>NC_090381.1:64374949-74374949 GCF_036365525.1 Heterodontus francisci | reverse complement strand
GAGCACTCCCTCTCTCTGTCTCTCTCTCTCTCGCAAAGTTCCAGGAACCCATGGAAGTAACTTAAGCGTCAAGACAGAAGACCAGTGAAACAAGTTTGAAAGTGTGCACTGGGCCCCAATGAGCACTGCAAGACTTAACTTCAATCAAAGACTTTACATCCAACCAAAAATCAGTAACTGGACTCCATCTATTACTTCAAACCTTTCCCCTTTAATTCTTTCTCCTCCTCTGTATCTAGTTGTGTGTGTGTTTTTCGCGTATGCATGCTAGCATGGTTGCGTCGCGTAATGTTAGTAGTTTTAACTGAGTTAGAGTTTTAAGGTTAATAAACTTACACCTTTCTTGTTTAAATCTGAGAAAACCTGTCTGGTTGATTTCTTTGCAATTACAATTAGAGAGCAGTGAGAAGGGACTCACTGAGAGGAAGCTAAAAACACTGTGTTTTAAAAGTTAAACCCCGTTACGGCCAAACCAGGAAAAGGCTGAGAGGGGAGCCCTAGCCCCCTTCCTCACCTGGTCATAACAAGTAACTCTATAAATCATTCAAACAAATGCTGTCATGATCTTGCTACAAATAGTGGCTGCAGCAGTTCATTCCCCCTGGTGGTGTTGAAGGTTTCTCACTTCTGCTGAGTGAGGTTTCTACTGGTAGCTAAACAATTCTTACTTATTGGGAGTGGGATTCACAGAGCCATATCAGATTCAGTTATTTGATATTGGCTAATATTGTTTTTTAATTAAACTAAAATAAATATCAAGATTAGGTCAATGAGCACTACGTTATCTCAATTAGTGTCTTATGTATACCCGCAAATTTGTGTGCAACGGTATGATTTTGAGTTAATGATGCAATTGTCTTTATACCACTGTGGTGTTGCTGTCACCCTTCTGACATTGATAATGCTGCTCTATCCTCTAGCTACTACACTTGACATTATGAGAAAGAAAAGAGCATCTGTACTAGGCAAATACAGTGTCCATTTGAAATGCAATTGTCAACCACATTGGTCCGTATTTTGTGATAAAATAACAGTGAAGCTTTTAAAGAGTAAATTGGACAGCAACTTCCGTGACCACACTTCTGCAGTCCAATGCAGAAATCAGGAAGTTGCTGTCTGAGTTGCCCTGCTTCTCCAGAAGCTGCACTCTCCAGGTATCTCACTGAGAGACTCGGCATTGAAACACATGGAACAGTGTGAAGTGATAGATACCCACTAAATACCCAGAAAAAATTAGGGTTTGTCCATTCAAGTGTAAGTGAGTTTTAATAGTATGATAAGTCTTAATTATTGCCCAACAACCTACCTGACACTGAAACTTTACTTTCATAAGTGTGGAGTCTCTTTCTTTGATTAATACTTTGCCTTCCTATCTCTACTCATTTCACCCCGTTTTTCTTTCTTTTCTTTGTTTTGCTTTCTGTACATGATTAGACATTGAATTAACTATTCTAACTTACACTTCCTGGTTCAGACTCTGCGTGCCTCTTTAATCTGATTGGCTAAGGAGATACACACTTGCTTACACTGTTCACACAGGTCCCAGATCTCCTGTGGGCAAATGTAAATGTAATTAATGGCTAATACTGTTCATTCACAGCTGATCGCAAAATCCGGGCTATTAGGATCATTTTATTTTTGCTCAGGGTCATATAACAAAAATTTGTATTATTCCCATGTTCGGATATGTATATGTGTGCGTGTTCTCGTATGTATGTATATTAAAGTTGCGGGAGGCAAAGTACAGGTGAGAAAACAGTTTAACTGTAGGTATTACTTCCACAAACCCGTCAAAGGCAACTTTTGTCTAAAGCTGTTTGTGTCAATGGCTGGAAAATCCATGCCATAGCAATGGCCTGTTTGTGCTTGTGCACTCTGGTGATGTATAACCAGCTTGAGGACACTTATGAGGTCATCCACCACAGCCAACTGTCATAGCTGAAAATCTAAATTCATGGCATTTAAAAATAGTTCCGGAAGATTTGTTTTTAATAACCATCTTTTTTATTCACATTACAACAATTATTTCAATATAATTTATTGCTGATAATTTACTGATGCACCATTACATTTCTATGAATTAATTTGTGTAGTTGAAAACAGTTAATTGGATGTTTCTGAAAGAAACTTAATTCAGCTCCCAAAAACCAAGCCCTGCCAGCATAATTCACAACTGCATCAGAAATAACTGAAACAAAGGACAGGATTTTGCCAGCAACGATGAAGTCCCGATGTTGGGATATAAAGCAGGTGGCGTGGCCATGCTGGCAGGGGTGGGGGGTGGGGCGTGGGTGGAAATGAGACAGCGATATTGTTAGGGGAGTCCAATTAATGAACAGCAGGCGTGGGAGCTGACCAGTGTGATGACATGGGCAGGGGTGAGTGCTGAGCCATGTCAGGCAGGCGCCATATTTAAAAGGCAGCCAGTATTCGATTGAAAGGTCGGAGCACTGGAGGACATAGAGAGGGAGCCCTGACAACTGGTGTGGTTAGGAGATGGCAGCAGCCAGAGCAAAGGTGTAGCCTAGGTTTTCTCATGCCTCCCTGGAGGTGCTTGTCCAGGCAGCAAGGGCATGGAGGGAAGTTAGTTTCCCTCAGGACGGGAGGAGGAGGCTGGCTAGCCAGATGAAGAGGGCATGGCTGGAGCTCGTGAAGGAGGTGAACATCCATGGGGTGGCCTCACATACAGTGCAGTGCAGCAAGTATCAATGACCTGATGTAGTCTGCCAAGGTGATTGCAGCACATAATATTAAGCTAGGAGCCTCAAATGCCACAAAAGATGAATATGAAATTGGAGAAAGGGTGCCCACCCTGTCAGCAGCAATGCTCAGGCAGCAGCATTAGCTGCCAGATGCATGGTAGCCTTTCTGTGGAGGACATTAGGCAGTGAGAATTGACCCCCTGCACTGCCAATTCTGAATGGCTGCAGGCATCACATCATTCCCCCGCACCCTCCACCAGCGCAAATACTCTCACGTCGGCTGGCAGTAGTGTGCGTGTAGCAATGGGGGCACAATCTGGTGAGCACAGCACAGACACACCTAAGCTGCTGACAGAGACAGTGACAGTTGTGGCCACTCACACTTGGAGGACTGTGGGAGGGCATGGTGATGCTCAGCTCAGGCCGATGATATGCCTCTGGAGTCATCAACAAGGCGCCAGATGTTGGAGCTGCAAGGCGAGTGAATTTACATCCGGCGGAGCTCCCAGAGGCCTTGTGCACCTTTGCGCAAACAATGGAAGAGTCCATCCAGGCCATGAGTGCAGCCATGTCACTGGTGTATGCACTCATGGCATCCTCCATTGAGAGTGTTGCGACCTTCACGGAAAGCCACATCCTGTAAACCACACAGTGGATGCTGGAGATGCACGTGGACCTTGCCTCCTCCATGAGCTCAATACAGCAATAGCTGGCGAGAAGGGAATGAGACACCTGGAGTCATCACCAGGCGTTCAAACCCCTCAGGTGAGCAGGGAGGGACAAGTGTGCCCTGCAATGGTACAGGAGTGGCTGCCTGAAGCATCTGGGGGCTCCTCTCATAAGAACTCTCATAGGGCGGCACAGTGGCGCAGTGGTTAGCACCGCAGCCTCACAGCTCCAGCGACCCGGGTTCAATTCCGGGTACTGCCTGTGTGGAGTTTGCAAGTTCTCCCTGTGTCTGCGTGGGTTTTCTCTGGGTGCTCCGGTTTCCTCCCACAAGCCAAAAGACTTGCAGGTTGGTAGGTAAATTGGCCATTATAAATTGCCCCTAGTATAGGTAGGTGGTAGGGAAATATAGGGACAGGTGAGGATGTGGTAGGAATATGGGATTAGTGTAGGATTAGTATAAATGGGTGGTTGATGGTCGGCACAGACTCGGTGGGCCGAAGGGCCTGTTTCAGTGCTGTATCTCTAAACTAAACTAAACATAAAAAATAGGAGCAGGAGTAGGCCATTCAGCCCTTTGAGCCCATTCAATGAGATCATGGCTGATCTTCTACTTCAATACCATTTTTCCAGAACTATCGCCGTTGTGAAGGAATATAGGTATAATAGCCTTGATTAAGTAGAATTTGGAAATAGTTAGTGTATTATGCGTTTAGAATAAATGGTTAGTTTTCAGAGCTCACTGAAGTTCCCCTTTAAGATGGTAGAGTTAAACATTTCAAGGTCTCTGTTAGAATAGAACCTCTGTTACCAGGGGTCTCTGTTAGAATAGAAATGGTTACCAGGGACTTGGGAGATAAACACACACATTGAAATATCCTGTGTGACCTCAGTAAGAGGTAGCAATAAAACTTAATTGGTTTATTGGGTTGTTGTTCAGACTGGTCAGCTCCGGAGGTTGCTCTGGGTACCATGGAAAGGGTAATTAACAATAAATGGAATGTACTCACAGGAACAAGAGAGGTCAGATAAACACAATTCTGAACATTTTGACCAGATAAAAGCTCACAAACTTCAAATTCCAGTAAAACATTAAAGTAAAGATTTAGATTTTAAAAGGGAACACAGAAAGGTCATAGCTAATGCAAAAGTCATATGACATTTTAGAAATAGTATAAAAATACAAGGTTATGAAGCAAACAATTAGGAGTGTTGAATCCTCAAACAACACTTCACATCTCATGCCTTATTCGGGGCTTTAAGGTACAAGTTTACTTTAAATTTTGATGGATATTCTGGATATTCTAAGATAATTTTTCTGTAACATTAGCACGGTTAAACCTTTGGATTCTATGTTAGAAATAAGAATATGTGTTACATCTCTCAGTAATATTTGATACTGTGATATACTTATCCACTTAAGAAGTTTTTTGCATGCTAAATTCTATAATAAATATATAAAAGTTAATAAATCGTCTCATGTAGTATTCTGTATACAACTTCAAGAACCCCCTCTCTGTGTCTCTTTAAGTGGAGAGATACGTATTGAAGAGAGTTTCCCAGATGCTTATAATATCTGGGATATTCTTGAGTTAGCCATAAAAATATTAAAAGTTGGCTATCCGAAAGATGGTAAAATTCTCTGTTGGTTTTCTTTCTTTGAGGGAAAGCTAGTGCAAGTCTTTGGACCCAAATAAGTGTCTGAGAATTTGTCTGGTTTGAACTTGATTAAAGGAGATTCATGGGGATGTGCTCCTGATTTGATTGAGTCCCTACCAGGGGTTAAAGTCATAAATCACTTCACCGTAACCCTTGATGTTTTTAATATGTAGATATCTATTGATCTCAGTCCTGAATATACTCAATGACTGAGCCTCCACAGGCCTCTGGGTCAGAGAGTTCTGAAGATTCACCACCCTTTGAGTAAAGACATTCCTCCTCCCCTCAGTCCTAAATGGTCTGCCCCTTATTCTGAGACTATTGGCTGGATTTTACCTTAGGCGGACGTTTATGTCAGTGGTGAACCCGCTTCCGCCTAGCCCAGGGATCTGTCCTGCATTTTACGGATCCCCTGGCTTTAATTGTCCCCAGGCAGGACTTCCACCCGCTTGAGGGAGGAAGTCCTGCCTCAGTGAGCTGCCGGCCAATCAGCGGGCCGGCAGCTCTTAGTCCCAGCAGTGCCTCCGGGAGCGGTGGCCACTGCTGGGACTGCAGCCCAGTCAATGCCATGGAACCAGGACCTCAGGTAAGTTGGGCGTGCCTCACCAGTGAGATCGGTCGTGCCCTGGTGAGGCTAGAGTGGTCTTTTGGGGGGGAGTGGGGGTGTCTTGGATCCCAGGGGTGGTTTGGGCGACTTTCATGGCCCCCTCCGGCGCGTGGAAAGGCCGGCAGCCATTGCTGGACGGCCTTTCACGTCCCTAGCATGCCCGCTTGCCACAGGTAAAATACCCTTGGAAACCGGGCGAGGGCCCTTAAGTGGCCCCCATCCTCCCTCACGCCACCATCCGACCCGCTGGGGCAGTGTAAAATTCAGCTCCATGTCCCCTGGTTCTAGACTCTCCAGCCAGGGCGCTCCTGGCATGGATGGCAGATCTTCAGCCCCTCTGATGGTGACACTAATGCCTCATGAAGCACAGGTGCAGGAGGCACCCCATATGCTGGGAACCTCTAGGCCTCAGGCAAGCAGAGGATGATTTGTCACTGCCATCGAAAGCCAGGGAGCAGAACGGCCAGCAGCCTGCCTCCACCTCAGCTGACAGTGCATGGGGAGCACCACGTAGGAGCACCCGCAAGCGCATGAGAAAGTCCACCAAGCTGCACTTGGGTTTCACTGGGTGATAGTGTGTAGCTTGATGTCACCTTGTTGTTCAATTGTGATGAATAAAATTTGATATGCTGCAACACAAAATGAATCCTTTATTCATTACTGCACTACTAAACCATTAACAGTTTGATTATTCTTGCAAAGAATGTGGTGGGAAGGACCACGCTGCATTAAGTCAATGCATTATCCATGCCATGTCCTGATGTCATGACAGGTCCAGTGAGAAGGAAAGGGCAACAGGGCTATAGAAGGTAGTAGATTTATTTGTTTACATTGGTGTGTAAGGAAGGCTCATGAAAAACGTTTCTGTATTAGTGAGTGGTGAGTCTCCTTTAGGCATATCTAATTGCGCCTTGCCTGCGGTCCCTCAGGTTCATCAACATGGTTCACCTGGTCATCAGCCCCCTCCAAATCTTCATCCTTGGAGGACACATCGTGCTGTAGGATGTCCTCATTGTTCAAAGCTTCTCCCCTCTGCAGTGTCAGGTTGTACATAGCACACAACGATACGCACGACCCTTGCTTGGGTATATTGAAGGGCTCCACCAGATCTATCCAGGCATCTGAACCGCATCTTCAGAAGCCCCATGGCCTGCTTAATGGTCGCTCGAGTTGTTGCATGGCAACTGTTGTATCTGTTCTCTGCATCTGTGCTGGGTTCCACACAGACGTAAGAAGCCATGTCTTCAGTGGGTAGCCCTTGTCACCCAGTAATAATCCTTGAAGGCGCATGGTGGGGGGGTGGGGGGGGGGGGCCTGAAAAACTTGGATACCTGGGATTGCTTTATAATGAAGATGTTGTAACAGCTTCCTGGGAATCTTGCACAGACCTGAAGGAAGAGTTTGCGATGGTTGCAAGCCAGTTGTACATTGAGTGAGTGGAAGCCCTTCCTGCTGCCTGGTCTGTGGGTGCCTTGATGGTCACATGCTGCAGTCGATGACACCCAGCATCTGGGGGAATCTAGCGATGGCTCCGAATCCTACAGCTCTCTCAGCCTGACTGTCTGGATCAGTGTGAAAGTGCGCGTACTGGCTGGCCCTCTTGAACATGGCAGTGGAGGCAATCTTGATGCAGCAATGAGCTGCAGACTGAGCGATCCCACAGATATCTCCAAAAGATCCCTGCAATGATCCTGAGGAGTAAAAATTCAGTGTCACTGTGACTTTTAGTGCCACAGGCAATGGGTGCTCACCACTTCCCATTGGGTTCAGCTCCTCCTCCACCATGGCCTACAGCTCAGTGACCACCTCCCTGGAGAGGCGCAGTCTTCGGCGACACGGTTGCTCCGAGATTGACAAGAAGAAGAGCTTCTGACGGTAAGCCTTTTCTGGTGGGTAGCATCTTCTACTCACATGAGTCTGGTTGCGTGCCCCTCTGTGCCCTCCTCATCCATGCCCCCTTCCAGCCTCATGCTCCTGGTGCCCCTCTGGGTGCTGCAGCTCCACATCCAGCAGCTGCACCTCTCCCCCTCTCTGATGTTCCACCTCATTGAATGTCTCAAAACCGGAGTGAATGAGACCCATTGCAAAATTCTGCACTCACTCCTTAGGCCTCTTACACCACCCCGATACTCTCTATACCTAAGTTGCAAGTCACATAGGAAACTCAATCTGCATGCCTCCATGTTTGGCCAGCATTCAGATTGCTGCTGCTGCAGTTTTCTCTCTCTCACTCTCCCTACAATGCCACTCTACCTCTCACAATGGCTGCTGACTGCAGCCAAGACTGACCTTCCAGTGAGCTTCTGTCTCCTTATAGCTGGTGAGGCTCTGAAGCACTTGTGTTCTTGTGCGCTCCTCACAAAATTCTGAATAGCTTGTAAAATCGCTGTTAATTGCCTGTTTAACAGGCTCAATTGCCTGCCTGCCGCCTTAAAGCACAGCCTCCATTTGCCAGCCCAGCCGCCTCCTGGAATATCCCCTAGTGGCGTAAAGATGTTGGGCTTCCGTCCTGACACTATCCACTGGCATCCACTTGTCTCCTAGCCCGTTGCCACTGCTGTGATAAAAGTCCGCCCAAAGATTTTTTTTTAAATGGAAGAAAGTCTACAGCCTGATTTAATTTCTGCTACAAATTCCACAATTGTAGTATCATAGACTATCAGAGCTGTACATACAACCAGGTTTACAGTGATGTCATGTTTGATCTCAGTGGTAAGATCAATTTTGTTTTTTGTTTTGGTTTTTTGCTCAAGTAGCTATTGTAACCTGATATGTTGATAGTTAGCTTTCAAAATGCTGAAAGGATTTAATAGGGTACACACAAGGAAACTATTTCCCCTGGTAGGTGAATAAAGAACAAGTGCACATAATCTTAAAATTAGAGTTAGGCCACAGGAGCAAAATCAGGAAGCACTTTTTCCACACGCAGGGTAATAGAAATTTGAAATTCTCCCCAAAAGGTTGTTTATATTGGGACAATTGGAACTTTCAAGACTGAGATATTTTTGTTAGGGAAGGGTATCAAGGGATATAGAGCAAAGGCAGAAAACTGGAGCTGAGTACATATCAGCCATGATCTAACTGAATTGCATAGCAGGCCTGAGGCATTGAATGGCCTACTCCTGTTGCTTTGTTATTGAACGAGACAGAGTTCTAACACAGGCTTTTTTTTCTAAAGGTTCCATAGGTGCTCATTTACTTTTTTTTTTATTTAGAGATACAGCACTGAAACAGGCCCTTCGGCCCACCGAGTCTGTGCCGACCATCAACCACCCATTTATACTAATCCCATATCCCTACCACCTACCTATACTAGAGGCAATTTATAATGGCCAATTTACCTATCAACCTGCAAGTCTTTGGCATGTGGGAGGAAACCGGAGCACCCGGAGAAAACCCACGCAGACACAGGGAGAACTTGCAAACTCCACACAGGCAGTACCCAGAATTGAACCCGGGTCACTGGAGCTGTGAGGCTGCGGTGCTAACCACTGCGCCACTGTGCTTAAAAACATTTTCTCCTGAAGTTTCCAACTGCCCCAGTTCTATTAATGTTGCAGATTCCTTGTTGTAATAGAGTTCTATGGGTGCTGGTCATCCTCTGCACCTTTTATACATTTGTTTGCTTTGATAGTCAATTCTCGACAGGGCATTGACCACTGGAAGCATCACAGCCTGTTCTTTCACCCATCCTGATCTTTCACCCATCCTGTCCACATGTACACATCCAGAAGGGGCCACTAAATAGTGACCAGGATTGGGAATCCTTACCATTTTCCCCCCACCCCCATTGCAAACTAATGGGGGCACTCGGGCTAATTGTAGCAGTTTTACTACTACCCTAACTGAAATCAAACAATTCAGCATAAACCAGGATTTTAGATAAGCATAGTTTGGTTGCTCACTGGAAAAACCCATGTGAGAAATTTTAAGTTCTGGGCAGGAACATGATCTAGTGAGTGGCCAACCAGTCCGGGAGTGTCTGTGGGGAGGATCAGCCACTTTTAATGGCCAGGCCTCTCTATTCCATTGGCTAGCCTGCTGCCCAAAGCAGCAGGAATGGTTCCCAGCACTAAGGTCTGTTCCTCCTGGTCCAAAAGGAAACTTTTTAAAAACTTGCCTACTGGGCCTCTTCTGGACATGGATCATTATCCAACACCTTTATTCTAGTGGGGAAGCCATCACTGCTAACCCCACTCAGGCCTCAGATTCATATTGCAATCGGGCCCCAGTGATGTCATGGGAGCCCATTTGGCATATTTTTCAGTAAGACCCTGCCGGCTTTGGGTAGGTAGACCTTCCTGCCTGCAATTTTAAATTGCAGTTGGCCAGATTGGGCCAGGAGGCCAGTGGGTATGTCGCCCGCTCCATTTTAACTGCCCTTGCTCGGATTCTGCCAGAAAGGTGGTGGGGATTAACTCGACCCAACCCCATGGAGTCTGTCAGTAGTTTTCATAGGGACTGGAATGCTCTGAAATATTATAAACAGTGAAACTGATATCAGTTACTTTTGCTGTATCTATTATTACATAGAATATACAGTAGAGAAACAGGCCATTTGGCCAACCTGTCCATGCCAGCATTTATGATCCATTCAAGCAAATTATGAACATGATGATGCAAAAAAAGTACACAATAAGGCTGCAATTTTTCTCTTGTCGGACGGGAGCTGTCCACTGACTGAAAGGTCGGTGGCAATCCCACCTCCACCTCTGGGGATCCAGACCACATTTTACGGTTCAGAGGCCCTTAATTGGTCTGAGGCAGGGCTTCCACCTCATTGAGGCAGAAAATCTCACCTAATGGAGTTGCCGGCCAATCAGCGGGCCGGCAACTCTTAGTCCCAGCAGCGCCACCGAGAGCAGTTGCCACTGCTGGGACTGCAACCCAGCTTCAAGAAGAAGAGGAAGGACAGCTCCGGGAAAAGGTTCGTTTTTGGGACCTCACTGGAGGTGATTGGTTGGGCCCCTTGCGAGGCAAGGGTGACCAATTGCAGGGATGGGGGGACGTGTTAGGCATTGGGGGTAGTTGGGGCATCAGGGGTGGCCCTCCATCAGGCACAGGGTGCCTGATCAGGAGGGCCCCCGCCAGGCAGTCAGAAGGCCGCCTACCATTTTCTTGGGCCTGGGTCACCTGCTTGCCAATGGTAAAATCCCCGGGGTGGCAGGCGGAGGCACTTAAGTGGCTGTTAACTGGCCACTTAAGGGCGTTGATTGGTCTGGGGTGGGCGGGCTATTTTTTGCCGCCACCGCCCTGCGTAAAATGGTAACAGAAGCGGGGACAGATTGGGAAGGGCTGCCCGAGCCTCCCACTCCATTTTACACTCCCCCCCACCCCCACCATCCCCCCATTTCGGCCTAAGAATAATTATGTTTAGACATACATGCCACCAATTTTGCATTATTATTACTGATTATTTCATAAATGGATTGGTCCATTCATCCAGCAGTGTTGCAACTCATCCATAATCCATTGCATGTTCTAAACAATAGGATGGTACATAACCTTTCATAATTGTTTTTAATAGTACTATTTAGTGGGGCTTTGTATAGTTAGAAGGAAGAAAGGAAAGCCTTCCATTTATATAGCACCTATAAGACCTCAGGGTGTCTTAAGGTGCTTTACAGACAACGAAGTACTACTGAAGTATAGTCACTGTTGTAGTGTAGGAAATGTGGCGAGCCAATTTGCATCCAACAAGATCTCTCAAACAGCTTCCAGTCAACAAAGTACTTTTGAAGTATAGGGGGATTTTAACTGAAAAAAGGGGGAGGGTCTGGGTTGGTGGGACAGAGGTCAAAGTCAGAATAATCTACTTCCTGACCCCAACCCACCCATTTCCGGCTTTAACTGAGGTCGGAAGTTGGCGGGCAGCCAACCCGATCCAAAGGAGGCAGGCTGCAACTTTGAATATGACAATGAGGCGGGTTTCCCAATCCGTGGGGAACCTGGCAGCTTCCTCATGGTGGGGAGTTAGTGGATTTGTGAGGTAGGTGCCTTCACACTTGCCCCATCAATCAGGTACCTTCCTCAGGAAACTCCACAATTGGCCCTCCCCTACCAACAACCTTCACCAGAGACCTCCTCCACCAGTCCCACCACTAGGCCCTGATTCCACCCTACCACATAACCTTCCCCCACCTCCCCCCTCAAGACCCGACTCCCCTCAACTCCCTGGGATTGACAGCTCCCTCCGTTTGACGCCCCCCCCCCCCAACCCCCCAACTCCTGATCGAATGGCTCTTACCACTACACTCCCTGTGAGTCAGGTCAATGAAAATTCTACCCATAGTCACTGCTGTTGGAAATACGGTAGCCAAATTGTACACAGCAAGCTCCCACAAACGACAATGTGATAATGATCAGATAATCTGTGGTTGATGGCGAAATATTGGCCAGAACATTGGGGAGATCTCCTCTGCTCTTTGTTGTGGTGTTACTTTAAGGGGCATATCTAAAATGCTGTCCATTACCAGACAAAATGTGGTGTACAGACCCAGGTGATCTCTAGGCAGTTGTTGGAAGCAGCGCCAAAGATATGTGTTACCCTACCTTCCTAGTGTTGCTGTATAAAAGTTAGCATCTTCAATAAAATAACCCACCTTTAAGATTCACCAATCTTATCTGTGTGATTGGTGTGTTTGTGTTAAGCAAGGAAACATACTGGGATCTTTTATCATCACCTGAAATGGCAGACAGGATGTCGGTTTAATGTTTCATGTGAAAGAGAGCACCTCTGACAGTGCAGTACTCCCTCAGTACTGCACTGGAATGCCCCTCTAGATTTTTGTGCTGGAGGCAACAAAAGCATCACATGCAGTTCAGTGTTTGCCCTGGGGTCTGTTTAAAAATTGCTGGAATATTAATTGTACTGGCTTCAAGACAAAGATTCAACTCTACACTATTCATCCTGTCTGCAAATGATGGAATCTGTTCTTAATTTAATTATATATCAAATAATAAAAGGAAAAAAGTGCCTCATGCACAATATTGTAACTATGGTTTCAAATTTTCTAAATAGTTTTTGTGTTGATTCACTGCCCTGAATCCAAATTGTACATTTGTAAAATGTGTTGCAAGATGTGAACAGAAAACCAACTTTATAATATTGAGCTGGATATTAAGTCTCAGCACAAACATTTACTGCATTTTAGCAACATCCAATAAATAGTCCTCTAATGTTAGCAGCCAGATGGCTTCTAGGATTATTTGCAGTTTTAACCTTTTTGAAATGACAGTTATTAGTCACATACTAAATTTGGTTTCATTGATAATTTTTCTCAGCAGTATAAACAATACTGTGTTTTTCACATTTAATGTTAAATGAGTTACACTTGACATGACAAGCATATGCTCTGACAATTTATTTGCAATGAGTTCAGATGCTTCAGCACAATTATGTATGGTTCAGGTTTTTAAAGTACTATTTTCCCTTTCAGCCCTTTCACAGTAAATTCCCTAAATAGATATTGTCCTACGTGATCTGGAAGCTGTATGTTTTTTGTGATTTGCCCTTGCAGAAGGTGCATGATCTGGGGCTAAATATCACCCTAATTGCAATACTCTACACACTTGAAATCAAGGCACATCACAAATATTGTCACCTTGGTGTACAGAAAAAAAATACCAAGCTAAAATAAATACAGTTTTTATTGACAATTTAAAGGGTATGTTGGATTATGATTGGGCAATAACAATAATCCATGAGATATGTCATTTATATAGTCTACAAGGGGTGATTATCGTCGTGATTCTTTTAACAAAGAAGTGCAGATAAACCATCAGTTTTGCTATGAAAAGTTTCTGGACATGCCCAAGGAAAGGTAGAGCAATTACCCTTTTAAAAGATGTAGAGTTGCCACTCAATAACTTTGGAGCGCATTTTGTTTCACAATTTCAAAACTGTTAGAAGCATTGTATGTCCAATAACTGGCATTAGGGATAGGTTTCTGGGTATTTCAGCATTGAATCTATAGAATTGAAGTATACATAAAGGTTAAGCTGAAAAGCCAAATCCAAAGGTTTGCTTGAGGACCTCCCAGTTCCTGTTTCCTGCCCTCAAAGTGAAAATTCAGCCCTCTGTCTCGATACCCGCTTTTTAACCTATGCATGTATTCTTACCTCTGTGGTAGCATGGATCACAATGACCACAGAATGTATTTTGGGAGGAAAACAAGGAATAGAAGTTTAAAACCCAATGGAATGACACTGATGCCTGTAGTTGAACAGAGAGAACTGGGGTGCCTAAATTCATTAGCACCCAACACTAGGCCAAGGCACATCAGAACAGAAAGGCCTGAGGATCGTTACAAATTGCTCCTTGGGCCACTTGATCATAATTGTGGCAAGAGAGTGCCAATCAGGGGCCCTGATGCAGCTTGCTGATTGGGACTTGACTACTTTTGGCTGCTCTCTCTCTCTCTCTCTTTGGCCTCCTTGTCTCGAGAGACAATGGGTAAGTGCCTGGAGGTGGTCAGTGGTTTGTGGAGCAGCGCCTGGAGTGGCTATAAAGGCCAATTCTAGAGTGACAGACTCTTCCACAGGTGCTGCAGAAAAAATTGTTTGTTGGGGCTGTTACACTGTCGGCTCGTCCCTTGTGCTTCTGTCTTTTTTCCTGCCAACTGCAAAGTCTCTTCGACTCGCCACACTTTAGCCCCGCCTTTATGGCTGCCCGCCAGCTCTGGCGATCGCTGGCAACTGACTCCCACGACTTGTGATCAATGTCACAGGACTTCATGTCCCATTTGCTGACGTCTTTAAAGCGGAGACATGGATGGCCGGTGGGTCTGATACCAGTGGCGAGCTCGCTGTACAATGTGTCTTTGTGATCCTTCATGCGGCTCACATGGCCAAGCCATCTCAAGCACCGCTGACTCAGTAGTGTGTATAAGCTGGGGATGTTGGCCGCCTCGAGGACTTCTGTGTTGGAGATACGGTCCTGCCACCTGATGCCAAGGATTCTCCGGAGGCAGCGAAGATGGAATAAATTGAGACATCACTCTTGGCTGACATACGTTGTCCAGGCCTCGCTGCCATAGAGCAAGGTACTGAGGACACAGGCTTGATACACTTGGACTTTTGTGTTCCGTGTCAGTGCGCCATTTTCCCACACTCTCTTGGCCAGTCTGGACATAGCAGTGGAAGCCTTTCCCATGCGGTTGTTGATTTCTGCATCGAGAGACAGGTTACTGGTGATAGTTGAGCCTAGGTAGGTGAACTCTTGAACCACTTCCAGAGCGTGGTCGCCGATATTGATGGATGGAGCATTTCTGACGTCCTGTCCCATGATGTTCGTTTTCTTGAGGCTGATGGTTAGGCCAAATTCATTGCAGGCAGCCGCAAACCTGTCGATGAGACTCTGCAGACACTCTTCAGTGTGAGATGTTAAAGCAGCATCGTCAGCAAAGAGGAGTTCCCTGATGAGGACTTTCTGTACTTTGGTCTTCGCTCTTAGACGGGCAAGGTTGAACAACCTGCCCCCTGATCTTGTGTGGAGGAAAATTCCTTCTTCTGAAGACTTGAACGCATGTGAGAGCAGCAGGGAGAAGAAAATCCCAAACAGTGTGGGTGCGAGAACACAGCCCTGTTTCACACCAGTCAGGATAGGAAAGGGGTCTGATGAGGTGCCGCTATGCTGAATTGTGCCTTTCATATTGTCATGGAATGAGGTGATGATACTTAGTCGCTTTAGTGGACATCCGATCTTTTCTAGTAGTCTGAAGAGACCACGTCTGCTGACGAGGTCAAAGGCTTTGGTGAGATCAATGAAAGCAACGTAGAGGGGCATCTGTTGTTTGCGGCATTTCTCCTGTATCTGACGAAGGGAGAACAGCATGTCAATGGTCGATCTCTCTGCACGAAAGCCACACTGTGCCTCAGGGTAGACGCGCTTGGCCAGCTTCTGGAGCCTGTTTAAAGCGACTCGAGCAAAGACTTTCCCCACTATGCTGAGCAGGGAGATTCCACGGTAGTTGTTGCAGTCACCGCGGTCACCTTTGTTTTTATAGATGGTGATGATATTGGCATCGCGCATGTCCTGAAGTACTGCTCCCTTGTCCCAGCACAGGCAAAGCAGTTCATGTAGTGCTGAGAGTATAGCAGGCTTGGCACTCTTGATTATTTCAGGGGTAATGCTGTCCTTCCCAGGGGCTTTTCCGCTGGCAAGAGAATCAATGGCATCACTGAGTTCCGATTTTGTTGGCTGTGCATGCAGCTCATCCATGACTGGCAGAGACTGGGTTGCATCTCAGTGACAACATTTTCCCTGAAGTACAGTTCTAGGTAGTGCTCCACCCAGCGGTCCATTTGCTTGCGTTGGTCAGTGATTGTGTCCCCTGATTTAGATTTGAGGGGGGGATATTCTTGATGGTTGGCCCAAAAGCTCTCTTAATGCCATCATACATTCCTCTGATGTTTCCGGTATCTGAGGCCAGCTGAATATGACTGCATAGGTGTTGCCAGTAGTCATTTGTGCAGCGCCTGGCTGTTCTTTGTGCAGTGCTTCTGGCTGCTTTAAGTGCTATGGATGTTAACTCGCTGGGGGCTTTCTTGTAGTTCAACAGTGCAATGCGCTTAGCAGCTATGACAGGTTCCAGCTCTTCAAAATGAGATTGAAACCAGTCTGCATTCCTCTTCACACGTTTGCCATAGGTGGTCAAAGCTGACTCATAGATGGCGTCTTTGATGTGGGCCCACTTGGTCTCAGCATCCCCTGTGGGAGTGTTTTGAAAGGCTTTTACAAGTGTATTTAGAAATTTTTGTCACAGCTGTGGATGAGAAATTCTGCTCGTGTTGATGCACGGGTGGCCCTTCTGCTTGGAGTGATGCAGCTTCTTTGGTTTGAGTCTAACCTTGCTGCACACCAGGGAATGGTTGGTGTCGCAGTCCACGCTGTGGAAGCTGCGTGTGATTTGAACACTGTTTAAGGAGGCTCGCCTTGTGACAATGAGGTCCAGCTGGTGCCAACGACGCGATCTTGGGTGCCTCCATGAAACCTGGTGACAGGGTTTAGTGTGAAAGAACGAGTTGGTGATGCAGAGGTTATGATAGGTACACAACTCAAGCAGTCTCTGTCCATTCTCATTCATCCTTCCAATGCCATAGCGCCCAAGGCAGGAGGGCCATGAGTCATAGTCAGCCCCATTAAAGTCCCCCAGCAGGAACAGGTGTTCGGTGTTAGGGATGCTACTAATGATATTATGGAGTTCCTCGTAGAACTGGTCTTTAGCTTCAGGTGAGGAGCAGAGTGTTGGAGCATAGATGCTGAGTAGGTGTACTAGACCAGAGGCGGTGAGCAGTCGGATGGACAGTATGCGTTCTGAGCCATTTGAGGGAGGCTCTATCATGCTGAGCAAGGAGTTTCTGATGGTGAAGCTCACTCCATGCTGTCTTTGTTCTTCAGGATACCAACCCTGCCAGAAGAAGGTGTAGTCTTGCTTTGTTAGAGATCCACTCATAGGGAGGCGTGTCTCCTGAAGTTCTGCAATGTCTACATTGAGTCTACTGAGCTCGTTGTTAATGATGGCGGTCTTCCGAGAATCGTTGATTTGTGTAAGGTCTTCCGACAGGCCAGGACACATAGTTCTGACGTTCCAGCTTGCAAAACGAAGGGCTGGTAGCTTCTTTCCTTTTTTTGTGCTTTTGGCTGCTCAGACACTGGCAAAGGCCCACAGGTGAGTCAGGAGTGGGGAAAGGAAGCAATCAGGAGGGGGGTTGAGTGCAGGCTGGCAACAGCCACAGTCTTACCTCTGAGGCAGAAGGAGTGCTCCTACTCCATGTGGTTCCACATTAATATAAGATTAAAAAACTTGCATAAAGCCTTTTTCCATGGCCTCATGAGAACCCTTTAAGGATTACCATTTAGCCAGTTGTAGAGCCTGAGAAAGTAGTCAGAGTTTGTGCAGTGCCAGCCTCAGTTAGTTTAAAAAAATTCTGTTAATGGGTCTGGAAACAGAGCCTTGTATCAACATTTAAATTTGGCCTGCCCCATTTCGGACAGTTGTCATCACAAAGTGAGCATGGGCCTTCCTACTGCTGCATGTATCATTGCTTGTGTCCATTTTTTAACTTTAAAAATGGGAGCAATGATGTTCCTTAAAATCAAAGCCACAAAAAAATCAAATAGCTTAGTGCATTTTATAACTGGGGGTATATAATACAAGAGGAAAGATATTATGATAAATTTGTTCAAGCCAGTGATCAGGCCAAAACCGGAGTACTGTGTGCAGTTTTGGGTGCCCCATTATAGAAGAAACATCAAAGCCTGAAAGCATACAGTTTAGATTTGCCAAGGACAAGAAATTATAAATATGAGGTGAGACTTGAAATACTGGAACTATTTCTATTGGAGCAAGGAGGCCAAGAGCAAATTTAATAGTTTAGTTTAGTGATACAGCACTGAAACAGGCCCTTCAGCCCACCGAGTCTGTGCCGACCATCAACCACCCATATATACTAATCCTACACTAATCCCATATTCCTACCACATCCCCACCTGTTCTTATATTTCTCCACCTCCTACCTATACTAGGGGCAATTTATAATGGCCAATTTACCTACCAACCTGCAAGTCTTTTGGCTTGTGGGAGGAAACCGGAGTACCCGGAGAAAACCCATGCAGACACAGGGAGAACTTGCAAACTCCACACAGGCAGTACCCAGAATTGAACCCGGGTTGCTGGAGCTGTGAGGCTGCGGTGCTAACCACTGCGCCACTGTGCTGCCCAGAGGTGATTAGGGGTGATTAAAATTAAGAGTTTAAATAGATTTAAGAGGGAAAGATCGTTTCCTCTGGTTGGACAGTCAGTGATGAGGGGCTTGAGAGAGGCTAGGAGAAACATTCTTATGCAGAGTCATTGGAGCATGGGATACCTTGCCATTGGGAAAAAGTTGAAGCAAGAACTTTTTTTTATAAGTGAAAAGTAGATAAACATTTGAAACAAAGATACAGAACTATGGAGAGAGAACAGAACAGGGAAATTAGTCTTGGATAGCTCTAGTAATGAGCCAGCACAGAAACACTGATCAAAATGGCCACCTTCTGTAGTTCTATGGCTTAGACAAAACTCTAAAAATCCTGAACCCTGCCAAGAACACAGATGAAATATTTCATCGCTACTGCTACACTTCAACTAACACCCTCTCCCACATAACATACATTGGATTTGGTAGTCGGTTTTCTTTGACTGTGAAGAAGATGCTTACATAAAGAAAATGCTGAAAGGAGACTGCAATCTCTTTAGAAAGTACTTATAATGCAAAACATTTCTCCCTTGTAAAAATCTAAAAGCTGGAAAGCTTCTTTATGAGTACATTGCCACACCATGAAGGGAACATACATTTCAGACTGGAGTGGGGTATCTACTCAGCTGATATCATCCATGGATTTCTTCATTAAGGGTTTATGTTGATTTGGTGGAAACTGCATCCATCTTATTTCTGGAAGCTGTTCCAAAGCAATCAATTTTGAAATAATTTGATATCTGTTGAGTTCATCTGTGTAATAATGTGGATCCTTTATTACCTTTGTCATTTCTGAATAAAACATACTAAGCTATTTTTTGGGTCTATCTACTTTCTATGAATGTGGAAATGAGATTTCAGATACACACCATACAACAGCATCAGAGAGTGTTTACTTTCCACAGCACATATATTCAACTATGAGAAATTTCCCTAGATGTCTGTTTTTCTTGAACAGACAGGTAGAGACCAAGCATAGTAACATAACATTCATAAGTTCAAACAAGTGCTGACTTTAGTGCCGAATAAAATAAATTTAATTGATTTATATAAATGGTGTTTGCACCACGTACATTCCTCCAATAAATTCTGTGTGCAGATTGCTGCAAGCTACCATATGTGTTTTACAAGGAAAAAAACGATTTTGCTGAACTACGAAGATAAAAAGGCGTGGAAACAAAGTACATTGCACTTCCCTGACAGCCAACTGAGCCAAAAATCTGTTTAGCCCTGCCAGTGTTAAGTAAAAATTAAAAGTGTGTCTCTCATGTCTGTCTGTTTAACTTTTATAGAACCTGTGAAATTGTAGTGCAATACTGTCACATGTATCCAATTAGCCTGATTTGACTGTAACTTCCTCACAAAGTAAAAAAAAAAGCCCTCAAACTGACTCGCACAAATATTTCAGGAGCTTGATGAAGAAAAACTATTCTACTAAACTCACTGAAGCTTTTTACAATCCTTTGCTTTATCAAATTCCTGAAATATTTTCACATTTGCAGACATTTTTCCCAATACTAAGTACACTCTAAATGACTGAGAATATTGATACCACATAAACTAAATGTAACATACACATGATTTGTACTACATCACAACATTGTGGGATTAATTTGATGTGTTTTATCCCATTCAATTACTATCTTGGAAGGAGTGGGGAGGGGTAGAAAGGTGCACATAGACCCACTTTAGAAAAATACAAATACAAACCAAAGTGAGTTAATTTAATCCCTGCACAGGCCTTGCCTAATTGAATTGACTAAATTTAGACTTTTTGGGCCCAAATTGCTTTTTCCCTTTGACTTTTATGTGGAATATTAAACCTTAGACATTGTTCAGCAGTATTGTATCATATTACATATGAGCTCTATCATGCTTTAATGAAGAATAGTAGAACATGAATTTTATTGAATGATAATTTGTAGAGAGAGGAAATAACTTCCTTCAAAAAAACGTAGTGAATCCCTGCTCCATCTCCTTAGTTATCTCCAATATAATCAGATGTAATGTGCATATTTTACAGCTTCCTCACTAATACAGAACCAACAGCATTTCACTTAAATAACACACTACCTTTTTATTTCTAAAGATAGTTTTGTAAAGAAATCTCCTGTACAATGGAAGTAGCAAACAAGTGGATGGAAGAGTCAAATATAGTGGGAGCAGTGGTTGACAGCATTGGAAATACATCAGGTTTAATTTATTAGATTCTGACAGAGTATTTACATGTTGATAAAACTGTTAGGTGAATAACTTTTTCCATAATGCTGATTTATTACTCTTGTGGAAGGATGGTTGTCAACTATTAGAGCAAGATTTTTTCCTGTCAATTAAATAACAATCAATCCATGTTGGGCCAAAGCATAAAATTGAAAAAAAAACTGAAGTGTGACTGGGAGAAATGTATGCCTGACAAAGGTATTAGCCTAGAAATTTGACTGGTACTGTCTGCTTTTCATGTGAAAAATTGGAGCTGCAGGACCCAATATGATGTGCGGTGTGCGTGCACACAGCCATCACTGAATATGGACCACACACCATATTGGTTAGTATGCCCTCTGATCAACCAGGGCACCCAACTGAACCTGAACAACATGCACTGTGCATGCTGTGGCCAGCTTTCTCAAATGCACAGCAGTCAAACCATTGATCCTTAAAGGGACCACTGGTGGCTGCCACCCGAAGGGTAAGTTAAAAGTTTTTCACTTACCTGAATGTGGAATGTGCTCCTCCTGGCTCCACATGAAATCTCAGGGCCCATTCTGATCACTGCTCATCCTCCTTGCAATTGCCTCCCAGCTTTAGACTCACCTGAGGATCTCAGCTGGCATCCCAACCAGGAATATTCACTCCCCTATGTGAATGACAACCTACCTCTGGTGTCGCGAACGGTGCCTGCAGTTTGCTGGTATTATCCTAGTGAATCCGGCAAACCAATTTGCCGTGGTCGTATCATTGGCTTCATTAGATGTGTACAGTATGTATTGCACCGGGATCATGCCCGTGATCCAATTTCTAGGCCATAATGTCATGCAGAAGTTTGTAAGTGAGTTTAAATGCTATACCACGTATGTACTCAAGTGGTTTTGTGTGCAAAATAATGTAGATATCACAATACAATATAAAAAGTTAGAAAATGTGTATAACATGTTCAATCTTGTAAGCAAATTTGTTAGTTGATGTGGAAATTGAAATGTGAAATCAGGCTATCAACTACAACCTGCACTGTAAAACAATACGGTGGAAGAATAGCTGTCCATCGTTCAGAACAATGTAAAAACTAGACAGCCCTGGAAATAGATTGAAGTGCCTGACCCAAGTCTGACATGTTACAATTAGGAATTCAACACTTGATTGTAAACACCCTTAAGAGGATCATCTTTCCAATGCAAATATGTATGTGCCCAAAACTGACAATCCTCTAGACACTGGAGCTGACAGTTTTATGGAAGGAAAATGAATTATTAAAGTCAGACAAATGACTCACTGACATTGTCTGCAGTAATTCTAAGTGCTACTGATAGCTGCAGTATCCGGAATATGCTAACTGTCCCATGTTTGTAAAACCTAAAAGAAATCCAAAGGGTATTTGTGTCACAGGCCTTGTTACAATACTTCTGGGACACTGTTTCCACCTGAGTGATTGCATACATATGAAATGTGTGCAGATGTGGTGCAATTGTTGTCTCAAACACAACACTGGACTGCGAGCACAGAATAGGCACAATGTTCACAACCTTTGCCTCTTAAACTGCCTTTGCACATTTGAAAAGTAGTTGCATAGACATCACACTGGCACAGATGCTACAATTTTTAAATTCCATGGATTAATGTAAATTGGGCCTATTTTACTAATTTTTTTGTGTCTAAATATGTACATACCCCTGTGGCAACAAAAATGTGGCTACGGTAGTGTTATAATTTTGAAGGTGGGTGAGTTTCTGTCTCCTTGCAGTTCCACGTTATTAAACAGAGAATGGAAAATAAATAATTTCAAATCATATGCCGACAAGAAACAGGCAAATGAAATATACACAGGAATGTTGGGTAAAAGCCCTAAGTTATGTTTACAGTGTTCATCAGTAGATGGCAATATTGTTTTAGCAATATGAAAAGTCATGTGCACTTTTGCACATGAATGCATCCAAGTGATCTATAATACCTGCTTGTTGTCAAAGAGATGCTTTTTCTAGAGCATGAAATTTGTAATACAGTGCTATAGCACTGGAATGACCTGAGAAATACATAGTACAGAACAAATCTAAGATAGAATAAAGAATCGTATATCTTTTGAAAAAAACTTTGCTCGAAATAGATATTACAACACTATTAATAATAGAAGTTAGAGTAAATCACAACTATGATCAAGGGCCGGTTATATGTCTTCCTGTTTATGTCAAGCTTAATGTTAAAATCTTGAAAATGAATGCTTAGTTTGTGATCTTTATATATTTTGGCCCCAGGCTGTGCTGTCTGTGCAACATCATTGCTTGAAACTGTGATAAAACATTCATCTTAGATTCTGTAGTTAAAGGTCTCTAGAAGAGGCCTGTTTCAACACGATGTTTGATGTAAGATTTTTTTTTCATTTTTCCATTACTGTTCAGTGGTAGAGATGCACTGGTGTTGGATCCTATAGACATGCCTTGGTAACTCTAGGAGGTGGAATATACATTCCTGGATTCATGGTTGTTTGTTCCCATGGTGTCCTAGTTAATTCAGACTACCAATCTACAATAAAACAAGAGAAAAGACAATAAAATCAATACACTTCTGTAATATTGTCAGTAATAGTTGCAGGTATATTATGTCATCTACTAAAAGAACAGGAAACACTTTGGATGCTCAATATGGATGTAAAGGTCAAGTGTGAAAACCTCTTGTCTGACCAATAGTCAAGGATTATCAGTCTTAATATCATAGTATGAATATTCTGAGGAATATGATGTATAGCGTAGTCTTTAGTGTTATATGAGGCCAAGGTGCGTAGATTGACTATGATTTGTCAAGAAGAGAATGTCCATGTTTGTTTTGACAGAAAGGTGACTGTGAGTAACTTTAATGTGCTTTCATATTTCAAGAATTTAAAAAAATCTCTATCTTGAGAAACAAAAACCCTATGCACTCCTTCAATTTTATTTTAAAAATTGGCAATGTATTGGACAAATATATCTCTACAAACAATATTTACCATAAGCACCAAATTTCTCAAATAAAATTGAAATAAGATTCTGGCATAATATTTGTAGTAGTGAAAATATATGAAATGCATTTTAAAATCCATCTATACACATATCTCTTGCACTGAACTTGTACATCAGTTATATGCACTTCTATATATCCATTATTCTGAAGTAAGGAACATTTGGTAGAGCTTTAACAAAATATAAAGGCATCTTTCATAATGGGTATGTTATGTGACTTCTCACTGGTGATACTTTACAAGATCTATCTCATTATCCTCAATCATGTGTAATTTTCATTGTGCAGTGTTCTGAAAGCAGGTTTGATTATAAACAAATGAGCAAACATTTCATAAATATATACTAACCTTTTAGACTGCTGCTATTTCATCAAAATATGGCTTTGCTAAATCAAGTATAACTTAATAATACCTAATTGTGGGGGAAGATTTCCTCCAAGTGCGAGATGCAACAAAACCATTAATCAGTTTAAAAGTTGTGACTCCCACAAACCATCACTGAAAAGGCACCTCTATTTTAAGTGGTGTAAGCCTTAAATGCAGGTCAGATCCACTGACTATCCTGCCCTCTGAAATTGCCCAACAGCACTGGGAATGTGTTGGCTGCTCACCAATAGATTGCAAATAGGACCTGAATGTCAAAATGGTTTAGGTGCTCATTGAAAAATTATGCAGGTGACGTGATCACTCAGCCTGCTGCCCGGCTGATGCCAATAAATTGTGTGGATGGGAGCAGGAAGTTACAAAAGAACATAAACAGATTAAGTGAAAAGAGTTTGAGTAGAATGGCCTGAGATTCTCTAGAGTTTAGAAGAATGAAAGGTGATCTCATTGAGGCATGTAAAATTCTCAGAGGGCTTGACAGGGTTGATGCTGAAAGGTGGCTTCCACTAGCTGTAGAACAAGGGCTCATAGTCTCAGGATAAGGGTCAGCCATTTAGGGCTGAGATGAGGAGAAGTTTCTTCACTTAGAGGATTGTAAATCCTTGGAATTCTCTACCCCAGAGTGCTGGATGCTCAGTTGATGAGTATTTTCAAGACTGAGATGGATAGATATTTGGGTATGAAGGGAATCAAGGGATATGACAATAGGCTTGGAAAGTGGAGTTGATGTAAAAGTTCAACCAAGATCTAAGTGAATGGTGGAACAGGCTCAATGGACCGTATGGCCTAATCCGTTCCTATTTTTAATGTTCCAAGTGACTGGGACAACTGTAACATATGGAGTGTAGGGAAGTGTGAGGTTTTCCACTTGGGATCTGAGAAAGACAAATCAAAATATTTTCTTATTTGTGAGAGACTGGGAGCTATGGATGAGCAAAGTAGTTCGGTGTCCATGTACACAAATCACGAAAAGCTCATGCACAGATACAAAAAGTAATCAAAAAGGCTAATTGAATGTTGGTCTTTATCTTAAAGGGGTTGAGTACAAAAGTGAGGAATTACTCAGACCCTATCTGGAGTACTGCATTCAGTTTTGGGCAGCAACCCTCAGGAAAGGTACAAAAGTAAAATAGTGTGGATATTGGAAAGCTGAAATTAAAAACAGAAAATTCTGGAAATACTCAGCAGCTCAGGCAGCATCTGTGGAGGGAAAAACAGAGTTAATGTTTTAGGTTGATGACCTTTCATCAGAACTGGAAAAAGAGATGTGACAGGTTCAAAGCAAGTACAGAGGCAGGAAAAGGGGGAGGGGAGGATAGAACAAAAGGGAAGGTCTGAGACAGAGTGGCAGACAGTAGAGATTAAATGATAAAAGGGATGATGGTGCAAGACGAAGGGAGTGATAATAGGACAAGTAAAGAAGCAAAAGATTTGTCTAGAGGAGTTGTAAATGGGAAAACAGAATCATTACCAACAGCTGCTGCCCAAAAACAAAAAATCAGAAAAGATATATGGGCCTTGGAGAGGGTAGAGTGCAGATACACCAGAATTATACCAGGGCTTAAAGAGTTCAATTATGTAAGCAGGTTACATAAACTTAGCTTGTATTTCCTTGATTTTAGAAGGCTGCGGGTGATCTAATTGAGGTGTTCAAATTATAAAGTGATTTTGTGAAGTTTTACGACCTTGATGAGCTGCTTCCTTTCCCTCAAAGCATTGATTTGAATATTGATGTTCTCAGTAACCTCCTCCGCTCCAAAACTTAGCTTGCATCCTTTGCTTTTCCTAATCTTATCTTCTGTGCATTAGCCCCTCATTCCCTCGGCATCAGTATTGTTGGTAGAGCCTTCAGCCAATATGCTTTGTACTCTGGGATATTTTTACAGAACATTTTCACCCTGGTACATCACTGTCAATCCTCAAAAGCCTTGTCAAAATCTACCCACCTTGATTCTGCCTTCAGATGCCTCCCCGATTCCTTCCACAACTCCTGCTGGGTAGTTGCTGTCCCCTCTTGTGAAATGCTTTGGAGTGTACCCTTCTGTCATAGGTGCTATGTAAGCACCTATGTTGTAGGATGATTTGGCTGCAAGGGTTGCTATTTGAGTGGGGTTCATTTTCCTACTGTGCCTGTTATTTCACTTGAACTCAAGAAAGGTTATGTTGAACAGAAAGGTGAACTCGTGCATCATGCAATCTATCTAGCAACACCACAAATATGTCACACAGGCATTGTAAAATTGAACAAACTCAGTGAAGCTTTCCAGCCAAGTTTTATATTTAAGACAATCCAAAACGTGACCTAATGGTTTTGATAGCAAAAATTGTATTATCTTTCCTCATCATGTCGTTTTGGACAAACCTCCTTTCTTTTAAGAAATTATTGTTACAAATATTACATTAAAAAATTAATTTAAATTGTTAATCAATGATCTGAAGGTAATGAACGGTGATCCGTTGAGATGTCAGTTCTAATTAGTTTGCCGTGAACTTGATAGAAATCAGAAAGAAATATTGCCTGGTTGTAACCTGCTCCTGAAGCTGAAGTGATACTGCATTGATTATTCAATAAATAACCACTTTACTGTCCCAATGGCCATTGCAAACAGCTTGCCTATATTGAAGCTGGCCTGCTATATTTAGTGCAAAGAGTTTCTGTTTTCTGTCACAGAAATTCAGATGATGAACCTTCAATCTTTTCACTTTTGACCCTTTTGGAATTTTCAGCAGAGTACTATCAAGTGAGGGAGATCAGAGTTTTAGCAGGTGAGTGAATTCTCTGTGGTGGATCTTCAGGTCATATTTTGAGATGTAATATCATATATCTATATGTTTGCAAAGTATCAGCAAATTTGAAGAAGTTGCTGGAGATGGTTTTTCAAATTTTGTATTTGTATGGTGTGGTAAAAGACTTCTGGGAAGGGCATCCAGGATCTGAGTTTCACTGACTAGAACAGCATTTATTGTTGATCTCTAGTTGTCTATAGGAGGTAGTGGTGGACCTTCTTCTTGATGCGCTACAGTCCGTGTGGTACAACCTCTCAAGCCAGCAGCACATGCCAAACCCCAGGCTTCTCCCTCAAAACAACACCAGGCTGCCACAGAAATAAGCTGCTGATAAGTAGCCAGCAGTACCTCCTTCCCAAGGAGCAAGCTGCCTTGAGAGGAGGGCCACCCCAGATCCATGAGCCTTTTGTAGAATTTGAATAGCCAGCCACCTCTTACAATACTGACCCTCAGGTTGCACCAGGAAGAAGCAATTGAATAGGAGCAAGAAAAGCACGTGTAGTAACCCAGAGGAAATGTAGTGTTAGGAAACAGTAGATTGGCTTGTGCTTACTTTGGACCTTATTTTAAAATAGAGTGTGTATTTATGCCATTATTCCTAGCTGGGTTCTTCAATCAGGTAACTATTATTGGCATGATTAAGTAGGGGAAAAGAGGTCTGATGTCTTGTCATGTTCTAGGATTTAAGGATTGGTAGAAATGAGGATGGGTAAGGAGTTAAGACAGTAATGACATAGGTAGAATGTGTTAAAAGTAAAGAGAAGACTTTGGTGATCAGTTGTGCTCTGATCCCCTTGCAGCAGTCATTGAGATGTCTGTTGAATGACAGTTATCATGAATCTCTTCTCCATGTATCACTGCCTCTAAAGCTCTTAGGGTCACCAGCTAGGAATGTTGAAAGGTGAAATTACAGAGGGCACAGCAGGCTACAACGAACTGGAATATGTCAGCTGGAGCAAATTGCAAAGGTCCTCATGAATTGCCAAGGCAGTAAAACCATTTTAAGACCCCAATGGGTCTCTCACTTCAAACAGAACAACTTGTCTTTACACATCCTGTGCTCATAACATTTCCCCAGTGCTGAAAACTGCTGTTCCTTTAACTCTCGATCTTTCTAGCTCTTGCCTTTAAGATGTTGCTAAAGACCTGTGATGAAAATCTGGCCTGCCAGATTTGCCACTCACCTAAACAACGAGCTGCCTATAGCGAAATAAGTTAGATTAGGCACCTTGCCTGTTCTAGTCCACCAAAATCGATTGGGCCTCCCGTCAACATCATTGGGAGCAGGCTTCCCATCACATGCCTGATCTGTACTTCACACAAAATTGACCTCCATTGTCTATTTAACAGCTGCACAATGGATAAACAAGTTAATACTATGCGCTGAACTGATATAAATCAGCAGTGTGTTTTTTTCCCTTAACTTTACCTTCACTTATCACCTGCCAAGGGATTCTGTATCTTGCACCAAATGCCTTGTAGCTCCTTGAACTGCTGTGAAATCACATTTGCAAGTGTTGGCACACCTCCCGGTGAATGTGTGAAAGCCAACTGGCTCTGCAAGGTCAGCAGGGAGCTTTGCCATCTGTAATAAGGACATGCGTAGCCAATGAACAGCATAGGCATTGACAATACCCATGACAGGTATTGGAAGAACTCCTTTGCATGAGCTGTTTCATTTGCATCTGGGCCCTTGCATGTAAACGTTCACAGTCAGTGCTCCACACATAAAACTTTGCACACTAGGAGCTCATATAAGGAATTTGGGTTTCCATGTTTTTCCACCCATTAAGTTATTGTGAGCAAATGCAGGAGATGAAATCGAGCATCACTTCATTCAACAAATTCACACCACACTGAATTTTTCAACCTGGGAAATTGATGGGCAAGAGGATGCTGCATTTCAAATAAGTGCAAGCTTCATTTAAATAAAATGATAATGTAATATAGGCCCCTTGCTGAACTCACACCTTTTCCATATAAAATGGTCACATGACGTTTTCACTGGCATGACCTGGTTTAGCATATCCTTAAACCAAGTTTGGTGTAATTGGAGATGGTGGAAAACTGCTTCCATTTTTTTCATTAAGCAAATGCCCAAGGTGTCAATTGTAGCAGTCACAGAACCTCCCCTGCAGATGACCATGAAGAAACCACTTCTTCCATGACACTCTGCAATTGAATAAATCCCTTACTGCAGTAACTGCAATAATGTAGGGTGTGCACTGTTCACATTCTCCACCAGCCATTTCCAGTTACTTATAATCTCTTACCCATACAATGGAGCAAGGCTTTCAGCCTATTCTGCTTTTTCCTGTTCATCTCCTGCCATCTTCCCTTGCTCCTCCTCACTTTTAAGTGGTGTATAATGTTTGCTATTACCTCAGACTCACCATCTTGATACAGAGGTTGCTAGGATCTGTGCTTTTTCTAGGGATAGGTACAGTATTTGATACAACATACTGTGATATGCATAGTCCTTTGTGCCACCTTGGCTTCTTACATCTACTTGAGAAGGATCGACAGGAAAATGAATGGAAGAAGAATGAGAGCAGACCATCAAATCCATGCCTTCAAAGAATGGTGAGATTATAATGCCAATTGTGAGTCCTGTTCATGTTAACAGTTTGACCCGATTGAGAATGTGACAGAAAACAGAACAGTTAATAATAAAATGAAAGAGACTTGCTGGGTGGTGGCACTATGTCTCCAAACTCACTCTGGTCTACATCCTCCACAGATTCATGGACAAAAAAGGCAGAATCATCTCTTCTATTTGAGAAAACTGCTTTGATGTAGCTGCCATGTCCTGTCCTGATCTCTTCACATGGTTGTGGATCTTCCCTTGAAAGTACACACAGTGGAGGTAATTCTGATTGTGTGCAATAGTGTACATTGGGTGTTAGTGAATTGGCAGCCAGTTTTACATCAGTCCTATTTTTATTAACATCAAAGGGAATATAAATTGGGAGCGATGTAAAATGGGCTGCTGATTCGCTAACACCCTTTAAAAGAAACACTTCATCTATATAATGCCTTTCATCAGCACAGGACGTCCCAAAGAACTTTACAGCCAATGAAGTATGTTTGAAGCGTATTCATGGTTGTAATTTAGGATATGGAGCAGCCAATTTGCACATAGCAAACTCCCACAAACAGTGTTGTGATAATAACCAGATAATCTATTTTTGTGATATTGATTGTGAGATAAATATTGGCCAGGACACCAAGGATAACTCCCCTGGTTTTCTTCTAAATAGTGCCATGGAATCTTTTACATCCACCTGAGAGGTCAAACAGGACCTCGGTTAATGAAAGGTGCACCTCCAACAGTGCAGCACTCCCTCAGGACTGCACTGGAGCTTTGATTTTTGTGCTGAAGTCTCTGGAGTGAGACTTGAATCCAGAACCTTCTGACTCAGAGAGGAGAGTGCTACCAACTGAGCCACAGCTGACACACTCTTTGTATACTCATGCACAAATTCAAAATTATCTCTAATTTGTGAGGCTGTTAGAAACTACCATCATACCTGAAATGCCACGCTTGTACTAATTGCACTTCCCTCCTTGTGTGAGGGCATTGCAAAGCGGCATACCTGCCATTTGTGGTATCAGTACTCATTCACCACACAACTTTGGACTGCATTGTGGAAGGTACAATTGTGTCCAACTAGATCTAGAGGCTACAACTTCAGTGCAACTGTACAGATAATGATGAATTTGTTATCTTGATACATTGCATGCTATCTCTGAGGGCGCAGCAACTGTAGATTTACATTTGCACAATGCCTTCTAAGCCCAAGCAATATTATTTATAAATGCAAAACTGTTACTGGTGAACTTCCTCTGTATTTTCTCCCAGATCTGATGGATCTCAGCTAAATATTAACTCACACTGCTGTCTGTACCCATGCAACTTAGACTTGTACTTTAACAGGCAAATGGCCTTCCACTTTAAAATGTGCCACTTTCCATTATTGCACCTCACGTAGCAGCACCTGCAATGCCTCCTCTGAAGTGACAGAGTCTTACCTACTGCTCTCATTGTACAGCTTTTAAAAAGGTCACTCCCTATCTTTGCAGCAATTACTATTTTTTTCTGCTGCTACTTCATAGTAACTACAAGTACCTGTCACTTTAACACAGCAGCCCTTTATAAGGTGTTACCTAGCTGGATTTTTGCAAGCTAATTGTGTTGTTTCAGATTTCCCATGTGCAGGGAGCATATTTAGTGAGAGGGACTAGTCTAGCAAAATTTGTTTAAGATGGTATTCACTGCCATTGGTGTAGATGCACTTCTGACACACATAACCGAAATCTTGATTTTGCTAAAATGCAAAATTCAGACTTACAGGATATTTCTATTCATAATTAAATATTAGCCAAACTTGATGCAAAACATATTCATCGAGACATTTGTGATTCCAAATAATACTTAGTTTTAGAAAGAATTCCCTCAGAAATTGAATGTAACAAGGATGATTTAAAATTTCATTGTCAATTAGAACTTCTAGCGTACAAGAAGTTACAGCTTGGAGAATGAATGTTGACAGTAAGCATACAAATTTACCTTCAATTTTATTTTATCATTTAGTCCATATGGCAAAGAGAGTCTCCCAAGAGCAATAATTTATGATCAATAGGCTAGCTTATTCATTTCATTCCAGAAACAGAACTTGCAGAACTATAAACCATTGAATAAGGTTACTGTTTTATCATTACAAAGGGAGATTTTATGGTCTCATGTCCTCTAGAAATAGGGTTGTAGCACCTAGAAAAAGGTGAGGAATGATTTACTGCCCGATTCTTGCCAATGATTTGGACGTCTCTATTTTCCCCAGGGCCTGTTGTGCGAGCACGTTTTTCAGGGACCAATGAGCTACAACAACATGAGAATTAAATGCATCTACAAGCTGATGATTAACATTTTGAAGGTGATTAAAAAACATGGAGGCAAAATTGGATAGCACCAGAAAAAGGGCGCAGGGATCACGATGCGGGATTAACCCGCACCCGTTCATTCCGAAACAGGCAGCATGTAAACTTCAGGCTGTCTTCTCATTTACATGATTGCAGGGTGCAGCCAGCGCTAAGCCTGCTGTTGAGTGCATGCCTGAACAGGGGGTGCAAATTCTTGAGAGGCTAGCAGTAGTTCAAGCTAACCTGCACTATTTATAGCCACCCTGCATCTCTTAAAGGGGAGATGCACTGCGGCTGGAGCAAGTGCTGGAAGTCATTCTAAGAGAGAGTTTGACCTGGGAAAGACACAAGAATGGCACAGCATGGCAGAGAGTGGCCTCCAAGCTTCTCTGATGTAGCACTGGAAGCTTTGGGGTAGGATGTGGATGCAAGGAGAAAGGTTCATTATCCACAGGCATCCAGGAGGCCTTCTAGACAGACACTGTGAAGGCAGTGGGAGCAGGTAACCATCGCTGTTAATGCCAGCAGTGTAGCCCCTAGGACATGGATGCAATGCCAGACGAATTTTAATGACCTCACACGAGTGGTCAAGGCCAATGAATGCATCTTCAAATGTCATATCCTTACAACTGACACACACTACCAATGCACCACAACCCCTTCATTCACCTTCATGGCAATCTCTATCAATCATAGCTCATACTTAACATTCATAGCTTCACCTCACTCACATGCTACGCACTGCTGCAAGCCTCACACCCACATTTCATAGCTTACACACACTGTCAGCTATTCAACCATGACAGTCACACCACCCAAACACATTTCACCACCACTCACTGACACACTTTGCTCTCTCTTGCAGAACAAGGTGGCGCACAACCGCAGGCAGCAGCAGCCATAGCTGCATGTCCTCACCATGATGGCAGAGTCAGTGCTTGACATCATTGGAACAGCTATGATGGAATCTGTGTGTGGTGTGACACCGGGCAGGAGAGGCCTGCAGCCAGGGCAGGGAGAAAGGGTAGAGCAGGTGTCAACTCGCTAGAGGGTGAGGTTGCATGAGTTCTGCTACAGAAGACTCAGATGAAGACTTTGATGGGGTGGCATGCAGAAAAAGGCTGATGAGTTATGTACAATGAAATGCTTGGTACGTTGACAGGTCAGCCAGAAAGCCTGCGGTAACTGTAAAGGAGCATGGATGAGTCTGGTACGAACCTTGCTCAGAGCTTGGAGCCTGTTCTTTCCCGCATGGAAGTGGAGATCAATTCCATTTTCACACATGCAGACCTAACCATGATGCAGCACCTGATGGCCAATCTCTCAGCTTCCATTGCAGCACAAGCAGAAACCACACAACCCTTTGAGTGCTACAATGTAAGCTCAGACGAATGTCATGCAAGTTCAGCTTGCTGCCATGCAGGCTCACATTTCTACCAACATAGCTATGGATACTGATACGGATATCAGTGTTCAAAGGGGCTTACAGGGTCTCACAGCAGTCCAACAATCTGTCCTCAAAAACATTGCTGGAATTGCTTAGGTGCTACCTCAGGGTAGTGGCACTGGCTTCATGGCGCATGAACTTGCAGTCCTCTCTCAGAATAATAGCATTCACCCTTTCACCACTGCCACTCTGTCAGTGCATTTGCTGTTGCCTGTCAGCTAGCCAGCCCAGATTGCTACCACCCAAGCTGAGGTTCTGCAGTCCAAAGCCGAACCTACTAAGCCCAGAACTGTGTGAGGGTGTCCTGCAAGGCCATCTACAGTCTTCCCCACTGAAAGTCAGCAGCCTTCCACCAGCCATGCTGCAGCCACTGGAGTAGCACTATATATGAGCACTATGACAGGCAAAGGCACACGAATGACAGGAGCTAATGGAATGCACAAGGGTGATTAGTTGACTTTGGTATGGAATATTGGATGGTTTGATTGATAAAATTGGTTTGGAATGTTTATTTAGTGCTGGATTTTCTTTCAGCATTGTGGCCAAGAGGACACTGTGATGGTCACTGACAGAGGATTGAGCACCCCAAAAGTCTGCTCGATGACATGTTTTGTGCCAGCATGGCTCTCGTTATATGAATACTACCCACGTGTTTTTCATTTGTGCACTGGAGTCATGAGCCAGGGGTTCAGCGGATAACCTTCATCACCCAGTAGTCACCCTTCGGGTTCTTGTGGTGGCTCAAATACTGATGGTTCAGTGGATTGGCACAGAATAAAAGCATCATGACTGCTGCCAGGATAGCAGGCATTGACATTCAGAATATACTTGGTATGGTCACACACCAGCTGGACATTGAAGGAATGGAACCCCTTCCAGTTGTAATACATCTCTGAATTTCCAGAAAGCAACATGGGTACAGTCAGTGCAGTCCAAATCTTGTGACTAACATTTGAAAAGGAGGTAGATCCATAGTTACTTTTTATCTGGAGGTTTGTACTGTTTAAACATTAAATATTAGTAATTTTCAGTATACATACGCTTTAATGAAAAGTTAATACAGAGGGAGATAGAAATACAAGCAAAAGGCATATTGTTTACCAAACATAGAGCAACATTCATGGTAGACAAAGTAAGTAATTTCTCCGAACTGATGGATGCATCATGAATAGGACTTAAGGCAAAAGGAATTATAGATTTAGGAAGATTCTTCACTATATTCCATTATGTGCAGCTGAAATTTGACATTTTTATTAAAGATTTTCAAACCTATCAATATGTTGGTGGAAATATTAATATTTGTACTATATCATATTTGTAGTTTTCTTCAAGAATGAGATGAAAATCAAAGCAGCTGCAGGACTCAAACTATTGGTTATTTATTCAATTTGTGAAGAAATTTATTCAATTTATTTTCTTTCAGGCTATAAATATATCTCAAGTACTAGGAAGTATTAAAAAATCCTAAATGGCACAGATTTTACTTGCCTTTGTTTTAAATGCGCTGTTAGGATGTGAACATTGTTGGCAAGACCAGCATTTATTGCCAATCTCTAATTGTCCTTGAGAAGATGATGGTGAGCTGTCTCTTGAAATGCTGCAGTTCATGTGTTTTTTTCCTGTAGCAGTTTTATACAAACAAGGGGTGGCTTACCAGGCCATTTCAGGGGGCAGTTAAGAATCAACCACATTGCTGTGGGTCTGGAGTCATGTGTAGGCCAGACCAGGCAAGGATGGCAAATTTCCTCCCCTGAAGCACATTAGTGAACCAGATGAGTTTTTACAATAATGTAGTAGTTTCATGAGCATTTAGTGGGGAGGCGGTGGCGTAATGGTAATGTCACTGAATTAGTAATTCAGCGACCCAGGCAAATGCTCTGGCGACATGTGGCTGGAGTTTAAGGAGTCTTCAACATTGGGATCTGTGGGGTTGAGAGGGGTGTGAAGGTGGCTCTGGATGAGGCCGCCATGGACCACGACGCTGGCAGAGCCCGGCCCGATCCTCCTGACAGCAGCGAGGCTCCGTGGCGGCTGCCACCCCCGCCGCTGGGTGACGGGACCATAATCAGCATATTCAAATTAATAAAACTAATACATTTACATATACACACCCAGGATCTCGAGGGCCCACTGAGATCTTCAGCACAGTGACTGGCATTTACGCGCCATCAGATTCCTGTCCGGGGAAACATGGTGCGATGCTGGTGGGGAGGTGGGAAGAGGTAAGTTTATCAGTGTGGTGGGGGGGGTGGGGGATGGGGGTGACGGGGTCAAATATACGTCATGGGTGTAGGGGATGGTGGGAAGGGTTGTACTTTAAAATTTGTGCAGTTTGTGATGGTCAGATGTTAAAGGTAAGTGTTTTTGGGAGGGAAAGGACAAATAGTTAATGTCATTGTTATTGGGGGCTTTGGAAAAGGGCAAAATAAAGTATTAATTTAATTTTATTGTAAATCTCTTTAAAACTTTAAATATCCCGGCAGGGCTGACTGCCCTTTAAAAACAGCGCCAGCGTCTGCGCACAGGCAGCTGACGCTATGGCCGGTGATGGACAGCCCGCCCCCTCCATGTGATTTAGCGGGGGGGGGGGGGGGGGGGCGGGGGGGATGGGGGTGGGTCACCCCGGCTATTTACATGAGCTGCCAGCCCATAGGTTCAAATCCCACTGCAGTAGCTGGTGGAGTTTAAATTCAATTAATCAATAAAAAAATCTGGAATTGAAAGTTAGTCTCGGTAATGGTGCGATGAAACAGTCACCGATTGTTATAAAAACCCATCTTGTTCACTAATGTCCTTTAGGAAAGGAAATCTGTCGTCCTTACCTGGTCTGGCCTACATGTGACTCCAGACCCACAGCAAAGTGGTTGACTCTTAACTGCCCTCTGAAATAGTCTAACAAGCCACTCAGTTGTCAAGGGCAATTAGGGCTGGGCAACAAATGCTCACCTTGCCAGTGATACCCATATCCCAAGAAAAAATAAAGAAAATTATATACCATATTTATTAATTGAATTTCAATTCTCTCATTTGCTTGGGATTTGAACTCATGGCCCCAGCCCTTTGGATCAGTCATCTAATAACATTACTACTATGCTACCATCCCCTACTCTTGGAATCTTGAAGTATTCATTTGAGTACTTGGCCTGCAAACATGTTTAAACTTGATTCCATTAAAATCTCTCACAACCGATAAAGAGTGCATAAAAATGAGGGCGTTCAATGAAGAAAAGAAGGAAGCTTTATTCTGTCTTGGGCACATATTCCGGAAAAAATCATTAATGTTATGTGACACTCCATAGCCATACTCCACAATGGCTATTACTGTGTAATGAAGGTTCTGTCTGTTTTGTTTTGAATGTTCCCAGAGTAGTAGATTTTTGATTAATATAGCCACTGCCTAAGGAGGAGGCAGTCAAATATACAGGACCTGTGCATTAAAGTGTGGATTCTCTTGTCATATTAGCATATCTCCACTACCATTGCATAAAGTGAGTTGGAAAATGCTTTGTTTTATGGCATTAGGTGTGTTATCAGTAAAGTGTAATGGGAAAAATGTTACTAAAAGTAAATGTAACACTTACAATATGCAAGGCTTCTGCACAAGACTCTTAACATATTATAGATGGTAATTTTCAGGAAACAAAACACATGCTAAATTAATATATTATTAATTTCTACAATTAGAAATGCTATCCAGTGATACCATTAAATAATCTCAGGTTATGTACCCATGTAGTTCTTCCTATAGTTCTTTAATCTACAAGAGTTATGAGGGGGCGGGTGGTGTGGGGTGGTAGGACAGACAGGAGAGTGGAGTTAAGGCCACAATCAGACCAGCTATGATTTTATTCAATGGTGGAGCAGGCTCGAGGGGCCGAATGGCTTACTTCTGCTCCTATTTCTTATGTTCCTGGAATTAACCTCAAAATGAACCCCATTCATAATTATTTCAGCAAGTATACAAACATGCTTTTACAATTTTTCCCAAATTCTGCGAGGGGAAATTTGTAGAAACCCTATTTTTTACAGCTCAAAAACTATATTTACAGAAACACTTAATTCATAAAATGACAAATTATTGCCATATTGGAGAAGCACTACTTGAATGATTTGTACAAGCATTGCTCAACTTTGATTGATAACTGAGTTTAAAGTTCCCTGAAACACATGTAAAGACATAGAGGACCAGAATTAAAATGCCAAACCACTGAAGGCCAAAAAGCGAACATCTGTAAGATCCAAACATAGCACAGCAAAATAATAACAGCCACATATCTATGTACAAATAATTGATTCAGGTGCAAGTTATAACACCTCTCGCTTTTCTTCTCACTCTAACTTTCTTCTAAAATGAACTTTGTTTCAAGAGGCCAAGGTTTAGTTTTCCAACAGGCAGCAACCTGTTAAAATTAATTGAAGTCTAAGCTCAAATGTCTAGCTATTCCCCTCCCTTCACTTTCTGCATTGGCCTGAAACCATGCCGCTTATGATCTGGATGTTAACTGATTGATTAGCTTATAATTAGGTTTGCCAAGGATTATCCAGGAGTTAAAGATTAACCTTCTGGATGCTGGTGTGAGCAATGCAGGAGGAAATTCATAGGGATATTAAAACAATTGTGTTATTATCGTTTTCTTTTTGACTGGGCGGGGTAGTTGAAGGGGGGATGTCATTTTGATGGACATCCAGGAATATTTCCAGGGTTGACCCTGTATGGGTCCGTGTAGGAGATGTCTGGGTTTATGGAAGAGCTGTCTTGGATTGTGTAAGAACTATCAATGTCTGTGTAGAAGTTGTCTGGGATTGTGTAGGAGCTGTCTGGGTCTGTCTAGGAAGTGTCTAGGTCTGTGTAGAAACTGTCTGGTATTGTGTAGGAGCTGTCTGGGTCTGTACATAAGCTGTCTAGGAAGTATCTAGGTCTGTGTAGGAGCTATTTGGTATTGTGTAAGAGCTGTCTGGTATTGTGCAGGAGCTGTCTGTGTCTGTAAACGAGCTGTCTGGGTCTTTATAGGAACTGTTTGGGTCTGTGTAGGAGCTGTCCGGTTCATGAAGGAGTTGCTTTTCTATTCTTCCCACCAATGTGGACAACCTCACATTTCCCACATTATACTCTAACTGCCAAATTTTTGCCCACTCACTTAACCTATCTATATCTCTTTGGAGATACTTTGTGTTCCCCATGCACCTGGGTAGCACAGTGACGCAGTGGTTAGCACCACAGCCTCACAGCTCCAGTGACCTGGGTTCAGTTCTGGGTACTGCCTGTGTGGAGTTTGCAAGTCCTCCCTGTGACCATGTGGGTTTCTACCAGGTGCTCTGGTTTCCTCCCACAGCCAAAGACTTGTAGTTTGATAGGTAAATTGTCCATTGTGAATTGCCCCTAGTGTAGGTCGGAGAATTGAGGGAAGGTAGGGAATATGGGATTAAATGTAGGATTAGTATAAATCGTTGGTTGGCAGAGACTCAGTGGGCTGAAGGGCCTGTTTCAGTGCTGTATCATTCCATGACTCTAACTTGCTTTTCTACCTTTCTTTGTATCATCAATAAATTTGGCTACAATACACTTGGTTCCTTCATCCAAGTCATTAATATAGATTGTAAATAGTTGAAGCTCCAGATTTGATCCCTGTGGCACTCCACTAGTAAAAGTTTGCCAATCTGCAAACGCCCCATTTATCCCAACTCTCTGTTTCCTGTTAGTTAGTCAATCCTCTATCCATGCTAATATATTATCCCCAACGTCATGAGCTCTTAACTTGTTTGCAAACTTTTAATGGGGCACCTTATCGAATGCCTTTTGGAAATCCAAATACATTACATCTTCTTTATGGTTCTTCTTTATCCACCTTGCTTGTTACATCCTCAAAGAACTCTTAATAAATTTGTCAAACAGGATTTCCTTTCATGCAACCATGTTGACTCTGCCTGATTGCATTATAATATTTTAAATGTCCTGCTACTACTTCCTTAATAATGGATTCTAACATTTTCCCAGTGATAGATGTTAGGCTAACTGGCCTATAGTTTCCCGCTTTCTGTCTCCCTCCTTTCTGAATAGAAGTGTTACATTTGTGGTTTTTCAATCCCCTGAGACCTTTCCAGAATCTAGGGAATTTTGGAAGATTACAACCAATGCATATACTATCGCTGCAGCCACTTCTTTTAAGACTCAAGGGTGTAGGCCATCAGGTCCAGGAGACTTGTCAGCCTTTAGTCCCATTGGATTTTCTAGTACTTTTTCTTTAGTGATAGTGATTGTTTTAAGTTACTCCCTTTTGCCTCTTGATTTTGTACTATTCTTGGGATGCTTTTTGTATCTTGTACTATGAAGACAGATAAAAATACTTGTCCAAAGTCTGCCATTTCCTTGTTTCCCATTATTAATTCCCCAGTCTTATCCTGTAAGGGACCAATGCTTATTTTAACTCCTCACTTCCTTTTTATATATTTGTAGAAGCTTTCACTGTCAGTTTTTATATTTCTTGCTAGTTTACTCTCATACTCTAATTTTTCCCTTTTTATTCTCTTTTAGTTATATTCTGCTGGTTGCTATAATTTTCCCAATCTTCTGGCCTACCACTAGGCAGCATTGTATGCCTTTTTTCAATTTTACACCATCCTTGACTTCTTTAGTGAGCCATAGATGGTGCATCCTTCTCATAGAGTCTTAATGAAAAACATCTATGTTGAGTGTTATGAAATATCTCCTTAAATGTCTGCCATTGCTAACTACTGTCTTACCTTTTAACTTATTTTCCCAGTGCACATTAGCTAATTCTGTCTTCAGACCCTTATAATTGCCTTTATTTAAGTTAAAGACCCAAATTTCTTACCGTCTAACTGAACATGAAATTCTATCATGTTATGATCACTCTTGTCTCGAGGATCCTTTACTATGAGGTCATTTATTAATCCTGTCTCATTACACATTACCAATGTGACCCAGTGCTAGACAGGGACATTGCAGCAAAACTATGATGCTGCTATTCAATCTGAGAATGACTTCGATTTCCTGCCCCGTGCTATTTGTAAGGTCATGGATCATCCCAGGCACTGGTCTGCCCTCTGGCAGGACCAATCACTAGAGCTAGAGGAATCTGCTGGGAAGGCTTTGCTGATTTGGACAATGGAGACCAGCAGCCAGAAGATGCTGATGGGGGTGTTGAAGGGTGGCAAAATTAAGCAGTGGGCCTGCCTTCAAATCTTCAACTAACTCAGTTATTCCTACAAATCTTCCAGTCACCAGGTGTTCTGAGGCAACCTATGGTACCATCTTTTCTGGCCATCCCTGTGTTTGGGTGTCCAACCAACATAAGATCTACAAAGTGAGGCAGAATGCCCAGAATGCCACTCCCTATCACATTTGGATGGTTGGAATAAGTCTGCAACTTGTATAGTTGCAGGTCAAGCTCCATCCCCAAAGGAAAGCCCTTGAAATCCTAGGGCTTAATTTTACCAGCTGTCTGGAGACAGGCTGGGAGGCCTCATAAAATGGTGGAGGAAGGCATTGGGAGGTGAGCCGGAGGCCTTCCCGCCTCCATGGGTATTCTCAGTGGTGGGAACGCCAGTGGCTCGGCTGCCCGCTGATGGAGGTGGCCTCCCACTGGGTTGCTAGCAGTGGCTTTCCTTAATGGCCAATCAGCGGCCCACAGAGGCAATGGCCACCCCCGTGGCTCTGACACTGCTGCTGGAGGGTTCACCTCTCTGATCGCCGGGCCCTGCCTGGCCCCAGCACAGTAAAAAAGAAGTTCTGCTGAACGGTTACAGACCTGAAACGTTAACTCTGCTTCTGTCTCCACAGATGCTGCCTGATCTGCTGATTATTTCCAGAACTTTCCGTTTTTACTTCAAAAGTACTTCATTGGCTGTAAGACACTTTGGGACATCCTGAGATTGTGAAATACACTATAAAAATAAAAGCCTTTCTTTCTTTTACTCCTTCTTGTGGCCATTTCTCATTCTCTGCCCAGCAACAATTAATGCACTCTTTTAAATAGCAACTGCAGCCTTTAAGACCTGCAGCTGTATGCTGTTTCTACCCTTTTCTTACAATGACCTTCCATAGACTCCCGTTGTCCCAAGAGCTCTTCATAAATAATGTAATGCGACAACTCTTTGGAAAACTTTCAAATAATATATTGTTCACTCTCACCTTTAAGTGTGTTTTTCCCGCTCTTATTAGTTCATTTGCATAGAATCAACAATAGCTGTACATGAAAGTACAGTTTTGCCACAGGGAACGCAAAACATGAGCTGAAGTCCAGTCAATCAGCTACCAGACACATAAGACTAACTGTTATCTGAATCTCATCGCCTTTTAACATTGATTTCACAAACATACTACACAATGCAATACATTATAATCATTGCTGCAAGTTTTTGGCACCAATGCTGATTAAACAGTAGTAAAATGGCCTGAAAAGGATAGGTTATATTAGATTGGCCTTCTTCATCCACAGTGACCTTGTGATTGCTTTCTCACCATATCTGTAGCTGAATTCGTTGTAAAAATGGAAGTTGTCACACTTTCCCACAATTCCTAAATCCTCTGGTAACAATTTCAGTTAGAAAATTGGCACATTAGAATGTAGTTGTATCAGTTACAGCAAAGTAACAGATGTATCTGTTGTCTGTGAGTTCACTAAATATATTATTAAGTGGTAGGATTACAATAGTTCACTCAGCCATTTTTTGCATAGCTGTCAGACGAACAGACAGAAAAGAATCCTCATAATTCCCTGCTGCATACTTTGTACCCATTGTTATCTTTTAACATAGTTGTTGCCAAGAATAATATTATTCAGAAAACACTAGAGTTTCAATCATCGACAGGGTCACTGATGTCCAAAGTGTTGATGACTTCTTATTTAGTTTGATACCATTTGCGATGTATTAAAAAATGTGAGCAACATCTTTGAAATTACAAGGGGGGATCACATCAAATCAAAAGTTAGAAACTGTTCTGTAGCCACATTTTCCTCTGACAATGGAGCACATTCATGGGGTTTTGGCTTCAAAGCTCTTGTTCAAGATACAAAAATACTTCCCTGAAGGCCATAGAGTTAAGATATCCTCCAGATAGCTTACACAGGTGGAATCTGGCAAACATGCATCATGTGTTTGGATTTAGTATATTTATTTAATGCTAGGCACCAGCATTAGTAAAAACATATTTCCTAATGTTGGAACTAAAATTAAAGCATGAGCAAGGTCTCAGTTGGAATTAGATACAATTCTTTCCTGTGAACTTCAGTGTGTCTGTGGGGAATAGTGGCTTTAACATTGCACAAAGTCATAAAGTTCACGGTTCAGTGCCTGTGTAATGTCTGAAAGATCACGAAGAAAGTTTGCATGATGCAGTCTCAAAGCATTTTAGTGAGACTCTTGTTGCTACAGAAGACCGTGAAATTATATATACAATTCCATAATTCACTTGAAATTCCATGGTACTTAAAGCATGCATGCTGTCAAAATGTCTGTAATCTACGTTTCAACTGTTCAAATGTGCAATTCATACTCATTATTCTAGTTTTGTTGCTCATTTTCAAACACCCATATTCAATGGAAAGAATTTTTGTGACCATTTTAAGTGGTAATTATCCAATGACTTCTGTTGCTGTGCAATAACATACTAACAGCATATGTTCCAAATGCCTGAGAGAAATACTTTGCAAATTGGCTTTGGAATTGTTGAAGGAAACAGTTCTCAGAACTAGCACACTGATATGCAGAGAATGTTAATTATACCACAGGAGATTGAGTTCATAACAAATTGTAGAACCTATCAGAAGTTTTACAAAACAGGATGGAATAGAAATTGATTTAAGCCCACTTGCAGGCCAGAACAGGCACCGTACTTGGAGCGCGTCCGATCACATGAATGCAAATAAGGCCCCTTAGTGGTAGTCATAACAAATTTAAATAGAATAAGTGTTTGCCAGCTCTACCCAGTTGTTCATTGGCATCTCACATAATGGACCAGAAGGATTGCTCCAAGGACATGGCTGCAATGCAAGAAAAAGTTCAATGACCTCACAAGGCTAGCTAAAATAAGCCTCCTAACTCATATCTCTCATTACTGGCTGCTTTGCCTTTAATGGGGACCCTGTACATGTCAGAGTTGGACCTCTCCAATGCTCCTCAACATTATGCACAAGCTCACTGACAGACAAGCCAGTGCACTTAGAAGCTCTGTATGGACTGTATTCAGTCTTTGTATGCAAGGTGGGCCCTCCATGTCTTCATCTGTAACCTTTTCAACAGAGGAGCTTTATTCTGGTCTGTCTTAGTTCCCTGACCTTCCTTATGCACACTAGAAACTTCACATAATTACCCTTCTAACCAATTCTGAACTACGCAGGCGCCATTTTATTTTATTTATTTAGAGATACAGCACTGAAACAGGCCCTTCGGCCCACCGAGTCAGTGCCGACCAACAACCACCCATTTATACTAATCCTACATTAACCCCATATTCCTACCACATTCTCAGAGCTGGTGTCAGCAAGGTGTGGTCAAATTACACTTGCTGTTTAGCAGTGCTGCACTCTTCTTCTGATTCTGCTCCCCAAGGGCTGTGTGGAGCTTCTGGTCGTGAAGTTGAAGAAATGGTTAAGGGTTAACATTTATTGGCATTGGATAAGGAGAGACAGGAGAGACTTCTGAAAGCAGCAGCAATTTGTCATACATATTGTGTGAGGATGAGATTAAAATTAGGAGGGAATAATGAAACAATGGTGTAAAACCCAGTGAGACTTGCCCTCCAGTTGCCAGATAACAGGCTCCTGATGCATCCCCTGCTTACAATGTCCAGAACTTGTTCTTCAAATGGATGAAGCATTTCCTTCCTCCTGTAGCTACCTTTTCTCATTTAAAACATGTGACATCCTTGGCTCTGACACCAGGGAGGCAACAGGCCATCCTGGATTTATGTCTGCAGCCACAAAAGTACCTATCTGTTCTGATGAAAGGTCACAGACCTGAAATGTTAACTCTGTTTCTCTCTCCACAGATGCTGCTAGACCTGCTGAGTATTTCCAGCAGATTTTGTTCTCATTTCAGAGTTCCAGCATCCACAGTATTTTGCTCTTATTATATTGGAAGTATGGGAACTAGGAGGAGGATAGTGATAAACTTCAAGAGGACATAGACAGACTGATGGAATAGGTGGACACATGGCAGATGAAATTTAATGCAGAGAAGTATGAAGTGATGCATTTTGGTAGGAAGAATGAAGAGAGGCATTAAAAATAAAGGATACAATTCTAAAGGGGGTGTAGGAGCAGAGAGCTCTGGGGTTATATGTGCGCAAATCATTGGAGGTGGCAGGGCAGATTGAGAAATGGTTAATAAAGCAGACGGGATCCTGAGCTTTATAAATATGCATAGAGTACAAAAGCAAGGAAATTATGATGAACCTTTATGAAATATTGATTCGGCCTCAACTGGAGTATTGTGTCTAATTCTGGGCACCACACATTAGGAATGATGTGAAGCCATTACAGAGGGTACAGAAAAGATTTACAAGAATGGTTTCAAGGATGGGGTACTTCAGTTATGTGGATAGATTGGAGAAGCTGGGTCTGTTCTCCTTGGAGAAGAGAAGATTAAGAGGAGATTTGTTAGAGGTGCTCAAAATCATGAGGGATCTGGACAGAGTAGATAGGGAGAAACTGTTCCCATTGGCAGAAGGGTCAAGAACAGAGGACACCAATTTAAGGTGATTGGCAAAAGAAGCAATGGCAACATGAGGAAACACTTTTTTATGCAGCGAGTGGTTAGGATCTGTAATTGCTGCTACATCATATTCCCATGTGGCTATCTGCACCTGCAGCTCACCACCCTTATTTACCATACCCTGTGTGTTCACATAAATACACAGTAAAACTAAGTTAGACCTTGTTAAATTTCCTTTCACTCTGACCCCCACCTAATACTTTACTATTTCCTACTCTAGTGCTATCTCTTTCTCTCAATTCTTTGTGCTCCTTGTTTTTCCTCTCTAATATTACCTTCTGGTTCCCACATCCCTGCCAAGTTCATTTAAACTCTTGCCAATAGCACTAGCAAATTGCCCCACAAAGACATTGGTCCCTGCTCTGTTCGGGTCTAATTCGCCTGGCCTGTACAGGTCCCATCTCCCCCAGAGCCAGTCTCAAAATCCCAGGAATCTAAAACCCTCACTCCTACACCATCTCTCCAGCCATGCATTCATCTGCTCTATCCTTCTATTTCTATTCTCACTGGCACGTGGTACCGGGCGTAACCTGGAGATTACTACCTTTGAGGTCCTACTTGGTAGTTTCTTTCCTAGCTCCCTAAAATCTGCCTGCAGGCCTCACCCCTCTGTCTACCAATGTTGTTGGTACCACTATAGATTGTGACCACTGGCTGTTCACCTCCAGAGTGCTCTGCAACCACTCAGTGACATTCTTGAACCTGGCACCAGGGAGGCAACATACCATCCTGGATTCACATCTACGGCTGCAGAAACACCTGTCTGTTGCTCTAACAATCAATTCCACGATCACTATTGCTTTCCCAATCTTCCTTTTGCCCTCCTGTACGGGTGAGCCAGTTGTGGTGCCATGGACTTGGCTCTGACTGCAGTCCCCAGAGACACCTTCTCTCTCCCCTGTGCTCAGAACTGAATACTGGAGAGTGAGATGGACTTGGGGACTCCTGCACTACCTGTCTTAACTACCTGGCGGTTACCCATTCCCTCTCTACCTGCAAACCCTTAAGCTGTGGGGTGACCACATCTATAAATGTGCTGTCCACGAAATTCTCACCCTCATGAATGTACTGCAGTGACACCAGCTGCTGCCCAAGCTTTGAAACACAGATCTCGAGCTGCCGCAACTGACAACACTTCCTGCACATATGGTTGTCCAGGACATGAGAAATGCTGGGATTCTTATGTCCTGGAGTACCCACATGGAACAAGCAGCGCATGCCACGGGACTGAGGTGCACTGCCATGCCTCTATTTATGAGACAATTAAACTTAGGACTTATGTCCTCCATCGTTTAGTCCTCCAGCGCTGTAGCCATGAACATTGGAGGCCTCTCCCTCCCTGGTGTTCTAATTATTCAGCTTCTCCTTGCTGTCAATTGCAGTACGGGCAGTCAGCAACTGCTTCCTTCTACTGACTGCAGTTCCCCTTTAAGAGGTGCAAGCTAGCTGGAATATGTGTTAGCCATGCAGCTGCTGGGCCCTTTGTTGAGCGTTTTGCCAGGCAGCAGCCCAGGTTATGCTTGGCTGAATGCTACATTCAGGTAAATGAGGAGGCAGCATGAAGTTTGTGTGCTGCCTGCCTCAATGGCGCCTGGCACGGGCAGATTGTGAATCATGACACCTGCGCCTGAAAATGAGAGGAAATGAATGTTTTACCTCAGGACTCTTGCATATAGTCATGAAGGGCCCCTCTGGAAATTGGCATCCTGAGGAGTGGAGCCAGCAGTAGGCCTGCTTCACCTGCCATGCATATGACCTTGGAATCCATCACCACTGAAACGATGAGTAGTATTAACTTAAAAAGAAATATGCATGTGGAACCAAGAGGAGCAGGAGTGCTTCATATTCCACAGCATTCCTGACAATTGCTGCCACATATGTTCCGTCAGCACTCACCTGAGGTTGCTGCTGGTGAGGCAGGTGGCCTGAAATTCATTCCTGCAGGAGACCGAGTTCAGCTCATTATTTAGGTGAGGCCCCACTTCAGGCCAGCCTCGGGCCTCCAGGTTTGGGTCCACATTACAGTCTTTACAGCTGCCTTTACACCTGAAATCGGGCGTCAAAAACTTTCCACCCTACTGTGATATTCAGTGGGATGTCTACTGTTAGAAGAAACATGCAGCATCTGAAGGGATAAATGTAATGAAAATCTTCAGAAAATCTAATACTTGTAAGGAAACTAATTCTTATTAAGCCACAGCCTTTGAGATCTTTGAGATAATTCCTGAGATCATACGCATTATATAAACCTATGAAATAAAAATTGTCTGTTTCTCTCAATTAGCTCATATTTATGATGGACTGCTTCATTGAATCATGTAGCTATGCTGATTTTCTTGTTATTTTTTCATGGGATGCGGGTGTAGCTGGCTATGCCAGCATTTATTGCCCATCCCTAATTGCCCTTGAGAAGGTGCTGGTGAGCTGCCTTCTTGAAACGCTAGTACCACTCAGTGACGATTAATCTAATCTTTCCACGTACACCCGAGTGTGAACCTTACATATATTTTTCAATAGAGATCAGTTCTTTCTCTTGGAATATTGTGATTTATGTTGGTTTTGTCCATCTTCTGATAGTGAAGCTTGATAATATTGCTGACTTTCATATGAATGAAACTACAAATTTGAAATGAGGATCTTCCTTACAGAAATATGTTTATTGCAATATCTAAGAACAGTGGGAGTTTGGGAGGTATTGCCAATACACATTCTCTTTAAAAACTAAATGAATTTTTGAATAGCCTTAATTGTTGGTATATTGCGATTGCTTTTGGACAGGCTGTGCTGGACCCATCACAAGTATATTACACAGAAATTCAGGTCAAAGTCTGACACATTGGTACTGCAATAAGTTTGTGCTTACTTTATACAAACACTTGGAGCTAAAAATTCACTAAAGCCTGTTTTCTGGCATGACATTGTGGTACACAATCTATGAGCACCCAAAATTTCTCACTGAGGCAGGCAACATGCAAACTTCGTACTGCCTCCTCATGATTTTTGCATGCTTGTGACCTGTGCTGCTGGCTGGCTGCACGTACAACAGGGGCTCTAACAGCATTTGAGACGAACATGCATTTCAGATAGCCTCCAACTCTTAAAGGCAGCCTGACTGTCTTAAAGGGAAGCTGCACTGAAAAAAAGCAGGTTGTTTTTGCCTGTCACTGCTGAAAATGGAGAGAATGGGAATGGAGCACCAGAGCAGAGAGAGGGCTCCACTGTTCACAGATGTAGCATTGGAGGCCTTAGTCATGGAGGTAAACAGGAGGAGGGATGCCATCTTTCCACAAGGAGTCGGAAGTCCTTAAGGGCCACCCTCAGTAGGGACTGGGAGCAGGTGGCGAGGGACGTCAATTCCTGCAGTGTGGCCTAGAGGACTTGGCAGTAGTGCCGCAAGAAGTTTAATGACTTCACACGTGTGGTCAAGGTTAGTGAGTGCATCCTCACATGACATCTCCTACCCACCATACCACCAGCCTCTCACATTGCTCTGGCCAGCCACAGCAACCCAGGAGGGAGAGAGAGAACTACACCAGACCTCCAGGGATGAAACGCGGTTCCTTGATATCACACACACAGCCACCAGCTCAGATAGTGGCACCGCTCAAACCTATGATGCTGGTATTGAGTCAGAATCTGCATGTGGTGAGTCACTGGTCCGAGTGGGCTGCAGCCAGACCAAGGGGAAACAATAGCTTGTTTTACAACTCCCCGGAGGGTGAGGTTGCATCCTTGTTCTGCTGCAGGGGACTTAGACGAGGATGCCAATGGGGCGGCATACAGGAGAACACTGATGAACACGCAGATCGAGATGTTTGGTGCACTGCCCGGCCTGCCGGACAGCTTGTTGTCACTGTCAAGAAGCATGTGTGAGACTGGCTTCAATATGGCATAGGGCATCATGCAGAGCTTGGTGCCCATCCTTTCACCGTGGTGGCTAATTCCCTAGCAGGACTAGCAGACCCACTCATGATGCAGCATCTGGTGGCTGTTGTCTCAGCTTCCACTGCAGCACAGGGGGAAGTTATTCAATGTCTCAGTGCTGCAGTGGAAGCTCAAATGAAGGTCATGAAATCCATGCTTGCTGCCATGCATGCTTAGACTGCTGCCATCATGGCTGCAGATCTCAGTGCTCAGTGGGGCTTGCAGGCTCTTGCAGCAGTCCAGCAATCTGCCCTCCAACAGATACTAGGATTATTGAAGTGCCAGCCCGGGGGAGTGACAGTGGCTCCCTGGAGCATGATGACAGGATTCGTGCTCCCACCACTGCGACTCTGCCAGTACTGTCGCCTGTCAGCCAGCCTGTCCAGGCTGCTACCACCCATGTGTGGTGGGGCTTTCCGAAACTGGCCTTCAAGGCTTGGAGCTGTTCTGGGTATCTTGCAAGGCCATTTACAATCTCCCCCAATGAAAGTCAGCAGCCTTCCACAAGCCATGCTGCAGCCACTGTCGTAGCACTACATAGGATCATGAGGACAGGCAAATGCACTTGCGAGACAGGCATAAAGAGAAAGCACAAGGGCGATTAGTTCATTTCTGTTTGTATAATTGGATGGGTTGTTAGATAAAGACATTAATGAAAATGTTTTTGTGGGTGTCTTTTATTGTCGGATGTTGGCCAAGGGGAGGCTGTGATAGGGCATCTCAAATGCATGTAACAGTAGGGAATGGTGGTAAAGGGAAGTAAATGGAAACTGGAGTTGGAGAAGATGCACTCAGGCAGCCCATCCAGAGTGAAAGGCTCCAGGTTCCATCCTCACTGCCTCCTCCTCTTCCTCCTCCTCCCGAGGTGGCCTCCGGTTTCCTGGTGACATTAGCTCTGCCATCATGATGGTCATGTTATGGAGGACGCAGCAGACTGCCAAGAAGTTAGACACCTGTTCCGGAGTGTACTGTAGGGCTCTTCCCAAATCGTACAGACATCAGAAGCATTGTTTCAGCATGCTGATGGCCTGCTCCACAATGTTTCTGGTGGCTCCATGGTTCTCATTATATTTGCGTTATCCTCGCATGATCGGGTGGTGGGTTCTGAGCCTGTGTACAGGGGGTCACCATTGTCTCCGAGAAGCCAGCCTCTGGTTCTCAGTGGAGGGCTGAAGATGGCGGGAGCAGCAGACTGCCTCAGAATGAAGGCATTGCGGCTGCTGTTAGGATAGTGGACATTCACCAACGTGCTGTATTGTGCATGGTCATACACCAACTGCATGTTGATAGAATGGTAGCACTTGTGGTTGTTAAACCTCTGCCCATTGCCATGGGGTGCCGCAAAGTCATGTGCGGTCGTCGATGGCTCCCTATATGGTCGGAATCCTGCGATCCTGGCAAAGCCACTTGTCCTGTCATACTGCTTCTCCCTGCTGAAGAAGATAATGATATATTCAGCTCTCTTGACATAGATGGCCTCCATCACCTCCTGGATGCATTGATGGTCATACTGGGATAGATTGAAAATATCTCCCACTCCCGCCTGGGGGAAAGATCTGGACACATAAAAGTTCAGTGGCTGTCTGACTTTGATGGCCACTGACAGTGCCGTCCTTGCCCTGGTGCGAGGCTCCAGGTTGGGTTGAAGAAGGTGACAGTTTTGTGACTACCTTCTTTCTGGACCTGATGCCTCAGACATTGCTCCTAACTGAAGTGGAAATAGGAGAAGCACTCTACTAAAATTCATGGTAGGTAGGGCCTTCTGTGGAGGTCCCTCCTCCTCCTCCCTCTTTGCAGCGTTTCCTCTCTCTGCAGCCTTTGCTCCATTTGCTGGTCATGTTGCAGATCCAGAGATACTGCAGCCACAGCCCCCATACCTTGTGCAGAGTTGGGTCACCAAATCCTGTTCCCTCCCTGAATATATGCAGCAGTTCTCCCAAACACCTCCAAACACAATCCACAGCACTTCCACTAACTTTGCCTAAGCAGAAGAAAGCCAAAAACACCTCATCTGCAAGTTGGTGACTGGCCCTTTAAATAATGCCAGTGAGAAGGTTCCTCGTGCTGCTGAATGCATGTTTGGCTGAGAGTGATTAGTACAGGCGTTTATTGGACATGCGCAAGTTAGTGAAATGAGTGTCAAATCAGCAGGAATAGCTTTTTGATGGCATGATAAGACCTCTTCTGATGCTTCTGGCGCATGCACAACATGTCCACACTAGCACCCTTCACAATATGGGAAGTTGCGTGGGCCACACCAGAGGTGCCATTTTAGGGTTTTGGGGTTTCCGAAGCGCTGACACCAGCGATGCTACAGAGTCCAATTTCGTGGCCTTAGATTATGTTCCCAGCTTCTATGGCTCCCTCACCCCCTACTGCCCTTCGCATTTCCACCTATACGTTGAAGGCAGCAGGATTGTTTACCCTGTAACTGTCTTTCAATTCAAGTTATAGAATGTGGAGGAAAAATGGATGCGTGAACAATGCAGTGATGTAACCTGTCTAAGGCCACTGTTTACGAAACAATTCCTTTTTAAATAAGTGTCTGCTTCTGGTCAAATTAGTCTCATCATGTTATCTGTTCCGTTGAAAGGAAATAGTGATGTACAGATTTAGAAATGGATTTGCTAAATGTCTGGGAGTGAAGTCTACAGCTTGTGCGACTGTAATGAGGTAACACATGTCTGTGACATAGCACACAATCCTTTCATTGTACTGTGCACACCATGAAGGTCAGAGCAAGACACTGCTAAGCTGAGGGGATGAAGCAAACCAATAAGAAAGTATTACAGCTAAATTAGCCTGTGATTTATCACACAGCACATATTTAAGAAAACATGCAATTGTTCATAAAATATTACAAATATCCACCCTGATTGTTCTGAATATTAATTGACCATTTCATTAGTAGCAGCTTCAGTTTTTTAAATTGATTTTTTTAAACATGGATCATTATTTCTAACTACCCAGCAGCATTTTTGAAACTCTCTTTCAGTTAAGAAATATTGTTAGAAGAATATTTGCAAGTGCAATTTGATATAATCTCTGACTTAAAATGTATACCTCACACTATCATTTGTAATTGCATACAACATATCACACGCTGATTCTGGTAAGAGATCCTGTGAGATCTTAATAAAATGGTTAATAGAATAGTATAAGACAATATCAAACAAGTCAGTTTTCCCCTTGGATTCTTATCAAAATATTGTAATGGATTTGGATTCCTACAGGATTTTTATATGTTCTGACTTATCTTTGTGTTAATCATTACAGGTTGCAGAACATGTATTAACAAAAACAGTCGTATAATCCCCTTGTTTACATTGACATTCTTCTTACAATATTTTACTCATTTTTTAAATTTTAGCAAATATAAACATCCACAGTAATACCAGATGACCTAATGACCAACCATCATATTAATGCAGCAATACAATATGTACAAAGGGTAGACAATGTAATACATCCATAATAAAACATCTAATAAGCACAAAAACTGAGTGTGACTTTTCAGTAAAGTAATCGCTTCCTGTAACATTACACTAATAAATGGTAGGTGTAACATTGTAGTCCTTTTAAAACCTGATGCAAGTGAACCAAGGTCAACTTTGAAGGCTGACTGCCAAGTGACATGTCAAACTTCTAACAATTATGGACTGCACAAGTCAAAAATGTTGAGGTATGCATTTTAGTAGAATATATATTATGTATGTTATTGTAGGTGAGTCCAGACCAAGGAGACTTAAGTATAAGATAACTACAAACAGATCAAATAAAAAATTTAGGATGAATTTCTTTACACAAAGAGGGGTGAGAATGTGGAACTCACTGCCAAGTGGTGTTGTTGAAGCACATGGCAATGGTGCATTTAAGGGGAGGCTTGAAGGGAATAAAGGGGTGGGTGGGAAGAGACAATGGAAAAAGGGTTAGAATCATAGAACGTTAATGGCACAGAAAGAGGCCACTTGGCCCATCGTGTCTGTGCTGGCCAAAAAATGAGCCACCCAGTCTAATCCCACCTTCTAGCATTTGGTCCGTACCCCTGCAGGTTACGGCACTTGACGTGCATATGCAGACACCTTTTAAATGAGTTGAGGGTTTCTGCCTCTACTACCCTTTCAGGCAGTGAGTTCCAGACCCCCACCACCTTCTGGGTGAAAAATGTTTTCCTCATCTCCCCTCCAATCTTTCTACCGATCACTTTAAAGCTATGCCCCCTTGTCACTGACCTCTCTGCTAAGGTCCTTTACCTCCACTCTATCCAGGCCCTTCACAATTTTTGTGTGGAGTATAAACACTGACGTAGAGTAGGTGGTCTGAAAGAACTGTTTATGTGCTGTAGATTCTATATCATTCTATGTACATATTCACCAGTTTAACCTAAGATGCTTCAAACCACTATAGCAAGGACTGCTGTTTCACGAAATCAGTCTTAGTTGCTACTGAAGCACAGAAAAATCTGAAGAATCTGTACGAGAATGCCAATAGAAATTCCAGAGCGTTCATATGGTTTGACTGTTCTATCACCTCTGGTGCAGCAGCTGATGATTAACTTGCATTTGAGCCTCTGGATACAGAGAATACAATTCTCACAACACAATCCTGCCTCAGGAGATTGTCCGGGGCTGAAGAAGTACTGCATAAAGGACCACAACAATATGTCATTGGCTACATAAAGGTGGTGCAGAATATTAAAACTGCCAAGTGTGCCAGGGTTTCCTGAGGATCCCATCTCTTCTACCAACATTGCCTTACGTTTCTAGCATTATAATCAATTTAGGTTTGTTTAAGATGTCATTGAGTTCGATATGTTCAACTAAAGCAAGCTTGATACTGTTATAAAACTTTATCAATGGAGTTATTAGCCTGGAAATTCATTGCTTTCAGGACCATTTTATAAGTGTAAAACAGGTGCCTAAGCATTGAGAACATAAGAACATAAGAAAACGGATTAGGAGTAGGCCATTTTGTCCCTCAAGCCTGTTTTGTAATTCAATAAGATCATGGCTGATCATTTACCTCAGCTACACCTTTCTGCACTATCTCCATATTCCTTGATTCCCTTAGTATCTAATAATCTGTCAATCTCTGACTCAAATATACTGTGCTATCCATTCAATATGGTGGGTGCACTTGCACAGTCAACTTTGGTGATGTCAGACAGCTATCTGGACCTGACTGCCTCAGCTGCCACTGAGATACTGCAGCCTACAGCCCGGCCCTCTATGGTCAGAGCTACTCAAGGTCATTCACCACAGCCACGTCAGGAGGCCTCAGTGGATGTTCCACAGCCTACCACCTCCCTTGCTGTAGCTATTGGGAATGCACCTTGCACGAGCACTAGATTAGGTAAGCAAGCACACAAGACAGGCATTAGGGCTTTGCACAAGGGTGATTTTTAGTTCTCTGTGTTCAGTGTTGGAATTATGAAATGAAGAGTGATAAATTAACTTCATAAAGTAAATGATATTTTTTCATATTGCTTTTGGTCTTGATATTCCAGCCATGCAAGGGCATGTTTACTAGATTGATAACTGGAATGAGCAGGTTGTCTTATGAGGAAAGGTTGGACAGACTGGGCTTGTTTTCACTGGAGTTTAGAAGAGTGAGGAGAAACTTGACTGAAATACATAAGATCCTGAACGGTCTTGACAGGGTGAATGTGGAGGGGATGTTTCCTCTTGTGGGCGAGTCCAAAACTAGGGGGCACAATTTGAAAATTAGGGGTCACCCTTTTAGGACAGAGATGCAGAGTTTTTTTTCTCTCAGAGGGTTGTGCGACTTTGGAACTCTCTGCTTCAGAAGGTGGTGGAGGCGGGGTCATTGAATATTTTTAAGGCGGAGGTAGATAGATTCTTGTTCAGCAAGGGAATCAAAGATTATTGGGGGTAGATGGGAGTGTGGAATTCAAGACAGAAACAGATCAGCCATGATCTTATTAAGTGGTGGAGCAGGCTCGATGGGCTGAATGGCCTACTTCTGCTCCTAATTCGTATGGTCGTATGAGGTCATTCAGATGGTAGTTATGCAAACTGGGTTAGGTGGATGGAGGGACTGTTGGTACCTTGGGGAGCAGATGGAACATTCATGAAAATCTCATCAATGAGATCTGTGAGCTCTGATGGCTGCCATCACTGCTGGGCCTTGCTCTTCCTCTGCAGTCTCAGCTTCTGATCTTCTTCCTGTTCCTCAACCTTTTCTTGCTGTAGTGGCTTCAACTCTTGCCCTCTTTCCAAGGTACAGAGGTGCAGCATCAGTACACAATGACAAATATTGACACTCTCTCTGGGCTATATTGAAGCTGCTTTCAGATCTGTCAAGGCACGGAAACCTTTGCTTCAGGAGCCTGATGGCCTACTTTATGACAGCACTGGTTATGGTGTGACTCTCATGATATTCATGCTGCATGTCTATGCCCAGCTCCCTGACAGGAGTCATGAGCAGGAAAAACAGGAGATAGCCCTTCTCCCAAGTGGCCAGCTTTTTATCTGATGATCTTGTTGGAATTGAGGGAGGCTAGTAAGAAAAAGTACAGGATGAAGGCATCATGACTACTGCTAGGATACAAGGCACAGATCTGCTAATTTGTTGCCTATGTTCACAGAAGCAATGCACATTTATGGAATGGAGCCCTTCTCTGTTGTAGTAGAGGACTTAGTCTTGTATGAGAACATGCAGGGGAACATGGGTGTAACTGATGATCTCCGACCACCCCGCCGCCAACCCACCTCACATCTGCAGAAATCCAGCAACTCTCACAAAGCCCACACTCCTCCTGTGTCTATTGGGAAAGTGATACATTCCTGGTGCCAGAAGCAGTGCAGCTTTGGCTTCCTTGATTGCAGTGTGCGAGACGTTACCAATGTCACTTGCTGGATGTTGGAAGGAGCCCAATGCATAAAGGTTAAGTGCCACAGTGACCTCTGCAGCCACAAGCAGTGCTGTGGATGTCCTGGTGGTGGTTCACAATTCTTGGTTGAGCAGGTGACAAAGTTCAGTCACTGCCTCCCTGGAGACCTGGAGCCACCTGACACACTGCTTCTCTGTAAAGGTGAGTTTGAAAATCCGATGCCTGTGCACCCTTGTTGTGTAAGGCTCCACCAGACTGCCTTCCTTCACCTTCTCTTGCAGCCTATGCAACCCTCTGCTGCTTTCCTTGCTGCTGCTGCTCACGTCACATCTCCTTTGGCAGACCAAACAGGATGTCCATGTACCAATAAGGCTAATGCAGGCAATCATTTTAAAGTGTACAGGACTTTCAACATATCATTCTCTTATTTCAGCTCAGTGAACAATCAAAACATTCCCCTGCAGCCTATCATGTCCAACACATAACTTGCCTTGATGGAGGTGAGTATCCCTTTTCAAAGAAGTATGCTTCCCGACTGTTAAGGCAAAGGCTTCCTGGTCAAGGTTAAGAATCAGAGAACCGGGCACTTGTACACACAAATTTAGAAAAAGGACTTTATTGAGGTTCAGGACCCTCATGATAATATTAAAATCGGGAAAAAGCTGCTGTGATGTGGGTGCATATGCAAATTGGGTATGGGCTATCACACTGGTAAATTCATCATCATTGCACCAGCTGAGTACCTGAAAAATGTGAATAACAATGTTGAATTTAGCCCTCCTTGTATTGTTGTTGTTTATATCAATTTTCCTACAGTGCATCACAACTCAGCTCTTGTGTATTAAAATCAATGCGCATTTCATACCGAAATAGCTTTATATGTCTGCTAATGGGTTGGACGCATGACCCCCATGCTATTTCAAGGTGATGGATCACTTTTCTCCTCGTTGAGATGAGCTGCCAGTTTTATTTTTGGTCAGGTGAGCACCCTTACTCTGGTAATAAGTTTGTGATGTTATCTGAGTAGCTTAGATTTAGCTTCCACTAAAATAGTATCCATTTCTAGCCAAAATGAGTGAGTGTGGAATTTTTGCAGAATTTACTAATTTTCAGCTGCTTTACACCAGTAATAAAGTCAGAACTGTAAACATTGCTTTTAAACTTCAGATATCATTGTAGTTGTTTCACTATGGTGCTGTGGTTTACTCGCTTGGAGGTTAAACAAGAAATATTGGCACAGCAGAAAAAGACAAATGAATGTGTTCCGATATAATGCCCATGAGTACAAAGGCTTGACCTATGGTAATGGAGTTGTGAATAAAACTCTAATGGATGTGTTACTGGGCCCCTAGACTTACTTGAATGTTTGAGTTGTACTTTATTGTGTCACGAGTGCTTTATTTTTGAACTTTCTTCCTAACTGACAATGCTGCCAAGCACTTTCTAAAACATTTTCTCTGGTGTGTCCAAATTCCCTTGGTGTGGAACCAAATAACATTCAAACTTCTGAAAACGCCAATCAATGGGTATGCTTGTAGAATCACTGAGGGCAATTTTAGTTTTTGGTGATAGCGTAAAACTTTCAGTATCTGATTGGCCATCTATTATACATCTCTCCTGATTCTCATATCCACAGAAGCCAATGAAAAGAAACAACGGGAGAAATGCCAATCCAATATTGCCAGTTTTACACTATTACTAGAAGTTACAATTACCCTCAAAGAGTCATGTCTCGTGTGAATCAAGTTTTTTTTAACTTGAATTCAGATACAATAAACTGATTGATCTTGGGAACTAATAAATTAATGTTTTCATATAATACCTACAAATTGAACATCAATAACAGTTCCTAATTGTTTTGGGAATAATTTTGTTGTGACAGATTTTTTATAGGCTCATAGCAAAGACACTCAATGACATACAAGCCTGGTGTCGAGGAAATGGAAAACTGAGAGCAGTGTCCTTGTGGGAAGAGAAGCCCTTGGTACAGTTGTTCTGGCTATCATTGGATAAATACGAGTGGGACTAGTTGAGGGCAGTCTATTCAACTGGAAAATTGATGAGAGGAATGGGAGAAGGATGATGTGATTAACCATGTCAAAGGCCTCAGAGAGGTTGAAGAAAATGAGGAAGGATGATGCACCGCTTTCACAAAGAATGTAATTTATCAGGTTTCTTTCAGTGCTGTAACAGGGGTGAAAACCTGATTGGAGAGATTCAAGTAGGGAATCCTGAGTCATTGGAATGCAAGAGATACAAAGAATGAGGTGTACGTCATAGACTCATAGGGCTTGGTATAGGGGCACATGTGGAACAGGAGACATTTTGCAGAAAGCATCCTTTCGATCAACCATATGGTATATGATCCAGTTAGTACTGTTTCCTTGTCAGATTCCTTTGTGTGCTATCTTCTTTCCATCTGTTTCTAGGTGCTGCAGGTAGTGTGTGAAGCACTGTTGCCATTAATGGTGCTCTAGTGTCTAGTGGGGAGGGAGTACTGAACTACCAAATTAGGCAAGCTTGCTTGCACCCACCTGCATGTGCCCTGAGCCATCTCTGAAACATAGGAGCAGCTGCTGTACCTCTCAAGCACCTGCTCAAGGGATTAGTTTTGTGCAGCCATATTGGGTTTCCTTTCAGTTTATTTATACGTGACATGTCTCTTCATTTCCTTAGTCTTGGCAAAGAGTCACAAATATGTGAGATTGATTTCGAAGCTTGATAAAGCTGAAAGAAATATTTGCTCCCATTTGCAGGCACTTATCTTTAATCTGTAATTTGAATTTGATGCGCCAGAAATTCCATTTGCTTCATTGGGCTAGCTCCCTGCACAAAGCTGCACAGACAGTTATTGTAATAAACTGGAGAGCAAGTTTCAGGGCAGTCAGTGCACATCTGCACTGGGCAAGTTTGGGCCAATAGCGAATGTAGCACAGAAACTTTCTATGTGCCAGGAGTGCAATTTTAGGCCTTCACATTGTTAATGATTAGAATGGAGGAGAAAAGATTATAAACCAAATGGGATTCTGGATTTTACTGAGAAGTGCAAAGGAATTTTTTTGACATAGACCTATACCAGGGTGTTATTCATGGAGTACCAGGAAACTTGTATGAGTAGTTTTTTTGCACAGGGAAGGAGCTATTTGAATGAGTGTCAGGGGGATTTCAGTAGACTTGGAAACTGCATAAACAACTGAGGCAATTTGCATGTAGCGATGTTTCAGCAAAAAACCAGCATTAAGGAAATGTGAATTTCCTTGCAAAATTATGGCAAATCACTGTTCTAATGTCATAGTTATGCCAAAACCTTCCAGCGAATTACAGTGTACATATGATTGTTCCCTGCATTCTAGCAGTGAGACGGATATCCCTTACTGTAACAGCACAGCTTTGGTAAGGATTGGAATCATTCATTAGAAATATAGCTAACAGATTAAAGGTTAAAGTGTACTTTGAGTACTCTCTAGTTGGCTTTTCAGTTTTATTGTGAATATAACAGATCTGAAATGCTAAAATAAAAGCAAAATACTGTAGATGCTGGAAATCTGAAATAAAAATGAAAAATGCTGGAAATACTCAGCAGGTCTGGTAGCATCTGTGAAGAAAGAAACAGAGTTAACGTTTCAGGTCAGTGACCTCTTGCATTCCAATGACTCAGGATTCCCTACTTGAACCTCTCCAATCAGTGACCTTTCATCAGAACTGGCAAAGGTTAGAAATGTAATAGGTTTTAAGCAAATAAAGCGGGGGTGGGTGAAAAGATAACACAAGGGAAGGTTTTGATAGGACAGAGGGTCACAGAGAATAATTGACCAGAAAGTCATGGAGCAAAGGCAAAGCGTGTGTTAATGGTGTGGTGAAAGACAAAGCGTTAGTGCAGAGAGGGTGTTAAATGATACATAATGAACAGCCCTGGCCAAAAGCACAAACATGAAAAACACAGTGGGCAGGCACATGGTAAAAAAAAAATGAATGATGAAACAAACTAAAATAAAAGAAAAAGAAGAAAGAAAACTAAAAATAAATAAGGGGAGGCCAGTCATGCTCTGAAATTATTGAAGTCACTGTTCAGTCCGGCAGGCTGTAGCATGCCTAATCAGTAAATGAGATGCTGTTCCTCGAGCCTGCGTTGATGTTCACTGGAACACTGCAGCAATCCCAGGATAGAGATGTGGAAATGAGAGCAGGGGGGATGTGTTGAAATGGCAAGTGACAGGAAGCTCAGGGTCATTTTTCCGGGCTGAACGAAGGTGTTTCGCCAAGTGGTCACCCAATCTGCATTTGATCTCCCCAATGTGGAGGAGACTGCATTGTGAGCAGTGAATACAGTATACTAAATTGCTTCACCTGAAAGGAGTGTTTGGGGCCTTGGATAGTGAGGAGATAGGAGGTAAAGGGGCAGGTATCACACCTCCTGCGATTGCATGGGAAGGTGCCGTGGGAAGGGGACCATGGTGTTGCGGACAGAATGATGCTTCGGAATGCTGACAAGGGAGGAGAGGGGAAGATACATTTGGTAGTGGCATCACGCTGAACGTGGCGGAAATGGCGGAGGATGATCCTTTGGATGTGGAGGCTGGTGGGGTGGAAAGTGAGGACAAGGGGAGCCCTATTGCGGTTCTGGGAGGGAGGGGAAGGGGTGAGAGCAGAGGTATGGGAAACGGGCCAGACATGGTTGAGGGTGCTATCAACCACAGTGGGGGGAATCCTTGGTTGAGGAAAAAGGAAGACATATCAGAAACCCTGTTGTGGAAGGTTGCATCATCAGAGCAGTTGCTTCGGAGATGGAGAAACTGGGAGAATGAAATGGAGTCTTTAGAGGAGGTAGGATGTGAAGAAGTGTAGTCGAGGTAGCTGTGGGAGTCAATGGGCTTATAATGAATATTAGTAGACAGCCAATCCCCAGAGATGGAGACAGAGAAGTTGAGGAAGGGAAGGGAAGTGTCAGAGATGGACCATGTAAAGGTGAGAGAAGGGTGGAAATTGGAAGCAAAGTTGATAAAGTTTTCCTGTTCAGGGCAGGAGCAGGAAACGGCACCGATACAGTCATCAATGTACCGGAAAAAGAGTTGGGGAGGGGGCCTGAGTAGGACTTAAACAAGGAATATTCAACAAACCCCACATAAAGACAGGCATAACGAGGACCCACGCAGGTACTCATAGCAACACCTTTTACCAGAAGGAAGTGAGTGGAGTTGAAGGAGAGAGGATCATCCTCCGCCATTTCCCCCACATCCAGCGTGATGCCACTACCAAATGCATCTTCCCCTCCCCTCCCCTGTCAGCATTCTCTCCTCGACACCCTAGCCCACTCCTCCATTACCCTGACACCTTGTCCCATTCCCATGGCACCTTCCCATGCAATCGCAGGAGGTGTAATACCTGCCCCTTTACCTCCTCTCCTCTCACTATCCAAGGCCCCAAATACTCCTTTCAGGTGAAGAAGTAATTTACTTGTACTGCTCTCAATTTAGTATACTGTATTCACTGCTCACAATGCAACCTCCTTTACACTGGGGAGACCAAACGCAGATTGAATGACCGCTTTGCAGAACACCTCCGTTGAGGCTGAAAAAATAACCCCAAGCTTCCCCAACACTCCCCCCTTTCAGGACTGAGATGAGGAGAAATTTCTTCACCCAGAGAGTGGTGAGCCTGTGGAATTCGCTACCACAGAAAGCAGTTGAGGCCAAAACATTGTATGTTTTCAAAAAGGAGTTAGATATAGCTCTTGGGTTTAAAGAGATCAAAGGGTATGGAGTGAAAGCCGGAACAGGCTACTGAGTTGGATGATCAGCCATGATCATAATGAATGGCGGAGCAGACTCGAAGGGCCGAATGGCCTACTCCTGCTCCTGTTTTCTATGTTTCTATGTTTCTCATGCCCACATATCTGTCCTGGGCTTGCTGCTGTGCTCCAGTGAACATCAACGCAAACTCAAGGAATAGCATCTCATTTACCGATTAGGCACGCTACAGCCTATCGGACTGAACATTGAGTTCAATAATTTCAGATCAGGACTGGCCTCCCTTTTTTATTTATGGTTTTCTTTCTTCTTTTTTCTTTTCTTTTTGTTTGTTTCATAGTTCATTTTTTTACCACGTGCCTGCCCACTGTGTTTTTCATGTTTGTGCTTTTGGCCAGGGCTGTTCATTATTCCGTCATTTAACACCCTTTAACACCCAGTATAAATGAGTAGTTGATGGTCAGCATGGACATGATGGGCCGAAGGGCCTGTTTCGGTGCTGTATCTCTCTATGACTCTATGACCCTCTCTGCACTAACCCTTTGTCTTTCACCCCACCATTAACACACCCTTTGCTTTTGCACCATGACCTTCTTGTCAGTTATTCTCTGTGACCTTGTCCTATCAACACCTTCCCTTGTACTTTCTTTTGGCTCACCCCCGCTTTATTTATTTAATACCTATTACATTTCTAACCTTTGCCAGTTCTGATGAAAGGTCACTGACCTGAAACGTTAACTCAGCTTCTCTCTCCACAGATGCTGCCAGACCTGCTGAATATTTCCAGCATTTTTTGCTTTTAGTTCTGAAATGCTGTCTGTATAGCACTGAATCCTCACAAATAATTATGCTGATTAAATGTATTTCCCATAAAAGTTGTTTTAGTTCAGTTCATGAAGGCTGAACCGCAAAGCATTCCTGATTATTGTCAGAACAAAATGAAATTGCTTGATCATTGCCCTTTACTGGAAAATGTAAGTTGCTCCTAGAATGATAGAATGAGACAGAAGGAGACCATTCAGCCCTTCATGTCTGTGCCGGCTCTTTGAAAGCTATCCAATTAATCCCACTCTCCTGCTCTTTCCTCTGCCAATTTTTTCCTTCAAGTATTCATCCAATTGTGCTTTGAAAGTTACTATTGAATCTGCTTCTACCACCCTTTCAAGGCTAGATTTTCTTCTCCCCCCCACCAACAGAGGGCAGTGGCGGGTGAAAAAAATGATGGCCCCCTCAAGCCATGCCGTTGTGATCTTCCTCATGGCGGCCCAGGATAATGAACCGGTCAGACCGCATGCCCCCTCCCTGCCCTAAACACATGGAGGGGTGGACTCTCCAACCAAAGCAATGGTGTCTGCTCCCTTTTTAAAAGAGCAGCCAGCCCTGCCGGGTGATTTAAATTTTTAAAGAGCTACTCCCTCCAATGTACCTCCATAAATCTATTTTCCCTTCCCCCTCCCCCAATATCAATTAAATTCAACATTTGCCCTCTCCCCCCACAAAACACTTACCTTTGACACTTGACCTTGCCGCCCCCACCCCCCCCCAGCCGAGCAAAGTGCATAGATCCTCCACTTCCTACCCTCCCCACCACTAGTAATTTGCATTAGAGCCCATTCCCCCCTCTCCACTGCACTAAAAATCATAAGTTCTCCCCTTCCTCACCAAGGTGGTGCCTGCTATCCCTGGACGGGAAAGTGAAGGTGCGTGAGTGCTGCCCGCCACTTGGATGATTGCAGCCCGAAGGTAAAATCGCTGTTGATTTTATTTAAATGTATTAATTTCATTAATTTAAATATGTTAATCCGGGATCCATCGCCCATCGGCCTGGGCCGCCACGGAGCCTTGCCGCCACTGGGAAGATCAGGCCAGGCACACCTAGCGTTGGTCTCCGTGGTGGCTGCTGCCAGAACAATCTTCTGGCCCACCCCATCACAGAGCCCGACATCGGGAGCTCAGTAAAATCCCAGCCCAAGTAGTACATTCCAGATTACAACAAAGAAAAATCCTTAAGTTGCATTTAATAGGCAGGTCATGCCTATACTGTCCATTTGGACCAATATCCAAGACAATTTTCTATCCCCATGCCTCTGTTTATAAAGCCAAGGATCTCATATGCTTTTTTAACAGTTTTCTCAACTTGTCCTGCCACTTCAAGAATTTGTGGTCATACAATCCAGGTGTCTCTATTCCTGCAACACCCTTTAGAATTGTATAATTTAGTTACAATTGCCTCTTCTTCCTATCAAAATGTATCAATTCATACTTCTCTGATTCAAATTTCATTTTCAATGGGCTGAAATTTCCCGGGCCATTGTAGACAGGCCGGGAGGCAAGAGGCCTGGCAACATGGAGGGTAGGTGTTGGAAGGGGAGCCCGATGTCTTCCCTCCTCGATGGCATATTGCCAGCAGCGGGAACCTCAGTGGTGCGGCCACCCAATGGGCAGCCACTTGAGGCAATTAATTGCCTAATTAAAAGCCATCTCCCACTCCGCAGGCATTTTACCCACATCAGGAGGGCTGCACCCCGTGGGGAGACCACTAGGTAAACCCTGGTGGCCTCCCAGCAGCTTACTAGGGGGGACCTTCTTGATGGGCAGTCCATGACCCACGGAAGGGCCTCCCGGCAGCAATGGCTGGTTCTGTGCCCTAGGCGCCACCTCCGGAAACCACATCCCATCCCAATCACTGGGCTCTGCCTGCCTGGCCCCGGTTTGCCCAACACTTACCTATCTTCGAAGGTGGCCTGCCATTAAGGCGCCATCTCCCTGGTGATGCAGCCTCAGCATTGGCCACCACTAGCGATGGTGCTGCTGAGGCTGCTGAGCTGCTGGACCTTTGATTGGATCAGCAGCTGTTGGAGGCAGGCCGCCGTCCTCAGTTGGATGGTGGCCCCGGTGGAGGGCTTTTAATTGGTCACCGCCAGCAAAATGCTGCCCACTGCAGCAGAGTTGCCTCCTGCTTTTGGCCCCAGCGGCAGGACTTCAAGGTCATCCGAAAAATTCAGCCCTATGTGTTTGCCCATTTCACCAGTCTGTCCATGTCTTCTTGAAGTCTGTAACTATTCTCCTCATTGTTTACTACATTTCTAAGTTTTGTCTAATCTGCAAGCTTTGAAATTATGCCCAAGTTTAGTTCATTATTATATATCAAAAAGATATATAAGTAATAGTCCTAATACCAATCCCTGGGGAACACCACAGTACACTTCACCACCACTCTCTGCTTTCTGTCCCTTAGCTAATGTTGTATCCACGCTGCCACTGTCCTTTCAATCCCATGGGCTTTAATTTTGCTAACAAGTCCATTGTGTGGTACTTTGTCAAATGCCTTCCAATAGCACTACCCTCATCAGCACTCTCCATTACTTCATCAAAGAACTCAATCAAGTTCTTTAAACCTGATTTGCCTTTAACATATCTGAGCTGACTTTCATTTATTAGCCCATGATATTCCAAGTGCCAATTAATTTTGTCCCAGATTATTGTCTCTAAAAGTTGCCCTACCACCGACATTAAGCTGACTGTAATTGTTGGGTTTGTCCATCTCCCTGTTTCTGGGTAGAGTTGTAATATTTGCAATCATCCAGTCCACTGGCACCATGCCCCAAATCTAAGGAGGACTGGAAGACTGCCACAATTTCCACCTTCACTTCCTTCAGTAAGAAGATCTCCTTTTTGGTCCCTAATCAGGTTCATCCTTCCCTTGACTATCCTTGTGCTATTTATATGTTTATAAAAGACTTTTGGATGCTTTTATTTTACCACTAATCTATTTGCTTACTTTCTCTTTGCCCCTCATATTCCCTTTTTTAGATTTCCTCTGTACTTTTGGTATTCAGCTTGGTTCTCTGCTGAAGTATGAACCTTACATTTGTTGTAAGCCTACTATTTCTGTTACCTCTTAATCTCCATATTGTTATGGACAGGTGGTGAGAGATGTGGGTTGTTCCCACAGTCCACCTCCCAACTGACCACAAGCGTTTTTCGTTCAAATGATGCTTTAGCCCCTGAGTGTCTTTAGGGTCAAACAAACAGACAAATGACAGGTTTTCTCTTATGTTAAAAAAGATAACTATTTTTAAATAAGTCCCGAAATGATCGCAACTGCACTCACACACATATTCACCCACGCATACATACACAAGAATAGGTAAATAGAGAGAAAAGGGTAAGAGATAGTTTAAAGTCCCTCGTGAAGTAAGTGTTTGTGCTTTACAGAAGATTATTGAATCTTCTCGGGAGGAAAAGTCTTTCGTAAAACGTTGCAGGCCTGGTTATTCGCAGTTTTGGAATTGCAGAGCTATTGTCGAGCTCTAGTGGTTGTAATACAGCCAAAGCTGGTGGTGTGTACTTTGTTACCTTCTCAAATGGTTAGTCTCAAAGTCACTTTGTGATGTCTCTGCTGTGGTGGCTGCTCTTGGTCAGCAGGTTTCTTGCTTACTGGATTTTTCTCACAGGCTTTCTGTGATGTTGCTTTGATCTCTGTATAAAAGGGCAGGTTAACAAATTTGAGGCTCATGGACTAGGAGGGTCAGTGCCTAATTGGATAAAAAATTGGCTGGTAGCATTGGGAGCCCAGCAAGTACAGAGGCAACCAATTAGGAGGCCACCTCTGGGAAGATTGCACCACACGTCTCGATACCTGGAAAGTGCGGGCATGCAACCCATCGGGCTCCCCATGCCCATGGGAAAATCCAGCCCTAAGTGCTAACATTTTTAGAATTTAACAGTACAGTTTTAATGTTGTAAAAATAAAGGTTCTCCTATATTTAACTCACCTTTCCCTAAATCTACTAGCAGTCTAAGGATTAAAAATGGAAGTGAAGAAGAACAATCATCTTGCTATCTGCATTCAAATCCACAGTCCATGATCCTCAAAGCACAAATTTACATCATCACCACAAACAGCTGCCATATTCTTCCTCCATGCCAACAGTAATATGTAGATTTTCAATTTGTAAAATTGAAACTTCAGTTGTAAATCACAATCATATTACTTTGATTTTACAAATAGATCCTCTTCTTGATACCACATTTGAACAATGAATGGCTCCTACTGCATAACACATGAACAAGAACTTGTCTAGTACTTGCTCTGTATCATTTGAGCTGAGAATTTATTCTCGAGTTTATATTGAGATTACTGGACTTGGAAGGCCAAGGTGGCTCAGACATAAGGGGGAATGTTTTTTGTGGGGCCAGGAAGAGTTCCTTCTGGCCCCCCAAAAACCATACAAAAATGTTTTGGGAATGACCAGCGGAGGTCCCTTTATGGACCACTGGTTAGTCCACTGTATCAATGGGCGACGGCCATAAAGAAAGCCATTTCCACAAGCCAATGCCGATCCTGCCTGTTTCCGATGGGCGCTTGGGTTGCCCATTTAAATGTCACCTTTAAAGTGGCAGTGACCCGATGTCAGTGGGAATGGGGTGCTAAGTGATATGCTGCCATTTTCATTGTGTTACTGCATTCCTATTCAAAAGTGAAGCTGTAAAGCACAGTAGTGCAGTGTATCAGTACCACAGCTTCATAGCTCCAGTGACCTGGGTTCAGTTCTGGGTACTGCCTGTGCGGAGTTTGCAAGTTCTCCCTGTGACTGTGTGGGTTTATGCTAGGCGCTCTGGTTTCCTTCCACAGCCAAAGACTTGCAGGTTGATAAGTAAATTTGCCATTGTAAATTGCTCCTGGTATAGGTAGGTAGTAGGAGAATTGAGGGAAGGTGGGAATATGGGATTAATGTAGGATTAGTATAAATGGGTGGTTGATGGTTGGCACAGATACAGTGGACTGAAGGGCCTGTTTCAGTGCTGTGTCTCTCTATGACTCTAAATGTAAGTTTGGTATTGAAAGTTCGACAGCATAATGCTTACTAGATCAGCTCATGAAGTTTTTAATGTTTTTTTGTGTGCCTTTCACTGTCAATAACATCATATTTCCTAGCATTACAGGTTTATATTTGAAAAACTGAAACTTCTCATGAAATGTTCACTTCATTTCATGCATGGATTTATATATAAACAACAAAAAACTACTTGTAATTTGCTTGGATTCAGGGAATACTTACTGTGGAAGATATGATGTTCCATATACCTGGCTGGCCAGTGTTAAAACTGGAACAGAGAAAAAAAGTGGAGGCACACAGTCTCATTAAAATATTTAAATGAGCAATCTGACACAAACCCAACCGTTCTTGTAGGCTAAATTTCCCCCCTGTATGTATGAAATCACACAACATTCTCTAATGATGCTGTACGCTATAAATTGTGGTGCAAAGTCAGATTAACTGAAAGAGTCCAACAGAATGCTTAACCATATTGTGATGGAAACCACACCGGCCAAATGGAAACATATTAATTTGGTTATATGGACCACAACTTGAACCTTTACTGGACATTAAACATAATATGTTTAAAAAGACCACAGAGGTAAATGGCTGAAAACATGGCTGCACATTTGCATTCTGAGAGACAGTTGAATAGAGAGACAATGGAAGTGTTCCCTGATTCAGTTAGCAAGATGGGTTTTGTCAATAGCGGTGATCAAAAGACATTGAGAGCCATTGTTTGTGTAAGTGCCAGCACTCCACCCTCCACTGAGTGTGACTGGAGAACTTTTGAAATCAGCAATCCTTACAGACGATGCTGTTTCAAACAAAGATCTGGTCACATGACTAACCTGCTGCCCAACCTGGGGACTTTTTGAATTGTGCCACACAGAGAGGGCAGATTGCAATTCGAAGACCAAAGAGAAGGAAGGCCACTCTCTCTCTCTCTCTCTGTCTGTCTCTTTCAAGCAACTTCCCAGGGACCCATGGAAGCAGCTTAAGCCTCATGACAGAGGACCTCTTCAGCCTTCTGGTACCAGCAAAACAAGTTTGAAAGTGTGCATTGGGTCCCAGCAAGAACTGTAAGACTTAACTCCGATCAAGGACTTTACATCAAAACTAAAGACAGTAACTGAATTCCATTTACTACTCCAAACCCTGCCCCTTTTAATTCTTTCTCCTCCTCTGTATCTATTTGTGTGTGTGTGTTTATCTCGCATGCATGCTAACATGGTTGCACATGTATTTTTAGTAACTTTAACTGAGTTAGAGTGTTAAGGCTAGTAAACGTACTTCTTTCTTGTTTAAACCTAAGGAAATGTGTCTGGTTGATTCATTTACAATTACAATTAGAGAGCAGTGAGCAAGGACTCACTGAGGTCACAGAATCACAGAATTGTTACAATGCAGAAGGAGGTAATTTGGCCCATAATGTCCAACTGTCTGAAAGAGCAACTCCCTCAGTTCCATTCCCCTTCCTTCTCCCCATAACCCTGCACATTCTTTCTTTTCATATAACTGTCGAATTCCCTTTTGAATGCCTCAATTAAACCTGCCTCCACCACGTTCTCAGGCAGTGCATTCCAGACCCTAACCACTTGCTGCATGAAAAAGTTTTTCCTCATGTCGCTTTTGCTTCTCTTACCAAATAATTTAAATCTGTGGAGAGAGAAGCAGAGTTAACGTTTCAGGTCAGTGACCCTTCATCAGAACTTCATCAGGTCATTGACCTGAAACGTTAACTCTGCTTCTCTCTCCACAGATGCTGCCAGACCTGCTAAGTATTTCCAGCATTTCTTGTTTTTATTTCAGATTTCCAGCATTTGCAGTATTTTGCTTTTAATTTAAATCTGCGCCCTCTCGATCTCGATCCTTTCACGAGTGGGAACAGTTTCTCGCTATCTATTCTGTCCAGACCCCTCATGATTTTGAATATCGGTGAAGCTAAAAACACTATGTTTTAAAAAAGTAAAGCCCTGTTATGGCCAAACCAGGAAAGGGGCCAGAGGGGAGCCCGAGACCCCCTGCTCACCTGGTTATAACAATAGCATTTTTTTATTCATGCATGGGATGGCTTTGTAGGACTGCTCTCACCTGGTTCCATTCTTACCTATCTAATTGTAACCAGAGAATCACTTGCAATTGTTTCTCTTCCTGCTCCCACACCATTACCTCTGGTGTCCCCCAAGGATCTATCCTTGACCCCTTCCTATTTCTCGTCTACTTGCTGCCCGTTGGTGACAGCACCTGAAAGCAGAGTGTTAGTTTTCACATGTATGCTGATGACACCCAGCTCTACCTCATCACCACCTCTCTCGACTCCTCTACTGTTGCTCAATTATCAGACTGCTTATCAGACATACATTACTAGATGAGCAGAAATGACCTCCAATTAAATATTGGGAAGACTGAAGCCATTGCTTTTGGTTTCTGCTCCAAATTCTGTTCCCTAGTTACCGACTCCTTCCTTCTCCCTAGCAACATTCTATTATTAAGCCAGTCTGTTTGCAATCTTGGTGTCACATTTGACCCAGAGATGAGCTTCCGACCTCATATTCGTGCCATCACTAAGACTGCCTATTTCCATCTCTGTAACATTGCCTGACTTTGCCCCTGTCTCAGCTCATCTGCTGCTGAAACTATGATTCATACCTCCGTTACCTCTAGACCTCCAAAGCAATCCAATGAAGACTTAAGAATGCAGCACAACACTACACCCTATCAACCCTGTGCTCGCTGACCTACATTGGCTCCATTCAAGCAATGTATTGATATTAAAATTCACATTCTTGTTTTCAAATTCCTCCATGGCCTCACCCTTCCCTATCTCAGTAATCTCCTCCAGCCCCACAACCCCCCTAAATATCTGTGCTGTTGATTGAGAGTAGACTGATGGGGCAGTAACTGGCCAGATTGGATCTGTCCTGTTTTTGCAGAGAGGACATACCTGGACAATTTTTCACGTTGTTGGGTAGATGCCAGTGTTGCAGCTACACTGGAACAACTTGGCTAGAGGCATGGCTAGTTCTGGAGCACATGACTTCAGTACTACAGCCAAGATATTGTCAGGGCCCATAGCCTTCAGTCGTTTCTTGGTATCACACCTCCGTTACCTCTAGATCTTCAAAGCAATCCTGGCTAGTATCCCACATTCTAACCTCCGTAAACTTGTGATCATCCAAAACTCTGCTGCCCGTGGAGTGAAGTGAATCGAATTGGCTGAAGACTGGCATCTGTGATGCTGGGAACCTCAGGAGGAGGCCAAGATGGATTATCCACTCAGCAGTTCTGGTTGAAGATGGTTGCAAATGCTTCAGCCTTTCTTTTGCACTGATTTGCTGGGCTCCCCTATCATTGAAGATGGGGATGTTTGTCAAGCCTCCTCTTCCAGTTAGTTGTTTAATTTTCCACCACCATTCACGACAGGATGTGGCAGGACTGCAGAACTTTGATCTGATCTGTTGGTTGTGGGATTGCTTTGCTTTGTCTATTGCATTCTGGTTCTGCTGCTTAGCCTGCATGTAGTCTTGTGTTGTAGCTTCACCAGGTTGGCACCTCATTTTTAGGTGTGCCTGTTGCTGCTCCTGGCATGCCCTCCTGCATGCCTCATTGAATCATTGTTGATCCCCTAGCTTGATGGTCATGATAGAGTGAGGGATCTGCTGAGCTATGAGATTACAGATTGTATTTGAATATAATCCTGCTGCTGCTGAGGCTCCACAGCACCTCAAGAATACCCAGTTTTGATCTGTTCTGAATCTATCCCATTTAGCATGGTGGTAATGCCACACAACACAATGGTGGGTATGCTCAGTGTGAAGACGGGACTGTGCAGTGGTCACTTCTACTAGTACTGTCATGGACAGATGCATCTGCAGCAGGTAAATTGGTGATGACAAAGTCAAGTAGGTTTCTCCTCGTGTTGGTTCTCTCATCACCTGCCTCATGCCCGTCTGGCAGCTGTTGTTGAGTTTAGTTGTTTTTGTATTAGTAGCATTTTAGGGCGTTCTAGAGAAAGTCTTGGACTCTGGTAAAGGTTAACTAAGAACTGTTTATTATTTACAGTTATTATATACACTCTCCGCAAGCCACCTAAGTTAGCTCCCTTCATGCTGCTATACCTTCTTCTTCTCAAGCCTATCTCATAAGAACAAAAGAACATAAGAAATAGGAGCAGGAGTAGGCCATTCAGCCCCTCAAGCCTGCCCCGCCATTCAATAAGATCATGTCTGATCTGTTCCAGGCCTTAACTCCTCTCTCAGGCTTGCTCTTTCTAACCCTCAACTCCCCGAGGTTTCAAAAATCTATCTGCCTCCTCCTTAAATACATTTAGTGACCTAGCCTTCACAACTCTCTGAGGCAGAGAATTCCAGAGATTCACCACCCTCTGAGAGAAGATATTCCTTTGCATCTCAGTTTTAAATGTGTGCCCCCTTATTCTGTAGCTCTGTCCCCTAGTTCAAGACTGTTACATCATCGCTCATCCAGTGGGAGGGGTCTCTCTCACAGTCTTCGGTATTAACCCTTTACAACCTTTACAACAGCTATGTCTTTCAGGGCTCGACCAGCTTGGTCAGTAGTGATATTGCCGAGCTACTCTTGTTAATGGGCATTCAACTACCCCACCCAGAGTACTTTATGTGCCCTTACTACCCTCAGTGTTTCTTCCAAGCCGTGTTCAACATGGAGGTTTTCTGATTTATCAGCTGAGAGAGGGTGGTAGGTGGTAATCAGCAGGAGGTTTCCTTTCCCATATTTGACCTGATACCGTGAGACTTGTGTAACAGCAAGTTTTATATTTTCAGCAAATGTTCAAGCCAAAATTGTTTTAATTAATAGAAATAACTATATCTATGGAGCTACATTAAATGCGTGATGGAATAGTTGACTTGCTTGGAATCATGATTCCAAAATGGCTTTCCCCATAACAATAGTTAGAGACCAGGCCAAATAAATTTATTTTTTTTTCAATAGGACTGCTCAAACTAAAAGTCTTTGACATTATTGAGGCAGATGTAAAGTTGCTCCTTTAATGTAAAAAAGGGAATTTGTTTTCTCTGTAAAGAACAACCGACTAGTGAAATCACAGGAGCATACAACTCTGAAACATGTAACGTGAATGCAATATCATTCGCTATTTGATAAGTATTGACAAAACACACAATTTGAATCTAAAGCCAGTTGGCATTGGGCAAACCATCCAGACCAAGGCAGGAGATTTTACCTCCCAGGTCACCTTCATAGCCTCAGTTTATGTGCCACTCAAATACTGGCGGGAAGTGGCAGCTGGCTGGTGGGTGCGAGAACAATTTCATATGGTAGATATCTGCTGCTGCCCGGAACCGAATAAATGGTCCCTGGCACTCGGATAAGTCAAGGAAGATGGGTTTGGGAGGGTCTCAAGGCAAGGGAAGACAGAGATAGGGGAGGCCTAAACTTTCCTTGTGGGGCCTAGAAAAGCATTTCTGTCTTCTTGACACACAAGCAATGTAAACAAAAATCAGAACAAAGTAATCGCTTTGGGCCTTTTATGACCACAGCTTCTCTTCCCACTAGGTTGGCCTGGTGGGAAAGCCACACAGCTTCCCTGTGCAGGCCTTTGGGTAAAGTAACAGTTGGGCCCTGTTATGTGTATGCCGAGTAACTGGATATTTTATATATCGGATTTATCTCAGAGCAATGCAGATATCACAATTGTATTAAGTCATCAACTGATTTATTTGTGGTACTTTAAGGCTGCGTTTGCTGACAATGCTACCACTAGGTGGTGCTGCAGTGGCACATGCACAAATGCAGCATGTGCCACTAAAACGTCACAGTCTGTGACTTCAGGCAGCTGCCAGGACTAAAGATGGCGCTGCTCAAATAATCACACGAAGGCAACCTGACCTAAACACATGGCAGCACACAATGGTGGGAGGGAGAAAGCGAGCGAGTGAGCGGGCTGGGGCTGGGGGTGAGCGGAGCGGGGGAGCGGAGCAGAGCAGATCGAGCCGGGTCTGGGGGGGAGTGGAGCGTGGGGTGGGGGGGGGGGGAGAGGAGTGGGCCGGGGTGGGGGCGGGTGTGGTAGCGGAGCGGAGCGGGCCGGCGACGGGATGGGGGGGAAGCGGTGTGTTGGAGGGGTGCGAAGCGGAGCGTGGGGGGGTAAAGTGGAGCGGGCCTGAGGGTGGGTGGGGGAAAGCAGAGCGGGCTGGGGGGTGGGGGAGCAGAGCATGGGAGGGGGGAAGCGGAGCGGGCCAGGGAAGACGGGGGGGAGGGGGGAGCAAGTGAAGCGGGCCGGGGACGGCGGGGGGGGGTTGGTTCTGGGGAGTGGAGCGGGCCAGTGAGGGGGGGTGGGGAGCAGAGCGGCCAGAGAGAGCAGCGAGGGGGGGAGCGGAGCGGCTGGCGAGAACAGCAAAGCAGGGAGGGGAGTGGAGTGGAGCTTGACACATGGGTGAATACCCGTTAGTGTTGCATTGCTGTACGCGTAAAGCGCATGCGCAGAGGCCGACCAGGTGCGTTGCCCAAAGATGCACACATTACGCGATGGCATCATTGGCGCATGCGCTAACCAGTCCTGGCTAGTCGGAATGCAGTGCACGCGCAGAAAGCAGGGGCCCGTCTGCGCCTTGGCGCAGCCTGATGATGTCTGTGGGCGGCTGCGCTGTCAGGAATCACTTTGGTACTTTAAAATATCTCAGGATTTACAAGATCTCAGTACAATGTCTTTCTCAGAACAGTCTTTGATTCTCCAGAACATGCCAGCCTGTCTCTTTTTGTTTCAGTTTCAAACTAGGTTTAAATAATCAAACACAATGAACACTGACTAATACAATCAAACCCAGATTAATCAACCACTACAGGCCCCAATGATATCATTAGAGCCCAATTTACATACTTAAAGAAGGGACCCTATCAGTTTCCATCAGGTATCCCTCTCATCTGCTCAGAAGAGCAGGTTAAAATCAGAACCTGCATGACCAGTGTGAGACGTTGGCTGCCTGCCAGGTTTCTGCTGAATCAATAATGTTTTAAAGAATTGCAGCAGACAGTTTAACAAATGAATTCTTCTCCAACCCTTTTCTGGGTTTGATAGCCTGTGGGAGGGAAGGGGGCAGTAAGAGAGGATTGGTAACTGCCAATTGTAAAACAGCTCTGTTAACTCACAAACATATGCCTTCTCCTCTGAAATGTGTTTTGGAGAAATCCATTTTGTAAAGATATATATATATATGTTAAAATTGTACAGGAGAGGGTATTTTGCTTTCTTCAGGATTTAGGGTAAATGGTGTTTTAAAAGTCTATACAGATAATGAAAATATTACACTACGTCATAATTTCTTACTCTGAATAATGTACCCTGCCTAACAGGAATAAGTATTTATATTAATTTGGCTCGCATGAAACTCAGATTCTACTATCCCAAAGTCCATTTAAAAATCCTGGTCCATAAGCAAGGAGAGTCTCTGAGAAATTTGTTTCAAAATCCCACTCGACTGCCAGGGAAATTACATGAATGGATGAACAAGAAGGTCACAGAAATCAGATGTCACAGGCTGATTGCCGCTTAGACTTCCAGGAATAAGGTGCCATATATATTTAACCATTAGACTGGCAGGAAAATAAAACACTGTGGATGCCGTGCCATGAGATTTCTACTGAAATAGATGTCTTGCACCTTCATCAAGTAATCGGAATTACAGAAGCTAGGGTTGTGTTCCCTAGAGTTTAAATGAACTTAAGGGGTAATTTAATCAAGTTTTCAAGACATTAAGGGGAACTGATAATGTAGATAGAGAGAAACTATTCCCACTGGTTGGGGAATCTAGGATTAGGGGACATAGCCTAAAATTTAGAGCCAGGCCTTTTAGGAGTGAAGTTGGGAAAAACCTCTACATGCAAAGGGTGGTAGGAATTTGGAATTCTTTTCCACAAATGGCAGTTGATGATGGCTCATTTGTTAACATTAAATTTGAGATTGATAGATTTATGTTATCCAAAGATATTAAGTGATATGTGGCAAAAATGGGCATATAGAGTTAGTTCACAGATCAGCCATGACCTCATTGAATGGTGGATCTGGCTCGAGGGGGTAAATGGCCTACTCCTGTTCCTGTGGTTCCTATAATTGGTCTCACTTTGATTGAAAATTGCTTCTGAGCTCAGCTTCATCATGTTTGCATGAATTACTGTCCACAGCGAAGTCAGATGGCAAAATGACATGACCAATACATTGAAAAAATTGTAATGTTCCAAGCTAGAATTTTCCACATCAGATTGAATTCCTTTACAGTGAAAATAATGCTAATTCTAGGTCCAAAAAATCGCCCGTCATTTCGTTGAAAATGTCATGGGTTGAAATGCCACATAGTTGAGCTTGTTTTTCAGTTGTGAAATGGGTGCAATAATGACAAATTTAGCAGTGAGATGACCCATGTCCAATTATTGCATGTACCAGGGCCACTTCTAAATTGGTTCTAAGATATTTTTAGGTGGCCTTGATGAACACCTGTAAAGAGTGCAGCATACTGCACAACTGTACCATCAAAAGGGAACAAGGAATGGCAAGAGAAGGAAGAAGCTGAGGCGAAACGGGAAGAAGAGGATCAGGAACCTGAGACTGCATATGAAGAGCAAAGCCCAGCGGTGATATCAGCTGTCAGAGCTCAAGGGCAGCAACTCATTGTTAAGAGATTCTTATGAATGCTCCCTGCTATCCCTCCATCCACTAACCCAGTCCTCAGAATTACCATCTGACTGACCGTCTGTTGCCCTTACATGGCTAAAACTATAAAGACCAAAGCAATCTGAGAAAAAAAAATTATTTCAGAAAGATATTTTCTCACTCTTCATTTGACAATTGCTTATACTGAACATAGAGGGCTAAAAATCATCCTTGTGCAAAGCCCTGGGGGGAATTTTTTCAGTGAAATGGAGGCTGCTTTCAGTGCTTGCAGGGAGTTAAATCCCCTGAAATCAGTGTCACGTCAGGTCCTAATGTCATCCTGCCCACTTCAGGCTATCTCCAGGGCGGGTTCCGAGGTGGGCAGGGAACCCCCTTGAAACCAGCGGGAAACCGATTAAGCCAATTCAAAAGTCAATTAAAAGCCTCTTTAACCCTGGATTTGTTCTCCCCCATTCAGTACATGGGTTCCCTGCTGTGTCTTCACCTCATCAGGTTGGAGAAGTGAGCGCACAGTGGGAAACCGACAAGCTGTAAAGCCTTGACCAGTGCAAGTGAAGAGCTCCAGCCTTTGAGAGACTGCTGTTCAAAGCACTTCTTCTCTCAGAGGGTGCTTTCATAGCTTGACAGATGATTGTGAACTTCTTGGAAGGTACTTCATCTAACTAGCACTGCACTCACCTTCAGCTATGCTTCCCTGCTGCCAGTCTTCACCACAGCATGGGAGTAACTTATGCAGCTGCACCTTTCACTTCTGTTGAGGGGCAAGAGCAGAAGCCTCACCACTGCCAACAGCACTGGCAGCAGCCAGAGCAACACCAGCAGCAGCACCTGCTCCAGCTGCCTTCTCCTCAGCCCATGCCCCTCCATAGGGCAGAGGGAATGGACACTGAGATTCAGCTGGAAGGAGGCAAGACCCCCACCACATCATCTAGAGGCAGAGGATCAACTCTCTCGACATATCTGAGCACCAGTGCCTCAGGAGGTTCAAACTCTCATGGCAGGTCACTGCTAACATCTTCAGCCTCCTAGAACACTACCTTCTTCCAAGAGGAATAGATGGGCAGGCATTGCCAGTAGCCAACAAGGTGCCTGTCACTGGGGGACAACACACCACCACCACCACTCCCCCCCCCCCCTCCCCCCACCACCACCCTGAGTTGGCCTCTCACCAACTTGTGTGCTCTCCTCTCCTGGAAGGAGAGAAAGCAGTGAGGTGTGATTGCTTGTAATGGCTTGTGTGGAGAGGAGGGAAGGACACTATTTGTGGAGGATGACTGTGAGGCATAGGTGTGAGAGGGCAATAGGCTGAGGGTGAGTGTGAGTGTTGGTTGTTGAAATGGGGATGAGAGTTGCCTACAGAGAGAGGAGTGCTGTGCAGGAGAATGCTGCGAAAGTCAGAGGGTGGAATCTTCCTGACATCGGAAATAGTGGATGGTTGGGAACATTTCCGACTCTGTTGGTATCTTCTGTCCACACAGCATCGCGGTCTTACGTGAGGCGGCCAATTAACAGGTCCCTTTGGTGTTCGCCGTCCAATTAAGGATGGCGGGGGGCTTTCCTGAGGCAGGAGACTCAATGGGAGGGCCCGCCGTATGGGATGGACGGCAGCCCCACCGAGAGAGGTGGGCACTGCTGAGGCAGGTAGGGGAGTGTGAGGATGCATCAAAATGGAAGTTTTCTTGGAAGCCTGCTTAAATTTTAAAAATATTTGTCAAGGTGCCTCTTAAACGTCGCGATCGTACCTGCTTCCACCACCTCCCCCGGCAGCAAGTTCCAGGCACTCACCACCCTCTGTGTAAAGACTTGCCTCGCACATCCCCTCTAAACTTTGCCCCTCTCACCTTAAACCTATGTCCCCTAGTAACTGACTCTTCCACCCTAGGAAAAAGCTTCTGACTATCCACTCTGTCCATGCTGCTCATAACTTTGTAAACCTCTATCATGTCGCCCCTCCACCTCCGTCGTTCCAGTCCTGGCTCCATGGCGTCGGATGGGCTGCAGTCCCAGCAGTGGCCACCGCTGCCGTTGATTGGCCGGCAGAACACTAAGGCAGGACCTCCGCCCTCAGGTGGGTTGAAGTCCTGCCTCGGCACTATTAAAGCCCGGGGACCCGTAAAATGCTGGTCGGATCCCCAGGCTAGGCGGAAGTGGGTCCGCCACCGACTTTTACGTGGTGGCGAAATCCCATCTGCCTATGGTGAAATCCAGCCTCTAGAGTCTGAAATGGAAGAAAGGGGAAGGGTTCACAGTTAATGGCAAGGGCAAGCATTTTGTCATGAATACTACATGTGGCATTTCAATGTGAAGGGACAGAAGACTAAAACCCCTGATGGACTTCTCTTCCAGACTGTCCTGAAGCAACAGTCCTGCTGCACACACTAGCACAAGAACCATATTGCTTTGAGCCTTCACAGCCAGTGCTACTGTGCCTGGACCTGTCACTGCTGCTCTGTCTCCCCCAATGTAGTTTCAGTAATATTCGCATCTTTTCCAGACCTTCTGTTACCAGTGAAGTCAAAAAGTGCAGCTGCAGTCAAATGTCAGCTCTCCAACAGCTGAATCGGGCTGATAAGTGGCAATAACATTCATGCCACACAAGTGCCATGCAATGACCATTCCAACAAGAGAGAATTTAACTATCTCCCTTTGATATTCAATGGCATTACCATCATTGAATCCCCCACTATCAACATCCTGGCGGTTACTATTGAACAGAAACGTAACTGGACCAGCCATATAAATACTGTGGCTACAAGAGTAGGTCAGAGCTGAGGAATTCTGTGGCATGTAACTCACCTCCTGACTCCCCAAAGCCCATCATAAGGCACAAGTCAGGAGTGTGATGGAACACTCTCCACTTACCCAGATGAGTGCAGCTCCAACTACAATCAAGTTCAACACCATCAAAGACAAAGCAGTCCGTTTGATCAACACCCCATCCACCAACTTAAACATTCACTCCCTTCACCACTGGCGCACAGTGGCAGCAGTGTGTACCATATACAAGATGCACTGCAGCAACTCACTAAGGCTCCTTTGACAGCACCTTCCAAACCTGCAACCTCTGCCACCTCGAAGGACAAGGGCACCAGACACACGGGAACATCACCATCTAACACACACAACATCCTGGCTTGGAATGATATCACTGTTCCTTTGCAGTAACTGGGTCAAAATCCTGGAACTCCCTCCCTAACAGCATTGTGGGTGTGCCTACACCACATGGACTGCAACGGTTCAAGAAGGTGGCTCAGCACCACCTTCTCAAGGGTAATTAGGAATGGACAGTAAATGCTGGCCTTGCCAACAATGTCCACATCCCAAGAACGAATAAAAGAAAAGGATTTTCTGCTTACAAACTTGGTGAAACGGAAAGGAATTTCTACCCCAACATTCCTTAAAGGTTTAACATTAACTTATTTATTTTTTCCACCCCTCGGTTGATGTGCTGCATATCTCAATCATTTTCTGTATTTCTTTGTTGATTATTTGGCTTTGTACAAGGGATGCAGCACAGCTTTATACTCTGTAACATAGGAGTGGAAATCGTACAATTTGGATTTGAAATATTGATTCTGAGAGCTAGATTTTAGATTGTAGTGATTTGATTGCTTTGTTTGGATTTTGAAAATCCAATCAGATGGAGAAGACCAGAAGCATGGGTGGATTAGAACACCATTTTTTCACTCCTGTCAGCGTGGAATTGAATCTTGTTCAGATTGATGAAATGAAAGTCTCCTTTTAATGGCTGGGTCCTAAATGAAATGAACTTAGGCAACCTCTATCTCATTCACAGTGGACAGGAGAAAATAGCACACAACTGCTTTGATATTGGAGTTCAGATGCAGTGTTTGGTCAGAGTCACCTTGGAGGCTTGATACTGACACCAGCTGCCATAAGTGAAAAAATGCTGCATTCCCTAGTACTGACATCCTTTACCTTGATTATGCAAAAAGCAATGTAATCAGATGACTAGGTTTACTTTCACCTTCTGTTAGATTACAGTGATCATGTTCATGAATGAGTATTAATTACTGTACAAACGGACAATGCAGTAATGTAAATCATACTGGGAGGTAGAGGAGCAGATATGTAGACAGATTTTGGAAAGATGTAAAGGTAACAGGGTTGTCGTGGTAGGTGATTTTAACTTCCCCTTTATTGACTGGGACTCACTTAGTGCTAGGGGCTTGGATGGGAAAGAATTTGTAAGGAGCATCCAGGAGGGCTTCTTGAAACAATATGTAGATAGTCCAACTAGGGAAGGGGCCGTACTGGACCTGGTATTGGGAAATGAGCCCGGCCAGGTGGTCGAAGTTTCAGTGGGGGAGCATTTCGGGAACAGTGACCATAATTCCATAAGTTTTAAGGTATTTGTGGATAAGGATAAGAGTAGTCCTCAGGTGAAGGTGCTAAATTGGGGGAAGGCTAATTATGACAATATTAGGCAGGAACTGAAGAATTTAGATTGGGGGCGGCTGTTTGAGGGTAAATCAACATCTGACATGTGGGAGCCCTTCAAATGTCAGTTGATTAGAATCCAGGACCAGCATGTTCCTGTGAGGAAGAAGGATAAGTTTGGCAAGTTTTGGGAACCTTGGATAACACGGGATATTGTGAGCCTAGTCAAAAAGAAAAAGGAAGCATTCGTAAGGGCTGGAAGGCTAGGAACAGATGAATCCCTTGAGGAATATAAAGACAGTAGGAAGGACTTAAGCAAGGAGTCAGGAGGGCTAAAAGGGGTCATGAAAAGTCATTGGCAAACAGGATTAAGGAAAATCCTAAGGCTTTTTATATGTATATAAAGAGCAAGAGGGTAACTAGGGAAAGGGTTGGCCCACTCAAGGACAGAGAAGGGAATCAATGTGTGGAGCCAGAGGAAATGGGCGAGGTACTAAATGAATACTTTGCATCAGTATTCACCAAGGAGAAGGACTTGGTGGATGATGAGCCTAGGGAAGGGAGTGTAGATAGTCTCAGTCATCTCATCATCAAAAAGGAGGAGGTGTTGGGTGTCTTGCAAAGCATTAAGGTAGATAAGTCCCCAGGGCCTGATGGGATCATACCCTAGAATACTAAGGGCGGCAAGGGAAGAAATTGCTGGGGCCTTGCCAGAAATCTTTGCATCCTCATTGGCTACAGGTGAGGTCCCAGAAGACTGGAGAATAGCCAATATTGTTCCTTTGTTTAAGAAGGGTAGCAAGGATAATCCAGGAAATTATAGGCCGGTGAGCCTTACGTCAGTGGTAGGGAAATTATTAGAGAGGATTCTTCGGGACAGGATTTACTCCCATTTGGAAACAAATGAACTTATTAGCGAGAGGCAGCATGGTTTTGTGAAGGGGAGGTCGTGTCTCACTAATTTGATTGTGTTTTTTGAGGAAGTGACGAAGATGATTGATGAAGGAAGGGCAGTGGATGTTATCTATATGGACTTCAGTAAAGCCTTTGACAAGGTCCCTCATGGCAGACTGGTACAAAAGGTGAAATCACACGGAATCAGAGGTGAGCTGGCAAGATGGATACAGATCTGGCTCAGTCATAGAAGACAGAGGGTATCAGTGGAAGGGTGCTTTTCTGAATGGAGGGATGTGACTGGTGGTGTTCCGCAGGGATCAGTGCTGGGACCTTTGCTGTTTGTAGTATATATAAATGATTTGGAGGAAAATGTAGCTGGTCTGATTAGTAAGCTTGCGGACGACAGAAAGGTTGGTGGAATTGCGGATAGTGATGAGGATTGTCAGAGGATACAGCAGGATATAGATCGGTTGGAGACTTGGGCAGAGAAACGGCAGATAGAGTTTAATCCGGACAAATGTGAGGTAATGCATTTTGGAAGGTCTAATGCAGGTGGGAAGTATACAGTAAATGGCAGAACCCTTAGGAGTAATGACAGGCAGAGAGATCTGGGCGGACAGGTCCACAGGTCACTGAAAGTGGCAACGCAGGTGGATAAGGTAGTCCAAGAAGGCATATGGCATGCTTGCCTTCATCAGTCGGGGCATAGAGTACAAAAATTGGCAAGTCATGCTGCAGCTGTACAGAACTTTAGTTAGGCCACACTTAGAATATTGCTTGCAATTCTGGTCGCCACACTACCAGAAGGACGTGGAGGCTTTGGAGAGGGTACAGAAGAGGTTTACCAGGATGGTGCCTGGTCTGGAGGGAATTAGCTATGAGGAGAGGTTGGATAAACTCGGATTGTTTTCACTGGAACGACGGAAGTGGAGGGGTGACATGATAGAGGTTTACAAAGTTATGAGCAGCATGGACAGAGTGGATAGTCAGAAGCTTTTTCCTAGGGTGGAAGAGTCAGTTACTAGGGGACATAGGTTTAAGGTGAGAGGGGCAAAGTTTAGAGGGGATGTGCGAGGCAAGTTCTTTACACAGAGGGTGGTGAGTGCCTGGAACTTGCTGCCGGGGGAGGTGGTGGAAGCAGGTACGATAGCGACGTTTAAGAGGCATCTTGACAAATACATGAATGGGATGGGAATAGAGGGATACGGTCCCCAGAAGTGCAGAAGGTTTTAGTTTAGGCAGGCATCAAGATCGGCGCAGGCTTGGAGGGCCGAATGGCCTGTTCCTGTGCTGTACTGTTCTTTGATCTTTGAAACACATTGTGGGTAAAATTGGTCATTGGCAGTGACGCAAAACAGGCAATAGTGAATTAACAACCCTTCAGTGGAAAAGCAAATGGAAACAAAAATTGGGTGGGACGTAAATCGAGCTGCTGATTTGCTATTGCCTTAACACCCATGATCAATTACATGCCTATTGCATCACTTGTTCCTGATATGACAAACATGCAGGGGCCTCTTCTTCCTCCAAACTCCCCAAAACTGCCAAGCATTTTTTTTTCTCAATAAACAAATTCTCAATTACAATATGCATTATTCCATAAAATAATCCTCTTGAAGTGTCAATTTACAAGACCATCCTGAAAATCATAAAATACCAATGAAGTCAGTATAAAGGCTTTCATATGTTTAGAATTTCCACAATACCTTATTCAAGACTATCCAGTTGTACCATTGTTGTTCCTCATACTTATTTTGCAAATAAATATTTCTAGTCCTTAGCATGGTGGCCATCAGACCAATTTTCAACTGCACAGTTTGCACTGGATTTTAGAACGCTGCTGGATAATCTCAAAAGTGAGCCAAACATTAAGGTTTTCAATTAACTTTCATCGGCAGTAAAGGAAAAACCATGATCTAAATATTCGGTTTGTGATGGAAACAACAGCTGCCAAAATGAGACATATTAATTTTGTCATATGGAACATTATTTTTGAATTGTTATTGGATTTGAAATAATTTGTTTAAAAAGACCACAACAGTGGCTGAAAACATGGCTGCACATTTGCATTCTGAAAGACAATTGCATGAAGAAGACAATGGGAGTGCTCCCTCATTCGATTAGCCAGATGGATTTTATCCATAGTGATGATCAAGAAACATTGAGAGTTATTGAGCCAGCATCCCATCCCCACCCACTCCACCCCTTCCCCCACCCCCCACCCCACTGAGAATGTCTGGTGAGCTTGAAGGAATCCACAAATTTTGCAGGCGAGGCTGCTCTAAACAAGGAGCTAGTCGCATGACTAACCTGCTGGCCAACCTGGAGTTGATTGAATTGTGCTCACAGAACAGTTTTGGGAAGAGACTGCAAGTGAACATCAAGGAGAGAGCACCTCTCTCTCTGTCTGTCTCTCTCTCTCTCACACAAAGTTCCAGGGACCCACCAAAGTAATGTAAGCCTCAAGACTGAAGACCAGCGAAACAAGTTTGAAAGTGTCTACTGGAACCCAACGAAAACTGCAAGAATTAATTTCAATCAAAGACTTTACATCCAATCCAAAACCAGTAACTGAATTCCAGCTATTACTTCAAACCTTTCCCCTTCTTTCTCCTCCTCTGTCTCCATTTGTGTGTGTGCTTATCACGTATGCATGTTAGCTTGGTCGTGCCGTGTATTTTTATTAGTTGTAACTGAATTAGAGTTTTAAGGTTAATAAATTTATATCTTTATTGTTTAAATCTGAGAAAACCTGTCTGGTTGATTTCTTTGCAATCACAATTAGAGAGCAGTGAGCAAAGATTCACTGAGGGGAAGCTAAAAACATGGCGTTTTAAAAATTAAACCCTGTTACGGCCAAACCAGGAAAAGGCTGAGAGGAGTGCCCTAGACCCCTGCCTCGCCTGGTCATAACAGAAATCTGGGAGCTAGCATCCCGGATTGGACCCACAGACAAATGAGAAATTGGAAGTGGGTAGTCAAGTTGATCCCAATCAAAAACAGAAAAGATTTCGATACATGTTTTCTTGTGGTTTTGTGTGCTGGAACACTAACATGCCCACGACTGAAGCCAATAACTCCTCAAGCCAGGGTGAAGTTACTTGGGATAAGTTAAAGGCACTGTCTATGGAAGAGTTGAGGAATATGGCTGTGCAGTGTGGGATCACTTTCCGTGCAAGGCTAGAAAAACGGATATCCTACGATTAGTGGCCAACCATTTTTTCATCGTAACTGAAGAAGCAGAGACAAGGTTAGAAATGGACTCTGACAGGGTATTGCTAACAAAGATAAAATTGATATAAAGATTGAGAGTGGCGCAGTGGCTAGCACCGCAGCCTCATAGTTCCAACGACCTGGGTTCGGTTCTGGGTACTGCCTGTGCAGAGTTTGCAAGTTCTCCCTGTGACCACATGGGTTTCCTCCAGGTGCTCTGGTTTCCTCCCACATACCAAAGACTTGTGGGTTAATAAGTAAATTGGCTGTTGTAAAAAAAAACTGCTCCCCATGTAGGTAGGTGGTAGGAGAATTGTGGGAATGTGAGAGGGAAAAATGGGATTAATGTAGGATTAGTATAAATGGGTGGTTGATGGTTGGCATGGTCTTGTTGGGCTGAAGGGCTTGTTTCAGTGCTGTATCTCTCTATGACTAATTGGAACAGAGGAAGGTTGAATTAGAATATAGGGAAAGGGAGAGACAGAAAAGAGAAAGAAATTTCCAGATGGAATGGGAAGAAAGAGAGCTGAGGTGGCTTGAATTAACTGTGGGGGGGCGGGGGGGTGGGTGGTGACAGAGTAACCCCAGTGAAAGCTTGGCCAATATGGAGAATAGTAATTTGGGGCTGTGTACTGAATTGTTAAAATTTTCCCAATTGATTCCAAAATTCAATGTGGGAGACATGGAACCATTTTTTTGCATCTCTTGAGAAACTGGCAAGGAATTTAAAAATTAAACCCTGTTACGGCCAAACCAGGAAAGGCTTGGAGGGGTGCCCTAGACCCCTGCCTCACCTGGTCATAACAGGTTTTTGCAGCATAGGGATTTGTGAATGCCATAAATAAACTTCTGATCCTGGCTAAACGGGTCTCATGGTCAATTAAATATTTTGGTTGACTACCTAACCATAGTCAGGGAGTTTGCCAAGATTGGACATAGTTCGTTGCTGTTCCAGGCCTTGCAGTGTTGCTTCAGCATTAGTTTGTACTTTTTTTATATTTATATATTGGCTGTCATGGTTGGCACAAGCTCTTGGGATATTAATAATGAAACTCTCCACCACATTCCTACCCCTGACCCTCAACCTCACCACCACCTAGCAATGCTGGAGACCTGGGACAAACAGGCATCTCTGGCATCCAGTATTTCTTTGGGCAGTATAATCTAATAGTATTATTTGGAGGGGTGTGTAGAGTGACATGGGATGCATATTCACAAATCTTTGAAAGTGGCAGGGCATGTTGATAAGGCAGTTAAGAAAGCATAAGGGATATGTGCTTTTGCATATTGAATACAAAAGCTAGGAAGTCATGCTTTACAAATCATTGGTTAGGCCTCAGGTGGAGTATTGTGCTCAATTCTAGGCACCACACTTTAGGAAGGATACCTAGGCCCTGGAGAGGGTACAGAGGAGGTTTACCAGGATGATACCAGGGGTGAGTTCAGTTACATGGAGAGTTTGGAGAAGCTTGGCTTATTCTCCTTCGAGCAAAGACAGTGAGAGGAGACCTAATAGAAGTATTCATAATTATGAGGAGTTTTGATAGAGCAAGTAGCGAGGAACTATTTCCTCTGGCAAGTGATTTGGCAACCACTGGTGATAAATGTAAAATCATTGCCAAAAGAACTAGTAGGAAATAAGGAGAAATATTTTTACACAGAGGGTTGCTAAGATCTGGCACACACTACCTGAAAGTGTGGTAGAATCAGATACCGTAGTAACTTTCAAAAGGCAGTTCACCATGTACTTGAAGAGGATTGATTGGCATCATTCCATCTACGAAAGATGATGGACACACAGCAAACAATCCACTTAGGTGGAGTGTCTTTTCTTGGTGCACCTTTGCTGATGCCTATGAAGGCCAATCCTTGAGAGGCAGGTTCTGCCACAAATGCCGCATGTGAAGCTGCCAAGTGACGTTGTGAGTTGTTGTTTGTGACGTTGGTGCCTGTTGCCAAGCTGCTGTATCAACTGGTCATCATGGTAGTGCACACCAGTCTACTGGACTGTTGCTATTTTCCTCTTACGCCAGCTCCTGACTCCCAGGTGCAATAGTTGACATTTAGAACCTTCATGTCACGCTTGCAAACATCCTTGAAGCAGAGCTTTGGGCGCCCCACTGGTCATCTGGCCACGGCTATCTCACCATACAGAAGGTCCTCGGGTATGCGACTGTCTTCCATCCTGCGGACATGTCTGATCCACTGAAGCCGCCTCTGTTTGATTAGTGCCAAAGCGTTGCCTTTGAGAGAACTGCTGCATTTGTGATTTTGTGTTGCTAGGATATACCCATAATGCGCCGCAGACAGCGAAGATGGAAATTATTGAGCTTCTTTTTCTGGTAGCTGTAAGTCGCCCATGTTTCATAGCCATACAGCAAGGTGCTAAGAACACAGGCCTTATAAACCATCAGCTTGGTCCTAACGGTCAGTGTGGTGTGATTCCACGAGCGTTTCACGAGTTGGGCAAAGGAGGTACCTGCTTTTCCTGTGCGTGTATTGAGCTCTGCATCAAGGGACAGATTGTTACCCAAGCTCGCAGAATTTGTTAACCACTTCCAATGGGGTGTTATTTAGTGTCATCAAGGGCGGAGGTGCCTTGTCCTATGATCACAGTTTTCTTGATGCTTATAGTCAATGAGAACAAGTTACAGGCATGGGAGAGACAGTTGTACTGTCCTTCAGCTGTACTGCCCTGAATCGGACATCTCGCAGTCTGTGCTTGACAATCTCCTGCAACTTCCTGTCATGAATGATTTAGATGAAGAATCCTCATCACTGGAGCTAGAGAAGGCCATCGACCACCTAGTAAACAGAAGGGCACCGGGCAAGGACGGAATCTCAGCCAAACTGCTCAAGCACGGAAAGTCCATCTATTGCCACACCTTTATGAGATTCTCCTTCCCTGCTGGAAAGTAGGCTCTGTTCTACAGGAGATGCGTGACACCAAAATCATCACACTCTACAAAATCTAAGGCAACAAAGGAGACTGCAACAACTACAGGGGCATCTCTCTCCTTTGCATCATGGGGAAGGCCTTTGCTAGGGTCGTACTTGAAAGACTCCATTTACTTGCAGACCGAGTGCACCTGGAAGCGCAGTGCGGTTTCCGTGCTGGCAGATTTACTGTGGACATAATCTTCTCCATATGCCAGCTGCAAGAGAAGTGTAGTGAACAGAGTATACCCTTTACTTTACTTTTGTGGATCTCACTAAGGCATTCAACACCATCAGCAGAGCAGGGCTATACAAGATTTTGGGAAAATTGGCTGTCTACCGAAGCTCCTCAGTCTCATCCGCTCCTTCCATGACAACATGCACTGCACTGTATAGTTTGATGGCTCAATTTCCGACAGTTTCAGAGTGAAGAATGAAGTGAAACAGGGTTGTGTCCTAGCCCCCACTCTGTCTGGCATCTCCTTCTCCATGCTACTGACCTTTGCCTTCCCTGCAGATATGGAAGGAGTCTACTTGCACACTAGGTCAGACAGCAAGCTCTACAATCTATCAAGGCTGAAAGCGAAGACAAAAACACATTGTGTCCTGATCAGAGAACTCCTCTACGCTGATGATGCTGCGCTAGTCGCTCACACGGAAACTCAGCTTGAAGAGGATTACTTTACAGAGTTATGGGGAAATGGCTCAGCAGCGGAACTAAATTGGACAATTCTTTTAAGAATCACACAGGCAAGATGGGCAGAATGGATCCCTTCTGTGTTATAAGATTCTATGATGCAACACACACAGGATGATGTATTTCCAGCATTTGCATATGGTTGCAATACAGGCAGATGCATTGTACATCACACATCACTTTTAGTGCCAAGTTAACAGGGTGTGAAAATAGGCAGGAATGCAGCACAGCATCTACCTGTCCAATTTTCCACTCCTATCCTTCCCAGTTCCACTGAAAAATCAGCAGATGTAGGGCTGAAGATCCTACTCCAAGCTTCAGGCCAAAGGAATACACTTTCTTCCACTGCATTGAGCATAATGTTTTGCATAAAATTAGTTTTGAACTTGGCTCAATTTAGTTTGTAGGTGTACAGATTTGTTGCCTACTTCATAGATAATTATTAAAGAAAAACATTGATTTACTATTGTACTAAACAAACCTGGTCCCTTTTGTTGTTTTTTAAAAGAACTGTTTATATTTTAAAAATATATTCCTCTCCTGCTTTGTGAAAATCAGTCTGGAGGTCATGATGGAAGGTCATATGTGTCCAGTTTTGCTGTGGCTGCCCATATATCACAGCAAATCTTCCATTGTTTGGGGAAATTAGGTCATAGTATGAAGGGTGGAACTCCTGACAGATATTGATCATGGCAAACCACACTCCGCCCTAAATTTATGGGACTCGGGAGTAATGTAGCTCTTCCAAAAACATTATTGAAGCAATTTTCATTACATTCGTATTGCAATAAGTGTGTATTTTGCCAATATGTAATCTTCTTTAGTTCTACCCCTCCTTTACCATGCTACACCTCTTTTGCTGTTATATTGAAAGAGAACAATTTCTTATTTAATTGTCCACTACATGCTAATGCCATTTTGATTTTGTAATAGAGCTGTTTAAAATGAAATCACTCACTTTTATTTATATCTGTAAGAATCAAGTGGCATCAAAATTACTGATAGGTTACGCTATATTTCTTCCCAGAACCACCAACACAAGAAATAAAATGGTTATCCTTTGAAGTTAGGTGTGTAATATTTATTTTACAACACAAACTGCTGTGCTGCATTGTTGAATACAATAACTAAAATAATGCCTCAAGTCACAGTGCACTGTCACCCAATGCAGCACACTGTTAGAGAATAGAATTGGACTATTTGTAGCTAATGAAATGTATAAGTACAGCATTAACAAAGTGCCATTTTCTTAAATAAACCAATGTCAGTGTCTTTCAATTTATGAAAGGTGACTCCTGTGTAGAATTCTTATTTTAATCTGTGAGTTGTTGAAGTAAACCAAAGTACCAATAACATATGATGCTTGACTTTATAAACTTAGCAACACTTCATATTTTCAAAAAAGTTAGCAGGTGCATTCAATTTTCTAAAGTGCTGTTTTAATCCAATTGGTGGTTTACTTTAAAGAGGGTGCATTGACTGGCAAGACAAGAGACAGCAGTTTCCGAGCCTTCCTTTTCTCTGCAATGAGTGGAAATTTCCAAGAAGTATGCAAGTCATGTGTTCTATTAGACAGAACATTATTTACATTCCATTTAGTTAAGTAAAGGTTAGTGAGGTCATTGTGACCCTTAACCCAGTGCCTCTAACTAATTGCTATTAGTTTATGAAAAATTAAATAGAAGGTCACAGGTACTATCGCATTTCCATTCTAGAGATGAATGCTTGGTTTTCATTTGTTCAAAAGGTATAATACCTGCTCCAACATAAGTGATTTATGACAATGGCAATAGATTCCTGAAAAATTACTTCATATTCACATTTAAATTATCTCTGAAAACGCATGATAAAATCGATAAAAACCATCAAGCATAATCTATAAACATATCCTACATATCTTCACATAAACCTGTGCATCCTTCCAGTAAATAGTAAGTGTTTAATGATGTAACAGTCAACAATTAAAATAATTGAACACATTTTTGTAGGTATAACTGTTAATGTTACCATGCTCTCATATACCCTATCATTGGCTTTAACATTGCACAAGTGCAATACTTCCTGTGGGAACATTTAGTACTTTTCTTTTGGGCCTCCTTATCTCGAGAGACAATGGATACGCGCCTGGAGGTGGTCAGTGGTTTGTGAAGCAGCGCCTGGAGTGGCTATAAAGGCCAATTCTGGAGTGACAGGCTCTTCCACAGGTGCTGCAGAGAAATTTGTTTGTTGGGGCTGTTGCACAGTTGGCTCTCCCCTTGCGCCTCTGTCTTTTTTCCTGCCAACTACTAAGTCTCTTCGACTCGCCACAATTTAGCCCTGTCTTTATGGCTGCCCGCCAGCTCTGGCGAATGCTGGCAACTGACTCCCACGACTTGTGATCAATGTCACACGATTTCATGTCGCGTTTGCAGACGTCTTTATAACGGAGACATGGACGGCCGGTGGGTCTGATACCAGTGGCGAGCTCGCTGTACAATGTGTCTTTGGGGATCCTGCCATCTTCCATGCGGCTCACATGGCCAAGCCATCTCAAGCGCCGCTGACTCAGTAGTGTGTATAAGCTGGGGATGTTGGCCGCTTCAAGGACTTCTGTGTTGGAGATATAGTCCTGCCACCTGATGCCAAGTATTCTCCGAAGGCAGCGAAGATGGAATGAATTGAGACGTCGCTCTTGGCTGGCATACGTTGTCCAGGCCTCGCTGCCGTAGAGCAAGGTACTGAGGACACAGGCCTGATACACTCGGACTTTTGTGTTCCGTGTCAGTGCGCCATTTTCCCACACTCTCTTGGCCAGTCTGAACATAGCAGTGGAAGCCTTACCCATGCGCTTGTTGATTTCTGCATCTAGAGACAGGTTACTGGTGATAGTTGAGCCTAGGTAGGTGAACTCTTGAACCACTTCCAGAGCGTGGTCGCCAATATTGATGGATGGAGCATTTCTGACATCCTGCCCCATGATGTTCGTTTTCTTGAGGCTGATGGTTAGGCCAAATTCATTGCAGGCAGACGCAAACCTGTCGATGAGACTCTGCAGGCATTCTTCAGTGTGAGATGTTAAAGCAGCATCGTCAGCAAAGAGGAGTTCTCTGATGAGGACTTTCCGTACTTTGGACTTCGCTCTTAGACGGGCAAGGTTGAACAACCTGCCCCCTGATCTTGTGTGGAGGAAAATTCCTTCTTCAGAGGATTTGAACGCATGTGAAAGCAGCAGGGAGAAGAAAATCCCAAAAAGTGTGGGTGCGAGAACACAGCCCTGTTTCACACCACTCAGGATAGGAAAGGGCTCTGATGAGGAGCCACCATGTTGAATTGTGCCTTTCATATTGTCATGGAATGAGGTGATGATACTTAGTAGCTTTGGTGGACATCCGATCTTTTCTAGTAGTCTGAAGAGACCACGTCTGCTGACGAGGTCAAAGGCTTTGGTGAGATCAATGAAAGCAATGTAGAGGGGCATCTGTTGTTCACGGCATTTCTCCTGTATCTGACGAAGGGAGAACAGCATGTCAATAGTCGATCTCTCTGCACGAAAGCCACACTGTGCCTCAGGGTAGACGCGCTCGGCCAGCTTCTGGAGCCTGTTCAGCCTATATGTGTTCCTGTGGGAACATTTAGTACACAGCATTTTAAATAGTATTTTCCAGGATTAATGTAAAAACGTACTTTTCCTCAGATATTTTCTGATTATATGAGGTATGCACATTTGATGTTTTTCTGTTTCTTTTTCCCTGCTGGGAAGCAGCACCATTACTTGGAAGAATCAAATAGTCACCTCTGGTTCTCTGGACAAGTGGGCGTTTAGAGGGCATATGAGGTTACCAGCTGGATTACTGTCAATTTTTAGGGCTGTCAATATTACCCTTCAGGGATGGGTTTGCTATTCTACATGGACTGCACCAGAGCCAAGCTGTTGAAAAATGACACCAGAGGGTCTCGTTTTCTGTCTTATAAATCAAGGGCAGTCTGCTTATATGTGTTATGCATGCCACGGCTGGAATCTCCCATGGGAGCTTCAACTGTGAAGAAATTGATGCTGCTCTTTTGCCAAGCAGTTTAATGCTATGCATTTTCCAGTTAAGAATAAATATAATGCTGATTAACCTTTCCTTCTGTCCTCCTGGCACATTTTCATGTGACCGATTTAAAACATAGCAAATTATATCTACAGAGATACAATAACTTGCACCTTAACATAGAAAATCATCTTAAGGTACTTCGCAGAAACATAAATCTGACAAAAATTGACATGAATTGGAGAAGGAGATATTATTAGGGGTGTCTAAGAGTTTGGTCAAAGAGGTAGGAGAGAGAGGTGGAGAGGCAAAGAAGTTGAGGGATAGAATCCCAGAGCTAAGGGCCTGAATAGTTTAAGGCACCATTGCTTCCAATGGTGGGCTGAAGAGATTGGGGAATAGTAACAGGGGTAGGTTTAAAAAGAATATCTGCTTAATATCTCCATAACTCACGGCATAACTAGGAAAAATGCATAAAGTATTCTTTCTTCCCCACACTACAAACTACAATTAAGCTGTTGAAAAGATTTTAGAAAGTCACATCCAGCTGTTTATTTCATGAAGTTGCTATAAAATTGGGCATAAGAGTGAGGAAAGTGATTTACAGGGCAGGCACTGTAAGGAATCAAGAGGAGGAGGCACATAATTTATGGAAGCAATGCCTCTGCCTCTTTCTAGAAGCACCTGGTGCACCAGGCATGGGAAGAGATGGTTAACTCAGGCAACACCAGTCATCCATCAATCTCCTGGCTGGTTCACATGCAGGCCCCTTGCAATGCGTAGCTGTAGGGCCAACAGAATCCAGTAGGTTGATAATGAAACCCTGAAGCCGATCATCACATATTCTCCTTCCTGAAGAGAATCATTTAGAAGGGGTAATGAATTGAGTGCCATACATCTGAAACAAAGCCCGACCATGAAGGCCAGTGCTATGATGACTCAAGCTGCCAACACTCATATTACATAATCGAGGAAATAATTGCAATGCACTGTTTTTGCATGTGTGGAAAAAGGAAAGTTTCCTCATGGCATTTATGCACTGCTATACTCCAGCACCTCCATCAACTCCACACTCCAAATACAACTCTCCCAGATCCTAAAATCACTTTCCCACTATTCCCAGATGCAAGGACCCCCTCCCTCTTCTCGGGTTCCAACCCCTTCACAATTCCTAAAATGCTCCAAATTCCCTTGCACATTTCCCAGGACTCTGGATCAACCTCCCAATTCTACCAAGCAAAATAATCTCCCTCTACCCCAACACCAGTACACACTTCCTACCTACCTACAATTTGGATTAACTTCCTACCATGCTCTGTGTAGCCTGCACTTTAAAAGAAAGAAAGACATAACATTGACTATATAGGTAAACAAACATATTGAGACAAATTTTCCTGGGGGTTTATGCCATGGTACTCACCCATCAATGTCATTGGGGCCTTTGAATGGCACAAGGGACAGATGGCATAATGGACCAAATGGCCTCTTTTGTGCTGTATGATTCTAAAGAGGAAATTTTGCAGCTAGCGGCTTACCCCATTCCATATTTTCCTGGGATTTTTAGCACAACTCCATCATTACCTTCATCAAAACAATAGAAATATAATTATTATAGCTTTCCCCCATTAAAATCAATGGCAATCATTGATGTCCCTGCATTTAAAACTAGTTTTTACGCTGCTGCAAATTAGACATCAAAACATTGGTCTTAGTGGCCTGGAAGCAATGTAATTTTATTGCTCCAAGATCAGATTTAAAATAGTTGTTAAAATATTACTGCTGCAAGATTAAACAACTAAGATCTTTGAATATCCACTTCCTGCATGTTGGATTTTCAATTTTTTATATTGCCATGCCATATGTCCAGAGCCTATTCAATTTATCAGAGCATTTTCTGAATTTAAATGAACACGTCTCTATTTTCCCGCAGTGCTCAACCTCACTAAAGCCAAGAGCACAACAAACATATATTTTTGAATAACTCTAGTTTTCTTATTAATCATAATTGTTTCAACCAGTCATGGGTAAATTGATGTAAGTTGGCCTCAAAAACATTTCAAGTCCATCTACTTAAGGAACCATAGCATGTCGTTATGTAAATTTTTTGCTCTCCATACAATCTTCACCCTCATTCAAAGCCAGAACATTTTGATAAATTAAAAATTCAAGGTTAGCTTGCTTAGCTCATAATCCACAAAAATAAAAGCTAATAATCAATTAATTTCTCAATTGCTGCTGTAGTTTGTAATGTAGCAACTTAGAATGGCCTAAGTTCACAGATTACACACAGCAATAAAACTGACAAAAATCTCAATACTGAGAAAAGGTCTACTTTAAAATAATTGTAAGTCAAAGTTTACGGAGTTACACTTCCATTCACAGAAATGCCTCCCTCTGGATTTTGAATGCGTTATGACGTCAGCTCTTAGCTGAGTTCCTGATTTCCCATGATGCCTGATTTAGCATATTCCAATTAGCAAGCTCGCAACATTTGGAGGTACTTAGCAACAGCAAAATCAGGGAAATTTACACTGTATAGGCTGGATTTTGTTCTTCCTCAGGCGTCGGGTTCCATGGCCGGGAGTGGGGGCCGGAAGATGGCTCCAGATGAAGTCTGCCAAGGACTTTGACGTCGGGAGGCCTCAGCCCATCCTCCCCGCATCGGCGAGGCTTCGTGGCGGCCCTCCCGCCCTGCTGCTGGGCGACAGGACCACAATTTAAATATTCAAATGAATAAAATTAATACATTTAAATCGACTTACCTGCGATCTTGAGGGCCTGTCATAATCTTTGGCGCTGTGGCCGACACTCCTGCGCTTTCAGATCCTTGTCTGGGGAAACAAGGCGCCACACTGGTGGGGAGGGGGGAGGAGGTAAGTTTGTTAGTGCTGGAGGAGTGGGGGACAGGATCAACTACACGTAATAGGTGTAGGGGATGGTGGGAAGGGTTGAACCTTAAACTTTATGAAGTTCGGGAGAGAAGGTCAGATGTAAAAGGTAAGTGTTTTGGAGGGGGAAAGGGCAAATAGTTATTGTAATTGTTATTGGGGCGTGGGAAAGGGGCATTAGAAATTTACTTACTTAACTTTGGGGGGTAGGACTTTCAAAATTTAAATTGGGCAGCTAACGCCATTGTTGGGGACAGACAGCTCACCCCCTCCATGAGATTGGGGGTGGCGGCTACCCCGGCTATTCAAATGAGCCTCTGTACTTAAGATCGCGGTGGCTCTTTGGCGTGTGGCCCACACGGGCGGACCGCCATTTTTTGAGCTCGCTGCCGAGATTAGCGGCGGCCTCTTAAAATCCAGCTCTATGTTTTCAATCTTACCATTGTGGGAAAATCTGGGACAAAAATAATCAAATCTACAGATTTACAAGTTCCATGAAAATATGGAGAAATCACATATTTTGAACACAAAAATCACACAATTTCACTTTATTCAATCACCACAGACCAGTGGCTCTGATAACATAATGTATATTACAGAGTATAGAACATAATTTACGCAGCATCATGGGGAATCCACTGCAGTTCCTGCCACTTAAACCATCCATCCTTATCATGGACAGCCGCACTCACCGTTTCCCCTTACCATAGGAGTCAGTTACAAAGGTGTTGCTTTTAAAGTATTAAACAGGCTGACTATTACCCATTTAAAGGCTGTGCTGATACCAGCCAAAGTAGAAACTTCAAACAGTTTCAATCAGCTGTTTGTGCCTCCTTAAAGTGTGATTACCTTAGTGATGAGACTTTAAATGTAACTGTAGTAGCACTGTGTCTATTGACACCAATGTGTCAGCCAGTGAGTTGGAGGCAGGGCAGGACTTATGACAGGACTTACAGCAAACAGTTCATTTAAACAGTGCACTATAGCAAATAGTCTATTTATTCAGTGTTACAACTGAGGCTGGAAGAGTACACAGTCTTTCTCTAGTTCCACTTCTCCACGGATCACAACATATATATAAATGTTTTACCCAGTTACCGATACGGCCAATTATACTCCATTTTTGTTTCAAAATAAAATCCACCAACAGGTTTCCTTAATAAACAACAAAGTTGTTAATTTATTATAAAACAAGACTTATTCAGTATAGATGCAAAGCATTAACACACAGATTGAAATATGAAAGTTCCCTTAAATTAGCCCAATACTCACGCACCCACACACACGCACAGACAGACCGGTTAAAGAAAAAATAAAGACGTTTTCTCTGCAGAGATCTCTTGACAAAAGACAAAAAAAATTGGCCAAATACTTGTTAATTCTTGAAGGAGAAGGAGATGATATGGAATGATATCAGTTGTCCCTTTATTCTGGCATCCCAAATATGTGTTGACGGCTGTCACTGGGATCTTTTTGGAACCGTTCTCTTCAGGCGACATCAAGGATTAGTCTGGCAGGCTTTCCAGGAGAAATGCAACATCAGGGATTTGAGCTATCAAACTGGATTCTCAGGATTTCTCAGAGAGGTGGAGAAAGGATGAACTGGTGTCTTCTCTCTTTGCAGGCTAACCCCAACTGACTCACAATCCAAAACGAAACCAACTCTTGACCACCATAAATATTGACATGTCACCTCTCTGTAAACAACTCTCCCTAGTCACCAAGGCTCCTGTTGTTTATTTATCTTAAGACATGTGATATCCAGTAAGGGTTGTTTTTAAACAGAAAGCTCAATTCCTTCCAGTGACCTTTTTTTAAAAATGAAAACAAAGTCCAGTATCTATGAAATCTCTTCAGTCCCAAGTGAATCCATCTCCACAATCTTCAAACACGAGTCCTCAAAACATTTTAAAAAATGGAAGTACTTTCATAACACTCAGCAAACTGAGGTGAGGACCCGCCACCTTCCCACCTTCACCCCAATTAAGTCTGTGGCTGGAAGGCCTGTGGAAGTCCTTCCCGTCCCACCTCCAATTGAAGCCCTTAAGTGGACATCTAATGCCCAATTTAGGACCTCACCCCACCTCTGCCAGTATTAGCCCAGCAGCAGGCAGGCCTGTCGACATGCAGGGAGCACACCAAGCAAACCCATGAGGGTTGCTTGCTGGTTTTGGGGGGGGTTCCTCATTCAAAGGCACTTAGTGCCTGATCAAGGGACCTGGCATCAGGAAGGGGGGGGCCCAGTGACAGCCACACCCCTGACCTTTCTGCCGACCCTCCCCTGCAACCCCTTCCCCACGATCCCCACCCCACAAAACCCCTCCCACCATGACTCATTTGTGGCCTGGGTCCCTCGACGGTCCTAGGCCACGGGTGAGTGCTCTAATGGCAGCAGCCACTGCCTCCACATTGGCGCTGCTCAGTAAAGGAGCGCTGGCCTCTGATTGGCCAGGAGCTCTCAGCAGGTGGGACTTCCATCGCTGGGGTCCTTACTCCAGGGGGAGGCCCACCGCTGTCCCATAGGAGGCGACGCGGGGCTCTCACTGGCTCCTCAGCTGGTGGCCGAGACCCCCCATTGCCTGTATAAAATCCCCCCATTGCCTTGTATTTTTTTGGCCTAAGAATATCAAATTTGGGGCAGGTTGGGGTGAAGGACCTGATTACACCAGGTTTCAGCTCCTTTGTCTGCCAGTCCATCTTTGGCAGACATAATAGAGATTGTAATAAAACAACAACAACTTACATTTATATAGTGCCTTTAATGTAGCAAAATGTTCCAAGATGCTTAACAAGAGCAATACGAATAAAAACATTTTTGACACTGAGCCATCGAAAAAGGTATCAGGACAGAAGACCAAAAGCTTGGTCAAAGTGATCAGAGAGAGATAGAGAATCCCAATTCATTTACTAATGTTCTTCTTTCTGTAGCATTTTCATTGTCCACAGGTTGCTAATCATGGCTTACGCCATGTTATCACTATGGGGTAAGGTGAGGAGGCAAGTTCCAAGGTCTACCTTAACCAGTAGGAGATTGACCTCATGCCATTAGGTGTTATTCTACACCCCACTCTAGCCATCGAGCCAACTGAGCGAACCAGCCCCTAATATTCTTTAGGGAAGGGTACCATCTCTATCTGTTCTGGCCTACACACAATTCTAGTCTTCAACTGTATGGTTGACTGATAATGCTCTCTGAAGTGGCCCAGCAAACCAGTCGATTGCAGAAACAATTGCTCAAGGAGGTAGCCCACTACCTCCTCAGAAAAACTAGGGATTGGTAATAAATGTAATCTTGCCAGCATTGCCTGCATCTCGACAGCAAATTTAAAAAATGACACAATGCCCCTGTCCCTATCACAGGAAGTCTGCCAGTATATAATATAGACAACATCTAGCTAGTGGCATGGCAGAGGTTAAATCAAATATAAAAGTCTGTGCGTTCTCTCAAACTTGATGATGTTGGGTGGCTGAACCCAAAAAGTTTCCCAGGAATTATCGTAGAAAGAAAAGTAATCTTGCAAAGGCAATCTTGCAATTTGAATCCAGAAAATTCTGATTCTCTTTCTTTTGCTCATTTTGCTGTCATTGATTCATTCAATCCATTTCCAGCCTGTATTCTCCAGTGATCACATTCCATGTTATAAGGCCATGTTAGAATTTTCTAACTCGTCAATGTGCTGCCTACTCTCTACCACCACATCCTGTTGTTGAGGATATTGATCTCTGGATGTTATTTAGTGAGCCCTCAAAGGAGTTGAATCACTTTCCCAGCTTCTATAGATGAGAGTTCAATTTTCTTCTTTCACTTCTTTAATTTCTCACAAATTTTCTGCTCATCGAAGTAAGGGATGTCCATGCTAGAGGATGGAATGAATTCTCATCTTTTTGTCAGTATTTGTGCTCATCAAGATGAAGGATATTATCACTGGGAAATAGAACACTTTCCCATTTCAGGCACCCAGCATCAACGTCAGCATCAAGACTCTCAGCTCAGGTCAGATGCAGAGTAAATTCTGCCCCAACTTCAAAAGAACAAGTCCTACTTTATCAGTGTGACATTTCCTACACCAATCATCTTTGTGGCATCTCTGAATGAGACCACTATTTTATTGTTAAATTAGGTCTAGTTTTCTGTTGTGCTTCGCCAACCACTAGGAACTGCAGTATATCTGCCAGATTCATTTGTGTAGGATTCTTATAGGCAATAGAGAGGGAAAATTCTCATCCCATCAATCTGGGCTGGGTACAAAACCTGGTTCCACAGCTGGAAATTGGTAGTAGATTAACACACTACAACCTTTGGTCTTACTTCTCACTTTTACACTCAGTATTAACATTAAGCACTCCCATAGGATGGATTCAAATAAAAATTTCAAACTGTCCTGGACCAAATTTAATTTTGTAATCTCAGAGAAGAGTGTCCTGCTGAGAACAGCTCTTTGGGTAACAGGTAGAAATTGGTTTAAGCCCAGTTTCAGGCACAGAATAGGTGTTGTTCTTGGATCGTTTGCCCAATCTTATGGACACAGTTAAGACCCAAAATTTGTCTTCCTGGCTAATTTACATGGTACAGATAGGTTCCCAGCACTACCTGTGCTGTTAGTCGGCAACTTTTCTAATGAACTTGTTAGTACCATGCATTGCTAACATCATTTAAAAGGAGAGGTACACTATGGCTGCAGGCAACTGCTACTGAAGAGTGTTGACAATGACAGACAGAGAAGAAGCTGCAAGGATCCCTGGTTTTCTGATGCCACTTTGGAGGTATTGGTAGAGTGGACAAGCAGGAGGGCCATCTTCAAATCCGCCAGTGGAAGGATACTATATAGGCAAGCTATGTAGCCCAAGTGGGAAGAGCTAACAGAGTGGGTGAGCATTAAAAGCATCACACCTAGAGTATAGCTGCAATGCAGAAAAAGTTTAATGAACTCACAAGGTTAGCTGAGGCTCCTAATTACTCTCATTACTCAGCCATGCTCTACCGGTAGCCCCAGAAGTCCCAACCCATTCCTCCCCTCATTCCTACCACTCTCCTCCAATCAGTGTAGCACTTCCCTCACATCCTCACACCTCTGTCACCTTTCACACATTTCACACAGCAAAACTGTTCTACCTTGACATGCACATCCTCAAAACACCGCATTGGGCTAGCACAAACACACTGCCTACTTTATTGTAGGACAATCTCGTATGCAATAAGAGAGAGGAGGCAGGCAGAGGTGGATGGAAACTTTCATTTTGTTACTTGCTTTATCCTTATCCCTTTTTTAAATATTACCTTTTCTTTAATAGTTTTTTTTCTTTGTTTCATTCTATGGCATTGACATCTCTTTATAGTTATTGACATTTATTGGGTAATTTATAATCTGGCTAAAATATTCTAGAAATGTTAAATTTCATTACGTAAATTGCATTCCTTTAAGGCTTCTGACATCAGGGCAGACTTTATATGCTAATTAACCATAATCTTGTAATGAAATGAACAGATTCTGCACCACTTCTTATGATTAAAACAGGCAGACCTTAACCTTGTGACCCCACAGCAGTTTCTGATTTATTGCAGCTGTTTGGCACATGTCATCCCTCAGCAGGTACGTTTTAAAATCTTGCAGATTTAGGCTAACTTTAATTGACGACATAATACCCAATATAGAAGTTATTAGGTATGGGTTTAATGTGGAGAAATCACCTTGGAAACTGTATAATACAATCATGATTAACTTAAGGAACAATTGGTTGTGAATGAAAGTGCTTATTATTTTAATCATTTCTGTTGGTTCCATATTGTCCCTGGAATGTTTTGCCTTTGTGTCAGGACATTACACCTGCTCATTGTAAAACAAATATACACTCAATACAGCCCATATTTCATCTGTATTTTGGATTTTCAATGTGAAATATTTGGCAGAATAATTTATGACCATCATTATTGCTTAGTAAGACAAACAAGTGTTAATGCTTTCGAAGCCTCATTCAAAATATGCATTACTTCCAGCACTGCAAAGCTCTTTCACACTTTACTGAAGTGAGGTGCTCCTTTAACACTGCACTGAACTGAGATATTCCTTTAATGCTGCACTGAAGCGAGATATTCCTTTAACACTGCACTGAAGTGCAGTATTCCTTTAACACCTCCTGCCTCTCTGGTCTCCCAGGTAAGTAAGGGCCTCAAGCCCAGCTCTTTATTTACAGCTCCTGCTCAGGTTCCGACTCCTCCCACGTCCGCCAACTGCTATAATAAAAGCAAAATACTGCGGATGCTGGAAATCTGAAACAAAAACAAGAAATGCTGGAATCAATCAGCAGGTCTGGCAGCATCTGTGGAAAGAGAAGCAAAGTTAACGTTTCGGGTCAGTGACCCTTCTTCGGAACTGCTACTCCGGTTTCCCAGGTAAGGGCAAACAAAGCAAGAGAATACACAATAAACGGGAGGATGTTGAGAGGGGAAGAAGAAGCGAGAGACTTTGGAGAGCATGTCCACAGGTCCCTGAAGGTGGCAGGACAGGTAGATAGAGTGGCAAAGAAGGCATATGGATTATTGACTGAGGTATAGAATACAAAGCAGGGATGTAATGCTGGAACTGTATAAAACACTGGTTAGGCCACAGCTAGAATATTGCATACAATTCTGGTCACCATATTACAGGAAGAACATAATTGCTCTGGCGGGAGTACAAAGGAGATTTACAAGAATGTTGCCAGGGCTTGAACGTTGCAGCTATGATGAAAGATTGGATAGGCTAGGGTTGTATTCCTTAGAAAAGAGGAGGCTGAGGGGCGACTGAATTGAGGTGCACAAAATTATGAGGGGCCTAGATAGAGTAGACAGGATAGACCTGTTCCCCCTAGCGGAGAGGTCAATTATCAGGGGGCACAGATTTAAGGTGATTGGTAGAAGGATTAGAGGGGACATGAGGAAAAACTATTTCACCCAGAGGATGGTGGGTGTCTGGAATTCACTGCCCGGATCGGTGGTGGAGGCAGAAACCCTCAACTCATTTAAAAGGTACCTGGACATGCACCTGAAGTGCTGTAACCTGCAAGGCTACAGACCAAGTGCTGAAAGGTGGGATTAGATTGGCTGGCTAGTTTTTACAGCCAGCACAGACACGATGGGCTGAATGGCCTCCTTCTGTGCCTAACTTTTCTATGGTTCTAATTTAGAGATATCTGGGACAGAAGTAAAGACTGTGCTAACTGAATCAACTGATAGAGAGGAAATAATTTTGCTCTAGTCATAAATGTTCCACCAGTTTTAGCGTAGGTGTGGGAAGCACATTTCAACAAGTTCCAATCTGTTGTGACAGCATTGTGTAGCCCTGATTTAGAAATTCTTCGACTGCATGAATTAGGAATGGTTTATTTTGTTAGAATACTGTTGTTTCATCTCTAGGATCTGGGATTAAATGCACTCACATTAGTGGGATTAAGTTCTTCTTCCTGTGTTCAGTGAAATTAGAGGAAACAATCAGAAATGCAGTCAAAGAAATAAGTTTTTACAAAGTTTTAAGAGAGAGGTTTCAAAGCTGAATGATTTGGTAAATAGTTCCACTATACAGGGTTATGATGGCTGTAGCTTTTGCCGTCAAAGGTAGAGTGAGGGGCTAGAAAGTCAGAAGAGCAGGGATCTGTACTGGGATGCAGGGCTGATGAAAATCACAAAGGTAAAGACACAAAGGTTGCAGATCCAGGTGTCATGAGTCTGTGGGAGGTTGTATGGGGAAGTATACAAGCTACAAAGTTCTGAATGAGTTTATATTACTGTGCGATGGAGCCCAGGAAGCCAGCAAGGTGGGCATGAGAAATTGAGCCTTGAGGGTTCAAGTAGCAGTGGAAATCAGGTAGGGATGTAGGCAGGTAATGTTTTAGAAGTGGAAGTAAGTGATTATTTCTGTAATTGAATCACCGGCCAGTCTCTTGGGTGGTCACTACTGGGAGATTCATAGTATTTATGGAAGTCTCTAAATAATTGTTAAATATTGTCAGACTGGGCCGTCAGTTAAACATAGCCTCTATTTAAAAAAAAGGTAATTTCAAAGAGCTTTCACCCCGTGTAGATTTTAAATGAAAATCAGATGTTTATTCATTTAGTGTCTACAGGTGATAACCATTCTGCTTTGGAATGCTATTTCTGATGTGGGTAAGAATTAGTTCCAGTCCCTGTGTTTGTTTCAGATGTAAATCATATTGCCTAGAGGAAGCAGTAACAAGCCATAGCTTAAATTCTATAAAACATTGAAGTCTTTTCATTCAAAAACACAAATGCACAATTTATAACTTTTCGATAAAATTAAGCTTGAAAGAATGTTACAGATTGGTAATAAAGAACATAAGAAAGCAAGGAATATTAAAAAAGGTATTTGGCCCAACAAACTCGCTCTTTCCACAGACCATGTGCAATCTGTACCATTGTCAATTCTACTGCAGAAAACTGGAGTCTTCTTGTGTTGCCTGAGCTGAATCTTTTAACATAAGCCCCCCGATATTAAAGGGGAAATAGTGAGAGAGCCACTGCAGAGGGTGAGGGGGGGGGGGCAGGTGCAAGATAGAGGTGGGGAGGGGTTTGGGGTGGGCAATTTTATAGTTGGGAAACCTTGAAGAATTTAACGGCAGGACCTCATTACCATTTTTTGACTGCAATCCTTGGCTGGACTGAGCGAGGCTGAGAGGTTGGTTGGTTGGCTGTCGGGCCGGTAGGCATTTGGCACCAGGTCTCAGCTGGGGAGCGGAGGGGAGGAGGGATTGGGTTGGGGAAGATCAATGGGGGGGCCAGGAGAGGTCGAGGGGAATTGATTGGGAGGGAAGGGGCACGGAGAGATCAGTGGTTGGGGGAAGAAGCTTGTGGGGGACCTGTTGAGGACATGGGAAGATGGGGCTGGAGGAGATCATGGGCTGTGGAGGACCTGGGGGGATGTGTAGCGGATCGCGGCGGTCTGATCACTGGGGAGGTTAACTGGTTGCTTAGTGGGCCATGGTAGGGAGCCTTCCTGCTCCTTCTGGCCCATAAGCAGTGCTGGAAAGACACTTAACTGCTGCAAGCTGCAGCCTTCTGCTCCCTTTAGTTGCTGCAGGTTTCTCAAGACCCGGGAAACCATCTAGCCAGCATTCTTATTCTCTGAAACAGAAAAGAAATCTGAGGCATGCAGCCTCATTAAAATATTTAAATTAGCAACCCGCATCCTGGAAGCAGATTGGTCATTCACCACCAGTCCCGCCTTCTTTAAAACTTGAAGTGAGTGTGTTTGAGGCAGATTGGGTTTGGGTTTGAGATGTTTTTCACATTTTTACTTTCCACTCTTTTGGGGGTTAAAATACAGCCCTGCCCACCAACCCAGCACCTATTTCTATAATGTTAAGAGCAGCTTGAAAGGGGTTATGTCTATAGAGTAGAATCTCAATTTGCTGCACAGATTGGCATTGCGGATTAACTGCCCATTATAGGAAATGACTGACTTTTATTTAGATTGATGTTAATGTGGATGAAAAATCAGCAGTTTCTATAATGGCTGACTAATGCGCAATACCAGTTTTTCATACAGATAGCAAGTTGAAAATCTATCTGTTGCCACTTAAGTTTTCTTGAGAGAGGTGATGTAGCATCTCTTTCCTCGACATTATAGCAATGATGCTGCTTATTCATGTAAACTGCTGTAGCTTTAAAACAGAGAAGATCCCAAAAGGTCAGTTAACTCAAATCAGCGTATCATTAATAAGCATCTTTTAATTTTTAAGCATCATAATTAATAAGTTCTGCTGAAAGGTCATTGGCCTGAAAAATTAATTCTATTTCTTTCTCCATGGATGTTGCCTGAACTGCTGAGTATTTCCAGCATTTACTGTTTTTATTTCAGATTTCCAGTATCTGCAATATTTTGCTTTGGCCATTAGTAAGTGTCTTAGGCTAGCCATAAAGACAGTCTTCATTGAATGTTGTGAAATATCTATGTGAGTAATTAAATCATGAAAGGTTTCTACTCGCAGACTTGAGGTAAGCCACAGGGCAGTCTCTCTCTTTGGGCTGAATTTTAAAAGCCCCACCCGTGTCAGAGGTCGTGGTTGGGGGTGGGGTGGGGGTGGGGGGCGGAAAATCCTTCTGCGAAAGACTCGCTATGGGCCTCGATGCCAGGAAGGCTCCGCCGCATTTTTCCGGCAGCGACGAGGCCTCGGCGCAGCCTCCCCACCGCTCAGTGGCGGAGCCTTCATTTCAATATTTAAATAAATTTTAAAACCTGCAAAACATCTACTTTGTCCCGATGGCTGTCCCACGCCAACATTCTGCCAGTGGCTGGAACTCCCACGCCTTCGGATCTCCATTCGAAGTGTGACACCGGTGAGAAGGGGGGAGGAGTGAAGTTTTCAGGGCAGGAGGGCGGGGGAGTGGTGAAAACAGTTTCTATTGTATGAAGGGATGGTGGGAAGGGGTTGAAAGGCAAAGATCTGTACGTTTGGGTGTGAAATACAGTGGCAATACAGTGCTTTCGGGGGAGAGAGAGGGAAATTCACACCTTGCTAGGTCATTGGGGGAATGTGGAAGAGGGGCTTTGCTCATTTTTTTAATGTGAAAACTGACAACAAAGTTACATATCCCTTTAAATATTTAAATGTCTTCTAAGGGCTTGAAGCCCTTTAAAAGTGGCGCTGCGCCTGCCGTTGCCGGGGGCGGGCATCCGCCCTCTCCATTCTAATGAGCCGTCACGCGAAATAATCATGCACTTTTTCAAACTTATTACCGAATTTAGCCTAAAAGACACAGGATATTCCATATTGTCTGATCAAAAGCAAGAAGCTGTTTATGTTTTAAAACATCTGGACCACATTAGCTCGAGCAGGTGAGCCAAAGTTAAATAGTTAGTGTGTTGCATCTTTATTGTTTTCCATTATAGAAGAGCAAAGGCTAATTGATTGTACTTATCATGAAGACTGTCTTTTGTTCATTCATGTATTTTTATGTAAAACAAACCATGGGCTGAATTTTACCTTAGGCGGATGGGAATTCACCACCAACGTGAAAGTCGGTGGTGAACCTGCAAACACCTAGCCCGGGGATCCGTCCCGTATTTTACGGCTCCCCGGGCTTTAATTGTCCTGAGGTGAGACCTCCACCCACTTGAGGGAGGAGGTCCCACCTCCGTGAGCTGCCAGCCAATCAGCGGCCCGGCAGCTCTTAGTCCCAGCAGCGCCACCGGGAGCGGTGGCCACCGCTTGGACTGCAGCCCAGCCGACGCCAAGAAGCCTGGAGGAAAGGTAAGTTAAGGTTGCCTCACCAGGGGGATTGGTCCTTCTCTGGTGAAGCTGGAGTGGTCGTTTCGGGGGTGGAGGGCATCTTGGGTTCCGGAGGTGGGTTGGGAGGTGGGGGTGGCCCTCAATTGGGCACCCTGTGCTTGATTGCCATGCACCCTCCGGTACGCGGAAAGGCCAGCAGCTATCGCTGGGCAGCCTTTCACATCCCCAGCACACCCCCTTGCCACAGGTAAAATACCGATGGAGGCGGGCGAGGGCCACTTAAGGGCCTTGATTGGCCTCGGGCGGGTGGGCCGTTTCTCACCCCCCGCTCGACGCCGTAAACTTGACCGGAGGCGGAAGCGGGGTGGGTAGGCCTCCCAGAGCCTCCCGCTCTATTTTACGCTGCCCCCACACCACCATCTGACCCGCTGGGGCGGCGTAAAAATCAGCCCCATTTCTTTGTTTGAAGTTGTGCATCATTTCAATCGAATACTTTCCCATTTACCTTCTGCAGAAGCTCCAGTCATATTTCAGGAGCCAGTACACAGTGTAAGAGCTCTTGTTAACAATCCTTGGGTCATGCTATTGTCTGACTAGATACTGGGCAAAACAAGATGCATTCCAGCTCACAGGAAATGCAAAGTTTATTTATGGGAGTGACTAATGATGCTAAACCTGAGGGAATATCAAGCACAAAGATACTGAAGTTGTGACGTCCATCTATTTTGATACTTCAGGAAAATTTCTATTAGGTTTTTCCCTGAACTCTAAAGATAGTTGAGGAAATCTCTCTGGTATCTATCTACTCATATCTCCATAATCTGGCAAGTTATTCAATTAATATCACTTCAGAGCAAGAACATTTTAAGCACCCCAACATATAAAAATCTGTGCTCTATTTTGTTAGCTGTATTTACTTTAAAAAATATTCCATAATAAGACAATGTTGGCATTTGTGGCCAACCATTTTCCTATCAGTTCTCACTTCTTCATTGTCCCATTTTCTGACACTGACAGTTCTTTTATCTTATCTTCCATGTTTTCCTGCTGATTGCTGCGTTTGTTTTTACAGAGTACACTACTCTCTGTGGGTTCAATTTTACAGAACTCTCTGGGGCCTACATAATACAGCTAACCTTGACATTCATTTCCTTTTTACAAGTTGATTCACACTCAATGCCTTACTAATTTTTGGCTGTGTGTTTTGAATAGTACATTTTGGGTGTGGTATACAATTTGCTCGAATGACTGCGTTTGCAACCAAAAGCACAGTCTGTTCTCAATCAAGTCCAGAATGACATATGATGAGCTTTGGATCAGAATAGATTTTATACAGCAGCATTTGCATACCCAATATTTTCTGCAATAGTTTGCACTTGAAAGATCCAAATACCACAACAGTGGCATTTCAGTTTTGTTTGCTAAATTGTGCTAAGGCAGTTTGCTGTATCACATCATATTTGATACATGAAATTTGAAGTATGAATTAAATGTTTGGGTGTTTCTGTGCAATGGAAGTTAATGCAGCTATTTCACTGCATTTTTAAAAGAGTATTTGCATTATTACAAGTCATGGTAAAATTCTAAAATGATTCATAATCAACTTCAAGATCAAAAATCTGTATTTTTCAATTATTTTTCAAATATTATCTGGAAAAGCATAAGCTCAGAGGTGATGATATTGACAGTAGTATCTTAATCTTTTAGGATTGATGCTGATCTTTTTAAAACTCTATTTTGTTTATTTTGGTTGTTGTAATTGGTGTTGGTGTGGTAGGATGGTGTCATGGGAATTATTTTCCCCTCTGTTTAAAAACTAAGGGGGGCTGTGTACCTTTAAGGCTGAGAGAAGCTTTTAGATTCTCTGGGCATAGTGTGTGCCAGCAGCAAACCTGTTTCCTGGGCAACAGCAGGAGAGAGAGAGGCCACCTGTTGTGTTATATTAGTCAATTGTGTGTAAAGACTGGAGAGAACCAGTTTGATCTGGAGACCAGCGAAGCATGTTCTTACTGAAGGAAGGAGTTGTCTTTCTCTCAGCAGAAAAATCTGCATTGACCTACAGACTGTGTTATTGCCTAAGGAGAAAAAAACATGGGAAAAGAACATTTGCATTGTTGGAGGTAGCAAATTTCTTTTTACTTCCAATCTCTAAGATGTCTCTGCCTCAGGAGTAACTCTCTGTTGCCTGTTTGTGTTTTCTGAAATTCTCAGTAAAGTTTCTACTGAAAGACTGCCAATTTAAAAATCCAAATCAACCTGTTGCTATACTCCTTGTTGAAAGAACTGTGTGACACCTGCTGCAGCCGAAGTGCGTTGAACACCTATCCATTAAAGACTTTTCATCAAATTTGCCTGGTGAATTTGACTAGCATCTGATTATTCAACTCTGGGACACCTCACCGAACTAGAAACATAACCCACAAAGACGTACAATGCAATTATTTTATTATTCTTAAGAAACAGCTCTAATTTAGAACATCATTTTAAAAACAGGTTAACCGTTGGTTTTTGAATGTATGTATGTGCATGAAGGTTAGGAGAAATAAGAAGTTATAAAGTCTTTTAGACATAGATTTATCTCAATAGTGTTTATTAATAAATAGTTAATTTGTTGTTTAAAGATACCTAGTTTGGTGTATTTTATTCTGGGGGTTAATAAGGTGTTTAATTTGGCTAATTTCTGGTAGGTAGGAAAACTTTAAAAGTATGTTGTGATCTGTGGAGTAATGGGACTGAATTGATAGTGCATTTCTCCTGCCTCGGTCGTAACAATGGATAAATGGAGAAACCTATATCGGAGCATATGAGGGATAGTTTACGAATAATTAGAGTGAAGGAAAAAGAAAAGTTGGGAAAAATGTACTGAGGGAGTATGAATGAGTCTAGGCTGCAAATGTTAAAAATATTGGAAATGATGTCAAATGACTAGAAACACATATTAGAATGATGGGGTATAATATAAATATTATATTATCAGACTACTAGAAAAGATCGGATGTCCACCAAAGCTACTAAGTATCATCACCTCATTCCATGACAATATGAAAGGCACAATTCAACATGGTGGCTCCTCATCAGAGCCCTTTCCTATCCTGAGTGGTATGAAACAGGGCTGTGTTCTCGCACCCACACTTTTTGGGATTTTCTTCTCCCTGCTGCTTTCACATGCGTTCAAATCCTCTGAAGAAGGAATTTTCCTCCACACAAGATCAGGGGGCAGGTTGTTCAACCTTGCCCGTCTAAGAGCGAAGTCCAAAGTACGGAAAGTCCTCATCAGAGAACTCCTCTTTGCTGACAATGCTGCTTTAACATCTCACACTGAAGAGTGCCTGCAGAGTCTCATCGACAGGTTTGCGGCTGCCTGCAATGAATTTGGCCTAACCATCAGCCTCAAGAAAACGAACATCATGGGGCAGGATGTCAGAAATGCTCCATCCATCAATATTGGCGACCAAGCTCTGGAAGTGGTTCAAGAGTTCACCTACCTAGGCTCAACTATCACCAGTAACCTGTCTCTAGATGCAGAAATCAACAAGCGCATGGGTAAGGCTTCCACTGCTATGTCCAGACTGGCCAAGAGAGTGTGGGAAAATGGCGCACTGACACAGAACACAAAAGTCCGAGTGTATCAGGCCTGTGTCCTCAGTACCTTGCTCTACGGCAGCGAGGCCTGGACAACGTATGCCAGCCAAGAGCGACGTCTCAATTCATTCCATCTTCGCTGCCTTCGGAGAATACTTGGCATCAGGTGGCAGGACTATATCTCCAACACAGAAGTCCTTGAAGCGGCCAACACCCCCAGCTTATACACACTACTGAGTCAGCGGCGCTTGAGATGGCTTGGCCATGTGAGCCGCATGGAAGATGGCAGGATCCCCAAAGACACATTGTACAGCGAGCTCGCCACTGGTATCAGACCCACCGGCCGTCCATGTCTCCGCTATAAAGACGTCTGCAAACGCGACATGAAATTGTGTGACATTGATCACAAGTCGTGGGAGTCAGTTGCCAGCATTCGCCAGAGCTGGCGGGCAGCCATAAAGACAGGGCTAAATTGTGGCGAGTCGAAGAGACTTAGTAGTTGGCAGGAAAAAAGACAGAGGCGCAAGGGGAGAGCCAACTGTGCAACAGCCCCGACAAACAAATTTCTCTGCAGCGCCTGTGGAAGAGTCTGTCAGTCTAGAATTGGCCTTTATAGCCACTCCAGGCGTTGCTTCACAAAGCACTGACCACCTCCAGGCGCGTATCCATTGTCTCTCGAGATAAGGAGGCCCAAAAGAATATAAATATGTTGAATGCCTGGTGTTAATTTTTTAGATCTTCCAAAAAATCATTCCGGTAAGAGAGCTTTAACTCCCTACAAACTGGAGTATAACAGTTTGTGTGCACATTAGGGGTAATTTCATATGTCTCCATTGCCAGTGCAGAGTCTTGGCCACTGGCCGTGCATATTAGAAACAGCTTGTGTGATGTTCACAGTTTTCTAACAGTGAACTCATACCTCCTAAGATAAAATAATATGTAACACTTCACTAACTCTTAGTAATACTAAACTTCAGCTACTGTTTTTAACTTATTTGGGGGACTCTGTCTAAATGCAGTGATGCCTCTGATCCGTACTGCGGTGAGTTCAGGAGAAGTGATGAACTGGAAGAAGGCTGTCCCCTATATCCTCAGACTTGATCGCCATTGGCTGCAAAACTGTCTGTCAAATGGACTTCAAATTAACAGAGTTGTTTCCTCAGAAACTTGTCTCAAGTTTTTCAATTATTCTAAGGACAAGGCCCCTGCTGTCAATCCACAAGCATTTAATTTTCATGCCATCCTAAGCAGCTAAGATATAAAAATCTTTACTGTAATAAGTAAATGGATAATCTAGGACACCTTATATGACAAACTTATTTATCTTTATCTCCTGAAACCAGGTAAAAAATAATAAGGGATTCTGCCACCAAAGTGAATTTGGTAAATAACTCTTGTTAAGTCATCTATCTACATAGCTGTGATGGTCTGTCACTGAAGTGACATGTTGCATGTTGTATGTACCCCTTCCAGTATGAAGAAATAAAGAGAGACAGACAGCTGTGTTGTTCAAAATTAATTTTAAAGTGACCAGCCACATAGCTGATAAAAATACAGAGGCTTTCTTAAAGTTTGACAAATATCAGAAACTCAATGCATATCACTTTGTTTCAGCCATAGTGGGACTGGGAATTTCTGTCTATTACTTTTCGGGACAGGGGAATGAACAGCTCTTCAGAATTTGTCAGCAACTAACTCATCCCTTAATTCTCTTGCTGCAAGGGGATGAGGTGGTCGTCCTTCTGCTGTTTTCTCACATTCACCCAGATCTTTCTAATCTGATGAGGACTGCTGCTGCTTTGCCTCCTTCAGAAGCAAACATTTCTTGATGGTAAGGTTGTACAAGAAGCAGCACCTCATTATGGTGTAGGAGATGCTTTGTAAGGAATATTGTCAGGAGGCCCCAGACCTGTCAAGACACCTGAATCTTGGTTTTAGGAGCCCTATTGTGTGCCCAATTATCATCCTGGTGGTTCCATGTCTCTGATTATATCTGCATTGTTTAGACAAGGTTGGATTTTATGGAATGTCATGAATCACATCCCACAGCAGCCATCCTCTAATGCTCCTGAAAGGATCAAATATTGAGGGAATTGGTTGAATATTGCAAGATGAAGGCATCGTGACAGCTACCTAAGAACCTGGCACAAACTGCATTATATTGTTTCTGTGATTAAAGACAAGCTGGAAATTATTGCAGTGGTAGCCCTTCCTATTTACAAAGGCTGGTATTCTGGTACCCTGAAGGCAACATGTTTTAGTTTAGTTTAGAGATACAGCACTGTAACAGGCCCTTCGGCCCACCGAGTCTGTGCCGACCATCAACCACCCATTTATACTAATCCTACTCTAATTCCATATTCCTACCACATCCCCACCTGTCCCTATATTTCCCTACCACCTACCTATACTAGGGGCAATTTATAATGGCCAATTAACCTATCAACCTGCAAGTCTTTGGCATGTGGGAGGAAACCGGAGCACCCGGAGGAAACCCACGCAGACACAGGGAGAACTTGCAAACTCCACACAGGCAGTACCCAGAATTGAACCCGGGTCGCTGGAGCTGTGAGGCTGCGTTGCTAACCACTGCGCCACTGTGCAGTCAATGATACCCTGTATAAGAGGGAAGCCAATCACTGGGAATGTGATATATTGGTTGGTCCCAGCAAAGAGCGCATTCGCAGTCTGCCTGATGCGGCTGTACACTGCAGACTGGGATATGTCTCCTGTAGTAGCTGAAACGCCTGTGGCAAAAAGATAAAGGCTGGTGGTGACTTTGATAACCAGTGGCAATGCATAGCCACTTGGTCCAGGAGACAGCAGATCTTGTTACAGGGGGTTGTCGAGCTCCCTAGAGTAAAATTGTGTTTTCGCTATTTGTAAATGGACTATTGTTATTTTATTGATATAGTACTTGGTTGATCTGCTGCAATAGTGAGAGATTTTGAGAATGTTTGCAAACTCTGTGATGGAGCTTTAATTAATGTAACTGTTCCACATTAAAAATGCCATTAATAGAACTCGGTAGACTGCTATGATGGTGGGGTGTGTTGGTACTTTAATGCCCTTTGCTGTGAGTTTGAGCAATGTCCACATTGCCAGCTGCTGTAAGTGACAGAGGGCAAGCACTTCCCCAAAATGTGGGAGCAAAATTAGGAGGATGTCATTGTGGAACTGCCCTGCTCAATTCTAAATGACTGGCTCAAGATAGGAATTGACAGAACGCTGGGAACAAATTATCCCTTCGATTGTGAGGAAGAAAAGGGAAGAAATAAATTAAAAAATAAATTAAAAAAATCCCAAAGTTAGCTTTCAGGAAAAAGATACAATACAAAAAATGAATTTCTGTGTTGCAGACTTTTTGTTGACATTTAGAATAATGAAATTTGTCATTGTAGATATTGTAGAACTTTCACTCTTGGATTTAAATAAAGGTATGAGTATGGGTATTCTGTAAGTGTGTTATCAATTCCCTAATGAGCAAAAATCCTTGACAAATTGTAGAAGCTGCAGATTTTCCAAGTTGGCAGATTAATTTATTCAAACAAGAATGAAATTCACCGCTATGCACAGAGCACTAGACCTCTCGGTAGCAGTGTTCATTGTGCTGGAAAGTTCTATAATTTAAAATGGCAACATTATGTTTGAAAAATCGCTCAGTCGGTGATTGCAGTCCTTTATTACTCTTATAGGGAACCCAAGAGCAGTCACCATTCCAGCTTTGATCTAATTTTGATGAGGCATCAACCTTAAAACCAAGTGAAAAATCATTGTAGGTCTGAAGACAACGGTTTATGACAAAACAATTCAGCTGGTGCACCAAGACATCCTCCAATAATCAATTGGAGTAATTTAAATATTGGCATAAATAAAGCATTTCCTTGCTGCCAGTGGAAAACTAGTTCCCAGTGAATAATATCTCATCATAACCAAAAGATATAATACACAATATAGCTGATGTTCTTTATTCTGTGTCAAGGAAACATGCTATGCCAAATGAGGATTTTTAATTAACCAGTTGGAAATCTACATTAAACTTTTAAAAAGGAAAGCTGGGATCCGACATTTAACTTCTAAAAGGCTGGCAGCCAAGATGGCCACCACAATTTGCATTGAAATACCTCACATTCCAAGACATTGACTTGGAGACACATGTCTAATGAGGCCTCCAACCAGGGCAATGGCTTGGATCACTGAGTAGATTATCCAGTATCATTCTTGTTAGCAGGGCATTCAAAGCCATTTTGGAACATTAACAGTGGAGATGTTCCTCCAGAGGGGTAAACATTAAAACAATGAGACCCAAGAAAGATAGAGAATTCCTAGACTTGAATCTCATTAAATTGCAAATGAGGAAACTGGGCGGCACAGTGGCGCAGTGGTTAGCACTGTAGCCTCACAGCTCCAGGGACCCGGGTTCGATTCCGGGTACTGACTGTGTGGAGTTTGCAAGTTCTCCCTGTGTCTGCGTGGGTTTTCTCCGGGTGCTCCGGTTTCCTCCCACAAGCCAAAAGACTTGCAGGTTGATAGGTAAATTGGCCATTATAAATTGTCACCAGTATAGGTAGGTGGTAGGGAAATATATAGGGACAGGTGGGGATGTTTGGTAGGAATATGGGATTAATCCAAAAGAAAGAAAGAAAGAATAGGATTAGTATAAATGGGTGGTTGATGTTCGGCACAGACTCGGTGGGCCGAAGGGCCTGTTTCAGTGCTGTACTGTTCCATGTTCTAGTCATGTGACTGCCTCCCCATCTGTGAAGAAATAGCAGATTTTTGCTACATGAACACAAACTGCTGAGACTTTGAAACAAGGAGAACCCATGGAGATGGGGGAGGTCTCTCGCTCTCTCCTGGTGACCTTAGGGCATTCAAAGCTTGTCTGCTGGCTGGAAAAGATTCAAGACAAAGACCCCCGGGAAGAAGACCACCTGCTCGACTGTTTCCAAGAACATCTACCAACCAAGAATTTCAGAATTCCAGATTCAGCTGGAATTAACAGACACCACAGATTGTATATTATTTTTATTTGTTCTGGACTCTAATCCAACCCAAACTATTCCTTATCACTCTGTAATCTATTTGTATGTGTGTGATTCTCGTGTATGTGAGTGAAAGTGTAGCACAGTTTACTACTTTATTTAGATTGTTTTTTGGCTAAGTACAATTAACTCGCCTCTTTCTTGTTTAAACTCAAGAAAACCTATCCAATTGGTTCTTTTATGATCACAACAAAGGTAAAAGGTTAAGCACTCACTGAAGTGGTAAGCACATCCACTGTTTAAAAAGGAATGAACCCTGTTGCGGTCAAACAAGGAGAAGGACAAGAGGAAAGCCTTGCAACCCCTCCTCACCTGATCATAATACTGTCACTAAATAACAGCAAACTATTTTTAAAACTTCTATAAAGTGTCTTTTATATCTCTGGTTTAGGTTAGAAGTTTCCCTCATTTTAGCTTTTTCTTTTTGAATTGTAGCTGGATCTAACTTTGTACTTTATTTTCATAATCAACACAAATTTATGTTTTTTTTCCTAACTGGTCACCTATTCTTTATATCACTTCACAAATCAGTGATAATTAGATATATACTCATTGTCATTCATTTCATATGCTGTGAACCATTATTCATTTGATCGGTTGTAACTCATATGAAGCTGATGACCATTTAATAGGTACACTTAATACACCCTATAACACCTATCTCTCTTTAGTCTCAGCTATTAAAATTAGTATCTTAGGTAAAATAAGGTAAGCTTTTCACATTCATGCATATCAATTATCTTGCTATTTCCAAATGTCAAGATAAAATCTGTACATCTTTTAATCTCAGAGTCATGACATCTTCATCAACCAAATTTGAAATGAGGCAAAGAGTAAATCCATGGCTAATTGCCATGCACTTTCCTGTTTTTTTTACACATAAAATAAATACCGGATAACTCACTCATGATTCAATCAGACCTTTTACCTTAGTTTTCCTCTGGTTAACATATAGGTCAAGGGTAGATTTGATGCTAATTGAGTTTCTAAATACTCTAATATTTGCTGTGGCATGAGCAGTTTTGCCTGCAGCTGAGGTATTGTGTTACATTCTATGCTTTTCTGTTTAGAATACTTGACTTCTTCCTGCCATTCATGGTGAATCTCCAGAGATTTTAAGACAAATTTCTATACCAATGCCAATAATTCAGCAGTTCTTCATTATTTTTGGCAGAAATTAATGTCAATATTTTTATAGATGGTGTCAAAAGTATGATTTTTTTTTTGAAGAGTTGTGCAGCGACGTTGTTACCATTTATTAATAGACATACTACAGCTGTTCATGATCTGTTCCTACATTATATGGCAAATTCTATTGGGCAAAACAATCTTTGTTACAATTATCTGTACTTTGTAGAACTACAGGAGATTAATCAATGTGCATGTCAGCATTGATTTACTTCAGCTAAGTTAGAGAGCAAGTTAAGCAATAAACACAACCTAAGAATCAAGCTGATCGGAATTTGATTACCATGAAAGTTTCATTCTGGAATGGAAATTGTTACAAATCTAAGATCAGCGATTTCCTATTCATTTCCATAATGTGCAAATGAGTGATGTTAACTATTTACTCATCCAGCAGCTCAACAAGGCAATCTTCTAACTTGCATATCTATTCCAGGAAAACAATATGTGAGCTATACATAAGAAGGTGAACTGGGAGAGAATCCTGGAAAACCACAAAACAGAAAAGCAATCATATACCTCATAAGGGTGATCAATAGCGTTCAAGTGAAAAGAATTGCACTAAAAGCCAAAAACAAGCAAGATAATTTTGGGTCACCGTGAATGAATAAAGGGAAATTGAATCAAAAGAAAAAAAGGCAGATAAGAAGAACTTAAATACTAAAGGAGAGGACAAAAAGGAATGCGAAGAACTTTGCAGAGATATTTGCCTGGATTTTGTGGTCAGCGATGAAGCAATGGCATTCACCATTGACCTTGAGGGAAGCTGCCCACAAAAATTTAGCAATCTCTGTGGCCTGCATTTCATCTTTCCTGACGTTAATTTGAATCTGGTGCCAAGTCAATGGAAACTCCAGACGCACAGCAAAAGTAATATCATTAATCTCCCTCAGCTATTGTTGAAGTGCCCCTTTTGCTACAAGCATGATGTTGATGTTTGGCAATGTTCAATATCTACATACTTGCTCTTCCAGGCAAAGAGGGCCCACAATAACAGGGATGCGTCCAGGACTGTTGGCAAGTGCCAGACCTGAGGCCACACACACAAGGCAAAGGAGAGGTGCTGGAGCTAACCAGGAGCCAGGGAACACCTGCTGTTTCGGACGTGGAGCTTGGGGTCCTGGTTGAACAGAGTGATTATTGCCAAACACAATGATTCCTAATTACATTGCATATGCAGATACTATGCTGTCATCATTGCGACATTTGTACCATAAAACCGAAATGTCTGTTCTTCACATTGTACCTTGCAGGGCGACGCTCCATGTCGGCCTTGGAGGCCCTGGAGACATCGAGCACTTCTGAGCAAGAGACAAGCTCAGACGATGCACCGTCCCATGACACTCCTGCACCTTCCACCAGCACAGATACACTCACCTCGGTGGGTAATCAATTGGTGTTAGATGTTGGGTCACAAGCTGGTGAGAACACCACACAAGCGCCCGGACTGCTGGCTGAAACATTTAAAAGGGAATTAGACAGTTATATGAAAAGGAAGAATGTGCAGAGTTATGGGGAGAAGGTGGGGGAATGGGACTGAGGGAATTTCTCTTTCAGAGAGCCAGTGCAGACACAATAGACCGAATAGCCTCCTTCAGCACTGTAACAATTCTGTGAATCTGTGAGGCTGAGACAGCCGAGGCCTCTGACAGTCAGAGGATTGTGGGTGGCCAGGCCAATGCTGAGCCCCAGGCTGATGATGAGTCTCTGGTTTTGGCAGCATAGGCCATGCTGGAGCTGCAGGGAGAGGTAAGGCAACATCTGACAGCGATGACAGAGGCCATGCGCAGCCTTGAACGGATGATGGGGGAGTCTATCCAGGCCATGACAGCTGTCATGCCCCAGGCATATGAGCGCATGGCTTCATCTAGGGAGAGGTTGACGACCCTCATGGAGAGGCACATTCCACTTATATACGCAGACCTTCAAACTCACGCCTCGGCCATGAGCTTGACGCAGCAGTGGCAAGACAAGAGCGGGAACAGGGGCCTGGAGAGGGTCTCTGCTCCTGGTCCTTCTCTGGAGAACAGCGAGGTTCCTATGAGCCTTGAGAGGGAGGAGGGGAGCCTGTGCTGCACATCTGGGGTCCCCCCTTAGGGTAATTCCAAGGTGGACACCAGCTCCTTAGCCTCTCCACTGGTGAGTCGAGCTCCAGCAGCCGTGATGCCTGCGGACAGTCCTGTACTGGAGCAGGAAGCCTTCAGGCAGCCAGGGCCCTCCAAACCTCAGGCATGCAGAGGACGATCGCCAAAGTCATCCCAGGCCAAGTGGCGTCCTACTCAGCAGCCTGCTTCCAGTCCAGTTGCAGATGCTAGCACAGAGGTCACACCGCAAAGGAGCACCCACAAATGTTTTAAAAAGACACCTTGACACATATAGGTATTCACGGGTGAGACCGTTATGTCATATGCAATTTAAGTAAATGTGCTTTTTTGACAACTGTAGCCTTTCCTGTGTGAATAATGCATGCCAACATGTACTGATTATGTGTGCTCCCATTTATATCATTAGCCTGGCAGTAATGCCAATGTAAGGAATAACATCATAGCCATGCCAATATGCATGATGTGGCACTGCACGTATGCAGTCACATGGGCAATGGCTCAGTCAACTGCTGCCAGTCATGCTGGAGAGATTGATGTTACAGGACGATGGTGTTTGTTGTGACGAGCATATGTTGCACTTCAGGGATTGTGGAAGCGCTCAACGATCAGGCATTGTCTGGCATCCCTTGCTCGCCGCATGCCATGTCTGCCCTCCATCAATGCTCTCCGTACTCTGATGCACGGCTGCTGCTGGATGCCCTCTGTGTCCTCATCATCTGTGGATATCTCCTGCTCCCGTACCTCCTCATCCTGCAAGGCCTCCCCTCTCTGTGCTGCAATGTTGTGCAGAACGTAGCATACAGCAATGATACGCCCAAACCCTGTCTGGTGCCCCACCCGATCCAGGCAGCGGAAGCGTATCTTCAGCATGCCGATGGTCTGCTTGATGGTAGCTTGGGTGGAGCCGTGGCAGGCATTGTATTGCTCTTCAGCATCATTGCTGGGGTTCCTCACTGGCGTTAGAAGCCATGTCAGCAAGGGGTAGCCCTACCCCAAGAATCCACTGCGAATTTGAGCCGGTGGCGTGAACAGCAGCGGCACCTGGGACTGGCGCAGGATGAAAGAGTCATGGCAGTTGCCTGGGAAGCAGGCACACACTTGCAGGAAGTGCTTCCTGTGGTTTGCATACTAGCTGCATGTTGAACAAATAAAAGCCCTTTCCGTTATGGAATGCGGCTGGTTTAGTTTAGTTTAGTTTAGTTTAGAGATACAGCACTGAAACAGGCCCTTCGGCCCACCGGGTCTGTGCCGACCATCATCCACCCATTTATACTAATCCTACACTAATTCCATATTCCTACCACATCCCCACTTGTCCCTATATTTCCCTACCACCTACCTATACTAGGGGCAATTGCTACTGGCCAATTTACCTATCAACCTGCAAGTCTTTGGCATGTGGGAGGAAACCGGAGCACCCGGAGGAAACCCACGCAGACACAGGGAGAACTTGCAAACTCCACACAGGCAGTACCCAGAATTGAACCCGGATCGCTGGAGCTGTAAGACTGCGGTGCTAACCACTGCGCCACTGTGCCGCCCACAATGGTTGTTCCATTGGAGCTTTGATGGCCACATGCGTGCAGTCAATGGCCCCTTGCACCTGTGGGAATCCTGCAATGGCCCCAAATCCAATGACCCTCAATGACTCTCAGGGTCTGTCCTGAAGCATACATAGTTGCTGGCCCTCCTGCACAAGGCATCGGTGATCTCCCTGATACAGCGGTGTACTGCTGATTGTGAAACCTCACACAAGTCAACGGTGGATCCCTGGAATGATGTGGAGAAGTAGCAGTTTCGAGCTACTGTCACTTTGAGGCCCACAGGCATAGGGTGCCCACCAAAGTCCAGTGGCTGCAGGCTATTATTCAACTGTGCACAGAGATGTGTCACCACCTCTCTGGACATCCGCAGTCGTCTCAGACACTGGCGCTCCGACATCTGCAGGTACGTCATCCGGGTCCTATAGATCTGCTGGCATCTCTGGACTAGAATGCGCCATAGTGGTTGCTCCTGCTCATGTCTGGGAGCTTCCACATGGGCTGTGCCTGCCTCTTGGTTCCACCTTCCACGGAAATACATCATCATGGCATGAGGATCCAGAAAGACAGGATGGATCATCCCCATCTCTATGCTTGAGGCCCACTCGGCTCCTTCACAAGGTCAATGGCACCTATCTGGGCAGAGAGTTATGTTAATTCGTTCTTCACTTGTGTTCTGGCATTAGCTGGATGAAATGGCATGACATTGCCCGTCTTAGCTTTAAATAAGAGCGAGCCAACCTGACCATATCATTCCAGTTGCCTGGATTGAACAACCGACAACAGGAACTTATAACGTTTTACATTTGTCCCCTCCACACCACATAAAGGGCTCATCCACTTCCATTATTCGCCCCCTCCACCAAACATCATTGCCCGAATGCAGGGTGAGCCCCCTATCGCTTCCCCACCTCAACTATTCACAGGCACAGAGCGGCCCCCTTTACGGAACAAGGATACAGGGTTCTTCCTTTCATGGATGCAGAGTCCAGACCCCCTTTCCAACACCCACCCACCACCCCCCCTTCATGGATGCAGAGTCCAGACCCCCTTTCCAACACCCACCCACTCCCCTTCATGGATGCAGAGTTCAGACCCCCTTCTCAACACACACTCACCCACCCCCCTCCCCTCATGGGTGCAGAGCTCAGACCACCATCGGGCGATTTCACTCGGCTTCACAACGAACAGGAGAGCAGGACAGTACTCATCAACCTTCACAGGCTCCGAAGACCCTCACCTCAGTGACACCGGCTTTTCTGGGACGCGAAAATGAAGGCACATGAGTGCTGCATGTTCTGCTGAAGATCATCAACTGATGGCTGAATCGCACCGGGATGCATAATAATGTATGCAGAGAGGCTGTTTGCATATGTAAAGTTGGAACCCATTGCTGAGCGACAGGGGGGCCGCCACAGAGCCTTGCCACCACCTGGAAGATCAGGCTCAGCAATCCCGGCATTGGGCTCCATGGCGGGCCACTGCCACTGCGATCTGCCAGCAACCCTCCCGCCCCACCACGGAGCCCGACATCAGGAACTCAACAACATTCAGCCCATTATGTTATGCCTAATCTTCCTGTTGCAAACTCACTCCAAAGTTTCATGAAGAAGTAATTTGAATATGCAGCAAATCAGGAACCAATGGTATTTTTCAATGCATTCTCTGGATGTGGGTGTCACTGGTAGGGCTGGCATTCCCCACCCCTAGCTATGTTGGGAAGGTGGTGGTGGGCCTTCTTCTTGAGGTTTTTGATGCAGCTGTGTGGCTTGCTAGTCTGTGTGAGAGGGCAGTTAAGAGTGAACATAGTTAATGTGGGACTGGTAGAATGGCAGGTTTCCTTCCTTGAAGGAAATTAGTGTTTTTTTTATGACAGTACAACAGCTTCATGGTCACTTTTACTGATACCAGCTTTTTATTTCCAGATATTTTAAACTGAATTCAAATTCTCAAACTGCCATGGTGGCATTTGAACTCAATTCCTTCAATTAAAAGTTCAGTAGTATAACTATTGTAGTAGCCTATCTGGATCAATGAACTTATTAAGCAGATCAATATTAGCTTTACTTGATTTATAGGAGCTGAATTTCTTGTGGAAAATTGTTTGATTTATCGACGTGTTCAGCTGCTTTATTCAGTTTTCAGAAACATTCCAAATTACATATTTTTGTTCAATTATTGAATGCAGAAATTGAAAGAGAAATGCAGACTGGTTTCAATCTCATAATGAAGAGCTGGAACCTGTCATAGCCGCTAAGCGCATTGCAAAGTTGAACTACAAGAAAGCCCCCAGCGATTTAACATCCGCAGCACTTAAAGCAGCCAGAAGCACTGCACAAAGAACAACCAGGCGTTGCGCAAACGACTACTGGCAACACCTATGCAGTCATATTCAGCTGGCCTCAGACACCGGAAACATCAGAGGAATGTATGATGGCATGAAGAGAGCTCTTGGGCCAACCATCAAGAAGATCGCCCCCCTCAAATCTAAATCGGGGGACATAATCACTGACCAACGCAAACAGATGGACCGCTGGGTTGAGCACTACCTAGAACTGTACTCCAGGGAGAATGCTGTCACTGAGACTGCCCTCAATGCAGCCCAGCCTCTACCAGTCATGGATGAGCTGGACATACAGCCAACCAAATCGGAACTCAGTGATGCCATTGATTCTCTAGCCAGCGGAAAAGCCCCTGGGAAGGACAGCATTACCCCTGAAATAATCAAGAGTGCCAAGCCTGCTATACTCTCAGCACTACATGAACTGCTATGCCTGTGCTGGGACGAGGGAGCAGTACCCCAGGACATGCGCGATGCCAATATCATCACCCTCTATAAAAACAAAGGTGACCGCGGTGACTGCAACAACTACCGTGGAATCTCCCTGCTCAGCATAGTCGCTCTGAACAGGCTCCAGAAGCTGGCCGAGCGCGTCTACCCTGAGGCACAGTGTGGCTTTCGTGCAGAGAGATCGACCATTGACATGCTGTTCTCCCTTCGTCAGATACAGGAGAAATGCCGTGAACAACAGATGCCCCTCTACATTGCTTTCATTGATCTCACCAAAGCCTTTGACCTCGTCAGCAGACGTGGTCTCTTCAGACTACTAGAAAAGATCGGATGTCCACCAAAGCTACTAAGTATCATCACCTCATTCCATGACAATATGAAAGGCACAATTCAACATGGTGGCTCCTCGTCAGAGCCCTTTCCTATCCTGAGTGGTGTGAAACAGGGCTGTGTTCTCGCACCCACACTTTTTGGGATTTTCTTCTCCCTGCTGCTTTCACATGCGTTCAAATCCTCTGAAGAAGGAATTTTCCTCCACACAAGATCAGGGGGCAGGTTGTTCAACCTTGCCCGTCTAAGAGTGAAGTCCAAAGTACGGAAAGTCCTCATCAGAGAACTCCTCTTTGCTGACGATGCTGCTTTAACATCTCACACTGAAGAGTGCCTGCAGAGTCTCATCGACAGGTTTGCGGCTGCCTGCAATGAATTTGGCCTAACCATCAGCCTCAAGAAAACGAACATCATGGGGCAGGACGTCAGAAATGCTCCATCCATCAATATTGGTGACCACGCTCTGGAAGTGATTCAAGAGTTCACCTACCTCGGCTCAACTATCACCAGTAACCTGTCTCTAGATGCAGAAATCAACAAGCGCATGGGTAAGGCTTCCACTGCTATGTCCAGACTGGCCAAGAGAGTGTGGGAAAATGGCGCACTGACACGGAACACAAAAGTCCGAGTGTATCAGGCCTGTGTCCTCAGTACCTTGCTCTACGGCAGCGAGGCCTGGACAACGTATGCCAGCCAAGAGCGACGTCTCAATTCATTCCATCTTCGCTGCCTTCGGAGAATACTTGGCATCAGGTGGCAGGACTATATCTCCAACACAGAAGTCCTTGAAGCGGCCAACACCCCCAGCTTATACACACTACTGAGTCAGCGGCGCTTGAGATGGCTTGGCCATGTGAGCCGCATGGAAGATGGCAGGATCCCCAAAGACACATTGTACAGCGAGCTCGCCACTGGTATCAGACCCACCGGCCGTCCATGTCTCCGCTATAAAGACGTCTGCAAACGCGACATGAAATCGTGTGACATTGATCACAAGTCGTGGGAGTCAGTTGCCAGCATTCGCCAGAGCTGGCAGGCAGCCATAAAGACAGGGCTAAATTGTGGCGAGTCGAAGAGACTTAGTAGTTGGCAGGAAAAAAGACAGAGGCGCAAGGGGAGAGCCAACTGTGCAACAGCCCCGACAAACAAATTTCTCTGCAGCACCTGTGGAAGAGCCTGTCACTCCAGAATTGGCCTTTATAGCCACCCCAGGCGCTGCTTCACAAACCACTGACCACCTCCAGGCGCGTATCCATTGTCTCTCGAGATAAGGAGGCCCAAAAGAAGAAAGAAGAAAAGATTGAGAAGATGGCAGTCATAATTTAAGGTACCTACAAAATCCCAGATTAAACAAAATTGCGCGTCAGGTGTGAAATGGGGCAAAAGGATCCTATTTTAGGGCTATCACCTATATGCCATGGGGGCCTGAAATATGCCCAATACAGGAGATAGAGGATGCGATCACCAGAGGGGAGGCAGAAATCTTCCTCAAGAGGCCGGGGGGAATTCTTCTGTTCCTCCTGGCCCACAAGGAGTGCTGTAAGAGGAACTTACCTTCTTGAGCTGGTAACTTGTGCTTCCCTTTCACTGCAGAATTTCCCAAGCCCAGGACAACCTGTACAGCATGTGTAAAATTTAAATCAGACTACTAATTGGACTATGTCAGCCTGATTTAAGTATGTTATCGAAGGTAGGACCGCTCGCACAACACACAACTTGCTGCGGTGAAAATGGCACTAGTCACGTAGCCAGTGTGTTGGGGCCACTTCTCCATTTTCTCTTTTAACTGTCCCGAGCTTCTCCCACCCATCTTTGGGCCTTTATTTTATGTTGATCAATTAATATGAACTCAGCACTGCCACTGCGGCAGCTAAGTGGTGACCAGACTTTAAAAAAGGGCAAAGGCCCTTGACCAGGAAACAAAGATTTTAGGCTTTGGCCTAAAAATGTTACTATTTGCGGCCTATATTGAGGGAATGAAAGTCACTTCTAGACCCTTCTCCCTCCATAAACTGACTTTTAGATGGTTTACCACTATTGTTCCAGGGTCTACAACCACCTTTTTCCTGATGGTCAGTGGAACTGGTGGAGACCGTAGCAATAAGCAGAAAAATAGGATGGCTTACCAGGGCCCTGCCCCACACTTGGAAGGAGCAGCCAGTGGCCATCTCAATGGGGCTGTGGAGATGAAACGGTAGGAATGCAACAACAGCCTCAACATCCAATTTTGGCTTGCTTTCTGCTGCTTTATATCAAGTCCCAGTTGTCAGATTTTATGAGATCTGGTGCCACTTGTGGGGCCTCACATGCAGTGAGCAGCTTATTGGAAAATAGTGTAAAGTGCACCTGTGATTTTCCAATAAGCAATCTGCTGTGTCTGTGATCCTGTTACTGATGTGGGCTGTTGAAAACTTTTACCCTTAATGTAAGTACATCCTTTTCTTCCCATTAAGGAACTAGCCTGTCAAAGCGTGTGAAGTGATCCTGATTGATACTAGCATCTCACAAAAGATATATTAATCTGTCTGTACCACGAGGTTTATATAAAATGACAGCAGGATATGAAACTAACGTATTGTATTTTTAATAATTGTATCTCTTGTATTGGCATATCAAAAGGTTGTGCAAAATCTACTTGGTCATGCTAGATATAACAAAATCAATATTCATCACAAGGTTCACGGTAATTCATTACCATATATGTAAATGAAACTGACTTGTTGAAAGTACAGTGGAATATTTCATACATAATTGGTCAAAATAATTTTGTTTAAAAGGAATATTTATAGCATCTGACTGAAATGTTTAAACTGTTATTTATCATATGAGGAAAACTTTGGAATTGATAAACAATGTGAATATATTGGCAATTTGTATCTGTAAGGAATGGAAGCGTGTAGATTGTGGTTTTATTTGCTGATACAGTTATTGATAAGTTACAATTCTGGCTAAGAACTATCAAAGGAGAACACCAGTATAATTTGTTCCAATAAACAAGGAAGATGAACAGTAAGGAAACTGACATGCACCTGGGCCTCTGTTCCCATTTTTAAGCTCCATTAACTAGTCTTGACTGCATGACTTTGATTTCTAGATTTTTTTTCTAATTCATGTGTGCTTGAAATGAAGTTAGTAAAATTATAAAATCTTTTTAAATTTAGTTTGGCCCTAATTTTACAGAATAAAGAGAGAAGAACCATGATCAGAAATATATGGGCCTGATTTTTACTGGACCCCAAGTGGTGGGAGCAGAGGTGGGGGGAGGGGTAGGGGGGTGTTTGGGGTGCAGGTAAAATATTGGGGAGCCACAACGGAACAGCTCCACGAAGCGGTCCCACCGCCGGGGCATTTTCCCAGTGGCGGGACTGAATGTGGAGCAGCCGCCCACACTGAGGAAATGGGCAACCAGTTAGCATAATTAAAGACCCAATTAAGGACCATTTTATGTGGTCACTGGCATTTTGCTGATGGCAGGGTAACACCCACCCCCCGCCCACTGTATGGGGAAGCCACCAGCTTAATGGAGGCCATGGGCAGGGTAGGCAAGGAATCCCCACGGCCCCAACACTCTCCCCAGACGGATTTCCCCTCTGACCCATGGCCCTGCGAATTTTTAATTTTTTTTGGAACTTACCTGCTGGAGGCTCGAGATCTCCTGCCACCTCTCCCAGTGGTGCTGCTGAGACTTCAGAGCTGCAAGCCCTCAGATTGGTCTGGTAGCATCAGGAGTCTGCCCGCCTTCCTTAATTGGACGACAGGCCCACAGGTGGCCAAGTAGGAGGCTGCCTGTGGGTAAAATTGCCAAGCCGGTCACGCTACCAGCAAGTAAGGAATCAGAATCCGGATTTTCGCTGCAATGTCAGCGTCTTGATGCTCACGGTAAAATTCAGGCCATGATATCACTAGGATTTGTCTACCTCAGTTGAATACATTGTAAAAATGATTTGCAATGTTAAGAATTCACAGAGATTTAAAAGGACTAACAGGTTCTCAAAAAGATCAGGAGCACAAAACGTAAAAGTGAATTTCCAATGATCAATAAAACAAGCAACTGAAGTTCATCAATTTCCCCTAATGAAGCAGATATATTCTTGTCTGCTTTCATTTTTTCTATTCACACCAAAAACAGACATGAGTTTAAACTCAAAGCTCTGAGAAAAATATCACAAAATTCTGATAAAATGTTTAAATATATGATTAAACAAATAACATATTCCTTATGTCCTCACCATTGCTTAATAACAGAAGAGCTCCTATGAAAGTTAACACTTGTACCTTAAAAAATGAGATTGATGATTAACTAAAAAAGAACAGAACCATAAACCAACTTTGAGAGAGTTACTTGATGTTCAAAGTCAACTAATAGAAAAAGAATTTCAGTTATATCATGCAGAAAACAAACTAAAGTATAAGCACCCAAAAATTTAATGGACATTATTACAAGGAATGTCTTCAATGTTTCATCAATCAGACACCATAACGTCATGGATGTTCAACAGGAACCCCAAATGGATAAATAAACAGGGCTTCTGTTGAATTTCTGTTGCAGATGATAGCCATTTGGGAGCAGCACCCAGGAAATCCCAGTTCCCATCCAGAAACAAACCAATTACATCAGCCTTCTCATGGCTTACCAACATACGGTATGGAATGAGAATAGGCCAATTGGTCTGCCGAAACTGCTCCCTCAACAGATCATGTAATATTGATTCCATCATAAACTTTATATTACCTATTTAATCCTGAGTGAAAGTTCTGCTCAACAAATACAGGGAAACAAACTGAAGACTATCTATCCATCTTCATATCCTCCACCTTCTGTCTCCCATCTCACATCTCCAGCACCTAAACTTTAACTCTATTCCAAATTTAATATTTATCCAACTCCTTTTTTGAATAGAACATTGGACACGCTTTTCATGAAAATTTGTTCTATAAATTCTTCCAATCTCTACTGTTGGCTGCATTTTAAAAAAATCTTTGCATCAGTGTTATTTAGTTTTGTGTTTACAATCTGAGTCAAATACTTTGTTTACATCCTTTATATCCATTTTTAAGGTCTGGATCAAGTGCTGAACCTTGTTTACTGCAATGAAGATAACTATGATAGCCTCTCCTCAACCTGGGGTCCAGAATCCTAGAATTATCTTGGTTGTCATCATACAGATTTCAAGCCATAGGGATTTGCAGTTCATCACTAATCAAAATCCTTTGGTCTGAACACTGATAAGCATAGATATCACAAATTCTTAACTGCATTAGGTACCAAATATTAGCAATGCGAATGTAGGGCTGGATTTTATGCAGGTGGCAGGGCTCCCGGCGCCAGGCCGAAAAGATAGGGGGAGCCCTGCCACAACATTTTTTCTGACCCCAGAGCGATCCTTTAGTCTTTTGGGGTCAAAGTTTAAGGAGGCGGAATCCCCATCCCTTTAAACACTTAATAGGGACAGGGATCCCACCTCCGAGAATGGCCTGCCAATCAGAGGGCTGGCAGCTCAACAGTATTGGCAGTGCCACTGGGAGCAGTGGCCACTGCCGGTACTGAAGAGACTTTGGACACTGGCCCAGCATTGGATCACCAGACCCGGGGTAGGTGAGGCGGGGTTGCTGGGGCTGGTCCGGAAGATCCCGGGGTGGGGGGTCGGTGTGTGGATGCTCAGTCCAGAGGGAGGGGAGTGCCGGGGGATACAGTGGTTCCGAAGGGTGGGTGGGGGCGAGGGGGCCCTCCGTGGGTCACAGATTGCCCACGAAGGAGGAACCTCCCCCCAAGCCCACAGGGAGGGCGCCTCGTTTTCCAAGGTGTCTTCCCTGTGCAGCAGAGGAGCCCCCCTGCCTCTGGTAAGATCCCAGCGGCGGCAGGAAGAGGCCCTTAATTGGCCATCAGTAGGCCACTTAAGGGCCTCAATTCGCCTCTGGGAAGTCTGACTTTGGCCTATCCTGCCCCCGGGAAGATCGGGCCAGGAAATCCTGATGTTGGGTTGGGAACAAAATCCAGCACGTAGTTTCCAGATACATGTTCAGCACTTTTTCCCCAAGCAACAACTTTTAAATCACAACCCAATCAAATATTGCCCACCAAAATTTCATTGGATGTGGGTAATACTCATATACCTGTGGCCTACCTCAATAACATGAAGAAATGAACTTCCAGTACTTGTAACATTCTTATTGGGAGATCAGGAGTTTTTGAGCAGGATATCTATCTGCTTGCGGAAGCAGTCAAAGAAAGTAACTAAAAGAGACCAGAGGTTTTTCAGTCTAGAAGTAGTGTTTGAGCAGGTGCAACTCAGGAGGAATGTAATATTTGGAACACAAGAGCACAGGCTGCATAAAAGTATTCTTCAGGAAGTGGCAGCACATGCCAACTCTAAAAGCAATACCTATAGAACATTGTTGCAGGCTGGAAAAATTGATCCAAAACCATTTCAATCTGCCTGGTGTGATCGTAACATATGGCAGATTGCACTCTTTTGGGCCCCTCATACTATCTATCAGTCATGTTAATACTTATCATAAATGTTCACTTAGCCACAGGACAGCTTTGAAATCTATAGCAGCTACCTACAATTTTGTCTTCACTTCCAAACTACCTGAGAAACTGCATGCTACTTTTCTTCCTTACCAATGTGGCTAAGTGATGGCATGTCTAATTGCTTCTACTGTTGCCTGCACAATGGCCCTGACTTATTCCTGTTTCTCTTTCTAACAATATAAACTTCTACCCGTGCTTCTGTCCTTGTCGGACAAGGTGGCACAAAACTACTGAGAACAAAGTTGTACAAGAGGATGGCCGCACAACTAGCAATCCCTCAGTTATTGTGACAAAATAGTCCTCAAGCCATTTAGCACTGGGGCAGTAGAAGAGGTGGGGGAAGTTGGAGGTCTCGCTCAAGTTGAAGGCTAATGTAACCTTTATCATCATTGTCATTCTCACTCTGTCACATAGACACACTCACTCACTGTCACCAATGCATATGACAAGTGGAAATATAGCCATCAATTGGGAACAACTGTGGAAAAATGTGCAGACAAAACATCTTCACACAGAGGATTTACAACAGTACACAACAGCCTCCAATATGTTTCCTGTTGCATCATTAGAATGCACTCTGGACACAAGGACCACCTGTTAAGCCCAGGTGTCCAGCACGCAATAATCAGTGCAAGATAAAAGAAAGTGCTTATCAGCCAGGGCCTGTGCAATTACTTTCAAAGCACCGCCTTGCACAGGCCCCCTGAAAAATTAGTAATGTATAAAAAAAAACCAATTTGGCTGTTTGACTGGCAACAAGATGGTTGTTGACAATCCTACAATACGAGAGGTGTCTGAGACTTACTGCATTAACACACCCCTCTACTCCAATGGGACTCCTTGGCAGAGTTGGGGAGACCAGCTCCTGCATTTAAATTACCCCAAGGCTGGAATTTTGTTGTGGGTCAGAGGGCACCTTTGTAGTGGGTAGATATCCTGTCCTACCAGAGGTGCATCCCATTTGGAAAATATAGGCTGTCATCTCTTGCAGGAAGATCTCCAGACAAGATGAAGGTCATCACAACTCTTGGCTCATACACATAGGTCTTTCTAGGTTAGCACTTGTGATATTTGCAGTATCATTTACTTTTCTGTACGCAAATACATCAAAGAAATCGTAGATGTATTACTTAGCCAAGTTAACAACTTGATCATTTTTTCCACTGACCAGCAATAGCAGCAGGCAAGGGATGCACAATTCTACCACTCTGTTATTCAGGAGTACAGGGATCAATCATTGCACCCTGATGGTCACTCTGCTGTCTGTGCATAATGCTGCAGCTTACATGAACCAGAAGGATTTTTACTCCATCTGTGTGTCGCTGATATGTGGTCACCAATGGAGAATCTTGCACTTCAATGCCTGCTTTCCCAATGGCCTCACAATGCTTTTATCTTACACCAATCATCTGTGCCAACCTAATTTGAAAGGAAAGGAAGAGTTGAACTATGGCCCCTGGGAGACCAAACCTACACTTGTGCCAAATTACAGACAGATGCAGAGTGCAGATACAATGTGACGCATGCTGCTGCAAAGATAATTATAGAGCATGCAACTGGAATCTTGAAGCAACACTTCAAATGTCTTGACAGATCATGGGGTGTATTGCAGTACAGGCACTCGAAGCACTGCTATCTACTGCAAAATCCATAATTTTCTTCTGCAGTAGGGCTTACCGTAAAACATAAAGAGCTTGCCAGAGCAGGAGGATGATAATAACAGTATGAGAGTAACTCCTGAAGCACCAGTATGGCTTGCAAGATACATTTAAAAACATGTCTGTGCTGCAACACTTTTGGCACCTCTTGAGAGCACAGCCAAGTAAATTCAGGCCCACATATTCATTTACATTCAGTTAAAGAAAGAATATGCATTTACATAGTGCCTTTTGCAACCTCAGGATTTCCCAAAGCACTGCACACCCAATTTACTTTTGAAGCTTTGTCACTGTTGTAGTATAAGGAAACATGACAGCCAATTTGCACACAAGATGACACAAACAGCAATTAGATAAGTGAACAGATAATCTGGTTTGGTGATGGGAAATAAATATTGGTCAGGGCACCAGGAGAACTCCACTGTTCTTCAAAATCTGCCATCACCTCAGTTTAACATCTCATCTGAAAGATGGAACTTCTGACATGACGGCACTCCCTATGTACTGCACTCAAAGGTCAATAAGATTATGTGCTCAAATAACTGGGATAGAATTTGAACCCTTCTGAGTCAAATGCAAGAATGCTACCACTGAGCCGTGGCAGACACCACAGTTCTTCAAAACAAAATGTCTTTTTATGATCACGGCGTCTAAAAGGTTAAACACTCACTGAATTGGTAAGTATACCCAGTACAAAAAGAAATAAACCTGTTGATCACCTGATCGTAACAGAAATTTGTGGACCCTATTCCGAGATCAAACCCAAAGACAAATGAGAAATTGGAAGTGGGAAACCAAATTGACCCCTGGCAATAATGTTAAAAAAAACTTTAATACAGGTTTCCTTGTGGTTTTTGGTGCTAGAGTACTAAAATGTCCTCATTAGAGGCTATTATCTTCCTAGAACAGAGTGAAGTAACTTGGGACAGTTTAAAAGCCCTATCCATTGAAAAGTTAGGGAGTATAGCTTGGCATTTAAAGATAAATATCCATCCAAAAGCTAGGAAACCCGAAATCCTAAAACTTGTGGCCAACCATTTTGCAATTGAAACTGAAGAACTGGGGACAGGCAGAGAATCTGAAGCAGACAGAATAGCATTAGCCAAGATACAGCTGGAACTGTGGATACGAGAGCTAAAATTACAAGAAAAAGAAAAGAAAAGTGAAAGAGAATTCCAGGAACGGAAGGAGGAAAGAGAGTTTCAGGAATGGGAGAAAGAAAGAGCATTCCAGAAGGAGAGGCAGGAAAGAGAGTTAAGGCAGCTTGAACTGAATAGGGGAAAACCAAGTGTTCCCAGTGAGGGAACTACCTCTAGCTCAGGACTGAGTGCTGCGCTCTTAAAGTTCCCTCAATTGATACCAAAGTTCGATGAGGGTGATGTCGAAGCATTTTTCATCTCATTTGAAAAGGTTGTTAAACAGTTGATGTGGCCAGCAGAGGGCTGGACCCTGCTACTGCAAAGCAAATTAACAGGAGAAGCCCATGAGATTTATTCCCTGTTGTCCAATGACAGTTCATCAAACTATGAGATGACCAAAATGCAATCCTGAGCACATATGAGCTGGTACCAGAGGTTTAGTTTAGTTTAGAGGTACAGCACTGAAACAGGCCCTTCGGCCCACCGAGTCTGTGCTGACCATCAACCACCCATTTATACTAATCCTACACTAATCCCATATTCCTACCAGTCCCTATATTTCCCTACCACCTACCTATACTAGGGGCAATTTATAATGGCCAATTTACCTACCAACCTGCAAGTCTTTTGGCTTGTGGGAGGAAACTGGAGCACCCGGAGAATACCCACGCAGACACAGGGAGAACTTGCAAACTCCACACAGGCAGTACCCAGAATTGAACCCGGGTCGCTGGAGCTGTGAGGCTGCGGTGCTAACCACTGCGCCACTGTGCCGCCTGGCACAGGTGTATGCCAAAAATTCCGAATTCTCTGAAAATGGCCTAAACAAACTTAGATCAATTTCGAAAGGGTTGAACGACTTGCTTTCAACTGATGGATACGGGCGCTTAGGATAGAGTTCACCTATGAAAACCTCAGAGAGATGAACCTCCTCGAGGAGTTCAAAAACTCGCTTCCCCTTTCCGTCAAAACCCATGTGCAGGAACAAAAGGTTCCAAGAGCCAGGCAGGTAGCAACCCTGGCTAATGATTATGAGCTTGTCCAGAAGTCCTTGCCCCAAGGGAAATCATTTCCTAGGCACCTCCAAAAATCTGAAAAGGATAGAAGGTGGATGATGATAGGAGCATGAACAGCCATGGGCAAGAAGGGAGAGCTGAAAACACAAGGGGTGTCCTCCTCAGGAAAAAAGGAATCTGCTGAGAACAGGAGTGATGCTCGAAATCCTGTATGTTTCCATTACAAGGCAGGTTACCTTCGAGCTGACTGCTGGAAGTTACAGGGAAAACCCATAGAATTAGTCAGGGTATACCAGATCAGTGCAAGTAAAGGGGCCCTGATGGAAAGCATAGCAGACCAGGCTGCAGCAGTAAATCCCTGTAAACGTACCGCTGTGAGTGTGGGAGAACTTAACAAAATCCCTGAAAGTTACCAGGATTTTGTGTCTAAAGGAAAAGTGACCCCATACCCCCAAGTGAGGCAAATAAACCCATAGTCACACTTAGGGATACAGGGGCCACCCAATTCCTTCTGCCGGGGACAGCCATGACCTTTCTGCTACAGAGTGCATTGAATGCCAAAGTATTGGTGAACAGTATCTGGGGAAGGTATATGCCCATACCTTTATATTGGGTGCACCTAGGTGCGACCTTATTTCAGGACTGGTAACCGTGGGGATTGTCCCTAGTTTACCTGTGGATGGCATCGACCTGCTCCTTGGTAATGACCTGGCAGGGGCAAAGGTAGTAGCATCTCCAGTGGTCTTAGAGATGCTGAATGAGGTCTGGGAGACAGAGCAGTTCCAGGAGAAGGTCCCTGACATTTTCTCTGACTTTGTGGTGACCTGGTCCATGGCCAAACAAGCTCCATCAGAGGAGGTCGAACTGGCACTGCAGACAGATGGCCCTGCTGTCTGGTTATCTGAAACTTTCATTGGGAATTTAGAGCAACCAAAGGAAGTGTTAAGCAGGTCTTCCTTAGTCGAGGCTCAGCAAGCCAACCCAGTGTTAAAAGGTTAGCACAGACTGCCCAAACTGAAGCTGAAACAGAGTGAGTTCCAGAGTGCTACTATTTAAAGGATGAGGTGCTGATAAGGAGGTGAAGACAGACCTCCTCACAGACCTGTGGATGAAGAGTGGACAGTTGTCCACCAGGTAGTGGTACTGCCAAGGTACCGTGGGGAAATATTGAGGATAGCCCACGAAATTACAATGGCTGGACATGTCAGTATCCGAAAAACCCAAGCCCGGATAAGACAGTGGAGTTCTTTAAAGCTTGCCACACGTGCCAGGTTGTTGGGAAGCCCCAGTCAGCAATAAAACCTGCACCCCTAATTCCCAAACCGGTTTTTGAGGAATAATTCAGCTGAGTGCTGGTGGATTGTGTGGGGCCGCTGCTGAAAACAAAAGGGGGTTACCAGTTTCCTCTCATCATTATGGATGTAGCTACCCAATTTCCCAAGGTCATTCCCCTAAGAACTGTCTCTGCCAAGGTAGCGGTGGAGGGGCTAACCCAATTCTTCACCCTATATGGGCTGCCAGCCGAGATCCAGTTGGATCAGGGCACGAATTTTATGTCCAGTATGTTTCAAAAGGTCATGGGTAATCTGGGCATAGCTCAGCTAAAGTCCTCAGCCAACCACCCACAGTCACAAGGGGCTTTGGAACAGTACCACCAGACTCTAAAGACAATGATCAGGACCTACTGCTATAAGTACCCTATGACTGAAACAAAGGGCTGGGATTTCTTCTGTTTGCTACCAGGGACTCACCCAATGAGTCCATTGGCTTTAGTCCCTTTGAATTAGTTAACGGAAACGGGGTGAGAGGTCTTCTTAAATTAATCAATGAGAGGTTTTTAGGACACAGGGATGAACCTTCCATGTTAGACAACATCTCCATATTCCGTGAGCGGCTCACGAGAGCCTGTGTGATGGCTCGGGAACACCTGAAAACCTCCCAGACAGCTATGAAAAGGCAGGTGGATAAACATGCCAAGGCCAGAACCTTTCAGCCTGGAGATCATGTGTAAGTGCTATTAGCAATACAGGGAGAACCATTGAAAGCCTGGTTCTGTGGTGCGTGCAGAGTAGTAAAGAGAATTAATGAGCTGAATTATTTAATTGACACTCCAGACTGTAGGAAAAAGCAATGGCTGTGCCACATCAATATGTTAAAGCAGTATCACAGCCAGGAAGGGGACAAACAAGCACAGGTCTGTCAGGCAGTCAGGAAAGAGGTGGGTGATAGGGACAGTGAGGATGAGTTAGATGGAGGACTGGAGTACTCCCAAATCGAACCCCTTACTGTCTGGCTAACTAACACTGAAATGTTAGGGAGATTATACACCGTACTCTCCTATTTAAATGCTGAACAGAAAGGAGACCTAATAAGGCTGCTCACAGCATTTGAAGAGATCTGCAGGGACAAACAGGGTGCACAACCTTAACCTACACAATGTGACTGTAGGAAAGACCTCTGCCATAAAGCAAAATCCCTATCGCCTAGGTCCCAGGAAACCGACCCAAGCTCGGGAGGAAATTCAGTATATGCAAGAAAACAAGCTGATTGAGCCCAGCCAGAGCAGCTGGAGTTTCCTTGTTGTGCTCGTGCCCAAACCCGGAAGGTTAGAGGAAGGTTAATGCAGTGACCAGAGCCGCCTCCTACCCAATTCCCCGCTAGGAAGACTGTATCGGTAGAGTAAGAAATTCTACCTACATAACAAAAATAGACTTGTTGAAAGGATACTAACAGTTTCCCTTAACCACCCGAGCTCATGAGATCTCGGCTTTTGTCACCCCAGATGGCTTATTCCAGTGCCGGGTGATGCCATTTGGATTAAGAAATGCCCCAGCCACCTTCCAAAGGCTGATGAACCAGGTAGTGGCTGGTCTGCCCAACTGTGTAGTGTACCTGGATGATCTGTTAGTGTACAGTGACACCTGAAGAGACCACCTAATCCAGTTAGAAGCCCTCTTCTGTAGGTGACAGTCGGCTGACCTAGTGGCAAACCTTGCAAAGAGCGAGTTCGCTGAAGCTCAGGCAACTTAACTAGACCATGTTGTGGGTCAAGGGCAGGTGCTGTCCAGAGCAGCAAAGGTACAAGCGTTGATGGATTTTCCTGTTCCCATGACCAAGCAGGAAATAATGCAATTTTTGGGGCTGTATGGGTTTTTCGCAAGTTCATCTCAATCTTTAGCACTATAGCCACCCTGAATAGAATGTTACAGAATAGAGCAAAGGTAGTGTGGTCCGGGAGGTGCCAAACAGCTTTCGAGAGGCTGTAAGCCATTTTAACCAACGAACTGGTGCTGGCAGCTCCAAACTTTAACAAACCATTTAAAGTGGCAGTCGATCCTAGTGACCTAGGGGTAGGTGCCAACCTGCTCCAAGATGATGAGTCAGGCATTGAGTGACCAGTTGGGTATTTCACCAAAAGATTACATAGACATCTAAAGAGATACTCTGCTGTGGAGAAGAAAACTCTGGGACTGTTACTGACTCTCAAGCACTTTGAGGTATATGTCCAAAATGGATATAGAGAGATCGTAGCTTATACCGACCACAATCCTTTGTCATTTGTGGAGAAATTCAAAACCCAGAATGCGAGGCTATTTCATATGGACCCTGCTTTTGCAACCTTACCACCTAAAGATTGCCCACATTGCAGGGAAAAAACATGATAACTGTTGCTTTATCCTGAGTCTACCTCAGCACAGAATCATCCCGGATGAAAACTAGACCAGAGCACAGCTATGGCTGTGTGAAATTGATAAGTGAGGGTTACAACCAGGTAAGAAAGAGGTCTAGGGTTCCCTTTCAGCCTTCACCTGGTCTTATTGTAACAGGGTTTAATTTTAAACACACCGTGTTTTTAACTTCCCCTTGGTGAATCCTTGTTCACCACTTTCCAGTTATAAGGCAAAGAAACCAGCACAAACAGGCTTTCTTAGGTTTAAAGAAGAAAAGTTGAAATTTATTAAACTTAAACTTAAATTCTAATTTGGTTGACACCTATGGATACATGATGTGCCCATGCTAGCATGCATACATGATACACACATGCAAATAGAGACAGAAAAGAGCAGAAGAAAAATAAAGTGGAAAGGTTTGAGGCAATATCTGAAGAGTTGTTACGGTTCTTTGAGCTCACTGTAGAGTCCTCAATTGTAGGTAGTTCTTGCTTTTCGTTGGGGCCCAGTATTCTTCTTAAACCTTGTTCGCTGTAGGAGACTTTTCTCCCTTGTGGTTCATGTATCTTCAGTGGATTCAGAGGCTTGTGAGAAAGAGATGGGAGCAGATAGGAGAGAGATCTTCTCAGTCCAGGAGCAAACAGACTTTTTGCCCAAATTGTTTGGACAAATTCAAAAAACTCAGGTTGTCCAGCAGGTTAGTCATGTGACTAGCTGGTTTGACCATGTCCGTTTGTGTATTCGGCCATCTTAACAGTCAACCTGGAATGTGAGCTCCTCCACCTTCAACGTCTGGTGATTAAAAGTCCATTGTGGCTTAAACGTGCCAGGGAATGACTGCTTTATCCTTCCAAACACTGGCTGTTAATATGCAAATGTATTTTCCAGCTGCGGCTGATCTGTTTAACAAGTCCTTTCTTCACTCCAGTAACAGTTTAAAAACAATGTTCATGACAAAATCAATGTGCTTCATTCTTGGCAGGTGAGGGCCTAGCATGACAGTAAGTGTTTGAGGATGAATGTTTGTGCACTGTTTCCTTTTTTAATTTACAATGTTATAATGAAATGCTCCTGGTGTCACGTTTCATTTCACGTGCTGTGGAGGTGTCACGAAAATGTGTTCAGTCGAATGATGATTTTTTAATCCACCTGCTGAAAACCTGAATATTAAACTGGTGGAGACGATCCACTCAAACCTTGCAAGCTTCAAACTCTGTCTGCTGACCGTGAGCACCGAGGCATATTCCCTACTGCAGACAGTAGTGTTCAGTGGTTTAATTGGTCTGTGTTTGATTGTGTAAGTCTGTTCACCAATTGATGCTCATTGTGCTTAATAACTTAAGCGTGGTGGGGAAGTTACTGAGAGTAGAGAACTTTCCGGAAAGAATGGACTGAGATCCCTCTTGAAGGAATTCAACTGCGTTGTTGTACCCTGGAGAGCCACCAAATTAGCATCCATATCTTCAAACTGTAAGCCTCAGGACCGCCAAACAAAAGTTTCTGGACAACCGAATTCTGCTTGAAGCCAGCTAAGTCACTGACCTCCACAGACTGTATACCCCTTTTATTTCTCTGGTCTCTAATTCGACCAATCTATATTTCCCCATTCTGTAACCTATTTATGTGTGTGTGTATGTGAAAGTTGGAGCATATTTTATTTAATTTAAATCAGGTTAAGTACAATAAAGTTAACCTCCTTCTTAGTTAAACTCAAGAAATCCTGACCGATTGGCTCTTTTTATGATCACGGCGTGTAAACAGTTAAACACTCACTGAATTGGAAAGTATATCCACTTTAAAAAGAAATAAAGCTGTTGTGATCAAATAAGGAGAGGGAAAAGAGGGGAGCCCTTCAACCCCTCCTCACCTGATCATAACAAACTGTTACAATTCCATTAATACAAGTTACTATCCCTATTGAAACAATGTAGATATCAGTTCATTAATTATTTATTCATTCTCTATGTCTATTATTTCCCTCTCCTCCCTCTTTACCCAAAGAGTGGTTGGAATGTGGAGCTCGCTACCGCACGGAGTAGTTATGGTAAATAGCAAAGATGCATTTAAAGGGAAACCAGAAAAACACATGAGGGAAAAGGCAATAGAAGGTTATGCTGAAAAGGTTAGATGAAGAGCGGTGGAAGGAGGCTTGAATGGAGCATGAACACTAGCATGGACCAGCTGGGCCGAATGGCCTGTTTCTATGCTGTACATTCTATGTAATTCAATGTAAAGGCTTACATAAAAAATTATGTTGACGTATAGTTTTACTTGTGTTAACTGCCCTCAGCTAACTTGCCTAAGTTGTGTGTTTGAGGCTATTCAATGAAAGCATCACAGACAAGTGCCATTCTGCCCAGTGAATGTATGCACATTTTCTAACAAGGGTCAATAGGCAGCAGGGTTGAGTGCAAACTTCAGTTTATTATTTTTCCTTCCTGAGACTCACTGACAACCCACCATCTCCCTCAGGTGAGTTTAGCTAGGAGCACTGATTGGGAATTGAACCAGGTACCTTCTGGTCTTTATGGCTGCACAGGCAACCCTTTCACCCAGTAGTCCATTAGGAAGCAAATTATTTATTGCTGAGATCAGAAATTATAAACTTTTTTGGATGCATTCAATCCTGTGGTTGAATGCTCTGAATATTTTAAAAGTCTGCTTTGTTTTGAAGATAGTGGTATTGGATAATTGCCACCAGTGCCAGCAATCTGATTGGAGCCTGTCAGGGCCATTGTGAAGTCTCCACTGTTTGCAAAGCATGAAATCCAGACGTAGAAGATTCTGGAAGCACATCAGAAGAGTTTTGGCATACCACAGAGACTTGCTCGGATAACCTAATTAACAAGGCAGAGAAAAAAATCATGCAGCACATTAACAAAATTATACTATCATTTTTATGCATCCAGTGAAACATGCATGCGTATATTTATCTATTAATTAGTTCAACATGAATTAAAGCTTGGACTCGTACCATGGTTTTTAAAACATACAGACATTGATGAAAATTAAATAGTCAACATTAGCTCAGGACAGGAATCGGGAATATGGAGGCCACAGTGGGTGGGGCATATGGCATTTTCACCCCCACATAGAAACAAAGCAACACAAGTAGGATATTCAGTCCCTCAAACATGTTCTGCCATTCATTTGGATCATGGCTAATCTCTACCTCAACATTGTTTACCTGCATACCTGCATCGATACCCTTACCTAATTAAAATCTATTGATCTCAGTCCTGAAAGCTTCAATTGACCCAGTATCTACAACCTTTTGGGAAGACAGTTTCAGCTTTTTACCACCCTTTGTGTGAAACAGTTCTTTTCAATTTCACTCCTAAATGGCCTGGTTTAGTTTTAAGATTATGCCCTTTTGTTCTGGATTCTCCCCATCAAAGGAAATCGTTTTTTTTTTATTCCTGGGATTTGGATGTTCCGGGTGGTGTATAAAATGGCTACTGCCCAAAGCCTTTATTTACATATCATGACATCAGAGGTCACGTGTAGAGCAAGCCTAAGTGTACAAAAGTAATTATCGAGCCATACCCTTTTTCATAAAAAAGTTTGTTCTTTCCTGTCCTTTCAAATTTATCTGTCCCGATACATGCATTTCACACATAATCTTTAAAGCATTCAGGTCATTTTATGGTACACGTGCGAGCTGTTATCGGCTGTTTGTCTGGTGTCTGCTGGTTCCTTGGGTGATGTTGCTGGTGTTCCTTCTGTGGGGAATGTTGTTGCTGTGGTGAATACTGCTGCTCATCTGTTGTGCTGGTTGGAGTACAGTTGACCTCTGGGACGGGACTGATGGTTATTCAGCTCCTTGTTCATGTTGGCGAACTCGGATCTGTCTCATTAACCATTTGCTGTGAAGGAGCAGCTTCTCTGGTTGAATGTAGATGTCTGTGGTTGCAACGATAGATCTGGTCATTCACCTTTACCTGCTATGATCGAGGTGACATCTTCTTCCTGCAAGGCCCAAGTTGCCAATTGGGCTAATTTTTCTTGAGTGCGTTATACGTTTGCAATTAGACTGGCTCTCCAACTCTCAGCTCTGGCAACAATTTGGTAGTTTTATCAAAGTGACATTTGACTTTCTGTCATTTCGCTATGATTTTGTCCCTTACACCTGTTACTACTTCTGGTTTCGGTAGTTTCTTAGCTGTCGGAAGAGTCATCTGGGTGTGGCATGACATTAATCGCTGGACTGGACTACTTTCCATGCCTTTCGTTCACTCTAAGATTGCCTTGTACGCATCTTTGCCAGATCTAGCAGATTTCTTTGAGTCTTTTGGCAATTTTCACCACTGCCTCAGCCTTTCCACTTGACTGGGGATAGTGTGGAGATACTATATAGTGCTGAATTTCCCAATCATTCATGAACCGTCTGAATTCTTCACTTGTGAACTGAAAACCATTGTCGATCATCATCGTGTCAGGAATGCCATGATGACTGAAGTGTTCTTTCAGGCATTCTGTAATCTCATTGGTAGTTGTTGGTCAGCTGGTCTAACTCCCAGTCATCCGAATAATAATTGACTGTGTTGAGATAATCAGATCCAGTGAGAATGAAGAGGTCTACTCCAAGCTTCATCTCTTGTCTGTCTGGGATATCATGAGTCATGAGAGGCTGTTTAGCTTGCTCAAATTGATATCCACTGCAAACACTGTGCTGGCTGATGTGGTCCTGAATCGCACTGCTCATGTTTGGCCAGTACAACACTTCTCTTACCTTCCTCAGACTAGACTTGATTCCTTGATGGCTTGTGTGGATGCACTTCAGCATCTCTTTTCTCATCTGTTTAGGGATAATGATCCTAGTCCCTTTGAACAAGATGCCATCTTGGGCAGTTATGTCATCTCTGAATGGCCAATACTCTCTTCTTATAGCAACAGGTGTGTCCTTGATGGTTTCAGGCCATCCTTTCATCACAACTTCATGTATTTTGCTTGATCTGAGCAAGACTCTTGTCTGTTAAATTCAGTGTCTCTGCTGTGTTGATGACTTCCAGAGCATGTTGTGCTGTTGCTTCTTGTTGAATCTGAAAGATTTCACACTCTGCACTAGCATCATCAACTTCCTTCAAAGGCAGCGCAACCGTCGACAACATGTCAATGATGTACATCTGCTTCCTTTGCTTGTACTTCACTTTTAAGTGATATCTCTGCAAATGAAGTGACATCCTTTGCAAACACTTTGGAGCAGATAGAAGCAGTTTTAGAAAGATGTTTCAAAGTGGTTTGTGACTCTACCATCACTTTCTCTCTCCCAAACAGGTACTGGTTGAAATGGTCACAAACAAAGACAATAGCCAGGCACTTTTTCTCGATCTGTATATAGCTTAGTTCGGTTTGCGTTAATGCTCTTGATGCTTTCATCCAACTTCACTGGTCAGTATTCATCCTTCGTATCTCGGGTAGTAAAGACCTTTGCCTTGGCAAGATGAAGCAGAATCTCTTCAATGGTTGATATAGCGCAGTGGGATCACTTCAAAGCTTTATTGAGGTCCTTTGAATCCAGATACAAAGAGCACATGGATGAATTACAACAATTGTTCATTCCTGTCTGGCGCAAAAATAAAACAGGAATGGTGGCTCAACCGTGGCTTACAAAAGAAATTATGGATAGTATTAGATCCAAGGAGGAGAAATATAAAATGGCCAGAACAAGCAGCAAACCTGAGGATTGGGAGCAGCTTAGAATTCAGCAAATGAGGACAAAGGGATTGATTAAGAAGGGGAAAATAGAGTATGAGAGTAAGCTTGCAGAGAACATAAAAACTGACTGTAAAAGCTTCTAGAGATATGTGAAGAGAAAAAGATTAGTGAAGACAGTCAGAAATGGGGGAATTTATAATGGGGAACAAAGAAATGGCAGACCAATGAAAGACATACTTTGATTCTGTCTTCACAAAGAAGGACAAAAATTACCTCCCAGAAATGTTGGGGAACATAGGGTCTAGTGAGAAGGAGGAACTGTATGAAATCAGTATTAGTAGAGAAATGGTGTTAGGGAAATTGATGGGATTGAAGGCCAATAAATCCCCAGGGCCCGATAATCTACATCCCGGAGTATTTAAGAAAGTGGCCCGAGAAATATTAGATGCATTGCTGGTCATTTTTCAAAATTCTATAGACTCTGGAACAGTTCCAACGGATTGGAGGGTAGCTAATGTAACCCCACTATTTAAAAAAGGAGGTAGAGAGAAAACAGGGAATTATAGACCGGTTAGCCTGACATCAGTAGTGGGGAAAATGCTGGAGTCCATTATAAAGATGTAATAGCAGAGCACTTGGAAAACAATGACAGGATCGGACAAAGTCAACATGGATTTACGAAAGGGAAATCATGCTTGACAGATCTACTGGAATTTTTTGAGGACGTAACTAGTAGAATAGATAAGGGAGAACCAGTGGATGTGGTGTATTTGGACTTTCAGAAGGCTTTTGATAACATTCCACATACGTGATTAGCGTGCAAAATTAAAGCACATGGGATTGGGGGTAAGGTACTGACATGTGTAGAGAACTGGTTGGCAGACAGGAAACAAAGAGTAGGAATAAACGGGTCCTTTTCCTAGTAGCAGGCAGTGATTAGTGGGGTACCGCAAGGATCAGTGCTAGGACCCCAGCTATTCACAATATATATTAATGATATAGATGAGGGAATTAAATGTAATATATCCAAGCTTGCAGACGACACAAAGCTTGGTGGGAGTGAGAGCTGTGAGGAGGATGCAGAGAAGCTCCAGTGTGATTTGGGGAGGTTGAGTGAGTGGGCAAATACGTGGCAGATACAGTATATTGTGGATAAATGTGAGGTTATCCACTTTGGTGGCAAAAACAGAAAGGCAGATTATTATCTGAACGGCGATAGATTGGGACAGGGGGAGGTGCAGTGAGACCTGGGTGTCAATGTGCACCAGTTGCTGAAAGTAAGCATGCAGGTGCAGGAGGCAGTTAAGAAGGAAAATGGTATGTTGGCTTTCGTAGCGAGAGGATTCGAGTACAGGAGCAAGGATGTCTTGCTGAAATTAGACAAGGCCTTGGTGAGACCATATCTGGGTATTGTGTGCAGTTTTGGTCTCCTTAGCTGAGGAAGGATGTTCTTGCTATGGAGGGAGTGCAGCGAAGGTTCACCAGACTGATTCCTGGGATGGCAGGACTGACGTATGAAGAGAGATTGGGTCGATTAGGCTTGTATTCGCTGGAGTTTAGAAGAATGAGAGGGGATCTCATAGAAACCCTCAAAATTCTAACAGGACTGGACAGACTAGATGCAGGAAGGATGTTCCTGGTGGCAGGGGAGTCCAGGACCAGGAGTCACAGTCTAAGGATAAAGGGTAAGCCATTTAGGACTGAGATGAAGAAAGATTTCTTCACCCAGAGAGTGGTGAACCTGTGGAATTCTCGACCACGGAAAGCAGTTGAGGCCAAATCATTAAATATATTCAAGAAAGAGTTAGATATAGTTCTTAGGGCTAATGGCATCAAGGATATGGGGAGAAAGCGGGAACAGGTTACTGAGTTTGGATGATCAGCCATGATCGTATTGAATGGCAGAGCAGGCTGGAAGGGCTGAATGGCCTACTCCTGCTTCTATTTTTCTATGTTTCTATGTTTCTATAAAAATGGACTGTAAAATCTTCTATAGGTATATAAAATGGAAAAGATTAGCAAAGACAAAAGTGGGAGCATTACGTGCAGAGATAGGGGAGTTTATAATGGGAAATAAGGAAATGGAGACAAACTAAACAAATACTTTGTATCTGTCTTCACAGAGGAAGATACAAAAAAAGTCCCAGAAATACTAGAGAACCAAGAGACTAACGAGAATGAGGAACTGAAAGAAATTAGTATTAACGAAAAAGCAGTACAGGAGAAATTTATGGGACTGAAAGTTATTAAATCCCCTGATGATCTAAGTCTCAGAGTGTTGAAAGAAGTGGCTGTAGAGATAATGGATGCATTGGTGATCATCTTCCAAAATTCTATAGATTCTAGAGTGTTTCCTGAAGATTGGAATGTGGCAAATGTAACCCCACTATTTAAGAAAGGAGGGAGAGAGAAAACGGGGAACTGCAGATCTGTTAGCCTGACATCAGTAATAGGGAAAATGCTAAAATCTATTATAAAGGATGTGATAACTGGACACTTCGAAAATAATGATAGGATTGGGCAGAGTGAACATGGATTTATGAAAGGGAAATCATGTCTGACAAAGCTGTTGGAGTTTTTTGATATTACTACAGAATAGATAAGGGGGAACCAGTAGATGTGGTGTATTTGGATTTTCAGAAGGCTTTCAATAAGGTCCCACACAAGAGGTTAGTAAACAAGATTAGAGCACATGGGATTGGGGGTAATATACTGGCATGGATTGAGAATTGGTTAATGGACAGAAAACAGAGAATAGGAATAAATGGATCATTTTCAGGTTGACAGGCTGTGACTAGTGGGGAACCGCAAGGATTAGTGCTTGGACCTCAGCTGTTCACAATCTCGATCAATGATTTGGATGTGGGGACCAAATGTAATATTTCCAAGTTTGCTGATGACACAGCAATAGGTGGAAATGTGGGTTGTGAGCAGAATGCAAAGAGGCTTCAAGGGGATTTAGACAGGCTAAGTGAGTGGGCAAGAACATGACAGATGGAATATAATGTGGAAAAATTTCAAGTTATTCACTTTAGTAGGAAAAACTGAAATGCAGAGTATTTCTTAAATGGTGAGAGATTAGGAAGTGTTGATGTCCAAAGGAACCTGGGTGTCCTTGTTCATAAGACACTGAAAGCTAACAAGCAGGTCCAGCAAGCAACTAGGTAGCCAAATGGTATGTTGGCCTTTATTGCAAGGGGATTTGAGTACAGGAGTAAAGAAGTCTTGCTGCAATTGTATAGAGCCTTGGTTACACCGCATCTGGAGTATTATGTACAGTTTTGGTCTGCTTACCTAAGGAAGGATATACTTGTCATGGAGGCAGTGTAATGAAGGTTCACCAGACTGATTCCTGGGATGGAGGGATTGTCCAATGAGGAGAGATTGAGGAGACTGGGCCTGTATTCTTTAGAGTTCAGAATAATGAGAGACGATCTCATTGAAGTATGCAAAATTCTTAAAGGGCTCGGCAGGGTAGATACAGGAAGAATATTACCCCTGGCTGCGGGGGAGGGTGTGAGGGTGGTGGTCTAGAACCAGGGGACACAGTCTCAGAATAAGAGGTAAGCCATTTAGGACTGTGATGAGGAGGAATTTCTTCGCTCAGATGGTGGGGAATCTTTGAAATTCTCTACCCCAGAGGGCTGTGGAAGCTCAGTCATAGAGTTTGTTCAAGCCAGAGATCGATAGATTTCTCGATATTAACGATACCAAGGGATATGAGGATAGTGTGGGAAAATAGCACTGAGGTAGAAGATCAGCCATGATCTAGTTGAATGGTGGAGCAGGCTCAAGGGGCCGAATGGCCTACTCCTGCTCCTATTTCCTATGTTCATGATATCTTGTTCCTCAGACAATCCTATCTCTGATGAGATCATCTTTCAGTTGCTCAAACTTACAAGACTCAGCCAGTTTCTCAGTACAGTCACATACTGATCAATATCCTCCCTCCCTTCCTGAGCTCTAGTATTAAACACATAGGCTGGGATTTTATTCTGGTGACCGGAGTCTCAATGTCTGGAAGGTGCGATGCCGAGAACCCCACGTCGCCACTTCTGTGGAAGGTCCATGGAATCTATTGTCAATTAGGCACTTAAGTGGACAGCGACGGGCCTTCCAAGGGATCAAGGACCCTGGCGAAGAAAGACCTGCCCTCAGTGAGCTGCTGGCCAGCTGGCCGGTGGAAGCAGAGTCTATGAATATTTTTAAGGCAGAGGTAGATAGATTCTTAATAAGCAAGTGGGTGAAAAGTTGTCGGGGGTAGGTGGAAATGTGGAGTAATCAGTTCAGCCATTAACTTATTGAATGGCGGAGCAGGCTCGAGGGCTTACTCCTGCTTCTAATTCATATGTTTATATGGCAAATCAGAGGCTGGCACCACTTCCACTGAGCAGCATCACAGCAAGGGCAGGGAAGTGGCTGTCAGCGGGACACCGCCCCCCCTTCACGATGTTGGGCCCACGTGCAAGTACTAAGTGCCTTTTAACGAGGACTCCTCACCTCCCTGACACCTGGAAGCAGCCCACACAGCTAATTGCAGTGGGATGAGGCCCTTAATTGGGCATTAATTGCCCAATTAAGGGCCTCAATCGGCGGCAGGGCAGGAAGGCCGTTCACAAGCCTTCCTGCCCCAGATTTAATTTTGGCGTAGGCAGGAAGGTGGCAGGGTGCCCTCTGTCACCATCCCATTTGATTTTATGCTCTCCCCATCTCCAAACCTGCCTTGGGGGAGAGCATAAAATTCCCCACATAGTATTCATAAATGACATTGGTAAAGGGGTCAAACTGGGACTTCAAGGCTTCCAAAATCTCACAAGTCTTGCTTTTCTTCTCCTCAGTGTGACCCAGGGTGCATTACAACTTGTACCATTCCTTCCCCATCAATAAAAACAGAATTGCTTCTCATATCTATTTGGGTTTCTTGTCCAACTCTGTGCCAATCTAATAACTCTGCCATTGAGACTGGAAGAAATGCCAATTCCCTCACAAATCTCCCTTCATATCCATAGGAGCAGCTATTGGAAAATTCGAAGCCATAATGACTTACCCAGCTGTCAATGCCCTGTGCAAAGTTGCAGACAGGAGTTGTTTTGAACTCTGATGTTTTACAGATCTGCTGGCTATCTTAGAGCTATCAAAATCCTCTCAAATGCTGGTTACTCACTTCTGACACCATGTTCCATGTGGGGTATAAAATGGCTACTGCCAAAAGCCTTTATTTACATACCATGCCTTCAGAGGTCACATGTGTACGTAAAGCCAAAGTGTACAAAAGTATTTATACAACAGTGGGCATCGCTGGTAAGGACACCATTTATTGTCCATTCCTAATTGCCCTTGAGGAGGTGGTGGTGAGGTGCCTTTATAAACCGCTGTAGTCCATGTGGTGTAGGTGCTGTTAAAGACGGAGTTCCGGGACTTTGACCCAGTGCTGCTAAAAGAATGGTGCTATGTTTCCAAAGCAGAATGCTGTGTGACTTGGGGGGTAACACGCAGGTTGTGGTGTTCCCAGGCGCCTGCTGCTGTTGCTCTTCTGGATAGTAGAAGTCTCAGATTTGGAAGGTGCTGTTGAAGAAGCCTTGGTGAGTTGCTGCAATGTGTTGTGTGATTGTTTTAAGTGTGATGTCCCTTTAAGAACTCAATATGCTAATGAGATAAGTATCAGGATGTAGTCATGTGACAAGAAGCCATCATCTCTATGCACTGTAACACTGTGGACAAAGGTTCTGTATATAATTTGCTCTCTATTATATATTCTGATTTAGCTGTTAATAAACCTTCTAGAGATCTTCAAGGAACTGGAATCCACATACCTCATTGTGTTGCTTCAAATAACACAAAGAAACTCATGACACAATGCTTCTTGTAAATGGTGCACACAGTAATCATGCTGTACCCATGGTGGAGGCAATGAATGATTGCCTGTATTTACCCTATTGTATCCCTTTATCATTTTAAACAGCTCGATTAGATCACTCCTCAACTGTCTTAATTTGAGGGATTACAAACCAATTTTTTTTTGCACCCTGTCCTCATAATTTAGATCTTTAAGCTCCAGTGTCATTCTGGTGAATCTGTGCTACACTCACTCCAAAAGCAATAAATCTTTCCTTTTGATGATGAAAATTGACTGCAGTATCCAGATGGGTTTGGACCAAAGCTCTTTACAATGAAAACATCACTTGCTCACTCTTAAAGTACAAACCTCTTGCGATTAATTAATTTTTGCACCTGACATCATTGCTGGCAGGCGGATGTTAAAATCAGTGGTGCGTCAGGCTGCCATCAGGGAACCATGGAAATGGTCCCTGGGAAGATAAATAAGATCGGGGCAGAGGGTATCTGTTGGCAATTCCATGATCTGGGGAGGGGGGCAATTCTGGGGATTAGAGCCTCGCATGGGTGAGAAGCAGATCAGAGTAGTTTTGTGGGCCCAGGAAGAGCACCTCTGCTTCTCCTGGCCCAGAAAAATAAAAGTTTTTTTCAGCAGCCTCCAGCAGTCCCTTTAAGAGCTGCTGGCTAGACCATTTAGAATCTTGTGCGAATCAAGAGAGTGTTGGCAGTGCATGCTACCCCCATCTGTATCTCAAAATTGCAATTGGGATCCTATGTACATCCTCGGACTCTAATTTGCATATTACTAGTGTACTTTCCATTTAAAGCAGGCTGATGCTCTGGCTCCCCTCATCAGGACCCTTTCCAAGATGGTGGTTGCCAAAGCACCATAGATGGCAAGCAGCCAGACACAATTTGCAGGTCATTGGAACATTGCTTACACAGGGTTGAGGCAGTTGAAATCAGCCCCGGCATTCCTTAAAGGTGGAAATACGGGTAGGAAAGGCCATGTGTACCCTGAATGGGATTTTGAGTTTTGAAACTAAAAAAAAGGAAGGGACGCTGAATTTCTGCAAGACATTGGCTGGTCTACAGTTGAAATATTTGGTGCATCATAAAGAATATTACAGGCACGGAAAAGGTACAGCAAAGATTTGCTAGAATGAAGCTAAGAATGAAAGATTGTAGCTATGAGGACTTTTTTCAGAGAAGGTTGAGTGGAGAAATCTAACAGTGATTTCAGAAGTCACTTAATGAAAGAATATTTCCACTATTTGTGAACTAGTAATAGTGGGGCATAGACTGGCAGTTTTCACCAGAGGAGCAAAGGGGGAACAGAAGATAATTATTTTCAGACACAAAGCTCTGCTCCTGCTACAAACTGTTAGCACATTTAGGAAAACATTATAGCTCCAATGCAACCATACTGGTACTACTTAATGGGGCTCTGCACTGTGAATAGAGTCTCATAGAGCTTCTTCTTTTGGGCCTCCTTATCTCGAGAGACAATGGATACGCGCCTGGAGGTGGTCAGTGGTTTGTGAAGCAGCGCCTGGAGTGGCTATAAAGGCCAATTCTGGAGTGAGAGAGCTAACCATTAATTAATACTTTACCATGAATGGCTATTGAGGCAGAGGCTATAACAGGATTTAAAAAAGGAACAGAATAATTATTTGAAGAGGAAAAATATAAAGAAATACATGAAAAGGGTAGGAAAATGGGCTGAGCGTGCATAGCTTTAGTTGAAGACCAAGCACTGGCTAAAGATGCACTGAATCACCTTCTTCTCTGTTATAGGTTGGAACATTTAACATCAGCGGACCACAGATTAGCAGGTAGTAGATTGGCCACCCATTATACACCATGCAAAACTTTGCTTTCATTCGATTTCAATGGCACTGCTCGTTTTACACCCCTCCCCACCCCTCACCAAAGTGGAAAATTCCATCTGCAATTTTTAAGGTTCTATAAATGAGCCCTTTTAATTTTATTCTTTTTGTTCTTAAATGGGACCTCCTGGATTGTTAAGGAGGAGTTGAGGTAATTGAGGGCAAGAGCAATTCCCCATTTGGATTTGGTCTAAGCATGAGGATAGAATTTACAAAGATTGAGCTGATGATTCCATCATTGGATTAAGATGTCGGAAGAGGTGATCATATTTTCTCTGGCTGAATATATGAAAATCTGAAAGCAATTATTTCTCATACTTCCTGAAGGCATTTTAATTTATATTTCTCTTTTAGGCACATGGCTATTGATTTACTATTTAAATTCAGTAAGAGAACAACAGTATTAGTATCATGCTTCAGGACAAAAAACCTGCAAGACTTGTACCAAAATTGAATCTGACACTCAAGCTTGCTTGTTAGAACCAGGTCATTACCTTGCATAGTACAGTAGTGATTCTGTAGATTATGTTTGCAGGGTGAAACTTCCACCTAGTAGCTTCAACAACACAGTGATATCCCTTCCATGTGCTACAAATGATTTACATTCCTAGTCTTATGTGATTCACTTGGTGATAAATTTGTAAAGTGATGACAAGTGCAATAGCTGCATGACTATTTTCGAGTGTTTATATTGGCAAATGCTCTAGATAAAACAGAGCTCTTTAGGGATTCCTAAAATTAATACTTTTAAGAAGGCAAGACTAAATTGCAACTTTTATGAATTGCAATGCAAGTCTGTAGTAGTCTAAATGCACAATTAGTCAAATAATTAAATTATTTTAAAATGTGCATTTATTTGTTTTATTTTCTTTTATTAATCAGTGAATATATATCCATGGCTATTACCTATGTAAGGATGCCTTAGAGGCAATACAACATAGGTTTACTGAATTGATTCTAGGGATGAGAAGGTTGTCCCATGGGGAGAAATTGAGTAGAATGAGCCTATATTCTCTGGAGTTTAGAAGAATGAGAGGTGATCTCATTGAAACATATACATTTTTTAGAGGGCTTGACAAGGTAGATATTGAGACGGTGCTTCCCCTTGCTGGAGAGTCTAGATCTAAGGCTCATAGTCTCAGGATAAGGGTTGAGCCATTTAGGACTGAGATGAGGAGAAATTTCTTCACTCAGAGGGCTCTGAATCTTTGGAATTTGGATTTTACTTCTTTTAACTTGCATTAAAGCCCCTGTGCTGATGGCTTAGCTAATTAAGGTAGTAAACAGCTGAACTATAAGGGACTTAATAAGTCAGGATTAATCCTCAGCCTGTGATAAGTTAGGACAAAGTTATGAAAGTTACAGTTGGCTGAAGCAGCTGTGTGTTAGGGAGAAGAAAATTGGTTAGTGTTTCTAAGCTGAGTACACTCCAGTGGTCCCTACTGTGAACATCTGTTGTGGATGGGATTGAACTTAGATATTCTGCCCACTGTGATCGAATGATCTGCTGATATTCACTGCCTAAAGAATGGCCTCTAGGGTGAGGTACCAGAAAACATGTGGTACCTGTGGAACTGTACCTGAGGAATCAGTCTATGGCTTTAGGAATAAGACAGAGAAGAAGAAAACACAAGTCAAAGAAAATTGAAGGGAAAAACATGTACAATTAAAATTTTCATTTCTAGCTGAGACTCCTCACAGATATCTGCCACTGGGTTGCACACCAGCTGCAGTCAGAGTAAGATGGCAATATTTTATGCTTGCTTGTGGTGCTGTGTCTCGGTTGGTGTGGGGCAAACTAGTTTGCAAATGTACTCAATGTTGTCAGAGGTATTGTTTGTGGCTGTTTGCATTACAGCATAACCACCAGTGTCTTCATATAAATGCAGCATTGCTACTGTCTATTTCACACTAATTGTAAAAAGTAATTCCAGTTCAGAGTGGAAGAGTAACATGACCCAGAGATGACAGCTGCTCTACCACCTATGTCACAGAGTGCCAAAACTCTCAGCTGTCAAAAGATATTCAGCTGTTCACAAAATACTTTCACTAGATGCATAACATTGTTTCCATAGCATGGAATTAGATTGAAGACCACCTATTCTGTCAATAGCTGAAGTACTTGATTTGACATCCACAGATGTAACATATTCCCTGCAATCTATGTATACTTTAATATTCTGCACATGAATTCACTCTTGTAACATAAGTTCTTTATAATTGAACATATATGAAAATTCAAAAAGATCTGCAGGATGGAAAGATAATCACCTCTACCTCTGTAAAAAGAAGTCAAAATGAACTCATGTGACAGAATATCATTTACCAAAACGCCCCTGTGTTTTACTTACACCAATTCCTACAGAATGAAGTTTTGATCAATTTGACTAGATCACAGTGGTTGAGTTACTGATCCTGTTTCTAAATCAATCACAGATACGTTGGTGTTTGAATTTAATTATACAAAGCTCAAATTAACAATCAGATCATTGGAAAAGTATATGGTACTCTCATTTTATTCCAGAACAAAAAAAAAGAAATCTGACAAAAAAAAACAGAAATTGTTGGAAAAACTTAACAGGTCAGGCACCATCCAAGGAGAGAGAAACAGAATTAACATTACAGGTCAATAAACTATAGGAATTTAAAAGAATATTACAGTATTTCATAGACACAGAAATAACAAAAGAAAAATCAGGATAGGGATATGACCACTAAGGGATGCACAAGCTAAACTCACAGGTAATAACAGTGTAATGGCAGAAATATTGAATAGTTACTTTGCTTCAGTATTTATGAGGGAGACTAACAACGTGGGCATGGCATCAGAAGAAGACATCAAGATGTCTAAGATAGAAAGGGGGGAAATAATTGATAAACTAATCAAACTTAGATAGGATAAAACTCCTGGTCCAGATGAATTGCACCCATGTATTTAAAAGAAGTATAGGAAGAGATATTAGAGGCACTATTACACACACACACGCACGTATTTTTATATATATTGTTACGACCGACCACTCCAGTCAAAGCCCCCAATCAAAATATACGATTCTGATTGTGATGGGAGAAATGCACTGATAATTCAATCCCATCCCTCCACAGATTGCCTAACACATCATTTTAAACTATCCAAATTAAAGAAAGACCCAGCCATATTGTATTATCTATTAACCCCCGAATGAGGCTAACCAAACCAGGTGTCTTTAAATCATCAAATTAACTCTTTAATTAGAAAAACTAAATTTTTAAACACTATGAAGATATAAACATTTAAAACAAAAAAAATTAGAGTCCTTGCAAATTTACAGTCCAATGTTGCTTGAAATCCTCACAGCCATTCAATGGGGAAAAAGGTTCTTCCACAGTAGAAAGTCTGTAGTCTAACTCCAGCAGTAAGTGATGCTTCGTTCTTCAGCGATGGATGTTAACAATTAACAAGTTGCAAACACTTTCAATAGAATCAATCTGACTTTAAAGTTTTTGAGGGATAAAAGATTGTCACAGTCTAACTTCCCTTCCTTCAGTTTAAATTATCAGAGATCTCCGTTTTGACTTGACTATTTTAGAATTTTGAGAGCAATAATAATTAAACAGACTAAAATTCTCTTCCACAACAAAAACAAGAAATGCTGGATTCACTCAGCAGGTCTGGCAGCATCTGTGGAAAGAGAAGCAGAGTTAACGTTTCGGGTCAGTGACCCTTCTTCGGAAGTTCCGAAGAAGGGTCACTGACCCGAAACGTTAACTCTGCTTCTCTTTCCACAGATGCTGCCAGACCTGCTGAGTGAATCCAGCATTTCTTGTTTTTGTTTCAGATTTCCAGCATCCGCAGTATTTTGCTTTTATTACTAAAATTCTCTTCCTTCAGTTTAAATTGCTGAGAGCTCTTTTCTCAGGTGCTAATGCCAGCTGTCTGTCTGTGTTCCCTGTTAGAACAGACTTCAACTAAAAGCCAGTTCAAAATTGAATTGTAACAAATGTATTGCATGATGCTCAATCCAAGTGGCTGTATCCATGGTAACGAGAATGCACCCTTTGAATCGTAGCTTCCGAATGGCTGTATCCAAGGCAATGGAAATGCACCTTCTCGGTAACTCCGGAGGCCTGCTGGTTCTTAAAGCAGTACTGATCCTTTGCAAGCCTTAAAGGTACACCTCATATTCCCGGAAAAAAAACTGCAGGACCATGACAATATATATATTCTTATATATAAATTTAAAACAAATCATTACAAATGGAACTAGTGCCAGAAGACTGGCGGATAGCTAACGTTATTCCTATATTTAAAAAGGGAGATGCAGCAGGTCCAGGAACTATAGACCAGTTAGCTTAATATTGATGGTAGGAAAGATAATGGAAAAGTTACTCAAGGATGTAATAGAAAACAACATAGAAGCCAATATATAATCAAGAGTAATCAGCACAAATTTCAGAAGGAAGGTCATGCTTGACCAACATATTGAATTCTTTTAAGAAGTAACAGAGTAGACAAGGGTAATGTGGTTGATGGTATTTGGATTTTCAAAAGGCCTTTGATAATATCGTAAACTCATGACTAAGGTCAGAGCATGTGTGGCAGGATTTTACCAGTCCTTTGGGGGTGGGCTGGGAGGCAGGAAGGCTGGTACGATGGTGTGGGAAGGTGACAGATGGCATGCTCATCATTCTCCTACCACTATGCCATCTTTCCATCAGTGAGAAAGATGGCAGACAGCTCTCCCACATGAAGCCCAATTGAGCCACATAAGTGGCCAATTAACATCCTCTTCCCTCCTCTGCAGGCATTTTACCAGTACCGGAGGAGCCGTCCACCATGTGAGGAGACTGCGAGGTGAGCCCTGGCAGATTCCAGGGTCAGGGGGGCCTCCTTTTTGGGCACTCTTTGGCCCACAGAGGGGCAACAACCACCCCCACTGCAACGGCACCAACTGCCCTAATCAACACCCCCTCTCACTGGGGTTTGTGTGACTGGCCACATTGGCCCCAGACCCCACTTGCCTGGTTGTGAGGGCACATGTCTATTAATGCACCTTCTTCCTCCAGGTGCAGCCCCAGCAGTGGCCACCACTCCCCGTAAAACCTCTGAGGCTGCTGAGCCACTGGCCCTCTGAGTGGCCAACAGTTCTTGGGGGCATTGGCACGCAGTCCCTTTTAAGGATGGCTGCCCTGGTGGCAGCCAATAATTGGCTGCTGCTGTTAAGATGCAGTCGCGGGTCCCATTGAATGCCGAAGTGGGTTTGCCCACCCACCACACCTCCGCTTTTGCCCTAGTGGGAGGGACCCCGCCATGAATACTAAATCCAGCCCATGGAGTCAGGGATAGGTAGCAGAATGGATAGCAAGCTAGCTACAAAACAGAATACAGTAAGTAAGGATTAAGGATAGTTACTTAGACTGTCAAAAGCTGGAAAGTGGTGCTTCACAGGGATCAATGCTGGGACCACTGTTGTTCATAATTTACATTAACGATTTACACTTGGGAATCAGAAATGCAATTTCTAAATTTGCCGATGACACCAACTTGGCGAGGTGTAGGGTATAGTTAATACAAAGGAAGATTGCGATAATTTTCCTCCACACAAGATCAGGGGGCAGGTTGTTCAACCTTGCCCGTCTAAGAGCGAAGTCCAAATTACGGAAAGTCCTCATCAGGGAACTCCTCTTTGCTGACGATGCTGCTTTAACATCTCACACTGAAGAGTGCCTGCAGAGCCTCATCGACAGGTTTGCGGCTGCCTGCAATGAATTTGGCCTAACCATCAGCCTCAAGAAAACGAACATCATGGGGCAGGACGTCAGAAATGCTCCATCCATCAATATTGGCGACCACGCTCTGGAAGTGGTTCAAGTGGGGCGGCACAGTGGCGCAGTGGTTAGCACCGCAGCCTCACAGCTCCAGGGACCCGGGTTCGATTCCGGGTACTGCCTGTGTGGAGTTTGCAAGTTCTCCCTGTGTCTGCGTGGGTTTTCTCCGGGTGCTCCGGTTTCCTCCCACAAGCCAAAAGACTTGCAGGTTGATAGGTAAATTGGCCATTATAAATTGTCACTAGTATAGGTAGGTGGTAGGGAAATATAGGGACAGGTGGGGATGTTTGGTAGGAATATGGGATTAGTGTAGGATTAGTATAAATGGGTGGTTGATGTTCGGCACAGACTCGGTGGGCCGAAGGGCCTGTTTCAGTGCTGTATCTCTAATCTAATCTAAAAAAAAGAGTTCACCTACCTAGGCTCAACTATCACCAGTAACCTGTCTCGTGATGCAGAAATCAACAAGCGCATGGGAAAGGCTTCCACTGCGATGTCTAGACTGGCCAAGAGAGTGTGGGAAAATGGCGCACTGACACGGAACACAAAAGTCTGAGTGTATCAAGCCTGTGTCCTCAGTACCTTGCTCTATGGAAGCGAGGCCTGGACAACGTATGTCAGCCAAGAGCGATGTCTCAATTCATTCCATCTTCGCTGCCTCCGGAGAATCCTTGGCATCAGGTGGCAGGACCGTATCTCCAACACAGAAGTCCTCGAGGCGGTCAACATCCCCAGCTTATACACACTACTGAGTCAGCGGCGCTTGAGATGGCTTGGCCATGTGAGCTGCATGGAAGATGGCAGGATCCCCAAAGACACATTGTACAGCGAGCTCGCCACTGGTATCAGACCCACCGGCCGTCCATGTCTCCGCTTTAAAGACGTCTGCAAACGCGACATGAAATTCTGTGACATTGATCACAAGTCGTGGGAGTCAGTTGCCAGCATTCGCCAGAGCTGGCGGACAGTCATAAAGGCGGGGCTAAAGTGTGGCGAGTCGAAGAGACTTAGCAGTTGGCAGGAAAAAAGACCGAGGCGCAAGGGAAGAGCCAACTGTGTAACAGCCCCGACAATCAAATTTTTCTGTGGAAGAGCCTGTCACTCCAGAATTGGCCTTTATAGCCACTCCAGGCGCTGCTCCACACACCACTGACCACCGCCAGGCGCTTACCCATTGTCTATCGAGGTAAGGAGGCCAAAGAACTGAGAAAGGGATATAGGAATACAGATACACAAATCACTAAAAGTAGAGACAAAGGTTAGTAAGTCTATCAAAAAGGCAAATCAAGCACTGGTGTCTGTTTCTAGGCGCTAGAATTGAAAATCTGGAAAGTCATATTTAACATGTATCGAACTTTGGTTAGACCACACTTGAAGGACTGTGAACTGTTCTGGTCTCCATATTGCCGTGGAGTTTATGGTCAGCGGCAAAGCAAGGGAGCTCGCCACTGACAAAGTAAGCCTTGCTGAGAGATCTTGCAAACTCTCTGGTGAGAATTTTGCCTTGATTGCTGTGCCGTGGTACTGCAAATGATTGTATTGTTCTTTACTGGACATTCCAAACGTAGACCTGGAGTGATGTTATCAGGCTGTCCAAGGAGCCAATCACATGAAAGAATTTTCACAGTGACCTAAAAAGGAAACAAAAAGCACTGAAATAAAATCACTTAAAAAAATTTTTACACAGAGCAAATTGAAGATTGGGACATAAAATGGGGTGAAGGTAAAGCTAAAATATTCTTAAAAAAAACTTTAAGCAAATTTTAAAAATTAGCTTAAAATTCTACTAATTAATAATTTAACAGCACCCCCACAATTACAAAATTGCTTATTCAGAGCAAGTTTTGTTGTTCATCAAATTGTATTAATCACCTCGCTGTTAAAAACCCAGTCACACATGATTGAACAAGGTGTAACTTTTTAAAGGGCTTCGAACAGTGATGTGGGAGTGGGAAAGTTGAAATTCTTGCTGATTTCAGTGATTGACAGCCCTGGGAGGAGCCACAGCGTAACCTTTGTTGGAGCCGTGAGTGACAGACGCCAATTTCAGGATTTCCACACTAATTTTCGCATGTTAAACATCCTGAAGTTGCAGTCAGTTTCAGAGGAGGTAATGACGATAAACGTTCTAAATGACAACAGTTCACCATCACCCTCCCCCGGCAAAATCCGGCCCATTTTATAACAGATAGAAAAAGAAAGGAAAAAATAGAAAGACTCGCATTTAGATATTGCCTTTCATGATCTCAGGACATCCTAATGTGTTTTACAATCAATAAAGTACTTTTGCAATGTAGTTACTGTTATAATGTAGGAAATAAGATAATATAGCGACATTTGCTGAAGGTGCAAGAAAGATTTACAATGATGATGCTAGAGCTGAGAGCTTATAACTATTAGGAAAGACTGAACAGGCTGAGCCTCTTCTCTAGAAAATAGAAGGCTGAGGGTGACCTGATAGAGGTCTTTAAAATGATAAAAGTGTTGATAGGATAGTCACAGAGAAAATGGTTCCACTTGTAGGCGATTCAAAAATTAGGGGCCATAAATATAATGTAGTTACTGATAAAGACAATAGGAAATTCAAGAGTGACTTATTTTCCCAAAGAGTGGTAAGAATGTAGAACACTCTACCACAGGGAGCAATTGAGGAATGTAGCATGTTTAAGGGGAATCGAGATAGTATGCTGACTGAGTTAGGTAAAGTGGATGGGTGGAGGCACTAGTGGAACATAACTGCTGGCATAAACCAGTTGGCTTCAATGGCCTGGTTCTGTGCTCTAGACTCAATATAACCTTTCATCAGAACTGGAAGAAGTTAGATATTTAACATGTTTGTAAGTGAGTGCAGAGCCAGGGAAAAGGGAGTAGTGGGGTGCCAGAGAACAAAAAGGAAGGTTGTGATAGGGTAGAGGGTGGGAGTGATTAAATTAAAAAAGGGATGATGGTGCAAGGCAAAAGCAGGATGGTAATGGGACAAGTAAAGAAACAAAAGATGGTTCTAGAGGACAATAGCAGAACCATTAGTGACATCTACTGTCAGAAAAAATGGCAGGAGTGGTTATGATTTGAAGCTGGTAAATGTCGAAGCTGGAAGGCTATAAAGTGCCTAATGGAAGATGAAGTGCTTTTCCTTCACCTGCTGAGTATTTCCAGCGTTTTCCGTTTTTAGTTCTAATTTTATTATATGTTTCAATGATTCTGGATTAATATCAATACTCTTAAACAAGGGTACTGCAATGCAAGTTAAAGCTGCATTCCTTGATAGTTTTTCAAGAAGAGTATAAGTCTTCTTGAAATCAAATGTCATAAAAATACTTGGGGCTGGGTTTTTAAATCTTATTGGGGTTGTGAGTGGGTGCCCATGCAATTTAAAGATCGCGTTCTCGGAGGTCAGCTTTGGGTCCTGCTGCCTTTGGTAAACGACGCCATTTTTAAAAGGGCGCTGGGAAGGAGGAAACAACAACCCTGCATACCTCCAATTAAATGCCCATTGAGGAACTCATTAACAGGCTTGTCAGCAGCAGTTTACAATCTTCAAAGAAAGGGTACATGGAAAATGCCATGTCTAGAACACGGCAGCGTGTACAAGTCGTGAACAATCTTGGGGGGGCAGGGGTGAGCCATGAGGGCTATGGGAAGGGCTGATTAAAATAAGGCAGAGGCACAAAATAAAGCTCAGCTGCTCTATAAATGCCACAGAGTCACCATTGCTGGAACTTTTCTCAATGGTGAGTAGTAAGAATTCAGAAAGGGATGTAAGGCCTCTGGCATCACTTGCGCAGCTGGGATTGCCAGGGAAAGGCCTGGTGAATGCACAAAGCCCAGCTGAGGGAGTTCAGATGGGAATAGGTTACTCCAACATTGGACAGGATGAGATTCAGCACATACAACCTCCTGGACAGCAGGAAGCCAGAGGAGCACAGCAGGGCTTTGTAAGGGCAAGAGACATTATCCAAGACATTGGGCTGGATTTTAAGCAGCCCTCGACATCAAGATCCGTGACAGGGGTGAGGCCTGAAGATGGCTCTGGATGAGGACCACTACGGACCATGACGCCGGCAGGGCCAGGCCCAATCCTACCGGCGGCGGCGAGGCACCGTGGCGGCCCCCCACTGCTCAGCGAAGGGACCACAATCGCCATATTCAAATTAATAAAATTAATGCCTTTACATATACTTACGTCAGATCTTGGGGGCGCGGCAACCGACATTCCTGTGCCTTCGCATCCCCGTCCGGGGAAACGAGGCGCCACATTGTTGGGGAGAGGGGAGGAGGTAGGTTTATCAGTGGGGGGGGGATGGGGGTGACAGGGTCAAATAAACGTCATGGGTGTAGGGGATGGTGGGGAGGGTTGTACTTTAAACATTGTGCAGTTTGGGGGTGGGGGCAAGGACAAATGTTAAAGATAAGTGTTTTGGGGCGGGAAAGGGCAAATAGTTAATGTAATTGTTATGGGGGGGGGTGGGAAAGGGGTAAAAGAAATGTATTTATTTAATACTATTGGATATGTCTTTAAATATTTAAATAGGCCAGCAGGGCTGACTGCCCTTTAAAAATGGCGTCAGCGCCTGCGCACAGGCAGCTGATGCCATTGCTGGGGATGGACAGCTCGCCCCCTCCACGTGATTGTGAGGGGGGGTGGTGGTGTTGCGGGCACCCCGACTATTTAAATAAGCCGCAATGCTGAAGATCACGGTGGCTCTTGGCGTGTGGCCCACACGGGCTGGCTGCCAATTTTTGAGCTCGTCGCCGAGATCAGTGGTGAGCTCATAGAACCCAGCCCATTGAGTCCACCGCCCAAGTGTCTGCTACCAGCTAATGACAGAGAGCCTGTGCCGTAGGAGGCTGTACCTATCCAGGCAGATGGTTTGGCACCTTTGTGCTCTGATCCACAAAGACCTGAGGCCTCGATGCTCCCATAGCAGTCCCTGACCTGCAGTCGTCAAGGTCACGGTCGCCCTAAACCTCTATGCAACCAGGTCATTCCAGGGATCAGCTGTAGACCTAGACGGCATCTTAGGGTCAGCAGCTCATCAAGCCGTCAGGCAGCTCATGGATGCCTTATTCAGGAGGGTGGGGAATAACATCCAGTTTGACACAGATGGGCCAGCGCAGGCACAGGGGGCTTTGGGCTTTGCCGCCATCGATGGATTCCCTCAAGTCCAGGGAGTCTTCGAATCCACTGACAGACCAGCCAGTCAGATTCCTGAACAGAAAGGGCTACCACTCATTGAATGTCCAGCTGGTCTGTGACCATTGGAAGTGAATCTTGCAAGGTTGTATACGATTCCCGGGCAGCTGTCATGACTCCTTGAACTTGCGAGAGTCCCAGGTGTCGCACCTCTTCAGGCCCACATCCAGACTCTGTGGGTGGCTGCTAGGGGATAAGGGTCATCCCCTAAGGAGGTAGCTCCTGATGCCCGTTGGAAATCCAGACGTGGATGGAGAGAGGTGCTACAACTAGAATCATCTCCCAATATGGACCTGCATAGACTAGACCATTGGCCTCTTGAAGATGCGCTTCCATTTCCTTGACTGGTCAAATGGTGCCCTCCAGTATGAGCCAGAGACTCCCGTATCGTGTCGTCCGCTGTGCACTGCACAGCATGACACTAGAAAGAGGCCTGGAGATGGATGAGGAGGAATAGCTGGAATGTCACTCCATCTCAGAGGAGGACTGGGAGGAGCTTGAGGAAGAGGAAGGGATAGATCCAAATGTGACCAGCACCCAGGCAGCGGAGGGCACCTATCAACACCATCCCAGTGCTCAGGATGAACTGCAGGCTAGCATGGCAGCAATGGCCACACTGATTCAGCAGCGTTTCACCTGATCTCCCCGAGCCCTTGCATCTGATGACCCCACAATTCATTTTCCAGCATACAGAGCTATTTCACCACCATGACCCTTTACTGTGAGGTCCCGTTAGCAGCCATGAATATGCAGATAGAGGGTTCCGCCACCCACCATTGTCCAACATCATAAGACATGGACTCATAACATTCCCAGGGCCCCACATCCCCACCACCCATCCCACAATGTGACGTCCTCCTTTTGAGATGAGACGTCAACAACACACCTGTCAGAATGGTGCAATAAAGAAGATATATTGTGAGGCAAATGAAATAACAGACTGATGTAAAATATAGCACCCAGGTGACCCATTAAGTGAATTTAAAGATTTAGCACCTTCCTCTCCCTAACATTTCTACGGGATGTTCCCCCTGTGGCAGAGAATGAGGTGGAGGCAGCCTACTCCCTACCCTCTGCTACCAGCTGCGATGCCCATAGCTTCCGTCCTCATCTTGAAGGTCCCTGTGAGGGCTCCTCCATAGGCTTCCGCACCTGCATCATTGCAGGGGCCGCCTCTATCACTGGGCCCGCCTCTATCACTGGGCCCTGGCACACAGATGGCTCCTGAGTCAGAGGGGGCGAGGGGCCAAAGGGTGACGCCAGCCGCCTCTGAGGGGTGGCCTCTTCGTCTGCCGTGCTTACCGTCTCAGCACTTTCCTGGCACCCATGGATGCTGGAAGCGACCACCGACTGTGAGCTAGCTGGAATTACTCCAAGCACCTTTGCGCCATTAGCGACACTGAGCAGACAATGCTACAGAAAGTTTCACTCCTTCTGTGCATATCAGCGTGCTGCTCCTGCACCCATTCAGAGTAGGTGCTGCATATGGCTCTCCAAGAGTTTGTTCAATCCCTCAGTGGAAGAGCTCATGTGATCGAATCCCTGAGTCATTACAGAGCACATGCGCTGCATGCACACCTCCATTGCTTGCCGTGGCTCCTCAAGGTCTCAGGGAACTCTGATGAACAGGAACTTATCTGCCTTTGGTTCACAAGGAAGACCCTCTTTATCTGTGACACCTGAGGCCCAGGATCTTAGCCCAGAAAAGCATTGCTGTGTCTGTCCTCTGTCCTCCGAGCGGGACTGCCCACAGCTGACTCTGCAATCACCCAACTCCTCATGCTCATGTGTGCTGTGTGGTTCACCGAGTGCTTTCCTTTCCACGCTAATCTGTGGCCCAACGAAGGTGAATGTGCCTGCGCTGATGGAATGTGCCGAGGAATGATGTGACTCTGCAGGTTGTATGAATTCCCTGACCAAGGAGGATGTCAGCATTGATACGGCTGGTTCACTTTGGTGCCTCTCTGCAACAGGCGCTGTGGGAGACACTAGAAACTGCTAATGAGAACTGGTCCTACTCAAAAAGTGCCTCAGCACAACCAACCCCTCAGATGACAGCAGTTTAAGATCCATAGCTCGCATGGGGCAAGAGTCTCCTCCATGCCCTTCACTTCAAGAAAGAGATATCCAATGACCCTGTTGCTCATGGCCTCCTATCTCACCATCCCTCACTGAATGTCTCGATGGCACCTTGGCAATCTCCAGCACCGCTGCCTCCACTGCTGTCAGAGAGTAGATCTGGGCCATTCCAACTCCCATTCTGGCCATCTACTGCATATTATGGTCTCTCTTCTCCTGCAGGATGAGAGGCATGAGGAAAACTACACCTGCCAAGAATGAGGCATATTAATTTTGTCATATGGAACATTAATTTTAAACTCATACTAGACTGAAACATGGCTGCACCTGCATTCTAAAAGGACAGTGGCTGGAAACATTTGCATTCTAAGAGACAGTTACCTGGAGAAGATAATGGAACTGCTCCCTGATTCAATTAACCAAATGGATTTTGATCACAAGACATTGAGTGTGTGAAGGTCAGCATTCCAGCCCCCTACTGAGGATGTCTACTAAGATTGAAAGAATCCATAAAACCGTGCCGAAAAAAAAGAGCTAGCCACATGACTGGCCTGCTGGCCCAGGTTTGGTTTGACTTGTGTTCACAGAACAGTTTGAGGTTAGACTGCAACTGAACTTGAAGAGAAAGCATCTCCTCATCTCTGTGTCACGAAAAGAAGAAACTGCAACTGGATTTCAAGAAGACTGAAAACCATCAAAACAGGTTTGAAAGAGTATACTGGGCCCCAATGAGACAGCAAGATCGAACTGCCATCAAAAACTTTACATCAAACTCAAAAGACAGTAAATGAACTCCAGCTATTGCTTCAAACCTTTCCCCTTGATTCTTTCTCCTTTTCTATCTCTATCTGCGTGTGTGTTTACCGTGTATGCTTGGCGTGGTCGCATTGCATATTTTTAGTAGTTTTAACCGAATTAGAGTTTCACAAACATACGAATTAGGAGCAGGAATAGGACACCCAACCTTTCGAGCCTACTCCGCCATTCAATAAGTTCATGGCTGAACTGATTACTCCACATTTCCACCTATCCCCGATAACCTTCCACCCCCTTGCTTATCAAGAATCTATCTACCTCTGCCTTAAAATATTCAAAGACTCTGCTTCCACCGCCTTATGAGCAAGAGAATTCCAAAGTCTCACAATCCTCTGAGAGAACAAATTTCTGGTCATCTATGTCTTAATTGGACGACCCCTTATTTTAAACAGTGACCCCTAGTTCTAGATTCTCCCACAAGAGGAAGCATCCTTTCTACATCCACCCTGTCAAGACCCCTCAGGATTTTATATGTTTCTATCAAGTTGCCTCTTACTCTTACTAACTTCTTACTAAATTCCAGCAGATACAAGCCTAGCCTGTCCAATCTTTCCTCGTAGGACTGCCCACCCATTCCAGGTGTTCATCTAGTAAACTTTCTCTGTACTGCCTCCAACACATTTACATCCTTCCTTAAATAAGGAGACCAGTACTGTACACAATACTTCCGATGTGACCTCACCAAAGCCCTGTATAGCTGAAGAATAACCTCCCTAATTTTGTATTCAGTTAATAAACTTACACTTTTCTTGTTTAAATCTAAGAAAACCTGTCTGGCTGATTTCTTTGCCATTACAATTGGAGAGCAGTGAACAAGGATTCACTGAGGGGAAGCTAAAAACACAGTGTTTTAAAATGTTATGGTCAAACCAGGAAAAGGCTGAGAGGGAACCCCTAGACCCCTTTCTCACCTGGTCGCAACAGAAATTTGGGGGCTAGCGTCCGGACTCGACTCACAGACAAAGGAGAAATTGGAAGTGGGAAGTCAAATTGATCCCAATCAAAAAGAGAAACGATTTCAATACAGGTTTTCTTGTGGTTGTGCTAGATTACTAACACATCTGCGACTGAAGCCAGTAACTCTCCAAGCCATGGTGAAGTAACTTGGGATAAGTGAAAAGGACTGTCTATGGAAGAGTTGAGAAAAATGGCTGAGCAGTGTGGGATCACTGTCCATGCCAAGGCTAGAAAGTCTGAACTCCTAAGGCTAGTGGCCAACCTTTTTTCCCTCGAATCTGTAGAAGCAGAAACAGGGTTAAAAATAGTCCGACAGGGTATTGCTAACAAAGATACAATTGGAACAGCGGAAACTTGAATTAGAAGATAGGGGAAAATAAAGAGAGTGACAGGAGATAGAGAAAGAAAGAACCTTCCAGAAGGAACGTTAAGAAAAAGAGAGACGAGAGAGAAAGAGAAAGAACCTTCCAGAAGGAATGCAAGCAGAGAGAGCTGAGGCGGCTTGAGTTAACTAGGGGGCGACAGATTGACCCCAGTGAAAGCATGACCAATATGGAGGATCGTAATTCAGGGCTGGGTACAGAATTGTTAAAATTTACTCAACTGATCCCAAAATTCAATGAAGGAGATGTGAAAGCATTTTTTGTATCTTTTGAAAAACTTGTAAGGCAGTTAAAGTGGCCAGCTGAGACTTGGACTCTTTTGTTACAAAGAAAGTTGACAGGAAAAGCCCATGAGGTTTATTCCCTGTTGCCAGATGAGAGTTCATCAAATTATGAACTGACAAAAAATGCTATCCTTGGGGCATATGAGCTAGTACCGAAGTCTATCGCCAAAGGTTTAGAACCCTCAAGAAGCAAGCTGATCAAACTTACTTGGAGTTTGAGAGAATTAAGCAGCTGGCTTTTGACCAATGGTTGAGGGCTCTTAAAGTGCAGCCCAGCTATGAACATCTCAGAGAGATAATTTTTCTCAAGATTTAAAAACTCTCTCCCCCTCTCCATAAAGACACATGCAGAGGAACAGAAAATTCATAGAGCGAGGCAAGCCACAGTTCTGGCTGATGAGTTTGCTTTAATACATAAGTCGGTTCCCCAGGGGAAAACCTTTCCTGGTCACCCCCACAAATCTGAAAAGGACAAAGGGTGGGAAGGTGAAAGAAGCCCAAGCAGTCCTGGGAGAGAAAGAAAAGCAGGAGACACGGGGTGCCCTCCTCCAGCCATAAAGGATAGTGCTGTAAGTAGGAGTAAGACCCGGACACCTGTGTGCTTCCTTTGTAACAAAGCAGGTGATCTGAGAGCCGACTGCTGGAAACTACAGGGAAAGCCTGTATGGTTAATCAGGGCACGCCCACTCAGTGCAGGAGAAGGGACCCTGATGGAAAGAACAGCAGAACAAGCTGTGGTTTTAACTGCAAAAATAGTAAGACCCAAAAAGTACGCTGCTGTGAGTGCAGGAAAATTTAATCAGGTTCCTGAAGGCTATCAAGATTTTGTGTCTGAAGGGAGAGTAACCCCATACGCCTCGAGTGGGGCAAGCAAGCCCATAGTAATTCTCAGGGACACAGGGGCCACTAGATCCCCTTTACTGGGTAAAGGTCTGACCTTTCCTCTGGAGAGTGCAGTAAATAACAGAATGGTGATGAATGGTATTGGAGGGCAGTATACACCTGCACCTTTACATCGGGTGCACTTGGAGTGCAACCTAGTTTTGGGACCGGTGACCATAGGGTGTCCCTAGTTTGCTTGTGGATGTGGTTGACCTGCTCCTAGGTAATGATCTGGTGAGGGTGAAGGTGGTAGCTTCCCCAGTAGTGAAAGAGAGACGGCAGGAGGTCAGAGATACAGCGCAGTGGCAGGAGACAGTCCCCTGCATGTTTAAGGAATTGGGCCATGATCATACCAGCTCCCCTACAGGAGACTGAATTAGTACTGCAGGCAGATGACCATGAGGTCTGTCAGTCTGAAATTTTCTTTGGAAAGTTAGAGGACTCAGGGAATGAATTAAATGAATCTTCCCTAGCTGAGGCTCAGTGAACCAACCCAGTATTGCGAGAGTTAGCACAGACTGCCCAGTCTGAAACTGAAGCAGATGGAGTCCCTGATTGTTACTATTTAAAGAAAGAGGTACTGATGAAGTGGCATTCTCCTCATAGACCTGAGGACAAAGAGTGAACAGTGGTTCACCAGGTAGTGGTGTCGCAGAGGTACCGTCGAGAAATATTAAAATTGGCCCATGAGGTTACAGTGTCTGTACATGTTGGTATACGAGAAACCAAAGCCTGATTAAGACAACAATTTGACTGGCCAAAACTTCACAAAGATGTGGTGGAGTACTGTAGGAAACCCCAACCTACAGTGAAATCTGCACCCCTAAGTCCTGTATTGGTGTTTGGAGGACCCTCTAGCAGAGGGCTGTTAAACTGTAAGGGGCCCCTGCCAAGAACAAAAGGAGAAAGCTGGCAAAAGGTTTGAGAGGAAAGGGAAAAAAGGGACAAAGAGGACAGGTTAAAGGAGATCCGAGAGGAATCCCAAATAGAAACCACCACTGACTGGTCAGTCAACCCTAAAAAGGTTTGAAAAATTAGACCCCACATCCTCCTTTGTAAATACAGACACCAGAAGCACCCCACCAGAGTTGCTAGCAGCATTTACAGGAACCTGCAGAGACAAAGAAAGTCCTAAAGAGGGCAGAGAAACCATGAGGGTGATGCCTTACTTAGTCAAAGTGCTGCAAGGGAGTGCAGTAGAATCTGGACAAATACCTGCAAGCAGAAGTGTCCTAGAGGACAAAGGGAAGATTAGCAGTCAGAAGAAAAGGGAACCAACCATCCCCTAAGGCGAAAAGTCCTTGCATGACTCATCAAAGCACTGAGAGTTCAGATTGGATCCACCCACTACTGACTCTCACGAGCAGAACTCCAACCTAGGCCTAATTAAATTTAAACCCTCCCCCTGCAGACCTCAACAGGAAGAAAGGCACCCTAGGCAGTCATGGAAATGTAGAAACTGAAAAATTTCCCCAAAAATCATATGTTTATTGGGATGTCAAAAAGGGCAGATGTAGCAGCATTGCTACCAAGAAAAGACAGGTGGTAACAATTTTTAGGATTTATGAATGAATGAGAGAAATGCATGTGTGTTTTCCTGTACTTACTCTTCTCTCTATTCTCTTTTAATGAAATGCTCTTCTAAAATTGCATTTCATTCCATTGGATATAGAGGTGTGAGGAAAAGCACACCTGCCAAGAATGAGGCATATTCAATTCATCATACGGAACATTAATTTTAAACTCTTACTGGACTGAAACTTGGTGGCACCTGCATTCTAAAAGGACAGTGGCTGGAAACATTTGCATTCTAATGGACTGTTGCCTGCAGAAGACAATGGAACTGCTCCCTGCTTCAATTAACCAAATGGATTTTGATCAGAAGACATTGAGTGTGTGAAGGTCAGCATTCCAGCCCCCTTCTGAAGATGTCTACTAAGATTGAAAGAATCCACCAAGCCTCGCTGGGAAGGTTGTCCCGAAAAAAAAAAAGAGCTGGTCAAATGACTGGCCCGTTGGCCCAGGTTTGGTTTGAATTGTGTTCACAGAACAGTTTTGGTCAGACTGCAACTGAACTTGAAGAGAGATCATCTCCTTTTCTCCCTCTCTCACTCTCTCATGAAAAGAAGAAACTGCAACTAAATTTCAAGAAGACAGAAAACCATCGAAACAAGTTTGAAAGAATGTACTAGGCCCCAACGAGACAGCAAGATCGAACTGCAATCATAGACTTTACATCAAACTCAAAAGACAGTAAATGAACTACAGGTATTGCTTCAAACCTTTCCCCTTGATCCTTTCTCCTTTTCTGTCTCTATCTGCATGTATGTTTATTGTGTATGCATGGTCGCGTATGCGTGGTCATATTGCATATTTTTAGTAGTTTTAACTGAATTAGAGTTTTAAGGTTAATAAACTTACACCTTTCTTGTTTAAATCTGAGAAAGCCTGTCTGCTTGATTCCTTTGCCATTACAATTGGAGAGCAGTGAACAAGGATTCACTGAGGGGCAGTTAAAAACATGGTGTTTTAAAAATGAAGCCCTGTTACGTCAAACCAGGAAAAGGCTGAGAGGGAACCCCTAGATCCCTTCCTCACCTGGTCATAACAGAGGGGAAAGATTCTTGAATAGGTTGCCCTCCCTCATCTCTTCCAGCATGATATATACCTGGGCTGATGTTCCCTCAGTGATGTCCCCATCTGAATGTTGCCCCATATGTGATGGTGGCTGCATCTCAGTGTAGTAACCGTTGACTTACTCTGGCAATGTGAGGGAAAGCTATTAGTATTCTGTGAGGTCAGCTGGCATGCATTCTGGTGCTTAGAGAGTTGGTGCCCAATGAACTGGATGCCACTGGTCACTCATCTTACCAGACCACAAGAGGTCAGTGAACCTTCTTCTACACTCAACTCAGGTCCTTCTGATGCGTTCCTGGCTGCTTCCCTCCATGGCCACCTCCATCCATACCCTCTTGGTCTCGCTAGGCAGATTTCTCCTTCCCGAAGCCAGGAAGAACAGCTGTCTCTTCTCTAACACTGAATCAATGAGTGCCTCCAGGGAGGGATCAGAGAAACAGGGTACTGCCTGGGGACGTATACCCATGCCCTCAGAGGCCCTCCTGTCTCCTTGGTGCTGCATTACTGTAGGCAACAAAAAGCCCAGTGATGCTGCCATTTGCCTTTTAAAATTGCCCTCAGTGACGTGTTCTTGCCTCCAGGATCCTCTAATTGGGCGCCGCACTCACACCCAGAAATTGGCGGCCTATCTCACTGCTCAGCCTTGACTACAAGATTCTGTCCAAAGTCATCGTCAGTTAAGTCAAGTCTGCTCTGGAGTTGGTGATTCACCCTGACCAGACCTGTACTGTACCCAGCAGGAAGATCTCTGATAGTCTTGCGCTACTCAGGGATATGATCGCCTATGTATGGAACAGGAGGGTGGACACCTGCCTCATCAGCTTGGACCAGGAGGAGGCTTTTGACAGGATATCGCACACCTACATGATGGACATGTTGTCCAAAATGAGGTTTGGGGAGGGAATCTGCAATTGGATCAAACTGCTCTACACAAACATTAATAGAGCAGTCTCAATCAATGGGTGGGAATCAGAAAGTTTCCCGATCCAATCTATCTTGTCTGTTTGCTGTATTGAACCCTTTGCTGAGTCTATTAGGAAGGATGCGAGCATAAGACGGGTGACAATCCCAGGCCGCGGAGGCACTTAGGTTAAAACCTCCCTGTACATGGATGACATCACCGTCTTCTGCTCGGATCTGCTGTCCGTTCGCAGACTGATGAGCATCTTCGACCAGTTCGAGCTGGCCCCGGGAGCCAAAGTTAACCATGGCAAGAGCGAGGCCATGTTCTTTGGGGACTGGGCTGACCGATCCTTTGTTCCCGTCACCGTCAGGTCAGACTACCTGAAGGTGCTGGGGATATGGTTCAGAAGGGCCGGGGCATGTGCCAAAACCTGGAGGGAGTGAGTAACCAGAGTACCTCATAAGCTGAGCATGTGGGAGCAGCAATCTATCTCCATTGTAGGTAAGAAGCTGGTCATTAGGTGCGAGGCGCTCACGTTGATGCTGTATGTGGCGCAGGTCTGGCCGATACCCCACTCCTGCGCTGTGGCGGTCACCCAAACCATTTTCCGCTTCATCTGGGGATCCAAAATGGACCGGTTCTGGAGGGTTACGATGTTAAAACCTCTGGATAAGGGCGGGAAAAATGTACCCAACGTCACCCTCATCCTGATGACCACCTTTGTGTGCGGCTGCATCAAGCTGTGCGTAGAGCCCCAGTACGCAAACTCGAAGTGTCATTACGTGCTGAAGTTCTATCTGTCCCCAGTGTTGCGAAGGATGGGCCTGGTCACATTGCCACAGAACGCTCCATCCAGTTGGACCGTGCCCTACCACTTATCCTTCGTGGAAAACTTTCTGCGGAAAAATACCATTGACCACCAATCCATCAGGCAGTGGTCTGCACGGAATGTCCTCAAGGCCCTATGGGAAAAGGTGATGGTGGATCCGGTCGAATGCTTCCCTGAACAGACTGCCAAAGCCATTTGGCAGAATGCCTCATCACCAGAACTTTCAAACAAACACCAAGATGTGGCTTGGCTGGTAGTGAGAAGAGCCCTCCCCGTCAGATCCTTCCTGCACACACAGGGTCTCACACCCTCCGCACAATGCCCTCGAGGTGGCTGTGGTGGGGAAGAGACTGTTGCCCACCTCCTTCTGGAGTGTGTCTTTGCAAAGCAGGTGTGGAAAGAGATGCAATGGTTTTTGTAGAGTTTCATCCCAAGCTGCTCTGTAACTCAGGAGTCTGGACGTATACCAAGATAAACATCAACTGCTGCTGGAGGACCATCAATTCAGTGAAAGATGCTCTTTGGTCTGCCCGAAACTTGCTGGTCTTCCAGTGCAAAGAGTTGTCCACTACCGAGTGTTGCAGACTGGCACATTCCAAGGTCCAGGACTACGTGCTGAGGGACGCACTAAAGCTTGGGGCAGCCGCGGCAAAGGCTTAATGGGGAAAGACCATTGCGTAAGGTACCCCCACCAAAGTGAACTGAGGGGCTGGATCCATGGAAAACCCCTTGGGCTGTATCCAAAAAATATGGGTTTGCTGCAAAATGTACATGGCATGTAAAATAAAATGGAAGGGTTGTGAGGCAACTCACTCCTGTATTGAAGGAAACTGATCTCCTTTGCACTGTTTGTTTTGTCAACTTGGTGCTGTTTTGAACTGTTTTGTAATGTATTTTTTACAGATTTTTATGAATGAAGTATATTTTTTGGGGAAAAGAAGTTGGTATGCTATGTAATGCCAATGTACATTGCATTTAGAATAGAATGGCAGGAATTGTGAGGCACTTCATGTTTTCTGCATCAAAGAAATCTGATCTCTATTGTACTTCCTGAAATTTGAAATTTGAAGTGTTTTGTAATGTATTTTTGCAAAATTTATGAATAAAGTAGATTTTTAGAAAAAAAAAGGTTGGTATGGGTGATGGGCAGCCGCCGCAAAGGCTCAATGGGGAACGGCCGCTGTGTAAGGCCTCCTGCTGTAATGTACCGAGGGGCTGGAACCCGTGTAAAACCCCTCGGGCTGGATGCACCAAATTATGGTTTTGCTGTGTAATGCAAATGTACATTGCATTGTGAGGCAACTCGTGTTCTGTATCAAAGGAATCTGATCGCTATTCTACTTTCCAAAATGTCAAATTTGAACTGTTTTGTGATGTATTTTTTTAACAAATTTTTGTGACTAAAGTATATTTTTGGAAATAAAAGGTTGATATGGGTGATGCCCATGAGATAATCATCAACTGCTGCTGGAGGACCATCAGCTCAGTGCATGACACACTTTGGTCTGCCCAAAATGTGCTGGTCTTCCAGTGCAAAAAGCTGTGGTCGATCGAGTATTGCAGACTGGCATATTCCATGGTCCAGTGCTATGCTTTGCTGAAGGATGCACTGACGCTTGGGGCAGCTGCCGCAAAGGCTCAATGAGGACAGGCCACTGTGTAAGGCCCTCCTGCCATAGTATACCGAGGGGCTGGCGCCTGTGTAAAACACCTCGGGCTGTATGCACCAGAGAATGCTTTTAGTATGTCATGCAAATGTACATTATATATAAAATAGGATGGTAAGAGTAGTGAAGTACCTCACATTTTGTATCAAAAGAAACTGATCTTTATTGCACTTACTGAAATGGCCAATTTGAATTGTTTTGTAATGTATTTTGTTTTACAACTTTTATGAATAAAGTATATTTTTTGGGAAGAAAGTCAGAATGGATGGCTCGACTATCAGCTGGTCGACATTGGTGGCCATACTGCTGGGTGAGGGGGGTCAGATGGCCATACTGCTGGGTGAGGAGGTCAGATGGTGATACTGCTGGGTGAGGGGGGTCAGATGACGATACTGCTGGGTGAGAGGGTCAGATGGTGATACTGCTGGGTGAGGGAGTCAGGAGATGATACTGCTGGGTGAGGGGGTCAGGTGATGATGCTGCTGGGTGAGGGGGGTCAGATGACGATACTGCTGGGTGAGAGAGTCAGATGGTGATACTGCTGGGTGAGGGAGTCAGGTGATGATACTGCTGGGTGAGGGGGTCAGGTGTGAGAGGGTCAGATGGTGATACTGCTGGGTGAGGGGGTCAGGTGATGATACTGCTGGGTGAAAGGATATGCTCGTAGCGGGGGTGGGCACTGAGGGCAAGGAAGAAAAGAGAACTAGCAAAGATGTCAAGACCACTTCATCTTTGCCAGGATAGTGCTCTGGAGGCTGACTGATCACCAGGCATGAGTCTCATACACCCTGTCACTTTGGACCTCCATGGTGTGATGCGGCGCGTCCAGCAGAGGGGGGCCAGGAGGCAGCTATGCCTGCCCGTGAAGCTCCATGAGAGCAGCAGCTGGCCATGGTAAGAAGGGCCCGCCTGTATCAAAGAGTGCATTGGAGTCGACTCAGCTACCTCCAAACGTCCGAGCAGCATTGTCAATGAGGACTATGCCTCTACAGGGAGGCTATCACCGCCTTATACGCCATGTTGCTGGACGCCTATGGTCACCCTATGCCAGTGGTCTTGAAGATCACTGTGACACTTAACTTTTGTGCAACTGAATCATTCCAAGGATCCACCAGGGATATGTGTGATGTCTCCCAGGCAACAACCCACTGCTGCATCAAGGAGGTGATCAATGCCTTGTTCAAGAGGGCTGGTGACTATGTGCGCTACTGGACCGACCCTGACAGTCAGGCAGAGAGGGCCATCGGGTTTGGGGCCATCGCTGGATTCCCCCAGGTGCAAGGTGAGATCGATTATCAGCATGTGGCAATCAAGGCTCCAAGGACCAGCCAGCTGCCTTCATCAACAGGAAGGGCTTCCATTTCATCATTTTTCAACTGGTCTGTGACCACCGAAAGTGTTTCCAGCAGGTGTGTGCCTGCTTCCCGGGAAGCAGCCACGATGCCTACATACTTCCACAGTCCCAGGTGCCAGAGCTTTTCGGACTCCCACTTGTCTTCAGGGATGGATTCTCGGGGACAAGGGCTACCCACTGATGACATGGCTACCGACGCCTGTGAGGAACCCTCACACTGTAGCAGAGCAGACGTACAACATTTGCTACAGCTCCACCTGAGCAAATATTGAGCTGGCCATTGGGCTGCTGAAGATGAGATTCCGGTGCCTGGATTAATCTGCTGGAGCCTTGCAGAAAGCCACAGCAAGGGTCTTGTGTATCATGGTGATCTGCTGTTCTCTGGAAAATCAAGCACTGCAGAGCAAGGAGGCCTTGCATGTCGAGGACATGATTGATCGCCATTCCTCAAATGATGAGGAGGACGCAGAGGAGGGTGATGAGCAGGCAGTACTGGATGTTGAACCCCTTGCAACGGAGGCCAGGTGAATTGAGCGCACAGCCAAGGAGGCAAGAGACAGTCTCATACTTACCTGCTTCCAGCCACCATGATGGCCTCTCAAAGTGAACTCAATGAAGACACACCTTACTGCATTTACTCTGTCGCCTTCTTTCTATTTGGGTTCCGTGTATAGTGCCCAGCTTAATCACGCACTGTGGCCCAAGTGAGATGCTTACCAAAGGAGGCCAGTGCCTACACAGGCAGCCCACTAAGGGGAAAAGCTGAACTCAGCATCTCACAATTAAGGCATGAAAGAATAAACATTTTCCACAATGAAAGTTAACTTCAATAATGAAAAAAACTTTAAAAGAAGAAACAAATGGTGACTATCAAACACCCGTGCAACCCCAAGTGTGACTAGGTAGTTTTCTTTATATGTTTATGAGTCCTTCTATGCAGTGTAACCACTGCAATAGCTGCTGTGCTGGAGGCAGGCTGCTGATCACGCTGCCCCTTGATCTGTGATGACTTTGTCGGCATCCTCTGGCTGCCTTAGGGTTTCCTGCACAGGTGCAGGACTCTCCGCAGGCATAGCGGCTGGTGGAGCTGGGCTTACTGGAGGACAGGCTGAGGAGCTGGTGTCCGCACTCAGACGTCCCTGAGGGGAGCTCCCAGCTGTGGAGGTCAGCCTCTCCACCTCCCTTTCAAGGCTCACTTGAACCTCCCTGCTAACCAGAGAAGGAGCTGGAGAAGACTCCAGGGGCCTCGTCCCTCTCTTATCTTGCGTTGAGCTTGTGGCCAAGGTGTGAAGGTCTGTGCGTGTCTGTGGGATCTGAGGGTCGCCAACCTCTCGATGGAGGAAGCCATGCACTCACACGCCTGAGACATGGCAGCAGCCATGGCATGGATGGAATCCTCCATCGTCCGCTCATAGTTATGCATGGCCTCTGGCAGCTTCTCCAAATGTTGCCCTATCACTCTCTGCAACTCCATCATGCCCTGTGCTGTTAATACCAGAGGTTCGACTGTCAGAGGCCTTAGCTGTCTCAGCCTCAGCCAGCTGCTCGGGCATGTGTGTGGTGCTCTCACCAGCTTGTGATCCTGATTCTAAGGCTAAGCGCAAACCCACTGAGGTGAAAGTATCTGCACTGGTGGAAGGTGCAGAAGAGTCATGTGATGGTGCAGCCTCTCACTGCTTCTCCTCAGAGGTTGAATAATGTCCCCCTTGTGCTGGAGTCTTCAGTGGATGACAACCTGCATAAGAGAACACAAATATGTGTGGGCTAGGCTGTGCAGATCTCGTCATGATATCCATGCATAACGTAGATCTCCAGAAGTGTGCTGTATGTTGTTGGAAGACAATCCTCACCCTCTTGTGCGGAGACTCCAGTCTCACCATCTGCTATTGAGCAGCTGTCCTGGGTCCCCGTTAATTCCAGTACCGCCTCCTCAGCTGTTGAGAAAGGACGGATGTCTGGAACACCTCCTCCTGTCCATAATGTCTCCCTGCTGTTATGGGCCCGTTTTCCCTGCAAGTGGAAAGAGGGTGATAGTCATACTTCGCAGAAAGACCAACATGACAGTTATGCTGGTGGCAGTCCTCTTCCCCTGCTGAGGCTGCCAATATAGCTTATCCTAACGCCAGCTCTCAGGGGAGTTAATGGGGGTGAGCTGTGAAAGAAGGTGGCCTGTGGCTGAGATGCAGCCATAAGTTAATGCTTAACCCTCTTTATCAGCGCCTTAGTGGTGCCTCCTTCCCCATGTCCCACTTCCTCCTGCATAGCCACTCTCAATCCCTAAAAAGGAGAGAGTTATGGAGCACTCAACTTGGCAGAATGAAGGAGGTCATTAACCCTCTTGTGGCACTGGACCCATGTTTGGGGGTGACCCTTTGGCTGCTAACCATTTCCCCAAAGGGGAAATTGGATCACCAGTTTTTTTTCTCTCTGCAAATTTCCCAAAGGGGAAATTGGAACAGGAGTCACTCCAAAACACTCTAATGCACCTCTTAAAGAATAGTGTAAGAGTGCCATTAGTAGACAGGTGGGAGCAGGTTGATCATCTGCCACCTCTCATGGGGCAATTTATGTGTTGAGACACAGGAAACTTAACAATAAAACAAAATTAAAAGAGAGAGCTAGAGGCACCAAACAGTCACATTTGTTTTAGCCATGGACTAGAATAACTAACATTAAATTTACATCTGGTAAGTAATTAAAAGGGGATTGATGATTCAGTGGCCTGGGAATTATGCCGTGGGATAGCAGCGGGCAGCAATACATTTGTCTGCAATTCCTCACTATTTTAGCAGCAGCATTACCTTGTTTTAAATAAATGTGTTGACACCTCTGATAGAATAGTGAAGAGAGGAATTTCAAATGAGCACACTAATGTTGGAATTATTTGTAATCAGAAATCATCCCTCAACACAGGCATTTTTTTCTTCAGTCGATTTTCTTATTCAGATACCCAATGGAAATGTAATCATTCTTGCAAGCTCGCAGAACAGGCTTAATGAATCAACCCTTTAATAAATCACAACTGTGTTCTATTTTATGTCACAGTTGTCCTGAGAGAGGTGTGGAGCACAGCACTGAATTCTACTGCCCTGCTTTCTTGTACAGGCGCAGGGAACACATGGGGCCTGATATCACAAGTGCTACTTTGAAGTTCCTGCACCCCTGAAAGAGGATGTGCATTGTTGCTGTTGGAAGTGGTGTGTAGAAGTTAACTGCTTTTGAACAATTTTTTCAAGATGGCTCAAACTTTGAGAGTGTGCACCTAGATTAGGCTGATAATTCACTGGACGCCTTGCGGCATAGAGTCCCTTGCTAATGTGTGCAGCCAATGAACAACATGGATAGCACTGTCTGCACACAGCAATCATGCAAATCAGCAAGCAGCAGCAATTTGACGTCCTGTCTGCAGTCCAATGAACAGGTGCAGGTTAATAGTGCACTGCAATCATTGTTTTTGGGTCTTACCCAATTAAACTCCCAAAGTGTTTTGTTTGTATTCAATTTTCAGCATAACTTCAGGTACAGATTTGGATGGTTCCAAAGAGCACATTACTCGTAGGAGAAAAAATTGTAAGTGAAATTTTAAGGAATAGGGACAATTAAAGAGTATCACATAGAGGCTGACAAAATTGAGAACAGCTTTGGAGAGCCTCAAAAGGATCTCAATCCATTAATAGCCTTCGCCAAGGCAGAAAGGGCAGGGGACTAAGAGACAGACAAATATGGAAAGACAGAGAACCCAAGCCGCAAGCATGAGTCTGGACTTGTCAAGTATTCAATGAGGTTGACTGAATGGGGAAAAATTTGGACTTCATTTTGCACCTATTTTGGGCATAAATCGATGGAAAAGCTCATTTTATATTGGGCAACCTTTATTCACCCAGCACATCCACCTGAAACAGACATTAGGTCCCTTGTATATAGCAATCAGGGGATTACTGCCTGTTTCTGGACCCTGGTGTTAAATTGGGCAAAACCTGGGTGGAGCATGCTTAGTTCAGCTTTTCCAGATCCATGAAAATCCTTAATGTGGAGCCAGGAGGATAAAGACGTACCTTCCCTGGCTCCACAGCAATACTGAGGGTCACTTCTGGCTCCATTAACCCCTCTCATTTGCCTCCCCACAACCCTCAATGCTTACTGGGGGCAGGTTCAGAGTCCCGGCCAGCTGAATTTCAAAAATGCTGGAGCAGCATCGGGACAGCCTGTTGGCATCTGCAGTTCTCCAGAATTATGGAGATGAGGCCCATGACCCAGTTACGTGTGAGCCACAGATTTCTGTCTTCAGGTGTGCATTTCCAACACATTGCCATGGATCCTGTCAGACCTGTGCAAAAATCCAATTTCTCTCCCGACAACTGCATGGATGGTAGTGGTCTCCTCCACAGTTGGCAGCATCATTCACAAAGTGCTTTCCACAATCTTAAAAGACTGACTAAAATGCTGTTGCTCAGATAGTATCCTTTTATATGCAGGCCTCGTGGGCTTTGCAGCTGAGGATGGACACAAGCTGCCCCTCCAAGCAGCAGTTTCCTGCTTCTCCTCTGCCACCACCAGAACCTGTGCCTGCTCACCTATGATTGGTCAATCACCTGGCGCGCTCTCCTCGCATTCCCGAGGGTGGATATCCTTGAGCTCCTGCTTTTAATGGATCAAATGAGCAATATGAGGAATTGGCTTTTTGGGAGACACTAGGAACCGTCGCTCGCTCTTGAGCTCTGCCTATAGAAATAGAATATATGATAATATGGCTGCTTAACTCCTCTTCAGATGTAATTTACATAGCAATATACTGTGTGACATTGTATTGTGCTTCAGTGTATGCCTGGGAGTAGTGAGTAAACAGGCAGAGAAGGGAGAACATGAGTAAGGATGGTACCAGCCGTAAATTTAGGGAAGGTCTTATCATCTCCCATTACTTTATATGCTCACTGGCAATGAATTCATTGTAGCTCTTTCAAAGTAAGGGTTTGAAGTTCCAGAGCTTTCTTTTCATGCATGTCTGTTTCTTTCTGTTACATGTCACCCTATCCTGTTTAGCAGACAAGTAATATTGAGACATTGGAATTGTCTGGAGGACATAAAGGAACACCCAAGCATCCATCCTCAACAATAATAACAATGACTTGCATTTATACAGTGTCTTTAACACAGCCCACTGATGTGAGTACATGCAAATGCATCATTATTTTGGAACAGTTCCAAATAAAACTGCAGCTGCAAATTGTATTCTGCTGCAAAATGGGCATGCATGGTATACATTTAAATTGTGCCATGCATGCTTTGCCCATTTACTTGGTGTAATGTAAAGATGGGTCAATTCACTTTGGCTGATTTTGTCAGGTGTTCAGATATTTTCTACATTTGGTGCCACATCCTATGATTTTGGATTTCAGCATGCTCAAATTGGAAATTCTCTTCTGAGGGGAAGAGGCCTTAGAATGTCAAACAGGGAAATCCTGCTGTGCTCCATTTTTTCCAAGCACCTTCCCTGCTGCATCAAAACATTTTGGAATTGTAACTCGTTGCTGCTCCATTCTCACACATCTCTGGACATGTGTAGCAAAAAATCTTTGCATTTAAAACACACTTAAATGTCAGTAGTGGTGTCAGATATACTGCCCCCAAAACAATGATCTCATAATAATGGGAAGATTAAATGGCGGGAGGTCACTTTGAATGCGATCCCTCCATTTTCATCAGAGTCAACCCATGTGCCTTGATTGGGGAAAATGCCCACACATTAACATTCCCACCGCCTACTTGATCAGATCAGAAAATTGGCTGTTCTGTCTCCTTGGTACTCAGTGCTTTTTATGCTTTGATCTTTGGTGCAGTGAACTGCAGAGAAGTATTTTCATTCCCTCTGCCAGCACACAGGTAATATTTCCACTGTAAGACATTGTTCAGCATCTAAATCAAAAGACTGCATCACTTAGATGCCCTGAGTGCGACCAGTCATCCTGAATCTTAATTAAAAAGTGAAGTGTCAAGAGCAGATGACAGCAAGCATGATCAAGGAATACAGGAGTGCATTTTCATTGAACCATTTAGTTTGCAGGCTGCCTCAGCAACTGATGACAAATTCTGTTTTCTAGTGGTCATTCAGTGCAGGAAAGAGTTCAGATTAGTGTCAGCATAAAGAAACTGGGCTGTTTTCATTTTTCCACCTATTTAGTCTCTAAGGGCCAGAACTTGAATAAAGAGTTTGATTGTCTAATGCACATTTCATAGAATCATAGACTAATACAGCACAGCAAGAGGCCATTCAGTCCATCTTGCCTGTGCCGGCTCTTTGAGAGAGCTGTCTACCTAGTCTCACTCCTTTGCTCTTCCCCCATAGCCCTGCCAATTTAGATCTTGGGGTGCAACATCGGAAAAATTACATTTGCAATGTTTGTATGTTTAACAGATGTTTGATAGATTTGTGACATCCAACCAGAAAGATGAAAATCATAACAGTCGATCTAAAGTAAATGTAACTGAGGCAAATTCTACATTTCCAAATTAATACTGCTCTTTCTTAATACAAGTGCGCACTTTTCCCAGGAAGCAGGAAATAAACTAACGAGAAAGGAAAATGGTGCGTAAGTGAGAATAGCTGAGTTGAATTATTAGACCCCTAACAAAGTCACCCCTAAAAGACACGGGTAGATTTTTGTTTTCATTGAATGGAGAGTAATCTGGTGGAGCAGAACACAACGTAACCAAATTTCATTCAATTTATTGTAAACTTGGCATTATGTAAATAGTACATGCTGCAGCCACCTCATGCTGGTGTTAGTGAGGATGATTTTGAGTTCAGTGGAAAGGCATTGATCAAACTGACTGTTTTGTCTTGGATGGTGTTGAGCTTTTTGAGTGTTCCAGTGAATGAACCCATCCAGAAAAGTGGTAAATGTTCCAACACACTACAAACATGAGCTTTGTAGATATTGAAGGGGCATTAGTTGGGGGGGGGGGTGGGTACAAGAGCAGATTCACCCATTGCAGAGTACCCTATCTATGCCCCAATATTTAAGCCACAATGTTGATATGTCTAATCCAGTTAAACTTCCTGTCAATATTGATGGTGAGGAGTTCAGTAATAATAGTGTCATTGAGGTGGGTTGGGTATCCCTTATTGGAAGTAGTTATTCTATGGCATTCATGTGGCATGAATGTTATCTGCTACTTGTCGGCTCAAGTATTCATCTTCTTCAATTCTTCCATCACTTTACTGATGATTGGGAGGACGGCACAGTGGCGCAATGGTTAGCATCGCAGCCGCACAGCTCCAGCGACCCGGGTTCAATTCTGGGTACTGCCTGTGTGGAGTTTGCAAGTTCTCCCTGTGTCTGCGTGGGTTTCCTCCGGGTGCTCCGGTTTCCTCCCACATGCCAAAAGACTTGCAGGTTGATAGGTTAATTGGCCATTATAAATTGCCCCTAGTATAGGTGGTAGGGAAATATAGGGACAGGTGGGGATGTGGTAGGAATATGGAATTAGTGTAGGATTAGTATGAATGGGTGGTTGATGGTCAGCACAGACTCGGTGGGCCGAAGGGCCTGTTTCAGTGCTGTATCACTAAACTGAACAGGACACTGCTTGACCAGGATACATTTGTCATGAATTTTGTGGACAGGACATATTTAGACAGGGTGGCACATTGTGCATTAAGACCAGAATGTTATTAGACCACATACCCTTTGCTATGCCCAGTGTACTCAGCCACCTCTTAATGTTACTTAGAGTGACATTTTTCTGCATTTTGTTCCATTTATTAGTTTGTTTTGCTGGAGAATCTGCTAGTTTTGTATTTTTCTTTCTCTTCCTGTCAATATTTTTGCTTCATTTGCTTCAAAAATTCAAAGCCTTCCAAGTGTTACAGTCAAGTGAGGAGGGGTCGATGGGCTTCTCTCTTTTCCCTCCTTGTTTGACCACAACAGGTCTAACTCTTTCTTAAAGTGGATGTACTGGTCAATTCAGTAGGTGTTTGATAACTTACTATGATCATAACAAGAACCAATTGGACAGGTTTTCTTCAGTTAACATAGAAAGAGGTTAACTTTATTGGACCTAAACCAAACTAATAAAATAATAAACAACATGGCAACTTTCACTCTTACGGTAGATTGGTTGAGTTAGAGTCCATAAAACAAAAGGGTATACAGTCTGTGGGATTTGGTGATTTGGCTGGCTTCTAGCTGAATTCAGAGGTCCTGAGGCTTTTAGTTTGAAGAGGTAGATGACTGGTTCGCTGAGACTCTTGGGGATAGCAATGCGGATGATGTCTTCCAATGGAGTTTCAAATTTTAGCCAGAGTATGCAAAGGTGGTTAGTCAAAAAGCAAGATTTGAAAGTTTTCAAGCTGGAATGCAGAGAGAGAGAGAGAGGGACCCCCACTTAGGTTCTGCTCATGTCAGAGTCCAGTTGCTTCTCCTCTGCTGCAGAGAAAAGCATAGCTTAAAACCACAGATGGGAAGGGGCTTGTCACATGACAGCCACTCAGTCATTCAAACATAGCAGTTAAAAGTATTTCTCTGCTTCCTGAGAGAACAGGTAGTTCCTTTAAACTTCCTGGGTCTTGGTTCTTGTTGGGAAATGTGAAGACATTTTGTCTCTCTCAACACAGTCCTTTGCAATGTAGGATACAGTATAGCAAACTAGGTGATAATCTTAAGCTGCTACCAGCCATCCTGTTTTAAATATTTAAAAAAAAATACAAATTCCTATCTCCTGACAGTGGAACAAAGAAAACTATCATGCAACAAAACACATTGGCATAACAACTCCCCACCACGCAAAATGAAATGTGACAACAGGAACATTTCATTATGGGGTCACAAAAAAGAAAAAAAATATACACATGCACTCACAGTCTCACTGTCATAGCTATACTCTGGTTCATTTTTAGAAAAAAATCTGGGATTGTGCACGAGCACAACTGGGGAACTGCAACTGCTTTGACTGGGCTCAATCAGCCTGTGAACAAGCATACATTGAATTTCCTTGTGTATTTCTACAATATCTTCCTTTTCCGGTTTGTCTATATCAATGAACTCAAGCCTGGATTCAAAGTTGTTCAAAACTTTGTGAAGATCATCCAGTTCTTTTTGTACATGTTTTATCTGTGCTCAGACAGCCTGGCCCACAATTCCTCTTCAATTAGGATACTTGACTTGCAGTCACCACCACCATCACCACCCTCCAAATTTGCCACAAAAACCTTTTGGGTCTTAGGGTTTTCCTTTGGCTTATGAGCCTTTCCTGTCTCCCTTCAGAATTTAAATCTTTAATTTCTAGGTCTTCAGTCTGAATTTCCTCCCAAACTTGGGTCAGTTTCCTGGGACCTAGGCGACGGGGATTTTGTTTTATGGGAGGGGTCTCTACTACATCCACACAGTGTAGGGTTGGGGTTGTGCACCCTGGTTTGTCCTTGCAGATCCCTTTAAACGCTTAGCCTTGTTAAGCATCCTCTCTGTTCTGCATTTAAATAGGAGAGTACGGTGTCTAATTTCCTTAACATTTCAGTGTTAGCTAACCAGATGGTAGGGGGTTCAATTTGGGAATCCTTCAGGCCGCCTTCTAGCTCATCCTCACTGTCCCTTTCGCCCTCCTCTTTCCTGACAGCCTGAGAGACTTGTGCTTGTTTGTCCCCTTCACGACTGTGATACCATTTTAACATATTGATGTGGCACAGCCTTTGCTTTTTCCTACGATCTGGGATGTCAATTATATAATTTACCTGGCTAATTCTCTTTACTACTCTGTACGGGCCACTGGCTTTCAATGGTTCTCCTTGTATGGCTAATAGCACTAACACATGGTCTCGAGGCTGAAATGTTCTGGACTTGGCATGTTTATTCACCTGCCTTCTCATAGCTGTCTGGGAGGTTTTTAGTTATTCCTGAGCCACCGCACAGGCTTTCGTGAGCCATTCTTGGAACATGGAGATGCAGGAAAACAGGGAAGATTCGTCCCTGGGTCCCAAAAACCTCTCCTTGATTAGTTTAAGAGGATCTCTCACCTTGTGTCCATAAACTAATTCAAAGGAACTAAAGCCAGTGGACTCATTAGGTGACTCTTTGGTAGCAAACAGAAGAAATCCCAGCTCTTTGTCCCAGTCATAGCAGTATGCCCTGATCATTGTCTTCAGGGTCTGGTGGTACCGCTCGAAAGCCGCTTGTAACAGTGAGTTGCAGGCTGAGGACTTTAGCTGAGTTATGCCAAGATTACCCATGATCTTTTGAAAAATACTGGACATAAAATCTGTGCCCTGATCTGACTGTATCTCGGCAGGCAGCCCATATTTGGTGAAGAATTGGGTTGGCCCCGCCACTACTACCTTGGCAGAGATAGTCCGTAGAGGGATAGTCTCTGGAAATCGAGTAGCCACATCCATAGTGGTGCGAAGATACTAGTAGCCCCCTTTTGTTTTCGGCGGGGCCTTACACAATCTACCAGCATTCAGCTGAATGGTTACCCAAAAGCCGGTATGGGAATTAGGGATGCAGGTTTTATTGCAGGTTGAGGGTTCCCCAAAACCTGGCATGTGAGGCAAGTCTTACAGAACTCCACCACATCTTTGTGGAGTTGTAGTCAGTGAAAATGCTGTCTTGAGCTTTTCTGATACCGACATGTCCAGCCATTGCAATTTCATGCACTATTCTCAATATTTCCTTACGGTACCTCGCTGGAACCACTACCTGGTGAACCACTGTCCACTCTTCGTCTGCAGGTCTGTGAGGAGGCCTCGCTTCCTCGCCACCACCTCATCCTTTAAATAGTAGCACTCTGGAACTCCCTCTGCTTCAGTTTCAGTTTGGGAAGTCTGTGCTAACTTTTCTAACCTTGGGTCGGCTTGCTGAACCTCAACCAAGGAAGACCTGTTTAACCCATCCTTTGGATCCTCTAACTTCCCAAAGAAGATTTCAGATAACCAGACACTAGCATCATCTGTCTGTAGTGCCAGTTCAGCCGGACTGGGTCACCACACAGTCAGGAAAAATGCCAGGGTCCTTTTCCAGTAACTGCTGTCTCCCTGACCTTTTGCGGTCTCTCTAAAACCACTGGGGAAGCTACCACCTTCACGTCCACCAGATCATTACCCAGGAGCAGGTCGACCCCATTCATAGGTCTTCTCTTCTTCTTCTTTGGCCTCCTTGTCTTGAGAGACAATGGGTAAGCGCCGGGAGGTGCTCAGTGGTTTGTGAAGCAGCACCTGAAGTGGCTATAAAGGCCAATTCTAGAGTGACAGACACTTCTACAAGTGCTGCAGATAAAATTGGTTGTCGGGGCTGTTACACAGTTGGCTCTCCCCTTGCGCTTCTGTCTTTTTTCCTGCCAACAGCTAAGTCTCTTCAACTCGCCACTCTTTAGCCCTGCCTTTATGGCTGTCCATCAGCTCTGGCGATCACTGGCAACTGACTCCCATGACTTGACTTCCAGCAGTCAACTCAAAGGTGACTTGCCTTGTTATGGAGACATATAGGCTTTCGGGCATCACTCCTGTTCTCAGCACCGTCCTTTTTGGCCTGAGGAGGGCCCCTGGTGTTTTCATCTCTCCCTCCTCACTCATGGCTGTTCATCCTCCTATCACTCTCCCACCTTCTATTCTTTTCAGGTTTTTGGAGGTGACAAGGGAAGGTCTTCCCTAGGGGCAAGGGCTTGTGAATAAGTTTATAATCATCAGCCAGGATTGCTGCCTGCCTGGCTTTTGGAACCTTTTGTTCTTCCACATTGTTTCTTATGGAAAGGGGAAGCGAGTTTTTGAACTCCTCTAGGAGGATCACCTCTCTAAGGTTTTCATAGGTGAACTCTATCTTAAGTGCCCGTATCCAACGGTTGTAAGTGAGTTGCTTAACCCCTTCGAACTTGATATAAGTTTGTTCCTGCTGCTTTCGGAGAGTTCAGAATTTTTGGTGGTACACCTCCGGTACTAGCTCGTATGCACTCAGCATAGCATTTTTAGTCATCTCATTGTCTAATGAATTCTCGTCAGGCAACAGTGAATAAACCTCATGAGCTTTTCTGGTTAGTTTGCTTTGCAATCACAGTGTCCAGCTCTCAGTCAGCCACTTGAGCTGTTTTGCAAACTTTTCAAAAGAGGCATGAAAGGCTTCCACATCCCCCTCAATGAACTTTGGTATCAACTGGGAGAACTTTAAGAGCTCTTCACACAGTCCTGAGATAGGGGTAACTCCCTCGCTAGTGGTGCCTTCACTGGGTACATTGGGTCTTCTTCTATTCAGTTCAAGCTGCCTTAACTCCCTTTGGAAAGCTTTCTTTTTCCCTTTCCTGCATCTCAGTCTCCTCTTTCTCTCTCTGGAAAGTCTCTCAAAGAGGTAATATTACAGCTAAACCAACATTAATCTTGACCAGTTAGGACAAGGCAGAGATGGATCTGTAAGCTACGGAATGGGAATCCAGGGAGCCAGGGCAAAACAGCACACTAGCAGACTTCTTTTGGGCCTCCTTATCTCGAGAGACAATGGATACGCGCCTGGAGGTGGTCAGTGGTTTGTGAAGCAGCGCCTGGAGTGGCTATAAAGGCCAATTCTGGAGTGACAGGCTCTTCCACAGGTGCTGCAGAGAAATTTGTTTGTTGGGGCTGTTGCACAGTTGGCTCTCCCCTTGCGCCTCTGTCTTTTTTCCTGCCAACTACTAAGTCTCTTCGACTCGCCACAATTTAGCACTGTCTTTATGGCTGCCCGCCAGCTCTGGCGAATGCTGGCAACTGACTCCCACGACTTGTGATCAATGTCACACGATTTCATGTCGCGTTTGCAGACGTCTTTATAACGGAGACATGGACGGCCGGTGGGTCTGATACCAGTGGCGAGCTCGCTGTACAATGTGTCTTTGGGGATCCTGCCATCTTCCATGCGGCTCACATGGCCAAGCCATCTCAAGCGCCGCTGACTCAGTAGTGTGTATAAGCTGGGGGTGTTGGCCGCTTCAAGGACTTCTGTGTTGGAGATATAGTCCTGCCACCTGATGCCAAGTATTCTCCGAAGGCAGCGAAGATGGAATGAATTGAGACGTCGCTCTTGGCTGGCATACGTTGTCCAGGCCTCGCTGCCGTAGAGCAAGGTACTGAGGACACAGGCCTGATACACTCGGACTTTTGTGTTCCGTGTCAGTGCGCCATTTTCCCACACTCTCTTGGCCAGTCTGGACATAGCAGTGGAAGCCTTACCCATGCGCTTGTTGATTTCTGCATCTAGAGACAGGTTACTGGTGATAGTTGAGCCTAGGTAGGTGAACTCTTGAACCACTTCCAGAGCGTGGTCGCCAATATTGATAGATGGAGCATTTCTGACATCCTGCCCCATGATGTTCGTTTTCTTGAGGCTGATGGTTAGGCCAAATTCATTGCAGGCAGACGCAAACCTGTCGATGAGACTCTGCAGGCATTCTTCAGTGTGAGATGTTAAAGCAGCATCGTCAGCAAAGAGGAGTTCTCTGATGAGGACTTTCCGTACTTTGGACTTCGCTCTTAGACGGGCAAGGTTGAACAACCTGCCCCCTGATCTTGTGTGGAGGAAAATTCCTTCTTCAGAGGATTTGAACGCATGTGAAAGCAGCAGGGAGAAGAAAATCCCAAAAAGTGTGGGTGCGAGAACACAGCCCTGTTTCACACCACTCAGGATAGGAAAGGGCTCTGATGAGGAGCCACCATGTTGAATTGTGCCTTTCATATTGTCATGGAATGAGGTGATGATACTTAGTAGCTTTGGTGGACATCCGATCTTTTCTAGTAGTCTGAAGAGTCCACGTCTGCTGACGAGGTGAAAGGCTTTGGTGAGATCAATGAAAGCAATGTAGAGGGGCATCTGTTGTTCACGGCATTTCTCCTGTATCTGACGAAGGGAGAACAGCATGTCAATAGTCGATCTCTCTGCACGAAAGCCACACTGTGCCTCAGGGTAGACGCGCTCGGCCAGCTTCTGGAGCCTGTTCAGAGCGACTCGAGCAAAGACTTTCCCCACTATGCTGAGCAGGGAGATTCCACGGTAGTCGTTGCAGTCACCACGGTCACCTTTGTTTTTATAGAGGGTGATGATGTTGGCATCGCGCATGTCCTGGGGTACTGCTCCCTTGTCCCAGCACAGGCATAGCAGTTCATGTAGTGCTGAGAGTATAGCAGGCTTGGCACTCTTGATTATTTCAGGGGTAATGCTGTCCTTCCCAGGGGCTTTTCCGCTGGCTAGGGAATCAATGGCATCACTGAGTTCCGATTTGGTTGGCTGTATGTCCAGCTCATCCATGACTGGTAGAGGCTGGGCTGCATTGAGGGCAGTCTCAGTGACAGCATTCTCCCTGGAGTACAGTTCTAGGTAGTGCTCAACCCAGCGGTTCATTTGTTTGCGTTGGTCAGTGATTATGTCCCCCGATTTAGATTTGAGGGGGGTGATCTTCTTGATGGTTGGCCCAAGAGCTCTCTTCATGCCATCATACATTCCTCTGATGTTTCCGGTGTCTGAGGCCAGCTGAATATGACTGCATAGGTGTTGCCAGTAGTCGTTTGCGCAACGCCTAGCTGTTCTTTGTGCAGTACTTCTGGCTGCTTTAAGTGCTGCGGATGTTAAATCGCTGGGGGCTTTCTTGTAGTTCAAAAGTGCAATGCGCTTAGCGGTTATGACAGGTTCCAGCTCTTCATTATGAGATTGAAACCAGTCTGCATTTCTCTTCGCACTTTTGCCGTAGGTGGTCAAAGCTGACTCATAGATGGCGTCTCTGATGTGGGCCCACTTGGTCTCAGCATCCCCTGTGGGAGTGTTTTGAAGGGCTGTTACAAGTGAATTTAGAAATTTTTGTAACAGCTGTGGGTGAGAAATTCTGCTCGTGTTGATGCGCGGGTGGCCCTTCTGCTTGGAATGATGCAACTTCTTTGGTCTGAGTCTAACCTTGCTGCACACCAGGGAGTGGTCGGTGTCGCAGTCCGCACTGTGGAAGCTGCGTGTGATTTGAACACTGTTTAAGGCGGCTCGCCTTGTGACAATGAGGTCTAGCTGGTGCCAACGACGTGATCTTGGGTGCCTCCATGAAACCTGGTGACAGGGTTTAGTGTGAAAGAACGAGTTGGTGATGCAGAGGTTATGATAGGTACACAACTCAAGCAGTCTCTGCCCGTTCTCATTCATCCTTCCAACGCCATAGCGCCCAAGGCAGGAGGGCCATGAGTCATGGTCGGCCCCAACCCTGGCATTAAAGTCCCCCAGCAGGAATAGGTGTTCGGTGTTGGGGATGCTGCTAATGATGTTATGGAGTTGTTCATAGAACTGGTCTTTAGCTTCAGGTGCGGAGCAGAGTGTTGGAGCATAGATGCTGAGTAGGTGTACTGGACCAGAGGTGGTGAGCAGTCGGATGGACAGTATGCGTTCCGAGCCATTTGAGGGAGGCTCTATCATGCTGAGCAAGGAGTTTCTGATGGCGAAGCCCACTCCATGCTTTCTTGGTTCTTCAGGATCCCTGCCCTGCCAGAAGAAGGTGTAGTCTTGCTCTGCTAGAGAGCCACTCGCGGGGAGGCGAGTCTCCTGAAGTGCTGCAATGTCCACATTGAATCTACTGAGCTCGTTGTTAATGATGGCGGTCTTCCGAGAATCGTTGATTTGTGTAAGGTCTTCCGACAGGCCAGGACACATAGTTCTGACGTTCCAGCTTGCAAAGCGAAGGGCTGGTACCTTCTTTCCTTTTTTCATGTTGTTTGGTGCGGTGTATCAGTCCACCTTTCGGGCAATGACCCTGAGCTCCAAGCACCCATTGAAGCAGGCAGACTGTGGCGGGACAGAACCTTATTGACCGGGGGCTGCCCGGTTTGAGGCGGGCTGTAGCTGTCCAGTGAGGTGCAATGACCTCTCCCACCGACAAAGGCAACCCGTGGCGCCCAGTTTCTACGCCAATTTATCTGGACTTATAACCCGTAACTGCTGCCTTCCGTGTTGTTTTAGTCGCTGTGAGGCAACTATGGAGTGACCTCTCCATGGCGCATGCCTGGGCAAATTTATGGAGGTTGAGAGTTGCCCAGTCGTCAAAACCCCCCTCTCGGCCTTTCTGGTGGGGTCCAAAGGAGTGCAGGACACGACGTTTGGCACCAGTATGGCTGCAGGAACTGCCGGAAACATGCCAAAGGTGACACATGACCGCCTACGGGGTTCCGCTCCGGATTTTCTGTTAGGGTTTACTCCCTTAGCCTTGGTCTCTCCCGAGACGCCCACAAGGCAGTGGGGTTGTTGGGGCCCCTACACAGGTGTAGGATGGTGCCGGTGGGAGGAGGGGATGCAAGGGGGAGGGGTAGAGGGAGGGGGTGGGGGGGGGGTGCAGGGGAAGGGGGTGCGGGGTGAAGATGGTGCGAGGGGGGGGCGGGCTGGGACGGGGTTGTGAGGGGGTGAGCTGAGAGGGTGGAGCAGGGAAGGGGACGGGGGTGGGGGGGGGGTGGAAGGGGGGTAAAGGGGGGGGGAGGGGGGGTGGAATCTGGTGCAGGTAATAAGCCATTTCCTCAGTGCCCACCATCGACGTCCGGAAAGCTCATCCACGTCCTTCGGGAGGTGAAGCATCATTTGGCAGACTTAGAGGTGATTACATTTGCTAAGGGTTTTTTTTTTGCAGTGGTTTAAATAAAGGCATGCAGCATTGCCGACAGTGCGCTGCAGATGCTCTCCGAGCCATCTCCCGCGGGCGCTTTGAAGTTGCGGCCGGGGGGGGGCCGTTCGTGGATGTTTTGGGTGTTCGGGGCACCTTTTCACAGGACTTCTCTCGGGTCCCGCAGCTCCTTCTTCACCTCAATGGACTTACCGCATGCCGTGGCTGCAGACACTCTGGACAGTTAGGACAAGGCAGAGATGGATCTGTAAGCTACGGAATGGGAATCCAGGGAGCCAGGGCAAAACAGCACACTAGCAGACTATATAAGGAAAAAAGGGAAGAACCAAAGCATTACGTTCTACCCCACAGCACCTACCCGAAAAGGAGTCAAGCATTGTTTAATTTAGATTGTTCTTATCTACTACATTAAAGATGTGCATTGCTGATTTGTATTAACCAAATCATGATTGAAATGATTGAATATTATTAAATATAATTGCAATAAACTGTTGTTTAAAGAATAGAAGCATGAAAATGGCGGCGTAGTGGTTAGCACCGCAGCCTCACAGCTCCAGCGACCCGGGTTTGGTTCTGGGTACTGCCTATGCGGAGTTTACAAGTTCTCCCTGTGACCGCGTGGGTTTCCACCGGGTGCTCCGGTTTCCTCCCACAGCCAAAGACTTGCAGGTTGATAGGTAAATTGGCCATTGTAAATTGCCCCTAGTGTAGGTAGGTTGTAGGGGAATGGTGGGGATGTGATAGGGAATACGGGATTAATGTAGGATTAGTATAAATGGGTGGTTGTTGGTCGGCACAGACTCAGTGGGCCGAAGGGCCTGTTTCAGTGCTGTATCTCTCTATGACTCTAATTGTTTTTACTTTAAAATTCCCATCAAAGCTTAGGACAGGCTGGTTGGAATAGAGGGTCTTTACCTGTCCATCATTGTTGGTATGTTTGTATATTCTGTACATAGATTTCATCAATAATTATCAATCTTCTGTAGCATTTCACACAGGGAGTCAAGATCAAGTGCTGTCTTAAAATGAAGTGGGATTAGAGGGTGGGAGGTAAGTTGATCAGGGCAAACAGATATAATTTAACATCCATTTTAAAATCACACATTATGGGTGATTCACAAATTGCTATATGTGTTAATGCGCTAATAACACTGGGCACTGTGAACTTGCTATTATTTTTCCAGCAATTTCTGGGGCATTGTGCTGTTGTGCTGCCCTAATTATTGCACTGCACAGCCAAATAGACATATGACAATAAATAACAATTACAAAGCAAGTCTGTGGACAGCAATTTATTTTACCCAACATACTGAAAGCATTTAAAAGAATTAACTTCAGCGAATCTGATCCAACTGGATTACTTTTAATAGATAAGGTAATTTTTTAAAAAGCCTTCCCGTAGCAACATCCGCAAATCTTTTATCTTTCTACAGTTGCTGAAATATTTGGAATCCAAATATCAAGGAAATGTCAAGGCACAAGAGAAGTACACTGAGCAGTTCCACATGAAAGCGGGTTTTCTGGAGCGCTCAGCAATGACTCCTGGCTGGCAGCCAAAGGGCAGAATAATCTCTCATTTTTACTGAGAGTTCACATCGCCATGACAAATGGATGCTCCTAAATAACAGCATGGCCTACAAGCTCTCACTTCTGATTGTCGTCATACATCACCACTGGGGTCGGCAGACCAGATAATAATGGCTTGTTGTTAACCATTAGCAAGTTCATCCTGTCTAAATAAACTGAAACAGTGAGCAAGGAGTATTTTCATGAAATTTATAAGCCTGACGTTCATGATGCCATGTAAATACAATCAGAGTGGAATAAGCTTGAGTAAATATGAACTGAAGTATGTGTAGAATTTTAATACATCTTTAATACTATTGAATTGTTTACTAGGATGAAACAAAGCAAAGTAAAACACTATATTAATTTATGAATTAATTATTAGAATAATCTTTTAAGCTGGTAGTGTATGAAGGGTCAATGTGTGTGGTATTACACCAGGAAATGTGCTGATGTAACATTCTGCATTGTGATGAGAAATACCAGACTTTTTGTTTAATTAGAAGTCTTTCAATTAAAAGTTTATCAAGCATCTGAAAGTCCAAATAAACTATATTATAGTGTCTGTTATCTGCAATATCCTTAAAGGAGGCAATTGATTTTTTCAGGGAGCACTTTCCCTTTCTAAATCCATTCTGCCTTCTATTATTACTATATAGGTACTCCTCTAGTTTACCCTGTAGCATAATTCAATTCACTTTATTTGTTATTAATGTTAAGCGAACGGGTTTAACATCAAAATCCCATTAGCCGATTATGTTCTTATATAGGAGATCTTCAGCAGCAGGGGAGATCACAATCTTGAGTGAGACTGTCGCCAAATGCAAAGATAACACTGCTTAATTGTTATTTCACACTTTTCTTCAAAAAGTATCATGGCTTAAATTCATTTTTGTGATCATACACAAATGAAGTCAGGTTTAATAAATTTCTCATAATTTCTACATATTCTGCAATGAAACAATGGAAATCACCAGAAGTGATTTTTAAATAAGGATCACATCTATATGAGTGTAATAAAATTACAATTGTTAGAAGTATGGTAACAATGCCTTTTGTGCATCAGTTCATGAATACTTTACCGTTATGTGTTGCAGTGACTTGTAACATGATTCATATTATCTCCAGTGGGACCATTAGGCTAATTAAAGTGTCGTCATGAAAATGTTCTTATTCAAAAACATTATACACTCTTAAAATTATATGTAACAACTAATAAAAGCATCATGTTCTAAATTAGTGAAGGGAAAATTGTAATGTGGGGACATGCCTTCCTTGGTTATTAACCTCATTCTACCTAAGATTTCTATATGTGTGGCTGGTCCAAGTGCATGAGTTAGATTAAACTTCCAGTTTTGAAAGTGTTCAAGCCCTTACTTATATTTGGGCAATTTTCCATCATTTATTTTATGTTGGTGCTGTGCCAAAATCAACAGCAATGATAACTTGAATTAGACATCGCAGAGCATTTTACAAAGGGCAGAGGTGGAGAGCAATCAGGAAGTGAAGGAGTAACTAAAGGCACAGTTAAGAAGTTAGGTCTGTGGCAGGCTTTTAATGGCAGGGGAATATATAGCAAGGAAAAGTGGTGCAGACTTTGGTAGCCTTGAAAGGGAGAATTTGGGATTTGATTTCGTTTTCTGTAATCACCTAAATTCAGAAAATGGTAAAATAAACATTCAATAGCTTTATTTAAACACTATTTAAACATTTAAAAAAAGTTTCAAGCAGATTTTCTTTTTAATTAGTTTGACTAATGGCTAATTTTATGTTCCTTGGGGATTGTACCCAGTGTCTGCTATTACCAACCCCACCCTCTTTCTCCTCATTCCAAGGGCCAAGCTATCATCTTCGTCCAACACATTGCAACAAGCTTTCCCATACTGAGCAGTTGCTGACTATTTGCTGTTGTGGTTGCCTGGTATTGCTAAGGAGACACGCTCAATTGTTTGATGCCCTGGAAACTCATTACAGAAAATTAATTTTAATAACATTGCAATTGACTGATTGGCGTAGAGAGAAATCCCCACATAGTGCATCAAACAATTCTTTTTCTTTGAGAGGTCAGAATAAGCTTTCACTCAATCTGAACTTTTGTCCCAAGTAGTTGTGAAGAGAAACTTGAGAGACTGGGACTATTTGCATTGGAGCAGGATAGGTTAAAATGTAATAGATGTTTTAAAATGATGAAGGATGAACATGTAAAGACTTTTCTTTCTGGTTTGGGAGTTAATGAATTGTCACAAAGTTTAGGAAAAATTTCTTTACACCACGTTATTGGTTTCGGTAGCAACAAGAGAAATGCTGGAGCTGCAGTGAGAGGTGCGGCAATATCTGGCAGAGATGCCAGAGGCGATACGTGCCCAATTGTGGTCGATGGAGAGTCCATCCAAACATTGACCTTGACATTGGCTCTGATTGGTGCACGAGTGGCCTTCTCCATTGGGAGTTTGGCAGATCTGATGGAAAGCCACATCCAGCAGAGCACTCAGTGTTTGCTGGATATTCATGCAGGACTCTATACCCTTGTCCTGACCAGGGTAGTGGCTAGGTGAGAGAAGGACAGGTGACTTTGAGTCACCACCAAGTTCTCTGTCCTCTCAGGTCAGTCGGGAGTCTGCCTTGATAAGGAGGTGGAGTGTATGCCTCCCGCAGCTGGGAGCTCCTCTCAGGGTGATCCTGGTGTGGGCAGCAGCCCCTCTGCCAGTGTCGCCTGTTCATTCAACATCCTAGCTGAAAGCAGGCAGTTCTGCTTCTGTGCAGGAGGCTAACAGCATGCCAGGACTCTCCAGGCCCAACGCATATGGACGACGACCACCAAGGTCATGCATAGCCACGGGGCACCAAGGTCAGCAGGCAGTCTCCACCTCAGCTAACAGTGTAGGGGCAGCACCGCATAGGAGTTCACGTAAGAGAATTAAGAAGTGCACTTAGAATCATTGGTTGTTCATGGGTGAATGTTTGTCTATCATTACACTGCCCACCTCCATTATGACTGTAAACAAATATTTACTGCGAGGCATGGAAACCCTCCCTTTTTCCTCCATCAAGGATTTGACTCTTCACTGCATCCCAGTCTCCAGTAAGAAGCTGGAGGCGATCGCTGATGCTGCGAGAGCTCAGCTCTAGAGCCTCACCAGATCAGCTCTGCAACAATTTTCAATAAGACATTGCATTGTTAAGGAAGGAAAGGTGAAAGATGGCTGCATAAAGGAAGCTCATTATTGGATAAGGTACAAGGACCATAAAGGATCAAATGAAACTTGAATCTATAAGGGCATCACAAGCCTTCCTTGTGTGCCTTTCATGTCCAATGTATGTCTTATTACCCCCTGGGGTTCTTTATCTGATCTAGCTTACCCATTTTCACACTTGACATCCTCATCATCTGAGGAGGCAGTCCACTCCTCACTTTCCTCATTGCTCATCGGCTCCTCCCTCTGCAGGGCAAGGTTTTGCAGCGCCTCATTCACCCAGGTGACACTCGCCGGGACATACTGAGGGGCTCCTCTGGACCTACCTAAGCACCTTCATCTTCAGCAGACCAATGGCCTGCTCAATGGTAGCTCGTGCTGCTCAGTGGCAGACATTTTATCTCTCTTCTGCATCCAGGCGTGGGTTCCTCACAGGCGACAGCAGCCATGTCATCAGTGGGTTGCCCTGGTCCCTAAGGATCAGCCCCTGATGGCTGGAGGGAGGGTGGAAAAGTTCAGGAAACTGGGACGTCCTTAAAATGTAGACATCGTGGCAATTTCTCAGGAAGCTTGCGCAGACCTGGAGGATTTGTTTACAGTGGTCACACCAGTTGTACATTGAGGGAGTGGAAGTCCTTCCTGTTAATGAAGGCCACTGGCTGGTGTTCTAGAGCCTGATAGCCACATGCATGCAGTCGATGACACCCTGCACCTGGGGGAATCCAACAATGGTTCTGAAACCAATGGCCCTCTTTTCTTGTGAGTTGGGATCTATGCGGAAGGGCACGTAATCTCCGGCCCTCCTGAACAGGGCATTGGTAACCTCCTTGATGCACCGATGTGCCGCAGACTGCCTTCAGGGCCACTGGCATTGGATTGCCACCCAGTCCCTTGGGGGACAGCTCATTATGCATCATTGCACACAACTTAGCGATGGATTCCCTGGAGAGCTGTACTCTTCGTTAACACTGCCTCTTGGATTTGTGCAGGTAGTTGAGGCTCAACCTGTACACTCTTTCTGGAGGGTACCTCCTTCTGCGCCAGCACCTCCCTCTCTACCTCCTCTTCATCTTTCTGCCACATCCGGAGGCCGCTGAGGTTCCTCTTGTGGGTTCATAGGCTGTTGCAGTGTTGCTGAAGGTGCCTGGCCCTCCCTACCATTTGGCTCCACTTGGTCTTCAATGGGGTCCCCAAAGCCTGGGTGAATGAGGCCCATGATAAATGGCCTCTCCCTTAAAGGCAGTCTTCTCCTGCCAGTGTCCCCTTCTTGATGCCCAAACGTGTAGGATTAGTATAAATGGGTGGTTGATGGTCGGCACAGACTCGGTGGGCCGAAGGGCCTGTTTCAATGCTGTATCTCTCTATGACTCTATGATGTGTGATCCTTGCCCAGGTGTCACTTGTACGTTGCCTTGTTGAATTGGATTCCCTGCAGCACAGCCAACCTTCCCCTCACTCCTGAGATGCTAAGCTCAGCCCTTCCTGCTTGGCCCTTTTGCTCTTTCGATGGCCTCCCCTTCCAGGCAGACATGATCTTCTGCTTTGATGTCGCCTCCTTCAAGGAGGAGAGACTCTGAAGCCCTGAGAGACCCGTGCACCGTTTATTGCAACCAACATATAAAATTACTTTCAAATGGCCATTTAACTAGCTTAATTACCTGCCCACCGCGTCGCCGTCAGATCTCCTCCCTCCATGTTTTCCGCCATGGACAAAATCGGGATGCAACATCATGACGTCAGACTTCCTGTCCGACATGTCCCATCCCAATTTTATGTCCCCCCATGCCTCCATACCCGTCCACATTGTTACCTTAAAATTCAGCTCATCGAGTCATAGGGCTATATTTTGTCAGCCCAGAAGAAGTCCCACCGCCAGGGCAAAAGTGGGACCCAACCCTGCACTGGCAGGAGGCAGGTCCCAGAGGCAACACTTTGCCGGCGGTGCCCAATTACCAAGCCACCATCGGGGCCGCCATTCAATTGAGGATAGTGGCCTGCCCCCCAGAGCTACCAGCCCAATCAGAGGTGGCCACAGCAACATGAGGGAGAGCGCACCTCAATGCCAAGGTGCCCTCGAAGACATGTAAGTTTCTTGAGGAAGTCAGGGCGAGACAGGAGATCGGGGTGGGGGGTTATTCAGCGGTGGCGACATAGGCACAGTGCCGGACATTGCTGTCGGGGAGCGGGGGGGGTATGGACCCTCCGTGAGCCATGGAGCGTCCATCAAGGAGGTTCCTCCCATGAACTCACTGGGAGGCTTCCAGGTCTCCCCACCTGGCAGCGGGTCCTCCTGATGCAGGCAAAGTGCCCGCAGGGGCAGGCACTTAATTGGGCCCTTAGGTGGCTCAATTGGCCACTTGGTGGGCATCCGTACCTGTAAGGTTCCCGACACTGGCAAATTCAGGAAAATGCAGCCCTTAGAAACAATGTTGTAAACATTTATGGTTCTATGTGCCTAGATAGCTCGCTCTCTTTGTCTATAGCTGAACATTTCACTCTCACTCTCTTTCTATGCCTGCATTTCTGTCTCTCCTTATGTCTGAATTTATTTTGTAGACCTTTATCTATCTGAAAGTCTTTTTGTTTATCTGAATTTCTCTTTCCCTTTCTGTGCCTGAACATCTCTCTCTCTCCCAACTGTATGTCTGAACTTTTCTTTTCCTCACCCAACCGTGTGTCTGAATTTGTTTCTTCTTTGTGAACCCATGTCAAAACTTGTCTATGACAAATTCTGAAAAGTTTCCACATGCCTCCCTAAAATTAAGTCAATTTCCCAAAGTACCATATTATGTTCGTGATTAATATTTCTTAAACATGAGTGGATCTCTCCTGGGATTGCTCCTAGTGAATTACTAGATACATGACTGTGCTCCCTTACTGTCTTGTCTTTGTTTTGATGTATGTGTGTTTCTCTCTTCTCATGCTCATTTCCTTACCCAAGGTGCTCCTGTCCATATGCACCTTTTAACTCCGAAGACTGGTTGCCATGGTGGAACCAGGCACCTCTCTGCCTGGAGACACCCCCTCCCTTGGCACCTTGTGTGAGAGGCTGAAAGAATTACAAAAAACAAATGATCACTCTTGTTATCTCAAGAGGAGTTGAGCACAGGAGTAGTGAAGTCTTGTTTCAATTGTACAGAACCTGGGTTGGACCGCCACCAGAGTATTGTGTGCAGTTTTGGTCCCCTTACATTAGGAAGGATATTATTGCCATAGAAGGAGTGCAACGAAGGTTCACCAGACTTGTTCCCGGGATGACAGGACTGTCCTATGAAGAGAGATTGGGGACATTGGGCCTGTATTCTCTAGAGTTTCAAAGAATGAGAGGTGATCTCATTGAAACCTACAAAATACTTAAAGGGTTAGACAGGGTAGATGCAGCTAAGATGTTTCCCCTGGTTGGGGAGTCTAGAACCAGGGGACACAATTTCAAATAAGGGGGAAGCCACTTCGGACAGAGATGAGGAGAAATTTCTTTACTTAGAGAGTTAAGAATCTTTGGAATTCTCTACCCCAGAGGGCTGTGGAAGCTCAGTCATTGAGTATGTTTAAAGTAGAGATTGACAGATTTCTAAATACCAGTGACATAAAAGGATATGGGGATATGGTAGGAAAAAGGCATTGAAGTGGATGATCAGCAATGATCGTGTTGAATGGCAGAGCAGGCATGATGGGCTGAATGGCCTACTCCTGCTTTAATGTTCCTATGTTCATGGGTTCAGGCCACCTCTCCAGTATAGGGTCTCTCCTTCCAGAGGCTGGTTTACCTTATTTCAGAGTGTGCAAGCCTCCAGTCTTACACCAGGGTTCTGCAAGGAATGTGAGTCCCTGGTCCCCTTCCTGTCCCTGGTTACAATCCGTTGATGTTACTGGCCTTGTAACAGGCAGGTGGAAGCTCTGACCCATACAAGTCCCAGTGTGACCATCCACTAAAATCCGGGATCTGACGTATCTGCATCCTTTCTGCTGCACTCACAGCGGATTTGCAGCAGGAGTGTGGGAAAAGAGTCATGCAATTGTAGTCCCATTATAAGCACTAAAAATCCTATAAAAAGAAAGCATCATGTTTACCAGCTGCAAAAAGCAGCCAGCAAGCCTGGGGAGTATCAGCAATCAGAGGCATGTGGCTTTAGTGTTATTGGTGCTTTGAAATTCAGAGCCATTAAACGGGCCTTTTCAAGTTAAATTGGCAAATTATTGACAATTTGTGTTGAATTGTAGTCAGTTTATCCATTGGATATATGCCTATGGATTGAGACTGTTCAAACTAACTTCACATAGGTTCATTACAGCTAGAATAGAAATTTTCATTGTATGAGTACAGATCAGCTTTGATCCCCGTCCCTCTTGTTCTGCTGTCTCTAATTGTTATATATTGGGCTTTCTTTTGTCCAGTTTGATAAATAGGATCAAGTAAACAATAAGCCAAACTGGCGTCTTCCTAAACCTATATAAAAATTGATATGTTCCTCTTATGGAGGACTGACATTGTTTTGTTTCCTGAAAATGAATATGTTAGACTCCAATCACTGCAAAAATTGTGAAAGAGAACACAGCCAAAATGTCTGCATTAAAAGCTAGTTGCTGAAACTACCCCTACAGTCTTTCAGGATACTCTTAGGAAGTCTGCAGTTAAAGCTTAATTTTAAACATCATCATAAACTCTCAGACATACTTTGGGATTGACTCACTTGGATTTAAAGATATGGCTCATGAGATTGTTTAGGGATTGCTGTGGCAGCATAGCTAGGTAATCGAGTGTCTAAATGGTGAGTGGATTTAGTAAGATGAGTAATTTATTGCAACCTGATCATTCTTCCAACAATACTTGACCAAAAAAAAATCAGATTTGAAAGCACTGTCTTTGGAAGCTCTGTTTCTAAGTGCTGTGAAAACAATGTACAGGCCTGATTCCATGGGTGTGATAATGGAAAAGAGCTGCTCATGTTTTAGAACACACTGAGAGTCGTGGCACTTTAGTTTCAGAGGGATTCAATTTACTTTGTGCTACAATACATTTGCTTGTGCCAGATTTGTCAGAATATGTAACCATTATTGACCCAAGTAATCTGAAACTTTGAAAAACAAAGTACCCAGATACCCAAAGGGGGAAGTGTGTAAAATTCAGCTGTAACAAACTATCCAGGGTTAGGCAGGATGCAAGGTTACAAAAATCATTCCAGGGAATGTTTTTTTCTTAGCTAAGCTCCATAAGGAGTTGTTTTTCTTTAAAGTTAGGGATCTCTAACTCATGTCAGATGGACCTGACAAAATTAGTTCAGATGTTATCATTCATAAAATTGTAGAATCTTTTAGTAGCTAATAGTGTCTGGCTTTTCAAAATGGAATTAGTGGGTTTCTTTCAGCAGACCACTTCGTGTTTTATAAGGTCATAAATAGTTAAACTCTGATGTTCTCCCTGATATTTGTTCAACTCAACAATTAAAATCTGTTTATTGTGATTTAGCTCACATGGATGTGTGCATGTGGCTGCTTCTAATATAGAAATAGTAATATTTTACTGGGAAAGGGGTATTGCGTTTCACCCGAGTTCTGTAAGAGCAATGTAATGCAATGTAATGCAACTTTGCTGGTTCTTTATTGACCCATTAAAAAAAAATCTTGGTGGATTAATTTCCAATCTGTCTCTGTATTCTTGTTATATTTGTTGCTAGCAATAGTAATGCTGGATGAAATTAAATAATAACCTATCAATGTATTAAATATATTTAGCAGAAGACTGCTGGGTGGCAGGGTGGCACTACACATTGGAGCATTGGCACATTATGCCATGTAAGGGTGTGGTGTAGGAACTCCAGGTACTGGTCCAATGTGAGATTAGTTTGATAACAAAGATAAATACAAATGAGACCATATTTCCATAGAAACCTATAGTTCTTCTTACACAGCAGCTAGCTACCACTTGAATGATTCCAGAGCTTTGACTCAATTATCCTACCTGTAAAACTTTTCCAGATATTATCTATTCTTTACATGCAGAATTCCTTCCTGCCAACAGCCTAGAACCTGTCTTTTAATATTTTATGTCATTGTCTCCTTATTTTAGTTTAACTTGAGACAGTACTCATTATATCTATTCCATTTAGTATCTCATGGTCATTGATAAGGTCCCCTTTTATTACCTCCTTTTAAGGTTGAAATGTCTTAGGGCTTGAATTTAATTCCTAGATGGGACCATGGTATCTCCATTGGGAATGACAGCAGGCAGGCTTGATTGATTTTAATGGCTTGACCTCATTAGCTTGCCACTTGCTGACCGAAATGAAACGCCTGTGATGTCAGTGGGAAGTGCCAGACAGGGCACTACAGTTGACTGGAAGAAGGTCATTTCCAGGGAACCATAGTCCTCTGCACTAGTTAAGTGGATTGCTGTTGTTCAGCGGGGGAATCGGGTCTGGAGGGGGAAGAGGCTTGGTGGAGTCCCAAGATTTGTGGGGCCTTGAGAAGCAATTCTGATCTTCCTGACCAATAAAGAACCAAATAAAGTTTTCAAAACTTACCTTCTTGAGTCACTTGTGTCCCTGCCTGCTGTTCCTGGCAGGTCTGGCCTGGCAGGAACTCTGCTCAAGCCTCAGGTTAAAATAGCAGATGATGTAATTGGAACCCAATCTGCAAATTTAAAGAGGATTCCTTTGGCTTTGAGCAGGTGGCCTTGCTGACTGCAATTTAAAATTGTAGTTGGTCAGATTAGGGCAGTAAAGAAGTGGGTAAATCCTCCACTCCATTTTAACTGCCTCCCCCTATTCTGGTTTCCGTCAGGTGCAGGAAGTTGACACATAAGCCTAGATTTATCTAATTTTTTCCTCATTCCTTTGACACTAGGGATCAGCCCCACAGATCATTTCATCCCCATCTTTCCCTTTATGTCTCAGTGGCCACGTTACCCACTGTGAATTCTGAGCAAAGTACTAATTAGCTTCAGTAGGATGGCTTCAAGCTTCTACTAATTTGGCAATACAGTTCTGAATTCTGTTTGTTTATAGTTTGCTGTTTTGAGTGATTGGATATTGGGAGTGCTGAAGTTATGTATGGTATATATCTGTACCTTTTGAAAAACTGGCACTATTTCCGCACTTTGGAGTGAACTCAAAATCCCAGCACAAAAATCAATTCCAAAAGTAAAACATATTATGTGTAGCTGCTGAGAAATGTCTCCTGCAAATGCATTTCTGGATCGCATCATGGTCAATTTCCCTTCTCTAACAGTAAGTCAGTGTTTATACAGTTTGTGCGGATGGCATCAGGCACCAATCCTCAGTGAGTGATGTCAGTGGGTTGTAGAACAGATGTCTTTACCCAGTTAAGCTCCAAAGTAAGGCTGTAGCTTGCCAAAAAGGGAAATGTTCTTGTGTTATAAATAATTGCCAGTAAAGGTTATAATAAAAACAAATAGGCTGCAAAATTCGAAAAGGGGCACAATGTGTGATTAACCCACATACATTGCTGTCGGTGCAGGCAGCAATTTGGACAGATCAAGTGCTGGAAGTTATTCTAGAAGTGAATTTCCTGTGAGAAATGGCATAATATAGCAGAGAGTGGGCTCCAAGATTCTCAGAGGTAGCTCTGGAGACATTAATGCAGGACAAAGACATAAAGAGAGAGGTCCTCTATCCACAGGGGACCAGGATGCCCTGTGACAGACATTGCGAGGCAGTAGCAGCAGACAGCCATTGCGGTCAATTCCAGCAATGTAGCTCAGAGGACCTGGCTGCAGTGCCACAAGAAGTTCATTGACCTCACAGGAGTGGTCAACGTCAGTGAATGCATCTACAAATGCCATATACTTGCAACTGAATCATTAGCCTCACACACTACTCAATTCATCACACCCCCTTCACTTACCTAATAAAAATCTCTATCAATCACAATTCCTATCTCACATTCATAGATTCACCTCACCCTCGCACACTTAGCACTGCTGCAAGCCACACATCCACATCTCTCAGCTTACACATTTTGTCAGCTATTCAATCATGAAAGGCACATCACTCAAACAGATTGCACCAGCCTCACTGGCACATTCCCTTCTCTCTTGCAGGACAAGGTGGTGCACAACCACAGACAGCAGCAACTAACCAGTGAGAGACAGGCATGGCTGCATGGAGGAGACGGTGCTCGCCATTATTGGAGTGGCTATGACTGAAGTCGTGGCCAGCAGCAGGGCTGAAACCATCGAAGATGCCGGTATTCTCATACCTAATCCTCCTTCTTACGTCCCACTTGTCCCTTACCCCACAATCTCTTCTGATTTACAAGCTGCAGATGGTTTATGATGCACCTCTTGTTTTTCCTTCCCTCCCAGCACCACAATCCTATCTTTGTGCCTTTCTTCTTTCAAATACCCAAGAACTGCTACCTGGCCCGGTGATGAAGGAACAGCAAGAAGTGGAAAAGAAAGAAGAGCCTGATGATGGAGAAGCACTGTCACTCACTCTCACACCTGCAGCCACCAGCTCAGATACTGGCACTTTGTGTACTTTAGACAGTAGCTTATGGACAGGATCTGCATGTGGTGAAACACCGGGTACAAGTAGCCTGCAGCCAGGACAGGGGAAAGGGTAACATAGGTGCCAGCTTGCCGGAGGGTGAGGCCACGCACTAGTTCTGCTGCATGGGATTCAGATGAGGACTTCAATGGGGTGGCATTCAGAAGAAATGGTGTAGGGGAGAAGGATTCAGATTCCTGGGACATTGGGACCGGTTCTGGGGAAGATGGGATGAGTACAAGCTGGATGAGTTGCATCTGGGCAAGACAGGGACCAATTTCCTCAGGGGAGGGTTTGCTAGTGCTGTTGGGGAAGGTTTAAACTAGAATGGCAGGGGGATGGGAATCTGAGCAGGGAGACAAAGGAGAGGGAAATAAGGATAGAAATGAAAGACAGAAAGGTAAGAAGCAAAAGTGGAAGGCAGAGAAAACAAGGTTGAGAAACAAATGGGGCTGTAGTGCAAAATAAAGCTAAAATAACTAACAATGTTAAAAAGACAAGTCTAAAGGCATTGTGTCTTAATGTGCAGAGCATTTGCAATAAGGTAGATGAATTAACAGCACAAATAGATATAAACGATTATGATATAGTAGCGATTACGGAGACATGGCTGCAGGGTGACCAAGGATGGGAACTGAACATCCAGGGGTATTCAATATTTAGGAAGGACAGGAAAAAGGGAAAGGAGGTGGGGTACCGTTGTTAGTAAAGGAGGAAATCAATGCAATAATGAGGAAGGATATTGGATCAGAAAATCATGATGTGGAATCTGTATGGGTGGAGCTAAGAAACACCAAAGGGCAGAAAATGTTGGTGGGGGTTTTCCATAGGCCCCCAAACAGTAGTACAGATGTAAGGGATGGCATTAGACAGGAAATTAGAGACGCATGCAATAAGGGTACAACTGCAATAATGGGTGACTTTAATCTACCTATAGATTGGTCAAACCAAATTAGCAATAATACTGTTGAGGAAAATTTACTGGAGTGTGTACATGACGGTTTTTTAGACCACAATGTTGAGGAACAAACTAGACTGGGTATTGTGCAATGAGAAAGGATTAAGTAACAATCTTGTTGTGCTGGGTCCCTTGGGGAGCAGCGACCACAAAATGAAGAAATTCTTCATTACGATGGAGAGTGAGGTAGTTGAATCCGAAACTAGGGTCCTGAATCTAAATAAAGGAAACTAAAAGGTATGAGGTGCGAGTTGGCTATGGTAAATTGGGGAACTTTACTAAAAGGGTTGACGGTGGATGGGCAATGGATAATATTTAAAGAGTGTGTGCATGAATTACAACAATTATTCATTCCTATCTGGCGTGAAAATAAAACCAGAAAGGTGGCTTAACCATGGCTTACAAAATAAATTAGGAATAGTATTAGATGCAAAGAGGAGGCATATAAAATTGCCAGAAAAAGCAGTAAGTCTGAGGATTGGGAGCAGTTTAGAATTCAGCAAAGGAGGACAAAGAGGTTGATTAAGTGGGGAAAAATAGAGTATGAGAGTAAACTTGCAGGGAGCATAAAAACTGACTGTAAATTCTTCTATAAATATGTGAAGAGAAAAAGATTAGTGAAGACAAATGTAGGTCCCTTACAATCAGAAACAGGGGAAATTATAATGGGGAACAAAGAAATGGCAGATAAATTAAACACATACTTTTGTTCTGTCTTCACAAAGGAGGACACAAATGACCTCCCAGAAATGTTAGGGAACCAAGGGTCTAATGAGGAGGGAGGAACTGAAGGAAATCAGTATTAGTAAAAAAATAGTGCTAGGGAAATTAATGGGGTTAAAGGCTGACAAATGCCCAGGGCCTGAAAATCTACATCCCAGAGTACTAAAGGAAGTGACCCTGGAAATAGTGGATGCCTTGGTGGTCATCTTCCAACATTCTATAGACTGAGGAGCAGTTCCTACAGATTGGAAGGTGGTAAATGTAACCCCACTATTTAAAAAAGGAGGGAGAGACTTACCTTCCGGGAGTGGAGATGAGAGGAGCGGACCTGTGGAGAGAACGCCGACAGTAGAGCAGATAAATTGAGCCCGAGGGCAGATAAATTGAGCCCGAGGATCGAGGCCCAGTCACTTACCTTCCGGGAGCGGACAGCAGTCCAGGTGCGCTGGAGTTAGCAAAGAAAGTGAGCAGTGACGTCACAGGAAATCTACAAGGTGATTGGTTAGTGAGTAACTGCTGTTAGGGAATAACTCTAAATAGCTGGGTAAGTAACTAAAAGTAAAGGGAAAGGTCTACAGTTATTTTTTAATATAGTAGGTAGTGTTTTTTTTAGGGAATCAAGGTCCCTCGTGTAAATAATCTAATTTTTGGGTAATTTAAGGGGATAAATTCAGGGTAAGCCATGGCAGGGCAGCTTGGCAATGTGGAGTGCTCCTCCTGTGCAATGTGGGAAGTCAGGGACACTTCCTGTGTCCAGGGCAAACACGTGTGCAGGAAATGTCTCCAAACGCAGCTACTCAAAATCCGCATTCGGATCTGAAGCAGTGGCTGGAGACATTGCGGAGCATCCGCAAGGCTGAAATCATCGTGGATAGCACGTACAGAGTTATACAGCACAGAAATGGGCCCTTCGGCCCATCGTCTCTGTGCTGGCCATCAAGCACCTAACTATTCTAATCCCATTTTTCAGCACATGGCCTGTAGCCTTGTATGTTAAGGCGTTTCAAGTGCTCATCTAAATACTTCTTAAATGTTGTAAGAGTTTCTGCTTCTACCACCTCTTCATGCAGTGCGTTCCAGATTCCAACCACACTCTGAGTGAAAAAAATGTTCCTCAAATCCCCTCTCAATCTCCTGTCCCTTACCTTAAATCTATGCCCGCTGGTTATTGACCCCTCCGCGAAGGGAAAACGTTTCTGCCTATCTAACCTATCAATGCCCCTCAAAACTTTGCATACCTCAATCATATCTCCCCTCAGCTTTCTCTGCTCTAAAGAAAACAACCCCAGCCTTTTCAGTCTCTCTTCATAGCTGAAATGCTCCAGCCCAGGCAACATCCTGGTGAATCTCCTCTGTACCCTCTCCAGGGCAATCACATCCTTCCTATAGTGTGGTGCCCAGAACTGTACACAGTACTCCAGCTGTGGCCTAACTAGCATTTTATACAGCTGCTAGAGTTTTTTGAGGATGTAACTAGTAGACTCGATAAGGGAGAACCAGTGGATGTGGCGTATTTGGATTTTCAGAAGGCTTTTGATAAGGTCCCACATAAGAGGTTAGTGTGCAAAATTAAAGCACATGGGATTGGGGGTAATATACTGGCATGGATTGAGAATTGGTTGACAGACAGGAAACACAGAATAGGAATAAACTGGTCTTTTTCCGGGTGGCAGGCAGTGACCAGTGGGGTACCACAGGGATCAGTGCTTGGGCCCCAGCTATTCACAATATATATTAATGACTTGGGTGAGGGAACTAAATGTAACATTTCCAAGTTGGCAGACGACAGAAAGCTGGGGGGAACTGTGAGCTGTGAGGAGGATGCAAAGAGGCTCCAATGTGATTTGGACAAGTTGGGTGAGTGGGCAAATGCATAGCAGATGCAGTATAACATGGATAAATGTGAGGTTATCTACTTTGGTTGTAAAAACAGAAAGGCAGATTATTATCTGAATGGTGATATTGGGAAAGGGGGCGGTGCAATGAGACCTGGGTGTCCTTGTACACCAGTTGCTGAAAGCAAGCATTCAGGTGCAGCAAGCAGTTAGGAAGGTGAATGGTACGTTGGCCTTCATTGCAAGAGCATTTGAGTACAGGAGCAAAGATGTCTTACTGCAGTTATACAGGGTGAAACCACATCTGGAGTATTGTGTGCAGTTTTGGTCTCCTTATCTGAGGAAGGATGTTCTTGCCATGGAGGGAGTGCAAAGAAGATTTACTAGGCTGATTCCTGGGATGGCAAGATTGACATATGAGGAGAGATTGGGTCGACTAGGCCTATATTCACTAGAGTTTAGAAGGATGAGAGGGTATCTTATAGAAACCTATATAATTCTAACAGGACTAGACAGGTTAGATGCAGGGAGGATGTTCTCGATGGCTGGGGAGTCCAGAACCAGGGGTCATCGTCTCAGGATACGGGGTATGCCATTTAGAACCGAGATGAGAAGAAATTTCTTCACTCAGAGAGTGGTGAATCTGTGGAATTCTCAACCGCAGAAGGCAGTGGAGGCCAAGTCATTAAATATATCCAAGAAGGAGATAGATATATTTCTTAATGCCAAAGGGATCAAGGGATATGGGGAGAAAGCGGGAACAGGTTACTGAAATAAAAGATCAGCCATGATCTTTTTCGAATGGCAGAGCAGGCCTGAAGGGCCGAATGGCCTACTCCTGCTCCTATTTTCTATGTTTCTATGTTTCTAGAAGAAGGCATATGGAAATGTACAAGGAAGTGCTTGGTGTATTAGCAGCTCTGCCAGAACGTCCGCGGTCACTTTCAAGGAGTATGGAAGAATCTGGCACCAACCTCGCACATGGCTCGCCGCAAAGCTTGGAGCCCATCCTCTCCGATGTGGAAGTGGTGGCCAACTCCATAATACCACTTGCAGACCCAACTATGATGCAGTGCCTGATTGTTGATGTTTCAGATTTCATTGCACCATAAGCAGAAGTCACCTAAACGTCTGAGTGCTGCAGTGGAAGCTCGGAACAAAGTCATGCAATTTCAGCTTGTTGTCATGCTACCTGGCTGTTTGTTGCTAGATCAAACTCAGAACACTGCCATCATGGCTGCAGATACCAGAGCTCAAAGCGGCTTGCAGAGGCTGAGTAGTCCAGATGTTCATCAACCAACAGATTAGTAGGATTGCTGAGACACCACCCAGGGGAGTGGCAGTGGCTACGTGGAGCAAGAACCTGCTGTCCTCTTTCAAGATGACAGCATTCATCCTCCCATCACTACCACTCCGCCAGTGCCCTTGCTGTTGACTGTCAGCCAGCCAGTCCAGACTGCTGTCACCCATGCTGATGAGCTATGTTACGGAGCCGGGCCTTCCAGGGCCAGAGCTGCACAAGTTCATTCCACAAGGCCATCTGCAGTGTTCCCCAATGAACGTCAGCAGCCTTCCATCAGCCATGCTGCAGCCATTGGAGCAGCACTGCGTAGGAGCACTAAGACAGGCAAAGGCACAAAGAAGGCACTAAGGGAATGCTGAAAGGTGATGAGTGGACTTTTATATGGAATATTAGATGGTTTGATTGATAATGTTGGTTTGGAATATTTGTTCTGTGGTGGCTTTTATTTCAGCATTGTGGCCAAGAGGATGCTGTGATGATCAGTAACAGAGGAAAGGGAAGGTACCGGACTGTGGGTGAATGGGGAATTGGGTTTGCATTCACTGGAACAGCTGTCGGATAAGCCAATGACAGACAGCCTGGCCAGAAAGGGGATGTATTGGTTGCCTCTTCCCTTCCTCCTTCTGTTCCTCCCACACTTCAGCAGCTTGGCATATACCATAGGCAAGGCCTATGCATACATGATGGCAAGGTTGTGCAGGATGCAGCAGACCATGATGAATTGAGAGACTTGTTCTGCAGAGTACTGCAGGGTTACTCCAAAGTGGTCCAGGCAGAAGAACCTTTGCTTCAACACCCCAAGGGTCTGCTCCCACATTTCGTGTGGCAGCATGGCTCTCATTATAACCATGCTATCCACATGTGCATGAGTCGCACACCGGAGCCATGAGCCAGGTGGTCAGTGGATAACCCTTGTCACCCAATAGCCACCCTGTGGATTCTCATGGTGGTTCAAATGCTGATTGTACAGCAGACTGACGCAGAATAAAGGCATAATGGCTGCTTCCAGGATATTGGGCATTGACCTGCATGATATTGTGGGTACAGTCACATGCCATCTGGAGACTGAGGGAATGAATCCTTTGTGGTTGCCATACATCTCTGAGTTTACATGCGGTGCCTGCAAAACGATGTGCGTGCAGTCAATGGCACCCTCCGCCATTGGGAAGTCTACTATCCTTGCAAAGCCATGTGCACACTCTGCCTGCTTCATTCTAGAAAGAGACAAGGCAATGTACTCTCTTCTCTTTGCATACAGACTGTCAGTGACTACCCTTATACAACAGTGAACTGCAAGATGTTGAAGATGTCCCCTGCTCCAGCCTGGAAGGAGCCTGAAGTGAAGAAGTTGAAGGCTATGATCATTTTTATAGCTACTGGCAATGCTGTTCTCGCCCTGCTGTGAGGCTGCAAGTCTGCTTACAACAAGTGGCTGAATTCAGTGAGCACCTCCTTGGTAAAGCAAAGATGGTACACACACAGTTTCTAGTGGAGATTGATAGGAGAATTGCTCTCTGAAGACTCTGGGTGGATCTGGTCTCCTACTGTGAGCCCTTCTCTTCCTCATCCTCCTCCCTTTCGAGCAGCTTGCACTCCTGTGTGTCACCTCTCCTTATTTTGCCTGTCATGCTGCAGGCCAACGGGGATAGAAACATCAACACCCATTACTAGGAGCAAGTGTTGTGAGCAGAATCTATGAAGTGAGAACCATGACCTTTACCACGTGCCACACTATTCCCTCTAGACTACAACTTTAAGTAAATGTACAAAGCACCAGACACTTTTACTAATTCAGCAACAGGCAGGAGAAATCAAACAGCAATTAACTAGCTGAAGGGAAGTGGTGATGATCCTTTTAAATAGCTCTGGTGGGCAGGGCGGGTGTCCTTCCTGCTGAGAAATGCATGTTCAGCCATATGAGGTTAAGCAAGGGGGTTAGTTGGAGAATTGAGTCGAAAATGGCACCACCAGATTCTGACTGACATCACAATCTGCCTACTCTGCATACTTCTGTCGCACACTCCTAGCACCTGCGCTAATGATCTACTCAAAATGGAGTCCAGTGTGGCCAGCACCAGAATTGTGCAGATGGCGCAGACACCATTTTGGACCCAAACTGGCACCCATAGTGCCGAAAAAATGGGCATTACGCATTAAATTTTCTAATTTGAGGGCCAGAGTTGGTAGACCTTTGTCATTTAGCCTGAAAGGGGCAGAAACACTCATACCTGATCATATACTGATCATCACTAGTGATAATGCTAGCTGGGGTTATTGGAAGTGTTAACCAAAATGGATCCCTTCTATAACTATTGAATCAGATGTGTCATGCAGGCCTCCACCTGCCAAGAATGAGGCACACATTATTTCGCTACATGAACATTAAAACTTAAAATTGCTGCTGGGAAGAAAAGAGGGCCTATCACAAGGAATTGCCAGGCCCCTTGCTGGAAAGACCTTTTTTACCTTCTGGCAGAAGTGTTAGAACAAAGGATCCAGTCCCTGCTTCTCCAATACACAGAAGAGCTGATCAGACCAGTTTAGACACATAACTAACTGGCTGTTTGAATTTGAACTTGCCACAGAGTGTTTGAAACTCTGAAAGCTGTTTGCTCCTAGACTGAAAAGATCTCTCTCCTGTCTGCTCCCATCTCTTACTCACGGAACTGAAGACCCATTGAAGACACATGAACCCCAAGAGAGAAAAGTCTCCTACAGTGAACAAGGTTTAAGAAGAATACTGGGCCTCAACGAAAAGCAAGACTACCTACAATCAAGGACTACAGCGAGTTCGAAGTACAGTAAAAACCCTTCCTCAGAGATTGCCTCAAACCTCTCCATTTTACTTTTCTTCTGCTCTTTTCTGTCCCTATTTGCATATGTGTATCTCATATGCATGATAGCGTGGGCCGCGGCTTGAATCCGTAGGTGTTAGCTGAATTAGTGTTTAAGTTTAAGGTTTAATAAATGTCACTTTTTTTCTTTAAACCTAAGAAAGCCTGTTTATGTTCATTTCTTTGCCTTATAATTGGAAAGTGGTGAACAAAGATTCACCAAGGGGGAGCTCAAAACACAGTGTGTTTAAAATTAAATCCTGTTACAATAAGACCAGGTGATGACAGTAAAAGACTCCTAGACACCTTTCTCTCCTGGCCGTAACAGATTTTTGATGACTTAGCTCTCCAGTGTTGTCATTGTATTAATTCTACACAACAGAATACTCAACATTCATAAAATATTCAATATTTTATGAATGTATACCCATAATAATTCCACTTTTAATTAATTTGGCCGTATTGTTTGTGTTGATGACCCCTCAGTAGATATCAGTCTTCAATTAGTTTAATGTGACATTCATTTGAATTGGTATTTGCAGTGTTTATGCTTGATTGACATCATATATATTATTCTATTATTCACTCCTAACTATAATTTTGTGGTATTAATTCCATAGTACTTTCATTAAGACAATCAGCAAAGTATAATAAATAAAAGAGACCACTGAAGAATGCAAGAACAAATTGGACTGGCAGCCAACATGGTCATCAGTGTCAAAAACTTAGCAAAGAATAATCAATGAGCATTCCAGAATTTATACTTTTCTTCCTTCTATCAATCAGCTGATACATAGAGAATATTTATTTTGGCCAAAAAATTCTGGGCTTAGAGCAAAGTTATGTTGCCAAGAATCCTACAAGAAATCATGCTGGAATAACCAAAATGTAATCTAAGTTTTAGAAAAATAAAGTTTAGGTGCCAAAATAGAATGGCCTTGGGATGTGAGCAAAGCATTTGCATGATCAGCCCATGTCCTCCCTATATCACCAGCACAATAGCACCTAATACAAGCAGATTGTTTAACTTAGGCTATGATTACAGGAATAGAGGACTGTTATGATTGAAAAGTAGCAATTCCAGATTTTTTTAAACCTCTCCTACAAAGGTTCCTGTAACTTCACAAAACAACAAAAACAGATGCAGTGTTCCTGTGACCTCCTAGTGACTTTTACATCTGCCTGCACCGGATCAGTGAGGCTGGCCCTGTGCCGATCATCTCATCCCTGAGCTGCCTGTCTTTTACTTCCTTCAGTATCTAGATCATTCCCTACTCTAACATCACGGATAAACTCCCAGTTCTGCAATCCCAGTATAACCAAAATATTTCAGCCAAACGCTGGTAAGGGGTAGTTCCGAGCATCTACAGTCCCTGAAAGCAAGTACTTTTACCCTTTAAGTAATAGCTGTTTTTAACCAGGCTGCCATGTACTAAAGTGAAAGAGCAATTCCCTTACATGCAACCCATTCACCATGATCACGTAAAGGTACATTAACAGTTACCCCATCATTGGTCCTCTTATATCTTACAAGCTCATGTGACCTCCCAGTTTGCATCAGAGGATTTCTATGAGACCAGCAGGGGTTTGCCTTGCGGCCTGCATTAGCAGATTGGAATTTGATGGTTTATACATGTTACCTTTTCAAAAAAGATCTTGTGCTGAAATTTTGCATTTATCAAGGTATTGGTGTTGGTACCCAACATTAACATTAAACACTCCCGGACGAGGTATGTTATGCTGAGCTGGATAGTAAAGATTCCCTCTTGTCTGCTTTCAAAATGTGCCTTTACTGTGACTCTGTAGAATATCTTTTATTTATATCAGATTGCTTTTTTTCACTTAAAAAGAGGATCTTAATACTGTGCTGCCATGTTTCTCTGTATATGAACTACTGTTTATATTTAATAATTTCGCTATACCTAGGACAGGCTTATATTTGTTGTCTGACCAGGTTTGGCCAACTGATTGACATTTTTACAGATCTATGGAGACTTTTTGATGCTAGGATGAAAGCCTTCATTCCAGTTTTTATTAGTGAATAGATCCACTCAGTACTCAGAATTAAGCCACCGATATGCCCATTCTGTACATACCAACGTGGTTATCTGTCAACATGTAAGTTTATTGTTTTGTCTGCCGAAAGCTTACCATGTGCAGTGACCATAGAATGACCCTCTTAAGAAAACTAAAGATGTCTGTCAAAGTTTAATAAACTGTTATGTTACTCTAGTTTATATAGGAATTTGAGAGATGACAGGATTAGACTCAAAATGTCAGAAACAGGCAGTGTGTAATATGTGCATGTCATTTTTTCTTTCTTACCAAGCTTGCTCTCCATTGCATCATAGAATATCATTGGCTGGGTATGTTATGCTACCAACACTATCTTTTATCAGGGACATGTTGAGAACTTCAGCAATTTATTGGAAATGCAATTCCAACCTTTCTTTGACCTGTCTAACTTGATCATTTTCAGAGCAATACTGATGGTGAACTTTATTTAGTGTCACTTTGAATTAGAATGTGCACAGAGATGTTTTAATGGGGCAGAACAGGTGCCATTTCAGTTCTCATGTTTGTGTGAATTGTTCAAGTAGAAGTGTTTTTGGGGTCAATTTTAAAACCCAAAAACAGGCATGAAGTCAATGGATTGGCAGCTCCACCTCCCTGCTCATGCTGATGTGAGGCTCGAGCCCCTTTGGAGGCCTGGGCTCCATTAGCATGCTGATAGCAAGCTGCAGGTGCCAGCTAGGCACCCTGCTGCAGCCCAATGATTTATGGGAGGTCAGAAAATTGGCTGGTTCCCATGGTGTGCCAGTTGGCAGGCCGGGCCTGGGGGGGTGGTGGTGATAAGGTGATCCTAGGAAGGTCCACAATTGGGCTGGTAGCAGGCTAGAATTCCCTTGGGCCCCATGGGAAGCTGAAGTGCTCTTCCTAGGCTCAACAAACAAACTATAAGTTTCCAGGGTTATTTGTGAGTGGCCTCCATTGGACCATTTAAGGATCATTAGTTAGGGTACTCTCCACCTATGTGGCTCACATTCTGCCCATTTGGACCTGAAAATTGCAATCAGGATCCTACAACCAGTGTAAAGCTAGGATTTGCATATGTAAGCAGCTTCCTGCCTTCTTTAATTTAATGGGATAATAATTTTGGGTGTTACTGGGACAGCCAATGTGCCCCCCGCCTGTAATTTTCAATTGATTCAATTTCGGACAAGAACTAGGCGGTTGGTAATTGACTATCACTTCCTTTATTTGGAAAGATAACAGTTAATCATATACACAAATAAATTACTGTTATTTCTGGCTGTCTGTATGTTGGAATCAAGACAATAAGGGAGACACAAAGTGATAACTGTGTTGTCAGCTTGCGATCCCTGATTCTGAAAAGTCTGCTGGAAACTGTACTGTTTCTGTTGGTTACTTGTTCACAATGCAGCTTTCTTATCAAATTCATGCTATATTTAGCCGTCACAAACCCTTCCATAAATTATGGCTACCAATCTTAGTCAGATCACAATCCATCTCTTACATCTCAGCTATCCAGCCGGAACACTTCACATGCCCTCTTCTGCACTGACTAGCCGGTTGAGACATGCCACAGATCCTCCTTGACTCTGCAGGTGCCTAACACAGGCATGTCACACAAAGGGCTGGATTTTCTGTCCCTATTAAACACTCACAGGGCAGATGCAGAAAAGGGTTAGATACAGGGAAAAAAAGGGCTGGATTTTACCAAGCCCATGACGTTGGGCTCCATTGCAAGGGGGAAGCCGGAATATGGGCCCGGCAGAGGCCCGCCAGCAGCCCGATCCTTCTGGCGGCGGTGAGGCTCTGTGGCAGCTCCCCCGCTACTAGATGGCGGGAACTGAATCTAAATATTTAAATGAATGACTTAAATAAATTTAACTAAACTTACCTGAAATCTTCCGGGTCCGCCGCGCTCTTCGGTGTGGCGGCTGTCACTCTCATGCCTTCAATTCGACATCCAGGGAAAGCCAGTGTAACACTGGTGGGGAGTGGGGGGGGTGGTGTTAAGATTTTCAGTGCAGGAGTTGGGGAACGGGGTCAAATAAACATAATGTATGAAGGGGATGGTGGGAAAGGGTAAACGTTAAACTTTGTGCAGTCTGGAGGGGGGAAGGTCAGATTTAAAAGGTGTTTTTGGTGGGGGAAGGGCAAATAGTTAATGTAATTGTTATTGGGGGGTGGGAAAGGGGCGTTAGAAATGTATTTGATAAATTTTGGGGGGCATATCTTGAAAAATTTTAAAATGCTGGCAGGGCCAGCTGCCCTTTAAAAATGGCGCCAGTGCCTGCGCACAGGCAGCTGCGCTGTTACCGACAACAGACAGCCGACCCCTCCCACATGATTGAGGGGGGCAGGCCAACTCGTCTATTTAAATGAGCTGCTGTGCGAGAGATCGCGGCGACTCTTTGGCATGCGATCGGCACGGGAGCTCTTAAAATCCAGTCCAAACCCCCTGCTATACTATAATTATCCAGCATTATGAACGTTGTCATGCTAAGCCCCCTCCTGCCAAGAATGAGACACATTAATTTTGCCATGACATTGATTTTAAACTGTTACTATGTGAAGAAAGGACTTGTTAAACAGATCAGCTGTGGCTGGAAAAGATATTTGCATATTAACAGATGGTGATTGGAAGGACAAAGGACCATTCCCTGACACATTCAACTCACAATGGACCTTGATTACCAAGTATTGTGTGTAAGAGGAGCATTCCAGAGACTGTTAAGGTGATACAATCCATGATATGGTCAGACCATTTAGTCACATGGCTAACCTACTTGGCAACCTGGGGTTTTCTGAATTGTACAAACAGTTTGAACTGAGAGTGTCTGTTTGCTCCTGGACTGAGAAGATCTCTCCTATCTGCTCCCATCTCTTTCTCACAAGCCTCTGAAACCACTGAAGCCACATGAACCCCAAGAGAGAAAAGTCTCCAACAGTGAACATGGTTTAAGAAGAATACTGGGCTCCAACTAAAAGCAAGATCCACCTACAATCAAGGACTCTACAGTGAGCTCAAAGAACCAGAACAAAACTCTTCAGATATTGCCTCAAACGTTTCCACTTTATTTTTCTTCTCTTTTCTGTCGGTGTTGCATGTGTGTATCCCATATGCAAGCTAGTGTGGGTGCGTCGTGTATCCGTAGGTGTTAACCAAACTGAGTTTAAGTTTAATAAATTTCAACTTTTCTTCTTTAAACCTAAGAAAGCCTGTTTGTGCTGGTTTCTTTGCCTTACAATTGGAAAACATGAACAAGGATTCACCAAGGGGGAGCTAAAATCAGTGTGTTTAAAAATAATACCCTGTTATAGTGAGACCAAGTGAAGGCTGAAAGGGGAACCCTAGACCTCTTTCTCACCTGGTCGGAACAGAAATTTGGGGACTCGTCTGGGATTGACCCATAGCCAAATGAGAAAAATTGCAAGTGGGAAGCCAAATTGTTCCCAATCAAAAAAGAGCAAGATTCCAATACAGGTTTTCTTGTGGTTGTGTGTGCTTGAATACTAACATGTCTGCAACTGAAGCGAGTAGCTCCCCAAGCCAGGGTGAAGTAACTTGGAAAAGTTAAAAGCACTGTCTATGGAGGAGCTGAGAAAAATGGTTGAGCAGTGTGGAATCACTGTATGTCACAAGACAAGGAAGTCTGAACTCCTAAGGCTAGTGGCCAACCATTTTTCCCTTGAATCTAAGTAAGCAGAAACAGGGTTAGAAGTAGATTCTGACAGGGTATTGTTGGAACAGAGTAAACTTGAACTTGAGGAAAGGGAGAAAGAAAGAGCCTTCCAGAAGGAATGTGAAGAGAGAGAAAGACAGGAGAAGGACCAGGAAAGCGAAAGGGAAAGAACATTCTGGAAAGAATGCGAAGAAAGAGAGCTGAAGTGGCTTGAGTTAACTAAGGGCGACAGAGTAACCCCAGTGAAAGCATGACCAATATGGAGGAGCGTAATTCAGGGCTGGATACAGCATCGTTAAAACTATCTCAACTAATTCCAAAATTCAATGAGGAAGATGTAGAAATATTTTTTGTGTCCTTTGAGAAACTGGCAAGGCAGCTAAAATGGCCAGCTGAGACCTGGCCTCTTTTACTACAAAGCAAACTAACTGGAAAAGCCCATGAGGATTATTCCCTGTTGCCAAATGAGAGTTCATCAAATTATGAACTGACCAAAAATACTATCCTTGGGGCATATGAATTAGTACCCGAAGCCTATCGCCATATGTTTAGAACCCTCAAGATGCAAGCTAATCAAACTTATCTGGAGTTTGAAAGAAGCAAGCAACTGGCTTTTGACCAGCTCTTAAAGTACAGCTCAGCTATGAGAATCTCAGAGAAATAATTCTGTTAGAGGAATTTAAACACTCTCTCACACTCTCCATAAAGACCTATGTAGAAGATCAGCGAGTCCAGAGAGCCTGGCAAGTGGTCGTTCTGGCTTATGAGTTAGCTTTAATTTATAAGTCGTTTTCCAAGGGGAGAACCTTTCCTAATCACCCCGACAAATCCGAAAAGGACAAAGGGTGGGAAGGTGATCTCTGCCCAGGCAGTCCTGGGAGAGAAAGGAAAACAGGAGACACGGGGGCCCTCCTCTAGCCAAAAAGGAAGGTGCTGTGAGCAAGAGTGAGACCCGAAGACCTGTGTGCTTCCATTGTAATAAAGCAGGGCCTTTAAAAGCTGACTGCTGGAAATTAAAGGGAAAACCTGTAGGATTAATCAGGGCACACCCACTCAGTGAAGACAGGAACCTGATGGAAAGCACAGCAGAACAAGCTGTGGGTTTATCTGCAGTAAGAGTGCAACCCAGGAAGCTTACCACTGCAAGTGCAGGAAAATTTAATAGGATTCCAAGGTTATCAGGGTTTTGTGTCTGAAGGGAAAGTAACCCCATACCCCTTGAGTGGGGCAAGCAAACCCTTAGTAATTCTCAAGGACACAGGGGCCAGTAGATCTCTTTTACTGGGAAATGGCCTGACTTTTCCCCCAGAGAGTGCAGTGAACACCAAAATGATGGTGAATGGTATTGGAGGCAGTGTATGCCTGTATCTGTCCACCGTGCACTTGGAGTGCGACCTAGTTTCGGAACCGGTAACCGTAGGGATTATCCCTAGTTTGCCTGTGGACGGAGTTGGCCTGCTCCTAGGTAATGATCTGGCGGGGATGAAGCTGGTAGCCCCCCCCCAGTAGTGAAAGAATGACCGCAGGAGGTCAGAGAGACAGGGCAGTGGCGGGAGATGGTCCCCTGCAGTTTCTCTGAATGTGTAGTGGATCAGGCCATGATCATTCCAGCTCCCCCAGAAGAGAGTATTGGCACTGCAGACAGATGCCATGAGATCTGCCTGTCCAGGATTTTCTTTGGAATGTTAGGAGACCCAGGGAATGAATTAAATGGATTTTCCCTAACTGAGGCTCAGTGAGCTGACCCAATATTGCAAGAGTTAGCACAGGCTGCCCAGTCTGAAAGTGAAGCTACTATGAGGTACTGATGAGGAAATGGAATTTTCCTCACAGACCTGAAGAGCAAGGAGTGGACATTAGTTCACCAGTTAGTAGTGCCGCCAAGCTACTGGAGAGAAATATTAAGAAGGGCCCATGAGACTACAGTGGCTGTACATGCCGGTATACAAAAGACCAAAGCCCGCATAAGACAGCAGTTTGACTGGCCAAAACGCCACAAAGATGCGGTGGAGTACTGCAAGAGTTGCCACATGTTCCAGGTTGAGGGGAAACCCCAACCTACAGTGAAGCCTGTACCCCTAAGTCCTGTACCGGTGTCAGGAGGACCCTCCAGCAGAAGGCTGCTGAAATGTAAGGGACCCCCCGCCGAGAACAAAATGGGGCAGGCAGGTACAAGGCTGGCAACAGGTTAGTTAGTGAAGGGGAACAAGTGACCAAGAGGGCAGGTTAAAGGAAGTCCGGGAGGGTTCCTGGCTGAAAAGATTCGTGCCACACAAGTGCCAGGCAATGACCATCTCCAACAAGAGAGAATCTAACCATATCCCCTTGACATTCAACGGCATTACCATCGCTGAATCCCCCACTACCAACATCCTAGGGGCTACCATTGACCAGAAACTGAACTGGAGTAGCCATATAAATACCGTGGCTACAAGAGCAGGTCAGAGGCTAGGAATCTTGCGGTGAGTAACTCCCCTCCTGACACCCCAAAGCCTGTCCACCATCTACAAGGCACAAGTCAGGAGTGTGATAGAATACTCTCCACTTGTCTGGATAGGTGCAGCTCCAATAACACTCAAGAAGCTCGACACCATCCAGGACAAAGCAGCCTGCTTGATTGGCACCCCATCTACAAACATTTACGCCCTCCACCACCGACGCACAGTGGCAGCTGTGTGTACCATCTACAAGATGCACTGCAGCAATGCACCGAGGCTCCTTAGACAGCACCTTCCAAACCCGCGACCTCTACCAACTAGAAGGACAAGGGCAGCAAATACATGGGAACACCACCACCTGCAAGTTCCCCTCCAAGTCACACACCATCCTGACTTGGAACTATATCGCCCTTCCTTCACTGTTGCTGGGTCAAAATCCTGGAACTCCCTTCCTAACAGCACTGTGGGTGTACCTACCCCAAATGGACTGCAGCTGTTCAAGAAGGCAGCTCACCACCACCTTCTCAAGGGCAATTAGGGATGGGCAATAAATGCTGGCCTGGCCAGTGATGCCTGTATCCCATGAATGAAAAATAAAAACCCTACTGTCCAGTCCTTGGAAAAGTCCTGGGGAAAATTGATGTACAGAGAGATTTGGGTGTTCAGGTCCATTGTTCCCTGAAGGTGGCAACGCAGGTCAATAGAGTGGTCAAGAAGGCATACGACATGCTTTCCTTCATCGGACGGGGTATTGAGTACAAGGGTTGGCAGGTCATGTTACAGTTGTATAAGACTTTGGTTCGGCCACATTTGGAATACTGCGTGCAGTTCGGCCACATTTGGAATACTACATGTGGCGTTTTGGCCAGTCATTACCAAAAGGATGTAGATGCTTTGGAGAGGGTGCAGAGGAGGTTCACCAGGATGTTGCCTGGTATGGAGAGCGCTAGCTATGACGAGAGGTTGAGTAGATTAGGATTATTTTCATTAGAAAGACGGAGGTTGAGGGGGGACCTGATTGAGGTGTACAAAATCATGAGAGGTATAGACAGGGTGGATAGCAAGAAGCTTTTTCCCAGAGTGGGGGATTCAATTACTAGGGGTCACGAGTTCAAAGTGAGAGGGGAAAAGTTTAGGGGGGATATGCGTGGAAAGTTCTTTATGCAGAGGGTGGTGGGTGCCTGGAACGCGTTGCCAGAGGAGGTGGTAGACGCGGGCACGATAGCGTCTTTTAAGATGTATCTAGACAGATACATGAATGGGCAGGAAGCAAAGAGATACAGACCCTTAGAAAATAGGCGACATGTTTAGATAGAGGAACTGGATCGGCGCAGGCTTGGAGGGCCGAAGGGCCTGTTCCTATGCTGTACTTTTCTTTGTTCTTTGTTCTTTGTTCAGCCAACCCCACAAAATGTGAAAATTTAGACCCCACATCCTCCCATATAAATGCAGACACTAGAAGCACCCCACCAAAGTTGCAACAGCACTTACAGGAACCTGCAGAGATAAGGAAATACCTCTAGGGGGCAGAGAAATCGAGAGGATGATGCCTCACCTAGTTGAAATGCCACAGGGAATGCAGTAGAGTCTGCACAAATACCTGAAGGCAGGAATGTCCTCTGGGACAAAGGGGAGATTAGCAAAGAATCCTCCCCCACAGTCAGAATCAAAGAGAACCATCCATCCCCCCAATGTCAAAAGCTTTTGCATGACTCATCAAAGCACCGAAAAATCTTTCAGGATAGACCCGCCCACTATTGATTCTCCTGAAAAAAAAATTAGCTCATCAGGAACAAAGACCCTAGGCAGCCATGGAAATGGACTAACGGAAGAGAAACTTCTGCAAAAAAGAACCACATGTTTATTGGGATGCCAAAAAAGGGGCAATTTTAATAAGTTTTAGGATTTGTGAATGAATGAGAGAAATGCATGTTTTTTTCTGTATCTTATATTTTCTCTTGACCCTTTTAATGAAATGCATCTTTTCACAAATCGCATTCATTTCGTTAGGTATGGAGGCGTCATGTTAGGCCGCCACCTGCCAAGAATGAAACACATTAATTTTGCCATGAACCTTGATTAATATTAACTGGTACTGGTGTGAAGAAAGGACTTGTTAAACAGATCAGCCGTGGCTGGAAAAAACATTTGCATATTAATAGACGGTGATTGGAAGGACAAAGGACCATTCCCTGACACATTCAATCCACAATGGACCTTGATCACCAGTTATTGTGTGTAAGAGGAGCATTCCAGCGTCTGCTAAGATGATACAATCCAAGATGTGGTCAGGCCATTTAGTCACTTGACTAACCTGCTTAACAACCTGGGGTTTTTTGAATTGTACAAACAGTTTGAACTGAGAGTGTCTGTTTGCTCCTGGACTGAGAAGATCTCTCCTATCTGCTCCCATTTCTTTCTCACGAGCATCTGAATCCACTGAAGATATATGAATCCCAAGAGAGAAAAGTCTCCTACAGCAAACAAGGTTTAAGAAAAATACTGGGCCCCAACGAAAAGTAAGATCTACCTACAATCACTCTACAATGAGCTTGAAGAACCGCAACAAAAACTCTTCAGATATTGCTCAAACTTTTCCACTTTATTTTTTTGTCTCTATTTGCATGTGTGTATCCCATATGCATGCTAACATGGACGCATCGTGTATCTGTAGGCATTAACCGAATTAGAGTTTAAGTTTAATAAATTTCAACTTTTCTTCTTTAAACCTAAGAAAGCCTGTTTGTGCTGTTTTTTTGCCTAATAATTGGAAAGTGGTGAACAAGGATTCACCAAGTGGGAGCTAAAAACAGGGTGTGTTTAAAAAAAAACCCTGTTACAGTAAGACCAGGTGAAGGCTGAAAGGGAACCCTAGATCTCTTTCTCACCTGGTCATAACAATATTCAAATCTGATATACCACTGACCTGCTTCATAGGTTAATCACGAACCTTCTCAAAAGTATAACCATCCAGACCAAACAGCACCAACTGCCCTTTCTGTTACCTTTGCCTAGCTCAGACATGGCCTTCCGTACATTGTTGCCAATAAAAACTAATACTTAACATCATATCATCTCTATGCCACTGCCTGCAGAGCCCAGGTGTCCTATTAAGATATTGTGGCATTCCCTCATCTACGCTAATCATCCTTAGAACTTCCAAACCAAATTCAGAAAACACCAATACCCTTCACTGATATACTGTTGTCATATTTGGGGTCAGGCCTTTGAATTCAGGCATAACTCTACAGTCTTTCATCTATGTTATTTGATACCACTAGCTTTGTGATTTGTTCATAATTCATCAAGCCTCCTGTATAGTTTGTGTATTTATATATCTATAGAGTCACAATATTTTATGGGTTCCAGGTGGGCAGTGTTTTCATTAAGAAATCTGTGATGAGACAAAGAGTAGTTTCTGCTCTGTCAGATAATTTGAGTGAATGGGATACAGCAAACATGCTAGATTTACTCCATGTAAACTTTAATGACTTTTATGGAGAACATGAAAGGCATTGATACCATTGAGTAATCTAACACATTTACTTAACTGGGGTGTAGCACGTTGTCCACTAGTTAACCAATAACAAACTTGCTATGATATAACTCATGGAATACAAATCATTTCAAGATTTCCTTTAAGCAGGCAGTAGCTCCAGTTGTAGGAAATTATGGATTGCTTAGATTATTGTCCAACTTGACATAAAACAGTGGACAAAATCAAACATAAGTGGCATGCACATCTGGAGCTCTGGAAAAAGCAAGTTCAAAGTAAAATGTCATTACTGTTGTAACAACCACTTTATATTTAACCTGCTATCGACCTTACACTGTTTGTTTGCTGTTCCCATAACTACTGTTAATGGTTATACTCTTTGTTTCATGTTGGCAGTTCTGACAGTACATATGATGCCAATCCTTTTTATTGTATCTTCAAATGCTCTTTTGTTGCTTCTATTCTCTACATTTTGCTTTCAAAACAATGATTATCCAACCAGTTTTTGTATTTAAAGACTATTTGCACAGGAGTCTTTCTGAATATATTCTTGTAAAATCAATGCTTTAAGATGACAAATTCTTTTTTTAAATGCTGAGTGTGTGTGCATGCACGAGAGAGGAAAGAGATGGAATTTGACCTTGAAGTAGAAAAGTACATTTGCACTCAGTATATGAAAGCCTATGAGAGGGATAACAACAACTTCTACTTATATAGCATATTTAACATAACAAAGGGGGGAATTTTATGCTCCCACCGTGGCGGGTTCGGAGTTGTGGAGAGTATATAATTGGGTGGGATGGTGGCGGGGATCCCGCTACCTTTCCCCCTCCACCAAAATTAAGTCAGGGGTGGGAAGGCCTGTGAATGGCCTTCTCACCCTACCACCAATTGAAGCCCTGAAGTGGGCACCTAATGTCCAATTAATGGCCTCATCCTGCCGTTGTCGCAATTAGCCCAGCAGTGGGCGGGCTTGTCACTGCATGGGGGGAGCATGGCAAGAAAAACAGTGCAGGTTGCTTGCTGGATCTGGAGTCCCTTAGTGCCTGCATGAGGGACCTGGCAACAGGAAGGTGGGGAGGGGCACTAAAAGCCACCCCCTATCCTTGCTGACGACCCCCCTACACACCCTCCCCCACAACTCCCACACTGCGAGACCCCTCTCGCCCTGACTTACCTGTGGCCTGTGTCCAGCGCCTCTCCTAGGGCTCAGGTGGGTGTTCCACTAGCAGCAGCCACTTCCTCTGCAGTGGCACTGCTCAGTTAGAGAGCTACCAGCCTCTGATTGGCTGGCAGCTCTCAGAGGGCAGGACTTCCGTCACCAGGGCCTTGATTCTTGGAATGCCCACCGCTGTCCAGTTAAGTGCCTAACTGGCACTTGATTCGGCGGGCCTCCCACAGAAGGGGCGATGCGGGGTTCTCACCGGCACTTTTGCCAGAGGTCACGAGTTCCATCACCTGAATAAAATCCCGTTTAAAATGTCCCAAAGCACTTTACAGGAGTACTATAAAGAAAAATTTGACACCGAGTCACATAAGGAGATATTAGGAAAGATCACTGAAAGCTATGTTTTAAGGAACATCCTAAAGGAGGAAAATGAGGTAAAGAGGCAGAGAGGTACTAGGGAAGGAACTCCAGATCTTAGGGCCCTGACAGCTGAAGGCACGGCCGCTAATGGTGGCGCAATTCAAATCAAGATTACTCAACAGGCCAGAGTTCGAGGAGTGCAGATACCTTGGAGGGCTGGGGGAGGCTACAGAGATAGGGAGGGGTGAGGCCATGGAAAGATTTGTAAACAAAGATGAGAATTGTAAAACTGAGGCATTGCCTAATTGGAAACCAATGTCGGTCAGCGAGCACAGGGATGATGTGTGAACGGAACGTAATACGAGTTAGGGCACAGCAACAAAGTTTTGGATGATGTCAAGTTTATGGAGGGTAGAACATGGGAGGCTGGCCAGTAGTGCACTGGAATAGTCTAGGGCATGAATGATGGTTTCAGCAGCAGATGAACTGAGGCAAGGGTGGAGTCAAGCAAAGTTATGGAGTTCTTAGTGATGGCCCAGATATGTGGTTGGAAGCTCATCTCATTGTCAACTATGACACCAAGGTTGCGAATAGACTGGTTCAGCTTCAGACAGTTGCCAGGAAAAGGGATGCTATCAGTGGCTAAGGAATGGAGTTTGTAGCGGGGACCAAAGACAATGGCTTTGGTCTTCCCAATGTGTCATTGGAGGAAACTTCTTCTCATCCAGTACTGGATACCTGACAAACAGTCTGACAATTTAGAGGCAGTGGAGGGGTCGAGAGAGGTAATAGGTAGAGCTGAGTGTCGTCAGCATACATGTGGAAACTGACACAGCCTTTTCATATGATTCTGCTGAGGGACAGCATGTAGATGAGAAATAGAACAGTGCCAAAGATAGATTCTTATGGGACACCAGAGGTAACGACATGGGAGCAGGAAGAGAAGCCATTTCAGGGGATTCTCTGACTATAATTAGATAGATAAGACTGGAACCAGGCAAATGCAGTCCCAGCCAACTGGTCAACAGTGGACAGGCATTGGAGGAGGATGGTGTGGTCAACTGTGTCAAAGGCTGATGACATGCCGACATCAATGCCATTTAACCTTTCTGGAAAAAGATTGTATGTGTGTAAAAGTGATACAGATGAGTATATTGGAGTAAAATGTGAAATATAATGCACAATAAAAGTGTGCACAATTTGATAAACAGTAAATATACTTTAAATTAAAAAAACTAAACATATTCTATAAAATGTAATATACATAAATATTTTTGTATTAATTGCACAGGAACACAAACAGAAATATGACTTTGACTGACATGAATTTAAATTGTTTAAGCAGAAAAATGATCATTCTTTTTGGGTAGAGGAATGATAGCTGTAATAGCAGAGCTCCCAACTCAGAAGTTCACAAATTTGAAACCAAATTGTCGAATATTTAGATTCACATGCTCTCAGCTAGACTGAAGGAAAATTGTGATAGAACAGGTTGCTTCATTTCAGATAGTGAAGAAACTATAGTGGCTAGCAAGGAGCAGGTTACATACAGTCCAGCTCTTTCTGATCAACAAAACAATGCAGTGGGGGACAGGTGAGGATTAGCCAAAATGTTGTGATGGTGGGAATAGGGATGGATGCACAAGAAAGTGGTGAAAGCAAGATATAAATGAGAAAGGCAAAAACTTTGGAATCATTTCAGAAGTTATTGAATTCTGTGATGGGAGATATTAGGGGACTGCTGGATGAATGAACGAAGAACGGTCTTTCTCATTCTTAATCCTATTGACCTATTGGAATACACTTATGCAAAAATGACGCTGAATTTCTGTTGGCCAAACGTGCTGGCAAGAATTCATTCCAAAATTTCCTGTGCAGCTCATTTACCTATGCTGGAATATAAACCAATTTAAAGCAGTTTGAAACAAGCCCAAATCCAATGTCACCAATAAGGATAATAGAGAGTTGGGCACTGTCCAGTGCTGAAACCAGAGGCGGGGTGATGGAGGTGGGGGTCATGATCCCCATTAGATTGATGTTGGCTAACATATCTTTGAAGAACTACCTCTGTGCCAGTCTGTCACTTGTATTTGGCCTACTGGATCGGCCTGAAAGTCTGTGCATTTTCCAGTTCTGCCTTTGGACTAGGTAAGTCAGCATTCCCCAGTTCCGTACCCTTCACCTCAAGCTAGCCAATTCTTGACTGTGACTGGCCCCAGATTCCCTCCCCTGCTCCCACTTCCCCCAGTTGGAGAAAACTAGCTTCACTACTGCTGCTGTCTTCTTCCGTGGCGCTTCAGCCTTAGAACCTCAGTTTGAGGGAAAGAGTGGGTCCAAGACTAATATTTTAAACTTAAATAAGGGCAATTATGAGAGCATGAAAGCAGAGCTAGCTAAAGTGAACTGGCAAATCATGTTAAGGGATAGGTCAATAGAGATGCAGTGGCAGACATTTAAGGGGATATTTCAGAATACACAGAATAGATACATTTCAAAGAGAAAGAAAAATCCCAAGGGTGGGCCCCGCCATCCGTGGTTAACTAAAACAGTTAAAGATAGTATCAAACTTAAAGAAAAGGCATATAATTGTGCAAAGATGGGAGGCAGGTCAGAAGATTGGATAGAATATAAAAAAGCAACAAAGAATGAATAAAAGATTGATAAGGAATGTAAAATTAGAGTACAAGAGAAAGCTAGCTAGAAATATAAAGACAGATAGTAAGAGTTTCTATAGATATTTGTAAAAGAAAAGTGTTAACAAAATGAGCATAGGTCCTACAGAAAGTGAGTCTCGGGCATAAATAATGGATAATAAGGAGATGGCAGATGAATTGAACAGATATTTTGCATCGGTCTTCACTGTTGAGGATATAAGTAACATCCCAGTATTAGCTGTAAGCCAGGAAATGGAAGGGAGGGAGGAACTCAAGAAAATCACAATCACCAGGGAAGTGGTACTGAACCACCTGTGTGGAGTTTGCAAGTTCTCCCTGTGTCTGCATGGGTTTTCGCCGGGTGCTCCAGTTTTCTCCCACCACCAAAGACTTGCAGTTGATAGGTAAATTGGCCATTATAAATTGCCCCTAGTAGAGGTAGGTGGTAGGGGAATATAGGGACAGGTGGGGATGTTGTAGAAATATGGGATTAGTGTAGGATTAGTATAAATGGGTGGTTGATGGTCGGCACAGACTCGGTGGGCCGAAGGGCCTTTTTCGGTGCTGTATCTTAAAATCAAAATTTTAAAAAAAAATGAACAAATTGTTGGAACTGCAGGCTGACAAGTTCCCAGGTCCTGATGGACTTCATCCTAGTGTGTTAAAAGAAGTGGCTAGTGAGATAGTTGATGCGCAAGTTTAAATTTTCCAAAATTCCCAAGATTCGGGGAAGGTTCCGTTAGATTGGAAAATAGTGAATGTAACTCCTTTATTCAAAAAAGGGAGGGAGTCAAAAAGCAGGAAACTATAGGCTAGTTAACTTAATATCTGTCTTAGGGAAAATTTTAGAAGCTATGATTAAAGACGTTATAGCAGGGCATTTCGAAAAATTCAAGGTAATCAGGTAGAGTCAACATGGTTTTGTGAAAGTGAAATCATGTTTAACCAATTTATTGGAGTTCTTTGAGGGAGTTACATGTGCTGTGGATAAAGGGGAACCGGTGGATGCATTGTACTTAGATTTCCAGAAGGTATTTGATAAGGTGCCACATTAAAGGTTATTGCAGAAAATAAAAGCTCATGGTGTAGAGGGTAACATATTGGCATGAATAGAAAATTGGCTAGCTTACAGGAAACAGAGAGTAGGCATAAATGGGTCATTTTCTGGTTGGCAAGATTTAATGAGTGGTGTGCCAGAGGAATCAGTGCTGGGGCCTCAACTTTTTACAATTTATATAAATGACTTAGATGAAGGGACTGAAGGTATGGTTGCTAAATTTGCTGATGACACAAAGATAGGTAGGAAAGTAACTTGTGAAGAGGACATAAGGGGGCTACAATAGGATATAGATAGGTTAAGTGAATGGGCAAAGACCTGGAAAATGGAGTATAATGTGGGAAAGTGGGAAATTGTCCACTTTGGCAGGAAAAATAAAAAAGAAGCATATTATCTAAATAGTGAGAGATTGCAGAGCTGGGTGTCCTAGTGCATGACTCACCAAAGGTTAGTATGCAGATACAGCACATAATTAGGAAAGCTAATAGAATGTTATCATTTATCGTGAGGGGAACTGAATTCAAAAGTAGGAAGATTATGCTTCAGCTATACAGGGCATTGGTGAGACCACATCTGGAGTACTGTGTACAGTACTGGTCTCCTTATTTAAGGAAGGATGTAAATGTGTTGGAGGCAGTACAGAGAAGGTTTACTGGACTAATATCTGGAGTGGGCAGGCTGTCTTATGAGGAACGATTGGACAGGCTAGGCTTGTATCTGCTGGAATCTAGAAGCGTAAGAGGTGACTTGATTGAAACATATACGATACTGAGGGGTCTTGACAGGGTGGATGTGGGAAGGATGTTTCCCCTTGTGGGAGAACCTTGAACTAGGGATCACTGCCTAATTAAGACAGAGATGAGGAGAAATTTTTTCTCTCAGAGGGTCGTGAGTCTTTGGAATTCTCTTCCTCAAAAGGCGGTGGAAGCAGAGTCTTTAAATATTTTTAAGGCAGAGGTAGATAGATTCTTGATAAGCAAGGGGGTGGAAGGTTATCAGGGGTAAGTAGAAATGTGGAGTTATCAGTTCAGCCATGAACTTACCAAATGGCGGAGCAGGCTCGAAGAGCCGAGTGGCCTACTCCTGCTCCTAATTCGTATGTTCGTATGCAACTCCTTGTCTCTACTGCTTCTCTTCCTCACCATTGTCTTGCAAAACAGGAACTTGTCCAGTGGAAAGGTTATTTCCTCTGCTTTATGCTTCTGAATGGGTTTAGGGGGTGTGTGGCTAGGGGTGGTTTCTGAAATATTTTGGATAGACTGAGACTAATAATGATTTGGTTAAGCATAGTGCAGTAAGAATTTTTTTAAGTTGCGAAGAAAATCACTATCAAATTCCAAACATCTCTGTAACTCTGATATCCGGTATCTTCAGACCCTTATGCACTTAAATCTTTGGTGTAGACCTATGCCAGCACATTATTTGTGGAAATCCAGGAAGCTGGTGTCATCAGGTCTTTTATATGCAGGTGGAGCTATGTAAATGAGAAGCAGAGTGTATCAGCGGATATATCTTGAAAGCAATACAAACAATTGAGGAAATTCAAGCACAACCCTGTTTCAGTTTAAAACTGCATTAATCAGTTACGTGCAAATTTTCTTACAATAAAGATCTGCACAATGCCACTATTAGACCATAGTTACAAAAAAATGCTCCAGGAAATTATAAGCCCTGATTATTAACACGAAAAATAATATACCGTACTGATTTTAATACAAAGAGACTGAGTGCCTGAGAAAACATTCTCTGCTGAAGAGTTCTTATTGAAATAATATCAAATGTGTATCTTTATTCCTAAATATGCTACTGGTCCATTATGTTGAACTCATGGAATTTATTTAATGGATAATTAACATCTGCAGCCGAGATAAGTGAGACAATTTCCTCTTCGACAGGGCATTTTAATTAACTGGTTTCATTTGTGTAATCATTTATATAACAGTGCACTACTTAATTTTGTAATCAACAGTAATACAATAACCTATAAATTCTGTAAATATGTGTTTCTAATCTGGGACATTGTTCATCAACACTGTTATGAATGGGTCTCTAATGATTGGCACTTTGGTTAATCCTCATAATGCTTGTAGCAAATTCCAGTGTGCATATTACTGTTAATTGATCTTACTTAATATAAAGTGCATTTTTTCTTTTATATTTTGCATTTGTAATCTGATTGTGATCATTTCCATTTGGTTCCCATGTGGAAGTTGCAGCTGTGGTAAGAAGATGATATCACTCTATTAACCCTCTGGGCTTATGATAGCAAGTCACCACCATATCCAAAAATAATATAATACGAAAGCAAATTTTTATTTTTTCAGTTTCTTCAGAGAATACCATTTCAATGTGTTGCATATGTTTCAACAGCAGGTTAGAAAATTAAAGAATGAAGTTCCCTCTACAAGAAATCAATCACAAAGTCACACATTACTCTTCACCAGCAATAGAGCAGAGAGGATATAGGAAACACACAAACATGCCGAAATCTTCAGAAAAGGTGATCCCTATGATAAACTTTCATATTCTGAATTTAAATATATTGCATTCCACAAGTCCACTTTGACAAGTATATTGTATGCAAATGAACTGAGGTCAGAAGTATTGCAATGATAAATGGCCATTGCTTCCATCAAATCTGTGCCTCCACTGACTTCTAGATGGGATTGTTTTGCAGATGGATTCAGCTTCTTAGATCTGGATTTTGGGATATTTGTAAAGATCAATCAAACAATCCGATCCTTCCTGTTGAAGTGAGTTTCTCTGGACCAAAGCAAATGTGAGTACATCTCCCCGCTGTACCATCAGTGGAAAATTGTTATTGCACTAGGGAATTTCTGCTTTCCTACAACTTCACAAAAACATTTCTTTAAGTTACATTAACTGAAAGGGTATTATTGTTTAAGGGTGAGCAGCCCCCCTCTCTTTAACATACATTTCCCCTATCTTTAACTTAGTGCACTGCCAAGTGATCTGATACTAGGCCTCCATCAATGAAGCTAGTCCAGGGAGATTTACAGACCCAAAGGCTCAAAATATGGTCGCCACTGGTGAAGTAAAAAAGATGAGGGATGGACAAGATTCTGGAGTCAGAGAAATGAAGAGTTGAGAGTGGTTTGTGTAGCACTGGGGAATGAGTTGATGGTGGGGGGGGGGGGGGAGATGAAGTTTGTTCCAAAGTACAATAACAATGGCTTTGATTTTCTCAATGTTTAGATGGAGCAAATTGTGGCTCATCGTAGGTTAAAGGGAGAATATTAACCTGACACCCTGCAGAAATAATACAGGGGGATGGGTTAAGATGGTTGTGCATTCCTAGGTAGGAATAGAAATAAGTGAAAGCTGTACTTGTTAGACATTGTGGCACATAGCTTCTCTTCCTTCTCAAGCTGTCTGCTGCCTTTGATACAGTTGAACACACTATCCTCCTTCAAAGCCTCGCCAATGCTGTCCAGCTGGGTGGGACTGCATTCGCCTGGTTCCATTCTTAACTATCCAGTTGTAGACAGAGAATCTTCTGAAATGGCATCTCTTCCCACTCTTGCACCGTTACATCTTGTGTCCCCCAAGGATCTATGCTTGGTTCCCTCCTATTTCTCATCTACATTCTGCCCCTCCTTAACATCATCTGAGAACAGTTTCCACATGTATGTTGACTACACCCAGCTCTACCTGACAGCCACTTCTTTCGACCCCTGCTTGTCCAACATCCAGTACAGGATGAGCAGAAATTTCCTCCAACTAAATATTGGGTAGACCAATGCCATTGCCTGCAGTCCCCATCACAAACATTGTTTCTTAGCCACCGACTCCATCCCTCTCCCTGGCAACTGTCTGAAGCTGAACCAGACTGTTCACAACCTTGGTGTCATATTTGACCTCGAGTTGAGCTTTCGACCACATATTTGCATCACTAAGACTGTTCATTTCCACCTCCATAACATCACCTGACTCTGCCCGCCTCAGCTCATCTGCTGCTGAAACTCTCATCCATGCTGTTATTACCTGTAGACTTTACTATTCTAATGCATTCCTGGTCAGCCTCCCATGATCCTCCCTCCATAATTTGAGGTAATTCAAAACTCTATTGCCCATGTTCTAATTCACACAAAGTCCTGTTCACCCACTAGCCTTGTGTTTGCTGACCTACATTGCCTTCCAGTTAAGCAACGCCTTGGTTTTATGGTCTTAAAATGTTCATTCTTTTTTTTAAAATCCTCCTTGTTCTTTTTCATTGTTGCTGCTTTTAATAATCTACATAATGCTCAGATAGATCAGGACAAAGGAAAATAAGAAGGGCGCCAAGTTACTAACTTTATTACTCTGGCATGTTGGGGAAGAAATCTTTTGATTCTCACACTTTGGCAGCCACCTGTGGCCACATGTCTTCCTCCTACTTCTAATGTAATTAGCACCCATCAGCTATTATTGCCTCTAATCTTTCTCCCAGTAGGTTGTTCATAGAAACAGAGCCATTTTCTCTGAAGGTTTCCATAGGAGCTATCAACGTAAATGAAGCAAATTCAACAGGACAACCAATAATAACTTTGCTTTCTCAAATTGCCTTAAAACATAAGTTACAAGTTTAATATTTTGATAAGTTTCATATTTCTACAGTATCAAATTTTAAACAGCTATTTCTAAGCTATTACACTTGCATAATCTTTCTTTTGTTTCAATTGACACCCATGGCAAGGATGAGGAATTTGAAAATATCCGATTGTTTATGCGCCATTTTTTCCAGAACAAATTTCAAGTTAAAGTTAATATTTTAGTGTGCAGAATTGAGCATTGTATTGGCTTTAATCAGACAAAAATTTGTCTTATTCATGAAGACTCATCAGTTCACCACTCTGATGTAATACCATAGCACAGAGTTTATCCACAGGTGTCTCATTAATGTGTATGTTCACTCTTCACTTTCCTGTCTGCCTCTATGAATGCTTTTCTCACAGTATACAGACCACATTCAGTTTGTCATCAGGAGCTATGGTAAAATGAGTCCAAACAATACAAGCCTTTTTCCTTTGGAAAGATAGCTAAGTTCAGCGAACGGAAATGGCAGGGGTGATGCACCCACTAGTGGCTTTTCTGTTCGTCTGTGGGTGGTAGCTTTCATCTAAGTCAGATTCAGACTTAGATGACTGGGAGTAAGTCTCAGATGATAGCACTGTCTGAGACTCAGACACACAGAGACCAGTGTCAGATCCAGATGATAAGGCAACCTCAGCATAATCACCAACAGTAGAATTGAGAGGGACAGCCTGGACAGCCTTTATATGGGACATAACAACATTGTCATAATCATCAGCCACTGACAGTGCTGTCGAATAGCATTTCTGCAGGTGTTGTTTAAATGGGCTGCTTTCCAAATGACCTTTCTGCCTTTCTCTACTAATACCTTTGCTGCAGTGGGAACCGAGTGCCTTCACTTCATTAAGATGAATGGTGAAATAATTCCAAAACAACAGATGTGAACCTTTTGGATTCTGAAACCCAGCCAGAGATTTGCATTCCTGTTAGATGCTGGATCTAGGGGCTGAGATGGGAGAGGTGCAATATTGTACCAGTGATTGGAGTAGGGTGAGTGAGAATTACTAATACTGCAGTTGACTGCGTGGATATGGCCTCATCCATGATTTGAGCTTTAGCACTGTTGTGTTTAGAGAAGTGGGTGAAATATTTTGGCTTCAATGGATAACTTATTCTGGCATTTGTTACTTTGGTAGTAAGGATTTTCTAGGTTCATTCCACTTTTCAAAAGACCTTGGGGTCAAATTTTATCCGTGGTGTATGTCACCGGGTGGTGTGGGAAATAAATTGCAGCACCCGCCCGATGTCACCAGCAAGAAATCTAAGCCATTTTCATATTCGGGCCTCATTTCCATTCAGCTGGTTAACTGCTACCATGTTCTGTGTGCTGGTAGACAACTCACCATTTTGTGTCAAGGGGTGACACAAAACCTGAGCCTGCAGCAAGGGATTAAGGAGAGCACTGGTGGAATGAGGCTGACTAAAAGTGGGAGAAGGATTAGCTGTGAGGCGTAGGAAGAACAATTCTGCTCATTCAGCTGACAAAAAAGTGCCAATGTTTTCTTTTAAGGGATGCTGGTTCTGACTATTCCCTGTTTTGCATGCCAGGCAGGCCTAGCACTCAGTGGGTGCCACATTTACTTGCATCAGAATGGCATAGGGTTCCTAATGACATCAGGGGACCTTGATTTGCACTGAATATTAAGCCTCTCACCTGTATCCGGTGGGAGTACTGACTGTCCAAATGGAGGCACACTCAAAAATGACAGTGGTTGGGCCTTGAGTGGGAAGGCAGCAGCAAATTTATTTTTGTCTCACTACTGCCACATTCTCAATGAAAAACAAGGCAATAAGACCAAAATCAGGCCCTTGCTCTTTGATGCTTCTCCTGAAAAATTGATAAAGCCTGTCAAAAGGCAAAGTTTTCATGGAAAAGTATTTGCCAAATAATTTTTGGTGGGGGGGTGGCAGGTGGTGTGGGGTGTGAGGGAGATCAGAAGGGGATGAAGGGTGAGAGAGGAGAGCCAATTATCACACTATCCCAATACATAAGAGACGGAACGATAATTTTAAATGTGATTTATATCTCCCTGTTAAGTATTTGCAAACAAATAAGGAAAGGTTGGTCAAGCACTTCATTTTCATGAAGATAGTGCTGGTGCATAGTAAAATCATACAGGCTAATCCCAGATAATACAGCAGGCACTTGCTGACTAATCAGTTTTGCATTAATTGTCACTTTCTTTCTGTGATATATGCATTGAATTTTAATATTGAATTTTGGGAATAGAGAAAAATTGAATGTAATCATGGCGGTACTAGAAGTCTGTATTTTGTGAGCAACATAATAGGTGTTTTCGCCTACAACAAAGCATAAGAGGTGAACTTACAGAAAACGCCATGACCCTTTTTAACAACTATGCAAATAATTTTGAAATGAAGTGCCAAACGCAGGCTTTATCAACAGACCAACAACTGCCAGGCTTTGTTTCATAACACAAGCGTACTGTGAGAACTTTCCACTGTGTGAAAACCTTTTCCAGTTATGTAAATTTTAATAATGTGGTAGATTTCAAACAAGACAAGCATTTCCAACAGTCACTAATGGCACCACAGACAGCAGCAACATCAGCAGCGATTTATATCGCTAACATTCTTACTGCCGTCAGCATTCTGTGTTCTACAGGGACCAAACGTCAATATACAGACTGCCACAAGATTTGCTGTATTCCCTTTGGTCTAATAATTTTCTCCTCTCCTTGTTGCATGCTCTGACTTCTTGCTGAAGTACAATTTCACAGGTGAAGCTCACCTAGTCCTTCATCCAAGTAGCCATTACCGTACTGTGTGCTTTGGCAAAGGGAATTAGCAAGCTATTCAACTCCAGGGGCATCATAGCTAGACCTGATCCTGCCCTGCCTGATGGTAATCTATGGCCAGGATTTTACCAGCACGCCATGAATCCCGACATTGGGACTAAATGCATGTCCATGGCAGGATCACGGTGGCAATTTTACCTGCTGCGCCCAATTAAGAGGCTACTGTCGGGACCGTCATTCAATTGAGGATCTGGCCTGCCTCGCCAAGCTGTGGACCTGAAGAGACGGCTGGCAGCTCTGCAGCCTCGGCCAACAGAGGGGGCCGCTGCTGAGGCTGCAAGGAGAAGGAGAGGATGTCTACATGTTGAGGCACCCTCGAAGGGCCGGTACGAGAGTGATGGATTTGCCGGGACCAAGCAGAAAGGCCTGGCGATTGGAGGGGTGAACCCTCCAGTGGCTGCTGTGGGGGTGACCATTTCCATCAGGGGGCCCATCCTGGAGCCATGTAGCATCTGGAAAGGAAGGCTCCCCCCCACCAACTCCCACCACCCCCCACCAAAGCTGCTGGGAGGCCGCTTCAATGCAGCTGGCAGACTCACCATGTGGCTGGGGGTTATTGGGATGCTTGCAATATCCTGGCAGCCTGGTAAAATGGCCGTTGACAGGCCAATTCATTGGATTAATTGGTCGCCTGCCTTCGGTCAACAGGTTCCCGCTGCTGGGAATATATTCTGGTAGGAGGAACAGGTCAGGCTTCCCTCCTGATTGCTTCCGCTGCCATTTTACCACCCCTCCCACCTCCCAACCCATCTCCATAGGGCTGGTAAAATTCTGGCCGATGTCTTTGCTGTGCTTAAAAAAATATCTGCAATGAAAATATATGCAGCTGTCTGGTCTGAATTAGTAAAATCTATACATGCAAACTAAGCACACTACACATCACTGGCAGGCAGCTGAGTCAACAGTCAATTTAACACTCCTTCTCTCTAAAAACAATTAGAAATAAATTCTTGTTGTCAGTTTCTCGAGGTGACTCACAATCCATTCAAGTTTGATTCAGGTTGAGACTTCCTCAAAGCCAGAGAAAGCTGGACTACGTGACCTCAGTACACTGCTGGAACCTGTAGTTCATCAAGTTACTGTCTGAAATAAATAAAAACAAATGAATGACTTTTCTGCTTGAGGTTACGATGCCTTAAACATACTTTAAGTAGCAATGAAGAATGTCAGTATATTAGCTTTTTTTTGTAGTGGCTTTTTTCTAAAATTATCAAATGACATAAACACGCTCCAGCTGATTGAACATCCTGATGAAATGGGGTCTGAGCACCTCAGCCTGATGCCATGTAATCTGTCCGACAGATTCCAGAACATTCTTTGGCTTAGAAGTGTTGTCATCCACTCTCTCAGCAGGAACAGAGAAGTCCCACTTGGAGTGTATACACTCTGCTACTATTTCACACAGAAGCCTACCTGATCCAATTTGCTATTAATGGGAAGGAGATGATTTTTTGCTGGTATTACATATATTGCTGAAAAAAAGCAACTTATTGTTCAGAAGGAACTGATTAAATTACATAATTTTGTCACAGTTTGGCCCATGAAGAACAGAAGCAGCATTTCTACAATCACAAACAAATAAACTGCACATATTTTAGTGTGTCATTACAATACTGAATTATAAATGGCTTTATGACTCATTCTGTCTGTAACAGCCATTACAAAAAAACACAAACGTCTTAAGTGTGAATTTCTAGGCCTAGATATTTATAATGTGCAACACAATTCGTCATTGAATATAATGGGGTAGAAGTTCGGCTTAGACGCAGTGAAAAGTGGTGGTATTGAATCAGTACCCATTACACTCCTGTCTTTAGGGTAAAACTGATTATGGCCTGTTTTCTGTCACACAACCAATAGTGTGCAAACAGTTTATTCCCCCAACCGGGAGGCCTGAGGCTCACCCACAATTGAGCCACAGCCTCATTTAATTAATTTGACTGAGCCTGTCGCACCTCAGGAGACAGATATCCAATTTCAAACAAATCAATTTCATGATGCTTGCCTCAGGTAGGTCCTGAGCAGTAGTGGCGGAAGGGGGGAAAAGACATAGAACAACGATTGGGGGGGGGTGGGGGGTTGCCAATCATTGGCAGGCAGCTGTCCCTAGGAATACTGTGGAGCCAGGAGGAGTAATGATGCTCTTCCTCACTCGACATCAACCTGTGACAACTTGTTTTTTTACTTCTCTTTTTTGGTGGTGGCCACTTGCTAGGCCGTATCCATGATAGGAAGACCTGAACAGAGCGGGCTCAGCACCTGCTCAGGGCAACCAGATTTGGCTAATGCTTGTTTTACAGGTACAACACATGTCAATTTCAATCCTTCTATTTAAAAACCAAATGAAGTTCAAGCAGGAAACAAATTTCTAGACATGTCTGACAAGTGTTTAAAGCCATGTATACATAGCTAATGGTTTCAGTAACATTTATTCTCATTTCATACTATAAAGCAACACCTTACTTTTAAAATTCTCAGCCTTGTTTTAGAATCTCTCAATGATCTTACCCCTTACTATCTTTGTAACTTCCTCCAGCCCCACAATATTCTGAGATATCTGTGCTCATCTAATTCTGGCCTCTTGAGCATCCCCAATTTTAATTGCTCCACCATTGGTTGCTGTGTCTTCAGCTGCCTAGGTTCTAAGCTCTGGAATTCCCCTCATAAACCTCTCTGGTTCGCTACCTCTCTTTCTTCCTTTTACGAATATACGAATTAGGAGCAGGAGTAAGCCACTTGGCCCCTCGAGCCTACTCTGCCATTCAACAAGATCATGGTTGATCTGATTCTAACCTCGACTCCACATTCCCGCCTACCCCCGATAATCTTTCATCCCCTTGCTTATCAAGAACCTATATAGCTCTATAACCTATATAGAATATTTAAAGACTCTGCTTTCACTGCCTTTTGAGGAAGAGAGTTCCATAGACTCATGATCCTCTGAGAGAAAAAAGTTCTCCCCATCTCTGTCTTAAATGGGTGACCCCTTATTTTTAAATAATGACCACTAGTTCTAGACTCTCCCACAAGGGGAAACATCATTTCCACATCCACCCTGTCAAGACCACTCAGAATCTTATATGTTTCAATCAAGTCACCTCTTACTCTCCCAAACTCCAGTGGATACAAGCCTAGCCTTTCCAATCTTTCCTCATAAGACAACCCGCCCATTCCAGATGTTAGTCTCGTAAACCCACTCCAACCTGCTTCCGACGCATTTACATCCTTCCTTAAATAAGGAGACCGATACTGTACATAGTACTCCAGATGTGGTCTCATCACTGCCCTGTATAATGAAGCATAACCTCCCTACTTTTGTATTCAATTCCCCTCACGATAAATGATTACATTCTATTAGTTTTCCTAAATACTTGTTGAACTTGCATATTAACTTTTTGCTATTCATGCACTAGGACACTCAGATCCCTCTGCACCCCAGTGATCTGCAATCTTTTATCAATTAGATAAATGCTTCCTTTTTATTCTTCCTGCCAAAATAGATAATTTCACATTTTCCCATATTATACTCATTTGCCAGATCTTTGCCCATTCACTTAACCTATCTACATTCTTTTGTAGCCTCCTTATGTCCTCTTCATAACTTACTATCCTACCTATCTTTGTATCATCATCAAATTTAGCAACCATACCTTTGGTCCCTTCATCCAAGTCATTTATATAAATTGTAAAAAGTTGAGGTCCCAGCACTGATCCCTGTGGCACACCACTCGTTATATCTTGCCAACCAGAAAATGACCCATTTATGCCTACTCTCTGTTTCCTGTTAGCTAGCCAATCTTCTATCCATGCCAATATGTTACCCACTACACTATGAGGTTTTATATTCCACAATAACCTTTGATGTGGCACCTTTTCAAATGCCTTCTGGAAACCTAAGTACAGTACATCCACCAGTTCCCCTTTATCCACAGCACATGTTACTTCTTCAAAGAACTCCAATAAATTAATTAACATGATTTCGCTTTCACAAAACCGTGTTGACTCTGCCTGATTGCCTTGAATTTTTCTAAGTGCCCTGCTGTAACATCTTTAATAATAGCTTCTAGCATTTTCCCTAAGACAGATGTTAAGCTAACTGGTCTGCAGTTTCTTACTTTTTGTCTCCCTCCCTTTTTGAATAAAGGAGTTACATTCGCTATTTTTCAATCTAATGGAACCTTCCCCAAATCTTGGGAATTTTGGAAAATTAAAACCAACGCCTCAACTATCTCACTAGCCACCTCTTTTGGGACCCTAGGATGATGTCCATCAGGACCCGGGGACCTGTCAGCCCGCAGCTCCAACAATCTGTTTAGTACCACTTCCCTGGTGATTATAATTTTCTTGAGTTCCTCCCTCCCTTCCGCTTCCTGATTTACAGCTGTTTCTGGGATGTTACTTGTATGCTCTACAGTGAAAACTGATGCAAAACACCTGTTCAATTCATCTACCGTCTCCTTATTTTCCCTTATTAATTCCCCAGACTCACTTTCTATAGGATCAGTGCTCACTTGCTTAACTCTTTTCTTTTTAAAATATCTATGGAAACTCACTATCTGTTTTTATATTTCTATCTAGCTTTCTCTCATACTCTAATCTTTCCCTCCTTATCAATCTTTTAGTCATTCTTTGCTGTTCTTTATTTTCTGTCCAATTGTCTGACTTGCCTCCCATCTTTGCGCAATTATATGCTTTTTCTTTAAGTTTGATACTATCTTTAACTTTTTAGTTAATCATGGTTTGTGGGTCCTCTTCTTGGAATTTTTCTTTCTCATTGGAATGTCTTATTCTGAAATATCCACTTAAATGTCTGTCCCTGCATCTCTATTGACCTCTCCCATAACCTAATTTGCCAGTTCACTTTAGCAAGGTCTGCTTTCACGCCCTCATTTATTTTTTAAATACTAGTCTTGGACCCATTCTTCTCACCCTCAAACTGAATGCCAATTTCAATCATATTATGATCACTGCTACCTAGGGGCACCTTCACTATGAGGTCATCAATTAATCCTATCTCATTGCACAATACCAGGTTTAGTATAGCCTGCTCTCAGGTTAGCTCCAGAATGTGCTGTTCGAAGAAACTATCCTGAAAACGTTCTGTGAATTCCTCATCCAGACTACCTTTACCCATTTGATTTTCCAGTCTATATATAGATTAAAATCCCCCATGAATATCACCAGACCTTTCTGACAAGCTGCCATTAATTCTTCCTTTATACTTTGTCCTACTATGTGGTTACTGTTCGGAGGCCTGTACACCACTTCCACAAGTGACTTCTTGGCCTTTCTCATTTCTAATCTCTACTTAATGATCCTTAAAACTTACCTCTTTGACCAAGCTTTTGATCATTTGCCCTAATATCTCCTTATGTGGCTCAATGCCAAACTTTATTTGATAAAGCTCTTGTGAAGCACCTTGGGATGTTTTACTACATTAAAGGTGCTATACAAATGTAAATAATGTGGTAATGGAGCTATGCAGTTACACTGGAGAGGATAGATTGAGCCAGTGTAGAAGAATGAGGTTATAGATTGCTGGCACTGTCAAGTCTCACCATTGTGCCTTTGCTGAAATTACAATTAAATCTTGAAATAGGACATTGCTATCAAAAATCAAAAAGAGTGGTATCAGAAATGCTTTAAAATCATTTTTAGACCATATTTATTTGCAATGCTACTTTATTTCTATGCAATTGAACTCTGCTTATCAACTTAGTCCTGCCCACAGGAGAAATATAGAAATGTGTGACTGGCACTATATTAAACACTGGTTTTGATCCCCTGAGATATAGCAAAATGATTTCCTGATGGACGATCGGAACTCAGAGCAACACAGAAATAAAATGCAATCACTTTAAACTCAATTCAGCCAAATTTACAATTCAATTCATACCCTGGTCTTTTAAGGATGCTGCTGAATCTTTAATCCAGCATTGGTTTATTTGTTTCTAAATTCTGTTGAAGGTTCAATACTCAGTTTTAGTAATGGATTCTCAAGGCTATCTTCAATATCCTGAAATAATAGGAAAATAGAAACACAGAAAATTTCTAGCACAGAAGGAGGCTCTTCAGTCCATCGTGTTTTGCCAGCCAAAAAATAGCTCTCCAGCCTAATCCCACTTTCCAGCTCTTAGTCTATAGTCCTGTAGGTTATGGCACATCAAGTGCATATCCAAGTATTTTTAAATGCAGTGAGGGCTTCTGCCTCTACCACCCTTTCGTGCAGTGAGTTCCAGCTCCCACCACCCTCAAATAAAACAAATTTCTCCTCAATTCCCCTCTAATCCTTCTGCTGATTACTTTAAATTTATGGCCTCTAGTTATTGACATTTTTGCCAGGGGAAATAGGCCCTTCATTTCTACACTATTTAGGCCCCTTACAACTTTTTATAGCTCAGATAAATGTCCCCTCAGCCTCCCCTGTTCCAAAGAAAACAATCCCAGCCTACCCAATCTTTTCCCATAGCTAAAATTTTCCATTCCTGGCATCATCCTGGTACGTCTCCGCTGTACCCTCTCTAGTACAGATGGAGTGTGGGAAATGGTGGCGTAGTGGTAAAGCCGATGGGCTAGTAATCTAGAGGCCCAGGCTAATGCCCTGGGAAGATGGGTTCAAATACCACCATGGCAGCTGGTGGAATTTAAGTTCAATTAATTAATAAAAATCAGGAATTGAAAGCTAGTCTCAGTTTCATTACACCATTACTATCATCAATTGACCTTCAGGGAAGGAAATCTGCTGTCCTTACCTGCTCTGGCTCATATGTGACTCCAGACCCACAGCAATGTGGTTGACTCTTAACTGCCCTCTGAAATGACCAAGCAAGCCACACAATTCAAGGGCAATTAGGGATGGGCAATAAACACTGGCCTGCCAGCAATGCCCACATCCCATGAAAGAATAAAAAAAACTTTCCTGTAATGTAGTGATCAGAATTGTACGCAATGTTCTAGTGGGAGCCTAACTAGTGTTTTATATAATTTCAACATAACCTCCCTGTATTTATATTCTATGCCTCAGCTAATAAAGCAAAGTATCCTATGTGCCTTCTTAACCATCTGATCTACCTGTCTTGCTACCTTTAGGGATCTGTGGACACGCACTCCAAGAGCCTTCTGTTCCTCTACACTTCTCAGTATCCTACCATTTATTACTTAGTCCTTGTTTGCCCTCCCCAAATGCATTACCTCACACATCTCCAGATTGAATTCCATTTGTCACTTTTCTGCCCACGTGACCAGTCCATTAATATTTTTCTGCAGTCTAAAGCTTTCTTCCTCAGCATCAACCACATGGCCAGTTTTTGTGTAATCTGCAAACTTCTTAATTATTCCTCCTACATTTAAGTCTAAACCATTGATACATATCACAAAAATCAAGGAGCCTAGTACTGAGCTCACTGGAAACAGCCTTCCAGTAACAAAAACACCCAACATTACCCTTTGCTTCCTGCCACTGAGCCAATTTTGGATCCAACTTTCCCTTGGATCCCATTGGCTTTTCTAACCTTGTCAAAAGTCTTGCTAAAATCCATGTAGACTTTATCAAGTAAGGCCTTATGTTATTGAACTGAGAAATAAAAAAGGGGCAATCACACTGCTGGGCATGTACTATAGACCCTTAAACAGTCAGAGGGAGATAGAAGAGCAAATATGTAGACAAATTGCTGAAAAGTGCAGGAACAATAGGGTAGTAATAGTAGGGGATTTCAACTAGCCTAATACTAACTGGGATAAAATAAGTGTGAAAGGAATAGAGGTGGCAGAGTTCCTAAAATGCATTCAGGAGGACATTTTTAGCTAATTCATAGCAAGCCCATTAAGAGAAAGGGCAGCTCTGGACTTAGTTTTAAGGAATGAAGTTGAGCAGGTAGAAGGGTATCAGTTGGCGAGCATTTTGAGTGATCATAATTCAAGTAGATTTAGAATAGTTAGGGAACAGGACATTATGAAAATAGACCAAGAGTGAAAGTTTAGAATTGGGGAAAGGCCAATTTAATGAAGTCGACTGGAAACAATTATTTAAAGGTAAATCAGTGTCAGAGCAGTGGGAGGCATTCAAGGAGAAGATAGAGAGGGTTCAGAAAAAATATATTCCCACAAAGCAAAAGGGTGGGACTTCCAAATCTAGATCCCACTAGATGCCAAAGAACATTCGGAGTAGGATAAAGCAAAAAAGGGAATCTGATGCCAGATATTGAGAGCTCAATATTGCAGAAAGCCGAGTGAGTATTGAAAGTGCAGGGGTGAATTTAAAAAGGAAATTAGGAAAGTAAAGAGAGGGCATGAAAAAATACTGGCAAGTAAAATCAAGGAAAATCCAAAGATGTTTTATAAATACATAAAGAGCAAGAGGGTAACTAAGCAATGAGTATGGCCTATTAGAGACCAAAAAGGGAACATGTGAGTGGAGATCGAAGACATGGGCATGGTTCTTAATGAATACTGTGGGGGAATTGTATGCTTTCCCCCGTGGGGTTTTGGAGGTGGGGAGAGCATTTAATCGGGTGGGATGGTGGAGGGGGACCCCGCCACCTTTGCGCTTCCACCAAAATTAAGTCTGGGACGGGAAGACCTCAGAACGGCCTTCCCGCCCCGCTGCCAATTGAGGCCCTTAACTGGGCAATTAATGCCCAACTAAAGGCCTCATTCAGATCCACTGCAATTAGCCGAGCGGTGGGTGGCCTTGTTGCCGCATGGGAGGCATGGCAGGAAAAACCGTGTGGGCTGCTTGCCAGCACTGGGGGAGGGGGGGTCCCTCGTTAAAAGGCACTTAGTACCTGAAGGAGGGACCTGGCATTGCGAAGGGGGGTGGGCATGGCTGAGAGCCAAACTCCTGCCCTTGCTACTGACCCTCCTACACCCTCCTCCCTCATGACCGCCACCCCACAAGAGTCCTCCCGTCCTGAGCTACCTGTGGCCTGGGTCAAGTGCTGCTCCTGGCCTCGGCGGGGGGGTTCTCCAACAACAGCAGTCACTGACTCTGGGGTGGCACTGCTCAGTTAAAGAGCTGCCAGCCTCTGATTGGCTGGCAACTCTGATGTCGGGACTTCTGTCACTGGAGTCCTTGATCCTGTGGAAGGCCTGCTGCTGTCCAGTTAACTGCCTAATTGGCACTTGATTCGGTGAGCCGCCCACAGAAGGGGCAATGCGGGGTTCTCGGTGTCGCTTTTGCTGGACATTAAGACCCCTGCTGCCTGGATAAAGTGCCAGCCTTTGTGGCTGTCCTCACAAAAGAGGGGGACAATGCAGACGTTGTAGTAAAGGAGGAGGAATATGAAATATTAGATACAATAAACATATTGAGAGATGAATTATTAAGGAATTTAGCATCTTTGAAAGTAGATAAATCACCAGGCCCAGATGATATGTATCCCAGGCTGGTATGAGAGGCAAGGGATGAAATAATGGAGGCTCTGACCATTATTTTTCAATCCTTTCTGGCTACAGACATGATGCCGGAGGACTGCTAACAGGTACCATTGCTTAAATAGGAAGGAAGGGATAGACAGAGTAATTACATACCAGTTAGCCTAACCTCCGTGGTGGAAAAATTAATGGAAAAATTCTGAGGGACAATATAACTCATCATTTAGAAAGGCACGAATTAATTAAAGACAGTCAGCATGAATTCGTTGAGGGAAGGTTGTGTCTGACTAAATTAATTTGACTTTTTAAGGAGGTTACAAGGAGGATCGATGAGAGTAGCCTGTTTGATGTCATCTGAAATCATGCTTCGTGAAATCATGAAAATAATGTTGAACTGTTTAAATGTTAACATAATTTAATATTTTTGTATGCAATTATATATTGCATGCAAAGCACCATACTGACAGCAAGAGTCCATTCTGCGCATATGCGAAGCTGGGAGCGTTCTGATGAAGTCGGCGCTGGGCTGCGTGTCAGGAGTCACTTTGTTATATATTACGCTACATATATATAGCAAATAAATATCAATATAACGCTCACCTGCGACCTTTTCCTGGAAACTAAAATTACTCTTCAATGTCAGGAAAGTGTCTCTCCAATGTTACTGTCTTAACTGTAAACTATTGCTTTCCACATATAGAAAATGCACATTTTGTGGCATATTTATATTGTGACGGAAATCACACCTGCTGAATGGAAAGATATTAATTTCATCATAGGGAACACTATTTGAATGCTTACTGGACATTGAAAATAACTGGTTTAAAAAGACCACAGAGCAGTGGCTGAAAACATGGCTGCACATTTGCATTCTGACAGACAGTTGCACAGAGAGACAATGGAAGTGTCCCCTGGTTCAATTAGCCAGATGGGTTTTGTCAATAGTGATTATCAAAAGACATTAAGAGTCATTGTCTGTGTAAGAGCCAGCATTTCCACCCCCCTCCCCCACATCACTGAGTGTGTCTTGTAAGCTTTGAAGAATCAACAAACCTCGCAGGCGATGCTGTCTCAAACAAAGAGCTAGTCACATCACTAACCTGCTGACCCTAACCTGGGAATTGTGCTCACAGTAAAGTTTTGGGCAGACTGCTTTTGAACACCAAGGAGAAGCAAGGTCTCTCTCTCTCTCTCTCTCTCTCTCATGCAAAGTTCCAGGGACCCACGGAAGTAACTTAAGCCTCAAGACAGAAGAACCTGCACCCTCTTGGTGCCAGCAAAACAAGTTTGAAAGTGTGCATTGGGCCCCAATGAGAACTGCAAGACTTAACTTCAATCAAAGACTTTACATCCAACCCAAAATCAGTAACTGAATTCCATCTACTACTTCAAACCTTCCCCCTTCAATTCTTTCTCCTCCTCTGTATCTATTGGTGTATGTGTTTATCGTGTATGCATTTTAGCATGGTTACATCACATAATTTTAGTAGTTTTAACTGAGTTGGAGTTTTAAGGTGAATAGACTTACACCTTTCTTGTTTAAACCTGAGAAAACCTGTCTGGTTGATTCCTTTACAATTACAATTGGAGAACAGTGAGCAAGAACTCACTGAGGGGAAGCTAAAAAACACTGGGTTTTAAAGTTAAACCCTGTTATGGCCAAACAGGAAAACGCCGAGAGCGGAGCCCTAGACCCCCTGCTCACCTGGTCATAACAATATTTGATTGTAAACCTCACTGTTGTACCATGATCCATTTACGGATATATTTTACAGATCCAGCACTTCTGTAGTTTATAATTTGGACAGCTCTCTGAACAATAGCTTTCATTAGTGTCTGAAATCTAGAGCAGACCTCTTGTTTTCCATCAGTTTCAAGCCATTTCACAGTGAAATAATGCTGCTTTCCTGGCACAAGCACAATATAATTGTAAAAAATATATGAAAGAAAGGTCTTTTTAAGCCAAAGAATTATCAAGTTAATTACTTACCACATATGGACACTATGTGGGGCCATGCAATTTGAATAACTTTAGCCAAAATGAATGCAGACCAAAGATGAGAGGAGCGACACGCTTTAGCAAATTGATTGGATTGGGTCAAGGGACAAAGAGTAATAAGAAACAAGCAGGTGCAAATTTAGCAGAATACTTTAGACGCTGAATATGTGGCAAAAATGGGATCTCAAGCTGGAAAGCTGGTTTAGTCTGTGTTTAGCACAAGCTGCCATCTTGGTAAAGATGTTGAAGCTGGTGCTAGGAACGGCTGTCCAGAGGTGAGTTAAACAGTTGATTGCCACTTAAAGTGCTTGCTAGCACTCATCTCATTAAAGTGACACTTTTGTGACTAGTGCTTCAACTGACCAGCTGTTACAGAGTAAACACGGTATTGATTTCAATTTTAAAAGCTACTTTAAAGGATCTTTTTTTTCTTTTTCTTTTGGGCCTCCTTATCTCGAGAGACAATGGATACGCGCCTGGAGGTGGTCAGTGGTTTGTGAAGCAGCGCCTGGAGTGGCTATAAAGGCCAATTCTGGAGTGACAGGCTCTTCCACAGGTGCTGCAGAGAAATTTGTTTGTTGGGGCTGTTGCACAGTTGGCTCTCCCCTTTCGCCTCTGTCTTTTTTCCTGCCAACTACTAAGTCTCTTCGACTCGCCACAATTTAGCCCTGTCTTTATGGCTGCCCGCCAGCTCTGGCGAATGCTGGCAACTGACTCCCACGACTTGCGATCAATGTCACACGATTTCATGTCGCGTTTGCAGACGTCTTTATAACGGAGACATGGACGGCCGGTGGGTCTGATACCAGTGGCGAGCTCGCTGTACAATGTGTCTTTGGGGATCCTGCCATCTTCCATGCGGCTCACATGGCCAAGCCATCTCAAGCGCCGCTGACTCAGTAGTGTGTATAAGCTGGGGGTGTTGGCCGCTTCAAGGACTTCTGTGTTGGAGATATAGTCCTGCCACCTGATGCCAAGTATTCTCCGAAGGCAGCGAAGATGGAATGAATTGAGACGTCGCTCTTGGCTGGCATACGTTGTCCAGGCCTCGCTGCCGTAGAGCAAGGTACTGAGGACACAGGCCTGATACACTCGGACTTTTGTGTTCCGTGTCAGTGCGCCATTTTCCCACACTCTCTTGGCCAGTCTGGACATAGCAGTGGAAGCCTTACCCATGCGCTTGTTGATTTCTGCATCTAGAGACAGGTTACTGGTGATAGTTGAGCCTAGGTAGGTGAACTCTTGAACCACTTCCAGAGCGTGGTCGCCAATATTGATGGATGGAGCATTTCTGACATCCTGCCCCATGATGTTCGTTTTCTTGAGGCTGATGGTTAGGCCAAATTCATTGCAGGCAGACGCAAACCTGTCGATGAGACTCTGCAGGCACTCTTCAGTGTGAGATGTTAAAGCAGCATCGTCAGCAAAGAGGAGTTCTCTGATGAGGACTTTCCGTACTTTGGACTTCGCTCTTAGACGGGCAAGGTTGAACAACCTGCCCCCTGATCTTGTGTGGAGGAAAATTCCTTCTTCAGAGGATTTGAACGCATGTGAAAGCAGCAGGGAGAAGAAAATCCCAAAAAGTGTGGGTGCGAGAACACAGCCCTGTTTCACACCACTCAGGATAGGAAAGGGCTCTGATGAGGAGCCACCATGTTGAATTGTGCCTTTCATATTGTCATGGAATGAGGTGATGATACTTAGTAGCTTTGGTGGACATCCGATCTTTTCTAGTAGTCTGAAGAGACCACGTCTGCTGACGAGGTCAAAGGCTTTGGTGAGATCAATGAAAGCAATGTAGAGGGGCATCTGTTGTTCACGGCATTTCTCCTGTATCTGACGAAGGGAGAACAGCATGTCAATAGTCGATCTCTCTGCACGAAAGCCACACTGTGCCTCAGGGTAGACGCGCTCGGCCAGCTTCTGGAGCCTGTTCAGAGCGACTCGAGCAAAGACTTTCCCCACTATGCTGAGCAGGGAGATTCCACGGTAGTTGTTGCAGTCACCGCGGTCACCTTTGTTTTTATAGAGGGTGATGATGTTGGCATCGCGCATGTCCTGGGGTACTGCTCCCTCGTCCCAGCACAGGCATAGCAGTTCATGTAGTGCTGAGAGTATAGCAGGCTTGGCACTCTTGATTATTTCAGGGGTAATGCTGTCCTTCCCAGGGGCTTTTCCGCTGGCTAGAGAATCAATGGCATCACTGAGTTCCGATTTGGTTGGCTGTATGTCCAGCTCATCCATGACTGGTAGAGGCTGGGCTGCATTGAGGGCAGTCTCAGTGACAGCATTCTCCCTGGAGTACAGTTCTAGGTAGTGCTCAACCCAGCGGTCCATCTGTTTGCGTTGGTCAGTGATTATGTCCCCCGATTTAGAATTGAGGGGGGTGATCTTCTTGATGGTTGGCCCAAGAGCTCTCTTCATGCCATCATACATTCCTCTGATGTTTCCGGTGTCTGAGGCCAGCTGAATATGACTGCATAGGCGTTGCCAGTAGTCTTTAAAGGATACTCACCACTTAAAGGGATATTACCCATTTCATGGTCATTGCTGCTAGAACTGTGAAGAGGACCTCTGAAAAACATTGGGAGGCCAAGACTTTACTATCACTCGAATAATATTTATGTCAGAAATAGCTCTGAGGATTTTACCTAAAAAGAGTGCTGCTCCACCTTATATGACTTATGAGGAGAAAGGGAGTTCTTGGCCACTGGCACCTTGCTAGGGCCCACCTTGGTCTGGACAAGTATGGGAGGAGTTTATGAAGCCAGGCAGAGCAGTACCAGCTGCTGCAGGAGAGAGGGACAGGAAGACGAGAAGGGCTAGATGGTGTCCTTCCCCTTGTGGATACAGGGCATTCCTCCTCCACCAGAATCTCCAGTGCAACATCTGATAACCTGTGCATCCTCTTCCTTGCCCTGAGCATTCCTGCAACATGCTGCTATGTGCCGGGCATCGCACTCCACACATTCAGTGGAACTGGATGCGAAGAGCATATACTGCTCCATGAAAATTCTATGCAATCAGTATTGCTATACCTGTAGGTTTCTGGTTAGTGGCTGCAGGCACACCAAAATCATGATAATCATCAATTAGCTTAAAAATTGCAAGCTAAAATCGGAACTTCCAAACAGGTGTTTCTTATTAGCGCAACACCCTATGGCCAAAATAACCCTCGAGATGTAAGTCAGTCTTCTTCAAATCATACCAACTTTCTGTTGCTCCTATATATTTTTTCAGGATACTAAAACTGCTTATACTTATTTTGGCAAGGATGTTGAGTTAGAATCGAACTGCTCTGCAGGTCAAATTCAGGGTATCTTTTATGTTGACAATTATTTAGAGCTGACCCTTTGGTCATGAACACTGCCCCACATAAATATTCTTTTCAAAATATACTGTTTAATTAGAATGTGGGTTTTAAGCATTCCATTGTAAGTTATATTATCTCCAGAACATTATGTACTATATTCTTTCTGAAGTTCTCCTGTAATAATACTGTTGATCTTACAAATTACTTGCCATAGGTTCTGCATCATGTCTACAGGGGAAATAGTCTATATGTAAATATGATCGATGCATTTTGCAGGATGTCTGAATAGTGGTAAAGAGAAATGAGGCATGAATTTCCTTCACATTTCGCTCATATTGTTTTTCTTTCCCTACTTTTGCAACAGAAAAATTGAAGTTGAGAATTCATTAATTGATTTGTTTCAAATGTTTTTAGTTGAGTTCAACAACTGATAAGTTTGCATAAAAATTATAGACCCTTTGAATGCCTCTGGAGATCTTTAGGAACTACTGTCTGTATTTGATATTGGGCAATTTAAGGACACAAATGTTTAATTTTAAGTCACTGATGGTCAAAAAACTATTTGTGCAGATCTCTGCTTGGTCAAATAAAGTCGGGATTTCTTGAGTTTAGTGTTAGAACTATGGGTGTGGAAACATCCAAAATGTCCATTGCTGTAGACTGGCAAATCCTGAAAAACATAGACTATAATCCTGCAGAGATTCTATAAAAGAAAATATGTAATGGCTGACAAATTAGGCACAATACCCTCCATTACTGAAATATCCCATAAAATGCTGGATTATAAATCATTGTAGGATATAAAGGATAGGTACACGTTGCATGTTTTCCTTGTGCACAACCAAACTGCAATGTTTTACTCATTTGTGTACCTTTTGTTTCTTTGGAATGGGATTAAGAATTTGTTTTATGAGTTTTAATTAATGTGTTCATTTGTGGTTTAATTGCTGCAGGCATCTAATGGATTATTACAATTATTTAATAAGATGAACAAACCCCTTTGCAAAATATTGGCCTTGGATTTCATATACCAGCATTAAAGGGGGGAGGGGGCCATTATTATGACTGTTGCAATACATTACATGTAGAGGGTGTAGAGACAACATTAAACCAGGAAGGATGAACATTGACCAAGAATACTATTACAAGATAGTGTTGCATTTCTAAACAATCAAGTTTGAGCTGTTTTTACCAGTATGAATCATACAATGTCATAATGCTGCAGTGAACAGTTTTTGATACCTTTCGTTTGCTTAACCATTTTTGAAAATTTATTTTGTAAGAATTATTTTAAGCATTATTTTAAGATGATTACAGCACGTGCCGATTTATGCAGATTTATGCACTTGCAAGTGGGTAACACATATTCATATCCGTTTATGATTAAAATCATAATTAGATTTGTTTTCATGTATGTATCATTTATAACAGCATGCTGGCAGTTGGCATCAGGATTTTATTATATAAACATTACATTTTTATAACATATATGAAACAAAATAATCCAGAATTTGTATGTAGCCCAAATTAATATTTGAATGCTTTGTCGAAGATCAGAACATGGAAGCAGATGCACAGGATAAATTTATGTGAATTTAAATCCGACACAAATTTCTTGCCCATTTTTATTGGTAGCAGTTAAGCCAGTTATGACCTGTTTAAAAGGCAGCAAAGGATGCATGTGATGCAATGTTCCTATGTGATCAGATTCAGCTTATCAGGAGGCTGCAATATATAAATGGACAAAGTTTATGAAAGTGTTCCCGAGTTCACAGGTAACAATAGCACTACATCTGCCAACATGCAGTCTCATTAGTAAGGCATTAGATTTACTGGCTAATGAAATTAAAGTGAGTATGAAAACGGAGGTGAAAGTACAGATTATGCCATTGATATGCCAGTATTTAGCAAGTGTGGTGTGGAATGTCAGGATTGGATATGTAATAGAAAACTGTATTAATAGCACTATAATCACTGTTCACAAAGTGCTGTTGGTGAAGTTGACATTCACTGTTGACCTGTTTAACATACTTTGAAAGTTTAAGCTGTAGTTTTTCACCTATAGAATTGCACCTTCTGAAAAACCATCTGGAGGCAAAAAGATATTGGCGTGTGAGGACACGTTATAAAATTACTCTAAATTTAACATGAGGAGTTGAGAAATCCTTTGAGTCTGTTAAATTACTTTTTGATTTAAACTCGTATAAAGAGTTAACTGCATCCTTGGACATGGTGCGATAAGAGAAGGAATTTCATTTTCTCCTGTTTCAACAGTTATATGACATGCATTTAAGGAAATGTGGTGTGGTTGTGCACTGCTGTAAAGGAGTGTAACAATGAGACTTTATTAAATTCCAGAGTCATCTGTGGCATTCAAAATAGAAGCATTTTCAAAGCTAAATTTGAAAATCTACCTCCAACTACACAGACATTTCCCTAGACACAGTGGGATTGACTTCAACATCTTGGGGGGTTACCATTGACCAGAAACTGAACTGGAGCAGCCATATAAATACTATGGTGACAAGAGCAGATTAGAGTCTGGGAATCCTGCTGTGAGTAACTCACCTCCTGACTCCCCAATACCTGTCCACCACCGGCAAGGCACAAGTTAGGAGTGTGATGGAATACTCTCCACTTCCCTGGGTGAGAGCAGCTGCAATAACACTCAAGAAGCTCGACACCATCCAGGACAAAGCAGCACACTTGATCGGTACCCCATCAACCACCTTAAACATTCACTCCTTCCACCACTGGCGCACAGTGGCAGCAGTGTGTATCATATACATGATGCACTTCAGCAACTCACCAAGACTCCTTCAGCAGCACCTTTCAAACCCGTGACCTCTACCACCTAGAAAGACAAGAGCTGCAGATGCATGGGAGCACCACCACCTGAAGCTCCCCTCCAAGTTACACGCCATTCTGACTTGGAACTATAACCACCATTACTTCCCTGTCACTTGGTCAAAATCCTGGAACTCCCTCACTAACAGCACTGTGGATGTGCCTACACCACATGGACTGTAGCAGTTCAAGAAGGCAGTTCATCGCCACCACCTTCTCAAAGACAATTAGGGTGGGTAACAAATTTTGGCCTTGCCAGCAATGGCCACATCCTATGAAAGAATAAAGAAAAGATTCCTAGTAATATGATCGTCTGTGTTTGACTCTGATAGTAGTTGAAACCACAGGCAGAATTTTGTGTTTGTGGTTGGGACGTCGATGTCAGATCCATTTCTGGGTCGGGACCCCACTCTGGTGGGGAGGGTGCAGCGGTGGTGGGGGATGTAGTCACAGTCCACAATTTTGTCCGAGGTCTGCAGCTGGATGGAGGGTTTGGCAGCCAATTAGCAGTGGTGGGCGCAGGATTGAGGTGGGACTTTGAAAGCGTGGGCCCGATTTAAAGGCATGATTACAGCCTTTATAGTAGCAACCTTTTTGCGTATCAATGGAAGACACAAGTCAGCAGGAGGAGAAGCAGAGGTCAGGCCACTGTGACCAGGCCACCCCATAGTTTCTGATGCAACCCTTGAGGTGATGTTGGAGGCAGCACACGAGAGCCGAGGGATCTTATTCCTGGAAGGCGGCAGGAGAAGGCCACCTACCCAAACTAAACAGGCCTGGCTGGAGGAAGCAGAACATGTCAGCAGCCGAAGTGTCATCTGGAGGACATGGGTGTAGTGCTGCATAAGATATAATTATCTCCTTCGTTCTGGTAAGGTGAGTGCAACACGACACCCAGATGCCAGCCTCCAGGTCTGCAGCCATCAGCAGACAGACCAGCTGAGCAGCTTGATGGTGCATGCTGCTCCTGAACATGGGAGAAAAGTGTGCCTAGGGTGATCATTGACCTGTCACAATGCCCAGAGCCCTCGTGCTGTTGAGAACTGTAGCAGCACTGATACATGCAGCTTCTTATTTAAATGAGCTGCTGCCATTGGTGAGAGAGGCCAGCATTGCCTTATGTCTCTCTTTTTTGTCCTTGCAGAAGAAAAGGGTGCAGAATGCCAGGGAGAGGGTGCACACAGAAGGAGTACGCCAGCTCTCCATCCTGACTGCGATGGAGAAGGTGCCAATGGACACCGTGAGGGTGGTGCCGCATGAAGAAGTGGGTAATGGAGAGCGTGGAACACCAGGAGGAGTGTGTGAAAAGATATTGAATGGGTAGATAAAGGGAATGGAATGCACTCCTCCCTGTCTGACAATAAGCTAAATCCTCTGCTGCATTGGGAAGCCTCAGCTCTACAGAGGCATCTGTTGTCAGAGGTGAGTTCTCATGATCTCCTTCTTATGTCTCCCACAGGGCCAGCTGTGGCGAGGGAGCATGCCAATGCTGCTGCAGCATCACTGGGGGCCTTGGATGAAAAGGAACTAACAGACCCAGCACTGTCACATCATACAAGCACACCCTCCACCAATGCAGATACACTCACATCAGTGGTTCCTTGCGCGTGATTAGAAAGGATAGCGCTGGGTGAGGAGCATGTCACAAGTGAGCAGGAGGAGGTGACAGAGGAAGAGGCAGTTGTGGGGAGTCCCCATTTGGAGGATGGAGGACAGATACATCCATGCTCAGTTGGGCGCAGATGCAGGGCTTTGGGAGTCACAAGCTAGGCGGCTCTACTTTGACCAACAGCATGCGATGTGTGCCCACATGTCGGAGTTCCCTGAGACAGTGCGGAATCAATGGCTGAGGGTGGAGAAGTCCATTCAGTTCATGTACGCCACTGTGGTTCAGGACTTTGAAGACAGGACCTCCTCCAGTGAGAGAGTGGCCAACCTCATGGAGAGCCATATGTGGCAGCACTGAGTGGATGCAGGAGCAGTGCACCGACAGGCATAGAATGCATGCAACGCTCTGTAGCATTGAATGATCAGTGGCGCTGATGTCTCAATGAGGCATGGAGTAGATGCCATTTGCGCTCCAGCTGGATTTCCCCATCCGGCGATCCAGATCACCTTCAAAGGGCTGAGGCAGTCACTGAAGAAGATGACCATGCAATCATCATTACTGGCCTCCTTGGCCCCTCTGACTGAGGGACCATCTATGGAGAGGGCCCAATGACAGAGGCAGCCTCTGACTCCGGTGCAGCAGCCTCTGGAGGTGCCCCCACTGACACCTCCACAATGAGGACCACAACCAGGAGCATCTCAGCTGCAAGCAGAGATAAGTGAGCAGGCTGCCTCCACTTCATCCAAGGCCACAAGGGGAGCATCGCGTAGAAGAGGCTGAGAGTGAAGGCCACCATGTCAGTCCTAACACTGAGGGGTCACTTGGGTTAATTTCACTTGAAATTGTGCACATTGCACGTAATTAATAAATTGGAAATCCCAGACATGTGAGTTTACATTCTTTCATGGCAAATCCTGAAAAGAAGGAAGAAGTATTGAAGGGAAGCAGTGGTCTTTGAACGGGGACAGTGAGACCACTGGAGAGATGTGTACTATGCATTGCCAGTAAGAATGGAACTATTCAAAGTTGTGTGTTTAGTGGAAGTGTGCTCACAAGCAGAGTAAAGTGACTGCCAGAGCATGCAGTCTTGCTGGATGAGCAGCGCTCTGGTAAAATGTGTCCTGGCGTCCACACCATCCTGATGAGAGATTTCACTGATGAGTCGGCCCCGGCCAGCTCCCTGCACAGCATAGGCACCGTTCTGATCTGCATCTTTCTTCTCTACCTACGATGACCTGTGTTGATTTCGCGCTTCATCCTCTTTAAGGTCCACACTTCTCTGCAGGGCCATCTTATGGAGAGCACTGCAGACCACCACAATGCACAAGATCCTTGCAAGAGTGCACTGGAGGGTGCCACCTGACCGGTCGAGGCATTGGCACCGCATCTTCAGAAGCCCGATGGCCTGCTCAATGGTGAGCCTTGTGAGCAGATGGCTTTGGTTTAGCACCTCTGTGGCTCCATCTCGGGGTCACATAAAGGAGTGAATAGCCAACTGGTCAACAGATATCCCTTGTCTCCTTGAATCCATCCACCAAATTTGGGTGATGGCATGAAGAACTTTGGGACCCTGGACTGCTGGAGGATGAAAGTGTCATGGCAGCTGCCAGGAAAGCAAGTGCACACCTGCATAAAGTTCTTGTTGTGGTTGCAGACCAGCTGAACGTTGAAGGAGTGGTACCCCTTCCTGTTGATGAATCTGATTGGGTGGTCACTCAGCGCCTTGATAATCACATGGGTGCAGTCAATGATGTCCTGCACCTGCAGGAGTCCAGCAAAGGAGGCAATTCCCACTGCCCTTTGTGCCTGCGAGGCCCCATCTGTTTGAAATTGTATGTAGTGCCCAGTTTTCGCAAAAGGACATCAGTGACCTGTGAAATGCAATGGTGTGCCGCAGCTTGAGAGACGCCACCAAGATCCGCTGCTGATCCTTGGAAGGAACCAGACATGAAGAAGTTCAAGGGCACAGCTACTTTAACAGCTACTGGCAGGGCATGACGAGCAGTGCTGTGAGGTCTGAGGTATTTATCAACAAGGGCACAAATCTCAATTACCATCTGCCTAGATAGGTGCAGTCTCCTGTGGCACTGATTTTCTGACATGTCCAGGTAGCAGCTTCACCGGCAGTACGCTTGATGCTGAAGGTATAGCCTTCATTGCCTTCCTTGCTCTCCTTTGCCTTCTTCTTGCCTGGGGCTCTGCATCTGCTCTGAGGATGTTGATCCTCATCGCTACTCATTCCTATCTCCAAGAACCTTAATCCCACATCCAGCTGTTGTTTGCGGTCAGTTGCACTCACAATAATTACTGCAACCCCCGATGACCCCACGATCCCTGGGGGTCATGAAACCCTCCACTGACCGAGTGCACACAGACCACTTGCTCCGCTAACTCTTCTCACATGAAGGCAACTGTGTGCCAATGGATGTGCACCCCTTTCAGCTGTGCACCCTGTTGCGGGCCCACCTAATTGAATGCCACAGCCATTACTGGCTCCCCGCTGTGTTGCCACCTCCTTCTATTTGGACTATTCCAGATTCATCGTGGAATCTGTGCCTCCCCACAAAAATAGCAACTAGCCCTTAACCTGGCAACAAGCTCATTAACAAGGTTAATTAGTCTTTGACCTGAATCGGGGTGAAGATTCTGCCCCACAGGTCTGGCTTGCAGAAATGGAATTAGCATTCAGAGAGATTGTCCATTCCACTTTCTGTCAATCCATATGTGTCAAATAAGCAATTCCAGCCACTAAAGTGATTTTTACTCAACGGGTTTCTGAACAAATGTAATTTTGACTGTACCATTGAGTGGTACAGTAGCCAAGTGATTATGTTACTGGAGTAGTAATATTGAGGCCTGGACTAATATGCTATGGAAGTATGAGTTCAAATCCCACCATGGCAGCTGCGGAACTAAAATTTTATTAATTAAATAAATCTAGAATTAAAAAGCTAGTATCAGTAATGGTGACCATAAAACTATCAGATTATCGTAAAAACCCATCTAGTTCACTAATGTCCTTTAGAGAAGGAAATCTGTTGTCTGTACCCAGTCTCACCTATTTGTGACGCCAGACCCACACCAATGTAGTTGACTCTTAACTGCCCTCTGAAATAGCCTAGCAAGCCACTCAGTTTTATTCAATAAGGCGGCTCACCACCAATGACAATTAGAGATGGACAATAAATGCTGGTCTTGCCAGTGATGCCCATACCCTGTGAATGAATAAAACAAACTATTAACACACATCAATTTCTGAATTGCACACTGGGGATTGGGATTGGGGGTGGGTCAAAGCATATTGATATATTTGCTTTCCATAATTTTCCATCCATTAAAATAATTAATCCACATAGATTTCAGGGAAGAGTGTGTCTGTATTCTCTAAGTACATTGCTAGTGAGCAGAGCTCCCTATTGTAAGGGCAATATGATGACATCATCCTGCCAGTGTCCTCTATGTCAAATCTTGGTAAGGCAAAACAGCTTCTATTTTAGCTGTAGGGCGATTTTCAAAAACTATGAAGTAATTACAGAAATCTCCCTGTTTGACATAGTAATGATGATGTAACTTCAGTGAGCAGAACTCCAGATCTAACTCCATTTATTTTTAAGATAGCCACATGTATACTCACTCAATGAGTGGGATTATTGTTCACTGCTCCCAAGGGACCTCTCCATTGGAAATGACTGCAGTTCATTAGTTAGAAATTAACATATTAAGCTACCCTTTTCCACCACAGATGTAATATCATATGTTTGTGCAGCAGTTAAATTAGCTTAGGCAAACAGACAGTAAACTACTGCTAACCCAAAGGAAAATTACTTACAAAGGCACAGAGAAAAGACCATAGTCCTTGGACTATTAGCATCAGACGCAGGAGTCTAATAGACTACCAGAAAAACTGAACTAATGCAAAATGCTAGAAAAGTAAAATTTAAAGAAAAGTTTCATTCCATTTGTCAATAAAAGAAAGACCTATCTGGGATATGGCAGTCCTCTTACTGTCGGAACATGATCTGCCCATATGCCATTGCAAGTAGTCAAAATGGAATAATACAATATTATAAACACAGGAAAAGCACACCTAATGCATAAAGGTTCCAGCTCAGTGTCTCTTTATTCCGTTGGCACAAAACATGAAAGTACACACATAAAGAAAAAAACTTATCTTAAAAAAACAAACTTATTACAATGGACGCCCATTGCTTCCAACCCTGAAGCAGGAGAACCGTTGAGAGTTTAACTCTTTGTTAACTGCAAGGGGGTTTTAGACTTAAATACTGTACTTGAAGTGCCGCAAGAACAAAGTTGAGTGCAGACACATTCATGGCCCGCCTGTTGCTAGTTCCACTTGAACCCGTGAGCCACAGAGTACCTTGATATCCAGATGCTTCAGCATCTCAGGGCGTCTCGATCTCTGGGGCTTCCATGCTCCCTAGCTAGTCCTCCGTGGCCCTTGGTAGCTGGATGCACACCCAGGTCCCCCTTGTTGGCACCGTTCCCCAATTGCCAATGCAGTCCACTTCCTCTGGCTCTTTCGTCTCTTGCCCACGATTCTGCCTACTACCCGTGGCCAAAGACACTGTTCCGAAGGGACTTCCGCTTGCTGAAAACTACCCCAACCCAGCGCTCTTCACCACCTCCTGGAGGTACACACCCTGTGGAGAATGTCTGATGTAGCAGAATCTACTCCAAACTCTGAGGAAATGCTTGTTCGTCAGTTCACTGCAGCTGACATGGAGACAATGCGACCCTCCCGCTACAGTATAATGTGTGCAAATAATTACTGCCAATTGCACCATTAAATTGAATATTATTGAAGACATGGAGCATTCATATTTTGGTGAAAATTAAGATTTCTAATTAATATATTTTTATCAGCAAGTTCATCCTTTGTTTTATCCCTTTCCCATCTGCAATATTTGAGTCTAGCTTCCTTTGTTTTCAATATATCCAGTGAATTCTGGAGAGCACTCCAAAATAGCAAGTAAAACAAAAGTCTCGCTTTAATTACAGGCAGTATATCTGCATACAATATTAACTTAAAATTGCCATATAATTGGTAAATAACAACCATGCACATTATATGTCTAGTGTCTAATTTATATCTGTCCTACTCTAAATAACATCCTGCAGATGATAGACTTCAAATAGCAAAATAATCTTAAAGAAAAGCAGTCATGCTGGGTTCCTCAAACCTAATTTACAGGTAACTCCAATAGGCAATACTAAACATAGCTCCAGTTTAGCAGCTAATAAATACAACTGTGCTCAAAATCCCAAACTAGCTGCAAGCAACAGCACAGAAGATTTGCCCGTTAGAAAAAAAATTGGGCATGTTTAAGAAATCTGTTTACTGGCGATTTTATAGAAAGAACCAGCTAACAGCTGACCAAGGAAAAACAAGTTAGGTTTATTATGACAGAAAAGTGCTGTATTCAGTGGTACTAATGAATAGGAAAACAGAACAGTCTATGACAGCATCTCTTTGTCTGGGACTGCTTCTTGGGTGTGATGACATGATGAGTAATTAACCAGCTTTTGCCTCCCTTGAAGGGTTTTTTTTTTGTTTCTTTACACCTTAAACATCACCTATCTTCAAACTTCATTCAGAAACAGCACTTGAGTTTCATTAATGATATGTTTTCTATAGGCCTGGTCTGCCTCAACATGCTTGTGGTGCCCAGCTGTCAGAAAACAGACTTGTGAACTATGTAATGGCCTATAGCTCATATGAAAATCTGAACAAAATGTAACCCCTTCATGGTAACTGTTTTCCATGATTGTGTCTTTCTCGAGGAACCTGCTCTAAAAGCAACATTCCATGGTGTAAAAAAACCTCTGGCACTATTTCAAAAACAAGCAGGGGTGGCCTAGCCAATTTTTATCCCTCAACCCCAACACCACTGAAACATTTGGCCATTCACACAACATTGCTGTTTGTGGAACCTTGCTGTGTGCAAATTGGTTACCGCATTTCCTACATTACAATAGTGACTATGTTTCAATAGCGTATTGTGGGCTGTAAAGTGCTTTGGGATGTCCGAGAAGACCCGCAAGTCAGCACAGTTAGTGGAAGCGCAAAATGGTGATTAATTCACTTTGGAAGCATACCGGTTTTGTGGGCAGGGCTGGCTTCCAGTGCAATGTTTTCTAAACTAGCACAAAAGATCATGAAAACTGAACTTGTGCTGGTCGTAGTTTGTGCTTGAAATTTTGTGATCTTTTGCACTGTGTTGGCCAATTTCAGGTGAATTATGCTCAAAACCCAACAGGATTATAGAATAGTTAAATCACAGACGGAGGTCATTCGACCTGTCGTGTCCGTGCTGGCTGTCTGCAAGAACAGCTCACCTAGTCCCACGTCCCCGCCACCTTTTTCCCATAGCCCTGCAAATTTTTTTTGTTTCCGATAATTATCCAATTCTATTTTGAAGACCTTGCTTGAATCTACTTTCACCGCACTCTCAGGTTATGCATTCCAGATCCTAATCATGCGCTGTGTAAAAGAATATTTTCCTCATATTGCTGTTGCTTCTTTTGCCAGTCACCTTAAATCGGTGTCCTCTTGTTCTTGACCCTTTCGCCAATGGGAACAGTTTCTTTCTATCTATTCTTCCAGACCCCTCATGATTGTTGAAAACCTCTGTCAAACCTCCTCTTAGTCTTCTCTTCTCTAAGGAGAACAGCCCTAACTTCTCCAGTCTATCAATGCAACTGAAGTTCCTCATCCATGGAACCATTCTCGTGAATCTCTGCTGCAACCTCTCCAATGCTTTCACATCCTTCATAAAGTGTGGTGCCCTGAATTGGACACTATACTCCAGTTGAGGCTGAACCAGTGTTTTATAAAGATTCATCAAAACTACCTTGCTTTTGTACTCTATGCTCCTATCTATAAAGCCCAGGATCCCATATATTTTATTATCCACTTTCTCAACCTGCCCTGCTACCTTCAATGATTTTTGTACATATACCCCCAGGTCCCTCTGCTCCCGCACCCGGTTTAGAATTGTATTGCCTCTCGTGTTCTTCCTACCAAAATGAATCACTTCACACTCGCTGCATTAAATTTAATCTGCCACCTGTCTGCCCATTCCACCAGCCTGTCTTAGTCCTCTTGAAGTCTATCACTATCATCCTCACAGTACCAGTTCACAATACTTCCAAGTTTTGTGTCAACTTAATGAAGCCCCAGGAATAACATAGCTTAATATTAGCTGGAAGAAACATGATTGAAATTAAATCGTAATAACTAAAATGGATAAAATGAGAACCTGTTTCTTTGGTTTACAAATTTCTATTTGCATTTTTAAAACTCCTGGAGCCATCTTCTGTGTGGATGAAATGGCTAAACTGAAAACAATGAAAGATTTCAAACTCTGAGAGATGGGTCTACCTAAAAAACAGTCTTTCAACACCTTTCAATATTCTAGTAGAAGGAATATCATAAGATTTGATTTTAACACCCACCACAACCCCAAAACCAGTCAGTGCGAACACATTCTACGTCAATGGGGGCAGACACTCTGCCCCCTCCATTTAACTGATCCCCTGCGCGTAATATCACGGGGGCTCGGCGGTGGCACGCCTGTGTCGGAAGGCCTCCGACTTCACAACGCGCTGCTGCTTTCAGCCATCTGTCTCTCTCCTGTGCACGCTCCTCATGCCAAAAGCTGATCCACCTTCATTATCATCACTTTCAGCTTTTGGAAGCAGTAAGCCTTTCTTCATTGTGATGTTATGTAGTGTGCAACAAGTTAAAAATGATTCTTGTGATTCCCACCGGACTATATTGCAGCTGTCCGCCAGATTTCTCCAGGCACCTAAAAGGGGGATTGAAAATCCTTGTAATTTGCACTATGACATTTCTTGTTCTGGAATGGGCCTCATTAAATCTGCTATTTCCTTTCGCGAACTTTACACCTGCTCCATATCACTTGGAATAAAAAGAGAAGCGAAGCGTCACTGTCAAACCAGCATTCAAACCAGCATACGCTTCCTATTCTTGCAATATCATTCTTGCGTTCCTATTGCTACAGCTCTGTTTCATACCATAGTGCTACCCTCTTACAAGCTGCCTCCAAGGCAGGCTGCTGGGACACCCTCACTGCTATTTAAAGTACAGCAGCATCTACTCATTCACAAGGGACAGCATGTTTAAAATTTCTTGAAGATCATAACGTTGCAAATCCCAGCTTTTGGCATACTTGCATTAAAAACCTACCACATATCATCCAAAGGTATCTAGAAAGAAATGCTGGCTCATTTCCTCCAGCAAAAAAAAAAAATCTGCCTCTCTCATGGGGCATTAACTGTCCTGCCATTTTAATGGTGTGTCTGCCTTTAAGACCTGGATTACTTCCAATTTTCCTGTTAGTAGATCCAATAGAATGCCTCCATGTTGATGGAGGCCTGCAGGTGTTTCTGACAATGGAATGCTTCCCTGAGCACTGCATCTACATTGCACCCAATTGACAACTGGAAAGGAACATTGACCTAATATTTTCTCAGTATTTTATACATTTTAATCCATTAAATAAATATTCTGAGGTCATGGTGTTGAGAATGTAGCTTTCTTTGTATCACTAAGAGAAAATGATGTTTGTATGTGGCCAGAAAGAGGGTTTATAATGCTCTTTGATAGTGACTTAGTTGTTGGAGTCAGTCGGGCTCCAGGTGGACCCTACATGTTCAGGTGCTGGAGTCTTGACAGTGAATAAAACCTTCCTAGGCTGTACTGCATCAAAGACAGCTTCAGTAAGAATAAGGGGAAAATGAACAAGTGAAATAAGTACTTGAACAAATACAGCAAACACTTCGTGAGAACTGGAGCAAAAATATTTTGTAATACAAACAACTAGGAATAAAAAGCTTTGTGAAGGGAAGAACACATTTACTCATACAGTAGTGGCAAGTAGTATATTTTTACCTTACGTCAAGCATGTGACATTGCAGGTGTGCATTTCCTGTATTGCAGGGATGGGCAAACACCTGTCCTGCTCAAGTTACAACAGGATTGCAAATCACATCAGAAACCATACTCACTGTCCCACACTACCTACATGCAATGGGACTGGCATCTACCAGCTATAATTTTTAAATGCTGTCTTTTGCTTGACAATGCAGAATGAACATAAAATAGGTATTCCCATTGGGAAATCGAGTAGTTCCTGCAGGCTGGTTTATATTGCTAATACAGTTTGTTGAATCTCTCCAAGTCATTGTCGTAAAGGCAACATTTGTTACACACATGCTCAGGGCGGTATTTTATGCATCTCGTGGCATTTCCGATAGCAGAACCAGAAGCTGGCGGCACTTCCACTCCTGCCCTTCTTAGCGATTCCTACGCGATTATAATGTAAAATTCAATTTCCAGTGGCGAATACAGGAGACACGTGCAATCATGTGGCAGGGAAAACCTTTCATTGATAGAACCCGCCGTCATTCTGCAAAGCACCATTAATGTTATGGCTATAAATAATTCTGCATTGCAATCTTGGCGAATCACCAGCTTGACCGATTTTCTCCATGATACAGAGATTTCTATGTTCTTTCCCATCCATCATTCCACCCTCATCTGTTTTTCAACCTCTCCCACACCATCACCACCTCCCTTTTATTTATTTGTCATCTCTCCATCACCTCCACCACCACCAGAATGCCAGCCAGCAAGCAGAGACCAGCCCCACAATTCAGTGATCCTTCCCTGCAGGTGCTCCTCTAGGCCATCAGGGAAAGGACGAAGGTCCTGTTCCTTGTAGATGTCCTCAGAAGATGCTTCCACCTGACCAAAGTGGTCTGGACAGAGTTGCGGAGGAGGTCTCAAACCGTGGGGTTACATGGCAAACCTGGGTGCAGTGTCAGAAATGGGTTAATGACCTGCTCAGATCAGCAAAGGTACGTGATGTGTCTGAAGCTTTACAAATGGTGTCTTGTGGGCTCTGTAAAACTTTATGTCTGTCAGTGGCAGTTCCAGTATAAGGATGAAAAGGGTTAATACCAAAGACAGTGAGAGAGACCCCACCCACTGCACGAGCGAGTAACATGAGATAGGCTTAAGACGAAGAAGGTATAGTGTCATGAAGGATGCTAGCTTAGGTGGCTTGCGGAGATTGTATATAGTAACTGTAAATAATAAAGCGTTGTTAATTAACCTTTACTCAGAGTCTAAGACTTTCTCTGGAACACCCTGACATGCTACTAATAGAAAAACAACTAAACCCAATATGGTGGCAGCGGTGAAAGCAACCAGGAGAAGTTGAAGATCCCCTTATCCTTGGAAGAAACACCAGGTGAACAACAGTGAAATGTAAAGAGAAATAATGGCCTGGTACAGTAAGAAAACTACTGGGCAGCACAGTGGTGCAGTGGTTAGCACCGCAGCCTCGCAGCTCCAGCGACCTGGGTTCGGTTCTAGGTACTGCTGTGCGGAGTTTGCAAGTTCTCCCTGTGACCGTGTGGGTTTCCGCCGGGTGCTCTGGTTTCCTTCCACAGCCAAAGAGTTGCAGGTTGATAGGTAAATTGGCCATTGTAAATTGCCCCTAGTGTAGGTAGGTGATAGGAGAATTGTGGGGATGTGGTAGGGAATATGGGATTAATGTAGGATTTAGTATAAATGGGTGGTTGATGGTCAGCACAGACTTGGTGGACTGAAGGGCCTGTTTCATTGCTGCATCTCTCTATGCCTCTACTTACCTGCAGAAGAGGCTGTGAAAAGTTCTTGAGATGTGCTGAGTCAGAGCACAGAAATACAGGTTGTACCACTGAAGGGTGGTGGTCTGCAAGTAGAATCCAGTGATCAGATGTCTCACAATGCTGACAGTCAGGGTACACTTGGAAAAGCTTGCAGTAATTTCCTTAATGCACCGTTCTCAGAAAAAAATTGGGGAATAACCCAATGTTTTACTCAGGCTGAATGCAAGGCTGAAGAGCGGGAAACCCCTGAAAAGTGTGAGAACTCCCAAAAAGCACGGGAAACCCCCAAAAACTTCAATGATACCTCCATTAAGGAAAGCAAGCCTGAAATAAAAACAAAGTGAATTTCTCAAACAAAGGGGAAAAAAACCTTTAAAAAGCCTATTAAAACAGTGGGAAACTCGTAAATAGCTGGGACGCCACCATTAAGGCAACCAATTCTGAAAAATAAAACAAACAAGCAGAATTTCTTAAATAAGGGGGAACACTCTAAAAATTCTATTAAAGAAAGTGATATGGATCCAAAATTGGGACTGCCTCTTCCACTCTCTTCTCATGCAGTATAAGTTGTTGTTTTCCCTTACATTGGTTATTCTTTCAGACTGTTCTGATGAGTGCAAGACGAAAAGCTTCGACAACATGTCTCTATTTTTGGCAATACTCAAGTTTTGTACTATTAAACGACTATTTATTTTAATTTATTTAAATATTTAAATTGCGGTCCCATTGCCGAGCAGTGGGGTGGGGGCCACCACGTGGCCTCGCCGCTGGCGGTAATATTGGGTGGGCCCTGCTGGCGTCAAGGTCTGTGGTGGGCCTCATTCAGTACCATCTTCATGCACTCCATGCCCCCCACCTCCTCCCACCGCCACGGATCCCAACCTTGAGAGCTCCTGAAAATCCAGCCCGAAGAGTGCATTCATATTGGACAATATTGTACGTATGGGTGGCCACAAGAAAGTCCAGGAGGGAGAACAATGATAACGTTCCATAAGTATAGGAAATACTTTACCATAATTGATGACTTATTAGTTTACAGTGACAGAATTGTTATTCCTACTTGCGTGAGATTTGATATCTTAGATCGATTACACCAAGGCCATTTGGATATAAACAAGTGCAGAGCGAGGGCACAATCTTCGGTATGGTGGCCTGGGATATCTAAGGATATCAAGACCATGATCAACGACTGTCAGACTTTTGCGATACAGAGGCTAGAACAGAGTGAACTGCTGTTGACGACCTAATTTCCAACTAGATCTTGGCAAAGGCTAGACACGGATTTATTCACGTTTGGTGGGAACTCATATATCATCATTATCGACTACTTTTCCAGGTGGATAGAAGTCCGATGATGACATCCTACGTCCACCGAGGTTGTTATCATAATTCTTACGGACATCTTCGCGACACATGGGATTCTGGATGAAATATTATTAGACCACAGACCACAGCTCGCGAACGAATGTTTTACCCAGTTTGCTGTGAAGCTGGACTTTCAGCATCTTACGAGCTCGCCGAGATATCGGTAGTCCAATGGTGAGGCAGAACCAGGTGTCGGAACCATAAAATCTTTACTCAAGAACAATGAAGGTCTTCTTATCTCACTCCTAGTTTATCGTTCAACGTCACTGCTGTGTGGATTATCACCTGCAGAATTACTAATGGGAAGGAAGTTAAAAACACAGCTTCCAGTATTACCTAAACAATTATTGCCTGGCTTAATGACTTCGAGACTACAAGAAAGTTTGAGAAAGGGAAAACTCCGACAGAAGGAAGCAAACCTGGAATTACAATAGGAGATTTTGAGCGAGAAGCTTGCCCAAATTAAACAATAGTCAAAAAGTTTAAATACGTGACCTGGAACGAGAAGGTACAGTAATCCATAAACGCGAGGACTGTCAGCGATTGTATGTTATATGAACGAATGAAGAGAACATACGAAGGAATCAGAGGATTCTCATTCCTATTCCGCAAAAGCAACAGCCAGTAATCCATCTGCAAGATCCAGATGAAGAGGAACAAACCCAAACCGAATGGAATAGAACAACTCGTAGAAACAAAAAACCGAGTCAGCAACGCAGTTGTGTGTGGGGCATGGATGCATAGCGTATTTTAGTAATTTTAACTAGTTTTAGAGTGATAAGGATAATAAACTTACAACTTTCTTGTTTAAACTCAAGAAAACCTGTCTGATTGGTTCATTTGCAATTATATTGGAGGAACAGGAGCAAGTGCTCACTGAGGTGGTAAGATAAATCACTGTGTAAAAAGATAAACCCTGCTGTGGCCTAACTAGAGAAGGGGTGAAAGGGGAGCCTGAGATCCCTTCCTCACCTAGTCGTAACACCTGCCTCTTCTGCAACGTCTGCCAGTGCAGTTATATCCACACGGTCTGCAGGGGGTTTGCACGTAGAAACAAGGGCACAATCAGGTGGGCACAACACAGACATGTCCCAGCAGCTGTGGAAGCATGTGCCAGCCGCATCCCTTGACATTTGGAGGTCTTCTGGGAACCAGGCCCCTGCTGAGGCCCACGCTGATGATGATCCTCTGTTCAAGGCTACAAGAAGTCTGCTAGAAATGCAATGAGTACATGGGAAAAATACATTGGAGATGCTTGAGGTCATGCATAGCTTTGTGCGTATGATGGAGGAGTCCATGCAAGCCATGACGTCTTCCATGTCCCAAGCATGTGAGCATAATGCTTTCTCCATGGAGGGGATGACAACCGCCATGGAGAGCCAGGTTGTGCACTCGACCCATATGTGCTCTGACCTGCATTCCATCACTGTATACATGGGCTCTGTGTAGCAGTGGCTAAGCGAGAGAGGGGTGAGGCACCTGAACCTCTCTCGGGGTGCCCTGTCCCCTCAGGGAGACAGGCAGGTGTCATTGCATACCCAATTGGAGTAGGAGCACGTGCCAGCTGCACCAGGGCCTTCCACTCATCCCCCCCGACATTGACCCCACCTCCCCTTACCTCCAGCAGGTGAGCCCAAGGGGGACACTCCTGCACCTGTGCTGGAGACCCCCAGTAGGATGGAGCCCTCAAGGCCCCATCCCTCCATAGGCTGCCCGCCATGGTCATCCATTGCAACGGCCAGTGCAATGAGCAGACTACCTCCACCTCAGCTGCTAATGTCGGGGTTGCACCAAGACGTAGTGGCCCGAAGAGAACGATTAAATAATTATGAGCATGAAGGTGACATGGGTGCATAATATTTATCAATACATTCATTTGCTTTATGATTTCATACATGATCATCATTCATTGACACTTGCAGAGTAAAAAAGCAAAATGTAATGGCATGCCTCATGGCTAGCATACTTTGATGCTTAAAAAGGACTGACGGACATGACAATTCTTCTTTTAACTTTGAACTTTGATCCTTCAGTCTTCACTGACTGCTGGTTATAGTTTGCAGTTTTGTAATAGTCAGTCGTTGTGACAATCCTTCATATGTAGGCTCAGCGGGCCCTCCCTTTTATGCCTTGCAAAGGAGTTAGTCCGAGTTCAGTCACAATTCGGTGACGTTAGGAGGTGCAGGTGCACTTAAAGTGATATTATGGTGTAGCTGGTTCTGATTGAGTAGTCATGGCTGAATGGTAGATATATCTTCAAGTGTGCCACAGGTTTCTTTTGATTCAGTTTTCAACAGCCAGTGTGTTCAGCAAAGCTCCACTCTACACGCAGTTATACATTGTAGAGGATGCCTGATTTTAGATTGGAGCACTGGTTAGGCTGACAGGAGTAGGTCAACATCCCAGGATGGCAATGTAGTTCCTGCATTGGAACTGTAATCATGTAGGTGCCTCACTCTTGATTGAAATGTCCAAATGTGACGTTGTTCCTGATGTACCATGCATGTCTCTCAATGGCCCTGGCATCCATTAAAGGCTCATTCACATTAATGGGCTCCTCCTCAGGATGATCCAATTTATCCTCTTCTGAGGAGGAGTAGTGCTCCTCCCATTTCTCTACCTCATGCAAAATACGTCTGCTTTGTATTGCCAGGTTGTATATGACTATTAGTGATACCCTCTGTGGTGAGTACTGCAGAGCCTCTGCTGACTGGTCAAGGCAGTGGAAACACATTTTCAGCAAGCCAATGATGCAGTTGATGATGGCTCTGGTGGTGAATAGTCATATGCATTGTATTGCTCTTCAGCTGCACTATGGGGATGGCTCATTGGTGTCATCAACCACGTCCAAAGTGGGTAACCCTTGTCACCCAGGATCCAGCTGTCAACTTGGGCTTCAAAATTTCCTGTTTGTTGTGAGTTTCGCAAGATGTATGCGTCGTGACAGCTCCTCGGCAAACAAGCACAGCCGAGCATTATTTTTCACTTGTGGTTACAAACCAGTTGAATGTTCAGCGTGAAAGCCTTTGCGCTTCACAAATGCAGCTGTCTGGGCCCAGGGAGCTCTAATCCCCACATGAATGCAGTCAATCACCCTTTTCACTCTAGGGAAACGAGCGATAGCACTGAAGGCAGCTGACCTTGCTGCCTGGCTGTCCTCATCTACTGGGAAATAGATGAAATCATTGGCACGATGGAATAGGGCATAGGTCACCTCTTTTATGCACCTGTGAGTGTCAGCCTGTGAGATGCCACACATGTCGCCCTTTGAGCCCTGGAAAGCATCGCCTGTAAAAAATGTAAGTATCACGGTCACCTTGAGGGAAACTGGCCTGGGATTCCCACCAAAATCACATGGTTGCAGGTCCTGCTGAATTTTCCCACAAATCTCAGTGACCATTTCATGTGACATCCTGAGACATCTCTGGCATTGCCCCTCCGCATCTGAAGGTAATTTGTCCTTGTTCTGAGGATGCACTGACCTGCCAGCACCTGTTTTCTGTGAGGCCTTCCCTGGAGGGCTTCATTCTGAGCAGCCTCCCCATCTTGTGCTGCCTGCTGCTGTCATTGCTCCTCAGTTGCACCCTCTGCTCTTGTCCCCGAGGTAGCAAGAATATTGGGTGTATGAGACCCATGCCATTGCAGCTTTGCAACTGTTTGAATGAGACAAGAATGAAACTTCAACCTTGTTTGCCCATGATACTGAACCAGTGAACTCATGTACAGATAGGTTGTATAGGTATAGGTTGTGCACACCAGCAACTCCACCCACCCAGCTCTGGCCTCCTCCCACTTTGATATGCAATCCTTGCACGCCTATGTGATTTATCATCCAATTTCGTAAAATTGTGCGCATCAGATTCGAGGCAAGTTCCTCCAGCTTCCACCCTCCTCCTGCCAACTTCCAGCCTGCACCCATCATCTTTGACCCACATTACCTTGAAGCTTCCCTCTGTGACCCTTGAACCTCTCCCCATTTCCCTGGACTGTATCATTATTGATGTTTACATGCTATCTTCCCCCCACCCCATGCCTACACCTGTCACCATCAACATGCCCACTCTCACCCTAGATCCTCCTTAATGTAGTTGCCCAATCCTATGCCTTACCCTATGATTCCTTGCAATGCCGTCCTACTGAATCGCATGGCCCCCTGTGACTGTGACCATTCCCTCTGCCAGTCAGCACCCTGAGTTTGTCCCAGAGGACCCCAACATGGACTACACTCACCCCTCCCTTTAGGCTCATCATGCACCTCACATACATTATTTGCTCCAACCACACAACCCACTCCCAACACTACCACCAGCAGCACCAACTCCTGAATGCTTGACCATTCCCTCCTCTGCACCTCCAGGCACCTGAAACCCCACCCTCTGCCCTCCCTGGCTTCTCTCCTTTACACCTCCAGGCACCTGAAACCCCACGCTCTGCCCTCTCCAACCTCCCCCACTCAAAAGAATCACCGTTGCTGGTCCCAAGCCTGGCATCAAACATCTATTCCAATGCTGCCCTTCCATTGTGCTGAAGAGTTCAAGAAGGAAAACACCTGACCTCAGACACAACTACACAAAGCCGATTGGTGCATGCTACCTTTAAACGAATGTGAAGCGGTGCCAGGAGACTCCCGTGTGCCAAATTTAATCTGGCAGGTCAGACATAATTTCAATTAATTATAAGGTAATGAGTATTCATGATATGCAAATGTATTAAAAATAGGAACCCGCCACGGGACGACGTGGGGCCCAATCTGCCATAAACACGTTGCTGACTTAACCTCTAAAATTGAACTTGCCGTTGGGAAATTGAAATATCACCTCCTGCCTAATTAAGTCACCCCGCTCGCCTACCTCGAAAGTCGCTCTTGCAGCCGCCATAAATCCCTCCCCCTAGATGTGGAATTCTTGAATAACAACTTTTTGTGATTTGTTTTCTGGCAGAAAACACTTTTAGGTCTCAGGTAGTGAAGCTCATGATATTCAGAATGCTGCTGTGAAATTCACTTGTCTTGCAGTGACAACATCCAAAATTTAATGAAAGAGAAAAAAATGACTCAGAATGTTTGAAACACATCAGAAATAATGCTATCAGCTCTTTAAGTATTCAAGAGCAAAATGAAGGAAGTGCGCAGTTTTTTCAAAGTTTGTTTAAGGACTGATATAAAAAAGAATACATTCTGTTTTTCCAATTTTCGTGATTGAATGTGCAGAATTCTTGCAAATATTACATGATCATAAAGAAATTGTTTTTATAGCTTGGGCATGAAAGGACCTTCTGTTATTGTCATAAAATATGTGCTGGGATATTATACTGCAGTAAATCTAACATATGTTATTCTTATTACAGTATATTCTAAGGGCTAGGCACTTCCATGTAAGAGACCATTTTGGGCCACTGGAACTGCTCCTCAAACATTTAAAGTAATTTACAGTGAAATACATTGTTGTAGTGCTTGCTACAGCATACTGTATTTGATAAATCTAGAGATTTATTCGTTGTTTAACAGATTTTAAATGATTTTCAGCATTTCAGTGATATTTATATTGATGATTCTAATTTTGTGTCATAGCCATATTAGAGGTACAAATAACTTTTGGTCCCATGATGTTTATAATTTGTTCATAATTCCATTATGCTCCATGGGTGGGGGGTCTTTAAACACCTACTGTTTATTTTGTGCCTGAAAATGGGAGATCAGCAAAGAAAAATCTGTTGTGGATCTTGGTCTGCCTGATTCAGTTTTCAGGCAAGCCTTTAAATGGGCACCAGTACTCCTGCCCAAAAGAGACAGGAACCTATTTAAATATGCAAATTGGAATCGTATGCTGGTTGCAGAACAGGCTTGGTGGGGCTAACTGACCTATTCCTGTTCCTATGTTCTAATTGCAATTTTGATGTACAAGTGGATGAAGCATACAAAGTGCATTCCAGTCCCTATTTTCCGAGCCAGGTGTTGAGCAGCCTTACCATGGAACCTGAAAAGGAGCACTGGAGGCTCAGAAGAGACAAGTTTTGCTTTTCTTAAGATTTTTGTGGAGCTAGGAGGAGCACTCGTGCTGTTGCTGGCCCCACAGAAGTCTTCTGGTCTGGTGCAGGCCTGTCCTTCCCACCCACTGCTAACATCCGTCCCGCAACAGTTCTCTCTCAACAGGCTCTAACTACTGGCTGGCTCTGTGCAGAGGCGGGCCGATTTTCTGATACATAAATCCGAGTGTGCCAATAGCTCACCAGTAAAATTTAAATGAGGCCCAAGTCTGAAAGTTATTAAGGCCTCCTGACGATGGCCTTGGGTGAGAGTCATTGGTGCATGGTCGATATCCTACTCATTTCACACTCAACATGTAAATCCTCCTTTATGTCTTGCTAATTTTGGTGCCTCTGAGAAGAAACTGCAAGGGTGTGAACATTTCCATAATAGCTTAATATTTATGCTGAACAGAATTTATAAATAGAAGTATTTAAGTTATTACATTTGTGTACATCAATTCATAACTGTATGCTGCCTTTACAGATTCTTGAATAATTATTTCCAGTAGTATCAATAATACTACTTTTGTAATTCTGTCCATTATAGTTCACTTTTAGTTTAAACTGGCAGCACCCCCCCCGCCCCCCCCCCCCCCCCCACTTAAGGCAGGTGTAAGGAGACTTGACAAATTTGCATTAAATTATTTCAGTTGTGCTACTCACTTTTCAATTTGATTCAACTTATCTTTTTCCTGCAATGTGATGTAATTTTTATTATTCTGGAAGGTGTCATTTCAATGCAATGATAATGATGAATGAGACAGAAACCATGTGGAACCCAAAAGCAGGGGCAACATGGCTTCATTCCAAATAAGTTTCGCTTCTTGGGAGCAAACTGCCATCAGTTTGGAGAGTCGAGTGAAAATGGCAGAAAAAAGAATTTGATCATGCCTTCACATTTCTTGTTTGATTGGAATGTGTATCTCCTCGGTCAAGAAGCAAGATTTTCCATTTTTTGGGGGAAATATGTGTATTATATATAAATTTTCCCATCTGTCCCATTCTCCCATTTCACTGCCACATCAAGAATTTAGAATTGGAAGAGTATTCACGGTGGTGTTATTAATATCTTCCATATTTTTTGGAATGATTTCTTCTTGGATTATTTTGGAATTATTGGGGATGTAATATGGCTTGGTAGTGCCCGTTTTTTCGGGTGTTATGGGCAGAGTCTTACCCATTTTAAAAATAATTGCTGGTCGGGACCATTTCTAGGTCCTGATCCTGCACTTGCTGGCAGTGTGCCCGTGGGGGGCAATCTTATGGGAAGCAGCCTCCTAATTGGCTGCCTCCATGTCTGCCATCCAATTAAGGATGGTGGGCGGATTCTGAAGCTGCAGGCATCAATCAGAGGAACATTGGCAACTCCACTGGCAGAGGTGGGTGCTGTTATTGTAGGAGGGGGACTGCGAGGGCATTTCCATCTTAAGGCACCCTCTGAAGACGTTTCTTTTTTAAAAAATAAGCTGTGGCCACCGATGCCAGGCCAGCAAAACCCCTCCACAGGATGTCCTGCAATCATAGCTGTGACCCTTTAATCCCTACTGTTCCGGTGTGGGGATAGCAAAAGGAAGCCTCATGGGCGCCCGGACCAGCCACCGACAAGCCATCACCAGGCACCTCCCGGACTTTGGCCTCAGCAGGGGGCCCTGTCTGCCATCAAGAAGATCCTGGCAGTGTCCCCAATCAGCCCACAATTGAGTCCTTACATATTCATATTGGCTACCTACTGCTGCTGGGTGGGTAACCCTTGCTGTTTCCATCCTGCCTCCAGCAAAATTGGCTGGAGCAGGCACTCATTGGCCCACCTACCTGACACCCTCCCGTCCTACCTTTCTCCCACTCCCAGTCCTGATTTGATGCCAGTGCTGTCAGTTTGGAGCTCTATGCTCCAGCCCATACCATCACGTAATCTTGCACAGCAAACACGTGCTAAGCAGTAGGAAGGATTCCCCCTATTTAAAGGGATCATCAACTACTTACTGGTTAGTTGCTGGTTTATTTCTTCTGGATCTTGCTACAACTCTACACATTTTTGGTGCTTTCCATAATTGTTTCAAGTTGTAAAAGTCTACAGAGAATGATGTGGCAGGTGCTGAAGTACTTTTTGCTGATTTCAAGCTTTCTGCATAAACCGGTTGCTCCCAGACTTGGATGCACGAGTCGGCCTTCCATTTGGAGTGGTGCGTGACTGGGAGAATGAACACAGGCCACATGGAGCAGGACAAGCTATCGGAAGAGGGAGGGGGAGAAGGACTCCCAGCAGAAAGCCATATCTGCCCCAAGTGTTCAAGGACCAATTCTTCTACCTGAACCTCAGCAATGACCAATGTTTGAAACGCCTGGGCCTTCATTAAGGAGGCCGACACTGAAATCGACCAACTGCTGGAGCCACACCTACATCTGAATAGCAGGGAAAGGATTGTATTGCCAGTGGCTATGAAGGTGATTGTGGTTGTGAATTTACATGCATCCGGCTCCCTTCAGTCTGGTGCTGCAAATATTAACAACATTTTGCAGTTTGCAGTGTGCTGTTGCATAAGGGAGGTCACTGAGGCTATCTATTCAATGAGAGATAATTTCATTTCATATCCTCTTGCTAGAGACTAGCAGGCAGAACGAGCATAAAGGTTTGCAAGGATTACAGGCTTCCCCGTGCTGCAGGGTGGCAATGACTGCACACCCATTGCTTTGCATACGGCTTATGTCAATTCTGCCATAGCAATGTCATTTTTGCAGATTTTTATGAATAAAGTATATTTTGGAAATAAAAAAATAAATTCTGCCATGTGCTAGAACCAAAGGTATTTCCTTCCCTCAATGTGTAGCTGGTGTATGACCATACACAGTGCACAATAAAGTTAATGCCCAGTATCCTGGCAGCAATCATTATGCATTCGTTCCCTGGCAGTCTACTGTGCCAGCCGTACTTTAGCCACAATGCCAAAATAAAGGGTTGCTACTGGACACCAAGGGCTACTTGCTGAGGACATGGCTCATGATTCCAGCTTGCAATTCATGCACACTTCTGCACATGCAAACAATGAGAGCCATGCAGCCACACAAATTCTGATAGAGCAGCCCACTCCACTGATGTGATGAAACAATGCTTCCTCTGCATGGATCACTCTGGAGGAGCTCTGCAGTACTTGGCAGAGCAGGTGTCAAGATTAGTTGTGGTCTGCTGCATGCTACATAACCTTGCCATCATTAGGAGACAGCCTTGCTGCCACCTTTCGGGTGAGAAACTGAGCAGCAGGAGCATTAGGAGTAAGAGGAAGGGAGGTTGCAATCTGGACAGCTCCTTTCTGCCTGGGCCGTATGTGAATAACTAGTTCAAGTGCGATACCGGTAACCTCAACCTCAATTCATCATTGACCGATAGTCCCACACTCCTAAACTTTCCTCTGTCACTGACCATTACATTGTCCTCTTCCCCACAATACAAAAATAAAAACCATCACAAAATACACATTCCAAACAAATTCATGAATTAAATCATGCCATATTGCATACAAAATAAAACTAATCAGCCTTGTGCATTCCCTTAGTGCCTGTCTTCCATGTGCCCTTGCCTGTGCTAGTGCTCCTATGCGGTGCTCCCCCAGTGATTGCAGCATATCTGGTCAAAGGTTGCTGGAGGACAACCTCAAGTAGCTTTTGAGCCTAGAAAACCAAGCTTCAGACTGCACCATCTTGGCATGGGAAACACCAGTCTGCGCTGGCTGGCTGATAGACAATACCAAGGGCAGTTCCATACTGGAAAGGATGGCTCCAAGCTCAGCGCTAAGCCCCGTGCCAAGTTGGTGCCAGACTCTTCCATTCTCCTTGATTTTGGATGCAGGCTTTCTGGCAGGCTTCCCAATGCATCAAGCATTTTGTTGTGTACACCTGCCAATCTTCTTTTACAGCCTTACCCATCATTGTCTGTATCTGAGTCCTCTGCAGAAAACTTGTGTGAAACCTCACCCCCTGGCAAGTTGCTACCTGCACTATCCTTGCCCCCTGCCGTGGCTGCAGTACACTTGTGCCAAGTGTGTCACCACCTGGAGATCCTACTTCAATCCTAGCTTCTAAAGGTGCAAGCAGTGTCAGTATCTGAGCTGGTAGCTTCCACTGTGAAATTAAGTGACTGTGTCTTCAGCATCACTGCCTTCATGCTCTTCCTCCAGTGCGTGGGTTGGTTGCAGTTCTTGGGTATCTGAGAGGAAAAAGGGACAAGGGTAGGATTGTAGTGAGGAGAGAAGAAAAAGTAAGAAGTGCAACCTTACACCATCTGCAGCTTGTAAGTCAATACTGAATGTGGGATGAGGGGGCAGTGGGATGTAAGAAGGAGGATTAGGTATGAGGATACCATCATTTTCAATGGATTCAGTCCTGCTACTGGCCACGGCCTTAACAATTGCCTTTCCCATAATGGCCATCATTGTCTCTCCTTGGGGCTTAGAATATTCAGGTGCACATCTCCCCCTCCAGTTGGTTCCTACTGCCTCTGGTTGTGTGCCACCTTCTCCTGCAATAGCGAGGGAAGTGTGTCACTGAGTGTCATGCAATATATTTGGGTGATATGGTTGTAATGGTGGAATGGCTGACAGTGTGTGCCAAGCTGCGTGTGTGAGGTTTGCAATAGTGCTAAGTGTGTCCTTTTGAGCATTTCCACTTGCTAGCTATCCAGGCACCAAGTTTTGGCCCTCCTCACATGATAGGTAAGAAGGTTCAGAGATGAGCTACAAGAATGGTCCCTAGCTTAAAGAACCTTAGCAACTCCTGTAATCTGAAGGACCTGGGCCTATTTTCTTTAGAGCAGTGTAGAGCTAAAGGCAACCTGACAGAGGTTTATAAAATAGTGAAAGGGCTGGAGTGAAAGAAACCTATTAAGAGATAATACCAATTTAATAGATTGGGGAGGGCCAGGCAGGGGACAAGAGTTTTGAATACACAAGAGTAGAAATAGACTGGATGTTAGTTGGTTCTTCTTTTCCCAGAGAGTATGAGCTTCTTGAATACAGTTGTTGCTGACCCTCTGTCTGCCTTTAAGAAGGAGCTTGACCAGTTCTTAACTGGGTCAGAGATTGCATCATAAAGGAGGCAAGTAGCTTTACAGATAACACATGGACCATATTATCCCCTGGACTGGTTTTGATCATTTAAGCAAGATGGAGAGGAATTTTCCAGAGTATTTTTTCACTTATTGGCTTTGTTTTTCTCTGTATTTTTGCTTCTACAAGGAGGCAACAAGCCTGCCAGGGGGTGGTGGACGTCCTTGTCATAATGCTGAAGCCATCATGAGTGTGGACCAGGCTTGGTGGACCAGCTGGTAATTTTATTCCTGCTATATCATATGCTTGTAAATTTGTAGTGCCGAAAAATTGAACCGAGAATTATCTTCACTTTATTCCAGTGTATTAGTTTTGTCACATGCCCTTCCTTGACTTTGGAAGGCAGTGGGATAACTATTTCACTGTAATGTGCCAATAAGTGAACAGTAGAAATGCCTTATTGTAGATTTTATGCTAAACTGACAAATACTTGAGCCTGCTGTGCTTAACTATAATGGAAATAATACTCTGATGTGACAGGACTTTTTTTCTCACTGTCCACGGGAGCTCTCTGGTCTGTCTGTCTTTCTCCAAAGGCTTCAGTTCGACTCTCCAATTTAAGCCAGACATGCCAAGAAATACTTTTCAAAAAACAACTGGGACCATACTAATTTGAATAGCTGTTGATTAAACTCCAAAAGAGCAACCAATCAAATATATATTTGAACTGAATGCCTTGGTGCCTCCCTTGGATACCTGGCTCAGACGAGTAACTGATTGCAAGTACTGTATCAAAAGAAAGTTAACCTTTTGCAATCGTGTAAAATGGGTGATAGCAAGCCAGCAGCCCATTTTACATCTCTTCTGATTTTCAATTCCATTGACTTCAATAGCTCAGTGCCATATTAAGCAGTGGATTTAAACACTAATCCATCAAAGGACTACAAAATAGGTTATCTTATAGTACGTGCAGTTTGGTATCCTCTATCTTATAAGCACATTGATTGATTAAAATGGCAACTTTATGGTACTTGTGAGCTTCTGAGAATCCATTGGAGAAGTAAAATTGAGGAACAATGGTCAGAATTTGTGGGGTTTTTGACACCGAACTGTCAGTGTTTGCCCCTATTACCCATCTGAATCTGACCACAAACTCAGGGCTTTGCCTAAGCACAGATTAATGCAGAAATCCTGAAGTAGTGCTTTGTCATTCACTGCTACTTCACAGGCTGCACTTGGACCCTCTCCATAACTCTAGGGCCAGCAATCAACAAAATCAATTGATCTGGTGAGAACTTCCCCTTTTGCACTCTCATATCTCCGTTAGAAACCTCATAAAATGTCAAGCATTGTTCAGTGAGGTGTAACTGGGTTCTAAATGGTAATCTGAGTAATAACTCTGCTGAACAACTAATCTGACCCTGAAAAAAATAATTTTAGATCTGTGGAATGTTGTTAGTGTCTCCATTATGATTAATTAATAGATTTTTAAACTGGATATTTTACGTATTTTTTTAATGCTCATCATACTTCAGCTTCTGCCTTAACCCCATGTGTATGTTCCAATCTTTATTTCACTCTCTGAAATTTTTCTAAAAAATGATTTGATTATTAGTGTTTTTCATTTCCTGGTTGGCTGTCCATGAGAATTCCTTAATGTGATTGGCTACTTGTACAGCTTGTAGTTCAGCACTGGGGATCCCCAATAAGCTACACAACAATCAATTGCATGTCAAAAGAGTTAAAGATCTCACCACAGAGATCATTAAATCTCTCAGCACAGCTTTCTTTGAGGTCAGTGGCTTACACCTTTGCTTTGCCACTGACTTCAAAATTCAGATCAACATGTAAGTTATTTAAAATTGACTGGAAGCATATAACTGGAGGAACCAAATATAAAATTAACAAATAAAAGTTAATTTCCATACAGGGTGATTAATATAGGAACTAGATTCTCAGCAAATGTTTCTAATGATGTGTACCGGAAGTCCATTTTATAATGAGTTGAATACTGAGATTGATAAGGACTCCTTCGGTGGTAATGAGCCATACAGACCAGGAAAATCCCTGCTCCGTGCTATGTTAACTGATCCCAATAGAGAGGCCAATTATCAGTTGGCCTTAGCATTCTAGACTAGGGAAGGAATAAATCACTTAGAGTTCCCTAACTGTTCCTTGCTATTCATTGACTCCAGCCAGACTGTGGACATATGTGGGCATGAGTCAAATACCTTACCAAAGTATAGTGTTCTGCTTGCATGTGAAAGAGTGCCACTGGAGCAAGGTTCTGTGGAGGTGTGGCAGTTGATGTGCAGTTCTCCAGTATGAGTCACCAATTTTTGTAGAAGGGAACATTGAAAAATGAATAAAATAAAATTGATGATTGTAAGAATAGGCCAGATGATTAAATGCACTATCGAATATAATAGTTCATGTGCTGCTAAGATCATGCAGATGTCATCTGTGGAGTGTAGCTGGGCAAGATATAGAACTGCAGGCTGTACAATGAAGATTACAAACCTAAACTTTCACAAAATTACATTTTTTCTAGCTGTTCATGGGATGTGGATGTCACTATCAAGGCCAGCATTTATTTACCATCATTAATTGCCCTTGAGAAGGTAGTGGTGAGCCACCTTCTTGAACTGCAGCAGTCCATGTGGTGTAGGTACACCCACAGTGTTGTTAGGAAGGGATTTTGACCCAGTAACAGTGAAGGAACAGTGATATAATTCCAAGTCTGGATGGTGTGTGACTTGGAGGGGAACTTGCAGATGGTGGTGTTCCCATGCACCTGCTACCCTCATTTTTCTAGGCGGTAGAGGTCGTGGGTTTGGAAGATGCTGTCAAAAAAGCCTTGGCAAGTTGCTACAGTGAATATTGTAGATGGCACACACAGCAGCCATGGTGTGCCAGTGGTGGAAGGTGCGTATGTTTACAATGGTGAATGGGGTGCCGACCAAGCAGGCTGCTTTGTTCTGGATGGTGTCGAGCTTCTTGAGTTGGAGTTCTCCAGCATGTGGAAGCTGCACCCATCCAGGCATGTGGAGAGTATTCCATCACACTCCTGACTTGTGCCATGTAGATGGTGGACAAGCTTTGGGGAGTTAGGAGGCCAGCCTCTGACCTGCTCTTGTAGCCATAGCATTATATAGTTGGTGCATTTCTGTTTCTGGTCAATGATGATCCCCAGGATGTTGATGGTATTTGATTCAGCCAATGGTAATGCCGTTGAATATCAAGTGGAGATGATTAGATTCTGTCTTGTTTGCTATGATGGTGCTTCTATATTTTTTGAGGACTCATGTATTTTAGAATTATGGGCATTGTTTTATTTGGGAAAATGGAAAAGGATTCCATGGACACTTTTTTTCACTGGTGTCATTGAAAGGACACTGAGAGGTCTTGTTTGAAAACAACATTTACTGGATATCACCTGTCTTCAGATAAATACAAAGCAGGGGCTTTTTGACTTCGGGGAGATATTTACAGAGAAGTGACAGGTCACGCTTTATAGAGGTTAGGAGGCTTGACTCTTGAGATATTGTTTTGGTTTCACTTTGGACAGTGGGTTGGGGTGCAAACTGTTTTGAAGGCAGAAACCAGCAAGAGAGCAGTCATATCCGCTTATCCTCTTTCATCTCTTTGAGATCTTCCTGAGAATCAAGTGTAAGAAATAAAGAAACTAATACTGCATTTCTCCTGAAAAGCCTGCCAGAAATCCCTGATGCTGCATTTCTCCTGGAAAGCCCACCAAACTGATCTTCTACGTCACCTGAAAAGAAACTGTTCGAGAAAGATCCCAGTGACAGCCGTCTACGCGTATTTGGGACACCAAACCAGAAAGGGACAACTGACATCTTTCCATATCTTCTCTTTTTTCTTCAAGAGTTAGCATATATTTAGCCAAAGTATTCTTTTTTGTCTATTTTTTGTAACAGAGCTCTAAAGAGAAAACCTCTATTTTTCAGTTAACCGGTGTGTGTGCGTGTGTGTGTGTGAGAGCACGAGGCTAAAGTAAAAGGGACCTTTCGTATTTCAATCTGTGTGTTAATGCTTTGCTTCGTTACTGGTTAAGTCTTGTTTATAATAAACTGATAATTTTGTTGTTTATAAAAGAAACCTGGTTGGTTTTATTCTGGGATGAAAATAGAGTCTATGATTGATTGTATTGGTAACTGGGTGAACATTTAAATATATGTTGTGACCTGTGGAGAAATGGAACTAGAAAAAACAGTGCACTCCTCCCGTCGTAAGATGTTGGAGATGGTCATTGCCTGGCACTTGTGTGGCGCAAATTACTTGCCATTTATGAGCCCAAGCCTGAATGTTGTCCAGCTCTTGCTGCATGTAGGCACAGACTACTTCATTATTTCAGGAGTTGTGAATGGATAGAATACTGCAATCATGACTGAATATCTCCATTCTGAACATAAGACGGAAGGAAGGTCGTTGATGAAGTAGCTGAGGATGATTGGGCCTAGTACACGACCCGGAGGAACTTCTGCAGCAATGTCCTAGGGTGGAGATAATTGGCCGGTAACCAGAATTATCCATACTTTGCACTTGGTATGACTCTAGCTGGTGGAGGGTTTCGCTCCAATTCCCATTGACTTCAGTTTTACTAGGGTCCTAGATGTCACATTTGGTCAAATACTGTCTTGATGTCAATGCCAGTCACTCTCACCTTCCCCTGGAATTCAGTTCTTTTGTCCATGTTTGGACAAAGGCTGTAATGAGGTCTGGAGCTGAATGGTCCCAGCTGAACACAAACTCAGCATAGGTGAGAAGATTATTGCTGTTTAAGTGGCGCTTGATATCACAGTTGATGACATCTTCAATCACTTTGCTGATGATTGAGAGTAGGCTGATGGCAAGGTGTGATGGGGGGGTGGGATGAAGTGAAGGAATGGCAATTGGCTGGATTGGGTTTCTCCTGTTTTTTGTGGACAGGACATACCTAGGCAATGTTCCACATTGTCGGGTGGTTGCCAGTGTTGTAGCTGGACTGGAACAGCTTGGCTAGAGGTGCAGCTAGTTCTGGAGCACAAGTCTTTGGCACTGCAGCTGGGCTGTTTTTAGGGCCTTCAGTCTTTTCTGCCGGTATTACAGGAGGCCATACAGAGAAGAAGACTGGAGAGGACCCCGGGAAATGTGAGTGGGGTTGGTGTCGTGAAGGCCATTCAGGCAGGTTCCAGCAATGGAGTGGGGGAAGGTCAGTGGGTGGGGTGCGGGGGGCAGCCATTGTTGCCGGGGGACCTTCCTGGGGCAGAAATTGATGCTTTGTGCCACAGAATAAGAGGGACAAACATTTCTAAGGCACAGTTCATTGACATCCATCCAATGAGCTCAGTCATTTCTTGATATCACGTAGTGTGAATCGAATTGACTGAAGACTGGTTTGAGACTTAGAAAGACATTTCACAGCATTTTGTCTTTTTGTGGATCGTAACCTCCTCAAAGCATTGCATAAATTGATTAACAATATCAAATAAATTTGGGAGCATCCATAATATCACACGTTGGATATAGTCCAATGGTCTTCTCACATTGCATTCTTTATTATAGTCTTGGTGCTCTTTCTGGTTGTTGTTCATGTGCTTTGTTGGAAATGGAGACAGGATTTTAGAAGAAAAATAGCTTTCCTACAGGTATCCAAAATCATACTCTTTAAACATATAATACATCATTTAATTTTAATCTTCAAAACAACTGCCATCAGAATTTCTACAATGCCATGTAAAAATATCTTCTCCCTGATTCTCTGATAAAATTTGAACATAGCAGCATGAAAACACAGATGAAATTTTTGGAAGTAAGCTAAATCAGATTTATTTTGGAGCAGAAATTGCTGCTTTGTGCCACTGAATAAGATGGGCAAACATTTCTAAGGCACAGTTCATTGACATCCATCGTTTTAAAAATTAATTGTTTGTGCAGTATATATTTAAAGATGACGAAGCAAAACTTGTTGATCATAGTTTGTTTTAATTATAGTTAGGCATGCATGTGCATCCACTTTACCTGAATTCTAAAAGTAACATTTCTTACAGTGTGGTAGAAATTGGTGCACATTGCTCCCATCTTTCTGGCATAAAATGGTGCAAAACATATTAATTTAGTAGTGGGATGACCTGCACCCAATCTATGCAGATGTTGGGACCAATTTCTTTAAGTGCCTACACATGGCAAAACAGGCATTAAGCCCCGTAAGTATGTAGATCAGGGGCCTAATATCTGTTAAAGGACCCCTTTCAGAAATAAATGACCAATGAGTGGAGCAGCCTCCTCAACCACTAACCATGGGTAAATTTTAAAAATACTGTTTTTTTAAAAACATCTTCCTGTGGAGTCAGGAAGAGAAGGAGTGCTCCCCACAGGAGTTGTGAACTATCCGCCTGCTTCCATAGACCGCTCCAACACTCACTGTCTTCACGCCCCTCCCAGTGCCCCTCTCCTCCCACGCCCCCACAGGACTTACCAGAGGCTCATTGGTGGCCCAAAACTGATGGTGGGAGAGCTGTCTGTCTGCCTGTCTGCAAAGGTGGGACCAGCGCCAGCAGCGAACCCCAATTATTCAGATGAGGCCCAAGGGCCAATCTCAATCCACGGGCCTGTTGCTCTGGGTGTTTGCTTTTTCTAACTTACTTCAGTTACTGGACTGGATTTTAAGAGACTACCGCCGATCTCAGCGATGAGCTCAAAAATGGTGGCTCGCACGCCAAAGAGCCGCCACGATCTCCTGCGTGCTGGCTCATTTAAATAGCCGGGGCGGCCCGACTCCCTCAGTCAGGTGGAGGGGACAGGCTGTGTGTCCCCGGCAATGGCGTCGGCTGTCAGTGCATAGGCACTGGCATCATTTTTAAAGGGCCGCCAGCCCTGCCGGTCAATTTGTATTTTTAAAGCAGTACCCCCGCAAAATTTATACAATATAATTCTAACGCCCCTTTCCCGCCCACCAAATAACAATTACATTAACTATTTACCCTTTCCACCCCCTAAACACTTACCTTTTACCTCTGACCTTTCCGCCTCACAGACTGCACAAAGTTTAAAGTTCACCCCTTCCCACCATGCCCTACACCCATTAAGTTTATTTGACCCCCATCCCGCACTGAAAATCTTATCTTCTCCCCCATCCCATCCCCACCAATGTCACGTCGGCTTTCCCCAGACGGGGAATTGAAGGCACGGGAGTGCCGGCTGCTGCGCTGAAGATCGCGGCGGGCCTGGAAGATTTAAGGTAAGTTGATTTAAATTTATGCATGTCAGTAATTTAAACACTTAAATCCAGGTCCTGTCGCCCAGTGGCAGGGAGGCCGCCATGGAGCCTTGCCGCGCCGGAAGGATTGGGCCAGGGCCCTCGCTGTGTCGCCCTCTGTAGTGGGCCTCTGTCAGAACAATCTTTCGCACCCCCCACCACCCCCCCACCGCATTGGAGCCCGATGCCATGGGCTTAGTAAAATTTCATCCACTGTGTCTATATTTGAAAAAATAAAATTTGCAAGTCTTCTCCCATGAACATAACCAGTTGGAGTATGTAGCTAAGCTATCAAGCTACTCCAAATACCAAATATGCCCAGTATTTAAGAAGTAATGTTCCATTGTATTATTTATCTCTGTTGTCTTTTGATAGTTGCAAAAATAATTTGACAAGATTCGGTATCATTTGTATCGTCTGTAGGAAGGAAATCTTAATGTGGGCAATATTGATATAGCTTTGTATTTCAGTGGCATTAACAGGCCTCTGCCTAGCATACTGTTTCCAATGTTCATTGATAATGGCTTACCACTGACATAGACATATTACTTGGGTGGATAAATGATTTACTGGTGTAAGCCCTACTACAGTGATAATCACTAACAGCAGCAGCCCTTAAAAACAGAATCCATTTTTAAGTGTTATTCCCCTTTAAATGGTTAGAGTTTTGCCATCACTGAGATGGTTTTATGGATTTGTATAACTGGGAGACACTTTGAACAGTTCATTCCCCCCCGCACCGCCCCAAAATTTTATTCTTGCTTTATTGAACTTTTATTAAACTTGCTTGTTTTATTAGATGTTTTCCCTTCCCCATCTGCAAACAATATTCTTCAGTTCAAGTATAAAATGGAGAAACTAATACCAGTAAGGAATCTAGGTATGAAAAATAGATTCTTGGAACTGAAACTTGAAATGGCCGCACAAGAAACTGTGACTAACTTCGGTCAACAGGAAGTCCTGCTGCATGCCAATTGGAAAATTCCTTCCAATATTCCTGCAGATAACTGGATATACATCTAAACATCACCCAGCGTCCAAGTTCTGCTAATATTCTCAGGCACATGTATTGGTGCTCATTGATACATTCTGTTTTTTTTTCTTCAGGTGGCCTTTATACCCCAGGCCTCTTTTATATATTTTATTTCGACGGGGCCTTTATTCCTCAGGCCCCCTTTATATACATTTTTTTAAAATAACATTATTAAAATCAAATAAATAAACAAAAAACTCAAATTAAAATGCCATTCTCAGCATCGACAATGCACTCCAGTCCCTGCGGTGCTCACCGGTCGCGGAAGGCCTCAAGCGTACCGGCGGACGCTGCATGCTCCTTCTCCAGGGACACCCGGATGCGAACATAACTTGATACATTCTGTATATAACTGTATATAGAACTGTCTCTGTAGGGACTGCAGTGAGTAAAGAAACAGCAAAGAAAATATCTCATCCCATATTTGAACCAGGGGTCAGGTTCAAAACTCATGCAAAGAGTGAAAAATAACACGTCTTTGACTCCTGGGCCTCATTTAAGTGCCGTGGGTTGATCTCTCAGCAAGAGGTCCATGGTTGCACGACCCAGGTGCCACCTGTTGGGCTAGTTTGCCAGGCTATGCCACTGGGGGTCCCTGCGATTGGGAGGAGTGCAGTGGAGTCTTTCGATGCCCTTGTGGGGGCAGATTGTACACTGCTCACTCAGAAGTATTATACACATAAATTGCTGTCTCACCCTGACCCATCAATCCATTTCTGTGATTGGTGTATCTGTTGATTTCCTCTCCCTTCACTCCTTTTTAATCTCATTTTCCAGCCATGCCTGTTTATCTCTCAGGCTTCAGTTCTGATGAAGGAAACACACCCAAAATATCATCATTGTCTTTTCTCTTGATCTGTTGTGTATTTTGAGCACTTCCTGCTTTTATTTCAGATTTCCATCATTTGTAGTTTTTTTTAAATTTTATTCTACTGGGGGTTGGGTTCCTGAATTCTGTTTCGTTAAATATATGCAAGTTCACAATTCAGACCTAACATCTGACCGAACTGTCATCAGAGCAAATGTTGTTGCTTAGAAATCATTGCAATAACCCTAACCTGCTGGGTGCAAACTTTACAATATTTGCAAGATGCCATACTTTCAATTTAAATGCCAGGAACCTCTTTCGCTTCAAGTTTCTGTTGGATCCCAAATGCCTTATATGTACATGGAGAAAGTGGTTATTTTCCTGTTCTAAATGCAAACAAACAATTCTGGAAGATCGATGTGCTTTCAGTTTTCTGAATAACCCTTGCAAATGTCCAATTTGAAATTGTTTCTGCAGCTTGTTCAGCGTCTTCTCCAGGCTCCCTCCTGTGTTATTGAATTGCAGAACTGACACCTTTGACTTCTGGAGTAATGAGGAACCTTGCCAAACTGCTATCGAATCAGAATAATAATCACTAATTCAAGATATACGTTAATATTCTAACTGTTCTGCAGTTATTTCCCCTTCTACTTAATGAGAGATAGCAGACGTGTTTATGAAAAGAATCCAATTATAAAACTTTGTAGATGTTTAGGTTTTCCAGAGCTTTATATACCACCTGCATTTATTTATGAGAGATCCAGTATAGTTAAAATCAAGCTTATAATTATGCTGTCCAGACTTAATGTCTTACACCATATTTGTTGGTTTCAGTGTACTTTTTTGGAAAGAAATTGGTGCCTGCAAAACAGAGTCAAACAATTTTTTTACATATTCAATATTTGCTACACTAGAGTTATCAATTTTAAGCCAGCAGAAGTGCTTTAATTCACTTTTGTTTCATTTTACAAAAGTCTACATTGAATTTTTTAAGTGAGCTGAATGTGATGTAGGTAAGAATACTGTCCTTTCACCTTGAAGACCTGTATTTGAATCCAGGCCAGACAAATAGAATAAAAGTCCCATTTCTCTTCCTGACAGCTGCTAAGAGCGCTTAGTGAAATAAGTTGGAGGGGTCTGAATGTAGTTTCCAGCAGATGAAAATTCACAGGGCAGTTGTGCCTTCACAATTTACTAATGGCACGTGAAATAAATTTTAAAAGATTCGCATTTATTTTACAACTTGCTAGATTTTACATGATTCCTAAAAATACAAGCTTTAACCTGAGGGACTGGAAGAATGGGTTTTGGATTCCCTCATTATTTCTGCCAATGCTGTTCCACAGTAAATTGATCACTGACGCACTTAATACATGACAATAGCTTTCAGTCTGTTACCGGCTCTGTAAAGTTGTCCATGTAATAGCTCAGCTAAAAAGTGATAAAAAAAATTGTCATATGCACTGTAGCTTGAATATTAGGTTGTTTCGGGACTCAGACAGATAGCCACAGGTCTTAGTCATACATCAAAAGTAATAATTCTTAAAGGATTGAAAGCTTTCATGTAGTTACACTCTGTTAGCTTATGTTTGGACCACTGTTAAGTGTATTACTGCATTCATATTTAAGTGAGAAAGTTAGTGCTGCCATTTCTTAAATTTTTTATGTTGCAGCAATCAACATGAATCTATCGGAAAAAAATACACATTTCATTTCAACAACATAATAGACAGTAGTGGTCACCATGGTAAACACACCTCACTGTGTTACTATGCAAAAGACCACAAAGGTACAGTTGATGATGCAAGAACACTATCATGTTGCTGTTCTCAGCCAACATTGCTAAGATTTGACAAAAATATGGAAACTGCATGGTAAAAATTTGTAATGTTGACTGGTTGCCAATATGATGATGTTGCAGTACATTTGGCGTTGCAGTGGAGTTTTTTGAAGTAGGCTATTCTTTGTACAGAATCTGCCTTCAATTTTCCAATACTGTGACAAGGTCCCTTTTATGTGCATTAACAGTTTTACACTGAGCATGTAAGATCTCACAGATTTCATCCTTCTGTATGAACAGATAACATTTTGAATTTATTTTCATTAGAAAAGGGTTCAAATGCATGTGAAAATAAAATAAAATGTATGTAACATTTTCTGATTGAAACTTAATTGAAGTCCTTTTCTGTGTAAAAGGACGTTTGCAGGTTTAAGCTAAAGTGAAAAATTTCAACATTGCAAAATTAAATTTAGTGATCGATTAACATACGGAGAAATGATACAGATTTCAATCTGATTTTTTTTTAAATTACGAGAGCATTGCTTTCACAAACATGACTGCAAAAGTCCAATCGTTGAAGCTTATTAAAACACGAATACAATTATCTTCCAGTTGATGGCAGTAGAGACTCAAAATACGAAAGTATTTTCTCCTTGTAAAGTTCCAGCACAGGAAAATGTAAAATTACTGCACTGAGTACAGGCACTTACTTACATGGGACAAATATTTTCCTCTTCTCCCCAAACATAGACTGACTGGTGCAACCAAGCTGATCCAAAACTGAGCCAGGAGAAGGTTAGATTGTTTATTGAAAATTTGGAAACATGGGAATGCAACATTTATCCTCAAACAGGTTAGCTTGGCATAAATCTAATCGTTTGACAGTACAAGGATGGTTTGAAACCCATTACATGATTAGCATGTGTCTCTTAATAATGCTAGGTCAATCTTTTAATGATTGGTGGTGGTGGTGGGGGTGGGAAGAGGTAACTTGGGCCTTAGGGGACTGCTTATGGAAAGGGAAGTTGCAAATCACTGCTAGTTTAATCTGTTATTGGATATATTGTGGCACTGAGCCACGTTTTTCCATTGTCACCAAGTTAGGCAAAGCGATAAAAATTTTGGCTTGGTTGGGCCGAGTTTGAGTTCGATGAGTTTGGTTGAGATCAGATCAAATGATACGGGTGAGAGTCGCTACTCCATACCAGTTTACTTATCCCTTCCAATAAGTACAAACAGCCAAAGGCTTTGCTAATGTTTTGCAGAAATAGTATCCATGCTCTTGGGTTTCTAGTTGTGCATATTTCAGACATATGTAAAATAAGTCTTACAAAAATAATAGTAAAGCTTACCAAAATAATATGTAGTGTATTCGGGTAAACATATCCCAGCCTTTTTAAAAAGGTTTTGTTTAAAATAACCAATAAAAAAACCCCAGTTCTGAAGTGTTTCTGAGAAATCTAATGAAAAAGGCTCCTTTGATACAGTCTGTTTTGTTTAATAAAAACTCACTGGAGGTGGAATTCAACTTCAGTGGATGCACAAAGGGGGCAGTAGCGAATCAGTTCTATGTTCTATAACCTGCCAGAATTTCCTTTAAATTGACTGATTTGCTACCGCACATTTTATAACCCAGTCAAAATTAAATTTCACCCCCAATGTGTTTTATGTAAAGGCTGTACAGGGATACAACCAAAGTAATACAGTGCCAGATTACATAACCCAAATTTAAAACTGAAGTGATCAAACATGCGGATGATACTTTACTATGTAGGAGGTACAGTGGAATCAAGAGGGCAGTCTAGAAATTACAGAATGAAGTTGGAAATATTATGGGGGCTAAATTTGATAGCCCTGAATCTGGGCATGGGGGATCCCAATGTGCAATTAACCCACATCCGTTGACTAAAACACAGGCAGCACTTCAACTTTGTGCTGCCAGCTGTTTCAAATGATTTCAGCCTCCAGCCAGTGCTATCCATGCTGTTGATTAGCTGAATGCCTGAGCAGGGAGCCAATATCATGAGTGGCTAGCACCGCTTAAAGCTATCTTGCACCTCAAAGGGGAGGTGCATTGATTCTGCAGCAGGTGCTGGTAGTCATGCAGCAAGTGATTCTGACCTGGGAAACATTGAAGAGTGGCACAACATGGGAGAGAAAAGGCTTTTGAATGCTGTGATGGAGGCCTTAGTGGAGGAGGTGCAAATTAGGGCAAATGTCCTGTACCTGCAGTGGGCCAGGAAGCCCTCCAGATACACAAAGGCGGTGGGAGCAGACAGTCGTGGAGATCATTTTCAGGAGTCAAGCCTCGAGGATGTGGGTGCAGTTCCGCAAGAAGGTCCATGACCTCACATGAATGGTCAAGCTCAGTGAATGCATCTTCAAATGCCATATCCCACCAACTGCACCCCCAGCCTTAGACACTGCTCAATTCACCTCATCACTCACCTACCAACAATCTCTATCGATCAGGACTAACACCTGACATTCCTATGCTCCACTGTATCCTCACACACTTAATTAGCACTGCTGCAAGCGTCACATCCACATCTCACAGCTTGCTCACACTGCCAGCTATTCAACCATGGCAGCCACATCAGCCAAACAGCTTGCACAACACTCACTGACACACGTCCCTCTCTCTTCCAGGACAAGATGGTACACAAATGGATGCAGCAGGTGATAAATGGAGACGGCAGGCTTACTTGCAAATCTTGAACCCCATGGAGGAGATGCTGCTGGCCATTATCGGGATGTGCATTGCTGATGCTGTGGCTGGCAGAGACACTGAAACCATTGAAGATAATAGTATCCTCCTGTCTAATCGTCCTTCTCATATCCCACCTCCTCCTCATCCCACAGTCTCCTCTGATTTACAAGCTGCAGATGGTGTAACGGTGTAAGCATGCACCTCTTACATTTCCACGCTCCCCCGCAACACAACCTTTATTCTTGTATCTTTCTCCTTTCAGATACCCAAGAATTGCAACCTGGTCAGGCAGTGCAGGAACAGCAAAAAGACAGTGATGATGAAGACACAGCACCTTCTTTGGATTTCACTCTTGCAGTCACCATCTCAGATACTGACACAATGCATAATTTAGAGGATAACACAGAGGTGAGATCTAAATGTGGTGACACACTGGGCACAAATGGCTTGTAGCTAGGGCAGGGGACAAAGATAGTGTAGGTGCCAGATCCCCGAAGGGTGAGGTCACACATGAGTTTTGCTGCAAAGGACTCAGATCAGCACTTCAATGGGGCAGCATACAGAATGACACGACTGGGTATGCACAACGAAATGCGTGGTGTATTGGGAAGCCTGGCAGAAAGCCTGCGATCAGGAGTAAGGAGCATGGAGGAGTCCAGCACCAACTTGGCACTGGACTTCATGCAAGAGCTTGGAGCCTATCTTTTTCGGCATGGAAGTGTGGCCAACTCCATCAGTACACTTGTGGACCCAGCCATGATGCAATGTCTGATTGCTGATGTCTTAGCTTTCATTGCAGCACAAGCAGCTTCCACCAGAAGTCTGAGTGCTGCAGTGGAAGCTCAGACTGAAGCCATGCAAACTCAGACTGCTGCCATCATATTTGTGGTTTACAGTGTGCAAAAAGTCTTGCGGGGTGTCACAGCAGTGCATTAATCTCTCCTCCGAGAAACTACAAGCTTTTCTGTGAAGCTGCGCCAGGGATTGGCGGAATATATACTCAGTGGAGTATAAACTTCCTGTCCTCTCACAGAATAACAGCATTTGTCCTCCTACCACTGCCATTCTGCCACTATCCTGATTATTGCCTGTCAACCAGACAGCCCAGACTGCTGCCATCCATGCCAAGGTGGTGCATTCTGCAGCCGGGCTTTCTAGGTGCAGAGCTGCTTGAGGTCATCCTCCAAGGATATCTGCAGTCCTCTCCACTGAAGGTCAGCAGCCTTCCACCATCCTTGCTGCAGTCGCTGGGGTAGCACTACATAGGAGCACTAGGAGAAGCACACAGAAGGCAGGCACGAAGGGAATGCGCAAACATGTTTAGTTGACTTTTGTATGCAACATTGAATGACTTGATTCATAAATTAGTTTTGAATGTTTATTTTTTGTTGGCTTTTATTTTTGCATTGTGGCCAAGTGATGGTCAGTTACAGAGTGAGAGAGGTAAAGTATGGGACTGTTGGTGAATGAGGAATTAGGGTTGTGGTTATTGGCATCAAACAAGGATGACATCTTCATGGACAGCTTGACTAGAAGGGGGCTTTCAATATTACTCTTCCTCCTTGTATTCGTCATTCTCTTGCTCCTCCTCCTCCTCATACTCCTGTTCCTGAGCTGCTTGCCATGTCACAGAATTACAGATTTGTTACAGCACAGAAGGAGATCATTCGTCCAATCATGTTTCACCAGCTCTCCAAATTCTTCCTTTTCAATTCATTATCTAATTCCCTTTTGAATGCCTTGATTGAACCTGCCTCCACTACTATCTCTGGCAGTGCATTCCAGATTTTAACCATTGGGCGGCACAGTGGCGCAGTGGTTAGCACAGCAGCCTCACAGCTCCAGCGACCCGGGTTCAATTCTGGGTACTGCCTGTGTGGAGTTTGCAAGTTCTCCCTGTGTCTGCGTGGGTTTCCTCCAGGTGCTCCGGTTTCCTCCCACATGCCGAAAGACTTGCAGGTTGATAGGTAAATTGGCTATTAGCAATTGCCCCTAGTATAGGTAGGTGGTAGGGAAATATAGGGACAGGTGGGGATGTGGTAGGAATATGGAATTAGTGTAGGATTAGTATAGATGGGTGGTTGATGGTCGGCACAGACTCGGTGGGCCGAAGGGCCTGTTTCAGTGCTGTATCTCTAAAACTAAAACTAAAACTTGCTGTGTGAAAAAGATTTTCCTCATGTCGTCATTGCTTCTTTTCCCAATTACCTTAAATCTGTGCCTTCTCGTTCTTGATCCTTTCACAAGCGGGAACAGTTTTTCCCTATCTACTCTTTCCATACCCCTTATGATTTTGAATACCTCTATCAAATCTCCTCTCAGCCTTCACTTCTCCAAGGAAAACAGTTCCAACTTCTCCAATCTATCTTCATAACTGAAGTTCCTAATCCCTGGAACCATTCTTGTGAATGTTTTCTGCACTGTCTCCAATGCCTTCACATCTTTCCTAAAGTGCGGCACTCAAAACTGGACGCAATATTCCAGTTGAGGCCGAGCCAGTGTTTTGTACAAGTTTAACATAACCTTCTTGCTCTTGTACTCTAGGCCCCTATTAATAAAGCCTAGGATACTGTATGCTTTATTAGCCGCTCTTTCAACCTTTCCTGCCACCTTCAATGTCTTATGCACATGTACACCCTTTAGCATTGTACCCTTTATTTTCTATTGTCTCTCCTTGTTCTTCCTACCAAAATGAATCGCTTCACACTTCTCCGCATTGAACTTCATCTGCCACTTGTCTGCCCATTCCACCAACCTGTCTATGTCCCTTTTAAGTTCTGCACTATCCCTCTCACAGTTCACAATGCTTCCAAGTTTCATATCTTATGCAAATTTTGGAATTGTGCCCTGTACACCAAGGTCTAGGTCATTAATATACATCAGGAAGTGCAAGGGTCCCAAACTGACCTCTGGGGAACTCCACTACAAACCTTCCTCTGGTCTGACAAATATTGATTAACCATTACTCTCTGTTTCCTAGCACTCAGCCAATTTTGTATCCATGTTGCTACTGTCCTTTTTATTTCATGAGCTATAACTTTGTTCAGAAGTCTGTTGTGCGGCACTGTATCAAATACCTTTTGGAAATCCACATACACCACATCAACAGCATTACCCTCATCAATCCTCTCTGTTACCTCTGCAGAAAAATCCAGCAAATTAGATAAACACGATTTTTCCTTAACAAATTCGTGGTGGCTTTCCTTAATTAACCCACATTTGTCCAAGTGACTATTAATTTTGTCCCAAATTATTGTTTCTAGAAGTTTTGGCACCACAAAAGTTAAACTGACTGCCTGTACTTGCTGGGCTTTTTTTGAACAAGGGTGTAACATTTGCAATTCTCCATTCCTCTTAGGGACCACCCCAAGTCAAAAGAAGACTCGAAAATTATGGCCAGTGCCTCCGCAATTTCCACTCTCACTTCCCTCAATATCCTTGGATGCATCACACTGGTCCTGGTGCCTTATCAAAGTACAGACAGCCTATCCAATACCTCCTCCTTATCAATTTTAAATCCCTCTGGTGTATTAATTACCTCCTCTTTCACCGTGACCTGCGTAGCGTCTTCTTCCTTGGCAAAGACAGATGCAAAGTATTCATTTAATACCTCAGCTATGCCCTCTGCCTCCATGCATAAATCCTTTTTTTGGTCCCTAATCGGCCCCACTCCTCCTTTAACAACCCTTTTACTATTTATATGCCTATAGAAGACTTTGGGATTCCCTTTTATGTTAGCTGCCAGTCTCTTTTCATACTCCCTCTTTGCTTCTCTTATTTGCTTTTCATTTCTGTTGTATGTTTGGTTAGTCTGCCAACATTGTGTATTTGACTAATCTAGCTAGGTGAGATTACTAAGTCTTCAGTAATTTTAACGTGAACTCATTTATTACGTTCTAAATATATACAGTTTTACATAAGTCTTTATGACTCTACTGAAGCCATGCGGCATCTCCCTCCAGTTTCTCTCACATGTGATCTCTTACATCATCATGGTCGGAGATATTCCTCACACTGGCTGGGATTTTATTGAGCTCCCAATGTCGAGCTCTGTGACGGGGGTGGCCGGAAGATCGCAGTGGCAGTGGCCTGTCACGGAGCCCAACACTGGGATTGCCGGTTTCGATCTTCCCAGCTGCACGAGGCTCTGCTCTGTGACGGCCCCTCTACTGCTTGGCGACAGGACCCAACTTTAAATATTTAAATAAAGTAAATGAATAAATTTAAATTCACCACGATCTTACCAGCTGTCCGGGATCTTCAGTGCGATGGCTGGCACTCACGCGCCTTTACTTTCCTGTTCAGGGAAAGCTGGAACCACCAAGGTGTGGATGGGGGAACCTTAGGATTTTTAGTGAAGTCGGTGGGGGGGCGGTCAAATCTGCATTTTCAGTCTGGGGGGTGGCGGGGGAAGGGGCAGCCTCTGCCCTTTGTGCAGATGGAGGGTGGGGGAGAGGTCAAATAATCAATTTAAGTGTTTGGGGGGGAAACGAAGCAGCCATTTATTTTCATTGTATTGGGGTTAGAAGCCTATTTAAAGTGTAGTGGGGGGGGGGGGGGATACGGGGTTCAACTGTGCAGGTGTGGCAGCCCTTTAAAAATGGCGCCAGTGCCTGTGCAGAGGCAGCTGATGCTGTTCACAGCGTCACAGAGTCCGCCCCTGCCACGTGATTGTGGGGGCTGACCTCCCTCTGTATTCAAGTGATCCGCCGCGCACTAGATCGCAGTGGTGTGGCGGCGCTGCCATGCGTGCGGGCCGCCATTGTCTTCACTCACCATGGGAAATAAAATTCAGCCCACTGTCTCAAACATTAACCCTTTCACACCCTTATACTACATCTCCCCCCCCAAGTTTTTAATCTGTATATTTATTTATACAGTCTTTTGTTTTTATTTTTACATACTACCCCATCTCCCCTAAAGTTTCTGACATCTGTTATGGCTGAGGATGGAGGAGTGCACTATGTTTTTCTAGTTCCACTTCTCTACGGGTCACAACATATGTTTAAATGTTTTACCTAGTTACTGATATGGCCAATTATATACTTTTATCTGTTTTCGTTTCAGAATAAAAATCCACCAACCAAGTTTCTTTAATAAACAACAAGATTATTAATTTATTATAAAACAAGACTAATTCAATTAAGATGCAAAGCTTATTAACACACAGGTTGAAATATGAAAGTATAAATATATTCCCTTCTAAATAGCCCAACACCCACATACACACATACACCAGTTAAAGAAAAAAATAAAGAAGCTTTCTCTGCAGAGATCAACTTTACAAAAGAAAAAGTACTTTGGCCAAATGCTTGTTAATTCTTGAAAAAAAAAGATAAGACATGGAATTTTCCAGATGATTCTTTGGTCTGGCATCTGGCGTCCAGGTATAGGTAGATAGGTGTCACTAGACACATACAGTGGTCACTGGGATCTTTTCAGAAGCAGTTCGTTAGGAGATGTCGAGAGAAAGTCTCCCAGAAACTTCTCAGGAGAAATGCTGCATCAGTTTCTCCAGTTCTCACACTGGATTCTCAGGGTTTTTCAAAGAGGTGGAACAGGGTGAGCTGGTAGCCTCTCTCTCTTAGCAAGCTACCATAACTGCCCATTCAAAAAACTCAAAAATGAAACCAACTCCTGACCACCATAAATCTAGTCATGCCACTTCTCTGTAAACAACTCCAATAGTCAGCAAGGCTCCTGCTGTTTACTAAGCTTAAGACATGTGACTTCCAGTAAGTGTTTCATTTTAAACAAAGTCCCAAGGGTCCTTCCAATGACCCCTTTAAAAAAAAAGTCCAGCATCTCCTCAAATATTCTCCACATTCTTTTACTAGCAAGTTTTGGGGTGGCACAGTGGTGCAGTGGTTAGCACTGCAGCCTCACAGCTCCAGCGACCCGGATTCAATTCTGGGTACTGCCTGTGCAGAGTTTGCAAGTTCTCCCTGTGACTGCTTGGGTTTTCGCCAGGTGCTCTGGTTTCTTCCCACAGTCAAAGACTTGCAGGTTGATAGGTAAATTGACCATTATAAATTGCCCCTAGTATAGGTAGGTGGTGGTGGGGATTGGTAGGAATATGGGATTAATGTAGGATTAGTATAAATGAGTGGTTGATGGTTGGCACTGACTCGGTGGGCCGAAGGGCCTGTTTCAGTGCTGTATCTCTAAATAAATAAAGTCGTCAAAAATAGTAACAATGGAAGCACATTCATGACACATCATAGATTCAATCTGTCAGGAGGCTTCACAACTCTCCCTGATCGTGTTGTTGCCAGATGCGGAAATCTTGTTTCTTGACTTGGACGGCCTTCATTGACATTTGTAGTATCCGGTGCTTTCTGAATTTTAGGTTCAACATCTGGTTCACCCAAATGAATGACTGATTTATGCCTTTGAGGAATAGAAATAAGATTTCTTCTGTTTTTTCTCATAGTACCTTCTGAAGTATGCACTAAATAAGATCTCTATTGATTCTCATCTCTCAGAATGATACTCCTTCTCTTCCTTGGTCTCATTCCCGCACCTTTTCTCCTTCCCACAACTTAGGTAGGTTCCTGTGTGCTATTTCCTTATAATTATAAGCTTGCTGCTTTTGCTGAGGCTTTTCCCTATCTTGAACTCTCTGATAATCCTGGACTTCGAGCCCTGGAAGTAATTTTTGGATAGGATGAAGTTGGGGCTAATGGGGCTCATCCACATAGCAATGGAGTAGATTTATAGTTTCGGAGTGCTGTTTTAAAATCTTCATTTTTCTTTAAAAGTGCTTTGATAGTTCTAACTCATCTTTCAGCTTCACCATTGATTAAGGATATCTAGGGGAACTTGTCAGATGTACAAATCCACAGTTTTCCGCAAAGTGTGTATAGTAGTCATTTGCAAATTGTGGTTCATTATTGGAAACTAACTGATCAGTATATCATGTGTTGTGAAGATTTCTTGTAACATTCGAATGACTGTCTCAGTTGTTGCGTGTACAAACGTATGACTTCAATCCACCTCAAAAAATAGTCAAGGGCGAGCAGGTAGGATTTTCCATTAATCATGAATATATCCATCCCCAGAGGTTCCCACAGTCTGGTTGGAAACTGGGTTGAGATAAGGGATTCCCTTTGATCATGTCTGTGTCCTGCACATATCTGGCAATTAGAAATAATTTCTTCTATATCTTTCGATATTCCTGGAAACCACACAGATGACTGAGCCCGTGCTCTATATTTCGTTATACCCATGTGGCCCTGGTGTATTTTCTCCAAGATGTCTACCTAGAGGAGTCTGGAATCAACAGCCTCTCATCATATACCAGCAAACCATCCACAATAGTAAAGTGTCTTCTGTATTCAAAGAAGATTTTCATCACCTTACCACTGGGATGCTGCTGTAGCTAACTTTGTGTGCAATATTGGCAGATACAGATGCGTTCCTCATCTTGCATCTGAGCATGACAAATGTCTTGGGTCTTTTTTGAACGTGCCAGCCATTGTGATGCAGTAAATTGAGACTATGTCTCAATCTCATTAATAAAGTTAACATCCTGTGTGTAGGATGGTCAACAGTAGCTCTGGACAATGCATCTGCTATTGCTTGTTGCTTACCCTGTAAGTATTTTGTATGTGAACCTCATTAGCCTCAAACGGATTCTCTGGATTCTCGGAGGCATCCTAGTAAGTTCCTTTACATCAAGTAAGGAAACTAGAGGTTTGCGGTCTGTCTCTATGACAATGTTTAAGCTGATAATATAATCTGAGAACTTCTCACAAGCCCACATGACTACGAGAGCTTCTTTCTCTATGAAGGCGTACCTCGTCTCAATCTCAGACAATGCTCGTGATGCATAATAAACTAGTTTTCGACATCCATCTGGCTGTTCTTGAAAAAGGACTGCCCCCATCCCTGTAGATAACACGTCTGCTATGATTGTGGTTGGTAGTGAGGAGCTATAATGCACTAAGGTATCCAGCGAAATCCGCATCTCCTTGATCCTTTGAAATGCTTACTCCTGGTGTGCATCCCACACCATGCTTCAGCTTTCCTAGTTGTCATAAGGGTTCAGTAATTTGCCCTAGATTGGGTAAAAATTTTGCCAACTGATTAACCATTCCAAGGAACCACTGAAGATCTTGGACAGAAGTAGGAAGTGGGAATTCATTAATGGCTCTCGTCTTTTGTGGGTCTGTCATTATGCCATTGCTACTGACAATGTGTCCTAAGAAATAAATAGGTGTTTTTGAGAATTTACACTTTTCATTAAGTTTCAGGCCTTCTTCTTGCAAACAATTCAAAACAATTCTAACCCTCAGGTCATGTTCTTCCATGGATTCACCGTGGACTAAGATGTCATCCATATGGTATTAAGGTCTTGTAAAATATTCAACATAGTTCTATGGAATATTCCTAGTGCTGATGTTATACCAAATGGTAAGCGATTAAAACAAAATCTTCTGAATGGAGTAATGAAGGTTGTCAATAACCTTGACTCCTTATCCAATGGCACTTGCCAAAAGCCACTATTCACATCAAGCTTTGTGAACATGGTAATTTTGGATAACTTTGCCAAGCTTTCATCTACTGAGGACATTGGATGAACTTCTGTTGCCACAGCCTTATTAAGCTGAGTTAGGTCTACACAAATGCGAAGAGTACAATTAGGTTTAGGAACTGGAACCATTCCTAAACACCATGCTGTAGGTTCAGTGACAGGAAAAATGACTCCCATCCTGGTCATCTCTTCTAATGTTAGACTTGCTTCATTAGTGGGTGTGGTATCTTCCTAGGCATGAAAAGACATACAGGTCTAGTGTCTTTTTTCAACGTAATGCTGCATTCGGTCTTCAGTCTTCCTAGACCAGTAAATGATTTTGGAAAGTCTTTTTGGAAGTGACTCCTGGATTCTTGTTGCTTAACTTCTTCCACTTTTCTTATAAGATGAAGGTCAATACAAATTCTTCTACTTAAGAGAAAATTTCTGATTCTGTAGACCATATCCAATATTGGATTATCCTTGTACTGGAGTATTACCTATAGCTTTCCTTTGACTTTCAGTTCAATCCCTCATGGGCCATGTAACTGAGTTTCTGTTGGTTGCAGGCAATGCGTTGATAACTACGGTTCATTGTCTGATAAAACCGTTACACTTGCTGCAGTGTCTAGTTTAAAATTGGTGATATGTCCGTTGACATATATATCTACAGACCAGAATACCTGATTAGGGTCATTGATCTCACCAAGGAAGTTTTTTGATTTCTCTCCTGATGGGAGATTGTTTAACTTCATTAACAGCTCTATGCTTGAAGACTTCTTCTTTCAAACCTGTGGGAGTAGAGTTTTCACTTTGGCACAGCTTCCCAAAATGGCTGACTTTCTTACAGTGAAAGTATTCTGCTTTGTTTGCGCCTGTGGGTCTTTTTGGTGCCTCAGCGCTGATGGGGTTTCATCGCATTTGGTGCTTCTTTTACAGCCTTGTGCTTAAAGAACTGTAAGGTCGCTGGAGGTTTCCTAAACCAAGGTCTTTCTTCACCTCTCAGAATTGCTCTGTTCTTCTTCCGGACCTCTGCTTGTCTCACCAGCTGTATTGCTTTGTCTAGCGTGAGTTCTTCCTTAAATTGCAATAAATCTAATAGGGATTAATTAGTAATACCTACCACAATGTGGTCTCTTATTAATTTTGCTTTTAGGTCTCCATATTCGCATCCTTCAACTAGTCTGTAAAGGCCATTAATAAAAGCATCAGCTGTTTCACCTGGTTTCTGGACCCTTCTGTTAAATTTTGCCCTTCTAGAATCTTATTGCTCATCAGGTTAAAATAACTATCGAAGGCTTTTAAAACATCATCAAATATGTCTGATGACTCAATAATGCCTTGTCTTGCAATAACATCTGCTATTGCTCCGATGGAATACAGCAATGTGTTAACTTGCTCTGCTTCAGACTGACTGTCTAATTTGGAAGCAATTCTGTATTTCAAAAATCTTTTTCGCCAGAGTGACCAATTTTGAGTTTGATTTGGTCCTTCCATATGTCCAAATCTTTCTGGTATTGTGAATTTAAGATCCATGGCTTTCTATTTGGTTTACTTTCTTTTTAAATTTTTACCTCCACTATCGGAAGTTTCCTGCACTTTTCAGCCTTACGCTGACTCCTGCTATGATCACCGTTTCTCCCTGTGAAATCTCGCTGCTAAATTCTGTATTTCTTTCTTTCTTTAAACACAGTTTTGCAGTGTTTTTCTATACTCATTTTACTCCCTTCACTTGGAATGTTGAGTATTTGCAGCCTCTGTTTTTTCACCCCTCGCAATCGCCACATGTAATGGCACTGACCTCGGATCTGCTCTTGCTGAGGACTTTTGATTTTCCTGGTGCTGCCTGCCTAGTGCCGTTAGGAACAAATTTTTACCCTCTTTACGGGTTGCTCACCAAATCCCCGACCATTGCTTGGTTCTCTGACTCGAAGCCTGAGATTGCTGGACCGGAGCTTTGTTACAGATTACCACCTTTATGGTGCAGCCTGAATACCTCTACAAGCCGATTCCCTGACTTTCAGTGCTTTCTTCATTCATGGAGCAGCTCTGGAGCTTTTTCATAGTCTCTTCTCGAGTTCTGCAGTTCTGGTGCTTTTTTCCAGGTCAGCTTTCTTTGAACTATTTTTCAAATTCTTCTGGTGAGAACCATTGCTGTTCACCATAATGTATGTTTGGTTAGTCTGCCACCATTGTGTATTTGATTAGTCTAACTTGGAGAGAGTACTGAGTGTACAGTAATTTTAACATTGATTTATTACATTCTGACTATGTACAGCTTTACATAAGTCTGTATGACTCTTCTGAGGCCATGCTGCATCTTGCTCCAGTCTCTCTGACATGTGGTCTCTTACATCATCATGGTAGGAGGTATTCCTCACACTGTCTCAAACATTAACCCTTTAAAACCCTTGTACGACAGCTTACTCTCTGAACCTTCTATATTCAGCCTGGTTCTCCCCTGTATTATCCACCTGACATATGTCATAAACACATTTTTTTTCTTCTTTATCTTAGACTCTATCTCTCTCATCATCCAGGGAGCCTTGGATTTGTTTGCCCCACTCTCTCCTTTATGGGAATATACCTTGACAGTGCCCAAACTATCTCTTCTTTGAAGGTAGCCTATTGTTCAGCTACCATTTTTCCTGCCGACCTTTGATTCCAATTTATCTGGCCCAGATCCATTCTTACCCCATTGAAGTTTGCTTTCCCCCAGCTAATTATTCTTACTCTGGATTATTCTTTGTCCTTTCCCATAGTCAACCTAAATGATACAATGATCACTGTCCCCTAAATGTTCTCCTGCTGACACTTAATCCACTTGACTCACCTCATTCCCAAGAACCAGGCCTAGCAGTGCCTCCTTTCTTGTTGGACTGGGAACATACTGCTGTAGAAAATTTTCCTGGACACACTCTAGGAACTCTTGCCCTTCTCTGCCCTTTACACTACTACTATCTCAGTCTATATTCGGATAATTGAAGTCCCCCATTATAACTAATCTATAATTCTTGAAGCTCTCTGAAATTTCCTTGCAAATTTGTTCCTCTACATTGTTTCCACTAGTTGGTGGCCGATAGACTATACCGAGCAATGTAATTGCACCTTTCTTGTTCTTTAGCTCTCGGCAAATAGATTCTGTCCTTGACCCCTCTGGGATATCCTCTGTCTCTAGCACTGCAATGTTCTCCTTAATACTGCCCCTCCCCCTTTTCTTCCTTTCCTATCCTTCCTGAACACCTTATGTCTAGGAATATTTAATATCCATACCTGTCCTTCTTTGAGCCAGGTCTCAGTTATAGCCACAACATCATATTTCTACATGGTAATCTGCCTCTGTAACTCACAAATCTTATTTACAACATTGTGCATTCACATACATGAACAATAACCCTGATTTAGACTTTATTACTTTCTCTGACCCCACCTAATAACTTAGTATTCCCTACTCTAGTGCTATCTATCTCTCCTAGTATTCTGTGCACCTCAGTATCCCTCTCTGATATTACATCCTGGTTCTCACACCCCTGCCAAGTTAGTTTAAACCTGCCCCAATAGCACTAGCAAATCGCACTGCAAGGAACTCAGTCCAGACTCTGTTTGGCTGCAACCTGTCCGGCCTGTACAGTTCCTATCTCCCCCAGAACTGGTCCCAATGTCCCAAGAATCTAAAGCCCTCCCTCCTGCACCATCTTTACAGCCATGCATTCATCTGCGTTATCTTCCTATTTCTATACTCACTTGCGCATAGTACTGGGAGTAATCCGGAGATTGCTACTTTTGAGGTCCTGCTTGCTAATTTCCTACCTAGCTTCCTAAATTCTGACTGCAGGACTACATCTTTCTTTCTACCTATGTCATTTGTACCAACGTGGACCATGACTTCTGGCTGTTCACCCTCCCCTCTCAGGGAGCTCTGCAGCCATTCAGTGACCTCCTTGACCCAGGCACCAGGGAGGCAACTCACCACCCTGGATTCACGTCCAAGGCCACAGAAATGCCTGTCTGTTGCCCTAACTATTGAATCTCCTATCACTATTGCTCTTCCAGTCTTCTTTGTGGCCTCCTGTACAGCTGAGCTACCGTGGTGCCATGGACTTGCCTCTGGCTGCACTCCCTAGATTAATCATCACTCTCATCAGTATTCAGAACTGAATACTGGTTAGAGAGTGGGATGCACTCAGCGGCTTCTGCACTGCCTGTCTGTTTCTTCTTGACTGTTTGGTGGTCACCCATTCCCTCTCCCCCTGAATATTCTTAAACTGTGGGGTGATCACATCTATAAAGGTGCTATCCACGAAGCTCCAAACCTCATGAATGCACTGCAGTGATGCCAGCTGCTGCTGAAGTTCCAAAACCCGGAGCTCAAGCTGCTGCAACTGATGACACTTCCAGCACAAATGGCTATCCAGGATGAGGGAAGCATCTCGGTGTTCCCACATAGCACTTTTAGCTGGTGGCAGCGCCTGTCCCCTCATGATGGTGAAGTTTTGTAGAGGATGCAGCAGACCACAATGAATCTTGACAGTCACTCTGCTGAGTACTGCAGGGCTCCTCCAGGCCAGTCCAGGCAGTGGAAGCATTGTTTCAGCATGCCAATGGTCTGCTCTATCACATTTCATGTAGCACTATGACTCTTATTGTATGCATGATGGACACACGTGTATGGGTTGTGCACCGGAGTCAAGGGTACTACTGATCTGAATTACCATATGTATTTGGGTAGAACAATGGCAAATTAATTTCATGTTTACAAGGTAAATATATTGTTACGCCAATGTGTTTTGTTGAATGATAATTTTCTTTGGTCCACTGACTGGAGATCTGACTTTATTTTTTTTTGAAGAAATTTAAAAAGAACATTTAAAAAAGGATGACTGCTGGCAGCTTAAAATGATCACCTAGTTTGCAACACTGTATCCTACATTGCAAAAGACTGTGAAGAGGGAGACAAAATGGCTGCATTTACCAGCAAGAATCAAGACCCAGGAAGTTTAAAGAAACTACCTGTTCTTTCAGCAAGCAGAGAAATACTGCTAATTTCTATGTTTGATGACTGAGTTACTGTCATATGACAAGCCCCTCCCCATCTGCGGTTTTAAAGCTAGTGTTTTCTCTGCAGCACATACAGACCCAAATGGGGGTCTGTTGACTGACCATCTTTGCATACTCCAGCTACAATTAGAAACCCAGTTGAAGGAAATCATCCATATCGCCATCTCCAAAGAGATCCACTGAACCAGTCATCTACCTCTTTAAACGAAAAGCCTCAGGACCACCGAATTCACACCCCACAGACTGTATACCCTTTTGTTTTATGGACTCTAACTCAAGAGATCTACTTTTCCCCACTCAGTAACCTATTTGTATGAGTGTAAACCTCCAAAGTGTGTGTGTGTTTGTGAAAGTTGGCTTGTTGTTTATTATTTTTATTTGTTCAGTTCAGGTACAATAAAGTTAACCCCTTTTTTTGTTAACCCAAGAAAACCTGTCCGATTGGTTCTCGTCATGATCAAAGCAAGTAAGTAATCAAACACCTACTGAATTGGCCAGTACATCCATTTTAAGAAAGAATTAAACCTGTTGTGGTCAAACAAGGAGAGGAAAAAAGAGGGAACCCCTCCTCACTTGACAGTAACAAAAATTTGGGGGCTCACGTCTGGTATCAAACCCAAAGATAAATGGGAAATTGGAAGTGGGAAACCAAATTGATCCTGAGCAATAATGTAAAAACTTCAGTGCAGGTTTTCTTGTAGTTTTCAATGCTAGAGTGCTAAAATGTCCACATTCAAGGCCAGTACCTTCCTAGAACAGAGTGATGTAACTTGGGCCAGGTAAAAGACGATCTGTTGAAGAGTTGAGGAATGTAACTGGACAATTAGAGATTACTATCAGTCCAAAAGTTTGGAAGCCCAAAATCCTAAAACTTGTGACCAACCATTTTAAAATTGACACTGAAGAACCAGAGACGTCATAGAATCTGAAACAGACAAAGTAACATTAACACAGGTACAACTAGAACAGGGGAGACAAGAATTAGAATTTCAGGAAAGAGAGAAAGAAAGAGCTTTCTAGCAAAGGGAAAAAGAAAGAGCTTTCCAGAGAGAGAAAGAGGAGAGAGAGTTCCAGTAAAGGGAAAAAGAAAGAGTGGACAGTGGTTCACCAGGTAGTGGTGCCGCCGAGGTGCCATTACAAAATACTAAGAATAGCCCATGAACTTTCAATGGCTGGACAAGTCAGTATCAGAAAAGCCCGAGCCCGCATATGACAGCATTTTTACTGGCCACAACTCCACAAGGATGTAGTGGAGTTCTGTAAAACTTGCCATGTGTGCCAGGTCATGTGGAAGCCTCAACCTGCAATAAAACCTGCATCCCTAATTCCCACACTGGCTTTTGGGGAACCGTTCAGCAGGGTACTGATAGACTGTGTGGGGCCCCTGCCGAAAACAAAAGGGGACTACCAGTATCTTCTCACCATTATGGATGTGGCTACTCGATTTGCAGAGGCTATCCCTCTAAGAACTATCTCTGCCAAGGTAATGATGAAGGGGCTAACCCAATTCTTCACCCGATATGGACTACCTGTTGAGATCCAGTCAGATCATGGGACAAATTTTATGTCCAGTATTTTTCAAAAGGTCATGGATAACCAGCTCAGCCAACTACCCACAGTCACAAGGGGCTTTGGAGTGGTACCACCGATGGTCCTGAAGCTTTTAGTTTGAAGAGGTAGATGACTGGTTCGGTGAGTGTCTTGGAGACAGCGATGCAGATGATTTCCTGCAACAGGGTTTCTGATTGTAGCTGGGGTATGCAAAGGTGGTCAGTCGACAGGCAGAGTTCAAATCTTGTATGCTGATAGATAGAGAGAGAGAGAGGGACCCCCACTTAGGTCTACATGTGTCAGAGTCCAGAAGCTTCTCCTCTGCTGCAGAGAAACACAAGCTTATAAACCACAGATGGGAAGGGGCCTGCCACATGACAGTCACTCAGTGATTCAAATATAGCAGTGTTTCTTTGCTTGCTAAAAGAACAGGTAGTTCCCTTAATCTTCCTGGTTCTTAGTTCTGGGAAATGAGCAGACATTTTGTCTTCCTCCTCACAGGCCTTGCAATTTCGGATACCGTGTTGCAAATTGGGTGACTATTCTCAGCTGCCAGAAAAGTCATCCTTTTTTATTTGTTCTTTCCAAATTTCTTCAAAAAAAAATAAAGTCAGACCTCCAGTCAGTGGATTAAAGAAAATTATCATTCAACAAAGCAAGATGGCATGACATCTCCTTTGCGTGCCACTCAACCTGTCTGGCCTCTAGCACTGTGACTTCAACATCCATTGCTGCTTGCCCCTCTCCCTCCTCTGCTTTTTCTTCATTGGTGGATGAGTGCCACTGAGCCATTTCATTGTCATGTGATGCCTCCCCCCTCTGCAGTGCTAGATTTGTCTAGAGCACAGCAGACCACCATGACATGCAAGACCCTCGCTGGGCCATACTGCAGTGTTCCACCAGATCGAGCGATGCAGCGTAACCTCATTTCAGTAGCCCAATGGCCTGCTCGATGTTTTTTTAAATTCATTCTTGGGATGTGGGTGTCGCAGGCTAGGCCAGCATTTATTCCCCATCCCTATTTGGCCTGAGAAGGTGGTGGTGAGCTGCCTTCTTGAACCGCTGCAGTCCATGTGGGGTAGTTATAACCACAGTGCTGTTAGGAAGGGAGTTCCAGGATTTTGACCCAGTGACAGTGAAGGAATGGCAATTTAGTTCCAAGTCAGGATGGTGTGTGGCTTGGATGGGAACTTGCAGGTGGTGGTGTTCCCATGCATCTGCACAAGTGGCAGGTGTTGTACATCTGCTCCCCTGCATTGCGAGGATTCCTCACAGGCATAAGAAACCAAGTCTTCAATGGATGCCCCTTGTCCCCAAGAATCCATCCCTGAGGTCGAGCGGAGGGCCTGAAAAGCTGTGGCACCTGGGACTATCGAAGTATGTAATCATTGTGGCTGCTTCCCGAGAAGTGGGCACACAGCTGCAGGAAACGCTTTCGGTGGTCGCAGACTAGTTGAACATTGATTGAGTGAAAGCCCTTCCTATTGATGAAGGCAGCTGGCTGGTCTGTGGGAGCCTTGATGGCACATGCATACAGTCTAACACACCGTGAACATGGGGGGAATCTAGCGATGGCCCAGAAACCGATGGCCCGCTCGGCCTGACTGTCAAGGTTGTTCCTGTAGTGCACATAGCATAGTCACCGGGCCTCTTTTATTGGGCATTGGTCTCCTTCTTAGTGCAGCGATGGGCTGCAGATTGGGAAACCCCACACATGTCCCCAAGGGATCCCTGGAAAGATCCAGATGCACAGAAGTTTAAGACCACGGTGACCTCAAACCCCATAGGTCACAACTCTTCTTGCACAAGGTCACATAAGTCAGTGATAGCCTCCCTGGAGAGCCATAGTCTTTGTTGACAATGGCATTCGGATATTTGGAGGTAGCTGATTCGAGTCTGGTACACTCTCTGGCCTCTGTGGACCCTTCTTGGTCTGATAGGCAGCTGTAGCTCTCATCGTGGGGCTTCATGTACAGGCATAGCAGGCTGTTGGCACTCTCTCCATCGGAGTTGCCACATCATGCCATGTGGCTCCAAAAATACAGCGTGTATGAGACCCATGCAAGGCGACCTGTAGGCCTGTAGACACCACCCTACCTTGACACCTGAGCTTTTGACAATTCTCTCAGCGGAGTTCATGATGGACCTCAGATTCCAACCTTGCTGATGGCCCACCCTCTTTTTCAGCAGTGACTGAACGACCAAATCACACAGCTGTTTGGTAACCGAATATCCCACCCAAAACCACATTAAAAGCTTGCAGAGCCCCCCCCATACCCATTCTGAACCCTTGCTGAGCCCCCAAGATCCCAAATCCCCTTGCAGAGCCCCCAGGACCCTGAACCCTTTTGCAGAGCCCACCGCAACAAAATCCTACAAGCTACTTTTTCCTATTCTTCCCCAATTTCTTTGCAGGTACTACTCTTTTTCCATTAATCTACTTTTTCATTAATTGAGTCAGCCATGGCCCAGTTGGTAGCACTCTCACCACTGAGTCAGAAGGTTGTGCGTTCAGGTCTTGAGACTTGAGCACAAAAGCCTTGGCGACATTCCACTGTAGTACTGAGGGAATGCTACACTGCCAGAGGTGCCATCTTTCAGATGAGATGTTAAACCAAGGTCCTGTCTGCTCTCTCATGTAAATGTAGAGAGATTCCCATGGCACTATTTTGAAGGAGAGCAGGGGAGTTAACCCCAGTGTTCTGGCCAATATTTATCCCTCAATGAACATTACAAAAACAGATTATCTTGTCATTATCACCTTGTTATTTATGGGAACTTGTGCACAATTTGGCTGCCGTGTTTCCTACATTACAACTGACTTGTTTGAAATTAGCAATATATTTTATACATATATATATATATATATTTATGTATAAACAGCTTGAAGTAGGTAAAGATATAGGTTAGTGCTGTAAGTTTTGTTTTACTGGAAACTGCTTAAGGTTTCGTTTCTCTCGAAACAAGCCAGTGGAATGATTATTCTTAAGTGATGATAGCTGTACCTAACCAGAAAAGGGACCATAACTGGGTAATTGCATAAATAGATAACCAGACTGCAAAGCTGTGTACAAGGCTTTTCATTTAACCTTGCTAATTAAGATGCTTGCTGAAATGCAAAAGTGAATAAGTGTGAGGAGGTAGAAGTTACTTCAGTGAACAATCCTATGGTTCAATAGCCTGATAAGAAATACAGAATGACTGGGCTGCATAGCCATTATGAACAGCTTGTTAACAGGCCTTATGGACAGCTTTGGGTATAAATAACTGATAATAAGTAGATATGAATACTGAAACTTCTGAAAATTATTTTGAAGGCCAAAGATGAAATGTTCCTTGGAAGTTATAAAACCAGTCATGGGGAACAACCTCGGAAAGATGATGTAATGACCTGGTCGATCAAGGGCAGAAGGTACATGTCAAGGCTCCAGAAGTTCATTGGTGGGTGGATGACCTTAGGGTGGGCTTTTACCCCCTGATTTAGAACTCAATATACTATTGGGCATTTTGTAAAAAAGGAAATCTTTAGAGGTTATGTCAATAATCCATCCAGATCCACCCCTGAATAGGGATATAAAGTAAGAGACTGGGAGGCCTCAGTGCAGTTAGGCAGTGGAGAACTCTCAAGGATCACTCTGGTCTAGCACTCTCTGGTGGCTCGAGAAGTCAAGAAGACATGAGGCACCAAGAAGAGAAGAGGAAAAAGAAGAGAAGAGCTGTTCACGCATGCCAGCCATCCTGCCCTGACTGGACCAGTACTTGCTACTTGTCATGGTCATATGTTCTTGTTGTATAACGAGAATGTTATATCCTATCTTATACTCTGATTAAACTCCACATGTTCACCATATTAGTTGCAGTTGACCCAGTTTATATTCAAGCATATTACAGAGCCCTTTCCTTTTCACAGGGCTGTGTTCTCGCACCCACACTTTTTGGGATTTTCTTCTCCCTGCTGCTTTCACATGCGTTCAAATCCTCTGAAGAAGGAATTTTCCTCCACACAAGATCAGGGGGCAGGTTGTTCAACCTTGCCCATCTAAGAGCGAAGTCCAAAGTACGGAAAGTCCTCATCAGAGAACTCCTCTTTGCTGACGATGCTGCTTTAACATCTCACACTGAAGAGTGCCTGCAGAGTCTCATCGACAGGTTTGCGTCTGCCTGCAATGAATTTGGCCTAACCATCAGCCTCAAGAAAACGAACATCATGGGGCAGGACGTCAGAAATGCTCCATCCATCAATATTGGCGACCACGCTCTGGAAGTGGTTCAAGAGTTCACCTACCTAGGCTCAACTATCACCAGTAACCTGTCTCTAGATGCAGAAATCAACAAGCGCATGGGTAAGGCTTCCACTGCTATGTCCAGACTGGCCAAGAGAGTGTGGGAAAATGGCGCACTGACACGGAACACAAAAGTCCGAGTGTATCAGGCCTGTGTCCTCAGTACCTTGCTCTACGGCAACGAGGCCTGGACAACGTATGCCAGCCAAGAGCGACGTCTCAATTCATTCCATCTTCGCTGCCTTCGGAGAATACTTGGCATCAGGTGGCAGGACTATATCTCCAACACAGAAGTCCTTGAAGCGGCCAACATCCCCAGCTTATACACACTACTGAGTCAGCGGCGCTTGAGATGGCTTGGCCATGTGAGCCGCATGGAAGATGGCAGGATCCCCAAAGACACATTGTACAGCGAGCTCGCCACTGGTATCAGACTCACCGGCCGTCCATGTCTCCGCTATAAAGACGTCTGCAAACGCGACATGAAATCATATGACATTGATCACAAGTCGTGGGAGTCAGTTGCCAGCATTCGCCAGAGCTGGCGGGCAGCCATAAAGACAGGGCTAAATTGTGGCGAGTCGAAGAGACTTAGTAGTTGGCAGGAAAAAAGACAGAGGCGCAAGGGGAGAGCCAACTGTGCAACAGCCCCGACAAACAAATTTCTCTGCAGCACCTTTGGAAGAGCCTGTCACTCCAGAATTGGCCTTCATAGCCACTCCAGGAGCTGCTTCACAAACCACTGACCACCTCCAGGCGCGTATCCATTGTCTCTCGAGATAAGGAGGCCCAAAAGAAAAAAAAGAAAGAATTACAGACTACATTTCAAATGTACTTCATTGGCTATAAAGCACTTTGGAAGGCTGTAAATCTCCCATAATCACTATCCTTGTGACCTCTTTTAGTAGGATTATCATTGTAATACCAAATTAAGTTCAATGCACTCACCCAGTAGGACCTAAATTGCAATTGGATAAATTCATTTTAATTAGGACCCTTAAGAATTTTATCCCATCTGCAAAATGGATTCAACCCAGTTTCTATGGATGAAAAAGGAAAGCACTAGTCTGCTGCACTGCTTAATGTTCTCCAATATAGCTATTGTAAAAGGAAACAGGTAAATTCATCTGATTATAGCATTGCTCTTAAAAGCTTAAATGCCTTTGTTTAATCTTCACCCAACTAAATGGACAACAAATGCTGGGATGTATAGAATAACATGTTTGCTATAAGGATAAACCACAGTTGAGGGGTTCAGATTGCATTATGATGCAGTCATCGATGAGCAACCCAACTCAGATTCATAGCAACTGGCTTCATGATACTGCATTAGAGATGACTTCATACAAGATACTTGGTCCCAGGTTGTACATGATTTGTAGATTTAAACTACTGGGTAGCAAGGAGTGATTCAGAGGCATCAACAAATATACACACTAATCAACTTGTATAATTTAACATGATGCAGTAACTGATTTTAATATACATCTTCTTTAAGTTAATGATAAAGAAAATAAAATTCAAAGATTATTTTCCAGCCTGCAAAATTGTTTTTCTGAAACTTTGGGTATAATTTCTCTAAGGATGGATAGCATTGTTCATTCTTTCTTTTGGGCCTCCTTATCTCGAGAGACAATGGGTAAGCGCCTGGAGGTGGTCAGTGGTTTGTGAAGCAGCGCCTGGAGTGACTATAAAGGCCAATTCTAGAGTGACAGGCTCTTCCACAGGTGCTGCAGAGAAATTTGTTTGTGGGGGCTGTTGCACAGTTGTCAGATATATGTATATATCTACGTATGTACAGTATACTATCTCCCTGTATTTTTTTAGGTCCTGTGTAATGAGGAGAGGTGCCAGTATGTAATGAGTTCTTTTTATGTTGTCTGATGCAACATAAATGAGATGCATGGAGTTCAGTTATGTTGAAGATCTCAAACGGGAATATTACAACTAAACTATTATACAGTACAGAGCTGACTATTTACACAATCTGCCCCCAGATGTGACAGCTGCAGAGTGCCTCTGGCTCTGAGTCACATGACTGCACCCTGGTACTTAGCTCAGTAGCAGACTAAGATCTTAAAGGGATATCACTCTTAAAGGCAATCATACAACACCCCTCTTCTTTCCAAAGATAAGTCTGCTTTACTAAAAGTAAAAATATATAACATTGGATAACATCAAAATTATTTACACATGGATAGAAATTGTGAAATTTACAAACATAGAGGCTTAAAAGTCCATATATTGTTTCAGTGGTTTGACAACTCTTCCAGATCTGGTTATGGTATAACCTTCTGGGGATGTGGATTTCACTTTTGGCTGTCATGTGTTTGCAGGCATGTTGTCAATGTGTTGGCTGCCGTCCTGTTGATCTGTCACACCTCCACCATCGGAGCGTACTCCCTTAAGTCCGTCATTTGCAATTGGAGTACTGCAGACCTCTCTCAGTTGGTTTTGGTTCCTTCTCAACACCATTCCACTAGATGTTGTAATCTCGTAGGATCTAGGCTCACCACACATTTCAGACACCTCTGCGGATAACCATGTTTTCATTGTGGGGTGTATGACCCTGACCTTTTGTCCTACGTGCAGCTGAGGTAGTTCCACCCCTGCATGTCAGTCATGTGGCATCTTCATTCTCCCCTGTTTTTCGAGCAGTGTCTCCTGCATCTCGGAGAATTTGGACAGATGATGGCTTGGCAGAGTCGTCCGCACTTATCTGCCAAACATGATCTCTGCTGGTGACGGTAAGCCCATATCCATAGGTGTAGGTCTGAGGTGGAGCATGGCAACATGAAAATCTTGTTTCATTGTCCTATACTTCAGGATAAGTGCTTTGACTGTGCAGATCATTCACTCGGCGAGACCATTAGACCTGGTGTAATGTGGTGAAGACGTCACATGGTTTACACCCCATTTGGCACACATATCTCTGAAAGGTTTTCCCGTACGCTGTGGCCCATTGTCAGAAATTATTTCTTTAGGTGCACCAAATAGACTGAATGTGGCACTCAATGTGTCTGCAACAACCATGCTTGAAGTGTCTTTTACCTTTCTGACAATTGGAAATTTGGAGAAATAATCAGTGGTCTTCTCCATTCATGGAAAATAGGTCAGTGGTGATTTTGGACCAAGGGACTGATGGACTCTTGTGCAGGTGTAGAGAATCTTTGCGTTGCTGTGGCTGGTGGCTCTGGTCTGCCTCATACATCCTCACTAACCTTTTGATGTCATTATTGATCCTTGGCCAATAAACAGTGTCTCATGTCAGTTGTCTTGTTCGCTCTATGCCCATACAGCCTTGGTGAAGTTGTGACAAGATGTCCTGTCAGAGAGCTTTGGGCACAATCACTCATTTTCCCTTGAAGGTGATGCCTCTCGAGATACCGAGTTCATCTCCGTAAGGCCAGACGCATTTGAGGGTTTCTGGCCCCTCTGTTACCATGTCAGGCCAGCCTCCCATGATGACTCTCCACAGTGCCTTCAGCTGTGGGTCATTTGCTGTTTCTGATTTTAGTTGGTCACATTTGTGCTGATCAAAATGCAATAAGTCAATTTTGAGCACATTTTCCACTTCGATGTCCATGCTGTCCACTTGTAGATCCAATGGAACTTCTTCATTCTTGTTTCAATTTGGCAATCTGCTCAGTGTATCCGAGGTGATCATTTTGGTACCCGGTTTGTAGCGGACATCAAAGTCGTACCCCTGTACTTTCACTGTTGTAGTTGAGGTGGTGCACTTGTCAATGGTTTGTGCCAGATCATCTCCAGTGGTTTGTGGTCACTTCCCACCATGAATTGCTTGCCGAGCAGGTATGTGTGGAACTTTGTGATCCCAAACACCAGAGCAAGTGTTTCATGATCTATGTTTGAGTAATTGGACTGTGCTGAGGATACACATTTGGATCTGAATGCAATTGGTTTGCCATCCTGCAGGATGCACACTCCTAATGCCAAAAAGTTGAAAAATCCAAGACATCTCTGGAGGTTGTCCTTGTCTTGTGAGGTAGGCATATGCCTTACATCTTCAATTTTGCCTGGATCAGGATGGATTCCGCAACCGGAATAGATGGAGCCAAAGAAATTGATCTGACTTACATTCACCTGGCACCTCCTGCTGTTAAAAATGAGCCCTTAGTGATGAGCTGCTGCTCGATTATGTTCTTTTTTGGTTTTGCCCATTATCGTAATGTTATCGGCAATGCCTATGCAGCTAGGGTCATTTTCTAAAATTCTGTCCCTATGTTGCTGAAACAGATCTTGACTGATAGCTGAAGGGTAGTCTCCGGAAGCAGCATTTTCCAAATGGTGTCCTGAAGGTGGTGGCTTCTTGAGATTCCTTAGCTAGGCGTACTGACCAATGTCCATGTTTGGCATCCAACTTGGAGAAGAATTTGGCTCCTGTGAACTTGGGATTCAATTTCTCTAATGTTGGAATCTTATGGGGGCATCTCTTTAGGGAGAGGTTTAGATACCTCGGATCTAGACATACACTGATTGCTCCATCCTTCTTCAGCTGCAGAACAAATATAGAAGAACAATGCATATTGAAGTTTGTCGTTTAAAACCACTTGGGTCTGAATCTCGCAGAGGTTATTATTGTATGACTAACAACCTTTTGTTGTGATCATAACCAGGGGAATCTGCTAAAATTGGCGTCCATGGGTGGGCTTGAGTTAAAGCTTAAAAATAAGAAGTGTCAAAAGATTGTCTGGTTGCAATCTGAAGAATTCGGGGGATATATGGTTGTGCTGAATGCCCAGAAGTAAAAGAAGTAGGAAAGGCATATGCACTGGAGAATTTATGTTCTATAATCCACACATATGTCAAAAAAATAGTCAATGTATGTTAAAGCTTGTTGTTTAGAACTACTCAAGCCTGAATCATGTGGCGATTATTGTTGCAGGACTAACAACCCTTTGTTGCAACTGTAACCACGGGAAATCTGCGAACACTCTGTTGCCATAAATTTTTGAAGGTCAATAGAGACTCATAATAGTCCTCTACTAAGTATGAACATGAAACAAATTTATTGAATCAGACTATGAATCTCAGAAAATCTACAAATAGCTTCATAAAATATGATGTAATTCAAAAGAAAATCAAGACAATTCAAAAGACAATATAGAATGTGTAAACATCCTTGAATACAATCCTATGATCAAAGCCACAGCTTCAAGGTGACTGAATAAGTCTTTAATTTTATATAATATTGAATTTCAACATTTTATTACTGCGTTGGTGGCAGTGCAGGGAAGGTTTACTAGTCTAATACCTGGAATGGGCAGGCTGTCTTGTGAGGAAAGATTGGATAGGCTAGGCCTGTATCTGCTGGAATTTAGAAGAGTAAGAGGCGACTTGATTGAAATATATAAGATCCTTTGGGGTCTTGACAGGTTGGATGTGGAAGGGATGTGTCCCCTTGTGGGAGAATCTAGAACTAGGGGTCACTGTTTAAAAATAATGGGGCGCCCATTTAAGACAGAGATGAGCAGAATTTGTTTCTCTCAGAGAGTCGTGAGATTTTGGAATTCTCTTCCTCAAAAGGCGGTGGAAGCAGAGTCTTTGAATATTTTTAAGGCAGAGGTAGATATATTCTTGATAAGCAAGCGGGTGGAAAGTTATTGGGGGTGGGTGGAAATGTGGAGTAATCAGTTCAGCCATGAATTTATTGAATGGCGGAGCAGGCTCAAAGGGCCAAGTGGCCCACTCCTGCTCCTAATTCATATGTTTGCATTCAACAATTTCTTTTTTTTGAATATGGATACAGAATGGCCTCATATATGACATACAAGAAGTAGTTACAATTGGAGACTTATTGGGGCCCGTCATGACTTAAACTGCAGCTATACACGATATTCCACCAGTTGTAGTATAAGGAATAACTAAAGTAAAAAGGTTTTTGTAAAGCGGAAATGAGTGGTGATGGCATAAAATTTATTTCCAGGATTGCAGTGTGGGTGGGTTTGCAGCTGGGAGCATGTCTCCACCCCCAGGTCCAGGAAATTGAGATTTTTAATTTTAATTTTTCCAGGATTTTGAAGTATATTGCAATTCAGCGATTCATCATTTGGAACAAAATAAAGTATTATGGTATGTTTGAATATTGATTTTTGCTTTATTGGAAGATAATGTAAATAATGTAGGTCTGTATGCTGACCTACAACATCATAAAAATATTGAAAGGGTTGTGGACAGTAGAACATTTATGATGTAGGAAGTATTGATATAAAGAACATAAGAACTTGTATTTCTGTAGCACTCTTCAAATGCAGGAAGACATCTCATTGCGTTTTAAATAAAGGAGGAAAAAACATTAAGGTTAGTCAATACATTATAGCACAGGAGCGCCAAGTAAACGTTTAAACATTTTCAAGTCAGTCTTACCCACCTAACCACCTGCCTCATTTCACAAAGGCACTCTACCTTCTCTAGATCCAATTTACAGAGATACTGTCTTCTCCAATTCTTACAGTTCATACGAACACCGCTCAATCTCCTTCATGCATTCAACCTGGTGCTGTTTTTCTCCTGCATCCTAGTTAGCTGTTATGCCTCTTCCACTCTTCCCTATTCAAGTTGCTGATCTTTGTAGCATAAGGGTCTGAGACAGTGAGAGTAACCCCTCCCACTGTAGTGATGACGTGGTAATAGTCACCTGAGCAGTAGGATTGGAAGGAGCTAGATGCACCATGAGAGGTGGCATTGAAAGGGAGGAAGTATTAGCTGTTTTAATGGGGTTAAAAGTGGATACATCCCCAGGCCCAGATGAGATGTATCCCAGGCTGTTATGTGAGGCAAGGGAGGAGATAGCAGGGGCTCTAACACAAATTTTCAAATCCTCTCTGGCCACAGGAGAGGTACCAGAGGACTGGAGGACAGTGAATGTGGTACCATTATTAGCAGGGATAAACCAGGTAATTACAGGCCAGTGAGTCTAATGTCAGTGGTTGGGAAACTATTGGAAAAAATTCTGAGGGACAGGATTAATATCCACTTGGAGAGGCAGGGATTAATCAAGGATAGTCAGCATGGCTTTGTCAGGGGGAGATCCTGTCTAACAAACTTGATTGAATTTTTCGAGGAGATGACTAGATGTGTAGATGAGAGTAAGGCAGTTGATGTAATCTACATGGACTTCAGTAAGGCTTTTGATAAAGTCCCACATGGGAGATTGGTTAAGAAGGTAAGAGCCCATGAAATCCAGGGCAATTTGGCAAATTGGATCCAAAATTGGCTTAGTGGCAGGAGGCACAGGGTGATGGTTTAGGGTTGTTTTTGCAAGTGGAAGCCTGTGACCAGTGGCATACCGCAGGGATGGGTGCTGGAACCCTTGCTGTTTGTAGTCTACATTAATGATTTAGACGTGAATATGGGAGGTATGAATAGTAAGTTCGCAGATGACACGAAAATTGGTGGTGTTGTAAATAGTGAGGAGGAAAGCCTTAGATTACAGGACAATATAAATGGGCTGGTAAGATGGGTAGAGTAGTGGCAAATGGAATTTAATCCTGAGAAGTGTGCGGTGGTGCATTTTGGGAGGACTAACAAGGCAGGGGAATATATAATGGATGGAAGGACCCAAGGAAGTACAGAAGGTCAGACGGACCTTGGTGTACTTGTCCAAAGATCACTGAAGGCAGCAGCACAGGTAGATAAGGTGGTTAGGAAGGCACATGGAATACTTGCCTTTATTAGCCAAGGCATAGAATATAAGAGCATGGAGATTATGATGGAGCTGTATAAAACGCTAGTTAGGCCACAGCTGGAGTACGGTGTACAGTTCTGGTCACCACACTACAGTAAGGATGTGATTGCACTGGACAGGGTACAGAGGAGATTCACTAGGATGTTGCCTGGGCTGGAGCATTTCAGCTATGAAGAGAGACTGGATAGACTAGGGTTGTTTTCTTTAGAGCAGAGAAGGCTGAGGGGGGACCTGATTGAGATATACAAAATTATGAGGGGCATTGATAGGATAGATAGGAAGAAACCTTTTCCCCTAGTGGAGGGATCAATAACCAGGGGGCATAGATTTAAGGTAAGGGCAGGAGGTTTAGCGGGGATTTGAGGAAAAGATTTTTCACCCCGAGGGTATTTGGAATCTGGAACACAGTACCTAAAGGGGCGGTAGAGGCAGGAACCCTCACAAATTTAAGAAGTATTTAGATGTGTACTTGAAATGCCATAGCATACAAGGCTACAGGCCAACTGCAGGAAAATAGGATTAGAATAAATAGATGCTTGATGGTTGGCACAGACACGATGGGACAAAGGGCCTGTTTCTGTGCTGTATAACTGTATGACTCTATGCTAGCTATAGATCCTATTGGAGAGTGTAAATAGAATGTAAATATAAATAAAGAGTTAATGTTCAGCCATCCAGAGATTCCGAGACCTTTATGATGAATACTATAACTACGCTACCAACAACTTACAATATTGTGACATTGACATGCAACATGTTGAACAGCCATACAGCATGATCAGCAGTTACTGCATACATCGCACCGATGAACACACCCGGAAGATTTGAGAACTCTGACCTGGTAAAGTAGCGCCAAAAGACTGCAGATAGTGTGGGGAGGCTGTGAAGAGCTCCAGAGCTGCTCTGTAGATGATGAAAAGACATAGAGAGCCAGTGATCCAGCCGTGCAGGCATTCAGGCTGCACCACAGAAGCATCGTGGTCTGTGAAATCAAACCGGGACCAGCAATCAGACTGCGAGTCACAATATTGAGTGATGGTCAGGAATTTGGGGAAAAAACCTTTATAAATGTGCATTATTATTAATGGTACATTGGGCAGGTGAGTCAGGAAGACATGGAGAAAATAGAGCGAGTTGATCCCTTGAGAGGGCATGTTCGGAGTAGGCAGCCATTACTGGAGCGCAATGCAGAGGAAAAGTGTGGAAACTCCCGAAAAGAGCGGGAAAACTCAGAAAAGCACGGGAACTCCCAAAAGAGAGGCATTTTCATGAGAAGAGATCTTACTCTGACATATTTTCCCATAATGGCTTGTCTTCTTGAGGTTAAAGCATTCCGCTTTATTAGCACGACATTGCGCTTGATTTTAGGTCTTTCTGGTTCCACAGCTTTGATAGGGTTTCATGGCATCTTGTACCTTCCCTCCTGGGTGTACCTTTACTAAAGTGTTTTTTTCCCATCTTGGGCTTGAGGAACTGTACTGTCACCGGATTCCTTCCGTTCCAAGGTTTCTCTTCAGCCCACAGTATGTCTCTATTTTGTCTTATGACTTCTGCCTGTCGCACAATCTGGAGCGCTTTTTCCAGTGAGAGCACCTCCATTAAGGCAATAAAAAGTTCAAATTAGAAAGTAATACCCTGAAAAGTATGGCATAGGTTGCTTCCAAAACTCAAAAGAGCCAAATCAGATTCAGAATTGATCACTCTGGAGGAAAAGATTTTTAAGATTCAGAATAGCCTCATAGTAACATACCAATTCTGAAGCGGAGCAAGTAAATACTTTACTATACTCCATAGGTGAAATGGTTGATGATGTGATTGTGAGACCAGGCATCAATGAAACTTCAGATAAATTTGAGGATGTATTACAAGCTTTTGATCAATATTTTCAGTTAAGAAGCAATAAGATCTTAGAAATGGTGAAGTTCAGTATTCAAAAGCTGGATGAATCAGTGGACGCTTACATTAATTATTTGTATAGATTGGCTGAAGGATGTAAGTACGGAACACTAAAGTCTGAATTCATTGAGGCTATATCGTAGTGGGAACAGCTAATGAGTTTTTATCAGATTTTTTACAGTCAAAAGAGGACCTCACACCAGAGTAAGGCCTCTCTCATGAAAATGCCAAACAAAAAACCTTCACACACAGAGTTGTGAATGAACTGCACCAATTTAATTAGAAGGAAAACCAGGAGACTTCCTTGGGGAAATTAATGACCCCAATCTGGCATTCTGGATGGCAGACATTTATGTCAATGTACATATTACCAATTGTAAATTGGACACAGGTGCAAGTGTCGCAGTGTTGTCAGACCAAGAGCCATGGGTGTCGATACATTCTTTACATCCAGTAGATGTTCAGTTCCAAGGTCTTGGAGGGATACCAACTCAAGGTCAAGGGGAAGCTACAAACAACACTCCAATATAAAGGAAACCCTGTATGTTTGGAAAAATCAAGCATTCTCATTGTTAAGCCGAAAAGCTTGCTTCGACCTACATTTACTTCAATAAGTAGAAGAAATTAAACAGTCAAAGTCCAACAGTCATTTTCAAGTAGACTTTCCAAAACTATTTTCAGGTCTAGGAAGACTGAAGACCAAATATAGTATAACGTTAAAAGAAGATGCCAAGCCAGTATGTATCATTACGCCAAGGATGATACCACACCCATTGATGAATCAAGCTCAGCAGCAGCTGGAAGAGATGAACAGGATGGCAGTTATTTCTCCAGTCACAAAGCCAACAGAGTGGTGTTCGGCTATAGTTATAGTTCCAAAACCAAATGGTACTCTTTGTATCTGTGTGGAATGTTCACGAAACTTGATGCAAACAGTGGCTTTTGGCAACATCCTTTAGATGAAAAGTCAAGATTAGTTACAACATTCATCACACCATTTGGAAGATTTTGCTTCAATCATTTACCATTCGATATAACATCGGCACCAGAAATTGTCCAAAGGACCATGTCCAATATTCTAAAAGGACTAAGATTGGTGATTTGTGATATGGATGACATCCTGGTCCATGGGAAATCTGTCGAAGAACATGACCAGAGAGTCAAAGCAGTTCTACATCGTCTTCAAGAAGTAGGGCTGACACTTAATGATAAATATGAATTTTATAACATACCTATTTGTTTCTTGGGTCATATTGTGAGTGGTAAGGGCAGAGGGCACAAAAGAATAGAGCCATTAGTGAATTCCTTATCCAGCTTCAGTCCAACATCTCCAAAGATTCCTCGGAATGGTGAATCAGTTGGCAAAGTTTTTACCCAATTTGGCACAGGTAACAGAATCATTAAGACAACTTTTGAAGAAATATCAAGCCTGGTGTTGGAACATAAAACAAGAGCAGGCATTTCGAGGAATTAAGGAGATGCTAGTCTCGCCAGAGATATTAGCACACTACAACCCTTTGGCCTGAATTTTATTTGCACGTGCGCTGCGCAGCGGTGTGCTTTGAATTCAGTGGCGTACCCACATTCAGCGGCGGCCACCAAGCCCACGCGCTATTGCGCGCGGGGGCTCATTAGCATCACTTCAATGTGCCCACCCCCATATTACATGGGGAGAGGCGGGCCATCCGGCGCAGTGAGGAACCTTTTGACAGCTGTGCAGCAGGTGCTGGAGCTCTATTTAAAGCACCTCAGCATCTGTTTCCTGACAGCTGTCAAAGAATACTTATCTCACTTGTGAAGAGTGGGGCTGCTGTCAATCTGGCAGCAAAGCAGAAAGTGCTGAAGAAACTCTGCAGGTCAGGCAGCATCTGTGGAGAGAGAAGCTGAGTTAACTTTCAGGTCTGTGACCAAGTTCTCAGACCTGAAAGTTAACTCTGCTTCTCTCCAGATGCTGCCTGAGCTGTTGAGTTTCCCCAGCACTTTCTGCTTTGCTCCCACATATATATCCTGCTGTGTACCAGTGTCCCCTGAAGTTGTGATCCTATTCTTCCAATCAAGTGTAACATTCCTTCTTGTAGGCTTGCCGCATCTGGGTGACTAATCTTAATTTCACACATTCAAGGACGTGAGACTTAAATGTACCATTAAAGACAAATACACAACAGAAATAATATCATAATTGAAGAATATCTACATACTATGGGCTTCTAATCATCTGACTGTGAAAAGCTGCAGGCTAACATGCATTTGGAATCTGTATTCATTTCTCTTCTGACTGCTATGTGAAAATACATGTAACTGCAATTAAATGATCTTTGTAAAAAAACAGGAAATATATTCATATTCTAGCAGCATTGCCAACTAGAAATATTATAGCAATAACTATGATCAGCTGCTGCAGAAGCAAAGTGTTTGTGAACATGTATCGATGTGAAATTGATGAAAAACCATGACAACAGCACAGATTTCCTCACTAGTCCTGCATTGGTTTTCAGACATATGCGAGAGAAACCTCACAGCCAGAAGTTAGTGCAGTTACACGGTGTAGTCACCTTTGCATTTAAAGGATCACACCAAGAACCGGGGATGGCAGAGGGGTGCTCTAGTGTGGCCCCACAGTGCAGCGAAGCCTCCCTGCTCACTCTCCTCCAGGCTGTGCCAGCAAGGTGGGAGGTAATTTTCCACAGCAATAGTCAGAAGAGGCCCTCCCGCCTGAACAAGGCAGCCTGGCTGGAGATGGCAGAGGAGGTGAATAGCTGTTGGGCCATCCGGTACCAAAGGGTCCAATGCCAGAAGAGGATGAACGAGCACTCCCCCAGCTAGCCAGGGCCCTCTAGGCCTGGTGCGCACAGGGTATGAGTGCCAAAGTCATCCACAGCCAAAGGGCAATCAGATCAGTAGCATTCCTCCAGTCAGGCTGCTAGCGCAGACGTTGTACCGAGAAGGGGCACGCAAGTGTTTACAGAGAACGCACTGACACAAATGCGAATGTACCGGTGTCACAGCAATATCACTACATCTTTCACTAAATGTTCCTTACATTTGTGTGTGTCCTTTTCTCTGTATGAATGATATGTGCCAGCATGTAGCACCAATGTCACATCCCTTTGCACCATTGGCCCTTCAGGAGAGCCAACGTACGCAATAACATCATTGTTATGCCACCATTACTCATGAGTATCTCCACGGACGCAGTGATGTGGACATTGGCTCAGTCAGCTGCTGCCTGTATTGGTTTACACAGGGATTCTGCAGATGTGGACAGCAGGTAAGTGAGGGTGATGTGTGGCTTGCAGAGCTCATGTCGGTTCCTATGGAGCAGACAGCCTTTGTCTGATAAACCACTGCCATACATCCCTAGCTCACTGCTTGCCCTGCATGCAGAGCCTGGGTACCATCTGCCCTCCCATGCGCCTTTCTTGTTGTAGCCTCAGTGTCCTCATAGTCGGTGAAGGAATCCTGTTGATGTTTCTCCTCATCATGCCAGGCCTGGCCCCTATTGGATATGTAGTTGTGCGGAGCATAGCAAGCAGCAAAGAAAGGAGCTGGCCTTTTCGGCCCGTAGTACAGGGAATCACCCTATCCATCCAGGCATTGGAAGTGCTTTTTCAGCATGCCGGTCGCCTGCTCAGTGATGGCTCTTGTAGCTCAGTGGCTGGTACTGTATCTCTCCTCTGTAGCAGTGGTGTGGTCTCTTACTGGTATCAGATGCCATGTCTGCAAGGGATAGCCCTTGTCTCCAAGAAGCCACCCCTCCATCTGAGTCAGTTCAGTGAACACCGGTGGCAGCTGGGACTGGCGCAGGGCCCAGGTGTCATGGCAGCTGCCTGAGAAGTGGGCACAGATTTGCATGAAGCATCTCTGGTGATCGCATACCAGCGGCACCTAGATTGATAGGATTCCTTTAATGGTGACGCCTGCAGATGGTAGCCTGGCGGGAGGCCGGATGGCTACATGGGTGCAGTCTAGGAACCCAAAAACCTGTGGTTCTCCAGCAATGATGCTGAAGCCGATGGCCCTCTGGGCCTGGCTGTGAAAGTCTGTCCTGAAGCGGACATACTCACTGGCCCTCTGGTGCAGGGCGTCGGTGACCTCCCTGATGCAGCGGTGCACTGCTGACTGTGTGACCCCAAAACAGTCTCTGGTGGGCCCCTGAAATGCTGCATTGGTGTCAAGCTTAAGAGCTGCTGCCACGATGAGGACTGTAGGCATAGGATGTGCACTGAAGTCCATGGGCTGCAGGTCATCATTGAGCAGAGCACAGAGACATGTCACCACGGTTTTTTATATAAGCAATCGCCTCTGAAACTGGTGCTCTGACATGTCATGTGGGGCCTGTAGATGCACTGCGACTGTAATGGCAAGCTCCCCTTGGGGGCTGCTGCTCATGACCGGGGCCTCTATGTTGATCATACCTGCCTGTTGATTTTGCCATACGGATCTTCAGGAGCAGAGGATCACACAATGTAGGATAAGCCATACCTATTTCCATGTCATAAATAAAGTTGTATCCTTCATTTATTTGAAGGTTCCGAACAGGGCAGGGATTGGTGTTGACGGGTACATCAAGTGCTTTCATGGATCAACTATGTGGTGTGGCATGGCATTGCCCATCTTGGCTAACAATCAGAGTAGCACAGCATGACCACATCAAGATTCTACCAGCTGCATCAATTGCCCCCAGCATCCATATATCCTTAATTCTCCTACCCTTTCTGGTACCCTCCCCACACACAGAGTGACTAGAGTGCCATTGCTCCTTCATACACACTAACCAACGCAGAGCGTACATTGTTTATGGAGGCGGGGTACACAGTACCTCCCTTCATGCCTGCAGAACTTTCCCTTGAGTAATCCCAGAACCCCTCCCGCCTCCCTTCCAGAATGCAGAGTGAGACCCCTGTAATCCCACCCTCCCTACTCCCTTCCAGAATGCAGAGCTGAGACCCCTGTAAATCTGCACTTACCTTCACTGTCCAGTACTCCTGCTTCTGCTGTCCCGTCTGGTTTTCTGTTCGTGAATGGGACTGCACGTGATGGCTGCCCATTCTACATAAAATGAGGAAGTGCAGAGCGAGAGGCAGCGGGATGCATAATCTGCAGAGGTAAGTAGCATTTTACATATTCTAATTGGGGTGCTGCCGCCGAGCGGTGGGTGGGGGGGTGGGGGCCTCACCAAGGTCCCCCTGCCGCAGGTAATATGCGGCAGGCCCTTCTCAACATCGCGGGTCGTGGCGGGCCTCTCCCCTTCGAATTTTACTGGCCCCCACGCTGCAACTTGCGGCATTGAGGGGCCGGTAAAATTCAGCCCTTCGTTTCTGACTATCATTGCAGGAGATGCCTCATCTACAGGGTTAGGGGCAGTTCTCTTTCAAGAGCAGTCAAATGGATGTCAAAGACCAATCTATTATCCATCTAGAGCTGTGTCTGAGACAGAGACAAGGTATGCTGTCATTGAAAAAGAAGAACTTGCAGTCACGTGGGCCTGCAAGGGATTTTCAGATTACATTATTGACCTGAAAGTGGTTATTGAGACAGATTACAAACCTTTGGTTTCCTTACTGGAGGAGAAGCAAATTGCAAGGATGCCTCTGAGATTTTAGAGATTCTTATTGAGGTTGATGAGGTATACCTACGAGATGGTTATAAGTACAAGGAAAGATGCAAACTTCTGCAGATGCATTATCGAGAGCAGCTGTTGACGATCCTATGCACTAGGATGTTAATTTGTTGAAGAGATAGAATCATATTCACAGTACACAGCATCACAATCACCGGCAAGTACACAGAAACTTCAAGAAATTTGTCACACTTAAAAGCAGGATGAAAGATGTATATGATATGCCAGTATTGTACAAAAGGTTGACCACAGCAACATCCTGGTGGGAAAGTAATGAACATTTTCTTTGAATTCAGGAGACACTTCACAATCGTATACAATTTTCTGATGTATAATGACAGACTAATCATTCCGATTTCTCTTCGATCAGAGATCTTGGCAAGAATTCATCAAGCTCAATCATCTGGTTGGTGGCCAGGAAGATCTAAAGACATCGCAGATATGATCATGAATTGCTAAAGATGTGCGGTACACAGACCAGAACAGAGTGAACCTCTGATAGCAACACAATTTCCAACCAGACCATGGGAACGTCTAGGAATGGATTTATTTATGTACAGTGGAAAATCTGACATGATGGTGATCAATTATTTTTCATGATGGATTGAAGTGAAAAGATTGTACTCAACAACAATAGAATCTGTTATTGGATCTTCCCAGGAGATCTTTACAAAGCATGGTCTCCCAGATGAAGTTGTGTCAGACAATGGACCACAGTTGCAAATGAATATTTCATACAATTTGCGAAGAAACGGGGATTTGAGCATCTCACAAGTTCCCCTCGTTACCCTCAAGTGAACGGTGAAGCCGAGAGAGGAGTACAAACTATCAAATCATTGTTGAAGGAGAACAATAATCTTCCAAATGCACTACTGAATTATCGATCTATTCCATTGTTATGTGGACTTTCACCTTCAGAGCTGTTGATGGGCAGGACGTTAAAAACTCAACTTCCCATTCTACCCAGAAAACTACTTTCGGGGATAGATGCACAAGACTACACAAAGTTCAAGACAAAGAGAAGTCTTACATGAACCAACAAGCTCGCAATTATAATAAGTGATATCGTGCCAGAAACCAGCTAAGTTTATAAGATGGAGAAAAGGTATGGATATGAGATCTAGGACATGAAGGTAGAGTTATCCAGAGAGATGAAGATCATCCGAGATCTTACGTAGTACATACTTGCATGGGTACTCTACATTTAAATAGGAGGAACCTTATCCTTATACTTCAAAAACAACAACCAGTCACATATCTGGAGGAACCAGATGATGATAAAGAAACCCAGAGACAACAGGATACTACAAACATTGCTAAAGGCCATCCAAGTCGTCAAGCAAGACTTTCAAGAAAGACTACTGATCTTCCGAGTCCGACAAGAACACGATTATGGAGAGTCATGAAACCTCCTGAATGTTTGAATCTGTGATGTCAGAGACTTGGTGGGGGGGAGATGGGGTAGTATGCAAAGTCAAAATGAATGTATATATATATATATATATATATATAAATATGTAAGGACAAAGACTTGGGAGGAGAGATAGTGTAAGGGTCTGAAAGGGTTACTGATTGAGATAGTTAGAGCAACCCCTTAAGAGTACAAGAGAAATACATTCAGGTACAACAAGTGACTTTTAATTGTCCATGAGCAACATCACAGGATATCAATTAGTGTACGAGTAAGAAAGTGTTAGGAGACTGTCTATTATTCAGATATAGCTGGCAGCTCATGCAAATGCATAGCATAGCATAACAAGGGCGGCACAGTGGCGCAGTGGTTAGCACCGCAGCCTCACAGCTCCAGGGACACGGGTTCGATTCCGGGTACTGCCTGTGTGGAGTTTGCAAGTTCTCCCTGTGTCTGCGTGGGTTTTCTCTGGGTGCTCCGATTTCCTCCCACAAGCCAAAAGACCTGCAGGTTGATAGGTAAATTGGCCATTATAAATTGTCACTAGTATAGTGGACAGGTGGGGATGTTTGGTAGGAATATGGGATTAGTGTAGGATTAGTATAAATGGGTGGTTGATGTTCGGCACAGACTCGGTGGGCCGAAGGGCCTGTTTCAGTGCAGTATCTCTAATCTCTAATCTAAATATTGATCGATGTATCAGTGTGGCAAAATTCAAGCTGCAAGTTGATATAGCAGTTAGCAAATGTTGAGAATTTATTCACCAAGATAGCAGAGTTTGGTTAAACTGCACTGGAGTCTTGTTATGAAATGAAAAGAGTTGAAATAGTTGCTTATAAGCATGTTTACACTTGACAGGAATGGCTATGCCAATGCAGACTATGGCCTCCATTCATGCTTTCAATTTCTGCAAATGTATGTAGTATAAATAAATAGCCTTCAACTGATGAATATCATTTTTATTTCATTAAGGGGTGGGGCACCAAACTTCATCTAAGTTTTAGTTTGAGAAGCTATACGATTTCATGGATTAGCAATTTGATTTGTTGGAAGTATTAGCACTATATGACTGTACAACATTGCTAAAGGTTTACCACACTTTATCAAGAGAAAACAACATGTGAGAAGGTTTTCTGTTTATGCACGTGTTAGATTTACCTGGTATATTATTTTCTCCCTTTCTATAGGTTCCCTGTAGCACACTTTCACCAAACTACAGAGCTGACAAGTGATTTGTTCCCAGGCAAACCGACCAAAGTCTAGCGAGTGTGCCTTGGATTATCTCAATTTTTTCTTGCTTCTTTTCAAGTAAGGTTCTTGCCTCTGCCCATGGAATCCTCCAGCAAGTATCATCACCTGCAAAGATGGAATTTACCGCATAGGGGAGCCCCAGCAGTTTACCATGTAATCACAGAAACATGCCTATTCCTGAAAAAATCACTTAGACATATCTCTGAACCCTGTTGAGTGAAGCAAAGGCCAAATACAAAAACGCTTTGTGTTCCAAATTAACTCATATAATAAAGCTGTACACCTCATACCCCTGCTGTGGCACCTTTAACACTGTATACCTCAATATTATGCATCCAGCTGAGCACTCTGAGTAATTCATTACACCTGCAACTGCTGTCGAGCCAGTCTCCTACTGGGATATAAAATCAGCAATGTGTAGCTGTCTGTATTGCAGATTGTACCTCACAAAATAGTGCCTCCATTTTTAATTCTGTACACTTTAATTTTGTACAGTTTTGTAACTTTGTCTTGGGTGTAAAATTAACTCTATCAATTTAGCACCCCATTATACATCTGTCCTGATTTTAATTTTCAGTGATGTCAAAAGAGATGTACAACAGGTGGCTGAATCAATAGCATCCATTTTACTCCGTCATTCAAAGTCAAAAGTACCCCCCAGGTTTCTTAAAATATTTTTTCCAAGCATGCACAAAAATAACTGTCAGAGCATAATGCAGTGAACTTAGCTCAGGGTGCTGGAGGCAAAAAAACGATGGCTTTAAGTGGAAACCCTGGTGTAAAAGCAACACTGATATTGTTAACAGTTGCAGAGAATGTGGATGGTTAGTGACTATCATTCACTGCCCAATTCTTTTTATTTCACATAGCCATGAATAACAACAAAGAAATATACATCAACTCAATAAGGGGTTTTCCACTTTTGACTGGGTGCTTTTGGGGACTTTCCAACTCAAACCACCTCATATTACATATAACTGTTGTAGTGGAAGCTATGTGAGGCAAACCATATCAAATGGAATAGTGATTCTAACATCACCACTATTGTGAAATGGAAACTGGGGCTTTTGTGGAAAACCCTCTGGGTCAGTGCCCTCTGCGGACTGACATAGTGTTGAGGGGAGGGGTTAGCTGATCCAGCTCAGAGAACATAAGTTATATTATTACATCAGTTGGTGGTCTGGGGTACCTTTTGTCTTCTGTGTCTTTACGTCAGAGCTATTAAAAAACCCCTGCTGTTTAAGTTAGATGGATCTTTTCTTGACTAGGGAAAGGGTTGGGAAGAAATGACACATTTAGTGCTCTTTACTGATTTCCCCCAGTACTTCACAGGCTGGGCCACCTTGAAGTCAAATTGGAAAGAAGCAAATAGCCATTAACAGCAAGCATTATATACCCTGCTTACACAGGCTATCTTCTATAGGAAAATGCTTCACATCTTCAGTCCTGGTTTGGCAGCTCAGGTGGTAATGTAAAAGTAAGCTACTTTTGGCGGCAGTGAACTTGCGTCATACCTGAGGAAGTAACATTCCAAATGGAGTGCAAAAAGCCCTAGGATGGATGAATTTAGATCAGCTGAATCGTTTTCCTTATTCATAAATATCTTGTGATGCTGCTACTAAAATGATGCTGCAGTATAAAGTGGAATCCTTAAATGATCAAAATCTTATTTTTCAAAAACAAAATGTTTATGGGAATATGGCTATTGGAAAGTTGTGATAAAACAAGAAAATAGTAAGTCTAACTTCAGCTATTTGAAACAACCCCAGCTTAACTTGGAATTGATGCATTCTTAACATCATTTAAGGGAGCATCTCCAAGACCCTGCAGTGCTTCCTCTGCAGGTCAAGATTTCTGAGCAAAAACCAACCATGTACCAACCAATCCAAAATGGATTATAGTCCTGAGAATGGCTGTTTATTGTGGCTGAGTTGGAATGGGTGCTTCAGAATTATAACTGAGCAATTCGATCATTATGTTGCTTATTTACCAAACACTGGAATGCAGATGTTCAGATGTTTATTGTAATTGGGTAGTAATTTCACTATAACCAGAATGACTATCAACTGGGATTTTTCATGATAGTCAGACCTAGCCTATATTTGAATTTTCTCTCAGTAGGTTGCACTAAATATATTATGAAGTATGCAACGCTTTGCATTGTTATCTGACTCAAGTTTGACAGCTATGTACTCCACTGTGTTGTACTGATATGTAATTTAGTGATAAAAGTTAGTGCTGCTCATGAAATGAAATTCAAATTTAAGAGGTTCTCACAAAGAAGGGTGCAAGTAAATCCAATAGATCTGAGGTTCAGCCTGCAAAGGTGCCTAAATATCTCGTAAACTGTTGAAAAACAAATGCATGTTTCCTCAAATCAGAGTTGTTTCAAGTTTTGCGACAATAAATTAGTCTCTCTCTCTCTAAAGTCTTAACAGAATTCTGAACTCATCTACACAAACATGATTCAGTTAGTGTCAAATTAGAAAATGTATTTATTAAACTGGTGGAACCAGAAACAAATCCCTATTGTAATTCGTCTTAGTAATGTCCCTTAGAAATCTACCCAGGTTGTCAAGATTTCCTTCCATGGGACCATTGAACAGTTTTTTTTTCTCCATCATTGTCAGCTTCTTAGTTTTCTTTCATTGCCAGTCCACCCATGAAAACATGCACAACTTTGTTAACATGAAAAGAAAGGTCACATAGAATGCTGTAAGCAATGGGATGCCATTCCACCAAACCAATATCTAACTCCATCTCTTTTGGGTGATGCAGTAATCTAATATAATTGCAGAATCCAATAGCTAAATAAACTTTCTAATGCTGTGGAAAATGTGCACTGCATAATGTGTCAAAATGATCAATTTGTTCCGAATTATCATTTTATAAATTCTGTTTTCTCTTAGCTTTTCAACAGGAATATTATTGCAACATTTCTAAATTTTATGTGGAAACACTGCTAAACTCACTATGCTTTAAACCTTGTGGTTATAAGCAAGATGTACATAAAATCAAGGACTGATTGTGTGACCATGATTATACAGTTTATGCTTCAGTTGTTGCAATCATGGGCTGAACTGTATAGGAATTTGAGGGGCAATTTATGTGAAATAGCTTGTTTAATGATTTTCTAAATAATAAAGCCAGGCAGATAAAGCTAAACAGACCTGGGGGAAGGGGAAGTATTAACAAGCCTTAACTAGCAACAAAATATTAAAGATGAAATAATGTACAATTGGTAGTTTCATGAATTATGGATACTGTAATGCAAATTTTTTAGCTTTAAGTTTAGATGTTAGAGGAGTTTGAACTGATAAAGGTAAAACAGTTTAACGATTTTTGCCTTGAACTATTTTAAAAATGTGGATTTTTTAAGGTTGTGCCAAAAATTTAAATTTCATGGGATGATGACTTTTCTGAATTTTTTACTTTCAGCATCATACTTTTTAGAAAATGTTATTCTTATAGTTCTCAGTTGATGCAAAATACAACCATGTGTTTCAAATTTCACAGTGAATTCAGTACTCAAAGAGTAAACCTTTTCACTGCTAGTCTAAGAGGAGCAAGTGGCCAAACCATTTGAAACCCAATCAGTGTTTTGTTTAACATATTACTTTCTTCTCCGAAAGTTTTCCCCTATATTTAAAAAAAATCATAACAATTTTGATCAGAAAAGAACTATTAGATCATTATACAACAGAGCTTATTGACATTTTGTTAAACATAATTTAATGAAGTTTTAACATACTGATGCATATGAGGTCTAGCTTATTCCAAGTTTTGTTTTAAGCTCTGCTTTTTTCAGGAATTGCTTCAAAACAAAAGCATTCAGAAAACTAATTACAGAGTTTGTAAATATTGGCCAATGATGCAAATCAACTAATGAACTAACCCCACTGCAAAGACTTGAACATTTAGTCCGACACTGTCGGGGGTGTCGTCTTTTATATTAGATTTTAAACCAAGGCCCCGTCTGCCCTTTCAGGTGGTCATAAGAGATTCCATGGCAGTAATTGAGGAAGACCAGGAGAGTTCTCCTGGTGTTAGGCCAACATTCAATCCTTCACCAAAACCGAAAAAAATTAATCCAATCATTTATTTCATTGCTGTTTATGGGGCCTTGCTGTGCACAAATTGGCTGCAAAGTCTCCAGCATTACAAGAGTGACTACACTTCAATAAAGGTACTTAATTGGCTATAATGCATTTTGGGAAATCCTGAGGTCATGAAAATTGCTTTATAATTGCAAGCTCTTTCTTTCAACAAGGAAGTCCTAACAAGTGAAGCAACAGAAAGCAGAAAATAATAATAAACAGAGAAAAACTGTGTCTGGAGTTCAGTAACTGGGGAGCTCTGCAGGGATTTGTTTTGGTTCCCCTGCTGCTCAGGTATAAATGATGAATTTAAGATTTTTCTAAAAATATTAGGGTTTCAATGCTCCAGGACAGTCTTAAATTCTCCAGGAATTAAAGATTAATTACATGGACACTGCTGCAAGCAACCCAGGAGAAAAATCACTGGGGCATCAACAAATATTTTATTTTTCATTTTCCTTCAATGCTTTAGTTTAATAATTATAAAAATATTGGAGATTGGGAAAAAAGGGTGTTTGACTGGTTTCAAGTGCAAGATTATGCAAGAAAGCCTCTAGGAATGTGTCCAACCAGAGTTGGCAATTTTAACTAATACTATAAAATGTATTGATGAGAACAAGCTGTGTAGCCAGGCAACAGAGAAAAGAATGGTTGATAGATGGCATTGCCATGAATTAAGTGACTGGAATAAGGAAGGGTTGAAAGAGACTAATGTGTATAATATTTCAGCTTTGCCTCTGAAGTAGAACTTCTGCCTCTAAGTCAAAAGACAGGTTTTTCATGGCCCCAGGATGTTGAGCTGGGAGGTGGGGGAGGTTAGTGGGGCCAGCCAAATAGTGGGGAGCTGCATCAGGATGGCTCCCCAACGCAGTCCCACTGCTGGGGAAGTTTCCCAGTGGCGGGACCGGATGTGGATCGGCTGCCTGCCGAATGGAGGTGGGCAACCAATTTAAATAATTAAGGCAACTTTGAAGGGCTATTTTCCCAGGCGCAGGCATTTTGCTGGCGTGGAGTGACCCACCCCCCCATTGCTTGAGAAGGCCATTAGCTTGGAGGTGGCCTCTCTGCAGCCATTGGAGTTGGGGCGTGGGGGGGTGGAAAGTGCTGTCAGAGCCAGAGGCTCCATGCCCCAAAGAGGGGTCCGGAGTCAGGGAAGGCTGGCCCTGTAACCCCAATGGGCCATCTGGTGGGGCCTGCCTGCTTGGCCCTTCTGGTTTTAAATTTTGTACTTACCTCCCCGAGGGCATCTCCATGGTAAGGGGCCCTCTCATTAACCTACCTGCCTCAGCAGCACCCACCATTCCCTCTGATTGGGCCGGCAGCATCTACCTCCTGCCCACAGTCCTTAATTAATTCATGGCAAGCCTGGAGTTGGCCAATTAGGGGGCTGCCTCTGGTAAAATTGTTGAGCCAGTCCCACTGCCTGCAAGTCTGGGCTCGGGATCCCCATTTCATCCCGTGTTGAGGTTCCGCAGCCCACGATAAAATTCTGCCCAGAGGAGCATTGGCTTGTATCTTGCTGCAGAGACTTGAATCATAATCTAGGTTTACACATCAGTGCAGTACTGAGGGAGTGCTGCACTGTCGAATGTGTTGTCTTTTGTATCAGATTTTAGCAAGGCTCCACCTGCTCTCTCAGGTGGAAGTATCAGTTCCTGAGGTGTTATTCAAAGAGCAACCAGGAGTCCTTCCAGTGTCCTGGCCAACATCTATTCCTCAACCAACACTGTCATAATACAAATAAGGGCAGCACAGTGGCGCAGTGGTTAGCACCGCAGCCTCACAGCTCCAGCGACTCGGGTTCAATTCTGGGTACTGCCTGTGTGGAGTTTGCAAGTTCTCCCTGTGTCTGCGTGGGTTTCCTCCGGGTGCTCCGGTTTCCTCCCACATGCCAAAGACTTGCGGGTTGATAAGTAAATTGGCCATTATAAATTGCCCCTAGTATAGGTAGGTGGTAGGGAAATATAAGGACAGGTGGGGATGTGGTAGGAATATGGGATTAGTGTAGGATTAGTATATAAGTGGGTGGTTGATGGTCGGCACAGACTCGGTGGGCCGAAGGGCCCTGTTTCAGTGCTGTATCTCTAAAAACTAAAAAAAAAACTAAAAAACATTAACATCATCTCATAGAATCTTAGAATGGTTACAGCACAGAAGGAGGACAGTCAGCCTGTCATGTCTGCGCCGGGTCTCTGCAAGAGCTATTTAGCTTGTGCCACTCACCCACCCATTCCTCATAGCTCTGCAAATTTTTTCTCTTAAGATGATTATCCAATTCCTTTTTGAAAGTCACGATTAAATCACCACACTCTCAGGCAGTGCATTCCAGATCCTAACCACTCGCTGCATAAATTATTTTTTGTCATGTTGTTGGTTCTTTTGCTAATCCTTTAAATCGGTGTCCACTGGTTCTTGACTCTACTGCTCATGGAACAATTTCTGTATCTACTCTGCTTAAACCCCACATGATTTTGAACACCTCTATCAAATCTTCGCTCAAACTTCCCTTTTCTAAGGAGAACAATCCCATCTTCTCATCTACCACGTCACTGAAGTCCCTCATCCCTGGAACCATTCTCGGAAATCTTTTCTGCACCCTCTTTAAAACCTTCACGTCCTTCCTAAAGTGTGGTGCCCGGGATTGGATACAATACTCCAGTTGAGGCCAAACCAGTGTTTTCAGTGTTGTTTATAGAAATTTGCTGTATGCAAATTGGTGACCATGTTTACTTACATGACAACTGTGTCCACACTTCAAAAATAATTAATTGATTGTGAAGCACGTTGGGAAATCCTTAGGTCATGAAAGGTGCTATACAAGTATTTCTTCTTTCAATGTAAAAAATACACAGAATAAAAAACGATGCACTTAATGAAAGGATAGTTATTAACATAAATTTAAAAGAAAAAGAAATTGGGAGTGATTATTGTGAATTCACAAAATACTTAGTCAATGGTAAGCTGTTAACAATAAGCCTGACCATGTTATGGGTTGCATCAGAAAAGAATTTCACAGTAAATTGAAAGAAATTATTGTAGTTTTGCACAAATCTTTGGTCAGGCCACTTTCAAATCTTAGCATGTATTATTGGGCATCCTTCCTTCAACATTGATGATTTGCAGTTCTAAGAGTGCCAAGGGTTCTTGAATTGGGTCTCTTAAATTATGAAGGGCATTTCAAAGCTCTCATTGTGTTTTTAAGATCGGAAAGATTGAGAAGAATACTAAATCTTTTTTCACACTGGAAGCGATGGATAATAAACATTTTTTAGGTTAGACTGTGGGCAAAATTTAATGTGGCTGTATAAGGCAAGTATGGTGGCGTGGGAGGATGGAGAATCGCTTTGGAAACATCCATCCAGAAATCCGGCGTTATGACATTGGTTCCAGGTTTTGTCAGTGGTGGGAAAGCACAATGGCGGCATTGACGTCCCGACATGACAGGAGGCTATTTTCAATTGCTGAAGTGCTTTTTTAAATGCATTTAAATATAATTATTTTCGATTTAATGATTGGCCCTTGATTTTGTGAATGGCGGGTGGCCTTTGGGTTCACGACTGTTAAAATCTGGTAGCACCGAGATGAAAGGCCACATTGCCACAATGGGGAGGCAGCCCTGAGTATTGCTGCATAGGGGAAGAGTGGGGGTTCAGAGGCCATCGTCAGACTGTGTTGCTGTGGGCTCTGCGAGGGGTTGCATGGTCTCGAGGTCTCTGCAAGGTGTTATCTGACTTGGGGGACTCTGCAAAGGGCTTCAGGTCCTCGGGAGCTCTGCAAGGGGCTTCAGGGTCTCGGGGGCTCTGTAAGGGTTTAGTGTGGGTTTGGGGCTGCTGTATTGGGTTTGCAAACTGCTGTGTGATGTGTTTGGTCACTCACACTGCTGGATTAGAGGGTGGGCCATCAGCAAGGTTGGGCTCTGAGGTCCTTTAGGGACTGCTCCAAGAGAATTATCAAAAGCTTAGTTGCCAAGGCAGGGTAGTCTCTGCATCGACAGCAGTTTGCAGGCTCTCTGTTCACCTTGAATGGGTCTCATATACCCTGTATGTTTGAGCTCCCATGGTGTGATGCGGTGCCTCCGACCAAGGGAGGGCCAAGAGGCTGCTATGTCTGTCCATGAAGCTCAAGAATGAGAGAAACAGCAGTCTGCTATGCCAAGAAGGGCCCACGTAGGCTAGAGAATGTATTGGGCTCGGAACAGCTACCTCCAAATGTCCAAGTGCTATTGTCAGCAAAGACTACAGCTCTCCAGGAAAGTTGTCACCAACTTATGTGCCCTGTTGCAGGATGAGTGACGACCTCTGGGATTTGTGGGTTTTGGGGGGCACCCTATGCCAGTGGCCCTGAGGATCATAGTGACCCTAAAGCCCTACGCATCTGGATCCTTCTGGAGATTCATCGGCAACATGTGTGGGCTCTCCCAGGCAGTAGCCCACTGCTGCATCAAGGAGATGACCAATGCCAAATAAAAGAGGCCCGGCAACTATGTGCACCACCGGACCACCCCTGACAGACAGGCCGAGGGGACATTGGGTTTGGGGCCATCGCTGGATTTCCCCGGGTGCAAGGTGTGATAGATTGCACACATGTGGCCATCAAGGCTCCAATGGAACAGCCAGCTGCCTTCATCAACAGGAAGGGCTATCATTCAATCAACGTTCAACTGGTCTGTGAACACTGAAAGCATTTCCTGCAGGTATGTGCCCACTTCCCAGGAAGCAGCCACGACGCCTACATACTTCTACAGTCCCAGGTGCCACAGCTTTCCAGGCCCCCTGCTCAACTTCATGGATCGATTCTAAAGGACAAGGGCTACACATTGAAGATAATAAAAACAAGAAATGCTGGAAATACTCAGCAGGTCTGACAGCATCTGTGGAGAGAGAAGCAGAGTTAACGTTTCAGGTCAGTGACCCTTCTTCAGAACTAGCTAATATTAGAAATGTAAAAGGTTATAAGCAAGTAAAGCGGGGGTGGGACAGAGATAACAAAGGAGAAGGTGTAAATAGGACAAGGTCACAGAATAGCTGACCAGCAGGTCGTGGAGCAAAGGCAAACAATATGTTAATGGTGTGTTGAAAGACAAAGCATTAGTACAGATTAGGTGTTAACAGACTGAAAATTGAATAGCCGCAAGTACAAACATGAAAAAACACAGTGGGTAAGCAAACTGAACAAACTAAGTTGAAATAAAATAAACACAAAAAAATATAGAAAAAAAGGAAAAGGAAAAAAATAACTAAAAATTAAAGTAAAATGGAGCTTGTCATGCTCTGAAATTATTGAACTCAATGTTCAGTCCGGCAGGCTGTAGCGTGCCTAATTGGTAAATGAGATGCTGTTCCTCGAGCTTGCGTTGATGTTCACTGGAACACTGCAGCAATCCCAGGACAGAGATGTGAGTATGAGAGCAGGGGGGAGTGTTGAAATGGCAAGCAACCGGAAGCTCAGGGTCCTGCTTGCGGACTGAGCGGAGGTGTTCCACAGAGTGGTCACCCAGTCTGCGTTTGGTCTACCCAATGTAGAGGAGACCTCATTGTGAGCAGCGAATACAGTATACTACATTGAAAGAAGTACAAGTAAATCGCTGCTTCACCTGAAAGGAGCGTTTGAGGCCTGGGATAGTGAGGAGAGAGGAGGTAAATGGGCAGGTATTACACCTCCTGCGATTGCAGGGGAAGGTGCCATGGGAAGGGGACGAGGTGGTGGAGGTAATGGAGTAGTCGACCAGGGTGTCACGGAGGGAACGATCCCTTCAGAATGCTGACAGGGAAAGGGAGGGGAAGATGCATTTGGTAGTGGCATCATGCTGGAGGTGGCGGAAATGGCGGAGGATGATCCTTTGGATATGGAGGCTGATGGGGTGGAAAGTGAGGACAAGGGGAACCCTGTCGCGGTTCTGGGAGGGAGGGGAAGGGGTGAGGGTAGAGGTGTGAAGACTTGGCTTCTTATGCCTGTGAGGAACCCTTGCAATGCAGCGGCAAAGAGGTACAACTATCACCATGGCTCCACCAAGTGACCATTGAGCAGGCCATTGGGCTACCGAAGATGAGGTTCCTCTGCCTCGACCAATCTGGTGGAGTGCTGCAGTATGTCCCAGCGAGGGTCTCACGTATTGTAATGGTCTGTTGTGCTCTGCACAATCAAGCACTGCAGAGGGGGGAGGCTTACCTGATGGTGAGATGCCTTAGCAGCACTCATCCACTGATGAGGAAGATGCAGAGGTGGGAGAGGGGCCAGCAACAATGGAAGGTGAAGGCACTGCATTGGAGGCCAGACAGGTTGAGTGACGGGCAATGGAGGCATAAGACCACCTCATAATTACCTGTTTCCAGCCACGCTGATGTCCACTTGCTGAGAATCCAATAAAGACTGACCTATGAACATAGGAAGCTAGGAACAGGAGGAGACCATTCAGCCTGTCGAGCCTGCTCTGCCATTCAGTTAGGTCATGGCTGATCATCCACCTCAATGCCACTTTCCTACACTATCCTCATATGCCTTGATGTCATTTGTATCCAGGTATCTATTTTTCTCGGTCTTGAACAGGCTCAATAATTGAGCTTCCACAGCCCTCTGCGGTAGAGAATTCCACAGATTCACCACCCTCTGAGTGAAGAAATTCCTCCTCATCTCAGTCTTAAATGACCTACTGCTTATTCTGAAACTGTGTCCCCTGGTTCTAGACTCACCAGTCAGGAGAAACATCCTATCTACTTCCAACCTGTCACGCCCTGTAAGAATTGTGCAAGTTTCAATGAGATCACCTCTCATTCTTTGAAACTCTAGAGAATACTGGCCCAGTTTCCTCAATCTCTCCATTATGCATGAATTCTGTTGCCTCTTGTCTATTTGTGCACCCTGACTGGCGACCAGCTGCAATGTGCCCTAGTGTCCATGGGTGAACATCTGTTAATGAGGTCTGTGGTCACATTGTCATTGCACTAAGGGGGGGAGGGGGAAATCAGCAGCTTACAATTAAGGCAAAATGGAACATGGCTTTCAGACAATGATGGCTAATGATTTGCACAAAAGAACTTTTAATTAATCACTACATTAAATAATTCCTACACCTGTGAGTCCCAAAATGTGCCTATGTGCTCTTCTTAATACGTTTGTGAGTGCTGCTACGTGGTGTGATCCCTGTGACAGCAGCTGGGCTGGAGGCAGGCTGCTGATCAGGCTGCCCCTAGGCCTGTGATGACTTTGGCGGGTGTACTCTGGCTGCCTGAGGCCTGGAAGCCCCTGCCTGCCTGAGGGTGTCCTGCATTGCTGGAGCAGAGCTCACTGGCAGAGGGGCTGAGAAGCCAGTGTCCACGCTCGGAGCACCTTGAGGGGAGGCCCCAGATGTGTATGGCAGCCTCTCCTCCTCCCTTTCAAGGCTCACCTGAACCTCCCTGCTCACCACAGAAGGACCAGGAACTGGAGACGTCTCCAGGCTCCTGTTACTTCTCTCAGCTTGCCACTGTTGCATCAAGCTCATGGCCAAGGCGATGGTGTGCAGGTCATGACACATCTGTGGAATCTGGCTCTCCATGAGGGTCACCAACCTCTCGATGGAAGAAGCCATGTGCACACATGCCTGAGACATGGCAGCAGTCATGGCATGGATGGACTCCTCCATCATCCGCTCATGGCTACGCGTGGCCACTGGCATCTCATTCAAATGTTCTCTTACCTCTCTCTGCAACTCAAGCATGCCCTGTGCTGTCGACACCAGAGCCTGGTCATCATCCTGGGGCTCAGTATGGGCCTGGCCGCCCACAGTCCTCAGACTTCCAGAGGCCTCGCCTGTCTCAGCCTCAGCCAGCTGCTCGGGCGCATGTGTAGTTCTGTTACCAGCTTGTGACCCTGAATTTAATGCCAAGCAGATACCCACCGAGGTGAAAGTATCTGCGCTGGTGGAAGGTGGAGAGTCATGGGATGGTGCATCCTCTGAGTACTCCTCCATCTCAGAGATTAACGACTGTCCCCCTGTGACTGCAGTCTCCTGCCCACGCCGACCTGCATGAGAGAACACAATAGTGTTGGTTAGGCTGTGCAGATCTCATCATGCCAACCATGCATTATGTGGGTCTCCGAAATTAACGAGTTTCGATGGAAGAAAATCCTCAATCTGTTGCGCAGGGATTTCAGTCTCGCCGTCCGAAATTGCACAGCCACCCTGGGTCCCCACCAGTTCCAAGGCCGCTTCCTCTGCCGTGGTGAGAGGATGCTGATCTGGAACTCCTCCACCACTCTGCGCCATCTCCCTTTTGTCATGGACCCTCTTGTCCTGCAAGAGGAAGGCCGCAGATAGTTGAGATTGACAGAGAGAGCAACATGACAGTTCTGCTACTGACAGGGCTGATCCCCTACTGGGGAATCTGCTATCGCTCATGCTGACACACGCTGCCAGGGCAGTTAATAGTGGTGAGTTGTGAAGAAAGGTAGCATGTGACCGAGATGCAGCCATGCATCTGTAAGGATGAGGTAATACTTAGCTCCTCAGTCAACACTGCAGAGCTGCTACCCTCCCCAGGTCACGTACTCTCCCGCATAGTCACATGCAATCCCCATAAAGGAGAATGGTATGGCGCACTCACCTTAGACAAACACAGGAGGTCATTGACTCTCTTTCGGCACTGCTCCCAGTTCCGGCGGGTGACCCCCTCATGGCTGCTAACCTCCTCAGCAATCTCCACCCAGGCCTACTTGGTCAAGCAGGAGGTCCTCTTGTTACCATCGCTGGGGAAGAGAGCCTCCTACTTTTCCCTTTTAGCCTGGAGGAAAATCTGCAGGGTTGCATCACTGAACCATGGGGCCACCTTGTGTTTTGTCTGGGCCATCCTTTGCAGTCCTTTTCGGAGGGTGGGATGTCCATGAATCAGTTCAACAATGTTTTCGCCAGTCGAATAAAATCTGCCAGTGACTCTAAGGCAGGAGTGAATGTAGGGACGGCAGGCCTTTAAATATGGCGACAGTACATGTTCCAGAGTCATCTGACTCCATAATCAGCGACTCACATCCCACCCCCCCACCATGTGATTGAGGGGGGACCCGCGCCTTCACTGTGCAAAATGGCCAGTGGCCGTATGATCGTGGTAGGGCGGTCACGAATGGCGCCAATATCTGGACCCACCACCAGGACCGGCGGCGGGTTATTAAATTCAGCCCTGTGTGTGCAAAATTAAAGGTACCAAATATAAAATCAATCAACTCAAGCATAATTTGAGATTTGAAAGATTTGTTCCATAGCTGTGTACCCTAAAACGGTTAATACTTTGTTAATTAACAACAGCTGGATTATTATCTGATCAGTGGTAGAATTAAGAGATAGGCACAGATAGACATGGTTGAATGATTATATGGAACATGAAGAAGGGACAGCTGTCATGCCAAGGAAGGTACCTGATGAAGAATGATTTATGAAGGATGTGCGATTTGAAAGCTATCTTAGAGTTGTTCTTAATTTGCCTTTGAGGAGAGGAAAAAGCATGAAACTTTGTAGAACCTTTCTTCACCAGATTAAATGGGTTAAGCAGAATCTGTGAAACAGCGGTTTGGGTATCTATGTGGAAGGAATGACTTTCATGGTCTCCCAGAGCTTTTCTTGATACATGTTCTCATGACCTGAGTTTTGGACTTTCCAGTGTTTAATCTGAAACCACCATCTGAACATATACTTTTCAGGTTTCTGTTCTATGTCAGTACTCAAATATCATATTATTTCTGAAATTATCTGACCTTTCCTTGACAGTTATGATCTGAATAGAGCTTTGATTTCTCAAAATCTATAAAACTATTTTCATTATATCACCTCTTAAGTATTTTTACAGTGTCCTGTCTGGTTCCAACCACATAAACAGCAATGGTATGTAAAATATAACTGGAAAGAAACAATACACTCTAAATTATATAATAGCACACCAGCAGAAATATCTAGACAGTGGAAGCACATTTTTCATGAAACTGTATCTTCTTTTTACAATGCCTTTAGTGGTAATAAAATATCATAGCAGGGTCTGGAATTAGTCATCAGTTAAAGTTTTATACCATGGAAACAATCCTCTGCAGAAGACAAGATGAAGCAACAGATGAACCTCTATTTTGTAAGCTGAATAACCAGATCTACCAAGCCTACCATAATGGCCCAGATTTAGTTGTCAAAATAACAGTGAGGCTAATGGCACTCACCATTATTTTTGTGCAAACAGTACCCTAACTTCAGACGAAGATTGAACTCAAATATACAAATTATTCTGCCTGAGTTTTGTCACTGTTAGCTTCATAAAAATGGCATCTATCTGCCTCACCATTGAGATATATTTGAATAACACGGAGTTGCTCTATTTGTGCTGTAGATACAAACTAAACTCACCTCAGTAAGTTAAGTCTTGTTCATTCCAGTCTAAGTATCCTTTTAACAACATGCTAAGTGTTCATTACTGCCAATTAACCTCTCTGGCACTGAAAATTAACTACAACTGCAGAGTCTCATTCCTTCAGGCTTTAATTGTTGTTGGAGAATTTTAAAATGTAACATTTTAAATTTGAAAGTGATTTTTTTTTACTTTTCCTTTCTGTCTTTTTTTACTCCCTTAATCCAGTCTTTCTATTCCTCTCTTTATTTCTCTTTCTGTACTTGATTTGACATTGGATGCACCCACTCTAATGTACATTTCCTTCTCAGTTCTTGCACTCGCAATTTCACAATCCTTCAATCTGATTGATTGGAAAGACAAACGGTTGCTTGCCCTTTTCACTCAGGTCCCAGTTGCCATTTTCTTCTCTGCAGCCTAATCAGCTCATACTTTGCCAGGCAAAACATTTGGAAGTCTAAATGGACAAGGGCCAGTCAAAGTAATGTCCAGCACCATTAGATGCCCCGCCAGAGCAAAGTATGGCCCACTATATTCCACAGATTTATATTGCAGCTTCCATATCATACAGACACACAAAGCAGAAAATTCTGCTTAGTTCACTGCAATAAAGCCAGCTTGATATACCAGACTGTTTCCTGATTGATGGGACTATAAGAAGACTTGCATGTTTTGACTTGGAGGGCTGAGGTATGGCAATTTTGTCACATTTTGATGATTGAAAGGTACGGGTGACATAGAAGGTGAGGGCAATCGTTATCTGACTGTTTCAAGTATTTCATGGATACTACGAAAGGTTTTCTGTTATTCCTAGATCCACTTGGAGCTTTTCAAGTAGATAAAAATATCGCTCACATATTCACTGACCCATGGATTTGCCTGACTGCAGAATGTTATCCTTGGAATGGATCAGCCTGTTTTTCAGCTAGTTTCACACCCACATGAAGCAACCCTAGATACATTTGGTAGCTATTTGGTGGAAATTGTTTAGCTCTTCAAAATTTGCTCTTGTATTGCAATTGCAGACAACTTTCAGAGATACATAGCTTGTTACATCCAAGAGCAGTCCACTTGGCCCTTCAAGTGTATGCTAGTGTTTTTCTCCACATGAGCAGCCTAGTCTAATCCCATTCTCCTGTTCGTTTTCATACTCTTTCAAATCCTTCTTTCTCAAGCAATTAACTTCCTTTTAAAATAATTTATCAACTCTGCTTCAATAATGGTTTTTGGCAGGGAATTGCATGATGTAACCATTCTGTGTATAACAAAATTCTTCTAGCCTTCTCGCTAATTGTATTTGTGATTACCTTGAATGTATGCCCTCTTGTTATGAGCTCACTGACCAGTAGAAATGATACACTATATTACCTTACAATTACTTTTAATAATATTGAAAACCAATATCTTACATCACTAGTCAAAAATGTCCGATGTTTACAAGGTTGTCTTCATAACTGTTACTTCTTACCCTTGATAACATCTGGACCTATGTTACATCTTTTCCATTTGCTTTTACATTCTTCCTATACTGAAGTATCCAAAACAGCACAGAAACTGCAGCCCGACTAACATCTTGTACAAGACTTCAAAATTACCTCCTTGCTATTGTATTATATGTCCTTAGTGACAAAATCAAGCATGCTGATTGCCTTTAATGTATTTACATGGCTACCTTTAATGACCAATGTATGTGCACCACAACATTCCTTGGTTTGCCTACACTATTTAAAATCGTACTCTTTAAGGTGCATTTCCCTTTCCCTTTTATATTTTCTCTGAGCTCATGGACCTCTTATCCTCCCTAGATCTCTCTCTCCATGTAAACTCCCCAATCCATATTCATGGCCAACCCCTGCGACCTTGCCATCTCATGTGGTCCTGTTAGTCCCATCGTATCAATTACAGATAAGGCCATCTCTGATCACTTCCTTGCATCACTCTCTACCCACATCCCTCATCCATGCCCCAACTCTACCTCCTTCTCTATCTGCCCCTAGAAAAATGTATTTCAAAAAATCTGTCCCCCTATTCATTTATAACTACACTTTCTAAATCCCAACTGTCTAGCCTTTGACCCTCCATTTGCCACAACATTTCTTCAGCTACTGAGTTTCTCAACTGCACCTTCAACTCCACCATTGATGGCTTCGTCGCCAATAAAATCATTACTCTCTCTCACTTTGACCCTTCCCCCAGTACGGCCCTTAGTTTTGCTCCCATAAGTCCAAGGGATGCAGACTTGAAAGGATATGGTGGACAACTGGTTTAGCCATCCATCGCCAGATCTGGCTGGGCCACATAAAACACTATCAGATCCAGCTCCCGGATGCTAAAATGGCTCACTATTCCAGGATAATCCTGGAACGCAAAGATAACCCCCGGCTTCTTTTCTCTACTGCAAACCATCTTCTTAAACTCTTCTCTCCTCTTCCCTCCACCCCCACCTCCAACAATAAGTGTGAGGAGCTCATAGACTAAGATTGAGAACATCTTCCACGTTCCTCCTTTCAGCTAGCCCACCTGGTCAAACTTCCGATAATGCTCCCCTGCCCCAGCCCTGATCTTGCATCTTTCTCTAGTTTCTATCATATTTCCCCTCATATCTTATCTCAGCTCATCTTGTCCATGAGACCCATCTCAAGCTCCCTCGACTCTATTCCCACTAAACTACTGATCATCCAACTTCCTCTCCGAGTCCCTATGTTAGCTGATATTGTTAATGGTTCTCTCTCGTCTCAGGTTCTGCCCTGTCTCCTTTAAATCTGCCATCATTGCCCCCTCCTCAAAAAAACGACACTTGACCCCACCAACCTTGCCAAATAACCTCACCCCCCCCAGCCCCCGCCCTCTCCACCCCCGCGCACCCCCACCCCACCACCCCCCCCCGCACATCTCCAGCTTCTCTTTCCTCTCCAAATTCCTTGAATGTGTTGATGCCGTCAAATCCGTGCCCATCTTTCCTGGAACTCCATGTTTGAATCCCTCCAATCAGGCTTCCACCCCTGCCACAGCCATAGTACTGAAATGGCTCTTATCAAAGTCACAAATGACATCCTATGTGATTGTGACAAAGGTAAACTATCCCTCTTCGTCCTTCTTGACCTCTCCGCAGCCTTTAACATGGTTGATCACACCATCTTCCTCTCATGCCTCTCCATTGTCATCCAGCTGGGTGGGACTGCTCTCACCTGGTTCCTTTCTTATCTATTTAATCGTAGCCAGAGAATCACTTGCAATGGCTTCTCTTCCTGCTTCTACACCGTTACCTCTGGTGTCCCCCAATAATCTATTCTTGGCCCTCTCCTATTTCTCATCTACAAGCTGCCTCTCAGTGATATTATCCAAAAGCACAGCACCAGTGTACACTGATGACACCCAGCTCTCCCACACCTCCACTCAATTTTTCCACTGTTGCTAAATTATCAGACTACTTAATCAAAATCCAGTACTGGATAAACAGAAATTTCCTCCAATTAAATATTGGGAAGACTGTAGCCAATGTTTTTGGTTCCTACTCCAATCTCCATTCCCTAGCTACTGACTCCATTCCTCCTCCTGGCAACAGTCTGAGACTAAAGGCAGGATTTTGCCTCTGGGGTTGGGAACCTGTGTTGGAACCATTTCCAGGTCCCAATCCTGGTGCCGGTGGAGGAGGTAGTCACAGCCCACAATTTTCCACAATGTCAGCTGCTAATTGGCTGGAGGCTGGTGGACAATTAGCAGCAGTGGGTGCAATTGAAGGTGGGACTTCTAAAGTGTGGGCCTGATTTAAAGGCATCACGGTAGCCATTATTGTGGCAGCCATGTTAATGAAAGATGCAAGCTCCAGTTCATCCAGAGGAGAGGGAGAGGCCAGGCACCTAGGGCAGGGCTGCCCCACATTTCACAGATGCAACTCTTGAGGTGCTGCTGGAGGGTGTTAGAGAGAGAAGGGAGGTCCTGTTTCCAGAGGGTGACAGCAGACCACCCATCCAGACAAAGCAGGCCTGGCAAGAGGTAGCAGAAACTGTGAGCAATGGAGGTTTTGTGCAGAGGAACTGGATGCAGTGCCACAAGTGACTTAATGACATTTTTCACCCTGGCAAGGTGAGTGCAACCCAAGACACTGATGACAGGCCCCTAGCTATGTAACCTCCAGCAAACGCAGCAACGGAGGTATCTGAGGGCACATGGTGCTCCTTAACATGGGATAAATGTGTGCTCAGCTATGCCCAGAGCCCTAGTGCTGTTGAGAACCTGGCAGTACTGATGCATGCAGCTTCATCTGTAAAAGAGCTGCTGGCATTGGTCAAAGAGGCTAGTTCTGCCTTATCTCTTTCTGTTTTGTCCTTGCAAGAGAAGAGGGCACATAATTTGTGGGAGAGGGCTTGCACAGGAGGAGGAGTGCCCCAGCTCACCATCCTCACTGCCATGGAAGAAGGCAGCGATGGAAATCACCAGGGTGGCCCCGCAGGAGTAATTGGGTGATGGAGAAATGAGAATACATGAAGGAAAGGGTGAAAAGATATTGAGATCTGTAGATGAAGGGGTGGCGTGCACTCCTTCCTATCTGACAGCATGCTAAAGGCTGTTTTGTGAAGCCTCAGTTCTCATGATCTCCTTCTTGTGTTTCCCACAGGGTCCATCGTGGAGGGTGAGCACCAAAGTACCGTTACGTCATCGGGGGCATCGCAAGCATCCGAGTCAGCAGACCCAGCACCGTCACATCGTAAAAGCGCACCCTTTGCCAGCACAGATGCACTCACATCAGTGGGTCCTCATGCACAGCTCGAAAGACTGACACTGGCTGAAGAGCACAGCATGAGTGAGCAGGAGGAGGTGGGACAGGCAGAGACAACTGTGGGCAGCGCCCCTTGGAAGATGAGGTCAGACACAGCCTTGCTCGGCTGAGCGCAGATGCAGGGCCTCAGGAGCCACAAGAAAGGAGGTTCCACTTTGATCAGCAGCGAGAGATGTGTAGCCACATGTAGAGTTCCCTGAGCATTGTGGAGTTATAGGTTGAGAATGGAGGAGTACATTCAGCTCATGTGCACCATCTTGGTTCAAGTCTTTGAATGCATGATCTCCTCCATTGAGAGAGTGGCCAACCTCATGGAGAGCCAGATGTAGCTGTCATGTTCAGTGGGTTAATTGATCTGTGTTGGATTGTATTAGTCTGTACACTGATCAATGTTCACTATGCTTAATTGCTTAAGCCTACGGGTGGCACTGATGGCGCAAAGATGCATGGAGTGGATATCAGTGTTCCCCTCCAGTGATCCTGAGCACCATGCAGGAACTGAGACAAGCACTGTGGAAGATGAAGGAGCCTCTCCTTACGGGACACTATCATCATTATCAGCCTCCTTGGTCCCTCTGACTGAGGGACCATCTATGCAGCAGGACCCTGTGACAGAGGCTTCCCCTGCATTGACACTGGTGCAGCAGCCTCTGGAGGTGCTCCCACAGACATCTCCATGGCGAGAACGGCTGTCACAGATATCTCAGCTGGAAACAGAGATAAGCAAGCAGGCTGCCTCCAACTCATCCAAGGCCACAAGGTGCACCACGTAGAAGTAGATGAGAGTGGAGGCTACTGTCTCAGTCAAAGTACTGAATGAATCACCGGGGTTTATTTCACTTGTGAACGTGCAGTTTATTACTTTTTCCTAACACTGCAAATCATGACGGGTGACTCCAGACAAGTGAGTTTCCATTCTGCGATGACAAAACTCATAATGAGGGATGAAGTGGTGAAGGGAAGCAAAGGTCGTTGAAGGGGGAGAGTGAGTCCACTGGACAGATGTCCACTATTCATTGGGAGTAAGAGTGGATCTATTCAAGGTTGTGTCTTCAATGGAAGTGTTCTCACAGGCAGCTCAAAGTGAGTTCAACAGTATGCATTCTAGCTGGGTTAGGTGTGCTCAGATAAAATGTGCCTGGATCAGATGTTCTCTGGCATGGACTCCATCCTGATGAGACCTTTGAGTCCTGTGCTGACCCTGGCCACCATCCTGCACAGCCTGGGAACCGGTCTGCTCTGCATCTTGCTCTCTCTCCTCCTTGGCTTCCTCCTCCTCCTCCTCCTCCAATGAGCTGTGTTGTTCCAGTGCATCACCCTCTTCAAAGTCCACTCCACTCTGGAGGGACATGTTATGAAGAGTGCAGCAGACCACTACAATGCGCGAGACCCTTGCAAGAGTGCACTGCAGGGTATCACCCGACTGGTCCAGGCACCGGAACCATATCTTCAGAAGCCCGATGGCCTGCTCAATGGTGGTCCTTGTGGGCAGGTGGCTTTGATTGTAGCACCTCTGTGGGTGTAAAGGTGTTAGTAATCATCTCTTCAAGGGATAGCCCTTGTCCTCTAGAATCCATCGACAAATTTTGGATGGTGTCATGAAGACCAGTGGCACCCTGGACTGGAGGAGGATGAAGGCATCATGGCAGCTGCCAGGATAGCGAATACACACGTGCACAAAGCTCTTGTTGTGGTTGCAGACTAGCTGAACATTGAAGGAGTGAAAACCTTTCCTGTTGAATCTCACTGACCACTCACTCGGCACCTTGACGGCCACATGGATGCAATGCTGCCCTGCACCTGCGGGAATCTAGCATGGAGGCAAATCCCACTGCCATTATGCCTGCGAGGCATCATCTGTTTGAAATTGTATGTACTGCCCAGCTCTTGCAAGAGAGCATCAATGACCTACAATATGCAATTGTGTGCCGCTGCTTGAGAGATGCCAGTAAAATCCACTACTGATCCTTGGAACGAGCCAGAGGCAAAGACATTCAGGACAGCAGTGACTTTGATGGCTACTGGCAGGACATGTACTGAGGTCTTCCTCAACTAGGGCACAAAGTTCAGTGACCATTTGTCTGAAGGCGTAGTCTTCTATGACACTGGTTCTCCGACATGTCCAGGTAACTTCTATGGCGCTACACACGATGCTCTGGGTATGGCTTCCATTGCCTTCCTGCCCCTCATTCTTCTCCTCTGCCCTCCTTAGGCTTTGTATCTGCTGCTGAGGATGTTGATCCACATTGCTACTCGACCCAATCTCTGAAAATCTTAATCCCATATTCGGCTGTTGTCTTGCTTGTGCTCAGCTTTACTCACAATGATTACGGGACCTCCCTCCCCCATCTTATGGCCCCACGATCCCTAGAGGGTCATGACCCCCGACACTGCCCAAGTGCACACAGACCACTCATTCTGCTAACTCTGCTCACCCCATGTTACCAATGACTGAGTGCCCCTCTCAGCCGTGCTCCCTTTAATGGGCTCACCTAACTGAATGGCATGACCATTACTGGCTCCCCACAGTGTTCCTGGCACCTGGACTGTTTCTGACCCATCGTGTAACCTGCATGCCCCTAACAAAATTCCAAACTGGCCCTTGATGAGCTGAAAAAAGCTTGTTGGCCACTTATCTGAATCAGATGGGTTGCCACGTCTTGCCTTCCCCCACTGAGCAAAATCCCCGATGGCCAGAACAGTGATGTTGAACCAGAATGACGGTTGGGAACCCTAATTTTTGTGCCCGCCTCCAGACTCGGCCCCATCAGGGCCTAAAAACCCTGCCCTAAATCAGTCTGTTCACAATCTTGGTGTCATATTTAACCCTGAGATGAGCTTCCAACTGCATATTTGCACCATCACTAAACCTGCCTATTTCCACCTCTATAACATTGCCCGACTTCGCCCCTTTCTAAGCTCGTCTGCTTTTGAAACCCTCATTCATGCCTTTGTTACTTCTAGACTTGACTATTCCAATACACATCTGGCTGGTCTCCCACATTCTACCCTCTGTAAACTTGAGATCATCCAAACTGCGCTGGCTGTGTTTAAACTCACACCAAGTCCTGTTAACCTATCACCCCTGTGCTCACTAACTTACATTGGCTCCTGGTCAAGCAACATCTTGATTTTAAAATTCTCATCCTTGTTTTGAAAACCTCCACAACCTCGCCTCCCCTATCACTGTAAGCTTCTGCAGCCCCATAACCCTCCGAGATGTCTGCGCTCATCTAATTCTGCCCTCTTGAGCATCCCCGATTTTAATTGCTCCACCATCGGTGGCTGCGCCTTCAGTTGCCTAGGCCCTAAGCTCTGGAATTCCCTCCCTAAACCTCTCCACCTCTCTGTCTCGCTTTTCTCCTCTGAGACACTCTTTAACACCTACGTCTTTGACCAAGTTTTTGGTCATCTGACCTAATATCTCCTTATGTGACTCAGTGTCATATTTTAATTTATAATGCTCCTGCCTTAAGACATTTTATTATGTTAAAGGCACTATATCATTATCAGTTGTTGTTATTTTTACTTCCAAAATCTATTACTTCATATTTTTCTACACTGAGGTCCAACTACTATGATTGGAAGGCAAATGTTGAGTTACATAAGGCTTGGGTCCCCAAAGATCATGAGAATTTTTTTTTTTAAATTATGAAATATTTTCAATGATCTCCTGATCCAGGAGGCTGCACGACACATAAACCACCACTTTTTGGGGCAGCAATCATCTGCCATCTCCTGAGCCCGTCTACTAATGCTCCTGTTTCTCAGGTGTTTGGTGGGAAATGTCACATTTACAGCTAGAATCTAAAGGTCCATTGCGGCAGTAGGTCCTGTTTATCCTCAAACTTCATTTCCACAATGGGTAGAAGCCTGATGTAACTGCTAGGATTGTGCAGCCACAGATTTTTGTTACCAACATTTTTGCTCTAAGAAGTGTTTTTACCGCATGAAACTTACACATATCAAGACTGTAAAATCTGGAACTTACACTGTGCATAAATATGTGCATTATGTTCATTACAAATTTGTTATCCATGATTTCAACAGAGGTGCCAATTCAATTATTTTAATTGTGTTATGCATCCATATGATATTACACAGCACCATTTCCAGGTTAAGATTGTGTGAAAGCACAAAAATGACAGAAAAGTCATGAATGGATATATTCCAAAATGAAAATATTGCAGAAACCACAAATGCTTTCAATTGAAATTGGCCAGAAATATAGACATTATGCTGAATTTCTGTTGAGTAAAATGAAAGGTGCATGATGATTGAATTTGTAAGCAGTTCTATTCAGAAGCACTTCTTAAGATGATATACCTATCAATATCAGAAGCAAGAGTGGTTGCCCAGGCTGCACAATGATTGTGACCAGGCTATGTGCTTTTTTAGAGCACTCTTCAAAAACTGGACATAATTGATTACATTTAGTTATAAATTAGGGTTAAGCTTGAATGGAAACTGTATACAAATCTATGGATATAGTTTGACAGAGAGTCAGAAGCACTTTTTGACTTACTACATAAAACAAAATATTTTCACATCATAAATCCTGAGTGTCATGCACTCTTCTTCTGTTTTTCCACAGGAAAAATGCTCATGCTTCACTTGAGTACCGTAATGATGCCTTCATGTGGAAATCGTTTTTAGAGCAACCAATTACAAATAATGCACTACAATTTTTTCTCCTACACAGCATAAAGAGCTCATTTGAATTCAGTTTTCCATTTGTTCATGTTGCATTAGAGCAAGAGGGTTGATTTTCCTTGCCTTACCAATGTATAAATGGTAAAGGAATTTTTCAGTGAAGAAATTCAGGTGTAAGTAGTTTCTACCATTGTTGGGCCTTGAAAACACACCCCACAGTTCCCTCAGGCTATCTGAGCCTCCCCACTACTCACCCACTGTATCCCCACTGACCTCATTGCAAGCGGCAAAGCAGTTGCGACTCTCCTACTATTGCATTCTGGTTAGCTGAAACTGAGAAGGGCAGCAGATGCAAGGATGATACAGGCGGAAGTGAATAGTTCCTGACAAAGAAGAGTTTGGAGATCTTGAGGGTGAGGTTCCTCACCATTTTCAGGGCGTGGGCAACACGGGAATGGCTTAGGAAGTTTTTCCCAGTGAGAAAACTCACATGGAAGCTGTTCCTAGCACTTGTGCAATTTTAAAATGTTTCTCCCGTGTTTCTTCATGTTTTTAGAGCTGTTCTGTGATGAGACAGCTGGGTCGTCCATCAGTTAATAGCGTTGCAGATGCAACTTCCTTGGTTTTACCCTGCTGTTGCATTCAAGATAGTTTACAGCTGGGTATATGAGGCGTAGCAGTTGCCAGGGTCAATTAATACTTGTGCAAGTGAAGTGTTCCTGACATAGAAGGGTTTGTAGATCTTTGAATGCACAATTCTGAAGCTAGGAAACACTTTTTTGAAGTAATAATCTGCCCGTGGGCACCTGCATTTGCTTCTGACTGCTTCTCAGAGGGTCAAATCACCAGCAAATTTTCAGACCCACATTCCCCCACGCCTTTCCCAAAGTCAGGCTTCTCAGGAGCAGATATGGCATTCTCTAATGGAATAATCTTGAATGCATTATTATGGATGTCCAGCAGCAAAGTAGTTACAGGCAGTATTCATTGCTAGAGACATCACAGCACATCTTATCACAAAGTTTTCTCTTATGTGGGACAAAGTACACTTTTAACACTATATCCTTACCTCTGTTGACTCTCCTTGCCAATAAAATGACAATTCCTTATCCAACTACCCATCCAATGACATGACAACACAGCAACCCTCTTTGCCCCTGCATGAGCTTAAAATCATCCTCATATCAGTGAATTCATCATAAGAATTTTCCCATTCAGTAAGAATCTGGCCGACCTTCTACATCAATTTCACTCTCTTGTCCTATTCCCTTATCCCTTGATTCCGAGTGACCAAAAATCTATTGATTTCTGTCTTGAATATACTCATCGCCTGAGCATCCACAGTCATCTAGGGTAGAGAATTCCAAAGATTCACAACCCTCTGAGTGAAGAAATTTCTCAGCTCAGTTCTAAATGGATGACCACTTATTCTGAAATGCCACAGTACCATCTTGGAGCTCAAAGCTCTAGCTGATAGACTCTCATAAGCTCACACAGCTTAACATACATTAAGTATCAGGAAGTATGCTCCATCAGCACTATTTAAAGAGATCTCATCTAATTCTGGCCTCTTGACCATCCCCTATATTAATCCCTCTATCATCGGTGGCCATGCATTCAGTTGCCTAGGCCCCAAGCACTGGAAATCCCTCCCCACATCTCTCTGCCTCTCTACCTCGCTTTCTTCCTTTAAGACATCTTTAAAACCTACCTCTTTAACCAAGCTTTTGGTCATCTCCCTAATACCTCCTTATGTGGCTCAGTGTCATATTTTGTTTTACAACACTCCTGTGAAGTGCCTTGGGACGTTTTATTACATTAAAGGTGCTGTACAAATATAATTTGCTATTGTTGCTGCTGTTGTTGAGATCATCGACTACTTAAAGGTTAGTTGCTGGTTGAATTCTTCTGGCTGTTACTATGATTTTATGTGTTTGGTGCTTTCTATAGTTGTTTCAAGTTGCAAATGTCTACAGGGAGTGATGTGGCAAGTGCTGATGGACTTTTTGCTAACTTCAGGGCCTCTGCACAAACCAGTTGCTCCCAAACATGGATGCACTAGTAGGCCTGCCTCTTTGAATACAGCATGACTTGGAGGATTAACAGAGGCCACGCGGAGCAGGAGAAGTTGCTGGAAGAGGAAGGACGAGTTGGGGCAGGCTTGGGGGGGTTGGTAGAAGAACTCTCAGCAGAAGGCCATTTCCACCCTGGGTGTTCAGCGAGCAATTCTCCTTCCTGAACCTAAGTGAGGAACAATGTATGAGACTTCAGTAAGGATGTATTCACTGAAATCTGCCACTTGCTGCAGCCACAACTGCAACCTCAGAACAGGACCCCATTGCCAGTGGCTGGGAAGGTGATAAGTGATATGCTTTCATGCGCCTGGCTCCTTGCAAGCTGGAGCTGCAGATATTGGCAACATCTTGCAGTTTGCCATCCACTGTTGAGTAAGGGACGTCACTGAAGCTCTCTATTCAAAAAGAGATAACTTCATTTCATTGCTTCTTGCTAGACAGAAGCAGGCGAGGGAGCATAAGGGTTTGGAAGAATTTCAGGCTTCCCCATGATGCATGGTGTCATTGACTGCACACTCATTGCTTTGCATGCACGTCATGTCAATTAAGAACATAAGAAATAGGAGTAGGAATAGGCCATTCGGCCCCTCGAGCCTGCTCCACTATTCAATAAGATCATGGCTGATCTGATTGTGCCTTAACTCCACTTTCCTGCCTGCCCCACCTCCCCCCATGATTCTAGACTCCCTTGTCAATCAAAAATCTGTCTAATTCACCTTGAATATATTCAATGACCCAGCCTCCAATGCTCGCTGGAAGAGTATTCCAAACAGTAACAACCCTCTGAGAGTAGAAATTCCTCTTCATCTCTGTCTTCAGTGGAAGACCCCTTAATTTGAAACTGTGCCTCCTAGTTTTAGATTTACCCAAGAGGGGAAACATCCTCTCAGCATCCACCCTGTCAAGCCCCTTCAGAATCTTATATGTTTCAATAAGATCACATCTCAATCTTCTAAATGTCAATGAGTATAGGCCCTGCCCGCTCAATCTTTCCTCATAAGACAAGCCCCTCATTCCAGGAATCAACCCAGTGAACCGTCTCTGAACTGCTTCCAAAGCAAGTATGTCTCTTCTTAAATAAGGTGACCAAAACTGTACACAATACCCTAGGTACAGTCTTACCAATGCCCTATACAGTTGTAGCAAGACTTCCCTAATTTTATACTCCAGCTGCCTTAAAATCAAGGCCAACATTCCATTTACCTTCCAAATTACTTTCTGTGCTTGCATGTTGACTTTTTTGATTCATAAGGGCGGCACAGTGGTTAGCCCCGCAGCCTCACAGCTCCAGCGACCCGGATTCAATTCTGGGTACTGCCTGTGTGGAGTTTGCAAGTTCTCCCTGTGTCTGCGTGGGTTTTCTCCGGGTGCTCCGGTTTCCTCCCACAAGCCAAAAGACTTGCAGGTTGGTAGGTAAATTGGCCATTATAAATTGCCCCTAGTATAGGTAGGTGGTAGGGAAATATAGGGACAGGTGTGGATGTGGTAGGAATATGGGATTAGTGTAGGATTAGTATAAATGGGTGGTTGATGGTCAGCACAGACTCGGTGGGCCGAAGGGCCTGTTTCAGTGCTGTATCTCTAAACTAAACTAAATGTACAAGGACACCCAAATCCCTCTGTACCACAGCATGCTGCAGTCTCTTTCCATTTAAATAAAATTCTGCTTTTCTATTCTTCATGCCAAAATGGACAACCTTACGTTTCCCCACATTATACTTCTTCTGCCAAATTTCTGGCCACTCACTCAACCTATCGATATCCCTTTGCATCCTCCTCACAACTTGCTTTTCTACCTATCTTCGTATCACCAGCAAATTTGGCTACAATACAGTCGGTCCCTTCATCGAAGTTATTAATATAGATCATAAATAGTTGAAGCCCCAACCCTGATCCCTGTGGCACTCCACTGGCTACAGTTTGCCATCCTGAAAATGCCCCATCTATCCCGACTCTCTGTTTCCTCTTAGTTAGCCAATCCTCTATCCATACTAATATATCACCCCCAACACCATGAGCTCTTAACTTGTGTAGTGACCTTTTATGTGGCACCTTATCGAATGCCTTTTGGAAATCCAAATTCACTACATCTATTGGTTCCCCTTTATCCACTCTGCTTGTTACATCCTTAAAAAACTCTAATACATTTTTTCAAATATGATTTCCCTTTCACAAAACCATATTGACCCTGCCTAATTATATTGTGATTTTCTAGATGCTCCTACCTCTTTAATAATGGATTCTAGTATTTTCCCAATGACAGATGTTAGGCTAACTGGCCTATAGTTTCCTGCTTTCTGGCTCCCTCCTTTCTTGAACAGAAATGTTACATTTGCAGTTTTCAAATCTGCTGGGACCTTTCCAGAATCTAGGGAATTTTGTAAGATTACATCCACTATCCCTGCAGCCACTTCCTTTAAGACCGTTGGGTGTAGGCCATTGGGTCCAGGTGACTTGTTAGCCTTTAATCCCATTAGTATTCCTATTACTTTGATAGGGATTGTTTTAAGTTTTAAGTTCCTCTCTTCCTTTTGCCTCCTGATTTTCGACTATTCTTGGGATGCTTTTTGTGTCTTCTACTGTGAAGACGGATAGAAAATACTGTTCAAAGCCTCTGCCATTTCCTCGTTCCCTATTATTAATTCCCCAGTCTCACCCTCTAAGGGACCAATGCTCACTTTAGCTGACTCTGCTAATACCGGAAATAAAAGTGTTTCAACTCCCCTGACGTTCAGCTGGTGTGCGACCATAGGCAGATCAATGTCTGGTATCCTGGCAGCAGTCATGATGACTTCATTCTGCAGCAGTCCACTGTGCCAGCTGCATTTGAGCCACCATGCTAAACCAAAAGGTGGCAACAAGGGTTATCCACTGACCACATGGCTCATAATTCCCATGAGCAATCTGCGTACAATGAAAGTCTGCTGCCACATGAAATGTGAAAGATCAGACCACTGTTGTGTTGAAACAACACCTCTGATGTCTGGGCTGCTCTAGAGCACCCCTGCAATACTCGGCAGAGCAGTTGCCAAGACTCATGGCAATCTGCTGCATGCTGCATAAGCTTGCCATCGTGAAGGGACAGCCCATGCCACCCTCTATACGGTGAGCAGCTGAGGAGCTGCAGCATGAAGAGGAAGAGAAGGAAGGAGCCAATGTTGCCAGCCCTCTTTCTACCTGGGCTGCCCATGAAGAACTTATTCAAGTTTGATACTGGTAAACACATTTTACCCTCTGTCACTGACCACCACAGTGTTTGTTTGGCCATAATGCAAAAATAAAAGGCATCACAAAATGAATATTCCAAACAAAATTTACAAATGAAATCATGCCCTATTGCATTTAAACAAAAACTAATCACCCATGTGCATTCCCTTAGTGCCTGTTTTCCATGTGCCTTTGCATTCTCCTATGCAGTGCTACCCAGTGGCTGCAGCATGATTGCTGGAAGGCTGTTGACTTTCAGTGGGGAGGACTGTAGATGACATTGAAGGATGACCTTGAGTATCTCTGGCCATGGAAGACTTGGCTGTGGGCTGCACCATCTTGGCATAGGCAGTACCTGTCTGGGATGGCTAGTTGATAGGCAACAGCAAGGGCACCGGCGACTGATGGAGTGGCAGGGGTAGGAGGACAAATGCTGTCATCCTGAAAGAGGACAGTAGGTTCTTGCTCCATGGAGCCACTATCACTTACCTGGGAGACAGATTGCTGAACTGCTGTGATACCCTGCAAACTCCTATGAACACTGTCATCCACAGCCACAATGGCAGCAGATGGAGCTTGTATAACTTCATTCTGAGCTTCCACTGCAACACTCAGGCATTGTGTAGCTGCTGCTTGTTTTGCAATGGAAGCTGTGACACGACCATCAGATGCTGCATCATGGTTGGATTGACAAATGTGCGAACAGAGTTCCATGCCAGAAAGGATAGTCTCCAAGCTCTTCACAGAGCCCTGTGTCAAGTTGGTGATAAACTCCTCCATGCTCTGTGACATTGAATGCAGAGTCTCTGGCAGGCTTCCCAAAGCACCAAGCATTTTGTTGTGAACACCCATCAGTGTTCTTCTCTAGGCTGCCTTATTGAAGTCCTCATCTGAGTCCTCTGCAATGAAACCCATGTGTGGCTTTGCCCTCTGGCAAGCTGGCACCTGTGCTATCCTCATCCCCTGCCCTGGTTGCAGGCCAATTATGCCTGGTGTCTAACTATGTGTAGATCCTGCCTTGAAGCTACCCTCTAAGATACAGACAGTGTCAGCATCTGTGCTGGTGGCCGCAAGTGTGAACTTAAGTAATGATGCGGGTATTCATCATCATTGTCTTCTTGGTGTTCCTCCACTGCCTGGTCAGCTTGAACCTCTTGGGTTTCTGAAAGGAAAAAGACATGAGGGTGAAGTTGTGATGAGGGGAGGGTGGGAGGTAAGAGGCACATGCTTACTCTATTTGCAGCATGTAAATCAGAAAATGCTCTCGATCATCATTCTTGTGGATATGCAGGCCCATCATTATACTTCATACGAACTCAAGTTTGTAAATTTGGCACAAGTGATGGCCTATGATCTAGACCATTGCCTGTGTCACCTGAAAGAATAGCCTTAAGTTCATTTAACATTATAAATAAGTTAAAATAAATAAACAAAGCCTAGGCACTTCCAGAAGCACTGATTTCCCAGCCACCAATCAGGTTTTCATTCCTGAAATCGCCTAGATGATTCAGAACTTGCTGTAACTGAGTTGTGGCTGGGTTTGGAGAAATTGGCACACGTGATGACATTCTTGAATTCATTGATCACATGTGCATTCTCTAAACAGGAGTTATTTCTTATTAAAGCTGCCACATTCATTGCATCAGCTGTGGCTCAGCTGACTGCACTCTTGCCTCTGAGCCTTTGTGTTCAAGTCTCACTCCAGGGCTTGAAACCAAAAATATATGCTGACACTGTAGTGGAATGCTGTCTTTTGGATGAAATGTTAAACTGAGGCCTCATCTAACTGCTTAGGTGGATGTAAAAGATCTCATTGCATTATTTTGAGGAAGAGCAGGGGGGTTATCCCCAGTGTATAATAAAGGCAAATGAAGTTCTGATGAAGAGCCACAGACCTGAAAGGTTGGCCGGACTCTGACGTGAAAGTCAGCGGCGAACCCGCTTCCGCCTAGCCTGGGGATCCGTCCCGTATTTTACAGGTCCCCAGGCTTTAATTGTCCCGCGGCGGGACTTCCACCCACTTGAGGGAGGAGGTCATGCCTCAGTGAGCTGCCAGCCAATCAGTGGGCCGGCAGCTCTTAGTCTCAGCAGCGCCACTGGGAGCGGTGGCCACTGCTGGGACTGTAGCCAAGCCGATGCCATGGGTCGAGGAGGGAAGGTAAGTAGGGGCATGCCTCACCGGGGAATCGGTCCTTCCCTGGTGAGGCTGGAGTGGTCATTTGGGGGGAGGGGGTGTCTTGGGTCCCGAGGGTGGGTTGGGAGGCAGGGACGGCCTTTCACGTCCCCAGCAGACTTGCTTACCACGGGTAAAATACCCGTGGAGGCGGGCGAGGGCCCTTAAGTGGCCGTTATGTGACCACTTAAGGGTCTTGATTGGCCTCGGGTGGGTGGGCCGTTTTTTCCTGCCAACGACTAAGTCTCTTTGACTCGCCACACTTTAGCCCCGCCTTTATGGCTGCCCGCCAGCTCTGGCGAACGCTGGCAACTGACTCCCACGACTTGTGATCAATGTCACAGGATTTCATGTCGCGTTTGCAGACGTCTTTAAAGCGGAGACATGGACGGCCGATGGGTCTGATACCAGTGGCGAGCTCGCTGTACAATGTGTCCTTGGGGATCCTGCCATCTTCCATGTGGCTCACATGGCCAAGCCATCTCAAGCGCCGTTGACTCAGTAGTGTGTATAAGCTGGGGATGTTGGCCGCCTCGAGGACTTCTGTGTTGGAGATACGGTCCTGCCACCTGATGCCAAGTATTCTCCGGAGGCAGCGAAGATGGAATGAATTGAGACGTCGCTCTTGGCTGATATACGTTGTCCAGGCCTCGCTGCCATAGAGCAAGGTACTGAGGACACTGATATAAATGCAAGCCTTTATTTGTAGAGCAGGTGGAAAATATAAACATCAGTAGAGTCAAAAGCACAAATTATATTGGGAAAGGCAGAACAATCAGAGAGGCTTCCCATTTTTCAATTTAGGAATGTTTGGAAACTGATATAATCTGATACTGTGAGCAATGAAGTGATGACTTGAAAAATCATTCTCTACATTGTAAACTGATTGATACTGATATTTCCTCTGGTTGGCATCCAGAAAGCACTAGGAACATAGATAATGAGAGCAGCATTCACAATCATTATTCCGGGCAGTGTATGATTTCCAGGTGTTTGACATGTTCCATCCTTTCAAGGGCCAATTTTAAAGGCGACTTGCCTGGTAGAAACTGGGCAAGCAGGCAGTCAAAATGGCTGCAGTGTCTTGCCCCCTCTGATCCCCATGCCTTCCTCTAGGTTGCAATTATAAGCAGGTGAGAGGGACACAAGCCAGAAGGTAGATCCTTTTTCAAATATGGAGATCGGGCTTCGTTGACATCATCGGGCTCGATTGCATATTTTAACCTGAGGCCCGCAAGGGGAAACTTTTGGAAGCTTCCCTGTCACAAGGCTACATATGTCTTGGTATTATCATTGTAGTTGGCAAGGTCAATAGCATTACAGGACTCAGACAGGAGTTGGCAGTGGAGGAGATGGTTCATCATTTGTGGCTGATCACAGTTCTACATCATTAAGTTACTGTCATTGTAACCCCATTCTTGCATCATTTGAACTATCTGTACTAGTGTGAAAGCAGTCACGGCATTGCCAGATTGACTACTCCTCATAGGCTGCAGCTGAGAGATACTCATCGGGTTTGATATCCAGATAAGTTGGCTTATTCGGTATATGTGTTCTCTGGGAATTGGAGCCAAAAGATTTGGCAGGAAATTGCATCTTAACTTCTGTCTTCTCAGAGCAGGATGGTGCTGGAACACTTGGCAAGGATCATTAGATCATTGGGGGCCATAAAAGGGCTATTAATCAGCCTGCAAATCCTCCTGCGATTTCACACCGGCCTCCTCTGTCTTGGGCTTCTTTCCCTTTCCTTTGACTGTGAGGCCCTCCAAAGCCTTCTCCCAACCATTTACCTGAGTGACACAGACTGTTCTCTTGGGTCCCCAGTAGTGGCCTCCTACTACTCGAAATTGAGTCAGAAACAGATGGGGCCAATATAGATGTGGAGGGCTGGATGGTTTGCTAACTGCCTCAATTTCCTCCTGCTGGAAGTTAAAATCAGCACTTAAAACTCTGATTGTCAGACCAAACAATCAAACACACCTTCTGTCTATAAATTCTAAGCGGTATTTCTATATCTGTAGCATGATGCGGACTGTATATTGGTAATTAGTCACTATAACTTGTACCCTTGCAAAATAAGACTCATTCCCTACAGAGCCATGATTTGTGGTACAAGGAATTAGATTAAAAAAGCAAGTTCCAGTTTTATATCAATGCATAATGCTGGAAATGGAATTACAGCACACAGCATCACTAAACAATACAATGCAATTTATGAGTATGCTGGTAAATTTTCCATAGGTTTATCTCATTTCCAGTTTCTTTTTGTGCAGCCTCATATTAAAGTACTTCGTTTGACATCTAAAATAGATTTTGCTCTGATTGCTGTCAGTAGTACTCTATGAAGTCCAATTTCCACTGTTTATTCTAGAAGATAGTTGTCTGTTTTTGCATTAAAGAGAAACTGGCGTATTAAATCCAGCTAAAATTAATACATGCACATCCCTTATTCATCATGCCACAGTACTTCATGCATTTATGATGTCCATAAAATCTCTGAATTGATAACAACCTAGTTTTCCTGAAGTTGGAAAATAACAAAAAAAGGAACAATTAAAATGTGTTTTTTTTGTTCTTTTCTAGTTTTCCAATTTTAAAATAAAAAAACAATTTTAGTAAGCCTTGTACAGTGATAATAAAACATTAGTCATGAATTTAACCCCTGGCAGGAGTTGGGTGATGGGGGTTGAAGTGGATGACAATGTTCCCTGTAAAATTTTGTTTTTCAATGTGTAGTCCCTTTAAATATTTTGCAGCGGCCGGACACACATGGTATTTAACCAGGAACAAGACCTTCCAGGCTACTGCCTGGCCTCACATGTGCGCAGTTTAGCAGGAACATCAGTGGATGGCAAACTATCCACACCGGAGATTTTAATTCCTCGGCCTGTTCAGCATTGGTCTGCCAGACTCTCAGTTGAGCACAGCTAACTGGCTGGTGGGCCAGAGTGGGATTTTGGGTGCCAGGAGACTGTCACTAGGGACCTGAAGGAATGGCCCAAGCAATCAGTTAAATGACCAGGTGTGTGTGTGTATGGTTGGAATAGAGGGTGGGAATAGCCCTCCTGCTCCTCCTGTACCATATGCGGGAACAAAAAGAATAAAATTAAATCACCTTTCTAGGCTTCATCTGATCCTGACATCTTTAGCCATCAGATTGTCCTGGCAGGACAGTCAATACAGCTTCCCAGTGCAGGCCTCAGATTAAAATTTCAGTCAGGCCCAAATTACATAATTTGAGCCCGATCTGGAAATTTAAAGAACCACAGTGCTTTCTAGCAGGCGTCGCCCTCTCTTGCTCCAAAGAGTAAGTTAAAAATGAAAGCAGATGACAGTGAGGTTGGAGGGGAAAGCCACTGTAACTATTTAACTGACCCTCCACCTGATTCCTGCCTGCTGGGCTTGGAAGTTGGATTAGAATGAAGATCAAAAATATTCATCTGGTGTGATCAATTTCATGGTGATGTTAAACAAAGGAAAAACCTTAAATTTGGCATTTTTATGTCATTATATATTATAACTTAAAATGTTAAGGGTTAATGGCACACTGATACAGCAGGGATTGTTGTTTGAAATGCATTTTGAGACAGCACATCATAGCATCAAACCTTGACCATTTTGAAGTTGTTTGATGCTCTAACTATGAGGGTATAGTAGGAAACATTCTGACATCCATCACTATAATGAGTACTCAAATAACTTTTTCAAAAAGGATTTAAAGAGCATTTCAACTGGTTCTTCCTTAGCTTAAGAAATACTTTACTGAGTCCATCAAAGATGGCCATTGGTGCTTTCAAAGTTTGCATTTGGTGTATTCTGACAGACGTTATTCTCTCACACATCAATGGGTAAGAAAAGAAAGGTAGCTTTTTACCTTCATGAGGATAAGAGCTCATTAGGACCCTCAGAGTTCATATCTATTTGTGTGATAAGCAAGTGGGTATTTGCTTTTTCAATGTAATGCTGCTTTGTCACAGTTTTTAAAAAATCTATGTTACTACTCATGTCCAAAAGTCAAGTCACAAAGAATTCTGAAAATTGTAATTAAGTATTATGCTGTCATTCACCTTTAGAACTCTCATTGGTTCTTGTAATCCCAGTAAATTAGCCAACCAGCTGTCTAATAATAACAGCTATTGTAAGCATGTGACATCCACATGAAACACTTTGTACTCCCTCTGGCTTCCAATAAGCAACTAATCTTTCCTTTTTAAAAGGAAAGGAACAAATAAAGAAAAAAATATAAATTCAAAGGAATTTCTTGACAGACTCCCTGCTGGTAATTACCTTTCCAGACAAAAGGCTTATAGGTGTCATCACTGAAACTCCATTTAGAATGTATAAAGAAAGGTGGAATAGGTATTTAACTCTTAAAAAGCTGAATTTCACTGCAGTCTGCATTACTGCATCATGTTTTCAGTTAGTTCAAACAAACACATCCAAATAATTCAATAACGTAATTCTACGGAAACTCTTCTCCCTGAAAACATGAACTGCAGTGGTTGAAGAAGGCGGCTCACCACCAGCTTCTCAAGGGCAATTGGGGATGGACAACAAATGCTGGCCTGTGATATTCACATCCCTTGAAAGAATTTTAAAAAATAGCTTAAGCCAATGTAATTGGTACACACATATCCTTGTTTACATTTCTGTACACTTGTTCAATAAAGCCTTTACTTTTGCTTATGCGGCTGCAAGCAAGGCCTCTTTTCCTACATTACAACAGTGACTACATTTCAAAAGTACTTTATTGACAGTGTCATTAGAACTTTCTTTTATTGAAAGCTGAGAGTTCTGTGTACTTTAAAAAGACTGAGAAAGACTTTCTGAGAACATTGAATGCTGAACTGGGTGGGGCACAGTCTGCAAGGCAATTTGTTTCCAGGAAAATTTATGACTGTCTTGTGACTTCACTGTTGAAAGGGTTTTAATTTCAGTTTTGCAGAGTGAAACAGACCAGGAAACAGCTAGCAGTGAGCTGTGATTTGCTGATAGACTAGAGAAAAGACCGACTTTCTGCGAATGAGGCCTTGCTCCACTCAGAAAGAAATTCTACATTTAAGGTGTGGTTTTGACCTGCCTGAAGAGAGAGGAAGACCCAGGAAGAGAGAAGTTGCTATACACTGTGTATAGAGGAAGCCCTGCATTGTTAAAGGGAGAAAATTCCTACTGCCTCCAGTGTCTGAAAAATCTCTGCTTCATGAGTGATTCCTGTTGCCTTTTGTGCTTTTATGGAAATCCTCACATCTCAAGAAAGTTTCTACTGTTAGACTGCTACTTTAAAATTTAAGTAGACCTGTTGCTACACCTTTTGCTGAATGACCTGTGTGATGCCTGCTGCAGACAAATTTCCTTGAACTCCTACCCATCACAGACTGTTCATCAAACTCGCCTGGAGAGACTTCAAGTGACATCTGACTATTCGACTCTGGGACACCTCACTGATCTGGAAATATCCTACCAGACTGTGACAACTAATTATTTTATTATTCCTAATAAAGGCCTGCTCGGGTCTGCAAAAAAAAACCGACCCGATCCCGACTCTGCCCAAGTCCTTCCATTTTTTTCCCATGTCCGACCTGAGCACGACCCAACCATCAGTTAACTTACCTTCCATTTTTCACTTTGTTGCTGATCTGCACAAGCTTAAAATAACTGTAACAAAACCATCTTTCTGGTCCAAAAATTAAATTAACATTGGAGCCACTTACCTGTGATAGAGCGTGTCTGACCCGGCTCGACCCGAGCCCATATGCCTGACCCGAAAGTGCAACCCGACCCGACCCGAATCGAACCCGACACACGTTGCCGGGTCCCGTCGTGTTCGAGTCGGGTAGCTGACCTTTAATTCCCAATAAACAATTGTAATTTAAAATATCTTTCTAAAACCAGTTTACCATTGGTTTTTGAATGTATGTGTGCGTGCATGAGAGTTGGGAAGAATAAGGAGTTATAAAATCTTTATGTATCCCATTGCCAACTGTGCAACAGCCCCAACAAACAAATTTCTCTGCAGCACCTGTGGAAGAGCCTGTCACTCCAGAATTGGCCTTTATAGCCACTCCAGGCGCTGCTTCACAAACCACTGACCACCTCCAGGCGCGTATCCATTGTCTCTCGAGATAAGGAGGCCCAAAAGAAAGAATGTATCCCATTATTGTTTAAGATTCGGTTTATTAATAAATAGTTAATTTTGTTATTATTTAAAGAAATCTGCTTTGGTGTGCTTTATTCTGTGTTTAATTTGGCTAATTTCCGGTAGGTGGGAAAGTTCACTAATATGCTGTGACCTGTGGAGTAGTGGGACTGAATTAACAATGCATTACTCCCTCCTTGGTTGTAACAGCAGTAAAACACTTTCAGACCTTCTAAGCCATGAAAGGTGCTATATAACTACAAGATTTTTTCTTTTTTAATTTACTCAAGGAGTTTCAGAAGGCCGATATAGTAGTGGGCACTCTAAGCAAAGGGATAGGTTTGTAAAGCACTAGAATACTAAATTCATCGACCACCAGGAGGTGTAAAACTTCAGTTAATGAATAAAGAATTTCTTTTTGAATTGTACATACAGGTGGTTGATTGGCCTATTCCTGTTCCTATATTCCTTTCAGCCCATCGAGCCTGATCACTACCTCAACATTACTTTCCTGCACTATTCTCATGTCCCTGATGTCATTAGTATCCAGATATCTATTGATTTCCTTGAACATGCTCAATGATTGAGCTTCCACAGCCCTCTGGGGTAGAGAATTCCAAAGATTCACTACACCTTCAGTAAAGAACTTCCTCCTCATCTCAGTCTTAAATGGCTTACCTCTTTATTCTGTGGCTATGTCCCCTGGTTCTAGACTCACCAGCCGGGGGAAACCTCTTATCTACATTTACCCTGTCACACCCTGTAAGAACTTTGTAAGCTTCAATGAGCTCCCCTCTCATTCATTGAAAATCTAGAGAATACAGGCCTAGTTTCCTCAATTTCTCCTTAAAGGACAATTCTTCCATCGCAGGGATTAGTCTGGGATACCTCCGTTGCACTCCCTTTATGGCAAGTATATCCTTCCTTAGATGGGGAGACGAAAACGGTACACAATACTCCAGGTATGGTCTCACCATGGCTCTATACAATTGTAGCAAGACATCTTAACTCCTGTACTCAAAATCCCTTGCGATGAAGGCCAACATACCATTTGCCTTACTAATTGCTTGCTGCACCTGCATGCTAGCTTTTATTGATTCATTAACCAAGACACACAGGTCTCTTTGAATATCAACACTTCCCAACCTCTCAGCATTCAAGAAATACTCTGCATTTATGTTTTTTCTAACAAAGTGGATAACTTCACACTTATGCACATTATATTCCATCTGCCATGTTCTTGCCCATTCACTTAGCCTGTCAAAGTCCCCTTGACGCCTCCTTGCATCCTCCTCACAACTTACAAATTTGGAAATATTACATTTGATCCCCACAACCAAATCATTTATGTTGATTGTGATCAGATCATGAGGCGGGGAGGACATCGACGGGAGGGTAGTGGAGAGATCAGGGGTTGAGAAGGACATCAGTGGGGGTGCTAGAGAGATCAGGGGCAGGGTTGAAGAGGACATCAATGGATGGGGGATAGGGGAACCAGAGCAGTTGTGCGGACATCAGCAAGGGAGGCTGGGGTGATAGGGTGGGGGGGAGGGGGTGGTAAAATAGGGGCACATCAATTGAGTGACCAGAGAGGTGGCCCCAGCACTGATCCTTGCGGTACCCCACTAGTCACAGCCTGCCTTCCTGAGAATGATCCGTTTCTTCCTACTGTCTATTTTCTGTCTGTTAACCAATTCTCAATCCATACCTGTCTATTATCCACAATCCCATGTGCTCTAATTTTGTTTACTAACCTGTGTGGGACCTTATCAAAAGCCTTCTGAAAATCCAAATACACCACTGAGCTGACATGAAATGTCTTGTGTAATTTAGATTCAACATAGAAATGCTGTATGCCAAATTAAAAGAGGATTTAGAATGCTGTCTTTCTATGAATTTTGAACTGCCAGGGGCAACGAAGGTATTGCACTTATTTTCAGGACCGTTGCAATTTCAGTGAAGAATTGACTAGTTAACTTTATTAAGCAACAGCAAAGCATAGTCACAAAATATCAACTAGACTACTCCATTTTGGACAGAAAGAGCTTAATTGGGCATATATATTTAGGGTGTAAGGATTTTTCTTAAGATAATTGTTTAGGCACTGTGGTGAACCACAGTAATTAAAAGAACGCTCAATCTAGATATAAATTGGTTCTCTGATGGCCTTCTGTTCAATATAATTTTTTAGCAGTTTGAGATTGCATTTATTTCTGTAGAAATCTTGGCCCTGATATCTATGAGGAGGCAGGGAGGGAGCTGGTAAGGGAGACATCAACTGGGTGGAGGCGCAGAGAGATCGGGGATGTCAGTTGTGGGTGACATCAATCGGGGGACTGGAGAGATCAGGCTCGGGGGCAAAGATTATGGGGGGAATGCCCATGGAGGTGATCATGGTTGGGGAGAGTCTGATCCCTAGATTAGCTAGGTAGATTGTGGAGCTGGATGTAAGTACTTACCTGTGCTTTCCAGCAGTATTGACCTCCCTTAAGCACGGTCCAACGAAGCAACCTGAACCCCAAAGAACTTTCCAAAAAGGTTATTGGCTCCTTTTATGAAGAGGTGCCGGGGAGTGGAATTTTCAGCCTGTATGAACACACAGGCACTCAAACCATGCAAACAACTAATGCAGGTAATCACAACAGTCCTGTCAACAAGAACAAGTTGCTCTCCTCAACTCCAAATACTTTGGCAAGATCAGCAATAAAGAGCACTGGTGAGTGCATGCCCAGTATAATAGGTGGGATTGTGCACTTGAGGCTTTTTGGGGTCACATTTTCTCTATTTGTCTCTCAATTCTACCCAAAAGCTGCAATGTCTTGCAATTAATGGCCTCACCCTAAGTCGTTTGCACCTCCTCCCTCCCATTCCTGACCACTGGATTGTCTCTTCCCCCAGCCTTCCAGACAGTTCAGCATGGGAGGCAGGCAATTTCCTGCTCTTCCACAACTGGCAAGTTGAAGCTGAATCCATTTAAGGGAAGCCTAAACCCAACAATGATTTGGGACCCCTGACACTGGCTTTAGGTGAGCAACACTGCAAACTCCACCATATTTGTGTCTATTTGGAGCATAAGTCAAACTTCCCCCCATTGTCTTTTCACCCTTGAACCTTAGTTCAAACCTAGCTGATGGGAAGAAAATATTTTGTTCAGGACCTTCATGGTTTGTAAATTACTTTCATTTGAGTCATCTAATTTGACAACCCTGCTGAGATGAGCCAACATCATAAAGCTGCCCATAATTTACCATAAATGTGATCTAACTGGGCAACAGCATATCAAGATGGAAATGGAAAATCACACTCTTGCAGTCAGAAGGGGTGGGGATAGGGGTGGGGGATGATATTCACAAAGAAGTTCTGTATTAAATACTTTTAAATTTGATCTGGGAGTAGCAAACCTCATCATCATTCTAATTCCTCATCTTAATGAGCATAAATTTCAACTCTATTCCCTCTGACTGACAAAATGTATTCAATAGTAAAGAACCTTCTCCACCACAACAAACTTATAATGTTCTGCTTTGAATCATTGGTTAGTAATCCTTTTTCAGAAAGAGTTGCAATACACTGCTGTGACTCACAGACTGTATTATTAATGTGTTTACTGAGAGATGGTGCCTGCATGAAACATTATGTGAAGGCAGTTTACATTTAATAAAAATAGCACATGCCCGAACAAACAGCTAGCAGTGAGTTATATGTCTATAACGAACTTCAGGGCTTAGATCACATTTATTAGTTTCTCAGACAATACTTCTACAATTTATGATAATAGTTGAATTCCTTGATTGAATTACAACCTTGGTATCATTAATCTATATATTTTGTAAACCAGTAATCATAGCTATGATAACAGATTCGGTAACACCTCCTTTAAAATGAAAAAGGAACTGTAAATGTTGGAAATGTGAAACAAGAATTGAAAGTACCAGAAATACACAGCAGGTCTTTCAGCTTTTGTAAAGAGAAAAGACAGGATAATAGGTGGAATTTTAACTCGCCCTGATCAGCAGGAAAGCATCAGTTAAAATGGAGCAGCCCTATTTCAGCCCCTGTTCCCCGTCAATCTGCGATTTTAATGATGACGCCTGAAAGAAAACCTTGGCTGGAGAAAGTATTTCAGAATCGCTACTGTGGAAGTGGAGCAAATAATGCAGATTTGGAAAAAGTTGAAAAGAGGGATATAGCAGGGTGATGGAGTCTCAATTTGAGACTAGAGAGGGAGAGCAATATTAATAAAGTTGTTGAAATAAATGCAGAAATAAATATCGGAGAAGTATTAGGGGAATAGGGGGAAGAGAGTCTGTGAGGGAGTAAGAAACATTGGGAGAATTTTAATTCCCCAGGACAGGTGGTAGTGGGGCAAGGAGGGATTAAGTTCTGAAAATGTCTGTAACCTGACCCCCAACCCACCTAAAATGTACCTTCTTCTGATTTAACAGGTGCAGGTTGGGGCTGGGTGAGTAACTACTCGAGAGATAGGTCAGTAATTTAACTATGCAAATGAGGCTGCATGCCTCAGATTTTAACAGACTTTTACATTTACTGGCTGCGGGCCAGGTTTCCCAGGGTTTGGGAAACCCAGCCACTGAAGGGAGGTGGGAACAGCTGGATCCAACAGGTAAGTGCCTTTTCGAGACTGCTTGTGAGCCAGGAGGAGCATGAATGCTTCCCCTGCCCGCACTCAAGTTAACTTGCCACAATCAGTCTCCCTCCCTAATGTCAGATGACCTCTCCCCTCTTATCTCCCACCCCCCACTCCCCCACACAGATCTCCACCATCTCACCACAATATCTTCCCCATGATGCCTTCCCACCACACCCTCAAAACGATCTCTTCTTTCCTCCTCTTCGATGCCTACTTGTGACCTTCCAGCACCGGCCTTCCCGCCCGACTGTCACCCAGCCTCTTAATCTGATTGGTTGATGGCCAGGAAACAGAGAAAAAAAATTCAAATGAGGTTGTGCCATTAAATTTGACAAGACCTCCACATTACTGGGCTTCCTGGCTCCTAAACCACTAACCCCACCCCCCCCCACCCCCCGACCCCCAACCCCCACTCCAGCCACTTCTTCCTAGTAAATAGCGCGGCCATTGTTGTCGAAGTGGCATGGGAGATTAAAAAAATTAGAATTGATAAAACCAGGAGAAAATATATTGGGCAACATTCCAAAATATTGGAGTCATGATTGAGTAGTATGTCTGTAAATGCTCAAAGCAGTGAAGAAAAAAAAATACAGAAGCATTAATAGCTATTAGGATGTGATTTTATAGCTGTAACAGAGATGTGTTTTAGATCTGGGCAAGACTTGGGAACTTAACATTCCTGGTTATAACAGTTTCAGGAGAGATAAGGAGGCTGAAAAAAGTGGTGGGGTGACAGTGTTAGTAAAAGATTCTGTCACTGCACTAGAACAAAAAGATGTCCGAGAGGTAAAACAGAATCCATATGGATAGAGTTTAGTTTAGTGATACAGCACTGAAACAGGCCCTTCGGCCTACCGAGTCTATGCCGACCATCAACCACCCATTTGTACTAATCCTACACTAATCCCATATTCCTACCACATCCACACCTGTCCCTATATTTCCCTACCACCTACCTATACTAGGGGCAATTTATAATGGCCAATTTACCTACCAACCTGCAAGTCTTTTGGCTTGTGGGAGGAAACCGGAGCACCCGGAGAAAACCCACGCAGACACAGGGAGAACTTGCAAACTCCACACAGGCAGTACCCAGAATTGAACCCGGGTCGCTGGAGCTGTGAGGCTGCGGTGCTAACCACTGCGCCACTGTGCCGCCCTAAAAGATAAGAATGGAAATGGTACAGTTCTTGGTGTGCAATGAGATAGAGGGAAGATCACAATCTAGTTTGGTCCAGTGTAAGAATATAAAAGGACAATGAAGAGTCAAAGATAGGGGTATTGGGATGGGACAAGGAAAAGGGGATCTGGTTAAATTAATTGGGCAGAAAAGTTAGTAAACAAATCAGTACGGAGAAATTTTTCAAATTTAAGATACATGAAGCACAAAATCAATGAGCTCAATTTTGTCATTGGGGGTCAAGTCACTCTGCCGGGGCCAAAAGCAGGAGCCAATCTCACTCCAGCAGGCAGCAGGACCCTGGGGTGGCATTTTGCCTGTGGCGGCTAATTAACAGGCTGTTGCCAGGGCCACCTTCCAATTGATGACGGCAGCCCGCCTCCAGAGCTGCTGGCCCAAGCAGAGGGCCGGCTACTATGGGGGCGACAGCGCCTCCACTAGCAGTGGCCACTGCTGAGGCTGCAGCTCAAGGATGAGGGCTCTTTAATCCTGAAGTGCCCTCAAAGACTTGTGTGCATGTGTGTTGGGGAAGCCGGGGTCAGGCAGGCAGGCTCCGGCATTCAGGGGGCAGGGATTTCATGGTGCACCGGCAGCCAGTTAGGCGAAGGAGTGGCTATTGCTGTCCGGGTCCCCCTCATGGGCCATGGAGTTCCCATCAAGGAGACCCCCCCCCCCACTCAAGTGGCTGTTGAGGCGCCCGCTACTGGCAGTATGCCACGGTGGCAGGAAGAAATCAGGATCCCTTCCCGATGCCTTCCCCCACCATATTGCTAGCACTCTGGCTTCCCAGCCCGAATCCAAAGTGCTGGGAAAATTCAGCCCAATATATTCCTATAAGACAAACAAGTGCATCAAAAAGATTTGTGTGTGTAAATTAAAAGAAATACAAAGGTTAAAACTAAAATTAAACTTAAAAGGGAGGCAGTGGGAATCCTTGAAGACTTGCTGAGCTCTGTGCTGAAGAGACGCAATGCATTAATTGTTATACAAGCTCTGAAAAAGGCAGAATATTTGTTTCCATGACTTATTTTGTTGCAATATTATCACCATCTGATTTATCTTGGGAAACTGTTACTGAAATTCACCACATCACTTTCTTTAACAGAACTGCTTTGTTCAATGAATAGCCTTCTAAAATGCTCCAAATGATTTTCAGATTGTGATGTATTGTCCTCAACTTCCCGTATTTTTCTTTCTGCTCTGTCACTGTCTCTTCAATTTACAGTCAGATCCCTTTGCTGACAATTTTCAACAAGTAATTGGTTTGACAGATGTACTATTCAGTTAGAGCACTGAGACTCACCAAGTTGACAAAGCAACATTTACTTTTGCTTGATGTAATAAGAACCGTACAGAAATAATCAAGCAACTTAAGGCAAATCTGAGATCAATAGATTTTGCTAGACAAGGGTATAAAGGATATGGAACCAAGACAGGTGGATGGAGTTAAGATACAGATAAACCATAATCTCATTGAATAGCAGAACAGATTCAAGGGGCTGAATGGTCTTATCCTGTTTCTATGTAACACAATAGCTGAATAAGTGGAGAGCATAATAACCTAATACATTGCTTTAATAATGAGAGAAAATGATAGAAATATTGAACAGGTCAGTTAGCATCTGTGGAGACAAGAAACATAATTAGCATTTCAAGTTGATTACCTTTCTTATAACTGGAAGAAATTAGAGAATTTGCAGATAATAAGCAACTACTCCCCCTTTCAAATGCTGAAAGGGGAGGGATGAGGAATATATGTTTGGAGGCTGGGGGGTTGGAAGGAATCATTCCCTCTGCAAAACCCTATTCTGTTCTTCAACCACCCCCAATAACCCCTCTCCATCCCATGGCACCTGCCTGTGCAACCACAGGAGATGCAACACCTGCCCTTTTACCTCCTCCCTTCCCACCATCTAGGGTCCCAAACACCCCTCCCAGGTAAAACAGCGATATACTTGCAGTTCTTTCAATTTATTATATTGTATTCACTGCTAAAAATGTGGTCTCCTCTACACTGGGGAGACCAAATGCAAATTGGGAGATCATATAAACTGTTAAATCTCTATGACTTCTTCCAACTATGATGAAAGGTCATTGACCTGACCTGCTGAATATTTCCAGCATTTCCAGTCTTTATTCCAGATTTCCAGCATCCGTAGTTTTTGCTTTTGTAATACATATCTTTAACTGGTCAGGTTCACTTGCTACTTGTGTCCAGTTGAGCTGACACTGATCCACTTCTCTGTAACCTGCTAAGAGGTACCAGCACAGATACAATGATCCGAATGGCTCTTTCCATGCTGTAAGATTTCATCTGTACCTTTGGCATGGAGAACAGTAGGTGTTGTCCTGGCAGTAACATAAACATATGTTCCTTTTGTGAGTGCTGACTTACCTAGATCCACAATTTGTGTCACCTCTTTGGGTGCAGTGTTTAAACTACTCCAGTGATCCTTGGCACTCAATTCAATGAATAAGGCACATCTTTAAAACAGTTGGTCGGTGGTTATGTATGCAGATATGAAGAGTGTATTTCAGGCTTTTTCACAGCTTAGGGACTGAATTCAAAATGGGTAATTTCATGGAATTGTTAACATTGTCCATTCAAGCATTCTGCATGTGATTTCTTGGTCTGTGTATCAGCCTCAGTTTTCTTTGGACATTTATTGAATCTGACAGAGGGATGTCAGCGGTAAGAAAAGATTAGCTGCAGAATTTCTATCAAAATTCTGGATTTATCTCAGGGAAAATTCAGCTGGGAATACCTGATGCCTTGGAATTTCCTCAGAGCTTGGAATTTCCTCAGAGCTTGGAATTTCCTTGGAGCTTGGAATTTACTCAGATCTGCTCCTCCTTCGCCACTATAACTTCGCTGGAAATGTAGCAGAAACAGGATTTCTGGCAAAGTCATGATGGCGGAGTGGGAACAGCTTTGAGAAAATCACAGACCTAATGTAAGTGTCCCTTTGGAGACAGAAACAGAAAATTTCTGTTCTGCAGTTTCTGTTTTTGTTTCAGATTTCAGCATCTGCAGTATTTTGCTTTTGTATTAGTGTCACTTTGGAAAGTTGGTCTGCTCAGGGAAAATATTTGAATTTGCTTTAAATGAGCTACACCACTGTTGCCCCTTTACAGAGAGAAAAGAAATTGCAGCAGCTGGTGGCAAAGGGAGTTATATATGGGTTTCCTTTGTCTGCACATTGCGTCAATGGGAAAGCAAATCATTAGTGTAAAACTATGCAAACCAGATGCAAGCAACTAAACTATCTGGACATTTTTGTGCAGACTTTAAAAGGATTCTTCGGGGGAAGAAACAAGTAAGAGAGCAACGGTGCTTGTCTCTTTCATTTCACTCTTGTATTAAAATAGACTGTGCACTAACGTGATGCTTTCTTATTCATGAAGATTGCAATCATACAGGAAATGGTGCGCTCATTTTGTGCTGACCTTTTCACTTAGATGATTTATGGTATGGTCATGTTGGGACCAAAACAGTTGATATGGTTTTGTGTGATAGGATGGATATTGGATTGAAAGAATGTCTCTTTATTTGCAAGTGGAGGAGAAAGAGCTCAGGCTCTGGTGTCCAAAATAGACTGAGTTAGACAGAGGACAATACTTCCAAGAGGATTTGTGCTTGAATTCCCTTTGCAGCAGTCCAGTCCTCTTGGTGCATATCATCCTGATTGTTTATTCTAATAGTGTTCTGGATCCATTAGTATCAGGACTTCCTTCTCAGTCAAAGTTGGTGCTTCCTAAATAGCAAAGTTGTGGCAGGCACAACAGCTTATCGCTATTCTGGACATCCGATCTACAGCAACTGCAGATCCCCTCTCCACCTGTCCACACAGTGAAAGCCTGCTTTCCACACCTCTGATGGTCCTCTTGATTATTGACCTGGAAGCTGCATGTGCCCTACTTAGCACTCCTCTGATGCTTTTTGGGACATTCTGATTGAAGATCATCAACCTTCAGGCAGGGGGTAAGCTTTAATGCCTAGAATCTGTCTGTGGATCTGATTCAGTTTCCTGAAGAAGTCAGGGTGGGCCTAATGACCAAGGATGAAGATATCGTGGAAACATCTTGTTCATTGATATTGACATTGAGTATGCTCTGCATTGTGGGAGTGAAATCCCTTCCCATTCACATGGCTGAATGGATTGCTCCATGTCAAAGCCTAACAAAAGTGTATGGCCCTTTCCCTTGCTGTAACTCTAAAGGCAATGAATTGGGTAAATATTTGAAGGAGAATAATTATATGGTTACGGGGGAATAGCAAAGGAGTGGGACTAACTGGATTGCTCTTTGCCACGGAGACACGATAGGCCAAATGGCCTCCTTCTGTGCTGCACTATACTATGATTTTATGATTCTATATAAGGGAATCAGTGACCTGACAATTGCATGTCTATGCTACTCCTGAGCTGGTGTTGCAGGTATCCCCTATGACTGCCTGTAATGACCCTACTAAAGGGGCAAAAGCTGAAGTCACTGCTCAGCTTCATAGCCTCTGAGAGAGCAGTGCAGGCAGATGAGTTTGGCTTCAGGCCTTCCTGCAGCAGGTCACAGAGGTGCCCTATTGCCTGTTTGGTGAAGTGCATTCTTCTTCTGCAGCTCTCTTCAGAGATCCTGATATGACATACGCTGCTTAGAAGTTCTTTGATAGACCAGGTAACAGCTAGTGCGCTGCAACCTATTTAAATGGTGCCTGACTGTCCTTAGCTCCATTCCGTATACCTCCTCCTCCATGAAGTGGTATGCCCATGGGAAAGGATATATCTGTTCCAGAGATGCCCTGCATGCAGGGAGAGAGGCATAAAAGCATTTCTATGGGCTTACCCTGTGAGGTGCAGTAAGAATCAAGTGCAGGTCTTTGTGGAATATAATGCAAAAAAGTTGCAAAAAACATTTCCAAGTTCTGGAAATCATTAAACAAAGTTTTCAGACTCTTCAAATCCATTTCCTCATTTTCACCTTAATCAGGTGTTTTTGGCAGATGCTGCATCTCAAATGTCTCACTCTAATTTATCTGAATTGTAATAGTAATACAAACTGGGGAAACTAGGAGCTGCCATACCTCCTGTTCTCACTTTGATAAGCAAGTGAAGCCAGTGAGGACTCAGGGGCGGATAACGAGAAAGATCAAAAGATGGGAGACTTGGGTGAAATATCTTCCACCTCAGTTTCCTCACTAGAAAGATTCCTGTGTCTGCACATTAAGGGCTGGATTTTATCAGTGCTCTAGGGATGGGCTGGGAGGCAGGAGGCCCATAAAATGGTGAGGGAAGGTAGGGGTGGAGTGCCCATCACCTTCCTGATGCCATGGCATTTTACCAGCAGTTGGGAGGTGGTTAAATTCAGCCCCAAGTATGTGAGATTGGCAAGCAAATACACTCTCCCAACTGAAATACTCAAGAACAAACTGTCAGTCAGCTGAGAAATTGCTTGCCATCCTGGTTCTATTTTTAGCTCTAAAACCTGCCCAAGTCTATATGTCACAAGATTCAAACAACAAGATTTAAGTGCCCTTAATGCATGTTGTGAAGAAATGAATTTGTGTTTTCATAAGCAGAGAAAGAATAGACAAGCATTTACTTGCACTTAACCCAGCTGAGACCCTGAGCACTCTCCCCAGATTGAGGGAATAAGTAGTTCCATACAAATGAGCTTTTTGACCAGCAAGCTTGAGAGTTACAGCTCGCTTTGCATAAAATAAATCTTTGTCTTGCGATTGAAAAGTTTTCAGCATAGGTGCAACAATGCATAAAAGACAATTTATGACCTTCTTGTTATTAGTGGCTAAATATCTTTTACTGTTTAGTACTAAAATTACAAATTCTGTTTTATGAAAATCCCAGAAGAAATATCTTTGTACACTGTCAAATTATGTGCAATTTACCAATAGCTTTTACTATTTTCACAGAAAAGTCCTTAGTAAAACCCAAGTCAGATGTCAGTGTATAAGTTAATGATATTCTATCTAATCATAATCTATATGAATGACTTGGATGAAAGGACTGAGTGTTTTGTAGAACAATTTGCTGATGATACAAAGATAGGTAGGACAACAGGTTGTGAGGAGGATACAAGTCTGTAAAGGAATATAGTTAGGTTCAGTGTGTGGGCATAAATTTGGCATATGAAGTATAATGTGAGGTTGTCCACCTTGATGAGAAGAATAGAAAAGCAGGATATTATTTAAATATAGAGAGTCTGCAGAATGCTGCAGTACAGGGGGATCTGGGTGTCCTTGGACATGAATTACAAAAAGTTAGCATGCAGGTACAGCAAGGAATTAGGGAGGCAAATGTTGGCCTTTATTGCAAGGGGGAATGGAGTATTAAAGTAGGGAAGTCTTGATACAACTGTACAGGGCGTTGGTGAGAGCATACCTAGAGTACATCATATGGTTTTGGTCTCCTTATTTAAGGAGGCAATTACTTGCATTGGAGGCAGCTCAGAGAAGGTCCACTAGGTTGATTCCTGGAATGAAGGGGTTGCCTTTTGAGGAAAGGTTGAGCAGTTTGGGTCTATACTCATTGGAGTTTAGAAGAATGAGATGTGTGTTGTGTGTATACACCTTTAAGAGGTGAGGCAATGTTATCAGGCCAGCAGTGTAAGAGCTGTGATAAAACACACCATGTAACCTCTAGTTTGGGGGTTGTACGAAGTACCTGTACAGTGAAGACCTGTCTATACATGCAGAACCATCCTTAAATAAAGAGTCCACATTACTGCGTTATTGATCCTGTCCTGGGTGGTCAGTGCTTTGCGTATAGTAGCAGCTAACACAAACGTTAAGACAACACACAGTATGGTGGCAGCGGCGTGTATTTGAAGACTAGACCACGCTGCAGATTTTTAAAAACTTACAGTTAAAACATGGACCAGAAGACAGGATCATGGTGTTCTACTTCAGCACAAGGTCGTGGAGAGGAACCAACCTGAAGTCAGGAAGAGCCACACACAATAAAAGGCAAAGTCTCTTTAAAACTGTGAGTACCTAACTTTAAAATTGCCAAACTGGTGGTTGAAAGAAGCCGCAGGTCAGTCGTGAATCATGCTGTCCAAGTTTGCTGCAGGTTGCTCCAGGATCATGCTATCCAATGCCCATTCTGACCCAGGCAAAAGTAAAATAAAAAAAGCTGGGATGCCATTGCAGAGCATCTTCCTAGGCTGACTGCTTTATGGGTGGGTCCTAACAAAAACATGTGAATTGGGCAACAGCACAACATCCTCCAAGGAGAATTGCAGCCATCTCTGTCTGCCTGTATAACAGGAGACAGCACCACATCTTCCAAGCCTGTTCACAAGTGAAACTGCAGGCAGTTATTTCTATTTGCCTGTACAGCAGGAGATTTATTTTAAGAGCAATGGCAGTTCAGCACAGTTCCCTACCATCAACTGGAAAGCATCTGACCTGCTGTCAGAATTTCAGCTCTTCAAGCAAAGAGTTGAGCTATGTTTTGATGACTTAACAGTCATGGATCAACAGAAGGCAGTGAAAATATGCATTTGGCAATGAAGGCTGACAACATCTTACCACTTCTGGTCTTACTGAAGAAGAGCAGAAGGACCCTGCAAAAATCTGGTCCCCGTTAGAGGATCAACTTCGTGTCTGACTCAATTTTTGGGTCCATCACCTCAAATTCATGTGAAGGACCACTACAATACTTGGGGGATATGGATTGGTTGCAAGCCTCATCAGTTGAGCTCGCCAACTTCAGTTAAAGATGTTTGCAGGAGAAGTCAACAGATCATGAAGTTCTGTGTTATCTCACTTCTGTAGGGCTTTTCAAGGCCTTATTCCTCATTATTCTGAACAGATAGCTCCTTTAATTGAAATATCTTTGTTCTTTCCTGATAGGATTATCTGATTCTTTGCTGTTTTGCTACAAATCAGAGGTTATGGGCCCTGACAACGTTCCAGCAATAGTACTGAAGACCTGTGGCCTAGAACTAGCTGCGCTCCTAGCCAAGCTGTTCCAGTATCTCTCAATTATCAGTAAAGTGATGGAAGAAGTCAGCAACCATGCTATCAAGTGGCATTTGCTGAGCAATAACCTGCTGAGTGACGCTCAGTTTGGGTTCCGCCAGGGCCACTCAGCTCGAGGCCTCATTACAGCCTTGGTTCAAACATGGACAAATGAGCTGAACTCAAGAGGTGAGGTGAGAGTGACTGTCCTTGACATCAAGGCAGCAGTTGACTGAGTATGGCATCAAGGAGCCTTAGCAAAACTGGTGTTAGTGGGAATCAGGGAGAACTCTCAAAAGGTTGGAGTCGTACCTAGCACAAAGGAAGGTGGTTGTGGTTATTGGGGATCAATCATCTCAGCTCCAGGAGTTCCTCAGGGTAGTGTCCTAGGCCCAATCATCTTCAGCTGCTTCATCAATGACCTTCCTACAATCATGAGATTCGAAGTGGGGATGTTCGCTGATGATTGCACAATGTTCAACACCATTCACAACTCCTCAAATACTGAAGCAGTCCGTGTATAAATGCAGCAAGACCTGGACAACATTCAGGCTTGGGCTGATAAGTGGCAAGTAACATTCACGCCACACAAGTGGCAGGCACTGACAATCTCCAACAAGAGAGAATCTAACCATCTCCCCTTGACATGCAATGACATTATGATCGCTGAATCCTCCACTATCAACATCTTGGGGGTTACCATTGACCAGAAACTGAACTGGAGTAGCCATATAAATACCATGGCTATAAGAGCAGGTCAGAGGGTAGGAATCCTGTGTCAAATAACTCACCTGACTCTGCAAAGCATATCCACCATCTACAAGGCACAAGTCGGGGTGTGATGGAATACTCTCCACTTACCTGGATGGGTGCAGCTCCAACACTCAAGAAGCTTGGCACCATCCAAGACAAAGCAGCCCACTTGATTGCCATCCCATCCACAAACATTCACTCCCTCCACCACCAACGCACAGTAGCAGCAGTATGTACCATCTACAAGATGCACTGCAGCAATGCACCAAGGCTCCTTAGACAGCACTTTCCAAACCCGTGACCTCCACCAACTAGAAGGACAAGGGCAGCAGATGCATGGGAATACCACCACCTGTAATTTCCCCTCCAAGCCATGCACCATCCTGACTTGGAACTATATTGCCGTTCCTTCACTGTCACTGGGTCAAAATCCTGGAACTCCCTTCCTAACAGCACTGTAGGAATACCTACCACACATAGTCTGCAGCGGTTCAAGCAGACAGCTCACCACCACCTTCTCAAGGGCAATTCGGGATGGGCAATAAATGCTGGCCCAGCCAGCGATGCCACATCCCAGTAATGAATAAAAAAAATAAATCAGTGACCCTGATACTTATCCTCTACATTAGAACAAACACCCTTCGTGTTAAAAAAACATCATTTTGAGCAGCACCACAGGAGACCGGCTAGTTTTGTTGTAAAATTGTTTATTGGTGAAATGATTTTCAAGTCACAATTCGCAAATTCCAGTTTGCTCTTATTCCTGCAGAATGCTGAGACCATCTACATTTGCATTTGTGTCTAGTGCAGTTTAAAATGATGTGGTATCACTGCAATAATTTACAGAAGTCGAACAACATTATTCAATAAAAAGTTCAGGGCTTTACCTATTTACTTATTTTTATTGGATTATAAAGCTCTGTTGCAACACAATACTGTTGCCATGCCTGTGCCGGCTCACCAAATAGTTCCACACCCCTAGTCTTTCCCCATAGCTCTGCATTTTTTTCCACTGCCCTTTGCATATCATAACAACTCACTGTGTAAAAAGAATTCTCCTCATTGCTCCTCTGAATCTGTTGCCAATTACTTTAAATCTGTTTCCTCTGATTACTTCGCCTTCTGCCACTGGAAACAGTTTCTCCTTATTTATGATTTTGAACACCTCTATTAAATCTCCCTTAACCTTCTTTGTTCTAAGAACAACCACCCTAGCTTTTCTAGTCTCTTCACATAACAGAAGTTCACATCCCTGGTACCATCCTGGTAAATCTCCTCTACACCCCAAGACCTTGATATGATTCCTGAAGTCTGGTGCCCAGAATTAGACACAATACTCCAGCTGGGGCCAAATCAGTAATTTATAAAGATTTAGCATAAATCATTGCTTTTGTACTTTATGCTTATGTTTATAAAGCAAAGGATCCCATATGCTTTTTCAGGGTTACTTTCTGGGATTATCCCTCCCTGGCTACCTGCAAAGTTCCACATTAATATAGTTTATGCAATATTCTTTCTCTTCCCATCAATTAATATTAAACCAAAAATGCTTAAAAATTGGAATGGAAGCACTATTTTTGTGCAATCAAACTTGAACTATAAAATTTAATTATTGCAAGAAGAATTTATTTCTTCTAATTTGTCACGTATGGTACAATTTCATGGGATACTGGATAATTACACAGATAGAAATGTAATCGTGGGTTTTGTAACTGTATATTGACACTCATCTGAGCCCATCGATGAAAATTCAAGTACGATTGATTGAACAGCATGTTAAGCCAGAAAAAAGTTTCTGTGAGAACTTGAAATTAATTTATAAGTTGGAATTCTCAGAACAATAGTGACAAACTAATTAATTGTAGACGTGTGAAGTGATTGTCGAAAATTTGGTGGTTGAAATGAGCCAGTGTCCACAAACAAGATTCACATAGATGTGATCTCTACAGACCCATGCAGAGCAATTCTAGTTACGTTACTGGATACCATTTGATAAAATTCAGCAACTCTCAAACTGGAGAGCCTTGACCTCATTCGATACTGCTCCACTATTAGTCCTAGGCATGTCATTACAACTCCGTGGACTTTCTATCATTGATATAATTTTTTCTAGGATTTCTGTGCTGATAATTTAGAAAGATGATAATAGTGATCTTAGGAGCAAATAGAATTTTTCTGTGGTTGGTGAAGTGCATGTTCCATTAACATCAGTTCCAGGTTGTGTTTACAGGAAATATGTGCAGAGTTTTTAAGTAATTGGAAACTGCAACATGGCCCCCTTCAACTGGATTTGTTTTCTCCCTATTTACTAAATTTCAATTTGTTTTTATGGCAAACCATTAAGTGCTTTAAAGTTTATGAGCTTATAATAGGGTATCGAGGGGTTTAGAGGCTGCAGATCCATAATTAGTTATTCAACAGGGTAACTGAAGAATGATTTTCTAAACTGACACAACTTCTAAAATTGCTGCAGACCTTTAGAGTCATCGTCTTCCAACAGTTATTTTTATTTTTCTTAGTCATGTTTATGCAACTTTTTCCATAGACTGTGTGACAAATTTTAAAGAGTTCTAGTTAGGGCACCACATAGATTCTAAAATATCTTTGCATGATTCTTCAATATTAAACTACAGCAGTACAGCAGTAATAGATAACCTGGTTAGTCAGATAATACTTCTAAAGAAATGCCATATACAAAATAAAAAGATAAGCAATTCACCAGTTTATTGTTGCTGGATTACTGTTAAAGCAAATTTTGCAGCTTGTTGGTATCCCCTAACAGTGCTGTAACTAGAGTATTGTATGTTCCAATGCTATTATTTGATTTACTGAAATGAAAATAAGATAGCTTCTATAACAGGTAGTCGATCTACCCCACCAGATTATCATCCATATGATGAAAATAAAAATTTACTCTCCTGATTCTTTACAGGCTGGATATGTGGAACTTTATCAAATGCATGTAGAAGATTAGCTATTAATTGAGGCTGAAATTGTGAGCAGCACTGTCAGTGCAAGTGCTGTGGCAGTTTGCACATCCGTGCAGGAATGAGCTGACCTATAAAGAGATCAGTTCAATTGAATGCTTATAAGACATTAGCAGCATCATGGTTGGAATTGCATAGGCCAGCAACCACTGAAGGACTGCTGCCTGCCTGTTTAGCAGGAGCACTTTCTGGCTTGGAGCAGCTGGACACTGGGCATGGACATAGGTGACACAGGTTCTGGGGGCAGGAGTTACAAGGGTGATTGTGTGCATTTTTAAAAATTAAATTGAGGATTTACTCCAATTCCTGCTCTAATTAAGTGAGGTGTAGCTGAAACAGGCACCTAACGAGGCTTGCACACAGATTGTATGTATGCTTCCAACTCCATTGAGGTTCACTGGATGCTTTAAGTGCATGGCAGGCCTCAAGATTTTATCTCTGATAATAGGGAGAGTGGGCATCCAGCATCGGCTTTCCAACCTTATTTCCACTGCATTTGCCAGATAATTCATTCAGCTCCACTGATCCAGAAAATGTTTCAATTAGTTCCAGTAAATTCGTAAGACAACGCCAACTGACTTTAAATTCTTCCTAATCCCAAGTAGATCAACTAATGATATTAAGTTTGTTACTGTTACTTTGATTGTACATAGTTATAATCCCCAGACAGATAAACTATGTGTCACCAGTGGTTCATTTGGTTTTCAGTGTCATTTTGATGTATCTATGGTAGCTAGAAATTCACATGGTGGTGCTGATGGTTGAAAAATAATTGAAAATGCTTATACTTATCTTTTTTTTTACATAGAAGATCTTGAATGAGTCCACCGCCATGTATATTTACTACCCTAACTGAACTCAGTCCATCAATGTCCCAAACTATGGCAGTAATCACACACATCACCATAAGATAAGAGTATTGATGTTGAATCAGTCTGACAGCTTAGCATCATATTTGTACTCAACACTTGGATGATTCATCTGACTGTTTGATGATAGAAACATCTTTTAAAATGAGGTAAGAGCTTTCAGAAGTCTGTCTATGCACAGAATCAAATGCAGACCTAAAATCGATAAGGCCGGTGAAACATGGAATTTGAATTTGCTGGCACTTTTCCACTACTTGTCACGGACAACAAAATACCTTGTCAACATGCAGCCTTCCTTGTCAGAAATCTACATGATTCTCTCTCAGATCTGGTTTAATGGCATTTGGGGTGATGACAAGAGCTTTTTCAAAGAGGAGCAAAACCAGGTTATTGGCTTTTTATGTTGTAATTAACTAATGCCTCAATCCTCCTGAAGTGACTGTACCATCTGTCGGATTATAAAGATAGCCTCATATAAAAAACTGTAGACCCATTTCACTTCTAATAAATAGATTGCATTATATGCTTGATATCCTGTACTTTCACGAAGCTTTACTCTGATTCAGAGTAGAAGACTTCAACCATTTCTGTTTGGCTACTATTTGTCACTGTGCTGAAATTTTCTGTTCATATCCTTTTGCACCTTTCTCCTCACAAATTATGTATTTTTTCTTATACTAAGAAAGGATGTTGGGCCAACATTCTTGAAAATATTCCGTTGAATGCTCATAGTCCCTGTTGGTCCTGTCACTTTACTGTTGCCTTTGACTATTGTGCTGCACCCAACTTTTCATTTCTGCCACTTTTGCAATTTTCTTGGCTTCATGATCAAGTTCTTAAGTCAAGACTTTATTGTGTCTTCTGTTCGTCTGTTCTCAGTCACTTGATCAGGCTTGCTGTTCTTCTTGTTACCAAATTCTATTCTTTGCACAACTCCTACAAATACTACAATAGTAAACCGAAGAAAGGGAAATATTGAAAATGATGAGCAGTTATCTCATGTTAAAACCGTTTAAACAGAGGGCACTGATTTTGGTGAATGGCAAAAGAACCAGAGGCAACATGAGCGACAACCTTTTTGATGCAATGTGTAGTTAGGATTTGGAATGCATTGCCTGATAGAGTGGTGGATAGAGATTCAAAAGGGAATTGGATAAATACTGGAAGGAGAAAAAAATGCAGGGTTATTGTGAAAGAGCAGGGGAGTGAGATTAACTGGATTGCTCTTCAAAAGAGCTGATGCAGACTTGATGGGCCGATGGCTTCCTACTGTGCTGTATCAGTCTGTCATTCTATATTATAAACCATAGTCTTATCCAGAGGAACTTTGTTCAATAAGCGGTCTAAAACTTGGAAGCCTTGCTTCTAAACCGCATAGATCTGTTCAATGGGACCCTAGTGGCAACGTGTCTGGTCCTAGGGTTTAAGGATGAAGTGTGGTATCAGGATGTGGCTGCAGTCAAGAAGCACAGTTTGTCTTCCAAACTATCTTGCACTTGAAAAAGCTGTAGCATGCTGCTTTGTCTCAGGATGCTTGTTGTGAGTGCATCTAAGTGGATGAATCTGAGATAGTGGTGCAGACCATTTACATGTGCATGGGATGGAATGAACTTCTGTTGAATATGGCACTGTCCAGTGTGCTGGCATTCAGATGGCTGCATTACATGCATTATATGCATTGTTCCTGCCTTGCATTGCGGGAAAGTTACATATTTGAATCTTGCTGCTGAATTATGTAGAAATGTGGTGATGGCAGAATCATGAACTTGTGTAACTTATCCCTGATAGTGCAATGGGTGGCATATTGCCTCGTACCTGCTTGGAAAGATTCAGGTTTTATTTCCTCTGTCAGTTTCATTACCATAAAGCAGTCCGAAAGATATAAATTCCACTGAATGCTATTTATAGGAAAACCTCTTGTAAAGCCTACATTCTGTAAAGTTTGCAGTGTTGAGTTAAATGATTTACAAAATTTATCACTAGCATTGAAATGATTGCCTGTATAATAGGTGACAGTCTTAGCTCAGTGATAGCACTCTCACCTCTGAGTTAGAATGTTGTAGGTTCAGATACCACCCTGGAGACTTGCCCACAGAATCTAGGCTGACACTTCAGTACAATACTGTCAGAGGTGCTGACTTTTAGTTGAGGCTGAGGCCTTGTCTGCCCTCTCAGGTTGATATAAAAGATCCCATGACCTTCCACCTCTATTCTCCCCAATATCACGGCCAATATTTCTCCCTCAACCAACATCTCAGATAATGTTGTTTGTGGAACTTTGCAGTGCACAAATTGCCTGTTGCATTACAACAGTTAACACTTCAAAAAGGTTCCTCATTGTTTTTAAGTGTTTTGGGATAGTCTGAGGTCATGAAAGATGCTATATGAATGTAGGTTCTCTTTTTTTAATTAATATGCTGTCCTGAAAAATTAATGAGGTTCTTCGTCATAATATGCTATTTGTCTGGTGTGCAAATAGTACATTTAATGTATCATAGCACTTTAAATTATGTTGAAGTAGTGTAAGATTAAACACAATGCAGCATTAGAAACACTTACAGCAACAAAGGAACATGCACAGTTTTGGCCATTGTGTTACATGTAGATCAGGGAGGCAACAATATGGCCCTTCCAAAATAATAATTTAGAAATTAAATAAAAGAAATGACTTTGGACAGCTTCCTTAGCTTTTGGAGGCAATAATCATCTGCATGGAACTGGCATTATTCAACACAATTGGCAATAGATTGACCCTCTCAAAGAGGCCACAAGGAAGCTGATGCTGGAAGCAGAAATGTGTGGTAGTATTGGTGAATGTTTTCACGCATGACACATGGTGCACTTAAATCATTGTTCTAAACTCACATATGCTGCATAAATCGTTCCTTAAATGTGCTTCATTTTTCAGTATATCTTTCTACTGTGTTTACATTTCAACTGTAATAGGAGAAATGTTTTATCGACTTAAGGTCAGGGCAGACCAACCGGAAAAAGCCTTGGGCGTTTAATTGGTTGCATTTATTTTTCAGAATCAAGATTTAATGCACTGTTGTGCAGACATTTGTTGGTTCTGATTCCGTTTGCTGAGTACTTCCACAAAATGAAGGTTTGTAATTTCAAAAGCATCCTACTAAGTATTTTACATGCATTATTTATGAAAAGTAACTTTAAAATTATTGAAACATAGCCAATTTTTCATCAGACCCCTAAAATCTGTTCCTAATTTTTTTGACATTCATTATTAAAAATACAGAACAGTGCACATTTATTAAACAATTATTTACGCAATCATTCTTTTTTGTGTGTTATTTTTATTATTTTTTTTCCTTTTCCCCTCTGCATCAGTGAAGGTAACTTACTCCTGTGTTTGTCCAGTGCCCCTTTATAGACAGCATGTAGGAGATATGTGAGGTGGCCTGATTTGACTCTCTCTTTGCTGTTACCATTGTAAGTACGAGGAAACACATGACATGGTCTTCTCACTTCCTGGGAGATTAGGAATTCCAGCCAACCAAATTGTTGTACCACCTACAAATGAGCTATTTATTAGAGTTTAGCTTTAGGTCGGCAATGTATATGATCTAAAGATGTGAGATAGATTAGGACATGAAATTAAGCTAAGTGGTCTGAGCTGCATAATTCCTAAGCACTGCAGCCACAAATTACCTGTCTTGAGTGGTTTATTTACCATAATCCACCAGACCATAATTTAGTTCTTCAATCAATATTTGCATTTTTAATTAATTAAAGCCAGCTATTTTCACCCTTTTCTTTCACAGCTTAATATATACAGTAATTACAGTCATCCTAACCTCGGTGGTGGGAAAATTATTGGAAAAAGTTCTGAGGGACAGGACAAATCTTCATTTAGAAAGACAGTCAACACGGATTTGTTAAGTGAAGGTTGTGTCTAACCACATGATTGAATTTTTGGGGGAGGTTAACAAGAAGGGTCGATGAGGGTATTGCATTTGATGTAGCCTATATGGATTTTAGCAAGGCTTTTGATAAGGTTCCACAAGCCAGACTGGTAAAAGCCCATGGGATCCAAGGCAGAGTGGCAAGTTGGATCCAAAATTGGCTCAGAGGTAGGAAGCAAATGTTAATGGTCAATGGGTGTTTTTGTAACTGGAAGGCTGTGTCCAGTGGGATTCCTCAGGGCTCAGTACTTAGGTCCCTTGCTTTTTGTGGTACATATCTATAATTTGAACTTGAATATAGAGAGTATGATTAGGAAGTTTGCAGACAATACAAAAATTGGCCAGGTGGTTGATAATGAAGAAAACTGTAGATTGCAGGAAGATATCACTGGACTAGTCAAGTGGGTGGAACAGTGGCAAATGGCATTCAATCCAGAGAAGTGTGGGGTAATGCATATGGGAAAGGTTAACAAGGCAAGGGAATACACAATAAATGGTAGGACACTGAGAACTGTAGAGGAACAGAGGGACCTTGGAGTGCATGTCCACAGATCCTTGAGGGTATCCGGACAGATAGATAAAGTGGTCAAGAAGGCATATGGGATACTTGCCTTTATTAGCCAAGGCATAGAATATAAGAGCTGGGATGTTATGCTGGAACTGTATAAAACATTAGTTAGGCCACAGCTGGAGTACTGAGTGCAGTTCTGGTCGCTGGACTAGATTGCACTAGGGAGGGTACAGAGAAGATTTATGAGAATGTTACCTGGACTGGAGAATTTTAGTTACGAGGAAAGATTGGATAGGCTAGTATTGTTTTCTTTAGAACAAAAGAGGCTGAGCGGGGACCTAATTGAAATGTATAAAATTATGAGGAATCTAGACAGAGTGGATAGGAAGGCCCTAGTCCCCTTTATTGAGGGGTCCATAACCAGGGGGCATAAATTTAGGGTAAGAGATAGAAGGTTTAGAGGAGATTCAAGGGGAAACTTTTTCACCCACAGGGTGGTGGACATCTGGAACTCTCTGCCTGAAAGGATGGTAGAGGCAGAAACCCTCATAACATTCAAGAAGTATTTGGATATGCACTTTAAGTGCCATAGACTGCAAGGCTACGGACCAAGAGCTGGAAAGTTGGATGACTACTTGTTGGCTGACATGGACATGATTGGCCAAATGGCTGTGAATTTCTAAAATTCTATGATTCTATAATTTCTTTGATTCTATGATATCTCGTAATTTAGTCCGGTCGAGTATTACTAAAAACAAGAAATGCGAGAAATACTCAGCAGGTAAGGCAGCATCTGTGGAGAGAGAAGCAGAGTTAACGTTTCAGGTCAGTGACCCTTCATCAGAACTACTTCAGAACTTCAGTGGAGTATTACAGTTGGCAGTGGGCAGGCACAGCTGAACTGAGCTTATTCAGTACATATCTGCCCTACAGTTTTTCTGCATAATGGCTGCAAAATTTTGGATTCCTAGTTCCCATATTTTGGGTGCTATGAGTGGCATTTCCGGTCCAAAACAGCAACCCCCTTGGTCTGCAGCACAACTGGGAGAATAAGCAGAGATGACACAGATGAAGACAATCTGTTGGAAGAGGGAGGAGGAGGACAAGGAGAAGGACTCTTAGTAGCAAGTCATAGACACCTAAGGTCTTCAGCGAGCAAGTCTCCTACTCAACCAAAGCCAGGAACAGTGGCCAAGATTTTATGAGTCCCGCAGCATTTTCGATGGTGGGACCAGAAGTTGGCATAACCTCTGCTTCTGCTGTTTTCCTGTATCCCACACGATTTTATATTTAAATGAACTGTGTGTCGATGGGCATGGGAGACAAGTGGGATTATGCATCGGAGACAGCCAGTCATTGGTGAAAACTGCTATCACTGAGCCAAGCACCCTGATTACCATGGATACAAAGCATTCTACGCTTGTAGCCTCAAGGATCAGCAGCCTTCCTGTCGTGTAAGTCTCTGCATATGAATCAAAAGTAAAGCTTGTACTTAATTCAAAATGCTTTTTCCTCCCTTAATTTTTGTAACCCAGCACCAACTCCACATCATTTATTTTCCCTTCAGCAAAAGTGAAGCAGATGTCAGCAAGCAGGCAGCATCCTGCTGCACGGTTCAATGATGCCTCCCTGTGGGTTCTCCTCCAGGCTGTCAGGGGAAGGCGGGAGGCCCTCTTCTATGCAGATGGAGTCCAAAGACCCTCCCGCCTGACCAAGGCAGCCTGAATGGAGGTGGCAAAGGAGGTCTCGAACCGTGGGGTGGCGCGGCAAACCTGGGTTCAGTGTTGGAAACGTATCAATGACTTGTTCAGATCGGCAAGTGTAAATGGTCTTTGTGAAGCAGCTCAATTGCTTTCCTCCCTGGCTCTGTCTCTTTAAGACAGAGGGTACACAAGGAATGCAGTGGAATACATGAGCTGCCTTGGTGCCATTCACAAAATGATTGTGTGCCAAGATGACAATTAGCATTGCTTATGTGCTTGGATGTGTCGTGCAAAAGCCACTGTGGAATGAGTGATGTTGATGTATGTTCTGCAATGGTTGTGATGCATCTTTTGACAGGTCATTAGATCCTGTCTCCTGCAGCATTAATGCACCCACAACCAGATCGGGCGAGCTAAAACTATAGGAGGTGTCCTTGACATCAGGGTGCTGACCCCGGCTGAGGAGGAGGCATCTGAGATTGCGACAGGGGAGAAAGGCAGGGCATTTGCAGATGGCGAGGCAGGAGCCATTAGGCGTAAGGATGTAGTGTCATCCTCACTCTTGCAGCCATATGTGGTAACCAAAGGAAAGTGTGTGAGCTCATGTGCATCTGATGCTTAAAGTGCCTCTGTTAGTGTTCTCCATTGCAGGTGCCTGCACTTGAATGGTGGAACGCCATGTGGCCCAAGGCTCCTCCTCTGGGGAGAAAGACGTCAATGCCCCAGAGGGTACTCTGTACCTGCCTCTTCTTCCACCTCCACCAGCGCAGATACATCCACACAGGGGGTTCAAGATTAGAATCAGGGTCACAATCTGGTGGTCACGACACAGACATGAGGGAGCATGTGCTAGCCGGGTCCCCTGACTATTGGAGGACTGCTGGGGACCCGGCCCCTGCTTAGCCCCACACTCACGATGCTCCTTTGTTTGTTGCGACAAGAAGTCTGCTGGATATGCTGCAAAGCCATGTGGAAAATATGTCGGAGATGCGTGAGGTCATGTGTGGCTTTGTGTGTGCCATGGCTAAATCCATGCAAGCCATGACATCTGCCATGTCCCAGGCATTTGAGCGTATAACTTCCTCAGTCGAGAGTCTGGCGAGCTCCGTGGTGAGTCTGGTTGAGCACTCAAGCCATAAGGGATCTGACCTGCAGTCCATCGCTGTTGCCGTGGGCTCCATGCAGCACAGTATAAGTGAGAGGGGGATGAGGAACCTGGACCTCCCTCCAGGTGCTCTTTCCCCTCAGGGAGTCAGGCAGGTGCCATCGTGCGCACAGATGGAGAATGAGTGCGTGCCAGCTGCCCTGGAGCCCTCCTCTCAGGACTCCCCTAGGGTAAGCTCTCATCCTCCCCCCACCCCTGACATTGACCCCCTTACCTCCAGCAGACGCGGACATGGGAGGTAGCCAATCAATATTGCTGCAGATTCCCAGTAGGTTGGAGCCATCAAGACCCATCCTTCCAGAGGACGTCCGCCAGGATCATCCACAGCAATGGAGCAGCGCATTGTGGAGACTGCCTCCATCTCAGCTGCTAATGTCGAGGTTGCACCAAACATAATGGTAGAAGCACAAAATGAAAAGGTTTTGATAATAAAGGGGACACAGGAACTGTTAATAATGTCCAAATTTTGTTCAAGTTTGAATACATCTTTAATTTGTAATCCACTCTCGTAAGTCATTTGCTTGGTTTCATTTGAAGAGTAAAATGTTTACTGGAGATGTATAGCTGGAATGCATTGTTGCTTGCAGTGTCTTTCAGAAAGTGTCCAGTGTTCTCTTCTCAGTTCTATGTTAGCCTTCAGTCCTCAGTGGTGGCTGTATCACATATGTATATTGTTCACTGTTCAAAGTGCAAACATGCCTTCCATTCGTGCATGAGTGCTCACTTTACTTTCCTAGCATTGTTGTGTTCCCCAATAAATCATCACCCACAGAACATGCCAACTGCTGTGGACATCAAAGTGCTGCAATGTTGCAGCTTCCTATGTGTGCAGCTTAATGCCTTGGTGCATTTCAATATTTTCAACGCAGAAGCATGTCGCTTTCAATGAAGTAGATAGCAAGAAGGCCATTTGTAATAAATCTCCACTGCAGGTTTATGTGATGTTGTCAGAAGAGTCCTTCTTTTTGATTGCAGCAATGATTAAGACCTCAGAAGTTTGTAAACATAATTGGAGAATGTATGTTTTCTTCTGTCAACGTCACTTTTCATATTGGGTTACTGTTGTCAGAGAAGTGCAAATATGAGGTGCTCCCTGATGTCTCTCCCTGGTCCTTATATCTATTACAGCATTGTTTGCATTGATATCCTCTTCCTCACCTTCTTCAAAGTGATCCTCATCTGTGTAGGACTGTTGTTCCTCCTGTTCTTCTGCCTGCAGAAAGTAGCCGTGTCCATGTGCCAGGCTGTGTAATGTACAAGAGGCAACCATGGCTCATAGGACCCTCTCTGGCGTTTCATGATGAGCCCTTCTAGACTTCTCAATGCAGTGTAAGGGAATTTAAAAAATACCAATGGTGTTTTCGATTATAGCTCTCGCGGATGTGTGAGCACCTTTACATCTATCTTCAGCTCCACTGGTGATGCACTGGTGTCATCAACCATGTAACAAGGGGGTAACCCTTGTCATGCTGGATCCAGGCATTCAATTCGGATCGCTCTTCAATAACTTCATGCAGCTGTGTTTTCGTCAAGAAGTATGAGTCGTGACAGATCCATTGGAAACATTCTCAAAACTGCATTAATTTTCTCCTGTCCTTGCAAACAGTTGAACGTTCAAATATTGGAAGTCTTTGCAATTCACACATGCAGCAATCGTCTCCCACTGAGCACTAATGGCCCCATGAGTGCAGTCAATAACCTCTTGCACTCTAGGGAACCAGCAATGGCAGTGAAGTCCACTGACCATGCTGCATAGCTGTCCTCATCTACCAGTAAGTAGATGAACTCATTGGCATGAAGAAATAGGGCATTGGTCACCTCTTCCATACAACTATGTGTCGCAGACTGTAATATGCCACATATGTCACCCACTCATCCCTGTAGGATGCTGGAATGCAATCAATTGAGTGCAGCATTCACCTTGAGGGAAAGTGGCATGGGTGTCCCACAAAACCCAAGCAGATGCAGGTCATGCTGCAGGATCGTAGATTTTTCTGTGACCATTTCATGATACATCCTTATGCGTTGTCTGGCATTGCCCCACTGACATTTGAAGGTTATGTTTCCTTGCCCTGAGGATGCGATAACGTGCCAGTGCCCGTCTTCAAGAATGCCATTCCTGCATGTTGTCAGTTGCAGCATCCTTACCTTCCTGCTCTGCCTGCTGATGGCATTCAGCTATCATACATTGAGGGAAAAGATCCAACCTTAGTCACTCCATATGTTCCTCTTATAAAAATTGGGAATCTGACACCCATGTTACTGCAGCTTTGCAAATAATGAAACGAGCATACAGTTCCAATGCAGCCTTCTGCTGCCAGTCAGCAGAAGCATCGAGGCAGTGTGCAGACTTTTTTTCTGTGCCTTAGAGATGCAGCCAGGTTGAGTACGTACCCACAATCATTTGTCTCCTCCCACTCGCCTTGCAATCCTTGAGTTTTCATTATTGATAGAGAAAATGGTACGTGTACAATTTAAGGCAAGTCTCCCCACCTTCCAACCTCCTCCTGCCATCTTCCAGCCTGAACCCATTACCCTTGACCCCAATGTAAACTCAAACCTTCCCTCCGTTACCAATGAATCTCCCCCCATTATCAAACACAATGTCATAATTAATTTATTCATGTCATTCCTCCCCCCGTTCCTACTCCCATTACCATTGAAATGCCCATTCTGAACCTTGATCCTCCTGAGATCAAACTCAATATTACTCACGGATCCCCTTTCCCTTCCTATGATGCCGTAGAGGACCCAACCCTAAGTCTCAACTTTCCTCCCTACAGAATTCATTTGCCCCCATTGATTGTGGCTGTTCCCTCTGCCAGCCAGTACCCTGAATTCAGCCCACAGATCCCCAACATTGACAGCACTCATTCCTCCCTTTAGGCCCTTCAGATTCTTCTGATGACTGTAATACACAAATCCACCTAACAACCTGGCAGCTGCTCACAGCCAGCTTCAGCAGTAAAAAACAGCTAACACACACCTTGGACACTCGCCTCCTCCCTCCCCTGCCCTTCCATGCACCCGATCAACCCACCCTTAGTTCTCCCGTCCTCCCTCTCTGCTTCTCCATGCACCTGGTAAACACATCCCTTGTTTTCCTTGTTTCTCCATGCACCAGTAACTCCATCCTTGGTTCTCCCGACTCCCTCCCCTGCTCCTCCATGTAGACCCAGTAACCCCACCCTGTCCTCCCCAAGTAACCTCCACTGCTCCACCATGTCGATCCACCCATGCCTTCGCAACCATCCCCTGAGAAGAATTGCCCTTGCTGGTGGTGAGCCTGGAGGCAAACATCCCTTCCAAATGCTTATGTTCATTTAGCTGGTGAGTTTAAGAAAGAAAAACACTGACCTCAGACAAAACTGCACAAAGCTGACCGTTGCACGCCATGTTCGAATGCATGTGAACCGGGTGGCATGGGAAACTGCTCGCCATTCATTTAATCTGACAGGTAGGACTTAATTGGAACTAAGTGTAGGGTAATGAGTATTCATGAAATGTAAATGAACGCAAAGCTGCAATTCAGCACCCTGTGGGGGGGATCCCCGGAATGCCACAAATACGCCGCCGACTTAATTTCAGTAAAAAATCCCACTATTACCATTCCGACAAAACAACCCCTGCCTAATTTAACTACCCCGTACGCCACAGATTCCGCTCTTGCAGGGCCCATAAAATTCCACCCAGCGTGTCTATTATTTCTTATTCATTAAGTGAAATCTGTCACCTCTTGCAGGCAGACCTGCAGCATCAGAGCAACATGACCAGTGGCTTTAAAGTTGACCATGATCATGAACTTCTTTGTGTTGGGCTCCTTCCAGGTTAGAGTAATGAACATCTCCTTGCAGTTTTCTGCCTACTCCTGCATAAGGGAGGTCACTGATGCTCTGTACCTGAAGAAAAGCAAATACAATTCCTTCTCTCTTTCCAGAGATTAGCAGGCGTCGTGCGCATGTGGCTTCACCAGGATAGCAGGCTTTCCCATGGTGCAGGGTGCTATTGACTGCACACATGTTGCTTTGCAGACACCACTCTAAATTTAGAGATCTACTGCAACCACATGGGATTCCACTCTCTGAAAGTGCAGCTGGTGTATAATAATGCTCAGTGCATCATGCAGGTGAATGCCCTGTATCCCAGCCGTAGTCATATTGTGTTTATTCTGTGCTAGTCTGCTGTACCATCAGCATTTGAGCCACCACAAGAAACCAGCGGGTGGCTATTTTCTCTGAAAGTGGCAACACAGGTGGATAAGGTAGTCAAGAAAGCATACGGCATGCTTGCCTTCATCGGTCGGGGCACAGAGTATAAAAATTGACAAGTCATGTTGCAGCTGTACAGAACCTTAGTTAGGCCACACTTAGAATATTGCGTGCAATTCTGGTCGCCACACTACCAGAAGGACGTGGAGGCTTTGGAGAGGGTACAGAGGAGGTTTACCAGGATGTTGCCTGGTCTGGGGGGCATTAGCTATGAGGAGAGGTTGGAAAAACTCGGATTGTTTTCACTGGAACGACGGAGGTGGAGGGGCGACATGATAGAGGTTTACAAAGTTATGAGCGGCATGGACAGAGTGGATAGTCAAAAGCTTTTTCCCAGGGTGGAAGAGTCAGTTACTAGGGGACATAGGTTTAAGGTGCGAGGGGCAAAGTTTAGAGGGGATGTGCGAGGCAAGTTTTTTACACAGAGGGTGGTGAGTGCCTGGAACTTGCTGTCGGGGAAGTGGTGGAAGCAGATACGATAGCGATGTTTAAGAGACATCTTGACAAATATATGAATAGGAAGGGAATAGAGGGATATGGGCCCCGGAAGTGCAGAAGGTTTTAGTTTCGGCAGGCATCAAGATCGGCGCAGGCTTGGAGGGCCGAATGGCCTGTTCCTGTGCTGTACTGTTCTTTGTTCTTTGTTCTAATAAGGGCTATCTGTTGATACCCTAGCTCATAACTCCCATGTGTAACCCATGCACATGTGGACAGTATGCATATAATACGAGCTACACTGTTACATGAAATGTCATGGAGCAGTGCTTAAGCAATGCTTCCACTGCCCAGACTGCTCTGGAGGAACCCTGCAGTACTCTCCAGAAATTGTGTGCTGATTTGTCATCATCTGCCAATTCCTGCACATCCTCAGCAACATGAGCGCATGGCCCTTGCACCAGCTATATAATGAAAAGCTGAGGAGGAGATGACAAATCCCTGGACCTGAAGGTCTACACCCTAGATTCTTGAAAGAGATGTCCACAGAGGTAGTGGATGCATTGGTTTTGATCTTCCAGAATTTCCTAGATTCTAGAATGGTCCCCATGGATTGGATGGTAGCAAATGCAGCTCCACTATTCTATAAAGGAGGGAGAGAGAAAATAGGGAACTACAGGCCAGTTAGCCTGACATCACTAGTAAGGAAAATACCTGCATCTACTATTTGGGACGTGGTAACAGTGCACTTAGAAAATCATAATATGATTAGGCAGAGTCAACACGGAATTATGAAAGGGAAATCATGTTAGAATATTTTGAGGTAACTATAGTTTGAGGTGGAAAATGGACGGGGGGAAGCAGTGGGTGTGGTGTATTTGAATTTTCAAAAAACATTCAGTAAGGTGTTTCAGAAAGGCTATTATGTAAAATTAAGGCTAATGGGATCGGGTGTAACATATCAGCATGGATTAAGAATTAGTTAACAGACAGTAAAAAAAGAGTAGGAATAAAAAGGTCATTTTCGGGTTGGTAGGCTGTAAAAAGTGGAGTACCACAAGGATTCGTACTTGGACTTCAGCAATTTACAATCTAGATCAATAACTCATGAGGCGACAAAGTGTAATGTATCCAAGTTTGCTGATGATACAAAGTTACGTAAAAAAATTAAGCTGTGAGCAATATACAAGGAAGTTGCAAAAAGATTTAGGCAGGTTAAGTCAGTGGGAAAAATTGTGAAAGATGGAAAATAATTTTTTTTATTCATTCATGGGATGTGGGCGTCACTGGACAGGCCAGCATTTATTGCCCATCCCTAATTGCCCTTGAGAAATGTGGTGAAATGTGAAATTATCCACTTTGGTAGGAAAAATAGAAAAGGAGAATATTTTTTAAATGGTGAGATACACAAAACTGTTAGTAATTAGAGAGATCTGAGTGACTTTGTGCACGAATCACAGAAAGTTAACAGACAGGTCCAGCAAGCAATTAGGAAAGCAAATGCTATGTTAACTTTTATTACAAAGGGATTGGAGTATAAGAATAAACAAATATTACTGCAATTGTATAAGACCTTGGTGAGATCACACCTGCAGTACCGTGTGCAATTTTGATTTCCGTACCTAAGGGAGCATATGCTTGCCTTAGAGGGAGTGCAGTGCAGTTCACCAGACTGATTCCTGGGATGATGGGATTACTCTATGAGGAGAGTTGAATTGACTAGGCCTATATTCCCCATAGTTTAGAAGAATGGGAGGTGATCTCATTGAAACCTATAATATTCTTAAGGGGCTTGACAGGGTAGGTGCTGAGAGGATGTTTCCCCTGTATGGGGAATCTAGAACACAGGGTCACAGTCTCAGAATAAGGAGTCTGCCATTTATGACAGAGATGAGGAGAAATTTCTTAACTGAATGGGTTGTGAACCTTAGGAATTCTCCACCCTAGAGAGCTGTGGATTCTCAAGTCAGAGATCAATAGATTTTTGTATCCTAAATGAATCAAGGGATATGGGCACAGTGTGGGAAGTTGTAGCTGAGGTAGAAGATCAGCCATGATCATATTGAATGGCAGAGCAGACTCAAAGGACCAAATGGCTTATTCCAGTTCCTATTTCTTATGTTCACCTCTGTGGTCGCCTACCAATGGTGGCGCACAATTCAACAATGCATTAGATTTAACATTCATATCCTAGTGTTTAAATCGCTCCATGGTCTCATCCTTCCCTAGCTCTGTAAACTCCTTCAGCCCTATAACCCTCTGAGGACCCTGCATTCCTTCAACGTTGCCCTTTTATGCCTCTCCCACTCCCTTCTCCCCATCAGTGCCTTCTGCTGTTTTGCCCGAAGCTCTGGAATTCCCTCCCTCAACCTCTCTACCTTTAAATCTCTGTCTTTTCCTTTAAGATCCTCCTTAATACCTACCTTTTTTACCTGAACTTATAGTTAAACATCTCCTTCTTTGGCTCAATGCCATTTTTTGCCTGATTTCACTTCTGTACAACATCTTGATGGATTGTACATTAAGGATATTATATAAATGCAAATAATATATAAATTGTTGTTCATGTTGGTGTTGTTCATACTCAGTAATGCTTTGAGAGCCTGAAATAAAAAGTGCAGTATGTTCTTTTTTCATATTTAACTATAAGTATAATTCATGATTTCAGTTTTAGTAAAGATATAAAATTTGGATTCAGATTGTGATTATTTCTGGTAATCACTTGTTCCATTTTTGGATATTCATTATGGGCTGCCTCATTGGACCTCATAACTAAGAAATCACAACAAATAAAGTCGTTGTATTTTCATGATATCTTGAAGGGGTGTATAGTTTTGGAACAAAGTAGTAGAGTACGGAGCAGTAAAATAAAAGATTTTTTGAGTTGAATTTCAAAGGAATTAAGTGATTCTAATATTAGATTTACTTAACATAACCTCCCAATGGGAAAAAAAAATCCAATATTATGCACACTGCCTTTCCTATTGCCGCTGCTATGTGATTACCTTGTTCAAATTGTGATAATGTTGCATTTCCTGAACCAACTGCTGTAACCACTCAATGTCGTGTAAATAAAAATTATTAGTACTCAGTGGACCCAAGGTAGCAATTCACTTTTAATGCTCCTTATTTGATGGGTAAATCCATCAATGTAACTAGACAGTACAGGAGGATTGCCACAGTCAATGATAGCAACAAGTTGAAAAATTGTGGCTGCCATGATGTACAGTGCTTTGTTAATAAGATAGGTCCTGTGAATGAGCATCTAGAGAGTCAGGAATCAGCAGCAAACACTAACATTATCTTTTTCATTACTCATCCACTGTTACTAACTAGCCCATTTCCAGCAACATCACTTGCCGATGCCCCTTGAGAAATTTTGTTTCTTCCTATTATTGGTTGTATGTCATTGTGGCCTTTTTATCAACCTATAATTGTACTGAATCATTCTTTGTCCAGTCTACATCTTCCTCCTCTTCGTTATTGCATCACTCCTATTGCCAGCTGTTCTATGATCAGACAGTGCTACAACTTCCAATGCCAAATTTCTTTTTCTCAAACTGAAAAAACCTCCAAGAATATGATTTCTAGATATTACAGTTAGTTGCTTAACAATTGACTCCAAGTTCTGGCTCATGGCAACCTTTCTTGCCAGCATCATCAGAATTAGAATTACCTTTGTATTTTAATTTGGGAGTGAGACAACAAATTGAAGCCAGTTTTATTGCAACTAATTTCAATATTGAAATATATTATTAATTTCTTACTTTTGATGGAGCATTGTTCTGATACAAAAAATGTGTTCCATGGGAAAGGTATTGGCAGCCTGATATACATTTATTAGCAAAAATTAATACCTGTGTAGGATTTTTAACTCTTTACTCTTTAGGGTATGAGAGGTGAGAATCAACAGAGACTAATTTTTATTCTAATTAATTGGTTTTATTGACATTAAGAAAAGCAGTTTTACAGATAAAGCTGCAAATGACCTTAACCAGTAGTACAACTCGAAAGTCAGAAGGAGCAATTCTGCTTCGGGGGACGGAGGAGTTAATTCTTCATTGACATTTTCTTTGAATTGTTTCTTCTTTGTCTCCGACAAATCATTTAAAAATGGTTGCTTTGGTCTCAGGATTTTGTTTTGCAAAACAGCTCACTGATGGGCTGAATTTTCAGGCCCCACCAGCAGTGGGAATGGAGACCTGAAAATACCAGCGCTGGCCAGCATGCTGATTTCACCAGGGTTGGGGGGGGGGTGCGTGGCTGGCTAGGGTGGGATCGTGATCCCGCCTGATCCCCAATTAAGCAAATTAAAGTGCTTAAGGAGCTCATTAAGAGCTCATTAATGGGGAGTTGTGGGGGGTGGTTGTTGAGATTTTCATGGCAGTGCAAGGTCTACATGCAATGTCTGGAGCAGACCAAGTGAAGGGAGGCAAGGAAAGGGTGGGGAGCCACTCATAGCCACCCTAGGGAATTACCTCAAACACAAAGTAGTTTAAACGGCACAGAGGGGGATTCGGCCATTGACAAACAGGTGCCCCTGGGGCTGCGCACTAAGTGCTTCGGCAGTGTAGGGGGTGGGGGGGTTGTCTCCCTCCTGGCATCATGGGGGCAGAAGAGCAGGGGGCAAGTCTGCCAAGGACAATTGGGCAACCAGCTGAGCATAAGGAAGGCAGCAGCTGGCAATGGGGTCATGGCTCTCAGATTTGGGGCCCAGTGGCGATGGAGGGAAACCCCCACCACAAGAAGGATGGAGACTCAGGCATCAGGAGAGCAGAGGAGAGGGGCAGCAAGGACACGGAGACCATACCCTCATCATAGGATCTACCACCAAAGAAGGAGCTACCTGGAGATAACCAAGAACCAGTGCCGCGGGAAACTGTGACTCTCCAGGCAGATGGTCACAGACATCTGTGCCCTCGTCACCGAAGACCTAGCACTTCACAGCACTGGTCGCCATGCTGTGCCAGTAGCCACCAAAGTCACTGTGGCCTTGAACTTCTTCACTGCTGGCTTCTTCCAAGGATCGGTTGTGGACCTTGGTGGCATTGTGCAAACGGCAGCACACCACTGCTTCTCACAGGTCAATGATGCCCTATTTGTGAGAGCTTGACAATACGTTAATTTCATAACAGATGAGGCCTTGCAGACACAGAGGGCAGTGGGTTTCGCTGCCGTCCCTGGATTCCTTCAGGTGCAGGACATCATTGATTGCACCCATTTGGCTATCAAAGCATCTAGTCACAGGCCAGTGTGATTCATCAACAGGAAGGGTTTCTACTCCCTTAACATTCAGCTGGTCTGCAACCACAGAAAGCGCTTCCTCCATGTGTGTGCTCGTTTCCTGGCAGCTGCCATGACTCCTTCATTCTCCAACAGTTCAGGCTGCTGCAGATCTTCACTCCAACCCCCGACATCCGAGAATGGATCCAGGTGGAGATGGGTTATCCCTTGAAGATATGACTACTCACCCCTTGATGAGGGCCCCAGACAGAGGCACAGAGGGGATGCAACCAATGCCACCTGCTCACTAGGACAATCATCCAGCAGGCATCAGGCTTCTGAAAATACAATTCCAGTGCCCTACAGTACACGCTTGTAAGTGTCTCGCTCATTGTGGTGGTCTGCTGTACTCTGCATAATCTGGCCTTCCAGAGAGGTGTCGACATTGAGGACAGTGAGGCCCTGGAAGGAGACAGCTCATCAGAGGAATAGGAGGAACAGGAGGTGGGAGAGAAGAAGGAAGTGAAGGCAGAGGGGGAGGATGCAGAACACGGAGGTGCTCCTATGGCACAAGGAGGTGGCTGGGCAAGGTGCGAGGCGCAACAGATCTCGTCAGGATGCTATGAATGTCAGGGATCATTTGATTCAGGAATGTTTCCGTTGAGCCTCTCTAACTCTGGATGAAGGGCATGGTATGGAAGTCACTCTGAGGTGCCTGTGCTAGCACACCCATTCAAGACACAGCCTGGAACATCTAAAGTCTTACCAGCAGTCAAGGATGCACATCTGTCCAGAGGCTTTGCTGTCACCGTGTAGGAACCCTTGATCTTCTTTACCACCTCATACCATTTTTCTTGTCACACATGCAATGAAAGGCATCTCAGATGTTTGGCTTAAACTGTCAATATTTTTACAGTGCTTAGAAAGGGAAACAGTGCACAGAGCCAGTAATAAGGCACCCCAGTGACCCACCCAGTGCTTGCGCAATGCAGTGGCCTTCGTGCTCGGCCACACCTATGTGGTGCTCTCCTTATGGCCTTGGAGGAGGTGGAGGCAGCATTCCCACTTGCTTTGGCTTGTGGCTGAGATGCATGTGGTGGTTGTCCTCATCGTGGAGATGCTGTGGGGGCATCTCCAGAGGCTGCTGCTCCAAATTCATTGCAGGGACAGCCTCCATCATTGGGCCCTGCTGCACACAGGCCCCCATGTCAGAGGAGCCAATAAGTCCAAGGACAATGAAGGCGCACCATGTGGGGTCACATCCTCATCCTCCTCCGTAACATCCTCAGGCCTTGGTGGGCACACCAGATGGCTGGAGGAGGACACCAGCTGGGGCGCAAATGGCATCCACTCCAAACATCTCTGTGCCACCAGTGCCACTGATCGGTCCAGTCTACAGAGTGTGGCATGCATCCTGTGTATGTCAGTGCACATTTCTTGCATACACTCCAAGTACTGCCGCATGTGGCTCTCCACAAGATTGGCTACTCTCTCAGTGGAGGAGTGCATGTCTTCATAGCCCTGAGCCATTGAGGTGCACATGAGCTTAATGGAATGCTCCATCCTCTGCCCAAGACTCTGGACTCAGGGAACTCAGACATGTGGGAGACCATCTCGTGCTGCTGTTCTCGGTAGAGCCTCCTTTCTTGAGACTCCTGAGGCCCTGCATCTGTGCCTAGCTGATCTGGGCTGTATCTGTCTTCCCTCCTCCAAGGGGAACTGACCACAGCTACCTCTGCCTCTGGCACCTTTCCCTGTACATTCTTGCCGTGCTTCTCACCCAGTGCCACCTATCTATATGCTTGTGAGGACCCGCCGTGGTGAGAGTATCTGCACCAGTGGATGATGCACTTGTAAGGTGTGAGCTTGGTTCTTTAGTTCCATACTATTCTTCTGGGATAGTGGAGGGAGAGGGAAAGGGTGTCATGGGGTGGACATCGTGTAAGAACGATAAGATCATAAGGGTTTAAGACCCCTTCTAAGGCAGGAACAGACTTGATAGCAAAGCTTTGTTGTGAATCGACTTTATTGAGCTAAAGGTCAGGACAGGTTTATTAACTTTTCAGATAAACTATAGTCACAAACTCAGGCAGTGATTAACAGTCTAACACAGATACTATCCATATTAGAAACTGGATGGCTGGAGTGCACGACTTGTTTCTCTTGCAGCTTTTTGATCTTCAAGCTTTTGGTGTGTGTGTGTGTCTCTCTCTCTCTCGTCTTTTGTTGTTCTAAAATTTCTCTCAGCCATACTGAGACAAAGACAAGGCGTTTTTTTATCCTGGCTGCTTTCCAATTAACCTCTCTCTTTCCTCAATCATCTTTAGTCTGTGCTAAAAGATGCTTTTCTTATCCAAGCAAGGATTATTCCTTGGCTGTTGCTAACTCTTCTGATTTATGTAAGTAACCTTTGTGTTGACTACGGTATCTTCCATGCTTTTACGTTCCGTGATCCCTGATCTCATTGAGAGACAACTATATATTATGTTCTCACAGAAGACATTTTCATTGTCTGTTGTCAAGGTTTCACCCTTTTTCTGGAAGTAAGCATTTTAAAACTTGACAAAATCTCCCAGAATCCCCCTACATTTGTCTATACTGTCTATAACTTTCCTAGGTTTTCCCACTTACCATGCTACAAAGAAGGGTTCTAATAAAGTTAAATGTTAGTTAATAATAATAAGTCAGTGGTTAGTTTATAATAGCTAGATTTTAACAATTAGTATCTTGTTATGATCAGGTGAGGAGAGGTCAAAAGGCTCCCCTCCTGTCCTTATCCTTGTTTGACTGCAACAGTGGATATGCTTACCAATTCAGTGAGTACTTAACCCTGTATGTGCTATGATCATAAAATAACCAATCGGACAGGTTTTCTTGAGTTTAAACAAGGAAGAGGTTAGTTTATTGTACTTAAAAATCAAAACCTGATCTAAGTGAAATAATAAACTACGCTCCAACTTTCATACACACACAAATAGGTTGCAGAGTGACGAAGAATAGATTGGTTGGATTAGAGTCCAGAACAAATTAAGTAATATACAGTCTGTGGAGTCTGGTAATTCAGTTGTCTTCCAGATGAACTCGTGGTCCTGAAGTTTCTGGCTGGTAGAGGTGGCCACCTGGTTTAGGGTTTTCTTGGAGACAGTGATGTAAATGGCTTTCTCCCCGAAGTCTCTGTCTGCAGCAATGATAGACTTGGATGCTTTGCAGCCTGCAGGCAGGGTTCAAACTTGCAGCATTTCCTGGAGAGACAGAGAAACTGAGAGCAAGAGATAGCACCCACTTGGATCCTGCACTGGTCAAAAGCAGATGCTTGTCTGCTGTAGCCAAAAGAAACTCCAAGTTTTCACCCAGATGGAGAGATTGTCACATGAGTTTCCAGTGTATTCTCTCTTTTGCATCTCAATTAGTTCAAGTCGTAAGAAATCTGATCCCTCTCTCTAGTCCCATTGTTTACGGATTACTCTTTAAGGTTCGTCTCCACTAATGTTAATGTTCCAAGGTGGCTTTGAATGTCTTGTTAATGGAGGTAAAGCATGTAGCTCATTCAAAATTAGCAAGCCATTGTTCTCGTGGGAGATTAACCGGACATTTGTCTCCACCTCAATGCCTTGGAATGTGAGGTATTTCAATACAAATTGTGGTGGCCATTTTAGCTGCTTTCTTTTTAAAGTTTACTTTAGGTTTCGAACTGGTTAAAAAAAATCATTCAGAGTAACACATTTTCATGACAATCTGGTCAGTAACCTTTTAGTAACCTAATAATCTTTCAGTCGGCATTTGTGGGTGACACAAGAGGATCTCATGAGAGCTAGCATAGAACAGTAGAAGCCACTGCAGTGCTGAGGCTACCCAATGCAACTCAGTGCTATCAGACAGGGTGAAGTGCACTTCATCCTCTTATTGAGTGTTTTGCCCTCTGTAATCACCATTTCCACTATGAGTTCCCATTTTACTAGGGGCGACTTCCTCCTCGTCCATGATCCTGGTGATTTCCATTGCTCAGTCTGTCATTGATGTGATCATTTGGAGATAAGGCACCCCTTCACCTGTTTGTACTCTTTCCTGGACATTATGTGCCCATTTCTCCTGCAAGGACAAAACAGAACAAGATAAGGCAATGTTGTCCTTTAAGTTAAATGGAATCTGCCCAATCCATTAGAAGCTGTATGTTTCAGTGACGACAGGTACTCAGCAGCACTATGGCCGTGAGTCATTCTGAGGGGTCAATAGTGGCCTGGGCACACGCCCCATGTTCAGGAGCAGCATGTGCCTGAGACTCCTCAGGTGTTGTGTCTGTAGGGTGAAGATCTAGAGGTCTGGACTGAGGGTTAGGGGTAGCAGTCGCCTTGCCAGAGCGTATGAGGTCATTGAACCTTTTCCTGCACTGAATCCAGAATTGTCTAATGACACCTCTGCTGCTGCCAGTGACTGTTATCTCAATCCTGGCCTGCTTTATCTGTATGAGTGACCGCCTCCTGCCACCCTATCTGGAGGACCTCCCTCCTTTCCATCACAGCCTCCAGCATCACCTGAGGGCCATTGTCAGAGAACCGAGGGGCTATCCTGCCCAGTTGCCAGGCCTCTGGCTCTCCTGCAATATCATGGGAGACTGCAGTTCAGGCCAATGCTCAACGGCAATCTTTATCCACCAGGGGTGGATTCGAATCCTGGAAACAGTCCCGACTTCGGTTTCCCACCCCCAATGTGAAAATTTAACCCAATGTGTATGACAGTTTCCCAAGGTCCAACGAGACAGCTGTATCTCACACCATGGTATTATCTCCCTGTAATTACAACAAGACATGTGAAAGCAATTAGTTCTCTTTTCAACAGTTGGACACAATAATAATAGATATAAAAGACATTCTGCACCACTGACATCAGGCATGATGGAAGCAAACATTTGTAGCCATGAGCAAAAGCATATTTTGAAACTTTGAGCATAGATCTTCACTTTGTGTGATAGTGTAAAATTACTGAGAGCCAGTTGGCAGTCTGTTTTACATCTCTTCTGAGATAGCCAATTTGCACGCAGCAAGGACCCACAAACAGTGATGAAGTAAAGACCACACAATATGTTGTTGTTGTATTTTTTGAGAGATAAATGTTGGTCAAGACTTTGGGAGAAGTCCTGTGCCCTTCTTTGAAAAGTGCCATGGGATCATTTACATCTACCTGAGCCTGCCTGGTTTCATTCTGTTGCGGATAGAATATTCGATGATTGTAAGCATCTTTTTTTTCCCCTTTGCTTATTTGTTTTCTCAAAGAATTGTATTTGCTGTCTTCAGATAAAGCCTCAGTTTAATGTCTCGACTGAAAGGGGATCTCTCTGACAGTGCAACATTCCCTCGGTTCAGTACTGAAGTGTCACCCTAGATTATATGCTCATGTCTTGAGTAGGGTTTGAAACCACAACCTGCTGACTCAGAGATGAAAGAACTACCAAGGAGTCAAGGCTGACATGAACTAATTTTTTAAAATTACAATATTAATAATCCATGATATCTTTCAAACTTGGTCAAGCTTCCTAGAATGCGTAATGATTTCACTCAAATTGTACAAATACAGGATTTCTACTCCATTCTTTTAGTTCTTCTTAATAGCTGCCATTAACTATCCATATTGAAAAGTCCAAAATCCTTCACCTGCCAAAGTTTGTACCTTTACCAAGGATTTATGTGTGGAAATATTAACTTCAATGGTTTTATTCTTGTACTAGATATAATTAGTAAAGTTATTCACTGGGGGAAGAAACAATAACAATCACATTTTCGAAATGAGTGCATGCCTGAAGCAAGAGGCCCAAGGATCGATCACCATTGGTTCTCGGGCTTTATCTGCATACCCAGGGTCAGCTGTCGACACTGTTCAGTTGCAGTGTAGCTTGTCCCACTGGAGATGCCACTTTTGGCTGTCATGCTTCCCCGGCAGCAGCTCTGGGGGATGGGACCTTTGCAGGGTCCGTGGGTGGGATGGAGGCAGTTCTGGGGGGGTGGGGAGGATGTGCTCAAAGAGATCCTTTAAAAGCTGTTAGGTCCTAATTTACATATTCAAAGATCAAAATGGTGGAGCAGGGTGAATGATGGACAGAAGACCAGAGCTGGAAAAATGGAGAGTGTGATCTGTGATTAAAAAAACAAGAAATGTTGGAAATACTCAACAGGTCTGGCAGCATCTGTGGAGAGAGAAGCAGAGTTAACGTTTCAGGTCAGTGGCCCTTCATCAGAACTGACAAAGGTTAGAAATGTATTAGGCTTTAAGCAAATAAAGCAGGGGTGGGGCAAGAGATAACAAAAGGGAAGGTGTTGATAGGACAGGGTCACAGAGAATAACTGGCGCAAAGGCCATGGAACAAAGGCAAATGGTATGTTAATGGTGTGCTGAAAGACAAAGTGTTAGTGCAAGAGGGTGTTAATGGACAGAAAAATGAACAGCTCTGGCCCAAAGCACAAACATGAAAAAAAAAGTGGGCAGGCACCTGGTAAACAAAAATGAATGATGGAACAAACTAAACAATAAACAAATAAAAAGAAAAAAGAAAAATAACTAACAATAAAAAGGGGGCCCATCACGCTCTGAAATTATTGAGCTCAATGTTCAGTCTGGCAGGCTGTAGTGTGCCTAATCGATAAATGAGATACTGTTCCTCGAGCTTGCGTTGATGTTCACTGGAACACTGCAGCAAGCCAAGGACAAATATATGGGCATGAGAGCAGGGGTGTGTGTTGAAATGGCAAGCAACCGGAAGCTCGGGGTCATGCTTTCGGACTGAGCGGAGGTATTCCACAAAACGGTCACCCAATCCACGTTTGGTCTTCCCAATGTAGAGAAGACCACATTGTGAGCAGCGAATACAGTATACTAAATTGAAAGAAGTACAAGTAAATCACTGCGTCACCTGAAAGGAGTGTTTGGGGCCTTGGATAATGAGGAGAGGAGGTAAAAGGGCAGGTATTACCCCTCCGGCAATTGCATGAGAAGGTGTCGCGGGAAGGGGCTAAGGAGTTGGGGGTAATGGAGGAGTGGACTAGGGTGTTGTGGAGGGAACGATTCCTTCAGAATGCTGACAGGAGAGGGGAGGGGCAGGTGCGTTTGGTAGTGGCATCATGCTGGACGTGGCGGAAATGGCGGAGGATAATCCTTTGGATGTGGAGGCTGGTGGGGTGGAAAGTGAGGACAAGGGGAAAACCCTGTCACATTTTTGGGAGGGAGGGGAAGGGGTGAGGGTAGAGTTTCAGGAGGTGGGCCGGACACGGTTGAGGATCCTGTCAACTACAATGGGGGAGAATCCTCGGTTGAGGAAAAAGGAAGACATATCAGAAGCGCCGCCGTGGAAGGCTGCATCATCAGAGCAGATGTGTTGGAGATGGAGAAACTGGGAGAATGGAATGGAGTCCTTACAGGAGGCAGGTTGTGAAGAAGTGTAGTCGAGGTAGCTGTGGGAGTCGGTGGGTTTATAATGAATATTAGTAGACAGCCTTCCCCTAGAGATGGAGACAGTGAAGTCAAGGGAGGGAAGGGAAGTGCTTTTATTTTAGTGTGATCTGTGATATTGTCTTGGAGAAACTTGCAGAGTTAATGTTGCCATGCAGATTCCCCCCCACCCCACCCCCCAACCAACCTGCCAAGAATGAGGAATATTAATTTTGTCATATGAACATTGATTTTAAACTGTTGTTGGAATGAGGAAATGACTTGTTAAACAGATCAGCCATGGCTGGAAAAAACATATGCATATTAACAGACAGTGCTTGGATTGACAAAGGGGCTATTCCCTGCTCCAACTTAACCCACAATGGTCTTTGAGAACCAGGTACCGTGTGTAAGAAGAGACATTACAGGGTCGGCTAAGACAAGACAATCTACAAACAGACGTGTTCAGACCAGCTGGTCACATGACTAACCTGCTTGGCAACCAGCGTTTTTCTGAATTGTACAAAGAGATTGAAATAAAAAAGCCTTTTGCTCCTGGAGTGAGAAGACCTCTTCTGTCTGCTCCCATCTCTTTCTCACAAGCCTCTAGAGCCACTGAGGCCACATGAACTTCAAGAGAGAAAAGTCTCCTACATTGAACAAGGTTTAAGAAGAATACTGGGTCCAATGAAAAGCAAGACCTACCTACAATCAAAGACTTTACAGCGAGCTCGAAGAACAGTGACCAAAACCATCTTCAGATCTTGACTGAAACTTTTCCACTTTATTTCTTCCGCTCTTTTCTGTCTCTATCTGTATGTGTGTATTGTGTATGCATGCTAGCATGGGCGTGTCGTGTATCTGTAGGTGTTAACTGAATTCGAGTTTAAGTTTAATAAAGTTCAACCTTTTTTCTTTAAGCCTAAGAAAACCTGTTTGACTAGTTTATTTGCCTTATAATTGGAAGTTAGTGAACAAGGATTCACTAAGGGGGAGCTAAAAAGACGGTAAGACCAGGTGAAGGCTGAGAGGGAACCCTAGACCCCTTTCTCACCTGGTCGTAATAATGTGGAGTAAAGCCATTTAGGGATTTTTAAATGAGAAGAAAGAGTTTGAAGACCAGGGGTCAGACCAATAAAGTGCATTACCATTAAAGTTGTATGTTTGGACATTTGTGTTGTTTTGTACATAAAGGATTTGTCAAGAAAACATGAGGATTTTGAATTAATCAGTTGGCAACCTACATGAAACTTTTAAAAACGAGGTGGGATCCTACAGTTAACTTTTAAAAAAACTAGCAGCCAAGATGGCCACCACAATTTGCATTGAAATGCCTCACATTCCAGGACATCAAATCGGAGCCACGTGTCTAACGAGGTTGCATCCAGGACAATGCCTCATGAATTTGGCATTAGATAACAAAACATTAGCTAATGACAAAACATTCAAAGCCATCTTGGAACATTAACAGTGGAGTCATACCTCCGGTAGGGGTGGGGGGGGGTGAGGAATATTGAAACAATGAAACTCGAGAGAGATTGAAAATACCGAGACTCAAATCTAATTAAATTGCAAATGAGGACAATGGACAATCATGTGACTGCTTCTCCAGCTGTGGAAAAACTAGCAGTCCTTTGCAAAAGGACTAGCTCCTGAGACTTTGAAGTAGACAAGCTTTGAGTACTAACCAGACAAGACCCCAGTGGGGCTGTGTGTCTCCCTTTTTTTCTCTCTCAAGATAACATCGCAAGTTTAAAACCTGTCTGCGACTGTGGAACACCCAAGACTACCATTGCTACAGACAGAGACACCGGGGATGAAAGCCACCTACAGCTCTGTCTCCAAGAAAAACCCTGAACCATGTGGGTCAGCTACAAAGTGCACTTCTACAAGCTAAGACTTCAAGATCACAACTCCAGCCAGAAGACAGTGGAAATACCTGACCCCACAGACTGTATTATTTTTACTTGCTCTAGACTCTCATCCAAACCAGACTATTTCTTATCACTCTGTACTCGATTTGTGTGTGTGATTCTCATGCGCATGTGTGAATGAAAGTGTAGCGTAGTTTTATTATTTTATCTAGATCTTATTTAGATTTTTTTAAGTGCAATAAACTCACCTCTTTCTTGTTTAAAGTTAAGAAAACCTGTCTGATTGGTTCTTTTACAATCATAACAAAGGAAAAAGGTAAAATACTCACTGAAGTGGTAAGCAAAGCCACTGTTTTAAAAGAAATAAACCTTGTTTCGGTCAAACAAGGAGAAGAAAAAGAGGGGAGCCTTGTGACCCCTCCTCACCTGATCTTAACAGAGTACTTAATTAAGACTTGTTTGTTCTGCAGTAACTGTGCATTAGAAAATACCATACCATGTGCAGTTACTCCCTAAATGTCAAAAGCTATTTTTTAGTTTTTATGTTGCTGTTCAAGGTATATTTTTAAACTAATATTTCATGAAATTTTACAATGATAAATACATTAGAAATAGGAGTCATGCATATTACATAGATGACCTCCTTTCCTCGGGTGCAAAAGTACCACGCTGATTTGGATTAGTGCAGAGATTTCTGACTCTGTCACAGGCACAAATGCAAAGATTGCATTTGCAAATTCAGAACCCTTGTTGTTGCTCTCCCTACTAGAAAGCTAATCCTACTTCAGTGGAGAGGGCAGGTTAGTTGGAATAAGAATGGAGAGGTGTCTTCAACACCAGGAAGTGTGATTTGTCAGTCCTTATCTAAGATGCAAGGGAACAGACCCTTGGAGCAGATTTTTAAAAGTGCTCCACATCAATGATTTTTCTGAAAGAAAAAAAGAATGGATTGTTGACGCATGTATCCAGAGACCTACTGATCATTGTGCGATAGTGTAAACCAGGCACTAGTGAATCAGCAGCCTGTTTTATATCTCTCTCAATTTTTATTTCCATTGCAGTCAACAGAAATAAAGTTCAGAAAAGATGTAAAACGGGCTGCCAACTGATTTTCGGTCATTTTACACTATCACACAAAATCAAGATCTAAGCCTTACGTTTCAAAATATGCTTTTGCTCGTCGCTTCCATTGTTCATTTATTTATTTAGAGATACAGCACTGAAACAGGTTCTTCGGCCCACCAAGTCTGTGCTGACCAACAACCACCCATTTATACTAACCCTACAATAATCCCATATTCCCTACCACTTACCTACACGAGGATTAATTTACAATGGTCAACTTACCTATCAACCTGCAAGTTTTTGACTGTGGGAGGAAACCGGAGCACCCGACGAAAACCCACGCGGTCACAGGGAGAACTTGCAAACTCCACACAGGAAATACCCAGAATCAAACCCAGGTCGCTGGAGCTGTGAGGCTGCGGTGCTAACCACTGCGCCACTGTGCGTGATATCAGTAGTGTAGAATGTTTTTAAAGGAAGGTGTTATTCATTTTTCCAGTGATGATTTTATGGGAAATATTCATGCTTTGTGGTTCAAGGATGATGGTTTTGCTCAAACTGCTTAGTGACCCTGATATATTAAAAAAAATACTGATATTGCCACTCCCTTGAGTTTAGCAGCAACCAATAATAGAATGAATAGAAATTTTGATGTTGCAGCAAGCCTGCGTTCTTGCACTATCGTCAGGTATTATTGCAAAGGTGCTTCTTGTGAAATTCAAAATTGGGGCTTTTGAAGTTTTCCATTGATAAATAAAAATGTGAACTTTTGAAGGGTCAACTGAAACATATTTTATGTTGAAGCAATTTTTCTCTTGAATTGCCTATTCTTTTACCAAAAAAGACCTGAGGGATTTTTTTTTTAATGGAGCAATCCAAGCATCACAAATCACTGTCGACATTTTGATGCAGGGTGTGAATCATTTATTGTTGAATTTCATATCACATCAGGGAGCATTGCTGTTTATTTAAAATGTGAAAATAGGACATGTCAGCATAGGCGACTTTTACAGAATGTAGTAACCACTTTACTAGAATATTGTGTTTAGCGTAAAGACCTTAGCAAAGCATTAAATCTTGCCTAATATAAAGTTCTGTTTGAAGTGCATTTTTAAAGTGATTTAACTTAATATTTAACATAATTGTTTTCTAGCTGAAGCTGTTGCATGTTTTTTTCTTCATTCATGCAATGTTGCAGAGCTGTGAGTACACACCTATGCTTGTGTATCTTCCATCCTGGAAGTGATTTGTTAAACCAGTTTATGGTAGTGGAGAGGTTATCAAAGTGACTGAAAAGTTTATAGTGTGAACAATGTAGGAAGGCCTTAATGAGAGAGTGAGTCAAAGCTCCCTTTGTTTGCTCAAGTGCTATTTTTAACTTTTCATGAAGGGCTGGATTTTAAGTGGCCGTAAAAGATGGCGGCCCGGATGCCCGGCATTCACTCTACGGAGCCTCCGCCATCTTAAATGCGGTGGCTCATTAATATGCCCGGGGCGGCTGCCACCCTCCACCCCCCCGCACAATGATGTGGAGGGGGCGGGCAAGCCAACTCTGGCAACGGCATCCAGCACCACTGTGCAGGCGCCGACACCATTTTTAAAGGGCTTAGAGCCCTAAATGACAACTTAAATTTTTAAAGGTAAAGTGCATTAAAAATCATTATAAACAATTTAAAAAATATTTCCAGCCCCTCTCCCACCCTCCCCCCAATAACATTACATGTCATTACTGCCATTCCACGCCCCCCACCCCGCCAATACCTACCTTCAAACTATGACCTCCCCCTACCACCCGCAAAGTTTAGAACCTTTTATCTTTACCCCTTCCCATCACCCCCTAGACAAATCAAGTAAGTTTGACCCCACTCCCCCCAGTCCCGCACTGACAAACTTCTCTCCTCCCCCTCCCCACAGGTGTTGTGCCTTGTTTTCCGGGACGGGGACTCGAAGGTGCGGCAGTGCCGGCCGTCGGGATTAAGATCACGGTGGCACTTCAGGAAGGAATGGGAACTTAATTTATTCAGCTGAATTAATTTAGTTACATATTTAAATTGAGGCCCCGTCGCCGAGCGACGGGAAGCTGCCAGGAGTCCTTGCTGCCACTGGCAAGATCGGGGCAGGCCCTGCCAGCGTCGAGGTGGGTCTCATCTGGAGCAATCCTCATGCCCCCCCCCCACCATTCCCAACGTCGAGAGCTCTATAAAATTCAGGCCGAAATGTATTCCTTGATGCTAGAAATTTGTATATCTCTGTCTCAAAAGACTGTTGATGCAAGGACAATTGGAGCTTTCAAAACTGTGATGGATTTTTGTTAGGGAAGGGTATGAATCAATAGGGAAAAAGGATAGGAAAATTGAGTTGAGTTGCAAATCATCCGTGGTCTAACTAAATGGCAGACCAGACCTGAGGGGCTGTATAGCCTACACCTGTTCCTAATGTTCCTATGAATGGTTGAAAGATTAAGATTTGCATTTCCTGTAACTAATTCAGTCAATATGGATTATTTTTAATATTTATAAAATATCCCAAGTTATATATCTCAACATTTTAATATGTTTAAATATAAATCTAAAAATTAATTTTTGTAGTGCCTTTTGTATCTTCAAGAAGTCCCAAAATGCTTTACAACAAATAACGTACTTTGGAGGTATAGTCGCTAATGGACTGTGCGCAATAATGAGAGCAAATTTGCACGCAGCAAGGATCCACAGACAGTGATGAAGTAAAAACCACACAATCTGTTGTCGTTGTATTTTTTGAGGGATAAATGTTGGTCAAGAGAAGTCCTGTGCCCTTCTTGAAAAGTGCCATGAGATCATCTACATCTACCCGAGCCTGCCTGGTTTCATTGTGTTCCGGATAGCAAGCATCTTTTTTTCCCTTCGTTTATTTGTTTTCTCAAATAATTTTATTTGCTGTATTTAGATGGAGCCTCAGTTTAATGTCTCAACTGAAAGATGACATCTCTGACAGTGCAACATTCCCTCAGTACTGTACTGAAGTGTCACCCTAGATTATATGCTGAAGTCTCAAGTAGGGTTTGAAACCAAAACCTGCTGACTTAGAGATGAAAGAACTACCAAGGAGTCAAGGCTAACATGAACCAATTTTTATAAATATTAATAAGGTCATTTTTCAGGAGATACTTATCAGCTGAAACATCTTGTTATTTAAAAGGCAATGCAGCAACAAGAATGTCGATCTCTTCGCTCATCACTCCTTCAGTTATTACTTTGTAAGGTACGAGTACTGGAATTGCAACTGCTCTTTTTATTCACACTGTAACTTTGATTTACTTTGGAATTTCATAAATTATAGCTAAATAGGATTACATTGCATAGAGTAGTTTCTGGAATGTCCTTATTGGGGTCAGTGTAATTGATTGAACCATTGTTCAAAATTAACTTAGTGACTAAGAAGATTAGATATAGACCATTAATAACATATTCAAATGCCATTACATTCAAAACACTGAAAAAGCATAGCCACTTGAATGACTGAATGATATGATTTGAAAACCGTGAACTGCTACATCCTGTGAAGGTAAAACTAGTTCTGTTCCCAATTCTCCCAGGGATTGCTAACTCTTTCACAAAGATAAGTGCTGCTGAAAAAATTTGATGCATGGAAAAGCTGTATTCTGCTTTAGAAACTTGGGGAATTTAATTCCCAAACTATTAGTCACATTACTTTCCATATTTAATTTCTTTGATGCATAACAGAAGAGGGATTTGACATTACTGGAAAATGGTAAGCATTTTTTTCAATTTTCCATCGGATGGTCTATTTGGATTAATATAATGATGAGTTTGACATTGTGTTGGACACCAAAGGAAACTGAAGATGGCCATTTAACTCTGTACACTAGCCTACAAATTAAATATTTCATCCCTTTCTGCAGTGTAGATTTCCTAATCATACGTAAGCCATAGCAAATTGTAATCACACTTAAACAAAGTGAAAAATATTGGGCATTAAAGATTGCTTTACATGAGGGCCTAGGAGAACATTTTTACTTTTTAATTTTCTTCCCATTTTCACAGAATTATGCTTTACATGCTTAACTTTTGCATTTGACCAGAAGAATTGTGTGCTTAATTTCAAAATGTTGCTGATGAGTAGTACAACAGGTGACATCCTGTGAATAGGTTTTCCGAAAAGAACATAACATAAGAACGAGGAGCAGGAGTAGGCAATTCATCCCCTCGAGACTGCTCTGTCATTCAATAACGATCATAACTGATCTCATCTCGGCCTCAACTCCACTTTCCTGCCCATTCTCCAAAATCCTTCAACCCATTACTCATTAAAAATCTGTCAATCTCCTCCTTAAATTTACTCAATGTCCCGGCATCCACCATACTCTGGGGTAGTGAATTCCACAGACTCACAACCCTTTGAGAGAAGTAATTTCCCCTCATCTCTGTTTTAAATCTGCTATCCCTTACCCTAAAACTGTGAACTTTCGTTCTAGATTGCCCCACAAGAGGAAACATCCTCTCTACATCTACTTTGTCAAATCCCTTAATCATCTGATATACCTCAATTAGATCTCCTCTCATTCTTCTAAACTCTAGAGAGTAAAGGCCTAAACTGCTCAATCTCTCTTCATAAGACAAACCCCTCATCTCTGGAATCAATCTACTGAACCTCCTCTGAAGTACCTCCAATGCAACTACATCCTTCCTCAAGGAAGGGGACCAAAACTGTATGCAATACTCCAGGTGAAATCTCACTAATGCCTTGTACAGTTGCAGCAACACTTCCCTACTTTTATACTCTACTCCTTTATAAATGCCAGAATTCAATTTGCCTTCCTTATTACCTGCTGTATCTGCACACTAGTTTTCTGCGATTCATGCACGAGGACACCCAGATCCCTCTGCACCGAAGCACGCTTAAGTTTCTCTCCATTTAGATAATAATTTGCCTTTATATTCTTCTGACCAAAATGGATAACCTCACACTTATCCACGTTAAAATCCATCTGCCAAATTTTGGCCCATTCACCTAACCTATCCATATCCATTGGTAAATTTCTTATTTCTTTATTGCAACATACGATCCCATCTATTTTAGTGTCATCTGCAAATTTGGCTCTAGTACCTTCTATCCCTGCATCCAAGTCATTAACATAGATTGTAAATAGTTGGGGCCCAAGGACCGTACCCTGTGGCACCCCACTAGATACATCTTGCTAACAAGAAAAAGACCCATTTATCCCGACTCTCTGTTTTTTGTTGGTTAGCCAATCCTCTAGCCAAGCTAATAAATTGCCCCTAACCCCATGTGATCTTACCTTGTGTATTAACCTTTTGTGTGGCACCTTATCAAATGTCTTCTGGAAGTCCAGATGTACTGCATCTACAGGATCCCCATTATCCACTTTGTTTGCTACAGCTTCGAAGAATTCTAGCAAATTAGTCAAACATGATTTACCCTTCATAAAACCATGCTGACTCTGATGGATTGCATTTTGACTTTCCAAATGTCTTGTTATTACTTCCTTTATAATGGATTCTGACAATTTCCCAATGATAGATGTTAAACTAAATAGTTTCCTAATTTCTGCCTCCCTCCCTTTTTGAATAAGGGCGTTATATTAGCTTTTTTCCAATCTACTGGAACCTTTCCCGCATCCAGGGAATATTGGAATATTATAACCAATGGATCCACTATCTCCGCTGCCACTTTTTTTAAGACCCTAGGATGTAGAGATTATCAGACCCTGGGGACTTGTCTGCCTTCAATCCCAATAGTTTGCACAGTACTTTTTTCCTAGTGATGATGATTTTTCTAAGTTCTTCCCTTTCTATAACCACTGTATTTCCTGTTACTATTGGGATGGTACTAGTGTCCACCACTGTGAAAACTGAGGCAAAATACTGATTCAGTGTCTCTGCCATTTTTGTGTTCCCCTCTATTAACTCCCCAGTCTCATCCTCCAAGGGACCAACATTCACTTTAGCTATTCTCTTCCCTTTTATATACTTATAGAAGCTTTTGCTATCTGTTTTTATATTTTGCGCTAGTTTTCTTTCATAATTTACCTTTTCTCTTTTTATTACTTTTTTAGTAACCCTTTGTCGATCTTTAAAAGTTTCCCAATCTTCCAGCCTGCCACTGCCCTTTGCAATATGGTATGCCTTAGTTTTTGTCTTTATGATATCCTTAACTTCCGTGCTTAGCCATGGATGTTTTTTCCCCCCCTTAGAATCTTTCTTCCTCTCTGGAATATATTTTAGTTGGGAGGAATTGAATATTTCCTTAAACATCTGCCACTGCTCATCAACTGTCCTACCTTTTAGTCTTCCTGCCCAGTCCACTAGGGCCAAATCTGTCCTTATGCCTGTGTAATTACCTTTGTTTAACTCCAGAATGCTAGTTTCTTGCCCTCAAACTGAATTTGAAATTCTAGCATGCTATGATCACTCTTCCCTAGAGAATCCTTAACTATGAGATCATTAATTAATCCCACCTCATTACACAATGCCAAATCTAGAATAACCTGCTCCCTCATTGGTTCCATTACATATTGCTCCAAAAACAATCTCTATTACATTCAATGAACTGTCCCTCGAGGCTACCCTTGCCAATTTGATTAATCCAGTCTATATGCATATTAAAATCACCCATGATTATTGCCGTACCTTTCTTACAAGCCCCCAGTATTTCCTGGTTTATACTGTGCCCCACTGTGGAACTACTGTTTGGGGACCTATAGATTACTCCCATCAGGGACTTCTTTCCCTTGCTATTTCTTATTTCTACCCAGACTGATTCTACGTCTTGATCACCAGTGCCTATATCATTTCTCACTACAGCACTGATCTCTTCCTTTACTAACAAAGCTACACCACCTCCTTTTCCTTCCTGCCTGGGGTGTGACTGTCTCCTGAAACACAACGTCCAGGTAACTCTCCCCCTCCTTGATGTGTCGCAGTGTCCTAAGCTGACTCCAGCTCATCAACCCTGAGCCAGAGTTCCTTGAGCAACCAACACTTGCTACAGATATGATCACTAGGAACCACAATGGGGTCCACCAGCTCCCAAATCATGCAGGTACAACACATCGCCTGGCCCTGCATCTTTATTTTATTTTATTAGATTTTAATTTGTTTTTTTAAATTTCCGACTGGTCTTTAGTTTTTAATTCATTTTAGATTTTAGTTCATATACTAATAAATCGATCGCGTCTTACTCTATATTTGATTTCAATTAAATTAAATTAAAAGCTTACCTGAATACTGACCCCAGTGGCTCTCTGTTTCCCTGCTCTCACTGTTGAATGTGACATCACTCTGATGTCACTTTTCGATTTTTTTTCCAGGCTCCACTCCTGCTGCTCCTGCTGTGCTCCTCTCTCTCTCTGCTCCCGCTGTGCTCCTCTCTGTCTCTCTGACTCACCGCTCCTCGGGCTGTGCTCCTCTCTCTCTCTCCCCGACTGTGGTTTGGGCATGCTTTTTGAAGCTCTGTTCCTCGGGCTGTGCTCCTTCCTCTCTCTCACTTAACACACTCTTATTTCAAACACATTCTATATTTGAGATTCGATTACAAATTTGTTTAGTTACTACAGCATGTAGCATGAAATTCTTACCAATATATATCCTTGCATCAGAAGGAGAAGTTCATGGACTAAATCAACATGGGGTCGTATAGAGATTTGCGATTGACTGATTTGTCTTCCGAGCTGTAAGAGGTTGCATGGAAGGGAGCACCTTTGAAGTGAACATATTGTTTGGGAGGCAGTGGGTGGGAAAGAGATGTAAAGTCAGTTCTCAGCACTACTTCATCTTAGTGAAGAGATAAAAGTGAATTGAATTTTCTCCTAAAGGGTTCCTTGGATTTCTGCCATCTATTTTAGTGCTGCAGTCTGCAACTTTGAACTGACAGTCAGCATATCTGAAAAAGGCATTATCTGGCAAACCGTAACATTTTAGTGTGAATATTTGCAATGCAAGATGAGTTGGTCGAATGATGTGTTTTACAAGCTGCTTTGCTACACATTAAAGATGCCATATAAATGCAAGTTGTTGTTGGCTGAACCTGGATTAACGTAACTATAAATTTACATGTTAGTGAAGTAAAATCTGTGACCAGCCAAAATACAATCCCTATTAACTGTACACCAACTCGCATGTAGTGAATAATTTAACTTCATAATAGATCTTCATGGCCTTGAAATAAATAGTTGAATAATACCAGTGGGACAAAATCAAAAGTCCCACCAAAGGAACCAGATAAACTGAGGAAGCCCAGAAAATTCAGAAAAGGGGTGAAGTAAAGATTATTTAAGGGCTCCATGCAGTGAAAGAGATGAGCAGGCTCTTGGAAGAGGGACTGAAATGGATGGAGCTAAAGAAGGAAAAGGACACAATTCAAATTTTTCAGAGGCTCTTGAGGGACTAATACTAACACAAATTTGAGAACAGAGGGCTGTGTTTTTTGGAAAACCCATGACAGACAGCAATACAGGCCATGTGGAAGGAGGTGAGGAGGTGGCTCTGCCTGTGACTGGGATATCAATAACCAAAAGAATCTCCTTGCAGAGGGCAGGTAACTAAATCACAAAGAAGCATATACATATTCCCCAGTACAATAGTCATTTACGATATTGCATGTCATCATGTTCCTTTTCCCAGAAGCATAGTCATTTGGTAGCACTCATGTGAAGAATCTCACATCCGATAATAATTGCTACCACACTGAAGTCTCACAATCTCGGCCCTTACTCTCTAACACATATCATTCATACCATCCATTCCATAAATTCTACATTGATTTGAAAGGATGAAGGACAGTCTGGAGAAATTGCCAGTTGCAGAAACATTTGTAAGCCTTCCCTCCTTCATGAAAGGTCCAGGCAAGTCAGTGAACTCTACATAGGGGTACAGAATGAAAAAGTACAGAATTTGGGGGTCTGTCTGGAGAGGTGATTGACAATCGGGATTGCAAAGTATACAGGGCAATATCTCACAATGCTAAAGGATATTTGGTTAAATCCCTCTATGGCATTTAACATCTTTCTGATTCCGTAAGGCCCATTTCCCACTTATCACTGGTAACCAGTAGAATATTACTTGTTCCTTTGGTGTGTGAGTTATTGTAAGACTTACAGGACTACAAGTAATATCCAAAGAAAATGTGGGTTTTTATTACAACTTTAACTAGAGCATACAATTACTGCAAGAGCAACATCTAAACACATTTCACTCTGTCCGGGTACACCCACAACACCCTGGCCATGTGTGACACCACATCACTTCTGCTGATGATCTTCATTTACAGTTCTTAAGGTGATTCGCTCTTAAGATCATCCCACAATCTCCCCCTTTTTCCCAAAGATAAAAACATACGTTCAATATACAATGATGTTGCCGTTTGGACGAACTGTATATGATGAACACAAAACATTATTTACAAGTGAGTACGTTTAACATTCTCTAAAACGTAGAGGAGGTTTGCTTATTCGCCCTGATCTTGTGATCATGAACCTCTTCCCAGAGCTGAGATCACCTTGATGATTCCTCTGAGACTCTGGTGACTCAGAACTCTGATTAGCATGATCTTCCTCTGTGCTTGTAGCCTCTGTATGTTCATCTTCAGACTTTGAACGTGTCTGTGATGCCACAGGGTTGTTGCATGTAGTGTTGTCATACAGTCCTCTGAGTTGACTTCAGTTCCATCTGAGAATTGCACCATTGGGTGTCTGGACCTCGTACAATTTGGGCTGGTCACATATCTTTTTTTTTATTCATTCATGGGATGTGGGCATCACTGGCTGAGCCAGCATTTATTGCCCATCCCTAATTGCCCTTGAGAAGGTGGTGGTGATCTGCCTTCTTGAACCGCTGCAGTCCTTGTGAGGTAGGTACACCCACAGTGCTGTTAGGAAGGGAGTTCCAGCATTTTGACCCAGCGACAGTGAAGGAACGGTGATAGAGTTCCAAGTCAGGATGGTGTGTGACTTGAACGGGAACTTGCAGGTGGTGATGTTCCCATGCATCTGCTGCTCTTGTCCTTCAAGGTGGTAGAGGTCGTGAGTTTGGAAGGTGCTGTCTAAGAAGCCTTGGTGCGTTGCTGCAATTCATGGTAGATGGTACACACTGCTGCCACTGTGCGTCGGTGGTGGAGGGAGTGAATGTTTGTAGATGGTGTGCCAATCAAGTGGGCTGCTTTGTTCTGGATGGTGTTGAGCTTCTTGAGTGTTGTTGGAGCTGCACCTATCCAGGCAAGTGGAGAGTATTCCATCACACTCCTGACTTGTGCCTTATAGATGGTGGACAGGCTTTGGGGAGTCATGAGGTGAGTTACTCGCCTCAGGATTCCTAGCCTCTGACCTGCTCTTGTAGCCATGGTATTTATATGGCTACTCCAGTTCAGTTTCTGGTCAATGATAGCCCCTAGGATGTTGATAGTGGGGGATTCAGCGATCGTAATGCCATTGAATATCAAGGGGAGATGGTTAGATTCTCTCTTGTTGGAGATGGTCATTGCCTGGCACTTGTGTGGTGCAAATGTTACTTCCCACTTATCAGCCCAAGACTGGATATTGTCCAGTTCTTGCTGCATTTCTACATGGACTGCTTCAGTATTTTAGGAGTCGTGAATGGTGCTGAACATAGTGCATTCATCAGCGAACATCGCACTTCTGACCTTATGATTGAAGGAAGGTCATTGATGAAGCAGCTGAAGATGGTTGGGCCTAGGATACTACCCTGAGGAATTCCTGCAGTGATGTCCTGGAGCTCAGATGATTGACCTCCAACAACCACAACCATCTTCCTTTGCGCTAGGTACGACTCCAACCAGCAGGGAGTTTTCCCCCTGATTCCCGTTGACTTCAGTTTTGACAGGGCTCCTTAATACCATACTCTGTCAAATGCTGCCTTGATGTCAAGGGCAGTCACTCTTACCTCACCTCTTGAATTTAGCTCTACTGTCCATGTTTGAACCAAGGCTATAATAATGTCAGGAGCTGAGTGGCCCTGGCAGAACCCAAACTGAGCATCACTGAGCAAGTTATTGCTGAGCAAGTGCTACTTGATGGCACTGTTGATGACACCTTCCATTACTTTACTGATGATTGAGAGTGGACTGATGGGGTGGTAATTGGCCGGGTTGGACTTGTTCTGCTTTTTGTGTACAGGACATACCTGGGCAATTTTTCACAATGCCGGGTAGATTCCAGTGTTGTAGATATACTGGAACAGCTTGGCTAAGGATGCGGCAAGTTCTGGAGCACAGGTCTTCAGTACTATTGCAGGAATATTGTCAGGACCCATAGCCTTTGCAGTATCCAGTTCCTTCAGTTGTCTCTTGATATCACGTGAAGTGAATCGATTTGGCTAAAGTCTGGCATCTGTAATGCTGGGGACTTCAGGAGGGGGCCAAGATGAATCATCAACTCGGCACTTCTGGCTGAAGATTGTTGCAAATGCTTCAGCCTTATCTTTCGAACTGATGTGCTGGGCTCCCCCATCATTGAGGATGGGGATATTTGTGGAGCCACCTCCTCCAGTTAGTTCTTTAATTGTCCCCCCCCCATTCACTACTGGATGTGGCAGGACTGCAGAGCTTAGATCTGATCCATTGGTTCTGGGATCGCTTAGCTCTGTCTATGGCATGCTGCTTACACAGTTTGGCACGCAGATAGTCCTGTGTTGTAGCTTCACCAGGTTGACACCTCATTTTGAGGTACGCCTGGTGCTGCTCCTGGCATTCCCTCCTGCACTCTTCATTGTACCAAGATTGGTCTCCTGGCTTGATGGTAATGGTAGAGTGGGGGATATGCCGGGCCATGAGGTTACAGATTGTGGTTGAGTACAATTCCGCTGCTGCTGATGGCCCACAGCGCCTCATGGATGGCCAGTTTTGCATTGCTAAATCTGTTTGAAATCTATCCCATTTAGCACGGTGATAGTGCCACACAACTGGATGGAGGGTATCCTCAATGTGAAGGCGGGACCTCGTCTCCACAAGGACTGTGCGGTGGTCACGCCTACCAATACAGTCATGGACAGAAGCATCTGCAGCTGGCAGATCGGTGAGGACAAGGTCAAGTATGTTTTCCCTCGTGTTGGTTCCCCCACCACCTGCCACAGACCCAGTCTGACAACTATGTCCTTTAGTACTTGGCCAGCTTGGTCAGTAGTGGTGCTACCGAGCCATTCTTGGTGATGGACATTGAGTCCCCCACCCAGAGTACATTTTGTGCCCTTACCACCCTCAGTGCTTCCTCCAAATGGTGTTCAACATGGAGGAGTCCTGACTCATCAGTTGAGAGAGGGCGGTAGGTGGTAATCAGTAGGAGGTTATCTTGCCCTTGTTTGACCTGATGTCACATCTGCTGGGTCTGTCCTGCCGTTGGGACAGAACATACCCAGGGATAGTGATTGCAGAGTCTGGGACATTGTCTGTAAGGTATGATTCCGTGAGTATGACTATGTCAGGCTGTTGCTTGACTAGTCTGTGGGACAGCTCTCCCAACTTTGGCACAAGCCCCCAGATGTTAGTAAGGAGGACTTTGCAGGGTCGACAGAGCTGGGTTTGCTGTTGTCATTTCCGATGTCTAGGTTGATGCTATGTGGTCCATCCAGTTTCATTCCTTTTTATAGACTTTGTAGCGGTTAGGTACAACTGAGTGGCTTGCTAGGCCATTTCAGAGGGCATGTAAGAGTTAATCACATTGCTGTGGGTCTGGAGTCACATGTAGGCCAGACCAGGTAAGTATAGCAGATTTCCTTCCCTGAAGGACATTAGTGAGCCAGATGGGTTTTTTAATTAATCGACAATGGTTTCATGGCCATCATTAGACAAGCTTTTAATTCCAGATTTATTAATTAAATTCAAATACCACCTTCTGCTGTGGTGGGATTCGAACCCATGTCTCCAGATTAATACCTTGGGTCTCTGGGTTACTAGTCCAGTGATAATACCACTATGCCACCTCCTCCCCCGCATATCCTTGCAAACTCTGCAGTATACCAAGTTCCCGATGTAAGATTGAGGACCCGGACCTTTTGTCCTGCTCACAATCAAGCTAATTCTGGCCCTGCTTGCCTATCATAAGATTCCTTCATCTTCCCTTCTTTGGAAAGCTTAGAAAAATGATGACTGGCAACAGCAACAATCACCGGCAATCCCTCTAGCTTCCGGATATGTGCTGCAATGAACTGAGGTCCGAGGAGAGACTCTGGGTCACATCACCTCTTTGTGTCAAGACTCACAGCCCTTTTGTCATCCTTTACAGGGACCCACCCGATACACTAGACCTGGTTATTTTCTACCATCTTCGGTGCATTACTGACTTCATGTATTATGACGATTCGTAAGTCTTGGCATACTGGAAGTCCTGCGACAGCTGGTCCAGTTGTGTCTATGATATAAAACATTTATGGTAGCTGTTTGGACTTCCCATAGCTGCACTGTAAGGTTATCGTTCCAATGCACTTGATTGGACAACCATTGTAGGCAGTCAACCTAGCTGTTGTGGGTCATACCATAGATTCCATTTCTTTAAGTACATGTCTTCAGAATACAGATGGGCAGAATATTTGCAATTGCTCTGGTGTTGATCTTTACTCTGAGCTTATGCTTGTCACTCTTCTGTGGGCATATAATTCAAATCATGGCGAATGCCTCAGATTGCTTGATAGCATTGACACGTTCATCCAGATTAACTATGTAAATGCTTGCTCGCTGTTCGTATGAGTGCAATCTTCATCCATGTCTTCCTGGCAATCTGTCTTTCTGCCAACCTGATGTACCAGCTTTGGCTTTTGTTGTGTGTTGGCATACCTTTTGTTGTGTTTGCCATCCTGTCCTGCAGGTGTTTTCTGTGCATATGATCTGCCACCATTCCTGTGTGCAGTATCTGAACTTGGCCTTCTATACAGCCTTGCCCAATGTCTTTGTATGCCATAAGCTTTGCACAGGTCCTGGTATGCTGGACAACTGTGAATTGGTTGAGTCAGGCCACATTTGCCACAAGGTTGAGCAGACTTCTGAGCCTTTGTTACCATACTAAGGCCCGCTGTTAAGGTTGTGCCACAACAACCAGAATACTGTTCTCAGTAGCAGTGGAGAAGCTGGTGTTTGTGCCTCAGAGGATTCAACCTATCATAGCAGCTGTACAGAGAAGCACTCAGTCAGCTTCCTGCAGAAGTCTTCACTTTTGTAGGTTCGGGCTGCCAAGAATCCCCATGACAAAGAGTTAACCTGTTCAATATCAATCCATCATTTGAGAACCCTAAAAAAGGCCACTTCCATTGTTGGAGGTTCATAATATTTTGCAGCAGTCCAGGTTCTCCGGCAGGATGTAAAAGAATTTTTAGAAGAGGCTATAGAAAAACTTGTGTGATCATAAGGGGTATGAATGGTGACAAAACCAAATGATGCCTTTTTAAATAGTTGTAAGATATCACTGGAATATTTGACTTAAGCATTGCTATGTGTTTGGTTCTCTTCTATGACAACGTGGAACAGGTAATGTGCTGATACAATGGCTCAGAATTAAGATGCGATGTCCAGCTGTGAGGAGCAAGGTTTTTAAATAGACAAAAGAGAGACTGGTGCGAGAAGGCAGAATTTCGATGGCCTGAGACTTTTAAATAATCAAGCTTTATTCAGCTGTTCCAAATGAGTTTATCTCTCAGGTTCTGGCAGATGGTATCACTGCACCTTCATCCAGTTCTCCATGGTTTGGGTCTACAGCATTATTGGTGTCAACATCAGGTTCTCTGGCATCTTCTGGGATATCTACCTCTCATCAGTCCTTTCCTGAATGTAAATTTGTGAAACACACACCATGAAACCACAATTCATGAGATGCTGCTGGGTGCATGGTACAAGCTACCCATTTACTTACCTAGACACCAGAGTCTTCCTTTAAGTGTCTTAATGGCTTGTTCAGTTCTTATACTTGTCTTCATGTGTGCATCATTGTAGCACTCCTCTGCAACATTGGTGGTCCTACAAAGCAGCATCATGAGTCATGGGAGTTACCCAACGGCCATCCTGTGTCCTTGCTTCTGCTGTTATAATACAGCTGAGTCACTGGACTGTTGAAGTAGAAAATATTTCTACCTTCCTCTTTCTACAAAGGCTGCCTGACCTGCTGAGTGTTTCCAGCATTTTATGTTTTATTTTTAAGATTTCCAACATCTGCAGCATTTTGCTTTTTGTAACAACATCATGACCATTCCCAGCATCTCTTGAATTCACATGCAAGAAGCACATGGTGGGTAGCTGATCAGGCTCATTAAGAACCCAACTGAGGCCAATTAAAGGAAGTTGATTGAAATTTTCCAGTCAGTCTCTGGGTTCCCACAGGTGGCAGCGGCCAGTTAAGGTTCCTGGAGGAGGGCATCCAGCGGCAGGTTGAGGGGCCAGCACTCCAGGCAGGCAGGTCTAGAGGCCCTCCCTGCTTGCCTGGGTATAGGAGCAGCCACAAGCCTCCCTGTAGAAGGGTCACTGGTCCAGTGGTGGCCTGGCTGCTGAACCTTTTTTTTAATTAAAGATTTTAAAAAGTTGGAGCAAGGACGCCATCACGTTGAAGCACCCTCTCTCTTACTTACCTTCCATTGCAGTCTTCTGCTCCTTTCAAGCGAAAAGGCCTCTGAGTGGCCCTGTAGCTTCAATAGTCCACCTGCCATCTTTAATTCGATACTGAACCTACCCTCTGGTCATTAATTGGCTGCCCCTGGGAAAATCGCAGGTGAGTGACTGTTTCCCACCGGGGGTGGGCTCAGGACCCAGAAACAATCCTGACATCTGTTTCCTGTCCCCAGAGGGAAAATGCATCTTGCTAACTTTGTTTCTCTCCTCACAGATGCTGCTTGGCCTGCTAAGTATTCTCAGCATGTTTTGATTTTATTTCAGACTGAGGGAAATTTCTGGATTCCTGGACCTCACCTCATCCCCCTGCTGCAGTCTCTGCTGAAGCCTACAAGGCAGCCAAACCTTTGCCCTTTTAAGTGCCCAGCTGTCTCTCACTGTGGAGTGGTGGTATTCCCATTGCAGGACCACCACGATAATGTGGCCAATAATGGCGGGGTCCCTCTTGGTGGTGGGTATCCCACCGCTAGCCTGCTGAGCATACAGGATGAATCCTGACTCAGTGCCTGATTTTAACTCATTCAAAACCCATTCACTTACACAGAATTAAAATCAGGCCCAATCTCAGGTGACAGAGTGATGGACAGCAGTCTCTGCTGGAACACCAGTGCTGAGATGATAAACTTGCTGCTGTTTCTAGTTCAATAGACACTAGATATGATTCCACTAACAAAACTCAGAAATAAAAGGGGGAGTTTTAACACTACCCCACCATGCAAGAAAAAACCATGCAAACAATTAAAGTAGCTATGCAATTATTTTACACCGAAGGCTGTATTTTATGCCCCCCCAGAGACGGATTCAAAGCCAAAGGGGCCCATTGAATTATGATGGGAGGTGGGAGGCAGGAGGCCCATCTCCTCCCTGTTGCATCACAATTTTGCCAGGGGCGGGATAGGCCAAGACAGCCTTCCCATCCAGAGGCCACTTGAGGCCCTTTAGTGGCCTATTACTGGTCACGTAAGGGCCTCTTCCTGCTACTGCAGGGATTTAACCGCCTAGGGTGGGGCGGGGGTGGGTTCCACCACACGTGGAGGTCGTCAGTGAAATGAGGTGACCTCCCTGTGGGCTTGGTGGGCTGGGGCCGCTCCTCCATCAGGAAAAACTCCACCTCCCTGAACACACATCCCCCTGCACGAAATGCCCACCTAACCCCACCCCTTGCTGGGGCCTACCGGTCTTGCCCCGACAACCCCACCTCACTCACCTTAGTGCAGGCTCCGGTGCTCGGCCAGGGTTCATGGTTTCTTGCAGTACTGGCAGTGGCTACCACTCCCGGTGGCATAGGCGATACTACTGAGCTGCTGGCCCCTCTGATTGGCAGGCAGCTCTTGGAGGTAGGATGCCTTTAAAGACTTAAGTGCCTGAGCACCGTTAGATTGCACCTGGGGCAGGGGCTGAGAAGAGGCCTGCTGCTGGGAGCCCCGCTGGCATGACACAATCAAGTCCAGGATTTCTGCTCAATTTTCACCTGCCATCATCCTAACTGGGCTCTTTTTTTTAAAGGTAACTAAGTAGGCCACTTGAGTCATGTGGGAGCCTTATTAATATGCACCATTTGGGCTCTTATCATGTCATTTGAGTGACCTTTTGAGCAGAAAAGAAGAGGAGGTACTTTAAAGTCAACCAGACTTTTTCCTTATTGGGGCAAAGAGGAGCAGGAGCCCCATAAAAAAAAGTCTGGGCCTCTGCTACCTTGGGCTCCCCAATCCTTCCGACCCACAATATTGATCCCCCCCACTACCCCCACTCCCATGACTTACCTTGGTGCTGGTGAGCAGTCTCCAGGCCCCACGATTTCACCCTTGCCTCAAGCCGGCCAGTTGTTTTTTTCTGCCGCTTTGGGTAGGCAAATGAGGCGTGTGAGTTAAAAAAGCTTAGGGCTCAAACTGATCATACCAAGTGGCTTTGACACTCACCGAAACCAGGTTCCAGTTAAAATTCCCTCCCTCCCCCCAAAAAATCTAACGATAATAGAAAAGAAAACCAAGAGGCATGTGGCAAATATTTATTTGCTATTCAGCTGATACCATTCACAACCAGTTATAAAACCCACATGGCAAATGACTTAGAAATTGGCACAATCATTGCAGGTTATTTAGATTTGTCAACTCCAAGATGCAGTCATGAGGGTTAAAACTGTAAATACTGTATAATCTTCACAAGATACTGCGGGTCTATTATCATAACAATTTCCAGTAACTCCTTCAGTAGCCTTTTCCTTCCTTTTTCCCTGTTTGTTTCACTGATTAAGTTCTTTCTCAAAACCACCCTCTGGAACAAGAGCAATATATATCAGTGGGAGTTGCCTTTGGGACACTGTTAATCTTGATTATTACTGGTTATTAATTAGCAACTGAATGAACTTTCGCAGCAATCTTCCTGTTGGTTCCATATTTCCACATTGACCTTTGAGCTTCCTGTCACAAGGATCTTCTTCCTCATCCCCTGTCTCTTATTATGTACTCAATCAGGTGGTAATGTCATAGTGGCTGTACAGGAATTTCAAAATGAGTCATTGTAAAAACATATTTTTCCACATGTTCAAGTATTATTAATGCCAGCTGTAATTATTCGTTGTAATAATATGTCTCATATGACTGTGGAAAGAAGATAATGTGAATCAATGAACCTTTTTTCAGTGTAATGTTTCTAAATTAAAACTTGATAGTTGTGTCCATTTTTTAATGTCCTCTTAAAGGACACTGCCATCCCAGTGGATTAGTGGTGAGCCAAAAGATAAGAACAACAAATTGAATAAGTACACCTGTACCATGGGAAGATGCAGCCCTGCTCTTGTTCACATCAAAATTTTGAGGCTCTTCTGCTGTTGTCAGTAGTGATGCTAGCAATCAGCCTGATAGCAGATTGTGATCTGCCATGAAACAATAGGATCTTCATGTAGAATCTTTTATCTGAAGATCATACATTTTAAACTTTTCAAAATGTAAAAATGGTGAACTTATCGAACATTACGGAATTATTTGTTTACTTCTTTGTTCATGTAAGTCTCAGGCAGACATATCCCATAAAGTGGCCATATACCATCATTCTAAATAGAGGTTAAAAAACAGTATTCCAGTTTGGCCAGTGTTCCTTTGTGTTCAAGTGAGTAATCTATCAGAGTGGAACATGCATCCAGACATCTGTATTTTGTATATCAGAGTGTAGCCAAACAAAGACTTGTAGTAATGGTATAATTGCAGACAGAATTTGTTTTGTACAGTCATTTCCTGCATTAGAGATTCCTTTATACTTTTAGTTGGCTGTAGCCTGCAACAAGGAATCCTTACCAATACTTATATCATTCTAGCAACAGAAGAACTGAATAGATTAACTTGTTTTCACAGAAATGAAGGGTATGGAATTTCTTATCCCAACATCATAACACAGTTAGAGATAAACCAAATTTTCTCATGATACTGACTGTTTGCTTCCTGTGAATAAAATTAGTGAATACATATATTGTTTTATTCCTATTTTGCACCTTTGTTCATGGTAAGTAACAATAGGACTCTAGCAAAAGCACAGTATGCTAACTTCTGAAGTTCTACAGAAAGCATAGCATAGCTTTATATAGAATATTTAATAGTGAGCCATAATAATATTACAATTACATACTGAATACCTATTTAGAGAAGGCTGTGATCTGTTGTATGTGAGCCATTACCATATTTCCATCCTATTGATCACAAATATAATTCTCAAATTTAGGATAATTGCTGAACATAAAAATAAATCATAAGAATATAAGAACATATAATAAAGGTTATTTGTCAACACGTTTGTCCCTGCTGCACTCTATGTACAATCCACTCTCTTATGAGTTTTACCTATATATCAATGATTTTCACTGACCCTTTAATCTATATTAATGACTTATAAGAAGAGACAGGGGGCTGAATTTTCTCATCACGCTGCCGGGAACAGCGGCGGGTGCGCAAAATGGCAGCGCTCCCACTTGTCCCATGTTCAGTTGCACCGCCACAATTACACGGCAGGCAGCCATTTTGCAAAATGGAGGCAGTCATCCCTCCCCATCACGTGGTGGGGGCGGAATTGGAGACAGAATTGCCGGTGTCACCTGATGCAGGACCAGGTGCTGGCGCCATCTTTAAAAGCCTGCCATCCCTGCATTCACTGTCTCCCTGCATTCTATAGAAGCTCACTGAAGCAACACTTCTGTGCTGTTCAACAAAGTTAATACTCAGCTGGGAATCCTTTTGATCATTTCATAGGTCCGAGCAAGGTTGGCTCCACGGTTCAGTGATGCCTCCCTGCTTATTCTCCTCCAGGCTGCAAGGGAAAGGCGGGAGGTTCTTTTCCCCAGTGATAGCAAGGAGAGGTCCTCCCGCCTGACCAAGCAAGCATGGACAGAGATCGCAGAGGAGGTTGGTAGCTGTGGGGTCACCCGATGAAACTGGGTCCAGTGTAGGAAGAGGGTCAATGACCTCCTACGTTCAAAGGTAAGTGGCACATTCCAAAATTGCTTGGTATGATCTAGTTGTCACTACACGTTATGCCACATGGGTGCCACTGCCATTTCAAAGATGGAGATCATAGCGGATTGCTGGCAGATGACTGGTTGCATATGTTAATCAAGACTCCCTCATTACCTAACAGCAAGTGAGACCCATGACAGTTGAGTCAGTATGCCAGACAAAGCATCCCCCAGGTTTTGATGAAGCGCCTATGGTAGCAGAACTGTGAGTAGAACGTTTGGCCATGTTCAATATCTGCATCCTTGCTCTTTCAGGGCCCAAAACAGGCAGGATACAGCCAGGACCAGTGGCAGAGTGGCCAACCTGCATCCTTTAAGTCAGGCCGAAGAGGAGGCACTGCAACTAGCCAGGAGCCAAAGAGGACGCGCCATCTCAGTTGTGCAGCTCGGGGTCCAAGCACAAGAGATTGATTATTGCCGATCAGATACAAAGTCATGGTAAATTAGCTCTGGCATGCTGTACTTAATGGGATATGTGTAGCCTAAACCACACATACGTTGCTTGCATTGTACCTTACAGGTCGCTGTTCGCAGGAGACCACAGACCCCAAGAGACTGACAACAACCTCTACGGATGAGAAGCACTCAGAGGATGCACCATCCCTTGACTCAACTGCACCTTCCACCAGTGCAGATAATTTCACCTCGTTGGGAATCTGCTCGGCATTAAAATCAGGGTCACAATCTGGTGAGAGCACAACACTCGCTCGAGCAGCTGGCTGAGGCTGAGACAGTAGAGGCCTCTGACAGTCGGAGGCCAGGCCCATGCTGAGCTCCAAGCTGATGATGAGAATCTGGTTTTGACAGCACAGGGTATGATCGAGTTGCAGGGAGGGGTACAACAACATCTGCTGGAGACGTGAGAGGCCATGTACTGCCATGAGCGGATGGTGGGGGAATCCATCCATGCCATGATTGCTGCCATGTCCCAGACATATGAATGCATGGTTTCATCCATGGAGAGGTTGGCGACCCACATTCCACAGATACGCCATGTCCTGCAAACCCTTGCCTTGGCATCCACTCAGCAGTGGCAGGGCGAAAGAAGGACCAGGAGGCCAGAGAATGGTCCAACTCCTAGTCCTCTATGGTGAGCAGGGAGGTTCCAAGGAGCCTTGAGAGGGAGGAGGAGAGGAAGTGTTCCATATCTTGTGTCTCCCCTCAGGTGATTTGAGTATGCACACCAGCTTCCCATACCCTCCACCAGTGAGCCAATCTCCAGAAGCCACGACCCTGAGTGCACTCCTGTACTAGTGCAGGAATCCTTCAGGCAGCCAGGGCTCTCTAAGCCTCACGGACCCAGATGACGGCCGCCGAAGTCATCCCAAGCCAAGGGGCATCACGATCAGCAGCCTGCCTCCAGTCCAGCCGTTATTGTAAGGGATGTACCTTGCAGGAGCACATGTAAATGTATAAAGGAATATTCGCAGCTGAAATAGATACCTCATGTTTAATGTACTCAAAAGTTCATTGGTGCAAATCTTCAGCCTTCATTGCTGGATAACCGCATTCCACCATGGCATGAGTGTAACTGCTGCAATCCCCACAAATGCCTTACTACATTGGCAAAGTGACCACTGACATCATTAACATGCCAATGAGCATGATTGTTTTATTACTCAAATTATGCCACATGGGCACTGGCTGAATTGGATGTTGCCATTCATACTGAAGGGCAGGAAATTTGACACTAAATGTATGAGGGTTTGTTTTGGTCAGAAATGTATTTATTGCAAGTTATGGATTTTGGAAATGCTTCATATTAAGCCTCCATCACTCTGCTAGGATCTTCCATGGCTGCTTGGCCTTGTGTGCCCTCTGCGTCTTGTGCATTAGAGGAAGTTTCATACTCCCACATGTCTTCCTTTGGCAATGTTTCCTCCCTCTGTAGTGCAATGTTATGTAGAATGTAGTCGGCCACAATGATGTGCTCAAACTGCTGTGGGCACACTGAAGGGCTCCACCAGATCTATCAAGGCAGCAGAACCGCATCTTCAGCATACCAATGGCCTGCTCAATGATCACTCTGATAGAGACATGACACGCAATGTAACACTCTTCCGCATCATTGGTGGGGTTCCTTACAGGTGTCAGAAGCCACATCCTCAATGGATAGCCCTTATCCTTGAGAAGGCAAGCGGGGGGAGTGAAAACATGTGGCACCTGGGACTGCTGAAGTATGAATGAGTCATGGCAGCTTCCCAGGAGACAGGCACACACTTGTAGGAAGTGCTCTATGTGGTTGTGTACTAGTTGTACATTAATGGAATGAAACCCCTTTCTTTTTATGAAGGTGGCTGGTTGGCCCATGGGAGCTTTGATGGCCACATGCATGCAGTTGATCACACCTTGGACCTGTGGGAATCCTACAATGGCCCCGAATTCAATGGCCCTCTCAGCCTGACTCTCAGGGCCTGTCCTGTAGTGCACATAGTCGGCAGCCCTCCTGAACAGAGCGTCGGTCACCTCCTTGCTGCAGAGGTGCACTGAGGATTGAGAGACCCCACACATGTCCCGGGTGGATTCCTGGAATGATCCAGAGGCATCAAAGTTTAGGACCACAATGATCTTCAGGGCTACAGGCATAGGGTGACCACCAAAACCCATTGGTCGCAAATCGTCATTGAGCAATGTGCAGACAGCCTTCTGGACAGTCCACTCTGGCAGTTCCACACAGACATCTGCAGGTATATCAGGCAAGTTCTATATACTCACTGCTGTGCTCTTTATTGCACTTTTGGCTGCTCCTCTTACACCATAGTTGCCTCTTAGATCCACCTCTGGTGGATTCACCTCAGCACAGCACAGGGATCCAAGAAAACAGGGTGAATCATAACCATTTCTATCTTCCTTTGTCCTTCGGATTCCTTCAAAGTTTTAGTTTAGCTCTCTCTGCAAAGAGATGGTGGAATTTTGATTATAGGAAGCATAGGAACATAGGAGCAGGAGTAGGCCATTCAGCCCATCGAGTCTGCTCCACCATTCAATTTGATCATGGCTGATCATCTACCGCAACACCACATTCCTGCACTATCCCCATATGCCTTGATGTCATTAGTCTCCAGAAGTCTATTGATTTCTGAAATGAACATGCTCAATGATTGATCTTCTACAGCCCTCTGAGGAAGAGAATTCCAAAGATACACCACCCTCTGAGTGAAGAAGAAGCCTACATTAGCTTGGTATGGATTGATGTTGGACCCGCACCATTTCCAAAAGTGCGAGCCATCATGAGCAAACCAATAACATTTCAGTGCCCTGCATTGACCTTCCAAAAGAAAACCACATCTGCACTTGCCGAGTTCTGCCACCACCACCCCCTGACATACACACCTCTTGTAGAGTTCTCCCAAACCATCTCCCCTCACAGACACACCACTTGCAGACTTCTCCCAAACAACTACTTCCCCCAGATAGCAGCATTCAAGTAAATTACTCTTTCAAGTCACTGAGGACTCTCTCCTCAGTACTGCCAGCTTCATAAAGACATGAATCTGAACGCTCGTGAGTGCCGCATGCCCAACACAAGATTGCGGATGCCTGGTAAGATCGCTATTAATTGGATTCAAATGTATGCTGAAGAGTGTTTAACATATGTAAACACCAATGCTGCTGTGGCAGTGCGGAAGTACTTCCGACAGAAACGGAATGCAGTATTACAGCGCCAAGTTCCGTGGCGGCCAAAGCCACGCCAATTCTCCGCCCCACCTAAAAGCCCACCTTAGAGAGGAGCACAAAATTCAGCCCAAAGAGTAATATATCTAAGTTTGCTGATGATACAAAGTGAGGTGGGAATGCAAGCTGTGAGGCCAAAAGAGGCTGCAAAGAGATATAGACATTTTGGGTAAGTGCACAACAAGATGGCAAATGGAGTATCATATGGGGAAGTATGAGGTTATTCACTTTGGTAGTAAGAATAGAAAAGCAGAATATTGTTTAAATGGTGTGAAACTTGTAAATGTTGATGTTCAGAGAGACTTGGGCATACTCATACAAGGAACACAAAAAGTTAGCATGCAGGCACAGCAAGCAAGTAGGAAAGCAAATGGAATGTTGGTCTTTATTGCAAGGGGATGAAGACGTCTTAGCACAATTGTACAGGGCTTTGGTGAGACCCCACCTGGAATGCTGTGTCTAATTTTGGCCTCCATATTTAAGGAAGGACATGCTTGCATTGGAGGCAGTACAGTGAAGGTTCACTAGATTGGTCTCTGGGGTGAGAGGTTTGTCCTATGATGAGAGGCTGAGTAAATTGGGTCAATATTCTCTGGAGTTTAGAAGACTGAGAGATGATCTCATCGAAACAGTCAAGATTATGAAGGGGCTTGACAGGGTAAGCACTGAGATGTTGTTTCCCCTGGCTGGGGAATCTAGAACACGGGGCACAGTTTCAGGATAAGGGACTGATCATTTAGGACTGTGATGAGGAGAAATTTCTTCACTCAAAGGGTTGTGAATCTTTGGAATTCTCTATCTCAGAGGGTTGTGGATGCGCCATCATTGAATATATTTATGGCTGGGATAGACAGATTTTTGGTCTCTCAGGGAATCAAGGGATATGGGGAGTGGGCAGGAAAGTGGATTTGATGCCCAAGATCAGTCATGATCGTATTGAATGGTGGAGCAGGCTTGACGTGCCGTATGGTCGACTCCTGTTCCTATGTCTTATGTTCTTTAACTGATAATCTAATCTACATTCATCAATGCTCATCAAATCCATTGTTCTCATTTCCTCTCCACCTCCCTTTCCATGTGTAAGACCCTCCTTAAAATCCACCCCTCTGATCATGCTTTTGGTTCCCCCTTCTCCCTCCCCCTCCCCACCGCCACCATCTCTTGATATCTGCTTTGGTTTACCAACCATTTACTTCTAATTGTGCTTCTGTGAAGTGCCTTGGGACATTTTTCAAAAGTAAGTTGTTGCATATGATCAACAAAGACAAACAGTTTAAATGCTGTTGTTCTAAAGTTAAGTCTAATAAAATTTGTATAAATATTTGGAACTTTTTCTCCCTCGCCTTCTGTTCCTTTCTGTTGGCTTTAGTTTACAGTAATCACTTTTCATTATCTCTTGAAATGTAGATTTTGAAATGTTTATGAGGGGCATGATAAAATCCTTTATAAATGTCTGCATTTTTATTTCTTGTGCTCTCTTGATCTCTCTTCCCACTCATCCCATTCCAGCCCAAATATAGGGTTTGGTCAAAGTGAACTATTAGCAGGATTATTGATCCTTTAGATCCCTTGAATAGCCACAGGATATTTCAAATTAGGGATAAATACTTCCTTTTGTTACTCATAGCTTTGCCATTTTACTTCACCAATTCAAATGCTTATTTAGGTCCCAGACAATCAATCCCCCTTGGAGAGTCGACTCAAAACCACCAAGCCATTCCAACACCGCTGGAGTTTTATGGAACTTTTTGTTCAATGCTTTTAATTGTAGTGATGGATTAAAGTGTGTATGGGAAAGGAACTTGAATGTTTAAATTGCTGACCCCTCTGCTGACTGAATCAAAACAGCAATATAGCTTAAAACTCCAATACACAATAGGGTGAACAATAACCTGTGGCAATATTTGTTACATTTATCTGGTAATTACGTTATGGGTTTTAGAATGCTGGGATGTTTTCTTGCAAGACTAAGTCACAGCAACTCCCCATACTCCTCACGTGCCTTGCATTTTACTTATTAGGCACAGTGTTCATTCCTACCTCTCAGAGTCATTTCCTTTCCAATTTAAAAAATGTAATAAAAGTTAAAGATCATAACACCAAGAGCGTTTAATACTCAGCAATCATGCTCCCATTCCAGCTCTGCGCCTTAGCATCTGACAGAGGGCATTATGCACATGCATGCCTTTCATTATGCATAGAATGGTTGTTAATAATCTTTTGAGAAATGGAGTTGAATCAGTGCTACCAGTAAGATTGGAATCTGCTGAACTTTAACATTGTTGTATTTATTAAAATTTATAGGGGAATTGAGTGACAGAAATTTGAAACAGTTTTATGACAAGAAAGTGAAGTAATTTCTTTTGGGAGGGACGTTGGAGGAGTATTTTATTTGACTCTAATCAGCAGCAGGAAGTCCCACTCTGCTGCTGTTATGATGTCAGATCGGATCATGTGGTTTTCTGGGGCCTGGATATTTCTATGTACATTGACACAGACTACTCCCAAATCTCAGCATGGGTAAAGGGTTGTCAGTATGTCCTCTTCCATGATAAAGTACTGTCTTTTTGGAAATTTACAGGAAAAACCTTTTTTCTAGCCATATGTGAGATCAACTCCCTAGATCCACTCTGCTAGGACACTTTCAAATACCCCAAAAATAGTATATACAATGGAAAGGTCATAGATAGCCCTGCTTTTTAATGTGACTAACATTTTTTCAATCAGATTTAATAGAAATAAAAATTATATATCAATGATTCATAAATGAATCTTTGCAGCTAATTTTTTGCAATGGCATAGGAACATTTTGCTTGGATAATAGTTTGGACAATTAAATTGCATTTGAAAAAGAAATTGAAATGTTTCTACCACATTTAGATTTTCTGACAGGATTCACACTCTGTAAGTTATATTTATTTGACTTTTTATGATCTCCTGAAATACAATTTGATTTTTTTTTCTTCAACTACAGGCTTATGGGTTTGCTCTCAGTAAGTTAATCGTTGACCTGTGGCTAAAAATGCACATATACATTCATGTATGCATTTAATACTTCAATAGTTATTGTAAACAAGAAGCAGAAGATGTCAGATGCTAGAAATCTGAAACAAAACAGAAAATCTGGAAACGTGCACCAGGTCAGTTAGTGGAGAAAACAGACAAGTGAAAGGGTTCAATTTTAATTCTAACCATCCAGTGGAAACTGGACTGTGCTGCAGCTTTTCATAGATTCATAGAGAAATACAGCACGGAAACAATGAGTCTGTGCCGACCATCAACCACCCATTTGTACTAATCCGATATTAATCCCATATTCCCTCTCACATCCCCACAATTCTCCTATCACACTAGGGGCAATTTACTATGGCCAATTTACCTATCAACTTGCAAGTCTTTGGCTGTGGTAGGAAACCAGAGCACCCGGTGGAAACCCACGTGGTCACAGGGAGAGCTTGCAAACTCTACACAGGCAGTACCCAGAACTGAACCCGGGTCGCTGGAGCTGTGAGGCTGCGGTGCTAACCACTGCACCACTGTGCCACCCTCAGGACCTGAGCAGAGAAGCTATGGCAGCTTTCCCACTAGGCTCCAACAAGGAAAGTCATGTCCAACCCTGCCCCAGAATTGCCCCTTCCCTCTCGTAAAGACCCACCCCAAAAGCCCTCCCTGCTATTTACCTTGAAGTCTGCTTACAGCTGCTCTGTGATCTCATCATGCCTGCTCAGGGCCTGTAGTCATCAGCGGCATTAATTTAGGCCCAGAGAGTATGTTTCATGCTCACTCCATGCTTTGCCCACCAGAAACCCACTCTGTGTTCCTCAAAGTTTCAGGTATAGACTCTTCATCAGAACTTACATGATGGAGGAACATCCTTGAAGGAAAAACAGAACATTTCAGTTGCTGTGATGTAGAAGATGACATCATCAAAACAGATAGAGATGAAGAAACTGGGAGAAAGAAATGATGTCCTAATAGGAAGTAGGGTGAGAAGTGGAATCCAGTGGGACTCAGTGTGATAGCTCCCTCTAGGTAAATAGAGAGAAGTCCAAGAAGAGAAGTTACATTTATAAGGTTGACAAAGGGCAGGTAGTAATTTGAAACATAAAAATAAAAAAAAAATCCCTATAGTAGAGTGACAGTAGGAAGCAGCACCAGCACAGATATTAAAGTAAGATAAAAAGAGATCAAGATGGGAACCTGAGTAGGAAAGGAACAAAGCATGTTCACTCTGTTACAATCATCTAGTTCATGGTTTGTATTAATATTTTCGAGGCCACTTTTCATTTTGGGGAATTAAATGTGTAGCAGTAAGAACTTCAAAAGGTTGCAGACCACCCAAGATTAAAGTACAAAGATCTTTTCATGAGTGCTTACAGAGACAGAGTTAGAGAAATGAGAGTCATAAAACAGGAGGTGGACTTGTTTAGCTGAGGGTTGAAGCCAGAAAGTCTGGAAGGGAATTGCTCTGTCATTGTTGACAATATCAATTATTCATGTGGGTATCAGAAATCAAAGAGGTGTTTGGAGTTGGAGGTAATTAGTTTAAGGTGCTATCTGGGACATCCCACTGTACCACATTGCTATGGAGATAGATGATGCAAGGGGTGCGTGTCCATCAGGTGTTTTTTAATCTCTGTACTGTTGACATTTTGGAAGTCACTTGCCTTTTGGAAGTCAGTTGGCTTTTGGAAAGCAGTTGGCTTTGGAAGCTGCTGGACTCAGGGGAAAAAATGACCATCAGGAACCAGGGGTGTTTCTGTTTTGAGTAATGTCCATGCTGAAGCTGGAAATCTGGACTCATGAGGTTGAAAAAAAGTTGGAGGATTGCCTAGCCGGTTGCTAGTGGGAGAATCCCCAGGAGATCTCATACCACGGAAGACAGCTGAGAAATTAAGAAAAATCTAAGTGAACTCCTAAGAGCTGTGGTACACTTTGGATTGGTCCCAGGCAAAGTGAAAAAACCGTCACGATCCTATAAAGTACAGGATACTTTTTCATGTTTTGTTTAGATATTAAGTTTAAAGTATGAGTGATTTCAAATTGTAATATTAATTTTGTAGTGTTTTGCTTTGTTAACTCCTGTACAGTAAAGTTTTTTGTTTAAAACCTGAAATCTTGTGGCGTAAATCTTTCAGTAATAACTGGGAATTCGACTTTCTCTTTTTAAAAGTTAATGGTCCCTAATGGGATTGTAACAACTAACAAAAGGGCAGGTATAACTAAGACACATGTAGGAACTTAAAGCAGCAATTTTTATCTAGAGAAAGTGAGTGGAGTTAAAGGTAAAGTTGTTCAAAGTGAGTTCAGACAGCTGAGGTAGGGTAGCAGTGGGTGGAGAATGGTTGGGCCTCTGTCAGGGAAGAACTGGAGAGCCCGTAGGAAGACCTGGTGAGGGATAGAGGTGTAAAGGGATCATGTGTGCATGGTAAAAAGGGGACAGTTAGGAGCAAAATACCAGAATTCATTAAAGTAGCATGGACCTCAGAAAAGTCCAGATGTAGATAGATAGAAAATGGATAAGGGATGAAAGAGCGAGTCAAGATAGAAGAAATTAGTTTAACGGGACAGGAGCCAGTTGGACTGATCAGACTCCCAGGGCTGTCCTGTTTTTAGAGGCTACAGAAGTGGGTTGTTTGACAACTATATGGACCATTGGAAGAAGATAACAAGGAGATGAGGTCAGTAAACATCAGGGAAATAATGATTTGGTATTTAGTAGTGGGGTTGTGCTCCAAAGGGAGAGAGGAGAAGTTGTCAGAGAGTTGGTGTACAGCTCAACAAGGTAGAGGCCCTTCCACCATTCAACAACAGTTACCTCGTAGCCATTTGGTTTGATGATGACGTCAGGATTGATCCTGAGAGAAATAATTGTTACCCTAAATTGATAAAGAATTGTATCAAAAGTTTCAAATGATAACACATTTAAACAATTTAGAACTATCATGTGAACTTAAAAATATGTTCATATGTTCGTATAATGTTACATAGAATTACATACAAATTTATAGCACTGAAACAGGACATTCGGCCTAACAGTTCGATGCAGATGTTTATACTTTATAACAGCTTCCTCTCACCTTAATAAAAGCAAAATACTGCGGATGCTGGAAATCTGAAACAAAAACAAGAAATGCTGGAATCACTCAGCAGGTCTGGCAGCATCTGTGGAAAGAGAAGCAGAGTTAACGTTTCGGGTCAGTGACCCTTCTTCGGAACTGACAAATATTAGAAAAGTCACAGATTATAAGCAAGTGAGGTGTGGGTGGGGCAAGAGATAACAAAGGAGAAGGTGCAGATTGGACCAGGCCACATAGCTGACCAAAAGGTCACGGAGCAAAGGCAAACAATATGTTAATGGTGTGTTGAAAGACAAAGCATTAGTACAGATTAGGTGTGAATACACTGAATATTGAACAGCAGCAAGTGCAAACCTGAAAAAAAACCTGAAAAAAACAGTGGGTAAGCAAACTGAACAAACTAAGATGAAATGAAATAAATGCAAAAAAAATTGTAAAAAATGTAAAAAAGAATGTAAAAAAAAAGGAAGAAAAAATAACTAAAAATGAAAGTAAAATGGGGGGCTGTCATGCTCTGAAATTATTGAACTTCCTTACTTCATCTCGCCCTATAAACATATCCTTTTATTCCCTTTTCCCTTAGGTAATTATCTAGCTTTGCCTTAAGTGCATTTATGTTATTTGCCTCAACCACTCCATGTGGTAGTGAGTTCCATATTCTCCATACCCTCTGAGCAAAGTGAATGGTTGCAAGGCAATATAACAAACAATATAGACCATTGGTGTCACAGGTTATGTCATATATTTGAGTTTTTGCCGCTTGCATTTGTTTCTCTGGGTTTTTTCCACTTATTTTCAGTTTTGTGACTTTCATTAGTCGATCATAGGGATAACCTTAACCCTGCCTGCCCAGCAGAAACTGGACAGGCAATTTAAGTTGTCTGGAGGACTCATCCACCGATGTCTCACTCTGTTCTCACAGCCTACAATTTTAACCTGTGCTTCTGAGTAGCTGGAAATGACACCCGCTGGAACCTGGCAGGATCCATCTTTAAATGTAACGAATGGATGCCAGCATGATACTCTTGACAACCTGATACATACAAAAATACATAATATAAGAAAAAAGATTGAACCCTTTAGACTATGTGCATAAGGTAAATCATTACTCTTTTTGCATGATTAAATTGGATTTTCTAATCAAGCTCTCAGCTATAACTTTGGCTTCTAACACATTCTCTGTTAGCTCTTTCATGCTTGGATCAATATGTGCTTGTATCGTATGACTTGGAATGGATATATGCTATATCTTCTGCATACTGGTTACTTTTTATTCTATTGGAAGCTAAGGTATGTCAATGAATCTGATTTCTGACCACTTGCAACCTCGCCCCATTACTCAGTGAGACACGTGAAATTCCCTGTCACTTCTCCACTTCACATACCTTTGATGGACCTAGAACTGGGTGGGGTGAATAGTTTTCTTTCAGTACCTCCAGATGTATAGGGGTACAATTCACTCTCATGCTTTTAAGATGTATACTTAAAAAGGCATCAATTTTATAACCAAGAGGTAGTCATTTCAGTGATAAGCTCAACATGGTAGAAAAATATCCTTGAACCTTCTGCGCAATGGTAACATTTTGTGTTTTGTAAAATATAGATTTATAATTGGTCTGCAGGATAACTAGAGACATCTTGCAAAGCTCCACTGAGAACTTGTAAGGAGAAGGCAAACTGAAGTATTCAACAATTCTCTCTGCAGTTCCATCTCATTTGAATACAGAAAGCCAGTATTGCCTAAAGGGCATCTTCATGGTTTTGATTAAGAATGGTTCAGCTTGATTAAGCCTGCTCTCATAATGTTAGTCCATATGTGAACTCAGTCAGAGGTAGTAAAAGGATTTTATACTGCTGGGCTTTTGGTAAACAGCTGAATCAATGAAAAAAAAAGTGCAGAGCTGAGTTAAAATCTATAAGATGCGCTTGAATAGCAGGACCGAACTACATATATCCAGTTTTCCCTGATGTGCAGTAAAAGCTGTTTGACTAGCACATTGTGTTAAATTCCCTGCCATGAATATGCACCAAATATATTGTAAAGCTTTAAGTTCTTGGAGACTACTTACTGGCCACTATTAATATATCTGATTAGCTGGTCGAAAGTGCATCACAGAAGTAAAATAATTTACACTTGTCATTTCTTTTGGAATAGGATGGGTAAAGAAGTAATACATACAACCTGTGCGAAAACTCCCCTCATGTTGGATATTAAACCATTTCGTTTTCAAAAAATTATAAATTGACTTTATACAGATGGACTTTTGCAAAGAGTTAAGACTAGCTTTTTAATTGGATTTCCCGTTGTAAATTTAAATTCCAGTGCTTTGAGGAGAAAGATGAATAGTGGTAGATTTAACACACTGCTCTATCCATTTCGAGTCCATCACTTGGTGTGGAACTGGGTCACATGTAAGTCAGACCAAATAGGGATATCAGGTCCCTTTCCCTGAAGGACACTCATGAATTAGTTGGGCTTCATTGTCTTCTGTGGCATCTGTCCACAAATTATCAGATTTATTTAATTCAATTTCAAATGTAAAGCTCTTTCTCTATCACAGGAATACTTCTCTAGATAGAGGCCTTAATTTCTTAATTGATGTCTCTGATGCTGTAACTGCTACAATAGGGAATGGTTTTAAACTCCTCAGCACAGTGCAACACCAAAGGCAAATTTAGATGGTAACATTTGTAAATCTGAGAAAGCAGAGTGACAGTTTTTGGATTGATCCTTCACTTGTTACCAGCTTGAACCGAAAATATGTAATCTATACCTTGCCACAGTTGTGAATATAACAGTAAATGTGGGTAATTAATTGTGAAGTGAGAGAGGAACAAACAATATGTTACAGACAGACTGAAGTAGCTAATATTGGCCAGGCTGTGCTTCATTCCCTGCTATGAATTCTCTTCTAATATGCTAAGACTGTGACACATGTGACTGTTGATGATTTACTTACATGCAAGTGCGTGAGAATGGACTAGGATTATTCACCATCTAATTATCTTTTCGGTTGCTTGGAAAAACGGGCCACCATGTTATCACAATTCCCCTGTTAACATTGCTGAGATTGATAACTCACTTCTTGTTTTTATATTTGCTCTTGGAATGTGGTTGACACTGGCAAGGCTACATTCATCCCTCGTACCCTTGAGGCCATTTAGAGTCCATCACTGGATGTGGAATTGGGGTCACATGTTTGCCAGACCAAATAGGGATAGCAGGTCCCTTATCCTGAAGGACACTGATGAATCAGTTGGATTTCATTGTCATTATTCTGTGGCGTCTGTCCACAAATGATCAGATTTATTTAGTTCGATTTCACATTGAAATTTGAACTCATGACCTCCGGGTTCCTAGTCCACTATCATAATCAGTACTCTCCCATATCTTAGAATTGCAGAAGTGAATCCATATCATGGTATTTTGTGGCACAATGCTTTGAAAAACTAACCTATTGCACTAGTTTTTTGACAGCAAAGAACATTTTTGTATGTACGAGACTAAACCAATAAATGAATATGTACTGTACCAGAGAAATAAGGATAGACAAGTTAATCTGAAGGACAACACTACAAGGCAAGTTTCTCCTATATTATACAACACAAGCAGCCCCTATGAAGGCGTTAAAGGCTGAAATAAAATTTCAGACATTCAGATAACTGCTGTAATCCTTTTGCTCGGTGAGCCTTTTTGTTGTGTTACCTACATTTAGCTAAGATTATGTTATTATATACGCAACACCTCATCTCATTTATCATTTGTGTCACTTGTGTCCTAATGATACATAAGTGTATATGCAAATATTGCCCTTCAGATAAAAAATTGCATGCATATATAACACAGAAGCCAGTAGTAAATATTTTCTGTGTAATTACTCATGATTTACTTAGGGAATTGCACCTTGGCTAGAGGTAGATGTAAAATAGTATGATTAAAACAATCCTTTTTACTTGAATCAGTGGTCTGGGAAGGGTAAATTCTGATTTGTCAAACAGTCACTGTGCTACCTGACAAGCTTCAAATGTAAATAAGCTTATCAACAGTTGTCATGGAGACAAGAAGCTAATCCTGCAGGGTAGGCGTAGATCTCACCATGGTCTATAAAGTTGAACTCCCACTCTGATCTTTCTTTGAAGAAACAGTATATTACTGTGGTCCATGCAGTCTGAGTTTTTTAGTTATATATATTCATGCTCTACCTATCTTCAACTTTCCTGCATCTAATCCTTGCAATACAGCTGCTAGTCTCATACTGTTCTATCTCTAGCTTAATAGCTCACACTGAAGAATGCCTGCAGAGTCTCATCGACAGGTTTGCAGCTGCCTGCAATGAATTTGGCCTAACCATCAGCCTCAAGAAAACGAACATCATGGGGCAGGACGTCAGAAATGCTCCATCCATCAATATTGGCGACCACGCTCTGGAAGTGGTTCAAGAGTTCACCTACCTAGGCTCAACTATCACCAGTAACCTGTCTCTAGATGCAGAAATCAACAAGCGCATGGGAAAGGCTTCCACTGCTATGTCCAGACTGGCCAAGAGAGTGTGGGAAAATGGCACACTGACACGGAACACAAAAGTCCGAGTGTATCAGGCCTGTGTCCTCAGTACCTTGCTGTATGGCAGCGAGGCCTGGACAACGTATGTCAGCCAAGAGCGACGTCTCAATTCATTCCATCTTCGCTGCCTCCGGAGAATACTTGGCATCAGGTGGCAGGACCGTATCTCCAACACAGAAGTCCTCGAGGCGGCCAACATCCCCAGCTTATACACACTACTGAGTCAGCGGCGCTTGAGATGGCTTGGCCATGTGAGCCGCATGGAAGATGGCAGGATCCCCAAAGACACATTGTACAGCGAGCTCGCCACTGGTATCAGACCCAGCGGCCGTCCATGTCTCCGCTTTAAAGACGTCTGCAAACGCGACATGAAATCCTGTGACATTGATCACAAGTCGTGAGAGTCAGTTGCCAGCATTCGCCAGAGCTGGCGGGCAGCCATAAAGACGGGGCTAAAGTGTGGTGAGTCGAAGATACATAGTAGTTGGCAGGAAAAAAGACAGAGGCGCAAGGGGAGAGCCAACTGTGTAACAGCCCCGACAAACAAATTTTTCTGCAGCACCTGTGGAAGAGCCTGTCACTCTAGAATTGGCCTTTATAGCCACTCCAGGCGCTGCTTCACAAACCACTGACCACCTCCAGGCGCTTATCCATTGTCTCTCAAGATAAGGAGGCCAAAGAAGAGAAGACAGCTGCTAGTCTCATTCTGTTCTATCTCTAGCTTAATAGTAATTGAAATCCTATCAACACAGGCAAACAAGACACTTCGAGATCTCTAAGTTCTCCTTAGTGGACTTTGATATGTATTCTACTTGCATATTGTTAATTGAACACTAGAAGGCCCCCGATGGGAGAAAGCATACTGCAGGAAACACACTCTTGGGCCCCCGTTTATATTCTATGTTACATCGCGAGGATAATATACCTGAGGGTCTAAAATAAAAGTAGCCATTACATTGCAACATTAACTTGTTTATTTGGTCATAACAATGGTGATGAGGATAATGCACAGCACTCTATTTTGAAGATTGAATATTGAAAATTGATTAATTGGGTTGTGGTCACCTTGATCCTAACAAATTTTCCTTTATCACATCAGCATTATTTAAAAAAACTAAAGAGTACTGAATAGTGTCTAGTTGGAGTGAGTATGTAGAAAGAAATTGGATACAGCCCAATTATGGGCATTGGGATTGCGATGCACAATTAACCCGCACCCGTTGATGGTGATGCAGGTGGCGCAAAAACTTCATTCTGCCTGCTAGTTTACATGATAATAGCTTGCAGCCCAGCACTAAGTGCGCTGCTGAGTGGCTGCATGTCTCATCAGGGGTCCAAATTTGCGAGAGGCTAGCAGCACTTAAAGCTAGCCTGCACTACTAAAAGCCATCCTGCACCTCTTAAAAGGGAGGTACATTCTGGCTGCAGAAGGTATTGGAAGTGCCGGAGGAAGAGTCTCTGAGCAGGATGAACAGTGTCAAATCATAACAGGCAGAGAGCAGGCTCCAAGTTTCTCTGATGCGGTACTGGAGGTCTTGGTGGAGGAAGTGGTCAGGAGGAGAGAGGTCCTCTATCCACTGGGGGGCGGGGGGGGTAGGAGGCCCTCAAGATAGACACTGAGAAGACAGTGGGAGCAGATCACCATTGCTGCCAATACTGGCAATGTAGCCCTGATGACCTGGATGTAGTGTAGGAAGAAGTTTAATGACCTCACATGAGTGGCCAAGACCAGTGAATGCCATGGCCTTACAAATGAACCACTAGTCTCACACAGTGCTCAGTTCACTACCACCCTTTCATTCACCTAACAAGATTATCAAGTATGATTCATACTTAATACTCATAGCCTCATCTCACCTTCACATACTCAGCACAGCTACAAGCTTATCGTCCTCATTTCACAGCTTCCACACATTCAGTTACTTAACCATGACAGACACATCAGCCAAACACATTGCACCCCACTCACTGATACAATTCCCTCTCTCTTGCAGGACCAGGTGGCACATAACATTAGGTATCAGCACCTAACTTGTGGGGGACAGACACAATTGCATCCCCTCACCTCAGTGGAGGAGACAGTGCTCATCATTATTGGAGTGGCCAGAGGTAGGGCTGAAACCATAGCAGATGATGGTATGTTCCTACGTAATCCATCTTCTCACATCTCACTTCCTCCTCATCCCACAATGTCTTTTGTTCTACAAGCTGCAGACAGTGTTAGCATGCACTTTTTACTTTCCCCTCTTCCCTCACTGCAATCCTACCCTTGTGCCTTTCTCCTTTCAGATACCCAAGAGCTGGCACCTGGTCAAGTACAGGCGTGGGACCATAACGTCCAAGAGGAACAGGAATCTGATGAAGTAGGAACACCATCACTCGATCTCACACTTGCAGCCACCAGCTCCGATACTGGCACTACGCATACTTTAGAAGATAACATACAGACAAGAGTTGTACATGGTGAGTCACTGGGTATGAGTGGTCTGCTGTCAGGGCGGGGGTGTACGGTCGTTCAGGTGCCAGCTCCCCGGAGACCAAGGTCGCACATGAGTTCTGCTGCAGAGGACTCAGATGAGGATTTCGATAAGGTGGCATACAGAAAAAAGCTGATGGGCATGCACAGTTAAAGGCTTGTTTCATTGGAAAGGCTACCAGAGAGTCTGCTGTCACTGTCAAGCAGCATGGAGGAGTCCAGCTCCAACTTGGCACAGGGCTTTGCGCAGACGTTGGAGTCCATCCTTTCCAGCATGTAACTGGTGCCCAAATCCATAGCATCACTTGCTGGGCTGACTATGATGCAGTGTCTGATGGCTGATGCTTCAGCTTCCATTGCAGAACAAGCAGAAGCCACTCAATATCTGGGAGCTACAGTCTGAAGTCAGGAAATGTCAACTTGTTGCCATGCAAGCACAGTATACTGCCATCATGGCTGCAGATACAAGTTGACCATGACAGACACATCAGCCAAACACATTGCACCCCACTCACTGATACAATTCCCTCTCTCTTGCAGGACCTTGCAGGGTGTCATGCAGTCCAAAGATCTGTGCTGCAGGAGATTACTAGGATTGCACTGGTTCCCCACCACCTCCACCCCGAGGGGAGTGGCAGTGGCTCCATGGAGCACGAACCTCCTATCCTCTCAGGATAACAGCATTTTTCCTCCCATCCCTACCATTCTTCCAATGCCCTTGCTGTTGTCTCTCAGTCAAACAGCCCAGACTACAGCTGCCCATGCTGAGGTGGTGTCCTCTGAAGTTGGGCCTTCTAGGCCCAGAACTGCTTGAGGGCGTCCTACAAGGCCATCTGCAGTCACCTCCGCTGAAAGTCAGCAGCCTTCCACCTGCCATGCTGCAGCCACTGGGGTAGACTGTGTAGGAGCACCAATCCAGGCAAAGGCACCCACAAGGCAGGCAGTGAGGGAATGCACAAAGGTGAATAGTTGCCTTTTTTAAGGAATATTTGATGGCTTGTTTGATAAAAGTGATTTGGAATTAATGTTTTGTGATGGCTTTTATTTCAGCATTGTGATGCTGTGATGGTCAATGCCAGAGGAAAGGGACGGTGTGTGACTGTTATAAAATGAGGATTTCGAGCTGTGCTCTTCGGAATTGTAGTCAAATGAAGTGATCACGGACAGCCTAGCTGGAATGGGAACATGCTAGTTGCCACCTCCCTTCCTCCTGCTCCTCCTTTTCCTCTGCTCCTGAGCTGCTTGCCATATGGTGGCAAGGGCTGTAACCTCATAATAGCGAGGTTATGCAGGACACATAATCAAAGGGCCATGATGAATCGGAACATGTGCTCCAGCGAGTACCACAGGGCTCCTCCAGAGTGGTTCAGGCAGCAGAACCATTTCTTGAGCAACCCAATGGCCTGCTGTGTGATGATTTTTGTGGCTCTTGTTATTTGCATGCTGGCCTCACGTGGTTGGGTTGTGCAGTGGAGTCAGGTGAGCCAGGTGTTATGTGGATAGCCCTTGTGCCCAGCAACCACCCTCTGGTTTGACATGGTGTCTCAAATACTGAGGGAACAGTGGACTGGTGCGGAATAAATGCTTCATGTCTGTTGCCAGGATAGCTGACAGTCACCTGCATGATGAGCTGAGCGTGGTCGCACACCAACTGCACATTTAGGCACTGGAACCCTTTACAGTTGGTATATCTCAGCATTTAGATGTGGCACTTGCAAAGCCATGTGTCTGCAACTAATGACATCCTGCACTAAGGGGAAACTCAATCTCCTGGGAAAGCAACGTGCATGCTCCACATGCTTCTCTCTAGTCAGAAAGAAGACAATGAACTTCCCTCTCCTGGCAGAAAGAGTATCAGTCACCTCCCTTAAGAAGCAGTGGACAACGAACTGGGAGATGTTACAGATATTGGCCACTCCAGCCTGGAAGGATCCTGATGCAAATAAATTTGGGACATGGTCAGTTTTACAGCCATTGGCAATGCCATCCTTGCCCTGCTCTGAGTTTGCAGGTCTGCCTGCAGAAGTGGCAGATTTCAGTGAACACCTCCTTCATAAAATGGAGTCAATGCACAAACTGCTGCTGGCCTAGGTTGAGGTAAGAGAAATGTTCCCAGAAGACCCTGGATGGAAAAGTTTCCTGCTCTGAGCTTTTCTTCCCTTTCTGAAGTTTCCTGATGAGAGTGCTTCTTCCCTTCCTCCTCTTTCCTCTGCGAGGAGCTTGTCCTCCTCTGTGCTGTCTCTGCTCCAACTCCCTCTCATGCTGCAGGCCAAGGTAACTACAGCACCCATGACTGGGAGTGAGTGGGCTGACAAGAACTCTTGAAGTCAAAACCAAGGACTCCACACGCAGAACCACTCCCTGTTGACTTCACCAACTTTAAACAACTCTGCAAACCACCAAGTACTTCCGCAAATTCAGACAGAGCCAGGAGAAATTAATCAGCAAATAAGCTGAGAGTGGTTGATGATCCCTTTTGAATAGCGCTGGTGGGGCGTGCTTCCTGCTGTTAAACATATGTTTGACTTTATGAGGTTACAAGAGGGTGTTAGCTGGAGTGAGGTTGAAAATGGCACAGTTGGCATTAAATCAGTGTTACACTCTCACTGACATCACAATCTGCCTACTCTGCAACCTTCTGGTGCACACTCCTAAGGCCCACGCTACTGAACTTCCTAAAATGGCATCTGGCACAGGTCAAGACTACGGGCACTATGCAGTTGAATTTTGCAGCCTTAATCTTTATTTATATGCAAGTTAGCTTATGAGTGTAGTAATTTTCATTAAATGAAACAAAAGACTTGCATTGATATAGCGCCTTTCATGACCACAGAGTGTCTCAAAGCGCTTTACACTCAATATGTATTTTCAAATTGCAGTCACTGTTGTAATGCAGGAAACACAGCAGCCTATTTTCACACAGCAAGGTCCCACAAATGTTATAATGACCAGATGATCTATTTTTCTGATGTTGATTGAAGGATAAATATTGGCCAGAACACTGGGGATAACTCCTTTGTTCTTTTTCGAAATAGTGCTATGGGATCTTTTACATCCACCCGAGCAGGCAGATGGCTCATCAGAAAAATGGCAGCTCCAACAGTGCAGCACTCTTTCAGTACTGCACTGGAGTGTCAGCCTAGTTGTTTTAGTGTTGGCATAACCCATTTTTCTTGGTGCTACATGGTGCTATAGTTTTTTAAATGACTTTACTAAATGTTTTTAGCTTTACCCGCTAACCAGGCTCATTCTTGATGATAGTTATTGTTACCTCTAAACTCCAAGGGGGGAAAGTGATAAATAGAAACATAGAAACATAGAAAATAGGAGCAGGAGTAGTCCATTCCTCTCATGTTGTATGTTATATCTGGAGTGAAATATTCTGGAGAGTCTGAAATAAAAGTAGCCATTACATTGTCACACTAACTTGAGTCTTTATTCAAACATAACTACCATGATGATCCACTATAATTTTTGTAATAATATCGCACAGTTTTTGTATATTAATTTTAAAAAACTGGTTTGAAAACTCACCTCAGGATAGTAATAATGTTAAATAATAATTTGACTGCTTTATTTATAAAATAATAATGTGACGTCTACACATCTCATGCAAATATTGGGTCAAAATTCAGCTTTGCTGGGAGTGCTAGATAGGCGATAGTTGGTCAGTCACTTATACACCCTACCTGATCCATTACTGCCTGTTTTGTTTTCACGTCAAAGTTCAATTTCATCCCCAGATGAATGTCTCTGTTAGTGAGTTGATTTAAAATGCTTCAGATTTTATCAATAGTGTCAAGAGGTTACAGGGATAGAGGTAGGAGATGACAGACAGATCCAAGAAGCAGAAAAGGATAAAGCTCAGCAAAAGAGAGAAACAGCTGGGGAAATCAAAACTGAGATACCTTTGCAGAAATGTGCACAGAAAACAAGATGGGGAAATTGCAAAGGATCACCTGAACCAACCTCAAAGATAACTTTGGCACAGCTTTTGCAGAGAAAACAGGAGGGAAGAGAAGATCACTCGGTGGTAGATTTTGTGATACATTTGCACATGTTTTCTCTCTTTTTATTTTTGTATCTGCTGTCTTTCAACTTGATCATGTTGCTCAGTAGAAGGGTACAATGTTTCGAGTCATGGCCTTCTACATGGCCAGAGTGCCAATTATGCTCCATACTGGTAGACAAAAAGGCTATGCCTCTACTTTGTTAACTCCCCACCCACCCACCCAAAAAGTGGGGTTTCTGTGCTGGCATGAATTCTCTAGCTGGCTAGTTAAACTTCTATTTGAGAAACAAATGGGTTGTTTGGTTTGAATGCAAAGGCGGCATCAGAAGTATTAATCTGCTGATATTCATAAATACATTTCAATAATGTTTCAAGGAATTTATAAGAAAATCAAATTAAAACTGCATTACTGTGAAAGGCATTTTAAAACACGGAGCCAATGGCCTTATGAATGAATGGCAGTATTGAACTAAGAAGCTAGAAATGCTAAAGACTGAGCAATGTTGAATTGACTTGTAGTAATTCTTTTTTTGGGCCTGCTTTATGTCTGTTAGATACCCTTGGACAAGAACACATTGCCAAAAAGCTTTTAAGCTTAACTGGGATATCCTGTATCATTTCTCAGTTGGCATCTTTGACTGCATTGCTCAGACTTCTACCATTACAATAACAACCTAATCTGTTCTAAGTTAATAAGTATTGACTTGTCTCTCACAATCCCCATAGAAGAGCTGGGCTTTAAAAGGATGCCCCATGCTTCTACAGACTGGTGTCTATAACAGATGGGTTTTTGTCCATTCTACAATCATTAAAATCCTTTTGGGACTGGGGTTATGTGACCTTTTTGGACAGGTGGTCTCCGTGGCCTGAGTGTTGTTAGCAATAATTTCACTGCAGACTGTTAGCTCATTTAATTAGCTTCAATCATTACAATCCACAAACATGCAGACAGTTCAAAGCACAGTTTAAACAGTGATGAACCAACAGTTAAATTGCTTCAGTATCCAATAATTCAACAGAACTACTCATCAAGAAAAAGGTAGTTTCAAAGGTCATCTGAGAATGAGGAAACTATTGCAATTGTAACAGTTCTCTTGTCTACTCGAGGAAAAACAGGTAAAAAGCTTAATGTAAGAGTTGCAGCATTTTATTCGATCCAATTTATTGGAGACATTTTTTCCATAAACCTAATTCTGCCCAATTGTCATGCACCAAGCAGAATTAACCTTGTGTTAAATTACTTTCTGAAAAGATCCAGCAGTGTCAGAACTATATCCCTTGCTGAAAAAATAAAAAAGGGAAAGTGTAAAAATTGCATGTAATGGTTAGTTCATCCTATTATCAATTTGCATTGATATTTCATAGTGTGCCTTGTGAGGTAAATTATTACATTAACATTCTTATTTTAGCTGTGCCTTCAAGTATCTCTAAGCATGTCAAGGTTTTCAGTTAATTTAAAAATTTAGTATAGTTTTGATTGTAAGAAATGGACAAGAGGCTGAGCAAATTCTACAGATGAAACTGTACAGCAAGTAAATTTTATTCAGGAAGTATCTGAGATGCCCACTCTTTTAAGGCTGGCTGTGAGTTTTCACAAATGCAAGCAATGATGCAAAGAAAATACAAAAAATGCAACACTCCATGGACAAAACAACAGCACCATGAACAAACAAAAAACACATACACAAAAACAGATTCCATACATATAAATGCCAGACCTGCCTGACATACAATAAAAGATCAAAACCTTTCTGTCTTCTAATAGTTCTCTTCTGAATTCTTCACTTCCCACTTCCTCAATTCCATCCTTCTCTTCCAGTCTCCAGACAGGAATAGACAGCATTAGCTATTTGAAGTTGTCAGACTGGAGCACTGATTGGTGTACAAAGTTACTTGTTTTTGTGGTCTACATCCACCACCAGGAAGCAATCTTTCAGCATTTCTTGTTTTTATAGCAATCTTTCCTTGTTGTTTAGGCTTGGAAATTTTAAAGCGTTGCAACTAATCCACTCATCCAAAGCATGCTGCTTACCTCTTAGGCTAGGAGTGGGCAATCTTAACAACAAGAACAACAACAACTTATAATTATATAGTGCCTTTAAACGTCCCAAGGCACTTCACAGGAACATTATAAAACAACATATGATACAGAGTCACAAAAAGGGACATTAGATTAGGGGCGGCACAGTGGCGCAGTGGTTAGCACCGCAGCCTCACAGCTCCAGCGACCTGGGTTCAATTCTGGGTACTGCCTGTGTGGAGTTTGCAAGATCTCCCTGTGTCTGCGTGGGTTTTCTCCGGGTGCTCCGGTTTCCTCCCACAGCCAAAAGACTTGCAGGTTGGTAGGTAAATTGGCCATTATAAATTGCCCCTAGTATAGGTAGCTGGTAGGGAAATATAGGGACAGGTGGGGATGTGGTAGGAATATGGGATTAGTGTAGGATTAGTATAAATGGGTGGTTGATGGTCGGCACAGACTCGGTGGGCCGAAGGGCCTGTTTCAGTGCTGTATCTCTAAAAGATCAGATGACCAAAAGTGTGGTCAAGAGATTGGTTTTAAGGAAAGTCTTATAGGAAAGTGAGGGAGAGAGGTGTAGGGAGGTATTCCAGAGTTTTGGGACTAGGCAATTGAAGGTACGGCCACCAATGGTAGAGTGATTAAAATCAGGGATACACAAGAGGCCAGAATTAGAGGAATGCTGATATCTTGGAGGGTTGTGGACCTGGACGAGTTTAGAGAGATAGGGAAAGGCCAGGCCATGGAGGGATTTGAAAACAAGGATGAGAATTTTAAAATCAAGATGTTGCTTGACAGGGAGCAAATGTAGGTCAGCGAGCACAGGGGTGACAGGGGAATGGGACTTGGTGCGAGTTAAGACACGGGCAGCAGAGTTTGGATGAGCTCATATTTACGGAGAGTAAATTGTGGGAGACCAGCCAGGAGCGCATGGAATAGTCAAGCATAGAGGTAATGACGGCATGAATGAGGGTTTCAGCAGCAGATGAGCTGAGACAAGGGTGAATTTGGGCGATGTTGAGGAGGTGGAAATAGGTGGTCTTAGTACAGGCATGAACACGAGGTTGGAAGCTCATCTCAGGGACAAATGCGACATCAAGATTGCAAACAGATTGGCTTAATCTCATACTGGTGTCAGGGAGAGGTATGGAGTTGGTAGCAAGGGAATGGAGTTTGGAGCAGGGACTGAAAACAAAGGCTTCAGTCTTCCCAATATTTAATAGGAAAAAGGTTTTGCTCATCCAGTACTGGATGTTGGATAAGCACTCTGATAATTTAGCAACACCCTGGAGGTGTCGAAAGAAGTGGTGGTGAGGTAGAACTGGGTGTCCTCAGCATACATGTGAAAACTAATGCTGTGTTTTTGGATGATGTCGCCGAGGGGCAGCATGTAGATGAGAAATAGAAGAGGTCCAAGGATTCATCCTTGGGGGACGCCAGAGGTAACGGTGCAGGAGCAGGAAGAGAAGCCAATGCAAGAGCCATTTTGTAAGTTAAGTCAAAAATGCAATATGTTAAGAGCCGCAATGCTATTACTCAAATGCCAATAATAATGAAAAACAAGACAGAGACACATTTATGGATTTCTATGCAACACCTTTTAACTGATGCTCATAAAGGTACATGCAACAATATCAATCAAAGCAGGCATTTGATTATCAACAACATTTTAATTGAATACTTTCTCACAAGTACAACGTTAATAAAAGTTTAAAAAAAGAAAACAAGCCATTTAATTACCGTCTACCCCTTCAAGTTTACTGAGATCAATAACCAATATTTACTTTAGGGTCACAAATGTAAACATCTTTTATTTTTGAATCCAGCTCCGAATATTGACAGTTAACCTCTTTAAGAAGTTCACAGAATGGGTTTGATCCAGCAAGGTTGTGAGCTGCATGAGTCCTAAATGAGCTGCATGTGGCTCCGGAGCAGGAGATTGCCGACCCCTGTCTCAGGCAGAAGAAGTGATTTCAACTAAGGATAGTTTTAGCTCACAATGAAACTAACCTTGTTGAACCACCCTGTGTCCTCAATATAGGTTGGATAAAAAGAGTCAATGGGCCTGATTCAGAATGTCAATTCTACAGTCCTCTTGGGAAGATGAAGTTGTGCTGGATAGATGTGGCATCACCCTGAGAGAGGATTGCCTCAAACCATAACTCCATATGCCTTGCCCCAGCTAGGAGCTATTATTTAAGGTGACCAGAGATTTGAGTTGGAACAGATACTTGGCCACCACTTCAAACTGTGAAGCTCATCATCAAGGTTTTCTCAAGTCATCACTCAGTGTGGTTGACTCTTACATGCCCTCTCAGTTGTATCTAATCACTACGAAGTCAATAAAAAGGAATGAAACTGGATGGACCACCCGGCATCGACTGAGGCACTGGAAACGACTATGGTAAGTCCTCCTTACTAACATCTGGGGGCTTCTGCCAGAGTTGGGAGTGCTGTCCCACAGACTAGTCAAGCAACAGCATGACATAGTTATACTCACGGAATCATACCTTACAGACAATGTCCCAGACACTGCCATCACTATCCCAGGTATATCCTGTCCCACTGGCAGGACAGACTCAGCAGAGATGGTGGCACAGTGGTATACAGTAGGGAGGGAGCTGCCCTAGGAGTCCTCAACATCAACTCAGGACCCCATGAAGTCTCATGGCATCAGGTCAAACATAGGCAAGGAAACCTCCTGCTGATTCCCACCTACCATCCTCCCTCAGCTGATGAGTCAGTACTCCTCCATGTTGAACACCACTTGGAGGAGGCACCAAGGGTGGCAAGGGCACAGAATGTACTCTGGGCGGGGGACTTCAAAGTCCATCACCAAGAGTGGCTTGGTAGCACCACTACTGACTGAACTGACCGAGTCCTAAAGAACATAGCTGCTCGACTGGGTTTGTGGCAGGTGGTGGGGGAACCAACAAGAGGGAAAAACATACTTGACCTCGTCCTCACCAATCTACCTGCCGCAGATGCATCTATCCATGATAGTATTGGTAGGAGTGACCACCGCACAGTCCTTGTGAAGACGAAGTCCTGCCTTCACATTGAGGATACCATCCATCGTGTTGTGTGGCACTATCACCATGCTAAATGGGAGAGATTTCGAACAGATCTAGCAATGCAAAACTGGGCATCCATGAGGCACTGAGGGCCATCAGCAGCAGAATTGTACTCAACCACAATCTGTGACCTCATGGCACAGCATATCCCCCACTCTACCGTTACCATCAAGCCAGGAGACCAACACTGGTTCAATGAAGAGTGCAGGAGGGCATACCAGGAGCAACACCAGGCATACCTCAAAATGAGGTGTCAACGTGGTGAAGCTACAACAGAGGTCTACTTGCCAAACTGTGTAAGTAGCATGCAATCCCATAACCAACGGATCAGATCTAAGCTCTGGAGTCCGGCCAATCCAGCTGAGAATGGTGGTGGACAATTAAACAACTAACTGGAGGAGGTGGCTCTACAAATATCCCCATCCTCAATGATGGGGAAGCCCAGCACATCAGTGCGGAATATAAGGCAGAAGCATTTGCAACAATCTTCAGCCAGAAGTGCCGAGTTGATGATGCATCTCAGCCTCCTCCTGATGTCCCCAGCATCAAAGATGCCAGACTTCAGCCACTTCGATTCACTCCGCGTAATATCAAGAAACGACTGAAGGCACTGGATACTGCAAAAGCTATGGGCCCTGACAATATTCCGGCAATACTATTGAAGACCTGTGCTCCAGAACATGCCACGCCCCTAGCCAAGCTATTCCAGTACAGCTACAACACTGGCATCTACCCGGCAATGTGGAAAATTGCCCAGGTGTGCCCTGTACAGAAAAAGCAGGATAAGTCCAACCCGGCCAATTATGCCCCATTAGTCTACTCTCAATCATCAGTAAAGTGATGGATGGTGTTATCAACAGTGTCATCAAGCAGCACTTGCTTAGCAATAACCTCCTTGGTAACGCTCAGTTTGGGTTCCACCAGGGCCACAGCTCCTGACATCATTACAGCCTTGGTTCAAACATGGACAAAACAGCTGAACTCAAGAGGTGTGGTGACAGTGATTGCCCTTGACATCAAGGCAGCATTTGACCGAGTATGGCATCAAGGAGCCCTAGCAAAACTGAAATCAATGGGAATTGGGGGAAAACTCTCTGCTGGTTGGAGTCATACCTAATGCAAAGGAAGATGGTTGTGGTTGTTGGAGGTCAATCATCTGAGCTCAAGGACATCACTGTAGGAGTTCCTCAGGGTAGTGTCCTAGGCCCAACCATCTTCAGCTGCTTCATCAATGACCTTCCTTCAATCATAAGGTCAGAAGTGGGGATGTTCGCTGATGATTGCACAATATACAGCACCATTCGCGACTCCACAGATACTAAAGCAGTCTGTGTGGAAATGCAGCAAGCCCTGGACAATATCCAGGCTTGGGCTGATATGTGGCAAGTTACATTTGCACCACACAAGTGCCAGGCAATGACCATCTCCAACAAGAGAGAATCTAACCATCCCCCCTTGACATTCAATGGCATTACCATCGCTGAATCCCCCACTACCATTGACCAAACACTGAACTAGAGTAGCCATATAAATACCGTAGCTACAAGAGCAGGTCAGAGGCTAGAAATCCTACAGTGACTAACTCATCTCCTGACTCCCCAAAGCCTGTCCACCATCTGCAAGGCAAAGGTCAGGAGTGTGATGGAGTACTCTCCACTTGCCTGAATGGGTGCAGTTCCAACAACACTCAAGAAGTTCGACACTATCCAGGACAAAGCAGCACGCTTGATTGGCACCCCATCCACAAATATTCACGCCCTCCACCACCGACGCACAGTGGCAGCAGTGTGTACCATCTACAAGATGTACTGCAGCAGCACACCAAGGCTCCTTAGACAGCACCTTCCAAACTCGCGACCTCTTCCAACTAGAAGGACAAGGGCAGCAAATGCATGGAAACACCACCACCTGCAAGTTCCCCTCCAAATCACGCACCATCCTCACTTGGAACTATATCGCCACTCCTTCACTGTCGCTGGGTCAAAATCCTGGAATTCCCTTCCTAACAGTACTGTAGGTGTACCTACCTCACATGGACTGCAGTTCTTCAAGAAGGCAACTCACCACCACCTTCTCAAGGGCAGTTAGGGATGGGCAACAATGCTGGCCAGCCAGTGACACCCACATCCCATGAATGAATGAAAAAAAGTCTCTTCAAATCAGAAATGAGAACCTCCTGTAAATCAGAGCCTCAGATTCTAATAGCTACAATAACACTGCGTGTGAAAGAAATCATACCTATGCTTTTGTCTTCTCGGGGTCTTCTCTGCAGATGGCCATGGAATTGCTACTGGCTCCTTGGTAGACTATCAGGGGAAACCTTGACCTTTGGCAGGCTAACCAGCGGAACGAGGTGGCCACTATTTTAAATCCGACTGGAGGGCTCCAGCCAACCACTGGTGCCAGAGATATTGTTTCATAGAATAATTCAGTACAGAAGGAGGCCAATCAGCCCATCACACCTGTGGATGCTCTTTGAAAGAGATTTCAAATTAGTCCCAAAAGCAAAACAGTGCGGGTGCCGAAAATCTGAAATAAAAACAGAAAATCTTGAAAATATACAGGAGGTCAGGCAGCATCTGTGGAGAGAGAAACAGGGTTAATGTTTTAGGTCAATGACCTTTCATCAGAACTGGAAAAGACAAAAGGGGATGGTAATGGAATAAAAAGATGCATCTGGAGGAGCTGAAAATGACAAGAACAGAATCATTACCAGGAATTGCTATCTGAAAAAATTGGGAGCAGTGGTTATGATTTAAAATTTTTGAACTCAATGTTGAGTCCATGAAGGCTGTTTAGTGCCTAATTGAAAATTGATGTGCTGTTTCTCAAGCTTCCTTTGAGCTTCATTAGAACAGTGTGCAGGGCATGAGCAGAAGAGTGCAGTTTGGGAGTGAGACAGTATTAAATTGACAGGTGATTGGAAGCTTGTAGTTTTATTCCCAATTATTTCCACTCACTTGCTCTTTTGCCATTGGCATGTATATTTTTTCCCTTCGAGCATTTATCCAATTGCCTCCTTCTGTTTTGTAACCATTCTATGATACTACGATTTTCTTTTGAAAGATACTATTTAATCTGTTTCCAGTACCCTTTCAGGCAGTGCATTCCAGATTGTAACAACTCTCTGCTTAAAATAAAAAGTTTCTCATGTTACCTTTGTAGTGTTTGATTGATCTAGGTTTGATTGTACTAGTCTGTCCATTGATTGGCGTTAACTGCTTGATTGCTTAATCTTGTGGGTGGAGCTGAAGATGTTGAAACTGAAACTAAAGGACACAGAGCTTGAATGTTCGACCAAACAGTGACTGTTCTGAAGAAGACATTGTACTGAGATCTAGTAAGAGCCGAGATATTTTAAAGTACTGTAAATAAACTAGTTGGTGATTTAATACCAGTGTGATACCTGCATTGCTCTAAGATAAATCATATGTATAAAAACAGCAACCCAGTGTAAACATTACAACCTCAAGTTCTTTTGCTTATCACCTTAAATCTGTATCCTCTGATTAATGACCCTTCTGCTATTAGAAACAGTTTCTCCTTACTTACTCTATCAAAACCCATTCATGATTTTGAACAACTCTATCAAATCTCCACTTGACCTTTTCACTGGCATCTTACCACTTTAGGCCACAGGAATGTCGGCTGGCTTGAAGTCTGAAAGCAGCTGCAGGTAGATCCTGCGGGAGAGTGAAGTGAGACGAAGAGAGGGGGTTAATAGATGCCATATTAATACATTGACCTATTATTCCATACCCAAAAGTACTTTTGGTGGTGCCTGAAGGGGCACAGCTCTTTCTAGTCCATCAAAATGATAACAGGACATTATGAAACTTGACATATTCCTTTGAGTTTTAAGGCTGATCTATTGGTGTTTAAAATGATAAAGAGATTCTATAGAGTAGAAACAGAGAAATTATTTCCTCTGTAATGAAAGTGCTTCTATTTTTAAAATTTTTTTTGAGGATTCATATTTAAATTGTGGAAATTGATTAATTTTTTGGAAGTTTGATGATTTCATAGGTGCTGGATTTTGTTTTTGTTGACAAAACTCCATGGACATGTTTTTTACGAGGGTTACTGAGCGGTCTTGTTTCAAAGCACCCTTTTACTGTAAGTCACATGCCTTAAGCTCAATAAATAACAGAAAACTTAGTGACCTGGGAAGATGTTTACAGAGAAATGACATGTCACGATTTATGAGGGTCAGAAGGTTCTGACTTGTTGTTTGGTTTTGCTTGTGTGATATTGTTTTTGGTTCATCTGGGGTGGTGGACTGTGTTGAAAGCAGTTGGCGATAAGCCTACCAGACAGCAGCCACCACCAGCTCATCCTTTTCCATCTCTTTGAGAAGCCTGGACAATTAAGCCTAGGAAATAGAGAAACTGAAGCAGCATTTCTCCTGAAACGCTCCTGGAAGATCTGCTAGGTTAATTTCTCGACATCTCCAGAATGAACTGCTCCAGAAAAGATCCCAGTGACGCGTCTTGTAAAAGCCAGATACCAGACCAAAAGGGACACCTGACCTCCTTCCATATCTTCTCTTTTTTGTTCGACAATTAACAAGCATTTGGCCAAAGTATTTTTTTTGTCTTTTTTTGTAAAAAAGTTCTGCAGACAAAATCACTTTATTTTTTGGTTAACCTGTGTGTGTGTGTGAGGGGTTAAGGTAAAAAGGGAACTTTCATTTTTTCAATCTGTGTTAATGCTTTGCTTCATTACTGGATAAGTCTTATTTTATAATAAACTGATAATTTTGTTGTTTATTAAAGAAACCTGGTTTACGTTTTTATTTAGGGATAAAGAGTAGTGTATATGATTGACCATTTCGGTAACTGGGTAAATATTTAAAGGTATATCTTGTGACCTTTGGAGAAATGGAACTAGAAAAGGCAGTGCACTCCTCCAACCTCTGTCGTAACGTATAATTGGGGGCTCGTCTGGGATAACCCAAAGTCGACAATGTGCAATTGTAAGTGGGGTAATAAGAATTGAAAAGAGGAAAAGAAAAAAAGGTTTCGTGTGCATTGGAGTAAAGTTTACACTACCGGAATGCCTTTTTCAGTTGCTACGACCTTTCTGGAGAAGGATGATTTAGCCCTGAGTGATTTGAGAAACTTAACCAAGGTTAAGCTAATAGCATTGGCAGCAAAATTGGAGTTAGAGTTAAAACCAGGAGCTAAGAAAGCAGCCATAATTGAAGTAATAGCTCAGCATTTGAAATTGGAAGAAAAGCAAAGGCGATCCAGATGGTAGTTCAGTTGAATCAGCTAGGAATCAGTGGCAATTGTAAATGAAAAAATTTGAGCTTAAAAGAGAATTGACAATGAAGAAACTTGAACTTGAGGGAAAGGAAAGAGAAAGAAAAAAAGAAGGAAGGGAATTCAAATTAAAAATGCTGTAACTAAGACAAAAGAGTGGCCTTGACTCCAAGGAAAATTCTGATCAGGAAAGATATGACTCCAGCCAGGACCCAGTGGAGAGCTGTTTAAATTTGTGCAAGCCCTCCCTAGGTTTGAGGAAAGGGATGTGGAGGCAGTTTTCATTTCTATTGAAAAGATAGCCAGATAGCTGAAGTGGCTGAAGGAAAGCTGGACACTGCTTATGCAAAGCAAGTTGATGGGCAGTGCTCATGAAATTTATGCCATGCTTTCTGAGAAGGCTTCTGCAGATTATGAAATGGCAATAAAGGCTACTCTTGCTGCTTATGAGTTGGCCCCGCAAGTTTGTAGGCATAAATTTCGCAACATCCGGAGACAGCCTGGGCAGACCTATATAGAATTTGTGAGGGTAAAGCAAATTCACTTTGATCATTGGATGCGGGCACTAAAGGTAGAGGCCATGTATGAGAACTTTAGAGGAATAATTCTTCTGAAAGAATTTAAAAATTCAATTCCTCCATTGGTAAGAACCCATGTAGAGAACCAGAAGGTTTCAACAGCCAGACAGGCAGCTGAGATGACTGATGATTATGAGCTTATTTACAAGCCCAAACCCTTTTTCTGTCACCCTCACAAACCCAAGAAGGAAAGAAAGTCAGAGGGTGAAAGGAAGGCAAGGACAAGAGGGGATAGCTGAGAATGTCTCGGGATCTCGTCCTCAGGCCACAAAGGAAGATTCTGAGGGTGGAAGTGAGGTCCGATAACCTAAGCATTACCATTGCCACAAGGTGGATGTAGAATGCTGGTAGTTGCAGGGTAAACCCATGGGACTCATTGGGGTGCACAAGGTCAATGTAGAGAAAGGGTCTCTGACTGAGAGTACAGCAGATCAGGCTGTAGCTCTCATTGCAACTGTAAGGCCAAGTGCAAAAACCACTGTGAGTGCGGGGGACATGAACAAGGTACCTGAGAGTTATAGGTAATTCTTGTCAAAAGGAAGAGTAACTCCTTATCCCTCAAGTGAGGCAGGTAAACCTATAATTATAAACAAAAACAAGAAATGCTGGAATCACTCAGCAGGTCTGGCAGCATCTGTGGAAAGAGAAGCAGAGTTAACGTTTCGGGTCAGTGACCCTTCTTCGGAAGGGTCTTCTTCCGAAGAAGGGTCACTGACCCGAAACGTTAACTCTGCTTCTCTTTCCACAGATGCTGCCAGACCTGCTGAGTGATTCCAGCATTTCTTGTTTTTGTTTCAGATTTCCAGCATCCGCAGTATTTTGCTTATAAACCTATAATTATACTTGGGGATACAGGAGTCAACCAAACTCTTTTGCTGGGGAAAGGCATAACTTTTCCACCAGAGAGCATAGTGAGTGCTAAGGTTTTAGTGAATGGTATTGGTGGGGAGTATATACCCACACCTTTCTATTGGGTGCACCTGGAGTGTGACCTAATGACTGGAACAGTAACTGTAGGAGTTATGCATAGTTTGCCTGTAAATCGATTGGACCTACTCCTGGGGAATGATTTGGCTATAACGAAGGTAGTAGCTTCCCAGTAGTCACAGAAAGATCAAGTTAAGTCAAAGAGACAGAGCAGTTGCAGGAAAAGGTCCCAGGAATCTTTACTTCATGTGTAGTGACCCGAGCAAAGGCTAAATAAGTTCCATTTTTGGAGGTAAAATTGGCACCAGAGACAGATAGCTTAATATCTGAAATTTTCTTTGGGAATTTGGATAATCCGAAGGAAATGTTCAGTCAGTGGTCTCTCATCAAGGCTCAGCAAGACGATCCAGAGTTAAGTAAAGTGGCACAATCAGCTCTAACTGAAGCTGACGCATAGGGAGTTCAGCAAAGCTATATTAAAAATGGGATTATGATGAGAAAGTGGAGACCTCCTCACAGACCTGCTGGATGGTAGTTACCAGATAGTGGTACCGCCCAAGCACCACCCGGAGATATTAAGGATAGCCCATGAAATTCCTATGGAGAGTCATGTGGGGTCCCGGAAGACCAATCACGTATAGGTCGACATTTTTACAGGCCAGGTCTTTCCAAGGACGGGGTGTAGTTTTGTAAAACATGTCATTTGTGCCAGATTGTGGGAAAACCACAACCTGCCATAAAACCAGCACCTCTAATTCTCATACCAGTTTTTGGGGAATCATTTAGTAGGGTTTTGGTAGACTGTGTAGGAGCTTTACTGAAAACAAAAGCAGGACAACAATATATACTATTATGGATATGGCTACTCGGTTCCCAGAAGCCGTTCCCTTGGCAACAATTTCTACTAAGGTATTGGTAGAGAGGTTAACCCAGTTCTTCACTAGATATGGATTACTGATTGAGATTCAGTCAGATCAAGGTTCTAATTTTATGTCTAAAATTTTCCAGGAAGGTATGAATAATCTGGGTATAACACAGTTCAGATCTTCAGCATACCACCCACAGACACAAGGGGCTTTAGAACTGTACCATCAGACCTTCAAAACGATAATCAGAACATACGGTCATGAATATCCCCGTGATTTGGATAAAGGGCTGGAATTGCTTCTGTTTGCCACTAAGGATTCACCGAATGAGTCTACTGGTTTTAGTCCTTTTAATTAGTTTATGGACATGAGATAAGAGGTTCTCTAAAACTAATTAAAGAAAGATTTTTGGAATACAGGAATGAATCTTCTGTGTTAGATTATGTATCTGTGTTCCGGGAGTGGATTACGAGAGCCTGCAAAGTGGTTCAGGAACATCTTAAAGCTTCCCAAGGAACCATGAAGAAATGCCAAGACATGAACATTTCAACCAGGGGATGAGGTGTTAGTATTACTGCCTTTACAGGGTGAACCGCTAAAAGCACGATTCAGTGGTCCATATAAGGGGATCATAAGAACATACGACTTAGGAGCAGGAGTAGGCCACTCAGCCCCTCGAGCCTGCCACTCGGCCCCTCGAGCCTGCTCCGCCATTCAACAAGATCATGGCTGATCTGATGTAACCTCAACTCCATATTCCCGCCTACCCCCAATAACCTTTCACCCCCTTGCTCCCGTACTCAAATCCCCTTGCGATTAATGCCAACATATCATTTGCCTTCCTAATTGCTTGCTGCACCTGCTTGCTAGCTTTTAATGATTCATGAACAAGATACCCAAGTCCCTTTGGATATCAACACTTCCCAACCTCTCACCATTTAAGAAATATTCGGTCTTTCTGTTTTTTCTACCAAAGTGGATAACATCATACTTATTCACATTATATTCCATCTGCTATGTTGTTGCCCATTCACTTAGCCTGTCCAAGTCCCCTTGAAGCTTCCTTGCATCCTCCTCACAACTTACATTCCCACCTAGTTTTGTGTCATCAGCAAATTTTTCTGGCAACATTATAAGCCACTTCCTTTGATCTAATGCAATCTTTAACTTTTTTTGTTTGCCATGGTTTTTTCATCTTTCCTGTAGGGTTTTTGTGTCTTAGAGGAATGTATATTTGTTGCAGACCATGTAATACTTCTTTAAATACAAGCCATTGCCTGTATGCTGTCAAATCTTTTAGCGTATTTTCCCAATCCACCATAGCCAACTTGCCCCTCATACCTTCATAGTTTCCTTTGTTCAGATTTAAGACCCTAATTTCAGAATGAACTATATCATTTTCAAACTTAATGTGCATTTATATTGGTACCATAGAAAGAATGTAGAATGGCAAAGACTCAAACCACAATTTTGCAATCCACCTTTGGGGTGCTGCCAGAGAACTGGAGGAATGCAAATGTTACAACCCTGTTTATAAAAGAGGGAGGGATAAATCTGGCAACTACAGGCCAGTCAGCCTAACATTGGTGTTGGAGAAACTTTTAAAGATAATAATCTGGGCTAAAATTAATTGGCATTTGGAAAGGTATGGGCTTATAAATGAAAGTCAGCATAAATTTGTTAAAGGCAAATTGTGTTTGACTAACTTGATTCAGTTCTTTGATGAAGTAATGGAGAGGGTTGATGAGGATAGTGCAGTTAATATAAAAACAGAGAATGCTGAAACTGCTGAGCAGTTCTGGCAGCATCTGGGGAGAGGGAAACAGGGTTAATGGGCTGAATTTTGTTCTGCCCTTGGAGGCGCGCACGGAGGCGGAGAGTAAACAAAATGGCAGGATCCACCTCTCCCAACGTTGCCTGGGCCCCCTACCATTTGGTCAGGGGCGGGGAAGGCTGAGGACAACCTTCCCATCCCAGGCCAATTGAGGCTCTTAGGTGTCCAAGTAAGAGCCACTTAAGAACCTTTTGTCGCCTCCACCTCAATTTTGCTGAAGGCGGAGGGGCCTGCCACTGTGGAGTGACGCCTCCAGGTAAAGCTTGGCGGCCTCCTAGTGGGGTCAGGGGTCCCTCCTTTGGGGGCAGTCCAGGGACCCGGTGGGCCCCGCCGGCGGCAATCGCCGCCCCTGCCAGGAAGACCCGCTCTCCACCCTCACCAACCCCATCACCGCCCAGTCGCCAGAGCCTGCCTGAATGGCCCCGGTGACTCTGACCCCACTTACCTCTCTAGGGGTCTTCTCCTCCCTTTGGTACTAAAGGGCATACTGGCAAGTACCAAGTGGCCAGCAGCTCTGGAAGCGGGATCTTGTCCCTTAAAGGGACAGCGTCCCCGATGGCGGGCAGTTAATTGGCAGTCCGCTGTTAAATAGCTACAGGGGCCCGATGGAGGGTCAAGGTGGGACCCCTATCACAGGAATAGAATCTGGCCCAATGTTTCAGGTCGATGACCTTTCATCAGAACAGATGCTGCCTGAGTATTTCCAGCATTTTCTGTTTTTATTTCTGATTAGCACCATCTGCAGTATTTTGCTTTTGTAGTAGTGCAGTTGATGTTGTGTATATGTGATTTCAAAAGGTATTTGACAAAGTACCACATAATAAACTTGTTGGTAATATTACAGCCTGAGAGACTAAAGGGGCAATGGCAGCATGGATCCAAAATTGGTTAAGGGGTAGAAAGCAAAGAATAGTGGTGGAACAGTTGTTTTTCAGACTGGACAAAGCTATGCAGTGTTGTTCCCTAAGGAACACTGCACTTTTTTTGACATATATTGATGCTCTGAACATGGGTATATAAGGCATAATTTCAAAGTTTGCAGATGAGATGAAACTCAGAAATGGAGTATACAATGAAGACAATAGTAACAGACATCAATAGGACATAGACTGGTGAAATGAGCAAACACATGGCAGATAATATTCAACAAAGAGAAATGTGAAGTGATACATTTTGGAAAGAATAATGAGGAGAAGCAGCGTGAACTAAATAGTAGAATTTTAAAGGGGGTGCAGGAACAGAGAGGGGTATATGCACACAAATTTAAAGGTGGCAGGACAAGTTGAGATGACTGTTATAAAACATGTGGGATCCTTGGCAATATTAGTAGAGGAATAGAGTACAAAAGCAAGGAAGAAACTTCTGCTACATATTATAAAACACTGATTATGCCTCAGCTGGAATATTATGTTCAATTCTGGGCATCATACTTTAGGAAGGTTGTCAAGGCCTCAGAGAGGGCACACAAGAAATTTACTGGAATGGTACCAGGGATGTTTGATTTTGGTTACTTAGAGGGACTAGAGAATCTGGGGTTTTTCTCCTTGGAACAGAGAAGGTTAAGGGAGATTTGATAGAGGTGTTCAAAATCATGAATGCTTTTGATCGAGTAAATAAGGAGAAACTGCGTACAGAGGGCACATTGAAAGTGATTGGCAAAGAAACCAGAGGTGACATAAAAACACATTTTTTATGCAACAAGTTGCTATGCTCCGGAATGCACTGCCTGAAAGGGTGGTGGAAGCAGATTTAATAGTAACATTCAAAGGAGTATTGAATAAATACCTGACAGGAAAGAATTTACAGAGCTATGTGGAAAGAGCAGGCAAGTGGGACAGATTGGATGGCTGTACCAAAGACCCGGCACAGGCACAATGGGCCGAACAACCTCTTTATGTGTTGTATCATTCAATGATTATCTGAATTTATGAATAGTTCTGGGCATTTGTTCTTTTGTCAGCCCTGAAGAACTGTTTGGAATGGAAATCTGGGGATTAATTTTGTGCAGCTGAGGTAGATTGTTCTGCTACCTGTTAAGGCAATTCAGGATGTCATAATGGAAGACTACAATTTTCTTTTCATTTGACTACATAGAGGGAATAAGAGTATTTAAATGATATCCCACAAATATAGAAATATTATTTTGCTTCTTAGGCCCTTACTAGAATTTTCTTTGAATACTGCCTGATTTCTGACCAATTTTCTAATGAGGATTTGTGGGAAATGTGGCAGGCAACTGGTATGCTGGATCTCTACCCACTTTAGCACCAACCTAATTTTCCACCATCATTCCTGGTGGATGTCAGTGGTAACATCATAAGCTTAGTTTTCCATAAGCATCACCTCATTTGCACTTATCAGTAACTACATGTATTGCCAGTGATTGCCTGGGGTTGCTGGCTACTGGAAAAATGGGGAAGAAAAGTAATAGACCCAACAGGTTTTTTAAGCTTTCTTTGGATTTTTTTTTTAGTTTTTTGCCGCTGTCAACTATGTCGCCATCTGACTTTCTGCCATTTGCTGTGGGGCTGTCTTCCCCTCCTTCCCTCCCTTCCTTCACTCCTTCAGACAAACATAAAATGAATTTCCCATCAGGGCTTTCCTTTTCCCTTTTCCTGCTTGTCTTCTTTAAGAAATTATGGAGGGAGGTCAGGCTGGTGAAGCTATACCAGAGATGGAGGCCAGCTATCCACCAATGCCTCTACATTTGAGGATACAGACAGAAGCACTCTTACCTCTATTTGTCCAAGGAGAAGCAGCAAAGTCTTGAGAAGATGCAGAGGATGTGCTTTTCTTGTTTATAAGACACGTTCATGCACACTGTTACTTGAGACCTTCTCTTGATCAGCACTTATGAACATTGCACAAAGAGTCCTTTGTACAGCTTGCTCCCTTTCCACTCTTAACATAGCATCATCTATGTAACCTTCCCTGTACACAGAAACTAACACAGTTCCCATTCTTTCAGATCATCAAAGCTACTTACAAACTTTAACAAAGAACAATTCCTGCACACACAGCAACTTTAGTGCAACCATGATTTGAACTGAAACCCAAAGAGTATGTATGTATCTTATGCTTCTTATCACAGTGCTTTCTCTAGATGTCAGTGTATTAAATATAAACTCTTAACCCTAAGCTAGGGCTCCTCCTAAGTGCCATCTGAATGACAGGATTTGTGAAGTGGCAAGCTATTCTGGCAATATAAGCCCCTGGGGACTGAGGTGGCCCTTGTCTTATGGCACCCATGCAATGAGGTGGAGCAGCAGCAACTTACTGCTTCTGTTTGCAAAATTGAAGCACATGGAGTAAAGGGACAGTGGCAGCATGAATACAAAATTGGCTAAAAGACAAACAGGGAGTAGTGGTGAATGATTGGTTTTCAGACTGGAGAGAAGAATGCTATGGTGTCATGGAGGGATTGAAATTAGTACCACTGCTCTTTTTAATATATGTTAATGATCTGGACCTGGGTATAGAAGGCATGATTTCAAAGTTTGCTGATGTCACAAAACTTTGAAATATAGTAAACAGTGATGCGGATAGTAGCAGACTTCAGGATATAGACCAGTGAAATAGACTGATATATGGCTATTTATTGCAGAGAAGTATGAAGTGTTGCATTTTGTGAGAAAGAATGAGGAGAGCTTATTGGAGGTAATGATAGATGGATGAACCAAGGGTCAAAGCATGTAAGAATGTGAATGAAGCAATATTTGCAGGTGATGGTCATGGGTGTAAAGAGACCTACGCTATCTCATAGATGTTGATAGTAAGGTACTCAAGAACTTTAACATAGTGAGGAGAAGGTGATTGTCTGTTGCAAACATGCTTAATTCAGTGCTTTACTTCAATGCGTGGATGACTTCCCTGACCTTGATAGACTTGGTAAACATTGTCAGAAACTGAGGCAGGAATTTAATAGTGAAGTGGTAGCCCCGCCCTCCAGCTGGAAAAGCCAGGGGCAAGCCTGCCTCAACTGGGCCTGAAAACCACGCTGCTGTCTTGCATGGATCAGGCCCTTAATTGGCTTCAATTGGGCATTGCCCCTCTGAGGCAGGAAGTCCAATCAGAAGGCCAACAGCTCTTTAGTCCCAGCAGTGCCACCGGGAGAGATGGCCACTGCTGGGACTGCACCCAGCATTTGGGGTGCCCTATCAGGAGGGCCCCTCCCCAGCCAGCAAGGGAGCCTCCATATATTACTAGGCAACCTCCTCAAGTGCCACAGTGCCTGTCTGCCACTGGTAAAATACCAGCAGCAGTGGGAAGAGACCCTTAAATGGAAATTAGTTGGACACTTAAAGGCTTAAATTGGCCTAATAGGCAGGTAGGACATTTGCCAACTTGCCTGCCGCTGGTAAAATAGCAGCGGTGGTAGGTAGGCGATAGGCACGGCATTCCCCCAACTTCCACCCTATTTTATGCCCCCCACATCCTAGCCCACTCCCAAGGATGGGGAGGCATAGAATTCCAGCCTGAGTTGCCATTTATGGGTTCACCAAGTTGCTGCAGCCACCACCTCTATGCTGAAAATGTTAAAGTATTCCAAACCATGCAGCGTTCATCTGCCTAATTTCATCAAGAAGCTTTTCCAGAGCCTCGTCACTGAACTCGGAGGCTCTTGTGTTTCCTGCAGTCCGAAGGCCAGCATTTATTGCCCATCCCGAATTTCCCTTGAGCTGCCTTCTTGAACCACTGCAGTCCTTGTGGTGTTGGTATACCAACAATACTGTTATGAATGGAGTTCCAGGATTTTGACCCAGCAACAGTGAAGGAACAGCGATATAGTTCGAAGTCAGGATGGTGTGTGGCTTGGAGGGGAACTTGCAGGTGGTGGCATTCCCATGCATCTGTTTCCCTTGTCCTTCTAGGTGGTAGAGCTCACGGGTTTGGAAGGTGCTGTCGAAGGAGCCTTGGTCAGTTGCTGCAGTGTATCTTGCAGATGGTACACACTGCGCCTCAGTGGTGGAGGGAATGACTGTTGAAAGTGGTGGATGAGGTGCCAGTCAAGTGGCTGCTTTGTCCTGGATGGAGACAAGCTTCATGAGTGTTGTTGGAGCTGCACCCATCGAGGCAAGTGGAGAGTATTCAGTCACACTCCTGACTTGTGCCTTTTGGATGATGGACAGACATTGGGGAGACAGGAGTTACTCACTGCAGAATTCCTCACCTCTGACCTGCTCTTGTAGCCCCAGTATTTATGTGGCTGGTCCAGCTCAGTTTCTGGTCACTGGTGACCCCCAGGATGTTTATTTATTTAGAGATACAGCACTGAAACAGGCCCTATGGCCCACCGAGTCTGTGCCGACCAACAACCACCCATTTATAATAACCCTACAGTAATCCCATATTCCCTACCTACCTACACTAGGGGCAATTTACAATGGCCAATTTACCTATTACCTGCAAGTCTTTGGCTGTGGGAGGAAACCGGGGCACCCGGCGAAAACCCATGCGGTCACAGGGAGAACTTGCAAACTCCGCACAGGCAGTACCCAGAATCGAACCCGGGTCCCTGGAGCTGTGAGGCTACAGTGCTAACCACTGCGCCACCCCATATGTTTATAGTGGGGGAATCAGTGATGGCAATGCCATTGAACATCAAGGGGAGATGGCTAGATTCTCTCTTGTTGGAGATGGTCATAGCCTGGCACTTGTATGGCACAACTGTTATTTGCCACAACGAGGCCAAGCTTGGATGTTGTCTAGGTCTTACTGCATATGGCTACAGACTGCTTCAATATCTGAGGAGTTGCGAATAGTGCTGAACACATTGCAATCATCAGTGAACATCCCCACTTCTGACCTTATGCTGGAAGGAAGGTGATGAAGCAGCTGAGGACGGTTGGGCCTAGGACACTACCCTAAGGAACTCCTGCAGTGATGTCCTGGGACTGAGATGATTGACCTCTAACAATCACAACCATCTTCTTTTGCGCTAGGTATGACTCCAACCAGCAGAGAGTTTCCCCCCCAATTCCCATTGACTCCAGCTTTGCTGGTGTTCCTTGATGCCATATTCTATTTCTATTGAGGCCAAAACATTGTATGTTTTCAAGAAGGAGTTAGATATCGCTCTTGGGTCTAAAGGGATCAAAGAGTATGGGGCAAAAGCGGGAACAGGTTACTGAGTTGAATGATCAGCCATGATCAAAATGAATGGCGGAGCAGACTCGAAGGGCCAAATGGCCTACTCCTGCTCCTAGTTTCTATGTTTCTATGTTTCTATATTCTGTCAAAGGTTGCCTTGATGTCAAGGGCAGTCACTCTCACCTCACCTTGAGAGATCAGCTCTTTTGTCCATATTTGGAACAAGGCTGTAATGAGGTCAGGAGCTGAGTGGACCTGGCGAAACCCAAACTGAACGCTAGTGAGCAGGTTATTGCTGAGCAAGTGCCGCTTGATCACACTGCCGACAACCCCTTCCATCACTTTGCTGATGATCAAGAGTAGACAGATGTGGCGGTAATTGACGGGTTGGATTTATCCTGCTTTATGTTGGGAGGGACATACAAGGGCAATTTTCCACATTGCCGGGTAGATGCCAGTGTTGTAACTGTAAGGGAACAGCTTGGCTAGGGGTGCGCTAGTTCTGGACCACAAGTCTTCAGTACTATTGCCAGAATGTTGTCAGGGCCCATAGCCTTTGCAGTATCCAGTGCCCTCAGCCGCTTCTTGATATCACGTGGAGTGAATCGGATTGGCTGAAGACTGGCATTTGTGATGCTGGGAACTCTAACAATAATATGTAGCAACTTTTACGCTCACCAAATGCTGGCCTGTTTGGAGCACCGCCCCCCTCCCCCCCTCCTTCCCTCCCCCCCACCACCACCAACAAAGATATATGTTTTCTACAACATATAGAGTGTGAAGGCTTGGCAATACCATTCTATGTACTATTGAACTAAATTTTACATCAAGCTGCTAAATGCAGCAAGTGGAACAATTTTTCTTTGTAGTTTGCAGCTGAAGTTGTCTGTTTTCTATCAAGTTGGTGGTATTAACATTTGAAAATATACACTTGTCACTCCGTCAGAGATACCATTATAAATGGAAGGGCATGTATAATGCATTTCTTTATCCAGGGGAACATGAAAAATATGCCCTTCTGTACATAACAAATAAAATTAGCTTACCTTGGGATAAATAAAACAAAATATCAGGCTTTTTAAAAAGCACTTACACAGTGAGAAATTTAAGATTCTGATGTACAGTGAGGGCATACATTCATGAATATAAAAGGTTAGAACTTCCAATGTGTTTTAGAATGTTGTGAACAAAGTGCATCATGCCTTTCATCAACAGAGCCATTGGCATATTTGGTATATTTTTCTGCTTTTGACTGTGTCATTTTAAAAAACAACTCAAGCTATAAACTGCATTATTAATTTTAAATTATACTTAATAATTAACATGCAGCATCCATTTTGAAAGTTCTTAATAATTTCAACAAGAATGTTTTACAGAGCAAGCCAAGCATTCCACTTTCATTTTTCTTCCTGTTGGTCCACTCATAGCATTGATGCATCTCTTCAGAGATTCGGTTTGTTATTGGGTACAGCACTAATCACTGAAACAAAGCAAGTTTAGAAAACTTGTACCAACCAGTGGACAAAACCTGCCATAGATAATGAGCAGATTTATTGTACTATTCTTCCCTTAGTGTGATTCAAGGAAGTTTTTAACAAAATTACAGTTATGCTTTAATTTTTTTTTAAATTTCTACTTTCTTAAAGCATTTTATGTGCATTTATTAAAACTAAATTTCAATGCTTTTTTTATTCATTCATGGGATGCAGGCATCTCTGGTTAGGCCAGCATTTATTGCCCATCCCTAATTGCATTTGAGAAGGTGATGGTGAGCTGCCTTCTTGAACCACCACAGTCCTTGGGGTGTAGTTACACCTACAGTGCTGTTAGGAAGGGAGCTCCAGGATTTTGACCCAGCGATATGAAGGAACGGTGATATAGTTCCAAGTCAGGATGGTGTGTGGCTTGGAAGGGAACTTGCAGGTGGTGATGTTCCCATGCATCCGCTGCCCTTTTCCTTCTAGGTGGTAGAGCTCGCAGGTTTGGAAAGTGCTGTTGAAGGAGCCTTGGTGAGTTGTTGCAGTGCATCTTGTAGATAGTATACACTGTTGCCACTGTTCATCGGTGGTGAAGGGAGTGAATGTTGAAAGTGGTGAATGGGGTTCCAATCAAACAGGCTGCTTTGTCCTTGATGGAGGCGAGCTTCTTGAGTGTTGTTGGAGCTGCACCCGTCCAGGAAAGTGGAGAGTATTCCATCACACTCCTGACTTGTGCCTTGTAGATGATGGACAGGCTTTGGGGAGACAGGGGATGAATTACTCGCCACAGAATTCCCAACCTCTGACCTGCTCTTGTTGCCACAGCATTTATGTGGTTGGTCCAGTTCAGGTTCCGGTCAATGGTGAACCCCCAGGATGTTGATCGTGGGGGATTCGGCAAAGGTGATGCCATTGAACATCAAGGGGAGATGGTTGGATTCTCTCTTGTTTAAGATTGTCATTGCCTGGCACTTGTGTGGCATGAATGTTACTTGCCACTTATCAGCCCAAGCCTGAATGTTGTCCAGGTCGTTCTACATTTGAACACGGGCTATTTCAGTATCTGAGGAGTTGTGAATGGTGCTGAACAAGATGCAATCATCAGTGACCATCCCAACTTCTGACCTTAGATGGAGGAAAGGTCATTGATGCAGCAGCTGAAGATGGTTGGGCCCAGGGCTGCAAAGGAACTTGTTTTGAAGTAGGTATAATATTATGATTTTGGTATAAATTTTAGAAATTGTCTTCTGTTTTGCAATGTATTTGTCAATTATAGTTTAAATTTAAAGACTGCATCAAGACTGAGAGGGTTTACCAATTACCATCAACCCATTGGTGAGATATAAATGTGATGCTATTGATCAGTGATACTTTTTGCACCAATGTCCTTTCAGTCATTTGTTTGACTGTTTATTTTCTCATGGTGAGGGATATGTTACTTTTTTATTGCAGTTAAAGTCCTTTTGTGTGTTTTTGAGTGCCTTCAATGTAAGGCCCTAGAATTTTCACACAAATTGCTACTGATCCTCAAGGACATAGTGTACTTGCTTGGGACCAAGTCATGAAAGTTTTCTTAAGCAAAAATCATGCATGAATGAGAAAAACTGGATCTACCGGACTCATTACTTTGATCTCATGGTGAGGAGCCTCAAAAAACTATGCAAATTGAGAATGCACGTTGCAGTTAGTACTTTGAAGCAATTTTGATAGTCTTTAGCATTGCACCTACCAAGGAGAAAATGATCTATTACATAGAGTGACAAAAAGGCCAGATCCAGCATTCCTTAAAGTAATCACTGGAAGCAAGTCTGACAAAAATGAAAATGTATTTAATTGGCAGATAATTGGTTTCAAGATGCTCTCCCTGCTCCTTGTTGATAAGTTTCTGCTTCGCTGCTACCACACCAGATTTCTTGCCACCCCAAAACAGTCAATTGCTTATCAATGTTTGAAAGACTTGGGCAGCTTACCAATTGAATTTAAATGAAGCCCAACCATCAAAATGGCTCAAGCCTCTTGCTCGTGACACCAGACAAGCATTGTGATCACCCAGTATCTGCCAGATCCGTGCCAATGTGCAAAAGTAAGGCTGTTTTATCTTGTGTTTAATATTTTTGAACATGGTGCTTCTGATTAGTTATGATCAAAGATGCAACTACATGGACATTTATAATGTCAAATAACAATAACAGGTAGACTAGCTCAAAAATATTAATGCAGGCTTAAACAATATTGCCTGGGGTCCAAGCACCCAATACCATTATAGTATAAAGCTCACCTGACACCTAAATTGATACCCTTTGTCTGGTCAAAATAAAGCCCTTTCTATTTGCAACCTGAACATTTCCATCTCCATTTTGAAACTGAGTTACTAATTCTTTTCAATATGTATTCAAATATCACTCTAACAAGAGTTATATTTTTGTCATACCCAGTAATAACATGTAAGACTAGAATTGACTGTTCATGCTATATATACTGCTCCGCATATTTCTTTGTATATAAATCATAAAAGATGGTTTGACACATATTAAAGAGAGATGCAATTGTTTTCAAGTTCCTATGTACAAATCAAATTCTAACCAATGATCACAACATATGCAGTTTTTTAAAATATACCAAGAGTTGATGCTTTTGCATCGAGGTGTGCAACTTGTGTCGAGAATTTGTGGCCTTATGGTGTTCATTTTGTGGTATACAATAGTGGAAGCAGAAACTTACATGAAAATTCCAACATATGCTTTATTCTTCAAACCCATAATATGAATTTTGGCAGGACGGGTTGGCATGGTGGAGGAATGTGTGGTGGTGGTGGGGGGTGGGGTGCTGTTGTAATAAATCCCAAATTTTATATATTAGTATCACCCATACAAAATTCATTTTGCATGAATTTGCAAAACATCCCAAATCCAAAGGATAGAATTGTGTGTGTTCAGAAAATGTACATCATAATGGGATTGAAGAGCATTTCAAAGCAGTTTCAGTTCAAAGCTGTGCCACACAATGAGTATCCAAATTAAGCAGAATGAACCTTCCAACCTCTGCTGACATGGTTCTGAGTAATCAGAGGATTCAACATGCAAGTTCATCAGTGGGGATATAATGTGCTCGATATATCTAAATCTGAGTTACTTGTTCAAAGAAAAAATAAGGATCATTTTATATTTTAAAACGTGGTTGTTCCAACTATAGACAAAACAACCATGTGAAGGATACACATAGGTATCATATGACATCCTAACCTCTTCCATTAAAAGATGAGAGATATTTCCAATTAGCCTTTAGCCTACAGATACTATACTCTGGTATTTGAATGTATATTTATACTGTCAGCAGAGCAAAGGTTAATAATATTAGCACAATATTGCACATTGCAATTTTCAAAGATACACTATGCAGAGCTCTGAAATATTGAAACTGAACATTTTTCAAGTGTTAAAATTTAAACATGTGTCCAATTATAAAAGGTGGGATCACTACATTGATTGTTTATACAGAATCTTTTGCCTTTTTGCACTAATCTGTACTTGACTCAGCTGACCTGTTATACTTCCCACTCGCTGAGGTTAATCTTTTAAATTACATACATCAGTTCACTTTGGGTGGTCCAACAATATTTTCATGGCTTCCATCATTTGCCAGAATGTATAACTCCCAAGAGATGACACTGTTCTCTATCAGTCACTAGTATTTCCTTAATTAAAGGCTGTTTAGAATAGGAGTGAATAAGTTGAGCAATCAAAGACACAACAGAAGGTTTGAAGATTTCCAATTAGCAACAGGATTTTTAATTTTACATTTCATAAGAAATAATGAATTGAATAATGTAGTAACTGTGAACATTAACATTTCACATGGAAAGTTTCACACAGATTATAATAATAAACTAGTGGCGATTTGAAATTTGGTTCATTAACTCAGATTAGTCAAAGTAAGTTAATGCCAGAACTCGAAGCAAGAAAACTATGGAATTTAAAAGTATGAAAATCTCAGTTTGTTGATGAGTTTGGTTTGACTTTAGACTTTGAAGAATTAAAATCTTAGCATCAGTACCTAGTTTATACTGATGGAGAGACTGGCTGATTTCTTTATCCCCATCACAATACTCCTTAGGAATACAAAGGTATAGTGACAATTTCACCATTAAGGATCAGTTGTAGGAACATCCCTAGACTGATTAGCCCATTTAGACATTGAAGGAAAATGAATATGTACTGACCACAAGACCACCAGAGATTTTGGGCTGGATTTTATAGAGCCCCCAACTAGAGGCCTGCTTTAGGTTGGGATGAAGAACCCAACCCGAGCCCAACCCAGCCCAAGTCCCTCCAATTTTGCCCGAGCCCGACCTGACCCGAACCTGTCACTACTCGGCCCGATCCGAGCCCAACCTGGCCATCCCTTCACTTACCTTCCTGACACCGGACCTGCAAGGAGCTGCAGCGCATGCATGAGACGTCATACCTGACATCACTCGCTCACTGCACAAACTCAGTTTTGTCCTGGACTCCCATCTCAGGTAAGTTTTTTTATTTTTAATACTTACCAGCAGAGCACTTACCGTGTGTGTCCGGCCCGATCCAATCTGGACTCGTCCCAACCTGACCCGAGCCTGAAAGCTGGCCCTGGAAGATGGGCCCGACCCAACCTGAACCCGACACATATCGTCAGGTCCCATCAGGTTCGGGTTGGGTAGCAGGCCTCTACCCCCAACATCCTTCCTTAAATAAGGAGACCAACCGTATAATACTGTACACAGTACTCCACATATGGTCTCACCAATGCCCTGTATAGTTGAAGCATAACCTCCCTACTTTTGTATTCTATTCCCTTCACGATAAACGATAACATTCTATTGGCTACCTAATTATGTGCTGTACCTGCATACTAACGTTTTGCGATTCATAGAATATGTTTCTTTATGCAATATAATTGATTATGGCCTGCATTTTCCTGAAACCGTGTGTAATTGGTAAGTTAGGCCAGAATTTATGCCCACTCCTTTGACGACTTCGTCGATCGGTATTTATGCTAAGATTACCTGCAAATCTCATTAGTAAAAAATGACGATAACAAAGACAAATTGTAATTGGACCTTCTCAAGGGCAGTTAGGGATGGACAATAAATGCTGGCTTTGCCAGCAACGGTCATATCTCAAAAATAAATTAAAAAATCAGTATAAACACTGGAGCTCAAAGAAAGCGTGGAATTCATGGCATATCTTCTCTTTAAGTGTCCCTTTAAGTATGAAAATAAAAAGGGATACTTTTAGGACAAAAATTAGGAAATTCTTCTTCACAAACCAAATGATAAAATATGTGGGATAAAAGTCCAGATAGAATAATGGAGGCAGAAACCCTGAAATCATTTAAGGAACAATTCAATGTTATAATGGAGGGGGTTAGGGGAATGAAATTAGGATCGCACTGGATGGATAAATCAAATTGGCCAATGGATTTTCTGTATTCACAATGATGTTGTGAGCTGGATAAAATGCCTTAGAGACATTTTGCCAGGTTTGCTGATAAGCTCAAATTTTGTGATTGGATAGAATTCCAACCAGAAGTAGGATGGAGTGCAAATCATATTCACATAACATCATGAGCACTGACCTTACTAAAGTTTCCGGTGTTAGATTCAATGACCCAGATTTTACAATAATAATGACAGCAAAACTGTCAGCGTTCACAAGAACACAAGAACATAAGAAATAGGAGCAGGAGTAGACCATATGATCCATCGATCCTGCTCCGCCATTCAATACGATCATGGTTAATCTTGGGCTTCAACTCCACTTTCCTGCCCGCTCCCCATATCCCTTGATTGCCTGCGAGACCAAATATCTATCTAACCCAGCCGTAAATATATTCAACGATGGAGCATCCACAACCCTCTGGGGTAGACAATTCCAAAGATTCACAACCCTTTGAGTGTAGTAATTTCTGCTCATCTCAGTCCTGAACGATTGGCCGCTTATCCTGAGACTGTGCCCCTGCATTCTATATTCCCCGACCAGCGGAAACAATCTCTCAGCTTCTACCCTATCAAGCCCTTTCAGAATCTTGTATGTCTCAATTATATCACCACTCATTCTTCTAAACTCCAGAGAATATAGGCTCAATTTACTCAGCCTCTCTTTATAGGGCAACCCCCTCATCCCAGGTACCAATTTAGTAAATCTTCGCTGCACTGCCTGCAGTGCAAATATATCCTTTCTTAAATGTGGAGACCAAAATTGCACACAATATTCCAGGTGCGGTCTCAACAAAGCCCTGTACAATTTTAGTAAGACTTCTTTATTCCAGTACTCCAATCCCCTTGCAATAAAGGCCAACATGCCATTTGCCTTCCTAATAGCCTGCTGCACCTGCATGTTAACTTTGTGCATATGTTGTACGAGTACCCCCAAGTATCTCTGAACATCAACACTTACCAGTTTCACACCTTTTAAAAAATATTCTTTTTCATTTTTATGACCAACGTGAACAACTTCACACTTCTCTACATGATACTCCATTTTCCATCTTGTTGCCCACTCACTTAACCTGTCCTCTGCACAGCTTACCTTTCCACTGAGCTTTGCATCATCAGCAAACTTAGATAATTACTCTCTGTCTCTTCATCCAAGTCATTAATATTGAGTGTAAATAGCTGAAGCCCCAGCACTGATCCTTGGCTGCCAACTTGAAAATATCCCATTTATGCCCACTCTCTGCTTCCTGTTGTTAACCAATCCTCTATCCATGCATTACCCCAAACATCATGAGTCTTTATTTTGTCTGTTAATCTTTTATTGGCACCTTATCAAATGCCTTTTGGAAATCCAGGTATACTACATCTACTGGTTCCCCTTTATCTAACCCACTAGTTACATCCTCAAAAACTCTAATAAATTTGCCAAACAGGATCTCCCTTTAGTAAAACCATGCTGATTTGTTCTAATCACACTATGCTTATCCAAGTGCAATGCTAAGACTTCTTTAATAATAGTTTCCAGCATCTTCCCAATGACTCATGCTAACTGGTGTAGTTGTCTGTTTTCTCTCTACCACCCTGGGTATTTCTTGAATTTCCAGAATTTCTTGAATTTCCAGAATTTCTTGAAAAGTGGTATAACATTTGTCAACTTCCAATTTGACACGACCATTCCTGAATCAAAGGAATTCTGGAAAATCATAGCCAGTGCATCTGCTATCTCTTTTAGAACCCTGGGGTGTAGGCCATCTGGTCCCAGGGATTTGTCAGGTTTTAGTCCCTCAAGTTTGTCCAATACTTTTTCTCGGCTGATATCGATTTCCTTAATTTTCTCACTCTTTTTAGCCCCTATGTGACTGCCTATTTCTGGTATGGAACTTGTGTCTTCTACTGTCAAGACAGTCACAAAATATTTGTTCAATGCCTCTACATTTCCTCATTCTCGATGATGATTTCTCCTGTCTCTGCCTCTAAGGGACCAGTTCTCACTTTAGCTATATTTTCATGTACTTATAAAAGCTCTTACAATCTGTTTTTATATTGCTGGCTAGTTTACTCTCATATTCCATTTTTTCCCTTTTTATCAACTTTTTGATGGCCATTTGCTGGTTTCTAAAACATTCCCGATCGTTAGATTTGCTACTTTTTTTTTTACAACATTGTAAGCCTCTTCTTTTAGTCTAATACTCTCCTAAACTTCCTGAGTGAGCCACAGATGGGTCTTTCTTGATGAGTTTTTGTTTTTTGAATGGAATGTACTTTTGTTGAACCCTTTGATTTGTTTCTTTAAATGTTTCCCACTGTTCATTTACCACAATACCTTCCAGTCTATTTACCCAATTAACCTTAGTCAGTTCTCCCCTCATACCTTTGTAATTGGCTGTGTTTAGGATTCTTGCTTGTGATTGAAATGTGTCACTTTCAAACTTAACATGAAACTCAATGGTATTATGATCACTATTTCCTAGTGGATCTTTTACTCTGACATTGCTTATTAACCCTGTTTCATTATAAAATATGATATCTAAGATAACTTTATCCCTAGTTGGTTCTACAACATATTCTCCAAGAAACTGTCATGAAAACATTCTACAAACTCATCTTCTAGACCACTGTTGCCAATTTGATTGTCGCAGTCAATATGCAGTTTAAAGTCCCCCACAATTAATACATTACCTTCTTTAAATGCTCCAAGAATCACCATCATTACTCCTCTGAAACTGGCAGCACCTTCTGGAGTCCACACATATAAGTTAACTGTGGAAATCCAGAAGTTACTATCTGTGATTCTGTGCTTCTCCAGAGGTGCACAGTAGAGGTCCCCCAAATTGCAATCAATTGGAAATCTATGAGATGATGAAAATGTTCACTCTTCCACTTGTAGTCTCGCTGTTCTTATAGACAGGTGGGAAATGATATTTACCGATCAGGCATGCTACAGCCTGACGGACTAAACATTGAGTTCAATAATTTCAGAGCATGACGGGCTCCCCTTTTTATTTTCAGCTTTTTTTTCTTTTTTCTTTTTTCTTTTTTATTTGTTTATTTTATTTCATTTTGTTTCATCATTTATTTTTTACCATGTGCCTACCCACTGCTTTATTTGTCATGTTTGTGCTTTGGGCCAGGTTGTTCTATTTTCCTGTCAATTAACGCCCTCTCTGCACTAACTCTTTGTCTTTCAGCACACCATGAAGATACCATTTGCCTTTGCTCCATGGCCTTCTGGCCAGTTATTATCTGTGACCTTGTCCTATCAACACCTTCTCTTTGGTTAGTTCTCGCCCCACCCCCGCTTTATTTGCTTAAAACCTATTACATTTCCAGCCTCTGCCAGTTCTGATGAAGGGTCACTGACCTGAAACATTAACTCTGCTTCTCTCTCCACAGAGGCTGCCAGACCTGCTGAGTATTTCCAGCATTTCTTGTTTGTATTTCAGATTTACAGGATCTGCAGTATTTTGCTTTTATTTTACTATATATTATATGGGACATGATAGAGATGGTTTCCCTTTTACACCTCTCAAGCAACCAAGACAGTGTTTTAGTTAGAAATGTGTTTTATCCCCTGAGCATTTTAATGGTCAACAGACAAATGACAGGTTTTCTTGTAGGTTTAAAGAAAGATAAGTGTTTATTATACAATACCAGAAATTATTTGCTATTTCACCCACACTCACGTGCATACAGAGACACACACACAAACAAGAAAAGATAGACATTAGAAGATAACATGCATTTAAGTCTGATGGGTTTTAAAATAATTCATTCTGGAATTTGCGTTCTTCCCCTGGGGTGGGGGGAGGATGAAGATTTTTTAAAAATGATGCAGGTCTGTTCTTCCTTATTCCTTGTTCACTGAAGACAAAACTGGGAATGTTTGAGGAGGGCAAATGCATGGTTGCAAAATGCATCTTGTTCTATCTCAGTCACAGTTCAATGTCAAAAACCTGTCACAATTTCTCAGGTATGGATTTCAAAACCACTTCTAGTTTCTGTCTACTTGTAGTTTAAAAATGGGATTTTATAGTCAGGGTCTTTCTTCTTCTGCTGGAGCAGATGGAATCATTCTTGCTCTGGCTCTCTGTCTTTGTCTGTCAGCATATACATTTATTAAGCTCCTTATCAGATCCCTTGTTTCTGTCATGTGACCATGGTTCTGTCCTAATATAATGGTGTCTGATGGTGGGGCCATTGCTAGACAATGGGTTCTGGGTGTCACCCATCTTCATTCCATTTTGATAAAGTGGAGTTTTGTCACACAGTCATTTGATTTGAATTTGCAGACACAATGGCCGGAATTTTACATTGGGCGGGAGGCCCTGCATACTGGCCAAAGGTTGGGGGTGAGCCTGCTTCCACTGAGCCTGGGAGCCATGCTACAATTTTACATGGCCCAGGCCCTTAATTGGCCACGGATGGGACTTCTGCCCATCTGAGGCAGGAAGTTCTGCCTCTAAGAACTGCCGGCCAATCAATGGGTCAGCAGCTCTCAGTCCCAGCAGCGCCACTGGGACTACAGCCAGAGAGTGGAATAAGAGGGATGCCGGACCCGGAAAAAAAGTTAAGTTTGGGGGCCTCTCCAGGGTGAATCGGCTGGGCCCTGGCGAGGCAAGGGGGTGCGGATCAGTTGGGGGGGAATGTATTTCAGTGGGGGCGGTTGGGGCATAGACTGCCCTCCGTGAGACACAGGGTGCCCAATTGCATGGTTTTGCTGGGCAGCCTCCTCAGGGGCCTGAGCCACCCGCCTGCCAATGGTAAAATACCAGTGGTGGCGGGAGGAGGCCCTTAAGTGGCATTTAATTGGCCACTTAAGGGCCTTTATTGGCCTGGGATGGGCAGGCCACTTCTCACCGCTGCCACCTCTCGTAAAATTGCTGAGGGGCGAGAAGCCTACGAGGGGCATAAAATTACGGCCCATGTCTGCCTTGCCATTGTTCACCCAATTTGTTGAAAAGAGGTAGCCATTAACATAGAATGAGCCACTTACATTTCAATGCCTTCTCCGAGGCTGGTCCAGATGTTAAGACTGACTCGCTTTTCTTGCAGTTTCCTTGTATATTGGCAGTATAGGATGAGGTCATGTGACCTCTCGACTCCATGTTATTTTTCAGGAAAAGTGTCCATTTTTGATTTTGTTTTATAAGTTCATAATATAGTTCATAATTTCTCCATGAGTGAGCTCAGAACCATAGAATTATAGAAAAGTTACAACACAGAAGGAGGCCATTCAGCCCAACATGTCTGCGCCAACTGAAAAAACAAGCCGCCCAATCTAATCCTACTTTCCAGCACCTGCTCCATAACCTTGCATGTTGCAGCACTTCAGCTGCACGCCCAGGTACCTTTTAAATGAGTTGAGGGTTTCTGCCTCCACCGCCGATCCCGGCAGTAAATTCCAGACACCCACCACCCTCTGGGGTGAAAAACTTTTTCCTCATATCCCCTCTAATCCTTCTACCAATCACCTTAAATCTGTGCCCCCTGGTAATTGAACTCTCCGCTAGGGGAAACAGGTCTTTCTTGTCTGCTCTATAGAAACATAGAAAAATAGGAGCAGGAGTAGGCCATTTGGCCCTTCGAGCCTGCTCCGCCATTCAATACGATCATGGCTGATCATCCAAACTCAGTAACCTGTTCCTGCTTTCACTCTGTATCCCTTGATCCCATTAGCCCTAAGAACTATATCTAACTCTTTCTTGAATATATTTAATGATTTGGCCTCAACTGCTCCTAGGCCCCTCATAATTTTGTACCCCTCAATTAAGTCACCCCTCAGCCTCCTTTGTTCTAAGGAAAATAACCCTAACCGATCTAATCTTTCCTCATAGCTGCAACTTTCAAGCCCTGACAACATTCTTGTAAATCTCCTCTGTACTCTCTCCAGAGCGATTATGTCCTTCCTGTAATGTGGTGACCAGAACTGTATGATATACACAACTGTGGCCTAACCAGCGTTTTATACAGTTCCTGCATTACAGCCCTGCTTTTGTATTCTATACCTCGGCCAATAAAGGAAAGCATTCCACATGTCTTCTTCACCACTTTATCTACCTGTCCTGTCACTTTCAGGGACTTGTGGACATGCACTCCAAGGTCTCTCACTTCTTCTATCCCTCTCAATGTCCTCCCATTTATTGTGTATTTCCTTGCTTTGTTTGTCCTCCCCAAATGTATTTCCTCGCACTTCTCTGGATTGAATTCCATTTGACATTTTTCCGCCCACTCAACCAAACCATTGTTATCAGTTTGGAGTCTCCAGCCATCCTCTTCACTATCAACTACACGGCCAACTTTGGTGTCATCTACAAATTTCCCAATCATGCCTCCCTCATTTAAGTCCAAATCATTAATATATACCACAAACAGCAAAAGACCCAACACTGAGCCCTGTGGAACACCAGTGGAAACTGCAGTCCATTCACAAAAACATCTGTCGACTACCACCCTTTGTTTCCTGTCACTGAGCCAATTTTGGATCCAACTTGCCAAATTCCCTGTATCCCATGGACTTTTATTTTTCTGACCAGTCTGCCATGTGGGACCTTGTCAAATGCCTTACTAAAATCCATGTAGACCACATCCACTGCACTACCCTCATCAATCTTCCTTGTAACTTCCTAATAAAATGCAATCAAGTTAGTAAGACATGACCTTCCTTTAACAAATCCATGCTGACTATCCCTGATTAATCTATGCCTTTCTAAGTGGCAGTTTATCCTATCTCTCAGAATTGATTCTAATAAGTTACCCACCACCGCAGTCAGACTGATCGGACTATAATTATTTGCCTATCACTCGCACCCTTTTTAAACAATGGTACAATGTTCACAGAGCTTCAATCCTCTGGTACATCACCTGTATCTAGTAAGGATTTGAAGATGATCCTCAGAGCATCCACTATTTCCTCCCTAGCTTCCTTTAACAACCAGTTTGATACTGTAAAAACACTTGAAAAGTTACACCTTGTTGAATCAGATGTAACTGGGTTTTTAACGGCATCTAAGTTCCTAATTACTCCTAAATAACCTCACTGGCCCTGAAAGAGTAAATTTATATTTGTTGAATGTCAAATTTCTCCTTTATATATTTTATGATATTTTAGCTTCTACCTTAATCCCACCTGTAAGGACTAATCATGTATTTCGATTCTGTAAAATTTAAAACTTAAATTGAATTCCTTCAGTGAGTTTACTTCCTGGTTTGCTATCTGTGAGAATACTTCAATGTGATTGGCTGCTTAACATGCTTGATGACATCACTGTTACTGGACACCTGGAGATCCCTTTCACTTGGCATCAGATTCAAACTGATGTCAAGAAAGGGGAAATCTATCCCTTAGTGATCGTTAGATCTTTATGGGCAACTTTCTATGAGGTCAGTGGTGAATGCTGCTGCTTTATTGCTAGCTGCAAAATCCAAACCATTTTAATCTCTTAGGCATGCGCCAGATGTCGTGAATGCTTTTAATTGGGAGCTCGCCTGGGGTGAGGCTGGGATAGTGTGCTACTGCAGGATTTAAATGCTAGTAGCAGCTTTAAGGATCAGGCATCATCATTATCAGTTTTGGAGAATCCAAGCAGCTTCTTTGACAAAAAATGCCTGTGAGATCAGCTGCATGGCAGAAAGCTTGCTTCTTTCCTGATGGAGTTGTAGAAGTGCTACTGCAGAAAATCAGGCTGAGGAGTGACACTATTTGGAGATGGTTAGGGCAGTACAAGTGCTAACTCCAAGTTTGGGCAGTCAATGCACAAAATTGCTGTATAATTTCATCAGGTCAGGAAATGCAAAAGGAGCCAACCACACATTTCAAGAATGCACTCTACTAAGAATTCCTGCCACTTACAATGATATCTCTCAAATGCTGTTAAAATGCTTGAATTGCTTATCATCAATATCCACATGGCAGTATGATGCCATTCACATGCCTAGCCTTTACTTGCAGGTGATCCTGCATTCACATCAATATGTGTTTTCATCCACAAAAAATCTTACAGAAGTGGTTTCTATAATGGGTGGCCATCCACAACACCAGTTTTAAGCCTGGGTGGTAAGTTGAAAATCTACCTCCTGCCTCGTGCCTGAGGGAATGTCCCTAAGAAAGTTACCAGTTGTGCTAATAAATATACCAGATACATATTTTAGACAAAATGGGCCTCGCTATCTTTATTGAAATCTTTACCTCCTCCACATTCCCACATACAAAATATTGCAAAGTGTTTGTGATTGATGAGGGAAGCAGTGACAGGACTACATTTCTGAACCACTTTAGCTGAAAAATGAGAAGAGAGCATCTAAATAGCTTTTTTTTTAGGGAGTTAATGATTACATTAGCTGAGTTATTAATTATGCAAGTAAATATCAGCAATAGTATTTGGTTTTAGTTTTGACTGTATAGTGAAATTTTGTGAATATATGACCTCATCAGTAGCCATCTATGGCAAAATGCAATTCTTCTTCTCCTTAGTTTACCAATTGAGGCTAAGAGCAGCTAAACAACAATACAGCTCACAAATTAACTCTTCTAACTGCAGAGATTTCTTTCAAGCCCTTAATGAAATCCATCAAAAGATTTCATCAAAATATTGTATCTAGAATGGTAACATTTTTTGAATTGAGTTCTACTTCTCTTTTGGGTAAAATATGATAAGAATGAAACTAGAGTGGCTTATTGAGGTCAATTGAATGGTGAGATTAGTTTGGTGCCTAAAATTTAATTAGAAGTATTATTATTATCTATAGTATATATTTTATATAAGAATTATTATTTCAGTTCACACAGATGGTTACTTTATTTGAGTAGAGGTTTTGTGATTCCATTTGAATATGGTAGTGCCACATAATGTTGTCTAAAGTTGCTATTGGTTTGGGGGAAAGGGGCATAAGGATTTGAAACAGAGGACTGAAACATGTATTTAATCCTATGACAGCAATTTAATATTATTAGATTATGTTAAATTTCAGGAATATTTACTTTCCTGTGTGCATACATATTGAGTTAAAGTGTAATTGTAAACATTATTTTATGGTTCAGGTATCTGTAAAATTATTTGAATCCTAATATGGAATATAACTTTGTAATTTACTTTTCAGTTTTTTTTTCCTACAGACTGATACATAATCATTGTCATTTCATTCTAGTTAATTCATCTTTCTTCATGTTTAATCATTCAGGATTGTTCATGGTAAAGTTGAAATTAGTGACTTTTTTATTGTAACAGCAAAAGCTGATTCATTTGCTAAGTAATTGTTAAAATTAATTATATTATGTCTAAAACTTCTTATAAACAGTTAGGATTCCTAAATTCACATAGGCAATAGCTACCATGAAATACCAAAATAATCATTAAATATCATAAATATAATGATAATGTACCTTATATCATAATGACTGAGATTGCAATAAATCGATCCTATTCAGCTGGGTGGATTAGCAACTTTTGCATTTTGTCAACAATATTAAATCTCATTAATGATGTAATTGACAAGAGTGCATTTACGTAAATCTCCAGAAGGATGTCATAATGTGATGGGGGAGAAATTAGAAATAGTTTATTTTCAATGTATTCCTGAGATATTCACTGGCTTGTATTTGTATCATAATTGATAAATTGAGTTTCAGTTAACTGAAGGTAGTAAACATACTTACTGGATGGCTGTGTAGTTACAAGCCTTGTTTAAATTACAGCTAAAAAATTACAACTGTTGTAAATTCACAGTTCACTTTCAGTATAAGAATTAGCGTGCATATTGCAGTAAATCTTTTGGATGAAATGTTCAACCAGGACTCAGTCTGCCTCTCAACTGGCTGTAAAAGATCCCATTATACAATTTTGAACAAGATGAGGGGACTTCTATTCGGTGTCCTGGCCAATATGTATCCTTCAACCAATGCCATCAAAACAGATTACCTGGTCCTTATTAGATTGTTGTTTGTGAGAACACGCTTTGTACAAGTTGGCTGCATGTTTCCGACATTACAACGATTACACTTCAAAATTGGTTGTAAAGCTCTTCGGGACATCCTAAGGTTATGAAAGATGCTATATAAATGTAAGTCTTTGTTTCTTTTTTTAAGTAGGCTCTTCCAGGAGCCTTGCACAATTTAGGATGGTGGGCAGGCTCCCAAGGCGGTGGGCCAATAGGAGATCCTTTAGCACTGAAAGATCGGCAGCCCTACCATCAGAGGTAGGAGCTGCCAGCTGCCAGTGTAGGTTGGAGAATGCGAGAGTGCCTCAAGATGGAGGCGCCCGCTAAAGAATTTTCAAAGTTTAAATATCAAAAGTGGCCACAGCTGCCAGATCATCATTGTGGGCGGGGAACTGCTCCACAGGAAGGCCTGCAGCTGTAGCTGTGTCCCTCTGGCAATTGCGACCACTGTGGGACGGGGGACTGGAATTCAATGAAACATCAATGACCCCCTGGTCTGTCACTAAGAGGCCACCTCCATTTAGCCCCAGTGGGGGGGCTCCACAGACGGCTTCTGATCAGTGCCCTCGATGGGCAATTTAATTGGCCCAATTGGCTACCCGCTGCTAGCAGGCGGTTAGCCATCACCACCTCTCCCCCCCACCACCACCGACCGATGAAGTCTCCCCTCAAAATTGTCTGGAGGCAGAACCATGGCTACAGATCCACACGCTGGCCGGTAGCAGGAAATTCCTGGCATGTCCACCTCCACTCCCACCTCTGCATCTGCATGAAAATTCAGCCCCATGTGTCAGAACAGAAGAGCATAAGAAAGGGGAGTAGGAGCAGGCCATATGCCCCTCAAGCCTGCTCTATTATTCATTAGGATCATGGCTAATCTTCAACCTCACCTCCACCTCCATGCCTAAATCCCATAATTCCTTCACAAAAACAAGAAATGCTGGAATCGCTCAGCAGGTCTGGCAGCATCTGTGGAAAGAGAAGCAGAGTTAACGTTTCGGGTCAGTGACCCTTCTTCGGAACTGGTTCGAAACAAGCATTTCTTGTTTTTGTTTCAGATTTCCAGCATCCGCAGTATTTTGCTTTTATCCCATAATTCCTTGATTCCCTCGGAATCCAAAATCTCTTGATCTCAGCCTTGAATATAGAATGAATGAAAGACTAGCATTTTTCACTCTTCTAAATCCGAGAGAATATAGGCCCATTATACACAATCTCTTCTCATAGGACAGCCAGGAATCAATCTAATGAACCTTTGTTGCATCACCTCTAAGGCAAGCATATCTTTCCTTAGGAATGGAGACCAAGTCTGTAAGCAGTACTCCAGATGTGATTTTGCCAAAGCCTGTGCAATTGCAGTAAGACTTCTTTACGCATGTACTCCAACTCCCTTGCAGTAAAGGCCAGCATACCATTTGCCGTCCTAATTGCTTGCTGTACCTGCATGTTAGTGTTCTGTGCTTTGCATACAAGGACACACAAATCCCTCTGAACACCAACATTTAATAGTTTCTCACCATTTAAAAAATATTTTGTTTCTCTATCCTTCCTATTAAAGTGAATAACTTCACACTTCTTGCCATTATACCTCATCTGCCACCTTCTTGCCCACTCACTGAACCTATCTATATCCATTTACAGAATCCTTGACACAAAGACAAGAAATGCTGGAAATATTCAGCAGGTCTGGCAGCATCTGTGGAAAGAGAAGCAGAGTTAATGTTTCAGGTCAGTGACCCTTCATAAGAGCTCTTGGGCAGAATGCTTAGGGAGAATTTTAACTGTGGAGGTTGGTTTAGGTGCAGGTAGGGAGTCAAAGCCACAAAAAGTGCTGGTGGATCGGGAAAGCAGAGAGTTATTAGCGTGAGAAGTGGATTGTACGGACAGGAGGGAATGACACCAATTATGGACAGTGACTGTGAGGCTTAGGTGTGAGACGTTAATAAGATGAGGGTGAGTATCACTGCTGGCTGTTCCAATGGGGATGTGAGTGGATGCATGGAGAGAGAGGAATGAATGAAGTTGCAAAGTCTGATGAGCACAGTGTAGGAGAATACTGGGAAGTCAGAGTGTGGAGGTTGGTACCTGAACATAGGATGCGACTCACTTTTCCTACCCTCATGAGGTCATTGAACCTCTTGGAGCACTGTATCCAGGTTTAAGGGATCACACATCTGGTGTTCACTTCCTCCAGCCACTTCTATCCTCCATGCCTGCTTGGTGTGAGTGGCTGGCCTCTTCCCCCTGTCCGTGGGAAGCAGCACTTCACTTCAGCCCCTCAGACACCACAGTAGGACCTCCAGAGAAGAGTCTACAGTCCTGGGGAGGTTTCGGAGATGTGTGGGCAACCTCCCACGTCTCCTTTCCATTCCTGTGGTTGCTGAACCCTCAGGAAGCAATGTACAGTTCAGCCATTCTGGCCCCTGCTGGGATCATTTTAACTAGAAATTCTTCCATTGACAGATGTGGGTTATCATCATCCGCCCCCCCTGTCATTGGTCAGGAAACCCAGAAGGGAGATGCTGATGCCGTGGCTGAGTTAAATAGCTCGGGCAAAGCCTGCTCCAGCAACAACACAGTTTCTGACTCAGTGTTGGATGCCCCATTGCAAGTGAGTCTGTTATATTAAAATTCCACTCCCTGTGTCTTCCGCATAGCTTACTTTTCCACCTAGCTTTGTATCATCAGGCTGGTAGTTTATTCAGTGCATGATTGAATTGATACAACACACTGTTAATAGTGCTAGATAGTACTTAGCAAAAGTAATGTAACCATGTTGTGTAAATTTAACATCAGCCTGACAAGCCAGTGTCATGATCTACTTTCAAATTTCTAGCATGAGCAAGAAAAAATAGGGAACAAGCATCTGCTAATATATAACTGGAACATTACTTTTACTAAGAATCTACTTGATATACTTCTTTCCCTTCCCAAATGCACTTAATATTTAATATCTTATAATTGCTTCACCTGTCATCTAAACTAAGAATGATTGTCCAAATTCAAGAAAAGTAATAATTAGAGTGCTGTCTCACTAGCTTAAATTATCCATCTGTCTGCTGGAGCTTTAAGCTATAAGAAGGTTACAATATACATATTTATGTAATGTTCATATTTAAGAGTAAATTATAATCTATAATCAAATGTGAGAATTCAGGTGATGTCACAAGCGATAAGCAAAGTTTTGACATTTTATAAATATTAGCTGAACTTTAAGATTGGAGCAGAACATAAGAAAAGGAGGTTTAACCTTTCCAGCTTGTCACAATTATAGAGATTAATGTTCTTGAATTTTGCTTCAGACAGACTATTTTATCTCTGTCCTGCCCCAAAGCTTAACACTCTTGCTGCACCTCCTGCTGAGATCCATTTAAGCCTCTCCAACAAACCAATACCTGCAAAGATTATATTTATAAATGACTGATCTTTGCTCTCATGGCTTGGCACATCATCTAAGACTTACAACTCACTTCCAGGTAGCCATTATTCTCTCTCCTCAACCAACACTACCGAAAAAACAGATTAAGTACTCTGTTACACACTTGGGCTCTGCAAGCATCATTGCAGGCTCAGTAATGCCAGTAGCCTGAGCTCGGAGCTTTTTAAAAATCTTTTATGGAAGTTGATGCCGACTGCCCAACATCTACTTCTGCATTAGTGGGATGGAAGAGTGAAACTCCTTTGTGACTTGAATCATGCCCATGCACTCCTTCAGTCACTCTGAAGGCAAACTGAAAGTTTGGTTCGAAGCGTAAGCTGCTTTATTCCACAATGGGTAAAACACACAAAACAATAAAATAAATGAGTCACTGTCCATAATTGGTGTCATTCCCTCCTGTCCGTACAATCCACTAGAGTGTTTGTCCAATCTGGTAGTTCAGATAACTCAACTTAAAGCACAAGCTCTAAACTGTGTCCTACCATCCAATTTCTTCACATTCTTCTCCTGCTCGATTGCCCTTAGTATCTGTGTTCTGACTTTTAAAAGTCTATCTTACAGCCGTCACAGAGATGAAAAGAAGGTTTCCAAGGTCAAAGTATGAAGTGTCCTTCTGAATAACCAGACATGGCAAATAAATTTCCAATGTTTGGGTCTCTAAGGGAACTTCCCATCTCACATTCTAATAACAATTCTGCTGATCCACAACTTAGCATGAGGCTGGCTTGGGAAACCAACTCCTATTATGCATAGTTTTGCTAAAAACAAACCAACATAGTTTATGTCCAGATATTTTTCATGAAAATATCCATTTTACACTATTACCCAAAGTCAAAATTACTCTCATTGAGTGACATTTGAGTGATAATTGTGACATTCGCAACTGAAAGCTAACTAATGTAATCCACATATGACAATGGCCTGTATCAAACATGTTCAGGACTTTGCTATTGGAATGTCTCAAATTATTGAAATTTTAGCACCAGAATGGTGTTACAGTCAGGTGAGGAGGGAGTCTCAGGCTCCTCTCTTGCCCTTCCTCTTATTTGACTGCAACAGGGTTTATTCCTTTTAAACAGTAATGGTGCTTATCACCTCTGTGAGTGTTTTATCTTTTACCTTTACTGTTATTGTGAAAAAAACAATCAACCCGCTTTTCTTGAGTTTAAACAAGAAAGAGGTAAGTTTATTATACTTAACACTGGAACCCAATTTAAAAATACTAAAAATATGCTACACATTCATGTATACATTTACATGAGAATCACACACACACAAGTAGATTACAGGAGGGAAAATAAATGTGGCGGTTGGATTAAAGCTCAGGCTAAATGGAACTTAAATACAGTCTGTAAAGTGGGTGATCCAGTAGTCCTCAGCTGAAGCTGTATTCTTGAAGTTCTTGGTTGGTCAAAGTGTATTTTGGCAGGCTTACTTTGCTCAAGGTTTTCCTGAAGGCAGAATCTGTAGTTCGTTCTCTTTCCCTGATTGCTGGCTGTAGAAATCTGTAGGCTTTGAGGATGCCCCAGTCGCAGATGGTTTTCACTTGATGTTTTCTGGGGAGAGAGAGAGAGAAGAAAGAGAGAGCGGGAGAGAGACAGGGGAGCAGCAGCCTTCTGTGCTGCTGTACACACAGTTACTGCCTGTCTGCTTGTCTGAGTGACAAAACTTCCAGTTCCTTCAGAAATGAACAGACGGTCACATGGTTCTCTCACTCCCCTTTGTTTTGAATGAGGTCCAAAGTCTAAAACCCAAAATTTCTCTTCGGTGGGGTTGGCAGTGTTTATCCCCTGGAGGGAAGTCTCCATTTATGAATGCCTCGAGGTGGTTTGGAATGTCCCGCTAAAGAGGGTGATTTGGCTAATCTACTCAGTTAGCCAAAGCATTGTTCTGGCTGGGCTTCTTGTTAGACTTTTTGTCTCCAGTTCAATCTCCTGGTGTTTCAGACGTAATCAGTTGCCATCTTGGCTGCTAGTTTTTTAAAAGTTACTGTAGGTATTTTCTCCATTAAAAGTCTAATGTAAGTTTCCAACCAAGGAAATTAATATTTCCCATTTGGCATATAGGATTTTTCCTGACCCCTCCGGACCACACAAAATGAAATGCGACAATCCTGATTTAATTTTCTTTTTTATTAGAGTTTGTCTGGGATGTTGATGTATAGTGAAATGGGTTAAAGTGTCTTCATTATCAATTTGGAATACCCTGGAAAGGTGCATCTCAATAAATATGTGATTATTGGTGAAGCTTGGGATCTGCAAATTTCCATGATTGTCTAAGGCAAGTTCTCCTGCATGTACAAGCTTTAACCCCTCAGCTGCTGTTTTGCAACACATGGCTTTAACCATTTAAGTTCCAGTACCTTGATAATTTTTCTCCCCATATTTGTAGTGGATAATAAATTGATTTTAAGCCCCTGTGAGGTGTCTGAAATTTCCTCTGGGCACTTGTTCTTGCTGAATTCAGAATTGAAATTGTTGGGTTTGATTAGTTTGGGGTTTGGGCCCTGATCAGTGGGTTCTTCATTGGGTAGATCCACCCTGACCTCACCTTTAGTTCTTTGGTGAGTCACACAAGTGTGGGTCATTTTAGGGTATTTTTGTTTCCCTTCTTCCTTTACTGTGGGGAGGGTCTCTTTGCTAATCACCCCCATGTCATCTGCGGCATTTCTGCTCACAGATATCTGTCCAGTTTTCAGTACACTCCCCTGATGCAATTTGACTAGGTGAGACATCGCCCTCACTGTTGGTTTACCTTTTTGGGAACTTTCCTTGTTCCTGCAGGTTTCTGTAAATGCTGCTAGCAGCCTTGGTAGGGTGTTTCTTGGGCCTGTATTTACATAGGAGGGTGTGGGCTCTAATTTTTCCAACATTTCAGGGTTGGCTAACTGAACAGTAGGGGGTTCCATTTGGGAAGCCTTCCAGTCCTCCTTTAACCTGTCTTCACTGTCCTTTACATCCCCTTCCTCCCTAACTGTCTGACAGACCTGTGCCTGTCTGTCCCCTTTTGTTTTCGGCAGGGGTCCCACAGAATCCACCAGCACTCTTCTGAAGGGTTTTCCAAAAGGTATGGGAATTAGGGGCACAGGTTTTACTGCAGGTTGGGACTTCCCCACAACCTGGCACAGGTGGCAAGTTTTGCAGAACTCCATTACATCTTTGAGGAGTTTTGGCCAGTCAAAATACTGTCTTATTGGAACTTTGTTTATTCATACACTGTCATGTCCAGTCATTGGAAGCTTGTGGGCCATTCTTAATATTTCTTTATGGCACCTCGGCAGCATCACTATCTGCTGAACCACTGTCCACTCTTTGTCCGCAGATCTGTGAGGAGGTCTCCACTTCCTCATCAGCACCTCATTCTTTAATTATTAGCCCTCAGGGACTCCCTCTGCTTCAGTTTCGATTTGGGTCATCTGTGCTAACTTCTTTAATACTGGATCGGCTTGCTGTGCCTCAATGAGGGAAGATTTGTTTAACCCATTCTTTGGGTCCTCAAACTTCCCAAAGAAGGTTTCAGACAACCAGACTGTAGGGTTATCTGTCTGCAGTGCAGTTCAGTCTCCTCTGAGGGAGCTAGTTTGGCCATGGACCAAGTCACCACACAGTCAGGAGAAATGCTGGGGGCCCTCTCCTGCCACTGCCCTGTCTCTATGACCTCTTTCAGACTCTGTACCACAACTGGGGAAGCTACCACCTTTGCCCCCAACAGATCATTACCCAGGAGCAGTTTGACCCCATTCACAGGCAAACTAGGGACAATCCCCACGGTCACCGATCCTGAAACTAGGTCGCACTCCAAGTGCACCCAATATATATGTATGGGCATACATCACCCTCTGATACCATTCACTAACACCCTAGCATTCACTGCACTCTCTGGGGAAAGGTCATGCCTTTTCCCAGCAGAAAGGATCTGGTGACCCCTGTAGCCCTGAGTATGACAATCGCCTTGCTTCTTTCGGGGTTACTTTCCCTTGGGATACAAAATCCTGATAACCTTCAGGGATTTTGTTAAAGTTCCCCGCACCCACAGCAGTATGCTCATTGGGTCTTACTGCTGCAGTTAGAGCCACAGCCTGTTCTGCTGTGCTTTCCATTAGGGCCCCTTCTCCTGCACTGGTCTGGTGCACCCTGATTAATCCTACAGGTTTTCCTTGTAATTTCCAGCAGTCAGCTCGGAGGTGACCTGCCTGGTTGCAGTGGAAACACACACAGGCCTTTGGGTCTCACTCCTGCTCTCAGCACTGTCTTTTTTGTCTTGAGGAGGGCCTCCTGTGTGTCCAGCTTTCCTTTCTCGCCCAGGGCTGCTCGGGGTCCTATCACCCTCCCACCTTTTATCCTTTTTGGGTTTGGGGGTTGACTAGGGAAGGGTTTCCCTTGGGGTAAGGACCCCATGATGTATGAGGGTAAATTCATTAGCCAGACCTGCTGTCTGCCTGGCTCTTTGAACCTTTTATTCCTCTATGTGGATTTTAATGGAAAGGGGAAGTAAGTTTTTAAATTCCTCATGAAGGATCACCTCTCTGAGGTTTTCATATGTGGGCTGTACCTTAAGTGTCCATATCCACTGGTCAAAAGCCAGCTGCTTAACTCTTTCAAACTCGAGGTACGTTTGATCAGGTTGCTTCCAGAGGGTTCAGAATTTTTGGCAGTATACTTCTGGCACAAGCTCATATGCCCTGAAGATAACATTTTTAGTCATCTCATAATCTGATGAACTTTCATCTGGCAGCAGTGAATAAACAAAGAACAAAGAACAGTACAGCACAGGAACAGGCCATTCGGCCCTCCAAGCCTGCGCCAATCTTGATGCCTGCCTAAACTAACACCTTCTGCACTTCCGGGGCCCATATCCCTCTATTCCCTTCCTATTCATGTATTTGTCAAGATGTCTCTTAAACGTCGCTATTGTATCTGCTTCCACCACCTCCCCTGGCAGCAAGTTCCAGGCACTCACCACCCTCTGTGTAAAAAACTTGCCTCGCACATCCCCTCTAAACTTTGCAACTCACACCTTAAACCTATGTACCCGAGTAACTGACTCTTCCACCCTTGGAAAAAGCTTCTGACTATCCACTCTGTCCATGCCGCTCATAACTTTGTAAACCTCTATCATGTCGCCCCTCCACCTCCGTTGCTCCAGTGAAAACAATCCGAGTTTTTCCAACCTCTCCTCATAGCTAATGCCCTCCAAACCAGGCAACATCCTGGTAAACCTCCTCTGTACCCTCCCCAAAGCCTCCACGTCCTTCTGGTAGTGTGGCGACCAGAATTGCACGCAATATTCTAAGTGTGGCTTAACTAAAGTTCTGTACAGCTGCAACATGACTTGCCAATTTTTATACTCTATGCCCCGACCGATGAAGGCAAGCATGCCGTATGCCTTCTTGACTACCTTATCCACCTGCGTTGCCACTTTCAGTGACCTGTGGACCTGTACGCCCAGATCTCTCTGCCTGTCAATACTCCTAAGGGTTCTGCCATTTACTGTTTGTCCGGATTAAACTCCATCTGCCATTTCTCCGCTCAAGTCTCCAACCGATCTATATCCTCCTGTATCCTCTGACAATCCTCATCATTATCCGCAAGTCCACCAACCTTTGTGTCGTCCGCAAATTAACTAATCAGACCAGCTACATTTTCCTCCAAATCATTTATATATACTACAAACAGCAAAGGTCCCAGCACTGATCCCTGCGGAACACCACTAGCCACATCCCTCCATTAGAAAAGCACCCTTCCACTGCTACCCTCTGTCTTCTATGACCGAGCCAGTTCTGTATCCATCTTGCCAGTTCACCTCTGATCCCGTGTGACTTCACCTTTTGTACCAGTCTGCCATGCGGGACCTTGTCAAAGGCTTTACTAAAGTCCACATAGATAACATCCACTGCCGTTCCTTCATCAATCATCTTCGTCACTTCCTCAAAAAACTCAATCAAATTAGTGAGACACGACCTCCCCTTCACAAAACCATGCTGTCTCTCGCTAATAAGTTTGTTTGTTTCCAAATGGGAGTAAATCCTGTCCCGAATAATCCTCTCTAATAGTTTCCCTACCACTGATGTAAGGCTCACCGGCCTACAATTTCCTGGATTATCCTTGCCACCCTTCTTAAACAAAGGAACAACATTGGCTATCTCCCGTCCACTGGGACTGTAGTCAATGAGGATGCAAAGATTTCTGTCAAGGCCCCAGCAATTTCCTCCGTGCCTCCCTCAGTATTCTAGGGTAGATCCCATCAGGCCCTGGGGACTTCTCTACCTTAATGCTTTGCAAGACACCCAACACCTCCTCCTTTTTGATAATGAGATGACTGAGACTATCCGCACTCCCTTCCCTCGGCTTATCATCCACCAAGTCCTTCTCTTTGGTGAATACTGATGCAAAGTACTCATTTAGCACCTCGCCCATTTCCTCTGGCTCCACACATAGATTCCCATCTCTGTCCTTGAGTGGGCCAACTCTTTCCCTGGTTACCCTCTTGCTCTTTATATACGTATAAAAAGCCTTGGGATTTTCCTTAATCCTGCTTGCCAATGACTTTTCATGACCCCTTTTAGCCCTCCTAATTCCTTGCTTAAGTTCCTTCCTACTGTCTTTATATTCCTCAAGTGCTTCGTCTGTTCCTAGCCTTCCAGCCCTTACAAATGCTTCCTTTTTCTTTTTGACTAAGCTCACAATATCCCGCGTTATCCAAGCTTCCCGAAACTTGCCAAACTTGTCTTTCTTCCTCACAGGAACATGCTGGTCCTGGATTCTAATCAGCTGACGTTTGAAAGACTCCCACATGTCAGATGTTGATTTACCCTCAAACAGCCGCTCCCAATCTAAATTCTTCAGTTCCTGCCTAATATTGTTATAATTAGCCTTCCCCCAATTTAGCACCTTCACCCGAGGACTACTCTTATCCTTATCCACAAGTACCTTAAAATTTATCGAATTATGGTCACTGTTCCCGAACTGCTCCCCTACTGAAACTTCGACCACCTGGCCGGGCTCATTCCCCTATACCAGGTCCAGAATGGCCCCATCCCTAGTTGGACTATCTACATACTGTTTCAAGAAGCCCTCCTGGATGCTCCTCACAAATTCTGCCCCATCCAAGCCCCTAGCACTATGTGAGTCCCAGTCAATATTGGGGAAGTTAAAATCACCCACCACCACAACCCTGTTACCGTTACATCTTTCCAAAATCTGTCTACATTTCTGCTCCTCTACCTCCCGCTGGCTGTTGGGAGGCCTGTGGTAAACCCCCAACATCGTGACTGCACCCTTCCTATTCCTGAGCTCCACCCATATTGCCTCGCTGCATGACCCCTCTGAGGTGTCCTCCCGCAGAACAGCTGTGATATTCTCCTTAACCAGTAATGCAACTCCCCCACCCCTTTTACATCCCCCTCTATCCCGCCTGAAGCTTCTAAAGCCTGGAACATTTAGCTGCCAATCCTGCCCTTCCCTCAACCAAGTCTCTGTAATAGCAACAGCATCATATTTCCAAGTACTAACCCAAGCTCTGTGCATCTGCCTTACCTGTTATACTTCTTGCATTGAAACAAATGCACTTCAGACCACCAGTCCCGCTGTGCTCAGCAACATCTCCCTGCCTGCTCTTCCTCTTAGTCCTACTGGCCTTATTTACAATGTCCTCCTCATTTATTTCACTAGCTGTCCTACTGCTCTGGTTCCCAGCCCCCTGCCACACTAGTTTAAACCTTCCCGAGTGACGCTAGCAAACCTTGCAGTCAGGATATTAGTGCCCTTCCAGTTTAGATGCAACCCGTCCTTCTTGTACAGGTCCCATCTGTCCCTGAAGAGATCCCAATGGTCCAGATATCTGAAACCCTCCCTTCTACACCAGCTGCTCAGCTACGTGTTTAGCTGCACTATCTTCCTATTTCTTGCCTCACTGGCACGTGGCACAGGGAGTAATCCAGAGATTACAACCCTAGAGGTCCTGTTTTTTAACTTACTACCTAACTCCCTAAACTCCCCCTGCAGGACCTCATCACTCTTCCTGCCTATGTCATGAGTTTTTCCTGTTAGCTTACTCTGTAACAACTGGGCCCAGCTCTCTGCTGCCCATTTCAGCTGTCTTGCGATCTTTTCAAAAGTGACAAAAAATGCTTCCACATCTCCCTCATTGAACTTTGGAATCAACTGGGAGAACTATTAGAGCTCAGCACACAGCATTGAGTTAAGGGCAGCTTCCTCACTTGCCATGCTTTCACTGGGGATACTGTGTCACCCCCTAGTTAATTCAAGCTGCCTTAGTTTTCTTTCCTCCTTCTCCTTCTGGAAAGTTCTCTCTTTTTCCCTTTCTTCATACTCTGTCTGCTCTTTCTCTCTCTGGAATTCCAATTCAAGTTTCCTCTGTTCTAATTGTATTTTTGCTTGCATTACCCGGTCTAGTTCTGACTCTAACCCTATCTCTGAATCTTCAGGTTCAAGTGAAAAATGGTTGGCCACAAGTCTTAGGATTTTGGATTCCTTAGCTTTTGCATAGAAAGTAATCCCTAACACCCCAGCTACATTCCTCAACTCTTCAATAGGTAGGGCCTATCACAAGTTACTTCACCCTGGCTTGGGAAGGTACTGGTCACGTGTGTGGACATATTAATATTCTAGCAGTAAAAACCACAAGAAAACCTGTATTGAAGATTTACATTTTTTAAAAATTAGGTATCAGTTTGCTTTCCCATTTCCAATTTCTCTGTAGGTTACGATCCCGGACAAGCCCCCAAATTTCTGTTACAGCCAGGTGAGAAGGGGGTCTCAGGCTCTCCTCTTGTCCCTTCCGCTTATTTGACCACAACAGGGTTTATTCCTTTTAAACAGTGGTTGTGCTTACCACCTCCATGAGTGTTTTATCTTTTACCTTTACTGTGATTGTGAGAAAAACAATCGGACAGGTTTACTTGAGTTTAAACAAAAAGAGTTAAATTTATTATACTTAACACTCTAACCTGATGTAAAAATACTAAATATACACTACACATTCATGCACACATTCTCATGAGAATCACACACACACAAGTAGATTACAGGAGGGAAAATAAATTGAATGGTTGGATTAAAGGCCAGGATAAATGGAACTTAAATACAAGCTGTAAAGTGGGTGATCCAGGAGTCCTCAGCTGAGCTGTATTCTTGAAGTACTTGATGGTCAAGTTGTATTTTGGCAGGCTTACTTTGCTCAAGGTTTTTCTGAAGGCAGAATCTGTAGTTCGTTCTCTTTCCCTGGTTCCTGGCTGTAGCGGTCTGTAGGCTTTGAGGATGCCCCAGTCGCAGATGGTTTTCATTTGATGTTTTCTGGGGAGAGAGAGAGAGAGAGACAGGGGACCAGCAGCCTTCTGTGCTGCTGTGCACCCAGTTACTGCCTGTCTGCTTGTCTACATGGCAAAACTTCCAGCTTCTTCAGAAATGAACAGACGGTCACATGGATCTCTCACTGCCCTTTGTTTTTAATGAGGTCCAAAATCTAAAACACAAAACTTCTCTTTGGTGGGGTTGACAGTGTTTATCCCCTGGAGGGAAGTCTCCATTTATGAATGCCTCGAAGTGGTTTGGAATATCCTGCTAGCAAGGGTGATTTGGCTAATCTACTCAGTTAGCCAAAGCATTGTTCTGGCTGGGCTTCTTGTCAGACTTTTTGTCTCCAGTTCAATCTTCTGGTATTTCAGATTTAAATGGCAGTGGCCATCCTGGCTGCTAGTTTTTTTAAAAATTTATTGTGGGGTTTTTTGCCATTAAAAGTCTCATGTAAGTTTCCAACTGATGAAATTAATATTTTCCATTTGCCATATAGGATTTTTCCTAACAATGGCCATTCTTTCACATTTTACTATATGTGAGGAATAAACAATGGAGAACAGAGGAGACCCCAGTTTACTCCTCAAGCCCAAAAGACTTGATAAATAGCAGACGCAAATGGATTCCTTACCACTTGGATAGACTGTATAGAACCCTGACCTTCACTGTATGTTTTGTTTAGACAATGGATTAATGAAAAAAATACAAGATGTATTATTTTATGCTTTAAGGCTTTTTTTCAAGTTGTGAAAGCCATAAATCATTGAAAATGCTTCAAAGTGGCTTACCGGTGAAGTTAATAGTGTGTTTTTTATAGATAGTATGGTGTAGGTTCAAATCCCAGCCTTTCATAACAGTACTCAGATTTCCCCAGAGCTGTTGATCTGAGTCAGACTATTAGGGACTTTGCTGAGTAGAATTAGAGTGTTTAGCCAATGAAAGAGAAGTGAAGTTGGCATGGGTTGTATTTCATCACGCTTTTAAAACAAGAAATCAGGAGATGTCTACGATCATCTGCTTTATGGGATGACCAGTTACAAGGGGTTCAAATGGAGAAAATAAAGGAAAAAAATAACTATCTGAGGTAGTTTGATTTCCTCCTCTTTGCTGCTATATGACTGAACTTAGTGTGTGCTTGATTAACATTATAGTGTCTTTAAGTAAAGAAGGTATAAGCAATACATTTCCTTTTTATTAGTCATTCATGGATTGTGGGTATCGCTGGCTAAGCCAACATTTATTGCCCATCCCTAATTGCCCTTGAGAAGTTGATGGTGAGCTGCCTTCTTGAACTGCTGCAGTCCTTGGGGTGTAGGTACACTCATAGTGCTGTTAGGAAGGGAGTTCCGGGATTTTGACCCAGTAACAGTGAAGGAGTGGCAATATAGTTCCATGCCAAGATGGTGTGTGATTTGGAGGGGAACTTGCAGGTGGGCATGCATCTGCTGCCCGTGTCCTTCTCGGTGGTAGAAGTCACGGGTTTGGAAGGTGCTGTCGAAGGAGCCTCGGTGAGTTATAGATGGTAAACACTGTTGCCACTGTGTGTTGGTGGTGAAAGGAAGGTGGTAGATGGGGTGCCAATCAAGCGGGCTTCTTTTTTCTGGATAGTATCGAGCTTCTTGAGTGTTGTTGGAGCTGCACTCAGCCAGGCAAGTGGAAAGTATTCCAAAACACTCCTGACTTGTGCCTTGTAGATTGCGGACAGGCATTGCGGAGTCAGGAGGTGAGTTACTTGCTGCAGGATTTCCAGCCCCTGACCTGCTCTTGTAGCCACAGTGTTGATGTGACTGGTTCAGTTCAGTTTCTGGTCAATGGTAAACCCCAGGATGTTGATAGTGGTGATTCAACGATAATAATGCCATTGAACATTAAGGGAAGATGGTTAGTTTCTCTCTTCTTTGAGATGATCATTGCTTGGCACTTGTGTGGTGCAAATGTTTCTTGCCACTTATTACCTCAAGCCTGGATTTTGTCCATGTTGTGCTGCATCTGGACATGGACTGCTTCATTATCTGAGGAGGTGCAAGTGGTACTGAGCATTGTGCAATCATCAACAAACATCCCCACTTCTGATCTTATAATGGAGGAAAGGTCATTAATGAAGCAGCTGAAGATGGTTGGGCCTAGGACACTACCCTGAGGAACTCCTGCAGTGATGTCCTGGGACTGAGATGATTGGCCTCCAACAACCACAGCCATCTTCCTTTGGACTAGGTATGACTCCAAAATACGGAGAGTTTTCTCCCTGATTCCCATTGACTCCAGTTTTGCTAGGGCTCCTTGATGCCATACTCGGTCAAATGCTGCCTTGATGTCAAGGGCGGTCACTCTCACCTCACCTCTGGAGTTCAGCTCTTTTGTCCATGTTTGGACCAAGGCTGTAATGAGGTCAGGAGCTGAGTGGCCCCGGCGGAACCCAAAATGAATGTCAGTGAGCAGGTTATTGCTGAGCAAATGCCGCTTGATAGCACTGTTGATGACCCCTTCCATCAATTTGCTGATGGCCAAAAGTAGACTGATTGGCCAGGTTGGATTTGTCCTTATTTTTGTGCACAGGACATACCTGGGTAATTTTCTACATTGCCGGGTAGATGCCAGCGTTGTAGCTGTAAGGGAACAGCTTGGCTAGGGGCGCACTAGTTCTGGAGCACTATTGCTGGAATGTTGACAGGGCCTATAGCATTTGCAGTATCCAATGCCTCCAGCCATTTCTTGATATCATGTGGAGTGAATCGGATTGGCTGAAGACTGACATTTGTGATGCTGGGGACCTCAGGAGGAGGCCGAGATGGATCATCCACTGGGTACTTCTGGCTGAAGATGGATGCAGGTGCTTAGCCTTGTCTTTTGTATTGATGTACTGGGTTTCCCCATCATTGAGGATGGGGATATTTGTGGAGCCTCCTCCTCCTTTTAGTTGTTTAATTGTCCACCACCATTCACGACTGGATGTGGCAGGACTGCGGAGCTTAGATCTGATCCACTGGCTGTGGGATCGCTTAGATCTGTCTGTCACATGCTGCTTCCGCTGTTTGACATGCAAGTAGTCCTATGTTGTAGCTTCACCAGGCTGGCACCTCATTTTTAGGTATGCTTGATGCTGCTCCTGGCATGCCCTCCTGCACTCTTCATTGAACTGGGGTTGGTCCCCTGGCTTGATGGTGCTCCTGGCATGCCCTCCTGCACTCTTCATTGAGCCGGGGGGTTGGCCCCCTGGCTTGATGGTAATATGAGGGGATATGAGGATAGTGTGGAAAAAAGGTATTGAAGTGGATGATGATCCATGATCGCATTGAATGGTGGAGCAGGCTCTATGGCCTACTCCTGCTCCTATGTTCCTATGTAATGGTAGAGTGGGGGATATGCTGGGCCATGAGGTTACAGATTGTGATTGAATACAGTTCTGCTGCTGCTGGCTCACAGTGCCTCATGAATGCCCAATTTTGAGTTGCTAGATCTGTTTGAAATCTATCCCATTTAGCATGGTGGTAGTGCCACACAACACGATGGAGGGTATCCTTAATGTGAAGATGGGACTTCATCTCCACAAGTACTGTGCAGTGGTCACTCCTATCAATACTGTCATGGACAGATGCATCTGAGACAGGTATATTGGTGAGGATGAGGTCTAGTAGGTTTTTCCCTCTTGTTAGTTCCCTCACCACCTGCTGCAGACCCTGTCCAGCAGGTATGTCCTTTAGGATTCAGCCAGCTCGGTCAGTAGTGGTGCTACCGAGCCACTCTTGGTGATAGACATTGAGGCCTCCCACCCAAAGTACATTATGTGCCCTTGCTACCCTTAGTGATTCTTCGAATTGGTGTTCAATGAGAAGCACTGATTCATCAGCCAAGGGGGCGCAGTATGTGGTAATCAGCAGGAGGTTTCCTTGTCCATGTTTGACCTGATGCCATGAGACTTCAGACTAGCCCCACAGACTAGTCAAGCAACAGCCTGATATAGTCATACTCACAAAATCAAATCTTACAGACAATGTCCCTGTCACCTTCATCACCATCCCTGGGTATATACTATCCCATCGGCAGGACAGACCCACCAGAGCTGGCGGCACAGTGGTATACAGTCGCAAGGGATTCGTCCTGGAAGTTATTTTGACATGGAACATGGAAAACAACCCTTTGGATAGTAAATATGCAGCAAGCCATGATCCATGGAGTTAAAAAGTATCTGACATTCAAGTAGGAGGTGCCTACATCAGTCCCTGGCACAGAATAAACTTAATTTGCTGAATAACAAAGAACAAAGAACAAAGAACAAAGATAATTACAGCACAGGAACAGGCCCTTCGGCCCTCCAAGCCTGCGCCGATCCAGATCCTCTCTCTAAACATGTCGCCTATTTTCTAAGGTTCTGTATCTCTTTTCTTCCTGCCCATTCATGTATCTGTCTAGATACATCTTAAAAGACTCCATCGTGCCCGCGTCTACCACCTCTGCTGGCAACGCGTTCCAGGTGCCCACCACCCTCTGCGTAAAGAACTTTCCACGCATATCCCCCCTAAACATTTCCCCTTTCACTTTGAACTCGTGTCCTCTAGTAATTGAAACCCCCACTCTGGGAAAAAGCCTCTTGCTCTCCACCCTGTCTATACCTCTCATGATTTTGTACACCTCAATCAGGTCCCCCCTCAACCTCCGTCTTTCTAATGAAAATAATCCTAATCTACTCAACCTCTCTTCATAGCTAGTGCCCTCCATACCAGGCAACATCCTGGTGAACCTCCTTTGCACCCTCTCCAAAGCATCCACATCCTTTTGATAATGTGGCGACCAGAACTGTACGCAGTATTCCAAATGTGGCCGAACCAAAGTCCTATACAACTGTAACATGACCTGCCAACTCTTGTACTCAATGCCCCGTCCGATGAAGGAAAGCATGCCGTATGCCTTCTTGACCACTCTATTTACCTGCGTTGCCACCTTCAGGGAACAGTGGACCTGAACACCCAAATCTCTCTGGACATCAATTTTCCCCAGGACTTTTCCATTTACTGTATAGTTCACTCTTGAATTGGATCTTCCAAAATGCATCACCTCGCATTTGCCCTGATTGAACTCCATCTGCCATTTCTCTGCCCAACTCTCTAATATATCTATATTCTGCTGTATTCTCTGACAGTCCCCTTCACTATCTGCTACTCCACCAATCTTAGTGTCGTCTGCAAACTTGCTAATCAGTCCACCTATACTTTCCTCCAAATCATTAATGTATATCACAAACAACAGTGGTCCCAGCACGGATCCCTGTGGAACACCACTGGTCACACGTCTCCATTTTGAGAAACTCCCCTCTACTGCTACTCTCTGTCTCCTGTTGCCCAGCCAGTTCTTTATCCATCTAGCTAGTACACCTTGGACCCCAAGCGCCTTCACTTTCTCCATCAGCCTGCCATGGGGAACCTTATCAAACGCCTTACTGAAGTCCATGTATATGACATCGACAGCCCTTCCCTCATCAATCAACTTTGTCACTTCCTCAAAGAATTCTATTAAGTTGGTAAGACATGACCTTACCTGCACAAAACCATGTTGCCTATCACTGATAAGCCCATTTTCTTCCAAATGGGAATAGATCCTATCCCTCAGTATCTTCTCCAGCAGCTTCCCTACCACTGACGTCAGGCTCACCGGTCTATAATTACCTGGATTATCCCTGCTACCCTTCTTAAACAAGGGGACAACATTAGCAATTCTCCAGTCCTCCGGGACCTCACCCGTGTTTAAGGATGCTGCAAAGATATCTGTTAAGGCCCCAGCTATTTCCTCTCTCGCTTCCCTCAGTAACCTGGGATAGATCCCATCCGGACCTGGGGACTTGTCCACCTTAATGCCCTTTAGAATACCCAACACTTCCTCCCTCCTTATGCCGACTTGACCTAGAGTAATCAAACATCTGTTCCTAACCTCAACATCCGTCATGTCCCTCTCCTCGGTGAATACCGATGCAAAGTACTCGTTTAGAATCTCACCCATTTTCTCTGAGTCCAAGCATAACATTCCTCCTTTGTCCTTTAGTGGGCCAATCCTTTCTCTAGTTACCCTCTTTCTCCTTATATATGAATAAAAGGCTTTGGGATTTTCCTTAACCCTGTTTGCTAAAGATATTTCATGACCCCTTTTAGCCCTCTTAATTCCTCGTTTCAGATTGGTCCTACATTCCCGATATTCTTTCAAAGCTTCGTCTTTCATCAGCCGCCTACACCTTTCCTCTTCCTACAGCGTCTTATGTTCTATAATATTACATTTATGTATGTGTGTCCTTATGGAAGGAGAATATCGGCTGTAGTTTGTTGGGACATGGTAGAGCAGTTAGAAGTAAGGCCCATCAAGATGTTAAGAATGTGAAGAGATCTAAAAAAGACTGTAAAAGGAAATAAAAGGGGAAAAGGGAATGAGAGGCAAAGAGAGAGTATCAAAGTAAATTAGTGGCTAACATGAAAGAGAACTCAAAAGTCTTTTATAAGCACATAAATAGTAAAAGGATCGGCAATGGAATAGTGGGGCTGATTAGGGACCAAAAAGGAGATCATCTTACGGAGACAGAGGGCATAGTTGAGGCACTATATGCGTACTTTGCATCTGTCTTCACTAGAGAAGAGGATGCTGCCACTGTCGCAGTAAAGGAGGAGGTAGTAACTATAGTGGATAGGATCAAAATAGACAAATAGGATGTGCTTAAAAGGCTGAAAGCTCTCAAAGTAGAAAAGTCACCTGGTTCCTTTGGGATGCATCCTAGGTTACTGAGGGGAATTAACGATGGAAATCGTGGAGGTGCTAGCCACAATGAACCAATCCTCCTTCAATCTGGGGGTGGTGCCAGAGGACTGGTGGATTGCAAATGTTATACCCCTGCTTATAAAATGGGAGAGCACTAAACCCGGCAAGTACAGGACAGTTAGCCTAACATTGGTGATGGAAAAACTTTTAGAGACAATAATGTGGGTCAAAATCAATTGCCATTTGGAAAAATGTGGGCTGATAAGTGAAAGTCATCTTGAATTTGTTAAAGGCAAATTGTGTTTGATGAACTTGATTGAATTCTTTGATGAAATAATGGGAGGGTTGATGAGGATAGTACGGTTGGTGTTCTGTATATGGACTTTCATGTATTTATGTATCATGAAAGCATCTAACAAAGTATCACATAATAAACTTGTTAACCATATTAAAGGCCATAGGATTAAAGTGACAGTGGCAGTTTGGTTGCAAAATTAGCTAAGGGACAGAAAGCAGAGAGTAGTGGTGAATGGTTGTTTTTCAGACTAGAGGGAAGTAGATAGTGGTGTTTCCCAGGGGCAGGTATTGTGATCACTGCACTTTTTCATATATATAAATGACCTGGAATTGGACATAATGTCAAAATTTGCAGATGATACAAATCTCAGAAATGTAGCAAACAATGAGGAGGATAGTAACAGTCTGCAGGAGGACATAGACAGACGGGCAAAATGGGCAGACACATGGCAAATGAAAAATTTAACACAGAGGAATGTGAAATGATGCATTTGGTCTGAAGAATAAGGCAAGGCAATATGAACTAAATTATACAATTTTAAAGGGGATTGCAGGAACCGAGAGACCTGGGGGTATATCCACATAAATCTATGAAGGTAAGGTTGAGAAGGCTGTTAGGTAAACATATGGAATCCTTAGCTTTATTAATAGAGGAATACAGTTCAAAAGTAAGGAAGTTATGTTAAACATTTTAGAAAACACAGGCAAGGCCTCAGCTGGAGTATTGTGCTTACTTTTGAACACCACACTTCAGAAAGGATTTCAAGGCCAGAGAAAAGGTGCAGAAGAAATTTACTACAGTGGTACCAAAAGAAGAGGGGCTTCACTTATGTGTAGATACTGGAGAATTTGTTTTTTTTCTTCCTTAGGGCAGAGAAGGTTAAGGGAGATTTGAAAGAGGTGTTCAAAATCGTGAATGGGTTTGATAGAATGAATAAGGAAAATTGTATCCAGTGGCAGAAGGGTCAGTAACCAGAGGACACAGATGTAAGGTGATTGGTAAAAGGACCAGAGGTGACATGAGAAAATTGTTTTCTACACAGCAGAGTTGTTGCGATCTGGAATACACGGCCTGAAAGGGTGATGGAAGCAGATTTGATAGGAACATTCAAAAGAGAATTGGATAAATACATGAAGGGTAAATAAATTACAGGACTTTGGGGAAAGAGCAGCAGAGTGGGACTAATTGGATAGCTCTACCAAAGAGTCAGCACAGGCATGATGGGCCGAATGGACTCTTTATGTGCTGTATCACTCTATAATTCTATGTGTTACAAATATGCGTTGCCAAGTTTAGAAAAGACTTCACAAAATTTGAACCTTGGAATCATGCTTCATGATAGTATTACATTTTAGCTAATGTAATTTTAAATATGTTTTGGATTTGTGAATCTTTCTAAGGTTTAATGAATTATTTAATCAACCTCACACTAAAAAATTTCTGTATCATTGATTTTTATAGCAAAGCAGTGTACTGAAACTTCACCATTCAGCTGTGTTTGTAAGTAAAACAATTTACTTAATAATGAACCATGAAAAACATTGCAAACTTGCAAAAAAATTGAAAGTATTTGCAATAAATTTAAATGTATCATAAAGTCAGTACATTGGTAGCCCAATGTAAAGATAAAATTGGATAAAATGACTGTGGCTTGCAATGCTGCATGAGGAATGTCATATTTGATTTAGTAGTTTTGGACTTGTATTCACCTGTTCATCATAGATAGTACAATGATGTCAGCAAGACTCCAAAGTTCTTTCAAGGCCTGTCATTCTTCAACTGATAAAATTGAATGAATTGATAGTATTCAGATTTTAGTCAGAATTATCAGGCTGATGAAAACTGTTATAAATCACTACTTTAATTGAACTATTTTTCCTTCATCATTGATTAGGTAACCTTTCCTTTCACTTTAAGAACCAGAATAGACAAAATATTTATGAGCCAAGGCATCGACCCAAATAATGGCCTTGCGGATAAGAGTCCTGACAGCTGCAGACAATTTCCTCTTTCAGCTCACTGAAAACCAATTTCCATCCAGCTCCAAGGGTGTAGTGCTGTGTTAAGGTGATAACAACAGGGAATACTTGACGAGGATTAATTGACCTTTCAAAAACCATGTCATTGTCACTTTCAGTAAAGTTTAGTTTAAGTCAAAGGTTGAGTAGAACTTGTTCTAAAAAGCTGACGTGCATAGCCTATTCTGATCGACATACCTGTACTATTAACTGTTGAGGCACACACACAAATAGCAAAGGTGCTTCTGCTGCATGTATGGCATTCTGACCCGATCGGTCTCCAGGTTGATCTAGCACTCTGTTTCAAGAATATTTTTGATGCTGTATTAATTCTGATTTCTGCTGGGTCTTTAGCAGGATATACAGAGCAAAGGCCGTGTGCTTTCTTATAAATGATCAAGGCCTCTCGTGCATTTTCCAGCAACTGATTAAGGAGTAAGATTGGTAAGGCCTTTGAAGCAGTTTACATGTCTGCTGTCTGCTACAAATAATTTGTTGAAGTGCAAAAACCATTGCAGTTTTTAAAAAGATGTTATTCCTTCAGTTTCTGAAAGAAGTGGTAGGTAGCCAGTGTCCCCTCCTGATTTTAACCAGAAAGCATTTTTAAGATGAACAGGAGAGACTGAATTTCTTTCTGTAGGGTCTACTTTGTGTATATATATAGGACCATGACTCATGGCCCTCCTGCCTTGGGCACTATGGCATTGGAAGGATGAATGAGAATGGACAGAGACTGCTGGAGTTGTGTATCTATCACAACCTCTGCATCACCAACTCGTTCTTTCATACTAAACCTTGTCACCAGGTTTCGTGGAGACACCCAAGATCACGTCATTGGCACCAGCTGGACTTCATTGTCACAAGGCAAGTCTCTATAAACAGTGTTCAAATCACACGCAGCTTCCACAGTGTGGACTGCGACACCGACTGCTCCCTGGTGTGCAGCAAAGTTGAACTCAAACCAAAGAAGCGACATCACTCCAAGCAGAAGAGCTGCCCGCGCATCAACACTAACAGAATTTCTTACCCACAGCTGTTACATAAGTTTCTAAATTCACTTGAAAAAGCCCTTCAAAACACTCCTGCAGGGGATACAGAGACGAAGTGGGCCCAGCCATCCATGACTCAGCAATGACCACCTTTGGCAAACATGAGAAGCAGAATGCAGACTGATTTCAATCTCACTTTGAAGAGCTGGAACCTGTCATAGCCGCTAAGCGCACTGCACTGTTGAAATACAAGAAAGCCCCCAGCTAGCTAACATCCGTAGCACTTAAAGTAGCCAGAAGCACTGCACAAAGAACAGCCAGGCACTGTGCAAATGACTACTGGCAACACCTATGCAGTCATATTCAGCTGGCCTCCGACACTGGAAACATAAGAGGAATGTATGATGGCATTAAGAGAGCTTTTGGGCCAACCATCAAGAAGATCGCGCCCCCCCACCTCCCCCCAGTCTAAATCAGGGGAAACAATCACTGACCAACGCAAGCAAATAGACCGCTGGGTGGAGCACTACCTAGAACTGTACTCCAGGGAAAATGTTGTCACTGATACCGCCCTCAATGCAGCCCAGTCTCTGCCAGTCATGGATGAGCTGGACGAACAGCCAACAAAATCGGAACTCATTGATGCCATTGATTCTCTAGCCAGTGGAAAAGCCCCTGGAAAGGATGGCATTACCCCTGAAATAATCAAGAGTGCCAAGCCTGCTATACTGTCAGCACTCCATGAACTGCTTTGCCTGTGCTGGGATGAGGGAGCAGTACCACAGGACATGCGCGATGCCAATATCATCACCCTTGATAAAAACAAGGGTGACCATGGTGAATGCAACTACCGTGGAATCTCCTTGCTGAGCATAATGGGGAAAGTCTTCTCTCAAGTCGTTTTAAACAGACTCCAGAAGTTGGCTGAGCGTGTCTATCCTGAGGCACAGTGCGGCTTTCGAGCAGAGATATCCACCATTGACATGCTGTTCTCCCTTCGCCAGCTACAGGAGAAATGCGACGAACAACAGATGCCCCTCTACATTGCTTTCATTGATCTCACCAAAGCCTTTGACCTCGTCAGCAGACGTCATCTCTTCAGACTACTAGAAAAGTTCGGATGTCCACCAAAGCTACTAAGTATCATCACCTCATTCTGTGACAATATGAAAGGCACAATTCAGCATAGCGGTGCCTCATCAGACCCCTTTCCTCTCATGAGTGGCATGAAACAGGGCAGTGTTCTCGCACCTACACTGTTTGGGATCTCACATGCGTTCAAGTTTTCAGAAGAAGGAATTTTCCTCTACACAAGATCGGATGGCAGGTCGTTCAACCTTGCCCATCATAGAGCGAAGACTAAAGTACAGAAAGTCCTCATCAGGGAACTCCTCTTTGCTGACGATGCTGCATTAACATCCCACACAGAAAAGTGTCTGCTGAGACTCATCAACAGGATTGCAGCTGCCTGCAACGAATTTGGCCTAATCATCAGCCTCAAGAAAACGAACATCGTGGGACAGGACGTCAGAAATGCTCCATCCATCAATATCGGCGACCACGCTCTAGAAGTGGTTCAAGAGTTTATCTACGTACGACCAACTATCACCAGCAACCTGTCTCTCGATGCAGAAATCAACAAGTGCATGGGAAACGTGTCCACTGCTATGTCCAGACTGGCCAAGAGTGTGGGAAAATGGCGCACTGACACGGAACACAAAAGTCCGTGTGTTTCAAGCCTGTGTCCTCAGTACCTTGCTCTACGGCAGCGAGGCCTGGACAACGTATGTCAGCCAAGAGCAACGTCTTAACTCATTCCATCTTTGCTGCCTCTGGAGAATCATTGGCATCAGGTGGCAGGACTGTATCTCCAACGCAGAAGTCCTCGAGGCGGCCAGCACCCCAGCATATACATCCTACTGAGCCAATGGCACTTGAGATGGCTTGGCCATGTGAGCCACATGGAAGATGCCAGGATCCCCAAGGACGCATTGTACAGTAAGCTAGTCACTGGTATCAGACCCACCAGCTGTCCATGTCTCCGCTTTAAAGACGTCTGCAAACGCAACATGAAGTCCTGTGACATTGACCACAAGTTGTAGGAGTCAGTTGCCAGTGATCGCCAGAGCTGACTGATAGCCATAAAGACGGGGCTAATGAATGACGAGTCGAAGAGACTTAGCAATTAGCAGGAAAAAAGACAGATGTGCAAGGAGAAAGCCAACTGTGTAACAGCCCCGACAACCAATTTTTTCTGCAGCACCTGTGGAAGAGTCTGCCACTCTAGAATTAGTCTTTATAGCCACTCCAGGCGCTGCTCCACAAACCACTGACCACCTCTCGGCGCTTACCCATTGTCCCTCGATACAAGGAAGCCAAAGAAGAAAAGCGAGCATTGGTTTACTAGAAAATAAATCAAGGAATGACACAATAGGTAATAATTCATGAGTGTCGCAGTGTTTTATATGCTTTAGGCCTAACCTACAAACTAGTTTATTCTGGAAACCGTTGCTCATGCTGTGTGCCATATTTATACCACATAGTCTGCAAGCCATGAAATTTTATACTAAAAGACTTTGAACTATTTTGCTCAGTTGGCATATGCTTGGTATTATACAAGCTGCTCGAGTCACATCATTATATGCAGTTTGATTCTCATGGTGTAGTTACCTGCAATGTTGCGAGCTGCAGAATGTCAATTTGTCAATGTGTGTTGTGATATTTTCATCAGTGAGGTTAAGGTTAGTTGGTTTCAACTGTTATTATTTTGCATCATCAGCAATGCCCAAAGGCTCAGGGAAGGCTGTATTTTCCCTTGCTTCAGCATCTCCTGCACTTTTCTAACTATGTGTTCACTCACACTGCATAGCATGAGCTACTTGTATTTGAACTACCTATGTTTACATTGTGTACAACAGCTTACACAAGAACCAAGCTTACACAAGAACAATGACTGAAATGGTATATGTTGTTTATGATTTTTCCTAGCTGTATGTTTTCGTGTGAGAGATGATTGAGCTAATGCTGATGGAGTAATCTTCCCACCAATGAAACCACTTTACGCACTGACAAGAGCATATAGGCTGGAATTTTACAGTGGGCGGACGGGAGCTGGACTCCGACGTAAATATTGATGCCAAGCCCGCTTCCGCCCAGCCTGGGGATCCGTGCCGTATTTTACGGACCCCCAGGCTTTAATTGGCCCATGGCGGGACTTCCACCCACTTGAGGGAGGAGGTTCTGCCTCAGTGAGCTGCCGGCCAATCAGCGGGCCGGCAGCTCAGTCTCAACAGTGCCACCGGGAGCTGTGGCCGCTGCTGGCACTGCAGCCCAGCTGACTGAGGAGGATACCAAGGAGCTGGGACTGAAGGTAAGTTTGGATTGCCTCACCAGGGGAATCGGTCGTGCCCTGGTGAGGCTAGGGTGGTCGTTTGGGGGGAGGGGGTGCATCTTGGATCCCGGGGTTGGGTTGGGAGGCGGGGGTAGCCCGCAATCGGGCACCCTGTGCCCGATTGCCAGGCCCGTCCCCCCCCCCACCCCGGGGTGTGGAAAGGCCGGCAGTTATAGCTGATCGGCCTTTCACATCCCTGGCACACCCACTTGGCACAGGTAAAATACCCGTGGAGGTGGGCAGGGGTCCTTAAGTGGCCGTTAAGTGGCCACTTAAGGGTCTTGATTGGCCTCGGGCGGGCGGGAGGGCCGCTTCTCACCCCCCACCCCCCCACCAGACCTCCGTAAACTTGGTCGGAGGTGGAATCGGGGCAGTTAGGCCTCCCGGAGCCTGCTGCTCAATTTTACGCCGCCCCCATGCCACCATCCAACCCGCTGGGGCGGCGTAAAATTCCAGCCATAATCTCTTCCAAATACTCTACCCAGGGGAATGGGCATGACACACTTCCTTATAGGTGAGGATGGAATGTATTGACATGGAAGACTTGACACTTGTATGGCTGATAGGGTATCTTGAATATCTTATTGAACCTATCCACCATTGCATAGAGACTCAATGGATCTATAATATGTTATGGCCACATTGGCATCAGATTCTATAGGCGAGGCCCATTTAGTACTTCTAGTACTTGACATTGTGGTCATCCGAGCTTTTCTGATAACCCTGTAACATTCTACATTCTCCTTTGCATGCTCAGCAAAACTTGGCAGATTTGCACATTTCTGTCCTTGTCAGTACTCACCCTGACCATATGGGCTGTGCTTTATCAGCCCTCTGGAGACAAGCTGGGAGGTGGGGAGGCCTTGTAAAATGATGGTGCAAGGTGTCGGGAGGGGAGCCCAACGTATTCCCACCACCATGGGATATTCTCGGGGTGAGAACCTCACGGCGCGGCCGCCAACCGACTGGAGGGGGGGGCTATCAATTAAACCAATTAATTGGCCAATTATCGGCCACTCCCCACCCCCACCATCTTTTTAGCAGCATTGTGAGGGGCCACGCTGTGTGGGGAGACTGCTAGTTAAACCGTGGTGGCCTCCCAATGGGTTCCGGTATGTGGGAGAGGGGTTCTTCCTTTGTGGCCACTCCATGGCTCACGGAGGGCCCACTCAGTGGCAATGGCCACCCCCACGGCCATGACTCCACCACTGGAGGGTGCACCCCTCCGATCACTGGGGCCTGCCTATCTGGCCCCGACACATTAAATTACAAAAACTTACCTGCCGTTCGAGGGTGCCTCAATATGGAGGCACCATATTCTTCTTCATGCAGCCTCAACAGCAGCCACCTCTATCTGATTGGGCCAGTTGCTCTGGGAGGTGGGCTACTGTCCTCAATTGGATGGTCGTCCTGTTGGCATCCTCTTAATTTTCCACCACCGGTAAAATGCCACCCAGGGTCCTTAGCGATAACAAGACAAAGAAAATGCTGTAACAAGTTGCCCTTTTGTATTTTACCTCCTGGTATCCTGCAAGATCTGTATGACATAGGTCATCAATTCCCGATGCATTGGCTAGCATGACCTTGTGTGCCCTTTAACAACAGTGCCAGTCTGTTGAAGCACTGCCAGCTCATCAAGGACTCAAAGCCTCAACTTGCAGGGTGGTGCAGTTACAAGGATGGGTGTTTGGTTCAACACAACAAATTTAAAAAATGTTGGGGGACAAGGATTCGAAAAGATCTGACAGGCAGTGGTACTGCAGGCATATCAGAAAGATTTGTTGAAGGGAACACGTGACATGGCTCTTGCAGGATTTCAAGGGTAAAGTGCACATAGGGCAAACTGTTGCAGTTTACAGCAGTCCAAACAAGCCAAGGCCTCACTAGGACAGTTGTCTTGTGCAAGATAATGTGCAGAGAGAACTGGGCCACTTTTCATGCTCTTACGTGGCTTAATGTGACTGTGGTAGGGGGAGAAGCGTCACCCCAGGATCTGGCTGCTGTTGCTGGGTTAAGCTTAGTGCTGCAGCTGGTGCTGTTGCTATATTTATCTGGCTTAACTCCACAGCATTTGCTTGACTCTGAGTAACCACTTAAGCTTTCTCCTCTTTCATCATTTTAGCCATAATATCCCAATAATGCAGATCATTCTTCAGCAGAACTTTGAACAGCATGAATTTAGACACCCTGGGGTCAATTCTGACCTGCCAGAGTTGGCATTAATAGGGTGGTAACAGCCTCAAAATGGTGCTAGTAGACTTACCACCCCATTAACCCCAATGATCAGCCTGCTGCCACTGTCACATGGGCTATCACTGGGCAGCTGACACACCTGCCAGCTTTAAAGCAGTAGGAAGCTTTTAATATATAAATCAGGGTCCAATGATTTAAGGTTAGTTTTACTGTGCTTCTCTGGGGCCAAGAGGAGCAGGAATAGTGCAGAAAGGAAAATTGGGCAGTGTGTATAATGGTGGCTGATTTGCTACTGTCTGTTTTAAGCCCCGGTCGAAGTTGAATTTCACCCCTATGGCCTGTTGTAACCAGTGATGGCATTCTTCCTCAGGACTATCAAGATAATTCTTGAATAGATTTGCATGGCAGAGTAACAGTAGGTAGATGCTGTCCTCCTCCAACCTGCCCTCTTTCCCTATCATCTAAATATTTTAATTCTTTGTCCTCCTCCTCTTCCTAGCAATACCACATGTGTAAAGGTATATCAAATGAGATCATTATTCAGCTAAGTAGGATCTCCCCAGCTCTCCTTAAAAACTTCTATCTGCAATGCATCCCCTGTTGTAACTGAAAGCTTAGTCATTATTATCACCGCAATATCCAAAAATCAATGTATTTATTTCTTATCCAGTTGTCGCCTGTCTCTTTAAACTTGTTAGCATTTGAGAGAGAGTATGCTGAAACCAGTTTATATGGGCAGCCTGCACCTGACCTGAGAACAGTGGAAATGGAGGAAACCTTCTCACAGGTCAAATACGTCACTTCAGCTTCCTTTAAATAAAATTTAATGGCCCAGATTTTGCAGTTAACAGCAAAGGAACAGCCCTCAGCGTTCACCATGTTTACAGCTGCCCACAGTCTTTTTGTGGGTTTTTGAGGAGCAACTTGTAGTTAATAGACATCATTTTCAGCAAAGCACCCTCAGCAGGGTATCTGTGTCATGTGTGAATAGGACACGCAACAATCTGTCTCTTCAACCCATCAAATTGAAGAATACTCACTTAATCTAAACTAGGAAGTATCAGTAAGAATATTTAATTCATTGTAAAATCATATATAGAAAGCAAAATAAAGAGAGGGAAAGAAAGATGGAATTAAGAGACAGATAAAAGAGACAGAACAAAGTAAAACAAAAGTTATTTTCATTTTTTGTGGACTGTTTATTCTAGTTCCACTTCTCCACGGGTCACAACACATATTTAAATTTTTTCCCACTTACCAATACGGTCAATCGTGGACTCTATTTTTATCCCAGAATAAAACACACCAACCAGGTTTCTTTAATAAACAACAAAATTAGCAGTTTATTATAAAACAAGTCTAAAGCAGTAATGAAGTAAAGCATAAACAAACAAATTGAAATATTAAAGTTCCCTTTTTACCTTAGCCACACGCACACACACACACACACCCGGTTAACTGGAAAAATAAAGGGATTTTTGTTTTTCGAGCTCTATTACAGACAAAAAAAAAGCACTTGGGCTGGATACTTGCTTATTCTTGAAGATGACATATGTTGGTTTCCAAAACTGGCATACACTCTAGCCTCCGTGTACACATAGATGGGTCACTGGGATCTTTTAGAACAGTTCTTTACAGGCGTCGTTGAGAATTAATTAAGTAGGCTTTTCTTCAAAGACAGGCGATGAATTGACACAGTGGACTTCTCAGGGTCTTTTAGTGAGGTGCTGCAAAGCTGAGCTGGGTTGTGGTCTTCTCTCCTTTCTTGGGAATTCTCTTCTCTCCTTGGAAGTTCTCTCCCTTTTTTTACAGTTCAAACCCAACTCAAAACAATTCAAAAGCAAAACTGACAACAGGAGGTCAACCTTTTGACCTCTATCAATCTTGACCTGTCACTTCTTTGTAAGCAACTTCTCCAGGTGTCCAAAATTCTTTGTTGATTATTGAGCTGGAAGTTAGGAGGTTTCCCAGAAAGGCTTGTTTTCCTCACAAGACCTCTCAGTGTCCCTTTTAAAAAAACATTTCCAGGGACTGTTTTTCAAAGTCAAATGGCCTTTACATGACCCCCTTTGAAATCCCCAAAGTTTAACATTTCTTCAATCTTTCAAAAATGAATCCTCAAAAAATAGATTTAACAAAACAAAGAGGCACTTTCACAACACTATTTAAATCTTTAAAAAAAGATTTTAGCTCACCATATCTCTGGTGCTGCTCCTTCAATCTTTGCTGCACTTATCTTATCTCTTTTACATTTTGCTGGCTCTATCTTGGCCTCTTTAAATTCCACTGGCTTTATCACCCCCTGTGGGAATTTTGGGACTTTCTCAGCCCTCTGCAGCTGAACAGAGTTTTGTTTGCTTCCCTAAGTTTCTCCAATCTCCGTGAACTGTTCTGGACCTTCTGGGTACAATACTGTGCTTCCTGCCAAGTCATTGCCCAGCAATAGGTCTACCCCCTGCATGGGTAAGCTCAGAATGGTCCTGAATGTCATTATCCTGGTGACCAACTTACTCTGTAGGTAAATGTTAACTAAGGGAACCTTCAAGCATTTGCCAGTAAGCCCTTTTAGCAATACTATGGAATTTGTTCTGCTTTCTGGTGACATTTCTCTTACTCTTGTGACTCTTTGTTCTTCAATTTGGGTCCTTATACTAATTGGGATGCTATTTTTAAATTCTTCCAGCAACATAATTTCTCTCAAATTTTCATATGAGTGTTCTAGCTTGAGAGATCGTATCCAGCGATCAAAGCCATATGTTTAATTCTTTTGAATGCAATGTAAGTTTGTGTGGGCCTTATCCTGGTGTGTCTGAATTTCTGTCTATAAGCTTCAGATACTAGCTCATTTGCATTTAGAATTGCAGTTTTAGTTGGTTCATAATCAGAGGAACTTTCTTCTGATTATAGGGGAAAAGCTTCACGAGCCCTACCCACGAACTCGCTTTGGAAGAGGAGAGTCCAAAATTCTTTCAGCCATTTTAGCCTGGTAGCTATTTTCTCAAATGAGATAAAATATAACTCAACCTCCTTCTCATTAAATTTTGGCACAAGTCTTGAATGTCTCAGCACATCAAAGTTTTGCTCTGAATTGGGGATAAGGTTTGAGTGGCTGGTTGCATTTTCATTTTGGGTTTGCAGCCTTGCTAACTCAAGCTGTTTCACCTCTCTTTCCTCTTTCTCCCTCCAAAACTCCCTTTCTTCTCTCCTTTTGAAGCTGAAACTCCCTTTCTTCCTTTGCCTTTTGAAACTCTCTCTCTTCCTTTTCCTTCTGAGACTCTGTTCTTTTTCCTTTTGAAACTGCATCTTCTCCCTTTTCAACTGCAACTGTATTTCTTACTTTTTCATCTGCAACTGAATTCTGGCTAGAATTATTTTTTCAGACTCTGATTCTATGCTTTCTTCTTTTGGTTCAGGAGTAATTTAAAATGGTTAGCTAGACTCTTCACCAGGTCTGGTTTCTTTACTTTTTGTTTGAAAGTGATTCCCACCTCTGTACCTAAGCTTTTTAAATCTTCAATACTTAATTTGGTTATCTTATCATGGGATATCTCTCCCTGCTGTACAAACTCCTTCGCATTAAATGTGGCCATTTCTTTCGTTTTTAGCACCGTACAGAAAAACAGAAGAAAACAAGAAAACCTGTTTGTTTACTTTTCACAATTTTAGAGGTCAGCTTTCCTTCCATTTTCCAAATCTCTCATTTGTCTGGAAGTTCAGATCCTGGCTTTGAGTCCACAGTTTGTTACGGCCATTTGGTGAGAGGTTTGGGTCGTTCCCACCGTTCAACTCCCACCTGACCTCTGCAAGTGTGTTTTGTTATTAGGGTTTAACTCCATTGTGTTTTGTTTGTCAAATAAACAGACAGTGACAGGTTTTCTTGTAGGTTTAAAACAGAAAATTAATTATTTATTGATCAATATGCCTTATCGTGATATTATCGTAACTGCATCCACTCATTCATCTGCACGTGCGCGCACAAACACACACACAAACACAAGAGACAGATAGAGAGGAAAAGAGGTAAATGGGTTTAAGTTGGGGGGGGGTGGGGAATGGCGGTTCATGGTAAAGCTGTTGAATTCTCTTGGAAATCAAGTACTCTTTGGTTGCAGGCCTGAAGTGTTTGTAGATTTCTCCCTTGGTTGAAAGTTCAGTTGAAGACAGTGGATCACTTCTAATTCACTGCTGTATAAAGTGTATGTGTAGAATTCTACAGCAGGGCACGTCCCTTCTGGTTTGCTGGAAACAGTTTTCTTGGATGCTGCTTTCTGGGTGTCTCTCTCTCTCGGCTGGATTTTAACAAGCCCGCAACGTCGTGATCTGTGGATGGGGTGGCCTGAGGATGGCTCCAGATGAGGCCCGCCATGGACCTCAACACCGGCAGCGTCCGGCCTGATCCTTCCGATGCCGGTGAGGCTCTGTGGTGGCCCCTCTGGTTGCTGGGCGATGGAACCACAATTTAAATATGCAAATACACTTACCTGAGGTCTTGATGGCCCGATACGAACTTCAGCATGGCCGTTAGCACTCCCATGCCTTCAAACAAGGTGCCACACTGGTGGGGAGGGGAAGGAGGTTGGTTTATCAGTTTGGTGGTGTGGGGGAGGGAGTGGTGGTGGTGGAACAGAGTCAAATACATGTAATGGGTGTAGGGGATGGTGGGAAGAGTTGAACGTTAGATTTTGTGCAGTTTGGGGGTGAAGGTCAGATGTAAAAGTTAAGTGCTTTTTTTGGGGAGGGAAGGGAAAATAGTTACTGTAATTGTTATGGGGAGGTGATGGGAAAGGGGCATAAGAATTTTATTTATTTAGCTTTGGGGGAATCTTTCTTTGAACATTTAAATTTGCCAGCAGGACTGGCTACCTTTTAAAAACGGCGCCAGCACCTGCACACATGCAGCTGATGCAATTGCCAGCAATGGATAGCCAGCTCCCACCACATAATTTGGCCTGGCTATTTAAATGAGCCGCAGTGTTTAAGATCACGGCAGCTCTTTTGGCATGTGACCCGTGTGGACAAGCCACCACTTTTTGAGTTCGCCATTGAAATTGGCGGTGGACTCTTAAAATCCAGCCCACTGTCTCTCTCTCTCTCTCTCTAGGCTGCCTTTTAAGGTAAAGATGTGTTACATCTCGCCTCTGCTGGAAGACAGGTATTTTCTTCCTTGTAGTGATCAACAATGGCGTAGTATATGGCCACTTAGAAGAACCCTTTGAATTCAAAAGTGTCTCTTGATGGGTTCAGGATGAGGGTAATCTGGTTATGATGTTTCCACTTCACACCTTCTTTGTTTCAATTCGGGAATATTTCAGGATGGGCGTTAAGATGGGTGCAATTGACACCTCTTAGCTTTGAAGATATTTCTTTGTCCCTGTCAGACAGTTTGAATATACAAAGGCCAAGTCTTTTAACCTTCAGTAGCCATTCTGGAGCACATTGTTCACTTTTTAAAAGAAAGGTTTATTTTTTAAAAGACAAGGTCAATTTTTATAACTTCTCAGTTTTACATAGAAAAATACACAGAAACATACGTAGAAAATAGGAGGAGGAGTAGGCCATTTGGCCTTTTGAGCCTGCTCCGCCATTTATTATGATCATGACTGATCATCCAACTCAGTAACCTGTTCCTGCTTTCCCCCATATCCTTTGATCCCTTTCGCCCAAGAGCTATATCTAACTCCTTCTTGAAAACATACAATGTTTTGGCCTCAACTGCTTTCTGTGGTCGCGAATTCCACAGGTTCTCTGGGTGAAGAAATTTCTCCTCATCTCAGTCCTGAAAGGTTTACCCCCTATCCTTAAACTATGACCCCTGGTTCTGGACTCCGCCACCATCAGGGACATCCTTCCTGCATCTACCCTGTCAAGTCCTGTTAGAATTAAGGTGAGCCTTTATTTTACTTTCTGTGAATGCTGTAAACAAGTTATTATGAGGTTGTCTCCTGCCTCCTTCTCCATTGCTTCACCTGTCTGGCCTCCTGCCTTGGTACCTAAGGATGTGACAATTCTGTTGGTGGAGTAACTGATGGACCTCAGAGACCAACATTGATGATGACCCACCCTCTGTTCCAGCAATGTGAGCCAACGGACCCATAATGCATCAGTTAGCTGTCCCTATACTGATATCCCTCGCAACCACACACACACAGCCCTTGTGCAGGGCCCCCAGAGCCTTGGACACTCCTGCAGAGCCCGCAGATCCCCAGACCCCCTGCCCGCAACTCCTTGCAGAGCCCACAGAGCCCCGGACCTCCCTGCAGAGCCCGCAGAATCCTGGAACCCCCTGCAGAGTACGCAGCAACACAGTCCCACAACGGCCTCCAAACCTCTTCCCCTATGCAGCAATACTCAAGACTGCCTATCCATTACAGCAATGAGTTCTCTCACTTCAGCGCCGCCAGATTTTACCGAATATGAATCCAGAGATATGAGTGCCGCCTGCCGTTCACAGAATCACTCACCCATCATTAAATAACTTTTATTTATATTTTAATGCACTTAAATTGGTATTTCAGTAATTTAAAATAGGTTCCCATCACGTTGTGGCAGCATTGGTGCCATTGTGCTTTCTCAACACTGACAAAATTCGGAACCGACATCACAATGCTGAATTTCCAGATTGTCACGTGTACAAGAAGTGTGACAAAAAAAATTATGCACTAGAGTCCATTATCAAAGATTTTATAGCAGAGCACTTGGAGAACAGTGGTAGAATCGGACAGAGTCAGCATGGATTTACGAAAGGGAAATCAGGCTTGACAAATCTACTAGCATTCTTCGAGGATGTAACTAGTAGAGTTGATGAGGGGGAGCCAGTGGATGTGGTTTATTTAGACTTTCAGAAAGCTTTCAACAAAGTCCCACATAAGAGATTAACGTGTAAAATTAAAGCGCATGGGATTGGGGGTAGTATATTGCGATGGATAGAAAATTGGTTGGCAGATAGGAAACAAAGAGTAGGAACAAACGGGTCTTTTTCCGAATGGCAGGCAGTGACGAGTGGGGTGCCGCAGCGATCAGTGCTAGGACCCCAGCTATTCACAATATATATTAATGATTTAGATAAGGGAACAAAATGTAATATTTCCACATTTGCAGATGACATAAAACTGGGTGGGAGGGTGAGTTGTGAGGAGGATGCAGAGAGGCTTCAGGGTGATTTGGACAAGTTGAGTGAGTGGGCAAATATATGACAGATGCAGTATAATGTTGATAAATGTGAGGTTATCCACTTTGGTAGCAATAACAGGAAGGCAATTATCTGAACGGCTATAAACTGAGAGATGGGAATATGCAACGAGACCTGGGTGTTCTTGTACACCAGTCGTTGAAGGTAAGCATGCAGGTGCAACAGGCGGTAAAAAAGGCAAATGGTATGTTGGCTTCATAGCGAAAGGATTTGAATACAGGAGCAGGGATGTCTTGCTGCAATTATACAGGGCCTTGGTGAGGCCACACCTGGAATATTGTGTGCAGTTTTGGTCTCCTTATCTGAGGAAGGATGTTCTTGCTATAGAGGGAGAGCAGCGAAGGTTTACCAGACTGATTCCTGGGATGGCCGGAATGACGTATGAGGAGAAGATTGAGTTGGTTAGGATTATATTCGCTGGAGTTCAAAAGAGTGAGGGGTGATCTCATAGAAACCTATAAAATTCTAACAGGACTTGACAGGGTAGATGCAGGAAGGATGTTCCCGATGGTGGCGGAGGTCAGAACCAGGGGTGATAATCTAAGGATACGGGGTAAACCTTTCAGGACTCAGATGAGGAGAAATTACTTCACCCAGAGAGTGGTGAGCCTGTGGAATTCGCTACCACAGAAAGCAGTTGAGGGCAAAACATTGTATATTTTCAAAAAGGAATTAGATATAACTCTAGGCTGAAAGAGATCAAAGGATATGGGGAGAAAGCAGGAACAGGTTACTGAGTTGGATGATCAGCCATGATCATAATGAATGGCGGAGCAGGCTCGAAGGGCCGACTGGCCTACTTCTGCTCCTATTTTCTATGTTGCTATGTTTGGCGGCCATCCTCTAGTTGTCTGAGGCCTGGACTGGTGCAGGACTCTACTCAGACGTCGTAGCTGCTGGAGCTGTGCTTACTAGTAGAGAGGCTGAGGAGCTGGTGGCCACACTCAAAGTGCCCTGAGGGGAGATCCTCGATGTGGATGGCAGCCTTTCCTCCTTTGAGGGCTCTCTTGAGCCTCCCCTGCTCACCAGAGAAGGACCATGAGTTGGAGAAGGATCCAGGCTCCTGTTCTACTCTTACCTTGCCACTGCTGCATTGAGCTCCTGGCCAAGGTGATGCTTTGCAGGTCTGCACGCATCTGTGGGATCTGGCACCCCATGAGGGTCTCCAACCTCTCAATGGAGGAAAACATGAGCTCATAGGGCTGAGACATGGCAGCAGTTATGGCACGGACAGACTCCTCCATTGTTGCTCATGGCTGTGCATGACCTCTGGCATATCCACCAGATGTTGCCTTACTTTTTTCTGTAGCTCCAGCATGCCTTGTGCTGGCAATACCAGAGGCTCGTCATCCTCCTGGGGCTCAGCATGTGCCTGGACACCCGCACTCCTCTGACTGTCAATGGCCTCAGCTGTCTCAGCCACAGCCAGCTGCTCGGGCGCATGTGAGGTGCTGTCACCAGGTTGTGACCCTGATTCTAATGCTGAGCGGGCACCCACCTAAGTGAATGCATCTGCACTGGTGAAGGGTGCAAGAGAGTTATGGGATGGTGCATTCTCTAGTGGTCCTCTTCCTCAGACGTGGAAGACAGTTCCCCTGTAGCTGCAGACTCCTGCAAATGGCAACCTGTGTGAGAGCACACAAACATATGTGGGTTAGGCTCCGCGGATGTCCTGATGCCAACCATGCATTTTGTGAGTCTCCAACATTAATGCACATGCTGACGGGAGTCAATCCTCACTCTCTTGTGCAGAGACTCCAATCTTCCTGTCCAATATTGCATGGACACCCTGGATGTCCGCCAGTTCCAATGTCTCTTCCTAGGTGGAGGTGAGAGGGCGCAGATTTGGGAATTATCTGCCAGTTCGGGCCATCTCCCTCTTATTGTGGGCCTTCTTGTCCTGCAAGAGGAAGGATGGAGAGGCTAAAGAATGTATCTGCTCATGTCAGTCTCTTGTCCCCTACTGGGGGATCTGATATATCTAATGCTGAGTCTCGCTGTCAGGGGACTTAAGGGGGATGAGCTATGAAGGAAGGTGGCCTGTGGCCGAGAAGCAGCCACGCATCTGCCAAGAAGTGATATAACCCTCACCAATCAGCCAACACTTCAGCGCTGTTTCCCTTCTCATATCGCTCAACTTCCTGCATTGCCACATGCAATGCTAAGAAAGGCGATTAGTATGGAGCACTTACCTTGGCAGAATGCAGGAGGTTGTTGTCTTCCTGTACTGGACCCAGTTGTGCTGCATGACCCCATGGCTGCTGACCACCTCTGCGATCTCCATCCAGACCTGCTTCGTCACGTGGGAGAAACTCTTCTTGCTATTGCGGGGGAAGAGAACCTCCTGCCTTTCCCTTACAGCTTGGAGGAGATTTTGCAGGGAGGCATCATTGAATGGTGGGGCCACCCTGTGTCTTGCCTCAGCCATTGTTTTCTGCCCTCCTTGGAGGATGGGGTGGGTACAGGAACCAGTCAAGCAGAGGTGTTAGCTGCACAAAGCTGACAATGAATCCAAGGCAGGAGTGAATGCAGGGCTAGCAGGCCTTCAAATATGGTGCCAGCACTTGCTCCGGAGTCATCTGAGGCCATAATCACCTCCTGCCCCTGATAGGATTGTGGAGGGAGGGGGGAGGAATCCCGTGCCTCCCCTATACAAACTAGCCGCCCACCATGTAATCGTGGCAGAGTGTCCATCCATGTGAGGAACGCGAACGGCGCACTTTCCTAGGGTGGCGGGCTCATTAAATTCACCCCATTCAATGCACTCTGCCTGGCCTTGGGTGCAGTTCAGGCAGTTTGTGAATATCAGCAAAATGCAGAGATTGAATTGTTCAATTGCAGTCATTAACTCACTCCCTAGTTTGATTTATATGTTGACTTTCTGATGTGGTGGAGAGCTGCAGTATGTCCTGGCATCTTTTGCTGCCTGACGGGGCCATGCACTGAGAAATGGGGACAGAAACAGAAGCACAGCTGTTCACCAGAAAGGCCTACAGCTATGGGACTGGTTGTTTGGTTTGGCACTTTGTGTTTGTTGATGGAGAACAGCAGCTAGAAAGCCTCAAGGTCCTTCCTGTCAGGCCCACTTATACCCTCTTATCCAAGGGTGTCCAGGTGTGTAGCCCATTGCTATCTTCTTCTGAATCTTCTGCATGGGGGCATACTTCCAGAGCAAAAACAGGAAAGAGAGACAGGAGGGCCAGGTTTTCCCTCTTTCACTACATTTTCAAGGTTGCGCTTAGACGGTGCCTATTATAGGCATAAGTCCAGCTCCACCTATTGCGGGGATGCCCTGGAGAACTGGGACCAGTATGAAGTGAGCAGTGTAGGGTAAAATTCAATTCTGGCACAGATGCAAAATGGGTGGCAACAGATCGGTCACCTATTATACACCATGGACAATTTCAGGAGGGGTGTGTAAAGGGTAGTTGCTATACTGCGACTCATTTTGGACCTGTCAAAGTTGAATTTGACTCTATGGTGTCACAAGTATCAATGATGTGTTTCCTGACCTCTGTAGCTTGGAAATAGACGTCCTCCTGATGCTGTCACTAGCTAAAGATTTCTTGAACAAGCTGTTTAAAATGATACAGATATTACCAGAATATATGATTTGGAATGCAGGACTAGAGGACACAGGGTTAAAATTAATGGACCTCAAAGTGAAACTCAAATAAAATTTGTGCAACATAATATTTGACCATTTAGAGTAGATCCCTAGAGAAAGCTGTTTTGATTAAGTCCTTAAGGCTTAAAGGACCAATTGGCTTTGTCTCGTTCTATGTTTCCTTACAGAGGAAATATGTACTATGGTTTAGTAAAGAAGTTAACTGATATATTTGCAGCTACAGATTTCTTTGTGAAACTGGAATAAGATACTTCATCCAAGAGACTGTTTATTGGTCCCCTCTGTACCACAAAAAGACCTGCCTGCACTGCACACATATTTTACACAAGAATCAACTAATTGTACTGGAAACTCAACATGTTAAAGTACTTTCAAGGTATCTCATTAAGGTGGGTCTAGACTTGTAAGTCACACTGGATTCACTTTTTCATCAAAAGTTGCAATATTGCTTTTGAAGGACGAGAGTACTGGGAGAAATAAAAGGTAAGCTAAGTGGTGCATAGAGAATAATGGATACTTAGGAGGGAGTTATGAGGTTATAATTCAACCAAGGGGTCCTCATTACATTAAGAACCATGGGGGTAAAGCTGAGGCAGTTTGTGAATATCAGTTGAATGCAAAGATTGAATTACAGCATTAACTCACTCCTGGTATTCCATTTCTTTATGCTATCCAGGCGTAATACTTTAACAATGAATTTTTTTAAATATTGGATTTCTGATGACATGGGGAACTGCAGAGTGCCTCGATTTGTTAATCATATATCACGCTCCAGTGTTGTCTGTGTGATTAAAGTAGCTAAAAATGTCATCTTTCTGAATAGAGTATTATTTCCATCATTGTGACTGGAGATTTTGGCAACTTTTAGTACAATTTGTTTCCATTCTGTTTAATGGCTAGTCATGTTTTAGTTTGTCAGCTGTTGAATTGATACAACATCAGTTGAAAATAATGCCAATTGAAAAATCCACCATGGGTATCATCAGCATATGACATGTCATAACTGCAAAATAATCTAATCACATAATTCACAAATTCATTGTACTTGGGAGTGAATTGGCATGAAATCAGTTAGTTGGCAGTAGAATTGCAGTTAATTCCCTGGACATTAAAAAAAATTCCTAGTCCTCACAGGCAAATCACATTAGACAAAAACATAATACTATTACAATACTTTGGTATGTTTAAAACCATGACTTTGAAATTATTCAGCAAATCACATGCTTAGTGCACTTGTCTGAAATTCCTCTTTCCAATATTTTATTGAAGGTGTTAATCCATTTACAATATATTTATAAACTCTGATAATGAATAAATCTCTCTTTTTAAAAAATATAAAGTGCATCAAATTAAAATTCATAATCCGCACTTAACTTTCACTTAAAATTGTGATTTTGTTCTGACCATGTGACTGACTGTTGTGATGTAATGCATTCCACATCCATTTATGATGTGTGGCTGTGATTCAACACATGACTATACCTAGTGAATAATACATCAACTACATAAGGGGAAATAAAAATCAGCAATAAAACAAAGAACATATTTCTAATCTTAAATATCTTAAATATTTGAACAAATCTAACAAGCAATCTGTTATGTGTCAGAATCGAAAATGTTTACCCACTTGTGTGCTACCAACTGAGCCTTGGCTGACAGGAGAAGTTGCAAGAATTCTGGTAAAAGTGAAAGGTAGATATGCATGTGCAGGTAGATATCAGACCTAATAATCTGGATAAACACTCCAGGCAGGATTTTGCGTTTTGTGTCGGGACCCCGATGTTGGGATCAAATGCGGGACCGGACCCCGAACCGTATTGGGAGCAGTCGCCCAACATGGATTTTGCCTGGATTGGCCAATTAGTGGCCAGAGGAAGCACTCACTGTCCAATTAAGGTTAGCAGGCAGACTCTTGAAGCTAGAGGGCCAATAGGAAGCCCTCCAGTACAGAAGGAGCTGCAGCCTGTCATTGCAGGTAAGGGAGAGAGAGAGAGAGGGCACCTCCATCTTGAGGCACCCTCTCAGCAAATTTAAAAGATTTGAAATAAGAAATGGTCGCAACTGCTGGATCAGTATTGTGGAGAGGGAACCCCTCCACATGGTGGCCAGTGGCCGCAGCTGTGGCCAGGTTGGCAGGATGGGGCATGGTGGACCTCAAAGTCTTCCCAGAGCGCTGGCACCCACCCCTGGTCTGCTGGCAGGAGGCTGCCTCCAGGCAGCTGCTGTGCTGCTAATGTTGTGGAGTATTCACAGGCCAACTGGAAAATTGCAGTTGGCCTCTGGTCATTGGCCTCTTAATCACCTTAATAAGCGTCCCGCTTGCGGGCAGGTAGTGGTTCCGCCCCCAACCTGAACTTTCCGAAAATGGCTCGGGGCAGGATGGGGGCATGTTGGATGGTGGCACAAAATTACATGGCTGCCCACCTCTGTTTCTGCCCCCATTTGGGGCGAAAATCCTGCCTTTACAAAATAGAAATGGAGGTATCCAGCCAGATCACAGTAAACAAACCACAGTCACAACAAAAGAAAAGCCAGAAATAAAAACATGAAATGTTGGAAATACTCAGCAGGTCTGGCAGCATCTGTGGAGAAAGAAGCAGAGTTAATGTTTCAGGTCAGTGACCCTTCATTAGAACTGGCAAAGATTAGAAATGTAATAGGTTTTAAGCAAATAAAGCAGGGGTGAGGCAAGAGATAATAAAAGTAAAGATTTTGATAGGACATGGTCACAGAGAATAGCTGACCAGAAGGTCATGGAGCAAAGGCAAATGGTGTGCTAATGGTGTGTTGAAAGACAAAGCATTAGTGCAGAGAGGGTGTTAATGGACAGAAAAATGAACAGCTCTGGCCCAGAGCACAAACATAAAAAAAACAGTGGGCAGGCACATGATAAGAAAAATGAATGATGAAACAAACTAAAATAAAATAAAAAGAAAAAAGAAAAAATAACTGAAAATAAAAAGGGGGAGCCATCATGCTCTGAAATTATTGAACTCAATGTTCATTCCGGCAGGCTGTAGCATGCCTAATTGGCAAATGAGATGCTGTTCTTCAAGCTTGTGTTGATGTTCACTGGAACACTGCAGCAAGCCCAGGACAGATATGTGGGCATGAGAGCAGGTGAGGTGTGTTGAAATGGCCAGCAACCGGAAGCTCGGGGTCATGCTTTTGGATTGAGCGGAGGTGTTCCACAAAGCAGTCACCCAATCTGCATTTGGTCTCCCCAGTGTAGAGGAGACCACATTATGAGCAGTGAATACAGTGTACTAAATTGAAAGAAGTACAAGTAAATCGCTGATTCACCTGAAAGGTGTGTTTGGGGCCTTGGAGAGTGAGGAGAGAGGAGGTAAAAGTGCAAGTATTACACTCCTGCGATTGCATGGGAAGGTGCTGTGGGAAGCGGACGAGGTTTTGGGGTAATGGAGGAGTGGACCAGGGTGTCATGGAGGGAATGATCCCTTCCAATGCTGACAGGGGAGGGGAGGGGAAGATGCGTTTGGTAGTGGCACCACACTGGACGTGATGGAAATGGCCGAGGATGATCCTTTGGATGTGGAGGTTGGTAGGGTGGAAAGTGAGGACAAGGGGAACCCCGTCGTGGTTCTGGGAGGGAGGGTAAGGGGTGAGGGTAGAGGCGCGGGTAATCGGCTGGTCATGGTTGAGGGCCCTGTCAACCACAATTGGGGGGTGGGGGTGGGGTGCGGGATCCTTGGTTGAGGAAAAAAGACATCATATCAGAAGCGCTGTTGTGGAAGGTTGCATCATAAGAGCAGATGCGTCAGAGATGAAGAAACTGGGAGAATGGAATGGAATCCTTACAGGAGGCAGGGTGTGAAGAAGTGTAGTCAAGGTAGCTGTGGGAGTCAGTGGGCATATAATGAATACTAGTAGACAGCCTACCCCAGGTATGGAGACAGTGAAGTTGAGGAAGGGAAGTGACGGAGATGGACCATGTGAAGGTGAGAGAAGGGTGGAAATTGGAAGCAAAGTTGATAAAGGTTTCCAGTTTGGGATGGGAGCAGGAAACCGGATCGATACAGTCATCAATGTACCAGAAAAAGAGTTTGGGGAGGGGACCTGAGTAGGAACAAGGAATGTTCGACATATCCCATAAAAAGACTGGCATAACTAGGACCCATGCGAGTACACATAGCAACCCCTTTTACTTTAAGGAAGTGAGTGAAGTTGAAGGAGAAATTGTTCAATGTGAGAACAAGTTCAACCAAGCGGAGGAGGGTGATGGTGTATGGGGACTGGTTAGGCCTCTGTTCAAGAAAGAAGCGGAGAGCCCTCAAACTGTCCAGGTGGGGGGTTCCATAGAGAGGAGGAGCCGGTTGGGGCCAGGAAACTGGAAATTGTCAAAATGACGTAGGGCGTTAGTAGAGCCACGGATGTAGGTGGGAAGAGTCTGGACCAGGGGAGAAAAGATAGAGTCAAGATAGGAAGAAATAAGTTCAGTGGGGCAGGAGCAGGCTAAGACAATGGGTCTGCCAGGACAGTCCTGTTTATGGATTTTAGGAAGGAGGCAGAAGCGGGCTGTCCGGGGTTGCAAGACTATGAGGTTGGAAGCTGTTGGGGGAAGATCTCCAAAGGAGATGAGGTCAGTGACAGTCCTGTGGACAGTAGCTTGATGTTCGGCGGTGGGGTCATGGTCCAGGTGGAGGTAGGAAGAAGTGTCTGAGAGTTGGTGCTGGGCCTCTGCAAGGTAGAGGTCAGTACGCCAGACAACAACAGTATCATCCTTGTCTGCAAGTTTGATGACATTGTCGGGTTTAGACCTGAGAGAATGGAGTGCAGCAAGTTTATAGGGAGACAAGTTAGAGTGAGTGAGGGGGGCAGAGAAATTGAGATGGCTGATGTCTCGCCGACAGTTTTCAATGAAAATATCAAGAGTGGGTAAGAGGGGGGGGCCAGGTGGAGGGAGGATGCTGGAGGCGGGTGAATGAGCTTGCTGGTCGGGGGGAGGACTCCTGGTCAAAGAAGTGAGCCCGGAGGCAAAGGCAATGGAAGAAGAGTTCAACATCATGCCAAGCGCAAAATTCATTGAGGTGGGGGCATAAGGTGATAAAACTGAGTCCTTTGCTGAGTATAGAACATTCAGGGTCAGAGAGGGGAAGGTCAGAGGGTATCGTGAATACATGGCAAGGGGTCAGATCAGAAGATGTGGGGTCAGAGGGATGTGAAGGGGAAGATGGATATGGAGGGGCATTAGTCCCCATCAGCTGCTGGAGTTTGCGTTCCTTAACACCTGAAAGGAAGAAAGGGCAGCACCGGCAAATAGTGAACTTAACAACAACTGGAAACAATTCTCTTAGAAAAGATTCCCATCAGTACTATGAATATATATTATTGTTGTTAATAAACTTTATAGTAGTTGATGAAGTGTTCTTATTTAAAGACTTCTTTTTTTGGGAAAGAAGATGTATTGATAGTGATGTAACTTTGTATCTGTAGTCAGGCGGCACAGTGGCGCAGTGGTTAGCACTGCAGCCTCACAGCTCCAGGGACCCGGGTTCGATTCCGGGTACTGTCTGTGTGGAGTTTGCAAGTTCTCCCTGTGTCTGCGTGGGTTTTCTCCGGGTGCTCCGGTTTCCTCCCACAAGCCAAAAGACTTGCAGGTTGATAGGTAAATTGGCCATTATAAATTGTCACTAGTATAGGTAGGTGGTAGGGAAATATAGGGACAGATGGGGATGTTTGGTAGGAATATGGGATTAGTGTAGGATTAGTATAAATGGGTGGTTGATGTTCGGCACAGACTCGGTGGGCTGAAGGGCCTGTTTCAGTGCTGCATCTCTAATCTAAAAAAAAAGTACAGGAAGCTCCTTGACTGTTCCTTTTGACCTGGAGATATCTGTATGATTGACAATTGCAGGTGATTAGGAAAAATGGCTGAACATTAAAAAGAATTCATTTCTAAGCTCTGAATGGAGATAATATGTTTGTATCACTGTGTGTAGCCAAGAAGGTTGGATTTACAAATAATGTGCTGACAACACTGGTTTACAGCCTGGCACTTTCTTCTATGCATATTGGGGACGTCATTATCTGAAGAATGTTAACAAGTTATTTCTGGAACTAATGCTGTATTAAGCATAATAAGAGATACCATTAACCAAAAAAAAAAGTTTTAAAGAGAAGAATGACGCAGTACATTACTGCACCAACAATTTTTTCTAGGATGTGTTAAAATGTGAGCTCATGTCGATGTTAGCCTCAGGTAGTGTCATGGGGCAAGTACCATAACAGACTGAAACTGGACACTTGTGCCTGGTAATGAAAAACAAGTCACAGAGAAAGCACTTTAACTTTCTCTCACACTTCAGTAGATCGATGTTAGAAGCCTTAGAGCTTAGATACCTGAACTGGAAAATTATGCTTGGCTGGTGGCTCACACTCTCCACAACTCAAATGTTGGAACCTTAATTTGTATTCAGCCAATGTCAAGGAGATGTATTGCTCATGAGGTCATCTACACTACTCTAATAATATTTTGTGTCACACAATTTGCCACAAAGGTTCTGTGTTTATGTTTTAAAATTTATCTCTTTGCTGTACTTTATTTTGATGCAAAAGGTACAAAGCCATTGCAATGAATGGGAAAGCAATATTATTGTTTGAAAAGTTTTCATTTATCTTTTGTTCATCTGCAGTTCATTTACTGAGGTTTGAAACATTTGAAAAATAGGTTAGGGTCTTACATACAAACATGACTGCATTTTTGGTGTGTTTCCTCTGGATTACAGTTATCATTGTGTGTCTGGGCATTTATGGATACAGTCTTATGTGCACAATGGGACTGAAGTCACAGTCAGCCTTTGGGTGGAGATGTAGCATTTGTAATTAAGTTACATCAGCCAGGATTTTTTTTTCTCATTTAGTGATGATGCATACTGTTCTACTTTTGGGCACTTTCCCAAATGCAAGTGAAAAGAGACAGGAAATACCAGAGGTTTTAAGCACTTAGTATAAGGCAAGTAATTGGGGCACACTTTGCAAATAACACATAGCCATGAAACCACTTGAAAACAGAGATGCTTTTCCTTGCTTAAAAGTACATAAATTTAATCACACTGCACCAATTTTACGGGCATAAAACGGGCCCCCCGGGCCCACTATATGCTCTCATTCTGTGATTCTATAATAATGGCTGTTTCAGGCCCCTTTGCAAAATTGGTCCGCAAATGACTGCAGCATGTGCTGTGCATGCTGTGTTCAGTTTTACAGGCACTCAGTAGCCAAACCAGCAATCCTGAAAGGAACCACTGGAGGCACTCACTCAGCAGGTATCTTTCAGTTATCTGCTAACCTTATTGTAGAGTCAAGAGGAGTAGAAGACCTCCTGCTGGCTCTATATTAAAAACACAGGCTTCTGACGGCCACCACTCACCCACTTCCTGGTTGCCTCCTGCCAGAATCTCCTTAGCCCTCTTGATGCCAGATTCCTAAAGTTGAATCCAACTTCTTAAGCACCTGTAGTGGGATTTGAAACACATTCTCTGGATTAGTAGGCCTCTGGATTACTAGTACAATAACATAACCACTACACAACAATACCTTTAAGTGTTACCACTAATTTAGTTCAAAAGTCCTAGTAATAACAAGGACAGAAAATCCAATGGCAAATTAATGAAACATAAGAGATTAATAATTCAGACCAAATCAACAGATTCCAGGCCAACTTCGAAAAATCAGATCAATGGACCCATAGGTGATAAGTGACATTTTATGTGTGATGTCAAGCACTTTTGTTGGAAACTCTAAGCATATAGTGTGCAAGTGTACCTCCTAAAGATAAGAGAGGTGATTTTCATCTGCCAGCTACCTCTTTCTCACCTGCAAAATGGTTGGCTGCAAGTTCAAAATCACGGGTCATTCTATGAATGTCCAAGATCTTCCTGATGCTATTTTCAGATGGACCGGTAAACAGGTAAGCAGCCTACCTGACTGCTTCAGGTAGGATGCTTCTTGCATATTGCAAAAGAGCTGAACTCAAGAGGTGAGGTGAGAGTGACTGCCCTTGACATCAGGGCAGCATTTGACCGAGTATGGCATCAAGGAGCCCTAGCAAAACTGAAGTCAATGGGAATCAGGGGGAAAACCCTCCGCTGGTTGGAGTCATACCTAGCGCAAAGGAAGATGGTTGTGGTTCTTGGAGGTCAATCATCTGAGCTCCAGGACATCACTGCAGGAGTTCCTCAGGATAGTATCCGAGGCCCAACCATCTTCAGCTGCTTCATCAATGACCTTCCTTCAATCATAAGGTCAGAAGTGAGGATGTTCGCTGATGATTGCACAATGTTCAACACCATTCACGACTCCTCAGGTACTGAAGCAGTCCATGGAGAAATGCAGCAAGACTTGGACAATATCCAGACTTGGGCTGATGAGTGGCAAGCAACATTCAAAGAACAAAGAACAAAGAAAATTACAGCACAGGAACAGGCCCTTCAGCCCTCCAAGACTGCACCGATCCAGATCCTCTATCTAAACCTGTCGCCTATTTTCTAAGGGTCTGTATCTGTTTGCTTCCTGCCCATTCATGTATCTGTCTAGATACATCTTAAAAGACGCAATCGTGCCCGCGTCTACCACCTCCGCTGGCAACACGTTCCAGGCACCCACCACCCTCTGCGTAAAGAACTTTCCACGCATATCCCCCCGAAACTTTTCTCCTCTCACTTTGAACTCGTGACCCCCAGTAATTGAATCCCCCACTCTGGGAAAAAGCTTCTTGCTATCCACCCTGTCTATACCTCTCATGATTTTGTACACCTCAATCAGGTCCCCCCTCAACCTCCGTCTTTCCAATGAAAATAATCCTAATCTACTCAACCTCTCTTCATAGCTAGCGCCCTCCATACCAGGCAACATCCTGGTGAACCTCCTCTGCACCCTCTCGAAAGCATCTACATCCTTTTGGTAATGTGGCGACCAGAACTGCACGCAGTATTCCAAATGTGGCCGAACCAAAGTCTTATACAACTGTAACATGACCTGCCAACTCTTGTACTCAATAACCAGTCCGATGAAGGAAAGCATGCCGTATGCCTTCTTGACCACTCTATTGACCTGCGTTGCCACCTTCAGGGAACAATGGACCTGAACACCCAAATCTCTCTGTACATCAATTTTCCCCAGGACTTTTCCATTTATTGTATAGTTCACTCTTGAATTGGATCTTCCAAAATGCATCACCTCGCATTTGCTCGGATTGAACTCCATCTGCCATTTCTCTGCCCATTTCTCTGACAGTCCCCTTCACTATCTGCTACTCCACCAATCTTAGTGTCGTCTGCAAACTTGCTAATCAGACCACCCATACTTTCCTCCAAATCATTTATGTATATCACAAACAACAGTGGTCCCAGCAGGGATCCCTGTGGAACACCACTGGTCACACGACTCCATTTTGAGAAACACCCTTCCACTGCTACTCTCTGTCTCCTGTTGCCCAGCCAGTTCTTTATCCATCTAGCTAGTACACCCTGGACCCCATGCGACTTCACTTTCTCCATCAACCTACCATGGGGAACCTTATCAAACGCCTTACTGAAGTCCATGTATATGACATCTACAGCCCTTCCCTCATCAATCAACTTTGTCACTTCCTCAAAGAATTCTATTAAGTTGGTAAGACATGACCTTCCCTGCACAAAACCATGTTGCCTATCACTGATAAGCCCATTTTCTTCCAAATGGGAATAGATCCTATCCCTCAGTATCTTCTCCAGCAGCTTCCCTACCACTGACGTCAGGCTCACTGGTCTGTAATTACCTGTATTATCCAGCTACCCTTCTTAAACAAGGGGACAACATTAGCAATTCTCCAGTCCTCCGGGACCTCACCCGTGTTTAAGGATGCTGCAAAGATATCTGTTAAGGCCCCAGCTATTTCCTCTCTCGCTTCCCTCAGTAACCTGGGATAGATCCCATCCGGACCTGGGGACTTGTCCACCTTAATGCCTTTTAGAATACCCAACACTTCCTCCCTCCTTATGCCGACTTGACCTAGAGTAATAAAACATCTGTCCCTAGCCTTAACATCCGTCATGTCCCTCTCCTCGGTGAATACCGATGCAAAGTACTCGTTTAGAATCTCACCCATTTTCTCTGACTCCATGCACAATTTTCCTCCTCTGTCCTTGAGTGGGCCAATCCTTTCTCTAGTTACCCTCTTGCTCCTCATATATGAATAAAAGGCTTTGGGATTTTCCTTAACCCTGTTTGCTAAAGATATAACATGATTCGCGCCACACAAGTGCCAGGCAATGACCATTTCCAACAAGAGAGAATCTAACCATCTCCCCTTGACATTCAATGGCATTACCATTGCTGAATCCCCCACTATTAACATCCTAGGGGCTACCATTGACCAGAAACTGAACTGGAGTAGCCATATAAATACCGTGGCTACAAGAGCAGGTCAGGCTAGGAATCCTGCAGCGAGTAACTCACCTCCTGACTCCCAAAGCCTGTCCACCATCTACAAGGCACAGGTCAGGAGTGTGATGGAATACTCTCCACTTGCCCGGATGGGTGCAGCTCCAACAACACTCAAGAAGCTCGACACCATCCAGGACAAAGCAGCCCGCTTTATTGGCACCCCATCTACAAACATTCACTCCCTCCACCACCAACGCACAGTGGCAGCAGTACGTACCATCTACAAGATGCACTGCAGCAATGCACCAAGGCTCCTTAGACAGCACATTCCAAACCCGCGACCTCTACCAACTAGAAGGACAAGGGCAGTAGATGCATGGGAACACCACCACCTGCAAGTTCCCCTCCAAGTCACGCACTATCCTGACTTGGTACTATATCACTGTTCCTTCACTGTCGCCAGGTCAAAATCCTGGAACTCCCTTCCGAACAGCATTGTGGGTGTACCTACCCCACATGGACTGCAGCGGTTCAAGAAGACAGCTCACCACCACATTCTCAAGGGCAATTAGGGATGGGCAATAAATGCCGGCCTGGCCAGCGTTGCCCATATCCCATGAATTAATAAAAAAATAAAAAATATGCAAATTGGGACCTATGCCACTGTCGTGTCCTGATTGCCATTTTCAGGCCCTGCACACTCTGCCTATTTGTACCAGCTATTGAAGATTTTAATTAGTGGTCCCTGAATGAATCAGATTTTAAAGCTCTTAGTATTGAGAACAGACTCTCAGAGTTAGGCTTATTTACTTTGAAGACTTAGAGGAGACACAACAACAACAACAACTTATATTTATATAGCTTCTTTTCTATAGTAAAATGTCTAAGGCACTTCACAGGAACTTTATTAAATAAAATTTGTCACCAAACACATAAGGACAAGGGCAGTAGATGCATGGGAACACCACCACCACCTGCAAGTTCCCCTCCAAATCACACCATCCTGACTTGGAACTATATCGCCGTTCCTTCACTGTAACTGGGTCAAAATTCTGGAACTCCTAACTTTGGATGTACCTATACCCCAAGGGCTGCAGTGGTTCAAGAAGGCAGCTCACCATCACCTTCTCAAGGGCAATTAGGGATTGGCAATAAATGTGGCCTAGTCAGCACTACCCACATCCCATGAACAAATAAAAAAAAGAAGATATTAGTGCAGATGACCAAAAGTTTTGTAAAAGAGGTAGGTTTTAAGGAGTATTTATAATGAGGAAAGAGATGATCAGAAGTGGAGAGGTTTAGGGAGGGAATTTCAGAGCTTAAGACCTAGGCAGCTGAAGGAACAACTCCCAATAGTAGGACGACTAAAATCAGGTATGTTCAAGAGACTGGAATTAGATGAGTGTAGATAGCTAGACGGTTGTCGGGCTGGAGGAGATAACAGCGATAGGGAGGGTGAGGCAATGGAGGTATTGGAAAACAGGATGAGAATTTTAAAAAGTGAGGCATTGCTTAACCTGGAGCCAATGTAGCTTACTGAACATAGGGTTGATGGGTGAATGGGACTTGGTACAAGATAGGACACAGGAAACACAGTTTTGGATTATCTCAAGTTTACGGAGAGTAGAACATGGGAGGCCAGCCAGAACTGCATTCCAATAGTCAAGTCTATAGGTAACAAAGGTAACCAATGTGGTTTTCAGCAGCAGTTGATCTGAGGCAGGGATGGAGTTGGGTGATATTACAGAGGTGGAAATAGGTGTTTGTAGTGATAGTGTGGATATATGGTGGCATGTATGATTGCAATTTTTAAATGATGAAGTGATTAGATAAAATATTTGAAATGGATAGGGTTAATAAGACTAGAGGACATAGCTGTAAAATCCATAGCTAAAATGTCAGTTTAGGTACCAAGAAGTATTTATTTTGATAGAGTGTAATGGCCCAGTGGAATAAACTACTGAGATATGTGGTAGGTATGGATTTTCTCCCGTTCTTATAAATAAAAGCTTGACAAGTTTCTGAAAGAAGCAGAAATTTCCAGTTATAGGGACTACATTGCGAATTAGTTGTGAGTGTGATGAGTCATTATGACAGCAGCATGTCAGAGCTGCCTTGGGGAGCTGGAGAAGATTTCCCAGATTTCCTCCTGAATTGGTCTCAGGGGAGTTTTTTTCTCTCTTTTGCCTCTCCCAGGAGATATTGTGGCTAGGAAATGGTGAACAACAGTATGTGAGGTTCTGCTGTTGACTGGATGGGTGGGCTTTCTGGTCTTTTTTTGTATGTTCAGATTCAAATTTTCATATCCTGTAATTTTTAATTCAGTAAGTTAGATGTCATAACCATTTTGCCAGTTACACACATTTTTACACGTTATTATCTGGTCTTAAATGAGCCCTGAATCAGGTAAGGTAACTATTACTTTAGTAAAGTCTGTGGGTATTAAGGTTAAGTTAGCAAAAACAAATTACAAAGCAATGAGACCACAAATCTTTTAAAGATGATGCCTATATTTGTAGCAAAGTACTCATGAGCTTGTGCAGTTTCTGCTAACATGCTAATTGATGTTTTCACTCAACTCTCACTGGTGTCAGTATGAAGGAAAGGATTCTTGCCTCACAGACCACACTTCCATTTTAGACTGCGGTATTCCATATGGGAAAAACAAATGTTTCATGAACAGTTACTAATTATATTTTCACCATAGTCGCTGTACCATTAGGACAGGAATGAACCATAGGTGGTCCAGAAGCAGTGTCAGCTGCATTAACATATGCCATGCATTTACCTCAGTGACCTCCAAGTCAGTACAGCTGGGTTACACATAAGTTGCCACCTTCTGCATTGTGTTTCTTTTCAAATTAAGAGTTTCTGTACTTTACTTCAAGGAAGACTGTCAAAAAATAATGTTATGATACACACCAGACCACCTTAGAACACTAAGCATTTTTAACAGTTTTAATGTAAAGTATTTCTCTGAAATTTATAACATCCTTTCTGCATTGCAGCAAAAAATATACCAAGACAGAAGTACAGTCAAAAGAAGTGATTGGAGAAATTAAGCTAGTGAAGATTTGCTATAAGATTATTCTTAGATCTGCTGAGACTATTCCTACGCACTATGCATCCTTGCCTACTCCCTTCAAAGTAACTCTGTAAATCTACAGGAGTGAAACCACACTAAGGACCAGATTTTGTTCTCAACCCGACACCGCGTTTCGTGGTGGGGGAGGGACCAGAGAATGGGGGCAGAATCGCCCACAGTGTAACCCAATGCCGGGATTCCTGTTTCTGATGCTCCCGGGGGCGGGATAGGCTGATGACGACCTTCCCGCCCAGAGGCCAATAGTTACACTCCGGGAAAGGCTGACACTGGGATCTTACCAATGGCAGGGGAGGGCCTCTGCTGCACGGGGAGGATGCCTTGGAAAATGAGGCGCCTCCCTGTAGGCTTGGGGCGTGTGTCCCTCCTTCATGGGAAATTTGTGGCTCATGGAGGACCCCCACCAGGAACAAATGTACCCCCCAGGAACCCCCACCCCCTGGACCAAATGCCTATACCCTCCAATCTCCCTCGCCGGGGCCTTCAGAAATGGCCCCGGTGACCCAGCCTCACCGACCTCTTCTCTGGGGTCTGAAAAAAATGCAGAGGCGGTGTTCCCCCGGCCTTTTTGGCCCGGCGTGGGGAGTCCCGCTTTCCGCACAGAATCCAGCCCTAAGTGCAGAAATAGTTTAATATTGTACATCTGTGAATAGTAAAAAAGTACAAAATCCAACATTGTTAAGATGAAGACATCTCGTTAGCCTGAAAATACCACTTCGATGATAGGCCCTATCTATTGATAATTACTTTCATGGTGATTCCTAACTAAGTTACCTTTGAAAGATGTATATATCTTCTCTGTTCTGTTTCAAGTACTCTATCATGGTCCAGTTTTTAAATCACAATTCAAGCATCACCTTGGCTCTGTTGATAGGATTCTCCCCTCTGAATTAGGTGTTGTGTGTTCAGATTACACTCCAGGAAAGGCTGACACTCCATTGTACTATGTCTGTGATAATCTATATTGTCAGAGGTACTAATCTTCAGGTGAAAGGTTAACTTGAAAACCCATATGCTTGTTTTGATGGTTCAGGTTGATGTTAATGATTCAATGGCACAATTTGAGCAAGGGGTTCCTCCAGGGGCCATCATTCCTTCCTCAATCCAAATCATCAATAACAGATCAAATGGCCATTCAACTTAATGGGCTGAATTTTACCAGCCCCTTGGTGTCGGTGGTCGTGGCGGGGAGGCCCGTAAAATACTTGCGGGAGCGGCCTGCCACAACCCCCCGATGCCGAGAAGGTCCCGCCGCATTTTACTGGTGTCAGTGAGGCCTCGGTGCGCACCCCCCCACCCCACCCCACCCCACCCCCGCGGCTTGGTGGAAGAGCATTCATTTAAATATTAAAATTAATTGAAACAACATGCAAATCAACTTACCTTGTCCCGGTGGCCGTCGCATGCCAATATTACGGTCGTCAAATGGAAGTCCCGTGCCTTCGGAACTCCGTATGGAGTTCCAAGGCGTGACATTGGTGGGGAGGGGGAGGAGTGAAAGTTTCTGGGCGGTGGGGGGAGAGGGGAGAACTATTCTAATTGGTTGTGCAGATGATGGGAAGGGGTTGAGGGTCAAAGGTGCTGAAGTTAGGGGAGAAAGTTCACAAAATGAAAAGGTGCTTTTATGGGGGGATAATACATGAGGACACAATGAGGGCTGTGGTGTGGGAGAGGGGAATCTATGTTGAAATAAAAGTGTTCGGCAGGTTCTGGTGAAGCGGCACCTTTAATTATTGAAATGAGATTGAAGGGCTTGAATCCCTTTAAAAATGGCACCGGACATCGTTGCTGGGGACGAAACGTCCGCCCCCGATGACGTGAGAGGGGGCGGCTGCTCCGCCTCCTCCATTTAAATGAGCCCCCGCACAAAATATTGCGGGGGTTTGGCGACAGCGCATCCGCACCTGAAGTCTGCCAATTTCAAAACACACCACTGTGATGTGCGCTGCGCCTAAAAAATTCAGCCCAATGTTTGTGGAATTTTCCAAAACTGTTGAATTCTATTTTAATAGTTTCTACTCAATCATTTATCAAATATTTGGATGATAACTTTTGCCAAAAAATCATCTCCATACTTCACAGCTAAAGCTTTAGAATATAATGCATTTGTTCTTTAGAAATTATTAAAACATGCATTAAATACTCCATAAGGCAAAATGATTCTTTCCTGCAAACTTCAAAATCTTCTCATACAGGATTGTTAGATTCTTATGATTGAGAAAATAAATGATCAAATATTCAAAACTAGTATTTGGCAAGTTGAACTAAATCAAAAAAACTAGAGACCATATTGTTCGATATCTTGTTTTAATTAAACAGTTAGAATTCACTGGCCTGTTGCTTCTTTAAAATTTAACGATTCTTCCTCTTGGGTTTTTTTGAATGTGGAGAAACATGGAGACCATTTTCAGAACATGTGGCGATTAGAATTGCCGATACCAACCTGTACTTGGATAATTTAGGCCGAGGTTTTATTTTCTAAGATATTTATTCACCTCCTTGCTTCTCATTATCTTCCTGCAGTATTTATTAACCATGAAAGAAAAAACATTGCCTTTATTTAGCACCTTTCACATCCTCAGGATGTCCCAGGGAGTTTCACAGTTAATTAATTACTTCTGAAGTATAGTGACTGTTATAATGTAGGAAAGTTAGTGGCCAATGTGCAAATAACAAAGTCCCACCTTCTTTGAGTGCCAATGGTGTGGTGTACTTAATACTGAAAGAAAATGACTGGCCTATACACTTAGCCACCCTTGTAGGAAAGCACTGGATTTAGCTTAGTGTCCTACATTTTCCAAGTACACACAGGCAATGGAGAACTTTATCTACCACCAGTGCCATTTGGAAAATAACCTTAGTGTCTCAGCATGGATGCACTGTTGATGTCAAGCACATATATATATAAAAGCATGATTTATTCACAGAATCACCCTCATATTACCAGTAAATTGTGTAAAGATATTGAAGGAATAAACAATATAAAGTAAGTAAGGTGGGACCAGATAGATAGCTAAAAAAATTTGCACAGTTATAAAATAGAGAGAAAAATGGATAGTGGAAGTAAAAATGTAACCACTGAAGTTCAGTTTTATTTTTGAAACCTACAGGAGCAAGCCAAACCACAGTCAACTGAATTAAATTCCTATGTTTGTGCATTTGCAGGTGACTCACTAAAACTACATTTATAAAAGCTTGCCTGACAACATTGGATTCAAGTTTACAATAATATTTAAATGTTTCATAGTAATTATTTGTCATATCAGTTACCTGGTGTAAAAACAACTCGTGTCTTATTTTTAAAGTCAGACATTATTAAAAGTTTTATGACCAAAGGTGTAAAATCAAAGGGGAAAATCAATTCCAATTTCCAATGAATGCAATAAAAGAGCTAAATAAAACAAAATCCATCAAAATTTTAACCTATGTAAACCCAGCAAATTGGGAGTAAAAGGGATTAATCGTGGTATTTTGATTTAGAGCAAGAAATACAAAAATGCAGAAAATGCCCCCTAGAAAGGAACATATTGACATTTCTTAACAAGTTTTTCAGTCATTAAACCTTCTTTGTATTCTATTGGAAGTTAGCTATGATGACACGTCATTTAAAACAGTCAAACAAATTGTAATGTTAGTTTACTCTTATCATGTGACTTCTGTAATTTCACCAACAAATATGTTGGGGTGCACTTCTTGGTTCACTGGAAGCCCATACACTGCTTCCGTAACATGCTCAATATCTTCTTCTTTGGCCTCCTTGTCTCGGGAGACAATGGGTAAGCACCTGGAGGTGGTCAGTGATTTGTGGAGCAATGCCTGGAGTGGCTATAAAGACCAAGTCTAGAGTGACAGACTCTTCCACAGGTGCTGCAGAAAAAATTGTTTGTCGGGGCTGTTACACAGTTGGCTCTCCCCTTGCGCTTCTGTCTTTTCATTCATGTACAAAAAAATTTTTTATATGGGATATATTGGTCTTGGAGGGAATGCAGCATAAGTTTACCAGAATGATAGCTGGGGCAGATTTTTTCCCCCCGATATGGGGGTGGGAACGGAGGCAGGTGGACCTGTAATTTCACTGTGCTGGCCATCCTACTGATTTGCAATTGCCACTCTGACAGTCAGCAATTTTTCTCAGGAGTGAGGGAAAGTGGGACCTGGCAACTTGCCAGATTTGTTTCAATGGCCAATAAAGCTGGTTAACAAGCTAGTTGTCAACTCATTAAGGGCTAGTTTGCTATTTTTGTGGGGAGGCATGGGTTAAAAAATGGATCTGGAATAGTCCAAGTAGAAGGAGGCGGCAGCACAGTGGGGAGCCAGTCATGGCCATACCATTCAATTAGGTGGACCCATAAAAGTGTGTACAGTTGAGAGGGGCACGTATCCATTGGCACACGGTTGCCATCAGGAGAGCAGAGTTAGCAGAGTGAGTAGTCTGTCCGTGTTCGGTCAGTGGAGAGGTTGGGGGGGGGTGGTGGTGTGTGTGCAGTAATCATTGTGAGTGCAGCTGACCGAAAGCAAGGCAACAGCTGGACAGAGGATTAATGTACGCTGAGATAGGGACAAGTGAGCATCAAATCACTGAGTGAGCAATCAGTGAGATTCATCAACAGGAAGGGCTTCTGCTTCGTAAACATGCGCCTGGAATGTGACCACAACAAGAGCTTTATGCATGTGTGCGTTCACTAAACTGATAGCTGCAATGATGCCTTCATCCTCCGGCAGTCCAGGATGCTGCAGCTCTTCAAGTCATGACCTAAACTCCGTGGATGGATTCTAGGGGACAAAGGATGTCTCTGGAAGAGGTGGCTATTTACCCTTTACATGACCCAGATATGGAAGCACAGAAGCACTACAACTGAAGCCATCTGCTTACTACATCACCATCAAGCAGGACTTCTGAAGATGTGGACCGATAGGGTGGCACTCTGCAGTATACTCCTGCAAGGGTTTTGTGCATTGTGGTGGTCTGCTGTGCTCTACATAAGAACATAAGAAATAGGAGCAGGAGTAGACTATGTGACCCCTTGAGCCTTCTGTGCCATTCAATATGATCATGGCTGATCTTCTTCTTCAACTCCACATTTCCACCTGCTCCCTATATCCCTTGATTCCCTCAGAGACCAAAAATCTGTAAATCTCAGCCTTATATATAATTCCAAAGATTCACAACCTTTGGAGTGAAAAGGATTCTCCTCATCTCAGTGTTAAATGATCAATCCCTTATCCTGAGACTGTGCCATCGTGTTCTCGATTCCCTGGCCAGGGGAAACACTGTCTGTTATGTGTTACCCTGTCAAGCCCCTTCAGAATCTTGTATGTTTTAATGAAATCACCTCTCATTCTTCTAAACTCCAGAGAGTATAGACCCAATTTACTCAGCCTCTTATTATAGGACAACACTCTCATCCCAGGGACCAATCTAATAATCCTTCACTGTACTGACTCCAATACAAGTATACCATTCCTTAAATAGGGAGACCAAAACTGCACACGGTACTCCTGGTGTGCTCCCATCAAAGCCCTGTGCAATTGTAGCAAGACTTCCTTATTCTTGTACTCCAATCCCCTTGCAATAAAGAACTACATGCCATTTGCCTTTCTAATTACTTGCTAACCTCCTGTGTTCCTTGTACGAACACATCCAAGTCTTTCTGGGCATCAACATTTAGAAGTTTCACAACTTTAAAAAATATTCTGCTTTTCTGTCTTTACAACCAAAGTGAATTACTTCACACTTCCCCACATTATACCCCATCAGCCACCTTGTTGCCGACTCACTTAACCTGTCTATATCTCTTTGCAGTCTCATTGTGTCCTCCTCACAGCTTACATTCTCACCTAGCTTTGTATTGTTGACAAACTTGGACACATTACTCTTGACCCCTTCGTCTAAGTCATTAATGTAGATTGTAAATAGCTGAGGCCTCAGCACTGATGATTGTGGCACTCCACTAGTCACAGCTGCCAACTTGAAAATGGCCCATTTTTGCCTACTCTTCTTCCTGTCCGTTAATTAATCCTCTATCTATGTTAATATATTATCCACAACTCCATGTGACTTATGTTGCATATTAGCCTTTTCTGTGGCACCTTATCGAATGCATTTTGGAAATCCAAGCATATCACATCTACTGGTTCAAACATGATTTCCTTTCAAAAAATCATCTTGATTTTGTCTGATCATACTATGCTTTTCTAAGCACATTCTTGAGACTTCCTTAAAAATAGATTCCAGCACTTTCCTGATGACTGGTGTCAGGATAACTGGCTTGTAGTTACCAGTTTTCCCTTTCCCTCCTTTCTTAAATAGCAGTGTTGTATTTGCTAACTTCCAATCCACTGGCACCATTACAGAATCTAGGGAATTTTGGAAAATCCTAGAGCCAACTATATTAGAACCCTGTGATGTAGGCCATCAGGTCCTGGGGATTTGTCAGCTTTTAGCCCCTTAAGTTTCTGCAATACTTTTTCTCTGCTGATATTAATTACTTTAAGTTCCTTACACTTATTAGCTTTTTGGCTACCCTCTATTTATGGTATGTAATTTGTGTTTTCTTTTATGAACACATATGAAATATTTGTTCATTGTCTCTGCCATTTCCTCATTCCCCATGATAATATCTTCTGCCTCGGCCTCTAAGGGACCAATGTTTATTTTAGCTACTCTTTCTTCATATACTTTTAAAAACTCTTATAATCCATTTTTATATTCCTGGATAGCTTACTCTCATTCTATTTTTTCTCTTCTTAACAATTTTTTTGGTTGCCCTTCACTGGTTTCTGAAACACTCCCAATCCTCAGGCTTACTATTGTGCTTTGCAACATTATAATCCTCTTCTTTTAAGCTAATACTACCCTTAACTTCCCTAATAAGCTGTAGATGGATTTTTCTCACTGAGTTTTTGTTTTTTAATCAAATTTATTTTTGTTGAATATTTTGAATTGTTTCTTTAAATGTTTTCCATTGTCTACTAACTGCCATACCTTTTAGTCCATTTACCCAATCAAACTTAGCCAGCTCTTCCCTCATACTTATGTAATTGGCTTTGTTTAAGTTCAAAATTCTTTTTTGGGACTGATGTATATCACTTTCAAAATTAATATGGAATTCAGTCGTGTTATGATCACTTTTTCCCAGAGGATCTTTTACTATGAAATTACCAATTAAACCTGCCTCATTGCACAATACTCGATTTAAAATAGCTTTCTCCCCAGTTGGTTCCACAACATATTGTTCCAAGAAACTGTCACAAAAGCATTCTACAAATTCATCTTCAAGACGACCTTTGCCAGTTTGATTCATCCAGTCCATATGAAGATTAAAGTCCCTCACAATTATTAAATTGCCTTTTTATTCCTAATCCCCACCTATACTGATTAAACCTCATGATTTTCTAAGCCAACATCCTTTCTCGCTACTGTCCTTATGTCATCCTTTACTATGAGAGCTACATCTCTTCCTTTTCCATTCTGTCTTTTTGAAATGTTGTGTGCCCTGGAATATTTATTTCCCAACCTTGGTCAGCTTGTAACTATGCCTCTGTAATGGTGATTAAATTCAAACCCTTTATCTCTATTTTGGCTGTGAGTTCATCTATCTTATTGCGAATGCTTAGTGCATTCAAATAAAGAGCCTTTAATTATTTTTTACTATTTTTTACTATTATTCTTATTCTCTGATGCACGATTACTGTTAAACTCACTGTCCCTTTCTGTCACATGGCATGTCTTTACCCAAATCACTACACTCTTCTATTGCTTCAACTTTTCTCTTCAGATTTATAAATTTCCCTTCACCTGACCTCCCTCTCTTTTATTTTAAAGTCCTGTCCACGGTCCTAGTTATACAATTCATCAGGATACCGATCCCAGTCTGGTTTAAGTGGAGCCCGTTCCAAAAGAGCAGCTCCCTCTTTCCAAGGTACTGGTGCCTGTGCGTCATGAATCAAAACCTCTTCTTCCCACACCACTCTTTGAGCCAGGCATTTAATTATCTAATCTGCTTGACCATATATGCCAGTTGGCACGTGGCTCAGGTAACAATCCAGAGATTATTAACTTTGAGGTTCTGCATTTTAATTTGGACCCTAACTCCTCAAACTCTGTCACCAGAACATCGTTCCCAGTTCTACCTATGTCATTGGTTCCTACATGGACCACGACAACTGGATCCACACCCTCCCAGCCATGAGGAGATGTCTTTAACCCTGGCACCGGGCAAGCAATAGAACCTTTGGAGCTCCCAGTTGCGGCTGCAGAGAAAGTATCTATTTCTCTGACTATACTGTCCCCTATCACTACCACATTCCTTCTCAACCCTCCCCCCACTTGAATGGTGTCCTGCACCACAGTGCCATGATCAGTTTATCAAACCACCCTGCAGTCCTTGTTCTCATCCCCACAGGTAACAAGTACCTTGTACCTATTAGTCAAAGTCAAGGGCTGAGGCTCCTTCTTCACTGCATGCTGGATCCCCATACCTGCCTGACTTACAGTCCCTGATCATTGACCAACTCTAACGTTCATAACATGGCACTCCAGAGAGGTGTGGACCTTGAAGAGGGGAAGCGCTGGATTGACACAGTGCACAGAGGAGGAGGAAGTGGAAGAGGAGAAGGAAGAGGAGGAGGAGAAGTTGGATGCAGAACAGAATGGTGCCAATGCTGTGCAGAGAGGTGGCCAGGGCAGGCTAGGGAGTCAAAGCTCTCATTAGGATGACATGGACCCTTGGGACATCTGATCCAGGGACATTTCAGCTGAGTGATGTTTACCCCGTAGTACTGCATGCTCTGGTGCTCACTTTGATTTCCCTGTGAGAACACATCTATTTCACACATAACCTTAAATATATCTATTCTTACTGGCATTACATAGTACATCTGTGTCCAGTGTTCTCAGTGTCCCTGTTCAAAGACCATTGCTTCCTTTCACCACTTCTTCCCTCTTTTCCAGTCTTGCCTTTAAAGAATGTATGCTCACACATCTGAGATTATGACTCAATATTTCCAGCATTATTAATAAATTGCAATGTGTACAATCACAAATGAAATAAACCCCAGTGAACCCCTTAGTTCTATGACCGACACAACGTAGAAACATAAGAACAAGAGTAGACCATTCAGCCCATCGAGCCTGCTCCGCCATTCAATTCAATAATGGCTGATAATCCACTTCAATGCCTTTTTCCCACACTATCCCCCTAGCCCTTTATGTCATTGGTATTTAGAAATCTGTCAATCTCTGCTTTTAACATACTCAATGACTGAGTTTCCACAGCCCTCTGGGGTAGAGAATTCCAACGATTTATAACCCTCTGAGTAAAGAAATTTCTCATCTCCTTCCTAAGTGGCATCCCCCTTATTTTAAAATTGTGTCCCCTGGTTCTAGATTCCCCAACCAGGGGAAACATCTTACCTGCACTTACCTACCCTGTCTATCCGTTTAAGTATTTTGTAGGTTTCAATGAGACCACCTCTCATCCTTCGAAACTCTAGAGAATACAGGCCCAGTTTCCCCAAGCTCTCTTCATAGGACAGTCCCGCCATCCCGGGAAGAAGTCTGGTAAACCTTCATTGCACTCCCTCTATGGCAATAATATCCTTCTGTAAGGGGCCAAACTGCATACAGAACTCCAGGTGCGGTCTTAACCAAGGTTCTATACAATTGAAGCAAGACTTCACTGCTCCTGTACTGAAATCCTCTTGCGATAAAGGCTAACATACCATGTGCCTTCCTAATTGTTTGCTGCACCTGCATGCTAGCTTTCAGTGGCTTATTGATAAGGACACCAAGGTCCCTTTGTACATCTACACTTTCTAATCTCTTACCATTTAAGAAATACTCTGCACATCTATTCCTCCTACCAGTGGATAACCTCACATTTTTCCACATTATATTCCATCTGTTCTTACCCACTCACTCACTCTGTCCAAATCCTCTTGAAGCCACTTTGCAGCTTCCTCACAACACACATTCCTACCTAGTTTTGTGTCATCCGCAAACTTGAAATATTACGTTTGGTCCCCACATCCAAATCATTGATATATATTGTGAACAGCTGGGGCCCAAGCACTGATCCCAGCGATACCCCACCAGTCACAGCCTGCCAACACGAGAATGACCCGTTTATTCCTACTCTCTGTTTTCTGTCTGTTAACCAATCCCTAATCCATGCCAGTATATTACTTCCTATCCCATGTGCTTTAGTTTTGCTAACCAACCATCTGTGACGAACTTTATCAAAAGCCTTATGAAAATCCAAGTATACTACGTCCACTGACACCCCTTTATCAATTCCGTTAGTAACATCCTCAAAAAACTCCAACAGGTTTGTCAAACATGATTTCCTATTCATGTTGACTATGCCCAATCAGATCATTATTATCCAAGTGTCCATTTATCACATCCTTTAGAATAGATTCTAGCATTTTCCCTACTGTAAATCTAACAGCTCTGTAGTTCCCTGTTTTCTCTCTCCCTCCCTTCTCAAATAGTGGGGTGACATTTGCTACCTTCCAATCTGCACGAACCATTCCAGAATCTATAGAATTTTGGAAGGTGATCACTAATGCATCCACTATCTCCGTAGCTACCTCTTTCAACACTCTGGGATGTAGAATATCAAGTCCCGGGGACTTATCAACCTTCAGCCCCATTAATTTCTCCAATACAACCTTCTTACTAATACTAATTTCTTTCAATTCTTCATTCTCCCTAGTCCCTTGGATCTCTAATTCTTGGACATTTCTTGTATCTTCCTCAGTGAAGAGAGACACAAAGTAATCGTTGAGCTTCTCTGCCATTTCTCTATTCCCCATTATAAATTCTCCTGACTCTGCCTGTAATGGACGCACAATGACCTTCGCTCTTGGCCACTTGTTCATGGTGCTCCCCTTGTGGGCTGGAATGAGGTAGAGACAGGCTGCTCGTGTGCATCTGCTTGCAGCTGAGATGCATGGGGCAGTTGTCCTCATCGTGCAGGTGCCAGTGAAGGCACCTCCAGAGGCTGCTGCACTGGTGTCAATGGAGGGGAAGCCTCCATGGGGCCCTGCTGCATAGATGATCCCTGAGTCAGAGGGGCCAAGGAGGCCGATAATGATGATGATGGTCCCTCATGAGAGGTAGCACCCTGATCCTTATTGGTGACTGACTCAACCGTTTGATGGTGTTCTGGATTATTGGATAGGACCACCAGCTAGGGTGCAACTGGCATCCAATCCATGCATCTTTGTGCAATCAGCACTACTGACTCGTCAATGCTATGAAGTGTGGCATGCATTCTGTGCCTGTCAGTGCACTGTTCCTGAATTCACTCAGAATGATGCCGCATATGGTTCTCTCACGCCAGGACCCACCCTGGTAGAGGGTGTGCTTGAATGATGTGACAGTGCTGGGTCTCTTAGTTTCTTTTCATCCAAGGCCCCCAGTGATGCTGCAGCGCCATTGGCATGCTCCCTCGCCACATCTGGCCCTGTGGGAGACATAAGATGGAGATGATGAGAACTCACCTCTGACAACAGATGCCTCTGTAGAGCAGAAGCTTCCCAATGCAGCAGAGGATTTGGCTTGTTGTCAGACAGGGAGGAGTGCATTCCATTCCCTTTATCTACCACATTCAATATCTTTTCACCCTCTCCTCCAGGTGTTCTGTGCTCTCCATCACCCACTTCCTCATGTGGCACCACCCTCGCAGTGTCCATCGCCACCTCCTCCATTGCAGTCAGGATGGCGAGCTGGGGAACACCCTCTCTCTGGCAGTCTGCACCCTTTACTCCTGCAAGGACAAAAGAGAAAGACATAAGGCAACACTGGCCTCTCTCACCAATGGCAGCTGCTCATTTAAATAAGAAGCTGCATGTATCAGTGCTGCTACAGTTCTCAACAGCACTAGGCCTCTGGGCATCGCTGACGGGTCAGTGATCACCCTAGGCACACTCTTCTCCCATGTTCAGGAACAGCATGCACCCTCAAGTTGCTCAGCTTGTCTGTCTGCTGATGGCTGCAGACCTGAAGGCCTGGCATCTCGGTGTCGTGTTGCACTCACCTTGCCAGAATGAAGAAGGACATTAAACCTTTTGCTGCACTGCACCCAGGTACTTCTGACAACACTATGGCTGCTGACTTGTTCTGTCAATTCTAGCCAGGCCTGCTTAATTTGGTTGGGTGGCCTTCTTCTGCTACCCTATGGGAATAAGACCCCTTATCTCTTGCGTACAGTCTCCAACATCACCTCAACGACTGCATCAGAAAACCATGGGGCAGCCCTATTGTGGGTGCCTGGCCTCTGACTTTCCTCTTCCTGACTTCTGCCTTCTATTGATTTGGAAGATGGTTGCCACTATAATGGCTGTCGTCATGCTTTAAAGTCAGGCCCCATTTTCAGAGTCCTGCCTCCAACCCACCCGCTGCCGCTAATTGGCTTCCAAATCCATCCTCCAGCCAATTAGCTGCCAACTACAAGAAAATTGCCTGCTCTGACTACCTCTTGGAGCAGGATTGGCACCCAGAAATGGTTCTGACATCAGTGTCCTGACCTCCAACAGAAAATCCTGACCCTGGATTCCAAAGTTTAAATTAAAAAAGAGATTATGCAGACTAAAGTTATATTCCTTGGAATTTTGAAGGTTGAGGGGTGATTTGATTGAAGTTTTCAAAATATTAAGAGTAACAGATAGGGTAGATAGAGAGAAACTGTTTCCAATGCTTGGGGAATCTAAGACTCGGGAACTGTCTACAAATTAGTGTCAGACCATTCAGAGTGAAATTAGGAAACACTTCTACGTGCAAAGGCTGGGATTTTACAAAGCTCCCAACATCAGGCTCCATGATGAGGAGACCGAAGATCATTCCGGCAGCGGCCTGCCACGGAGCCTGATGCCAGGAGGGCTGGGCCCGATCTTCCCAGCAGCAGCAAGGCTCTGTGGCGGACTCGGATTAAAATATTCGAATTAACAGAATGCATACATTGAAATAAAATTGACTCCAATTTTACCGTCGGGCCACGATCTTCTGCATGACAGCCAGCACTCCCGCTCTTTCATTTTCCCGTCTGGGGAAAGCAGGCGCCGTAGTGGTGGGAATCATGAGATTTTTAGTGTGGGTGGTGGGTGGGGGGGGGTGGTGTGGTAACGGGGTCAAATTTACATCATTAGTGTTGGGGATGGCGGGAAGGGGTGACTGTGTAGTTTGTTTAGTTTAGAAGGGGGGTAAAGGTCAAGTGTGGGAGGCCACTCCTCCATGTGATTAGGTGGGGGGGTGGGTGGCAGCCAAACTGGCATATTATTGTGGACCACCATTGAGGAAGATCGCTCTTGGTGGCGGGAGCATAAAATCCAGCCCAAAGGGTGGTAGAAATTTGGAACTCTCTTCTGAAAACGACAATTGATGCTGGATCAATTGTTAATTTTAAATCTGAGATTGATGATATTTTATTAACCAACTATAATTAGAGGTATGGGGAAAATGTGTGTTTATGGGGTTGGGTTATGGATTAGCCATGATCTCATTAAATAGGGGAACAGTCTTGATTGGTGTCGCAGTCCGCACTGTGGAAGCTGCGTGTGATTTGAACACTGTTTAAGGAGGCTTGCCTTGTGACGATGAGGTCCAGCTGGTGCCAACGATGCAATCTTGGATGCCTCCATGAAACCTGGTGACAGGGTTTAGTGTAAAGGAAAGAGTTGGTGATGCAGAGGTTATGATAGGTACACAACTCAAGCAGTCTCTACCCGTTCTCATTCATCCTTCCAACGCCATAACGCCCAAGGCAGGAGGGCCATGAGTCATGGTAGGCCCCAACCCTGGCATTAAAGTCCCCCAGCAGGAACAGGTGTTCGGTGTTGGGGATGCTGCTAATGATATTATGGAGTTCCTCGTAGAACTGGTCTTTAGCTTCAGGTGGGGAGCAGACTGTTGGAGCATAGATGCTGAGTAGGTGTACTGGACCAGAGGTGGTGAGCAGTCGGATGGACAGTATGCATTCCGAGCCATTTGAGGGAGGCTCTATCATGCTGAGCAAGGAGTTTCTGATGGCGAAGACCTCTCCATGCTGTCTTGGTTCTTCATGATCCCTGCCCTGCCAGAAGAAGGTGTAGTCTTGCTCTGTTAGAGATCCACTCGCAGGGAGGCGTGTCTCCTGAAGTGCTGCAATGTCTACATTGAGTCTACTGAGCTCGTTGTTAATGATGGCTGTCTTCCGAGAATCGTTGATTTGTGTAAGGTCTTCCGACAGGCCAGGACACAAAGTTCTGACGTTCCAGCTTGCAAAGCGAAGGGCTGGTACCTTCTTTCCTTTTTTCATGTTGTTTGGTGCGGTGTTGCAGTCCGCTTTTCGGGCAATGACCCTGAGCTCCCAGCACCCATTGAAGCAGGTGGACTGTGGCGGGACAGAACCTTATTGACCGAGGGCTGCCCGGTTTGAGGCGGGCTGTAGCTGTCCAGTGAGGTGCGATGACCTCTCCCACCAACAAAGGCAACCCGTGGCGCCCAATCTCTACGCCAATTGAGATGGACTTATAACCCGTGTTTACACTAACATTTATATTATATTGGTCTTTTATACATAGTTATATACTGCTTGGTTTGTGGTTTTATCACTTATAAAGAATAAGAATCATTATTAATAAAAGTGTGAAGATGCTATTAGTATGTAGTAAACATAGACAGGAATTATGTTAAAATTGGAATGATTTATGCTGCAAAAACTTGTTGTTTTGCACTGTACTCATATGCGTGAAGAGACGCTTACTCCCAAAATCTCAGCAAAAATTTTTAAACTTGCACGATTAAGTGAGAGTACCAAATTCTTATTTCTGATTGTGCTTGTTCACCCAGTCAAGTAGATAATTGTTGCTCTGCTTCACCTTGCTTAGCAATAGTCACTGACAAATAGTTTAAAAAAAGCACTCAAAACTTTTGTCAAGGGTTTCCTTCTTGAGGCAGTCAGGTAATGCGGCATAATAATGGATGTGGGTTTGTTTTGATTATGCTTTAGGTTACAGCCAGAGCTCTTAAATTGGAAATTATTTTATTCTTCTGCTATAAAATGTACCCAGGAAAGGATTCTTTACTTTCCCAAAAATTGTCAACGCACTGGTCCCCAAAGAGACAGTAACAACATGTAGAGATTTCTCTGCCAGAAAATAGATGTTGATTTTTACAGACATGACAGCTGTATGTAGTGAATTAAATGCAGACACTGGGGTTCATTTATCACAATAAGAAAGAGCATGGCAAGAGTGGAGGTCCATATTTTCTTGGATTTCATCAGTGTGTGATATGAATCTAGCTGCAACTGAAGTGCCAAAGTAATGCTGAAAACTCCCCAACTGTACACTTTGAATAATACTAAAAGACCTTTGATCTACTGGAACCCTAGAGATACTTCAGGGATTGGCCAGCTGCTGCCAAGGGCCAAGCTGAAACACTGTGTGCCTTTTAGAATACACTCTCCAATATAATGTGTCCCATATTAATCAGCTGACGATCTGATTTTCCATCACTAAAAAATTGAATGCAGTCATAACTTAGATTTGGCCGCTTTACTTTGTAAATTGTACATATTGAAATACTGGCATCTTTTTGGCCAAAGGGTTGGTTCTACACAAAATGAAAAATATGTCTAGTTTTCACTTGCCTGACAAAACTAAAGATGCAGTAAACCCTTTCAATAGGCATTAATGAATCTCTATAGCAACTTACTATGTACTTCAGCCATCATGTTCTTTCAATTTTCATTCTTATTTTTTCGAGATAATTTTTCTTTTAAAACATCATTTCAGTGAGTTTTGTAAATTATTTTATTTTCTCACCTCCAAGGCTGGATTTAAAGCAGCCCTCAATGTCGGGATCCGTGGCAGGATGGGATGGGAAGGAGGGGGGCTGAAAATGGCCCTGGATGGGGCCCGCCATGTACCCCAATGCTGGCAGGGCCCAGCCCGATATTACCAGTGGCAGTGAGGCCTTGTGGCAGCGGCCCCACCATTTGGCGATGGGACTGCAATTTAAATAGTTAAATAAATTAAAATAAGTGAATTAATGAATCTGACATAGCCTCCTGATATCCCACCATGATCTTCAGTCCGGTGGCCAGCACTCCCGCACCTTCGGATCCCTGTCCGGGGAAACGAGGCGCAACACTTGTGGGGAGGGGGGGAGGCAAGTTTCTCAGTGCGGGGGGAGGCGGGGAGAAACAGGGTCAAATTAACGTCATGGGTGTAGGGGATGATGGGAAGGGGTGGAGTTGAAAGTTTGTGCAACTTGGGGGGAAGGTCAGATGGTAAAGATAAGTGCTTTGTGGGTGGGAAGAGCAAATAATTAATTTAATTGCTGGGGGGGCTTGTGGGAGAGGGGCAAAAGAGATGTATTTATTGTCATAAAGACCCCACCTGCCAATAATGAGGCATATTAATTTTGTCAAATGAACATTAATTTTAAACTGTTGCTGGAATGAAGAAATGACTTGTTTCAAGAGATCAGCAGTGAATGGAAACCATTTGCATACTAAGAGATAGTGCCTGGAGACAATGGAACGGCTCCCTGATCCAAAATGGATTTTGATCACCAGACATTGAATGTGTAAGAAAGTCAGCATTCCAGGGTGTCTGCTAAGATGGAGAATCCACAAACACAGTCGTTTGTTAAAACAACTAGTCACATGACTAACCTGCTGGCCCAGGTTTTGTTTGAACTGCTCACAGCACAGTTTGGGTCAGATTGCAATTGAACTTGGAAGAAGAGAGCCTCTCTCCTGGCTAGCTCTCTCTCTCTCACACAAATCTCTGGATCCACTGAAGTCACTTAAACCTCAAGAGACAAAAGCCTCCTACATCAAAACAAGTTTTGAAGCGTGCAGTGGGCCCCAATGAAAGGGCCAGACTTACCGGCAATCAAAGACTCTACTTTGAACTCAAAGAACCATAAATAAATCCCAGCTATTGCCTCAAACCTTTCCCCTTTATTCTTTCTGCTTTTCTGTCTCTATCTGCGTGTGTGTTTATCGCGCTTGCATGCTTGCATGGCCGCGTTGTGTGTTCATAGTAATTAACCAAATTAGAGTTTAAAGTTAATAAACTTCCACCTTTCTTGTTTAAATCAAAGAAAACCTGTCTGGTTGATTTCTATGCTTTACAATTGGAGAGCAGTGAACAAGGATTCACTGAAGGGGAGCTAAAAATACAGTGTTTTAAATACTGTTACGGTTAAACCAGGCAATAGCTGAAAGGGAACCCCTAGACCCCTTTCTCATCTGGTCATAACATTATTTATTTTAACTCCATTTCCCGTTAAATATTTAGATTTTCCGGTAGGACTGACAGCCCTTTAAAAAGGGTGTCAGCGCCTGTGTACAGGCAGCTGACGCCATTGCCAGGGACAGACAGCCTGCCCCCTCCACATGATCGGGGGGTGGGAATGGCCTGCCCGTCTATTTAAATGAGCAGCCATGCTTCGAATTGCGTCCCACACCGAAATCGACAGCGGGCTTATAAAATTCAGCCCCCTGTGTCATGTCCAACTAAAAGGCTTACTCAGAAAGTTAAGGTTACTATTAGATTAAAAGACGAGGCTTATAATGTTGTAAAGAATATTAGCAAATCTGAGGATTGTGTGCGTTTTAGAAACCAGCAACGGGCCACCAAAAAGTTGATAAATGGGGAAAAAATAGAATGAGAGTAAACTGGGTAAGAATATTAAAACAGATTGTAAGAGCTTTTACAAGTATATACAAAGGAAGAGTAGCTAAAGTTAACATTGGTCTCTTAGAAGCAGAGATAGCAGAAATTATGGTGGGGAATGAGGAAATGGCAGAGACATTGAACAAATAATTTGTGTCTGTCTTCACAATAGAAGACTCAAGTTGCATACCAGAAATAGACAGTAACCTAGGGCCTAAAAAGAGTGAGGAAATTAAGGAAATTAATATCAGTGGAGAAAAAGTATTAGAGAAACTTTACGAACTAAAATCTGACAAATTCCCAAGACCTGATGGCCTACATCCTAGGGTTCTAAAAGCTGCAAAAACAGTGAATGCATTGATTATGATTTTCCAAAATTCCCTGGATTCTGGAACAGTCCTAGCAGATTGGAAGTTAGCAAATGTAACACCACTATTCAAGAAAGGAGGGAAAGAGAAAACAGGAAACTACAGGCCAAGAAGGCTAACATCAGTCATCGGAAAAGTGCTGGAATCTATTATTAAGGAAGTCTTAACAATGCACTTAGAAAATTATAATATAATCAGGCAAAGTCAACATGGTTATACAAAAGGAAAACTGTTTGAACAAATTTATTAGAGTTTTTTGAAGATGTAACTAGTAGGGTAGATAAAGGGAGTAGATGTAGTATATCTGGATTTCCAAAAGGTGCAACACAAAATGTTAATAGGCATGATAAGGGCTCATGGAGTTGGGGGTAATATATTATCATGGATAGAGGATTGATTAATGGTAAGGAATTAAAGAGTAAGCTTAAATGTGGCATTTTCAAGTTGGCAGGCTGTGATTAGTAGAGTGCTGCAAGGATCAATGCTGGAGCCTCAGTTAGTTACAATCTACATTAATGATCTAGACAAAGGGACTGAGAGTAATATATGTTTGCTGATGACACAAAGGTAGGTGGAAAGGTAAGCTGTGAGGAGGACCCAGAGAGGCTGAAAGGAGATATAGACAGTTTAAGCGAGTGGGCAACTAGGTGACAGATGGAGTATAATGTGGGGAAGTGTGAAGTTATTCACTTTGTTCGTAAGTTTAGAAGAGCAGAATATTTTTTAAAAGATGTGAAACTTCTAAATGTTGATGTTTAGAGACACTTGGCTGTGCTTGTACAAGGAACACAGAAAGTTAGCATGCAGGTATAGCAAGCAATTAGAAAGGCAAATGACATGTTGGTCTTTATTGCAAAGGGATTGGATTACAAGTATGAAGAAGTCTTGCTAAATTATATAGGGCTTTGGTGAGACCACACCTGGAATACAGGGCAGTATTTAATGCTGCCATTTAAGGAAGGTATGGTGGCTTGGGGGAACGAAGAATTGCATCGGAACCATCACCCGGATTTTGTCCGTGGCGGGAAAGCACCACGACAGCATTGATGTCCCAACATGACAGGGAGCTATTTGAATTGCTGAGCATCTCTTTTGAATACATTTAAATAGAACTAATTACAATTTAATGCTAGTCTCTCGATTTTGCGAACAGTGGGCGGGACTCACATGCCTTCAGGTTCACAACCGTTAAAACCTGGTGGCACTGAGGCAAGAGGCCATATTGCTGCGATGGGGAAGCAGTCCTGAGCTTTTTGATGCGGTTGTTCAGACACACTGCTGGAATAGAAGCTTGGTCATCAGCACGTTTGGGTTCTGACGTCCATCAGGGACTCCACTGAGAGATTTGTCAAACACTCAGTTGCCAAGGCAGGGTCATATCTGTATCAACAGCAATATGCAGGCCCACAAGCCACCTTGAATAGGTCTCATACACCTTGTATTTCTGGAGCCCAGTGGCGTTGTGTGGCACCTCCGATGGAGGGAGGGCCAAGGAGGGCAACTGTGCCTGTCAATGAAGCTCCATGACGTAAGCAACATCAGCCTGCCAAGCCAAGAGGGCCCACATAGGCCAGGGAATGTACCGGACTTGGATCAGCTACCTCCAAATATCAGAAAACCATTGTCAACGAGAGCTATGGCTCTCCAGGGAGGCTGTCACTGACTTATGTGCCCTGCTGCAGGACGCGTTGCGACGTCTGGGACTTGGGAGTCAGACCATGTCAGTGGCCCCGAAGATCACTGGCACTTGTCATGCAGGCCCCCACCTGCCAAGAATGAGGCACATTACTTTTGTCACATGAACATTGATTTTAAACCGTTACTGGAGTGAAGAAAGGACTTGTTAAAAAAAATCACCAGACTGGGATGAAAAAAAGCATTTTCATACAAACAGACAGTGCTTTGACGGACAAAGGGGCTATTCCCAGCTCCAATTTAATCCACCATGGACTTTGAGCACTAGGTATTGTGTGTAACAGCAGACATTCCAGGGCTGGCTAAGACAAGAGAATCCACAAACAGATGTGGTCAGACCAGCTAGTCACATGACTAACCTGCTTGGCAACCTGGGTTATTCTGATTTGTACAAAGAGTTTGAACTGAGACTGCAGGATTCTCCGGGACTGAAAGCGATCTCTCCTGGCTGGCTCGCCACAGCCTTTCCTGTCTGGCTTTCCATCTCTTTCTCATGGAACTCCAAATGCACTGAAGACACGTGAACCCCAAGAGAGAAAAGTCTCCTACCGCGAACAAGGTTTAAGAAGAATAGTGGGCCCCAACGAAAAGCAAGATCTACCTACAATCAAGGACTCTACAGTGAGATCGAAGAACCATGACAAAAGCCCTCTTCAGAGATTGCCTCAAACTCGTCCACTTTATTTTTCTTCTGCTCTTTTCTGTCTCTATCTGCATGTGTGTATCACATATGCATGCTAGTGTGGGCACATCGTGTACCCATATGCGTTAGCCGAATTAAAGTTTAAGTTTAATAAATTTCAACCTTTCTTCTTTAAACCTAAGAAAACATGTTTGTGCTGGTTTCTTTGCCTTATAATTGGAAAGCGGTGAACAAAGATTCACCAAGGAGGAGCTAAATACAGTGTTTAAAAATTAAACCCTGTTATAGTAAGACCAGGTGAAGGCTGAGAGGGAACCCCAGATAACTTCCTCATCTGGTCGTAACAGACTAACATTCTATGCCACTGGATCTTTCCAGGGATCCACTGGGGAAATGTATGGATTCTCCCAGGCAGCAGCCCATCGCTGCATCTAGGAGCTGACCAATGCCCTATTCAAGAAGGCTGGTGAATATGTGCACCACCGGACCGACCCTGGCAGTCAGGCTGAGCAGGCCATCAGGTTCAGGGCCACTGCTGGATTTCCCCAAGTGCGAGGTATGTTAGACTGCACACATGTGCCCATCAAGGCTCCCATGGACCAGCCAGCCACCTTCATCAACAGGAAGGGATTCCATTCCATCAACTTGTCTGCGACCACCGGAAGCATTTCCTGCAGTTGTGTGCCCAGTTCCTGGGAAGTAGCCACGGCGCCTACATACTTCGACAGTCCCAGGTTCTACAGCTTTTCAAGTCCCCCACTTGCGTTTGGAGTGGATTAGAATCATAGAAAGTTTAAGACACAGAAAGAGGCCACTTGGTCCATTGTGTCTGTGCTGGTCAAGAAACGATCCACCTAATCTAATTCCACCTTCCAGCATTTGATCCGTAGCCCTGCAGATTATGGCACTTGAGGTGCATATCCAGACTCCTTTTGAATGAATTTAGGGTTTCTGTCTCAATTACCCTTTCAGACTGTGAGTTCCAGACCCCCACCACCCTCTGGGTGAGAGAGTTTTTCCTCATCTCCCCTCTAATCTTTCTACCAATCACTTTAAATCTATGCCCCCTCGTCACTGACCTCTCTGCTAAGGTGAATAGACCCTTCACCTCCACTCTATCCAGGCCCCCAACATTTTGTACATTTCAATCAGATCTCCCCTCAGAATTCTCTGTTCTAAAGAGAACAACCCCAGCCTATCCAATCTTTCCTCATAGCTGCATTTTTCCAGTCCTGGCAACATCCTCGTAAATCTGCTCTGTACTCTCTCTCGCACAATTACATCCTTTCTGTAATGAGGTGACCAGAACTGCACACAGTACTCAAGTTGTGGCCTAACCAATGAGTTATACAGTTTCAGCATAACCTCCCAACTCTTATATTCTATACTTCAGCTAATAAAGGAAAGGATTCCATATGGCTTCTCAACCACCTTATCAACCTGTCCTGCTACCTTTGGGGATCTGTGGACATTCACTCCAAGGTCCCTCACTTCTTCTACACTTCTCAGTATTTTCCCATTAATCATGTATTCCTTTGCCTTGTTTGACCTCCCCAAATGCATCACCTCACACTTCTCCAGGTTGAATTCCATTTGCCACTTTTCTGCCCATCTGACCAGACCATATATATCTTCCTGCAGCCTATGGCTATCCTCCTCATTATCTACCACACGGCCAATCTTTGTGTCGTCTGAAAACTTCTTGATCATGCCCCCTACATTTACGTCCAAATCATTAATATTATACCACATAAATCAGGGGACCCAGTACGGTGCCCTCGGAACACCACTGGAAACAGCCCTCCAGTCGCAAAAGCACCTGTCAGCAATTACCCTTTGTTTCCTGCCACTGAGCCAATTATGTATCCACCTTGCTGCATTTCCCTGGATCCCATGGGATTTTTTTTTAATCAGTCTGCCATGTGGGACCTTGTCAAAAGCCTTGCTAAAATCCATGTAGACCACATCAACTGCACTACCCTCCTCTAAGTTCCTTGTTACTTCTTCAAAAAATTCGATCAAGTTGGTCAAACAAGATCTTCCCTTGACAAATCCATGCTGACGATCCTTGATTAACCTGTGCCTTTCTAAGTGACAGTCAGACCTTCTGCTATTTCCTGTCTTGCTTCTTTTAACAGCCCAGGGTACATTTCATCCAGCACTGGTGATTTATCAACTTTCAAGGCTGCTAATCACATTAATACTTCCTCTCTCCCTATGTTTATCACATCCAATACTTCACACTCTTCCTCCTTAACTACAATATCTGCATCGTCCCCCTCTTTTGTGAAGACATGTGCAAAGTATTCATTAAGAACCATACACACAGATTACCTTTTTGGTCTTTTATGGGCCCTACTATTTCCTTAGTTATCCTCTTACTTTTACTGTATCGATAAAACATCTTTGGGTTCACCTTGATTTTGCTTGCCAATGTTCTTTCATGCCTTCTCTTTGCTTTCCTAATTTCCTTTTCGATTTCACCCCTCCACTTTCTGTATTCCTCTCGGCTTTCTGTAGTATTGAGTTCTCTGTGTTGGACATAAGCTTTCCTTTTCTGCCTTATCTTACCCTGTGAGCTCCTTGACATCCACGGGGCTGTCCCACCCTTTTTCTTTGTGGGAACATGTTTACTCTGAACCCCTTGAATCTCCTCTTTGAATGCCTTCCACTGCTCTGACACTGATTTACCTTCAAGTAGCTGTTTCCAGTCCACTTTCATTAAATCACTCTTCAGTGATTGGCCTTGCCCCAGTTGAGAACTCTAACTCCTGTTCTATCTCTGTCCTTTTCCATAATTATGTTAAAACTGACTGAATTATGATCAGTACCACCAAAATGCTCTCCCACTGCCACTCCTTACTCCTGCCTATCTTCATTTCCTAAAACTAAGTCTAAAACTGCACCCTGTCTTGTTGGACTTGCTACATACTGACCAAAAAAGTTCTCCTGAATGCACCTCAAAAGTTTTGCTCCCTCAATTCCTTTCACACTAAAACTATCCCAGTTAATATTGGGGTAGTTAAAATCCCCTACTATTACTGCCCTTTTGCTCTTTTATATCCCTCTGACTGTTTGGGAGTCTATAGTACACTCCCAGCAGTGTGATTGCCTCCTTTCTGTTCCTTAGCTCAATCCATATGGCTTCATTTGATGAACCTTCCAACATATCATCCCTCCTCACGGCTGTAATAGTTTCCTTGACTAAAATTGCCACTCCCCCTCCTTTCTTATCCCTCTCCCTATCGTGTCTGAAAACCCTGTAACCAGGAACATTGAGCTGCCTTTCCTGTCCCTCTTTAAGCCATGTTTCTGTAATAGCTATGATATCATACTGCCACGTGTCTATCTGTGCCCTCAGCTGATCTGCTTTATTTGCTATACTCCTTACATTGAAATAGATACCCTTGAGCACTGCCAAACTCTTTTTTTATTTTCTAATCTTTGTTTCCTCTGTCTTCCAGACTCATACATTAATTTTCTGTCTTCCATTTTCATTTCTGATTTTGTACCAACTGAGTCTACCCTCAGGTCCCCATCCCCCTGCCAAACTAATTCAAACCCTCCCCAACAACACTAGCAAAATGTCCCACAAAGAACTCAGTCCCGGTTCTGTTCAGGTGCAACCCGTCCAGCCTGTACAGGTCCCATCTCCCCCAGAGCCTGTCCCAATGTCCCAGGAATCTAAAGCCCTCCCTCCTGTACCATCTTTCCAGCCACGCATTCATCTATCTTATCGTTCTATGTTATGCTCACTTGTGCATGGCACTGGGAGTAATCTGGAGATGACTACTTTTGATGTCCTTCTTGCTAATTTCTTATGTAGCTCCCTAAATTCTGACTGCAGGACCACATCCCTCTTTCTACCGATGTTGTTGTTTCCGAAGTGGACCACGACTGCTGGCTGTTCCGCCTTCCCCTTTCAGGATGCTCTGCAGCCGCTCAGTGACATCTTTGGCACCAGGGAGGCAACACACCTTCCTGGATTCATGTCTGTGGCTACAGAAATGCCTGTCTGTTCCCTTAACTATTGAATCACCTATCACTATGGCTCTTGCAGTCTTCCTTGTACCTCCCCACCCCCCCCCCCCATCAGGGACAAGGGGTATCCCATTGAAGACTTGGCTTCTTGTGCCTATGAGGAACCCTTGCAATGCAGCGGAGGAGAGGTACAACAACTGCCATGGCTCCACTCGTGCGACCATCGATCAGGCCATTGGACTGCTGAAAATGAGGTTCCGCTGCCTCGATCAATCTGGTGGTGTCCTGCAGTATACTGCAGCGAGGTTCTTGCATATCATGGTGGTCTGCTGTGCTCTGCACAATCTAGCACTGCAGAGGGGGGAGGCTTCACATGATGATGAGATGCCTGAGTGGCACTCATCCACCGACAAGGAGGATGCAGAGGAGGGAGAGGGGCCAGTAACAATAGATGTTCAAGACATGGCACTGGAGGCCAGAGAGATTGAGCGACCCGCAATAGAGGCAAGAGACAACCTCATAATTACCCTGGTGTCCACTCTCTGAGAATGCAATAAACACTCACCATCAGGCATGAATTCTGTCGCTTCCTTTCTATTTGTGCTCCCTGACCTGCAACCAGCTGCAATGCGTGCTACTGCCCATAGGAGAACATATGCTAATGAGGGCTGTGGTCACATTGGCATTGCACTAAGAGGGAAGGGGGAAGACAGCAGCTCATAGTTAAGGCATAATTGAACATGGCATTCTGACCATGATGGCTAATGAGTTGCACAAAAGAACATTTAATTTATAACAACATTACATATTTACTACACCTGTGAGTCCCTAAGTTGTTTTCTAAAAACATTTGCGAGTGTTCCCAGGCGGTATGATCTCTGCGACAGCAGGTGGCTGCAGGCAGGCTGCTGATTAGGCTGCCCCTTGGCCTATGATGACTTTGGCAGCTGTCCTCTGGCTGCCTGAGGCCCAGAAGGCCCTGGTTGCCTGAGATCCGAGAGGCCCCAGCTGCCTGAGGATGGCTTGCACTGGTGCAGGCCTCTCCTCAGGCATCCCGGCTGCTGGAGCTGGGCTCACTGGTGGAGGGGCCAAGGAGCCAGTGGCCACACTCGGACGACCCTGAGGGGAGCTCAAAGATGTGGAGAGCAGCCTCTCCTCCTTCCTTTGAAGGCTCACTTGAACTGCCCTGCACACCAGAGAAGGATGAGGAATGGAAGAAGTCTCCAGGCTCCTGTTCCTTCTCTTGCCTTGCCATTGTTGCATCGAGCTTGTGTAGGAGTGTAACAACCCCTCTTTTCTCTGGTTCACTTCCTCTTTGATACAGGAATTATTTTTCAAGAAAGAGAGTTTCCTGGGCTCTATTCCTGGCCAGTTTCCAGCAGTAACCCTTTCAGCTGCTCACAGCCCTATAGTTTCTTCTTTCACTCTGTCCTGTTTCACTGCAGAACTGAAACTAACAGTTTTTTCACAGGAGTCATAAGACCATCGTAACACCATCAGGTTGCTTGGATACAAACTTCCCTGCAGCCTGGACTCTTCAAACACTAAACCTCAGCAGTTATTGTCCACAGAGTTTTTTTCAGTCTTAAAGGCACACAGACCCCCTACCTTTTATTTAGTAAAATGCTTATGACAAAAGCTGCACCAAGCTGCCGATCAATCTGAGGCAGGAGTGAATGCAGGGCTGGCAGGCTTTTAAATATGGTGCCAGCATCTATTCCGGAGTCACCGGGGGGACGCTGTAATTGTTGACTCTCATTCTGCCCCCGGTCACGTGATTGAGGGGGTGGGCCCGCATCGCTAATATGCAAAATCTCCATCTGCCGCATGATTGCAGTGGGGCAACCACCCATATAACGAATGGGAATGGTGCCAATTTCTGGGCCCACTGGGATCATTAAGTTCGGCCTACTGCAGTATAGACCTGCATTGGAAGCAGCACAGCGAAGGTTCAGTAGATTGGTCCCTGGGATGAGAAGGATGTCCTATGATGGGAGGCTAAGTAATTTGGACTTGTATTCTCTGGAGTTTAGAAGAATAAGAGATGATCTCATTATAACATACAAGATTCTGAAGGGGCTTGACAGAGTAGACACTGAGAGGTTGTTTCTGCTGGTTGGGGAATCTAAAACATGGGGGCACAGTCTCAGGATAAGGGGACAATCATTTGGGACTGAGATGAGGAGAAATGTCTTCATTCAAAGTATTGTGAATCTTTGGAATTCTTTACCTCAGAGGGTACTGGATACTCCATCATTGAATATATTTAAGGCTGAGATGGACAGATTTTTGGTCCGAATCAAAGGATATGGGGAGCAGGTGGGAAAGTGGAGTTGAGACTGAGGATCAGCCATGATCATACTGAATAGTGGAGCAGGCTTGATGGGCCGTATGGTCTACTCCTGCTCCTATTTGATATATCCTTAAGGTATGTATTTGTGCGAGCTTTTCCCTGGCCCACGCTAATTCTATCAGGAGTTGTGCGATAAAACCCTATGCTGATTGGTCCTTATCTTTCTCCCTGGACGTAACATATAGTACATAGTACTTCCCCTTGTTAGTATAGCTGAGATCTGAATCTCTGCATGAAAGGCATTGTCCATTCAGATCCTAATCATATTGTTCTTTGCCATCGTGCACTGGTAATCTAACATTCATGTGCCATTATGGTGCAATGATCATTTCACCTATTAATCCCTCTCAGTCGATAGAGATTCTGTATCAGTGATTTTTTAAAGTTAGTTGGTGGCTGGAAAAGATATTCTGCAACTTAATAATGGAATCGTATTACTCTTATCTGATGCTCTGTTTGGGTTCCACCAGGACAACCTAGCTCTGGACCTTGTTACAGCATTGGTCCAAATATGGACAAAAAAGCTGAATTCCAGAGGTGAGAGTGGTGAGAGTGATGCCCTTGACATCAAGGTAACATTTTGACTGTGTGTGTATCATGGAGCCCTGGTAAAATTGGGAAAACTCTTCACCATCTGGAGTCATAAGGAAGATGGTTGTGGTTGTTGGAGGCCAACCATCTTAGCCCTAGAACATCACTACGGAACTTCTTTGGGGTAGTGTTCTGGGCCCAATCATCTTCAGCTGCTTCAGTAATAACTTCCTTCCATCATAAGGTCAGAAATGGGGATGTTCGCAGCTGATTACACATTGTTCAGTTCCATTCACAATTTCTCAGATAATGAAGCAGCCCATTCCTGCATGCAACAAGACCTTGAAAACATCCAGGCTTGGGTTGATATGTAGTAAGTAACGTGCATGCCACGTGGCGCAGTGGTTAGCACCACAGCCTCACAGCTCCAGGGACCCGGGTTCGATTCTGTGTACTGCCTGTGTGGAGTTTGCAAGTTCTCCCTGTGTCTGCGTGGGTTTTCCCCGGATGCTCCGGTTTCCTCCCACAGCCAAAGACTTGCAGTTGATAGGTAAATTGGCCATTGTAAATTGCCCCTAGTGTAGGTAGGTGATAGGGAATAAGGGATTACTGTAGGGTTAGTATAAATGGGTGGTTGTTGGTCGGCACAGACTCGGTGGGCCGAAGGGCTTGTTTCAGTGCTGTATCTCTAAATAAATAAAAAGTAATAGCCAGACAATGACCGTCTCAAACAAAAGAGAGTCTAACCGGTTCCCTTTGAAATTCGACTTCATTAACATCATCATATCCCCCACTATCAAAATCCTGGGGACACCATTGACCAGAATCATAACTGGACCAGCCACATAAATACTGTGGCTACAAGAGCGGGCCAGAGGTTGGGAATTCTGCAGCAAGTAACTCTTGACTTCCCAAAGCCTGTCCACCATCTATAAGGCACAAGTCAAGAGTGTGAAGGAATACTCTCCACTTGCCTGGATGAGTGCAGCTCCAACAACAATCAAGAAGTTTGACACCATCCAGGACAAAACAGCCATGTTGACTGGCATTTCATTCACCACCTTATACATTCACTCCATCCATTACAATGTGGCCGCAGTATGTACCATCTACAAGATGCACTGCAACAACTCATCAAGGCTTCTTCAACATCACCTGCCAAATTCACAACCTTTACTGCTTAGAAAGACAAGAGCAGCAGATGCATGAGAATACCACCATGTCAAAATTCTCCTCCAAGTCACACACCATCCAGATCTGGATATATATCACTGTTGCTTTATCATCATTGAATCAAATTCTTGAAATTCCCTACCTAACAGCACTGTTGGTGTACCTGCACCACATGAACTGCAGCAGTTCAAGGAGGAGGCTCACCATCACCTTCTCAAGGGCAGTTGGGGATGGATAATTGCCAGGAAAACATGCAATGCTGAATGATGATTTTTAATTCATCAGTTGGAAACCTACATTAAACATTTAAAAGGAAAGCTGGAATCCTACATCCGACTTTTAAAAAACTGGCAGCTAAGATAGCCACCACAATTTACAACAAAATACCTCACACTCCAAGACATCGAAGTGGAGATGCATGTCTAAGTAGCTCTCATCCAGAACAATGGCTTGAACACTTGAGGGAATTATCTGGTATTGCCCTCATTAGCAAAACATTCAAAGCCATCTTGGAGCATTCACGCTAGTGGACATGAACCTCCAGGGCAGGTAAACATTGAAACAATAAGACCTGAGAGAGGTTAGTATTCTTAGACTTGGATCTCATTGAAGTGAAAAAAGAATACACTGAGAGAATCATGTGACATTCTCCCCAGTCCGTGTGAACACTTGAAGTTTCCGTTACACACAGCAGGAGGGCTAATCAGTGCAGGACTCCAGTGGGGCTGTCTCTCTCTCTCTGCAGGTAATACTGCAAGTTATGAACCCTGTCTGCGACTGCAGAACATCCAGGTCTATCATTGCTACAGACAGAGACCCTGGGGAGAAAGCCACCTATATCACTGTCTCCAAGTAAACCCTGAAACAAGGGGGCCACTTCTACCAGCCAGGGACTTTAGAAACACAAATTCAGCCAGAAGACAACTGAATTACCAGACCCCACAGACTGTATATTACTTTTTATTTGTTCTGGACTCTAATCCAACCAAACTATTCTTCATCACTCTGTAATGTGTGTGTGTGTGTGTGTGTGTGTGTGTGTGTGTGTGTGTGTGTGTGTGTGTGTGTGTGTGTGTGTGTGTGTGTGTGTGTGTGTGTGTGTGTGTGTGTGTGTGTGTGTGTGTGTGTGTGTGTGTAAGTTGGAGCATAATTTATTATTTTACTCAATCAAGTTTTGATTTTTAAGTAAATAAACTAACCTCATGTTTAAACACAGAAAATCTATCTGATTGGTTCTTTTATGATCATAACACTGAATTGATAAGCACATCCACTGTTTAAAAAGGAATAAACCCTTTTGTGGTCAAACAAGGAGAGAGACAAGAGAGGAGCCTTTTGACTCCTTCTCACCTGATCATAACAGTAATAAATGCTGGCTTGGGCAGTGACATCCGCATCTTGTGAATGACTAAAAAATAATTCTTACACAATTTATTTATTACAGTGTCACTTAAAGGTATAATTTTAAGTGCACCATGGTGAAGAAGAATTCATTCCTTTCAGAAGAAAATACCTTTAATCAATTTTCTAGATCAAAAAGCTTTCCTGTTATTGCAATGCATAACCATGGATATAAAATTCAGGCACTTTCTATGATGATCTACTGATTGCAATACCAGTTTTACACCTGCGGAGCAAGTTGAAAATCTACTGTAGCAACTTTAATATCAGTATCTAACTTAGAAACCTATCAGCCATTTCAATAATTGTCAAGTCTAACATTACAAAAAGCAATAATACTTGTTATTTCTTTTTAGGTCTTTTCTGTAAATAATTTTTATGGGGCTCGCTCTTCAGACTACTTCTGTAGGTGAGCTCGGACCTGGCTGCCCAATATCTAGGTAATTTGTAGCAAGCCCAGAGATTGATGGAAAACCTTTGTTATTGTATTTCAGCTTCTGATTATATCACATTCCCTTACATGAATTTCCTTGACTTCAGAAGGCAGTAGCTTAAACATTTCATTAGAGCATGGAATCGGCTGGAAACTGTTGAACAGATTTATTGGCCAATAAATGGATAAATGAACAGTAGTAATGACACATTATAGATTTACAGTCATAACAGTGTTAACTATCCCTCCTTGGATGCTAGAAAAATAACAAACAGTAACGTCAGCTGTGCTAAACTACAATGTAACACAGGCATTGAGTATTAAGTTTTATGGGGGGGGGGGGGGGGGGTGAGGAGTTTGTTGCTGATTATCTGCAGTGACTTTCCAGGTTATTTTTTTCTTATTGATGGCTTTAGGTATATTGTTCAGCCTCAGAAAAATTACTTGAGACAAACAAAATTCAAAAAGAACTTTCAATCACACATAACAACCAATAAAACCGAAAAGATTTGAATTTAATTCCCCACCCCCAAAAAAGCCTATATTCTGAGACTACTGAAACTAGACATGTTGGGATAATCTCTGTGAGGAAACATGTTTTTAACCCATATGTCACATGATTGAACTAAGCCTATATACCATGATACGTTTTAGACAATAATTCTTCACAGGCAGAGAGGATATTAACAATGTGGTTATTAGTGCTAAAATCTTTTGATTGAAGTGATGCTGGATCAGCCATTTTGGCTAAATATTTAGCTCAGCAAAATTCTAGCTAATGCCATGTAAGTCATGCAGCATTATGCCCCATGTAATATACATCAGCACTTGAGTGACCTTGTTTGAACTCTGTTTAGAGAAAGAGCACAAATGTTTCCTCCCTTTGATGGTGAGAAAGGTTCCCAACAGACAGAATACACAGTATTAAAATCTCCCTGAATTTACCTCTTAAACGAGGAAAATAATTTAAGCAAATTAAAGAGTTCAATGGTTTAACAACAGAAGGGCTCCTCTGCCGAGCATTCTGAAGAAATCCAGTTTGTATCTTTAAATTTCACTGCATGGGTGGTGATATTTTCATTTCTATTTCTTATCAACTGGCTTAATTGTGTGCAGATTTGCCAGTAAAATTGGTCCCAGGTATCCAGATTACTGGGTTTCCAAATGCTGTTGCAATCAAGTACTTGGAATAATGTGCCCCACCTGGGGCTAGTTGAGAATCAGACAAAAAGCACAAGAAAGCAGAGTGTCACTGTTGAGGTGATAAGTAGAGGGTAGAATTTTTCCTGTGGGCTTCTGAATCCAGCCTTCAGGCTCAAATGGTGGTCAGAAGCCTGCACCCTGTGGAAAACAATTGCTCACCTGTGATTTTCCCCAAAGTGACCAAATAATGGCCAGAGGGCAACCTCACCATCTAATTAAGGATGGCTGGTGGGCTCTTGGATTGGAGGGCCAATCAGAGGCCTTCCAGTTTGAAAGCAGAGCAGGATACAATGAAAGGTAAGTGAGGAAGAGGGTGCTTCAAAATGGAGGTACCCTCTTTACAAATTTTTAAAAGTTTAGATGAAAAATCGCCTTTGCAACTAGGCCATCACTGGCGGGGGTGCAGGGGGGTGAGATCTTGTAGGAGGGTGGGGAAAAGGGCTGGTGGGGGGAGGGAGATCTCTCTACAGGGTGGTCTGTAGCAGTTGCTGCACCCAGGCAGGCAGGGTCTCTAAGCCTACCTAGAGCACTGGCCGCCTGGCCTGCCACGAGGAGGCAGCCTCCAGGCAGTTAAGTCAACCCCTGCTGCCTCCATAAACCCGGAAGCTGACTGGAAAATCCAAGCCAGTCTCCTTTAATTAGCCTTTAATGAGCCTGATCACCTACCCACCATGTGTGAGTGAGTCCCGCTGCCCCTCCTCCATCCGTCCTCCACGAAAATGGCCTGGAGATGGGGTGGAGCTGGGGAACTGGCCCGCCAGTGCTATTTCTAAGTACCTGCCCACCCTCCCACCTCTGCTCCCTGCCCCAGCATAGGCTAAAAATCAAGCCATAATGTTACAAATAAGATGTCTTTTCAATTCAGTCTCAAACCATGCATAATAATGACCAGAGTATTTTGCTGTGAGCAAACAACGAGAGAAAACCTGGAATCCAGGGTTCCAAAGAAGGGTCACCGACCCGAAACATTAACTCTGCTTCTTTCTCCACAGATGCTGCCAGACCTGCTAAGTATTTCCAGCATTTCTTCTTTTATTACAGAAAACCTTTTATTCTTTTGTGGCAAGGCCAGCATTTGTTGTGTATCCCTAGTTGCCCTTGAATTGAGTGGCTTGCTAGGCCATTTCAGAGGGCAATTAAGAGTCAACCACATTGCTGTGGGTCTGGAGTCATATGTAGGCTAGACCAGGTAAGATCGGCAGATTTCCTTCTCTAAAGTGAACCTGATGGGTTTTTAATGACAATTGATAATTTCATGGTACAATGCTGCGACTAGCTTTCAATTCCACATTTTTATTAAGATTGAATTCAAATTCCACCAGCTGCCATGGTGGGATTTGAATCCACATCCCCAGGTCTTTAGCCTGGGCCTCTGGATTACTAGTTCAGTGACATTACAGTTATACCACCTTTTCCCCCTGCTGTATTAGTTCCTCATAATCAAGATAGATGAAATATTAGAAGACTCATTTGATCCTCTGTGTGGGTTTGATTTTTTTTTAAAAGTATTACCAAATGTTTTCTATCCCAAGTAAACTTGTAAAAGTTATTTTAGAGAAGGCCTATTGTTTTCTTTCAACACCAGACTCAGATACAATTGTAATTTCTTGGAAAGAGCTGTGATGAAATAAGCAATTAATTGGAGCAATTATGAAAATAAAAAGTCAACTGTTAAAGTGAACTATAAGAAGATAGACACTGGTACCACAGACAAAATTGAGTAGCAGTCACATGACCTCCTCCTGTAGTGGAAATACACACCTCCATCTGTTGAGGCTGAAACTCGTTAATCTCATCTGAAATAGCTCTGGGGAGAATCCATTGAAATTGAAAGGACCACCATTGCACATTGATGACTCCTACCTACATGAATGAACTAACAAAAGGTTCTGGAGACAGACTGACTTCAGCCCAAGCCAAAATGAATAGGTGTAAAGTAGCACCATTAAAACAAAATGGTCCCCACTCAGACATTAATCCATGGTTTCCATATCCTGGTCCATTGTGTGGTTATACCAGGGGAAAGGACCATGTGTCACTGAACAGAAATGCAAATGTGATAGATTTTGACCCTTAAAGATAACCCTCTGCACACACATAGAGATAGAGATAGAGATAGAGGGACCTGGTTCCCTAGCGGAGAGGTCAATTACTGGGGGCACAGATTTAAGGTGATTGGTAGAAGGATTAGAGGGGACATGAGGAACAACTTTTTTCACCCAGAGGGTGGTGTGTGTCTGAAATTTGCTGCCCAGATCAGTGGTGGAGGCAGAAACCCTCAACTCACTTAAAAGCTACCTGGACATGCACCTGAAGTGCTGTAACCGGCAAGGCTGTGGACCAGGTACTGGAAAGTGGGATTAGATTTGGTGGCTAGTTTTTTCAGCCGGCGCCGACACGATCGGCTGAATGGCCTCCTTTTATGTCGTGACTTTTCTATGGTTTAAAGCAAATGGTTATTTTCCTTTTTTTTAACCTATGAGAAAACCTGTCATTTGTCTGTTTATTTGACCCAAAAAACACTTTGGGACTAACACAACATTTTTAACAAAACACGATTGCGATCAGTTGGGAAGAGAAAAGTGGAAGCCACCCACACCACTTACCACCCGTCCGTAACACAACCAACTAGGTAATTTTAGGCTTGACTTAAAATAGGCTTATCGCCCCATCAGGGAAAATACAGGCAATATTAATTCCTGTTCTGAAAACACCCCTGGCATATTGTTATCCCTGTAAGCTTATCCTGAGTACACATTGCTGAATCCTGAATCTTTACAATGCATTTACTATATTTCCCATTATCCAACTGTTCTCCCCTTTTCACCCATCCTCTCCCACTGCAATGTAGAATGCATGGATGGAATTTTATTGGCACACCATGGTTTCCAATGTCGGGACCCAATGCAGGTCCTGAGCCCACAAGGGTGAATGGTGGGACTGCGGTGGCAATTTTACCAGCTGTGGCCAATTAAGAGGCTGCCACTGGGACAGCGGTCTCATTAAGGATGACTGCCTGCCTCTCCAAGCTGCCGGCCCAATCAGAGGATCAGCAGCTCTGCAGCCTTGGCAGCACCACCAATAGAGGTGGTTGCTGTTGAGGCTGAAAGGGGAAAGAGAGGGTACTGCCATATTGACCTTGATGGGCCAGGGCCAGGCAGGCAGACTCCAGCGTTTTGAGGGATGAACCTGCCAGCGGCGGCTTTGGGGTCACCATTTCCAGGAGGTGGGGGGATCCTCTGGGGGGGGGGGGGGGAGTGGAGGGGCCCTCTGTGGGTCATGGAACCTCTGGGAAAAGAAGGCCTTACCCTTCCCCCCCCATCCCAGGCCCCGGGAAGCCGCATGGAGTCTGCCTCGATGTAGCTGGCGGATTCACCATGGCGGAGGGGGCATGGTTCTGATGCTCCTGTCGGCGGGCAGCCAAGGCACTGCTATTCCCACTGTTGGGAATATCCTCTGCTGGGGGGGAACATGTTGGGCTTGCCTCCCGATGCCATTTTATCACCCCTGCTGCCTCCTAACCTGTCTCCAATGGACTGGTAAAATTCCAGCCCAGCAGACCTCCAATACTTTTATGATTGGTAAATTCTCCTGGATGAACATGAATGGTGAATGTTGAAGTTGTTGCCAAGCCTGATCATGTCTTTATCCAATGCCTGTAGAGGTACACTTTATAATAGGGGCATTGGATAGCAATCAACAGCGAGTATCTTGAGTGATATTTTCTCCTCTCCCTAGACTGGGGACACTGAGACCCATTCTGATGTCAACATTTACTGGACTGGTTTAGGTCAGCATATGTAGCACTGTCCAAGAATCATAACCAAGTATGATTCAATAGTACACCACCTGGTCCATTTCCAATTGACCTGTGCGTTATTAGAGCACACTCAGGTTTTAAAAATTAAGCAGTTTTTTAATGTTAAAAGTAAAAATAAAATGTAGTGGCGGATATGATTGGGTTTTTAAGGCATCATTTTTATACCGTCACAGCTTTCTTCATGTTTAGATTATATTATATACAGTGGCTGCAGATAAATTTCAACAGTTTTTTGTGTTTATAGTAAGTGCAAAATTCTTTCTAGCTCAGGGACTCACAGGTAACACAAGCTTCATTTGGGCCTCCGCTAGTCCCATTAATGGAATATTTAATCCTTATTTGGAATGATTTCAAAAGAGGTAACATCAGCTCTCATTACATAATGGGGTGTGTTAAAGCACCCATTGTATACAAAGCAGCCCTTATTAAAAAAGAAATATTTTAAAAAGTAAATTACTTTCGAAATAATATTTAAATAATTGATCTAAATAAATATTGTCATGACCAGCTGCGGAATATGATTCATATTTCTATTGATGAGTCTGACCATAATGTATGACTTATCCAGTCAAGGGTATTTATGAACCATGGCTGGCCATGACTGATCTTCCAGTCAGACTATCAATAAGAATACAGAACAGTTCTCAATGGTTGAGAACCATGGCAAAGCCCTTGATAAACAGAGGACACGTCATGACCTTCAGTGGGCTACTATGGACATTCCGAGGGTGAAATTGACTGAAGAACAGATAATCAATTACTGACTCAGTAATCAGGTTTTTCTTAGATATGGGAATCAAATGCCATGAATTACATGAAATATCCTGTCTCATACCACACTGAAGAAAAATGTAAAATGAAAGTAAAAAAAAAATGCAATTCACTTTGTCTTGGGTATCATCTATCATTTATAGTTAAGTAATCTAATATGAAGTGCCTCGTTCCCTGCTTGTTCAGTACAGTTCTGCTGTTGAGGTTCTGTCCTGGACCACATTGTTTTTTTTTCCATGGACCTACCAATGTCCAAAATCTTTTTCAACTTCTTCCAATGATATCTCAACATAAGCTCCTTCCTAATTTGGTTTCCCTTATAAATTTGACTATTTTGTTTTGAACTTCTAAGTTTCAATTGGGAACCCTTTTAACTATGTATATCAGGTCCTAAGACAGAGTTAGGAGCCAGATTGCAATTTTAAAGGACACCTGCATGCTCAAGGAAATGAGGCCCGGGCCTCCCAGCAGCAGGAGGAGGGCAGCCAGCTAACCAAAAGTTAACATTTATCCTACTGCTATGGTTCACTTAGTTTCTTATTAATTCACAGGAATGTGTTTATGACATGTGTCTTGGGGAGATTGCATAAAAAGCTTTCCCATCATTGAGCTGATTTCAGTTACTTCAAGTTCAAAATGAATATACTTAGAGTAGAAGCACCTTAGATGATCTCACCGTTAAGGATCCTCTAGGGAAGAGTGATCATAGCATGCTAGAATTTCAAATTCAGTTTGAGGGTGTGAAACTGGAGTCCCACACTAGCGTTCTGGAGTTAAACAAAAGTAATTACATAGGCATGAGGACAGATTTGGCCCCAGTGGACTGGGCAGGAAGACTAAAAGGTAGGACAGTTGATGAGCAGTGGCACATGTTGAAGGAGATATTCAATTCCTCCCAACTAAAATATATTAGAGAGGAAGGAAGATTCTAAGAGGGGGAAAAACATCTATGGCTAAGCAAGGAAGTTAAGGATAACATAAAGTCAAAAACTAAGGCATACCATATTGCAAAGGCGAGTGGCAGGCTGGAAGATTGGGAAACTTTTAAAGATCAACAAAGGGTTACTAAAAAAGTAATAAAAAGAGCAAAGGTAAATTATGAAAGAAAGCTAGCGCAAAATATAAAAATGGATAGCAAAAGCTTCTATAAGTATATAAAAGGTAAGAGAGTAGCTAAAGTGAATGTCGGTCCTTTGGGGAGTTAATAGAGGGGAACACAGAAATGGCGGAGACACTAAATCAGTATTTTGCCTTAGTTTTCACGGTGGAGGACACTAGTACCATCCCAATAGTAACAGGAAATGCAGAGGTTATAGAAAGAGAGGAACTTAGAAAAATCATCATCACTAGGAAAAAAGTACTGAGCAAACTATTGGGATTGAAGGCAGACAAGGTCCCCAGGGCCTGGTGGCCTACATCCTAGGGTCTTCAAGGAAGTGGCAACAGAGATAGTGGATCCATTAGTTATAATATTCCAAAATTCCCTGGATGCGGGAAAGGTTCCAGTGGATTGGAAAAAAGCTAATATGAAGCCCTTATTCAAAAAGGGAGGGAGGTAGAAAGTAGGAAACTACAGACCAGTTAGTTTAACATCTGTCATTGGGAAATTGTTAGAATCCATTATGAAGGAAGTAATAACAGGACATTTAGAAAGTCAAAACACAATCCATCAGAGTCAGCATGGTTGTATGAAGGGTAAATTATGTTTGACTAATTTGCTAGAGTTCTTCGAAGATGTAACAAGCAAAGTGGATAATGGGGATCCTGTAGATGTAGTATATCTGGACTTCCAGAAGGCATTTGATAAGGTGCCGCACAAAAGGTTAATACACAAGGTAAGATCACATGGGGTTAGGGGCAATTTATTAGCTTGGATAGAGGATTGGCTAGCCAACAAAAAAAGAGAGTCGGGATAAATGGGTATTTTTCTAGTTAGTAAGATGTATCTAGTGGGGTGCCACAGGGTTCGGTCCTCGGGCCCCAACTATTACAATCTATGTTAATGACTTGGATGCAGGGATAGAAGGTACTAGAGCCAAACTTGCAGATGACACTAAAATAGATGGAATGGTAAGTTGCAATAAAGAAATAAGAAATTTACCTATGGATAGGTTAGGTGAATGGGCCAAAATTTGGCAGATGGAGTTTAACGTGGTTAATTGTGAGGTTATCCATTTAGGTCGGAAGAATAGAAAGGCAAATTATTATCTAAATGGAGAGAAACTTCAGAATTCTTCGGTGCAGAGGGATCTGGGTGTCCTTGTGCATGAATCACAGTAAGTTAGTATGCAGGGACAGCAGGTAATAAGGAAGGCAAATGGAATTTTGGGATTTATTTCTAAAGGAATAGAATATAAAAGCAGGGAAGTGTTGCTGCAACTGTACAAGGCATTAGTGAGACCGCACCTGGAGTATTGCATACAGTTTTGGTCCCCTTACTTGAGGAGGGATGTGGTTGCATTGGAGACAGTTCAGAGGAGGTTCGCTAGATTGATTCCATGGATGAGGGGTTTATCTTATGAAGAGAGATTGAGCAGTTTAGGCCTTTCCTCTCTAGAGTTTAGAAGAATGAGAGGAGATCTTATTGAAGTATATAAAATGATTAAGGGGATTGACAAAGTAAACGTAGAGAGGATGTTTCCTCTTGTGGGACAATCTAGAATGAGAGGTCATAGTTTTAGGATAAGGGATAGCAAATTTAAAACAGAGATGAGGAGAAATCACTTCTCTAAAGGGTCGTGAGTCTGTAGAATTCATTATCCCAGAGTGTGGTGGATACTGGGACATTGAGTAAATTTAAGGAGGAGATGGACATATTTTTAATGAGTAATGGGTTGAAGGGTTATGGAGAACAGGCAGGAAAGTGGGGTTGAGGCCGAGATGAGATCAGCCATGATCGTATTGAATGGCGGAGCAGGCTCGAGGGGCTGAATTGCCTACTCCTGCTCCTAGTTCTTATGACCTTATAACCAGTTTTTCACCTGAGTGCTGACAGAGTACTGTTGTAAAACTTCAGCGGGCAATTTTTCAAAGTCTTGCAACTTTCATTTTCTTTCAAATCCCTCTTCATCCTCAAATACTACCATAAATCAGGCCCCATATTCTTCACAAAATGAACATATCCCAATTCATTTGAACAGCTCCACATTCTACCCTTTCAATCCTCCCGTACTGCAATGCCCTTTTCTCCAATCATCTCAGATATTCTCACCTTCCACACTGTTTTCATGTGCTTTGACATTCCTTCCCCATCCCAGCAATAGTCCCAGATCACAGCACCCCCACCACACATGTACTTTCTGAATGCTCTTAGATCCTAATATGCTATGTCACTGTTCCCAAACAGCACCCTTCACTTCCCATTGCTCCCACAACAGACTTAAAATGTTCCTAGACCTTTCAATGTTCACACCCCAGGATTTTCCTCCAAATTACATTAACTTTCTCCTGCAATCATGTTCCCAGTCCTCCCAGACCCTGCATCAGCATGGGATCTGTCTTCCTAGTGGCATCACATTACAAGACCATCTTCTCACCATTATTGTCAGTCAGCAACCCCTTCTCAACACTTCATATCCCAACATATCACTTTCAGACCCTGCAATGCCCTCCCACTAGACAGAAAAACTCATCTCATCAATAGTCTGACATCCTAACACCTCCCAGAGCCCTGCAGCACTCTCCCAATACTACAAAACCACTTCAATTCCTCCACCATTCCCAGTACTTTAAATGCCTTCTCATTGCAATCTGGCATATATTCCTTATTTTGTAGATTGAAACATGCTTGTAAGTTTCAGGTTGCTGCTCTGAAGTGTCTAACATTTTCAGATTCTTTTACATCTGTAACAAAATTTGATGTTTGGAGAGTAACCATCTGGAACATGATAGACGTGTGGACTAACAAACCACTTTTTATATACAACTAATGGGTCTCCTGTGGCATTTGTCACCGTGACTTGGATGAGACACTATTTAATGTTTTATATAGTTTGACACTACTATCAGGGTCAATTATATAAGGTGATTTAATCAGTGAAATTTGTTTATTACAAAGTATTATGAGAATGCCAGTGGTATTATTACGTACAAGTTAAATGCATAGTTAAACAAATATATAATAATAAGCAAGGTGACTGGTTTGCATTTTCCTTGCAAATGTGGACGTAATAGCATCATTCATAGATTTCCAGCTGGATACAACAACAGCTGGCCGTACAATTGGCAAGCACCCAGTTGACTGGCACCTTTTAAAATTAGAGTTTGAATGAAATTGACGGTAAGTAAAGAATGTACCAACTGTACAAGCAGCTGTTATGGTAACGAGGTGGAAACTGGCTTCACTCTTAGGCAGATGGAGAGATGCAGAGCACTGGCACGTTAACACATACTGTTGATTAAAACTAAAGTTTCATGTTGACAATAATGTGAATTTGCTAACATCAGATCCACTGACTTGCTCTGAGCAACGCCACAGGACAGGATCTACTGAATATATAAAATGTCTTGGAACTAGGATGCATTTGTCACATGCCAAAATATCATCATGTATTTAAAAAAAAAAGAGAAAATAGTAAGTCATTTTCTACTAGTTATATTTCCTTAATAATGTTACCTCGAGTTGTGTGTTTATAAGCAACTGTTGATCTGTTGATGTTTCCCTTACCAATTAGCCCTTCGGTGGCCTATGGACATGCCTATTTAGACAACAGGGAATAGCCTTAAAGGGACTAGCCAGGTTTAAAAAAAGCTCCATTTTAACAACTGAACATAATAGTGTTCTAGAGTCCTAAGTACTTGTGAGCGATACCACAGGAATATTATGAAATTAAAAATGTAATTGCAAAATGTAGCAAGAGCTCAAACTCAGAATAAAGAATCAGCAGGACAATGATCTTTTTATTTTTTCACAAAATACAATCTGTTCTAATTACATGGAGCAACTGATATGCAGGTGTGGTCACAAGGCAGTTATCTCATTAAGGGACTTTTGATAAGCTAATAAGATCTCGGTCTTGGATCACTCCTATGTACAGCTTTGTTTTACAGTATAGACTAAGGGAATTTTGAAATCACTGGGCAGAATTTTCCCAGCCTGATGGAGACGGGTTCGGGAGCCAGCGAGGTGGGAAAGTCTCAAAAATTGATGTCTGATCAGGATCTGGATGTGATCCTGCCCTCTTCTGGCTTTCCCGATGGTGAGATTGAAGATGATCAGAGAACCTTCTTGGATCTGTCGGGTAAGTAATTAAGAAGTTGCTGAGGTTGTTAAGAAACCAATTATGAGCTGCTTTAAACCTAAATCCTGGATTTCCCAGGCAGAAAATCTCTTGCCCACCCTGTTGGCAATTGAAAATTTCCCAGGCCATTTTTTTTGAGCGGCCTCCAGTAGTCCCTTTCATCACCTGATACAATTAGGTGGAGCATGCACAGTGCAAGCTCTGCTCATTTGTGCCCAAGTTCACATTGTAGGAGCCCAATTGGAATATTTAATGACTCAGGCAAGTGCCCAATATGACATCTGGCACAGTTCAGGCATAGCAGATCACAACACAAAATTCAAAGGTCGAATGCTGATATTACACTGGAAAAACATTTCTCCCCCAGAAACACTTACATTTACAAGTTAGAGGGTTTACATATCCAAGACATATTTATTGAATAGCTGAAACTATATACTGCTGAGTACATTTAAAGGTCTACAAGATTCCTGCTATCATGCTGCATGTTTTCTGATTTTCAATATAAGGTTTAAAAAAGCTTTCAAATAGGAGAATTATTTTACTCATCTAAAGCTCTATTTCTATGTAACAACAACAGGAGAAAGAGTTTGTACTTGTACAGTAGCTTTTAATGCATCAAAACCTCTCAAGAAGTATCATGGTGATGGTTGGGAGTTGGGTGGGGTAGCAGAGAAAGAACCCAAACAATAGTTAGGCAAGATGATTGAATGTGTTCTTGAAAAGATACATTTTTATAAATGTGAAATAATGTAGCAAGGTAGAGGTGGTAAGGTGTTACATTTTTATGCTATATATTCTATGTGCTTCAGCATCACTGACTGCTCCCATAAGCAGACGTTGCACCTCATATATTCTGGGATGTGCTTTTTTTGCCCATTCTCTAGGTAAACAATAACGAGACTCAGATCAAACAGAGCTCTTAGGAGACCAAGGCTAACCTGCAGCTGGAATGAACCTTTAGGGAGGTTGTACAGTCAAAAGAATTGAAAATGATCTCATATTTATTTATTTATTCTGAAAAACCTATTTTATCCAAGTTGGATAATTTCAGGTTTTTGTTAGCCCATTTAAAACAGAGGCATAGACCTATCTCCAGACATATATAACACCATTTACTTTGCTCTGATTTGGCTTTCCTGTCATATTGGTAAAGACCCGGCAGAACTGGCACAGTGGTATACAGTCAGGAGGGAGTTGCCCTGGGAGTTCTCAATATCGACTACGGGCCCCATGAAGACTCATGGCATCAGGTCAAAGATGGCAAAGAAACCTCCTGCTGATTACTACCTACTGCCTTCCCTCAGCTGATGAATCAGTACTCCTCCATGTTGAACACCACTTGGAGGAAGCACTGAGGGTGGCAAAGGCACAGAGTGTACTCGGGGTGGGGGACTTCAGTATCCATCACCAAGAGTGACTCTGTAGCACCACCACTGACCGAGCTGGCCGAGTCCCAAAGGACATAGCTGGTAGACTGGGTATGCGGCAGGTGGTGAGGGAACCAACAAGAGGGAAAAACATACCTGACCTCATCCTCACCAATCTACCTGCCGCAGATGCATCTGTCCATGACAGTATTAGTAGGAGTGACCACCGCACAGTCCTTGAGTTTCACTGAGCATTGAGGATACCCTCCATCGTGTTGTGTGGCACTACCACTGTGCTAAATGGGATAGATTTCAAACAGATCTAGCAATGCAATACTGGGCTTCCATGAGGCGCTGTGGGCCATCAGCAGCAACAGAATTGTACTCAACCACAATCTGTAACCTCATGGCCCAGCATATTCCCCACTCTACCTTTACCTTTACCATCAAGCCAGGAGACCAACCCTGGTTCAATGAAGAGGGCATGCCAGGAGCAGCACCAGGCATACCTCAAAATAAGGTGTCAACCTGGTGAAGCTACAACACAGGACTATCTGCGTGCCAAACTGCATAAGCAGCATGCGATAGACAGGGCTAAGCGATCCCATAACCAACAGATCAGATCTAAGCTCTGCAGTCCTGTCACATCCAGCTGTGAATGGTGGTGGACAATTAAACAACTAACTGGAGGAGGTGGCTCCACAAATATCCCCATCCTCAATGATGGGGCAGCCCAGCACATCAGTGCAAAAGATAAGGCTGAAGCATTTGCAACAATCTTCAGCCAGAAGTGCCGAGTTGATGATCCATCTCGGCCTCCTCCTGAAGTCCCCAGCATCACATATGCCAGACTACAGCCAATTCGATTCACCCCGCATGATATCAAGAAATGACTGAAAGCACTGGATACTGCAAAGGCTATGGGCCCTGACAATATTCCGGCAATAGTACTGAAGACCTGTGTTCCAGCACTTGCTGTGCCCCTAGCCAAGCTGTTCTAGTACAGCTACAACACTGGCATCTACCCGGCAATGTGGAAAATTGCCCAGGTATGTCCTGTACACAAAAGCAGGACAAGTCTAACCTGGCCAGTTACCGCCCCGTCAACCTACTCTCAATCATCAGTAAAGTGATGGAAAGTGTCCTCGACAGTGCTATCAAATGGCACTTGCTTAGCAATATCCTGCTCAGTGAAACTCAGTTTGGGTTCCGCCAGGGCCATTCAGCTCCAGACCTCCTTACAGCCTTGGTTCAAACATAGACAAAAGAGCTGAACTCAAGAGGTGAGGTGAGAGTGACTGCCCTTGACAGCAAGGCAGCATTTGACCAAGTATGGCATCAAGGAGCCCGAGTAAAACTGATGTCAATGGGAATCAGGGAGAAAACTCTCCACTGATTGGAGTCATACCTAGCAAAAAGGAAGATGGTCATGGTTGTTGGAGGTCAATCATCTCAGCTCCAGGACATCACTGCAGGAGTTCCTCAAGGTAGTGTCTTAGGTCCAATCATCTTCAGCTGCTTCATCAATGACCTTCCTTCAATCATAAGGTCAGAAGTGGGGATGTTCGCTGATGACTGCACAATGTTCACCAGCATTCGCAACTCCTCAGATACTGAAGCAGTCTGTAGAAATGCAGCAAGACCTGGACAATATCCAGGCTTGGGCTGATAAGTGGCAAGTAACATTCGCGCCACACAAATGCGAGGCAATGGCCACCTCCAACAAGAGAGAATCTAACCAGCTCCCCTTGACATTCAATGGCATTATGAATGCTGAATCCCCCACTATCAACATTCTCGGGGTTACCATTGACCAGAAACTGAACTGGAGTAGCCATATAAATACCGTGGCTACAAGAGCAGGTCAGAGGCTAGGAATCCTGCGGCGAGTAACTCACCTCCTTACTCTCCAAAGCCTGTCCACCATCTACAAGGCACAAGTCGGGAGTGTGATGGAATATTCTCCACTTGCCTGGATGGGTGCAGCTCCAACAACACTGAAGAAGCTCGACACCATCCAAGACAAAGCAGCCTGCTTGATTGTCACCCCATTCACAAACATTCACTCCCTCCACCACCGACGTACAGTGGCAGCAGTGTGAACCATCTACAAGATGCACTGCAGCAACGCACCAAGGCTCATTAGACAGCACCTTCCAAACGCACTACCTCTACCAACTAGAAGGACAAGGGCAGCAGATGCATGGGAACACCACCACCTGCAAGTTCCCCTCCAAGCCACACACCATCCTGACTTGGAACTATATCGTTGTTCCTTCACTGTCGCTGCGTCAAAATCCTGGAACTCCCTTCCTAACAGCACTGTGGATGTACCTACCTCACATGGACTGCTGCAGTTCAAGAAGGCAGCTCACCACCACCTTCTCAAGGACAATTAGGGATGAGCAATAAATGCTGGCTTAGCTAGCAACGCCCACATCTCGTGAAGGAATAAAAAAAAAGTGTGCAAATGGTTGTGGCTGAAATCATAGCACTTAGAGTCAGTGTATTACTTATTTAGCCCACAGGAGACACAACAGATTCCTACTCCTCAAACAGGGAAACACTTTAATCTCTAGCTGTCTGCTGTGTGCCTGGTTTCTGAGTAGCATACATGGTTTAGGAATATATTGATGCTCTTTGACAGTATAGGAAAATGTATAACTTGCCCTTTGCGATCAGGATTGAATTTTCTTAGCAATATTTTTTAATGTGAAATGTGGGCTTCTGAAGATAGATTCAAAGCCAATTTTTGAAGAAAATTGTCTTCTAATACTAACCAAAACTAGGATTATTGATCTTTGTAACTTCACCTTCCTACTTGCCACTAATTGAGTAGGGAACTCCCATCTCCCATCAGGTAACACAGATACAATCTCTATTTAGATTAATTGACCTTTTAGATATGTATAAATCCACCAACTCTGTGCTCCCAGTAGGGAGCTATGCTCAATTGAGACAGAGCTACAACACAGTTCTGTCCATTCTCCATTTCATACTCCATTTAAGTGTGGCTCCCTCCTGGGTGTATGGGATTGATGAATTTACTCGATAGTGTTTTCCAAGTAACTGTGCTAAAGTCTAAGCAATGACATAAACCACATAATTTACAAGTTATTAAGATATTTCAAAACAGAAATTCATTTGCAAAAGTAAAGTGACATAGGAACATAGGAAATAGGAGCAGGAGTAGGCCATTTAGCTCCTCGAGCCTGCTCCACCATTCAACTAGGTCATGTCTAAACTTCTACCTCAATGCCATTTTCTCACACTATCCCCATATGCGTTAATATCTTTAATATCTAGAAATTTATCGATCGCTGTCTTGAACACACTCAAAGACTGAGCCGCCACAGCCCTCTGGAGCAGAGAGTTCCAAGGATTCACCACCGTCTGAGTGAAGAAATTCCTCCTCATCTCAGTTCTAAATAGCCTACCTCATTTTCTGAGTCTCTGTCTCCTGGTTCTATACCCCTCAGCCAGGAGAAACAACCTGCCTGCATCAACCCTGTCGAGCCCTGTAAGAATTTTGTATGCTTCAATGAGACATTTTTGTCCCTTCTCTCTTTCTTGAGGTTATTTGTGAGCATCTAAAGACACTGCCTCAATTTAAGGTGTCATGTGAAAGATAGCATTTCTGACACTGCAGAACTCCCCCAGTAATGCACTGAAGGGTCAGCCTGAATTATTTATCCAAGACCCCTGAGTGGAGCTTAAACACATGCCCTTGCTGCCTGAAAGATGTGAGTTCTCCCACTGAGCCAAGTTTGACACCTTAGTTAGTAGAATTACTAAAGCAACAGAAAAGTAATAAAACTTCAAACAATCAATATATCAGAAGAAAGTTACTACAGGATGACATATACGAGAGATTCAAATTACATCATATGATACAGATACAGTTTAAAAATTTCAGCTGAGCCACAAAGTGCATTGCTCTCTTTAAGAGTCTCTGAGGTATCTATCATTATATCTTGCTCACTATAACATGGACCTTTGCAAAGCATTGCAGAAGAAATAATTGTGTGATATGAAAAAATGGACATATGCAATCCAGCAGCCTTTTTAGCAGCCTCACAATTGGAGGATATTCAAACTGTAGGCTGGATTTTATGCTCTCTCCCACAGCCCGTTTGAAGGTGGGGAGAGCATTTAATCTGGCAGGGTCCCTGCCACCTTCCTGCCTCCCTCCCCTATTAAGTCCTGTGGACAGCTTTCCTGCCCCACTGCCAGTTGAGGCCCTTAATTGGGGAATTAATGCCCAATTAAGGGCCTCATCCCACTGCTGCCGGGACTAGCCCAGTGGCAGGTGGGCCTGTCACCACACGGGAAGCATGACAAGCAAACCCGTGCGGGTTACCTGCTGGCTCCTGGGGGAGGAGAGGGGGGGTCTCTCATTCAAAGGCTCTTGTGACAGTCAACATAGAATAGTAAAGAGCTGAAATAAAAACAGAAATGCTGTAAACATGCAGGCCATCCTGATGTGGGATAGAGGTGAAGAAGGACTGAAGATCCATGGTGTAAAGGAGAATGTTAGGCCATGAAACTGACATTTGTATTGTTGTGATTTGTTTTCTTTAAAGTAGAACTTTTAAGCAGTTCAGTGAGTCTTCTTAGAGACATAGGCTAGACATTCAGGTTCAACACAACACTCTTTATTCCTTTAACTATTTACATTGTCTGAGATCTACACATTACTCAGGTCCAGGTCTTGTTCATGCTGCTGTGTGTGCTCTGTCTGGAGGCCATGTGTTTAGTATCCCCTTCCGAGATGGCGTCTCCTGCATGGGTGACAACATCAGTTACATCAGCGGCTTGATCTCAAGGGTAAGGTAACTTTAAGGTGAGGTCATCACTACACTACGTTACAACATCATGAAGGTTCATGGATATAGGTGAGTAGGGAATGAACAAGGAGAGGAAAAAAATGGAGTCGAGATAGGAGAAAATAAGTTATGTGGGGCAAAAGCAGACTGAAATTATAAGCCTACTGGGATAGTCCTGTTTGTGGCTCTTTGGAGGAGGTTAGCAATCTGAAATATTAACCCTACCTTACTTTCTCCATTGATACTGCCTGATCTGTTGAGCATTTCCAGAATTTTCTGTTTTAATTCCAAATTTTCAGCATCTGCAATGCTTTGCTTTTTATTTTATTGTAAGGAGCTAATTGTGTTTGAGGGACTTAAGTTACGACAATAGATTGGAAAAGCCAGGGCTTTTTGTTGATAGTTGATAGAGGTGTTTAAAATCAAGAGGGGTCTGGACAGAGTAGATAGGGAGATACTGTTCCCATTGGTGGGAGGGTTGAGAACCAGAGTTATTTAAGGCAAATGGCCAAAGAACCAAAGGCGACATGAGGAAAAAGTGTTTTTTTTACGCGGTGAGTGGTTAGGATCTGGGATGCACTGCCTGAGAGTGCAGTGGAGGCAGATTCAATAATGGTTTTCAAAAAGGTATTGGATAATTATCTAAAGAGAAAATAATTTACAGAGCTGTGGGGAAAAGGTGTGGGAGTGGGACTAGCTGAGTTGCTCTTGCAAAGAACCGGCACGGACATGCCAGCTGAAAAGCCTCCTTCTGTGCTGTAACTGTTCGATGATTCTACGATACTGTTCAAAAAATGCAATGTAGTTAGTCTGGCGTGTTTACAGGTTCAAATGATAGTGTAACATGAGAGAATTATTGTGAATGTTAAGACCTATGGTAAAGCATAAAATTACAAAGAGATATTGATGCATTGGGCTGAATTTTTCAAGCTCGCTGCTGATCTCGATGACGTAGAGTGGGAGGGTGCTCTGTCCCTGGCAACGGCATCTGGCACCACCGCGCAGGCGCCAGCGCCATTTTTAAAGGGTTTCAAGCCCTTCAGTGAGATTTAAATTTTTAAAGGTCCCACTGTCCAAAAAATAAAATTAAAATTTTAGTTGCATTTGAATCCCCTCTCCCATCCCCCCCACAAATGAGTAATTAATATGTAAATTGCCCTCTTGCCCCCCCCCCCAAATTTCTTTTTGTGATCCTGAACTTTCCCCCCCCGAATTTCATAAACTTTGACCTCAACCCCTTCCCACCATCCCCGTAACCAATAGGAACAGTTTTCCCCGCTCCACTGCCCTGCCCTGAAAACTTCACTCCTCCCCTCTCCCCACCAGTGTTAAGCCTCAGATCTCCAAACGGCGATCCGAAGGTACGGGAGTTCTGGCATCCGGCCGGAATTGGCATGGGACGGCCATTGGGACAAGGTAAGTGATTATTCATTCATTAACATTTATTTGACTATTTAAATTAAGGTTCTTTCGCCGGGCCGGGGTGGGGAGGTGCTGCCAAGAGGCCTCGCTGCCGGTAAAATGTGGCAGGGCCTTCCCGGCGTCAAGGCCCATGGCAGGCCTCTCCTGGAGGTTTTTTCCAGGCCCCCTCACCATGACCCCTGACATCAGTGGGGCTGGTAAAACTTAGCCCATTAAGTAAAGATGCAAATCTGTGGCAAATGGATTTCAATGCAGGCAAACGTGAGGTCATCTACTTTGGCCAAAAAGGATAGAATAGGTTACATTCTGATAGACGAAAAGCTAGAAATATCGGAGATCCAAAGAGGTTTGGGGGACCCAGGGCAGAATTTTCTCTGTGGGCTTCAGGACCCTGCCATTAGGCGCAAATGGAGGCCAGAAACCCACACCCTGGGAACCAATTACTCATCTGTAGTTTTCTCCGGATTGGCCAATAAATAGTCAGAGGGGGGATTGCCATCCAATTAAGGATGGTGAGTGGGCTCTCTAAGCTGGAGGGCCAATAGGAGGCCCACCAGCTTGGAAGCAGTAGCAGGATGCCATGGCAGGTAAGTGAGGGAGACGGCCTCCCAAAATGGAGGCCACCCTCTCTCCAACTTAGTTAAATTTAAAATAAAAGATAGATCCAGTAACTGGGCCACCATTAAGGGGATGGAACACTTGCACAGGGTAACCTGCAGCTGCACGTGAACCCGGCAGGCTGGCAGAGTCTCTAAGCCTGCCTGGAGCGCTGACTCCCTGTCAATTCCTAAAATTGGCCTTAAGTGGCCATTAGCAGGGTCAATTGGCTACCCAACGCTTGCGGGTAGATAGCTCTGCCACCCCCATCACAACTCCTGCCCATCCCGCCTTCAGGAAAATGGCCGGGGGGGGGGTGTGTGGGATGGAGCTGGGGAACTAGCACTCCGACTGGTAGCACTATTTTTAGTGCCTGCCTACCTCTGTGCCTAGTCCCATTAGGGCCTAAAAATCCAACCCCAGGCAAATAGATTATTAAAATATTATGAGCTGGTACAGAAAATAATCAAAGTCTCATGGAATGCTGGTCTTTACATCTTACAGACGAGAATATAAGGGGGTAGAAGTCATGTTTCAGATATACAAGGCCCCGATTAGTACCGCACGTAGAATACTGTGAGCAGTTCCGGAACCACACTTTAGGAAGGAGATGTTAGCCTTGAAGGGAGCACAGCATAGGTTTACCAGAAAGATACTGGACTTTAAGGGTTGAATTAAGAGGAGCAATTGCACAAACTAGAGTTGTATTCCCTGGAATTTAGAAAGTTGAGGGGTGATTTGATTGATGGTTACAAGATATCAAGGTGAACAGATAGTTTTTCTCTATCTACCTACCCTATTGCTGCTTTTTGGGAGTCTAAGACTGAGGCATAGTCTAATAACTAGGGCCACACCTTTCATGGGTGAAATTAGAAAACACTTCTATACGCAAAGGGTAGTAGAAGTTTGGAACTCTCTTCTGCAAACAGCAATTGAGACTGGATCAATTACTAATTTTAAATCTGTGATCTAATGGATGTGCTCACAATGATGAAAGCATTTAAGAGAATAAATAGTGAAATTATTTTCACTGGTCAATGAATTGATAACAAGGGGGCATAAACTCAGGATAACTGGAAGCAGGGAGAGATGGTAAGAAACTTTTTCATGCAAAGGTTTACTAGGATATGAAATGCTTTACCACAAGCAAACATTAAAGCTGAATCAATCATAATATTTAAGGGGGAATTAGATAAACACTTGGAGAAACATGTTAAAAAGGTACAGGTAAAGAGCAGGAAAATGGAATTCCAATAGATAGAGTTGGTGGGGTGCAGAGAGTGGCACAATGAAGTCAAATGTCTTCTGTCCTGAAATTTCTATCATTCTATGAAACTCATGAACAAAGTAGTACACGTATGGCTTTTTGCTGTAAGAAAAGAAATATTACATGTCTCTACAAGGACCATTCTGCCTTAAATCAAACCCTTGGGTAACTGCTCAGCCTGTTGATTCAGCCAAGCATTCTGGCTTATACTGACTTATGTTCAAGTCTCAATTTAATCAACATTTCTTTTGAAACAGTTTGTTAGTCACTTGTTGATGCACAGTATGCTTTCAGGAAGCTTCCAAATTGTTACACAGTGTTGACTGCTATTTAACAGCACAAGATGTTCTCTCTGCTCACAAAGCAACACACTATAGTTTTCAATAAAATAACTTTATTCTGCCCCTGCCTAATTAACCATATTCATTTTGTTTTTCTTAATTTTTGTAAGTATGCAACGAGCCACAACGGAGTAATTCACAGAATAACATCTGGAAAATACAAGCCACAAGGTTCCTCCCAATGCTATAAGTTGATTTTTTTTTTTAAGAATACCACACATGAATAGCTGAATACTATTCCCAAGTCAATTATTATTATTTTAGTACTGTGGTAGTGTGGTTAAGGTCCTTTTTCACATTGATGGGGAGTTAATGGTTAAGATCTGGGATCTCATGATTTCATCAAAAGTGTTCCTTTCAGGTCCATATTATCTCATTGAGCATAACCCATCAGCAATTCCTCACATATGCTATAAAAACCAGTAGTGCTCCAAATTGATCCACAAGGGCGTATATTGTTGCTTAATTGGAACACATAATTTATTCCATTACACAGCTAACTGCTGTTTAATGACTTCACCGATGACTGTTGGATGTACCAGCCAGTGACTGATACACCTGAAAATTCTATTTAATGACATTTGAAATGTATTGATTCTGAAGAAAAATATTGGTCACTCAGGACACTGCTTAATTGACATAGCGGAAAAACAAAATTGATTGTACATTGTTTCACGTCTCGATTATCTTGTAAATTGATGCAGGATATGATCATCATGTAATTTTTTGCTTTGACAATGTTTATAAACTGTAATATATTGCACAGATTTAGCTGATGTGGTAAATAGTTGAAAATGTTCCCATATTGAAATTAAGCTACATGCCCTTACTTGTGCACAGATTCAGATGCAGCAAAAACCCACAGAAATGTTTGTATAGCTGTTCCATAAGTAAACAGAAATCCTAAAATGTCAGCATTTTATCTGGCTTTCTAAACTCACATCTTGCATTATTTATTGTTGACCAGTTACCTTCCCTGGCATGATATTTCCATAGCTCCAGCATCTTGGCAAACTTCATTTTCCATATAGCATTCAATCATCTCTCTGTATTTGCATTTATAACCCTTAATGCCTTTCTAAAAAGGTATTCATCCTGCTCTTATATTACTATTTAAAATAGAATTCAGTGGTATTGGCGCCTATTCCACATTACTCTGATATAAATAAAGCTTTATCTCAATTGTGCTGACGTATTTTAACATTATAAATTCATGTTCTCCAGTTGGACTCCAAGTTAAATAAACTGCATGTCTATGTTATCGACTCCACAAATATTCTAAAGACCTGGATCATGTCCTTCCTCAATGCTTTCCCAAATAAAATGAAATTCAGTTTTGAATATCTCTCCATTATTTATAGTTCCACCAGAAAAAGGATAGTAAAATATGTCACTCATACCTATACATGAGAGCAAGTATGGGATTTTTCCCCTATCTTGATACTGTTTATGACAAAAACATACTCTCATTTATGTCTTTTGATGTTATTTAAGCTACAAACCTTTCTGAAATTATGTGGGCATTTTATCATATTTCCTTTTACTGAGATATTTCTTTTTTTTTACTAATTTATGGGATGTGAACACTTATCCCAAGGATAAGAAAGCTCTTGCACAATTAGATTTCTTTTACCAAGTTACTGGTGGAAAAAAAAAGTTTGTATTTATAGATTTTATAAATGATGGTTTGCTTTCTTCCATACTTATTGCTTTAGGTCAATAGATATAATTTGAAAATGCAGAAAATTTAAACCATTGTTAACATTTAGCTATAAAATGTATGTTTGAATATTTCAACAAAATCATATATTGGACTAGATCTTGCTGAAAAAAATAATGGTGAGTGAATAATGCACAGGTTACTAATGTACAAGTCCACCAGCAAGCTCAGGGGATTAAGAAATATGCTGTGAGTTACGAATCTCCAGAACTTGACAATCTATTTCTGCTGCACCACCTTGCAAAAACAGCATCTTGCTCTTGGCCTTTCTATTATTGTTAAGAACTTGCTGGATCTGCACATTAAATGCCCATTAAACTCGCCACAGAAAATTAAATCTAGTAATTATAGTGTTAGTACCCTTTTAATGACATTGTTAACTATCAACCTCTGTACCCAGAAAGTGAATAATTTAAACTATGGAGTCTCATCCATTCAGGTAGCAAATTGTTGGAGATTTTAAAAATGCCAAATTTAATATTTTTACTTTTTTTTCCTTACTTTTTCTGTTCTCTTTTGTACTCTCTCTCAATCAACTTTCTTTCCCTTTCTTTATTACCCTTTCTGTACCCGATTTGACTTTAAATTACTTTCGCTAATTTACATTCCTTCTCAGTCGTTCCTCTGTTTATTTCCAATCCTTAAATCTCTTGGTTAAGGTGATGCACTGTTAAGCTTCCCATGCACTGAGGCCCTAGATAGTCTGTTGTCCTTGCCACACCATTATCAAATTGTACTTGCAGCAAGTTATGGTGCATAAAATTTCAGCTGAAACGTGCAGAAAAAAAATTCACCTAACAGCACTGTGAAATACCCTGCTCCAGCAAGATCCAGCCCAATGCTTTTCAACATCGAAAAAATATCAGAAATCTAGAACCGTAACTTGCTTTAGTTTGAAATTCCAGATGATGTGACAAAACAACCATCCATCCAGATCTTTCTTTCCAAGTGACGAAGTAAAATTTGTTCTGTTGCTGACTCTTCTGATTTTAAGAAGTCCCCCGGAGGAGACGGGTAACCATAGGCAAAGATTCCAAAACGAAAAAAAAATCTGAAATTTCTCTTTCCTCCAAAGATAATTGAGTAAGAACTTAATCTTATTTATAATCAATATTATTTAATGTTTCTTGTATTGCACTCTATTAACACAACTTCTGTGAATTATTGCAGTATTAATAATATTTCATGACAAAAATACTTTGACCTGCATTCAATAGCATGCAAAAAAGCCGAAACTAATGAATTTAGCTAACCATGGTTAGTTTAGCTGCCACAATCCTGAGTAAATGTTTAACTTTTTTATTGTGATATTAAATTCAAGATCACACACTGTATAGGTTTTCTGATTGCTGTTCTGAGTAATATTGCCATTCTTTAAGACTTCCTGTAACAATAACATGTGGGAGAGTTTATATCCTGGTGTGCCATAAGATATAGTCTATATTCCCAGTTAAAGCTTTACCCTTTTTTCAATACAATTATATCTAACAATGAAAAACCTTTAAAATACATTAAAATGAGCCAACAGATACTTTTTCTGGTATTGTTGAAAATGTACAATGCAAAACATATACACTAATAGTATGGAAATGTGCTGTTAAATAATTGAACAACGGGTTTCAGATCAACAATGTCATTTAAATTTGAAGAGGTGCAAGATGTTAATACTTTGAAAGACAATCCTTCCTGATTACCCACACTGCCTAGTAATTCGCCAGCTCTATGCAGAGGCTAAATGCCATGAGTGTTTTATCCTAGTGTTGGGGAGAGCTGCAATCTTCCACAACAGAAGAGTGAGCACCTTTCCGATGGCGACGTTTAAGAGGCATCTTGACAAATACATGAATAGGATGGGAATAGAGGGATACAGACTCCAGAAGTGCAAAGGGTTTTAGTTTAGACAGGCATTAAGATCAGCGCAGGCTTGGAGGGCCGAATGGCCTGTTCCTGTGCTGTACTGTTCTTTGTTCTTGCAGCCAACAGAAAGATCTGTTAGCCTGAGCACACAAATCAAAATGAGGACTTGCTCGAGTACAAGTAGGATTTGAAAGCGAGGAACTGGGGTTTGTAAGGCTGAATGGTTGAATGTGAGACTAATCAGGGAATTGATGTATAATTAAAGGGAAGGCCAGCTTGCATTTAAATTTGGTCTTTGAGTTTAATTTGCAACAAACAATATAGATCATGAGGGTATGATGGCATTTGTTGCCTATGCATTGGAAAGGTATGATCTGGTCCATGTGGAACTGTTGGCCTAGTTTGATGATATTCTTGTCATGCCATTTACTATTATTTATTTGCAAACACTGAATTTATCCTAACCAGTATGATAAATTATTTTCTGAAGTATTTCAAATTTTCAGAGCTATTTAAATCACAACAGTGCATAATAAATTCTTCTGCTTTTCATTTTTAAAATGGTAGTGACTTTTAATTGCAAATAAAGTATTTCCACAGAGATAGTTGAGTTAAAACTGAAGGAATCAGCTGGTCTTGACATTATAGCTGCCCACTAGAAATGAAAACAAAATCAAATAAATCAGTGAAAGGTTTTCTAATGTTTACAACACCTGATGAAACCAAGCTTGCAATTTGACAGTTGACCTACAGATCACATGCATACTACAATAAATGGACTTTTTCATATATTAAAAGGTGGCTTTACTCAATGAAAGAATTCAAAACAAAACGTGTTCAGTCAAGATTACTTCCAAGACATTAGTAAAGGCTGTCATTGTACAAAGTATGCTGATGATGCCATTTAGCTACTGAGAAACTAAAATCTTAACCTGCCTTTTAGATGGAAGACTGCTTTGAAAGAGATGTCAAAATCTAGGAAAAGCATATGGCATGAAAAGTGACTGCAACAATTGTTGCACTGCCACAACCACAGCATGGTTTATTGCTGTCCCTATTTTCCTTTAGAAGCTCATACATGATGGATGATAATTTTTTCCCGTTAGTCTTACTGTTGTCCTTTTCCCCTTCTCCTTTGCAGTAGGGTAATAGCAATGGTAGTCATCTTAAGTAATTTGCCTGTGGAGACAGACTACCTTTTTGTGCTTGAAGGACAATTTACTCAAAGTTGATACAAGTGTAAGTCATTTTCCTCCAAGTGAGCTATTTAAGAAAACATATTCTTTTGAAAATAAGGCATGGAGGACCATTTACTCAGGAACACACTTTCTGAAAATGCAGAAAACTGTTTTCAATACAAGCAGAACCCTCCTTACAAAATAAGTGTGGAAAATTAATATAGGCTTATGTTTTAGAAAATGATGATGCTTTTCAGTTCAGAGTAATGCCTATATCTACTGCCTGCACATTGTCATGCAGGCTCCCCCCCCACCCCCACCAACTCCGCACCTGCCAAGACTGAGGCACACATTATTTTGCCACATGAACATTAAAACTTAAAATTGTAGCTGGGAAGAAAAGAGGGCCGATCACAAGTGTTTTATATGTATATATTGTTATAATATCTGTAAAGTGTTAGGAACTAATTAGCTAGGAACTAGTTCCTATGTGTAAGTGTTCCAGCAGGCAGCCACATTCACGGCTGCACTGGGGAGTCATGTTATACGTAACACAAGAACCAGTTGAACAGGTTCTACAGCACAAAGCATGGTGCTGAATTAAACAAGACTGACTCCAGCCTTTTCCAAGTTCAGAGTGTGATTCTTTCCAACATCTGGAAACCAGAAACAACATAAAGATGAAACATGGTGGCAGAAAGTGTCTGTGAGTAAACCTAAAACATTTTTAAAAGCATCAGATTGAGAAAAGTGACCGACCCAAATCAGTGCGAGAGAAAGAGACAGAAAAACTGAGTGACTCGTGCAAAAACTCTTTTTGAAAAAAAAAATCAATGTCAGCCGTGACAGGAATATATGCACAGCTACAGCCCATGATGAATTGGGGAGCTGATGATGTCGTAGAGACATTTGAGAAGTTTAAACAAAAGTGCAATTTGGCATTCAATAGTTTCCTAAAAGGCACTAGTGAAGAGGAGAGGGTCAGCTATATCCTTCTGTGGGCTGGAGATAAAGGATTAAATTTATTTAACAGCTTAGACCCAAGCAAAGAGGGCAGCAGAAACCTAGACAAAATTTTTGAAAGATTCAGCACCCATCTCCAGCCAAAATCAAATCATTGGATATACCAATATGAATTTCAAGGTCTCAGACAGGAACTAGGTGAGCCTATTGACAATTTTGTAGCAAGATTAAAAATGGCAGCCAGAAAATGTAAATTTAAGGAAACAGATGAATGGCTGAAAGATCAGCTCATTTGGGGTTCTGCACAACCTGAAGTACAGAAAGCTCTAATCAGACAGGACAAGCTCAGAATATCGCAGGCTGTAGACAATGCCAGAGCACATGAAGCCATGAGCAGCCAGATGAAGACTCTGACCTCCCAAAGGGCTAGCCTTGAGTTAAGCTAAGAGACAGGCAGCAGGGGTGATGCAGTGAAACAACAACTAAAGAATATACACCAAACAGAGAAAGATGTACAGGAGCTGCGAACAACCACATGAATTGACAAATAGAAGGAAATGTCCTGCATATGGATCAATCTGCTGAGCTTGCAGAAGGACCGATCACTGGGAAAAGATGTGCAGAACAAGGCAAGAAGGTGGTAGCTGAGTCATCAGAGCCAGAGTAACAGGACGAAAGAACAGTGAAAGAAACCAAAACATCCATACCCTGAAAGATGGCGATGGGTATGTCTATCATCATAGACATAGGAACCATAGAATTGTATGAAATGTCTGGATGTGACAGTTCCCAAAGAAAAGAAATTCACACAACTTTCAGATCGGAAGAGGCTGAGAAATAACCCTACAACGATAAATCTGAAGGTGAAGTTTGATACAGGAGCGCAGAGTAAGATCATCCCGCTCAGACTACACCAGCAGATCTTTCCTGAAAATTTGGAGGAAAATCATTATCCAAGGGAAGGTGCTCTGAAACCAAACAACGTCATGCCAACAGCAGAAGGGGGAACTGAGAGTCAAAAGCTAGGAACAGCCCAAATCAGAGGGACACACAAAGGAAAATATGTTTTTATTTATTTATTTAGAGATACAGCACTGAAACAGGCCCTTCGGCCCACCAAGTCTGTGCTGACCAACAGCCACCCATTTATACTAACCCTACAGTAATCCCATATTCCCTACCACCTACCTACACTAGGGGAAATTTACAATGACCAATTTACCTATCACCTGCAAGTCTTTAGCGGTGGGAGGAAACCAGAGCACCCGGCGAAAACCCACGTGGTCACAGGGAGAACTTGCAAATTCCGCACAGGCAGTACCCAGAATCGAACCCGGGTCCCTGGAGCTGTCAGATGGTCCAGCTATCCTGGGATTGAGCAGTTGTGAAGAGCTGCAGATTATCTCAGTAAACCATGAGGTGAAGGAGGCGACACTGAGGGTTGAAGATAGTACACCTGTTGAAAAGCGCCCTCCCAACAGAAGCAAAGAAGATCTGGTACAAATGTACCCAGAGTGTTTTGATGAGATGGTTGGATGCTTCGAAGATTTTGAGTATCATCACTATTGACCCAGCGATGAAACCAGTAATTCATCCCCCATGTAAAGTACCAGTAGACCTAAAAGGAAAGCTTGAAAGAGAGCTCCAAGAAATGGAAGAAAAGAAGGTGATTGCCAGAGTCACAGTGCCTACAGATTGGGTAAATTCCAACGTGGTGAGAGAAGCCAAATGACGGCTACTGGCAGGGGCAAAAGTTTTCAGCAAGCTTGACGCCAGAAATGCCTACTGGAATGTGAAGCTAGATGCAGAATCTTCACTGTTGACAACATTCAACATGCTCTTTGGACGGTACAAATTCCTGTGTCTAACCTTTGGCCTCAAAGTGATCCAGGATGTGTTCCAACAGAAAGTAGATGAGACATACAGGGGATGCAAAGGAGCAGTCGGCATAGCTGATATCCAGATATATGGTGTAGATGGAAAGGATCATGACATGATCATGAAGCCTTGGAGAGAACCAGGAAAGCTGGGATTAAGCTTAAAAAAAAAAGACAATTGCATTGTGAAAGTGACAGAATGCCAGTTCTTCGGAATGGTGTACACACCTGACGGGAGTTGAGCCGAGCCCTGAAAGAATCTCAGCCATCTCGGGGATGGAAACCCCAAGAGATAAGAGAGAGTTGAGAAATTTCCTTGGTTTGATACAATACATGAGTTCCTTTATTCTGCACATGTCGGAACACACAGCAAACCTGAGGGAGCTGATGAAAGAAGATGTAGAGCACCAGATGTCAGAGTAACATGACAGGAGTTTCAACAAACTTAAAGGTAGTATGCAAGTAGACAAGTCTGTCGTACTATGAAAGAAGGAAACCTGTCACTCTACAAGTAAATGTTTCCACAAAAGGACTGGGAGCAGCCCTGGTACAAGAGGGAAAGCCAATAGCATTTGTGTCCGAAGCTCTGACATCAGCTGAGACAAGATATGCTAACATAGAGAGCTTTTGGCAGTTGTGTATGGATGTGAGAAGTTCCACACATATCTCTATGGGAGAAAGTTCACAGTGGAGAGTCATCATTGTCTACTGGAGCAGATCTACAAGAAAAATCTATGTAAAGCACCAGCAAGACTGCAAGGGTTACTCTTGAGGCTTCAGAGTTATGATTTCACTCTGAAATATAAGCCAGGAAGAGAAATGGTGCTGGCAGACACCCTATATTGGTTGTCACCACAGGAGAAACAAGAAATAGAAGATCTCGGCATAAAGATTCATCACCTAGTGAATGTAACACCACTGAAAGTGAGTCAAATTAGATATGAGACTAGCAAAGATGAGGAATTACAAATGCTATCTCAGCAAGTGATCCAGGGATGGCCTGATAGGATATAGCACACACACATAGCAATATTGTACTGGTCTAGCAGAGATGACATCTCACTAGAAGATGGTGTTCTGCTGGCTGGATCCAGAATAATCATACCCGAAACAATGCAGGAAGAACTTCTCCAAAAGATACACGAAGGTCATATGGGAATGGAGAAGTGTAAGCTCAGTTCTGTGTACTGGATAGGCATATGCAAAGATATCGAACGTATGGTGTCTACATGCAACGTATGCTAGAAGTAAAGAAACTCATAACAGAAAGAGGAGATGATAGCTACTGAAGTACCACCCAGACTATGGCATACTGTAGCAGTCGATTTATTCACACACATAATCAAGAATGGTATCTCCTAGTTGTAGACGACTACTCAAAATTCCCCTTTATCTGGAAGATGAAAGACTTGAGATCCACAACAATCATCTCAGCAGTAAGAGTTCTGTTCGTTGAGCAAAGGATTCCTGAAAGGTTAGTATGTGACAATGGCACCCAATTTACCTCCAGAGAATTTAAGGAATTCGCTGACTAGTACAGCTTCAACACCATCACCTCATCACCACGCTACCCACGGGGATACGGATTTATAGAAAGACACGTCCAGAAGGTCAAAAGAACACTTGTGAAATGCCAAGAGATGAAGGAAGACCCAAACCTGGCCTTATTGTCACTCCGATCCACACCCCTCAAGGCTAACATGAAATCACCTGTAGAGCTGTTAAATGGAAGAAACTATAAGACAACTCTGCCAAGCAAAACACATCCTTCAAGTGACCAGGAGGAAGTGAGACAAACACTCACTGAAGCACAGGTAAGAGGAGAGCAACACTTAAACAAATATGTTAAATCCCTACCCAAGCTGTTGAAAGGACAAACCGTACATGTACAGGATCCAATCATGAAAACCTGGAGCCCAGCAAAAGTTGTTAGTGAAGCTGAGACTCCAAGATCATATATCATTGAGACCGAAACTGATAACCAAATGAGAAGGAACCAAAACCGTATTCGACCTACACCTGAGCTGGAACAACAGAAAAGACCATCAACAACACTGGAAACATCACTATTCAGTGAGACAACATTAACAACATCACCGGCAAGTGACACAACATCATCTGTACAGCGTGCCAACTCACCACTGAGAGCAACAAATGCCAAATCTACAAGATGGAGGCATAACATCTTACACCCCAAGCGATACTGTGAATAATATATTTTTAAAATACACGCTTTAAAGGACTCTTTAAGGGGTTCAGATTATTTCCACAAGTCGGATGATCTTTTTATTTATATTGACAGTTATATTGATATAGGGGCATTATGTTTTAAAGAAAGAGGGATTTTATATATGTATATATTGTAATACTATCTGTAAAGTGTTAGGAACTAATTAGCTTGGAACTAGTTGTTATGTGTGAGTGTTCCAGTAGGGGGCCACATTCACAGCTGCACTGCGGAGTCATGTTACATGTAACACAAGAGCCAGTTGAACCAGCATTGTGCTGAATTAAATACGACTGTTTCCAGCCTTTTCCAAGTTTAAAATATGATTCTTTTCCAACATCTGGGAACCAGAAACAACATTAAGACGAAACAACAAGGAATTGCCAAGCCCCTGACTGGAAAAACATTTGCGTGCTAGCAGACAGTATTGGAACCAGGGACCCAGTCCTTGCATCTCCAATACACAGAAGACCTGGTCAGGTCAGTTTAGTCACATGACTAACTGGCTGTTTGAATTTGAACTTGCGGAGAGAAAGAAACTCAAAGCTGTTAGCTCCTGGACTGAGAACACCTCTCTCCCGTCTGCTCCCATCTTTTTCTCACAGGATGGAAGACCCATTGAAGACACATGAACTCAAAGAGAAAAGTCGCCTATGTGAACAAGGTTTAAGAGGAATACTGGGCCCCAGCGAAAAGTAAGAGCTGTCTACAATCAAAGACTCTACGGCAAGCTGGAAACACAAACAGTAACAAGAAACCCCCTTCAGAGACTGCCTCAAACCTCTCTACTTTATTTTTCTTCTGCTCTCTTCTGTCCCTCTTTGCATGTGTATATCGCGTGTGCATGCTAGCGTGGGCGCATCATATATCTGTAGGCGTTAACCGAATTAGAGTTTAAGTAAGTTTAATAAATTTCACTTTTCTTTAAACCTAAGAAAACCTGGTGTGCTAATTTCTTTGCCTTATAACTGGAAATTGGTGAACAAGGATTCACCAAGGGGGAGTTCAAAATACAGTGTGTTTAAAAATCAAACCCTGTTACAATAAGATCATGTGAAGACAATAAAATACCCCTGGAGACCTTTTATCACCTGGTCGTAACAACATAAATGTATTATCTCTGACCCAAAATATAAAATGAGTTCAAACTGATATAGACTTCCTATTTATATTCAATCCTAGAAGATAAACTTACAACAGTACTGCTTAAATTTTGGTAATTCTAGTCTTCAGTGATCCTTTAAAATGACACAGTAACATCTGTACTTTATTTGCATTAACTTTAGTAATATTTTAACTTTGTACCTGGCAGGGAATAGTCATTAATAAATGAAGTTATTGGGTCCCGAACGGAGTACAAACTTAAGAGTCATCATTTATGACTGAATAAAATCAGATTATCATTACTATCATAACTGTAGTTCCCTACCTCACCACTAGGAGCCACATGTGCCCAAGTTACCATTGCCGCACAGGCAAACCGAGTTTAAAAAATGACTAAAATACAAGAACCTGAGCATCACTAAATCATAAAGTAGGTGTTCACTTCATTATTAAATTCATCAGCTATACTGTTATTGGTGCTATAAATGATAGCATCTTATTTTCTTACTGATTTTCAATTTCTAAATAATTTTCTTTGACATAAACAGTCTTCTGTATACAACATCTTTATTGTAAATGTTATGTATTAAATTAACTGCTTCAACTGAAGTTGATCATACTACAACAAGAAATCAATATGGCACTGAGCATCACTTTTTATGGCATGAATTAGTACAGGGATGAGGGATTGAGATTATTTGTTAGTTATGAAAAGGTTACAAGTCAAATGATATTTTGTTAGCCATGGAAAGAAAATTGGCAAAGGATGAAAGATACACTCCATTTAATAAAAATGCCCCCCATATATATTCCTGTCAAACACGATATTAAAAAAACAAGACAAGGATAAGAAAAGACGGTTCAGCCCCTCACAGCTCATTTTTCCAGTATTATATCCAACTGTATTTTAAACTCTTGATAATGTTTTTGCCTCTATTATTCTATTTCACTGCCAAATTTTGCTTTCAAAGGAGGACAGGTCTTGCCCAGAGTTAAAATATAAAGATTTGATATTGACTTTAAGTTTATTGTTGTGGTTCATTTAAAAAGAATATTTGTGTGGAAACATCAGACGATTAATGAGGGAAGTGGCTTGGAGCTGAAAGTGAGGCTCCTGCTGGGAGGAAGGTGAACAGACCTTACTGCAATCATTTCAAATAACCGGTATAGCTTCTATTAATGACAACAATATTGTTCTCAGGTCTGGAGGAATCACTTAGAATGTAGAATTAATTATCTTACAGCTGCTTCATTCAATCAGTTGAAATAATTTTAACACAACTGGAATCACTTCAGTATATGCATGTCAATTAGAAACACAGGCCAGAATTTTCTGGGCTATTTGGAGATGGAGTCAGAGGTGGGAAGGGTGGGTGGGCAGAATATCGGGATAGAAGACAGAGCAGAAACCCACGCCTTCATAATGTTCCCAATGGCGGATGACATGGCAGGAGGACATTGTGCCACATTACCAAAAGGATGTAGATGCTTTGAAGACGGTGCAGAGGAGGTTCACCAGGATGTTGCCTGGTATGGAGGGCGCTAGCTATGAAGAGAGGTTGAGTAGATTAGGTTTATTTTCATTAGAAAGACGGAGGTTGAGGGGGGACCTGATTGAGGTGTACAAAATCATGAGAGGTATAGACAGGGTGGATAGCAAGAAGCTTTTTCCCAGAGTGGGGGATTCAATTACTAGGGGTCACGAGTTCAAAGTGAGAGGGGAAAAGTTTAGGGGGGATATGCGTGGAAAGTTCTTTACGCAGAGGGTGGTGGGTGCCTGGAACGTGTTGCCAGCGGAGGTGGTAGACGCGGGCACGATAGCGTCTTTTAAGATGTATCTAGACAGATACATGAATGGGCAGGAAGCAAAGAGATACAGACCCTTAGAAAATAGGCGACATGTTTAGATAGAGGATCTGGATTGGCGCAGGCTTGGAGGGCCGAAGGGCCTGTTCCTGTGCTGTAATTTTCTTTGTTCTTTGTTCTTTGAAGGGCAGGAAGGTAATTGTACTAATTAATTGGCCAATTGAGAGTGATAAATGTTTTTTCAATTTTACTAATGGGGTTTCAGACCCTCACCTGGTGGAAAGAAGGCGGCAAGGAAGTAGGGGAACATGGTGCTAGTTTCATCCGGCAGCCATCGAGAGAGCCAGCATAGCGTTTCAGGGAGGGTGGAGCAGCACGGGCACTAGCGAGCAAAGGCTGGAATGAAGAAAAAGGCGCCAGCACTGTGGGGGTGTACCACCCAAGTCTCATCTGGTCATTGGCCCGAGCACAAGAAACTGGGGAGAAGGAGGAAGGGGGCGTGTTTGCATAAGAGGCCTTGGAAATGGAGAGAGGCCATTTGCTATGGGCCTCATTCACCCAGGCTTCAGGGCCCCCAGTAAGGAGGAGCAGAAGAGAGGGAAGGAGATCAGCAAACCCAGCAGAAAGGCCTGCCTTGGGGTGGTGAGGGAGGATAAAAGGTGCACTGTGAACAACCTCCTTGCACGGAAGAGGCTACCCTTCAGAGAGGGCCTACCATCTGAGGTTTAGCTACCTACAAATATCCGAGCAGCAGTGTCTCTGAAGACTGTGCCTTTTCAGGGAGATCACTGATCAGTGTGCCATGCTGAAGGAGCTGAGCCCAATGGGAGGTGATGGCCACCCAATGCCAGTGACACTGAAGGTCACTGTGATACTAAACTTCTGCGCCTCCAGATATTTCCTGGCATCCACTGGAGATATGTCTGGGATCTTGCAGTCTGTGGCGCATCAATGCATCAAGGTGGTGACCAATGCCCTGTTCAAGAGGTCCAGCGATTATGTCCGTTTCAGCACTGATCTGGACAGTCAAGCTGAGAGAGCAATTGGGCTCGGGCTCATCACTGTATTCCGCCAGGTGCAGGGTGCGATTGACTGCAGGCATGTGGCCTTCATCAACAGGAAGGGCTTCTATTCCATTAATGTTCACCTAGTCCGTGACCATTGCAGATGGATCCTTCAGGTGTGCGCACAGTTTCTAGGAAACAGCCACAGCACATGTATACTTTGGCAGTCCAAGACACCACAGTTTTCTGCACCCCCCCCCCCCCCCCCACCCACCATGCATCTTCAGGGATGGATGCTGGGAGACAAGAAGACCCGAGGTCGTGGTTACTAATGCCTGTGAGAACCCATGCACGGATGCAGAGGTGAGGTACAACATCTGCCACAGGTCACAAGAACACAAGGTTACAAGAAATGGTAGCAGAAGTAGACCATATGGCCCATGAGCCTGCTCTGCCATTCAATACGATCATGGTTGATCTTAGGCTTCAATTCCACTTTCCCACCTGCTTGCCATATCCCTAGATTCCTTGAGAGACCAAAAATCTGTCTATCCTGGTCTTCAATGTATTCAACGATGGAGCATCCACAACCCTCTGGGATAGAGAATTCCAAAGATTCACAATCCTTTGAGTGAAGTAATTTCTCCTCATCTCAGTGCTAAATGATCACCCCCTTATCCTGAGACCATGCACCCAATGTTTTAGATTTCCTAACCAGCAGAAACAATGGGCTGAATTTTTACAGCTTGCCGCTGATCTCGCAGGCGTGGTGCCATTTTTAAAGGGCTGCAGGCCCTTCCGTATCACTTAAATTTTTAAGGCGCAGCTTTTTAATATATAAAATTAAACACTTATTCACAGATCCAATCTTTTCTCCCACCCCCATGACTAATCAGTTTATTTTTCATTCTCTTCACCCCCCCCCCCACAAAAAAGGTAAACTCTCGATCCTGACTTCCCCCCACCGCCCCAACTTTCTTTACTTTAACCTTCAACCCCTTCCCACCAAACGTATTAGTTTTTGCCATTCCCCCCTCACCCCGAGAACTTCACTCCTCCCCCCTCCCCACCAGTGTTCCACCTCGGAACTCCAAATGGAGATCCGAAGGCACAGAAGTTCCGGCTGTTGGTTGGAATATCGGAGCGGGATGGCTGTCGCTACCTGGTAGGTCATTATTCATTAACATGTTAATTTAAATTACATTAGGTCGCCATCTCCGAGCGGCAGGGGGGCTGACACGAGGCCTCATTGCCACCAGTAATATGAGGCCGGACCTTCCCAGCATTGAGGCTCATGGTGGGCCACTCCCGGAGAAGTTTTCTGGGCCCCCTCGCCCCCACCATGTTGGGGGGCTGGTAAAATCCAGCCCAATCTCTCAGTGTCTATCCTATCCAGTCCCTTCAGAATCATGTATGTTTCAATAAGATCATCTCTCATTCATCTAAACTCCAGAGAGCATAGATGCAATTTACTCAGCCTCTCATCATAAGATAGCCCCTCATTCCAGGGATGAATTTAGTGAACCTTTGCTGTATCGCTTCCAATGCAAGTATATCCTTTCTTAAATGTGGAGATCAAAACTGCACACAGCACTCCAGCTGTGGTCTCACCAAAACCCTGCACAATTGTAGCAAAACTTCTTTATTTCTGTACTTCAATCCCCTTGCAATAAAGGCCAACATGCCATTTGCCTTCCTAATTGCTTGCTGTACCTACATGCTAACTTTCTGGGTTCCAAGCACACCCAAGTTTCTTTGAACATCAACACTTACAAGTTTCACACCTTTTAAAAACTATGCTGCTTTTCTATTCCTACGACCAAAGTGAATAACTTCACACTTCTCTACATTATACTCCATCTACCATCTTGTTGCCCACTCACTTAGCCTATCCATATCTCTTTGCAGCCTCTCTGGCCTCCCCACAGCCTACCTTTCCACCTATCTTTGTATCAGCAAACTTAGATACTTTACTCTCTGTCTCTTCATCTAAGTCATTAATATAGATTGTAAATAGCTGAGGCCCCAGCACTGATCCTTATGGCACCCCACTATTCACTGCCTGCCAACTTGAAAATGCCCCATTTATGCCCACTCTTTGCTTCCGGTCTGTTAACCAATCCTCTATCTATGCTAATATATTATCCTCAACTCCATGAGCCCTTATCTTGCCTATTAATCTTTTATGTGGCACCTTATCAAATGCCTTTTCGAAATCCAGGTATACTACATTTACTGGTTCCCTTTCATCTACCCTATTAGTTCCATCCTCAAAAAACTCTAATAAGTTCGTCAAACGATATTTCCCTTTAGTAAAATCATGTTGACTTGTTCTAGTCTTTTCTAAGTGCATTGTTAAGACTTCCTTAATAATAAATTCCAGCATTTTCCCAATGATTGAGAGGTTAACTGGCCTGTAGTTAACTGTCTTCTCTCTCCCTCCTCTTTTGAAATGCAGTGTAACATTTGTCAGCTTTCAATATGATATTGTTCCAAATCAAAGGAATTTTGGAAAATCATAGCTAGCACATCTCTGCAGCTGTCTCATTGAGAACCCTAGGGTGTAGGCCATCAGGTCCCGGGGATTTGTTGGATTTTAGTCCTTAAGTTTCTCCAATACTTTTTCTCTGCTGATACTAACTTCAACTCTTTTTAGTCCCGAGATTACCATATATTTCTGGTATGACACTTGTGTCTCCAACCTGAGTGACCATTGAGCAAGCCATAGTGCTTCTGAAGATGAAAATCAGGTGCCTTGATCAATCTGGTAAGCCCTTCATAACGGCCCAGCCAGGGTCTCGTGTATCGTAGTAGTCTGCTGTGCATTGTACAACCTGGCGCTTCAGAAGGGGGAGGCGTTGAACAATGAGGATCTTGTGGATTGTAAGGCCTCCTATGATCAGGATTTGAAGGAGGCTGCTGACCAGGCAATGCATGATGAAGGATCCCAGGGACCACAGGCAAGGAACAATGAGATATGCAAAGGGAGGCTCGGGATGTGCTAATACAGACATTTCATATGACTCCTTCTACTTGTTGGTTCCATACCAATAAATCTTTACTTTTCTGCAGCCCTGCTGTCACCTCTTTGATTTACTATTCCAGCACCATGTACCCAGTTGCACATCGCACAGCGGCATGGTCCCTCACAACCAGCTCCTTGAGGGAGACAGGGTATAACAGAAGTGCCAAACGGCAGCAAAAAAAAATGGAAGTCGACGTACCACTAATACATTAATCCTTTATTAAATGGCACCTGGTCTGGCCTACATGTGACTCCAGATCCACAGCAATGTGGTTGACTCTTACATGCTGTTGAAATGGCCTAGCAAGCCATTCAGTTCAAGGGCAATTAGGAATGGGCAATAAATGCTGGCCTGGCCTGCGACGCCCACATCCCATGAAAGAATTTTTTAAAAATGCAAGGTTTCACAGTTTGATACTCTATTCACCTGTAAACTCCAAGTGCAGCTAGGTACTCTTAAATTTCTTAGGCGTGCTCCTACATGGTGCTCTCCATGCACTTGTAGCTGAGATGGAAGCAGGCTGCTGATATTGCTGCCTGTGGCTTGGGAAGGCCTTGGCAGTCGTCCTCTGGCTGCCTGAAGCCTGGAGTACCCCGGCACATTGAGGGCCTCCTGCACAGGTGCAGGACCCTCCTCTGACATTGCGACTACTTGAGGCGTTGTTGCCACTGGCAGAGGGGCTGAGGAGCCTCTGTCCACAACAGGAGTGCCCTGAGGGGAGTCCACAGATGCAGAAGGCTCCTCCCCTCTTGCAAGGCACACTTGTACTTACTTGCTGACCTGAGAAGTGCAAGGACCTAGTGGAGACTTCAGACGTTCCACCCCCCCTCCCCCTTGCCCAGCCACTGCTGCGCAGAGCTTATGGATGAGGCGATGTCATGAAGATCCGCACGCATCTCTGGCATCCACTGAGTGGTTCGTTGGATCTGGCTCTCCACGAGGTTCCCCAATCTCTCAATGGAAGAAGCCAAGTGTGCACCTGTCAGAGACATGGCAGCACTCAACACCTGGATGGGCTGTTCCATTGGTCCGTGCTTGGGTGCGCACTGCCTCTGGAAGTTCTGCAAAATGTTCCCTTACCACACGCCACAGCTCCATTTTACTGATGAGTCCTGAGGCACATCAGCCTGCGACTCAACATCACCCTCACCTTGGACAGTCCCCAGTCCATGGCCTCAGCTGTCACAGCCTCCGTCAGCTGCTCAGGCGCGTCTGCTGTGCTCACCAGCTTGTGTGTCCAAATCTAAGTGTGAATGGATACCCACTGACGTCTTGGGTATCTGCACTTGAGAGTATGGCAGAATGATGTGACAGTGCACCGTCTGAGAAGCCCTGTACCCCTGTTACTACACCTCTCTGCTCTTGGGGCTGACCTGAATGAGAGAACAGATAGATTAATGGGTTATGGACTTCCCATTGCAGCCTTCCAACTACTCCTAATGTGAAGCTCCATTTGTCCAGTGGTGGCCACATGAGCACTATACCTCATGTGCCCCAGAGGCTCCTTTGTGCCTTTGCACTCAGCTATTCACTCTCTTGTGTCTTCACACCTGTCATCTGCGGCGATGGAGTGGCCACCGTGCTGCTCAACTAGTTCTAACTCCTCCTCGTCCATTGGGGGCATGAATGGAATGCCTCAGCTGGTCTTGGCCCATTCTTTGAATTTATGGGCTGTCTTCTCCTGCAAGCAGAAAGATGAATACTCTTCACCTCCCCACAAAGACGAGCACAATGCCTAAGCTGGTGGGATCCCAGTTGCCCAGAATGGGGTCACACAAATGCCTCCTGCATGCGGCCACTCTCGAGGGACCTTGTGGGGGTGGGCAATCACAGACTGGCACCTCTCACTGAGATGCAGCCATGCCTCTGACAGGATACCCCATTGCCACTGACTGGGTGATCACTACCTCTCCACCAAACTCGCCTTCTCACATTCCACATGCAAGTCCCAAAGAGAAAAGAGGAAATGGAATAGTCACCTTGGCAGAACGAATAAGATTATTGACATGCTTGTGTCACTAGATCCACGTTCTGAAGGTGGACTGAAGGTGGACATGGCTGCTGACCTCCCCTGCAATCTCCGTCCAGGCTTGCTTGGTCAGTCAAGCTGGTCTACTCTTCCCATCTCTGGGGAACAGGACCTCCTGCCTTGCCTTTGCAGCCTGGAGGAGAGCCTGCAGGGAGGCATCGCTGACCTGTGGAGCAATCTGGGGTCTTCCTTCTGTCATTCTCGCTGCTACTTTCCTTCCTCTCCTAAGATTTTCAGGCAGTCCCCATTATATTCTGTGCTGGCAACAGTTTAAATATGATGCCAATACCTGCCACGGAGTGACCCGACACTGCACCTTCTGCTTCTCAGCCTACTTCCACACCCACTCCCTCAGTGATGGCCCCTGTCTCCTGACTGTTAATTGACTGGCCGCCGGAAGATCATGAGTGGCCGGCCGATTCCTGCCCAAGCCGAAGGCGCTCTGGCTTCTGGGCCTGATGTCAGCTCCTGCAGCCCAGCTACAAAATTCAGTCCCAAGTGTGGGATTTATTATGGCTAAAATGTTTGTTACAATTCCAGGGGTTTTTCCCTGTGAGATTCCGGATCCCACCTTCAGGCTCAAATGTGGGGCAGAAGCCTGCACTGGGTTGGACTTTGTGCTTGGTCTGAAGGTGGATCTGTGACGGGGGGTGGTGGGGGGGGTGCAGATGAGGAGAATTAGCGTACATATATCCGCCATGGAACCCGATGCCATAATGCTGTCTCTGGTTTTCTCGGAGACAGCTAAGTTCCATGCTGGCAGCTCTGCCGCTCTGCGACAAGAGCATACTTTAAATATGTTAAATACAGTTTTGCATGAATTAGAATGTAATCGCCACAATCCTACCAGCCGTTCACAATCTTCTACATGATGTGTGGCACTCACATGCCTTTAATTTCCAGTCTTCGAAAAGCTGGCGCCACTGAGGCGTGAGCCACTGGTGCCTACAAAGGTTAGGTTAGTTATGCCTTGTTATCCTGTTGAATTTGTTTTAACATTGGACATTGCCACTCTGGTTAATCTGCAGATGTGAGAGGAGGTTGGAACTCTACAAGTTCATACTGTTGGGGGGGAGTGGGGTGATGGAGGGGAAATTCTGCAATCAGGGGACGCCATAAACTGTGTCACCAATGCCACTCCAGCACATGATTGGCGGGTGCGGGGGGAGTGGTGGGTGGGGGGAAACAGCTGCCAGCCGTCGGCCGTGTAATCGCAGTGGCGTGGGTGCGAACATCACAGGTGGGATGGCTAACATTTTGTGCACCCGCCGCTAATCCCAGCAGTGCAATAACAAAATCCAGCCCACTGTGCAGGAAACAGGTCAGTCAATGTGATTTTTCCCAGAGCAACCAATTAATGGCCAGAGGGCAGGCTCACCATCCAGTTAAGTACGGTTGGTGGGTTCTCAAAGCTGGAAGGCCAATCCGTGGCCTTCTAGCTTGAAAGCAGCAGCAGGATGCCATGGAAAGTAAGTGAGGGAGAGGATGCTTCAAAATGGAGGAGCCCTCTCTCCAACTTTTTAAAATTTAAACAAAAAAATGTTTTTGGCAGCCAGACCACCATTGTGGTGGGGGTGGGGTTTGTTGGGAGGAGTCCCTCGACAGGTTTGCTATCCTGGCCCCCACCAGTCGGCCTCCGTTAACAGGCCTTAATAAACCAATAATTACTTTAATCGGTTACCTGCCACAAGCAGGTAGTTAGCCCTGCCGCACCACCACCACCACCCCCCCCCCCCACCACCACCACCCTGCCGCAATCTCACCTTGAGGAAAATGGCCTGGGGGTGGGTTGGAGCTGGGGAACTGGCATACAGGTCAGCGTACTATTTTTAATCGCCCATCTGGCTCCATTCCTGGCCCCAGCGGGCATAAAAATCAGGCCCCAGCATTCTCTGTGCATGTCTAAAAGAGACAGAAAATTGTTGTTCAGCAAGTCATGACATCTTAGTGCCTTTGTACCTTTTAAGATCTTTGTATGCTAATAAGATAAGTGCCAAGATGTAGTCATGTGACTACATGCCAGTCATACTCTGTAACTGTAACACCAAAAGACAAGTCCTGTAAATAGTTAGCTCTGCATTGCATATACTTGTTAACTGTAAATAAACCTGTTTGCGATCTTCAATCAACTAAGCTCCATGCATCTCATTTATGTTGCATCAGATAACAGACAAAGCTTCTTATTACACATAGTAGCATTTTCTGGTTACGAACTGCTCATACATTAAAGCACAGATTTATTTTACAAAATATCAAAATAAACATAGCAATACAAAAAAAGTTTCATTGCAAAATGTTCAGTACCATTCACGACTCCTCAAATACTGAAGTCCGTATGCAGCAAGACCAGGATAACATTCAGGATTGGACTGATAAGTGGCAAGTTATTTGTGCCATAGAAGTGCCAGGCAATCTCAAACAAGAGAGAAGCCAACCATCTCCCCTTGAGGTTCAATGGTATTACCATCGCCGAATTCCCCCACTATCAACATTCTGGAGGTTACCATTGACCAGAAACTGAACTGGAGTAGCCACATAAATACTGAGCCTACAAGAACAGGTCAGAGGCTGGGAATTCTGTGGCAGGTAACTCACCTCCTGACTTCCCAAAGCCTGTCCACCATCTACAAAGCACAAGTCAGAAATGTGAAGAAATACTCACCAATTGCCTGGATGAGTGCAGCTCCAAAACTCAAAAAGCTCGACACCATCCAGGACAAAGCAGCCCACTTGATCGGCACCCCATCCACTACCTTAAACATTCACTGCCTCCACCACCAATACACAGTGGCAGCAGTGTGAACCATCCACAAGATGCACTGCAGCAACTCACCAAGGCTCCTTCGACAGCACCTTCCAAACCTGTGACCTCTACCACCTAGAAGGACAAGGGCAGCAGGTACATGGGAACACCATCACCTGCAAGTTTCCCTCCAAGCCACACACCATCCTGACTTGGAATCGTATCTTAATTGAGTTTCTCGTCTGGGATTGAATCATATTTATTGGGGGCTCGCTCGAGATTGAATCATATTTAATTTGGTGGCTCGCATCTGGGATCAGAATCAGACTAATTTGGAGGGCTCACATTTGGAATCATATTAATTACTCGTTTCTGAGATAACATATTTAAATTGGGGTCCTGCATTTGGCGTCATATTTAATTGCTCTCGCATCTGGGATTATATGAATTGGAAACTCAATTGTTGGGATCTAAATCTAACGCCAATTACAAAGAAATAAGAGAACCAGGTCTCTTGTATAATAAGGTACAGTCTATACCATTGTAATGGCATTAGTGGTCGTATCAGAGTTTTTGGGAAAGCAGAATGTTTCCCTGAGTGACTTGATAACTTTAAGAACAAATTAAAAGAATTGGCAGCAAAATTGGGGTTAGAATTGAAATCAGGTGCCAAAAAAGTAGAGATAATTGACATAATAGCTGAACATCTGGAATTAGTAGAAGATGATGATGATATTGATGAAGGGGAATAAGAGGAACAAGAAAGGGAATACAAGAGCCAAAAAGGTAGTAGGTCCAAGAGTGATGCAGTGGTATTGGCTAGGATTCAGTTAAAAATGAAAAAAAAACTTGAGGCAGAAAAATAATTAGGAAAACATGAATTGGAAAAAGAGGAAAGGGAAAAAGAAAAAGCAACAGCAATAAGAAAACTTGAATTGGAAGACAAGGAGAAAGAGAGGGAATTTAAGTTAAAAGAGATGGAACTAAGACAAAAAGGTAGCCTTGAATCCGGGGAAAATTCGGTTCAGGAAGAATCTGAATTTAGATCAGAACCCAGCGAAAAGTTGTTTAAATTTATATAGGTTCTTCCTAAAATCGAGGAAAGGGATGTTGAGGCATTTTTCATATCTTTTGAAAAATTAGCCAAATAGATGAAATGGCCGAAAGAAAGCTGGATATTGCTCATGCAGAGCAGGCTGGTAGGCAGAGCTCATGAAGCTTTTTATGCCATGCTTCCTGAAGAGGCTTCTGCAGATTATGAGATGGCAAAAAAGGTTATTCTGGCTGCATATGAGTTGGTCCCTGAAACTTCTCGTCAGAAGTTTAGGAACTTACGAAGATTGGCTGGGTAGAAATATTTAGAATTTGAGAGGGTGAAGCAAATTACTTTTGACCGTTGGATATGGACATTTAAGATAGAAGCCACATATGAGAACCTTCGAGAATTGATTCTCTTAGAAGAGTTTAAAAACTCCATTCCTTCAGTAGTGAGAACTCATAGATAACCTGACGTTTTGAAAGCTAGGCAAGCAGCAGAGATTGCTGATGATTTTGAGCTTGTGAATAAGCCAACCTATTTTGTCTGTCACCCCCATAAACCCGAGAAGGATAGTAAGTGGGAGAGTGCAAGGAAGGCAAGTAACCGGGGACAAGAAGGAACAGCTGGGACTGCCCCAGGATCACCTCCTCAGGTCAGAAAGGAAGGTGCTGAGGGTAGAAGTGAGGTTCACAAGCCAAAGTGTTATCATTGCAAAAAAACAGGGCATCTTCATTCAGAGTGCTGGAAATTGCGAGCTGAACCCATAGGACTTGTTGCCAAGTTAGTGCAGAGGAAGATAGTCTGACTGAAAGTATAGCAGACCAGGCTACAGCTTTAACAACAGCTGTGACTGTGAAACCAGATACTAAAAGTAAAAGGATGGTAGAGGTTAAGAATAAAATACCTGAGAGTGAGAATGAATTTTTGTCAAAGGGGAGAGTAAATCCATATCCTGTAAGTGAGGCAGGAAAACCTATTATACTCAGGGACACAGGAGCAACCCAAACACTGTTGCTGAGGACAGATATGAGGTTTCCACCAGAGAGCGCCTTGAACGCTAAAGTTTTAGTTAATGGTATTGGTGGGGAGAATATACCCGTACTTTTGTATAAAGTATGCCTAGACAGTGACTTAATATCTGGAATAGTAACTGTAGGTGTTGTCCACAGTTTACCAGTAAAAGAGAATTGATCTACTCCGACAAAGTGATTTGGCTGGATCAAAAATATCAGTTTCTTCTATAGTTACAGAGGAACCAAGTGAAACTAAGGAAACGGAGCAATTACAGGAACAAGTTCCGGGAATATTCCCTGCGCGTGCAGTTACCCAAGCAATGGCTAAATAGGATCCATTGTTGGAGGTAAAAGGAGCAGCATAAATAGATAGCCAAGTACCTGAAACATTATTTGGGGATTTAGATAATCCAAATGAGATGTTTAACATATCGTCTATCATTGCAGCACAGCAAGCTGATCCAGAGATACACCGAATAGTACAGATGGCTCTGTCAGAAGCTGAGGTGAAAGGAGTTCCAGAAGGCTATTATATGACAACAGGGTTTTGAGGAGGAGCAAAGAACAAAAGAACAAAGAACAGTACAGCACAGGAACAGGCCATTCAGCCCTCCAAACCTGCGCCGATCTTGATGCCTGCCTAAACTAACACCCTCTGCACTTCCGGGGCCCATATCCCTCCATTCCCTTCCTGTTCATATATTTGTCAAGATGTCTCTTAAACGTCGCTATTGTATCTGCTTCCACCACCTCCCCTGGCAGCAAGTTCCAGGCACTCACCACCCTCTGTGTAAAAAACTTGCCTCTCACATCCCCTCTAAACTTTGCCCCTCGCACCTTAAACCTATGTCCCCTAGTAACTGACTCTTCCACCCTGGGAAAAAGCTTCTGACTATCCACTCTGTCCAAGCCGCTCATAACTTTGTAAACCTCTATCATGTCGCCCCTCCACCTCCGTCGTTCCAGTGAAAACAGTCTGAGTTTTTCCAACCTCTCCTCATAGCTAATGCCCTTCAGACAAGGCAACATCCTGGTAAATCTCCTCTGTACCCTCTCCAAAGCCTCCACATCTTTCTGGTAGTGTGGCGACCAGAATTGCACGCAATATTCTAAATGTGGCCTAACTAAGGTTCTGTACAGCTGCAACATGACTTGCCAATTTTATACTCTATGCCCCGACCGATGAAGGCAAGCATGCCGTATGCCTTCTTGACTACCTTATCCACCTGCGTTGCCACTTTCAGTGACCTGTGGACCTGTATGCCCAGATCTCTCTGCCTGTCAATACTCCTAAGGGTTCTGCCATTTACTGTATACCTCCCACCTGCATTAGACCTTCCAAAATGCATTACCTCACATTTGTCCGGATTAAACTCCATCTGCCATTTCTCCACCCAAGTCTCCAACCGATCTGTATCCTGCTGTATCCTCTGACAATCCTCTTTATTATCCGCAACTCCACCAACCTTTGTGTCGTCCGCAAACTTACTAATCAGACCAGCTACATTTTCCTCCAAATCATTTATATATACTACAAACAGCAAAGGTCCCAGCACTGATCCCTGCGGAACACCACTAGTCACATCCCTCCATTCAGAAAAACACCCATCCACTGTTACCTTCTGTCTTCTGTGACTGAGCCAGTTCTGTATCCATCTTGCCAGCTCACCTCTGATCCCGTGTGACTTCACCTTTTGCACCAGTCTGCCATGCGGGTCCTTGTCAAAGACTTTACTAAAGTCCATATAGATAACATCCACCGCCCTTCCCTCATCAATCATCTTCGTCACTTCCACAAAAAACTCAATCAAATTAGTAAGACACGACCTCCCCTTCACAAAGCCATGCTGTCTCTCGCTAATAAGTTCGTTTGTTTCCAAATGGGAGTAAATTCTGTCCCGAAGAATCCTCTCTAATAGTTTCCCTACCACTGACGTAAGGCTCACCGGCCTATAATTTCCTGGATTATCCTTGCTAGCCTTCTGAAACAAAGGAACAACATTGGCTATTCTCCAGTCCTCTGGGACCTCACCTGTAGCCAATGAGGATGCAAAGATTCCTGTCAAGGCCCCAACAATTTCTTCCCTTGCCTCCCTCAGTATTCTAGGGTAGATCCCATCAGGCCCTGGGGACTTATCTACCTTAATGCTTTGCAAGACACCCAACACCTCCTTTTTGATAATGAGATGACTGAGACTATCTGCACTCCCTTCCCGAGGCTCATCATCCACCAAGTCCTTCTCCTTGGTGAATACGGATGCAAAGTACTCATTTAGCACCTCACCCATTTCCTCTGGCTCCACGCATAGATTCCCATCTCTGTCCTTGAGTGGGCCAACCCTTTCCCTGGTTACCCTCTTGCTCTTTATATATGTATAAAAAGCCTTGGGATTTTCCTTAATCCTGTTTGCCAATGACTTTTCATGACCCCTTTTAGCCCTCCTAACTCCTTGCTTAAGTTCCTTCCTACTGTCTTTATATTCCTCAAGTGCTTCATCTGTTCCTCGCCTTCCAGCCCTTACAAATGCTTCCTTTTCCTTTTTGACAAGGCTCACAATATCCCGTGTTATCCAAGCTTCCCGAAACTTGCCAAACTTGTCTTTCTTCCTCACAGGAACATGCTGGTCCTGGATTCTAATCAGCTGACGTTTGAAAGACTCCCACATGTCAGATGTTGATTTACCCTCAAACAGCCGCCCCCAATCTAAATTCTTCAGTTCCTGCCTAATATTGTTATAATTAGCCTTCCCCCAATTTAGCACCTTCACCCGAGGACTTTCTTTTTTTTTCTTTTAAAAAAAAAAGAAAGTCCTCGGGTGAAGGTGCTAAATTGGGGGACTACTCTTATCCTTATCCACAAGTACCTTAAAACTTATGGAATTATGGTCACTGCTCCCGAAATGCTCCCCCACTGAAACTTCGACCACCTGGCCAGGCTCATTCCCCAATACCAGGTCCAGAATGGCCCCATCCCTAGTTGGACTATCTACATACTGTTTCAAGAAGCCCTCCTGGATGCTCCTCACAAATACTGCCCCATCCAAGCCCCTAGCACTAAGTGAGTCCCAGTCAATATTGGGGAAGTTAAAATCACCCACCACTACAACCCTGTTACCTTTACATCTTTCCAAAATCTGTCTACATATCTGCTCCTCTACCTCCCGCTGGCTGTTGGGAGGCCTGTAGTAAACCCCCAACATCGTGACTGCACCCTTCCTATTCCTGAGCTCCACCCATATTGCCTCGCTGCATGACCCCTCTGAGGTGTCCTCCCGCAGTACAGCTGTGATATTCTCCTTAACCAGTAATGCAACTCCCCCACCCCTTTCACATCTCCCTCTATCCCGCCTGAAGCTTCTAAAGCCTGGAACATTTAGCTGCCAATCCTGCCCTTCCCTCAACCAAGTCTCTGTAATAGCAACAACATCATATTTCCAAGTACTAATCCAAGCTCTAAGTTCATCTGCCTTACCTGTTATACTTCTCGCATTGAAACAAATGCACTTCAGACCATCAGTCCCGCTGTGCTCAGCAACATCTCCCTGCCTGCTCTTCCTCTTAGTCCTACTGGCCTTATTTACTATGTCCTCCTCATTTACTTCACTAGCTGTTCTACTGATCTGGTTCCCACCCCCCGCCACACTAGTTTAAACCCTCCTGAGTGACGCTAGCAAACCTTGCAGCCAGGATATTAGTACCCTTCCAGTTTAGATGCAACCCGTCCTTCTTGTACAGGTCCCATCTGTCCCTGAAGAGAGCCCAATGGTCCAGATATCTGAAACCCTCCCTTCTACACCAGCTGCTCAGCCACGTGTTTAGCTGCACTATCTTCCTATTTCTTGCCTCACTGGCACGTGGCACAGGGAGTAATCCAGAGATTACAACCCTAGAGGTCCTGTTTTTTAATTTACTACCTAACTCCCTAAACTCCCCCTGCAGGACCTCATCACTCTTCCTGCCTATGTCATTGGTACCGATGTGTACCACAACCTCTGGCTGTTCACCCTCCCCCTTCAGAATGCCCTCTGTCCATTCAGAGACATCCTTGACCCTGGCACCAGGGAGGCAACATACCTTCCTGGAGTCTCTTTCACATCCACAGAAGCGCCTATCTGTGCCCCTGACTATAGAGTCCCCAATAACTATTGCTCTTCTGCGCTTTGTCCCTCCCTGCTGAACAACAGTGCCAGCCGTGGTGCCACTGCTCTGGCTGCTGCTGTTTTCCCCTGATAGGCCATTCCCCCAAACAGTTTCCAAAACGGTATACTTGTTCGAGAGGGGGATAGCCACAAGGGAAATCTGCACTGACTGCCTGCCCCTTCTAACGGTCACCCATCTATCTGCCTGCACCTTGGGTGTAACCACTTCTCTAAAACTCCTGTCTATGACGCTTTCCGCCACCTGCATGCTCCTAAGTGCATCCAGTTGCTGCTCTAACCGATCCATGCGGTCTGTGAGGAGCTGCAACTGGGTACACTTCCTGCAGATGTCGTCGCCCGGAAATGGAGACCGCCTAATAGACCTGCCGATGAAGACTGGACAGTTGTTGAACATGTAGTGGTACCACCTAAATATCGACAAGGATTATTAAGGTTAGCACACGACATTCCTTTTGCAGGACATAGGGGAATTCGGAAGACCAAATCAGACATAAGCAAACACTATTACTGGCCAGGTCATACAAAGGATGTGAGACAATTTGTAGGACATGCCATAACTGTCAAATGGTGGGAAGACCACAACCTGCCATAAAACCAGGGGATGAAGTATTAGTGCTGTTAGCATCACAGGGAGAACCAGTGAAAGCATGGTTCAGTGGCCCCTGTAGAGTGATCAAAAGAGTGGGTAAGGTAGATTACTTGATTGACATCCCTGATTGCTGGAAGAACTGGTTGTGTCACATTAATATGCTCAAACAATATTACCGAAGGGAGGAGGATAAGCCAGTACAGGTATGTCAGGTAATCGGGACTGTTGAGAAGGAAAAGGATAGTAAGGATGAGGCAGAAGCAAGCCTAGGAAATTCTCAGATTGAACCTCCAACTATCCAATTAGCGAATACAGAATGGCCAGGAAAATTAAAGAACAGGCTTTTACAATTAGAGGCAAAACAGTGTGAAGTCCTAACCAGGGTTTTCACAATGTTTCAAAATGTTTGTCGGGATAAGCCAGGTTGTACAACCTTAGTCACACATGTAGGTATAGGGAGAACCATTCCTTTAAAACAATATCCTTGTCACTTAGGTCCAGACAGACAGGCCCAAGTGGAAGCAGAGGTACAATGCATGCTGAAGGGCAGCTTAGCTGAACCTAGTCAGGACAGCTGGAATTCGCAGATGGTCTTGATGTCTAAACCTTGTGGGACGGCTCCAATTGGCATAGACTATAGAAAAATCACTACGATAAAGAAGGCAGAGTCCTACCCAAATTTTCATTTAAAGGACTGTATGGACAGAATGGGCAACACCATGTGTCTTAAAGAGACAAATATGTTGGAAGAAACCTGTCAAATTCCTTTGACACCTTAGGATGAGAAAAAATCAGTATCTGTTACACCAGACAGGGTTTTTCAGGGTCAAGTGATGCCACATAGGTTAAGGGGTACTCGAGAAACTTCTCAGAGAATAGTAAACCCAGTAGTGGTCAGTGCTCCTAGCTGTGTCGTTCACCTGGCTGAGGTGATAGACAATAGGGACACGTGGAAGAAAACACAAAACAATTGGAAGACTATGCTTGGAAATTTGAAATGGGTTAATTGGAACAACCTTTTGAAAAATTAAAGCCAAAATGTTCTGGTGGAACTTATTGTTGTAGTCTTAACATTTTAGAAAAGTATATGCCTGTAAATGCGAAAAAAAAGTGTTAGCGTTTTTTTCAATTTGTATTTTTTGCCCAATGTAATGAAATGCATTTCAGGAATGGTGTTTCATTCCACCAGGGTGGAGGTGTTATGATACTGTAGTTTTGTTTCGGGAAGAATGCTGTGTGCCTTTAAGGCTGGAAAAAGAGCAGTACTGCTTTCAGGCAACAAGCTCCAGAGACTGAGTCAAAGAATGCATTCTCGTTGCCTGGGATACAGCCACTCAGAACCAAAACCACGAGATACATTGTTGCTGATTGACATTTGAAACTAGCTGAAAAACTGGCTTTTAACAGAGACACAGACAGCTGGACCAGCATATACTGAAGGAAATGAGAACTCTCTCTTGGTTTATTTAAACCTTATTTATGATACTCTCAGAATTCTGATGTCAAGCCAGATTAATTTCTTAAAAGAAAATGACCAAATTCCTTGAACTACTGAACTATAATTGTTAAAATTCATCGGTGGAAAAGAAGAGCATCAATTCAACTGCTGAACTAGACTAAGGACTGTTCTACTATTGAAGAATCTTTTCTCCCCCTCCCCCCCCCACCCACACCGGACGGCTGTGAGGACTTCAAGCAGCCTTGGACTATTCCACATTGGAAGATTTCACTTCGGCAGGAGCATAAATATGCAAGGACTCTAATTTTTTCTATTTTAAATGTTGTTTATATCTTAGTAGTGTTTAAGAATTTAGTTTTTCTAATAAAACAGTTAATTTGTTGATCTAAAGACACCTGGTTTTGTTAGCCTCATTCGGGGGTTAGTAGATGGTACAATTTAGCTGGGTCTTTCTTTAATTTGGCAAGTTTAAAATGATATGTTAGGCAATCTGTGGAGGGACAGGACTGAATCAATGGTGCGTTTCCCCCACCACAATCAGAATCGTATATTTTGATTGGGGATTTTGACTTGAGCGGTTGGTCGTAACAAGGTCAAGATGAAACTTGGTCAAAGTGCAGTCATCAGATTTGCGGATAAGTTGATACATCTGCCTAATATTCTTCTTCTTCTTTGGCCTCCTTGTCTCGAGAGACAATGGGTAAGCGCCTGGAGGTGGTCAGTGGTTTGTGAAGCAGCGGTTGGAGTGGCTATAAAGGCCAATTCTAGAGTGACAGACTCTTCCATAGGTGCTGCAGATAAAATTGGTTGTCGGGGCTGTTACACAGTTGGCTCTCCCTTTGCGCTTCTGTCTTTTTTCCTGCCAACTGCTAAGTCTCTTTGACTCACCATTACAATATATCTCAATGTGTTGTTTTCTAGAAGACTATGTCACTCCTTATACTACCTGAAGTAAAGATCTCGTGATGAATGTATGATTTTGATCTGTGGTAACTGGAAGATGAGAAAACCAGTGCTTTGTTTGGGTTCAATCTGGGCCAGGCTAATCCCAAAAAGCTTCTGCATCCAAGTTATAATTCCTTATAGATCCATAATTTTCACCTGTATTAGCTGAAGACCTTTCTGGAGCCCATCTCCACCCAAAGATAATAGGCTGGATTTTCATTATGGAGGAAACAGGAACCAGGTCTGGTTTTGGGTCAGAAATCCATCTCCTGTGGGGAAACTGATGTAGATGGCAATTTTCAAATGGGTAATCCCTTAATTGGTATGAAGACAGGTTTCCTGTCCACTTAGAGCCTGTGAGATTGAAAATGGAGGTGGGTCAGTTCAAGTGTGGGGCTCATGTAGACACCCTACAGCAGCCATCACTGAGGCCACCTGGTTGTCCTGAGGGAGAGATCTGTGTTTTGTGCCAAAACTTTCCACTTCACCAGAGGGAAGCAAGATGTCACAGGGGAGCTGCAGGCCTGGAACTAGGGGCTGGGCAAATCTTTGCTTCATTGATGCCCACCTGGATCTAATGCTGCAGACCATGAGGAAGAGGAAGGAGTTCCTTTCTCAGAGTGTGGCAGGAGGAGGCCAGCTATTTGTGCAGCAGGGACACCTCTGTTCAATATTATCCCCCTCCACCGCCTCCTCTTTTACCTCATGCTCCTCCCCTGATGAGCTGTCTCCTTCTTGGGTTCTCACTGTCCTCGAGGCCCAAACCTCTCTGGAGGACCATGTTATAAAGAGCACAGTAGACCATCACCATGACCACGATCCTTTCAGGAGGGTATTCAAGGGTGCCACCCAACCAATTCAGGCACCGGAATCGCATCTTCAGAAACACAATGGTCTGCTCAATGGTTGGCCTGCTGAGCAGATGGCATTGGTTGTATCACCTCTGTGCTACCATAGAGGGGTCAGTAACCATCTCTTCAAGGGATCTCCCTTGTCCCCTTAGATCCATCCATGGCTGGATCAGTGGAGGATGAAGGTGTCATGGTAGCTGCCAGGAAAGCGAGCATGTACATAGAGGAAGCTCTTGCTGTGGTTGCGGACCAGTTGGGCATTGAGGGAATGGGAGACCTTTCTGTTGATGTAATCTCACTGGCCGGTCGCTGGGTGGCTTGATGGCCACTTGGGCACAAGCAATGATACCCTGCACCTGGGGAAATCCAGCGATGGGGCTAAACCCAATTCCCTGTGCCTGCATAGGCCCATCTGTGTCAAAGTGGGTGGAGTCTCCTGCCCTCCTGTAAATGGCATCCATGACCTGCCTGATGGCCTAATGAGCTGCCAACCAAGAGATGCCACCTAGGTCCACAGCTGATCCCTTGAACGACCCAGTTGCACAGAAGTTTAGGGCAACTGAGACCTTGATGGCTGCAGGTAGGGGACTTTCATGGGGGCCGTGAGACCTCAGGTCATTGTAGAACAGAGCACATGGGACAGAGATCATCCACCTGGATCGGCGCAGGTGCTGGTGCTCCCTCATTTGTAGGTAGGTGACGCTCAGACTGTGCACCCAATGTCTTTGGTTGTGCCTTGTTACAACCGAGGCGGGAGGAGTGCACTGTTAATTCAGCCCCACTTTTCCACAGGTCGAAACATATCAATAAATTTTCTCACTTACCAAAATAGCTAATTAGATACTCTATTTGTCCCCAGAATAAAGTACACCAACCAGGTTTCTTCAACAAAAAACAAAACTAACCAATAATGAAGTAAATATATACGCAAATTGAACTATTAAAGCCCGTTATTATTATCTTTGCCCCCACGCACATACAGCCAAAAAATGGTTAACTGGGAAGAAAGGGATTTTTGTTTACTGTTGTTACAAAGAAATAGAAGTAATAAAAAAAAACTTCTACTGAAAATATCTGGAAATCCTTTTTTTGGCGAAGTGTCCCAAAGTCAAGTAGTTGGATGCCACTCAATCTTTCCAGGTGAGGTTGATGAACAGTCTGTTTTGGGATGGTGTTCAAAAAAATTCAACTACAGTAGCTTCACATAGGTCTTCCATCAGATGTGCAGCGACAGAGGTATCAGTTCTCATACACATTCGATGCAAATTGCCTTTCTTAAAAAAGATGCAAGGTTTCTGCAAGCATTCAGGATGTCTTCAAAATTACAGGAGGCAACTGTACCACTTCATACAAGCTTTCGCTTTTCCAGAGCAGGGATTCTTTAAAGAGAGTTAATCGTTGTCTGATTGTTCTTCTGATCTCCTGGCAGGTCCATATGCAGATTCCAACTGCCTGCTTTTAGTCCAGATGCTAGCATCTTTTAACAGTTCAAAGTGAAACTAATTTTCTAAGCAGGTCTCATGTTAAGTCATAAATTCTTTCTTGTCACAACAAAGGATAACTCTTAGGTCAAAACCCCTTGCTGGTTTCCTTGAAATCACCTGTTTTCCAGTATTTGTTTACTGGTCAAAACCAGGAATCTCTTGTTGACCATGCTTTTTTTTAAAAAAAAAAGCATCCATAAAGTTCAACTATCTCCAGATGTTTCAATGTCCATGAAATTTTTTTTTTAGTTTTTAATAATATAGATTCCAAGTTTTAACAAAATAAATGGACTCTCGCAATAGCCTTCATCCCCTTGCAGCCCCTCGTTGTGCTCCTCTGACCTCCTGCTGTCCAGGAGTTTGCACCTGACACAGCTCATCCTGGCTGCTCTGTCCAATGTCAGAGTAGCCCGTTCCCATCTGAACTCCGTCAGCTGGGCTTTGTGCATCCACCAGGCCTTCCCCTGCAAACCGCAGCTGCCCCAGTGATGCCAGCGACCTCACGTCCCTCTCAGGATTCCTGCTTTTCACCACTGAGAAAAGCAAGTCTTACAGCGGCAGCAGTGGCTACTCTGTGGCACTTTTGAAGCAGTTGATCTTTACTTTGGGTCCTTTCAGTATTTTAATAAGCCCTTCCCATAGGCCTCATCAGACCCCACAGTGTTCATGACCTGAGCACCCTGCCTTCTTCCCCAAATGACGTCCTCCACATTCCCCGGTAATGTCCTTTGGCTGTTGAATTCATTTTTGCAGAGTTTCTGCTGAAATTACAGCAGGGGATTGGCAGAATTCAGAAATTCTACTCTGCAATAACTTGCTGGGGCATAGAATGAGAACAAATATTTTAAGGTTCCATGTTGAAAACTTCAAAATCTAGTTTCCAAAGAAAATAAGTTCAATTTCCTTTGTATTTCCTTATAAGTTAATTTGTTGATATCCCAAATAATATTTGTTACTTACTTCTATACCAAGAATAATATACTTCCTAATGTTAGAGAACTGCATACAGCATTCTATATTGGACTATGCAATCAATATGTTATATATCAATACAAACTCATTAAATTTTTTCTCTGTTCCTCTGTTAATACAACACAATAGTTAATTTGCTTTTTATTTAAATATAGCTAAACACTATGCTGTTTGTTCCATAGATTTTGCTATTGTTACCTCAATCTCTTTCTAGATTAGTTTATGCACTGTTTCACATAGCAAATACTTGTGCTTTTAGTCGCCTGCTTTCATTATGAATTATGTTGAACTTATCTACAATGAATTATAGCCAACACTCATGGACCCAGTTATCTCAAAGATCTAACTAAATTTGCATGGTTTCTGATTATTTGCCCTGACTTCTATTCTATGTCTTATCTTCCAATTTTTAGATTAAACATGCCCTTGTACAAGTCATTCATATGGCAAAGGATGGTGAGACTGACCGAGAGTATCCTGCTGATTATCTCTTTCCACATATATTGCTACCCTCTGTTTCTTATAAAGCATTGCAGTAAAACACACAAACAAGGTATCATGAATCAACAAAAAAATGATTCCTTTAAGCCATCTTTATCTTAGAAATGGGGTTGATTTTTGTCATACACAGGCTAAATAAAATGGCTGGCTTTATATTGCATCATTGATTCAGGAACAGAGAGTCACACAATTTGCAAAGTCACCATTCACATCTCATTTCTGGCTGGCAATAAGTTAATGCATAGTTAATGAAAAGGTAACTTTTATATTTTTAACAGTATGGAATGTATTCTATTCAAAAATATTTTGATCAAATGGAGTGTTAGATCAAAAGCAATCATCAGTACTATGTCCAGTTATATGCATCACCTTAATAAAGATGCAAGATTTTGCTAAAAATGTGACATGATGAGAAGTTGAGGTAATACAAGATTCTGGTTTGTCAATCCTTCAGTTTATGTTTGTAGATCTTGTGCATAATATCAAAGACTAGTGATATTACTACGCATATTGCGTTGGCAATAAATATATTGAAACTCATCTACTTAATGCACAGTATATTCAGCATCTCTTTACAACTAATATATGCAAGTGCAAGTAGAACACGCTCCAAATTTTAGGAATTTGGGGACACTTCACTTTCGACATTTCTGTAACCAGTAGTTTGACAGCAGTAAATACCGTTCACAATTGTGACAGAATGATAAGCAGTAGCATCTGTGGCTGTCTGTGTTTGTTTGCCCAGTTACTCATCACAAGGACAATCTATTTTTTCCCGTTTACTGAAGCAGACAGATATTACTGAGTAGCTATACATGGCCTTCTGTCCATCAATAACTGAGACATAAGCCATTATAAATAAATGCTCACTACAGATCATGCAAATAAACTTCCAGAATTTGACCAAACCTGCTGCTGTGTTTATCAAGGTTTATTACAATTATTCTGTTCTAATTACCTGGATTACTTTGATCTGTGCAGCATTTGACTAAATGTAGTGCACCTGTTTTTCTGAGCGCCTCAAGAAACAGCCACAATCTATTCTCAAACCTAACATATTTCTGAAAATGACTGCATCTGGAAGCCTCTTAATGTTGCCATTGCCAATAGTGCTAATAACAAGTTATCAGTTTAAGCAATGGATGCTCCTAGGTAAAATAACTATCGTTAATTTCAGTCATACTCACCATAGTTGACTTTAGGTCTTCACATCCCTATAATTTTAAATTGATCGCACAGTTTTCTGATGTAAATTAATTCTGAAAGTGGCTGTTTAACTCTCACCCACTCAGAGTGGAAAAAGTAATCAGAGTTTTCTCCTAAACATGGTTACCAACTTACCTCAACAATTGCATAATTTTTCCTTGCCCAACTATATATCAGTGTAGACTTTATGGCCCAGAAATTCAGGTGTGCATGTTTTTGACCATCGGGTCCTTTTAATGTGGGAGGCTAGGAGCAGCCCTTCCTACTTTAGTTACTTACCTACTTTGTTGCAGACTATCCTAGGGCTGGTTTCCCGGAGGGCAAGGACTTCCTCAGGGCAAACTAATTTTGTAGAGGGGACCTCACACAGGTAAAGAATGCCTCCAATTTGTCCTTGCCCAAAATGGTGGGCGTTGTACTTTCGGCTAGAAATCTGCACATGCTTCCTGCCCGCCATATTGGAGCCTGAGTAGCCCAAATGTCCTCAGTACCTTGCTCTACGGCAGCGAGGCCTGGACAACGTACGTCAGCCAAGGGCGACGTCTCAATTCATTCCATCTTCACTGCCTCCAGAGAATCCTTGGCATCAGGTGGCAGGACCATATCTCCAACACTGAAGTCCTCGAGGCGGCCAACATCCCCAGCATATACACCCTACTAGGCCAGCGGTGCCTGAGATGGCTTGGCCATGTGAGCCGCACGGAAGATGGCAGGATTCCTCCCAAGGACACATTGTACAGCGAGCTCGTCACTGGTATCAGACCCACCGGCCGTCCTTGTCTCCGCTTTAAAGATGTCTGCAAACGCGACATGAAGTCCTATGACATTGATCACAAGTCGTGGGAGTCAGTTGCCAGCGATCGCCAGAGCTGGCGGGCAACCATAAAGGCGGGGCTAAAGTGTGGCGAGTCGAAGAGACTTAGCAGTTGGCAGGAAAAAAGATAGAAGCACAAGGAGAGAGCCAACTGCGTAACAGCCCTGTCAACCAATTTTATCTGCAGCACCTGTGGAAGAGTCTGCCACTCTAGAATTGGCCTTTATAGCCACTCCAGGCGCTGCTTCACAAAAAACTGACCACCTCCAGGCACTTACCCATCGTCTCTCGAGACAAGGAGACCAAAGAAGTAGCCCAAATAGTGCCTGAAAAATGAGTGCTGCTCAGACCAATTTCTAGGTCTATGTCTTTGTAAAGCAGAGTTTTGCTGATAATTTTTTCAGGTTAAAGTGAACATTTAGGAGTTATTTTCTTTTCTTTATCAGCATTAATGCAATGGTCCTGACTGTTGCATGAAATCTCAGAGGAAATTCATTTGGCTATCAGTGTGGATTTAATGTTTATAATTTTATTACTCAAACTGAAGTATCAAAGTAGTTTGATGGCACACATTTCAGTATTTGAGGAAATGTGAATATTTTTGGTGACATTGTCACCAGTTCTGTTTTTCTGTTGTTTGAATTGACAGTAATTTAGTGAGGGATTTGAAGTCTCCCATAGTATCTATTTTGGAGAGTTAGGGAAGGATATAAAAGCAGACCAAGGCACTATCTGACAATTGATAGATGATTCAATGTTTTTTGAATAAAGGTTTTGGGCTGAATTATCCCCACTGGAGATGGGTTAGAATGCAGGACAGGAGCCTGATGTCTTCCTGTCACCATGCCATATTGCCAGTGGTGGGAACATTGGCGGCACAGCCACCATCTGGGCAGCAATTGAGCCACTTAAGTGGCCAGTTAAGAGCCACTTCCGCCCTCATGTGCATTTTGCCTGCATCGGGAGGGCCTGGCACCACATGGGGAGACTGCCAGAGAAACCATGGTGGCCTCCCAGTGGGTTCCGGGGGTTGGGGGGGGGGTGCTTTACCGGGCGCTCCATGGCCCACAGAGAGGCCCCCCCCACCAGCAGCAATGGCCACTCTCACAGCAACAGAGCTTTCAATGCACCATGACACACCACACCGCTCCTACCCACCCACCCACCCCCCCCGACACACACACACCGCCAAATACCAGGCACTGCCTGCTTGGCCCCAGCTTCCCCCAACCAAACTATGCTCTCTTCAAGGGCACCCTGCCATTCAGATGTCCTTTCCCTGGTGATGCAGCCTCAGCAATGGCCACCAGTAGTCAAATGGACGGCAGCCCCAGCATGTCCTGTTAATTGACTGTCGCTGCCAAAATATCGCCTCAGGGTCCCACCACCCACTAAAGCGGGTCACCTCCCACTTTCGTCCCCAGCGGCAGGACATCCAGGTAAACTGAAAAATTCAGCCCTGTATATCATAACAAGATATTAAAATGGTTACCTTCGCAAACAATGTTTTTCTTCATACATCAGTGGATCACTTAATATGTCATGCATGTCACTTTTAACTTATTTATGTTCTCAAAAAAAATTCATTGCCAACTGCCCCAAGCTTTGTGTTTACAGTCACAGCTGTAACCTTTAGATCCAGACATCAAACCAACAGTGATGGTATGTGTCTCAGAGACCTCTCAGTTATCAGCTGTGACTAAAGCAGCTGCTCGCAAGTGAAATTCACACTGTTGAAACCTACATACACATGAGCATTGATACTTGCAGTTGGTTAAAATCCAGACTCATGGGTTCCAACAACAATTATCTGTTATTATACAACTATTTTGCAAGACAAAACCTAATTTTAAAATCACATTAGATTTTTTTTTCTCTATTTCCCATGCTCTGAAGTCTACTCATTCCTAAACATCTTTCTCCAGGGATCAAGTGAAAAATTATGCGATAAGAGTGATCCCTCGACCCCTGCAAATACACAGCTTGTGTCAACTCTAATCCCAACCAAGCATCATTTTAAAGACTATTACCAAATTATCCTTGTTCTGGTAAAACAGCCCCAATTTTTCAGGTCTCAGTATTTATATTTTTTCGTACTAGGAAGTATCCTAATGAATCTGCACTGTACTTTTCCTACTACTTTAACATCCTAGGGTAGGTTCGAAAACTGCACATAGTACTGTAACTAAAATATTTTATATAGATTCACTATTACATCACTATTACATATTCTGTACCTGTTTCCATAAAACCCAGCATTTAATTAGTTATCTTTAAAGTCATATTCACAAAGTCTTGTGAACTATTTTTCCCAAATCCCGCTATTCTTTCACCCAGCTTTCCAACAAAATATAACCTTTTTTTCAAAAAAGCCCGTCTACCACCTCACATTTATTGACATTGAGCTGCATCTGCCACATTTTTGCCCATTCCAGTATCTTATCAATATATTCTTGCAGTTTTCTTTGGTCATCAAAATTATTTACTAAGTTTCCTATTTTAGTATCATCTGCAAAGTTGGAATACAATTCTCATTAGTTCTCTGTCCAAGTCATTGACATACACATTGAAAACAAGCAGTCCCATCCAGAACACTGTGCACACCGATACCCACTTCCAACAACCCTCTACAGCATGTATTCATTCCTTCACCAATATTCCTCTCTTTTCTTACCTGTTGATCCATCCTAAAAATATATATTTCAATATGTTTATTTTCCACTCCTGCCCAGTTTCTGTTCCTATTTAGTAATTTTCATAATTTTCACTGCCCCTTTCCTTCCGAGATTAAATTACTCTTCAGGTCCCTTTTCATCCATTTTGTCAGTTCATTATTTCCCTTCCTGTATAGATTCAGTCCATCTCTGCAGAATAGCTCTTATCTTGCCTGGAACTGGTGCCAATGTCCCCAAAACAGAAACCCTATTACTGGCAACATTTCCTTTGTCACCTGTTGAGCTAACTAATCTCCCTAATCTTTCCTATTCTGGCACATGGTTGGGGGAATAATCCAGAGATTATCACACTTTAAGTCTTAATCCTAAACTGGCTTCCTAATAGTTTAAATGCCTAAAATATTTTTGCAAGACTTCAAACCTGTCCTATTCTATACTCCACTGTTCCTTCCATTCCATAACCTTTTCCAATATGTCTCTTACCTCAGTCTGGCATACAAAACATAGCTCTCTAATTGTTGAGTCTGATTTTCCCAATGTATTCCTAACTGAATTACTAATTTTCCCATCCAGCACCTTGAATCATTTTTTTGGTGCTATTGTAACCCATTTGATAAAGCTGCCCAGAGTCCTCATTGGCCCCCTCGTGGAACTAGTGCTTCAAATTTGTTTTCAAGGTTAATTTGCTCAGGTGTTCCTCCTCCAGCTATCCCCTTCACTTTTCCTTCAACTGTGGATAATCACCACTCCTTCCTCTACCACTGCTAGAGCTGATGAAAGGTCGCTGACCTGAAACATTAACTCTGCTTCTCTCTCCACAGATGCTGCCAGACCTGCTGAGTATTTCCAACATTTTTTGTTTTTATTCCCATTACAAAAGTATTGTTTTTCATTCAATTCCCACCTCACTCCATTACCAGCTCCCTCTGGTGTGCTGTCAGCCTGAGCAAGATACCTACAAGACCCAAAATGGAAACAAAAGGGTCTGGAGCAGAGATGTGTCTGTAAATTATCACTGAGGGAATCCTGGCTACTTAAACATAACAGAATAGGTGAGGAAGGGGTCTTAAGTAGACAAAGAGAGGGAATTCACTCTAAAAAAGAAAAAGCTGAGGGATAGAGGCTGTGCTGGGATGACTTCCGATTGCAGGTAAGTGGGTTGAGGGGTGGGAGGGTAAGTGCAGCCACCAGCCACCGCAGTGTTGTTGCTCAGGCACCCATTATTGAAAAAACAATTTTTCTTGGCATTGGTTTCTATAATGGGCTCCCGACCTACAACACCAGCTTTACTTTCTGACTGTAAGTTGAAAATTGCACCCATAGAGTTAAGGTAGATGCTGGGAAGAACTTCTATGTCGAATGTCCTCCCTTGCCTATCCAATTCAAATAATCTGTCCACTCGGGCAGAATATAATACCTTGAAAGCCTCAATCACATAAATTCAGTCTATGCCTTGCCAGAGTTAAAAATAACTCTGTGATGAGAGAAACAGTGTGAACTGGCTGGGTTTTAAGAGCCCGTCGCTGAGCAGATCTCGATGGCGAGCTGAAAAATATGGCGTCCCACATGCCAATGAGCTGCTGCGATCTTCAGCGCAGTGGCTCATTAGCATGCCTGGATCAGCTTGGCTCCACCCCCCCCCCCCCCCACCACATCACATGGAGGGGTTGGGCTGTGCAACGCCGGGAATATCGTTAGTTGACAAGTCAGCAGGTGCTGGCGCCATATTTAAATGGTAGACAGTCCCGCATGCAAACTCTTGTACATTTAAACCCTTGCTGCTGGTGCTGACCAGCCAGCAGTGACATCTGATGAGCCCCATTTGCCAAAGAACTATCCCTGCAAGGCAACGGAGAAATCGGAGGTGCGAGGAAGGGTGGCCCCACGGTTCAGCGATGCTTCCCTGCTCACTCTCCTCCAGGCTGCAAGGGAAAGGTGGGAGGTCCTTTTCCCCAGCGATGGTAAGAAGAGGCCCTCCCACCTGACCAAGCAAGCCTGGGTGGAGATGGCAGAGGAGGTCAGTAACTGTGGGGCCATCCGCCTAGATTGGGTCCAGTACCGCAAGAGGATGAACGATCTCATGTGCTCTGTAAAGGTAAGTGGCACTTTGTTGTATGGCTTCCATTTGACCTTGGTGTCCCCACACAGAGTGGCACACGGGTGCCACTGCCACGTCATAGACAGGGAGGTCTGGCAGGGAGGATTGATGCCACATGAGTGGCTGCATGTGTGAAAGAACTTAGATTGTAGTGGGTAGAACAAGACCCCGAGTATAATTAGTATTTTTTAATTAAGGGAGTAATGAATTAATCTAAGGGTAAATCATGGCAGGAGAGCTCAGCCCTGTGATCTGCTCCTCCTGCGCCTCCTGCGCGATGTGGGAAATCAGGGACGCTTCCAGTGTCCCTGAGGACCATGTGTGCAGGAAGTGTATCCATCTGCAGCTACTGGCTACCCACATTACGGAGCTGGAGCTGCGGGTGGATTCACATTGGGGCATCTGCGATGCTGAGGACGTAGTGGATAGCACGTTTAGTGAGGTGGTCACACCGCAGGTAATGGCTGCACAGACAGAAAAGAGATGGGTGACCACCAGACAGAGTAGTAGGCGCAGGTAGGTAGTGCAGGAGTCCCCTGTGGCCATCCCCCTCTCAAACAGATATACCTTTTTGGATAATGTTGGGGGGGGATGACCTCCCAAGGGAAAGCAGCAACAGCCAAGATCGTGGCACCACAGAGGGCTCTGCTGCACAGCAGGGGAGGAAAAGGGGTGTAAGAGCTATAGTGATAGGGGATTCTATCGTAAGGGGTGCAGATAGTCATTTCTGTGGCCACAAACAAGACTCCAGGATGGTATGTTGCCTCCCTGGTGCCAGGGTCAAGGATATCTCGGAGTGGCTGCAGGACATTCTGAAATGGGAGGGTGAGCAGCCAGAGGACGTGGTCCATATTGGTACTAATGACATAGGCAGGAAAAGAGATGAGGTCCTGCAAACTGAATATAGGGAGTTAGGCAGAAGGTTAAAAAGCAGGACATCGAGGGTTGTAATCTCAGGATTAATCCCTGTGCCACGTGCTAGGAAGGGTAGGAATAGGAGGATAAGGTTAATGAATGCGTGGCTGAAGAGCTGGTGTAGGAGGGAGGGCTTCAGCTACTCGGATCATTGGGATCTCTTCTGGTGCAGAGGTAACCTGTACAAGAAGGACGGGTTGCATCTAGACTGGAAGGGGACCAATATCCTTGCTGGGAAGTTTGCTAGTACTACTCGGGAGGGTTTAAACTAGTTTTGCAGTGGCATGGGACCCAAAGTAGTAGTCTCTCAGATGAGATAGTTGAAGCAAATGTAGAGGTTAAAGCAAGCAAGTCCATTAGGGAGGCCGGGCAGGGGCAAGACAGGGAATGTGGAAGGTCTGGTAGGCCAAACTGCATTTACTTTAATGCAAGAAGCCTTACAGGTAAGGCAGATGAACTCAGAGCATGGATCGGGACATGGGATTGTGATATTATAGCTATTACGGAAACATGGTTGAGGGATGGGCAGGACTGGCAGCTCAATGTTCCGGGGTACCAATGCTTCCGGCATGACAGAGGTGGAGGTAAGAGAGGAAGGGGAGTTGCACTATTGATTAGGGAGGACATCACGGCAGTATTTAGAGAGGATATCCCGGGGGGAATGTCCAGCGAGACCATATGGGTAGAACTTAGAAATAAGAAAGGGGTGATCACTTTGATGGGATTATACTACAGGTCCCCCAGTAGTCAGAGGGAAGTGGAGGAGCATATATGTAGGGAAATCACAGATAGGTGTAGGAATTATAGGGTTGTAATAGTAGGTGATTTTAAATTCCGTAATATTGACTGGGACTGCCTTAGTGCTAAGGGATCAGATGGAGAAGAATTTGTTTAGTGCGTCCAGGATAGTTTTCTGAAGCAGTATGTGGATGGCCCTACTAGAGAAGGGGCTACACACAACCTCCTCTTAGGAAATGAGGATGGGCAGGTGGTTGATGTGTCAATGGGGGAGCACTTTGGGACCAGTGACCATAACTCTATTAGCTTCAAGATAGTTATGGAAAAGGATAGGACTGGTCCTCAGGTTCAAGTCCGAAATTGGGGGAAGGCTAATTTCGATGGCATCAGACAGGAACTCTCAAAAGTTGAATGGGAGAGGCTGTTTACAGGTAAAGGGATGTCTGGCAAGTGGGAGGCTTTTAAAAGTAAGCTTGGAAGAGTTCAGGGCCAGCATGTTCCTGTTAGATGGAAGGGCAAGGCTGGCAAGTTTAGGGAACCTTGGTTGACGAGGGATATTGAGGGTCTGGTCAGGACAAAGAAGGAGGCATATGTCAGGTATAGGCAGCTGGGATCAAGCGAGTCCCTCGAGGAGTAAAGGGGATGTAGGACTACACTGAAGAATGAAATTAGGAGGGTGAAAAGGGGCCAAGAGATTTCCCTGGCAGATAAGATAAAGGAGAATCCTAAAAGATTCTATAAGTATATTAAGAGTAAAAGGGTAGCTAGGGAGAGAGTAGGTCCCCTTAAGAATCAGTGTGGTAATCTATGTGTGGAGCCACGGGAAATGGGCGAGATCTTAAATGAATACTTCTCGTCTGTATTTACCGTGGAGAAGGTCATGGAAGCTAGTGAGTTCAAGGAAGGGAACAGTGATTTCCTGGAGCATATCAACATTACAAAGGTGGAGGTGTTGGAGGTTTTGAAGTGCATTAAGATGGATAAATCCCCAGGGCCTGACCAGGTGTATCTTAGGATGCTATGGGAATCAAGGGAGGAGATTGCTAGGGCCCTGGCAGAGACTTTTGTATCATCGTTAGCCACGGGTGAGGTACCGGAAGACTGGAGGATAGCTAATGTTGTGCCTTTATTTAAGAAGGGCAGCAGGGATAAGCCAGGGAACTACAGGCCGGTGAGCCATACATCAGTGGTGGGAAAGTTATGTGAAGGGATTCTGAGAGACAGGATTTATATGCATTTGGAAAGGCATGGTCTGATTAGGGATAGTCAGCATGGCTTTGTGCGTGGGAAATCATGTCTCACGAATTTGATTGAGTTTTTTGAGGAGGTGACCAAGAGGATTGACGAGGTTAGGGCGATGGACGTTGTCTACATGGACTTTAGCAAGGCCTTTGACAAGGTCCCTCATGGTAGGCTGGTCCACAAGGCGAACACATGGAATCCAGGGTGAGCTAGCAAATTGGATACAAAATTGGCTTGGTGATAGGAGGCAGAGGGTGGTAGTGGAGGGTTGTTTTTCAGATTGGAGGCCAGTGACGAGTGGTGTGCCGCTGGGATCAGTGCTGGGCCCTCAGTTGTTTGTTATATATATTAATGACTTAGATGTGAATGTAGGAGGCATAATTAGTAAGTTTGCAGATGACACCAAAATTGGTGGTATAGTGGCAAGTGAAGAAGGTTGTCTAAGGTTACAACAGGACATAGATCAACTGGGAAAGTGGGCAAGGGATTGGCAAATGGAATTTAACGCAGACAAGTGCAACGTGATGCATTTTGGGAAGTTAAACCAGGGCAGGACATATACAGTGAATGGCAGGGCCCTGGGGAGTGTTGTTGAGCAGGGAGACCTTGGGGTGCAAGTACGTAGTTCCCTGAAAGTGGCAACACAGGTAGACAGGGTGGTGAAGAAGGCATATGGCATGCGTGCCTTCATCGGCCGAGGCATTGAGTACAAGAGTTGGGACGGTCATGTTACAGTTGTACATAACGTTGGTTAGGCCGCATTTGGAGTACTGTGTGCAGTTCTGGTTGCCGCACTACAGGAAAGCTAGATTAAGCTAGCGAGGGTGCATAAAAGATTCACAAGGATGTTGCCTGGTTTGGAGGGCTTGAGTTATAAAGAGAGATCAGATAGGCTGGGTCTGTATTCCCTGGAGCGAAGGAGGATGAGAAGGGACATGATAGAGGTATATAAAGTAATGAGAGGCATAGATAGGGTAGATAGCCAGAGTCCGTTTCCCATGGTATGGGTGACTAAAACTAGAGGGCATAGATTTAAGGTGAGAGGGAGGAGGTTTAAAGGGGATCAAAGGGGTACATTTTTCACACAAAGAATAGTGGGTATCTGGAATGAGCTGCCTGAGGAGGTGGTGGAGGCAGGAAAAGTAGCAACATTTAAGAGGCATCTGGACAGGTACTTGAATGAGCAAGGCACAGAGGGATATGGAATTAATGCAGGCAGGTGGGATTAGTATAGATAGGCATTGTGGTCGCCTTGGACGAAGTGGGCTGAAGGGCCTGTTTCTATGCTGTACGACTCTATGACTATGACTCTATGACCCGTTGTACCTCTGGGAATCCAGTAATGGACCCAAATCTGAGGGCCCTGTGGGCCTGACTCTCAGGGTCCATCCTGAAGTGAACATAGTCACCGGCCCTCTGGTACGAGGCATCAGTGACCTCACTGTTACAGCGGTGTACTGCTGACTGTAAAACCCCACATAGATCACCAGTGGATCCCTGGAATGATGCACAGGTGTAGAAGATAAGAGCCGTGGTCACTTATAGGACCACAGGTACAGGATATCCACCAAAGCCCATTGGCTGCATGTCATCATTCAGCAGCGCACAGAGATGTGTCACCACCTCTCTGGTCATCCATAGTTCCCTCTAACATGGTGCTCTGACATCTGCAGGCATGTCATGCGAGGCCTGTAGATCCATTGCATTCTGTGGCCTCGAATGCACTTTGGTGGCTGCTGCTGCTCGCGTCTGGGAGCTTCCACATGGGCTGCGCCTGCATCTTGGTTCTGCCTCCGGCAGATATGGCTCCTCTCGAGACGTGGATCAATAAAGACAGGGTGGACCATCCTCATCTCCACGCTGGAGGTCAACTCAGTTCCTTCAGTAGGTCAATGGCACCTATCAAGGCAGATGTGAATTGGTGCTCCAGCTGCATTCCAACATCACCTATATGGTATGGCATGACATCGCCCGTCTTAGCTTTAAATAAGAGTGAGATAGCATGACATCACTCATATTATTGCAGTTGCCTGGATTGGCCAACCAACAACATGACATTAAACTGGCTACCATTTGTGGCCCTCATCCCACATAAAGGAGTCATGGACTGCCATTGTTCCCCCATTCTCCCAAACATTCATGGGCGCAGAGTGGCCCCCTTTATGGAACAAGGGTACGGGGTACCTCCATTTGAAAGTGCAGAGCTCAGACCCCCTTCACAACACACAGCCACCCACCTTCCTTCAAAACTGTAGAATTGAGACCCTTTTCACAACACACACCCACCCACCTTCACAGGCTCCGAAGACTCTCGTCTCGGTGCCACCGGTTTTTCACAGACGTGAAATTGAAGGCACGTGAATGCCACAGTCCAGCTGAAGGTCGTGAACTGATGGCTGAATCGCAGCAGCATGTATAATAATGTATATTATATGTAAGAGGCTCTTTACATATTCAAATCTGGGTCCTGTCGCTGAGCGGCGGGGTGATCGTCGTGGAGCTTCACCACTGCCAAGAGGATCGGGCTGGGCCCTCCCGGCATCGAGCTCCATGGTGGGCCACTGCCGCAATTTACTTCTGGCTCCCGCTCCCGCCATGGAGCCTGACGTCGTGGGCTTGGTAAAATCCAGCCCAACATTTCAGATCGATGATCTTTCATCAGAACTGGGAAAAGTTACAAATGTAATAGGCATTAAGCAATTGGGAGTGGGGGAGAACTTTCACTCTCCCCTCTCTTTCACTTGCTTAAAACCTATTACATCTCTAACTTTTCCCAATTCTGATGAAAGGTGCTGAAACATTAACTGTTTCTCTCTCCATAGGTGCTGCCTGACCTGCTGAGTATTCCCAGCATTTTCTGTTATTATTTCAGATTTCCAGAATCTGCAGTATTTTGTTTTTGTGTTAAAAATAACTCTGGTTATCTAAGCCGATTCTAATAACTAAGGGTGCTTAAACAACATCAATTGACTGGCTCTCTCCTGGATCATTTTCAGGACCTCTATTCACGTCTATGTGAGGAGACCATAATAAGATGTAGTATTGTAGATGTGGCCAAAATACAGCCCTGTACAAGGTGATAATTTTACTTCTGGGTTTATATTAAATTGTCCTAGCTATATATTCTAACACCTTACTTGGCATTTCTCTAACAGCCTGTAGCATTGGCCATGAACCTTTAGTATTTTTTGAAGTACACCCTTCCCTCACTCAGCAGCCTTCAATGGGGCAACCCTGCATGGTGCATACTTGGCAAAAATTACTTCTTTCCAAGAGCATTATGCTGCACTTGTCTACATAGAAAGCCATCTGCCATACAGGGACCCATTACCCAGTATCTAGATTTGCCTGCATACGTTTTGGGCAGGAATTTCTCATGGGCTTCAGGACCCCGATGTTGGGACCAAATGGGAGTCATAAGCAGACACTTACTGGGATCCAGGCCCGCAGAGCTATTTTCTCGGAGCCAGCCTCCTAATTGGCCGCCTCTGAGCTCACCATCTAATCAAGGACGGCGGGAGGTCTCCCAATGCTGTTGGCCCAACCAAAGGGCTGGCAGCTTCAGTGCCTCGGCAGCCCCACCAGGAGAGGTGGGTGCTGCTGAGGCAGGTAGGAGAACACAAGGATCAAAATGGAGACACCCTCGGAGGGGTGAAAAGTAATATATTTTTTAGAGAAGGCAAGCAGGCAGGCCTCTCTAATTGGAGGGGAAACCTTTCCGGCAGCAGCGTTTGGGCTGCAGGTGCGGCCTTTGCTGCTGGCGGCCAACTCTTTGAGGGATGGAGCCTCTGGCTCCTCAGACTGCTGCAGGGAGGCGGCCTCCATTAAGCTGTCAGTTCTGCATGCGGTGGGGGTTGCTCTGCTGCCAGCAAGCAATCTAAATGGGGCCTTAAATATGCAGATTGGCTGCCCACCACCCTGCAGCAGGCTGATGATCCACGTGCCAGCCCACCCCCGGTAAACCTCCCCAGTGACAGAAATGCATTGGGGAGCTCCCTGCTATTTCGCCACCCGCATCTCCAATTTCATTTCAGTGGCCCCACAGGGCTGGGAAAATTCTGTGCTTTGTTTCAGATCAGGTCCAAACTCTTATATGTATCTCCATATCACCAGAAAACTTGCCCTGATGCTTTCAACTAGATCATTAACAGAGATGGTGAAGTTCTGAAAACCTTTGTGATTAATTAATGACCATCTCCCAAGCAGAGCTGCTGCCAGTAATAAATACCCTCTGTATACATAAATGCAACCAGTCCAACCTAAGATTTTCCTAGCAATCCCACATTCCCACCTTTCTGAAGACACTGATACCTCATTCCTATTGGGCTGGATTTAGTGTGGCCGTTTGAAGCAGATATAAAGGTCTGGGGGGGGGCAGAGAATAGCAATGGACGCATCCACCCGGAAATCCAACATCATGACGTTGGTTCCCGATTTGGTCAGCAGCGATGCTGCATTGCTGCCCCGACACTACGGGACTGCCATTTGAATTGTGGCACAGTTAATTGTTAATTGAAAGCAATTCAATGGGGGGCTCAGTGCTGGGATGGGAAGGCAGCCATGAACAGTGCTGGATAGGTAAAGTGGGGGGAGTGGCGGCCATTATCGGTCTGCAGTTCTATGTGCTCTGCATGGGTGGTTTGGTCTCGGGTGGTTGGCACGGGTGGCTATACTGCTGAGTGAGAGAGTTAGTTATCAGCAAGGGTAGCCACTAAGGGCCATCAGTGTGTAAGCAAAGAGTTAGCAAAGGCAGAGATGCCAAGGCAACTTCATCTCTGCAAGGACAGCGCTCTGGAGGCCTATTGATCATCTGGCATGGGTTTCATACACCCTGTCTTTGTCGACCCCCATGGCATGATGCCAATGGAGGGATGGCCAGGAGGCAAGAGATAGTCTCATATTTACCTGCTTCCAGCCACCATGATGGCCTCTCAGAGTGAAAGCAATAAAAATTTAGCTAAAAGCATTCAGTCTGTTGTCTCCTTCCAATTTGGCTTCCGTGTCTAGCGCCCATCTTAACCACATGCTCTTGCACATCAGAGGCGCTTACCAAAGGAGGTCTGTGCCTACACTGAGCATGCACTAAGGGAGAAGGGTGAAGTCAGCATCTCACAATTAACACATGAAGGAATAAATATTTTCCACAATGAATGTTAACTTCAAAAGCAAAAAAACTTTATAACAGCAAACAAATGGGAAATTTCAAGCACTCCAAGTTTGTCTAGGTGGTTCTCTTTATACATGTTCAAATGCTTCTATGATGTGGGACCCCTATGATAGCAGCTGACGTGGAGGCAGGCTGCTAATGAGGCTGCCCCTTGGCCTGGGATAACTTTGGCAGGCGTCCTCCAACTGCCTGAGCCTGGAGGGCCCCAGCTGCCTGCACAGGTACAGGACCCTTCTCAGGTGTCGCAGCTACTGGACACTAGTGGAGGGGCAGAGGGGCCAATGTCCACACTCAGAGCACCATGAGGGGAGCCCCCAAATCTGGAGGTCAGCCTCTTCTCCTCTCTTTCAAGGCTCACTTGAACCTCCCTACTCACCAAAGAAGGATGAGAAGCCAAGGTAATGGTGTACAGGTCTGTGTGCATCTGTGAGATTTGGCTCTCCGTGATGGTTGCCAATTTCTCGATAGAGGAAGCCATGTGCTCACATGCCTGAGACATGGCACCACTCATGGCATGGATGAACTCCTCCATCATCTGCTCATGGCTGCGCATGGCCTCTGATATCTCCACCAGATGTTGCCTTACCTCGATCTGCAAATCCAGCATGCCCTGTGCTGTCCACACCAAATGCTCATCATCAGCCTGGGGCTCAACATAGGCCTGGTCACCCCCAGTCCTCCGACTGTCAGAGGTCTCGGCTGTCTCAGCCTCAGACAAGTGCTCGAGTATGTGTGTGGTGGTCTCACCAGCATGTGACCCCTATTCTAAAGCCAAGCACAAACCCACTGAGATGAAAGTATCTGCGCTGATGGAAGGTGCAGGAGAGTCATGGGATAGTGCATCCTCTGTGTGCTGCACCTCAGAGGTTAACTGCTGTCCTCATTTTGATGGAATCTCCTGCAGATGGCGACCTGCCTGACAGAACATAAACACATGTGGGTTAGACAGTTGCAGATCTTGTTATGAGATCCATGCACAATGTGGATCTCCAGAAGTGTGTTGGATGTTGATGAAAGATGATCCTCACCCTCTTGCGCGGAGACTCCAGTCTCAGAATCCGCTTTTGAGTGGCCACTCTGGGTCCCCGCTAACTCCAGTGCTTCACTGCCAGCTGCTGAGAGAGGCCATATGTCTACAATTCCTCTGCCAGTCCGCGAGGTCTCCTTGTTGTTATGGGCCCTCTTGTCCTGCAAGTGGAAAGAGGGAGATAGTCATACTTCACAGGAAGAGCTACAGGACAGGTGTGCTATTGTCAGCCCCTTGTCCCCTGCTGGGGTTTCCTACATGGCTCATCCCCCTGTCAGCTCACATGGGAGGTAATGGGGGTGAGCTGTGGAAGAAGGTGGCCTGTGGCTGAGATGTTGGCATGCATCTGGCAGGATGTGGTGATGCCGAACTCTTGCTTTTGCCAGTTCCTTTGTGGTACCTCCCTCTCCATGTCACGCAGGCTCCCATGTAGCCACATACAATACCCAAATAGGAGAGAGGTATGGAGCACTCACCTTGGCAGAACGAAGGTGGTTATCGACTCTCTTTCTGCACTGGACGCGTATTGGGGGGGTGACCCCCCCCGCTGCTGACCTCCTCTGCGATTTGCATCCAGGCTTGCTTGGTCAGGCGGGAGGACCTTTTCTTGACATCGCTGGGGAAGAGAATTTCCTGCCTTTCCTAGTATTTTGAGGGGAAATTTCAAGGAAGGCATCATTGAACCGAACACCTGTGATTGGCTGGTAGGTCTTAGAGGCAGGATCCCTGTAATAAAGTCTTTAAAGGGACAGGGATCCCGTCTCCTAAAACTTTGAGCCCAAAAGCCTGGAGGATTGCTCCAGGGGGCCGTAAAATGCAAAGGTGAGTTTTCCCTGCCTTTTCGGCCCAGCGCTGGGAGCGCCGCCTCCTACACAAAATCCAGACCCTGGTGTCTTGTCTGTGCCATACTGCAGTTTCCTTGGCAGGGGCGTGGGAGGTCCAGGAGTCACTCCAGTACCAGTCTTAGCAGCAAACAACAAATGACACTAAGGTAGCAATGAAAGCTGGGCTGGCAGGTTTTTAAATATGATGCCAGCACCTTCTCCAGAGTCTACCAACGCAGCATTCAGCATCTTGAATCCAACTCCCATTGCGTAATTAGCTGGGCCCACACCTCCATTATTATAATTGGCCACCCGCTCCGTGATTGTGGTGAGCTGGCCACACACGTGATGAGTAGCGCCCACTTCAGGGTCTGCCACCAGAAGCCGCAATGGGAACTCTAAATCCAGCCCATTGTTTGCTGCAGTGCTTGCCTATAGTACCCACTCAAATGGTCATTATTCATGTGTGACCTTTATGGGTGTGTGTCTGCAGTTATTCATATGGGCCATCACTGCTAAATCTGACTCCTCACCCAATAACCACAAGCATTAATGGGTAGCAATTAGGAGAAGGAACCATTGGTGATTTTCTCTGTCTAATTGTGTGGTTAAGAGGTCAATTATAGGATCCTTGCTGCTGTTTTAGCAGAGATTTGTCAGCTCGGCATCATTTTACAATCAAATCAATAACTATCGCTGAACAAACTCCCAGAACCATTGAAGGAGCAATTTGTATTTCATCCTGAATCATTAATTAATGTATCTGGTGTTAGGGTGTCTTGCTAGATAAATCTGTGAACTACCAGGACAATTTTATTTGAAGAGCAAAAAATATGTACAATATATAGTATTGAAGCATGAAAGGGCAAATTATTCGCTTCAGACGCAATCAGCGATTCCAACGCAAATTGCACCCATAATTGTGCCTGTTTTGAAAAGTGTTTTTTTCCTTGAATTTCTGCTCAATTTCTGCACGTTTGCCTAACACCAAATGCAAAATCTGCCATGAGCTCGCATAATTGGACAGAAAAAAATGTATTTAAAAAATATTCCTTGATCTATTTGAGAATGGTAACTTGGTAAAGTTTGAATAATACAGCTGAAAATGGATTCATCACAAAAAAGTAAGCATTTAAAATCAGTGTCAACCACCACCTGTGAGCAACCCAATTTTAAATCATTGAAAATGACTTTTTTGAAAATATACAAAACAGTTTTCCAGTTATATTGGAGTACAATAATCAGTTCCTTAGTAAATTTTAAAATAGGCAATCAAAACCTTTCAAACCGTACAGTTAGGGCCGAATTTTATGCTCTCGCCCATGACGAGTTTGAAGGCAGGGAGAGCATTTAATTGGGTGGGAAGCTGGCACGGAGGGACGCTGCCAATTTCCTGCCTCCACCGCAGTTAAGTTCATAGCTGGAAGGCCCATGGAGTGCCATCCCACCCTACCGCAAATTGAGGCCCTCAAGTGCTTCCCACTGCTGCCGGAATTAGCCCAGCAGCAGACAGCCCTGTCGCCAAGCAGGGAGCATGACGAGCAAACCAGTGTGGGTTGCTTGCCAGCTCTTGGTGGCGGGGGTGGGTGAGTGGAGTGGGCCTTCGTTCAAAGGCACAAGTGTCTGATTGAAGGACCCGGCATCAGGAAGTGGGGGCCTGTTGAGAGCTGTTTATGTTTATGCTGGGTTGCTGGATATAGTATGTATATCTGATTTATCTCTGAGCAATGCAGATATCACACTTGTATTAAATCACCAACTGGTTTATTTCCAGCACTTTAAACTATAATAGTTCTTACATGATCTCAGTACAATGTCTCCTCAGAGCAGTGTGTTTTCTTTTGCTATAGAACCTTCTAGTTTCAGTTTTAACTCTTAAGCTCCACCTATAGGCTTAAGCGATCAAACACAGTGAACAAAGATAGGTGGACAGACTAATACAATCAAACCCAGATCAATCAAACACTGCAAGAGCCATCTTTCTGCCCTTGCTGCCAATCTCCTGCACCCCCTGCCCCCGTGAAAACCCTCCCACCATCACTCACCTGTGGCCTGCGTACATCGACAATCCTGGGCCTTGGGTGGGTGCAGTTCTGGTAGCAGCCACCACCTCCACGGTGGCACTACTGAGCAAAAGAGCTGCCAGTCTCTGATAGGCTGGCAACTCTCAGTGGGTGGGACTTCTGTCCCTTGGGTCCTTAATCTCGCGAAGGCCTGCTGCTGCCCAGTTAAGTCCCTGATTAGCAGTGGTGCAGTGGGTCTTCCCCAAAGGAGGCAATGCGGGGCTCTCACCGGCTCTTCAGCCAGTGGGTGAGACCCCCCTGTCACCTCCACTGAATACTGCCCTTAGTGTCCTTGCACCTAAATGTTCCAGCTTAATTTTTGGATACTCCTCGAAGGCCTGCAAATGAACACAATTAGCAGAAAATCACAGTAGTGATTAATTTACCCTGGGGACATGTGGCTAGTTTTGTGAGTGGGGTCTGCTTCTAGCTCAATGTTTTTAAAACTAGCGCAATAGATCATGGAAACTCGAGTTGTGCTGAATGCAATTTGTGCAATCTTTTGCGCCGGTTACGTCGAATCAAAGAGCAGAATTGAGTTGGAACTCCAAACCGAACTCGCTTTGAATAGTCTGATAGATTTACAGTCATACAGTAAGAAGGTGACCAAGGAATACATAAAAAGCCATAGTTTTGTCCTTCGGTCAAGCTGACGCTCTGTTGTGACCTGCAGTATTCCTATTTGTGCAGTATTGATTAAATAGGAAGAAAACTCTAGGGTTGAGTATTCTGAATTGTAAAACTTCTCCCAGGTGGATCCTTTGGAGTTTTATTTATTTATATATATATATATTTATATACACATACATACATATGTATATTATATATAGTTCTTACGTCTATATCCCATTTAAGCTGTCAAACAGTAACATTGATGAGCTGCAGTGAATCAGCTAAGAGAATCCCCTTGGAGAATGCTGCTTCATTTCGTTGGTGTCAGCATGTTTGCTCTGTTTTCAAAACAATTATGAGCTGTCATTTTGAAAATAGATTCTCCCAATTTCTGTCAAGCTTTTGTTTAAATACCCCTTTGCCAAGGAAAAGCGACTAGCAGAGCTACACAAAGAAGTCGAGCTGGATTTTGTGCTGGACTCCTGAAACCGGGCCGAAAAGGAGGGGGATGCCCCACCCCGGCCTTTTTTCACTCCCCGCACAACACACCCCGCCTCCCCAGAGCGATCCTCTGCTTTTTTAACCTCTACGTTTCACGAGCCAGGAACCTGGTCCCTTTAAAGATGGGGATCCCTCCAATCAGAGGGCCTCAGCTCAGCAATGTCAGCAGCACCACTGGGAGCAGTACTGCAGAGTCCTCGGCCCCAGGCCCAGCACTGGAATCCCAGACCAGAGGGAGGTGAGGTGGGCTCGCCAGGGCCAGTCCGGAAGGCCCAGTGAGGTGGGATGGGGGTGGGGGGGGGGGGGGTGTGCAGAAGCGAGGGGATGGTCATGCAGTCCAGGGAGAGAGGGGTCCCGGAGGGTAAAGTGGTTCCCGGTGAGTGTCCTCCGTGGGCCACAAATTGCTCACAAAGGAGGGACTTTCCTTTACCACCGTGACTGCAGGGAGGGTGCCTCAGGTTCCAGGGCGTCCTCCTCGTGTGGTGGAGGCACCCACCGCCACTGGTTAGATCCCGGTGGTGGTGGGAAGAGGCCTTTAATTGGCTGTTAATAGACCACTCAAGGATCTCAATTGGCCATTGGTTGGGAAAGCCATCATTGGCCTATCCTGCCCCTTGGCGATGGGGAGGCAACAGGCCCTCCGCACCCCCCCCCATCCCTCACCACCCATCACAATACTCCTTGCCCCCTCTCCACCCTCCCTCCCCCGCCTCTAACGCTGCCTCAGGCGGCCACACAAAATCCCAGCCGTCCTGTGAATTATGTTAATTTACAAACAAATGGTATTAAGAAATAAATAACCACCTGAGGCACATTCAGAAATAAGTATTTAACTATTAATAGTGTTCACCCTTAAAATATCCTTCTCCTTTGTGAATAGTCTCGTAATGTATAATAATATTCATTATTTAACTCCCTGTGTGATCCCAGATTCACCAATTGGTGAGTTTTGCATATCCTTAACAGAGAAAATGTACGAAGGAATTCATAAAAGTTAAGAACAGTACAGAATGGCGGTACGCACACTTCAACTGGGCTGTTAACTATTTTTTATTTGATAGACTGTGTGGTGGCAAATAGCTAGTCTAATGAATCCAGCCTGACATATTTTAGGCACAGTTCCCAGGTACTTCACTTCTCCCTGCTGTCATCCTAGTTATTGGTTCCACATGTTCCCATAAAGCACATTATCAAGACACTCAGGTCCCATTTGGTCAACTTACTGAAGTCATACAAGTCACAAAAGTCTTATATTTATTAGCAGGGTGAACATGTTGAAAATATATGGTGGTATAGTGACTTTAATAATAATTGTATTATTACTAGTCACAAAAAGAATTCCACATGGTCTCAGCTCCTGAGAATCATTCCATTTCCAACATTACACTAATAGATAAACGTTTTATGATCGCTTAAATGCCCTTTTTTTTGAAAAAGTCAAACTTCACAAATCTTGTTCAGAGCTCAGCTTTCTAATAATCTCCAACATGCTGTCTGTTTGACTCAAGATACAACAAAATGAGCTAATATTTCTACTAGATGAGGGGAAATTTAATAAAATATTCCCATTGCCTTTATTGCTGTTCACTGATTGCTCTTCAATGCAAGTTTCTGTAAATGACATACATTTTCCCCAGCATAAACTTTTCTCAAAATAATAGCTTTGGTTCCGTACACTTACTTGTAACATTCTTTTCTCCAAGCTCATATAATATGTTCTACTGTGCATATAAATAATAATTTTTGATAACTTTTGTTGTATAACGTCATATTACAATGAAATCTGCCCTATGAGTGGATGGTGGTGCAGCATGCTTGTGTATTAGTCCCTCCGATTGTACAATAGATGTGATGTGGGTTCACAGCTACAACATGTTGGGCTGGATTTTGTGCTGGAGCCAGGGTGCCCAGCGTGGGCCAAAAAGTTGGGGGAACCTCACCTTGGCCTTTCGAGCCCCCTATTAACTCCCCAGTCACATAGAAGCTTTTGCTATCCTTTTTTATATTTTGCGCTAGTTTTCTTTCATAATTTACCTTTACTCTTTTTATTACTTTTTTAGTCACCCTTTGTTGATCTTTAAAAGTTTCCCAACCTTCCAGCCTCAGGCCTTTGCAATATGGTATGCCTTGTTTTTGTCTTTATGTTATCCTTAACTTCCTTGCTTAGCCATGGATTTTTTCACCCCTCTTAGAATATTTCTTTCTCTCTGGAATATATTTTAGTTGGGAGGAATTGAATATCTCCTTAAACATCTGCCACTGCTCATCAACTGTCCTACCTTTTAGTCTTCCTGCCCAGTCCACTAGGGCCAAATCTGTCCTCACGCCCATGTAATTACCTTTGTTTAACTCCAGAATGCTAGTGTGAGACTCCAGTTTCTCGCCCTCAAATATTGGGGTGACATTTGCTACCTTCCAATCTATAGAATTTTGGAAGATGATCACCATTGCATCCATTATCTCCATAGCTACCTCTTTCAGCACTCTGGGATGTAGAATATCAGATCCTGGGGACTTATAAACCTTCAGCCCCATTAATTTCTGCAATAAAACCTTCTTACTAATACTAATTTCCTTCCTAATACTTTTAAACAGCTTGCCTTCAGATAGTGGGTTAAATCATCTATATTTCCAACATTAAACGGGCATAATACCAGTTAATAGTTATTTAAATATTCACATCTCCCACATACAGGCAGCAGTGGAAAATACTTGGTACTATACAAAAATGGATTCAGTACCATCAGTAAGTCTTTAACACAGCCTTGCAGGTAAAAATTGGCTAATTGTACGAACTGGTTCTGGCACAGGTGTCAGATGATTCCTGCCATATAAAAATGACATTAGTAGGTCCTGAAGTTGTGCAAGGCACATTACAAATGCAAGTTGTTTTTTTCTTTCTTATTGGCATGTGTCACGCCAACTTGCTTTGTTGAACGATAATTTTCTTTACTCCACTGACTGGAGATCTGAATTTATATTTTTTGAAGAAATTTAGGAGAGAACAGATGAAGGGTGACTTTGCTGGCAGTTTAGGATGGCCAGCTATTTTGCAACACTGTATCCTACGTTGCAAGGTCTGAGAGGAGGGGGACAAAATGTCTGTTCATTCCTCAGCAAGAACCAAGACCCAGGAAGGGAACTGTGTGTTCTTTTTGTTTTAGCAAGAAGAAATACTGCTGACTGCTATGTTTGATTCGACGAGTGACTGTCATGTGACAAGCCCCTTCCCATCTGTGATTTTAAGCTTGTGTTTCTCTTGAGCAGCAAGAAGAAGCTTCTGGCCTCTGAGGGGTCCCTCTTTCTCTCTCTCCATTTCAGCTTACAAGCTTCGAACTCTGCCCATAGACTTTTGTATACTCCGGCTACAATCAGAAACCCCGTTGGAGGAAATCAGCCACATCACTGTCTCCAAGAGGCTCACTGAATCAGTCATCTACCTCTTCAAACTAAAAGCCTCAGGACCACCGAATTCAGCTAGAAACCAGCCGAATCACCAAGCACCACTGACTGTACACCCCTTTTTTGTATGGACTTTAGCACATTCAACCTACCTTTCCTCATTCTGTAATCGATTTGTGTGTGTGTAAACCTCTAGCATGTCTGTGTGAGTGAGAGTTGGCACAAAGTTTATTATTTTCATTAGTTTGGTTTAGGTACAATAAAGTTAGCCTCTTTCTTTATTAAAGTCAAGAAAATCTGTCCGATTGGTTCTTGTCCTGATTATAGCAAGGAAGTAATCAAACACCTCCTGAATTGACCAGTACATCCACTTTAAGGAAGAATTAAACATGTTGTGGTCAAACAAGGAGAAAGAGGGAAACCCTTCGACCCCCTCACTTGACTGTAACACATGCAATATTCAGTTTCTGAGTATATTAAAGTTTTAAAAAAATATTTAAAAGCTTTTAAAAGGTGTCTTAATATCCTTGCCCCTAAAGTGAACAGCTTAATTATAAGAGCCTCCTCAAAGGCCCTGAAATCTATACAATTAGCAGAAACCCATTATGCTGTTTCATTTCATCTGGGGGCACAGCCAGTTTTCTGGGCATGGTTATCTTCCAGCAGAATGTTTTTGAAACCAGTGGAAAAGGTTGTCTAAATTCAATTTGCACTGGATGTAATTTGCACTTGAAATTCTTCGCTTTTTTGCACTGTTTTGGCTGATTTTGTATGAATTGCGCTTAGCCCAGGGGAAGCTCCAGGCCAATATGTAGAACTAGGAAGATTTTTACCTTTTCCATAGAGCATGAAACATTGAGTCTGTTTTGTGCTGCTGGTATAGACCAATATCACTCTCTAGGTGTTTTGAAACAGGCCTCCCTGAAGTGCTAGGTAGACACCCCAGTCACTTTATAAGAAACACTCCCCTTATTTTGTACAGTATTTGTTTCTAAAATCTTGGCTGTTTTCTGCATGCATTTTCCTGCACTTCCATGCCTAATAATATAGGATGTGGTGGGGCATTCTAAATGCCACAGTGGTCTGGATTTTACCAAGCTCTTGACATCAGGCTCCATGGGGGGAGGGGTGGGGTGGTGCGGGGGGGGGACTGAAAGATAGAACAGGCAGTGGTCCACCACAAAGGCTGACGTTGGGAGGGCCTGGCCCAATTCGCCTGGCGACTACAAGGCTCCATGGCGGCTCCTCCGCCGCCTCTGGGAGATGGGACCTGGATTTCAATATTTAAATTAATGACATAAAAAAAATTTAAATTAACTTACCTTCAATCTTTTGTGGCTGCTGCAATCTCTGGCACTCCTGTGCCTTCAATTCCCGATCCAGGGAAAGCTGGCGTGACGCTGGTGGGAAGGGAGTAGGAGTTAAGATTTTCAGTGTGGTAGGGTGGGGGAATGGGTCAAATAAACGTAATGGGTGTAAGGAATGGTGGGAAGGGGTGAAGTTTAAACATTGTGCAGTCTGCAGGGGGGGTGGAGGGGGATGATCAGATTTAACAGGTAAGAGTTTTTGGTGGGGGGAAGGGCAAATAGTTAATGTAATTGTTATTGGGGGTGGGAAAGGGGCTTTAGAAATTTATTTTATAAAATTTGAGGGAGTGTATCTTTAAAAATTGGAATTGACCGGCAGGGCTGGCTGCCCTTTTAAAAGGGCACCAGCACTTGCGCACAGCCATTGCCAGGGGTGACAGCCAACCCCCTCCACAAGATAGATGGGGGTGGGCTGCCCTGGCTATTTAAATGAGCTGCTGAGCGTTTGATCGTGACTGCTCTTTGGCATGTGGCATGCATGTGCGGGCCACCATTTTTTGAGCTCGCTGCCAAGATTGACAGCAGGCTCAAAAATCCAGTCCTGTGATTCAGATTCCCCCGCCACATAATTGGCTCTATATTCCTTTTAATCTTTATCCTATCTTCCCTCCTTCTCTGTATGGTGCTGTTATACATTATGTGCCCAGGTTTCTCAATAAATGAAGATTAAGTAAGTGGGTTGGAATCAAAAGTATTGTAAATTGCACATAGAACAGGTTTGACTTGCCAAATTACATTTATCATTTACTTCCTAAGGTTATTGCGCAAAGCAACTGGTGCAAATTTAAGTTAACTCAATGTTTGATAAAATTGTAGTCTCATGTCTCTTGTGATTTTTTATTTGTTCGTGGGCTGTGAGCATCGCTGGCAAGGCCACATTCATTGCCCATCCCTAATTGCACTTGGGAAGGTGGTGGTGAGCTGCCTTCTTGAATCGCTGCAGTCCTTGGGGTGTAGGTACACCCATAGTGCGGTTAGGAAGGGAGTTCCAGGATTTTGACCCAGTGACATGTGAAGGAGTGGCAATATAGTTCCAAGTCAGGATGGTGTGCGGCTAGGAGGGGAACTTGTAGGTGGTGGTGTTCCCATGCATCTGCTACCCTTGTCCTTCTAGGTGGTAGAGGTCGTGGGTTTGGAAGGTGATGTTGAAGGAGCCTTGGTGAGTTGCTGCAGTACATCTTGTAGATGGTACACACTGCTGCCACTGTGCGTCAGTGGTGCAGGGAGTGAATGTTTAAGGTGGTGGATGGGGTGTCAATCAAGCAGAGAAGCATCAAGAACAGAAGAGGTTCAGGTTTTTTTTAACTTTATGATAATCTGAGAAAAAATATCAGCACATTTTGCTAAAGCATTCCACAGACTGCCACAGATTTTTTTCCCCACAGATAATTCGATTTTTCCCACCAATATGTATTGACCTTATAAACAGTTGACATACATAGAATTAAACCAGGTTGTTAAAAATTAAGGGTAGACTAAACAAACATAAGTTCATTGACTGCTTTTACATTGTTACAACTGAGGCTGGAGGAGTGCACTGTCTTTCTCTAGTTCCACAATATATATTTAAATGTTTCACCCAGTTACCGATATGGCCAATTATATACTCTTATTTCTATTTCAGAATAAAATCCACCAACCAGGTTTCTTTAATAAACAACAAAATTATTAATTTATTATAAAACAAGACTTATTCAATAAAGATGCAAAGCCTATTAACACACAGGTTGAAATATGAAAGTTCCCTTCTAAATTAACCGAATACACATACACACACACACACCGGTTGATGAGAAAATAAAGACGTTTTTCTCTGCAGAGATCTCTTTACAAAAAGGACAAAAAAATACTTTTGCCAAATACTTGTTAATTCTTGAAGAAAAAAAGAATAAGATATGTGATGTTCTCCGCTGGCTCTTTCAGTCTTGTGTTCAGATACTTATAGACGGCTGTCACTGGGCTCTTATTGGAGGCAGTTCTCTTCAGGCGACATCGAGGATTAGTCTGGCAGGCTTTCCAGGAGAAATGCAGCATCAGGAGTTTCAGCTATTACACTGGATTCTCAGGGTTTCTCAAAGGAGTGGGGAAGGATGAGCTGGTGGCTTCTCTCTTAGCAGGCTGACACCCAACTGACTCAAAACAATATCCAAACCAAAACCAACTCTTGACTACCATAAATCTTAACATGTCACTTCTCTGTAAATAACTCCCATAGTCACCAAGGCACCTGCTGTTTACTTAGCTTAAGACATGTGTCATCCAGTCAGGGTTTGTTTTTTAAAAAAAAATCAATAATACTGTGGAGGAAGATTTCCTGGAGTGTGTACGTGACGGTTTTTTAGACCAATACATTGAGGAACCAACTAGAGAACAGGCTATCCTAGACTGGGTATTGTGCAATGATAAAAGATTAATTAATCTTGTTGTGTGGGGTCCCTTGGGGAGGAGCGACCATAATACGATAGAATTCTTCATTACGATGGAGGGTGAAGTAGTTGAATCCAAAACTAGGGTCCTGAATCTAAATAAAGGAAACTACGAAGCCATAAGGTGTGAGATGGCTATGGTAGATTGGGGAACTTTACTAAAAGGGTTGATGGTGGATAGGCAATGGACAATATTTAAAGAACGTGCGTGTGAATTACAAAAATTATTCATTCCTGTCTGGTGCAAAAATAAAATCGGAAAGGTGGCTCAACCATAGCTTACAATAGAAATTAGGGATAGTATTAGATCCAAAGAGGAGGCATATAAAATTGCCAGAAAAAGCAGCAAGTCTGAGGATTGGGGGCAGTTTAGAATTCAGCAAAGGAGGGCAAAAAGGTTGATTAAGCAGGGGGAAATCGAGTATGAGAGTAAACTTGCAGGAAACATAAAAACTGACTGTAAAAGCTTCTATAAATATGTGAATAGATGAAGATTAGTGAAGACAAATGTAGGTCCCTTACAGTCAGAAACAGGGGAAATTATAATGGGGAACAAAGAAATGGCAGGACAATTAAACGCATACTTTGGTTCTGTCTTCACAAAGGAGGACACAAATACCCTCCCAGAAATGTTAGGGAACCAAGGGTCTAATAAGAGGGAGGAACTGAAGGAAATCAGTATTAGTAAAGAAATAGTGCTAGGGAAATTAATGGGATTAAAGGCTGACAAATCCCCAGGGCCCGATAATCTACATCCCAGAGTACTAAAGGAAGTGACCCTGGAAATAGTGGATGCATTGGTGGTCATCTTCCAAAATTCTATAGACTCAGGAGCAGTTCCTACAGATTGGAGGGTGGCAAATGTAACCCCACTATTTAAAAAAGGAGGGAGAGAAAAAACAGAGAACTACAGACCAGTGAGCCTTATATCAGTAGTGGGCAAAATGCCAGAGTCTATTACAAAGAGTGTAATAGCAGAACACCTAGAAAGCAAAAACAGGATTGGGCAAAGTCAGCATGGGTTTATGAAAGGGAAACCATGCGTAACAAATCTATTGGAGTTTTTTGAGGATGTAACTCTTCTTCTTTGGCCTCCTTATCTCGAGAGACAATGGATAAGCACCTGGAGGTGGTCAGTGGTTTGTGAAGCAGCGCCTGGAGTGGCTATAAAGGCCAATTCTAGAGTGACAGGCTCTTCCACAGGTGCTGCAGAGAAATTTGTTTGTCGGGGCTGTTACACAGTTGGCTCTCCCCTTTCGCCTCTGTCTTTTCTCCTGCCAATTACTAAGTCTCTTCGACTCGCCACACTTTAGCCCCGTCTTTATGGCTGCCCGCCAGCTCTGGCGAACGCTGGCAACTGACTCCCACGACTTGTGATCAATGTCACAGGATTTCATGTCGCGTTTGCAGACATCTTTAAAGAGGAGACATGGACGGCCGGTGGGTCTGATACCAGTGGCGAGCTCGCTGTACAATGTGTCTTTGGGAATCCTGCCATCTTCCATGTGGCTTACATGGCCAAGCCATCTCAAGCGCCGCTGACTCAGTAGTGTGTATAAGCTGGGGATGTTGGCCGCCTCGAGGACTTCTGTGTTGGAGATACGGTCCTGCCACCTGATGCCAAGTATTCTCCGGAGGCAGCGAAGATGGAATGAATTGAGACGTCGCTCTTGGCTGACATACGTTGTACAGGCCTCGCTGCCATAAAGCAAGGTACTGAGGACACAGGCCTGATACACTCAGCAGAATAGATAAGGCAGAACCAGTGGATATGGTGTATTTGGATTTTCAGAAGGCTTTTGATAAGGTCCCACATAAGAGGTTAGTGTGCAAAATTAAAGCACATTGGGTTGGGCATGGATTGAGAATTGGTTGACAGACAGAAACAGAGAGTAGGAATAAACGGGTCTTTTTCTGGGTGGCAGGCAGTGACTAGTGGGGTACCGCAGGGATCAGTGCTTGGGCCCCAGCTATTCACAATATATATTAATGACTTGGGTGAGGGAACTAAATGTTAACATTTCCAAGTTTTCAGATGACACAAAGCTGGGGGGGAATGTGAGCTGTGAGGAGGATGCAAAGAAGCTCCAATGTGATTTGGACAAGTTGGATGAGTGGCAGATGCAGTATAACGTGGATAAATGTGAGGTTATCCACTTTGGTTGTGAAAACAGAAAGACAGATTATTATCTGCACAGTGATAGATTGGGAAAGGGGAAGGTGCAATGAGACCTGGGTGTCCTTGTACACCAGTCGCTGAAAGCAAGCATTCAGGTGCAGCAAACAATTAGGAAGGCGAATAGTATATTGGCCTTCATTGCAAGAGGATTTGAGTACAGGTGCAAGGATGTCTTACTGCAGTTATAGAGGGCTTTGGTGAGACCACATCTGGAGTATTGTGTGCAGTTTTGGTCTCCTTATCTGAGGAAGGATGTTCTTGCCTTGGAGGGAGTGCAAAGAAGATTTACTAGGCTGATTCCTGGGATGGCAGGATTGACGTATGAGGAGAGATTGGGTTGACTAGGCCTATATTCACGAGAGTTTAGAAGAATGAGAGGGTATCTCATAGAAACCTATAAAATTCTAACAGGACTAGAAAGGCTAGATGCAGGGAGGATGTTCCCGATGGCTGGGGAGTCCAGAACCAGGGGTCACAGTCCCAGGATAGGGGGTATGCCATTTACAAACGAGATGAGGAGAAATTTCTTCACTCAGAGGGTGGTGAACCTGTGGAATTCTCCATTGCAGAAGGCAGTGGAGGCCAAGTCATTCAATATATTTAAGAAGGAGATAGATATATTTCTTAATGCCAAAGGGATCAAGAGATATGGAGAGAAAGCAGGAACAGGGTACTGACTTAGACGATCAGCCATGATCTTTTTTGAATGGCGGAGCAGGCCCGAAGGGCCAAATGGCCTACTCCTGCTCCTAGTTTCTATGTTTCTAAGTCCTTCAGTGACCTTTAAAAAAAAGTCCAGCATCTATGAAATCTCTTCAGTCTTTCAGCATGTTGGTTTGCCACTTTCCTGGAGGCAGGATCAAGGTCGAAAGGACGCAAGGTCGAAAGGTCGCAAGCGATAGCCAAAGAGATAAGGAGGTGGCATTCTGGCCATAGACCAAAGTGAGGGAGGGCAGCATTCTAGGCAGGCTTCGAGGCCCTCCCCGCCTCTCTGGCCACAGCTGTGGCCGCAGGCTGCCCTGTGGAGAGGTTTATCCTCCACGATGATGGCCGTCTGCTGTGGCCATTTTTTAGTTTTAAAGTTTTAAAAGCTGCTTTGATACAATTTACTTTAATTTTCTATGTGGCACCTGAACAAATGCCATTTGAAAATCTGTGTACACAACATCCTCGGAATTTCCCTAATCAGCACAAATGTTTGTTTTTGGATGGTGTCTGTTGCAATTGATATGGACGGCATAGTGTGCTGTGATACAGACTGCAGATTAGTGAGAACAAGTTGACGTTGTCGATCTTGTCTTTCTGTAACAAATAAAAGCAAGATTAGCACATGGGCAATTTAAAAATTTTATTGTTGTCGTAGCAGTTTAGCCCAAATTTTGTAAGCCGCGCCAAATGTGTACTGGGATCGGCAGTCTGTCTGGCCTAACCTAGCCCACGGTGCTTGAAGATGACCATGCCTAATTTTATGGGTCAGCTCATTTGCATAGTTATCATGCACCCTCAGCAGAGCTTTGATCTTGAAATAGCAATTGGAAGTATGACGGGTGTAAGAAATGGGAATGGTTGTGAGACAGACAGCAAACCCCACTGATCTCAGCAAAGTGAGGCCAAGCTAATTTTAAAGCCTGGACCTCATCTGCTTGGCCCCAGTCAATTGTCTGCCTGAAACACAGCTGGCTAGTGGGGGCAGGTGGGAAGGGGTCAATGGAATTTCAGGTGGCAAGAGGTCACTGGCCAGCACCAAAGGAATGATTGCTGGTATTCAGGTAAGATGTGGGCTGGTAGTTTCGAGATGGTCTTGTGTTAGGTTGGGTTGGGGGGTGCGGTTTCTAGGGCAGGAGAGGCCCAGTGGAGCAAGCTTGCCAATCCTGGTCAGACAAGGGACGTTTCCTGCAGGCTTCTTCTGGTCCCAGATACTGGTCGGAATTTTACGCTGAGCGAACGGGAGCCGGAATCTGACGTAAATGTCGGTGCTGATCCCGCTCCCGCCCAACCTGGGGATCTGTCCCATATTTTATGGATCTCCAGGCTTTAATTGGCCCGAGGCGGGACTTCCATCTGCTTGGGGAAGGAGGTCCCACCTCAGTGAGCTGCCGGTCAATCAGCGGGCCGGCAGCTCTTAATCTCGGCAGCGCCACCGGGGGCGGTGGCCTTTGCTGAGACTGTAGCCCAGCCGACCGAGGAGGACACAATGGAACTGGGACAGAAGGTAAGTTCGGGCAGCCTCACCACGAGAATCGGTCGTGCCCTGGTGAGGCTCGGATGGTCGTTTGGGGGGAGGGGGGGGCATCTTGGATCCCGGGGTTGAGTTGGGAGCGGCCCTCAATCGGGCACCCGCTTTCCATGGGTAAAATACCCGTGGAGGCGGGCGAGGGCCCTTAAGTGGCCGTTAAGTAGCCACTTAAAGGTCTTGATTGGCCTCGGGCGGGCGGGCAACTTCTCAACCCCCACCAACCCCCCCCCCCACCCCACCGCTGGACCTCCGTAAACTTGGTCGGAGGCGGAATCGGGATGGTTAGGCCTCCCGGAGCCTGCCGCTCAATTTTATGCCGCCCCCATGCCACCATCCGACCCGCTGGGGTGGCATTAGATTCTGGCCACTCTTTCACAGTTAAAATTGCAGTCAGAGCGCCACGATATACTTGGACCGCAATCTACATATTTAAAGGAGAACCACACCAGTTCCTTGTTGCTTTCCCAGAAGATAGTGTGATCAGTATGGGATGTTGACAGGTAAGTTGCCTGCCTAATTGTCAGCAGAAAGTGAATTACACTCTATGTTCATTTAATGTATCTTCATGTAATAATTGACACACTTAGTGATTCATCATGCGACATACACAAAGAATAAATACTCTTAAAATATACACGAATGTGTTAGCTTTATACTCCCAGGGCGGACATTTGTGGTTGATGGACAACATCAGCTGATAGTGTATTTTGCAATTTCATTGTGATTGTGGTTGGTATTCCTAGGCCATATTCACCCATTCACTTCCTTCATTTCAATCAATTTAAACTTCTTTGTTCATCTAAATAAAACAATAATCAAAAAAGCCAGTCTAAGTACTGGTTATTTAGCTTTAAATATTTGCCTCACTAATGACCTTAGAGATGATACAATTAATTGTCACGCAAAGACTCTTTTGTTTTTACATTAGGGTTGCAATTGAACTGGTAACCTTTAAAGATCAAAGATCATAGCCTCCCCTTAAAAAAAATCAATGAATGAAGAAGTAGAAACAGTGTGCAGGGGGCAACACATCTGACAACTTGCTGCAACTTCAAAAGTTGAAGATGTTAGCAGACCTGCACAGTGTTACATTCTAGAACTATTGCCATAAGGGCTCGATGCACACAGTTTGCCACTTATTTATGACTCGGGAAATAAATATGTCATCCCTGAAAGGAATATGTTGTGTTGCGTAACTGTGAAAGCCTTTAATCACCTGAATGCAATACGTATTTTTCATATTTTAAACTGCTTCCAGCCCACTGCTATCTTCAATAAACTTAATACATATTTAATGCCATTGGGGTTGAATGCAAATTCAGAATTACAGGGGCATTTAATGGTAATGAAGGCAGAAAGTGGCAGTAAATCTGGTCAAAAATCTGGAAATAGGCTGAAAAAAACCCACATTTTTCCTTTTTTGGACTGGTCCCAGTTTTTCATCTTTATAAATGGGGAGTGAAATTGGCTCCAAACATCCCAAACCTTGATCTGCTAGTGGAGTAACACTTACATGTGCTGAATCATTATTTACGCAGCTCACCGGGAGCGGTGGTGGTGGTTGGAGGGGTAGCAGGGTGCAGAGGTTGAGAATCCTGATCAGGCTTGGAGATTTTATGGGGAGGGGGTCAACTGGGAGAAGGGAGAAGGGGAGTTGATGTGTGTGGGGGGGTGGTATGAGTGGAGATCCCGGGATGTCTGCTGATCCCAGGTTCTGGAGGGAGGTTGGATGTCTTGGGGGAGAGGATTGGAGGCCTCGTGGGGATGGTTGGTGGGGGAGATTGGGGGTGCCCGATTAGGGGGTTGCTCAAGCAGATACACTAGACCCAGGAAATAGGTATAAAGGCACACACCTGCTGATCCAGCAAATCCTCACCTGGAGGTAACTACTGAGTTTCTCGAGGCTCAGGAGTCCCAGTTGATAACAGTTAAAGTTAAAAACATGAGCGACAATGAGATTCACAGCCTCAATATTATATTTAAAGTACCAACCCATCTCCTTGGAGCAGGTTGGCTGCCCGCCCACATTCCCGCCTCAGTTAAAGCTGGAAGTGGGTGGATTGAAGGTGGGTTTGGGCCGTAAATCTAATTTTTAATACTTTAACACCCCACCCCACCACACCTGACCAAAATCTCATTTTTTGGGGGGTAGAACTCTCCCGCATTATGCCATGGACCCCATTAGAATTCTTTGGGTCAGATTACATATATGAAGGCAGACCTGTAGAGTAACTTCTGTTGCTGAGTGGGGAGTTGCAGCAGTGGCAGAGGGTGGGGGGGTTCATGCTGTGGGTAGGGAGTAGGAACACCTGATGTTGTGAGGCACATTAATAAAGGGGAGTAGAAGAATCAGGGAAATGTAGAAACCAAAAGATACATAGGCAACCGCAATATATTTTTAAAGGAGGAGTGTAAAAGATGTGCTTAGTGTCATGGTGAGGCACACTTAGTTCTTCAGTGAGTAAAACAGGAATGTGTTCCACATCGATGAATAGATTGGAAGATTCAGTAGTCTCATTTGTGGCGTAATAGTTGCTCCCATATGGGATTAATGAAGGATATGGTCCCTTAAAAAAACAGCCAAGATATGTCATAGAAGTGCTGGCAGTGGACTGGAAAATTGGTAATTTCAAGGATTTCACTAAGTGCACAGTACCGTTTTACATGGTATATATTTGAGCTGTGAAAGCAAGTTAGAGAGATAGAGAGCATCGGTGACAGCTGACACCATATTATGATCGCTCAGTTTTTTGAAATGCAAAATATGAAACCGTTGTTAGCTGAAATGACCTCCAACAATCCCCATATCTGAATAGGGTGAATTATAAAAACATCCAATTGAGTCAGTTGAGAGAAACTGAGACACAGAAACAACTTCAAAGTTCAAATAAATGACATAATGATTCATTTGGTGCAAATGTGTAATTCATGCAGTAAATTCATTGCGGTATCTGGGGGCATGATGAACTATAACCCTAGGGACTGTCAACATTTTACAGGAAAAGGAAATTAAATGGAAGTGAGTGACAGGTTTGGCCCTACAAAACTAAACTAGCGGATGAAAATTCCAATCTTCTGGGATCATGATAATCGACTGTGACTTAGTTGATGTCAAGCTAAGTAGGTATTTTTCATATTATATTTTACATGTGTCTGAATTATTTCTGCTACAGGAAGAACCCTGTATGTTTTTCTGAAGAACCGTCACATTTTCTGAAAGCACATAATTGATGTATTTTTTGAATCCAGATATGCGCTTTGCATCCATTCTGAACAGATCAAAGCAGAACCAAATTTATGATTAGGTATGTAAAAAGAGTCTCCATTGAAGTTCCACAGAAGTTACATTGGCCAATTGGGAGAACGTCACCCTAGCGATCACCAGCAGCAGTGTCTTTGCAAGAATCAGCTGGTCCATCAGTATCTGAACGAAAAAAAAATACAGATTAGCATTTTGGGTTGAGACATTTCATTAGTTGCAATGAGAAATGTGATATCTAATCCATTATCCTACTGATCAAAACAAGGAGACAAAAAGTGAAGGGAAGAGATATAGAAATGGAAACAATTAATTGCAAAGAGATAACTAATGGAATTAATAGTATATGAACACATTTTCTTTAAAGCTGCAAAGAACTGCAAGTGCTGGATGAAAGGCAAAAGTTACCTCATTCAGAAATAAAAACAGAAAAAGCTGGAAATACTTAGCAAGTCTGGCAGCATCATTGGAGAGAGGAACAGAGTTAAAGTTTCAGGTCAATGACCTTGTATTACCTCATTCAGATTGGGCAACCACTTTGCTGAACATATCAGTCTGCCTGCAGGTAAACCTTGACCTCCCTGTGACTCATCACTTTAACTCCTTTCCTAGTGTCCCTCTGATCTTTCTGTCTTTCAGATCCCATTAAACTAATGTAAACTTCAGAACCATCTACTTCCTGGGCACAGTGCAGCCCTCTGCTTTGAACACTGACTTCAGGTACTTTACATTTTACCTACCTCCTCTATTTCTTACCAGTTTGTCCCCTTCAGATTCCATTCAGTGCTTTGTTCCTGTTTCTAGCCTTCGGCAAAAATACGTTCACGGGTCATTAAACAAATTTCCAGCATTTTCCATTTTTTTTTCAGATTTCCAGCATCTGCGGTATTTTGCTTTCATTTTAATAAATAAAAGGGTCTCTTTTTTATAGCAATTTGTTATTTCTGCATCCTTGTCCTCTATTGGTTATTTCCAGAATTATAAAGAGGGTTTCCTGGTTTCTTTATCAGTCTGACAAAGAGCTCAATCAAAAATGTTAGTCTGTATTCTTTCCTTTCAAATGCTGAAAGACAAGAACAAAAGAATATAAGAAATAGGAGTAGACCATACGGCCCATTGAGCCTGCTCTATCATTCAATATGATCATGGCTGACCTTCGGCTTCAACTCCATCTTCCTGCCCATTTCCCATATCCCTTGATTCCCCGAGAGACCAAAAATCTGTCTGTCTCAGCCTTCAGTATATTCAATGATGGAGCATCCACAACCTCTGGAGTAAAGAATTCCGAAGATTCACAACCCTCCGAGTGAAGAAATTTCTCCTCATCTCAGTCCTAAATGATCGACCCTTTATCCTGAGACTGTGCCCCTATGTTCTAGATTCCCCAGCCAGGAAAACCAATCTCTCAATGTCTACCCTGTCAAGCCCCCTCAGAATTTCGTATATTTAAAGGAGATCACCTCTCATTCTTCTAAGTTCCAGAGAATATAGATTCAATTTACTCAGTGTCCCATCATAGGACAATCCTCTCAACCCAGGCACCAAGCTAGTGAACCTCTGCTGTACCACCTCCAATGCAAGATCTGCTCTGTACGTTCAGTATTTTCTGTTTTTAATCAATATATAAAAGTGGATTGCTAGCCCATGCAACATGCATGTTGCAAATAAAAATGTACAAATACAATTTGAATTAATGTTGTACCACAAAAAATTGAGCATTTAGTGTCTTTCATTGCATTAATGGCATCGAACTCATGTTTCTCATAGGGCGGAATCTTATGAATGTCACGGCATTCCCGACGGCGGGACCAGAAGTTGGCGTAACTTCCACTTCCACTGCAAATCCCGTTTCCCACACAATTTTGTACTTAAATTAGCCATGCAGCGACAGGCACGGGGACTCAAGGAATCATGCGGCGGGGGCAGCCTTTCATTGGTGGAACCCACCATCGCTGTCCCAAGCACCATGATCGCCACAGATATAAAGCATTCGGTGCTTGCAGCCTCAAGAATCAGCAGCCTTCCTTTCATGTAAGTACCTTCAGAATACTTAAATCAAAATGTTTTGGCCTCCCTTATTTTGTGAAAATCACCACCAATTTCATATCATTTATTTTCCCCACAGCCAAAGTGAATCAAATGGCAGCCAGCAGGCAGTGTGCAGCCCCATAGTTCAATGATGCCTCCCTGTAGGTTCTCCTTCAGGCCGTCAGGGAAAGACAGGAGGTCCTCTTCCCTGCAGATGGAGTGCGAAGACCCTCAAGCCTCACCAAGGCAGCCTGGGCGGAGGTAGCAGAGGAGGTCTTGAACCGTGGAGTAACTCGTAGAACATGGGTACGGTGCCGCAAGCACATTGATGTTTTGCTCAGATCAGCAAGAATAAGTGGTCCTGGCGAAGCTGTTCCATTGTTTTCTTCCATGGCTCTGTGTCTTTAAGGCAGAGGTTACACAAGGGATGCAGTGGAATGCATGAGCAGCCTTGGTGCTATTCACTAAATGATGTTGCGCCAAGATGAAGATTGGCATTGATTATGTGATTGGATGTGTCATGCAAAAGCCACTGCAGATTGAGTGATGTTAATACATGTGTGCAATGGTTGTGATGCATCATTTTCCATGTCGTTAAATCTGCACTGTCTGCTGCAGGATAAATGAAGCCACAACCAGCGTGAGCATGCTAAGATGGGAGGAGGGGTCCCTGACATAAGGCTGCTGACAACGGCTGAGCAGGAGGCATCTGAGATCACGAGAGAGGAGGGAGACAGAGCGAGCAGAGATGGCGAGGCAGGAACCACAAGGTGTAAGGATGAAGTGTCTGCTCTTGCAGCTGTGGAAACTGAAGGAAATTGTGAGAACTCATGTGAAGCAGATGCTCAAAATCCCTCTGTTTGTGTCTCTATTGTAGATGCCCACACTCGAGTAGCAGAACACCACGTGGTCCAAGAATCCTCCTCTGGGGAGAAAGAAGAAGCCAATGCCCCAGAGGGTGCATTGTCACCTGTCTCTTCTTCCACCTCCACCAGTGTAGATCCAGCCATACAGTCCACAGGGGTGTTGGGGGAGGGGGTGGGGTGGGTGTGGGGAGCGAAGTTTAAGATTAGAATCTGGGTCACAAGCTGATGATCATGGCACAGACACATCCCAGCAGCTGAGGGAGCATTTGCCAGCCGGGTCCCCTGACAATCGGAGGCTTGCTGGAGACCAGGCCCCTGCTCAGCCCCACACTCATGATGATTCTCTGTTTGTTGCTATGAAAAGTCTGTTGAATGTGCAGCAAAGCCATGTGGAACATATGTCAGAGATGTCTGAGGTCATGCATGGCTTTGCGCATGCCATGGAGGAGTCCATGAAAGCCATGTCCCAGGCGGTTGAGCATATAACTTCGTCAGTCAAGAGTCTGCCAAACTCCGTGGTGAGTCTAGTTGAGTACTTGAGCCATATGTGATCTGACCTGCACTCCATCACTGTTGCCATTGGCTCCATGCAACAGAGTCTAAGTGAGAGGGGGACGAGGAACCTGGACCTCCCTCCAGGTGCTCCTTCCCCTCAGGAGGACAGGCAGGTGCCATCGTGCACATAGATGGAGGAGTGTGTGCCAGCTGCTCTGGAACCTTCATTTTAGGACACCCCCAGAGTAAGCAGCGTCAACTCTTCCCCCCCAATATTGACCCCTTTACCTCCAGCAGGTGAGCACAGGGGGGATACTCAAGCACCATTCCTGCAAACCCTAAGTAGAATGGAACCATCAAGGCCCCATTCCTCCAGAAGATGCCCACCACAGTTATCCACAGCAAGGGGGCAACGCACTGTTGTATATTGTTGAGAGCATTTAAAATGCTAGGTCGAGCTTTGTCTACAGAATTCTCAGAGTCTGCGCAGGTCTAAATAATAACTCATTTATTGTATTTACAGAACTATATCCAATTGCCTTAAGCATATCTTGCTAGCATCTCTCATGTTGCTTCTTGCTTCTTCCAAGACTATAGCCCATGTAGCTATTACATCATCATCCCCCTACAGTGGGAGGGGTTACTCTCACCATCTCAAACATTAACCCTTTCAGACCCTTATACTACATCTCCCCCCAAGTCGTAGTCTATTTATATATATTTGATATTTATACATTCATTCTTTTTGGCATTACAAACTACCCCGTCTCCCCCCATGTCTCTATCTCAGATTCAATCTGACAGAAAGCTTCACAATTCTCCATGATTGTGTTCTTGTCGGATTTGGAAGATTAGTAGTCTTTCTTGGAAGTGTTGGTCAACAACTTGGATGGTCTTGAGTAAAGTTTGCAGTCCCTTGTTGTCTCTGGGTTTCATGATCACCATCTGGTTCATCCAAATATATAACGGATTGCTGTTTCTGAGCAATAGGGATAAGGTTTCTCCTATTTTGTCTTATAGTACCTTCTGAAGTATGTACTAAATAAGGTCTCTGATGATTTTCATCTCTCTGGATGGCTACACCTTCTTTTCCTAGGTCTCGTATCCATACTTTCTCTCTTTCCTTCAACCTGGGTAGGTTTCTGGTACAAAATCTCTTATTGTAATTGTGAGCGTGTCGTTTCCTGTAAGACTTCTCTCTGTCTTGAATTCTCTAATAATCCTGGATGTCTAGCCCTGGAAGTAGTTCATTTAGCTTCCTCCCCATTAACAGCTCTGAAGGGATAGTCCACATATCAATAGAGTAGATCAATAACTCAAGAGTGCAGTTGGAAGATCGTCATTCTTCTTCACCAATGACTTAATAGTTCTGAATCCTCTTTTGGTTTCTCCATTAGATTGAGCGTATCTTGGGGAACTTGTGAGATGTTCAAATCCCCACTTTCTCGCAAATTGTGTGAAGTATTCATTTCCAAAAAGTGGTCTGTTGTCTGACACAACCTCGTCAGGAATACCATGCATTGCAAAGATCTCCTGTAAACTTTGAATGACAGATTCTGTAGTTGTTGAATACAACATTTCCACTTCAATTCATCTCGAAAAATAATTGATCACTAACATGTAGGATTTTCCATTATATAAATAAATCCATGCCAAGACATTCCCATGGTCTGGTTGGAAATCGTGTCAACATAAGAGATTCTTTCTGCACTGGTCTGTGTACTGCGCATACCTGGCAATTCAAGATCATGTATTCTATTTCTCCAGATATTCCTGGCCACCAAACAGATGACTGAGCCCATGCTCTGCATTTTGTGATAACCATGTGGCCATGATGTATTCTTTCCAAGATATCCAACCTAAATGCAATCGGAATGAACAGTCTGTCATTATACATCAGTAAATCGTCCACGATAGTGAAGCGTTTCCTGAATTTGAAGAAGATTTTCATGATCTTGCCACTGGGACATTGTTGTGGCCAACTGTGTGTGCAATATTAGTGTATTCATATGCATTCCACATCCCACTTTTGAACGTAACGGATTTTTTGGAATTTCTGTGAACTTTCCGGCCCTTGCGACACCGTGTACTGTGAATACAACTCTATCTCATCCACGAAGTTAACATCCTGTTGTGCAGGATGGTCAACAGTTGCTCTTGATAATGCAGCAGTGGAATTTTGCATCTTTTCTTACGCATATACCGTCAAGTACATATATCTCATCAACCTCAGCCGGAATCTCTGAATTCTTGGAGGCATCCTCGCTCTTCCCTTCTCATCCAATAAGGAAATTAAGGGTTTGTGGTCTGTCTCAGTGACAACTTTCAAGCCAGTAATGTAATCTGAGAATTTATCGCAAGCCCATGTGACTGCAAGTGCTTCTTTCTCAATGAGAGCATATCTTGTTTCCGTCTCGGACAACGCTCTAGATGCATAATAGATTGGTCTTCAACATCCATCTGGTTGTTCCTGAAAAAGGACTGGCCCTAATCCTGTAGATGAAGCATCTGCTGCAATTGTGGCTGATTGTGAAGAGTTATAGAGCACTAAGATATTTGGCAATATGAGCACTTCTTTGATCCTTCAGAATGCCTGCTATTGATGTGCATTCCAACACCACACTTGATCTTTCTTCAGGAGTTGTCTTAATGAATCTGTAATGTGCGCTAAATTGGGTAAAAATTTTGCCAGCTGATTCACCATTCCAAGGAATTGTTGGAGATGTTGCACAGAGGTAGATCTGCCATCATGCCCTTACTACTTACAATGTGTCCTAAGAAGCGAATAGACATTTTCAAGAATTCACACTTTTCATTAAGTGTCAGCCCTTCTTCTTGAAGACGATTTAAAACCACTCTTATGCTCTGGTCAGGTTCTTCGATCGATTCGCCATGGTCTAGGCTGTCATCCATATGGCACATTACTCCTTTAAGGCCATATAGAATGTTCAAAAAATGTCTTTGAAAAATTTCATGTGTGGATGTTATATCAAATAGTAAACGCTTAACACAAAATCTTCCAAATGGAGTGGTAAATGTTGTCAGTAATCTTGACTTCTTGTTCCAATGGAACCTGCCAAAAGCCACTATTCACATTGAGTTTAGTGAACATAATGCTTTTGAATAACTTTGCCAGGCTTTTGTTTACTGAAGACATCAGATGAATTTCCCTTGCCATAGCTTTGCTAAGCTGTGTTAAGGCCACACAGATACAAAGAGTACCATTTGGTTTGGAACTGGAACCATAGCCGAACACTACACTTTGGACTGGAAAAGTGACTCCCATCCTGGTCATCTCTCCCAGCTGACGTTGAACTTGGGTCAATGGGGCTTCCTAGGCGTAAAGATACACACCGGTTTGGCACCTTCTCTTAAAATTATGCTATACTTGGTCTTCAGTCTTCCTAGACACGAAAATAGTTTGGAAAATCTGCTTGAAAGCGACTGTTGGACACAGGCTGTTTGATTTCATCCACTTTTTCAATTAGATGTAGGTCTAAGCACTCTTTTTTGCTTCACAGAGAAAAATCTTGGTTTTTCAGAACATACAGGGTTTCCATTGTCTGCCTTCCCTTGTATTGGACTGTTGCTTATAGCTTTCCCTTGACCTTCAGTTCAATCCCCCTGGACCATGTAACTGAGTGTCTGTTGGTTGCAAGTAATGCGTCAACAATCTTGTCTCTTGGTCTGACAGCACTGTGACACTTGCACTTGTGTCCAATTTGGAATTAGTAATCTGTCCATTGATATAAATGTCTGTCATCCAGAATGCCTGATTGGGATCATTAATTCCCCCCTAGGAAGTCTCCTGGTTTATCTGCCAGTGGAAGTTGTTCCACCTCATTCTCATCTCTATGTGTGAAGACTTTTTGTATGGCATATTTTTAAGAAGGAGTCTTGCTCTGGCACATCTTTCCGAACTGGCCTGTCTTTTTACAATTAAAGCATTCTGCTTTAGTAACAGGACACTGTTTGCGCCTGTGGGTCTTTTTGGTGCCGTAGTGCTGGCAGGGTTTCACGGCACCTTCCCTCCCAAGTGTACCTTCGTATTTAGAAATTGCTTTTCCATCCTGGGCTTCAAGAACTGTACAGTCATTGGATTTTTCTTACCCAAGGCTTCTCTTCAGCCCACAGGACGGCTCTATTTTCTCTTTGAACCTCTGCCTGTCACACCATCTGCATCGCTTTCTTGAGGATGAGGTCATCTTTTGACTGTAAGAGATCTAATAGATTCGTCAGTTATTCCCACTACTATTCGATCCCTTATCAACTCAGACTTCAGTTCTCCATACTCACATCCCTCAGCCAATCTGTACAAATCATTAATGAAAGCATCCACCGATTCACCCAGCTTCTGGATCCTTTCATTAAACTTTGCTCTTTCCGGGATCTTATTGCTTCTTAAAGTATTTATCGAAGGCTTGTAATACATCATCAAAATTGTCTGAGCCTTATTGATGCCTTGTCTTATGATCATGATCTTATAATCAGCAATTGGTGGAGTATAATAGAGTTTTGAGTATTTACTTGCTCCGCTTCAGATTTGGTGCGTAACTGAAAAGCTACTCTAAATCTCAGAAATCTTTTTCTCCACATAGACCAATTCTATTTCTATTTAGGCCCTTCCAAATTCTGAATGCTTTCAGGCATCATGTATTTTGAATCCATCCTTTGTTAAACTCTTTCTGGTGTTCCCTCACTATTTAGAAATTTTTGTTGCTTTAATAGAGGTGTTCTGCTCTTTTTGGAGGCTTCCCACTCTTTTTGGGAGCTCCCACGTTTTTCGGAGATTTCCTGCGCTTCAGCTTCGTGGTGTGTTCGAGTAGTGGCTGCCAACTCCAGATGCGTCCTTCATGAGGGATCAGCTTTTCTCCCCATTTTGCCTTCCCAATGAGCCGTTAGACAATATTCTACCCTTTTCAAAAGGTTTCTCACCCGATATTCGACCGTTGCTCAGTTCTGTAATTCGCAGCGTGTGATTGCCGGACCTGGATTCTTCTCACAGACCACTATGCATCTGTGGTGCAGCCTGAATACCTGTGCGGTTGACTTACTGACTGTGTATGTCTTCCTTCAGCTATGGAAAAGCTCAGGAGCTCTTCACAGTCTGCCAACAAGATCTGCAGTCCTCTTGGCACTACTGTACCAGTTAAGGTCTTTCAATATTCTTTGGGTGTGTTCGCTGTTGCCACCATATTGTATATTGTTGATAGCATCTAATATGCGAGATCGAGCTTTGTCTATAGAATTCTTGGAGTCTGTGTATGTCTAAATAATAACTCATTTATTATATGTACACAACTGTATACACTCTCCTTAAGCATGTCTTGCTAGCACCTCTCATGATGCTCCTTGCTTCTTCCAAGTCAATAGCCCATGTGACTATTACATCATCATCACCCGACAGTTGGAGGGGTTACTCTCACTGCCTCAAACATTAACCCTTTGAGACCCTCATACTACATGCATAAAGGCTGAACATTCTAGGCCTCTTCTCATTAGAACGGAGAAGGATGAGGGGTGACATGATAGAGGTTTATAAGATGATCAGGGGAATAGATAGGGTAGACAGTCAGAAACTTTTTCCCCGGGTGGAGCAAAGCGTTACAAGGGGTCATAAATTTAAGGTGAAGGGTGGGAGATATAAGGGGGATGTCAGGGGAAGGTTCTTTACCCAGAGAGTGGTCGGGGCATGGAATACCTTGCCTGGGGAAGTTGTTGAGTCAGAAACTTTAGGGACTTTCAAACGGCTTTTAGATAGGTATATGGATAAAGGAGAATGATGGGGTATAGATTAAATTGTCCTTGACAGAGGACAAAGGATCGGCACAACATCGTGGGCCGAAGGGCCTGTTCTGTGCTGTATTTTCTATGTTCTATGTTCTATGTATGCACTGAGCAGACTGCCTCCACCTCAGCTGCTAATATCAGGGTAGCACCTAGGTGCAGTGAGAGAAAAAGGAATTTGAAAGAGTTGTGATCATGAAGGTGACATGGGTGCTATACAAATTGTCACGATTGAAAAGATTTATTATTTCTTTCATGCAAAATTTGATCCACTCTCAAGAATGTTTTGCTTGGTTGCAGATGGATACAAAAGTTTTTTGGAAGCCTATGGCAGGAATGCAATGATGTTTGCAATCATCTCAGGAAATGTCCAGCGAGCATATCTCATTGGAATTTGAGCCTTCACTCTTCCAAGCAGAAGGGCCACCCCCGCATCAACATGAGCAGAATTTCTCATCCACAGCTGTTACAAAAATTTTGAAATTCACTTGAAAAAGCCCTTCAAAACACTCCCACAGGGAATGCAGAGACCAAGTGGGCCCACATCAGAGATGCCATCTGTGAGTCAGCTATGACCACCTATGGCAAACGTGTGAAGCGGAATGCAGATTGGTTTCAATCTAATTTTGAAGAGCTGGAACCTGTCATAGCCGCTAAGCGCATTGCACTGCTGAACTACAAGAAAGCCCCCAGCGAGTTAACATCTGCAGCACTTAAAACAGCCAGAAGCACTGCACAAAGAACAGCCAGGCGCTGCGCAAATGACTACTGGCAACACCTATGCAGTCATATTCAGCTGGCCTCAGACACCAGAAACATCAGAGGAATGTATGATGGCATTAAGAGAGCTTTTCGGCCAACCATCAAGAAGATCGACCCCCCTCAAATCTAAATCGGGGACACAATCACTGACGAACGCAAGCAAATGGACCGCTGGGTTGAGCACTACCTAGAACCGTACTTCGGAGAGAATGTTGTCACTGAGACCGCCCTCAATGCAGCCCAGCCTCTGCCAGTCATGGATGAGCTGGACAAACAGCCAACAAAATCGGAACTCAGTGATGCCATTGATTCTCTAGCCAGCGGAAACGCCCCTGAGAAGGACGGCATTACCCCTGAAATAATCAGGAGTGCTAAGCCTGCTATACTCTCAGCACTCTACAAACTGCTTTGCCTGTGCTGGGACAAGGGAGCAGTACCACAGGACATGTGCGATGCCAATATCATCACTCTCTGTAAAAACAAAGGTGACCACGGTGACTGCAACAACTACCGTGCAATCTCCCTGCTCAGCATAGTGGGGAAAGTCTTCGCTCGAGTCGCTTCAAACAGGCTCCAGAAGCTGGCTGAGCGTGTCTACCCTGAGGCACAGTGTGGCTTTCGAGCAGAGAGATCGACCACGAACATGCTGTTCTCCCTTCGCCAGCTACAGGAGAAATGCTGGAACAACAGATGCCCCTCTACATTGCTTTCATTGATCTCACCAAAGCCTTTGACCTCGTCAGCAGATATAGTCTCTTCAGACTACGAGAAAAGATCGGATGTCCACCAAAGCTACTAAGTATCATCATCTCATTCCATGACAATATGAAAGGCACAATTCAGCACAGTGGCGCCTCATCAGACCCCTTTCCTATCCTGAGTGGCGTGAAACAGGGCTGTGTTCTCGCACCCACACTGTTTGTGATTTTCTTCTCCCTGCTGCTCCCATATGCGTTCAAGTCTTCAGAAGAAGGAATTTTCCTCCACACAAGATCAGGTGGCAGGTTGTTCAACCTTGCCCATCTAAGAGCGAAGACCAAAGTACGGAAAGTCCTCATCAGGGAACTCCTGTTTGCTGACAATGCTGCATTAACATCTCACACCGAAGAGTGTCTGCAGAGTCTCATCGACAGGTTTGCGGCTGCCTGCAATGAATTTGGCCTAACCATCAGCCTCAAGAAAACAAACATCATGGGACAGGACATCAGAAATGCTCCATCCATCAATATCGGTGACCACGCTCTGGAAGTGGTTCAAGAGTTCACCTACTTGGGCTCAAATATCACCAATAACCTGTCTCTCGATGCAGAAATCAACAAGCACATGGGAAAGGCTTCCACTGCTGTGTCCAGACTGGCCAAGAGAGTGTGAGAAAATGGCGCACTGACACGGAACACAAAAGTCCGAGTGTATCAAGCCTGTGTCCTCAGTACCTTGCTCTACGGCAGCGAGGCCTGGACAACGTATGTCAGCCAAGAGCTACGTCTCAATTCATTCCATCTTCGCTGCCTCCGGAGAATCCTTGGCATCAGGTGGCAGGACCGTATCTCCAACACAGAAGTCCTCGAGGCGGTCAACATCCCCAGCTTATACACACTACTGAGTCAGCGGCGTTTGAGATGGGTTGGCCATGTGAGCCGCATGGAAGACGGCAGGATCCCCAAGGATACATCGTACGGCGAGCTCGTCACTGGTATCAGACCCACCGGCCGTCCATGTCTCCGCTTTAAAGACGTCTGCAAACGCAACACGAAGTCCTGTGACATTGATCACATGTCGTGGGAGTCAATTGCCAGCGATCGCCAGAGCTGGCGGGCAGCCATAAAGGCGGGGCTAATGTGTGGCGAGTCGAAGAGACTTAGCAGCTGGCAGGAAAAAAGACAGAAGCACAAGGGGAGAGCCAACTGTGTAACAGCCCTGACAACCAATTTTATCTGCAGCACTTGTGGAAGAGTCTGTCACTCTCGTATTGGCCTTTATAGCCACTCCAGGCGCTGCCCCACAAACCACTGACCACTTCCAGGCGCTTACCTTGTCTCTCGAGACAAGGAGGCCAAAGAAGGAGAAGAAGAAGACTCTTCAGTGAAGGCTGCTTTCCTATTGTTGTTTAATAACTTTTTGCATTACTGCCATGCCTTACTTTTGTTTTCTATGGCCATTAGTTAACGCTGTTATAGTGGTGTGTAGTCACATTCATTATAGCCAATAGATAATTCCAAATGCCAATCGCATGAAAGTGCAGCTACACTTCATTAAGATTGCAGAGATGAATAAGACCTCATGCAAGAGCGAATTTCTGTGGGGAATTGTCATGTTTCTCATACTGAAGAGCCCCTCCAGACTGGTCAAGGCAACGGAATCGTATTTTCAGCATGCCAATGGTATGTTCCATGCTGGCTCTGGTGGATGCATGAGCAGCATTGTACCTCTCTTCAGCAGCGCTTTGGGGATGATGTACTGGTGTCACCAACCATGTGCAAAGTGGATAAACCTTGTCACCCAGGATCCATCTGTCCGCTTTGACTGCTTCCTCGAAAACTGCTGGCAGCTGGGAGTTCCTCAAAATGTAGGAGTCATGACAGCTACCTGGGAAACATGTACAAACATGCATGATTCTTCTGCTGTGGTCACAAACCAGTTGTACGTTTAAAGAGAGGAAGTCTTTGCAATTGACAAAAGCAGCAAGGTGCTCTAATGGCCAGTGAGAACAATCAATCACCCCTTGTCCTCTAGGCAATCCAGCGATGGTGCCAAAGGCCACAGACTTTGCTGCCTGGCTCCCCTCGTCTACAGGCAAGTAGATGAAATCTTTGGCATGTCGATAAAGGGCATTGGTTACCTCTTTGATGCACCATGGGTTGTAGACTCTGAGATGCCACATATGTCACCCAAGGATCCCTGGAAGGAGCCGCAGGAGAAAAAGTTGAGAGCAGCAGTCACCTTGAGGGCAACTGGCATGGGATTCCCACCAAAGTCGAGGCTGCAGGTCATGCCGCAGGATCTTACAAATTTCTGTGACCATTTCACATGACATCCTTAGGGGTCTCTGGCATTGATTCTCTGACATTTGAAGGTAATTTGTCCTTGTCCTGAGGATGTGATGACGTGCCAGCGCCTGTCTTTGATAATGCCATTCCTGGATGTTATCATTCTGTTCAGCCACTCAGGCACCATGAGTTGAGGGAAAAGAGCCCTCCTTAGTCTCTCCCTTTGTTCTTCATCCTGTGGTACTAGACAAAGTGAGTGTGTGAGATCCACATCCCTGTGGCTTTTCTGAACAAAAAATAAGCAGAGTGTGTCGATTCAACCCTCTGTTGCTGGTGAGCTGAAACATTGAGGCAATAAACAGTTGCCTTATATCTGCCTTCAAATTGCAGCCAGGTAGAAGAAACACCCACTGTCATTTCCGCTTCTTCCTGGAACAGAGGCCCAACCAGTCCCCATCCACCAACACCCTCCTCCGCCTGGCTGAACTTGTTCTCACATTGAACAACTTCTCCTTCAACTCCATGCATTTCCTTCAAGTAAAAGGTGTCGCTATGGGTACCCGCATGGGTCCTAGTTATGCCGGTCTTTTTGTGGGATACGTCGAGCATTCTTTGTTCCAGTCCTACTCAGGCCCCCTCCCCCGACTCTTTTTCCGGTACATTGATGACTGTATCGGTGCCGTTTCCTGCTCCCGCCCCGAACTAGAAAACTTTATCAACTTTGCTTCCAATTTCCACCCTTCTCTCACCTTTACATGGTCCATCTCTGACACTTCCCTTCCCTTCCTCGACTTCTCTGTCTCCATCTCTGGGGATAGGTTGTCTACCAATATCCATTATAAGCCCACTGATTCCCACAGCTACCTCGACTACACTTCTTCACACCCTACCTCCTGTAAGGACTCCATTCCATTCTCCCAGTTTCTCCGTCTCCGACGCATCTGCTCTGATGATGCTACCTTCCATGACGGTGCTTCTGATATGACCTCCTTTTTCCTCAACCGAGGATTTCCCCCCACTGTGGTTGACAGAGCCCTCAACCGTGTCCGACCCATTCCCCGCACCTCTACCCTCACACCTTCCCCTCCCTCCCAGAACCGTGACAGGGTTCCCCTTGTCCTCACTTTTCATCCCACCAGCCTCCATATCCAAAGGATCATCCTCCGCCATTTTCGCCACCTCCAGCGTGATGCCACTACCAGTTGCATCTTCCCCTCCCTTCCCCAGTCAGCATTCCGAAGGGATCGTTCCCTCCGCGACACCCTGGACTACTCCTCCATTACCCCCACCACCTCGTCCCCGTCCCAGGGCACCTTCCCTTGCAATCGCAGGAGGTGTAATACCTGCCCATTTACCTCCTCTCTCCTCACTATCCCAGGCCCCAAACACTCCTTTCAGGTGAAGCAGCGATTTACATGTACTTCTTTCAATGTAGTATACTGTATTCGCTGCTCACAGTGTGGTCTCCTCTACATTGGGGAGACCAAGCGCAGACTGGGTGACCGCTTTGCGGAACATCTCCACTCAGTCCGCAAGCAGGACCCTGAGCTTCCGGTTGCTTGCCATTTCAACACTCCCCCCTGCTCTCATGCTCACATCTCTGTCCTGGGATTGCTGCAGTGTTCCAGTGAACATCAACGCAAGCTCGAGGAACAGCATCTCATCTACCGATTAGGCACACTACAGCCTGCCGGACTGAACATTGAGTTCAATAATTTCAGAGCATGACAGCCCCCCACTTTACTTTCATTTTTAGTTATTTTTTCTTCCTTCTTTTTTTTTTCTTTTTACATTCCTTTTTACATTTTTTACATTTTTTACAATCTTTTTTTGCATTTATTTCATTTCATCTTAGTTTGTTCAGTTTGCTCACCCACTGTTTTTTTCAGGTTGTTTTTCTTCAGGTTTGCACTTGCTGCTGTTCAATATTCAGTATATTCACACCTAATCTGTACTAATGCTTTGTCTTTCAACACACCATTAACATATTGTTTGCCTTTGCTCCGTGACCTTTTGGTCAGCTATGTGGCCTGGTCCAATCTGCACCTTCTCCTTTGTTATCTCTTGCCCAACCCCCACCTCACTTGTTTATAATCTGTGACTTTTCTAATATTTGTCAGTTCCGAAGAAGGGTCACTGACCCGAAACGTTAACTCTGCTTCTCTTTCCACAGATGCTGCCAGACCTGCTGAGTGAATCCAGCATTTCTTGTTTTTGTTTCAGATTTCCAGCATCCGCAGTATTTTGCTTTTATTAACCCACTGTCATTTGCCTCCTCCCACTCTTCTTGCAATCCTTGAATGTCCACGTGGTTTCCATTATCATTGGAGAAAATGGTGCGCGTGGAATTCAGGGCAAGTCTCCCCACCTTCCAATCTCCTCCTACAAACTTCCAGCTTGAACCCATCACCCTGGACCCACCCAATGCTACAATTACCCTTCCCTCCATTACCATTGAGCTTCCTCCCATTACCATGCACAGTGTAATTATTAATGTATTCATGCCATTCCTCCCCCTGTTCCTACTCCCGTTACTACTGACATGCCGATACTTACCCTTGAACCTCCTCACATCAAACTGACCATTATTGCTGAGTCCCGTTCCCCTCCATTTGAAGCTGTCGAATACCCACCATTAGTCTTGACCTTCTCCCTGACTGAATCCATTTGCCCCCATTGACTATGACCATTCCCTCTACTAGCCAGTATCCTCAATTTGCCCCATAGCTCCCTGACGTTGACTGCACTCATCCCTCCTTTTAGGTCCTTGCCAAATATCTTCACACAGTTCTGTTCTAATCCATCCACCATCCCCGCAGCCGACAAAATGCATTTTCACCATCAACATCAGCAATTCAACAACTTGGATGCTCCACTCCACCCTCCCCCACTCCTCCAAGCACCCAATCGCCCTTTCCTCCCCGAATACCCTCCCCTACCCATGTAGCCCCCACCCATGCCGTTGCTGCCATCCCCTGAGTTGATTCACCCTTGCTGGTGCTGAGCCTGGAATGCCACAAACCCGCCACCGACTTAATTCCTCTAAAATATCCTGCCGTTGGGAATCTGAAAAAACAGCTCCCGCCTAATTATATCACCCCACACGCCACCAAATCCACCAGGGTGGAAGGCATAAAATTCCCCCCCAGTCACTTAATCGTCTGCTCAATAAGAGTGCATTGAGTAATAGTTACTTATGAGTGAAATTACTTTATTGTATCCATTCAGAGTAATAGACAATTAAATGTAACTTTAAAATCAAAATAAAATTTGTTACGCATAAAACATTTTTGACATTTCTTAGCACTTCATTATGAAGGTTTTTTTGTATTTCTAGCAAACTTGTGACTAGTTTCCAGGTGTTGCCTGTTAAAAGCCCTTAATAGAGGAATTGTTCATGAAGGCCACAAGACTTCCGAATGTACAGGAATGTAACAGTTTCCTGTCAGCAGGAGCACGATACCCACCTTTCAGGAATTTAAGTCATCCAATAAGAGCTCTGTCACAGTAATCAGAGTTTCGCACCTTAACAAGCAGGAAATGTGCCTCCTTGACCTCTGTAACACATAATTCATCCAGGAATACATGTGTGCTGATTCAAAGTGCACAAGATATAGATCAGAAAACAAAAGGTGTGTTTTAAGGACACAAAATAAGTCTTCATCAAAGAGATACTGTCTAGGAAGACATAACTTTTCAACAGGGGAGAATGTTCACTATTGGGAAAAAGTAATAACTACTTAAATGTTCGGCTTGTGGAGATCACAATCAGGAAGGAATTGAGAAAATAGTTCATTATGCTAAGAAGACCACATTTCAAAGAGCAGTTGGACAATGATCACCATGTTTACAGCAACAACACAACTTAAATTTATATAGCATCTTTGATGTAATAAAACATCCCATGGCACTTCGCAGGGGCATTATAAAATAAAATATGACACCAAGCCACATAAGGAGATATTGGCCGGAATTTTATGTTGGGCAGGAGGTCCCACCCACCAGCCAAAAAGTTGGGGCTGAGCCTGCCTCCGCCGGGCCTGGGAGCAAATCTATGATTTTATGCGGTCCAGGCCCTTAATTGAAATTAGGCAGGACTTCTGCCCATCTGAGGCAGGAAGTCCCGCCTCCAAGAGTTACTGGCCAATCAGCGGGCCTGCAGCTTTCAGTCCCAGCAGCGCCTCCGGGAATGGTGGCCACTTCTGGGACTGCAGCCAGGGAGTGGAGCAAGAGGGATGCCGGCACCGGAAAAAAGGTAAGTTTGTGCGGCCTCACCAGGGACAATCAGCCGGACCCTGGCAAGGTAAGGGCATGTTGTTTGGGAGCAGGGGGGGAATGTATTTCAGTGGGGATGGTTGGGCCATGGGGGATCCCTTCATGGGGCACAGGGTACCCCATCAGGAGGGTCCCACCCCAGCCTGCAAGGAGTTTGCCAGGTTTTACTGGGTGGCCTCCTGGGGGGCCTGAGCTACCCATTGGCCACTGATAAAATACCATTGGCAGTGGACGGAGGCCCTTAAGTGGCAGTTAATTGGCGACTTAAGTGCCATAATTGGCCTGGGATGGACGGGCTGTTTCTCGCCACCATCACCCCTCGTAAAACTGCAGGGGCGGGAAGGCGACGTGAACAACACCCCTCCCCACCTCCCACTCAATTTTATGACCCCTTCCCCCAACCCCCCCCACCTCCCTGCCTCCAGCCATTTCTGCAAAGGGGTAGTGGTGGGGGGTGGCATTAAATTCCGGTCATTAGGTCAGATGACCAAAAGCTTCATCAAAGAGGTAGATTTTAAGGAGAATCTTAAAGGAAGAAAGTGAGGTAGAGAGGTGGTGAGATGTAGGCAGAGTATTCCAGAGCTTGGGGTCTAGGCAACTGAAGGCATGACAATCAATGATGGAGCAATTAAAATCAGGGATGCACAAGAGGCCAGAATTAGAGGAGCGCAGAAGAGTGCAAGAGCACAGAAATACAAAGTGTTAATAGTCACAGAGATAAATGTGCTGAGCTGCTTCAGGAGGGGATGACAGACTCCAAAAAATATCTTATCCAGTACTGAATTTACTATTTGGGAAACTGCACAGACAAGTTATTTTCCCACATGCTCACTTATGGCAGAATGAGGCCCAAACGAGTTTAAAGGCCAAGCATCATTTAAATCACACCAGCTGACATTCCATCCATTCTGCTCTCCTCCTCCTCCTCCACGAGGACAGTAAAAAAAAGTTATCTCTTTGAGCCTCTTCTGGCTCTGATCGTCTTGTTTCTGTCTTCACCTAGCAGGAAAGTCACTGCAGCTTATTGCTTTGATATCATCGGGATCTCACCTACATTTATCAGAAAGGACCCTGTTGAACCTGGGCAGGTATCTTTGCTGGACAGATAGAGTTTAAATCACCTCTTAGTAGTCAGCTTTGGCTTGGTGGTAGCACTCTTACCTCTGTGTCAGAAGGTTGTGAGCTCAAACTCTGTTCCAGAAACTTAAGAACATAATGAGGGAGTGTTGCATTGTTAGCGCTGCTGTCTTTCACATAACATGTTAAACTGAGGCCTTGTCTGGTGGATGTAAAAGATTTCCTGGGACTATGCAAAGGACAAATGGGAATTCTTCAGATATCCAAGGTAACAACTATTCCTTAACAATACAACTAAAACAGTTTATCTGTTCTTTATGGCTCAGTGGTAGTACATTATTTATGTGATTTTCCATTAGTTGGACCATTGCATTTTGCAAATTGGCTGCATGACAAAGTGTTAAAAGTACTTCATTGGCTGTGAAGCGTTTTGGGATACCTTGCGTAGAAGGTATGAGATAAAATCCGTTTCTTTCTATCCAAATTCCGGATGTCTTCATTAATGTGGGCATTTTTAATGCTGCTCTGGACCTGATCCCAATACTTTTGTCCCCATTCTTTTCTTTCTCTTGGTCTCTCAGACCCTTCTCTCTTGTCTCAACCCCATCCTATCATCCAATCAAACAACTTAACCCACTTGGCAGGAACAGGACAGGTTCAGGTCAGAAATTGGGCAAGAGTGGTATCAAGGGAGAGGATTCTGAAAGGCATCTACAAAGGAAAGGTAGTTGAATGTTCTATCAATGACAGTGGATGAGTGGGAATTGTGGTCTGATTTCTAATAAGGCTATAGCACCAAAAGTCTTAATTTTCCACACCTGCCTGCAATTCAAATGGAACAGATCCAAAGTACTCTCTGCCTGATCTGACCCGAAGCTGTTTATATTTTCAGGTCCAGGTCGTTACCCTAGATGTTTGGCACCCCTTGCACTTGGAAACGGGATCGGATTTCAATGATTGCACCAGTTATAACTGCGAGTGATTGATTCCCCTGCCCCACCCCCAACATCACAGGTCACTGTCTGTTTTTACTGGCTTATACAGCCTCGGAAAAATGTTCCCTAGGTTCATAGCACAAGAAAAATTGGCCCTTGCATATTTTCGTACCTTTGCACAGAAGTCTGGCAGTAACTTTAAATGTTAGGTAGTGCCAGCTGCTTCCTACAGTTGCAGAGAATACAAATTATGACTTGCTACACAAAAGGTCACTTCAAAAAGTTTGGAGTAAATTTTTGTCTGAACCTCCCAGGTATGAAGTTTAATGTGGAGGGGACTCAGAGGGGGAAATCAAGCAAGGACAATTGCACAACAGTACAGGAGCGGCACAGTGGCGCAGTGGTTAGCACCGCAGCCTCACAGCTCCAGGGACCCGGGTTCGATTCCGGGTACTGCCTGTGTGGAGTTTGCAAGTTCTCCCTGTGTCTGCGTGGGTTTTCTCCGGGTGCTCCGGTTTCCTCCCACAAGCCATAAGACTTGCAGGTTAATAGGTAAATTGGCCATTATAAATTGTCACTAGTATAGGTAGGTGGTAGGGAAATATAGGGACAGGTGGGGATATTTGGTAGGAATATGGGATTAGTGTAGGATTAGTATAAATGGGTGTTTGATGTTCGGCACAGACTCGGTGGGCCGAAGGGCCTGTTTCAGTGCTGTATCTCTAATCTTACCTGATTTCTTTCCATTAATTGCACCATGACTGTTTCATTGGTTACCTGTCCTAACCTGTCTCCTACTTCCTACTCAGTGTGCTCCGATTGCCTGCAAAGTGCCTTGGTACATTTCAGATCAAGTCATTGACTCTATTTGAAACACAGGACATGAAAATGCATGTAGATTTTGTTTTCACATTTCACACCTCTCTTATTATTTACAAAGACAGCCTGCCTTTATAAGACAGTTTGTTTTTTCTTCTGTTCAAGAAGGAACAGAAGGACAAACTGAGTAATTAAAGATCAATTCATCAACTGTCAGTTGTGGGAAAGCTCTTAGAATCTATAATTTGGAGATCTAATCAGTGAACATTTAGATATGCATGGGATAACTAAAGAGAGCTAGCAAGTATTTAATAAAAGCAAGTCATGTCTAGCAAATTTAAATAGAGTTTTATGAATAAGTAACTTATTGGATAGAGAAAGGGTTTGCAGTAGATGTAAGCCCAGATCTCCCTCTTTGCTGCTTTGGTGCTGTTTCTTTGTCAGCTCTTCCCTGCATGCCTGACCTTGCCTCATTTCACTGGGTCAGGGTAATGAAAATAATAGGAGTGGACACTGGGGCCATATATAGTTCTGCAGAGGCACTCGTGTCTCGGGGAGAGATGGTGGTGGTGGGGGCAGGAGGGGCAGGGAATTTGTTACTACATCTTGGTGGCATTTGATTGCCTTACTCAAAGCAGCCTGTTAAAATTTAGAACCCTTGCTCTGACTCACAGCAGTAAGGGATGTCTGGAACACAACTCTTAAATTTTGGAGTCAATATTGAGGGGTCATCAATTTAAAACTGTCATAAAAAGTGTGGAGAGAAGTTTCCTTTTGCAGATAATTATTATACGATGTCTGTCCATATTTGTAATGGATGCCTGAAGTCATTTCTTGTGTTTGATGCAAGGGATTCAGCAAAGGAATGGATCCCCACCTGATATTTCTTCCCTTTTCACCCAGATTGTGCCCATCCAACTCTATAGCAATGGGCCCTGTAGTATATATGGATTTTTGGAAAGTATTTGATAAGGTGTCTGATAGGAAATTGTCATAAAAATTCAGACTTATAGCACAGGATGAAACTCAGTAACCTGTTGAACTGGTGTGCCCCAGAGGGTAGGACTGGGTCTACTTTTGTTCAGTATATATCTGTAGATGATTTAGACTTCGAAATCAGGAACACAATATCAATATTTTCTGATGAAACAAAAGTTGGGGACTAGGTTGACAACAAGTGGGAAGTACTGTAAAAGACTTCAGGAGGATGTGAGCAGGTTAGCAGAGTGGGCAAACAGGTGGCAGGTGCAATTTAAGGGGTGGAGTATATGGTAAGACACTTTGGAAGGAAAAACAAGTGGTAGGAATATACACTCAAAGGAAAGATGCTGAAGAGTGTACATGAATATTGACGAGTGAGAGGTTCAAATCCACAATTCTGTGACAGTGCGATTGCAGGTGGCTGCAATACCATTTTAGCTTTAAAAAAAGAGTAAGAAGGTATTGGTACAATTTTAGAAAGCAGTGGTTAGATTTCAGTTAAAGTACTGTGTGCAGTTTTGGGTACCTCATTTTAGAATGGAGATAAAGCCATAAAGACCACGCGGCATAGTTCCAGAAAGGTAATACCTGGGATCAGAGACCTATTAGCATTAGCTTGGCTTTATACTTCTGCATAAGTCATTGTTCAAGACATAGTAACCTGAATTTTCCAATCTAGCATAAGTTCGACTGTAAGTGGAGCAAGCAGGATCCATGCCCAACCAACTGCCTGGGCATTGATCATAAGCATCGGCCATAATTTCCAGGGTCAGTCTCATCAGCCCAATCAGCATCAGGCATCAGAAAACCTCTTTGATAGGGGGCCTAGGAAATAGCGTGCTGCCTTTTGTTATGTTTTTGCTGGTTTTCTGAATATTTTATGTATCTGATTTACCTCAGAGCAATGCAGAGACAAAACTAGTTCCAAATCAACAACAGGTTTATTTACAGTACTTTAAAATATCTCAGTAATTACAAGATTTCAGTACAATGCCTCTATCCGAACACTCTTGTGTTTACTAGAATCTTCCAGCCTGTCTTTTTTTAAGTTCAGTTTCATCAATTCTAGGCTTAAGCAATCAAGTACTGATCAGTGAACAGACTAATGCAATCAAACCCAGGTTGGAGTGGGAAATGTAGATTCTCTTTCAAGTACATCTAGAGGAAGGAGAGAGGATATAATGATTTCCTGATGAACACCTTTTCTGTAACTTATAGCAGAAGGATTAGCATGAGGGGTTTGTGACATGGTTTACTGGGAGTTAATACAGTATGCAATAGGATGAGAGGAAGGAAAGTGAAAGACCATCATGAACTTGCAGCTAGCGTAGGGTTCCTACATTTAATACATTTGCATGTCATGAATACTTATTATCTTATAATTAAGTGGAATTAAGTCCTACCTTCCAGATTAACTCAGCAGCGCACGGGAATCTCATGGCACCCGGTTCACATTTGTTTAAAGGTGGCATGCACCAGTCGGTTTTGTGCAGCTGTGTCTGAGGTCAGTGGTTTTCTTTCTTGAACTCTTCCACTCAAGGCAGGCAACAGTGGAATGGATGTTTAGCTCTAGGCTTGGGACTAGCAAGGGCGAATTGATCGTGGTGGTGGTGGGAGTTGAAAGGTTGGGGTTTGTGTGCATGGAGATGTGGAGAAGGGCCTAGCGTCCTGGGTGTGGTGGTGGTGTGGAGGGTTTACAGTCAGGGGTTAAAGGGCGGGGTTACTACTGCCCACATTGGGGTCCTGTGGGTCGAACTCAGGGTGCTGGCTGGTGGAGGGAACGTTCGGTTACAGGGGGAGTGTAATTCGGTAGGGGACAGGTCTAGTGTCATGTTCACCGCAGGGCATGGGATCAGACAAAAACAGTAAGGCTGATGAAGGGAGAGCTTAGGGTCAGACTGGGCATTTTGACATGGACGGGTGTAGGCGCAGGGGGAGAGATGGCATGTCGAGTTCAATTGTGATAGGGTTCAGGGTAGTGGGGGGAGGTTCAAGGGTTACAGAGGAAAGGTGCAAGATTATGTTGGGTGGGTCAAGGGTGATGGGGCAAGTTTGAAAGTGAAAGGAGAGTGGAAGGTAGAGGATCGGGTTTGGAAGGTAGCAAGCACCATTTCTCCAAGGTCACTGCAAATGCACGAGGGGATGGTAGGATTGTAGATTGAAGTGGCAGGAGGCCTTTGTTGGGTGGGTGGAGTTGTGGGTATTGTTACGACCAGGTGAGAAAGGTGTCTAGGATTCCCTTTCTGCCTTCACCTGGTCTTACCGTAACAGGTTTAATTTTAAACACACCGTGTTTTTATTTCCCCCTTGGTGAATCCTTGTTCACCACTTTCCAATTATAAGGCAAAGACACCAGCACAAACAGGCTTTCTTAGATTTAAAGAAGAAAGGTGAAATTTTATTAAACTTAAACTTAACCTCTAATTCGGTTAACACCTACAGATATATGACCCGCCCATGCTAGCATGCACACACAATACACACATGCAGATGGAGACAGAAAGAAAACAGAAGAAATAAAGTGGTAAAGTTTGAGACAATATCTGAGGAGGTTTTTTGTGTTACGGTTCTTTGAGCTCACTGTAGTGTCCTTTATTGTAGGTATATCTTGTTTTTCGTTGGGACCCAGTATTATTCTTAAACCTTGCTTGCTGTAGGAGACTGTTATCTCTTGGGGTTCATGTATCTTCAGTGGATTTGGAGCTCTGTCAGAAAGAGATGGGAGCACACACAGGAGAGGCTGTGGCAAGCCAATCAGGAGAGATCTTCTCAGTTCAGGAGCATTCTGCTTTCTGCCCAAACTGTTGGTACAAATTCAAAAAACTCAAGTTGCCCAGCAGGTTAGTCATGTGACTAGCTGGTTTGACCATTTCTTTTTGTGTATTCAGCTATCTTAGCAGTCAACCTGGAATGCGAGCTCCCCCACCTTCAACGTCTGGTGATCAAAAGTCCATTGTGGGTTGAACATGTCAGGGAATTGTCCTTTGTCCTTTCCAAGCACTGTCTGTTAATATGCAAATGTCTTTCCAGCCAAGGGTCCATTGTGGGTTGAATGTATCAGGGAATGGCTGCTTTGTCCTTCCAAACACTGTCTGTAATATGCAAATGTCTTTCCAGCCAAGATCTGGCAATTTTTTAAAGCAAGTCCTTTCTTCACATCAACAACAGTTTGAAATTTAATGTCCATGTGGTGAAATTAATATGCCTCATGCTTGGCAGGTGGGGCCTGCGTGACAGTGTGGATAATGGGAGGAGCTGAGAAACTCAATGCTCATTCAGACTGTTGCTCCTTATGAACGATCCTTTAGTCTCATTGGTTAAGAAGAGACACAATTGCTTATCCCGTTAGTTCTATGAATGAAAACTATGGACAAATATGTTCTCATATCAATGTCTGTCTTTTTCACACAGTTATATTGCTGCAATGACATGTGTCTCATATACTCAATATTCTTACAACCTCGGGAGCAAGAGGAGAGGATTTGACAAAGGAGGACTCTTGCCACTCAGCAGCTGAGGCCATAACACCAGCAGCAGGCAGCACCAGGCGGGGAAGCTGCTCAGAATGAATCCATCCAGGGAAGGAATCATAGAAGACAGGCACTGGGACGTCACCGCATCCTCAGGACAAAGACTAACCACCTTAAGATGTCGGAGAGGCAATGCCAGAGATGACTGAGGACGTCCTGGGAAATGGTCACTGAGATATGTGGGTCTCACGAATAGTCATTGTCTGCTGTGCTGTGCACAACCTGGCCATGCAATACGGAATCTGTTGCAACAGGACAAGCGGGAGGAGCATCATTCCTCCTCAGATGACAATGAATTAGATGAGCCTGAGGAGGAGGTCATGAATGCGAATGACCCTTTACTGGATGCCAGGGCCATGGAGAGACATGCATGGGATACCAGATACAACATTAAATACACACGGTTCACCCAAGGGTGAGGCACCTTCATGACCATTGTCCCATCACCAGAACTCCATTGCCTGCTTGGGATGTAGACCAATCCCTGCCAGCCTCTCATGTGAAGCAACCTCCAAACCTGTGTGCTCTGCCACCTAGAATAGCACGGCCAGCGGAGCTTTGTCACACACACTCACTCATGAATACTGGTACGGAGGACATCGGTGTCGCAATTGGACATATGTCAATCAGACCTATAAATCATATCCTGCTCCATCTTTACAGTGCTTTGCATGTACCTACACCATTGCAATTATCCCTGTTGAGAGTAATCTTGGACAATCTCCTTTACAATGCATAGAAGGAAGGACCAGCTGAGCCTACATGTTAAGCTATGTCCCACAGAATGTCGAGAACAAAACTGGAAACTCACATGAACATTTGATAAAGATTGATCGCAAACACAAAACAACTTCCATATTAAAGGCAATGTCTCTAACTTCTCTGTTACCATTAATGTGTGCCAACCATGAGGCGTGGCATTACATTTAGCTCTCTGACGAAGCTAGTCTCAAAAAATGACAATTATGTACACATGAATAAAGCAAAAACAATATATTGTGCACTATTTACATGTGATATATATTTGCATTAAACAGCTGTGCCACCTTAGTGCTCATAATTTCTTAAGTTTTCGGATCCTACCACTACGTCTTGGTGCAACCCTGACATCAGCAGCTGGAGTGCAGCCAGTCTGCTCAGTGTGGTGCCCCATTGCCTTAGATGACCGTGTTGGTTGTCTTGTGGAGGTTTGGGGCTTTGAGGGCTCCATCCTACAGGAGGTCTGCTGCACTGGTGCAGGGCATCCTCCTTGGCCTCGCCTGCTGGAGGTAATGAGTTCAATGTTGGAGGGGATGATGAGACGCTGCTCACCCTGGGGGTGGCCTGAGAGGAAGGCTCTAGGGCAGCTGGCACGTGCTCCTCCTCCATCTGGGTGCATGATGTCACCTGACTGTCTCCCTGAGGGGAATGGGCACCTGAAGGGAGGTCCATGTGCCTCGTCCCCTCTCGCCTAGCCAGTGCTGCGCTGAGCCCATGGTAACAGCAATTGAATGCAGGTCAGAATGCATATGGGGCCAGAGCTCAAACTGGCCCTCCATGGCGGTCGCCACCCTCTCCTTGGAGGAAGCTATGTGCTTACATGCCTGGGACATTGCAGAACTCATGGCTGGCATGGACTCCTCCATTGCCCGTGCAAAGCTGTGCATGACCTCTGGCATCTCCAACATTTGTTCTTCCAGCCTTTGCTGAATGTCCATCAGGCTTCTTGTGGCTATGACCAGAGAATTGTCATCAGTGAAGGGCTCAGCAGGGGCCTGGTCCCCAGAAGTCCTCTGATTGTCAGGGGACCCATCTGTCAGAGTTTCCCTCAGCTGCTGGGACGTGTCTGTGCTGTGCTCACCAGATTGTGGCCCAATTCTGTACACAACACCTCCGTGGACCGTCTGGGTAGAACTGCGCTGGCAGTGGTTGCTGAAGAGGCAGGTGATGGTGCATCCTCTGGGTCATTGCTGTCATTGTCCCCAGAGGTGGAGTATTCAGGCTCCTGGCTTGGTTGTGACCTGGTCCTGGGATTGTGGGAACCTGTAATGGAGAACAAACAGAACCACATTAAGCATCATCACGGTACGAGCACGTTACATTTTCTCACGTGCCACCTGTGTGCTCAAATGCCACCACCAGAATAGTTGCCTCTTTATCCTTACGCTTGGCCTTTCCAGCCTCGCTGTCTGTGATGGCTCGACCTCCCTCCTCTCCTGTGATCTGGAGAGCATCCTCCTCTGCTGGGGTGAGAATCCTTATGTCTGCCACTCCACCCCTTGTATTGGCTCTCTCATGGGCATTATGCATCTGCTTGTCCTGCTTGAAAATTGCAGTGTCATTGAGATGTCAAGTGACACCTAACCCCTTGTCTGCATGCATCCCCATCACACATACTGGCCTGTCAGAAACACCTTGCATCCAAGCGCACACTAAAGCCAAACTTCCACATGCTTTGGCCTCAATTGCCATATGGAACTAAGGCTAATCATGCATTCACCTGCCACCTGCCTGGTGCAGATGCCTACTCGCATATATAAATTATTGATGACCCCACGAGAGACCTTTTGTTAAGATGCGACCCTGGCACTTTCCTCATGCAGGTTGTTGACCCATTTCCTGCACTGCACTCAGGTTCTTTGATGGACCCCATGGTTGTTCACCTCCTCTGCCACCTCTGTCCAGGCTGCCTTGGTCAGGTGGGAGGGTCTTTTGATGCCACCTGGAGGAATGATTATCTCCAACCTTTCCCGAATGGCTTGGAGGAGAACCTGCAGGGAAGCATCACTGAACCATGGGGATGGTCTCTGGGTTGTGGTGGAGAACACAAATTAATTATAAGGGAGTTAGTAATGGTGTATGAGATGATTGGGAGGTGGGGTGTGGTTGTGAGGGAAACTAACAGTTTCTACAAACAAATAAGTAAATAAATTAATTCTATTAGATCTTCAGTCACTGACGGTCATGCTGCAGAGGCTCCCTGTTTGTGTAGGAGGCTCTTTTATAGCCCGCCCGCACCTGATGCATTGTTGACTGATGGTGGGTTACACCAATGAAAAGCGTCCCTCACTGCGTGATCGTACGTATGTCCCGTGCCTGCTGCCGATCCTTTAAATTTTAACAGTAATCGCGTGCAAACCGGCAAAAAGGAAGAGAGCGGAAGTGCCACCCACTTCTGGTTCTGCCGTTGGGAATAGAATGCCACAGATAAAGTACCTCCCATGGTGTGTTGCAGCTGGCAATGAGATCTGCCCAATTGACCGGAGTAAATTGAGTGAATCCAATTAACAAATCTCATTGTTCGTCAGTTGTATATTTTGCAGCTGTCTTGATATCATTCGGTGTTACGTGGCTGTTCAGTCATCTGAGTAGTGTGAAACTAGTATTACCAGTGGTCAGTCAAAGTTGATCAGATTGCTGGCAATATTTCACATGTATGAGTATTAGCATAAAAGAACCTGAAAAATAAGGAGGTCACCAAAAATAAAACACAAACACTATAGTTTCTGGTCACAAGGTTGATTAACTACCTATACTTGCTTCCATTGACCATAAATGCAAAACTAGGAAAAATGATTGTGGAATTAAAATTGTGTTCATATTAAAATGTTAAGATTCCTTTAATAACATCCATTTGAAATGGCCTGCATAAAATATATAAACTCTTTTCAAGAGAAATGGGTAAATTGGTCTCCTTATTTGTTGTTTTCATCAAAATTAATGAACTACATTGATTGCATTATTAAACTTTGCCACTTGAAAGCTTTGGCTCTATTTACTAAAATAACCAACAGAACACAGAGGACTTTCACACAATTAAAAAATGAAGATCAGACTAGTTTTGACAGATATAGAGATTGAAACCAACAAGAGTTTTAGCAGCCTTAGCATAGATATATTGATTGTTGGCAGTATTACAAACAGATTAGGATGGTTAGATTAAAGTCTAGTGCAGCACTTTATCAAGGCTTGTCAGCTTTGTTTATTTGGATGGGTCATGTATGTATGCATTAATCATTCTTTCAATGTGATCACATACAAGAAAACTAGCATGCTTTTGGCAAAATTACTGTCCTGTAAGCCATGCATTTAATTACAATCTGTAATAAATCTCCTTTGGAACTTTAATGAATAGTAATGACGAACAAGTCATGGGCTACACAGTACACTACCACTTTCAGTGAAGGTTAATAAATTCAACAAAACCTTTGCAGACTTGCTTTTACATGTTTATGTAGTTTTAAAATAATAACCAAGAGGAGATTTACTCTGTCTACTAATCCCAGTACTTCAGGACTTAATTTCCTTTCTCCACTTCATTGTGAATTTTGGCAAAAATACAAATATATTTTTTAAAGTCACAATACTTCCTCAACATTGCATAAATGATACTCAGTTAATGTGTGGTTTGGATATTGGTTACTGTCTGATTATTTACGGAGTTCAATACTTGTTTCTCTTCTATTAATTTTTTGCCTCTCATATTATTCCAATTATGTAGAATTTTACAGCGCAGAAACAGACCATTCTGTCCAACCAGTCTATGCTAGCGTTCATGCTCCATGCTATTTACTTCATCTCACCCTAAGAACATATTCTTCGATTCCTATGATCTCAGTAACTATTTGCTTCCGCTTTCATTGATCTTTGTTTTCTATATGTCTTCTATATATATATATTGCCATATTCCTTGTATTCCATATGAAAATCATAAAATCTGTATTCTCATGCTAAGTAGGGCTTCAATTTGCTCGAGTTGACAGAACACACTGTGAAAAAGTCTATATTCTCCAAGAAAATCAGATTCTTAGAAAGAAAGAACACAGCAGTTCTACTCTTATTGAATGAAAAATCTATTGTAATCAGGTAAAGAGAATTCATATTTTAAAACTGAATAAACTGTCTCATCCTAAAAGTAGAATATACATGTAAAATTCAGTAGCTAATATTGGTTGTCAAAGAAAATATTCAGTTGAATCTTTCAAATGGAGTCTGAGCTGTCTGCAAAACCAAACAAATGCCTGAAATTCTAACTTGAAAATAGAAGCTAACTTTAGAACTAGGACAATTGACCTTGTCAGTTTATTTTAATTATATTATCATTTTAAGTCATAACATTCGAGTCACGAGAACCCATTTACACTTAACAATGTGTGACTGTTCCAAAGTAGAAAAATGATTTAAAATTACTTGGTTTACTCCAACTACCTGAGGCAATGGTTTAATAGTATTAAACCAGCAATGCCGTTAGAAAAGTTATTTATGATAGTTCATTTAAAATAATTGCAGTTTGAGAAAAAAAAGACCTAAATGAGTTTAAATAATTTTTTCTTGCAAAAGAGTTAGGCCTATATTTATTGGATGCTCGGAGCAATTTATTTTCTAACTTTCCAACAATAGATTTGCCATGAAAATGAAATATTATTTGTACATACCAATAGTTCATTCTTTGGCTGTACACCAGGTTGCCCGACAGTCCTGCTGATGTTTAGAGAAACAGTTTTTCTCGAAAACCGTTCTCTTCCTAGTTCAGCATCACTTTGGCTACTAGCTAATTAGAAAAAAAACTGAGAGATTCAAACAAAATTGTGTTTATTTCTTAACTGGTATAGTAGCTTCATGTTTCTGCTATTTGTTCAAAACTGGAAACTTGAGCTTCAAAGTTGACTATACATAAGAACCAAGAAAAACAGTGAGACTGTTTTTTTTATAACTATCTATAATTTTTCATTTCACTCCCTTTCCTTTTTTTCTTTGTCATCTCTCTTTATTATTTCTAGAGCACATATCCATTTATATGACTCCTACCACATTTTTCAAACCACAAATGATAACCGACTTCTGTAATGTTCAGACTCTCATTTATGTGCACCAATTCACTATGACCAGATTGAATTAGATAAATGAAACTCAATATCATGCTCAATCTTTTGATTTTTTGTGTGTGTTCACTCAGTGAAACTATGATGAAAAACTGAAGATCAATTTTCATCATGAACGTTCATAAAGTAACCAGGTTGTGAACAGCCTGATTTAGCTCAACGACTTGACTGGGCAAGGGGATGAAAACAGTGGTAAAGGACTGGAGCTGGTTGCAGGGCTGAAGATAATGGTCACAGTCTTCCAGTGTTGAACTGGAGGAAGAATTGATTCATCCAAGACTAGATACTAGCCAAGCAGTCTGACAACCCAGAACCATTGTAAGGGTAATGAGAAGTAATGAAGAGGTGGCTAAATAAGCAAAAGGAGAGAATGGTTAAAGGAGAAAACAAGGTAAGAAGTAAAGGTTGTGAAACTTGGCTCCTTAGTGCCCTGTTTTTCAGTGCTAAGAGTGCTATTTTGCATCCAAAATGATGACCACGGTGTGAATGCACACTTCCGGTGCAAGCCACGCCAGAAGCCATTTTGATGAGGGCATGTGTACAGGGAGCACCCTCCATAACTATGCAGAGTGCGCAGATCATGATGTCAATCAGTGTGCATCTGCTATTTTTGAGCTCAAAGCTCCAGCTAACGCCCTCTCTTAACCTTGCACTGATGAACATTCATTCAGCAGCAGGAAGGACGCCCCACTCCAGTGCTATTTAAAAGAATCATCAACTACTTTCAGGTTAGTTGCTGATTAATTTCTACTGGCTGTTGTTATGATTGTAAAAATGTTTTGGTGGTTTCTAGAGTTGTTTAAAGTTGCTAAAGTCTACAACGAGTTAGTGGTGTGGCACATGCTGAAGGAATTTTTCCTGACTCCAAGGATTCTGCGCAAACCACTTGTTCCCAGACATGGATACAGTAGTATGCATTCCCCTTGGACTACAGCATGACAGGAAGAATGAGCAGAAGTATCACAGAGCAGGACAAGCTGCTGGAAGATCAGGAGGAGGGGGAGAAGGGCTCTCAGCAGGAAACCATATCTTCCCAGGATGTTCAGGGAGCAATTCTCCTACCTGAACCTCAGGGAGGAACTGAAAACAGTCAGCCATCTCTGTTTTACTAAGGAGATTCTTGCTAAAATCTGCCACTTGCTGCAGCCACAACCCACAACTTAAGACCAAAGCATGGATGGCATTGCCAGTGGCTGAGAAGGTGCCCATGGTCATGAACTTTTATGTGTCTGGCCCCTTCCAGGCTGGAAGCAGGCGATAATTCCAACGTCTCCCAGTTCAGTATCCATGTTGCATAAAGGAGATCACTAAGGCTCTGTATTTCAAGATTGCTGAATACATTTCATTCACTCTTGTCAGAGAAACAGACGGAGTGAGCACATGGCTTTGCAAGGATTAGAGAATCCTCCATGGTGCGGGGTGCCATGAACTGCACGTACATTGTTTTCCAGGTGGCACATGTCCAATTCTGAGATGTACCGCAACGTGCAGTTGGTGTGCCAACATATGCAGTGTATCATGCTTGGCATCCTGGCAGCAGTCGTAATGCTATCATTCTGTAACAGTCGATGTGTCATCTGTATTCGAGCCACCATGACAATACAAGTTATAGAGTGACAAGGGCTATCCTTTGCCAATATGACTCATCACTCCAGTGCACAATCCACGCACATATGGGCAACATGCATAAAACAAAAGCCATGCTGCCACATGAATTGTAATAGAGCACTCCACTGGAGATATTTAAACAATGCTTGCGCAGCCTGGACTGCCCTGGAGCAGCCCTGCAGTACTCGGCAGACTATATGTCAAGATTCATTGTCATCTATTGCATGCTGCAAAACTTCACTATCATGAGGGACAGCCCTTGCCACCAGCTATAAGGTGAACAGTTGAGGAGAAGGATTAAGAGGAGGAAAGGGAAGTGGATGAGAAGGAGAAAGAGAAGGAGGAGGAAGAGAAGGAGGAGGAAGAAGTTGAGAGGCAACCAACATGGCTCCTCTCTGGCCAGTTGCTCGGGGTCGACTCATTCAGCTATGATACCAGTAAATGCAACCTCAATTCTCCATTCATCAACAGTCCCACACCTTACCTTCCCTCTGTTAGTGATCATGACAGTGTCTGTTTGGCAACAATGCTAAAATAAAAGAGACATTCCAAATTTATAAATCAAACTATGTTATATTGACTAATTACCCTCCTGTATTTAATTAATGCCTGCCTTCCATGTGCCTTTGCCTGTCCTAGTGCTCCACGAGTGGCTGCAGAGTGGCTGGCGGGAGGCTGCTGACTTTCAATGGGGGAGACTGCAGATGGCTTTGCAGGATGACCCTTGAGCAGCTCTGGGCTGAGAAGCCTTGGCTTTGGACTGCACCATCTCTGCTGGGCAGCAGCAGTCTGAGCTGTTTGGCAGAGAGGTGACAGCAAGGGCACTGACAGAGTGGCAGGGGTGAGAGGACAAACGCTGTCATCCTGAGAGAGGAAAGCAGGTTTGTGCTCCACAGAACCACTGCCACTTCCCTGGGACGGCGCCTCAGGAACACTAGTAATCTATTGAACTACAGATTGCTGGCCCTGCAAGCCCTTTAAACAGCTATGATGACAGAAGCCTAGTCTCATGCAGCAACAAGCTGAGCTTGCATGACTTCAGTTTGAGCTTTCGCTGCAGGACCTAGATGTTGGGTGGCTTCTGCTTGTGCTGCACTGAAAGCTGACACGTCAGATATCAGATGCTGCATCAGGGTGGGGCCTGCAAATGTGCTAGGGGCTTGGCCAATGCTTCCACACTGGAAAGGATGGGTTCCAAGCTCTGCACCAAGTCCTGTGGCAAGTTCGAGTTGGACTCCTCTATGCTCCATAATATTGATGGAGGCTTTCTGGCAAGCCTGCCAATGCACCAATCAATTCATTGTACATACCCATCAGGGTAGAGACATGCAGCCCTGCCTGTCCCCTCCTGAAATGTTGGTGTGAGGCTTGCAGCAGTGCTAAATATGTGAGGTTGAGGTGAAACTATGAATGTTTGTTATGAATAATGATTAAAAGAGATGGTTGGTAGTTGAATGGTGGGGCAGTGGTGCATTGAGCAGTATGTGAGGCTCATGGTGCAGTTGGTGGGATATGGTATTTGAAGTTACACTTGCTGATTTGACCACTTGTGTGAGGTCACTGAATGTTTTGCAGCACTGCATCCATGTCTTTGGAGCTAGACCCCTGGCATTGATCATCATGGCTATCTGGTCCCATTGCTTTTACAAAGTTTGCCTCGAGGGCCTCCTGGCCTTCTGTGGATAGATGACATCTAATTATCCAACTATTCAACTGCACTCTCAAAATTCCAATTGTCTAGCCTTTGGTCCTCCATGCACCAGGACATTTCTGCAACTACCGATCTGCTCAACCACAGCTTCACCTCCATCTTCAATGCCCTCATCCCCAATGAAATCATTGCTCTCTCTCACCCTGACCGTTCCCCCTGCCCTCATTTCCGCTCCTTTAAGTCCAAAGGACACAGACTTGAATGGATATAGTGGACAATTGGTTTAGACATTCACCACCAGATCTGGCTGGACCACATAAAACACTATCGGGTCCTGCTCTCATCTGTGAAAATGATTCACTGTTCCAGGATCATCCTAGAATGCAAAAGTAATGCCTAGCTTCATTTCTGTATTGCAAGCTGTCTTCTTAAACCCCTCTCCTCTGTTTCCTCTACCCTCACCTCCAACAACAAGTGCGAGGAGCTCATGGATTTCTTTGTCACCAAGACTGAGACCATCCGATCAACTGCCTCTGCTGTTTCCATTCCTTCCACTAGCCAGCCACACCAAAACTCATCTAAGGCACCCCCTACCCTGCCCTATCCCAGAATTTTCATCTTTCTCTTGTTTCTCTCCTATCTTCCCTCATGCCTTCTTCATGCTTATCTTGTCTGTGAGACCCAACACCTGCCCTCTCAATCATATTGCCACTAAACTACTGACCACACAACTTCCCTTCCTGGCTCTCCTATGTTAGCCAACATTGTTAACGGTTCTCTCTCCTCAGGTTTTGTCCCTCTGTCCTTCAAATCTGCCATCATCACACCTCTCCTCAAAAAGCCAACCCTTGATCTCTCCGTCCTTGCAAAGTCACGCCCCATCTCCAGCCTCCCTTTCCTCTCCAAAGTCCTTGAATGTGTTGTCGTCTCCAAAATTCGTGCCCTTCTTTCCTGTTTGAATCCCTCCAATCAGGTTTCCACCTTTGCCACGGTACTGAAACACCTCTTATCAAAGTCACAAATGACATCCCCCATGATGGTGACAAAGGCAAACTATCTCTCTTCATCCTTCTCGACCTATCTGCAGCCTTTGACACAGTTGATCACACCATCCTCCTCCAATGTCTCTCCACCATTGCCTAGCTGGGTGGGACTGCACTCACCTGGTTCCATTCTTATCTATCTAATTATAGCCAGAGAATTGCCATCAGTGGCTTTTCTTCCCATTCTATCACCTCTACCTCTGGTGATCTCCAAAGATCTTTCCTTGGCCTCTCCTCCTTTTTCTCATCTACTTGCTGGCCCTTGGCATCATTATCTGAAAACAGGCCAGTTTCCACATGTATGCTGATGACACCCAGCTCTACCTCAGCACCGACTCTCTCGACTCCTCCACTGCTTCTCGATTGTCGGATCCAGTACTGGAAATTTCCAGCAGAAACTTCCTCCAATTAAGTATTGGGAAGACTGAAACCATTATCTTCAGACCTTGCCACAAACTCAGATTCCTTGCCACCAACTCCGTCGCTCTCCCGGGCAACTGTCTGAGGTTGAACCAGACTGTTTGCCACATTATATCCTCACCATCACTAAAACCACCTATTTCCACTTCCGTAATATCACACGGCTCCACCCCTGCCTCTGCTCTTTTTTTGCTGAAACCCTCATCCATGCCTGTGTTACCTTTTATTTTATTTGTTCATGGGATGTCAGCATTGTTGACAAGGCCAGCATTTGTTTCCCATCTATTTTTGTCCTTGAAAAGGTGGTGGTGAGCCACCTTCTAGAACCGCTGCAGTCCATCTGGTGTAGGTACACCCACAGTGCTGGTAGGGAGGGAGTTCCAAGATTTTGACCCATTGACAGTGAAGGAATGACCATATAGTTCCAAGCCAGGATGGTGTGTGGCTTTGAGGGGAAGTTGCAAACGGTGGTGTTCCCATGTGTCTGCTGCCCTAGTTCTTCTAGGAGTTAGAGGTCCTGAGTGTGGAAGGAGCTGTCAAGGAGGCTTGTCAAGTTCCTGCAATGCATCTTATATATGGTATACATTGCTGCCAGTGTGTACCAGTGGTGGAGGGAGTGAATGTTTAAGGTAGTGGATGGGGTGACAATCAAGCGGGCTGCTTTGTCCTGGATGGTGTCAAGCTTCTTGAGTGTTGTTGGAGATGCAGTCATCCAGACAAGCGGAGAGTCACATTACATTCCTGACTTGTGCCTTGTAGATGTTGGCGAGTCAGGAGGTGAGTTACTTGTTGCAGAATTCCCAGCCTCTGACCTACCTGCCACAGAATTCCCAGCCTCTGATGGGCTCTTGTAGCCACAATATTTATATGATTGGTCCAATTACGTTTCTAGTCAACAGTAACCCCAGGATATTGACGGTGGGGGATTCAGCGATGGTAATGCCATTGAACATCAGGGGAGATGGTTCGATTCTCTCATGTCAGAGATGGTCATTGCCTGGCAAGAGTGTGGTGCGAATGTTACTTGCTGCATGCGGGCACAGACTGCTTCGATATCTGAGTAGTCGCGAATGGTACTGAGCACTGTGCAATCATCAGCAAATATCCCCACTTCTGACCTTATGATGGAGGGAAGGTCATTGATGAAGCAGCTGAATATGATTGGGCCGAGGACACAACCCTGAGGAACTTCTGAAAGCGATGTCCTCGGGCTGAGATGATTGGCCTCCAACAACCATAACCATCTTCTTTTCTGTTAGGTATGACTCCAACCAGTGGAGAGTTTTCCTGCTGATCCCCTTTGACTTCAATTTTGCTAGGGCTGCTTGATGCTACATTCGGTCAAATGCTGCCTTAATGTCAAGGGCAGTCACTCTCACCTCACCTCTGGAAGTCAGCTCTTTTGTCCATGTTTGCACCAAAGGTTGTAATGAGGTCTGGAGCAGAGGCCCACTGGCAGAAACGACATTGTTGGGTAGTTGCTGGTGCTGTAGCTGTACTGAAACAGCTTGGCTAGGAGCATGACTTGTTCTGGAGCACAAGTCTTCAGTCCTGCAGCCAGGATGTTGTAAGGCCCATAGCCTTTGTTGTATCCAGTGATTTCAGACTTGACTACTCCTGGTCGGTCTTCCAAATTCTACCCTCTGTAAACTTGAGGTGATCCAAAACTCTGCTGCCTGTGTCCTAATTCACACCAAATCTCATTCACCTGTCACCCCTGTGCTCACTGACCTACACTAGCACCTGGTTAAGCAACACCTGGATTTAAAAATTCTCATCGTTGCTTTGAAATCCCTCCATGGTCTTGCCTCTCCCTATCTCTGTAATCTGCTGCAGCCCCTGAGATACCTACGTTCCACTAATTCTGGCCTCTTGAGCATTCCTGATTTTAATTGCTTCACTAACATTGGTTGTGCCTTCAGTTGCCCAGGCCCGTAGCTCTAGAATATACTCCCTACATGTCTGTGCCTCTCTCCTTCACTTTCCTCCTTTAAGACATTTCTTAACACCTACCTCTATGACCAAGCTCTAACATCTTCTTATGTGGCTGGGTGTCATATTTAGTTTTATAGAGCCTCTGTGAAATGCCTTGGGAATTTTGATTACATTAAAGGTGTTTTATAAATACAAGTTTTTGTTATCTCTTATAGAATCATAGAATGGTTATAGCACAGAAGGAGACAATTAGGCCTGTTGTGTCCATGCCAGCTCTCTACAACAGCAACTCACCTAGTCCCACTCCCCCGTCTTTTCCTTGTAGCCCTGCAAATTTTTCTCTTCACATAATTATCCAGTTCTCTTTTGAAAGCCTCGATTAAATTTGCCTCCACCACTGTCTCAGGCAGTGCATTTCAGATCCTAACCACCCGCTGCTTAAAAAAGTTTTTCCTCATGTTGCTGTTGCTTCTATTGCCAATCACCTTAACTCAGTGTCCTCTGGTTCTGGATCCCTCAACCTCATCTGCTTCACTACCCGCACCAAGACCTCCAGTGCAGCTCTGGAAAAATGTAGAGCCTGCTGTCTGCCATGTTGCGCAATTGAGTCTTCCTCACATCAAATTCACTTTCAGAATGACTTCCAGCAACTGCTCCAGACACAATGCACCTCCCATTTTAGAGGTGCAGGCTGGCTTTAAGTAGTGCAGGCTAGTTTGAACTCATGCTAGCTTCTCATGATTTTTCACTTCCTGCACAAGTTTGCAGCCATTCAACAGTGCGCTTAGCATTGGCTGCATGCTGCAATCATTTAAATTTGAAGACAGCATGAAGTTTGTTGTTTGTGTTGCCTGCATCTGAGCAACAGGCATGAGGTAATCCCACATTGCGATCCCCACGTTCTTTTTTGGACTCTGTCCAATTTAGCAGCCAAAGCATTTACAGTTTTAAACAATGCATTTATTTACTGATTTGTTGATCATAGTTACATGGGATAAATGTTACTGTTAAAAAGCTACACCTGACTTGAGTAGCATCATCAAGGTTATATTAATGTTTGTTTTGCCATCACTGTATAAGCCAAGTGGTTGGTCCAGAGGGTCTGGAGTTTTCTTAGGCTTGTTGACTGTTAAATATTCAGTTGGCAAATTAGGCTACATCTAAGGAAACGTCCAGTGATAATATTCAATTACCACTTTAAATTCAACTTGTGAATAATATTAGTATCTATTTTTATACAATCATAACATTCTCAAGGCTGGCTTGGATGTAAAAGGTCTTGCAGTCCATTTGATCTTATCCATGCATAATAAAATCCCTATCCTCTTATCATTACAGAGTTAGATGTTTCTCAAATAACTCCAGTGCCCTGACCTAATTCCTTCTGGTTCGCAATCCTTTTTGGCACTTGACTACATCTTATGTCAGGAAATAGGCCTTGAAATTTGCTAAGGCTGGAAAATTAGCATGGGGATTGCAATGTGCAATTAACCCATGCGCATTGCTTCCAATGCAGACAGCATGCAAACTTTATGTTGCCTGCTCATTTAAATGATTTCTGCGTGCAGCCAGTGCTGCTTAGTGGCTGCATGCATGAGTAGGGGGTAAAAAATCGTGAGAGCTAGCCTGCACAATTTAAAGCCAGCCTGCACCTCTTAAAGGGAGGTGCATTCTGGCTGGAACAAGTGCTGTAAGTGGTTGCAGCAGACAGTGTGAGCTTGAACACTGGAGATCTTGGTTGAGGAGGTGCAGAGGAGGACAGATGTCATCTAGCCAAGGGGGCCTGGAGGCACTCCACACAGTTAGAATTGGAAAGTTCTATCCCACTGTGGTATGCATATGCTTCCTATTCTAAAAGAGAAATTTTTAATCCTGTGGTATGCTACTCCATGCTCATGGGTACAAATTGACTATAGAACGTAAGTACATAAGAAATAGGAACAGGAGTAGACCATATGGCCCTCTTGAGACTGCTCTGCCTTTCAATAAGTTCATGGCTGAACTTCTACATCCACTCCACTTTCTTGCTCTAACTCCATATCCCTTAATTCTCTTAAGTGCCCACAATCTATCGATCTCAGTCTTAATTATGCTCATCAACAGAGCATTCATAGCCCTCTGGGGTAGAGAATTCCAAAGATTCGCAATTCTTTGAGTGAAAAAATGTCTCCTCATCTCAGTCCTAAATGGCTGACCCCACAGGAGATATGTGTCAGTTTATGGATATGGCATTCAGTTGAAACACAAATAAAGAAAGGGAAGAACCCACATTGTAACAAGTAGCTTTGTGCTCTGATCACAATATGCAGGCAAAACTGGAAATATTTTTATGAAGATTTCCTCTGGTCACCATTTCTAGAAAGTACATTTTCAATTTCATTGTGAAACTGCACACTGAGAATCTTTATAAACACATTTATAATATTGCTACACAGAGCAATTCCTCTAGGTGGCGTTTGATAATGTATCTTACAGATGTGATGAAAACTAATTGTTAAAACCATTTTGAAAACTTACTTTTTTAACAAAAATATACCTTTGGGTGTGATTTATCTACTGTTGATCTTAAAATGAACATACTGATTTAACATATGTGCTACAATAATATTTGTGTGTGATCATTAAGAAATACTCATTGCTTTAGTATTACTAAGGTTCTAATGATTACTAAAATAACTCCAGTAAATAAAACATATTAGAATAAATGTTTTGATTTTGTTATATCTGAATTCAATGGAAATACATTGAATTTTATAGCTGCAATATAATTTTTAAAAATGGCGGTCAGCTTTGGATTGTTATGTACTTGTAGTTTACAGGCAATATTAGAAACTTCAAAGTGAAAATCAACTAACGAGGAAGTATTGTCACTACTGTCACAATGTACTACCTCCTCAGCTCCTTTTTGTATACTCATGTCAGGTTAAACATTCCAGGATGTCCGATTCTGATTGCTATATTTTTTATTGATGACTTACATTGCTGAATATTGTTATTATGAGATCGGGTGTTCCGGTTTCCTCCCACAGCCAAAGACTTGCAGGTTGATAGGTAAATTGGCCATTATAAATTGCCCCTAGTATAGGTAGGTGGTAGGGGAATATAGGGACAGGTGGGGATGTGGTAGGAATATAGGATTAGTATAAATGGGTGGTTGATGGTCGGCACAGACTCGGTGGGCCGAAGGGCCTGTTTCAGTGCTGTATCTCTAAATAAATAAATAAATAAATAATAAAAGTAAATAAATATTGTACTATAATGAAATCTATAGGAAAAAAGTATATATTCTTTTTGCTGCAGTGCATCTTATAAATGGTATACACTGCAGCCACAGTTCACCAGAGGTGGAGGTAATGAAGGTTTAAGTTGGTGGATGAAGTGCCAATCAAGTGGATTGCTTTGTCCTGGATGGTGTCTAGCTTCTTGAGTGTTCTTGGAGTTGCACTTAAGCAGGCAATTGGAAAGTATACCATTTTGTTACATATAGTGGTAGTATTCTTAAAAATTCAAAGTTCAGTCACTAAGAAAATGCAACAGGAAAAACTGGGAATGTGTGATTAGGTTTCAAAAGTGGAAGAATTAAATGAGTCAACTGCTGATTCTACTTAACTCTGACATAGGTATACAAAAAGGAGCTGAAGAGGTAGTTGCAGAACTGTAATTCAATTGAGAGGTTCCAATGATACAATAAATCAATTGATGAGTGTTAGCTGGACCGTTTGATTGAATTGCTGCATCAGTTTCCTCTCTTGTATCTGCTATTTTTATACTATATATAGATATGTTTTTCTACATGTTACCATGGTTGGGTCTTATCATTTTAGTTGACTTATATAGAATCATAGAATGGTTACAGCACAGAAGGAGGCCATATAGCCCATTGTGTCCGAGCTGTAAGAGCAACTCAGCTAGTCCCACTCCATTGCCTTTTACTCATAACCCGCAAGAATTTTTCTCTATAGCTAATTATCCAATATCCTTCTGAAAGCCACAATTGAAACTGCCTGCACCACACTCTCAGGCAGTGTATTGCCTATCTTAACCACTCACTGCGTAAAAATATTTTCCTCATGTTGCCTTTGGTTCTTTTGCCAGTCACCTTAAATCAGTGTCTTCTGGTTCTTGACCCTATCACCAGTGGGAACAGTTTCTTCCTATAAACTCTGTCCAGACCCCTCATGGTCTTGAACAGCTCTATCAAATCTCGTCTCAACCTTCTCTTCTCTAAGGAGAACAACCCCAGGTTCTCTAATGTATCCTTATAACTGAAGTGCCTCATCATTGGAACCATTCTTGTAAAACTTTTATACACCTCCTTTAAAGCTTTCACATCCTTCCTAAAGTGTGATGCCCAGAATTGGACACAATGGTCAGTTGAGAAAGAACCAGTGTTGTATAAAGTTTCACCATAACCTCTTTGCTTTTGTACTCTATGCAGCTATGAAGCCCAGGATCCAGTATGCCTTATTAAATGCTTTCTCAATCTGCCCTGCCACCTTCAGGGATATGTGCACATACAACCCCTGGTCCCTTGACTCCTCCCCCATTAGAACTGTATCCATTATTTTATATTGCCTCTCCTCATTATTCCTCCCAAAATGTTTTTATTTACTGTTTCATGGGATGTGAGCAACGCTTGCAAGATCAGCATTTATTGCCCATTCTTAATTGCATTTGAGAAGGTGGTGCTGAGCTGCCTTCTTGAACCACTGCAGTCCACGTGGCGCAGGTACACCCACAGTGCTGTTAGGAAGGGAGCTCCAGGTTTTGATCCAGTGACAATGAAGGAACGGCAATATAGTTCCAAGTCAGGATGGTGTGTGCCTTGGAGGGGAGCTTGCAGTTGGTGCTGTTCCCATGCATATACTGCCCTTGTCCTTCTAAGTGATAGAGGTTGTGGGTTTGGGAAGTGCAGTGGAAGAAGGCATGGTGAGTTGCTGCAGTGCATCTTGTAGATGGTAGACACTGCTGCCACTGTCCAAGTGAGTGTTAATTTTGTCCTGAATTATCGTTTCTAAAAGCTTTCCCACCACTGAAGTTAAACTGACTGGCTTCTATTTGCTGGGCTTATCCTTACACACTTTTTTGAACAAGGGTGAAACATTTGCCATTCTTCAGTCCTCTGGCACCATCCTTGTATGTAAGGAGGTTTGGAAGATTATGGCCAATGCCTCTGCAGTTTTTACCCTTACTTCCCTAAGTATCCTTGCTTGCATCTGATCTGGTCCTGGCGACTTATTAACTTACGTACAGCCAGCCTTTTTAATACCTCCCGTTTATCAGTTTTTAGCCCATACAGTGTCTCAACTACCTTCTCCTTCACGATGATTTTGGCAGCATTTTCTTCCATATCAGCTGTTTATCTAGATAAGTGACAATCTGCATTAACCTCAGTTCAACATTATCACAGTTTGTGATTTCATGGTGCTAATGAAAAGGTTACATGATTGACAAATGCATCAAACATATTGTTTTAGTTGTTTTTTATGGAAAATTTGATTTACAATTTATATTATATACAAGTTTCAGAATGGATAAAATGGCAACCAATTGAGTATTTGTACAAATTATTGTATCACAATATCACTGTAGTTAATTAGTTAACACCCTTAAATATAGAAATGATGAATTTACCATTTCTACTATGAAACATTCACAATAAACTAAGGTCTGAAATTCCTGTATCCCAGCCAGAAAAATGGTGAAACAGGACTTCCAATCGTCTATGGCCACATGCACTGACCTCATCTCAAATACCAGGGGTGCAGTCAGTAGCAAGTTCGGAGTGGTTGCATCATTCCAATCAATATGTATCAGCAGTGCACACTCTGAACCACTGGCAAGAAAGAGGAAAAAAAACAAAGAACAAAGAAAATTACAGCACAGGAACAGGCCCTTCAGCCCTCCAAGCCTGCGCCGATCCAGATCCTCTATCTAAACATGACGCCTATTTTCTAAGGGTCTGTATCTCTTTGCTTCCTGCCCATTCATGTATCTGTCTAGATACATCTTAAAAGACGCTATCGTGCCCGCGTCTACCACCTCCGCTGGCAACGTGTTCCAGGCACCCACCACCCTCTGCGTAAAGAACTTTCCACGCATATCCCCCCTAAACTTTTCCCCTTTCACTTTGAACTCGTGACCCCTAGTAATTGAATCCCCCACTCTGGGAAAAAGCTTCTTGCTATCCAACCTGTCTATACCTCTCATGATTTTGTACACCTCAATCAGGTCCCCCCTCAACCTCCGTCTTTCTAATGAAAATAATCCTAATCTACTCAACCTCTCTTCATAGCTAGCGCCCTCCATACCAGGCAACATCCTGGTGAACCTCCTCTGCACCCTCTCCAAAGCATCAACATCCTTTTGGTAATGTGGCGACCAGAACTGCACGCAGTATTCCAAATGTGGCCGAACCAAAGTCCTGTACAACTGTAACATGACCTGCAACTCTTGTACTCAATACCCCGTCCGATGAAGGAAAGCATGCCGTATGCCTTCTTGACCACTCTATTGACCTGCGTTGCCACCTTCAGGGAACAATGGACCTGAACACCCAAATCTCTCTGTACATCAATTTTCCCCAGGACTTTTCCATTTACTGTATAGTTCACTCTTGAATTGGATCTTCCAAAATGCATCACCCCGCATTTGCCCTGATTGAACTCCATCTGCCATTTCTCTGCCCAATTCTCCAGTCTATCTATATTCTGCTGTATTCTCTGACAGTCCCCTTCACTATCTGCTACTCCACCAATCTTAGTGTCATCTGCAAACTTGCTAATCAGACCACCTATACTTTCCTCCAAATCATTTATGTATATCACAAACAACAGTGGTCCCAGCACGGATCCCTGTGGAACACCACTGGTCACACGTCTCCATTTTGAGAAACTCCCTTCCACTGCTACTCCCTGTCTCCTGTTGCCCAGCCAGTTCTTTATCCATCTAGCTAGTACACCTTGGACCCCATGCGCCTTCACTTTCTCCAGCAGCCTACCATGGGGAACCTTATCAAACGCCTTACTGAAGTCCATGTATATGACATCTACAGCCCTTCCCTCATCAATCAACTTTGTCACTTCCTCAAAGAATTCTATTAAGTTGGTAAGACATGACCTTCCCTGCACAAAACCATGTTGCCTATCACTGATAAGCCCATTTTCTTCCAAATGGGAATCGATCCTATCCCTCAGTAACTTCTCCAGCAGCTTCCCTACCACTGACGTCAAGCTCACCGGTCTATAATTACCTGGATTATCCCTGCTACCCTTCTCAAACAAGGGGACAACATTAGCAATTCTCCAGTCCTCTGGGACCTCACCCGTGTTTAAGGATGCTGCAAAGATATCTGTTAAGGCCCCAGCTATTTCCTCTCTCGCTTCCCTCAGTAACCTGGGATAGATCCCATCCGGACCTGGGGACTTGTCCACCTTAATGCCTTTTAGAATACCCAACACTTCCTCCCTCCTTATGCCGACTTGACCTAGAGTAATCAAACATCTGTTCCTTACCTCAACATCCTTCATGTTCCTCTCCTCGGTGAATACCGATGCAAAGTACTCGTTTAGAATCTCACACATTTTCTCTGACTCCACGCATAACTTTCCTCCTTTGTCCTTGAGTGGGCCAATCCTTTCTCTAGTTACCCTCTTGCTCCTTATATATGAATAAAAGGCTTTGGGGATTTTCCTTAACCCTGTTTGCTAAAGATATTTCATGACCCCTTTTAGCCCTCTTAATTCCCCGTTTCAGATTGGTCCTACATTCCCGATATTCTTTCAAAGCTTCGTCTTTCTTCAGCCACCTAGACCTTATGTATGCTTCCTTTTTCCTCTTAGCTAGTCTCACAATTTCACCTGTCATCCATGGTTCCCTAATCTTGCCATTTCTATCCCTCATTTTCACAGGAACATGGCTCTCCTGCACATTAATCAACCTCTCTTTAAAAGCCTCCCACATATCACATGTGGATTTACCTTCAAACAGCTGCTCCCAATCTACATTCCCCAGCTCCTGCCGAATTTTGGTATAGTTGGCCTTCCCCCAATTTAGCACTCTTCCTTTAGGACCACTCTCGTCTTTGTCCATGAGTATTTTAAAGCTTACGGAATTGTGATCACTATTCCCAAAGTAGTCCCCTACTGAAACTTCAACCACCTGGCCGGGCTCATTCCCCAACACCAGGTCCAGTATGGCCCTTCCCGAGTTGGACTATTTACATACTGCTCTAGAAAACCCTCCTGGATGCTCCTGACAAATTCTGCTCCATCTGGACCTCGAACACTAAGTGAATCCCAGTCAATGTTGGGAAAATTAAAATCTCCTATCACCACCACCCTGTTGCTCCTACATCTTTCCATAATCTGTTTACATATTTGTACCTCTATCCCACGCTCGCTGTTGGGAGACCTGTAGTACAGCCCCAACATTGTTACCGCACCCTTCCTATTTCTGAGTTCTGCCCATATTGCCTCACTGCTCGAGTCCTCCATAGTGCCCTCCTTCAGCACAGCTGTGATATCCTCTTTGACCAGTAATGCAACTCCTCCACCCCTTTTACCTCCCTCTCTATCCCGCCTGAAGCATCGATATCCTGGGATATTTAGTTGCCAATCATGCCCTTCCCTCAACCAAGTCTCAGTAATAGCAATAACATCATACTCCCAGGAACTAATCCAAGCCCTAAGTTCATCTGCCTTACCTACTACACTTCTTGCATTAAAACAAATGCACCTCAGCCCACCACTCCCTTTGCGTTCATCATCTACTCCCTGCCTACTCTTCCCCTTAGTCACGCTGACTTCATTATCTAGTTCCTTACAGGCTTTCGTTACTACCTCCTTACTGTCCACTGACCTCCTCATTTGGTTCCCATCCCCCTGCCACATTAGTTTAAACCCTCCCCAACAGCGTTAGCAAAAGCAAGGAAGTGATATACAGCCACTCACCTAGGGCACCAGGAGGCCCTTTCAGAATGGAAATAATAGAATCATAGAATCATCGAGAATCACAGAATCACAGAACTGTTACTGTGCAGAACGAGGCCATTTGGCCCATCGTGTCTGCACCGGCTCTCCGAAAGAACACTTCACTTAGTGCCATTCCCCCACCTTCTCCCCATAACCCTGCACATTCTTCCGTTTCATATAACAGTCTAATTCCCTTTTGAATACTTCAATTGAACCTGCTTCCACCACATTCTCAGGCAGCACATTGCAGACATTATCCACTCATTGCGTGAAAAAGTTTTTTCTCATGTTGCTCTTGCTTCTTTTACCCATTAATTTAAACCTGTGCCCTTTCATTCTCGATCCTTTCATAAGTTGGAACAGTTTCTTTCTATCTACTCTGTCTAGACCCTTTATGATTTTGAATACCTCTATCAAATCACCTCTCAGCCTTCTCTTCTCCAAGGAAAACAAGCCCAACTTCTCCAGTCTATCTTCATAACTGAAGTTCCTCATCCCTGGAACCATTCTTGTAAAACTTTTCTGCACTCTCTCCAACGCACTCACACCTTTCCTCAAGTGCGGCACCCAAAAATGGACGCAATACTCCAGCTGAGGCCGAACTAGTGTCTTATATATGTTCAACATAACTTCCTTGCTCTTGCACTCTATGCCCCTATTAATAAAGCCCAGGATACTGTACGCTTTATTAACCACTCTCTCAACCTGTCCTTCCACCTTCAATGACTTATGCACATATACTCCCGGGTTCTAGTGCTCCCTTTAGAATTGTCGCCTTTATTTTATAACGTCTCTCCTTGTTCTTCCAACCAAAATGAATTACTTCGTATTTCTCTGTATTGAACCTTTTCTGCCACCTATCCACCCATTCCACCAACTTGTCTATGTCCTTTTGCTGTTCTACACTATCCTCCTCACAGTTCACAATGCTTCCAGTTTTGTATCATCCACAAACTTTGAAATTGTGCCCTGTACACCAAGGTAATATATATCAGCAAGAGCAATGGTCCCAACACTGACCCCTGGGGAACTCCACTACAAACTTTCCTCCAGTCCAAAAAACATCCATTAACCACTATTCTTTGTTTTCTGTCACTCAGCCAATATTGTATTCCAAGAGCTATAACTTTGCTCACAAGTCTGTTGTGTGGCATTGTATTGAACTCCTTTTGGACGTCCATCTACACCACATCAACAGCATTGCCCTCATCACCCCTCTCTGTTACCTCCTTAAACAACTCCAGCAAGTTAGTTAAACATGATGTTCCCTTAAGAAATCCAAGCTGGCCTTCTTTAATCACCCGCATTTGTCCATGTGACTATTAATTTTGTCTCGAATTATTCTTCCTAAAAGTTTCCCCACCACCAAAGTTAAACTGACTGACCTTTAGTTGCTGGGCTTAGCTTTACACCCTTTTTTGAACAAGGGTGTAATGTTTGTAATTCTCCAGTCCTCTGGCACCACCCCCGAGTCTAAGAAAGACTGAAAAATTATGGTCAGTTTCTCCATGATTTCCATCCTCACTTCCCTCAGTATCCTTGGACGCATCTCATCTGGTCCTGGTGTTTTATCTACTTTAAGTACTGACAGCCTTTCTAATACATCCTCCTTATCAATTTTAAACCCTTCTCATGTCTGAATTACCTCCTCTTTCACCATTGCCTAGATTGCATCTTCTTCCTTGATGGATTCAAAGTATTCATTTAATACCTCAGCTATGCCCTCTGCCTCCCTGCGTAAATCCCCTTTATGGACCCTAAATGGCCGAACTCCTTTTACCACCCTTTTACTATTTATATGTCTATAGAAAATTTTGGGATTCCCTTTTATGTTAGCTGCCAGTCTCTGTTCATACTCTATCTTTGCTTCTCTTATTTGCTTTTGCTCTTCCCCTCGGATCCTTATATAATCAGCCTGGTTCTCAATAGTATTTTCTACCTGGCATCTGTCGTAAGCACACTTTTTCTTCTTTATCTTAATCTCTACCTCTTTTGTCATCCAGGGAGCTCTGGATTTGCTTACCCTACCTTTCCCCTTCGAGAGAACATACCTTGACTGTGTCCGAACTATCTCTTCTTTGAAGGTAGCCCATTGTTCAGCTACTGTTCTTCCTGTCAACATTTGACTCCAATTTATTCATCTCAGCTCCGTTCTTAACCCATTGAAGTTGGCTTTCGCCCAAGTTAATTATTCTTACTCTGAATCGTCCTTTGTCCTTTTCCATAATCAGCCTAAATCTTATGATACAATGATCACTGTCCCCTAAATGATCTCCTACTGATACTTGATCCACTTGGCCCACCTCATTCCCAAGAACCAGGTCTAGCAGTGCCTCCTTTTTCATTGGACTAAAAACATAATGCTGTAGAAAATTTTCCTGAACATAAGCTAGGAACTCTTGCCCCTCACTGCCCTTTACACTGCTACTATCTCAGTCTATGTTTGGATAATTAAAGTCCCTCATGATAACTACCCTATAATTTTTGCACCTCTGTAATTTCCTTACAAATTTGTTCCTCCACGTCCTTCCCACTAGTTGATGGCGTACACACACCAAGCAATGTAACCGTATCTTTTTTGTCCCTCTAGCCAAATTGATTCTGTCCTCAACCCCTCTGGGATATCCTTTTTCTCCAGTGCTGCAATGCTCTCCTTAATCAATACTGCCACTCGCACCCCCCCTACCTTTTTATTTCCTTTCCTGTCTTTCCTGAACACTCGTATCAGGAATATTCAATGCCCAGCCTTGCCCTTCTTTGAGCCAGGTCTCTATTTTTCACCACAACATCTTTTTTCCACATGTCAATCTGCCCCTGTAACTCACCAATTTTATTCACAACACTCCGTGCATTCACATATGTGCACATTAACCCTGATTTAGACTTTATTACTTTCTCCCTTACTCTGAACTCACTTAATAACTTACTATTCTCTACTCTCGTGCTAGCTATCTCTCCCAGTATTCTGTGCACCTTTTAATTCCAGTCTGATATTTCCTCCTGGTCCCCACACCCCGACCAAGTTAACAAATCGCCCACAAGAAAATTTGTCCCAGCGATGTTCAGATGCAACCTGCCCGTCCTTTACAGGTCCCACCTTCTCCAGAACTGGTCCCAGTGTCGGAACCTAAAGCCCTCCCTCCTGCACCATCTTTCCAGCCAGAATGATACAACACAGGAGGCCATTTGGACCATCGTAACTCTGCTGGTTCTTTGAAACAAGCAGTCAATTTGCTCTGCACCCCTGCTCTTTCCCCATAGCCCTGCCAATTTTCCGCCTTCAAATATTTATCCAATTCCCTTTTGAAATTTCCTATTGAATCTGCTTCAATCACCCTCTAAGGTAGTGTATTACAGATCATAATTCGCTGTTTCAATATTTTTCTCCATAAGTTGCTTCTGGTTCTTTTGCCAATTACCTTAAATCTATTGCTATGATTAGCTGGTTCATGGTTTGTATTAATTTTCCAGAGGTAACTTTTAATTTTGGGAATTTAATTTTTTAATGCAAGACAAATGAAAATACCTGGGCTGAATTTTACCAGCTCCTCGACATTGGGGGTCATGATCAGGGGCCCGCAAAATACTTGCGGGAGCCGCCCACCACAACCCCCACCGATGCCGAGAAGGCCCCGCCTCATTTTACCGGTGGCAGCAAGGCCTCAGTGAGGGTCCCCCCCCCGCCACCCCGCTGCTTGGTTTTACCAGGTGGGGTTCTTGAGACTTTTGACATTCGGCCGCTGAGGATAAAGTACCCGTCGTTTCCTGCCACCACCGCCCCATATAAAATTGCAGCTCAGTTTTATGGTCCCGCCCCTCTCCCCCCCCAAACCCCACCACCAGCCCGCTCGTTTAGGGGCTGTAAAATTCCACCCATTGTCTCTAAAGGTTTCCCTTTCAGTTCCTGGGTTTATCTCTCTTCCCCTTTTAGCAATCCTTTTGTCTTCTGACACCAATACTATAAGAAGGATTGGAAAATTGTGTCCAAAGTGTCTACAATTTCCATCATTACTTCCCTAAGCTAACTGGGAGCACTGTCAACCTTTAAAGTACTTCTTCTTTATTTTTATCCTATCCAATTTCTCTACTACCTTCTGCTTTACTGTAACATTGGCAGCATCCTCTTCCTCTACTTTAGTGAATGCAGTTGCAAAGTACTCATTTGGCACCTCAGCTATGTCCTCTACCTCTATAAGAAGATCTCCTTTTTGGTTCTTTATTGGTCTCATTCTTCCTATGACCCTTTTTACAATTTATGATTATACAAAATTCTGGGTTCCCTTTTATGTTACCTGCTAATATATTCTCATACACTCATTTGCCTCTCTTATTTCTTTTTTTCAGTTCTCCTTGATCCAAAGGACCTTTGGCTTGAGCAGGAATCATAACTCTGGTGTAGAAAATTAATCAGCCCCTTCCAGGATAAATTACATGGATCCTGAGAGAACTGAAGTGAATAATGGTCAAAATCCCATGAAAAGATAAAAATAGCAAGCATTATATAGCAGCATTCATGATGTCAGGATGTTCCAAAGTGTTTTATAGCCAATTAAGTACTTTTGAACAGCAGTTGTTTTTTCAATATAGGGAAACACAGCAGGCAATTTTTGCACAGGATGGCCCCAGAAACAGCAATGACAAATATCTGTTTTAGTGAGGTTAGTTGGGAGGAAAATATTAACCTGCTCTTCTTCAAATGGTACTGTGGGATCTTTTATATCCACCTGTGAGGGGATTGTAAATGTAATTGTAAAATAAAATGTAATTTTATATCTCATCCAAAAAAACAATGGGCGAAATTTTATAAGCCAAATCGGCGGCGGGCAACATGGGCCGCATGCCAAAGAGTCGCTGCAATTCCAAGCAAGGCGGCTCATTTAAATAGCCAGGGCGGGCCGCCCCCCCCCCCCCCCCTTCCCTCCAATCACGTGGAGGGGCGGGCTGTCCGTCCCTGCAATGGCGTCAGCTGTCTGTGCGCAAGCGCTGACGCCTTTTTTAAAGGGCTGATAGCCCTACTGGCATATTTACATTTTTAAAGAAAGATTAAATGAAAATAAATAAATACATCCCTTTTTCCCTTCTCTCACCACCCCGCCACCCCCCCCCCCATAACAATTAAATTAACTATTTGCCCTTTCCCTTCCCAAAACACTTAACTTTACCATCTAACTTTCCGTCCCGCCAAACTGCTGAAACTTTAAACTTCAATCCTTCCCACCATCCCCTACACCCATGACGTTAATTTGGAGACAGATAAGGCAGAAGGTTTCCTGACAGAAGGTAAGTTCCATTTTCAGGAGTCTCACTCTACATGCTGGAAGGGAGGAGGGAGGGGGGCATTACAGGGGTCTCACTCTGCATTCTTAAAGGGAGGGGGAAAGGGGGGATTACAGGTGTCTCACTCTGTATTCTTAAAGGGAGGAGAGATGGGGGGGATTACAGGGTCTCATTCTGCATACTGGAAGGGAAGAGGATGGGAGGGATCACAGGGGTCGCAGCTCTGCGTTTTTAAAGGGAGGAAGGAGGGGATCTGGGATTACTGGAGGGAAAGCTCTGCAGGCATGAAGGGAGGTACTGTCTACCCTCCCTCCGTAAACAGTGTATGCTCTGCATTTGTTTGTGTTTGTGAAGGAGCAATGGTACTCTAGTCACCCTGTGTGGGGGGAGGGTGCCAGAAAGGGCAGGAGCATTAAGGTTATATGGATGGTGGAGGTAAACAATTCAGCTGGTAGGATCTTGATGTGATCATGCTGTGCCACTCTCAGTGTTGGCCAAGATGAGCAATGTCATGGCACGCCACATGGTTGATCCATGAAAGCAACTGATTTACCCGTCAACACCAATCCCTGCCCTGTTTGGAACCTTCCAATACATGAAGGGTATGGCTCATCCTACACTGTGTGATCCTCTGCTCCTGAGGATCCATATGCCCCAGAGGCAAATCAACAGGCAGGTGTGATCCACATAGAGATTCCCGGTCGTGAGCAGCAGCCCCCAAGGGGAGCTCACCATTATGATTGCCGTGCATCTACAGGCCCCACATGACGTGCCATCGGATTTCAGTGCATCAGTTTCAGAGGCAATTGCGCATGTAGAGTGGGTGGTGACACATCTCTGTGCCCTGATCAATGATGACCTGCAGCACATGGGCTTCGGTGGACATCTTATGCCTGCGGTCCTCATAGTGGCAGTGGTTCTCAAGCTTGACGCCTATGCAGTTTTTCAGGGGTCCACCAGAGACCTTTGTGGGGTCACACAGTCAGCAGTGCACCGCTGCATCAGGGAGGTCGCCAATGCCCTGCACTGGAGGGCCAGTGAGTATGTCCGGCTCAGGACGGACTCTCACAGCCAGGCCCAGAGAGCCATCGGTTTCGGCACCATTGCTGGAGAATCATAGGTTGTAATGTTCATAGACTGCACTCATGTGGCCATCAGGCCTCCCACCAGGCTACCACCTGCAGATGTCACCATTCAAGGGATCCTCTCAATCTAGGTGAAGCTGGTATGTGATCACCGCAGATGCTTGCTGCGAATGTGTGACTGATTGTCAGACAGTTGCCATGGCACCTGGGACTTGCGCCAGTCCCGGCTGCCATCGCTGTTCACTGAACTGGCTCAGATGGAGGGGTTCCTCTTGGAGATAAAGGCTATCCTTTGCAGACATGGCTCCCGACATCAGTGAGAGACTCCAGCACTGCTGCAGAGGAGAGATACAATGGCAGCCACTGAGCTACAAGATCCACCATTGAGCAGGAGATCGGCATGCTGAAAGAGCGCCTCCAATGTCTGTATGGATAGGGTGATGCCCTGTACTACGGGCCAAAAAGGCCAGCTTCTTTCTTTGCTGCTCTGCACAACTACGCACCCAATAGGGGCCAGGCCTGGCATGATGAGGAGAGACGTCAACAGGATTCCTCCTCGGAGTATGAGTCTGCTGAGGACCGAAAAACATGAAAGACGCATGGGAGGGCAGATGGCACCCAGGATCTGCCCGCAGGGCTAGCAATGAGCTCCGGATGTATGGCAGTGGATTATCAGACAAAGGCTGTCTGCTCCATAGAAACTGACATGAGCTCTGCAAGCCATACATCATCCTCACTCACCTGCTGTGCACCAGTCCACATCTGCAGCATCCCTGTGTAAACCACTTGAGGCAGCAGCTGACTGAGCTAATGTCCACGTCACTGCATCCATGGAGATGCTCATGAGTAATGGCGGCATGGCAATGATGTTATTGCATACGTTGACTCTTCTGAAGGGCCAACGGTGCAATGGGATGTGACTTTGGCGTCACATGCTGGCACACATCATTCACACAGAGAAAAGGACAGACATGTTGGTGAGGAACATTTAGTGAAAGACGTATTTACATTGCCGTGACACCTGTGCATTCCCATTTGTGTCAGTGTGTTCTCTGTAAACAGAGAGGTTGCCCCTTCTCGGTACAACCTCTGCGCTAGCAGCCTGACTGGAGGAAGGCTGCTGATCTGATTGCCCTTTGGCTGTTGATGACTTTGGCGCTCATACCCTGTGCACACGAGGCCTAGCGGGCCCCAGCTAGCTGGAGGAGTGCTCATTCATCCCCTTCCAGCATTGGACCCTTTGACGGCGGATGGCCCCATAGCTATTCGCCTCCTCTACCATCTACAGCCAGACTGCTTTGTTTAGGCAGGAGGGCCTCTTCTTCCCATCACTGATGAAAAGGACCTCCCACCTTGCCCGCACAGCCTGGAGAAGAGTGAGCAGAGACGCATCGCTGAACTGTGGGGCCAACCTAGAGTACCCCTCTGCCATCCTCAGCTTTTGGTGTGATCCTTTAAATGTAAAGGTGACTCCACCGAGTAACTGCTCTAACGTCTGGCTGCAAGGTTTCTCTTGCATATGTTTGAAAACCAATGCAGGACTGGCGAGGAAATCTGTGCTGTTGTCACGGTTTTTCAACTATTCCACATCGACACATGTTCACAAGCACTTTGCTTCTGCAGCAGCTGATCATAGTTATTGGTATAATGTTTCTGGTTGGCAATGCAGATGGAATATGAACATATTCTCCTGTTTTTTTTTAACAAAGATCATATCATTGCAGTTACATGTATTTTCACATGACAGTTAGCAGAGAAATGAATACAGGTTCCAAATGCATATTCGTCTGCGGCTTTTCACAGTCAGATGATTAGATGCTCATGATAGGTACTTATTCTTCAATTATGGTTTTATTTCTGTTGTGTATTTGCCTTTCATGGTATATTTAAGTCTCACGTCCTGGAACGTGCAAAATTAAGATTGTTCACCCAGGTGCAGCACGCCTACAAGAAGAAATGTCACACTTGAGTGGAAGAAAAGGATCGCAACTTCATAGGACACTGGGTCACGGCAGGGTAAGTATGTGGCAGTAAAGCAGAAAGTGCTGGGGTAACTCAACAGGTCAGGCAGCATCTGTGGAGAGAGAAACAGAGTTAAATTTCAGGTCTGTGAATTTGGTCAAGTTAACTCTGCTTCTCTCTCCACAGATGCTGCCTGACCGGCTGAGCTTCTCCAGCACTTTGTGCTTTGCTGCCAGATTGACAGCAGCCCACTCTTCAGCCGTCAGGTAAATATTTCTTTGACAGCTGTCAGGAAGCAGGTGCTGGGACACTTTAAATAGGGCCCCAGCACCTGCTGCACAGCTGTCAAAATGTCTGTCACTGCGCTGAATGTCCCGCCTCTCCCCACATAATATTGGGGGAAGTTGGCTCGGCGCAGTGATGCTAATGAGCCCCTATGCGAAATATTGCAGGGGCTCTGCAGCAGCCGCTAAATGCGGGCACCCTGCTGAGTTTAAAGGGCGCCGCTGCACAGCATGGGGCCCAAATAAAATTCAGCCCACAGAGTCAGCTGCCATTATTTATTCGAGTCTTACAGCATGGCTTGAGCCCATGACCTTCTGGCTCAAAGGCAAAAGTGCTCTAACTGAACCTCATCTAACACCTGAAAAGGTAGCCTGGGAGATTTCCTGGCAAATCTACTTGATATGAGATCAGCCCATGTTACCCTGAACTATAAATGGCTGGAGCTTACAAAGGATGGAATCCAGATGTAACCTAGTTTCATTCCGTTTTCCAATTTCCTGATTGGAAATCCATCCCCGTTGCACCTTGGCCCAGACCAGAAATGTACACCCACACTAAGCAATTATATCAACATTATAGCCTATTAGGCTAAACAGACTGAGTAGGTCAGCAGTGATTAAACAACTAATATATTAATTCCCACATTTATGTTTAAGACCAATCCCAATTAATGCCAAACAGCATTCAATCATTCTAGAATTATTCAACCATATTCTTCAGGAAAAGACTGTTATTGAGAAGGATATGGTTTGACACAAAGAGGTGCTGACATCTGGTACATCTACGCACTTCAAAATGAGATATCTCTCCAGGAGCTCTGGTTTATATAAGTTAGTCAGAAGCTGTAGTTGACTTTTTACTGCAGAGTTTCTCATTTTGTCTTCTCTCCATATAACTTTCAAAAACATCATAGTGAGAGCTCACAGATACCCTTAGTTTTGAACTTCATTATCTCAAACTATCTTTGATCTTTTTAAAAAAGATTTCCATACTATGCTACAGGGCCACAGATAATAATTCAGCCTGTTCTCTCCTAGCTAAAATTGTTGAACTACAAGATATTCTGTCTTCATATCTATGCTGAAGCTTCATTTTAATCTTCCCACTTAATGTCACTTTTTTCCTAAAGTTCCAGCTGGTTTAAATGGATTCCCAATCATTTAAATTATGATTCATCTTCTAATGTTTTTTCCATTGTGAATATCTGTCTGTCTTACATTAAATGTCATGATTCTGCATTCTTTTGTTAAGCCAGCTAAACAGTAACACTCGCAGCTCTTTCCAAATTGGCATCGCAAACTTCTATTTGACAGCAGTTGCTGTAAAAAGTGACAGATTTATTCATAATGATTTGATTAGAAAATGGTTTGTTTTTTAAAAAAGATAATGGGTCATATTTTGTGACAGCAGAGCAACTAACAGCATCTGCCATTAGTTAGACTTGCCCCTGCGCCCTGCGCCTGAAAAACTGTTTGCCCACAAAGTTGCAGAAAGTAGCTGATAATGGCGCAGTGAGGGAATCAGTACATCTGGACCTGAATGAACAGGGCAACATTAACCAAGGCGATTTAAGGACTAAGAAAAATACACAAGAAGGACTGAGAGGGCCGAAATTTATATGGCCGCTGCCATAATCGGCGGCGGGCGAAAACAATGGCAGTGTGGATCATCCGCCGTGGCTCATTTAAATAGTCAGGATGGACCGCCCACCCTGATGACATTGAGCCTTTGCGCAGGTCCTGCCGCCATCTTTAAAGGGCTTCGAGCCCTACCATTACATTTAAATATTTAAAGACGTATTGATGTCAAATTTATCTTGCCCCTCTCCCACCCCCACAAATAACCATAGAATTAATTACCTGCCCTCTTCCCCCTCAAAACACTTACCTTGTGCACCTGACCTTTCCCCCCAAAGGTTCATGACCTTTACACTCTAACCCTTCCCACCATCCCCTACATCAATGATATAATTCTGACGCTGCACCACCCCCTCCTGCACTGAGAAACCTACCTGCTTTCCCCCGACAACCCCCCCACTCCACTAGTGATTCGCCTCGGATCCCTGGACAGAGATCCAAAGGCGCAGGAGTGCCAGCCACTGGCACGAATATTGCACTGGGACAGACGGAAGGAACGTAAAGGTACTTAATTTGATTATTGAAATTAATTTACATATTTAAATTGGGCCACTGTCATTGAGGGGCAGTGGGGGGGCAGCCACGAGGCCTCGTCGCCGCCGGCAATATCGGGCCGGGTCTTCCTGGCATCAAGGACCATGCCAAGCCTCTCCCGGAGGCATTTTCTGGCATCCCCACCCACCCCCGCCCCCCCATCATGACTCCTGATGTGGGTTGGTGGGTCTGTAAAATTCGCCCCAGAAGGAGAGTGGATTAAAGGGGGTGAATTCAATTTTATGAGACTGTACACTTGTAATAATTAATTTTCGGTGTCAAAGAGATAGATTGGCAGTCATTAACATATTATTTAAAAGGTACGTACGCTTGCAATGCCAAGAATTAACTTTCTGTGATGGGAAAATACAGAAAGTTCCTAAAAAACGTGGAGCTAAGAGCAAGATAACATTTTCGTAAAGCTAACAACAGAATGGTGCAACTTTTGAATATTCACATTTAATCTCACATCTGCTCCTTGTCTGAAGTTGCTGTACCACTTACCCATAAATAACAGTGAACGCCATGAGCCATATCATTATTTTGACAGAAACTTCTGGTGCTTTTTTAATATTATACATAAAACCGTTTGTTCAAATTTTTCTAAAAGTATTAATTCTCAGGATGTGGACATCACTGGTAAGATTAGAATTTATTACCCATCCTTAATTGCCCTGTAAGGTGATGGTGAAACTTCTTGAACTGTTGTAGTGCAGCAATTTGATACAACTAAGTGGCTTGCTCGGCTGAGAGCCGTTATGAGTCAATCTCATTGGTCTGGAACTGGAGTCCCATATAGGGCAGACCAAGTAAGGATGATGGGTTCCTTTGCCTATTGGACATGGGTGAATCAGTGGGTTTTTATGAAAATACAACAGCGTCATGGTTACTTTTATTGATACCTTTTTTTTACTTTCCAGGTATTTAAAAAACTCAATTTAAATTTTCAGATAGCTAACATTTGAATTTGCATTCTCTGGATTAGTAGTCTAAGTCTCTGAATTACTGGTCTAATAACATAGCTGTTACACTATTGTACCCCTAACTTTATCAGCTAATGCACTGAAACTATCAACAACCACAATTAAAACTGGCTATGAATTGTATAGTCTCACAATAGAGATAAATCATTGTTCAAATTAAATGTAATTCAAACACATTATTGATGAAATGCCAGGAAACAGCTGAGATGATGCTTTAATTAAAAGGCAACTTAATATGCTTCAAGACAGAAAAATCCAGTACTTGTGATTAATTATTCTTTGAACATACTAAGGGACTGATTAATCAACTATAAAATATTTATTGGATTAATTTCTTATTCTGTCACATAATTCAAAATTAGATCTTTAGCTATTATCATGCCTGGTAAAGACAAATCATATTCCTACTTTTAAACTATGAACTTTCTTCAATGGTGAATCTTTGAAATTGACATTTCCTTTAAAGAGTGGTCAATGTGCTACAAGATGGCCACTGAAGGTCAGCTGACTTGGCCTGTATATTCAAACTGTCTCATTGTCTCGAAAGGACAGGATACATTCCGGGCTAAGAGGTGTCAATTACACTCATCCTGAAACCATCATTAGGCATTGTGAATTGAATGGGTTCCTCTGAAACAAAGAATGTGTGAAGTAGTCACATTATAATTGGTTTATACTCATCCAGACATTAATGGATGGCCATGTATTCTACATCATGGTCCATTGTGTGGTCACAACAGGGGAGAGGAATATGCATCCTCTAACAGAAGCTAATATGAGGGGCTTTTACCTTAAAAGGTAGCTCTCTGGAGGGAGAAAGCAATCGATCACAGCAACATCACAGAAGGCAGTCGAGCCTGGGTCTTTGGAAAGATCTAGCCAAAATAAAGAAGGAGCACTGTTGTGCATTCTACACTTCAACTTGGTGTAGCAGAGAACTGAAAGTGACCCACCACCTCCAATCTGAAATCTTAACCACCAGAAATCTACAACACCTCAACAAGTCAAGACGACAAACAGCCTAGGCCTGCATCTTTAAAAAAAAGACTGTTCTACTTAGAAGATTCAACAGGTTTCCCATAAAACACTAACTCCTACCATGCCTTGAACCCTTACCCTATGCTTTCTATTTATCTTCTCTAGAGAGTACATGTGAGAGAGAATGCGTGCAAGAGTGGTGTTGCGAACATTTTGGGGAATGAATATTGTTCAATAAATAGTTAATCTTCTGTTTTAAACCTACATGAAGACCTGTCACTGTCTGTTTATTTGACAAGTGAAACACTCAGGGGCTAACTCATCATTTTAAACAAAACACAATGGCGGTCAGTTGGGAGTTGTACAGTGGGAAACATTCACACCCTTACACCATAACACTATAAACTGAATCCTCTCCATTATATAACAATGGCAATAAGGATCTAAAAAAAAGACTTGTATTTATATAGCGCTTTCCATGACCACCAGATCTCAAAGCGCTTTACAACCAATGAAGTACTTTTTGAAGTGTAGTCATGGTTGTAATGTAGCAAACATTCTGACAGTAATGCATATAATACCTGCCACTATGAAATAAAATTACCTCACAACTGACAGAAATTCGAATAATTGACATTTTGGTATGAAAATTGGTAAACATTATGACACAATCAATTCGAACATCATTTTAAAAAGCCTTTCATTTCTCTATTGTGCCTTATCATACTCCTCTCCAAAACATGGCAAAGTACTTCATATACAAATAAATGACTTGAAATTATCATGACTTTTGTCTTATTGGCAAATATGACAGCCATATTTGTACAGAGCAAAATCCCTCTAATGGAAATGAGACAAATTATCAGTTATATTAGCTGTGGTAATGGGAGGAATATTGGGCAGGCTATGTGAAGAGCTCCTTATTCTTTCTCAAATAGGACCATGTGATCTTTAGAAGAGTTAACAGTGTTAATAACTGAGCCCAGCCAAGCCTTACATGGTGCATTAAGATCGAAAGACATGAAGTTCAGCTTGTACGAAGGGCCAATTTTATGACTGTGTGACTTGACCATCAGGTGAACGTGTTGAAAGATATTAGGCATGCTTCCAATGATTTTATGGACATTGAGAATAAGCACATCTGAGATTTCCTGATATGCACTACTGCTGGCAGCACACATTCATAAAATTGGTCCTTTTATCTGTTGCTCCAAAACCTTAAGAAACTGAATAGTAAAGAGAACAAAAACAAGAAATGCTGGAATCACTCAGCAGGTCTGGCAGCATCTGTGGAAAGAGAAGCAGAGTTAACGTTTCGGGTCAGTGACCCTTCTTCGGAACTGACAAATATTAGAAAAGTCACAGATTATAAGCAAGTGAGGTAGGGGTGGGGCAAGAGATAACAAAGGAGAAGGTGCAGATTGGACCAGGCCACATAGCTGACCAAAAGGTCACGGGGCAAAGGCAAACAATATGTTAATGGTGTGTTGAAAGACAAAGCATTAGTACAGAGTAGGTGTGAATACACTGAATATTGAACAGCAGCAAGTGCAAACCTGAAAAAAAACCTGAAAAAAACAGTGGGTAAGCAAACTGAACAAACTAAGATGAAATGAAATAAATGCAAAAAAAGATTGTAAAAAATGTAAAAAAGAATGTTAAAAAAAAGGAAGAAAAAATAACTAAAAATGAAAGTAAAATGGGGGGCTGCGCGGGTGCCGGCACCATTTTAAAGGGCTTTAAGCCCTTAACACAGATTTCAATTTATAAAGCAACATTAGTGCTAATTTTTATTAAATAAACACTTACGTTACGGAGGCCCATCTCCAACCCCCGCAATGGTCTTTTAATTGGCCCTGATTGACATAAACACTTTATTCCCTACCTGAACTTCCCCCCCCCAACCTTCAGTCACTTGCCCTTCAACCCCTTCCTACCATTCACACAACCAATAAAAATTGATTTTCCCGCTCCCACCCTGAAAATTTTATTCGTCCTCCATTCCCATCAGGTTCCATATGGAGTTCCGAAGGCGCGCGAAGCATGAATGATGGCTGTAAAATCAGCATGGGATGGCCACAACCTTCAGGTAAGTTTATTTACATGTCATTATTGTTAATTTAAATATGCAGATGAAGGGCCCGCTGCCAGGCGGGCACTTCTCGACGTCGGGGGTCGAGGTGGACCTCTCCCCGCAAAATTTTACGGGCCCTTCCACCGTGACCCGCAGTGTCGAGGGGCTCATAAAATTCAGCCCTATACCTTCCTCCAGTCCGAAAAACAACCATCTACCACTACTGTCTGTTTTCTGTCACTCAGCCAACTTTGTATGCATGCTGCCACTGTCCCTTTTATTCCATGGGCTTTAACTTTGCTGACAAGCATGTTATGTGGCACTTTATCAAATGCCTTTTGGAAGTCCACATACACCACATCAACTGCATTACCCTCATCACTCCTCCCTGTTACCTCTTGAGAAAACTCAAACAAATTAGTTAAATATGATTTTCCCTTAACAAATGCATGCTGGCTTTCCTTAATTAATCCAGATTTGTCCAAAATGAGTGTCAATTTTATCCCAAATTATTGTTTCTAAAATCTAACTCACCACTGTGGTTAAATTGACTGGCCTGTAGTTGCTTGGTTTTACATTACAACCTTTTTTTAATAAGGGTGTAGCATTTGCAATTCTCCAGGACTCTGGCACCAGCCCTGTATCTAAGGAGGATTAGAAGATTATGGCTGGTGCCTCCCCAATTTCCACCCATATTTCGCTCAGTAACCTGAGATGAATCGGATCTGGTCCTGGTGACTTACCAACTTTAAGTACAGCCCGCCTTTCTCATACCTCCTCTTTATCAATTGTTAGCCCATTCAGTATCTCAACTACCTCCTCTTCACTATGATTTTGGCAACATCTTCTCCTTTGGTTAAGAAAGATGCAAACCTCTCAATTAGTACCTCAACCATGCCCTCTGCCTACATGCATATATCTTCTTTTTGGTCCCTAATCAGTCCTACTCCTCCATTTTCCACACTTTTACTATTTTTATGCAAATAGAAGACTTCTGGATTCACTTTCATGTTACCTGCCAGTCTCTTCTCATACTCTCTCTTTGCTTCTCATTTCTTTTTTTACTTCCCCTCACACTTTCTATATTCAGCCTGGTTCCCACTTGTATGATCAACCTGACATCTCTCATATGCATTCTTTTTCTGCTGCACCATACTCTTTATCTCTTTCATCATCTAAGGAGTTCTGGCTTTGTTTGTCCTACCTTTCCCCCTTGTGGGAATGCATCTCAACTGTACCTGAACCATCTCTTTAAAAGCAGCCCAGTGTTCTGTTACAGTTTTGCCTGCCAATCTTTGATTCCAATTTACCTGGGCCAGATCCGTTCTCAACCAATTGAAATTGGCCCTCCTGCAATTAATTATTTTTACTCTGATTGCTCCTTGTCCTTTTCCATAGCTAGCCTAAACCTTAGATCTAAACTTTTTGTGAACTTGTTACAGAATCACTAAATCTGTGGAATCATTCCAATTTCATAACAGTAAACATGAGCTTTCTTCTTTGGTATTTACTTTATATTTTCTAATATGACATTCTGGGAAGCATATTAAATCTGTCTTGTGCCAGTACATGATTTCATACTTATACACATCACAAAAGGAAAGGGCCATCAAATATCTGTATGGGGTGAAACAAGATATTGAAAAAAGTCCATGTTATGCTGCTCTCACATATCCCAGTGGCGTACTCTTTGGCTTCACAGGTCAAAGTACATTATTTTCAGTATATAAAATTTCTATATATTCTAATCAACAGGGGTAAGTGGAATATAAGATGCTGCTGCACTGAGCAATATTCTTATTGACCCTCTGTTGGAAACAAGCAGAACTTATCTCATACTACATTTGGTTGGATTTACATCTGTCTGGCCTATCTGAAACTCTAAGGAATGATAAATAAATGCATCCCCAAAGTGAAAGAAACATTCTGTCTGGCATTTGGGAAACTCTGACAGGCCAGTTTCTCTGAATAATTAAAGAATACTGAGGGTCAGATTTGATCCAAATAACTTACATTGCATAACACCGACATAACATTTAAATTGTTGTAATATAGTCCCAACATTATGCGCTGATTGCTACATTTTGGTAAATTACCCTCATCTCATTTATTGGGTTAATTGTCCCATTGTTACTTTGAAACAAAAAATAGATACACATACAGAGAAACTCACTTCTCGGCATCGCTGATATTTGCTAATCCCTGGTGCATGTACGAGTCTTCTTCTTGTCTTGATCCATTTAAAATAATGAGTAGTTAGACCACAAGTATGGCCATAAGCATTTTGTCATTGAGTTCAGCCAACTTGTTATAATGGGGCAACCACAGTAAAGGGATACTTACATGCTAATGCTTGTGACCCTCAGTGAAACTAGGTTACACAATGTCACAGAAATCAATTTAAATGGAAAATGATCATTATATTTAACAAGTCAATCTTACAAGTAAATTACATTGATCTTTCTGGACTGAAGTTCCAAGTTTGTTTGTTCCTTGTGTTTTCTGAGTTATTTGTAGCTCATTCTTATTTTTAAACTACCATTAGTAACGTTGGACATATTTCAAAGGATTTATACTGACTAATCAGTCTGGATTTGATTATTGTGTTGTTTAGCCCTTACACAAATATTTTTACATCTTGTGCTTGTGTTATTGTCACTGTCATCACTATCATCATCACTCTTGATATATTACAATACATTTGGTGAGAGGCATGGTTTCCAGTTTTAGTTATTAATAGCTTCTGGGAATTTTAGTATGTATATTTCGATTCCGGGTACGGCCTGTGTGGAGTTTGCAAGTTCTCCCTGTGTCTGCGTGGGTTTTCTCCGGGTGCTCCGGTTTCCTCCCACAAGCCAAAAGACTTGCAGGTTGATAGGTAAATTGGCCATTATAAATTGTCACTAGTATAGGTAGGTGGTAGGGAAATATAGGGACAGGTGGTGATGTTTGGTAGGAATATGGGATTAGTGTAGGATTAGTATAAATGGGTGGTTGATGTTCGGCACAGACTCGGTGGGCCGAAGGGCCTGTTTCAGTGCTGTATCTCTAATCTAATCTAATCTAATCTCCTGTATAGTGTCTGTTAGCCTGATTTGAACCAGAAGTTTCTTTATTCCTCGGGGAATCTAATCAATGGAGCAAGCAAAAAGTTACTATATTATCTGCAACCAGAAGTTAGATTCAGCCTGGTAAAAAAATTCTAGAAAATAATAGTTATATTGAACATGGGGCAATTTTAGAATCCCTGGTCAATGTACTCAGTAGCAAGTACAAAGCAGTCATAATGTTTGTAAACCAGGATTTAGATGCTCAGACCATTTCCAGCTCTTTTTATGGGCTAAAGAATGGCTAAACTACCCTCAAAGCTCAGAAGTACATTTTTCATTCACAGCTGAAACTGTTGAAAAAAATTGGTCTTGGAGTGTTATGTATGGTATCTATCAATCATACTTTACACAAGAGGCTAACAGATGGAAAAAATTGTGAGGTTATGCCCATGTCGGGCTCTGTCCAATATTTTTTAACATACTCCACTATCTTAAGTTCCTGTCATCTGTAAATTATTGATGAGAAAAATGGCTTGAAATTTCACACACCTTTTACACTATAACATTTTCCACAAATCACATATGTGGAGATGTGTGGCTTAAACAAAAATAAATGCTAAACTTCCTGCAACATAACTAGGCTATAAAATAAAAAGAAAGCAAATGACTGCTGCCTTGAAAGGAAGAAGAAATTAATTGCCCAGATATTGCAGTTGTAATGACAGTTTGAGAAAAGTGTTATTTTCTAGAAATTTTTAACCAGGCTGATTTTAACCTCTGGTTGCAGATAACATGGTACCATTCTGCCTGTGCCATTGATTATATTTCCTGAGGAATAAAGAAACTTCTGCTTCAAAACAGGCTAATAGACACTTTACAGGAAATTAATGCTAAAATTCCCAGCGCTTGCTGTCATTACAACTTTGAAACTGACAGCAACCTCTGGCATCCGCGCATGCGCAGTTAAATGCGGAAATCCAGAAGCTGCTGTCTGTGATTCCCTGTTCCTCCACAGGGTACACTGTGAAAGCTCCCACAGACTGTAGTCTTTAGAAATTAGTGAACTCCCTCATTTACACCGTAATATTGCTATCAAAAAAAACCCAAAAATGAAACTGTGTTACTGAGGTATAACTGGGTTTTTTTTACAGCATACTAAGTCATAACTACTGTTGAACAACATTTCTAGGCTATGGAAAACTGATTTTATATTTGCATAATGTCAGATTTTTCCATTGTGATAAAAATTCCAGAGCTTCTTAATATAACAATTCTTTTGTTTTAATGTTAGTTTATGATATTTCAGCTTCTGATGTGTTTATCACAACCTTTATTTTGCTCTTTGTAGAATTTGCAACAAGTGAAGGATATTCAGTGCATTCTACTTTCTGGTTTGCTGTCGGTGAGAATTCTCCAATGTGATTAGCTGTTTATCATGCTTGATAGCATCGCTGTTGCTGGATGCCTGGAGATCTCCTTGACTTGGTGCCAGATTCAAGCTAAGACTGGGTATGGTGAAATCCACGCCACAGACATCACTAGATCTTTGTGGGCAACTTACTTTGAGGTCAGGGCAAAGTGCCATCACTTTGCTGCTGACTGCAAAATCTAGGGCTAGATGTTTTTGCTTACCCCACTACACATTCAGACTTTGCTTATAAGATCTATAGCCGCAACCTGTACCTGATCGTGGTATCCTGCCACCATCCACATATTTTAGACAACTACAGCAGAAATGCAGCGAGTTTATATACAAAAATAGGTGTGCGTGGTCTGCTGCAACAACGTTGTTTTCTCATCCAGTTTTTAGTGGCCCAAATAAAACCAAAGCTGTCTTGTAAATCAAAGAATTTGCATTCTTGCTGTTATAATGTTTTTAGAAGGTAGTTTAATGGAGTGATTATGATTAGAAAACATGAGCATGTTGCAAATAAAATTCAATGCTCAAGGGAAATTGCTGCCAGATCTTTCAATCCCACCAAGCAAGGTTCAAAGACAACATCACAGCAGGCTTCTGGGAAGATGTATAACTTGTCCTAGTTTATATCAATAGCTTATCTAACAGAAGCCAGTTGGAAACTTCTCTAAAGTGAGACATCGTGAGACCACATATGAAATGTAATGAAAACAGTTATTATAAAGGCTAACTCATTTATGTACATCAGCTATTTAGTTTTATTTGTTTATGTATTTAATAATTTCTGGATGCATAAAGTGTAAAAAGTAATTATTATCTCAGACTTTAATTAAATGCCAAAATCACAAGGCTGAGAAATTTAAATGTCATGTGAAATATTCATGTCAAATATACACCATATAATTGAATGTTTTAACAATTGTTGTGTAAGTGGTATTTCTCTAAAAATATATGCAAGCAGTTTGCAGTTTTCTATACAGGGCATTGGTGAGACCACATCTGGAGTACTGTGTACAGTATTGGTCTCCTTATTTAAGGAAGGATGTAAATGCATTGGAGGCAGTACAGAGAAGGTTTACTAGACTAATACCTGGAATGAGTGGGCTGTCTTATGAGGAAAGATTGGACAGACTAGGCTTGTATCTGCTGGAATTTAGAAGAAGAGTAAGAGGTGACTTGATTAAAACATATAAGATCCTGAGGGGTCTTGATAGGGTAATGTGGAAAGGATGTTTCCCCTTGTGGGAGAATCTTGAACTGGGGATCACTGTTTAAAAAAAATAAGGGGTCGCCCATTTAAGGCAGAGATGATGAGAAATTTTTTCTCTCAGAGGGTCGTGAGTCTTTGGAATTCTCTTCCTCAAAAAGCAATGGAAGCAGAGTCTTTGAATACTCTAAAGGCAGAGGTAGATAAATTCTTGATAAGCAAGGGGGTGGAAGGTTATCGGGGGTAGGTGAAAATGTGGAGTAATCAGTTCAGCCATGAACTTACTGAATGGCGGAGTAGGCTCGAGGGGCCGAGTGGCCTACTCCTGCTCCTAATTCGTATGTTTGTCTGTATCTTCATAATATTGCAGCAGGATTGTGATAATTTAACTCTGTATATTAGGGAAATAACAAGAATTAACTTTAGCTGTCTGTTATGACCAGATGAGAAAGGTGTCTAGTGGGCCCTCTCAGCCTTCACCTGGTCCTACTGTAACAGGATTTAATTTTAAACACATCGTGTTTTGAGCTCCCCCTTGGTGAATCCTTGTTCACCGCTTTCCAATTATAAGACAAAGAAATGAGCACAAACAAGCTTTCTTAGGTTTAAAGGAGAAAAGTGAAATGTATTAAAACTTAAACTTAAACTCTAATTCGGTTAACGTCCACAGATACACGATGCGCCCACACTAGCTTGCATACGCAATACACACATGTAGATAGGGATAGAAAAGAGCAGAAGAAAAATAAAGTGGAGAGCTTTGAGGCAATATCTGAAGAGTTTCTTGTGACTGTGCTTCAAGTTCACTGTAGAGGCCTTTTGTAGGTAACTCTCATTTGAAGGTAATTCTTGCTTTTCGTTGGGGCCCAGTATTCTTCTTAAACCTTGTTCAGTGTAGGAGACTTTTCTCTCCTGGGATTCATGTGTCTTCAATGGATTCCAAAGCTGGTGAGAAAGAGATGGGAGCAGACAGAAGAGCGATGTTCTCAATCCAGGAGCCAGGTGCTTTCTGTCTTCAAACATTGTTTCTCCAATTTAAAACTCTCAGTTCAAATCTCTGCAACAACCAGTTAGTCATGTGACTAAAGTGGTCTGACCATGTCCATTATGTGTATTGGGAGCAGGGACTGGTTCCTTTGTTCCAACACTGTCTGCTAGTATGCAAAAATGTCTTTCCGGCTAGGGGCCTGGCAATTCCTTGATATAGGCCCTCTTTTCTTCCCAGCAACAATTTGAAGTTCAATATCCATGTGGCGAAAATAATGTACCTCATTCTTTAAATAGTAGCAATCAGGGATTCCCTCTGCTTCAATTTCGGACTGGGCAGCCTATGCTAACTTTCTCTTGCGATTTGAGAAAAAGGCATTTTGTTGAAAGGGTTGAGAGAAATATATATATAAGATACAGAAAACCATGCATTTCGCTCATTCATTTCTATTCATTCATGTGTGCTAAAGCTTATCAAAATTGTCTTTTCTGGGTGCCAGTGCCGCTTTAATTGCCCCCTTTTTGGCATCCCGGTAACCATATGGTTCTTCGGGGAAGCTTTTCTTCAGTTTGCCCACTTCCATGACTGCCTAGGGTATTGGTTCCTGTTGAGGTCATTTTTTTCCAGGAGAGTTAGTAGTGGGCGGGTCTTTTCTGAACTCGCTTTAAGGGCTTTGCTGAGTCATGCAAAGGCTTTTGACTTCAGGGATGGATGGTTCCCTTTTCTCCGACTGTGGGGGAGGATTCTTTGTTAATCTCCCCTTTGTTCTCTGGGACGCCCCTGCCTGAAGGTATTGGTGCAGATTTGACTGCACTCTCCTTTGGCACTTCAACTAGGTGAGGCCTCACCCTCTCGGTCACTGTGCCCCTTAAATGTCTTGCTTTGTCTCTGCAGGTTCCTGTAAATGCTGTTAGCAACTCTGGTGGGGTGCTTCTGGTGTCTGCATTTACATTAAAGGATGTGGGGTCTAATGTTTCAAATTTTTCGGGGTTGGCTGACCGGACAGGTAGCGGTTTCCATCTGGGATTCCTCCCGGACTTCTTTTAACCTGCCCTCCTGGTCACTTTTTCCCCTTCTCTTCCTAAACTTTTGCTTGCTTTGTGCCTGCCTGTCCCTTTCTGTTCTCAGCAGGGGGTCCCTTACAGTTCACCAGCCCTCTGCTGGAGGGTCCTCCCAACATCAGTACAGGACTTAGGGGTGCAGATTTCACTGTTGGTTGGGATTTCCCCTCAACCTGCACATGTGACAACTCCTGCAGTACTCCACCACATCTTTGTGGAGTTTTGGCCAGTCAAACTGCTGTCTTATCTGTGCTTTGGTCTTTCGTATACCGGCATGTACAGCCACTGTAGTCTCGTGGGCTCTTCTTAATATTTTTCCCCAGTACCTCTGCGGCACCACTAACTGGTGAATTACTGCCCATTCCTTGCTCTCAGGTCCGTGAGGAGAACTCCATTTCCTCATCAGTACCTCATTCTTTAAATAGTAGCAGTCAGGGATTCCCTCTGCTTCAATTTCAGACTGGGCAGCCTGTGCCAACTCTTTTAATACTGGGTCGGCTCGCTGAGCCTCGACTAGGGAAGATTCATTTAATTCATTCCCTGGGTCTTCTTACTTTCCAAAGAAAGTCTCAGACAGACAGACCTCATTGTCATCTGCCTGCAGTGCCAATTCAGTTTCCTCTAGGGGAGCTGGTTTGATCATGGCCTGATTCACCACACATTGAGGGAAACTGCAGGGGACCGTCTCCTGCCATGGCCCTGTCTCTCTGACCTCCTGCGGTCTTTCTTTCACTACTGGGGGGGTTACCACCTTCACCCCTGCCAGATCATTACTTAGAAGCAGGTCAATCCCATCCACAGGCAAACTAGAGACAATCTCTATGGTCACTGGTCCTGAAACTAGATCGCACTCCTGGTGTACCTGGTGTACAGGCACAGGCCTACATTGTCTCCAATACCATTCACCACCATTCTGGTGTTCACTGCACTCGCTGACAGAAAGGTCAGGCCTTTTTCTCGTAAAAGGGATCTAGTGGTCCCTGTATTCCTGAGAATTACTATGGGCTTGCTTGCCCCACTTGAGGGCTATGGGGTTACTTTCCTTCAGAGACAAAACCCTGTTAATCCTCAGGAATCCTATTAAATTTTCCTGCACTGGCCGTAGTAAGCTTCCTGGGTGCACTTTTACTGCAGTTAAAGTCACAGCTCCTACCGCTGTGCTTTCCATCAGGGTCCCATCTTCACTGAGCGGGTGGGCCCTCATTAACCCTACTGGTTTTCCCTTTGGTTTCCAGCAGTCAGCTTTTAAATGCGCTGCTTTATTATAATGGAAGCACACAGGTCTCCGGGTCTCACTCTTGCTCATAGCACCTTCCTGTTTGGCTGGAGGAGGGCCCCCGGTGTCTCCTGCTTTCCTTTCTCTACTGGGACTGCCTGGCTGGAGATCACCTTCCCACCCTATGTCCTTTTCGGATTTGTGGGGGGGGGGGGGCGGATTAGGAAAGCTTCTCCCCTGGGAAACCGACTTATAAATTAAAGAAAACTCATCGGTTAGCACGGCCACTTGCCGGGCTCTCTGAACCCGCTGCTCCTCTACATGGGTCTTTATTGAGAGTGGGAGAGAGTTTTTTGATTCCTCTAACAGAACTACTTCCCTGAGATTCTCATAGCTGAGCTGTACTTTAAGAACCTTCAGCCACTGGTCAAAAGCCAGTTGTTTACTTCTTTCAAACTCCAGATAAGTTTGATTAGATTGCTTTTTGAGGGTTCTAAACTTTTGGTGATAGGCTTTAGGTATTAATTCATATCCCCCAAAGATAGTATTTTTGGTCAGTTCATAACTTGATGAACTCTCATCTGGCAACAATGAATAAACCTCATGGGCTTTTCCAGTTAGCTTGCTTTGCAGTAAAAGAGACCTTGTTTCAGCTGACCATTTTAGCTGCCTTGCCAGTTTCTCAAAGGAAACAAAAAATTCCTCCACATCTTCGTCATTGAATTTTGGAATTAGTTGAGCGAGTTTTTGCAATTTTGTACCCAGTCCTGAATTATGCTCCTCCATATTGGCCATGCTTTCACTGGGGTTACTCTGTCGCCCCCTAATTAACTCAAGCCACTTCAACTCTCTTTCTTCGCATTCTTTCCGGAATATTCTTTCTCTCTCTCTTTCCTCTCCCTCTCATTCTTTCTCCTGTCTTTCTCTCTCTCTCCTGCCTTTCATTTTCTTCATGTTCCTTCTGGAAGGCTCTCTCTTTCTCCCTCTCTCTTTCTTTAAATCCAAGTTCCCTTTGTTCCAATTGTATCTTTGCTAACAATACCCTCTCAGCGTCTGCTTCTAACACTGCTTCTACCTCTTCAGATTCAAGGGAAAATTGTTTGGCCACTAGTCTTAGAAGTTCAGACTTCCTAGCCTTGCCACGTACAGTGATCCCACACTGCTCAGCCATTTTCCTCAACCTCTCCATAGACTTATCCCAAGTTATTTCACCCTGGCTTGGAGAGCTACTAGCTTCAGTTGCAGGCATGCATGCATTCAATCACACACAACCACAAGAAAACCTGTATTGAAAAGTTGCTCTTTCTTTTTGATTGGTAACAATTTGGTTTCCCACTTCCAATTTCGCTCATTTGTCTGTAAAATCCCGGACACTAGCACCCAAATTTCTGTTACGACCAGGTGAGAAAGGTGTCTAGGAGTCCCTCTCAGCCTTCACCTGGACTTACTGTAACAGGATTTAATTTTAAACCGTGTTTTGAGCTCCCCCTTGGTGAATCCTTGTTCACCACTATCCAATTATAGGCAAAGAAATGAGCACAAGCAGGCTTTCTTAGGTTTAAAAAAAAAGTGAAATTTATTAAAACTTAAACTCTAATTCGGTTAACGCCTACAGATACACGACGCGCCCATGTTAGCTTTCATACGCGATACACACATGCAGATAGGGATAGAAAAGAGCAGAATAAAAATATATTGGAGAGGTTTGAGGCAATATCTGAAAAGTTTCTTGTTACTGTGCTTCAAGCTCACTGTAGAGACCTTTTGTAGGTAATTCTCACTTGTAGGTAATTCTTGCTTTTCGTTGGGGCCCAGTATTCTTCTTAAACCTTGTTCAGTGTAGGAGACTTTTCTCTCCTGGGGTTCATGTGTCTTCAATGGATTCCAAAGCTGGCAAAAGAGATAGGAGCAGACAGGAGAGAGGTTTTATTAGTCCAGGAGCCAGGAGCTTTCTGTCTTCAAACACTGTTTCTCCAAATTAAAACTCTCAGTTCAAAACTCTGCAACAGCCAGTTAGTCATGTGACTAAACTGGTCTGACCACGTCCGTTCTGTGTATTGGGAGCAGGGACTGGTTCCTTTGTTCCAACACTATCTACTAGTGTGCAAAAATGTCTTTCCGGCTAGGGGCCTGGCAATTCCTTGTAATAGGCCCTCTTTTCTTCCCAGCAACAATTTGAAGTTTAATATCCATGTGGCGAAATTAATGTGCTTCATTCTTGGCAGGTGGGGGCCTGCTGACTCTGTACAAAAATTCATATTGGCTATAGTTGTCACAAATGCCACTGGGGAATATCAGTTATAATCCAGAATCTTCCAGTGTTATTTCTTCTCTTCTTGGTGAGCAGCAACAAGATGGGGTTTGCACCTGCCATTGTGACCCTGCCAAATCCTTGAGCCATTATCTGGCTTAGAGAAGAGGCTCCTGACATGATCTGTGCCAACAAGGAGTGCATGACACAGCCAACGAGGAGAATTCTCCCAGCTCTTCAATGGTCCCGCTGAAAAGGTGACCAGAGATTTAAAGGGGTTGAAGAACCTCCAAAAGAGAACAACTATCTTCTAGGCCTTGGTGACTGGAGGGATTTGAGCTCGGGGTAAGAACAGAGCTGTATGCCTAATCACACAATTTTACACCCTATTCTGTCTGATTTTGGGTGTGATAATGGAGGAACAGCCTGTGTCATGTGACTGGATTCCACATTTTGGCTGTTTGCTCCTGAGTGGCTTAGTTAAACAGCATATGACAGTTGGTCTTGGATCGGCAGGCTTGGGAAACCTTTACCTGTCTTCTTACTTTGTTAACCATCTAGTGGTTTTTCCTGGATACTGCATGTGTGTCATTGTGAGTTGAGGTCAAGAGTGGGCTCAGTTGAAGTGCCTCTATTGTTAAACAGCTCGACAGTACTCACTATTTAGGGTGACACTTGAAGAATGACCACTGGGGTGCCTGATGCCAATGGAAATTTACTTCAGCAAGAGAGAATATGTAAATAAGGCAAGGAGAGGTGACAAGGAGGAAAATAGGCCAAAAGAAATTTTGGATATGAAAATTATAACAGTGACAGAGATAGCAATTTAGAGAGATTGTAACCCTTAAATGTTGCAATAAAATAAATATATTAAAGTTAGATATCGGTCTGTATTGCTAAAATCTACCTTTGACGTATAAATTTTATGGAAAAAGATGAGATATTGGTGGCTCATTTTGTAAGTCGAAAGTACACAACTATTTATTAGTGGAACAGGAGTAATAAAGAAATACATTTATATGTTTTAAAATGTTATTTCTTCCTTGTCTAATTTTCAAATATTATCTTCATGGCATACTGTACTCAATAGCACACCCTTGACCTCCAATCAGAAAGAATCACAGAACTGTTACAGCACAGAAGGAGGCCATTTGGCACATCATGTCTGCACTGGATCTCCGAATGAGCAATTCACTTAGTGCCATTCCCCTGCCTTCTCTCCACAATCCTGCATATACTTCCTTTTGAGATAGCTTTCTAATTCTCTTTTGACTGCCTCAGTTGAACCTGCCTCCATCACATTCTCTGACAGTCCATTCCAGAACCTAACTACTTGCTGTGAGAAAAAGTTTTTCCTCATGTCGCCATTGCTTCTTTTGCCAATTACCTTAAATCTGTGCCATCTCGTTCTTGATTCTTTCACGAGTGGGAACAGTTTTTATCTATCTACTCTGTCCAGACCCCTCATGATTTTTAATACCTCTATCAACGATCCTCTCAGCCTTCTCTTCTCCAAGGAAAACAGTTCCAATGTCTCCAATCTATCTTTGTAAATGAAGTTCCTCAACCCTGGAACCATTCTTGCGAATCTTTTCTGCACTCTCTCCAATGCCTTCACATCTTTCCTAAACTGTGGTGCCCAGAACTGGACATAACACTCCAGTTGAGGCCGAACTAGTGTTTTATACAAGTTTAACATAACCTCCTTGCTCTTGAACTCCATACCCCTATTAATAAAGCCTAGGATACTGTATTCATTATTAACTGCTCTCTCAGCCTGTCCTGCCAACTTCAATGACTTATGCACATATACCCCCAGGTCCCTTTGCTCCTGCCCCCCCTTTAGAGTTGAACTCTTCATTTTCTATTGTCTCTCCTTGTTCTTCCTACCAAAATGAATCACTTCACACTTCTCCGCATTGAACTTCATCTGCCACTTGTCCGCCCATTCATCCATTCTATCTATGTCCTTTTGAAGTTCTACACCATCCTCCTCACAGTTTACAGTGCTTCCAAGTTTTGTATCATCTGCAACTTTTGAAATTGTGCCCTGTGTACCAAGGTCTAGGTCATTAATATATATCAGCAAGAGCGATGATCCCAACACTGACCACTGGGGATCTCCACTACAAACATCCCTTCAGTCCAAAAAACATCCATTAACCACTACTCTCTGTTTCCTATCACTCAGCCAATTTTGTATCCATGTTGCTACTGTTCCTTTTATTCCATGAGCTTTAACTTTGCTCACAAGTCTATTGTGCCGCACTATCAAATACCTTTTGGAAGCCCATGTGCACCACATCAACAGCATTTCTCTCATCAAACCTTTCTGTTACTTCTTCAAAACAACTGTAGAAAATTAGTTAAACACAATTTTCCCTTAACAAATCTGTGCTGCGTATCCTTAATTAACCTGCATTTGTCCAAGTGATTATTAATTTTGTTCTGCATTATTGTTTCTAGAAGTTTCCCCATCACTGAAGTTAAACTAACTGGCCTGTAGTTGCAGGTTTAACTTTACAACCTTTTTTGAACAAGGGTGTAACATTTGCTAACAAAATGTTGCCTGATAAAGTGCCCTCAATGCCTCTCTGTGAGTATTTTTGATTTTACTTTTCTTAAGGGAACACTTTTGCCCAAATTTGTGCATTTCCATACGGAACTAACTGGCAACTCATCAGGAAGAGAGTGCCAACCATAAATTAGTTGATGTCACAGCATGTTAGTGTAGTAATCCACTGTGTAACTATGGGACTACAACTTAATTGGTATGATGAGGCTAACCAATATGTTTATTGCACATTAACTGTTATGATGACAAGAAGGACCTGGTTTGTTCTATGAACAGTTGGCACAGATGATTGTTGCATGCGGTTTGCCAATTACAATCAATTTTCTACACTATTTTACAGGCTGAGACCAAGCTGGCATTCCTGGAATGTGACAATAGAATCAAATATTTCATGGTTTTTCAAACAAGCAGTGAAATTTCAAAGCTCTGGTTTAGAATGCAGGCCATCTAAGACTGAAACAGATAATATTCATTTCAATTTTTCATCCTATGATTCAAGGATGAAAATCTGACAAATCTACGGGCTGGATTCTATAGGCCCCCCGCGGAACTTGGCAGTGGGCCAGAAAAATGGCGGACCGCACGTTCGGGCTGCATGTCGCAGAGCTGCTGCGATCCTAAACGCAGTGGCTCATTAGCATGCCCCCACAATGACATGGAGGGGGTGGGCGAGCCGTCCCTGGCAACGGCGTCCAGTGCCACCACGCAGGTGCCGGCCCCATTTTTAAAGGGCTTAGAGCCCCAAATGAGAGTTTCAAATCTTAAAGGCTAACCGCATTTAAAACTCTTAAAAATTATTTTAAAAATCTTTCCATCCCCTCTCCCACCCCCGCAATAGCTTTACCCCCCAAAATACTTACCTTGACGACATGACCTTCCCACCCCACCAAAGTTCATAAACTCTAACCCTTAACCCCTTCCCACCATCCCTTCAACCAATCCCCACTCCCGCACTGAGAAAATGACCTACTCCCTGCTCCCCACAGGAGTCACGCCTCGTTTCCCCAAATGGGGCTCCGAAGGTGTGTCGATGCCAGCCGCCAGGATGAAGATCACAACCTGCTGTCTGAATCTCAGCGGCCTGCATGTTAATGAATGGTAAGTGGCCATCTGCATATTGTAATGCGGGTCCTGTTGCTGAGCGACGGGGGGGCCAACACAAGGCCTTTCCGCTGCTGCCGAGATCGGGATAGGCCCTGCCGGAGCCGAGGTCGGTGGCGTGCCTCATCCGGAGCAATCATCATGCCTCCCCCGCCACCATTCAAGACATCGAGGGCTCTAAAAAATTCAGAATTCAGCCCTAAGATGTAATCTTGTTTAAACTTTATCTATTTAAACTCTGTTCAAACAATGAAAAATTGATTCAATAAGCATCTGCACCAATGAAAGACTGTCACAGCATATATTGAGTTGCAGGTGTGCAATATGTCATGCTCATGAGAAGTGCAGCGATGAAAATACAGAACCAAACTGAAGAGTTATAAAAATAACAAACAATTTTAAACATAGGAACACAGGAAGATAGGAACAGGAGTAGGCCATTCAGCCCCTCGAGCCTGTCCCACCATTCAATGAGATCATGACTGATCCGCGGCCTAACTCCATATACCTGCCTTTGGCCCATATCCCTTAATATCTTTGCTTAACAAAAATCTATCTATCTCCGATTTAAAATTAACAACTGTTATAGCTTCATCTGCTGTTTGTGGGAGTGAGTTCCAAACCTCTACCACCCTTTGTATGAAGAAATGCTTCCTAACATCTCTCCTGAACAGTCTGGTCCTAATTTTTAGACTATGCCCCCCAGTTTTAGAATCTCCAACCAGTGGAAATAGTTTATCTTTATCTACCCTGTCTTTTCCTGTTAATATAGAGTCATACAGCACCGAAACAGGCCCTTCAGCCCACTGAGTTGATGCTAACCATCAACCACCCATTTATACTAATCCTACATTAATCCCATATTCCCGACCACTCACCTACACTAGATGCAATTTACATTGGCCAATTTACTTATCAACCTGTAAGTCATTGGTAGTGAAAGGAAACCAGAGCACCTGGCAGAAACCCACACAGTCACAGAGAGAATTTGCAAACTCCACACAGGCAGTGCCCAGAACTGAACCTGGGTCGCTGGAGCTATGAGGCTGCAGTGCTAACCACTGCGCCACTGTGCCACCCTTTTATTCTTTATATCCTTGGATGCATCTCATCTGGCCCTCATTCCTTATCCACTTGAAGTCTTTATCCACAAGAATATCTTGAAGACTTCAATCAGATCACCCCTTAACCTTCTAAATTCTAGCAAAAACAGGCCTAATTTGTGTAATCTCTCCTCATAACTTAACCCCTGTAGTCCAGGTATCATTCTTGTAAACCTATGTTGCACTCCCTCCAAGGCCAATATATCCTTCCTAAGGTGTGGTGCCCAGAACTGCTCACAGTTCTCCAAGTGGGGTCTAACCAGGGTTTTGTACAGCTGCAGCATAACCTCTGTGTCTTTATACTCCAATCCTCTGGATATAAAGGCTAGCATTCCATTAGGCTTTTTGATTATTTTCTGCACTTGCTATGGCATTTTAAAGATCTGTGCACCTGAACCCCCAAGTCTCTTTGGACATCCACTGTACTTAACCTCTTCCCATTTAGAAAGTACCCTGCTCTATCCTTTTTTGATCCAAAGAGACTGGTACATGCACTGTCAACAAATTTCAAGACAAGACACATGAACATCTGCATCTCTTGCACTCCAATCCACATCTGTGTCTACTAGGACTGAAAACCAATTAAGCCCCGTCTGCATGGAAATGTAAGAGATAATCACACCTGGGCCGGGATTTTATGTCAGGGCTGAGGCCTCGCCCACCAGCTTAAAGTTGGGGGCAAGCCCACCTCTGCTGTGCCTGGGAGCCACTCAGAGATTTTACGTGGCCCAGGCCCTTAATTGACCTTGGGCGGGACTTCCGCCTCTCTGAAGCAGCAAGTCCCAACTCAGGAGCTGCCAGCCAATCAGGGGGCCGGCAGCTCCTCGGTCCCAGCAGTGCCACCGGGAGCAGTGGGCACTGCTGGGACTGCACCCTGCTGCAGGAGGATTATGGATGCCAGTGCCAAGAAAATTAAGTGGGGTTTTGGTCCCCGCCGGGGACAATCGACTGGTCCCAGACGTAGGGGGGTGGGTGTCAATCAGGAGGGCGGTGGGAGGTGCACTCATGGGGGTGGCAGGAGCTGCTGAAGGGGCCCTCCATGGAGCACAGGGTGCCTGATCAGGAGGGCACCCCTCCTCGGGCCCACAAGGAGGCCCCCTGGTATTGCTGGGTGGCCTCCACAGCTGACAAATTGCCTGTCCGCTGCTGGTAATATACCAGTAGTGGTGGTAGAAGGTACTTTCGTAATTAATTGGCCACTTCAGGGCCTCAATTGGCCCGGGAAAGGCGGGTCATTTGTCACCTCTCCTACCACTCGTAAAATTGCAGCGGGGGCGAGACAGTGGCGGGAACGGCACCCCCCCCCACCTCCCACATAATTTTACGCTTCCCCTGCCTCCAGCCTGCTCCCACAAGGGACGCATAATTCCAGCCCTGGATTTGAGCTATACTCAGACACAATGAGACAAGAACTTTTTCAGACTTCTCGTCTCCGAATAACCTCTATTACAATGGAGTGTGAACCACCCTCATCTCCTCAGAATGGAGCCATCATCAAGGCCAGCTGGGACTGAAACTTGAAGCCACATGAGCGAAACCAACTCTTGTAAAACTTAAAAAGTAATCATCTTGAGGAACAAAGGGACGTCTTTTCAGGACAGGACTAGAGACAACAACATCAGTCTAGTCTCTCCTCATCTCTCACAGTACAGCAACAAAAATGTCATTTTGAATTCCAGCAAGGCTGAGAGAGAGATCAATTCCAGCCAATACAGTTGAACTCTGCTGCGACAAGTTGGAGACTAGCTATAGCAGAGACAAGAGAGTGCCTTGGAAAAATTGACTTTTCTACTGGTGAGAATTGACCTAAGACATCAGCACCATCTTCAACTCAAAGTGATCCGCCAGGATATTGCAACAGCAACAATACCACACAACCAGCAAACAGGCCTGCAACTTTAAAAATTCCCCTTCTGAGGAACATCCCACAGGTTATTCCTGAAACAGCAGACTTTTACATCCTGAACTCTGAACACCTCTTACCCTGTACTTTTCTATCTATCTTCTCAAGAGTGCATGTAAGAGTGAATGCATGTGTGAGTGGTGTTGTGATCTTTTCAGGATTTGTTTATAATAAATAGTTATCTATTTTTTAACCTACAAGAAAACCTGTCACTGTCTGTTTGTTTGGCAAATAAAACACAAGGGGTTAAAACACTAGTAACAAAACCACTTGCTGTGCTCAGTTGGGAGATGAACAGTAGGAATAGACCATGCCATTACCCACCTGGCCGTAACAAATAGAATGGACCAAATTATGTTTTTAAGATGGTCGTATGATTTATTAGTTTTATCAATGGGTATATTGCTTGAACTTAAGAGTTCAGCATATTTACATAAAACATCAGATACCAAAGTTACATTTTATTTCTAGAGACTTTGCTATGATAGTAAATGCTGTAAATGGTGGGAAATGTTGTGCTACTGCTAATTTCGTTCATTTGTTAGTGTCATCCTCTTCCCAAAAGATTGACTGCCGTGGATCTCCACCTCTGTCTGTCCTGGGCTGCTCTTAACACATTTCGCATAGGTCAACTACATCTAGTCCATTGTATCCATCATCCATTTTCTCCTCTGCTTCCCTCTCCTACATTTTCTGTCAATCTTTCCTTCCAATAATTGTCTCTATCTACCTTCTGCTCTAATGTTGTGACTGAAGTGTTGTATCTTTCTCTCATTGATGTTATACACTAATTTCCTCTTTTCTCCAGCCATTTCCACCACTTCCTCATTATTCTTTCTGTCTGTCTAGGATATGCAGACCATCCTGCTAAATGTCCACATCTTGAATGCATGCAGCTAATCAATAGTCTCTTTGTTTGTTGTCCATGCCTCTGAGGCATATAACATAGATGACAAAATGTAGCACCTCAGCATTCTTTTCCTAAGATTTGGGTTCAGTTTCTTTGATGTTAACCTGTCCTTCATTCTGACAAAGCTGGTCTTGGCTATCTCAATTTTCCTTCAGATCACTGCGAATATAATTCTCCTTCAAATCACTGCTAATATGTTCTAGTGAAGACTCTATATTAAACATTAACTTATCTGTTCTCTCCACAGATGCTGATTAATCTGCTTAATGTTTCCAGCATTTTATGTTCTTGATTAAAATACATTGCTATTTGTACATACCTTAGAGTCACATGTCCTTACTTAGCAGAAAATCTACAAGAATGCACTCTTGTGTTATCTATGAACTTGACAATTATATAATTTGGAATTGCTATTTATCATGTAGTGGGACTAGAAACATGAAAAATGATTGTAGTTAATTCAAGTGATGCCTAGTGAGCCCACTCACTCACTCACTCCTCTTTTTGAACCAACAGCGATTTTGGGACTTAGGGATTTAAGACATTTATTATGCTATACGAACATTAGCATATGAATGTTTACCATGTTCAAATAAAATTCCCTTCTCCATTATTTTAACAGAGGCATTACCCCATTAATTTTAAACAGGTTAATTGTTTGCTTTTCTCCAGTTACTTTGAAATTCATACAAGTCTGTTAAACATTCTTACTCTAATATTTGGACAGTGTAATTTCTAGACCATGGAACTTGATTCCCTAACGAAAATAAAGATCAAAGGTAGCCTTGTTGAAGTACCACTGGGATTTTGCAGGCAGGCTCCTTCTTGGTGGCGGAAATACTGTCAGAAGCAAACCAAGGGTGATGAATTCTAATGCAGAAAACTGGGTTTGGTTTCCTAGGGTAAAAGAGGGGTGGGTTAAATTCATGCCCCACTGCAATACTGCTGCTGGGAGGATAATCCCAAGCTAAAGTAGCTAAGTCATTCCGTTTCTGGAATGCTTCTTACAGTGAAATCACAGAATTCCATGCTTGGAAAATATATAAACTGGACAGATTTTTAACATTTAGATCCGTTAGCAGCAGGAGAGGCTGGCAGCGGGCAGGAACCCTGAAAGTTACTGGAGCAGGCTTTGCTGCAGCGTTTCAATTTAGCCACAGTATTAGCATTCTGTTTCCAGATTTCCCACCAATATGAGCGGGCAGATGTGTGTGATGCCCACCCGCACCTGACAGGCTCTTTATTTAAAGGGACCCCAGCATGGGTCAGAATAGATCCATTTTAGAAATGTCAGGGCAGAGAGTGCAATTGCAATGATAGATTCTCAACGTGGAAAGGCTGTGGGTTGTAAGGGCTGGCAGAGAAAAATTCTTCCAGCAAATGAGAGGGCGGCACAGTGGCGCAGTGGTTAGCACCGCAGCCTCACAGCTCCAGGGACCCGGGTTCGATTCCGGGTACTGCCTGTGTGGAGTTTGCAAGTTCTCCCTGTGTCTGCGTGGGTTTTCTCCGGGTGCTCCGGTTTCCTCCCACAAGCCAAAAGACTTGTAGGTTGATAGGTAAATTGGCCATTATAAATTGTCACTGGTATAAGTAGGTGGTAGGGAAATATAGGGACAGGTGGGGATGTTTGGTAGGAATATAGGATTAGTATAAATGGGTGGTTGATGTTCGGCACAGACTCGGTGGGCCGAAGGGCCTGTTTCAGTGCTGTATCTCTAATCTAATCTAAGAAAGCCAAGCCGGCAAGGCTGGAGGTGGCTTAGGAGGTTAGCTGCAGGAATGTGGTACCTAGCACATAGATACAGTGCTGAAAGAAGTTCAATGACTTCATCAGAGCAGGAAAGGTGAGTGGCATCCCACATTCAAGTGCTACCCACCCCTCACTCTGACATCCCCAGCATTCTCCTGCATAGCGACTGCTCAGACCAACACACCATGCAGCTCTACCCATTCCTCTCTTTTGAGGCACCTCCCCACATTCCCATCTGAACATCCACCACTCACACTCACCTTCATCTTCTTGCCATCTCTCACCCACTCTCAGACTCACCCTCCACAAATGTTCTTCCATCCTCTCAAACCATTGCAGGAAGAGGCAGAGAGTAGAGGGTGCACCTCCAGTCATCGCCACCCTGAACACTGTGGAGAAGGAGGAAATGAAGATCAGCAGAGTGGTGGAGTACATAGTCACTGGAGATGGGGAGATGGGGATCTCCCAGATACCCAGTGAGAGAATTATTTTTCACACGGCCATATGGCACACAACACTCACTCATGTTGAATGGTATCACCAGTAACTGAAATATGATCCTCTGTACAATGAAGACGTAGAACACTTTCTCCTTGTCAGTTCTAATTCATGTTTTTCATCTCCCAAAGGCCCTTCAAGTATCGAGTAGGAGCTGGTGCAGGAGGAGGCCATTAAGTCCTCAGAGGAGGCTGTGCACTCTGAAGAAGCACCATCACACAACTCATGCACACCCTTTACCAGCTCAGATACATACGCCACAGTGGGGCCTCCAAGGCAAGTAGCTAGGTTGTCACATGGTGGGCAACACCTCACGAGTGAGCAGGAGCAGGTGTTGGAGACAGGAACAGCAGTGGAGATTCCCCATTGGAGGGTCCAGGATCCTCCAAGTTCTGTTCAGCTGCATGCAAATGCTGAGCCTTGGGGGTTATCAACAAAGCCAACTATTCTGAAGCAGCAACAGAAATGTGTGAGGTTCTGTCAGCATGTTCAGAGGCACTGTGCACCACTGGAGAGACATTGGAGGAGACTGTCTCTATCATGAGTGCCATGATGTCACAGGCCTTTGCACTGATGTCTACATCCATGGAAAGTGTGACCACCTGCATAGAGCATCAGATGTGGCAGACGGCTGAGTGCATGCTGGTCCTCACCAATGGCCTGCACACTCAGTCTGCCAGTTTCCAAGGGTGCGCAGTGCCCCTGGAAATGCTGACAGAACCTCTCACATTTTCTGTTGCTGCTCAAATGGTGTCAGTGGTGGCTGTTCAGATAGGGATGTGAGGTGGTGCTTCGAGAGAGAGGAAGAGTGGAGCTGCAGGGTGTGTTGGCCTGAGGGGTGCAGTGCAGGAGAATGCTGGGAAGTCAGACTGTGAGGGTTTATACCTGAAAGTGGAATGTCACTCACCTTTCCTGTCCTGATGGAGTCATTGAACCTTTTGTGACACTGAATCCAAATGAAAGGGATCACAGTCCTGCTGCACACTGTATCTGCCACTTCCAGCTATGCCTGTTTGGTCTGAGAGGTTGGGCTGCTCCTCCTGTCCATGGGAAATAATACTGCTCTGCAGGCTCCCACAGCCCACAGCAGAACCTCCAGAGAAAGGTCAGAGAACTGGGGGTCAGCCTTCCCAAGTTGCGTTACCATTCTTGTGGTTGCTGAAGTCTCAGCAGTCAATCTGGGTTGCAGCCATTCTGACCCCTGCAGGGGTCCGTTTAAACCAAAATCCTTCCATTGGCAGGTGTGGATTGTCATCATGACCGTACTATCTGATTAGTCAGGAAAGCCGGAAGCAGGATGCGCAGTTAAACAGCTACGGCAAAGCCCACTCCAGTGACAATATGGTTCCCAACCCACTGCCAGCACCCCCGCTCCCACCTCCCCACCCCCCGCACTGCGAGCGGGTCAGTTATTTAAAAATTCTGCCAATTATTTCTGAGAGACACATCATTTATATATGTAAATAATTTTTGAGATTTTAAATATTTTATCTCACAAAATTTTCAACACTTCACCTGAAGCCTCTTTTTCATTGCCAGGATATGGTTCCTTGGATGGTCCTTTCTCTTTATTACATTTCCCGAGTGACCATTACTTAATGTTTAACCCATGATCCTTGCGGGTCATTCAAATGAATGACTAAAAAAAAATCTAGTCTGTTTCTATCCAGCAGGGGCTTCTAGGCAGCAATCAAGAAGGGGATTGAAGCACCCTTACTGCTAACACAACTGAAATCAGCGAATGCAGCACCAATAAGGAATCACACCTAGAACTTTCCCTGTCTGTATGGCTCATCTACTCATTAAACAAACTTACGGAGCCATCAGGATTTGGAATAGAATCAGAAAATGCTGGAAATGCTAAGTAGGTCTGGCAGCATCTGTGGTGAGAGAAACAGTGTTAACGGACTGGATTTTATGCCAGGCGGGTGGGAACTGGCCACCGACATAAAAGTTGGTGGCGAACCCGCTTCAAACCAGCCCAGGGATCTGACCACAATTTTATGGGTCCCCAGACTTTACTTGTTCCAAGGCGGGACTTACACCTGTGTAAGGGAGGACGTCCGCCTCATTGAGCTGCTGGCCAATCATCGGGCCGGCAGCTCTTAGTCACAGCAGTGCCGCCAGGAGTGGTGGCCACTTCTGGGACTGCAGCCCAGCCAAGCACATGGAGCCAGGACTGAAGGTATATAAGGGTTACCTCACCGAGGAGATTGGTCATGGCCCGGCGACACAAGGGTGGTCGTTTGGGAGGAAGGTGGGGGGAGGGGGGGGTGTCTCGGGTCCTGGGGGTGGTTGGCGAAGCGAGGGCGGGCCTCAATCGGGCAAACTGTGCCCGATTGTCAGGGTCTCCCCACCAGTGCGCTGAGAGGCCACCAAGTATCACTGGGCGGCCTTTCACATCTCCATGATGGCCGTCTGCCACGGGTAAAATATCCGTGGAGGTGGGCGAAGGTCCTTAAGTGGCCATTAAGTGGCCACTTAAGGGCCTTGATTGGCCTGGGGCGGGAAGCCCGTTTCCCCCTCCCCGCCCCGCTGGCTCGCGTAAAGGCCTCCTGGAGCCTCCCACTTAATTTTACGCCACCCACCATGCGGCACGCTGGAGTGGCGTCAAATTCTGGCCAACTTTGCAGGTCAATAAGCTTTTATCAGATCTGAGGTTATTGACCTAATTTCCACTGGTCAGGGAATCTAGAACACGGGGATACAGTCTCAGGATAAGGAGCCAATCATTCAGGACTGAGATGAGGAGAAATTGCTTCGCTCAAAGGGTTGCGAATCTTTGGAATTTTCTACCCCAGAGGGTTGTGGTTGCTCCATCATTTAAGGCTGCGATAGATACATTTTTGATCCAGCAAGGAATCAAGGGGTATGGGGAGCGGGCAGGAAAGTGGAATTGAAGCCCAAGATCAGCCATGATCATATTGAATGGCGGAGCAGGCTTGATGGGCCATATGATCTACTTCTGCACCCATTTCTTGTGTTCTTGTGTGTTCCCTCCTCAGCTGCTTAACCTGCTGAGTAATTCCAGCATTTTCTGTTGATTATTTCTGAGTTTCAGCATCCGCAGTATTTTACCTTTGTATTAGGATTTTGAATATTTTCATTAAGATTTTGGGAACAGCCATAAATCTATTTCAATTCAAATCAGTAGCATTTGTCATAACTACCTTTCCCGTGTGTTTGTTATGTCAGAGTTCAAGATTAATCACTGGCACAAACTGCCATTATTAAAAACTGGATACTTTTGGCATCATTACATACAAAAAAATGACTCATTGCATGTGTTCATTGCATTGAAAGTTAGAGAGCATTGTAATGCAGCTGTCAGTTTTTAGCAACTGATCTCTGGGTCTTTTACAAGTGATAAATTCACAGAATAGGTATCTTTTGTCAGTAGATAATGTTACTTTTCTATAATGCCACCAAGTATCCCAGAGCTGATCTTATCAAACTGAATGCATGATGAGACACAAGGGTATGCCTGAGGCATATTGTTAAAATATGGCTATCCCCACCACAGTAGCTTACGTTTTACCGATATGGTATATCAAGGCAGAACTGCTCAGCTGACTCTTGTATTTCAATATGATGAACCTACGCCCCAGTCTTTTAAATGTATATGCTTTGATTTTGTGAATATGAAGACTAGTAATTATCGGTTTAAACCAAAGAATTTTGTGACCATTTCTGTCAACAGCACTTTGTAAGAACATTCTTTTGTTAGGTGTTTTTCTTTTGAAGTAATTATAGAGAACTCTCTTCAGCTCAACTTGTAATCTCACAAAGGGCTTTGTAGCACGCAAAGTGTAAGTTGCCATTTGCCAACGAGCCTGAAAACAAAACTACTTCTAATGCGTATATTTAATTGTATTCATGGATAGATAACAATGACATCAGAAACATGTAATTGAAGAAGTCAGTAATTCAATATGGTGTATGTTGTCCTTCATTGTAATGTTTCTCAACCACTATCTGAAAGGATAGTGAAAAGAAACATTTCAATATTTAGTAGAGGATGGAATTATTACTCAGAAATAAGCTAATTACCAGATATCATTATACAGCAATACTTTTTGTTGAAATATGTACTGAAGTATTCACACCTGCCAAAATGAGACATATTAATTTCGTCATATGGGACATTATTTTTGACCTGTTACTGGACTTGAAATAACTTGTTTAAAAAGACCACAACAGTGGCTGAAAACATGGCTGCACATTTGCATTCTAAAAAACAGTTGCCTAAAGAATACAATGGGAGTGCCTCCCTGATTAAATTAGTCAGATGGATTTTGATCAAGAAATATTGAATGTGTAAGAGCCAACATTCCACACCACACCCCTCCCCCCCACTGAGAGTATCTGCTAAGCTTGAAGGAATCCACAAAATCCTGCAGGCGAGGCTGCTCTAAATAAGGAGCTAGTCACATGACTAACCTGCTGGCAACTGGGAGCTGTTTGAATTGTGCCACACAGAAAGGAACAGACTGCAATTTGAAGACAAAAGAGAAGGAAGGTCTCTCACTGTCTCTTTCTCTCTCTTGCTCTCTCAAGCAAAGGTCAGGGACCCACAGAAGTATCAAGCCTCAAGTCAGAAGACCAGTGAAACAAGTTTCAAAGTGTACATTGGGCCCCAACAAGAACTGCAAGACTTTACATCAAACCCAAAGCCAGTAACTGAATTCCAGCTATTACTTCAAACCTTTCCCTTTCTTTCTCCTCCTCTGTCTCTATCTGCCTGTTTATCACGTATGCATGCTAGCATGGTCGCATTGTGTATTTTTAGTAGTTTTAACTGAATTAGAGTTTTAAGGTTAATAAACTTACACCTTTCTTGTTTAAATCTGAGAAAACCTGTCTGGTCGATTTCTTTGCAAACACAATTAGAGAGCACTGAGCAAGGACTCACTGAGAGGGAAGCTAAAACACGGTGTTTTAAAAATTAAACCCTGTTATGACAAACCAGGAAAAGGCTGAGAGGGAACTCCTAGACCCCTTTCTCACCTGTTCATAACAGTGATGTTGATGAACCATTCTTAGATAATAATTTTGGGCATGAAGTGGGTAATTTGCTAATTTGGCGGCATTACTGCAACAGTGTAATGATATAATTTGCTAATAATTCTATGCATATTCAGACTGTCATAAAACATCAGTGAGATTGATGGAACATTTATAAATGTGGAAATGTCCTCAAATAATGAATCTTCTTTAGAATTATTAATATCTAAAGTGAATTCTTCAAAGCTTCACTACAACATTTTATGATTAACATTTTCTAATCCATAATAAATATTCTCACAATGTGTGAAAACTTAAAAAATGATATTTAATGGAACTTCAACAAAAGGCTTGATAATTCAGAAATATAATTTTTGCCAACAAATCAGCATTTGGATTGATATCTAATGGTATAAATAGCCTGATTAAGTAAGAAGAGATAACAATCATTATAAATTAGATAAACTATAGTCCACTGTCTGCTAAGAGCTGAGATAGAGGCTTTGTCTCCACTCTGCTGGTGTCACCCTCACACAAGGAGTAATTATGAAATATATAATGAACTTACAAAACAAACCCAAAATGGGTACTTTTCCTGACAAACAATATGGAGTCCAGAGGTCAGGTGACCTTATCCTGTACTGCCAGTACACATGGAGTCAATCTACAAGTCTGGGCCAGCCTTCAAGAAGGCATTAAAATGTAAATAGCCCGATTTGTGTTAATGGCTACCTCTCTTTAAAAGATTGGGTTAACAATGATGTGGCAGTCATGGACTGGGATTTTATGCTGACAACAGGGGTCTTGATATCCGGAAAAAGCGACGCTGAGATCTTCATGTTGCCTCTTCTCTGGAAGGCCCACCCAATCTAGTGCCAACAGGCACTTAAGTGGACAGTGGTGGCCCTTCCACAGGATCAAGGACCCCGTTGCCGGAAGCACCGCCCTTGGAGAGCTGCCAGCCAATCAGAGGCTGACAGCTCTTCCATTGAGCAACGCCACTGTGGAGTTGGTGGCTGCTGCCAGAGGAGTACTTAACAGAGAGCCCGGAGCGGCACTGGACCCAGGCCACAGGTAGGTCATGGCGGAGAGGTCTTGTGGGGTGGGGGTCATGAGGGACGAGGGAGGGGGAGGTTGCTAGAAAGGGCAGGGGGTGGTTCTCAGTAGGCCCACCCTTCCTGATGCCTTCAAAATGTTATGATAAATGTGGTTGCTTCACATGAGGTCATGGCCAATTCCAATGTATGCATGGGTTAGTCTGTAAAACAAACTTTTTAAAATTGACAATGAGCCATTTTGTTTAAACATGGCATATTCCACAGCTGGATAAATACATTTTTTGACATTTATACCATTGAAGTGGGACACTAGTTGGTTGAATATTGAAGATTCTCTACGGGTATGTCATGATTAACTGCTCATTTCACTCATGGAATTTCACATTTTCAAACTAAAAATATACAACAGCAATTTTAAGTTATAATGTGCCTTTAATGTAGAAGAATATCCCAGGGTGTAATCAGGCATAAATCAGAAACAAAGAAGGGGATTTGCAAGGGGTGACCAAAAGCTTGCTCAAAGAGGTGCATTTTAAGGAGGATCTTCAAGGAGGAGAGAGAAGTGGAGTGGCAGAATGGCTTAGAAAAGGAATTCCAGAGGTTGGGGCGTAGATGATTGGAAAAACAGCTGCTAATGGTAAGGTTGGGTGGGTGGTGGGTTTATGCATAAGTGGCCAGGGTCAGAGATATGGAGAGTTCTGGGGAAATGAAAATTAGGTTGTTGCTTAAATCAGTTACACTAGTTTTATGTCCTGGCAGTAAGTTGAACACCTATCCCACCACCTCTGATAATGCATTTAAAGTGAAAGGTTTCCTTTCTTGCATTCCTGTTATAAAACATTGTGCACAATGGGTGCATATTGGAAGGTTAAGAGTGAAGAATGATGCACCCATTATAAGCTTGCTTAGTATTTTACCAATTTAAATTAATGGGCAGAAAATTGAGCAGGCTGCATACAAGACACATCCATGCCCAATATATTCTGCAAGTGTATGCTGCTTGAGCCGGGAATGTAGTAATTGAAAATTACTCCAATAGTGACAACCTCTACCGAATTTTAGCCCATACACAAATGTTCAAAGGTGAAAGACTAGTTGATAAGACTGTTAAATCTTTGAGAAACAATAATCTAGGGCAAAATTAACAGTCACTTGGGCATGTGTAGATTGATTAAGAAAATCCAGTGTGGATTTGTTAAGGGCAAATTGTGTTTAGCTAACTTGATTTAGTTTTTGATGAGGTAATAGAGATGGTTGATGAGAGTAATGCAGTTGATGTGGTGTATGTGGACTTCTAAAAGGCATTTGATGAAGTGCCACATAATAGGCTTGCTGGCAAAGTTAAAGCCCATGGAATAAAAAGGACAGTGACAGCATGGATACGAAGTTGGCTCAGTGACTGAAAACAGAGGATATTGGTGAACGGTTGTCTCTCAGACTGAAGGAAGGTGTTCTTCAGAGGACCACTGACTTTTTTTGACATATATTTATGACTTAGACTTGGGTGTGCAGGGCATAATTTCAAAATTTGCAGATTACACAAAACTTTGAAGTATTGTGAACTGTGAAGAGGATTGTAATAGACATCAAGAGAACATAGACAGGCTGGTGGGGTGGAATTCTAAAAGGAGTGCAGGGAGTAAAGGGGAGAGACCTGGGGTATATGTGCACAAATTGTTGAAGGTAGCAGGGCAGGTTGAGAAAGCATGCGGAATCCTGGGCTTTATAAATAGAGGCATAGAGTACAAAAGCAAGGAAGTTATGGTAAACAATTCTCAAACGCTGCTTCAGCCTCAACTGAAATATTGTGTCCAATTCTGGGCACTGCACTTTAGGAAGGATATGAAGGCTTTAGGGAAGGTGGAGAAAAGATTTATGAAATGGTTCCAGGGATGAGGGGCTTCAGTTACATGGATAGATTAGAGAAGCTGGGATTCTTCTCCTTAAGGAAGAGAAGGCTGAGAGAAGATTTGATAGAGGTATTCAAAATAATGAGAAGTCTAGACAGAGTAGATAGAGATGAACTGTTTTCATTGGTGGAAAGTTTGAGAACGAGAGGACATCGATTCAAGGTGATTGGCAAAAGAATCAATGATGACATGACAAACTAAAACAAGTGCTTAGGATCTGGAATGTACTACTTGAGAATGTGGTGGAGGCAGATTCAAATATGGCTTTCCAAAAGGAATTGGATAAGGAGCTGAAGAGAAAACTTTTGCAGGGCTACAGGGATAGGACAGGGGAGTGGGACTAGCTGAGTTGCTGTTGTAAAGAGTTAGTATGGACTTGACAGGCCAAATGGCCTCCTTCTGTGCTGAAAGTATTCTATGATTCTAGGGCAATATGAAGAAATATTTTTGTGCAATGAGTTGTTTTGAGCTGGAATGCACGAACTAAGAGGGTGGTTGAAGCATACTCAGTAATAATTATCAAAAGGGAATTGGATATATATATATTTTTTTAATTCACAGGAGGTGGGCATCACTGGTAAGGCCAGCATATATTTCTTGTCCCTAATTGCCCTTGAGAAGGTGGTGGTGAGCTGCCTTCTTGAATGTATCTGAGTGGCTTGCCAGGCACTTTGGAGGGTAATTACAAGTCAACCACATAGCTATATACTTGGAGTCACATATAGGCCAGACTGGGTAAGGACAGCAGATTTCCTTCCCTAAAGGATATTAGCAAATCTGTTTGGTTTTTATAATAACCCAACAGCTTCATAGTCACTTTTACTGATTGGAGCTTTTTATTCCAGATTTTATTTAATTAACTGAATTTAAATTCCACAGCTACCATGGGATTTGAACTCATGTCTCTGGATCATTATTGCAAGCCTCTGGATTACTAGTCTAGCATCATAACCACTATGCTACTGAACCCCAGTGGTGTGGCTTTCTTGCAAAGGAAAAAAATTTCAGGGCTATAGGGAAAGAGCAGGGCAGTGAGAACAATTGGATAGCTTTCAAAGAGCTGACGCAGGTAAGACAAGCCAAATCATTTCCTACATACATGAAATTCTATATACTTATATCTGGTTGAATATTTCCAAATTAAATTCACTACAGACTCAACTGTACTAATGCTTACCATTTTGGACTATTATATATCACCTTGTGATTGTATAGTGAAGCAGCCCAATCATCTTAGTAGTAATATTGAACTTCTACATGGAGTCCTATCCTCACTAGATGAGACTCACCAAGTTTTGGCTTGCTATACAAAAAAGCATGACACAGCAGCAAAGAGCTCCATCTCAGAGGAAGAAACATTCCAGTGGTAAGTAACATTGCAGAAATACATTTTCTGGTACTTAATTGCAGTGATGCTCATGATGGTTGTGGACAAATCTATTGCACTGTTCAACCTTCTCTTTTGACTGTTTACAAACAGAATGCTATGTTTCTGTAGTGTTCTTAACTAAAACTGAAAGATCTACTACAAAGACAGCTGGTGTAGCAAGTCTGGTTATGATCAAACTTTTAAAGCCATATTTAAAAAGATAGGACTTTGACTAATTATTCACACTAAATGATCTTGAAATTTTGTTAATTCTTTTGAACCAGAAAAATTTAATAACTGGTTTATGCTTCATTTGGAGTTTACTATTTCTGAAGCTTTCTTTGAGCAATTAATAACATGTATAATGTTCGAAATTAAGTGTTTATAAGTAGTCCAAATTTATGAGTGAAGTAAAGATTATATTTTAAATGATCATGGAGCCTAAACTAGCTCCTATTTTAGCATTTGTTTAATACAAAATAGCTTCAGTGTTATTTCACTGCAGTTAATTCTAAAATAGATACATTGGTATAGTTATCAGACATCATTGATGTTTAAAATAATGTTATGTAAGATATTATAGACAGAAAATGCAGGTTATAAAATAGAGATTTTTTTGTCTTAATGTTACTGAGTTACCTAATGGGCCCTAAAAAATGCTAAACTTCTTTAAAGCAACTGTGAAACCCAACACTGGAAAGCAAAGGTTTTTAATTAAAACTAACACCTGTCACTGTCAGAAGTCTTTAAAAAGTTTGATTTAGAGCAGGGCAGCTTTTGGAATTCAGATGCCTGCAAAGTATCAACTGCAAATCTTGTGTTCACAATGCCATCTTTGGAAAAAGACAGCCGGTGCAGCAAGTCTGGCTATTATCAAATGTTTCAAGCAATGTTTAAAACGATAGGACTTTGACTAATTATTCACGTTAACTGACCTTGAAATTTTGTTAATTCTTTTGCAACAAAAAAATCTATTAACTGAAGGACTAACTGGTCTATGCTTCATTTGCTAGTACATTAAATGGAAATTGAAATTAAATCAGGAAAGATTTTAATTGCACCTAAATAGCTAAACGACGGGGGTGTGCAAATCTCCCACTGCTGGATTAAAAACTGGTTCACTGAACATTGAAAAACTTTGCCAACCACTTTGTACCATCAAAGCTGACAGGAAAATAGCCTTGAGTTCAACAGAATGCCTTGGGGAAGGCAATAATACATACCTGTATATTTAGATTAGCGTGACTGGTCTCCTTTCTGTGGAAGAACAAGAGCATTGCAGTTCTTTGGAAACCAAGAATACATTCAACCAAAGCAGGTCAGTGAGGGTTTAATGGATAGTCTTAAATATTCAATCAAAAAAAGCTTCCAGCAAATTTTAAACATTACTTCACACCAAAAAGAACTTACTTAGAGCTATGCTAACAAGTTCTCAGTAAAACTAGTCTGCTGGGAAAGGTTTCCTGTGTATTATGCATGTTATTCACTTTGCATTGTACATAATATTGCAGTGTACCTTCAGATCTCCAAATGGTTTACTATTTAATTGTTCATCGATATTTATTCAAATGAAAAAACAGAATTGCACACAAAGAGTTTTTTGAGGACTTTTACATCTTTTAGAGACTACTTGTGGGAGGAGATAAGAATTTTTATTTATTGTCATGCAATCATGCTGTGAAGGTAAATGTTGCACTCACCTTTTATTCTATCAGCATTTGCCAGACCCCAGCTAGAACACCTTGGGGATCAGCCAGTCAATGATGCCTAAAGCTATTTCTCAAGTTATTTTTCAAGACACATATTACAAGCTTCTGAGAACAAGACAGGGCTTTTTTTTTGCCATCACTGATCTTACATACTCGTATATGCTTGTGTAAAAGTCAATCTCGTGTAAAAGTCGACATATGACTTTCGGCTAAAAAATTTTGAATTTTACCTACATCTCGTGTAAAGGTTAGCCTTAACTTTCAGATCACAGACAAAACATTCTAATCATGCACTAGTATAAATACTGAATGTTCAGCTAGGACGCCCACATTTTTTCAATATGGCACCAAGAAAGAATGACAAATACACAGCACAGTTTAAATTAAATGTTGTTGTGTGTGCAGAGAAGGCAAATAATTATGTGGAAGCAAGAGAATTCAAAGTATCAAAGAAAAATGTCAGAGATTGGCGAAAACTTTCCAACCAGTTCATGAAGATGCGAGTGTAAAGAATAAAAGTGCCAACAGGGTAAAGCTTTAAATGGCCGCAATTAAATGGTAAAGTTGCAGAATGGGTCAGTGAATGTCGCCAGAATGGATACATAGTTTCCCACGCATTCAACCATATGATGATGCCATTCAAGCAGATGCTTGAGAAGAATTATTTGGAATTTCAGACAATGATGAGCGTGAATTTGATGAATTTTAATGTACATTCAGTTTAAACTAGTTTTCATTCTGAAATTGTTCCATTTACTGTAATAAAAATCAAAAAAATATTGTGTATGACTTTTGTTTAAATAAATGAGTTTACACTAAGTATGTCTATCTCCATGGTGGCTATTTGTTGTTAATAAAAATTTGAAAATATAACTCGTGTAAAAGGTGACCCTCCAAATTTTAGCCTCAAAAATTGGTCTCAAAAATTCGACTTTTACACAAATATATACGGTATATCTAGCATGCTATTGCCTATGCCCACTTATATCTGTGAGCCTGCTATTAATGGATTTTTCTGCAATAAATGTACAGATGGTATGCGATACCCAGAATACAATCATGGATATGGATGGTTGTGCCAATTACTCTGGCTCGACTCCAGCTATTACTCATTTACTCTCACACATTCAGGGCAGGAGGTTTCAGGAAGGAGAAGTGACTGGTGGCTAGCTGCTAGGTATATAACTACCCCTAGGGAGGCCTGTGCCTCTGTTCTTTGTACTTTTAATGCCATTCCTTCTTTCCTGTATTACGGAATTTATGGTCTGAAGCTGTGGCTCATGATTTTAGTGCCGAATCTCCAAACTTAAGCAAAAGTGATTGAATCAAGGCTTGCATATTTCATCAGTTTCAGGCTGATATTAAAAAGCAACTGTAGTTGTTATTTAAACACATTTAGAGTATATTTGTCTCATGGTTGTAAACCATTCAGAAAAAGGTGGAGGAAGAAGAATAAATATAGAAAAAACTATAGAGAAATCTGTTTAAATAATTTTCCTAAGAGTGATTGCCTTGCATTTGTAAAGTACTGATAAGTAAATTTAAAACATCAGAAAGAAAAAAGTACCTTGTTTAGAGCTTGTTCGGTGCTTGTTAATGGAAGATTTTCATAAGTACTTTCATGAACTCAGAAACAATTTGAAGAGGGTAATATTTCTTGCTTAGTCTGATTAATTTATGAGTAAAAGCAATCTTGTGCAAGAATGTACCCGTGTTATGAATAAAACTAATGAAAAATTATTTTATTGAATTGCAATTATAAGCCAATGATGGTTTATTTGCTCATCCACCTCTGCCATCTCCAATCCATACTTATGTGACTGTTTCCATGGGCCACAGGCAGCGACCTGACTCCCCACCAATCTTTACTCCTGCCCAGTGGTGGCGGCATCATTCTCGCTTGCTTTGCTGGCACTCAGTCAGAATATGCAAATGAGCCCAGGAGTTAAAATATTCTGGGCTTCATACTCCAGGAGGCTGGCCTGTTCGGCCTGAATCTTTGATTCCTGCCTCATTAAAATTGGCCCTTGAGTGTCTGGAGTGTGGTTCAGGTGTTCCATATGCATTCTGGGGTCAACACCTACAAAACTAATTTGGGATCTTAAGGAGCCTTGAGCATGATAGGTATGTGCCAGGTGCTTGGGCCACCTATTATTGTGCATGAAGTGCTGAGCAAGCCTCATGGGCTCACAGTACACAGCAGCAATATAAGCATTGCACCTGGAAATATGGGTTTCTGCAGCTCTTAACAAATTTAACAACAGGACCTGATTTAAATTTTTTAAATGGTTTCTTGGCTGTAGTCGAAGAGCAGACAGAGATTAGTTGGATTTGGGAGAGGGGTTTGTTGCACATCAGAAATCAGGAGATGAGTCGGACACTGAAGATCAAGCGGTCAGCTTTACACAGGCATTGGGAGTGGGGGGATGGCTGAACATCAGGGGTCCGATTGCAGTGGGCAGGGGTCAGCCAATCGAGAGAGTCAGATCATGGTGTGATTTACAGGGTAGCTTGGTGGCTGGGGGATGCACTTCTGAGAACCTCTGCTCCTCCTGACCCACAGCAGTGCTGGAAAGGCACTTACCTATTCCATCCAGTCACTCCCACCTTCCTTCAGCTGACAGGCATTTAAGGTCTGGAAAACCCGTCCCTCGAGTGTTAAATGCGGAACTAGATTAAATTGAGACAAGTGAATCTTCAAAATAATTTACGGACAGACCTGCCTCTGGAGAGTAGGTTAGTCACTCGCCTGTTTTGGCTATCCCATTTCTTTTGTGATGGCTCATTATCTCCACATGTATATAGCTCAGGTGCCACAGTGATGACTTTGTGATATTTCCACATTGGATTGGTATTAAATGTTTGATTTCATGTTGTGACGGAAACCACACCGGCCAAATGGAAACATATTAATTTCGTCATATGGAACACTACTTGAACCTTTTACTGGATATTGAACATAGCTCGTTAAAAAGGACCACAGAGCTGAACAGCTAAAACATGGCTGCACATTTGCAATCTGTGAGACAGTTGAATAGAGAGACAATGGAAGTGCTCACTGATTCAAATAACAAGATTGGTCTAGGCAACAGTGATGATCCACATCTTATTTGTATAAGAATCAACAATCTTCGCAGACAATTCTGTTTCAAACAAAAAGCTGGTCACATGACATACCTGCTGGTTAGACTGGGAACTGTTTGAATTGTGCCTCACAGAAAGGTTTGGGGCAGACTGCAATTTGAAGACCAAAGAGAAGGAAGGTCCCCCTCTCCCTCTGTCTCTCTCTCAAGCAAAGTCTCAGGGACCCACAGAAGCAGCGTAAGCCTCAAGACAGAGGACCTCTTCAGCCTTCTGGTACCAGAGAAGCAAGTTTGAAAGTGTGCATTGGGCCCCAGTGAGAACTACAAGAACCACAATTCCAATCAAGGACCTTACAGCAAAACTAAAGACAGTAACTGAATTCAATTTACTACTCCAACCACCCCCCCCCCCCTTTATTCTTTCTCCCACTCTGTATCTATTTGTGTGTGTGTTTCTCTCATACGCATGACAGCGGGTTTGCATCACATATTTTAGTAATTTTAACTGAGTTAGAGTGGTAAGGTTAATAAACTTACACCTTTCTTGTTTAAACATAAGAAAGCCTATCTGGTTGGTTCATTTACAATTACAATTAGAGAGCAGTGAGTTAGGACTCACTGAAGTGAAGCTAAAAGCACTGTGTTTTAAAAGTTCAACCCTGTTATGGCCAAACCAGGAAAGGGGCAAGAGACCTTCCTCACCCGGTTGTAACAATGTTGAACTGCAAAGCTGGCATACACTGGGTTCTCTTATGGTTAAGTGATTTTCTGTTGGTCCATGGAAATATTCCCTAGTTCAATTACTTTGTTTATTTATCTTTTGGGTTTTAATTGGTTGATGCACTCTGAATATAAATGAGTGCAAATAGCTATCTTGATTTCCAGCTTTGATGTATGTCTTGTTTCAACTACTAGCTATTCCTTTGATAATAGTCTCTGCATCATGTTGACAGTTGTCTGCATTGTCAAACACAATAAAACCGCTTAAAGGCCAGGTGTGGTTTTTTGCAACTTATAGAAGGACTCATTCTTATTTACTTTCGTTTTTAAAAATGCATATGCCAAAAACTTCAAATGCATTTTCCTTAAAGAAACTGAGTCTTTGTGAAAAACTGTTTGACCAAGCTGGAGGAATATTTGTAGAGAGCCATGTGCTATTTACAACATGAAGATGCTATCTGCTAATAATATAATGTTGTGTTTTAATACAATTTGGATTATTATGTCCCATATCTGAAATTAAGTCAATAAAGTTTCCAAACCCTTTTCTCATGAAGACAAACAGCTTCAAAGAGGCTTCCTTTTGACATACTGGGGAGTTATTAGAACAGTATGGAAGGCCCTCATCACCACTTTTGAAAATTCTCTAATTCTGGCCTGGCACTTTGCTGCAGACACTTTCGGACCACCATTGCTTGAAGTCCAGATTTGCGATTCTTATCCTTACCTCTATAAATTGGAGCAATTAAACAGCTCTGTAAAAAAAAACTGATGCATTTTCCTTACTGTAAATTTACAAACTATATGGGCTGAAATTTACCTTTCCAACCACTCATAGCAGGGGAGGCTGGCAGCTCATCAGGAAAACAAAAGTTTCAGCAGCACATTTGTCAGTAGCTTTTTAACTCAGCCACGGTATTTGCTTCTGACTTCCGAATTTCCCGACCAATATGGAACAGACGGGCGTGAGGATGACCCTTGGTAGTCTGTTTCAGCTACTTTATTTAAAGGGATCCTGTAAGGGTCAGAATGGGAGCATTCTAGAACTGTCAAAACAGAGCCAGCAAGTTGACAGATGGAAAGTTAATGTGCCCAGGCTGCGCCACGTTTTTCAAGCCCATCCCTGGACATCATGCTGTCCCTCCCCATCTGATCAGCCACCACTCACACTTGCCCTCATCTTATGACAATGTCACACTCATCCCTCACAGTGACTCTTCACAAATACTGCCTTTCCATTCTCTTAAAACATTCCACTGCTCATACTCATTAGTTTCTTCTTTCTCTCCTTGCAGGAGAAAGAGCACAGACAAGCAGGAGAGGCAGAGAACTGGAGGTAGCCTTCCAGTCATCACCAGCTTGACAGCTGTGAAGGAAGCAATGGACATAAGCTGTGTCTCGGAATGCCTGCCCATGGCAATGGAGAGATGGGGGAATTCTCCCAGATACCTGGTGATAGAATTAAATATAACACAGCCACATGGCATAAACACTCACTCATGTTTACTTGATGTCAGCAGGTAATGAAAAATAATGAACTGCACAATGATGACTTAGAAATCTCTCACCTTGTCAGTTCTAATTCATGTTTTACATCTCCCACCGGCCCATTAAGCATCTCTGAAGAGGTGGTGCCAGGGGAGGAAGAAGACTCCTTAGAGGAGGTCACTCACTCTGAGGAAACGTTATCACATGACTCCTGCGCACTCACCACAAGCTCAGATACACACATGAGACAGGGAGTTGAATTGTTACATGATGAACCAAACATTACATGTGAGCAGGAGTAGGTGGTGGAGACTGCTAGAGCAGTGGAGAGCCCCTACCAGAAGGCGTAGGATCTTCCAAGCTCTGCTCAGCTGGATGCAGATGCTGAGCTTCAGTGGTTGTCGATGAAGAGCAGCAGCAGAAAATGTCTGAGGTTCTGTTAACATTTCCAGAGGCACTGTGCAGGATTGGGGAGAAATTGGAGGAGTCCATTTCTAGAATGAGTGCCATGATATCTTAAATATTTAAGCTGATTTCTATGTCCATGCAAAAGGTGGCTACCTGCATGGAGCATCAGATGCGGCAAGTCAACTGAATGTATGCTGTCCCTGACCAATAGCATGCATGCTTAGTCTGTCACCTTAAGAAGGATGGAGGAAAACCTTGTCTTGGCCATTCAGCATCTCACTGAAGTGCTCATTGTTATCAGGGAAGGACAGGTGGGCCATGAGAGGGATGATGGAGAAAGGGAACATGGAAATGCACACTCTTCTCAAAGCACTTCCATTTCTGAACACCTTGCCTCTCCACCACTACCGCCCGCAGTCAGAGATGCCTGCTGTACTGATTGCCGAATCTTCCCCTGTACAGGTGCAGGTGGGATGTTTTTGGCAGGTCTTTCATGGGCCTAAAACCCAGTGGATGTTCACCTTTGGCATCTTAGTTATCAGAGCAGGGCGAAGTAGCAGCCTGTCTCTAACTCTGCTGAAGCTATGCAGTTTGCACCACTTAGGAGTAATAGGAAAAATCAGATAAAGGATTGATAGTTGCACAAGAGTGCTTGAGTGTTTAACACTGTGTGACATTGAAAGAAAATAGAAAGACTTGCATTTATAGAGCATCTTTCACAACCACTGGTCATACCAAAGTGCTTTACAGCTAATGAAGTACTTTTGAAGTGTACTCACTGTTATAATGTAGGAAACGCAGAAGCCAATTTGCACACAGCAAGCTCCCACAAACAGTATTGTGATAATGACCAGATAACCTGTTTCTGTGATGTTGACTGAGGGATAAATATTCATCAGGACACGAGGGATAACTCCTCTGATCTTCTTTGAAATAATGCCATGGGATCTTTTACGTCCGCCTGAGATGGCAGACGGCGCCATTGTTTAACATCTCATCTGAAAGAGAACACTTCTGACATTGCAGCAGTCCATCAATACTGGATAAGAGAGTCAGCCTTGAGTCCTGTGCTCAAGTTCTGGAGTGCGGCTTGAACACACAACCTTCTGAATTTATCATTTTTCTGTTCAATGTTTCTCAACCATGAACTTTATTTCAAAGCACCATCATGTATTCCTCCCCATTGTTGCCTGCTGATGATCAAGTAGCCTTCTGCCTTGCGAAAAATTGGATGACAAGAATAAGAGATGAGCTATAGATGTCTGCGCAAGGGATGGTTTGTTCATTGTGGGCTTGCATCATGCTGGGATTTGGGGGTGGGTCACTGTGGGTTTGCAATTGGTGTGCCAGATGGCTGAACTCCCTCAGATTACAAAGAACAAAAGAACAAAGAACAGTACAGCACAGGAACAGGCCATTCGGACCTCCAAGCCTGTGCCGATCTTGATGCCTGCCGAAACTGAAACCTTCTGCACTTCCGGGGACCGTATCCTTCTATTCCCATCCTATTCATGTATTTGTCAAGATGCCTCTTAAACGTCGCTATCATACCTTCTTCCACCACCTCCCCCGGCAGCAAGTTCCAGGCACTCACCACCCTCTGTGTAAAGAACTTGCCTCGCACATCCCGTCTAAACTTTGCCCCTCTCACCTTAAACCTATGTCCCCTAGTAACTGACTCTTCCACGCTGGGAAAAAGCTTCTGACTATCTACTCTGTCCATGCCGCTCATAACTTTGTAAACTTCTATCATGTCACCCCTCTACCTCCGTCGTTCCAGTGAAAACAATCCGGGTTTATCCAACCTCTCCTCATAGCTAATGCCCTCCAGACCTGGCAACATCCTGGTAAACCTCTTCTGTACCCTCTCCAAAGCCTCCACATCCTTCTGGTAGTGTGGTGACCAGAATTGCACCCAATATTCTAAGTTCTGTACAGCTGCAGCATGACTTGCTAATTTTTATACTCTATGTTCAGACCAATGAAGGCAAGCATGCCGTATGCCTTCTTGAGTATCTTATCCACCTGCGTTGCCACTTTCAGTGACCTGTGGACTTGTACGCCCAGATCTCTCTGCCTGTCAATACTCCTAAGGGTTCTGCCTTTTTCTGTATACTTCCCACCTGCATAAGACCTTCCAAAATGCATTACCTCACATTTGTCTGGATTAAACTCCATCTGCCATTTCTCCGCCCAAGTCTGTATCCTCTGACAATCCTCATCACTACTCTACCAACCTTTGTGTCGTCCGCAAACTTACTAATCAGACCAGCTACATTTTCCTGCAAATTGTTTATATATACAACAAAGAGCAAAGGTCCCAGCACTGATCCCTGCGGAACACCACTAGTCACTTCCCTCCATTCAGAAAAGCACCCTTCCACTGCTACCCTCCGTCTTCTATGACTGAGCCAGTTCTGTATCCATCTTGCCAGCTCACCTCTGATCCCGTGTGACTTCACCTTTTGTACCAGTCTGCCATGAGGGACCTTGTCAAAGGCTTTACTGAAGTCCGTAGAGATAACATCCACTGCCCTTCCTTCATCAATCATCTTTGTCACTTCCTCAAAAAACTCAATCAAATTAGTGAGACACGACCTCCCCTTCACAAAACCATGCTGCCTCTCACTAATAAGTTCATTTGTTTCCAAATGGGAGTAAATCCTGTCCCGAAGAATCCTCTCTAATAATTTCCCTACCACTGACGCAAGGCTCACCGGCCTATAATTTCCTGGATTATCCTTGCTAGCCTTCTTAAACAAAGGAACAACATTGGCTATTCTCCAGTCCTCTGGGACCTCACCTGTAGCCAATGAGGATGCAAAGATTTCTGTCAAGGCCCCAGCAATTTCTTCCCATGCCTCCCTTAGTATTCTGGGGTAGATCCCATCAGGCCCTGGGGACTTAACTACCTTAATGCTTTGCAAGACACCCAACACCTCCTCCTTTTGGTGAATACTGATGCAAAGTACTCATTTAGCACCTCGCCCATTTCCTCTGGCTCCACACATAGATTCCCATCTCTGTCCTTGAGTGGGCCAACCCTTTCCCTAGTTACCCTCTTGCTCTTTATATATGTATAAAAAGCCTTGGGATTATCCTTACTCCTGTTTGCCAATGACTTTCCATGACCCCTTTTAGCTCTCCTGACTCCTTGCTTAAGTTCCTTCCTACTGTTTTTATATTCCTCAAGGGATTCGTCTGTTCCTAGCCTTCCAGTCCTTACGAATGCTTTCTTTTTCTTTTTGACTAGGCTCACAATATCCCGCGTTATCCAAGGTTCCCGAAACTTGCCAAACTTATCCTTCTTCCTCACAGGAACATGCCGGTCCTGGGTTCTAATCAATTGACATTTGAAAGACTCCCACATGTCAGATGTTCATTTACCCTCAAACAGCCGTCCCCAATCTAAATTCTTCAGTTCCTGCTTAATATTGTTATAATTAGCCTTCCCCCAATTTAGCACCTTCACCCGAGGACTACTCTTATCCTTATCCACAAGTACCTTAAAACTTATGGAATTATGGTCACTGTTCCCTAAATGCTCCCCTACTGTAACTTCGACCACCTGGCTGGGCTCATTCCCCAAAACCAGGTCCAGTATGGCCCCATCCCTAGTTGGACTATCTACATATTGTTTCAAGAAACCCTCCTGATGCTCCTTACAAATTCTGCCCCATCCAAGCCCCTAGCACTAAGTGAGTCCCAGTCAATATAGGGGAAGTTAAAATCACCCACAACTACAACCCTGTTACCTTTAGATCTTTCCAAAATCTTCTACATATCTGCTCCTCTACCTCCCACTGGCTGTTGGGAGGCCTGTAGAAAACCCCCAACATCGTGACTGCACCCTTCCTATTCCTGAGCTCCACCCATATTGCCTCGCTGCATGACCTCTCTGAGGTGTCCTCCCACAGTACAGCTGTGATATTCTCCTTAACCAGTAATGCAACTCCCCCACCCCTTTTACATCCCCCTCTATCCCGCCTGAAGCTTCTAAATCCTGGAACATTTAGCTGCCAATCCTGTCCTTCCCTCAACCAAGTCTCTGTAATGGCAACAACATCATAGTTCCAAGTACTAATCCAAGCTCTAGGTTCATCTGCCTTACCTGTTATACTTCTCGCATTGAAACAAATGCACTTCAGACCACCAGTCCCGCTGTGCTCCGTAACATCTCCCTGCCTGCTCTTCCTCTTAGTCTTACTGGCCTTATTTACTAGTTCCCCCTCATTTATTGCACTTGCTGTCCTCCTGCTCTGCTTCCCACCCCCCTGCCACACTCGTTTAAACCTTCCCGAGTGACGCTCGCAAACCTCGCAGCCAGGATATTTGTGCCCCTCCAGTTTAGATGCAACCCGCCCTTCTTGTACAGGTCCCATCTGTCCCTGAAGAGATCCCAATGGTCCAGATATCTGAAACCCTCCCTTCTACACCAGCTGTTCAGCCACGTGTTTAGCTGCACTATCTTCCTATTTCTAACCTCACTGGCACGTGGCACAGGGAGTAATCCCGAGATTACAACCCTAGAGGTCCTGTCTTTTAACTTTCTACCTAACTCCCTAAACTCCCCCTGCAGGACCTCATCACTCATCCTGCCTATGTCGTTGGTACTGATGTGTACCACAACGTCTGGCTGTTCACCCTCCCCCTTCAGAATGCCCCCTGTCCGTTCAGAGACATCCTTGACCCTGGCACCAGGGAGGCAACATACCATCCTGGAGTCTCTTTCACGTCCACAGAAGCGCCTATCTGTGCCCCTGACTATAGAGTCCCCTATAACTATTGCTCTTCTGCGCTTTGTCCCTCCCTGCTGAACAGTGCCAGCCATGGTGCCACTGCTCTGGCTGCTGCTGTTTTCCCCTGATAGGCCATCCCCCCCAACAGTATCCAAAACGGTATACTTGTTAGACAGGGGAATAGCCACTGGGGATTCCTGCACTGACTGCCTGCCCCTTCTAGCGGTCACCCATCTATCTGCCTGCACCTTGGGTGTAACCACTTCTCTAAAACTCCTGTCTTTGACGCTCTCTGCCACCTGCATGCTCCTAAGTGCATCCAGTTGCCGCTCCAACCGATCCATGCGGTCTGTGAGGAGCTGCAACTGGGTACACTTCCTGCAGATGTAGTCGTCCGGAACGCTGGAAGCGTCACGGACCTCCCACATCTCACAGGTGAAGCACTTCACCCCTCTAACTGACATTTCTAGCACTAATTAATAAATTAATTTAAGATAAATAAATACTTATTAAATCCTTACTAAATTGTTATAATACTGTATGGTCCCTAGTGCTAGATTCCTACTATAAATATTAAATGCTAACTAAATACAGTAATCTCCTCCCTCTGGTTTAGTTACTCTACTTATTAATTAGTTAATTAGGGTTTTAATCAATTTTTATCAATGCTTTATATTCAAATTCACTAAAAAAAAATTCCCTAACAGCCAATCAGGTCACTGCTTTCTGAGACATCACTTTCAGTTTTTTTTTCCCAGAGGTAAGTTTTTTTATACTTACCGGTCCGGATCTCCACCCTTTGAGTCTTCACCCAGTCAGCTGTGCTCTTTGGAAGCTCTTGGTTCCCCTCACTCTGAGGACAGGGAGGAAATGAAAGGAGCTCCTCGCTCCCTCCTTACCGAACTTCCTCCGTTACCAACCTTAATTGAAATGTGTCTGAATCAATCTGTCCCGGGCATCCCCAGGCAGCTACAGGTGCCCTGGACATATCAGGCTCCTACTCCTCCTATTGCTCTCCTTTAGTTTCTCCTCCTCTGAAGATGCAGAGCAGCCATCACCTTCCTCCTCCTGCTGCTCCAGTGCTCTCTGTTCCATTATGTTGGGCAAGATATAGCACATTGCTACCATTCTGGACACCCTTTCTGGTGCCTACTGAAGGGAGTCCCTAGATCTGTCTGGGCATCTGAATCTTCAACATTCCGAAGGCTTGCTCAATAACCACTCATGTGGCTTTGGTTGTACCTTTCCTGGGCATCAGTGGTAGGGCTCCTCACAGGTGTCATCAACCACAACCTCAGATGGTAGCCCTTATCTCCAAGGAGCCATCTGCTGACTCTGCTTGGGGGTGTGAATATCTGTGGGAGACTTGACTGGTGCAGATTGAAGGCATCATGGCAGCTCCCTGGCTACCTTGCACAGACCTGTGTTATGAATGCTGGACTTCGTAACATGATTTAAAGATTTATATATATATATTTATAGTTGTAAAGTGATTGGTAGAAAAATTAGAGGGGAAATGAGGAAAAACTTTTTCACCCAGAGGGTGGTGGTGGTCTGGAACTCATTGCTTAAAAGGGTAGTTGAGGCAGAGATCCTCAACTCAGTCAAAAAGAGTCTGGATATGCACCTCAGGTGCCATAATCTGCAGGGCTAGGGACCAAATGCTGGAAGGTGGGATTAGAATAGGTGGATTTATTTTTGGCCGGCACAGGCATGATGGGCCAAGTGGCCTCTTTCTGTGACTTAAACTTTCTATAATTCTATGATTATGTTTTAAAAATTGTGATCTTTAAAAGTTCAAGATGAAGTCCATAAGGTGAAGTGACCTCACCTGCACTCTGCAAAAGGTTACCAGGACACCAGAGAACACAAATCAAAGATTTTCATTTGAAAACAGATTCTGCCGGACGAATACCTGAAGAACAATGAATTTCACCCTCCCAGACTTTTGGATCGTAAAACAAGGAGTCAGAAATTGGGAATATGCAAATATACCAGGCAGGTGTTAACACCTGGGGCCAATAGAAAGGCCTGAGTGGATTTATGAACCCTGACTTCAGGTCTCTGCCTTTTGGAACAGAACAAGAAGCTATTGACTTCTGAGACCAGATAAATTTCTGAAGGCAAATGGGCTGTAAGAAGGGAACCCACTAGGGTGTAGCCTCAAGGCAAGCTGTAAGAGAAGACACCCAGCAGTGGCAGCTGGAGAGACAGAGACAATGCCTGCTCTCTGAAGATATACAGCAGAAGGCTGTGAAGACTTGAATCTGTTTTGAGAGCTGAAGCTTGCGGAGGAGTAAAAGACCCACAGGATCACTGGAAATCACATTACTCATGGATGTCCAGGTCAGAAGTGCTCGGAGAAGTGAGCGAACAGAATATTGATTATTGCTGGGAGATCCAATCCATTGCATCTGGGAGTTTGGGACTTTTTAACCACAAAGGATTTCGTCATCATAAAAGGACTGTGTAACAAACAAGTGTGGTGTAAGATTTTCAAGTGTTTGAATAAGTAAAGAAAATAGCTTTGTTTGTAATTTGGAGTATCAAATACTTACAAAGTATTATTTAATTAATTGGGGATTTCTTTTAGTTTAGTTGTTGCCATAAAAATCTTAAAATGTGAAATATTGTGTAATTCTTGAAATTGATCTAAGGGTTCATATCTCATATTTTTTCACGTTAATGATCTCTCTGAGGTCGTAATACATGCATGATGATGGTTCAGTGGTTGTTTACCAGCTGAACATTGATGGTGTGGAATCCCTTTTGGTTGATGAATATTGCTGGGTGATCTGAGGGTGCCTTGATTGGCATGTGCTGAAATCTATGACTCCCGGTACCTGTGGAAATCCAGCCAAGGAAGAATATCTGAGGACCCTCTCATTCTGATTGACCTCATCAGTGGTGATATGCCCATAAATGCCAGTCCTGGAAAACATGGCATCGATCACCTAGGAGATGCACTTGTGCGCAGAAGATTGAGAGTCTGCAAATATCTCCTGCAGATTCCTGGAAGGAGCCGGAGGCAAAGAAATTAAGGGCTATGGCGAGCTTGACCGTCAATGGCAATGCGTACCCACCTGGTCCACTTGGCAGGAGGTCTTCTTCTAGGAAGCTGAAAATGTCAGCAAGCACCTAACAGAAAAGGCTGAGCCTCCTGAGGCACTGGTGCTCAGTCATGTCCAGGAAGCTTATCCTTTGCCTGTTACCCTATGCGTAGGGTATCGCCTCCTGTGAGCTGGAGTTCTGTGTTCATCCCTTCAGAACTGTGGAGCAGCAAGTGGCTGAGGAGAAGGTTGCCACTGCTCCTGCTGGTGTTGGTTTTGCTGGTGCTGTTCTTCCTGCTGCTCATCAGATGTCCAAGGTAGTGTTGCGTAAAAGCTCTCATGCTGCAGTGAAGGCTGACTGCAGGAAAGTGCAGAGCAAAGGCAAAAACTCCAAGGTGCCGAAATGACGTCCAAAGTATTGGAAATCACCCCAAAGCAGTGAACACACAGTCTCAACAAGTCCTGTGAGCAAAAGCTTTTCACCTAGGCAAAAAAATAGTTGTCATATCTCAGTATTTAGTCATAGAGTGATACAGCACTGAAACAGGCCCTTCAGCCCACCAAGTCTGTGCTGACCAACAACCACCCATTTATACTAATCCTACATTAATCCCATATTCCCTAGCACATCCCTACACTAGGGGCAATTTACAATGGCCAATTTACCTATCAAACTGCAAGTCTTTGGCTGTGGGAGGAAACCAGAGCACCTGGCGGAAACCCACATGGTCACAGGGAGAACTTACAAACTCCACACAGGCAGTACCCGGAACTAAACCTGGGTTGCTGGAGCTGTGAGGCTGTGGTGCTAACCACTGCGCCACTGTGCCACCCCCAAGCTTTCTTTCCAGTCAGTTGCTCAGATCTATCAACACCCGATGTGTTCTCACCTTGTTCAACCTGGCAAATTCCAGGAAGCCCAGGAAACCCTTGTGATCAGAGTTAAAGACAGAATCCATGATTAAAACCCCAATTAATTGCCTTTTAACATATGTAAATGTCAAACCCACTTGTTCCATGGGGGTTTCCTGCACACTGATGAATGAGCTCAAGTTAAATGAAAGCCAATGGGTTCCTGCCAGCATCCCAAAATGCCAGCAGTTTCAGGTCTTTTAATCTGTTGCAGGCACAGAAAACCACCTGCCTGCACAGGTTATAAATCAGTCCTATATAAATGCTCTCTATTGCCAGTGTTGAAGCAAATTGGTTTAAAATTTCTCTAAGAAGCGTGGGGAGCATTTTAATGCCATAAAACAGGTGGTTTGGGGTCTGGTGGGAGGTTAAAAAGCCAGAAACCTGAAACAGGATCCCAACCCATCTCAAACCCATCCACTTTCCAGGAGATGGGTTGGTTATTTAAATATTTTAATGAGACTGCAGGTCTTCATTTTAACAGTGATTCTATTTTTAACTGCAGTTGACCTGGTTTCGCAGGCCTCATGATACCCAGCAGGAGAAAGGAGATGTAAGGGCTGTTAATAGCCTTTACAGCACTGCTTGTGGGCCAGGAGGAGCAGGAGTGTTTGCTCCAGGCATCAACAAGCTCTTGTGCTGCAGGATTTCCCAACTGAAAAAAAAACTTCAAATGTCCTGCTGTTAAAAACTGAAAGAAGTTCGGGAAACCTATACTTCCAGTTTCCTGAGCTCAAAAGAGCCTCCCTGCTCCTTCCCCACCTCCAAGCTAATATCCAGCCCATTATCTGCTATTAAAATGGAATACATAATAACATAATAAATTTCAGAATAAAAACAAATGATAATTGCAGCAGTGTGACATTCTCAATTTTTTTCATACAGATCTTCATGAGGATCTATACAAGTGGAAGTCTAACTTTAAGTGGAAGATTAGCTTTAACATGCTGTAACTGAACTCTGTGAAAGCTTATTACAACTCATTAGTTAGAATTAGTGTAATTAACCAAATTAATTACACATATTGAATCTGATTCTTGGATAACAAACATAACAAAGCATTGTCAACAGAATTTTACACTGAAATAGCCTGAGCGGGTTGGAATATGGCCAGAATTTTTTTTTGATATTTACATATTTTTCTCTGGTATAGCATTTTAGAGAGAATACGAGGAAATTTATTTAAAAGTCTTATGAAGTGTTTATAGCACCACTTGGCCAACAGATCCAGATGGATGTTTATGCTCCATACAAGCTTCCTCTCACCCAATCATCTAAACTCATCAACAAATCCTTTTATTTATTTCTCCAGCCTGTACTTATCATCTGTGCTATTCACATCAGCTACTCCATGTGGCAGTGAGTTTCATATTCTAAACACTCTCTGGATAAAGAAGTTTCTCCTGTCTTTCCTGTTGGATATATTACTGACTACTGTTATGAACAGATGGCAAGTGGCATGGACGGCTTCCACTTTTCACCTCCCAACTGACCGCAATCCTGTTTTGTTAAAAAATGATGCGTTAGTCCCTGAGTGTTTTTAGGGTCAAATGAACTGAAAAATGACAGGCTTTCTCGTAGGTTAAAAAAAGGAAACTATTTTTAAACAATTCCCGAAATAGTCGCAACTTCCACACACACATTCATTCACACACACATGCATACACAAGAATAGTTAGATAGAGAGAAAAGGGTAGAATGCAATTAAAGTCTAAGGTAATGTAAGGGTTCATGGTTTACAGAAAACTGTTGAATCTTCTCAGAAGGCCTGTATGTTTGTAGTCTTGAACTTGCGGAAGTGTTGTAGAGTTCTAGTGGTTACAACTCAGCACAAAGTTGGTGGTGTATATTTGGTTTACCTTCACAGATGGAGAGTCTCAAAGTCGCTGTGTAATATCTTGCTGTAGTGGCCAGAAACTGGATTTCTGTGGTCTTGGCTTAATCTCTCTCTCGCTCTCTCTCGCTCTTTCTCCCTCTCTCTCTCTCTCCAGAGGGCTAACTTTTAAGGTAAAAATCCATCATTCGATTTTCTGTTAGGTGACACATGGCCCACTCCCCTGGTGTGAATACACAATGGACCAGGATATGGAAACCATGGCTATCTATTGATGTCTGAATGGGGATTATTCTGTTATAATGGTACTACTTTACCACTATTCATTTTGGTTTGGGCTGTGAGTCAGTCTATCTCCAGAACCTTTTGTTAGTTCATTCATGTTGATAGGAGACATCTATATGCAATGGTACTCCTTTCAATTTCAATGGATTCTCCCCAGAGCTATTCAAGAGAGGTTAATAAGTTTCATCCTCAACAGACGGAGGTGTGTATTGTCAATACAGGAGGGGTCACCTGACTGCTACTGTATTTTGTCTGCGGTACAAATGTCCATGTTCTTCAAGTTCAGTTTAACAGTTGACATTTTAGTTTCATAATTCCTCCAATTCATTGTTTGTTTCATCACGGTTCCTTCCGTGCATGACGCTATCTTATTTTTATAGGCCCTAGTTCACGTCTCGCCAGCTGTGATCCTGCAGTGATATCAGACTCTGTGTAATAGAACATCTTAGCAACAGATCATAAATTCTGAGGTTTAAGTTGATAACTGCTGTGGATAACTTAATGTTTCAAGAGAGCTGAATTTGTGAGAATTTGACAAAACTTGTATCAGATGGATTGGGGAGGATACTAGATAGTGATAACTGCCACATGGATGAAAATGGGTGAGCATTTCAAGATGTACTTATGGAAAAGGAAGCAATACATGTTCCTCAGATTAAAAGGAGGGTGGTGGTAAAATAAAATCAAAATAGATTAATAGTGATGCAAGTTAATCTATGATAAAAGTATTTTCCCAGGCACAAAGACTAACTTGCAAGTAAAGGATATCAGCGAGGAGGATGTATCCTGATGTGGTTGGGAGTGAGATAAGCGATACTATGATGACAGTAGTGTGCTACATTCTGTGTAATATTGTTATAAAATGAGATTGGTGTTAGATAAGGCACAGCCAAAGTGACAGACAACACTGACAAGGAAAAATTGGGTGAAAGTGAGGGAGAACCAAGAAAAGGAGAAGCAAGAAAATCTCTGGCCACCAGGGAGGCCAGGAAGCAATTGGTTTCTAAGAGCTTTCTTTGACCTCGTTTGAAAAGTTAATGAAAAGTACAATGAAAAAGAACCATACACCAAATTCCCAAATGTGAAAAAGGTGCCAAATTTATATCAAACAGCAGATTGAAACAAAATCTTTTGACATCAAAGTTTTGAATCCCAGTGGTTTTACTTAAAAAGTCTACTACCCCTACCAGGTGCTCCCCCAGTAGCTTCAGCAAAGTCAATAAAAATGAAAATTGGGAGAGATGTGTAATAGACGGCTGATCCGATATCACAAGTTTAACTAAATCACCCCCTACTGAAAATAGCCCCATTATTCCTTCTTTCTTTAAGGTATTTTTTCCTTTTCCCCCTTTACAGGGCACTCTTCCTCCCACAAGACACTCTTTTCTCAGTTTTCATCATTATTAGAGGCATTCTCCACTTGCTCTAATACATCTTGCTTCTACTGCTGTTTCAAGCTCCAACTTGATCCTTTTGCATTGCTCTTGGGATAGACTTCTTACCCTGTGTTGTGGGCAGCAATTCCTGGTGTCTTAATAGTTTTTGCAGGATCAGGAATTCCTGTCTGCAGCGAGTCTGGCAGTGAGGAGCATCACTGTGGCCTCTTTAGTGAGCCGGAGGGGGTGGGGGGTTGCGGGGGTGGGGGTGGTCACAACCCACATGTTGAGAGCCACTGTTCCACACTGCACAATAACTTGGTCTTACTTCTGCCACAGCTGTACTCAATGAGTGGGAAGAGATAATGAATAATCCCTCGAGCCAGCAGATCATCTGCTGCACAGTGAACTTGCATTGCAGCAGCTGAATTGCCATCTCAAAGGAAAAAACATATATACACTGGTGTACATGTACTATGCTTATTATCAAGTGAGCTCACTTACTGACACCAAACAATGAATTCCTCAGAAACTGCCAGTGTCATATTGCTTATTTAGCACAACATTTTGCAAAAATGGGGCTTTATTTATTTTACTTATCTGTTAAAGCGGTTCAGTATAAAAACATTGCAAGTTGCTCCCTGGCAAATCATTATAATACCATCTCTGCTTTCAAGTTATTCATTATCTCCAGTGTTAAACTACACCAGATCAATCCCTCCGTGCCATTAAAATCTTGCATAGTAATTAGAAAACCACAGACTTGACTTGAGGAAAGGTAAAAGTCATTTTGCATTTTCCTGCTCTTCATGGACACTTCCAGGGTTGTAACTTGAATATTCTGAAATAGTGTCATATGCTGTATTTAGTTTTGTGCATCTAAATCTGTAAACTCTTCTAACCTCTATGGTAAAAGGGGGAAAAAAATATATGAATGCTCCTAATCGCCATGGATTACTAAGTAGTAGAGGTAGATAGCTATCTCATGTGCTCTCAAAGCATCAACACCAGTCACGAGTAGCTAATTTTGGAGGGCAACAAAACATACCCGAATATTGCACCACACAGTAACTGCTATTGAATTTAAGTGTGCAACAGGGACTCTTCTAAAATGTATCAATGGTAACAATATTCATTAAGTCAAGTTATCCATAAGTAATCTTTTAAAAGTGAAAGTCCCTGCAATTCCATGGTGCTGCATACGTTTTTCAGGTGTAGAAACAGACACCTAATTATCTAACATAGAGAGCTGGGTGCATACACTCAATATGCAGTAGAAGTGCACCACCCACCATTTTGGTTAAAGTTAGAAGAAGGGACACCTAGGATCTGCATCTGAAACAGGAGTTCATCTCTTTGCATCTGCCAATAGGGGCCCTGGTGTCTGCTTTGCAAAATTGGGCTACCCTGAATGCAGCCAGTGCCAGGCCAGATAATGTGGAAGGTCACTAACTGGTTTGGGAAAAAGATTGCATCCAATCAGACTTGCTTACAAGAGCAAGAACTGTGCATATTATGAAGTGGTAGAAAACTGGCAGATAGGATGGATTTGAAAACAGTAAAGATGTGTACAGTTAAGCATTGTAAAAGATAATGCTAGGTTTTGTAGATTAAACAGGCACACTGAGTCCTGTTGTTTGTAAATTTGGGTTACATCCAAACCAGTTAGAGGATTTTATCCCTACCTGCCTGCTAGAAAACAGGCGGGTGGGCAGTCGAAATGCCACTGGATAGCTACCAGCTGGAAAGTTGCCTGGATCCTGCCATTTCTGATTTTAATGGTTGCCTTTTGTCAAGTGGCCAAGCTTCCCATTCAAAGCCTAATTTATATATGCTAACTGGGGCCCCATGATATCAAGTCCTGACAGGTTTTTTTATATTCGTTCATGGGATGTGGGCGTCGCTGGCTAGGCCAGCATTTGTTGCCCATTTGATGTTTCCCCTTATGGGAGAATCTAGAACTGTTTAAAACAGGCCCATTTAAGACAGAGATGAGGAGAAATATTTTTCTCTCAGAGGGTTGTGAGTCTTTGGAATTCTCTTCCTTAAAAGGTGGTGGAAGCAGAATCTTTGAATATTTTTAAGGCAGAGGTAGATAGATTTGTGATAAGCAAGGGGGTGGAAGGTTATCGGGGGTAGGTGGAAATCTGGAGTAATCAGTTTGGCCCTGGACTTAATGAATGGTGGAGTAGGCTTGAAGGGCCTCGTGGTCTACTCCTGCTCCTAATTTGTATGTTCCCACTTGGCCATTGCTGAGAACTTTCTGGAACTGGGTGATCACGATGACCTATCACCAATTGCCCTTGTGAAGGTGGTGGTGAGCAGCTTCTTGAACTGCTGCAGTCCATGTGGGGTAGGTACTCCCACAGTGCTATTAGGAAGGGAGTTCCAGGATTTTGACCCAGTGACAGTGAAGGAACAGCGATATTGTTCCAAGTCAGGGTGGACTGTGGCCTGGAGGGGAACATGCAGATGGTGGTATTCCCATGCATCTGCTGCCCTTGACCTTCTAGGTGGTAGAGATCGTGGGTTTGGAAAGTGGCTGTCTAAGGAGCCTTGATGTGTTGCTGTAGTGCATCTTGTAGATGGTACACAATGCTGCCACTGTGCACGGTGGTGGAGGGAGTGATTGTTTGTGGATGGGGTGCCAATCAAGCGGGCTGCTTTGTCCTGGATGGTGTTAAGCTTCTTGAGTTTTGTTGGAGCTGCACCCATCCAGGCAAGTGGAGAGTATTCCATCACACTCCTGACTTGTGCCTTGTAGATCGTGGACAGGCTTTGAAGAGTCAGGAGGTGAGTTACTTGCTGCAGGATTCCGAGCTTCTGACCGGCTCTTGTAGCTACGTTATTTATATGGCTACTCCAGATCGGTTTCTGGTCAATGGTAGCCCCCAGGATGTTGATAGTGGAGGATTCAGCAATTGTAATACCATTGAATATCAAGGGACGATGGTTAGATTCTCTCTTGTTGGAGATGGTCATTGCCTGGCACTTGTGTGGTGCAAATGTTAGTTGCCACTTATCAACCCAAGTCTGGATATTGTCCAGGACTTGCTGCATTTCTACACAGACTGCTTCAGTATCTGAGGAGTCACAAATGGTGATTTTAACTTCAGCCTGAATGGGAAAACCACAGCAGCTTTCTCTTCAGGTGATGACCAGTGTGCAGACAATCGGGAAACTGAAGAACCCCTTCAGATTCATGCTCCTTTGGATCTTACAAAGAAACTTCAGGCCTTCCTTCCCCAGATTTCTTCCTCTTTCCCACCACAAGACCATCCAGAATTCCTTTTTCCCACAATTACCTGAACGCCCAGGGGCCAGTAGCCACTTTGTGCCCACTTCATTTCCATTCCAGGAAACCAACTGTTTCTGGCCAGAAAGTCGGATGCATTTAAAATTGACCCATGCATTTCTTTTTAGAATAATTCTCATGTACGGTATTTTCCGATGATATTTAGGGAGTGAAACATTAATTGGTTTACAACAGAAAATAATCTGATGTGTTGTAAAAACAAATATTTTAATATGGATAAGCAAATTTCGGGTATATGGTTAACTAAATTCACCCGTGATAACAGTGTGTTTTCTGTTTTTGTCTGAATGTGAAGAGAAAGGACTTGGATGAAGATTTTTTTTTTAGTTCTCAAGGACTTCAATGTAATTTATCCAGCAACAAGGATGTATGTCTAAAAATGCTAATTTACCTGGCTCAGAATGCAGCTTCCTGTCTGCAAAAGTCTGGAATTTTTGGAAAAATACAAGGTTGCTGTAACTAATTGTAATTCATGCTCATTTTATTGAAAACATCAGAAAACCCATATGACAACAATTAAAATAAATACGGCAGTAATTTGCTTTAAATGGACTCTAAAATTTACAGTTAAAGTAGCCAGGTACAGAAGCACGTTCAACTATTTGTTGAAATTGGCAAGAATTACAGCCAACAAAAAAGTTCCAGGAATACACATGAGAGCAGGATGTGTTTTTGGTCTTGATGAATTACTTGTATCCTCCCTTGCAAACGGTAAGAAATTCCAGTTGGGGTGTGCATGGAATTGGGTTTTCTTTTTCAAATACAAATAAACCTGATGTATTTGGTTGAAATAATACAGGTTTGAGTGTTTCAGTTAAAGTGTACAGTGACAGCAAGATAGCAGCTGAAATAATGTGAGGACTGGAATATCATGTGAGTCTGCAAGTGATCTTTAAGCATAAATTCGAAATGGCACTACGTGCCACACACTGTAATGCTTTCCAAATCGAATGGTATAACAGCACTGTTCTGTGGATTTTCAATGGAATAAAAGTGAATAATCTTTCCTTTTTTTCTGAGATACCCCGTCTCTAACTATAGCAGACCTTTTATAAAGATCTTGAAAGAAAACTCTACAGAGCAGGCTGCCTTTCATATGTATGCCTGCTTGACCTCTCCACTAGCATCCTAAATTTCACAGCTGTTGCTGCGCTGTCAGGTTGTCTGTCTGCCTGCAAGCTGCGGGTGAACCAGGATATTTTTGCAGCTCAACACGGGCCAGACTGAAGCCATTCTATTCAGCCCTCCCACTCACAAATTTACCATCTGGGGTGTCACACGCATGAAAGGAGAAATTATGAACAATAAAATGAACTCAAAACAGACACATTTGCTGCAAAACAAGATGGAGTAAGAGGTCAGGTGGCCTCTCCTGTATTGCAAATACAGTAAATGCTGGAACCCCGAAAAAAATCGTCATGCCTGGTCAAGTTGAAGAAAGCATTAGAAATGTAAATGGCTCATTCAATGCTAATGGGTATCGCTCTTCAACAAGTTGGGGCCAACAATAACTTGGCAGACATGGAGACTCCAGACTCAAACTCAGGATATTGGGTGAGAAAATACACCACTTTATAAAGGTGGCATAGAGATGAGCAACATCCAAACACATTGTCTAACAATGGCCACACTATCAACTCCATTTATGAAAACACAATGAGGTCCTGCAACAAGAATTTAGGGAGATAGATAGCAGATTAACAAGTAGGACCTCAAAGGTTGTAATCTCTGGATTACTCCCAGTGCCATGTGCTAGTGAGTATAGGAATAGGAGGATAGAGCAGATGAATACATGGCTGAGGAGATGGTGCAGGAGGGAAGGCTTTAATTTCCTGGATCACTGGGTCTTTTTCTGGTGAAGGTGGGACCTGTACAAGTCAGATGGGTTGCACCTGAACCAGAACGGGACCAATATCCTTGCAGGGAGGTTTGCTAGTGCTGTTGTGGGGGGTGGGGCAGGGTGGTGGGGTTTAAACTAATTTGGCAGGGTGATGGGATATAGAGTGGAGGTACAGTAGGGGGTAATGCACAGCCAAATATTGAAGAGAAACTGAGTCAGTCTGGAAGGCAGAGAAAATATAGACCTGTTAAGGCACAAGCGAATAATGCAAGGCTGGATTGCATCTATTTTAATGCAAGGAGTCTTAGAAGTAAGGCAGATGAATTGAGGGCATTGCTTAACACATGGGAGTATGATATTATTGCTATCACAGAGACATGGTTGAGGGAAGGGCAGGACTGGCAACTCAATATTCCAGGTTATAGAATCTTCAGGTGTGACGGTGGCAGGGGTGGTGGGGGAGAGGGGGGGAGTGTAAAGGAGGAGGTGGCATTGCGCTATTGATCAAGGAGTCAATTACTGCAGTAAGGAGGGATGATATCTTAGAAAGTTCCTCAAATGAGGTTATATGGGCAGAACTTAAAAACAAAAAGGGGGCAATCACTTTGCTGGGGGTGTACTACAGGCCTCCAAACAGTTAGGGAGAGATAGAGGAGCAGATATATAGGCAACGCTTAGAGAGGTGTAAAAATAATAGGAGATTTAAACTTCCCCAATATTACCTGGGATAGTCCTAGTGCAAAAGGCTCAAAGGGGGCGGAATTCTTAAAGTGCATCCAGGAGAGCCTTTTGAGCCAGCACGTAGAAAGTCCTACAAGAGAATGGGCGGTACTGGACCTAATCTTAGGGAATGAAGTTGGACAAGCGGTAGAAGTGTCAGTGGGGGAGCAGTTCGGGAATAGTGACCATAACTCTGTAAGATTTAAGATAATTATGGAAAAGGACAAAGATAGACCAGAAATAAAGGTACTGAATTGGGGGAAGGCCGATTTCAATATGATAAAACAGGATCTGGTCAAAGTGGAGTGGGAGCAGCTACTTGTCGGAAAGTCTACATCGGACCAGTGGGAGTCATTCAAAAAGGAAATAGTGAGAGTTCAGGACCAACATGTTTCCATAAAGGTGAAGGGTAGGACCAATAAGTCCAGGGAATCCTGAATGTTAAGGAATATAGAGGATTGGATAAGGAAAAAAAAGGAGGCTTATGGTAGATTCAGAGGGCTGAAAACAGTGGAGGCCTGAGAGGAGGATAGAAAGTGTAGGGGAGTACTTAAAAAAGTAATTAGGAGAGCGAAGAGGGGACATGAAAAAACACTGGTGGGCAAGATAAAGGAACATCCCAAGGCATTTTATAAGTATATTAAGGGCAAGAGGATAACGAGGGAAAGAGTAGGGCCCATTAGAGACCAAAGCGGCAATCTGTGTGTGGAGCCGGAGGGCGTAGGTGAGGTTTTAAATGATTACTTTTCATCTGTATTCACTGGAGAAGGACGATGTAGGTGTAGAGATCAGGGAGGGGCATTGTGATTTGAACAAATTAGCATTGAAAGGGAGGAGGTATTCGCAGTTTTAGCAGGCTTAAAAGTGGATAAATCCCCAGGCCCAGATGAGATGTATCCCAGGCTGCTATGTGAGGCTAGGGAGGAGATAGCAGGGGCTCTGACACAAATTTTCAAGTCTTCTCTGGCCACTGGAGAGTTGCAGAGGAATGGAGGACAGAGAATGTGGTACCATTATTCAAGGGTAGTAGGGATAAACCAGGTAATCAGTGGGAGGGAAACTATTGGAAAAAATTCTGAGGGACAGGATTAATCTCCACTTGGAGAGGCAGGGATTAATCAAGAATCGTCAGCATGGCTTTGTCAGGGGGAAATCATATCTAACAAATTTGATTGAATTTTTCGAGGAGGTGGCTAGGTGTGTAGATGAGGGCAAAGCATTTGATGTAGTCGACATGGAGTTCAGTAAGGCTTTTGATAAGGTCCCGCATAGGAGATTGGTCAAGAAGGTAAGAGCCCATGGGATCCAGGGCAATTTGGTAAATTGGATCCAAAATTGGATTAGTGGCAAGAGGCAGAGAGTGATGGTGATGGTCGAGGGTTGTTTTTGCGATTGGAAGCCTGTGACCAGTGGTGTACCGCAGGGATCGGTGCTGGGACCCTTGCTTTTTGTTGTGTACATTATTGATTTAGACATGAATATAGGAGGTATAATCAGTAAGATCGCAGATGACATGAAAATTGGTGGTATCGCAAATAGTGAGGAGGAAAGCTTTAGATTACAGGACGATATAGATGGGCTGGTAAGATGGCCGGAGCAGTGGCAAATAGAATTTTATCCTGAGAAGTGTGAGGTGATCCCTTTTGGGAGAACTAACAAGGCAAGGGAATATACAATGGATGGTAGGACCCTAAGAAGTACAGAGGGTCAGAGGGACCTTGGTGTACTTGTCCATATATCACTGAAGGCAGCAGCAGCCTAGGAAGGCATTTGGAATACTTGCCTTTATTAGCCGAAGCATCGAATATAACAGCAGGGAGGATATGATGGAACTGTATAAAACGCTAGTTAGGCCACAGCTGGAGTACTGTGTACAGTTCTGGTCATCACATTATAGGAAGGATGTGATTGCACTGGAGAGGGTGCAGAGGAGATTCACCAGGATGTTGCCTGGCCTGGAGCATTTCAGCTATGAAGAGAGACTGGATAGGTTAGGGTTGTTTTCTTTAGAGCAGAGAAGGCTGAGGGGGGGACCTGACTGAGGTATACAAAATTATAAGGGGCATAGATAGGGTGGATAGGAAGAAACTTTTTCCCTTAGCGGAGGTGTCAATAACCAGGGGGCATAGATTTAAGGTAAGGGGCAGGAGGTTTGGAGGGGACTTTAAAAAAAAGTTTTCACCCAGAGGGTGGTTGGAATCTGGAACATGCTGCTAGGAGGATGGGGTGGTAGAAGGAGGAACCCTGACAACATTTAGAAAGTATTTAGATGAGCACTTGAAACACCATAGCATGCAAGGCTACGGGCCAAGTGCTGGAAAATGGGATTAGAATAGATAGGTGCTTGAAGGCCGGCACAGACACGAGGGGCCAAAGGGCCTGTTTCTCTGCTGTGTAACTCTATGTCTCTATGACTCTCGGACAATGGGAGAGAATCTTCGGTGACCTGTCAAAACCAAGGCTGGAATTTTACCCCACCCCACGAGCAGGATGGTGGCTGGCGGAGTGGCGTAAAATGGAACGGGAGGCACTAGGAGACCTTCCCGATCTGCTCCCGCCTCTGCCTCCGCCGCCACTTTACGCAGGGTGGGGCGGTGAAAAACGGCCCGCCCGCCTCAGGCCAATCAAGGACTTGAAGTGGCCATTTAACGGCTAGTTAAGGGCGTCGCCAGCCCCCACACGGATTTTATGCATGGCAAGTGGGCGTCCTGGAGCTGGGAGAAGCTGCCGAACGAAAACAGGTGGCTTCCGAGCATCCGGGGGTGGCCCTCAATATCGGGTACCTTGTGCCCAATGGAGGGCTGCCCCCACTACCCCAACCACCCCCAAGACCCAATACGCCCCCCTTCCCCCCAGTCGACCGCCCTTGCCTTGCCGAGGCCCGACAGATTACCCCCGGCGGGCAAACAAAACTTACCTTCCCTCCCAACTCCCAGGCATCTTGTCGTCATGCTGGGCTGCAGTCCCAGCAGTGGCCACCGCTACAGGTGGCGCTGTTGGGACTAACAGCTGCTGGCTTGCTGATTGGCCGGCAGCTCTATTAGGTGGGCCTTCTACCTCAAGCAGGTGGAAGTCCCACCTCACATCAATTGAAGCCCGGGGACCCGCAAAATATGGGTCGGATCCCCAGATGAGGCGGAAGAGGGTTCGCCACCAGCTTTTCAGTTGATGGCTGGCTACCATCCGCCTACCGTAAAATTCCAACCCAAGTCTCTGATAAGGAGGTGTTAATAACAGACATTTTCTGTGCAGGAAGCCAGAAGCCAGGAAGAAGAGAGACCCATCCCAGCAAATAGGACCCAGCCAGAATACCATATTAAAATACCGAGAGGCAGAGATGAAATGTGACCTTGAATCTCCCTACCTGAGAAATTGTAACAGGATTTTTTTGCCATTGAACTGTGACTCAGATTTAATGAAAGAAGTCTGCAACAAAGCACCCGTCCACCTGAAACCTTCCAAAGACTCACTTCAATGAAGCAGAAAAAAGGAAAAACAGGCCTGCACCACTCTTAAATCTTCCTTCCTGGGGAAACAAGCAAGGTTTCACAACGAACTCTGTTTAAAACCATTGGGCCTAAATGCACGCTATCTTTTAATCTCGATCTTTTTCTCTGTTCATGTTTTCTTCATGTTCTGATGAAAGGTCACAGACCGGAAACATTAACTCCATTTCTCTCTCCACAGATGCTGCCTGACCTGCTGAGTATTTCCTGCATTTTCTCTTTTTATTTCATATTTCCAGCATTCACAATAATTTTCTTTTGTTTTATTGCAGGCGTTGCTTACAGAATTGAGTCAAGAAACACTGCCAGTTTGTAGGGGTCGGTGTTGGATGCAGAATTCGGTCCCTGGCCTCCCATTAGTCTTTTATGTTGCAACAGTTTGAGCTGGAGTGCAGATAGAGGAAAAGCTGTTGGGTTTAACCCCAAGTACTTTTGAGCCCAGTCAGGACCAACAATTTCGAATGTGACACTGTCAAGGGAGGCAGATTCCAAGGGAGATGCGTGACGTTGCTAAACGGATACCAACCACTCAATGAAGCCGTTGCTGGGCTTCTGGACACTGACAAGTACAGTGATCCCTTGATCAGCTTGCATGTGGTGTCAAGTATTATATTGAAATAAAGTTATTATCAGTTTTCCTTCAAGTTAAGTATATTATAATGTGATTATAATAGCTACATATTTAGTTTGCATTTATCAATCCATATTTTTCAATATATGTTTAAGTGGGTTGTGATATTTTTTGTTTATCACAAGTAGCTCTCACTAAAGAAACGGTTGGAGACCCCTGTTACAGTAAACAGTATGCAAAAGTTAAATATGTGAAACTATTTTAATTGAAATTGTGAGTAGGACAATGGGACACAGGTTCAAACTTGTAAAAGGAAAATTTAGGAATGTAAAAACATAGGAACAGGATTCAGTCCCTCAAGCTGATTTGTGATTCATTTGGATCATGGCTTATCTGTACCTCAACTCCATTTTTCTATTTTTTCTCTATATCCCTTAATATCCTTTCCTAAAAAAATCTATCAACTAGTGTTAAATATTTTAGGACTGGCATCAACAGGTTTTTCTTCACAAAAAGAATGAAGGACTCCCAATTAGAGTGCTATGACCAGGTGAGAAAGGTGTCTCGGGGTCCCTTTCAGCCTTCACCTGGTCTTACCGTAACAGGATTTAATTTTAAACACACTGTATTTTTAGCTGCTCCTTGGTGAATCCTTGTTCGCCGCTTTCCAATTATAAGACAAAGAAACCAGCACAAACAGGTTTTCTTAGGTTTCAAGAAGAAAAGTTGAAATTTATTAAACTTAAACTCTAATTCGGTTGATGCCTACAGATACATGACACACCCACGCTAGCATGTATACGCGATACACACATGCAAATAAAGACAGAAAAGAGCAGAAGTGGAAAAGTTTGAGGCAATATGTGAAGAGTTTTTGATACAGTTCTTCGAGCTCAATGTAGAATCCTTGATTGTAGATAGATCTTGCTTTTTGTTGGGGCCCAGTATTCTTCTTAAACCTTGTTCGCTGTAGGAGACTTTTCTCTCTTGGGGTTCATGTGTCTTCAGTGGATTCAGAGGCTTGTGAGAAAGAGATGGGAGCAGGCAGACAGGAGAGGCTGTGGTGAGTCAGCCAGGAGAGATCTTCTCAGTCCAGGAGCATTCTGCTTTCTGCTCAAACTGTTTGTACAAATTTGAAAAACTCAGGTTGCCCAGTAGGTTAGTCATGTGACCAGCTGGTTTGACCATGTCTGTTTTTGTATTCGGCCATCTTAGCAGTCAGCCTGGAATGCGAGCTCCCCCACCTTTAACGTCTGGTGATCAAAAGTCCATTATGGGTTGGATGTGTCAGGGAATGGTCCTTTGTCCTTTCCAAGCACTATCTGTTGATATGCAAATCTCTTTCCAGTCAAGGGTCCATTGTGGGTTGAATGTGTTAGGGAATGGCTGCTTTGTCCTTCCAAACACTGTCTGTTAATATGCAAATGTCTTTCCAGCTGCGGTTGAACTGTTTGACAAGTCCTTTCTTCACTCCAGTAACAGTTTAAAATCAATGTTCGTGACAAAATTGATGTGCCTCATTCTTGGCAGGTGGGGGCCTAGCATAACATAGAGCATTAAAGGTAAAAAGCTTTGAATCGTTTAAGAACCAGATGGGGACTGCATTGAGAGGGTTTTCTGAATGTAAGAGTAGTAAGGAGATGAAAAGCCTTCAATATCCAGAATTATTTTGTGCCCTCATACTCCTGAATTTTCCCGAATCTCTGTGGCTTGGCGAACTACCTTTCTCTTGTCTTCAAAAGCCTCCTTAAATTTACTTTTTTGACTGCATATTTGGTCACCTTCCCTAACTCTTTGCATAATTCTGCTCAAGTCTGATACCCAACTGTGAAACATCTTAGGATGGTTTGGTATGTTACAGGTGATATATAAATGCACATTTTGTAGGTCTGTTGTCATGCTATGAACTCTGCTTCATCACTTTTTGCTGAACAGGTCTGATCTAGAGATTTCTAAAACAGGCTGTAATTTGAAAATTCGATAAGTGAGCAATACAAAGTTCTGAAATATGTTCAATAAAGCAGTTATGGCAAAAGAAAGCAAAGGAAATTTCTGTGTTAACAGGCAGTGTTTAATATGATGTACAGTTTATTTAGACTTGAGTAATTTGATATCGAAAGTAAAATTTCTTTACACATACTTTAGTAACAGCTGTGCTTAAGAGGTGACGATTAATATAGTTAATTATGCAATTATTGTAAAGTGTTATAAACAGGAAAACCATGCCTAAATTTTAATTACATGTACTCAAGATATATATTTCCAATAGGGGAGGTGGTGGCATAGTGTTATTGTCACTGGACTACCACAGCAGAAGGTGGAATTTGAATTCAATTAATAAATCTGGAATTAAAAAGCTAGTCAAATGATAGCCATGAAAACATTGTCTATTGTTGTAAAAATCCATCTGGTTCACTAATGTCCTTTAGGGAAGGAAATCTGCTGTCCTTACCTGGTCTGGCCGACATGTGACTCCAGACCTACAGCAATGTGTGTGACTCTTACATGCCCTCTGAAATGGCCTAGCAAGCCACTCAGTTGTATCCAACCACTACGAAGTCAGTAAAAAGGAATGAAAGTGGACAGAACACCTGGCATTGACCTAGGCACCAACAACGGCAAACCCAGTCGACCCTGAAAAGTCCTCCTTACTAACATCTGGGGGCTTGTGCCAAAGTTGGGAGAGCTGCCCAAAGACTAGTCAAGCAACAGCCTGACATAGTCATACTTACGGAATCATACTTTACACACAATGTCACAGACACTGCCATCACCATCCCTGGGTATGACCTGACCCAGCAGAGGTGGCAGCACAGTGGTATACCGTAAGGAGGGAGTTGCCCTGGGAGTCCTCAACATCGACTTGGACCCCATGAAGTCTCATGGCATCAGGTCAAACATGGAAAAGGAAACCTCCTGCTTATTACCACCCTCCCTCAGCTGATGAGTCAGTACTCCCCCATGTTGAACAGCACTTGAGGAAGCACTGAGGGTGGCGATGGCACAGAATGTACTCTGGGTGGGGGACTTCAATGTCCATCACCAAGAGTGGCTTGGTAGCACCATTACTGATCGAGCTGACTGAGTCCTAAAGGACATATATGCTATCTGCTCGACTGGGTATGTGGCAGGTGGTGAGGGAACCAACAAGAGGAGAAAACATACTTGACCTCATCCTCACCAATCTGCCTGCTGCAGATGCATCTCTCCATGACAGTATTGGTAGGAGTGACCACCCCATAGTCATTGTGGAGACGAAGTCCCGCCTTCACATTAAGGATACCCTCCTTCGTGTTGTGTGGCACTACCACCATGCTAAATGGGATAGATTTCAAACAGATCTAGCAATGCAAAACTGGGCATCCATGAGGCGCTGCGGGCCATCAGCAGCAGCAGAATTGTACTCAACCACAATCTGTAACCTCATGGCCCAGCATATCCCTCACTCTACCATTACCATCAAGCCAGGAGACCAACCCTGGTTCAATGAACAGTGCAGGAGGGCATGCCAGGAGCAGCACCAGGCATACCTTAAAATGACATGTCAACCTGCTGAAGCTACAACACATGACTGATTGCGTGCCAAACTGCGTAAGCAGCATGCGATAGACAGAGCTAAGTGATCCCAGAACCAATGGATCAGATCTGAGCTCTGCAGTTCTGCCACATCCAGCTGTGAATGGTGGTGGACATTTAAACAACTAACCGGAGGAGGTGGCTCTACAAATATCCCCATCCTCAATGATGAGGGAGCCCAGCACATCAGTGCAAAGATAAGGCTGAAGCATTTGCAACAATCTTCAGCCAGAAGTGCCGAGTTGATGATCCATCTCGGCCTCCTCCTGAAGTCCCCAGCATCACAGATGCCAGATTCAACCAATACGATTCACTCCACGTGATATCAAGAAACGACTGAAGGCACTGGATACTGCAAAGGCTATGGGCTGTGACAATATTCTGGCAATAGTACTGAAGATCTGTGCTCCAGAACTTGCCGCGCCCCTAGCCAAGCTGTTCCAGAACAGCTACAATACTGACATCTACCCTGCAATGTGGAAAATTACCCAGATATGTCCTGTACACAACAAGCAGGACAGGTGCAGCCTGGCCAATTACCACTCCAACAGCCAACTCTCAATCATCAGTAAAGTGATGGAAGGTGGCATCAACAGTGCCATCAAGCGGCACTTGCTTAGCAATAACCTGCTCAGTGATGCTCACTTTGGGTTCCGCCAGGGTCACTCAGCTCCTGACCTCATTACAGTCTTGGTTCAAACATGGACAAAAGAGCTGAACTCAAGAGGTGAGGTGAGAGTGACTGCCCTTGACATCAAGGCAGCATTTGACCGAGTGTGGCATCAAGGAGCCCTAGCAAAACTGAGGTCAATGGGAATCAGGGGGAAAACCCTTCGCTGGTTGGAGTCATACCTAGTGCAAAAGAAGATGGTTGTGGTTGTTGGAAGTCAATCATCTGAGCTCCAGGACATCACTGCAGGAGTTCCTCAGGGTAGTGTCCTTGGCCCAACCATCTTCAGCTGCTTCATCAATGACCTTCCTTCAATCATAAGGTCAAAAGTGGGGATGTTCGCTGATGATTGTGCAATGTTCAGCACCATTTGTGTCTCCTCAGATACTGAAGCAGTCTGTGTAGAAATGCAGCAAGACTTGGACAATATCCAGGCTTGGGCTGATAAGTGGCCAGTAACAATCGCGCCACACAAGTGCCAGGCAATGACCATCTTCAACAAGAGAGAATCTAAACATCTCCCCTTGACATTCAATGACATTACCATCACTGAATCCCCCACTATCAACATCCTAGGGGCTACCATTGACCAGAAACTGAACTGGAGTAGCCATATAAATACCGTGGCTACAAGAGCAGGTCAGAGGCTAGGAATCTGGCGGCGAGTAACTTACCTCCTGACTCCCGAAAGCCTATCCACCATCTACAAGGCACAAGTCAGGAGTGTGATGGAATACTCTCCACTTGCCTGGATGGGTGCAGCTCCAACAACACTCAAGAGGCTTGACACCATCCAGGACAAAGCAGCCTGCTTGATTGGCACCCCATCCACAAACATTCACTCCCTCCACCACCAACACACAGTGGCAGCAGTGTGTACCATCTACAAGATGCACTGCTGCAATGCACCAGGGCCCCTTAGACAGCACCTTACAAACCCGCGACCTCTACCAATTAGAAGAACAAGGGCAGCAAATGAATGGGAACACCACCACCTGCAAGTTCCCCTCCAAGTCACACACCATCCTGACTTGGAACTATATCGCCGTTCCTTCACTGTTGCTGGGTCAAAATCCTGGAACTCCCTAATAGCACTGTGGAGGTACCTCCCCCACATGGACTGCAGCGGTTCAAGATGGCAGCTCACCACCATCTTCTCAAGGGCAATTAGGGATGGGCAATAAATGCTGGCCTGGCCAGCAACGCCCACATCCCATGAATGAATAAAAAAAAAGAAAACAGACATGATAAACAGACAGAAATTCTGATTGATTCAAATTAGAAATAAATAAATTGTTTTGCACCATTACTAAAAGAAAATGCAGGGATATTGACAAAATGTAAGCAAACAATATAAAAAACAAGGGTTGGATTTTTGTTACAGAGGCGGGAAACAGGAGCCTGGTCTGGTTCTGGGTCAGAAACCTGCCTCTGGTGGGCAACTGATTCAGATTCAGATTTTCAAATAGGGATTAGTTTCCTGTCCACTTCGAGGCAGTGGGTCAGGAATGGAGGTGAGTCAGATCAAGTGTGGGGCTCATGTAGACACCCCACAGCAGCCATCACCGAGGCTGCTGGTTGTCCTGAGGGATAGATCTGCATTTCGTGCCAAAACCTTCCACTGCACCAGAGGGAAATGAGATGACACAGGGGAGCTGGAGACCTGGCACTCGGGGCAGGGCAGACCCTCATTTCATCGATGCTGACCTGGATCTTATGCTGCAGGCCGTGAGGGAGAGGAGGGAGGTCCTCTTCCCAGAGGGTGACAGGCGAAGGCCACTTTGTCATCCAGCAAAGGAACTTCTCTGTTCAGTGTTATCCCCCTCCGCCCCCCTCTTCCTCCTCCTCTCTTACCTCCTGCTCCTTGCCTGCTGAGCTGTCTCCTTCTAGGGACTCACTGTCCTCAAAGTCCACATCTCTCTGGAGGGCCATGCTATGGAGAGTGCAGCAGACCACCACAATGACTGAGACCTTTGCAGGAGGGTAATGGAAGGTGCCACCCGACTGGTCCGGGCACTGGAATCACATCTTCAGAAGTCTGATGGTCTACTCAATGGTTGGCCTGCTGAACAAGTGGCATTGGTTATATCATTTCCCTCTGGGGTAGCTATCTCTTCAAGGGATTCTCCTTGTCCCCTTGAATCCGTCCACACACTCTGGGGGTTGGAGTGAATATCTGAGGCAGCCTAGACTGGCAGAGGATGAAGGAGTCATGGCAGCTGCCAGGAAAGTGAGGGCACATATGAAGGAAACTGTTATTATATTTGCAGACCAGTTGGACATTGAGGGAGTGGAAGCCCTTCCTGTTGGTGGATCTCACTGGTCAGTTGCTAGGTGCCTTGATGGTCATATGGGTGTAATCGATGATGCCCTGCACCTGGGGGAATCCAACAATGGAGGCAAAACTCAATGCCCTCTGACCATTGCAGACCCATCTGTATCAAAATGGATTTCGTCCCCCACACTCTTAAATATGGCATCCATGAACTACTTGATGGCACGATGAGCTGCAGACTGCCATGGGGGTTGTGAGATCTCAGGTCATTGTGGATCAGAGCACACAAGTCTGAGACCATCTGCCTATATAGGTGCAGCCTCCTACGACACTGGCACTCTGTCATTTGCAGGTAGCTGACTTCTGAGTGGTAGACCTGATGTCTAGGGTAGTGCCTTCTTGCACTTGCAGCCAGCTGCTGTGCTGCTCTGGCCTCCTGCTATCCAGGAGGTTGCATCTGCTTCAGTTCACCCTGGCTATGTCCAGTGTCAGAGTAGCCTTTTCCCATATCAACTCCCTCAGCTAGGCTTTGTGTGTTCATCAGGCCTTCACCTGCCAACCCAGGTGCCCCAGTGTTGCCAGTGGGCTCACATCCCTCTCTGGATTCCTACGACTCACCACATAGAAAAAAAAAGTCTTACAGCTCCAGCAATGGCTACTCTGTGGTACTTTTGGAGCAGCTGAGCCTCTGCACTATGTAAATCAACCATTCCCATATCCCTTGTGCCACCCCCCCCCACAATGTTCACAACTTGTAGACCCTGCCTTCCAGACATGGCATTCTCCCCCATTCCCTTCCTTTGAAAATTGTAAACTGCTGCTGACAACCCTGTTAATGAGCTCCCCAATGAGCTGAATAAACACTCAATTGGAAGTATGCAGGGTTCCCATTCCCTCCCTCCCAGCGTCCCATTAAAAATGGCTTTGCATTCCGGAGGTGGCAGGACCCAGTGCCGACCTCCGAAAACGCAATCTTCAAATCGTGTGCACCCGCTCCCACCACCAGCGAGCTTGAAAAATCCGGCCCCAAGTCTCTGCATCTTCATTTGACAGACATTGTTAGGTTGAGTAATTAATTCTATTGTCAGATTTCCCTCAACATCCAATCCTAGTGCCCCAATGAGATTACAACTCACTACTTACAATTTCCATGATTATGCTAGCAGTTTCCAGCAGCAAGTCCCAAATATGTCTGCTGGTGAACTTCATGAGTGGATGGGAGGGTGCAGGGGTGGGGGATTCACCACCACAATCCAGAAATGCTGGTCAGCCTTGAGCTGATCAGTAGCGTTGTGGATCATCGCCCAATCAGGAAAAGAAATCACAAATTTCCTAAAGTTAGGCCAAAGGCTGTTCCTTCACATCTGGTTCTCATTCTTTGTATACTGTCAGAGAAAAGGATCAGGGATTGGATCTTAACTGAGATCTGGGGACACTGGGCCCTCCCACCAATGTTCTTGCTAGAATCGAGCTTAGCATTGAAGGAGAACACTAATTGCAAACAGCCTCAATTCCATGGTAATTTAGAAAAAAACACGGCTTATCACTCGGAACTATGTTTAAATCTTGCTATACTCGTGTTGATCATTATTTAATATTTACTTTTTTACTTTACATTTTCTTCTTCTTCCTTGTAACCATTGAGGAATAAATATGCCATCCTTTGCATTAGTTGCATAAACTGCAATAATAAAACCTTTCGCGAAAGTGGAACTCGTCAAGATGACTATATGCATTGCAGCAGGTTAGCTGTTAGAACAATATTTTCTTCTCAGAGGCTTGAGCCGAATCCAAAAACTGATCTAAGAGTCATATGTTGTAGTGCTGTTCTGTTATTCCATTTGGGTGGCAGCCCAACTCCCCAAACCGCTGACAAGATAACTTGTTGAATAGTTGCACTCGTCCACTTATCTATAAAAAAGTCATATAACTCTGCTGAGATTCTGTCAATCTTTAGACTATTAGACTCCAATTGGCTGAAAATGTGGCCTTCGGTGTTGAATTTAGTCAACAAAATCTCAAATTTTGGGGTTTAAGTCTCACCTCGAAAATGAATAGAGTGACCAAGAAGGTTGTAAACAAACAGTTAAACAATGTTTTTTTATCACTAATGGCACAGAATAAACAGACTAGATATAAAAATGTGAAGTTATATGACAGAATGAAGAGGAGGAAGTGGAGAAAAAAAGGAAAAGCTGTGGCACAATCATATGCCGGGGACCATTCACAATCAGGAAAGAGGGGACAGGTCACTTCAGGAGAAACCTAAGATTTCTTTGTTGGGCTCAGAGGAGCACTCCAGTTGGGTGAGGTATTGGAGGGTGGATGTGAAGAATCACTACATAGAGAAGAAGAGGGAGAACTTCTAAGGACATTGGTGACATGTGCTGCTGATACATCAGTAGGTGCTTTGAATAGAAAACATTTGCAGGGCTCCTAAGACATAAGGATATTCAGCCTGTGATGACATTGACCTGTAGCACTTGAAGCCTATACCCAGTGGATTGCAGGGAGTGGGTGAAAATCCTGAAGAGCATTTGAAGAAAAATGTACAGTGCATAGCTTTTGTTCTGTGGTTACCGATGAGTGACATATGTTTGAGTAAATAGGCTCAGTGTACAAATTGCCTATGTTTTATATCACATGACTTTCTGTACACATTCTCTAGATATTGATTTGTTCTAGCTGCTTCAGAGAGTACCTGTGTGAAACAGAAGTTCTGAACACAGAAATATATTTGAGACTGGGTTAACATGACAATTCAGTGTTAATGTAACATGCTGGCAACTGAGGCGTCCATGTCAGAAATAAATTGTTACGTCTCAGATCCAGAATATAGAGATGAGGAGGGGCAAATGAGCAGTAGCTTATTTATTGGTTTGTTTTGGAACTTTTTTGTATCAAACAATCAGTGCGGTTGGCTAGAATTCTTAGGTGCTACTATGTCAGTCACAATGGAACAAAGGAGCTGAAATCTGTAAGTCCTAAAATGGTTCAGCAGGAAAGAGAGAAAACATGAGATAGGAATAGAGAGAAATAAAGACGTCTACAGAGAGAGATAGAGGCTGGAATTTTACGTTGAGGCAGTGGCCCCACCCACCAGCTAAAAAGTTGGGGGAGAGTCCGCCTTCGCCAGGCCTGGAAGCCATGCAGCAATTTTGCGAGGCCCAGGCCTTAATTGTTGTCGATTGGGACTTCCGCCCTCTGAGGCAAGAAGTCCCACCTCCAAGTACTGCCAGGCAATCAGAGGGCTAGCAGCTCTTCAGTCCCAGAAGCACCACCAGGTGGAGTGGCCACAGCTGGGACTGCACCCAGCAAGAAGAGGATGATCTACATTGCCCTTCAGGAAGGTAAGTGGAGTTTGGGCCTCGCTGGGGACAATCGGCTGAGCCCTGGTGAGGGGGGGTGGGGTTCGGAGTCTAGGGCAGGGGGGTAGTATTACTGGGTGGCCTCCTCAGGTGCTGAAGTGCCTGTCTGCCAGAGGAGTTTCTTAAGTGGCAATTAATTGGCCACCTAAGGGCCTCAATTGGTCTAGAGCGGGCTGGCCATTTGCCACCTCCCCCACCACTGGTAAAATAGCAGCATGGGCGGGTAGATGGCAGGTACGGCAGCCCTTGCCTCCCACTCGATTTTAAGCCTACCAAGCCTATCAGCCTGTTCTCGGGGGGCGTAACATGTTGGCTAGGGAGAGAGAGAAAAAAACACGATCAGAAATCAGAAGCTTATTAGTTAATTGGCATACTCAGCTTGTTTATGATATAAAATTCTGGAAATTACTTTTGGCAATGCTTTGGGAACCATATGAATACTTAAGGAGCTCATGTCAAATTCCACACTCCGGAATTTTAATGGAGATACTAACCTGTTTATCTAAGCATCCATATGACAAAATCACTGACAATAATTTGAAATCAATATTGTTTCTTTTACAATTATTAAAATAATTGCTTAACGCCTCCTATTATTTGAGCAAAATTAGGTTTCTATTGAGTAGATCACAACTTAGTGCATTCGTGTGAAATGAGTGATAATGAGTTTGTAGACCATTTAACACAGTCTCCAATTTTTATTTCGGGAGCGATGTAAAACAGGCCACTGAGTTACTATCACATGTTTTAAATATCACACAAAGTCAAGCTCTACCCCTACGTATGTGTTTTCATTTTCTTTTAAAAGTTTAGTACTGGATTTTTCCTGATGCAAATTGGGAGGCCAGCTTTATTAGACTTTCATGAAAGACTGCAATTGAGGTTCAAGAAAGATATAAATGTTATGTGACATCATCAAAATAGTAGCAAATGTTTTTATTCTACAGTTTTATCAGGAGTATTCTCACATTCTGTTTCCATTACAGAAGCATCCATAATTATGAACCTTTTTTAAAAAATGCACCCCTTCAGCCTCACAAGGAAATGAAATCTCACACTGACATAAGTTATTTTGGCTGACGTTTTTAATTTGCTGAAGGCAGGTGTATAATGGTAGTTTTAGAAACCATTCCAAATTTTAGTAACCATAATTTTCAGGAACTGAAAAAGATAATTAAGAACATTTTATGGTGATCAAACCATCTGAAACATTATATTTTGTTTGACTTTTTGAAATGATTTCTGATCTTTAAAAGGAACTAAAACAGTCATGTTTGGATATGCCTGTGATCTTGGTGAATGTTATCAGTAGATTCCCAAAATGAACAACATGTTCATGCATCTCTAAACTCACCACCCATATGCAGTTGTTTCTTTATACAAGGCTTGAATTCTCTTGCAAAATGGGCAGCTAGCCATATAATCGACAGAACCGCTAATCTAGAGTTTAGATTTTCCATTGACATCTGCTTTCTATTATATAATTACATTAAAATGTTCAAAGGAATTATACCTAGTCATTCTTTATTAGCCAGTTTTGACATCCATTTTACAACAGCAATGGAATTAATGAAAGTAGATGGCTCTGGGAAAGTAACCAGCATAATTATTATTATTCTTCAGTTTTAGCAGAAAATGATCCAAACATACCAAAAAATGCAGTGTATGGTCATATGATCTATAAAACACTCAACTATCATCGTTACCATTTTTATAGGTGGTCAAGAAAATCGACCAGTATATAAATTATTCATCTATGTCGCGAGACCAGAAATATTTATAAAAATATAAATACAATTTTACAGTAAATACAGTATTTTTATACAAAGAAGAAACTGATTGTGCTAAAGATTTATTTCTTACAATGGTATCTCATTGTTTGATAAATATATTATTTATTTCTAAGGCCTGCACTTTAATGACATTTGTTGTATTACATTATAATATAAAACAAATCATAGGATCATAGAAAGTTTACGGCACAGAAAGAGGCCACTTGGCCCATCATGTCTGCACCAAAATCTATGATTAATCACAATGTATTTGCCATTTTAAGCATTTTTGTTCAGTAAAGATCAGAAGTGTTTTGTTAAATTTAGCTCACCACGATCAATTAATGTACCATTTAACTGATTGAAGTGGATGTTTGCAATGAAGTGACAAATCTAAACTAAGCACAATTTCTACAATCTGTCCAAGATCATAACAATGCAGCGTGAAAGAGACAAACTCTATGGCTAAAGGAAGAAAATGAGTAAATATCAGCGACAGCATAAAGGTCATAGGATTCATCTAAGTTCTATTAGAAACTAAGGAAATAGAGGATAGGGTGTAGAGATCAATTGTGATATGACATTTTCACAGTGAAGCTATCTGAACACCCAGGCAATGTTATAAAAATGACATATAATTCAGAACACTAAGACTTTACTACCGCTTCACTTTGATTTGAAAAAATGTGAAAGAATCTTTTTCAACTTATCGGGGCTTATGTAAAAAGGCAAGGAACATGCCACTCAGCTAATCAAAGTGACTCATTCTAATTTGCACAGTCATGGATTATCTCCAGAAAAATTTCATTTCTTAATGGAAATGAAAAACAACTTAAAAAAAAATACTTGTGGTGCCACAGATTAGGATATTGGGACAAGGGATTTAACCCAGCCTGGATGGATGAGATTTCTTCTTTGCTGGCTGAAATGAGTTAAGTTATTTTCAGTACATTGCCTGGTGGAGGAGATCCACAATGTAAAACTGCATATAATTTATCACCATGGGTATTCTCATTGGTAGCTGCCACAGCCTAACATTTGTTGGACTAATAATAACACGTATGGTGCTCAGAGGGTTAAAACGTCAAAGAAGAAAAATCTCTATAAAGTTTGGCGTCAACCATTATTACAATCTAGGAATACATTTTATATTATTCCATACTGGCCACTTGCATTACTCAGAAAATATTCAACAGTTCTACAAGACTGCAACCACGGTGCTTTGTTATCTGTTTGATCATCTAAGTCTATATTTATCCCTGTACCCTTCAATCTTTTTTCAAGACCAGATGTTCAGCCAGCTGTTTTTTTAAAAGATTAATCAGCAGAGCATTTACCACTCTTGCTGTTCGCCTTGCTCTCATCATGCAGTACTCTCATGCAGTCATGTGATGTGACTTGTTCAGAGATTAATATTTGGCTTGCTGAGTGAAACATAGATGATCATAAGTAGAATGGGACATACAGCATAAACCATTCAATTGGACCAACCTGGAACACTTTCAACAGTTTCTATTGCAAAGACAGAAGCTATCAGACTCTCATGTTGTGATTCCCTACTTGGATTACCAAAAGATACAGTATCTGTTGAGAAACCTACTACCCGAAAGTGATATAGGGTCAGTAACAACAGACAAGTACAAAGTATTATTATTGAACCTGATTTCAGATCTATGGACAACATTAGTGTTCCTACAGCTGTTGGCATTAAGCAAAACAGAACTGAGCTTGAGTATATTGTGAGCAGCCAACTTCTTTTTGAGCTAAAAATTTCCTTTCCAAAACCAGGAAACTAATATCTTCTATTTAATGGTTGCAATGCAAAAAACTATGATTGAAAAAAAAACTGCAAATGCTGGACATACAACACAAAAAACATTTTGGGCATATATCGTGGGTTGAGCCTTGAAATATTTATTCATTGTCTTTTCCCTTCAGATGCTGACTGAGCTGCTGTGTATTTCCTGCTGTGTGTTTTAAATAGTACCATTGTTTATTTCCAGAACTGTAGTTTATGACCTGTAGAGTTAGCTAAATTAATATTCATGTTGATTATTGTGATAAGTAATACTTATCCATACAGGATTATGTTAATTCGTAATTTAGATACTTAGAATGAAAATTTCATAGGTGTGCAGCAAAAATGTAAACCCCTTCTTAAACGCATGTATCATTGTATAAAATGTAATGTATAAAGGAAATCTTCCCCTATTGTAACAAAAACAAAATAGTCCAAATATTAAAAAAATGAGCAACATGATTTTTTTCTTTTCAACTCTCTTGTTAATTTTCTTCTGTTATAGCTACTTCTCTGAAGCTGGCGGACCAGGGTATGATTCAACAAACAATGGCAGCTTTGCAGAACTTCATTCCCATAACCATTCTTTGTGGGTAAGCGTAAACAGCGAGTGGGTGATTTCTGTCTCATTATCAGCCCCTGGGGCAGTAGTGGAAAAATTCAAGCCGTGGCTAGTTATGGTGACCTACCACTGTATTAAAGTCTGTTCAGATTTGGGTCAGAAATGCATTCTGATGCCCATAAAAGCAAACATGGAGCCAAGTGATGTCATTTAGACCTCGTGCCATTTTCGGCGGCATCCACCTGACCACCACCAGTTCCTGCTCCTGACCACCAGCCACGGGTAATGCAAGCTAGGAGGCAGTCAAATCGAGCGATAGTTAAAGGAATTGCAGTTGCATCAGCTCAGAACCAATAGGTTCCCCAGGGTACCTTTTTTCCACCTGCAACCATCAAAATGAGCCAAATCTCCCCTTGGCACTGTAACACAGCCACTGTGCTATGTTAACTAGACACCCAGTCGTCAAGATTTAGTCCAAAGTCTGTGGAACCAAATCCAGAACCAAACCCCCCCTGTCTGGTAGTTGATAAAAGTAGGGGTGCTACTGCATAAAGTGGGTGTGAGAAATGTTATCTTGCTTGGCATTCTAAGGCTTTCTCAGAGAACAACAACTCAACATGCCTAGCAAGCAATTGTGGTTAGGGTGGGTATTATTCATAGTAGGCACAGGACCTGAGAATGGAAGTAGATATCACACCTTAAGGAAGCCTCAGACCTAGGACTAACAAACAGCCAAATTAATAGGTGGATAACACAAGAATGTATTTCACTAAGTGTTGCTGCAAACCTGTTTCACATTTACTATTGGTCTATTTGGAGCACTCATGAAACATCAAACTTCTTCTATAATAAAAACAGAAAGTGTTGGAAATACTCAGCAGGTCTGGCAGTATCTGAGGAGAGAGAAGCAGAGTTAATATTTCAGGTCTCTGACCTTCCATCAGAACTTCAGTATTTCAGTATTTTGCTTTTATTATATCAGACTTCTTCTGTTGCTTACCATGCATAGCATACTGTAGCAGGGCATTCATTTGAGCTTCAACTTACAACTTACAACTGAAAGTCTTGGCACAATATTATCTTTCTAAAGGACTTCACACATAAAATTGTTGTAAAACAGCATGTTGCATAATGTATAGTCATTTACCGATAGATTGAGCTGAAGGCTAAGAACATGTATGTGAGTACGCATGTGCTCTTTCAATTTATTACATGTCAAGATGACAAATAACACAAGGAAACAGATCTAAGCTGGAGGAAGGCGAAAAATTTACAGGCCCTTATTTGAAAGGGGCCTGATGGGCATTCAAATGACCTGCCTGTTTTGTTATTTAAATCAGGGTCCTATGACATGAATAGGAGCCTTATTACCAATTTAAGTTTGTACCGGTTGGAGCATGCCTCATGTAAGCTCTGATTAGTTTCATGGATGGTGATATGTTCCTCCCGGCCCTACAAAAATAAGCTAGGCCTGATCGCAGGAGCACTCCTTCCACAATTGCGATCCCACCTGAATTTACCTTTCAGGTGGTCAGCCTAAATCCTGCAAGTTACACTGTGCTGCCTGTTTGGTGCCCTGCAGCTCTTCAGCCTGATGGAAATGAGGCTTAGGCCTTGAAATTACAGCCACCTCTTTGCTTTGAATGGGCACATTACAACATTCTGGCTTGACTTTAGTAACTTCAGATTTGTGGTATACCCTCCATTTTTTTGTGATGTGGCGAGGGGTGTTGGATTAGCATTTGGGTTGGAGACCCTTCATCAGAGCATAGCACTGGAAGGGCGCCGAGCCCACGAGTAAACCTATTTATTTTTCTTTTCCTATGATTGTTTTTCCTCTTCTCTTATCATATTCCACTTGCATTTTCTCTTTTAATTTCTGTTGCTTTTTCGTCTTGTTTTGTATCCATTTTTTCTTATTTTCTCATGCTTTCATTTGAATGAATCTATTCTGTATCTTTTCATATTCCACTAGCAGCAAGACCTGGACAACATCGAGGCTTACACTGATAAGTGGAAGTAACTTTTACACAAGACAGTGACTATCCCCAACAAGCTAGAGCATTATCACCTCCCTTGATATTCAGTGGCCTTACCATTGCCAAATGACCTACTGTCAGCATCCTGGGGGGTCATCATTACCTGGATACTGAACTAACCAGTTACATAAATGCCACGGCCACTAGAGCAGGTCAGAGGCTGGGTCCTGTGTGGTGAATGACTCACCTCTAATATATTGCTGTTAATTCATTGTCACTGGGTCAAAGTCCTAAAAATTCCTATCTAACAGCAGTGTGGGAGTGCGTTCACCATGCAGACTGCAGGAGTTAAAGAAGATGGCCCTTCACCAGCTTCTCAAGTGCAAGGTAAAAGATATAACCAGGTGAGCAATGTGTCTAGGGGTTAGCTTGCTGTCTTCATCTGGTCTTATTGTAACAGGGTTTAATTTAAAACACACTGTGTTTTGAGCTCTCCCTTTGTGAATCCGTATTCACAACTTTCCAATTATAAGGCAAAGAAATGAGCACAAACAGGCTTTCTTTGGTTTAAGCAGAAAGATGACATTTATTAAACCTTAAACTTAACCCTAATACGGTTCATGCCTACGGATATATGACGTGCTCATGCTAGCATGCACATGCAATTTAAACATGCAAAATAGGGACAGAAAAGAGCAGAAGAAATAATAAATAGAATAGTTTGAGGCAATATCTTGTTACTGTTTCTCGAGCTCGCTGTAGTCCTTGATTGAAGTTATAGCCTTGCATTTTGTTGGGGCCCAGTAATCTTCTTAAAACTTTTTCATGTGTCAAACCTTTCCCTCTTTGAGTTTCACATGTCTTCAATAGTTTCAGTTCGCTGAGAGATGAGCAGGCAGACAGGCAGGTGATGTTCTTGCTTCAGTTCCACAAGCACACAGCGTTCTGCCTGGCAAATCCCTCATCTGAAGTTCAAATTCAAAAAAACTCCCAAGTCGCCCAGCAGGCTAGTCATGTGACTAGCTCCTTATATGGAAAAATCTCTTCAAAGATTCTTTGTGGGAAGTGCAAATTCTCTGTAACAGCCATAGTGATGTGACTACAGATGGTCTGACCACTTCTATGCATTGGGAAGCAACTGCTGCGGCCCCCATTGTTTCAACATTGTCTGGTATTATGCAAATGTCCTTCCACTCAGGGCTTGCGATTTTAAGTTTCTGTTCATGTGGCAAAATAATGTGTGCCTCAGTCTTGGCAGGTGGGGGTTTGCCTGACAGATGGGCAATAAATGCTGGTCTTGCCAATGATGTCCACATCCAGAGAATGAATTTTTAAAAATTAACAAATGCTCTCATCCTTTTTTATATCTCTTTATCATCTCACTAATGGCCTTTTATATCTGTCTCCTGTCATGCAATTTTTTGGTCATTTAATCCATTATGTCTCTTGGATTGATATATCCGCTCTTTAACTCCCTCCACCTCCTTTTTTCTCTTCAATATTGCAATCTTGCGAAAATGTCTTCCTATCTTTCAGCTTTCAATTCTGAAAATACTCAAAATGTCATAGCTTGTGGCTTCTCTTCACAGCTTCCAGCAGACTTGCTGTGCATTTTGAACATTTTCGGATTCTACATTATATTTCTAGAATTTACAATTTTACCTTTTTATTATATCTCAACTATTCTGATCATTCATTCAATTGCTTTAGGAGCTAAAAATTGGATAAGACCCGTTAGTGAACGTAGGGATCATAATGCGTTACCTGCTTATCTCCATGATTGTGGCGTGCAGACCAGTGCCATACATGCTGCTGAGTGGCTGCATACTCAGCAGAGGGCCCAGGTTCATGCAAGGCCAGCACCAATTAAAGCTAGTCTGCACTTCTTATAGGGGAAGTTATTTTGACTGCAGAAAGTGCTGGAAGTGGCTCTGAAAGACTTTTCGCATAGGAAGAAATCTGAACAATGGAGCAGCGGGCCAAAGAGAGGGCTCCCAGGTTCTCAGATACAGCGCAGGAGCTCATAGTGCAGGAGTTGGAAAGGAGGAGAAAGAGGTTATCTTTCCGCAGTGGACCACAGGCCTGCCAAACAAGCACGTTGAAGCGAATGAGAGCAGATAGCCACAGCGGTGAATGCCAGGAGTCTGGCCCTAAGGACCTGGCTGCAGTGCCGGAAGATATTCAATTTCCTCACACGAGTGGTCAAGGTTAGTGAATGCATCTTTAAATGCGATATCCTACCCAATGCAACACCAACCTCAGACGCTGCTCAATGCACCACAGCCCCATCCCTCACCTATCAACAATCTCTAGCAATCAGGTCTCATGTCTAACATTCACATGCTCCACCTTACTCTCAGACACTTACCACTGCTGCAAGCTTCAGACCCAGATCTTATAATTTCCACAAACTTCCAGCTATTCAGTTATGACAGGCATGCCACCCAATCACATTGCAACACACTCATTTACACTCTTCCCTCATCTTGCATGGCAAGGTGGTGCCCAACAGGAGATAGCAACAAAGAATGGGTTGGGGACAGGCATGGCTGCATATTCTCACCCCCTTGGAAGAGACAGTTCCATTATTGGAATGGCAGTCATGGAGGCTGTTGAACCAGTATCATTGAAGCTATCCAGTATGTTCCAGTCTTATGTACCTTCTCAAATCCCACTTCACCCTCTGCAATCTGGTAGGACATACAAGATGCAGATGTGGAACCATGCACCTCTTGCTTTCCACACACCTCCCTTCCCTCACTCCAAATCTTCCCTTGTAGACTTATGCTTTCAGAGACTCAAGACCTACCTCCTATCCAGTCAGTGATGCGTGACAAAGGGTAGAAGAACAGCACATCTCTGAGGAAAAAGCACCATCTCTTGATCTGACAGTAACAACCACCAGCTCAAATACTGGCACTGCATGTACTTTAGAGGGTAGCATGGAGGTGGATGCGCATGTGGTGAGTCACTGGGCATGAGTGAGCTGTAGATAGGCAGGGGAAAAGAACACGAGAAATAGGAGCAGGAGTAGACAATATGGCCCATCGAGCCTACTCCCCCATTCAAAACAATCATGGCTGATCTTAGAATTCAACTCCACTTTCCTGTCCACTTGCCATATTCCTTGATTCCCTGAGAAGCCAAAAATCCATCTATCCCAGCCTTAAATGTATTCAACAATGGAGAAGCCACAACCCTCTGGGGTAGAGAATTCCAAAGATTCACAACCCTTTGAGTGAAATAATTTCTCCTCATCGCAGTCCTAAATGATTGGTCCCTTATCTTGAGACTGTGCCCCCGTGATTTAGATTCCTCTGCTGGCGGAAACAATCTCTCAGTGCCTACCCTATCCAGCCCCTTTAGAATCTTATACGTTTCAATGAGATCACCTCTCATTCTTCTAAACTCCAGAGGATATAGGCCCAATTTACTCAGCCTCTCATCATAAGACAGCCCCTCACCCTAGAGACCAATTTAGTGAATCTTTGCTGCACCACCTCCAATGCAAGTATATCCTTTCTTAAATGTGGAGTCCAAAACTGTACACAGTACTCCAGATGTGGTCTCACCAAAACCCGATATAATTGCAGCAATATTTCCTTATTCTTGTACTCCAATCCCCTTGCAATAAAGGCCAACATGCCATTTGCCTTCCTACTTGCTTGCTGTACCTGCATGTTAACATTCTGCATTCTTTGTACAAGCACACTCAAGTCTCTCTGAACATCAACACTTATAAGTTTCACATCTTTTAAAAATATTCTGCTTTTCTATTCTTACAACGAAAATGAATAACTTCACACTTCCCTACATTGTACTCCATCTGCTACCTTGTTGCCCATTCACTTAGCCTGTCTATAGCTCTTTGCAGCCTTTGTGTCCACCCCACAGCTTACCTTTCCACCTACCTTTGTATCATCAGCAAATTTAAATACACTACTCTCTGTCTCTTCACCTAAATTTTTTACATAGATTGTAAATAGCTGAGGCCCCAGCTTTGATCCTTGATGCCCCATTTATGCCCACTCGTTGCTTCCTGTCTGTTAACCAATCATCTATACATGCTAATATATTATCCCTAACTCCATGACCCCTTATCTTGCCAATTAACCTTTTGTGTGGCACCTTATAGAATGCCTTTTGGAAATGCAGGTATACTACATCTACTGATTCCTCTTTTATCTACCCTACTAGTTACATCCTCAAAAAACTCTAATAAATTTGTCAAACAGGACTTCCCTTTAGTAAAACCATGTTGACTTGTTCTAGCTGCACTGAGTGTGAAGAAGAGAGTTTGGTAAGTGTGAATTTTAAGGGTTAACCTCTCAAGACGAGTTCTTCTTTTGTTTTGTTTACATCTAGCAATTAATTGAAATTCCTGTTTCAGTTAAGAGGTAAGTTAGGTTTCTTGCGGTTTTAAACAGGGGTATACTAACACGCTGAGAGTAGCTGTAGCTAGTTAATTAGGTAGCTAGCTAGCTTAAACGGGTTTCTGAGCTCCAGCAGAGCTCTAACAGAGTTGACACAGCATTATTTTCAGAGTATAAATTCAGGGGACTCTCAGTGCTGCTTGTCTGCTCTGAGTGCTGTTGGATGGCACAGAATGTTAAGAAGGGAGTTTGGTAATTGAGGAAGTTCGGTAAGCAGGGGAACTATAAATTAAGAAGAAAATAAATTTGAGTGCACAGAGTGTAAAGTGGGAGTTTGGTGCGTGAGGGAGGGGCTCTTTCCTTCCTTTCTTCCCTCCCTTCCTTCTTTCCTTCATTCCTTCCTTCCTTCCTTCCTTCCTTTCTTTCTTTCTCCTTTTTTCAGCTTCCAGTAGTTGCTGCTCTCTTCGGTAGAGGAGAAGAAGTTGATTGGTGAGTAACTGATTAGTTCTTTTAGTTCTCATTGAAATGAAACATTTTTAAAGTTACGCTATGGCAGGGAAGCTTGGCCAAGTGGAATGTACATCCTGCAGTATGTGGGAAGTCATGGACACGCCACATGTCCTAGACAAACACATCTGCAGGAAGTGTCACCGGCTGCAGAAGCCTGAGCTCTGGGTATCAGAACTGGAACAGTGGCTGGAGTCACTGTTGTGCACCTGTGAGACAGAGGACCATGTGGATAGCACGTTTAGGGAGGTGGTCGCACCGCAGGTTAGGAGTATGCAGGCAGAGAGGGAATGCGTGACTACCAGGCAGTCTAAGAGAACCAGTCAGACAGTGCAGGAATCCCCTGAGTCTATCTTGCTTGCTAATCAGTTTTCCAATTTGGAAACTGGTGGGAGCGATGGTTCCTCGGGGCAGTGCAGCCACAGCAATGTCCGTGGCACTACGGTTGGCTCAGCTGCACAAGACGGGAGGAAGAAGAGTGGGAGAGCAATAATGATAGGGGATTCGATAGTCAGAGGATTCAGACATGCATTTCTGCGGCAGTAAACGTGACTCCAGGATGGTGTGTTGCGTCCCTGGTGCCTGGGTCAAGGATGTCATGGAGCGGCTGCAGGACATCCTTCTGGGGGAGGGGGAACAGCCAGACGCATGGCCCACATTGGTACCAATGACATAGGTAGGAAGAGGGATGAGGACCTGAAAGCAGATTTGAGGGAGTTAGGAAGGAAATGAAAAAGCAGGACCTCCAAAGCAGTCATCTCAGGATTACTCCCATTGCCATGTGCTAGTGAGGATAGGAATAGGAGGATTGATCGATTTAACATGTGGCTGGAGAATTTGTGCAGCAGGGAGGGTATCAGATTTCTGAGGCATTGGGACTGAGTCTGGGGCAGGTGGGACCTGTAGAAGATAGACGGGTTACACCTTAACAGGACCGGAACTAATATCCTCGCAGGAGGATTTGCTAGCGCTGTTGGGGAGGGTTTAAACTAGCTTGTCAAGGGGATGGGAACCTGAGGGGTAGCTCAAATTAGAAGGAAGTAAATCTGGGAACAGGAGGTAGAAAAGTAGCAAGTGACATTAGAAGGCAGGTGAAACAAAGGTGAGCATTAAATAGGGTTAGAATGCAGAATGTCAAGAAGACAATGTTAGGGGCATTGTACCTGAATGCACACAGCATTTGCAACAAGGTAGATGCTTTAAAGGCACAAATAGAGGTAAATGGGTATGATCTAATTGCCATTACGGAAATGAGGCTACAGGCTGATCAAGACTGAGAACTGAGTATTTAAGGAGATTCGACATTTTGGAAGGACAGGCAAAAAGGAAAAGGAGGTGGTGTTGTGCTGATAATAAGGCATGGGATCAGTACATTAGTAAGAGAGGATTTCAGATCAGAATAAAAAAATGTGGAATCTGTTTGGGTGGAGCTAAGTAACAGCAAGGAGCAGCAAACATGGGTAGGAGTTGTTTATAGGCCACCAAACAGTACAAAGAACAAAGAACAGTACAGCACAGGAACAGGCCATTCGGCCCTCCAAGCCTGCGCCGATCTTGATGCCTGCCTAAACTAACACCTTCTGCACTTCCGGGGCCCATATCCCTCTATTCCCTTCCTATTCATGTATTTGTCAAGATGTCTCTTAAACGTCGCTATTGTATCTGCTTCCACGACCTCCCCTGGCAGCAAGTTCCAGGCACTCACCACCCTCTGTGTAAAAAACTTGCCTCGCACATCCCCTCTAAACTTTGCCCCTCGCACCTTAAACCTATGTCCCCTAGTAACTGATTCTTCCACCCTGGGAAAAAGCTTCTGACTATCCACTCTGTCCATGCCGCTCATAACTTTGTAAACCTCTATCATGTCACCCCTCCACCTCCGTTGTTCCAGTGAAAACAATCCGAGTTTATCCAACCTCTCCTCATAGCTAATGCCCTCCAGACCAGGCAACATCCTGGTAAACCTCCTCTGTACCCTCTCCAAAGCCTCCACGTCCTTCTGGTAGTGTGGCGACCAGAATTGCACGCAATATTTTAAGTGTGGCCTAACTAAGGTTCTGTACAGCTGCAACATGACTTGCCAATTTTTATACTCTATGCCCCGACCGATGAAGGCAAGCATGCCGTATGCCTTCTTGACTACCTTATCCACCTGCGTGGCCACTTTCAGTGACCTGTGGACCTGTACGCCCAGATCTCTCTGCCTGTCAATACTCCTAAGGGTTCTGTCATTTACTGTCTACCTCCCACCTGCATTAGACCTTCCAAAATGCATTACCTCACATTTGTCCGGATTAAACTCCATCTGGCATTTCTCCGCCCAAGTCTCCAACCGATCTATATCCTGCTGTATCCTTTGACAATCCTCATCATTATCCGCAACTCCACCAACCTTTGTGTCGTCCGCAAACTTACCAATCAGACCAGCTACATTTTCCTCCAAATCATTTATATATACTACAAACAGCAAAGGTCCCAGCACTGATCCCTGCGGAACACCACTAGTTACATCCCTCCATTCAGAAAAACACCCATCTACTGTTACCCTCTGTCTTCTGTGACTGAGCCAGTTCCGTATCCATCTTGCCAGCTCACCTCTGATCCCGTGTGACTTCACCTTTTGCACCAGTCTGCCATGCGGGACCTTGTCAAAAGCTTTACTAAAGTCCATATAGACAACATCCACTGCCCTTCCCTCATCAATCATCTTCGTTACTTCCTCAAAAAACTCAATCAAATTAGTGAGACACGACCTCCCCTTCACAAAACCATGCTGTCTCTCGCTAATAAGTTTGTTTGTTTCCAAATGGGAGCAAATCCTGTCCCGAAGAATCCTCTCTAATAGTTTCCCTCCCACTGACGTAAGGCCTATAATTTCCTGGATTATCCTTACCACCCTCCTTAAACAAAGGAACAACATTGGCTATTCTCCAGTCGTCTGGGACCTCACCTGTAGCCAATGAGGATGCAAAGATTTCTGTCAAGGCCCCAGCAATTTCTTCCCTTGCCTCCCTCAGTATTCTAGGGTAGATCCCATCAGGTCCTGGGGACTTATCTACCTTAATGCTTTGCAAGACACCCAACACCTCCTCCTTTTTGATAATGAGATGACTGAGACTATCTGCACTCCCTTCCCTAGGCTCATCATCCACCAAGTCCTTCTCCTTGGTGAATACGGATGCAAAGTACTCATTTAGCACCTCACCCATTTCCTCTGGCTCCACGCATAGATTCCCATCTCTGTCCTTGAGTGGGCCAACCCTTTCCCTGGTTACCCTCTTGCTCTTTATATATGTATAAAAAGCCTTGGGATTTTCCTTAATCCTGTTTGCCAATGACTTTTCATGACCCCTTTTAGCCCTCCTAACTCCTTGCTTAAGTTCCTTCCTACTGTCTTTATATTCCTCAAGTGCTTCATCTGTTCCCAGCCTTCCAGCCCTTACAAATGCTTCCTTTTTCTTTTTGACTAGGCTCACAATATCCCGTGTTATCCAAGCTTCCCGAAACTTGCCAAACTTGTCTTTCTTCCTCACAGGAACATGCTGGTTCTGGATTCTAATCAGCTGACGTTTGAAAGTTTCCCACATGTCAGATGTTGGTTTACCCTCAAACAGCCACCCCCAATCTAAATTCTTCAGTTCCTGCCTAATATTGTTATAATTAGCCTTCCCCCAATTTAGCACCTTCACCCGAGGACTACTCTTATCCTTATCCACGAGTACCTTAAAACTTATGGAATTATGGTCATTGCTTCTGAAATGCTCCCCCACTGAAACTTCGACCACCTGGCCGGGCTCATTCCCCAATAACAGGTCCAGAGTGGCCCCATCCCTAGTTCGACTATCTACATACTGTTTCAAGAAGCCCTCCTGGATGCTCCTCACAAATTCTGCCCCATCCAAGCCCCTAGCACTAAGTGAGTCCCAGTCAATATTGGGGAAGTTAAAATCACCCACCACTACAACCCTATTACCTTTACATCTTTCCAAAATCTGTCTACATATCTGCTCCACTACCTCCCGCTGGCTGTTGGGAGGCCTGTAGTAAACCCCCAACATCGTGACAACACCCTTCCTATTCCTGAGCTCCACCCATATTGCCTCGCTGCATGACCTCTCCGAGGTGTCCTCCCGCAGTACAGCTGTGAAATTCTCCTTAACCAGTAATGCAACTCCCCCACCCCTTTTACATCCCCCTCTATCCCGCCTGAACTTCTAAAGCCTGGAACATTTAGCTGCCAATCCTGCCCTTCCCTCAACCAAGTCTCTGTAATAGCAACAACATCATATTTCCAAGTACTAATCCAAGCTCTAAGTTCATCTGCCTTACCTGTTGTACTTCTCGCATTAAAACAAATGCTCTTCAGACCACCAGTCCCGCTGTGCTCAGCAACATCTCCCTGCCTGCTCTTCCTCTTAGTCCTACTGGCCTTATTTACTATGTCCTCCTCATTTACTTCACTAGCTGTCCTACTGCTCTGGTTCCCACCCCCCTGCCACACTCGTTTAAACCCTCCCGAGTGACACTAGCAAACCTTGCAGCCAGGATATTAGTGCCCTTCCAGTTTAGATGCAACCCGTCCTTCTTGTACAGGTCCCATCTGTCCCTGAAGAGAGCCCAATGGTCCAGATATCTGAAACCCTCCCTTCTACACCAGCTGCTCAGCCACGTGTTTAGCTGCACTATCTCCCTATTTCTAACCTCACTGGCATGTGGCACAGGGAGTAATCCAGAGATTACAACCCTAGAGGTCCTGTTTTTTAATTTACTACCTAACTCCCTAAACTCCCCCTGCAGGACCTCATCACTCTTCCTGCCTATGTCGTTGGTACCGATGTGTACTACAACCTCTGGCTGTTCACCCTCCCCCTTCAGAATGCCCTCTGTCCGTTCAGAGACATCCTTGACTCTGGCACCAGGGAGGCAACATACCTTCCTGGAGTCTCTTTCACGTCCACAGAAGCGCCTATCTGTGCTCCTGACTATAGAGTCCCCTATAACTATTGCTCTTCTGCGCTTTGTCCAGTAGTGGTAGTGTGGGGCATGGCATGAATCAGGAGATTAGAGAAGTATGGGTAATACAGTAATCATTGGTGAGTTCAATCTGCATATAGACTGGGTAAATGTAACGAATGCTGTAGAGGACGAGTTTCTGGATGATTTTCTAGAGCAGTATGTTGAGGAACCGACTAGAGAACAGGCTATTTTAGATCTCGTATGATGTAATGAGAAAGGGCTAATTAATAATCTTGTTTGTAAAAGAACCTTTAGGATGAGTGACCATAATATGATAGAATTTTAAATTATGTTTAAAAGTGAAGTAGTTCAAACTGAAGCCAGGGTGTTAAATTTGCACAAAGGAAATTATGAAGGTATGAGAGGCAAATTGGCTAAGGTGGATTGGGAAAATACACTAAAAAGTATGACAGTACAAAGGCAATGGATAGTCTTGAAAGAAATAATACATAGTTTACAGCAACTATACATTCCTTCAAGGCACAAAAACCCCAAAAGTAAAGGCAGTCAACCATGGATAACAAAGGAAGTTAAGGATTGTATAAGATTAAAAGAAAAGACCTGTAAGGTTGCCAGAAATAGTAATAAACCTGAGGATTGGAAGGATTTTAGAATACAGCAAAGTAGGCCGAAGAAACTGATAAAGAAAGGGAGAACTGAATAAGAACGTAAGCTCGCAAAAAATATAAAAACAGATTGTCAAAGCTTCTATAGGTATGTAAAAAGGAAACGTTTGGCTAAGACAAATGTGGGTCCATTACAGGCAAAGTCAGAAGAATTTATAATGGGGAATAAAGAAATGGCAGAGAAGCTAAATGATTACTTTGTGTCTCTCTTCACTGAGGAAGATACAATAAATCTCCCAGAATTAGAGATCCAAGGGATTAGGGGGAATGAGGAATTGAAGGAAATTAGTATTAGTAAGAAGGTTGTATTGGGGAAATCAATGGTGCTCAAGTTTAATAAGTCCCCAGGACCTGATATTCTACATCCCAGAGTGTTGAAAAAGGTAGCTATGGAGATAGTGGATGCAAGGTGATCATTTTCTGAAGTTGTACAGATTCTGCAGTGGTTCCTACAGACTGGAAGGTCACAAATGTCACCCCACTATTTAAGAAGGGAAGGAGAGAGAAAACTGGGAATTACAGACCTGTTAGCCTTGCATCAGTCATTGGGAAAATGCTAGAATCTATTCTAAAGGATGTGATAAATGGACACTTGGATAATAATGATCTGATTGGGCATAGTCAACATAGATTTACGAATGGGAAATCATGTTTGACGAACCTGTTGGAGTTTGTTGAGGATGTAACTAACAGAATTGATAAAAGGGAGTCAGTGGACCTGGTGTACTTGGATTTTCAGAAGGCTTTTGATAAATTCCCCCACAGAAGGTTGGTTAGCAAAATTAAAGCACATGGGATAGGAGGTAATATACTGGTATGGATTAAAGATTGCTTAACAGGCAGAAAGCAGAGCGTAGGAATAAATGGGTCATTCTCATGTTGGCAGGCTGTGACTATTCGACTACCAAAGGGATCAGTGCTTGGGCCCTAGATGTTCACAATATATATCAATGATTTGGATGTGGGGACCAAAAATAGTATTTCCAAGTTCGTGGATGGCACAAAACTAGGTGGGAATGTATGTTGTGAGGAAGATGCAAAGTGGCTTCAAGGGGATTTGGATAGACTAAATGAGTGGGCAAGAATGTGGCAGATGGAATATAATGTGGGAAAATGTGGTAGGAGGAATAGATGTGCAGAGTATTTCTTAAATGGTAGAAGATTAGAAAGTGTAGATGTACAAAGGGACTTGAGTGTCCTTGTCAATAAGTTACTGAAAGCTAAGATGCAGGTGCAGCAAGCAATTAAAAGGCTAATGGTATGTTAACCTTTATCGCAAGAGGATTTGAGTATAGGAGTAGTGAAGTCTTGCTTCAATTGTATAGAACCTTGGTTAGACCGCACCTGGAGTACTGTATGCAGTTTTGGTCCCCTTACCTTAGGAAGGATATCATTGCCATATAGGGAGTGCAACGAACGTTCATCAGACTTGTTCCCGGGATGGCAGGGCTGTCCAATGAAGAGAGATTGGGGAAACTGGGCCTGTATTCTCTAGAGTTTCGAAGAATGAGTGGTGACCTCATTGAAACCTACAAAATACTTAAAGGGGTAGACAGGATAGATGCAGCTAAGATGTTTCCCCTGGTTGGAGAGTCTAGAATCAGGGGACATAATTTCAAAATAAGGGGGAAGCTACTTAGGACAGAAATGAGAAGAAATTTCTTTACTCAGAGGGTTGTGAATCTTTTGAATTCTCTACCCCAGAGGGCTGTGGAAGCTCAGTCATTGAGTATGTTTAAAACAGAGATTCACAGATTTCTAAATACACTGACATAAGGGGATATGAGGATAGTGTGGGAAAAAGGCATTGAAGTGGAAGATCATCCATGATCATATCGAATGGCAGAACAGGCTCGATGGGCTGAATGGCCTCCCCCTCCTCCTATGTTCCTAAGTTCTTATGTTCCTAATCATACTGTGCTTTTCTACGTGCATTGTTAAGACTTCTTTAATAATAGATTCCAGCATTTTCCCAATGACTGATGTTCGGCTAACTGTCCTGTAGTTACTTGTTTTCTCTCTCCTTCCTTTCTTGAAAAGTGGTGTAACATTTGCCAACTTCTAATCTGATGGGACCGCTACTGATTCTAAGGAATTTTGAAAAATCATAGCTAGCACATCCACTATCTCTGCAACTATCTCTTTTAGAATCCTAGGGTGTAGGCCATCAGGTCCTGGAGATTTTTTAGATTTCAGTCCCTTAAGTTTCTACGAAACTTTTTCTCTGCTGATATTATTTTCCTTAATTTCCTTACTCTTTTTAGCCCCTCGGTTACTGCCTATTTCTGGTATGAAACTTGTGTCTTCTATTGTGAAGGTTGATACAACATATTTTTCAATGCCTCTGCCATTTCCTCATTACCCATGATCATTTCTCCTATCTCTGCTTCTATGGGACTAACGTTTACATTAGCTACTCTCCCACCCGCCCTCCTCCTGTAACCAAAAAAAAGGACTCGGTGGTGTGTAGATAAGGTAAGGCTTTTTCTATTTCTCTTTTTTTTTATCGTGTGATTGGTAAAAAACTTTTCGTTCCTTTTTCATTTAACTAAGTTTAAGCTTAAGATTAAAAATGGCAGGAGATCTCAGACCCGTGACATGCTCCTCTTGCTCAATGTGGGAGCTCAGGGACATGGCTGATGTCCCTGACTCCTTCACGTGCAGGAAGTGTGTCCAGCTGCAGCTCTTGTTAGACCGCATGATGGCTCTGGAGCTGCGGATGGACTCACTTTGGAGCATCCGCGATGCTGAGGAGGTCGTGGATAGCACGTTTAGTGAATTGGTCACACCGCAGATTAGGATTGCTGAGGGAGAAAGGGAATGGGTGACCAAAAGGCAGAGAAAGAGCAGGAAGGCAGCGCAAGTGTCCCCTGCAGTCACCTCCCTCCACAACAGGTATACCGTTTTGGATACTGTTGAGGGAGATGGCTCACCAGGGGAAGGCAGCAGTAGCCAGGTTCATGGCACCGTGGCTGGCTCTGCTGTTCAGAAGGGCGGGAAAAAGAGTGGAAGGGCTATAGTCATAGAGGATTCGATTGTAAGGGGAGTAGATAGGCGGTTCTGTGGTCGAAAACGAGACTCCCGAATGGTATGTTGCCTCCCAGGTGCACGGGTCAGGGATGTCTCAGATCGGCTGCAGAACATTCTGAAGGGGGAGGGTGAACAGCCAGTTGTCGTTGTGCACATAGGCACCAATGATATAGGTAAAAAACGGGATGAGGTCCTCCAAGCAGAATTTAGGGAGTTAGGAGCCAAGTTAAAAAGTAGGACCTCAGAGGTAGTAATCTCAGGATTGCTACCAGTGCCACGTGATAGTCAGAGTAGAAATAAAAGAATAGTCAGGATGAATGCGTGGCTTGAGGGATGGTGCAGGAGGGAGGGGTTCAGATTTTTGGGACATTGGGACCGGTTCTGGGGGAGGTGGGACTATTACAAATTGGACGGTCTACACCTGGGCCGGACTGGAACCAATGTCCTTGGGGGTGCTTTTGCTAACGTTGTTGGGGAGGGTTTAAACTAATGTGGCAGGGGGATGGGAACCAAATGAGGTCAGTGGAGAGTAAGGATTTAGTAACTAAAGCCTGTAAGGAACTAGATAATGAAGTCAGCGTGACTAAGGGAAAGAGTAGGCAGGGAGCAGATGATGAAAGATGATGAAAGTGGTCTGAGGTGTATTTGTTTTAATGCAAGAAGTGTAGTAGGTAAGGCAGATGAACGTAGGGCTTGGATTATTACCTGGGAGTATGATGTTATTGCTATTACTGAGACTTGGTTAAGGGAAGGGCATGATTGGCAACTAAATATCCCAGGATACCGATGCTTCAGGCGGGATAGAGAGGGAGGTAAAAGGGGTGGAGGAGTTGCATTACTGGTCAAAGAGGATATCACAGCTGTGCTGAAGGAAGGCACCATGGAGGACTCGAGCTGTGAGGCAATATGGGCAGAACTCAGAAATAGGAAGGGTGCGGTAACAATGTTGGGGCTGTACTACAGGCCTCCCAACAGCGAGCGTGAGATAGAGGTACAAATATGTAAACAGATTATGGAAAGCTGGAGGAGCAACAGTGTGGTGGTGATAGGAGATTTTAATTTTCCCAACATTGACTGGGATTCACTTAATGTTAGAGGTCTAGATGGAGCAGAATTTGTAAGGAGCATCCAGGAGGGTTTTCTAGAGCAGTATGTAAATAGTCCAACTCGGGAAGGGGCCATACTGGACCTGGTGTTGGGAAATGAGCCGGGCCAGGTGGTTGACGTTTCAGTAGGGGACTACTTTGGGAATAGTGATCACAATTCCGTAAGTTTTAGAATACTCATGGACAAAGACGAGAGTGGTCCTAAAGGAAGAGTGCTAAATTGGAGGAAGGCCAACGATACCAAAATTCGGCAGGAGCTGGGGAATGTAGATTGGGAGCAGCTCTTTGAAGGTAAATCCACTTTTGATATGTGGGAGGCTTTTAAAGAGAGGTTGATTAGCGTGCAGGAGAGACATGTTCCTGTGAAAATGAGGGGTAGAAATGGCAGGATTAGGGAACCATGGATGACAGGTGAAATTGTGAGACTAGCTAAGAGGAAAAAGGAAGCACACATAAGGTCTAGGCGGCTGAAGAAAGACGAAGCTTTGAAAGAATATCGGGATTGTAGGCGCAATCTGAAACGAGGAATTAAGAGGGCTATAAGGGGTCATGAAATATCTTTAGCAAACAGGGTTAAGGAAAATCCCAAAGCCTTTTATTCATATATAAGGAGCAAGAGGGTAACTATAGAAAGGATTGGCCCACTCAAGGACAAAGGAGGAAAGTTATGCGTGGAGTCAGAGAAAATGGGTGAGATTCTAAACGAGTACTTTGCATCGGTATTCACCGAGGAGAGGGACATGACGGATGTTGAGGTTAGGGATAGATGTTTGATTACTCTAGGTCAAGTCGGCATAAGGAGGGAGGAAGTGTTGGGTATTCTAAAAGGCATTAAGGTGGACAAGTCCCCAGGTCCGGATGGGATCTATCCCAGGTTACTGTGGGAAGCGAGAGAGGAAATAGTTGGGGCCTTAACAGATATCTTTGCAACATCCTTAAACACGGGTGAGGTCCCGGAGGACTGGAGAATTGCTAATGTTGTCCCCTTGCTTAAGAAGGGTAGCAGGGAAAATCCAGGTAATTATAGACCGGTGAGCCTGACGTCAGTGGTAGGGAAGCTGCTGGAGAAGATACTGAGGGATAGGATCTATTCCCATTTGGAAGAAAATGGGCTTATCAGTGATAGGCAACATGGTTTTGTGCAGGGAAGGTCATGTCTTACCAACTTAATAACATTCTTTGAGTAAGTGACAAAGTTGATTGATGAGGGAAGGGCTGTAGATGTCATGTACATGGACTTCAGTAAGGCGTTTGATAAGGTTCCCCATGGTAGGCTGATGGAGAAAGTGAAGGCGCATGGGGTCCAAGGTGTACTAGCTAGATGGATAAAGAACTGGCTGGGCAACAGGAGACAGAGAGTAGCAGTGGAAGGGAGTTGCTCAAAATGGAGACGTGTGACCAGTGGTGTTCCACAGGGATCCGTGCTGGGACCACTGTTGTTTGTGATATACATTAATGATTTGGAGGAAAGTATAGGTGGTCTGATTAGCAAGTTTGCAGATGACACTAAGATTGGTGGAGTAGCAGATAGTGAAGGGGACTGTCAGAGAATACAGCAGAATATAGATAGACTGGAGATTTGGGCAGAGAAATGGCAGATGGAGTTCAATCAGGGCAAATGCGAGGTGATGCATTTTGGAAGATCCAATTCAAGAGTGAACTATACAGTAAATGGAAATGTCCTGGGGAAAATTGATGTACAGAGAGATTTGGGTGTTCAGGTCCATTGTTCCCTGAAGGTGGCAACGCAGGTCAATAGAGTGGTCAAGAAGGCATACGGCATGCTTTCCTTCATCGGACGGGGTATTGAGTACAAGAGTTGGCAGGTCATGTTACAGTTGTATCGGACTTTGGTTCGGCCACATTTGGAATACTGCGTGCAGTTCTGGTCGCCACATTACCAAAAGGATGTGGATGCTTTGGAGAGGGTGCAGAGGAGGTTCACCAGGATGTTGCCTGGTATGGAGGGCGCTAGCTATGAAGAGAGGTTGAGTAGATTAGGATTATTTTCATTAGAAAGACGGAGGTTGAGGGGGGACCTGATTGAGGTGTACAAAATCATGAGAGGTATAGACAGGGTGGATAGCAAGAAGCTTTTTCCCAGAGTGGGGGATTCAATTACAAGGGGACACGAGTTCAAAGTGAAAGGGGAAAGGTTTAGGGGGGATATGCGTGGAAAGTTCTTTACGCAGAGGATGGTGGGTGCATGGAACGCATTACCAGCGGAGGTGGTAGACGCGGGCACGATAGCGTCTTTTAAGATGTATCTAGACAGATACATGAATGGGCAGGAAGTAAAGAGATACAGACCCTTAGAAAATGGGCGACAGGTTTAGATAGAGGATTTGGATCGGTGTGGGCTTGGAGGGCCGAAGGACCTGTTCCTGTGCTGTAATTTTCTTTGTTCTTTGTACTCTCTTCCTTTTGATCTACCTATCAAACCTCTTACAATCTGTTCTATATTACTGTCTAGTTTACTTATATGTTCCATTTTTTCCTTTTTTTAATCAATTTTTGGTGGCCCTTTGCTGGTTTCTAAAACTCTCCCAATCCTCAGACTTGCTACATTGTAAGCCTCTTCTTTAAATCTAATACTATCCTTTACTTCCTGAGTGAGCCGCAGATGGGTCTTTCTTGCTGAATTTTTATTTTTCAATGGAATGAACATTTTGGTTGTTTCTTTCAAGGTTTTCCAACGTTCATTTACTGCCATACCTTTTAGTCTATTTATCCAATTTACCTTAGCCAGTTCTCCCCTCATAACTAAGTAATTGGCTTTGTTTGGGATCCTTCTTTGTGATTGGAGCATGTCACTTGCAAACCTAACATGGAATTCAATGGTATTATAATCACTATTTCCCAGTGGATATTTTACTATGATATTACTAATTAACCTCTTCATTACACAATACTAGATCTAATATGGCTTTATCCCTAGTTGGCTCCATGATGTAGTGCTCCAAGAAACTGTCCTGAAAACATTCTTCAAACTTATCTTCTAGACCACTCTTGCCAATTTCATTGTCCCAGTCTATATGAAGATCAAAGTTCCCCACAATTATTACATTACCTTTGTTACAAGCTCCAATATTTTCTTGTCTAATGCTCTCTCCAACAGTATAACTACTGTTAGGGGGCCGATAAACTACTCCCAGTGTTTTCTGATTCTTGTTATTCCTTATTTCCTCCCATTCCGATTCTACTTCATGATCTTCTGAGGCCAGATGCTTTCTTGCTTATGCCCTTATGTCATCCTTTACTATAAGGACTACCCCTCCTCTTTTGCTATTTTGTCTGTCTGCCCAAAGAATTGTGTACCCAGGAATATTTATTTCCCAACCTTGATCGCCATGCAACCATGTCTCTGTTATGGCGATTAGTGCAGGATAGTATAGGAGTCAGCTGTCCGGAGTGCAAGTTCACTGACGAGTTCTGCTGCAGAGGGCTCAGATGAGAACTTTGATGGGGCGGCATACATGAAAGTATTGATAGGTATGCACAAAGAAATGCTTGGTGCATTGGCAGGCCAGTCATATAGTCTCTTGTCATTGTCAAGGAGCAATGAGGAGTCTGGCTCCAACTTAGCACAAGGCCTCGTGCAGAGCTTGAAGCCCTTCCTTTCCAGCATGGAAATCGTGGCCAACTCCATGACAGCACTTGTGAACGCATCCATGATGCAGCATCTGATGGCTGATGTCTCAGCTTTCATTGCAGCACAAGTAGAAATCATACAACATCTGAATGTTGCAGTGGAAGCTCATATGGAGGTCATGAGATCTCTGCTTGCTGCCATGTAGGGTCAGACTGCTGCCAACATGGCGGCAGATGCCAGGACTCAAAAGGACTTGCAAGAGCTCACTGCAGTCCAGAAATCTATGTTTCAGCAGATTACTAGAACTGCTGAGGTGCCACCCCAGGGGAGTGACAATGGTTCTGTGCTGCACAAACCTGCTGTCCTTTCACAGGATGACAGCATTCGTGCTCCCAACACTGCCACTCCACCACTGCCCTTGTGGTTATCTGTCAACCAGCTAGAGCAGACTGCTGCCGCCAATGCCGAAGTAGTGCAGTCCAGAGCTGGCGGATCTACAGTCACTCCCATTGAAAGTCAGCAGCCTTTCGCAGCCATGCTGCAGCCACTGGGGTGGCATTGTGTAGGAGCACTAGGACAGGCAAAGGTACATAGTAGACAGGCACCAAAGGAAAGCATAATGGTGGATAGTTGAGTATTATATTATTGGAAGTGTTGTTTGAATAAAGTTGGTATGGAATGCTTGGTTTATGGTGTCTTTTATTTCAGAATTTTGGCCAAGAGGGTGCTGTGATGGTCTGTAACAGATGGATGGGACGGTGGGAAGGAGTGTTGTGGGCAATTTTCAGGGGAACTAGTGTCCGATGAAACTGTCCAAAGCGATGTTGTCCTAGATGCTTCCTCCTCTTCCCCTTCTCTTTCCTCCTTCATCCTGCTCCTCCTCTTCCTGAGTTGGTCACTGTAGGCCTAGGGGCAAGAGCTGCGCCCTCATGATTATTAGGTATACAGGATGCAGAACACCACCATGAATCACGCGACATGCTCCAATGATTATTGGAGGGCTTTCCCCAAGTGGTCCAGGCCGCAGAACCATTGTTTCAGGATGTCAATGGTCTGCTCCATGACATTCCTAGTCACAGCATTGCTTTCATTGTAGGAGTGCTGTCCATGTGTAGTCAGGTGGCAGAGGAGATTCATCAGCCAGGTATAGAGCAGGTAGACCTTATTGAGCAGCCACCCTCTGGTTCGATGTGGTGGCTCAAAGATAGCAGGAACAGCTAACTGGAACAGGATGAAAGCACTGTGACTGATGCCAGGTTAGTGAGAATTCACCAACTTGATGCACTGGAATGCACTGCCTGAGAGTGTGGTGGAGGCAGGTTCAATTGAAGCATTCAAAGGGGAATTAGACTGTTATATGAAAAGGAAGAATGTGCAGGGTTATGGGGAGAAGGCAAGGGAATGGGAACTCAGTGAATTGCTCTTTCAGAGAGCCAGTGCAGATGCAATGGGCTGAATGGCCTCACTCTGCACTGTAACAATTCTGTGATTCTGTGAATGGTGAACAACAACTGCACATTCAGGGAGTGGAACAATTTGCAATACAGTACATCTTCCTGTTGAGTTGTGGCACTTGCACCATAGGGAATCCTGCTATCCTGGCAAAGTGACGTGCTCACTTCTCCCACTTCTCTCTGCTTAGAGAGAAGAGAATGAGGTCCCCTCTCCTTATGTACAGGGCCTCATTGACCTCCCAGATGTAGCAATGCACAGCAAACTCAAAGATGTTGGCAATGTCACCAGTTCCAACCTGGAAGGATCCGCTGGTGTAAAAATTGAGGGCTATGGTGACGTTGATAGATACTGGCAGCAGTGTCCTCAGCCTGCGCTACAGCTGCAGGTCCAGTTCAAGGAAGTGGCACAGTTCTGTGACCTCCTTGGTGTAGGGTAGCTGCTGTTGACACTGCTCCTGGCTGAGCTGGAAGTAGGAGAAGTGCTCACTGCAAAACCCAGATGGATAAGTTCTCCTGTTGAGAGCCCTCCTCCTCCCTCTATGAACAGCTTCTCCTCTCCGCTGACTCTGCTCCATCTCCACATCATGTTCCAGTCCAAGAAGAATTGCAACTATAGCCCCCATGTGTGGCAGTCTTCTCAGAGGCCTTTCAAATCCACTCTATCCTTCCAAAGGTCTAGCGCCACTCCCTTCTGAAGGAAATTCTGTTATTTCCTCCAACAACACAAGACACAGTACTTCCACCAACTACAGCAGTAAAAAGAAAGTCAAAAGCACCTCACCTGAAAGCTGAATAGTGATCTCTTTAAATCGGGTTGATGGGGAGTCCCTCCTGCTACTGAATACATGTTCAGCTGTGCGAGTTTAAGAGAGGGCATGAACAAGACCTGTGAGGTCCAAAATGGCAGGTCATGTGCCAAATCAGCATTGGAAACTGACTGATATCACAATCTGCCCACTCTTCATGCATCCAGCACACTCAAGCTCAGCCCTTCTGAACATGATACAGCTGTATCAGAAGTCATTGGGAGTGGACCTCCCGTCGTATTGTTCATCTGCCAGCACCCATAGCTCCAAAACTATTGGCTGTATGGAGCCTAGGTGTCTATCAGGGTATAACAAATCTAAACGCATCAGATGCATATTATCATTGTTAATAACTGGACCAACAGAGTCAGTGTTGTACTCCACACAACCCAGCCAGTTTCCAACATATCTTTTAATTATTTTATAGCTATTCATGAAGGGCTACCTTGATCTCAGGTAACCAGATCTTGCCAGCAGGGGTGTCCCACAAGATTTCTCTAGAGATTGACAGTTCCTTGCCCAGGCAACAAAAATGTGTCTGGCAGTTTTTTGATTCAGTCTTTAGTTTTTCTGGGTTCGCTGAGATAGAAACAAATACCTAAACACTTTGTGGCAGTTAGATGTGACATTAAATATAGGTTATATGTTATGGACAGTGCTCCAGTATTAGTATTATTCAGAGAGATAGTGAAGTGTTGCATCTATTGCAATTTTTGCAGCTCCAAGGAAGTGTACGTGTATTGACATTATACTACTGCTTAAACTTTACTTTGAATAAAGGTGATCGGTATTTAATAGCCTGAGTTACTATCTGATAGATTGTGCATTCTTCCATTATCCATGTAACAGGACAGCATGAAGGTGGAGTCAATCTCAGAAACGTAGAAAATAAAAATAGGAGCAGGAGTTGGCCAGTCAGCTCTTCGAGCCTGCTCTGCCATTCATTATGATTATGGCTGATTATCCAACTCAGTAGTCTGTTCCCCCTTTCGCCCCATACCCTTTGATCCCTTTAGACCCAAAAGCTATATCTAACTCCTTCTTGAAAACAGACAATGCTTTGGCCTCAACTGCTTTCTATGGTAGCGAATTCCACAGGCTCACCACTCTCTGGGTGAAGACATTTCTCCTCATCTCAGTCCTGAAAGGTTTACCCCGCATCCTTAGACTATGACCCCTGGTTCTGGACTCCCCCACCGTCGGAAACATCCTTCCTGCATCTACCCTGTCAAGTCCAGTTAGAATTTTATAGATTTCTATGAGATTCCCCCTCACTCTTCTGAACTCCAGCAAATATAATCCTAACTGACTCAATCTCTCCTCATACGTCAGTCCCACCATCCCAGGAATCAGTCTGGTAAACCTTCGCTGCACTCCCTCTATAGCAAGAACATCCTTCCTCAGATAAGGAGACCAAAACTGCACACAATATTCCAGGTGTGGCCTCACCAAGGCCCTGTATAATTGCAGCAAGACATCCCTGCTCCTGTTCTCGAATCCTCTCGTTATGAAGGCCAACATACCATTTGCCTTTTTTACCGCCTGTTGCACCTGCATGCTGACCTTCAGCGACTGGTGTATGAGAACACCCAGGTCTCGTTGCATATTCCCCTCTCTCAGTTTATAGCCATTCAGATAATAATCTGCCTTCCTGTTTTTGCTACCAAAGTGGATAATCTCACATTTATCCACATTATACTGTTTCTGCCATGCATTAGCCCACTCACTCAACTTGTCCAAATCACTCTGAAGCCTCTCTGCAGCCTCCTCTCAACTCGCCCTCCCACCCAGTTTTGTGTCATCTGCAAATTTGGAGATATTACATTTAGTTCCTCATCTAAGTCATTCACTGTGAATAGCTGGGGTCCTAGCACCGATCCCTGCGATACCCCACTAGTCACTGCCTACCATTCAGAAAAAGACCCATTTATCCCTACTCTTTGTTTCCTGTCCACCAACCAATTTTCTATCCATTGCAATACACTACCCCCAATCCCATGCGCTTTAATCTTACATGCTAATCTCTTATGTGGGACTTTGTTGAAAGCCTTCTGAAAGTCCAAAAAAACCACATCCACTGGCTCCCCCTCATCAACTCTACTAGTTACATCCTCGAAGAATTCTAGTAGATTTGTCAAGCATGATTTCCCTTTCGTAAATCCATGCTGACTCTGCCCGATTCTACCACTGTTTTCTAAGTGCTCTGCTATAAAATCTTTGATAATGGACTCTAGAATTTTCTCCACTACCGATGTCAGGCTGACTGGTCTATAATTCCCTGCTTTCTTTCTACCTCCCTTTTTAAATAGTGGGGTTACATTAGCTACCCTCCAATCTGTAGGAACTGTTCTAGAGTCTACAGAATCTTGGAAGATGACCACCAATGCATCCACTATTTCTAGGGCCACTTCCTTAAGTACTCTGGGATGCATACCATCAGGCCCTGGGGATTTATCAGCCTTCAATCCCATCAATTTCCCCAACACCAGATATCTACCAGTACTGATTTCCTTCAGTTCCTCTCTCTCACTAAGCCCTGTGTTCCCCAACATTTCTGGTACGATATTTGTGTCCTCCTTTGTGAAGACAGAACCAAAATATGCATTTAATTGGTCAGCCATTTCTTTATTCCCCATAATAAATTCCCCTGTTTCTGACTGTAGGAGACCTACATTTGTCTTCACCAATCTTTTTCTCTTCACATACCTGTAGAAACTTTTACAGTCAGTTTTTATGTTCCCCGCAAGCTTGCTCTTGTACTCTATTTTCCCCTTCTTAATCAATCCCTTGGCCCTCCTTTGCTGAATTCTAAACTGCTCCCAATCCTCAGGTCTGCTGTTTTTCCTGACAAATTTATATGCCTCTTCCTTGGATCTAATGCTAACTCTTATTTCCCTTGTAAGCCATGGTTTGGCTACATTTCCAATTTTACTTTTGCGCCAGACAGGGATAAACAATTGTTGCAGTTCATCCATGCGCTCTTTAAATGTTTGCCATTGCCTATCCACCGTCATCCCTTTAAGTAACATTTCCCAATTCGTCATGGCCAACTCGCGCCTCATACCTTCATAGTTTCCTTTACTAAGATTCAGGACCCTAGTCTCAGAATTAACTACTTCACTCTTCATCTTGATGAAGAATACTATCATATTATGGTCACTCATCCCCAAGGGGTCTCGCACCAAGAGATTGTCAATTATTCCTCTCTCATTACACAATACCCAGTCTAGGATGGCCTGTTCTCTAGTTGGTTCCTCAACGTATTGGTCCAGAAAACCATCCCGTTTACACTCCCAGAATTCCTCTTCTACGGTATTGTAACTAATTTGATTTGCCCAATCTATATGCAGATTAAATTCACCCATAATTACAGATGTTCCTTTATCGCATGCATCTCTAATTTCCTGTTTAATGCCATTCCCAACATCACCACTACAGTTTGGGGGTCTATATACAACCCCCACTACCGTTTTTGCCCCTTAGTGTTTCTCAGCTCTACCCATACAGATTCCACATTGTCAGAGCTCATATCTTCAATATCTTTCCTCACTATTGAGTTAATTTCCTCTTTAACCAGCAATGTAACTCCACTGCCTTTTGCTTTTGGTCTGTCCTTCCTAAATACTAAATATCCCTGGATGTTCATTTCCCATCCCTGGTCACCTTGCAGCCATGTCTCCATAATCCCGACGATATCATACCCGCTTACATCTATTTGCGCGATTAATTCATCCACTTTATTGCGAATGTTCTGCGTGTTAATGCCCAAAGCCTTAAGGCTTGTCTTTTTAACATTACTTGTCCCCTTCCCACAATTTTTCACTGTGATCCTGTTTGATTCTGGCCCTTGATTTCTTTGCCTATCACTTTTCTTATTCCCCTTACTGTTTTTTGTTCTTGTCTTTGATCCCCCCTCCTCTGACTCCTTGCAAAGGTTCCCATCCCCCTGTCATTTTAGTTTAAACCCTCCCCAACCACTCTAGCAAATAATCCCCCTAGGACATCAGTCCCGGTCCTGCCCAGGTGTTACCCATCCAGTTTGTACTGGTCCCACCTCCCCCAGAACTGGTCCCAATGTCCGAGGAATCTAAAACCCTCCCCCTCATACCATCTCTTCAGCCACGTAGTCATCTGATATATCCTGCTATTTCTACTCTGACTAGCATGTGGAACTGGTAGTAATCCTGGGATCACTACCTTTGAGGTCCTACTTTTCAATTTACTTCCTAGCTCCCTATATTCTGCTTTTAGGACCTCATCCTTTTTTTTACCTATGTTGTTTGTACCAATGTGTACCATTACAACTGGTTGTTCATGCTCCCCCTTCAGAATGTCCTGTAACCGCTCTGAGACATCCTTGACCCTCGCACCAGGGAGGTAACATACCATCCTGGAGTCTCTTTTGCGGCCACAGAAATGCCTATCTATTCCCCTTACAATTGAATCCCCTATAACTATTGCATTCCCACACTTTTTACTCCTCCCTTGTGCAGCAGAGCCAACTGTGGTGCAACAAATTGGGCTGTTGCTGCTTTCCCCTGAGAGGTCATTCCCCCCAACAGTATCCAAAGCAGTATATCTGTTTTGCGGGGGATAGCCACAGGAGATTCCTGAACTGCCTGCCTATTCCTCTTGCTCTGCCTGGTGGTCACCCATTCCCCTCCTGCCTGTGGAGTCTGAGCCGTGGTGTGACCACCTCTCTATACGTGCTATCCACGATACTCTCTGCCTCGTGAATGCTCCACAGTGTCCCCAGCTGCCGCTCCAGCTCCAAAACCCAGGCTTCCAGGAGCTGCAGCTGGACACATTTCCTGCAGACATGCTGGTCCCGGGCACTGGAAATGTTCCCAGCTTCCGACATGGAGCACGAGGAGCACACCACGGCTTTGAGCTCTCCTGCCATGACTTAACCCTTTAAATTAAATTAAATCTTAATGCCCAATAATATCAGTTACTTTAGGGCCCTTCTTCCCTGGTTCTCGTTACTACAGAACTCCCTAAAAAAAAATGTCACTACTTACTATATTTGAAATAAACTTGAATAATGTCATATTCAATAAGCTTTTATCGTAACAATATTTTTGGTTTGGCCCCTCGGCAATGCTACCTTACCGAATATTATGCTTATTGAGTTGCATTGTGGCTCAGGGAACGAAAACTCATTTACAATTTGACCTTTGGATCACAGCACAAGAGACGTATCCTGCAGTAACACATAAAAACATGTTTGATATATGTGTGAGCAATATATTAACTGATACTACAGATGATCCTTGGGACAACCAGGTAAAGACAGAATATTTGAGAGTAGTGGTGACCTGAACTGCCATTGGTAATGGTGTCCTTATGGTAATTATCTTCCAGTCTTAACAAAATCTCCGCAAACACAAAAAATAGACTTGTCTGTGTTCTCCAAAATGATGTCTGGGCCTGCTGAGTGCTTCGAGCATTTTCTATTTCAGATTTCCAGCATTTGCAGCATTTTGTTTTTCGTCTCCATGGTAAAGAAGGATTACAATTCTTTCCGCAGCAGATGGCAAAGCACTGCAGCTATCTCAATGCTAACCTATAGCCTCCAGTGACAGATTCCCTTGGTCACTGTCTAGTATGTGCATCAAATTCTACAACTATTGTGAGCGGTATAATCACAGCTGTGGATTATCTGCCTCTGGTGCCTTTGTTCTTTGGCTGGAATTTTACACCCCCCAAATGAGCGGGCTGGTGGCTGGGGGGGTGGGGGGACGTAAAATTGAGTAGGAGGCAGGAAGGACCATTCCCAACCTCCTCCCTCCCCGCTGCAATTTTACATGGGGTGACGGTGGCGAGAAATGGCCAGCCCACCCCAAGCCAATCAAGACCCTTAAGTGGCCAATTAGCTTAACGGCCTCTGCCCGCCGCGATGGGTATTTTACTCTCGGAGGCCGGACAGCAGAAGCCTCAAAGACCCCGTCTGGTGAAACTAGGCGGCCTTCTTGCATGCTGATGGGGGGCTCTCCTGATCAGGTACCCTGTGCCCCAAGGAGGGACACCCCCGTAGCCCCAACCACCCCAAACGCGCAACACTCCCCCTACCCTCCCTAACTGACCGCCCTTGCCCCACCGGGGCCCATCGATTGTCCCTGGTAAAGCCCTAAAAACTTACCTTAGTTCTGGGGCCGTCCTTCATCTTACTTGCGATGGCTGGGTGTAGTCCCAGCAGTGGTCACCGCTCCCGGTGGCGCAGCTGGGACTAAGAGCTGCTGGCCCCCTGATTGGCCGGCAGCTCCATTAGGCGGGACTTCCTGCCTCAAGGAGGTGGAAGTCCTGCCCAAGACCAATTAAAGGCCTGGGGAGTGAAAAATCCCGGTCTGGCTCCCCAGGCCCGGCAGAGGCGGGCTCGCCACCGACTTTTCAGCCGTTGGACGGGACCTTCCGCCCAACGAAAAATTCAAGCCTTTGTTTCTGGGATATGGGTGACAGGCTGCACATATTGCCTATCCCTACTTGCCCTGAGAAGATGATGGACTGTCTTCTTGAATCAATGCAGTCCTTGTTGTGATAGTGCTTCCAAAACAGGGTGAGCAAGGCAATTCCGAGATTCTGAACCAACGCTGATGAATGGTATGTGGCTTGGAGGGGAACTTGAAAATAATGGTATTCCCACACATGGGACTGGATTCGGCAGCGAGCTCAAAAAATGTGGGCCGCATGGCAAAGAGGCACCACGATCTTAAGTGTGGCGGCTCACTTAAATAGCAAGAGCAGACTGCCCCCGCCACCCCCCATCCCAATCATGTTGGAGGGGCGAGCTGTCCATCCCCGGCAATGGAGTCAGCTGCCCGTGGGCAGGTGCTGATGCCATTTTTAAAGGGCAGTCAGCCCTGCCAGGATATTTAAATTTTTGAAGAGATACCCCAAACCCCCAGAATTACCTAAATAAAGTTCCAAAGTCCCTTTCCTACCCCCCCAATAACAATTACATTAACTATTTGCCCTTCCCCTCCAAAACACCTTTAACATCTGACCTCCCCCCCACAAACTGCACAAAGTTTAAAGTACAACCCTTCCCACAATCCCCTACGCCCATGACATTTATTTGACCCCGTACTCCACCTTCCCTGTACTGATAAACTTACCTTCTCCCCTCTCCCAACCAGTGTCGAGCCTCGTTTCCCCGGACGGGCATCTGAAGGCACGGGTGCGCTGGCCGCTGTGCTGAAGATCGTGGCAGACCCTCAAGATTGCGGGGGAGTATATTTAAATTAATTAGATTTATCGATTAAATATTTAAATTGTGGTCCCATCGCCACGCCACCACGGAGCCTCGCCGCCGCCGGGTGGATCAGGCCAGGCCTTGCCGGCGTCGCGTTCCGTGGTGGTCTTCATCCAGAGCCATCTTCAGGGCCCCGCACCACCCCCCCCCCACCCACCACAGATCACGACATCGAGGGCTGCTTAAAATCAAGCCCATTGCTTTCTTATTGACAGCAGAGGTCACACGGGAGGGTGGTGGTGTAAAAATAACTTTGATGAGTCACTGCAGTGCATCGTGTAGATTGTGCTGTGGTGGAGGGTGTGGATATACAGTCCAGAGACTGAGACACCAACAAAGTCAACTACTCTGTCCTGGATTGTCTTCAGCTTCTTGAGCGTTGTTACAGCTGTACCTACCCAAGTGTGTGGTGAGTATTCCTGACTTAAACCTTGTAGATAGTCAAGAGGAATTGAGGGGATCAGGAGGAGAGCCACTCGTCACATAATACCCAGTTGCTGTACTGTTCTTGACTTTTTTTAAAATCACTTCAAACTTGAATTACTTAACTTCAAAGCTTGAAAACTGATCATCATCATTAATCTCACCTTGCTTTTTCTCATGGAACTTTATAGCTTGCACTTAGAAGCAACAATGACAACAATGCACTTTTATATAGCATCTTTGACAAAGAAAAATGTCCCTGGGTACTTCATAGAGATATTATCGGCCAAAATAGATGCGGAGATGAAGAAAGAGATATTAGGAGAGGTGACAAAAAGCTTGGTCAAAGAGGTGTTTTTTTAAGGAGTGCTTTAAAGGAGGAGAGGAAGGTGGAGAGATTTAGGGAGAGAATTCCCTAGAACGTGGGGTCTAGTCGGCTGAAGGCATGGCCATCAATGGTGGGGGATAATGGAGGGGCATGCACAGAATTGGCAGAGGCAAAGTAATGGAAGATTTGGGAGGCTTGTAGGGCTCGAGGAAGTTACAGAGTTAGGGAGGGGTAAGGCCATGAAGGGATTTAAACATAGCGTTGAGAATGTTAAATTGGTGATGTTGGCATACTGGGAGCCAAAGTATGTCAGCAAGGTGAGTAGGACTTAGTGTAATAGGTGAGTAGGACTTAGTGTGCAATAGGATACAGAGAGCAGAGTTTTGAATGAACTGAAATTTATGGAGGCTGGAGAATGGGAGGTTGACCAGAAGAGCATTGAAATAGTCAAGTGGAGGTGACAAAGACATGGTTGACGGTTTCAGTGGCCGATGGGTTGAGGTGGAGTGGAGGTAGGAAATTTTACAGATGTATATGTAGGCCGTCTTTGTGATGGAGTGTACATAGTGCCAGAAACTCAGCTCAGGGTCAAATAGGAACCAAGACTGTGAACAGTCTACTTCAGCCTCATACAATGGCTGGAAGGATGGAATCAATGGTGAAGTACCAAAAATGTTTGTTTCATTCTTCCCAATGTTTTACTAGTGGAAATTGTGGCTTATTCAAGACTTGATGGCAGATAACCAGTGTGACAATGCAAAGGCAGTTGAGTGCTCAAGAGTGGTGGTGGAGAGACTGATGTTGTCAGTGTTATATTCCAGAAAGCCAGTTGGTGAAGGATAGCACTGGAGTCAATTTTATTCAGTCTAACATTTATTTACAGAGAGAAACATTACAAGCATTCACCTCCTAACTCAACCATCACACAGTTTCAGTAAGTGTCTCTTTATATGTGCTCAAGTGAAACCCCAATTAATGCCCTCCATCTGCATATAATTAAACACAATTGACATACAATTAACAGATTCTCTTCTTTCTCGTTAAATAAAATTTAGAATTAATGTGCATAAAAATTTTAAAACAAATCAAAAAAATCTTCCATATTCTGTACAAAACATTGTAGATGCCCCTCCTCTAGGACCCTTAACAATTTCTTCAAACAAAAATTTATTTTTGTAAAACAATCTGACAGTTGATGACTTGCATCAACCCATTTAATTTTAGAGATTTCCTGTCTCTCCAGCATTTGTTGCAAGCCAGAAAGGTCAATCCGTAACCTTTTGTCACTCACAGTTTTTGTAGCGTGTACATCATCCCACAAGGAATGATTATTTACATAATATTCAATGGGTATACTATCTTCAGTATAGCCCTTGTATAGAACCTCACTTAAAATATTTGACAAATAGAATCCCATATCCACTACCTTCATGACAGCCAGTGTTTCAGCAGCAGTTAAAGTACTTTCAACATCCTGTTATGACCAGGTAAGAAAGAGGTCTAGGGGTCCCTCTCAGCCTTCACCTGGTCTTACCGTAACAGGGTTTAATTTTAAACACACCGTGTTTTGAGCTCCCCCTTGGTGAATCCTTGTTCACCGCTTTTCAATTATAAGTCAAAGAAACCAACACAAACAGTTTTTCTTAGGTTTAAAGAAGAAAAGTTGAAATTTATTAAACTTGAACTTAAACTCTAATTCGGTTGATGCCTACGGATACACAATGCGCCCAAGCTAGCATGCATATGCAATACACACATGCAAATAGCTACAGAAAAGAGCAGAAGAAATAAAGTGGAAAAGTTAGAGGCAATATCTGAAGAGTTTTTGTTACGGTTCTTTGAGCTCATTGTAGAGTCCTTGATTGTAGGTAGATCTTGCTTTTCGTTGGGGCCCAGTATTCTTCTTAAACCTTGTTCGCTGCAGGAGATTTTTCTCTCTTGGGATTCATGTGTCTTGTGTGGATTCAGAGGTTCATGAGAAAGAGATGGGAGCAGACAGGAGAGATCTTCTCAGTCCAGGAGCAAACAGTCTTTCTCACTCAAACGCTCTGTGGCTAGTTCAAAAAACCCTGGAACAGCCAGTTAAGTCATGTGACCAGCTGGTCCAACCAGTCCTGGCCCCTGTGGATTGCTTCACCCCAGCAGACACTGGAACGTGCATCCCCACCCCTCACTGTCCGGTGATCAACATCCATTTTGGGTTGAATGTGTCAGGGAATGGTCCTTTGTCTACACAAACACCATCTGTTAATATGCAGATGTTTTTTCCAGCCACGGCTGATCTGTTCAACAAGTCTTTTCCACGTTCCAGCAACAGTTAAAAATCAATGTTCATATGACCAAACCAATGTGCCTCATTGTGGGCTGGTGGGGGCTTACATGACACAACCCTTTTTATTTTCTTAGCTTCCCTAGCTAAAGGACAACATTTCTCATTTTCAACCATCAAATATATTGTAAAACCAGCTGCACTTGAATACCCATCAGGAAGTTTAGCATGTGAAGCATCACTAAAAATGGCTAGTTTCATGTTCCTTGGGTCACCAAAGGATAGGAACTTAAGTACTCATTTCTCCAGATTTAATTTTTTCGATGTTCTATTTGCCTTTAAAATATCCTGGACTTTAGGGTGCTTTATTGTAGTACTTAAGTCCAACACATCAAAACTAGCATCTTGTCTATTCTGAGTGCACAACCAGTTCAACTGACCATGCCAGCTTTGCAATTGCTCTGTCTGTTCTTTACATATAACGTCATCATTCTGTGATGACCTACCACAATTAACCTGGATGGGAGTAACATTCTCTAAATAGATTGTTGATTTAAAGTTATTCCAGATCTATTCTGCTTATTATCTAAACTATATTTAAAAGTCCCACAAGCCTGACTCCCAATCTTAAATTCTACTGTAATCTTATTAATAACACATTTCTCAAATTCTGCAGCACCATCCATAAGAAATTATTAATGTGATCATGAAGATGCCTGAATGTTTCCTTTTATGATACCAATAAAACAATGCAAGATCTGCTTTTAGTTGAACACAACGTATTTTCAGCAAAACAGATCTCACCAATAAATACCAAACCGTGGAAGCATCATTCAGGACATTTGTTTAGTTTCCATAGCTTTCCTTTTGCATCTGCTGCCTCTTTGAACTTCTCTCCAAAAAGTATCACTTGCAGAAATGTAGCTTTTATGTTGATTGATCTACACTCCAAAGAATAAGTTGTCAAAGAGCTAAAAAGATCTTCAAGATTACTTTTCCAGCTGTGGGAGAGTCCACATCTGTATCACCCAGTCGCTCTTCAAAATCCCTTGCAACTAGCCTTGTTTTAGCCTTATAAGCCCCATCTGCACGGACTTTTTCAGTACAAATTTGTCTATGTAACAAGGCGGGCTGCCCCGTATCTGGTGCCTCAGAATAAACACCAAACTCTCTCCAATTTAACTAATTCCTTTTGTTTTGCCTCTCATATTAGTTTATCCTCAATTTTATTGGCAGCCACCAAATATTCACAGCCATGAGGATTTCTGCTTCCAGTTCTATTGCAAGACTGTTCTTCAGCCTTCATTTCATTGTGCAATCTGTTCAAACTAGAACTTCTATTAGCACTTTGATGTCTGTCTGGACTACTGTGGTGAGAGCTCCCTCTCGCACTATCGGAGGGTCTTTCTCCAGTATGTGATTGTTTCCTGATTTAAGAGTCACTTCCAGACCCACTATTGGAACTTGCACTGCACTTTCTTACTATTCACTCTTTCACCCCATTCTGCCTGTCCATAGTCCTTGCTTCTTGGCCAATTTCTTGAACATTCAACCAATATTTAAACTTGCCAAAATATTTTCCTGCAAGTCCCACAATTGTTGCATCTTTCCATTCATTAGATCCCTCTGCAATATATGTCATCCGAGTACCCACTCTGGACAATTGGCCTTTGGATGTGATAGCTACACCCTGTCTGTTGTGATGACTCACATTTCCACTATCCAGCCCTTGACCTACGGTATGCTGTTCCTCAGGATCTTCATCACAAAGCACATGAGCATTTAAGGTACAAGGTGCCTCATTTACTTCTATCAGCTGCTCAGAATCCAAGATGTTGTAATTAATCCCAATTAATCATGAAGAATGAACCTTAACAGTTTGATTGCCATGTTTGTTAGCTGCTGCCTTACCATCATGATGTATTATCGTAGCAGGGCCTTTCCATTCTTTATGACTCTCTCTCTTTGAAAATACACCAAATCTCCTGAATTAAATGCTGTCTCGGAAGGTCTTTTACGATGCCTCAGAGCTCTCTAAATTTTCTTCAAGACTTCAGTCTCAATGAAAGCCCATCTGCCTACATGTAAAGCATTCAAACATGCAGAAAAAATGGAACTAATTGTAGTACCTTCTGGAACAGGAGGACTATTGCACAGTACAGAAGGTAGTTTGGGATTTCACCCAAAGACCAATTGATAGGGACTATACCCTCCAACCATCTGAAGTGAAATCTTTTCATGAATCACCCATGCCAGGGCACTTGCAGTCTGGTTGATCAGTGAAGATTTTATGCAGCATTTCATCGATCACTACATGATTCCTTTCACTGAGCCCTTTGCTGAAAGGATTTTCAGCTGTGGTATTCATGACTATAATGTTCACGTTTTCATATATGTCCCTGAACTCGTCATTGACAAATCCCCCCCCTATTAATAGTCAGAAACTTAGCTGGTGTCCCAAATCGGGTCCCAATCCATTTCTCCATGAATTTGTCAAGAATCATCCTTTTGTCTTTACTATACTCTTGTGGAAAACTACATCTGGTTGCCAGGCCTATAAAATGTAGAGTGAAAATATTTCTGTCTTTGTCCGAAACTTTTAGATCCATGGCAACTAATTTGAAGGCTTATAATAGACAGTGGAGCTATCCTCCAATACTTGTTACAGATTTCATACTTCCCACTAATCTTTTCTATTAGCCTTTAATATTCTTTATCAACCACACCTGCATCCTTCAGCAGAGTTTTTAACCTATGATGAGTAGGGTGAGCAAATAGTCAATGTAACTTTAAGACAATGTTCTTTTTTCACCTGATGCCATTAATAATTGCCTAACAGTCTGATGAGAATTACGAAGGGCTGGTCAGCGGCGAGCTTCAAAAATGTTGGCCCACTCTTGCAAGCCGCATGCCAAAGAGTCACCGCGATCTCAAGCGCAGCAGCTCATTTAAATAGCCAGGGCAGGCCGCACCCCCCCCACCCCTCCCCCCCCCCCCCCCCCAACACCCCGCCAATCGCTTGGAGGGGGTGAGCTGTCCGTCACTGGCAATGGCATGAGCTGCCTGTGTGCAGGTGCTGACGCCATTTTTAAAGGCCTGTTAGCCCTACTGACTTATTTAAATATTTAAAGACACATTAAATTAAATAAATACATTCCTTTTGCCCCTCGTCCACCCCTTAATCACAATAAAATGAATTATTTGCCCTTTCCCCCCCAAAACACTTACCTTTACCATCTGACCCCAAACTCCGCAAACTATAAACTACAACCCTTCCCACCCTCCCCTACACCCATGACATTAATTTGACCCCGTTCCCCCCCCCCCCACCGCACTGAAAAACTTACATCCTCCCCCCTCCCCACCAGTGCTGCGCCTCGTTTCCCCAAATGGAGATCCGAAGGCATGGGACTGCCGGGCTGAAGATCGTGCTGGGCCATCAAGAGGAGGCGTAAGTATATTTAAATGAATTAATTTATTGATTCCAATATTCAAATTGTGGTCCCGTTGCCAAGCAGTGGCGAAACCACCACAGTGCCTAGCTGCTGCTGGGAGGATCAGGCTGGGTCCTGCCTATGTCGAGGTCCATGGCGGACCTCATTCGAGGTCATCTTCAGGCCCTCCGCCACGAGACCCGATGTTGAGAGCTCCTTAAAATTCACCCCAGTCTTTCCTCAGTCTTTTATACAGTCTGCTAAAGTCCATGATATATTCCTCCATTGAATACCATCTGTTTTCTGAAATCAATTGAAGTCTGACCATGCCTCGTAGGCATTTAATACATCATCTTTCTTGTATATTTCATCCAAGAACTCTAGAAAAAGATCCAGACCTTTATCAGTATCCAACTGATGGGCAACCAGTTCACAAAATACTTTATTTCTGATTTTACTTCTGGTAGGAAGCAACAATGCCAAGGATAAAGCTTATTCCCGCTTTGGTAGGGACGCAACCCATGTTCACTTATCCACTCATACTTCCACTGGTAATATGGTTCAGACTCCAAGAACATTGGAGGGTAATCATACTCCCAACAATTTACGTTTGCTTTCTGTCATTTCTCCCAATGGCTATGAGGATTGTAGTCTTCTGTCTGATTTTTTCTTCTTTGTTTCCAAACTTCACCTTTGGGCAACCATTCTCTGCTACCATATTGTATTCCAGAAAGCCGGTTGGTGAAGGATAGTTCTGGAGTCAATCTTTATTCAGTCTGACATTTATTTATGGAGTGAAACTTTACAAGCATTCACCTCCTAACTCAACCACCCCACAGTTCCAGCCAGTGTCTATTTATATATGCTCATGTGAAACCCCAATTAATGCCCTCCACCTTCATACAATTAAATAACATTGATATACAATTAAGTCAGAACACATAATGAACCTGATCCCATGTCTGCAGATGGTGTCATCAAGGAAAACACATAGATGAAGAAGTGGAGGGGTCCATATCCTTGGGGGAACCCCAGAGGCAATGGCAATGAAAAGAAGCCAGGCTGGAGACAAATTGGCTACAATTGGATAGGAAGGAGTGGTCCCAAACCAAGGCAATCCCACGAAGCTGGGCAAATTCAGAGACTAGTGGTTAGACAGCTGGAGGTTGAAGTGAAAGAGCCAGAGGCATGAGTAGAATCAGAAGGAGACATGGTAATGCTGGCATAGATTCAATTGGACAGGAAGAAGTTAGAGCTAGAATTTCAGCTGAGATAAAAGTAAAACAAATGATATTTCGAAGGGAACGAGCAGAGTGGCAGGTGAATAGGATGGGAATAGAGGGATAAGGACCCCGGAAGTGCAGAAGGTTTTAGTTTAGGCAGACATCAAGATCGGCGCAGGCTTGGAGGGCCGAATGGCCTGTTCCAGTGATGTACTGTTCTTTGTTCTTTGTTCTTTAAGAGAGAGAAAAGGCAAAAGAAAGAGAGGAAAAGGAAAAAGAGAGTACATTTCAAAGGGAGCAAGCAGAGCTGCAGGAGAGAGAAAGGGTAAGAGAAATAGAGGAAAAGGAGAGAGATGCAGTTGATGTGCCAAAATGTGCAGAAAGGTTAAAGGGTACAAGGAGGGATAATATGTTAGTCAAAGAGAATGCCATTTGCGACTTTGGTTAGGGTGTTATGAAAGTGCTTCCACTTTTAAATATTTTTTGAGGAGTCATATTTAAAAATTTTGGAAATTGATTCATTTGTAAGACTGAAGAGATTCCATGGATGCTGGACTTTGCTTTTTTCAAAAAAAAGGTCACTGGAAGGACTTGGGACTTTGGTCAAATACAAGCCCTTACTGGAAGTTACATGACTTAAGCTAAGTAACAGCAGGAGCCTTAGTGACTATGGGAATTGTTTACAGAGAAGTGACATGTCACGATTAATGGGTGGTCAAGAGTTTGTTTCGTTTTTGGATATTGTTTTGGTTCAGTCGGGGGTAAGCCTGCTAAGAGAGAAGCCACCAGTTCATCCTTTTTCCGCTTCTTTGAGAAACTCTGAGAATTCAATATGATAGCTAAAACCCCCGAAGCAGTGATTGTCCTGGAAAGACGAATCCTCAATGTCGCCTGAAAAGAACTGCTCCAAAAAAATCCCAGTGACAGCCACCTACGCGTATTTGGATGGCAGAATAAAGGACCAGCTGGGGACATACCATATCTTACCCTTTTCCTTCAAGAACTAACAAATATTTGGCCAAAATATTTTTTTGTCTTTTTTGTAAAGAGATCTCTGCAGCGAAAATGTTTTTATTTTTTCTTTAACCGGTGTGTGTGTGTGTAATTTAGAAGGGAACTTTCATATTTCAATCTGTGTGTTAATCAGTCTTTCATCTTTATTGAATAAGTCTTGTTTTATAATAAATTAATAATTTAGTTGTTTATTAAAGAAACCTGGTTGGTGGATTTTATTCTGAAACTAAAATAGATAAAGTATATAATTGGCCCAATCGGTAACTGTGTAAAACATTTAAATATATGTTTTGACCTGTGCAGAAGTGAAACTAGAGAAAGACAGTGCACTCCTCCAGCCTCGGTCGTAACATATAATTGGGGACTTGGTGTGGGATAACCCAAAGCTGACAAAGGACAATTATAAGCGGGGTATGATAACCAAAAAGGGGAAAATAAAAACACCAGGTTTCTTATACATTAGAGTAAAGCTTACACTACCAGAATGGCTACTTTTGATGCAAGTGCATTTCTGCAGCAGTCTGGGATAGATTATGAGTCTTTAAAGGCATTGTCTACTGATGAGCTGTCAAGTGTGGTGGAGTACTTGAACTTAGACATTACACCAAAAGCTAGGTGGGCTGAAATTCAGAGACTAGTGGTCATACAGCTGGAAATTGAAGTGAAAGAGCCAGAGGGATGAGTAGAATCAGAAGAAGACAAGGTAACACTGGCACAGATTCAGTTGGACAGGAAGAAGTTAGAGCTAGAATTTCAGGTGAAGGAAAAGGAAAATGAAAGGATATTTCGAAGGGAACAAGCAGAGTGGCAGGAGAGAGAAAAGGCAGAAGCAAAAGAGGAAAGGGAAAAATTGACTGAGTCTTGTTTTATCATAAATTAATAGTTTTGTTGTGTATTGAAGAAACCAGGTTGGTGGATTTTATTCTGAAACCAGAATAGATAAAGTATATAATTGTCCATATTGGTAACTGGGTAAAACATTTAAATTGTTACGACCGAGGCAGGAGGAGTGCACTGTTAATTCAGTCCCACTTCTCCACAGCACACAACATATATTTAAATTTTCCCACTTACCGAAACCGTCAATTAGATAATCTATTTTTCCCCCAAAATAAAGCACACCAACCAGGTTTCCTTAATAAACAACTAAATTATCCATTTATTATAAGCCAAGTTTTGACCAATAATGAAGTAAACATACATGCAAATTGAAATATTAAAGCTCCTTATTTGTATCCTAGCCATCACACATGCATTCATATACATAACCAGTTAACTAGGAAAAGAAAGATATTTTTATTTACAACTGTTGCAAAGAAATAGAAGGAATAAAACAAAACTTAGACTGAAGAGAAGGTATGGAAGTCTTTTTTTTGGTGAAGTCTCCCAAAGGCAAATAGGCAGCTGTCAAAGGCAATCGTCCTAGAACAGTTCTTTCCATGTGACGTTGCTGATCCGTTTGGATAGGGTTTCAAAGAAATTCAGCACAGAAGGCTTCACATTGGTCTTACATCAGATGTGCAGCAAATCTCACACATTCGATACAAAGTTCCTTCAAAGACGCAAGGTGTCTGCAAACATGCAGGATTTCTTCAAATACAGGAGGCAATAGTACAACTTGATGCAGGAATTCTTTAAACACTCATGATTCTTCAAAGAGAGAGAGGTGTCAGCGGCCTTCTCCTGGCAGATACACAGCAACTCCTCCTTTCTGTTTTTTTATATAGGCCAAACACCAACTGCCTTTTTAACAGTTCCATATGAAACTAAAACCTTTCATATGAAACCATAAATCTTGGTTTGACATTCCCTTGTAAACATCCTTTTCAGAGTCACAAGCACAGACCCCCTGCTGGGTTATTTGCAAACAGATGCTTTCCAGTAAGATTTATTTACTGGTCAATCATTTGTTGACCTTTCGTTTATGAAAAACACCCAAAGTCTAGCTTCTTCAAGATTCCAGCATCCTTGGAATCTTTTTCAGTTTTTAAAATATAGATTCTCAAGTTTTAGCAAAAGATAGAAACCCTCATAACAAAATATGCGTTGTGACCCGTGGAGAAGTGGAACTACAGAAAGACAGTGCACTGCTCCAGCCTCTCTCATAACAAGAGTTGTTTCAGTCATGTGTTTTAACAGAAATCTCATTGGAGAGATTCAAACAACAGAGTTGCCTAGTTCCTACAGGAGCTCCAGTGAAGGGTTATAATGCAAGAAGCTGTTTTCATGACCAATATTTTTTTCAATTATTTCTATTCTACTGAAGTCTTGCAAATTATTTGTTTACAGTCAACTTACTAGCGATTTTGCAGACAACATTTGGCTGTTTTTGTTTCCCCAAACCATCCCCTCCCTAATGTGATGTCAATTTAAAAAAAAAGAAGCAAAGACTCTGGCAAAAAAAAAATAAAAAGTCACTGAAAAGATGAACACATTCACACAAAAAAACCTTTAAGCCAGCCAGTAGATTGTACACTCTGCTGATTGGTTTGTGATTGGGAGAAAGGGATTCTGTGCTTGATTTGCTAGCTCACACCTCTACATTCCATACCAGTAGCAATGATCCTACAAGCCAGAACATGACCCAAAAATATGAAATATAAAAATCAAAAAGACATTTCGACACAAAGTTCAGCAATCACCATATTCAAGAGAACATATGTGTCTTGCAGAAATGTGCTTGACTTCTATTTATTTAAATACAAGTATTCCTTGAATCTTATTTGAATGATCCAATATTACTGATTTTATTCTCTTGCTACAAACACACCATTGGATGATAATTGTCAATTAAAAACACATCTTCTGCACTTCTGTGTTATTTGAGGAAGTACTACAAGCTGTAAGGCAATTCAAGATTAATTAGAAAAGAGAAATCCTTGCATTAAAATGATAACTATCTGTTTCCTGGATTAATGATATATAATTTGAACAGCAGACATCTGCACTAGGCTAGATAGCAGATCAACATTCATACTGGTCCAGAGAAAGACTGGATTTCATTTATCAAACAAGCCTGGCTTTTGTGGTCTCATATATGCCAGGGGCTGTCATCGTTTGTGACAGGGAACATTTGCTTCTATCAAAAGAAAAGGAAGAACAGCAGAATTAAAGCCAAAGATTCGGATGAAAAATACTGAAGGAAGATGAGGTAGGAAAGTGGAGAATGGGTGATTCTGTGCTCAGGGCTTGTATTTCATTGTTATGTTATAAGAATTTCATTGCGTACGATGTTTCCCATCAGATTATGCAGCATCAGTGACAGGGTAGGTAGTGTCAGGTTATGTGGACTGCTGCTTAGAGCCAAAGCTATTCAAATTCTCAAACATAGACTGAAAACTTTGTTGATAGCCAGTGGTTATTTGTATGGGTAAAGTGTTATAAAATACAAAAACTACAATAAATAGCACAATCAATAAATATATTAGAGCAACCCTATTTATTTTCTTCACCTTTTATTGCAGTTTCTATGGTAAATAATGTAGGGCATTTATTTCAGTTATTTACTGCAGGTACTTCATGAAGACGAAGCACTATCATTGAATAATGTCAAGCCATATGAGTGATTACAAAAACATTTTGAAATATATGTGTGTTATGACCAGGTGAGGAAGGGATCTCATGCTCCCCATTTGCCCCTTCTCCGGTTTGACCGTAACAGGTTTTATTCTTTTCACACAATGATTTTAGCTTACCACCTCAGTGAGCCCTTTCTCACTGTTCCTCGAATGTAATTACAAATGAACCATTCAGACATGTTTTCTTTAGTTTAAACAAGAAAGATGTAAGTTTATTAACCTTATCACTCTAAACTGGTTAAAATTATTAAAATACACAACGTATCCACACTCACATTCATACGGGAGGCACATACAAACACAAATAGATACAAAGGGGGAAAAAGAATTGGGAGGTTGAAGTAAAGTCCATAATAAATGGAATTCAAATACTGAGTTTCAATGTCCTTTGTTGAGGTTAAGGTCTTGAAGTCCTCGTTTGGCCATGTGTACAATTCAGGCTTTCTTCTCTGGTTCCGGAAGGCCAAAGAGAGGCTTTATCCATCTTTTTGGTTGTTGGCTGTAAGGTTCTGTAGTCTTGAGGCTTAGTAGTTGCCACCGAGGCTTTCCTGGGACATTGCTGGAGAGAGAGACAGAGGGAGATGTGCTTTCTTCTTGGAGTTCAGTTACAGTCTCTTCCTTTCTGAGGCACAATTCACAAAACTCAGTGTTACACAAGCAGTGGGGAGGCGGTGGCGTAGTGGTATTATCACTGGACTCGTAACCCAGAGACGCAGGGTATTGATATGGTGAAGTTGAATTTTCTCTCCATTTTTTCAGTTTACCCAAAGGTGATCACATAGATCCATTAATAACCAGTGTAGTTATCTATAGAAATTGCCAGAACTGCTTATGCATGTCAAAGAATGTGTGCCTTCCATAGCAATGTTTCATCAGGGAAGGCTTTTTGTGGATTAGTGTTGATGTCTCATTATGCCGTCTTGTTGTACAAGCAGAAAAGTAGTTTTGAGATGCTGGAAGTTAAAGAAGCACATGCACAGTGGCAAACATGTGTATAACTTGCATGCCAACCTGGTTGTCATTAAAGTTTTACAATAACTTGAAGTATGATACTCTTGGAAGATATCAGTGTGGCAAGTCTTTGCACATCTTGAAAGTGTGGCCTGACACATTATGGATATGCATAAAATACAATGAAAGAGCTCTGAGATTGCATGAGGGCTTGACATAGGCAGGAAAAAAACATGGAACAGGTTGACAGTCAACACTCTTTGGCATTCCTCCTTGAACCCTCTATCTGATACAAGATATTGTTAAGTAATTTTAACTTTGTAGACCTCTTAAACTGTGCCATCTTATATGCTTCTGTGTTGAGCCTGATCACCTTAGATACAGGCGGAGCTTCATGCATCACAAATGATGTCTGTAATATATTATTATAGCTGAGCATTTTGTTATACTGCCCTCTCTGCTGCCCTCTCTTTTTTTGAAGGTGTAATCTCTGCTGCCCTTTCTGTTTGGGAGGTGTTAATAAAGTTTGTTCTATAATGGCTGCTTGTTGTGAGCCCACATGTTATCTACTCAGTGAAATACACAACGGAAAGATAACGATGAGTTGGGGTTGAATTATTTTTTACATTTCATTTGGGAAATTATGGTCTAAAGAAAATTGTGACAAACTTTTTTGAAACTCCCAAAGGGGTAATTACAAATGAGGGTTACACATTTGAAAGGTAATAAAATAGGAGATGAGGAGAAAGTAAATGTTTTACTCACCATGATGGGGCCAGATGCTTTTGAAGTGCTGTTTAACCAATGTTGCCTGTGAGATCCCAGTACTATGGATTATTCTGAAATTAATGAGATTCTGGACTCCTCTTATGGCATGACTAAGAATTGAAATGCACTGTGAGTTGCATTCCATGAAAAGAAGCAGTTGCCAAGTGAGACTATTGCAGATTATATTCTTGAATTAAATACACTCTCTCGTCACTATGGGTATTGTGCAAACTTAGAAGTCAATCTCAGAGACACATTCGTTGGAAGTTTAAAGAAGAATTAAATCAGGCCAGGCTTCTGAGTAAAGGCAATAAGCTGAGGTGGAAGGAGGCCTGCGATAAGGTCACAGCCATGGAAATAGCAGGAAGAGATAGTTGCAGATTGCAAGGAAGTTCTTTTCCTGAGCCAGCAGGGGAGGTCCATCAGATTTCAGGAGGAACCAGGTCACGGCAGCCAAGTTCACAGACACAGAGTCAGAAATTTAGATGCTACCATTGCCATAGTAGCCACCAACCATCTAAATGCTTCCATTTCCAGTCAAAGTGTTATGCCTGTGGGAAAGTCAGTCAGACCCAGATGGCATGCAAGAGTAGAGGAAAAGGTAATGCTCCAGGTCATGGTAAAGCTCCAGGTTACAGCAATGCACCAGGTCGAGGTCATGGTAGACCTAATATTAGTTCAGAAGCCTGGAAGTCCTTGAATGGGCACATGATACATATGGAAACAGACGTTGATGTTAGTGAGCAGGAAGATCAAGAGTTGTACTCAGTCAGAGAACAAGAAAAACAGCACATGGAAGATGAGAGTAAAAGCGCTGAAGATACAACTCCAGTGCCCACAGTAAAAATGAAAGTTGGAAATTCATAACTTACTTTCATCATTGATACTATTGCACCAGTGTCTGTTGTCTCAGATGGAAAGCACAAGAAGTCTATAAGTCACATTTCTTTATATTAAACTGGGTGAAACTGACTAGTTATTCCAGTGTTAGGTGAAGTTAGTGTTAGGGTGGAATACAATGATACATATTATTTGTCATTGGTAGTGGTAGGAGGGAACAAAGTCTCCCTGATGGGAAGGAATTGGCTTAGGAAAATACGATTAAACTGGGCCAAGTTATTTATGGTAGGGATCACTGAGAGTCTGTCTGACATTGAGGAAGTGAAGACTGATTCACTTTTAACCAATGAGTTGCCTATGAATTACTTTACATACACAAATGATATGCGAGTGTCTGCCAGAGAAATTAGTGAAGAAACTTGCAAGGGTGTGGTGCTCAGTAAAGTGCTCAATTATGCTATGAATGGATGGCCTAAAGTGTCTGATGATCAGAAATTGCAAGAGTATTTCACATGTAGAAATGAACTGAGTGTAGATCAAGGCTGTCTCCTATGGGGTTTAAGAGTCATTATTCTGCCAAGGTTTATAGAGAGATTGTTACAGGAGCTTCATTAAGAGCACACAGGTATAGTACAGATGAAAGCAGTAGCATGAAAATATTTTTGGTAACCAAAGGAAGATACAGATATTGAAGTGTTAGTGAAAAGTTGTGAAACGTGTCTCAGAATGAGAAATGATCCAACCAAGATTCCATTTATTCCATAGTCACACAAGAAAACTGTAATGAGTACATGTTGATTTCTTTGAAGTAGAAAGTAAAGAGTATTTTGTTTTGGTTGATAGCTATAGCAAGTGGATAAATGTTGAGTCTATGCCCAATACCACAAGTGCCAAAACTATTGAGGTTTTGAGATGTTGGTTTGCAATTTACAGGCTGTCAGAAGTGTTGGTGTCAGATAGTTGTCCACAGTTTACATCAGAAGAGTTTGAAATATTTCTGAGTAAGAATGCAATCAAACACAATCTAATACCACCATATCACCCAGCATCAAATGGTGCTGTAGAAAGAAGTGTACAAATTGTGAAGAGATCTTTGCAGAAGTATATGCTCGGTGACAAGCTAGGCAGTAATTTCTATATTTCTCTTTGACACAGGTTAGACAATTTTCTAATACAAAAGCAAAATACTGCAGATGCTGGAAATCTGAAATTAAAACAAAAAATGCTGGAAATACTCAGCAGGTCTGGCAGCATCTGTGGAGAGAGAAGCAGAGTTAATGTTTCAGGTCAGTGATCTTTCATCAGAATTCACAATTTTCTGTTCTCTTACAGAATAACCCCACAGTATACAACAGGTTGCTCACCTTATGAGTTAGTGTTTAAATATGCTTCTAGAACAAGGTTTAGTTTGTTTAAGCCTGACATCAATAGCAAAGTAAGAGAAAAGCAAGACAGAGTGAAGATGAGTCATGATACATGAGGCATGAAACTTAGAGAGCTCAGTGCTGGTCAGAAGGTAATGGTGAAAAACCACTGAGCTGATAATGAGAAGAATATGTTTGGAGTTGTTGGAAAAGGGCTTGGTGCATTAACATATCGAGTGAAGTTTGGAGAGAGACTCCATTAGTGTCATGTAGATCTTTTGCTTGAAAGAGGAAATCTGACAAAGGGAGAGCATGAGAAACCTCCAATAGTCCAAACTCCTACAGTCCCAAGTGAAAGTCAGAAAGAAAGTGCAATTCACAAAGCAAAGTGAATCAGAGTCTTTGATTAAGACTAATCAATCAATTACACAGTCCCAACCATTAAGTGGAGTTGGTAGTCAAAGTCAAAGTTCAGGGTTGACACAGTCTGAGATATTGAGAGAGCAGAGTCAAGCAAAGATAAATGGAAGAAAATACCCAGACAGAAAGAGAAAGAAGCCAAATAGATTATTTGAAAGTATGTAGGAAGGAAGAAGAAATAAGTTGTTCTTTTCATTACTTCTTGTCAAATGATGATATTTTTGTTAAAGACAAGTTGGTGCTAAGAAAAAACATGTGAATTACTCTGGAATTATTGATCATGTATGTTTTTGTTGTGATTACAGTAACAACAAGCTTGCAACCTAACCTGTTAAATTTCAGGTACTGTTATTGCATTCTGGAAAATTATGTACATGTACCATTAGGTGGGGAGGGAGTGGAGTATATGTTATAGCTGAATGTTTTGTTACACTGCCATCTCTGTTTAGGGAGATGTAATCTCTGCTGCCCTCTTTGTTTAGGGAGGTGTTAATAAAATTTGTTCCATAATTGCTGCTTGTTGTGAGTGCACATGTTAACTACTCGGGGAAATACACATCAATATACTGATATTCTCTTGGATAAATGCCTTGAAGTTTCAAACAGGGAAATAATCCACACAACCACCTCATGCAATTTCACATCCCCTTCTCCAGCCAATAAACGGGGGGATTGGTATTGTACCTTTCCGTCAATTCTGTTTCCTGTCCCTCCATCGCATAAAAGTGGTAAAGATGACATTTTGGGATCACAAGATTGTGGTCCAATCCCTGAGGATTGAATATCTCCCACAGACTCCGCCAACTTTGACAGCACCAGCGCTGGAGGTCAGCGGTGTATGTGTAATCCACGGTTCTACATAGTATCTGTGTCAGTCTTTTTACACAGGGACTAGACAAAGAAAAAGGTTTGGCTGCCCTGTTTGCTTAGTTTTTTTTATAAACCAAAACATTTGTATTTTTTATAAAAATAATTGCACACTTATTTCATTACTCCACAGCCAATGGCAAAGGATAGCCAGGATATGGCTCCCTACTGGATGGAATTTGTTTGACCGGATAAATGATAAAGACAGCACCAATCATATACTTGCAAATTGAAAAACATCCCTAATATTTGGCCACATTTTGTTGGATGGGATTTTTCCAAGGCAGAAGGGGTCCCACTATTGGGGCCAGCAGGGGCAGGGGGAGTGGGGGCAACCCCACTTCAGCAGGCAGCAGGGCCCAGGGCTGTATTTTATGGGTAGCAGTCAATTAAATGGCAGCTGCCAGGCCTGCCATCCCTATTAAGGATGGCAGGCCACCCTCAGGAGATGCCAGCACAATCAGAGGGCCGGCAGCACAGCAGCCTCAGCAGCGCCCCCAGGAGTGGTGGTCACTGCTGGGACTGCACCTGGAGGAAGAGGACGCAGCGATGCATGTGCCCCCTCACAATCAGTAAGTGGTGTCTGGGGGCTCTGGGGCCAGTCAGGCAGGCCCCAGCGAGAGGGAAGAGGAGTTGCTGAAGGCAAGCGGCACCAATGCGGGGGAGCCATTGCTGCCGGGGGCCACTTTGTGGGCCAAAAAGTGACCAGAAAAGGAGGACCCTCCTCCGGGCAGTCTCCCCACATGGCGGAGAGCCCCCACTGCTGGTAAAAAGCCAGTAGAGACGGAAAGAGCCCTCAGTTGGCTACTAAAGCGGCTCTATTGGGCACTGGGCAGACAGGCCATCTGCCATCTCTCCTGTTGCTGGCAAAAGTGCATGGTGATGGGAAGGAGTCGGGCATGCCATCCGATGCCTTGCAACGCTGTTAAGCCGGCCTTCATGCCTCCGACCCAGTCCTCAAAGGGCCCAGAAAATCCTGACCTTTGTTTCAATTGTTCTCCAAATAACAAAACACAGTGAACATGTACTTGCTTGCAGCATCCTTGAAACGATTACACCTCTGGAGTAGATTAATTTCACATTGTTTGAACTGTGCCTCAGACAACAGGGCAACAGTTTAAAGTCTGGAATTAATGATAATATTCTGTCGTTGTAGTGAGAATTTCCTGTTTAAAGTATTCTGTGTAAATTAACTACTAAGATCAGCTTACTGGGGAGTTCTTTGTGCAAACTTTCTTTAGAAATTTTTAGTCTTCTCCCACTTTAATATTCTGTACATACCACAATCTATCTGATAATCATTCTTTATGATTTCCTTGCAAATAGAAATCCCATATATGCACTCTCTACAGACATAGCGTGCTTCTGTAAATTTTTTATTAATTTAATTTCTGCTATTTTTCTGCTTCCATGTTTTCCTCTTTCAGCCAGCAGGACAGGGCATTTCCTTGGACAGTACCAATCCCATGCCAATCTGTATTTTCCAAGAGTAGCCATAAGGTGCTAAAACTTCCCAACCATGAATAATTCAGTCCAGTGGTCTGGCATAGAACCAATACAGACACCAGGTTTTAATATTTTTTGAGCATGAAATTATTTTTCATCAGAGAAAAGAAGATTGAGAGGAGACGTGATCAAACTGTTAAAGAATGTTTAAGAAGAATGGGTAATGTATGTATGATCACATTGTTTACCTTGGACATGAGCACAGTGCAAGAAGATGAGTGTTAAGTGAACTGACACTGGGTGATTTCAGTTTTCTCCTTGTGGAGTTAGGGATATGTGGAATAGACTCTTAGCTGAATCAACTAATACTGTGTTGATTTTTTTTAAAGGATAGGAAAAATGTTGAGTTATACGTATAAATAAGGAAAGGGATAATTAAATGCTTTGTGAGAGAAGATGGTTCTAGAACTTTTGGGACCATGAAAAGTATTTTGCCAAAAAAGGCAACTGGTCTCGGATGTCATGAAAATAGGCATTTTTTTATTTTGCATGCATTACGTTTTAGCAGTTAGGGAAGCGATCTACAGAAACTTTTTATTTTGGAGCCACTAAATAAATAACACTTTCAAGTTGAAAATGACTTACCTGGGTTTTAGAAATGGTTTTAATTGAATTTGTGTTTTCATCAGCCACCCATGACCGCACCACCTCCACCCCCCCCCCCCCCCCACTCCACCCCCAACCCTTCAACCCTGAGGATCGCAATCTATCCTCCAAATTAAACTTGCATTAAACAATGTTAGCCTCTGAAAAGCTTACAAAAATGTGCTTGGCTGCAGCTACACCATTACCTTTTGCTGATACAGTAATGTAAAACTAACTCTGGAGTCAGGTTGATGTTCTAGGTTGATGCTCTAACTTCCAAGCACATTAAAGTGACCACACCTGCTGGATAGTCTCACACCATTCCAGCTTTACACTGGCCATAGTATAATTACATATTGGTGCGAAGTAACATTTCAAATCTGCCGGACAGCTTGTTGACTTCCTGGGAACATTATAAACTTACTTTTAACTCTGTAATATTGTGAGAGAAATGCTGCTCCCACCAGCTCTAGAAATGAAAAATTTGAAATTAACTGCCCTGGAGTAAAGTTTTCAAGTTTAGCTGCAGAGATCCCCATTGTCACTGAGCTTAATGTCACCTCAAGTGTAGTCAGTTGTGCAACTAAGGTCTGCCAGTTGCATATAGCAGTATACAGACGCCATAAAAAAGATATTTATAATCTAAGATAGGAAAAATTTAATTTGAATGATATATAAGACATAAGATGAAAACAAATTCAGTTTTGAACAATTTATGTTTTGTTAATACAATTTGGCCCATTTTCTTCTTGCTATATTGGTATTAGGGCAGCAGAAGATTAAGATCCTAATAAAAATAATAAAAATTTTACTAGTTGAGATATGTTCGGATATAACCAGGTACCTGAGCCAAATTACACATATTTTTTGAAAGCTACTTTTAATCAGTAGCCTACATTTGTTATATATTTCTGTAAGATGGAATTGCATTTGGAAGGCACATTGAAGAAAACTTTTCTGGGGCAAATCTTCAGACTGGTGCAGTGGTGAAAAATATTGTCAATTGCCAATGATTATTGAAAATTGTGAGTTCCTGCACTTTCCTGATGTACCCTGGGGTTGGGTAGTCATGCATGCTAGGATAGCACTGCTGCATAATGTTCTCCTGCTTTCTTTATTCTCCAGTGAGAGAAAGAAAGGGAAAACAATTCCAAATGTTACAGGCAGGTGCATCTGAGAAATAAAATTAAGAGAAAAGAAGAAAAGGACAGAAAGATGAGAAAAATAGAAAAAAGAAAATGAGAGAAAATTGGACAAGCTGCAGAGAATGAACGATTGACTGTATTAAACAGCTAGGTTTCTCCCACTACACAGGTGATGAATGTGAATTTCTGTTTCTCACCCTGTTTGCTTTAATCACAGGTGGACATCTTAAATTAAAGCTTGCAATTAAATATTTCACACTGCAATTTGTCCAGTATTGAGGAATGGCGATAAACTTTTTTTTTTCAGCTACAAAGAGCAATCAACATTGATAGTGTGCAGGCATACTTTCCTGTGCTGTAATTAGTCTGCAGTTCATTTCTGGGACTGGAGAAAATGATCAATAAAATTCAGATACAAGTAGAAGTCTTTTGTATGGGATTCCTGTGTTTTATGGCTACAGCTAATGAATTACGTTATTCTTTATAATGTAACAATCTGTTCGAAGGCCATAGATACAAGGTTAATTGTAAAACATTTAGAACAGAGGACAGGAGAAGCTTCTTTGCACAGAGAGTTGTGAGGCTGTAGAATTTACTTCCAGGATTAGTGGTTGAGGTAGAAATTGCGCCAATATTCAGGATTAGATTGGATAGATGGATGAAGCAAAGCGGGGTTGAAGAAGTATGGGAACAGAGTAAGAATTTGTGATTAGAACTATTTGCTTGTGTGGAGGGTAAATGCCAACATGGACTGGTTGAGTCAAAAGGCCTGTTTCCATGATGTAACTTCTATGTGTTTTTATGTATTCATAAATTTCCTAAGTTTACCGTGATTTCACCAAAGCAGCACTTTAAATCTAAAGTGTGCACTTCTTTCCAATCCTTTTTCTGTCCTCTTCATCTGAAGGCATTGACTCTTATGTCCAGTATTCCAATACCTTTCCAAGGGACAATCTTCATGTGGAGTCTGGACAATAAGTGTTAAATGGCTATTATACCATAGAGTGAATGCCATTCTGTCCTCATTCAGCAGTCACGCGTCCACCTTTCCAAGAGGGCCATCTGATAGCAATCAGGAGTCCAGTCAGATTTTTATTTTTGTTTCCCTCCCTATGCAAGGTCACTATCAATTATAAAATTGTTGCCGAGCTGAGATCAAACCTAGCACCTTCTTAGTCTGGTTAATTTAACTGCACTGGGTAGTACTGCACAGGGCAAGATATCACAGAAGTGAATATATTCAGTATTCAGCCTAGTCAAAGATCCTTTAACAGCTACATTATACCTGAAATTGCTGACAAAGTAAATCAAAAACAAATGTAAATCTAAAATGTGTATTTACCAGAAGCAGCACAGTGGAGCAATTGACAGATGCTCTAATGCTAATGGCCTTAAGTGTTAGGCTAGGTTCGCTTCCCCACTTACCAAACTTGTGGATCTCAGTTCTGTAATTGCAGGAAGGTGCTGAACAGAGGCAAAGAAGACGGCAAAAGTAAAGAACGAGTTCTAACCAGCCCATTCTCATTTACTTCTTTCTGGCAATTTAGAGTCGCTTTGCTGATGCCAATCTATCATTTCAACTCTGTTTGGAGCATGGCCCAGAGATAAATGGGTGGGAAAATTGAGAGAAATTTCCTTGAAATAAAGGACAGAAAAATGTCAATTTACCGCCTACATTTTCAGTCATCATAGCTGTCTTTTTAAATGTTAATTCTTTTATACATCATATGGAAGAGTTCATCATTGGTTCTTAAGATGTACTCTGGGAAAGTAGCCTTAATTCCTGCAGGGTTAGGATAAAAGCAATGAAGTAAAAAGGAAAATAGCACATAATTTTTGTGGTTCAAAAGACATGTCTATCATAAAACCTTTACCAACCAATTTCTCTGATTTACAAAATAACTCACAGAAGTGAAGCAGTAATGAATGAAGAAGTGCCTCCCAGCCACTTAAATGTAAGTGGTGAAAATTCAGATTTCTGATCTTTAACCTTTAACTTCAACCTTCCCTTCTTTCATCCCAATCTAAACTTACACTGCACATTCAGGCACTTCAGCAAATATTGACTTTTCAACAGTAGGACTTGTTATAGAGTTGAATGCGCAATTCTTCCAATATTGCTTCTAAATGTTTTCTGCTCCACACTGTCTCATTTACAGAATCTGAGATTACAATAATTCAATTGTAGTTAACTGCCAGACACTATGATACACAGTAAAAATACATCACAGAGGAAAGGGGATATTAAGAAAAAGAAAGTGGAGTTTAAACAGAGCTATAATTGGTTAGTTATTTAGTTATGGTACAACTCAAAACTCTGTTAATTGGACAATTTTGAGGGTGCATATGGATGACGTCAGCCAAAAATGTCCCCTGGGACTGTGTCTGCTTTTTCTGATTTAGCAAAAACTTAGTAGAGAGTGAGTGCCAACAAATGATAGGGTCTAATCAATGTAGAAACAAACCAAGTCATTGACAACAATGTTAATAGGTGATATACTCCAAGGAGATCCGTTTGACTTACGAGCAAGGGAATGGGACAAATTGGATTGTTCGACGAAAAAGTCAGCACAGATATGTTGGGCCGAATGGCCTCTTTCTTTGATGTATAATTCTAGGGTTTTATGATATTGTCTTATTCTTTTAGTATACAGTGTTTGAATATTTTTAATGGTATAAATAATTGGTATTGCTGGGACACAAAATCAAAATAAAACAAAGCAACTGTAAGATTAGAGTGGGACTGAAGCAAATGGCTGAATGTAATGACAACACCCTGGGAGTGAATGGTGACTCATTTCCTGAAAGCTGTAGTGAATTTTACCAGCTGGACAGTCAGAATAACCAGACTCAGCATGTGACAAGAGAAATGTGTAATTTTGCCGCATTCCCAGAAGGATTTGACTGAGACATTCCTAAACCAGTCTGTTACCACTCCTTTTTGCTATAAAAACCAATGACGTTTTCAGCTGAAAGGAAAGCTGCATGTGGCTAATTATATAGTTCCCCCAGAGCAGCTTTTGAAACTATATAAATATTTAATTACTAAACAGGTTCAGCAAGTGGAACTTGTTTTATTTCTGGCTGCAGACCATACACAGACATGCTACAGGCTTCTGATCAGTAGGAACACGCATATGTTAGAGTAACCGAGAAAGCAGAACTCTGGAACATTAGCAAAACATTTGGTGTGATGGATACTTTTAGAGTAAACGGGTAATTATAGTGGGGTAACTATGAGGAATCGTAAATACTCACCCCTGGATAAATAGCAGCAAATTAGCAGCTAGACATCTGCATACACATGAATTTGATAAATTATTTGTTTCATTAATTCCAGTCACGGGTTCTCCTTTCAAAAGAACAGAACACCCTGGAGTAATGTAGGGTCTCTAAGCCTAATCACTGGTGTTTGTGGAATTCGACTAAGAAATAGAAAGAAATGGCCCGTGATTATCTCAATACAGGCCAGTCTCATGATCTGAATGTTAACAAGTGGATACACTGTGTGGAGCTACGGGAAATGGGCAAGGTCTTAAATGAATATTTCTCGTCCGTATTTACCGTGGAGAAGGTCATGGAAGTTAGTGAGTTCAAGGGAGCGAACACCGATATCCTGGAGCATATCAGCATTACAAAGGAGGAGGTGTTGGAGGTTTTGAAGCGCATTAAGGTGGATAAATCCCCAGGGCCTGACCAGGTGTATCCTAGGATGCTATGGGAAGCAAGGGAGAAGATTTCTGGGGCCCTGGCAGAGATTTTTGTATCGTTAGCCACAGGTGAGGTACTGGAAGACTGGAGGATAGCTAATGTTGTGCCCTTATTTAAGGGCAGCAGGGATAAGCCAGGGAACTACAGGCCTGTGAGCCTTACATCAGTAGTGGGAAAGTTATTGGAAGGGATTCTGAGAGACAGGATTTATATGCATTTGGAAAGACATGGTCTGATTAGGGATAGTCAGCATGGCTTTGTGCGTGGGAAATCATGTCTCACGAATTTGATTGAGTTTTTCGAGGAGGTGACCAAGAGGATTGATGAAGGCAGGGTAATGGACGTTGTCTACATGGATTTTAGCAAGGCCTTTGACAAGGTCCCACATGGTAGGCTGGTCCAGAAGGTTCGAACACTGGGATCCAGGGTGCGCTAGCAAATTGGATCCAAAATTAGCTTGGTGATAGGAGGCAGAGGGTGGTAGTGGAGGGTTGTTTTTCAGATTGGAGGCCGGTGACCAGTGGTGTGTCACAGGGATCGGTGCTGGGCCCTCCGTTGTTTGTCATATATATTAATGACTTGGATGTAAATGTAGGGGGTATGATTAGTAAGTTTGCAGATGACACCAAAATTGGTGGTATAGTGGACAGTGAAGAAGGTTGTCTAAGGTTGCAACAGGATATAGATCAACTGGGCAAGTGGGCAAGCGAGTGGCAAATGGAATTCAACACAGACAAGTGTGAAGTGATGCATTTTGGGAAGTTAAACCAGGGCAGGACATATACAGTGAATGGCAGGGCCCTGGGGAGTGTTCTTGAGCAGAGAGACCTTGGGGTGCAAGTACATAGCTCCCTGAAAGTGGCAACACAGGTAGACAGGGTGGTGAAGAAGGCATATGACATGCTTGCCTTCATCGTCCGAGGCATTGAGTACAAGAGTTGGGACGTCATGTTACAGTTGTACCTAACGTTGGTTAGGCCGCATTTGGAGTACTGTGTGCAGTTCTGGTCGCCGCAATACAGGAAAGATGTGATTAAGCTAGAGAGGGTGCATAAAAGATTCACAAGGATGTTGCCTGGTTTGGAGGGCTAGAGTTATAAAGAGAGATTGGATAGACTGGGTCTGTTTTCCCTGGAACGAAGGAGGTTGAGAGGGGACATGACAAAGGTATATAAAATTATGAGAGGCATAGATAGGGTAGATAGCCAGAGTCTGTTTCCTGTGGTAGGGGTGACCAAAACTAGAGGGCATAGATTTAAGGTGAGAGGGAGGAGGTTTAAAGGGGATCAAAGGGGTAAATTTTTCACACAAAGAATAGTGGGTATCTGGAATGAGCTGCCTGAGGAGGTGGTGGAGGCAGGAACAGTAGTAACATTTAAGAGGCATCTGGACAGATACTTGAATGAGCAAGGCATAGATCATATTGAACTGACTTTGCCTGACATGAAAAAACCTATTAGTCAACTGGTTATTGGGAGGTGGAGGGTTAAATCACATCTGGGGACTCCCTGCAATCATCCTGCCCCATTTTCTGCCACCAAGGCCTTCATCACCCATCACCACTCCCCCCCCACCCCACCCCCACCCTCCACCACTGCTAATTAAAAGGTCAAAGCCACATTGTAATTATGAAATTCTGGCACCTGCTACATTTTATCTCCAAATCATGGATGCCCCACCCAGTCTCAGACTCGCCAGCAAAGTTGGTGTTTAAGAGCTTTTGAAGTCAGATGATGGAGCTCTCAGCTGCAGTTCAGTGGACCACAGCATCTTTAGCTGTTTTGGTTTGCCAGGAGAGTGGTCATCTTCCTTATCACTACTTATGCACATTTGTTGTCTTACTAAGCTTTGTCAACTCAAAAAGGGTGCCATTCTTGCCTTATTGTTTTGGATGGAGCATGATTTGGAGCAGGAGCAACAGCAACTGCCTCAACAGCCATTGTGACCACCAGCACCTGGACCTCTTAGAAGACAACAGCTGAGGGAGAAGATAATGCAAAGCCTGAGTTTCAAAGATCTGAAGATTATAAGTGGCAGGAAAGAGTGCAATAGGTAAAAGTACCATAGCTTGTAGGTGCTGAGGAAGAATGAGTTGGAGAAAGGAATGTTGTGATGAGTTATAAGCCTTCATTTTTCATGGTCTGTTGGTGGTGTGGGACCATGACAGCTGTAGACAGGGCCCACAGCCTAGCATACCCAATTCACAGTGCACCTGATTTCCTAGCCTGCAACTTAAATGGCAAAAATGAGCATGCATGTACAGACTCCATTAACACTAAATAATTATGCTGGAATTCTTGATTATGGGTGAGGGACTATCCACTGTGTGTTGTTCACCTATCTTTAAATTTGTGCACTGGCGATTCTCAGTCTGAGCTGCTAAAGGTAGATGATTGACTAAGTGTAACGAAAAGTTTTATTTTCTTGTTTCCAGGACAATTTTACTATGTTTTCATTCATGCATTTGTTGTCTTTGCTGTGAACTCTGATATTTTTTGCATTTTTGGGTGTTTTTCTGTTATCAATGCTTTCCTTTCTAAGGAAATCAAGGGATGTGGGAATAGAGCGAGAAAGTAGAGTTGAGGTAAACAATCAGCCATGATTTTATTGAATGATGGAGCAGGCTTGAGGGGGTGTATGGCCTACTCCTGCTGTAAATTTTTATGTTCTAATGTTCTTCAGTATTCTTAATGGCTGATGACATTTAAATAACTACCACAAAACGCATTCCTTGCTGAGTTCTGAATGTGCTGGATGTTTCAGGTAAGGAAGAAGACTTCATGAGTGTTGTATACATGAGCTGGGCTGGCATGGAAGGATCCAATAGCATTGAAACCTCATGCTTTCACATCTACAGGAAGAGCTGTCCCTATGTTGGATGTCATCTGCAGATCATTCTGAAATAGGTACTAGTTCCGTGGCAACCTATCTTGTCAAGCAGAGGCAGCTAAGACGGGACTCCTCTCATGTTTCCAGGTCTGCGTGAAAGTGTGTATCAGTGAGGGTATTGACAGGTGTGGACAGAACAAATCAATTGTTAATTGTCCCTACATTTGATGTGACTTCCATGACCATAGCATTCATTTTGTGTTAAACGAGAATACTGTGCAAAGAATTTTTAGTATAGAGTGTTCTCTCTTCTCCTTAACCCCATCCCCACCTTCTCCCTGTCGATGATTTCACAAAGAAGAATTAACTATAATCCTTTCTTGTTTCTGTTAAGCTTCTCTAAAGAAAAGGGGCCTGATTTTAACACATTCAAAACCTATTCACTTGCACAGAGTTATCACAGATATGTATCACAGATAATGTAAGCAACTATTAGGGTTCCTCGTATCAGCCCCATGGTGCTCCTAAACAGAAAACTTTAGAGCCATAGAGAGATACAGCACTGAAACAGGCCCTTCGGCCCACCGAGTCTGTGCTGACCAACAACCACCCATTTATACTAATCCTACATTAATCCCATATTCCCTACCACATACCCACCATTCTCCTACCACCTACACTAGGGGCAATTTACAATGGTCAATTTACCTATCAACTCTGCAAGTCTTTGGCTGTGGGAGGAAACTGGAGCACCCGGCGGAAACCCACATTGTTCTCAAATAATTACAAGAGGTATCTGGGCATTAAAACATGATAATGCATGTCAGCGATGTTATCCAGAAAGTAACAATGATGCCTTTATTGTGCTGCAGTCTACTGTGCCTGCATTTGAAGAATGAAACTGGGTGGATGGCTCTTACCAGAGTAATGCTATCGTCTTCATTTATTCCCGCTGAGCTGCTGACCCCAGACAGAAACCCCCAAGAGCTTAGGAGCACCACAGTATCTCAGAATCTGTTTGCTGTCTTCTGCTTCCAGCTTCAAGAAAAGTGTGCCATTCATCCAATGGACAATCAAAAACTGTGTGCAAAAGGGCAATGTTTGTGCACAATGTTTCAAAAAGCTAGTTTAATTGTGACCATGAAACCACTGTCAATTGTTGTAAAAATTCATCTGGTTCACTAACGTCTTTTAGGGAAGAAAATCTGCCGTTCTTACCCGGTCTGGCCTACATATGACTCCAGACTCACAGCAATGTGGTTGACTCTTAAAATGCCCTCTGAAATGGCCTAGCCATCCACGCAGTTCAAGGGCAATTAGGAATGGGCAACATATGCTGGCCTAGCCAGAGACGCCCACATCCCACAAACAAATAAAAAAAAAATTGGTACTCCTCAGCGGTTGCTGCAGTTCCCAGGTTAGCTGTGTCCTATCATTGAGATATTAAGAAATGTGAGCAAAAATGAGGAACACATTTACCTTCACCTTGGTCCTGATATCAGCACATTTTTTCCTTGTTTGTTTCTAGACATGAAGGATTTATATGGCAATATTGACCCAGTTGATGACCTTTATCCATTTAGCTGAACTTGTGCTGTTGCTAAATGATGCTTTTCAACCCTGTATAGAGCAATCCTCCTTTGACATACCTCCTGCAGCAGCTCCTCCAACTCCACAACATCAAAGGGGGCAATGTAGCCCAGATGTCTCTATTGTGCTGTGACATTTAGCTAGCCCATTTTTCTTTCATCACCACTACTCTCCCTTTTAAGGTGAGCTGCAGTCTTTGTTTGCCAGAAACCACACTCTCCAGCCAAGGTTTTCCCGTGCCAGCAGCCTATTCAAAGTAGGGGAAGGAACTTCAATCAAAATTTAAAATGTCTCACCTCCATGTTAATAGTGCAGATGAATTTACACCATATGCCAGCACAGCCCCATTTTTACTCAACTCACAAAATATAGGCAATAAAATAGAGTGTCAGTATAGGGAGCAGGAAGGGCACACAGGCCAGTTATTTTGCAAATTCGTAAAGAGTGAGGAAAGTTCACAGCAGTATTGAACTGTTAGTGTCCACTGAAACTATCTGTAGTAAGTACAAAATATAAGTGAATTCAGTCTTTTTGCTATGTATAGCTGTTAAGCCAGTAATGATCTCCACATGGCTAAAATTGTGATCTCTTTCAGCACATGTCTACCATGTGAAAACTCTTGCTGACAATTACTATTACACTGAAGATCTCCATATGATAAATATCCAGATAGTTGCTTCCTTCAGTACTCTAGGGTTTGCGACCTGCCCATGTACTGTAAGTTGAAAAATGGCAAGGTAGAATCCTGAAACATGTCATGGATAACTAGAATAAATGGGGTAGTCTTATTTCTGCATTCTTATATTCCTATATTGTTATATCCTAAGGCTACTGTAGATTTTATTAGTTGTTTTACACATGCACTCCATTGTAGTGTTAACATTTTTAGGTTAAATGCTAAGATTGCCCATTTGCACAGGACAGGGTGATACAAGGATCATTTTCTTGTATTTATTGCTTTTGAATTCAGAAGAGGCAATTATGTAATTAAACTAATTTATGTATGTAAATTAGGCCGATTTAGCATAATCCATTGATATATTTTCACTAATAACATAATGCATTTGTAGTGCAACTTTTATAAAGACAGGATGCACAATGTTTGACTTATTAATGAGCATGTGGAATCATTTATTGCAATGCATTTGTTATTACTTAATATCTTCTTTTCCTTCAGTGTGCCCTGCTGCAGAGACAGATTTGAAAGAGCCCATGTAATTCCTCATTTTAAAGAAAGAATGAGAGACTTGCAATTTGTATGGTGCTTTTCACAACCACCGGATGTCTCAAAGCACTTTACAGCTAATGAAGTACATTTGTGGTTATATCACTGTTGTAATGTAGGAAATGTGGCAGCCAATTTGCGTAGAGCAAGCTCCTACAAACAGCAATGTGGTAATGACAAGATAATCTGTTTTTGTGATGTTGATTGAGAGATAAATATTGGACAGGACCCTGGGGATAACTTCCTTGCTTTTCTTCAAATCAGCACCATGAGAAGTTTACATCCAGCTAAGAGGACAAACAGGGCCTTGGTTTATGGTCCCATCAGAGAGATAGCACCACCAACAGTGAAGTACTCCCTAAGTACTGCACTGGAGTATCAGCCTTGATTTGTATGCTCAAGTCTTGGAGTGGGACTTGAACACAGATCCTTGTGACTCAGCGACGAAAGTGCTACCAACTAGGCCATGGCTGACACATTCTAAATTAAAGAAATAATTATGATTCTTTATTTCATCAGAATACATCTATATCTATAAATAAAGGCATGGCAAAATGTAGTACTGAAGTACGATGAGCAAGCACACAATGGGTAGATTTTCTTTTTCCTCATCAGAGTGCAAATCTGATGTGTATTGCAAACCCTGTATAAAACCTGCCTGATTTTTATTCCATTGAAATCAATGGAGTGAACTTAAGGTGGGTTCTATGAAGGACATGTGATCTGACCTAGCAGATTACTATCCAGGCAATGAAGATAAATCTACTCCATTGTGTTTTTGTCCATCACACCTTATTTTTTCCATCATCATAGCTTCACATCCATTTACATGCATTTTTTGCGTTGCATTTATATCTGATTGTGTCAAATGTTCCATTCATAAAACAGTAAAAAATCACATGAGGTAGGAAAGGTATGAATCAAATGCCAGCAACGTGGATAGATAAACTTCTTTTGTACCAATCAAAGGATGCATGAAAACAATGGGCTGAATTTTACGAGGGGTGTCAGGAACTTGACGGCACAGAAAACGAGTCCCGAGGCCACGATTGCTAGCAGTGGATGATGGTGGTGTTGTGGTAATGTCACTAGGCTAGTAATCTAGGGATCCAGGCTAATGCCCTGGGGATATGGATTCAAATCCCACCATGGCAGCTGGTGGAATTTAAATTCAATAAATTTAATTAATTAAAAAATGCGGAATTGAAAGCTAGTGTCAGTAATGGTGCCATGAAAACTATCATCAGTTGTTATAAAAGCCCATTTGGTGTTTAGGGAAGGAAATCTGCCATCTTATCTGGTCTGGCCTATGTATGACTCCAGATCCACAGCAGTGCGGTTGACTCTTAACTGCCCTCTAAAATGTCCTAGCAAGCCATTCAGTTGAAGGGCAATTAGGGATGGGCAACAAATGCTTGCCTGCCAGCCATGCCCACAACCCATGAAAGAATGAAAAATTATTTTTTTTTACCACAGGCAGCCTCCCAATTGGTCATCTGTGGGCCTGCTTTTCAATTAAGGACAGTAGGCAGGCTCCTGATGCTGCCAGCTTAATCAGAGTGCCGGCAGCTCTGAAGCCTCAACAACTCCACCAGGAAAGGTGGTCGCTGCTGAGGAATGCAGGAGACCGAGAGCTTCTGAGAGGTAAGTTGGATCCTTACAACATTTAAGAAATATTTAGATGTGTACTTGAAACGCCATAGCATATGAGGTTACGAGCCAAGAGCTGGAAAATGGGATTAGAATAGATAGTGCTTGATGGCCGGCACAGACACGATGGGCAGAAGGGCCTGTTTCTGTGCTGTATAACTCTATGACTCTATTCCATACCTGTGGCCCCCTATTTAGGCCATGGAGCCTTTCCTCTCTTGGTTGCCACTGGGAGGCCACCTCCTTTAGCTGATGGCCTCCCCACACAGCGGGAGGTCACCCTGCCATCGGCAAAATGCCATCAGCACCGGAAAATGTAGCCTAATTTGGCCTTTAATCATGGAAATTGGCTGCCACCTCCTTGGATCGGGCAGCCTCTGTAGATTTGCTCCTGCCATCGGTAAAATGCCCCAATGGCAGGATCATGTTAGGCAGCTAATTCAATGTAGCTCCCCACTATTTTACCAGCCCCCAACATCTCCCAGCCTACCTCCCAGCAGCTGGTAAAATCCTGGCCAATTAATCTGTAGTGTTCAATGGGTTAATTGATCAGTGTTTGATTGTGTTAGTCTGTTCACTGATCAATGTTCACTGTGCTTAATTGCTTAAGCCTGTGGGTGGAGCTTAAGTGTTTTGAAACTGAAACAAAATGCTGGAAAGTTCTGGTAAACACAGACTGTGTTCTGTCGAGACAATGTGCTGAAATCTTGTAAGTGCTAAGATATTTTAAAGTACTGTAAATAAACCCAGTTGTTGAATTAGAACTAGTGTCATCTCTGCATTGCTCTGAGATAAATCAGATGCATAAAATATCCAGCAAACCAGTGAATACATAACATAATCAAACTTGGACAGTCAGCAAAATCTACCAGTAAAAGAAAGGGAAACAAAAAAAAAATCACCTCAAATACTTTAGCCACCATTTTGGTCTCCACTCTACTCAAATAATTACTACAGACAATAAGGTTGGGAACATAATAAAAATATAAACAACTGCACTTATAAGTAAATTATTCAATTTATTAATATAGCTTTTCTGTGTTTGAATGCTGATCAAATGTTTTCCATTGGAGGTTTATGTGAGAAACCTAAACCTTGAGTCCATTCAGGTTCATACATCACCGCTGTTAGTTAAAGGTACGAATACGAGCAGACAACAACTCCCAGCATAGGCCTGTATGTATAACATCTTGACTTTTTATTATCGAGAGCAAACATAGCCATTCACAGTGTGTGTCAGGACATGTTTGTAAGTTGGTCATGTAAAAGTACTGAGAATGAGTACCAGGAAATCATTTTCAGTACAGAAATGCATCTGTAATTTATTTTGAGTTTTATGGCACATAATTTATGACTTGGGTTCAGTGTCAGAGACTATTCCATTATATATAGCTTGCATCCCTGAGAAACCAAAATGTGTCTTTATCTGGCCAATATCTATATAGATATAGTGAGATCCAGAGATTGAACAGAGAATCCTTTCAATATAACCCTGGAAATTATCGTTCTGCCATGACCTCCCATACTTATGGTGGATGAATACACAATTTATCAGACTGAGGCTCAGGTTACAAGCTAAGATAGAAATTTATTTAACATTGTACATATAAACAAATGGTAGAATCCAAAGAGTAGTTGCTTTCTTTTATTAATGTCTATACTGAGAATTGAATTGAAGGGAAGTTTAAAAAATCAAAAAGAAATGAGAGAGCAGTGGTACAGGATAGTGAAGAGGCAAACGGTAATCAAAGTGTGACAGGAAGGGGCAGAAAATGTAAGCAGTAGAGTGCTGCACAAATTAGAACCAGAATAAGTAATAATGGTAAAACGTCAAAGCTTAAGTCTCTTTATCTGAATGCACGCAGCATTTGTAACAAGATAGATGAGTTGACGGCACAAATTGAAATAAATGAAAATGATTTGATAGCTATTACACAGACATGGTTGCAGGGTGACCAAGACTGGGAATTCAATATTCAAGGGTATTCGACATTCCGGAAAAATAGGTAAAAAGGAAAAGGAGGTGGGGTAGCTTTGTTCATAAAGGAAGGTATCAGTGCGGTGGTGAGTAGTGATATAGGTGCAATAGATGGTGATGTGGAATCAGTTTGGGTGGAAATAAGGAATAGCAAGGGGAAGAAGTCATGGATGGGAGTCGTCTATAGGCCCTGAAGAGTTGCCTCACTGTAGGACAAAGTATAAATCGGGAAATAACGAAGGCATGTAAGAAAGGCACTACAATTGTCATGGCTGATTGTAATCTGCATATTGACTGGACAAATCAGATTGGCAGAGGTAACATGAAGACGAATTTGTAGAGTGTGTCAGGAATTGTTACTTAGAGCAATACATTGCAAAATCTACCAGGGAACAGACTATTTTAGATCTAGTAATATGTAATGAGGTAGGATTAATAAGAGATATCGTAGTTAAGGATCCTCTAGGGGGTAGCGATCACAACATGGGAGAACTTAAAATTCAGTTTGAGGGTGAGCAACTCGGGTCTCAAACTAGTGTCCTCAACATAAACAAAGGCAATTATGGAGGTATGAAGAAAGAGTTGCCTAAAGCGGGCTGGGAAAATAGACTAAGGGGAAGGTCAAATGATGAGCAGTGGCAGACATTTAAGCAGATATTTCATAACACTCAGCAAAAATTTATCCCGGTCAAAAAGGACTCGATGAGAAGGATGAACCACCCATGGTTAACAAAGGCGGTCAAGGAGAGTATTCAATCAAAAACTAAGGCATACAAAGTGGCGAAAACTAGTGATAGGCCAGAGGATTGGGAATTTTTTAGGAGTAGCGGATGACTGAAAAGCTAATAAAGAGGGAGAAAATGGTTTATGAAAGTAAAATGGCAAGATATATAAAAACAAACAGCAAGAGCTTCATTGGGTATATAAAAAGAGAGTAGCTAAAGTGAGCATGGGACACTTGGAGGATGTGATTGGAGAACTGATAACAGGGAACAGGAAAATGGCAGATAATTTAAACCAATATTTTGCATCGGTCTTCACGGCGGAGGACACTGTAAACATCCGACAGATATCAAATAAGCAAGGAGCTAATGGGAGGAAAGATCTTGTAACAGTTTCTATCACGAGGGACAAAGTATTTGACAAACTAATGGGACAAAAGGCAGACAAGTCACCAGGACCTGATGGCCTACATCCAAGGGCTTTAAAGGAAGTGGCTGCAGAGATAGTGGAGGCATTGGTCAAAATATTCCAGAACTCACTGGATTCAGGGAGGGTCCCAGCAGATTGGAAAACCGCTAATGTGATGTCCCTGTTCAAGAAGGGAGGGAGACAAAAAGAAGGAAACTATAGGCCAGTCAGCCTAACATCGGTCGTTGGGAAAATGCTAGAGTCCATTATTAAGGAAGAAATAGTCAGACATATAGAAAAGCTTAACGCAATCAAATAGAGTCAATATGGTTTTCTGAAAGAGAAATCATGTCTGACAAATTTGTTAGAGTTCTTTGAGGATATAACAAGCAGAGTTGATAAAGGCGAACCAGTAGATGTAGTGTATTTGGATTTCCAAAAGGCATTTGATAAGGTGTCAGATAAAAGATTATTGCACATAATAGGAACTCACGGTATTGGGGGTAATGTATTAGCATGGTTTGAGGATTGGTTAACTCACAGAAGACAGAGAGTCGAGATTAATGGGTCTTTTTCAGGTTGGAAAGATGTAACTAGTGGAGTGCCACAAGGATCAGTCTAGGGCCTCAATTATTTACTATCTATTTTAATGACTTGGAGGAGGGGACAGAGTGTAATATATCCAAATTTGCTGATGATAGAAAAATAGGTGGGAGGGCATGTTGTGATGAGGACATAAGGAATCTGCAAGGGGATATTGATAGGTTGAGTGAGTGAGCAAAAACATGGCAGATGGAGTTTAATGTAGGAAAGTGTGAGGTCATGCACTTTAGTAGGAAGAATCAAAAGGCAGACTATTATTTAAATGGAGAGTGACTCCAAAAAAAGTGCAGCACAGAGGGTTCTTTTGCATGAAACACAAAAAGTTAGCATGCAGGTGCAGCAAGTAGTTAAGAAGGCAAATGGAATTTTGGCCTTTATTGCGAGGGGGTTGGAATTTAAAAATAGGCAAGTCTTGTTACAACTGTACAGGGTGTTGTTGAGGCCGCACCTCGAGCACTGTGTATAGTTTTGGTCCCCATATTTAAGAAAGGATATATTGGCATTGGAGGCAGTTCAAAACAGATTCACTAGGCTGATTCCTGGGATGAAGGGGCTGACTTATCAAGAACGGCCTTTATTCATTAGAGTTTAGAAGAATGAGGGGTGATCTTATTGAAATGTACAAGATTCTGAGGGGGCTTGACAGGGTAGATGTTGAGAAGATATTTCTACTGGTGGGTGAATCTCAAACCAGGGAACATCGTTACAGAATAAGGGGACACTCATTTAAAACTGAGATGCGAAGGAATTTCTTCTCTCAGAGGGTGGTGAATGTCTGGAATTCTTTACCCCAGAGAGTTGTGGACACTAGATCATTGAAAGTATTTCAAGGGGAGGTAGATAGATTTTTGAAATATTGGGGAGTTGAGAGCTATGAGGAGCTGGCACTTAAGAGGAGTTGAGATCTGGGACAGATCAGCCATGATCTTATTGAATGGCGGGGCAGCCTTGAAGGGCCCAATGGCCCACACCTGCTCCTATTTCTTATGTTCTTATTTTTTATGTTCTTATGTATTTTAAAATAATTAATCAAATAAACAGGTAATAAGTCCTGGAAGTCAATTTACTAAACTTAAAATGTTTTACCAAATGGTTCTGGTCAATTACTGTTGCAGCTATTTGGTAAAGAAAGAAAGCTGCAAAAAAGAAAATTAAAGTTTGATATATTTCTTGACCCTCACTATAAAAGCCACACCTTAAGATACATGTCCAGTAAAAGTATAAAACTTATCCCATTACATGCAAAGATTTACTCATTTACGTAAGTTTATTTTGTCAGGGAAACAATTACATTTATCTACTGCCGCTGGTAAGGAAAATACTACATTGTATGCAAATCAATCGAAACATACTTCATTATCTCTGGCAAGATCTCAGGGGTGGACAATCCATCATAATTTCATTTTTTTGCACGTTTGGATAGAATTAGATGTAACTTACAGCACAAAAACAGGCCTGGTATAGTACCACCAGTGGCCAACACTCCCAGTGGCGCTGCCTATACTACGGAGCTGCTGGCCCTTTGATTAGCCAGCAGCTATTGGAGGTGGGATTTTTCTCTTTAAAGGGCTGGGGATCCTGGCACTGAGCTGCTAATTGCCCAACCTTCGTGCAATTGTTCCGGGTGGAGAGGCTGCAAAAAGCCGAGATGGGATATCCTTGCTTTTTCGACCCAGCCTGCTGTTTCTCACTAAGGTTGACGTTGGGGAATTGCTCTCTGAAGACCCTGGACGAATATGGCCTCCTGTTGAAAGCCCTTCTCCCTCTCGTCCTCCTCCTCCCTCTTTGAGCAGCTTGTTCTCTGTGTTGCTCCTGCTCATTCCCCCTGTCATGCTGCTGGCCAAGGTAGAATAGAAGCTACTGTGCCCTTTACTGGGAACAAATGGTCTGAGGGGAACCCTTAAAGTGAGAAGCAAGGCCTTCACCACATGCCACACCATTCCCTGTAGACTTCAGCGACTTCAAATACCAGTGAAAACCATCAAACATTTCTACTAGCTCAGCAGCAGGCAGTAGAAATCAATCAATATCTAACCTGAAAGACATTGATGATCCCATTAAACAGCACTGCTGGGGGGTCCTTCTTGCTGCTGAATGGTCCCAGTGCCCATGCTAACATACTACCCAAAATGGCGTCCGGCACAGTCCACACAAGTTCACACAATCGTGGATGCCATTTTGATACTGAAACAGCATTTGTAGTGCCAAAAATACACGGTCTACTCAACCAAATTTTGCAGCCAGGGTGACAGCTGGCAAGTTTGTTGCAGAAAATTTGCATGAAATTGATAACAAGACAATGAAAATAATTATTGTGCAATAATTAGTTCTCTTGTAATCATGGTGCAGGTAATGATTGCATAGCATACCCTGAATTATTGCATCCTCCTCTGTCTAAGACTAACCTTTTAGAAATGGAAGAAATGTTCAGGTCACAAGTAAAGTGCAAGTGTAGATCCAGAAGTTTTCTATTTTTTAAAATCGAGATTGACATGACATACGCAGCCGGATAAAGGAAAATTTTTCTTTAAATGCATCATGAGAGCTTTTGGTCTATTTTTGCCAATCTCTGGAAAGATACAAATCCAAAGACTTGACCCTCCCACTTACAGTATATCCCAGAGGAAAATCTCAGTTGATCTTCAGTAATGCAATCAAAAGGTGCATCCAAAAGCTGATTCACTGTTGCCTTTCGTTTGCATTTAAAACCATGAACAGAAGGAAAATTAACATTAAGGAAAAAAAAGCTACCTTTTAATGCACCATCATGTTTTCTGCAGAAAATTATGAGTAGCCACTAATTGTTACATTTGCAGTTTGTTTATTAACATAATTTCCAATAAGTACTCAGATAATTTATGGACAATTGGCTTGTAGCCAATCAAACAATAAACCGCAAAAGCCCCAACACCAGGATCTGCAGAATCTATTTTCCTGAATTTTATTCTTGTTTTAATTCCAACAGCATCATTCTGGTGGCTATCAACTGTTACAAGAAAACCATGAAATTATTAATAATAATTCAAAATTTATTGTTTAGCACAGCATGGTTACTTGTTATTGTATTTTGGCTGCACAATGCTGCCCAGTTTCTGGACGCATTGTATTTATTCCCCACAAACATTACTTTTCTAAGGGTTTCAAAAATGGTAGAAGCACATATTACAGTTTAACAAAGGCCTTCTATTGATTTTACTGGCGATTTCTGGAGAACAGAATCAATGGGGAGAACTTTAAGCCCCAAAAATGGCTGGCGTGTGGGTAAATTCTTGATCTTCAGGGCAGTATTTTATAATTTTCCCTCATGGCGAGTTTGGAGGCAGTAGGCCATTTAATCAGGGAAACCGCCACCTTCCCGCCTCCGCCATGATTAAGTCTATGGCGGAAAGTGGATGGCCTTCCTGCTTGCCACTAATTGAGGCCCTTAAGGGACAATCAATGCCCAATTAAGGGCCTCTTCCCACGACTGTTGGTATTAACCCAGGCAGGCCTGTTGCCATGCAGGGAGCACGACATGACAACCCATGCGAAGTTGGTTGTGGTCTCCCGAGGGAGGTCCCTTGTTCAAAGCAGCTCGGTGCCTGATCCTGCATCAGGAACTGGGGGGGGGACTGCAGACAGCCACCCCTGCCCTTGCTGCTGACCCCCTTAAAACCCCCCATGACCCCCACCCTGCAAAACCTCTCCCACCATCATTTACCTTTGTCCTGGGTCGTTCCACGATCCTGGGCCTCCAGTGGGTAGCATTCCAGCAACAGCCACCACCTCCCTGGTGGCACTGCTGAGGAAAAGAGCTGCTGGCCTCTGATTAGCTGGCAGCTCTCGGTGGTTGGGACTTCCTACCTCAAGTGTCTTGATACCAGGTGAGGTCTGCTGGTGGCCTCTCAAGTGCCTAATTGGCTTGTCATTCGGCAGGCCTTCCCCAAAGGAGGTAATGTGGGTCTTTCACCGGCTCTGCAGCTGGCGGCCAAGACCCCCATCGCTTCCATAAAATTCCCCCCTTAGAGTGGGGAGCGTGGCCCAGTTCCAATGTGCCCACTCTGGGTTTAATGGAGGCTTTTGAATGCTGGTGAGAAACCTACTTCTAGCAGTTGGGGATTTCCTAATTGGATGCAGGCAGGTGCAATTAATGTCCTTCGGAGATGTTACTGAGATTTTTAAAAATTGTTTTTAACTTGGGTCCAAATTATACTTGAGCGGGACAAGTTTCCTGGGGCTCGGGAAACAGATGAGTTTGAGCAGCAGTTCTGGTAGTATTTAAACCTGGCGTTGCCCCATCTGAATAAAACCTCACTTGTTGCAGCTGCTATTTCACAGAATCACAGAATCAGAATCACAGAATAATACAGTGCAGAAGAGGCCCTTCGGCCCATCGAGTCTGCACCAATGCATTAAAGACACCTGACCTGTCTACCTAATCCCTTTTGCCAGCACTTGGCCCATAGCCTTGAATGTTATGACGTGCCAAGTGCTCATCCAGGTACTTTCTAAAGGATGTGAGGCAACCCGTCTCCACCACCCTCCCAGGCAGTGCATTCCAGACCATCACCACCCTCTGGGTAAAAAGGTTCTTCCTCAAATCCCCCTTAATCCTCCTGCCCGTCACCTTAAACTTGTGTCCCCTCGTAACTGACCCTTCAACTAAGGGGAACAGCTGCTCCCTATCCACCCTCTCCACGCCCCTCATAATCTTGTACACCGCGATCAGGTCATCCCTCAGTCTTCTCTGCTCCAGCGAAAACAACCCAAACCTATCCAACCTCTCTTCATATCTTAAATGTTCCATCCCAGGCAACATCCTGGTGAATCGCCTCTACACCCCCTCATCACATGTGCAATCACATCCTTCCAATAATGTGGCGACCAGAATTGCACACAGTACTCCAGCTGTGGTCTTACCAACATTCTATACAACTCCAACATGACCTCACTGCTTTTGTAATCTATGCCTCGATTGATAAAGGCAAGTGTCCCATCTGCCTTTTTCACCACCCTATTAACCTGCCCTTCTGCCTTCAGAGATCTATGGACAAACACGCCAAGGTCCCTTTGTTCCTCGGAACTTCCCAGTGTCAGGCCATTCATTGAATACCTCTGTGCCACATTACTCCTTCCAAAGTGTATCACCTCACACTTTTCAGCGTTAAATTCCTTCTGCCACTTTTCTGCCCATTTGACCATCCCGTCTATATCTTCCTGCAACACAAGACACTCAACCTCACTGTTAACCACTCGGCCAATCTTTGTGTCATCCGCAAACTTACTGATCCTACCCCCCACATAGTCATCTATGTCGTTTATATAAATGACAAACAACAGGGGACCCAGCACAGATCCCTGTGGTACGCCACTGGACACTGGCTTCTAGTCACTAAAACAGCCGTCTGTCATTACTCTCTGTCTCCTACAGCTAAGCCCCCTCCTCTTTTACCCCCTCCTCTGTCTCACCTGAAGATTCTACATCCCGGGATATTGAGCTGCCAATCCTGCCCCTCCCTCAACCATGTCTCCGTGATGGCTACTATATCACAATTTTACCTGTAATACTCCTGGCATTAAAGTAGAGGCCATCCATCCTGATCTTACTCCCTTGAAACTTACTTCCGTTGTATTCCCTCTGACTTATTTGCTTTCCTGTGTTTAGCTGTGTCCCTATTCTGCTAGGAGTCTGCATCCCCTTCCCTTGCCAAATTAGTTTAAACTCCTCCCAACAGCACTAGCAAACCCGCCAGCAAGGATGTTAGTCCCCCTCTGGTTCAGATGTAGACCGTCCCTCTTGTACAGGTCCCACCTTCCCCAGAAACGGTCCCAGTGGTCGAGGAATCTAAAACCCTCCCTCCTGCGCCAACTCTTAAGCCATGCATTCATCTGTGCTATTCTCCTATTTCTACTCGCTAGCACGTGGCACTGGGAGTAATCCAGAGATTACAACCCGAGAGGTCCTGCTTTTTAGTCTGCTACCTAACTCCCTGAATTCTTGATGCAAGACCTCATCCCTCTTTCTAACTATGTCATTGGTACCAACATATACCATGACCTCTGCCTTATCACCCTCCCCTCAGGATGCCCTGCAGCCGTTCAGTGACATCCCTGACACTGGCACCAGGGAGGCAACACACCATCCTGGATTCACGCTGATGGCCACAGTAGTGCCTATCTGTTCCCCTGACTATAGAATCCCCTATTACTATTGCTCTTCCTCTTTCCACCTTCCTGTGCAAACAGGCTGCTTGTGGTGCCAGAAGCTTGGCTCTGTCCGCACTCTCTGGAGGAACCAGCCTCATCAGCCTCCAAAATGGAATACCGATTTGCAAGCGGGACCCCAGGGGACTCCTGAACTACCTGCCTGATTCTGTTGGACTGCTTGGTGGTTACCCATTGCCTTCCTTCCTCAAGTCCTTTCAGCTGCGGTGTGACCACCTCTCTAGACGTGCTATCCACGATGCTCTCAGAGTCGTGGATGCTCCACAGTGTTTCCAGCCGCCGTTCCAGCTCTGAAACCCGAGCTTCTAGGAGCTGCAGCTGGACACACTTCCGACACACATGCTGGTCCCGGGGACTGGAAATGTAGCAAACCACGGCTTTAAGCTCTCCTGCCATAACTAAACCCTTTAAATTTAAAACTTTAGAAGACTATTATAATTTTTAAAAATCAACCGTCTTGCTAAAACAATGACTTACAATTCAATCCAGCTTGAAAAATACACACCAGGACTTACTCACCAGTCAGCTGTACTCTGTGAAACTCTTAGCTCCCTCACGCTCTTTGAGGACAGGTAGGAAATGAAAGGAGCGCCTTGCTCCCTCCTCACCAAACTCCCTCAGTCACAAAACTCCCACGTTAGCATTCTAATGCAACCCAAGTCAGCACTCCAGTGCAAACAAAGTCAGCACTGTAAGATGGCCCACTTTTACACTGTCTGACTCTAGCCCCTGAAAACTGGTTTAAGCCAATTATCTAATTAACAAGGTGTAGCTGCAAGCAGAGCCTAAGTGAACTCTGTTTAAAGCTGGTCTAAAACTCACCTTCCCTCGAGAAAATGTCTTACAGAGGGGTTTGTATAGATGCAGTTTCTTTCAACTTTGGAGGATTTCAAATGGACATGATCAGAATGGGAGGTGCATTGAATGTGTTTGACAGCACATCAGGAGAGAAAGACCATCACTGTTTAGTGTAGCAGCAATGTGCTGTGGTGGGATCAGTATCTGCTCAGGAGAGAGAACCACAGGAGGGAGGTTTGCAGGTGGAGCAGTACTCACCTTTGGATGAGAAGAACATAAAGGGGGAGCATGAGGATGAAGGTGAGGCATCATCACCAGATCAGCTGCTTAGAATTCTGCCAGGGATGTCCTAATATTGTGAAGGTTCAGCTAGTGCGAAACACAACAAAGTGAGACATGCCAATATGGGTATGGTTGCTTATTGGATATGTTGCTGGACTAGTAATCCAAAAGCCTGTATTATAGGATCATAGGAAATAGGAGCAGGAGTAGGCCATTCGGCCCATTGAGCCTACTCCACCATTCAAACAGATCATGGTTGATCATCTACCTCAATGCCATTTTCCCCCACTATCCTCATATCCCTTGACGTCATTAATATCCAGAAATCTATCAGTTTCTGTATTGATAATCCAGAGACGTGAGTTCAAGTCTCACCATGACAGTTGGGGAATTTAAATTCCATTAATTAAACAAATCTGGAATTAAAAGCTTTCATCAGTAATAGTGATCTTAAAACTGCCGGATTGTCATAAAGCCCAACTGCTTCGTTAATGTCCTTTAGGGAAGGGAACCTGCTGTCCTTAACTGGTCTGGCCTACATGTGACTCCAGACCTACAGAAATGTGGCTGACTCTTAATTGCCCTGCAAAACGGCCTGGCAAGCCACTCAGTTGTATCAATCCACTATGAAAAACAAAATAAGAATAAAACTGAGGAATCTGCTGGCACCAACCTAGGTGTCGGATACGACGAAGGCACAACCAGCCCAGTCAACCCTGCAAAGCCCTCCTCACTGGCAGCTAGGGTGTTATGACCAGGTGAGAAAGGGGTCTCAGGCTCCCCACTTGCTCCTTTCCTGGTTTGGCCATAACAGGCTTTATCTTTTAAAACACAGTGTTTTTAGCTGAACACCTCAGTGAGTCCTTGCTCCCTAATTGTAATTGTAAATGAACCAACCAGACAGATTTTCTCAGGTTTAAACAAGAAAGACGAAAGTTATTAACCTTATCATTCTAACTTGGTTAAAATTGCTTATCTATGTGACGCAACCCACTAGCATGCATATGAGATAAACACACACAAATAGATACAGACGGGGAGAAAAAAATTAAAAGGGGAGGTTTGGATTAGTAAATGGAATTCAGTTATTGTCTTTTGGTTTGGATGTAAAGTCCTTGGTTGGAGTTGAGGTCTTGCAGTTCTTGCTGGGGCTCAGTGCACACTTTCAAACTTTCTTCTCTGGTACCAGAAGGCTGAAGAGGTCCTCTGTCTTGAGGCTTCAGCAGCTTCCGTGAGTCCCCAGGACTTTGCTTGAGAGAGAGAAAGACAGAGACCTTCCTTCTCTTTTGTTTTCAAAATTGCAGTCTTCCCAAAACCTTTCTGTGAGGCACAATTCAAACAGTTCCCAGTCTGGCCAGCGTAAATCATGTGACCAGATCTTTGTTTGAAACAGCATCGTCCGCGAGGGTTGTTGATTTCAAAAGTTCTACAATCACACTCGGTGGGGTGTGGAGCTCTTGCTCATTCACAGACAAAGAAGGTTGATTAATATGATTGTCCAGACCAATCTTGTTAATTGAATCAGTGAGCACTCCCATTGACTCTCTATTCAACTGTCTCTCAGAATGAAAATGCGTAGCCATGTTTCAGCTGTCCAACTCTTTTTTTTAAACAGGTTCTGTGCGCTGTCCAGCAAAAGGGTTCAAGTAGTGTTTCATCTGACGAAATTAATATGTTTCCAATTGGCAGGTGTGGTCATCAGGGACTTGCGTCAAAATTGAGATAGTTATTGCACAGACTGACATAGTCATACTCACTGAATCATACCTTTCGGTCAATGTCCCAGACTCCTCCATCACCATCCACTGGCAGGACAGACCCAGCACATTGATTTACAGTCAGGAGGGAGTGGTCCTGGGAGTCCTCAACATTGACATCAGGTTAAACATAGGCTATTCTGCCTCATTCTCTGCCCTTGCTACCCTCAAGTATTTCTTCTAAGTAGTGTTCAACATGGAAGAATACTGATTCTCAGCTGATGAATCAGTATTCTTCCATGTTGAACACTACTCAGAAGAAATACTTGAGGGTAGCAAGGGCAGAGAATGTACTCTGGAAGGAGAATTTCAATGTCTAACACCAAAACTCGCTAGCACCACTGCTGACCAAATCAGTGGAGTTCTGAAGGATGTAGCTGCCAGACTGCCTTGTGGCAGGTGGTGAGAGAACCAACATGAAGGAAAAACCTACTTGACCTTGTCCTCACCAATCTAGCTGTCGCAGATATATCATCCATGACAATATTTGTTGGAGTGACCACCACCTTAATATCAGAAGTCCATTCTCCATGGTTCCTGCTGCTGGTAAAATTTAGAAGGGCAGTCGCGACGTCAGACTTCTGGCCACACATGGTCCACTCCCATTTTGCGCCCCCCGCCCGCCCCCCTCCCCACCTCTGTCCTCACACTTAGTGTCCTCACACTTAGTGTCTTGATAAAATTCCATCTGGAATCTGCATGTGTGAGGCACCAGGCATGAGTGGCCTGCAGTCATGGTGGGGGCCAAGGCTAGTGCAGATGCCAGCTTGCTGGAGGATAAGGTTACACACAAGTCCTGCTGCAGAGGATTCAGATGAGGACTTTGATGGAGTAGGCTACAGAAGAAGGCTGATAGGTATGCACAATGAAAGCCTGCATTTATTGTCAAGAAACATGGAGGAGTCCGGAACCAAATTGGCACAAGGCTTTGCGCAGATTTTGGAGACTATCTTTTCCAGCATGGAAGTGATGACCCACTCTATTTATACACATGTGGACATGATGCAGCGTCTGATGGCTGATGTCTCAGCTTCCATTGCTACACAAACAGCAGCCACCCAATATCTGAGTACTGCAGTGGAAAGTCAGAGGCAAGTCATGTAAGAACAGTTTGCTGCCTTGCAAGCTCTGACTGCTGCCATCAGGGCTGTGGATTACTATGTGCGATGCAGCTTGCAGGGTCTCAAAGCAGTCCAGCAATCTGTCCTCCAACAGATAACTAGGATTGCTGAGGTGCTGCCCCAGTGGAGTAGCAGTGACTCCATGAAACATGAACCTGCTGTCCTCACTCAGGGAGAGACCCCGCATCTGTCCACCACTGCCACTCAGGCAGTGTCCTTGCTGTTGCCTGTCGGCCAGCCAGTATAGACTGCCGACTGCTATCGAGGTGGTGCAGTCCACAGCCAGGACTTCGAGTCCCAGTCCTGCTTGAAGTCGTCCACCACTGAAAGTCAGCAGCCTTCCACCAGCCATGCTGCAACCATTGGGGTAGCACTACGTAGGAGCACTAGAACAGGCAAAGGCACCTGCAAGACAGGTTCTGCACAAAAGTGATAAATTGACTTTTGTATGCAATATGGCATAATTTAATTTATAAATTTATTTGGAATATTTATTTTGGGTGACCTTTATTTTTTGAATTGTGGCAAAACAAATGCTGAGGTGGTTAGTGACAGAGGGAAGGTAAGGTGTGGGACTGTTGGTGAATGGGGAATTGGGGTTGCAGTTACCGGTATCACAGTCAGATGAGTTCTTCACAGATAGCCCGGGCAGAAGGGGGCTGTATAAAGTGCCTCCTCTTTTCTTCCTTCTCCTCCTCCTCCTCCTCATGCTCCTACTGCTCATCTGTTCAGAGTATAGATGGTGGAAAGGGCTGTGCCCTCATGATAACGTGGTTGTGTAGCATGCAACAGGCCACCATGAATCTTGACACCCACTCTGCCATATGGCAGGGCTCCTACAGAGTGGTCCAGGCAGCAGAAATGTTCACCCCAAAGGTCTGCTCTATCATATTTTGTGTGGCAGCATGGCTTTCATTGTATACATGCTATGAACGGGTGTATGGATTGTGCACCAGAGTCATCGGCCAGATCGTCAGTGGATAGCCCCTGTTGCCCAGTGGCTTCCATTTGGTTTACCATGGTAGCTCAAATACAGCTGGTACAGCGGACTGCCACAGAATGAAGGTAATATGACTGCTGCCAGGATTTGCTGCCTGTAGTCACACACCAGCTGGATGTTGAGGGAGTAGAATCTCTTTCGGTTTTGGTATAGGGCAGCGTTGATATGTGGCGCACGCAAAGCGATGTGCTTGCAGTCAATGGTACCCTACACTAGGGAAGCCTGCAATTCTTTCTCCACCTATTCACCTCTGGCAAAATAAAATGAAATGTCCTCATCTCTTTTTGAATAGAGAGCCTCAGTGACATCCTTTACGCAACAGTGGATGGCAAACTCTGAGATATTACAAATATGTCCAGCTCCAATCTGGAAGGAGCCAGATGCATAAAGGTTCATCTCGACAGTCACCTTCACAGCCACTGACAAGGTGGTCTTTGCCTTGCTCTGAGGTTGCAGTTGTAAAGGGCTGTCAGCCCTACTGGGAAATTCAAATATTTAAAGCAAAATGGAATTCAAATAAATTAAAACATCTCTTTTTCCACTCTCCCACCCCCCCTAAAAACAAATAAATTAACTATTTTCCCTTTCCCCCCAAAACACTTACTTTTACCATCTGGCCTTCCACCCCACAACTGTACAAACTTTAAACTATAACCCTTCCCGCCATCCCCTACACCCATGAGACTAATTTGACCCCGTTCCCCACCCCCCATCCCACACTGAGAAACTTACCTCCCCCCCTCCCCACCAGTGTTGTGCCTTGTTTCCCTGGACAGTGATCCGAAGGCATGGCAGTGCCGGCCGCCCGCACATCACAGTGGGGCATCAGGAGGTGATGGGAGAGTAATTAATTCAGGCATTTTAATGTATTTAAATATTTAAATTGCAGTCCCATTGCTGAGCGGCGGGGGCGGCCATGAGACCTCGCCACCGCCGGTAATATTGGGCCAGGTCCTGCCGGCATTGAGGTCCATGGCGGTCCTCAGCTGGGGCCATTTTCAGGCCCCCCCACCACGGATCCCACATCTAGGGCTACAAAATCCAGCCCATTGTTCCTCATTGAGGTTAAAGTGGGATCATTGCTTCCTGGACACCCTGGGAGGACTTAGTTTGCTGCTGAAAGCCCTTTTTCTCTTCTCCTCCTCCCTCTTCCTGCAGCTTAACTGGCTTTGCATGACCCTTGTTCAGTCTCCATGTCAAACTGTATTCCAAGGGGAATGCCTACTCCTGCATCCATGTCTGGGAGCAATTGGTTTGTGCAGAAGCCTTGACATCAGCAAAAAGTACTTCAGCAGCTACCACACACTCCCTGTAAACTTTTGCAATTTTAAACTACTATAGAAAAGACCAAACACTTGTAGAATTAAATCAATAGCCAAAAGCAATCAATTGGCAAATAACCTGAAAGTAGTTAATGACCCCTTTAAATTGCACTGGTGGAGGGGGTCGTTCCTGCCGCTAAACATGTGATCAGCTGTGCGAGTTTAAGATAGGGCGTTAGCTGGAGTGTTGAGCTTCAAAAAGGCAGCGCTGATGTCAAATAACATTGCACTCTGACTGATGTCATGATCTGCCTACTCTGCATATGGCCTGTGGACGTTCACTGTGTTGTGCTAATACCCTCTTCAACATGGCGTCTAGTGCATTTCGTTCCACAAGTGTGCGTGTGTGCCGCAGACTCCATTTTGGGGCTCTAAAGGCACTTGTAGCACCCAGAAAATGTGCATTAATGGGCCCAATTTCTCACCCACTATGTTTACAATATTTTTCCAACAAGAAAAACACATTCACAAAAGCACGAGTGTACTATAATCCTGTCATTCGTATGTCTTCGAATACTTAATTGCTGTTAGATGCTATATTCTACAATTATCGAGGTAAAATTGAATCATTATTTTAAAACAAGCTCAACATTTATCAAGAGAAATAGACAATTTTGAACAGAGTTGAAACTTTGAAGGGCAGTTGATGCAGCAATGCCTTTACAGTGGAATGTGTGGAAGACCTAATTAAAGTTCTGAATTTAGTGTCTGAGAGATTATCTCAGGGGTTTACAACATTGTGATAGAGAATTACAGAATTGATTTAAATGCACCAGGATCTAATTGCCATTATGTAGATACAAAATCCCATTTAAAGTGTATCCATTTACATGCAGTGAGGTATATATATGCTGTGCTATCTAGGGTTTACACAATCTGGCATTTGAGTTAAGTTGACTGGGCAGATGTAGAGACCTGTAGCACTTAGTCTCTGCTGCCCTTTAGATAATTGGTTTTGAATAATACCAATCAGTTAAGAAAACCATACTTAGATGCTTAATGAAAGGCTAACTCATTTAATTGTATTTTAATTGAAATGTACTGTTTTCAACCATGGGAGATGCTTGCACAGTCAATGACACTTTGCTTTAAAGAGTGAAGAATAGTACAAATTATTTTTAAGAACATATTTCTTATTACCAGTAATCCAGGTTGCATACCATACTACAGCAGTGGTAAAACTATTCTATAACTTACTAAACATTTTTGCTTGTACTAAGGAGTATAGATATGAACCAGTATTATTTTGATCTTGCATGCCATAGATTCATCATTTCACTAACCAGAAGAAAATGCCATAGGATTGTCAGGAACTGGATATCCCACATTCCAGCAAACAACCAGGGGAGATTGAGTGCTAATGTATCACTAGGTCACCAGTGATTAGTTGTTTATCATTATCTTGCTCGGGACAATTGTAGCTGTACCCTGTCATGTACTGGACACTCAATAAGGGGAAAATGACCATTCCTAATGAAGTCAGACCACATAAATAAAAGAGATAAATATATTTTATATTCTTTAAACTACTTTTAAATATACTCCTGTTATGAGTCCTAGGTTATGAAAAGAGACTCACAGAATTAACATGCAATCGATAAAAATGAGAGCAAACATGCTCCAAGTTTTTAAAATACATAATTAATTGGTAATATAAATGGAACCAGGTTATTTAACTTGAACTCTGACCATGAAAGAAGAGCACATCATTATTTGAAGGAGGCTTCAGACTAGAAGGAATTGTTTAGTTGCACATGCAATAGGCTCAAGAAGATAAATATTAGTCCACCTTGCTCATCCTTCCACAGAGACCTGTGGTCACTCCATTACAGCATTTAACTGCCTCTTGTTTAATTTGAGAATTTTTGCTTGCTCTATCCCTACCATGAAAATCATTTCAGGTATTAATCACTTATTGCATGAAGTAGTGCTTCATGTCTTCAGTACAAGTTTTTCTGAACTTGCAATTTACTAGTTTATAGCTATGTTACCAATGCTAGAAATCTAAAACAAAAGCAAGTCATGCTGAAAATACACAGCAGATCAGTTGACATCTGTGGAGAGAACAGATTAACATTTTAAATCATGTCCATTTTCAGAACTGAAAACTGAAAGTGAATAAAGATTTTAATAAAATCAAAAAAAAATAGGAGAAAAGGGAAGGAAAAAAGCCAGCAAATAAATGTACTGCAGTCGCAAAGGGGAAGTTAATGGCTGAATAGCTTGCAACCTACTTGAACAAAAGTAGGAGATTGTTAAGTGCTCTCAGGGATTCTCACAGACAATAGATAGGCATTAAAGAAGCAATGATTGATTGAATAGATCAAACAGCCAAAAGGAAAAAGGTAGGAAGATAGAGAATTGCAAAAAAAAAAATATCTGGAAACAAAAAATGAAAGTAAAACTGAATTGCTGGAAAATGGAGAATATAGCGAAGGTCTGAAGTTACTAAAATCAATGTTCAGACCAGTGGGCTACAGAGTACTTAGCATAAAGATGAGGTATAGTTCCTGTAGCTTGAATTGAACTTTGTTGGAATAATGTACGTGGTCAAAGACAGTGAGGTCACAGTAAGAATGGGACGCAGAAGGGGTTAAACAGGCTGACTACATGGAGCTCAAGGTCCGAATTTGATCTTCTGAATTTAAAACAACAACCTGCACTTATGTAGTGCCTTTATTTAGGATAATATCCCAAAGCACTTTACAAGAGTATAGTCAGACAAAAATTGATAACGAACAAAAGAAAAGCTATTGGGAGGTAACATGAGTAAATAGGAAGAGTAAATCATTCAGTCCTTCAAACCTGTTCCACCATTCAGTGAGAACATAACTGATCTATGTCCAAACACTAGTCACCTGCCTTTGTTCCATATCCCTTAATGCCCTCAGCTCGCAAAAAGTTATTCATCTCAGATTTAAAATTATTAATTTAGCTAGCATCTACTGCTAGTTATGTTATAGAGTTACACTCTTCTACGATCCTTTTTGTGAAGAAACATTTCCTAATTTCTCTTCTGAATCACCTATCCCTGATCTTAAGGTTATGTCCTCTTATGTTAGACTTCCCAACCAACAGAAAAGATTTCCCTCTATCTACCCTATCAATTTCTTTTAAAATCCTGTATGCCTCAATCAAATCAAATTAACTTTCTCTATTCCAGGGAATACAAGCCTAGTTTATGCAATCCCTCCTCACAATCTAGTACCAGCACCTTGGTACTTTTTCCAAGACCAATATATCCTTTCCAGAACTGTACACAGTACTCCAAATGTGGTCTAACCAGGGCTTTACATAGCAGTAGAAAACTTCCTCCCCTGAATATTCTAGCACTCTAGTTATAAAGATTAACATTCCATTAGCCTTTTGATTTCTTTTGTACCTGACTACAACAGTTTTGTATATATTTTAGTGTCCATTCTGTGCACATGGACTTCTAAAACTCTTTGGACATCCCTGTTCCTAGATTTTCATCATTAAACATACTCAAATCCACCCTTTTTGATTCAAAATGGATGACCTCACACTTAACTGCTTACAAACCGATCTGACACAGTGCTGATTTAAAGCTTGGTCACGGAGGCAGGTTTCAAGGAGGGTCTTAAGGGAGGAAGGAGGTGGAAAGATGAAGAAGTTTATGGCAAAGTTCCAGAACTTAGTGCTTGTACAGCTTACGATGTGGCCACCAATGGTGGAGCAAAGGGAATGGGGAATGTTGAGTTCTTGGAAGGTTGTAGGGCTGGAGGATAAAAAGGAAAGGAGTAGTTAAAGTAAGTGTTGGTTCCTTAGAGGATGAGACTGGGGAATTGATAATGGGGAACAAGGAAATGGCAGAGACTTTGGACAAGTATTTTATATCTGTCTTCAAAGTAGAAGACACTAAAAGCATCCCAAGAATCGTAGAAAATCAAAAGGCAAAAGGGAGGGAGGAACTTAAAACAATCACTATCACTAGAAAAAAAAATGCTAGGAAAACTAATGGAACTAAAGATTGACAAGTCCCCTGGACCTGATGGCCTGCATCCTCGGGTCTTAAAAGAAGTGGCTACAGAGATTATAGGTACATTGGTTGTAATCTTCCAAAATTCCCTAGATTCGGAAAAGGTCCCAGTGGATTGCAAAACTGCAAATGTAACACCTCTATTCAAGAAAGGAGGGAGACAGAAAGCAGGAAACTATAGGCCAGTTAGTCTAACATCCATCATTGGGAAAATGCTAGAATGCATTATTAAGGAAATAATAGTAGGACATTTAGAAATTCACAATGCAATCAGGCAGAGTCAACATGGTTTTATGAAAGGGAAATCCTGTTTGAAAAATTTATGAGAGATCTTTGAGGATGTAACAAGTAGGGTGGATAAAGGGGAACCAGTAGATGCAATGTATTTGGATTTTCAAAAGGTATTCAATAAGGTGCTACATAAAAGATGACACAAGAGCTCACGGTGTTGGGGGTGGGGGGGGGGGGGGTAACATATTAGCATGGATAGAGGATTGGCTAACTATCAGGAAACAGAGTTGGGATAAATGGGTCATTTTTAGGTTGGCAAACAGTAATAGTGGAGTGCCACAGAGATCAGTGCTGGGGCCCCAACTATTGATTACCTATATTAATGACTTGGATGAAGGAACCAAGTGTATTGCAGCCAAATTTATTTGCGATACAAAGATAGATAGAAAAGCAAATTGTAAGGAGGACACAAGGTGTCTCCAAAGAGATATAGGGCTGAATTTAATGAGCTCGCTGCCCAGAAATGAGCGCCGTTCCCATTTGTCATGTGGGCAGCTAGCCCACTGTGATCTTGTGGTGGGTGGCCATTTTGCATACTGGAGGCATGGGCCCCCCAATTACGCGACGGGGGCGAGAGGCAAGATGCTGAATATGGTGTCAGATGACTTCGGATCAGGTGCTGACGCCATATTTAAAGGTCTGCCTGCCCTGCATTCACTCCTGCCTGTGTTGAAAGAGTGCCTTCCTGAGTGGCCTCTGCTGCCCCAGAACCCTTTCTGTGGCCTCTGCTGCCCGAGGACCCCTTCTGCTGCCCACAAACCCCCTATGCTGCCTCTGCTGCCCCAGGACCCTTTATGCTTCCTTTGCTGCTCCAGGACACCTTGTGCTGCCTCTGCTGCCCCAGGAACCTTCCTTCTGCTCCAGGACCCCTTCTGGGGGGATGGTTAACTATCACCTCATTCTGACAGATGCATAGCTGCATCTTGGCCACAGGCCACCCTCTTTCACAGCTTACCCCCATTAACTCCCCTGAGAGCTGATGGGAAGATGAGATATACAGTATACCTCAGTAAGGGATGAGCGGCTGCCACTAGCAGATCTGTCATATTGATCTCTTTGCGAAGTATGACTATCTCCCTCTTTTCACTTACAGGACAAGAGATCCCACAACAGCAGAGAGAGATCGCAGAATGAAGGCAGCATCCCAGACAACAGGCCTCTCTCTATGGCTGACGCGGAGGCACTTGAACTAGCAGGGACCCAGGGCAGCCGCTCAATAGCGGGTGGTGAGACTGGATGCTCTGCGTAAGGGAATGAGGATTGTCTTCCATTCATGTACAGATCATTTCAGGAGACCCCCAACACGCATGGTTAGCATGACGAGATCTGCTCATCCTATCCCACATATTTTTGTTCTCTCATGCAGGTCAGTGCCCACAGGGGACATAATTCCATCTCTGAGTAGGAGGAGGAGGAGGAGGAGGGCCACTCAGAGGATGCACTATCTCGTGACTCTCCTGCACCTTCCACCAGCGCAGATACTTCCATCTCAGTGGGCTGCTGCTCAGCTGTAGAATCAGGGTCACAAGCAGGTGAAAGAACCACACATGCACCCAAGCAACTGGCTGAAGCCTCTAACATTCGGAGGACTGTGGGTGACTAGGCTCATGCCGTGCCTCTGGTGTCGACAGGACAGGGCATGCTGGAGTTGCAGAGAGAGAGGTTAGGCAACATCTGGCGGAGATGCCAGAGGCCATGCACAACCATGAGCGGACGGTCAAAGAGACAATCCATGTCATGAGTGCTGCTAGTCTCAGCCATGTGAGCACATGTCTTCTTCCAATGAGAGATTGGCGACCCTCATGGAGAGTCAGATCCCACAGGTGTGCAAAGACCTGCACACCATCAATTTGGCCATGAGCTTGAGCAGTGGCAAGGCAAGAGAAGGAACAGGAGCCTAGAGTTTTCTCCAGATCCTCATCCTTCTCTGGTGAGCAGGGTGGTTCAGGTGAGCCTTGAAAGGGAGGAGGTGAGGCTGGCCTCCACAGCTGGGGGCTCCCCTCAGGGCACTCCGAGTGTGGACAGCAACTCCTTAGCCCCTCTGCCAGTGAGTCCAGCTCCAGCAGCCGCGACATCTGAGGAGCGTCCTGCACCATGCAGGACACCCTCAGGCAGCCTGGACCTTCCAGACCTCAGGCAACCTGATCAGCAGCCTGCCTCCAGCCCAGGTGTGATGATGGGTTCAGACCTCATAGATGCACACGAAAACATAGAAAGAAAAGCACCTAGACACACTTGGGGGTTCACGGGTGTTTGATTTATTACGTGAGATGTTTCAGATAAAGTTCTTTTGTTCAAGCCAATAACATTCATTGTGTTAAAGTAATTATTCTATCATGCCTTAATTGTGAGCTGCTGACTTCAACCTTCCCCCTTAGTGGAATGCCAATGTAAGCACAGCCCTCATTTAAATATGATCTCCCATGGGCACTAGTGTGTGTTTCAGCTGGGCACTAGGCACAGAACACAAATGGAAAGGAGGTGACAGACTACATGTATTGAGCTGTGTCTTTATTGTTTTCTGTATGAGTGGTCATCATGGTGACTGGAAGCGGGTAAGTATGAGATTGTCTCTTGCTTCCTTGGCGCGCCACTTAATGTACCTGGCCTCCGGTGCAAGGGGTTCAACATCCAGTGCTGTCCACTCATCACCCTTCTCTGTGTCGTCTTCATCGCTGGAGGACTGGCATTCAGTCATGTCCTCATCATGCAAGGCCTCCCCCCTGGGGCATACTGCAGGGCTCCACTGGATCGATCCAGGCAACGGAATCTCATCTTCAGTAGTCCAATGGCCTGCCCGATCGTCGCTTGGGTGGTGCCATGGCAAGTCTTGTAACCCTCCTTTGCTGCATTGTTAGGGTTTGTCACAGGCTTCAGAAGCCATGTCTTCAATGGGTAGCCTTTGTCTCCGAGAATCCATTCCTGAAGATGAGCAGGGACCTGAAAAACTGTGGCACCTGGGATTGTCAAAGTATTTAGGCATTGTGGCTGCTTCCCGGGAAGCAGGCACACACCTGCAGGAAGTGCTTTCGGTGGTCCCAGACCAGTCGAACGGTGATTGAGTGGAAGACCTTCCTGTTGATGAAGGCGGTTGGCTGGTCCGTTGGAGCCGTGATGGCTACATGCGTGCAATCTATTACACCTTGCACCAGGGGCAATCCAGCGATGGCCCCGAATCCAATAGCCCTCTCTGCCTGACTGTCAGGGTTGGCCTGGTAGCACACATAGTCACCCGTGCTCTTGAACAGGGCATTGGTCACCTCCTTGATACAGCAGTGGACTGCTGCCTGAGAGATGCCACACAGGTCCCTGGTGAAGCCTTAGAATGATTCAAATGCGTGAAAGTTAAGTGAAATGGTGATTTTCAATGCCACGGACATAGGGTGCCCACCAAATCCCATAGGTCGTAACATGTCCTGCAGTATGGCACATATGTTGGTGACGACCTGCCTGGAGAGCTTTAGACTTCCCTGAGAATGCTGGTTGGGCATTTGGAGGTAGCTGACTCCAGTCCAGTATACTCTGTGGTGCAGGTTGATCCTTCTTGACCTGGCCAGCTGCTGCTGTTCTCATCATGGAGCTTCACGGGCAGGTGCAGCTGTCTCCTGGCCCTCCCTCTGTCGGAGCTGCTGCATCATGCCATGGGGATCCAAAATGACAGGGTGTATGAGAACCATACCAGATGATCAGTGGGCCTCTAGAGCTCTGTCCTTGCCGAGATGAACCTGCCTTGGCAGCTTTCCCTTTGCTACTTCGCCTGAGAAACTGTCCAATGGCCCCCCAGTGCTCACCCTAGCTGATAGTCAACCCTCTCACCTGCACTATGGGCACCTGATACTGCCAAACAAACCAAGCGCGCATTTTGCTCAACACCTGAGATCTAGCTCCCTCCTGCTCAACACCCGAGACTCGGCTCACCCCTGCTCAACACCCGAGACCCGGCTCACCCCTGCTCAACACCCGAGACCCAGCTCACTCCTGCTCAACACCCGAGACCCAACTCACTCCTGCTCAACACCCGAGACCCAACTCACTCCTGCTCAACACCCGAGACCCAGCTCGCCCTTGCTCAACACCCGAGACCCAGCTCGCCCTTGCTCAACACCCGAGACCCAGCTCACTCTTGCTCAACACCCGAGACCCAGCTCACTCCTGCTCAACACCCGAGACCCAACTCACTCCTGCTCAACACCCGAGACCCAACTCACTCCTGCTCAACACCCGAGACCCAGCTCGCCCTTGCTCAACACCCGAGACCCAGCTCACTTTTGCTCAACACCCGAGACCCAGGTCATCCTTGCTCAACACCCAAGACCCAGCTTACTCCTGCTCAACACCCGAGACCCAGGTCATCCTTGCTCAACACCCGAGACCCAGCACACTCCTGCTCAACACCCGAGACCCAGCTCACTCCTGCTCAACACCCGAGACCCAGGTCATCCTTGCTCAACATCCGAGACCCAGCTCACCCTTGCTCAACATCCGAGACCCAGGTCATCCTTGCTCAACATCCGAGACCCAGGTCATCCTTACTCAACACCCGAGACCCAGCTCACCCTTGCTCAATACCTGAGATCCCGCTCACCCCTGCTCAACACCTGAGACCCAGCTCACTCCTGCACAACACCCGAGACCCAGCTCACTCTTGCTCAACACCTGAGACCCAGCTCACCCTTGCTCAACTCAACACCCGAGACCCAGGTCATCCTTGCTCAACACCCGAGATCCCGCTCACCCCTGCTCAACACCTGAGACCCAGGTTATCCTTGCTCAACACCCAAGACCCAGCTCACCCCTACTCAACCCCTGAGACCCAGCTCACCCCTGCTCAACACCCGAGACCCAGGTCATCCTTGCTCAACACCCGAGACCCAGCTCACCCCTGCTCAACACTCGAGACCCAGCTCACCCCTGCTCAACACCCGAGACCCAGCTCACCCCTGCTCAACACCCGAGACCTAGCTCACTCTTGCTCAACACCCGCGACCCAGCCCACTCTTGCTCAACAACCGATACCCAGCCCACTCTTGCTCAACACCCGAGACCCAGCCCACCCTTGCTCAACACCCGAGATTCAGGTCATCCTTGCTCAACACCCGAGATTCAGGTCATCCTTGCTCAACACCCGAGACCCAGCCCACTCTTGCTCAACACCCGAGACCCAGCTCACCCCTGCTCAACACCCGAGACCCAGCCCACCCTTGCTCAACACCCGAGATTCAGGTCATCCTTGCTCAACACCCGAGATCCCGCTCACTCTTGCTCAACACCCGAGACCCAGCCCACCCTTGCTCAACACCCGAGATTCAGGTCATCCTTGCTCAACACCCGAGACCCTGATCGCCCTTGCTCAACACCCGAAACCCAGCTCGCCCTTGCTCAACACCCGAGACCCAGGTTATCCTTGCTCAACACCCAAGACCCAGCTCACCCCTACTCAACCCCTGAGACCCAGCTCACCCCTGCTCAACACCCGAGACCCTGCTCTCCCTTGCTCAACACCCGACACCCAGCTCGCCCTTACTCAACACCCAAGACCCAGTTCACTCTTGCTCAACACCCGAGACCCAGGTCATCCTTGCTCAACACCCGAGATCCCGCTCACCCCTGCTCAACACCTGAGACCCAGGTTATCCTTGCTCAACACCCAAGACCCAGCTCACCCCTACTCAACCCCCGAGACCCAGCTCACCCCTGCTCAACACCCGAGACCCTGCTCTCCCTTGCTCAACACCCGACACCCAGCTCGCCCTTACTCAACACCCAAGACCCAGTTCACTCTTGCTCAACACCCGAGACCCAGGTCATCCTTGCTCAACACCCGAGATCCCGCTCACCCCTGCTCAACACCTGAGACCCAGGTCATCCTTGCTCAACACCCGAGACCCTGCTCGCCCTTGCTCAACACCCGAGTCCCAGCCCACCCGGTACTACTGCCCGAGAACCAGTCAACCCATGCAGAGTGTACAGCACTGTAGGCCGACAATGTCCTCCGCTCCCCCCTCAGCCCCTATGCAGTGGTGGTCATGACTAACTACCCGTTGTGGCACTGAGGCCTTACCTTAGTGCCACGAGCTTTAAATGCCAAGGGTTCTGAAGGCATGTGAGGTCCACCTGTCATCCACTTAATTCCAATCCCAACATTGAATCGTAGAAAATTACACGCAAATGCAGTACAACTATCTTTTGTGCAATTTAAATTAAACTCCTGTCATGTCGGAGCAGCGATGCTAGCTTGGTCCTTTCCCGCCACTGACGTAATCTGGAACTGACTCATCCGACGCTATTCTCTGGCCTCCCCCCACCAGCCTTCATTCCCTGTCCAAACGGCCGCACTAAATTCTTCCCATAGATAGGTTACTTGAGTGGGAAAAGATTTGGCAGATGGAGTATCATGTGAGAAAATGTGAGGTTGTCCACTTTGGTGGGAAGAATAAAAAAGCAGAGTATTATTTACAGGGAGTGAGATTGCAGAATGCTGTGGTAACGAGGAATCTGGGTGTCCTCGTACATGAATCACAAAAAGTTAGCATGCAGGTACAGCAGGTAATTAGGAAGGCAAATGGAATGTTGGCCTTTATTGCAAGGGGGATGGAGTAGAAAAGTAGGGATGTCTTACTACAACTGTACAGGGCATTGGTGAGACTGCACCTGGAGTATTGTGTACAGTTTTGGTCTCCTTACTTAAGAACAGATATACTTGCATTGGGGCAGTTCAGAGAACATTCACTAGGATGATTCCTGGGATAAAAGGGTTTCCTTATGAGGAAAGGTTGAGCAGGTTGGGCTTATACTCATTGGAGTTTGGAAGAATGAGAGGTGATCTTATTGAAACATATAAGATTCTGAGGGGGTGCACAGATGCTGAGTGGATGTTCCCCTTGGGGGGAATCTAGAAATAGGAGGCACAGTTTCAAATTAAGGTGTCTCCCATTTAAGATGGAGATGAGGAGGAATTTCTTCTCCCAGAGGGTCATCATTCTTTGGAATTCTCTTCCCCAGAGAGCAGTGATAGCTGGGTCATTGAATATATTCAAGGCTGAGTTAGACAGATTTTTGATTGACAAGGGAGTCAAGGGTCATGGGGGGCCGGCAGGAAAATGGAGTTAAGGCACAATCAGATTAGCCATGATTTTATTACATGACGGAGCAGGCTCCAGGGGCTGAATGGCCTACTCTTGCTCCTATTTCTTATAATCTTAGGGGTGGAGGAGGCTACAAAGGAAGAGAGGGGTGAGGCCATGGAGCAATTTGAACTAAAGGAAGATAATTTTAAATTGAAGTGTTGGTTTAATCTAGGTGAACAAACACAGGGATGACTGATGAGCAGGACTTGTTATGGATTAGGACATGTGCAGCAGAGTTTTGGATGAGCTGAAGTTTATGAAGGGTGGAAGATGGGAGGCTAGCCAGGAAAGCATTGGAATTTCTGACTCTGGAGGCTTAAAAGAAGCCGGGATGAGAGTTTAAGCAGCAGATGACTGAGGCAAAGGTCAAGATGGGCAATATTATGGAGGTGGAAGTAGGCGGTCTTTGTGATGGAGAAAATATGTGGTCAGAAGCTCAACTCAGGGTAAAACAGGGAGCTGAGGTTGCAAATAATGTGGTTCAGCCTGAGACAGTGGCAGGGACGAGGATGGAAGTGGCGGCAAAAGAACAGAGATTGTGGTGAGGGCTGAAGACAATTGTTTTGGTCTTCCTAAGATTTAATATGGAGGCAATTGTGGCTTATACAGGACTGGATGGTGAACAAGCAGTTCAGTTGAGGGACAGTTGTGGGGTCAGAGACAATTGAGGGGTCAATCAAGGTAGTCATAAGGCAGAGCTGGGCGTCATCAGCGTAAAGGTGAAACTTGACATCATGTCATCGGATGATGTTGCCAAAATAGTCCTATTATTTCAATCTCCTCTTGTAACTATAGTTTCCATCATTCACAGTATCCTGGTGAATTTATGCTGTACATTCTATGGTTTTAATGTCCTTTATATATTGGGTGCCCCAAACTGGACACTGTACTCTAGCAGTGGCTAACTGTTGCCTAAAAATTTACCATTACTTCATTACGTGGTACTCCATGCCCTATTTATAAAACCCAAAAATGCTATTGGGCTTTTTTGTTTTTCTATCTGCACTTGCATTTTCAGGAAATTGTGCAGTAAATTTCTGTCTTTACTGTACGATCGGTAATTAGGTGGAATTGATTGAATGAACATCAGATAGGTTCTATAATGGCCGGGAGAGCCACTCCACTAGATTACTGCCCTTGCACACTTCACTTAGTATATCTTCAAACCTGACATCACTCCCCAAATTAGCATATGCTGCTTCCTATCCTTCAGATAATTTCTTATTCACCTCCAAGTTTTACCTAGAATGCCTTAAGTTTGTGTAGGAAGCTTTCATGTGGGACTTCAGCAACAGATTCTCACAAGTCCAGTTACATTGCATCAGAGCACTTTCCGATGACCATATAGGGTGTCTCCCCTTCTGAATATGTAATAGCTACCATTTGCTAGATTATTTTCACATGGAAATCTCCAAGTTTATTTTGCTGGTAGCCAATTTCCTAGATAACTCAGGTAATGGTTGGCACAGTTCCATTTGTGCACTTACCAGTCTGTGATTTTCTTCACCACCTCCCTGCTAAACATTTCGAATTTTTTTTTTTTTTGGAACATTACAGCGCAGTACAGGCCCTTCGGCCCTCGATGTTGCACCGACCTGTGAAACCATCTGACCTACACTATTCCATTTTCATCCATATGTCTATCCAATGACCACTTAAATGCCCTTAAAGTTGGCGAGTCTACTACTGTTGCAGGCAGGGCGTTTCAGTGGACAACAAAATTGTGTGCTCTCCAGCACACAACATAGAGCTCCAGCCACATAAATATTTATTTAGGAACAGGATTGAAGACAATAAGGTTAAATACAAATAATAAGTTGTTGTATGGAATATGACGCACTGTTGAGAATATGGAAATGCCAAACCAAGGAAAGCAACAGGTCCAAGGTGAATAATTCTTTTCTCAAAAGATCCATATGTTTGTGAAGAATCCATGACTGCAAGTAAGTCTCCATTTATTTTCTGCCATCTTGAAGTAGTTTGGGAAATTCCATTGTGTTTTCGGGGTATATTAGTGTAAGTTGCTTTGTACATTATGCACAGTCTGTGGAAGGGATGGGTATGATAGATTGCAATGACCTTTTCTCTATCCATGCTTTCTTAGTTTCCTGTGGAAACATGGCAATTCCACAACAGCATGTTTGCTCGTGTCCTGGACAGTGCAGAGTCTTCTGACGCCTTCCCAGTCACAAATGGAGTGAAGCAGGGCTGTCTGTTAGCTCCTACCCTGTTCAGCATGATGTTCTCTGCCATGCTTTCTGAAGCATTCTGATTTAGTGAAAGTAGCATCCACATTAAATATCACACAGATGGCAAAGTCTTCAATTTGAGGAGACTACAAGCCAAAACCAGTGTGCATGAAGCTGTGATTCATGGCCTTTCTTTTCACTGATAACTGTGCCCTAATGCCTGTTAAGAACAAGAAATGCAACATAGCATGGACCACTTCTCATCTCTATGTGATAACTTCAGTCTCACCATCAGCCCCACAAAAGGAGTAAGTGAAGCCAACTATTACAGTAAATGGTGAAAGGCATGAAGCAGTCGACAAACTTACCTAACTTGGCAGCACCCTCTCCAGAGCAGTTCACATTGATGAGGAAGTCCATGCCAGAATAGCTAAGGTCAGCGTTGCCTTTGGCAAGTTATGAAAAACTATCTGGGAGGAAAGAGGAATTAGTCTCTCAACCAAAGTGGAGGTATACAGAGCATTTGTCCTTCCCACTCTCTTGTATGCTTGTGAGACATGTACGGTTTACAGCAAGATACACCACTATCACATGAACTGCTTGCGGAGACTATTCAAGATCAGATGGCAAGACAAGGTTCCCAATACTGAGATTCTCTCCCTGACTGACATACCTAGCATCTACACTCTGCTGAAGGGAGCTCATATGTATGCTCATATGGCAGGACATGTTGCCAGAATGCCTGATGAGCACTTGCAAAAAAAGCTCTTCTACACCGAGCTAATTGAAGGAAACTTTCTCATGGAAGCCAGGAAAGGCACTTCAAGGACACGTTGATGGTCTCACTGAAGAGTTTCAACATCACCCCTGAGACATGGGAGAACCTCGCACAGGATCACTTTATATAGTGTAGTCTCATCAGCAAAGGTGCCACCTCCTATGAACAAAAGGGTCACACTGGTCAACAGGAAATGTGAGCTTTGCAAGTCCTGAGCTGCAAGCACTTCTTCTGCACCTTCTGTACATGTGTGTCCAATATGCAACAGATCTTTTCATGCTCTAATTGGACTGATATTCATCTTTGAATACATTGTACCTGAAACTTAATGTATTCTAGTTGATGACAGGGTCATCTTTGACTAGGAAGGACGAACACCATGGAAACACAACAGTATGGCAAGTCATTGCAAATATTTTGCTTCATGACTGAGAAAGGTCTTCATAATTCATGATTATGTAATACGATATGTAATAGTTTGTCATATAGTTTGTCACATGTAATAGTTTGTCATATTGTATCTGCTATGTCACAACCTTTCTCAACAACAATAATGGAACAGATCCTTTAAAATGATTTATAATGTTGAATGATTTATAATATCTGTTATTCAAGAATGTCAGCTCCATAGTGCTGTAGTTCATTACAATGTAGAGCTACAGGTAAACTGGCTATTTCTGGCTATTTCTGTTTTTCATTAACATGGATTTATTGGAAGGAAGGAAATAAAGAGGAAAATCTGACAAGTGAAAGATGATAAATAGTAACACTGTTCTTTATAACCATAACAATTTGGAATATTCTAGGCTTGTTAGTACAAGAACCACAAAATTCGAAGTATTTCAAATGCTACACCAAGATCTGTTAGTCATCACTTCCTTGGTGGCATCAGCTCTTTTCTGCTACTGCGGATGTTATTTGACATTCTTCATTCTTTTCATTATTTTTTTGAAAGCTGGTGTTACATGAAACTTATCTATGGTATTCTGGGCTGCAGCCAGACTTGTCTGTCTTCATTTTGGGCCAATTTGTACCGGATGTATTAATAAGCACCAGAGTACATTCTGATGCCAACCTAGTACACTAGAATGTTAGTTCTGTACTATATTTTGCTACACCTAATTGTTGGTTAGGAGATTTTGAAAGCAGTGATGATTTAATTTTGTTTGGTTTGCTAACTTTATTCAGGATGAAAAGTGGACAGCACAGCAGAATTACATTTTTAATTAGGCTTTTTCCCCATATATAAACATGTGCTTGCACACACATACACATTTTCATTTTACTCATTCATGGGATGTGAGCATCACTGACAAGGCCAGCATTTATTGCCCATCCCTAATTGCCCTTGAGAAGGTAGTGGTGAGCTACCTTCTTGAACTGCTGCAGTTCATCAGGTGTAGGTACACCCACAGTGCTGTTAGAAAGGGAGTTCCAGGTTTTTGACCCAGCAACAGTGAAGGAACGGCGAAAAAGTTCCAAGTCAGGATGGTGTGTGACTCGGAGGGGAACTTGCAAGTAATGGTGTTCCAATGCATCTGCTACCCTTGTCCTTCTAGGTGGTAGAGGTTGCGGGTTTGGCAGGTGTTGTCGAAGGAGCCTTGGCAAGTTGCTGCAGTGCATCTTGTAGATGGTACACACATTGCTGCTAATGTGTGTCTCTAGTGGAGGTAGTGAATGTTTCAGGTGGTGGATGGGGTGTCAATCAAGTGGCAGCTTTGTCATGGATGGTGTCATAAGAACATAAGAAATAAGAGCAGGTGTAGATCATTCAGCCCATTGAGCCTGCTCCACCATTCAATGAGATCATGGCTGCTCTTCTACATCAACACCATTTTCCTGCACTATCTCCGTATCCCTTGAAGTTTTTAATATGTAGAAATCTATTGATCTCAGTCTTGAATATACTCAACAGTTAAGCCTCCACAGCCCTCTGGGGCAGAGAATTCAAAAGATTCACCACCCTCTGAGTGAAGAAATTCCTCCTCATCTCAGCCCTAAATGGCCTGTCCTTTATTCTGAGACTGTGTACCCTGGTTCTGGACTCTCCAGCCAGAGGAAACATCCTTCCTGCATCAACCTTGTCGAACCCCATAAAAATGTTATATGTTTGAATGAAATCACCTCTCATTCTTCTAAACTCCAGAGAATAAAGGCCCAGTCGCGCTTCTTGAGTGTTGTTGAAGCTGCACTCATCCAGGTGTTCCTGACTTGTGCCTTGTAGATGGTGGATGGGCTTTGGAGAGTCAGGAGGTGAGTTTCTCACCACAGAATTCCCTGCCTCTGACCTGCTCTTGTAGCCATAATACTTATATGGCCGGTCTTGTTAAGTTTCTGGTCAATGGTAACCCCCAGGATGTTGATGGTGGGGGATTCAGCGATGGTAATGCCTTTGAACATCAAGAGAACTGGTTAGATTCTCTCTTGTTGGAGATAGTCATTGCCTGGCATATGTGTGGCGCAATTGTTATTTGCTACTTAACAGCTCAAGCCTGAATGTTGTCCAGATCTTGCTGCATGCAGGTACAGACTGCTTCAGTATCTGAAGAGTTGTGAATGGTACTGAACATCCTCACCTCTGTCCTTATATTGGAGGGAAAGTCATTGATGAAGCAGCTAAAGATGGTTGGGCCTAGGATACTATGCTGAGGAACTCCTGCAACAATGTTCTAGGGCTGAGATGATTGGCCTCAACAATCACAACCATCTTCCTTTCTGTTAGGTATGGCTCCAACTAGTAGAGAATTTTCCTGCTGATTCTCATTGACTTCAATTTTGCTAGTGCTCCTTGATGCCACACTCAGTCAAATGCTGCCTGGATGTCAAGGGCAGTGACTCTCACCTCACCTCTTGAATTCATCTCTTATGCCCATATCTGGACCAAAGCTGTAATGAGGTCTGGAGCAAAGTGGCTCTGGCAGAATCCAAATTGAACATCCATGAGCAGGCTATTGCTGAGTAAGTTCTGCTTGATAGAATTGTCAATGATACCTTTCATCATTTTGCTGATAGGGCGGTAATTGGCCAGATTGGATTTGTCCTGCTTTTTGTGGACAGGACATACCTGGGCAATTTTCCACATCGTTGGGTAGATGCCAGTGTTGTAGCTATACAACAGCTTGGCGTGGGGCGCGGGTAGTTCTGAAGCACAAGTCTTCAGTACTACTGGCAGGCAGTTGTCAGGGCCAGTTGTCGCCAGTGCCTTCAACCATTTCTTGATATCATGTGGAGTGAATCGAATTAGCTGAAGACTGGCAACTGTGATGCTTGGGAACTCAGGAGGAGGCTGAGATGCATCATTCACATGGCACTTCTGGCTGAAGATGGTTACAAATGTTTCAGACTTGGCTTTTGCACTGACATGCTGGACTCCCCCAACATTGAGGATGGGGATGTTTGTGGAGCCTGCTCCTCTGGTTAATTGTTTAATCATTCATCACTATTCATAACTGGATATAGCAGGACTGCAGAGCTTTAATATGATCTATTGGTTGTGGGATTGCTTTGCTCTGACTATTGCATGCTGATTCTGCTGTTTAGCATGCATGTAGTCCTGTGTTGTAGCTACACTAGGTTGGCACATACACACATGCACACACAGAATGGATTATTGATCTGAGCCTGTCTCTTAGAGAATGCTCTAGTATTTTGTCAAGCTAAAGGGAGAACATGGCATACAAAAAAGTTACATAATTAGCTAACAGAAAATAAAGCACTGCAATTTTTAAAAAACAGCATCTTCAACAGAAAAAGTGTACTTTTTTGGGAGAAGAGGCAAACATTTTTTTTTACCATATCTATGTGTCACAATTGCATGCTCCAGTGTAATTTGTGGCATTGCTTGTGAGCATAGAAAAAGGGTTGGCGAGATCATCTTCATTAAGAAAATATATGAACTTAGCACTTTAGTGCAGAAATCTCCTGTACTCTTTAATAAATGTACCTTTCAGAAAACAGGCCACGCAATATATGGAAAATAACTTTTAAAGCAATAAAGACAAATTGCAAAATTGTGATTGAACTTTGCAACAGAATGCTGTCATAACATTTGAATGGATCAATGCTCCAAGGTTATGACTAGACTATTCCTTTTGACCATATAATTTTTAATATTAATTTACAGTTGGGGAATTTTTTTTAAAAAGCATGCTATAGACCAAACTATACAAACAAACTGAATGAATAAAAGCGTGGCATGGAAAAAATGCACAGACTTAGAAAAGTCATTTGGATGCTCCATAATATTAAAGAATTACTTTGATTTGATTTTTGTCTGGGTTGGATTACTCTTGTTGATTGACTTTTTTTTTTCTTAGAATCTGTATTAGGAAACATACTACTCAAGGTGTGTGATAGTTGGTGATGAGAAAGATGATCACGCCGACAGTTTGACATACAGCTCAGTAGACTCCCACAACAGAGAAAAAATTCTCAAATGATACAGGCAAATCTGAAAAAGGACAATTTTTCAATGCTGTAAATAACTTTAAAAGGTTCAGTTCCGTCGGACAGGTTAGCTCCAGAGAAGACTGCGGTGCATTTTTCTACGTGTAACTCACCCCAGTGGAAATTATATCTATTGGTGCATACCTCCCGAGAATTCTGACCTTTTAAGCCAAACAACTAATTTGCACTGCTGAAGAATTGGGCATGGCACCTGGCATCTCTAACCCGGACCAGCAACTTCTGTGATCAAACAATAAATGGAACAATGGAGGAAACATTGAGAAGTCAGATTATGTTGCAATGACATTGTGCTCCTAAATCACCTGCAGAAATATGGATTTTTTATGCCTCTATCATGCTGTCCTTGTTCATAGTGCTTGTTATTGGGATGTCCTACTAGTCGAGGCGCTGTTTCTTTTGTTGTCTTGCAATTCTTACTCCCAGTTTGTGTGAGCTAGTGCTGTCTCCTTTTATTTTCTCTCATCTCATTTCACAGTGGTTCTTATCCATGCCCCTTAGCATTGTTGAAATGTCTTTTTTGCTTCCCCTGATAAAGAGCACTGACAAGTACTGCTATGATTCTGTAACAGCATTGTTGAGCTACCCCACACCCACTCCCCCAACGCCCACCCTCCCCCCCAACAGCTGAATCTTTCCTGGATTCTTTCTATGTGCCTGTATAATTGCAACTTTCTCCTTTCTCTCTCTCTATTCATCCCACTGAGGAATAATTTTCTCTGCAAGTATGCGTGATAGACACCTAGTCTGCTATCCATTAAAGAAAGTTGGCATCATTTTCACCTTGGACATGGGTGGAAAGCAGGCGGTTGCTGATTGGCTGCACATTGTACACATCGCCTGATCTCCTTTCCATTAAGTCGATGGGGCAAGGTGTCAAACGGTGGTATATTCGCTGCTGTCAGTTTTCTGCCTGTGCTCAATATGAAAATTGTCTATTTTTTCCACGGCCTCAGCCCAGCTGCTGCTGAAACTCTGTTCCATGCCTTTGTCACCTCCAGACTTAATTATACCAGTGCTCTCCTAACTAGCCTCACATAATTGGTAAACTGCAACTCACTCAAAACTCTGCTGCCCATGTTTTATCCTTCAGCAAGTCTCACTCACCCATCACTTCTGTTAACACTGACCTATATTGGCTCCCAACCTCAATGTTCCCAATTTAAAATGCTCATCCTTATGTTTAAATCCTACCATGTCCTACACCTTGGGGGGAATTTTAACCTGACAAGGTGGGTGGGTTTGCAAACGGAAAACAGATTAAAAGAGCTGAAAATGCCAGCGTGTCGAGAAACCAGCATGTACCCACCGACTTCCACCTTTAATCTGAGTGCAAGCTGAAACACACCAGTAAAATTCCATGGGACAGGCGGGTCAGCTATTTAAATATGTAAACTACACATTATTTGCTTCTTTAACCCTGAATTCTGACTTTTATTCTGTGTGCATCGGTTTCTCAGGCTTTCTAGAACACGCCAGGGAAACAAGATAAGAGGACAATGCGATTTGAGGAGGTTGAGCAATTGATAGGCAACAAATCCTTTAAATACTAAGATCTCACACCTGTTTCCTTGCCTAGGTGAAAGGCATTTGCTCACAGAACTTGTTCTGAGAGTATGCCCTCACTGCTTTGGGCATGATTACCAATGCGGTGGAGGTCACTTCTACTACTTTGGAGTTTATTGCTTTTGATGTACACTTCCCAGCTGTCAACCATCAGATCAGCATGGGAGCCACTTAAGCAGCTTTACCTTGGACCTCTGACAAGGAATAAGATGAGCAGCAGCACCAACAGCAGCATCTGCATCACCAGCAGTAGGCCTTCTCCTCAAACATCTGCTGCTCCATAGGATAGATTTCCAGCTCACAGGAGGCAATACCACCAACACAGGGTATACAGGCAGAGGTTAAGCTTCCTGGACATCACTGTGCACCAGTGCCTCAGGAGGTTCAGACTTTCATTTCAGGTGGTCACTGACATTTTTGTTGATTCGTTCATGGGATATGGGCATCGCTGGCTAGATCAGCATTTATTGCCCATCCCTAATTGCCCTTGAGAAGGTGGTGGTGAGCTGCCTTCTTGAATCACTGTAGTCCTTGGGGTGTAAGTACACCCACAGTGCTGTTAGGAAGGGAGTTCCAGGATTTTGATGCAGCGACAGTGAAGGAATGGTGATATAGTTCCAAGTCAGAATGGTGTGCGGCTTGAAGGTGAACTTGCAGGTGGTGGTGCTTCCATGCATCTGCTGCCCTTGTCCTTCTAGGTGGTAGAGATTGTGGGTTTGGAAGGTACTGTTCGTGAGTTGCTGCAGTGCACTCTGTAGATGGTACATACTGCTGCCACTGTCCATCTGTGGTGAAGGGAGTTAATGTTGAAGGTGGTGAATGGGCTGCCAATCAAGCGGGCTGCTTTGTCATGGATGGTGTCGAGCCTCTTGAGTGTTGTTGGAACTGTACTCATCTAGGCAAGTGGAGAGTATTCCATCACACTCCTGACTTGTGCCTTGTGGATGGTGGATGGGCTTTGGGAAGTCAGGTGGTGAGTTACTCACCACAGAATTCCCAGCTTCTGACCTGCTCTTGCAGCCACAGTATTTATGTGGCTGGTCCAGTTCAGTTTCTGGTCAATGGTAACCCGCAGGATGTTGATAGCGGAGGATTCAGTGATGGTAATGCCATTGAACATCAAGGGGAGATGGTTAGATTCTCTCTTGTTAAAGATGGTCATTGTCTGGCACTTGTGTGGCACAAATGTTACTTGCCACTGATCAGCTCAAACCTGGATGTTGTCCAGGTCTTGCTGCAACTGGACACGGGTTGCTGCATTATCTGAGGAATCGCAAATGGTGCTGAACATTGTGCAATCATCAGCGAACATTCCCACCTTATGATGGAGGGAAGGTCATTGATGAAGTAGCTGAAGATGGTTGATGAAGATGAAGATGGTTGGGCCTAGGACACTACCCTGAGGAACTCCTGCTGTGATAACCTGGGACTGAGATCATTGACCTCCAACAACCACAACCATCTTCCTTTGTGTTAGGCATGACTCCAACCAGTGGAGAGTTTTCCCCTATTCCCATTTACTCCAGTTTTGCTAGGGTTCCTTGATGCCTAATCGGTCAAATGATACCTTGATGTCATGGGCAGTCACTCTCACCTCAGCTTCCTGGAAGAAGATCTCCTGCCAAGTGAACCATATGAACATACAAATTAGGGGCAGAAGTCGGTCATTCGGCCCCTTGAGCCTGCTTTGCCATTCAATAAGATCATGGCTGATCTGTTTGTGTTTTGAATTCCAGGTGGGCACACATTGCCAGTAGCTGTTGAAGTCATGACTGCCCTTAATTTCTTCACCTCTGACTTCTTCCAGGGATCTGCAAGTGATATTTATAGAGTCCTGCAATCTGCTGCCCACAATGCATCCCATAGGTGACTGATGCCATGTTTGCCAGGACCATCACTTTGGTGCACTTGACAACTGATGAGGTCAATCAGAATGAGCGGGCATCGGATTTGCCACTCTGGTTGGGTACCCAAAGAGCCAGTGAGATGTCGACTGTATCTATCCAGATCACCCTGGAGTCTTCATCAACAGAAAGCAATTCTTTTCCATCATTTTTGAACTCATCAGTAATGACCAAAAGATCATCATGTATGTCTGTGCAAGATTTCTAGCGATAATATAAAAGCAAAGGGTCTCTGACCTGAAACGTTAACTCTGCTTCTCTCTGCACAGATGCTGCCAGACCTGCTGAGTATTTCCAGCATTTCTTGTTTTTATTTAAGATTTCCAGCGAGCTGCTTAATGTGTTCATCCTGTGCCAGACAAGCCTCTCTGAGATATTGTACATATGGAAGAAGAGTTAACAGATGACTCCTTGTAGACAAGGGCTACCCTCTGAACACATGTCTAATGACACAGCTGAGACGCTCAAATCTGACCCCCCAAAGTTGTCATTGAGCAAGCAATAGGGACGCTGAAGCTATGATTTGGGTGTCTGGACAGATCTGGGGGCTTTTCAGTTTGCACCAGCAATTGTGTCCAGAATGGAAGCAGTCTGCTGCACTTTCACAACATAGTACAGCAGCGAGGATGGGAGACTTGGGGGGGGAGGAAGGTGTTAAGTGCCCTTCGGAGGAGGAGGAAGTGGAGGAGGAGGAGCAGCATGAGGAGCAGGAGGAGGAGGGGCACGATGCAACAAGGGCACCAGTAGCCACACACACACAGTTACCTGGGATGGCCTGACTCAGCCACACTTCATTTAACCTGAGGCAGTGCAGCCATCTGGCATGTCAATTTGAAACCCACTGCGACCCCCCGACCCCAGCACAGAACAGTCCCACAATCAACATTCCATCCGTTTCACAGGTACCCATTACTTGCCATTAACTCTGTCCTACCATTCTTCACAAGGCAAAAGGCAGGCAAATATAGGCAAAGTGGAGCAATGGAGCATTGAAATAAATTTTATGGTGTATAAACAAGAAACAGAAATGCGGCACTGTAATACAGTGTTAAACATTTAAGTGAATACCCTTGTGCAACTGCAAATCCTTTATTTTTTTCTATTACTCCTATAGGGTGCTACTTCTGTGGATTCAGCAGAGTTGGACGACGGCTGCTCGTACCCCTCCTCTGACTGCTCTGATGCTCTTAGCTGACGTCCTCTGGATTTGGGAAGCTGGGAGAGCCCTGCCAAAGATTCCCTACCCACACTGTGCAGATGCAGACTTGGCCATTGGGACAGGAGGCAGCGTGTGAGGCTCTGAATGATGAGAGTGGGGGGGCAAGTGGCAAGTGGCAAGAAGTGCTTTAAGCACAGCCCCACCTCCATGTCCCTTTTATCAATCTCTCCACTCATGGCCCATGTGCACCTCCCTGCTAACCAAGAGCTGGAAAATACTTTGTGTTCTATGCCATGTGGCTGTGTGATATTTAATTCTGTCAACAGGTAGTTGGGTGACCCACATCTCTCCATCTCCAATATCCAGGCATGCTGAGGCTCTGCTTACCTTTAGCACCTCCTCCTCTGCAATTGTCAAAGTGGGCATAACTGGAGGGCCACCTCCAGTTCTCTGCCTCTCCCTTGTGGTCAGTGCTCTTTTCTCCTGCAAGGAGAAAAATAAACGTATGAGTGTGGGAAATAGAATGTTTTGAGAGGATGGAAGGACAACATTTATGGAGGGTCACTGTGAGGACTAGGTGTAACATTGCAATAAGGTGAGGATGGGTATCAGTGGTGGCTGTTCAGATGGAGATGTGAGCAGGTACCTCAACAGCGAGGAATGGGTACACCTGCAAGGTCTGTTGGTATGAGGAGTGATGTGAAGGAGGAGACTTGGGAGGGAGGGAGCTGAAGTAAGACACACATCAGGATATAGTTGAATATGCTAGGCCACTCATCTTTCCTGTCCTGATTAGGTCATTGAACCTCTTGCAGCACTGTACCATAGAACGTGGCAGCATATTTCTGCTACTGCCTTTCTCTGCTACTTCCAACTACACCTGCTTGTTTTCTGAGGCAGGCTGCTTCCTCCGGTCTGCAGGAAACAGGATCTCCCTGTGGGACATTATAGCCCACTTCAGTATGTCCAGAGACATATTGCTGAAACGTGCTGCTGCCTTGCAAAGTTGTACCTCCACTTCTGCAGCTTCTGGCTCTGTCTGAAGACCTCTACCATACTTCAACTCTAATCCAAGCATGTTCCCTTTAAATAATTTAGCTGAAATAGACTGCTGCAGGTTGCTATCGTGGTCACTTGCTCCAATTGGTCAGGAAACTTGGAAGTTTGATGCAACCACAGTGGCTGTGTTAAAAAGCCACTGACAAATGCGCTGCTGAAACCTCCGGGTTCCTGATACACTCCCAGGCTCCCCAGCTGTGAACGGGTCGGAACATTAATATTCAACCCCTTACTTCTGTAACCTCCACCAAGCTACAACCTCCACCCCCCACCATTCCCCACCCAACTCTCTGCTGTTCCTTTTGTGCTTTCCCTCTCCCTTCGTCCCAAGACTGGCAGCTGTCTAGGCCCCATGCTCTGGAATTGCCTTCCAAATCCCTCTGCCTCTCCACTTCTCTCTTCTCCTTTAAGACCCTCTTTAAAGGCTACGGGCCAATGCTGGAAAATAGAATTAGAATGGATAGGTGCTTGATGGCCAGCACAGACATGATGGGCCGAAGGGCCTATTTCTGCACTATATAATTCTATGACTCTATGACTTTAAAACTCATCTTTTTTACCAAACTTTTGGTCATCCTTCTAATACCTCCTTCTGTGGCTCAGTGTTCATTTTTGTCTATTATGTCCACTTGAACTGGGATGCATTGTTTTTCCATGTTAATGGGCCTATAATAAATGCAGGCTGTGTTGGAGGGAGTAACAGGCTGGGTCTCTATTCTCAAGAAAGGAAGGCTGAGGGGTGACATAATCAAGGTCTTTAAAATTATGAAAGGTTTTGACAGACACACAGCAGCTTGAAATGGGTTTGTAGTGAATCAGTGGCCTTTTATACACTGCACAAGTTTTTATTTTCCATCCATTTCAAAAATATTGGCAAAAGCTTTAATTTCAAACCATGTAAAGGCAACAGAGAGACCAGAAAACAAGTCTCCAAAGAGTTTGAACTATCGATCTGTGAACTTCAGTGGGAAGAAGATCGGGCGCAGTAAAAAATCAGTTGCTGATTTGTCATGAGCCCATTTCACGCTTCTGGTGTAGACCAATTTCATCCTCAGAGTGTTTCACCTCCTGGGGAAGAGCAAAACTGGAGACCACCAATATAAGATAGTTATCAAGAAATTGAATAGGGAATTCAGAAGAAACTTTGTTTTCATCCAAGAGAGGTGTAAATACAGAACTCACTACCACAGGGAGTAGTTGAGGTGAATAGTATAGATGCATTAAAGGGGAAGCTAGATAAGCATATGAGAGAGAAATGAGTAGAGGACTGTGCTAACAGAGTTCGATGAGGAATGACAGAAGGAGACTCAAGTGGAGCATAAATGCCAGCATGGACTGGTTGGGCCAAAGAGCTTGTTTCTATGTAATGCAAAATGTGTTTGTATGGAGGCTGTGGGTGTCATCCATTGATGATAAATGCAAAAAGATGTTTAATTTGATCAAGACTATGAACAGTTATCACAGTTGGCACAAACTCTCTGACTTGTCCAAAGATATGTTTAGGAAATGCTTGCTGACTCACTGAAAAGCAATTTGTTTCCTTTCAATACACTTAAAAGTTTGCCAATAGACTTACAATCACTTATTACAATTTCTAGAACTCAGAACAGGAAGAATATTTAAGAATATGTTTACAGTGTCCCACAAAGTTATTGCAATCTTAAAAAACACCCACACTCACACTCAATACACACACAACCTGGTTCACTGGTGTACAGATCCACTGCATATTTTATCTTTGTTAACTAGGTTAGTTATTTCAAAGTTTTTTAATGCTTGTTTACAATTTTCAATGCCTTAGGTTCTGTTCCTTCAAGCTTATATTCATCAGTTAGTATTAATGATACCTAAAATTAATATTGAGAGTATTTACATTGCAAGCTGAGCATATGCATAAAGTAATTCTATTTTGCACTGTTGCTAAACATGCAGTGTAAGTCCAGAGATTGGTTCTGACATGAGTCTCACAAAGCTTCACATGGATTTGATACTGCAGGGTGGATTTACAAAGTGCTCATGAGGGCTCGCTAGACACTTTCTTTATCTGAGATAGTTTAAATATTTAGAGAATGGCGCCTTTCCCATCCACTGTTTGTAAACATTTAATTTTTTAATTATTGGAAGAGATTTCTGTGCCACAGATGTGCAGAGGGGTCTCCTGGGCCGATTGATTAGAGTTCCAGCCAGGCAGGAGTCAAGCAACGTAAACACACTACTGCCTGTCTGGAACCTGAACTCTGGTATCTGTAGTATAAATGCACTTGACAATGGCTTCATATCTTTGTGAATTATAAATGATCAATTTAAGAATAACTATCTCCTGGCATAACTTCAGCTGTTTCGTCGGGACTGATCACCCGTTGAAGTTACGAGGAGAAGCTAGGGGAACCCCCATGTAAACGTTAGAGAACAGAAAATTGATCACCCTAGCTGAACCGGTAAAAATGTTAAATGATGTGGAATGATATCTCAGATGTACTTTCCAGAGGTATCCATTAAAATAGTTTTGACTTGCACTGAGAAAAGGCTTCCGATGTAGAAAGCATTCCACACCATGACAGAAGCAGCTCAATTACTTTTCTTAGAACATGCTTTTAAAATTTTAGTCAACTACCATATGTGAGTGAGTAAACTGTGTTGGTGAAAAAGACAGAAGGAAGCTCAAGTGGAGCATAAATGGACTGGTTGAACCAAATGGCTTGTTTCTACGTAATTCTATGCAAAATGTGTTTGTATGGAGACTGTGGGTGTCATTATTGATCCAGTGATGATAAATGCAAAAAGATGTTTAATTTGATCAAGACTATGAACAGTTATAGCAGTTGGCACAAACTCTCTGACTTGTCCAAAGATATGCTTAAGAAATGCTTGCTGACTCATTGAAAAGCAATTTATTTCCTTTTAATACATTTAAAAGTTTGCCAGTAGACTTACAATCACCTATTACAATTTCTAGAACTCAGACCACAAAGTTACCTCTGCTAATTCTAACAAATTCATCAGAATCCTTTAAAGATGCAACAGAGGAGATTTCATTCACAATGAAAGAGTTGACAGCTGTGTGTTATGAATCATATTTGTTTGCTTATTGCCATTTCTTCCCAGATACTTGCACACAGCTGTCCATGAATTACATCTGGAGCAGTGTACAGTTATGCACAATTGGTGACTCAAGTAGCCATTCATCTTTGTTCACTTGTAGATAAAAACAGTGCTGTTATGGTCGACAATAAGTATTGTGTTTAAGTCACAACTGGGATTAAGAGGGCAAAACAATATATAGATATAAAAATAGCTTTTGACTGAAATGCTACCTATATAATGCAAAATATAGTGTTACTCGTGTCAGAATCATGACTGTAAAGTAGAAGAAAGTACCCCAGATAGTAACAGAAAATATATTCAAAACTATAATGAGGAAGATAAAAAGCACATGCTTGCTATAATAAGTTCAATTCTGCATGCTTGTCTAAGCTCCAAAAATGGGTTTCATCTCAGGTCAGCCGCACCCAGTAAATGTATAGTTTCTTATTGGTTCTTCCTGAGGTGGAAGTGAAACCCTGAAGATCGAAAGCTGCACTATCTATTCCAGAATAAAAACAAGAAACGCTGGAAATACTCAGCAGGTCTGACAGCATCTGTGGAGAGAGAAGCAGAGTTAACATTTCAGCTCAGTGACCTTTCATCAGAACTGGCAAAGGTTGGAAATGTAATAGGTTTTAAGCAAATAAAGCAGGGGTGGGGCAAGAGATAACAAAAGGGTCACAGGGAATAACTGGCCAGAAGGTCATGAAGTAAAGGCAAACGGTATGTTAATGGTGTGCTGAAAGACAAAGTGTTAGGGCAGAGAGGGTGTTAACAGCCCTGGCCCAAAGCACAAACATGAAGGAAAAACAGTGGGAAAGCACGTGGTAAAATAAAAGAATGATGAAACAAACTAAAATAAAAGAAAAAGAAAAAAATAACTACAAATAAAAAGGGGGGCCCATCATGCTCTGAAATGATTGAACTCAATGTTCAGTCCGGCAGGTTGTAGCGTGCCTAATCGGTAAATAAGATACTGTTCCTGGAGCTTGCGTTGATGTTCACTGGAACACTGCAGCAAGCCCAGGACAGATATGTGGGCATGAGAGCAGGGGTGCCTATAAGGGCTCGCATTTCAAATTGTACCAATCACTGAGCTACACAGCAGGGGCAACATTACTGGAACACAGATGGACTACTGTATAAGCCACACAATTTAGCCTTTCACTCAAGTAAATCTGCTAAAAGTAATAAAAAGTCTTAAAATGTAATGATTAAAACTGAATAGTTCTTAAAAGTAATCTGTTGCAAGCCAAACAAACAACTCGAGAGCAGTATTTTCTGGAAATATAACTCACCAGTGCTCATGGCTTCAAATGTATTTGCACCTGGAGTACTCAGTAAAAAGAGAATGTAGATTAAACAGAAATCACAATGATTAAATTACAGAAATGAAAACAGGGTATAGTTCAGTTTTATAGGTGTATTTTGGAATATAGCCCAGGAAAATAAATACTGCAATCTGAGACAGTAACTCTCAATAAATTTTACAATTCTTTGGACATATTAAATTATATAGCATCTTTATGGTGTTCCATCCTCTATTTGCTGAAAGTAAGATCTCTGTTAACTGCATGTAAGAATAATTTTGCTTAATTCTGCACCCATAAAGTGGCTATTCCCTCTGATCTTCATTGATTTCCACACTCGTGTTATTAATCTAGGCGGATACAGCAATTAAGAGTGGATTTTCTCTATAAACACTTCAGATGTGTTTTCATCAGTTTTTGTCCAGTTTCCTGAGTGGATACTCAATATTTGTCAGAAATTACAACACGCACAGCCAGAAATAACAGCAATAGTAAAGATATTGTCATGAAGACCCCCACCTGCCAAAAACAAGGCATATTAATTTTGTCATATGAACATTAATTTTAAACTGTTGCTGGAGTGAAGAGATGACTTGCTTAAAGAGATCACCAGACATTTGGCTGGAGGACATTTGCACACTAAGAGACAGTCAAAGCAACTACTCCCTAGTCCAATTAACCCAAATGGATTTTGATCACCAGACAATGAAGGTGTAGAAAGGGAAGAGGACTTGTGTTTCTTTTAAAGAAAACATAAGAAAGACAATGGGAAACCACCTCATGTGCTATTTCCCTAATCATATTGCTTATTTCTCATGGAAGTTAAAAAATGGGAGGCTTGTGCAAGCTACTGAAGAGGAAAGCGCAGGACCGTGAAGTGTGGAGAAATGATAAGAGGACCTGCCCTTGAGCAGATCACCATAACCATGATCCAATTTACCTTCCAGAGAGTGGTGTGATCCTAAAGTGGGTTTGAAACAAGTATGTACACAGCTGGCACAACCTCCAGTAAATGTATGAGCCAAGACCAACAGGGAATCTTGTAACTTCCTGACCATCTATTATTCTGTATATTATATTATACTCTCACCTCATTAATCCAATCCCACTTGCTACAACCAAAACTCTCAAGGTATTGTGGCGTCTGAAGTGGAAAGCATAACCCAGATGTTTTCTATACCATGCCATAGTTTTATAACCTTCCACAGTGGAGGCTGACTTTTACCATCCAATTTGTTCAGTGGTGATATTGACTGTATTATTAAAATTGAATTACAGTAAAAATATGTATATTGTTATGACCAGGTGAGAAAGGGGTCTAGGGATTCCCTTTTAGCCTTTGCCTGGTTTAACCGTAACAGGGTTTAATTTCAAAAACACCGTGTTTTAGGCTCCCCTCAGTGCATCCTTGTTCACTGCTTTCCAATTGCAAGGCAAAGAAATCAATCAGACAAGTTTTCTTAGATTTAAACAAGAAAGGTGGAAGTTTAATAACCTTAAACTCCATTCGGTTAATGACTACGAGTAAACAATTACGACCATGCTAGCTATTCATACAGTGTCCCTTACATGAAGCACATACCGGCCAATCAGCTTACTAGTTTCCTGCGACGTCACAGTTGTTTTTTCACTGAGCTCTCTGGCAGTTGAAATGGCTCCAGGCCCCGGGCTCCTAACTGCCTCCATTCCAGGTAGGAAAGGCTGCGCTCCAATCCCTGGGCTGTATTTATGATGATCCCAGCTCCCAACTGCCTTTGCTCTGCTCCAGGTAGGAAAGGCCAAGCTCCGATCCCCAGGCTGTATTAATGGTGCTCCCGGCTCCCGACTCCCTCTGCGCTTCAATCCCCAGGCTGTATTTACAGCTTCGGACACCAGAGTTAGGGTGGATGGATTAAAAAAACTAACACTTTAAAATAAATATAAAATAAATAAAAGATAAAATAATTAAAATAAATACCTAAAACACATATCTGGGTAATTAAGAAAAGTATAACTTTAGTTGTAGGTGGTACTAGCATTTAATAAGCACAGTAAATTTCGACTATATATAGGAATCTGCAGAAAGTGTAAGCAGCTAGAGGAATTCCGGATTATTGATCTGGAAGCTGAACTGCAAACGCTGCGCAACATAAAGGAGGGAGAGAAATACCTGGACACTTTGTTCCAGAAGATGGTCACACCTCTTAGAACGGGGTTATCTGTTTTGGTCAGCAGTGAGGAACAGGAGGATGCGATCGTGAGTGAGGCAGGTAATGGGACCAAGCAGACAGTCGTGGAGGAACCTCAGACTTTGCAATTGTCAAACAGGTTTGAGGTGCTCTCAACCTGTATGAGTGAAAGTGAGGTCTGCAAGGTGGATGAGCAGACTGTCCATGGCACTGTGGTACAGGAAGCCATTCAAGTGGGGGGACCAAAAAGGAATGTAGTGGTCATAGGGGATAGTATAGTGAAGGGGATTGACACAGTTCTGTGCAGCTGAGAGCATGAGTCCAGAAGGCTGTGTTGCCTGCCTGATGCCAGGGCTCCGGATATCTGCTCAGGGCTGGACAGGACCTTGGCGTGGGATGGGGAGGATCCAGTGTTCATGGTCCATGTAGGTACCAATGACATAGGTAGGGCTAGGAAATACGTTCTGCTCAGCCAGTATGAGGAGCTAGGCACCAAATTGACGAGCAGAACCTCAAGGGTAATAATCTCTGGATTATTACCTAAGCCACGTGCCAATTGGCAGAGGGCACATAAGAATAGTGAAATGAATACATGGCTCAAAGACTGGGAGAAGTGGGTTTTGGTTCATGGGGCATTGGCACCAGTACTGGGGAAAGTGGGGGCTGTACAATTGGATTGGTCTGCACCTGAACCATGCGGGACCAGTGTGCCAGCAAACTGTAGAAATAGGGAAGTAGAGAGGGCTTTAAACTAAACAAGGGGGGTGAAGTATCAAGCTTGAGTAGATGTAGCAAAGTAAGGGGTACAGTCAAGGCAGGAGAGCAGAATGGTAATATGGGAAATGAAAGTCAGAGAATGGCAGGAAGAGACAAAGGGAAAAATCCTAAGAACATGCCAACAGTCGAGACTAGATGTTACAAAGATAACAAAAAGACAAAACTAAAGGCTCTGTTTCTGAATGCACATAACATTCATAGCATCATTTTCCAGACCTCACTGGATACAGGTATGATGCCGGAGGATTGGAGAATTGCTAACATTGTACCTCTGTTTAAAAAGGGAATGAAGGATAGATCGAATAATTACAGGCCAGTCAGTCTAAGTCAGTAGTGGGCAAATTATTGGAATCTATTCTGAGAGACAGGATAAACTGTCACTCAGCAAGGCACAGATTAATCAAGTAAAAGCAAAATACTGCGGATGCTGGAAATCTGAAATAAAAACAAGAAATGCTGGAACCACTCAGCAGGTCTGGCAGCATCTGTGGAAAGAGAAGCAGAGTTAACGTTTCGGGTCAGTGACCCTTCATCGGAACTGACAAATATTAGAAAAGTCACAGGTTATAAGCAAGTGAGGTGGGGGTGGGGCAAGAGATAACAAAGGAGGTCTAGATTGGACCAGGCCACATAGCTGCCCAAAAGGTCACGGAGCAAAGGCAAACAATATGTTAATGATGTGTTGAAAGGCAAAGCATTAGTACAGATTAGCTGTTAATACACTGAATATTGAACAGCAGCAAGTGCAAACCTGAAAAAAAAACAGTGGGTAAGCAAACTGAACAAACTAAGATGAAATGAACTAAATGCAAAAAAAAAGATTGTAAAAAATGTTTAAAAAAAGGAAGAAAAAAATAACTGAAAATGAAAGTAAAATGGGGGGCTGTCATGCTCTGAAATTATTGAACTCAATGTTCAGTCCGGCAGGCGGTAGATGAGATGCTGTTCCTCGAGCTTGCGTTGATGTTCACTGGAACACTGCAGCAATCCCAGGACAGAGATGTGAGCATGAGAGCAGCGGGGAGTGTTGAAATCGAGGATAGTCAGCACGGATTTGTTAAGGGAAGATGTTGTTTGACTAACTTGATCAAATTTTTTGAAGTAGTAACAAGGAAGATAGATGAGGGTAGTGCAGTTGATGTGGTCTACATGGATTTTAGCAAGGATTTTGACAAGGTCCACATGGCTTACTGGTTAAAAAAAATGGGATCCAGGGAAATGCAGCAAGGTAGATACAAAATTGGCTCAGTGGCAGGAAACAAAGGGTAATTGTTGACGGCTGTTTTAGCAACTGGAGGGCTGTTTCCAGTGATGTTCCGCAGGGCTCAGTACTGCGCCCCCTGCTTTTTGTGGTGTATATTAATGATTTGGATGTAAATTTAGGGGGCATGATCAAGAAGTTTGCGGCTGACACAAAGATTGACCTTGTGGTAGATAGCAAGGAGGATAGCTGTAGGCTGCAGGAAGATATTGATGGTCTGGTCAGATGGGCAGAAAAGTGGCAAATGGAATTCAACTTGGAGAAGTGTGAGGTGATGCATTTGGGGAGGTCAAACAAGGCAAAGGAATACACGATTAATGGGAAAATACTGAGAAGTGTAGAGGAAGTAAGTGACCTTGGAGTGAATGTCCACAGATCCCTGCAGGTAGCAGGACAAGTCAATAAGGTGGTTAAGAAGGCATATGAAATTCTTTCCTTTATTAGCCGAGGTATAGAATACAAGAGCAGGGAGGTTACGCTGGAACTATATAACTAATAGGTTAGGCCACAACTTGAGTACTGTGTGCAGTTCTGGTCACCTCATTACAGAAAAGATGTAATTGCGCTAGAGAGGGTAGAGAGGAGATTTACGAGGATGTTGCCAGAACTGGAATAATGCAGCTATGAGGAAAGATTGGATAGGCTGGGGTTGTTCTCCTTGGAACAGAAAAGGCTGAGGGGAGATCTGATTGAAATGTACAAAATTTTGAAGGACCTGCAAAGAGTGGAGGTGAAGGGTCTATTCACCTTAGCAGAGAGGTCAGTGATGAGAGGGCATAGATTTAAAGTGAAATATGGTAGAAAAATTAGAGGGGAGATGAGGGAAAACTTTTTCACCCAGAGGGTGGTGATGGTCTGGAACTTACTGCCTGAAAGGGTAGTTGAGGCAGAAACCCTCAACTCATTCAAAGTGACTCTGGATGTGCACCTCAAGTGCCGTAAGCTGCAGGGCTATGGACCAAAAGTTGGAAAGTGGGATTAGAATTTCGACCGGTACAGACACAATGGGTCAAGTGGCCTCTTTCTGTGCCTTAAACTTCCTATGATTCTTTTCTATGAAAGTAAACAAACTGATAGCGCACTTTGAAGTAAATAAATATGATCTGATAGTCATTACGGAGACATGGCTGCAGAATGACAAGGATTAGGTCCTGAATATTGAGGGGTATATGACATTCAAGAAGAATAGAAAGCTGGGTAAAGATGGAGGGGTGCACTCTTAATCAAGGATGGCATTGGTGCAATAGTTAGAGGTGACCTTGGTTCGAGAGATCAGGATGTAGAATCGGTTTGGGTGGAGATGAGGAATAGTAGGAGAAAGAAGTCACTAGTGGGAGTGGTCTACAGGCCCCCGAACAGTAATTACAGTGTAGGACGAAGTATACAAGAAGAAACATTGGGTGCTTGTGATAAAGGGGCGGCAATAATCATGGGCGATTTTAATCTACATATAAACTGTAAAGATCAGATTGGCAATAGTAGCCTGGATGAAGAGTTCATAGAATGCTTTTGAGATAGTTTCTGAGAACAGCATGTTCTGGAACCAACCAGAGAGCAGGTTATATTAGACTTGGAATTGTGTAATGTGACAGGATTAATTAATGACCTCAGAGTAAAGGCACCTCTAAGTAGCAGTGACCACAATATATTTGAATTGTACATCCAGTTTGAAAGAGAAAAGAGTGGGTCTAAGACTAGTATTTTAAACTTGAATAAGGGCAACTATGTGGGCATGAAAGCTGAGCTAGTTGAAGTGAACTGGGTTATTAGGCTTGGAGATAGATCAACCTCCTTAATAATCAATTCTACCACCTTCTCCACGACAGACGTCAAGGCAACGGTCCTATAGTTACCAGTTTTCTGCCTCCCCCCCATCTTGAATAGAGGGGTTATATTTGCTACTTTCCAGTCTGATGGAACATTACCAGAATCTAGCAAATTTTGAAAAATTAACACCAACGCATCTACTATCTCATTAGCCACCTCTTTTAAGATCCTAGGATGAAGTCCATCAGGATCCGGGGACTTGTTAGCCCACAGCTCCATCAGTTTGCTCAGTACTGCTTCCCTGTTGATTGTAATTTCACCAAGTTCCTCTCTTCCTTCCATCTCCTGATTTACAGCTATTGCCGGAATGTTTTGTGTATCCTCTATAATGGAGACAGAAGCAAAATATTTGTTCATTGCATCTGCCATTTCCTTACTATCTACTATTAGCTCTCCATTCTCACTCTCTAGGGACCAGCACTCACTTTACTTACTCTTTTCCTTTTTAAATATCTGTAGAAACTCTTGCGATCTGTTTTTACATTCCTAGCTAGCTTCCTCTCAAACTCTAATTTCTTTCTCCTGATTAACCTTTTAGCCGACATTTAAGGGGATATTTCAGAATGCTCAGAATAAGTATATTCCTACAATAAAGAAAAATTCTAAGGAGAGGGCCCACCATTCATGGTTAACTAAAGAGGTTAAGGAAAGCATCAAACTTAAGCAAAAGTCATACAATTGTGCAAAGATGAGTGGCAGTTCAGATGACTGGTCAGAATATAAAGAACGGCAGAGAATGGCTAAAAGGTTAATCAGGAGAAAGAAATTAGAGTTTGAGAGGAAGCTAGCTAGAAATGTAAAAACAGGTAGCAAGATTTTCTACTGATATTTAAAAAGGAAAAGAGTAAGTAAAGTAAAGTGCTGGTCCCCTAGAGAGTGAGAATGGGGAGCTAATAGTAGATAATAAGAAAATGGCAGATGCAATGAACAAATATTTTGCTTCTGTCTCCATTATAGAAAATACACAAAACATTCCGGCAATAGCCGTAAATCAAGAGGTGGAAGGAAGAGAGGGACTTGGTGAAATTACAATCACCAGGGAAGCGAAACTGATGGAGCTGCGGGTTGACAAGTCCCCAGGTCCTGATGGACTTCATCTTAGGGTCTTAAAAGAGGTGGCTAATAAGATAGTAGATGCATTGGTGTTAATTTTTCAAAATTCGCTAGATTCTGGTAATGTTCCATCAGACTGGAAAGTAGCATCTATTCAAGATGGGGGAGGCAGAAATAAGGTCATAAGAACTAGGAGCAGTAGGCAATTCAGCCCCTTGAGCCTGCTCCGCCATTCATTACGATCATGGCTGATCTCATCTCGACCTCAACTCCACTTTCCTGCCCGTTCTCCATAACCGTTCAACCCTTTACTAATTAAAAATCTGTCTACCTCCTCTTTACAGGCGGCGCAGTGGTTAGCACCGCAGCCTCACAGCTCCAGGGACCCGGGTTCAATTCTGGGTACTGCCTGTGCGGAGTTTGCAAGTTCTCCCTGTGACCGCGTGGGTTTTCGCCGGGTGCTCTGGTTTCCTCCCACTGCCAAAGACTTGCAGGTGATAGGTAAATTGGCCATTGTAAATTGCGCCTAGTGTAGGTAGGTGGTAGGGAATATCGGATTACTGTAGGGTTAGTATAAATGGGTGGTTCTTGGTCGGCACAGACTCGGTGGGCCGAAGGGCCTGTTTCAGTGCTGTATCTCCAAATAAAATAAAATAAATTTACTCAATGTCCCAGCATCCACTGCACTCTGGGGTAGTGAATTCCACAGACCCACGACCCTTTGAGAGAAGTAATTTCTCCTCATCCCTGTTTTAAATCTTCTACTCCTTATCCTAAAACTATGACCTCTTGTTCTAGATTGCTCCAATAGAGGAAACATCCTCTCTATATCTACTTTGTCAATCCCCTTAATCATCTTATATACCTCAATTAGATCCCCTCTCATTCTTCTAAACTCTAGAGAGTAAAGGCCTAAGCTGCTCAATCTCTCTTCATCCCTGGAATCAATCTAGTGAACCTCCTCTGAACTAGCTCCAATGCAACTATATCCCTCCTCAAGTAAGGGGACGAAAACTATACGCAATACTCCAGGTACGGTCTCACTAATGCCTTGTCCAGTTGCAGCAACACTTCCCTACTTTTATATTCTATTCCTTTAGCAATAAATCCCAAAATTCCATTTGCCTTCCTTATTACCTGCTGTACCTGCATACTAGCTTTCTGTGATTCATGCACGAGGATACCCAGATCCCTCTGCACTGAAGCATTCTGAAGTTTCTCTCCATTTAGATAATAACTTGCCTTTCTATTCTTCCGACCAAAGTGGATAACCTCACACTTATCCACGTTAAACTCCATCTGCCAAATTTTGGCCCATTTACCTAACCTATCCATATCCATTTGTAAATTTCTTATTTCTTTATTGCAACTTACTATCCCACCTATTTTAGTGTCATCTGCAAATTTGGCTCTAGTACCTTCTATCCCTTCATCCAAGTCATTAATATATATTGTAAATAGTTGGGGCCATAGGTCATTATGGGCCAGTTAGCTTGACATCTGTCATGTTAGAATCAATTATTAAGGAGGTAGTAGCTGGGCACGTAGAAAAACTCAAGGTAATTGGGAATAATCAGCATGGTTTTGTGAAAGGGAAATCATGTTTAACCAATTTATTGGAGTTCTTTGAAGGAGTGACATGTGCTGTGGATAAAGGGGAGCCCGTTGACGTACTGTACTTGGATTTCCAGAAGGCATTTGACAAGGTTCCACATAAAAGGTTATTGTGCAAAGTAGGAGCTCATGGTGTAGGGGGTAACATATTAGCATGGATAGAAGATTGGCTGGCTGGCATAAAACAGAGAGTATGAATAAATGCGTCCTTTTCTGATTGGCAGGATGTGATGAGTGGAGTCCCACATGGGTCTGTGCTGGGGTCTCAACTTTTTACAATTTATATCAGTGACTTAGATGAAGGGAGCAATGGGATGGTAGCAAATTTGCAGATGACACAAAGATAGGTAGGAAAATATGTTGTGAAGAGGAAATAAGGAGGGTACAGACCGATATAGATAGGTTGAATGAATGGGCCAAAATCTGGTAGATGGAGTATAATGTGGGAAAATGTGAAGTTGTTCACTTTGGCAGGAAGAATAAAAAAGCAGAATATTACTTAAATGGAGAACGACTACAGAATTCCGAAGTGCAGAGGGATCCAGGTGTTCTAGTGTCGGAGTCACAAGATGTTAGTATGCAGGTACAGCAGGTAATAAAGAAGGCTAATGGAATACTACCCTTTATTATGAGAGGAATTGAAAAGAAAAGTAAGGATGTTATGCTTCAGTTATACAGGGCATTGGTGAGACCACATCTCGAATATTGTGAGCAGTTTTGGTCTTCTTATTTAAGGAAGGATGTAAATGCGTTGGAGGCGGTTCAGAGGAGGTTTACTAGATTGATACCTGGAATGAGTGGGTTGTCTTATGAGGAAAGGTTGGACAGACTGGGCTTGTTTTCACTGGAGTTTAGAAGAGTGAGGGGAGACTTGATTGAAGTATATAAGATCCTGAACGGTCTTGACAAGGTCGATGTGGCGAGGATGTTTCCTCTTGTGGGTGAGTCCAGAACTAGGGGGCACTGTTTTAAAATTAGGGGTCGCCTTTATAAGACAGAGATGAGGAGAAAGTTTTTCTCTCAGAGGGTTGTGCGACTTTGGAACTCTCTGCCTCTGAAGGTGGTGGAGGTGGGGTCATTGAATATTTTTAAGGCGGAGGTAGATAGATTCCTGTTAGGCATGGGAATCGAGGGTTTACGGAAGTAGATGGGAGCATGGAATTCAAAACACAAACAGATCAGACATGATCTTATTGAATGGCAGAGCAGGTTCGTGGAGCCGAATGGCCTACGTCTGCTCCTAATTCGTATGTTCGTATGTTTCCTCCTTCCATGCTGCAGCCACTGAGGAAGCACCTCGTTGAAGCACTCGGATAGGCAAAGGAACATGGAAGAAAGGCACTAAGGGAATGAACAATTAGTTTCATTTTGTGTGCATTATTTAATGATGTGCTGCCTGTAGTCATACAGCTGCTATTTATTGAGGAAGCGTAAGTTAAAGGGATCATGAAGTAATAACAGGTTAGTTGCTGGATAATTTCTTCTGACTCTCGGTGCAATTGGATGCATCCAACCTTTCTGTTGAGGAAAATGGCCAAATTCAGATGAGGAGCAGTCAAGGCAAAGTGGATGCAATCAATAGCACCCTGCATCAAGAGGAAGCCTGCAAACTATGTAAAACCTCATGCTCATTCCTCCTGCTTGTCTCTGGCAAGAGGGAATGAGGTGAAGGTGTTTTGGTTATAAAGAGCCTCATGTCTCCAACAGACTGAAAGGAGCCAGTTGCATAAAAATTAAGGCCATGGTCACTTTTACAGCCACAGGCAATGCTGTCCTTGCCCGACTTTGAGGCTACGTTTGTGGCTGCAACAGTAGCACATTTCAGTCATGATCTGTTTTGTGAAACAAAGACATCGTATACATTGGTTCTCACTGGCGCTGAGGTAAGATAATTGCTTTTTGAAATCCTCAGTGGATATGGCCTGGTGTGTACCTTTCTCCCCTCCTCCTCCTCCTCCATCTTCTAGCAGCTTGTCCTGTCCTATGTGGCCTCTCTTCACTCTCCCAGTTAGGTTCAATTCTCAGAGGAAGCACTGTCAGGCCACTCATTTGGAAGCAACTTCTTTCAGCACAATATTTTATATGACAAAAATGGTATGGTGACACCAGTCAGGCCACTCCCGGTCGAGTACTCAAACTTCAGCCAAGTATCAAAAATCAACAAAAATACATCCGCTTGCACCAGCAGTCAGAAGAAATAATCTAGCAGCTAAACAGTAATTCCTTCATGATCCCTTTAACTAGCACTGGTGGGGTAGACCATTCATTCCATTTAACATCATGTGAGGTTAAACAAAGATTTGCTGAAGTGTAGAGTTACAAATGGCAGCAGTGGCTTCAAATCAAAGTGGTACACTGAATCACATCGTGATCTCACTCTCTGCATGCTGCTCAAGGTCATTGGGAAAATGCGTGCAAACAAGAATGCAAGAACACAAGCACAGTATGATTAGAACAAATCAACATGGTTTTACTAAAGGGAAATACTGTTTGACAAATTTGTTAGAGTTTTTTGAGGATGTAACTAGTAGGGTAAATAAAGGGGAACCAGTAGATGTGGTATACCTGGATTTCCAAAAGGTATTTGATAATGTTCCACACGAAAGGTGATTAGGCAAGATAAGGGCTCATGGAGTTGAGGATTATATATTAGCATGGAAAGATGATTGGTTAATGGAGAGGAAGCAAAGATTGAGCATAAGCAGGCATTTTCAAGTTGGCAGGCTGTGACTAGTGGATTGCTGCAAGAATCGTGCTGGGCCCTCAGCTATTTACAATCTATATCAATGACTTAGATGAAGAGACAGAGTAATGTATCTAGGTTTGCTGTTGATATAAAGCTAGGTGGAAAGGTAAGCTGTAGGTAGGACACTGAGAGGCTGCAAAGAGATATACACAGGTTAAGTGAGTGGATAACAAGATGGCAGATGGAATATAATGTAGGGAAGTATGAAATTATTCATATAATAAAAGCAAAATACTGCAGATGCTGGAAATCTGAAATAAAAACAAGAAATGCTGGAAATACTCAGTAGGTCTGGCAGCATCTGTGGAGAGAGAAGCTAAAGTGAATGTGGGACCCTTAGGGGATGAGACTGTGGAATTAATAACAGGGAACAGGGAAATAGCAGATAATTTAAACCAATATTTTGCATCGGCCTTCATGGTGGAGGACATTATAAACATCCCAACAATAATAGATGAGCAAGGTGTAAATGGGAGGGAGGAACTTGTAATAATCTCTATCACGAGGGAAAAGATGAAGGACAAACTGATGGAACTAAAGGCAGACAAGTCGCCAGGACCTGATGGCCTGCATCTAAGGGTTATAAAAGAAGTGGCTGCAGAGATAGTGGAGGCATTGGTCATAATATACTAAAACTCATTGGATTCTGGTAGGGTACCAGTGGATTGGAAAACCGCTAATGTGATGCCCCTAGTCAAGAAAGGAGGGAGACAGAAAGCAGGAAACTATAGAACAGTTAGCTTAACATCTGTAATTGGGAAAATGCTAGAATCCATTATTAAGGAAGAAATAGCAGGACATTTAGAAAAACATAATGCAATCAAACAGAGTCAACATGGTTTTATGAAAGGGAAAACATGTTTTGACAAATTTGTTAAGAGTTCTTTGAGGATATAACAAGCAGAGTGGATAAAAGGGAACTGGTATATGTAGTGTAATTGGATTTTCAGAAGGCGTTTGATCAGGTGCCACATAAAAGGTTATTGCACAAAATAGGAGCCCAGGGTATTGGGGGTAATGTGTTGGCATGGATTGAAGATTGGCTAACACACAGAAGGCAGAGAGTCGGGATAAATGGGTCTTTTTCAGGTTGGAAAGCCGTAACTAGTGAGGTGCCACAAGGATCAGTCCTGGGGCCTCAACTATTTATCTATATTAATGACTTAGAGGAAGGGACAGAGTGTAGAGTATCCAAATTTGCTGACGATACAAAAATAGGTGGGAAGGCATGTTGTGATGAGGACACAAAGAATCTGCAAAGGGATATAGATAGGTTAAGTGAGAGGGCAAAAACTTGGCAGATGGTGTTCAATGTGGGAACGTGTGAGGTCATCCACTTTGGTAGGAAAAATAAAAAGGCAGATTATTTAGATGGAGAAAGATTTAAAAATACTGCAGTACAGAGGGATCTGGGTGTTCTTGTACATGAAACACAAAAAGTTAGCATGCAGGTGCAGCAAGTACTTAGGAAGGCAAATGGAATTTTGTCCTTTATTGCTCGGGGGTTAGAGTTTAAAAATAGGCAAGTCTTGTTACAACTGTACAGGGTGTTGGTGAGGCCACACCTAGAGTACTGCATACAGTTTTGGTCCCCATATTTAAGGAAGGATATACTAGCATTGGAGGCAGTTCAGAAAAGGTTCACTAGGCTGATTCCTGGGATGAAGGGGTCGTCTTATAAAGAACGGCTAAACAGGTTAGGCCTTTATTCATGGGAGTTTAGAAGAATGAGGGGTGATCTTATTGAAACATATAAGATTCTAAGGGGGCTTGACAGTGGAGATGTTGAGAATATGTTTCCACTGGTGGGGGAATCTTGAACTAGGGGACATAGTTACAGAATAAGGGGTCACACATTTAAAACTGAGATGCGAAGGAATTTCTTCTCTCAGAGGGTGGTGAATTTCTGGAATTCTCTACCTCAGAGAGTTGTGGAGGCCAGGTCACTAAATGTATTTAAGGAGGAGGTAGATAGATTTTTGAAATCTTGGGGAGTTGAGGGTTATGCGGAGCAAGCCCGAAAGAGGAGTTGAGGCCTGGGACAGATCAGCCGTGATCTTATTGAATGGTGGGGCGGTCTTGAGGGGCTGAATGGCCTACTCCTGCTCCTATTTCTTATGTTCTTATGTTCTTCTGTTCTAAGCAGAGTTAACGTTTCAGGTCAGTGACCCTTCATCAGAACTGTTTATTCATGTTGGTCATAAGAATAGAAAAGCAGAATATTTTTTAAAAGGTCTGAAACTTGTAAGTGTTGATATTCAAAGAGACTTGGGTGTGCTTGTACAAGGAATGCAAAAAGTTAGCATGCAGGTACAACAATCAATGAGGAAGGCAAATGGCATGCTGGCCTTTATTGCAAGGGGATTGGAGTACAGGTTTAAAGAAATATTGCTACAAATTGTCTTGGGTTTTGCTGAAACCACATCTGGAGTACAGTGTGCAGTTTCTGGTGCTGACATTTTTCAGCACGCCGCACTCTGCGGCAGCGCACTAAGAGAGTGGCGGCCTTCTGACACGGAAGTGCCGCCACACAGTCCCCGTGATATAATGCACAGGGACTGATTTAAATGGAGGGGGCAGAGCGGCACCCCCGATGACACAGAGGGGGTGGCCGCCGCGTCCCCAGCAACAGCGCGCGCCATTGTGCAGTCGCCGGTGCCATTTTTAAAGGACTCCAACCACTTCTGGTAAATTTAAATATTTCAAGTGTTGTATGAAACATTTATATTTCAAATAAAAAATTGAAACATGCAGGCCCTTTCCCAACCGCCACAGTGGTGTATTTACTGTCTGTTGTGTTTGTAATGTTTTTTACTCCCAGCACGAACTTTCCCCCCCCCCAACATCTCCACTTTTGCCCTTCAACCTCTTCCCACCATCCCCACAACCAATAGGTATACGTTTCCCCGCTCCTCCACCCCTCCTGCCCTGAAAAGTTTATTCCTTTCCCCTCCCCACCAATTTCTCGCCTCGGAACTCCATACAAAGTTCCAAAGGCGCACAAGTTGCTGGCAGTGGCCGTAAAATTGGCGTGGGATAGGCACCACCAGCAAGTAAATTCATTTGCATCTTATTTATGTTAATTTAAATATTTAGATGAAGGCCCTGCTGCCAAGCAGCGGGTGGACGGCACCGAGGTCCCCCCTTCGGCGCTAATATGCAGCAGGTCCTGCTTGATGTCGGGGGTCGAGGCAAGCCTCTCCCTCCAGAATTTTACTGGCCTCTCGCTGCAGTCCACAGCGGTGAGGGGCAGGTAAAATTCAGCCCCTGGTCTCCGCATTTAAGAAAGGAGATAATTGCATTACAGGCAGTACAGCAAAGGTTCACTAAATTGGAGGGGGCTGTCCTATAATGAGAGGCTGAGTAAATTGGGCCTGTATTCTCTGGAGTTTAGAAGAATGAGCGTTGATCTCATTTTAACATACAAGATTCTGAAGGGGCTGGGTGGGGTAGATGCTGAGAGACTGTTTCCGCTGGTCAGGGAATCTAAAACACGGGCACCATCTCAGGATAAGGGGCCGATCATTTAGGACTGAGATGAGCAGAAATTACTTCACAAAAAGGGTCATGAATCTTTGGAATTCTCTACCCCAGAGAGTTGTGGATGCTCCATCATTGAATACATTTAAGGCTGGGATAGGCAGTCTCTCAGAGAATCAAGGGATATGGCAAGCAGGCGGGAAAGTGGATTTGAAGCCGAAGATCAGCAACCGTCGTATTGAATGGTGAAGCAGGCTCAACGAGCTGTATAGTCTACTCCTGCTCCTCTTTCTTGTGTTCTCATGTTCTAAACTAGTATTAGGAATAATCTCGCGAGGCTGTGTCATCAATGTGAAACATCACAAGCAGCAAACACAAGTCAGAGTATCATAAATACAATGCTGCAGCCCTATCTCCGATTTGGACTTTCATCTAGTGAAGTTCCGTACCGAACCTTTGCAAAATCACCCCATAAATGAGTTTCTGGGTATTCGTAGATATTGCATAGAAGCATTACTGTCAATAATGTCCTTCAAGGGAGGAAATCTGCTGTCCTTACCTGGTCTGGTCTACATGTGACTCCAGACCCACAGCAATGTGGTTGACTCTTAACTGCCCACTGAAATGGCCTAACAAGTGATTCAGTTGCATCAAACCATTATAGAAAAGTCAAAAAAGAATAAAACTGAACAGAACACCCAGCAATAACCTAGGCACCAGAAATGACAATAGCACACCCTTGCCCAGTCGACACTTCATAGTCCTCTTCACTAACATCTGGGGACATGTGCCAAAATTGGGACAGCTGTTCCACAGACTATTCAAGCAACAACCTGACATAGTCATACTCACCAAATCATACCTTACAGCCAATGTCCCAGAGTCCTCTATCACCATCCCTGGGTATCTCCTGTCTCACCATCAGGACAGAGGCACCAAGAGGTGGTGGAACAGTGGCATACAGTCAGGAAGTAGTGGCCATGGGAGTCCTCAATATTAATTCCAGTCTCATGGCTTCAGGTCAAATATGTGCAAGGAAGCCTCCTGCTGATTACCACCTACTGCCCTCCCTCAGCTAATGAATCAGTGCTTCTCCATGTTGAACACCACTTGGAGGAAGCACTGAGGGTAAAAAGGGTGCAGAATTTACTCTGAGTGGGGGACTTCAATGTTCATCACCAAGAGTGGCTCGGTATCACCACTAATGACCAAGCTGGCTGAGTCCTGAAGGACATATCTGTTAGACAGGGCCTGGGGCAGATGATGAGAGAACCAACAAAAGGGAAAAACCTACTTGACCTTGCCCTCATCAATTTACCTGTCGCAGATGCATCTGTCCATGACACTAATGGTAGGAATGACCACCGCACAGTCCTTGCGGAAATGATGTCCTGTCTTCGCAATTTGATAGATTTAGAACATATCTGGCAGTTCGAAACGAGGCAACCATGAGACACTGTGTGCCATCAGCAGCAGCAGAATTGTATTCACTCACAATCTGTAAACTCGTGGCCCAGCATATCCCTCACTCTACCATTAACATCAAGCCAGGGATCAACCCTGGTCAATGAGAAGTGTAGGACAGCATGCCAGGAGCAGCCCCAGGCATAACTAATAATGAGTTGCCATACTGGTGAAGCTACAGTACAGGACTACATGCATGCTAAACAGCAGAAGCAGCATGCAATAGACTGAGCTAAGCGATCCCACAACCAATGGAACAGATCAACAGATGGTGGTAAACAACCAAACAACTAATAGGAGGAAGAGGCTTCAGAAACATCCCCATCCTCAATGATAGGGGAGCCCAGCATGTCAGTACAAAAGGCAAAGTTGAAGCATTTGGAACCATCTTCAGCCAGAAGTGCTGAATGAATGATTCATCTCAGCCTTCACCTGAGGTTCCCAGCACCACAGGTGCCAGTCTTCAGCCAATTCAATTCACTTCATGTGATATCATGAAACAGCTGAACACACTGGAAGCGGCAAAGGCTATGGGCCCTGACAACATCCCGACTGTAGTACTGAAATAGTACTCCAGAACTAGTTGCACCCTTAGCCAAGCTTTTCCAGTATATCTTTTATTTTTATTTTCATGGGATGTGGGTGTCGCTGGCAAGGCCAGCATTTGTTGCACATCCCTAACTGCCCTTGACAACTTAGTGACTTGCTAGGCCATTTCAGAGGGCAGTTAAGAGCCAACCACATTGCTGTGGGTCTGGAGTCACATGTAGGCCAGACTAGGTGGGGACAGCAGATTTCCTTCCCTAAAGGACATTAATAAACCAGATGGGTTTTACAACAATTGATGATAGTTTCCTGGCACGATTAATGAGATTAGTGTTCAATTCCAAATTTTCATTAATGAATTGAATTTAAATTCCACCAGCTGCCATGCTGGGATGTGAAACTGTGTCCCCAGGGCTTTAGCTTGGGCCTCTGAGTTACTAGTTCAATGACATTACCACTCCACCACCATCTCCCCTACAACATTGGTATCTACCTGACAATGTGGAAAATTGCCCAGGTATGTCCTGTACACAAAAAGCAGGACAAATCCAATCCGACCAATTATCACTCCATCAGTCTACTCTGAATCATCAAAAAGTGACAGAAGGTGTTGTCGATAGTGCTATCAAGCAGCACTTACTCAGGAATAACCTGCTCACCTGTTTGAGTTCTACCAAGGCTACTTGGCTCCAGACCTCATTACAGCCTTGATCCAAATATGAATAAAAGAGCTGAACTCCAGAGGTGAGGTGAGAGTGACTGCCCTTGACATCAAGGTGACCACAGCAAAATTGAAATTAATGGGAATCAGCAGGAAAAATCTTCACTGTTTGGAGTGATACCTAGCACAAAGAAAGAATGGAAGCCAATCATCTCAATCCCAGGATATCGCTACAGAAGTTCCTCAGTGTTGTGTCCTAGGCCCAACCATCTTCAGCTGCTTCATCAATGACCTTCCCTCCATCATAACATCATAAGTGGGGATGCTTGTTGATGTTTGCACAGTGTTCAGTACCATTTACAACTCCTCAAATATTGAAGCAGTCCATGTCCGCAATCAGCAAGACCTGGACAACATTCAGGTTTAGACTAACAAGTGGCATGTAACATTTGTGCCACACAAGTGTCAGGCAATGACCATTTCCAACGAGAGAGAATCTAACTATCTCCTCTTGACATTCAACGGCATTACCATCACTGAATCCCCCACCATCAACATCCTAGTGATTACCATTGACCAGAAACTTAACTGGACCAGCCACATAAATACTGTTGCTACAAGAGCAGGTCAGAGGCTGGGGACTCTGTGGCAAGTAACTCACCTCCTGACTCCCCAAAGCCTGTCCACCATCTACAAGGCAAAAGTCAGGAGTGTGATGGAATATCCTCCACTTGCCTGGATAAGTGCAGCTCCCACAACATCCAAGAACCTCAACACCATCCAAGACAAAGCAGCCCCCTTGATTTGCACTCCATCCACCCATCCACCACCTTCAACATTCATTCCCTCCACCAGTGGTACACAGTGGCAGCAGTGTGTACCATCTACAAGATGCACTGCAGCAACGCGCCAAGGCTCCTTCAGCAGCACCATCCAAACCCTTGACGTCTACCACCTAGTTGAATAGGGGCAGCAGAGGAATGGGAACACCACCATCTGCAAGTTCCCTTCCAAACTACATACTAATGGTTCAAGAAGACAGCTCACCACTACCTTCTCAAGGGCAATTAGGGTTGGGCAACAAATGCTGGCCTTACTAGCAATGCTCACATCCCATTAACAAATAAAAAAAAATGATCATATGATCTCATCTGCTACCAAGCAAGCCTTCCTAAATTATGCAAGCATTCAATGTAAAAATGTGTGGCATTCACCTGTCTCCACTCCAGTATTAGTAGAAAATCCAAACTTGTTTGAAAATCATCTTTAAGAATACAAATTTTGCAATGAAAGTATATTTTTCTCACTATGACACTTATTTAACTTTAGCATTCTATTGCACTCATGCCTTCTTGATGTCTCAGCTTTAACTCAATCTATTGATTTCAGATATCTATCTCAATTTGAAGATTTGTTTGATTTGGAATGTAAGTCAACATTCTTTATTAGTCTTAAAAATAATCACTTATAAATGTCTGCTTGCTTTCATCAATTCTGGCCTTGTAAAACAAGTTAACAATAATAACATCTTGCAATGATATGTAGTTATCCTTTAACATAGCAAAATCCCCAAGGTACTTTAGAGAAGCCAATCAAAAAAGAATTGTTCACTGAATCAAAGAAAGAGATATTAGGATGGGGTTACCAAACATTTGGTCAAAGCAGTAGGCTTTAAGGAGGAGAGGGGTGAACTGGCAGAGGGGGGCTATGGAGGAATTCCAGAGCATGGGGACTAGACACCTGAAGGCATGCATGTCAGTGGTGGGGTAAAGGAACGTGTGGACGCACAAGACACCAGATAGTTCAATGGTGGAATTATAGGATTGGTGGAGGGTACAGGGAGGGATGAAGCCACAAAAGGATTTAAACACAAGGATCAGAACTTTAAATTGGAGGCATTGAAGGACTGGGAGTCAATGTAGGGAAGCAAAAGCGGAGGTGATGGGTGAGTAGGACTTGCAGATACATTACAGGCTGCATAGTTTTGGATGAATTGAAGTTTACAAAGGGTGAAGGATGGGAGGCCAGCCAAGAGTGCACTGGAATAGTTGATCTGCAGGTGACAGATGCAAGCATGAGGATTTCAGCAGCAGATTGTCTCAGGCATAGAATATTAGAGGGGTGGAATGAAATGGTCATTGTAATGGTGAGGATACGTGGTCAGCTTGGGTTTGAATTGGATGCCAAGATTGTGAACAGTTTGGTTCAGCCCGGGACAATGGCTGGAGAGGGGGATGGAATGTGTGGCAAGAGTGCATTGTTTGTGTCAGGGGCAGTTTGCCATGCCCCTAATTTTTTATCATTAGTTATCTGAGCACTTCTTAAAGTTTTTGACTCCTTACTGTAAAATCTGTATTTTTGTGTTTGTAAAGAAAGTGATTAACGGTGTTGTGGGGGGATATCAAAGTCTGTTGCCAAAACTAAAAAAGACATTGTTTGTAAAATTTTGCACCAGAGCATCTGTGGTTTTGCTACCATTTTGATATCAAAATGGCATCTGCATTGCCACACACATTTCTAACATAACCCAGGTCAGACACCATTTTGGTAAGCGGTTGGCGTGGCCATCAGTGTAACACTGATTTGCCGCCAGTGCTGGCATTTCTACCTCATCCTCTCTTCACCTTGCACAGCTGAACATGCATTCAGCAGGACCAACCCACCATCGCTATTTAAAGGGATCAGCAACAACTTGCAGATAATCTCTTGCTGATTCATCTCTTGTTGATTAATCTCTATTGGCTCTGTTTGAATTTTGCAGAAGTTGTTGGTGGTTTGAAGATTAGCTAAAATTGGTGGTTGACAGGGAGTGATGTTGCACATGATGAAGGCCTTAGTTCTGACTTCAAACGTTCTGGTCTGATGACTTGTTCCTAGTCATGGGTGCTGTAGTTACCATCCCACTTGGCCTGCACAGTCTGACAGCAAGATTGAAAGCAAGATTGAGAGGAGTCAACAAAGAGGAAGGCAAGCTGCTCGAATAGGGAGGAGGAGGAGAGGCAGAACGGTTCTCAGCAGGAGGCTTATCCACCCAAGATTGTCAGGGAGCATTTCTCTTATCTCAATCTAAGCCAGGAACAGTGTGTGCAAAGGAGATGCTCACAGAAATCTGCCACCTCTTTCAGGCAGACCTGCAGTCACAGAGCAGAACGATGACTGCACTACCAGTGGCTATGAAGGTGACAGTGGCCACGAAAGTCTTCATTTTGAATTGTTCGTGGTGGGAACAGATGGCATCTTTACCATCCCCCTCTTAGCCACTCACTGTTACAATAGACTTTTTATCCCAGGAGAGGGGAGTACATTATGTGCTCTCTGACCAGAGTAAAACAGGTGAGTGTGCATGTGACTTTGCCAGGATAGTGGGCTGGCCCATGTTGCAGGGTGTCATCAACTGCACACACATGGCTTTCCAGGCACCGTATCTAAATACTGAGATATTCCTCAACCGCAAAGGGTTTCACTCCCTGTATATGCAATTGACGTGCAACCATGCTCAGAACATCATGCAGGTCAATGCCTGCTATCCTGGTAGCAGTCATGATGCACTTATTCTGTGCCAGTCTGCTGTTCAATCAGTGTTTAAGCTACCATGTCAAACTGGAGGGTGGTTGCTGGGAGACAAAGGATATCCATTGACCCCTGGCCCATGACTCCAGTGTGCAACCCAACCACACGCAGGCAACATGCATATAATAAGAGCCATTTTGCCACATGAAACATCATTGAGCAAACCATTAGGATGCTCGAGCAAAACTTCTGCTGTCTGGATCACTCTGGACGAGCTCTGCAGCACTTGCCGAAGCATGTGCAATAATTTGTTTTGTTCTGATGTGTCCTGCACAACCTCACCACCATGAGGCCACAGCCCTTGCCACCCAGTATACAGCAAGCAGTTGAGGAGGAAGGGAGGAGACAACCACAACATCCCCTTTACTTTGGGCTGTCCATGATCACCTCATCTGACTGCAGTACCAATGAACGCACTCCAATTCCCATTCTACAACAGTCCTACACCCTACCTTTCCTCTGTCACTGATCATCACTGTTACAACCTGGTGAGAAAGGGGTCTAGGGGTTCCCTCTCAGCCTTTTCCTGTTTTGACCGTAACTGGGTTTAATTTTTAAAAACACCGTGTTTTTAGCTTCCCCTCGGTGAATCTTTGTTCATTGTTCTCCAATTGGAATGGCAAAGAAATCAACAAGACGGGTTTTCTTAGATTTAAACAAGAAAAGTGTAAGTATATTAACCTTAAAACTCTAATTCGGTTAAAACTAGTAAAAATACGTAACACAACTACGCTACTATGCACATGCGATAAACACATATGCCGATGGAGACAGAAAAGGAGAAAGAATCAAGGGGAAAAGTTTGAAGCAATAGGTAGAGTTCATTTACTGTCTTTTGAGTTTGATGTAAAGTCTTTGGTTGCAGTTAAATCTTGCCGTCTCGTTGGGGCCCAGTACATGCTTTCGAACTTGCTTTGATGGTTTTCTGTCATGGCTTAGTTTCTTCTGTGGGTCCCTGTCTTTGCTTGAGAGGGAGAGAGAGAGAGAGCCAGGGAGAGATGCTCTTTCTTCAAGTTCAGTTGCAGTCTTACTCCAAAATGTTCCGTGAGCACAATTCAAAACTCCAAGATGGCCAGCAGGTTAGTCATGTGACTAACCCCTTACTTGGAACAAACCGTTCTTGCAGTTTGTGGATTGTCCATCTTAACAGACACCCACAGTGGGTGGGGGGGGGGGGGTGGAGGGGGTGTCATGGAATGCTGGCTTTTTACACATTCAGTGTCTGGTGATCAAAATCCATTTGGATTAATTGAACCAGGGAGCAGTTCCATTGTCTTCTCCAGGCAACTATATCTTAGAATGCAAATGTTTCCAGCCACTGTCCATTTAAAATGCAGGTACAGCCATATTTAAGTCCAGTAAGAGTTTAAAAATTCATTTCCATATGACAAAATTAATATGCCTCATTCTTGGCAGGTGGGGTTTCCATCACATCACAGTGTCCTCTTGACCACAATACTGAAATAAAAATCACCACAAAACAACCATTCCAAACTAATTTTATCAAACAAACCATCCAATATTCCATTCAAAAGTCAACTAGTCCCCCTTGTGCAGTCCCTTAGTGCTTGTTGTTTAGGTATCTTTGCCTGGTTTAGTGCTTCTACGCAGTGCTACCTCAGTGGTTGCAGCATGGTTAGTGAAGGCTGAAGACTTTCAGTGGGGGACACTGCAGATGGCCTTGCAGGATTCCCTTCAGCAGCTCTGGACCTAGAAGACCCAGCTTCAGATGACAGCAGTCTAAGTCTGCATGATAACAAACTGAGCTTGCCTGACTTCAGTCTGAGCTTCTGAGGGAATTCCAGAGCTTTGAGCCTAAGCAGCTGAAAGTATGGCCAACAATGGTGGAGCAATTAAAATCTGGGATACTCAAGAGTCCAAAATTAGAGAAACACAGTTATGTTGAAGGGTTTTAGGGCTGGAGGCGACAGAGAGGGGCGAGACCATAAAGGGATTTGAAAACAAGGATGAGAATTTTAAAATTAAGGCATTGCTCAACTGAGATCTTGTGTAAGTCAGCAAGCACAGGACTTTGAATGAGTAAGGACAAGGGCAACAGTGTTTTGGATGATCTTAACTTTACGGAGGGTAGAATGCTCAGACTGCTGTCACCTTGGCTGCAGGTACCAATCTTCAAAGGGGTTTGCATGGTGTCACAACAGTCAAGCAATCCGTCCTTTGACCCATTGCTAGGATTGTTTTGGTGCCACCCCAAGGGAGTGACAATGGCTCCGTGGAGCACAAACCTACTGTCCTCTCTCAGAATGACAGCATTCATCCTCCCACCACTGCCACTCCCCCCATGCCCTTGCTATTGCCTTTCAGTCAACCAGCTAAACTGAGAGTTGAGAAGGAACACAAGGCAAAAACATGCCATCATCCTCAGTATGATCAGCAACACTGGGTGCCACAGACTCCGTCTCAACTGTCCCCATGATGCCAAGAACCATTTGCTCCATAAGGCTTAGGAGATGCATGCTAGTTCTGCTCTTCTCCCTTCTGTTGTGTACCACCTTGTCCTGCAAGGGAGAGGGCAGAATATCAGTAGCTGTGTAGCATTGTGTTTGGGTGATGATACTTCTATAGTTGAAGAGCTGGAGGTATGTGTCAGCAGCGAGAGATAGGTGTCAGTCTGGTAGCATTGGTAGGTGTGTGAGGGTGAGGTGGAATATCTGGATATTAGGTGTAATGTCCTGAGTGCCAGGGGGTGCTTTTGGGTGAGTGATGCAGGTTTGGTGAATAGCAATACAAGAGGCTGGTGTTGTGGTGGGTAGATGTCATGTGAAGATGCATTCACTAACCTGATCTCACTAATGCGTGAGATCATTACATTTCTTGCAGTACTGCTGCATGGCCCTCAGGTTCATATGTCAGGAATGGACTTACTTGGCCACCTGCTCCCACTCCCTTCTGAGAGTGGTCCTTGAGGACCTCTTGTCACCCTGTAGACCCATGGCGTCTCTCCTCCTGCCCACCTGCACGACTAATGCCTCCAGTGCTGCATCCATCACTATTTGCCTCCAATTAAATATTGAGACGATTGAAGCAATTGTCTTCAGTTCCCAGCACAAAAACCGCTCATTAGCTACCAACTCCTGGCAACAGTCTGTCAAACCAGACTTGGTGGCATATTTGATCCCGAGCTGAGTGTCCAACCACTCCATCTCTAAAACTGCCTAATTCTACCTCCATGACATCACCTGACTCCGCCCGTCTGAGTTCATCTGCTGCTGAAATTCTCATCCATGCCTTTGTTTCTTCTAGACTTGACTATTCTAATGCGCTCCTGAGAACATTGAGGCTGATGGCATGTTCTTGCCTTATGCTTTTTTTCAGGTCTCAGCTCACCCTCAGCCTGCTAATTGGCAAGATGAGTCAGCTGCTAATGGTGTGACTATGGACCTCCTGCTTCCACCAAACCCCATATCCCTTACACAAACCTTCTCCTTTTGGGTTCCTGCTTTCAGACACACAAGAACTGCCACCTGCCCAGCCACAGGAGCCCCAGCAGGAGCAAAGAGAGATAGCAACAGCATAGCACTAATGAAGAGGCCCCGCCACTGTTCGTCGGTGGTGAAGGGAGCGATTGTTGAAGGTGGTGGATGAGATGCCAATCAAGCAGGCTGCTTTGTCCTGAATGGTGTCAAACTTCTTGAGTGTTGTTAGATCTGTACTCAGTCAGGCAAGTGGAGAGCATTCCATCATACCCCTGACTTATGCCTTGTAGATGATGGACAGGCATTAGGGAGTCAGGAGGCGAGTTATTCACTGCAGATTTCCCAACTTCTGACCTGCTCTTGTAGCCACAATATTTACGTGGCTAATCCAGTTCAGTTTCTGGTCAATTATGACCCCCAGGATGTTAGTAGTAGGGGATTCGGTGATGGTAATGCCATTGAACATCAAGGGGAGATGGTTAGATTTTCTCTTGTTTGAGATGGTCTTTGCCTGGTAATTTTGTGGCACGAATGTTACTTCCCACTTATCAGCTTTATTATTATTTCCTGAATATTGTTCAGGTCTTGTTGCATCTGGACACATGTTGCTTTATTATCTGAGGAGTCGCAAATGGTGCTGAACATTGTGCAATCATCAGCGAACGTCTCCACTTCTGATCTTATGATGGAGGGAAGGTGATGGATGAAGCAGCTGAAGATGGTTGGGCCTTGGGCACTACCCTGAGGAACTCCTGCAGTGATGTCCTGGGACTGAGATGATTGACCTCCAACAACCACAACCATCTTCCTTTGTGCTTGGTATGATTCCAATCAGCAGACAGTTTTCCCCTGATTCCCATTGACTCCAGTTTTGCTCGGGCTCCTTGATGCCACACTCATTAAAATGCTGCCTTGATGTCAAGGGCAGTCACTCTCACCTCAGTAACATATAGTATCTTTCATGAGCTCAAGATGTCCCAAAGTGCTTTACTGCCAATGAAATGCAGTTAATGAAATGGAATCACTGCTGTAAGGTAGGAAACATGGCAGTCAATTTGTAAAGCAAGCTCCCACAAACAGCAATGTGATAATGACCAGATAATCTGTTTTAATGATTTTGATTGAAGTATAAATATTCACCGGGACACTCGGGATAACTCCTTTGCTTTTCTTCAAAATAGCGCATTGGGATCTTTTACATCCATCTGAAAGAGCTGAGGGAACATCAATTTAATGTCTCAACTGAAAACAGAACCTCTGACAGCACTCACTCAGTACTGCACTGGAGTGTCAAGATAGATTTTTGTGCTTAAGTATTTGGAGTGGGACTTAAACCCACAACCTGACTCAAAACTGAGCCTGCAAAGCCACAGCTGATACTGTTATTGACTGATTAACTGATATTTAGGTCCTTCATTTATTTTGTCAAATCCTGCCATTCACAGCTCCTCTAGACACTTCTTTTGTTTCTTTATTAGTCCCATTACCACACCCTTTGGTTTTGCACCATGAAATATTTTATCATTTAATCTCTCCTGCCCTCCACCCTATCACAGACCTTCCCTTTTGTTTTTCTTCCCACCCTCCCCCTTTCACTTGCTCAAAATGTATTACATTTCTAACTTTTCCTAGTTCTGATGATAGGTCACAGACCTGAAACATTGGGCTGAATTTTGTTTTACCTTTGGAGGTGCGTGGGCAAACAAAAAGGCAGAGGGCGCTGTTCGCAACATTGCCCAGCCGCCCCCCCCTCTATCATTTTGTCTGGTGGAGGGGCCCACTGGTGCAGCGTGACACTGCCAGGTAACGCCTGATGGCCTCCTTGTGGTGTTGGGTGGGTACCTACTTGGGGGGGAGCAATCCAGGGCCCCCAGAGGGCCTCCCATAGTGGCGATCACCAGCCCCCCTTGAAGACTGCCCCACCCTCACCAACACCCCCTTCCCCCACCCCGTTGCCGGAGTCTGCCTGAATGACCCAGGTGACCCCGACCCCACTCACTTGTCCCAGGGTCTTCAGCACTTTTCTCCTCTCTTCGTACTGCAGGGCCTCCTGGCGGCTCACAACCACCTTCTCAAAGACAATTAGGGATGGGCAATAAATACTGGCCTAGCCAGTGACACTCACATCCCTTGAAAGAATACGTTTTTTAAAAAAGTACCGGCAATGGCCAGTGGCAGTGGCATTGTCGGTACAGCAGAGCTGCTGGCGTTCCAATTGGCCAGCAGCTCTTGGAGGCAGGAGCTCATCCCTTAAAGGGATGGCATCCACAATGGTGGGCAATTAATTGGCTGCCCCCATTAAGTAGTTATCGGGGTCCAATGGAGAGCTGAGGCCCTCCCCTCTGCCTTTTGGCCTGCTGCCGGGACGCCTGTCACTGGAATGAAATCTGGCCTGTTAATAAAAGCAAAATACTGTAGATGCTGGAAATCTGAAATAAAAACAAGAAATGCTGGAACCACTCAGCAGGTCTGGCAGCATCTGTGGAAAGAGAAGCAGAGTTAACATTTCGGGTCAGTGACCCTTCATCGGAACTGACAAATATTAGAAAAGTCACAGGTTATAAGCAAGTGAGGTGGGGGTGGGGCAAGAGGTAACAAAGGAGGTCTAGATTGGACCAGGCCACATAGCTGACCAAAAGGTCACGGAGCAAAGGCAAACAATATGTTAATGGTGTGTTGAAACACACCTGTTAACTGGCCTGTTAACTCTGTTTCTCTCTCCACAGATGTTGCAAGATATGCTGGGTATTTCCATCATTTTCTGTTTTTATGCCAATACTCACTAATAAATTTAGAACTTTAAAATGTTATTATAGGTGAATAGAAATGTTGTTTATGTTATATAGACATCAAGTGGAAGAACGAAATAACTCAAACAAAAGTCAATAATTGTCAATGGAATTGTATCACAAATTCCACATGGTGTGAATGCTGTACTAATAATTCAATCTAGCGCACTACAATTATCACAGCCCGTAAATATACCCTTCTCTCTAGTAACAGACTAGCACCACGATAATAGGCACATTCCATTCTGTTGTTCCTGACACTTGCATTATGCTTTCATTATACTAAAGTGAAAAGAAGAAGTAACAAGTGATTGCTACAAATAGCTTCAGAGATGCATTAATTACACATGGATCGAGGGGAGACAGAGACCTTTGAATTAATGCCAAGGTGGTTTTGAGTTTGACCCTTTTTGCTGTTGATATATATTCAGTATATAGATACACACTCTATGGGTGCACCTTGGTGTTTATGTGGTACAAATTGTGCCTGTCTGTCACTAAGTAATCAGTTATATCATTGCTGCCAAAAACTCGATGTTGAATTTAGAGAGACAAAAGCAAGAGCCTATTCCTGAGTAATTTAAAGTGATTCCAGTAAATACATTCTAAGATAGATGCCATTGTATTTACAAACAGATATTAAAGCTGAAAATCTCAGTTGTCCCAGAGCAATATTCCCAACTTCAGACACGTGGAATAGTAAACATTTGTCAACTATGCAGCTGCTTTGTTGGTCTCTAGTGAACTGGATGAGGCTCCAAAAAGTTATTTTGTATTCAAATTATATCTGCAGAAATAAATCAATGATTAGATATGTGCTACCGTAGCTAATCCAGCTGAAGAAGTTTTCTTTCTGTATCTCTGAATTTTGACCATGCATGATATAATTCACATTACTTTGGCTGCAGGTATTTGAAATTATATCGTAGGATTAAAACTTGTCAAAAGAAAATGAACAATTAACCATTTGGCTCCAAAATAGCTTTATTATTACAATCATCTGTTGTTAATCAATGAAATACATTGATTGCCTCAGGAGTGTTACCTACGAATGGCTTCAGAAGAGTCTGTTTTGATGCATAAATTACAGTTTGGGCTTTCATCTACCACTATTGAGTTCCTTTCCAGCTTGAATTCATTGAGTTGGATGTCCTTACTCAATTTCTAGTTATGCTGTTCAAAATTCTCCACATATTTCATTCATACATGATGAGCTTGTTAGTGAATACAGAAAAGCTGCAGAGGTCCAAAATGCAGCAAGAAAGCCAAGGATTTAAAGAAAAACATGCACTGCCACATTAAAACTGAAAATGCTGGAAATCCTCAGCAGGTCTGGCAGAGTCTATGGAGAGAGAAACAGCGTTCTGATGAAAGGCCACAGACCTGAAATGTTAACTGTTTCTCTCTCAACAGATGCTTCCAGACCATTAGTGTATTTAGAGCACTTTCTGTTTATATTTCAGATTTCCAGCATCCACATTATTTTGCTTTTGTGCTGATGCCGTGCGCATCTCTACTTTTTTGGTTGCTGCAGCTAGAAACAAAAGAATCTGGATCAATTGTTGAATTAATTTTCCAACTATATTTTCTCTTACATGTATGCTCATGTACATACATAGAAAAATTGATGATCAGGATAGACCTGCGTGGAGCTCAAAATTTGTATTGCTTTGTCCAGTTTATGCAGAAGCAGCCCAGAGCACAATGGTACAAAACAAAGACAAAATTAGGTTCCTTTAAATTCATTAAGGATTACCAACATATGCTGAATAATGAGCAGACAATATTTGTTTCACTTTTTTTTCATTGATGAAAAATGTGCATTGATCACACAGATTATAATGAAGAAGACTGAGCATGTAGGTCATTGATACACAATTAGTGGTTCATTCAGGCCTAGAAATTAAATTGTGCCCAAATTGGAGATGCAATGCCAGAGCAGTGCATGCTGCACATGCCTAATGCAGTCGGTGGTACGACCGCACAAATTTGGTCAGCCAGTGACATTTGTCAACTTCCAGTGAGCTGCAGGCACCAGCTGCAGTAGAAAAGGCAGTTCGCTACCAGGAAGAAGAAAGGTCAGCCTGCTTGGACTCCAACCAAGGAGATAATTAACCTTTTGTGGGGAGGGGAGGAAATTGGGAGACCTGGGCAAGCAGCGACCTGAAGAGTGCTGTGAAATTAATGTGGACCCCAGAGTAGTACTCATGCTCCACCCAGCTCCAGAATAAGGTAAATTGAAAAAATAAAAACTTACCTTTAAGGAGCACACATATGGTTGCTAAGCATCTGAGAGTATGCTGCAGGCTGTGGTGAGTGACTAATGAATTTTGGAAAGAGGGCCTCAAATAGGCAGTAGGCCCCCTGAATGCCTGTTTCAGCTGTGGACCCTGGATGGTTATACAGGAGCCTTTACCAATATGGGGAGCAGAGCACTTCATTTGCGAATGTGTACATGCACTCTGCCCACCATATTGGATGCTTAAGAACCCATTTTATACCTGCATAGCAGGTGTAGTGCCAACACATTTCTAGGCCAATAGATCATATTTGCCCTTGTAAACACTATACAGTGGATACTGGATAAGTGTGTCTTGAACTCAAGGAAGTAGTTAATGATTCAGATGGTCATAGGTGTGGGTAGTTGGGGGGGGGGGGGAGGGGCACGAAGCTGAAATGGTTTATGTGTCATCTGTTCACTGAGACTAAATTACTGGCTGTAATCTTGATTCACTTGGCCAGTTCTTTTCATGTCATCAGGATATTGTTAACCTCTACCAGTATCATCACATCTTTTCCTTTACCTGCAAAATAATGCACCACCTCAGAACATTAGGGGCAAGATTTTCCCACAGGCTTTGGGTCTCCAACATCAGGATCAAATGGGGGTGCTGAGCCCAAGCTTGCCAGCAGCCAGAAGGGCAGCGCCATCTACCGAGAGGCAGCCTCCTAGTTGGCCGCCTCTGCGCTTATGTCCTATTAAGGAAGGTAGGTGGGCTCTCGATGCTAGCGGCTCAATCAGAGGTTCAGCAGCTATGGAGTCTCAGCAGTCCCACCAGGAGAGGTGCGCACTGCTGAGGCAGATCGGGGACCACGACGGCGCCTCAACATGGACGTTCCCTCAGAGGCGTAAAAATAAATAAATAATTCCGAGGGACAAAGCCTATAGGCCACCTGGAGCAGAAGGGAAATTCCTATGGGTGGATTGTTTTGGCCGTGGTTGCGATCTTTCCTGCCTGAAGCCCCCTCATTGGGGCATAGAGCCTCTGGCTCCCATGGCCATCCCCCCATCCAGCCTGCCACAAGGAGACTGCCTCTATTAAGGTGGCAGCCTCTGCACATGGCATGGGGCTGCTCCGCCACCGGCAATATGCCGGCATGCCAAAAACCTGCCCCTAATTGGGGGCTTAACAAAGCTAATTGGCTGCCCACCTTTGTGGACCAGGCAGCTGATACACTTCCCAGGCCGCCCCTGGGAAAATTCCCTGGCAGCGGGATTGCATCAGGGAGCCAACCCAACGTAGCTCTCCATTATTTTCCCAGCCACCTTCTACTCCCGCTCAACTCCAAGCCACCCTCTGCCCCCGCCCACCTTCAAACCACCCTCTGCCCCTGCCCACCTCCAAGCCACCCTCTGCCCCGCCCAACTCCAGGCCACCCTCTGCCCCCACCCACCTCCAAGCCACCCTCTGCCCCGCCCACCTCCAAACCACCCTCTGCCTCCGCCCACCTCCAAGCCTGCCATCACAGAGCCAGGAAAATTCAGCCCGAGGTTTTTAGAATTGTCAATTATGAAGGAATTCACCCTCCTTCATGTATAAATAAACAGTCATTAAACAGTAGAAATATAACAAGTGAAGGAAGAGAAGGACAAAAGCTTTAACAGTTGTTAAGGAAAGTTTTAACAGCTTGATTTCAAAAGGATGCACTGGAATACAAATCCAAAGGGTTTAACCAATCATCAAAATTGTACTGTGTCGACATGCCCTGATGCACATATTGCAAGTTAATTGTTGGTTTAAATTTATTCCATTTGTTTCTCTAACAAGCATACTTCAGATAATAGCAGAATGATTCATACATTTAGACTTGACATTTTCTAATGCAAGTTAATAACAAATTGGGACATCATCTCAAGGTCTTCTTTGAAAGGTGCTTTTTGAGATAAACAGCCTGAAGATGTCACATTATTTTTCAGAGACTTTTATTGCCTGATTAAAAACATTGAACATTGGGTGGCCTGCATGAAACTAGTGTATGATAATGTGCCGACCTTTTACAGTGTCAAACAATAACCCATTCATTCCAAGGTCCAAGATTTAAATGTAAGAATCAGGTTGGATGATATTATCTCTATTATCTGCTTTTCAAAGTACAGAATTGCTCACTGATAAGAAGTCAGTAATCTAACAAGGAAGTACACAAACTGACTGATAAAACAGATCGGCAAATTAATCCAATAAATCCCTCTAGTCACTAAGCAGTTCTCAAGTTCTGAAAATCATCTTTCTTTAACATCTGGCATCAAAAGCTTCTAACATGAAACATTGCAAATTTCACTAGCTAATTAAAACTCCTGCTGGTAATCTGCACCACTACAGAATTAGAATTGGCAAAATTCTTCACCGTTTTATTTCACTGTAACTTGCCAATAGTTTTTTTTTAAGAGGTCTGACCTAGCCATTAAACAATGATAATGTGTTTGGTATTACAATCTCTTCTATGTAATCCGACAAGCTTCAATCTTTTCAGTTCATTCAGAAAACATCAATAATAGAAGACAGAAAGGTTTCACAACATTTCTCGCTTTTGCTACCACTCCTAATCTCCATTTTCAAGCTCAGGGGATTGCTGTTGCAACATTGTAGAAAGATTTTTAAAAATTGTAACAAGATAAATTTTTTAGTTATGTCGTGAATGCTGCCAAAAGGAGATTGTCTATTGCTGTCATTTTCCTGTATATTATTCAATCTTACAAATGTAAAGAAAGCATCTTTGCTGCTGAATAATAAAAAAATGTGCATTCTGAAAGCTTCAACTATCTTTCAGTATTTAATGTTCATTCAATATTTAAAGCTCATTCAGTATGCGCAAGAGAAATGCAATACTCCAGGGGTTCTGGTGGGATAGCGAGTCTTCAGTTTTATCACAGCAGGTTCAGTACAAAGCTATATAGTCAAATAACTCTCGAGGGATAGAAAGAGAAAAAGCATACAGTTGTCATTTGTTCGTAAAGCTTGATGGCTAAGATTTGGAGATAAATTACTGGAGAGATAGTTTGCCCTACTGCATCAGGGAACATAAGAAAATGATTTTACCTATGTGCAATGCAAAACGTTAGTTGCCCCCAGATCATAATACCCACTTAGTCATTCATGAAAGGTAGTGTACAGACTAATGGGAGGAAGTATCCTAATTTGGTGAACATCAGTACTAGAACTGCATTAACATGTTTTTTCCGAACTGCACAATAGGAAATAGTTTGAAATAGTAGGGTGATACTACTCTGCTAAATATCCAATTGGTTATGTATCAGTTTTTTCAAAAAATCAAAGAATCTTGTCGCACTTGACACTTGATGACTATGTTTACTGTTTCAGCAGATCTGTGTGTGTATGTGAATAAAGGGAAAGGGTGGTAAGAGAATGGTCCAGGTCCTATCTAAATTGGGTAAACTAACTCCTCCCAGAACTCATTTGCTTCATCAATGTCATAGTGCAAGAAATCCAAGTTTGATAGATACAAGATGATGCCTCTCTTTTAAAAAAAACTTACAAATATAATGCAAAGCAAACCAACTTAATCTTTTTTCAGTTCAATTTAGGAGATGTCAGACTTTATTCTTGAAAACTTTAGCCCAATTGAAAATGATCAAGAACATCAGAGATATTAAAAACAGAAAGTACTGTAAATACTCAACAGGTCTGGCAGCATCTTGGAGAGAGAAACACAGTTAATGTTTCACACAGTTAATGTTTCAGGTCGATGACCTTTCATCACAACACAAAATATCAGAGATATTAATATATGGTTGGGAGCACTGGATTTCACAGGCACAGTCACAGACGCATCATATCAGTGAGCACTATCTGCTGTGTTACTACTATTGTAATATTGGGCTTTCTGTAGAATTGTACCAGATGTTGTATGGGTCTGAATCTTTTATCTCAAAGCTGAAAACTGCCAAGGATTATAACCTTATTCCTTTATTTCTGCTTGATCATAGTAGCACATGGGACTCAATGGTAGTGAGAAACTAATGACATTTAAATTCCTCCAGTTTCTAAATTCCAGCACCTTGCAAACAAAAACTCATTGTAATATTCTATGACTGTTTGAACATGACATGCAATAAAATGGTAGACAGTTTCGCATTTTTGGCTCACAATTGACCAGAATTATTTTGGCTTTATATTTAATGAACAAGCATTTGAATTTTAAGATATGTCAGCAAGATTTAGGAGAACAAAATGAAATATTATAATGCCCTGAAGTGCCTTTGGCAAAACGATATCTCAAATTCAGTTTTAATAGTTATTTCCAACATTCATAAGATGCAATTGATTTTAAACAATTAATTATTGTGCAGTAAACTTTTAAGTAGCCTCAGGGATTTTTATTGATGATTGATTTATCACCCTCCAACTGTTTAAAAACCTGTCATGCCATGTTGGGATTAATATGTTGGGACAACCATATTGATAGACAGAAATTCCTGCTTGAATTTGTGAACGGCAACTACTGTCTAAAATTACTTGTCTGTTATTTGGGCGAGTGGTGGATGAGATGTACTCAGCAACCACCTGAAAGAGTCAGTGTGCAATTCAATCAATTTTGGGCTTGAATCCTAATTATAATGCAGTCGGCGAGCTGTCAGCAAAAAACACTCTTCTCAAATAGGCAGCTTGCCAATCAGGAGCTGGGAAGGCAGTTAGGGTGGGGAAGGACAGCCAATTTTGAAGGGCCTTTGGGAGCATCTCGGTAGGGTGGGTTTAAGTATTGGGAATAAAAAGAAGCAGAGCTTTGGAGTACCAGGCAATATAAGTACAAAAGCTACACAAGCAAATACATTATATTTGAAAGCTTTTAAGATGCAAAACTGGCGTGTAACTGCCATAAAAATGTCTCCCAAAACTATATCTAGCTCACCCTGACTGCAACTGAAGATCTCTTTAATTATCGCTAGAAATGGCCATCTCCCGACTTGTACCATCATTGGTTCGTGGATGAAATAGGAACTGGTGGTAGTTGAGCGAACTGAGACAAAATGATGTTGGGATCATTTGACCCTGATTTTCATAAATGAATGGGCCTCTTGCCTATTTCCAATTGCAGCTCCAACCACCATAATGACCATCACCTGAAAATGGGGATAGGGAACAACTACCCACCACTGGATTTTAAGTACAAATGGGGCAGTCATTACACAGGAATTATATTCAGATGCTGTTGATTCTGGTCCATAAAGCTTATGAAATATGTCTCCCATGTTCAGTGGTTAGCACCGCAGCCTCACAGCTCCAGCGACCCGGGTTCGATTCTGGGTACTGCCTGTGCGGAGTTTTCAAGTTCTCCCTGTGACTACGTGGGTTTTTGCCAGGTGCTCCGGTTTCCTCCCATAGCCAAAGACTTGCAGGTTGATAGGTAAATTGGCCATTATAAATTGCCCCTAGTATAGGTAGGTGGTAGGGGAATTGAGGGAAGGTGGGGATGTGGTAGGAATATGGGATTAATGTAGGATTAGTATAAATGGGTGCTGGATGGTTGGCACAGACTCGGTGGGTCGAAGGGCCTGTTTCAGTGCTGTATCTCTAAACAAAAATAAATGTATGTAATGAAACTTTTAAGTGAACAAGATTGCTCGGCCTTTTATTTTCCATTTCATTTCAAATTTACTTTGAGTGTTACTCAAGAAATAATATAATGGAATACAATTATTTATATTATAATTTATGGTTCTGAATGCAGTAAGGCAACTTCAAAGTATTGCCTTAGACGTGCAATAATTATTTTCAGCAGGAGCTTAAACTTCAACCTGTTTAAAGTTGTAACCTTAATATATGTTATGTTATTAGACTGATAGAATATTTGATATTGTCGGCAAAATGCAATGACCAAAATGTTTCAAAATTGTTGATTATAAAATAAATTATTAAATAATTTTTCAAATTCAACATAACATCTAATACAGATTTATAGTACAACTTGTGTTAATTGAACCACTATTACATTTTAGTTCCCTTATTACTTGCTTTGCTTTGACAATCATGAGTTTTGTTTTGTGGACTCCACTTGTAATCAGAAGGTAAATTAACCTCTCTTAAATAATGTTTGGAGAGAGACTGCTGAATCATCGGGATGCAGACCATAGGTCTTTTGCTAACTGTTCGGGTCCTACTGATTGTGACTGTCTGCATTGTTACGACCAGGTGCGAAAGAGGTCTCGGGTTCCCTTTCAGCCTTCACCTGGTCTTACTGTAACAGGGTTTAATTTTGAACACACTGCGTTTTTAGCTTCCTCTCAGTGAATCCTTGTTCAGCACTTTCCAATTATAAGACAAAAAAAACAGCACAAGCAGGCTTTCATAGGTTTCAAGTAGAAAAGTTGAAATTTATTAAGCTTAAACACTAATTCGGTTAACGCCTACGGATAAATGATGCATTTGCGATACACACATGCAAATAGAGATGGAAAGGAGCAGAAGAAAAATAAAGTGGGAAAGCTTGAGGCAATATCTATAGAGTTTTTGTTATAGTTCTTTGAGCTCACTGTAGAGTCCTTGATTGTAGGTAGATGTTGCTTTTCGTTGGGGCCTAGTATTCTTCTTAAACCTTGTTCGCTGTTGCAGACATTTCTCTCTTGGGGTTCATGTGTCTTCAGTGGATTTAGAGGCTTGTGAGAAAAAGATGGGAGCAGGCAGATAGGAGAGGCTGTGGCGAGCCAGCCAGGAGATATCTTCTCAGTCCAGGAACATTCTGCTTCCTGCCCAAACTGTTTGTACAAATTCAAAACTCAGGATGCCCAGCAGTTTAGTCAGGTGACTAGCTGCTTTAACCATGTCCGTTTGTGTATTCGGCCATCTTAGCAGTCAACCTGGAATGCGAGCTCCCCCACCTTTAACGTCTGGTGATCAAAAGCCCATTGTGGGTTAAATGTGTCAGGGAATAGCTACTTTGTTCTTCCAAGCACTGTCTGTTAATATGCAAATATCTTTCCAGCCAAGAACTGGCAATTTTTCAAAGCAAATCCTTTCTTCACTTCAACAACAGTTTGAAATTTAATATCCGTGTGGCAATATTAATATGTCTCATGCTTGGCAGGTGGGGGCCTGCAGGACAGTATATTCGGTTTCAATAATCTGATAAAGTGCCATTAATTACGAAAATTCCCCAGCTGTTTCCGTTGCCTTTAGTGATTGTATGTCTTGAAGCGAGATATTCTGAAATGTAATTTCTGTGTTTCTGTCTAGCAATGTTTCAATAAAGAGGACTGTAAACATTATAGTCAAGTTAAAAAAAATACATTTTGAAATGCTGTTCTAATTGCCTGAGGCTAAAGATAACAGGGTGGCTTTGAGTCCTCCTGCCCAGCAGAAATGCAGTGATAGTATCCGGAAAATTGTGGGGAATGATTATCGACCTGTTCCCACTGACAGTGTGCTTATCACTATATTTCCTCAGAGCCTGCCGCTGGGCAGACAGAGCACCAGCTTGAGTCAGGCGGTAGGCCCTTTTAGAATCATTGAATGGTCGGTTTCAGCACAGAAGGAAGCCATTCAGCTCATCATGTCCATGCCAGTTCTCTGCAGGAGTAACTCAGCTTGGCTTTTCCCTGTAGCCTTGAAAATTTTGTCTCTTCAGATAATTATCCAATTCTGTTTTTAAAAGCCACAATTGAATCTGCCTCCACCACACTCTCAGGCAATGCATTCCAGATCCTATCCATTTGCTGTGTAAAAAAGTTTTTCCTCATGTAACCTTTGGTTCTTTTGCGATTCATCTTAAAATAGTGTTGTCTTGTTCTCAACCCTTCAGCCAATGGAAACACTTTCTCTCTATCTACTCTGTCCAGACACCTCTATCAAAATTTTTAACACCTCTATCAAATCTCCTCTCAACCTTCTCTTCTCTAGGGAGAACAGCCCTAGCTTCTCCAATCTTTCCATGTAACTGAGGTCTCTTAACCTTGGAATGATTCTCGTAAATCTCTTCTACACCCTCTCTGATGCCTTTACATCCTTCCGGAAGTGTGGTGCCCAGAATTGGGCACAATATTCCAGATGAGGCCAAGCCAGTGGTTTATAAAGGTTACCTACAACTTCCTTGCTTTTGTGCTCCATGCCTCTATTTACAAAGCCCAGTATCCCATATGCCTATTAACCACTTTCTCAAACTCAACAATTTTTGCAGATATACCCCCAGGTCCGTCTGCCCCTGCACACCCTTTAGAATTTTACCCTTCATTTTATATTGCCTCTTCTCCTTCTTCCTACCAAAATTATTCACTTCACACTTCTCTGCATTAAATTTCATCTGCCACTTATCTGCCCATTCCACCAGTCTGTCTATGCCCTCGTGAAGTCTATCACTATCCTTCTCATATTTCACAATACTTCCAAATTTTGTGTCAGCTGCAAATTTTGGAATTGTGCCCCACGCCCCAAGTCTAGGTCATTAATATAGTTCAAGAAAAGCAGTGGATCTTAATATTGACCCTTTGGGGAACCCCACTTTATATACCTTCCTCCAGTCCAAAAAAACAACCGTTTACTACTACTGTCTGTTTCCTGTAACTCAACCAACTATGTATCCATGCTACCACTGCCCCTTTTATTTCATGGGCCTTAACTTTATTAGGTGGCACTTTATCAAATACCTTGTGGAAGTCCATGTACAGCACATCAACCATATTACCCTCATCAACCCTTTCCGTTACCTCATTTCACTCAGCCTCCACTGCTCCCTGGATAGAATTCCAAAGATTAATGAGAATAAATTCCTCCTGAACTCTGTCTCAAAAGACTGACCCCTTATTTTGAAACTGTGCCCCCTAGTTCCAGATTCCCCCATGAGGGGAAACATTCCTCAGCATCTATCCTGTCAAGCCCCCTCTGAATTTTATACGTTTCAATAAGATTACCTGCCATTCTTCTAAAGTCCAATGAGTATAGGCCCAAACTGCTTGACTTTTCCTCATAAGACAACCCTTTAATTCCAGGAATCAGCCTAGTTAACATTCTCTGAACTGCCTCCAATACTAGTATATCCCTCCTTAAATAAGGAGACCAAAACTGCACGCAGAACTCGAGGTACGGTCTCACCAAAGCCCTGTACAGTTGTTGTAAGACTTCCCTACTTTTCTACTCTATCCCCCTTGCAATAAATGCCAACATTCCACTTGCTTTCCTAATTACTTACTGTACCTGCATGCTAACTTTCGTGATTCATGTACAAGGACACCCAGGTCCCGCTGTACCGGAGCATTCTGCAGTCTCTCTCCATGTAAATAATATTCTGCTTTTCTATTCTTCCTGCCAAAGTGGACAACCTCACATTTTCCCACATTATACTCAATCTGCTAACTTTTTGCCCACTCACTTAGCCTATCTATATCTCTTTGCAAACATTTTGTGTCCTCCTCACAACTTGCTTTCCTACCTATCTTTGTATCATCAGCAAATTTGGCTATAATAGTCAGTCCCTTCATCCAAGTCATTAATATAGATCATAAATAGTTAAGGCCGAGCACTGTTCCTGTGGCACCCCACTAGTTACAGTTTGCCAATCTGACAATGCCCCATTATCCCAACTCTCTGTTTCCTATTAGCCAATTCTCTATCCATGCTAATATATTACCCCCAACAGCATGAGCTCTTATCTTGTGCAGTAATCTTTTATGTGTCACCTTATTGAATGTCTTTTGGAAATCCAAATACATTACATCTACTGGTTCCCTTTATCTACCCTGCTTGTTACACCCTCAAAGAGCTCTAATAAATTTGTCAAAATGATTTCCCTTTTTCCTTTTCATAAAACCATGTTGACTCGGCATGATTGGAGTATGATTTTCTAAATGTCCTGCTACTACATTCTTAAAAATGGATTATAGCATTTCCCCAATGACAGATGTTAGGCTAACTGGCCTATAGTTTCCTACTTTTTGTTGATATCCCCGCCCGCCCCCACACCCCACCTCTCTTGAATAAAGGTGCTACATTTGCAGTTTTCAATTCCGCTGGGACCTTTTCAGAATCCAGGGAATTTTGGAAGATTACAACCAAAGCATCCATTATCTCTGCAGACACTTCTTTTAAGACCTGTGGTGCAGGCCATCAGGTCCAGGGGACTTGTCAGCCTTTCGTCCCATTAGTTTTCCTAGTACTTTTTCTCTAGTGATAGTGATTGTTTAAGTTCCTCCCTCCCTTTTGCCTCTTGATTTTCTGCTATTCTTGGGATGCTATTTGTCTTCTACTGTGAAGACAGATACAAAATACTTGTTCAAAGTCTCTGCCATTTCCTTGTTTCTCATTATTAATACCCTAGTCTGATCCTCTAAGGGATAAACACATACTTTAGCTACTTTGTTCCTTTTCATATATATTTTAGATGCTTTTACTCTCTGTTTTTAATTTCTTGCTAGTTTACTCTCATATGTTAAATTCTCCCTCTTTATTATTTTTTAGTCATCCCCTGCAAGATTCTAAAATTTTCCCAATCTTCTGGCCTAATACTAATCTTTGCAGCATTGTATGTCTTTTCTTTCAATTTGAAACCATTCTTAACTTCCTTAGTTAGCCACAGATGGTACATCCTTCTCATACAGTCTTTCTTCCTCAATAGAATATTTCTTTGTTGAGAGTTATGAAATATCTCCTGAAATGTCTGCCACTGCTTCTCTACTGTCTAACCTTTTAACTTATTTTCACAGTCCTCTTTAGCCAACTCTGTCTTCATCCCCTTGTAATTTACTTTTGGGACTACTGGGCAGATGCCAGCCGCACTCCATTGCTGGCTGCCTCATCGCTGCTCAAAGTTGGCAAAATCAACCCAGTGTGTGATAAAATTTGTTTGTAACTGGCGTGAATTGAATGAAAGCAGCAAATCTGGCTGTCTTTGTCTTTGAAATGTACTTTGGCAGTGACATTACATTAAAAGGCCAACAGCACCTTCTAAGTAGCAGCAGGAGGTGCTCTAAGCTAGGTTTGAAAGTTAGGGCTTTCTATTTGTTTGTCTGTTTAGTTAGGGTTGGTTAACACAACCAAGGAATTGCTGCACCTTTTTATCAAACATTTATTTAAGGACTGAAGTATACTTCTAGATTTCAGAGATGCCTGAGTTGCACAATCTACATTTGTTATCATTCTTCTTTCTCAAATGACTTGTTCACTTCTGCTTCACATTGCAAGGTCACTAATTCATATTTAAAGGTACACTTACCTTTACTGGTCTAGGAGTGCAGCCAACATTCATCATATAACTGAGCACACCTACTTTAAAAGTTCAATAGGTCTGGAAAAAAAAGTTATTTGTAATCTGTATCTACGGAAGATAGTGGCAAGGTTAAAAGTGGAAGTAGAAATCGTACATGAAAGCAATGAATACTAAAGAGCTTATCTAAATCCCACTAAAAAGCAGCTGCTTTGTTTGAATTAAAGCTCTTTTATATTCGGCCAAACTGAACTCCTGCTGAGTCATCAGTGGTTAAAATAGGTCTGACTACTGAATGTGGAATAAAAGTATTTATAGCAGAAGAAATCCTACTTAACATCATTAACTGCCAGAAAGGTTACAGTAAACAGGCACCAAATGACTTTGGAAAGGATTGTGTAACAGCACAACCGGTCTTTATCAACAGCCAGGGGTAGCTTGGCCCTGCAGGGTGAAGTGTTACAAGAATTTTAGAAAATTATATAGTTTGCAGAGAACATTCAAAGTAAATTACAAACCAGGATCCCAGCTTTGTCAATCATAGTCATTTATAGCATAGATAAAACATTCTATCTTTTCAAATGAACAATCTTGACCCTGCTTTTGCCTAACAATGTTAGAGAAGCTGATTTTTTTTAAACTGTGAGTAGGAGTTATAATTATGCAGTAATTAACTGGTGCAGATTTTTACTTTTCCAATTTTTAGTATAAATCTATTATGTAGCTTTGAATTCAGACCCAATACTGACCTATTTCCAGCCACCAAGCTAAAATATAAAATATATAATAAAATGCTCACAACATTTTACCAATTACATGATTTTACACAAGTGTATCAACTGTCGACAATATTTTTCTCCATTATGTCCAAACTTGGTCAAATATATGTGAATTCTTACATTTAAATTACAATCCGGGGGATATTTTCCTTTTGTATGCTCATTTTATCAAAAGGTTGAATGTCTGGATCTTGGAGAAAAGCCTTTGTTGGATAACCATGGCTGATGACACCTGTGCACAACCACTGCATTCGAACTGAGCAGAGATACAATGAAATGCATAGGCAAACTAATTAAATATGTACTGGGCAGATGAAAACAATGCTTCCAATGCATGGAGTAGCCAAGAGTCTTTGCAATATGGCCAGAGATCTGCAAAATTAGTACATTCTGTTACATATTGCACACTGTTGTCATGTCAGAGGCATGACCACAGAACTGAATGAATAGCAATATCAGTAAGTCTTGGAAGACAACAGATCAATGGTGAGCTGCAGTCACCAGCAGTAGACAAGCATACATACCATCACCATGCCTCCTTATCTCTTCCTGAATAAATCAAAAGCAACTGAGTTCTTTGAAACCCTCCCTAAAAGTTTCCTTTAGGTGTTCACCAATTGAGATCAAGCCAGATATGAATGCTTGGCTGAATCAATCCATAACATCTTATGTAGGTAAGTGACTGCTCAATATATTTTGTATTTTTGTTTACCATTGGAAAAGTGGTTCACCAAGATCTGAATCCTAAGACAACTCCGGACAGCTAGGAAGCAAAATGGGTCTCTGTCCTGCACCTGCTCAAGCCTTTTTGTCATTGTGTATAAATTTCATCCTACTTATGTTTGCTGCTCAATGCAAGTGGTGATATTTGGACTTCTGCTGACTGTTCCTCTTCTGCTCCACCACGCAAAGCACCTAGGTCCCAAAATTCATGGGGATGTGGAGGACTCATGCTGAGAGCTGGTCTGAGTTCCTTTGAGAGATTCTGAAAGACCCCAAACCTCTACTAGATCATAATGATCAATTCCAAATTCATTGGCAAATGAAAAGACAGGGAAAAAAATTGTTATGCTGCAATAGGCGTTGGAGGACCACGCTGTCATACAAGCTCAGGCTGGAGCAGGTACTGCTCAAACAGTCTTGCATCAATGGTCCACCTCAGAATTTAGGATAGGTTCACCAGCTGGAGCTTGTACAGGTAGGGTTTCTGCTCTATAAATGTCCAGAAGAATTGGATTATTACTGAAATTAGTAATATGTTTAAAAAATTATCACATTGTGTGTTTTGTTGAGATAGAAGTGCCAAATAATTTACTGGAAATAATTTGGGAAAGAGAGTTACATTTACTTTATACAAATTTGATCAACTAAATCAATGATGCAGTCTGAAATTCATTCTGTTTCTATTTTGGGGGCAGATTTCTGAGCATGGCAGCCATACTGAATATGCATAATTATCCAAAAGCCACTTGAACTTTCAGCCTGAAGGCGCTTCTCAATGTCAGCAAAAGTGGACACAGGCCAGTCATGCAAAAGGTGCACTGCAGGCCTCTGCAGGCAGGGAAGGAGCTCAGATCAACTGTGTGCAGAACAAAATGGTAGCATGCGACACCTCATGCCTTTGCTAGCTGCTTTGATGAGCAGTGCACTGGAGAAGGATCTCAATTGGCAGCAGCACTTTGACACAAACGCAGCAACACATATGTGTGCAAAACTATCTCTGGTGAAGGACGGTGATACTTGGAGTAGATTTTCAACTGGCCACTCAGACGTAAAACTGGTACTGCAGATAAGCCGCCCACTATAGTAACTGCCCAATTTTCATATCCATTGATATCAATGGAAATAAAAATTGTGAGGTTCCTGCAACAGGCAGCCAACCTGCATTGTTGGTGTTACAGCCGAGCGGCAAGTTAAAAATCTACCCCTATTTTCCTAAAAACATTAAGGAAGATACTATCAATATTTTTAATGTATTTAAGCCTTTGAAAACAATGATGACTTCATCATTTTAACAGGATGCAGCATGTAGTAGGGTAAATTGAGCAAAGGTTTGAACAAAACAAAGTCTCAAGAAATAATAAGGTCAAAGTTCAACCTGTAGAAATGCTAACACGAGTTGAAATATTTTGTACATGAATTCTGTCACATACCTTAAGCTTGTGATTACCTTTATGTTTTCTTTTATCACCCACATTAATGCAAGGAACACTCATTATTTATTACATTGGAACCTGTTCTTCTTCGGATGTCTGCATTAGTTACTCAGAGATACATTGTAATATATCTTTATGTTGCGCAGTGGTTAGCACCGCAGCCTCACAGCTCCAGCGACCCGGGTTCAATTCTGGGTACAGTCTGTGTGGAGTTTGCAAGTTCTCCCTGTGTCTGCGTGGGTTTTCTCCGGGTGCTCCGGTTTCCTCCCACATGCCAAAGACTTGCAGGTTGATAGGTAAATTGGCCATTAGCAATTGCCCCTAGTATAGGTAGGTGGTAGGGCAATATAGGGACAGGTGGGGATGTGGTAGGAATATGGAATTAGTGTAGGATTAGTATAAATGGGTGGTTGATGGTCGGCACGGACTCGGTGGGCCGAAGGGCCTGTTTCAGTGCTGTATCTCTAAACATAATTACAATATAATTGCGAAAATTCTACCCTTCAGCTCTCTACTGAGTTTCAACTTCTATTTGCTGTAAGACAGACAATAACTGTTCGATATTGAGATGCAATAGTAATCTAAGTAAGTCTATGACTAAAAATTTGTTTGTTCCTGTTTTTGAGCACGGGATTGTTATTTGCAGTAAGCCTGCGACTGGTCCCATTGAAGCAGATAGAAGACTAACCATGCTGCGTCCTCATTTGCATGATTGTAGTGTTTATATGAGCATGTTGGCTAGATGGACACTGGCTGAGGGGCCAAGCAGCATGTGTGGCTAACATATGTTCCAGCTGGTCTGCACCTCTTAAAGGCAGCCTGCCCCTTCTAAAGGGGAACTGCACCAATTATAAGAAAGCTACTGCTGACTGCCAGTGTGCAAGTGGCTGGAAGGAGAAGATGACCAAACAGAGCAACTGCCAAGAGAGAGGGCTAACAGATTCTCGGATACTGCGCTGAAGGCCTTAGTCCAGGAGGTGAACACGAGGAGGGCAACCATGTTTCCGTAGGGGACCACAAGGACGCCCTGAAGGAATACCCTCAGAAGGGAATAGGAGCAGGTGACCAGCGAGGTCAGTTTCTGAAGTTCATGTTCACCTGTGAGTAGTTAGCACAAGGCATTACTGGACCTGCATGGTGCAAGTTTGCTGAGAATGCATCAAACTGACCTGAGAAGTTGTTTGACATTATGATTTGCCCACTGCAAATGCTTCTGGCACACACATGGCACACCTGTGCTAGTGCCCTTCCCAGCATGGGGTACTGCATGGTCAGCACTGGAAGTGAAGCCTGCCATTTTGAGAGCCCCTGTCTTCCATAGTGCTGGCTCCAGTAGTGCCACGGAGCTGAATTTTGCAGCCTACTACTCACTGTCGAGTAAGCTATAGTGACTATTGCTTGTCATGTGAAAAAATTGAACCCACTACAAAGCTGATGCAAAGTAAAAACTTTTTTATTTTAAGCAAAGTAGGTGCAGCAAAATATTTCAAATAATTGCCCTAGGCCTGTTATGAATTGAAAGATTAATCTTGTGGCAATAGTGATAATAAATTTAAGGTTTTCTACAGCAAAAGGTAAACAGACAGCATTAAAGTACCAGAGATTGATACACTCCTTCAATATTGGTAATGTTGAATGTAAACTGCTCAAGATCAGTTAATCCATTAACATCTTTGGGAAATGTACAGGGGAATTTCAACAGCCCAGGACAGGCTGGGGGGTAAGCTTAAATTGTGAAAAATAGGAAACCAAGCTCAACTTTTTGTGAATGCATCTTGTCACGCATACAAGAAGTGTAAAGATGAAAAATTACGGATGAAAACTGAAGAGTTATAAAAATTGACTTTGTCTTTTTAAAAAATTGACCTTTCTTTTAAAAGGTGAACAATATGTACCAAAATGGCCAATGAAGATGAAAGACCTGGCCTTTTTATATTCAAACTGTCTGACAAGGACAAAGAAATACATTTAAAGCTAAGAAGTGTCAATTGCACCAATCCTACACCCATCCTGAAATATTCCCAAATTGAATGTGTTCTTCTGAAACAAAGAAGATGTGAAGTAGCCATGTCCTGGGCCATTGTGGGTCACCAAGGAGGGAAATCCCCGTCTCCCAGCAGAGATGAGATGTAACAAACTTTTACCTTAAAAGGCATCCCCAGAGACAGAGAGAGAGACACTCAGAAAGAAGCATCACCAAACAACTTTTCCAGCTAAGGGGCTGGGAAAAATCCAGCAAGCCAGAAGAACAAAGAACAAAGAACAGTACAGCACAGGAACAGGCCATTCGGCCCTCCAAGCCTGCGCCGATCTTGAAGCCTGCCTAAACTAAAACCTTCTGCACTTCCGGGTCCATATCCCTCTATTCCCATCCTATTCATGTATTTGTCAAGATGCCTCTTAAACGTCTCGATGGTACCTGCTTCCACCGCCTCCCCCGTCAACAAGTTCCAGGCACTCACCACCCTCTGTGTAAAGAACTTGCCTCGCACATCCCCTCTAATCTTTGCCCCTCTCACCTTAAGCCTATGTCCCTTAGTAACTGACTCTTCCACCCTGGGAAAAAGCTACTGACTATCCACTCTGTCCATGCCGCTCATGACTTTGTAAACCTCTATCATGTCGCCCCTCCACCTCCGTCGTTCCAGTGAAAACAATCCGAGTTTTTCCAACCTCTCCTCATAGCTAATGCCCTCCAGACTAGGCAACATCCTGGTAAACCTCCTCTGTACCCTCTCCAAAGCCTCCACGTCCTTCTGGTAGTGTGGCGACCAGAATTGCATGCAATATTCTAAGTGTGGCCTAACTAAAGTTCTGTACAGCTGCAGCATGACTTGCCTATTTTTATACTCTATGCCCCGACCGATGAAGGCAAGCATGCCGTATGCCTTCTTGACTACCTTATCCACCTGCGTTGCCACTTTCAGTGACCTGTGGACCTGTACGCCCAGATCTCTCTGCCTGTCAATACTCCTAAGGGTTCTGCCATTTACTGCATACCTCCCACCTGCATTAGACCTTCCAAAATGCATTACCCCTTCCAAAATGCATTACCTCACATTTGTCCGAATTAAACTCCATCTGCCATTTCTCCGCCCAAGTCTCCAAAAGATCTATATTTTGCTGTATCCTCTGACAATCCTCATCACTGTCCGCAACTCCACCAACCTTTGTGTCGTCCGCAAACTTACTAATCAGACCAGCTACATTTTCCTCCAAATCATTTATATATACTACAAAGAGCAAAGGTCCCAGCACTGATCCCTGCGGAACACCACTAGTCACATCCCTCCATTCAGAAAAGCACCCTTCCATTACTACCCTCTGTCTTCTATAACCGAGCCAGTTCTGTATCCATCTTGCCAGCTCCCCTCTGATCTCATGTGACTTCACCTTTTGTATCAGTCTGCCATGAGGAACCTTGTCAAAGGCTTTACTAAAGTCCATATAGATAACATCCACTGCCCTTCCTTCATCAATCATCTTTGTCACTTCCTCAAAAAACTCAATCAAGTTAGTGAGACACGACCTCCCCTTCACAAAACCATGCTGCCTCTCGCGAATAAGTCCATTTGTTTCCAAATGGGAGTAAATCCTGTCCCGAATAGTCCTCTCTAATAATTTCCCTCCCACTGACGTAAGGCTCACCGGCCTATAATTTCCTGGATTATCCTTGCTACCCTTCTTAAACAAAGGAACAACATTGGCTATTCTCCAGTCCTCTGGGACCTCACCTGTAGCCAATGAGGATGCAAAGATTTCTGTCAAGGCCCCAGGCACACTACAGCCTGCCGGACTGAACATTGAGTTCAATAATTTCAGAGCATGACAGCCCCCCACTTTACTTTCATTTTTAGTCATTTTTAGTTATTTTTTCTTCCCTTTTTTTTGCATTCCTTTTTACATTTTTTACAATCTTTTTTTGCATTTATTTCATTTCATCTTAGTTTGTTCAGTTTGCTTACCCACTGTTTTTTTCAGGTTGTTTTTCTTCAGGTTTGCACTTGCTGATGTTCAATATTCAGTATATTCACACCTATTCTGTACTAATGCTTTGTCTTTCAACACACCATTAACATATTGTTTGCCTTTGCTCCGTGACCTTTTGGTCAGCTATGTGGCCTGGTCCAATCTGCACCTTCTCCTTTGTTAACTCTTGCCCAACCCCCACCTCACTTGATTATAATCTGTAACTTTTCTAATATTTGTCAGTTCCGAAGAAGGGTCACTGACCCAAAACGTTAACTCTGCTTCTCTTTCCACAGATGCTGCCAGACCTGCTGAGTGAATCCAGCATTTCTTGTTTTTGTCCCAGCAATTTCTTCCTTGCCTCCCTCAGTATTCTGGGGTAGATCCCATCAGGCCCTGGGGACTTATCTACATTAATGCTTTGCAAGACACCCAACACCTCCTCCTTTTTGATAATGAGATGACTGAGACTATCTATACTCCCTTCCCTATGCTCATCATCCACCAAGTCCTTCTCCTTGGTGAATACTGATGCAAAGTACTCATTTAGTACCTTGTCCATTTCCTCTGGCTCCACACATAGATTCCCTTCTGTGTCCTTGAGTGGGCCAACCCTTTCCCTGGTTACCCTCTTGCTCTTTATATATGTATAAAATGCCTTGGGATTTTCCTTAATCCTGTTTGTCAATGACTTCTCATAACCCCTTTTAGACCTCCTGACTCCTTGCTTTTGTTCCTTCCTACTGTCTTTATATTCCTCAAGGGATTCGTCTGTTCCTAGCCTTCCAGCCCTTACGAATGCTTCCTTTTTATTTTTGACAAGGCTCACAATATCCCGCGTTATCCAAGGTTCCTGAAACTTGCCAAACATATCCATCTTCCTCACAGGAACATGCTGGTCCTGGATGCTAATCAACTGACATTTGAAAGACTCCCACATGTCAGATGTTGATTTACCCTCAAACAGCCTCCCCCAATCTAAATTCTTCAGTACCTGCCTAATATTGTTATAATTAGCCTTCCCCCAATTTAGCACCTTCACCCGAGGACTACTCTTATCCTTATCCACAAGTACCTTAAAACTTATGGAATTATGGTCACTGTTCCCTAAATGCTCCCCTACTGAAACTTCGACCACCTGGCCGGGCTCATTCCCCAATACCAGGTCCAGTACGGCCCCATCCCTAGTTGGCCTATCAACGTATTGTTTCAAGAAGCCCTCCTGGATGCTCCTTACAAATTCTGCCCCATCCAAGTCCCTAGCACTAAGTGAGTCCCAGTCAAGATAGGGGAAGTTAAAATCACCCACCACTACAACCCTGTTACCTTTACATCTTTCCAAAATCTGTCTACATATCTGCTCCTCTACCTCCCGCTGGCTGTTGGGAGGCCTGTAGTAAACCCCCAACATCGTGACTGCACCCTTCCTATTCCTGAGCTCCACCCATATTGCCTCGCTGCATGACCCCTCCGAGGTGTCCTCCTGCAGTACAGCTGTGATATTCTCCTTAACCAGTAATGCAACTCCCCCACCCCTTTTACATCCCCCTCTATCCAGCCTGAAGCTTCTAAATCCTGGAACCTTTAGCTGCCAATCCTGTCCTTCCCTCAACCAAGTCTCTGTAATAGCAACAACATCATAGTTCCAAGTACTAATCCAAGCTCTAAGTTCATCTGCCTTACCTGTTATACTTCTTGCATTAAAACAAATGCACTTCAGACCACCAGTCCCGCTGTTCTCCGCAACATCTCCCTGCCTGCTCTTCCTCTTAGTCTTACTGGCCTTATTTACTAGTTCCCCTTCATTTATTTCACTTGCTGTCCTACTGCTCTGGTTCCCACCCCCCTGCCACACTAGTTTAAACCCTCCCGAGTGACGCTAGCAAACCTTGCAGCCAGGATATTTGTGCCCTTCCAGTTTAGATGCAACCCGTCCTTCTTGTACAGGTCCCATCTGTCCCTGAAGAGATCCCAATGGTCCAGATATCTGAAACCCTCCCTTTTACACCAGCTGCTCAGCCACGTGTTTAGCTGCACTATCTTCCTATTTCTAGCCTCACTGGCACGTGGCACAGGGAGTAATCCCGAGATTACAACCCTGGAGGTCCTGTTTTTTAACTTTCTACCTAACTCCCTAAACTCCCCCTGCAGGACCTCATCACTCTTCCTGCCTATGTCGTTGGTACCGATGTGTACCACAACCTCTGGCTGTTCACCCTCCCCCTTCAGAATGTCCTCTGTCCGTTCAGAGACATCCTTGACCCTGGCACCAGGGAGGCAACATACCATCCTGGAGTCTCTTTCACGTCCACAGAAGCGCCTATCTGTGCCCCTGACTATAGAGTCCCCTATAACTATTGCTCTTCTGCGCTTTGTCCCTCCCTGCTGAACAAAAGTGCCAGCTGTGGTGCCACTGCTCTGGCTGCTGCTGTTTTCCCCTGATAGGCCATTCCCCCCAACAGTATCCAAAACGGTATACTTGTTAGAGGGGGATAACCACAGGGGATTCCTGCACTGACTACCTGCCCCTTCCAGTGGTCACCCATCTGTCTGCCTGCACCTTGGGTGTAACCACGTCTCTCAAACTCCTGTCTATGACACTCTCTGCCACTTGCATGCTCCTAAGTGCATCCAGTTGCCGCTCCAACTGATCCATGCAGTCTGTGAGGAGCTGCAACTGGGTACACTTCCTGCAGATGTAGTCGCCCGGAACACTGGAAGCGTTATGGACTTCCCACATCTCACAGATGAAGCACTTCACCCCTCTAACTGACATTTCTAGCACTAATTAGTTAATTAATATGAAATAAATAAATACTTATTAAATCCTTATTAAATTATTATAATTAACTATATGGTCCCTCGTGCTAGATTTCAACTATAAATATTAAATGTTAACTAAGTACAATAATCTCCTCCCTCTGGTTTAGTTACTATACTTATTAATTAGTTAATTAGTGTTTTAATCAATTTTTATCAATGTTTTATTTTCAAATTCAGTTCAAATTCCCTACCAGCCAATCAGGTCATAGCTTTCTTGTGACGTCACTTTTTCAATTTATTTTTCCCACCCGAGGAACTGCGCCCTCCGAATCTGCTCCGAGAATCCCCAAGGTAAGTTTTTTTATACTTACCGCTCTGGAACACCGCCCTCCGAGTCTGCTCCGAGAATCCCCGAGGTAAGTTTTTTATACTTACCGCTCTGGAACTCCGCCCTCCGAGTCTGCTCCGAGAATCCCCGAGGTAAGTTTTTTATACTTACCGCTCTGGAACTCCGCCCTCCGAGTCTGCTCCGAGAATCCCCGAGGTAAGTTTTTTAAACTTACCTCTCTGGAACTCCGCCCTCCGAGTCTTCTCCGAGAATCCCCAAGGTAAATTTTTTATACTTACTGCTCTGGAACTCCACCCTCCGAGTCTGCACAAGGGATGCACTTTGCTGTAGAATTCTATATCTATCCTTATTGTCATGCACACCAGAAGTGTGATGATACAACAATCATGAATAAACTATGAAGAGTTATGAAAAACAGACTTTCCCTTTTAAAAAAACCCTTTATTATAAAAAGTGAACAATGGTCCAAAATAACCACCGAAGGAAAAAACGGATTGGCCTTTTGCATATTCAAACTGCCTGACAAAGACAAAAGACAAATCTTCAAAGTTAAAAGGTGTCAATGGAATCCATTCTACACCAATCCTAAAAACATTCCAGAATTGAATGTCTTCATCTGAAACAAAGGAGGTATGAAGCAGCCATGTCGTGGGCCATTATGCGATTATTATTAGAATTAGAATTAGAATTAGAATATTACAGCGCAGTACAGGCCCTTCGGCCCTCGATGTTGCGCCGATCATCTGACCTACACTATTCCATTTACATCCATATGTCTATCCAATGACCACTTAAATGCCCTTAAAGTTGGCGAGTCTACTGCTGTTGCAGGCAGGGCGTTCCACGCCCCTACTACTCTCTGCGTAAAGAAACTACCTCTGACATCTGTCCTATATCTTTCACCCCTCAACTTAAAGCCATGTCCCCTCGTGTTTGCCATCCTCATCCGAGGAAAAAGACTCTCACTATCCACCCTATCTAACCCTCTGATTATCTTGTATGTCTCTATTAAGTCACCTCTCCTCCTCCTTCTCTCTAACGAAAACAACCCCAAGTCCCTCAGCCTTTCCTCGTAAGACCTTCCTTCCATACCAGGCAACATCCTAGTAAATCTCCTCTGCACCCTTTCCAAAGCTTCCACATCCTTCCTATAATGCGGTGACCAGAACTGCATGCAATACTCAAGGTGCGGCCTCACCAGAGTTTTGTACAGCTGCATCATGACCTCGTGGCTCCGAGACTCGATCCCCCTACTAATAAAGGCTAACACACCATATGCCTTCTTAACAGCCCTATTAACCTGGGTAGCAACTTTCAGGGATTTATGTACCTGGATACCAAGATCTCTCTGCTCATCTACACTACCAAGAATCTTCCCATTAGCCCAGTACTCTGCATTGCTGTTACTCCTTCCAAAGTGAATCACCTCACACTTCTCCGCATTAAACTCCATTTGCCATCTCTCAGCCCAGCTCTGCAGCCTATCTATGTCCCTCTGTACCCTACAACACCCTTCGACACTATCCACAACTCCACCGACCTTCGTGTCATCCGCAAATTTACTAACCCACCCTTCTACACCCTCATCCAGGTCGTTTATAACCTTGTGGAGCTATAAGAAAACTAAAATAAAACTAACTTACATTTTTGGACCTCTTCTGGCCCTGGCTCCTCTTGTCACCAGGTTAACCTAATGGAGAAACCACAACAGCTTTCCTGCACAGGTCTCAGGTTAAAATTTCAGACTGCCGCTGCTAAGGAATTCGTGGTTGTGGTTGTTGGAGACCAATCATCCCAGCCCTAGGATATCGCTGCAGGGCTCCTCCGGGTAGTGTCCTGGACCCAACTGCTCCCTCCAGTATAAAGAGGAGGAGACTCCACAAACATCCCCATTCTCAATGATGAGAGAGCCCAGCACATCAGTGCAAAAGACAAGACTGAAGCATTTGCAACCATCTTCAGCCAGAAGTGCCAAATGGATGATCCATTCTAACTGTACCACTAGCCAAGCTGTTCCAATGTCGCTACAACACTGGCATCCACCCAACAATGTGGAAAATTGCTCAGGTATACCCTGTCCACAAAAAGCAGGACAAACGTAATTAAGCCAATTACCGTCCCATCAACCTCCATGCGATCATCAGCATTGTGATGGAAGGTGTCATCGACAGTGCTATCAAGCGGCACTTACACAACAATAACCTGCTCAGCGATGCTCAGTTTGGGTTACGCCAGGGTCACTCGGCTCCTGATCTCATTATAGCCTTGATCCAAACATGGACAAAAGAGCTGAATTTAAGATTTGAGGTGAGAGTGATTGCCCTTGACATCAAGGCAGTATTTGACTGAATGTGGCATCAAGGAGCCTGAGCCAAATTAAAGTTAATGGGAATGAGGGGGAAAACTCTCCACTGGTTGGAGTCATACCTAGTACAAAGGAAGATGGTTGTGATTGTTGAAGATCAATCATCTCAGACCCAAGACATCACTGCAGGAGTTCCTTAGGGTAGTGCCCTAAGCCCAACCATCTTCAGCTGCTTCATCAATGACCTTCTCTCCATCATAAGGTCAGAAGTGGGGATGTTCACTGCTGATTGCAACATCTGAGGAACAACTCCTCAGATACTGAAGCAGTCCATGTCCACATGCAGCAAGACCTGGACAACATTCAGGCTTGGGCTGATAAGTGGCAAGTAACATTTGCACCACACAAGTGCCAGACAATGATCATTTCTAACAAGGGAGAATCTAACCATCTCCCCTTGACATTCAACAGCATTACCACCACTGAATTCCCCACTATCAACATCCTGGGGGTTAACATTGACCAGAAACTGAATTGGACTAGCCATGTTTATCTATACTGTGGCTACATGAGCAGGTCAGAAGCTGGGAATTCTCAGGTGAGTAACTCACCTCCTGACTCCACAAAGCCTGTCCACCATCTACAAGGCACAAGTCAGGAATGTGATGGAGTACTCCCCATTTGCCTGGATGAGTGCAGATTCAACAACACCAAAGAGGTTTGACATCATCCCACTTGATTGGCACCCCATCCACCAACTTAAACATTCACTCCTTCCACCATCAGTGCACAGTGACAGCAGTGTGTACCATCTACAAGATGTACTGCAGCAACTCGCTAAGGCTCCTTCAACAGCACCTTCCAAACCCGCAACCTCTACCACCTAGAAGAACAAGGGCAGCGGGCTCATGGGAACACCACCATCTGCAAGTTCCTCTCCAAGTCACTCATCATTCTGACTCAGGCCTGTATCTTTGTTCCTTCACTGTTGCTGGGTCAAAAACCTGGAACTCACTTCCTAACAGCACTGTGGGTTTACTTACACCAGATGGACTGCAGTGGTTCAAGAAGGCGGCTCACCACCACCCTCTCAAGGGCACTTAGGATGGGCAACAAATGCTGGCTTAGCCAGCGATGCTCACATTGCATGAAAGAATAAAATAAAGGTGAGAAGTGGGGATGTTCACTGATGATTACACATTGTTCGGTTCCATTCACAACTCCTCAGATAATGACGCATTCTATGCCTGCATGCAGAAAGACCTGAACAACATTCAGGCTTGGGCTGATAAGTGACATAGAGCATTTGTACCACACAAGTGGCAGGCAATGAACATCGCCAACAAAGAGCATATAACATTTCCCCTTGACATTTAATGGCATTACCATTGGCAAAGTCCCCACCATTAACATACTGAGGGCCACGATTGACCAGAAACTTAACTTAGACCAGCCACATAAACACTGTTGCTTTATAAATAGAGGGATAGGGCTGGATTTTATTCTGGCGACAGGGGTCCCGGCAGTAGGTCAGAAGAATCTTCCTTGGCCCTCCGTTGGACCACTGTTGCAAACTAACAGAGTGCAGCCAATTAACTGCCTGCCATCGGGGGTGCCATCCCTTTTTTAAAATTCTTTCATGAGATGTGGGCATCATGGGCAAGGCCAGCATTTGTTGCCCATCCCTAATTGCCCTTGATAACTGGCTTGCTCGGCCATTTAGAGGGAAGTTAAGAGTCAACCACATTGCTGCGAATCTGGAGTCACATGTAGGTTTGATCAAATCAGAACAGCAGATTTCCTTCCCTAAAGGACATTAGTGAACCAGATGTGTTTTTACAACAATCATTGATAGTTTCGTGCCACCATTACTGAGACAAGCTTTCAATTTCAAATTTTATTTATTAATTGTTTTTTGTTAATTAATTGAATTTAAATTCCACCAGCTGCTGTGGTACGAGTTGAACCTGTATCATCAGGGCATTAGCCTGGACCTCTTGATTACTATAATAAAAGCAAAATACTGCGGATGCTGGAAATCTGAAATAAAAACAAGAAAGGCTGGAAATACTCAGCAGGTCTGGCAGCATCTGTGGAGAGAGAAGCAGAGTTAACGGTTCAGGTCAGTGACCCTTCTTCAGAACTCTTGATTACAAGTTCAGTGACATTACCACTATGCAATCATTTCCCCTGTAAGGGACGAGCACCTGCCTCCGGAGCTGGTGGCCAATCGGAGGTCCAGCAGCTCTGCAGGAGTAGCATCGCCACCAAGAGCAGTGGCCACTGCCAGTATTGCAGGAGAAATTCAGAAGAGAAGAGTTGAGAGACCCCAGGACAGGTGAGTGGGGTCAGGGTCACCGGAGCTAGTCAGACAGGCCCCGGCCAGAGGGTGGTAGTGGGAAGCTTGGTGGGAGGGTGGCCATCGCCACAGCGGGGCCTCTCGGGGGCCATAGATTGCCCCTTAAGGAGCTGACCCCACTGAGGCCATTAGGACGCCGGCAGAGTCTCCACATGGTGGCAGGCCCTTCCTCCTCCACAAAAATGGAGTGGAAGCAGGAAGCGGCCCTTCAGGGCTTCAACTGGCCTGAGGCAGGAAGGCTGTCCTCAGCCTTCCCTGCCTCAGAGAAAATGACAGGGGGCCAGGATAAGATTGGGAACAGCATCCCTGGCCATTTTGTTTGTCCCCCGCCTCCAAAAGCAGCATAAAATCCAGCCCATAGAGTACAAAAGTAAGAAACATTAGTTTGGTCTCAGCTGGATTATTGTTTCCAATTCTGGGTCTCACACCTTAGGAAGGATGTGAAGGCATTACAGAGGGTGCAGAAAAGATTTACAAGAATGATGCCAGTGATGAGGGACTTCAGTTGCGTGGATAAATTGGAGAAGCTGGGGCTGTTCCCCTTAGAGAAGGTTAGAGGCGATTTGATAGAGGTGTTCAAAATCATGAGGGGTCTGGACATAGTAGATAGGGAGAAACTATTCCCATTCGTTGAAGGGTTGGCAACCAGAGGACACCTTTTTAAGGTGATTGGCAAAGGCGACATGAGGAAAACTGTTTACGCAGTGAGTCGTTAGGATCTGGAATGCACTGCCTGAGAGTGTGTTGGAGGCAGCTTCAATCGTGGTTTTCAAAAGGGAATTGGATAATTATCTGGAAAGAAAAAAAATTGAAAGGCTGAGGAGAAAACGCAGGGGGAGTGGGCTAGGACTGGCTGAGTTGCTCTTGCAGGAAGCCAGGCACTGACACAAAGGACCAAATGACCTTCTTCTGTGCTGTAACCATCCTATAATTCTATAATTCTATGGTTCTGTGATTCTGTGATTCTAAGAGCAGGTCAAAGATTGGGTATTCTGCAGTAAGTGACTCAACTCTTGACTTCTCAAAGCCTTTCCTCCATCTATAAGGCATAAGTTAGGAGTATGATGGAATACTCTCCACATGTGCAGATGAGTACAGCTCCAACAACATACAAGAAGCTCAACAACATCCATGACAAAGCAGCCTGCTTGACTGGCACCCCATCCACCAACTTAAACATTCACTCCCTTCACCATCGCTGCACATTTACAAGATTCACTGCAGCAGCGTCCCAGGTTTCATCGACAGCACCTCCTAACGCCGCAGCCCGTAAGATCTAGAAGGACAAGGGTCGCAAGCAAATGCGAACCCCACTGCCTTTAAGTTCTCCTCCAAGTCACACACCACTCTAATTTGGAAATATATTGCTGTTCATTCATCATTGCTGGGTCAAAATCCTGGAGCTCCCTATCTAATAGCATTGTGGGTGTACCTTCATCACATGGAGTGCGGCGGTTCAAGAAGGCGGCTCAACACCACGTTCTAAAGGGCAATTAGGATAGGCAATAAATGCAGGGCTAGCCAGCGATGCCCACATTCTGTGAATAAATAATAAAAAAGACCCCAATCTACATATGTAAGTAAGATGCTAGCTGCCTTCTAGCAGGTGTTCCTTCCACCTCTAAAAAGAGCAGGTTTATATTTTTAAATGTTATTGAGTAAGTGCATCTATTGTCTGGCAATATATCGAGGAAGCAACTTTATTCTAGAAGTTTTGTGGGCAGTGTCTTTACCCCAACAGTCGTCTCTAACAGGTCTGGGCGAAAAAAAAATCAACATTGAGTGGTTGTTGGTCGGCACAGACTCGGTGGGCCGAAAGGCCTGTTTCAGTGCTGTATCTCTCTATATCATCTCTAACAATACAGGACCAACAATGTAATCAGCACCCTCTGATTGGCTGGCAGCATCGGGAGCCCACCTGCTGTCCTTAATTGGACGGTGAGCTCAGAGGCGGCTTATTAGGAGGCCCCTTCCGGAAATATCCCTGTGCTGGTTCCACTGCTGTCAAGTGTGGGCTCAGGACCCCCATTTGTTCCTGAAGCCCATGGAAAATTTCAGCTCTTAGTGTCCACCTCATAATTTGTTTTCCCACCTTCTTTGTATCATCAGCAAATTGGGCTACAATACACTGGGTCCCTTCATCCAAGTTATTAATACAGTTTATAAATATTGGAGGCCCCAGCATGGATCCCTGTGGCAGCCCACTACTTATAGTTTGCCAACCTGAAAATGACCCATTTATTCCATCTCTGTTTCCTGTTAGTTAGCCAATCCTCAATCCATGCTAATATATTAGTCCTAATATCATGAGCTTTTGTGTAGTAAACTTTTATGTGGCACCTTATCGAATGCCTTTTGGAAATCCAAATACACTACATCTACTAGTTCCTCTTTATTCACCCTGCTCATTACATCCTCAAAGAACAACAAAGAACAGTGCAGCACAGGAACAGACCATTCGGCCCTCCAAGCCTGCGCCGATTTTGAGGCCTGCCTAAACTAACACCTTCTGCACTTCCGGGGCCCATATCCCTCTACTCCATTCCTATTCATATATTTGTCAAGATGTCTCTTAAATGTCGCTATAGTATCTGCTTCCACCACCTCCCCTGGCAGCAAGTTCCAGGCACTCACCACCCTCTGTGTAAAAAACCTGCCTCGCACATCCCCTCTAAACTTTGCCCCTCGCACCTTAAACCTATGTCCCCTAGTAACTGACTCTTCCACCCTGGGAAAAAGCTTCTGACTATCCACTCTGTCCATGCCGCTCATGACTTTGTAAACCTCTATCATGTCGCCCCTCCACCTCCGTCGTTCCAGTGAAAACAATCCGAGTTTTTACAACCTCACCTCATAGCTAATGCCCTCCAGACCAGGCAGCATCCTGGTAAACCTCCTCTGTACCCTCTCCAAAGCCTCCACGTCCTTCTGGTAGTGTGGCAACCAGAATTGCACGCAATATTCTAAGTGTGACCTAACTAAGGTTCTGTACAGCTGCAACATGATTTGCCAATTTTTATACTCTATGCCCAAACCGATGAAGGCAAGCATGCCGTATGCCTTCTTGACTACCTTATCCACCTGCGTTGCCACTTTCAGTGACCTGTGGACCTGTACGCCCAGATCTCTCTGCCTGTCAATACTCCGAAGGGTTCTGCCATTTACTGTATACCTCCCACCTGCATTAGACCTTCCAAAATGCATTACCTCACATTTGTCTGGATTAAACTCCATCTGCCATTTCTCCGCCCAAGTCTCCAACCGATCTGTATCCTGCTGTATCCTCTGACAATCCTCATCATTATCCGTAACTCCACCAACCTTTGTGTCATCCGCAAACTTACTAATCAGACCAGCTACATTTTCCTCCCAATCATTTATATATACTACAAACAGCAAAGGTCCCATCACTGATCCTTGCGGAACACCACTAGTCACATCCCTCCATTCAGAAAAACACTCATCCACTGATACCGTCTGTCTTCTATGACTGAGCCAGTTCTGTATCCATCTTCCCAGCGCACCTCTGATCCCATGTGACTTCACCTTTTGCATCAGTCTGCCATGCGGGACCTTGTCAAAGGCTTTACTAAAGTCCATATAGACAACATCCACCGCCCTTCCCTCATCAATCATCTTCGTCACTTCCTCAAAAAACTCGATCAAATTTGTAGGGCACGACCTCCCCTTCACAAAACCATGCTGCCTCTCGCTAATAAGTTTGTTTGTTTCCAAATGCGAGGAAATCCTGTCCCGAAGAATCCTCTCTAATAGTTTCCCTACCACTGACGTAAGGCTCACCGGCCTATAATTTCCTGGATTATCCTTACCACCCTTCTTAAACAAAGGCACAACATTGGCTATTCTCCAGTCCTCTGGGACCTCACCTGTAGCCAATGAGGATGCAAAGATTTCTGTCAAGGCCCCAGCAATTTCTTTCCTTGCCTCCCTCAGTATTCTGGGGTAGATCCCATGAGGCCCTGGGGACTTATCTACTTTAATGCTTTGCAAGACACCCAACACCTCCTCCTTAGAACTCTAGTAAATTTCTCAAAGACAATTTTCCTTTCATAAAACCATGTTCACTCTGCTTGAATGTGATATGATTTTTAAATGTCCAACCACAACTTCCTTAATAATGGATTCCAGCATTTTCCCAATGACAGATGTTCGGCTAACTGGTCTATAGTTTCCTGCTTTCCATTGCACTCCCTGCACAACACCCCCCCTCCCCCCCCCCCACTCCACCCCCCACCCCACCTCACTTTCTTGAATAAAGGTGTTCCATTTGCAGTTTTCCAATCTACTGGGAACTTTGGAAGAATACAACCAATACATCCACTATCTCTGCAACCACTTCTTTTGAGATCCTGGGATACAGGCCATCAGGCCGAGGGGACTTATCAGCCTTTAGTCCCATTCATTTGCCTTGTACTTTTTCTCTAGTGATAAAGATTGTTTTAAGTTCCTCCCTCCCTTTTGCCTCTTTATGTTCCACTACTATTGGGATGCTTTTCGTGTCTTCTACCGTGAAGACAGATGCAAAATATTTGTTCAAAATCTCTGCCATTTTCTTGTTTATTAATTTTATTAATTCCCCAGTCTCATTCTCTAAGGGACCAACATTTACTTTAGTTATTCTCTTCCTTTTTATGAACTATACCAAACAACACAATGTGCATGGGACACTTTATGAAGCTGATTTATATTTTTATATTGTTTCAGTACACATTCTTCATCATATTAAAACTGAATTAGATATTCTGTCCACACAAACTACAAGCCATCGTCATGTTATCAGATCAGAGTCATTGCTCCTGTGGGTCTCTGTTCAATAGCCTGTTGTCCTGTTTTGTGTCAAGCCCCTGTGGCTTGGAGGTGCATCTGACATTAGCCGCACTGCTCCTGATCCATCGCTATACTCGCTGCGGTGTATTCTAGTTATTTTCCCAGCAAATTGTGGCATGAATTCACCATTGGAGGATCAGGGAGTGTGGTGCTGTAATTTATGATGTTTTTCACCAACAGCACCATCACAGTGAATTCCATTGGGGTTAACAGTACTTGAAAACTAATGTAAACAATGGTCCAGATTTTGGTGCCAGTTGCGAATCTCCGTGGGGTGGATTTTCCCTTTCCTGACATTAATTTGAATTTCATGCCATGTCAAGCACCAGCGATGTCCTCAAACAGGTTAAGCAACCAATCACATTGAAGTATTTTCACAGGTAGCAAACTAAGGTAAAACACGCTGATCATCCCTCACTTTTAATTAGATTTTACAGAGAACAAAATAAACGATTGGCACATACACATGGGATTAAAGGAGAAGCTGAAATATCATAAGCAAGCTGAAAAAAATGTGTGGAATTTTTATCATAATGGAGAAATTAGTCACTCTACAAATACAAAATTAGTTTTCTCAGGACCAGAAAGGTTTATCAGCAGTAATTATGAACTTAGTACACAGTTAAAAATGAAAAACCCAGTTATACCTCATTTAATAAAATATATCTTTTTCAAGGGTTTTTACAGCAAGACTAATAGTGTTAAAGGGCAAGTTCTCATCAGTTCAGTGATTTCTATTTGAGTGCAGTCTCGTGGTACTTCAATAGCGCAACCTCTGGAGAAGTGCAGAATTACTGACAGCAACTTCTTTAACTGTACCTGTGCAGACTCCAGAAGTTGCTGTCAGTTTCGGAGGCGTAATGACAGTAAACACGAATGGTTTTGCCATCATTACTACTGCAAAATCCAGGCCACAGCTATATCCATGGCCGTAGCTGACTGCTACTCTTTTCTCCACGTACAGGACAAAAGTTCAATAAGCCTGTGCAGTTTAGTTGTATCGTTTTCCTGATCAGTTACCTACATGGATATTCCCCAGTGAATCATTACTTTCAGTTAACTACAAATGGAGAAGTTTGTGGACATTCAGTTGTTTGCTGTTGCAATATGCACTCCACCTTTAATAGCTTCCAAGTTGCAAACACAACATACGTACTTTATACAGTGGGAAATGGAAAAACGTCATTCTTTAGCACAGTATTAACAAAAGGAACATTCAGAATGCTTTATTAGCATTGCCAATATGGAAACTACATCATCTAGCTGAATATTTTTAATCTTCTATGAATATTCTTGTATATTTAATTGACACGAGATATTTGCAGTGAAGAGATAAGTTAAATGAGACATCTTGAGTAGGTAAATAGCTAACGTTCTATCGCTTCAAATAGCCACTTTGAAAAGCCTTATTTGGACTAACAATGATCAAAATAAGCAACTGGGGAAAAAAAAATTGCTACAGCTATAAGATTACACCAGACCAGTATTCACATTCATTTACATCTTCTCCTGAGAGGTCTCTTTATCATTTTGCAATTAAGTTAAATTGGGATTTCAGTGATCAATTACATCAATCTTCTGTTTGCATGCCCTTGTAAATGTGCTGACCTAGTCCCCATTTGCCGGTCGGTCAATAGAGTTTAAACCTATGCCCTCCCTATTACTTCTGTAGCTTCTGTTGACCAGATCCAATGTAATTTCTAAATATTGCTTTTCTTATTTAACCAATATGACACTTTGCATGACTTATAACTAGGTTCACATTTAGTTAGCGTAGTTAGCAGACCTTAAACATTCTTGTCATGAACAGATAGGAACATAGGAACAGGAGTAGGCCATTTAGCCTGCTGAGCCTGCTCCACCATTCATTACAAACATCGCTGATCATCCACTTCAATGCCCCTTTCCCACATTATCCCCATATCCCTTTATGTCATTGGTATTTAGAAATCTGTCAATCTCTGCTTTAAACCTGCTCAATGACTGAGCTTCCACAGCCATCTGGGGTTAGAGAATTCCAAATATTCACAACCCTCTGAGTAAAGAAATTTCTCCTCATCTCTGTCCTAAATGGCTTCCCCCTTATTTTGAAATTGTGACCCCTGGTTCGAGACTCCCCAACCAGGGGAAACATCTTACCTGCATCTACCCTGTCTATCCTTTTAAGTATTTTGCAGTTTTCAATGAGATCAGCTCTCACTCTTCGAAACTCTAGAGCATGCAGGCCCAGTTTCCCCAATCTCTCTTCATAGGACAGTCCCGCCATCCTGGGAACAAGTCTGGTGAATCTTCGTTGCACTCCCTCTATGGCAATAATATCCTTCCTAAGGTAAGGGAATCAAAAATGCACTCAGTACTCCAGCTGCGGCCTAACCAAGGTTCTATACAATTGAAGCAAGATTTCACTACGCCTGTACTCAAATCCTCTTGCGACCATCAGCTTCCTAATTCCTTGCCGCATCTGCATGTTAGCTTTCAGTGACTTATTGATGAGGACATCCAGGCCACTTTGTACACCTACATTTTCTAATCTCTTACCATTTAAGAAATACTCTGCACATCTACTCCTCCTACCAAAGTAGATAACTTCACATTTTTCCACATTATATTCCATCCGTCACGTTCTTACCCACTCACTGGGCTGCATTTTAATCAGCAGCGAGCTTCCAAAATGGCTGTCTGTCGGTGCGGACCGCCCGTCGCGAAGCCGCTGCGGCGGCTCATTTAAATGGCTGGAGCAGACGGCACCCCCCACCCCGCCCGATGACATGAAGGAGGCGGCCGCTCCATCCCCAGCAACGGCGTCCAGCGCCACTGAGCAGGCGCCAGTGCCATTTTTAAACCGCTCAGAGCCCTAAATGACAAATTACATTTAAAAAAATATAGTTGGTTTAACAAAGAACAAAGAATAGTACAGCACAGGAACAGGCCATTTGGCCCTCCAAGCCTGCACCGATCTTGATGCCTGTCTAAACTAAAGCCTTCTGCACTTCTGGGGACCGTATCCCTTTATTCCCATCCTATTCATGTATTTGTCAAGATTCCTCTTAAACGTCGCTATCGTACCTGCTTCCACCACCTCCCCCGGCAGCAAGTTCCAGGCACTCACCACCCTCTGTGTAAAGAACTTGCCTCACACAACCTCTCTAAACTTTGACCCACGCACCTTAAACCTATGTCCCCTAGTAACTGACTCTTCCACCCTGGGAAAAAGCTTCTGACTATCCACTCTGCCCATGCTACTCATAACTTTGTAAACCTCTATCATGTCGCCCCTCCACCTCCGTCGTTCCAGTGAAAACAATCCGTGTTTTTCCAACCTCTCCTCATAGCTAATGCCCTCCAGACCAGGCAACATCCTGGTAAACCTCCTCTGTACCCTCTCCAAAGCCTCCACGTCCTTCTGGTAGTGTGGCGACCAGAATTGCATGCAATATTCTAAGTGTGGCCTAATTAAGGTTCTGTACAGCTGCAGCATGACTTGCCAATTTTTATACTCTATGCCCCGACCGATGAAGGCAAGCATGCCGTATGCCTTCTTGACTACGTTATCCACCTGCGTTGCCACTTTCAGTGACCTGTGGACCTGTACGCCCAGATCTCTCTGCCTGTCAATACTCCGAAGGGTTCTGCCATTTACTGTATACTTCCCATCTGTATTAGATCTTCCAAAATGCATTACCTCACATTTGTCTGGATTAAACTCCATCTGCCATTTCTCCGCCCAAGTCTCCAACCGATCTATATCTTGCTGTACCCTCTGACAATCCTCATCACTGTCCGCAACTTCACCAACCTTTGTGTCGTCCGCAAACTTACTAATCAGACCAGCTACATTTTCCTCCAAATCATTTATATATACTACAAACAGCAAAGGTCCCATCACTGATCCTTGCGGAACACCACTAGGCACATCCCTCCATTCAGAAAAGCACCCTTCCACTGCTACCCTCTGTCTTCTATGACCGAGCTAGTTCTGTATCCATCTTGCCAGTTCACCTCTGATCCCGTGTGACTTCACCTTTTGTACCAGTCTGCCATGAGGGACCTTGTCAAAGGCTTTACTGAAGTCCATATAGACAACATCCACTGCCCTTCCTTCATCAATCATCTTCGTCACTTCCTCAAAAAACTCAATCAAGTTAGTGTGACACGACCTCCCCTTCACAAAACCATGCTGCCTCTCACTAATAAGTTCATTTGTTTCCAAATGGGAGTAAATCCTGTCCTGAAGAATCCTCTCTAATAATTTCCCTACCACTGACGTAGGGCTCACCAGCCTATAATTTCCTGGATTATCCTTGATACCCTTCTTAAACAAAGGGACAACATTGGCTATTCTCCAGTCCTCTGGGACCTCACCTGTAGCCAATGAGGATACAGTCAAATTAGTAAAACTAATTTTAAAAATCTTTCCAGCCCCTCTCTCATCACCCCGTACATGTCATTCCTGCCCTCTCCCCCACAAAATACTTACCTTTTTTACCCCTTCCCATCAGCCCCCCGACCAATTGATATTGTTTATTTCCGCTGCCCCCACCTCGCCCAAAAACTTATCTGCTCCCTCTCCCTCAAGGTGTTCCGACATTCTACAGTGGTCAGGGATCGGACGGTGCAGGAGTGCTGACCACTGACTTTAATATGAGAACTGGATGGCCGACGTGATGTGGTAAGTATTTATTCTTTAATTAGCATTCATTAACATATTTTAATTATGTTCCCATCGCTGAGCAGCGGGGTTGCCGTCATGAGGCCTCGTCGCCGCTGGTAATATGGGGCGGGGCCTTCCCGACATCAAGGTCCGTGGCGGGCCTCTCCCAGAGGTATTTTCCAGGCCTCCCTGCCATGACTCCTGACATCAGGGGCCCGATAATATTCGTCCCACTTAATCTGTCCAAACCCCCTTGAAGCCGCTTTGCATCTTCCTCACAACACATATTCCCACCTGGTTTTGTGTCCTCCGTGAACTTGCAAATATGACATTTGGTCTCCACGTGCCAATCATAGATATATATTGTGAACAGCTGGGACTCAAGTACTGATCATTGCGGTACCCAACTAGTCACAGCCTGCCAATGCAAGAATGACCCGTTTATTCCTACTTTCTGTTTTCTGCCCAGTAACCAATCTTTAATCCATGACAGTATATTTCCTCCTATCCCATGTGCTTTAATTTTGCTAACCATCCTCCCATGGGGGACTTTATCAAAAGCCTTCTGAATATTCAAGTATACTACGTCCATCGACTTCCCTTTATCAATTCTCTTAGTAACATCTTCAAAAAACTCCAACAGATTCATCAAACATGATTTCCCATTCATAAAACCATGTTGACTCTGCCCAATTAGATCATTATTATCCAAGTGTCCATTTATCACATCCTTTAGAATAGATTCTAGCATTTTCCCTACTACTGATGTAAGGCTAACAGGTCTGTAATTCCCTGTTTTCTCTCTTCTTCCCTTCTTAAATAGTGGGGTGACATTTGCTACCTTCCAATCTGCAAGAACCATTCCAGAATCTATAGAATTTTGGAAGATGATCACCAATGCATCCACTATTCTCTTTCAACACTTTGGGAAGTAGAATATCAGGCCCTGGAGACCTATCAACCTTCAGCCCCATTAATTTCTCCAATGCAACCTTCTTACTCATACTAATTTCCTTCAATTCCTCATTCTCCCTAGTCCCTTGGGAGATTTCTTGTATCTTCCTCAGTGAAGACAGACACAAAGTAATCATTTAGCTTATTTGTCATTTCTCTATTCCCCATTATAAATTCTCCTGACTCTGCCTGTAATGGATCCTCGTTTGTCTTAGCCAAACGTTTCCTTTTCATGTATCTGTAGTAGCTTTTACAGTCCATTTTTATGTTTTTTGCTAGTTTACCTTCATATTCTATCCTCCTTTTTTTTTATCAGTTTCTTCGTCCTCCTTTGCTGTATTCTAAAATCCTCCCAATCCTCAGGTTTACTACTATTTCTGGCAACTTGATAGGCCTTTTCTTTTAATCTTATACAATCCTTAACTTGTTTTATTAGCCATAGTTGTATTTTTGGGGTTTTTGTACCTTGAAGGAATGTATAGTTGTTGTAAATGCTGTAATAATTCTTTAAGAACTATCCATTGCCTATACACTTTCATATCTTTTAATGTATTTTCCCAATCCACCTCAGCCAATTTCCCCCTCATACCTTCATAATTTCCTTTCTTCAAATTTAACACCCTGGCTTCAGATTGAAAACCTCACTTTCAAACAGAATGTAAAATTCTATCATATTATGGTCACTCATCCCTAAAAGTTCTTTTACAACATGATTATTAATTAACCTTTTCTCATTACATAATAATAGATCTAAAATAGCCTGTTCTCTAATTGATTCCTCAACATACTGCTCTAGAAAACCATTCCTAACACACTCCAGAAACTCATCCTCACAGTATTAGCATTCATTAGGTTTAACCAGTCTATATGCAGATTGAAGTCACCCATGATTACTGTATTACCCATGCTACATGCTTCTCTAATCTCCTGATTAATACCATGCCCCACACTACCACTACTATTTGGCGGCCTATAAGCAACTCTTACCAATGTTTGCTGCCCCTTGCTTAACTCCACCCAAACAGATACCACATTTTCTTCTTCCGATCTGAGATCCTCCCTTACTGATGTACTGATCCCATGCCTTATTCTCAGCGCAACACCACCTCCTTTTCATTTTTGTCTGTCCTTCGTAAATCTCAAATATCCTTGAATATTCAGTTCTCAGTCTTGGTCACCCTGTAGCCACATTTCCATAATGGCAATTAGATCATACCCATTTACCTCCATTTGTGCCTTTAAATCAACTACCTTGTTGCGAATGCTTCGTACTTTCAGGTAGAGTGCCCTGAACCTTGTCTTCTTGATAATATTCTGCATTCTAAGCCTAGCTGATGCTCACCTTTGTTTCACCTGCCTTCTAATGCCACTTGTTACTTTTCTACCTCCTATTACCAGCTTTACTTCCTTCCATTTGAGCTACCCCTCAGGTTCCCATCCCCCTGACAAGCTAGTTTAAACCCTCCCCAACAGCACTAGCAAATCTCCCTGTGAGGATATTAGTTCCGGTCCTGTTAAGGCATAGCCCGTCCATCTTGCACAGGTCCCACTTGCCCCAAAACTGGTCCCAATGCCTTAGGAATCTGATGCTCTGCCTCCTACACCAATTCTCCAGCCATGTATTCAATCAATCAATCCTCCTATTCCTATGCTCACTAGCACGTGGCACTGGGAGTAATCCTGAGATGACTGCTCTTGAGGTCCTGCTTTTTAATTTCCTTCCTAACACCTTAAAATCTGCTTTAAGGACCTCATCCCTCTTCCTACCTATGTCATTGGTACCAATGTGGACCACGACCTTTGGCTGTTCACCCTCCCCCAGAAGAATGTCCATGACATCTTTGACCCTGGCACCAGGGAGGCAAGACACCATCCTGGAGTCAGGTTTACTGCTGCAGAAATGCCTGTCTGATCCCCTGACTATCGAATCCCCTATCACCCACTATTGCTTTTCCACTCTTCTTCCTCCCCTCCTGTGCAGCTGAACCACCTGTGGTGCCACAGACTTTGCTCTGGCTGCACGCCCCTGAGGAACCATCGCCCTCACCAGTAACCAAAATGGAAAACCAATTATCAAGCAAGATAGACTCAGGGGGCTCCTGCACTGCCTGCCTGGTTCTCTTAGACTGCCTGGCGGTCACCCATTCCCTCGCTGCCTGTCTGCTCCTAACCTGCAGTGTGACCACCTCCCTAACCATTCTATTCACATAGTCCTGCACCTCGAAGATGCACAACAGTGACTCCAGCTGCCGCTCCAGTTCCGAAACTCGGAGCCTAAGCTTCTGCAGCCGGTGACAGTTCCTGCAGATGTGTTCGTCCAGGACACATGGTGCGTCCATGACTTCCCATATACCACAGGATATACATTCCACTTGGCCGAGCCAACCTACCATACCGTAACTTTAAAAACTATTTATTACAAGTAGAATAAGTTGAATGACTTACCAGTTACTCGCCAATCAGCTTCTTCCCCTGTACCGAAGTAAGAGCCAGCTACTGGAGGATTATGGATATTTCCATAATTCTTCACTGTCCCTATGATCCATGCTACTGAGTTGAGAAAAAAACCTCTCCATGTAAAATGTCAGTGATGTGGATGTACAATTATAGTTCCTCCTGTTCCTTCATGTCAGGCTAAGGAATAGGTAGATTGAAGATTCAAAGATTAACCTCATTTTTTTTGAAGTCCTTAAATGGCTATTTTAGAATGATTGAAATGCCAATAATTTTAAGCAAATAAAACTGGAGTGGAGAAAACACTATTTACACATTTTTCTGCTTGCTCTAATGCATCCCTCCGCACTAATTTCTGCAGCCAAATAGCAAAACTGAATATCAAAGTAGTTAATTACTAACTTCATCTTGTGGCCGAATTGCATATAAACATAGTGAAATATAGTGAGGCCTAAATTGACTTTCAACAGGACGTGCACAGGACACCATTGTGGTAAAGGGCTTTGCGTGCACGTGTCTAATGACCGCCAGCACCTGCAGAACAGGCAGATTATAATGTCAATGGGTGTGCAATGGTGACTTAACCCCAGTGCAGGGACACGATGTTCAAACGTCTGGATAAAGACGGGGTGGGAGTAACGTATCCAATGTCGTCCTCATCCTGATGGTCAACTTTGTCTGCAACTGCATCAAGCTGTGCATAGAACCCCAGTACACAAACAGCAAGTGTCACTACATGCTGAGGTTTTATCTGTCCCCGGTGTTGCGAAGGGTGTGTCTGGTCACATTGCTGTGGAACGCTTCATTCAGTTGGACCACTTATCCCTTGTGGAAAAGTTTGTGCGGAGAAACACCTTTGACCACAAATCCATCAGGCAGTGGTCTGCACATAATGTCCTCAATGCCCTACGGGAAAAGGAGCTAGTGGATCCTGTTGGAAGATTCCCCGAGCAGACTGCCAAAGTCATTTGGCAGAATGCCTCATTGCCAAAACTTTCAAACAAGCACCAAGGCATAGATTGGCTGGCGGTGAGAAGGGTCCTCTCTGTCAGATCCTTCCTGCACGTCCAGAGTCTCACTGCCTCCGCACATTGCCTTCGAGGTGGCTGTGGTGGGGAAGAGACCATCGTCCATCTCCTTCTGGAATGTACCTTTGCAAAGCATGTCTGGAAAGAGATGCAGTGGTTTTTGTCGAGGTTCATCCCAAGCAGCTCTGTAACACAGGAGTCTGTGCTCTACGGGCTGTTCCCAGGGGCACAAGCGGAGATAAACATCAACTGCTGCTGGAGGACCATCAACTCGGTGAAAGATGCTCTTTGGTCAGCCCGAAACTTGCTGGTCTTCCAGTGCAAAGAGTTGTCCATGACCGAATGTTGCAGATTGGCACATTCCAAGGTCCAGGACTACATGCTGAGGGACGCACTAAAGCTTGGGGCAGCCGCGGCAAAGGCTCAATGGGGGAAGGCCACTGTGTAAGGTCCTCCAGCCATAGTGAACTGAGGGGCTGGAACCTGTGTAAAACCCCTCGGGCTGTATCCACCAAATATGTATGTGCTGTGTAATGCAAATGTACATTGCATATAAAATGGAATAAAAAGAGTTGTGAGGCAACTTATGTTCTGTATCAAAGGAATCTGATCGTTATTGTACTTCCTGAAATGTCAAATTTGAACTGCTTTTAACTGTTTTGTAATGTATTTTTTGACAAATTTTTATGAATAAAGTATGTTTTTGGGAAAAAAAGACAACCCCAGTGCTGCTGTTTGCAAAGTCCCCACTTCAGTCAATCCCCTGTCTTAACTTTGTAGCTAAACATGACATTAAACAGAATGAAGGACTCCACCCACCCCGACAAATAGCACTACTTAAAGGGATCATGAGCTATTTACAGGCTAGTAGCTGGATCCTTTCTTCTAGTGCAATTATGCATATGTTTGGAGCTTTCCTATATATGGTTAAAGTTTAAATAGTCTCCACAGAGTGTTCTAGCTGGTGCTGAAGTAGCTTTTAGGTCATTTTGAATCTTATGCGAAAACAAGTGATATGGCATGGCTTCCTTGAGGAATTCAACATGACAGAGAATGAAGAGAGACCATGCAGGGCAGGACAAGCAACTAGTAGAAGAAGAAGAAAAAGAAAAAGAGAAAGGAGAAGGAGAAGGAGGTAGAGGAGGAGGGCTCTCAGCAGGAAACCATTAACACTGAAGGCACATTAACTGAAAAGGATTTCATTCCTTCAATTTGCAGCTTGTGTGTGACTATAGGTAGCACATCAAGCAGGTGAGTAGCCGTTATCCTGACAGTTGCCACAATTCCTTCATTCTGAGTCAGTCTTCTGTGCTATATGTATTTGAACAACCATGGCCAGTGAAAGGCTGGCTATTGGGTGACAAGAGTTATTCACTCATGACATGGCTCATGACTTCAGTCCAGAACTCATGCACAGCTGCACAGCAGGCCTCCAATGAAAGCTTTGCTGCCACAAGGAGCGTTATAGAGCACACCATTAGCATCCTCAAGAAATGCTTCCCCTTTTTTTCCCAAAAATATACTTTATTCATAAAAATCTGTAAAAGGTACATTACAAAACAGTTCAAAACAGTTCCAATTTGACATTTCAGTTTTCTTCAATACAGAACGTGAGTTGCCTCACAACCCTTCCATTCCATTTTACATGCAATGTACATTTGCATTACACAGCAAAACCATATTTTGGTGCATACAGCCCAAGGGGTTTTACACAGGTTCCAGCCCCTCGGTTCACTATGGCGGGAAGGACCTTACACAGTGGCCTTTCCCTGTTGAGCCTTTGCAGCAGCTGTCCCAAGCTTTACTGCGTCCCTCAGCACGTAGTCCTGGACCTTGGAATGTGCCAGTCTGCAACACTCGGTCATAGGTAACTCTTTGTACTGGAAGACCAGCAAGTTTCAGGCAGACCAAACAACGTCGTTCACCAAACTGATGGTCCTCCAGCAGCAGTTGATGTTTATCTCGGTATATGTCCCTGGGTTCTTCTGCTGCCTGGATTGCTCTGGAGGAGCCCTGCAACACTCAGCCGAGCAAGTACCAAAATTTGTGGTACTATGCTGCATGATGCACAATCTAGTCATTATGAGGGAACAGCCCCTGTCACAGCCTATCATGCGAGAAGCTGAGAAGCAGGAGCAGGAGAAGGAGGAGGAAGTGGAGGAGGAGAAAGTGGAAAGGAAGTGGAGGAACAGGAAAAGGGAAGGAGGCTACAACATAGACATCTTCATTCTGCTTGGGCTCTATGCAATTAAGTAATTGATGAGTGATCCCTGTAACTTGAACCACACCTCCCCATTCACCAACAGTCCCACTCGCCTTATCATTCTTCCACGAACCATCACATCGGCCTCTTTCCCACAACTCAAAAATAAAAATCACCAAAAAAATGCACATTTCCAATCCAATTCTTTAAATTCAATCATTACATACTGCATACAAAAATAAACTAATCACTCTTGTGTATTCCCTTATTGTCTGTTATTCATGTGCCTTTTCCTATCCTAGTGCTCCTATGAAGTGCTTCTTAGCGGATGCAATGTGGGTGATGGAAGGTTGCTGACCTTCAATTGAGAAGACTCCAGATGACCTTGGAGGGTGACCTTGAGCAACTCTGGTTCTAGAAGGCCCGGATTCAGACTGCACCTTTTCAGCATGAGCTGCGGCAGTCTGGGCTGGCTGACAGGCAACATCAAGGGCACTGGTGGAGTGGTGGAGTGGTGGGGTGGGAGCAGAAATTATGTCATCTTCAGAAAGGACAATAAGTTTGTGTTCCATGGAGGCACTGCCACTTTCTGGGGCTACACCTCAGTAATCCTATTGGAAAACAGATTGATAGACTGCTATGAGGTCTGGGAATCCCCTTTGAACAGTGGCATCCAGAGTAAGATGGCAGCATTCGGAGCTTGGAAGGCAACAGTTTGACAGCACTCAGACCTTTGATGGCAGCTCTTTGTGCTGCAATGGAAGCTGGCACCTTGCGCTATCCTTTGGACGCAGGATGTCTCTCCTTCTCTTCACCTTTTGCATTGTGAAGAAATCTTGGAGCTCATTCTCCCGCATGTTCAGCCATTTCTAAACGTATCACAGCACAGATTCACTTGTCAACAAACTCCCCACACATTTTGCAGCCACAATGCACCTCCCTTTTAAGAAGTGCAAGCTGTCTTTAATAGCACGAGCCACTCATGATATCAGGCCCCTTATTGATGTGTGCAAGCCAGTGAACAGCGACCATTTAAAAGAGCCGCCAGCACAAATGTAACTTGATGGGGTTTATCCAATTTAACCTCAAGCAAGTGCACATAGATGCTGAAAGGGTTAAATTATGAGTGCAGGTTGCATAGACTAGGTTTGTATTCCTTTGAGTATAGAAGATTAAGGGGTGATCCTTCTGAAGAAGGGTCACTGACCTGAAATGTTAACTCTGCTTCTCTCTCCACAGATGCAGCCCGACCTGCTGAGTATTTCAGCATTTCTTGTTTTTATTTCAGATTTCCAGCATCTGCAATCTCTTGCTTTTATATAAGGGATGCTCTAATTGAGTTGTTTAAAATGATTAAAGTTTCAGAGTCAACATAGAGTGAAACTATTTCCTGTGGTGGAAGAGTCCAACATGAGCTTCAAGATTGAGCTAGGACATTCAGGGATGATGTCAGAAAGCATTTCTTCATACAAAAACAGTAGTGAAAATGTGGAACTCTCTCCCCCAAAAAGCTGTTGAGAAAGGGTCATTGACAATTTCAAAACGCATGTTGATAGATTTTTGTTAGTCAAGGGTATTAAGGTTACAGAACCAAAGTGGGTAGATGGAGATAGGATACAGATCAGCCATGATCTAACTGAAGGCTTGAGATACTGAATGACCTACTCCTGTTCCTATGTTCCTGTGTGAGCAGATTTATGACAGTGTTGGTACTGAGCCCGTGCGATGCCCCTTATATAGTTGTTACAGCATAAACCTGACTTAATGGCCTGGATATTAACAGGGGCTGATTATGCAGGGGGGAGGGGTGGAGTTTGGAAAAGGAAACCTGGAGGTCTGAGTTTTCTCCATGCGTCTTTTGTACTTGATAGGTTGACTTCCGGGCAGGGAACATGATTGACAGGTTTGATTTCCTGTCAGCTGGGGAAGACTCCGGACAGGACGCAGGATCAAGTGAGTCCAATGCACAACTCCATGGAGGGTGCTAATTCGGGGGCTCCGATTCCGGGTTTGGGGGTGGGGGTGGAGGTTTTGATGCCCAAATCTGGGGTCTTTGGATGGGGCTTAGCGTTAAATGCTGGGGAGCCAGGCGGGCCATGGGGAGCACTCCTGCTCCCTTTCTCCCAGAAACAGTGCTGAAAAGGTATTTACATTTTCCCCAAAGCTGTCCTAACCTTTGTTACGGCCAGGTGAGAAATGTGTCTAGGGGTCTTTTGCTGTCTTTACTGGTCTTATTGTAACAGGGTTTAATTTTAAACACACTGTGTTTTGAGCTCCCCCTTTGTGAATCATTGTTCACAACTTTCCAATTATAAGGCAAAGAAATGAGCACAAACAGGCTTTCTTTGGTTTAAAGAAGAAAGATGAAATTTATTAAACCTTAAACTTAAACTCTAATACGGTTAGTGCCTACGGATATACGACGCACCCACGCTAGCATGCACATGTGATACACACATGCAAATAGGGACAGAAAAGAGCAGAAGAAAAGAAAGTGGAACAGTTTGAGCCAATCTCTTGTTACTGTGCTTTGAGCTCGCTGTAGTCCTTGATTGAAGATATGGTCTTGCGTTTCGTTGGGGTCCAGGGTTCCTTTTAAACCTTGTTCACATAGGAGACATTTTCTCTCTTTGAGTTTACGTGTCTTCAATGGTTTCCGAAGCTGGTGAAAGCAAGATGAGGGCACACAGGAGAGAGGTCTTATCAAACCAGGAGCCAGGAGCTTTCTGAGTTCGAATCCTGTGTTGGAAGTTCAAATTTTAACAGCCAGCTAGTCATGTGACTAAAACTGGTCTGACCACTTCTTCTGTGTATTGGGGAAGCAACGACTGCGTCCCTTTTGTTCCAACACCGTCTGGTACTATGCAAATGTCCTTCCAGTCAGGGGCTTGCAATTTTTATGTTTTAATGTTCATGTGGCGAAATCATGTGTGCTTCAGTCTTGGCAGGTGGGGGGGGGGAGGTTTGCCTGACACCTCCACACCCAGGGGAATCAAATGTGATTTGGAAAAAAAATGGTGCATTTTATTACAGAATTTGAGAGAAATATAAGATACAGAAAGAAAAACCATGCATTTCTCTCATTCATTTCCATTCATTCTCCAATCTTAAAGCTGATTAAAAATGGTTTGATTTGGGTGCCAGGGCTGCTTTAATTTCCCCCTTTTCTTTCTAAGGGGAGCTTTTAGTGGGCAGGTCTATCCTGAACTCTTTGAGTCATGCAAAGACATTTGACTTCAGGGGATGGGTGGTTCGCTTTACCTCTGACTGTGGGGAGAAGTCTTTGTTAATCTCCCCTTTGTTCTCTGGGACACTCCTATCTGCAGGTATTTGTGCAGACTTAACTGCATTCTCCTGTGACACTTCGACTAGGTGAGGCATCACCCGCATGGTTTCTCTGCCCCCTAGAGGTCTCTCTTTGTCTCTGCAGGTTCCTGTAAATGCTGTTGGCAACTCTGGTCTGCATTCACATAGGAGGATGTGGGGTCTAACTTTTCACATTTTTCTGGGTTGGTTGACCAGATGGTAGAGGTTTGCATCTGGGATTCTTCCCGGACTTCCTTTAACCTGCCCTCTTGGTCACTTTTTCCCCTTCTCTTTCTAAACCTTTGCCAGCTATGTGCCTGCCTATCCCCCTTTGTCCTCAGCGGGGGTCCCTTACAGTTCACCAGCCCTCTGCTGGAGGGTTCTCCGAACATCGGTACAGGACTTAGGGGTGCAGGTTTCAATGTAGGTTGGAATTTCCCCTCAACCTGGCACATGTGGCAACTCCTACAGTACTCCACCACATCTTTGTGTCATTTTGGCCAGTCATAGTGCTGTCTTATACGAGCTTTGGTCTTTTGTATACCGGCATGTGCAGCCACTGTAGGCTCTTGAACGCCTTCTTTATATTTCTCCCTGGTACCTCTGTGGCACCACTAACTGGTGAACTACTGTCCACTCCTTGTCCTTAGGTTTGTGAGGTGAACTGCATTTCCTCATCAAAACCTCATTCTTTAAATAGTAGCAATCAGGGACTCCCTCTGCTTCATTTTCAGCCTGGGCAGCCTGTGCTAACTCTCGCAATATTGGGTCAGCTCGCTGTGCCTCAGCTACGAAAATCCATCTAATTCATTCTTTCCAAAGGAAGTCTCAGACAGGCAGACCTCATGGTCAGTTGCCTGCAGTGCCAATACAGTCTCCTTTCGGGGAGCTGGTTTGATCAGGGCCTGACCCATTACACATTCAGGGACTCTGCAGGAGACCATCTCCTGCCACCGCCCTGTCTCTCTGGCCTCCTGCGGTCTTTCTTTCATGACTGGGGGGCCTACCACCTTTAACCTTGCCAGATCATTACCTAGGAGCAGGTCAACCCTGTCCACAGGCAAACTAGGGACAATCCCTACAGTCATTGGTCCCAAAACCAGGTTAAACTCCAGGTGCACCCAGTGCACAAGTACAGGCATACACTGCCCTCCAATACCATTCACCACCATTTTGGTGTTCACTGCACTCTCTGGGGGAGAGGTCAAGCATTTTTCCAATAAAAGGGATCTGGTGGCCCCTGTGTCCCTGAGAATTACTATGGGCTTGCTTGCCCCACTCGAGGGATATGGGATTACTTTCCCTTTAAATACAAAATCATGATAACCTTCAGGAATCCTATTAACATTTCCTGCACTGGCATTTACTATCTATTGACTGCAATTGAATTAAAATTGGACTGTGTAAAATGACTGGGTGATCTGATCCCGTCTCTGTGTTAGCTTAAGATTAATCTCACTTTGCCAGTTACTAATAAAGCCATCAAATAACGTAGTTCTATGTGACCTTCATAACTGTGCAGTATATGTATTCGTGAATCCATAAACAACTGGAAAAGATTTTGCTGTACCTTCTTTAGTAATCTATACTTGAACCCTTGTTTTATATTATCTACAAACATAAAGCATTCTTCACAATGATTTATGAAAGAGATAGCAAAGATTGAATGTTGTCCTGTGATATAACAAATCTCAGCTAGTTATAGGGGTAGCAACTTTATCTACCTTCTGGAAAGCTGATAAGAATAAACTTCCCTTGCAACAGATGTGCCTCAGTCAGTAATCTCAAAACAAAGTCTGAGCATTAATCAAAAGGTGTCTTTTTTACATAATAGCAAAATATAATTTATATTTATCTCAAGATTTGTTTTTGCATGTTAATAAAGGTTCTAAAGAAGATTAACACCACAAACTTACCAATGGTTTAACTGGCTGGCTATCTTTTGTTTGAGGTACTTGTTACACACAAACATCAAATATTTGTTTCTCAAGTGAGGAAAATTAGAATACAATAGAAATAAGCCAATACTTTCTATATTTTTTTCAAATACAGAATGCATCAAAATGTTAACATACACTTCTTCCTTTGTATCTCTCCTAAGATCAATACAATTATTGAAAACTTGTGAAATGTTTGCTAATGTTGTACATTTTATTCAATGATCCTTCTTTCAGCTAGTCCAGGGTGATGATAACTTTAGGGTTAGGGATAATGAGACAAAAAAGTGAATGGGAAAGGATTTTTAGTCAATTTGTTGTTAGATACAACAGTGGATCAGAAGGATGGGGTTCGGACCCTAATCCAAACACTGTCAGTGAGTGGAGATTGGAACACCGGTTCTGAATACTGAGCACAGGGATCCTTGTGTCCAATGTGTGCTGAGGTACAACACAAAAGTTACATAACCAAAGTATGGATTATAGTATGCTCTGTTTAAGATCTTTTGTTGCTTTCTATAAGCTAATAAACAACAACAAAGTAAATAATAATAAAAAGAAAGTAAAATCGGACGTCCAATCCAATCCTGCCAGCTTCTTGTATGCATGTTAGATTAAAATGGCCTTTTTTGTCTTTTGTGAATCCAGTATTTTCTTTGCCTGAAATGGTTCTTTGTTTAATTGAAATAAGTACTTGATTTGCTTTCACCATTTTTAAAGCGACACATGAATTTGAAGGCAACGTACAAATTTTAATGGATAGATGTTATATTTTAGATAGATTTAAAAATTGCTGCGTCAGCAAACTGAGCATGATACCTGGACCCATCTCATATTTGATAAACAATTTTGAGTATGACTATGCTATGGAGAATAGTACTGAGCAAAGGGAAGTTGTCTAGTTCGAAAAGAAAATTGAATGGTGTCATATTATAGTAACACATAATGATTGACCATACATGAGTGTTGCAGTCGATTAAAGCAAGTCCAGAGAACCACAGAAAGGTTACGGCACAGGAAAAGGCCATTCAGCCCATCATGTCTACATCGGCCAAAAAAACTATCTGCCCAATCTAATCCCACCTCCCCGCAGCTGGTCCGTAGCCTTGCAGGTTACAGCACTTCAGGTGTTGGTCCAGGTGCCTTTTAAATGAGTTGAGGGTTTCTGCCTCCACCACCGATCCAGACAACGAATTCTAGATGCCCACCACCCTCTGGGTGAAAAAGTTTTTCCTCATGTCCCCTCTAATTCTTCTACCAATCATCTTAAATCTCCACAAGGGGAAACAGGTCATTCTTGTCTACTCTATCTAGGCCCCAATTAAGTCACCCCTCAGTCTCCTCTTTCCTAAGGAAAGCAACCCTAGTCTATTCAATCTTTCCTCATAGCTGCAATTTTCAAGCCCAGCAACATTCTTGTAAATCTCCTCTCTACTCTTTCTAGAACAATTATGTCCTTCCTGTAATGTGGTGACCAGAACTGTATGCAAATCTCCAGCTGTGGCCTAACCAGCATTTCATACAGTTCCAGCGTTACATCCCTGCTTTTGTATTCTACTCCTCAGCCACTAAAGGAAACCATTCCATATCCCTTCATCATCACTTTATCTACCTGTCCTGCCATCTTCAGGGACCTGTGGACATGCACTCCAAGGTCTCTCACTTCCTCTACCCCTCTCAATATCCTCCTGTTTATTGTGTATTCCCTTGCTTTATTTGCCCTCCCAAAATGCATTACCTCACATTTCTCCTCAAATACTGAAGCAGTCTGTGTCCATATGCAGCAAGACCTGGACAACATTCAGGATTGGGTTGATAAGTGGCAAGTAGCATTTGTGCCACACAAGTGCCAGGCAATGACCATCTCCAACAAGAGAGAATCTAACCATCTCCCCTTGACATTCAACGACATTACCATCACTGAATCTCCCCCCCTCCCCACCCACTATCAACATCCTGGGGTTACCATTGACTAGAAACTGAATTGGAGCAGCAGTTGGAGTGACTACAAGAGCAGGTCAGAGGCTGGGAATTCTGTAGCGAGTAACTTGCCTCCTGACTCTCCAAAGCTTGTCCACTATCTACAAGGCACAAGTTAGGACTGTGATGGAATACTATCACTTGCCTGGATGAGTGCAGCTCCAACAACACTCAGGAAGCATGACATCATCCAAGACAAAGCAGTCCGCTTGATCGTCACCCCATCCACCACCTTAAGGAATCACTCCCTCCATCACCGGCGCACAGTGGCTGCAGTGTGTGCCATATATAATATGCAATGCAGTAACTCACCACACCTCCTTCGACAGTACCTTCCAAACCCGCGACCTTTTCCACCTAGGATAAGGACAGCAGCTCCAAACCACACATCATCCTGACTTGGAACTAAATCGCCATTCCTTCACTGTCGCTGGATCAAAATCCTGGAACTCCCTTCCTAACAGCACTGTGGGTGTACCCGCCACTGATGGACTGCAGCAGTTCAAGAAAGCAGCTCACCACAACCTTCTCAAGGGCAATTAGAGATGGACAACAAATGCTGGCCTTGCCAGCGATGCCCACATTCCATGAAATGAAGAAAAGAAAGGTGCGGGCTTCTGACCCACATTTGTGACTGATGGTGGGGTTCAGAAGCCCTTGGGTTTCTGTGCATTCCTATTGTTAATTTCTTATTTAGTGTTAGACATTTACAAAAGCAAATTCATCTAATAACAGCATACCATGACTTGAAAATGTGGGCGGTACAGTGGCGCAGTGGTTAGCACCGCAGCCTCACAGCTCCAGCGACCTGGGTTCAATTCTGGGTACTGCCTGAGTGGAGTTTGCAAGTTCTCCCTGTGTCTGCGTGGGTTTTCTCCGGGTGCTCCGGTTTCCTCCCACAGCCAAAAGACTTGCAGGTTGGTAGGTAAATTGGCCATTATAAATTGCCCCTAGTGTAGGTAGGTGGTAGGGAAATATAGGGACAGGTGGGGATGTGGTAGGAATATGGGATTAGTGTAAGATTAGTATAAATGGGTGGTTGATGGTCAGCACAGACTCGGTGGGCCAAAGGGCCTGTTTCAGTGCTGTATAATCTCTAAACTTTGTACAATCTTATCTTTTTCCTTCAGATTTGAAAACTACTATTAATGTGCAAAAATTATTTGCAGTATGAAGATTTGGCATAGCACATTGGCAGCTACTCATGCAATTTCTGAGGCTATTTTTTAGCACAAGCGGCAAGTGCTGTCAATTTATGTAATTCATGTCTTAAAATATTCTTTGTATTTATGAGCATTTTAAGCTAAGTTGAATATTTTCTGCTTCTAGACACCCTAAGGAGTTTGTAGCCAGCAGCATTCCCTCAGGTTGGTGGGATGTACTGGCTGCATCAACAGTCTGAACAGAGAAGTTAATACATGTGGCATCAGGTTACTGTGCTAAGTGTATGAATAAAGCAACAGATTATTCCAACTAAGTAAAACAGCTAATAGGCTGAACTATACTTTCCCTGAAGAATGGCGCGTGGAATTCCAGTCTAACTGGAGACCAGATTGAATCTATGACCTATAAACTGAATGCAAAGTGGTCAGATTTGCTGATGATATCAATCTGGGGGAAAGGTGGGGTGGGGGGTGGGAGGCAATGAAATTGGAGGAAGCTGATCAGAAATTACAGAGTGATTTATGATAAGTATGTGCATAGATCAATGACTGGTGAAATTTAATGCCGGTCAATGCAAAGTATTGCACATAGAAAGGAAAAATGGGCAACACATGTACTCCATGAACCCCGTTGAAATAGCGAAGGTTGAAATGGAAGGAGACCTAGGACTCTTAGCACACTTGATGCAAAACAAGTGTGACCAATGTAGAGTAGCAATGAAAGATGGCAATAAAATGTTGAACTGCATAAACAAAGCAGCAGAATATATGTTAGAGGAAGTTATGATCAAAATATACAGTGCTCTCATCAGATTGCACCTTGAGTACTGTGTCTGGTTCTTGTCACTGAGACATAAGGGAAACATTCAAGACCTGGAGACTGTGTTGAGAAGATCCATGAGGTTGAAGCCCAGGATCAGGAGTCTGAATTATGGCGAAATACTGAAGAGACTTGTGATTCTCAGTCTGGGAGGGAGACATCTGAGAGGTATAAAATGTTAAATGGAAAATGTAAAACTGGAATATTATTTAAAGTTAAATTGTGGGTGTAGAACAAGGGAACTAGAGAATGATCAACATTTTGAGTAAACTATCTGCACAGTGGTGGCAGTGAAAACCCTGCAATCAGGTAAGAAACAATTAGTTATTGGAATTGGGGGACAATAGTGTGTTTCTGGATGGATGGATGAATATGGACAGAATGGTCTTCCTCATCTGTAATTATCACGTGATCTTATAATCTTGTACTGTACATACCCACTCTTTTCAATGCTGTGAGAAAAATGTTTAATTTTAATTGAGGTTGTTGAAGGAATTGAAATCTGTATTCTTTATTGTAGCTTTATATTACCCTAACGTTTTCTCCCCCAATCTGCCCTCTTAAACTGTTTAAATTCCCCTGGCTCTTTAAATCAGTTCATTTTAGCCCTATCTAAAAGTTAACAGTTAGTTTAGTGTATGTTACCTGGGCCCACTGCCCTCCCCCAGCCACACCTGCTCTTTGTTTTCTCAATGAAATTGATCCGGATGAAACTGACGAGCACAGCTGCCGATACTTCAATCTCCGATCCTGCTGTCTTCACCGCCCAGAGTGTCTGCAGCCACGGCATGCGGTAAGTCCATTGAGGTGAAGAAGGAGCTGCGGGACCCGAGAGAAGTCCTGTGAAAAGGTGCCCCGAACACCCAAAACATCCACGAACGGCCCCCCCGGCCGCAACTTCAAAGCGCCCGCGGGAGATGGCTCGGAGAGCATCTGCAGCGCACTGTCGGCAATGCTGCATGCCTTTATTTAAACCACTGCAAAAAAAAAAACCCTTAGCAAATGTAATCACCTCTAAGTCTGCCAAATGATGCTTCACCTCCCGAAGGACGTAGATGAGCTTTCCGGACGTCGATGGTGGGCACTGAGGAAATGGCTTATTACCTGCACCAGATTCCACCCCCCCTCCCCCCCCCTTTACCCCCCTTCCACCCCCCCCACCCCCGTCCCCTTCCCTGCTCCACCCTCTCAGCTCACCCCCTCACAACCCCGTCCCAGCCCGCACCCCCCCGCACCATCTTCACCCCGCACCCCCTTCCCCTGCACCCCCCCCCACCCCCTCCCTCTACCCCTCCCCCTTGCATCCCCTCCTCCCACCGGCACCATCCTACACCTGTGTAGGGGCCCCAACAACCCCACTGCCTTGTGGGCGTCTCGGGAGAGACCAAGGCTAAGGGAGTAAACCCTAACAGAAAATCCGGAGCGGAACCCCGTAGGCGGTCATGTGTCACCTTTGGCATGTTTCCGGCAGTTCCTGCAGCCATACTGGTGCCAAACGTCGTGTCCTGCACTCCTTTGGACCCCACCAGAAAGGCCGAGAGGGGGGTTTTGACGACTGGGCAACTCTCAACCTCCATAAATTTGCCCAGGCATGCGCCATGGAGAGGTCACTCCATAGTTGCCTCACAGCGACTGAAACAACACGGAAGGCAGCAGTTACGGGTTATAAGTCCAGATAAATTGGCGTAGAAACTGGGCGCCACGGGTTGCCTTTGTCGGTGGGAGAGGTCATTGCACCTCACTGGACAGCTACCGCCCGCCTCAAACCGGGCAGCCCCCGGTCAATAAGGTTCTGTCCCGCCACAGTCTGCCTGCTTCAATGGGTGCTTGGAGCTCAGGGTCATTGCCCGAAAGGTGGACTGATACACCGCACCAAACAACATGAAAAAAGGAAAGAAGGTACCAGCCCTTCGCTTTGCAAGCTGGAACGTCAGAACTATGTGTCCTGGCCTGTCGGAAGACCCTGCACAAATCAACGATTCTCGGAAGACCGCCATCATTAACAACGAGCTCAGTAGACTCAATGTGGACATTGCAGCACTTCAGGAGACTCGCCTCCCCGCGAGTGGCTCTCTAGCAGAGCAAGACTACACCTTCTTCTGGCAGGGCAGGGATCCTGAAGAACCAAGACAGCATGGAGTGGGCTTCGCCATCAGAAACTCCTTGCTCAGCATGATAGAGCCTCCCTCAAATGGCTCGGAACGCATACTGTCCATCCGACTGCTCACCACCTCTGGTCCAGTACACCTACTCAGCATCTATGCTCCAACACTCTGTTCCGCACCTGAAGCTAAAGACCAGTTCTATGAACAACTCCATAACATCATTAGCAGCATCCCCAACACCGAACACCTATTCCTGCTGGGGGACTTTAATGCCAGGGTTGGGGCCGACCATGACTCATGGCCCTCCTGCCTTGGGCGCTATGGCGTTGGAAGGATGAATGAGAATGGGCAGAGACTGCTTGAGTTGTGTACCTATCATAACCTCTGCATCACCAACTCGTTCTTTCACACTAAACCCTGTCACCAGGTTTCATGGAGGCACCCAAGATCACGTCGTTGGCACCAGCTAGACCTCATTGTCACAAGGCGAGCCGCCTTAAACAGTGTTCAAATCACACGCAGCTTCCACAGTGCGGACTGCGACACCGACCACTCCCTGGTGTGCAGCAAGGTTAGACTCAGACCAAAGAAGTTGCATCATTCCAAGCAGAAGGGCCACCCGCGCATCAACACGAGCAGAATTTCTCACCCACAACTGTTACAAAAATTTCTAAATTCACTTGTAACAGCCCTTCAAAACACTCCCACAGGGGATGCTGAGACCAAGTGGGCCCACATCAGAGACGCCATCTATGAGTCAGCTTTGACCACCTACGGCAAAAGTGCGAAGAGAAATGCAGACTGGTTTCAATCTCATAATGAAGAGCTGGAACCTGTCATAGCCGCTAAGCGCATTGCACTTTTGAACTACAAGAAAGCCCCCAGCGATTTAACATCCGCAGCACTTAAAGCAGCCAGAAGTACTGCACAAAGAACAGCTAGGCGTTGCGCAAACGACTACTGGCAACACCTATGCAGTCATATTCAGCTGGCCTCAGACACCGGAAACATCAGAGGAATGTATGATGGCATAAAGAGAGCTCTTGGGCCAACCATCAAGAAGATCACCCCCCTCAAATCTAAATCGGGGGACATAATCACTGACCAACGCAAACAGATGGACCGCTGGGTTGAGCACTACCTAGAACTGTACTCCAGGGAGAATGCTGTCACTGAGACTGCCCTCAACGCAGCCCAGCCTCTACCAGTCATGGATGAGCTGGACATACAGCCAACCAAATCGGAACTCAGTGATGCCATTGATTCCCTAGCCAGCGGAAAAGCCCCTGGGAAGGACAGCATTACCCCTGAAATAATCAAGAGTGCCAAGCCTGCTATACTCTCAGCACTACATGAACTGCTATGCCTGTGCTGGGACGAGGGAGCAGTACCCCAGGACATGCGCGATGCCAACATCATCACCCTCTATAAAAACAAAGGTGACCGCGGTGACTGCAACAACTACCGTGGAATCTCCCTGCTCAGCATAGTGGGGAAAGTCTTTGCTCGAGTCGCTCTGAACAGGCTCCAGAAGCTGGCCGAGCGCGTCTACCCTGAGGCACAGTGTGGCTTTCGTGCAGAGAGATCGACTATTGACATGCTGCTCTCCCTTCGTCAGATACAGGAGAAATGCCGTGAACAACAGATGCCCCTCTACATTGCTTTCATTGATCTCACCAAAGCCTTTGACCTCGTCAGCAGACGTGGTCTCTTCAGACTACTAGAAAAGATCGGATGTCCACCAAAGCTACTAAGTATCATCACCTCATTCCATGACAATATGAAAGGCACAATTCAACATGGTGGCTCCTCATCAGAGCCCTTTCCTATCCTGAGTGGTGTGAAACAGGGCTGTGTTCTCGCACCCACACTTTTTGGGATTTTCTTCTCCCTGCTGCTTTCACATGCGTTCAAATCCTCTGAAGAAGGAATTTTCCTCCACACAAGATCAGGGGGCAGGTTGTTCAACCTTGCCCGTCTAAGAGCGAAGTCCAAAGTACGGAAAGTCCTCATCAGAGAACTCCTCTTTGCTGACGATGCTGCTTTAACATCTCACACTGAAGAATGCCTGCAGAGTCTCATCGACAGGTTTGCTTCTGCCTGCAATGAATTTGGCATAACCATCAGCCTCAAGAAAACGAACATCATGGGGCAGGATGTCAGAAATGCTCCATCCATCAATATTGGCGACCACGCTCTGGAAGTGGTTCAAGAGTTCACCTACCTAGGCTCAACTATCACCAGTAACCTGTCTCTAGATGCAGAAATCAACAAGCGCATGGGTAAGGCTTCCACTGCTATGTTCAGACTGGCCAAGAGAGTGTGGGAAAATGGCGCACTGACACGGAACACAAAAGTCCGAGTGTATCAGGCCTGTGTCCTCAGTACCTTGCTCTACGGCAGCGAGGCCTGGACAACGTATGCCAGCCAAGAGCGACGTCTCAATTCATTCCCTCTTCGCTGCCTTCGGAGAATACTTGGCATCAGGTGGCAGGACTATATCTCCAACACAGAAGTCCTTGAAGCGGCCAACATCCCCAGCTTATACACACTACTGAGTCAGCGGCGCTTGAGATGGCTTGGCCATGTGAGCCGCATGGAAGATGGCAGGATCCCCAAAGACACATTGTACAGCGAGCTCGCCACTGGTATCAGACCCACCGGCCGTCCATGTCTCCGTTATAAAGACGTCTGCAAACGCGACATGAAATCGTGTGACATTGATCACAAGTCGTGGGAGTCAGTTGCCAGCATTCGCCAGAGCTGGCGGGCAGCCATAAAGACAGGGCTAAATTGTGGCGAGTCGAAGAGACTTAGTAGTTGGCAGGAAAAAAGACAGAGGCGCAAGGGGAGAGCCAACTGTGCAACAGCCCCAACAAACAAATTTCTCTGCAGCACCTGTGGAAGAGCCTGTCACTCCAGAATTGGCCTTTATAGCCACTCCAGGCGCTGCTTCACAAACCACTGACCACCTCCAGGCGCGTATCCATTGTCTCTCGAGATAAGGAGGCCCAAAAGAAAAAAAGAAGAAAGAAAGAATATTACAGGCACCCATTACAGTTTGCTTTGGCTATCAGTTATTCTGTGAAAACTAATAGATATGTTTCTGCAAATACAAAATGTGATTTCCGCCATTTGCATTGTACCCGAAGGACACATTAAAATAGTTTGCGATAGTTACGAAAACTGTTGCAAATCAACTTTCCATTAGCCGGTCATACAACTAAATTGTCAGTACTTGATTTTTCTTTGTGAGTTATTTGTTTAAATTCTGTATCATACATCTGCAAACAGTTTTAACCCATGGCCACCTTCTTTGCCATTTACTTGCACACTCTGCAAATTACTTTTAACAAGGCTGATTTAAATACACACCTTTTAGAAACTATTTGCAGATGTCTACTGACATGTTGCCTGCAAATGATCTTTAAGCACAATACATTACCAAATAAGCACCCTATTATTTAATAAACATATGTAATTGCTTTGTTAACTTCAGGTGATTTATTCCCACGTGATTTTGCAATATTGGGCTGGATTGTACCATAGGCGGATGGAACTTCGCCAGCGACGTAAAAGTCAGTGGCGAACCCGCTTCTGCCTAGCCCAGGGAGCTGACCGCATTTTATGGGTCCCTGGACTTTAATCGTCCCAAGGTGGGACTTCAACCTGCCTGAGGGAGGAGGTCCTGCCTCAGTGAGCTGCCGGCCAAACAGCGGACCGGCAGCTCTTAGTCCCAGCAGCGCCATTGGGAGAGGTGGCCACTGCTGGGACTGCAGCCCAGCCGACCGAGGAGGATGCCATGCAGCCGGGATCCAAGGTAGGTTGTCGATGCCTCAGCGAGGGAATCGGGCGCACCCCGGTGAGGCAAGGGTGTGTCGTTTGGGGGGAAGAGGAGGGGTGTCTTGGGGTCCCGGGGGTGGGTTGAGAGCCCTCAATCGGGCACCCTGTGCCTGACTACCAAGGCAACCCCCCCCACCCCCGACACGCGGAAAGGCCAGCAGCTATCACTGGGCAGCCTTTAACTTGCCCAGCACGCCCACTTGCCATGGGTAAAATACCCGTGGAGGCTGGCGAGGACATGATTGACCTTGGGCGGGCGGGTCGTTTCCCCCCCCCCCACCACCTGCCCGACCACTGTAAAGTTGGCCGGAGGCGGGAGCGGGAAGGGAAGGCCTCCCGGAGCCTCCCACTCAATTTTACGCCGCCCCCATCCGCCCCCACGCCACTATTCGACCCACTGGGGCGCGGTAAAATTCAGCCCATTGTATTTTTTGGTTTCTCTCAGCAAATCAGATGTAATTCCGCCTTTTACTTTTGATATACTGGCCTTAAAAAATCAGGGAATGCTTTCTTTACAAGATAACATCTTATAGAGGTGGAATTTCCTGTGAAAGCATATTTGGGAAGGTACACCTGAAATGACACCATTCATGCACCAATTTAGCAAATGTCCAATTATACCCAAATTCCCTGCCAATTCACACATGCCAGAATGTAAACATTGAATGCAAACAAGTGGAAATCAGCATAAACGATTGAGATACAAAGAAAGCAACCAACTCACACTATACATTCTTTATTTAAGTATGAACACTAAGGCTTCAAGCCATCTAACTATCAGGCACAGGATGTTCAAAAACATGCAATCATGGAAGCTTTTCAATTTTTAATGTGATCTATACTCTTGCCATAAAAATGTATTGAAAGAAAAAGAAAATACAGAGCAGTTCTCAGTGAGGATACATTTTAAAAAGAGCTAAAATAGCAAAAAAAAGCCCCGAAAATTAACTTTGTTTCCTGCTATGTCCAAAATGCTGGGCTTAATTTTACACCTTTTTTGAACTGAGTAATTGCAGGAAATTCTTTAACCTGGGGCAGAACCATTATAATAAGTTGAGATGCATTTGGGGACAGGGATCGATAGATGAGCATAAAAGCGAGAAATTATAGGTGTACTGTAATTATGTACATAACATATTTGTGCCCAACTTTACTTGATTCTTAATGCTGAGTATTTATTTTATGCCCTGATTACCTGTGTCTCTGGATGTAAACACTCAGGAAATTCCATGGTGTTTTCAATAAACATAACCAGCCTGCAATTGCAATATTGTTACAATTATGGTTGCAATTGCTGAGAAATTAAGCTGTTCTGGTTGAAAAAGGACACTAACTAGTTTAAGTGTAGGTATTCAACTAAATTAGTTTTTCTCTTTAGCATATGCCCTTTTATTCATTTTTAAAAGTTAATGAATTGTCCACCTCTTATAACGGTGACATCAATACTATTTTTGTGCTGATGCAAACCATGTGTCCTTCTGGTGACGTCATACAGAAAGGCATAGCATCCCATGGGCATATAATTAACTATATTGCTTCTTGAAGCGCTAGCTCTGGAATACTTGGTCAAAGATGTTTTAAAGGGCATATCTGGATAGGCTAGCACTCTGATTGCCCAGGCAGATGTTTCAGTTTTTACTGTTTAATGCTAAAGTGCATTGCATTACTACATTTCACCTTTGAGTGTGGGTTTGAATTTGACCTGGAAAGGCAGTTTTCTAGCTCCTTTCTCTGTATCCAGTGCCATTTTGTAAAATATAGTTGAACAGATTGAGCCAGAGCACATGAGCCAACAATGTAACACTTAATTAGCCATCCATACCAACTACTAGGAAAGACTGAACAGACTGGGGCTATTTTCCCTAGGAAAAAGAATGAGAGGTGAGCTAATAGAGGTCTTTAAAATTATGAAGGGGTTCAATAAGGTAGACATGAGAAGTTATAAAAACAAGAAATGCTGGAACCACTCAGCAGGTCTGGCAGCATCTGTGGAAAGAGAAGCAGAGTTAACGTTTCGGGTCAGTGACCCTTCTTCGGAACCCGAAACGTTAACTCTGCTTCCCTTTCCACAGATGCTGTCAGACCTGCTGAGTGATTCCAGCATTTCTTGTTTTTATTTCAGATTTCCAGCATCCGCAGTATTTTGCTTTTATTATAGACATGAGAAGTTGTTTCCACTCATAGGAGAGTCCAAAATTAGGTGGCGTAAATATAAGGCAGTGTCTAATAAATCCAATAAGGAATTCAGGATGAAGTGGTGAGAATTTAGAACTCGCTACCAAATGAATTGTTGAGGCAAATAGCATAGATGCATTTAACAGGAAGCTAGATAAGTACATGACAGAGAAAGGGATAGATGAATATGTTAATAGGTGAGATGACGTAAGGTGGTAGGAGGTTCATATGGAGCATAAACATCTGCATAGACCGATTGGGACAAATGGCCTGTTTTTGTGATTCTTTTTCTGATTCTTTGTCACCTTGAAAGCTCACATAAGCTGAGACACTGGGTTGAAATTTCTAGGCCCTTTGGGGTCCGGCTGGGAGGTGGGAGGGATGGAATGTCAGGGGACGAAAGCCCAAAGCATTCAGGTCACAACTGAATATTCTGAAGGGTGGCTGGCATGGCGGGAGGACGTCATGCTTACACACAGCGGGAAGGTCATTAAGCCTGTTAGGCAACTAACTTCAATTTTACCAGGATTATCAGATTTTGCAAACAGTGCTGTGGGAACCACAGGTCTTCAGAGCCTCGCCAGGTATACGGAAGCGGTGAGCTAGTGGGAGGTCAGTTCTGGTTCGTGAATCTGAGCATGGTTGGCAGGGAAGGTGGAACAGCATGGGCACTGGCACTGTCAATCTGGAGAAGGGGAAAAGTTGCCAGCACTACAATGGCATATCACCAGAGTGCAAACTTATGTGCGTAAAGCAGGGAGAGGGGTAAGAGGCGCTGGAGAATGAGTGCATCTACCTGCCATGTACCTTTTCACTCTGGCTTCAGGACCTCCAGTGAGGAGGAACATCAGAGACAGAGAGATCTGCAGCCACAAGCAGCAGAGCAGCAGCAACCAGAGGGGCAGCAGGAGCACCGGCCTCAGGGTGGGGTGGGGAGGAGGGGGGTTGCCTGACACAGAGAGTCTACCAATCAAAGTTCAGCAACTTTCAAATGTCGAAACAGCAGTGTTGCCGAAGACTCTGTCTCTTCAGAGAGGTCATCACAGACTTGTGAGTCATAATGGAGGACGAGCTGAGCCCCATGGGAAGTGGCAGCTACCAAATGCCAGTGATGCTGAAGGTCACCGTGGCGCTGAATTTCTGCACCTCAGGATCATTCCAGGGATCCACTGGAGATATGTATGAGAATGCTCAGTCTGCGGCTCATCACTGTATCAAGATGGTCACTGATGTTATTTTCAAGATGTCCAGCCAGTTTGTGCATTTTCGCATTGATCCAGACAGCCAAGCTGAGAGGGCTATAGGGTTTGGGGCCATCACTGGATTCCCCCCAGTGCAGGGTGTAATTGACTGCAGCATCTGGCCATCAAGGCTCCCACTCACCATGCAGCAGCCTTCATCAACAGAAAGGGTCTCCACTTGCTCAATGTACAACTGGTCTGCGACCATCACAAGCGCTTCCTGCAGGTGTGTGCACGGTTCCATGGGAGCAGCCATGACGCCTACATACTAAGCCAGTCCCAGGCACCAGAGCTTTTTAGGACCCCCTCTGCCTTCAAGGATGGATACTGGGTGATAAGGGATACCCACTGAAGATGTGGCTACCGACGCCTGTGAGGAACCCAAGCCCTGCTGCAGAAGAGAGGTGCAACACCTGCCATGGGACAACTCGTGTGACCATTGAGCAGGCCATAGGAAAGATGCAGTTGAAGATGCAGTTCAGATGCCGAGATAGATCTGGTGGAGTCCTTCAGTATGCCCAGCAAGGGTCTCGCATATTGTTGTGATGTGCTGCACTCTGCAAAACCTGGCACTACAGAGGGGAGAGGCATTGAACAATGAGGATATTGGGGAGCATGAGGCGCCTATGATGATGAAGACATGGAGGAAGGTGATGACCATTGCAGGATGCTGAAGAACCCCAGGGGCCACAGGCAAGGTGCCATGAGATATGTGCAAGGGAGGCTTGGGACATGCTAATACAGGCATTTTTCACATGATCCTTAATAACAGATCCATGCAGTTCAATAAAACTTCACCTTTCTGCAGCCCTGTTGCTGCCTCCTTTATTAATCTTGCCATTTACCTGCACCCAGTAAGAGATTAGACTGCGGCATGGGGACTGCATCAAGCTCACACTGTGTAGTCACACCCATTGCACCCTTTGATGGAGCCAGGGTCTTCCTGAAGTCCCAACGACCCAAAGAAATGCAAGGATACCCTTTGCCTTGTCACATTACACATTTATTGGAGAACAAAAACATTGCAAGACAGCATGCTTTAACAAAGTATTAACCCATGAACCCTGAGTGCAGCTAGGTGAGGAGCTAAGGAGCCACTGTCCACACCAGGAGCACCCTGACAGGAGCCCCCAGTTTCATCAGGCAGCCGCTCCTCCTCCCTTTCAAGGCACACCTGCACCACCCTGTTCACCTGAGATGTCTGAATTCCCGGCAGTGAGTCCAGGTGCCTCGCCCCTGCAACCTTCTGACCATTGCTGCACAAAGTTCATGGAGTTGGCAGGTTTGTATGCATCTCCGGCATCTACTGGATGATTTACTGGATATGGCTCTCCATCAGGGCCACCATTCTCTCGATGGAGGAAGCCAAGTGTACACATGCCAGAGACATAGCAGCACTCATGACCTGGATGGACTCCTCCATCGTGCTTGCCAGGGTGCTCATAGCCTCTGGAAACTCTTCCAGATGTTCCCGCACCTCACACTGCAGCTCTAGCATCTGTTGCCTTGCTGATGACTCCAGAGGCATGTCATCAGCCTGGGGCTCAGCATTGCCCTGGAATCTCACAGTCCTCTGAGTATTGGTGGCCTCGGCTGTCACAGCCTTCGTCAGATGCTTGGGCATGTCTGTGCTGTGCTTTCCAGATAGTGATCCCAGATCTACTCGCAAGCAAATATCCACCAACGTGAGAGTGTCTGCAGTGGTGAAGGGTGCGGGGGAATGATTTGATGGTGCATCCACTGAGGCTCCCACATCCTCCTCAGGGGTGGACACCTGTCCCCCGGTCTCTGGAACTGTCTGCTCTAGTCTTTGTCTTGCGTGAGCGTGAAGATTAATTAGAGAGTAATGCGCATTCCATCACGTCCTTCAGACTACTCCTAGTGTGGAGCTCCATGTGACCAGTGGTGGCTAATGAGCACTATGCCTTGTGTTTGCCAAAGGATCCCTTGTGCCCATCCATTGGGCTACTCACTCTCTTGTGTCGCCACTCCTATCTCACCATCTATGACAGACTGACCCCCATGCAGTCCTTCATGTTCAAGAACCTCCTCCTCTATGGGGGTCAGGATTATGAGGGAGGGGATGCCACTGCCGGTCTTTACCCTTTCCTTCACATTGTGTGCCATCTTCTCTAGCAAGCACATAGATGAACATTATCAGTTGTCTGACAAAGACATGCACAATGCCTGTGCTGTTGGCTTTCTGACTGTCCATGATGGTGTCACAGGAATGCCTCTTGTGTGTGGTCACTCACAAGTGGCAGTGCAGGAGTCCGCTCTGATGGACCAGTGCCATTCCCCAAGGTGTTGCCATGCCTATGACAGACAATGCTGCTGTCAGGGCCCATTGGCATATCTGGGTTGGCATTCCTTTTCTAGTACTATCACCCTCATGCATAGCTACAAGTAGGTATCTAAGGAAAGCAATGTGTGGTACACACAACTTGTTGAATTGTATGACGTCATGAAACAGCTTGCGGCACTGCAGCCAGGTTCAAGGGATGATCCCATGGCTACTGACCTCCTCAGCGATTTCCATCCAGGCTTGCTTGGTCTGGCAGGCAGGTCTCCTCCTCCCGTCTGCAGATTTGCACATGCATGCAAGAAAACATTTGAGGCAACTTTAACAAAAAGTGCCTCAGGTAACAAAAACAGTCGGCTTCGTTCAGCAAAAGCTGGCGTGCTAATAGGGCTAGGCAAAAGTCAGTGTGAAATGTTGATAGTCGACATGCATAATTAACATTAAGTTGGCAAAGAAGATACAAGATTGGTTGGTGTGGAAAAATATGACAAAAATGCAGCAAGTGTCCTTGTGATGGCAGGTTCAGGCATGTTGTTGCATAGTATGGAGAGTTTAACAAGCATCTAAGCCATGCCTAATCTGGCAGTGCTTGATGCAGGAAAAAGGCAGCTCAAAAAGAAAATGTATCCCATTCCTCACAATTGACATCTTAATTTATCTTATTATGATGACCACAAAAATCCACATCCACATCAAAAAATTGTGATGTAGCATGACATTACACTTGGTGATATAAATGTAATTTTAAAAAAAGTGTATGGTTACTATCCATCAAAACTGTTCATCTGTCTCAGAGTGTAACTTAGGTCTAGAGTACAAAACATGTAAATTTCCTTTACACATTTGCAGCCATGTACTTAAAGCAGTTTCCAATATGCACTGACATGAAAGCAGAAGCAGGCTAATTTGGGATTTCAGTGCCAAAGAGCTCCCTGTTTAAATTCAAGACCTTTCATACACACCTCATTTCCAATGGTGGTAGTGCCCTTTAAGGATGTCTCTCCTTTCTATAGTTATTGTTTTTGTATTCTTTCTTGTGTACACACAGATATAAATACAGAGATTTTACTGCCCAACCACTCAGAATATATATTACAAAGTAAACAAGCAATGCAAACTTTAAATCCAAGGTTTCACATGTCACCAAGGAGTATAATTCTGCCCACGCATATAAACTGTGATGCAGAGAGGTTCCCTTTTTGTTAAGCTCAATGCATGGTCCAGTCAGTTGCATAACTCTGGTCTGCCACCTGAACATCACACTTCATAGCTTTCAGTGTCTACAGTATAACCTAATGTTGCTCTCTGTTATACACACTTCCCCAATGAAGAAAAGATGTAGGCCAGGAATTTCCTCACATCCTAATCAGCCATTATAATTTTAGTGAATGATTGGCAGAAACCCTTTCAAGCAGCGTACCCAGGGTTTCCACCAAAGTTACAGCAGTCGAAATTACTGACAATAATGTTTGCAAAGAAAGTATCATTAAGTTGAATTTGAATTTGTACCAAAAGAGATGAAAATAACAGCTATTTTTACCTATTTTACCAGTTAACATGAGGAAATAATGCCTTTTTTTTACTATGAGTTTCCATTGATAATTAAGTAGCATGTTGTCTTGAAACATAATGCAGACATAGTTCTATATGCACCAGGGATGATCACCATTTAGACTTCTGAGAACAATTTAGGGAATTAAGCCAGTTTGGGTTATTTCACTAAAAGCTAAAAATTGGACAATTAACTGGATGTCCTATGTCTTTTAGAGGAAACAGCAGAAAAAAATTGATGCCACTCAGAGTAACTAACTTACTCCCTGCATAGGTGTTTTCACTTTCTTTATTCTGCTTTCTCTGAAGTACTTCCTGCACTGTATCTAGATCCTAGGCGTGATATTCCTGGAATAGGTGACCTCTGAAATTTCTCTCCAGGCGGGGTGGACAGTGTTTGGCAACCTTCCTGAGATTACTGAAAAACAGGCTCCCTCCTCACCTTAGCTCACCCCTTGCACAAGCACCTCCAGCGATGCTTTGAGCTTCTGGCAGCGTGGCCGCAACCCATTTCCTAGAAGCTTCTTCTTCCAGTACCTTAGAAATGATAGAAGCCACAAAGGAACACAACCACCCTTTATGGGGTGCATTCTTTTGTTGCATCTGGCTGACCCACTGGAAATTACACACCAGAACTGGATGGATTTCCAATCGGGTCAGCAAATTCAATGGGAAACTAACCAGCCAGATTATAATGAGGCTTGGGAATTAAAATACCTCAGATCTGTTTTTGGCTGAAGTGAATATTTTTTTCAACTGATATGTAAGCTCACCTGCCCAAAGCTGACCTAGAGTAAAAATCAGGGTCATAGTTTTATGTGACCTTATGGCTATGCTTAACTTTACTTTTTACTCTCTTTACTCTTTGAATGTCGATATGCTATACTTTCTTCCGTAATCTATACTTGAACCCTTTTTTTATTATATTCTGCAAGCATAAAGAACTCTACATAATGATTGCTGAAAGTGATAAGCAAAGGTTCAATGTAGCCCTGCGATACAACAAATCTCAGCTAGTTATACAGGTAGCAACCTTATTTATCATCTGGAAAGCTGATAAGAATAATTTTTCCATGCAACAGATGTCCCTCAGTCAGTGAAACATGACAAAGTCAGTGAGATCATCAAAAGGTGTTTTGTTTTACATAAATGCAACATTTAATCTGCATTTTTCAAGATTTATTTCTACATGTTAATAAACATACCTAGGAAGAGTACACGCCATGTATATAACAGTGGTTTACTAGCCAACTAACTTTTGCTTGAAATATTTGCTATGGGGAGGCGGTGGCGTAATGGTATTGTCACTGGACTAGTAAACCAGAGACCCAGGGTATTACTCTGGGGGCATGGGTTCAAATTCCCCCTCAGCTGACGGTGGAATTAGAATTCAATTAATTCAAAAATCTAGAATGAAAAAGCTATTCTAATTTTGGCCATGAAACCATTGTTGATTGTTGTAAAAACCCATCTGGTTCACTAATGTCCTTTAGGGAAGGAAATTTGTCCTTACCTGGTCTGGCCTACATGTGACTCCAGACTCACAGCAATGTGATTGACTCTTACATGCCCTCTGAAATGGCCTAGCAAGCCACTCAGTTGTATCTAACCACTACAAAGTCAATAAAAAGGAATGAATCCAGACGGACTACCCGACATTGACCCAGGCATCGGAAACGACTACAGCAAACCCAGCCCTGTTGACCCTGCAAAGTCCTCCCTACTAACAACTGGGGGCTTGTGCCAAAGTTGGGAGAGCTATTCCACAGACTAGTCAAGCAACAGCCTGACATAGTCATGCTCACGGAATCATACCTGACAGACAATGTCTCAGACATTGCCATTACTATATCCGGGTATGTCCTGCCCCACCGACAGGACAGACCCGGCAGAGGTGGCGACACGGTGGTATACAGTAGGGAGGGAGTTGCCCTGGGAGTCCTCAACTTCAACTCTGGAACCCATGAAGTTTCATGGCATCAGGTCAAACATGGGCAAGGAAACGTCCTAATGATTACCACCTACGGTCCTCCCTCAGCTGATGAATCAGTACTCCTCCATGTTGAACACGACTTGGAGGAGGCACTGAGGGTGGCAAGGGCGCAGAATGTGATCTGGGCGGGAGACTTCAACATCCATCACCAAGAGTGGCTTGGTAGCACCACTACTGACCAAGCTGGCCAAGTCCTAAAGGACATAGCTGCTATATTGGGTCTGCGGCAGTTGGTGAGGGAACCAACACGAGGGAAAAACATACTTGACCTCGTCTTCACCAATCTGCCTGCCGCAGATGCATCCGTCCATGACAGTATTGGTAGGAGAGACGATGTATCGCCTTCACATTGAGGATACAGTCCATCGTGTTGTGTGGCACTATCACCGTGCTAAATGGGATAGATTTCGAGCAGATCTAGCAATGCAAAACTGGGCATCCATGAGGCGCTGTGGGCCATCAGCAGCAGCAGAATTGTACTCAACCACAATCTGTGACCTCATGGCTCGGCATGTTCCCCCACTCTACCATTACCATCAAGCCAGGAGACCAACCCTGGCTCAATGAAGAGTGCAGGACGGCCATGCCAGGAGCAGCACCAGGCATACCTCAAAATGAGGTGTTAACCTGATGAAGCTACAACAGAGGACTATTTGCGTGCCAAACTGCGTAAGCAGCATGCAATAGACAGAGCTAAGTGATCTCATAACCAACGGAAGGATCTAAGCTCTGTAGTCCTGTCACATCCAGCCATGAATGGTGGTGGACAATTAAACAACTAACTGGAGGAGGTGGCTCCACAAATATCCCCATCCTCAATGATGGGGGAGCCCAGCACATCAGTACGAAAGATAAGGCAGAAGCATTTGCAACAATCTTGAGCCAAAAGTGCCAACTGGATGATTCATCTCGGCCTCGTCCTGAAGTCCCCAGCATCACAGATGCCAGACTTCAGCCAATTCGATTCACTCCGCGTGATATCAAGAAACAACTGAAGGCACTGGATACTGCAAAGGCTATGGGCCCTGGCAATATTCCGGCAATAGTACTCCAGAACTTGCCGCAACCCTAGCCAAGCTGTCCCAGTACGACTACAACACTGGCATCTACCCGGCAATGTGAAAAATTGCCCAGGTATGTCCTGCACACAAAAAGCAAGACAAGTCCAACCTGGCCAATTACCACCCCATCAGTCTACTCTCAATCATCAGTAAAGTGATGGAAGGTGTCATCAACAGTGCCATCAAGCAGCACTTGCTTAGCATTAACCTGCTCAGTGACGTTCAGTTTGGGTTCCGCCAGGGCCACTCAGCTCCTGACCTCATTACAGCCTTGGTTCAAACATGGACAAAAGAGCTGAACTCAAGTGGTGAGGTGAGAGTGACTGCCCTTGACATCAAGGCAGCATTTGACCAAGTATGGCATCAAGGAGCCCTAGCAAAACTGAGGTCAATGGGAATCAGGGGGAAAACTCTCTGCTGGTTGGAGTCATACCGAGCACAAAGGAAGATGGTTGTGGTTGTTGGAGATCAATCTTCTGAGCTCCAGGACATCACTGCAGGAGTTCCTCAGGGTCGTGTCTTAGGCCCAACCATCTTCAGCTATTTCATCAATGACCTTCCTTCAATCATAAAGTCAGAAGTGGAGTGTTCGCTGATGATTGCACAATGTTCAGTACCATTCGCGACTCCTCAGATACTGAAGCAGTCCGTGTAGAAATGCAACAAGAACTGGACAATGTCCAGGCTTGGGCTAATAAGTGGCAAGTAACATTCGTGCCACACAAGTGCCAGGCAATGACCATCTTCAACAAGAGAGAATCTAACCATCTCCCCTTGAAATTCAATGGCATTACCATCGCTGATTCCCACACTATCAATATCCTAGGGGCTACCATTGACCAGAAACTGAACTGGAGTAGCCATATAAATACAGTGGCTACAAGAGCAGGTCAGAGGCTCAGAATCCTGTGGCGAGTAACTCATCTCCTGACTCCCCAAAGCCTGTCCACCATCTACAAGGCATAAGTCAGGAGTGTGATGGAATACTCTCCACTTGCTTGGATGGGTGCAGCTCCAACAACACTCAAGAAGCTCGACACCATCCAGGATAAAGCAGCCCTCTTGATTGGTACCCCATCCACAAACATTCACTCCCTGCACTACGGACGCACAGTGGCAGTAGTGTGTACCATCTACAAAATGCACTGCAGCAACGCACCAAGGCTCCTTAGACAGCACCTTCCAAATCCGCGACCTCTACCAACTAGAAGGACAAGGGCAGTAAATGCATGGGAACACCACCACCACTTGTAAGTTCACCTCCAAGTCATACACCATCCTGACTTGGAAATATATCGCTGTTCCTTCACTGTCACTGGGTCAAAATCCTGGAACTCCCTTCCTAACAGCACTGTGGGTATATCTACCTTACATGGACTGCAGCGGTTTAAGAAGACAGCTCACTACCACCTTCTCAAGAGCAATTAGGGATGGGCAATAAATAGTGGCCTAGCCACCGATGCCCACATCTCATGAATGAATAAAAAAAAATGTGCAAATATCAAATATTTGTTTTCTGACTCAAAGGGCTTGTGCTACTCCAGAGTAGATGCAAGTGAGGAACATTAGAGCACATTATAAATGAGACAGTTCTTCCTGTAGTTTTTTTTTCAAATGCAACATCATGAAGATGTTAATGTACATTTCTGCCTTTGTACCTCTCCTGAGATCAATACATTTATTAATAACTTGTGAATGCGTTGCTATTGTTAGAGATTTTATTTAATTATTTTAATTAATCGGAGGTAATGATAATGAACTGGAGAATGGAGTGAATGAGAAAAGGCTTGTTTGCAAATATTACAATATGCTCTGTTTATGATCTCCTGTTTATTTCTACAATCAAATAATTAAACAATGATTTTCTTCCCATGAAAAATTAACACACATATTCTGACATATGTCAGAAGACCCATTGCAACTTTTCAGTGGTCACTGATCATTCACCTTATACTTAAAACATATAATAAGTATAGGTACAAATTAGACTTTAAAGCTTACTTTCCATAATGACTTTTATTCAGTTAAGGGTGGTTCTGTAAAATAGCCATCAAATATTTAAAGCTAGAGAACTCCGTTAGTGTTTTAGCCAGAAATGTATATGTTACATCAAGAGTGTGAAAAAGGGACATGTTTTTAGTGTTAAATCTTAGACAGAACTGTGGTTCTAATCTTTAAATTTAGTTATAGGTGCTTGGATTGCCATTATCATAATATTGTGTCCCATTTTATTACCTACTCAGAAAGCAACACTGTTCAACATGCCACTGTAATATTTGTCACATAGACAGCATGATCAGAATAGCATAATTGCAGACTCAAGTGGAAATGGAGCACTTGAAACATTTATAAATTTCTCCATTAGTAAAGTGCCAAGAAAAAGAAACATTGTAAGCTTAATGCATCATATTTATTGCAAAGGGAAAGTAAAGATTACTTGGCACATTTTAGAATTCTGTTACTTTAGCCAAAAAGAAACAGCAAAATGACAGGTACTATGATACACTAACACTGAAATTAATTAATCACATCTGTCCAGATGTGACCTTCAGAGTACCCTGGAAATTAGGAGTGTTGGGGAAATGTATTGGAAAGTAGATGAACTTTATTTATTTTTTCATTCTTTTATCTAGATTGGAGTTCTGCCCTGAGCATGAATACATGACAAAAATAATGATACCATCAGTCTGAGAAAGATAATGTTGCAATGATTAAAGCTATTTTACATCTGAACATTGAAATATTCTCCAGGTCCCTCTGATAAGGAATTCTACATCCATACATATGTTGAATGAATCAGAACTTTGTTTCCTTGCTGCCAAAGTTGCATAATAGCTAAAGGATTGATAACTGATGATTTTCTTAAAGGCCTGTCTGCTTGGGCATTGCAACATTTAGAAGATCTTTATCTGAGGCAGCATTTTTATCTTGATGGAGATGGAAATACTTTTCTTTAAGAATAATTTTGCTTTCATTGGCCTGTACAAACTTAATAACCCTGAAAAGAATTGTACAGGTATTCCACTTAAAGAAGACTATTGGAGCATGTGGTATAAAAGGAGGTGATGTCTGAAGAATTGCTTTATAGGTATTTCAAGATCACGTAATGGCTACCAGATGGTTTGTACTTTTGAAACAGCAGTCATATTTATTCAATTTTTTTTATTCATTCATGGGATGTGAGCGTCACTGGCAAGACCAGCATTTATTGCCCATCCTTAATTGCCCTTGAGAAGATGGTGGTGAGCTGTCTTCTTGAACTGCTGCAGTCTGTGTGATGTGGATACATCCACAGTGCTGTTCGGGAGGGATCTTGACCTAGCAACAGTGAAGCAACAGTGATTAAGGCTGGAATTTAACGGTGAGGCGGTGGCCCCACCCATCGGCTGGAAAGCCGGGGGCAAGTTCACCTTTGCCATGCCTGAAAGCTACACTGCTATTTTGCGTGGCTCAGGCCCTTGATTGGCTGTAGTCGGAGCTTCCGCCCTATGAGGCAGGTTGTTCTACCTCCAAGAGCTGCTGGCCAATCAGAGGGCCGACAGCTCTTCAGTCCTAGGAGCGCCATCGGGAACAGTGGCCACCTGTGGGACTGCAACGGAACAGTACGAGCAACAATGGAGGAGGCCCCAGAATAGAGGTAGGTGTGTGGGGTCTCACCAGGAACAGTTGGCTAGGCCCTGGCGAGGTGGATGAGGTGGATCAGAGTCTAGGGCAAGAGGATAGCTTCAGGAAGGGGGATGGCCTGTGCTGGATCGGCTGCCCGCAGCACAAAGGTGGGCAACCAATTTATTTAATTAAGGCCCCAATTAGGTGCAGTTAGAGGGCCTGATTGCATGTTTCTGGTGGTGGAGTGGCATCCGGCCGCGTGTAGAGACCACCAGCCTAATGGACGTGCACTTCCTGCAGCAGGCTGGGAACATGAGAGCCAGAGGCTTCATCTCCTATGAGGGACCGCGGGCACCAAAGGCTGACCCCATGGCCCCAACGATAGAAGAGGAGGGGTTACCCCTCCGATCCAAGGGGCCTACCATTTTCCCCTGATTAAATAATTCGTTATTTTTATGGCTTCAAAGCCACCTCCATTTTGACGTGCCCTTGTGTTCTCTTTGCTGCTTCAGCTGCGTCCAACTCTCCCGGTTGGGCTACACAGGCTTCAGCACTGCTGGCTCTATGATTGGGCCAGCAGCATCGGGAGCCTGCACACCGTCCTTAATACTATGGTGAGCATGGTGGCAGCCTATGAGGCCACCTCCAGGAAAATAGCTCCCTCGGGCTGGCTCTCGCCAAGTGTGGGCTTGGGATCCCCATTTGGTCCCGACATCAGAATCCTGAAGCAAACAAGAAAATTCTGCCCGTAAAGTCATTACGGCACAGAAGGAAGCCATTCAGCCCATCGAATCCATGCCAGCTCTCTGTAAAGCAATCCAGTTAGTCTCATTCCCCTGCACTATCCCCGTAGTCCTGCAAGTTTATTTCCTTCAATTTCCTTTTGAAATCATTCATTGTCTCCGCTTCCACCACCCTCGTAAGCAGCGAGTTCCAGGTCTTTATCACTCTCTGCGTAAAAAAGATTTTCCTCACATCCCCCCCATACCTCTTGTCCAAAATCTTCAATCTGTGTCCCCTTGTCCTTGTACCATCAGCGAATGGGAACAACTTTTTTTTCTCTATCTTATCTAAACAAGAAAAAAGAACAAAGAACAAAGATAATTACAGCACAGGAACAGGCCCTTCGGCCCTCCAAGCCTGCGCCGATCCAGATCCTCTCTCTAAACATGTTGCCTATTTTCTAAGGTTCTGTATCTCTTTTCTTCCTGCCCATTCATGTATCTGTCTAGATACATCTTAAAAGACTCCATCGTGCCCGCATCCACCACCTCCGCTGGCAACGCGTTCCAGGCACCCACCACCCTCTGCGTAAAGAACTTTCCACGCATATCCCCCCTAAACTTTTCCCCTTTCACTTTGAACTCGTGTCCTCTAGTAATTGAATCCCCCACTCTGGGAAAAAGCCTCTTGCTATCCACCCTGTCTATACCTGTCATGATTTTGTACACCTCAATCAGGTCCCCCCTCAACCTCCGTCTTTCTAATGAAAATAATCCTCATCTACTCAACCTCTCTTCATAGCTAGCGCTCTCCATACCAGGCAACATCCTGGTGAACCTCCTCTGCACCCTCTCCAAAGCATCCACATCCTTTTGATAATGTGGCGACCAGAACTGTACGCAGTATTCCAAATGTGGCCGAACCAAAGTCCTATACAACTGTAACATGACCTGCCAACTCTTGTACTCACTACCCCGTCCGATGAAGGAAAGCATGCCATATGCCTTCTTGACCACTCTATTTACCTGCGTTGCCACCTTCAGGGAACAGTGGACCTGAACACCCAAATCTCTCTGGACATCAATTTTCCCCAGGACTTTTCCATTTACTGTATAGTTCACTCTTGAATTGGATCTTCCAAAATGCATCACCTCGCATTTGCCCTGATTGAACTCCATCTGCCATTTCTCTGCCCAACTCTCCAATCTATCTATATTCTGCTGTATTCTCTGACAGTCCCCTTCACTATCTGCTACTCCACCAATCTTAGTGTCGTCTGCAAACTTGCTAATCAGTCCACCTATACTTTCCTCCAAATCATTAATGTATATCACAAACAACAGTGGTCCCAGCACGGATCCCTGTGGAACACCACTGGTCACACGTCTCCATTTTGAGAAACTCCCTTCTACTGCTACTCTCTGTCTCCTGTTGCCCAGCCAGTTCTTTATCCATCTAGCTAGTACACCTTGGACCCCAAGCGCCTTCACTTTCTCCATCAGCCTGCCATGGGGAGCCTTATCAAACGCCTTACTGAAGTCCATGTAAACCTGCCATAATCTTATACACTTCTACCAGATATCCCTCAATCTTCTTTGCTCCAAGGAGAACAATCCCAGCTTCTCCAACCTAACCTTGTTGTTAAATTCCCTCATCCCTGGAACCATTCTGGTAAATCTCCTCTGCACCATCTGAAGGATCTTCACATCCTTCCTAAAGTGTGGTGACTAGAACTGGACACAATACTCTGGTTGTGGCCAACAAGAGCTTTATAAAGGCTCAGCAAAACTTCCCTACTTTTGTACACTATTTATGAAGTTCAAAATCCCACATGCTTTGCTAACTACTCTCTCAATATGTCCTGCCACCTTCAAAGATCTATGCATGTGGACCCTCAGGTCCCTCTGTCCCTGTACATTCTTTACAACTGTGCCATTAAGTATATATTTCCTCTCTGTATCCCTTCTGCCAAAATGCATCACCTCACACTTCTCTGTATTAAATTCCATCTGCCACTTGTCTTCCCATTCTGCTAGCCTATTTATGTCCAGTCGCAGTTGATTGATATCGTCCTCACTGTTTGCCACACCTACAATGTTTGCTATCATTGGCAAATTTTGAAATTTAGCTCTGTATTTCAATATCTAAGCCAATTATATATAGCAAAAAAGCAATGCTCTTGGCACTGAACCTTGTGGAACACCATTGTCTATCATCCTCCAGTTTAAAAAAGAACCATTTACCATGACTTGAGGTAAGCCACATTTTTTATCCAAACTGACACTGACCCTCCTGTTCCATGAGCCACAATTTTGTTAACCAGCCTTTTATGTGGTTCTTTGTCAAATGCTTTCTTAAAATCCATATAGACAACATCCACTACATCCCCTCCATCAACCTTCTCTGTTACTTCATCAAAAAATTCAATTGGATTAGTCAAGAATTATCTGCCTTTTACAAATCGGTGCTGGCTATCCTTACTTAACTCAAACCTCTCCACATGCCTGTTATCTTTTTCCATGATTATTGTTTTTAATAACCTAACCCCACTGATGTTAAACTGACCAGCCTGTAGTAATTAGAATTGTGCTTACACGCTTTCTTGAATAAGGGTGTCACATTTGCCACTCTCCAATCCCCTGGCACCTCCCCATATCTATGGACGATTATGGCAAGCCCTTCTGCTATCTCCACCCCCACTTCCTTTAGCAACCTGGGATGCAAGCCATTTGGACCAGGCAACTTATCCACTCTAAGCACAGCCAACCTTTCCAGTACATCCTTCCTATCAATTTTCACCCTATCCATTTGGGCTGAATTTTCCAAGCGAGTGGGACGCAGCACAGGGGGTAGGACATCCGGTAAAATAATGTCAGAATGGAAGTCCAATATCTTGATGCCAGTTCCAGATTTTCCGTGGTCAGCTGGCATGTTGGGAGGAACAGCCGCTTCGAAACGGCAGCAAGGTAATTAAACCTGTTAAGCAGCCAATTGACTAAAATTTTATGGGGCATATGGAATTTTGTAAGGGGCTTTGGACCCTCACCATTTATACAGAGACGGTGGGCTGGATTTTGTAGTCCTGCTGCCAGGAGCAGCGGCGGGTGCAGAAATGGCAGCGTCCCCCATGGGACCCGTGCCGCCGCATTGATGCGATTCAGTGGCAGACGGCCACTTTACATATTCATGGGACAGCCCCCTCCCTCCCCCCAATCATGTGGCGGGGGCGGCATTAGCGACGCAGGTAATGGTGCCTTTTTTAAAGGCTGCCAGCCCTGCAGACAGTTCAACAAAGTGCAGAGTTCACCCCTTCCCCTGACCCCCAGCCCATCAGAGTGCAGAGTTCACCCCTACCCCTTACCCATCAGAGTGCAGAGTTCACCCCTACCCCCCACCCATTAGAGTGCAGAGTTCACCCCTTCCCCACCTCCGTGGCGCCAGCTTTCCCTGGATGGGAAAGTGAAGGCACGTGAGTGCTACTCGTCACACTGAGGATCAGGAACTGAAGGTAAGATCACTGCGCTTTATACTTTAATTCGTGAAAATGTATTATTTAAACATGCTAAGTCAGGTCCCGTTGCAGAGCAGAGGAGGGGGCCACAGAGCTTCCCCGCTACCAGGAAGATTGGGCTCGACAATCCTGGCGTCAGGTTCCGTTGTGGCCACCGCCACTCCGATTTTCCGGCACTTCCCCCGCCCCCTCACCCCGTCCCCACTATGGAACACATCGTCAGGCTGGGAACAAAATCCAGTTCAGTGAGGAGGCAGGAGGTCAATGCTGACTGCAGACGGCAGCCCTCAATAGTAAGAGCCTTGTAACGAGGGTGAAATGGGGCAGCATGGGCACTGCCATTGACACTCGGGAGCAGGTCAGGTATAAGTTTGGGTGTCAGAGGTTGACTGCTACAGTGCCAATCTTCAAGTGGCACACTAGGGACTGTAGGAAGGTTCAGGGGGGTGGTGCAGTGTGGAGGGTCGGAGGGAAAGAGGCCTTGGAACCTCTGTGCAGAGACCTGTCATGGGCCTTAACCACTCAGGCTTTGGGACCTCGAGTGAGGAGGAGCATCAGAGTGGGAGGCAGGAGAAGTCACAGTGTATGAGGCAGCAGCAATCCGTGGGACACCACAATCCTCATCCTCTGGAGGGTGACACAAGAGGAGGCCACAGAAGAGCATGCCACCAGTCATATATCCACAGAAGGGCCTACCCACCAAAGAGGGTCTACCACACCAGGCTCAGTTACCTGCAGATGTCAGAACAGCAGTGTCACTGAAGACTCCATCTCTACAGAGAGACTGTCACAGAGCTGCGTGCTATGATGGAGAACAAGCTCCGGTCCATAGAAAGTGGTGGGCACTCTATTCCGGTGGCGCTGATGGTCACAGTGGCATTGAATTTCTACACCTCATGATCATTCCAGGGATCTTCTGGAGATATGTGTGGGGTCCGCTACTCACCAATGCATCAAGATGGTCACCAATGCCATGTTCAGGAGGGCCAGCCAGTTTGTCTTCTTCAACACTGAACCGGACAGTCAAGCTGAGAGGGCTGTAGGATTCAGGGCCGTCGCTGGATTTCCCCCAGTTGAAGGGTGTCATCTACTGTACACACGTGACCATCAAGGCACCCACAGAGCAGCCAGCAGCCTTCATGAACAGCAAGGGTATCCATTCCATCAAAAAAGCATATAATTGTGCAAAGATGGGAGGCAGGTCAGAAGATTGGACAGAATATTAAAAAAAGCAAAGAATGACTAAAAGATTAATAAGGAGGGAAAAATTAGAGTACGAGAGAAAGCTAGCTAGAAATATAAAAACAGATAGTAACAGTTTCTTTAGAAATTTAACAAGGAGAAGAGTTAACAAAGTGAGTGTCAGTCCTATAGAAAGTGAGTCTGGAGAATTAATAATGGAAAATAAGGAAATGGCAGATGAATTGAACAGGGATTTTGCATCAGTCTTCACTATAGAGGATACAAGTAGCATCACAGAAATAGCTGTAAGTCAGGAAATGGAAGGGATGGAGAAACTCAAAAAATTGCAATCACCAGGGAAGAGGTACTGAGCAAATTGTTGGAGCTGCAGCTGACAAGCCCTCGGGTCCTGATGGACTTCATCCTAGCGTCCTAAAAGAAGTGACTAGTGAGATAGTTGATGCGTTGGTTTTAATTTTCCAAAATTCCCTTGATTTGGGGAAGGTTCCATTAGATTGGAAAATAGCAAATGTAACTCCTTTAAAGGTGTGCAAAGAAAACCCAACCGAGCCCGAATGCCGGACCCGGAAGACCAACCTGACCCAGTCTGAACCCAACACATGTTGTCGGGACCAATCGGGGTCGGGTCGGGTAGCAGGCCTTTACCCATGTATTGATGTAAAGGCCTGCTACCCGACCCGACCCCGACGGGATCGGATAACACGTGTCGGGTTCGGGTCGGGTTATGTTGGGCTTCCAGCTTTGGCATTCGGACTGGAATCGGGTTTCTTTTGCACACCTTTTAACTCCTTTATTCAAAAAGGGAGGGAGACAGAAAGCAGGAAACTTTAGGCCAGTTCACTGAGCATCTGTCTTTGGGAAAATGTTAGAAACTATTATTAAAGACTTTATAGCAGGATACTTCAAAAAATTCAAGGTAATCAGGCAGAGTCAACATGGTTTTGTGAAAGGGAAATAATGTTTAACCAATTTATTGAAGTTCTTTGAAGAAGTAACATGTGCTGTGGATAAAGGGGAACCAGTGTATGTAATTCACTTAGATTTCCAGAAGGCATTTGATAAGGTGCCACATCAAAGGTTATTGTGGAAAATGAAAGCTCATGGTGTAGGGGGCAACTCATTGGCATGGATAGAAGATTGACTAGTTAATAGGAAACAGAGAATAGGCATAAATGGGTCATTTTCTGGTTGGCAAGCTGTACCAAGTGGTGTGCCGCAGGGATCAGAGCTGGGGTCTCAACTTTCTATAATTTATATACATTACTTGGATGAATGGAGCGAAGATATGCTTGCTAAATTTGCTGATGACATAAAGATAGATAGGAAAGTAAGTTGTGAAGCGGAGGGAAGGAGGCTACAAAGGGATATCGATATGTTAAATGAGTGGGCAAAGATCTGGCAAATGGAGTATCATGTGGGAAAATGTGAAATTGTCCATTTTGACAGGAAGAATAAAAAAGAAGCATATTATCTAAATGTAAGAGATTGCAGAGCTCTGAGATGCAGAGGGATCTGTGTGTCCCAGTGCATGAATCACAAATGGTTAGTATGCAGGTTCAGAATGTAATTAGGAAAGCTAATTGAATGTTTTTGTTTATTGTGAGGGGAATTGAATACAAAAGTAGGGAGGTTATGCTTCAGTATACAGGGAATTGGTGGAACCACATCTGAAGTACTGTGTACAGTATTGGTCTCCTTATTTAAGGAAGGATGTAAATGTGCTGGAAGCAGTTCAGAGAATGTTTACTAGACTAATACCTGGAATAGGCAGGTTGTCTTATGAGGAAGGTTGGACAGTCTAGGCTTGTATCCGCTGGAGTTTAGAAGAGTAACAGCCAACTTGATTGAAACATATAAGATCTTGAGGGGTCTTGACAGGGTGGATGTGGAAAGGATATTTCCCTTTGTGGGAGAATCTAGAACTATTTAAAAACAAGAGGTTGTCCATTTAAGGCAGAGATGAGGAGAATTTTTTTCTCGCAGAGGGTCATGAGTCTTTGGAACTTTTCCTCAAAAGGCAATAGAAGCAGAGTCTTTAAATATTTTTAATGCAGAGGTAGATAGATTCTTCATAAGCAATGGAGTGGAAGGTTATCAGGGGTAGGTGGGAATGTGGAGTTGAGGATACAATCAGATCAGCCACAATTTTATTGAATGGGGAGCAGGTTCGAGGGGCTGAGTGGCCTACTCCTGCTTCTAATTTGTATGTTCGTATGTATGGTCTGTGACCACCGCAGAAGGATCCTTCAATTGTCAGCTCAGTTACAGGGAAGCAGTCACGGCGCCTTCATTCCTCGCCAGTCTCAGGTGCCAGATCTCTTCAAACCTCCAGTAACCCTTCAAGGATGGCTACTAGATGACAAGGCCTACCCACTGAAGATGTGGCTAATGATTCCTGTAAGGAAGCCAAGTACTGAAGCAGAGGAGAAGTACAACACATGCTACGGGTCAACTAGGATGACTATCAAGTCGGCCATAGAGCTTCTGAAGATGTGGTTCAGGTGCCTGGACAGATCTGGTGGAGCCCTTCAGTACACCCCTTGACATGGTCTCCTGTATCATCGTTGTGTACTGTGCTCTACACAACCTGGCACTTCAGAGCAGGGAGGCTTTGGCCAGTGAGGAGAACCATGAGCGTGCTACTTCCTCCGATGAAGAGAAGCTGGAGGAAGATGATGAGCAGATACCAGATAAAGAGGCACCTCAATGACCAGTCCCAAATAGAAAGGAAAGACATGCAAGGGAGGCTAGGGAGGTGTTAGACAGAGGCGTTTCCATTTAAACTGCTTGTATGACCCAAGCAATCCAGTAAAGTGCCAGGTTTCTGCAGCCCTGATGCTTCCTGCTTCATTGTACTCAAAGTGTGCCTGCACATAGTAAGACACGACACAGCGGCATGGTGATGCCATGACCTCATTCACTGTAATCCCTTACAGTATTCTCTTTGAGGGAGCCAGGGTGCCATTGAAGGCCAGAGAGCTTGAGATAAGTACAGGTCTAACACTTGCCGCATTCCATTTTTATTTGGGGCCATTCCAAACTGAACACCCCTTTTACAATACAAAATAGTCATCCCTGAACCCCGAGTGCAGCTAGGCGCTCTGCTTAAATCTTTTACGTGTGCTCCTACAAGATGCTGCCCCCTGCACTGTCAGCTGAGGTGGAGGCAGGCTGCTGATCCTGCTGCCCCTTTGTCTTCGATGATGGCAATTCTCTGGATGCCTGAGGCCTGGAGGGATCTTCTCCATCATTGGTGCCACTTGTGCTCAAGTGTCACTGGCAGAGGGGCTGAGGGGGCAGCGGCCACTCCAGGAGCACCCTGAGGGGAGTGCCCGGATGCATCAGCCTGATACTCCTCTTCCCTTTGAAGGCACACTTGGACCTCCCTACTCACCTGAGGGGCTCGAGAACCTGGCGGCGAATCCAGGCGCCTCTCCCCCCCTCTTGCCCATCAATTGCTCCATGGAATGAATGGAAGTGGTGATAGCATGCAGGTCCAAGCACATCTCCTGCATCCACGGAGTGACCTGCTGCATTTGGCTCTCCCTCAGAGTCACCAAGCTCTGATTGGAGGAAGCCAAGCTCATGCACGCCAGAGTCAAGGCTCCACACATGGCCTGGATGGACTCCTCCACAGTCCATACCCGAGTGTGCATAGCCTCTGACAGCTCCGCCAGATTTCCCCTGACCTCACACTACAGATCCAGTAGCTGGCGCCTTGCAGATGACTCCAGAAGCATGTCACCAACCTAAGGCTCAGCATCGCCCTGGCTTTCCACACTGTCAGTGTCCTGGGCTGTCACAGCCTCCATTAGCTGCTATGGTGCATGCATGCTGTGTTCATTAGGTTGTAAGCCCACATCTAAATGCAAGCACATACTCACTGTGGTAAGAGTATCTGTGCTGGTGGAGAGTGCACCGTCTGAGGTCCACTCCTCCTCCCCAGAGGTGGATGGCTGTCTCCCAGTTATGGCTGGTGGCTGTTCTTGACTTTGACCTTCTTGAGAGTGAAGAGTAATACAGGAATGCCAACGTGCACTTGAGGCTTCTCCTGTAGTGGTTCTCTATGCCACCCGTGGTGGATAGAGGAGCTCACCATTCCTCCCCTAATTCAGAAATGATCTCCTTCCAACCCATGGGCCACTCACTCTTGCAATTCCTGACTCCTGTCTCCCCATTGGCGATGGAATGGCCCCCCATTGCCCTCCAATCTCCAGGGCCTCCTCCTCTATCGGCGTCAGGATCTGCGGAAATGGGACATCGCCACCCGTCTTTGCCCTTTCTCTGGTGTTACGCGTGGTTTTCTCCTGCAAGTTACAGTTAGATGCATGGCTTAGATAAGCACAATGCCTGAGCATCTGGCAGCGTGCCTAGACATTTTTTTTTAAATTTCCAAAATATACTTTATTCATAAAAATTGTAAAAAATACATTACAAAACAGTTCCAAACAGCACCGTCAAAAAATACAAAGAGGGCAAAGGAGGTCAGTTTCCTTCAATACAGGAGTGAGTTGCCTCACAACCCTTCCATTTCATTTTTCATGCCACGTACATTTTACAGCAAACAAATATTTTCTGGATACAGTTCGAGGGGTTTCCCATGGATCCAGCCTCTCAGTTCACCTTGGTGGGGGTCCTTACACAGTGGTCTTTCCCCCTTGAGCCTTTGCTGCAGCTGCCCCAAGCTTTAGTACGTCCCTCAGCACGTAGTCCTGGACCTTGGAATGTGCCAGTCTGCAACATTTGGTCGTGGACAACTCTTTGCGCTGGAAGACCAGCAAGTTTCGGGCAGACTAAAGGGCATCTTTCACCGAATTGATAGTCCTCCAGCAGCAGTTGATGTTTATCTCGGCGTGAGTCCCTGGGAACAACCCGTAGAGCACAGACTCCTGTGTTACAGAGCTGCTTGGAATGAACCTCGACAAAAACTACTGCATCTCTTTCCACACCTGCTTTGCAAAGACACATTCCAGAAGGAGGTGGGCAACCGTCTCTTCCCCACTACAGCCACCTCGAGGGCATTGAGCGGAGGGGGCAAGACTTCGGGCGTGCAGGAAGGATCTGACGGGGAGGGCTTTTCTCACCACCAGCCAAGCTACATCTTGGTACTTGTTTGAAAGTTCTGATGATGAGGAATTCCGCCAAATAACTTTGGCAGTCTGCTTGAGGAACCATCCGACAGGATCCACCATCTCTTTTTCCCGTAGAGCCTTGAGGACATTCTGTGCAGACCACTGCCTGATGGATTGGTGATCAAAGGTGTTTTTCCACAGAAACTTTTCCACGAAGGATAGGTTGTATGGCACAGTCCAACTGGATGGAGCGTTCCGCAGCAATGTGACCAGGCCCATCCTTTGCAACACTGGGGACAGATAGAACCTCAGCATGTCGTGACACTTAGAGTTTGTGTACTGGAGGTCTACACACAGCTTGATGCAGCCGCACACGAAGGTAGTCATCAGGATGAGGATGATGTTGGGTACATTTTGCCCGCCCTTATCCAGAGGTTTGAACATCGTGTCCCTCCGGACCCGGTCCATTTTGGATCCCCAGATGAAGCGGAAAATGGCTCGGGTGACTGCCGCGGTGCAGGAGTGGGGTATGGGCCAGAGCTGCGCCACGTACAGCAATAACGGGAGTGCCTCGCACCTGATGACCAGGTTCTTAGAGAGAGAGATGGAGAGAGATTGCTGCTCCCACATGCTCAGCTTATGTTGTACCCTGGATACTCACTCCCTCCAGGTTTTGGTGCACACCCCGGCCCTTCCGAACCATATTCCCAGCAGCTTCAGGTAGTCTGACCTAACGGTGAAGGGGACAAAGGATCGGTCAGGCCAGTTCCCAAAGAACATGGCCTTGTTCTTGCCGTGGTTAACTTTGGCTCCCGAGGCCAGTTCGAACTGGTCGCAGATGCTCATCAGTCTGCGAACGGACAGTGGATCCAAGCAGAAGGCGGCGACGTCATCCATGTACAGGGGGGTTTTAACCTGAGTGCCTCCACTGCCTGAGATTGTCACCCCTCTTATGCTTGCATCCTCCCTAATAGACTCAGCAAAGGGTTCAATACAGCAAACAAACAAGACAGAGGAGAGAGGACAGCCCTGTCTGATTCCAGATTGGATCGGGAAACTTTCTGATTCCCACCCATTGATTGAGACTGCGCTACTGATGTTTGTGTAGAGCAGTTTGATCCAATTGCAGATTCCCTCCCCAAACCCCATTTTGGAAAGCACGTCCATCATGTGTCCTGTCAAGAACCTTCTCCTGGTCCAGGCTGATGAGGCAGGTGTCCGCCCTCCTGTCCCGTACATAGGCAATCATATCCCTGAGTAGCATGAGACTATCAGAGATCTTCCTGCCAGGTACAGTACAGGTCTGATCAGGGTGAATCACCAACTCCAGAGCAGACTTGACTTGACTGGCTATGACTTTTGACAGAATCTTGTAATCAACATTAAGCAGTGAGATGGGCCGCCAATTTCTGATTTCAACCCTCTCCCCCTTCCACTTGTAGATGAGGATGATGATGCCTTTCCTCATGGATCCTGACATGCTGCCGGCCAGGAGCGTACTCTCGTATACTTCCAGCAGGTCCGGGCTGACCCAGCCTCACAGGGCCGAATACAACTCAACCGGTAAGCCATCGCTTCCGGGAGTTTTACTCGTCTCGAAGGGCTTGACGGCCTTGTCAGCTCATCCAGAGTTAGCGGCTTGTCCAGTCTCTCCCTCCTGCTGTCATCTAAGACCTCTGTGATAGATGACAGGAAGGACTGGGAGGCTTTGCTGTCTGTGGGCTTTGCGTCATACAGCCCAGCATAAAAGGATTTGCTGATCCTTAATATGTCGGACTGCGAAGACATTACCGAGCCATCCTCTTCCTTCAGGCTTCTGATCACAGAGCTCTCTCTGTGTACCTTTTGGAAGAAGTAACGTGAGCACGTCTCATCCTGCTCAATGGATCGGACTCTGGACCGGAAGATGATCTTGGAGGCCTCTGTGGCAAAGAGCAAGGCTTGCTGACTCTTCACCTCATGGAGGTCCTCCTTGACCTCGACCCCCATTGACTGCAGCCGGAGCAGATTTTGCATACTTATCTAGAGTCAGGACATTGCTCTCTGTCTCTCTCTCGCCCTCTGAACACCTTTGAAGATAAAGAACCTCTTGATGTTCTCCTTGATCACCTTCCACCAGTGAACTGGTGACTCAAAGAGGGGTTTCAAGGTTCTCCAACCCTTGTAATCCCTTTTGAGTTCCTCAACATTCTCTGGGGTTAGAGTGGAGCATTGAGCTTCCATATGCCCCTGCCACCCCGCTGGTCGTCCTGTAAGTGATAGTCAGCCAGTAAGAGACAATGGTCGAAGAAGAACACCGGCTTGATGTCAGTGAATCTGACCGTGACAGCACGGGACACAAACAGGAAGTCAATCCTGGAACGGGCAGACCCATCCGTTCTTGACCATGTGTATCTACGCTGCGCTCCGTCTGCAGGTTTGTTGAAGACGTCGTGCAGTTTGGCATCTTTTACTGTTTCTATTGGGAATCTGGATGTAGCGTCCCATTTGCTGTCATCTCTGCTGGATCGTCCAGCTGCGTTAATGATGCAGTTGAAGTCACCGCCTAGGATGACCGGTCTGGACATCGCCAGCAGCAGTGGGAGCTGCTGGAAGACGGTCAGCCACTCACTGCATTGAACCGGGGCGTACACATTGATCAACCGGAGCAGAGCATTGTTGTACATCACATCTGCTACGAGGAGGCAACCGTCCACCACCTCCTTAACTTCGGAGATGGTGACGTTACCTCCCCGCAGCTGAATCCACGGGCCGGAGGAAGGGGAATCATTACCCCCTGACCAGATCGATGGCCCGTGGGACCACCATCGCAATCATTGCCTGTAGGTGCTGAGGTGTGGTATTCCACACTCCTGCAGAAACAGTAGGTCGGCTTTGACCTTGGGGAGGTAGTCCAAGGTTGAAACGCATCGCATAGTGGATTTAATGCTACGCACATTTATTGAAGCAATCCTTATACACATTTTTAAAGTTAGTTGTTGCTTCCCACACCATTTGTCCTTGCTAGTCCCAGTCCATTGGGATGTTCCTGCATACCCATAGTGTACGCAAGCTGTTTCACGATCGTTGGGCTCAGAAACCCCTTCTAATTTTTCATGCAGAATTTGTTCCGCTGGAGTGACATCGGGGGGGGGTCTTGCAGGCAGCAAGGATCGGGCTGTCCTCTGCTGTTCCCCTCTGTTCCTCCTCGAAAACATCACTGCTCCCGGCTTCCCGGAGCTGGAGAGCGCCAGACGTGTCGTTGCTCTTGGTGTCCCGGAGCTGGGATGCGCTGGGCATGTCGCTAGGTTTGGCGCTTTGGGTTTGGGGCACACTGGGCCCATCACAGCTTCCAGTGCCCGGGGGCCGGGGGGGCTTTATCTTCCAGCTCCTTTGAGTTCTGCCGCCTCTTTTGCAGGTGCTGTTGTTCCAGCACTTCCTCGTCCAGTGAAGAGGAGCTGTTGTAGTCTGTCTCAAACGGTAGCCTCCTCTTGCCACTGGTTTGGGTGGTGGCCTGTTCCGCTTTTGGAGGTTTTTTCTTTGCGGTTTTCCTTTGTACCACTTGCCACTGACCTGTTTGTCCATCTGTTGCCTCCTCCTCCATTGATTCTGTCTGTGGAGGAGGGATTTCCGGGCACAGGGTAGGTGCTGGGTCGCTGGTTTCAGCTGCCTCCCCTTTTTTCTCCTTCTCAGGTAGACTTTCCTCACTGCAGAGAGGGTTGCTTATCTCCTTTTCAGCACCAGATGCATTGTTCGTTCCTTCTCACGGCCTTTTCTTGGACCTTGCCGCCTGAGCATAACTGAGGCAGCGTTTGGGGCAAGTTTTGTGGAGGTGGCCTGCCGCACCACACAAGTTGCAACACTTAGTCTGCTTACAGTCCTTTGTCTGATGGCCTTCCTTCTTGCAGTTCTTGCAGACAACCGTGCTGCAGTTTGCTGCCACGTGACCAGATTTTCCACAGGTGCGACAAACTCTGGGCTGCCCAGCGTAGACCAAGAAACCTCGACTTCCCCCGATAGCGAAGCTGCGGGGAGAGTGGATGATGGCTCCATTGGCATCGACCTTCAAGGTCACATTGACCTGCCACTTGCTGGTCCAAATCCCAAATGGGTCCTTGACATCAGTGCTGCTGCCGGCCACTTTGACGTACCTGGCGAGAAAGGTGAGTACATCCACCACAGGAAAATGGGGGTTGTAGAGGTGAATGGTCACCACCCGGTCACGTTGTGACAGAAGCGTGAAGAGTGGCTCCGCTTTGAGGATGGACAGCGGCGCCAGGTTCCCTTTCTCCTTGAACACTTCAGGAACTTGATGCATCCCGCAACATTCTTAAATGTCACATTGAAATATCCAATGCTGGGGAAGTCCTGCAGGCCGAAGATGTCTGTAGCTTGGAATCCACAACAATCGATGAGGATTTTCTTGATGTAGAAGGTACGGTCAACTGGTGCATCTCCTTCCTTGTCCTTCACCACCACCCGAACGGTGTTATGCACTCCCTGGCCTGAAGCTCGAAGATTGATTATAGCCATTTTACTCAGAGCATACCCAGGACAGGATCAAAGGCCACTGATCATGGTTTCTCCCCTGTCAGGTATATATCAGTGCCTAGACATGATGGAGGCACTGGCAAGCATCCTGCATGCTACCACACAGCAACCACAACATAGTTGTCAGCTGTGTCTGACTGGAGCACTTCCCACTGAGCCTGCCATGCCTCCGACAGCTGTTTGAGTGATGAAACCCTTGTTGGCAATCTCACTTGAACCCCTTAACATTTGTAAGGCTGAAGGGTTCGCGCTCATCGAGGGCCGAAGGGCCTGTACTGCGCTGTAATGTTCTATCTAAAATGCACAAGAGGTCATTCATCCTCTTCTGAATCTGGAGCCAGGTGCAGCGGGTGACCACACGGCTGCTGACCTCCACTGCAATCTCCAGCCAGGCTTGCTTCGTTTGGGAGGCCAGTCTCCTCCTTCCGAGGACCTCCCTACTGTGCCCACACAGCCTGGAGGAGAACCTGCAGGGCGGCATCACTAAACTGTCAGGCTAGCTTAGGATGCTGCTCGCCATCCTTGGTGCTGCTGCTGTGGCTGGAACCTCTTGCTTGTCTCTCCAGTTGTTCTTTCATCTTTTCAGGAAGTGCTGACAGCGCTTTAAAGATGGTGCCAGCACTTCCCGTGGCGTGACCTCCCACCACATGGGCCACTATGGATGCTGGCAGTTAATTGGCAGGCACCAATTTAAATTGATTCACCCGGCCACCCCCTGCCTGCTCTTGTAAGCCTCCTGCTTTCGAACCCAGTGCCTGGACTCGGGATGGGAGGGAAAAATTCAGCCCATTCCCTCTACCATCTCTGCTTCTATCGATATTTTGTCAGCATCCACTTCTATAGTAAACACTGATACAAAGTACACATTAAGTATTCTAGCCTTGCCCTCTGCCTCCAAGTACGTATCACCCTCTTTGTCCCTAATAGGCCCCACCCCACCTTGTACTACCCATTTACTAATTACATGCCTGCAGAATATTTTTGAGTTAACCGCAATTCTATTTTCATATTCTCTTTGCCACTCTTAATTTTCCTCTTCATTTCCCTTCTCGAATTATTTTGTTTGGCCTGGTTCTCACTTGAAAGATTCCTGGCATGCATCATGTACCCTTTTTTTTCATCATATTCTCTATCTCCCTCGTCATCCAAGGAGCCCTAGCTTTGGTTCCCCTGTCTTTCCCTCTTGCTGGAATGTGCCGAACCTGTAGCTGAAATGTTTCTTCTTTAAAGATCACCCATTGCTCTGTTACAGTTTTTCCTGTCAAACTTTTGTTCCATTTTACCCTGAATAAATCATCTTTCATCCCATTGAAGTTTGCCCTGATATGAAAATGTATAGCCAATAGCTAATTTATGCAGTCTGCTTTCCGTACATGGCAGAAAATAAGAAAAGGGCATTATTCAGCAATAATATCATTTTTAATATCATCTCATTTGCTGTGAAATCAATGGTGATAAATATCAGCCAGGTTCTACAGTGGGTAGGCGATCTGCTCTCCCAAATTATCTGTCAGGCTCTGAAATTAAAAATTACCCCACTGTCTTTTGGATGAGATGTTAAACCCTCTGAGGTCAACTTGAAAGGATGCATAGCATCATTTGAACAGCAGCAAAGCTGTCCTGGCCAATATTTAACCCTCAATCGACATCACCAAAAGGTTTCTAGTTATTCACCTCACAGCTGTTTGTCGTGCCTTGCTGTGTGCAAATTGGCTGCCATGTTTGCCAATACCACATCAATGATAATGGCTCCGAGATTAATTGGAAGTCGAGCTGGGAGCAGGATGAGCAGGGATCCGATATTATGCAGGAAACTTGGAAGTATGTTCAGTGAATCTGCCAGTGGCTTTTTCAACACAGCCAGCTTATAATCATTTTACTTGTTGTCATGCAGACTGCCCACCTGCCAAGAATGAGGCATATTCATTTTGTTATATGAACATTGATTTGAAATTGTTGCTGGAGCGAGGAAATGACTTGTTAAACAGATCAGCCGTGGCTGGAAAAACCATTTGCATACTAACAGAGTGTTTGGAGGGACAAAGGAGCTATTCCCTGCTCCAATTTAACCCACAATAGACTTTGAATACCAGGTATTGTGTATAAGAAGAGACATTACAGGGTCGGCTAAGACAAGAGAATCCATAAACAGACGTGGTCAGACCAGCTATTCACATGATTAACTTACCTGGCAACCTGGGTTTTTCTGAATTGTACAAAGAGTTTGAACTAAGAAAAAGACTGCTTGACTCCTGGAGTGAGAAGACCTCTCCTGTCTGCTCTCATCTCTTTCTCACAAGCCTCTGGACCCACTGAGGACACATGAACTTCAGGAGAGATAAGTCTCCTGCATCGAACAAGGTTTAAGAAGAATACTGGGCCCCAATGAAAAGCAAGACCTACCTACAATCAAGGACTTTACAGCGAGCTCGAAGAACAGTAACTAAAACCATCTTCAGATATTGCCTCAAATTTTTCCACTTTATTTCTTCTGCTCTTTTCTGTCTCTATCTACATGTGTATATAACGTAAGCATGCTAGCGTGGGCGCATCGTGTATCCATAGGCATTAACCGAATTAGATTTAAGTTTAATAAAGTTCAACCTTTTTTCTTTAAACCTAAGAAAACCTGTTTGGCTAGTTTCGTTGTCATATAATTGGAAGTTAGTGAACAAGGATCCACTAAGAGGGAGGTAAAAAAAAAATGACATGTTAAAAAATTAAACCCTATTACAGTAAGGCCAGGTGAAGGCTGAGAGGAAACCTTAGACCCCTTTCTCACCTGGTCGTAACATTGTGCTTTTCCAAACCAATCAGCGTCAGCAGACACGATGTCGACCTGCAAGGTAAAATCTCAAGTCTGGTATTTAAACTGCCAATCCAAAGATAGAAGTTGGAGGAGTTGGAGTTTGCAGGAAGAGAAAAGGAAGTCACGCATTGGAGTCCAGATGCCCGAAGGCTGCATCCCACTTTACTGGTTGGTAGCATTCTCTCCTCTGAGTCATAATGTTGTGGGTTCGGATCCTATTGCAGGACTTGTACACACAAATCAAGACTGACACTCCAGTATAGTACTGAGGGAGTGCCGCAATGTAGGAGATGTTGTATTTTCAAAGAGATGTTAAACCGAGGCCCTGTCTGCCATCTCAGGGGGACATAAAGGATCGCATGACACTAATTCAAGAGAGAATCTAACCATCTCCCCTTGACGTTCAATGACATTACCATTGCTGAATCCCCCACTATCAATATCCTGGGGGTCACCATTGACCAGAAACTGAACTGGACCAGCCACATAATTGCTGTGGCTACAAGAGCAGGTCAGAGGCTGGGAATTCTGCAGCGAGTAACTCACCTCCTGTCTCTTCAATGCCTATCTATCATCTACAAGGCATAAGTCAGGAGTGTTATGGAATACTCTCCATTTTCCTGGATGGGTGCAGCTCTAACAACACTCAAGAAGTTCGACACCATCCAGGACAAAACAGCCCACTTGATTGACACCCCATCCACGACCTTCAACATTCACTCCTTCTACCACAGACACACAGTTGCAGCAGTGTGTACCATCTACAAGATGCACTGCAGCAACTCACCAAGCCTCCTTTGACAGCACCTTCCAAACCCACGACCTCTACTGCCTAGAAGAATAAGGGTAGCAGATGCATGGGAACACCACCACCTGCAAGATCCCCTCCAAGCCACATACCATCCTGACTTGCAACTACATCACCATTCCTTCACTGTCGCTGGGTCAAATCCTGGAGCTCCCTTCCTAACAGCACTGTTGGTGTACCTATACACCAAGGAGGGCGGCACAGTGGCACAGTGGTTAGCACCGCAGCCTCACAGCTCCAGCGACCCGGGTTCAATTCCGGGTACTGCCTGTGTGGAGTTTGCAAGTTCTCCCTGTGTCTGCGTGGGTATTCTCCGGGTGCTTCGGTTTCCTCCCACATGCCAAAGACTTGCAGGTTGATAGGTAAATTGGCCATTATAAATTGCCCCTAGTATAGGTAGGTGGTAAGGAAATATAGGGACAGGTGGGGATGTGGTAGGAATATGGAATTAGTGTAGGATTAGTATAAATGGGTGGTTGATGGTCGGCACAGACTCGGTGGGCCGAAGGGCCTGTTTCAGTGCTGTATCTCTAAACTAAACTAAACTAAAAAGGACTGCAGCGGTTCAAGAAGGCAGCTCAGCACAACCTTCACAAGGGCAATTAGAGATGGGCAATAAATGATGCCCACATCCCAAGAACGAATAAAAAAAAACAGAGCAGGGGAGTGATCCCCGGTGTCCTGTCCAATATTTATCTCTTAAACAACATCACAAAAACAGATTATCTGGTTATTATCCATGCAGCTGCTGGTGTTAGTCATGCTGCTTCACATTTGAGAGTCAATCAACAGCAGCTTAAGCAACAACCATCTTGATGTCTTAGAACAAACCTACCTGGTGTAGATCCTACGTCCAAAATGTTAAAGAAACCTCCTAAGTGTAGAATGTCAACTCTCAGCAAAAGTACTGTGAACAAGCCCTTTCCCATGAGCAGGTAAGAAAGCAGCAGTGAGTACTGAGTATTTATTGCCAAATTTGCCTTAGATTGATTCAGCCCCCTTGATTGCTGTTTTGTACTCACCTTGCTTTCACTGGCTAGTTTAGTTTAGTTTAGTTTAGCCTGTAGGCTAGTTACAGGAAGCCAAGAAAACCCATGGACTCGACGTTCAATGCTAAAGTCTGTGTAAATATTGCTTTAACTGAGCGATTAACATGTTAATTGGCAATCCACTTCTCCGGAGGAGGTTGCGCGCACGCATCCTTATATATTGGAGTGAAATCCAGAAGTCGACAGGTTGGAGCCAGCTTCCCAATGGGCTGCCAATTTCCATGGTTTTTACGCACCCCACCACCCCCCCGCAAATGCGCACCAAAATCCATGTGCTCCACCACGTTAAAGTTCACCCCATACTTCACTCAAAGTACTTTGTTGGCTGGAAACCAGATTGGATGTCCTAGGAATATGAAAAGCAATTTGCAAATGTAAGTTTTTTCTTTCTTTATTTTACCTTAGTAGAGCTACACCTTCTCAGTCAACAAGGATGACTCATGGTAATAATGAAAACTCCCACTGCATTGTCTATTCCATTCTCTGGTCCAACTAAAGAAGGAATTAGAAACAGGAAACGCTTTAGAAGAGGTCTGAGCACTAGATGACACTCTTGCAATCTGGGATTTTGTGTTTATTGTGGAATTTTATATATATATTAAACAACAATAAAGGGCAACTGAATCTATTGTTTGCCTTTGATGCAACCATTTGCCTATGCTGAATGTTTTATCCTCTTTATTGATGCCTGTAACTCCTTTGTACAATCTTATTATGCTGTGATTTTCTTATTAAATCTTCCAGAAAATTTAATTAGAAGGACCTATTTACACTAAAAGTATTTTACCACAGCTACATGTTCTTTTCTTTTGGGCCTCCTTATCTCGAGAGACAATGGATACGCGCCTGGAGGTGGTCAGTGGTTTGTGAAGCAGCGCCTGGAGTGGCTATAAAGGCCAATTCTGGAGTGACAGGCTCTTCCACAGGTGCTGCAGAGAAATTTGTTTGTTGGGGCTGTTGCACAGTTGGCTCTCCCCTTGCGCCTCTGTCTTTTTTCCTGCCAACTACTAAGTCTCTTCGACTCGCCACAATTTAGCCCTGTCTTTATGGCTGCCCGCCAGCTCTGGCGAATGCTGGCAACTGACTCCCACGACTTGTGATCAATGTCACACGATTTCATGTCGCGTTTGCAGACGTCTTTATAACGGAGACATGGACGGCCGGTGGGTCTGATACCAGTGGCGAGCTCGCTGTACAATGTGTCTTTGGGGATCCTGCCATCTTCCATGCGGCTCACATGGCCAAGCCATCTCAAGCGCCGCTGACTCAGTAGTGTGTATAAGCTGGGGATGTTGGCCGCTTCAAGGACTTCTGTGTTGGAGATATAGTCCTGCCACCTGATGCCAAGTATTCTCCGAAGGCAGCGAAGATGGAATGAATTGAGACGTCGCTCTTGGCTGGCATACGCTGTCCAGGCCTCGCTGCCGTAGAGCAAGGTACTGAGGACACAGGCCTGATACACTCGGACTTTTGTGTTCCGTGTCAGTGCGCCATTTTCCCACACTCTCTTGGCCAGTCTGAACATAGCAGTGGAAGCCTTACCCATGCGCTTGTTGATTTCTGCATCTAGAGACAGGTTACTGGTGATAGTTGAGCCTAGGTAGGTGAACTCTTGAACCACTTCCAGAGCGTGGTCGCCAATATTGATGGATGGAGCATTTCTGACATCCTGCCCCATGATGTTCGTTTTCTTGAGGCTGATGGTTAGGCCAAATTCATTGCAGGCAGACGCAAACCTGTCGATGAGACTCTGCAGGCATTCTTCAGTGTGAGATGTTAAAGCAGCATCGTCAGCAAAGAGGAGTTCTCTGATGAGGACTTTCCGTACTTTGGACTTCGCTCTTGTTACATGTTACAAAGGCTTAATTTCCATTAAACCATTATGAAGTTGATGAACATTAGTGCTGATTGTTGGGAAATCCATTAATTAGGAAAGTTTGATGAATAGGCGGGAGATGTGGTGAGGGTGGTCCCGATTGATCCTCTGACAGAGTCCAAGTCGTCGGCAGTTGGGGGAATTATCAAGACTGAAAGGAGTTTGGCAAGATGAGCCCCTGCAGGCTCATTGGGTTGGAAGGTCAATGAGAGAGGAGGATGGTGCAGTTGGTATTGCTGTTCATAAGGAGGCAGGATTGAGTGCCTCGACAAAATCGTTAGAGAATGCCAAGGGAGGCATAAAGGAAAACTGTGGGCTTATCTAAGAGTGAGTCAAGCCTGCGATGATGACAGGAGTGCATGAAAGTAAAGGAATTATGAAGGTTGGGGTAGGAATTTGGTGGTGGGTGGGGGGGAGGCTGTTCAGTAATAAAGCACCCAATGGAGGAGGAATTAAAGGAAGCATGATGGGTAACAGGAAGGGGAGGAGACAGGAGCAAATGTCCCATTTGGGGTAAAGAAAAGGGAAAGCGACAGCAAGAGAGAAGCCAAAGTTTAAAATTAGAGGTTCCATGGTGAGATGCAGTTGACTTGTAGATTGACTAGAATCAGCTTGGAGCACCAGTGAATCAATGCCCACTTTCAGAGATGGTATGGAGGGCATGTGAATCCAGGAGCTGTTTGAGGGGCAGAGTACGCAAGGCAGCATTGCTGGAGGATGTCTCATGTAACATGGAGAGCTGATGAGGCGAGGAGTGTCAGGGTTCCAGCGGAGCTGAGCAGTAACCTTGGTGATTAGCAATGCACGCCAACAGATTTGGTATGAATGGGGATGAATGCAGTAAATGACAATGGGAAGTTGAAATTGTCTTTGAGAGTTAGATAAGAAATCTGAGTGTGGGGTTGTCATTTCCTAAACTGTCTTCCATCCCCTGCTTGATATTTGGGTGAGAAATCAAATCTTTGTTCCACACGTTAGTGCCCTGTATCTAAGAGTGAATGTTTAAAATACCTTTAAATTGTTGTACATAATTTGAGGATGAAAAATCACAAAAATTCTTGCAGTTGACATTTGAATCATTAATAATTAATGAAAGTAGATTACTATAATTAATCCATTACACAATAGGAGATTTTGAAATTCTAAACAGTCTCACATATGATATAGAATCAATTACATGTGCCCTCATGTTCCAATGACTTACAACAGTGATCTGCCAGATGAATCACTTCACAAATATAAATATGAGAAAGTGCCAAATGTCATTATAATCCAAATCAAGTAAAATCCAACAGCTAAAGTAAAAACTTTTTTCTATACTTTGCTCTAAATTCCATAGTCACCACATGAAAACCATTTTATTTAAACTCAATGTGCGAATTTTAGTTTTGCCTAATCATTTGCAGCCATGGAATTTCAAAATAACAGAGCTATTCTTAATGAAAATCAGCTCACTTCAAAACACCAAATTGACAAAGCAAGGCAAATCAAAGGAAATGCATTCATGACTTCTCTCATCACGTTCTCTAAAGGACTGCTGCACTCTGAAACACTGATGCTTAAGACATTATTTAACCTATGGACAAGCTGGATTTCTTAATTATAAATTCCTCTGGCAAACTCCACCAAAATAGAATATGCATACAATTACATAGAACATACAGTACAGAAACAGGCCATTCGGTCCAACCAGTCCATGCCGTCAATTATGTTCAACTCGAGCCTCCTCGATCCCTCCATTTCTAACTTTACCTGCATAACCCTTATTACCTTCCGTTTCATATGCTTATCTAGCTTCCTCTTAAACGCTTCTACATTACCCGCCTCAACTGTTCTGTGTGGTAGCAAGTTCCACACCCTCACCACTCTCTGGGCAAAGGAGCTGTAGAGTCATTACAGCACAAGGAGGCCATTTGGCCCATTGAGTCCATGCTGGCTATCTGTAGTGCAATCCAGTCAGATCCCCCCCGCCACCTGCTCGATCCCCATAGCCCTGCAAGTTTATTTCCCTCAAATCCCCGTCCAATTTCTTTTTGAAATCATTCATTGTGTCCACATCCACCACCCTTGTAGACAGCAAGTTCCAGGACATTACCACTCGCTGCATAAAACAGTTCTTCCTCACACCCCACCCCCCACCCCCAGCCCCCTCCTTTCGCTGGTACCTCTTGCCCAAAACCTTAAATCTATGTCCCCTAGTCCTTGTACCATCAGCTAATAGTAACAGCACTTCTTTGTCTACCTTATCTAAACCCGTCATTATCTTGTACATCTTTATCAAATCTCCCCTCCATCTCCTTTGCTCCAAGGAAAAGAAAACCAACTTCTCCAACCTAACCTTGTTGCTAAAAGGTTTAGCATAACTTCCTTGCTTCAATACCTCTATATTTTTGAAGCCCAAGATCACATATAATTTGCTAACTAACAAAGTATGTCCCACTTTCAAAGATCTATGCACATGAACCCCCAGGTCATTCTGTCCCTGTACACTGTTTAGAACTGTGCCATTAAACCTATACTCTCTCTCCCTATCTCTCACGCTAAAATGCATCACTTCACATTTCTCTGTATTAAATTCCATCTGCCACTTGTCTGCCCATTCTGATAGCCTATCTATAGCCTGTTGAAGTCGATTGGTATCATCCTCACTGTCTGCGATAGTCAACATTTAGGGCCTTCATGTCATACTTACAAGCACCCTTGAAGCGGAGCTTTGGGTGCCCCACTGGTCATCGGGCCCCAGCTACCTCACCATACAGAAGATCCTTGGGTATGCAACCGTCTTCCATCCAAAGCCACCTCTGATTGATTAGTGCCAACGCACTCGGAAGCTCTACATTTGAGAGGACTGCCACATTTGTGCTTTTGTCCTGCCAGGATATACCCATAATGCGCCACAGACAGAGAAGATGGAAATTATTTGAGCATCTTTTTCTGGTAGCTGTAAGTCATCAATGTTTCACAGCTAACCAGCAGGTGCTGAGAACACAGGTCTTATAAAGCATCAGCTTGATCCTAAGGGTCAACTTGGTGTTATCCCGTGCGTGTTTCACAAGTTGGCCAAAGGTGGTAGCTGCATTCCCTATGCGTATATTGAGCTCTGTATCAAGAGACAGATTGTCTGTCAATGTGGATCCAAGTGGTGTGTTATTTAGTGTGATCAGGGGTGGAGATGCAAAATCTTATTGTATGACCCATGGTTTTCTTGACACTTATAGTCAAGGAGAACAAGTTACAGGCAGGGGAGAGACAGTCTGTGAGTCTTTGTAGCTGAGTTTCCATGTGAGCAACTAACGCAGCATCATCAGGGGAGAGGAGTTCTCTGATCAGGATGTGATGTGTTTTTGTCTTCGCTTTCAACCGTGATAGATTGTATAGCTTTCTGTCTGACCTAGTGTGCAAGTAGATTCCTTCCATATCTGCAGGGAAGGCGAAGGTCAGGAACATGGAGAAGAAGATGCCACAGGACACAACCCTGTTTCATTCTATTCTTCACTCCTAAACTGTTGGAAGTAGAGCCATCAAACTGTACAATGCAGTGTATGTTATCATGGAAGGAGCTCAATAAATAATTAATCTTCTGTTTTAAAAGTACAAGAAAACCTGTTGCTGTCTGTTTATTTGACAAATAAAACACAAAGGGGTTAAAAGCCTAATAACAAAAACACTTGCTGTGGTCAGGTGGGAGATGAACAGTGGGGACCACCCATACCCCGCACCAGTTGGCCATAACACCTGATTATTATTTCTAAAACCTTATCCATCACTGATGTTAAACTGACCAGCCTGTAGTTACAAGGAATGTCCTTGCACCCTTTCTTGAGTAATGGTGTCACATTTGCTACTTTCTAATCCTCTGGCACCTCCCCTGTATCTAGGGAAGATTATGGCAAGCACTTCCACTATCTCCACTCCTACTTCCTTTAGCAACCTGGGATGCAAGCCTTCCAGGCCAGGTGACTTGTGTACTCTAAGCATAGCCAGCCTTTCCAGTACATCCTTCCTATCAATTTTCACCTCACCCATTACCTCTACGATCACTGCTTCTATTGGTATTTTGTCAGCATCCTCTTCCTTAGTAAACACTGATACAAAGTACTCATTAAGTATTCTAGCCTTGTCCTGTGCCTCTAAGCACCCTCTTTGTCCCTAATAGGCTTCACCCCACCTTTTACTATCTGCTTATTATTTACATGCTGGTAAAAAGATTTTTTTGGGTTCACTTTCAAGTTAACTGCTATTCTATTCTCATATTCTCTCTTTGCCATTTTTATTTTCCTGTTCACTTCCCTTCTCAACTTATTGTATTTGGTCAAGCTCTCGCTTGAAGAATTCCCCTGACATCATACACACTCTATTTTAGAAAATAGAATTTTAAATGTGTATATGTTCATTTAAAGAGAGGGATAGACTTTTTTTTTAATCAGCCTTTTTCCAATATCTGTATGTTGCTTAAAGTTACACTCTCCAACATACCCACAATCTATAACTGTCTCTGCTATTAAGGATGACAAGTCCCTGGACGTGATAGTCTGCATCTGAGGGCCTTAAAGTAAGCGGCTGCAGAGATAGTGGATGCATTGGTTGTAATCTTCCAAAATTCCTTAGATTCTGGAAAGGTCCCAGCGGATTTGAAAACCTCTGTTCTAGAAAGGAGGGAGACAAGAAAGCTGGAAACTAAAGGCCAGCTACCCTCACATCTGTCATTGGGAAAATGCTAGAATCCATTATTAAAGAGGTGGCAGCAGGACATTTAGAAAATCACAATACAATCAGGCAGAGTGAACATGATTTTGTGAAAGGCATGTAATAAGCAGGATGGATAAAGGAGAACCAGTAGATGTAGTCTATTTGGATTTCCAAAAGGCCTTCAATAAGGTGCCACATAAAAGGTTAAAAGCTCATGGTGTTGGGGGTAATATGGATAGAGGACAAGCTAACTAACAGGAAATAGACTCAGGATAAATGGATCATTTTCAGGATGGCAAACTGTAACTAGTGGAGTACCACAGGGATTAGTGCTGGGGCCTCAACTATTTACAATCTATATTAATGACTTGGATGAAAGGATTGACTGTATTGTCGCCAAGTTTTCTGACGATATGAAGATAGGTAGGAAAGCAAGGTGTGAGGAGGATACAAAGAGTCTGCAAAGCGATAAAGATAGGTTAAGTGAGTGGGCAAAAAATTGGCAGATGGAGTATAACGTGGGAAAATGTGAGGTTTTCCACTTTGGCAGTAAGAATAAAAAAGTGAAATATTATTTACTTGGAGAAAGACTGCAGAATGCTGCTGTGAATCTCAAAAAGTCAGCATGCATGTACAGCAAGTAATTAGGAAGACAAATGGAATGTTGGACTTTATTGCAAGGTGGATGGAGTATAAAAGTAGGGAAGTTTTGCTAAAACTGTAAAGGGCATTGGTAAATCTGCACCTAGAGTACTGTGTACAGTTTTGGTCACCTTATTTAAGGAGGGATATACTTACATTGGAAGCAGTTCAGAGAGGTTTCACTAGGCTGATTCCTGGGATGAAGGGATGTCTTATGAGGGAAGGTTGAGCAGCTTGGGCTTATACTCATTGGAGTTTAAAAGATTGATCTTATTGAAATGGAGAAGGTTCTGAGGGGGCTTGAGAGGGTAGAGAGGATGTTTCCCCTCGTTAGGGAATCTAAAACCAGGGGGCACAGTTTCAAATTAAGGGGTCTCCCATTTAAGATGGAGATGAGGAGGAAATTCTTCTCTCAGAGGGTTTTTAGTGTTTGTAATTCTCTTCCCCAGCAAGCAGTGGGGGCTGGATCATTGAATATATTCATGGCTGAGTTAGACAGATTTTTGATTGACACAGGACTCAAGGTTTATGGGGGCAGGCAGGAAAGTGGAGTTAAGGTGACAGGTAGATCAGCCATGATCTTATTGAATGGTGGAGCAGGCTGGAAGGCGAAATGGCCTAATCCAGCTCCTACTTCTATTGTTATGTTCTTAAAGTGCTGCTTTATGATTGAATACTAAACAAAGCAAAAGGACACTAAATAAAATAACTGGTAGCAATTTCAACTGCTTTTGCTTAATGGTCTACTATTCCCACATATCAATATTTCCCTCATTTTCCAAAATGTATCTAGGAAAACATGTCATGTATAGTTCTTGGTGTGCAACCAATCATAAGATACCTATCTCAATCAATATACTTCATATGAATTCTCCAACCGTACAGCTGCTATCTTCAGCATTTCTTAGTTAATTTATGGTTATGTGTGTGCATGTATGAAGATGTAAATGGTTCCAAATGTATTACATCATAAACTATCTTAAATAATTCCATGATGTAATTAACATACATGTTATCTCGGAAAACTACCAAGAGCTGACTAACAACTTCATAATAGCTGACCCCCTCCCCACTATCTCCCCAAAGAACTGACAATTCAAGAATCCCCTCGAGTAAGTAGTTACATAAGCTTTGTAACTTAAGCCGTAAGTATACCAAGCATTCTTTCATGTGTATTGAGTGGAAAGAAGTAGATGAAAGCTTGACAGTATAAATGTTGAAGGCATAAAACTGATCATTTCTAATTTTTGTTTATTCATGGAAATTTATGCTAAGTAAAGACTATATGGGAACAATTTTTCTTCCCTGATAAACGCTAGGCCATCAATTAGCAATGGGCATGGGGGAGGGGACTTATAGGCTGCCCTGTGAATGCCCAAGGCCCACCTGATGCAGTTGTTGCAGTCAAGTGAGGAGGGGTTAAAGGGCTTCCCACTTTTCCCTCTCCTTATTTGATCACAACAGGTTTAATTCTCTCTTAAAGTGGATGTACTGGCCAATTCAGTAGGTGTGTGATTACTTATTTGCTATGGTCGTAACAAGAACCAATTGGAGAGGTTTTCTTGAGGTAACAAAGAAAGAGGTTAACTTTATTGCACCTAAACCGAACTAATTAAAATAATAAACTACATGCCAACTTTCACTCACACACTAGAGGTTTAAACACATACAAATAGGTTACAGAGTGGGGAAAGGTAGATTGGTTTAGCTAGAGTCCATCAAAAAAAGGTATATACAGTCTGTGTCATTTGGTGGTACTGGGGCTTTTAGTTTGAAGAGGTATATGACTGGTTCGGTGGGTCCCTTGGAAACAGCAATGCAGATAATTTCCTCCAATGGGGTTTCTGATTGTAGCCTGAGTACACAAAGGTGGTCAGTCAACAGACAGGATTTGAAGCTTTCAAGCTAGAATACAGAAAGAGAGGGACCCCCACTTGGGTCTGCACATGTCAGAGTCCAGAAGCTTTTCCTTGCTGCTGTAGAGAAACACAAGCTTAAAACCACAGATGGGGAGGGGCTTGTCACATGACAGTCACTCAGTGATTCAAGCATAGCAGTAGCATTTCTTCTGGTTAAAGAAAAAGAACCAGCAGTTCCCTTAGACTTCCTGTAGACTTCTTGCTGGGGAATGAGCAGACATTTTGTCACCCTCCTCACAGGCCTTGCAATGTAGGATACAGTGTTGCAAATTAGGTGGCCAACTTAAGATGCTAGCAAAGTTATCTTTTTTTACCTGTTCTTATTTAAATTTCTCCAAAAAATATAAGTTCAGATCTTCAGTCAGCGGATTAAAGAAAATTATCATTCGACAAAGCAAGTTGGCATCACAGTTTTATGGCAGGTCTGCAAATGGCTGAGCAGCATGCTTTCTTGCTTCAACTGGAAGGGTACTGAGATATGCAAATTGTGTTCCTACGGCAGTTATGTCTCCGGTAATAGTTTCAATAGAAATGCAGGGAGCAAATGTCATGCATGCTCTTCCCAGTTGTTCCAGGCATTGAGTGCCCTAATCAGCGATCTTTAAAGGACTGCTGGTAGCTGCTCAAGATAAGACCTCAAATTTAATATTCATTTTTTTTTGTGAAGCCAGGAGGAACAGGAGTGCCACTGCCTGCACATGGTGCACCTCCTATGCGATCACTTCATTCTCCCCCTAGCCAATCTGCTGGCCAGCTAAGCACAGGAGATGACCAATTGCCCACCATCTTGCAATTGGCCAACTGCAGTGGCACACTCATTTGAGACCTGGTGATATGTGGTCTGAACCCAAAAATAGTTCGGAACTCCCAATGTTAGACTCTGGCGGGCAATGCTTCTCCATTTCTGATGCACTCTGGGGAAATTTTTGAGGGAAATTGTACCCTCCAGCTAACGATTTTTAATCTCTTAGATATAAGAAGCAGAAATGTTAAGGAAGGAACATAAAGTTAGGAACTGGTTGATGATCAGGAAAGTGGTGGGAAAGTATCTGAGGGAGAAAAAGGTGTGGCAGATGGGTGTTGGGAATTGAGAATGGGTTTGGAACCTGACGGTTGGCAAGGAGGCAACAACAATTTGGGCCCTCTCCCCCCTCACAAGGCTGTTAAACCCTGTTCCCCGCAATACTTCCTTTTAATGTTCACTAACAACTAGCCATCACTCCAGGTGCTCTGTGATCCCAGAACAGTACTAATAACCACAGACCCTAATATGCCAAATTCTGGGATCGGATCAATGTTCCTAAAAACTGCTTTGCTAAAGTTCCTGGAATCCTGCAAACACCCGTCACCTCTCCCCACCCTAGTACCCTCTCCCACTGCTCCCAGACTCTCAAAGTATTGCTGGGCCCTGGTATTTCAGGCCAGAGCCTTTATCAGTGTTTCCAGGTCTCAGGGCTACCCCAGTGCAGATAAGTCAGTTTCTCTAGTAATAGAACTTGGTATAACAACCTTGGTCATTTGAAATCTCCACCTCACCTTAAGCAACACCATAGAAGATCTGCTAGTAATTCAGTAAATGTGTTACATGTGTCATGCAGACCCCCCTGCCAACAATGAGGTACATTAATTTTAAATGGACATTTAAATTTCAAATTGTTGCTGGGAAGAAGAGAAGGCCCGTGACAAGGGGTTGCCAGGCCCCTGGCTGGAAAGACATTTTTGCATTTTAACAGACAATGTCTGAAACAAAGGAGCTATCCCCTGCTCCAATACAATCCACAAACAAACGTGGTCAAACCAATTAGTCACATGACTAACCTGCTTGGCAGTCTGGGGTTTTTTTCTGAATTGTACAGTTGAACTGAGAGCTTGCAGAAAGCAGAATGCTCCTGGACTGAAGCAGACCTCCTCTCCTGTCTGTCTGCTCCCATCTCTTTCTTACGGAACTCCAAAACCTACTGAAGACACATGAACCCCAAGAGAGAAAAGTCTCCTACAGTGAACAAGGTTTAAGAGGAATACTGGGCCCCAACTAAAAGCAAGATCTAACTACAATCAAGGATTCTACAGTGAGTTCAAAGAACCGTAACAACAACTCTTCAGATATTGCCTCAAACTTTTCCACTTTATTTTTCTTCTGCTCTTTTCTGTCTCTATTTGCATGTGTGTATCGCATATGCATGCTAGCATGGGCACGTCCTGTATCCATAGGCATCAACCGAATTAGAGTTTAAGTTTAATAAATTTCAACTTGTCTTCTTTAAACCTAAGAAAGCCTGGTGGTGTTGGTTTCTTTGCCTTATAATTGGAAAGCGGTGAACAAGGATTCACCAAGGGGGAGATAAAAACAGTCAGTTTAAAAATAAAATCCAGTTACAGTAAGACCAAGTGAAGGCTGAAAGGGAACCCAAGACCTCTTTCTCACCTGGTTGTAACACATAGTATCAGTTTCCCCTTCTCTCAAGATTGAATCAACATGGCAAATACCTCAGAATTTGACCATGAACTGCTGGAAACTTATCCAGCTGAGGTGCCTGGGAATCAGCCATTCAGTAACAGCAAGCATTCAAAATGATGGATGAAAAGCTATTTGATATATATAGCTTACAATAATTATATATTGAAAGAAAGCTGTATCCTTGAAAAAGAAATAGTTTAATCACAAGTCTCATTGCAAAGATAATCTGGGTGCAGTACAATTATTGTTTTTACAAAGGAGTTATAATGGGACTGTAAATCAAAATATACCTTGTAACCTCTTTTCATATTTCAATTCTCATATCAGCAGGACATGTGAAACACCCTTTAGCAGATTTCAATACAACAAAGATTGGTGTTGTTGTCCTTTTTGTGGTGTGATCCATCGGATGGGCATTTATAGAATGAGGAAAAAAAAGGTTTGATCTTTTTATAAAAGGAAAGAAACATGTGACACTTGGCTGCCAAATCTTATTCAACATAAAATTTGCACATGAGAAATAAAATATCATATTTGTTTTTCAGGTCAGCATTCTGTGTTAATGTAATAGATTGAATGAGATTTCTTTTCATCAAAGAACACAGCTCTATTTCTGACATGATAATGCATCATTAAAGATATAAAGGATTAATTTGGTAATTCAAACATGATCATTCACTAATCCCATATTATGTTCCATCCAGGATGTTGGGAGGAGTCAGATCTTCGTGCTTTAATTGCTCTAGTCACTGAACAAGAGTCTGAGGTGGAAGTTAGGCTCATATTGCAACCCCCTTCTAAGAACATGAACGTTTGAAAATGACAGACAGGAAAAGACCAGTTTGTCCATCGAACCTGTTCCGAATCATTTTGGTACAAATAAGCATCATGATCCCAATTGCACTTCACCCAACATCAACCATGTAATATTGTGGGACAGCCAAAAATAAGAGGAAATCCCGAGGCTCTAAAGTATAAGTCCTGGTTCAATAGTAGCATTTTAACCTCCATATCAGGTCATGGGTTCAAGCCCCACTCCATGACGTGAGCACATAATTTAGGCTGACACTCCAGTGCAGTACTGAGGGAGTGCTGCACTGTTGGATGTGTTGTCCTTCACATGAGATGTTAAAGTGAGGATCTGTCTGAACTCTCAGGCATTATACGAAGAACAGCACAGTGTCCTGGCCAATATCACTAAAACTGATCATTTATCACAATGTTGTGGGTTGGATTTTGCCAACCCCCCTGACATCAGGTTTCATGGTGGGGGGCTGGGGGTGGGGGAGTGCGGAAAATGCCTCCCGGAGAGGGCCGCCATGCACCTCAATGCCGGGAGGGCCTGGCTCGATATTACCGGTGGCCGTGAGGCCTCGTGGCAGCTCCCCTGCCGCTCGGCGAAGGACCCCAATTTTAATATTTAAATAAATTAAAATGAGTTTTGCTGAAAACAAAGATATTTTGTCAAAGCTTTTTGTCGTGCACTCATCAGGGCAATTTGCAAGAATACCAATGTAAGGGAAAGCAACAAATTTATACTATGAAAAGAGAGTGCTGATTGGTTGGCAAGTGGACTCTGGTAGAGGCATTGCCATGGAGATTGCACCAGTTTATGGTGACTGACAGTTAGCTGCCAAGCTTTGTTTGTAATTTAAATCAGGCAGCTTGACACTGATCAAGGCATTGTCCTGAGGAATGTAGCTATTCGCTCCAACATTACAACACTGACTACACTTCAAAAGTACTCATTGGCTGAGAATTGTTTTGGGATGTCCTGAGGCCATGAAAAGTGTTATATAAATGTAAGTACTTCCTTAGGTCAAGTCAGGCTAAAACAAAACTGGGAAATTCCACTCTGACCCCCTCCCTCCTAAAGGCCACAGTGATCACGTGACACATTGTCCACTACCCCATCTACCTTTCATACAATCTGATATCAGCCACACCAGGAACTTATCCTGCTCCCTTTTGAATGCTTGCAGCAAATCTACACAAGCTGGCAATTTGTTACAAATGCCAAGGACCCTCAGCTAAAGCAAAACCTCCTGACATCTGACCAAGTTCTTTGTTACCTGACTTATACGCACATCTCCTATATCTCCCTAACCTATCTAATTCAAATAGTTTACCTACAAGGGAAGAGTCTAGTCCTTACATTATTTCAAAGACATCAAGCCTTGGCTTTTCTAAAGTAAATGACACAGCTCTATTAGCTTATTTTAGTAACAAAGGGCTTTTAATCTAGGCATCAATCTAGTGATCCTCCTTTGAGCTTTTTTCAGAGCCTATACATAAGGCACCATGTGAGGGGACCAAAACAGTATTCTCGATGAGGCTTAATCAATGTCTTACACAAGGACAGTATGGTGCTTTGTGTTTTGTATTGGATTGTGATAGCAATACATCTGAATAGTCTATTTGTTTTTACTACAGCCTCGTGGCACTGGTCATGAATATTCAAAGATTCATGTACTATAACAACTGTCTTTTTTCTACAGCGAGCCTTTAGTTCAGAACTCTTTGCGGTATATGTATGCTTGGCCCTACCCACATCACTTATGAGACCTGTCAGATACTGGACCATTCACTCTACATCTAGATCTGATTTTAGCTGTTTTTTTTCTAATTTAACGTCCTTACACTTGCACTATTCTTTGGATCAGCCACAAGCTTGTGGATCGCTCCCTCAATATCGTGATATAGCTCAATAGTAAAAATTATGAAAAGCAACAGTTCCAACACTGTTCCCTATGGGACACCACTAGTAATCGATTTCCATGGAGAACTATGATCATTAATAGCAACCTCCTGCTGAAGAGTATGCAACCAAATTTTCGTTCAATTCAAGATTTGCCTGCCAATCCCGTAAGTTTCTATTTTATTACGTAGTCTACTGTGTGGCATCATATCAAAAGTTTTTTGAAAATGCAGGTATACAATATCAACTAGGCTATCTACATCCGCCAACCAGTAACTTCCAAAAAAAAATGCAGCTATTTTGAAAGTCTCTAATAATGCCCTCTGTGCAGGTGGTCATACAGAGTGTTTCTAATGATTCCTTCTAGCAACTTGCCTATAAGCAAATCAAGCTAATGAACCTCTGATTCTTCCATTTTGCCTTCTTGTTCTTTTGGAATATTGGCACCACATGGGCTTTCCTCAAGTCCATGTGAACAATTCCATGCTATAACTGATCTGGAAGTGTTTTTTTATGGGACAATATAGAGGGAGTCTGTATCTAACCCATGCTGTACCTGACCTGGAAATTTAGTTTTGTGGCACAGTGTAGAGGAAGTTTTACTCTGTATCGAACCCATTTTTTTTCTTTTGTTTTATTGAAACAAATACAGAAAATTAGTAACTTCTTACAGATGTTGGCATACCAATTATGCAGTTGGAACTGGTCCAGGCTGCTGGATCACAGGTTGCTCTGGTTTGCCTCCCTTCTGTTCTGAAATGGGTGTAGTTGGCAAGATTTCATCCTTAGGCTCAACAATGCTGATCAAGCAGAGGTTTTTTGGGACCAATCTGACCACTTGGATCTTAACCTTAATTCCCAGTACACCTTGTCTTAGCAGTACATGACGCACAGCAGTATCAACGTAGTAGTTCACTGGATCACCACTGTGGATCATCAGACAGTCAACAAACTTCATGGACTTGGCTCTCTGGCCTTGGTGTAGAGGGAGATTTACCTTGTATCTAACCTAGGCTGCAAATGACCTGAAAGTTTTTGTTATGGGTCAGTGTAGAGGAAAATTTATTTTGTATCTAACTTATGCTGTAACTGTCTTGGAAGTGTTTTCTTAATGGGACAGTATAGAGGGAGCTTTACTCAGTATCTAGTCCATGCTGCAACTATCCCGGAAAGTTTTTTTATGGGAGGGTATAGAGAAAATGGAGTTCACCCAAAGTAAATGAGAGCTGTGCTCAGTGGGTCCCTTGCAGATATATTTAACAGATCACTAGGATCTGGAATTGTTCACATGGACTTCAGGGAGGTTCATGTGGTGCCATTATTCAAAAGGGCACCAAGTTAGAACCACAACATCATAGGGCCGTTAACATGATTTTGATTACAGCACATTGTAAGAGATGAGGAAAGCCTTGCTTGGAAGTTTACCTTCTGAAATGGGTTATATTAAGAGTGAAAACTTCTTTATTTACATCAATTAATTGGCTTTGGGCTAAAATGAATATCATTAAGAAAGCTTAGACTGTATCATTGACCAATGCTGACATTTTCAAGTTCAGTTTAGTTTACTGTAAACACCACACAACTGAACTTGCAAAGTTTTTTTTAATGCAATTAGCCAGTATCTATCGGAATTGGTAATCTGGATATTAACAAGGGTGGGTTATCCAGGCCGAGGGGAGGCAGGGGTTCAGATGTTCAGGTATCCACACGCATGCAGTAGAATTTTAACTCCACAGCGTGTGTCTTTTGTACTTGACAGGCTGCCCATCTGGAAGTCAAACTGATTGTCAGACTTGGCTTCCAGTCAGATACGGAAGGGCTCCAGAGCAGATCGGAAAAGCAGATAGGTTTGATCCACAAGCTGTGGGGTGTCCAATCCCCTGCCCCAGGGAGAGAGTTTGATTCATGACCCCTGGGGCCTTTGTTTGGGGGTCTGAAAAGGGGGAAGTGCTTGGAGGACTCGGGAAAGCAATATTGCTCCTCCTGACCCACAAACAGTGCTGTCAAGGCAGATATCTTCTTCCGAGAGTTGTCCTTGCCTCCCTTCAGCTGACAAGTGTTCCGAGGCCTGTGAAATATGGCTGCCCACTGTAAAGCCTGCAAAGCAGGTTAAATCAGAGGCTGCCAGCCTCATTAAAATATTTAAATTGGCAACCTGCCTCCTGGTTGTGGATTGGCTGCCCACCTCTTGTCCAGCCTGGAAGTGGGTGGGTTGGGGTTGGGTTTCAGATTTATAAAATTTTAACATCTGACCCAACCTTAACCCAACCTTAAAATGCAGCTTAGAGTCACCAAATTGCCATATGTTAGCTCCTATTGATTTTTTAAAAGAATTTCTAAATATGTCAGTTTCTGCTCATGTCACAGATCAGATGAAATTCAGAACTTCTTGATATTCTTCCCAACAGTATGTTTTAATTCTAAATTTAGAAAGTAGCCAGCCCTGCAACAGTATGCCATTTTCATTTTACTATCTTTCTAGATTGGGGTTTAATTCTAAGAATGCAAATTAATGCAGAACTACTTTGTTTTGATTAAGTTGTGGACTCACGTCCACTGGGAACTGAACTAAGACAATTTAGAAGAGGATTATAACTTGAAGTCTCAAAAGGGGTGATGATTTATATAATCATTGTTGCAGTAGTTGCTGAATATTCTCTGTACTATCATTGGAACGATACACAAGCAGATCCTGTCCCTAAGGTTCAATATACTCTGGGTTACAGGAGAATGTGCTTTGTTCAATTTAACCCACAACATTTGAAGACCTTTCCATGTTTCAGTGCCACAATATAATACCTACAGAAACCCACAGTGCGTACAGTCAAATTGGATGCATTAAAAATCCTTTTATATAATAGCTGAAAATTCTTGTTTGTAAATTTGCAGCTGATGTACTCCAGCAGTCAAAAATGATTTACTTCAATTCCACGTTACATTACCCCTTCATCATTGCATCTCTGGGCTGGTATAAACAGTCTGTCTGGATTTAATCTACAAAAGTAGTCAATGCATGTGCGGACAATTAATTTATTACCTCCTGACAAACTAACAGACTTGGTAGCAGCCCCAATATTATCACTGATAGATTGCATTCAGTGTGGGTCATCCTGACCTGAACTGAATGCAACCATATGGAGCTGATAGCATAAACAGTGTTTGAACCATAGCACAAATTTAACTTGACTTTTGACTCTCTAATGCAGAAGTAGAAATGAAAAACATAAAGAACCATAATAATGAAAGCATAAAAGGAACAATGAAAGGGTGAAAATAAATGAAAACGAAAGGAAGGAAATAAACAGTTGTTTTACCAATTTGTTTCTCCGGATAGGAATCAATTTTTTCCATATTCTTCCATCTCCAGAGAAAAACTTGTAAATGATTGACTACTTTTGTTCTGCACTACAGCATATCAAAAGGGAAAACATTCACATGCTTCTACAGGCCAATATCAATACAACCACACATATAAATTAACTGACTTCCTAGGAATCTACAAAATATTCTGTGGTTTATTAGTTTTAGTAATCATGTCTCCCAATGCAGGCACAACTGAGTTTTCCTGCAGTCTATGATGGAAAGTAACATACTATCCATGAAATGTGAAAATAATCAGATTCGTTGCTATCTTTTTTCTATCTTTGATATGTTTGCTCACATGCTTTAGCCAGTTTTGTACTATAAATAAAACCTTTGTTACGACCAGATGAGAAAGAGGTCTAGGGTTCCCCTTCAGCCTTCGCCTGGTCTTACCGTAACAGGGTTTAATTATAAACGAACAGTGTTTTTAGCTCCCCCTTGGTAAATTCTTGTTCACTGCTTTTCAATTATAAGGCAAAGAAACCAGCACAAACAGGTTTTCTTAGGTTTAAAGAAGATTCTCGGAAGACCGCCATCATTAACAACGAGCTCAGTAGACTCAATGTGGACATTGCAGCACTTAGGAGACATGCCTCCCTGTGAGTGGATCTCTAAGAGAGCAAGACTACACATTCTTCTGGCAGGGTAGGGATCCTGAAGAACCAAGAGAGCATGGAGTGGGCTTCGCCATCAGAAACTCTTTGCTCAGCATGATAAAGCCACCTTCAAATGGCTCACAACGCATATTGTCCATCCGATTGCTCACCGCCTCTGGTCCAGTAGACCTACTCAGCATCTATGCTCCAACACTCTGCTCCCCACCTGAAGCTAAACACCAGTTCTACAAGGAACTTCATAATATCATTAGTAGCATCCCCAATACCGAACATCTGTTCCTGCTGGGGGACTTTAATGCCAGGGTTGGGGCTGACTATGACTCATGGCCCTCCTGCCTTGGGCGCTACAGCATTGGAAGGATGAATGAGAATGGACAGAGACTGCTTGAGTTGTGTACCTATCATAACCTCTGCATCACCAACTCGTTCTTTCACACTAAACCCTGTCACCAGGTTTCTTGGAAGCAAGATCACGTCGTTGGCACCAGCTGGACCTCATTGTCACAAGGCGAGCCTCTTTAAACAACGTTCAAAACACACGCAGCTTCCACAGTGCGGACTGCGACACCGACCACTCCCTGGTGTGCAGTAAGGTTAGACTCAAACCAAAGAAGCTGCATCACTCCAAGCAGAAGGGCCGCCTGCCGATCAACACTAGCAGAATTTCTTATCCACAGCTGTTACATAAGTTTCTAAATTCACTTGAAAAAGCCCTTCAAAACACTCCTACAGGGGATGCAGAGACCAAGTGGGCCCACATCAGAGACGCCATCTATGACTCAGCTATGACCACCTATGGCAAACGTGTAAAGCAGAATGCAGACTGGTTTCAATCTCACTTTGAACAGCTGGAACCTGTCATAGCCGCTAAGCACATTGCACTGTTGAACTACAAGAAATCCCCAGCGAGTTAACATCCATAGCACTTAAAGCAGCCAGAAGCGCTGCACAAAGAACAGCCAGGTGCTGCGCAAATGACTACTGGCAACACCTATGCAGTCATATTTAGCTGGCCTCCGACACTAGAAACATCAGAGGAATGTATGATGGCATTAAGAGAGCTTTTGGGCCAACCATCAAGAAGATCGCCCCCTCAAATCTAAATCTGGGGACACAATCACTGACCAACGCAAGCAAATGGACTTTTGGGTGGAGCACTACCTGGAGCTGTACTCCAGGGAAAATGTTGTCACTGAGACCGCCCTCAATGCAGCCTAGTCTCTGCCAGTCATGGATGAGCTGGACGTACAGCCAACAAAATCGGAACTCAGTGATGCCATTGATTCTCTAGCCAGTGGAAAAGCCCCTGGGAAGGACGGCATTACCCCTGAAATAATCAAGAGTGCCAAGCCTGCTATGCTTTCAGCACTCTACGAACTACTTTGCCTGTGCTGGGACGAGGGAGCAGTACCACAGGACATGCGCGATGCCAATATCATCACCTTCTATAAGAACAAGGGTGACTGCGGTGACTGCAACAACTATCGGGGAATCTCCCTGCTCAGCATAGTGGGGAAAGTATTCGCTCAAGTTGCTTTAAACAGGCTCCAGAAGCTGGCTGAGCGTGTCTACCCTGAGGCATAGTGTGGCTTTCAAGCAGAGAGATCCACCATTGAAATGCTGTTGTCCCTTCGCCAGCTACAGGAGAAATGTCGCGAACAACAGATGCCCCTCTACGTTGCTTTCATTGATCTCACCAAAGCCTTTGACCTCGTCAGCAGATGTGGTCTCTTCAGACTACTAGAAAAGATCGGATGTCCACCAAAGCTACTAAGTATCATCACCTCATTCCATGGCAATATGAACGGCACAATTCAGATTAGCAGCACTTCATCAGACCCCTTTCCTATCCTGAGTGGTGTGAAACAGGGCTGTGTTCTCGCACCCACACTGCTTGGGATTTTCTTCTCCCTGCTGCTCTCACATGCGTTCAAGTCTTCAGAAGAAGGAATTTTCCTCCACACAAGATCAGGTGGCAGGTTGTTCAACATTGCCCGTCTTAGAGCGAAGACCAAAGTACGGAAAGTCCTCATTAGGGAACTCCTCTTTGCTGACGATGCTGCATTAACATCTCACACTGAAGAGTGTCTGCAGAGACTCATCGACAGGATTGCGGCTGCCTGCAACGAATTTGGCCTAAACATCAGCCTCAAGAAAACAAACGTCATGGGACAGGACGTCCGAAATGCTCCATCCATCAATATCAGCGACCACACTCTGGAAGTGGTTCAAGATTTCACCGACCTAGGCTCAACTATCACCAGTAACCTGTCTCTCAATGCAGAAATCAACAAGCACATGGGAAAGGCTTCCACTGCTATGTCCAGACTGGCCAAGAGAGTGTGGGAAAATGGCTCACTGACACGGAACACAAAAGTCCGAGTGTATCAAACCTGTGTCCTCAGTACCTTGCTCTATGGCAACGAGGCCTGGACAACGTATGTCAGCCAAGAGCGACGTCTCAATTCATTCCATCTTCGCTGCCTCCAGAGAATCCTTGGCATCAGGTGGCAGGACCATATCTCCAACACAGAAGTCCTCGAGACAGCCAACATCCCCAGCTTATACACACTACTGAGTCAGCGGCGCTTGAGATGGCTTGGCCATGTGAGCTGCATGGAAGATGGCAGCATCCCCAAGGACACATTGTACACCGAGCTCATCACTGGTATCAGACCCACCAGCCGTCCATGTCTCCACTTTAAAGACATCTGCAAACGCGACATGAAGTTCTGTGACATTGATCACAAGTCGTGGGAGTCAGTTGCCTGTGATCGCCAGCGCTGGCAGGCAGCCATAAAAGCGGGGCTAAAGTGTGGCGAGTCAAAGAGACTTAGCAGTTGGCAGGAAAAAAGACAGAAGCGCAAGGGGAGAGCCAACTGTGAAACAGCCCTGACAACCAATTTTACCTGCAGCACCTGTGGAAGAGTCTGTCACTCTAGAATTGGCCTTTATAACCACTCCAGGCGTTGCTTCACAAACCACTGACCACCTCCAGGCGCTTACCCATTGTCTCTCGAGACAAGGAGGCCAAAGAAGAGGGGGAGTAGAGGAAAGAACAAAAGGGAAGGCTTGTGATAGTGTGGAAGGCAGGAGAGATTAAATGGCAAAAGGGATGATGTTGAAAAGCAAAAGGAGATGGTAATGAACAAAAGATGAATCTACAGGAGGTGTAAATGGGGAAAGCAGAATCATCAACAGCTGCTGTTCGAAAACAAAACAAATAAAAGGGACAGAGGTTATAATCTGAAATTGTTGAGCTTGATGTTGCATCTAGAAGGCTGTAAAATGCCAAGTCATAAGATGAGATGCTGTTTCTTGAGCTTACATTGGGCTCTCTGCCTTGCTTAAAAACTATTCCATCTCTAAATACTCCCAGTTATGATGAAGGGCCATTGGACCAGAAACATTGGGCTGAATTTTACGCTGCCCCAGTGGGTCAGTTGGTGGTGTGGAGACAGCGTAAAATTGAGCGGGAGGCTCCAGGAGGCCTACCCGCCCTGCTCCCGCCTCCAGTCAACTTTACGGTGGTCAGGTGGGGGGGTGGGGGGGGGTGGAATGGCCCAAGGCCAATCAAGGCCCTTTAGGGGCCACTTAACAGCCGCTTAAGGGCCCATGTCCACCTCCATGGGTACTTTACCCGTGGCAAACGGGTGTGCTGGGGACATGAAAGGCTGCCAGCAGCAGTCAGGCACAGGGTGCCCAATTGAGGGCTGCCCCCACCTCCCAACCCACGTCTAGGACCCAAGATGCACCCCCCCCCCCCAAAACGACCACTCCAGCCTCACCAGTGAAGGACGGATCCCCCTGGTGAAGCAAGCCCAACTTACCTCATCTCTGGACTCCATAATGTTGGCTGGGCTGCAGTCCCGCTCCCGGTGGTGCTGCTGGGACTAAGAGCTGCTGGCCGGCTGATTGGCTGGCAGCTCACTGAGGCGGGACCTCCTCCCTCAAGTGGGTGCAAGTCCCGCCTCAGGACAATTAAAGCCCGGGGACCTGTAAAATACGGGACAGATCCCCGGGCTAGGCAGAAGCGGGGTTTGCCACAGACTTTTACATCGGTGGCAAATTCCTGTCCACCAAAGGTAAAATCCAGCCCATGAACCCTGTCTCTCGTTCAACAGATGCTGCTAGACCTATTTACAGCATTTTCTGTTTTTATTTCAGGTTTCCGGCATCCACAGTATTTTGCTGCTGCATTTAATGTGTATATCTATCTTAAATGTATTTTTAATGAGGGGTTTTTCTGTCAGGCGACCTAAAACATAGCCATTTGTTTTCATGTAGTCACCCAGAGGACCAATACTTTGTGAATTCCTGTTAGTGAGGGCTGTGTAAGAATGTAAACCCCAAAATTCCCAATATCAAAAATGTGATTGGACAGGAAGTATGCCCATCACTCTGGTCCAATACAATCTATTTTAAATTCTGGTTACATGGTCATTAGTACTTTTTGGAGAGGGAGAGGAGGTGGGAAGGACTTTTCGAACAAAGGGAAAATTCTTCTATGTAAAACAACCTTTCATGTAGTTGCTGATTTCCTAGCTGCAATCAATTGCAGCAATATAGTCTCCACTTTCTCTAGTCTGCGGTGCTGGAATCACACAGATGTGTTTGGCATTAGGAACAAAATAAAAAGCAGATCTGGTAAATATTTTTTAGTGAGTGATGCCTTCACACAAGTCCCACCTCCTCTACAGCTGCCTGTCGGGGAGGGGTATGCAGTAAGCATCTGTTTCTTTACCACTCCAGTCACAATTTTGTTATATATTTAAAAAATATGGTAGAAACTCAGAGAAACCAGATTTTGTGCCAAAACATGCTCATGATGTTGTGATTGCCTTTAAGAGTGGTGTCCCTTTTAAGATCTTAGTATGCGAATGAGCTACGTGCCAGGATGTGGTGATGTGACTACTTGCCAGATTCACTCTGTAACTGGAACACCAAGCATCAAGTCCTGTAAAGAGATAGCTCTGCACTGTATGTACATGTTAGCTGTTAAGAAACCTGCTTGAGATCTTCAATCAACTAAACTCCACGCATCTCATTTATGTTGCATCAGACAACGCAAAAAGCTTCTCGTAACATGCTGGCAGCTGTGGTGACGCAGAGGATGAGGAGAGGTGAAGGACACACAATGTCTTGAAGAAGCAGTGGAGGAATGAGTGGAAACATTGTCTATTGGCTCTTCAAGATAAGGTGCCAGAACTTTCCAAGAATGGCAAGGCCTCAAAAGTGGTCATCTTGAGAAAAGCAACAGAGTATGTTAGCAGGCTGAAGGCAGAGCAACAGACACTGAATGCAGAGAGGGAGAAACTTCAGAAAGAACAGCAACAGATAAGATGAAAACCCCCCTGAGGAAGATTTGTCAAACATCCGAGATGATATATCAACTTTACTATATTTGTAAAATTTTACAATATCATAATTTTGATATCTAATGTTATGTATTTTTACATTTAGCATATGAGACTTATCTTTGGAAAGAAGGGGGATGTTGTGTGATAGCCTTTAAGAGTGATGTCCCTTTAAGAGCTTAGTATGCTAACGGGCTATGTGCCAGGATGCAGTCACGTGACTACTTGCCAGATTCACTCTGTAACTGGAACACCAAGAGGCAAGCCTGTATATAGGTAACTCTTCACTAAATATACTTGTTTGCTGTTAATAAACCTGTTTGAGATCTTCAATCAACTGAAGACCCTGCATATCATTTACATTGTATCAGACACCATAAAATGCTTCTCATTACACATGATACTCATACTCTCTGTATCACCCAGTAGACTCTCCTGTTTCACTCCCTAATTTCACTGAGGTGGTTGTATCTAAGCTGGTGCTTGGAAGACCAGAATAAGTGATGGGGTGTGGTGCTGGCAGGACCTGATGTAATGGAGCCATGTGTTCTTCCTCAGGAGGAAAAGAAAACTAGTTATAATTTTTTTTTTGAAGAGAAAAGTTCACATGTAACTTAATGTAAAAGAAATAACATGACCAATTGTTTAGCCACTCGTCCTACTATCTCCTTCTTTGCCTTAACATCAATTGTTGTCTGATTATGTTTCTATGAAGTGCCTTGGGACATTTTTCTACATTAAAGCTGTTACATGAATACAAGTTGTACAGCAGGATGAGAAGGAAGAGGAGGAGGGGTTCATCACAAAACCACAATTGTTATATGCCTTCGCAGACCCTAATTTTCATATTTATGAGTTTCCCTTCTGTTTCCAATGGCAGCTAAAGCCACCAGAGTGGATTTGGGATGGACAGCAATGTGTAAATACAAATGGGAAAGGAACAAAACTAAATACACTCCCTAGGCATCTAAAACACGGCATTTGCAGTAATGTATTTCTAAAAAATAAAGCCCTTTCTGTGAAAAAATTGTGAAAAAAAAGTCCTGAAATATGACAGTACACAACTCATGAATTTTCCAGTTATTGATTTACCGTGATTCAGGTTTAATTGTTAGACTTAGGCTATGCTAACTTATACACGGTGCAGAATAAAGATGCAGATTTCCATTCATTAGAGACTCATTTGCTTATAGAAACAGTAACCTAACCATGGTGGGTATTGAGAGAAAGGACAAGCTGTGATGTGGAGCTCCATATATGTCTATAAACATGCACATGGAGAGTTGTATGCTGGAACTAATAGGCAACAGGCAGTATAAAACAACCAAATGTGAATTGATAGTGCGGCTACTGACCCTAAGTGACAAACAGATTTTGTCTTTCTTTAGACAAATTTTGTTGCTCTTTGAAATAACTTTTGAATATATTTATTCTAAACTTTTATAGATTTTAATGTTATAATAGTCATACATGTTACCTGCACAATAGTTACAATGCAAAACTGAAATAAACAACTAACTTTTCCATTAAAAGCGGAAACGCTTTTAAATAGGATGGACTCAAGTATAGTTAATAACCAATTCACTTTTTCTCTTCAAAGATAGTTGTTTTCTCATTGTGGTATTCCTTGAACTAAGTACACATGCAGCAGATATAATTCAGCAAAGAATTTAACAATATCAAACACAAATCCCGGAAGTGACAACTGCAGACTTGATTTTCAAAAGATACAGCATTGCAAATGCATTTGGAACTTTATTTTTGGTCACAAATCTTCTTTGTGATGGATTTAGAATTGAAACATATTTTCAACCCTGAGTTATCAACTTTCCAGGTATTAATATTGCCCTAATATTTATTTTTTGATTCAAGGGGAGAGAAGATAAAAATATTAGGGTAACTTTAATACCTGAGCCATCATCTCCCCCCACGATTCTCCAGAATTTATTTTTGTCTCAGACCACAGCTTGTCACAAGATGGTTAAGATGATTTTGACCTTTCCCGTAACAGTTATAAGGGGTTAGATAGGCTGACAACAAAGAGAACAATGAGGCACTGTGAGGGATTTTAATTATTTTGGTCTGTGGACCATGCATTTTATAAGTGAGCTCACTTATACTATCTAATGAAATACATGTGTAATACCCCGAAACACACACATGGTGAGAGGTGAGAGTAGCTGCCCTTGACATCAAGGCAGCATTCAGCCAAGTATGGCACCAAAGAGCTCTAGCAAAACAGAGGTCAATGGGAGTCAAAGGGAAAACCCTTCAGTGTCTTAGTCATATTTGACACAAAGGAATTGTGTTTATTGGAGGCTAGCTATGACAGCCACAGGACTTAGCTACGGGATTTCTTCAGGATTGCTTCCTTGGTTAAACTATCTTCAGCTTCTTCATGAATGATCTTTTTTCTTCAGAAGATCAAGAGTGGGACTGTCCACTGATGCTTCTACAGTATTCGTCTCTATTTGCAACTCCTCCATTAATGAAGCAACACATGCCAGTCTACAACAGGTCCTAGATAATATGTAGGCTTGGGTTTACAAGTGGCTGATAACTTTTGCACCACATTAATTTCAGATAATGAACAAGAACAAGTCTAGCCATCTCTCATTGACCTTCAGCAGCACCAGCAAAATTGAGTCCTCCCACCATCAATACCTTGGAGGTCACCATTGACCAGAAGAGTATCTAGATCAGCCATATTATAATACGATAGCTCCAAGAGCAAGGCGCAGGATTGGCTTTCCTCCTGATTCCTCAAAGCCTATCCGCCATCTAAAAATCTCAAATTAGAGTATGATGGAATACTCAGTATTCATCTGAATGGGTACAGTTGCAACAACACTCAAAGAGCTCAAATGCAATCAGGTGAGAGCAATTTGTTTCATTGGTACCTATACCTCTAGACTCAATATCCACACGCACCACCATCGGCACAACATGACTGCAGTTTACATGATCTATGGAAGCATTGCAGCAGCTCACCAAGTTTATCTTCACAGTACCTCCTTTCATTGTGACCTCAACCATTAAAACATATAACAACAACAATATCCTGGGAAGGCCTTTAACTTCAAGTTCCCCTCAAGTCACAAACAATCCTGACTTGGATGTATAGCATTTTTCCATTGTCATTGTTGGGTCAATAGCGGTCAAGAGTGATTGCATACATCACAGAGTGTAAAAGTTGGGAATTTGGGACAAGTGTGAATTCAGTACAGAGGAGGAAAGAGATGCTTCTTTTTGCCTCCAATACTTGTACACAAGAACACAAGAATAGGAGCAGAAGTAGATCATATGACCCATCAAGCCTGCTTCACCATTCAATACGATCATGGCTAATCTTGGGCTTCAATTCCACATTCCTGCCCGCTCCCATATCCCTTGATTCCATGTGAGACCTAAAATCTATCTATCCCAGTCTTAAATGTATTCAATGATGGAGCATCCATAACCCTCTAGGGGAGAGAATTCCAAAGGTTCACAACACTTTGAGTGAAGTAATTTTTCTTCATCTCAGTCCTGAATGATTGGCCCCTTATCCTGAGACTGTGTCCCCGCATTCTAGATTCCATGACCAGTTCTGATGAAAGGTCACTGACCTGAAACGTTAACTCTGCTTCTCTCTCCACAGGTGCTGCCAGACCTGCTGAGTATTTCCAGAATTTCTTGTTTTTATTTCAGATTTCCAGCATCTGCAGTATTTTGCTTTTAATCTAATTGTGGGATCCTTTAACCTTCATATAGATTGGACAAATCAAACTGACAAAAGTAGCTGGGAGGATGAGTTCATGGAATGCATGCAAGACAGTTTCCTGGAACAATACGCCATGGAATCAACCAAGGAAGAGGCTATTTTAGACTTTGTTTTGTGTAATGAGACAGGGTTAATTAGTAATCTCAAAATATGGGATCCTCTAGGAAGAAAATGATCATAATATGATAGGATTTCACATTGAGGTTGAGAGCGACATACCTAAATCAGAAACGAGAGTATTGACCTCACAATTCTACATTTCATTAAGAAATAAAAACTCCATGGGAAAAGATATCTATTCATGGCTTACGAAAGAGGTTAAGGATCATAGATTAAAAGCAGGGCCTTATAATATTGCCAAAAAGCGTAGTAAACCTAAGGATTGTGAGGGTTTTAGGTACAAGCAAAGCACGACCAAAATTGATAAAGAAGAAAAAATAGAAAATGAGAGTAAACTAGCATTAATTATAAAAGCAGATTGTAAGAGCTTTTACAAGAATGTAAAGAGGAAGAGAGTAGTGCAAGTAAATGTGGGTCCCTTTGAGACTGAGACAGGAGAAATTATGGTTGGGATTTTACGCCCCCCCCAAAAGAATAGGCTGGTGCCGGGGGGCGTAAAATGGAGTGGGAAGCTGGGGGGGGGGCCCTTCCTGACCCACCCACGCCTCCGCTGCCAATTTAAGCAGGGTCGTGGCGGCGAGAAACTGTTCGGCTGCTGGACTGGCCCCCCCTGCCCACCGTAAACTTCTGGCCTACAATGAGGAACAAGGAAATGGCAGGAACATTAAACAAATATTTTGTGTTTGTCTTCACAGTAGAAGACATCAAAAACATACCAGAAACAGTGGGGAACTAAGGGGGCAATGAGAGTGAGGAACTTAAAGTACTTAATATTAGTAAAGAAAAAGTACTGGAGAAATTAATGGGATGGAAAGCCAACAAATCCCCAGGAACTGATGGCCTACATCCAAGGGTTCTAAAAGAGGTGACTTCAGAGATAGTGGATGCATTGGTTATGATCTTCCAGAATTCCTTAGTTTCCAGTAGATTGAAAGGTAGCAATTGTAACACCACTATTCAAGAAAGGAGGGAGAGAGAAAATAGGAACGTATTGGCCAGTTAGCCTGATATCAGTCATCAGCAAACTGCTAGAATCCATTATTAAGGATGTTGTAACAGGATACTTAGAAAGATATAATATGACCAGGCAGAGTCAACATGGATTGTAAAAGCAAAATGGTGTTTGACTAATCTATTAGAGCTTTTCAAGGATGCAATTAGCAGGGTAAATAAAGGGGAACCAGTGGATGCAGTATATTTGGTTTTTGAAAAGGCATCTGATAAGGTGCCGCATGAACTTTTTAACCCAGCCACTGACTTCGGTGTTTCCTGTCCAATTAGAGAAGGTGGGCATGATGACGACCCACATCAATCTGTTCCAGCTCTAATATTTAAAGGGATGCTGCAAGGGTCAGAATTGAAGCATTGTAGAAGTGTTATGACAGAGTAAGAACTTCACAGGTGAGTCTCAATGTGGTAAAGCAGCAACATGTTTCTTTGATGACATAATGCTTTGGGCTATGTTATGATTCTGTAGTTTTTTTTCCAGGAAGAATACGGTATGCCTTTAAGGCTAGAAAAGGAGCCGTACTGCTTTAAGACAACAAGCTCCAGAGACTGAGTCAAAGAATGCATTCTTGTTGCCCCAGGATACAGCCATTCAGAGACTGTGATTTAAAGAGTGCTTTCTCGTTGCCATTGGATACAGCCACTCAGGACCAAAGATACGAGATACATTGTTGCCAATTGACGTTTGAACTGGCTTATAGTGGGAATAGACTGTTCTAACTCTGAGACACAGACAGACAGCTGGACCAGCATATACTGAAGGAAATGAGAGCTCTCTCTCGGTTTATTTAAACCTTATTTATTATACTCTCTGAATTCTGATGTCAAGCCAGGCTAATTTCTTAAAAGAAAATAACCAAATTCCTTTAACTACTGAACTGTAATTGTTGAAATTCATCGCTGGAAAAAGAGCATCAATTCAACCGCTGAATTGGACTACAGACTGTTCTACTGTTGAAGAACCTACCCTTCCCCACTCTGTAACCTATTTGTGTGTGTGTGAACCTCTAGTGTGTATGTGCATGTGAAAGTTGGTGTGTAGTTTATTATTTTAATTAGTTCAGTTTAAGTATCATAAAGTTAACCTCTTTCTCAAGGAAACCTGTCCGATTGGTTCTTGTTATGATCATAGCAAGTAAGTAATCAAACACCGACTGAATTGGCCAGTACATCAACTTTAAAAAAGAAGTAAACCTGTTATGGTCAAAAAAGGAGAGGAAAAAGAGGGAAACCCTTCGACCACTCCTCACCTGACTATAACAGCCCTCCTATTTGGAATAATGGAACTTAAAAAAAAATTGTAGAAAATAATTCTACCTCTCGCTAGCCTCTATGTTAATCATCTGCAAACTTATGCTGAAAATAGTTGCTAAGCTTCACCATGCAAGTATTTGAATTCTGAATACTTCTTAATTAAATCCCTGCACAGCACCAGCAGGAAAAATTGAAATTTTGCACTCCAGCAGAAGTCAACAATATTAGTATCGATTAGCATCAGTGTCACACAAAGGGAAGATTGGAGTGACACAAGATTGTTACATTGTAGAGAGTTAGTGCAAAAAATTCCATTAACCCTCCAATGACTGCGATAAAATTTCAGCAACTAAGGAAAGAATACAATGCAATTATAATGTTTGGCTTTATTCCAAGGATGCTATGAATTAATAAATGTTCTTTGGTTGTGCATATTTTTCTAAATGCAGATTAGAATTTTCAACATGAAAATGTTACAGAAAATAATTTTACAGATCTTACAATTTTTGAAAGCTAAAGAGGTCTGTTGCGCTCACAGCTGAATGTAATATTTTTGAAGGGCTAAATGAGATATATTTCAAAGTATAAAGCAGTTAAAAATCTTCAGAAATACTAAATGCATAACCACAATATAATATTAAGTTCATAAACATTGCAAAATATATGCCTGTTTCTTTCATACATCTGCAAAATGAATTAATGCAAATACCTAATTAAATATTACCGCATGTATGGAAACAGACAAGGTCGTAATTGAAGACAGGTAGCACAACTAAAGGACAAGAATGAAGGGCAAAACTTTCAATCAGACTGCTGTCTGCAATTACAACCTATTGTAAATCTGTAACTTCATTATTGTAATGCAATGCATTTCAATTATTTGATGAATTGGGTTTCTGCTTTATTCTAATTTCTAAGTAAGAAGCAATTTATCTTTTATGCAAATATATTATAAATATTGAAATAAAGATTTTCTTTTAACTCTGCCATTTTACATAAACATTTTTGTGCTCTGGTCATGCCTGAGGTCTCTCATTAAGTCGAAAAGTCAAATTATACATCATGGTTTTATTAATATAAATGGTAACTCTTGTTAGATTCTATTTGAATATAATAGTTAATAAAAACATACTGCATTGTTTCACATTGTTAGTGCAAAGCAAATGTTGATTCATTACTGTAGTAATGGAGGTGCATTTTTAATCTGTCATAAATGTTAATTAGTCAGAATTAAGGAAATACTGATCAGAAGATACCAAAGTATAATACAAATCTGAATAATAAACACTTTAGATACTGAAAAAAGCTATCAACCACCAACATACTGTGCCATGTGATATGGGGAGAGGTGCAGTTTCAATGTCCCAATCAGTTGAAGAGCCCCAATCACCATCACATCACCTTGACAGGCAGTCTGCAAAGGAAGTGTCCTGCCTAGGCTACTAATGTCCTCCTATTGGCCAGGTTAATGTGGTATTGGCTGAGGCCTGTAACTAGGTCATGTATTATCCTCTGACTTTGTTTCATTTTTTCATTCATGGGATGTGGGCATCATCAGTCAGGCCAGCATTTAGTGTTCATGCCTAATTGCCCTTGAGAAGCTGGTGGTGAGCCACCTTCTTGAATATAGCTGAGTGGCTTGTTAGGCCATTTCAGAGAGCAGTTAAAAGTCAACCACAATGCTATGGGTCTATGGTCACATATAGGCTAGACTGGATGAGGATAGCAGATTTCCTCCCTAAAGGACATTAGTGAGCCAGATCAGTCTTCATGACAATCCAGTAATTTCACAATCACTACTACTGACATCAGCTATTTAATTCCAGATTTTATTTAATTAATTGAAGTCAAATTCCCCAGCTGCTGTAATGGGATTTGAACTCAAGTCTCCAGATCATTAGCCGAGGTTTCTGGATTACTCGTCCAGTAACATAACCATTATATTAGCATATCCCTATGAGCTGAGGAGAACAATGAATGGAAATTATGGATGTTTTTCAACCAAAAACAAACATGAATGCTAGAAAAATGCACAAAACCAAAAAAGTGCATTAATTAGTAGTATTTTTGTATAAAACCAAAATAACAGCAGAAGGCCCCTGGTTCAATTCCCAAACTGTATTGTGTTAGTTGAGCTCAGACAACAGATTGGGAAGTGCAATTGGCCTCATAATCCCTGGGCTAAGGATGGGGAAAAAATCAGCCAGGGTTCCTACTCACAATCACAATCCAATGATTTCTGCTGGAAAGTGCCTGGACAGTGAGAAAGATACAGTAATATTCCTATTAATAAAAAATAACGCTGGAATTGGCATTGAAAATGCTGTAAACACACAGTAGGTCAGTCAGCATCTCTGAATAGAAAAGAAAATAGATTTGTATTCCAGTTATGCAACCCTAGATCAGAATTGAATGCTAAAATATAAACAACACTTCAGTAAGGAAAAATAAAGGGGAAAAAAGGGAATGGATGGGGAAACAATGGATACACCAAATCATGGAGAGGCACTTAAGGCATTGAAAGACTTGAAAATTCTTTAACATAAAACTATTAGATGATATGAAAGATCATCAATCACACAATGGAGAGGTGTTAAAAGAACAGAAGAATGTGCAAATTGTTAATGAGAAAAAAGATGTGGTGGATACCCATTCGAAAAAAATTATGAGTGAATGGGGTAAATTGGAGATAAAAAATTCAAATGCGGAGGGTCTGAAATGAAAACAGAAAATACTCGCTAAATAAATGTCAAATCAGTCACAAAAAGAAAAAAAAAGCGCAAAATCAATTACGTTGCATTGGTTCGAGTGGTGCTATGCAGATGTACCTACATCTTAGAAGCAGCGAAGGCGCCGCTAACTGCTTCCTGCATGGTCCACACAGTGTTATGTAACTGAAATGGTGCATGCAGGTGCATTCCCTTCGTGTGCCCAAAGAGGTTGAAAGGGTGAGATCATGACATCATGGATGTCAACAGGCTGATAAAACACACAAATACTAATTCTCACCAGGAATGTCTTCCTTATTCCCTCCTGAAACAACAAGTGTTGGCAAGCAAGCTGGGCGCTGTTCTGGGACTATTTAAACAACCACTCAACAAGTTGCAGCTGAGGTGCTTTTGACTTACTTGTGCAAGGCAAAGTTAGCCGAAGCACTGTGGTGAGTTGTTGGAGAAGTTTGAAGATTTTAGCTGATCACAGAAAGGCAGAGATTTATATTGTCTTGCACATGTGTGGTGGCAGTAGTTGCAATGCCACTTGCTCTGCAACATGAGCAGGAAGGCAAAGGAGGAGGTAGAGAGGGGAATCTCTGCGAGGAGGGAGGAGAAGGAGGGCTCCCCATAGAAGGCCCTTCCTCCAGAAAGTTTTCCAGGGTGACATTAGCAACGTGTCGTAGTTCACTGTCCACAGTGGTGTCAGGAAGGTGACAGGGACACTCCACAGGAGGAGAGGGGACTTCATCCTCATCCCCCTGAGGAGGGAAGACCAGGACGAAAGGGCATGTGGATTTGGGAGAATAGTGGGCTGCTCAATGGAGTACACTCATGGCTCTGCAGGCCCCACATGTCAACGGGGAGCAATACTACAACCACAAGGGCTACCACTCAGTCAATAAGCATGGTGTGCAAGCATATTAAGAAGTTCTTATCGGTGAATGCCCATTATCCTGGCAGCCCCATGAAGCTTTCATCCTTCGACAGTCTGCAATACTTACTGTCTTTGGGCCTCCAAGACAGACAGCAGAATGGCTGCTCGGAGACAAGGTAACCCCCTCCAGTCATGACCCCCTTCTGTCATCCCACCACTCAACGTCAGGGAGCCTTCAATGAATGCCAAAGAGCCATGAAGATATGGAGATCTCCGTGTTGTGATAGTGTGCTGCGTCCTCCACAACCCTGCAATTATGAGAGTCCAGCCACTACCTGCTGGGATCCGGAGGCCAGCTTGGGAGAAGGAGGAGTAAGAGAAGGAGGAGGAGGAGGAAGGGTGAAGACCACATACACAACATGCAACTGGATGAAGTGAGAGGGGCAGCTTAGTGAACAGGACCTCCCCATCCCCAACATAGACCCACCATTCCCTCACAGTACATCCATTTCAGACTCCCCATCACAAAGTCCCCATGGCCTGCACTGCTCAATAAAGGCAAACAGCAAAAACCTTTACACAACAACTTCATCCAGTAGTACATCAATAATACAATTTTAAAAAACAGAACTAATTGCCCTTTTGAATCCCCTTAGTGCTTGTCTTCTGGGTGCCTTTGCCTGGCCTGGTGCTCCTACACACACACTGCTACCCCAGTGGCTGCAGCATGGCTAGTGGAAGGATGCTGACTTTCACTGGTGGATACTGCAGGTGGCCTTGCAGGATACCCTTGATCAGCTCTGGGTTTTGAGGCTTCAGCTTCAGACTGTGCCCGCTCAGCATGGGTGGCAGCCCATGTATGAAATGTGGAGTTGCATTTATGTCCCTGGATAATGACTTCCAGTTCAATGTTAATAATTGTCAAGCCACTGCATCAGGGCTCAACAATTTAGGGAATTATCTTCCTTGCTGTTTCTAGCTGAGAGGCAGCAGCAAAGGCACTGGCAGAGTGACAGTGGTAGGAGTACAAACTCTGCTATCCTAAGAAGACAGCAGGTTTGTGCTTCCATGGGGTGACATGTCAGCACTCCTTGTAATCTGCTGGAGCACAGATTGCTGGTTTGTTGTGATAGCCTGCAAGCCCTGTTGAGCACTGAGATCAACATCCATGATGGCAGCTGTCTGTGCCTGGATGGCAACAGGTGAGACTAGAAGGCAGAAATCTGTGCCTTCATGCCAGCAGCTAGGAATCTCATGACCTCTGTCTGAGCTTCCACTGCAGCATTGATGCATCTGGAGGTTCCACCTTGCAGCACTAAAAGCTGAGACAACGGCCATCAAACACTCCATCAGTCAGTATGGCAGTGCTGCCATGGAGGCGCTCACCACCTCCACGATAGAAAGGATGGGCTCCAAACTCTGTGTGATGCCTTGTGCCACATTGGAGCCAGAATCTCCATTCCGAGCCAGTGACTGGAGGACATCTGGCAGGCCTGTCAATGCATCGAGCATCTTGGTGTTGTTTGCTCATCAGTGTTCTATTGATCATCTGTTACGACCTCAGTGACAGAGTGAACGTTAAAATACGAGATATGAACCCCCAGATCAATTTACAGAATTACATGACAAGATTTCACATTTTAAGACTTTTATTATAATCACTAAACTAAATGAAATCCCCTTACTAAATAATACTTTGTAAGCAGCTGATAACCCAAATTGCAAAGAAAGGTATTTTCTTCACTTATTAAAACCTCACACCACACTTATACATTACACAGTCTTCCCTGATGGCAAAATCCTTGTGATTAAAAGTCCCAAACTCCTTCCAGTTGCAGTGGGTTGGATCTCCCAGACCTTTCTCAAAATCAAAGTCCTCTTCGCTCACTTCTCCGAGCACTTTTGAACTGGACATCCTTCATTAAGATGATTCCTGGTGATCCTGTTGGTCTTTTACTTCTCTGCAAATGTCATCCTTCAAAACAGTTTCAGGTCCTCGCAGCCTTTTGCTATATATCTTCTGAGAGCAGGTGTTCCCTCTCTCCCTTGAGGCTGCCACCACTGGTCTCCCTTCTTACAACCTGTCTGCCTTCAAAACATCTATTAAATTTATCTGGATTCAAAAGTCAATAGCCCATTGCCCTTTCCAATACGCAAAGTCCACAAGTCTGGCTTCAGCAGAGTTGCCTGGGTTTTTCATTGTGTCCAAGTGTTAGCAGCTGACATGCACAAATAATCCTCAGAAACACTGACTCCTTATTTACAATCCGAAAGTCAGGGAGGGTGAAACAAATGGTTCTTCAGGCACTATACCCCTGCAGTTTCTGTTATTCAAAAAAATCTTTGATCTGGGTTCTCTGTTGTCCTGGTAACCAAGATTCCTATCTTGTCTTTATGCAGAGTGGATGTAAGGTCACCTTACTTCTCTGACTCCATCTTAAACTTTAAAAAAAAACAATTTTAAAACATAATCATGTTACAAATTCCAGCGTTCATAATGGGGTCCTCATCTGAGTCCCCTGCAGCAGAACTGGTGTGTGACCTCGTCCTCTGGAGAGATCGCATATGAGCTAACCTATCTCACTGCCATGGCTGTGTCCCACTCATATCCGGTGTCTCACCATTTGCAGATCCCGACTCTAAACTAACCTCTAATGTTTGTGCTGAACCAGTATCTGAGCTGGTGGCTGCGAGTGTCAGCAGGTCTACGGTCACTCCATCTGCAGTTTCCGTTTCATGGCACCTTGTAGGATGAGGGTGAGGAGTGAGTGAAGAAGGTGCATAAGGCAGCAACTTGCCAACATCCAGGATGCCCTCCACTGCACTGTATGCCACTGGCTCCGTAGCTCTACTGCCCATGATCTGAAGGACTTCTAGGGTGCTGATGGATGTATTTTTCCTGTTCTTCCTTTGGTCCTCTGGATTTCCTGCCTGTTGTGTGCTACTTTGCCCAGAAAGAAAGAGGCCAGAATATTAGTGACTGTGTATCAGCGTGTTTGGATGATGCCTGCTATAGCTGAATAGTGGGAGGTATGTGGAGGCAGTGAGAGATGCATGTGTGGCCGGTATGCTTCAAAGATGTTCGGGGGTGAGGTATGGTGTAAGGATGTTAGGTACGAGTACTGATTGTCAGGGTGTGCTGCTGGCTGAGTGATGAGGGTGTGGTGCTTTGAGCAGTGTGAGAGGTGTGTGTTGTGGCATTTGCAAGATGTGATGCGCTGATGCGTTCACTCGCATTGATCACCTGAGTGAGGTCATTAAACTTTTTTCGCTACTGCTGTCAGGTCTGTGATGCCACACTCTGGGCACTCACTATGCTCACAACATCCTCCTACTCCCTTTTTAGGGTCACTCCAGAGAGCTTCTTGCCACCCCTCTCAGAAACTTGGCCTCCTTCTTGTTTTCAACTTCTTGGGAGATTGCATCCAGGCTGGTGTTGCTGAATCAGGGAGCCCTCTCCTTCTCTGTCAGTGGCCAAAAATAATTATCCACCAGCCTATAGTGCATTGCTGCAATTTTGTTTTATCGGCACTGCACCTTTAAATAGGGAGGGCTGCCTATAACACATGCTTTCCACAGAACACTACTGGGCCCCCAGAGGGACGCCTGCACTGAAATGGAGACTGGGGCTTTTCGGGGGCTGCACCTTTCCACACCACAAATATGGAAATGAGTTGAGTAGATCAATTTTATGTCTTCAACTATCCACTTGTTCCTTTCTCCCCTCCCTCCTTTCCCTGCCTGGCTTAAAAACTGCTTCATCACTCAGCAGTCCCAAGGATGACCTATGTTAACTCTGTTCCTCTCTCCACAGATGCTGCCAGATCGGCTGAGTATTTCCAGCATTTTCTGCTTTTATAACAAGTGAACTCTTTTCTGGTCCAGCATAGTGACAGGACTGTGTTTTCTCTTTTAATGTCAAACCGCGTTCATTTGCAGTGATGGAAGATGTGGTTGCAGAGATAGGTTTTGAGGAGATTCTTGAAGATGGAAAGAGATGTAACAATCAAAGGGGCTTAGAAACTGATCTCCAGAGCATAGAAGCACAATATCTGAAGGGTGTGCCACTGATAGTATGGGGTAGGGTGGTTAGAAGAGTATAGGGTGGGAGCTGAGATGTTACAATGGTGAAAGTTTCAAGGCAGAGTGAGTAAGAGGAGGGTGAGGATCATGTTTGGCTATAAGACACTCCGACAGTTCACTAGTACAGGAACACTACACTATTTAGTTTCATGCATGATGATTAGTCCCTTGTGCAAAATGCTGGGAGCTTGCCAGGGCCTGTGAAATTATATTCCCAGATGATTCAGTGCCCTCAAAGGAAAAGGGAAGAAAATTGAAAATAAATCTATATGTTCAGACAAAAAAGCAATCTAAAATACATTGTGAAAACAATTGTGCAAAAACACTATGCAACCCTGAAAAGTAGAATACTTTGAAGAAAAATATCGGAAATGAATATATTTCTTTAACACTTGACTAAACCAGCTTTTAATTATTAAACTGTAAAGTATAATTTTATTATAATGCCAGATACAAATGGGAGATGACGCTGTGAGGATGGTATGATTTAAATAAGGTGTCTTATACCCAGTTGCAATTTTCTTTTTTTAATGCTGTGTTTCCAGGTTACAATCAATCAGAAATGTGGCACATAGGTAAGTAAATTGAAAAGATATTTAAATGGACCATTAGTCAAGTATTGCTTATGAATAATTAATTCTGATTGTCTGCAACAGTTACATTTCAATTATGCAGCCATTCACATGTCAAGCCCTTTAACGATGGAGGAAACAACAAATCAGTTATTATTTAGTTATGGAAAATTCTAATTGTACAGGTTCTCCAAAGCCTCTAGCCTGAAATAAAAACAACTTTATTTTCATGGGCAGTAGGTGCAAGAATCAATATTCAGCTGGCTTGCTGTTCTCATTGCAATTTCCTGCTCTCATTTTGTTTTTCTATGTGCTGTATTGCCTTCGAGGCAGTAATCCATAAGCCAGCAATAAATTGGAATGATATGGCAAATTTGCACTATATGGTCATTTCACAATTCATGCAAGGACTGGTATTTCTGATATATCCACTAATAGCCATTTCTAATGTTACTTGTTTCTAAAATTTCAATTGCAATTGGAAACAGTGGTGATAAAATAACCAGATGGAAACATATAAATTAATAAACATTATATATTATATTGTCAACCTGTTGATAACTCAACATGTACTGTAACAGTCAAAGTAAAAATTACTGCAATAGCTTAATGTAAGAAAATTACCTTAGCAATAAGAAAGATAAATGTAGTTCATTTCTTTCAGTCTTCTAGATATGGTTGCGGCCTGTCTTTCCACTCTAGCAATTTCAATTGGTGTTACAGAACATTCTGCCTACTTGTCAGCTATGAAGCAATGAAATTCTCTGCCAAAATCCATTGTTGAATAAGAGTTTATAAATTATTTTAAATGGAATAAAATACTTGCATGAATAATAGAATTTACAGCACAGAAGGAGGTCATTCCACCTATTGAGTGGCACTGATTTTCTGAAAGTGCATTCCCCTGTCCTTTCTCCAGAGCTTTTCAAAATGTTCTTTTTAAAATATTTATCCATCATGTTAAAAGCTGTTATGAAGTCTGCTTCCACCAGTGTCCCTGCTTCCTCAGCAAGGTATGTTTCACGCATGCACCTATTAGTACTTTTCCTACTGCTCCCCCCAATGAAGTACTTTTCCTACCCCTCTGCACAACCCCACTGTGGTAATACATTTAAACTGTCTTTTAAATCAGTTATAGTTGGTTCCCAAGTATTGCTGAGTACCTAATTCATGTGAACATCCTTTAGAAATAACATCTTGCATGCTCAAACATTGGGAAATGGTGTGCAGAATGTTTCCATCACCAAATAAATTATTTAATTGTTTGAGATGGGTTCTTTCTACATTGGATGCTGATCCCCATCCACTGGAAACTACTTTGTGGCATCATGTGAGCTGAGCTCTGGCAGAATGAAAATTCCAACTATTTTCCACTTCCAATCAATTGATTTATGAGCCTACAACTGAAGGCCAGCAGTAAAAATCTAGGTTTGAGTGTTGGTAAGTTATTTAATCAAGAGGACGTCCTGTCCTCACCTGGTTCCCATGTTATAAATTTGGCTACTTCCCAATACTTATACTTGTGTTCAATGTAAAATTCAGAAGCCATTTTTTAACAATCTATGACTACAAATTGTTATAATCCTGTAGTTTTTTTTTTCCCGGGAAGAATGTGGCGTGCCTTGAAGGCTGGAAAAGGATCCATACTACTTTAAGGCAATAAGCTCCAGAGACTGAGTCAAAAAATGCATTCTCATTGCCCCAGGATACAACCACTCAGAGTGTGTGATACAAAGAGTGCATTCTGGTTGCCTGGGATATAGCCATTCAGGGACTGAGGATCAAGAGATACATTGTTGCTGAATGATATTTGAAACTAACTGAAAAACTGGCTTTGGAGAGACAGTTAACAGAGAAACAGACAGGCAACTGGACCAGCATGAATGGAACAGAGATCTCTGATAATTTAAACTGAAGGAAGGGAAATTAGACTGTGACAATCTTTTATCCTTCAAAAATTCTAAAGCCAAATTGATTCATTAAAAAGTGTTTGCAAGTTGTTAATTGCTGAATTCATCGCTGGAGAAGGAAAGCATCCCTTCAACTGTTGAATTACACTATGGACTGTTCTACTGTTGAAGAACCTTTTTTTCCCCATCGGACAGCTGTGAGGACTTCAAGCAACCTTGGGCTGTTCTACATTCGGTAGGAGCGTAATTCTGCAAGGACATTAATTTTTTCCATTTTAAATGTTGTTTATATCTTAGTAGTGTTTAAAAATTTATATTTTCTAATTAAACAGTTAATTTGTTGATCTAAAGGCTCCTGGTTTGGTTAGCCTCATTTGGGGGTTAATCGATGGTACAATTTGGCTGGGTCTTTCTTTAATTTGGAAAGTTTAGAATGATATGTCAGATGATCTGTGGAGGGATGGGATTGAATCAACAGTGCATTTCTCCTACCCCAATCTGAATCGTATATTTTGATTCGGGGCTTTGACTTGAGCGGTGGGTCGTAACAAAATAATTATAACATACATAATGCATATTCTTATGATCTGAAACAGGCCGTATCCCGAGATGCATCACTATACATGCATACTTTCCAGAAGGGATTGTTGAATTGTGATTGAAAATGAGAACCCTGGGTGATTGTTCTCTTCTCTGGACTTGGAGTCTTGAGAGAAATTGTAGCACCCTTACCGCTAACAGACTGGCATCACACATGGGAGCTTACTAATTGGTAAAGGTAAGTTCCCATTGTGCCAACAGAGCCATGAGAGCAATTACATCTTTTCATGGACTTGTCAAAATAAAAATTGTACTGCCTCCTGAAGGATTTTTAGCATTTTCCAGACTCTTATAGTGAACCTTTTGACTATTCCAAGCTTCTGAATGATTTGCTGGTGAGGAAATAAAACTTCTATTGTGTTTTATCGTCTTTAATCAGAACTATTAATCAGATCTGCTGGTTGCAACATTGTGGTCATAAAGGAAGAATGGGGAGAGCAGAAACATGTACTGACAGCAGTTGGATCAATTCCAAATTTAGTAAATACTGGAACATAGGTAAGTGCAGGTTTGAAAAAGACTCTGAACTCCATCTGAATCACCCAGAAACTAATATTCTCAATCACCTACTCTCTCACGTATCTATGCACTTTTTCTTTAAATTTTTGCTACACTATCTGTCTCGCTGGACAAACTGTTCCATATGTTCAGCACCTCTGCGTAAAACACTTCAATCTAAACTGCCTGTGTATCGTCCCTCTTCTAACCTTGAGACTATGACTTTGCTTCCCGAATTTGTGCATTCTCAAACATTTTGTGGGGTTATTTATGTATTCCTTAAGGATCTTGAAAACTTGAATAACATCTGCCTGAGCTTCTCTTGTCCAGAGTAAACAATCCAAGGCTGTTTAACCCCTCTTTGTAAATTAGATATCCTAGGTTAGGTATAAGTTTGATTGCCCTTTCCCACACTGCTTCCAGTGCCTAGATACCCCGACAACCTGAATTGCACACAGTAATCCAGGTTTGGCTGTACCTTGTGCCTTGTACAAACTCAAGTTGTTATCACTTCCTTGGATATCCCTCTGGCTACACACCCCAAGATCCATTTAGCTTTCCTTATTGATGACGCATACTGTAGAGGCCTATGGGTTTGAGCAGGAAATGATATTAAAAATGATCAAATAGGATCTGAATTAGAAGCTAAGTACACAGCAATTGGATCAGGTGAATGGTCTTTTCTCTTTGTGACATCCTTATGTTCTTTCAAAAATGAAACACTGTGCCTTCAACAAATAATAGCATTACATAAATGTGGTGTATAAAACTCAAATTGTTATTGTAGGTTGAGTTTGAATGTGTATCTTTGACTTGCATATGTGTCCTAATTTGCTACAGGTAATAAGTCAGTTATGTGATTCCAAATAGCTCATAATTCGTATGTTCGTACAATGCATTTGTATGTGTCGACAGATAAACTTTGCAGTTGAATCCCTGTGGGAGGTTTCTTATCCATCAAATAAATTATTCTGAAGAATCCCTATAGAAGTCAAGCAAAATATTGTCAAGTAGTTGGTTGAGGACATAGCCAGATAACTACAGTACACAGTATCTGTAAATGGAAAATCAAAAGAGGGCAACTTTAATTTATTTCATAGTGGGTCTTTTTGACCATTATTCACAAGGGACAGATTACATTTAAACTAGCTTCATAGTCTTAAAATTGCTTTGAAAAGCTGTTTGCCTTGACCTTGTCTGGAATGCATTTTGTGCCATCCAATAGCTGTATTTGATGGTGAAATCTTGTGGCCTTTGGCTTACAAGATGTGAAATTGGAGTATTATGGGATGATTAAATTACCACGCTAATCAAGGTACGGAGCTGCTGCAACATCATTGAATCCTCAAAGGGCCACAAAGGTATTTCTGTACCAATTAATCATGACAAGGTTAGCTTTTTATTTCCGATATCGCTACTAATGTACAGAAGTTATCTTCCCGTAATTCTCCACGTTGAATCGTACTATTCAGATATCCATAACAAGTAAGAAACTAAAATATCCTACACCTAATACCAGTAATGTTATTTCTTTTCAGCCATCACACTTAGATGTTATCACTTCAGGAATGTATGAGAATTTTTTATGCATCTGTGCTAAAAATAAAGCAATTTTTCAAAACAATTCTGACATATGATACAACTGAGAAAAATGAATATGTAAAATAGATGCTTGTATCTTTAATAACTCAATTCATCCATACATCTCCATTTTAATTAGATTTATTTAAATACATCTCTAGAAGCAGCAATATCTTTGATGCTTTATAAAAACAACTGTTAGTTAATAGAGATTCCATGAACAAAAACAATCATTCCAATAGATTTTTACCCAACCATATGTTAAGCCAAAGTTGTTACATTAGCTATCAGAGCATTTGACATACTTGTCTTTTTGGCTTTGAGTTCTGAATTTCTACCAGTTAGGGAACATGCCCATTCAGAACCTGTGACAAAATACAACTGGCTCTGTTGAATTTCTCAGCCTTGTTTTATGGCCCAGTGTGAAGCCTAACAAACGGGAGGAAGTAGTAAAATGTTGCATATGGAGGGATGAAAAGAGGTGAAATGGTCAGGAGACAGCACATCAATAAGTTGCATTTATATAGCATTCCGCATGTAACAACACCATAAAGAATGTTTAACAAGGTGGATGACTAGCAGGGAAAAAGAAGGAAATATGGATCTGAAGCAGGGTGAAAACAAAAGTACAGAAGGATTTTAGGAGGTTTTTGAAGATGGGAGGAAATTAAGAGATGAAATGGTTTGGGGATATAATTTCAGAGACCAAAAGTACAGTGACTGAACAACCTTCGATGGTGAAAGGTTGAGAGCAGGAAACAAGCAGTGATCTGGAATCAAAGGCGGAAATGGTGAGGGGAGGGATATATAGCTGAGGAAGGTCACTCAGGTGAGGGTGGAGCGAAGTCATGGAAGGATTTGAAAATGGGATCAAGGATTTTCAAGTTGATTCACTGCGATATAAGCTTACAGAATTTGGCAATGGCAAGAGTGAGTAAGTGGCTGATCTTTTTTTTAAATGAGACATTTTCTACTGAGAAGCATTTAATTAAAACACAGTTTTCATTTTCATTGTGAATGAAGGTATGAGGGGCAAATTGGCTAAGGTGGATTGGGAAAATACATTAAAAGGTCTGACAGTAAAGAAATATTACATAGGTTACAGCAACTATACATTCCTTCAAGGCATAAAAACCCAAAAAGAAAAGGCAGTCAACCATGGCTAACAAAGCAACTTAAGTATTGTATAAGATTAAATGTAAAGGCCTATAAAGTTGCCAGAAATAGTAGTAAGCCTGAGGATTGGTAGGATTTTAGAGTACAGCAAAGGATGACAAAGAAACTGATAAAGAAAGGGAGAATAGAATATTAATGTAAGCTGGCAAAAAATATAAAAACGGACTGTAAAAGCTTCTACAGATATGTAAAAAGGAAACATTTGCCTAAGACAAACATGGGTCCATTACAGGCAGAGTCAGGAGAATTTATAATGGGGAATAGAGAAATGGCAATGAAGCTAAATGATTACTTCGTGTCTGTCTTCACTGAGGAAGATACAGGAAATCTCCCAGAATTAGAGATCCGAGGGAATAGGGGGAATGAGGAATTGAAGGAAATTATCATTAGTAAGAAGGTTATATTGGAGAAATTAGTGGGGCTGAAGGCTGATAAGTTCCCAGGACCTGATATTCTACATCTCAGAGTGTTGAAAGAGGTAGCTATAGAGATAATGGATGCATTGGTGATCATCTTCCAAAATGATATAGATTCTGGAGTGGTTCCTGCAGATTGGAAGGTCGCAAATGTCACCCCACTATTTAAGAGGGGAGGGAGAGAGAAAACAGGGAATTACTGAGCTGTTAGACTTACATCAGTCATTGGGAAAATGCTAGAATCTATTCTAAAAGATGTGATAAATGGACACTTGGACAATAATGATCTGATTGGGTAGTCAACATGGATTTATGAATGGAAAATCATGTCTGATGAGCCTGTTGGAGTTTTTTGAGGATGTTACTAACAATTGATAAAGGGGAGTCAGTGGACATGGTATACTTGGATTTTCAGAAGGCTTGTGATAAAATCCCCTACAGGAGGTTGGTTAGCAAAATTAAAGCACATGGGATAGGAGGTAATATACTGGCATGGATTTCGGATTAGTTAACAGGCAGAAAGCAGAGAGGAGGAATAGACAAGTCATTCTCGCATTGGCAAGCTGTGACTAGTAGGGTACCACAGGGATCAGTACTTAGGCCCCAGTTGTTCACAATATATATCAATAATTTGGATGTGGGGACCAAATGTTGTACTTCCATGTCCGCAGATGATACAAAACTAGGTGGGAATGTGTGTTGTGAGGAAGATGCAAAGCGGCTTCAAGGGGATTTGGATAAACTTAATGAGTGGGCAAGAATGTTGCAGATGGAATATAATGTGGAAAAATGTGAGATTATCCACTTTGGTAGGAGGAATAGATGTGCAGAGTATCTCTTAAATGGTAAGAGATTAGAAAGTGTAGATGTACAAAGGAACCTGGGTGTCCTTCCCAATAAGTCACTGTAAGCTAACATGCAGGTGCAGCAAGCAATTAGGAAGGCGAATGGTATGTTAACCTTTATCACAAGAGGATTTGAGTACTGGAGTAGTGAAGACTTGCTTCAATTGTATAGAACCTTGATTAGACCGCACTTGGAATACTGTGTGCAGTTTTGGCCCCCTTACCTTACGAAGGATATTATTGCCATAGATGGAGTGCAACGAAGATTCACCAGACTTGTTCCCGGGATGGCGGGACTGTCCAATGAAGAGAAATTGGAGAAACTGGGCCTGTATTCTCCAGAGTTTCGAAGAATGAGAAGTGATCTAATTGAAATCTACAAAATACTTAAAGGGATAGACAGGGTATATGCAGCTAAGGTGTTTCCCCTGGTTGGGGAGTCTAGAACCAGGGAACACAATTTCAAAATAAGGAGGAAGCCACTTAGGCCAGAGATGAGGAGAAATTTCTTTATTCAGAGGGTTGTGAATCTTTGGAATTCTCTACCCCAGAGGGCTGTGGAAGCTCAGTCATTGAGTATGTTTAAAGCAGAGATTGACAGATTTCTAAATACCAATGACATAAGGGGATATGAGGATTGTATGGGAAAAAGGCATTGAAGTGGATGATCAGCCATGATCATAATGCATGGCGGGGCAGGCTCGATGGGCTGAATGGCCTACTCCTGCTCCTATGTTCCTATGTCCCTATTAGCTCTGCACCTTTTCCATTTTGCCATCCACTTATTTTGAAACAAATCAAATATGCTGCGTACTTAACATTATCCAACCAATCAAATTAAAAGTTTTTTTTCACTGTTACAGTACAGTGTAATGAAACAATTGCTGCAAGATTTTAAAGCCACATAGCTTACACAAATTAAACCTTTTCCTGGCGCTTGCACATGTTGCCAGCATTATCTGTACCCTTTGAAGTTAACAAAATTAAGTTGATTTTCCTTTTTTCTCCAGGCCTTAAGAGGCTGAGTTGAAAAGGAAAAGGCGAACACTAAGGATATCAGCTGAATCATAAAAGGGGAAAAGATAACAAGATGAAACATATGAGAAGTGAATGTATCTAGCCCAATTTATAGTTTGCAAAAGTTGCATTTCTTTTTAAAGTTTTTACATTGTGAATGGCAAACAAGCTAAAACCTTTCACAATGGATTCTTTGTAAAGAACGGTTTAGGCTTTATTTTTATTAAATATTGACTCAGTTCTCAAATAACAAAATAAAATGCTGTTTTAAAATAAAGCCCTTTACTCAGCCCAATCCTCTCAGACAGTTTGTGCTTTTTAGGCAGCTCTTCAATCATCTGACAACAAAGAAACTATTGCTTCCTATTGCAAGGCATCTATTTTATTTTTGTGTTCACTGTGGTTGTGCAGTGCACCAGGTCAGAAAGAAAAATATAACCAAATCTCATAGGTGTGACCAAATTACCAATAGGATAAGATGGGACTAAGTTCCTTATTTAGTTTGAAAGAAGAAATCTCATGAAGGTAGCTGGAAAATCATATTATGCAGTTTATATCTGATGCCAAGTAAACATGCTAAGTAGAAGAAACGTATTTTGCTTGTAACTTTTCCAGAGAAGATTAGTTTGAAGATGTGCTGGCTAGTAGAGGTATGCGGAAGCAAGAGTGGCCTGAAATTATCAAGTCTATTGCCCTATATCAAACATTCAGAATATTAACTTTAAAGAATCCTGCCACCTCTAAAATAATAATGACCTGCATGCACCAATGGAAAGCAAAATATGTTCTCTCCACTCAAGGAATAAGGGTAATTTCTTTTGTGTTGTGTGATGACATTTACCATGTCTCACCAACACAGCTGTTGACGAGCTAGCAAAGCAGCTGGACTTACAAAAATCTGGGTTGGTTTCATTTGCATTTATTTTTTAAATTCAAACAGTGAAATAGGTATTAATTTTTCTTAAAATATTTGAACCCTGGTGCTTGGCTCTCCATGTCTGAACCATAGAAGTCTTGTGATGGATAAGTGCCTGTGGTAGAAAGCCCTCGAGAACTTGTAAAGTGTTTTCACATCCACAGTTGCTTCATAGATAATTAATTATTTAAAGTGGAATCATACCAACTTAGACCCTACTGCAACGGCAGGACCATTTGGGTCGGGAACCTGACTCTTCAATTTGCAGGCTTTGTGGTTGCTCTTTCTCAGAGCAAACCAATTAGCAGCCCACTTCCAGGTTCCCCGGCCAATTAGGGAGGGTGGGTGGGTGGATGATGCATCTCCTGCAGCAATGAAGGATTGTTATTTAAAGGGACCCCGACAGAACTCACAATGCCAGCACTGTTTAGAGGAAAACAGGCATTGTGAGGGAGGAAAGAGCAGGAGCATGGATGAAAGACATGGAAAGACTCATTCCCGGTAGTCATGGTTCAAGCAGTGACGGCACGGAGAGAAGTGCTCTTTTCAGAGGACAACCGGAGGAGGCCAGCTGGCCTTACCAAGCTGGCATGACATGAAGTTGCTGAGGCAGTGAGCAGCAGGAGTGCCAGGAAAGGTTCAATGACCTCATGAGAGCTTGCAAGGTGAGTGCCCTACAATTCTCAGCTGGCAGCCACCACTCTCTCACCTTCCTAACAGTCTCCTGCACAGCACTCTACTGACTGTCACACACATTCCTTTCTCACTAGCCTCCTCTTTAAATCTCCATCTCAACAGAAAGCACTCACATTCATCCACAACCCATTGCCCTCTTGCTACCATTCCTCAGTCACCCTCCTCAAATGTCTACCCTTTATCCTCAGCAATTATTTCACTTCTCAACCCCTAACTCTCTGCCTTTTCTCATTGCAGGAGAAGAGAGCCTACAACTCTAAGGAGAGGCAGAAAACCAGGGGTGGAGCTGCAACCATGGCCACCCAAACCTCAATGGAGGAGGAAGCCCTGGAGATCAGCAGGGTAGCAGCATGACAGACTGTTGGCGATGGAAGTGACCCAGGGACCTGGTTACAGCATTAGATATCATGCTGCCACTTGGCACTTAAGTGCCATTCATGTTAAGTCGATGTCAGCAATACATTCAATGTCATGATCTGCACTATGACTAACTTGGAACTCAATTTCATCAACCTTCGGCATTAACTTTCATCTCCCACAAGCTCATTGCAGGAGTCGGCGCAGGAATGGAGGGAGGAGGCTGTGGAGTCCTCAGAGGAAGATCTGCATTCTGACGATGTACCGTCACATGACACGGCACACCCTTCACCAGTGCAGATACACACACCATGGTGGGTCCAGCTTCTCAGTAAGATAGGGTGTCACATGGTAAGGAGCACATCACATGTGAGCAGGAGCAGGTGCTGGAGACAGGGACAGCATTGGAGAGTCTCCGTGGGACCGCACAGGAAATTTCAAGCTCTGCTCAGTTGGACACAGATGCTTAGTCTCAGGGGTTATATACTAAAAGGTAGTTGTGGAGCAGCAATGGGAAATGTGTATGCATCTGTCAGAATTTCCAGAGGCAGGGCATGCCTTTGCACAGAAAAATAGAGGAGTCCATCTTGAGTATGAGTGCTGCCAATCAGTAGCCACTTAAGGGCTCTTCCAACTGCCATTGGAATTAAACCAGTCAGGGGGGCTCTGCCACATGGGGAGGTCACCCAGTAAAACAAGGCGGCCTCCCTGCGGGCTTGTGGGGGTGCTCCTCCATGGGCAATCTGTGGCCCACAGAGAGCCCCTGGCGGCAAAGGCCACTTCTCCAGTAATACTCTTCCCCCTCCCTCATCACCAGGGTCTGCTTGGCCAATAACACCTCTCGACAACTTGTAATGCTCAATATTCCCAAGCTGCACATGGCTTTCTTCAGAATTCATCTCTACACTTGGTTTAGGCAGATTCCATGCAACTCCATAGAATTGTGTGGCCTTTTCTCTTAGCTGCCAGGCTGTGATGTGAAAACTAATAAAGTGTGCTGATCTGCTGTATAGGGTGGCAGTAAGCTGATGTATCTTACTACTCCATGGATGATGTTGCAGGGATCCTTCATAGCTACATGCAAGAAGTCTGATCTGTAAAGTTTGAGTGCAGTGAATACCTTCCTTGTCACAGTGCAATTCTGGCAAATCAGTGTGACCTGACATCTTCATGCAGGAGGTCACAGAGATGGCCAAATGCAACTTTTGAGAAGTGAACTCTTCTGATGCAGAGTTTCTCAGTGATGTCTTCATAGAAGTTGAGTTTCATTCTTCTGGCCACATTGTGCTCATAATTTAAACCCACTTCACGCACAGTGGAGAGAAACATTGGCCCTAATGCGATCAAGTATTTGGTGATTTACAACTTCGTTTCTGTGTTCTTATACAGAACCTTTTTTCTCCTGCTCTTTTTCTGGCATCTTCAAATCTTCCCACATCTCCCTCCTGCCAGCCGCTTCTACTTGTAGCTCCATTACTACTGGCAGTCCCAGTTCACTGTAATTTGGAAGTTCCAGGGGCACTGCCTATGATGATGGCCTATGTCAACACTGATAATGGGAAATAACCATTTTCACTGGAATTAAGCATAGCATGGCTGGATCAACGGTGAAAGATTAAAGATAAACAACTGAAAATGCAATAACTCAGTCTGCTCAATATATGCCTGATTGATATGCTATTGTGTGACTGTAGTTATGACAGATTATCTCTTCCAATCTTTTAGCAGGGAAAGTATGCTGATGAATTTTGCTGAAAATATTTTTGAATCTTTAAGTGGATTGTTTTTATAGATCTTTTTACATATACAGATGATTTTTCTAAAGCATTTACAATAGTATTATCATTGAAAAATCTCCACAATCTCCTGTTGTACCAGATAAATGGTCTGGAGATTGAGTTTTTAATTAGTATTGATAAATGGGAAAAAGTCCTGAGAAGTCATTACTATTCAACCCAAGAGAATTAGTTCCATTTATTTCAGATTAAATTTATTCATTGAGTCTAGTTTTAACGATTGGACTATTAGTTTTTAATGGCTGTATATCTTCTAGTTTGTGTCTTTAAATGATGTTTCACAAATTTGGGAAAGCAAAGTAGCAGAATTAATAATTAAAGATACGGGCATGGAATTCTCCCAATTGTCTGCTGTAATTTTGATGGAACATCCACAGAAGCCTCAGAGAAATACCGTCAGCGGTATTTACAGAATTTCTCCAGGGTTTTAATGGATCGTCTGTCAAAGTACAGCTGGCGATTGGGAGAACCCCCTGTGGAAATTTATTGCAATAGATTGAGGGGGGGTTTCTGTTCTTGGAGCAGTTCCATTTCTGCCACAGCTCAGTCATGACTCATTAAATATGCATGGAAGGATTCCTGCCATCATGAGGAAGCCGCCAGTGCAAAGGCAGAGAACCTTGACAATGCTGACAATGAGGGGAAGTTGCTGCATCACCAGAAAAAGCAGTGAGGGATCTTAGAGGGGCAGAAGGACCCAAAAGATTGAAAGGAAGACTCCCACTGAAGGCCTCAGTTGTGATTGATGCCTTCAGCACTTAAATGGCTGGAGTCGTTTGGAGGGAAATGAGGTTGCTTTCCATTGCGGGAGCTCTGGGCATCAACTATTGTTTCTCCTGCTAGTATGTTTTCTGGCCTCTGTCTCATAAACAAACAATACAGCTTCTAATCTCCATTCTGTAAGTTTTCCACAAGCTATAGTCAAAGTCACTGAGTGTTAAAAATATTATACAGCAGTGGCCCAAAGCCGGAATGTAATTTCCGCCACCCTCTTACATTCCTATACATCTTAGAAAGCAATTGTAATCGCAAGTGATACAATCATTGTTTAATAGCAATAATTTGTGCAATAAAATCACCACATTTTATGATAAAATGCTTTAATTTAATACAGTTAATGGAAAGTCAGTAGACAAAGTTGTACTTCCAAGCACAGATACAGTAGGATTGTGAAAACAGCTCAAAAACATTGAGACTTTTTTTTATTCATTCATGGGATGTGGGCATCACTGGATAGGCCAGCATTTATTACCCATCCCTAATTGCCCTTGAGAAGATGATGGTGAGCTGCTTTCTTGAACCGCTGCAGTCCATGTGAGGTAGGTACACCGATAGTGCTGTTAGGAAGGGAGTTCCAGGATTTTGACCCAGTGACAGTGAAGGAACGGTGATATAGTTCCAAGTCAGGATGGTGTGTGACTTGGAGGGGAACTTGCAGGTGGTGCTGTTCCCATGCATTTACTGCCCTTGCCCTTCTAGTTGGTAGAGGTCACGGCTTTTAAAGGTGCTGTCGAAGGAGCCTTGGTGTGTTGCTGCAGTGCATCTTGTAGATGGTACACATTGCTGCCACTGTGCATCGGTGGTAGAGGGAGCAAATGTTTATGGATGGGGTGCCAATCAAGCGGGCTGCTTTGTCCTGGATGGTGTCGAGCTTTTTGAGTGTTGTTGGAGCTGCACCCATCCAGGCAAGTGGAGAGTATTCCATCGCACTCCTGACTTGTGCCCTGTAGATGGTGGACAGGCTTTGGGGAATCAGGAGGTGAGTTACTCACCGCAGAATTCCTAGCCTCTGACCTGCTCTTGGAGCCACGGTATTTACATGGCTACTCGGTTCAGGCTCTGGTCAATGGTAACCCCCAGGATGTTGATAGCGGGGGATTCAGTGATCATAATGCCATTGAATGTCAAGGGGGGTGGTTAGAATCTCTCTAATTGGAGATGGTCATTGCCTGTCACTTGTGTGGCACGAATGTTACTTGCCACTTATCAGCCCAAGCCTGGATATTGTCCAGGTCTTGCTGCATTTCTACACAGACTGTTTCAGTATCTGAGGAGTCATGAATGGTGCTCAACATTGTGCAGTCATCAGCGAACATCCCCACTTCTGACCTTATGATTGAAGGAAGGTCGTTGATGAAGCAGCTGAAGATGGTTGGGCCTAGGACACTACCCTGAGGAACTCCTGCAGTGATGTCATGGAGCTCAGATGATTGACCTCCAACAACCACAACCATCTTCCTTTGTGCTAGGTATGACCCCAACCTGTGGAGAGTTTTCCCCCTGATTCCCATTGACTTCAGTTTTGCTAGGGCTCCTTGATGCCATACTCGGTCAAATGGTGCCTTGAAGTCAAGGGCAGTCATTCTCACCTCACCTCTTGAATTCATCTCTTTTGTCCATGTTTGAACCAAGCCTGTAATGAGGTCAGGAGCTGAGTGGCCCTGGCGGAACCCAAACTTTGCATCACTGAGCAGGTTATTCCTAAGCAAGTGCCACTTGATAGCATTGTCGATGACACCTTCCATCACTTTACTGATGATTGATAGTAGACTGATGGGGTGGTAATTGGCCTGGTTGGACCTGTCCTGATTTTTGTGTACAGGACATGCCTGGGCAATTTTCCACATTGCCAGGTAGATGCCTGTGTTGTAGCTGTACTGGAACAGCTTGGCTAGGGGCGTGGCAAGTTCTGGAGCACAGGTCTTCTGTACTATTCCGGAATATTGTCAGGCCACATAGCTTTTGCAGTATCCAGTGCCTTCAGTCATTTCTTGATATCACGCGGAGTGAATCGAATTGGCTGAATCTGACATCTGTGATGCTGGAGACATCAGGAGGAGGCCGAGATGGATCATCATTGTTGCAAATGTTTCAGCCTTATCTTTCGCACTGATGTGCTGGGCCCCCCCCCATCATTGAGGATGGGGATATTTGTGGATCCTCCTCCTCAAGTTAGTTGTTTAATTGTCCACCACCATTCACGGCTGGATGTAGCAGGACTGCAGAGCTTAGATCTGATCCGTTGGTCATAGGTTCGCTTAGTTCTGTCTATTGTAGGCTGCTTGGCATGCAAGTAATCCTGTGTTGTAGCTTCATCAGGTTGACACGTTATTTTGAGGTATGCCTGGTGCTGCTCCTGGCATGCCCTCCTGCCCTATTCATTGAACCAGGGTTGGTCTCCTGGCTTGATGGTAATGGTAGAGTGGGTAATATGCTGGGCCATGAGGTTAGAAATTGTGGTTGAGTACAATTCTGCTGCTGCTGCTGATTGCCCACAGCGCCTCATGGATGCCCAGTTTTGCATTGCTAGATTTGTTTGAAATCTATTCCATTTAGCATGGTGGCAGTTCCATACTACACGATGGACGGTATCCTCAATGTAAAGACAAGACTTTGTCTCCACAAGGACTGTGTGGTGGTCACTCCTACCAATACTGTCATGGACAGATGCATCTGCATCAGACAGATAGGTGAGCACGAGGTCAAGTATGTTTTTCCCTCTTGTTGGCTCCCTCACCATCTGCCGCATTCCCAGTCTAGCAGCTATGCCCTTCAGGACTCAGCCAGCTCGGTCAGTAATAGTGTTACCGAGCCACTCTTGGTGATGGACATTGAAGACCCCCACTCAGAGTACATTATGTGCCCTTGCCATCCTCAGTGCTTCCTCTAAGTGGTGATCAACATGGAGGAGTACTGATTCATCAGCTGAGGGAGGGCAGTTGGTGATAATCAGCAGGAGGTTTCCTTGCCCATGTTTGACCTGATGCCATGAGACTTCATGGGGTCTGGAATTGATGTTGAGGACTCCAAGGACATCTCACTCCTGACAGTATACCACTGTGCCACAACGTCTGGTGGGTCTGTCCTGCAGGACAGGACATACCCGGGGATGGTGATGGCAGTGTCTGGGACATTTTCTGTAAGGTATGATTCCGTGAATGTGACTATGTCAGGCTGTTGCTTGACTAGTCTGTGGAATAGCTCTCCCAACTTTGGCACAAGCCCCCAGATGATAGTAAGGAGGACTTTGCAGGGTCAACAGGGCTGGGTTTGCCTTTGTCGTTTCCGGTGCCTAGGTCGATGCCGGGTGGTCCATCCAGTTTCATTCCATTTTATCAACTTCATAGCAGCTAGATACAACTGAGTGGCTTGCTAGACCATTTCAAAGGGCATTTAAGAGTCAACCACATTGCTGTGGGTCTGGAGTCACATGTAGACCAGACCAGGTAAGGACAGTAGATTTCCTTCCCTAAAGGACATTAGTGAACCAGATGGGTTTTTACAACAATCAACAATGGTTTCATGGCCATCATTAGACTAGCTTTTAATTTCAGATTTATTAATTGAATTCAAATTCCACTTTCTGCTATGGTGGAATTCGAACCCCTGGTCTGCAGAAAAATACCCTGGGTCTCTGGGTTATTAGTTCACTGACAATACCACTACACCACCGCCTCCCCTAATCCCGGAAAATCCAAGAAAAGTGTGAACATCTGTGTTGCATGTCTTAAAGCTGCAGCTTCACAGGAAGTAATAGCTGCTTTGCAAAACCCATTGCCTAACTTAAAAAAAGCAATCTTAAATTTATAGTTAAATGGCTATGTATAGTCTATGTTTGTTATGTACATGCATGCATACATGTGCATGTGCCTTTTTCTGGGATACATTACATCTATATTACCACCAATGCAATATATATTGTATATAATTAGTAATAGATTGAACATTGAGCCATTTCCCAACACCAGAAATATGAAACACAGAAGGGTAGAAATTGGTGCGTGCCTGTGTTCTCACCTGAACATGTGGAGTCCATTAAATAGAGAAATTGGTCCCTGTGTTGCATTAACATTGAACAGGTGGCTGCCAGCTATACTTGCACTGCTCATTGGCAACTCGCCTAATCGGGGCCCTGAAAATAATGTGTCCATGATGCTATTTAAAGGCAACCTGTACTTCTTAAAGGGGAGGTGGACTTTAGCTGCTGAATACTGCTGTCTGCCATGGATACTACAGACACACCTGAAACAGCTACAGTGAAGTCCTGCAGGTTCTCAGATTCTGCAGTGGGAATCCTGGTGGAGTAATTCCACTGGAGAATTGATGTGCTGTTCCCATCAGATTGGTGAGGGGGCAAAGAATTTCGAGACAAATGGCCATGCAGCAATGGCAAGAGGCAGCAAAAGAAGTCGATGTCAGGAGCATTGTACCATGACATATGGCTGCAACACTGCAAGAGCTTTAACGATCTCTGCAGGTTTTCAAAGATAGGATTCCTAGCTCAGATCTCACATAGCTCACTCCTCAATACTGCGCCACCTGTAGCCCCACTGCTCACAAGCCTTCCCTTCTGTTTCCCCTGACTCTCCTGGAAATATTGCAGCACACTTCACTATACCTCCTTCTACTACTACTCACCCACAACACACCTGCTAGTTTCCTCACTATTTCTTCCCTCACTTCCCCACCGCTCTCTTTCTTTCCTACCAAACCATACTATTTGAACATGAAATACACATTCTCAAACTATCTCACGAGGCTATCACCAACGCACTTCCTTATTTCTTGCAGAAAAAGCTGGCAAGTAATACAAGGGATCAGGTGAGTACTGGAGGAGGGAGAGTCTATATTCATGGCCTGTCCCCACTTGAGGAGATGGTCCTGGACGTCATGGGAGGGGACAAGCAAGCCTGCAGTTAGTGATGAGACTGGAGGTTGAGTTGTGTTTGGTTTCTGTGCATTACCCTCTTTTTCCTTTCCCGCTCAATTATCACTCAACACACTGCGTGACTAAGTGCTGGTGCTTTCAGCAGCCATTCATCTCTTTCTGCTTAACCTTGACATTAACTGTCCCTCCTTCCATTTCAAGTCCAGAAGCCGTACAGAGCCATGGGTGAGCGGAGGAGCGGAGGACAGCTCTGTGGAAGAAGTCTCTCAATTTCACCCTTGTAGGCACCAGCACAGATACTGACCCCATACATAGTTCAGAGGGCAGATTAGACAGGTCTGCACACAATCTAAAACAGTTCATATTCGTGCACTGCTTGATGGAATGGAGCAGTGAAATACTGGTTTCACTGTCATCAGAGGTTGCCACAATTTATATTCATAAACTGCTAGCTTTCTTACAACTGATGGCTACGGAATATAACAAATAATTGAACATTAACTTATTTTCTGAAAGATCATATTCCTGTGGACACGTTTTTTGTTTGTTTTACAATGTATGGGAATAATTAGTAACACGAATCGGGTAACTTCAGTTTTCCTGATTAACAATAGTGACTGCACTTCAAAGCAATTCACTAAATGTAAAATACTTTTGAGGTGTTTCTGAAAGATATGATAAGGTATGATATAAATGGAAGTAAAAAAGCATTAAAATACAGAACGTTACTTTTCATGAAAGAACACTGAACAATAAGTGGTGGGTTAAAATTCTGTGTATGTACATGTGTTTTAATCTAAAGACGCAAACTTGTGGCTACATGCAAAAATACTGCTTTTTCAATTTGGCCAGTAGGAACCAGCAAACACAATGTAAGTAAGATGGCTGCATGAAGAAAGTTGCTTATCAGTCAGTCCTGATGATTCGAATGGAAGAAATTAATGCATGGCCTTTTTAATTGTCAACTCACTGCTCTTTCCATTAGTATTTTTGTTTCAATTATTATAATGAAGTTGTTCACCCTTTTACCTTGCTGCTCAAACAAGGACAGGAGTTTACAACCAGAAAACACACCAGGAACAGATTAAAACCTGGTGAACCCATGTCTTATTTATACATAGTTGCCTAAAGCCAGCAGAGCACACATAATGGGCTGGATTTTGTTGTCCTGCTGCTGGGTACAGAAAATGGCGGCTGCCCCACGCAGGATATGCGATGTTGTGCTGCCGTGATTCTGTGGTGGACAGCCACTTAGCATATTCACGGCGCCTGTCCCATCCCACCTAATCACATGGTGGGGGCGGCATTGGCAACACCATTCACGGTGTGACCTGACGTTGGGCTGGGAACAAAATCCAGCCCAATCTGTGGAAAAATGTAGGTGCCAGCAAGTATTCTCTGCATTGATCATCAGTGCCTGTGGGCAAAGCACAATGGAGACAATTGTAAGCATCGTGTCTATGGGCATGTTCCTAACAAATATATGTTGAGATGAAGATTGGCATTATACATTGGCACATTGTGATTGTACCTGATGAGAACAAACATTTTAACCTATAAGTAAGAAATGCCTCTGTGACTCATACACCTGTACTGTATGTGAATAATGCACTTTATGCTGCCTTTTCTCATAAATGAGCTCGCTTCCAATTCTGCCAATGTAGCTATTGCTACGTTGTACAGATTTTAGCAGATGTCGTTTACACCTATTTGGTTCACATAGACTGTAATAATTTCACAATGCATTCTTTCATTTTGCCTTTGGTTATGTTCTGCTACTGATCTGAGACCAATTACAGAATCAGTCTGCATCCAGCAGCACCTGGTGTACTGGCTGGAATCACACTTTTGTTGCCAGGGCACAGATTTAGGAATGTGTGCTTACTTTTATGCGCAGTCCTCGGTTCCTGTGTAATAAACTTAGAATGTTATGAAAGCAGTGGATTGATATCTTGAGTCTCAAAGCATCAACAAAAACTCTACATCAGTTTACAAAGTGCTCAGCAAACTTAACAGGCCACATTTTAAACCCAGTTTTATACTCTACTGGAGTTATACTTTATGCCAAAAGGCGTTTAACATTGTTTGGACACTTGATCAGTCACTCGACACCTCCAAAACTCATTCTTTGAAGACCTGGAAACACTACACTGGAAGCCCAAAAAGCACCTGGCTCTCAATGGTTACATCTGACCTCAGGTCCCAGAATATAGGCATCTTCTCCATCATGCAGAGCTGAGGATCATGAAAGATGGAAAGTTATGAAACACCAAGTAATGCACTGAAGGATAATGCTAAAATGAAAGTGCTGAGTCCAAGAGGTATGAGACAGCTTCTGTGCTGCATTGATCTGATTCAGCAGAGAGGTAATAGCATATAAACTGAGGGGTAGATGTTCAACTTGTCATTTGGGTGTAAAACTGGCAGTGTGCATCAGTAACCCTTTAGAAAGCATCTGATTTTCATTTCAATTCAAACCAGCGGAAGAAAAATCAAACTGGGCGAATAATGCACAGCTGATCTGCAGCTGCGAATTAACTGAAGGTGAAACTTACCCCCTCTAATTTTCTTTAAAATATTAGAGACTGTCTATTGCCATATAATTACCTTCATATCTATATTTTTTTCTTTAGCATAAGAAATAAATACTTATGCAAACGATAAGGTTACTGCCCACAGTCACTCATAAACAAGTATAGATTCCCAGTCATGTTTCTCAGGTTGCAATCCCTCACACAGTTCAATAGAAACATTGCTGAGCTTTTGACTTGTATTTTCTACTTTTTTAAAGATCTCTTGATCGATGAAGTAAGGTACTCCTCAAACTTTTCTAATGCCACTCTGGGACGAGATATTAGGGAATGTACAGAAAAGGCCAGTAGCAACTTGCCTTCTGGTTTTCTCTAATTCCATGCAGTGAAGCACCTGCCTCTCACTCACCACCTGCCCCTGACAATATAACTGAGATCAGGAAGGAGCCCTGTGGGGAAACAGAGACTAACACCTGCATCCTACAACTCTAAAGCTGTGAGTTGTGGCACCAAAGCGCTGAATCACAATCTTAAATTGTAAGTACATTTTTACGATTGCTTGATGATTGAAAATGAACCAAATGGCGGCAGCATTCCAGCCAGATTTAAGACATCTCTTGAAGGTGATCAGTTCACAGATGCTGACTGACATTGTTTGACTCCTCTTGCCTTCATTTAGAAATATATCACGGTTGTACAGCATAAATGTTGTGCTAATAAAAAAAATCTGGTAATGCATTTAATGAAAGCAATCTGTTTGTACTTTATTAAGTTCTGTTGATCTTTAATACGTTAATATCCCAATATATTTGTGTGATGGTATTAATGGAATGGCTCTTCACAGTTCTGAAAATTGTGGCTTTGATTAGTTTGAATTGAAGGTGGATTCAATAGATATTTCATTTCCCTTCCTGGTTGCTGTGCAGCATTAACAAATAGATGTCCTGAGTCACGCAAAATAGTTCATAATGGAGTATAGTTCAAACATGAATAAGGAGACCAGGTGTTCTTATGCTTGGATTTAGTAGCTCAGGCGTGTCTGAATTAATTTGTTTTGTGATATGTATTTGTGTTTATGCATCCATATAATTGCTGTAACCACAGCAACAGCCTTCATACAAGTTCATCTTTGTTAAAATAATTGTGAGAACCTGCAAGGACCTGTGGTTTCCCTTGTGGTGTCTTTGAACATTGCATATCACGCTGGTTGCATACAGTTTTAGCATTTGTTGTCTAGTTTTTCAAAGGCACACCATCCAGTGACTGTGGAAAATATTTTGAACAAACATTGGTGTTGTCGACTGTTTAATTATATTCCGTATTTCTATTTTTGTTGCCCCAACAGAGTAAAACAGGGTAGATAACAAAAAGATTTTATACAAAATTACATGTGAGACAATACTCAAATGCCTCTTGCTCAGCTCTTGATGAGGAGAATCAGAACGGACGTTAAAATATCATAATTTTTCCACTTTCATATGTTCATGATATTTTGCTTGATTATTGGTACAGGTATGATGTTGGTAACATTTTAGAGCAGTGTGAAAGGACAATGCATAATTATCTCCAATCAAATAAAATCAGGGATGTGTGGACACATACTTATTGAACTTTGCCAATTAGCTTGCAGTCCCAGTAATTTTTTTAAGTTTATAATATGAGAAAGGAACTTACTACTGTGTCATCACTTTTGAAATATTGGCGTGAATTCAAGTGGCTTGCTAAACTGCTTTTAAAGTTCATGGCTGCAAACTGCGGATGCGGAGCGCCCATTTTTTCAGTGCTACATTCGTGCGGTGTGTGCACATTTCTGGTGCTGGCTATGCTGGATACCTTTTGGTGAGAACATTAGCATGTGTGCAGTAAGCATCCATGAGAGGGCAGGCAAATATGAAGTTAATCAGTTTGTAATGATGATTTGATGCCAGCATTGCTAGTCTGGAGCTCAACATTCCAGCTAACACCTTCTCCTAACCTTGCATGAATGTGTTCAGCAGCTAAAGGACACTCCTCCCACCCCCGCCACGTGATTTTTTTCAAACATTATTGTTTCATGCAATGTAGGTGTCGCTGTCGATGCCAGCATTTGTTGCCCATCCCTAATTTCCCTTGAGAAGGTGGTGGCGAACTACCTTCTTGAACTGGGTATCGAAGGAGGCATGGGAAGTTGCTGCAGTGCATCTTGTATATGGTACACACTGCTGCCACTGTGCATTGGTGGTGGAGGTCGTGAATGTGGAAGGTGGTGAATGGGGTACTCATCAAGTAGGCTGCTTTGTCCTGGATGGTGTCAAGCTTCCTGAGTGTTGTTGGAGCCGCACACATCTAGGCAAGTGGAGAGTATTCCATCACACTCCTGACTTGTGCCTTGAAGAAGGAAGATAGGCTTAGGCTAGTTAGGAGGTGAGTTACTAGCTCAAGAATTCTCAGCCTCTGACCTGCTGTTGTAGCCACAGCATTTATATGGCTGGTCCAGTTCAGTTTTTGGTCAATGGTAACCCCCCAAGATAATGATGCAGCTGAATGTCAAGGGGAGAAGGTTAGATTCTCTCTTGTTGGTGATGGCCATTGCCTGGGACTTGTGTGGCACGGATGTTACTTGCCACTTATCAGCCCAAGCCTGAATGTTGTCCAGGTCTTGTTGTATATTGACATGGACTGCTTCAGTATCCAAGGAGATGCGATCATCAGCGAATATCCCAACTTCTGATCTTATAAGAACAAAGAACAAAGAACAGTACAGCACAGGAACAGGCCATTCAGCCCTCCAAGCCAGCGCCGATCATGATGCCTGTCTAAACTAAAACCTTCTGCACTTCCGGGGACCGTATCCCTCTATTCTCATCCGATTCATGTATATGTCAAGATGCCTCTTAAACACGCTATCGTACCTGCTTCCACCACCTCCCCTGGCAGCAAGTTCCAGGCACTCACCACCGTCTGTGTAAAAAACTTGCCTCGCACATCCCCTCTAAACTTTGCCCCTCGCACCTTAAACCTATGTCCCCTAGTAACTGACTCTTCCACCCTGGGAAAAACTTCTGACTATTCACTCTGTCCAGGCCACTCATAACTTTGTAAACCTCTATCAGGTCACCGCGCCACCTTCGTCATTCCAGTGAAAACAATCCAAGTTTATCCAACCTCTCCTCATAGCTAATACCCTCCAGACCAGGCAACGTCCTGGTAAACCTCTTCTGTACCCTCTCCAAAGCCATCACATCCTTCTGGTAGTGTGGTGACCAGAATTGTACGCAATATTCCAAATGCGGCCGAACTAAGGTTCTGTACAGCTGTAGCATGACTTGCCAATTTTTATACTCAATGCCCCGACCGATGAAGGCAAGCATGCCTATGCCTTCTTGACTACCTTATCTACTTGCGTTGCCACTTTCAGTGATCTGTGGACCTGTACGCCCAGATCTCTCTGCCTGTCAATACTCCTAAGGGTTCTGCCATTTACTGTATACTTCCCACCTGTATTAGACCTTCCAAGATGCATTACCTCACATTTGTCCATATTAAAATCCATCTGCCATTTCTCCGCCCAAGTCTCCAACCGATCTATATCCTGCTGTATCCTCTGATAATCCTCATCACTATCCGCAACTTAACCAATCTTTGTGTCATCCGCAAACTTACTAATCAGACCAGCTACATTTTCCTCCAAATCATTTATATATACTACAAACAGCAAAGGTCCCAGCACTGATCCCTGTGGAACACCACTAGTCACAGCCCTCCATTCAGAAAAGCACCCTTCCACTGCTACCCTCTGTCTTCTATGACCGAGCCAGTTCTGTATCCATCTTGCCAGCTCACCTCTGATCCCATGTGACTTCACCTTTTGTACCAGTCTGCCATGAAGGACCTTGTTAAAGGCTTTACTGAAGTTCATGTAGACAACATCCACTGCCCTTCCTTCATCAACCATCTTTGTCACTTCCTCAAAAACCTCGATCAAGTTAGTGAGACACGAAACCAGGCTGCCTCTTGCTAATGTCCATTTGTTTCCAAATGGGAGTAAATCCTGTCCCGAAGAATCCTCTCCAATAAATTCCCTACCACTGATGTAAGGCTCACCGGTCTGTAATTTCCTGGATTATCCATGCTACCCTCCTTAAACAAAGGAACAACATTGGCTATTCTCCAGTCCTCTGGGACCTCACCTGTAGCCAATGCGGATACAAAGATTTCTGTCAAGGCCCCAGCAATTTCCCCCCTTGCCTGCCTCAGTATTCTGGGGTAGAACCCATCAGGCCCTGGGGTCTTAGCTACCTTAATGTTTTTCAAGACCCCCACCAGGTGCTCCGGTTTTCTCCCACCGCCAAAGACTTGCAGGTGATAGGTAACTTGGCCATTGTAAATTGCCCCTGGTGTAGGTAGGTGATAGGGAATATGGGATTACTGTAGGGTTAGTATAAATGGATGGTTCTTGGTTGGCACAGACTCGGTGGGCCAAAGGGCCTGTTTCAGTGTTGTATGTAGAAATAAATAAATAAATAAACACCTCCTCCTTTTTGATATCGACTTGACATGGACTATCTACACACCCTTCCCTAGACTCATCATCCACCGAGTCCTTCTCTTTGGTGAATACTGATGCAAAGTACTCATTTAGTACCTAGCCCATTTATTCTGGCTCCACGCATAGATTCCCTCCTCTGTCCTTGAGTAGGCCAACCCTTTCCCCTGGTTACCCTCTTGCTCTTTATATACATATAAAAAGCCTTGGGATACTTCTTAATTCTTTTTGCCAATGACTTTTCATGACCCGTTTTAACCCTACTAACTCCTTGCTTAAGATCTTTCCTAATTTATTTATATTATACGGGGAGGCAGTGGTGTAGTGGTATTGTCACTGGACTAGTAACCCAGAGGCCCAGGGTATTGCTCGGGGGACATGGGTTCAAATCCAACCACAGCAGAAGGTGGAATTTGAATTTAATTAATAAAATCTGGAATTAAAAGCTAGTCCAATGATGGCCGTGAAACCATTGTCAATTGTTGTCAAAACCCATCTGGTTCACTAATGTCCTTTAGGGAAGGAAATCTGCTGTCCTTACCTAGTCGGGCCTACATGTGACTCCAGACCCACAGCAATGTGGTTGACTCTTACGTGCCTTCTGAAATGGCCGAGCAAGCCACTCAGTTGTATCTAACCGCTACAAAGTCAATAAAAAGGAATGAAACCGGACAGACCACCTGACATCGACCGAGGCACCGGAAACGACAATGACAAACCCAGCCCTGTCAACTCTGCAAAGTCCTCCTTACTAACATCTGGGGGCTTGTGCCAAAGTTGGAAGAGCTGTCCCACAGACTAGTCAAGCAACAGCCTGACATAGTCATACTCACGGAATCATACCTTACAGACAATGTCCCAGACACTGCCATCACCATCCACGGGTATGTCCTGTCTCACCGGCAGGACAGACCCACCAGAGGTGGTGGCACAGCGGTATACAGTAGGGAGGGAGCTGCCCTGGGAGTCTTCAACATCGACTCTGGACCCCATGAAGTCTCATGGCATCAGATCAAACATGGAAAAGGAAACCTCCTGCTGATTACCACCTACCGCCCTCCCTCAGCTGATGAATCAGTACTCCTCCATGTTGAACAGCACTTGGAGGAAGCACTGAGGGTGACGAGGGCACAAAATGTACTCAGGGTGGGGGACTTCAATGTCCGTCACCAAGAGTGGCTCGGTAGCACCACTACTGACCGAGCTGGTCGAGTCCTAAAGGACATATCTGCTAGTTTGGTATGCGGCAGGTGGCGAGGGAACCAACAATAGGGGAAAACATACTTGACCTCTTCCTCACCAATCTGCCTGCCACAGATGCGTCTGTCCATGATTGGTTGGAGTGACCACCGCATAGTCCTTGTGGAGACGAAGTCCCGCCTTCACATTGAGGATACCCTTCATCGTGTTGTGTGGCACTATCACCGTGCTAAATGGGATAGAATCCGAACAGATCTAGCAATGCAAAACTGGGCATCCATGAGGCGCTGTGGGCCATCAGCAGCAGCAGAATTGTACTCAACCACAATCTGTAACCTCATGGCCTGGCATATGCCCCACTCTACGATTACCATCAAGCCAGGAGACCAACCCTGGTTCAATGAAGAGGGCAGGAGGGCATGCCAAGAGCAGCACCAGGCATACCTCAAAATGAGGTGTCAACCTGGTGAAGCTACAACACAGGACTATCTGCATGCCAAACTGCATAAGCAGCATACAATAGACAGAGCTAAGCGATCCCATAACCAACGGATCAGATCTAAGCTCTGCAGTCCTGCCACATCCAGCCTTGAATGGTGGTGGACAATTAAACAACTAACTGGAGGAGGTGGCTCCACAAACGTCCCCATCCTCAATGATGGGGGAGCCCAGCACATCAGTGCGAAAGACAAGGTTGAAGCATTTGCAACAATCTTCAGCCAGAAGAGCTGAGTTGATGATCCATCTCGGCCTCCTCCTGAAGTCCCCAGCATTACAGATGCCATACTTCAGCCAATTCGATTCACTCCGCGTGATATTAAGAAACAACTGAAGGCACTGTATACTGCAAAAGCGATGGGCACTGATAATATTCCAACAATAGTACTGAAGGCCTGTGCTCCAGAACTTGCCGCGCCCCTAGCCAAGGTGTTCCAGTGCAGCGACAACACTGGCATGTACCCTGCAATGTGGAAAATTGCCCAGGTATGTCCTGTACACAAAAAGCAGGACAAGTCCAACTCGGCCAGTTACCGCCCCATCAGCTTACTCTCAATCATCAGTAAAGTGATGGAAGGTGTCATCAACAGTGCCATCAAGCGGCACTTACTTAACAATAACCTGCTCAGTGATGCTCAGTTTGGGTTCCGCCAGGGCCACTCAGCTCCTGACTTCATTGCAGGCTTGGTTCAAACATGGACAAAAGAGCTGAACTCAAGAGGTGAGGTGAGAGTGACTGCCCTTGACATCAAGGCAGCATTTGACCGAGTATGGCATCAAGGAGCCCTAGCAAATCTGAGGTCAATGGGAATCAGGGGTAAACCTTCCGCTGGCTGGAGTCATACCTAGCGCAAAGGAAGATGATTGTGGTTGTTGGAGGTCAATCATCTGAGCTCCAGGACATCACTGCAGGAGTTCCTCAGGGTAGTGTCCTTGGCCCAACCATCTTCAGCTGCTTCATCAATGACCTTCCTTCAATCATAAGGTCAGAAGTGGGGATGTTCGCTGATGATTGCACAATGTTCAGTACCATTCGTGACTCCTCAGATACTGAAGCAGTCCATGTAAAATGCAGCAAGACCTGGACAGTATCCAGGCTTGGGCTGATAAGTGGCAAGTAACATTCACGCCACACAAGTGCCAGGCAATGACCATCTCCAACAAGAGAGAATCTAACCATCTCCCATTGACATTCAAGGGCATTACCATCACTGAATCCCCCACTATCAACATCCTAGGGGCTACCATTGACCAGAAACAGAACTGGAGTAGCCATACAAATACCATGGCAACAAGAGCAGGTCAGAGGCTAGGAATCCTGAGGCGAGTAACTTACCTCCTGACTCCCCAAAGCCTGTCCACCATCTACAAGGCCCAAGTCAGGAGTGTGATGGAATACTCTCCACTTGCTGGATGGGTGCAGCTGCAACAACACTCAAGAAGCTCGACACCATCCAGGACAAAGCAGCCCACTTGACAGGCACACCATCTACAAACATGCATTCCCTTCACCACCGACGCACAGTGGCAACCATGTGTACCATCTACAAGATGCAGTGCAGCAATGCACCAAGGCTCGTTAGACAGCACCTTCCAAACCCACAACCTCTACCAACTAGAAGGACAAAGGCAGAAAATGCCTGGGAACACCACCACCTGCAAGTTCCCCTCCAAGTCACACATCATCCTGACTTGGAACTATATCGCCGTTCCTTCACTGTCGCTGGGTCAAAATCCTGGAACTCCCTTCCTAACAGCACTGTGGGTATACCTACCACAAATGGACTGCAACGGTTCAAGAAGGCAGCTCACCACCACCTTCTCAAGGGCAATTAGGGATGGGCAATAAATGCTGGCCTGGCCAGCGACGCCCACATCCCATGAATGAATAAAAAAAAATTCCTCAAGGACTTCGCCTGTTCCCAGCCTTCTAGCCCTTATGAGTGCTTCCTTTTTCTTTTTGACAAGGCTCACAATATCCCTCTTTATCCAAGGTTCCTGAAACTTGCCAAACTTACCTTTCATCCTCACAGGAACATGCCGGTCCCGGATTCTAATCAACTGATGTTAGAAAGACTCTCACATGTCAGATGTTGATTTACCCTCAAACAGCCTCCCCCAATCTAAATTCTTCAGTTCGTGCCTAATATTGTTGTAATTAGCCTTCCCCCAATTTAGCACCTTCACCCGAGGACTACTCTTATCCTTATCCACAAGTACCTTAAAACTTATGGAATTATGGTCACTGTTCCCTAAATGCTCCCCTACTGAAACTTCGACCACCTGGCTGGGCTCATTCCCCAATACCAGGTTCAGTACGGCCCCATCCCTAGTTGGACTTTCTACATATTGTTTCAAGAAGCCCTCCTGGATGCTCCTTACAAATTCTGCCCCATCCAAGCCCCTGGCGCTATGTGAGTCCCTGTCAATATAGGGGAAGTTAAAATCACCCACCATAATAACCCTGTTGCTTTTACATCTTTCCAAAATCTGTCTACATATCTGCTCCTCTACCTCCCGCTGGCTGTTGGGAGGCCTGTAGTAAACCCCCAACATTGTGATTACACCCTTCCTATTCCTGAGCTCTACTCATATTGCCTCGCTGCATGAGCCTTATCTGTCTACATATCTGCTGCTCTATCGCCCGCTGGCTGTTGGGGGGCCTGTAGTAAACCCCCAACATTGTGACTGCACCCTTCCTATTCCTGAGCTCTACTCATATTGCCTCGCTGCATGAGCCTTCCAAGGTGTCCTCCCGCAGTACAGCTGTGATATTGTCCTTAACCGGTAATGCAGCTCCCCCACCTCTTTTACATCCCCCTCTATCCCGCCTGAAGCATCTAAATCCCGGAACGTTTATCTGCCAATCCTGTCCTTATCTCAACCAAGTCTCTGTAATAGCAACAACATCATCGTTCCAAGTACTAATCCAAGCTCTAAGTTCATCTGCCTTACCCGTTATACTTCTCGCATTGAAACAAATGCACTTCAGACCATCAGTCCCGCTGTGCTCAGCAACATCTCCCTGCCTGCTGTTCCTCTCAGTCTTACTGGCCTTATTCGCTTGTTCCCCCTCAGTTATTTCACCTGCTAACCTACTGCTCTGGTTCCCACACCCCTGCCACACTAGTTTAAACCCTCCCGAGTGGCGCTAGCAAGCCTCGCAGCCAGGATATTTGTGCCCCTCCAGTTTAGATGCAACCTGTCCTTCTTGTACAGGTCCCACCTGTCCCAGAAGAGATCCCAATGATCCAGATATCTGAAACCCTCCCTCCTACACCAGCTGTTTAGCCACGTGTTTAACTGCACTATCTTCCTATTTCTAGCCTCACTGGTACGTGGCACAGGGAGTAATCCCGAGATTACAACCCTAGAGGTCCTGTTTTTTAACTTACTACCTAACTCCCTGAACACCCCCTGCAGCACCTCATCACTCTTCCTGCCGATATCGTTCATACCAATGTGTACCACAACCTCTGACTTTTCACCCTCCCCCTTCAGAATGCCTCCTGCCCATTTAGAGACATCCTTGACCCTGGCACCAGGGAGGCAACATACCATCCTGGAGTCTCTTTCACGTCCACAGAAGCGCCTATCTGTGCCCCTGACTATAGAATCCCCTATAACTATTGCTGCTCTGCGCTTTGTCCCTCCCTGCTGACCTACAGAGACAGCCGTGGTGCCACTGCTTTGGCTGCTGCTGTTGTTTTCGCCTGATAGGCCATTCCCCACCAACAGTATCCAAAACAGTATACTTATTAGAGAGGGGGATAGCCACTGGGGATTCCTGCACTGACTGCCTGCCCCTTCTAGCAGTCACCCATCTATCTGCCTGCACCTTGGGTGTAACCACGTCTCTAAAACTCCTGTCTATGATGCGTTCCGCCACCTGCATGCTCCCAAGTGCATCCAATTGCTGCTCCAACCGATCCATGCGGTCTGTGAGGAGCTGCAATTGGGTACACTTCCTGCAGATGTAGTTGTCTGAAACGCTGGAAGCGTCATGGACCTCCCACATCCCACAGGTGAAGCACTTTAACCCTCTAACTGACATTTCTAGAACTAATTAATAAATTAATTTCAAATAAATATTTATTAAATCCTTACTAAATTAAGTTGCAATTAACTATATGGTCCCTAGCGCTAGATTTCTACTACAAATATTAAATGCTAAATACAGTAATCTCCTCCCTCCGGTTTAGTTACTCCTCTGCTTATTAATTAATTAGTTAATTAGAGTTAATTGGTATATCAATGTTTTATTTTCAAATTCAGTGCAGATTCCCTACCAGCCAATCAGGTCACAGCTTTCCTGTGACATCACTTTTTCAGTTTTTTTTTCCACCCGAGGTAAGTTACTCTAAATACTCGCCGCTCTGGTACTCCGCCCTCCGAGCCTTCTCCCTGGAACTAGGCCACGAATCCCCGAGGTAAGGTTTTTATACTCACCGCTTCCGGTACTCCGCCCTCCGAGTCTTCTCCCTGGAACTGGGCCGTGAATCCCCGAGGTAATGTTTTTATACTCACCGCTTCCGGTACTCCGCCCTCTGAGTCTTCTCCCTGTAACTAGGCTGCGAATTCCCGAGGTCAGGTTTTTATACTCACTGCTCTGGTACTCCGCCCTTCGAGTCTTCTCGCTGGAACGAGGCCGCGAATCCCTGAGGTAAGGTTTTTATACTCACCGCTCTGATACTCCGCCCTCCGAGTCTTCACCCTGGAACTAGGCCACGAATCCCCGAGGTAAGGTTTTTATACTCACCGCTCCAGTACTCCGCCCTCCGATTCTTTGCCCTGGAACTAGGCCACGAATCCTTGAGGTAAGGATTTTATACTCACCGCTCCGGTACTCCACCCTCCGAGTCTTCTCCCTGGAACTAGGCTGCGAATCCTCGAGGTAAGGTTTTTATTCTCACCGCTCCGGTACTCCGCCCTCCAAGTCTTCTCCCTGGAAGAAAGGTCATTGATGAAGCTGCTGAAGATGGTTGGGCCTAGGATACTACCCTGTGGAACTCCTGCAGCAATGTCCTGGGGCTGAGATGACCACAACCATCTTCTTTTGTGCTCAGTACGACGCCAACCAGTGGAGAGCTTTCCCCCTGATTCCCATTGACTTCAATTTTGCCAGGGCTCCTTGATGCCTCAATCGGTCAAATGTTGCCTTGATATCTCACTTCACCTCTTGAGTTCAGCTCTTTTGTCCATGTAATGAGGTGAGGAGCCAAGTGACCCCTCGCAGAACTCAAACTGAGCATTAGTGAGCAGGTTATTGCTGTATAAGTGTTGCTTAATAGCATTGTCGACAACACCTTCCATCACTATGATGATGATCGAGTTGAGGCTGACGGGGCGGTAATTGGCCGAGTTGAATTTGTCCTGCTTTTTGTAAACAGGTCATACCTGGGCAATTTTCCATATTGTTGGGTTGATGCCAGTGTTGTAGCTGTACTGGAACAGCTTGGTTAGGGGCGCGACTAGTTCTGGACCACAAGTCTTCAGTACTGCTGACGGGATGTTGTCAGGGCCTACAGCCTTTGCAGTATCCTGTGCCTTCAGCCATTTCTTGCTGTTACTTGCAGTTAATCAAATTGATTGAGGATTGGCATCTGTGATGCTGGGCACCTCAGGAGGAGGCTGAGATGAATCATCCACTTGGCATTTCTGGCTGAAGATGGATGCAAATGCTTCAGTCTTGGCTTTTGAACTGATGTTTTAGGCTATCCTATCATTGAGGATGCAGATACCTGTGGAGCCTCCTCCTCTGGTTGGTTGTTTAATTGTTCACCACCATTCACAACTGAATGTGGCAGGACTGTAAAGCTTTGATCTAATCTGTTGGTTGTCGGATTGCTTAGCTCTGTTTACCGCATGCTGATTCCACTGTTTGGCATGCAAGTAGTCCTGTGTTGTAGCTTCACCAGTTGACACCTCAATTTTAGATGTGCCTGGTGCTGCTCCTGGCATGCCCTACTGCACTTTGTATTCAACCAGGGTTGATAGCTTAGCTTGATGGTAATGGTAGATTGAGGGATATGCCGGGACATGAGGTCACAGATTGGTGAGGACAAGGTTTTGTAGGTTTTTCCGTCTTGTTGGTTCCCTCACCACTTGCCGCAGGTGCAGTCTGGAAGATATGCCCTTCAGGACCCGGCCAGCTTGAGTGGTGCTACTGAGCCACTCTTGGTGATGGACATTGAAGTCCCCCATCCAGGGTACATTCTGTGCCCTTGCCACCCACATTGCTTCCTCCAAGTGGTGTTCAACATGGTGGAGTACTGATTCATTAGCTGAGGGAGGGCAGTAGATGGCAATCAGCAGGAAGTTTCCTTCCCCATGTTTGACCTGATGCCATGAGAATTCATAGGGTCCGGAGTCAATGCTGGGGACTCCCAGGGCAATTCCATCTCGACTGTATACCACTATGCCGCCACCTCTGGTGGATCTGTCCTGTTAGTGGGACAAGACATACCCAGGGATGGTGATAGTGATGTGTGAGACATTGTCTGTAAGGTATGATTCTGTGAGTATGACTATGACAGGCTGTTGCTTTATTAGTCTGTGGGACAGCTCTCCCAACTTTGACACAAGCCTCCAGATGTTAGTAAGGAGGCAGGTTCAGAAAGTGGTTTGAAAGGCATATGGAATTCTGGGATTTATAACATGAGGCATAGAGTACAAAAGCAAGGAAGTTATGATGAACCTTTATAAAATACTAGTTCAGCCTCAAATAGAGTATTTTGTCCAATTCTAGGCACTGCACTTTAGGAAGGCTGTGAGGCTTTAGAGAGGGTGCACAAAACATTTTCAAAAATGGTTCCAGGGATGAAGGACTTTGGTTACAAGGATAGATTGGAGAAGCTGGAGTTGTTCTCCTTACAGAAGAGAAGGTTGAGAGATTTGGTAGAGGTGTTCAAAATCATGAGAGGTCTAGACAAAGTAGATAGAGAGAAACTGTTTGCTTTCGCGGAGGGGTCAAGAAGCAAAAGACCCAGATTTAAGGTGATTGGCAGAAGAACCAAAGGTGACAAGAGAAAATATTATTTTACAGTGAGTGGTTGGGACCTGGAATGCACTGCCTGAGAGTATGCTGGTGACAGATTCAATTGTAGTTTTTAAAAGGGAATTGGATAAGCACCTGAAGATAAAAAATGTGCAGAGCTATGGGGAAAGGGTGTGGTGTGGGACTAGCTGAATTGCTTTTGCAGACATGGACTCGATGGGCCAACTGGTTCCACCAGTGCTGCAACCATTCTATAGATGGAATTTTATGGATCCCGGGAGATGGGATGATAGGTGGGGGGCCCATAGAAGAGCGACGGCAGGTGGCGGGCGGAGTGCCAGTTGCCCTCCCATTGCCATGTAATTTTGTCAGGGGCAGGAAAGACCAAAGACGGCCTTCCTGTCCAGAAGCCAATTGAAGTCCTTAGGTAGCCAATTAATAGCCACTTAAGGGCTGCTTACCGTCGCTACTGGTATTCTACCAACGGTGAGCATGGGGGAGTGGGGAGTAGTCTGCAACGTGCGGAGGTTGCCCAATAAAACAAGGCAGCCTCCCTGCAGGCTTGGAGGGTTGGGGGGGGTGCCCTCCATGGGCCATCTGTGGCCCACAGAGAGCTCCCAGTAGCAAAGGCTGCCCCTCCACAAACACTCCCCTGCCCTCAATGACTTCCTTCCGTGTCTTATGTCCCCCCTCACCCAGGCCTGCCAAACTGGCCCGGGAACTCTTTCACACTTACCTGGGGTCCAGGGCTCTGGTGATGGTCCTGGTTCCGGGCCTCTTGTGGTACCGGCAGTGGCCACAGCTCCCAGCGTCACTGCCAATACTACTGAGCTACTGATGGGCTGGCAGCTCTGGCAGACAGAATTCCTGTCGTTAAAGGGACGGGGACCACAGCACCAGGCAGTTAATTGCCTGAGCACTGTTAAATAGAGCAGGGGTGTTCTCCAAAGAGCTGAGGCAGGGTTCCCCTTGCCTTTTAGGCCCACCGGCTAAATTAAATCTTGCCCATGACTCAGTCTGAGCCTTCATGGTTGTAAGCTGAAACTTGCATGGCTTTAGTTTGAGCTTCCAGTGCAGCACTGAGATGCTGGGCGGCTTCTGCTTGTGCTGCAACGAAAGCTGAGACATCAGCCATCTGACTGTGCATCAAGGATGTTCTCATGCAATTGTTCATCACTTCAATTTAGGAAAGGATGGGCTCCAAACTCTGCACAAAGCCTGACGCCAAGTTAGAGCTGGACTGCATGCTTTCTGGCAGGCCTGCCAATGCACTAAGCATTTCAGTGAGCATGCCCATCAGCCTTCTTCTCTACGCCATCCCATCAAAGTCCTCATCTGAATCTTCAGCAGAACTTGTGTGTGACCTTGCCCTCTGGCTCACTGGCAGCTGTGCTATCCTTGTTCCCTGCTCTGGCCAGTGTCTTAACATGTGCAGATCCTGCCTCTACACAATCCTCTAAAGTACACACAGTGTCGATATTGGCGCTGGTGTCTGAGAATGTGAGATCAAGTGACAGTATTTCTTTATCCTCATTGTTTTCCTGCTCTTCCAGCACCACCTCACCAGATGGCAGCTTTTGGGTACCTGAAAGGAGAAAGGCACAAGAATGTGATTGTGGTGAGGGGATGGAGGGGAAAAAAAGAGGTGCACCATCTGCAGCATGTAAATCGGAAGAGAATGTGCGATGTGAGAAGGAGAATTTGATATGAGGATACCATCATCTGCTATGGTTTCAGCCATGGCCTCAGTCATGACTGCTTCAATGATGGCGACCACCATTTCCTCCATGCGAATGAGGACATGCAGCTGCGTCTGTCCCCTGCTGGTTAGATGCTGCTGCCTCGGGTTATATGCCATTTTGCCTTACAAGAGTGAGGGAAGTGTGTCAGTTAGTGTAGTGCAATTGGTTTGAGTGATATAGCTGTCATGGTTGAATGCAGGTGGCAATGTGTGCAAACTGTGCAATGTGGGTGTGAGGTTTGCAGTGGTGCTAAGTGTGAGGATGAGATGAAGCTATGAATGTTAGGTATGAGTTCTGATTGATAGAGATTTTTGGTAGGTGAGTGATGAGCACATGGTCTATTGAACAGTGTGTGGGGCTAGTGGTGGCATTTGAAGCTGAATTCGCTGACCTTTACCGCTTGTGTGAGATCATTGAACTTCTTGTAGCACTGCATTCAGGTCCTTGAGTCCAGACTCCTGGCGATGCCTGCCATAGCCATCTGGTCCCACTGCCTTCTATGAGTTTGTCTGGAGGACCTTTTGGCTCATGCGGATAGATGACACTTCTCATCCTCTGCAGTTTCCTGACCAAGGTCTCCAGTGCAGGGTGGGAAAATCTTCAAGCCTGCTCTCTGCCATGTTGTGCCATTCTTGTGTCTTCCCCAGTTCAAATCCATTTTTGCAATGACTTCTAGCACTACTGCAGCCAAAATGCTTCTTCCTTTTAAGTACAGGCTGGTTTTAAATAGTGCAGGCGAGCTTGAACTCATACTAACCTGTTATTTTCTGTCCCCTGCTCAGGTGTGCAGCTACTCAATGGTGCGCTTAGCACTGGCTGCACACTACAATCATTTAAATGAGCAAAGGGAGCAGGTTAATCATGCATCATGCTCCCCGCATCAGTTTTCAGGTCTTATCAAACTTCGCAGCAGAAGTTTCAAAGTTAGCTTTGCTTGGGTTGAGTTCATATTACAACTGGTGTGAAACCAGAGTTGGATAAAACTGCTAGATAAACAACAGAGGTGGTTTTAACCTAACCCGCCTGTTGGGAAACTGACTTGATTGGGTCTGCTATCTTATTTCCAGACTGCTGGATTTTAATTTCCATGAAATTCAAGGGAAGTTGGTGATGGTGTGGGTGGTGAGGATGGAGGCGGGTGTAAGGTTAATATTAGCCCCGACTGAATCTACCTTCATTTTGTGAAGTTAAAGTCCAGTTAACTGTTAGTCCAGCTTAGCAATTGAATTCAAGAAACTCACTGCACCAGGGCAAGAGATGCAATGTAACTATGATTTATACTAAGTTTAACTGCTTACACTTTTATAACATTCCACAGTAATACTTTTTATTAATCTCTCATGCAAAAAGTAATCTATAAAATGATGTGGGAGAAACTTTGCTGAACAAAAATAAAGGATTAAGCAGTTTGGGTTCCATTTGACCCAGGACACCTACAATTGGCCTTTACATAAAATGATTTTGGATTTTAATACCTGCGTTAAATGGAGTGTTTGCACCTGTCACAGAACTGAGCATCCAGCTGGTGTTAGGCAATTAAATAATCCTGCTGCAAAGCAACTTGTAAAAAATATGTACTTAAAAGTATTCTGTGCCTAGATATTACCAATTGTGAAGGGGTTTAAATTGGCAATCAAATTGAAACTGGACTCAGGGCCCACTGAAATAGAAGTATTTATGCCCCTACCATTCAAGCATTGCTAATTTAATAGACTATTTATAGTATTGCCATTTTTTATATATCTAAAATCATTGAGATCAGTCTAAACAAATGTGACTCTAAATGGTTAACCAACAAATTAAAAGTGAAATAAAGAGGAAAATATATCTCTGAAAATGTTGTTGGGAGAAAGGAAAAAGGTCGCATTGGGATGAATATAGGGTCACACAAAAACAAGTTAAAAGGGTGAGCAGATAGGCAAAGAGAAACCAAGAAAAAAACACAGAAGCAAAATATAACTGTTAAAAAAATCAGTGAGAAGACTGACAGAGAAACTGTGAGAACATTAAAAAATGTAATTGACTTAAAGCAGAGAATGAGCACTGATACTCTGAATGATTATTTCCTCCAGTATTCATAAGACATGAATGTCATACCCTCACGCAAAAAAAAGTACCAAGATAAAATTTAGCGCTCTGATAAAATTAGATGGAAGTCTTAGACAAGCTGAAAGGGCTTAACACAAATCCCCAGGGATAGATGGCAATTTTCCCAGAGTGTTGAGAGACATTAGTGAGATTTGTGAGGCACTCACAATTATTATCAGGGAATCAGTGGACACTGATGTGATGCCCATATTCAAAAGCTCGACAATGCAGACTCGTTAGTCTTACTTCAGCCATGGCTCAATTGGTAGCACTCCCTCTAAGTCACAGGACCTGAGCACTAAAATCAAGGCTAACAGTGCAGTGCAGTGCAGTACTGAGGGAGTGCTGTGCTGTTGAAGGTGCCGTCTTTCAAATGAGACATTAAACCAAGGTGCTCTCTGCCTTTTCAGTGGGCGTAAAAATTCTCATGGCACTATTTTGAAGAAGAGCAGGGAAATTATCGCTAGTGTTCTAGCCAATATTTATCCCTCAATCAACATCACAAAAACAGATTATTTGGTCATTATCACATTGCTGTTTGTGGGAGCTTGCTGTGCACAAATTGGCTGTCGTGTTTACTACATTACAAAAGTGAGTACACTTCATTGGCTGTGAAACATTTTGAGAGGCCTGGTAGTTGTGAAAGGCACTACATAAATGCAAGTCTTTTTTTTTCAATTCCTTGTAAAATAGTGAAATTGCTTATCAGGCATAAACATAAGGGGCTGCATTTTACAAGCGTGCTTCAAAGATGGCGGCATGTACCCACAGGATTTACTCCGAGGAGCTGCTATCATATTAAACGCGGCGTCTCACTTACATGGCGGGGGCGGACTGCCCTCAAACCCCCACCCCGCACCGATGAGGTGGGAAGGGGCAGGCGGTCCACCATTTTAAAAGGACTTCCAGCCCTTCAATGTAATTTACATTTTTAAAGATTCATGATTGTAAAATAGTTAATGACGTTATCGCGACCCTCTCCCACCCTCCCATGACGTTAAAGTTTATTACTTGCCCTCTTCCCCTCCCCCAAAAACTTAGCTTATGATCCTGACATTCTCCCCCTCAAAGTTCATAAACTATGAACTTTACTTCTTCCCACCATCCCCAGACCAATCAAAAAAGTTTCACCACGCTTCACCACCACCCCCCACCCCGCCCCGAAAACTTACCTGCTTCCCCCTCCCAACCAGTGTTCCACCTCGGATCACCAAACGGAAATCCGAAGGCACGGGAGTGAAACCACCGCCACTAATATGGCACCGGGACTGACGGCGGGAGCAGGTAAGTATTTAATTCATTAGTTTAAATACATTAACATATTCAAATTGTGATGCTGCTGCTGGGCAGCAGAGATGGGGGGAGGGGGGTTGCAGCGCCACGAGGTCTCGCTGCCACCTGCAATATGGGGCCAGGCCTTCCCGGTGTCAAGACCCAAGGTGGGCCTCTCCCAGAGCCATTTTCCGGGCCCTCCTGCCATGAGCCTCAACGTCGGGGTGCCGGTAAAATCCAACCCAAAGGCTTATCTCTTCAGAAACAATTTAGCAAACAGCAGGCTGGGCTTTAGACAGGGAAAATCCTGCCTGACTAATCTTTGATTTCGTTGAGGATGTGATAACAAAAGGTATATATGGCAAACCATATGACATTGTGCCCTTAGTCTTCCAAAAAGCATTTGATAAAGTTCTGCATGAAAGATTGCTAATTATTCTCAAAGCTGTAGGGATTCAGGGCAAAACTTGGGACAGATGAGAAATTGGCCGATGGGTAGAAAAGACCAGGTACAGACAGGCTAAAAGGGTAATGTCAGGGTGGGACCAGTACTGAGTCAATGGCCCAGGGTTCAGTTTTGGTACAACTACTGTTTTAGTTTGACTTGGATTCAGCAACTCAATGCAAATTGGGCAAATTTGCAGATGTTACCAACTTTGGTGATGCAATGAAATCAGGAGGCAGCCCAGAAATTATGGAATGAGTTAAACAGGATGAACTGGATTTTAAGAAGTCCCCATCTACGTGATCTGTGGCGGGGTGTGGCGGGGTGGTGGGGGCACCTGAAGATGGCTCCGATGAGGCCTGCCTTGGACCTCAAGCCCGCAGGGCTTAGCCCAATTTTCCCGGTGACTGCAAGGCTCTATGACAGCCCTCCGCCACTACTGCTGGGTGACGGGACCATATTTAGCATATTCAAATCGATAAAATTAATACATTTAAATGCAGTTACTTGAGATTTTGAGGGCCCGCAAAGATCTTCGGCGTGGAGCCGGCGCTCCCGTTCCTTCGGATCACCATCTGGGGAAACAATGCGTGACACTGGTGGGGAGGAGGTAGGAGGTAGGTTTATCAGTGCAGGGGAGGTGGGATGGGGTCAAATATGCGTAATGGGTGCAGGGGATGGTGGGAAAGGCTGAAACTTAAACTTTGTGCAGTTTGGGCCGGGGACATCAGCTGTAAAAGGTAAGTGTTCTAGTGGGGAAAGGGCAAATACTTATTGGGTGGCGGGCAGGGGAGAGAAAGCGGCATAAGAAATTTATTTATTTACTTTTGGGGGGATCTTTCTTTAAAATGTAAATATGCTGGCACAGTAACACAAGAACACAAGAAGTAGGAGCAGAAGTAGACCATATGGTTCATTGAGCCTGCTCCGCCATTCAATACGATCATGGCTGATCTTGGGATTCCTCTTTCCTGCCCATTCCCCATATCCCTCGATTGCCTGCAAGGCCAAAAATCTATCTATTTCAGCCTTAAATGTATTCAACAATGGGTAATCCACAAACAGCTGGGGTACACAATTCCAAAGATTCACAACCCTTTGAGTCTTGAATGATTGGCCCCTTATCTTGAGACTGTGCCCCTATCTGCTAGATTCCTGGACCAGTGGAAACAATCTCTCAGCTTCTACCCTATCAAACCCTTTCAGAATCTTGTATGTCTCAATTAGACGGCCTCTCATTCTTCTGAACTCCAGAGAATATAGGCCCAATTTACTCAGCCTCTCATCATAGGACAACCCCCTCATCCCAGGGACCAATTTAGTAAATCGTCTCTGCACCGCCTGTAGTGCACATTTCTTAAATGTGGAGACCAAAACTGCACACTGTATTCCAGGTGCAGTCTCACCAAAAGCCCTGTACAATTTTAGTAAGGTTTCTTCATTCCTGTACTCCAATCCCCTTGCAATAAATGCCAACATGCAATTTGCCTTACTAATAACCTGTTGCACCTGCATGTTAACTTTGTGCACTCCTTGTATAAGTATACCCAAGTCTCTCTGAACATCAACACTTACCAGTTTCACACCTTTTAAAAACTATTCTGCTTTTCTGTTTTTTAAGACCAAAGTGAACAACTTCTCACTTCTTTACATTATACTCCATTTGCCATCTTGTTGGTCACTCGCTTAACCTGTCCATATCTCTTTGCAGTCTCTCTATCTCCTCTTCAAAGCTTACCTTTCCACTGAGCTTTGTATCATCAGCAAACTTGGGGCGGCACAGTGGCACAGTGGTTAGCACCGCAGCCTCACAGCTCCAGGGACCCGGGTTCGATTCCTGGTACTGCCTGTGTGGAGTTTGCAAGTTCTCCCTGTGTCTGCGTGGGTTTTCTCCGGGTGCTCCGGTTTCCTCCCACAAGCCAAAAGACTTGCAGGCTGATAGGTAAATTGGCCATTATAAATTGTCACTAGTATAGGTAGGTGGTAGGGAAATATAGGAACAGGTGGGGATGTTTGGTAGGAATATGGAATTAGTGTAGGATTAGTATAAATGGGTGGCTGATGTTCGGCACAGTCTCAGTGGGCCGAAGGGCCTGTTTCAGTGCTGTATCTCTAAAAAAAAACTTAGTTACATTACTCTCTGTCTCTTCATCCAAGTCATTAATATAGAATGTAAATAGCTGAGGCCCCAGCATTGATCCTTGGGGCACCCCACTATTCACTGCCTGCCAGCTTGAAAATGCCCCATTTAAGCCCACTCTCCGCTTCCAGTCTGTTAACCAATCCTCTATCCATGCTAATATATTACTGTTAACACCTTATCTTGCCTATTAATCTTTTATGTGGCACCTTATTGAATGCCTTTTGGAAATCCAGGTATACTACATCTACTGGTTTCCCTTTATCTACCCTCCTAGTTACATCCTCAAAAAATTCTAATAAATTTGTCAAACAGGATTTCTCTTTAGTAAAACCATGCTGACTTGTTCTAATCATACTATGCTTTTCCAAGTGCAATGTTACGACTTCTTTAACAATAGTTTTCAGCATCTTCCCAATGACTGATGTTTGGCTAACTCGCCTGTTGTTCTCTGTTTTCTCTCTACCTCCTTTCTTGTAAAGCGATATAACATTTGCCAACTTCCAATCTGATGGGACCATTCCTGAATCTCAGGAATTCTGGAAAATCATAACCAGTGCATCCACTATCTCTGCAGCTATCTCTTTTAGAATCCTAAGGTGTAGGGCATCTGGTCCCGGGGACTCATCAGGTTTTAGTCCCGCAAGTTTCTTCAATACTTTTTCTTGGCTGATATCAATTGCCTTAATTTCCTCACTCTTTTTAGCCCCTAGGTTACTGCCTATTTCTGTTATCAAACATGTGTCTTCTACTGTGAAGACAGACACAAAATATTTGTACAATGCCTCTGCCATTTCCTCATTCGCCATGATGATCTCTCCTGTCTCTGCCTCTAAGGGACCAATGTCTACTTTAGCTACTTTCTTCCTTTTTATATACTTATAAAAGCTCTTACAATCTGTTTTTATATTGCTGGCTAGTTTACGCTCATATTCTATTTTTTTCCCTTTTTATCAGCTTTTTGCTATCCCTTAGTTGGTTTTTAAAACACTCCCGATCCTCAGACTTGCTACTATTTTTTGCAACTTTGAAAGCATATTCTTTTAGTCTAATACTCTCCTTAACTTCCTGAATGAGCCACAGATGGGTCTTACTCGACGAGTTTTTGTTTTTGAATGGAATGTACATTTGTTGAATCCTTTGAATTGTTTCTTTAAATATTTACCACTGTTAATTTACCGCTATAACTTCCAGTCTATTTACCCAATTAACCTGAGCCAATTCTCCCCTCATACCTTCCTAATTGGCTTTGTTTAAGTTTAAGATTATTGTTTGTGATTGAAATGTGTCACTTTCAAACTTAACATGAAATTCAATGGCACTATGAACACTATTTCCCAGTGGATCTTTTACTATGGCAGTAAAGTGATGGAAGGTATTGTCAACAGAGCTATCAAGTGGCACTTGCTTAGCAACAACCTGCTGAGTGATGCTCAGTTTGGGTTCCACCAGGGCCATTCAACTCCTGACTGCATTACAGCCTTTGTTCAAACATGGACAAAAGAGCTGAATTCAAAAGGTGAGGTGAGTGTGACTGCCCTTGATATCAAGGCTGCATTTGATCGAGTATGGCATCAAGGAGCCCTAGCAAAACTGGAGTCAATGGGAATCAGGGGGAAAACTCTGCTGGTTAGAGTCATACCTAGTGCAAAGGAAGATAGTTGTGGTTACTGGAGGTCAATCATCTCAGCTGCAAGACATCACTGCAGGAGTTCCTCAGGATAGTGTCCTAGGCCCAACAAACTTCAGCTGCTTCTTCAATGACCTTCCTTCAATCATAAGGTCAGAAGTGAGGATGTTCGCTGATGATTGCACAATGTTCAGCACCAATCACAACGCCTCAAATACTGAAGCAGTCAATGTAGAAATGCAACAAGAACTGGACAATATCCAGACTTGGGCTGATAAATGACAAGTAACATTCAAAGAACAAAGAATAGTACAGCACAGGAACAGGCCATTCGGCCCTCCAAGCCTGCGCTGATCTTGATGCCTGCCTAAACTAACACCTTCTGCACTTCCGAGGCCCATATCCCTCTATTCCCTTCCTATTCATATATTTGTCAAGATGTCTCTTAAACGTCGCTATCGTATCTGCTTCCACCACCTCCCCTGGCAGCAAGTTCCAGGCACTCACCACCCTCTGTGTAAAAGACCTGCCTCGCACATCCCCTCTAAACTTTGCCCCTCGCACCTTAAACCTATGTCCCCTAGTAACTGACTCTTCCACCCTGGGAAAAAGCTTCTGACTATCCACTCTGTCCATGCCGCTCATGACTTTGTAAACCTCTATCATGTCGCCCCTCCACCTCCGTCGTTCCAGTGAAAACAATCCGAGTTTTTCCAACCTCTCCTCATAGCTAATGCCCTCCAGACTAGGCAACATCCCTGGTAAACCTCCTCTGTACCCTCTCCAAAGCCTCCACGTCCTACTGGTAGTGTGGCGACCAGAATTGCACGCAATATTCTAAGTGTGGCCTAACTAAGGTTCTGTACAGCTGTAGCATGACTTGCCAATTTTTATACTCTTTGCCCCAACCGATGAAGGCAAGCATGCCATATGCCTTCTTGACTACCTTATCCACCTGCGTTGCCACTTTCAGTGACCTGTGGACCTGTAAGCCCAGATCTCTCTGCCTGTCAATACACCTAAGGGTTCTGCCATTTACTGTATACCTCCCACCTGCATTAGACCTTCCAAAATACATTACCTCACATTTGTCCGGATTAAACTCCATCTGCCATTTCTCCGCCCAAGTCTCCAACCGATCTATATCCTGCTGTATCCTCTGACAATCCTCATCATTATCCGCAACTCGACCAACCTTTGTGTCATCCGCAAGCTTACTAATCAGACCAGCTACATTTTCCTCCAAATCCTTTATATATACTACAAATAGCAAAGGTCCCAGCACTGATCCCTGCGGAACACCACTAGTCGCATCCCTCCCATTCAGAAAAACACCCATCCACTGTTACCCTCTGTCTTCTGTGACTGAGCCAGTTCTGTATCCATCTTGCCAGCTCACCTCTGATCCCATGTGATTTCACCTTTTGCACCAGTCTGCCATGCGGGACCTTGTCAAAGGCTTTACTAAAGTCCATATAGACAACATCCACCGCCCTTCCCTCATCAATCATCTTCGTCACTTCCTCAAAAAACTCAATCAAATTAGTAAGACACAACCTCCCCTTCACAAAACCATGCTGTATCTCGCTAATAAGTTCGTTTGTTTCCAAATGGGAGTAAATCCTGTCCCGAAGAATCCTCTCTAATAGTTTCCTACCACTGACGTAAGGCTCACCGGCCTATAATTTCCTGGATTATCCTTGCTACCCTTCTTAAACAAAGGAACAACATTGGCTATTCTCCAGTCCTCTGGGACCTCACCTGTAGCCAATGAAGATACAAAGATTTCTGTCAAGGCCCCAGCAATTTCTTCCCTTGCCTCTCTCAGTATTCTAGGGTAGATCCCATCAGGCCCTGGGGACTTATCTACCTTAATGCTTTGCAAGACACCCAACACCTCCTCCTTTTTGATAATGAGATGACTGAGACTATCTGCACTCCCTTCCCTAGGCTCATCATCCACCAAGTCCTTCTCCTTGGTGAATACTGATGCAAAGTACTCATTTAGCACCTCACCCATTTCCTCTGGCTCCACGTATAGATTCCCATCTCTGTCCTTGAGTGGGCCAACTCTTTCCCTGGTTACCCTCTTGCTCTTTATATATGTATAAAAAGCCTTGGGATTTTCCTTAATTCGCACCAGAAAGTGCCAGGCAATGACCATCTCCAAGAAGAGAGAATCTGACCATCTCCCCATGACATTTAATGTCATTACGACATTACGATCACTGAATCCCCCACTATCAACATCCTAGGGGTTATCATTGACCAGAAACTGAACTGGAGTAGCCATATAAATACCATGGCTACAAGAGCAGGTCAGAGGCTAGGAATCCTGCAGTGAGTAACTCACCTCCTGACTCCCCAAAGCCTGTGCACCATTTACAAGGCACAAGTCAGGAGTGTGATGGAATGCACCCTGGATGGGTGCAGCTCCAATAACACTCAAGAACTCGACACCATCCAGGACAAAACAACCCGCTTCATTGCCACTCCATCCACAAACATTCATTCCCTTCAATACTGACACACAGTGGCAGCAGTGTGTACCATCTGAAAGATGCACTGCAGCAAAGCACCAAGGCTTCTTCAAAAGCACCTTTCAATCCCGTGACCTCTACCACCTAGAAAGACAAGGGTAGCAGATGCATGGGAACACCACCACCTGCAAGTTCTCCTCCAAGCCACACACCATCCTGACTTGGATCTATATCACCGTTCCTTCACTGTCACTGGGTCAAAAACCTGGAACTCCCTTCCGAACAGTACTGTGGGTCTACCTACCCCACACGGACTGCAGTGGTTCAAGAAGGCAGCTCACCACCACCTTCTCGAGGGCAATTTGGGATGGGCAGTAAATGCTGGCCTAGTCGGTGATGCCTACATCCCATGAAGGAATAAAAAAAAATGGCATTACTCATTAACACTGTTTCATTACACAATACGAGACCTAAGATAGCTTTATCCCTCGTCAGTTCTACAGCGTATTGCTCCAAGAAACTTTCACGAAAACATTCTACAAATTCATCTTCTGGACCACTATTGCCAATTTGATTGTCCCAGTCTATTTGCAGATGAAAGTCCCCCACAATTAATACATCACCTTTGTAACAAGCTCCAATAATTTCCTGTCTAATGTTCTGTCCAATAATATAATTATTGTTAGGGGGCCCGTAAACTATTTCCACCAATGTTTTCTGACTCCTGTTATTCCTAATTTCCACTTGAACTGATTCTGCTTCATGATCTTCTGAGGCCAGATCCCTTCTTATTAATGCCCTTATGTAATCCTTTACTATCAAGGCTACCCATCCTCCATTGCCATTCTGTATGTCTTTCCGAAATATTGTGGACCCTGGAATATTCATTTCCCAACATTGATCTCCTTGTAACCATGTCTCGGTAATGGCTATTAGATCTAGATCAGGGTTATCCAACATATGACCCATGGGCCAGGATCCAGCCCGCCAAAGGTTTCCATCCAGCCTGTGAGTGTAAACTCTACCTGAGCTGTTCCTTATCCTCATCAGGGCTCCATGACTAGAGATGAGAAATTTCCCTTTGTCTTCTTCTTGCAGACCGGCTTTTAAAACAAATTGTGCTGAGTTTTACAGCTGACAGATCCCGACATTGGGAACAGCAGTTTCTGAACTTGGGAAAGATTTGGGATTTTTTAAAAGCTCACTGGAAAAACACAAATCTGTCCGAAGTTCAGAAACTGCTGTTTCCAATGTCAGGATCTGTCAGGTATGAAACTGACTTGAGACTGAAAAAAAACTGATCAACCATCTGCTGAGCATTCCCACTCTCTGCAACTGTCAGAGAGAGAGCAAGTCAAAGAGGGGGACAGAGAGGGGGGTGGCAGAGAGAGAGAGGGGGGGCAAAGAGAGAGATAGAGGGACAGAAAGAGGGGGCAGACAGAGAGGGAGGGACAGAGAAAGGGGGACAGAGAGAGAGAGTGAGAGAGAGAAAGGGGGTCAGACAAAAGAGAGAGAGGGAGGCAGCGAGAGAGAGAGAATGCAGAGAGAGAGAATGCAGAGAGAGAGGGGGGCAGAGAGAGATTGGGCCAGAGAGAGAGAGTGGGGACACAGAGCGAGAGAGAAAGGAGGACAGAAAGAGAAAGGAGGACAGAGAGAGAGAGGGCGGGCGGAGAGAGAAAGTGGTGGACAGAGAGAGAGAGAAAAGGGGGACAGACAGTTGGGGACAGAGAGAAAGGGGACAGAGAGGGGACAGAGAGAGAGAGAGAGAGAGAGAAAGGGAGACAGACAGAGAGAGAAGTGGGGGCTGAGAGAGAAAGGAGGACAGAGAGAGAGAGTGGGGCAGAGAAAAAGTGTGAAAGGGAGACAGAGAGAGAGGGGGACAGAGAGAGTGGGGGTATCGAGAGAGGGGTTGGGCAGAAAGAAAGGGAGAGAGAGTGATCAAGATCACTCCTGACAGAATTACATCTATCCAGAACACACCACATCATTACAAGTGTGCAGGCAAACATTGACTACTTGTGCAAGCAAAAAAGAAATGCCAGGTATCTCACTAAATCAGTGTCCAACATAGTTACCAGAAAGTAATTAGTCTTCTCATTTAAAGCTTCTTCACAAAAATGCACCTTTGCTGTTGTTTTGATCAATGGGTAAGATAAATGTTAATGCCTTTTTCTTTCCAAAATTGTCTCACGGCTCCCCCGCACACCCCCCCGCCCCCCATCCCCACCGTGTAAGACAAAAATTGTAATCTGGCTCCACACGCGAAAAGGTTGGACAACCTTGATCTAGATCATTTACCTCTATTCATGCCATTAGCTCAACTAACTTATTACAGATGCTTCGTGCACGGTCTCGGTCACGGCTGCAGAGAACAGTATCTATACTCCTGATTATACTGTCTCCTATCACTACCACATTCCTTTTCATCTCCCCACTGGAATGACATCTTTCACCATGGTGCCATGGTCAGTCCGTTCATCCACCTTGCATTCCTTCTCCTCAACCACACAGGTAGCAAGGTCAGGGGCTGAGGCTCCTCCATCACTACATGCTGATTCCCCCTACCTGCCTCACTCGCAGTCACACCCTCCTGTCGCTGTCCAAAAAGGGCAGGGCTGGCCGCTCTTTAAAAATGACGCCAGTGCTTACTCACAAGCAGCTGACACCATTGCCCTCTCCACGTGATTGGCGGGGGGGGGGGGGGGGCACCCCGGCTATTTAAATGAGCCGCTGCGCGAAAGATCGCGGCAGCTCTTTGGCGCGCAGCCCACATGGGTGGGCTGCCATTTTTAATCCAGTCCTATATGTGTGGGTCAAAAAACAGCTGATGAAACCTAATGCAGACAAGTTAAAGTATTGCACATAGGAAAAAAGGATGAGCTATACAGGTACTCCACGAATAGTGTTGAAATGGTTAAGGATAAGATTGAGAGACCCAAGAGTCCTGGTAAGTTTAACATTAACAATGTCCAACCAATGCACAGCAGCAATCAGCAAAGTCATTACATTTAGAGTACTGTGTGCAGCTTTGGGTGTTCCATTATGGAAAAGACATCAATACCATAGAGAGCACACAGCAAAGATTCACCAGGGAAGGGAAACCAGTTGTGGAGGAAGGAGAAAGTTTAGTATTTCTTGACAGAGGAGGCTGTTTTACTATGGAATGCCTTCCCACAGGGGTGGTTGAGAGAAAGGTAATTGCATCTTTCAAGGGAGAAATGGAACAATATTTGAAGTAGATAACAATGTGGAAGCGTGGGGAGCACAGGCATTGTGCTTAGCTTTCAATTGCTCTAGCTAAGAGCTGGCATAGATAAAAATGGGCAAATGCTCTCTTTCATATTGTAAACTTTTATGGCTCAATAACTACAGAAGTGAGCCTTTTGATTTTGTGTTCATAAATGCACATTTGCTAAACCTGCCGCTCATTTCACAAACACTATGAAGTCAGTTCAGAGAATTTAAATTTATACCAGGTGTCTGCTGTTGACACTATTTTCAACACATCTGTTACTTGAGCAGGGGGCAAAAAGCTAATAGGGCCAATTTTAACTCAGGCAGAGAATGAGGGTGGAGAATGCCAGCCTATTCTGGCTGGTGTGAGGTCCAAGCCATTTGGAAGCCCATTCCTCACTTATGTTCCAAACAGGGACCCCACTGCAACTAGCTGGCTGTAGAGCGTGAGAAATTTACTGGCTCCTATGCTGAACCAACAAATAGTCAGAGCCTGGGTGGAGTTGTAGGCTGTGATGGGGAGGGAGGGGGAACATAATGGGCTGGATTTTGTTCTCCCCCAGGCATCAGGTTCTGTAGATTGGGGGGCCCTGAAAATGGCTCTGGATGAGGCCTGCAATGGACCTTGTCGCTAAGAGGGCCTGACCCGATCCTCACGGTGGCAGCGAGGCTCCATGGCAGCCACCTGCCACTGGGTGACAGGACCTCAATCAAAATATTCAAATCAATGAAATGAATACATTTAAATAGACATACCTGCAATCTTGAGGGCCCACTGCGACCTTCGGCACGGCGGCCAGCACTCCCGCGCCTTCAAATCCCCGTCTGGTGAAATGCAACACCACATTGGTGGGGAGGAAGGAGGAGGTAAGATTTTCAGTGTGGTGGGGAGACGGGGTCAAATAAATCTAATGGGTGTAGGGAACTTTAAACATTGTGCAGTTTGGAGGGGGAAGGTCAGATGTAAAAGGTAAGTGTTTTGGTGGGGATAGGGCAAATAGTCACTGTAATTGTGATTGGGGTGTGGGAAAAGGTTATATATTTACTTATTCAATTTTGGGGGGTTATCGGTTTAAAAATTTAAATATGCTGGCAGGGCTGCTTGCCCTTTAAAAATGGTGCCAGCACCTGCGGACAGGCAGCTGAGGCCATTGCCGGTGATGGACAGCCCACCCCCTCCTCATGATTTGGGTGGGGAGGTGGGCTGTCCCGGCTATTTTAATGAGCTGCTGTGCGGAAGATTGCCGTGGCTCTTTGATGTACAGCCCATGCGAGCGCCACCGAGATTGGCAGCAGGCTCCTAAAATCCAGCCCAATCTTAGGTGAGGGGGGTGGTCTCAGACTGGCCAATAATGACCCGGATTATTTTTGTGCATGCAGGAGGACACTGCCGCTCCTCCTGAACCCACCAGGAAAAAATGTAGCATCTCCTGGGGCTTTTTATGCGTGATCTGCAGCGATCCCTTTAAGGACTGCTGGTCAGGCTGCTCAACAGCTGGTAAAACTGGATGGAGTATGCACCTTACCCAGGAGAGCGATGTCCAAATCAACACTCCAAATGGGGTGGTAAGTAATTTGATGCTAGTTTTAGGCCACTATTACCCCATTTGTGTTGGGTAGAGGGAGTTAAAATCATCCCTAACGTTTTAAAATTCATCACTGGCAGAAATGCTTTTCTGCTGTCAGGAAAGAATTGATATGCTCATCATATGCAGCAGCAATGTAAATGCATGCAAAAATAATCATCCAGTTATTTACACGGAAAAGAACAGCGGTAGAGGAAGAGGATTTTCAGATGCGAAACCTGAAAATAAGGATTTCCCAAATGTCCCATCAAATTTAACAGCAGCCTCCTTAAAAGCTTTTAGTGACCAGCCCATTTCCTGAGAGCAGATTTGTAACCTGTCCCTGATCCGCTTCCATTAAAACTGGATGGGTGGGCTGGTAGTGGGTTGTGTTCGTATTGGAAAATTTTAAAACATTTACCTTCCCACCTGCACCAAACCACCTGTCCTTGGGTGTTAATATTTCCCTCAGTATATTTATGGTGTTGCGACACAGACCAACCAGAGCAATGACTTCCCTACCCTAGTTGGTTTGTCAGAAAATGTGAATTTTCTCCTGAAAAATTGGTTTCATTTCTGCAATATGACCCTTTCGCCTATATGCTCGGAATTAATCCTTAACCCACCATCATGTTTAGTGACTGTGGAGTCACCTGACACAACTAAAGTAATTTGTGTCGTCAGTCAGATTCCTTGCCCCTTTACTGATGTCAGGCCATTCTTTCTAACATTTAAGTAGACCAGGCATTAAAAAGTGCAATTATGTTTTAGTATTTTTAGATCTTGCATCCGCAGAACAAAAAACAAATTCTTTTGTGATTTGTTTCAGGAGATCATTAATGAGTCTTTGGAAGATACCATTGGAAACTATGGTTTTATCAGAACTTGAGTGAATTAGTTGTACTGGAAAGTTAACCTATGGTGTTTTGAGAGTTATTGTATAGACACAGCTTTGTTGCAACACCAAAGTTGAGAGCCTGAGGCTCTAGGTTGAGGATTAATCATTATCTCACACTGGCATGCACAAAACATAATTAAATGAGGGCTAGAGCAAGCATACAGCCAATGTTTAGTATGCATCTAAAATGCTTTCAGTGCCATGAGGTTAGTAAGATGAAGCTTTACAAGCTCTCATGAATAAATCCAAATGACAGAAGGAAAGGACAGAAGACTCACGGTTCAAAATCCTAATTAAAACTGCATTTATGTACATTTGATAAACTGAATAATATTGTTTGACAATTCACTTTCCTTAATGATTCATTGTATCCTGCCAAGTGGAAATTCAGAAGAAACTTCCTCACTCAAGAGTGGTAAGGATGTCGAACTTGCTACCACATGGAGTGGTTGAGGCAAGTAGTGTCATGAGTTTCTTTGTGTTGTCTTAAGCAACACAATGAGGTACATGGATTCCAGATCCTTGAAGATCTCTAGAATGTTTATTAACAGCTAAACTAGTTAATACAATACAGAACAAACTATACACAGAACCTTTTGTCCAGGGTGTTACAGTGCAGAGTGAATATGGCTTCTAGTCACATGACTACATCCTGGTACTTAGCTCATTATTATACTGAGTTCTTAAAGGGACATCACTCTTAAAGCGATCATACAACATCCCCTTTCTTTCCGAAGACTGCACCATTTGATGCTGGCCGGAGTCTGCAAGTGGGTCCCGGTCCTTGGAGATTTCCCCTTGGCAATGCACCCCATTGCCAGCTGTGCTTCTCAATGGTTACATTGTCATTCTCTTCTTCTGTGTCGCTGGAGCATGAAGAAACTCTCCATGTAGACAAAAAACTTTCACTATCTGAATTTGAATTTTCATTCTCTTGGTATAATGTCTCTGAGAAGGGGCTATTACTTTCCAAACCAGAACCACTGAGATCCTGGAAGAACTGTGACTCAATCTCAGACATCAGGGAGCTGGACGCATGGAATGCATCCTCTCTGAGGTGCAGTACATCATCCCCTTTGAAATCTCCCATGGTGTCGCCCCTGTCCGGGTATATTTGTTGTAAGTCCCGGACTGACTCAATGAGGGTACACTTGGTCTCTTCTTTTGTAATGGGTACCTTGGTGATCTTGTGGCTAATCACAGTGTTGAGGTCCTTACACACTGGTAGTCCTGCCACGGCTTGTCTGCTCATATCTACCAAGTAAAATATTTGTCGTTTCCATGCCGACTTGCCATAGCTACATTGCATTGTTAGTGTGCCACTGCAAGGGATGGGTGACTCATTATATGCAGTTAACTTTGTAGTTGTTGGTTGTATCATTAATTTCCAACGACCCCAGTACATATCCTTCAGGATTCAGACTGTTAGGATATTTGCACTAGCTCCCGTGTCAATCTTAGTCCTGAGTATGCGTTTGCCAACTTTCTTTTGGCACATTCTACTAATAGTAGCAAAAATTTCCAGTTGTTTGACTCAATCAACAACATAGGCTGAATTAGCGAGCTTCTAAGATGGTGCCTTGCACCCGCAGCTTTTACCCCGTGGAGCCGCCGTGATATTATACGTGGCGGCTTATTTACATGCCCTAATGACATGGAGGGGGCAGGTGTTCCGTCCCCGGCAATGGCATCCGGCGCCTCTCAGTAGGCGCCGACACCATTTTTAAAGGGCTTCTAGCCCTTACCGTGAATTTGAATTTTTAAAGTTAAAGCCATTATAAATTTAATTTTCAAAATATAATAAAAGATTCAAGCCCCTTTCTCACCACCCCAATAACTAAACAATTTATTACTTGCCCTCTCCATCCCAAAAGAACTTAGCTTGCGATCCCGACCTTCCCCCCGACAATGTTTATACAATATGAACTTTACCCCTTGCCACCACCCCCTAGACCAATCGAAAACGTTTAACCCCGCTCCCCCTGCCCTGAAAACCTACCTGCTCCCCGCTCACAACCAGTGTTCTGCCTCAGATCTCTGGAAGGAGATCCAAAGGCGCAGGAATCCCGTCAACCTACCTCAATATCGGAGCTGGATGGCTGGCGGCAGCAGGTAAGGCATTAACTCATTGATTACCATACATTAACATCTTGAAATTTCAACCCTGCCACCAAGCAGTGGGCCGGGGGGGGGGGGCACCATAAGGCCTCGCCACCACAGGTAATATGGGGCGGGGTCTTCCCGGTATCGAGGCCCATGGCAGGCCTTGCCGAGAGGCATTTTCCACCTGCCACAACCCCCGACGTCAGGGGTCGGTAAAATTTAGCTCAATGTGTCAGGTTCACAATATGAAATGCCTGCTTGTCTTCTGGCTGAGAAACGCTCCACTCTGAGTCTTGTTTCAGGTTTATTTCGCTGTGGACTTCGTGTATCAGCCTGCATTTACGCAGGTCTCTAGTGCTCTCCTTGCTGCTGTTGCCATGTAGCTGTGCCTGTCTTCTGTTTGTTTCTGTCCTATTGTGACTTCTGGCTGTATCTTTTGAGCCAGATTTCTTGCATAGATGAGCCCAGTATCCTTTTGCACCACATGCCTTGCACAGACCTTGAAATGCAGGACAATTTTGTGGTGAGTGGGACAAACCACATTTAACACACAGCTTTCTTGCTTTTTTGTGACCTGCTTACCATGCCAATACTGTCGGCTGCACTAGTGCTTGCAGATGCTATTATCCAGCTACAATGGCTTAGTATTTCCTGCTATCTTCTAGCAGCACATCAATGCTGTGACTTCTTTTTCCCCAAGAGGTCTTTTTGAAAAACTGCGATAGGTGTTGAGACAATCACCAGCTCCATTATTCACTCCGACAGCTCAATTTCTGAAAAATCGCATTTGCTGCCCTTACTACGGCATTGACTGATGAATTGATCTATTGATTGCTGTGACTGTTGTCTGTAGGACATCAATTCCAGGTGATTTATTCTAAATTTCATTCTTACCCGAAGCTGATCTTCCATATCTTTGCAGTATCTTTCTGGTACTCTTCAGATAAGCCAAAGGTATTGATGCTGTATAAATTCTCATTTCCAACTGCTATCATTATTTTCACAGCCTGCATCTCTAATTCTGCAACCGCCTGGTCTATGAAACATAACTGCATTCTTTGTTTAAAATGTTTGAACTCGGGTAGGATATCAATGGCCTTCCAGTTCATACTGGGAAATTTGATATCCATTCTTCTGCTGTTCCTTTGCTTTCTGCTTTATATTTAACTTTGTTCAGTGCTGTGTGTGCCTTCAGCACTGTACTTATTATGAATTTTCTATTTGTGGCTTAAAACCTGTTTTAAAACTTGCTCTATTAACTCTGCGCTGTTCCCCTTTAAGAAATTATTTTTTCAGGCAGGCTGCGTTGACGGAGTGTAACAGGTGCTTGACTGTGTTCTCTGTTTGTTTCTCTTTCAGCACTTTGCTTGTATGTTTACACAGCTGTCGGATAGGCAGTTCGAGGTGTTACGACCAGGTGAGAAGGGGTCTCGGGGTTCTCTCACAGCCTTTGCCTGGTTTAACCATATGTATGGTAATTTTAAAACACCATGTTTTTAGCTACCCCTCAGTGAATCCTTGTTCACAACTCCAATTGTAAGGCAAAGAAATCAGATAGGTTTTCTTAGATATAAATAAGAAAGGTGGAAGTTTATTAATCTTAAACTCAAATCCAGTTAACGACTACAAATATGCAACGCGACCACACGAGCATGCATAGGCGATAAACACACGCAGATAGAGACAGAAAAAGTAGAAAAGAATAAAGGGAAAAATTTGAGGCAATATTGGGATTATAATTACAGTCCTTTGAGTTCAATGTTAATCTTTGGTTGTCGGTAAATTCTGCAGTTCGTTGGGGTCCAGTTCATGCTTCAACTTGTTTCGATGTTGGAGTCCTTTCTGTCTTGAGGTTTACGTGTCTTCCGTGGGTCTGGTGGCTTAGGAGAAAGCAAGAGACAGACAGCCAGGAGAGAGGTTTCCTTGTTCCAGCTTCAGTTGCAAACTGCCATCTGTTCCTTTCTCATTCAAAAGCCCAGACAGCCGGTTAGTCATGTGACCAGCTGGTTTAACCAGTCCTGTCTCAGTGGATTGTATCATCTTAGCAGTCCCTGGAATGCACTTCTTTACACCTTCAATGTCTGGTGATTAAAATCCATTTGGGTTAATTGGATCAGGGAGTGGTTCGTTGTCTCCACAAGCATTGTCTCTTAGTATGCAAATATCCTAAATATCCTCCAGTCAAAGGTCTGGTGATCTCTTTAACAAGTCATTCCTTCACTCCAGCAACAGTTTAAAATTAATGTTCATATGATGAAATTAATATGCCTCATTCTTAGTAGGTGGGGGTCTGCATGACACCTCCACATCCAACAGAATGAAATGTGATTTTTTAAGAGCATTTCATTAAAAGGAACTCGAGCAAAGATAAGGACAGGAAAACACATATCCATCTCTCTCTGCCAGACCTGCTGAGTGGTTCCAGCGTTTCTTGTTTTTATTATCCATCTCTCTCATTCATTCAGAGCCCTAACAATTGTTACAGCCTGTCTTTTCTTGGTAGCAGTGCTGCTTTAAATGGCCCTTTTTGGCATTCCAATGAACATATGGTTTTTGAGAAAGTTTTTTTCAGTTTGTACTTTTCCATGACTGCCTAGGGTCTCTTTGTTCTTGTTGAGGTCTGCAGGGGGAGGGTTAGATTTAATCAGCCCAAGGTTGGAGTTCTGCTCGGATACAGCGAGAATGGGCGGTTCCACTCTGAACTCTCTTTTAGTGCTTTGATGAGTCATGCAAGGGCTTTCCACCTTAGGGGATGGCTGGTTCCCTTTTTTCCTGATTGTGAGGGAGGATTCTTTGCTAATCTTCCCTTTGTCCTCTGGGATGCTCCTGCTCGCAGGTATTTGTCCAGATTCTGCTGCACTCCCCTGCAGCACTTCGACTAGGTGATGCATCACCCTCATGGTTTCTCTGCCCTCTGGAAGACTTTCTTTGTCTCTGCCGGTTCCTGTAATTGCTGTTAGCAACTCTGGTGGGTTGCTTCTACTGTCTGCATTTACATAGGAGGATGTGGGGTCTAATTTTTCAAATATTTTGGGGTTAGCTGACCGGATAGTAGGGATTTTCATCCGGGATTCTTCCCAGACTTCCTTTAACCTGCCCTCTTGGTCACTTTTTCCCTGTTCCTTTCTAACATGTTGCCAGACTTATGCCTGTCTGTCCCCTTTGTTCTCGGCAGGGGTCCCTTACAGTTCACCAGCCCTCTGCTGGAGGGCCCTCCAAACACCGATACAGGACTAAGGGGTGCAAGATTTCACTGTAGATTGGGATTTCCCATCAACCTGGCACATGTGGCAACTCCTGCAGTACTCCACCACCTCTTTGTGGAGTTTTGGCCAGTCTAACTGCTGTTTTATGCGGGCTATGATTTTCATACAGCGACATGCACAGCCACTGCAATCTCCTGGGCCATTCTTACTGTTTCTCTCTGGTTCCTCTGTGGCACCACTAACTGGTGAACTACTGTCCACTCCTCGTTCTCTGGTCTGTGAGGAGAACTCCAGGGACTCCCTCTGCTTCACTTACAGACTGGGCAGCCTGTGCCAACTTTCTCAATACTGGGTCAGTTCGCTGAGCCTCAGCTAGGGAAAATTCATTCCCTGAGTCCTCTAACTTTCCAAAGAAAGTCGCGGACAGACAGACAGACCTCATGGTCATCTGCCTGCAGTGCCAATTCAATCTCCTCTGGGAGAACTGGTTTGATCATGGCATCATTCATTACACATTCAAAGAAACTTCAGGGGACCATCTCCTGCCACTGCCCTGTCTCTCTGACCTCCTGTGGTCTCTCATTAACTACTGGGGAAGCTACCACCTTCGTCCACGCCAGATCATTACCTAGGAGCAGGTCAACCCCACCCACAGGCAAACTAGGGACAATCCCTACCGTCACTGGTCCTGAAACTAGGTTCCACTCCAAGTGCACCCGGTGCAAAGGTACATGCATACACTGCCCTCCAATACTATTCACCACCATTCTGGTGTTCACTGCACTCTCTGGGGGAAAGGTCAGGTCTTTTCCCAATAAAAGGGATCTGGTGGCCCCTGTATCCCTGAGAATTACTATGGGCTTGCTTGTCCCAATCGAGGGTTATGTGGTTGCTCTCCTTTGAGACACAAAACCCTGATAATCTTCAGGAATCCTATTAAATTTTCCTGCAACTGCAGCCATAAGCTTCCTGGGTCTCACTCTTACTGCAGTTAATGCCACAGCTTGTTCTCCTGTGCTTTCCATCAGGGTCCCTTCTTCACTGAGTGGGTGTGCCCTGATTAACCCTACAGGCTTGCCATTAGTTTCCAGCAGTCAGCTCTTAAATGCCCTGTCTTATTGCAATGGAAGCACACAGATCTCCAGGTCTCACTCCGACTTATAGCACCTTCCTTTTTGGCTAGTAATTGTTACATTTTTGTATAGTAAGTAGTGTTTTCTAGGGAATCAAGGTCCTGAGTGTAAATCTCAATTTTTTGAGTAAATTAAGGGTAAGTCATGGCAGGGCAGCTCAGACGCGTGGAATGCTCCTCAGGTGCAAAGAACAAAGAACAAAGAAAATTACAGCACAGGAACAGGCCCTTCGGCCCTCCAAGCCTGCGCCAATCCAGATCCTCTATCTAAACATGTCGCCTATTTTCTAAGGGTCTGTATCAATTTGCTTCCTGCCCATTCATGTATCTGTCTAGATACATCTTAAAAGACGCTATTGTGCCCGCGTCTACCACCTCCGCTGGCAACGTGTTCCAGGCACCCACCACCCTCTGCGTAAAGAACTTTCCACGCATATCCCCCCTAAACTTTTCCCCTCTCACTTTGAACTCGTGACCCCTCGTAATTGAATCCCCCTCTCTGGGAAAAAGCTTCTTGCTATCCACCCTATCTATACCTCTCATGATTTTATACACCTCAATCAGGTTCCCCCTCAACCTCCTTCTTTCTAATGAAAATAATCCTAATCTACTCAACCTCTCTTCATAGCTAGCGCCCTCCATACCAGGCAACATCCTGGTGAACCTCCTCTACACCCTCTCCAAAGCATCTACATCCTTTTTTTTTAGAATTAGAATTAGAACATTACAGCGCAGTACAGGCCCTTCGGCCCTCGATGTTGCGCCGACCTGTGAAACCATCTGACCTACACTATTCCATTTTCATCCATATGTCTATCCAATGACCACTTAAATGCCCTTAAAGTTGGCGAATCTACTACTGCTGCAGGCAGGGCGTTCCACGCCCTTACTACTCTCTGAGTAAAGAAACTACCTCTCACATCTGTCCTACATCTATCACCCCTCAACTTGAAGCTATGTCCCCTCGTGTTTGCCATCACCATCCGAGGAAAAAGACGCTCTCTATCCACCCTATCTAACCCTCTGATTATCTTATGTCTCTATTAAGTCACCTCTCCTCCTCCTTCTCTCCAACGAAAACAACCTCAAGTCCCTCAGCCTTTCCTCGTAAGACCTTCCCTCCATACCAGGCAACATCCTAGTAAATCTCCTCTGCGCCCTTTCCATAGCTTCCACATCCTTCCTATAATGCGGTGACCAGAACTGCACGCAATACTCCAGGTGCGGTCTCACCAGAGTTTTGTACAGCTGCAGCATGACCTCGTGGCTCCGAAACTCGATCCCCCTACTAATTGCAAGCTAACACACCATATGCCTTCTTAACAGCCCTATTAACCTGGGTAGCAACCTTCAGGGATTTATGCACCTGGACACCAAGATCTCTCTGTTCATCTACACTACCAAGAATCTTCCCATTAGCCCAGTACTCTGCATTCCTGTTACTCCTTCCAAAGTGAATCACCTCGCACTTTTCCGCATTAAATTCCATTTGCCATCTCTCAGCCCAGCTCTGCAGCCTATCTATGTCCCTCTGCACCCTACAACATCCTTCGGCACTATCCACAACTCCACCGACCTTAGTGTCATCTGCAAATTTACTAACACACCCTTCTACACCCTCTTCCAGGTCATTTTTAAAAATGACAAACAGCAGTGGCCCCAAAACAGATCCTTGCGGTACACCACTAGTAACTAAACTCCAGGATGAACATTTGCCATCAACCACCACCCTCTGTCTTCTTTCAGCTAGCCAATTTCTGATCCAAAGCTCTAAATCACCTTCAACCCCATACTTCCGTATTTTCTGCAATAGCCTACCGTGGGGAACCTTATCAAACGCCTTACTGAAATCCATATACACCACATCCACTGCTTTACCCTCATCCACCTGTTTGGTCACCTTCTCGAAAAACTCAATAAGGTTTGTGAGGCACGACCTACCCGTCACAAAACCGTGCTGACTATCTCTAATGAACTTATTCTTTTTCAAGATGATTATAAATCCTGTCTCTTATAACCTTTTCCAACATTTTACCCACAACCGAAGTAAGGCTCACAGGTCTATAATTACCAGGGCTGTCTCTACTCCCCTTCTTGAACAAGGGGACAACATTTGCTATCCTCCAGTCTTCCGGCACTATTCCTGTCGACAATGACGACATAAAGATCAAGGACAAAGGCTCTGCAATCTCCTCCCTAGCTTCCCAGAGAATCCTAGGGTAAATCACATCTGGCCCAGGGGACTTATCTATTTTCACACTTTCCAAAATTGATAACACCTCCTCCTTGTGAACCTCAATCCCATCTAGCCTAGTAGCCTGAATCTCAGTATTCTCCTCAACAACATTTTCTTTCTCTACTGTAAATACTGACGCAAAATATTCATTTAACACTTCCCCTATCTCCTCTGATTCCACACACAACTTCCCACTACTATCCTTGATTGGCCCTAATCTAACTCTAGTCATTCTTTTATTCCTGATATACCTATAGAAAGCCTTAGGGTTTTCCCTGATCCCATCCGCCAATGACTTCCCGTGTCCTCTCCTTGCTCTTCTTCGCTCTCCCTTTAGATCCTTCCTGGCTAGCTTGTAGCTCTGAAGCGCCCTAACTGAGCCTTCACGTCTCATCCTAACATAAGCCTTCTTCTTCCTCTTGACAAGCGCTTCAACTTCTTTAGTAAACCACGGCTCCCTCGCTCGACAACTTCCTCCCTGCCTCACAGGTACATACTTATCAAGGACACGCAGTAGCTGCTCCTTGAATAAGCTCCACATTTCGATTATTCCCATCCCCTGCAGTTTCCTTCCCCATCCTACGCATCCTAAATCTTGCCTAATCGCATCATAATTTCCTTTCCCCCAGCTATAATTTTTGCCCTGCGGTATATACCTGTCCCTGCCCATCGCTAAGGTAAACCTAACCGAATTGTGATCACTATCACCAAAGTGCTCACCTACATCTAAATCTAACACCTGGCCGGGTTCATTTCCCAGTACCAAATCCAATGTGGCATCGCCCCTGGTTGGCCTGTCTACATACTGTGTCAGAAAACCCTCCTGCACACACTGGACAAAAACTGACCCATCTAAAGTACTCGAACTATAGTATTTCCAGTCGATATTTGGAAAGTTAAAGTCCCCCATAACAACTACCCTGTTACTCTCGCCCCTGTCGAGAATCATCTTCGCTATCCTTTCCTCTACATCTCTGGAACTATTTGGAGGTCTATAAAAGACTCCCAACAGGGTAACCTCACCTCTCCTGTTTCTAATCTCGGCCCATACTACCTCAGTAGACGAGTCCTCAAACGTCCTTTCTGTCGCTGTAATACTCTCCTTGATTAACAATGCCATCCCCCCCCCCCCCCTCTTTTACCATCTTCTCTGTTCTTACTGAAACATCTAAATCCCGGAACCTGCAACATCCATTCCTGCCCCTGCTCTACCCATGTCTCCGAAATGGCCACTACATCGAGATCCCAGGTACCAACCCATGCTGCAAGCTCACCCACCTTATTCCGGATGCTCCTGGCGTTGAAGTAGAAACACTTTAAACCAGGTTCTTGCTTGCCAGTGCCTTCTTGCGTCCTTGTAACCTTATATCCCTGACCTCACTACTCTCAACATCCTGTACACTGGCACTACAATTTAGGTTCCCATTCCCCTGCTGAATTAGTTTAAACCCCCCCGAAGAGCACCAGCAAATCTCCCCCCCAGGATATTGGTACCCCTCTGGTTCAGGTGAAGACCATCCTGTTTGTAGAGGTCCCACCTACCCCAGAAAGAGCCCCAATTATCCAGGAAAGCAAAACCCTCCCTCCTGCACCATCCCTGCAGCCACGTGTTCAACTCCTCTCTCTCCCTATTCCTTGCTTCGTTATCACGTGGCACGGGCAACAACCCAGAGATAATAACTCTGTTTGTTCTCGCTCTAAGCTTCCACCCTAGCTCCCTGAATTTCTGTCTTAAATCCCCATCTCTCTTCCTACCTATGTCGTTGGTGCCTATGTGGACCACGACTTGGGGCTGCTCCCCCTCCCCCTTAAGGATCCCAAAAACACGATCCGAGACATCACGAACCCTGGCACCTGGGAGGCAACATACCAACCGTGAGTCTCTCTCGTTCCCACAGAACCTCCTATCTGTTCCCGTTTTGGTAATGTGGCAACCAGAACTGCACGCAGTATTCCAAATGTGGCCGAACCAAAGTCTTATACAACTGTAACATGACCTGCCAACTCTTGTACTCAATACCCCGTCCGATGAAGGAAAGCATGCCGTGTGCCTTCTTGACCACTCTATTGACCTGCGTTGCCACCTTCAGGAAACAATGGACCTGAACACCCAAATCTCTCTGTACACCAATTTTCCCCAGGACTTTTCCATTTACTGTATAGTTCACTCTTGAATTGGATCTTCCAAAATGCATCACCTCGCATTTGCCCTGATTGAACTCCATCTGCCATTTCTCTGCCCAACTCTCCAATCTATCTATATTCTGCTGTATTCTCTGACAGTCCCCTTCACTATCTGCTACTCCACCAATCTTAGTGTCGTCTGCAAACTTGCTAATCAGACCATCTATACTTTCCTCCAAATCATTTATGTCTATCACAAGCAACAGTGGTCCCAGCACGGATCCCTGTGGAACACCACTGGTCACACGTCTCCATTTTGAGAAACTCCCTTCCACCACTACTCTCTGTCTCCTGTTGCCCAGCCAGTTCTTTATCCATCTAGCTAGTACACCCTGGACCCCATGCGACTTCACTTTCTCCATCAGCCTATCATGGGGAACCTTATCAAATGCCTTACTGAAGTCCATGTATATGACATCTACAGCCCTTCCCTCATCAATCAACTTTGTCACTTCCTCAAAGAATTCTATTAAGTTGGTAAGACATGACCTTCCCTGTACAAAACCATGTTGCCTATCACTGATAAGCTCATTTTCTTCCAAATGGGAATAGATCCTATCCCTCAGTATCTTCTCCAGCAGCTTCCCTACCACTGACGTCAGGCTCACCGGTCTATAATTACCTGGATTTTCCCTGCTACTCTTCTTAAACAAGGGGACAACATTAGCAATTCTCCAGTCCTCCGGGACCTCACCCGTGTTTAAGGATGCTGCAAAGATATCTGTTAAGGCCCCAGCTATTTCCTCTCTCGTTTCCCTCATTAACCTGGGATAGATCCCATCTGGACCTGGGGACTTGTCCACCTTAATGCCTTTTAGAATACCCAACACTTCCTCCCTCCTTATGCCGACTTGACCTAGAGTAATCAAACATCTATCCCTAACCTCAACATCCGTCATGTCCCTCTCCTCGGTGAATACCGATGCAAAGTACTCGTTTAAAATCTCACCCATTTTCTCTGACTCCACGCATAACTTTCCTCCTTTGTCCTTGAGTGGGCCAATCCTTTCTCTAGTTCCCCTCTTGCTCCTTATATATGAATAAAAGGCTTTGGGATTTTCCTTAACCCTGTTTGCTAAAGATATTTCATGACCCCTTTTAGCCCTCTTAATTCCTCGTTTCAGATTGGTCCTACATTCCCGATATTCTTTCAAAGCTTCGTCTTTCTTCAGCCTCCTAGACTTTATGTATGCTTCCTTTTTCCTCTTAGCTAGTCTCACAATTTCACCTGTCATCCATGGTTCCCTAATCTTGCCATTTCTATCCCTCATTTTCACAGGAACATGTCTCTCCTGCACGCTAATCAACCTCTCTTTAAAAGCCTCCCACATATCAAATGTGGATTTACCTTCAAAGAGCTGCTCCCAATCTACATTCCCCAGCTCCTGCCGAATTTTGGTATCGTTGGCCTTCCCCTCATTTAGCACTCTTCCTTTAGGACCACTCTCATCTTTGTCCATGAGTATTCTGAAACTTACGGAATTGTGATCACTATTCCCAAAGTAGTCCCCTACTGAAACTTCAACCACCTGGCCGGGCTCATTTCCCAACACCAGGTCCAGTATGGCCCCTTCCCAAGTTGGACTATTTACATACTGCTCTAGAAAACCCTCCTGGATGCTCCTGACAAATTCTGCTCCATCTAGACCTCTAACACTAAGTGAATCCCAGTCAATGTTGGGAAAATTAAAATCTCCTATCACCACCACCCTGTTGCTCCTACATCTTTCCATATTCTGTTTACATATTTGTACCTCTATCTCACGCTCGCTATTGGGAGGCCTGTAGTACAGCCCCAACATTGTTACCGCACCCTTCCTATTTCTGAGTTCTGCCCATATTGCCTCACTGCTCGAGTACTCCATAGTGCCCTCCTTCAGCACAGCTGTGATATCCTCTTTGACCAGTAATACAACTCCTCCACCCCTTTTACTACCCTCTCTCTCCCGCCTGAAGCATCGATATCCTGGGATATTTAGTTGCCAATCATGCCCTTCCCTCAACCAAGTCTCAGTAATAGCAATAACATCATACTCCCAGGTACTAATCCAAGCCCTAAGTTCATCTGCCTTACCTACTACACTTCTTGCATTAAAACAAATGCACCTCAGACCACCAGTCCCTTTGCGTACATCATCTGCTCCCTGCCTACTCTTTCCCTTAGTCACGCTGACTTCATTATCTAGTTCCTTACAGGCTTTAGTTACTACCTCCTTACTGTCCACTGACCTCCTCATTTGGTTCCCATCCCCCTGCCACATTAGTTTAAACCCTCCCCAACAGCGTTAGCAAAAGCACCCCCAAGGACATTGGTTCCAGTCCGGCCCAGGTGTAGACCGTCCAATTTGTAATAGTCCCACCTCCCCCAGAACCGGTCCCAATGTCCCAAAAATCTGAACCCCTCCCTCCTGCACCATCTCTCAAGCCATGCATTCATCCTAACTATTCTTTCATTTCTACTCTGACTATCACGTGGCACTGGTAGCAATCCTGAGATTACTACCTCTGAGGTCCTACTTTTTAACTTGGCTCCTAACTCCCTAAATTCTGCTTGTTGGACCTCATCCCGTTTTTTACCTATATCATTGGTGCCTATGTGCACAATGACAACTGGCTGTTCACCCTCCCCCTTCAGAATGTTCTGCAGCCGATCTGAGACATCCCTGACCCGTGCACCTGGGAGGCAACATACCATTCGGGAGTCTCGTTTTCGACCACAGAACTGCCTATCTACTCCCCTTACAATCGAATCCCCTATGACTATAGCCCTTCCACTCTTTTTCCCGCCCTTCCGAACAGCAGAGCCAGCCACGGTGCCATGAACCTGGCTACTGCTGCCTTCCCCTGGTGAGCCATCTCCCTCAACAGTATCCAAAACGGTATACCTGTTTTGGAGGGAGATAACCGCAGGGGACACCTGCACTGCCTTCCTGCTCTTTCTCTGCCTTTTGGTCACCCATTCCCTTTCTCCCTCAGCAATCCTAATCTGCGGTGTGACCAATTCGCTAAACGTGCTATCCATGACCTCCTCAGCATCGCGGATGCTCCAAAGTGAGTCCATCCGCAGCTCCAGAGCCGTCATGCGGTCTAACAAGAGCTGCAGCTGGACACACTTCCCGCACGTGAAGGAGTCAGGGACATCAGCCATGTCCCTGAGCTCCCACATTGAGCAAGATGAGCATAACACGGGTCTGAGATCTCCTGCCATTTTTAATCTTAAGCTTAACTTAGATAAATGAAAAAGCAACGAAAAGTTTTTACCAATCTCACGATTAAAAAAAAAGAGAAATAGAAAAAGCCTTACCTTATCTACACACCACCGAGTCCTTTTTTTTTGGTTAGAGGAGGAGGGCGGGTGGGAGACACTACACGTGTAGTGTCTCGGGTTCAGAAACAGCCCAAATATATAGGTTTTTACTTACCCAGCCGCCCCCTGGTCCGCCGAAAACAAAAGGAAACTGAAGTTCAAGTTGAAACTGACCTTCCCAGCTGATCACTCGCTCAGCACTCTCTGCTTCCGAATAAGCTGCTGCAATGAAAGGCAATGTGGGAAGTCAGGGACACTTCCAGTGTCCAGGGTGAACACATGTGCAGGAAGTATCTCCAGCTGCAGCTACTCGAAATCTGCATTTCAGATCTGGAGCAGCGGCTGGGGATACTGTGGAGCAAAGGTGAGGCTGAGATCATCGTCGATAGCATGCACTGGGAGGTGGTCACACCATAGGTAAAGACTGCTCAGGCAGAAAGGGAATAGGTGACCACCAGGCAGAGTAGAGGAACTAGGCAGGTAGTACAGGAATCCCCTGGGTCCATCTCCCTCTCTAACAGATATTCCGCTTTGAGTACTGTTGGGGGAGATAGCGTCTCAGGGGAATGCAGCAAGAGCCAAGTCTGTGGCACCACAGGTGGCTCAGCTGCACAGGAGGGGAAGAAAAAGAGTGGGAGAGCTATAGTGATAGGGGATTCTATCATAAGGGGTACAGATAGGTGTTCCTGTGGCTGCAAACGTGACTCCAGGATGGTATGTTGCCTCCCTGGTGCTTGGGTCAAGGATGTCATATAGCGGCTGCAGGACATTCTGAAGGGTGAGGCTGAACAGTCAGAGGTTTTGGTTCACATTGGTACCAACGACATAGATAGAAAGAGGGATGAGGTCCTGCAACAAGAATTTAGGGAGCTAGGTAGTGGGGCCTCAAAAGTTGTAATCTCTGGATTACTCCCAGTGCCAAGTGCTGGTGAGTATAGGAACAGGAGGATGGAGCGGATGAATGTGTGGCTGAAAACATGGTTCAGGAGGGATGGCTTTAGTTTCCTGGATCACTGGGTCTGTTTCAGGCGAAGGTAGGACCTGTATAAGCTGGATGGGTTGCACCGGAACTGGAATGGGACCAACATCCTTACTGGGAGGTTTGCTAGTCTGTTGGAGGGGGGGTGGATTGAAACTAATTTGGTAGGGGGATGGGATACAGAGTGGAAGTACAGTAGGGGGTGATGCATAGCCAAGTATAGAAAAGAAATTGTCAGTCTGGAAGGCAGAGCAAATATATGTTCAGGTACAAGCGAATGATGCAAGGCTGGAATGTATCTCTTTTAATGCAATGACTCATACAAGTAAGGCAGATGAATTGAGGGCGTTGGTTAACACATGGGAATATGATATTATGCTATCACAGAGACATGGTTGAGGGAAGGGCAGGACTGGCAGCTCAACAATCCAGGATATGGAATATTCTGGCGTGACAGGGGGTGGGTGTAAAAGAGGAGGTGGCATTGCACTATTGATCAAGGAGTCAATTACTGCAGTAAGGAGGGATGATATCTTAGATGGTTCCTCAAATGAGGCCATATGGGTAGAATTTTAAAAACAAAAAGGGGGCAATCACTTGGCTGGGAGTGTACTACAGGCCTCCAAATCGTCAGGGAGAGATAGAGGAGCAGATATGTAGGCAAATCTCAGAGAGGTGTAAAAATAACAGGGTAGCAATAGTAGGGGATTTCAACTTCCCTAATATTAACTGAGGTAGTCTTAGTGCAAAAGCTTAAAGGAGGCGGAATTCGTAAATTGCACACAAGAGAGCTTTTGGAGCCAGCACGTAGAAAGTCCTACAAGAGAAGGGGTGGTACGGGACCTAATCTTAGGGAATAAAGCTGGACAAGTGGTGGAAGTGTCAGTGGGGGAGCAGTTCGGGGATAGTGACCATAACTCTGTAAGATTTAAAGTAGTTATGGAAAAGGATAAAGATGGACCGGAAATAAAGGTACTGAATTGGGGGAAGGCCGATTTCAATATGATAAAACAGGATCTGGCCACAGTGGACGGGGAACAGCTACTTGTAGGAAAGTCTACATCAAACCAGTGGGAATCATTCAAAAAGGAAGTAGTGAGAGTTCAGGGCCAACATGTTCCCATAAAGGTGAAGGGTAGGACCAACAAGTCCAGGGAACCCTGGATGTCAAGGGATATAGACGACTGCATCAGGAAAAAAAAAGGAAGCCTATGGCAGATTCAGAGCGCTGAAAACAGCGGAGGCCCCAGAGGAGTATAGAAAGTGTAGGGGGATACTTAAAAAAGTAATCAGGAGAGCGAAGAGGGGGCTTGAAAAAACACTGGTGGGCAAGATAAAGTAAAATCCCAAGGTGTTTTATAAGTATATTAAGGGCAAGAGGATAACCAAGGAAAGAGTAGGGCCCATTAGGGACCAAAGTGGCAATCTGTGTAGGGAGCCGGAGGATGTAGGTGAGCTTTTAAATGATTATTTTTCATCTGTGTTCACTATGGAGAAGGACGATGTAGGTGTAGAGATCAGGTAAGGGGAATGTGATATACTCAAACATATTAGCATTGAAAGGGAGGCAGTATTAGCAGTTTTAGCAGGCTTAAAAGTGAATAAAATCCCAGGCCCAGATGAGATGTATCCCAGGCTGTTACGGGAGGCAAGGAAGGAGATAGCAGGGCTCTAATACATATTTTCAAATCCTCTCTGGCCACAGGAGAGGTGCCAGAGGACTGAAGGACAGTTAATGTGGTAGCATTATTCAAGAAGGGTAGCAGGGATAAACCAGGTAATTGCAGGCCGGTGAGTCTAACATCAGTGGTTGGGAAACTATTGGAAAAAATTCTGAGGGACAGGATTACTCTCCACTTGGAGAGGCAGGGATTAATCAAGGGTAGTCAGCATGGCTTTGTCAGAGGGAGATCATGTCGAACAAACTTGATTGAATTTTTCGAGGAAGTGACTTGATGTGTAGATGAGGGTAAAGCAGTTGATAGACTTCAGTAAGGCTTTTGATAAGGTCCCACATGGGAGATTGGTTAAGAGCCCATGGGATCCAGGGCAATTTTGCAAATTGGATCCAAAATTGGCTTAGTGGCAGGAGGCAGAGGGTGATGGTCGAGGGTTGTTTCTGCGATTGGAAGACTGTGACCAGTGGTGTAGCACAGGGTTCGGTGCTTGGACCCTTGCTATTTGTAGTGTATATTAATGATTTAGACGTGAATACAGGAGGTATGATCAGTAAGTTCACAGATGACACAAAATTTGGTGGTGTCGTAAATAGTGAGGAGGAAAGCCTTAGATTATAGGACGATATAGATGGGCTGGTAAGATGGGTAGAGCAATGGCAAATGGAATTTAATCTGGAGAAGTGTGAGGTGATGCATTTTGGGAGGACTAACAAGGCAAGTGAATATACAATTCTTAGAGCAGAGAAGGCTGAGGGGAGACCTGATAGAGGTAATCAAAATTATGCGGGGCATAGATAGGGTAGATAGGAAGAAACTTTTTCCCTTTGCGAAGGTGCCAATAACCAGGGAGCATAGAGTTAAGGTAAGGGGTAGGAGATTTAGAGGGGATTTGAGGAAAATTCTTTTCACCCAGAGGGTGGTTGGAATCTGGACACACTGCCTGAAGGGGTGGTAGAGGCAGGAACCCTCACAACATTTAGGAAGTATTCAGATGAGCACTTGAAACGCCACAGCATACAAGGCTACGGGCCAAGTGCTGGAAAATGGGATTAGAATAGATAGGTACTTGATGGCTGGCACGGACACAATGGGCCGAAGGGCCTGTTTCTGTGCTGTATAACTCTATGACTCTATGGCTGGAGGAGGGCCCCCTGTGTCTCCTGATTTTCTTTCCCTCCCTGGACTTCTTGGGCCTCTATCACCTTCCACCCTTTGTCCTTTTCAGATTTGTGGGGTGATTAGGAAAGGTTTTCCCTTGGAAACTGACTTATAAATGACCCTTCTGTTCCTCTATATGTGTCTTTATGGAGAGTGAGAGAAAGCTTTTAAATTCCTCTAACAAAATTATTTCTCTGAGATTTTCATAGCTGAGCTGTCCTTTAAGAGCCCTCAGCTACTGGTCAAAAGCCAGCTGCTTATTTCTCTCAAACTCCAAGTAAGTTTGATCAGCTTGATTCTTGAGGATTCTAAACATTTGGCGATAGATTTCCGGTACTAACTCATATGCCCCGAGGATAGCATTGTTTGTCAGTTCATAATCTGATGAACTCTCATCTGGCAACATGAAATAAACCTCACAGGCTTGTCCTATTAATTTGCGTTGTAACAGCAGAGTCCAAGACTCAGCTAGCCACTTTAACTGCCTTGCCAGTTTTTCAAATCACACAAAAAACTCTTCCACGCTTCCCTCATTGAATTATGGGATCAGTTGTGAGAATTTTAATGATTCTGTACCCAGCCCTAAATTATGCTCCTCTATATTGGCCACTGGGGTTACTCTGTCACCCCTAGTTAACTCAAGCTGCCTTAGCTCTCTCTCTTCGCATTCTTTCTGGAAAGTTCTTTCTCTTACTCTCTCCTACCTCTCTTTGTCTTCATGTTCCTTCTGGAAGGCTTGTTCTCTCTCTCTCTCCTGTCTCTCTTTTTCTTTCTCCTCTCTCTTTCTTTATCTTTCCTCAAATTCAAGTTTCCTCTGTTCCAATTGTATCTTTGCTAGCAATACCTTGTCGGAGTCTACTTCGAACCCTGTTTCTGCTTTTTCAGATTCAAGGGAAAATGGTTGGCCACTGGCCTTAGGAGTTCAGACTTGCGAGCCTTGCCACCTACAGTGATCCCACACTGCTCAGCCACTTTCCTCAACTCCTCCAAAGACAGTGCTTTTATTTATCCCAAGTTACTTCACCTTGTTTTGGGGAGCTCCTAGCTTCAGTCGCAGACATCTTAAGTGTTCCAGCACAGACAACCACAGAAAACCTGGATTGAAATCTTTTCTGATGAAGGGTCACTGACCTGAAACATTAACTCTGCTTCTCTCTCCACAGATGCTGTCAGTCCTGCTGAGTATTTCCAGCATTTCTTGTTTTTATTTCAGATTTCCAGCATCTGCAGTACTTTGCTTTTATTAAAATCTTTTCTCTTTTGTTTGGGATCAATTTGGCTTCTCATTTCCAATTTCTTGTTTGTCTGTCGGTCAGATCCAGGACGCTATCCCCCAAATTTCTATTACGACCAGGTGAGAAGGGGTCTCGGTGTTCCCTCACAGCCTTTGCCTGGTTTAACCTTAACAGGGTTTAATTTTAAAACATCGTGTTTTTAGCTCCCCCTCAGTGAATCCTTGTTCACTGCTCCAATTGTAAGGCAAATAAATCAGACAGGTTTTCTTAGATTTAAATAAGAAAGGTGGAAGTTTATTAATCTCAAACGCTAATCTGGTTAACGACTACAAATATGTGACACGGCCACACGAGCATGCATATGCGATAAAGACACACGCAGATAGAGACTGAAAAAGTAGAAAAGAATAAAGGGGAAAAATTTGAGGCAATATCAGGATTATAATTACAGTCCTTTGAGTTCAATGTTAATCTTTGGTTGCCGGTAAATCCTGCTGTTCATTGGGGCCCAGTTCACGCTTCAACTTGTTTCGATGTCAGAGTCCTTTCTCTCTTGAGGTTTCTCCTTTGCTTTTTTTCTAGAGTTTCTTCTTCTTCGCACTTGACTGGTTTAATGATTTGTTCAGCTTAACTGCTTTAATGTTGTGTTCGGGGGATTTCTCGTGCTTTTTTTTTTATTCATTCATGGGATGTGGGCATCGCTGGCCAGGCCAGCATTTATTGCACACCCCTAATTGCCCTTGAGAAGGTGGTGGTGAGCTGCCTTCTTGAACCGCTGCAGTCCATGTGGGGTAGGTACACCCCCAGTGCTGTTAGGAAGGGAGTTCCAGGATTTTGACCCAGCGACAGTGAAGGAACGGCGATATAGTTCAAGTCAGGATGATGTGTGACTTGGAGGGGAACTTGCAGGTGGTGGTGTTCCGATGTATTTGCTGCCTTTGTCCTTCTAGTTGGCAGAGGTCGCGGGTTTGGAAGGTGCTGTCTAAGGAGCCTTGGTGCATTGCTGCAGTGCATCTTGTAGATGGTACACACTGCTGCCACTGTGCATTGGTGGTGGAGGGAGTGAATGTTTGTAGATGGGGTGCCAATCAAGCGGGTTGCTTTGTCCTGGATGGTGTCGAGCTTCTTGAGTGTTGTTGGAGATGCACCCATCCAGGCAAGTGGAGAGTATTCTATCACACTCCTGACTTGTGCCTTGTAGATGGTGGACAGGCTTTGGGGAGTCAGGAGGTGAGTTACTCGCCTCAGGATTCCTAGCCTCTGACCTGCTCTTGTAGCCACGGTATTTATATGGCTACCCCAGTTCAGTTTCTGGTCAATGGTAGCCCCTAGGATGTTGATGGTGGGGGATTCAGCGATGGTAATGCCATTGAATGTCAAGGGGAGATGGTTAGATTCTCTCTTGTTGGAGATGGTCATTGCCTGGCACTTGTGTGACGCGAATGTTACTTGCCACTTATCAGCCCAAGCCTGGATATTGTCCAGGTCTTGCTGCATTTCTACGTGGACTGCTTCAGTATCTGAGGAGTCAGGAATGGTGCTGAACATTGTGCAATGATCAACGAACATCCCCACTTCTGACCTTATGATTGAAGGAAGGTCATTGATGAAGCAGCTGAAGATGGTTGGGCCTAGGACACTACCCTGAGGAACACCTGCAGTTATGTCCTGGAGCTCAGATGATTGACCTCCACCAACCACAACCATCTTCCTTTGTGCTAGGTATGACTCCAGCCAGCGGAGGGTTTTCCCCCTGATTCTCATTGACAGTTTTGCTAGGGCTCCTTGATGCCATACTCGGTTAAATGCTGCCTTGATGTCAAGATAGTCACTCTTACCTCACCTCTTGAGTTCAGCTCTTTTGTCCATGTTTGAACCAAGGCTGTAATGAGGTCAGGAGCTGAGTGGCCCTGGCGGGGCCCAAACTGAGCGTCACTGAGCAGGTTATTGCTAAGCAAGTGCCGCTTGATGGCACTGTTGATGACACCTTCCATCACTTTACTGATGATTGAGAGTAGGCTGATGGGGTGGTAGATGGCCGGGTTGGACTTGTCCTGCTTTTTGTGTACAGGACATACCTGGACAATTTTCCACATTGCAGGGTACATGCCAGTGTTGTAGCTGCACTGGAACAACTTGGCTAGGGGCGTGGCAAGTTCTGGAGCACAGGTCTTCAGTACTATTGTCGGAATATTGTCAGATCCCATAGCATTTGCAGTATCCAGTGCCTTCAGTCGTTTCTTGATATCATGCGGAGTGAATCGAATTGGCTGAAGTCTGGCATCTGTGATGCTGGGGACTTCAGGAGGAGGCCAAGATGGATCATCAACTAGGCACTTCTGGCTGAAGATTGTTGCAAATGCTTCAGCCTTATCTTTCGCACTGATGTGCTGGGCTCCCCCATCATTGAGGATGGGGATATTTGTGGAGCCACCTCCTCCAGTTAGTTGTTTAATTGTCCACCACCATTCATGGCTGGATGTGGCAGGACTGCAGAGCTTAGATCTGATCGGTTGGTTATGGGATCGCTTAGCTCTGTCCAGAATATGCTGCTTACGCAGTTTGGCATGCAGGTAGTGCTGGGTTGTAGCTTCACCAGATTGACACCTCATTTTGAGGTATGCCTGGTGCTGCACCTGGCATGCCCTCCTGCCCTCTTCATTGAACCAGGGTTGGTCTCCTGGCTTGATGGTAATGGTAGAGTGGGGGATATGCCAGGCCATGAGGTTACAGATTGTGGTTGAGTACAATTCTGCTGCTGTTGATGGCCCACAGCGCCTCATGGATGCCCAGTTTTGCATTGCTAGATCTGTTTGAAATCTATCCTATATAGCACGGTGATAGTGCCACACAACACGATGGACGGTATCCTCAATGTGAAGGCGGGACTTCACCTCCACAAGGACTGTGCGGTGGTCACTCCTACCAATACTGTCATGGACAGATGCATCTGCGGCAGGCAAATTGGTGAGGAAGAGGTCAAGTATGTTCTTCCCTCGTGTTGGTTCCCCCACCACCTGACACAGACCCAGTCTAACAGCTATGTCCTTTAGGACTCGTCCAGCTCGGTCAGTAGTGGTGCTACCGAGCCACACTTGGTGATGGACATTGAAGTCCCCCACCCAGAGTGCATTTTTTGCCCTTGCCACCCTCAGTGCTTCCTCCAAGTGCTGTTCAACATGGAGGAGTACTGAGTCATCAGCTGAGGGAAGGCAGTAGGTGGTAATCAGTAGGAGGTTATCTTGCCCATGTTTGACCTGATGCCATGAGACTTAATGGGGTCCGGAGTCGATGTTGAGGACTCCCAGGGCAACTCCCTCCCTACTGTATACTACTGTGCCACCACCTCTGGTGGGTCTGTCCTGCCGGTGGGACAGGACATACCCGGGGATGGTGATGGCAGTGTCTGGGACATAGTCTGTAAGGTATGATTCCGTGAGTATGACTATGTCAGGCTGTTGCTTGACTAGTCTGCGGGACAGCTCTCCCAACTTTGGCACAGATGTTAGTAAGGAGGACTTTGCAGGGTCGACAGGGCTGGGTTTGCCGTTGTCGTTTCCGGTGCCTTGGTCGATGCTGGGTGGTCCATCCGGTTTCATTCCTTTTTATTGAATTTGTAGCAGTTAGGTACAACTGAGTGGCTTGCTAGGGCATTTCAGAGGGCATGTAAGAGTTAACCACATTGCTGTGGGTCTGGAGTCACATGTAGGCCAGACCAGGTAAGGACAGCAGATTTCCTTCCCTAAAGGACATTTCCACTGTCGAATTTTGTTGTTTTTTTAGTTTGCACGCTTTTCAGGGTTTACCCTTTTTTTCTCACTCACACAGAGCCTTTAGAAAGTGAATTCTTTTTAAGCTTTTTTCAAAAAGGCTTTTTTGAAACTGGGATTTCTCGATCACCAGCACAATGACTCACCGATCGTTTGCTTTTCAGCCACGCTTCCATTCTATGAAGCTTTTCTCAGCCTTCTAAGGTATGTTGCTTTCTTTCACTCTTTTCGGGTACTTGTTTTAAAGTTTCTTCACTTGTTTTATATTTTACCTGTGGTCCTCAGCTTATATCTTGTCTTTTCACCACCGCTGCCACCATATCATGAGTTTCTTTGTGTTATCTTAAGCAACACCATGAGATATGTGGATTCCAGATCTCTTGAAGGTTATTAACAGCTCAACTCGTACATGCAATACAGAGCAAACAGGGTGTTTACAGTGCAGAGTGAATATGGTTTCTAGTCACATGGTTACATCCTGGTACTTAGCTCATTAGCATACTGAGTTCTTAAAGGGACATCACTCTTAAAATGATCATATAACAAGTAACATTGATGCTTTTAAAGTAAGTTAGATTGGTACATGAGGGAGAAAGGAATAGAAGGATTTGTTGATAAGGTTAGATTAAGTGAGATTGGAGGAGGTGGTGCATATATGTCTGTTTCCATGCTGTAAAATTTTATATAATTCTATGTAATTCTGTCTCAAAAACTCAATTTCCACCAATATCTGTTGATATGGTGTTCATTAGAAGTGTAAAAACTGGAAACTTGGAGCTGCCACGCCACTGGTTCTCATTATAAAATATATTAATGAGGTCAGTTGAAACCTTGCAGGCAGATTGTGGGAGCTCAGGGAAGCATCTTCATAGTCGAAATGGGCCGAAACAGTTTGTTCCTGATTTTGCAGCCAGAAACAAATTCCACCCAGATTTATACATGGCTAACATGCCAAAAATGAAGAAATTCATCCCTAGAAGCATAAAGCCTCGTTTTTGAACTTTTAAAAATGAAGCATCCATACTGAGCTGAATTCCTAAGTAGCAAAAGTGAGCGATGTGCAGCAAAAAAATCTAACCTCACTCCATTCAGGGACTGTGCCCCCACTATGTCTAGGTAACTGCCCACTGCCTGAGGTAGTACTTACTCTGACTGATGATTCTCCCATTCTCTTGACATCTTCATCTCCTCCTTCTCTTCAATGATATGGCTAGCAAAGATCACTTACTAATGCTGGTTACAACTACTTAAAATTCTTTACATTCATAATCCTCATTGAGATGTGGTCTGAACTTCTGGAAAATATTCACCTTTCAATTTACTTCTAGTAACTGTAGATGCTGCAGTAATTGTCCATTCATGATCCCTAACAAGGCCATAATGAGTTCAGCTGAAATATTTTTCAACATTTGCAAGTGTTTCTAACATCTGTTTTAGAGTAAGAATGTTGGGAGAAGGAATGATTAATCTATTGCCACTCTCGTCCATCATTCCATCATCTACTTCCTCATATTTCTGGACAGTTTTCACTGTTTCTGTGAAATGCTGTTACAGCTACAGCTTCCCAATTATTCCCATATTTTCTTTAATCAGCCTGCAGATAATACTTGGAATTCTAGTATTAAGTACCATGAAGTGTCCCAAAACTCCTGATCTGTCAGACATGCTTTTAAAACATCAGCTATTAGTTCTTTATTTTTCTGGAAATAAAAAGTAATGAAAAATGACTAGTTACTATTTAAGGACAAATCTGAACTTCTGCTCATAATCTTTTGTTACTGTAACTTGGTTCATTATTCTAGAGAGCATAGGTAATATCAGCAGCAGTGCAAATATCATTTATAGACATAATGTGTAAATGAACGGCTAAATGGAGGCAGAATGATGTGAAATAATTTACCTTTGAAATTACCTGCATCTGCCCAGAGCATCGAACATCTCTCATCTGTTCACACTTCAAAGCAAAGTCAAAGTTGTTGTAATAGTTGACATCAGTGCCTTCAGGCACTCCGTGTAATCTCAGCTATATATCAAACTCCTACGCATGCCTATGTCAAGCTGTAATGGCCCCAACATTTCTGGGGCTGAAGAAGGCTGATAGTCTGATTTCCACCCAAAGGAGCCAGGAATTTGAGATGGAACCAAGTTACATCAGAGTACTGTGCCATTTCCTGAGTCCCTTTAAATTTGGGTGGGGTCCTTGGATATGACTGGAGGAGGTTCTGGTCTATGCTGAGAATTCTACCAACCTACACCCTGCATAGGTCTCAGTGGAACTCATGCTAGCTGAGAGCTGCATGAGCCCTGCTGAGGCTTATAAGAAGGCCCCAATCCTTTACTGTTGAGAAGACAATTAATTCCAGCAGAATAAATTATCTTCAGAAGAGATGAAGAAGAGAACTTTCTTTGAGGCCTCATTGAATCTCATTTCCTCTATTAGAATGGGATCGTGCCACTCTGACATTCTAGCTGGTGGTTCAGGGCAGATTCTGCTAGTCTCATCCACATAAATGACCTTCCTCCAGGATTGGGATGGGACTCTTGCATAGGGCTAGGGTGGGGGTTCTGTTCTCCAGAAATTATGCTGATAGATACTGAGGAATTTCCAGATCACTATATTCGAGGTGCTGATCCAGACCTGATTAAATGTGACAATCAGATTATGTAAGGAACTTTGACATACATTTGCCCATATATTCTGACATGATCTCATGAATACCTTAGATAATAGAAACTTTTTATCAATGAAGTTTATTTTGATTGGCACTTCAAGTATATATAATTTTTTTTACTTTTTTTAAGAGCAGAAAGTAATAGAAAGCACAAAATGGATAATGGAAAAGCCTCTGGCTAGAGATTTATTTTGAGTGTTTTGCTCTTCACACGCATGTGCGTTATTTTTACAATAGCACATAAGCACAAGTTGTACTGATTGTGTCAAGTGTCTCTCATTATAATCAGTGTTCTGTATATTTTATCTATTGTTGAAAAAAGCATCTAACGAATCCAATGAATGTCATTTCAGCTAACTTGGTCTGCCTTTGGAGTCCAGTCAAGAACAAGAGGGAGTTTCATTGGTACCCTCTAGGTCCTGCTACTGTGCTAGTAGATATAGGGTAGCAAGAGTCAACCTCCATAAGCAACAGGCAAATATGTCGCTTAAATGAACAGCTGACGTGGCTGAACCCAAATACAAACCTGCAGCCGAACAAAACTCATAACACCTCATGTCTTTAAATTAGAATCAAATATCACCTGCAAATTGGAGAGACCTGCAAAATTCGGCTGTGTAGTGCCCGTTTTTTTAGTGCTATGGCTGCTGTTTTGCCTCCAATATGGCGTCAACTGCATGCATTCTTCTGGGGGACTATCCCTGAAAGTGCAGAAACCCTTTAAGAACTATATTTAAAGTGCTCCATTTTCCATGTGACTCAGCACTTCTTCTGCACATTGGAAAAAACATGCAAATTAGGCAAATTATTTAAACTTGCTGACGCCACATAATGTGGCATGGTCGACTGATCATGCAAATAGCATTTTTGGCCTGAATCCTGAATCTAGCCCATTGTGTGCAGTTTTGAGCACTATACCTTCCCATTGTGTGCAGTTTAGAGCACTATACCTTCAAAAAGGAGTGTCAGAATCAGATTTCATATTTCTCAACTGTCCCATTTTAATTGGTCTATCCAAAAGCTGCATTAATTTATAAGAATGCAAAGATGGAAAGATTCACTGAATTGCCAGTTCTACTTCATCTATTATGTATGGCTTGCATTGTATTAATTTGCAGACCTGTCACATTGCCTAAAGTATTGAAGTCAAAGTTTCATTGGCATCTTTTTTCACATTGTCTTCCATTTTTGGGTGCTGCATGTGATAAGCAGATTCAAATCACAGCTTTCCATTATTCTTGTGTGTACTAAAACCAATACGACTCACTCTCATGGGGGATGTGTTGACATCCACATTACTGCTCAAATACTAGAACTAACATCATATGCCTAAAAGAGCACCATTTCTAGATAAATATCTGTGTGCTCTTGTTCAGAGAAACCTAAGGTAGAGGGAAAAGAGAGCTATTTTAGGTTTGATGTCTAATAATTGTATGTTAATAAGTCAGTGATGTACAGTATCTATAGGTCACAGCTGTGCTTGTAATGTATATGCACGGTATCCTTTACAGGAACCCATGAAATGAATTTGTATGCTAAAAACTGTGCAAAATGATGCATTGATTGATTTAATTATATTATACAACAGAGCTATCAAAAACTAAGTTTGATGAAACTGTAGAGTCTCATTAGTACATTTTTCAATCAACACAGATTCCAGTATAGAGCAGTCATAGTTCCTGAATCCTTTATTAAAAGTGAAATCATGTAGGTAATCTCTACATAAAATGACTTACTATTTACTATGCTTTTCCAATAATTACATGGACATTATCCTGGAGAAAGTTGTCTGCATTAGAATTATGAATGACAACATATTGAAGGTTATGAAGTTTATGCCCAATTAATATGGAAAAGATAGACAACATAAATTAGGCTCAGTTGAGCTAACGATGAACTCAAAATCAGGAAACAAGTCAAGTGCTGAAGATGCAGTACTGCTGCATTGCTCTACATGACCATCATTTAATTAAATAATACTGCTGCATTACAACATTAAAGACTGTTCATAAGTACTTGGCTGTAAAATGCTTTTGGAAGTCCCAAAGTTTGCAAAAAGCACCATATGCATGCTTGCCTTTCTTTCTTTCATTTATATAGTTTGCATTAGAAATAAGCATTATCCTTTTGATACAATGCCACTGTGTAAGAAGTAATATGTACAAATCCTTTGGAAACATCATTTGTATTTTTTGACAGTAATTCAATAAATTTTTGAAATCAATAATTAGTGAATTAGTAGGTACATTTTTTCTGATAAAATGTTATTAAAATAATTGTTCTAACTTTAAGTCCAATTAAAATGAATTATCTTAACGTTCTGCAAGACACATTGTTTCCGAATGCAAGGAATCAGTGCAGCACAGATTTTCCTTTATGGGTGCCTGAGATGTACTACAACAAATTTCTACTGCTGCTATTCCTCCCATTTATATGGTCTGAGGGAACTCCAGGTCCAAGCCCAACCTCTGCCTGGGCCATGCGCCTAAAAAGCAAACAGGAAATTTGCATACTGTGGCAAGCCTTTCAAAGAGTAGAAGCCAGAAGGCACCAGGTACTTTCAATTGTCTTAGGGGAAAGCAGTCAAAATAAAAATGTCATACTTCCGTGCTGTGTTTTCAGCCTTCTCCTGAGGCCCCAGATGACCAGCGGCCAGTCTCTTGCACCAGCTTTTTACAGATGCCTGTCCATAGAGCACCCAATAAATGTGATCCTCAGAAAATGAGGCAGAAGTCTCATTATCATAGTAACATTAGGTCTACACCTACTACTACACCCACTGCTACAGATGCAGGCCTGGACAATGTAGGTGGGACAGAAACATAATGTAACTGGTCTCCAATCAATTTTTGTCTTTTTTGTACCTAGGGATGAAAAAAAATCTCTTATTATACTTATTATATTAATGTCTTCAGTGCTCTGAGGGATAACAATGGTAAGGAATTGCAATGGAGGTGACAGCAAGAAAATCATGTCAGATCTATAACAGATATGTTATCATCATGTTTCCATGTTGGTGCAAGGTTTGTTTGATGATTCACTATGTCTAGCCTTGTACCAGGCAGATAGGTATGACGTTTCTTGACTTCTTAAAGGAGATTCACTTGACTGCAATGAGTAACAGTCAAATCACTCCTAACCTCCTCTCACATCAATTCTATCTTCTACATGTGCAGGCTGCTGATGACTTTCATCCCCCAATACATGGGTGCATTCCTATTTAATTTTGAGGTGAAGAGCTTTCTGAATGACCTAACTATGCAGCATACCAATAAGATTGTTTGCATTTCATCTTGCTTATTCTGCAAAAACAAGGTACTAAAATCACTGCTTGAAGATGCTGAACAATGTCTTGCATGTCTTGTTGTACATATACTATGTTGGAGTCTATAGATGATATCATGGATCATGAGCCACATTTTTAACATATAGTCCAACACGTCATTGCAGTTGAAATGCCATAGGATAAGTTGAAGATGAGGATGAAGGAGTGATTTGTAGCATCTCTTGTCATATCTTTGGCATAACGATCTGTAGAAATCTCAGAGAAATTGGATAGATGGGAGAACGCCCAGAGAAATTTTACCTCCTTATTTTTAGAGCATTGCAGGCCATCTTAATATTGAGGAAAAGAAGCACATGCAGTTTATGTATGTTGTAAGATTGACTGTTAGCAGCTTTAGCCCCACAAGTCATCAATCACATCCAAAATTGTAAGGAACTACTGCTATAATAATAAAAGCAAAATACTGCGGATGCTGGAAATCTGAAATAAAAACAAGAAATGCTGGAACCACTCAGCAGGTCTGGCAGCATCTGTGGAAAGAGAAGCAGAGTTAATGTTTCGGGTCAGTGACCCTTCTTCGGAAAGGAACTACTGCTGTTGCTTCAAATGTTTATTTGCATCTGGTTGAAGATGGATAAGAAGCCCTTTGGGAATAGTGCATCAGTCACATCTTCAATGAAAGTGGACATAGTTTTTGGTCTGAGAAATTCATCCACCCCTACCTCCAGATATCAAAATGATCAAGTAGTTAAAAAAAAGCAACATTTATCTTGTCATCTTCATAGCCATTTCACAACTCTTTGATAATGCCTTCTTGGAGAACTGGAAACTTTTCATACATCCTCCTCCATTTGGCCCATGTGGGCCATTCTGGACCTATTTATTTTTTCCCAAGATATGGTCCTCTACGGATAATTCACCATTTAAATGCCCAAAACCTCTTGTTTGCTATGTTCTTCCTCCAAAATGCTATATTACTACATTGTATTCATTTTGGGATTATCACCTTATGAATCCTACTCAGGGTTATTTTGAGTTTCACTTACATCATCATGTGTGCATGCCATGCAATTAGGGAACTGAAGCATCCATCCACTCAACAGTCGCTTTAATTGTTTTTTCCAACACATTCATTGAAAAATCTTACCATCATTGTAAAGCAATGTTGACAGAAATGACCAAGCATCAACAGCATCTAAATGAGATTTTATACCAAGAATTTCAATTTTTTATGAGCAGTAAGTTTCTGTTAAAATTAATCATAGGTAAGAATGACCCTTTATCCAGCAAAATAAGTGAAATGAATATCCTCAAATTCCTTTTGTTATAATTAATAAAATGTGTGAAGAGTTTCTGAACAAAGTAATCACAAACTGAAATATAAATTTCCCATCATAGATTATTGAAAGATATTACCTTAGTAACTATTTATACATTGTGGTGCAGCTAATCAATAAAACCATTTCTTTGTAGGGCTTAATTGGTTCTTTGGAATCAATTAAATCTGAGCAGATTTACACTTTCTCAAAATTAAAAGCAATTATTTAGGGATTGCTGGAAATCAATGATTCTAATACTGAATTAATACTAATTGAATAGATTTTTAAAAATCAAATTACATCATTTACTAAACATGAAAACTAAAATGCTTTTGTTGCGTATTAAACTTGTCTATTCACAGCTATAATAAGAACCAATAGTAATCTACCATAACTGCTTGAATAATTATTGTCAGGATAGAGCTATTTTTGGTCGTGTTTCCTTTTTCCAATGTTTCCTGCTATTTGTTATCAGCTTCTTTATGATAATTCTGATGTTTCATTTTGCTCTGAGAGAATGTGGTTTTGATGCAGTGTCTTACCTGACGTAATCTTTCAATGTGCCTGTCAGATACTGCTGACACATTCATTTTCTTGTGCATGTTTCTGCCACTTAATTGCTTCATGTGAAAGATTCATTGATGAGGATTTTGTCTATGTTCAAACAGAGGGACAAATGAATAATGTGTGGAACACTGAGATCTGTTAGATTTCAATTTTTGCAGTTACATAGGTAAGAAGATTAAAAGATGACTGTATATCTTTTGTAAGTAAATTCTTAATTTCCTATCTATGAATGCTTCACACAAACCAATTAAACAGACAGAGCTCAGAGAATTGGTCAGAAAATAACTGCAAATTAAAAAAGGCTCGAAATCGGGTATTTTACTGATTCAAAGTCTATTTACTTTTCCATAAACACTGTAACGTGAAACTAATATTATGTTAGATAGATTAAGTTTTATTTTGGGAAAACAATTTAAAATTTATTGTAGAATCACATTCTAATACTACTTCAAACAGTTAGCTATTTGCACTTAAATTTCAGGAATCCATCCTTTGAGTAACTCTTCATGTCTGCATATTGTAGCAGGTGAACATAGTATCCATTATGTTGTACATAGGGGAATACTTTTTATATATTGTCTTCATGTATCGTATCCTACTGTTGACTGAAAGGGAACAGTTGATCTAAGTTGTACCACATGTTAGTGCTTTTCTCTGCATTCCCTTTATTCACTAAATGACTGTTGGCTTATGGCCCAATTGTATTTTGTCCTGCTAACTCAGAACTCATGTCCCAACTCAAGCCACTTGTGCCCTTTTCCAGTCCTATTTAAAACTGACAAATGATATAAAACATGTAAAAAAAAGTTGAGACATGTTGGCACATTGGGTAGTTCAGGACACACTGGACAGATAACTCTCAGTTAATATAGATGCTGCCAGATCTATGGTGTACTTTCAGTATTTTCTATTTCATTACTTCTTGGACCTTGGCTTGAAATCAATCAAGATTGATGGATTGCGACCTTACTCTTTTACCAATGTATGATCGTTAATGTAAGAGTAGGAACAATCTTAAACTAGTTACTAGTGAGTTTGGATCCATAATTTCCCATATGTTGGTGATCTCACTTGGAGAAGTCAGAAACATTTCTGGTATGGGAAAGAGATAAATTCTTAATTTTCATACTGTAGGCCTGTTTTCTATGATTGGGACTACGCTAACGTACATTGTTGGGGAGTACATTACTGTGCAAGTAGATGAGCTATGCCTGATTTCAGAGCTTGACAATAACACCAGGAGCTCTATATGTACTTGAGACACTCTCTTGTGATGTTGCACACAGAAAGTCAAGACTAAATGCAATCTTCAAGTCAAAGAGGATTAGAAGGTGGAAAATAATTGGATCAGGACTGATGTGAGACACCAAAGATTGGGGGCAAGATAGGACAAGAGTCAAGTGAGAAACTAGAGAAGGAAAAGAGCTAGAAGTCTCCAGAGTAGATGAATTAGATGTTGTTAGAAGCTTAATGAACAGAGTAAGGGGCTAAAATAAGCTGCTGCACTTACTGGAACCAATGACAAAATATGTTAAGGGGGGGAAGAAATGGGGTTGGGAATTGGGGAGGGTGGGGGAGGTGAAGAGCAGGATGAGATGGGAGAGGTTGGGAAAGGAAGAAGAAGATGGGGAAAAATATGAAGGATAAAAACCAGGGTATGGAAACAGGTCAGGAGAAGTAGCAGCAAGGCAGAAGTGGAAAAGTGGAGATGACAGGGAGAGAAAGGAGGAGTGGAAAGAGGGGGAAAGGATGGGAATTCAAAAATAAAAATGGAACTAATAAACATGCAGTAAATGAAGATAAGTGATTCATGAATTTAAAGTAGGCTTGCAGAAAATAGGGAGAAACTGCAACAAATAAATAAAAGAAAGTTGGCAATGGTAGATTTCAATTAATTTAATAATTTGGGAATGAGTTGACAAAACTAACTGAATAAATGGCTGTTACATATTGGTAGAACTAATGAATAAACATCTTGCTTCAATCAACAACATTCATTAAGGTTTAGGTATTTTCTCGGGAAAATTAATTAAATATAAAGCTCTTGTGATAGGGAAAAGCAGGACTGTCAATCTACTTTCCCCTCTGCTAAATGCAGGGTTGTTGAGAATAGCAATATTGAGCAGCAGGGCTGCAGTACTACAAAACCAGTGGGACAGGTGTGCTGGCAAATGATTGACTGAGGGCAACAAAGAAACAAGCAATGGTAGGCTGAATCATCCAATGGACTGGGCAGTCATTTAACACATACTGGGGAAACAGAGGCACAGCAACTTCAGCAATACTGCCATTAAACTGAAGGGACTGGTGAGCAGAGCAGGCCCCAGAAGCAAAACCCACTCTCCTTAGAAAAACAGGAGCCAGCAGAAACATGCAAACACAGATTTCCAAGGGCCCTTAAGGTGAGCGCAATCGGCCTACCTTTCTTACCTCTACCATGATGCCCACTGTTGTCTGGGAAATGGACTTTGGTAAATGTTAAATACAATAATTAGAACTGGCATAAATGGCTTGAGTCCAGCTAATTGATAATTATGTAACATTATGAGGATAACATTATCCTTGCAGCACCCCTTATAGGTACAATACCATTTGAATGCTCCAATCATTCATTGCTTTTAATATATAATTTTGAATCTGATAAAAGGTATCTAATTAATACATAAATTAATCAAAATACTAAGCAGTCACTTGCACTGTCAACGTATCTGGTCATCTTTGACATAGATACATGTAGTAACAAATACTAATGACTAATGTATAGACCTCTGGCAATATTTTAGCAATAAATCTCTTTTGTGAATGTGATGGTTTCTTATTAATAATGCCAGAATATTTACTTACATGTCTATGGTGCACATTTTTAGGATGCTTGATATCTTTAGGTTCACTAAATAAGTTTGGCTTTCATCACTCTTTCTTTATACAGTTTAGGAACTAATTTTTCTCCCACATCTTTTGGTCCTTCCTTGTCTTGGACCATTAGTCAACTGAGAAATGGTGTTCCTAAGTCTCTGTAAATGTTTTTCTGAATGATCTCCTGGGAGGTATATAAGAGCAAAACGAATTGATTCAGTCTTCGGTTTTCCAGTCCTTATTCTTGAAAAGTACCTTGCCAATGCTGACAGCCTGCTCACAGAGTCCAAATGGGACCAAGACTTGCCCGACAGGGAACTGAATTTATTTGCTTTTAGTCACAAAGAAAGATTGATGCTACATCTTAGTAGTGCAATGTTCTGCTACAGAAAGCAATAAACAGTCTAAACTGACATTCTTTGTAATTTTTGAGGCATTAGGGTGCAGGACTTTTTTTTTGGCAGGACGATTGGGTAGAAGTAATTTCTACCATTAAAGAATGGATGACACCAAATTGGGGTGATAGCTAACACTGAGGAGGACTGTGACAAAATACAAGAAGACATCAATAAACGTGTAGAATGGGTGTGAAATTGGCAATTTTAATATAGATAAGTGTGAGTGGTGCATTTTGGTAGGAAGAGTAAAGAGGCCGCATACTCCTTGGAAAGTAAAAATCAGGGAAGTTATGTTAAGCTTTTATAGAACTTTGGTAAGACCACACTTACAATTCTGTGCATAGTTCAGAACTCCACAGTATAAAAAGATATAAAGGCACAGGAGAAGGTGCAAAAATATTTACAAGATAACATTAGAACTGAGAGGTTGACCCAAATATTGAGAGGGGCAGCTTTTCCAAGCCTGCGGGTGGACTTTAGGTGGGGAGACCTGGAAATCCGAGTTTCCCCACAGTATGGAAATTTTCTTTTTGACAGGTTCTCCTCTTGGAAGTTAGCCTGATTGGCAGGCTTGGCTTCACTTGGGCAGGGAGCACATGGGATCAGTTTACAGGAGCAGGTGATGCGCCTGCAGCTTCTGATGGGAGCGTGGGATGGGTGGGTCCAATCCATGACCCTGGAGTTGGGGGGGTCCATTGTTGGGGGGGATGTGACTGGGGATGGTCTGATCCAAGGGAAACAGATAATCTTGCGAGGCTGAGAGGAATCAGTCCTGCTCCTCCTAGCCCACAAGCAGTGCTGTAGAGGGCACTTAACTTTTCCATAAAGCTGTTCCCGCCTTCCTTCAGCTGCTGGGTTTCCTGAGGCCCGGGAAACCTGGTCAGGCAGGATTAAACCTGTAAGACAGGTTAAATGTAAAATTTCCAGTGTTATTATAATACTTAAATGGTCAACCCAGCGACTGGGAGGGAGTTTTCTGGCCATCGTTTTCCCCGCTTCCATAAAACCTGGAAGTGGGCGGGTTGGAGGCGGGCTGAGATCGGGTGTGAGATTCTTAAAATTTTCCATCTCACCCAACCACAACCCACCCATTTTTGAGGTTTAAAATTACTCCTGTTATTGCTATCATGAAGGATTGAACAGGGTAGGGCATTTTTCTCTAAAAAAGAGAAGGCTGAGGGGTGACCCGTTCAATTACCAAAAGGCTTGATAAAGTAGACATAGAGAAGATGCTTCAACTTGTACAGCAGACCGAAACTAAGGACTGTCAATATAAGGTAATCACTAATAAATCCAGTAGAGAATTCAGGAGGACGTTATTTACCCAGAGAATAGTTAGAATATGGAACTCGATGCCACAAGTAGTAGTTGAGGCAACAAGCAGAAGAAAGACAGTAATAGAAGGTTACGCTGCTAGGATTGGATTAACAGGGGTCGGCAGAGGCCCATGTGGAGCATAAACATTGGCGTTGACCAATTGGACCAAATGGACTGCCTCAGTGCTGCATTTTCTCTGTAAATCTATACAAAGACTTCCCTCAAGTTTTCTTGTGCTTTATGAAGTGAATGATATCATTTTCCCATGTCAAAATGGAAACCAGTGATGCAACAGCTCTGCGTTTCTTTGTTTTATGCTGTGAATGCACTCTGGGTGATTTAATCTTTCATGGGCTAAATTTTATCTTGACGGCGGGGGTCCCGGCATGGACCAGAAGGCACGGGACGACTCCACTCGGCCCTGTTTTGGACAACCCAGCCGAATTCCACAGCGGTAGCCACTTAACTGCCCACCTTTGGGGACCCCGTCCCTTTATGGACAGGGATCCTGCCCCCAAGAACGGCCGCCAATCAGAGGGCTAGCAGCTCAGTCGTACCTGAATGCGCCACTGGGAGTGATGGCCACTGCCAGTAATACAGGAGGCCTGGCACCAGGACCAGCGCTGGAGTCCTGGACCTCAGGTAAGTGTGGCAGCAGGCCCTGGAAAAGTGGGGGGTGGGTGGTGGGGTGGGGGGGTAGGGTGGTAGTTGAAGGCTGGTGGGGCGTTGTTTGTGAAGGGGCAGCTTTTTCTGCTGGGGGCGCTCCATGGGCCACAGATTGTCCACGGATGAGAGCCCCCTCCCCAGCCCACAGGGAGGCCGCCTTGTTTTACTGGGTGACCTCTCTACTTGGTGGGGCTCTCACCAGTTGCTAGTAAAATACCAGTGGTGGTGGGAAGAGGCCCTTAAGTGGCTATAAATTAGTCACTTAAGGGCCTCAATTGGCCTCTGGGCAGGAAGGGCCAAAGACGGCCTTCCTGCCCCCAACAAAATAGCGTGGCATCGGGAAAGCAATGGGCATCCAGCCCCCACTGTCCCTTGCTATTTTTTGGGCCCCTCAGCTTCCTAACCCATCTCCCAAGAGCCCATACAATTCAGCCCATGAAGTACAGCAGCTACCAGAATCAGTTGATTACAGTTGCAAGTGAGGAGATCCTGACACAGACGAGCCTGGAGGATTTGAACAGTGGTTTCTGCAGCTGGGAAATGCTTTCTCTGTGTGTATATATATTATATATATAGATATATATATATGAGTGTGTGTGTGTATGTATTTACATATGTATGTATATATATGTGTGTGTGCATGTATATGTATGTATACATATGTGAACTTGGCTTTTCACTGCTTCTAATAGAATCAGACGACCAGCAGATTTTTGAAACAGACCAAAACTCCCTCACCTCCTACCTGCAGTAATGGCTTCTCATGAGCAGGTATTGCATGTCTTTTGGGTATATACTTGAATGACATTATCACGTAATTTGTTCAATTTAGTGTTCTATATTCACTACTCTTGATGTGGTCTCCTTTATGCTGCTGAGACCAAAAGCAGATTCAGTGACTAATTTGCTGAAAACCTTCATTCAGTCTGCAAGCATGCCCCTGAGCTTTCAGTTACTTGTCATTTTAATTTTCTGTCCCACTTCCATTCTGACCTCTTTGTCCTCCACCTCCTACACTGTTCCAATGAAGCTCAATGGTAGTTCAAGAAACAGTATCTCATCTTTAGATTAGGTACTTTACAACCTTCCAGACTCAACATTGAGTTCAGCAATTTCAGATCATAACCACTGCTCCTGTTTTTTTAAGATGGCAGCTGTTGGTGATGTTTCTGCTGTTGCCATTTACGCTTCCTCTCGCCTCACCTCCTATTTCTTTACTTGTCCCATTACCAAGCCTTTTGTCCTGCACCATCATCCTTTTTGTCATTTGATCTCTTCTGCCTTCCACCGTATCCTTTTTGTTTTTTTCCTCTCCTCCCTTCTTTTTCCTGCCTCTGTACTTACGTAAAACCTGTTACATCTCCAGCCTTTGCCAGTTCTGATGAAAGGTCAATGAGCTGCAACATTAACTCTGTTTCTCACTCCACAGACGCTGACTGACCTGCTGAGTATTTCCAGAATTTTTTGTTTACATTATACAATATCAATCTTTGGATTACCAATGAAATCAATGGACTTTCTGTCCCATTTCCTATTCACTTCCAAAGGCCAGTGTCTTCAGCAATAAATACATCCACATGTAAATCTCATGAAAATAAAGTAAATACAGCCTCTGCTGCCTTTTGTGCCTTTTGGCAAGTTCAAGGACTAGACACAGAGGTCACCACTTAGGCTGCAGTGTCCAGAATTCAAAAGTTGGTAGGAGGGGTCTCAGGAGCCCAATCATCAAGTGAGTTGTACAAATGTTCTTAGAGTATGACTATGTACATAGAATGATAGAATGATACAGCACAGAAAGAGGCTATTCGGTCCATCATTCCTGTGCCAGATTGTTGAAACAACTTTCCAATTAGTTCCATTTCCTTGCCTGAAGGCTTGGTAACCAGAAGACACAAATTTAAAATAATTAATAAAAGAGCCTGAGGCAAGATGAGATTTTTTTAATGCAACGAGTTATGATGATCTGGAATGCACTGACTGAGGGGCTGAAATAACTTTCAAAAGGGAATTAGATAAATACTTGAAGGCAGAACAGTTGTAGGGCTATCTGGCACTGGGAACAGTTTTTCCTTATTTACTCTATTAAAATACTTCATGATTTTAAACACCTCTATTAAATCTCCTCCTAACCTTCACTGCTCTATGGAGAACATAACTTCTCTAGCATCACATAACTGAAGTCCCACATCCCTGGTACCATTCTAGTAAATCTCCTCGACATCCTCTCTAAGGCCTACACATCCTTTCTAAAGTATGGTGCCCAGAATTTAACACAATACTCCAGCTGAGACTCACTCAGATTTTTATAAAAGTTGAGCATAACTTCCTTGCTTTTGTATGCCATGTCTCAATTTATAAGGTCAAGGATCCTGTATGTTTTCATAACAGCTTTCCTAACTTGTCCTGCCGCTTTCAAAGATTTGTGTACATACACTCCCAGGTCTCTCTGTGCCTGCATCCCTCTTTAAAATTATTTCATATTGATTATATTGCCTCTCCTCATTCTTCCTATCAAAATACATCATTTAGCAGTCCTCCGCTTTAAATTGCATCTGTCGTGTTTGCCCATTTCGCCAGTCTGTCTATCTCCTACTGAAGTTTGTTACTATCCTCTTCACTGCTTACTACATTTCCAAATTTTGTGTTATCTGAAAATTTTGAAATGATGCCCCATATGCCCCTTTCATTAATAAATATCAAAAAGAACAACGGTTGGCATATAGACCCCTGCTCCATTACCAAGAAGAAACATTTTGGAATTCAAAAACAATTTTTTCAGGCAGTTGTCCCGCTCTCCACCATTCTGTCAAGGTTCAGTATGCCCAAATTTGACCTGATTGCTCCCAATTTTGACTCAATGAGACCATATTGCAGGAGAAAATCAATAGTTAAATTCCTGCAGTAATTAGTAGCAGCTAAAAGATGTACTTAGCACAAAACCTGCGATTGGGAGTAGACTTTTCTGATTAATATTCAATTAATACCCATTAAAAAAAATTGGCCAACATGAGCTTAAGTATATTAATAGTCAATCAATTAACCATTCTTTGCATTTAGTCATTTGGAGTATCCTGTCAGATATAATTAATCAACTGCAGTCAAATACCCAGTAGACCTGCTGCTAAAATCGTCAACTCCCTGCTATGAGGTGAGAGTTCTATGTTGTCAGATTTTGTCTGCAATGTATCATATCTAAAGTAATACAGCTCACAGTTTGAATATTCTACAATGGTTACGCCAGATGGAAAATAAACCTTGCTTATTTTACTGGATACTCCTCATACAAGAAATGTCCCATTATGGTTAATTAGCTAGTTTTGCATGGGGACCTGAACAGATATTGATTGCTAAGTAAGTGGAACTTCATGTACTTTTCCTATTGCATCAATATTGTATTAAAATGTTCCAATTTCCTGGTCCAGGTTTTCTAGCACCTATTTTCCTCACTGTGTCTGCATACTGCCAGACTTCACAGAGTAACACACCATGGTAGTGATTGAATGTCTGTAATTTGATGAAACATTTTTTTTTGGCCAGCAGCTAGATTAATATCATTAAGTTGTAGAAGAAAATGAAAATTGCCTTCAAAAGCCTGCAATCTATGCAATTAGTTCGACATCTAGCGGTTTGATATGGCAGCAGTGACTATTTGGCAATAGTTCCACTCACTAACATAATTTGTGCCTTTTATCAGTGTCTCAAGGTTAATGGCCCAATAGATGCTTCTTCATGCACCCAACCAACTGTGTCTTTGCTACTCGTAATGTGATGTCAAGTATATGATATAATTGAACCATTAATATTTCAGAAATGGCATTAAAATGAGAAGTGTTGTACTTTATATATGTTGCTAAACTGAATTGCTAAAGTTTCGGCTGGTTAGCATTTTGTTCGGAGGCAGATAGAGCTGGACAGAAGGAATGCATTAACTCCCGTTACATTTATAGATATGCTGAAGCTGAAATATTGATATAATGTTGCCTCCAGTGATTGCCTCTTCACAAAGCAGCTTGAAATTATGTTTATAAACCTATGCATTTTATCTCAAATGCAGACATATAAATCACCTTTGTGTAACTGCCCATGATTAATTGTTTTTTTTATGGTGCCTATGTTTTACAGACTTCAGATTCCTCAGAACATACTTTGGCAATAGGTTCTACTCTCCTTAATATTGCCAAGATGTAAAAATGGTTCACTATTCCTCTTATGCACTTTTAAAACAGATCTATTGCAAGGACCATTGGGAAAAATGTGGCTGTTGTTATGATCTCAGTAGTTTTTGCTTACTTGATCTTACTTGTATTTGGGAACAAAGCAGTTTAGCAGTTGTTTGAACCAGTCAAAATAAATGTTAGCTAAGTCTTTACCACAAGCAGTAAAATTATAAGGTGGGTGGTCAAAAGTAGTTTAACAGGGTTACAGACTTTTATTCAGCAGAAAGATTGTTAAAAAAAAATCAGTGGTACTAAGGAATTCTACTTTCTTTCCTGAAAGGTCTGTTTTTTTAAGATGTCATGAAATATTTTTCTAGTTTAAATATAGGTGCCGTACGCATTTATTAATGTTGCCATTAGCCCAAATTGCAGCTGTGACCAAAGTAGGCAAGGTGAACAATTCAATTGTACTTAAACAACAGCCTTTATATCCACCTTTAGCATAGTAAACATCTCAAGGCACTTTACAGTAGTGTTATAGAACAAAATTTGACACTGAGCCACACTGGACAATAGTAGGCCAGATGATTAAAAGCTTGCTTAAAGAGGTTGGTTTTAGAGAGTGGCTTACAGGAGAACAAAAAGCTAGAGAGGCAGAGAGATATAGGAAGAGAATTCCAGAGCTTAGGGCCTAGGCAGCTAAAGAAGCAGCCACCAATGGTGGAGTGATTAAAGTCAGGAATGCTCAAGATTCCAGAATTAGTGGAGCGCAGAGGTCTCGAGAGGTTGTAGGTCTGATGGAGATTACAGAGGTAGAGAGGGGTAAGGCCATGGTGGAATTTGAAAACAAGGATTGGAATTGTAAAATAGTGACATTACTTAACTGGGAGCAAATATAGATCAGTGAGAACAGGGGAGATGGGTGAGTGGGACATGGTGCAAGTTAGGAAATGGGCAGCAGAGTTTGAAATGACCTCAAGTTTGTGAAGGGCACAAAGTGGGAGGCTGGCCAGAAATGCATTGGAATAATCAAGTATAGACCTTAACCCACATGTTATAGATTTGTAATCATTTAATATATTTAGAAAAGTAAGTGTAAAATGAAGTAGAATGATTAATCACCAGATTAGCAGATATAGAAAATCCCATTCATGAATTGTTATAATTCTCATGGTGGCTGTAGGTTTTAATATCATCTTCATTCTCAATGGCCTAACAATAGTTTCTGTAAATTGACTTATTCCCTACAATCTTGGAAACTTTACTCTGCTTTCATAGAGACATAGCCTTGATACCAGCTATTGGCTCAGTGGTAAAATTCTGGGGCTGAATTTTATTAGCTCGCTGGCTTCAAAAAGTGTGCGGCACATGTGCGAGACGTGCGCCGCGGAGCCACCGCGATATTTTGGGCGGCGGCTCATTAACTTGGAGGAGGCAGACCACCCGCCCCCTCTACGTCATCGGGGGCGGGTGCTTCATCCCCGGCAACGGCGTCGGCGCCACCGCGCAGGCACCATACTATTTTTAAAGGGCTTCAAGCCTTTACTTTTTAAAGTGAAATGGATATGACATGGAAATTTATAAATTTAATAAAATATCAAAGGCCCCCTCCCACCCTCCCCCCCACAATTGACCATACACTTCTTTTCATGACATTTCCCCACTAAAAAAAATGTTCCCATCCCAAACTTTACCATCCCGAACTTCATTACCTTTGCCCTTCAACCCTTTTCCACCATCCACTCAGCCAATAGAAACAGTTTTCCCTGCTCAGCACCCACCCACCAGAATATCGGTGTGGGATGGCCATCGGGACAAGGTAGGTGCTTATGCAGTCATTATAATTTATTTAAATATTTAAATTAAGGCTCCACTGCTGAGCAGCGATGGGCCATCCCGAGGCTTTGCCACTGCTGGTAAAATGGGGTGGGATCTTCCTGATGCTGAGACCCATGGCAGGCCTCTGCTGGAAGAATTTTTCTGGACTCCCCCCCACCCCCCCCACACCCAACCCTGCCACAACCCCTGAGCTCAGGGGAAGTGGTAAAATCCAGCATCTGGTCTATAAAATTAGAAGGTTATGGGTTTAAATCCCATTCCAGAGATTTGAACCCATAGTATGGATTGATATCTGAGTTCAGTACTGAGCAGGTGCTGCACTGTTGGAGGTGTTATTTTATTGAATAGGGTACTAAGCCAAGGCTGCATCTGCCTTTGCAGGTGGACGCAAAAGTTCCCAGACTATAGTTCAGAGGAAAGCAGGGAAATTATCCAGGTGTCCTGGTCAATATTTATCCCTCAACCAATGACACTAAAATGGATAATCTGGTTATTTGTCCCACTGTTTGTGGGATCTTTGGCTGCTGCATTTGTTTACATTATAAAAGTAACTGCACTTAAAAGGCACTTCATTGGTTTTGAAGTGTTTCGGGCTATCTCTAGAATGTGAGAGGCACCATATAACTACAAGTTCTTTCTTTCTTACATGCCTGAGGGGTTTACATGCATTTACTGGTCTTCACAAAAGCTTGCAGTTGCTACTATTTTCAAAATAGCATCTATTCCAACATAGTTCAGAAGTTTACAGACTGCAGCAATTAATATATATATAATTAATTGTATGAGTTGCATTTTAAGAGTCCACTGCCGAAGTAGGCAGCGGATGTAAAAAAATGTGCCCTGCCCACATGTGCACCGTGTCACAGAGCCGCCGCAATTTCAAATGCATTGTTGCGGCGCCCGCCCCCTGCGATCACGTAGTTGGGCTGGCGAGGTGTCGCAGGCAATGGTGTCCAGCAGCAATGTGCAGGTGCCAGTGCCATTTTTAAAGGGCTTACAGCCCTTAATGGAGATTTTAAAATTAAAGGGCTAGGTCAGTTCAATTACCAAAAAAAAAACAATAAAATTACCATTAAAATCATTTTCTTAACCCCCCCCCCCAATGGCATTTCAAAACATTCCTGCCCTTTCCCCTCCCCCAGGAATTTGTATATTAGGAATTTGACCTTTCCCCCCCAAAATTCAGCACCTTTGCCCTTTACCCCTTCCCATCACCCCCCCCCCCACCCCGCTCGACCAATCCACAGCGATGTCACCCTAGTCCCTCCACACCCGCACAGAGAAACATGCCTCTTTCCCCCTCCCCACAGATGTCGCGCCACGTTTCCCACGAACAGGGATTCGAAGGTGCAACATTATCGGCTGTTGAATTAAGATCGGTGCGGTGATCAAGAAGGTGACGGGGCCCTCATTAAATCAGGTATATAAATTAGTTTACATATTTAAATGGGGGTCCCGTTGCCAAGTGGCAGGGCCGCCACCACGAAGCCTCGCCGCCACTGCCACTGAGATTGCCACGGGGCCTGTCGCCGCCTGGGTTGGTGGTGGGCCTCCGATCTTCATTGCCCCCTGCCAACATTCCCGATGGCGGAGAGGCTTTAAAATCCAGCCCTTTGAAACACAATAATTGGCAAGTTAAATGATACAATATTTATAAAAGTATACGTAGAATAAGGAGGACTTAATGTGTTATTTGTCCCTGACATGAAAACTTTAGCTTAAGTTCAAGGAGCTCTGCAAATTCATAGAACAAAGTTATCTTGGTTTCTACATAGTAAATTCAGCCAATTTGATCTTCTTTATTTATTTTATTTTTATTTTATTGAGAGATACAGCACTGAAACAGGCCCTTCGGCCCACCAAATCTGTGCCGACCATAACCTTCTGCGTGGAATTTCCTGTCGAGGCATAATTGGGAAGTTACACCCAAAAATATACCCATTCAAGTATTCATTTTGCAAGTCTGTTTACACCCAAATTTACTGTTAATTAACATAAGCCAGAATGCAAAAATGACAGTGGACAAGCAGAAATCAGCTTGAGGAAAATATCAAACACACACTATGTATATCATTTTAAGTATAACATTTAAAGTTTCAAGGCATCATTCATGCACATTAGGCACAGCATGTTTAAGAACATGCAATCATAGAAGCATTTCAATTTTTATATGGGACTATGCTAATGTCAGTAATGCATTCAAAGACATAGAAAATACAGGACATGTCTCAGGGAGGATAAATGTTTTGAAATGTTCAAGAAGTAGCAATAAAACTGCAGAAAAATTATTTAGTTTCCTGCTGTGCCTAAAATTCTGAGTTTAATTGTACATCCATTTTGAATCATTGTAATTGCAGGAAATTTGCATGTATGGCTCTTTAGCTGGGAGCAGAGACATTATAGTGAGCCAAGATATGTTCAAGGGCAGGGATTGATAGACCTGAATAAAAGAGTGAGGAAGTTCAATAGCAGTGTAATTGCAAACCAAACATATTTGTGCTTCACTTCCCTTGATATTCTAGAACAAGTATTTGCTTTATGCCCCCATTACACAGGTTACTTGGGGAAAATACACAGGAAATTCCACCTCACTATATGAATTTATTCCTCCAGCAGAAAGTGAAATTGAGACACTAGTTCTGATCAAACAGCAGCCATTGAATAAACTGTCATGTTGTTTCAATTTCTTCTGTTTATAACCCTGCTTTTAATTTGAGTGTTTAATCAACACCTCCATTCACTCCTCATGCACAATTAACAATAAGAACCAAATGTTACAAAAACTGTGCTGAATATTCACTTTTTGTTAGTCTGCAACAAACAAACAAATCCCCATATTAGACCGAGCTGGCTCTTTTTGCTCAAAGCAATAATAATTCTAATTAAATAAAGGAAGCACATCAATGCAACATTTTGATCGGACATAATCTTCTGTTCGGAGCAATAAAATAAGCAATTCAAAGTTTATTGCAGAGCCACTGACATGGTCTTGCCTTCAATCAATCCACTTTAAAGGTTATACTTTATTAAATTGAATTAATCATTTGTCGCAGAAGTAAATTGCATTATAATCCTGGAAAGTAGACTAACCAATGCAATGGCTGCAGTTATTAAATACATGGAACTGCATTTAAACACGTGCAAAAGTACAGAGAAACTCTGAGCAAGTGTTTGCTCAGCAAAATTGTTGTACAACACAAACATCTAAACCATGAAAAAGTTGATTTGATGACCAGGCATAAGGAGTGTTTATCCAGAAACTCAGTTCAAGGAGATAATTAATGACCACTTAAGAACCTCTTCCTACCTCCACTTCAATTTTATGGGGACCAAGGGGTTCGCCACCACATGGGTTGGGTGTGGGGCATCTCCTTTAGGCAATCCATGGCACCTGGAGGACCACCTGGTGGAGATGGCTGCCACCTGGAAGACAACCCCAACTTCCACCCTCACTAACCCCTCCTCCACCAACCCCATCACTGAGGCCTGCCAGAATGGTTCAGGCGACCTTGACCCCACTCACCTGGTCGAGGTCTGCGCCATCCTCAGTACTGCATTGGCAGTGGCCACTGCTTCTGGTGGCACTGCCGGTACTGCAGAGTTGCCAGCTCTGCGATTGGCTGACAGCCCTGGAGGTGGGAACTCATCCCTTAAAGGGACGGCTTCCCTCAGTGGACAGTTAATTGGCTGCCTGCCATTAAATAGCAACGGGGGTCCGACAGAGATCCACGGTGGGTTCTCCTCCCTCTTTCTGGCCTGTCATAGGGATCCCCGTTGCCAGAATAACATTTTGACATTGGGCAATGAGGAATGATGAAGTTGGAGGTCTGCCCTCAGTTCAAGATTAGTAACGTTGTGTTCCTATTATATCCCAGTCAGTCACTAACACAGACAATTCACTCAATTTGAGTAAGAGACAGCATTTTGCTATTAAAGGACTGTTTGAACATGCTAATTTGATGTAGTACTTTGATATGTGTTTCTCTTCTGTTTTCTTCGGCCAATTAAAAAAGACTGGAGGTTAAGTTGGATAACCTCCAAAAACAGGTGTGGGGATTTCTGTGCGTGATTAACCCATGCTTATTCATTGCATTGTTGCTGCCTGGTGTTTTACATGATTGCTGCATGCAAACAGCACTCTCTACCCTGTTCTTTGGTTGCATTCATTAGTAGGGAGCTCAATATCGCAAGTGGTTAGTGCTACTTATAGGTAACATGCACTTCTTAAAGGTGAGGTGCACTGTGGCTGCAAGAAGTGGTGGGAATTGTTTGAACACTGAATCTGATCTGTGATAGTTTGAGGAATGGCTAAACATGCAAGCGTGTGAGGTTTTCTGACAATGCACTGGAGGTCTTAATGCAAGACATAGAGAGGAGAGGCATCCTATATCCACAGCAGGGCAGGAGGCCCTCCAATATATACTCAGGAGACAGTGGAAAGAAATAATGGCAAAGGTCAATGTCAGGAGTATAGCAAAATTATAGCATGAATGCAGTGCTGGAAGAAGTTTAACAATATGACACGAGTTGTGAACAGGAGAGAGATCAATCTTCAAATGTCACATCCTACCAATTATACCAGTACATCATTCACTGTCCAATTCACTACACTCCTATCATCCGTCTGCCAATAATCTCCATCAATTAATATTCAATCCTTAAATGCATATGTTTTACCTCTGTAAAAGTTGTCGTAACTTCCGCTTCCTCCACAAATCCCATTTCCCACGCGATTTTGTATTTAAATTATCTATGCGGCAACGGGCATAGGGAACACGTGGGATCATACGTCGGGGGCAGCCTTTCATTGGTGGAACCCGCCGTTACTGTCCCAAGCACCATGATTGACACAGATATAAAACATTCTGTGCTTGTAGCCTCAAGGATCAACAGCCTTCCTTTATGGAAGTTTCTTCAGACGAACTTAAATTGAAGCTTTTACTTAAATCTAAATGTTTTTGCCTCCACCAAATATGAAGCTGGCGAAGACCCACTCATTAGTCATGACCTTCCCCCGTACAGAATCCATTTGCCCCCATTGACTGTTACTGTTCCCTCTGCGAGCCAGTACCCTCAATTTACCCCACAGCTCCCTGACGTTCACAGCACTTATCCCTCCCTTTAGGCCCTTGCCAAATATCTTCACACAGTACTGATCTAATCCACCCACCACACCTGCAGCCAACAAAATGCATTTTCAGCATCAACATCAACCATTCACCAAATTGGACGCTCCAGTCCACCCTCCCCAGCTCCTCCATGCACCCGATCACCCACCCTTCCCTCCCTGACTACCCTCCCCAGCTCCTCCATGTAGCCCTTGCCCATGTCACTGCCGCCAACCCCTGAGATGATTCACCCTTGCTGGTACTGAGCCTGGAGGCAAAGATTCATTGCAATGCTGGCGTGGAGGGAAACATCCATACCAATGCTGGCGTTACTTTAGCAGATGAGTTAAAGACAGACGAGCACGTTCCTGAGACTCAACTACACAAATCCGTCGGCTGCATGCCACGTTGAAACATTCATGAGCTAGGTGACATGGGAATATTGCTCGCCGTTCACTCGATCTGGCAGATAGTACTGAATTGTAACTATACATAGGGTAATGAGTATTCATGATATTTAATTAAATGCAAAGCTTCAATCTGTCACCGTGATGGGGGAACCCCGGAACGCCACAAACCCGCCGCCGACTTAATCCTTCTAAAATATCCCGCCGTCGGGAATCCGAGAAAACACTTCCCACCTAATTATATCACCCCGCACACCACCAATCCACTGCGCCGGACAGCATAAAATATTCCCCCCCTTGTCCTCACACTGTTAGAAGCATCAGACATACAAATTGGCAGCTATTTAATCATGATAGTCACATCATCCAAACATATTGCAGGACAGTCACTGACACACTTCCCTTTTCCTTGGAGGAGCAGATGGTGCATAACAGGAGGCAGTGGAAAAAAATGGTAGAGGACAAGTGCGCCTGCATGTTATAACTCTCATAGAGTAGATAGTGCTGGCCATCATGGGAAGGAGCTGAGGCCGTGGTCACTGGTGGCGCTGGATGGATTGATGATGAGGGTATCTGCATACCTGATCCTCTTCCTCTCTTCACACTTCTTCCTCATTCCACAATCTCTTCTGACTCAGAAGCTGCAAGTGGTTTAAGCTTACAATTCTTACTTTCTCCTCTCCACTCACCACCAACCAATCCTTGTCGCTTTTTCATTTCAGTTACCCAAGAACTGGAAGCTTCCCAGTCGGAGGACGAAGAGGAAGAAGATAGTGAAGTTGAAAAGACTTTGTTACTCTATCTTACACTTGTATCTACCAGCTTAAAGACTGACACTGTGCTTATGTTAGAGACTAGATAGAGAAGGAATCTGCACGTGATGAGACACTAGGCACAAATGCACAGGAACCAGGATGGGGGAAAGAAAAACGCAGGTGCCAGCTTACTGGAGGGGGATGTCACTTACTAGTTTTACTGTAGAGCAGTCAGATAAGGACTCCAAACTATGGAGGAAGGCTGATGGGTACACTGGAAAGCCTGCAAGAAAGCCTATACACAATGTCAAGGAGCATGCAGGAGTCCAGCTACAACAAGGCACAGGACTTTGTGCAGAGCTTGGAGTCTATCCTTTCTAACATATAATTGGATGTCACCTCCATCAGCACACTTGTGGAATCCACCATGATGAAGCAGCTGATGGCCCTTGTCACAGATTCCATTGCAGTTCAAATAGCTTCGATAAAAGTTCTGAGTGTTGCAGTGGAAGCTCAGACTGCTGCCAGCGTAGCTCCAGATACCACTGTTCAAAGGGCCTTTCAGGTTGTCACAGCAGATCAGCAGGATTGCTGAGGCACCGCCCTTGAGAGATGGCAGTGGCTCCATGGAACACAAACTTCCTATCCTCTTGCAGGATGACAGCATTTCTGCTTACACCCCTGCCGCTCCGCCAGTGTGTGTGCTGTTGCCTGTCAGTCAACCAGCCCAGACTGGTGCAACCGATGTCAAGATGGGTGCAGTGTGAAACCAACCCTTCTAGGCTCAGAGCTGCTTGAGGCTGTCCTCCAGGGCTATCTGCAGTCTCCTCAATTGTAGGTCAGCTACCTTCCACCACTCATACTGTATAGGAGAAGAACCTCTTTGGATCACTAGGAGAGTAAAAGACACATGGAAGATGGACACGAAGGCAATGCACAAGGGCAATTGGTTTAATTTTTTTATCTATTACTTAATGACTGAATTGATTAAATTGGTTTGGAAGGAGCATTTTCTGGTTGTTTTTATTTTTGTGTTGACAGAAAGAGGATGATGTGATGGTCAGTGATAGAGGAAAGTTAGAGTACTGGAATATTGGTGATTGGGGAGGTATGGTTGAGGTTACAGTTTATGAATAATGTTATCACGTAGAGTCTCGGCTGAAAAGGCCCATCTACATTGTAGCTTCCCTTCCACTTCCTGTTCCTCCTGTTGCACTTCCTCCACCTCTTCCTCATGCTTCTGCTCCTCATCTTCTTGCCTGATAGGTGGAAGCAAGGGCTGTTGGCTCATAATAGAGAGCATGCAGCATGCAGAATACACCTTAAAGCTTGGTACTCATTCCTGACTGGAGACATGAGCCATGTCATGAGGGATTACCCTTTCCAGCCAATAGCCAGTGTCATGCCCAGTAAAGGCTATGTTCTAGTCATAACTTTAAATATGGACTGTATTCAGCATAGTATCTTCTGGGGCCGAATTTTCTTTTTAAATGTGCCACAATAGATATTAAAATGGCTGCCAAGGGTCAGATGACACTTGCAATTTTAGTCCGACTCAGAAGTATCTCAAGCATCCAGAAAGTTCCTAATTGAATGACCATGGGTGACATGCCTCCCTTGGATGGACATACCAAGACAAAACTATTTGTGAAATTCACACCTGCTATTGTTTGTGGTCTGACCCAAAACTCAATATCTACAGATTCCGAGATTCACTGTCTCCAAGTTTGAAACTTAACAAAGAGAGCTGTAAGAAAACATTATATGATAAGTAGGTGCAAATGGCCATCATCCATTCCCTACTGTGTAGCAATGGCTTTGACCTTTAAATCATTCTGGGTAGATAATAAAAGTATTGAACAAGTGGCCACCTGACCAAAACTCATCACAAATAATGAATCTTATTAGTCCAAGCACCAGTGAGAAACTGTCCGGTCTTCAAACAACAGCTGGAGAGATAGCAACAAGGGCAGAACACCTATGCCTTAAAACAGGAGACTACAACATCCTTAGGTCTCCAAGCCTGTTCCTTTTCAGGTCCACCAGTATAGAAAACCAACCTCCTGGTAATGAGACTACAGCAAATAACTTTGTGACCTGCTGAAAATCCACCTCTTCGAGAGAATCCTGCAACAACTTCGATATATGACTCTGGCTATCGAATCCATGTAACTAAACATCAGGAGTGAAAACACCTTCTTCACCGGGCCCGCAACACGTGCCTTTTCCTCAGGATAAGCCAAAATTCACGTGACTTACGAACTATTCCTCTGTTTGTAATCGGTTAAAGAGCACTATCCTCTTTAGTGGCTTTCTTTCTTGAGAGAGTGTGTGTGTGCAAGCGTGTGTGTGTTGAATGAGTGACGTAGCATTATACTTTCGGGTTGATCATGTGAATAAAAATGATCCTATTTACTTAAAACCTTGAGGTTATTCAAATTGGCCATACAATCAGAGGTTAAGAACACACACATTTTTCTTTTCAAACACTCAGTTCGGGTTCCGCCAGGGCCACTCAGCTCCAGACCTCATTACAGCCTTGGTTCAAACATGGACAAAAGAGCTGAACTCAAGAGGTGAAGTGAGAGTGACTGCCATTGACATCAAGGCAGCATTTGACTGAGTATGGCATCGAGGAACCCTAGCAAAACTGGAGTCAATGGGAATTGGGGAAAAACTCTCCGCTGGTTGGAGTCGTACCTAGCGCAAAGGAAGATGGTTGTGGTTGTTGGAGGTCAATCATCTCAGCTCAAAGACATCACTGCAGGAGTTCCTCAGGGTAGTGTCCTAGGCCCAACCATCTTCAGCTGCTTCATCAATGACCTTCCTTCAATCATAAGGTCAGAAGTGGGTATGTTCACTGATGATTGCACAATGTTCAGTACCATTTGCGATTCCTTAGATACTGAAGCAGTCAGTGTAGAATTGCAGCAAGACCTGGACAATATCCAGGCTTGCAGACTTGGGTTGATAAGTTGCATTCGCGCCACACAAGTACCAGGCAATGACCATCTCCAATAAGAAAGAATCTAACCATCTCTCCTTGACATTCAATGGCATTACGACTGCTGAATTGCTGTAAGAAAGGTACGGCAATAATCATGGGGAATTTTAATATGCATATAGACTAGATTAATCATATTGGCAAGGGGAGCCTCGAGGGAGAGTTCATTGAATGTATAAGAGATTGTTTTTTGGAGCAATATGTTGTGGAACCAACCAGGGAGCAGGCTATTCTAGATTCAGTATTGTGTAATGAGGTGGGATTAATTAATGATCTCATAGTTAAGGATCCTCCAGGGAAGAATGATCATAACATGCTAGAATTTCAAATTCAGTTTGAGGGCGAGAAACTGGAGTCCCACACTAGCATTCTGGAGTTAAACAAAGGTAATTACATTGGCATGAGGACAGGTTTGGCCCTAGTGGACTGGGCAGGAAGACTAAAAGGTAGGACAGTTGATGGGCAGTGGCAGATGTTTAAGGAGATATTCAAATCCTCCCAACTAAAATATATTCCAGAGAGGAAGAAAGATTGTAAGAGGGGGAAAAAACATCCATGGGTAAGCAAGGAAGTTAAGGGTAACATAAAGTCAAAAACTAAAGCATACCATATTGCAAAGGCCAGTGGCAGGCTGGAAGATTGAGAAACTTTTAAAGATCAACAAAGGGTTGTTAAAAAAGTAATAAAAAGAGCAAAGGTAAGTTATGAAAGAAAACTTGCGCAAAATATAAAAACAGATAGAAAAAGCTTCAATAAGTATATAAAAGGGAAGAGGTAGCTGAAGTGAATGTTGGTCCCTTAGAGGATGAGACTGGGGAGTTAATGGTGGGGAACACAGAAATGGCGGAGACACTAAATCAGTATTTTGCCTCAGTTTTCACGGTGGAGGACACTAGTAACATCCCAATAGTAACAAGTAATGCAAAGATTATAGGAAGGGAGGAACTTAGAACAATCATCATCACGAGGGAAAAAGTACTGAGCAAGCTATTGGGATTGAAGGCAGACAGGTCCCCTGGGCCTGATGGCCTACATCCTAGGGTCTTAAAGGAAGTGGCAGCGGAGATAGTGGATCCATTGGTTATAATATTCCAAACTTCCCTGGATGCGGGAAAAGTTCCAGTGGATTGAAAAAATGCTCATATAACGCCCTTATTCAAAAAAGGAGGGAGGAAGAAAGTAGGAAACTATAGACCAGTTAGTTTAACATCTGTCATTGGAAAATTGTTAGAATCCATTATTAAGGAAGTAATAACAGGACATTTAGAAAGTCAAAACGCAATCCATCAGAGTCAGCATGGTTTTATGAAGAGTAAATTGTGTTTGACTAATTTGCTAGAGTTCTTCGAAGATGTAACAAGTAAAGTGGATAATGGGGATCCTGTAGATGTAGTATATCTGGACTTCCAGAAGGCATTTGATAAGGTGCCGCACAAAAGGTTAATACACAAGGTAAGATCACATGAGATTAGGGGCAATTTATTAGCTTGGATAGAGGATTGGCAAGATGCAACTAGTGGGGGTGCCACAGGGTTCGGTCCTCGGGCCCCAACTATTTACAATCGAGATTAATGACTTGGATGCAGGGATAGAAGGTACTATAGCCAAATTTGAAGATGACACTAAAATAGGTGGGATAGTACATTCCAAGAAAGAAATAATAAATTTACAAATGGATATGGTGAATGGGCCAAAATTTGGCAGATGGAGTTTAATGTGGATAAGTGTGAGGTTATCCATTTTGGTCAGAAGAATAGAAAGGCAAATTATTATCTAAATGGAGAGAAACTTCAGAGTGCAGAGGGATCTGGGTGTCCTCATGCATGAATCACTGAAAACTAGTGTGCAGGTGCAGCAGGTAATAAGGAAAACAAATGGAATTTTGGCATTTATTGCTAAAAGAATAGAGTATAAAAGTAGGGAAGTGTTGCTGCAACTGTACAAGGCATAAGTGAGACCGCACCTGGAGTATTGCGTACAGTTTGGTCCCCTTACTTGAGGAGGGATATAGTTGCATTGGAGGCAGTTCAGAGGAGGTTCACTAGATTGATTCCAGGGATGAGGGGTTTGTCTTATGAAGATAGATTGAACAGTTTAGGCCTCTACTTTCTATAGTTTAGAAGAATGAGAGGAGATCTAATTGACGTATATAAGATGATTAAGGGGATTGACAAATTGGATGTAGAGAGGATGTTTCCTCTGGTGGGGCAATCTAGAACAAGAGGTCATAGTTTTAGGATAAGAGGTAGCTGATTTAAAACAGAGATGAGGAGAAATTACTTGTCTCAAAGGGTCGTGAGTCTGTGGAATTCACTACCCCAGAGTACAGCAGATGCCGGGACATTGAGTAAATTTAAGGAGGAGATAGACAGATTTTTAATTAGTAAAGGGTTGAAGGGTTATGGAGAACAGGCAGGAAAGTGGAGTTGAGGCTGAGATGAGATCAACCATGATCGTATTGAATGGCAGAGCAGGCTCGAGGGGCTGAATTGTCTACTCCTGCTCCTAGTTCTTATGTTCTTATGTTATGAATCCCCCACTATCAACATTCTGGGGGTTACCATTGACCAGAAACTGAACTGAACTTGAGTAGCCATCTAAATTCTATGGCTACAATACAGGTCAGAGGCTGAGAATCCTGCGGCGAGCAACTCACCTCTTGACTCCCCAAAGCCTGTCCACCATCTACAAGGCACAAGTCAGGCACTCCCTTCCGAACAGGTGTACCTACCCCACATGGATCAATTGGACTGGAATGAGCTGAATCTGACCTTCTCAGAGAATAAATTGGAAGCAAGAAGGAAAAGTTCAAGAACTGAAATTGTTTTTATTTTTAAAAAAATTACAGCAGCAGGCTTCGCATATATTAACAATAGAAAATAGAATGGCTGACTTTAATGTGAAATCATTTGTCGAACAGGAGGATTTAACTTGGCATAGGTTAGCTACCTTAACCATTGAAGAGCTCAGAGCAGTAGCTGACCAGGAGGAACTTAGAGTGAGGAAAAGGGCAACAAGACTGAGGTGCTTAAAGTGCTGGCTGAGCAATTTTCCCTCACCTCGGAACTGGAACAGGCAGAAGATATAGAACTTGAAACAGATCAGCTTACCTGAGCCAAAACCTGCCTGGAGGAGCAGAGTAGAGTTAGAATTTCAGACGAAAAAGGAGGAATGAGAGAGAGAGAGAGAGAGAGTTTTCCAGGGGGAAAAGTTTGATAAGGAATTACAAGCACAAAAAGACAGTGAAATGAGACAGATTGAATTGGCTAGGAAAAGAATGTCTTTATGTAGTGGAGAAGCCACTGGTAATTCAAATGACCCTCGTCCAGTTACAAGCTTTGATTTCTTAAAGTATTCCCGGTTAGTACCCAAATTTGAAGAAGATGATATTGAAGCCTTCTGCATATCCTTTGAGAAGCTTGTAGACCAGTTAAAATGGCCTGAAGGAAATTGGACTCTCCTGCTGCAAGGCCATTTAACAGCAAAAGCCCGCAATGTTTATTCCCTGTTGTTGGTCAGGAATTCCACAAACGACGAACAATCTAAAAATGCTATCCTGAGTGCTTATGAATTAGTACCAGAAGCATATCGCCAGAAATTTAGGCACTCTCGCAGAAAGCCTACTCAAACCCTCTTCAAATTTGAGATACTTAAGCAACTCGCTGTGTGTATGAGGGATTAAGAAAGGTAATCCTGTTGGAGGAGTTCAAATATTGCCTTCTGTACAGCCTTAAGTCTCATGCGGAAGAGGAGAGGATTTTAACAGTCAGGAATGCTGCAACCCTCACTGATGATTATGAGCTCACACATAGACCCAGGAACACAGGTAAACCCTTTCCTAATAACCCCCAGAAATTCGGAAACGACAGAAGAGTGGAATATCATAGGAGATGGGGTAACGAGGAGAAAGAGGCTAGGATTGAGAGAGTGAGAAGTCACCCCCAAGCCAGGAGAAGCCACATGGAGCAGGACTGACACCCAGAAACCTGTGTGTTCCCATTGCAGTAAAACAGGACACACAGGAAACTCAAGGGGAACCCAATTGGTTTGATAGGGATCTACAAAAGCAGCCCTGAGAAGGATAACCCTGTGGGTGGTGTAGCAGACCAGACTGTTGCCCTAACTGCCAAAATTGATCCCTCTATCAGTACTGCCCTATGCATGATAGAACCAGACAAAGTCCCTGAAAGTTACCTGAGTTTTGTCCTCCCAGAAACAGTATCCCCCTACCCCTCATATTAGAGTAGGCACAAACCAGGTCACGGTCTCTCTAGAGGATACCATATTTAAACCATTGAACACTCTTGTGCATGTGGTAATAAATGTTCCAAAAAACAGCCAGGCTGAGAGAGGCACAACATGATTGACTCAGATGCAGGCCACCAGAAGAAACAAATACGAACACCAGCATACCACCTGGATGCCCTGAAATGTGGGGACTCAGTTGGACAGACCCCATGATTAACCTACACCTATCGGTTGCAATGCAGGCAGCAGGCCAGTTTTCTGCTGCCTAATCATTTGAATGATCACTTTGTCAAGCCAGTGAAAACCTCACTATTCATGGGCTGGACGCAGCAGCAGAGGAGCCAACATCACAAGTGGCTAGCACCACTTAAAGCTAGCCTGCTTAAAGAGGAGATGCATTGTGGCTGGAACAGGTGCTGGGAATTGTGGTTAAAGAGAATATGATCTGGGAAAGAGTGAGGAGTGGCACAACGGGAAGAATGCAGGTTCCAAGATTTTCAGACACAGCACTGGAGATCTTGGTGGAGGAGGTGGAAAAGAGGAGTGATGTCCTGTATCCATAGGGGGAAGGGGGCCCTCCAGATACAAGGTCAAAAAGCAATGGCAGCAGATAACTGAGGAGGTCAAGGCCAGGAATCAAGCCCTGAAGACATGGATGCAGAGCCACAAAGGTTTTGATGATCTCACATGATGGTTCAAGATCAGTGAATATGTCTTCAATGCCACATCTCACCAACTGCACCACTACCCTCACACACTGCTGAATGCACCAAATACCTACCAACTATTTCTATCAACTACAACTTATGTCTTATATTCACATGTGTGATGGAATCAGAGGTTGCAAAGCTTATTTTTTTTTAGACCCTAACTGAGAGGGAAACTAAAATTGAAACAGAAGCTGGAAATACAACTTCAGGTTTCTGGGGAAACTGACACTGGTTAGAACCAGATAAAAGGAGACAGAGTCCTCCTCAGGCTAGGCAGATCAGGCAGGAGTGGAGCACCGGCAAGCAGAAGAAAGTGAAGACTGAATCCAGAGAACTGTTTCTGTTACTTAACATTGCTGATTAATACAGTGCACGTGTTGTCACCGAAGGACTCAGAAGACTGGTAAACACACACCATCAAGACTGTCATGAGCAGAGATGAGAAGGTTCTGGAGAAGAGTGCCTTGTGGTAAAGACCACACCTGTGGAGTTCGAATTCAGAAGAAACTGCTGTCGGAAGAAGAACAGCAGCTAAATCCTTGAAAGGAGCTGAAAATCTCCCTAAGGAACCTCAGGGTTGTGAAGAACTGTGTGACTATAATTGTTGTCATATATACTCAGTGAACTGCCCAGTGAAACTATGGGACCAATCTCTGTTGTATACAATAGTTAAGGTGTAATTTGTAATATATATATAGATTGACTGTGATCTGTCTGTTGTTTCATGTTTAATTTATATTGGTTTTGGTTTGAGTGTTCAAGTAAAATTTATAAAAGTGAAATTCTGCCCATTTGGTTTGGTTTTCTAAATTGGGGTTAACTGGTGGATTTGATTTGTTTTGTGTATTGGTGGTCTCCACAGGGATCATAACAAAATTGAGGGCTCGTCCAGGACAAGATCATCCGTGATTAGGCAGTAAAATGGGTTTCCTGAAATTTTACACAGTTTAAACAAACAAGATTTCACATTTACTTTGGCTGTGTTCAATGGGAAACTAAATTGAGTACAATCAATATACAGGAATTTGTTAAGAGGGAGGATTTGACTCTCAGTATATTGCAACAGTTGGAAAACACTGATTTGGTCACAATATCGGCACACATGGGGACTAGTGTAAGCCCAGGGGCTAGGAAAGTGGAGATAATCCAAGAATTGGTTCCTCAATTGAAGCTGGATAAAGAAAAGTATGTTTCTGCTAGTATTCAAATAGAACTAACCAAAATTGAGTTAGACAAGTTTGGAAAGAGAAGAAAGAGAAAAAAAAAAGAGTAAGACTATTACAATTTGAAATGAGAAAACATGAATTCAAAAGGGAAAGGGAAGTAAAAGAATGAGAACATGAAATGCAAAAATTGGCATTAGACCACAAAGTAAAAATGGAAAGGCTCAAAGTTGGTGGGTGTTCATCGGGGGGAAAATTGTGAATGTACCGCATGAAACTCCTTGTAGTTTTGATTTGACAAAGAATGTAAATGTGGTATCTAAATTTAATGAAGAGGGAGTAGAAATGTACTTTGTGTAATTTGAGGAAATTGCCATGAATCTGGAGTGGCCAAAATCATCTTGGCCGATGCTCGTACAGAGTGTTTTCAAAGGAAAAGCTTTGGAGGTGCACTCATCTCTTTCAGATGAGCAGGCACGAGACTATGACGGAGGAAAGATTGCTGTTTTAAATGCCTATAAGTTGGTACCAGAGACCTACAGACAAAATTTAGGAATTTAAAAAAAGCAGGGCCAGACATACATGGAATTTTCTAGGGAAAAGGAAATTGTGTTTGATAAGTGGCATAGATCGATGAAGATTGCACAAGATTTTGAGAACCTTAGGGAAATAATTCAGATGTAAGAATTCAAAAATAGTGTCCATTCAGGATTAAAGTCCCACTGGAAGAACATAAAGTTGGCAAAATAAGGGATGCCGCAGTAATGGTAGATGATTACAAATCGACCCACAAAAGCTTTAGTTACAATCCCCAGTTTGGAAACTTGCAGAGAGGTTGAAGAAATAGGAGGTTTGATGATGAAAAGAGATCTGGTTTTATTGAGAAAGATGGCAAACGTAAAGAAACAGACACTCCTCAGGTTAGTAAAACTGAAGGTCAGGAGGAAAAGTTTGGTTCGAGGGGACCAACATGCTATTTCAGTCATAAGGAAACACATGTGAAGGCTCAGGGTTGGAACTAGAAAAACGAACCTGTTGCATGTGTACAGTCAAAGGGTGTTTTGACAGGAGAAACTGTTCTAGCGGGTGATGTTCAGGTCAAGCAGATAATTTCTCCCATGTTCACTGATAGAGTGAATCAGATTGTAGAGAACTATAGAAGTTTTCTGTTGGAGGATGAGGTATCCCCAGAGTCGATTGGTGAAGCAGGCAAGTCAATTGTCATCCTTAGAGATGCAGTCACTGATGTTGACAGGTGATATGAAATTCTTACCCGGTAGTTTGTGGAACGTGAAGGTGTTAATCCAAGGGATGACTAGAACCTATTTATCTGTTCCTTTATATAGGGTTGATTTAAAGTGTGATTTGGTCACAGGTTCTGTTATCATCAGGATTGTTCCTAGTCCGCCCATTGAGGGGGTAGATTTTCTGCTAGGAAATGACTTGGATGGGGATAAGGTACTGGAGTCTCCAGTAGTTTCAGAAAAGCCAGTTGAGGTTGCTAAAATAGAAGTTTTATAGGAAACATTTCCCAGAATATTCCCAGACTGTGTTGTGACTAGATCCCAGGCTTATAGGTTAACCAAGATGAGATGGATGCAGTTGTTGTGGAGGACAATTCGGGTTTTTGGTTGACTGAGATTTCTTTCAAGGATTTGGATGGAAATGTTGGTGGTAAAGGCTCCAAGGCTAACAATGGTGAATTGTTAATTGGATCTTCTTTAATTGAGGCACAACAGGCAGATTCTGAATTGAGAAGCTTGTCTCAGGCAACATATCCTGAAGCAGAGGCTGAAGGGTCCATGAGAGTTATTATGTAAAGAATGACATTTTGATGAGGAAGTGGAGATCTTCCCTAAGGCCCGCTGATGAATATTGGGCTGTAGTCCATCAGATTGTTGTCCCTCCTTGCTACCGCCGTGAAATTTTGAGAGTTGCCCATGAGATTCCATTTGCAGCTTATTTGGGAATTGAGACTAGGTTAATGATGCATTTTTACTAGCTGAAACTGCACAAGGATGTGGTTGACTTCTGTAAGGCCTGTCACACATGCCAGATGATTGGGAAGCCATGGCCTTTGATTAAGTCAGCCCCATTAATACCGATACCTGCATTTGAAATGTTCAGTAGGGTTCTTGTGTATTGTGTAGTTGTAGCACAGGTGATAGAAAATGTAGATGGTGACACTGGTGCATACGATACACTAGATGATGAGTCTAAGACTGAGTGTTCCCAGACTGGACCTCCTGCAGTGAAGCTGGTGAATGCAAAGATGTTGGAGGGTCTGGATGAGGTGATACAACATCTACCTGAGTACCACAGGAAAGACATAACTGACCTATTGAGGGAGTATAAGCCGGTATGTTCAGATAAGCCAGGTTGTACTTTTCTGGCACTTCATGAGGTTGATGTAGGGGATGCTAAACCAATTAAGCAAAACCCAATCAGACTCAATCCCAATAAATTGGCCAAGGTCAGAGAGGAGGTTCAGTAGATGTTGAGTAATGATATAACGGATCCTAGTCAAAGTAGTTGGTGTTCTCCTGTTGTTTTAGTACCAAAACAAGGCAGTTCTCAAAGGTTCTGTATGGATTGCTGAAAGATTACTCTGGTAACTAAGATGGACTCCTATCCAATCCCAAGACGAGGATTGTATTGATAGGCTGGGGAACTCGGCTTTTGTTATCAAGATTGATTTACTTAAAGGATGTTGGCAAATTTCTTTGTCTGATAAAGCTAAGGAAAGATCTGCTTTTTGTGACACCAGATGGTCTGTTCCAGTGTAAAGTCATGCCATTTGGTATGAAAAATGCACCGGCCATATTTCAAGTGATTGCCAAATTGACTAACTGTGTTGTGTACATCGATGACCTTTTGGTGTACAGTGACACTTGGAGGGAGTGATAATGTCAGACACTTAAGAACTTTGACTGGCTGGCCAAGGCTAACCTTGTCGTAGGCCTGGCAAACAGCAAGTTTGTCAAGGTCAGGGTCACTTCTTTAGCACATATCATGGGTCAAGGTCAAGTATTACCATGAGAGGCCAAGGTGCAGGCGATAATAGATTTTCCTGTACCCAAGACAAAGAAAGAAGTGTTATGGTTTCTGGACATGTGTGGGCTATACCGGAAATCTATCGGCTAATTGCAGCACAGTAGTCACCCCATTGATGAATATAAAGACAGTAAAAAGGAACTTAAGCAAGGAGTCAGGAGGGCGAAAAGGGGTCATGAAAAGTCATTGGCAAACAGGATTAAGGATAATCCCAAGGCTTTTTATACATATATAAAGAGCAAGAGGGTAACTAGGGAAAGGGTTGGCCCACTGAAGGACAGAGAAGGGAATCTATGTGTGGAGCCAGAGGAAATGGGTGAGGTACTAAATGAGTACTTTGCATCAGTATTCACCAAGGAGAAGGACTTGGTGGATGATGAGCATAGGGAAGGGATAGTCCAGATAGTCTCAGTCATCTCATTATCAAAAAGGAGGAGGTGTTGGGTGTCTTGCAAAGCATTAAGGTAGATAAGTCCCCAGGGCCTGATGGGATCTACCCCAGAATACTGAGGGAGGCAAGGGAAGAAATTGCTGGGGCCTTGACAGAAATCTTTGCATCCTCATTGGCTACAGGTGAGGTCCCAGAGGACTGGAGAATAGCCAATGTTGTTCCTTTGTTTAAGAAGGGTAGCAAGGATAATCCAGGAAATTATAGGCTGGTGAGCCTTACATCAGTGGTAGGGAAATTATTAGAGAGGATTCTTTGGGACAAGATTTAATCCCATTTGGAAACAAACAAACTTATCAGCAAGAGGCAGCATGGTTTTGTGAAGGGGAGGTCGTGTCTCACTAACTTGATTGAGTTGTTTGAGGAAGTGACAAAGATGATTGATGAAGGAAGGGCAATGGATGTTATCTATATGGACTTCAGTAAAGCCTTTGACAAGGTCCCTCATGGCAGGCTGGTACAAAAAGTGAAGTCACACGGGATCAGAGGTGAGCTGGCAAGATGGATATAGAACTGGCTCTGTCATAGAAGACAGAGGGTAGCAGTGGAAGGGTGCTTTTCTGAATGGAGGGCTGTGACTAGTGGTGTTCCACAGGGATCAGTGCTGGGACCTTTGCTGTTTGTAGTATATATAAATGATTTGGAGGAAAATGTAGCTGGTCTGATTAGTAAGTTTGTGGACGACACAAAGGTTGGTGGAGTTGCAGATAGTGATGAGGATTGTCAGAGGATACAGCAGGATATAGATCGGTTGGAGACTTGGGCGGAGAAATGGCAGATGGAGTTTAATCCGGACAAATGTGAGGTAATGCATTTTGGAAGGTCTAATGCAGGTGGGAAGTATACAGTAAATGGCAGAACCCTTAGGAGTATTGACAGGCAGAGAGATCTGGACGTACAGGTCCACAGGTCACCTAAAGTGGCAACGCAGGTGGATAAGGTAGTCAAGAAGGCATACGGCATGCTTGCCTTCATCGGTCGGGGCATAGAGTATAAAAATTGGCAAGTCATGCTGCAGCTGTACAGAACTTTAGTTAGGCCATACTTAGAATATTGCGTGCAATTCTGGTCGCCACATTACCAGAAGGACGTGGAGGCTTTGGAGAGGGTACAGAAGAGGTTTACCAGGATGTTGCCTGATCTGGAGGGCATTAGCTATGAGGAGAGGTTGGATAAACTCGGATTGTTTTCACTGGAACGATAGAGGTGGGGGGTGACATGATAGAGGTTTACAAAGTTATGAGCGGCATGGACAGAGTGAATAGTCAGAAGCTTTTTCCCAGGGTGGAAGAGTCAGTTACTAGGGGACATAGGTTTAAGGTGAGAGGGGCAAAGTTTATAGGGGATGTGTGAGGCAAATTCTTTACACAGAGGGTGGTGAGTGCCTGGAACTTGCTGCCGGGGGAGGTGGTGGCAGCAGGTACGATAATGACGTTTAACAGGCATCTTGACAAATACATGAATAGGATGAGAAGAGAGGGATACAGTCCCCGGAAGTGCAGAAGGTTTTAGTTTAGGCAGGCATCAAGATCGGCGCAGGCTTGGAGGGCCGAATGGCCTGTTCCTGTGCTGTACTGTTCTTTGTTCTTTGTTCATTGACTAATCTGTTAAAGAACAACATGACGTTTAAATGGTCAGAATCATGCCAAACAGCATTTGAGAAGTTAAAGGCTACTTTAATAAAAGAACCACTTCTTCCAGCCCCAGACTTTTATAAACCATTCAAAGTGACTATTGATGCCAGTGATGTAGGGGTAGGAGCAATGCTGCTCCAAGATGATGATGCTGGTATGGAACGGCCTGTTAGCTACTCCTCTGGGGTGCTCAATAAACATCAAAGTACTTGACCATCGAGAAAGAAGCTTTAAGTCTTGAACTATCTTTACAACAGTTTGAGGTATATATAACCAATAGTCAGAGAGAAGTATTGGTTTATACAGATCACAATCCAGTTGTGTTTTTAGAAAAGTTCAGAACAAAGAATCCCCTGGCTATTTCATTGAAGCTTAATGTTACAGCCATTTACACTGAAAAGTGTACATGTAGCAGGGAAAAGCAATATAATTGTTGATACTCCATCTGGAGTTTAAAGAATGTAAAAAGAAGGAAGGCCCTGAGTTATGATAATTCTATGATGGCTAAGGGAGTGGTGTGGGAAAGAGGGGTTCCATTTCATGGGGCATTGGCATCAGTTTTGGAACCGGGGGGATCTGTACCGATGGGATGGTCTCCACCTGAACCGATCTGGAACCAGTGTTCTAGCGAAACGGATAAATAGGGTGGTCTCTAGGACTTTAAACTAGTCTTGTCTTCCGACTGTAGGCCTCCTGCAGTACCAGCAGTGGCAACCAATCTCAGTGGTGCTGCTCAATGCAGGGCTGCCGGCTCGCTGATTGGCCAGCAGTTCTGGAGGCAGAAGCTCTTCTTTTAAAGGGACTGTATCCCCAACAGCAGGCAGCTAATTGCCTACCCGTCATTAAATAACTACAGGGGTCCGACCGAGGGCCGAGGCAGGTTCTCCTCCCAGCCTTCCAGCCTGATGCCAGGACCCCAGGCTCCAGAATAAATCCTGCCCAATGACACTGTGTGTCTTAGAAGATAGGTGAGAGGCAGGATTTGCATGTGGTGTGACATTGGCCATGATTGGGCTGTAGCCAGGGCAGGAGGTAAGGATAATGCAAGTGCCAACTCACTGGAGGGCAAGGTCACACATGGGATCCACTGCAAAGGACTCTGGCGAGGACAGCCTACAGAAGAATGCTGATGGGAATGCACAATAAAATGCTTGGTGCATTGGAAAGTCTGCCAAAGACTCTGCATTCAATGTTATGGAGCATGAAGGAGTTCAGCACCAACTTGGCACAGAGCTTTACACAGAGCTTAGAGCCCTTCCTTTTCAATATGGAAGTGGTGGCCAAATCCGTTTGCACACTTGTAGATCCAACCATGAAGGAGATGTCTGATGGCCAATGTTGCAGCTTCCATTGCAGACAAGCAGCAACTACACGACATCTGAGTGTGTAGAGGAAGCTTAGATTGAAGTCATGCAAGTTCAGCTTGCTGCCATCATAGCTGTTGATTACAGTGCTCAAAGGAGCTGACAAGGTCTCACAGCAGATTATTAGGATTGCTGAGGCACTGACCTGGGGGAGTGGCAGTGATTTCATAGAGCACAAACCTCCTATCCTCTTTCATGAAGACAGCATTTGTTCTTCCACCACTGTCACTCTGCCAGTGCCCTTGCTTTTGCCTGTCAGGCAGTCCACGCAGACTGCTGCTGCCCATGCTGAGTTGCAGTCCTTCTACACCCAGAGTTGCTCTAGCCCATCCTCCATCTGCAGTCTCCTCCACTGAAAGTTAGCAGACTTCCACCAGCAATGTTGCAGCCACTGGGATACTGCTGTGTAGGACAGGCAAAGGCACGTCAAGACAGGCACTCAGGGAATGCACAAGGGTGTTTCATTGACTTTTGTATGCAATAAAGTATCCTTTCATTTATAAATTTGGTTTGGAATGTGTATTTTGTGGTGATTTTTATTTTTGCATTGTGGTCAAGCAGACACTGTGATGGTCAGTTGTAGAGGAAAGGTGAGGTGTGGGACTGTTGGTGAATGCAGAATTTGTGTTGCAGTGGTAGCGCACGATGATGAGTACTGCACGGACAGCCTGGGCAGAAAGGGACTATCTAGGTTGCCTCCTCACTTCCTCTACCTCCTATTCCTCCTCATCCTCCTGCTCCTGAGCTGCTTGCCATATAGCTGATAGCAAGAGTTGTTCCTTCATGATGGCAAGTTTGTGCAGCAGACCACCACAAGTCCTGACATTTGCTTTGCTGAGTTCAGTTCTTCAGTAAACCAGGGTGGTCTAGGCAGCAGAAGTATTGTTTCAGTATGCCAATGATCTGATATATCTCATTTTGTATCTTATTGTGTGCAGGATGCACATGTGTGCATGAAGTGTGCACCGGAGTTAACAGCTTTAAATAGTGGTGGTGCAGGATGGGGGTAGGGTCCCTGCTGCTGCTGAATGCATGTTCAACTTTGTGAGGTTAAGAGAAAGCATTAGCTGTAGTGTTGAGTTTCAAAATAGGAAAGCTGGGGTCAAATCAGCTCTGCATGCTGATTGACATAATGCCTGCTCTGCATGCTTCCAGCAGACATTCACTGTGCACACAAACAGCTGCACGAATATCGCGTCCAGCGTGATTCATTTTACAAGTGAGTACGCCTTGGACTCCCTTTTGGAGCTCTAAGGGTGCCCATAGTGCCCAAGTAATGGCCACTAATGAGCTCAATTTCTCACCTCTTTTAAAGGCTAACACACTTACCCCTTCTACAGAGCAGCCACTTGGAAGAAATAAGTTAGGCTTGAGACATTGTACACAGCACTAATCAAAAACACTGTGGTAAAACACACTGACACCATTCATGTATCAGACAGAGTATAAAATAAATTGGATGCAATTGATATGTACATTGTGCAAGAATATCTTTGTCATTGTGCAGAATATTGTAGGAGCACAAAAAGAATGAGCATTGATAAAAGTACAGTTCAGTTTAGGGACATTTTATTTTATACAAATGAACGGGAGGGTTCCTTAATGGTGCAGCTCTAGCACTTAGTTAGATGTATCTTATAATGATGCCTAACCTACCAGTCTTTCTCCAACACACTAGCAGAATATCAAGAAATTGCTCCTTATGACCACTGTCTTCATCCTTTTGAGGCACTGTTTCCAAATTGACTACTTTTTCCACATATTTCTTTACTCACTCCTCCTCCAGTTTTGGGACCCTTGGTTAAGCTTCTTTGTAGAACAAAGTTAGATAGCGTATAGCAACAGCAATGATACTGGAGATCTTACAGGGACAGTACCATAATGAAACTTTTGATCTGAAGCACAACTTCAAAATGATAATGGTATGCTCAGTAATGATCTTGGTGGTTGCATCAGCCTTATCCAAATTGGTGCTCAGGTTCTTTCCAGGCTGTTGCCAGGCCTGAAGAAGATAGCTTTGACCTCCCAGGCATCATCCTTTCAGTTTTTCTGCACCTTTAAATAACAGATGGCTGGCAGAAAATGACCTTTTTAATGAAATTTCATTTTTACTTTATCGGCAGAAGAGGCTCCTCCACATCATCCTCAGGTACTCTTACAATCCCACCTTCATCTTCTTCATCCTTCTTCATCATCTTCTTAAACTTAAATATCACCTCCCCTCCCTCGTGGAGCATTTACAGGATGGTCCCTTTCATTTCCAAGTAGTTCCGCCCATTTTTGCCTATCCTTTTAATTCTTGTGAGTGATTTCCTTTTACATTGACTGACAATCTTCTTTAATACCCTCTCTTAGCTGTCCTAATATATTTTACTTCTTCTATACTTTGCATATTTCTCAGTATTTTCTTCTGTATTATTCCACATTTTTAATTTTTTTAAAAATATCTCCACTGAACCCCAGTATTAAATACCTACCTCTCTTTAACTTCTGGTCAGAATGTATTTAATTAATCTATATCTTAACCAGCTCAGATATAAATATTTCCCATTGCGGTCCATTATTTGTGTCATTTTGCCAACCAGTTAACCTTGACTCATTCCCCTTTCATCCAAATTAAATTTGTTAGTTCCCAATCCAACTGTCTCAGCGTGACTCAATGGAAGCACTGTTGCATCTGAGTCAGAAAGTTCTGGGTTCAGACCCCACTCTAAAGACTTGATCAGATAATCTAGGCTAGTACTGAGGGAGTATTGCACTGTTGGATATGCTGTCTTTCAGTTGAGACATTAAACCAAGGCTTCATTTGCTCTCTCAGGAAAAAAAATTGCATGACACTTTTCAATGAGGTGTAGAGGAGCTTTCCTAGTGTACTACCTAACATTTATCCCTCAATCAACATCATCTAAGAAGATTATCTGGTCATTATCTCATTGCTGTGTCTAGGATCTTACTGTGCAGAAATTGGCTGCTACATTACAAAAGGAGCTTTACTTCATTGGGTCTTTATTTCATCAGTTCTTTCTGTTTGACTTATCCTTTTTATTTAATTTCCATTTCAATCTAATTAGATTATAATCACTCCTTTCCAAGGGTTTTCCCGCACTCAGCTTACTTACTTATCAGGCCTGTTTGTTACCCAGAAACAGAACTAGCACTGCATGCTTTCTTGCTGTTCATGCAACATATTAAGAAAACAGTCCTGAATGGATCCCAAGAACCCCTTCCCATTTTGGCTCATGCAAATTTAAGAGTTAAAGTCCTATAACATTACAACTCTGTTAGTACTACAACCTCTATAAATTATCTACAAATTTCTTTCCATTGTTTGGTACTCTATAATGTATTCCCAATGTTGTAAAATATTCCTTACTCTTTCTTAGTTCAATCCAGACATAACCCATCCAAGCACCTTTTATTTTAAAAAGTCTCGTAATGTCCTTTTAGGGGTTGGTTAGCTCAATTGGCTAGATAGCTATAGTATGATGCAGAATAACACCAACAGTGCAGGTTCAATGTCTGTACCAGCTGAGTTATTTCCTTAGGCCTGCCACCTCGATAGTGATATCATGGCATAAGCCATGATTAGCAACCCTTGAACAATGAGGACACTACAGAGAGAGAGAATGTCCTTTTAATCCGCCTTCTCTATCGCTCCTTAAAATTTAGCTGGGAATATTTAGTACCCAAACTTGCCCTATTACGTACACTTGGTGCTGAGAAAGATGGCATGTTTCTTTTCATAGATGACATCATAGTGGCCAGGTTTCGCTGTTAAATTTCATAGTTAAGCTCCAGTTGCACTTTAATCAGATTTCAACAGTGAGATTTTAACAGAGCAATAATGCCTAATACCTGAACATAATGGCAGCAGGATTTCAGATGATGGTGTGTGTCACGAAAACATACTATGTTGAATGATGAGTTTTTTAATCCACCGGCAGGAAACCTGAATATTAATCTGGTGGAGATGAACCACTCAAACTTTGCAAGTTTCGAACTCTGCAGCTGAGTGTGAGCACCGAGGCAGATGCCTTGCTGCAGAAAGTAGTGTTCAGTGGTTTAATTGATCTGTGTTTGATTGTGTTCACCAATCGGTGATCACTGTGCTTAATTACTTAAGTCTGAGGGTGGAGCTAGGGAGTTTTGAGGAGGTTCCAGAAAGAACAGACAGAGACCCTTGAAGGAAATCAGCTGCATTGCTGCTTCCCAGAGAAACACCGAATCAGCCATCCACAACTTCAAACCAGAAGACTCAGGACTACCAAAAAAAAGCCACGCAACCACCAAATTCAGCCTGAATCCAGCTGAGTCACTAACCTCCACAGACTATATACCCATTTTATTTCTCTGGACTCTAATTCGACCAATCTATCCTTCCCCATTCTGTAACCTGTTTGTGCGTTTGTATGTATGTGAAAGTTGGAGCATATTTTATTATTTTACTTAGATCTGTTTAAGCATAATAAAGCTAAACTCTTTATTTTGCTAAATTGAAGAAAACCTATCCGATTGGCTCTTTTCATGATCGTGGCGCATGAACAGTTAAACACTCACTGAATTGGCAAGTATATCCACTTAAAAAAGAAATAAACCTGTTGTCATCAAGCAAGGAAAGGGAAAAGAGGGGAGCCCTTCGACCCCACATCACCTGATTGTAACATGTGTTATTGATATTATTACATATGTTGTTTAAATATAGTCATCCTGCTTGAATTAGTGACATTTTTCACTCCTAGCTATTAGTATTTCAAACCAGAAAAAATGAAAATGTAATGTTTGCACATTCCCTTCTGTGATTGTATTTTCCATAACTGGGGGGTGGCATTGATGCAGCATGCTTCGTTGCACACATTGACACCAAACATGCAGTATAATGTTTCCTATTTCTTATGAAAAAGAAAATTAGCATTGATGGCAAGTTTGGTGAAAGAGGCAATGTCACATCCATGCAGATATCTATCAGTTCCAGTAGAATTACTGCTGGTTGACAGTCTACTGTTCTATATTTAAAACACGCATTTCATGGAGCACTTCGATGACTTGCTGTACACATTAAAATGTTTCAGCAGAAGGATGATGGTTCTAACATTAGATAATTCAATAGCAGTCAGGATTTGCTGAGCAGAGCAGTGTTTATGCACCTATGCATGGACCACTGCTTGCTTCAGATTCAAAAGGGGTGTGAATAGGCAATATAACAGCTGCCCTCGCACTTGATTCTCAGAAACTCCAGATACTACATCGATGAATAAAAGAAAATGTCATGTCACATTGACATAACTTGGACTATGACTTCTTCTTGTGCACCTAGGGTAGGTGGTGGCATCGTGGTATTATCACTGGACCAGTAACCAGAAACCCAGGAGATTGATCTGAAGACATGGGTTCAAATCCCACCACAGCAGAAGGTGAAATTTTAATTTAATTAATAAATCTGGAATTAAAAGCTAGTCTAATGATGGCCATGAAACCATTGTCGATTGTCGTAAAAACCCTTCTGGTTCACTAATATCCTTGAGGGAAGGAAATCTGCTGTCCCTATCTGGTCTGGCCTACATGTGACTCCAAACCCACAGCAATGTGGTTAACTCTTACATGCCCTCTGAAATGGCCTAGCAAGCCACTCAGTTGTACCTAACCACGACAAAGTCAATAAAAAGGAATGAAACCAGACGGACCACCCGGCATCGACCTAGGCACCGGAAACGATAACATCAAATCCAGCCCTGTCGACCCTGCATAGTACTTTTTACTAACATCTGGGGCCATGTGCCAAAGTTGGGAGAGCTGTCCCACAGACTAGTCAAGCAACAGCCTGACATAGTCATACTTACGGAATCATACCTTACAGACAATGTCCCAAACACTGCAATCACTATCCCTGGGTATGTTCTGTCCCACCGACAGGACAGACCCAGCAGAGGTGGTGGGACAGTGGTCTACAGTAGGGAGGGAGTTGCCCTGGGAGTCCTCAACATCGACTCCAGACCCCATGAAGTCTCATGGCATCAGGTCAAACATGGTCAAGGTAACCTCCTAATGATTACCACCTACCGCTCTCCCTCAGCTGATGAGTCAGTACTCCTCCATGTTGAATACCATTTGGAGGAAGCACTGAGGGTGGCGAGGGCACAAAATGTACTCTGGGTGGGCGACTTCAATGTCCATCACCAAGAGTGGCTCGGTAGCACCACCACTGAAGGAGCTGGCTGAGTACTAAAGGACATAGCTGCTAGACTGGGTCTGCAGCAGGTAGTGGGGGAACCAACACGAGGGAAAAACATACTTGACCTTGTCCTCACCAATCTGCCTGCCGTAGATGCTTCTGTCCATGACTGTATTGATAGGAGTGACCACCGCACGGTCCTTGTGGAGACGAAGTCCCCCCTTCACATTGAGGATACCGTCCATCGTGTTGTGTGGAACTATCACCGTGCTAAATGGGATAGATTTCAAACAGATCTAGCAATGCAAAACTGGGCATCCATGAGGCGCTGTGGGCCATCAGCAGCCGCAGAATTGTACTCAACCACAATCTGTAACCTCGTGGCCCGGCATATCCTCCACTTTACCATTACCATCAAGCCAGGAGACCAACCCTGGTTCAATGAAGAGTGCAGGAGGGCATGCCAGGAGCAGCACCAGGCATACCTCAAAATGAGGTGCCAACCTGGTGAAGCTACAACACAGGACTATCTGCATGCCAAACTGCATAAGCAGCATGCAATAGACAGAGCTAAGCAATCCCATAACCAACGGATCAGATCGAAGCTCTGCAGTCCTGCCACATCCAGTCGTGAATGGTGGTGGACAATTAAACAACTAACTGGAGGAGGTGGTTCCACAAATATCCCCTTCCTCAATGATGGGGGAACCCAGCACATCAGTACGAAAGATGAGGCCAAGCATTTGCAACAATCTTCAGCCAGAAGTGCCGAGTTGATGATCCATCTCGGCCCCGTCCTGAAGTCCCCAGCATTACAGATGCCAGACTTCAGCCAATTCGATTCACTCCACGTGATATCAAGAAATGACTGAAGGCACTGGATACTGCAAAGGCTATGGGTCCTGACAATATTCCGGCAATAGTACTGAAGACCTGTGCTCCAGAACTTGCCGCACCCCTAGCCAAACTGTTCCACTATAGCTACAACACTGACATCTACCCGGCAATGTGGAAAATTGCCCAGGTATGTCCTGTACTCAAAAAGCAGGACAAATCCAACCTGGCCAATTACCGCCCCATCAGTCTACTCTGAATCAGTTAAAGTGATGGAAGGTGTCATCAACAGTGCCATCAAGCAACACTTGCTTAGCAATAACCTGCTCAGTGATGCTCAGTTTGGGTTCCACCAGGGCCACTCATCTCCTGAGCTCAATACAGCCTTGGCTCAAACATGGACAAAAGAGCTGAACTCAAGAGGTGAGGTGAGAGTGACGGCCCTTGACATCAAGGCAGCATTTGACCAAGTGTGGCATCAAGGAACCCTAGCAAAACTGGAGTCAATGGGAATCAGGGGGAAAACTCTCTGCTGGTTGGAGTCATACCTAGCACAAAGGAAGATGGCTGTGGTTGTTGGAGGTCAATCATCTGAGTACCAGGACATCACTGCAGGAGTTCCTCAGGGTAGTGTCCTCGGCTCAACCATCTTCAGCTGTTTCATCAATGACCTTCCTTCAATCATAAGGTCAGAAGTGGGGATGTTCGCTGATGATTGCACAATGTTCAGCACCATTCGCGACTCCTCAAATACTGAAGTGGTCCGTGTAGAAATGCAGCAAGACCTGGACAATATCTAGGCTTGGGCTGATAAGTGGCAAGTAACATTTACGCCACACAAGTGCCAGGCATTGACCATCTGCAACAAGAGAGAATCTAACCATCTCCCCTTGACATTCAATGGCATTACCATTGCTGAATCCCCTACTATCAACATCCTCGGGGCTACCATTGACCAGAAACTGAACTGGAGTAGCCATATAAATACCATGGCTACAAGAGCAGGTCAGAGGCTAGGAATCCTGAGGCGAGTAACTCACCTCCTGCCTCCTGACTCCCCAAAGCCTGTCCACCATCTACAAGGCACAGTGGCGCAGTGGTTAACACCGCAGCCTCACAGCTCCAGCGACCCGGGTTCAATTCTGGGTACTGTCTGTGTGGAGTTTGCAAGTTCTCCCTGTGTCTGCGTGGGTTTTCTCCGGGTACTCCGGTTTCCTCCCACAAGCCAAAAAAAAAGACTTGCAGGTTGGTAGGTAAATTGGCCATTATAAATTGCCCCTAGTATAGGTAGGTGGTAGGGAAATATAGGGACAGGTGGGGATGTGGTAGGAATATGGGATTAGTGTAGGATTAGTATATATGGGTGGTTGATGGTCGGCACAGACTCGGTGGGCCGAAGGGCCTGTTTCAGTGCTGTATCTCTATAACTAATAACTATAACTAAGTCAGGAGTGTGATGGAATACTCTCCACTTGCCTGGATGGGTGCAGCTCTAACAACACTCAAGAAGCTCGATGCCATCCAGGACAAAGCAGCCCGCTTGATTGTCACACCATCAACAAACATGCACTCCCTCCATCACTGACGCACAGTGGCAGCAGTGTGTACCATCTACAAGATGCACTGCAGCAACGCACCAAGGCTCCTTAGACAGCACCTTCCAAACCTGCGACCTCTATCACCTCAAAGGACAAGAGCAGCAGATGCATATGAACATCACCACCTGCAAGTTCCCGTCCAAGTTACACACCATCTTGACTTGGAACTATATCGCCGTTCCTTCACTGTCACTGGTGAAACTCCTGGAACTCCCTTCCTAACAGCACTGTGGGTGTACCTACCTCACATGGACTACAGCGGTTCAAGAAGGCAGCTCACCACCACCTTCTTAAGGGCAATTAGGGTTGGGCAATAAATGCTGGCATAGCTAGTGATGCCCACATCCCATAAATGAATAAAAAAAACCTCAGTGATAAGAGCAAAGCACCTGTCCTAGTGATACAGATCACCATTCGTGTTATGTTGCATGACATAAAGAGACAGTCTAATATTATTTTCTAACATAAAACATTGCTTTTTCACTTTTTACAGAATGTTATCATATGTATAGTATGTAGATTTCAAAATACCTATTCCTCATTTGGTAACCTTCCTGGGATAGAAATTTGTTGAGTGGTAGCACTAAATGGGCCAATGGAACTGAGTATGGGGTGGGAAGTATAACAGGGGGCCAATTCAATACTGCTCATATCGCATTACTTCCCAAGACTGATTTCTGCCCCCTAATGTTGAATATTACATGATAGGACTTGGAAAATTTACTAAACCACAGTAATTTATCGTTGTGATAAAATTCTCCTTGAATGCTGCACCATTAATGTTCAGATCAGATGTATGTAAGATCAGAAAAAAGTAACATTGGTGTCAAATCAAGGAAGTACCATCAATAAAGGTGATATTTGTGACTTGATGAAGTCTAGTGAGGCAGTGAAAGAAGGTCAAATATAGCAGATGGATGAAATTGAACTACATATTCACTTTAATTCTCTACACAGGACTAATCTGTTGAGGGAACTATCTGGTCTATTGTAAGGATTATTTTTAAAGCTTTTACTTTAAATGCAAGCAGTTAAGAAAATGGCATAAATATTCTAAAAATTCTTTGCTGTGCTTCAATCCCTCAAACAGACAACACTTCACTCGGATAAATTTTTCATTCAATCATCTATTGTTAGTTTTTCTCCTTATGGAGATGACACAGGATGATTAATGGAACTTCCCAGAATTCTGTCCCTAGATTCTGCAACTAGTACAAGGACAATGTGAACTCTTTCAGTTGTTTTCCATACTTTAATGTTAGTCAGATTGTCTTACAAATCTAAATGATCTTCCTTGAAGGAACTAAGCTTGTGGCTGTGTAGTTCAAATCACTTGGGGGATATATATCTGCTTGTTGAGTTATTTATTTGTAGTTCTGACAAGAATTTCTTGGGTTGACTCCATTACAGTGACAGGAATAGACAGTTTTTCAAATTCACTCACTTAACTGTTGGCAGATGTTTTAGATAAGCAAAATTTGGGGTGCTTAAAATTGATTGTCTTTGAATCACACTTCCAAGGGTATTGGCCACTGATCATAACCTTGTGAATTCACAGATTTATATCCAAGCATAATAGTAAAATAATAGTGGCTTCTTTAGGCAGCAATGCTAAAACATTCAGCTTGAGTTATAGGAGTGATTTCATTTGTATTATAAAAAGAAAAGAAAGGAAATATCCATAAAAACTTGCATCGACCTTAATATCCAAACTTGTATTTCTTAAGGGAGCAAGAAGAAACTTATTCGATTCTCTTGTTTATCCTCCCCAACCAACCCTGTATTTGACTCCTAAATTATCAGCAGAAGTGTTAACGTGGTTCAGTGCTCTTTCCTCTAAATCAGAATTTGGGGCTCAATCCCTACTCCAGGTAATGGTAGCATAAGATAGGCTGATGTTTCAGTTGGGAGAGTACACCAAGGTCCCATCTATCTGTTCTAGTGGGTCTGATGGATGTTGATGATCCCTGGCTACTATTCAAGGAAGAACAAGAAGATGTCCTGGTGGGACCACTGACAAGAACTGCTCCGTGCAGCTGTTTTACACAACTGAAGGAGTAGGCTGTTATTCACAAGGGTTAATGCTATGCAAATCTGTAGAAAATTCAGAAATTTCCATGCAAGTTCATGTGATGTGTGTTAGTTTTCACATTTACGTTGATGACACCCAACTGTACCTCACCACATCTCTCTACTCCTCCACTGTTGCTAAACTATCAGACTGCTTATCTGACATCCATACTGACTTCATCCCTCTCCCTGGCAACAGTCTCAGATTAAGCCAGTCTATTCACAACATTGGTGTCACATTTAACCCAGAGATGAGCTTCCCACCTCATATTCACGCCATCATTAAGACCGCCTATTTCTACCTCTGGAACATTGCCTGGCTTTGTCCCTGTCTCAGCTCATCTGCTGCTGAAACCCTTATTCATGCCTTTGTTACCTCTAGACTTGACTATTCCAATGCAATCCTGACTGGTCTCCCACATTCTGACCTCCGTAAACATGAGGTCATCCAAAATTCTGCTGTCCATGTCTTAACTTGCACCAAGTCCCATTCCCCTATCACCCCTGTGATTGGCTCCTTATTAAGCAACATCTTGATTTTAAAATTCTCATCCTGGTTTTCAAATCCCTCCATGGCCTCACCCCTCCCTATCTCTTTAATTTTCTCCAAACCCACAACCCTGCTAGATATCTGCACTCCTCTAATTCTGGCCTCTTGAGCATACCCGATTTTAATCGTTCCACTATTGGTGGCTGCACTTTCAGTTGCCTAGGCTCCAAGCTCTGAAATACCCTGCCTACACCTCTCTACCATGCTTTCCTCTTTTAGGATATTCCTTAAAACCTACCTCTTTGACCAAACTTTCGGCCATCGACCGTATATCTTCTTGTATGGCTCAGTGTCACACTTTGTTTTATAATACTCCTGTGAAGCGACATGGGACATTTTATTGCATTAAAGGTGCTATAAAAATTTAAGTTATTCTTGTTGATTCTGTGCGTTTTTAGTTAAGCTTACAGAAAAATATAATCTGCTGCTTTTACATAACACTCAATCTTCCTTACACAAACCCCACAAGCTCTCACACATACTCCTTTCTATATTGACTCTCTTACACACACATCTTCATTCAGATACTCATGATTACCTCTGATGGGTAGAAATAAAACTATAGTATGGTTCATTACACTCCTTCAAAAAGAACAATGGGGAAGCAGGGAGCCAGTAAAAAATGATAAAGCTGATTTTTTAAATGAAATATGTTGGAAAGTAGTGAGTTCCAGGAAGTTAAAATATCTACATCAGAAAGACCTGTCTCTAAAATAAAAAGTATATTGGTCAATCAATTCATAAAACACAATTCATGTCAGGAATTGTTATTTGGCTCTATCTGTTTAGTTTATGACAGTATGTTGGACTATTGCCTTTTCTACTATCTTCTATTGATTAAAGAACCTGAATAGAAGTTTTCTTCAAAACTATAGCACTATGAAAATCTATTTTGGTCGGCTTATTTCATGAATCTTACAACAGCACAACTCTTGTAAGCAACAGTAGCAGTCAGAAATGGACTTCCTCTTTATCATTTTGACATAATCCATGGAGAAAAATATAGGGTGCAAAATTTGGATCCCTAGTGCCCCTGGATATGGCACTACAGAAGCTGATTGCTCTCCTGGGGGTATATGCTGCGCTGCCAGCTACTTCCAACACAACCTGCACAGCTTACTATCTTGAAAAGCGGGCTCGCACAAGGAGCAACAGATCTGGTGATATCATGATGTCACACAGGCCAGCTGATGTAACGCCCATTTTCCGAATTTGGACCGTGCAGGCCCATTCAATGAATTTGCACATCACTCAAAAAAGGTCAAGCGTTCAGCTACAAGAATGGCCCAATACTAATGTTATCGAAAGGGCAAGGCACCCAACTTACAGGTTAAGTAACTTTGAAGAACGTACTCTATTGCAAAGTGTTTTAGGAGGTGTTGCAATGAGTTCCTGGATTTGGCAGAGAGTGTTGCTGTATCCTCTCAGGCAGGGCAGAGAATTAGGTGACCATATCCACACAGAGGCTATAACAGGTATGGAGGCTGCAGTTGCCTCTGCAGTATGACAGGTAGATGGAACAGAGGCTGTGGAGAGGACAATCTCTGCATGATTCCATCTGCCAATCTTGAGCTGGACTCTTCCATGCTCCTGAATAGTGACAAGAGGCTGTCTGACAAGCCTACCAATGCACTAAGCATCTCGGTGTGCATGCCCATTCAGTGTTTGCCTGTAGGCTGCCCCATCGAGCTCCTCATCAGAGTCCTCTGCAGCAGAATTTGTTGACAACCTTGCCCTCCAGTGAGCTGGCAGGGAAACCATCCTTTCCTCTGGCATGCTGCAGCTCACTCATGCCCAGTGACTTACCACATGCTGATCCTAACTCTATACCACTCTCCAAAGTATTTGCAGTGGCAGAATCTGAGCTGGTGGCTGCGAGTGTCAGATTAAGTGACAAGGACTGTACATCACTGCTGAACTGTTACTCTTTCTCCTTCTGGGGCTGCAATGGCTGAGTGGGTAGCAGTTCTTGGATGTCTGAAAGCAGAAATCAGAAGGTGATGGTTGGGGTGATGGAAGGGGGAGCAGAGTGGAAAGCAAGAGGCCCATGGTCACACCATCATCAGCTTGCTCATGATGCTGGATATGAGGATAAGGGTGTGCTAAAAGTTCAGAAGGGGCAGAGGCAGGAACATATTATCATCCTCAGTTTCCTCAGTGATGCCGGATGCCACTGTCTCTGTCACAGCTGGCTCCATGATGCAAAGAACCATCTCCTCTGTAGGTCTCAGGAAATGTAGGAGTCTTTGGCTCTGCTCTGTTCCCTTCTATTGTGTGTCACCTGGTCTTGCAAGAGAGAAAGAGAAGGTTGCTAGCGATTGTGTTGCATTGTGCTTGAATGATGTGCCTGCAATAGCTGAATAGTTGGAGGTATGTGGAGGCACATGGAGAGATGGGTGTGAGACTGGCAGCATTCATAGGTGTGTGAGTGTGAGGTGAAGCATCTGGATGTTACACGTGAGTTCTGGGTGCCAGGGACTGGTGCTGGGTGAATGATGGGGGTGTGGTGTGTTGAGCAGTGTGAGAGGCTGATGGAGTGATGGGGAGATGTTGTGTGAAGATGCATTCACTGACCTTGATCACCCAGGTGAGATAATTAGACTTCTTGTGGCATTGCTGCCAGGTCCTTGGGTCCAGCCACCAAGAATTGATCTCCCTGCTCACTTACTCTCAATCCTTTCTGAGGATTGCCCTTCAGGGCCTCCTGCCCACCCACCCCCCAGCATAGAACTATGGCGTGCCATGCCAGTATTACACATGTGCGTCTCCACGATGCAGTAACATGGACAAAGGCTCAGTCTGCTGCTGCCAGTAAGGATGGACACAAAGATGTTGCAGATGTGGACTGCTGCACAACAGGTGAACGAGGGTGCTTTGCGGCTTACAGAGCCCATGGTGGTTCCTATAGCGTGGAGATGCTTTGATCACTAAGGTGCTGCTGTAGTTCTCTTGCTCGCTGCTCATCCTGCATGTGGCACCTGGATGCTCTCTGTCCTCCCGTGCGCCCTTCCTGCTGCAAGTCCTCAGCGTCCTCGTCATCCGAGGAGGAGTCTTGCTCACGTCAGTCGTCATCCTGCAAGGCCTCCCGCCTGTTGAATGCAGGGCACAGCAAACAGCAACAATACGAGCTACCCTTTCCGGTTCGTACTGCAGGGCGCCACCTGATCTATGCAGGAAGCGCATTTTCAGCATGCCGATCAGCTGCTCAGTAGTGGCTCCTGTAGCTCCGTGGCTGGTGTTGTATCTCTCCTCTGCAGCAGTGGTGGGGTGCCTCACTGGTGTCAGGAGCCATGTTGGCGAGTGGTAGCCTTTGTCTTCAAGAAGCCACCCCTCCATCTGAGCCAGTTCAGTGAACAGCAGCGCCAGCTGGGACTGGTGCAGGATGAAGGTGTCATGGCAGCTGCCTGGAAAGTGGGCACAGATTTGCATAAAGCAGTAATGGTGATCACATACTAACTGTACGTTAAGTGAGTGGAAGCCCTTACAGTCTACCAATGCAGCTGGTCGCCCGGCGGGAGACTTAATGAGCCCTTGCGTGCTGTCTATGACCCTTGCACCTGTGCGAATCCCGTGATGGAGACAAAACCATTGGACCTCTGGGCCTGGCTCCCAGGGTCCGTCGTGAAGTGGACATAGTCACTGGCCCTCCGGTACAGGGCATCAGTGACCTCCCTGAAGCAGCAGTGAACTGCTGACTGAGTGACCCCACAAAGATCTCCAGTGGACCCCTGAAATGACGTAGAGGCGTTAAAGTTAAGAGCTGCTGTTACTTTGAGGGCCACTGGCATAGGATGTCCACTCTGGTCAATGGTAGCCCCTAGGATGTTGATAGTGGGGGATTCAGCGATGGTAATGCCATTGAATGTCAAGGGGAGATGGTTAGATTGTCTCTTGTTGGAGATGGTCTTTGTCTGGCACTTGTGTGGCGCGAATGTTACTTGCCACTTATCAGCCCAAGCCTGGATATTGTCCAAGTCTTGCTGCATTTCTACACAGACTGCTTCAGTATCTGAGGATTGCACAATGTTCAGCATCATTCGTGACTCCTCAGATACTGAAGCAGTCCGTGCAGAAATGCAACAAGACTTGGACAATATCCAGGCTTGGGCTGATAAGTGGCAAGTATCATTTGCGCCACACAAATGCCAGGCAATGACCATCTCCAACAAGAGACAATCTAACCATCTCCCTTTGACATTCAATGGCATTACCATCGCTGAATCTCCCACTATCAACATCCTAGGGGCTACCATTGACCAGAAACTGAACTGGAGTAGCCATATAAATACCGTGGCTACAAAAGCAGGTCAGAGGCTAGAAATCCTGAGGCGAGTAACTCACCTCCTGACTCCCCAAAGCCTGTCCACCATCTACAAGGCACAAGTCAGGAGTGTTTTGGAATGCTCTCCACTTGCCTGGATGGGTGCAGCTCCAACAACACTCAAGAAGCTCGACACCCTCCAGGACAAAGCAGCCCACTTGATTGGCACCCCATCTACAAACATTCACTCCCTCCACCACTGACGCACAGTGGCAGCAGTGTGTACCATCTACAAGATGCACTGCAGCAATGCACCAAGGCTCCTTAGACAGCACCTTCCAAACCTGCGACCTCTACCAAGTAGAAGGACAAGAGCAGCAAATGCATGGGAACATCACCATCTGCAAGTTCCCCTCCAAGTCACACACCATCCTGACTTGGAACTATATCGCCATTCCTTCGCTGTCGCTGGGTCAAAATCCTGGAACTCCCTAACAGCATTGTGGGTGTACCTACCCCACATGGACTGCAGCAGTTCAGGAAGGCAGCTCACCACCACCTTCTCAAGGGTAATTAGAGATGGGCAATAAATACTGGCCTGGCCAGTGTCGCCCACATCCCATGAATGAATAAAAAAAAACTCAAACCCATGGGCTGCAGGTCATCATTGAGCAGGGCACAGAGATGCGTCACTGCTTCTCTCGACATCCGCAGTCACTTCTGACGCTGGCACTCAGACATCTGCAGGTATGTCTTGTGGGACCTGTAGATGGGCGGTGATCTGTAGTGATGAGCTCTCCTTGGGGGCAACTGCTGCTCATGACCAGGGTCTCTATGTGTACTGCACCTGCTTGCTGGTTTTGCCTGTGGCGCATTTGTATCCTCACTAGAAGCGGATCAAATAATATAGGATGAACCATCCCCATCTCCAAGTTGCAATTAAACTCGGTTCCTTCACTTCTTCGAAGGTTCCTAACAGGGCAGCCATTTATGTTGACTGGTACATCAGGTGCTTTCATGCATCAACTATGTGGTGTGGTATGACATTGCCCCTCTTAGCTCCCACTAAGAGTGACCACATTAAGATTGTAACAGCTGCATCGATTGCCCCACCAGCCAGATAACCTTTACAAGCCTACCATTTCTGGAACCCTCCCCACACACAGGGTGACTGGAGTGCCATTGCTCCTTCATTCACACAAAGAAATAATGGCGCAGAGCAACCATTTACAGAGGGAGTGCACGCAGTACCTCCATTCATGCCTGCAGAACTGTGCCCCCAGTAATACCATCCCCCCTCCCACCTCCCTTCAAGTATGCAGAGTTGAGACCCTGGTATATCCAGACCTACCCGCACTGTGAGCGAGTACTCCTACTTATGCTGTCCCGTCGACTTTTCTCATTCATGAATGGGATGGCATGTGACAGCCGCCTGTTCAGCAAAAAATGCAGCACTGTGGAGTAACAAACAGCAGGATGCATGATCAGTCAAGGTAAGTAGTACTTTACATATGGTAATTGGGGTACCTCCGCCGAGCGGCAGGGTGGGGGGCCACTCCGAGGTCCTGCCGCCGCCAGTAAAATGGGGCGAGGCCTTCCCGGTGTCAGAAATTGTGATGGGTCTCTCCCGGAAGTATTTTCCGGTCTCCCCCACCATGACCCCGATGTCGGGGGGTCAGTAAAAATTCAGCCCATCATGTTAAGAAGCAGTTAGTGGTTGATAAAATTGTATGGTTTCACCTTGCCCCTTCAGTTATTCTGGTCTGTCTATTTTACTGCTGGGATATTGAACATCTTTCATTATCACATTATTATCCTATGCAGCCTCTCTTGGTTATCTGAGCAAATTAGGGTTTACCTTGACAAACACAAAAGTTAATAAAGTAATTTACTGTTCAATCACTTTTTTCCTTGAAAAATTGGGGGCGGGGATGTATATGTTACAGTAGATAATTGTAGAAGATCAAAATCATGAAAAAAATGGAATTATGAAGCTATGATAATTGCCAAGTAAAACAATTTACTTATGAGTGTCAAAGATAAAATCCTTAAAGAATGTTCTACTGAATGTTTCATCCAGATAATGGTTCTCCTTTTCCACATGAAAAGATCACTCTATAGCACCACATCAATAGAAGTTGAATGAGTGTCAAATAAATTAGTTTGCTCAACATAAATTTCATAGAGATTTAAAATACTGTTCCTGATATTCCCTAATGGTATAATTAAATTGATTTAGTGCATGACTAGTGTACGAGAAGCCAGTCAATGCTTCAGTCTTACAATTGCATTTTTGTCAACTGAAAAAAGCCATTATTGAAAACTCAATTACTTTTGCACCAGTTCAACTCAGAATTATAATTAATAACTTCTGATCAATATTTGGAGTTGACTGCAAGCTAAACTTTTCTGTAGTATTGTATTGTTATCAAATTGTCTCATAGTTTTAGCATGATTTCCATTTAAGCCTAGCCACAATTTGTCACACAACATTTGTCGTGAACTTGATGGAGAGGGAACATACTTTTCTCTTCACTGTATCAGGATTTTTGCTATGTCAGAAGAGAACCAAATTAATATTGCCAACTGATTCTGAAAGTGCATTCCTGAGACTAACTGCATAGAGGTATCATAATGTTTGTATAAACAAGACTATGATACTACTCTAAACTCTGATTATATTTGAATGCTTGACATTCGTTATTTAATTGAGACCTTGAAAGAGAAGTGAAACTGAATTGATTGCAAACTTTACAAACAGAAAAGCAATAGTTATAAAGGTCCAGAGTCTGACTGGTTCCTGAAGCTGATGTGAACGGAATTCTTTACAAATGTCTAATAAAGAGGGTCTTCTGTGTATATCCACTGCACAATATCCCACTGAGCTACATAGACCAGGAAGGTCCGAAGCTAAGTTCTAGTTCTGTGCTTAATTAATCAGTCTCATCCAGGGCAGTGCTGGAGCACTACAGTTGATCTCAGTCTTATGAATTATGGAAGGAAAAAATAGTTGATGTCCTGACATCGAGTACGAATGTAAGAAGATAGTCGACTTAACCAACAATTGTTGTCTGGACTTAGAAAACTCTTGTTATCCATGGAAATATAGGGTTACTTTCCCCATTGGGAGTTCCATTTAAATTAATGGATGGAAAATGGGCACTGTGGCCTGGAATTTCATGACCCGAGCTCCCTGCAGGTGAATCTCTTCATTGGATTTAATTAGGAAACATTTCCTACATTATAACAGTGACTACATTTCAAAAGTACCTTGAATATCCTGAGCTCCTGAAAGACACTGTATAAAAAAATGCAAGTTAGGAAATCAGTCCCTATAACCAATAAAATTTGACATCTTCTGGGGAAGAACAGTGGAATAAAATGAGAAGAAGTATAAGCTTTAGAAAGAGTGTAATTAGGTGATACAGATCTCCTGTTTGTATGCTTAATTTCTTTGTGAAGCTATAATTAGTCTCATTGATCTACCTGTAAGTGACCATTTAGCTAGGAGATTCTTCTTCAGACTTGACATTCCTGCCCCCTGGATTGGTACCAGCCTGGATTTTGATAGTGACACAGAAACATTGGAGATGGAATAATAAACAAATAGCCACCATATTTAGGATTCAAATAGGCCAATGTAAAAATAATAGGTGCTGCTCTACATGGCCTGCTAACCTCAGAGGTTCAACTATCTTCACCTGGTTTAAAAATCATGAAGAATTATATCCCTGAGAAACTTGAGCATCCATTTTTAGGTCATTAAAACACAACCTGGCTGCACAACTTGTCTTCTTGCCACATTTTTATCACAGTTTTTTTGTTTCTTAGGTTCTTATCTTCTTACTTTCTTGTTCAGACCTTGCGCTATTCACTTCACAATCCTTCAGTCCGATTGGTTAAGGAAATTGTCATGCAGACCCCCACCTGCCAAGAATGAGGCATATTAATTTTTTCATATGAACATTGATTTTAAACTGTTGCTGGAGTGAAGAAATGACATGTTTGAAGATCACCAGACACTGGGCTGGAAGGACATTTGCATACTAAAAGTCATTGCTTCTGGAGGCAAAGGACTATTCCCTGATCCAATTAAGCCACATGGATTCTGATCATCAGACATTGAAGGTGTAAGGAAGCACTTTCCAGGGCGTGCTAAGGTGATACAAACCACAAAGCCAGGACTGGTTAAACCATCTGGTCACATGACTAACTGGCTAGTCCAGGTTTTTTGAACTAGCCACAGGACAGTTTGAATTCAGAAGGCAGTTTGCAACTAAGGCTGGAACAAGGAAGCCACTCTCTCTCTCACCTTCTCCCAAGCCACCGGACCCATGGAAGACACATATACCTCAAGTGAGAAAGGACTCCGACATCGAAACAAGCTGAAGCGTGACTGAGCCCCAATGAATAGCAGGACTTACCGGCAACCAAACACTTCACATCGAACTCAAAGGACAGTAACTAACAGATATTGCCTCAAACTTTTCCCTTTTATTCTTTCTACTTTTTCTGTCTCTATCTGCGTGTGGGTTTATCTCGTATGCATGCTAACGTGGTTGCGTCATATATTCATAGTCGTTGGCCAGATTAGAGTTTAAGATTAACAAAATTCTACTTTTCTTGTTTAACTCTAAGGAAACCTGTCTGATTTCTTTGAATTATAATTGGAGCAGTGAACTGAAGGCGGAGCGAAAACACGCTGTTTCTAAAATGAAACCCCGTTATGGTTAAACCAGGCAAAGGCTGACAGGGAACCCCTAGACCCCTTCTGGTTGTAACAGAGATACACAGCTGTTCACCCTGGTCCCAGATGCCCTATAAAGGGTGCTGCACTGTTTCCAGCTCATGCTTCCAGCAACTTGCAACTTGCAATGCAAAATATTATGTTGATTAAATGGACAAAGACAACAAATTCAGTTATGTGGATAGATTGGAGAAGCTGGGGCTACTCTCCTTAGAGAAGAGAAGGTTGAGAGGAGATTTAATAGGTGTGCTCAAAATCATGAAGGGTCTCGACAGAGTAGGTAGGGAGAAACAGTTCCCATTGGTGGAAGGTTCGTGAACTAGGTAAATGGCAAAAGAAATAAAGGTGACATGAGGAAGAACTTTTTCATGTGGTGTGTGTTTAGGAGCTGGAATGCACTGCCTGAGAGGCTTTCAAAAAGGAACAGGATAATTATCTGAACAGAAAAAATTTCAGGCTGTAGGGAAAAGGCTGGGGAGTAGGAAGAGCTGAGTTGCTTCAGTACAGAACCGGCACAGGAACAATGGGCTAAATGACCTCCTTCTGTGTTGTAAACATTCTATGATTCTAATTAACAGCAGGTGCTGTCTGTTGATCTGTCACAGCAATTTGTGGGCCACAGAGAAAAGGTTGACACAATAACTAAGTGAAGAAACTTCTCTTCATCTCGGTCCTAAAACCCTTTATCCTTAGGCTGTGCCCTGTGTTCTAAATTCCCCAGCCAGGCTAAACAACCTTTCAGTGTCTACTCTGTCTAGCCCCTTCAGAATCTTGTATGTTTCAATGAGATCACCTCCCATTCTTCTAAACTCCTATGAGTATAGGCCTAATTTACTCAGCCTCTCATCACAGGACAACTATTTCATTCCAGGAACCAATCTAGTGAACCTTCACTGTACCGCCTCCAATGGAAGTTATCCTTTCTTAAATATGGAAACCAAAATTGCATAGAGATGTGGTCTCACCAAAGCGCTATACAATTGCAGCATAGAAATCACAGCAAGACTTCCTTATTCTTATACTCCAATCCAATAAACTTGCAATAAAGAACAACTTGCCATTTTTCTTCCTAATTGCTTGCTGTACCTACATTTATGTGTATGTTAGAGTCGTGAATTTACTGTCAAATCAGAAAGAGAAATAAAAAGAGGGAAAGAAGGATTGGATTAAGAGATAGAATAAAAAGATACCAAAAGAAAAATCTGAAGATAAATATTTTAATTTAAAGTCATAAAAATCTCAAACAACAATTAGAACCTGAATGAGACTCCTCACTGGTAATAGTTAATTTTCAGTGCCGGAGAGATTTACTGGGAGCGATTAACACTTACTTTGTTAAAGGGAACTTAGACTCGACTTTCTGTGGCGAGTTTACTTTGTATCTACTATATTGGTACAGGAACTTCATGCTGTACAACGTATTTTCTTGGGAGCCAGATATTAAGGTGCCATGATCGTGAAACTAATGGAGGAGCAGTGCATCTCTGACAGCAAGGTCTTGATTTCTACATTTAATCATATATCTGCCCTCCCCCAAAAGGAAGAAAGGCCTGCACTTATAAAGTGCCTTTCAAAACCACCAGACATCTCAAAGCAATTTACAGCCAATGAAGTAATTTTGAAGTGTAGTCATTGTTGTAATGTAGGAAACACCACAGCCAAGTTGTACACAGCAAACAGCAATGTGATAATGACTAAATAATCTGCTGTTTTTGGTTGTGATGTTGAGTAAGGGATAAATATTGGCCAAGACACCAGGAATAACTCCCCAATCTTCTTTGAAGTAGTGTCATAGGATTGTTTACATCCACCTGAGCAAGCAGAGGAGGCCTTTGGATTTAACATCTCATCTGAAAGACAGTACCTCCAATAGTGCAGTACTCCCTTAGTAATGCACTGGAGTGTCAACCTTGATTTTTGTGCTTAAGCCCTAGAGTGAGGTTTACTCTATGGGCAGAATTTTACGCCGCCCCAGCGGGTAGGATGGTGGCGTGGAGGCGGCATAAAATTGAGCGGCAGGCTCAGGGAGGCCTACCCGCCCCGATTCCGCCTCCGGACAAGTTTATGGCGGTCAGGCGGGGGGGCAGGGGTGGTGGGAAATGGCCCGCCCGCCGAGGCCAATCAAGACCCTTAAGTCGCCACTTAACGGCCACTTAAGGGCCCTAGCCCGCCTCCATGGGCATTTTACCCATGGCAAGCGGGTGTGCTGGGGACATGAAAGACCACCCAGCGACAGCTGCTGGCCTTTCCGCACCCCGGGGTGGGGGGCATGGCAGTCGGGCACAGGGTGCCTGATTGAGGGCTGCCCCCGCCTCCCAACCCATCCCCAGGACCCAAGACACCCTCCTCCCCACAAAGAACCACTCCAGCCTCACCAGGAAGGACCGATCTCCCTGGTGAGGCATGCCCCTACTTACCTTCCCTCCTCAATCCATGGCATCGGCTGGGCTGCAGTCCTAGCAGTGGCCACCACTCCCGGTGGCGCTGCTGGGACTAAGAGCTGCCGGCCTGCTGATTGGCCGGCAGCTCACTGAGGCGGGACCTCCTCCCTCAAATGGGTGGAAGTCCCGCCTCGGGACAATTAAAGCCTGGGGATCCGTAAAATATGGGACGGATCCCCAGGCTAGGCAGAAGCGGGTTCACCACCGACTTTCACGTCGGAGTCCGGTTCCCATCCATCCACCGTAAAATTCTGGCCTATAACTCAGGTACAAGAGTGCTGTTAACTGAGCCACAGTTGCTGCAACATTTGCATATGAAAGACTGCAACGCGATTAACTTCACTGTTATTTTGACAGCAATTTTTGGGCCATTGTAAATTCCTATGTACACATTTTTAAGGACTTCAATGGAAAAGATATTTTGTACAGTGTAAAGCAGGTTGTTGATTCACTGTCAGCTAATATTATGCTCCTGGCATTAGCCAATTTCACCCCCATCATCTTTGCAATCATAGACTAGATACAATGCTCAGAACGAGAGATGCATGGCTGACACACACCAAATTAAGTAGAATCGTTTTGCAGCTAGCATATAGAAAATATCAAATTAGTTCCCAGTTCACAATAAAAATTTTATATATTCATAAAATAATAAACCTTAGCTGTTGTCAAGTGCTTTCCAAAAACAAAAATGTTAGATATTAAAATGTATTCTGAAACCAGTTCAAGGACCGAGCAAATGTAAAGAGACAATTAATGATATAAACAGAAAAGAAAAGGATTGCTACCTTAATTGATAGTATGAGATAACCTTCTTGAATTAGTTAACTCCTACGACTGGGTTAGACTCTGATACATCAACTTTTCCTCTGTTGCCAATCCCAATTCATTATTTGCGTAAATCATTAATTTCCATGAGATTTTGTCAATGATATTGATTCCTTCACATTCATTTGTAAATTATTCAATCTCCAGTACCAATTCCGCTGAATTACATTTCCCTTCTTCTATAAAATGCTGATTCATGATTTGACATGACTACACAGGCACCAGGAACCCAACAGTGTCTCATTGATGTTTCATTCTTCATCTGTGTGCCTAAACATATGCTAGGAGGCTTCTCAACAATGAAGGGCATAACAGCTCAACGGTCTGATAGCTGTTAACCTCTACTGATCAGGAATTAGGTATGGCGACCAATTGTGCTCGATTTAGTTAAAGTCAGTTAACTCAGCACAGGCCAGGGATGAAATATGGGATATTCCCTTTGTGTAGCTAATTTTCAGACCAGCTGGTGCATATACCCATTGAATCCTTCAAGCAATCCCTCAAAATTACTTAATGAAGTGACAGGGACAGTGGCATTATGGTAATGTTAAGTGGCCTAGTAAGTCAGAGACCTAGATTAATAATCTGGAGGCATGAGTTCAAATCTCAACAGGGCAGCTGGAGGAATTTAAATTCAATTAATTTTTTTTTATTCATTCATGGGATTTGTTAATAAATCTTCAATAAAAAGCAAGTCTCAGAAATAATGTTTGATGTAAAAACCCATCTGGATCACTAATGCCCTTCAGGGGAGGAAATCTGGCCTACATGTAATTCTAACATACGGAGAACCTTCGAGCCTGCTCAGCCATTTAATAAGATCATGGCTGATCTGATTGTGGCTTCAACTCCATTTTCTCGCCTTCTCCTGATACCCTCTGACTCCCTTGTTAGTCAAGAATATATCTAGCTCTGCCTTAAAATATTCAATGACCCTGTCTCTACTGCTCTGTGAGGAAGAGATTCCAAAGACTCACAACCCTCTGAGAGAAATCATCGCCCCTCATCTCTGTCTTAAATGGGTGACCCCTTATTTTTAAACTGTGTCCCTAGTTCCAGTCTCTCCAACAAGGGTAAACATCCTTTCGGCAACCATCCTGTGAAGTTCCCTCAGGATCTTTTGTGCTGAATTCTACGCTCCCCCAGCTGGTCGGATGGTGGCATGGGGGCAGATGGGGGTGGCGTAAAATTGAGCGGGAGGCTCTGGGAGGCCTTCCTGCCCCGCTCCCGCCTCCGGCCAACTTTATGGCAGTCGACGGGGTGTGGGGTGGGGCGGGGAGAGGAAATGGCCCGCCCGCCCACCCCAGGCCAATCAAGGCCCTTAAGTGGCCACTTAATGGCCACTTAACCTAAAACCTTATAACTCAGGTACAAGAGTGCTGTTAACTGAGCCACAGTTGCTGCAGCATTTGCATATGAAAGACTGAAATGCGATTTACCTGTTATTTTGACAGCAATTTTTGGACCATTGTAAATTCCTATGTGCATATTTTTAAGGACTTCAATGGAAAAGATATTTGGTACAGTGTAAAGCAGGTTGTTGATTCAGAATTATGTCTGGAATGTTATTTGTATCCTCTACAGTGAAGACAGTTGCAAAATATCTGTTCAATTTATCCGCTATTTCCTTAAGTGGCCACTTAACGGCCTCCTCCCTCAAGCGGGCGGAAGTCCCGCCTCGAGACAATTAAAACCCGGGGATCCATCATTGGAGAAGTCCCGTCCACCCACGGTAAAATGCAGCATTATATGTTTCACCTCTCATTCTTCTAAACTCTAATGGATACAGACCCAATCTGTCCAACCTTTCCTCATAAGATAACCCCTCACCCCAGGTATCTGTCGAGTGAACCTTCTCTACTGTCTCTAACATATTTATATCCTTCCATAAATAAGAAGACCAAAACTGTGCACAGTACTCCAGATGTGGTCTCACCAATACCCTATACAACTGTAGCAAAACATTCTTACTTTTATATTCCATTCCTCTTGTAATAAACGACAACATTCCATTTGCTTTTCTAAATGCTTGCTGTATCTGCATGCCAGCCTTTTGTGATTTGTGTACCAGGCCACCCAGATCCCTCTGCACCTCAGAGTTCAGTAATCTCTCTCTATTTTACTGTTGTTCTGTAAAGCTAAATTTGCTCAAATATTTTAAATCCATCTAATCAACAAGGTCTTACTTTAACAATAGATTCATTTGGAATGACATATAATGCAATTGTTGAAAACCTTTTCATTTTATATAACAATATAATGAATACTAGACTCCAGGAAAAGTTCCCTCTCAGTAAGAAATAACATGTTGACACACAAATATATTTTTATAATGCCTACTACAAATAACTGACAGATTACTGCCCCTAAAATCCTTTGGTTGTAAACTTTCAACGTTTTGATCAGCAATACAGTCATCGCCTGCAGCAAAGTACAGAAAGCCTAATCAAATAGATATGTGGAAACTATGAACTCAATCTTAATCCCGAGATGGAAATTTGGCCTAGTGGCTGGCTGTTCCCCCAGCGACAGTAGCAGTAAGGAGGCTCAGATTTAATGCCGGCTTTTCATTAGCATGCAAATGCAACTGCCCAGCATTAAGATTGGGGCGGGGGGGGGGGGGGGGGGGGGGGGCAAAAGGCAACAACTGATGACCAAAGGGAACGATCCATGGTACTAATGTTAGTCTTGTTATGGTGAAGTGAGGAGGGGTTGAAGGGCTGCCCTCTTTTCCTCCTCCTTGTTTGACCACAACAGGTTTAATTCTTTCTGAATATGGATGTACTGGCCAATTCAGTAGGTGTTTGATTACTTACTTGCTATGATCATAACTAGAACCAATTGGACAGGTTTTCTTGAGTTTTACAAAGAAAGAGGTTAACTTTATTGTGCCTAAACTGAACTAATGAAAATAATAAACTATGCACCAACTTTCACTCACAGACATTAGAGGTTTATGCACACATATTGGGGAAAGGCAGATTGACTGAGTTAGAGTCCATAGAAAAAAGGCGTATACAGTCCGTGGTGTTTGTTGATTCGTCTGGCTTCTAGCTGAATTCGGTGGTCCTGAGGCTTTTAGTTTAAAGAGGTAGATGACTGGTTTGGTGGGTCTCTTGAAGAAAGTGATGCGGATGATTTCCTCCAATGGGGTTTCTGGTTTTAGCCAGAGTATGCAAAGGTGGTCAGGATTTAAAAGCTTTCAAGCTGGAATGAAGGGAGAGAGAGAGAGAAGAACCCCACTTGGGTCTGCACATATCAGAGTCCAGTTGCTTCTCCTTGCTGCTATAGAGAAAAACAAGCTTAAAACCACAGATGGGAGGGGCTTCTCACATGACAGTCACCCAGTGATTCAAACATGGTACCAGAGTTTCTTTTCTTGCTAAAAAGAACAGGTAATTCCCTTAAACTTCCTGGGTCTTGGTTCTTGCTGGGATGAGCAGCCATTTCATCTCCACCTTACAGGCCTTGCAGTATAGGATACAGTGTTGCAAATTAGGTGGCCATCTTAAGCTGCCAGCAAGGTCATCTTCTATCTGCTCTTTTTTAAATGTCTTTTAAAAATATATAAATTCAGATCTCCAGTCAGTGGATTAAAGAAAATTATCATTCAACAAAGCAAGTTGGCGTGACAGTCTAAAGAAGGGAGGCTGACAGGCAAGGGAGGAGGAGAGAAGCATGTGATAGATGAGGCCTAAGGTTCCCTTGTGGGTCCCGAAAAGGCACTCTTGACAGCGGCACAGTTTTCATGGATTTTTAATAGCAAATACTCACTGAGAACCCGACTAGACTCGACTACATGTGTTGGGTTCAGGTCGGGCCGGGTTGAAATTCCGAGTCCAGCATTCGGGCTCGGGAAGGGTCGGGCTGGACACTGCTTCCGGGAAGTCACGGGATCAGGCTTACCCATGATTCCCCACAACTCCAGCTGCAGGAATAGTACCTGCTGCCAGAACAAATGAAGGAGATTCGGGTCGGGTTGGGCGCAAAAAAAAATTAAAGGGCTTGGGCTCGGGTTGGCTGTGGTTGCATTGGGCTCGGGTCGGGTTTTAATTTTATACCCGAGCTAGCTTCACACTGAGGCCCAGATCGCTTCATGTCGGTGTGAAATAACGATGGTTGGTACAAAACCACCATATCAGTATACAAATTTGCATTATTAATGAATCTACTTCTAGCATAGTGCTTGATACCTGTTTCTTGCCACATTTAATGTGTGATGCAATGAACACTTTGAGTTGCTTGCATTATAAAGTGCCATAAGCATGCCCACACTCTTAGGAAGATCCTCCCTTTGTGATGGCACACCAAGTTTACATTTTAACAAGCATGCCTTAAACATTAAAAACCTCCCTTGTCTATCCCCAGGTTCTGGGCATAGGTAAGAGGGCATGCAGTGCTCCAACATTTCCATTTTGGTACTCTGGTATAACTCTTTATTGCAGTGTGGCAATTTCCTCTGTATAGGACATTATTTTGCAGGACCTCATCATTCTCAGTAAGCTCCCAGCAGGAATATGCATGGGGCTGGGACTGCGGGGGAGGGCAAATTTTCCGAGGCAAGGGGAAGCGTGCGGGGAATTAAATTCATGAAATTTATGCTGGGATGGGATCCCGACATCACGACACCCTCTTCTGGATTTCCGTGGGGTACGATTGGGTCTGTCGGATCAGTTAAGGTAATTAACATACCAATTAGGATTTTTTTTTACCCCTGACTTCTGAATTTCCCAGTCAGGGGATCTGTTTCCTGACCTGCCAGCTAGGTTCACCGAAGCGAGTGCACAGTGGGAAGAGCTTCTTCAGTGAAACTAACAAGCTGGGCAGGCTTTGATTAGATACACTGAAGAGCTCCAGCCATGGCCATTGAGAGACTGCTGTTCATAGCAATTCTTCTATCAGAGAGTGTTTGCACTGCTTGATAGGTGATAGTGAATTTGTTGAAAGGCAGTTCATCTGTCTAGCACATCACTCACCTTCAGCTGCACTTCCCTGCTGCCAGCCTTCACCACGGCACAGCTTATGCAACTCTACCTTTCACCTCTGATGAGGGGCAAGAGCAGAAGTCACACCACCACCAACAGCTTCTCCAGCTGCCTTTTCCTCAGCCTTGTGCCCCTCCGCATGGCATATGGGATGGACATTGAGATCCAGCTGGAAGGAGCTGAGACCCCCAACACAGGGTTTACAGGCAGAAGATCAGCTCCCTCAATGTCTCTGAAAACCAATGCCTCAGGTGGATCAGGCTTTCACAGCAAGTCTTGCTGATAACTACAGCTTCCTTTAACAAGACCTTCTGCTCAGTGGGCTAGGCTGCCATGCATTCCCAGTGGCCGACAATGTGCCTGTCAGTAGAGCCACACACTTCCTTGTTCCTCTGAGACTCTGTCTCTTGCCAATGTTGCATGCTTTCTTCTCCTGGTGAGGGGAGAGACGGAAAGCAGAGAGGTCTGTGTGTTTGTAATGACAGAGCTACTGTAATGCAATGATGTTAAGTGATTCCACAACCAATGGATCAGATCTAAGCTCTGCAGTCTTGCCACATCCAGTCATCAATGGTGGTGGGCAATTAAACAACGAACTGGAGGAGGTGGCTCCACAAATACCCCCATCCTCAATGATGGGGGAGCCGAGCACCTCAGTGCAAAAGATAAGGCTGAAGCGTTTGCAACAATCTTCAGCCAGAAGTGCCAAGTGGATGATCAACCTCAGCTTCCTCCTGAAGTCCCCAGCATCACAGATGCCAGTGATCAGCCAATTAGCTTCACTCCACATGATATCAAGAAATGACTGAAGGCACTAGATACTGCAAAGGCTATCGGCCATGACAACATTACAGCAATAGTACTGATGACCTGTGCTCCAGAACTTGCCAGGCCCCTTGCCAAGCTGTTCCAGTACAATTACAACACAGGCATCTACCCAGCAATGTGGAAAAGTACCCAGGTATGTCCTGTACACAAAAAGCAGGACAAATCCAACCCAGCCAGTTACTGCCTCATCAGTCTACTCTTGATTATGTATAAAGTGATGGAAGGTGTCGCTGACAGTGCCATCAAGTGGCACTTGCAAACAAAACAGCATCTAACCATCTCCCCTTGACATTCAACTGCATTACGATCACTGAATCCCCCACTATCAATATCCTGGGGGTTTCCATTGACCAGAAACTGAACTGGAGTAGCCATATAAGTATCATGGCTACAAGAGCAGGTCAGAGGCTAGGAATCCTGTGGTGAGTAACTCACCTCCAGAATCCCCAAAGCCTGTCCATCATCCACAAGGCCCAAGTCAGGAGTGTGACGGAATACTCTCCACTTGCCTGGATGGGTGCAGCTCCAACAACACTCAAGAAACTCAACACCATCCAGGGCAAAGCAGCCCACCTGATTGACAACCCAATCACAAACATTCACTCCCTTCACCACCAACGCTCAGAGGTAGCAATGTGTGTACCATTTACAAGATGCTCTACAGCAAAGCTTCTTAAAGAGCACATTCCAAATTTGCAACCTCTACCAACTAGAAGGACAAGGGCAGTAGATGCATGGGAACACCACCACCTGCAAGTTCTCCTCCAAGCCACACACCATCCTGACTTGGAACTATATTGCCGTGCCTTCACTGTCTCTGGGTCATAATCCTGAAACTCCCTTTCTAACAGCACTGTGGGTGTACCTACCCCACATAGACTGCAGTGATTCAAGAAGGCAGCTCACCAGCACCTTCTCAAGCGTAATTAGGGTTGAGTAATAAATGCTGGCCGAGCCAGCGATACCCACATCCCATGGATGAATTAAAAAGAAGACTTGTGTGGAGAGGAGGAAAGGAGAATATTTGTGGAGGGTGACTGTGAGGAATGGGTGCGAGAGGGCAATCAGTTGAGGGTGAGTGTGTGAGTGTTGGCTTGTTGCTGTTCAGATGGAAATGTTATGCGCCGACAGAGAGAGGAATGAGTGGAGCTGCATGGTGTGTTGTCCTGAGGAGTACTGTGCAGAAAAATGCTTGTAAAGTCAGAGTGTGGAACTTGGCACCTGGAAGTATTTTGCCACTTACCTTCCCCACACTCCTGAGGTCCTGGATCCTCTCCAAGTTGAAGGGACTATACTCTTGTGCTGATTTCCTCGGCCAGCTCATTCATGCCTGCTTGGTTTGAGAGGTGGTCCTCTTCAGCCAATCCTTGGGCAAGATCACCTCACTGCAGCCACTCAGATCCTGCAGCAGGATCTCCACATAAGAGTGACAGGCCTGGAGGGCAGCCTTCCTAGGTGTCCTCTACATTCCTGTGATTGCTGCAGCTTCAGAAGTCCAAGTGCTGGTAAACTTCTTTGACACATGCCATAGTCCCTTTAATTAGAAACTCTTTCATTTCCAGAATGGATATGTCATCCCACCCACCATCCCTAACTAGCGGGAGGTGGGATGTTAATGCTATGACTGAGTTAAAGAGTCACAGCTAAGCCTGCCCATTGGTAAATCAGGTTCCCCAGCCAAACATGGTTCTGATCTTCCGGCAGGGAATAAGTGCAGTAGATTCTGCCCAACATGTCCAGTCTCAGTGACTGCATGATCCTGGGCTATTTCCATCATAACTCAATCCACATTGACTGGGAAAGAAACACCAGCCACCACCTCAATGGAATGCACTACCAGCCTGCAGATCATAGGAAATGTAAGAGCTTGCTTGTGCCCAGGTCCAGGAGATCAATTAAAGGTCATGCGCTTGGTCTGATTTGATTAGGTGGCAGGTAACAAAGCATTATCTCAATGGTAGCTGCACTTCTCACTCTAGCAATCTCATATAAGGAGCAAAGTGGTGTAATGAATTTCATGTCTTAGAGCTGAGGCAGAACACAGATTTCTGACATGGTCCTTTCTGTATAAGACACTAGTTCGGCCTCAGCTGGAGTATTGCGTCCAGTTCTGGGCGCCGCACTTTAGGAAAGACGTGAGGGCATTGAAGAGCGTACAGAAAAGATTCACAAGAATGGTTCCAGGGATGAGGAACATCAGTTATGAAGATAGATTGGAGAAGTTAGGACTGTTTTCCTTGGAGAAGAGAAGGCTGAGAGGTGATTTGATAGAGGTATTCAAAATCATGAGGGGTCTGGACAGAGTAGATGGAGAGAAACTGTTCCCACTTGTGAAAGGATCAAGAACGAGAGGGCACAGAGGTAAAGTATTTGGTAAGAGAAGCAAAAGTGACATGAGGAACATCTTTTTCACGCAGCAAGTGGTTAAGGTCTGGAATGCGCTGCCTGAGAATGTGATGGAGGCAGGTTCAATTGAAGCATTGAAAAGGGAATTAGACAGTTATATGAAAAGGAAGAATGTGCAGGGTTATGGGGAGAAGGCAGGGGAATGGAACTGAGGGAGTTGCTCTTTCAGAGAGCCGGTGCGGGCATGATGGGCCGACTGGCCTCCTTCTGCACTGTAACAATCTGTGATTCTATGTCAATTAGGTTGTTTTAGTAGGGAAATTAAGAAATGAGGCAACATTAGTGGTGCCTTTGGTCTCAAGTTGGAAAAGCACTTTCAAAGAGAAGTCATATTTGTTTAAAAAATCCTACTGCACACCTTGTGTTTGATACAGCAGAAATCAACTTTAAATGGGTAATCTTTAAGTGCAAGTTTAATGCATACATTAAAGTATGTATGTAATGCATCCATGCATTGGGAACTTATCCTCAAATGAATTTCTAATAGGGAAATTAGATAACAGGGCCTGGAGTTTCCACTTGATTGTGCTTTTCTCTGGCATAATTCACTGGATATCAGCCTAACCAGCACAAAAGATTATGGAATTTTAAACATAAATCATGTTCAGCACAAATTGAGTTTTGGCAATCTTTTATGCTAGTTTTACAGATATTGGGTTGGAAGCCTGCCCTGCCCTTGAAATTGGCTGTGCCCGCAGGGTGAATTAATCACCATTGGAAGTTTCCGCTAATTGTTCTTGTTTGCTGGCCTTCAAGGAGGCTCCACATACTAGGCTGGAACTTTTAGGTGCAACGACACCAATGAGTATATTTTGAAATATTTTTAATTAAAAAAAAAACTTACTGAGGAACTGAGTACTGCATCCCAATCAACCAAGAAAATATTTTTGTATATTTTTTAAAAGCCATTTTCAGTAATTTAAAATCTGGCTTCTCACAGGTGGTGGATTGACGCTGTGATTTAAAATTCTTTTTTATGATAAACACATTTTCAGATGTATTATTCAAATGTTACCAAGTTACCACGCTTAAATATATCAAGGAATGTTTTTTAAAGCAAATTTTTAAAAATGCTGTTTTAAAATGCAGCCCGGTTGCGCTGGTTCATGGCAGGTTTGTGTTTGGAAGCATGCAAATAAATTTGGGTGGAAACTCAGTAGGGAAACACTCCTCAAAACAGGTGCAATTTTAGGCGCAATTTGCACCAGAATTACGATTGTGCCCAAAGCAGAAACACTACCCCCTGATCTTTTAAAAACCATATCTTACAGAGAAGCCCCCATGTTCATTTCACTGCTGGGCATTGGTAAATATTGTTCAGAACTCCTCTGGTTGTTACATGCAATATTATAAATTCCTTTCTGAAGATTAATCTTTGACGTTTCAAATTCAATCATAAACATGCATAATCATAATAGAAATACCAAAGAGAGGAAAGCTGTATAAAGGCATTTATGATGCTGCTATACAAAGTAACCAGAGGGACTCTTACACCTAAGAATCCAAGAGGGTAAATTTTCATCTTTAGCACTCCTCATGCAAAGCTTTGCATGTTAGGAATGTATAATCAGGAATACGTGTGCATACCTGAATTCTTGATGTGCACTCTTGCAGTGTGTAGCTCACCTTTGAGAATGCAAAAGCAAAAATTGACCCCTGTATGTAAAGAGAGATTAGAGGTAGAGTTATGCTATTTTATAAACAGTCTTTTACTTTTCCCTGCCTAGCGGAACATGAGGCAGCCCATTTCTTCTGTTGCTCTTACATCCAGCAGAGCATGCTCTGGATCATTTCCCTAATGAACATTGTTATGACCAGGTGAGAAAGGTGCCGAGGGGTCTCTTTCAGCCTTCACCTGGTCTTACTGTAACATGATTTAATTTTTTTAACACACTCTGTTTTGAGCTCCCCCTTTGGTGAATCCTTGTTCACCGCTTTCCAATTATAAGGCAAAGAAATGAGCACTAACAGGCTTTCTTAGGTTTAAAGAAGAAGAGTGATATTTATTAAAACTTAAACTTAAACTCTAATTCAGTTAACGCCTACAGATACACGCCACACTCCACGCTAGCATGCATGCGTGATACGCACATGCAAATAGAGACAGAAAAGAGCAGAAGAAAAATAAAGTAGAGAGGTTTAAGGCAATCTCTGAAGAGGGTTTTTGTTGCTGTACTTCGAGCTTGCTGTAGTCCTTGCTTGTAGATAGATCTTGCTTTTCGTTGGGGCCCAGTATTCTTCTTAAACCTCGTTCACTGCAGGAGACTTTTCTCTCTTCGGGTTCATATGTCTTCAGTAGTTTTCAGTTTCATGGGAAAGAGATGGAAGCAGACAGGAGAGGCTGCAGCAAGCTAGCCACAACAAGTCTTGTTAGTCCAGGAGCAAACTGTCTTTCTGTCTTCAAACACTGTTTCTCCAATTTAAAACTCCCCTAGTTAGCCAGCAGGTGATCATGTGACTGTCTGATTTCACCAGGTCTCCTCTGTGTATTGGGAGCATCTTAGCAGTCAACCTGGAATGCTAGCTTCTCCACCTTCAATACCTGGTAATCAAAAGTCCATTGTGGATTAGATTGGAGCAGGGAGTGGCCCCTTTGTCCTTTCCACGTACTGTCTGTTACAATGCAAATGTCTTTCAAGTCAAGGGTGCGTTTTTTTTTTAAATAACAAGTTCTTCCTGTACTCCATTAACTGTTTAAAAATCAATGTTCATCTAGTGAAATTAATGTGCCTCATTCTTGGCAGGTGGGGACCTGCATAACAAAGATCCTTTTTAATATGGCCAGTGTGTTAGCCTGACCAATGATTGAAACAGGCAGCTTCACAAATATAGGTATCACAGAATAGTGTTCATATTTATATACAAGTATAATTGGATCACTGGGCCAGATTCACCACCTCAATATGACAGACAAATAGATCCCTGTTTTAACATCCTTAAGTGGGTTACACAGAAAATTGTATGATATTATCTGTCAAACCTTTTAGAAGTAACTCATGATCCTAAAACTGCAACAACTTGGATCTCTTAATAAAGCAGTTCCACCCTAATCCTGAAAGCAGAGAAATGGTTGAATGATTCAGATACCAGGCAGGTCGCTACTGTAAAAAAAGGCCATTGATGGTAGATTTTACACCAATCTTTAACATTTTCTTATCTTTCTAGGGATCTAGCCTTTTGTTATAAGGATCATGGCACAGAAGTACAGAACACCTACATACAGCTGACAATGCCACCTGTGCTTTTTTTCTTTGAGTGTACATGGATAACCTGCCAGGGCAATATTATGCTTTCTCATAGAAAAGTAGTGTTTTCAGCAAACTTTATAACTAGATTTTAATCCTAATGCATGCAGTCATTCGTGTCAGTACCAGCTCATCTGGAACTTCTGGGTGACATTTGCTGAAAATTAAGTATATACTGCCTGGTTAATTACCATAAGCTTATATTTCTTTATTGGTTGGCTTGTGCCTCTTTTAATTTTTGACAATATTTTTCAGTATTTATTTTAGAATTTATAAGCTGCTAAAAATTCATTGCAGCCTCCAATTTTGGACTTTTATTGCAGCTTTTAAAATATAAATTGGTACATAATATGTAAATTGCAAAAACGCCTGAGAGAGAACACAATGTACAATTTGATGCAGTTAAGAGGGTTAAAGCGTAACAAATTTATTTTCATGATATGAAATTCACCAGTACTTTTCAGCCTTTCTTTGCATAATTGTCAAAGCTGCTTATTTATGAGGTGGTTTCAATTCCCAGTGCTGAAAATCATTTGAGAAATAATATGCTCTGTCAATATTTTTATTGCATACCCAGTGACATAAACTTCTGATAAATGTAAACTGTAAACTTCTAGCGAGTAAAATCCATTTTACAAATGTTTACCACATCTACAGATAACTGACACTATCAACCTCTCCAGAACAAATGGGGGCTTTTACTTTTTGCACCAATCAGTAGTACAATTAACTAAATTTGAAACAGTGTGACAGGAGATTCTTCATGAATATTTCATGCTGGATTGCTGACAAATAAAAATAATTGTGTGAAAAGAAGATTATTGATTTGCAATTCTAAAAATGGAAAGCCTGATGGAACAATTGGGAATCACAGAGAACTGAAGCTGGGTCGCAGTGACATGAACGCTCCCATCTTCATATAGAGGATTGAGACACACGCCCCAGTTACAGAAATGTCATTTCCACTCTCTGGTGGTGCAGTGAGATTATGCAATGAAAAGCTGAGTCATATAGATCCTGATTCCCAGTCTTTATCAAATTAGCTGAACCAATATAAGCTAACATCAAGCCCCTTCTAATTGGATTTCATAGCCCTATGTTAATGAAAAGTAAACTAGCCCATTACTTGAAAAAGCAGAATATTAAAGGGTATGGGTGTTATATATTTGGTTTTTTATGCTGCCATCATATAGAGAGGTTCTTACACTATTGTTTAAATATTAATTTTTATTGTATTGTAACTATATACACTCCACACTAGCCAGTGTGTCTCCTTCAAAAGCCATGCTGTAACTGTTCTTGAGTCTCTCCTACATGATCACTTATCTCAAAATGGTGGGCAGTAATCTTTACATTCTCTCAAGATTAACCTTTTGATACCCTTATACTACAATGGAAATGAGCAAGAAAGTGGAATTAGACTAGATAGCCTGTGAACAATAATACAAGTTCAGAGTTGATGACCCCAAATGGCCTGTTTCTGAGCTACAACATTCCATGATTCCATTCCTCCCTCTGATCTCTATTGATTGCTCAATGCTGGAAACGTGCCTGTGTATGTCAGTGCAAGACAGGAATGGGTTTGACCGTGATGCCCTCCATGGTGGGATAGTTTGTCGATACTTACTGTCAAGCTCCAACATAAATAATAGTCACTTAAACAAGATACCAGAGAGTGACAAATGCCTTTCGTAGAAAGAGGATTGAAAGTTGGCAACAAAAAAACATAAAAAGTAATGTTTCCTGTAAGTACAAATGAAGAATATCTTTCAAATTTGTCAGTTTGAACTTGAGTACGCTGAACTAAATTGAAAAGCTGAGTTAACAAAAACAGCAAAGGCTGGAAATACTCAGCACGTCAGGCAGCATCTGTGGAGGGAGTAACAGAGTTAATGGCCGGGATTTCACGTTGGGCGGACGAGAGCCGACCACCGACCTAAAAGTTGGTGGCGAACTCGCTTCTGCCTCGCCCGGGGATCCGACCCGCATTTTACGGGTCCCCAGGCTTTAATTGTTCCGAGGAGGCATTTCCACCTGCTTGAGGGGGGAAGTCCCATCTCATTGAGCTGCCAGCTAATCAGCAGGCTGGCAGCTCTTAGTCCCAACAGTACCACCGGGAGCAGGAGCAGTGGCAACTGCCGGGACTGCAGCCCAGCCGAAGACATGGAGCTGGGAAGACAGGTAAGTTTTGGTTGTCTCGCCGGGGGTGATCGGTCGGGCTCCGGCGAGGCAAGGGTGGTCGTTTGGGGGGAAAGGGGTAAAATTCCAGCCCTTGTTTCAGGTCTGTGACCTTTCATCAGAACTGGCAAAAGTTAGAAATGTAATTGATTTAGAGCAAGTGAAAGGGGGAGGAACAAAAATAGGGAAGGTCTGTATTCGGGTGGAGGGCGTTGTATGGTTAGTCGAGTTAGGAGAGATTACTGAGTCTTCTGTAAGTTTTATCAATAACTAGTTTATTACATATTAAGGAACTACATGGAGTGTTACGGCTAAGTGAGGGAAGATTGAAGGGCTTCCTCTTTTCCTTCTCCTTGTTTGACCACAACAGGTTTAATTCTTTCTTAAAGTGGATGTACTGGCCAATTCAGAAAGATTTAATGACCTAATTACTACGATCGTAACAAGAACCAATTGGATAGGTTTTCTTGAGTTAACCAAGAAGATGTTAACTTTGTTGTATCTAAACCGAACTAATAAAATAATAAACAATGTGCCAACTTTCACTCGCACAGACACACTGGAGGTTTACACACTCACAAATAGGCTACAGACTGGGGAAAAGGCAGATTGGTTGAGTTAGAGTCCATAAAAATAAAAAGGTATACAGTCTGTCAGGTTTGGTGATTCACCTGGCTTCTAGTGGTCCTGAAGTTTTTACTTTGATGAGGTAGATGAGTGGTTCCGTGGCTCTCTTGGAGATAGTAATGTGGGTGATTTCTTCCAATGGTGTTTCGGATTGTAGCTGGAGTATGCAAAGGTGGTCAGTCAACAAGCAGGATTTTAAAGCTTTCAAGCTGGAATGGAAAGAGAGAAAGAGAGACCGTCCCCTCGCCCCCCACCCCCCTCCCCCCCGCGGGTCTGCTTATGTCAGAGTCCTGTTGCTTCTCCTCTGCTGCAGAGAAAATACCAGTTTAAAAACCACAGATAGGGAGGGGCTTGTCACATGACAGCCACTCAGTCTTTCAACCACAGCAGTTAGCAGTATTTCTCTGCTTGCTGAGAGAACAGATAGCTCCTTTAAAATTCCTGTGTCTTGATTCATGCTGGGGACTGAGCAGACATTTCATCTCTCTCTTCATAGTCTTTTGTAGTGTAGGATTAATCCTTTCAAACCCTAATACTACAGAGGACAGGAGGGATTAAATGACAAAAGGTTTCATGGTACAAAGCCAAAAGGAGTGCTAATGGGACAAGTAAAGAAACAAAATATGTGTCTGGATGAGGTATAATAGCAGAAAGCAGCTGACTAAACACAGAGTAAAGGGATTAAGAAAGAAACAAGACAGAGGAAAAAACCGAACGAGCAAAAAGAAATGAAAAAAGAAAATATGGGGGCAAAGGTTACAATCTAAAATTATCACATTCAATGTTTATTTATTTAGAGATACAGCTCTGAAACAGGCCCTTCAGCCCACTGAGTCTGTGCCGACCAACAACCACCCATTTATACTAATCCTACCTTAATCCCATATCCCCACCATTCTCCTACCTACACTAGGGGCAATTTACAATGGCCAATTTACCTATCAACCTGCAAGTCTTTGGCTGTGGGAGGAAACCGGAGCATCCGGCAGAAACCCACACGGTCACAGGGAGAACTTGCAAACTCCGCGCAGGCAGTACCCACAACTGAACCCGGGTCACTGGAGCTGTGAGGCTGCAGTGCTAACCACTGCGCCACATGTGCCACTATGTTGAGGCTGGAAGGCTGTAAAGTGCCCAGTCAAAAGATGAGGTGCTGTTCCTTGAGCTTTTGTTGAGCTTCATTCGCACACTGTAGCAAGCCAAGGACAGAAAGGTCAGAGTGGGAGCAGTGTGGAGAATTGAAATGACAAGCAACTGAAAGCTCAGGGTCCTGCTTGCGGACTGAAAGGAAGTATTTGGCAAAGTGAACACGCAGTCGGTGTTTAGCCACCCCTAAGTAGAGGAGACCACATTGCTATCAGCGAATACAGTATACTAAATTGAAAGAAATACAAGTAAATCGCTATTTCACTTGGAAGGGATGTCTGGGGCCCTGGATGGTGAGAAGGGAGGAGGTAAAAGGGCATCTCTTGCGCTTGCACGGAAAGGTGTGTAGGAAAGAGGGGAGGCATTGGGATGACGGAGTGGACCAGGGTATCCCGGAAGGAAAGGTCCCTGCGGAATGCTGAAAGGAGAGGGGGAGAAAGATGTGTTTGGTGGTGGCAACATGCTGGAGGTGGCAGAAATGGCGGAGAATGATCTATTGAATATGGAGGTTGGTGGGGTGAAACCTGAGGACAAAGGGGACGCTGCTATCAAGGTGCTGGGAGGGAGGGGAAGGTGTGAGAGCAGCAGTGTGTGAAAATACAAATATATTGGACATGGTTGAGGGGCCTGTCAACCACGGGAGTGGGGGGGGGGGGGGGTGGATTCCTCAGTTGAGGGAAAAGGAATATATATTGAAAGAGCAAGTATGGAAGGTTACATCGTCCGAACAGATGCGACAGCAAGGAGAAACTGGGAGAATGGGATTGAGTCATTGCAGGCAGTGAGGTGTAAGGAAGTGTAGTCCAGGTGGCTGTGGGAGTCTGTGGGCTTAGAGTGAATATTGGTTGATAGGCTATCCCCAGAAAAGAGAATTCGAGGAAGGGAAGGGAAGAGTTGGAGATGGACCGTGTGAAGTTGAGAGTAGGGTGGAAATTGGAAACTAAGTCAATGAAACTTCCCTATTCTGGGTGAGAGCAGGACGTGGCACTGATACAGTCATTGATGTACTGGAAGAAGAGTTGAGGGAGGTGGTCTGAGTAGGACTAGAACCATATATACCATGGAAAGGCAGGCATAGATAGGACCCATATGGGTACCCATAGCAACACAGTTTATTTGGAAGAAGTGAGTGGAGTTGAAGGAGAAGTTGTTCAATGTGAGAACAGGTTCAGCCAGGTGGAGGAAGGTAGTGATGGATGGGGAGTCATTGGGCCTCCGTTCAAGAAAGAAGCAGAGAGCTCTCTGATTATCCTGGTGGGGGATGGAGATGTAGAGGGATTGGATGTCCATGGTGAAAAGGAGGCAGTGAAGGCCAGGAAACTGGAATCTGTTGAAGTGATGGAGGCTGAGTTTTTTAACCCAACAGTAGCAATTTTCATTTGTATAGTACCTTCAATGTAGCAAAACATTCCCAAGGTGCTTTACAGGAGCATTAACAAACACAATTTAACACAGAGCCACTTAAGGAAATATTCGGAAAGGTGAGATAGGTTTTAAGGAGCATATTAAAGAAGGACAGAGAGGTAAAGAGATGGAGAGGTTTACAGAGCGAGTTCCAGAGCTTAGAACTTGGCCAGCTAAAAGCACAGCTGCTAATGGTGGAGTGACTAAAATAGGGTTGCAGAAGAGATCAGAATTGCGGGAGCACAGAGATCATGAAAGAAGTGACATTCAAAGGCATGGGTGAGGCCATGAGGGATTTGAAAACAAGGATGAGATTTTTTAAATTGAGGCATGGCATAACCGGGAGCCAATGTCGGTCAGAGTTCGCAGTCGTGATAGGTGAAAGGATGTTGGTGTGAGTTAGGATACGGGCAGCAGAGTTTTGGATCTACGCAAGTTTATGGAGAGTGGGAGATGGGAAATTGGCCAGGAGAGCGTTAGAATAATCAAGTCTATTGCTAACAAAGGCATGGATGAAGGTTTCAGCAGCAGATAAGCTGAGGCAGGGGAAAAGTTACGGTTACAGAGGTGAAAGTAGGCAAAACATTTTGCAGACTGTCACAAGTGCGAGAAAATTCCCATTTTGAATAAATTAAGGCTGATCTGATACTTTCAAACAACTGGTGGTAAGGATTTGCATGAGGAAAGAGAAAGGACAGTTACATAAGAATATTACTTATATCATGGATTGTCACAGCAGTTTGGAATTATATATTATTTCTATTACATGAGAAACCTGAATATCTCAACTACTGCAAAGTATACATTATGTTGTGACTTTTTCTTATACTGTTGTAATAATTTTGTTTGGCAGTTAAAACCAAAGTCAAGATGTGGTGCAGTGTATCTCTGTCACCTTCCAAAGCCAAGGAAGGTCATGTGAATACATGGGGTGTAATCAAGTGCTGAAATAAACCCAAGGTTCTCTGAAATAAAATCATGAAATAAAATCAGACAATGCTGAAAATATACAGCAGGTCAGTGAGCATCCATAAAGAGAGATGGCAAGTGCTTCAAATTATGATGCAATTTCTGAAGGCAAATGACAGAAAATGAGGGGTAATAAACCCCAAACTCATTTGCCATTTTTTTTAGCTTGCAATGAACTTGCAGCATCTCAAGTGGCAGCAGATCTTTAGCAAAATCCCAGTTTTAGTAACCCTGACGCTGAGTAGGTACAAGGTCTACTGCTGGGATTTTCTGGCCTCTTCCTCCCTCCCCAACTTATTGGTTGGACACATGCACAACCAACATACACCATCACAAAATCCCCACTATAATTCCCAAGTTAGCATTGGCAGTTGAACTATGTTACCATTGAACACTTTAATTTGTTGAACTATACAACAGATGTTGGACCTAATAGTCAGCAGGCCTTCCCATTTTAAGTCATGAGGCATGTCAAGTAGGCTAGGACCGAGATGCACTGGGTCCCACATGTAGTTAAATATAGTTAATTTCTTTTCTTCCAACAAATCAGTATTGACGGATGTTAGTAAGACATATTCTTTTATTTTTTTATTCTCCTTAATTCAGGGAAGAAACTGTGTGACCGTGTCATCTTTCACTGCTGTCACTACTGACATTCTCAAACCCTGACAAATACAGTGATGTGAAGCATCTTTAAATATATAGTGAGTATGCTACACATGCAAGTTGGCATAAACCTTCCTACTGTGCTTGTGACATCAAATACATATTTCACTTATTTATCCATAGTATTTTAAGCTTCTTATTTTGTGACGTTTATCCCTACAGAATACATTTATGCAGAAGGCTATTGATAATGCAATTGTGCTAATAGTATTTTTGCTCCTCTGCGTTAGAAATGTTGTCATCCACAACTGTGCTTATATTACCATAATACATGTTACAACCAAGGTGGGAGGAATGCACTGTCTTTGTCTAGTTCCACTTCTCCACAGGTCACAACATATATTTAAATGTGTACCCAGTTACTGATATGGCCAATTATATACTCTATTTTTATATCAGAATAAAATCCACCAAACCAGATTTCTTTAATAAGCAACAAAAGTATTCATTTAATATAAAACAAGACTTAGTCAATAAAGATGCAAAGCTTGAACACAGTTTGAAATATGACAGTAAATATACATAGATATTTCCCTTCTAAATACCTAACACACACACACACATTGGTTAAAGGAAAAATAAAGATACTTTGGCCAAATTACTTGTTAATTCTTGAAGAAAAAGGATAAGATATGTTATGTTCCAGATGGCATACAGTCTGGCATTCGAGTACACATAGATAGGTCACTGGGATCGTTTCAGAAGCAGTTTATTCAGGAGATGTTGAGAGGAAGTCTTCCAGAAGTTTCTCAGGAGAAATGCTGCTTCAGTTTCTCCTTTCCTTACACTTGATTTTCAGGTTTCTCAAAGAGGTGGAGAAAAGATGAACTGGTGTTCTCTTTTAGCAGGCTGACCTCCACCTGACTCAAAAACCAGTATTCAAAAATGAAACCCACTCTTGATCACCTTAAATCTTGACATGTCACTTCCCTGTAAACAACTCCCATAGCTAGAAGGCACCTGCTGTTTACTTAGCTGAAGACATGTGACATCCAGTAAATGTTTTTTAAACAGAAAGCTCAAGCCGTTCCAATGATCTGTTTGAAAGAAAAAAGTCCAGCATCTATGGAATCACTTCAGTCCCAAATGAGTCCATCTCCACAATCTTCAACCATGAGTCCTCAAAAATATTAAAATATAGAAGCACTTTCATAACATATAGCATTAAAATGGATCACAACAAAGCCAACTGCTATGGAGCAAACACTGCTAAAAATTGTATTCAACCAAAATATGATTGGTAGAATTCATCCTGATGTTGTGCTATCAGCTTCATACACCAGGCTCATTTTACATGTGACCTTTTAATAATATTCACTGAAAGATGTCTGTCACTGTCTGTTACTGGGCTTTAAATCAATCATATCTCTAAGTTAGCAAGAGTGTTCCCCAGTTGATCACACTAACTTATACCTTTTTCAGCATTAACAATGGCAGAATCAACTGGATACAGAATCTAGCCAACCAATTTGGCTTTTGTGCATTAGATATAGATTTGAATTGCTTTGGTCATCTTACACTATTACGTAATGTAATTTGCTATTTCAATTAATTTCCAGTCTCATACCTTTCGTTGCTTTTAAATTTCTTGCCTGTGAGTCTCAGGCAGCTTCCTTTTCCCAATGATTAAATGTAAAACTGTGCTAATGAGCACAAGAATGATGACAATGACTGACACCAGCCTTCATTTTAAATCATGCATTCCAGTTAAGTGTTTCCAAAAACCAACAAGCATAAAATGCTATAGTAGAATGCTATTGTATGATATTTCATTGTGTCAGGTTTTCAGCTCTGACTTGGGTTGAAGATTGATGGGAAATAGCATGTTCACATTAAATTCTTGGTGGGATTCATGAGTAGCATATGTTAATGACCATTAACTATGATAGTTTCATTTATCTATACTAATTGCATAGATTCAAGATATAAATTTAGCTTTTTGACAACCAGATATAAGCAAATATTTATAGATTCTCCTAAAAACAGATTAAATAGAAAATACGTGACAAGCAACAATGGGATATGTTTTATATCCCAAGGGTAGGCTGACCCAATTGCTCAACTGTAACATTGCCACTTATGAGTTCCAGTAGGAGCCAAGGAAATCAGGTCCCATGGCTCCTTATCATGCACTCTATTTATACCATGCATTAGGCTAAGTTAGAAAAAATTAGATTACAACTATAAAGCTGTTTTTCTTGTTTTGCACTACCAGTGGGAACTTTGTTCACCAACTGAATGTATTAATTGTAATGGATGGAAAATTGAGGGCAATGTGCCAAAGATTTCCCAATACATGATTCTGGTAGATCTCTCCACTGGCAGTGTAGGCTCAGAAAATCATCCAGTCAATTTAAACACCAATTTTAATTGTGAAAAATGTGCGGATTGTTGGTTGATTCCCATGCAACATTTTTCCCTCCTGCACCACCAAACACACAGAGGCATAATTTCTGCGAAACAAAAAAAATATAAAGTCAGAGAGTGAATTTTTCCTTCTACTCTCATGAACCTCCTTTAGGACTGGCATGGCATGTAATTAGGAGCTTACGCCTGAATGTTATCAAAGCACGTGATGCCCCACTGCCGGGACCGAAAGTGGGACCCAAACCCCCATGGATGGACAGCGGAACCCTGGGCAGCAGTTTATTGGTGGCGGCCTCTTAATTAGCTGCTGCTGGGACCACTGTCAAATTGAGGATAGTGGCGCATCTCCCAAAGCTGCTGTCCCAATCAGAGTTGGCCACTGCTGAGGCTGCAGGACGAAGAAGAGGGTGCCTCCATGTTGAGGTGCCGTCAAAGGCAAGGTAAGCTTTATAATTTCATATACTGGGGCCCAGCAGACAGGCCCTGGCGATCAGAGGGATGCACCCTCCAGTGGTTGCGCAGTAGCAGCGGGGGCAGCAATTGCCACCGGGGGTCCCTCCTTGGGCCATGGATCAACCATAAAGGAGGTCCCACCAACCCGGGAACCTGCTGGGAGGCCACCAGAATTTACCTGGTGGTCTCCCAATGGGGCGGCGGGCCTTCCCGATGCTGCTAAAATGCTGAGAGGTGGGGGAGGAATGGCCTATAATTGGTCAACTAATTGACTTTCGGCCATCTGCCTCCAGACTGGGAGGTGTGGAGGGCGAAAATCGGGTGGGCTCACATGGAGTGCCGCCCCCATCACCCACCGTTCTCCACTGGCATTTTAACAGTGGCGGGGTGCCCCACGCCTGGTGGCTTGACTATGGACTCGGAACGTGGGTGGTTACTCTCCTGCTAAGGCACCCTGACCCCTACCACCCCCCCCCCAGTTGAAGAAAGCACCTGGCCTAGATTGCACCCTCTGCCACCTCACCAGGACATACCTGAATAGCCCCAGTGAGGTCACTCGATACCTTTACGCCGGGCTCTAGCAAAGCTCCTGGACCCAGGCCCACTGCAGTCCCTCCAGTGGCCACTACTCCTGGTGGTGATGCTGGGACTGAAGAGCTGCCAGCCCTCTAATTATTTGGCAGTTCTTGGAGATGGGACATCCTGCCTCGCGGGGAGTGGGGTGGAAGCCACAGCCTCAGGCAACTTGATGACTATAAAATCTGGCTATGGATTCAAGTGACGGTGGAGGCGGGTTTGCCACTGACTTTCCAGCCGATGGGCGAGGCCACCTCATCCGCAGTAAATCCCAGCCACCGAGAGCTGGCTTGGACAAAACGGGATGAATGGCCTCCTTCTTTGCTGTAACCATTCTGTGATTCGAATCAGCACATCAGAACTTGAAGTAAGACCAAGTATAAAACTAGGATAAGCCTTCCCCTGAAGCCATGTTAACAAAGGTGAGAGTACATGAAATTGGAGGGAACCTATTGACTCGAATAGGAAATTAGCTAGGAGGTAGGATGTTGAGTAGGGATAATGAGTTTGTACTCAAATTGACAAGATGGAACTAGCAGTGTCCCCCAGGGATATGTCCTGAGTCCTCAGCTATTAATTATATTCATTAATAAATTGGATGAAGGAATAGAGATCTGTATATCTACATTTGCTGATGACTCTAAGTTAGGTGGAAAAGTAAATGGCACAAATGGGAGCCAAAATTTGCAAAGGACGTTGATATATTAGATGAGTGGGCCAAACTATGGGAGACGGGATTTAATATGGGATTATATGAGGTCATCCACTTCGAACCTCAGAAAGATAGATTTGAGTATTTTCTAAATGATGAGAATCTCGGAATTGTTGACGAGCAGAGATTTTTACAAGTCCAAGTACAGAAATAACTAAAAGCTAGTGGACTGGTACAAAAATAATTAAAAAGGTTAATAGAGCATTGGCCTTTATCTCAAGAGGGCTGAAGTACAAAGGGGTAGAAGTTATATTATAGTTATATAAGACTCTGGTTTGAACCCATTTAAAGTATTGCATTCAGTCCTGGGTACCACACTTCTGGAGGGATATATTGGCCTTGGAGTGGGTACAGTGCAGATTCACCAAAATGATACAGGGGCTAAAATAATAATCTTAGTAAAAGTAAAGGTTTCAAAGGGTTATATTCTCCAAATATAGAAGGTTAAGGGGTGATCTAATTGAGGTGTTTAGGATAATTGAAGGATTTATTTGGATAGATAGAGAGAGAATATTTCCTCTGTTGGCTGTTGTAATGTTTTGAAAATTGCCATTGTGCATTTTGAGGCTACCATACACACACATGCCAGCAGAGGGGCTGGAAAGTGAAAGTAAAAGAATAAAGAAGAATCCATTGCAGTCTCACATCTTTGACTAAACTCAGCTGAATCTTACTTCAGTCCTGAGAGCACCACAGCTGTGTCCAGAACAAGGGGGCATAACTTTAAAATTAGGGCTGAGACCATTCAGAGAGGATGTCAGGAAGCACTTCTGCACACAAATGCAGTGGAATTCTCTCATCAAAAACTTGGTTGAGGCTAGGTCAAATGAAAATTTCAAAATTGATAGATTTTTACTAAAGCAAAATACTGTTGATGCTGAAAATGTGAAATAAAAACAGAAAATGCTGGAAATATTCAGCAGGTCTGGCAGCACCTGTGGAGAAAGAAACAAAGCTAATGGGGGGAACTTTATGCTCTCCCTTGCGGCAGGTTTGGAGGCAGGGAGAGCATGTAATCGATTGGAAACCCCGTGCCACCTTCTTGTCTCTGCCGAAATTAAGTCTGTGAACAGCCTTTCCACCCCGCTGCCAATTGAGGCCCTTAAGTAGTCAATTAATGCCCAATTAAGGCCTTCATTCCACCGCCGCTGCAATTAGCCATCAACGGGCGCGCCTGTCGCCAAATGGGAAGCACAGCAAGAAAAACCATGCAGGTTGCTTGCTGGCTCCGGGGTTGGGGGGAAGGGCGTCTCTTGTTAAAAGGCATTGGGAAGGGTGGGGCCCACTGAGAGCCACCCCCCTGCCCATACTACTGAGCCCCCTACACCCCTCTTCCCTGAGACCCCCACCCCACGAGACCCCTCCTGCCCTGACTTACATGTGGCCTGGGTCCATGCCACTCCTAGATCTTGAGTGGTGCTCCACCAGCAGCAGCCACCGCCTCGAGGTGGCGCTGCTCAGGTAAACAGCTGCCAGCCTCTGATTGGCTGGCAATTTTCAGAGGGGGAGAAGTTCTGTCACTGGAGTCCTTGATCCCATGGAAGGCCTGCTACTGTCCAGTTAAGTGCCTAATTGGCACTTGATTCTGCGGACCTCCCACAGAAGAGGTGACGCAGGATTTTCACTAGCACTTTGTAAGACGTCAACACCCTCATTGCCCGGATAAAATCCCGGCCAATGTTTCAGGTCTGTGACCTTTCATCAGAACAGGAAAAAAATTGAAATATAATAGGTTTTGAGAAAGTGAAAGGGGGAGAGTGGGAAGAAGTACAAAAGGGTGGAGGGCAGGAGAGATTAAATGACAAGGTTGTCTAGGGGACATATCTTTGTTTTCTTTGTCCCATTATCAGTCCCTTGATAGATTTTTGTTAGGTAAATGTATTAAGAGTTATTGAACCAAGGCAGATAAATAAATAGAGGAACAGCACCTGCTCTTTCGATTAGGCACTCTACAGTCTTGTGGATTGAACATTGAGTTCAATAACCAGAGCATGATTGGCCTTTTTTAATATTTTGTTTTCTAACCATATGCCTGCTTTTCATGTAGACAGAGCTGCTCATTATTCCTCTATTAACAGTCTCTCTGGACTAATGCTTTGTCTTTCGCCATAAGCATTAACATACACTTTGCCTTTGTCCCAGGAGAGTTTTGTTATTTAATTTCTCCTGTCCTATCAAACACCTTCCCCTTTGTTTCCCCCCACCCCTCTCCCTTTCAATTGTTTAAAACCTAATTCTTTTCTAACCTTTGCCAGTTCTGATGAAAGGTCACAGACCTGAAACATTAACTTTGCTTCTCTCTCCACAGATGCTGTCAGAACTGTTGAGTATTTCCTGCACTTTTTGTTTTTGTTTCAGATTTCCAGCATCTGCAGTATTTTGCTTTTCAATAAATAGAGGTATTGAGTACGAAAGCAGGGAAGTTATGCTGAACGTGTATAAAGCTCTAGTTAGGCCCCAACTGGGGTATTGCATCCAGTTCTGGTCACCACACTTCAGGAAGGATGTGAGAGTCCTCGACAGGATGCAGAGGAAATTTACCAGAATGGTTCCAGGCATGAGGAATTTCAGCTACAAGGTTAGGTTGGAGAAGCTGGGGTTGTTTTCCTTGGAGTAAAGGAAATTGAGGGAAGATTTGATAGATTATGACAGGTTTAGATAAGGTAGGCAAAGAAAAGCTGCTCCCATTAGCTGACAGTCCAAGGACTAGGGAGCATAGATTTAAGGTATTGGGCAAAAGATGCAGGGGGGATGTGAGGAAGAACTTTTTTACGCAGTGATTGGTAATGACTAGGAACTCGTTGCTTATGAGAGTGGCGGAAGTGGAGACGATGAATGACTTCAAAAGGAAAGTGGATGGGTACTTGATAGAAATAATATTGTAGAGCTACCGGGATAGAGTGGAGCAATGGGACTGATTGGATTGCTCTACAGCGAATTGGCATGGACTCGATGGGCCAGATGGATTCCTTCTGTGCCGTAATGACTCAATAAATCCCTGTGATTCTATGATAAATTGATCTAATTCAATGTTGGAACAGGTTTGAGGGGCTGAATGGCCTAGTCCTGGTCCTGTGTTCCTATGTCTTGAGGTCTGGAACAGTGCCTATGGATTTCCTGAGCAAATATGAGATATCACGGGCCACTGTACTTCATAGAATCATAGACTCATAAAATTATTATTGTCTGTGTTAGTTCTTTAAAAAGCTATCCAGTTAGTACCACTCCCCTGCCCTTTCCCTGTAGCATTGCAAACTCTATCAACCCTTCAGGTAATGTATTCCAGATGAGTTCTGCTTGCATAATTTTTGAAGGATTAAAGATGTCGAGCATTGATGCAATACTTGGTCACTAAGTAGTAGACTGCCCAATTCTAGCACAGAGTAGGTACAAGGCCAACACTCCAGATTTCTCCCTGCTTTGGTTGTTGTGTGCATAATGATTGGTGCAAATGATCCTAAAATCACCCCTCCTGTCCCATTAAGAGATATTTGCTGGCTTCCAGTATTTCCTGGCTTCCAGTGTTTGTTTTCCAAAGGTAAGCCTAAATGTTACACTAATCAGCTTAGAATTCTAAGCATTATGCCTTTATTCTCAAAGATTGGGAATAGATAAAACATATCCCAGTATTTGGATTTCTTGCCAATTTTCAATCCATAAATGAAAATTTTTACTAAAAATGTTTTGCCATTTGTAGCCAAATATGTTTGAGTCTCTCAACATATGTCACTATATATCACTAAGTTATATTGCCTTATATGCTGTCTTGTCTTCAGCTTCTTATGACAGCTGCTTCTAGTAATACAGTCGAAACCTTCTGTACATAATCTATTGGTTCTCTCACCATACTGTTTATTGGATTGCAAATGATCCTGCAACCTTTCTTTATGGAAAATGAAGTAAAACACTTGCTTTGATTCTCAGATTTCTATTCATCTTCTATGAATGATTAAAAATGTAATTAATATACACTAGATTACTGGTTTACACAATGACAAATATGATTATGCTTCTTCATTCTCTGAAACTGCGAACAAATAAAGTTGCTAATGACAATTGTCATTCAAAATTCATCAATATATTCAGTGGAAAGTACACTTCATTATTTCAATACAAATTCTGCTATACATATCAATATTTAAATTTCAATTTCATCTATTCAGTGTAAAATCCATTTTTGCCTGGGCTGCAATAGTTAGTTTTGTCTTAAAAATCATATTTGATGAAATTTAAATGAAAACAGACTTATGTTTGGAGTTGGGTCAAAACAGGAGAGCTGTACAAAGACAAGCAAGCAGACCTACAATTAGAAACACATTGACGTGAAATGCAAGTGAAAGAATAGCCCTACTCAACGAGAACATAAGATTGACTTCAAAGATATAATGGTGAATTGCAAAGAAGCACCACCAGTATAAAATCACAAAATTACTTCAATGAATAGAAATTAATATGCATAAAAGGAAAAAGGGGAAATCAAAATGATAAGGTCTCACTTATTGCTTTTGGTTCTGAATTTCCCCACATGGTGCGTTGCACTCCTATATGCCATGGTGGCATGGAGAGGTAGGCTATGAGGATTTCTTGGGCATGCTAATTGACATACACCTTTGGCTACAAAGCAGCAAGCCAGCGGATCATGGGAAGTGACAGCAGCCGGTCAGAAACAAGTTCCAGAGATACAGAGAGCAATGGCTCCTTGCCAGGAGCAAACTGCCATGAGGCAATGGCTCCCTCAGTCCCTGAGCCTTTTATAGAGCATGAAGAGCCAACAACCTCTCATGATCCCAGCCCTAGAAGAAGCACAAAATAGGTTAAGAAAAGGCAATGTGCATTTTCCTTGGGGACGTACAATGTTAAGAAAGGGTAGTTTGATTACATGCTCTTTGGAATTCACTGTAGTAAAAAAGAATGTGCACTGATAGGGTGCTTTGTTATTGATGAAGGTTAGAGTCATATAGGAAAGGGGGTAGTCATTTGGTGTTCATTTATTCACCCAGGTAATGATTGTTGGCACACTTATGTAGAGACAAAAAGGGCTGATGTGTTCTCATGCTGTAAAATGGATGGTGAATAAAGCAAATGTTATTGTGAGGTGGGGGTGAAAGAGGTACAGCAATGGTATAAAATGTAACCTGTGTTCCACAGAAAAGATTTCAGTGATGGACTCTTTTTTTTTTACCCCTTGCAGCATGCACTGAGGACTTCTCTGAGTGTTGGTCATCCTGATGGTCTCCTTGATCATGACCAAGATCCACAACATACATCTTGCTCCCAATGAGAAGCAGGCACCAGCAAGTCCAGGTGTCTGTGGGGAGAATGACAAAAAAGATGCTTGAAAAACCATTTCTCAGGTGCATAGATCTAAGTTACTCAGGGTGCAGAAGAAGTGTAAAACCAGGAGACCGGGTTCGGGGGGTGGGGTAGGGTACGTGTGTGTGATTTCGATACTACCCGCTCAGTGGAAAGAGAATGAGTTTTATGCATGTTGTCACAGTTCAGAATTTCTGACCATTTTTTTTCATAGAAGGATCTTGATATGATTTAACTTAAAATGTTACCTTTAAATTAGATACAGGTCACAAGGAATTAAAATCCTTACAGAAACCAGAGGCTGAGGGGGGAGAATATGTATTTAAGAACAGATAAACCAGTTTGTGAAGTGATAGTACTGACATATTATGCCAGTCTGAGACAATATGAGCCATTAATTCATCCCAAACAAAGATTGGATGATCCTGCAGATATGGCTGCTTTCCTGTCAGCCATCCAGCCTCATTATGTTGGATTATTCTGATTGGAAAAACATCAGGAGATAGTTTGTGAGTGGTCCTACCTTGCAGGTGATAGTCCATTTAATTGGTACTCTTACTAGCCAATCCCTGGGGTAGGAGACCCCAGGGTGAGAGGTCAAGCTGCTGATTTCCTACCCAGCTTAAGAATAAAAGAGCAGAAAAAGTGAATATTTAGCCTACTAATGGGACAATGAGATATGCTTTGTCAGTTTATATGTTAAACGAAATATTACAGGATATACTATTCTATTCAATTGTGTGTAATTTATAAAATAAAACTAGCTTATTGGGTTTTTCATTGGCATCATCTCACTAAAGTGTAAATCAGTGCACCTTTAGAAAGACAGGAGAAATGCACATGGTGTATTTGAGAGATTACAGTATCTAGTTTATTTAACACTGGGATTTATTGTTACAACCCCAGATAACACAATCATATGACTAGATAGCGGGAAGTAATTAGAACAAATTGCTTTGGGAGTGAGATAGTGCCATTAATAGAAATGTAATTTAGCTTAGGGTAGCACTAGGATCTGAACACTATTGGTTACAAAATATTCAGGAAGGTTAGAATAGGATAAATGGGAGGAGCAGTGGCAACTTCAACAAAATTGGGATGCTCTCAGGATGGTGCAAAAACTGAATCTATTTAGTCAGAGTTGAGGAATAAGAAGGAAACTGTATTGGGCTATATTCTATAATATTGAACATTAGCATGAAGATATAAAAAGGGTTAGGTAGACAAATTAGAGAAAAATGTGGGCCCATAATAATCAGTGAGCATTCAAAGATATACTTGGGTGCAAAGTAAAATGAGTGCAATAAAGGGGAGTTTTTTTAACGGTGTCGAGGAACTGTGTGTTTTTGCTCAGCATGGAAGTATTTTTCAACTTTGGGAGGGGTTAAAAACTGGGAATATTGGATCTTTGGCCCATGTTTTAACTTGCACCAAGTCCTGCTGCCCTATCACACCTGTGCTCACTGACCTACATTGGCTTTTGGTCAAGCAATGCCTTGATTTTAAAATTCTCATCCTTGATTTCAAATCCCTCCATGGCCTCACCACTCCCTATCTCTGTAATCTCCTCCAGCACACAACCCTCCAAGATATCTGTGTTCCTCTAATTCTATCCTCTTGAGGATCCCCAATTTTAATTGCTCCACTACTGGTGGCCGCACCTTCAGTTGCCAAGGCTCCAAGTTCTGGAATACTTTCCCTACACGTCTCCGCCTCTCTAACTCACTTTCCTTTCTTTAAGACACTCCTTAAAATCGACCTCTTTAACCAAGCTTTTGGCCATTTGACCGAATATCTGCCTATGTGGCTCAGTGTCATATTTTGATTTATAATGCCCCGTGAAGTGCCTTGAGCCATTTTATTATGTTAAAGGTGCTATATGAATATAGGTTGTTGTTATCATTGTTGTTATACACACACTGCTCAGCTGAAAAGAAGAGAAAAAGACAGTTTCAATGAGATAAAATTAAAAAGAAAAATCATCAAATAAGACATTACACAAAAAATAGGAAACATTCAATTAGACTACAGACTAGACATAGTCCCACAAGAAGCAAAATTAGTGCAGCAAAAGCTGGAGTTCCTTGGATACAATCAAAATTAAAATGACCCCTAAACACAGGTTATATGGCAAATCTAGGGCTAATTATACAAGACTAAATCAAATCTGAATTTCAAAATGTGAAGCATAAAATGATTAGAAAGGCAACAAATGGGGTTATGAAAAAGAACCAGCAGGTAACATAAGGAGAAATATTTAGGGATTTGACAAAACGTAAAAAGTAAAAGAATAGTTTAAAAAAAGGTAGGATGAATGAGAAATGAAAAATTAAAACATATGGAGGATTCGGGAATCATAGAAATTGTAAATGAGCCTCGGTTTTCACAGATGAGTGTGGTAGTGTGAATGAAAGAGTACAAAAGTAGGAGGTGGAGGAATTAAATAAGGTAATATTGATAAGGAAGCAACACCAAAAAAGAATTGGTGGCACTAAAAACAGAAAACTCATCGGCATTCAAGATGTCCCAGAATGCTAAGGATAGTCAAAAAGGAAACGGTAGAGGCACTGGTCACAATCTTTCAAATATTGTTAGATCTAAGTTGTGCCAGAAAATGGGAGGTTTGTCAATATAACAACTGTGATTAATTCACACAAAAAATCCCTATTGTGCACATCGTTCACAAATCTCTTTGCAAGTTCTTTCGGCTGACAGGTGCAAACTTACTCAATTCTATGTGGCATCAAACACATGAAGAGCAAAACCACAGAAGATTGACTACTATGTTTATAAATCATTTCACTAGTGGACGTCTGTTCAAAGCCATTATGGAAATGGGTCACTGGGGAATTAGATTATTAGAGTATATTCAAGTAGGGTTACCAAACAATTAGAATGAGAAAAAATATATGATAGAAAACATGAACAATTTATAGTTTCACCTGCTGTGGACTTTAAACTACACTTTATAAATAGACTGAGAAACATTTTGAAGCAAGCTTTGATAGCCGGGAATATTGTTACGAGTGCTTTAATTTTTTTGTTAAATTTTGAAGATTTGTGTTTTAAAACTGAAAAGGAATCCTTGGATGTGTTTTGTGCAAGGGTGCAAGGGTCACTGAGAGGTTTGAATTGCAAACAGTTACTGGAAGGCACCTGTTTTTAAATAATTACTCAGCAGGGGTTGTTTTTGACTTGGCGAAAATGTTTACAGAGAAGTGACAAGTCAAGATTTATAGGGGTCAGGAGGTTTGACTCCTGAGATACTTTTAGTTTTGATTTGGACAGGCAGTTGAAGTATGGATAATGGTTTGAAAAGACAATTGGAGAAAACTTGCCAAGAGAGCAATACCCAGCTCAGTCTGTTCCAGTTCTTTGAAAAAGCCTGCCAGTTTTCCATCCCTTGAGATGCAAATGTAAGAAACTGCCTGAAATCCCTGATACTGCATTTTCCCTGGAAAGTCTGCCCAAACTGATCGTCAACATCGCCTGACAAGAACTGTTCTATAAAGATCATAGTGACAGCCATCTATACGTATTTGAGACTGTCACGGTCATGTATTTTTTTTCTCCTCAGGAAATATTGTGGTGTGCCTTTAAGTATGTAAAAGGTCAGTACTTCTTTAAGGCAGCAAGCTCCAGAGACTGTAAGCGAAAGTGCATTCTAGTAGCCTAGCTACAACCATACAAATCAGGAAGAGACAAAATACAATGTTGCCATTTGACTTTTGAAAAACTGGCTAACTGGTTGGTTCAGAGACGGACACACACAGCCGTGTCAGCATGAACTGAAGGGAGAAAGAAGAGCTTTCTAAGACAATATGTTTAGTTTCTCCTTCAAAATTCTAAAAAAAACCTTAAAGCCTGATTTATTTCTTAAAGAAATAATAAGTTATTGATATGCTGTGTGCATCACTGGAAAATAGAAGAGTTTAACACTTCACTGCTGAATTGAACTGCCAAATTCCTATCTTGGGATTCATCGGACCTTGGAAGACTACAAGTGGACTTTGACTTTGTTGTATCAGATGACTGTTTGTCAGGAAGCTTAATCTGCAAAGACATTATTGTTATTTCTTTTTTTTTGGGCAGCTAAATAAATTCCAAAATACTGTTAGTTTGGGTATATGTATGTGAATGCGGGAGTTAGATTCTTTAAATAAGTTATAAGGTCTTTAGATATTGAGTTTTATTAGTAGTGTTTAATATTTTAGTTTTTTTTAATAAATAGTTAATTTGTTGATATCTAAAGATACCTGGTTTGGTTCGCCTCATTCGGGGGTTACTAGATTGTTTCAATTCGGCGGCTGCTTTTTTTTGATTTGGAAAGCTTAAAGATATGTATGACGCGACCTGTGAAGTGTCAGGACTGAATTGACAGTACATTGCTCCCACTGCAGTCAGAATCATATATTTTGATTGGGGGCTTTGTCCTGAGTGGTCGTACCATAACAGGACGCCAAACCAAAAGGGACCTCTGACATTGTTTCATATTTTCTCGTTTTTCTTCAAGAATTAGCAAGTATTTTGGCCGATGTATTATTTTTTTTTTGGGGGGGGGGGGGGTTTGTATCAGAGCTCTAAAGAGTAAATCTCTTTATTTTTTCAGTTAACCGATCTGTGTGAGGGGCTAAGGTAAAAAATGAACTTTTATATTTAAATTTGTGTGTTTATGCTTTGCTATGTTACTGGTTGAGACTTTGCTTATAATAAACTGATAATTTTGTTTATTAAAGATACCTGATCCATGTGTTTTATTCTGGGATAAAAATAGAGTCTATCTAGACTGTATTGGTAAGGGGGAAAGGCTTAAATATATATTGTGACCCATGGAGAAATGGAACTAGAATAAACAATGCACTCCTCCTACCTCAGTCGTAACAATATAAAAACAGATTGTATGAGCTTTTATGAGTATATAAAAAGGAGAGTAGCTAAAGTACATGTTGGTCCCTTAGAGACAGAGATAGGCAAAATTATCATGGGGAATGAGGAAATGGCAGACATTGAACTAAGTAGAAGACACAAATTACATACCAGAAATAAAGGGTAACCGAGGGCTGTTACAAGTGAGGAACTTCAGGTAATTAATATCAACAGAGAAAATTATTGGAGAAACTGAATGGACTAAAATCTGACAAATTCTTAGGACCTGAAAGCCTGCATCTTAGGGTTCTAAAAGAGGTAGCTGCAGAAATAGTGAATGCACTGGTTATGATTTTCCAAAATTTCCGAGATTCCAGAACAGTCCCAGCGAATTTGAAGTTAGCAAATGTAACACCGTTATTCAAGAAAGGAGGGAGAGAGAAAACAGGGAACTACAGGCCAGATAGCCTGACATTAGGAATTCAATTTTGAAGCCTCTCCAATGCCGGGAATGGAGGCGGGTAGGGGGGCAATGAAGACAGGAATGAAGGAGGCCCGCCACCGACCCCAACCGCGGCAGGCCCCGTACTGATCTCAGTCCCGGCAACAGTGAGGCCTCGTGGCGGCCGTCCTGCCGCTCGGCAACGGGACCCACATTAAAATATGTAAATGCTTACTTACCATGCAGGCTGCGGTGCTTCCGCCAGCAGGTTGGTATCTTCACTGTGGCAGCCGGCAATGCCGTGCCTTTGAATCCATGTTCGTGGAAACGTGGCGCAACTCCTGTGGGGAGGAGGGAAGAGGTGCTTATCGCTGTGCAGGAGTGGGGGAGCGGGGTTAGAATGCCTCAGATTGGTCAGGGTGATGGAAAGGCGTAAAAGCCAAAGGTTCTGAACTTTGGGGGTGGAAGGTCAAATTTTCAAGGTAGGTATTCTGGGGTGGGGGGGGGGCGGAATGTGGGGGCGGGGAAGTGGGGGGAGACGGCAGGAATCTTGTGTTATGCCATTGTTGGGGGGGCGTGCTGGTGGGAGAGTGCACGGAAAGGTTATTTTATTCATTTTCATAATCTTTAATTGCCCTTTAAAATTTAGATGCTCAGTTAGGGCTCTAAGCCCTTTAAAAATGGCGCGGTGCCTGCGTATTGGCACCGGATGCTGTTGCCAGCGACGGCTCACCCACCCCCTCCATATCATTAGGGGTGGGAGGAGGCGGCTGCCCCGGACATGGTAATGAGCCGCCACGTTTGGAATTGCGGCAGCTCTGCAATGTGGGCCCCCTGTGTGTGAGCGGCAAATTTTTACGTCCGCCGCCTACTTCGGCAGTGGGCTCTTAAAATGCAGCCCAGTTGTCAGCAAATTGCTGGAATTTATTGTTAAGTAAGTCTTAACAATACACTTATAAAATCATAGTTTGATCAGACAAAGTAAACATGGTTTTATGAAAGGGAAATCATGTTTGACAAACATATTAGAATTTTTTGAGGATATAACTAGCAGGATAGATAAAGGGGAACCAGTATAGTATAAAAGCAAAATACTGCAGATGCTGGAAATCTGAAATAAAAACAAGAAATGCTGTAAATACTCAGCAGGTCAGGCAGCATCTGTGGAGAGAGAAGCAGAGTTAACGTTTCAGGTTAAGTATAGTATACTTGGATTTCCAAAAGGTGCCACACAAAAAGTTAATACACAAAGATAAGCGATCATGGAGTTGGGGTTAATACTTTAGCATGGAGTTGGGATAAATGGGGCATTTTCAAGTAAGCAGGCTGTGACTAGGGAGTGCCATTAAAATCAGTACTAGGACCTCAGCTATTTACAATCTGTATGAATGACTTAGACAAGGAGACTGAGAGTAATGTTTCTAAGTTTGCTGACGATACAAAGCTAGGTGGGAATGTAAGCAATGAGGAGGACACGAAGAGGCTGCAAGGAGATGTGGACAGGCTAAATGAGTGGGCAACAGGTGGTAGGTGGAGTATAATGTGGTGAAGTGTGATGTTATTCACTTTGGTAGTAAGAATAGCAAAACAAATGTTGGTGTTCAGTGAGACTTGGGTGTGCTCATACAAGGAACACAGAAAGTTAGCATGCAGGTACAGCAAACAATTAGGAAGACAAATGGTATGTTGGCCTTTATTGCAAGGGGATTGAGTACAGAATAAGGAAGTCTTGCTACAATTGTACAGGGCTTTGGTGAGACTGCACCGGGAGTACTGTGCACAGTTTTAGCCTCCATATCTAAGGAAGGATATACTTGCATTGGAGGTGGTACAGCGAAGGTTCATTCGATTAGTTCCTGGGATGAGAGGGTTGTCCTACGATGAGAGGCTAGGTAAATTGGGTTTATATTCTCTGGAGTTTAAAAGAATGAGAGGTGATCTCATTGAAATATACAAGATTCTGAAGAGGCTTGATAGGGCAGACACTGAGAGTTTGTTTCCCCTGGCTAGGGAATCTAGAAAACGGGGGTGGGGGAGGTGGGTGGTGGGGGGCACAGTCTCAGGATAAGGGATGAGGAGAAATTTCTTCTCTCAAGGGGTTGCTAATCTTTGGCATTCTCTACCCCAAATGGTTATGGGTGCTCCATCGTTGAATATATTTAAGGCTGAGATAGACAGATTTTTGGTCTCTCAGGGAATCAAGGGATCTAATGAACGGGCAGGAAAGTGGAGTTGAGGCACAGGATCAGCTATGATCGTATTGAATGGCAGAGCAGGCTCGAGGAGCCGTATGGTCTACTCCTGCTCCTATTTCTTATGTTCTTATGTTCTTGTATTAACTAAGCTAGCAATTGTTATGTTAATTAACATGATAATAGGTTCAATTAACATTTTGAATGATTTGTCAGAACATAAGAATGAATACTTCAAAAGTAATATGTGCAATCTAGTAATTATGAGTACAAATAATTTGCTGTGCATAATTTAAAACACACTTCAAAGTTTCAAAGCCACTCAGTCATTCTATCATGTTGTTCCGCAGAGGAAAGAATATGGTGCAATTCCAGATGTTTAACCATTTGATATTTATGAGTTCAATAAATGTGAAATGTAAGAGGCTGGATATTAGATGGTGGACAGTGGAGTAGATGGTGATTGGGGGAGAAGAGGGTGGTTAGGGGGAGCAGATGGTGATGGGGAGGGTTGAATCAGAATGTTGGAAGGGTGGGAGCAGACACATCGTGGAGGGTGATGAGGATTACGGGGCAGCTTGTTGTGCCTGCAGGAAGCACTCTTGCTCACCCTAGCTCACAAGCAGGGCTGTAAAGGCATTTACCTTATGGCTTCAGCCCTTCTCACCTCTTTACACCTGTCAGGTTTCCTGGGGTCTGGGAAATCCAGCTGACAGTGGTTTCAAACAGAATGACTGTTACAATGATGGAACGCAGTTCACAAAAATATTTTATATGACCAATCCACCTCCTGTGAATGGATTACTTGTCCACCCCTCTTCCCGCCTCCATTAAAACAAGAAATGGGCAAGTTGGAGGCAGGTTGGGTTTCTGTTTCAGATTTTAGTATTTTTAACTTCCCACCTAAACAAAACCCATCCATTTTTGGGGTTTAAATTTCTCCCCAAAGTTTTTAATACCTTGCAATATTATCAGTGAATCTCTCTCCAAGTTTAATAGTGATGAATAACTTGTTTTCACTCACTAAACCTCTAAATGCCTTAATATATTGCAATGCTGTATGCACACTGTCTCTTATGCAAAACAGTTATAAATACTACAAATATGTGCCATAAAGGACAAAGGCTGCAAAATTCAGTTGAGTAGTGCCAATATTTTCAGAGCTATGGTTGCTGTTTGAGTCCAAAATGTCATCCACACTGAGTGTGCATACATCTGGTGAACGTTATGTCAGATGCCATTTTGAGTAGGTGTTGGCGCGGGCATGAGAGCGTGCACCAGAAGTATGCAGAGTAGACAGATCGTGACGTCAGTCAGTGTGTAACACTGATTCAACTCTAGGGGTGCCATTTTTGACACGACCTCTCCAGCTAATACCTCGCTTAACCTTGCACAGATGAACATGTGTTCAACAGCAGGAAAGACCGAGCACCCCCCACCACCCCCCCACCCCCACCCACCCCACCACCCCCCCACTCCCCCAAACCCCCTCCCCACCCCGGACAACCAGCCGCATCCCCGAATAGAAAGGATTTCTACTCCCTCAATGTGCACCTCGTCTGTGACCACAGGAAACGCTTCATGCAACTTTATCCCTGCTTTCCAGGCAGCTGCTATGACTCATTCATCCTGCGCCGATCCTAGGTGCCAATGCTCTTCACTGCACCGGCTCAGATCCAGGGGTGGCTTCATGAGGACAAGAGCTATCCCTCGCAGACATGGCTCCTGACACCAGTGAGAAACTCCACCAGCAATGTAGAGGAGAGATACAATGACTGCCAGGGCTTGACATGAGCTACTATCGAGCAGGCCATCATCATGCTTAAGATATGCTGCCGCTGCCTACACAAGTCAGGTTGGGCCCAACAGTACTCACCAGAAAGGGTTGCGTGCATCATTGCTTGTGTGATGTGCTCTGCACAACTTTGCAATACAGAGGCCTTGCCAGAAGATGAGAGACAGGAGCCGGAGACATGCTTGGATGATGAGGACACAGATCAGGTGCAGTAGCATGCACACATGGGAGGACGAATATCATCGAGGCATCACAATGTGTCATTGTGTCTTTTTTAGCTGCTTGCGGGTGCTCTTTCACTGTGCAACCTGTCTACCAGCAGCTTGACTGGAGGCAGGCTGCTGATCAGGATGCCTTTTGGCTTTGGATGACTTGGGCAGTCGTCCTCTGGGCGCATGAGGCCTGAAGGGCCCTAGCTGCCTGAGGGCCTCCTGTACCAGTGCAGGGCTCTCCTCAGATGGCGTGGCTGCTGGAGCTGGACTCACTGGTGGAGGGGCTGAGGAGCCGGCGTCCACATTTGAATCGCCCTGAGGGGAGACCCCACATATGGACGGCTGACTCTCCTCCTCCCTCTCAAGGCTCGTGGGAACCTCGCTGCTCTCCTGAGAGGGACCAGGTGCAGAGACAGTGTCCAGGCCCCTGGTCCCTCTCTTGCCTGGCCACTGCTGCATCCAGCTCATGGCCAAGGTGAGGGTTTGCAGGTCAGCACACCTCTGTGGAATGTGGATCTCCATGAGGGTCGTCATCATCTCCATGGAGGAAACCATGCACTCATTTGCTTGGGACATGGCAGCTTTCATGGCCTGGATGGATTCCCCCATCGTCTGCTCATGGCTGCGCATGGCCTATGACATCTCTGCCAGATGTTGCCTTATGTCAGGCAAACCCCCTAGCTGCCAAGACTGAAGCACACATTATTTCGCTACATGAACAAAAACTTAAAATTGCAAGCAAAAACTGGAAAGACATTTGCATAGTACCAGACAATGTTGAAACAATGGGGACCAAATAGTTGCTTCTCCAATACACAGAAGTGGTCAGATCAGTTTTAGTCACATGACTAAGTGGCTGTTGCTGTGTTTTGAACTGGGAGTTTTAGATTGGAGAAAACAGGATTTGAACTGAGACAAAGCTATGTGCTCATGGAGTAAAGATCTCTCCTGGAACTGAAGTAAGAAGACGTCTCTCCTGCCTGCTTCTAGAGCCTTCCCACGGAATTGAATCTTGAGAAAGCGCGTGAAACTCAAAGAGAGAAAAGGTTCCTATGTGAACATGGTTTTAAGAAGACAACTGGGCCCCAATGAAAAGCAAGACTACTTACAAAAGGACTACAGTGAGCTTGAAGCACGGTAACAAGATACTGTCTCAAACCCCTCTCTACTATATTTTCCTCTTCTCTTTTCTGTTCTATCAGCATATGTATATTGCGTGTTCATGCTAGCATGGGCGCATCGTATATCCGTAGGCGTGAACCATATTAGAGTTTAAGATTAAGGTTTATTAAAGTTTATCTTTCTTCTTTAAACCACAGAAAGCTTGTTTGTGTTCATTTCTTTGCCTTATAATTGTTAAGTTGTGAACAAGGATTCACAAAGGGGGAGCTCAAAACACACTGTGTTTAAAATTAAACCCTGTTACAACAAGACCAGATAAAAACAGCCAAGGGCCCCTAGACACCATTTGCACCTGGTTGTAACAGAAATTGGCTCTTACCTTCCGGGAGCAGAGCGGAGTGGATCTCTTACAGCGCGCCGGAGTTTTGGTTGGTGAGTCACTGCTGTTAGGGAATAGCTCTAAATAGCTGGGTAAGTATCTCAGGGAAGGAAGGTATAAAAGTTTAAAGTTGAAAGTTTATTTCAAATATATTAAGTAGTGTTTTTCTTTTAGGGAGATCTGTAGTAACGAGGTCCAGGGAAGAAGGGCACTAGAGTAACTGATATTATTGGACATTAAGATCTTCCAGAAGGTTTAATTTAATTTAAAGGGTTAAGTCATGGCAGGAGAGCTCAAAGCCGTGTGGTGTGCTCCTCATGCTACATGTCGGAATCCGGGAACATTTCCAGTGCCCGGGACCAGCATGTGTGCAGGAAGTGTGTCCAGCTGCAGCTCCTGGGAGCCCGGGTTGCGGAGCTGGAGCAGCAGCTGGGGACACTGTGGGGCATCCACGAGGTGGAGAGTATCGTGGATAGCACATATAGAGAGGTGGTCACACCGCAGGCTCAGAACCCACAGGCAGCAGGGGAATGGGTGACCACCAGGCAGAGCAAAAGGAATAGGCAGGCAGTTCAGGAATCTCCTGTGGCTATTCCCCTGCAAAACAGGTATACTGCTTTGGATACTGTTGGGGGGAATGGCCTCTCAGAGGAAAGGAGCAACAGGCCAATTTGTTGCACCATGGTTGGCTCTGCTGCGCAGGAGAGGAGTAAAAAGTGTGGGAATGCAATAGTTATAGGGGATTCAATTGTAAGGGAAATAGATAGGCGTTTCTGTGGCTGCAAAAGAGACTCCAGGATGGTATGTTGACTCCCTAGTGCTAGGGTCAAGGATGTCTCAGAGCGGTTACACGACATTCTGAAGGGGGAGGGTGAACAGCCAGTGGTCATGGTAAACATTGGTACAAACGACAAAGGTAAAAAAAAGGATGAGGTCCTAAAAGCAGAATATAGGGAGCTAGGAAGTAAGTTGAAAAGTAGGACCTCAAAGGTAGTGATCTCAAGATTACTACCAGTGTCACATGCTAGTCAGAGCAGAAATAGCAGGATATATCGGATGAATACGTGGCTGAAGAGATGGTGTGAGGGGTAGGGTTTTAGATTCCTGGGGCATTGGGACCAGCTCTGGGAGAGGTGGAACCAGTACAAACTGGACGGGTTACACCTGGGCAGGACTGGGACTTTGAAAAAAAATTCATTCATGGGATGTGGGCGTCGCTTACCAGCCCAGAATTTATTGCCCATCCCTAATTGCCCTTGAGAAGGTGGTGGTGAGCTGCCTTCTTGAACCACTGCAGTCCATGTGAGGTAGGTACACCCACAATGCTGTTCGGAAGGGAGCTCCAGGATTTTGACCCAGCGACAGTGAAGGAACAGCGATACAGTTCCAAGTCAGGATGGTGTGTGACTTGGATGGGAACTTGTAGGTGGTGATGTTCCCATGTATCTGCTGCTCTTGTCCTTCGAGGTGGTAGAGGTCGCGGGTTTGGAAGGTGCTGTCTAAGGAGCCTTGGTGTCCTAGGGGGAGTATTTGCTGGAGTGGTTGGGGAGGGTTTAAACAAAATGGCAGGGGGATGGAAACCTTTGCAAGGAGTCAGAGGAGGGGGGGAATCAAAGACAAGAACAAAAGACACTAAGGGAAATAAGAAAAGTGATAGGCAGAGAAATCAAGGACCAGAATCAAACAGGGCCACAGTGAAAAATAGTGGGAAGAGGACAAGTAATGTTAAAAAGACAAACCTTTATACTTTGTGCCTTAATGCGTGGAACATTCGCAATAAAGTGGATGAATTAATCGCGCAAATAGATGTAAACGGGTATGATATAGTTGGGATTACGGAGACATGGCTGCAAGGTGACCAGGGATGGGAAATGAACATCCAACAATATTCAGTATTTGGGAAGGACAGACAAAAAGCAAAAGGCAGTGGAGTTGCATTGTTGGTTAAAGAGGAAATTAATGCAATAGTGAGGAAAGATATTTACTCTGGCGTTGTGGTATCTGTATGGGTAGAGGTTGGAAACAATAAGGGGCAAAAACGTTAGTGGGGGTTGTATATTGTACCTCCATACTGTAGTAGTGATGTTGGGAATGGCATTAAACAGGAAATTAGATATGCATGTGATAAAGGAACATCTGTAATTATCGGTGATTTTAATCTGCATATAGATTGGGCAAATCAAATTAGTCACAATACCGCAGAGGAGGAATTCTTGGAGTGTATACAGGATGGTTTTCTGGACCAATACATTGAGGAACCAACTAGAGAACAGGCCATCCTAGACTGGGTATTGCGTAATGAGGGAGGAATAATTGACAATCTCGTGGTGCGCGACCCCTTGGGGATGAGCGACCATAATATGATAGAATTCTTCATCAAGATGGAGAGTGACGTAGTTGATTCTGAGACTAGGGTCCTGAATCTTAATAAAGGAAACTTCGAAGGTATGAGGCGTGCGTTGGCTATGATGGATTGGGAAACGTTACTTAAAGGGATGACGGTGGATAAGCAAACATTCAAAGATGCATGGATGAACTGCAACAATTGTTTATCCCTGTCTAGTGCAAAAGTAAAATGGAAAAGGTAGCCAAACCATGGCTTACAAGGAAAATTAGAGATAGCATTAGATCCAAGGAAGAGGCATACATTTCGCCAGAAAAAACAACAGACTTGAGGATTGGGAGCAGTTTAAAATTCAGCAAAGGAGGACCAAGAGATTGATTAAGAAGGGGAAAATAGAGTACGAGAGTAAGCTTGCGGGCAGTACCAACTAAATGCATACTTTGGTTCTGTCTTCACAAAGGAGGATACAAATATCATACCAGAAATGTTGGGGAATAGAGCACTTAGTGAGAGAGAGGAACTGAAAAAAATCAGTATTAGTAGAGAAATGGTGTTGGGGAAATTGATGGGATTGAAGTCCGATAAATCCCCAGGGCCTGATGGTATGCATCCCAGCCTACTTAAGGAAGTGTCCCTAGAAATAATGGATGCATTGTTGGCCATCTTCCAAGATTCTATAGACTCTGGAACAATTCCTACAGATTGGAGGGCAGCTAATGTAACCCCACTATTTGAAAAGAGAGGTAGAGAGAAAGCAGGGAATTATAGACCAGTCAGCTTGACGTCGATAGTGGGGAAAATTCTAGAGTCCATTATCAAAGATTTTATAGCAGAGCACCTAGAGTACGGTGGTAGAATCGGGCAGAGTCAGCATGGATTTATGAAAGGGAATCATGCTTGACAAATCTAGTAGAATTCTTCGAGGATATAACTAGTAGTGTTGATGAGGGGGAGCCAGTGGCTGTGGTTTATTTGGATTTCCAGAAGGCTTTCGACAAAGTCCCACATAAGAGATAGGGTGTAAAAATAAAGCGCATGGGATTGGGGGTAGATTATTGCGATGGATAGAAAATGGGATGGCGGACAGGAAACAAAGAATAGGGATAAATGGGTCTTTTTCCAAATGGCAGGCAGTAACTAGTGGGGTACCACAGGGATCGGTGCTAGGACCCCAGATATTCACATTATACATGAATGATTTAGATGAGGGAACTAAATGTAATAAATCCAAATTTGAAGATGACACAAAACTGGGTGGAAGGGTGAGTTGTGAGGAGGATGCAGAGAGGCTTCAGGGTGATTTGGACAAGTTGATTGAGTGGGCAAATGCATGGCAGATGTAGTATAATGTGGATAAATGTGAGGTTATCCACTTTGGTAGCAAAAACAGGAAGGCAGATTATTATCTGAACGGCTATAAACTGAGAGAGGGGAATGTGCAGCGAGACCTGGGTGCTCTCGTACACCAGTCGCTGAAGGTAAGCATGCAGGTGCAACAGGCGGTAAAAAAGGCAAATGGTTTGGTGGCCTTCATAGCAAGAGGATTCGAGTACAGGAGCAGGGATGTCTTGCTGCAATTATACAGGGCCTTAGTGAGGCCACACCTGGAATATTGTGTGCAGTTTTGGTCTCCTTATCTGAGGAAGGATGTTCTTGCTATAGAGGGAGTGCAGCAAAGGTTTACCAGACTGATTCCTGGGATGGTGGGACTGACGTTTGAGGAGAGATTGAGTCGGTTAGGATTAGTTCAGAAGAGTGAGGGGGGCTCTCATAGAAACCTATAAAATTCTAACAGGACTTGACAGGGTAGATGCAGGAAGGATGTTCCCAATGGTGGGGTGTCCAGAACCAGGGGTCATAGTCTAAAGATGAGTTGAGGAGAAATTTCTTCACCCAGATTGTGGTGAACCTGTGGAATTCGTTACCACAGAAAGCAGTTGAGGCCAAAACATTGTATGTTTTCAAAAAGGAGTTATATATAGCTCTTAGATCTAAAGGGATCAAAGGGTATGGGGCAAAAGCCGGAACAGGCTACTGAATTGGATGATCATAATGAATGGCGGAGCAGGCTCAAAGTGCCGAATGGCCTACTCCTGCTCATATTTTCTATGTTTCTATGTTTCTATGGGTGCTAGCATCCAGAATTTTACCCACAGACAAACAAGTGAAATTGGTAGTGAGAAGCCAAATTGTTCCCAATCAAAAAGAGCAAAATATCATTACAGGTTTTCTTGTGGTTGTCTGTGATGGAATGTCTGCAACTGAAGCGAGTAGCTCTCCAAGCCAGGGTGAAGTAACTTGGCATAAGTTAAAAGCACTGTGTATGGAGGAGTTGAGGAAAATGACTGAGATCACTGTACGTGGCAAGGCTAGGAAGTCTGAACTCCTAAGGCTAGTGGCCACTAAAGGCCTGCTCAGGTCTGCAAATGAGACCTGACCCAAGCCCGACAGAACCCCTTCCAACTCCGAGCCCGACCCGGCCCGAGTCCTTCCATTTTTTCCCACACCAGACCCGACCTGACCGGACCCGACCATCAGTTAGCTTACCTTCTGTTTTTCAATTTGTTCCTTACCTGCACAAGCTTAAAATAACTGTAACAAAACTACCTTTAAAGTCCAAAAAATAAATTAACATTAGAGTCACTTACCTGAGGTGGTGATGGAGCATGTCTGATCTGATCTGACCTGACCCGACCCGAGCCCGAATGCCAGACCCGGAAGTGCGACGCGACCCGAACCCAACACATGTCATCGGGCCCATCGGGTTCGGGTCGGGTAGCAGGCCTTTAGTGGCCACCCAATTTTCCCTTGAATCTGAAGAAACAGAAGCAGTGTTAGAAGCAGATTCCGACAGGGCTGTTAGTAAAGGTACAATTGGAACAAAGGAAACTTGATTTTGAGGAAAGGGAAAAAAAGACAGAGAAGCAGGCGAGGGAGAATCAAAGAGACTTCCAGAAGGAACAGGAAGAGAAAGAGAGCCTTTCAAAAGGAACGTGAAGAGAAATAAAGACAGGAGAAGGAACGAGAGAGGAGAGAGAGGGGGAGAGGATATTCCGGAAGGAATGCAAAGCAAGAGAGTTACGGTGGCTTGAGTTAGCTAATGGGCGACAGAGTAACCCTAGTGAAAGCATGGCCAATACGAAGGAACATAATTCAGGGCTCGGTACAAAATTGCTAAAACTCGCTCAATGAATTCCAAAATTCAATGAGGAAGATTTGGAAGCGTTCTTTGTGTCGTTTGAGAAACTGGCAAGACAGCTAAAATGGCCAGCTGAGACCTGGTTTCTCTTATTGCAAAGCAAACTAACTGGAAAAGCCCATTAGGTCTATTCCCTGTTGCCAGATGAGAGTTCATCCAATTATGAACTGGCCAAAAATGCTATCTCGGGGCATATGAATTAGTACCCAAAACCTATCACCAAAAGTTTAGAACCTTCAAACAGCAAGCTAATCAAACTTATCTGGAGTTTGAAAGAAGTAAGCAGCTGGCTTTTGACCAGTGGCTGAGGGCTTTAAAAATACAGCTCAGCTATGAGACTCTCAGAGAAGTAATTCTGTTAGAGGAATTTAAAAACTCTCTCCCCTCTCAATAAAACCCATGTGGAGGAGCAGCTGGTTCAGGGAGCCCGGCAAGCAGCTGTTCTGGATGATGAGTTTGCTTTAATTTATGTCGGTTTCCCAGGGAAGAACCTTTCCTAATCACCCCCACAAATCCGAAAGGGACTAAGAGTGGGAAGGTGATATCTGCCCACGCAGTCCTGGAAGAGAAAGGAAAGCAGGAGACACAGGGGGCCCTCCTCCAGCCAAAAAGGAAGGTACTGTGCACAAGAGTGAGACCTGAAGACCTGTGTGTTTCCATTGTAATAAGACAGGGCATTTAAAAGCTGGAAACTAAAGGGGAAACCGGTAGGGTTAATCAGGGCACACCCGTTCAGTGAATACAGGAACCTAATGGAAAGCACAGAACAAGCTGTGGCTTTAACTGCAATAAGTGTGCAACCCAGGGAGCTTACTACGACCAGTGCAGGAAAAGTTAATAGGATTCCTGATGGTTATCAGGGTTTTGTATTTGAAGGGAAATTAACCCCATATCCCTCGAGTGGGGCAAACAAGCCCATAGTGATTCTCAGGGACACAGGGACCACCAGAATCCTTTTATTGGGAAAAGGCCTGACCTTTCCCCCAGAGAGTGCAGCGAACACCAAAATGGTGGTGAATGGTATTGGAGGGCAGTGTATGCCTGTACCTGTACACTGGGTGCACCTGGAGTGCGATCTAGTTTCAGGACTGATGATTGTAGGGATTGTCCCTAGTTTGCCTGTGGACGGGGTTGACCTGCTGCTAGATAATGATCTGGTGGGGGTGAAGGTGGTAGCCACCCCCAGTAGTGAAAGAATGACCGCAGGAGGTCAGAGAGACATGGCAGTGGCAGGAGATAGTCCCCTGCAGAGTCCCTGAATGTGTAGTGGGTCAGGCCATAATCAAACCAGCTCCCCCAGAGGAGACTGCATTGGCACTGCAGGCAAATGACCATGAGGTCTGCCTGTCCGAGATTTTCATTCGAAAGTTAGGAGACCCAGGGAATGAATTAAATGGATCTTCCCTAGCTGAGGCTCAGCGAGCTGACCAGTATTGCAAGAGTTAGCACAGGCTGCCCAATCTGGAAGTGAAGCAAAGGTACTGATGAGGAAATGGAGTTCTCCTCACAGACCTGAGGGCAAGGAGTGGACAGTAGTTCACCAGTTAGTGGTGCCACAGAGCTACTGGGGAGAAATATTAAGAAGGGCCCACGAGACTACAGTGGCTGTACATGCCGGTATACGAAAGACCAAAGCCCGCATAAGACAGCAGTTTGACTGGCCAAAACTCCACAAAGATGTGGTGGAGTACTGTAGGAGTTGCCACAAGTGCCAGGTTGAGGGGAAACCCCAATCTACCGTGAAAACTGCATCCTTAAGTCCTGTACCGGTGTTAGGCAGACCCTCCAGCAGAGGGGTGGTGAACTGTAAGGGACCCCCGATGAGAACAAATGAGGACAGGCAGGCACATGGCTGGCAAAGGTTTAGAAAGAGAAGGGGAAAAAGTGACCAAGACGGGAGGTTAAAGGAAATCTGTGAAAAATCCCAGATGAAAACCCCTACTGTCTGGTCAACCTACCCCAAAAATTGTGAAAGGTCAGACCCACATCCTCCTATGTGAATGTAAACTCTAGAAGCACCCCACCAGAGTTGCTAACAGCATGTACAGGAACCTGCAGAGACAAAGAGAGACCTCTTGGGGGTAGAGAAACTGTAAGGGTGATGCATCACCAAGTCGAATTGTCACAGGAGAATGCAGTTAAGTCTGCACCAATACCTACAGGTGGGAGTGTCCCAGAGAACAAAGGGGAGAGTAACAGAGATTCCTCCCCCCACAGTCAGAGGAAAAGGGAACCACCCATCCCCTGAAGCCAAAAGTATTTGTATGAATCAGGGAGTTCAGGATAGACCCGCCCCCCCCCCCCCCCCCACCACCAATAACTTTCCTGAGAAAAAAAAGAGAGAAAATTAAAGCAGCCCCTGGCACCCAGAAAAGACCATTTTTAATAGGCTTTAAGATTGGTGAACAAATGGAAATGAATGAGAGAAATGCATGGTTCTTCTTTCTGTATCTTATATTTCTCAAACTCTCTAATGAAATGTGCCGTTTTTCTTCAAATCACATTTCTTTCCCCTGGGTGCGGAGGTGTTAGTCAAACCCCCCACCTGCCAAGACTGAGGCATACATTATTTCGCCACATGAACAAAAACTTAAAATTGCAAGCCCCTGACTGGAAAGACATTTGCATAGTACCAGACAATGTTGAAACAATGGGGACTCAGTAGTTGCTTCTCCAATACACAGAAGTGGTCAGAACAGCTTTAGTCACATGACTAACTGGTTGCTGCAGAGTTTTGAACTGAGAGTTTTAAATTGGAGAAAACAGGATTTGAACTGAGACAAAGCTGTGTCCTCATGGACTAAAGATCGCTCCTGGAACTGAAGCAAGAAGACGTCTCTCAGGCCTGCTTCTATCCCTTTCCCACGGAACTGAATCTAGTGTGAAACTCAAAGAGAGAAAAGTTTCCTATGTGAACAAGGTTTTAAGAAGACTACTGGGCCCCAACAAAAAGCAAGACTACTTACAAAAAGACTACAGTGAGCTTGAAGCACAGTAACATGATATTGCCTCAAACCTCTCTCTACTATGTTTTCCTCTTCTCTTTTCTGTTCCTATCTGCATGTGTATATCATGTGTGCATGCTAGCGTGGGCGCATCTAATATCCATAGGCGTGAACCATATTAGAGTTTAAGTTTAAGGTTTCATAGATTTCATCTTTCTTCTTTAAACCACAGAAAACTTGTTTGTGCTCATACCTTTGCCTTAAAATTGGAAAGTTGTGAACAAGGATTCACAAAGGGGGAGCTCAAAATACAATGTGTTTAAAAATAAACCCTATTACAATAAGACGAGGTGAAGAGAGCCAAAGACCCCTAGACACCTTTCACACCTGGTCATAACACCTTGCCTCTCCCTGCAACTCCAGCATGCCCTATGCTGTCGACACCAGAGGGTCATCATTAACCTGGGACTTAGCATGGGCCTGGCGTCAGAAACTATTAGAGGCCTCAGCTGACTCAGCCTCAGCCAGCTGCTTGGGCGCATGTGTGGTTCTCTCACCAGCTTGTGACCCAGACTCTAAAGCAGAACACATTTCCACCGAGGTGAGTGTCTCTGCGCTAGTAGAAGGTGCGGGAGTGTCATGTGACGCTGCATCCTCTGAACTTGTCTCCTCCTCAGAGGTACCGGCACTCTCTGGGGCCTCCGATGCCAGCTCGGAGCATTGCCCTACAAGATACAATGTGAAGAGCCCAGTTTTAGGTTCATTGGTCTACATATCACTAACATGACAGCATTGTATCCACAAAAGAAATGTTTCTTATAATCCTTGCATTTGTCAAAGAGATGTATTTTCACCCAGGAATCCAAGCTCCACTTCTGAAATTGGACATCCTCCCTAACTGCCAAGTAGTTCTAGGGCCTCCTCCTCAGCCTGGATCAGTGGTTGGATGTCCGGCATCCCTCCTCCAGTCCTGGAGGACTCCCTCACATTGTACGCACTCTTTGCCTGGAAGAGCAAGGATGCTGATGCTGATGTAAAACATTGCCATACAACAACATGACGCTATGCACAACAGAAGTGCTACAACAAAAGGTAGGGGACAATCAATGTGTCAGACGCACTGAGCCTGTCATGTAGGTGCCATGCTCTGGGGTGCAAATGAGGATTGATTCTTTCACACATGCAGACACCCATGTGGCATCAATCCTACCCGCCCGGCGTCCCTGAGTTTGACATGCCAGTGGCACCCATATGCCACTCTGTGTGGGCAAACCCAGGTCAGTAGGGGCCCCAAAGGAAAGTGTCACTTACCTTTGCCGCGCGAATGAGATCGTTCATCCTCTTGCGGCACTAGACCCAGTCTCGGCAGTTGAACCCTCGGCAACCTACCTCCTCTGCAATTTCCATCCAGGCTTGCTTGGTCAGGCCGGAGGACCTTTTCTTGCCATCGCTGGGGAAAAGGACCTCCTGCCTTGCCCATTCAGCCTGGAGGAGAGGTAGCAGGGAGGCATCGCTGAGCCGTGGGGCCACCTTCCTCGCTCCTCTGCCATCTCCTGTGCCTTGAAGGTGTCCTGATTTCAAATTTTCATTCAAGAGCTCCTGTGCTGGCTTCTTAGCTCCAGCACCAGGGTTTTCAGGTCGCTTCTGTGAACTTGCAGGATTGTCTGCCATTTAAATATGGCGTCAGCACCTGATGATTCACCAGCTGACACTGTACGGCTTCATTCAACCCGCCCCCTCTGCGTCATTGGGGGCGGGTGGGCGCCCCAGGCATGCTAATGAGCCACAGTGTTTGAAATCATCTGCTCCGCGATGTGCGGCCTGTGTGTGTGAGCTGCCATTTTTTTCACCCACAGCTGGAATCGGTGGCAAACATATAAAATCCAGGCCAATGTGTGAGGTATCCTATACTGCCCAATGTACATTCCTGTCCTCACCCATTTACTGACCTAGATCATCCCGTCTGGCCATGTCAGAACCTACCCGTTTTCATGACTCTTTTTGTACAAAGGAGGCCTCCTGCAAAGCAAAGCCAGCTCTTGGATATGTGATGGAATATAGGTATAATAGGCTTAATTAGGTAGCATTTATATATAGGTAATATATTATACCTTTTAGAATTAAAGATTGAATGAATGGTCAGTTTTCAGAACTCACTGAAATTCTCCTTTAAGAAGGTAGAGTTAAATATTTCAAGGTCCCTGTTAGAATAGAATTTCTGTTGCCAGGAAAATGGAAGATAAACATACAGATTGAAATATCCTGTGTGACATCAGTAATAGGTAGCAATAAACTTAATTAGTTTATGGGGTTGTTGATGCAGACAAATCGGCTCTGGCGGTTGCTTTAAGGAACCATAAAAAAGACAATTATAGATAATAAAACAAAAAATGAAAATGGACTTACAGGAAGAAGAGGTCAAATAAACACAATTATAAACATTTTGGCCAGAGAAGTGCTCACAACTTCAAAAAACAGGGGATTTCAAGTAAAACATTAAGTGGAGTGTTAGTTAATGATACTACCAAATATGGATTTTGAAAGAAAGAAAAACACACACAGAAAGATAGCACCGATATACTAAGAGGTCATATGACTCCTCAGAAATTGTATAAACATGAAAGGTTCTGAAGCAAACACTTAGAAGTGTTGAGTTCCTCAAACAATACTTCTCATCCCATGCCTTACTCAGGGGATTTAAGGTAAAAGTATACTTTAAATTTTGATGGATATTCTGGATATTCTAAGATAATTTTTCTGTAACATTACAAGGTTAAACTTTTGGATTCTATGTTAGAAATAAGATTATGTGTTACATCTTTTAGTAATATTTGATATTGTGATATACCTATCCACTTAGATATCTATTGCATGCTCAATTCTTTATTAAATCTATAAAAGTTAATAAATCATCTCATGTAGTATTCTGTGTACACCTACAAGAACCCCCTCTCTGTGCCTCTTTAAGTGGAGAGATACATATTGAAGCGAGTTCCCAGACCCTTATAATATCTGGGATATTTATGACTTAGCAATAATATTAAAACTAGGCTATCCGAAAGCTGGTAATATTCTCTGTTGGTTTTCTTTCTTTGAGGGAAAGCTAGTACAATTCTTTGAACCCAAATAAGTGTCTGAGAATTTGTCTGATTTGAACTTGATTAAAGGAGATTCATAGGGATGTACTCCTGATTTGGTTTAGTCCCTATAAGGGGTTGAAGTCAAAAATCACTTCAGAGGCTGACCTGAAAATAACTTTTATGAGAGGGGCAGCTCTCCCATAGGTGTGAAGATTCCTAGTGCATTAAATGTTTATGCAACTGGATCCTTCTAAGCCACCTTTGCAATGCATAGCAAATTAGTCAGTTATCTGTCCACAGACACATCAACTACAAGGCAAGGGATAACATGTTCAATACGTACTCTCTCAAAGGAGAGCATTAGCTCTGTAGGGCACAGTTGCTTTTCTGAATGAAATGGCTACCAAGACTTCAAGATATTACATATGGTTGCGTGGTCAACAGATTCCTGGTCCTTTTCTGCCGTCACTCCTTACACCCTGTGCACTGCTTCAATTGGTGTTACATCCTCACAATTACTAATTTCAACTTTTGGGTTGAGTGTAGCTATGTGGTGCTTCAGTTAGAGCACTGCAGAATACTAATAGTACTGATAGGCTGCTCTTCCAGTCCTCCATGGCAGGATGGGCGAGATATTAGAATGTTGAGTGCCTGAAACACCTTTAACCAGAGCTTGTATTGCTAAGTACTGAATGTGTAATATTCCTGTGTGGAACTGAGTGAAAGAAAACAGGCTAGTTGTGGGCTTGGTGTAGGCCTAGTGTTCTAACTTTCCTTATTTCTTCAGTGCTATGACATACCAAGTTACTCAGGGTGGACTCCACCAGACAGTCAAAAGTCTATGATTTAAGAGTCATTTTCCTGTCGCAATCAGCTCCCTTGAATTTCCTGAAATTTCCAGGCAAACATAAAAATAGTCTTGCGATGCACTATGGAAGAGCACATACACAGTGACAAACGGGTACAATCTACAGGTCAACCTGAGTGACCATACATCTTGGTTTTGTTGCGATGATATGATGTGCGAAGCCCTTAGAAGATCTAAGTGAGAATGCTATCAACTCTAATTTGCATTTTGAATGTGTCCTGAGTTGCAATGCATGTGATGCAATCAAAGCTGTAAGGCTGCTTGGGGTTTGCTATGGGAAAGTGGTAAATGTGGAACAAGTTTGTGGCAGAATCTTTGGTCTTTGACCTGGTAAATCCTATTGTTTGATAATGTTATTTTGCTACATTCCTTAAAGTGTACCACTATTTCCTGCTTCTGCTCCTGCAGGTACTGTAGAGGACATTGAACCAAATTGTCAGCTTCTGACAGGCGTGATGCCCTGCTGTTTGCTGGGAACGGTACCTTGTAGTACCAGAGCAGTCCTTCTCATGTTCCCACCTCATACAGCAGTATATCCACTTCATTAGCCATCAAACAGGAAAGTAGTTGATGTGTTATTTCATCAGTCATCCATATCTCAAATTTCATGACTCTACACTGTCATTTTTGCCTGGCAGTTCTTCCTTCAGCCCCTTCCTTACTTTTCTACAGCTTGAAGAAGGCTAACTGAAATTTAAAATCCATTTTGAGCCTTTTTAAAGGCTGAAATAATATTTACCTCCAGATGTGGCCTCTTACCTTTAAATGGCCACATCCTTTTTGAGCTGCTACCCATATTTTCTGTATTCCTCATTAGTCTAGATTCTCTCACAAGGCCACAACTGTACTGGAAGCTCATACTAATTACTGAAGTGAGCTGACCCCAGACAATTGCATGGACTCAGCTCAGTGCAGTGTTGGCTAGCTTTACACAAACAGCTTACCATTCCTGGCTCCATTTCACCAGGATTGCAAAATCAGCCCTTCAGTTCTTTGCTATCTAATTAACTCCAGTTTAAGAAAATCAAGCATGGTGACTGTATACCAAGAGACTACTGAATAAAGTCATTCAGTTAATCAATGATAAATGAGAAGGCAAGGTTGGCTAATATAAACTTAATTCTGTTGTAAAAACAGGAAGCTTAGTGCTTCCAAGCTTGCTGAGCACAATAGTACAGTTACATTTGATCTCCATTGGAAAAATATTTACACCTGCTTACAGAACAAAATAGTGATTACAAATGATTCGAAACATGTTACATTTTTCTGTCACAAGCTGTTTCAGGTGTACATAACACTGGAGATTATGATCTCGCTCTAGGCACTAAGCTACATTTCTGCTACATAGGACAGTGTTAGCATTATAATCTCTTCCATTTCCCCCAACGTCACCACTTATTTTAGAATTAATTTTTCTATCCCGATTAAAAACCTACACACTGGCACTTTGCAAAGGGGAAGTTTGGAAAAAATCGGAGTCAGTTCAGAGGTAGCAGTTCCTGTGGTTATTTAATTTTTAAAAATTCCAATTCAGCTCCATACTCACCTATTATATGCAGTCAGTTGTATGAGTCCTAGCAATTTCCATTTTATTCTGCTTTTAGTGGCTGACTATATTAATTGCTGCCATTAGTTACCTTAGCAAATATCACGTCAACGACTGCTAATGATCATGGCCTTAAAATAATAATCAATGCGTGATGAGATTCATTAATCTAAAGGCAAGATTGTCATGAAGGTAAAATGAAAATACACAAAAATTTCCTTCTTTCAGTCCACGGTTATTTTTAATTTACTGTACAAAAATACACATTGCAATATAATTAATTGATGGCTGTACTTTACAATGTTTTTTTAAACTGCATTCTGATTGATTTTTGGCAAACACTTTAGGAGGAACAGTACAGACTTCTAAGGACATTCAGACTTATTGGGAATTCCTAACCAAAGACATTCCATGTCTCCAATGCTCCAGCAGTCTTTTGCATCACATTTGAAAAGCTTACATTTACGTTTGCAGGAGGCCGAAGGCTCACAGAGCTGCGAATGCTTGCATTAAAACTGCTGTTTAAAGATAACAGGAAGCATTGCTTGTGGACTGTCCTTCACTTTATCTTGTAGCGCCAATCTGCAGAAACTCCATGATTTCAACTTTTCAAATCTGACATGAAATGTAAGGATATTCTGTCAATCCTTGTTGAAGGTTTGTTATTCGGTAACTATGGGTAATAACCTACCCTTGACTCAGTGTGTAGGAAAGAAGATAAATGCCTCAACAATAGTTTAGCATTTATTTTGCTAGAATGCTTCATTTGAAATGGAACTAACATCTAAAAGTTGACTCAGTGATACTGATACAAATGGATCTGGGTTCACTGTGGTTCCATGATCCCTTTTGCAAGTGGATAGGGGAATTGTCCTCATTGGGTGCAGTGAGATCAGTTTATTATAAAAATTCGATTACCCTGTGGGAATGCAATGGACAGAAACATGGAGAAACCATGAGGACAGTAGCTGTTAAAGGACTACTGCTCCATTTGAACATAGCTGGTTGTTTTGACTGCATTGAAGAGTATCTATGGAAGTTGGCCAGGGTACATGGGCAAAACTTCCCCCTTCCATGATGACAGTTTTAATCTTCTGCCAGAAATGTGCAGCAAGGTAGGATAGCCATACTTGGGCCTGAGGGGAACCTCTCTTAAGTGCCAAGGTGGTTGATAGTGAATGATGTCTCCCATGTCTATAGATCACCTTCATGTTCATTCACCCAATTCAAACTCACTTACTCACCAGCATACAGGCACATTTACTTGGGACTAGCTAGATGGTCACCTGAAATTGGGCACTGGGCTCATTAGCATAATGGCAGTGAGCTGCTGATACCAATTGGTTGTCCAAAGACAGCTTGCCAGTTAAACGAGGATGGAGTCGGGCTATCTTTCTCCCTGGCAATAGCTCTTAGATAGGTCCTGGGAGGAAGGGGGAGGCATTTGTGAGGAATTGGAGGTCATTGAAAGGGAGAAAGGCAATTGGATGGGGGGCTGCCAATTATCTTTGAAACTCCTGCTCCTCATTGCTCCACATTCAGGTAAATGCTATTTTAGAACTTTATCTTTTTGGTGGCAGTCTCCATCAGTCCTTTTCAGGAAGCTGGTTAGGCCTATGATTATCCTGAATGCAGCAAAACCAACTTCAGTAACTCATTTATAAAATACAGTTAAGCAACTCCCCTTTTGGGAAGATGTGCAATGTTTTCCTCAAGTACAGATAGATAAGACCCACTGCCTCACCCTTATCCACCAGATCAGCAACTTCCTCAAAAGAGTTCAGTAAACTGGTCAGACATTTGCTGACCTTTCTGAACTCATCCTGGGACTTTCAAATTTTTTTTTGTTTATTTGTTCATAGGATGCAGGCCTCGCTGGCAAGCCCAGCATTTATTACACATTCCTAAATTCCCTGGAGAATGTGGTGGTGAGCCACCTTCTTGAACCCCTGCAGTCCATGAGGTGTAGATCCACTCACTGTGCTGTTAGGTAGGGCGGTCCAGGATTTTGACCCAGTGTAGTGAAGGAATAGGGACACATTTCCAAGTCAGGATGGTGTATGACTTGGAGGGGAACTTGAAGGTGGTGGTGTTCATGCTATCCTTGTTCTTCTGCATTTTGTCCATCTATGAACTTTGAAAGATATTGAAGAGGGGATTTGCAATCTCTTCAACCAATTTCTCCAGTACCTTCCTTGAATGGAAATTGTTTGAGCCCAAACCCTTGCTTACCTTAAGATTCTGAAACGTTTCTATTATACTACCCTATATCCTACTAAGGGATTCCAATCTACTTTCCCTTTATCTCTCAAAAAACAGAAATCTCTTCCCCTCTTCATTGTAAAATCAATCACAAAATGTACAAAATAACCATTTAGTAATTGTTTTTATTCTTTCATGGGATATGGGCGTCAATGGCAAGGCTAGCATGTGTTGCCCATCCCTAACTGCCTTTGAACTGAGTGGCTTGCTAGGTCATTTCGGAGACCAGCTAAAAGTCAGCCACATTGCTGTGGGTCTGGAGTCTCAATCATATCAGACCAGTAAGGACAGAAGATTTCCTTCCCAAAAGGTCATTCGTGAACCAGATGGGTTTTTATGACAATCAATGATAATGTCATGGCATCATTACTGAAAGTAGCTTTCAATTCCAGATTTTTATTAATTAATTGAAGTTAAATCCCACCAGGTGCCATGGTGGGATTTGAACCCGTGTCCCCAGGGCATTAGCCGGGGCCTCTGGACTACTAGTTCAGTGATGTTACCACTACATCACCGTCTCTCCGCAAGGCCTTGTCTTCAGATATCAACTCCACTTTGCCATGGCAAGTTGGTCCAATTACCTCCTTCCCCAGCTCATGATATACTTAGAAATACTTTGTTATTGTCATTAATCTATTCTTCATTTTATTAATAAATTTTTTCCTATTTCCCTGTTGTTCCCTCTTCACATTTCTTTTCAGTGGTTGGCTTTCCTCTGCTTGAATGTCTCGTCCTTCCCATCCTAATCCTTCCATGTACATTCTAGAATTTTATCAGCTCCAAGACTTTCTTTTTATTCCAGTGATTTTACTCACTGGGCAGGACTTTCAGGCCCCACTAATGTTGGGAACGGAGGCGGGCAGGTGCTAAAAATTGAGCTGCCATTCGGTGTGCCATCTCCACAGCTCTATCCCATCCCCAGGGCTATTTTCCCAGAGGCAGGATGGGGGCAGCAGGGTTGCTCACCCTCAAGACGTGGGTTGCCAATTGGACTAATGAAAGCACTATTGAGACCCATTGGTGGAGGCTGACTGGGATTTTGCAGTCAGCCTCCATGTCCCCACAGGTGGCGAGGGACTGTTTAGCTGCCTGGTTGTGGCCTTCTGGGCAGCAGACCAGGAGCCAGTGCTCCAGGCAGACTTAGAGGCCCTCTCTTCCTGCCTAGGTTCAGCAGCAGCCGCAGGCCACCATGTGTTCCCCCATGGTGGACCAGCCGCTGAATCTATTTTTATGGAAAAGCTGGAGAGAGGATTCCTGCATTTTGGCATATCCTCTTCCTCGCATACCTGCGATGGCATCCTGCTGCTGCTTTCAAGCAGGAGGGCCTTCTATTGGCACTCCAGCTTTGAAAGCCTGCCCACTGTCCTTAATTGGTTAATGAACCAGCCCTTTGGCCATGAATTAGCCAATTTGACAAAAATCACAGGTTTCCCAGACAGTGCAGACTTCCGACCCCGATTTGAGTCTGACAGTGGGATTCAGAAGACCACAGGGAAATCCTGCCCGTGATTTGGTCCTTGACTTGTTTCTGGGATGACCAAAAGCCTGTCTTTCTTTATGGCCTCCCACATCCATGTATCCAACTCTATTTTGTGATGGCCTGTGATATATCCCTGCCACTTACTTTGTTTTCCTTTTCTAATATGTACACCAGATCAGTATACGACATGCAATGTACACAGATAAATACTTTTCATATAATATTTTGTACATTTATTAATCCAAGCAGAAGATAGCTTGGCAACAATGCACAAATATTGATATTATTATTGGGTAATTTATCTACAGTATTTATTAGTTCTACAGGACAAGTAATTTATGCAACCCACTAGGAGTTCTGCTGCTGAGCAGTTGACCTACCCTCAAATCGATGCAGAGGTACCTTGCAAAAGCAGGAGAAGGTATAAGTATTGCCAACCTTGTTCAATTTTCCTTCCATTCCCTCCATCTTCTGGAATTGTACACTGCCATTAGTGTTCCCCTGCTCAGATTAGGAGCTGAGGGGTTGAGGAATTAACTGTCAATTTCTCACATTGTGGCATTGAACATTCATGGTCCAGTGCCTAGCTTAAGTATTTTACAAATACAGCACCTTAACAGCTAATTTATTTGAAAAAGCAAATAGTTTACAGAACATTTTTATGCATGCCAATAGGCAGTATATCTATAATGCATATTAAATCCATTTCTCCACATTCTTTTTCAGCATATGTTAATACATATTCATTACCTATACTTATCTATTTATTTTTGGTGAAGGCTTCTCTTATGATGATACACAAGGATAAGCAATATGAATTCTGAGAGTCTCAAATTCCAGTCCTAAGTAAATTTGAGTTACAGCACGCCCCTTGAATTTGATAAGTATACTTTAGATGAAGGTTCATTTTGTCATTCTCAGAATTGAAAGTCTTAAGGTTAGGCTCAGAAAATGGAAATGTCACCCACGAGGTGAAATATTTGAATAATATATGGGAGCTTTTCACTGCTGATAACTTGTAGCACACCTGATCCTGGTGCCCAGTACAATACATCTACAATACTCCCAATTGTAAGTATTTACAATGAGGCGTGTGTTCTAGTTAAGGGGTTTTCTAAAGGAAGCCATAAAGAATGTGTATTACATCAGAGAACATGGGTAATGAATGTTAGACAGATAATGTACTGCATTGTTAGGAATAAAAGATTTCAAAAACAATGATATATCTTGCCACATCTTAGTAGATAAAAAAAAAAGATGAAACTGGACATATATGGTAATACTAATAAGGGGGAGGGAGGGTTGAGCTAAGGGTAAATTTATAACTCTGAAGACTATTGTCAAGGCAGTGGAGTAGAGTAGAAATTTGGGTAAAATCAAGCAAATTATGTCAGGAAGGGACAAAGAGTTTAAAAACAGTAATACATCATTGGAAAAATAATAAAAAGTTAAAATTAAAGACATTGGGCTGAATTTTATGTTGTGGCGGCAGCCATATAAAATAGCGTCCCTCACACGTGAGCTTTACTGCGCCGAGCAGCCATGATATTAAATGTGGCAGCTCATTTACATGGCCAAGGTGGACCACCCCCACCCCCCAACCGCCCCCGCTGATGTGGAGGGGTCGTGCGGTCCATCCCCCACAACAGCATTCAGCACCATTGCGCAGACACTGATGCCATTTTTAAAGGGCTTCAAGCCCTTCCATTTCATTCATATATTTAAAGATAACGGTATTGTAAATGAAATTTTAAAAATTAAATAAATGTTTCTAGCCCCTCTCCCAATCACCACCCCCCACCCTTCCGCAATACCATATACTTCATTCCATGCCTCTCCCCCACCAAAATACTTGCCTTGTGTACCTGACCTTCCCCCCACAAAGTTCACAAACTTTTACTTTTAACCCGTCATGAAGCCTTGCCACCACGGGAATATCGGGCCGGGTCTTCTTGGCGTCGAGACCCGTGGTGGGCCTCTCCCGGAGGCATTTTCCGGGCCCCCATGCCACGACCACCGACGTCAGGGGACCTATAAAATCTAGCCCATTATATCTGAATGCATGAAGCATTCATAATAAGATAGGTGAATTGATGGCACAAATAGAGATAAATGGGTCTGATCTAGTCACTATTACTAGACGTGATTGCAGGGTGAACAAGGTTGAGAACTAAATATTCTAGGGTATTTGACTTTTAGAAAAGTTAGGAAAACATGAAAAGGAGGTAGTGAAGACTTGATAATAAAGGATAAGGTAAAAGTAGTAGGGAAAAAGGATCTTAGCCCAGAAAATCAGGATGTAGAATCAACATAGTTGGAGCTAAGTAACAACAAAGGGCAGAAAACACAGGTGGCAAAAGTTTATAGGTTTCCAAACAGTACTCTTATTGTTGGACAGAATATAAATCAGAAATTTAAAGGAGCATGCGACGAGAGTAATTCAATTCTTGTGGAAAACTTTATCCTTTGCATAGACTGGACAAATAAATTAATTGGCAAATGTAGTTTGGAGGAGGAGTTCATGCAATGCATTTGAAACTGTTTTCTAAAACAATATGTTGTAAAACCAACTAGGGAACATAATATTTTAGATCTAGTATTGTGTAATGAGACAGGGTTAAGTAATAATCTTATACTAAGGGATCCTCAAGGGAAGAGTGATCATATAATGATAGACATTCATCTTAATGTGGTTAAGTCCAAAACGAGGGTCGTAAATCGAAACAAAGCCAATTGCAGATGTATTAAGGGCGAGTTGGCTGAGGTAGCTTAGGAAATTAGATTAAAAGATATGATGGTAGATAAGCAAGGTAAACAGTTAAAGATATAATTCATTATTCATTATTACCTTGAGGAATAAAAACATCACTGGGAAAATGGTACAGCCATGGCTAACTGGAGAAATTAAGGATAGTATTTGATTAAACAAAGAGGCTTACAATGTTGTTAAAAAGGGGACTAAGCCTGGGGATTTGGAGGGTTTCAAAAACAGCAAAGGATGACTAAGAAATTGATAAAGAAAGTGAAAATATAACATGAGAATAAGCTAGCAATAGAAAATAGATTGTAAATTTTTTGCAAGTGTGTAAGAAGGAAGCAATTCACAAAAGTAAATATGGGTCCCTTAGAGGTAGAGGCAGGAGACATTATAATGGGGAATAGAAAATTGCAGAGATTTTTAAACAAATGTTTTGGCCAGCATTTTCAACTGCCCGTGGGGGCCAGAACAAGAATGGCGTGCTTTGAAAATAGCACTCCTGGATGGCGTGCCACTGTTCCAACGCCTCTGGGACATGCTCAAATTTTCAAAGTAAGTTGGGGAAACTGCCCACCTCCAATTACTGGCCTGTTGAGCTCCTTGAGGAGTTTGCTAAAGGGCTGGGGAGGGCGAGAAGACAATTTTCAATTTGTAATTCGCCGAACCTGACCAGTCTGGTGCACATTAGTACACAGGTGTCAGGTTCAATTAGGGAAGAAATGAAGGGTGTTTTTTTATGCCTTTGGGACCTGGGAGATTTTGCTCCAGGTCGGGCACAGTACCTGCCAGTCGGCTGCGGGCCCACTTTCGTGCACAGTGAGGCTGCTGGTCCTCGCTGTATGACCTCCTCTCTTCTGCAGGGCAGTAGCAGATCCCATCATGACTGCTGTCTGCCTTTGCCACTTAAGTTCTGCAGACAGCTCCTGCCTCCTGATAACGCTCGGCGCCACTAATTGGGTGCCGCACTCGCCTCCGGCCCAATTATGGCATTTACATTTGACAACTATGCTGCTGGATTAAGATCCAGAAATTACCTGGCATCAGGTTCTTGACCCTGAATTGAAAATGAAGCCCTTTGTGTCTGTCTTCACAGTAGAAGATGTAAAGAATATACCTGAAATTGTGGGGAACCCAGGGTCTAATAAGAGTGAAGAACTTAAAGTAATTAACAGTAGTTAAGAAAAAGTACTGGAGAAATTAATGAGATTAAAAGTTGACAAATCCCCTGGAACTGATGGCCTATATCCTCGGGTTCTAAAACAGGTGGCTGAGAGATAGTGGATCCATTGGTTTTGATCTTCAGAACACCCTAGATTCTACAATGGTCCCTGTGGATTGGAAGGCAGCATATGTAGCCCTGCTGTTCAAGAAAGGAGGGAGAGAGAAAATAGGGAATTATAAGCTAGTTAGCATGATGTCAGTAATAGGGAAAATGCTACAATCTATTATTTAGGGACATGATAACAGGAATATTGGAAAATTACAATATGATTCGGCAGAGTCAACACAGTTTTATGAAAAGCAAATTGGGCTTGGAAAATCTATTAGAGCTTTTTGAGGGTGTAACTAGTAGGGTAGATAAGAGGAAAACCAATGAATGTAGCAAACTTGGATTTTCAGAAGGCAATCTGATAGGATGCCACCCAAGAGGCTGTTAAACGAGATCAGGACTCGGGTTTGGCATAATATATGAGCATGGATTAAGGATTACCTCGGGGGGTGGGGGTGGGGGGGGGGTGGTGGTGGGACTGTGCGGGCGGAAGCCACAACCTCAGGCAATTGTAAAATGTGGTCAGGACTTCCAGAGCCAGTGGAGGGGGGCACCCGCCCAGACTTTCCAGCCAGTGGGTGCGGCCACCGCCTCCGTGTTAAATCACAGCCAGTGGGTCATTTTCGGGATAGCAAAGTGTAACTAGTGGAATGCCATAAGGGTCAGTGTTTGGGCCTCAGCTATTTACAATCTATATCAATGACTCAGATGAGGAAACTGTGTGTAATAGGTAGGAGGACACAAAGAGGCTACAAAGGAATATCAACCGATTTAAGTAATCAGGCAGGACGTTGGCAGATGCAGTATCGTGTGGGAAAGTATGAAATTATCGACTTTGGTAGGAAGAATGGAAAAACAGAATGCTTTTTAAAAGGTGCGAAACTAGTAAATGTTGGTGTTCAGAGGGATTTTGTTCTCCTTCTACATGAAACACAAAGTTAATATGCAGGTCCAGCAAGCAATTAGGAAGGCAATTAGGAAGACAAATGGCATGTTGGCTTTAGTTACAAAGGGGAATAAAGTCTCCCACAATAATTGCATTATCCTTGTTGCATACTCCTTTAATTTCCTGACTTATATTCTATATTGCAAGGGGTTGGAGTTTAAGAGTCATAGTCATTTATGGTATGAATGAGGCCATTCAGCCCATCGAGTACATTGCTGCTCTCCCTGGAAAATCCAGTCAGTCCTACTCCCCTATTCGATCACTGTAGCCCTGCAAGTTTATTTTCTTCAATTGCCCATCTAATTTCTTTTTGAAATCATTGATTGTCTCTGCTTCCACCACCCTCGTGGACAACGAGTTCCAGACCATTACCACCCGCAGAGTAAAAATGTTCTTCTTCACGTTCCCCCTGTACCTGTTGCCCAAAACATTAAATCTGTGTCCCCTAGTCCTTGTACCATCAGTTAATGCAAACAGTTTTTCCTGTCTAACTTATCTAAGCCTGTCATAATCTTGTACACCTCTATCAAATCTCACCACAATCTCCTTTGCTCTAAGGAGAACAATCCTAATTTTCCAATTTAACCTTGTAACTGAAATCCCCCATCTCTGGAACCATCTGGTAAATCTCCTCTGCACCCTCTCAAGGACCCTCACATATTTCCTAAAGTGTGGTGACCAGAAGTGGATGAAATACCGTAGCTGGGGTCTAACAAGAGCTTTATAAAGGTTCAGCATAACTTCCCTCCTCTTGTACTCTATACCTCCATTGATGAAGCCAAAGATTCCATATGCTTTGCTAACCCCTCTCTCAATATGTCCTGCCACCTTCAAAGATCAATGCACATGCACCCCTAGGTCCCTCTGTTCCTGCACACTCTTTAGAACTGTGGCATTAAGTCTATATTGCCTCACCCTATACCTTCTGCCAAAATGCCTCACCTCACCTCACCTCACACCTGTCTGTATTAAATTCCATCTGCCACTTGTCTGCCCATTCTGCTAGCCTATCGATATCCTTTTGTAGGCGATTCATATCATCCTCACTGTTTTCAACTCCTCCAAATTTAGTATCATGGACACATTTTGAAATTCTATGCAGTATTCCAAGATCCAAGTCATTTATATGTAGCAAAATAAAAGCAGTGGTTCTAGCACTGAACCTTGGGGAATAGCATTGTCTATCGTCCTCCCCCAGTCTGAAAGCAACCATTTACCACGACTCGCTGTTTTCTGTCCTTCAGCCAATTTTTTTATCCAATTGGACACTGATCCTCCTATTTCATGAGTAAGGACGTCTTGCTACAATTTTATAGGGCTTTGGTGAGATCACATCTGGAGTACTGTGAACAGTCTTGGCCTCCTTACCTAAGAAAATATATATTTGCCTTTGATGGGGTGCAATGAAGATTCACTAGATTGATTCCTGGGATGAATAATAAATGCTGGCATAGCCAGCGATGCTCTCATCCCACAAACAAATAACAAAGAGAGGACTGTCCTATGAGGAGAGTTAAGTAAAATGGGCCTATAATTACTGGAGCTTAGAGGAATGAGAGATGATTTCATTGAAACACATAAAATTCTTACGAGGGCTTGACAGGGTACATGCTGTGAGGCTGTTTCCCCTGGCTGGAGCGTCTGGAACTATGGGCCACTGACTCTGGTTAAGGAGTTATGTATTTAGCATTGAAATGAGGAATAATTTCTTCACTCAGAAGTTTGTGAATCTCTGGGGTTCTCTACCCAGGGGTCAGTGGATGCTCAGCCATTGAGTATATGCAAGACTGAGATCGACAGATTTTGGGTACTGAGATATGGGGATAAGGTGGGAAAGTAGAGTTAAGGTATAAATTCAGCCATGATCTCAATGAATAGTGGGGCAATGTCAACAGGCTGTATGGCCCACTCTTGCTTCTACTTCTTCTGCTCTTATGTTCTTACTAGATTGTTTATATTTCAAACATGTAATTGCTTAGCTAAATAAAGGATAATATTTCCTAAGGCCCTGGTTGATACTTCAAAAGTAAAAATGCTCAAAATATTACCTTGGATTTTTACAGGCATAAAATCTCAGCATAATATCTCAGCATAATATCTACATTGTTGGAAGACATTCTGAAGAGTCTGAATGAATGCATTCACAGATGTAAGACTGTTAGATGTCATTTGTAAGAACATTTATAAGATATTCAAGTAGCAAAAAATTGTTCAACATCCTGTCAACTCAAGGACAATGCTTAACATCTTACTGGCAGATGCAGAATCCTGGAGTTGAACTTGTCTTAAATTTTGACGTTCTTAGAAAGCCATGATAAGGAGCAAACCATCTTTCTCCATCTGAATTGGTTCTCATCCAGTTAATTAAGCAATGGTAGTGCTGTCAGCTTGAGAAAGTAAATGGCCCATCTTCATCCAATGCTGCTTAGCTGTCTACAGATAGTGTTAGACTTAGAGTGAGGAAGGGGTCTCAGGCTCCCCTCTCGCCCCTTTCCTGGTTTGGTCGTAACAGGGTTTAACTTTTTAAAACACAGTGTCTTTAGTTTCACCTCAGTGAGTCCTTGCTGACTGCTTTCTAATTGTAATTGTAAATGAACCAATCAGATAGGCTTCCTTAGGTTTAAACAAGAAGGGTGTAAGTTTATTAACCTTAACACTCTAATTCAGTTAAAGTTACTAAAAATACACGACGCAACCACGCTAGCATGCATACGCGATAAACACACACACAAATAGATAGAGAGGAGGAGAAAGAATTAAAAGGGAATGGTTTGGAGTAGTAGATGGAATTCATTTACTGGTTTTAGTTTTACTGTAAAGTCTTTAATTGAAGTTAAGTCTAGCAGTTCTTGTTGTGGCCCAGTGCACACTTTCAACTTGTTTTGCTGGTACCAGAAAGCTGAAGAAGTCCTCTTAAGCTGCTTCCCAGAAGACTGCAGGGGTCTTCTGTCTTGAGGCTTAAGTTGTTTCCGTGGGTATCCGGAACTTTGCTGGAGAGAGAGACAGAGAGAGATAGAGAAATCTTGCTTCTCTTTGGTCTTCAACATTACAGTCTCCCCAAACTTTTTTGTGAGGCACAATTCAATCAATTCCCAGTTTGGCCAGCCTAGCTCTTTGAAACAGCATCGCCTGTGAGGATTGTTGATTCTTCAAAGCTTACTAGATACACTCGGTCGTGGGGAGGGGAGTGGTGCTGCTGGGAGGGAGGTGGAGTGCTGGATCTTACACAGACAATGAATCTCAAGGCTGGATTTTACTTTAGGTGGATGGGAATTCGCCACTGATGTAAAAGTCGGTGGTGAACCCGCTTCTGCCTAGCCCGGGGATCTGTCCCATATTTTATGGGTACTCGGGCTTTAATTGTCCTGAGGTGGGATTTCCACCCACTTGAGAGAGGAGGTCTCGCCTCAGTGAGCTGCCAGCCAATCAGCGGGCCGGCAGCTCTTAGTCCCTGCAGCACCACCGGGAGATGTGGCCACTGCTGTGACTGCAGCCCAGCCAATGCCATGGAACCTAGAGATGAGGTTAGTTGGGCTTGCCTCACCAGGGGGATCGGTCCTTCCCTGCTGAGCCTGGAGTGGTTGTTTGGGGGGAGGGGTGGTCTTGGGTCCCGGGGTTGGGTTGGTAGGTGGGAGCAGCCCTCAATCGGGCACCCTGTGCCAGACTGCCATAACCACCCCCCACCGGGTGCGGAAAAGCCGGCAGCTATTACTGGGTGGCCTTTCCTGTTCCCAGCACGCCCACTTGCCACGGACGAAATACCCGTGGAGGCGGGAGCGAGCCCTTAAGTGGACGTTAAGTGGCCACTTAAGGGCCTTGATTGGCCTTGGGCGGGCGGGCCAGTCCCCGCCCCCCCCCCCCCCCCACCCGATCGCCGTAAAGTTGACTGGAGGCGGGAGTGGGGCGGGTAGGCCTCCCAGAGCCTCCCGTTTAATTTGACGCTGCCCCATGCCACCAAATGACCTGCAGTGGTGGCAGAAAATTAAGCCCTCAATGTCTTTTGATCATCACTATTGACCAAACCCAACTGGCTAATTGAATTAGAGAGCAGTCCCATTGTCTTGCTATGCAACTGTCTTTCAGAACGCAAATGTGCAGCCATGTTTTCTGCCATTCGGCTCTGTGGTCTTTTTAAACAAGTTATGTTCTATGTCCAGTAAAAGTTCAAATAGTGTACTATATGACAAAATTAATATGTTTCCATTTGGCAGGTGTGGTTTCTGTCACAGTAGAATTGCAATATAGAGCAAGAGCAAAAGTTTACTACAAATCTTTTGACTATATTAGTGGATAGGTCATGGTATTATTCTTGGGTAGTCTTGTGGGTGGAATGAAGTTGTGGGTTAGCTCCTAACCCGACATGGGCTTTTCTGCCCTCTGCTATAAGTTGCTAAATCTAGATGGTTAATAGCTACTTGCAAACTGCTGAGGGCAAGAAGTAAGCAGTTTCTGGGTCTACTACTGACTTTCTTTCCAAGAATGTTTACATCTCTAACAAAGCATGGCAGCATGTGTTTGAAGTCCAGTGCATGATATTTGGACTGTGATGGATGCATGATAGTTGTAAGAATTTTTGTAAATGCTGGTAAATTGTCCGCAGTTTTACCCATCATTAGTTAATTAACTTAGTAACAAATGCCACAGATTGTTGTTCAAGGTACTGGGTGAATCTTTTACATTCAGCTAAACAAGCAGATAGGTCTCTGATGATTGCATCAGCTAAAAGACAGCAGCTCCAACAGTGTAGCTTTTCTTCAGTCATTGGAGTATCAACAGCACCAGCATGTATTGACAGTGCATTTTGCGTACAGAAAATAAATCCCTGCTTAGATTATGCGTTCAAGTCCTGGTATGGGGCTTGAACACATAATCTTTCAACTCAGAGTCCAGAATGCTATTAAACTTGCTGATGGGAAGGACTTTCTTGTTCTGCAAATTAATTACTTGGGGCACTGTTTTCATCATAGGACCCTGATTTACATAATATATATGAGCTCCCACCTTTTATAGTGGAAGCCTCATCAATGAAGAAACTCGCCACCATAAAAATGTTGTTGCACTGGAATGGAGCAACCAGAGCGCTAAGTGCACTCGGACCAGTTTAACCCCTTGCTCGCTTACTCTGCTCCCTCCAGGCAGGGAGAAGGGTTTAAAATTTGTGCTGAAATTTCCACAATTGAGGCTGATTGAGTGAAAGTAAAACAAACACAAGTTGGTTATGGCCAGCCTAATGAGAGTAAACAATTAATAAATTACACTTCTGTCATGACTTCATATTTATAACATGTATAGTACTGATGGACATTTTATGTAGCGCAAGAAAATAATAACAGCTGCCTTGTGCTGTCACTTTATCATTGAGATATCGTAACAATGAAAATATCATTTTTATTTCTATTGGTATTTCTCCTCATAAGTATTCAATAGCTGACTCGAAATGAACAAAATCTTCTGCCACATTCCTTCATTTCCCCTCTGGCTCTTGTCTTATCTCACATTGCATTCTTCCAATTAACAGCTAATGCGTCAAACTGTTACATGGAGCCTTACCATCACCTCCTGTTATTTCAGCCATATTGATAGCTGACCTAACCCAAAACCTGCAATTAATAGAGAAAAAAATGTAAAGCTATTCTATGGCATGCACACGTTTACAAAGCTTACATAATTTATATAACTCGGTCAAAAATGAAAAGATTTATATGTCATTTTCTGTGAACTCTGCAAATGTGCAAGTGTCGAAAGCTAAGAGCTGCATAAATATTTTGTGATAAATGGATTATACCTTATACAGGAATCCACTGCATGTCACGTTTCTGTTGCCAAGAGCATACATTGCTGTGGCTTAAGTATGTTAATTAAAAAGGAATCAGAATTTTGAGGTTTTGTGGGTAGGATAGGGGAAGGCGTTCCATTAATTTTTCTATATTGTATTATGGTTGTACCAAAGCCATTTGATACCGCAGGCCACTAATAAACGTAAGGTTATTCATTTCTATGGTCTCATGATTTTGAAGACAAACTACCTACAGAACATTTTGATGCATGTCAACCTTCTCCTTCAGTCTCACATCTAGTTACCCGAATGAATCCATTTCCAAGGTAACTGTTAAGCAAGTGTTTTGAGTTTGTGTTATTTTGTTTATCAGTGTTAAAATCTAAATGGTGTGCTAGAGGTATCTTAGAAATCAGTCCAAGGGTTACCATGGTCACCAGCAGCAAATATAACGGCAGCACCTTCATGGGCTGAAAATCACAAGAAATAAATTCTGTGGATGAGTCATTAAGACAAACAAATCTTCATGTAGGAGCCCAGGCAGTCAATATCAGCAGAGCTGCAGAGCGGGAGAAGGAGAAGGATTGCAGTTCACCCAACATCTGCACATATTCATTCACTTTTACGAGATAGCAATAAAGAGCAAGAATCCTTAATAATCTTAAACCTAGCCTGAGCACCAATTGCTATCTACAATGTACTCAGTGTGGTCCAGCCGAGAACAGCTAACCCAGCACAAATCAAAGACTGAAACTAGAATTCTCCTGAATTGTAAGTTTCAGAACCACACTGTCACATTTAGGGAGTTCCAATTTAACAGGTTTGTATGCTTTTTTCACCCAGCTACACATTTTGACTCAGTCACTTTGTATACAATGTGCAATAAAACAATAACAACCTGCAATTATATGGCACCTTTAATATAAAAAAAAACAGTTTCCACTAACTCACGAAGTACCACAAAGTTCAGCTCAACTGAATATTGCTTATACAGAGTAGTGAGTGGGGGAATTTGGCACAGTGAGGGATGAGGTGCTATTTTGGTATTCTAGAAAACAAGGAGTGGTCCGAGAGAGGGAGCAGGAGAGAGCGAAACCTGAGAGCTGAATTCGAGAGACATTAGTTAGGTGAGCAGGTAGGTGATTGGTTGGTGAGTTTTAAGGCTTTTATTTTCCTCTAGAGCAGTAGTTTATATTTGGTAGGAAAAACAGAACTGTGAGAGATTGGGAAGTGTTGATGTCTAAAGGGACCTGGCTGTCCTTTTTCATAAATCACTGAAAGGAGGTGCAGCAAGCAATTAGGAGGGCAAATGGTATGTTGGCCTTTATTGTAAGAGGATTTGAATACAGGAGAAAATCAGTCTTGCTGCAATTGTGTACAGCCTTGAGAATTTTGACAGTTTTGGTTTCCTTACCTAATGAAGGATATATGTCCCATAGAAGGAGTGCAACGAAGGTTCATCAGACTGATTCCTGGGGTGGCGGGATTGTCCTATGAGGAGAGATTGAGGAGACTGGGCCTGTATTCTCTAGAGTTTAGAAGAATGACAGGTCATCTCATTGAAGCATGCAAAATTCTTACAGGGCTCGACAGGTTTGTTGCAGGAAGGATGTTTTCCCCAGCTCGGAGGTCTAGAACCAGGAGACACGGTCTCAGAATAAGAGATAGGCCATTTAGGACTGAATGAGGAGGAATTTCTCCACTCAGAGGGTAGTGAATCTTTAGAATTCCCTACCCCAGAGGCTCAGTCATTGAGTATGTTCAAGACAGAGATTGTTTGTGTTATGACTGAGTTGGGAGGAGTGCACTGTCTTTTCTAATTCCACTTCTCCACAGGTCACAACATATAGTTAAATGTTGTCCCAATTACTGATACAGTCAATCATAGACTCCACTCTTTATCCCAGAATAAAATACAGCAACCAGGTTTCTTTAATAAACAACAAAATTATCAGTGTATTTTAAAACGAAATATAACCTGTAACAAAGCAAAGCATTCACACACAGAGTGACATATGAAAGTTCCCTTTTACCTTAGCCCCTCTCACACACACACACACACACACGTTCATTGAAAAAAGAGCTTTTCTTTTTAGAGCTCTGTTACAAATAAAAAGACAAAAAAGGAATATTTTGGACAAATACTTACTAATTCTTGAAGAAATAAAGAGAAGAAATGGAAAGATGTCAATTGTCCCTTTTTTGGTTTGGCATCCCAAATATGCTTAGATGACTGTCACTTGGATCAGTTCTTTTCAGGTGATGTTGAAGAACAGTTTGGCAGGTTTTCCGGGCGAAATGTGGCCTCAGTGGTTTCTGGCAGGCCTTTCAGGAGGAATGCTGCATCAACTTCTCTATTTCTTACACTCACTTCAAAGAGCTTCTCAAAGAGATGGAAAAGCTGGCAGGCTTTGCAAAGAGATGGAAATGGCTGAGCTGGGGTGACTGTTCTCTTGGCTGTTTTTTTAAAAACTGCAACACACTGTCCAAAATGAAACAAAAACAATATCTCAAGAGTCAAGTCTCCTGACCCCTACAAATCTTGACCTGTCACTTCCCTGTAAACATCCTCTCCAAGTCAAAAAGCGCCCTGCTGGGTATTTATCTGAAGACAGGTGACTTCCAGTAAGGGTTGTTTATAAATCAAGTCCAGAAGATCTTCCAATAACCTCTTTTTAAAAAAAAACATAACGTCCAGCATCAATGGAATCCTTTTTGAGTTTTAAAACACAAGTCTTCAAAATTTAACAAAAATGGAAGTACTTTCATAACAATAGATTTCTAGATATTAAAGATATCAAGGGATGGGGGAGAGTGCAAGAAAATGGTATCGATGTAGAAGATCAGCCATGATCTAGTTGAATGGTGGTGCAGGCTTGAGGGGCCAAATGACCTACTCCTGTTCCTATTTCCTATGTTCCTATGTTCCGATCCTGTAAACCTAAGAGATTAAAAATGATGTTTCAGCTACTAGGCATTCTTCACATGGGACAAGTGAGAAAAGAAAGGGAGAGCAAAGAGAGTGCTGAGGTTTTAAAACTTTTAGGAAGAGATTACACTTAACTCGTGTTATCGAACCACTGCATTATCCTACCGTATAAGTTGCTACAATCTACCACTGCAATATGCTAAAAGGTGGAGTTATAGGAAGTCATATTGTATAATCTCACCTGAATTAAAAGATGAAGGAATGATGCACAAATGTGCAAAAAACAAACTGATCATTTACACCCGATAAGTCAAGCTTGTTGCTGACAATCGTGCTCCAGTTTCTTCTGAAAGTTAGAGCGCAGTCTCTGCCACAAATTCCATTCCATAGCTACTGACTCCATCCCTCTCCCTGGCCACTGTCCAAAGCTGAACCAGACTGTCTGCCACCTTGCTGCCATATTTGCCCCCAAGAGGAGCTCCCACCACATATTGGTGCCAGTCTCCCATCTTTCACCTTCCATAATCTTAAACTCCTCCAAAATCTGCTGCCCATGTCCTACCTGGCACCAAGTCCCATTCACCCATCAACCCTGTGCTTGCTGACCCACACTGGCCTTGATTTTAAAACACTCATTCTTGTTTTAAAATCCATCTACGGCCTCACTCCTCCCTTTCTCTGTCATCTTCTCCAGCCCCACAATCCTCTGAAATCTCTGTGCTCCTCCAATTCTGGCCTCTTTCACATCTTGGATTTTCATCACTTGACCATTGGCTACCATGCCTTCAGCTGCCAAGACATTAACCCATGGAATTCCCTTCCTAAATCTCTCTGCCTCTTTACCTTTCTCTTTTCCTTTAAGAGGCTCTTTAAAATCTATCACTTTGAGCATCTGCCCGAACATCTCTTTATGTGGCTTGGCTTCAAGTTTGTTTGATAATGCTCCTGTGAAGTACCTTGGGATGCTTTACTATTTTAAAGGCATTATATAAATGTAAGTTGTAGTTGATTTACTGGCCAAAAGGAATCTGGTAAACACCAATAACTGTAATATTACTTGCTCCTTTGGTATGTGAAGAGTATTTCTTAAACAGGGAATAGCTGCAGAATTCCGAGGTGTTTTATGCATGAGTCACAAAAGGTTAGTATGAAGGTACAGCAAGTAATAAAGAAGACTAATGGAATGCTATCCTCTTTAAGGAGAGGAATTGAAAACAAAAGGGCATTGTTGAGACCACATCTCGAATACTGTATGCAGTTTTGGTCTCCTTATTTAAGGATGGATTTGAATGCATTGGAGGGGGTTCAGAGGAGGTTTACTAGATTGACACCTGGAATGAGCAGGTTGACTTATGAGGAAAGGTTGGACAGACTGGGCTTGTTTTCACTGGAGTTTAGAAGAGTGAGGGGAGACTTGATTGAAGTATCTTAGATCTTGAATGGTCTTGACAAGGTAAATGTGGAGGGGATTTTTCCTCTTGTGCGTGAGTCCATAATTAGGGGGCACTATTTGAAAATTAGGGGTCGCCCTTTTAGGACAAAGACGAGGAGAATTTTTTTCTCTCAGAGGGTTGTGCGACTTTGGAATTCTCTGCCTCAGAAGGTGGTGGAGGCGGGGTCATTGAATATGTTTAAGGCGGAGGTAGATAGACTCTTGTTAGGCAAGGGAATCAAAGATTATTGGAGGTAGATGGGAGTGTAGAATTCAAGACAGAAACAGATCAGCCATGATCTTATTGAATGGCGGAGCAGGCTTGACAGGCTAAATGGCCTACTTCTGCTCCTAATTCGTATGATCACATGGTGAACTATTGTAAGGTTCACAGGATTGCAAATAATATGTAAAGAAAATGTGGGTTTTTATTATAACTTAATTAGAACATACAGCTACTGCAGAAGGCACACCAACACACATCTTACTCTGTCCGGCTACACCCACAACTCTCTGGTCATGTGTGACGTGACATCATTTCCTCTGGTGATCTTCACTTATACCTTCTTAAGGTGGTCCTCTTAAGGTCATCCCATAACATGCCCCTTTTTTCCAAAGATAAAAACATACATAAAATGTACAATGATGTTGCAGCTCGGAATAACTATACATGATTAAAACAAAATGTTATTTACAAGTGAGCAAGTTTTAACACTCTCTAAAATGTAGAGGAGGTTTGCTTATTCATCCCAACCTAATTATTGTGAATCTTTTCCCAGAGCTGAGCGCGTCTTGACCTCTCCTCTGAGACTCTGGTGGCTTGGAAGTCTGTGAACATGTTCTCCGTCTGTGCTTGTAAACTCTGTATGTTCATCTTCAGACTTTGCCTTTGAACGTGTTCGTGATGCCACATGGTTGTCACATGTCATGCTGTCGTACAGCTCTCTGAGTCATCTGAGAATTGCATCATTGGGGATCTAGATGTCATACGATCTGGGCTGGTTGCATATCCTAGCGACTCTACAGGATATCTAGTTCTTGATGCATGATTGAGAACTCTGACCTTCTGTTCTACTCGCAATCGAGCTAGTTCTGGTCCTGCTTACCTGTCATATGATGTCTTCATTTTCCCTCATTTAGAAAGCTTAGAAAAATGATGACTGGCAACTTCACAGAATCACAGAATCTTTACAGTGCAGAAGAGCAATTCCCCCAGTTCGATTCCCCTGCCTTACCCCCAGAACCCTACACATTCTTCCTTTTCATATAAAACTTTCTAATTCCCTTTTGAATGCTTCAATTGAACCTGCCTCCATCATGTTCTCAGGCAGCGCATTCCAGACCTTAACCACTTGCTGCATGAAAATGTTTTTCCTCATGTCACTTTTGCTTCTCTTACCAAATACTTTAAATCTGTGCCTTCTCAATCTCGCTCCTTTCATGGGTGGAAACTGTTTCTCTCCATCTACTCTGTCCAGACCCCTCATGATTTTGAATACCTCTATCAAATGACCTCTCAGCTTTCTCTTTTCCAAGGGAAACAGTCCAAACTTCTCCAATCTATCTTCATAACTTCATTTCTCATCCCTGGAACCATTCTCGTGAATCTTTTCTGTACTCTCTCCAATGCCCTCACGTCTTTCTTAAAGTGCAGTGCCCAGAACTGGATGCAATACTCCAGCTGAGGCTGAACTAGTGTCTTATACAAGTTCAACATAGCCACCTTGCTTTTGTACTCTATGCCACTATTAATAAAGCACAGGACACTGTATGCTTTATTGACCGCTCTCTCAACCTGTCCTGCCACCTTCAATGACTTATGCTCATATACACCCATGTCCCTCAGCTCCTGTGCCCTTTATTCTATATTGGCTCTCCATGTTCTTCCTACCAAAATGAATCACTTCACATTTCTCTGCATTGAACTTCATCTGCCACCTGTCTGCCCATTCCACCAACTTGTTAATGTCCTTTTGAAGTTCTACACTACCCTCCTCACAGTTCACAATGCTGCCAATTTTCATATAATCTGCAAACTTTGAAATTGTGCCCTATACACCCAACACTGATCCCTGGGGAACTCCATTACAAACCTTCCTCCAGCCGGATAAACATCCATTAACCACTACTCTTTGTTTCCTGTCACTCAGCCAATTTCGTATCCATGTTGCTACCGTCCCTTTTATTCCATGAGCTACAAGTTTGCTCACAAGTCTGTTGTGTGGCACTGTATCAAATGCCTTTTGAAAGTCCATGCACACCACCTCAACTGCATTGCCCTCATCAACCCTTTCTGTTACCTCCTCAAAAAACTGCAGCAAGCTCGTTAAACATAATTTTCCCTTAAGAAATCCATGCTGGCTTTCCTTAATTAACTCGCATTTGTCCATGTGACTATTGATTTTGTCCCGAATTATTTTTTCGAGAAGTTTTCCCACCACCAAAATTAAACTGACTGGCCTATAATTGCTGGGCTTATCTTTACACCCTTTTTTGAACAAGGGTGTAACATTTGCAATTCTCCAGTCCTTTAGCACCACCCCCGAATCTAAGGAAGACTGAAAATGTATGGCCAGTGCCTCTGCGATTTCCACCCTCACTTCCCTCAGTATCCTTGGATGCATCAAATCTGGTCCTGGTGCTTTATCCACTTTAAGTACAGACAGTCTATCTAATACTTCCTATTTATCAATTTTAAACCTCTCTACTGTCTGACTTACCTCCCTTTTCACCATTGCCTGGGTTGCATCTTCTTCCTTGGTAAAGACAGTTGCAAAGTATTCATTTAATACCTCAGCTATGCCCTCTGCCTCCATGTGTAAATCCACATTCTGGTCCCTAATCTGCCCCATTCCTCCTTTACCACCCTTTTACTATTTATATGTCTACAGAAAACTTTGGAATTTTCTTTAATGTTAGCTGCCAGTTTCTTTTCATGCTCTCTCGTTGCTTCTCTTATTTGCTTTTCCACTTCCCCTCTGGACCTTCTATATTCAGCCTGGTTCTCAATAGTATTTTCAACCTGACATCTGTCATAATCACACTTTTTCTTCTTTATCTTAATCTCTACCTCTTTTGTCATCCAGGGAGCTCTGGATTTGTTTGTCCCACTTTTCCCCTTTGAGGGAACATACCTCAACTGTGCCCAAAATTATCTCTTCTTTGAAGGTAGCCCATTGTTCATCTACCGGTTTTCCTGCCAGCTTTTGACTTTAATTCATTCTCCCCCCAGCTCCATTCTTACCCCATTGAAGTTGGCCTTCCACCAGTTAATTATTCTTACCCTGGATTGTTCTTTGTCCTTTTCCATAGTCAGCCTAAACCTTATGACACAATGATCACTATCCCCTAAATGCTCTCCTACTGATACATGATCCACTTGGCCCATCTCATTCCCAAGAACCAGAGCTAACAGTGCCTCCTTTCTCATTGGACTAGCCACATACTGTTGTAGAAAATTTTCCTGAACACACTCTAGGAACTCTTGCCCCTCACTGCCCTTTACACTACTATTATCCCAGTCTATGTTTGGATAATTATAGTCGCCGATTATAACTATCCTATAATTTTTGCACCTCTCTGTAATTTCCTTGCAAATTTGTTCCTCAGTGTCCTTCCCACTAACTGGTGGCTTATAGACAACATCGAGCAATGTAACTGCACCTTTTTTTTTCCTTTGCTCTAGCCAAATTGATTCTATCCTCGACCCCTCTGGGACATCCTTTTTCTCCAGCACTGCTCTCCTTAATCAATACCGCCACCCGTCCTCCTTTTTTCCTTTTCCTATCTTTCCTGAACACCTTGTATCCAGAAATATTTAACACCCAGTCCTGCCCTTCTTTGAGCCAGGTCTCTGTTATAGCCACAACATCATATTTCCACATGGCAATCTGCTCCTGTACCTCATCAGTCTTATTTACCACACTCCGTGCATTCACATAGATGTACATTCACCCTGATACAGACTTTATTACTTTCTCCCTTACTCTGACCCCACTTAATAACTTATTATTCCCTACTCTCATGCTATCTATCTCCCCCAGTATTCTGTACACCTTGGTATTCCTCTGATACTTGCTCCTGGTTCCCACACCCCTGACAAGTTACCAGTTTTGCTCCCCTCCAATCTGAGCTCCCCCTCAGGTTCCCATCCCCCTGACAATTTAGTTTAAACCCTCTCCAATAGCACTAGCAAATCTCCCTGCGAGGATATTCATCCCAGTCCTGCTAAGATGCAACCCGTCCATCTTGTACAGATTCCACCTGTCCCATACTGGTCCCAATGTCTCAGAAATCTGATGCCCTCCCTCCTACACCAATTCTCCAGCCACGTGTTCAATTGCTCAGTTCTCCTATTCCTTTGCTCACTTACACGTGGGACTGGGAGTAATCCTGAGATTACTGCTTTTGAGGTCTTGCTTTTTAATCTCCTTCCTAGCTCCCTAAAATCTGCTTTCAGGACCTCATTCCCCCTTCTTACCAATGTCATTGGTACCAGTGTGGACCACGAACTCTGGCTGTTCACCCTCCCCCAGAAGAATGTCCTGCAGCTGCTCCGTGACATCCTTGACCCTGGCACCAGGGAGGCAACACACCATCCTGGAGTCATGTTTACTGTGGCAGAGATGCCTATCTTTTCCCCTAACTAATGAATCCCCTATCACTACTGCTCTTCCACTCTTCTTCCTCTCCTCCCATCCATTTGAGCCATCTGTGGTGCCACAAACTTGGCTCTGACTGCACTCCTCTGAGGAACCATCACCCTCACCAGTATCCAAAATGGAAAACCGATTAGCGAGTGAGATTATATCAGGGGACTCCTGCACTACCTGCCTAGTTCTCTTAGACTGCCTGGCGGTCACCCATTCCCTATCTGCCTGCATGCTCCTAATCTGCGGTGTGACCACCTCCCTTATCGTGCTATTCACGTAGTCCTCCACTTCGCAGATACACAACAGTGACTCCAGCCGCCACTCGAGTTCCGAAACCCGGAGCTCAAGCTTCTGCAGCTGGTGACACTTCCTGCAGATGTGTCTGTCTAGGATAAATGGTGGGTCCATGACTTCCCACATGCCAAAGGCTGCACATTCCACTCGACAGTGCTGCCCTGCCATACCTTAACTTTACAGACTATTTATTATAAGTAGAATAGCTTACCAGGTACTTACCAAACCGCTCCTTCCACTGCATCGAAGCAAGAAGCAAATATTGGAGGATCAAAAAAGTCGGCAAAATAAGCAGAAAATAGAGCACCTCTCCCCCTCCCCCTTCACTGAACTCGCTACTCACCAAACTCGAATTTCCACATTCAGCTTGCAATCTCCACTCTGTTTGCAGGCTGCACCCAGACCTCTGTATTTATGCTGTTTGAAGCTGAAACTGCAGCAACCAGATTTGACTGGTCAGCTACTTACCTAATCAGCTACTCTGCAGTAGAACCTGTTAATCCCTGCCTACGACTGTAAGAAACTTACTTTTCTCTCTTAACCCTACTTTAAACTAGAGGGTAAATACCAGTTAAATGCTAACTACAGACAAGACTTTTATAAAGATAACAACACTTAAAATCCCCACTCACCAAACTCAAATCTCCACACCCAGCTTGCAATCTGCACACCATTTTCACCAATTACTTCACCAATTACCAGCAATCCCTCTGACTTCTTGTTACCTGATGCAATGAACTGAAGCCCAAGGAGAGACCTCCGGCCATATCATCTCATCATATCAAGACTCCCAGTCTTTGTGTCATCCTTTACATGGACTGACCTGATACATTCAACCTCGATATTTTCTATTATCTTCGGTGCATTACTGACTTCATGTATTGTGACAATTCATAAATCTTGGCATTCTGGAAGTCCTGCAACTGCTAGTCCAGTTGTGTTTTTGTGTCTACAATTTAAAACATTTGTGGTAGCCATTCAGAGCTCCCATAGCTACACTGTAAGGTTATCATTCCAATGCACTTGATTGGTGAACCATTGTAGGCAGTTAGCTTAGCTGTGGTCAGCCTACCATAGATGCCCATTTCTTTTAATACATGTCCTTCAGTATACAGATGGGCAGAATGTTTGCACTTACTCCAGTGTTGATTTTCACACTGAACTTCTGCTTGCCTCTCTTCTATGGACATACAATCCTGATCATGGTGAATGCCTCAGACTGCGTAATAGCATTGACATCTTGATCCAGATTAACTATGTGGAATGCTTGCTCACTGTTCACATGAGCGCACTCTTCATCAGTGTCCTCCTGACAATCTGTCTCTGTGCTGATCTTATGTACCTGCTTGGTCTTTTGTTGTGTGATGGCATACCTTTGTTGCATTTGCTATCCTGTCTTGCAGGCGTTCTCTCTGCATGTGATCTGCCACCATTCCTGTGTGCATTGTCTGAGTTCGGCCTTTTGCACTTCCTTGCCCAATATCTTTGCATTCCACAAGCTTTGCACTGGTCCTGGTATGCTGGAAAACTGTGCCTTGGTTGAGTCAGGCCACATTTGCCACAAGGCTGAGACTTGGCTACTATAACAATTATCGCAGCCACCCCCAAAACTTACAACTGTTGGTGCCCAGCCATGATGGCTTCAAATTTCCTTCCATCATTTGAGTAGTGCATCTATGGTGTGCCTTTTCCTCCCTTCTAGCTGTTTTTTTGAAAGGCCTCTATTGGTGTAGATGCAATTACTAGCTTGAAAACCCATTCTGACAATTCAATATCTGCGAAATTGGAATATTGAGCTTTGTCTTGGCACCTTGCAACAAACTAGTCAATGGAATCATCTTGCCTTTGCTGGTAAGTTATAAGCTCAAGCCTAAATATTCGGAAATTGACCTTAACCTTGAGTTGCTCCTCCAGGAATGTCCATAGCTTGCTAGGCCCTTTTGATCCTTAGCTGACAATCCTGATGTGTTGCAGCCCCTCACTACCCAGTGCGATCTTGATCTTGACAGCCTGTTTCTCTGGTTCGCTCACTTCTTGATCAAGGAAACACAGTTCTATCCATTGTCGAAACAATTTAAATTCATGATTGGATAGCTAAAAGCCATTTTCTGGATGATTCTGCTTTTTTACAGATGTAGGACTTTTCACAGGTTTTATTTTTCACAGGTGCACTTGTTTTACCAATTCTCTGCTTTACAGGTTTTTTGTTTTACAGGTACAGCTTTCTGTTTCCTTTATTGGACAAGTTTGGTTTTGCAGGCGTGCCCCTTTTAACAGTGAGAGGACAGTAGCTGCTGTTTGTTTACATGGCTTGTTTGATTTTTTTTTAAACTGTGAGCTTTTTTTAAGTTGAGAGAAAGTTTTTTTCTCTGTAGAAAACTCTGCAGCTTGCAGTACCTGCAGATGCCACAGCCAGTCTTTTTGCTTTGTGCAGGACCTCCTGTGGTGCTTTTGAGCTCTTCCCATTCTTTTCAGCTTAGGCCCGACCCCATGAAACTATAGCCACTGCAGGAGCCACACCAACACACCTCTTCCTAGACCTGGTATTGTGCAATGAGATAGGATTAATTAATGACCTCATAGTTAAGGCACCCCTAGCTATCAACAATCATAATATGATTGAATTTTACATTCAGTTTGAGGAAGAGAAGAGTGGGTCCAAGATTGTTTTTCAAACTTAAATAAGGACAATTATAAGGGCATGAAAGCAGAGCTAGCTAAAGTGAACTGGAAAATCAGGTTAAAGGATAGGTCAATAGAGATGCAGTGGCAGATATTTAAGGGGATATTTCAGAATACACAGAATAGATACATTTCAACAAGAAAGAAAAATTCCAAGGGTGGGACCCATCATCCTTGGTTAACTAAAACAGTTAAAGATAGCTTCAAACCTAAAGAAAAAGCCTATAATTGTGCAAAGATGGGAGACGGGTTAGAAGATTGGATAGAATATAAAAAAAAGCAAAGAATGACTAAAAGATTGATAAGGAAGGTAAAATTAGAGTACGAGAGAAAGCTAGCTAGAATATAAAGACAGATCGGAAGAGTTTCTATAGATATTTTAAAAAGAAAAGAGTTAACAAAGTGAGCGTTGGTCCTATAAAAAGTGAGTCTGGTGAATTAATAATGGATAATAAGGAGATGGCAGATGAATTGAACAGATATTTTGCATCGGTCTTCACTTTGAGGATACAAGTAACATCCCAATATTAGCTGTAAGTTAGGAAATGGAAAGGAGGGAGGAATTCAAGAAAATTACAATCACCAGGGAAGTGGTACTGAACAAATTGTTGGAGCTGAGGGCTGACAAGTCCCTGTCCTGATGGACTTCATCCTAGGGTGTTAAAAGAAGTGGCGAGTGAGATAGTTGATGCGTTAGTTTTAATTTTCCAAAATCCCTTAGATTCAGGGAAGGTTCCTTTAGATTGAAAAATAGCGAATGTAACTCGTTTATTCAAAAAGGGAGGGAGACAGAAAGCAGGAAACTCCAGGCCAGTTAGCTTAACATCTGTCTTCGGAGAAAATGTTAGAAGCTATAGATAGAGCTTGGACTGGAGCGGCGGCAGTCGGCGGTGGACCTGGGAGGAGGCAGATCTGGACCTGAGGAAATAAAAAGCGGGGCTTGAGGCCCTTACCTACCTCGGACCGGAGCGGCAGCAGTCGGTAGTGGACCTGGGAGGAGGCGGATCTGGACCTGAGGAAATAAAGAGCGGGGCTCAAGGCCCTTACCTAGCTTTGACCGGAGCGGTGGCAGTCGGCAGGCTCTCTCGCTGTTTCGGCGCACACTGAGTTTCAAAAGATGAAAAAAAACTACAAGTGACATCATGGGAGATCTGTAAGCTGATTGGTTGGTAAGTAACAGCTGTTATTACCTGTAAATAGCTTAAAAATCAGGGGGAAAAAGTTATTTTTTTAAACCTTCAAATAACTACCTTATAAGTGATAAGGTTAGTGCTGCTAAGGTTTTGTTTTAATTAGTACAATTTATTAATAATTACTAGTTAGAGTAGTGCTGTTTGAACACAGTGAGGCTGTGAGTTGTGTGTGCGGGGTTTTACTGACTAGGGGAAGCAGGGCACAGGGAAGCAGCTGATTGGTAAGTAGGTTCAGGTGAGTTTTTATATTTTTTCTACTATTGATACTACTGCAGTCCATTAGCTTCAAAAGTAAGGTAAGGACCTTAGATTGTAGTGGGTTGTGTTTGGAGTAGAACAAGGCCCTGAGCATAATTAGTTTTTTTTAATTAAAGGGAGTAACTAAGTAATCTAAAGGTAAGTCATGGCAGGAGATCTCACACCCGTGATATGCTCCTCCTGTGCTATGTGGGAAATCAGGGACACTTCTAGTGTCAGGCAGGGGGATGGGAATCTGAGCAGGAGACAGAGGAGGGGGAAACAAGGATAGAAATGAAAGACAGAAAAGTAAGAAGCAAAAGAAGAAGGCAGAGAAAACAATGGCGAAAAACAAATAGGGCCATAGTGCAAAGTAAAGCTAAGTTGACTAACAATGTTAAAAAGACAAGTCGAAAGGCATTGTGTCTTAATGCGTGGAGCATTCGCAATAAGGTAGATGAATTAACAGCACAAATAGATATAAACGGTTATGATATAGTTGCGATTACGGAGACATCCTGCAGGATGATCAAGGATGGGAACTGAACATCCAGGGGTATTCAATATTTAGGAAGGACAGGCAAAAAGGGAAAGGAGGTGGGATAGCATTGTGCGTAAAGGAAGAAATCAATACAATATTGAGGAAGGATATTGGCTCAGAAAATCATGATGTGAAATCTGTATGGGTGGAGCTAAGAAACACCAAGGGGCAGAAAACGTTGGTAGGGATGTCTATAGGCCCCAAACAGTAGTGGAGATGTAAGGATGGCATTAAACAGGAAATTAGAGATGCATGCAATAAGGGTACAACTGTAATCATGGGTGACTTTCATCTATATATAGATTGGGCAAATCAAATTAGCAAGAATACTGTGGAGGAGGATTTCCTGAAGTGTGTACGTGATTTTTTTTAGACCAATACGTTGAGGAACAAACTAGAGAACAGGCTATCCTAGATTGGGTATTGTGCAATGAGAAAGGATTAATTAACAATCTTGTTGTGCGGGGTCCCTTGGGGAGGAGCGACCATAACATGATAGAATTCTTCATTAAGATGGAGAGTGAAGTAGTTGAATCTGAAACTAGGGTCCTGAATCTAAATAAAGGAAATACGAAGGTATGAGACGCGAGTTGGCTATGGTAGATTGGGGAACTTTATTAAAAGGGTTGACGGTGGATAGGCAATGGATAATAATTAAAGAACGTGTACATGAATTACAATAATTATTCATTCCTGTCTGGCACAAAAATGAAACCCGAAAGGTGCTCAAACGTGGCTTACAAAAGAAATTAGGGATAGGATTAGACCCAAAGAGAAGGCATATAAAATTGCCAGAAAAAGCAGTCTGAGGACTGGGAGCAGTTTAGAATTCAGCAAAGGAGGACAAAGAGGTTGATTAAGCGGATGAAAATAGAATATGAGAGTAAACTTGTAGGGAACAGAAAAACTGATTGTAAAAGCTTCTATAAATATGTGAAGAGAAAAAGATTAGTGAAGACAAATGTAGGTCCCTTACAGTCAGAAACAGGGGAAATTATAATGGGGAACAAAGAAATGGCAGAACAATTAAACACATACTTTGGTTTTGGCTTCACAAAGGAGGACACAAATATCCTCCCAGAAATGTTCGGGAACCAAGGGGCTAATGAGAGGGAGGAACTGAAGGAAATCAGTATTTGTAAAAAAATAGTGCGAGGGAAATTAATGGGGTTAAAGGCTGAAAAATCCCCAAGGCCCGATAGTCTACATCCCAGAGTACTCAAGGAAGTGGCCCTGGAAATAAGGGATGCATTGGTGGTCATCTTCCAATATTCTATAGACTCTGGAGCAGTTCCTACAGATTTGAGGGTGGCAAATGTAACCCACTATTTAAAAAAGGAGGGAGAGAAGAAACAGGGAATTACAGACCAGTTAACCTTACATCAGTAGTGGGGAAAATGCTAGAGTCAATTATAAAGGATGTGATAGAACACCTGGAAAGCATAAATGGGACTGGACAAAGTCAGCATGGATTCACGAAAGGGAAATCATACTTAACAAATCGACTGGAGTTGTTGAGGATGTAACTAGTAGAAGAGATAAGGGAGAACCAGTGGATGTGGTGTATTTGGATTTTCAGAAGGCTTTTGATAAGGTCCCACATAAGAGGTTAGTGTGCAAAATTAAAGCACATGGGATTGGGGATAATATACTGGCATGGATTGAGAATTAGTTGACAGACAGGAAACAGTAGGAATAAATAGGTCTTTTTCTGGGTGGCAGGCAGTGACTAGTGGGGCAGTGACTAGTGGGGTACCGTAGGGATCAGTGCTTGGGCCCCAGCTATTCACAATATATATTAATGACTTGAGTGAGGGTACAAAATGTAACATTTCCAAGTTTGCAGATGACACAAAACTGGGGAGGGGTGGGGGCTGTCAGCTGTGAGGAGGATGCAAAGAAGCTCCAATGTGATTTGGATAAGTTGGGTGAGTGGGCAAATGCATAGCAGATGCAGTATTATGTGGATAAATGTGAGGTTATCCACTTTGAGTTGTAAAAATAGAAAGGCATATTATTATCTGTCAGGTGATAGATTGGGAAAGGGGGAGGTGCAATGAGACCTGGGTGGCCTTGTACACCAGTCACTGAAAGCAAGCATTCAGGAGCAGCAAGCAGTTAGGAAGGCAAATGGTATGTTGGCCTTCATTGCAAGAGGATTTGAGTATAGGAGCAAGGAAGTCTTACTGCAGTTATACAGGGCCTTGGTGAGACCACATCTGGAGTACTGTGTGCAGTTTTGATCTCCTTATCTCAGGAAGGATGTTCTTGCTTTGGAGGGTGTGCAAAGAAGATATACTAGGCTGATTCCTGGGATGGCAGGATTGATGTATGAGGTGAAATTGGGTCGACTAGGCCTATATTCACTAGAGTTTAGAAGAACGAGAGGGGATCTCATAGAAACCTATAAAATTCTAACAGGACTAGACAGGCTGGATGCAAGGAGGATGTTCCCGATGGCTGGGGAGTACAGAGCCAGGGGTCACAGCCTCAGGATACGGTGTATGTCATTTAGAACCAAGATGAGGAGAAATTTCTTCACTCACAGGGTGGTGAACCTGTGGAATTCTCTACCATAGAAGGCAGTGGAGGTCAAGTCATTAAATATATTCAAGAAGGAGATCGATATATTTCTTAATGCCAAAGGGATCAAGGGATATGGGGAGAAAGTGAGAACAGGGTACTGAATTAGACGATCAGCCATGATCTTTTTTGAATGGCAGAGCAGGCCCGACGGGCCAAATGGCCTACTCCTGCTCCTATTTTCTATGTTTCTATATTTCTATTATTAAAGATGCAATGGGGGAGCATTTAGAAAAATTCAAGGTAATTAGGCAGAGTCAACATGGTTTTGTGAAAGGGAAATCATGTTTAACCAATTTATTGGAGTTCTTTGAGTGGGTTACAAGTGCTGTACATAAAGGCAAACCATTGGATTTATTGTACTTAGATTTCCAGAAGGCATTTGATAAGGTGCCACATCAAAGGTTATTGCAGAAAATAAATGCTCATGGTGTAGAGGGTAACATATTTGCATGGATAGAAGATTGTTTCGCTAACAGGAAACAGAGAGTAGGCATAAATGGGTCATTTTCTGGTTGGCAAGATGTAACGAGTGGTGTGCCACAGGGATCAGTGCTGGGGCCTCAACTTTTTACAATTTATATAAATGACTTAGATGAAGGGACTGAAGGTATGGTTGCTAAATTTGCTGATGACACAAAGATAGCTAGGAAAGTAACTTATGAAGAGGACATAAGGAGGTTACAAAGGAATATAGATAGGTTAAGTGAGTGGGCAAAGACCTGGCAAATGGAGTGTAATGTAGGAAAGTGTGAAATTGTCATCTTTGGCAGGAAGAATAAAAAAGAAACATATTATCTAAATGGTGAGAGATTGTAGAGCTCTGAGATGCAGAAGGATCTGGGTGTCCTAGTGCATGAATCGCAAAAGGTTAGTATGCAGGTACAGCACGTAATTAGGAAGGCTAATAGAATTTTATCATTTATCGCGAGGGGTATTGAATACAAAAGTAGGGAGGTTATGCTTCAGCTGTATAGGGCATTGGTGAGACCACAACTGGAGTAATGCATCCAGTACTGGTCTCCTTATTTAAGGAAGGATGTAAATGTGTTGGAGCCAGTACAGAGAATGTTTACTCAACTAATACCTGGAATTAGTGGGCTGCCTTATGAGGAAAGATTGAACAGGCTAGGCTTACATCCGCTGGAACTTAGAAGAGTAAGAGGTAACTTGATTGAAACATATAAAATCCTGAGGGGTCTTGACACAATGGATGTGGAAAGGATGCTTCCCCTTGTGGGAGAATCTAGAACTAGGGGTCACCGTTTAAAAATAAGGGGTCTCCCATTTAAGACAGAAATGAGGAGAAGTTGTTCCTCTCAGAGGATCGTGAGCCTTTGGAATTCTCTTCCTCAAAAGGCAGTGGAAGCAGAATCTTTGAATATTTTTAAGGCAGAGGTAGATAGATTCTTGATAAGCAAGTGGGTGGAAGGTTATCGGGGGTAGGTGGAAATATGGAGTAATCAATTCAGCCATGAACTTATTGAATGGCGGACCAGGCTTGAAAGGTCGAGTGGCCTTCTCCTGCTCCTAATTCATATGTTCGTACTCTGTTGGGCTCACCCACAACTCCCTGGTCATGTGTGATGCTGCATCACTTCCTCTGGTGATCTTCACTTACAGCTTTTTACGTGGTCCTCTTAAGGTCATCCCACAACAATAAGTATCTAGGGATGTTTTAGCATGCCACATTAGATTCTGGGGCATTGTCAGCTCCAATGGTTTTCTTTGCAAAGCGATACAATGCAGTTCCAGCTTTGACCCATCTACTTTGTGGTCTCAGTGTAGGTGAAGCAACTGAATCAGATTTCAGTTGGCTGGCCTATACCACAAAAGTTATTCCAAACTTATTTTATGATTACAAATTTAGCATGAAAATTGTATTATAACACAGGCATGAGTTGGTGCTGTTTGTTTTTTGCTGCTATTATGATTGTGGTGATGATAACTGTTGTTGCTGATCCAAGACAGGCACTTTGCAGTCTTCCATAATAAGATAATTGTCAATGCCAATCACTTCACTTTTCATACAAAGCCCAAACATGTTGCCATCTATCCAGTGGCCAAAAGACAGCTTTTGCTTTTATTAAATTCTTGTTAAAATATGCCAGGAATGCTATTAAACATGTATAAGTTGCATTGTGTCTCATGCTTTAGGGTATTTTCATAATACAAGGTGGTACATTATAATGCCAAAAGGTTTCTAAAAACAATTAGATGCTTAATGTTGTGATATGATTCACAGCTGTCAAGGCATTGCACGGCTGACTCTGTACCACCCCATGTTGAAGTGAGGTATGCCAGCTGGCTTCTGTAACCTTCAATCACAAAAAAATGGCATATTTGCAGCAGCTGATTAGATCTTTGGGGACTTTACACATCAAAACTCAATGTTCCTGTCTACCCCTTGTCAGTTATTTCACACAACCTAAGTGCCAGCTCAGTTTGCTCCAGCCTAACTGCTTGTATCCTAAATTATACCTTGAAATGGATGACGGTTTCTTCCATACATTTTAAAAAGGCTGGTAGACCTTAGCTACTGTTTCCAACATTTGTTAGATGGCATCAAATTTTGAAAGCTATTCTTAATCCAAGCTCTATTTGTTTCTTGTGGATAAATATTCTAGTTGTGGAAAGTACTTACTTCATGAGGATATAAGACAAAGTAGTGAGGTAAATCTTGGCTGTCTATTTTTAAAGGTATCAAACAGTCTTAAATCAAATAATCAAGCTGCTGTACTAAACAGAACAACCAATATTTAATACTAATGGACTGCAGTAATATTTCTGTGTCACATCTAAAACAGCATTGTGTGCACAATTTTCCATTGGGAATTCATGGTGAATTATGAGGTACAATTGTGGTATTGTAAAATGAGGAAACTCATTGCAATTAAAATACAGAAAATTACAATAGTTCACACACAAAAAACATCCCTTCCAAGTATTTAGAATCACAAACATCTGTGTTATTGAGAAATCTAACTTGTAACCTTGTTTTCTCCATCTCCAGGGAGATGCCACTGCCTGTTCTCCCAACACTGTACTATGGACAAGCTGACATGACCTGCTTATGCTCCGGCGCTGGGCTGTATAAGTTTCCACAGAAGCTTGGCTCATATGAAAAATAATAAACATCTGTTCCTTCAGTAGCCAGAATTCTGCAGCAAGATGCTTTCACCAGACTGCAAGAACAGAAGATAGTCCCCATAATGTCATTCTATGCAAAGCAAGAACTTTGCAGAATGGAGCCTTCATTTGGTGGTGAAAGAAACTGTAGAATAGACAAGAGATTTCTGATTAAATAATAAAAATTTTGTTTCAGAAAAAAATGTCCTTTCAAAAATGTAGTGGTTCATCTTCTTTCTCTCCTCCGAGAATGCCACTCAAGAAATTCCAGAGTTTGGGCTGGTCAGCTGAAGACATGGCTGCCAGAGGAGGGCTGTACAAAAAGGACAATGCACAAGATAAAATCAAAGGAAAGTAGAGTTTAGGGACAATTGCAGGGAGGTTACACAGATAGGGACAAGTGAGGCCGTGATGAGGCAAATTTTAAATTTGTGGCATTGGGGCACTGGCAGTCAATGTAGGTCAATGAGGATAGAAGTGATGGGTGAGTAGAAATTGGTGAGGATTGGATATGGGAAGTAAAGCTGAAATTTATGGAAGGCAGAGGATGGGAGGACAGCCAAGACAGCACCTAAACAGTCAGGTCTGGAGATGGATGGTGGTTTCTGTGATAGATCAACTAAGATAGAGGTGGAAGCTGGTGATGTTACAGAGGAAGAAATGATGGCGATGATATTAGGTTAGAAGTGCAACTTCAGGTCAATAGGCCCTGAGATTGAGAACAGCCTGGTTTAGCCTATGACATTGATGGCAGAGCCTAGGATGTCAGTGCAAAAGACAAGGCTGAAGCATTTTCAACCATCGCCAGCCAGATGTGCCGAGTAGGTTACTCATCTCACCATTGTAGATGCTTCAGACAATTTGATTCACTCAACGTGATATTATGAAATGGCTGAATTCATTGGATATTGCAAAGGCTATGGGTCCTGACAACATCCCATCTATAGTACTGAAGAGCAGTGCTCCAGAATTAGCCCCACCCTTAGTAAAGCTGTTCCAGTATAGCACAACACTGGCATCTACCGGACAATGTGGAAAATTGCCCAGGTATGTTCTGTCCACAAAAAGCAGGACACATCCAATTGGCCCATCTGTCTACACTCAATTATCAAAAAAGTGATGAAAGGTGTCATCACCAGTGTTACCAAGTGGCACTTGTTCAGGAATGACCTGCTCACCAATGCTCAGTTTGGGTTCCGCTCGTGCCGCTCAGCTCCAGACCTCATCACTGCCTTGTCCAGAGATGAGATGAGAGTGACTGTCTCTGACATCAAGCCTTGTATGTTATGGCGTTTCAAGTGATCATCTAAATACTTCTTAAATGTCGTGAGAGTTCTTGCCTCTATCACCCCTTCAGGCAGTGTATTCCAGATTCCAAACACCCTCTGGGTGAAAAATTGTTTCCTCAAATCTCTAAACCTCCTGCCCCTTGCCTTAAATCTATGCCCCCTAGTTATTGACCTCTCCACTAAGGGAAAAAGTTTCTTCCTATCCAACCTATCAATGCCCCTCATAATTTTGTATACCTCAATCATGTCCCCCCTCATCCTTCTCTGTTCTAAGGAAAACAACCCTAGCCTTTTCAGTCTCTCTTCATAGCTGAAATGCTCCAGCCCAGGCAACATCCTGGTGAATCTCCGCTGCACCCTCTCAGCACAGTGGCACAGTGGTTAGCACCGTAGCTTCACAGCTCCAGCAACCTGGGTTCAGTTCTGGGTACTACCTGTGCGGAGTTTGCAAGTTCTCCCTATGACCATGTGGGTTTCTGCCAGGTACTTTGGTTTCCTCCCACAGCCAAAGACTTGCAGGTTGTTAGGTAAATTGTCCATTGTAAATTGCCCCTAGTGTAGGTGTGTGGTAGGGAATATGGGATTAATGTAGGATTAGTATAAATGGGTGGTTGTTGGTCAGCACAGACTTGGTGGGCCAAAGGGCCTGTTTCAGTGCTGTATCTCTAAATAAATAAAAGTGCAATCACATCCTTCCTATAGTGGGGTGCCCAGAACTGTACACAGTACTCCAGTTGTGGCCTAACTAGCATTTTATACAGCTCCATCATAACCTCCCTGCTCTTATATTCTATGCCTCGGCTAATAAAGGCAAGTATCCCATATGCCTTCCTCACCACCTTATCTACCTGTGCTGCTGCCTTCAGTGATCTATGGACAAGTACACCAAGGTCCCTCTGACCTTCTGTACTTCCTAGGGTCCTACCATCCATTGTACATTCCCTTGCCTTGTTAGTCCTCCCAAAATGCATCACCTCATACTTCTCAGGATTAAATTCCATTTGCCACAGCTCTGCCCATCTTACCAGCCCATCTATATCATCCTATAATCTAAGGCATTCCTCCTTACTATTGACAACACCACCAATTTTCGTGTCATCTGTGAACTTGCTTATCATACCTCCTATATTCACATCTAAGTCATTAATGCACACTACAAACAGCAAGGGTCCCAGCACCTATCCCTGTGGTGCACCACTGATCACAGGCTTCCACTCGCAAAAACAACCCTCGACCATTACCCTCTGTTTCCTGCCACTAAGCCAATTTTGGATCCAATTTGCCAAATTGCCCTGGATCCCATGGGCTCTTACCTTCTTAACCAATCTCCTATGCGGGACCTGATCAAAAGCCTTACTGAAGTCTATGTAGACTACATCAATTGCTTTACTCTCAGCTACACATCTAGTCACCTCCTCAAAAATTCAATCAAGTTAGTTAGACACGATCGCCCCCTGACAAAGCCATGCTGACTATCCCTGATTATTCCCTGCCTCTCCAAGTGGAGATTAATCCATTCCCTCAGAATTTTTTCCAATAGTTTCCCAACCACTGATGTTAGACTCACCGGCCTGTAATTACCTGGTTTATCCCCGCTACCCTTCTTGAATAATGGTACCACATTCGCTGTCCTCCAGTCCTCTGGCACCTCTCCCGTGGCCAGAGAGGATCTGAAAATTTGTGTTAGAGCCCCTACTATCACCTCCCTTGCCTCACATAACAGCCCGGGATACATCTCATCGGGGCCTGGGGATTTATCCACGTTTAAGCCCACAAGAGGAAACATCCATTCCTCATCCACCCTGTCAAATCCCCTCAGAATCTTATATGTTTCAATCAAGTCACCTCTTACTCTTCTAAACTCCAGCGGATACAAGCCCAGCCTATCCAACCTTTCCTCATAAGATAACCATTAGTCCAGTAAACCTAATCTGAACTGTATCCAGTGTATTTACATCCTTCCTTAAATAAGGAGACCAATATTGTACACAGTACTCCAGATATGGTCTCACCAATGCCCTGTATAAGTGAGGCATAACCTCCTTACTTTTGTATTCAATTCCGCTCACAATAAACGATAACATTCTATTAGCTTTCCTAATTACTTACTGAACCTGCGTAGGAACCTTTTGCGATTCATGCACTGGGTCACCCAGATCCCTCTGCATCTCAGAACTCTGCAATTTCTCACCATTTAGACAATTTGCTTTTTTTTACTTTTCCTGCCAAAATAGACAATTTCACATTTTCCCACATTATACTCCATTTGCCAGATCTTTTCCCACTCACTTAACCTATTTATATCCCTTTGTAGCCCCCTTATGTCCTCTTCACAACTTACTTTCCTACTTATCTTTGTGTCATCAGCAAATTTAGCAACCATACCTTCGGTCCCTTCATCCAAATCATTGTAAAAAGTTGAGGCCCCAGCACTGATCCCTGTGGCGCACTACTCGTTACATCTTGCCAACCAGAAAATAACCCATTTATGCCTACTCTCTGTTTCCTGTTAGCTGGCCAATCTTCTTTCCATGCCAATATGTCACCCCTACATCATGATCTTTTATTTTCCACAATAACCTTTGATGTGGCACCTTATCAAATGCCTTCTGGAAATATAAGTACAGTATATCCACCAGTTCCCCTTTATCCACAGCATGTTACTTCTTCAAAGAATTCCAAAATCACGTTGACTCTGTCTGATTACCTTGAATTTTTCTAAGTGCCTTGTTAAATGTCTTGAATAATAGCTTCTAACATTTTCCCGAAGACAGATGTTAAGCAAATTGGCCTGTAGTTTCCTGCTTTCTGTTTTCCTCCCTTTTTGAATTGGCTTTTTTCCAATCTAATGGAACCTTCCCAAATCTTGGAAATTTTGGAAAATTAAAACCAACACATTAGCTATCTTACTAGCCACTTCTTTTAAGACCCTAGGATGAAGTCCATCAAGACCCAAGGACTTGGAACCCGCAGCTCCAACAATTTGCTCAGTACCACTTCCCTGGGGATTGTAATTTTCTTGAGTTCCTCCCTCCCTTCCATTTCCTGATTTACAGTGTTGCAAGAGTCCATATTTTTTGTTAAAACTTGGAATCTATATTTTTTTAAACTAAAAAAAAAAGATTTCATGGACATTGAAACATCTGGAGATAGCTGAACTTTATGGATGCTTTTTTTTCAAAAAAAGCAAGGTCAACAAGAGATTCATGGTTTTGACAAGTTAACAAATACAAATACTTTGGGCGGCACAGCGGTGCAGTGGTTAGCACCGTAGCCTCACAGCTCCAAGAACCCGGGTTTGATTCTGGGTACTGCCTGTGACCATGTGGGTTTTCGCTGGGTGCTCTGGTTTCCTCCCACTGCCAAAGACTTGCAGGTGATAGGTAAATTGGCTGTTGTAAATTGCCCCTAGTGTAGGTAGGTGGTAGGGAATATGGGATTACTGTAGGGTTAGTATAAATGGGTGGTTGTTGGTCGGCACAAAGTTTCAGTGCTGTATCTCTAAATAAAATAAATAGAAAACAGGTGATTTCAAGGAAGCCAGCAGGGTCTTTTTTACCTCAGAACTACCTTTTGCTGTGACAAGAGAGAATTTATGACTTAGCATGAGACCTGCTTGGAAAAGTAGTTTCATTTTTGAACTGATAAAAGCCAGTGGCTTTGGACTAAAAGGAGGCAATTGGAATCTGTAAATGTACCTGCCAGGAGATCGGAAGAAAACCAGATAACTATTGCCTCTCTTTGAAGAATCCCTGCTTTGGAAAAGCAAAAGCTTGTATCAAGTTGTACTATTGCCTCCTGCATTTTTAAGAAACCCCAAATGCTTGCAGAATTATTGCATCTTTAAGAGCACCTTTGCATCAAATGTGTCACAGAGAACTGACACCTGTTGCTGCACACTTGATGGAAGACCTATGTGACACCTGCTGCAGTTGAATTTCTTTGAACACCTACCCAAACAGACTATTCATCAACCTCGCCTGAAAAACTCCGAGTGGCATCCAGCTATTCAACTCTGGGATACCTCGCCAAACCAAAGGTCTTCCTTCTATAACTTTTCAGTTTAAGTTTTTTGTATTTCTTTTATTCCTTTGAACAGCTGTGAACAATTTTTTTTTCCCGGTTAACCGGATTTTTGGAAGTATGTGTGTGTGTATGTGAGGGCTAGAATAATAATACGGGGCTTTAATATTTCGATTCATGTATACATTTACTCCATTATTGGTTAAGACTTGGTTTCATAATAAATGGATAATTTTGTTGTTTGTTAAAGAAACCTGGTTGGTGTGCTTTATTCTGGGGGACAAATAGAGTATCTAATTGGCTATTTCGGTTAGTGGGAAAATTTATTGATATATTGTGATCTGTGGAGACATGGGACTGAAAATACAGTGGACTCCTCCCACCTAGGTTGTAACAACAGCTTTTTCTGGTATGCTACTTGTATCCTGAATGGTGAAGACCGCTGCAAAATACCTGTTCAATTCATCTGCCATCTCCTTATTTTTTCTTATTAAATCCCCAGACTCACTTTCGACAGGACCAACGTTCACTTTGTTAACTCTATTCTTTTTTAAAATATCTATATAAACTCTGACTATCTGTTTTTATGTTTCTAGCCAGCTTTCTCTTGTACTCTAATTTTTCCCTCTTGATGTGGTAATGGTTCCAAAAGATCCAAAGAGGTAATGGGGGAACAAGGAGAGACAATGCATCACAGTCACAGAAGATGGTATTTGTGACTTTAGTTAGGATTGCTTTGGTGCTGTGGCAAGGGTAGAAACCTGATTGAAGAGATTCAAGTAAGGAATTGGGGTATAGATGTGCACGGATTTGGAAGGACTGAACATGTTCAGTGACTTTGGAGAGGAAAGGGAGGAGATAGTTGGTAGCATTTTCAAAGGATAAGAAGGATGGTGGGTGGGCTCCTAGAGGAAGGAGAGGCTGATGGCAGTATTGAATTAAAGGGGAACAATCCCCAAAGAAAGCTAACGGCTGGGCAGCAAAAAATATTGTTGGTGCACCATGCACGGCCAGGATTTAACGTGGAGGTGGTGGTGGTCCCACTGGCTGGAAATTTGGGGCCAAGCCTGCCTCCGCTGGCCCAAGATACCATGACACAATTTTGCATGGCTCAGACAATCAGTTGCCTGAGATCATGGCTTCCAGCCCTCTGAGGCAGGATGTCCCACCTCCAAGACTGCTGGCCAATCAGAGGGCCAGCAGCTCTTCAGTCCCAGCAGCACCACAGGGAGCGGTGGCCACTATAGGGACAGTACCCAGCCAGCGATGGAAACCCGGAGTACAGGTAAGTGGAGCGGGGTCGCCAGCACCAGTCACGCAGGCCCAGCTGAGGAGTTCGGGCGGGTGGCGATCGGGAGGCTGGCGGGGGTATCAATTGGAGCAGACCTTTCTGCTGGAGGAGTGTTCGAACAGGAGGGACTCCCCCACACGCCCCAAGCCCACAATCAGGCTGCCAGGGTATACCTGGCAGATTCACCGCATGGCATGGGCAGTCCCTGCCACTGATAAAATACCCACAGCATTGGGAGGATGCCCTTGAGTGGTCCTTAAGTAGCCAATTTATTTTTTGATAATTCATGGGGTGTGGGCGTCACTGACTAGGCCAGCATTTATTGCCCATCCCTGATTGCCCTTGAGAAGGTGGTGCTGCCTTCTTGAACCACTGCAGTCCATGTGGGGTAGGTACACCCACAGTGCTGTGAGTAAGGGGGTTCCAGGATTTTGACCCAGCGACAGTGAAGGAACGGCGATATAGTTCCAAGTCAGGATGGTGTGTGACTTGGAGGGGAACATGCAGGCGGTGGTGTTCCCATGCATTTGCTGCCCTTGTCCTTCTAGTTGGTAGAGGTCACGGGTTTGGACATTGCTGTCTAAGGAGCCTTGGTGCGTTGCTGCACTGCATCTTGTAGATGGTACATACTGCTGCCACTGTGAGTCGGTGATGAAGGGAGTGCATGTTTGTAGATGTGGTTCCAATCAAGCGGGCTGCTTCGTCCTGGATGGTGTCGAGCTTCTTGAGTGTTGTTGGGGCTGCAACCATCCAGGCAAGTGGAAAGCATTCCATCACACTCCTGACTTGTGCCTTGTAGATGGTGGACAGGCTTTGGAGCATCAGGAGATGAGTTACTCACTGCAGGATTCCTAGCCTCTGACCTACTCTTGTCGCCACGGTATTTATGTGGCTACTCCAGTTCAGTTTCTGGTCAATGGTAGCCCCTAGGATGTTGATAGTGGAGGATTCAGTGATAGTAATGCCATTGAATGTCAAGGAGAGATGGTTAGATTCTCTCTTGTTGGAGATGGTCATTTCCTGGCACTTCTGTGGCACGAATGTTACTTGCCACTTATCAGCCCAAGCCTGGATACTGTCCAAGTCTTGCTGCATTTCTACACGGACTGCTTCAGTATCTCAGGAGTCACGAATGGTGCTGAACATTGCACAATCATCAGCGAACATCCCCACTTCTGACCTTCTGATTGAAGGAAGGTCATTGATGAAGCAGCTGAACATGGTTGGGCTTAGGACACTACCCTGAGGAACTCCTGCAGTGATATCCTGGAGCTGAGATGATTAACCTCCAGCAACCACAACCATCTTCCTTTGTGCTAGTTATGATTCCAACCAGTGGAGAGTTTTCCCCTGATTCCCATTGACCTCAGTTTTTCTCGGGCTCCTTGAAGCCATACACAGTCAAATGCTGCCTTGATGTCAAGGGCAGTCACTCTCACCTCACCTCTTGAGTTCAGCTCTTTTGTCCATGTTTGAACCAAGGCTGTAATGAGGTCTGGAGCTGAGTGGCCCTGGTGGAACCCAAACTGAGCGTCACTGAGCCAGTTATTGCTAAACAAGTGTTGCTTGATGGCACTGTTGATGACACCTTCCATCACTTTACTGATGATTGAGAGTAGGCTGATGGCGTGGTAATTGGCTGGGTTGGACTTGTCCTGCTATTTGTGTACAGGACATACCTGGGCAATTTTCCACATTGCCGGGTAGATGCCAAGGTTGTAGCTGCACTGGAACAGCTTGGCTCGGGGCGCAGCAAGTTCTGGAGCACAGGTCTTCAGTACTATTGCCGGAATATTGTCAGGGCCCATCGTCTTTGCAGTAACCAGTGCCTTCAGTCGTTTCTTGATATCACGCGGTGTGAATCAAAATTGGCTGAAGTCTGGCATCTGTGATATTGGGGACTTCAGCAGGAGGCCGAGATGGATCATCAACTCGGCATTTCCGGCTGAAGGTTGTTGCAAATGCTTCTGCCTTATCTTTCACACTGATGTGCTGGGCTCCCCCATCATTGAGGATGGGGATATTTGTGGAGCCACCTCCTCCAGTTAGTTGTTTAATTGTCCACCACCATTCACGGCTGGATGTGGCAGGACTGCAGAGCTTAGATCTGATCCGTTGGTTATGGGATTGCTTAGCTCTGTCTATTGCTTTTAATACAAGAATTACCACAACTCATTAAATACAGAAAGTTGTAGTGCCAGTGTTTTAAAAAAAGTTCATTAATATAAGAAATACAGAGACCCCACAGTAACCTCATGCATAAGTAAGCTGGTAGCATTTGCTGTGCACTAATGCTAACTGAAAAATAGACTGAATAGAATAATGACTGTAATTAAACCTATACATCATCAGAAAAGATGCCATGCCATTCTGCATACCTAGCCTATTAACTGAGTTATTGCAAATTAACAGGAAAATGGCAGTTTTCTAGAATTTGACTGACAATATTAAAAATTAAGTTGCGTGCTCTGAGAAAACAATGTACAATTCAAATACTGTTTATGGCTGAAACCATCTCATAACATATCTAAAGTGCCTACTTGTGTAGGCATGGTAATTTACAGTTATTGCAAATTAGTACATTCTCAGTAATGAATATTCCCAGCGTGTCTGATAATCTTGGAGCCTATTGGGCACAAAATGAGTGAAAGGGCAATGCTTATCTAGAGCAGAATTTCAATTTTTTAATGTAATAGTAATGTCTAGAAACAGCACTCTTAAGACTTGTTCAATTATCAACTCCTTAATGACAGCACTGGCACTTGTTCCAGATCCAAAATATACATCGAAGCCACCAAATAGCAGTAAAATAAAAGCAAAATACTACGGAAATCTGAAAGAAAAACAAAAAGTGCTGGAAATACTCAGCAGGTCTGGCAGTATCTGTGGGGAGAGAAACAGAGCTAACGTTTCAAGTCTGTAACTGACATGAGTCGTTGACGAAGTCGGGAACAGTGATGGGGGGGCGCATGAAGATTGCTTTGGATGAGGTCCGCCACTGACCTCGAAGCTGGCAGGGCCCCTCCCGATTTTGGCGACGGCAGCGGCGCGTCATGTCGGCCCCCCATCGCTCGGCAATGGGACCCGCATTACAATATGCAGATGGGCACTTACCATTAACATGCTGGCCGCTGTAATTCTGACAGCAGGTTTAGATCTTCATCCTGGTGGCTGGCATCGACGCGCCTTCGGATCACCATCTGGGGAAACGAGACGGAACTCCTGTGGGGAGGGGGGAGGAAGTATTTTTCTCAGTGTGGAGGGGGAGGGGGGTCAAAGTCTTTGGATTGGTTGGGAGGATGGTGGGAAGAGGTTGAGGGTTCAAGTTTGTGAACGTTAGGGACTGGGAAGTCACGTAGTCAAGGTCAGTATTTTGGGGGGGCGAGTGGGCAAGGGATTAAATGTAAGGCTATTGGGAGGGGTGGGAGAGGGGGGTTGAAAGATTATTTAAATTATTTTTAAGACTTTTTAGATGTACCGCCTCTTTAAAACTTTAACTTTCATTTAGTGCTCAAAGCCCTTTAAAAATGGCACTGGAGCAGTGGCGCCGGATGCTGATGCCGGTTCGCCTGCCCCGTCCACGTCATTGTGGGGGAGGGGGGTGGCCGCCCCCGGCATGTTGATGAGCTGCCGTGTTTAAGATCATGGCGGCTCTGCAACGTGTGCGGGCTGCCAGTTTTCTCACCCACCGCCTATTTCAGTGGCGGGCCTATAGAATCCAGACCATTAACTCTGCTTCTCTCTCTATTGATGCTGCCAGACCTGTTGAGTATTTCCAGCACTTCTTTGTTTTTATTTCAGTCACAGTAGTACTTGATTTTGGCAGTCTCTGAATGGAAAGCAATGTAACTGAGTGGAGAAACACTTTAAGTTCCTATCTTTGAGGAGCTATTTGAGTAGAAATTAGTCTGAGCTTCTTTACACTCAAAGACAATAGCCTAAGGGCAGTCCAGAAGTAGGCCTTGGGTCTCATGTGCATGTTCAGGTAAGCTGTCGAAACTTGTTTCACCTCCACAGGTAGATCATCTCACAAATAGAAATGAATTTTAGGCCACCTGCCTCACCAGCAAAGGCTGTTGGCTATGTTCCTGTAGGGGTGGGAGGTGGTTGGAGAGGACAATTTTGGGGGGGCAAGGGGTGTTGGTCACCAAGACTATGGAGTCATGGATGGGTTGGGGGTAAGTACTCATGCTCCACCTGACACCACAGGAAGGTTAATTTTTGAATGAAGATAATAGTTACCTTTTGTTGGTAGCCACAGGGGCCATTGAAGAATCCTGCCCTGCTCATCGATCATAAATATTACAAATGGGTCCTTCAACAGTGTTAGAATCATAGAATCATAGAACGGTTACAGCGCAAAGGAGGCCATTCAGCCCAGTGTGTTCATCCGGCTCTCTGCAGGCGGAATCTTACTGCTTTTGAAAATATTCTTCCTCCGGTAGATTCGTTTGGGCCCTGGGTGTGGCTTTTCCTGCTTCCAGCCCTGTCATTGGAGCTTAGAGCCTCAGGCTCCAAGGGCTCCCTGGCCTGCCACTGGAAGGCCACCTCCACAGAGCTGTTGGGCTCGGTACTCAATGGGATGCCGTCCCACTACCAGGAAGTTCCCTCCAGAATCTCCCTGTCCCCCTAATTATCCTCATGATAGCTCATTATTGGCTACCTACCGCTGCTGGGTGGGCAGCTGCTTCTTTTGCTCACTCACCTCTGGCCAGATCGCCTAGAGACAGGAACGTGTCAGCCAACGATCGGAAATCAACCTTTCCTATTTCACTCCTGGTCCCACCTTCAAACCCACCTCCTCGGGTCTCATAGGATTCCGCCCTGCAAGAACAATTCAGTTAGTCTCACTCCCTCACCCGTTCCCGGCAAATATTTTCCCTTCAGATACTTATCCAATTCCCTTTTGAAACCCCCTATTGAATCTGCCTCCACCACACTCTCAAGCAATGCATTCCAGATCCTAACCACTTGCTGTGTAAAAAAGTTTTTCCTCATGTCGCTATTTGCTGTTTTCCTAATCGGTGTCCTTTGGTTCTCGACACTTCCGCCAATGGGAACAATTTCTATCTATCAGCTCTGTCTGGACCCCTCATGATTTTGAACATTTCTATCAAATCTCCTCTCAACCTTCTCTTCCCAAAGGAGAACAGCCCCAGATGCTCCAATTTATCTATATAACCGAAGTCCCTCATCCCTGGGAACATTCTTATAAATCTTTTCTATACCCTGTCTAAAGCCTTCACATCTTTTCTAAATTGCAGTGCCCAGAACTGGACACAATATTCCAGTTGAGGCTGAACTAAAGTTTTATGAAGGTTCATCATAACTTGTTGCTTTTGTACTCTATGCCTCTATTTATAAAGCCCAGGATCCCGTACGCATTTTTAACCACTTTCTCAACTTGCCCTGCAGCCTTCAATGATTTGTGCACATCTACCCCCAAGACTCTCTGTTCCTGACCCCCATTAGAATTGTACCCTTTCTTTTATATTGCCTCTCTTCATTCTTCTTATTAAAATGTACAACTTCACACGTCTCTGCATTAAATTTCATCTGCTTTGTGTCCACCCATTCCACAAGCCTGTCAATGTCTATCACTATCCTCCTCACAGTTCACAATACTTCCAAGTTTTGAGTCATCTGCAAATTTTGAAATCGTGTCCTGCACACCCAACTCCAGGTCATTAATTTATATCAAGAAAAGCAGTGGTCCCTGTGGAAGTATATCTTTCTTCAGCATGAAAAACAACTGCTCACCACTACTCTCTGTTACCTGTCACTCAGCTAACTTCGTATCCATTTAATCGATGGGCTTCAACTTTGCTGGCAAGTCTGTTATGTGGCACTTTATCAAACGCCTTTTGGAAGTCCATATACACTGCATCACACGTATTACCCTCATCAACCCTCTCTGTTACTTCATCAAAAATTTTAATCAAGTTAGTTGAACACGATTTGCCTTTAACAAATCTATGCTGGCTTTTCTTAATTAATCTGCACTTGTCCAAGTGACTAAATTTTACTTTTGCTTCTAAAAGCTTTCCCACCACCGAAGTTAAACTGACTGGCCTATAGTTACTGGGTTTATCCTTAAATCCTTTGTGAACAATAATGTAACATTTGCAATTCTCCAGTCCTCTGGCACTGACCCCATATCTAAGGAGGAGTGGAATATTATGGCTAGTGCCTCCATAATTTTCACCCTTACTTCCCTCATCATCGTTGGATGCATCCCAAATGGTTCTGGAGACTTATCAACTTTAAGTACAACCAGCCTTTCTAATATTTTCTCTTTATCAATTTGTAGCCCATCCAGCATCTCAACTACCTTCTCTTTCATTATGACTTTGACAGTATCTTCTTCCTTGGTAAAGACAGATGCAAAGTACTCATTTAGAACCTCAGCCATGTCCTCTGCATCCATACATAGATCCCCATTTTGGTCTCTAATCATCCACACCCTTCTCTTACTATCCTTTTTCTATTTATGTGCTTATAGAATTCATTTGGATTCCAGTTTATGTTTTCTGCCAGTATCTTCTCAGACTCTTTTTGCTTCTTATTTCCTTTGTCACTTTCCCCCTGAATATTCTATATTCAGCCTGGTCCTCACTTGTATTATCAATCTGATATCTGTCATATGCCTCCATTTTCTGATTCATCTTACTGTATTGCTTTCTTCATTCAGGGAGCTCTATTTTTGTGCATCCTACCTTTCCCCCTTCAATGTACCTCCACTGTACCTGAGCGATCTCCTCTTTAAAGGCAGCCCGTTGTTCCATTGCAGCTTTGCCTGCCAATCTTTGATTCCATTTTACCTGGGCCAGATCTGTTCTCACCCCACAGAAACTGCCCCTCCCCCAATTTAGTATTTTTACTTTAGATCGCTCCTTGTCCTTTTCCATGGTTAACCTAAACTATACAATACTATGACTACTGTTCCCTAAAAGTTCCACAACTAACACATTGGAACAAAGGAATAGGAACATAGGAGCAGGAGTAGGCCATTCAGCCCATCGAGCCTGCTCTGCCATTCAATACGATCATGGCTGATCATCCACTTCAATGCCTTTTTCCCATACTATCCTCATATCCCCTTATATCATTTGTATTTAGAAATCGGTCAATCTCTACATGAAACATACTCAATGACTGAGCTTCCACAGCCTTCTGGGGTAGAGCATTCCAAAGATTCACAACCCTCTGAGTAAAGACATTTTTCCTCATCTTAGTCCTAAGTGGTTTCCCCCTTATTTTGAAACTGCATCCCCTGGTTCTAGACTCCCCAACCAGCGGAAACATCTTACCTGCATCTACTCTGTCTATCCCTTTAAGTATTTTGTATGTTTCCACTTGATCCACTTGACCCACTTCATTCCCCAGAACCAGATCCAGCAATGCCTCCTTCCTCATTGGGCAAGGAAAATACTGATGTAGAAAATTCTCCTGAACACACTTCAGAAACTCTTCTCCCTCGCTGCCCTTTACACTATTACTATACCAGTCTAGATTAGGATAATTGAAGTCCCCCATCATTACTATTTTATAGTTTCTGCATATATCCATAATTTCCTTGTAAATTTGCTCCTCTTTTTCTTTCCCACTAGTTGGTGCCTTATAGAATACACCCAGCAGTGTAAGCATATCTCTATTGTTTCTTAACTCTAACCAAATAGATTCAATCGTTGATCCCTCCAGGACATCCTCTCTCTCCAGCACTATAAGATTCTCTTTAATTATTACAGCCACCCCTCCTCCTTTCTTTTCTTCCGGATCTTTCATGGACATGATATTTCCAGGAATATTTAATATTCAGTCATGCCTTTTTTTGAGCCAGGTCTCCATCTTCTTCTTAGGCAGTCCCTCGGGAACGAGGATGACTTTCTTTCACTCCAAGTTTGTGGGTCCTTAGGTGACTGAATAGTCCAATTTTGGATTCGCACTCTCTGCCACAGGTGGGGCAGGTGGTGTTTGATGAGGCAAGTGGGTGGGATACTCAAATTTCCGAATGTTCCTTCCGCTGTTGGCACTTGGTCGCTGCCTGGGCTTGTCGACATTGTTCAAACTCGCTGGCACCTTCGCGGATGCTTCTTCTCCATTTTGGGCAGCCTTGGGTAAGAGATTCCCATGAATGAGTGGAGATGTCACATTTTTTCAGGAAGGCTTTAAGGACATCCTTGCAGCGTTTCCTCTGCCCTCCTGGTAACCTCTTGATGTGACAGAGCTTGGAGTAGAAAGCTTGTTTTGTGAGTCTTGTGTCAGGCATGCGGACGATGTGACCCGCCCAACGTAACTGACTAGCCATGACCAGTGTCTCGATACTGGGGGCGTTGGCCTGACAGAGGACACTGATATTGAAGCACCTGTCCTGCCACTGAATTTACAGGATCTTGCTATGTAGCTATTGCGCCTGCAGCTCACCAACCTTATTTACCATGCTTTGTGCATTTACATACATGCACTGTAAATTTAATTTAGACTTTATTGCATTCCCTCTTAGACTGACCCCACCTTATACCTTACTATTACCTACTCTAGTGCTATCTGCTTCTCCCAATCCTTTGTGTACCTTGTTTATCATTCCTAATGCTACATCCTGGTCCCCATGCCCCTGCCAAGTTAGTTTAAACCCTCCTCAGCAGCACCAGCAAAACACCCCTCAAGGACATTAGGCTTGGCTCTGTTTAGGTACAACCTGTCTGGCCTCTATGGTCCCATCTCCCCCAGAATTGGTCCCAATGTCCCAGGAATCTAAAGCCCTCCCTGCTGCACCCTCTCTCCAGCCATGCATTCACCTGCTCTCTCCTTGCATTAGACCCTACATAAGCATGGGGGAGAAGTTGGCTAACTCCCAAAATGGGTGTGGAAACCATGGTATGTGATTAACCCACGCCCATTTATCCATTCATTGTGTTGTAGACAACACGCTAAATATGTGAAACCTGCCTTTTTTAAATGATTGCTGCATGCAGCTAGCACTATTTGTGCTGTTCACTTGCTGCACATCTGCAAGGGGCCTGATATCACAAGTGGCTAGTGCTACTAAAGGCAGGCTGCACTTCTTAAAGGGCAGGTGCACTGTGAGGGAAGAAGCAGTAGGTGTCATTTATAAACTGAATCTGCTCTGATACTTTGATCAATGGCTGCACCTTCGTGGGAGTGTGTACCAAGCTTTTTAGATGCTGCACTGGATTTCTTGGTGGAAGAGTTGGAGAGAAGGAGGGATATCCTGTGTCCACAGGGGTGGGGGTTGGGGGAAGGAGTCCCTCCTAACAGATCATTAGGAGGGAATGAGAACAAATGGCAGTGGAGGTCAATACCAGGAGTATTACTCCACGTACATGGATGGAGTTCTGCAAGAAATTCAATGACCTCACATAAATGGGCAAGCTCAGTATATACATCTTCAAATGGCAAATTCTTCCAATTCCATTACTAGCCTCTTCCATTGCTCAAATCACTACACTCTCATCACCCAGTTCACACACACTGGCAGCTCTTCAACCATTACAGCCACATCACCCAAGCATATTGCAGGATGCTCTCTGACCTTCTTGGCTGCAGGTGAAGGTGGCACATAACTTCAGGCAACAGCAAAGGACTGGAAGGGGGAAAACACGCTTGTGTATTTTAACATGGAAGAGACAGTTCTGGCCTTCATGGGAAAGGGTATCACTGAGGCCCGTGGCCAATGACAGGGCTGAAGGGATCGATGATGGGGGTATGCATATCTAATCCTCCTTCCCTCATCCCATTTCTCCATTAACCTTCAATCTCTTCTGACGTAGATGCTGCAGGTCATTTAAGCGCACAATTCTTATTTTTTCCTCTCCACTCAATGCAACACAATCCTTGTCCTTTTATCATTTCAGTTATCCAAGAAGTGGAATCTTTGCAGACAGAGGAGGAAGAGGAAGATAACAGTGAAGATGAAGAGGCACTGTCACTCAATCTTACATTTGCAGCCACCAGCTCAGATACTGACACAGTGCATATTTTAGAGGCTAGGATGGAGGAGGCATATTCATGTAGTGAAACACTGGCCACAAGTGCTTGGAGCTGGGGTGGGGAGAAAGTACAGTGCAGGTGCCAGTTTTTCAGACAGCAAGGCTGCAAAGGACTCAGATGAGGGCTTTGGTAGGGCAGGAAACAGAAGAAAGCTGATAGGTGTTCATAATCCAATGCTTAGTGCACTGGAAAGTCTGCTGTCAATATCAAAGAGAATAGAGGAGTCCAGCAGAGGGCTTTGTGCAGAACTTGGAACCCATACGTTCCAATGTGTCAGATGGTTACTTCCATCAGCACACCGCAGTGGAATCCCTAAGCTGATGTCACAGCTTCCATTGCAGCACAAACAGTTTTCATCAATAGTCTGAGTGCTGCATTGGAAACTTAGACAGCTGCCATCATGCCTCTGGATACCACTGTTCCAAGAGCTTTCCAGGCCTCATGGCAGTCCATGAACAGTACATTGTTGAAGTGCTGTGCCAGGAGAATGGCAGTGGCTCCATGGTGCATGAACCTGCTGTCCTCTCTCAGGATGACAGCATTTCTGCTCACACTCCTGCCACTTCCCCAGTGCGCTTGTTGATGTCTGTCAGCCAGCCCAGACTGCTGCAACACAGGCCAAAATGGTGCATTCTGAAACCTGGTCTTTTACACCCAGAGATTACCATCCATGGCCATCTGGAGTCTCCTCAATTGAAATTCAGCTGCTTTCCACTCGAATCATTGAATTATAGAATGGTTACAGCACAGAAGGAGGCCATCTGGCCCGTTGTGTTCATGCCAGTCTCTGCAAGAGCAACTCACCTAGTCCCACTCCCCTGCCTTTTCCCCACAGCCCTACAAATATTTTCTCTTCAGAAAATTATCCAGTTCTCTTTTGAAAGCCTCAATTGTATCTGCTTCCACCATACTCTCAGGCAGTGCATTCCAGATCCTAACCACTCGCTGCATAAAAACATTTTTCCTTATGTTGTTGTTGCTTCTTTTGCCAATCACCTTAAATCTATGTCCCCTGGTTCTGGATCCTTTAGCCAATGGCAACAGTTTCTCCCTATCCACTCTATCCAGACCCCTCATGATTTTGAACACCGCTACCAAATCTCTTCTTAATCTTCTCTTCTCCAAGGAGAACAGACCCAGGTCCTCCAAACTATCCATGTAACTGACGTCTCTCATCCCTGAGATCATTCTCTTGAATCTTTTTCTGCACTCTCTCTAATGTCTTATCATCCTTCTGAAAGTGTGGTGCCCAGAACTGGACACAATACTCCAGTTGAGGCTGGAACAGTGTTTTATACAGGTTTACCATAACTTCCTTGCCTTTGTTCTCTATGCCCCTATTTATAAAGCCCAGGATCCCATATGCTTTATTAACTGTGATACTGTGTACAGTTCTGGGCACCATACTATAGGAAGAATGTGATTGCACTGGAGAAGGTACAGAGGAGATTCACCAGGATGTTGCCTGGTATTTCAGCTATGAAGAGAGACTGGATAGACTGGGTTGTTTTCCTTAGAGCAGAGAAGGCTAAGGGTGGATCTGATTGACGTATACAAAATTATGAGGGGCATTGATAGGATAGATAGGAAGAAATTTTTTCCCTTAGCGGAGAGGTCAATAAACAGGGGGTATAGATTTAAGATAAGGGGCAGGAGGTTTAGAGGGGATTTGAGGGAAAAAAAATTCACCCAGAGGGTGTTTGGAATCTGCAACACACTGCCTGAAGGGGTGGTAGAGGCAGGAACCCTCATAACATTTAATGAGTACTTAGATGAGCACTTGAAATGCCATAGCATACAAGGCTACGGGCCGTGCTGGAAAATGGGATTAGAATAGATAGGTGCTTGATGGCCGGCAGAGACACGATGGGCCGAAGGGTCTGTTTCTGTGCTATATGACTCTATGAAAAGCTTTCTCAACCCGCCCTGCAACCTTCAATGACATGTGCACTTATACACCCAGGTCTCTTTGCTCCTGCACCCCCTTTAGAATTGTACCTTTTAATTTATATTACCTCTCCTCGGCCTTCCTACCAAAATAAATCACTTCACACTTTTCTGCACTAAATTTCATCTGCTACTTGTCCACTCCTCAGCCACTGGGGAAGCACAAGGAGAGGCAAAGGCACATGGCAGACAGGCACTAAAGGAATTCACAAGTGCGATTAGTTTATTTTTGTATGCATTATATCACGATTGAATTTATAAAATACATTTCTGGTGGGTTTTATTTTTATGTTGCCAGAAAGAGGTTAATGTGATGGATAGTAATAAAGCAAAAGTAAAGGAGTGTGGAACTGGCAGTGAATGTGGCGGCCTCCTCCTGAGGTCCCCAGCATCACAGTTGCCAGCTTCAGCCAGTTCGGTTCAGTCCATGTAATATCAAGAAACGACTGAAGGCACTGGATACTGCAAAGGCTATGGGCCCTGACAATATTCCGGCAAATAGTACTGAAGACCTGTGCTTCAGAACTTGCCGTGCCCCTCGCCAAGCTGCTGCAGTACAGCTACAACACTGGCATCTATCTGGCAATATGGAAAATTGCTCAGGTATGTCCTGTACACAAAAGCAGGACAAGTCCAACCCGATCAATTACCGCCCCATCAGTCTACTCTCAATTAACAGTAAAGTGATGGAAGATGTCATCGACAGTGCTATCAAGCGGCACTTGCTTAGAAATAATCTGCTCATTGACACTCAGTTTGGGTTCCACCAGGGCCACACAGCTCCTGACCTCATTACAGCCTTGGTTCAAACATGGACAAAAGAGCTGAACTCAAGATGTCAGGTGAGAGTGACTGCCCTTGACATCAAGGCAGCATTTGACCGAGTACGGCATCAAGGAGCCCGAGAAAAACTAGAGTCAATGGGAATCGGGGGAAAACTCTCCACTGGTTGGAGTCATAACTAGCACAAAGGAAGATGGTTGTGGTTGCTGGAGGTTAATCATCTCAGCTCCAGGATATCACTGCAGGAGTTCCTCAGGGTAGTGTCCTGGGCCCAACCCTCTTCAGCTGCTTCATCAATGACCTTCCTTCATTCATAAGGTCAGAAGTGGGGATGTTCGCTGATGATTGCTCAATGTTCAGCACCATTCGCGATTCCTCAGATACTGAAGCAGTCCGTGTAGAAATGCAGCAAGACTTGGACAATATCCAGGCTTGGGCTGAGAGGTGGCAAGTAACATTTGCGCCACACAAGTGCCAGGCAATGACCATCTCCAACAAGAGAGAATCTAACCATCTCTCCTTGACATTCATTGGCATTACGATCGCTGAATCCCCCACTATCAACATCCTGGGGACTATCATTGACCAGAAACTGGACTGGAGTAGCCATATAAATACCGTGGCTACAAGAGTAGGTCAGAGGCTAGGAATCCTGCAGTGAGTAACTCACCTCTTGACGCCCCAAAGCCTGTCCACTATCTACAAGGCACAAGTCAGGAGTGTGATGGCATACTCTCCACTTGCCTGGATGGTTGCAACCCCAACAACACTCAAGAAGCTCACCACCATCCAAGACAAAGCAGCCTGCTTGATTGACACCTCACCCACAAACATTCATTCCCTCCACCACCGACGCACAGTGTGTACCATCTACATGATGCACTGCAGCAACGCACCAAGGCTCCTTAGACAGCACCTTTCAAATCCACAACCACTACCACCTAGAAGAACAAGGGTAGCAAGTGCATGGGAACACCACCTGTAAGTTCCCCTCCAAGCCACACACCATCCTGACTTGGAACTATATCGCCGTTCTTTCACTGTTGCTGGGTCAAAATCCTGGAACTCCCTTCCTAACAGCATTGTGGGTGTACCTACCCCACATGGACTGCAGCGGTTCAAGAAGGCAGCTCACCACCACCTTCTCAAGGGCAATTAGGGATGGGCAATAAGCCAGCGATTCCCACATCCCATGAATGAACAAAAAAATACAGGTGACACAGAGGACGATTGCAGAATGAAGGAATTGTAACCACTGCTGTGATAAGGATACTCCTTACCTGCATGCTGCGTTGCCTGTGGACACACATCAGCTGTACATTCAGGGAGTGAAATCCTTTCAGTCCATTAAATATAGCAAAGACCACATGAGCGTATGCAATGCAATGTGCATGCAGACAATGGTACTCTCCGCCTTGGGAAAGCCTGCAATCCATGCTCCGCTTGCTTGTCTCTGGCAAGAGAGAATGAGATAAAGCCACATGCTACAAATTGTGAATGGCTGTTTATATCTCCAGATGAATAAAAGGTAAGAATCATGGTCACTATGACAGCCAGAGGCAATGCGGTCCTTGCTCTGCTTTGAGGTTGCAATTGTGGCTACAGTGGGCAGGAAATTCCCTGCAGGCATCAGGACCATGTCATCAGGCTCAAATGGGGGTCAGAAGCCCAAACTGTGGGCTGAATTTTATTCTGCTGCCGTTGTAATCGACAGCACATTTGAATGGCCAGGGCGGACCACACCCGCGTCCCCCCCCCAGTGACATGGACGGGGTGGGTGGTGCGTCCCTGGCAATGGCATCAGACGCTATTGCTCAGGCACCGATGCCATTTTTAAAGGGCTTCCCGCTCTTACATTTTATTTGCATTTTTAAAGAAATAGTGAGTTTGATTTTATTAAAAACAATTAAATAAATTGTCCTAGCCCCTCTCCCACCCCCCCCCAATAACCAAACACTTCATCCCTTGCCCTTTCCCCCCTCAAAAACTTACCTTGTGCACCTGACCTTCCCCTGCCAAAGTTCACACTTTCATCTTTAACCCTTCCTACCATACCCTATACCAAGCATTTAAGTTTGACCCCGCTCCCCACTCCTGCACTGAAATACTTACTTGCTCCCCCCTCCCCACCAGTGTTACGTCTCAGATCTCCGGATGGAGATCCAAAGGTGCAGGAATGCCTGCCACTGGCACGAATATCGCACCGGAACCGACGGCAGGAGCGGGTAAGTATTTAAATCATTACTTAAAATATATTTAAATATTTAAATTTTGATGCCTCTGCCAAGCGGCGGGGTGGCCACGACGAGGCCTCACCGCTGCAGACAATATGGGGCGGGGCCTTCCTAGTGTCAAGGTTTGTGGCAGGCCTCTCCTGGAGGCATTTTCCAGCTCCCCCACCAAAGACCCCCCCGCGTCGGGGGGTCTGTAAAATTCGCCGCTGTATAGGAAACGGTCACTCACCTGTGATTTTTCCTGAATTGCTAATTAATGACCAGGCTCACCATCCAATTAAGGACGGCAGGTGGGCTCTTGAAACTTGAGAGCCAATAGGAGGCCCTCCAGTTTGGAAGCAACAGGAGTATGCCATTGCAGGTAAGTGAGGGAGAAGGCCTCCCAAAATGGAGGCACTCTCTCTCCAACCTTTTTAGACCAAAGGTAAAACATTAGATCCAGTAGCCAGGCCACAATTGTGGGGGGAGTGGGGGAACCTCTCCACAGGGCAGCCTATGGCTGCTGCTGAACCCAGTCAGCCTCTGACAATTTACCTTATATGGCCATTTACAGAGTCAGTTGGCTATCTGCCACTTGTGGTTAGGTAGCCCTGCCGCCTTCCTATCCTGCATCTGGAAAAATGGCCCAGAGATGAGATGGAGCCAGGGAAATCGTGACCCCGGGCAGCAGTGCTATTTTAAGCACCTGTCCGTCTCTGCGCCTGCCACCAGTGGGGCCTAAAATTCCTGTCCAGTAGTTTGAAGATTTCAGTCACAACCTTTTTACTGCAGTGAATGTGTCTCAAGCATTGGTCAGTGTCCAATTAGATTTTTAAAATTGGCTTAAGGACAGAAAACAGCGAGTTGCTTTTCTGATTGGAGGATGGTAGACAGTGGTGTTCCCCAAGGGTCAGTGTGAGGGCCACTCCTTTTTTTGCTATATATAAATGACTTGGATCTTGGAATGCAGAATTTCAAAATTTGCCGATGACACCAAACTTGTAGGTGTGACAAATAGTGAGGATGATATGAACCACCTGCAACAGGACATAGATAAGCTAGCAGAATGGGTGGACAGCTGGCAAATGGAATTTAATACTGACAAGTGTGAGGTGATGCATTTTGGCAGAAGGAATAGGGAGAGGCAATGTGTGAAAAATGACACAGCAATTCTGAAGAGTGTGCAGGAACAGAGGGACCTGGGGCGCATGTACATCGATCTTTGAAGGCGGCAGGACAGATTGAGACAGTGGGCATCATAAATAAAGGCATTGAGTACAAAAGTGGGGAAGTTATGCTGAAACTTTATAAAGCTCTGGTTAGGTCCCAAATAGAGTATTGAATCCAGTTCTGGTTATTGCACTTTAGGGAGGATGCGAGGTTCTTGAAAGGGTGCAGAGCAGATTTACCAGAATGGTTCCAGGGATAGGAGATATTAGTTACAAAGTTAGGTTGGAAAGGCTGGGGTTGTTCTCCTTAGGACAAAAGAGATTGAGGGGCTATTTAATAGAGGTATACAAGATTATGACTAGCATAGATAGGTTAGAGAAGGAAAAACACAGGAAAGTTCCAAAAATGTGTACAATTATACCAGCAGGCAGCAGAATTGGGCTCTGTAGCATCCCATTTTTTATACGCTACATGGTCTCCTGGAAACTGGCATCCGAGATGCATGCTCACCCTTCCAATGGAAAGTGCACCGGATGCCATCTTGGTAAAGGGGTTTCTGTGTGTGCACCTAACAACTGCCGGAGCCATGCAGAGCAGTCAGGTATGATGCCAGAAGAAATAATCCAGCAACCAACCTGGAAGTAGTTCATGATCCCTTTAAATAGCAGAGTGTGGGGTCCTTCATACTGTTTAATGTCATGTGCAGGGGTACGAGGTTAAGACCTGCATGGCATTCGAAAATTGCAGTGCCGGCAACAAATCAGCATGACACACTGATTGACATCACAATCTGCCTGCTCTACATGCTGCCTGTATCATTAGGTGCGTGCACACACACCACTTTACCAAGATGTCGTCTATGGCACTTCACATTGGAAGCATGCTCACCCATCTCAGGCACAATTTTTGAGTATTAGAAATCTGTGTAGTACCTATAAAACGGGTGCTACAGTGCCCAATTCCTCTCGACAATGCCTGTTTTAGGCACCACCCAGAACACCTAATAAATAGGTCTAATAAGTTTAGTATTAGTATTGGACAAAGGCCATCCCACTATGAAATTGGTATGCTTTATGCCACATTTCATGCATATCAAATTTTACTCCAATAGCTCAATTTGACACAATATTGTGCAGTGTTAATAAATGCAAAGGTTGTATGTTCACCTCACTTAGCTATGTTCCTTTAAAAATGGTACTATATGTAACTCTTGGCTATGATACCAAAATGATAGATTTAAGTCGAGGTCCAACTTGCTGATGAGAAAGATTATTTTTAGCAGAAATGAATCACTTTAGGAAATATTTAAATTTGTTACAAGAGTTTCCATTTTTGTATTAAAACTTGGGAATCTATATTTTTCAAAACTGAAAAGGATTTCATGAATATTGAATCATTTGGAGATTGCTGAACTTTGGGTGTTTTTTTAAAAAGGAAGATGAATAAAAGGATTGACCAGTAAACAAGTACAGTAAAACATGTGATTTCAAGTAGACACCAGGGGCTTTGACTTAAGAGCTATTCTGTGTTGTGACAAGACAGAATTTATAATTATCATGGGACTTTCTTTGAAAAAAGTTTAGTTTCATTTTCAACTGTTAAAAGCCAGTGGATTTGGACTAAAGGGCGCAGTTGGAATTTGATATGAACCTGCCAGAAGCCTGCATGAAGTTGTACTCTTGCCTCCTGTACTTTGAAGACATCCTGAATGGTTGCAGAAATCATGTATCTTTAAAAAAAAGGATTTTGCATCACATGTGTGAGGACTGAAACCTCTGTTGCTGAACACCTGATGGAAGACCTATGTGAAGCCTTCTGTAGTTGAACTTCTTTGAATTCCTACCAAATAGATGGTTCATCAACTTTACCTGGAAAGATTCCTAGTGACAGCCAACTATTCGACTTTGGGACACCTCACCAAAACAAAGGACTTCCTTCCATATCTTTGCAGACTAAGTTTTTTTTATTCCTTCTATTTCTTTGTAGCAGCTGTGAACAAAAATCCATTTTTCCCTGGTTAACTGGTTTTGGATGTATGTGCTTATGCATGAGGGCTAAGATATAAAAAATACAGGGCTTTAATATGTCAATTTGCGTATATATTTACTTCATTATTGGTTAAGACTTGGTTTATAATAAGCGGATAATTTTGTTGTTTATTAAAGAAACCTGGTTGATGTGCTTTATTTTGGGGACAAATAGAGTATCTAATTGGCTGTTTCAGTAAGTGGGAAAATTTATTGATATGTTGTGACCTGTGGAGAAGTGGGATTGAATTGACAGTGCACTCCTCCCGACTCAGTCGTAACAATTTTTATACTCCAGGAAAATGTGTATTCATATAATCAGTGATAATGAATACATGTTAATTATATTAGCCCTGTGGCAGTAGCAAAGATACAGCTTAAATGAACACTTATTCTTTGCACTGAATAATATGGCATAAATATTGATTCTATCAAAAGTACCCCCTCCCCCGTGTGTCGCCATTGACTTTATGATAACTTTTCAAAATCTCAAATACATTTCTCAGGTAAGTCCTTAATCTTCTCAGCTCCAGTATAAAATACCCTGATTTCCTTCAAATCTCTCCATTGATTCTATGACAAGTTCTGGCTCCATGGCCTTCCACTGTTGAGTTCCAGTATCAGCCAAGCCTTCTATAATTGTACTAAATAAAGAGGAGATACATTTCTTTTCCCACCTGCATCCCAGATAGGGGTAACAGGGGTAAATTCAACCCACATTACAACTTATGTTAGAGACCAGTTATTGAATGCTGTTAGACGAGGGACAGGAACCAATTGATATCCCATTTTCTTAATAATGAATTATGCATGACATAGTGGAATATAAGGAATTGGGAGAAAGTACTATTTTAAAATATGCGATGTGAGGAGAACAAAAAAGAACTTTTTTTTTTACAGTCTTCTTTGATATCTAAAAGTAAGTGAACTTTTTTTTGGAAATGCCATTTTAAATTCAGTCTAAAAATTATAAAAGTTTTCAACTTATGCATGCTACCTTCCACTATTTAAAATTAATGGGAAAAGTATTAACAAATTAATAATTAATCATTACTCGCAGCTAACTAACCACAAAGGAACAGGCAATTAATGGGACCCTGCTACAAATTCAAATGGTGTTGAAGAGAAAGAACAGCACTAATTTATTAATGATCTGTACAGTAAATCATGTTGCAGGTTTAATGCACATTTTTGAAGAGTAAAACAGAATTGCAAGATTATTTGTGCTCCTTTCCAACACATAGCAGATTTTAACAGAAATTATGGGCATAAAATAAAGTAAGAAGAATATAAAAAGGTGAAGTCAATGCTAGTGCTGAATTCTTTAAGCGGTTATGGGAGATTTTACTTTCAAAGTTGTAACAATCACGACTAACTACTAAAAGGAAGCAATTTAACTCCTTACAAATTCAATTGGATTTTTTTTTGGTTAACTGCTGATAAGGCTTCAAGGCATGTCAGACATGATTGCTACCCTTCATTCATAGAGCCTGAAATCCTCTTTAATGATGGAGAATTAGAATGTGTAAAGTTTGCTGGGTATGATTCTACAAGTGCCCTCTGGAATCTCATGCAAGTGGCCATTGTTCAGATGGCAATGTGTGTCAGCAGGTTATTCACAGCCAAGCCCAATCCACTCCAGCTGCCATCTACAGACACTTGATATGGGGGCTATTAAATATTCACCAAGAGCAACATCACTGGTCAATTTGCCCCTCTTTAACTGTGGGGTACTGAAGCCACTGCCGACCCAGATGAGACCAGTTATCTCACCCGAACCAGGGATTAAATCTGATTCTTTCCTGACCTGAATGGCTCAGCTACTTATTGGGAAGTTACTGAGTCATTCGGAATCTGTCAAGCTGTTTTAAACAAAAATAAACATATGACTGAAAATGCTCAGTTTCATTTTTTAAATGCTTGATTGAATTTGAAATTGCTGCTGTGGAAATTTTGTTTTTTTAAAACATTTTCATTTCTGTACATGTGAACTAGAAAAATTACTGCTGTCAGTTCTTGGAAAAATTCTACTTTTTCTCTGATTTTCCCATTTAATTCTATGCAATTTTCCCAAGTTACTTTCTGTTGCGTCCTTACATTACCCCCTCTGCTCATGCCACATACCATTTTTAACTAAGAGGGCAAGTAATGGACAAGGATTGTCTGATGGTGGAAAATTTGACCTCCGTTCCAAACTTCTTTCCTAATCCAGGAAATTTGGGGTTACGGTGAGAAAGAGAAACTGGAAGGAAGTCAGAGATTTTTACATTGGAGTTGCGAAAATTAAGGATTGATTTAAGAAAAAGCTTTGAGATTATGACAGGTTATAATAATGTAAATAGTGACACAGGAGGGAGAGGGTAATTTTCAACTGAATTCAATGGAAAGGAGGTTCGAGCAGTTTCCATTACGAGTGCCCAACCCACATTGTCAGTTTTATACTTAGGTGGTAAATTGAAATTACCTTCTTTGGCTGGAAGTTTTCCCTTGGGAATTGTCCACCGATTGAAAAGTCGATGGCGACCCGCCTCCGCCTGGCCTGGGGATCCAGACGGCATTTTGCAGACCCCAGGCCTTTAATTGGTCTGAGGCGGGACTTCCACCTCATTGAGTCAGGAAGTCCCACATAATGGAGTTGCCAGCCAATCAGAGGGCCAGTAGCTCTCTGTCCCAGCAGCGGCACCGGGAGCGGTGGCCACTGCTGGGACTGCAACCCAGCTTAAGATGGAAGATGTTGGGGAACAGGTAAGTTTTTGAGGCCTCGCCAGGGGCAATCGGTCGGGCCCCGGCGAGGCAAGGGTGGTTGAATGGGGGGACGGTGGCGTCTTGGGCATTGCGGTGGTTGGGCATCAGGGCAGCCCTCCGTCGGGCACGGGGTGTCTGTTCAAGAGGGCCGCACCCCCCCCCCCAAGGCTATCAAAAAGCCATCACTTTTGTCAGGTGACTTTTCTTGGGACTGGGATGCCCGCCAGTAAAATCCCCGTGGCGGTGGGCAGAGGGCCTTAAGTGGCTGGTAACTGGCCACCTAAGGGCCTTAATTGACCTGGGGCGGGCAGGCTGTTTTTCACTGTTGCTGCCCTGTGTAAAGTGGTGGCAGAGGTGGGAGCGGGTTGGGAAGGGACCCCTGAGCCTCCCACTCCATTTTACGTACCCCCACCACCCACCCACCACCCCCCCCACACCCCCCACCACCATCCTGCTCTTTGTTGAGGGGGACGTAAAATTCCGGCCATTGTTTCTATTGCTTGGTGACATTGAAGGGTTATCCACTCCCCCCTCTCCTCTCCACCCACCCCAACCCCATCTTCAAGGCTTCGAATGCTAGCCAGTTCGGAATGAGAGCTGTCTAATTTCCTGACCTTTCAGAACTGACAAACAACAGCAGCACGTTCACTTGGTGCCCACAGCTTGCTGGTGGGATGGAAACAAGACTCATGACTCTAAATGAAAGCAAAATAAAGGCCTGCTACCCGACTCGAACCTGACGGGACACGACAACATGTGTCGGGTTCGGGTCAGGTCGGGTTGCACTTCCGGGTCCGGCATTCGGGCCTGGGTCGGGCTGGGTCTGACACGCTCACTCACAGGTAAGTGGCTCAATGTTAATTTAATTTTTGGACTAGAAATGTGGCTTTGTTACAGTTATTTTAAGCTTGTGCAGGTCAGCAACAAAGTGAAAAACGGAAGGTTATTTAACTGATGGTCGGGTCGGATCGGGTTTGGGAAAAAATGGAAGGACTCGGGCCGGTCGGGCTCGGGTCGGATGTGGTTCTGTTGGGCTCAGGTTGAGTTTTTTTTTGCAGACCTGAGCAGACTTTTAAAGCAAAATACTGCAGATGCTGGAAATGTGAAATAAAAACAAGAAATGCTGGAAATACTCAGCAGGTCTGGCAGCATCTGTGGAGAGCAAAGCAGAGTTAATGTTTCAGGTCAGTGACCTTTGAAGGGTCAGTGACTCGAAACATTAACTCTGCTTCGCTCTCCACAGATGCTGTCAGACTTGCTGAGCATTTCCAGCATTTCGTGCTTTTATTTCATGACTCTAAATGGTTGCTGGCAAAAATGGGCAGGCACTGGGCATGCTCCACCTGAAATATGCCCACTTCTCCAACAGTAGTTGAACTCGGCTCTCATCTGCTGCAATGTAACTCAACTTTGCTGACAATATTTTAACCCAGCACCTGGCTATTGCACCTAAACAGAGACAACCAGATATATCCTGGTGTTCTTTTATTCAAGTGACACAGTCAAACAAGGTTTGCCAAATGAACAATCGGATTAAATCAACTCTCTGCCTACTCTTTTGGAATGGTATTTGTGCTAGTGCTAGTTATTGTATTCAGATTTTCCACTCAAAAGATCATTTCAATGTCGCGAATGTTTATTCACTTCCTTTCCATTGCTGTTCTCTGCTCTCTTTTAGGTAATTGTGCATGCTTGCTCATATTATTTTTAATGACTTTCAAATGACTGTTTTCCTTTTGATTCTTTAATTTAAACTATTTCCTGTTGTTTTTCACCCCCTTTTTGACTTTTTAATACAGGTTTCCAGCTTTCTACTGCTATGCACACAAACATGTTGCTTGCTAAACTTTCTGTTTTTACTAATCACAATGTGTAGACTTAGGCCTCAGAGACTGTTATTATCTCTATAGTCACCTGTACAATAGCACATTGGGAAACTTACAGGAAAATTGCCCTTAATTGGTAGCTATTTGTGGGGGTTATATTTGCTGGAGAATGGTTGATGACTATAAATCAGTTGCTGTGAATTCCTTTTCTTTCAGCACCATTCATTGATCTCTTTTTTGCCTGAAGAGCCTTTTGCTGATTAGCTAACTGCCTAATTCAAATGGATTAAGAGGACAGGCTGTGGATGAAAAATCCTGAAAAGGCTTCACTCATTTCCTTTATATCTGTCTGTTGCAGTTCTCACAACTTAGTGCTATACCTGAAAGCAATCCTTTTAATAGGGCAGTTTTAGCAGGATAGACTATAAGGTAGTATATCTAGAAAGTTGTTCAATTAGTTTTTTTAAAAAATCAGAATTAACAAGTAATGTCAATAGTTGAATTATGCCCACAACAAAATAAACAATTGAAGTTGCTACATTGAGGCATCTGGAACATATTTTATTAAATGCTAAGTATACCATTTGACCTCTATTATACAATCACAAAACTAGTTTATTTGCCAGCAGTGGATAACAGTATGTAACAATATAGCAATATATAACAGAAAACCCAGTCAACAAGTGGCATAAGAAAACTTCAGCAGAGCTAGCTTTTTGAAATTCATATTGACCTAAGCTTCCTTCAGAAACTACTTGTCCGCATAAAACTGTCCTTTTGGGCAATTCTGCATCTATTCACATTTATCTATTTTGCCCAGATTAGAAAGCTGTGACCTATTGTGCCTGCAATTGGCTATCTATAACGTAAAGTCTTACATATAGCACATGATCACACTGGAAGAAATCACACATGCAAAGTCTGTGTCATACCTGCACTATATTAACATAAAACAGCAGCAAATTACAAGTGAACAAAGTGAAAAAATAGAAAACCGACAAATGCATAAATTACGCCTTTAAAAAGATTAGAAAGAAAAGACAGCCAGTTATTTCCTGCTGGTTTCTTCTGAGTTTTTGTATGCACCAGGAGTTTAAAAATAATCTACGGAGAAACTTCGGCAGCAGCAGAAATCGGTCTCGAATTCACTTCAGGATTTTAGTGATTTCCTTCAGGCTAACATCCCCACATACATCTTCCTCTCCTCTGACACTGGACACTTAAGCCACCATTGGTATCCATTCCTTCTCCCATCATTTAAAGTACCCTGTGTACTTCCCTTTCTCACTACTTTCAAAACTTTCTCAAAATATTCTCTTTAATATAAACATTGAAAATATTGCCATTCAGTGTTATTTTAATCAACAGCCCATTTGTAAAAAATCTATATAGCACTGATTATGTGTGTGTGTATATATATATATATATATATATAAAAGAAATGAAATATATATATAAATATTGTACATTATTTAATCCCATGTAATGTTTAAAATGCTGGATCCAATTTTCATTTTTAAGGAAGCTACCAGTGAATATCTCTCAGGTTCCAGGAATATTCACTTTTGGGCTTAATATAGTATTATCTGTTTTTCTCCTTTCTTTATTTCAAGTGGCCTCTAATCATACTGCATTTTCCAGTGTCAGGGCAGCGCCATTAGCAGCCACTAGAAAGTGTATGAAAGGAGTCTGGTATTTCTCGCTTTCTTGGTTTCCATCCCTGTTTACATCCAAGAAAGCATTTGGCCTCTGCTCACTGTCTCTTGTTAAGGGAAAACTAAGATCGACAACTTGTTTCATGAAGAATCACAGATGCAAACCATTTATGACCGTACTGAGGGAATACATATTTGAATATCAATTCTCTGTATCATTGCACCACTACAGTGGTGTCTTGTTTAAGGAGGACATGCACATGCCCCCAAATCATTAATGATTTTGATTTCTTGTATCCAGGTTATGATGAAACCTCCACATAAGAATTTAATGTCAGCAGATTAGTGCATTGGTGCACTAGTCACCAGCATGGTAGTCAGAGAATCATAGAGTGCTATAGCACAGTAGGAGGTGTTACGATCAGGTGTGGAGTGGTCAAAAGGCTCCCCTCTTGTCCCTCTCCTGGTTTGACCGCAACAGGGTTTATTTCTTTTATATACTTACCAATTCAATGCATGTTTAACCCTTTTAGGTGCTATGATCATAAAAGAACCAATCATATAGGTTTTCTTGAGTTTAGTTTATTGTACTTAATGTCAAAACCTGATCTTACTAAAAATAATAAACTACGCTCCAACTTTCACATAGGCACACACACACACACACACACACACACGAGAATTATACACACACACAAAGGGGTTAGAGTGAAGAAGGATAGTTTTGTTGGAATTGATGACGGTAATTTAGTTGTCTTCCTGTTGAATTTGTGGTCCTGAAGTTTTTGGTTGGTAAATGTGGCCACCTGGTTCAAGGTTTTCTTGGAGACAGTGACGTAGATGGTTTTCACCCTGGATCTCTGTCTGCAGCAATGATAGATTTGGATATTTTGCCGCCCGCAGCCAGAGTTCAGAACTTACTGTGTCACCTGCAGAAAGAGAGAGAGAGACAGCCCCACTCAAATCCTGCACTCATTAGCTCAGATGCTTGTCTGATGTGTTCAAAAGAAACTCCAAGTTTTCACACAGACTGTGGAGACTGTCACATGATTCTTCCGGTGTATTCTCTTTTGCACTTTAATAAGTCTAAGAATTCCAATCTCTTCAGGTCTTTTTGTTTCAGTGATTACCCCTTGAAGTTTGTCTCAATTTGTGTTAATGTTCCAAGATGGCTTTGAATGTCTTGCTAATGAAAGCAATACCAGATTCTCATTTAACTGCTCAAGCCATTGTTCTGGATGAGGGCTATTCAGACATATACCTCCACCTCAATACCTTGGAATGTGAGGTATTTCAGTGCAAATTTTGGTGGCCATCTTAGCTGCTGTCTTTTTAAAAGTTGAATTTAGGATTCCAGCTTTCCTTTTAAAAGTTTAATTTAGGTTTTCAACTGATGAATTAAAAATCATCATTCAGCATAGCACGTTTTCATGTCAGAGGCCACTCAGTCCATCATGTTGTGCCGGTTGTTTGGTAGAGCTATTTAACTAGACCCACTCCCCAGTTCTTTCCCCAAAGCTCTTTTTTTTTATCCTTCAAGTATTTATCGAATTCTCTTCTGAATTTTCTTATTGAATTTGCTTTCTGCGCCCATTTAGGCAGTGCATTCCAGAACACAACAACTCGCTGTGCAAAAAAATGTCTCCTCATGTCACCACTGGTTTCTTTGTCAATCAGCTTAAATCTGTGCCCCCTGGTTACTGATCCTTCTGACAATGGAAACAGATGCTTCTTATTTAGTATATCAAAACCATTCATGATTTTGAACAACTCTATCAAATCTTCCCTTATGCTTCTCTATTATAATGAGAACAAACCAATTTCTCCAGTCACTCCACATAACTGAAGTTCCTCACCCTGATCTCTGTTCCTATTGTATCATTTAGGTCATATTCCCTTTCCTCAATATTCCTACCAAAATATATCACTTAACTCTTCTTTGCATTAAGTTTCATCTGCCATGTATTTGCCCAATTACACCAGTCTGTCCATGTCCTCCTAAAATCTAATAATATCCTCCCCATTGTTTACTACATTTTCAAGTTTCATGTCATCTGCAAAATTTGACATTGTGCCCTTTTTTTTTCCAAAGTCCAGATCATTAATATATATCTAAAAAATCAGTGGTCCTATGGCACCCTGGAGAACATCACTGTATACCTCCCTCAAGTCTGGAACTCAACTGTTCACCATCTCTCTCTGCCCGTTAGCCAATTTTGTATCCACACTGCCACTTCCCCTTTAATCCCATTGGCTTTAATTTTGTTAACAAATCTATTATGTACTACTTTGACAAATTGCTTTGGAAAGTCCATATACACAACATTGATTGCACAAGCCTCATTAAGCCACTTTGCTCGTTCATCAAAGAACTTGATCAAATTAGTCAAAATGATTTACCATGTTAACTTTCATTTATTAGCCCATACTTTTCCAAATGGCAATTAATTTTGACCCAGATATTGTGTCTAAAAATTTCCCTACCAATGACATTAGGCAGATTGGCCTATAGTTGCTATTTTTATCCCTCTCCCCTGTCTTAAATAGGCTAGTAACATTTGCAGTCCTCCTGTTCTCTGGCGTGGAGCACTCCCAAGGTATATTGGAAGATTGTGGCCAGACCCTCTGCAATTTTCACTCTTACCTTCCCTCTGTAACCTTGGATGCATCCCATCCGGACCAGGTGACCTTTCTACTTAGAGGACTGCCAATCATTTAAGTAGCTTCTCTTTATCTATTTTTATCTTATAGAATATTGCTACTGCGTCCTCCTTTGCTGCTACATTGATAGCATCCTCTTCCCTAGCGATGCAAAGTACTCATTTAGTACCTCAGCCATGCTCTCTGCCTCCACAAGAATACTTCCTTTTTCTGTCTCGTTTAACCTCTATATCTTTATTCATCTAGAGAGCTCTAGCTTTAGATTCCCCTCCTTTGCCCCTCATTGGAATGTTTCTACTATGCACCTGAACCATTTCATCTTTGGAAGTATCCCATTGTTCAACTACTGTTCAATTCCTTTTCCACAACTATTCTAAACTTGATATTGTGATCACTGTTTCCCAAACGCTCTCCCACTGAAACATCCTGCAAATGCTCCACTTCATTCCCCAAAACTAGATCCAACATGCTCCCTTCCTCATTGGGCTAGAAACACACTAATCAAGAAATTTCCTTTTACACATTTCATGAATTCCTCCCCCTGTTTGCCCTTCTTACATTCTTACTATTCCAAAGTGTGTTAGGGTAATTGAAGTGCCCCATTATCATTATGCTGTAGTTCTTGCATCTTTCTGTAACTTTCCTGCAATTTTGCTCCTCTATCTCTTCTCACTATTTGGTGCCATATAGTATACACCCAGTATAGCATGTTAGCTCCTCTATTCTTCCTTAATTCTAACCAAATAGATTCTATCTTTGAACCCTCAACTACAATTTCCCTCTCCAATGCAATAATAGTTTCTTTGATAATGACTACGCTCCTGTGCCTTCTATTATTCCTTCCCTATCTTTCCTGAATACCTTGTAACTAGGATAATTAAGTTCCCTATCCTCCTCCTCCCTTCTTTGAGCCAGGTCTCTCAAGTCTCTGCTATTGCCCCATGTGGCAACTTGTACCTGTAGCTCACCAACCTATGCTGTGATGTGACTAAATAACAGTTTCTAAATTAAACATGATGGAAAATTTACATTTCAAAATTCTACAGTATAAATGTTTGATTCAGTAAAAATGTGCTAAAGTTATAGGTAACATATAATGATAAATTTCTAAATATCATAAATAAAATCTCATTGACATATTTATTAATTATCATTGATATTTAAAATCAAGAATTTTAGAACAGCTGTACAGAACAAAGCAGCTGTATTAAATATAGGGCAGCACAGTGACGCAGTGGTTAGCACCGCAACCTCACAGCTCCAGTGACCCGGGTTCAATTCTGGGCTCCGCCTGTGCGGAGTTTGTAAGTTCTCCCTGTGACCGTGTGGGTTTTCGCCGGGTGCTCTGGTTTCCTCCCACAGCCAAAGACATGCAGGTTGATAGGTGAATTGGCCATTATAAATTGCTCCTAGTATTGGTCGGGGAATTGTGGGGATGTGAGAGGGTAATGGGATTAATGTAGGATTAGTATAAATGGGTGGTTGATGGTCGGCACAGACTCGGTGGGCCGAAGGGCCTGTTTCAGTGCTGCATCTCTAAATAAATTAGTGGAACTTATGTTCAGTTAAAGATTCTTAAAAATGAAAGATCCTCTTCAATTTATCTAATACTGTTAAATAGAAGCACACGCAGGGAACCAATTAGCAATGATGCTTGTTAGGTGTCCAAAACCTCTCTCTAACAATAGCTTTACATTAGAGGAGATATTGTTATCCAATCTGATTAGTAGTAGCACCTATTATATAGTAAGATAACTAGGTTATACTCCAAAACATTGGTAGTTTTATTTTATTTGTCTCAATCTGTACGGCAATTATAATCAACAATACAATAAACTTCCTATCACTGAACATACATACGAACATATGAATTAGGATCAGGAGTAGGCCACTCGGCCCCTCGAACCTGCTCCATCATTCAATAAGTTCAAGGCTGAACTGATTACTCCACATTTCCACCTACTCCCGATAACGTTCCATCCACTTGCTTATCAAGAATCTATCTACCTCTGCCTTAAAAATATTCAAAGACTCTGCTTCCACTGCCTTTGAGGAAGAGAGTTCCAAAGACTCACAACCCTCTGAGAGAAAAAAATTCTCCTCATCTCTGTCTTAAATGGGTGACCCCTTATTTTTAAACAGTGACCCCTAGTTCTAGATTCTCCCACAAGTGGAAACATCCTTTCCATATCAACCCTGTCACACCCCTCAGGATCTTATATGTTTCAAACATGTCGCCTCTTACTGTTCTAAATTCCAACGGATACAAGCCTAGCCTGTCCAATTGCTCCTCGTAAAACAGCCTGCCCATTCCAGGTATTAGTCTATTAAACCGTCTCTGTACAGTCTCCAACGCATTTACATCCTTCCTTAAATAAAGAGACCAGTATTGTATACAGTACTCCAGATGTGTTTGTGGCAAGACCATCCCTTTAAATCGTCATTACCTTTAATAGTATACCGAATTACTGCAATGCTCTGTCCTTCTCCTTTTAAATTTCTGATGGAATGTGATTGGAATTATGAAAGAAAAATAAGATCTCTAGTTAAAATCAAGTATTACTGATAATGTATAAGTCAACACTACAAAAAATTGCAAAATAATTATGCACAGAATAATCTACATTTACTACGATGCCAAATATAATTAAGACTAATTCCATCAGAACAAGTCTTACTTCAGCTTAATATATATGGACATGTTTTTCTAGAACAAGATTATCTCTAAATGTTTGTGCTTTTGCTGCACAGAAGGAAGGAAGGAAGGAAGGAAGAAAGGAAGGAAAGAAATAGCATAATGCATTTATAAAGCATCTTTCATAACCCCAGGATGTGTCAAAGCACATTACAGCCAAGTAAGTACTTTTAAAGTGTATTCACTGTTGTAATGTAGGAAATGCAACAGTCAATTTGAGCTCGATAATGGCTAGATAATCTGTTTTTTTAATGATGTTGGTTGAAGGATAAATATAGGCCAGGACATTGGTAGAAGTCTCCTGCTCTTCTTCAAATCTTTTATGTGTAACAGAGAGAACAGGCTGCCCTACAGTTTACCATCTCTTCTGAAAGACAACAATTCCAACAGTGCAGCACTCCCTTAGAACTGCATAAATCTCAGCAGTTAGGGTATTACTCAGCTACAGTGTCTAATATATTGATCCATTCAGTATTTGTATATGGCATTAGCACAGTCAGAGCAACAGAGCTCAGAGATGAAAGTGACCTGAAAAAAATGTTCGTACAAGCTGTGCTATGTGAATTGTGTTAATCAATATATTTAACTGCTCTGAACATATGCCTTGACATGTCTGTTTTGATTCTTTTGGATAATGTCATAAAGTGTGAGAATAAAGTTTGAAAGGTTTACACCATTAAATAAATGCTGAAACTCTGTTCGAGCATGAATAGACCTTTCAAATTAAGTTACTCATTTGGTGGAGCTTCAGCTCAGGTTTTGCCATCAATTCATATTTTGCAATTGTTCCAAGAATTGCTATGCAGCTCCTTGTTATCTGAAGGACAAGGCAACAACACTTTACACTTACATTTTTATAGCACATTTAACACATAAAATGTCCCAAGGCAATTAACAACAGCCATATCAATTTTAAAGAAACGAGCCATGGAAGGAAATATTAGGACAGGTAACCAAAAGCTGATCAAAGAGGTAGATTTTAAGGAGCATCTTAAAAAAGGACAGAGTGGTAGAGAGGCAGAGATGTTTGTCAAGGGAATTCCAGAGTTTAGGGCCAAGGCAACTGAAAGCACAACTGACAGTATGTTGAGGAACTGACGAGCGAATGGGCTATTTTCGATCTAGTATTATGTAATGAGAAAGGGATAATTAATAATCTTGTTGTAAAACAACCTTTAGGAATGAGTGACCATAATATAATAGAATTTTACTTTACATTTGAAAGTGAGCTAGTTCAATCCGAGGCCAGGGTATTAAACTTGAACAAAGGAAATTATGAAGGTATGAGGGGCAAATTGGCTGAGCTGGATTGGGAAATTACATTCAAAGGTATGACAGTACATAGGCAATGGATAGTCTTTAAAGAATTATTACATAGCTTACAGCAACTGTACATTCCTTCAAGGCACAAAAACCCCAAAAGAAAACGCAGTCAAGCATGGCTAGCGAAGGAAGTTAAGGATTGTATAAGATTAAAAGAAAAGGCTTATGAAGTTGCCAGAAATAGTAGTAAACCTGAGAATTTTAGAATACAGCAAAGGAGGACCAATAAACTGATAAAGAAGGGAGAATAGAATATGAATGTAAACTAGAAAAAAGCTTAAAAATGGACTGTAAAAGTTTTTACAGATTTATGACCAGGTGCAAAAAGTGTCTAGGGGTCCCTTTCAGCCTTCACCCTGTCTTACTGTAACAGGGTTTAATTTTAAACACACTGTGTTTTTAGCTCTTCCTTGGCGAATCCTTGTTCACTGCTTTCCAATTAAAAGGCAAAGAAACCAGCACAAACAGGCTTTCTTAGATTTAAAGAAGAAAAGTTGAAATTTATTAAACTCTAATTTGGTTGGTGCCTACGGATAAACGGCGTGCCCATGCTCGCATGCATATGGTATACACACATACAGATAGAGACAGAAAAGAGCAGAAGAAATAAAGTGAAAAAGTTTGAGGCAATATTTGAAGAGTTTTTGTTACAGGTCTTTGAGCTTACTAATGAGTCTTTGATTGGAGATAAATCTTGCTTTTCGGTGGGGCCCAGTATTCTCCTTAAACCTTGTTCACTGTAGGAGACTTTTTTCTCTTGGGGTTCATGTGTCTTCAGTGGATTCAGAGGCTTGTGAGAAAGAGATGGGAGCAGGAAGGAGGGATCTTCTCAGTCCAGGAACTAACAGCTTTCTGCCCAAACTGTTTGTACAAATTCAAAAAACTCAGGTTACCCAGCATGTTAGTCATGTGACAAGCTGATTTGATCATGTCCATTTGTGTATTCAGCCATCTTAGCAGTCAAACTGGAATGCGAGCTCGCCCACCTTCAACATCTGGTGATCAAAAGTCCATTGTGGGTTAAATGTGTCAGGAATGGCTGCTTTGTCCTTCCAAACATTGTCTGTTAATATGCAAATATCTTTTCTAGCCACGGCTGATCTGTTTAACATGTCCTTTCTTCACTCCAGTAACAGTTTAAAATCAATGCTCATGACAAAATTAATGTGCCTCAGTCTTGGCAGGTGGGGGCCTAGCATGACAACAGAGGTAAAAAGGAAATGTTTGGCTCAGACAAATGTGGGTCCATTGCAGGCAGAGTCAGGAAAATTTATAATGGAGGATAGAGAAATGATGGAGAAGCTAAATGATTACTTTGTGTCTGTCTTCACTGAGGAAGATACAAGAAATCTCCCAGAATTAAAGATACAAGGGACTTTGGAGAATGAGGAATTCAAGGAAATTTATATTAATAAGAATGTTGTATTGGAGAAATTCATGGGACTGAAGATTGATAAGTCCCCAGGACCTGATATTGTACATCCCAGAGTGTTGAAAGAGGGAGCTATGGAGATAATGGATGCCTTGGTGTTCATCTTCCAAAATTCTAAAGATTCTGAAGTGGTTCCTGCAGATAGGAAGGTAGCAAATGTCACCCCACTATTTAAGGGAGGGAGAGAGAAAACAAGGAACTATGGACCTGTTAGCTTTACATCAGTATTGGGGAAAATGCAAGAATCTATTCGAAAGGATGTGATAAATGGACATTTGGATAATAATGATCTGATTGGGCATAGTCAACATGGATTTATGAATGGGAAATCATGTCTGACAAACCTGTTGGAGTTTTTTGAGGATGTTACTAATAGAATTGATAAAGGGGAGTCAGTGGACATAGTATTCTTGGATTTTCAGAAGTCTTTTGATAAAGTCCCCCATAGGAGATTGGTTAGCAAAATTAAAGCACATGGGATAGGAGGTAATATACTGGCATGGATTAAGGATTGATTAACAGGCAGAAAACAGACGGTAGGAATAAACGGGTCATTCTCGTCTTGACAAGCTGTGACTAGTAAGGTACCACAGGGATCAGTACTTGGGCCGTAGCTGTTCACAATGTATATCAATGATTTGGATGTGGGGACCAAATGTAATATTTCCAAGTTTACGGATGACACAAAACGAGGTGAGAATGTGTGTTGTGAGGACAATGCAAAGCAGCTTCAAGGGGATTTGAACAGGTTAAGTGAGTGGGCAAGAACATGGCAGATGGAATATAATGCGGAAAAATGTGAGGTTATCCACTTTGGTAGGAGGAATAGATGTGCAGAGTATTTCTTAAATGGTAAGAGATTAGAAAGTGTAGATGTACAAAGGGACCTATGTGTCCTCATTCATAAGTCGCTGAAAGCTAACATGCAGGTGCAGCAAGCAATTAGGAAGGCTAATGGTATGTTAGCCTTTATCACAAGAGGATTTGAGTACAGGAGTAGCGAAGTCTTGCTTCAATTGTATAGAACCTTGGTTAGACTGCACCTGGAGTACTGTGTGAAGCTTTGGTCCCCTTACCTTAGGAAGGATATTATTGCCATAGAGGGAATTCAACAAAGGTTCACCAGATTTATTCCCGGGATGGCGAGACTGTACTATGAAGAGAGATTGGGCAAACTGGGCCTGCATTCTCCAAAGTTTCGAAGAGTGAGAGGTGATCTCATTGAAACCTACAAAATACTTAAAAGGATAGACAGGGATAATGCAGGCAAGGTATTTCCCCTAGTTGAGGAGTCTAGAACCAGGGGACACAATTTCAAAATAAGGGGGATGCCACTTAGGACAGAGATGAGGAGAGATTTCTTTAGGGCGGCACAGTGGCGCAGTGGTTAGCACCGCAGCCTCACAGCTCCAGCGACCCGGGTTCAATTCTGGGTACTGCCTGTGTGGAGTTTGCAAGTTCTCCCTGTGTCTGCGTGGGTTTTCTCCGGGTGCTCTGGTTTCCTCCCACAAGCCAAAAGACTTGCAGGTTGGTAGGTAAATTGGCCATTATAAATTGACCCTAGTATAGGTAGGTGGTAGGGAAATATAGGGACAGGTGGGGATGTGGTAGGAATATGGGATTAGTGTAGGATTAGTATAAATGGGTGGTTGATGGTTGGCACAGACTCGGTGGGCCGAAGGGCCTGTTTCAGTGCTGTATCTCTAAACTTTACTCAGAGGGTTGTGAATCTTTGGAATTCTCTATCCCAGAGGGCTGTGGAAGCTCAGTCATTCAGTATGTTTAAAGCAGAGATTGGCAGATTTCTAAATACCAATGGGATAAAGGGATATGGTGATAGTGTGGAAAAAAGGCATTGAAGTGGATGATCAGTCATGATTGCATTGAATGGCAGAACAGGCTCGATGGGCTGAATGGCCTACTCCTGTTCCAATGTTCCTACAATGGTGGTCAAAACTGTGAATGTGCAAGAGGCCAGAATTGAAAGAGTGCAGTGATTTCAAAGTCTTGCAGGAATGGAGGAGGATACAGAGATAGGGATGGGTGAGGCCATGGAAGTACTTGAAAACAAGGATGAGGATTTTAAAACTGAGGCTTTATTGGACCGGGACCCAAGGTATGTTAGCGAGCACAGAGATGATGGGTGAATGAGATTTGGTGCTAGTTAAGATACAGGCAGCAGAGTTTTAGATGAGCACAAGTTTATGTAGTGTGGAAGATGGGAGGCTGGAGAACATTAGAATAGACAAGAGTAGAGGTAACAAGGGCATGGATGAGGGTTTCAACAGTAGGTGAGCTGAGGAAGGGTCAGAGTCATATGAAGTTATGGAGGTGGAAACAGGTGGTCTTTGTGATAGTGTAGATATGCGAGCAGAAATGGTCTTATTCAGCTTAAGACAGCCAGGAATGGAAACAGAGGCTCGGGAATGAAGTTTGTGACAGGAACCAAAAACAATGGCTTCAGTTTTCCCAATTTTTAGTTGGAGGAAATCTCTGCTCATCCAATATTGGAAGTCAGATCATCAGTGTAGCAAATCAGAGACACTGGAGCGATCTCAAAAGTTGGTGGTGAGATAAAGCTGAGTGGCAGCAGCATTTATGTGGAACTTAATGTGTTTTGGAATGACTTCACTGACTGGTAGAATGTAGATGAGAAATTAAAAGGGGGTCAAGAATAGATCCTCCGGAAATTCCAGAGGTAACAGTGCAGGTGTAAGAGGAGAAGCCATTGAAGATTCTTCAGCTATGATTTGATATATAAAAATGGAATCAAGCTAGGGCAGTTCCATCCAGCTGGAGGATGGATGAGAGGCATTGGAGGAGATTGGTGTGGTTAACTGTGTCAAAGTATGCACATAGACCAAGATGGATGAGGAGAGATAGTTTATCATGGTCACTGCACAAAGAATGTCATTTGTGACTTGAAAAGGCAGTTTCAGTATTGTGGCTGGGCCAGAACCTGGTTGGAGGTATTAAGAAATGAAATAACGGGAAAGATGTTCATGTATTTGGGAAGCGACAACACATTCAAGGACTTTAGAGAGGAAAAGGAGGTTGGAGATGTGATGCTAGTTCGCAAGGACAGAGGGGTCAACGGTAGGTTGATTTGAGGAGAAGGGAGACAACAGCAGATTTGAAGGAGTGGAGGGACAATACTTGAGGAGAGCGAACGATCAACAATGTCAGGTTACTTAGAGCCCAGGAAGGGAAGTTGGGTGGCTAGCAGTTTGGTTGGAATAGGATCGAGAGAACAGGAGGTGGATCTCAGGGACAAGATGAAGTTGGAAAGGGCATTCCAGGAGATGGGATAGAATCTGGAAAAAGATGTGATTTCAGGCCTAGGGCAGTGGGTAACATTTGGGGAAGTTTCTTTTGGTTGACTAGGGGAAGGCAGGGAAGCAGCAGTGGCAACTGAACAGATGGTCTCAATCTTTGTGCCAAAAAAGTCCATGAGTTCCTTGCAATTATTGTCAAACTTGGTGGTGGAGAATGCGGGGAGGGTGTTTTAAAAAGTTTGTGGTGAAGAGAAGCTGGGTGCACTCTTGGATGATCTTTGAATAGTGAGCAATTTTAGTGATGGAGAGTAAAATCAGATTACAGAATTACAGAATGACAGAATTATTACAGTGCAGAAGGAGGCCATTTGGCCCATTCTGTCTGCACCGGCTGTCCAAAAGAGCAATTCACTTAGTTCCATTCCTCCGCTTTCTCCCCATAACCCTGCACATTCTTCCTTTTCATATAACAGTCTAATTCCCTTTTGAATGCTTCAATTGAACCTGCCTCCACCACACTCTCAGGCAGCGCATTCTAGACCTTAACTACTCATTGCGTGAAAAAGGTTTTCCTCATGCCGCTTTTGCTTCTGTGACCCATTACTTTAAATCTGTGCTCTCTCGTTCTCAATCCTTTCATCAGTTGGAACAGTTTCTCTCTAGCTACTCTGTCCAGACCCTTCATGATTTTGAATCCCTCTATCAAATCACCTCTCAGCCTTCTCTTCTCCAAGGAAAACAGTCCCAACTTCTCCAATCTATCTTCATAACTGAAGTTTTTCATCCCTGGAACCATTCTCGTGAATCTTTTCTGTACTTTGTCCAATGCCCTCACATCTTTCCTAATGTGTAGCACCCAGAACTGGATACAGTACTCCAGCTGAGACTGAACTAGTGTCTTATATAAGTTCAATATAACTTCCTTGCTCTTGTACTCTGTGCCCCAGGATACCCTATGCATTATTAACCACGTTCTCAACCTGTCTCGCCATATTCAATGACTTATGCACATATACATCAGGTTTCTCTGCTCCTGCACCCCTTTAGAATTGTACCCTTTATTTTATATTGTCTCTCCATGTTCTTCCTACCTAAATGAACCACTTCACATTTTTCTGCATTGAGCTTCATCTGCCACCTGTCTGCCCATTCCATCAACTTGTCTATGTCTTTTTGAAGTTCTACACCATCCTCCCCACAGTTTACAATGCTTCCAAGTTTCGTATCATCAGCATCTTTTGAAATTGTGCCCTGTATACTAAGGTCTAGGTCATTAATATAGATCAGGAAATGCAAGGGTCCCAACAATGATCTCTGGGGAACTCCACTACAAGCCTTCCTCCAGCCCGAAAAACATCCATTAACCACTACTCTTTGTTTCCTGTCACTCAGCCAATTCCAGATCCATTTTATTCCTTTTATTCCATGAGTTATAGCTTTGCTCACAAGTCTGTTGTGTGGCACTGTATCAAATGCCTTTTGAAAGTCCATGTACACCACATCAATTGCATTGCCCTCATAACCCTTTCTGTTACCTCCTCAAAAAAACTCCAGCAAGCTCGTCAAATATGATTTTCCCTTAAGAAATCCATGCTGGCTTTCTTTGATTAACCCGCATTTGTCATGTGACTATTAATATTGTCCCAAATTATTCTTTCTAGAAGTTTCCCCACCACCAAAGTTAAACTGACTGGCCAATAGCTGATGGCTTTTTTTGATTTTTTGCATTTCTCCAGTCCTCTGGCACCACCCCCGAGTCTAAGGAAAACTGAAACATTATGGCCAGTGCCTCTGCAATTTCCACCCTCACTTCCCTCAGTATCCTTGGATGCATCTCATCCGGTCCTGGTGTTTTATCCACTTTAAGTACTGACAGCCTTACTAATATGTCCTCCTTATCAATTTTAAACCCTTCTAGTCTGACATGCCTCCTCTTTCACCATTGCCTGGGTGGCACCTTCTTCCTTGGTAAAGACAAATGCAAAGTATTCATTTAATACCTCAGCTATGCCCTCTGCCTCCATGTGTAAATTCTCTATATGGTCCCAACTCCCAACTAATAGGCCCAACTCCTCCTTTTAACACCCTTTTACGATTTATATGTCTATGGAAAACTTTGGGATTCCCTTTAATGTTAGCTGCCAGTTTCTTTTCATGCTGTCCCTTTGCTTCTCTTATTTGCCTTTTCACTTCCCCTCTGTTCTCAATTCTCAGCAGTATTTTCTACCTGGCATCTGTCCTAAGTGCACTTTTTCTTATTTATCTTAATCGCTACCTTTTTTGTCATCTAGGGAGCTCTGGACTTGTTTACCCTACCTTTCCCCTCCAAGGGAACATACCTCGACTGATCATGCTTTATTTGATCTTGTGATGGATGGTTAAACCAATTGTTCACCAAAGGTGTCCAAATTGGCATCCCTTTAACTTAAGGGGGTGGAAATAAAAGGTCTACCATAGAATAGAATCATAGAAAGTTTACAGCACAGAATGTGGCCACTTGGAGCATCGTATCTGTGCCAGCTGGAAAAAAAAGAGCCACCAAGCCTAATCCCATGTTCCAGCATTTGGTCCATAGCCCTGCAGGTCTACGGCACTTCAGGTGCACATCCAGACATCTTTTAAATGAGATGAGGTTTTCTGCCTCTACCACCCTTTCAGACAGTGAGTTCCAGACCCCACCACCCTCTGGGTAAAAAAAAAATTCCTCATCTCCCCTCTAATATCTACCAATCACTCTAAATCGATACCCCCAATTCACTCACCTCTCTGCTAAGGTAAATAGCCCCTTCCCATCCACTCTGTTCAGGCCCCTCACAATTTTGAACATCTCAGTCAAATCTCCCCTGAGCCTCCTCTGTTCCAAGGAAAACAACCCCAGACTAGGTAATCTTTCCTCATCGGTACAATTTTCCTGTCCAGCAACATCCTTGTAAATCTCCTTTGTATCCTGTCTACTGCAATTACATCCTTTCTGTTATGAGGTGACCAGAGCTGCACGCAGTACTCAATTTGTGGCCTAACTAATGTTTTATATAGTTCAGCATAACCTCCACACTCTTATATTCTATGCCTCAGCCAATAAAGGAAAGGATTTGATATGCTTTCTCAATCACCTTATCGATCTGTCCTGCTACCTTCAGGGATCTGTGGACGTTCACTCCAAGGTCCATCACTTGCTCTACACCTCTCAGTATCCTCCCATTTATTGTGTTTTCCTTTGCCTTGTTTGACCTCCCCAAATGCATCACCTCACACTTCTCTGGGTTAAATTCCATTTGCACTTTTCTGCCCATCTGACCATTGATATCTTCCTGCAGTCTACAGCTTTCCTTCTCACTATCAACCACGTGGCCAATTTTTGTGACATCTGCAAACTTCTTGATCATTCTCCCTACATTTACATCATTAAGTCATTACTATATGCCACAATCAGGGGAGCAATTAGGGTGAGGGAGAGTAATAGTTTGAATGGGGACAAAGGGATTAAAGGTGGTGGAGAAGATACAATTTAATAAATTGGTAGCTGCAGAAAAGTCATGATGAATTGTAGGCCAAAGGCTAGATAGCTGGGAATTTGAAAGTACAATGGTAAAGCGCTCAAGAGCAACTAATTTCCAGGGGCAGACACAGAAAGAGTGGGATTGGGAGGGGGAAGGGGACATGGGTAAAGAGCAATACAAAGAGATGGTCAGAGATTGTATTGTCAGTGATATTAATAATGGGAGCAACGAAGCCAAGTGGGATGACAAGTTCGAGGGGGTGGCTGTGTATGTGCGTAAGAGAGTTTATAGGGAGAGAGAGATTTACGGAGGAAAGGAGGTCAATTATCTCAGAAGAGAGGGAGTAATAATAGTTGAGACGGAGGAGATCACTGAGGATGAGAAGTCATTCACTGCAGAGGCTAAGGGAGGAAAACAAAGAAAATATCTCAGTGAGAAACTTGGAGTGATATTTGAGTGGGCGGTACAGAGGAGCAAGGGGCCAGGCCTAGGTGGGATTTGAGGATAAGGGCTACACCACTGCCATCGTGGTTTGAGCAGGGCAAGTGGTGGAAGGTATAATCAGGCAAAGAAGCTTCATAAGAGGAAAGGTGTCCTCTCAGTCATGTCTCCGTCAAGGCCTCGATGTAAATGTGATCATCTGCAATAAGCTCATGGATGCCAAAGGCTTTATTTACAAGTAAACATACATTCTGGAGGGAGAAATGGCAAAGCTAGTCGATCCACTAGCAGAGTCCACAGATCAGAGCTGGGATCGATAAGAGGAACAGGAACGAGGCTAACAAGATTAGCCGTAGGCAGGCACAAAGGACGGAGAGAGAATGGAGTGGGGCAATTGGATTTACTGCAACTATTGCCTTGGAGAATGCCAAGAGAGGCACAGAGGAAAGCTGTAGAATTATTTTAGAGGGAGTCAAGCCTGGGACGGTGGCAGAAGATTAGAAAAGATAATGGGCTGGATTTTCCAGGCCCCCCGATGGCGGGGGTGCCTGGAAAACGTTTCTGGGAGAAGCTCGCCACAGGCCTTGGCGCCGGGAAGGCCCGCCCGATATTGTTGGTGGCCCCCCGCACCCCCCATCCCCAGCGCTCGGCAACAGGAGGCCAATCTAAACATTTAAATTCGTTAAAATAAATGAAATAAATACTTACCCACTCCAATATTGTAGATGGCGGCAGACATGCCCGTGCCTTCAGATCACCATTCAGAGATCCTATGCGGGACATTGGTGGGGAGGGGGGATCAGGTAAGTATTTCATTATGGGAGTAAGGGGAGCAGGGTCAAACTAATATGATCGATGGAGGGGATGGTGGGAAGGGTTAAAGATAAAAGTTTGTGAACTTTTTGGGGAAGGTAAGTATTTTGCAGGGGGAGAGGGCACGGAATGAAGTGTATGTTAATTGGGGGGGGGAGGTGGGAGAGGTGCTAGAAACATTTATTTATTTTTTTTAAATTTAATTTCCAATGCCTTTATCTTTAAATATGTGAATGGATTGCAAGGGCTTGAAGCCCTTTAAAAATGGCGTCAGCGCCTGTGGATTTTGTGCCTGACTCTGTTGCCAGGGACGGATCACCTGCACCCTCCACATCATCAGGGTGGCAGTCTGCCCCAGCCATGCAACTGAGCCGCTGCGTTTAATATCGCGGCGGCTTCGTGGAGTAAAACCCGCATGTGCAGGCCACCATTTCTTACAGCTGCCGCTGATTACAGCAGTGGCAACATAAAATTCAATTGTGCAGGTATAGTACACAAGGATGAAGAAAAGAAAAGAGGCATAACAGCGGGGAGGGGCAAAGAGAACAGATGAAAAGGGAGCGAAATGGGGAAACAGACAGCTTGGCTCCATAGCGGCAGCCAAAACGTACACATGAATGAACACAGGAAAACTAAGCAGCGGGATTACACATTAGATTGTGAAAACTATGCTTTAAAATGCATAGGGAGTAGAGATGAGACAACACATGGGTAACATGAGATTTAAAATCAGAAGTTGATAAAGTTGATGTACGTTTGATGAAATCAGTGACAAACTGATGTCCAGGTACCAAGGCAAGTGAATGAGACCAGATGCTATTTGACGAACAGAACATTGAGGTGAATATTTCTAAAAAGGTAAATATTTCCTGTGACTGTATTGAAACCAGCTGTTGGTGGTGCCTAGACTTTCACATGAAGACAAGACAGCCACTGGTGTTGCGGACGGATCCCCCAGGAATCACTTCTGATATATAGAAAATTCGAAATAATGAGATGCCTTTTCTCCAAACATCAAAACTGAGAATTAAGAGTCATTTTATTGAAATAAGATGAATAATTTCCTATAATTCTTAAAATTATTTTGAATTAATTTTTTAAAAGTTAGTTATATGAATCAAAATAAATGAATTCCCCTGCTGTCACTGCCAGTAGACCAAAAGCCACAATGAGAAATCACCATTCCAATCACATTTGATCCAACCACCGGTTGTGAATTGATACTTAAACAGCCTCAGAATATGAAGCAATTTCTTCAGTGACAGTCTCTGCTGCCAAGCTTTCCAACATAACTGACTGGATTTGTGAAGAAATGAACAACCCTAGTGAAATATCAATTTCAAGACTCTTTCTGCGCGTGCACCTCAAGCAGCAAATTTCAAAATTTGAACAAGGCAAATGTTTTTTAAAAAAGCAATAACAAACTAAAAATTGTTCTCATTATATCTGATACTCTTCTTCCTCTTTCATTTCTCATCAATTTCTCCATTTTAAGAGTACTAATTTTTTTAAACTGATAAGATAGAATTACTATATTCCTCCTTGAAGGCACCAATTCTTTCACTTCCAGCTCTATCTCTGGTCACATAGGTGAAATTGGGGCATTTGCAGCTGGTTCAGATAAAAACCTTTTTGAGATCTTTGAATTTTTATTCTTACAATCTTGTATCCGGATTTGTATGCATTTTTTTTAATATCATTAATGAAAATGGATCAGCGACACCTGACTTGAAGCGAAGTGGTATAATTGGGAAGGATGCCAGATTTTTTTCAGATGTATTATAATTTTTCTTTAGGGAACTGCACAACAGAGCTTTACTTTTACTTATCAGACAATCCCTCATAACTCAATAAAGTCTGCTCAACAATTCCAAAAGAATTACCTTAATTTTTATGATATCCAAAGTTTAGCCAACTGGAAAATATTACCAGATGAAAATAAATTACTGCATTCCTGAATAACATTTCTGTGGGTATCCTCTCAAAAATCTACGTAATTTTTTAAGCTTAGTGGATGCATGACATTTATTATATTATTTTGGCATGCACCTAAGATGTACACAGAAACTACTCAGCAATGCCTGCCAGTCAGGCGCCTACTGCTTGAAATGCCGTGATGTACTGTGCACATGGTTGGTTTATTTCTGAAAGTGAAAAACGAGGCAAGTGTTCATTAGGTGAAGTGCTATTTTCTGACTTTCAGACTATGATCTGTATCGGAAAGTGAGAGTATTTGGGGATTCTTAGAAATTAGATTCTTCTGTTAGGTTAAAAAGTATTGAGTATCTGCTTCTATGCTTGCCTGTGTTAAAGAGATAGCATTTCTGTAACTTGATCTCAAACATTCAACAAAAGTCAGGAATTGTTTAATAAAAACAGAAATTGCTCGAAATACTCAGCAGGTAAGCATCTGGGGAGAGGGAAACAGGGCCGAAATGTTACATTGAAGCAGAGACCGAGCCCAATGGCTGAAAAGTTGGGGGTGAGCCCCCCCTCTGCTGGGCCTGGAAGCCACGCAGAAATTTTGCGTGGCCCAAGCCCTTCATTGGCCTTGATCAAGGCTTTCACCCCTCTGAGGCAGGAAGTTCCACCTCCAGGAGCTGTTGGCCAATCAGAGGACTGACAGTTCCTCAATTGCAGCAGCGTCACTGGGACCGGTGGCCATTATTGGGACTGCACCCAGCAAGAAGAGCAAGAGGGATGCCAGCACCGGAAGGTGAGTGGGGTTTTGGGCCTCGCTGGGGAAAATTGGCTGGTGTGGGCGGTGTCGGTTGATTAGGAGGGCTGGGGGAGGTGCTCCAATGGGGGCAGCTTGTTACATGGGGGAGGGTCCTCTGTGGGGCACAGAGTGCCCGTCAGGAGGCCCCGCACAGCCCACAAGGAGGACATCAGGTTTAAATGGATGGCATCCCCAGGTGGCAAAGGCCACATCCAAAGGTTCATCCTCCACCATTTCTGCCACATCCAGTATGGTGCCACCACCAAACACATCTTCCCCTCCCCTCCCCTGTCAGCTTTCTGAAGGGACTGTTTCCTCCTCGACACCCTGGTCTACTCCTCCATCACCCCCACACATTGTCCCCTTCCCACGGCACCTTCCCATGCAATCACAGGAGGTGTAACACCTGCCCTTTTTACCTCTTCTGTGCTCACTATCCAAGGCCCCAAACACTCCTTCCAGGTGATACAATGATTTACTTGTGTTTTTCTTAATTTGCTATACTGTATTCGCTGTTTACAATGCGGGCTCCTCTACACTGGGGAGACCAAATTGGGTGACTTCTTTGCAGACTAGCTCTGCTCAGTCTGCAAGCATGACCCTGAGCTTCCAGTTGCTTGTCATTTTAATTCACCACCTTGCTCTCACACCTACATTTCTGTTGCAATTGCCTGCTGCAATGTTCCAGTGAAGCTCAACGCAAGCTCGAGGAACAGTACCTCATCTTCCAATTAGGCACTTTATAGCCTTCTGGACTCAATATTGGGTTCAATAATTTTAGACCATGACTGCCATTTTGATTTTTTTTTTGCCATGTGCCAGTTTTAAACTTGTTTTACATGTTTTTGCTTCTGGGCAGAGTTGTTCATTATTCTGCCATTAACACTCTCTCTGGACAAATGCTTTGTCTTTTACCACAACTATTACTGCTCCCTTTGCCTTCTGTTCCATGACATCTTTGTGATTTAATCTCTCCTGCCATCTGCCCTAGCACCGACCTTCCCTTTTGTTCTTCTCTACCCCTCGCCCCCTTCACTTGCTCAAAACCTATTATATTTCTAACCTTTGCCAGTTCTGATGAAAGGTCATCGAGCTGAAATATTTACTCTGTTTCTCTCTCCACAGATGCTGCCAGACCTGTTGAATATTTCCAGCACTTTCTGTTTTTATTTCAGATTTCCAGCACCACAGTATTTTGCTTTCATTTCATGAATTGTTTATATGTGTTCTGTTAATGTGTAATACCTCACATTGTATTTTGTTGGTGTTTCATGTCAATACATGCAAATGCGATCAGGTGATCAATTGCAAACAATGTGGTTTAAACTCTCAATCAGCATATGAAACACAAGGATTAATGGGATCTGACATTCCCAGAAGTCAAAGCTTCTCATAAGCACTTCACTCACAAATAATCCCTGCACCTGAACAATTGAAATTGGGCCTTGGGCTTTGGGCCTCATTTGAATAATGGGGCAAAGCTGCCAGCACCTGTTGTGCCTCCATAGGCAGCTCACCCATTGCCTATTCAAATGTGCCCTTTCCAATTTGGGTTGCTCCTTTCACCCACAGTGCTGTGGAGCCAGGAATGTTCCATGTCAGGAGCAACAAACTCCTGAAAACCTCAGTAGTACAGGCCCAACATCTGCTCTTCTCATGCTAACACATTTCTTCAAGAGTGCTTAAACAGGTGTAAGATCCTAAGGCCTGCTTACCCGAGTATTGTCCAAGGCCAATATGCTGCAAGGCAAAACTGGTCCTTTTTGCCCTTGTTTTCTGCCTGGAAAATAGGTGCAATGAGTACCAATTTCTATTCCTGCAGCTTTACATTTCTCCCTAAGGTCCACTGAAAGCTTTATTTGCTGGACTGCTGGATTAACTTTTGATATTTTCCTTCAGCCCTGAGGCTGACTATCTAGTGGGAATCCTATATAAAATTCAGTAAGTGAGTTGCCGCAGCCACATTCATTATCAGACCCCTGATTTAAGATACAACATGCTGATCATAAGGGACACAGTAGAGGATAAATTTGATAACCCCTGAAAATGGGTGTGGGGATCATGAGACATGATTTGTCCACAGCTGCTCGGTTTAATGCAGCCAGCACACTAACTTTCTGCTATCTGCTAATTATCATGATTGCAGCATTCAGCCAGTGCTACCTGTGCTGTTTACTGGCTGGATATTTCAGCAGAGTGACGATGGTTGGCACCAGTTAAAGCTAGCTTGCACTGATTAAATCTAGCTTGCACTTCTTAAAGGGCAAGTCCATTGTGGCGGGAGCGGGTGCTGACAGACAATGAACAAGTCATTCTGACCTAAGAAAGACAGAAGAATTGCACAGCATGGGAAGAGAACAGGCTCCAAGTTTTTCTGATGCTGAACTGGAAGCATTGGTGGAGGAGGTGGGACAACCTTAAGAGCGGACCACCTTAAGAAGCTGTATGTGAAGGTCACCAGAGAAAGTAACTTGGTGTCACACATGACCCAGGAGTTGTGGATGTAGCCCGACAGAGTGAGATGTGTTTAGATGTGGCTTGTGCAGTAACTGTTTGTATATATATGTTCTAGTTAAAGTTAAAATAAAAACCCACGTTTTCTCTGGATGTTACTTGTCGTTCTGTGAGTCTTACAACAGATCAGACACCAAAGGAACAAGTAATATTCCAGAAAGGAGGAGAGATGCCCTGTATCCACAGGAGGACCTACAGATATACACTCAGAAGGCTGAGGGAGCAGATAACCATGGTGGTGCATGCCAGGAATCAAGCCCCAAGCACTTGGATGCAGTGCCGCCAGAAGTTCAACGCTCTCATGTGACTGATCAAGGACAATGAATTGTGATGGAAATCACACCTGCCAAATGGAAACATATTAATTTTGTCACATGGGACACTGCTTGAAACTTTTTACTGGACATTGCAAAGAACATGTTTAAAAAAAAAGAACTGAGTGGCTGAAAACATGGTTGCACATTTGCAATCTGAGAGACATGAATGGAGAGACAATGTGGGTGTTCCTTGATTCAATTAAAAAGATTGGTCTGGACAATAAAGATGATCAAAAGACACTGACAGCTTTTGACTTTGTAAGAGACAGCAGTCCATCGCCCACCAGGTATGTCTGGGAGACTGTAAAATCCAACAACCTTCCCAGAAGTTGATGTTTCAAACAAAGAGATGGTCACATGACCTACCTGCTGGTAAGACTGGGGCTTTTTGAATTGTGCCACAGAAAGGAAAAAGACTGCAACTGGACTGGCAGAAGAAAAGTCTCGCTCTCTCTCTGTCTCTCTCTCCAGCACAGTCCCAGGGAACCCATGGTGGCAACATAAACTGCAAGACTACAGACAAAGCATATCTTCAGCCTTCTGGTACCAGAGAAGCAAGTCTAAAATTGTGCACCGGGCCCCAGCGAGGACTTCCTAGACCTTGACTTCAATCAAGGACATTACATCAAAGACACAAAAGACAGTACCTGTATTCCATTTATTGCCAACTCTACTTTAACTAGCCCCCCACCCCCGCAACTCTTTCTCCCCTTCTGTATCTGCTTGTGTGTGTACGCTATTCGTATGCATGCGAGCGCGGTTGTGCAGCATATTTTAGTAATTTTGACTGGGTGACAGTGATAAAGTTAATGAACTTACATCTTTCTTGTTTAAACTCAAGAAGACCTGTCTGATTGGTTCATTTGCAATTACAATTAGAGTTCAGTGAGCAAAGACTCACTGAGGTGGTAAGCTAAAATCACTGTGTTTTAAAAGATAAACCCTGTTACGGCCAAACCAGGAAAGGGACAAGAGGAGACCATAAGACTCCTTCCTCACCCGGTCATAACAGAATGTATCTTCAAATGCTCAATTCACTACAGCCCATCACTCACCTACCAAGGATCTCTATCAATCAGGATGCATACCGGACATACATATGCTACACAGCACACTCACACACTTAGCACTGCAGCAAGCTTCATACCCACATATCACAGATTGCGCACACTGCCAGTTTGTCAACCACAACAGGCACATCAGCCAAACAGATTGCACCACACTTACTGACACATTTCCTCGTTTCGTGCAGGAGATGATGTTGCATAACCAGAGGCAACAGGCACTATCCAGAGCAGAAGTGCAACTGCATGTCCTAACTCCATGGAAGAGATTGCGGTGACGATCATTGGAATGACCACGATTAAGGCTGATACCATCGAAAATGACGATGTCCTCATATATAATCCTCCTTTTCACATCCCACTTTCTCCTCAACCTACACTCTTTTCTGATTTACAAGCTGCAGATCGTGTAAGCATGCATCTCTTACTTTCCCCCTCTCCCCCATCGCTGTACTACAACCTTACCCTTGTGCATTACTGTGTCCAGGTATCCAAGAAGTGCAACCTGGCCTGGCAGTGGAGGAAAAGCATCACTTGATTTCGCACTAGCAATCACCAGCTCAGGTACTGACACTGTGTGTAGAGGATAGCATAGAGACAGGATCTGCATGTGATGAGACACCGGGCATGAGTGGCCTGCAACCAGAGTATGGCAAGCATAGCATAGGTGCCAACTCACCAGACGTCAAAGGTTGCACACCAGTTCTGCTGCAGAGGACTCAGATGGCCACTCCAATGGGGCAGCGTACAGATGGGTAAGCACAGTGAAATGCTGGCTGCATTGGGAAGCATACCCGAAAGCCTGCAGTCAATTTCAAGGAGTGTGGAGAAGTCTGACATCAACTTGGCAAGGGCTTTACGCAGAGCTTGAAGCCAAAACTTTCAAACATGGAAGTGGTGGCCAACTCCATCAGAACACTTCTGGATGCAGGCAAGATGCAGCATCTGATGGTCAATGCTTCAGCTTCCATTGCAGCACAAGCAGCCTCCACCACAAATCTGAGTGCTGCAGTGGGAACTCAGGTTACTGCCATGCAAGTTGAGACTGCTGCCATTGTGATGGTGGATACCAGTGTTCAAAAGGGCTTGCAGGATCTCAGTGCAGTCCAGCAATTAGTCCTCTAACAGATCAGTGGCAATGGCTCCATGGAGCAAAAATCTGCTGTCCTCACTTAGGGAGTCAGCATTTGTCCTCCCAGCACTGCCACTCTGCCAGTGTTCTTGTAGTTGCCTGTCAGCCAGCCTGCCCAGACTGCTGCCACCCCTGCTGTCTGCAGCCCAGCCTTCTAGGCCAGAACTGTTCAATGTCATCCTCCAAGACCATTTGCATTCTCCTCCACTGAAGGCCAGCAGCCTTCCAGCAGTCATGCTGCAGCATTGGGGTAGCGTTTCCTGAGAGAACTAAGACAGGCAATGAGGGAATGCGCAAGGGTGATTAGTTGACTTTTATATGCAATTTGGAATGATTTCATTTATAATTCTGGTTAGGAATGTTTATTTTATGATGGCTTTTATTTTCACCTTGTGGCAAAGTGGACACTGTGATGATCAGTGAGAGTGGAAAGATAAGGTGTGGAATCATTGCTGAATGGGCAATTGGGGTTCTGCTTGCATTCATATGAGTTCTTCACAAAGAGCTCGGGCATGATGGACTGTCTAGTTGCCTTCTCCTCTTCCTCTTTCTCCTCCTTCTCCTTATGCTCCGGCTCCTTAGATACATACCGTGTAGCTGATGGCAAGGGCTGTTTCCTCATGATGGCGAATTTCAGCATATAGCAGACCAAGTTGAATGTTTTCACCAGCTCCCTTGAGTACTGCAGGGCTCCTCCAGAGTGGCCCAAGGCAGTGGAAATGTTGTCTCAGCACACCGATGATCTATCATATTTTCTGTGGCAGCATGGCTTTCATTGTATGCATGCTGCGCACATGTGCATGGGTGTGAGTTATTGGCCATGTGGTCAGCAGAGAGCCTTTGTCTTCCAGTAGCCACTCTCTGCTTTGCTTTGGTGACTCAAATTACAGCTGGCACAGCAGACTGCTGCAGAATGAAGGCATCATAACTGCTGCCAGGATACTGGGCATTGATCTGCATGATTTGCTGCCTATGGTCACACACCAGCTGCACATTGAAGGAGTTGAATCCCTCTCATCTCTTTCTGGTATATGGCAGAGTTGACATCTGATGCCTGCAAAGCAATACTTGCGCTGTCAATGGCACCCTGCACCATGGAAAATCCTGCAATACTAGTGAAGCCGTGTGTTCATTGCTTCTGTTGCTCACTGGCAAGAGCAAATGATAAGTAGTTAGCTGTCAATGAATAGAGAGTATCAGTGACCTCGCTCACGCAACACGGATGTCAAACTGCGAGATGTTGCAAATATCTCCAGCTCCTGCCTGCCTGCCACTGGTGATGCAGTCCTTTCCCCATTCTCAGGTTGTAATTGTGGCCATAGCAGATGGCAGATATTGTTGTGGGAAAACTTTAAGAGCAGACCACCTTAAGAGGCTGTAAGTGAAGGTCACTGGAGAGAGTAATGTTGTGTCACACGTGACCATAGAGCTTTGGGTGTAACCCAACAGAGTGAGATGTGTTTAGATGTGGCTCGTGCAGTAACAGTTTGTATATGTATGTTCTAGTTAAGTTATAATAAAAACTCATGTTTTCTTTGGATATTACTTGCAGTCCTATGAGTCTTACAATAGTTCATTCATCAAAGGAACAAGTAACATTACAGATATCAGTGAGAATATCCTTACTGAAGTGCAGACATCACACAAATTGTTCCTTGCTGAGGTTCAGGTAGGAGAATTGTCCCCTCATCACCCTGGGTGGATATGACCTCCTGATCTGAGCCCGCTCCCCCCTTCCTCCTTCCTTTACCAGCAGCTTGTCTTGCTCTGCGTGGCCTCTGTTCATTCTCCAAGTCATGGGAGCAACTGGTTTGTGCAGAAAAGCTTTGAAGTCAACAAAAATTCCTTGAACACCTGCCTCACCACTCCTGGTAGACATTTCGAACTTTAAACAATAGAAAGCACCAAACAGTTGTAGAATTGAAACAGCCAGAAGAAATCAACCAGCAACTAATCTATAAGTAGTTGATGATCCCTTTAAATAGCACTGGTTGGAGGTCTTTCCTTCTGTTGAACGTGTGTTCAGCTGTGCGAGGTTACTGGAGGGCATTGGATGGAACATTGAGCTCCAAAATGGCAGTGCTGGTGTCAAATCAGCATTGGCATCATGATCTGCTTGCTTTGCATACTTCTGGCAGCCGTTCACTGTGCCTGTGCTAACGCCCTCACCAATACGGCAGTCAGTGTGACTTGCCCCAAAAGTGTGTACACTGCAGACATCATTTTGGAGCTCCAAGGACACGCAAAGTACCCAAAAAATGGGCATTAATGTGCCCAATTTCCTACCCTTTCTATTTGAATTTCTCTTCATATGTATTAGACATTTTTCCCCAAATATCTACTGTTTGTATTAGTTTACTACTAAAAAATATGCAGTGTGATTGACCAGTACCTTGCCCATTTTTATTGTTTTCTTCTCAAGCCATAAAAAACATGCAATGCCAGTTTAAAACACTTTTGGGAAGGAACAGATTTACTGGCATATGATTTTCTAATTGTTTTTCAGTCCATACATCTGTAGCTAAGTGTAATTTGATACCCCCACTTTCTTTGCAGTACAAGTTATTTCTTATCAACAGGGTTAAAATGATCTTTTGTGGTGTGTTCTGCTTGCAATAAAAAGCTTCGACAAGATGTGAACTGAATTTTAAACCTTACATTACTGTGTGTGAAAAAATTTATGTTACTCATCAAATGCATGAACCTTCCATAGGAACCACATTAGGAAATGGAAAGAAAATCAAATGTCATTGCTTTAATGGTTAAAACATTTTATTTTGTCTGTGCTTCTTGTCTTGCAGTTATTGTATTATTTTACAGAGCATTTTGCAAAACTGGAAAAAACAATTTTGAGTAATGAATCTATTATTAAACAAGCTAAAGAAAATGTTATACAGGAGACAAAATTTGATCCTAAATAACATTACCCAATATTAATGAAACATTGAAGTAAACAACATTTATGTGACTCAAAAATCTCATGTATTCTCATTACAAATGGAACAATTTTCCAAAAGTTGTAGCGACAAATTATAGTGACTAGACTTGACGCATTTTTAAAGAAAATCAATCAGTGCTTGGGTGAAACAGGTATAATGCAGCTGAGGAAATTGTTCCAAATGCGCTGTTTTGCACCTTGATTTTCACCAGTTTTTTATTTTTCTGTTGTTTTATATATGTTTCTATTTGAGCTTCATTGTTGTCTCTTGTGATATATCGAGCATCAGGAACATTACCACTTTTTGTGGGATATGTCGAGCATTCTTTGTTCCAGTCCTACTCAGGCCCCCTCCCCCAACTCTTTTTCCGGTACTTTGATGACTGTATCGGTGCCGTTTCCTGCTCCCGCCCCGAACTAGAAAACTTTATCAACTTTGTTTCCAATTTCCACCCTTCTCTCACCTTTACATGGTCCATCTCTGACTCTTCCCTTCCCTTCCTCGACTTCTCTGTCTCCATCTCTGGGGATAGGTTGTCTACCAATATCCATTATAAGCCCACTGACTCCCACAGCTACCTCGACTACACTTCTTCACACCCTACCTCCTGTAAGGACTCCATTCCATTCTCCCAGTTTCTCCGTCTCCGACGCATCTGCTCTGATGATGCTACCTTCCATGACGGTGCTTCTGATATGACCTCCTTTTTCCTCAACCGAGGATTTCCCCCCACTGTGGTTGACAGGGCCCTCAACCGTGTCCGACCCATTCCCCGCACCTCTACCCTCACCCCTTCCCCTCCCTCCCAGAACCGTGACAGGGTTCCCCTTGTCCTCACTTTTCATCCCACCAGCCTCCATATCCAAAGGATCATCCTCCGCCATTTTCGCCACCTCCAGCGTGATGCCACTACCAGTCGCATCTTCCCCTCCCTTCCCCTGTCAGCATTCCGAAGGGATCGTTCCCTCCGCGACACCCTGGTCCACTCCTCCATTACCCCCACCACCTCGTCCCCGTCCCAGGGCACCTTCCCTTGCAATCGCAGGAGGTGTAATACCTGCCCATTTACCTCCTCTCTCCTCACTATCCCAGGCCCCAAACACTCCTTTCAGGTGAAGCAGCGATTTACTTGTACTTCTTTCAATGTAGTATACTGTATTCGCTGCTCACAGTGTGGTCTCCTCTACATTGGGGAGACCAAGCGCAGACTGGGTGACCGCTTTGCGGAACATCTCCGCTCAGTCCGCAAGCAGGACCCTGAGCTTCCGGTTGCTTGCCATTTCAACACTCCCCCCTGCTCTCATGCTCACATCTCTGTCCTGGGATTGCTGCAGTGTTCCAGTGAACATCAACGCAAGCTCGAGGAACAGCATCTCATCTACCGATTAGGCACACTACAGCCTGCCGGACTGAACATTGAGTTCAATAATTTCAGAGCATGACAGCCCCCCACTTTACTTTCATTTTTAGTCATTTTTAGTTATTTTTTCTTTCTTTTTTTTTACATTCCTTTTTACATTTTTTACAATCTTTTTTTGCATTTATTTCATTTCATCTTAGTTTGTTCAGTTTGCTTACCCACTGTTTTTTTCAGGTTGTTTTTCTTCAGGTTTGCACTTGCTGCTGTTCAATATTCAGTATATTCACACCTAATCCGTACTAATGCTTTGTCTTTCAACGCACCATTAACATATTGTTTGCCTTTGCTCCGTGACCTTTTGGTCAGCCATGTGGCCTGGTCCAATCTGCACCTTCTCCTTTGTTATCTCTTGCCCAACCCCCACCTCACTTGTTTATAATCTGTGACTTTTCTAATATTTGTCAGTTCCGAAGAAGGGTCACTGACCCGAAACGTTAACTCTGCTTCTCTTTCCACAGATGCTGCCAGACCTGCTGAGTGAATCCAGCATTTCTTGTTTTTGTTACCAATTAATACCCTGCTTTCCCAATTATTGACCACTATAGCATACGAATACTAGTACAAAAATATATTTTCCACCTGCATTTTACATTTTTACTCCAACACACTTTCTTTATAAGTAGAATTACTGGAAAGCTTAGTTCAGCTAGAAGCCTCAACTATCCTCCATTTACAATACTGTGAAACATTCAAGAAATCAACTTACTCAATTGAATAAACGTTTTCAAACCCAGGCACTGTCTTATCAATTTATTTATTTTTTGTAACACACTTTCTAATGTTTTCTGCCAGTCAGAGTGAAATGTAACTTTAAGCTGAAGTTCAGAAATTCACGAGCACCTCAGACACGTCTGAAAAATATATAAAGTCTTTCTCTTCTTTATAAATGTTTCCATTCTTTTATTCCCTTGCAACCCAAACCATTGCCCAGCCAGAACAGCAATGCTGCTCTTAATCTAATTGAAAAGAAATTACGGGAAAGCAACTCAACCTCTGCTCGATAGATCTCTATGATGACACAAACAAAATCAGAAATCATGATTTGGAGTAACGTACGCATGAAGCTATCTCATACCATTGCATGGCAAAATACAAAGTACACTACAGTTTGGCAATCATATTTTAGTATCTATTGAAGACGGATGTATTGAAAGCCATCATGCCATGTTGCAGTCGATTTTGCAAATCAGAAATAAAATGTAATTTTTGAATCAGCATTCAGTTTTGATACCTGCATTCAAGGTTTTATTTTCCTTGCTGTTATGTTTTTAGAACAGGGATATATTTAAAAAAACATCCTAGGTGATGTGTCCATCTCCAAACTATTCCCTGATGAAGAGGTCAGGCTTAAGGTTGCAGTTACAAGAAACCTGACTATGTCAACCTTAATTTGCCTTCTGAGAGGCAGATGAAAGCACTATTGCTTGACTTATTGTCTGACCTTCCCTTTGAAGAAGTGCTTTGGCATTGGTGTTTGCCTCACTTAGGACAGTCCAATTGAGAGCAGGAACTCTGGGTGCAGGGAATTGTAGGAGTGAATCTGTGCTGCCGACCCATAGTACTGCGTGTTTTGTCAAATGGTAAATAAACTGAAAAAGCCCAAACTGAGAACAGCTCAATGAAGAGACACAGCATTACTTCTCTCAGATTGTTAGCACTGAAAGATAGCAGCTCAATGCTTCTTCCAGTCACAAAAGTATTTCAGTCATTTTCTGCAGACATGACAATTCATTAAAAAAATAAAGGCACAAACTAAATATCAAGCTAACAACATAGGTTTCAATAGGTGAATCAGTTATAAATATGCAAATTATTCTAATTCACTGTTCAAGAGTAAGGGTGCTTAAATAGACAGCTCTTCATTCATTTCTTAATGTGAATCAGGATAGAATAATCGGGCAGCCATAAAGACAGGGCTAAATTGTGGCGAGTCGAAGAGACTTAGTAGTTGGCAGGAAAAAAGACAGAGGCGCAAGGGGAGAGCCAACTGTGCAACAGCCCCAACAAACAAATTTCTCTGCAGCACCTGTGGAAGAGCCTGTCACTCCAGAATTGGCCTTTATAGCCACTCCAGGCGCTGCTTCACAAACCACTGACCACCTCCAGGCGCGTATCCATTGTCTCTCGAGACAAGGAGGCCCAAAAGAAAGAGAAGAATCAAAAAATATTTTGCTTGCTTGTTTAAAGTCTGAAACTAAATTAATCTGGTCAGTCTTAACCCAGTTCCATTGTGCTTAAAGCCACAAGTCAAACTTCCTTTCTAAGTCACACATACATATTTAATAATAATCGATTAATCATGATTTTATTAAGTCCCTCGCTGATAAGAGTCTATCTCAAATGGATAGTGTCCCCAGGATCATGCAGCTATAAATCTCTCAGAAATACACTATTTCCCTAACACTCCTAGTCTAGGTCAATGTGATACTTGAAACCACAGATCACTCAGTCAGAGGCTGCATGAAGTTACTTTTATACTGGTGATTCTTTGGGTCAGGATCCAGAAAACAAATGTCTGTGAGCTAGATCCCTGAGTTTAATTTATTAAACCCAGCTTCCTGATCCTGGTAGCAGAAACATAGATCAACAAAAATAGGTCCACATAGGGATAAGAGAGCTGGATTTAGTGTTGTAAAAGACTAACAGACATTCGTCTCCAGAATCTGACCTAAAGAAACACAGTATGAAAGGATCATAAGGCTGACACCACTGGTAATTTGTTTTTCTCCTTTGCAATGTGATACCCAAACTTGCAACTTAGCTTTTCCTGATGAAAAATGGTTCCAAGTGAGTTATGTTATTAACAATATTGAGCTGTAAAGTACTGACCATGTCAATAAATCAGCAAAATGTGTAACTATTTTTCATTTAAGCAGTACATTGTAAGAATATACTGCATCCTGTTCTGATGCAACATAGGGACAGATTTTTGTTGGCTCTGTTAACAGGTAACGTGGGATAAACCTGATGCCCTGTTCTTGCTCCCATTCCTTTTAGCTATGAGGAAAGATTGGATAGGCTAGGGTTATTTTCTTTGGAACAGGGGAGGTTGAGGGGAGCTTTAATTGTAGTGTATAAAATTATGAGGGACCTAGATACAGAGGATTTCCCTTAGCAGAGAGGTCGATAACCAGGGGACATTGATTTAAAGTAATGATGGAAGGATTAGAGGAGAGTTGAGGCTAACTGTTTTTCACTCAGAGGATGGTGGGGACCTGAAACTCACAGCCTGGAAGGGTGGTAGAGGCAGAAAACCCTCATAACATTTTAAAAGTATTTGGATATACACTTGAATTGCTACAGACCAGGAGCTAGAAAGTTGAATTTGGTTGGGTGGCTCTATTTTGGTCAGCACTGGCATGATGGGCTGAATGGTCTCCTTCAGTGTTGTAAATTTCTAGGATTCCTGAAAGGGCCATACCTCTTGTAAGCCAGAATGGTAGCCCCTGCTAATATGCAAATCAGGGTCTTATGTTCTACATTGGACTGAGATTGTCTTTTTGGGGGATACTGCCTACTTTTACCCCACAGTGCAGATGAAATAGAGCAAAAATGGAAATATTCTATCCTTCTCCTCCAGACTTCACAAGAATAATGAGAGCCCGCTGCCACCTTGGGTTCTCCCCTTCCTAATACAGATTTAATTTGCAGGCAGCTGGGTCACTTCTAGGCCACCCTATATTGCGCTAGTCTGCAGCCAGCCAGGTGCACTGGGGCACCCATCTGGTGGCAACTGGCGGAATGGTTATGAGGTCCAGCTCTCAAAATGGACTTGGCTTTTGACTGGCACTATCGGGCACCCAGTAACCCCGCCAGTTGACAACTGATCAATCCAATAGTCTTATTGCTAAAAGCCGTATAACATTAACCCAGTGAAAACTATGGCAGGGATGTAGAAGCAGTAGAGTGGGTGCAGTGCAGATTCACTGGAATGCTGCTAGGTGTGATGAAATAAAAATGGAAAGAAAGACTTGGAAAACCTAGGGCTGTTTTTATTTGACCAGATGATATGGAGAGGCAACTTGATAGAGGTATTTAAAATTGTGATGGAATGGGACAGATTTGAAAGAAACAGACTGTTTCGAGTGATTGAGGGGGCTAGAACAAGGCAACTTAGATATAAGGTTAAATGTAAAAGATTTGAGACAGAGAGAATATGAATCATTTTTTAAACAGAAGGTCGTGAGGCTGCGGAATGCACGAATGAAGTTGGTGATCGAAGCAGAGACCATGCCAACATTTGATATTAGGTTAGTGTCATAAGCATATTTTTTGTAAAAAAAACCCAGGAGGTCTGTGTATCTCTAAGACTGAAAAAAAAGCTCTGTGAACAATAACTGCAGAGGTTTAGTGTTTGAAGTGTCCAGGCTGCAGGGCAATTTGTATCCAATCAACCTATTGGTTTTACGATGGTCTTATGACTCCTATTTCTGGAGGCTTTTAGTTCCATTTTGACAGTGAAAGAAGAAACCAGGGGGCTGTGAGCAGCCGGAAGAGTTACTGCTGGAGTAAAAACAAGAAATGCTGGAAATACTCAGCAGGTCTGGCAGCATCTGTGGAGAGAAAAGCAGAGTTAACATTTCAGGTCCGTGACCCTTCTTCAATTCTTTACAATTATGGCTTCAAAAGCTTTTCTGTGTTACTTTGGTTTGTGTTCTCCAACATGAAGCATTCTTTTTCCAAACGATTGTCATAAACAAAACTTTTATAGAGCATGTATTATGAATTTTATTGAGCTCTTAGTAGCAAATCTTGCTGAATTATAGCATTGAATGATCCTAATTGAATTAATAATGACTCATAACCTAAGGTTTAAGGACTTTTATTTTGGACTATTACTGATGTATTCAAAATCTTGTAGGAAATAAAATAACAGTGTTCACATTGATTACCGAATAACAGGCTGGTCATTTAGAGTTACCGACCCAGGAGAATATATCCAAATGTGGTTGCTGAATGTGTGGAGGTTGCAATCAAATTCCTTTTCTTAGCTTACAGAAGTTACACTTACTTTATGTAGGTACATTTCAAACACTGTGTAAAGAAATTAAGGGAGAATTTCTCCGAAATTGAGCAGTATTGCAACAAAGAATGATGGAAAATGTGGGCAGTGAAGCCTACTCCAGCATCACCAGCTGATCTCAATTGTGGTAAAAGTGTCAAGAATTGAATGGGCTGCAGCATAACAGATCAACTGGAAGGATTGGACAGAATTAGAAAGTGCCAACATGAGCTCAGAAAGGTCAGCAAGTGCCTGACCCATTTACTAGACTAAGGAGGTTACAGTGGATAATGGTAAGGCAGTGGATTATATCTACAGAGATTTCATAATAATCAAAGAGAATGATTCTGAAGGTGTGAGCCCATGCGATAGATGATAAAGTATTAAGTTAGAAACTTGCATGACAAGTGATTGTGAAGTTTGTCAAAGTATAAATCTATTTCCAGTGAAGTTCCTTGAGCTCAGCATTGGGTCATTGTTATTATTATAAATGACTTAAAGAATGAAATATTGTCCAAGGTTTCTGAGTTTGAAGATATCAAGTTAGGTGAAGTTGTCAATATGCAATAGTACAAAGGTATCTGGACAGGCTATGGAACTGGACAGAGACCTGACAGATGGAAGTCAAAACTAATTGAGGTTAGATGGAAGAAGCAAGACTGTAGTTTACTTAAAAATTGGAAACATACTTGAGATTTTTAAAAATCAGGTACATAAGTCTGGGGGTTTAGGTAGATGTATCATTTAAACCATTAGGTCAATGTTCACAGATGGTCAAGAAAGGAAAATAAAATGCGGGGATGCATTGCTATAGGTGTGACTTATAAATCGGAAAAACTGCTGCAGAAGCTGTACCTGATTTTAATGGGGCTGATTTTCAGTGTTATTTCTGTTTTAGCCTCCATATTACAGAAGAGATATAGAATCAAAGAACAAAGAACAAAGAAAATTACAGCACAGGAACAGGCCCTTCGGCCCTCCAAGCCTGCGCCGATCCAGATCCTCTATCTAAACCTGTCGCCTATTTTCTAAGGGTCTGTATCTCTTTGCTTCCTGCCCATTCATGTATCTGTCTAGATACATCTTAAAAGACACTATCGTGCCCGCGTCTACCACCACCGCTGGCAACGCGTTCCAGGTACCCACCACCCTCTGCGTAAAGAACTTTCCACGCATATCCCCCCTAAACTTTTCCCCTTTCACTTTGAACTCGTGACCCCTAGTAATTGAATCCCCCCACTCTGGGAAAAAGCCTCTTGCTATCCACCCTGTCTGTACCTCTCATGATTTTGTACACCTCAATCAGGTCCCCCTCAACCTCTGTCTTTCTAATGAAAATAATCCTAATCTACTCAACCTCTCTTCATAGCTAGCGCCCTCCATACCAGGCAACATCCTGGTGAACCTCCTCTGCACCCTCTCCAAAGCATCTACATCCTTTTGGTAATGTGGCGACCAGAACTGCACGCAGTATTCCAAATGTGGCCGAACCAAAGTCTTATACAACTGTAACATGACCTGCCAACTCTTGTACTCAATACCCCGTCCGATGAAGGAAAGCATGCCGTATGCCTTCTTGACCACTCTATTGACCTGCGTTGCCACCTTCAGGGAACAATGGACCTGAACACCCAAATCTCTCTGTACATCAATTTTCCCCAGGACTTTTCCATTTATTGTATAGTTCACTCTTGAATTGGATCTTCCAAAATGCATCACCTCGCATTTGCCCGGATTGAACTCCATCTGCCATTTCTCTGCCCAACTCTCCAATCTATCTATATTCTGCTGTATTCTCTGACAGTCCCCTTCACTATCTGCTACTCCACCAATCTTAGTGTCGTCTGCAAACTTGCTAATCAGACCATCTATACTTTCCTCCAAATCATTTATGTATATCACAAACAACAGTGGTTCCAGCACGGATCCCTGTGGAACACCACTGGTCACACGTCTCCATTTTGAGAAACTCCCTTCCACTGCTACTCTCTGTCTCCTGTTGCCCAGCCAGTTCTTTATCCATCTAGCTAGTACACCCTGGACCCCATGCGACTTCACTTTCTCCATCAACCTACCATGGGGAACCTTATCAAACGCCTTACTGAAGTCCATGTATATGACATCTACAGCCCTTCCCTCATCAATCAACTTTGTCACTTCCTCAAAGAATTCTATTAAGTTGGTAAGAAATGACCTTCCCTGCACAAAACCATGTTGCCTATCACTGATAAGCCCATTTTCTTCCAAATGGGAATAGATCCTATCCCTCAGTATCTTCTCCTACCACTGACGTCAGGCTTACCGGTCTATAATTACCTGGATTATCCCTGCTACCCTTCTTAAACAAGGGGACAACATTAGCAATTCTCCAGGCCTCTGGGACCTCACCCGTGTTTAAGGATGCTGCAAAGATATCTGTTAAGGCCCCAGCTATTTCCTCTCTCGCTTCCCTCAGTAACCTGGGATAGATCCCATCCGGACCTGGAGACTTGTCCACCTTAATGCCTTTTAGAATACCCAACACTTCCTCCCTCCTTATGCCGACTTGACCTAGAGTAATCAAACATCTATCCCTAACCTCAACATCTGTCATGTCCCTCTCCTTGGTGAATACCGATGCAAAGTACTCGTTTAGAATCTCACCCATTTTCTCTGACTCCACGCATAATTTTCCTCCTTTGTCCTTGAGTGGGCCAATCCTTTCGCTAGTTACCCTCTTGCTCCTTATATATGAATAAAAGGCTTTGGGATTTTCCTTAACCCTGTTTGCTAAAGATATTTCATGACCCCTTTTAGCCCTCTTAATTCCTCATTTCAGATTGGTCCTACATTCCCGATATTCTTCCAAAGCTTCGTCTTTCTTCAGCCACCTAGACCTTATGTATGCTTCCTTTTTCCTCTTAGCTAGTTTCACAATTTCACCTGTCATCCATGGTTCCCTAATCTTGCCATTTCTATCCCTCATTTTCACAGGAACATGTCTCTCCTGCACGCTAATCAACCTCTCTTTAAAAGCCTCCCACATATCAAATGTGGATTTATCTTCAAACAGCTGCTCCCAATGTACATTCCCCAGCTCCTGCCGAATTTTGGTATAGTTGGCCTTCCCCCAATTTAGCACTCTTCCTTTAGGACCACTCTCGTCTTTGTCCATGAGTATTCTAAAACTTACGGAATTGTGATCACTATTCCCAAAGTAGTCCCCTACTGAAACTTCAACCACCTGGCCGGGCTCATTCCCCAACACCAGGTCCAGTATGGCCCCTTCCCGAGTTGGACTATTTACATACTGCTCTAGAAAACCCTCCTGGATGCTCCTTACAAATTCTGCTCCATCTAGACCGCTAACACCAAGTGAATCCCAGTCAATGTTGGGAAAATTAAAATCTCCTATCACCACCACCCTGTTGCTCCGACATCTTTCCATAATCTGTTTACATATTTGTACCTCTATCTCACGCTCGCTGTTGGGAGGCCTGTAATACAGCCCCAACATTGTTACCGCACCCTTCCTATTTCTGAGTTCTGCCCATATTGCCTCACTGCTCGAGTCCTCCATAGTGCCCTCCTTCAGCACAGCTGTGATATCCTCTTTGACCAGTAATGCAACTCCTCCACCCCTTTTACTTCCCTCTCTATCCCGCCTGAAGCATCGATATCCTGGGATATTTAGTTGCCAAGTCTCAGTAATAGCAATAACATCATACTCCCAGGTACTAATCCAAGCCCTAAATTCATCTGCCTTACCTACTACACTTCTTGCATTAAAACAAATGCACCTCAGACCACCAGTCCCCTTTGCGTTCATCATCTGCTCCCTGCCTACTCTTCCCCTTAGTCACGCTGACTTCATTATCTAGTTCCTTACAGGCTTTAGTTACTACCTCCTTACTGTCCATTGACCTCCTCATTTGGTTCCCATCCCCCTGCCACATTAGTTTAATGCGTTAGCAAAAGCACCCCCAAGGACATTGGTTCCAGTCCGGCCCAGGTGTAGACCATCCAATTTGTAATAGTCCCACTTCCCCCAGAACCGGTCCCAATGTCCCAAAAATCTGAACCCCTCCCTCCTGCACCATCTCTCAAGCCACGCATTCATCCTGACTATTTTTTCATTTCTACTCTGACTAGCACGTGGCACTGGTAACAATCCTGAGATTACTACCTCTGAGGTCCTACTTTTTAACTTGGCTCCTAACTCCCTAAATTCTGCTTGTAGGTCCTCATCCCGTTTTTTACCGATATCATTGGTGCCTATGTGCACAACGACAACTGGCTGATCACCCTCCCCCTTCAGAATGTTCTGCAGCCGATCTGAGACATCCTTGACCCGTGCACCTGGGAGGCAACATACCATTCGGGAGTCTCGTTTTCGACCACAGAACTGCCTATCTACTCCCCTTACAATCGAATCCCCTATGACTATAGCCCTTCCACTCTTTTTCCCGCCCTTCTGAACAGCAGAGCCAGCCACGGTGCCATGAACCTGGCGACTGCTGCCTTCCCCTGGTGAGCCATCTCCCCCAACAGTATCCAAAACGGTATACCTGTTTTGAAGGGAGATGACCGCAGGGGACATCTGCGCTGCCTTCCTGCTCTTTCTCTGCCTTTTGGTCACCCATTTCCTTTCTCCGTCAGCAATCCTAATCTGCGGTGTGACCAATTCGCTAAACGTTGGAGGTAGTGCAGAGGAGGACAACCAGGCTAATTCCTGAACTAAGGGGCTGAATTATGAGGAAAGGTTATCCAACTTGGGACTTACCACCCTAGAACAGAGCAATATATAGCACACAGGAGGAGGAATGGGTGCAGATGGAGTTGGCATGCTTGTTTTGATAGAAATCTTTAAAATTAGGATGTGGAACATTGGAATCAGGTAGGTTCTTCTGTCAGGCAAAGGATTCTAGGGCTAGGAGACACCAATTAAGGGGGCTGGATTTTAAAGCCACCCCCTCGTGGTCGGGAACGGTGGCGAAGAGGGCAATGAAGATCAGTATAGCAGACGCCTGCCACCAACCCTGATGGCAGCAGGCCCCGTGCCGATCTCAGCGGCGAGTCCTCGTGGTGGCCACCCCGTCACTCAGTGACAGGACCCCCATTTCAATATGTAAATTAATTTACACATCTGATTTAGTGAGGGTCCCGTTGCCTCCTTAATCGCCGCACTGAACTTCATTTGGGCGGCCCACAATCCCATGCCTTCGAATCCCTGTTCGGGGAAATGTGGAAAGATATCTGTGGGGGGGGCGGGGGGTGTGAAGGAGGATATTTTCTCTGTGCGGGAGTGGGGAGTGGGGTGACAACACTGCGCATTGTTTGGGGGTTGATGGGAAGCGGTAAAAGGCAAAGGTGCCGAACCTTGTTGGGGAGGGGGGTGGTTGGAGGAAGGTCAAAATCTCAATATACGAATTCCAGTGGGGTAACGGGCAGGAATGTTTTGAAATGCTGTTGTGGGTGGGGGGGCGGGGTGGGGGGAAGAATGCTTGGAAAGGTAATGTAATTGATTTTTGCGAAACATTCACTTACTTGACCCTTTAAATTTTAAATGTCCATTGAGGGCTGTAAGCCCTTTAAAAGTGGCGCCTGCACATTGACACCATTGCTGGAGACAGCTCACCCGTCCCCTACATGGATAGATTGGAGAGTTGGGCAGAGAAATGGCAGATGGAGTTCAATCCGGGCAAATGCGAGGTGATGCATTTTGGAAGATCCAATTCAAGAGTGAACTGTACAGTAAATGGAAAAGTCCTGGGGAAAATTGATGTACAGAGAGATTTGGGTGTTCAGGTCCACTGTTCCCTGAAGGTGGCAACGCAGGTAAATAGAGTGGTCAAGAAGGCATACGGCATACTTTCCTTCATCGGACGGGGTATTGAGTACAAGAGTTGGCAGGTCATGTTACAGTTGTAGAGACTTTGGTTCGGCCACATTTGGAATACTGCGTGCAGTTCTGGTCGCCACATTACCAAAAGGATGTGGATGCTTTGGAGAGGGTGCAGAGGAGGTTCACCAGGATGTTGCCTGGTATGGAGGGCGCTAGCTATGAAGAGAGGTTGAGTAGATTAGGATTATTTTCATTAGAAAGACGGAGGTTGAGGGGGGACCTGATTGAGGTGTACAAAATCATGCGAGGTATAGACCGGGTGGATAGCAAGAGGCTTTTTCCCAGAGTGGGGGATTCAATTACTGGAGGACACGAGTTCAAAGTGAAAGGGGAAAGGTTTAGGGGGGGTATGCGTGGAAAGTTCTTTACGCAGAGGGTGGTGGGTGCTTGGAAAGCGTTGCCAGCGGAGGTGGTAGATGCGGGCACGATGGCGTCTTTTAAGATGTATCTAGACAGATACATGAATGGGCAGGAGGAAAAGAGATACAGACCCTTAGAAAATAGGCGACATGTTTAGATAGAGGATCTGGATCGGCGCAGGCTTGGAGGGCCGAAGGGCCTGTTCCTGTGCTGTAATTTTCTTTGTTCTTTGTTATGTCATCGCGGGGGGTAGGCGTGGCGGCCATATAAATAAGCCACCGCATATGAAATTGCGGCGGCTGCGTGACGTGGTTCCTGTGCGGGCGGGATGCATTTTCTACGTACACCGCCTACTTTGGCGGTGGACTCTCAAAATGCAGCCCAGGGTGTCTGTTACAAGTTTGGATATTAATTGCATTAATTGAGTGCTTAATTATATTTAGGTGGTGGGTATCAGCTGGGGATTCACTAGTACTATATATAGCAGCAGACTGCAACTATAGTTGTTGGGTTTTGGACATGCAAGTTTGTAATGTGTATCTCTGTAAATAAAAGCTTGGAAAAAAGTGTAAAGATTGGCTCCAGTTCTTTCCTTCACTGACTGGCTGGCTATCTGGAGTAGAACGTTAGCTCCGGCATGGATATTTATCAGGTATAGCAGTGCTGGTCAATACCATTAGTAGTCTAAGCATCTTACATTTAGGGGTGTCCATACTATCCAATATCTAACCATACAATAGTTTTCCCCAGGGGTGTAGTAATAGAAATCTTTTCGAATATGAATTGGAGACAGTGCTTTTCTAGACCAAGAAACATTTGGTAGACAACTTGTTAAGCTGCTTTAATTTAAAGACAAAGTGAACATACAGAGTAGTAATCTTACTTCTCTCCTCTAAAACAGGGGCTAAAATAACAATACGTCCTATCTCCTTAGTGGGTTGTTTAACATATTTTTGACATTTTTTTTCTTTTGAACTAATTCTAAGTGGAAAAAATGACCTTGTGCATTTTTAGTTTCCATTTGGAAATGGTGATGTTGGGAATGGCATTAAGCAGGAAATTAGAGACGCATGCGATAAAGGAACATCTGTAATTATGGGTGAATTTAATCTGCATATAGATTGGGCAAATCAAATTAGTCACAATACCACAGAGGAGGAATTCTTGGAGTGTATACGGGATGGTTTTCTGGACCAATACATGGAGGAACCAACTAGAACCATCCTAGACTGGTTATTGTGTAATGAGAGAGGAATAATTGACAATCTAGTTATGCGAGAACCTTGGGGATGAGCGACCATAATATGACAGAATTCTTCATCAAGATGGAGAGTGACATAGTTGATTCTGAGACGAGGGTCCTGAATCTTAGTAAAGGAAACTACGAAGGTATGAGGTGCGAGTTGACTATGATGGAGTGGGAAACGTTACTTAAAGGGACAACGGTGGAAAGGCAATGGCAAACATTCAAAGAGCGCATGGATGAACTGCAACAATTGTTTATTCCTGTCTGGCACAAAAGTAAAATGGGAACGATAGCCAAACCATGGCTTACAAGGGAAATTAGAGATAGCATTAGATCCAAGGAAGAGGCATATAAATTCGCCAGTAAAAACAACAGACCTGAGGATTGGAAGCAGTTTAGAATTCAGCAAAGGAGGACCAAAGCTTTGATTAAGAAGGGGAAAATAGAGTACGAGAGCAAGCTTGCAGGGAACATAAAAACTGACTGTAAAAGTTTCTATAGTTATGTGAAGAGAAAAAGATTAGTAAAGACAAATGTAGGTCCCTTACAGTCAGAGACAGGGGAATTTATTATGGGGAACAAAGAAATGGCTGACCAACTAAATGCACACTTTGGTTCTGTCTTCACAAAGGAGGACACAAATATCATACTAGAAATGTTGGGGGACACAGGGTTCAGTGAGAGAGAAGAACTGAAGGAAATCAGTATTTGTAGAGAAATGGTGTTGGGGAAATTGATGGGATTGAAGGTCGATAAATCCCAAGGGCCTGAAGGTCTGCATCCAAGAGTACTTAAGGAATTGGCCCTAGAAATAGTGGATGCATTGGTGGTCATCTTCCAAGATTCTATAGACTCTGGAACAGTTCCTACAGATTGGAGGGTAGCTAATGTAACCCCACTATTTAAAAAGGAAGGGAGAGAGAAAGCAGGGAATTATAGACCAGTCAGCCTGACGTCAGTAGTGGGGAAAATTCTAGAATCCATTCTGAAAGATTTTATAGCAGAGCACTTGGAGAACAGTCGTAGAATTGGACAGAATCAGCATGGATTTACAAAAGGGAAATCATGCTTGACAAATCTAGTAGAATTCTTCGAGGATGTAACTAGTAGAGTTGATGAGGGGGAGCCAGTGGATGTGGTTTATTTGGACTTTCAGAAGGCTTTCGGCAAAGTCCCACATAAGAAATTAGCGTGTAAAATTAAAGTGCATGGGATTGGGCGTAATGTATTGCGATGGATAGAACATGGTTGGCGGACAGGAAACAAAGAGTAGGGATAAATGGGTCTTTTCCCGAATGGCAGGCAGTAACTACTGGGGTACCACAGGGATCGGTGCTAGGACCCCAGCTATTCACAATATATATGAATGATTTAGATGAGGGAACTAAATGTAATATCTCTAAATTTGCAGATTACACAAAACTGGGTGGAAGGGTGAGTTGTGAGGAGGTTGCAGAGAGGCTTCAGGGTGATTTGGACAAGTTGATTGAGTGGGCAAATGCATGGCAGGTGCAGTATAATGTGGATAAATGTGAGGTTATCCACTTTGGTAGCAAAAACAGGAAGGCAGATTATTATCTGAACGGCTATAAACTGAGAGAGGGGAATGTGCAGCGAGACCTGGGTGTTCTCGTACACCAGTCACTGAAGGTAAGCATGCAGGTCGAACAGGCAGTAAAAAAGGCAAATGTATGCTGGCTTTCATGGCGAGAGGATTTGAGTACAGGAGCAGGGATATCTTGCTGCAATTATACAGGGCCTTAGTGAGGCCACACCTGGAATATTGTGTGCAGTTTTGGTCTCCTTATCTGAGGAAGGATGTTCTTGCTATAGAGGGAGTGCAGCGAAGGTTTACCAGCCTGATTCCTGGGATGGTGGGACTGACGTATGAGGAGAGATTGAGTCGGTTAGGATTATATTCACTGGAGTTCAGAAGAGTGAGGGGAGATCTCATAGAAACCTATAAAATTCTAACAGGACTTGACAGGGTCGATGCAGGAAGGATGTTCCCGATGGTGGGGGAGTCCAGAACCAGGGGTCATAGTCTAAGGATACGGGGTAAACCATTCAGGACTGAGATGAGGAGAAATTTCTTCACCCAGAGAGTGGTGAATCTGTGGAATTCGCTACCACAGAAAGCAGTTATGTTTTCAAGAAGGAGTTAGATATTGCTCTTGGGTTTAAAGGGATCAAAGGATATGGGGCAAAAGCAGGAACAGGTTACTGAGTTGGATATCAGCCATGATCATAATGAACGGCGGAGCAGGCTCGAAGGGCTGAATGGCCTGCTCCTGCTCCTATTTTCTATGTTTTTATGTTTCTAAATGCAGAATTCAGGCACAAGTGGAGAATCAAGTGAGCTTCTGCTGTCATTGAAGAGGCTGCAGTTGTTATATATTCAGGATGTAGGATGTATGTTTGTCTTAAAGGTCCAATGCCATTATTTTGTTCTTTATCTATTTTGTTTTCTTGTTTGTAAACAGTCTCCTATAATAATCATTCACCACTTTTGATACTTTGGTCTAGATGCCTGGCAATCACACCACTGGAGGAAATGTTACTTCTAATATATAGAAACAAGATAAAGAAGCTCACCTGTTGAAAACCTTTCTTCTTGATTCCATCCATTGGGAAATATTCACTATTGATCAATTTCAGCTCCTCATGTTCTACTGAAGCTTGTGATATTCTCTATTCCCCTAAGAGCTGGCACAGTGCCGCAATGGCTGTGAATAAGTATGTTAAGACTGAATTTTTCTGAAACTGATTTCTCATTTGAAGTATTAATTGTGCAAGTTATCATTAAAGCTATTTAACAGTCAAGTTTTCTTAGCTCCTACTTACACACAAAGGAATAATAGTTGTTGGGTATTATAGCTTTGAAAACCATGATAGCATCAATTTTGCCTGCAAATGGAGATGAATTCCTATCATGCTTTGATGAGGCCTTTGGAGCAATCTTCAAATAGCTCCATATTAAAGTTGAATTTGGAACAATTTCTGTTTTTAATTGAGCAGCTAATATATCTCAGAATGGGGAAGCATTAGCCATGGCAGCTAATTGTTGAAGGCAGCTTTATAATCCAAGTGGTTTATTCTCTGTGGTGCAATTTTTAGATAGATGAATAACGAAAGTCACAGTTACATCAATGTGTTAATGATCCCACCAATAGACAAACACTTTTATTTACATTGTTAAAAATAGTAAAATTGAAACAAGTGTGGTAAAGAAAAGACCTGTGAATGGAGGCTTACAAAAGAAACCGGCCTTGTGCCACCAGACTGTGCATCCTATGAGCCTTTTTGTAGATGAGCCAAGCGATTGATCCCACTTCAAAGGTAGACTGATAAATGCCTTCTAAAAAGTGATGAAGATTAAGCATATTTAAATTTTTTTAAATGTGCCAATCAAAAACATTTGAAAAAAATTGTAACGATTTTGTATTTGAATTGAAGCACTTGGTCCCTCAACCACACATCTCAGACAAACTGTCTTAATTATTGCAAACAATATGAACTGAAGCTGGGACATGATTTCTGTGAAAGAAGTTGGCTTTTAAATCCCTTATGTATCATCACATAATTAAGAGAGCCAACAACAAAGTACATCTTAGACAAAATTTATAATTTTTCTCACCAGGGCATCACCTTAATGAAAAGCTGTTTTACAGACCCTTATGGCTTTGTTTACAGAAAGGCAACACAATGATACAAAATATATCATTGTGTTAACTAAGCATCATAATTATGCCAAATACAATGCTTGGTTCTTGTACCTGTTAAACCAAAAAATATTTGCCAAACACTTTCCAGTGGTCCTTTAATTCAAGGCAGACCTGCGAGGACACAGGCACCGGAAAGCGGGAGTTCCAGCAGCTTAAAAGAGGCTGCGAGAGGCCAGGGAAAGAGCGAGACCAAGGCGGACCTGCGAGGAGACAGGCACCGGCGAGCGGGAGTTCCAGCAGCTTAAAAGAAGCTGCGAAAGGCCAGGGAAAGAGGGAGACCAAGGCGGACCTGCGAGGAGACAGGCACCGGCGAGCGGGAGTTCCAGCGGTTCACATTCTCGCTGTCCCTGTGAGAGTGTGTGAGAGTGAGTTCCACGACTGATGTCACAGTTCAGAAAGTGACGCGTTGCATGGGGAGGCAGCTGATTGGTGCAGGAGGTGTGTCCAGCTGCAGCTACTAGCTGACCGCATTGCACAGCTGGAGCTGCAGATGGACTCACTGTGGAGCATCCGCAATGCTGAGGACGTCGTGAGTAGCATGTTTAGTGAGGTGGTCACACCGCAGTTAATGGCTGCAGAGGCAGAAATGGGATAGGCGCAGGCAGGTAGTGCAGGGTTCCCCTTTGACCATCCCTCTCTCAAACAGATATACCACTTTGGATACTGTTGGGGGAGATGGCCTCCCAGGGGAAAGCAGCAACAGTCAAGTTCGTGGCACTACGGACGGCTTTGCTGCACAGGAGGGGATGAAAAATAGTTGGAGAGCCATACTGATAGGGGATTCAATTGTAAGGGGAACAGACAGGCATTTCTGTGGCCGCAGACAAGACTCCAGGATGGTATGTTTCCTCCCTGGTGCTAGGGTCGAGGATGTCTCGGAGCAGCTGCAGGACATTCTGAAGGGAGATGGTGAACAGTCAGAGGTCGTGGTACACATTGGTACCAATGACATAGGTAGAAAGAGGGATGAGGTCCTGCAACAAGAATTTAGGAAGCTAGGTAGCTGATTAAAAAGCAGGACCTCAAAGGTTGTAATCTCTGGATTACTCCTGGTGCCACATGCTAGTGAGTATAGGAATAGGAGGATAGAGCAGATGAATGCGTGGCTGAGGAGGTGATGGGGGAGAGAGGGCTTTACTTTCCTGGATCATATAGTCTGTTTCTGGCAAAGGTGGGACCTGTACAAGTTTGTTGGGTTGCACCTGAACCGTAACGGGACCAACATCCTTACTGGGAGGTTTGCTAGTGCTGTTGGCAGGGGGGCTGGAGTTTAAACTAATTTGGCAGGGGGATGGGATATAGAGTGGAGTTACAGTAGGGGGTGATGCACAGTCAAATATAGAAGAGAAACTGAGTCAGTCTGGAAGGCAGAGCAAATATAGACCCGTTAAGGCACAAGCAAATAATGCAAGGTTGGATTGCATCTATTTCAATGCAAGGAGTCTTACTAGTAAGGCAGATGAATTGAGGGCATTGATTATCACATGGCATTATGATATTATTGCTATCACAGAGACATAGTTGAGGGAGGGGCAGGACTGGCAGCTCAATATTCCAAGGTACAGAATCTTCAGGCGTGACAGGGGAGGGGGTAAAAGAGGAGGTGGCATTGCACTGTTGATCAAGGAGTCAATGACTGCAGTAAGGAGGGATGATATCTTAGAAGGTTCCTCAAATGAGGCCATATGGCTAGAATCTAAAAACAAAAAGGGGGCAATTACTTGGCTGGGATTGCACTACAGGCCCCCAAACAGACAGGGAGAGAAAGAGGAGCAGATATGTAGGCAAATCTCAGAGAGGTGTAAAAATAATACGGTAGTAGGGGATAGTAGGGGATTTCAACTCCCCAAATATCAACTGGGATAGTCTTAGTGCAAAAGGCTTAAAGCAGGGGGTGGGTGCGGGGGGGGCAGGGGGGATGTCTTAAAATGCATACAGGAGAGCTTTTTGAGCCAGTATGGAGAAAGTCCTACAAGAGAAGGGGCAGTACGGGACCTAATCTTAGGGAATGAAGCCGGACAAGTGGTAGAAGTGTCAGTGGGGGAACATTTTGGGGATAGTGACCATAACTATGTAAGATTTAAGGTAGTTATGGAAAAGGACAAAGGTGGACTGGAAATAAAGATACTGAATTGGGGGAAGGCCGATTTCAATATGATAAAACAGGATCTGGCCAAAGTGGACGGGGAACAGCTACTTGTAGGAAAGCCTACATCAGATCAGAGGAAATAGTGAGAGTTCAGAACCAACATTTACCTATTAAGGTAGGATCAACAAGTCCAGGGAACCCTGAATATCAAGGGATATAGAGGATTGGATCTGGGAAAAAAAGGAGGCTTACGGCAGATTCAGAGCACTGGAAACAGTGGTGGCACTAGCGGAATATAGAAAGTGTAGGGCGGTACTTAAAAAAGTAATTAGGAGAGCGAAGAGGAGACATGAAAAAACATTGGCGGGCAAGATAAAGGAAAATCCTAAGGTGTTTTATAAGTATATTAAGGGCAAGAGGATAACCAGGGAAAGAGTAGGGCCCATTAGGGACCAACGTGGCAATCTGTGTGGAGCCAGAGGACATAGGTGAGGTTTTAAATGATTACTTTTCATCTGTGTTCACTATAGAGCAGGACGATGTAGGTGTAGAGATCATGGAGGGGGATTGTGATATACTCGCACATATTAGCATTGAAAAGGAGGAAGTATTAGCTGTTTTCGTGGGCTTAAAAGTGGATAAATCCCCAGGCCCAGATGAGATGTATCCCAGGCTGTTATGTGAGGCAAGGGAGGAGATTGCAGGGGCTCTGACACATATTTTCAAATCCTCTCTGGCTACAGGAGAGGTACCAGAGGATTGGATATCGAATGTGGTACCATTATTTAAGAAGGGTAGCAGGGATAAACCAGGTAATTACAGGCTGGTGATTCTAACATCAGTGGTTGGGAAACTATTGGAAAATGTCCTGAGGGACCACACTATAGGAAGGATGTGATTGCACTGGAGAGGGTGCAGAGGAGATTCACCAACATGTTGCCTGGGCTGGAGCATTTCAGCTATGAAGAGAGACTGAAAAGACTAGGGTTGTTTTCCTTAGAGCAGAGAAGGCTGAGGGAAGATATGATTGAGGTATTCAAAATTATGAGGATAATTAGATTAGATGCAAAGAAACTTTTTCCCTTAGCGGAGGGGTCAATAACCAGGGGACATAGATTTAAGGTAAAGGGCAGGAGGTTTAGAGGGGATTTGAGGAAAAGTTTTTTCACCCAGAGGATGGTTGGAATCTGGAACGCACTGCCTGAAGAGGTGGTAGAGGCAGGAACCCTCACAACATTTAAGAAGTTACTTAGATGAGCACTTGAAATGCCTCTGCATACAAGGCTATGGGCCAAGTGCTGGAAAATGGGATTAGAATAATTAGATGCTTGATGGCCGGCACAGACAGGATGGGCCGAAGGGCCTGTTTCTGTGCTGTATAACTCTACGACTCTATATGAGACTACGAGTCCATCTTTGAGGGACATAGGACTGAAAGTACAGAAAATAAAAGTGACTTTGTACTGCAGTATATTATACCATTAAAGTCTGGTACTAACATGAGCCTTCATTCAAATTTAAAAGCTCATACCTAACAACTAGGATTTAAACTTCCATTGAATATAAAACCTGAGTGTGCCACATGGGTCTGAATTTTACCAGCCCCTCAATGTCAGGGTTCGTGGCGGGGGGCCCATAAAATACTTGCATGAGCGGCCCACGCCAAGCAGGCCCCACTGCATTTTACCGGTGGCGGTGAGGCCCCCGACCCTCCATCTGCCGCCAAGCAGCGGGGCCTTCATTTAAATAATAAAATTAATTAAGATAAGAGGCTAATCATCTCACCTTGTCCCGGCGGCCGCCCCACGCTAATTTTATGGCCGCAATCCGCAATTTGCATGCTTTCGGAACTCCGTACAGATTTCCGAGGCGAGACACTGATGGGGAAGGGGCAGGACTGAAATTATCAGGCCGGGGGGTGGGGGGGAGTTGGTGGGGAGGGGAGCGGGGAAAAACTTTTTTATTAGTTGTGGAAATGTTGGGAAGGTGTTGAAGGGAAAATGTGACGAGGTTGGGGGGGAAATTAGGGGTGGAATAAATTTATTTTTTGTCATATTGGCCTATCAAACAACCATTGTGGTAGTGGGGGAGGGGTGGGGTGCGGGGACGGTTGTTGAGAAAGAACCTTCAGCTTTTGATTTTTTTAAAAACAATGAATCATTTCTCTTTAAAAATTCAAATTTTTGCTAAGGGCTTGAAACCCTTTAAAAATGGCGCCTGCCGCCGCCATGCATTGCCGGGGATGGAGCAGCAGCTGTGCTCCCTCCATTTAAATGAGCCCCCGTGTGAAATATCGAAGGAGCTCAGTGGCAGTACCTCCGTTTCAGAAGGCTGCCGACTTCAAAGCATGCCGCCGCGATGGGCAGCACACTAAGGTGTCCAACTTTTTATCCTTATGGAGTTTCTAATTTATCTTTGTGTGTTCCAAATCATGTTAACTTCTCTATTTTAAAATAAATTATCTCCTTTCTGATACACGATGACAGAAATAGAAAATATATTTTCTGAAAATAGTTTTAAAGGAATGTCATTTATTTTAATTGTGGTTGGAAGATGATTTGCATGTTAGTAAATTGGATTGAATTATAACATATCCAATTGAGGAAGTAGGAAGATCATATTGAAATAACAAATATTCAGTACGTTTTATGATCCCTCCTAGAGGAGGGATCTGCCCACCAAGCCCGCAGGGAGGGTGCCTTATTTGATAAGGCACCTTCCCTGTATCGCAGAGGCACCACCCGCTACTGGTTAGATCCCAGCAACGGCAGGAAGAGGCCCCGAAGTGGCCGTTAATAAGCCACTTAAAGGCCTCAATTGGCCTCTGGGCAGGAAGGCCATCGTCAGCCTATCCCACTCCTGGCAAGATTGCGTGGTAATGGGGTGGCGAAGGGCCCTCTATCCCGCAACCCCCCCCACCACCTGTCATGATTCTATGGGCTCCCTGCCTCTTATTATGCCTCAGGGGTCCCATAAAATCCAGCCCTTTATTTCAGAACTTATTTGTTTACATGCTAAATATAAGGTTCAAATATCTGACAATGCACTGTGCTTTGGGTGGCTATTCCGCTTTGGTTGATATCATCACTATCAAATACCAATGACATAAAGGTATATGAGGATAGTGTGGGAAAAAGGCATTGAAGTGGATGATCAGCCATGATGGTATTGAATGGCGGAGCAGGCTCGATGGGCTAAATGGCCTACTCCGGCTCCTCTGTGTCTACATTCCTATGTTCTTATGGTTGTGCTGCAGCGTACTTGGTACTCCAGATTCAAAAGAACTGTTCAATGTTAACATTTACATATTAAAGTATTTTCTGTGAATAACTGTAATTTGTATCATGCCAACTTTTGCTTCAGTTCTGTGAATGGAATGCCCACCCGTGGAAGTAGAATCTTTCACAGGCATTTAATATTTTGAAAAAGTTGTTTGATAAATTGCCTAGGTGGACGTCACAACATTTTCCTACCTTGGCAAAAAATGAAGAGAATTTCAAAAATATTTTTCCAGGATTTCCATGGCTCTTCCACCAAAATTATGGTGAATAAGCAGGAAAAAAAACCCATAGAATTGTAGCCCAATAATCATCTGTTAGCATATTGAAGTGATTGTTTCAGTAAAATTTTATCAAGATGACTAGCGCACTGTTAAGACCAGATGAGAAAGGCATCTGGGGCCTTTCTCAGCCTTCACCTGGTCTTACTGTAACAGGGTTTTGTTTCTAAACACATTGTGTTTTAGCTCCCCCTTTGGTGAATCCTTGTTCACTGCTTTCCAATTGTAAGGCAAAGAAATGAGTACAAACAGGCTTCCTTAGGTTGAAATAAGAAAAGTGAAATTTATTAAAACTTAAACTCTAATTTGGTTAATGCCTATGGATACATGCCGTGCCCCATGCTAGCATGCATACGCGATACACACATGCAAATAGAGACAGAAAAGAGCAGAAGAAAAATAATGGAGAAGTTTGAGGCAATCTCTGAAGAGGGGTTTTTGTTACTGGCTCGCTGTAGCCCTTGCTTGTAGATAGATCCTCCTTTTCCTTGGGGCCAGTATTCTTCTTAAACTTTGTTCACTGTAGGAGACTTTTCTCTTTTGGGGTTCATGTGTCTTCAATGGGTCTTCAGTTCCATGAGAAAGATGACAGCAGGCAGGAGAGAGATCTTTGCAGGAGCAAACAACTTTGAGTTTTTAAAACTCTGTGGCAAGTTCAAATTCAAAAAAACTCCAACAGCCAGTTAGTCATGTGTCTAAACTGGTTTGACCACATCTGTTTCAGCCACTTTAGCAGTTAACCTGGAATACTAGCCTCTCCACATTCAATGTCTGGTAATCAAAAGTCCATTGTGGATTAAATTGGAGTAGGGAGTGGCCACTTTGTCCTTTCTAAGTACTGTCTGTTACTATGCAAATGTCTTTCCAGTCACGGGTCTTTTTAAAAAAAAAAAGTTCTTTCTTTATTCCAGTAACAGTTTAAAAATCAATGTTCATGTGGCGAAATATGTGTGCCTCATTCTTGGCAGGTGGGGGCCTGCATGACACAAACTCTCAAGTGAAACAGTCAAAAAGAACTACAGCCTCTATCATTGACTGATCATGTCATTTTCTAATAACCTACTGAAAACTGTTTCTTATTTGAAGTTGAGGAACTGAACTTACCGTGTAGATGTCATACATAGATGATCCAATGTGCACTGACAGTTACTGTCAAAAGAGATCAAAATCTTTAGTAAACCAATGAAGTTCACAGAAAATATTATTAAAATAACATATTTTAACCTCTCACAATAGTATGGTGGAATAGTACATTGATATTCCAATGGGTGGCTCATGCAATGATACAACATAGACTTCATGTACAATTTGATGCATGCTGCTCCTCACTTGTTCTCAAATATTACATTGTGGAAATGGCTGATCAAAAGCTATATGATTCTCCACAGAAAAGGAAGTCAACCCAAGGTACTTTGCTGCACCTCTTTGTAGCTGGTTGTAAAGTTGTGTTGGTGAAAGCCAAGTGGAGGAGACTTTCTCTTCTCTTGGATGAGTGACCTGTCACTGAAAGGATTCATGAAAGAAAAACAGAAGGAAATTCAAACAAATAACCTCCTTCCCCTTCAAAAAAGGCTGTTAACTTACTTAGGCATTCAGATGACATTTGTGAATTACTAAAGCTTCATTCTTGTGGGTGTATTATATAATTTTAACTCCCTGAAAGGATCACTGCCTTGTCATCATTCCCAAGCATGTGCTGTTCACTAGTTTATGATACATATTTGTTATAACTGTATTTCTGCAAGTTGCACGTATTAGGCTGAATATTATCAGCCCATCGCGGATCCCAGCAGTGGCATTGGATGAGGGTGGCATTGCCACCCATCACGTGTGCGGCTGGCCGACCGCAATCGTGCAGCAGCCAGCCCACTTGAATATAGGAGGCATGGGGGTGGGTGACAAGACGCCAATGGCATCGTCAGCAGAGACAAACACAGGTGCTGGCACCATATTTAAAAGTGCTGCCAGCCCTGCTTAAACTGCGACTTCACTTAGTAAGTTTGCTGTTGCTTTGCCTTTGTGCTGCTGACAGGAGACCCTGTGCTGCTGACCAAGGCCTCATAAGGCCAGGAACTAACCGTGAGCCAAGAGGGATCATGTCAGGAAGAAGACACCAGCTGACCTCATGGTTCAGTGATGCCTCCCTGCAGATCCTCCTCCAGGCTGTAAGGGAAAGGTGGGAGGTCCTCTTTCAAGGGACAGCAGGAAGAGGTCCTCCCGCCTGATCAAGCAAGCCTGGATGGAGAGGACAGAGGAGGTCAGCAGCCATGCAGTCACACTCTGAAACTGGGTCCAGTGCCGCAAAATCAATGACCTCCTTTGCTCCACCAAGGTGAGTTCTCCATACCCACCTCATCTTTGGGGCATGCATGTGGCCAAGTGGGAGGGAGCGTGACATGGTCAGGGAGCAGGGAGCATGATTTAAAAAGAGATATTAACCAGCACGAGTGTTAAGTCCGCCAACATCTTTCTCGTTGGCTTGCTTCAGCATCTACTGAGGAAGAACTATCGGAATCGGTGCCTGATGAGCTGCATGCGGCCTCTTTGCCACTGCCTCATGATTCATAGAGAGGACCCAACCCAATCAATTGCGTTACTTGTGCTTCAGACCTGGTCAGGCAGTTAATACAGGCAGCTGCAAAGTGGGTGGCAAGGGGCTTAGGCAACAGCAGATCATGTCCGATGCATGGCTGCATCTCCAAGACAGCCAGCTTTCTGTCCGAACTTGCCTCTTGCATGTCCCTTGAGGGCAGATGTGAGAAGGATTTTGGGAGCCCCCAGCAGGAGCCAAAGGGTTGCCACCAGAACAAGTGTCCTGCTGGTCGCCATGGGAAGACTAACAGCGTCCTTCTTTTTGCTTGCAAGAGAAAACGGAAAGGGCAAAGACTTGAGACTGGAAGTACAATCCCAGACATCTGAGAACAGACACCGACAGAGGAGGCGGCCCTGGAACTAGTGGGCTCCCAGGGCGGCAGTAGAATCACAGAGTGCAGAAGAGGCCCTTCGGCACATCGAGTCTGCACTGATGCATTAAAGACACCTGACCTGTCTACCTAATTCCATTTGCCAGCATTTGGACCATAGCCTTGAATGTTATGACATGCCAAGTGCTCATCCAGCTACTTTTTAAAGGATGTGAGGCAACCCCCCTCTACCACCCGCCCAGGCAGGGCATTCCAGACCGTCACCACCCTCTGCGTAAAAAAGTTCTTCCTCAAATCCCCCTTTAACCTCCCGCCCCTCACCTTAAACTTGTGACCCCTCGTAACTGACCCTTCAACTAAGGAGAACAGCTGCTCCCTATCCACCCTGTCCATGCCCCTCATAATCTTGTACACCTGGATCAGGTCACCCCTCAGTCTTCTCTGCTCCAGCGAAAACAACCCAAGCCTATCCAACCTCTCTTCATAGCTTAAATGTTCCATCCCAGGCAAATCGCCTCTGCACCCCCTCCAATGCAATCACATCCTTCCTATAATGTGGCGACCAGAATTGCACACAGTACTCCAGCTGTGGCCTTACAAAAGTTCCGTACAACTCCAACATGACCTCCCTGCTTTTGTAATCTATGCCTCGATTGATAAAGGCAAGTGTCCCATATGCCTTTTTCACCACCCCATTAACCTGCCCTTCTGCCTTCAGAGATCTATGGACAAACACGCCAAGGTCCCTTTGTTCCTTGGAACCTCCCAGTGTTAGGCCATTCATTGAATACTTCCGTGTCACATTACTCCTTCCAAAGTGCATCACCTCACACTTTTCAGCGTTAAATTCCATCTGCCACTTTTCTGCCCATTTGACCATCCCATCCATATCTTCCTTGAGCCTAAGACACTCCACCTCACTGTTAACCACTTGGCCAATCTTTGGCTCATCCGCGAACTTACTGGTCCTACCCCCTACATCGTCATCTATGTCGTTTATATAAATGACAAACAATAGGGGACCCAGCACAGATCCCTGTGATATGCCACTGGACACTGGCTTCCAGTCACTAAAACTGCCGTCTGTCATCACTCTCTGTCTCCTACAGCTAAGCCAATTTTGAATCCACCTTATCAAGTTACCTTGTATCCCATGTACATTTGCTTTCTTGAAAAGTCTCCCACGTGGGACCTTGTCAAAGGCTTTGCTGAAATCCATGTAAACTACATCAACTGCACTACCCTCATCTACACACCTGGTCACATGCTCAAAAAATTCAATTAAATTTGTCAGGCATGATCTCCCTCTGACAAAGCCATGCTGACTATTCCAAATCAAATTTTGCCTCTCCAAGTGGAGATAGATTCTCTCCTTCAGAAATTTTCTCCAATAGTTTCCCTACCACTGATGTGAGACTCACTGGTCTGTAGTTCCTTGGCTTATCTCTACAACCTTTCTTAAATAGTGAGACCACATGAGCTGTTCTCCAGTCCTCTGGCACCTCCCCCTTGGCCAGGGAGGAGTTAAAAATTAGGGTCAGAGCCCCTGCAATCTCCACCCTCGCCTGCCACAGCATCCTGGGACACAAATCGTCCGGACCTGGATATTTGTCCACTTTTAAGCCTTCCAAAACCTCCAATACCTTATCACTCCCAATGACAATTTGCTCAAGAACTTCACAGTCTCTCTCTCTGAGTTCCATATCGACATCCTCTTTCTCTTGGGTGAAGACAGATGTGAAGTATTTGTTCAATGCCCTACCAATGTCCTCTGGCTCCACCCACATATTTCCCCCTTGGTCCCTAATGCTTCCATTGATTTGCTCTCCTTGTATTTGCTAAAAGCCTCTCTTTTCCTTCTCATCGTACCCTGAATGTTTCTGGTCATCCATGGTTCTCTGGGCTTGTTGCTCCTACCAATTACCCTAGAGGGAACATGTTGAGCCTGTACCCTCCCCATTTCCTTTTTGAATGCCCCCCACTGCTCTTCTGTAGATTAACTGACAAGTAACTCTTTCCAGTCTACCTTGGCCAGATCCTGCCTTATTTTACTAAAATTCGCTCTCCCCCAATCCAAAACCTTTTTTTACAACTTGTCTATTTCTTTCTCCATAACAAGCCTAAATTGTACCATGTTGTGGTCGCTGTCACCAAAATGCTCCCCCACCAACACATCAACCACCTGTATGGCTTCATTCCCCAGAATTAGGTCCAGTAATGTACCCTTCCTTGTTGTATCCTCTACATATTGAGCTAAAAAGTTCTCCTGTATACATTTTAAGAACTCCACCCCATCTAAGCCCTTAACACGATGACTATCCCAATTAATGTTGGGAAAATTGAAATCACCTAATATAACTACCCTATTTTTACACACCTCTGCAAACTGCGCACATATTTGCTCCTCAATTCCCCGCTGACTATCTGGGGGTCTATAATAAACACCTGGCAATGTGGCTGTCCCTTTTTTATTCCTAAACTCAACCCATAAAGCTTCATTTGATGCCCCCTCCAAGATATCATCTCTCCTTACTGCAGTAACTGACTCCTTAACTAATATTGCAATGCCCCCTCCTCTGTCTCGCCTGAAGATTCTATATCCTGGGATATTGAGCTGCCAATCCTGCCCCTCCCTCAACCATGTCTCCGTGATGGCTACTATATCACAATCCTACGTGTCAATCCTTGCCCTTAACTCATCCGTTTTACCTTCAATACTCCTGGCATTAAAGTAGAGGTCTTCCATCCTGGTCTCACTCCCTTGAGACTTACTTCCACTGTATTCCCTCTGACTTGTTCACTTTCCTGTGTTTAGCTGTGTCCCTATTCTGCTAGGAGTCTGCATCCCCTCCCCCTGCCAAATTAGTTTAAACTCCTCCCAACTGCACTAGCAAACTCGCCAGCAAGGATGTTCGTCCCCCTCTGGTTCAGATGTAGACCGTCCCACTTGTACAGGTCCCACCTTCCCCAGAAATGGTCCCAGTGGTCCAGGAATCTAAAACCCTCCCTCCTGCACCAGCTCTTAAGCCACGCGTTCATCTGTGCTATTCTTCTATTTCTACTCGCTAGCACGTGTCACTGGAAGTAATCCAGAGATTACAACCCGAGTGGTCTTGCTTTTTAGTCTACTGCCTAACTCCCTGAATTCTTGATGCAAGACCTCATCCCTCTTTCTACCTATGTCATTGGTACCAACATGTACCATGACCTCTGCCTCATCACCCTCCCCATTCAGGATGCCCTGCAGCCGTTCAGTGCCATCCCAGACCCTGGCACCAGGGAGGCAACACACCATCCTGGAGTCACGTTGATGGCCACAGTAGCGTCTATCTATTCCCCTGACTATAGAATCCCCTATGACTATTGCTCTTCCTCTCTTTCCCCCTTCCTGTGCAGACAGGCTGCTTGTGGTACCAGAAGATTGGCACTGTCCACACTCCCTGGAGGAACCAGCCTCCAAAATGGAATACAGATTTGCAAGCGGGATCCCAGGGGACACCTGAACTACCTGCCTGTTTCTCTTGGACTGCCTGGTGGTCACCCATTCCCTTCCTTCCTCAAATCCCTTCAGCTGCTGTGTGACCACCTCTCTATACATGCTATCCACAATGCTCTCAGACTCACAGATGCTCCACAGTGTTTCCAGCCGTCGTTCCAGCTCTGAAACCCAAGCTTCCAGGAGCTGCAGCTGGATACACTTCCTGCACACATGCTGGTCCCGGGGACTGGAAATGTTCCCAGATTCCCACATGCAGCAAGAGGAGCAAACCATGGCTTTAAGCTCTCCTGCCATGACTAAACCCTTTAAATTTAAAACTTTAGAAGATTATTATAATTAAAAGAAACAACTAAGTCTCGTTGAAACAATGACTTGCAATTCAATCCAGTTTGAAAAATACCCACCAGGACTTACTCACCAGTCAGCTGTGCTCTTTGGAAACTCTCAGCTCCCCTCACTCTGAGGACAGGGAGGGAATGAAAGGAGCTCCTCACTCCCTCCTCACCGAACTTCCTCAGTCACAAAACTTCCACTTTAGCACTCTAATGCAACCCAAGTCAGCAATCCAGTGCAAACAAGGTCAGCACTGCAAGATGGCCCACTTTTATACTGACTGACTCTAGCCCCTGAAAACTGGTTTAATCCAATTCTCTCATTAACAAGCAGAGCCAGAGTGAACCCTGTTTAAAGCTGGTCTAAAACTCACCTTCTTCAACCCAAACAGCAACCGTTAAGTTAATCTGCTAAATAAAAGACAGACTGGACTTAAGATAAAATTAACCCTTAATTACCCTCAGTCACAAAACTTCCATTTTAGCACTCTAATGCAACCCAAGTCAGCACTCCAGTGCTCATGTGCCCACCATTGGCCTCCTAGAAAACTACAACACACACGGTTGGCATGAGCAGATCAATGCAGCAGAAGAATGGTGATCAGTCACGTCCTCTTGATACAAGGCTCCCTCCCTCTGCAGTGCTAGATTTTGCAGAGGACGGCAGACCACCACAATACGCAAGACCCACATGGGGTATACTGCAGGGCTCCACAAGATCAATCCAGGGACCAGAAACTCATCTTCAGCAGCCCAATGGCCTGCTCAATGGTCATTCGGGAGAACCCATGGCAAGTGTTGTATCTTTCCCCTGCTGCAATGCAAGGCTTTCGCACAGGCATGAGTAACTATGTCTTCAATGGGTAGCCTTTGTCCTCAAGAATCCATCCCTGAAGGCAAGTGGGGGACCAGAAAACCTGTGGCACCTGGGACTGCCGAAGTATGTAGGTTTCGTGGCTGCTTCCCGGGAAGTGGGCACACACCTTCAGGAAACACTTTTGGTGGCTGCATTCAAGTTGTATGTTGATGGAATGGAAGCCCTTCCTGTTGATGCAGGTGGCTGGCTGCTCCGTGAGAGCCTTGATAGCTCCAAAGCCGATGGTCCTCTTTGTCTGACTGTCAGAGTTGGTCCGGAACTGCACATAGTTGCTGGCCCTCTTGAACAGGGCATTGATCACCTCCTTGATGCAGCAGTGGGCTTCTTTCCTGGGGCACTACACACATGTCCCCAGTGGATCCCTGGAAAGAGATGGAGGTGTAAAGGTTGAGTGCCACGGTGATCTTCAGGGCCACCGGCATTGGGTGTCCACCAAAACCCATGGATCACAGCTCCTCCTGCAGCATGGCACATAAATTGTTGACGGTATCCCTGGCAAGCCGCAGTGTTCACTGACACTGCTGCTCGGGCTCTTGGAGGTAGCTGAGGTGAGTCGGGTATACTCTCTGCTGCGGATAGGCCCTTCTTGGCGGGGTCGGCTGATTTGGCTCCCCTAGTCGATCTTCACCAGCCTTCACCTGGCCCTGCCTCCCTCTGAGTCTCTGCTGCGCAGTGCAGGGATCTAGAAAGAATGGGTATATGAGACCCATGCCAGCTGGCCGCTCCCCCTCCTGTGCGCTGTCCCAGGAGAGATGCCTTTGGAAACTTCTCCTTGCTACTCCCCTCTGAACATGGGCTAATGCCCCTCAGGGCCCACCACCTGAGATGAAGCACACTCTTGCCTTGAGGGCTGCACTGTTTCAGGCAATGGCCATAGCACCTCCCCATTCCCCATCCTGCATTCATCCAATGCTCCCTGTGACTATCTTCCCATGGTGTCACGGAGGCCTTACCTCAGTGCTGCCACCTTTAAGCGACTGGGGATCTGAAGGCACATGATCCCCATGCACCATTCATTAAGTTGTAGACCCACAATAAAATCCGAGTCAGGGCCAATGCCAAAATATGGTAAACACCTGTTCAGCAATTGTAATTGCAGTCTCCCCGCATTGTAGTGCAGCCTTGGACATTTCCCGCCACTGACAAAATCTGGAATCGACGTTGTTGTATATTGTTGATAGCATTAAGATGCTAGGTCGGGCTTTGTTTACGGAACTCCTGGAGTCTGTGTAGGTCTAAATAATAACTCTTTTATTGTATTTACACAACTATATACACTCTCCCTAAGCATGTCTTGCTCGCACCTCTCATGATGCTTCTCGCTTCTTCTAAGCCCATATCCTATGTGACTACTACATCATCATCACCAAAACAGTGGGAAGGGTTACTCTCACTGTCTCAAACATTACCCTTTCAGAGCCTTATGCTATATCTCTCCCCAAGTCTTTGTCCATAAATATTTTTGTATTTGTACATTCATTCATTTTGACTTTACAAACTGCCTCATATCCTCCCATGTCTCTGACATCACAGATTCTGCCTGTCAGGAGGCTAAACGACTCTCCCTGATTGTGTTCTTGTCAGACTTGGAAGATCAGTAATCTTTCTCAAAAGTGTTGGTCGATGACTTGAATGGCCTTGACTTAGGTTTGTAGTATCTTGTTATCTCTGGATTTCCTGACCACCGTCTGGTTCATCCAAATATATAACTGATTGTTATTTCTGAGGAATAGGAATAAGGGGCTGAAATTTATAGTCCTACCACCGTAATCGGCAGCGGGTGAACAAAATGTCATGGAGCTGCCGCAATATTAAACCTGGTGACTCATTTTAAATAGCCAATACGAACCACCCCTCCCCGATGACGTGGTGGGGGTGGGCTGTCCATCCCCAGCAATGGTGCCAGCTGCCTGTGTGCAAGCACTGATGCCATTTTTAAAGGGACTTCGAGCCCTCACTTTCAATTTACATATTTAAAGAAAAATGTAATTAAACAAAATTAATGCATTTATTCTGCATCTCTCCCACCCCCTCCAATAACAATTAAATTAATTATTTGCCCTCTCTCCTCCCAAAACACTCCCCTTGTCCACATGACCTTCACCCCCACCACCCCCCCCCCCCCACCCCGGCACAGTGGCGCAGTGGTTAACACCGCAGCCTCACAGCTCCAGGGACCTGGGTTCAATTCTGGGTACTGCCTGTGCAGAGTTTGCAAGTTCTCCCTGTGACCGCATGGGTTTTCGCCGGGTGCTCCGGTTTCCTCCCACCGCCAAAGACTTGCAGGTGATAAGTAAATTGGCCATTGTAAATTGCCGCTAGTGTAGGTAGGTGGTAGGGAATATGGGATTACTGTAGGGTTAGTATAAATGGGTGGTTGTTGGTCGGCAAGGACTCAGTGGGCCGAAGGGCCTGTTTCAGTGCTGTATCTCTAAATAAATAAATAAAATAAACTTTACACGATAACACTTCCTATCATCCCCTACATATTAGTTTATCCCCGCTTCCCATCCACCACCACACTGAGAAACTTACCTGCTCTCCCCTCCCCACAAGTGTTATGCTTCGGTTCCCTGGTCGGGGACCTGAAGGCAAGGGAGTGCCGGTCACCAGCACGAAAATCAGACTGCGACAGACGGTGGGAACGTAAAGGTAATTAATTCAGTGATTTAAATTTATATAAATATGTTAATGGTGGTCCCATCACTGAGCGGCGGTGGGGGGGCGCCACGAGGCCTCGCCACCTCCAGCAATATTGGGCCGGGCCCTCACGACGTCGGGGTGGTTGGCGGCCCTCTCCAAGAGGCATTTTCTGGTCTCCCCCGCCACGACCCCTGACGTTGGGGGGGGTCTGTAAAATTCAGCCCCAGGTTTCCCCTATTTCGTCTTATAGTACCTTCTGAAGTATGTTCTAAATAAAATTCTGATGATTTTCATCTCTTTGGATGGCTACACCTTGGCCGGGTTTTTACCCTTGGCGGACGGGAGCCGTCCACCAACTGAAAAGTCGGTAGTGAACCCGCTTCCGCCTGGCCTGGGGATCTGACCATCATTTTGCGGGTTCCCGGCCTTTAATTGTTGTGAGGTGGGACTTTCACCCGCTTGAAGCAGGAAGTCCCGCCTAATAGAGCTGCTGGACAATCAGCAGGCCAGCAGCTCTCTGTCCCAGCAGCACCGCTGGGAGCGGAGAGGAAGCGCGAGGAAGATGTCGGAGAACCCCGGAATGCAGGTAAGTTGTTGTTGCCTCGCCGAGGGTGATCGGTCGGGCCCTGGCAAAGCAGGGGTGGTCGACTGGGGGGATGGGGAGCGTGTTGTGTGTTGGGGGTGTTTGGGGCAGCGGGGGTGCCTGATCAGGAGGGCCCCCACAGCTCATCAGAGAGCAGCCTGCTTTTTGCAGGCGGCTTTTCTCGGGCTTAGCCGCCCAACCAGCCATGGGTAAAATCCCAGTCGCGGTGGGCGGAGGCCCTTAAGTGGCCCCCCCCCCCCACCACCACCCCCATCACCTTACAACTCTTCAGGGGGGCATAAAATTCCGGCCCTTCTCTTCCTAGTTCTCGTATCCGTACTTTTTCTTATTCTTTCATCCTGGGTAGGTTTCTGGTATGAAATCTCTTATTGTAATTGTGTGCTTGTTGTTTCCTGTCCACACAGATACAAAGAGTACCATTTGGTTTTGGAGCTGGAACCATAGCCGAACAACACACTGTTGGCTTTGTGACTGCAGAAATGACTCCCATCCTGGTCATCTCTTCCAGCTGATATTGAACTTGGAAGGTGCGGTTGAGGTACCATTTTAGGCATGAAGATACATCCCGGTCTGGCATCTTCTCTTAACGTTAGTCTTCAGTCTTCCTAGACCCAAAAATAGTTTATTAAAGTCTGCTTGAAAGTGACTATTGGACTCTGACTGTTAGATTTCATCCACATTTTCAATTAGATGTAGGTCTAAGCACACTTTTCTGCTGTACCGAGAAATTCTTGGTTTTTCAGAACTTAACGGGTTTCCATTAATTGCCTTATTATCTGTCCAACAGTATTGGACTGTTGCTTGTAGCTTTCCCTTAACCTTCAGTTCAATCCCTCCTGGACCATGTAACTGCGTGTCTGATAGATGTAAGGAATGCGTCAACACCATGGCTCTTGGTCTGACAACACTGCGACACTTGCACCTGTGTCCATTTTGGAATTAGTAATATGTCCATTGACATAAATGCCTGCTGTCCAGAATGCCAGGTTGATATAATTAATCTCCCCTAGGAGGTCTCCTGGTTTATCTTCCAATGGAAGTTGTTCCACTTCATTCACAGCTCTTTGTGTGAAGACTTTTTATTTGGCATATGTATAAGAAGGGGTCTTGCTCTGGCACATCTTTCCAAAATGGCCTGTCTTTTACAATTAAAGCATTCTGCTTTAGTAACAGGACACTGTTCGAGCCTGTGGGTCTTTTCAATGCGACAGCGCTGGCAGGGTTTCACAGCGTCATGCATCTTCCCACCTGAGTGTACCTTCTTATCTGGAGATTGCTTTTCCATCCTGGGCTTCAGGAATTGTACAGTTATTGGATTTTTTCTGGCACAAGGTTTCTCTTCAGCCCGCAGGATGGTTCTATCTTGTCTTTGAACCATCTGTGTCACTTTCTCGAAATGAGGTCATCTTTTTACTGTAAGAGATCTAATAGACTCGTCAGTTATTCCCATTACTTGTCAATCCCCTTTCAACTAGACTTCAGTTCTCCATAACTCACATCCCTCAGCCAATCTGTACAAATCATTAATGAAAGTGTCCACTGATTCACCCAACTTCTGGATCCTTTCAGTAAACTTTGCTCTTTCCGGGATCTTATTGCCTCTCAAATTAAAGTATTTATCAAAGGCTTGTAAAACATCATCAAACTTGTTTGAAGCCTCATTGATGCCTTGTCTTCCGATCACATCTTCAGCAATTACACCCATGGACTATAGTAGAGTATTTACTTGCTCCGCTTCAGATTTGGTGTGTAGCTGAGATGCTATTATAAATCTTAGAAATCTTTATCTTCACATGGACCAATTCAGTATCTGATTCGGCCCTTCCAAATTCTGAAAGCTTTCTGGCATCACTTATTTTGAATCCATCGTTTGCTAAACTCTTTAGGGTGCTCCCTTAGTATATAGAATTTTTTGTTGCTTTAACAGAGGAGTTCCTGCTCTTTTCAGAGGTTTCCTGCACTTCATCTTCACACTGTGCTCAAGTAATGGCTGCCAACTCTGGTCCCACCTTTGAGGGATTGGTTTTTCTCCCCAATTTGTCTGCCCAGTGTGCCGTTAGACATTATTTCTACCCTTTTCAAATTGTTTCTTACCTGATCCCCGACTGTCACTCAGTTCTGTGACTCGCAGTGTGTGATCACTTGACCAGGATTCTTCTCGCAGACCACCATGCTTCTGTGGTGCAGCCTGAATGCCTGTGTGGCTGACTCACCAACTGTCTGTGTCGTCCTTCGGCTATGGAGCAGCTCTGGAGCTCTTTGCAGTCTCCCGAAAAGGTCTTCAGTCTCCTTAGTGCTACTGTACCAAGTTAGGTCTTTTAATATTCTTTGGGTATGTTCACCATTGCAACCTTGTTGTATATTGTTGATACTGTTTAAGATGCTAGGTCGAGCTTTGTCTGCAGAACTCTTGGAGTCTGTGTAGGTCTAAATAATATCTTGTTTATTGTATTTACACAACTATACACACTCTCCTTATTCAGTTCTTGCTAGCACCCTTCATAATGCTTTTTCCAAGCCTGTTACCCATGTGATTATTACATCATCACCACCACTACAGTGGGAGGGATTACTCTCACTGCCTCAAACATTAACCCTTTCAGACCCTTATAGTAGAATGTCACGACGTTGGGTTTCCCATCCCAATTTTTTGATCTCCCACATGCCTCCAATACAGCTCCTGCTGGCTGGATAAAATTCAGCCCATTATGTTAAAGAAATTCATTATCCTCTCTCAAGACGCTATGAGCCGCTCAACCTCCACCCACCCCCCCTCCCCCCCCCCCCCCGTCACCCCCCGCTCCCAGTTGAGTTGTATATGAGTCCTGGGCCATTTTAACTCCCAGGCTTCATTTGAATTCAACAGGACTGGTTTCTGCCTGAATCCTGTGGGAAAGACATCAGAGCTGGTGGGCTGGAGTAGGAATTCAATCAGTTTCACTAATGTCCTTTAGGGAAGGGAATCTTCCGTCCTTACCCAGTCTAAACTACATGTGACTCCAGACCCACAACAATGTGGTTGACTCTTAAATGTCCTCTGAAATGGTCTAGTAAGCCATTCAGTTGTACAAAGGCACCTGACGAAAGTTTAAAAGAAATAAAACCGGATGGAACAACCAGCATCGAACTACGCAATGGAAGTGACAATGATAAAGCCAGTCCTCCTAACTAACACCTGGGAGCTTGTGCCAAAAGTCCTGTCTTCACATTGAGGATACCCTCCATCGTGTTGTGTGGCACTACCACCATGCTAAATGGGATAGATTCAGAACAGATCTGGAAAATCAAAACTGGTCATCCATGAGGCACTGTGGACCATCAGCAGCAGCAGAATTGTATTCAACCACAATCTGTAACCTCATGGCCCGGCATATCCCTCAGTCTACCATTACCCTCAAGCCAAGGGATCAATCCTGGTTCAATAAAGAGTGCAGAAGAGCATGCCAGGAGTAGCACCAGGCATAGTTAAAAATCAGGTGTCAACCTGATGAAGCTACAACAAGGGATTAGATGTATGCCAAACAGTCGAAGCAGAATGCAATAAACAGAGCTAAGTGATCTCACATGCAGTCATGAATGGCGGTGGACAATTAAACATCAAATGGAGGAGGAGACTCCACAAATATCCCCATCCTCAGCAAAGGGGGAAGCACAGCACATCAGTGCAAAAGAAAAGGCTGAAGTAGTTGTGACCATCTGCAGCCAGAAATGCCAAGTGGATGATCCATCTCAGCCTCCTCCTGAGGTCCCCAGCATCACAGGTGCGAGCAACAGCCGAAGGTACTGGTCCTGACAACATTCCGTCAATAGTACTGAAGATTTGTGCTCCAGAGCTAGCCGTACCCCTAGCCAAGCTGTTCTAGTACAGCTACAACACTGGCATCTACTGAACAATGTGGAAAGTTGCCCAGGTATCTCCTGTCCACAAAAAGCAGGACACACCTAATCCAGCCAATTACCGCTTAATCAGTCTCGATCATCAGCAAAGTGATGGAAGGTGGCGTCAACAGTGCTGTCAAGTGCCAATTAAGTAGCAACAATCTGCCCACTGATACTCAATTAGGGTTCCGCCAGGGCCACTCAGCTCCTGATTTCATTACTGCCTTGGTCCAAACATGGGCAAAAGAGCTGAATTCAAGAGGTGAGGTGAGAGTGACTGCTCTTAACATCAAGGCAGCATTTGACTGAGAGTGGCATCAAGAAGCCCTCACCAAATTGAGGTCAATGGGAATCAGGGGGAAAACTCTTCACTGGTTGGAGTCATAGCTAGCACAAAAGAAGATGCCTGTGGTTCTTGGAAGCCAAAAATCTAAGCCCCAGGGCATTGCTGCAGGAGTTCCTCAGAGCAGTATTCCAGGACCAACCATCTCCAGCTGCTTCATCAATGACCTTCCCTCCATCGTAATGTCAGAAGTGGGGATGTTCGCTGATGATTGTATGATGTTAAGTACCATTCACAACTTCATAGATACTGAAGCAGTCCGTGTCCATATGCAGCAAAATCTGGACAACATTCAGACTTGGGCTGATAAGTGGCAAGTAAAACATTCACGCCACACAAGTGTCAGGCAATGACTATCTCCAACAAAAGCAATCTAAAAATCTCCCCTTGACATTCAACTGCATTACCATTGCTGAATCCCCCACCATCAACCTCCTGGGAGTTACCCATTGACCAGAAACTGAACTGGAACAGCCATATAAATACTGTGATTACTAGAGCAGATCAGAGGCTGGGAATTCTGTGGTAAGTAACTCACCTCCTGACTCTCCAAAGCCTGTCCAGCATATACAAGGCACAACTCAGGAGTGTGATTGAATACTTTCCAATTGCCGGATGAGTGCAGCTCATAAAACACTCAGGAAGCACAATACCATTCAGGAAAAAGCAGCTCGCATGATTGACACTCCAATCACCAACTTTAACATTCACTCCCTCCACCACCGACACACAGTGGCAGCAGAGTATACCATATACAAGATGCACTGCAGCAGCTCACCACACCTCCTTCAACAGCACCTTCCAAAACCCTGAACTCTTCCACCTAGAAAAGGCAGCAGACGTGGGAGCACCACCATCTGCAAGTTCCCCTCCAAGTCACACACCATCTTGACTTGGAAATATATCGCCGTTCCTTCACTGTCGTTGGGTCAAAATCCTGGAACTCCCTTCCTAACAGCATTGTGGGTGCACCTGCATCAGATGCACTGCAGCGGTTCAAAAAGGCAGCTCACCACCACCTTCTCAAGTGCAACTAGGGATGGGCAACAAATGCTGGCCTTTCTAGCGACGCCCGCACCCCATGAGCCAGCGATGTCTGCACCCCATGAAACGAATAAAAAAAAAAGGATATAACCGGAGATTCAAGAGTTACTGGGAGATCTGAAAGGAACTGCCAGTGGTGAGAGAGAAAGAAAAGACTGGGCTAAAAAGGACCAAGGACTTCTGTGGGGCCTGGAGAAGCACTTATGCTGTACCTGGCTCATGAGAAATCTGAACCAAAAGTTTAAAAAATTTATTACCTTGGCCTCTTCTTGTCATTCTACTGCCTCCTGCCAGTTTTCACTGTGGCATCGTGCAGACTTCCTGTTTCTCTGAGTTAGAAAGAAATTGCAGCACCGATGGCATAATTGGGCCATGACATCATCCTGTTAATTAGGCCTGCACCTATCTGAGATGAACGGCTCTCCTGTGTCTGTAATGTCTCTGGTTCAAATGGTGTCTGGCAGGAACACATCAGGAATGCAATGTGAATCCCCGGGCTGCCATGTCAGTACCCACATCGCCTTGTTCTCGACCTACAGCCTGGGTTAAAATCTGGGCTATAGTATCTACAAATTTAATTTACTAACCTAATACCAAGAATTAAATAAATAGACGTTGAATGTTCGTGCATTCCCAAAGAGGAGCAGCATTCCCAATAGAGACAAGGCTGCTGATTATCTGACCAATGGTCCCATCAAGCTCAGCATCCCACTGGGAGCAAAGGATTGTTAAATTTACGGTCTAGTTCTATCTGATGAATGTAAAAGCCTAAAGCATCATGGAGGTGAAATTCAAAAATAGGCAAAATAGGCAATTGCAGAATGGCTGCCCATTATGCAACTCATCTCATCATTTTACCAGTAATGCCAATGAAAAGGGAAATCAAATGGGGTGCATAATGGATCCACCTTTGCCCATTTTAAGTACTCACCAAAACTGAATTTCAAAACCCATGCATTTGAATAACAGGAAAGATATTTGAAATCCACAATGCTAATTTTATGGTATAGCCATGACCGTTAAGTGAATCTGATTTTATCATCTCAGTAATAGCAAACAACTGAGTTTCCATGGATATAAAAACATTTCAATCCAGTCTAGAACAAAGCAAAGATACTGATCACAGGGATCAAAAACATTAACCGCAAAGTAAATCAAGTGTAGTTGAAGGTTAAATTGCCCTAATGAACTTAAAAGTGCAGTATTAGGTAAAAAGTAAATTTCTCTATCTCATAGTGTTCTATCATTTGGATTCATATAAGAGATATTCCTTTGCTACAATTTCCTTGCAGCAATCAGACACATTCTGAACGGACACATGCACAGAGACATATTCACCCAATTTGCATGCACTCATGGGCACATCGAGCTTGGTGTTCTTGTCCGATGTGCCAGTGAATATGAACAATGAGCCAAAGGCAATTTGTTTATGCAGTACAAGGTGCAATGGGCCTTTTGTTTGCTTACCAATGATTTTGTGTTTTGCCTGTGGCCAAATGTTCAGTTCAAACAGATCTCCTCTATGTACACAAAGCATTTACCTCTGCAAAGCCTCAACTTTTAGCGGCTACCTCCTGTTTTATTCAGTACAGAAGGGGAGTGAACATGGCATTTAATCTGAGAATAAAACTATCACCGACATTATAAGAAGAACTTTAAAAAAAGCCAACCAGCTAATCCTTAATGCAGTCATTCCTCTTGTGTGCATTACCCATATTGAGCCCTGTACAGTCAATGCATTCTTAAACACTGATATCCCAGCACCTGACTTCCAACCTTTGTTTGGACACGTGGTTTGAATCGGGCATGTTTGGTAATTGCCTATTATCTACATTCCCTTGCACAACTGCTGGATACCAGGCAGGATTGATTGACTGTTAATTTGGATTTGGTACTTGAATTAATTTTTATTTTGTTCACCATTAAATAAAGGAAACTTACCATATTTAATAAGAATAATACATCAAGCATAAAATATGCACGCCAGACTCTGCGATGTCCACTGGTCGCAGAAGGCCTCAAGTGTACCAATGGGCACTGTGTACTCCTTCTCCAAGGCCATCCGGGCACAGACAGGGCTGGCGTGAGAGACAGGTAGCCAGAGAAACACCTGTGTAGGCCTGAAAAGGTCACCTTGGACAGGGCCAGGAGTAGATCCATGAGGAAGTCCTCCGACTTGCTGTCCCTACACACCCCACCCTCACTAGCCAAAGATCAGGAGTATGGGAGTGAAGTGGAGTCAGCCCCTTCAAATAGTGGAAAAGGGCTTGCAAACTCTCAAATTACTTGATTTTACTTTGGACAGAGACCTGCTTCTTTGAAGTGGTTTCCTTCACTTGGAGAAGGGGACTCACAAAATCCCTTCAATGGCCTGTCTGTACAAAACACTATTCCTGTACTGCATCTTTTTGGTCTAACACTCTTGAAAGCTTTCCATTCTCTGCTGGCTTGATCATTAGAGTTCAATGTGTTCTCAGTTGGCTCTTCACGTAATAAGGTGGATTTCTAAAATCATATTTGGAACTTTGGTAAAATTTTCATTTTGAATTGGATATCCAGATATATCCCAACTAATAGTCTTCAATTTAAATGCTAGACAACCACAGTAAAAAGTAATCGCATCTTTCACAGAAAGAAAGAAAGACATTTATAATCACCGGGCATCCCAAAGTGCTTTACATCTAATTAAGTACTTTTGAGGTGTAGTTTTTTTCCCAGAAACATAATTTATTCATAAAAATCTGCAAAAAAATACATCACAAAACAGTTCAAAACAGTTCTAAGTTGACATGCCAGAAAGTACAAAAGAAATCAGTTTTCTTCAATACAGAACCTGAGTTGCCTCACAACCCTTCCATTCTATTTTACATGAAATGTACATTTGCATTACACAGCAAAACCATATTTTGGTGCATACAGCCCAAGGGGTTTAACACAGGTTCCAGCCCCTCAGTTCACTATGGCGGGAGGACTTTACACCATGACCTTTCCCCATTGAGCTTTTGCGGCGTCTGGCCCAAACTTTAGTGCGTCACTCAGCAAGTAGTCCTGGACCTTGGAATGTGCCAGTCTGCAACACTCAGTTGCAGACAGCTCTTTGCTCTGGAAGACCAGCAGGTTTTGGGCAGACCAAAGGGCGTCTTTCACCGAATTGATGGTCCTCCAGCAGCAGTTGATGTTTATCTCGGTATATGTGACTGGGAACAACCCGTAGAGCACAGACATCCGTGTTATCGAGCTGTTTGGGTCAGGAACATAAGAACATAGGAAGATAGGAACAGGAGTAGGCCATTCAGCCCCTCGAGCCTGTCCCATCATTCAATGAGATCATGGCTGATCCGCGACCTAACTCCATATACCTGCCTTTGGCCCATATCCCTCAATACCTTTGCTTAACAAAAATCTATCTCAGATTTAAAATTAACAACTGTTCTAGCTTCAACTGCTGTTTGTGGGAGAGAGTTCCAAATCTCTACCACCCTTTGCGTGAAGAAGTGCTTCCTAACATCTCTTCTGAACAGTCTGGTCCTAATTTTTAGACTACGCCCCCTAGTTTTAGAATTTCCAACCACTGGAAATAGTTTATCTTTATCTAGCCTGTCTTTTCCTGTTAATATCTTGAAGACTTCGATCAGATCACCCCTTAACCTTCTAAATTCTAGCGAAAACAGGCCTAATTTGTGTAATCTCTCCTCGTAACTTAACTCCTGTAGTCCAGGTATCATTCTTGTAAACCTACATTGCACTCCCTCCAAGGCCAATATATCCTTCCTAAGGTGTGGTGCCCAGAACTGCTCACAGTACTCCAAGTAGGGTCTAACCAGGGTTTTGTACAGCTGCAGCATAACCTCTGTGTCTTTATATTCCAATCCTCTGGATATAAAGGCTAGCATTCCATTAGCCTTTTTGATTATTTTCTGCACTGGCTCGTGGCATTTTAAAGATCTATGCACCTGAACCCCCAAGTCTCTTTGGACATCCACTGTACTTAACCTCTTCCCATTTAGAAAGTACCCTGCTTTATCCTTTTTTGGTCCAAAATTGATAATCTCACACTTGCATGCATTGAAATCCATCTGCCACAGTTTTGCCCACTCACCTAGTCTGTCAATCTCTTTGCAATTTTATGCTATCATCTTGACTGTCTACAATGCAGCCTAACTTTGTATCATCAGCAAGTTTGGATATATGACTTACTATGCCATCATCCAAGTCGTTCATGAATAATGTGAATAATTGAGGCCCCAACACAGATCCCTACGGGACACCACTAGTCATATCCTGCCAATCAGAGTACTTACCCATTATCCCCACTCTCTGTCGCCTACCACTCAACCAACTTCCTAACCACGTCAATAATTTGTCCTCAATTCCATGGGCTTCTACCTTAGTTAACAGTTTCTTATGTGGGACTTTATCAAATGCCTTCTGGAAGTCCATACAAATAACATCCATAGACATTCCCCTGTCCACTACCTTAGTCACCTCTTCAAAAAATTCAATGAGATTTGTTAGGCATGACCTTCCCGTCATGAATCCATGCTGGCTGTCCCTGATTAACTGAAATTTTTCTAGGTGTTCAGTCACCCTATCCTTGATTTTGGACTCCAGCAACTTTCCCACCACAGATGTCACTCCTAGCCCCGTCAGGCTAACTGGTCTGTAATTTCCTTGGTTCCCCCTTTCACACTTCTTAAAAAGTGGAGTGACGTGCAACTTTCCAATCCAGAGGGACCACTCCTGAATCTAGGGAACTCTGAAAGACTATAGTTAGGTCATCTACAATGTGCTCCCCTACTTCTTTTAACACCCTCAGATGGAAACCGTCAGGTCCTGGAGATTTCTCACTCTTTAGTTCCATTAAGTTCCTTGTGACTGATGTTTTACTTACGTTAATTGTATTAAGTCCCTGTCCCCTATCGGCTATTAATTGTTTCGGGACTTCCGGCAAGTTATCCTCCTTTTCAACTGTAAATACTGAGGCAAAGTAATTGATCAACATGTCTGCCATTTCCCCCATTATCAATGACAATATCTCCATTTTCAGCTTTTAGTGGGCCTACATTGCTCTTGACCACCTGTTTTCCCTTTATGTAACTATAACATTTCTTCTTATTGATTTTGATGTCCCTTGCAAGTTTCCTGTCATAATCTCTTTCAGTAGCTCTTATAAGCTGCTTTTTGACCTTTTGCTGGTCTTTGTATCGATCCCATTCGGCCAGACCTGTGCTGTGTTTTGTATTTTTGTAAGCCCTTTCTTTTTGTTTTATGCTATTTCTAATCTCTTTTGTTGTCTATGGCTGTTTTATCTGTGAAGTGGAGCTTTTTTTTTCTCAGGCATATATACTCACTCTTTATTTCGTTAAATGTTTCTTTAAATATTCTCCACTGTTCTTCAGTTTGACCCATTAACAGATCTACCCAGTTTATCGTGGACAGTCTCTGTCTCATCCCGGTAAAGTCAGCCTTACCCAAGTCTAAAATTCTAGTGGCTGATTTGTGCTTTTCACTTTCAAACGCTACCTTGAATTCGATCATGTTGTGAGCACTATTTGATAAATGTTAGGCTACTAATTAAATTTGGCTTATTACTCATAACTAAATCTAATATTGCCTGTCTTCTTGTTACATCTCGGACATATTGCTGTAGGAAACTATCCTGGACACATTCCAGAAATTCATTACCTTTCTGACAGGTGCTAGTCTGCCTCTCCCAGTCTCTCTGTAAGTCAAAATCCCCCATTAATACTACTCAGCCTTTGTTACACACTTACCTAATTTGTGCATTTATCCAATCTAACACCTCAGAAATGCTACCAGGGGGTCTATACACAACACCTATTACAGTTTTAGATCATTTTCTGTTCCTCAATTCCACCCATAAGGTCTACACTGGATGATTTCCCCTCATTATATCCTTCCTCACCAATGAGGTGATATTATTTCTAATCAGTAAGGCTACTCAACCCCCTCTGCCATTTTCCCTGTCCCTCCTGTAAACTTTATAACCAGGTATATTTAGTTCCCAGTCCCGACCATCCTGCAGCCACGTCTCCGCAATGGCCACCACATCATAATCTTCCATTTGAATTTGCGTCTGCAGCTCATCTAGTTTATTCCTTACACTCCATGCATTTGTATATGGAACTCTTACTTGGGCTATACCCCCTAACCTGTCCCTCAGCACTGATGCTTTATTCGCCTGCTTATTATTTCTCTCTTCTGGTTTAACCAGTATACTTCTTGCAGTTTGGTAACAACCAGCCTCACCACTAACCTGCGCTCCTACCTTCGCCTTTAACTTCCTGTTTTTCCATGCAACTGAACCCTCCCCTCACTATTTAGTTTAAAGCCCTATCTATAGCCCTAGTTATGCAATTTGCCAGGACTCTGGTCCCAGCATGATTCAGGTGGAGCCCATCCCATCGGAACAGCTCCCTCCTTCCCCAGTACTGGTGCCAATGTTCCACGAATTCAAACCCATTTCTCCCTCACCAATCTTTGAGCCACACATTTACCATTTTAATCTTATTGACCCTTTGCCAATTTGCTCGTGGCTCAGGTAGTAATCCGGAGATTATTACCTTTTTGGTTCTGCTTTTTAATTTAGACCCTAGCTGCTCATATTCCCTCAGCAGAACCTCTAACCTCGTTCTACCTATATCGTTGGTAACTACTTGGACCACGACAACTGGATCTTTCCCCTCCCACTCCAAGTTCCTCTGCAGCCCAGATGAGATATCCCGAACCCTGGCACCAGGTAGGCAACAGAGCCCTCGGGACTCTGGATCCTGGCCACAGAGAACAGTGTCTATGCCCCTAACTATACTATCCCCGATTACGACTACATTTCTCTTTTCTCCCCCCACTTGAATGGCTCCCTGTACCACGGTGCTGTGGTCAGTTTGCTCATCCTCCCTACAGTCCCTGCTCTCGTCCACACAAGGAGCAAGAATCTCGAACCTGTTGGACAAGGACAATGGCTGAGGCTCCTGCAGCACCATCTTCTGGATCCCTGCCTCACTCATAGTCACACCCTCCTGTCCCTGACCATTGGCCGAATTCAAGGTAGTTAATCTAAGGGGTGTGACTACCTCCTGAAACACAGCGTCCAGGTAACTTTCCCCCTCCCTGATGTGTTGCAGTGTCCGATGCTCAGACTCCCGCTCATCAACTCTGAGCCAGAGTTCCTCGAGCAGCCAACTTGCTACAGATGTGTTCACCAGGAACCACAATGGGGTCCACCAGCTCCCACATCATGCAGGTACAACACATCACCTGGCCCTGCAACTCTATTTTATATAATTAGATTTTAATTCGTTATTTAAATTTCCGACTGGTCTTTAGCTTTTTTTTAACCGCTTTTTTCTTTAGTTTATATACTTATAAATTATTCTAGTCTTACTCTATGTTGATTCAATTAAATTAAATGAAAAACTCACCTGAATACTGACCCCAGCTGCTCTCTGTTTCCCTGCTCTCACTGTTCAATGTGACGTCACTCTGATGTCACTTTTTTTTCCCTGGCTCCTTGGGCTCCGCTGCTCTCTGCCTCTCTCACACAGGTTTTTGGCACGCTTTTATACCTCCGTTCCTGCTGCTCCTCGGGCTCCGCTGCTCTCTGCCTCTCAACCTGAACCTCGACAAAAACCATTGCATCTCTTTCTACACCTGCTTTGCAAAGGCACATTCCAGAAGGAGGTGGGCACCAGTCTCTTCCCCACCACAGCCACCTCGAGGGCAGCGTGCGGAGGCAGTGAGATTTCAAGCATGCAGGAAGGATCTGACAGCGAGGGCCCTTCTCACCACCAGCCAAGCTAGATCTTGGTGCTTGTTTGAAAGTTCTGGTGATGATGCATTCTACCAAATGACTTTGGCAGTCTGCTCAGGGAACCATCAGATAGGATCCACCATCGCCTTTTCCCATAGGGCCTTGAGGACATTCCGTGCAGACCACTGCCTAATGGATTGGTGGTCAAAGGTGTTTCGCTGCACAAACATTTCCACGAAGGATAGGTGGTACGGCACAGTCCAACTGGATGGAGCATTCCGCAGCAGTGTGACCAGAACCATCCTTCGCAACACCGGGGACAGATAGAACCTCAGCACGTAGTGACACTTGGTGTTTGCATACTGGGGCTGTATGCACAGCTTGATGCAGCCGCACATAAAGGTGGTCATCAGGATGAGGGCGACGTTGGGTACGTTTTTTCCCCCTTTATCCAGAGATTTGAACATCATGTCCCTCTGGACACGGTCCATTTTGGATCTCCAGATCAAGCAGAAAATAGCTCAGGTGACCGCCATGACACAGGAGTGGGGTATGGGCCAGACCTGCGCCACTACAGCAACAACATGAGCGCCTCGCACCTGATGACCAGGTTCTTACCCGCAATAGAGAAAGAATGCTGCTCCCACATGCTCAGTTTATGATCTGCCATTGCTACTCCCTCCTTCCAGGTTTTGGCACATGCCCCAGCCCTTCCGAACCATATCCCCAGCACCTTCAGGTAGTCTGACCTGACGGTGAAGGGGACAAAGGATCAGTCAGTCCAGTTCCCAAAGAACATAACCTCGCTCTTGCTGCGATTTACTTTGACTTCCGAGGCCAGTTTGAACTGGTCGCAGATGTTCATCAGTCTGCGAACGGACAGCGGATCCGAGCAGAAGAGGGTGACGTCATCCATGTACAGGGAGGCTTTGACCTGAGTGCCTCTGCTGCCTGAGATTGTCACCCCACTTATGCCCGCATCCTTCCTAATGGACTCAGCACAAGGCTCGATACAGCAAACAAACAAGACAGGGGAGAGAGGACAGTCCTGTTTGACTCCAGATTTGATCGGGAAACTTTCTGATTCCCATCCATTGATTGAGACTGCACTACTGATATTTGTGTAGAGCAGTTGGATCCAATTGCAGATTCCTTCCCCAAACCCCATTTTGGAGTGTACATCCATCATGCAGATGTGCAATATCCTGTCAATAGCCTTCTCCTGGTCCAAGCTGATGAGGCAGGTGTCCATCCCCCGTCCCGTACATAGGCGATCGTATCCCTGAGTAGAGTGAGACTATCAGAGAGCTTCCTGCTGGGTACACTACAGGTCTGATCGGGGTGAATCACCAACTCCAGAGCAGACTTGACCTGACTGGTGATGACTTTGGACAGTATCTAGTTGTCTACTTAAGCAATGAGATGGGCCGCCAATTTCTGATTTCCGCCCTCTCCCCCTTCTGCTTATAGATGAGGGTGATGATGCCTTTTCTCATGGATTCTGACATGTTGCTGGCCAGAAGCATACTCTCGTATGCTTCCAGCAGGTCTGGGCCGATCTAGTCCCACAGAGTTGAATACAACTCGACCTGTAAGCCGTTGCTTCTGGGAGTTTTACTTGTCTCGAAGGTCCTGATGGCCTTTGTCAGCTCATCCAGAGTTAATGGTTTGTCCAGTCTCTCCCGCATGCTGTCATCTAAGACTTCCGTGATAGGAAGGACTGGGAAGCAGTGCTGTCTGTGGGCTTCACGTCATGCAGCCCAGCATAAAAGGATTTGCTAATCCATAGTATGTCAGACTGCAAAGACGTTACTGAGCCGTCCTCTTCCTTCAGGCTGCTGATCACAGAGCTCTCTCTGTGTACCTTTTGGAAGAAGTAACACGAGCACACCTCATCCTGCTCAACGGAGAGGACTCTGGACTGGAAAGTGATCTTGGCTCTTCACCTCTTGGAGATCCTCCTTGACCTCGACCCCCTTCAACTGCAGCTGGAGCAGATTCTGGAGTCTGGATATTTCCCTCTGTCTCTCTCTCACCTTATGAAAAGCTTTGAGGATAAGGAACCTCTTGATGTTCACCTTGATCGCTTTCCACCAGTGCACCGGAGACTCAAAGAGGGGTTTCACAGTTCTCCATCCTTTGTAATCCCTTTTGAGTTCCTCAATGTTCTCTGGGGTCAGCAGTTTTACGTTCAACTTCCATGTCCCAATGCCAACCCACTTGCCGTCCTGTAAGTGACAGTCGGGTAGGAAGCAGTGGTCAGGAAAGAACACCAGCTTGACGTCGGTGGATCTGACCGTGAATGCATGGGACACAAACAGGAAGTCAATCCTGGAAAGGGCAGACCTGTCCGGTCTTGACCAGGCGTATCTACACTGTGCTCCATCTGCAGGGTTGCTGATGACGTCATGCAGCTTGACATCTTTTATTGTTTCCATTAGGAATCTGGACGTAGCATCCAGTTTGCTGTCGTCACTGCCGGATCGTCCAGCTGCATCAATGATGCAGTTGAAGTCACCGCCTAGAATGACTGGCCTGGACGTCACCAGCAGCAGTGGGAGCTGCTGGACGATGGTTAGCCGCTCGCTGTATTGGACCGGGGTGTACACATTGATTAACCGAAGTGGAGCATTGTTGTACATTATGTCTGCTACGAGGAGGTGACCGCCCACCACCTCCTTAACTTCGGAGATGGTGAAGTTGCCTCCCTGCAGCAGAATACCCAGGCCGGAGGAACGGGAATCATTTCCACCTGACCAGATCAATGGCCCGTGGGACCACCAGTACGACCATTGCCTGTAAGTGCTGAGGTGCGGTATTCCACACTCCAGCAGAGACAGTAGGTCGGCTTTGACCTTGGCAAGGTAAACCAATGTTGAAACACATTGCGTAGTGGATTTAATGCTACGCATGTTAATAGAAGCAATCTTTATACTCATTTAAAATCGGATGTTGCTTACCACACCAGGTGTCCTTACTAGTCCCAGTTCTTGGGTATTTTCCTGCATACCATAATGTGCACAAGCTGTTGTACATGCGTTGGGCTCAGAAACCCCTTCTGGTCACTCACAGGGGGTTTATTCCATTGGGGTGACAACAGGGGGTCTTGTAGGCAGCACGGTTTGGACTGTCCTCTGCAGGAGGTGTCTTTCCCCTCTGTTCCTCCTCGAGGATATGTCTGCTCCCAGCTTCCCGGAGCTGGAATGCGCTGGATATCTCGCTGGGTTCACTGTTACAATGTGAGGAACACAGCAGCTAATTAGTACACAGCAATGTGATAGTGACCAGATAGTTTGTTTTTATGATGTTAATTGAGGGATAAACATTGGCCAGGACACTAAGGCCAACTTCCCTGCTCTCCTTTGAGCTAATGCCACAAGACCTTTTACATCCACTTGTGAGGACAGATAGGATCTCAGTTTAATATCTGAAAGACAGTACCTCTAACAGTGTAGCACTCCCTCAGTACTGCAGAGGAGTGTCAGCTAAGAATTTTGTGGTCAAGTCCTGGAGTAGGAAATGAACCCATGGCCTTCTGTTTTAGAGGCCAGTGTGCTACCACTGAGCCACAGGACTAATTTATGGACTTTGGAGGTGCTGACCATGGCTTTCTTAGACTGGGCTTTGGGCAAGAAATAAAATGACCAGCAGCAACAGCTTGCTGAGGAGCAACCTGTAGGTAGTCCGCAGAAAAGGGAATATTGGAGAGGGGAGCATCAAAGTATGAATCAGATATTTAAACGGGATCTTCTAACACCCTTCTTGGCAATTTGGACACCATTCAAGAATGAGCTAATGACCTGATAACCTTCAATTTCTCTTTCCACCCCCTTTATTTTTAATTTGATCCTATTTTGTCAATACTATTATGGTCAGTGCTCTTCTGGACATTTCTTCCTTACTTCTTTGAAACTCCATATATGCCATGCTCCATGCCTCCTCTCTGTATTCTCTGTATTGATATCAACAGCAGAATTTTACTGGCTCCCAGGCTGTGGATTCAGAGGTGGTGGTGGGGTGGGGGGCGGGGGGGTGCGGGGTGGGGGGGTGGTTGTGGGTTGCGGTAAAATAGCAGGCAGCTGCACTGAGATGACTCCTTGATGCAGTCCCACTGCCAGGCATTTTCCTAGCAGTGGGACCGGATGTGGAGCTGCTGCCCTGTCCAAGGAGGTGGGCAGCTGATTAAGTGCCATTTTATGGAGCCGTGTGGGGAGGCCGCCAGCTTAATGAAGGTGGACTACCTGCAGCAGCCTGGAGGGCCATCGGGGCAGGAGGCTACATGGCCCAAAGAGGGGGCCGGGGGCAGGGAAAGAAGCCCCCGCAGCCCCAACAATCTCCCCAGAGGGGTTTTCGCCACTGACACTCGACCCCCTAAAATTTGTAATTATTTTTCCACTTAACTGTCGGAGGCTCGAGGTCTCCTGCCTGGTTCAGCAGCGACCACCTCTTCCAGTGCAGCTGCTGAGACTTCAGAGCTGCCAGATTGGGCGAGCAGCATCAGGAGTCTGCCTGCTGATCTTAATTGAACGGCGGGCCCGCAGGCAGCCTACTATGAGGCCACCTGCAGTAAAATCGCTGAGCTGATCCTGCTGTCAGCAAGTGCAGGCTGGGGACCTGCTTTTCACCCCAACATTGGAATTCTGAAGTCCACTGTAAAATTCAGCCCCAAATCTCACTATACAACCTCCTCCTCTAACTAATACTTTCATAAGGCTTCAAAACAAGGGAGCTCCTTATGTCCTTAGTCTTTCCCTCTTTTTAAATCATATTGCTTGTCCAGATAAATCTTGCATCATCTAAACATGATTGCCTAATTTACCTAGTCTACTTTTTTTAACCTTGATTGTGTCCTGTATTATGGCTTTGGCTTCTTTATGAAAGAAAGCTATTGTCACTGAGAAGTTTTTCATTGACATTAGCTTCAGGTCTGTAAAATTTGTTTATATAAATCTGCAAGTCTACACAAGTCTTTTTTTCTATTTGAAACCTCAAGATTAATATTTATACATTACAAAATATTGTATTGCGAACATTATCCACTGTCAAAATTTTTTGAATATTTTATGGCAGACAGTGAATCTGCAAGCATGCAGTTTATATACAAGTCGTGCTGAACTCCCTTCTTTATCCCTAATTCTTGGCTCTGCAATTGGCAGGAACTGGACCTGAACAATGGAGGTCAGTAACAACTGTACACAAGATCTACAAGTGAAATGCAACTGTCTTAAATTAAATGCATCACATTTGTAACTTTATACTAGATTGTAAGTTTTAATACTGAATTTTCTAAATGGAAAAGCAAACTGTGGGATTGTTTTATAAATTGTTTCACTATCTAGGGTACCCATGTAATATTGTACTGAAGGGGGATTGTTGCTCATTTATGGTGTTTACGTACAAGCTCAGCTTCAAAATGGCGCTTCAACACTTCAGTCTCAGAGCTGAAAACAACAGCATATTTGCAGGGGAGTGAATGAATGCCACATGTCTTGCAGTGTGAACTTATTCATTGTGGTTTTCATATTCATATCTTAGTTTCTCTTGAATGCCTACAGATTTTCCCTATTATGTAAAAACATGGTAGGTGTGTTGGAAAGTCCCATTTGTATACATCATGGTGAGATGAATTATTTAATTTGAGATATGAATTTAATTTTTACTTATGCTTGTGTGTTATCTTCAATTTTTTTAAAAATTAAAATATTGTCCCACACTTTTTCTTAAAAGTAGACTATTTAAAATAAATTCACAATATAAATGCAATTCATTTTTGAGACACTAAAATGGCAAGTTTGCTGATCATGTTTTCTATTTCTGCTTACAGTTCACCTTTGTCCACAGCCATGTTATTGTCTGTGATTTATAGATCAGAATGGGCACCTAATCGGAAAAGATGAGGACACAATAGCACACTTCTTTGTGATTGCTGTTGTTGTAACTGCTGGATGGGCAAGCATTTGAAGGAATACTCTTAGATTAGATTGTACAGTGGCCCTACTCTAGACTATCTGTATTAGCAATACACTGTAACTACTTTAACACCTGTTTAAAGGTAAGTTTTACAAGGGTCGCTTGATAATGAATAAAATGGTTCATTTTGGCTATTTTTATTGTTCCATAGATCATGTTAAAGTAAGATAGTGGGAATTAAATTGGGCCATTAGCACCCATTTTTCAGATGTTATGTGGCTTCTTAAGGACCCAAAATAGCAGGTAGCAAGTACACTCATACTTCTGACTAGAAGTCCACTGCCTACCATATCGGGTACGAACAAACAAAAGGCATCCTTTATCCAAAGCAGGCATTAGGCCCTTTGCATATGGAAAAAGGTCTAACATCTATCTGAGGTTTCCTCGACCGACATTAGTTTGCCCTGAGGCTGCCTCACCATCGCCAGCATTGCCTACCTCAGGAGAAAGCATCCCTAAATATCACCAATATTTTTAAAAAGATAAGTTGCTTACTATAATCTGCATCCCAAACACTGCTGTTGCTGGCATGATATACCCGACCTCTGATGTCCAGGACCAAACCCAATCTCCCTTCCTCACCAGCCCTAGCTTCTAGGCTCCCCCACTCCCAATCACTCTTGCCTTCGACCTCTCATTTCCTTCCCAATCACTGATCAAGATCCCCTGAACGCCAATTGCTTCCCCCCAATCAGTCATTACCCCACACCGTTGTGGCACTGGCAGTGGCCCAACCATCCAGCAACTTATCTGCGTGGCCTCCTCCCACAGCACCATCTTCAATCTAATGAATTCTGAGGCCCAATATCTGGGACTTTTCAGACTTTACAATGTGTGATGGAGAGGTTCTCAAAAAGTGACCTCCCCAATTTCTCCCCACAGTGTTCCCTTTCCCGTTGACAAACTCACCATGGATCAAAGGCCTAACCTCGGACTTTCTTGGACTATTTGGCTCAGTGCCAAATTACGTGATGCATTTGCCCACTGAGCCAAGCTCAATGTAAAAGTTCATGCCGCTAGGCAAGCCCTACCTCTCTGTGACGCAAAATATGACATAATGAATACTTAATGGCGTTAGCAGGCATTGGCATAAACAATAAACCATTTTTGCCATTAAGATACATGCTGCAAATGGCAGGAGTAATTCCTGATCATTCTAACTGATGAACAAGTAATACTCTAAAAGACAGTACATTTCAAGCTACAACTACACATTGAGTTTATTACATGAAACAGAAGCAAGGACAAACACAGGACTCTTCTCTAGACTGCAGAAATTTACTTAACTTGCAGTCTGTTTAAAAATGACAAAGATCTCAATGTCTTATGGGATCTTGGAAATAACATTCAGTTTAAAACAGGTCTACGATGTGAAGTTAATACATGAAATCAGATATACAGGTCGTGATGCACTAAACTCTCAGTCATTAGTTGCCTCGCAAAACGAGGCTCAATCCTGAAGAAGGTTTGATGCAGTACAGCAATTATTCATCCTCTTTACTTTGAAGTCCAAGCTGGGACAAAGGACATTAGCACAGAGATAACCTTCCTAATTGTGAAAGTGTGCCAATAAAAGCAGCATTCAAGCGAACAGAGACAGCCTGACAGGTTTTCCTGATTTAATGTTTATAGAACAGCAACCCTGATGCAATGCATAACAGCCTTCCCCCTTAAGTTATTGACCAGCACCAGTACAGGCAGTCATCTGTGATACTTGTTAATCAATCCATCTCATCAAGGTCAGTCTTTGAAGCAACATTAATACATTAGCTGAGAGCAGTGCAGAGGAACTGACAGCCTTCAGAACCTAAGGGAAACATTTTAAACTCAATCACAATGCCAACAATCTACAATTTTCCTGAAAGAAATATTAAAAATTATATAGCTTTTATAATTCAAAGCAAGACAGGTCTGATCTGATAAGCTCATATCATGACGCAAATATCCTTCCTCCATCTATATGTTGAAGGTACTTAAAAAACCCACTCTTTATATAACACTGATTGTAGAAACACTTTAGTACCAAATAAAAGTACTCACACCTCAAAAATAACGAATTCTTTGCCGATCAGTAACTTTGAAATTCATTTCTGGAATTATTCATGCAAGGTTACTCCCACTGGAACCTAATCTAATATGTACTTACTCAGCAATAATAAGACAAGGGCTATTGTTCTGGTTTTTAATCAAGAGTGATTAGGGGTGAATTTCTTCACTATTTTTGGAATATAATTGGTTGCATAATTGGGGAAAGTATATTTTGTGGCAGCAAAATCAGGCAGATTCCATTTCTGTTGATTTTCCTCCTCCGAGTTCATTCTCATTTTTTGGCTGGTCCTCTGACCTACCCATCAAGTCCTGAGTGCCCTCATTTACATATATTATAATAATATTATATGTACATAAATCATTGAAGACAGGTTGAGAAGGTGGTTAAAAAAGCATATGGGATCCATTGCTTTATAAATAGAGGTATCGAATATAAAACTCTGGTCTGGCCTCAACTGGAGCATTGTGTCCAATTCTGGGCATCGCATTTTAGGAAGGATGTGAAGGCTTTAGAGAGGATGTAGAAAAGAGTTGCGAGAATTGTTTTCGGGGTGTGGGACGTCAGTTACTTGGATGGATTGGAGAAGCTGAGATTGTTCTCTTAGAGAGAAGATCGAGAGGAGATTTGATACAGGTGTTCAAAATCATGAGGGGTCTAGACAGAGTCGATAGAGAGAAACTGTTCCCATTGGTGGAAGGGCCGAGAACCAGAGGACATCAATTTAAGGTGAGTGGCAAAAGAACCAATGGCGACATGAGGAAAAACTTTTTTATGCAGTGACTGATTACAATCTGAAATGCACTAATTGATACAGATACAATTGGGGCTTTCAAAAGGGAATTAGATAAGCACCTGAAGAGGAAAAACCTGCAGGGGAACTGGAAAAGGGCGGGGAGTGGGACTAGCTGAGTTTCTCATGCAGAGAGCTGTCAGAGACTTGATGGGCCAAATGGCCTCCATCTGTGCTGTAATCTTTCTATGATTCCAACACGACGTAACTTCGGGTAGGAATTCTAAGCTACACTAGCTGCCAGCATCAGCAGAGACAGGTAGAAATAAGGAGTTTCTGAGTCTGAAGAGTCAGGAGAGCTGCATTAGCTATTTCTGCAGCTAAAGACATTGCTTGAAGTGGTTACTATTTCTACCCTCCCCACAACCTACACAATGGAATGATGGGATGATAAATTCTATTTTAATATTCCTTTCTTGCTCCCAGAAAATTTAGCATATTCTAATCTAGCAATCCTGAAATGTTGTATGTCCATTATCATTATATATTTTTGGACAATAAGCACTCAAAAACAAAACATAGTAATTCAGCTAAGACAGTATTTCACCTACTGCTTTGATATCAAAGTTCTTGCCTCAATTGTCATTCTTGAAAAACATAAGCAAGGTCTTACAATTTACATGTTCTCATTAAGTATTTATAGCACAGAAGCAGGCCATTCAGCCCAACAGATTCATGCTAGTGTTTATGCTCCACACAATCCTCCTCCCACCCTTCATCTAACCTCATCAACATATCCTTCTATTCCTTTCTCCCTCATGTGTTTATCTAGCTTTCCCTTAAATGCATCTATGGTATTCACCCCAATTACCCCTTGTGGTAGCACGCTCCACATTCTAACCACTCTCCTGATAAAGACATTTCTCCTGAATTCACCATTTGGTTTATTAGTGACTATCTTATATTTATGGTCCCTAATTCTGGTCTCGCCTGCAACTGGAAACATCCTCTCTATGTCTACTATCAAACCCTTTCATAATCTTAGAGACCTCTATCAGGTCCTATTTTCTAGAGATAAGACCCCAGCCTGTCCAATCTTTCATGATAGGTATAATCTCTCAGTTCTGGTAACATGCAAGTAAATCTTTTTTTTGCACCTTATCCAATGTTTCCTTTTTGTGTAATACTATTATGTTCTTAATTTGAGTACTATGGTGACCAGCAGGAGGATTTTAAGGCTTTGCTGGTGTCAGGAATGGAGGAAGGCAGGCATGGAATTTTGCGCTCCCGGGGCATTTTCCCGGAAGCAGGATGGGTGGGGTAGCAGAGCTACCCACCCGCAAAGCAGCGGGTAGCCAATTCAGCTTAAGCCAATTGTTGAAGGCTGACTAGGATCTTCCAGTCAGGCTCCAGATTCCTGCACATTGTGGTGACCAGTTTAGCTGCCTAGAGGCAGTCTCTTTGCAGCATGCCAGGCGGTCAGCACTCAAGAGCTTAGAGGCCCTTCATGCCTGCCTGTGTGCAGCAGCAGCCACAGGCCAGCCTGTGAAGGGCTCTCCCTTCCAACCCGCCACTCACCCCCCACCTCTCCCCCACCCCACCATGGTGGCCTGGCTGCAAAAGACATGTTTTATTTTAAATACAATAAGTTGGAGAGAGAGTGACTCCATTTTGAAGCACCCTCATCCTTATTTACCTGCATCACACCCTGCTTCTCCTTTCTGGCTGGAAAGACTCTGGTTGGCCCACCATCTTTGGCAAGCTTGCCCTCTGGCCATTAATTGGCCACTCGGGGAAAATCACACTGAGTGATCGTTTTCCACACAGCGGGCTGAAATTTATAGTCTCACCACCGCAATCGTCGGCAAACGAAAACAGGAGGGCCGCATGTCGCAGAGCCGTCGCAATATTAAGTGTGACGGCTCACTTAAATAGCCGGAGTGGACGGCCCCCCCCCCCCACCCCAATGACGTGGAGGGAGCAGGCTGTCCGTCCCCGGCAATGGCGTCAGCTGCCTGTGCATGGGCGCTGATGCCATTTTTAAAGGGCTTTGAGCCCTACATTTCAATTTAAATATTTAAAGATCTATTGATGTAAAGTTGATTTTAAAAATTAAATAAACGTTTCTTACCCCTCTCCCACATGCCCTAGTAACCATAGAATTAATTACCTGCCCTCTCCCTCCCAAAACACTTACCTTGTGCACCTGACCTCTCCCCCCAAAGTTCATAAACTTTACACTTTACCGCTTCCCACTATCCCCGACACCAATGAAATTACTTTGATGCTGCTCCCCCTCCACTGCACTGAAAAACTTACCTGCTCCCCCTCCCCACCAGTGTTCCACCTTGGATCCACGGACGTGGATCCAAAGGCACGGGAGTGCTAGCCACCAGCACCAATATCGCTGCGGGATAGAAGGCAGAGGCATAGGTCTGATTAATTCATTAATTTTAATGGATTTAAATATGTTAATGGGTGTCCTGTCACTGTGCGGTGGGGGGGGGGGCTGCCATGAGGCCTCGCCACCGCTGGCAACATCGGGCAGGGCCTTCCCGGTGTCGAGGCTTCTGCTGGAGGCATTTTCCAGCCCCTTCCCCACTGCCACAACCCCCGACGTCAGGGGGTTCTGTAAAATACGCCCCAGTGTTGGCTTCTGAGTCCAACAGCAGTGTTCAGAAGCCTGCAGGGAAAATCCTGCCCCAGAATTTTTCATAGTACTCAAATTAAGAGCATAAGAAATAGGAGCAGGAGTAGACCATATGGCCCCTCGAGCCTGCACCACCATTCAACATGATCATGGCTGATCCTTGGCCTCAACTCCACCTTTCTGCCCGCTCCCCATATCTCTTGATTCCCTGAGAGACCAAAAATCTGTCTATCTCAGCCTTATATTTATTCAACGATGGAGCATCCACAACACTCTGGGGTAGAGAATTCACAACCCTTTGAGTGAAGAAATTTCTCTTCATCTCAGTCCTAAATGATTAGCCCCTTATCCTGAGACTGTAGCCCCATGTTCTAGATTCCCCAGCCAGGAGAAACAACCTCTCAGTATCTACCCTATCAAGCCCTTTCAGAATCCTGTAAGTTCAGTGAGATCACATCTCATTCTTCTAAACTCCAGCGAGTATAGATTTAATTTACTCAGCCTCTCATCATAGGACAATGCTCTCATCCCAGGAGCTAATCTAATGAGCCCTCACTGTACTGCCTCCAATGCAAGTATATTTTCCTTTAAATATGAAGATCAAAACTGTACACAGTACTCCAGGTGTGGTCTCACCAAAGCCCTGTACAAGTGTAGCAAGACTTCTTTATTCTTGTACTCCAATTTCCTTGCAATAAAGTCCAACATACCATTTCCTTCCTAATTGCTTGTTGTATCTGCATACTAATTTTCTGTGTTCCTTGTACGAGTACATCAACATTTACAAGTTCTATGCCTTTTAAAAAATATTCTGCTTTTCTACTTTTACTACCACAGTGAATAACCTCACACATCCCCACATTATACTCCATCTGCCACCTTGTTGCCCACTAATGTGGTCTAATTAAGGTTCTAAGCAGGTTTCACATAACATCCCTTATTTTCAATTCCATCCCTCTAGAAATAGCACATGCTGGGAGCAAATATGATGACATTTCATACCCCCAATCCATGATTGGCTGGCTATTCATCAATTCTTGATTTTCTGAAAAACAACCATGAGCTAATGTGGGAATTTCCCAAAATGCACTCCGAGGCTCTGTGTCTGGAGCACCAATTCAGAAGGTCTCAGCGATAGTATCCAGATCCTTTATAAATGACATCAGCGTAATCATTGCATAGTATATTAAACCAAATCGAAGTATTATCTTCTGAAAATACTATGTTTGCATACAATGTTATTTGTTAATGTGTATAACATTCCGAATTCCTTAGGTTACATACATTAATAAACAACTATAGCACATCCTAAAATAGGAAATTTTGCACATATAAATTATTTTGGAGTTGTCCCAGTCAAAATCTTTATACTAAGTTTTTCTACCTTCAGACAAGAAAATTTTTCATAAGTAGCTAAATGTAATATATTCTTACCCAAGACAGTGGCATTCCGCATCACTAATACCTTTGATCTTTCTAATCTTCTAATCAGTTTTTGGGTGGATCTTGCTAAATAAAATAGGATACTGCAAATTAGGAGAAGGAAAGTCCAAAAGGAGATATCAAGAGGAAAAAGAAGGGAAGCACTGAATGAATGAGGCATAGTGCACTTAGTGCTCCTATATGCAGTGCGAGAAATTGGTTGGAAGTTTGTTTCAGCTCTTGATTTCACACACAGCAAGTTTCAGATCTCATTCATAAGCCACAAAATGGAGGTGAGGGTCATCAGAACAGCTTGTAACAGCTGTATTACTTGGCAATCTGATAAGTGCATGTGGGAGTCCCAATTGGGAAGATGATACATTCTATATATCTGAATTTATGTTTGTAAGTTTAGAGATTTGAACCCCAATCCTTGATGTTCTATTAGAGTGGAAGATGCAATTGTATCTTTACTGGTCTGGGAAGACAACTAGATTTGGCTTTGAACTTCACAAAAATGTAAGCTACATGGGTGAATGAAATGATATGGAATCAAAAGCTACCAGATGAGCATGAAACTATAAACCTTATTGTACTCTTGACTGTTTTTTTGAAGAGGTGACACTTGCAAGGCCTATATATTGGATTGTATCCAAATTAGGGCATGATCAATGTAGCAAGCATTGCTTATGCCTAACAAAGCCAGCAGCAGAAGCACAGTAAATTGGTCTGCCAGCCTCATTGTAATAGTACCGATGAGCTGCAGGAGCCATTTGCTGGTTGCAGGGAGGTAGCAAAGTCCTTCAGCTCGAACGTGGATCTAAGGTGAATCTTGTAGGGGGGAGTGAAGGCAATTGAGAGGCAGAAGAGAGCCAGGAGGAGTAATTTTGCTGTATTTCTTTTCAATTTACCTTTTTGTTGTCAACCTCCAGCATTCTCTTTAAGGGCTGCTGGTTAGGCCTCATGTAGACGATGCAATCCTGAACTCAGCAGGCTCAACGTTGCTATTATTGGGGTGTAACCCACCCACAGTTTGGTCCAAAAACATGAGTTAGGCCTCTTATTAGCATATTCAAGAGGCCTGTTCTAGGCAGCTTCCTTGGCACGCTGCTACAACACCAGAACCAATATAATGTCAGACCTATTTCTGATGCTATTCGAGCTTGAGAGGCTGGCCCACTAAATTGGACCTCTACGAACTTGTGTTCTATCCAGAAAATGGCACAGCCAGGTCTAATGTCACCCCTTTCATGTTTTGTTTTGAGCTTATCATTGAAAATACATTTCAAGCTTTCATTGCAGGCAAAAGATTATGTCATTTTTGGAGGCTCTTAAGATTTGAAAGATTTTGCCAAATGCATAATGTGGGAAACGTGACAAAATACAGATGTTCTAAGTTTTGATATTTAACCATGCAGTACTTGGCTCTACTTGGATGCTTTATAAAAATTTAATCAAATATTTATCAAATTCTTGGTTTGATAAGAACCAATAGAAGCAATCATTGTCTGCAAACTAAAACAATCCTTTAACTATTTAGGGCCATTATTATGGAATTTCTATTATATTGGTCAAACCAGTAGCTATCATCTTAGTTGCCAGATGCAAGACTATTACTGAAAGAATGCTTAACAGTAGAATAACTTCAGGCATCATAATCATTTCCATAGACTGTAACAAAGAGAAGCTTTTCTATTTATTAAACATTTTGCATTATCCTTACATAGAATTACATAGAATGTACAGTGTAGCAATAGGTCTATGCCAGTATTTATGCTCCACACAAGCTTCCTCCACCATTGCATTCTATGCTTTTAATTCAAAGAATAAACCATTGAAAATATAATGGTTACATGAGTTGGAGATGTGAAGCTTTGGCAACAGTCGTTTGTTCCTCTGCAATCCATTTGTACAGAACTTAATATAAAATGGAATTTAACAGAGGTGATTCTTCTGCAAAAAATTTATTTCTTGACAATTTCTCCATCTTGATCTCCAATGTAGAGGAAAGTCAGGTGGGTTAAACAGGCTGCTGATTTGCTAGCCTTTGTTTTCTGCTCCTATCCAAGACAAGTATCTAGCCCTCTTTTTGTTATTGTAGTTATATATTGGGCTCCTTACTGTGATAGAGGGGACTGGGGTGGGGGGGGGGGGGGGTAAATAATTTTCTCCAGCAGTTGAGCCCTGCTCTTTCCTGCTACTTTTAGGCGTTTCAGCTGGAGATGTACAAAACACTTAACTATATATTTGTAGACATGTGTAATGCATATCAAATATGTTTTATGTCACTTGTAGCATAGCTACCCTGAGTATAAGAAATGCCAGGGCTACTGGGCATATATGGTGGTGGCAGTGGGATATTTAAATTTAATGAGACATATTGTAGATTGCTAACACTGTGGCATTTAAAAAATATGCACATATCTTTTACTTTGCACTCAGTCCCAAAGCCATTTGCCACACTATTTTGGAGCAGGCAATCAAAGTTTGCTGTAGCTATGTTCCAGTCATTTTACAGGTAGAATTCCTAGAAGATTATGATCACAGCTCGGTTCCCGAAATAGGACAAGGTCAAGGGTGTATCCTTGTGTTGGGTGGAACTCACAATATTAATAAGGTTTTCCAGGATTTTGTCAAAGCAAAAAATTCCAGATGGCGAATCAGCGTGTGCAATTGGCACACTAGTTACAAATGCAGAACAATGGGGTGTGCTTCTCTGCTGGCAGACAAGCACGTTCTAATTAGTTAAGTTCCTTCACTAAATGGACTGCAGCGGTTCAAGAAGGCAGCTCACCATCACCTTCTCAAGGGCAATTAGGGATGGGCAATAAGTGCTGGGCTAACCAGCGATGCCCACATCCTGTGAAAGAATAGAAAAAATATAGCAAACAAATATTGAATGAGCTAAGACTTTTTCCATGAACATTTAGTGACAGTAGGCTTAAAGGCAGTAGGTTTTCAACTTTCCATCTGGACATAAAACTGGCATTGCCAATTAGCTGCATAGTCAATGGAATTGAAAGTGGGGGTGTTTAATTGGCAACCAATCTGTAGCACAAGTATTACACCTGAGCAGCACATCGAAAATTGATCTCATAATTTCACTGTACCAGTAGAATAATACATTTTACATAACAATGTAACATTTGTCCTTATAAAATAGCCTAATATCTGATTTACGGTGAGCAATGTCACAGGAGATCTGGTAATAGTACATGAATAATGTATGCTGGCACGCGCTTTCTGCCTTTCACACTTCAGGCATCCATCAGATTTCAGTTATCCCACTCATTCGTATGCATATTACTTGCTGTTAACTGGCTTTAATTTTGCTGGTAATGTATATGTTACATATGATCTATGTTTGGTCATTATATTTCGAGCATTGTACATCCCATGTCACCCTTCACCGTTATACCCGCATTACATAAATTTTTGTGTCAAATGCCCAGTTGATTAGCTTAACTTTCTTGTTCAAGCACTAACTGGAATACTGTAGCTGGGAGCAATGATGGAAATCTAACAGTAAAGCAAAAGAGAAATTAAACCAATTAATATGTTCAAGAAAAAAACAAAATGATATTGGTTACAAAAAAAATCAAAAAATACACCAGACAATGGAAAACCATGAATAGAAAAATCATTGAAAAATTATGCTGACACTCAAACTGATGACATCAGGTGGATTTGACACACACCCCATGCTCCCGCCTGAACTCATTCCCAGTTAAAATACCCTAAAATATACAGCCCTCCAGCACATGTTCACCGTCACCAATAAACAATGCCACAGGACTGCTACAAAATAGTACTCCTGTTGATCTACACATTTATAATCATTGCACTCTTTCAATGATGCAAACTAAGTAGTGACTGGGTCATCTAATGCAAAAATTGTTGAATAAAATTACAAGCCGTCTCAACACAATTCTGGCAGCTTAGGTCGACTAACTTGTAGGGTGTCATGACCCTACAGCTGCACTGGAGCACAATGATTAATTAGAGCATAAAGTGTTTCCTCCGCATGTTATGCAATCTTGCTGGTTTTCAGCAGACCCATGGCAGCTCCTTTGACCAACAGCCCACAAAGGATTGTTAAACTCAGTTGGGAATCCTTCCCATTATTACTCAGGCCTAAGGCAATTTGTTTGGTTGCTAACAAGCCATGTTAATCAGATTGATCCTCCATTCCCTGAGCTGCTTAATTTAAATGCTTCAGCTGCTTTTTAATCACAGAATGTTGTAAAAGCAAAAACATTATGATAACATATTATTGTGGGTGCTTTTTTAAAAAAAAAGTCGACTGACGATTTAGCATGTACTGGCAGATCTGTTTAGCAGCAACGTGCCTTTAGGTTTGGAAGAGAACATATGTTTTTTTCCATTATTTTTTGTCCAAGGTTATTCTGCATATTGTCATGCTAGACCCCCACCTACCAAGAATGAGGCATATTAATTTTGCCATTTGGACATTAATTTTCAAATTGTTGCTGGGAAGAAGAGAAGGCCAGACACTTGGCTAGAAGGCATTTACGTACTAACAGGGGCAAGAGAGGTTACTTCCCTTATCTATTTAACCTACAATGGACTTTGAGCACTAGACATTGAAGACAGGAAAGTGCATTCCAGGCCCTGCTAAGATACATACGTACATACTAACATATGAATTAGGAGCAGGTGTAGGCCACTCGGCCCTTCGAGTCTGCTCCGCCATTCAATAAGTTCATGGCTGAACTGATTACTCCACATTTCCACCTAGCCCTGATAACCTTCCATCCCCTTGCTTACCAAGAATCTATCTACCTCTGCCTTAAAAGTATTCAAAGAGCCTGCTTTCACTGCCTTTTGAGGAAGAGAATTCCAAAGACTCACGATCCTCTGAGAGAAAAAATTTATCCTCACCTCTGTCATAAATGGGCGACCCCTAATTTTTAAACAATGACCCCTAGTACGAGATTCTCCCACAAGAGGAAACATCCTTTCCGCATCTGCCCTGTCAAGACCCCTCAGGATCTTATATGTTTCAATCAAGTCACCTTTTACTCTTCTAAATTCCAGCAGATACAAGCCTAGCCTATCCAATCTTTCCTCATAAGACAGCCCAACCATTCCAGGTATTAGTCTAGTAAACCTTCTCTGTACTGCCTCCAACGCATTTACATCCTTCCATAAATAAGAAGACCAGTACTGTACACAGCACGCCAGATGTAATCTCATCAATGCCCTGGACAGCTGAAGCATAACCTCCCTACTTTTGCATTCAATTCCGCTCGCAATAAACAATAACATTCTATTAGCTTTCCTATTTACATGCTGTACCTGCAAACTAACCTTTTGTGATTCATGCACTCGGACACCCAGATCCCTCTGCATCTCAGAGCTCTGGAATCTCTCACCATTTAGATAATATGCTTGTTTTTTATTCCTCCTGCCAAAGTGGACAATTTCACACTTCCCCACATTATACTCCATTTTCCAGGTCTTTGCCCGCTCACTTAACCTATCAATATCCCTTTGTAGCCCCCTAGTGTCCTCTTCATAAGTCACCTTCCTACCTATCTTTGTAAAAAGTTGAAGCCCCAGCACAGATCCCTGTGGCACACCACTCATTACATCTTGCCAAACAGAAGATGACCCATTTATGTCTACTCTCTGTTTCCTGTTAACTAGCCAATCATCTATGCATGCCAATATGTTACCCTCTACACCATGAGCTTCTTTTTCTTCAATAACCTTTGATGTGGGACCTTATCAAATGACTTCTGGAAATCTAAGTACAATACATCCACTGGTTCCCATTTATCCACAACACATGTAACTCCCTCAAAGAACTCCAGTAAATTGGTTAAATATGATTTCCCTGTCACATGACCATGTTGACTCTTCCTAATTGCCTTGTATTTTTCTAAATGCCCTGCTATAACATTTTTAATAATAGCTTCTAACATTTCCCCTGAGACAGATGTTAAGCTAACTGGTTTGTAGTTTCCTGCTTTCTGTCTCCCTCCCTTTTTGAATAAAAGAGTTACATTCACTATTTTCCAATCTAATGGAACCTTCCCTGAATCTAAGAAATTTTGGAAAATTAAAACTAATGCATCAACTATCTCACTAGCCACTTCTTTTAATACCCTAGGATGAATTTCATCAGGACCCGGGGACGTGTTAGCCCGCAGCTCCAACAATTCGTTCAGTACCACTTCCCTGGTGATTGTAATTTTCTTGAGTTCCTCCCTCCCTTCCATTTCCTGACTTAGAGCTAATACTGGGATGTTACTTGTATCCTCAATAGTGAAGACCGATGCAAAATATCTGTTTAATCCATCTGCCATCTCCTTATTATCCATTATTAATTCCCCAGACTCACTTTTTATTGGACCAACGCTCACTTTGTTAACACTTCTCTTTTCTAAATATTTATAAAAACTCTTATTATCTGTCTTTATATTTCCAGATAGCTTTCTCTCATACTCTAATTTTACCTTCCTTATCAATCTTTTAGTGATTCTTTGCTGGTTTTTTATATTCTGTCCAATCTTCTGACCTGCCTCCCATCTTTGTGCAATTATAGGCTTTTTTAAAGTTTGATACTATCTTTAACTGTTTTAGTTAACCATGGATGGCGGGTCCCACCCTTGAAATTTTTCTTTCTTGTTGAAATGTATCTATTCTGTGTATTCTGAAATATCCCCTTAAATGTCTGCCACTGCATCTCTATTGACCTATCCCTTAACCTGATTTGCCAGCTCACTTCAGCTAGCTCTGCTTTCATGCTCTCATAATTGCTCTTATTTAAGTTCAAAATACTAGTCTCGGACCCACTCTTCTCTCCCTCAAACTGAATGTAAAATTCAATCATATTATGATTGCTGCTACCTAGGGGTACTTTAACTATGAGATCATTAATTAATCCTATGTCATTGCACAATACCAGGTCTAGTATTGCCTGCTCTCTGGTTGGCTCCAGAACGTATTGTTCCAAGAAATTATCCTGAAAACATTCTATGTACTCCTCATCTAGGTTACCTCTGCCCATCTGATTTTTCCAGTCTATATGTAGGTTAAAATCCCCCATAATTACCACTGTACATTTCCGACAAGCTGCCATTATTTCTTCCTTTATACCCCATCGACAGTGTGGTTAATGTTAGGTGGCCTGTACACCACTCCCACAAGTGACTTCTTGCCTTTATGATTTCTCATCTCTACCCAAATTGCTTCTACATCCTGGTCTCCTGAACTTAGGTCATCCCTCTCTATTGTGCTAATACCATCATTAATTATCAGAGCTACCCCTCTACCTTTTCCCTGCTTCCTATCCTTCCTAAATACCATGTATCCTTCAATATTCAGGTCCCAATCTATGTCATCCTGCAGCCATGTCTCTGTAATGGCTATCAGATCGTACTTATTTATTTCTATTTGCGCTCTCAGTTCATCTGTTTTGTTTCGAGTGCTACTTGCATTCAGATACAGAGCCTTTAGTTTTGCCCTTTTATTATTTTTGTAACCTCTAGCCTTATCTGTTGATTTATTCTTAGATTGGTACGCTCTGTCCCTTCCTGTCACAGTCTATCATTTCCCATATTAATACCTTTCTCTCTTGCCTTGTCTCTACTCCTTGATTTACCATATCTTCCCAAATTTGATCTGTTGCCCCCACTACTCAATTTAAAACCCTCTCTACTTCCCTAGTTATATGGCTTACTGGAATACCAGCCCCGGTACGGTTCAGGTGTAGACCGTCCCAACAGTACAGCCATCACTTTCCCTAGCACTATTGCCAGTGTCCTCAGAACTGGAACCCACTTCTACCACACCAGTCTTTTCAGCCATGCATTAATTTCTCTAATCTTATTTGCTCTATGCCAATTTACACGTGGCTCAGAGATTATTACCTTTGAGCTTCTGCTTCTTAATTTGGTGCCTAATTCCTCATACTGACTATGCGGAACCTCTTTCCTTGTCCTGCCTCTGGCGTTGGTACTAACATGGGCCACGATGACTGGATCCTCCCCCTCCCACTGTAAGTTCCTCTCCAGCCCTGAGCAGATATCCCGAACCCTGGCACCAGGCAAACAACACAGCCGTCAGGACTCTTGCTCTTCGCTGCAGAGAACAGTGTCAATCCCCCTAACTGTACTGTCCCCTACTACCACTACATTCCTTTTTTCTCCTTCCACTTGAATGTCCTCCTGTACCATGGTGCCATGGTCAGGTTGCTCATCCACTCTGCAGCCCCCACTCTCATCCAAACAAGCTGAAAGAACTTCAAATCTGTTGGGCAATCACAAAGGATGATGCTCCTGCACTCCTGCCCTCTGGGTCCCCTTACCTGCCTCAGCTGCAGCCATACTCTCCTGCCCCTGACCACTGACCAAATAGAAGACCTTATCCTAAATGTTGTGACCGCCTCCTGGTACAAAATATCCAGGCAATTTTCCCCCTCCCTGATGTTTGCAGTGTCTGCAGCTCAGACTGCAGTTCAATGACTCTGAGTTGAAGGTCTTTGAGCTGCAAGCACTTACTGCAGATGTGTTTGTCCTGGATCACACTGGCATCCAGTAGCTCCCACATGCTGCAGCCATGATGCATCACCTGTCCTGCCATCCTTAATGTGTTTTAATTAACTATTTAATTATTTTATTCAATTATTTATTTTATTTTCCTTCTTTTAATATATTTTATTAAGCTTACCACTAGTTCCTGATACAATCTACAGAACAAAGAAGTGGTCAGACCAGCTAGTCACAGGACTAACCTACTTGGCAACCTGGGTTTTTCTGAATTGTACAAACAGTTTGAACTCAGAGTGTTTGTTTGCTCCTGGGCTGAAAAGACCCCTCCTGGCTGGCTTGCCACAGCCTCTCCTGTCTGCTCCCATCTCTTTCTCACAGAATTCCAAATCCACTGAAGACACATGAACTCCAAGACAGAAAAGTCTCCTACAGCGAACAAGAAGAATACTGGGCCCCAATGAAAAGCAAGATCTACCTACAATCAAGGACTCTACAGTGAACTCGAAGAACCGTGACAAAAACCCTCTTTGAACTCCTTGAACGCATACGCCGGACGCCGCCGAGCCCCCACGATATTAATCATTAGAATCACAGCGCCGAGCCGCCCTCCCTATATTACGTAGGGAGAGGCGAGACATTCGGCGCAGTGAGAGCTGTGCAGCAGGTGCTGGGGCCCTATTTTAAGCACTCCAGCACCAGCTGCCTTACAGCTGTCAAAGAAATACTTACCTCACTGCTGAAGAGTGGGGTGGCTGTCAATCTGGCAGCAAAGCTGAATGTTCTACAGAAATCCAGTAGGTCAGACAGCATCTGTGGAGAGAGAAGCTGAGTTAACTCGTCCAAGTTCACAGACCTGAAAGTTAACTCTGCTTCTATTTTCACAAATACTGCCTGACCTGCTGAGTGACCCCAGCACTTTCCGTTTGCTGCCACATACTTACTCTGCTGCATCCCAATGTCCTGTGAAGTTGCAATCCTCTTCTCCCACTCAAATGTAACATTCCTTCTTGTCGGTGTGCTGCACCTGGGTGAATAATCTTAATTTTGCACATTCCGGGACGTGAGACATAAATAGATCATGAAAGATATTACAGAGGTTTACAGAAAACACACTGACAGAAATGGGAATGCACGGGTGTCACAGCAATGTAAATAAGTCTTTCACTAAATGTTCTTCACCAACATGTGTGTCCTTTTCTCTGTGTGAGTGATGTGTGCCACCATGTAGCGTCAATGTCACATCCCTTTGTACCGTTGGCCCTTCAGGAGAGCCAACATATGCAATAACATCATTGCCATGCCAGCATTACTCATGAGCATCTCCACGGACTCAGTGACGTGGACATTGGCTCAGTCAGCTGCTGCCTGTAATGGTTTCCACAGGGATGCTGCAGATGTAGACTGGTGCACAGCAGGTGAGCGAGGGTGATGTGTGGCTTGCAGAGCTCATGTCGGTTCCTATGGAGCAGACAGCCTTTGTCTGAAAAGCCACTTCTGTACGTCCCTAGCTCACTGTTAGCCCTGCGTGCAGAGCCTGGGTGCCATCTGTCCTCCCATGCGTCTGTCATGTTGTAGGTCTTCAGCGTCCTCATAGGCCGAGGAGGAATCCTGTTGACGTCTCTCCTCATCATAACAGGCCTGGCCCCTATTGGGTACGTTGTTGTGCAGAGCAGCAAAGAAAGGAGCTGGCCTTTTTGGCCCATAGTACAGGGCATCACCCTATCCATACAGGCATTGGAGGCGCTCTTTCAGCATGCTGATCTCCTGCTCAGTGGTGGCTCATGTAGCTGAGTGGATGGCGTTGTATCTCTCCTCTACCGCAGTGGTGGAGTTTCTCTCTGGTGTCGGGAGCCATGCCTGCAAAGGATAGCCCTTATCTCCAAGAAGCCACCCCTCCATCTGAGCCAGTTCAGTGAACAGCGGTGGCAGCTGGGACTGGTGCAAGACCCAGGTGTCATGGCAGCTGCCTGAGAAACGGTCACACATTCGCTGCAAGCATCTGCGGTGTTCACATACCAGCTTCACCTAGATTGAGAGGCTCCTTTAATGGTGACATCTGCAGGTGATAGCCTGGCAGATGGCCTAATGGCCACATGAGTGCAGTCTATGAACATTATAATCTATGGTTCTCCGGCAATGGTGCCAGAACCAATGGCCCCCTGGGCCTGGCAGTGAGAGTTCGTCTTGAAGCAGACATACTCACTGGCCCTCCGGTGCAGCGCATTGGTGACCTCCCTGATGCAGCGGTGCACTGCTGACTGTGTGACCCCACTAAGGTCTCTGGTGGGCCCCTAAAAGGCTGCAGAGGCGTCAGGCTTGAGAACCGCTACCACTATGAGGAACAAAGGCATGGGATGTCCACCGGAGCCCATGGGCTGCAGGTCATCCTTGAGCAGGGCACAGAGACGTGTCACCACCCTTTCTATATGTGCAATCCTTTCTGACACTGGTGCTCTGACATCCGATGTCATGTGGGGCCTGTAGATGCACGGCAACCATAATGGCGGGCTCCCCTTGGGGCCTGCTACTCACGACCGGGGGCCTCTACGTGGTTTGCACCTGCCTGTTGGTATTACCTCTGGTGCTTACGGATCCTTACGTGCAGAGGATCACACAATGTAGGATGAGCCATATCTATTTCCATGTGATAAATAAAGTTGAACCTTGCATGCATTCAAAGGTTCCTAACAGGGCAGGGATTGGTGTTGACGGGTCGATCAGCTGCTTTCCGGGATCAACTATGTGGCGTGCCATGGTATTGCCCATCTTGGCCAACACTCGGAGTGGCAGAGCATGACCACATCAAGATCCTACCAGCTGAATCGATTGCCCCCATCAACCATAAAACCTTAACTCTCCTGCCCTTTCTGGCACCCTCCACAGACACAGAATGCCTAGTGTGCCATTGCCCCCTCACAAACACAGAGCATACACTGTTAACAGAGGGATGGTGCATGATACTTCCCTTCTTGCCAGCACAGCTTTCCTTCCAGTAATCCCAGACACCCTCCCTTTCAGAATGCAGAGTGAGACCCCTGTGTATCCCCCCTCCCTCCTTCCTTCCAGAATGCAGAGTTAGACCCCTGTGTATCCTCCCTCCCTCCTCCCTTCCAGAATGCAGAGTTAGACCCCTGTGTATCCCCCCTCCCTCCTCCCTTCCAGAATGCAGAGTTAGACACCGGTGTATCCCCCTCCCTCCTCCCTTCCATCATGACGAGTGAGGATCCACCGACTTTTCAGATCATGAATGGGACGGCGATTCAACGAAAAATCCGGCAGTGTTGGTGGAGAGGCGGCGGGCTGCATAATCAGCATAGGTAAGTCATCATTACGATATGTTGATTGTGGTGCTGCCGCTGTGTGGTGGGGGTCCCCGCCACCACCGGTAATATGCGGTGAGCCCTTCTTGACGTCGCGGGCCTCTCCCTGCAGCATTTTACCAACACCTGCACCACGACCCGCAGCATCCAGGGGCCGGTAAAAATCAGCCCTATGTGTGTATTGTGTATGCATGCTAGTTTGGGCGTGTCGTGTATCCGTAGGTGTTAACCGGATTAGAGTTTAAGTTTAAGAAATTTCAACCTTTTTTCTTTAAACCTAATAAAACCTGTTTGTGCTGGTTTCTTTGCCTTATAACTGGAAAGCAGTGAACAAGGATTCACCAAGGGAGAGCTAAAAACACAGTGTGTTTAAAAATTAAACCCTGTTACGGTAAGACCAAGAGAAGGCTGAGAGGGACCCCTAGACACCTTTCTCACCTGGTCCTAACAATATAAATAGATGAGCTTGTCTGCGATGGGTGGGTGGGGGGGAGGGAAATGTTCAATGTGGTTTTGCTCATATGTGCATCTATAGTATGTCTATCTGTATATCATTTGCATGCAGTAGCTCCAACTAGTTTTCTGGTCTTCTGTGCATCTGTACAGTGAGACAGCATAAGCCTTAGAAGTAGAATATGGAAAGAATTCAAGTCCCCAGCAGCCACTGAACTCGGTCATGAGTTCAAGCCCCAATCCAGAGCCTTGAGCGTTTAGTGCAATACTGAGTGAGTGCTGCACTGTCAGAGGTGACAGGAGTATTTTAAGCTGCTTTGACCACTCGTTTCTTGTCTAAAAAACAGATGACTCTGTTGGAGACCTTGCACATGCATTTGTTCATGCGATCAATTTTCAGACAGGCCTTTAAATGGCCATCCAGCACTCCCATCCAAAACGGATAGATGCCTGTTTGAATATAAAAATTGGGGTCTTGCACTGGTTGCAATTTCCGTACAGAAATAGACAGAACATGTGAAATGCATGCCAGTCCCACTTTTACCAGGCACTGTTTGGCCTAACCAATTGTTCTTAAAGGGATAGCTGGAAGCTGCTGCAAAAATATCCATTTTCTTTTTTCTTTAAGAATTCTGTGGAGCGTTCAAAAGTCTTCCAGCCTGCTATTGCCACAATCTCCTGTCACAGATACATTTCCCCCAACAAACCCCACCTGCTGGCCATCTTTGTGCACTTTTGTCCGAGATCCCAAACAGGCAAGCTGTAGTGGTACAGCTTGTGGAGGGAACAGTTTGGCACCACAGCTTAACAAGAAAAAATTAAATTAGGTCTGGGACTGAAAATCATTCTGGCCTCCCAACTATGGTCTTGTGCAGCTGCACCACTAACATCACAACTATTTTTACCACAAACCGAGAACCTCCACTGCCGTCTTTTTGATCAGCCATTAAAGCAAGGTCCTATCCATGATCCCGTGGCACTAATCAAAGACGAGTAGAATCCTGCCAATATTTATCCCTCAACTGACACCACTAAAAGCAGATTAGCTGGCCATTTATTTGGACAGTGTAAGAACCTATGTTTTTTTTTGCTTTAGCCAGGCTGCTTTCTCCACAGATAAACAGACCCACTGGATGTGATGAAAAACTATCAGGCTATGATATATCTGGCTAAGAGGCGCAAAGGCCATAAAATTGGGCTGAAACCAACAAAGAGCCAAGCTTCAAAACTGTGTTTTGCTTCAATGCAAAGTTAGAACCTTAGTAAAACTTGATGTTTCAATAAGTCTGATAAGAAATTAAATTGGATCCAAAGAACACGGAGTTACAATGCCTATTCGAGGGGGGGGGGGGGGGTTATAAAGCCCAACTACAGAGATTTAGTTACTTTTAGTGATATAACTAACACAAGCTGACATTGATTGATGATACCAGGGTTTATCTTCTTTTGAAATGCAGAGAAACTAACTCCACAAGAAGTTGTTTTTATATGCTTTATCAGATAGACTCTGTCTTTAATTTGCCAAGCAACATCTTGCAAGAAGTTAGTAAGTTGAGGGACTCTGATTGATTAATTACGTTGGTGGTCGTGGAATGTGTGACTAGGAAAAGAAGTTTCAGAAAAATGGATAGTTTCAAGATGGGATTTTACCTTATGGTTTAAACAAAGAATTCAACATATCATTGGATATTGTAGATTAAGGTGGATTTTGATAGGACAGTGTGAAGCTGTCAATGAAACATCCATGCCCACCTTGGAAAGAAGGGTATAACGATCATTATAAGGAACGATTTCATGCTGCAGCCAAGCAACTTGGTGAGAGGGTGAAGATTACAATCAATGGGAGGTGACTTCTTACTAGGTAATGTATAATGTCTTGGAACGTATTTGTGACTAATGGGTGTATTGTATTGTAAATGAGCATATTGTGCTGCTAACTGGTATTCCTACCAAACCTAGTGAAGACATTCGTGTTTAATTTGGGCTTTGAATGTTATTTCTTGTAATTCTCATATCCGAACCATAGAGTAACCTGTCAAGGATAGGTTAGATCTTAAAACAGCTATTTGTATAACCTTGATGTTGTCAAGATGATATTACATTTCTCTATATCAAAACAGTGACAATATTTCAAAGTATTTCATTGGTTGAGACATTCTTTGGGTTGTTCTGAGGATGTGAAAGGCACTATATAAATACAAGTTCTTCCCTTCTTTTATAAAAGCAAAATACTGCACATGTTGGAAATCTGAAATAAAAACAGAAAATGCTGCTAATAGTCAGCAGGTCTGGCAGTATCTGTGGAGAGAGAAGAGGAGTTAACAGTTCAGGTCACACACCTGAATCATTGGCTTGAATTTTTGCAGCTCGCCATCATTCTTGGCGGTGAGCTTCAAAAAATGCACAGCACCATTGACCAGAAATTGAACTGGAGTAGCCATATAAATACCGTAGCTACAAGAGCTTGTCAGAGAGGCTAGGAATCCTGCAGCGAGTAACTCACCTCCTGACTCCCCAAAGCCTGGACACCATCTAGAAGGCACAAGTCAGGAATGTGGTGGAATACTCTCCACTTGCCTGTATGAGTGCAGCTCCAACAACACTCAATAAGCTCGACACCATCAGGACAAAGCAGCCCGCTTGACTGGCACCCCATCTACAAACGTCCACTCACTCCACCACCAATGCACTTGGAACGATATTGTCATTTCTTCACTGTCACTGGGTCAAAATCCTGGAACTCCTTTCCTATCAGCACTGTTGGTGTACCTACCCCACAAGAAGGCAGCTCAGCACCACCTTCTCAAGGGCAATTAGGGAGGTGCAATAAATGCTGGCCTAGCCAGCAATGTCCACATCCCATGAACAAACTAAAAAAAGGAAACATGCACGAGATGTGCGCCGCGGAGCCGCCACAACATTTCGCACGGCAGCTCATTTACATGGAGCGGACAGACCGCCCACCCCATTGATGTAAAGCAGGCAACAGCATCCAGCGCCACTGCACAAGCGCCACCACCATTTTTAAAGAGTTTCAAGCCCTTACAGGTAATTTGAATTTTTAAAGAGAAATGGAGGGAATATTTACATTCATAAATATAATAAAATATAGAAGCCCCTCGCCAACTCCCCCATGACCAAACAATTCACTTATTGTCTTTTCCAGACAAAAAAAATTCTTCCCATCCCGAACTACCCGCCCTGAACTTTGTTACCTTTGCCCTTTAACCCCTACCCACTATTCCCTCAGTCAATAACCGGAGTTTTCCCTGCTCCCCCCTCCCCCCAACCACGCGTTGAAAATTCCATTCCTCCCCCCTCCCCAGCAGTGTTACGCCTCGGATCTCCAAATGGTGATCCGAAGGTGTGGGACTTCTGGCAACCAGCCGGAATATTGGCGTGGGATAGCCGTCACGATGAGGTAAGTAATTATTCTTTAATTTGTATTTATTTAAATATGTTAATTAAGTTTTTTTTGTTGAGTGGCAACGGGGGTGGGGGGTAGGGGGAACCACCCTGAGGCCTCACTGCCACCGGTAAAGTGGGGCAGGACCTTCCCAGCGTCGAGGCCTGTGGCGGGCCTCCCCTGGAAGGATTTTCCGGGCCCCCCTGACACGACCCCCGACATTGTGGGGTTGGTAAAATTCAGCCCATTAACTCTGCTTCCTTTCTTTTACCCTTGTTAACCATTGGTATTAGCTACAGTGTAGACTATGGGGACTCATATCAACACTGAGTGCATCACAGATTAGTAAACATTCTTTATTTGGGATTTTGTAAAATAAATGTAATCCTGTCTGTTTTAAGACATGTCTTCTCAGTCCTAGACCCCAATGGAAACTGTCTTTTTTTTAATTGTGCAATTGAAGGGTGAACCCTTGTTTGCTGGAGATATCCTTACATCGCACTAGTACCCAACACACAAAAAATGCTTTCAGATTTTAAAACTAAGCCCTAATCATCTGCAACTTGTATAAGGCAAAAGAAATTCTTGCAGAGTTATATGTTGGTTATTTAAATGCACATTTGTTTCCTCTAGAAAGGCATAGGAAAACTCCTACAAAAAACTACCAAAATACTGTTTTAAAAAAATTGCATTTGTCCTTTAATTAAATGTCACCATTTAATCAAAAAATGTATATTTTTTCCTTTAATATATTCCCCATAACTGGAATACACTTTTCACTATTTTATGATACAAATAATATGTTTTTAGGAGGTAAGAGACTGTTTCAAATTACTCAAAGCTGTATTTTCTATAGTAAGTGCAGGTCATTTTCTTATATTCCTCATTTCCTATTACAAAAACAGTACATTGCAATCAGAACCCCAGGCTGGTAATGATTTGTATGTGGAAGGAACTGATCCAAAATAATCACCACTGTACTTCATCTTGGTATGTGCTAATTGTATAATAAATGTGGCAGTGCTTCTTAGCTGTTTACTGTTCCATACAACTTGAGACATTATATATCCATAGACCACATACAGAGTAAATCAATGGTATTACAAATATTTTCTTTAAACAATTGTACATTTACTTTTCATCTGCTGCCAGTCTTTTCTCTTCTTAGTTCCAGCAGTTGTGTGGATTCTGGCAAATGTTGGATAAAATATGGCATATGGCCGACATTTTCAACAGCTCAGATGATGGTAATGGAGCAGAAATATAACTGGTTGTTAATAATAATATTTTTGTGGATAGTAGCAAGAATATTAGAAAGAGACCCACGTACAGCAATAATCATCAGTTTTCAAAGGCAAAGGAAGCTCTGTATTAGATCTTTTAAGGATTACATTTCAAAAGAAATGTATCAGCATTCCCAGCAGTCCTGAAAGGGTTAAATCCAAAGCTCTTTTACAATTGCTTGCTAGCATTTTACAATATTGCATGGAGATGTATTGTGCATACTCCAATAATGTGAAAATGTCCACATTTTTGTCACCTTAACTTTTTGAGTAAAATGCTATGCAGCTTGCACATTTGTACAGTAATTAATGCCAGTGAGTTTCACCACATTCAGCCATTACTGCCATAACAATTGGTGACAGCTTTAATGGCTGAAGTCAGTGACTGAGTTATACATTATTATAGTGCATTGCCGTTTGCATATCCTAACGCGTTCACAATACCCTTCTGTGCTACCTACAGATGTTTGTGATCAAATAGAAACTATGAATATTTCATTTTAAAACTGCAAGGCAGAAAACCATAGAAGATCCCTCCAGAAATCTCAGTCAGTGCAGTTTTTCCATCCTGCTGAGTGGGAGAGCAGGCAAATGAGTGGCCTCAAAGAAAGGGGCCAAAAAAAGAGAAAAATTGAAAAAAGATCTAAGAACAGTAAGATTGGAATTTCATTCAATGAAATAATGTTGATGGTATGTAACTGTTCACTAATGTGGTGAAGCATGGATTCCCAGTGTAATTCCTCTTTCTAAGATCATCCCAAAGGTAGTATAGCCTTGACATGGTTCTGCCATTCTTCATATGGTAACTGTCAGGAAAAATAACTATACATACCTTGTAACCAACTGACTAAAAATCCTCAGTGCGGTTTGTTAGTTCTCTGCCATAAATATCTATTTTATGACAGGATCAATGAAATAAACCTTATGGTATACATGTACTTGGCAAGGCATTGTTGGGCACTTAATAGCACATTTTGGAGGGATTGCAAGACCTTTTACAATTTTTACTGACTATGGTAACATGGATGATCTCAATATAATTTTTTTAATTGTTAAAGCATTGATTTTTTTTTAGTGTAAATTCCACATGATGGGCAGGAATTTATGCTCTCCAGTATGGTGAGTTTGAAGGCAGGGAGAGCATTAATTGGGCTGGATGGTGGCAGGTGGGGCAATTAATGCCCAATTAAGAGCTTCTTCCCTCCACTGCCGTTATTAGCCCAGTGGTGGACTGGCCTGTCGTCACATGGGGAGCACGACGAGCAAACCTGTGTGGATTGCTTGTCGGCTCCCGGGTGACGGGGGTTCCCTCTTTCAAAGGTACTCAGTGCCTGATCAAGGGACCTGGCATTGGGAACAGGGAGGCCCGCTGAGAGCCACCCCCCTGCCCTTGCTGCCAACCCTCCTACAACCCCTCCACTGTGACCCCCCCCCCCACCCGACCATAAAACCCCTTCCACCAACAATCACCTGTAGCCTGGGTCCATCGATGATCCTGGGTCTCAGGTGGATGCCTTATTGGCAGCTGCCACCGTCTTTGCAGTGGCGCTGCTGAGTAAAGGAGCTGCTGGCCTCTGATTGGTCAGCAGTTCTCAGCGGCTGGGACCTCTGGCCCAGGATCCTTAATCCCAGGGAAGGCCCACTGTTGCCCAGTTAAGTGCCTGATTAGCATGTAATGCAGCAGGCCTTCCCGAAGATAGGCAATGCAGGGCTCTCGCCGGCTTTTCAGCAGGCAGACAAGATCCCTGTCACCTCCATTAAATATGGCCCAGTGTAATTGATTGGAGAGAGAATTATATTAAGCTTATATTGTCTGAATGAATTTATTGTGTAGTTAAAAGTAACTATTTTGAGAGGCTTGATGGCATTTCAATTGTTTTATCGGTTTTGTTGCATTTTGCTGTGAACATTTTAGCTAGTACACCATGTCATGTCTTGTCTTGTCATGTTTTGCAGTGGAAATTGGACTTTGTTGCATCCACTTTACAGGTGTAACACCGACACAATAAGGACAATTCCAGGGAACAATGTTCTGAGTCCAATGTTCTGTTCTAAGCACCAGGTGTATGCGCACCACCATATTGATATAGGCAGGCTGCCCAGGTCCATCTGTATTTTTAGGTCCCGACGGGTGGTTGGGGAGGCAATGGAGGCTGGTGGGTGATGTAAACAGCAGTGCCGGCCAGTGTGCTGGTTTCCTGTTGCCATTCCCGCCACTGGGCAGGGGGAGGATGGCCCCAAGAACCCACTGATTCACTAATGAGTCCAATTAAGGTTGTCAATGAGCTCATTGAGAGCTCCTAGAAGGACATATTAAGATTTTGGTGGGGGTGCATGGGCTACATGCTGGGTCATGCCAGACCAGTTGCATGGAGGTGGCAACACAGCAGAGAGCCGATCATGGCTGTCTCAAGGAATTAGATGGGCACATAAAAGGCAGAACAGCACAGAGCAGAGACTCAGCCATTGGCATACAGTTGCCATGGGATCTGCGTAGGTTGTGGGGAGAGTACTCTACACGCGCTTGGGAAGTGCAGTGATTCGTCACCCTCCTGGCATTGTGGATTAAGAGGAGGGAGCAAAACTTCCAGACACAACTGGGAGGCCACCTGAGCAAAAGGAAGCCAGCAGCTGGCAATGGGAGCTTGACTGTCAGAATTCAGGTCCAGTGTCGATGAGGTGCAACATCCTCCACAAGAAGGGCAGAGCCCCGGGTATCAGGAGGGCAGAGGAGAGGAACAAAGGGCAGGAAGGCAAAGGAAGCCATACCCTCAGAATAGGATCTACCGCTGAAGATGGAGCTACCTTGACATGTCGGCGACCCAGTGCTGCAGGAGACTACAACTCTCCAGGCAGATGGTCACTGAGATTTGTGCCCTCGTTGTGGAAGACCTCACACCTCATAGCCCTGCTCACCATACCTTACCAGTAGCCATCAGCGTCACTGTGGTCTTGAGCTTCTTTGCCTCTGGCTCCTTCCAAAGATCAGCTATGGAGTTTAGTGGCATCTTACAAATGGCTACACACCACTGCATCTTGCAGGTCACCCTATTTGCGAGAGCTGAACAATACATTCAATTCCAGACAGAAGGGGCCTTGCAGGCACAAAGAGCACTGGGTTTTGCCTCCATTGCTGGATTCCCCCAAGTGCAGGGTGTCATTGATTGCACACATGTGGCCATCAAGGCAATGACTGACCAGCCAGTGAGATTCATCAACAGGAAGTGCTTCCGCTCTTTTAATGTGCAATTGGTCTCTGACCATATCGAGAGCTTCTGGCAGCGGCCATGACTCCTTTATCCTCCAGAAGTCTAGGGTACTGCAGCTCTTCACTCCACCCCCCAAACTTCATGGATGGATTCTCGGGGACAAGGGGATATCCCTTGAAGAGATGTCTACTCACCCTTCTATGAGAACCCAAGACAGAGGAACAGAGGCACTACAACTAAAGCCATCTGCTCACAAGGACAACCATTGAGCAGGCTACTGGGCTTCTGAAGATGCCATTCTAGTGCTCTTTAGTACATTCCTGCAAGGGTCTCATGCATTGCGATGGACTGCTGCACTTTCCACAACATGGACCTCCAGAGAGGTGTGGATCTTGAGGACGGTAATGCGCTAGATCAACACAGTTCATCGGAATAAGAGGAGGAGCAGGAGGTGGAAGAGGATAAGGAAGAGGAGGAAGCGGAGGAAGGAGCAGAACACAGAGGTGCCCTGGTGGCACAAGAAGGTGGCTGGGCCAGGCGTGGCACTCGAGGGTCTTGTCAGGATGCCATCAAGGTCAGTGATCATCTGATCAGGCACAGTTAAGCTGAGTCCTTCTAAGCCAGAAGGATGGCATGGTGGGTAACTCACTGAGTTGCCTGACAGAACACATCCATTGAAGATGCAGCCTGGAATAGATCAACTCTTACCGCCACTGAAGGATGCATATCTGTCCAGAGGTTTCACTGTCACTGTTCAAGGACCCTTGTGCCTCGTCACCATTTCAACCCTCTTTACCTGTCCTGCCATTAATAAAATGAAGCTCACACATCTGCCTTCATGTTTCAATGCTTACATGGTCTTCAAAAAGAGAAAAAATGCAGTTACAGGTGAAACAAACCTCAGTGATCCATTCAGTACTCTGCCTGATGGGGAGGCCCCCCCGCGCTTGGCCACTTCAATGCAGTGCTCCCCTTATGCCTTGGATGAGGTGGAGGCAGCTTGCTCGCTTGTCTCAGCTTAAGGCTAAGCTAGATATGGCAATCGTCCTCATCATGGAGGTGCCAGTGGGGGCACTTCCAGAGGCTGCTGCACCAGTGACATTGCAGGGGCAGTCTCTGTCACTGGGCCCTGCTGCACAGATGGTCCCTCAGTCAGAGGGTCCAAGGTGGCTGATGATAACGATGGAGCCCTATAAGGGGGGCACCCTTATGCTCCTCAGTCACTGCCTCAGCCCTTGGCTGGTGCTCTGGATGGCTAGAGGGGAGCAACAGCTGGGGCACAACTGGCATCCTGTCCCAAACATCTCTGCATCATCAGCGCCACTAATCAATCAAGGCTACATAGCGTGGCATGTATTCTGTGAACATCAGTGTGCATTTCCTGCATGTACTCCAAGTGCTGCCACATATGGCTGTCCATGAGGTTGGCCACACTCTCCATGGAGGAGCTCATGCGCTCAACAGCCTAAGCTTCGGTGGTGCACATGAGCTGAATGGACTTCTCTATTCTCAGCCCATGACCTTGCATTGCCTCAGGGAACTCTGACATGTAGAAATGTATCTGTTGCTGCTGGTTAAGTAGAGGCCCCTTTCTTGTGACTCGCAAGGCCCTGCATATGTGCCCAGCTGAGCAGGGCTGTGGCTGTCCTCCATCCACTGAGGGGGACTGCCCACAGCTGGTTCTGCCTCTATCACCTCCTTCTGCACACTAATGATGTGCTCATCACCCAGTGCCACTCTATCTATGCATGTGTGAAGACTCACTGAGGTAACTGTATCTGCACTGGTGGGCAGTGTGCTTGTAAGGTATGACAGTGATTGATTTGAGTAATCTGTCATTCCACCTCAGTGTTTGAAGCTGTGGGAGACATAAGAAAAGATCATGAGAACTAGCCTTCAAGAGCAGAAGCCTTTGCAGCACTGAGGCTTCCCAATGCAACTGAATCTTCAGCATGCTGTCGGACAGGTTGGAGTGCAACGCATCCCCTTAATTTATGCATTCCAGTTTCTATTCACTCTCTCCATCAGGGATGCTCATCTCACCTTCCCTGACTTGCTCGCTGACAGCTACCCTGGTGACCTACAGTGCTCCCTCTTCCATGGTCGTGATGATGTGAAGGATGGGACCCCTCCACCAGTCTGGGCCCTTTCGCGGGCATTATGAGCTAGTTTCTTCTGCAAGTCAGTTAAGGGTCCCATGCTCAGGGTTACAAAACATGGCCGATGACAGAACCAGCAAATTTTCGGTGGAGATGGCGGAAGAGCTTGAATCTCGAGGGGCAACGGCTGTTTGCAGGTGAAGGATCCTTCGGGAAGAGGACTTGTGTTTTCTGTAAATAACACACAAGGAAGATAACGGGAAACCACATCATGTACTTTTAACCCTAATGATATTGCTCATTTCTCATGGAAGCTAAAAAAAAAGGAGGCTCTAGAGCAACTGAAGGGGAAAGCACAGGACTGTGAGACATGGAGAAAGGAGCAGAGGACCTGCCCTTGGGCAGATCACTGCTACTACTCTCCTGAAAGGACAAAAGAGAGAGGGATAAGGCATTACTGGCCTCCATGGACAATGCCAAGAGCTCCTTGACATAGGAATCTGCATGTTTCAGTGCTGGCAGGTCCTCAACAGCGCTAGGGCTCTGAGCCTTGCTGAGGGCTCAGTAAGTACCCTGGGCACAAATTCCTCCCATGTTCAAGAGCAGCATGCACCTTCAGGCTCCTCAGCTTGAGTGTCTGCTGGAGGTTGCATATCCAAAGGCTTGTCTTGAGGGTTCAATGTTGCATTCACATTTTCAGAGTGAATAAGGTAATTGAGCCTTTTCCTGCACTGCACCCAGTTCCCCTGGACACTCCGTCTGCTCATGGTCTCTGCCACCTTGATCCAGTCATGCTTGGTCTGTGAGTGTGACTTGCTCCTGTCACCCTCCAGAAAGAGGACCGCCTTCCTTGACCTCACTGCCTCCAGGAGGGCATCCAGATCTGCAAAAGCAAAGTGGGAGCTCCAGACCTCTGCCTTTCCTGCTCCAGGAGTAATAGCAATTGATTCACTAAAACAGCAGCCACAATAATGGTGGTCTGTTTAAATCGGGTCCACATTTCTTTAGTCCCGTCTCTGTTCTTGCCTCCTCAGCCACTAATAGCCTGCCCAACCTGCCCTCCAGCAAATTAGCTGGCCATCCCTGTAAAAATCGTGACTGCTTCCCCCCGGGTGCTGGATTGGGACCTGGAAAAAGTCCCAAGGTCTGTTTCCCGACCTTGGAAGGAATCAGGCCCAAGGTGTCTTGCATATGTAAATGAGGGGCCTAACACCTGCACTATATTGGTTGACAATGAGTGGTGCAGAGAGGTGACCCAAAATGGAAACTCTTACAATGGGTGAACTGCCCATGGTGGTACGACAAGCATGAGCAGTGGACTCAAATTTTTACAATAGGTTCTGAGGCCAATTTCTGGTGGGTTTTGAGCCTCACTGCTGGGGTGCATGGTGTCGGTGAACTGTTGGTTATGCACCAGAAAGTGGGCCATATCCGAAGTTTATCCCATTGAAACTAATTGAAACCTAGCAATAATGGAATTGAAGCAATGCGCCAATATTAGATCCCAAGTCTATTTACAGCCCACCCTCACATTATCTATGAACTTTGGCAAATTATCTTTTCCATGTGCACCTGGGTCTCCATTCATGCTTAGCCTGACTCAGATGTTGCCCATACTGAAATTTATTCCTGTTTTCTCTCCTTGCTTCTCAGTTAGAGGAAGAGAGGCAATACTATTAAAAGGGAGAGTTATCGGGCCTTCCATGCAGAAAGCACAACAACTCTAATTAAATAGAGCTATTAATAGAACTATTGGTCCTGTAGGTTTCTTTTTCTCTATGCAGAAGTATCTAGCTTCCACTTGGCCACTGCACACAGTGCATTGATTAAAATTGCTAACTCATAGTACAGTGATATTTTAGCAAGATATTGTGGCCTTCACAAAAGGTTAGTGACTAACACCTATTATTTTCTGTCTTCTCCATTTAGTAGTAACTTATCTCTGGAGTGTTGAAATGAAAGGGTCAATATTACCGGGATCTTATTTGCTTGCTGGAGGGTGCAAACAATAATAGGGAAAAGGCAAGTCAAAGAGCATCTCTCAGTTTACTGCCCAAATTTTACTGTCTACCTACAGAATGGTAAGTTTTTGCAAAAGATAATTCAAGTATATCTTCCTGATGACAGAGCAATATACAAGATTAGTTAATCCACAGCAGCATTTTTCTGTATGTAGTGTCAGCTGGAAGGCTCCATCTGGAATGTTCACAATTCTAATAAATGTCTATATGAAATCTGAAAGTCCTTGAATCATATAACAAATATTTCCCCAGTAGCTCACATAGTCTATCCAATGAGCAATCATACCGACCATAAATATTTCAGTTTCTAACCTAGGAATGTGCTTGAGTTTTCCTTAGCCTATCTGAAATATGGCAGGGTGTAATTTTTACTTGCCCACATGATCCCACCAGCAATTGACTGCATTTTGCTGGAGATTAACTAATTTAGCATGCAGAGTAGCTTAAAGGTGGGGGCTCCACTACTGAAAGATTCCCTGCTACTGGAAGGGAGGAACATACAGTTTTCCTGCCACAATTAAAAGCCAGAAGACATTGCAGAGCTTAAGGAAGCAGAAACAGCACAAGAGCATAGTGAGAGGAGAATGGCAGAAGATGTTTGCTGTGGCCAGGTTATGAGGATAGCTTGCCTAAACTTGGCTTGTATTCCTTGAAGGTTGTTGTATGGTCGAATCAAGATATTTCAAATGTTTAAGGGATTCGAAGGGATAGATATGGAGAAACAATTTACTGTGTTGGGCAAATACAGAACAAGAAGGGACCATAGATCTCTGAAGGCAGAAGGGCAGGTTAATAGTGTGGTAAAAAAGGCATATGGGACACTTGCCTTTATCAATCGAGGCATAGATTACAAAAGCAGGGAGGTCATGTTGGAGTTGTACAGAACTTTGGTAAGGCCACAGCTGGAGTACTGTGTGCAATTCTGGTCGCCACATTATAGGAAGGATGTGATTGCATTGGAAGGGGTGCAGAGGCGATTCACCAGGATGTTGCCTGGGATGGAACATTTAAGCTATGAAAAGAGGTTGGATAGACTTGGGTTGTTTTTGCTGGAGCAGAGAAGACTGAGGGGTGACCTGATCGAGGTGTACAAGATTATGTGGGGCATGGACAGGGTGGATAGGGAGCAGCTGTTCCCCTTAGTTGAAGGGTCAGTTACGAGGGGTCACAAGTTTAAGGTGATGGGCGGGAGGTTTAAGGGGGATTTGAGGCAGAACTTTTTTGCCCAGAGGGTGGTGACGGTCTGGAATGCACTGCCTGGGAGGGTGGTAGAGGCGGGTTGCCTCACATCCTTTAAAAAGTACCTGAATGAGCACTTGGCACATCGTAACATTCAAGGCTATGGGCCAAGTGCTGGCAAATGGGATTAGGTAGACAGGTCAGGTATCTTTAATGCATCTGTGCAGACTCGATGGGCCGAAGGGCCACTTCTGCACTGTATTATTCTGTGATTCCATGATTCTGGAAGAATGCATTATCTTTAAAATTAGAGTTAGGCCCTTCAGGACTGAAATCAGGAAGCACTTTTTCACAATGAGTGAATTGGAAAGCTAAGAACATAAGAAATAGGAGCAGGACTAGACCATTTGGCCGCACAAATTTGCTCCGCCATGCCCCCCCCCCCCCCCCCCCCATAACCCTTGACTCCCTTGTGGCTCAAAAATCTGTTTAACTCAGCCTTGAATATATTCAATGACCCAGACTCCACTGTTCTCTGGGGTAAAGAATTCTAAAGACTAATGACCCTCTGAGAGAAGAGAAATTCCTCTTCATCTCTGTCCTAAATGGGAGGCCCTATATTCTGAAACTGTGCCCTCTAGTTTTAGATTCCCCCACGAAGAGAAACATTCTTACATTCTTTCAGCATCTACCCAGTCAAGCCCCCTCAGAATCTTATATGTTTCAGTATGATCATCTCTCATTCTTCTAAACTCCAGTGAGTACAGGCCCAATCTGCTCAACCTTTCCTCATTAGATAACACCTTCATCTCAGAAATCAATCTAGTGACCTTCTCTGAACTGCTTGCAATGCAAGTATATCCTCCTTAAATGAAGAGTGTAAAACTGTATGCAGTACTCCAGGTGTGGTCTCACCAATGCCACCTATAGTTGTGGCAAGACTTCCTGACTTTTATACTCCATCCCCCTTGCAATAAAGGCCAACATTCCATTTGCCTTCCTAATTAGTTGCTGTACCTGCATGCTGACCTTTAGTGGTTCATATAAGAGGCCACCCAGATCCCTTTGCACCAAAGCATTCTGTAGTCTCTCTCCATTTAAATAATATTCTGCTTTTCCATTCTTCCTACCGAAGTGATAAACCTCACATTTTCCCACATTATATTCCATCTGCCAAATCTGTGCCCACTCACTTAACCTATCTATAACCCTTTGTAGACTATTTGGTCGGGATCTTACATGCAACCCCGAGGTGGGCAGAGGGACCCTCCCGACGGCACTGCTGATATTGCTGAGCTGCCAGCCCTCTGATTGGCCGGCAGCTCTTGGAGGCAAGATCCTTGCCCCTTTAAAGACTTTAAAGGGACAGAGATTCTGCCTCCTAAAATTTTGAATCTAAAAGACTGGAGGATCGCTCTCAGGGGGTGGCGGGCAGAGGGAGGGTGAGAAAAGGCAGAGGCGGGACTTCCCCCACCTTTTCAGCCCGGCACTGGGAGCCCCGTATCCAGTACAAAATCCAGCCCTTTGTGTCCTCCTTACAACTTGCTTTCCCACCTATCTTTGTACCGTCAGCAAATTTCACTACAATACACTCCGTCCTTTTATCCAAGTCATGAATATATATTGTAAATAGTTGAGGCCCAGCATTGATCCCTGGAGCACTCCACCAGTTAGAGTGAAAATGACCCATTTATTCCAACTCTCTGTTTCCTACTAGCCATGCTAATATATTAGCCCCAACACTATGAGCTGTTAACTTGTGCAGTAACCATTTTTGTGGCACCTTATCGAATACTTTTTGGAAATCCAAATACACTACATTTACTAGTTCCCCTTTATCCACCCTGCTTGTTACATCTTCAAAACACTCTAATGAATTTGTCAAACACAATTTCCCTTTCACAAAACTATGTTGACTCCGCTTGATTGTATTATGATTTTCTAAATGTCCTGCTACTAGACCTTAATAATGCATTCCCACATTTGCCCAGTGGGAATGCAACTGGCTTATTGTCCCTGCTTTCTGTCTCCCTCCTTTCTTGAATAGGGGTGTTACATTTGCGGTTTTCCAATCCACTGGGACAATTCCGGAATCTAGGGAATTTTGGAATAGTACAGGCAATGTATCCATTATCTCTGTAGCCACTTCTTTTAAGCCCCTAGGATGCAGGCCATCAGGTCCAGGGGACTTGTCAACCTTTAGTCCCAATAGTTTTCCTAGTACTTTTTCTCTAGTGATAGTGATTGTTTCAAGTTCCTCCCTCCCTTTTGCCCTTTGGTTTTTTACTATTTTTGGGATGTTTTCAGTGTTTTCTACCATGAAGATAGATACAAAATACTTGTTCAAAGTCTCTGCCAGTTCCTTGTTCCCCATTATTAATTCCCCAGTCTCATCCTCTAATGGACCAAAGTTAATTTTAGCTTCTCTCTTGTTTATGCCTGTTTTTGTATTTCATGCTAGCTTACTCTCAAACTCTAATTTATTATATTTTTAGATTTGCTGGTTTCTAAAATATTTCCATTCTTCTGACCTACCACTAATCTTTGCAGCATAGTACACCTTTTCTTTCTATTTGATGCCATTCTTAACTTCCTTAGTTAGCCACAGATGGTTCATCCTTCTTGTAGTCTTTCTTTCTCAATGGAAAATATTTTTGTTGTGAGTTATCAAATATTTCCTTAAATGTCTGCCACTGCTTATCAACCATCTTACCTTCTAACCTATTTTCCAAGTCTACTATAGCCAACTCTGTCTTCATACCTTTGTAATTGTCTTTATTTAAGTTTAACACATTAGTTTCAGACCTAAGTTTCTCACCCTCAAACTGAATGTGAAATTCTATCATGTTATGATCACTCTTTCCTAGAGGATCCTTTTCTATGAGATCATTAATTAATCCTGTCTGATTACACATTACTAGGTCTAAAATAGCCTGTTCTCTGGTTGGTTTCCCAAGGTATTAGGCTAAGAAACAATCCTGAAAACTCTCTATAAACTCAGCCTCAGGGCCACCTTTACCAATTTGATTTGTCCAACTATATAAAGATTAAAATCACCCACGATTATTGCAGTGCCTTTCTTACAAGCCCCCATTATTTCTTGAGTTATACTCTGTGCTACAGTGTAGCTACTGTTAGGGGGCCTATAAACTACACACAGCAGTGATTTCTTTCCCTTGCTATTCCTTACCTCCACCCAAACTGATTCTCCATCTTGCTCTTCCGAGCCAAGATCATTCTCAGTAGAGTATTGATGTCATCCTTTATTAACAGAGCTACCCCACCTCATTTTCATTTCTTCATATTCTTTTGAAATGTCAAATACCTTGAATATTCAGTTCCCTTTGGTCACCTTGCAACCACTTCTCTGTAATGTATCAGATCAGATGCATTTATTTCTATTTGTGCCATTAATTCATCTATCTTGTTATGAATGCTTTGTACATTCAGTTAAAGAGCCTTTAATTTTGTCTTTTTATCATTTTTCCTACTCTGACCCTATTTGTTGGTGCACAATTATTTTCGTATGCTCTTTCCCTTCCTGTCACACTGGTTATCATTACCCATATCGCTACCCTACAAATCAGGAAGTCATTCCCTCAAAAAGGTTGTGAATGCTGGGTCAACTGAAATTTTTAAGATTGAAGTGGATAGGTTTTTGCTATGTAAGGGTATCAAGCAATATGGAAGAAGTTGAGTAAATTAAACTGAGGTAGGCTGAATGACGTCCTCTTGTTCTTATGTTCCTATATCATGTGTGAGAAGAGTTTTAGGCACAAAGCATAGGTATGGTGATAGGGAATATTCATAAGATATAATAACGAGACAACAAATAAATATGGAAATATTAGCAGACTGGTGTCTTTGTGCTCCTGTGCTACCTCCTCTTTCTCCTGGGTGACCTCGGCATGATCAGGGAATTGATAGCTTCCAGTTTCTTCCTCTTCATTTTCTGGAATTGGGAGATCCAATCTCTTTCCAGCAGCACAATTGTGAAACATAAAGCATACCACCAAACTTCTTGACACCCTTGCTGTATTGTATTGTTTCTTTTGTACTATTCCTTGTGCTCTTGTGTCCTGTACGACTCCCTCTGAACTATCCAGGCAAAGAAGGAAGGATTTTTGAAATGTGATAGACTGTTCAATAATAATGAGGGCGGCACTCAAGGTTTCATTGAATCTGTTGTCGCTTTTGACCTTGGATAACACTATGGTGTCTACAGCCATGCTGACGTAGGTAATCCTGATCTCAAAGCAACCCCCGTGACACATTGCTCTGGCTGAACAATTCAGATATCTTTGATTGTCAGAGAACAAAAGAATTGTGGCAGCTTCCAGGGTAGCACGCTTTCACATGCAGTTTGATGTGGCTGCCATCAATAAGAAGCTATGCGTTCAAAAAATGAAAATCCTTCTTATTGATCAAATTTGGGTACCTTCGATCAAGACCTTTACTGGCTCATTGGATGGCATCAATGGTATTCTGTACATGACAAAACCCTGCCAATTGGTTAAATTCTATTGTTTGCTGTCTCTACTCTGGTGGGCCATTGACAAATAAATGAACTTTGTGACCTATTTGAACAGGACATCTGTCACCTGCTTAATACAATGGCGCCCGTCTGGTTAGAAACATTGGCATGACTAGGTGCTTGGGTTGGGGGTTGTTCAGCAAATGTCAGTGTGAGCTAGGAGGGTTTCAGGCAGACAGAGTATCTTGCAAACTATGTGGGGATAAGAGTGCTGTGAGCAATGGGGAGGATCTTGTGCCACTGTGAAGATAGCAGAGTAAAATGATGGGCTGGTTCATAGATTAAAAACCCAAATCCATTTATTTTGTCCTAGAAATGTTGAAGGAATAGGAGACAATATTTGCAAGGAATGTGTACAATTCTAAATTTGCAGCTCTGCTTGAAAATTAAGTCTGAACCATTTAGATGTTATTTGGTAATTTAAAAAAAACATTTTTTCTCCAGTAATAGGTTATGGATGATGAATAGAAGAAATGAGTTTTAAAATATACAGAAAATGTGAATAATTCCAAATTGCAACTAGAGAGCAGTTGCCGAATTTTCAAAGTGGAGGCAGGAAACATGAGCCTGGTCTGGTTTTGGGTCTGAAACCCGCCTCCTCTGGGAAGCTGATTCAGATAGCAATCTTCAAGTGGGAAAGTCTTAATTGGTATGTAGATGGGTTTCCTGTCCTCTTAGAGCCAGTGGGATTGAAAATGGCAGTCGGTCAGAGCAAGTGAGGGGCTCATTTAGACTTCCATGGTGGCCATCATTGAGGCTGTTGGTTGCTCTGAGGGAGAGATCTGCCTTGGATCAGACATAGCACACAGGATCAAGACCATCTGCCTGGATATGCAAAGCCTCCTAGGGCACTGGCGCGCTGTCATTTGCAGGTAGCTGACACTTCGGCTGTGCCCGATGTCTTAGGTAGCATCTTCCGCCCCTTGCAGCCCCTCGCTGTGCTCTTATGGCCTCCTGCTGTCCAGGAGTTGCATCTGCCACAGCTCATCCTGGCTGCTCTGTCCAATGTCAGAGTAGCTTGTTCCCATCTGACCACCGTCACTGGGCCTTTATTGCTCACCAAGCCTTTCCATGCCAACCCTAGCTGCCACTGTGATCCAGTGAGTTCACTTCCCTATCTGGATTCATGACACTCTCCAATGTAACATTTAACCCTTCCAGCTTCAACAATATATGAGACACATCTGAGGCAGCTAAGGTTTATTTACTGCCTCAGCTTTAATTTAATCAGCCCTTCCCATAGCTGTCATGTCCCTCCACAATGCTCACATATTCACAACCCTCTCATGTTCACCCCATGGCTTTTTCCCCATTCCCAGACTTTAAAAATTGCTCCCTGCTCCTGACAAGCCTGTAATGAGCTCTTTAATGAGCTCAACAGGTAATGAATTGGACGCGGGCACCCGACCCATTCTCCCTCTGCCAGCTGAAGTTTAAAAATAGCATCATATTCTGGAGGCGGCATGACCCAGTGCCGACCACCGAGAATGCAATCTACAAAATCATGCTTGCTGCCACTCTCACTCTCAATGGGGTCTGCAAATCTGGCCGGCAATCTTCAAATTGCGCTTGCTGCTGTTCCCACTCTCAGCAGAGTTTGAAAATCTGGCCCTAGGTTTCAGTATGTTGAGAAAATGTCTGTTCATAATTCAAATCTCAAAATGCTGTTCATTGTTGACATAGTTGCCAACTGCCTGCTTTCTGAGTGAGCTGTCAGTTCAGTTCATGATACCTGCTCAGTGCTCATGACTTTGAGCACTAAAGACTTTCCCACAGCACTTCCCAAGTTTTCTCTTCTACAAATGTGCAACGTTTTAGCAGACATGCAGAAAAGATAGTGCACAATGCATTCTTGGGCATCAACTGACTCTTGGGATCCCGCAGCTGGTTTGGTTTTGACAGTTATGGAAGTTGCAGGTAAATTTCCTCCTTTATACAAGACAGAAGGGAATTTTAAAATAGAATTTCCCAACCTTTTCAAAGAAATAAATTAATTATATGTTCAATGAAATAAATTCATCATATGCACTTGGATACACAATCAGACTTAACTATTTCATCAGCACATAGCTATATCAATTTGAGAAAAATCTGATTTATTTCTTTCATGAAACCCACCATACATTTGCTACTCCATGCTTTCATCTAATTGCTACTGCCATCTTGCTTTTCTCCCCCTCCAATAAGAACTTGAGAACATAAGAAATAGGAGCAGGATTAGGCTATATGTCCTCTCAAACCTGCTCCACCATTATATAAGAGCAAGTCTGATTTTGTACCTCAACTCCACTTTCCTGCCTTCCCCACATCCCTCGATACCCTTAGTATCCAACAATCTATCGATCTCAGTCTTGAATATGTTGTTTCTGGGTTTCAGGACACATGATTCACTCCATTGGCATCTTTTGAGAATACATACAATAAGTAATTCACTGATATTCCCTCCTCCCCATACTTTGTTTTCTACTCGGTCAAATATACCATTGTTCTTTTTTGACATGGTCGCCATTTTAGATGAATATGATTAACAGTGGCTATTTGACCACAAAAACTTCACAGATTCAGTAAATATCGGAAAATAATGCCGTGGTTATGTATGAGCAAGAAATCTCATAAAGTAAGAGAATCCCTTTATGGATGGAAAGAACTGTGAGCAGACATAGAGACCAACTGGGTGAATGTTAGACCCATGAATGCATGAATGGCTGCATTCATTTTGAATAATTGTGTCTGGACAAGAGGCAGCTTCTAAGCCACTGTGCTATGGATAAGTGATTAAAAACAATGCTTCTTAAGTTTTAACATAAAGTGGTGACCTCCTTGCAACATATTCATCTCCCAAGCAGATTTACTGATTAACAGACCGGCGTTTTAACACTTAAACAGTAAACTGAAACTCACTACATACTGGTTTTCACAATGTAATATGAATATAATAGGCCCAATTCTTGGATGCAGGTGCTAAAATGTTTTAATGGGAATTGATTATTTTGTCATTCCAATTTTATTACAGTTTAAGTATGTAATTTACACTCTGGTACAGTCAAACATGGAAGCCATGATGAAATAAAGAGTGAAAAGAAGGGAAGGGAGGTCTTATGTTTCTCAAGGCACTACAAAGTGCTTCGCATACAATGGCTGGGATTTTATCTGGGCGACAGGGGTCTCGACCTCTCGTCTCCTCTGGCGAAGGCCCGCCAAATCAATTCGGCACTGAAGTGGACAGCAGTCGGCTTTCCCCAGGATCAAGGACCCCGGCGACAAAGGTGCCCCCCTCTGAGAGCTGCCAGCTAATCAGAGGTCGGCAGTTCTTTAACTGAGCAGCGCCACCACGAAGGCAGTGACTGCTGCCAGTAATGTACCCGCCAGTAGCCATAGATCGCTGAGAGATCCAGGCCACAGGTAAGTCAGGGTGGGAGGGATTTCACAGGTTGGGGGTCACATGGGTGGGGGTGTAGGGGAGATCGGCAGCAAGGACTGGGGGGGTGGCTCCCAGCAGACCACCCCTTCCCAATGCCGTGTCCCTCGATTAGGCACTAGTTCCCTTTTAACAAGGGACTTCACCCCAGAGCCGCCAAGGAACTTGCATGGGTTTGCTCGGTGTGCTCCCCATGCAGTGACAGGCCCACTCGCCACTGGACGAGTACCAGAGAGGGCCAGATGAGGCCCTTAATTGGGCATTAATTGCCCAGTTAAGGCCTCAATTGGCGGCAGGGGGGAAGGCCGTTCATTCCCGCACCAGACTTAATTTGGGTGGAGGCAGGAAAGTGGCGGGGCCCCCCGCACCAACATCCTGCCCTATTATATTTTCTCCCCACCTCCAAAGTCTCTGCAGAGGAGAGCATAAAACTCCCCCCAATTAGTTATTTTGAATTGCAGTCACTTTTGTTAGGTAAGTAAAATTGCCATGAGATGAATGAACAGTGAATCAGTTTTTTGGTGATGTTGGTTGAGACAGATATGTTGGCCATAGCACTGGGAGAGCTCCTTGCTTATCATCAAATAGCAACATGGGATCTTCAAAATGCACCAAAATAGGCAGGCCTGCTCATCCAAAAGATTATATTTTCAACAAGGGAAATGCTGGGCAGGATTAGCTGCAGTTACCACTACTAAATTGAACAGATATTCTCCAAGATTCGATATTGTCTGTAATAAGTTCTTTATGTTGTCTGATGCGCCATAAATAAGATGCATGGAGTCCAGTTATGCTGAAGGTTTCAAACAGTTTGAGTAATTAGACTGTGCTGAGGATAAACATTTGGACCTGAATGCAATTAGTTCACAATCCTAGCTCTTTCTGTGAGGCGTCGATTTCCAGGATTATCTTCTTCTTTGGGTCGTAGTACTGCAGGGTACGGGTTGCTGCTGACAATGCTTGTTTGAGCGACTCAAACATATGCTGATGGTCCTCCTACCATACAAATCGTATATCTTTCTTTAAGAGCTCACTCAGCAATGATGCTTTGTCAGAATAATTTGGAATCTATGATGCCAAGATGTTGAAAAATCCAAGACATCACTGGAGGTCTTGCATTGTGGGGTAGGTATATGCCTTACATCTTCAATTTTGCCTGGGTCAGGATGGATTGGAGCCAAAGAAATTGATCTGACTTACATTCACCTAGTACTTCTTGCTTTTAAAAACGAGCCCTTCGCGATGGAGCTACTGCCATCAGGGAATGGAGATTTTGATCATGTTCTTCTTTGATTTTGCCAATTTCTGCAGTGTCTTCAACAATGTGTATGCAGCCAGTCTCGTTTTCTATAATTCTGTCCATATGCTGCTGAAACAGATCTTGACTGACAGATAAGCCGAAGGATAGTCTCTGGAATCAATATCTTCCAAATGGTGTCCTGAAGGTGGTGACTTCTTGAGATTCCTTAGCTAGGTGTACCGACCAATATCCATGTTTGGCATCCAACTTGGAGAAGAATTTGGCTCCTGTGAACTTGGGATTCAATTCCTTTAATGTCAGAATCTTGTTGGGGCATCTCTTTAGGGAGAGGTTTAGAAGAATGAGAGGGGATCTCATAGAAACCTATAAAATTCGAATAGGACTGGACAGACTGAATGCAGGAAGGATGTTCCCGATGGCGAGGAAGTCCAAGACCAGGGGTCACAGTCTAAGGATAAGGGGTAAACCATTTAGGACTGAGATGAGGAGGGATTTCTTCACCCAGAGTGATGAACCTGTGGAATTCTCTACCACAGAAAGCAGTTGAGGCCAAATCATTAAATATATCCAAGAAAGTGTTAGATATAGTTCTTAGGGCTAAAGGGATCAAGAGATACAGGGAGAAAGTGGGAACAGGGTACTGATTTTGGACTAAAAACAAGAAATGCTGGAACCACTCAGCAGGTCTGGCAGAAACTGTGAAAAGAGAAGCAGAGTTAACGTTTCGGGTCAGTGACCCTTCTTCTTTTCCGAATTCTTCTATGTTTCTAGACATACCCTGATTGCCCCATCCTTCTTTGGGATACATATGATTGAGCTGCAGCAGTCTGTGTGATGACGCACACAACAGATGATGCCATTGCATTCCATGTCATCTAACTCACGCATAAGCTTTTCTTGTATGTACACACTGCACATTATGGGAGGGTCAATTGATGGAAATGCATCCTCTCTGAGGTGCAGTATGGCATTGCCTTTGAAATCTCCTATGGTGTCGAACCTGTCCTGGAACATTTGTTGTTGGTCATGCACTGACTCAATGTGGGTGCCCTTGGTCTCTTATGCTCTAATGGGTACCTCAGTGATCTCGTGGACAGTTGTGATGTTGAGGTCCTTACATGCTGGTAGTCCTGCCACTGCTGGTCTGCTCGTGTCTACCAGATAAAATATTTGTGGTTTGAATGCTGACTTGCCATATCTGCATTGCATTGTTAGTGTGCCACTGCAAGGGATGGGTGACCCATTGTACGCAGATAGCTTTGCAGTTGTCGATAGAATCATTGATTACCAATGACTCCGGTACATATCCTTCAGGTTTCAGATTGGTAGAATATTTGCACTAGCTGCGGTGTCAATCTTAACCCTGAGTGTATGCTTGCCAGCTTTCTTTGGGCATATGATGTTAATGGTAGCAAAAGTTTCCAGTTGTTTGACTTCGTCAACATGATGTGTCAGGGTCTCAATGTGGAACTCCTGCTAGTCTGTTAGCTGAGAATTGCTTCTCTCTGAGCCTTGTCTCAGGTCTGTTTTGCTGTGGACTTGGTGTATCGGCTTGCGTTTATACAGGTCTCAGACGCTTTCCTTGCTGCTGTTGCCCTGTTGCTGTGCCTGCCATCTGTTTGTTTTTGTCCCACTGTGATTTCTGGCTGTGTCTTTGGGGCCAGACTTGTTGCAAAGGCAGACCCAGTGTCCTTTTGCACTGCATGCCTTGCACAGGTCTTGAAATGCAGGACAACTTCGCGGTGAGTGAGAACAAGCACACTTACCACACAGCTTTCTTGCTCTTTTCAACCTGGTTATAGCGCCGATACTGTTGGCTGCATCTAGTGCTTGCAGATGCTATTGTCCAACTACAATGACTTCATACTTCGTGCCATCTTCTAGCAGCGCGTCAATGCTGTGACCTTTCTGAAATGCTTCAACGGGTGTCGGGACAATCACCAACTCCACTAGTCACTCTAACATTTCAGTTTCTGAGAAATCGCAATTGTTGCCCTTACTACAGCATTTAATGATGAACTGGTCTATTGATTCCTGTGGCTGTTGTCTGCAGGACATTAGTTCTAGGAGGTGGATTCTAAAATTCACTCATAATCATAGCTGATCCTCTAGCACTTTCTATAGCTTTGCGGGATCTTTCTGGTCTGTTTCAGATAAGGCAGAGGTATTGATTCTGTCTAATCCCTTATTTCCAATTGCTATCAGTATTCTTAGAGCTTGTTTTTTCAGCTTCTGCAATCACTTGGTCTGTGAAGCATAACTGCATTCTTTGTTTAAAAAATTAGAACTCAGATAGAATATCAATGGTCTTTGAGCTCATGCTGGGAAATTTTGCTGTTCTTTTGCTTTAAAACTTGCTTCAAGACATGTTCCATGTCTCTGCACTTCTTCCCCTTGAAGAAATTCTGTTGGTTAGACTAGCAGCTTGAATTGAGAGGAGCAGGTGTTTCATAGTGTTCTTTGTTTACCTTGTTTTCAGCACTTAAGCTGGTCTGTTTACACATCACTTAAGCTGGTCTGTTTACACAGCTATTTACTGGGCAGTTCAATTGCTTTTTTTTAGAGTTTGTTTATGTTCTTCACGCTCGAGTGGTTTAATTATATTTTTAAATCTGTGGCTGTGCAAATGGAAGCTCTTCTTCACACTTGAATGGTTTAATGAGTTTTTTTTAACTTTGGCTGCGTGAATGGAAGCTCTTCTGTGATTGGGGTTTTCCCGCATTTATTGCAATCGGATACCTCCTGTAATTGCGCCGACTTTGATCAGCCTGGGAGAGGAGTCTGGTCTTCCATATTTTTTGAAATTAAGTATTTAGAAAAAATATGTCTTGTGGGCACTTCAAAGCTTGTTTTTTTTTTAAAGCCAGTATCCCTTGACCGACAGCACAATGACTCACCCAATTTATTTGCAGCCTTTCATTCTGTGCTCTGTGTTCTACAGCTGGAGGTACATTCTTTTTCTTTCTACAGTTTGGGCCAGCATTTCTATAGAACTTTTTCTCTTTTGCCTGTAGGAAGGGTTGTTTTCTAAACGGTTTTACCTGTGGTCTTCAAACTTAGATTTTGTCTTCTCACCATAGCTGCCACCATGTAATGAGTTCTTTATGTTGTCTGAATCAACATAAGTGAGTTGCATGGAGTCCAGTTATGCTGAAGATCTCAAACAGGTTTATTACAGCTAAACTATTATACACAGTACAGAGCAAACTATTTACAGAACCCTCCTCTAGGTCTTACAGTTGCCGAGGAACTCAGGCTTGTGGTCACATGACTGCATCCTGGTACTTAGCTCATTAGCATACTCAGATCTTAAAGGGACATCACTCTTAAAGGCAATCATACAACAGTCTATCTGAAAGGTGTTTTGTTTATGGTGGATGTTCTTTTAAGGAAATGAGTCTTTAGTCAAATTCGTTCCAGTGACAGGAACTTCAGTCACAAAACATCAGGTTGGTGGCACCAGAAATGTAATCTGTCTAACTATATCATCACTTCGCAGTGATTCTTTAAAAATGTGCACGAAGCTGGGACTTTTAGCTGTGACTGGTTAAAGAAAGACTTGCATGTTTATGGCAACTTTCATGGCCTCAGGATGTCTGGAAGCACTTTATAACCAATGAATTAGTTTTTAAGTGTCGTCGCTGTTCGAATGTAGGAAACACGGCAGCCAATTTGTGCACAGCAAGATTCCACAAACAGCAATGAAATAAATGACAAGATCATCAGTTTTATGTGTTGGGGCTGAGGGATAAATGTTGGCCAGAACACTGGGAGAAACTTCCCTGACCATCTTTAACTAGTGCCATGGGATCTTGTAGGCCCACCTGAATGGGCAGTTGAGCCTCGATTGTGCTTGTGTGCTAAGGTTTACAAAGCAATTACTGTGCTAGGAAAATCATTGGCCGGAATTTTAGTTGGGTGGGAGGTCCCACACACTGACCAAAAACTCAGGGGCTAGCCCACCTCCGCTGGGCCTGGGAGCCATTTCAGGATTTATTGTGGCCCAGACCCTTAACTGGACAGGTGGGACTTCCATCTCTCTGAGGCAGGAAGTTCTGCTTAATGGAGCTTCTGGCCAATCAGCGAGCCGGCAGCTCTTAGTCCCAGCAGCAGCACCGGAAGCAGTAGCCACTGCTGGGACTGTACCCAGCCAACAGCAGGATCGTGGACATCGGCCCTGGAAGAGAGGTAAGTCTTCTGGCCTTGCAGGGGACAATCGGCCAGGCCCTGGCGAGGCAAGGGGGTGGGGATTGGTTGGGCTGGAGGAAACATTACTTCAGTGGGGATGGTTGGGGTTTTGGGGGGAACCCTCCATAGGGCACAGGGTGCCCGATCAGGAGGGCCCCCCTACCCACCAGCCCAAAAGGAGGATGCCAGGTTTTACCTGGAGGCCTTCTGTGGGGTCTAAGGTGCCTGAGAGCCGCTGGTAAAATACAAGCGGTAGCGGGAGAAGTCCCTAAAGTGGCAGTTAATTGGCCACTTAAGGGCCTTGATTGGCCTGGGGCGGGTGGGCCGTTCCTCGCCGCCACCTCTGCCCCTCGTAAAATTGCAGCAGGAGTGGGAAGGGGTTGGTAATGGCAACCTCTGCCTCCGATTCCATTTTACGACCCCCCCCCCACCGGCCCTACCCCCGGGGGTGGGCGTAAAATTCTGGCCATTGTTTCTATTATGTGTACCAAGCAAAAAGTTTGGTTTTGTTCAAACACAAAATCCTATAATTTGCTGGATTGTTCAAGTTGCTTAACTATTTGTGGAGAACAAGTCAGGGAGTATGTCTTTTAACAATTAGAAATGTATTAATTTCTTAAGGTTTATAGCTATACTTGATATCGTTAGGTGCCAAAATTCCTGAGGGTCTGCTAAGCTGACACATGTGCCTGTCATAGTTCTAGGCTGCAGATGCCATCCCAAATCCCAGAGAAGGTGGGCTGGATTTTCTGATGATGGCAGGGCTCCTGGCATTGGGCCAAAAAGGCAGGGGAACACCACCTCAGCCTTTTCGAGACCTCCCAAAGCTCTCTTCATTGTTCAAACACTTAAATGCACAAGCCAGGACCTCCATCCCTTTAAAGACCTCCATCCTGCCTCCAAGAGCTGCCGGCCCATCACAGGGCTGGCAGCTCAGAAGTAGCGACAGTGTCACCAAAAGTGGTGGCCACTCCTGGTCCTGCAGAGCCCTTGGACCCAGGTCCAGCACTGGAAACGTGGGCCTTAGGTAACTGAGGCAGGGTCATTGGGGCCAGTCCAGGAGGCATGAAGTCCAGGGGAAGGAAGGTCCATAGAGATGGAGTTTTTGACGGTGGGGGTCCTCCATGGGCCACAGATTGCCCACGGAGGAGGAACCCCACCCCAAAGCCCGCAGGAAGGGTGCCTTGTATTAGTCGGCGCCTACCCTGCATGTCGGAGGCACTACCACCCCCTCCGCTGATTAAATCTCAGTGGTGGGTTAAGAGGCCCTTAAGTGGCCATTAATAGGCCACTTAAGGGCCTCAATTGGCCTCTGGGTGCGAAGGTTGTGGTCGGCCTATCCCGTCCCCAGCAAAATCGCTTGGCGACGGGCCTTCTGACCCCCGCCTCCAATTATGATTCTATGGGCCTCCCCCAACTCCGACCCCTCTTCAGGGGGCCCATAAAATCCAGCCCAGTATTTTTTGTATGGGTGGTGTGAGCTGCCCGCATTGAAATAATGCATCATCGGAGCCCACCCAATCCCATCTGTATCCTATGTTGCCAGGAGGTGCAATTCACAGCTGAAGCTGCCCCAGGCCCGGTGGGGCTGAAGAAAACAATCACTTCTTTTCAGTCTATGACTTTAATTCAGCCTCCTTTCTACTGAAGGTTTGGAACTTTAAAAGGCCTTGAAAGGACTTACATCAGCTTTTAACTTGTCAGAGGAATAAAGAGTGAAATTTCCCTGGGAAACTAAAGAACTCCCCTTTTGATGTGGGGGAGGAAAGATGGAAAGTCTGCCCACAGCCCCTGCTGCCACTTGTTGCTCCCTGCCCTATAAATTAAAAAGCCAATCAATGGTTGTGGTTGTTGGAGGTCAATCATCTCAGTCCTGGGACATCACTGCAGGAGTTCCTCAGGGTAGTGTCCTAGGCCTAACCATCTTCAACTGCTTCATCAATCACCTTCCCTCCATCATAAGGTCAAAAGTGGGAATGTTCGCTGATGATTGCACAATGTTCAGCACCATTCGCGACTTCTCAGATACTGAAGAATTCCCTGTAGAAATGCAGCAAGACCTGGACAACATCCAGGCTTGGGCTGATAAGTGGCAAGTAACATTCGCACCACACAAGTGCCAGGCAATGACCATCTCAAACAAGAGAGAATCTAACCATCTCCCCTTAATGTTCAATGGCATTACCATCGCTGAATCCCCCACTATCAACATCCTGGGGGATTACCATTGACCAGAAACTGAAATGGAGTAGCCACATAAATACTGTGGCTACAAGAGCAGGTCAGAGGCTAGGTGTCCTGCGGCGGGTAACTCACCTCCTGACTCCCCAAAACCTGTCCATCATCTACAAGGCTCAAGGTACCTGGACATGCACCTGAAATGCTGTAACCTGCAGGGCGACGGACCAGGTGTTGGAAGATGGGATTAGATTGGGCAGCTAGTTTTCTCAGCTGGCACAGACACGATGGGTAGAATGGCTTCCTTCTGTGCCATAACATTTCTATGGTTCTATGGTTCTAAATCAGGAGTGTGATGGAATACTTTCCACTTTCCTGGATGGGTGCAGCTCCAACAACATTCAAGAAGCTCGACACCATCCAGGACAAAGCAGCCCGCTTGGTTGGCACCCTATCCACAACATTTAACATTCACTCCCTTCACCACTGACACACAATGGCAGCAGTGTGTACCATCTACAAGATGCACTGCAGCAGCGCACCAAGGCTCCTTAGACAGCACCTTCCAAACCCATGACTACTACCACCTAGAAGGACAAAGGCAGCAGTTGCATGGGAACACCACCACCTGCAAGTTCCACTCCAAGCCACACACCATCCTGACTTGGAACTTTACTGCTGTTCCTTCACTGTCCCTTGGTCAAAATCCTGGAACTCCCTTCCTAACAGTACTGGGTCAAGAAGGCAGCTCACCACTGCCTTCTCAAGGACAATTAGAGATGGGCAATAAATGCTGGCCTAGCCAGCGATGTCCACATCCCATGAACGAATAAAAAAAAAATATGGCGGAATCCCAGTGCAATCAAATTCTGCCAATATGTGTGAAAATCAGATTTTCTGCTCACTCCAGTATTGTGCCATGCCCAATAATGACTGCTGAAACTCATTTTTCTTAGGACTATTTTGCGAGAAAAGTGAAAGGGCTTTCATCCCATCAATCTAAGCTGGAATTCAACCCAAGTTTCTGAGATTTAAAGATAATGCACCACCTGGTTGTTAGAATAATGCTTTGTAACTTTAACACTGTGTTGGTGCTTTTACATCACTCAAGTGCTCTGAACTCCAAACATTTTGCGCATTTGATAGGAATGACCAATATGAACTTAGCAATTTCTGCATGACCGAGTACAGCAGACACCCACTTTGTCATGGATTCTCCTGAGCTGCAACCTGTACTACAAGCTGGCCATTGGATTTGTAACCTGAGCTGGTTTGATGCCACAATATGATGACATCAAAAGCATCAGAATACAAGTATGCTGATGCACTGAATTGATGACAGCAGGATCTCCTTGCGATTTGCATGTTCAGTAAAGGACATATCACAATGCATGAAACAAAGGAGGCACAAATATGTGATAGTCGGTTTTTGCTTCCATTTTCAATTCTACATGGACATTGTATATTTGCGGGAGAGCGACACACACATATAACCCTTAGGGACCTAAACACAAAGCTAACACAAGTTAAAATGTCTTACTGTGCCCTCTCCATGACCTGGAAGCAGTGATTACTAGATAAAACTATGCAGGGCACACTTACTGTCAGCATGGAAAGGTTTTCTATAAGTAGTGAGCATTTTTTACATTACAAATCCTTTAATTACATACTGACTTGTATTCAATGTTTCAGAATAACTTCTGGCCATATTGATCAGTTCGAATGTGTAGTATTATTCACTTGTTTTTAAATTGTCAAATTTTAATTAGTCTGGCCTTTGTTTTCACTTAAATCCATCAAAACGATTACATTAACAACAATAACTTGCTTTTTTATTGTTTTTAAATGAGAAAAAAATGTCTCAAAGCACTTCACAGAGGTGTTATAAAACAAAATATAAGAAATCCAAGTGTGTAAATTTCCCCCTGGGAGGGAGATCTGTCCAAATTGACAATCGTTATTTATTTTCAGTTTCAATATCAGCATTATAAAACTGTACAGTTTTGTATTATTTTGTTCTGTATCTGACTCTTGCCTTACTAACTACATGTTGGACTGGATTTTGCTGTCAACAGAGAAGGAATGGCGCGAACCATTCATTACACTGACAGTTGCTCACAGACATTTCAGCAGAGACTTAGTTTAATCTGGTGTTTATCCAGCACTGCACACTCTACAGGGCATAGGGGCGTGTCTGAAGAGCGGAAACAACAGTGAGGCGCTTCAACCAATCAGATTAAAGAATCCCCCCCGAGACACATTGGGAGCTAAGTCGGATAGTCGCCAAAAACAGGTGCGGGGATTGCAAAGCCAACTTCATGCTGCCTGCTCATTAGAATGATTTTTGCGTGCAGCCAGTGCTAGCCACACTTTTCATTGGTTGCACACATCAGCGAGGAGCCAAATATTGTAACTTTCCAGCACTTCTTAAAGCTAGACTGCATTGATTAAAGCTAGCCTACGCCTCTTAAAAGGGAGGTGCTTTGTGGCTGGAGCAGGTGCTGGCAGTTGTGTAGAAAGTGAATCTGACCTGGGAAGCAGTGAAGAATGACATAACATGGGAGAAAGTGGGCTCTAAGGTTTTCTGACTCTGCACTGGAGGTCTTGGTGGCAGCAGTGCAGAGGAGGAGATGTCCTGTATCCACAGGGGCCAGGAGGTTCCCCAGATGCATGGTCAACAGGCATTGGGAGCAGATAGCTGGAGAGGTAAATTCCAGGAGCCAAGACCCAAGGACCTGGTTACAAGGCCACAAGATGTCAATGATCAAGGTCAGTGAATGCATCTTCAGTAGTCACATCCTACCAATTGTACCACTCGCCTCAGTCATTCTCAATTCACCACACCCCATCACTCACCTACAAACACTACGTATCAATCAGGACTCATGCCTAACATTCATATGCTCCACTGTACCCTCACTCACTTAGCACTGCTGCAAGTCTCACATCCACATCTCACAGCCTGCACACATTGCCAGCTATATATTAATGACTTAGACAAAGAGACCAAGAGTAATATATCCAAGTTTGCTGATGATACAAAGCTGGGTGGGAATGTAAGCTGTGAGGAGGTCACAAAGAGGTTGCAAAAAGATATCAACAGGTTAAATGAATGGGTAGCAAGGTGGCTGATGGAATATAATGTGGGAAAGTGTGAGGTTATTCATTTTGTAGTAAGAATAAAAAAGTAGAATATTTTTTAAAGACATGAGACTTTTAAATGTTGATGTTCAGAGGGGCTGTATGATCTACTCCTGCTCCTATTTCTTATGTTCTATTCAACCAAGGCAGCGACATCAGGCAAACAGATTACACCACACTCACTGACACATTTGCCTCTCTCTTGCAGGACAGGGTAACACACAACCGAAGACCGCAGGAGCTAACAGGAGGGGAATAGGCATGCCTGCATGTTCTGACCCCCATGGAGGACATGGTGCTGGCCATTTTTGGCATGGCAGTGACTGAAGACATGGCCAGCGACGGGGCTGAAACCGGTATCGTCATACTTAATTATTAATCTCACATTCTACTTCAACCTCATCCCACAATCTCTTCTGAGTTAAAAGTTAAACTTGCACCTCTTACTTCCCCCTACCACCACTGTTCCCTCATCACAACCCTAGTCTTGTACCTTTTACCTTTCAGAAACCCAAGAACTGCAACTTGGCATGGCAGTGTGTGGTGGATTATAATCCTAACCCCTTTTTGGGGCTATTCCAGAGCAGGCGTACTTCTCAGATGATCAACCTCACTTAAAGTTTTGAAAGACAGAGCCAAAAGACAGTTGAATGGGCCTGAAGGACTGATCTAACTCTCCTTAAAGGAAAGGAACCAGCCAAGAATATTATTGTCCTTCAGCCAGATTATAATAACCCGGATATTATACGGGTCTGGAAATCTCTCCTCAATAACGTTCCTCCTCAATAAAGAGTGTACAGAGATGGGTTCATGAGTTAGTGATACAGAAGACTATGTGAGACTATATAATTTCTAAATTATAGAAAAGTTTATTAAAGAAAAAAACATGCAATTCACAATTGGTGAGACAATCACTTGCATTGTTAATAGTTCTAACGGAAAAAAGAAAGTATAATTTGTTTCTAGTAGAGAATCCCATTCTTAAATCTAAACATTTTTACAATAAAATATTTAAGTAAGATATCCATCAATTATTAAAGTAGCATTTACCTTAAATCCCTGAGTAGAAGACTACAGAGTTCAGTGAGATGCCTCTGTTCCAGCTAAGGGGCGAACTACCCACACCCTTTACCATGACAGACGTTGGAGCTTGTCCAACAAATCTAAAAATCCAATTTACGCTTCCAATATTTATACTATTTCTCAAGTTGCATAACTAATTTCTTACGTATGGGGGTGTTAGCTCTTCTGCAAGAAAGTTTGTCTCCCTTTATTTGCCTAGTCAGGCTGCATAACTGTTAATTTCTAGCTGAGACCCACCTTCTTTGATTCCTAAGAAAGACCACGCTAGCAGCAAGCTGCCAGTCTCTCATGGTGGTCAATTTTCATTTGTCATCAAGATTATAATTCAGTTTGTTGGGTTTGGTCAGTTTTGTCAAAACTTCAGTTGACTGTGGTTTAGGGCTGTCCATATAAAATTACCTTATCAACTATTGCACTGTGATAGCTTTCATGACCATTTGCAAAACTGCATTATCAATATTTTACCGTGTGGTGGAGTTTCTGACATTAGGGAGTGAATCCTCCTTATCAGATGCTGCCTCTATGTTCTAAATGAGGCAAGCCCTTCAACACAGAGGCATGTCCAGAGACATGTCTATGAACTTTTTAAATTTTTTACAACGATGAGCCTGAACCTTTTTTAAAATGTTTTAATCCCCCCATTCATAGGAAAATAATTGTTTCAACCTTATAACTCCTCATTATGGTTAGATTCCTTCACAAGTGGAGTAACACCAAGAAGACAGTAATGATGAAGACATACCATCACTTGATTTTACACTCGCAGCCACCAATTCAGATTCAGGCACTGCACATATCTTAGAGCAGTGGTTCTCAAACTGGGGACTGTGTGTGGAGCCTTGGGTGTCCATAGGTACTTTCCAAAGGCTCTGTGAAATAATGTGAAATGCAAGCCAGGAGGCAGGAGTGGAGTGCAGAGTGGGCTGGCTATCTTACCTAGGAGAGGAGCGCACAAGGAGAGACAGACTCAGCAGTGAGAAGCAGATACAACCATCCCAGAGATATCTCTAAGTAAAAACCTGCTTTCTTAAAAGCATTATTAAAACACTCTTTAAATGCAGCACTTTCATATTATGAGTATTATGTAGTATAATTTAGAGGGGGGGGGGGGGGTCCACGATTACTTTTCCATTCAATATCCATTTGAAAAGGGGTTCTTCAACCAAAATTGTTTGAGAACCACTGTTATAGAGAGAGCACAATGGCAGGATGTGCATGTGGAGAGACATCGGGTATGAGTGCAGTGCAGCCAGGTTAAGTGGACATGGATAATGCAGAAACCAGCTAGCTGGAGGGTGTGACTGTTTACGAGTTCTGCTGCTGAGAAATCAGATGAGGGCTTCGATGGGGAAGGCTACGGATGAAGTCCGATGAACATACACAGTGAAATGCTAAGTGTATTGGGAAGCCTGTTGTAAAGTCTGCAGTTCACCTCAAAGAGAATGGAAGAGTCCAGCTCCCACTTGGCACAGAGCTTCGTGCAGAGCGTGCAGCCCATCCTTTCCAGTCCTTGGCAGCACTTCTGGATCCAACCATGACGCAACATCTGGTGGCCGATGTCTCAGCAGCATAGGACGAAGCCACCCAATGTAGGACTGAGATGAGGAGGGATTTCTTCACCCAGAGAGTGGTGAACCTGTGGAATTCTCTACCACAGAAAGCAGTTGAGGTCAAATCATTAAATATATTCAAGAAAGAGTTAGATATAGTTCTTAGGGCTAAAGGAATCAAGGGATACGGGGAGAAAGCGGGAACAGGGTACTGAGTTTGGACGATCAGCCATGATCGTATTGAATGGCGGTGCAGGCTCGAAGGGCCGAATGGTCTATTCCTGCTCCTATTTTCTATGTTTCAATGTTTCTATGAGTGCTGCAGTGGAAGCTCAGACTGAGGTCATGTAGCTTGGTGCCATGCAGGTTCAGACTGCTGCCATCATGGCTGCAGATATCAGTGCTCAAAGGGACTTGCAGGGTGTCACAGCAATCCAGCTAACTGCCCTCCAACAGATTACTAGGATGGCTGAAGTGCCATCCCAGAGGAGTGGCAGTAGCCTCTCTTGGGATGGCAGCATTTGTGCTCTCACCACTGCCAACCAGTGCCTTAGCTGTTGCCTCTCAGCCAACCAGCGCAAACTGTGGCTGCCTGTGTTGAAGTGGTGCAGTCCAAAACTGAGCCCTCACCTTCCAGAGCTGCATGAAGATGTCCTGCAAGGCCATCTGCAGTCACCCACCAGCCATGCTGCAGCCACTGGGGTAGCACCGCATAGGAGCATTAGGCCAGGCAAAGGCACCCACAAAACAAGCACTAAGGGAATACACAAGGATGATTAGTTCAGTTTAGTATGTATTAATGGAAGTGTTGTTGGATAAAGATGTTATAGAATGGTTTCTTTGTGTTGTCTTTTATTTCAGGATTTTGGTCAAGAGGAGGCTTTAATGGTCCATAGCAGAGGAATGGAGAGGTGGAGGTGCTCTGAGGCTGCAGGTCATGCTGGAGAAAGTGATCACCTCCTTGGTGAATCGTATCCAGCTCAGACACTACTCTTGGCTGAGGTGAAGGTGAGAGAAATGCTCTCTGAGAAGGTATGGCCTTCTATTGGGAGCTCTCCTCCTCCTTCCTCTGTGTACAACTTCCCTTCTCTGCTGCCTATGTTTTATGTCCCTGTCATGCTGCAGCTCAAGAGGTACTGCAACGATAGCCCCTATTCGTGATAGCAGACTTTCTGCTTAGAGACCTTCAAACTCCACTGAACCCCTTCCAAAAGTCCAGCACTTCTCCCTTCTGACTCCAACAGCTTTTGGAGCTCCTCCAACAACACAGTACTTCCACTAACTCTGCAGCAGCAAAAGAAAGTCAAAAACTAATGTTAAACTGTGAACGTTGAAGAGAGGGCATTAATAGGAGCTGCAAGGTCCAGAATGGCAGGTAGGGTGCCAAGTCAGCGTTAGCACTGACTGACGTCACGATCAGCCCACTCTGCATGCTTCTGGCATGCTTGCAGTATTGACCTTGCAAACATGGTGATCTGCATGGGTTGTGCCAGAAGTGGTCACTGCCAGTTTTTCCATTCTGCATGTATAACTATGTCAGGCTGTTGCTTGACATCGCTTAACCTCTTAATTTTGGCACAAGACACCCGATATTATTGAGGGGACTTTGCAGGGTTGACTGTCCAGGGTGTACCTTTGTTGTGTTCGCTGTTGAGGTCAATGCTGCGAGGTCCAACCAGTTTTATTCTTTTCGACTTCTTCATAATGGTTAGAACCAACTAAGTGGCTTGCTTGGCCATTTCAGAGGGAAGTTAAGAGTCAACTACATTGTTGTGGGTCTGGAGTTACATATAGGCAAGACTGGGTAAGGGCAGCAGCCTTCCTTCCCTGGGGGACATTAGTGAACTAGATTGGGTTTTACAATAATCTGGTAGCTTCATCGTCACCATTATTGATACTAGCTTTTTATTCTAGATTTATTTAATTAACTGAATTTAAATTCCCAGTTGCACAACCACTATGCTACCATTCCCACGGTATGATTACTATTATCTCTTGCCCTCTTCGTTTCAGTTTGCATCAGTACGGTGGCCGGAGCAAATCCCTGGATGAAAACAAGATTGTTCTGATTAGTTTTTGGAGTTCCTTAAGCTGAATGCATGAGGCGTCTTTATCAAGTATAGGAGAAATAAAATACAGATTTCTACAGATAAAATTGAAAATCTTGTTGAATCACCATCTCCAAAACCAATATTTGTTACATTTTATCAGAAAGCCTTCTTCATATATTCTTCACAGAACAGATGGCATGCCACAGGAAGCTTGGACTCTGTTATCCTGATTACTCAATAAAAGATAAAAGAGAATCCTCAATAAAGGTAACATGATATATGAGACGAGGTTAATTTAAGTTACTATTAGTTTTGCTTCTGGGGCCTCCAACTGGGTCCGGGGACTTGTCAAATAGCAATTACCTTGTAAAGCTGCTGGAATCCTTTGGTGTTGACCACTACAGACTTTGCAATAAAACACGTTTCAAACAATTACCGACTGAGAATGTAGTTCTTCACAAAACCAAACATTCAACGCAGACATTTAAAAATGAATTTTATTGACTTTTTCTTACTGAGATAAATGGTTGCAGTAAAACATTGATACTAACTTACAACATCAATTTTTAAAAAACATTGGTATAAATAACAGTTTTCATTTGGGTCTATCTTGAGCCCTGCACTTTTGATAAATATCAAATCTCTGGGAATAAAAAGCATCAAGATATTAAGTTAACATTTCCATAATTACACATTATAAGGGCTGCCCGTTAAAAGTGGATGACAATGGCGAAGGAGCTATATTAGCCCCAGGTTTGCTAAGCCTGCTTATGCACTATTTTAATCAGTCAACATGGTGCAAATCACAGAAACACAGAATCACAGAATTGTTACAATGCAGAAGGAGGCCATTCGGCCCATCATGTCTGCACCGGCTGTCCGAATGAACAATTCACTTGTGACAAAATAATGACATTTTCCCGCCTTCTCCCCATAACCCTGCACATTCTTCTTTTCCATATAGCATCTAATTCCCTTTTGAATGCTTCAATTCAACCTGCCTGCACTACACTGTCAGGCACTGCATTCCAGACCCTAATCATTCGCTGCATGAAAAAGTATTTCCTCATGTCGTTTTGCTTCTTTCACGAATTACTTTAATTCTGTGCTCTCTCGATCCTTTCACGAGTGGGAACAGTTTCTCCCTATCTGCTCTGTCCAGACCCCTCATGATTTTGAATGCCTCTATCAAATCACCTCTCAGCCTTCTCTTCTCCAAGGAAAACAGTCCCAAATTCTCCAATCGACCTTGATAACTGAAGTTCCGCATCCCTGGAACTATTCTCGTGAATCTTTTCTGCACTCTCTCCAATGCCTTCACATCTTTCCTAAAATGCAGTGCCCAAAACTGGATGCTATGCTCCAGCTGAGTTTGGATTCCGGCAGGGCCACTCAGCTCCTGACCTCATTACAGTCTTGGTTCAAACATGGACAAAAGAGCTGAAATCAAGAGGTGAGGTGACAATGACTGCCCTTGACATCAAGACAGAACTTGACCGAGTGTGGCATCAAGGAGCCCAAGCAAACCTGGTGTCAATGGAAATCAGGGGGAAAACACTCCACTGGTTGGAGTCATACCTAGTGCAAAGGAAGATGGTTGTGGTTTTTGGAGGTCAATTATCTCAGCTCCAGGACATCACTGCAGGAGCTCCTCAGGGTAGTGTCAGAGGCCCAACCATCTTCAGCTGCTTCATCAATGATCTTCCTTCAATCATAAGGTCAGAAGTGGTGAAGTTCGCTGATGATTGCACAATGTTCAGCACCATTCGCGATTCCTCTGATACTGAAGAAGTCCGTGTAGAAATGCAGCAAGACCTGGACAATATTGAGGCTTGGGTTGATAAGTGGCAAGTAATATTCGCGCCGTACAAGTGCCAGGCAATGACTATCTCAAACAAGAGAGAATCTAATCATCTCCCCTTGACATTCAATGGCATTACCATTGCTGAATCCCCCACTATCAACATCCTGGGAGTTATCATTAACTAGAAAATGAACTGGAGTCGCCATATAAATACTGTGGCTACAAGAGCAGGTAAGAGGCTAGGAATCCTGCATTGAGTAACTCACCTCCTGACTCCCCAAAGCATATCCACCATCTATAAGTCACAAGTCAGGAGTGTGATGGAATACTCTCCACTTGCCTGGGTGGGTGCAGCCCCAGCAACACTCAAGAAGCTCAACACCATCCAGGACAAAGCAACCCGCTTGATTGGCACCCCACCACAAACACCCACTCCCTCCATCACTGATACACAGTGGCAGCAGTGTGTACTGCATCTATGCACCAAAGCTCCTTAGACAGCACCTTCCAAACCCGTGACCTCTACCACCTAGAAGGACAAAGGCAGCAGTTGCATGGGAACACCACCACTTGCAACTTCCCCTCCAAGTCACACACCATCCTGACTTGGAACTATATTGTCGTCATCTGTCACTGTCGCTGGGTCAAAATCCTGGAACGCCCTTCCTAACAGCACTGTGGGTGTACCTACCCCGCATGGACTGAAGTGGTTCAAGAATAAGGCTCACCACCACCTTCTCAAGGGCAATTAGGGATGGGCAATAAATGCTGGCATAGCCAGCGACGCCGACATCCCACAAATGAATTTTAAAAAGCTGAGGCCGAACTAGAGTCATACACAAGTTCAGCATATTTGCCTTGCTCTTGTACTCTATGCTCCTATTAATAAAGCCCAGGATACTGTTTGCTTTATTAACCCCTGTCCTAACTTGTCCTGCCACCTTCAATGACTTATGCACATGTATACCCAGGTCCCTCTGCTCCTGCACCCCCTTTATTTTATATTGTCTCTCCACGTTCTTCCTACCAATATGAATCACTTCACATTTCTCTGCATTGAACTTCATCAGCCACCTACCCGCCCATTCCACCAACTTGTAGTTCTACACGACCCTCCTCACTGTTCACAATGCTTCCAAGTTTTGTATCATCCACAAATTTTGTAATTGTGCCATGTAAACCAAGGTCTAGGTCATTAATATATATCAGGTAAAGCAAGGGTCCCAACACTGACCCTTGGGGAACTCCACTACAAACCTAACACCAGCTCGGAAAACATATATTCACCACTACAGGGAGCACAACGAAGGTTCACCAGTCTTGTTCCTGGGATGGCAGGACTGTCCTATGAAACTGGGCCTGTATTCTCTAGAGCTTTGAAGAATGATAGGTGATCTCACTGAGGCCGCCACTGCCGCATGATTGGGGGGGGGGGGTGCGGCCGCCCTGCATATTTATATGAGCCGCCATGTGCAAGATCGCGGCAACGTGGCGGAATGTGGCCTGTGCAAGCAGGCCGCCATTTTTTTCGCCCGCCACCGGGACAAAATTCAGCCCAATGATTTTCTCTTAACTTGTACCTGTTTCCCTCAAGCCTTTCTGTCAAGATAATTTTGGTTCATTCAAAAGCCATGAGGTAATATCACTGGGGTATTTTAATCAATAAACTGATAATCAGACAAAATACTTTCATCTTAATGTCAGATGCAGAAACACAAATTACAATTTTTTTTGTGTTTTTGAGGCAACATTATTGAGCTTTGCTCAATGTTTACCTTATTTCTTGAAGCGTGTTTATCTGTGGCACTAGTTTCCATACTGCAGAGCTCTCTTTTCATTTGAAAGATCTTATTTGCCCTGTGGTTGCAAAACATTCACGGGGATGACACTACATACAATAGAACTGATACAGTCTTTATTTCATGGAATTAATTTGATTTATTGACTGGCTGGCTGGCGAGGTGCACTGGTTGGCCACCTGTTCTAGCAGCGAAGAGGCCACTGTAATTTTAAGGTCCCGGCCGCATTTGAATTTGGCAAGGGAGGTGTGGTCCTGATGCAGCAGTATCTTTGTGGAACTCCTGCTACTTCCAAGCAATCAGGGTCCTAACTACATCATTAGGCTCCCATTTGTTGACATACGAACCTACAAATTAAGAGCAGGAGTAGGCGAATCGGCCCCTCGAACCTGCTCTGCTATTCAATAAGATCATGGCTGATCTGATTGTAACCTCAACTTCACATTCCCTCCTATCTCTGATAACTTTTCACCCTTTTGTTTGCCAGGAATCTATCTACCTCTGCCTGAAAAATATTTAATGACTCTGCTTCCACCACCTTTTGAGGGACAGAGTTCCAAAGACTCACAACCATCTGAGAGAAAAAATTTCTCATCTCTGTCTTAAATGGGCAACCCCTTACTTTTAAACAGTGACCCCTAGTTCTCGATTCCCCCACAAGAGGAAACATCCTTTCCACATCCATCCTGTCAAGAACACTCAGGATCTTATGGGCTGGATTTTACAGCCCCCTGACGTCAGGGCTCGTGGTGGGGTGGCCAGAAAATGCACAGGCCTGCTACAGGCCTCGACGCTGGGAAGGCCTGGCCTGATATTGCCGGCAGTTTGGAGGCCTTGTGGCGGCACCCCGCCGCTCAGCAATGAGAGCCAAATTTGCAAAGGTAAATGTATTTAAATCAATGAATTAAGCACTTACCTGCTCCCGCCATCTGATCTGGTGCCATATTGGTGCCGGTGGTCGGCACTTCCACACTTTCGGATACCCATCCGGGGATCCGATGCAGAATACTGGCAGGGAGGGAGGGGCAGGTAAGTATCTCAGTGCAGGAGGGGGGAGTGGGGTCAAACTCCTTTGATTGGTGTAGGGGATGGTGGGAAGGGGTAAAGTGCATAGTTTACAAACTGTGGGGGGAGGGGGGGTAGGTCAGGTGCACAAGGTAAATATTTTTGGGTGGGGGGAGAGGGCAAGGGATGAATTGTATGGCTATTGAGGGGGTGGGAGAGGGGTTAGAAACATTTATTTCATTTTGTTGAATCCATTTTAATTAACTATATCTTTAAATATTTAAATGAAATGAAAGGGCTCGAAGCCCTTTAAAAATGGCGTCAGCGTCTGCGCAATGGTGCCTAGCGCCATTGCCGGGGATGGACCGCCCGCCCCCTCCATGTCATCTGGTGGGAGGGGGGGTGGTGGCGATCCACCCCATCCATTTTAATGAGCCGCTGTGCTGAATATCGTGCGGTCTGCATAGACGGACTGCCATTTTTGAAGCTCGCTGCTGAAATTGGCGGCGAGCTTATAAAACCAGCCCTATATGTTTCAATCAAGTCACCTCCTTCTCTTCTAAACTCCAGCAGATACAAACCTAGCCTGTCCAAACTTTCCTCTGAAGACAACCTGCCCATCTAGGTATTAGTCTAGTAAACCTTCTCTGAACTGCTTCCAATGCATATCCATCCTTTCTTAAATAAGGAGACTGATATTGTACACACTACTCCAGATGTGGTCTCACCAATGCTCTGTATAACTGAAGCACAACCTCCCTGCTTTTGTGTTCAATTCCCCCCACAATAAAAATAACATCCTATTAGCTTTCCTAATTACGTGCAGACTAACCTATTGCAATTCATGGACTTCATCCTAGGGTGTTAAAAGAAGTGGTTAGTGAGATAGTTGATGTGTTAGTTTTATATTTCCAAAATTCCCTAGATTCAGGGAAGGTTGCTTTAGATTGGAAAATAGTGAATGTAACTCATTTACTCAAGAAGGGAGGGAGAGAGAAAGCAGGAAACTACAGGCCAGTTAGCTTAACATCTGTCTTAGGGAGAATGTTAGAAGCTATTATTAAAGATGTTATAGCAGGGCATTTAGGAACATTCAAGGTAATCGGGCAGAGTCAACATAGTTTTGTGAAAGGGAAATCATGATTAACCAATTTATTGGAGCTCTTTGAGGGAGTTACAAGTGCTGTGAATAAAGGGGATCCGGTGGATGTATTGTACTTAGATTTCCAGAAGGCATTTGATAAGGTGCCACATCAAAGTTATTGCAGAAAATGAAAGTTCATGGTGTAGGGGGATGGAAAGAAGATTGGTTAGCTAACAGGAAGCAGAGAGTAGGCATAAATGGGTCATTTTCTGATTGGCAAGGTGTAACGAGTGGTGTGCCACAGAGATCTGTGCTGGGGCTTCAACTCTTTACAATTTACATAAATGACTTAGATGAAGGGACCAAAGATATGGTTGCTAAATTTGCTGATGACGCAAAGATAGGTAGGAAAGTAACTTGTGAAGAGGACATAAGGAGACTACAAAGGGATATTGATAGGTTAAGTGAGTGGGCAAAGACCTGAGAAATGGAGTATAATGTGGGAAAGTGGGAAATTGTCCATTTTGGCAGGAAGAATAAAAAAGAAGCATATTATCTAAATGGTGAGAGATTGCAGAGCTCTGAGATGCAGAGGGATCTGGGTGTCCTAGTGCATGAATCGCAAAAGGTTAGTGTACAGGTAAAGAACATAATTAGGAAAGCTAATAGAATGTTATCATTTATCGTGGGGGGAATTGAATACAAAAGTAGGGAGGTTATGCTTCAGCTATACAGGGGCATTGGTGAGACCACATTTGGAGTACTGTACATAGTACTGGTCTCCTTATTTAAGGCAGGATGTAAATATGTTGGAGGCAGTACAGAGAAGGTTTACTAGACTAATACCTGGAATGGGTGGGCTGTCTTATGAGGAAAGATTGGACAGGCTAGGCTTGTATCTGCTGTAATTTAGAAGAGTAAGAGGCGACTTGATTGAAACATATAAGATCCTGAGGGGTCTTGACAGGGTGGATGTGGAAAGAATGTTTCCCCATTGTGGGAGAATCTCGAACTAGGTGTCACTGTTTAAAAATAAGGGGTCGCCTATTTAAGACAAAGATGAGGAGAAATTTTTTCTTTCAGAGGGTCGAGTGAATGAATTAATCGTGCAAATAGATGTAAACGGGTATGATATAGTTGGGATTACGGAGACATGCCTGCAAGGTGACCAGGAATGGGAAATGAACATCCAGGGATATTCAATATTTAGGAAGGACAGACAAAAAGCAAAAGGCGGTGGAGTTGCATTGCTGGTTAAAGAGGAAATTAACGCAGGAAGGATATTAGCTCTGACGATGTGGAATCTGTATGGGTCGAGCTGAGAAACACTAAGGGGCAAAAAACGATAGTGGGGGTTGTATATAGACCTCCAAACTGTAGTGGTGATGTTGGGAATGGCATTAAACAGGAAATTAGAGATGCATGTGATAAAGGAACATCTGTAATTATGGGTGACTTTAATCTGCATATAGTTTGGGCAAATCAAATTAGTCGCAATACCGTAGAGGAGGAATTCTTGGAGTGTATAGGGGATGGACCAATACGTTGAGGAACCAACTAGAGAACAGGCCATCCTAGACTGGGTATTGTGTAATGAGAGAAGAATAATTGACAATCTAGTGGTGCAAGACCCCTTGGAGACGAGTGACCATAATATGATAGAATTCTTCATCAAGATGGACAGTGACGTAGTTGATTCTGAGACAAAGGTCCTGAATCTTAGTAAAGGAAACTATGAAGGTATGAGGCGTGAGTTGGCCATGACAGATTGGGGAACGTTACTTAAAGGGATGACAGTGGATAGGCAATGACAAACATTTAAAGAGTGCATGGATGAACTGCAACAATTGTTTATCCCTGTCTAGTACAAAAGTAAAACGGAAAAGGTAGGCAAACCATGGCTTACAAGGAAAATTAGAGATAGCATTAGATCCAAGGAAGAGGCATATAAATTTGCCAGGAAAAACAACAGACCTGAGGATTGGGAGCAGTTTAGGATTCAGCAAAGGAGGACCAAGGGATTGATTAGGAAGGGGAAAATAGAGTACGAGAGCAAGCTTGCGGGCAACATAAAAACTGACTGTATAAGTTTTGATAGGTATGTGAAGAGAAAAAGATTGGTAAAGACAAATGTAGGTCTCTTACAGTCAGAAACAGGGAAAGTTATTATGGGGAATAAAGAAATGGCTGACCAACTAAATGCATACTTTGGTTCTGTCTTCACAAAAGAGGACACAAATATCACACCAGAAATGTTGGGGAAGAGAGGGTTTAGTGAGAGAGAGGAACTGAAAGAAATCAGTATTAGTAGAGAACTGATGTTGGGGAAATTGATGGGATTGAAGGCCGATAAACCCCCAGCTAATGTAACCCCACTATTTAAAAGGGAGGTAGAGAGAAAGTCGGGAATTATAGACCAGTCAGCCTGATGTCAGTAGTGTGGAAAATTCTAGAGTCCATTCTAAAAGATTTTATAGCAGAGCACTTGGAGAACAGTGATAGAATCGGACAGAGTCAGCATGGATTTATGAAAGGGAAATCATGCTTGACAAATCTAGTAGAATTCTTCGAGGATGCAACTCGTAGAGTTGATGAGGGGGAGCCAGTGGATGTGGTTTATTTGGACTTTCAGAAGGCTTTCGACAAAGTCCCACATAAGAGATTAGCATGTAAAATTAAAGTGCATGGGATTGGGGGTAGCATATTGCAATGGATAGAAAATTGGTTGGCGGACAGGAAACAAAGAGTAGGGATAAAGGGGTCTTTATCCGAAAGGCAGGTGGTGTCTAGTGGGGTACCGCAGGGATCGGTGCTAGGACCCCAGCTATTCACAATATACATTAATAATTTAGATGAGGGAAATAAATGTAATATCTCCAAATTTGCAGATGACACAAAACTAGGTGGGAGGGTGAGTTGTGAGGAACATTCAGAGAGACTTCAGGGTGATTTGGACAAGTTGATTGAGTGGGCTAATGCATGGCAGATGCAGTATAATGTGGATAAATGTGAGGTTATCCACTTTGGTAGCAAAAACAGGAAGGCAGATTATTATCCGAACGGCTATAAACTGAGAGAGGGGAATATGTAGTGAGACCTGGGTGCTCTCGTACACCAGTCGCTGAAGGTAAGCATGCAGGTGCAACAGGCGGTAAAAAAGGCAAATGGTATGTTGGCCTTCATAGCAAGAGGATTTGAGTACAGAAGCAGGGAAGTCTTGCTGCAATTATACAGGGCCTTGATGAGGCCACACCTGGAATATTGCGTGCAGTTTTGGTCTCCTTATCTGAGGAAGGATGTTCTTGCTATATAGAGGGAGTGCAGCAAAGGTTTACCAGACTGATTCCTGGGATGGTGGGACTGATGTATGAGGAGAGATTGAGTTGGTTAGGATTATATTTGCTGGAGTTCAGAAGAGTGAGGGGGGATCTCATGTAAACCTATAAACTTCTAACAGGACTTGACAGGGTAGATGCAGGAAGGATGTTCCTGATGGTGAGGGAGCCCAGAACTAGGGGTCATAGTCTAAGGATACGGGGTAAACCTTCAAGGACTGAGATGAGGAGAAATCTCTTCACCCAGAGAGTGGTGAGCCTGTGGAATTCGCTACCACAGAAAGCAGTTGAGGCCAAAACATTGTATGTTTCAAGAAGGAGTTAGATATAGCTCTTGGATCTAAAGGGATCAAAGGGTATGGGGCGAAAGCGGGAACAGGCTACTGAGTTGGAATATCAGCCATAATCATACAGAATGGCGGAGCAGGCTAGAAGGACCAAATGGCCTACTCCTGCTCCTATTTTCTATGTTTCTATGATTCTATCATGCTGGTGGTTAGTGATGCAAAGTCACAGAGTGGAGCACAGAAGGAGGCCATTTGGCCCATCGAGTCTATGTTGGATTTCTGTGGAGCAATCCAATCAGTCTCACTCCCCCATCCTATTCCCTCAAGTGCCTATCCAATCTCCTTTTGAAATCATTCATCATTTCCGCTTCCACCACCCTCATGGGAAGCAAATTCCAGTTCATTACCACTTGCTGTGTAAAAAAGTTCTTCCTTACATCCCCCTGCAAATCTTTAATCTGTGTCCACTAGTCCTTGTACCATCAGCTGTTGGGAACAGCTTGTCATCGACTATCTCATATAATCTTGTACACCTCTATTTAATCTCCCCTCAATCTCCTTTGCTTCAAGGAGAACAACCCCAGCTTCTCCAACCTAACCTTGTAGCTAAATTCCCTCATCCATTGAACCATTCTGGTAAATCTCCTCTGCACCCTCTCAAGGGCCCTCACATCCTTCCAAATGTGTGGTAACCAAAACTGGATGCAATACTCTAGCTGTGGCCTAACTAGAGCTTTATAAAGATTCAGCGTAACTTCCCTGTTTTTGGATTCAATATCTCTATTTATGAAGCCCAAGATCCTATATTCTTTGCTAACTACTCTGTCAATATGTCCTGCCACCTTCAAATGTCTATGCACATGAACTCACAACCACCTTCTCAAGGGCAATTAGGGATGGGCAACAAATGCTGGGCTTGCCATCGATGCCCATGTCCCATAAAATAATTTTTTAAAAACTCCCAGGTCCTTCTGTCCCTGTACCATCCTACAGTATGAAAAACAACCATTTACCAGGGCTCACTGTTTTCTGTTCTGAAGCCAATTTTTTATCCAAGTTGACACTGACTATTCCATAAGCCTCAGCTTTGTTAACCAGCCATTTATGTGATACTTTGTCAAATGCTTTCTTAAAATCCATACAGACAACATCCATTGCTTTCCTTTCAATCAAGCTTCTCTGTTACTTCATCCAAAAAATCAATTAGATTAGTCAAGCATGATCTGCCTTTTATAAATCCGTGCTGGCTCTCCTTTAATTGTCTCAAACCTGTCCAAGTGCCTGTTGTATTTTTTCCCTGATTATTGTTTCTCAAACCTTATCCACCACTGATGTTAAACTGACCAGGCTGTCATTGCTAGGAATGTCCTTACACCCTTTCTTGAATAAGGGTGTCACATTTGCTACTGTCCAATCCTCTGGCACTTTCCCGTATCTCGGGAAGATTGGAACATTCTGGCAAGCCCTTCAGCTATCTCCACTTTCAATTCCTTCAGCAATCTGGGATGCAAGCCATCCAGACCAGGCGACTTATACACTCCAAGCATAGCCAGCCGTTCCAGTACATTCTTCCGATCAAATTTTACCCCATCCATTATCTCTACTATCTCCACTTCTACGAATATTTTGTCAGCATTCTTGTCCTGCGCCTGTAAGCATATATCACCCTCTTGAGAATCATAAAATCATAGAAAGTTTAAAGCACAGAAAGAGGCCACCGGGCCCATCGTGTCTGTGCCGGCCATAAAGCAATCCACCTGTTCTAATCCCACCTTCCAGCATTTGGTCTGTAGCCCTGCAGCTTACAGCATTTGAGGTGCATATCCAGACTTCTTTTGAATGAGTTGAGGGTCTCTGCCTCAACTACCCTTTCAAGCAGTGAGTTCCAGACCATCACCACCCTCTGGGTGAAAAAGTTTTTCCTTATCTCCCCTCCAATTTTTCTACCAATCACTTTAAATCTATGCCCTCTCGTCACTGACATCTCTGCTAAGGTGAATAGACCCTTCACCTCCACTCTATCCAGACCCCTCAAAATGTTGTACATTTCAATCAGATCTCCCTTCAGCCTTCTCTGTTACAAGGAGAACAACCCCAGCCTATCCAATCTTTCCTCATCGCTGCATTTTTCCAGTCCTGGCAACATCCTCATAAATCTCCTCTGTACCTTCTCTAGTGCAATTACATCCTTTCTGTAATGAGGTGACCAGAACTGCACACAGTACTCAAGTTGTGGCTTAACCAATGAGTTGTACAACTCCAGCATAACCTCCCTGCTCTTGTATTCTATACCTCGGCTAATAAAGGAAAGGATTCCATATGCCTTCTTAACCACCTTATCGACCTGTCCTGCTACTTTCAGGGATCTGTGAACATTCACTTCAAGGTCGCTTACTTCCTCTAGACTTCTTAGTATTTTCCCATTAATCATGTATTCCTTTGCCTTGTTTGACCTCCCCAAATGCATCACTTCACATTTCTCCAAGTTGAATTCCATTTGCCATTTTTCTGCCCATCTGACCAGACCATCAATATCTTCCTGCAGCCAACAGCTATCCTCCTCGCTATCTACCAAATGGTCAATCTTTGGGTCGTCCGCAAACTTCTTGATCATGCCCTCTACATTTACGTCCAAATCGTTAATATACACCACAAAAAGCAGAGTGCCCAGTACTAAGCCCTGCGGAATGCCACTGGAAACAGCCGTCCAGTCGCTAAAACAACCGTCAACAATTACCCTTTGTTTCCTGCCACTAAGACAATTTTGTATCCACCTTGCTGCATTTTCCTGGATCCCATGGGATTTTACTTTTTAAACCAATCTGCCATGTGGGACCTTGTCAAAAGCCTTGCTAAAATCCATGCAGACCACATCAACTGCACCACCCTCACTTATCTTCCTTGTTACTTCTTCAAAAATTCGATCGAGTTGGTCAAACAAGATCTTCCTAATAGTCTTCTCTTTGTCCCTAATAGTCCAATCCTGTCACTTACAGTCCACATACTATTTACATGCCCATGTAAGATTTTTGGATTCCCTTTTATGTTAACTGCCATTCTATTCTCATATTCTCTCTTTGCCAGTCTTTATTTGCCTCTTTACTTGCCCTCTCAACTTATTGTATTTGGCCTGGTTCTCACTTGAAAAATTCATTTAACATACATCATACAGTCTCTTTTTTTGTTTCATCATCTTCTCTATCTCCTTTTTCATCCTAGGATCCCTGGGTGAATGTGTGGTATGACTTTTTGTGGGCCAGTGGTGGACATTCATTTTTTAACACATCCAACAGGGCAATTTATTGGTTTTATTTAAGAGGGTAAATTGTGCGAGAAAGTGCTCCCAGGACAGAACCTGACTCATCAGGAACACAGTTTGGAGAAGCAAGTATGGGGTTCATTCATTTGCGATTCATTTGAGATTCTTTGCTGGGAGCATAGCTTTTGTTTCTTAGATGTCTTGGAGGCATTTATAATAATAAGTGGTTAACATTATATCGTATAATATCAGGCTATAAACATTTAATATGCTTGTTAAAAATTTTCATTCTGAAATTTTAACAGATGTGTTAATCCAGTTATATTAAATAGGTTTACACCTCTGTTAAACTGCAAAACAAAGGGATTTCACACAAACTTGTGATTTTTCATTGCACTTCTGGTTTTTATTCAGTTTGGATATTCAAATAAGCTGATGTAAGTGTTTTCTGATTTGTTAGAAAAGGGTATGGAATGCCAGAATTTTATTTGACTACAATCTGTAACCCCATGTCCTGGCATATCCCTCACTCCACCATTACCATCAAGTCAAGGGATCAAGCCTGGGTCAATGAAGAGTGCAGGAGAGCATGCCAGCATCAGCATCAGGTATACCTAAAAATGAGGTGTCAACCTGGTGAAGCTACAACACAAGACTACTTGCAAGCCAAACAATGGAAGCAGCATATAATAGACTGAGCTAAGCAAACTCACAACCAACAGGAAAAGAGTAGCTAAAGTGAGCGTTGGTCCCTTAGAGGGTGAGAGTGGGGAATTAACAATAGGAAACAAGGAAATGGCAGAAGCACTGAACAGATATTTTGTGTCTGTCTCCACTGTAGAAGACACAAAAAACATCCTGAGAATACTTGAAAATCAAGAGCTAAAAGTGATGGAGGAACTTAAAGCAATCAGAATCACTAGGGAACAGGTACTGGGAAAACTATTAAAACTAAAGGCTAACAAGTCCACTGGACCTGATGGCTTGCATCCTAGGGTCTTAAAAGAGGTGGCTGGAGAGATAATAGCTGCATTGGTTGTGATCTTCCAAAATTACCTGGATTCTGGAAAGGTCCCAGTAGATTGGAAATCGCAAATGTAACACCTCTATTCAAGAAAGGAGGGAGACAGAAAGCAGGAAACTATTGGCTAGTTAGCCTAACAGCTGTCATAGGGAATGCTAGAATCCATTATTAAGGAGGTAATAGCAGGACATTTAGAAAATAATAATACAACCAGGCAGAGCCAACATAGTTTTGTGAAAAGGAAATTGTGTTTGATTAATTTATTAGAGTACTTTGAGGAAGTGACAAGCAATTTGGATAAAGAGGAACCTGTAGATGTGGTATACTTGGATTTCCAAAAGGCATTCAATAAGGTGCCACATCAAAGATTATTACACAAAATAGCTCATGGTGTAGGGGCTAACATATTAACATGGATAGAGGATTGGTTAGCTAACAGGAAGCAGAGACTAGTGATAAATGGGTTATTTTCAGACTGACAAGCTATTACTCATGGAGTGCCACAAGGATCAATGCTGGGGTTTCAACTGTTTACAATCTATATCAATGACTTGGATGAACATCATGGGGGTTACTATTGACTAGAAACTGAACTGTAGTAGCCATATAAATACTGAGGCTACAAGAGCAGGTCAGAGGCTAAGAATCCTGTGGTGAGTAACTCACCTCCTGACTCTGCAAAGCCTGTCAATCATCTACAAGGCACAAGTCAGGAGTGTGATGGAATACTCTCCACTTGCCTGATGGGTGCAGCTCCAACAACACTCAAGAAGCTCAACACCATCCAGGACAAAGCAGCTCGCTCGATTGACACCCCATACACAAACATTCGCTCCCTTCACCACTGGCGCACAGTGGCAGCAGTGTGTACCATCTACAAGATGCACTGCAGCAATATACCAAGGTTCCTTAGACAGCACCTTCCAAATTCATGACCTCTACCATCTAGAAGGACAAGGGCAGCAGTTGCATGGGAACGCCACCACCTGCAAGTTCCCCTCCAACCCACACACTATCTGGACTTGGAACTATATTGCCGTTACTTCACTGTGGCTGGGTCAATTAATTGGTTAATTGTGGGGAACTCAGTGATTGTAATGCCATTGAAAGTCAAGGGGAGATGATTAGATTCTCTCTTGTTTGAGATAGTCATTGCCTGGCACTTGTGTGGCGCGAATGTTACTTGGGGGTTTGTTCCCCTGACCCACCCCACTTCTGGGATTGGACCCTCACCGGGGTCATGTATTGGATTGCCACCCCCACACCCAGGCCTACCTGATCCCGTGTCTTCCCTGCATGACTGGTGGTCAATCAGGCTGACTTGTGGGCAGGGAACCTTCAAGGTCAAAAGTTGCACAATGTGGAGTTAACATTCCACAGCATGTGGGGAAATTGGGATATCTGAGTTTCCTGTGTGAAACTCTGCACTCCCTTCTGCCTATATAACCCGCCCCTGTTAATATTCAGGCTTACGACTTTAAAATAGAGAACGTATGAGTAGTAAATGAGATTTGAATGATGTCTGTGCATTCAAGCCCAATTATGCTTCGTCCTCTGACCTCCATGTCACCTGAAAACTGCACTCGATCTTGACTCCCATTTATATTTGTATGGGTGCAGGGGTGTGCACATATATATGATATATATATATATATTTCTTTAATCTGCATCATATAGTGTTTTAAAAGGCTGAGTTATTTCTTTTGTATCAGTCTAGAAAATAAAAAGACAAACAATAGGTTGTATTCTCACTTTTCTGTTAGTATCTAGTAAGAATAGTGCCATTATGTTGAATTTTGGGGGCACAATAATATTTTTATGCTGCAGTTTGCAGAAATTGGTGTACTCAATTCTACAGAATTTAAATGTGTTCATGTTTGGAAGATGGTGTCAGGCTGTAGGTTCTGCCATTATTACGATTTCACTTTTATATGTATTTTCTGGGCTGCATGAGCAGCTTGAAATATTTAATGCTCATTGAGTATCTATGGTGATTTCACTGAGAACATTCCTTGGCCAGGTCAAATAAGGAGCCGAAGTCCTTCAGTTTCAGTATTGTGCTTGTCAGGTATTGTGAACTGCATCCAGAATGGAAATCTTTGGCATGCTGCTGTGAGTACAGATATACAGTATAGAACTGGATTTCAGAAAAGGCAGTGGCTAGAGTGTCTGTATGTAAAGGATCTAAAATTTGCAGAAACATCACCTAGTTCACCCTTCAGACAAGAACCGTGTTATTTTGATATAAAATTCAGGCATTAAACCGTAAATATCTGGATCAGTGATCTATGCAAAACAAAGTCCGCAATGTAAAAGGAAAAAAAATAAGACTTGCATTTATATAATGCTATTCATGACCTTAGGATGTCCCAAAGTGCTTTGTAGCCAATGAAGTATGTTTGAAGCATTGCTGAAAACAGAGACATGTGTCAAAGCTTTTCGTCTTGCACTCATCAGGACAATTTGCAAGAATACCAGTGTAAGGTAAAACAAATTAATACTATGTTAGAAGAGACCGCTGATTGGTTGGCAAGGGGACTGTGATTGGTAGAAGATTGGAGAATACACCAGTTTATGGTGACTGACAGTTAACTGCAAAGCTTTGTTTGAAATTTAAACCAGGCAGCTTGACTCTGATTGGTCAAGGCATTGCCCTGAGGAATGAACCAGCGAATGGCTATCACCTATTTTGTTTAGCTGAAACAGGTGCAAAGTGTGTACATGTTCTTTCTGTCTTCAAAGAACAGGACCCTGTGTATTAATATATGTAGCTGCCAGTACGAACAAATGCACCACACCGTGAGCCCGACCGACAATCTTAAAGTGGCTGTCAGCGTAATTCTTAACATACTGAGGATTATTTAGCAAATGTTGTTCAATCACGGAATCACATCTAATGTTGGACACCGTTCTGCATTTTACAAGCACGGACTGGTTGGGTACGGTCTGTACCTTGCCTGTTGCAAAGAGCGGAAGGTACACGTTGTTTGATACTATCTGCCAGTCTTTGGGATGTAAGGCTTATATATCAATTTAAGATTGTCAGTCTTAAATCTTGACCTGGGCACTGCGGAGAACGCTCCTGTTCTTCAAAATAGTGCCATGTTTGTGTTCAAGTCTCTGGAGTGGGACTTATATCTACAACTTTCTGACAGTTGACACATCAGGTGAGGGATCCCGGCCTCCACAAGGATGAATTGTGGGCCCTGCAATGAAAACAAAATCATCAAGACAAAGGAATACTGTCCTAAAGAGGACAGTTCTAGTTATATTTGATATTTATTTTTAACTAAGGGGTGCAATGATAATTACCCTGAAATTCCTCAGGGGTTGCATCAGGTTGCTGCCATTTCCATGATTTTCCCAGTTCCACAATCCATCCTTTTCATGGCAAATGGTCTATAAGCTGGATTGGGACTGACCATATCAATGGTGTGGATGTACTGCATGAAGTAAGTTATCCCAGCCTTCACAAGGTTGGATTGTGGGCCTTGCAAGCACCAAGACAAGCATTTAAAAAAAAGAATTGAGGCATCAACTCCCTTGCCAAGATGGCAGAGGGGAACATGATTGTCAAAGGGGTCTGAGCCTGCACAACCCTTCCTCCAAGTTTGTGGATGCATGGAATACACATGTGCCAGAGATGTAGGCCCAAGGAAAGCCTAGGCCTTTCCTGCCATGGACTGACCCACCACAACATGACCCCAGCAGCTGACCACACCACCTATCTGGTCTCAGCGATTGGTCTTCAGGCCATGTAATTTTCCTTCACTTCCCAACAAGGCCTGAGTCAGAATGAATGGGAATTTGGCTGGCGGGATTTAAATAATGCTTGAGAGTTAAAATGCCTGGGACTCCTTTCTGGAGCAAAACAGTGAATTTCTAACTCACAGTGCTACTTGCTTGCTGAAAACTGACCAGGCCTTAACAACAGGCAAAATTATGGCTGGAATGCTCCATAGTTAAAACAGAGGTGAGGTAGTTCCAGTAATAGCCAATGACATTATCATATTGTGCAGATGTTGCCTGGGCAGCAGTCCAGCTATCATGTAACATCTAATTTAGTTAGCATTGAGTTTCACTGATCAATGTAAAAGCACAGTATAATTAGTTTTCCTTGTCTACATATAATAATGAAAACAAATGTTCTGGAAGGAGCAAGGATTAGCTAAAAATGTATTGAATCAATGTCAGCACCAGCAGTAACTTGTGTTGATTTCTTCAGATTCTTCTTTTAAAAATTGAAGACATTTCTACAAGAACCTCCCATATATGTTTCAGGGAACAAGTTTCATATTGCAGAAAACATTAGCCATGGTCTGACAACATTAAATGCCTTTACCAGTCCCACAGTATATAAAGACAGCAAGGGACACAAAACTAGGCTACATAAAACTTAACTAAAATGAGCAGTCTCTTACAATAAGTTATAGAGCAATTCCATGGTTAACTGAACAAAAAGAATTCATGACATTTGTACACCAACCACGTGAAGAGGTCTCTGCTTTCAGGTTATCAAGAAAGCAGACATTTTACTTACAAAGTGGTTTATTCAATGAATCAACACAACAATCAGTTCAGGAATCCTGCAGACAAACTCTATTTCCTTTAGACCAGAGTCAGCTCAGGTCAAGATGACCCAAAACTGAACATGATCTCCCAGGGTTTATATTCAACATTGCGCAGAGATACTCAATTTCTCCCTGATGTATGTGCTGATTTTGGATTTACAAGTTAATTCTGGAGGAACGGCGTAATAGTAATTTATAACTGTCTGATGTAAATCTCCTGCTTTGTAGCCTTTGAATAGGGAAATTGAGTTTTATTTTAACATTCAAATACAACTGGAGAAAGAAAACCATCCACCATATGTGTTCCAAATTTCCCAAAGATTTAAATTTGCATCATAAATATAATTACATCAAAAATGGAAAGAATCAGTCAGCTCTCACTTTCCATATATGGAAAGAGTTTCTGAATCTATATGCTATTAGATGTAAAGGTGCTGGGGTTAATTTTACTGTGAACCTTTAGTGAACATTTTAGTTTGTTTTGTTTTATAAAATATATCATGGCTCATGATTTTTAACTTTTAAAATTTTGAAAAGATCTTGAGATAATTTTCTAGCTGGCATCTAACATAGGGCTTATTTATGCAAGGGAGAAGATTTACAAACACATGAAATTGATAGTTTCTTCTGAGCAGAACTGCAATATCAATGTTACATTTTTGGGTCTTAGCCTAGAATATCTCAGATCTCATTTTAGATCATCATTTGAGTGAATTCCAGCTCTCCATACCTTCATGAGGTACAAAGATTTTAGATAGTTCAAGAGTTTGCTGCCAATATGAAGGTTAGACCATCAAAGATGAATTGTGCAGAAGGTGAGGATATATAGAGTGAGAAGAGCACAAGATGGATACTGGCAGCTAGAATGCAAAAGTGGGAAGGAGGGAGGATAAAGATTTTGAATTCAATGCAGTGGGTGAAGGAGAAAACAGGAAGCAAATGGATATCAGCAACATAATAGGAAAACGCAGGACATGAATAACAAAGGTTTGAATAAATCGGAGTTGTTGTACGATGCATCACAATACCCCACAAGGACATTCGCGAAGTCAAACCTTCAGGTGATGAAGGCGTGAATGAGGATTTCAATAGTGTTGGGATAAGAATGAGGAAGATAATGTTGGATATAGCTAGTCTTAGTGATGGATACATTATGGGATTTAAGCTTCACTTTAGGGTGAAATAGGATTGCAGATCTTTGGGTTCCGTCTGAGTATGCAGTAGGCAGCATGCAGTGGGATGTGATTAACACCTCAGGTGTGAAATTTTTGTCAAAAGTTAAACAAGATATCTTCAGTCATGCCAGTATTAAATTTGAGAGTTTTATGGTTCATCCACAACTTAATATTACAAAATCACAGTGGTGATTGAGAAATTGGGCAAAACAATTGCTTCTGTGACCCAGCAGGGTTATTATAGAATATTTGAAGAACAGAAATAGGAAGAAGATTTCCTCAGTGTGCTTTGTGTAATAAAATTCCAAGGCTGTTTATAAGGAATATTGTTTTGTTTCCTATTATGTCCAGGAGTTTCACAATGATGCTTCTTATAAGTTGAGACTGCTTAAATTAATTTCACATAGAAACTTTCTTGACCTTCCCACATCTAGTTCTTCAAAATTCTTGGTTATTATTTCCTGTTGCTTAGACGGTCACAACTGTTGTTGCTCTCAGACCACCCAATAAATATGATAACCTTTTATGTTTTCATTTGCAATGTTTCATATCTAATAGGTCCTCTATCAGTTATGTCTTAAAGGGGACTGGTGTTATATGTGCAGCCAGATAAATCTTCACCAAAGGATCTACAGCAGCATCTTTGGGGAGTTGCAGACACCTATCCACCATTAACCCATATTGCCTTTGCCTTAATGTATTTTTTTTAATTCTGTGAAATTTCTATAAGTCAAATATTCATTCGTGCAAGGATGCACTCCTTCAAGAAGTTGTTTAATTTATTTTTTCATGTTTTGTTAGCTAGAAATACTAAGTGTAAAGGGTACTGGGCTGGGGAACAAGATAGAGTCCAGGGGACTTTAAATCTAAGGATGTCCATGTGAATCATTGCGGGGGTGGGGTGGGGTGGGGTGTGGTGGGGGGGAGGTGGTGGATAGCTTTGACAAGCAACGGGAGGTGGGTTTGGATACACGCGGTGAGTTAAATCCCTTAAAAATGATATTGGGTCTGGATCCTAATATCATCCTCCCCACATCTGGGTTTGGTAAGTGAATCAAACCCTCGTCTAGCTGTTGGGTAAATCATTTAAATATTCTAATAGTTAACTAAGTACTGTTTTGAATAAGGATTCTGGCTTTGACAGCCAACGAACCTATTTCCTGAGCTGTCAGCAACTCTCCGGGGTCACCAAGGTGGGTGCACAGCGGCAGGTGCTTCGTCGGTGAAACTGACAGGCTAGGTAGCCTTTGATCAATGAAACTGAAGAGCTGCAGCCATGGCCAGGTGAGAGGCTGCTGCTCACAGCACTCCTTCTGAGAGTGTACTTTCAGTGCTTGATGGGTGATTGCCAACCTCTTTGAAGTCAGTTCACCTATCATGCACTTCATTCACCTTCAGCTACACTTCCTTGCTGTCAGCCTACACCATGACATGGGAGCAGCTTATGCAGCTGCATCTTTCACCTCTGAAAAATCAAGAGGAGCAACACCACCAGCACCAACAGCAGAATTGAGAGCAATACCAACAACAGCATCAGCCATTTTCTCCCTCAGCCACATGGTGCTCGACAGGACAGAGGGGATGGATACAGAGATCCAGCTCTAGGAAGGCAAGACCTCCAACACAGGGTCTACAGGCAGAGGATCAGCTCTTTCTAGATGTCTAAGCATGAGTGCCTCAGGAGGCTCAGGCTTTCACAGCAGGTCACTGTTGACATCTGCAACCTCCTGGAACCAGTCCTCCTTCCCAGTGGAACAGGAGGGCACACATTGCCAGTGGTCATCAAGGTAACTGCCATTGGAGGGCCACCACCTCCCCGGATCTCTGCCTCACCCCAAGTTGTGTGCTCTCTTCTGCAAGGAGAGAAAGCAGAAAGGTGTGAGTGTTAGCATTGGATTGCGTGGATAGGAGGGAAGGACAACATTTGTGGTGGGTGACTGTGAGGCATGGCTGCAAGAGGGCAATAGGCTGAGGGTGAGTGTGAGTGTTAGCTGTTCAGATGGGCTGTGAGGTGCCTGCAGAGAGAGGAATGAATGAAGCGGCAAGGTGTGTTGTCCTCTGGAGTGCTGTACCAGAGAATGCTGGGAAAGTCAGAGTGTAGGCCTTGGCACCTGAGTGTGTTATGCCACTCACATTTCCTGCCCTCTTGAGGTCCTGGATCCACTTGATACACTGTATCCAGGTTGGAGGGACCACATTCCTACTGCTGACTTTCTTGGCCACTTCCATCCATGCCTGCTTGTTTGGAGAGGCTAGTGTCTTCCTCCTGTGCTTAGGTGAGCTCACCTCACTGCAGACCCTCAAATGCAACAGCAGGGCGTCCAGATAAGAATGAAAGACCTGGGGTGCAGCCTTCCCATACCTCCTCTCCATTTCTGTGCTTGCTGCAGCCTCAGAAACTCATGTGCTGTTGAACCTTTCTGAATCATGTCAGGGTCTCTAATTAGAAATCCTTCCTTTGACAAAATGGATGCCCCATCCTGCCCGCCATCCCTGATTGGCTGAGAAACCTGGAGGTGGGATGCTAATGACGTGGCTCAGTTAAAGAACCTCAGAAAAACCTGCTGCAGCTGTCAGCAAGTTCCCAACCTGATATAGGTCCTATCATTTCAGCAGGGACCATCAGTTGAAAGTTCCACTCATTCAGTTTGCTTTTAATGCTATTCAATGGCTTTAAACACCTTTGTTTCCTTTAACTGCCTTTGATAAATCTCTGCATGGAAATTATCCTTCTTTCATGCACATAAGGACTGGAATTTTCCATAGGGTGGGAGGCCCTGCCTACCGGCCAAAAGGTCGGGGGCGAGCCTGCCTCCACTGGGCCTGGGAGCCATGCTGTAATTTTGCATGGCCCAGGCTCTTACTTGGCCTCAGGCGGGACTTCCACCCCCTGAAGCAGGAAGTCCCACCTCCAAGAGCTGCTGGTGATTCAGCAGGCTGGCAGCTCTCAGTCTCAGCAGTGCCACCGGGAGCGGTGGCCACTGCTATGACGCAGCTAAAGAAAGGAGCAAGAGGGATGCTGGCCCCAGAAAAAAGGTAAGTTCGTGGGCCTCGCAGAGAACAATTGGCTGGGCCCCAGCTGGGCAAGAGGGAGATTGGTTGGGAGGAGGGAGGGACCCTCCATGGGGCACAGGGTGTCCAATCAGGAGGCCCCCCCCACCCCCACAGCCCGCAAGTAGTTTGCCAGGTTGTACTGGGCGGCCTCCTGGAAGGCCGAAACTGGCAGGAGTGCGCACCTTAAGTGGCAGTTAATTGATCACTTAAGCGTTTTTACGACCAGGTGAGGAAAGGGTTGCATGCTCCCCTCTTGCCCCTTCTCTGGTTTGGCCTTAACAGGGTTTATCTTTTTAAACACTGTGAGTTTTAGCTTACCACCTCTGTGAGCCCTTGCCCACTGTTCCTTGAAAATAATTACAAATGAACCAATCAGACAGGTTTTCTTGGGTTTAAACAACAAAGATGTATGTTTATTAACCTTATCACTCTAAAATTAATCAAATACATGTTGTATCCACGCTCACATTTATACAAGAGGCACACACACACACACACACACAAATAGATACAGAGGGGAAGAAAGAGTGGGGAGGTTGGAGTAAAGTTGGTAATAAATGGAATGCAAATAGTGGGTTGTAATGTCCTTAATTGAAGTTAAAGTCTTGGAGTCCTTGCTGGGGGCCACATGCACAATTTCAGGCTTGCTTCACTGATTCCAGAAGGCCGAAGGTAGGTTTCAACTGTCTTCTTGGTGGTTGCCTGTAAAGAGGTTTACAAGCACCACCAGGGTTTCCCTGGGACTTTGCTGGAGTGAGAGACAGGGAGAGAGATCCTTTCTCTTGAAGGGGAAGCACAATTCAAAAACCTCAGTCTTACACCAGCAGGTAGGTCGTGTGACCATCTCTTTGGTTGAAGCAGCAGTTCTCAGAGGGTTGTTTGAATTTCAGAGTCTCAGACATACTCAGTTGGGGGCGGTGGTTTGGCTCTTACAAAGTCAAAGGGGTATCGATGTCTTTTGATTACCCCTATTGATAAAACCAATCTCGCTAACTGAATCAGGGAGCACCCCCATTGCTCCAGCTAGACTGGGGGTACTTTACTTCTATCTCTCAGCCAGGCTTTGTCTTCTCAAAATGCAAATGTGCTTAGCATTTTTTAACTGTTCACTTCTGTTTTTTAAAAGCTATTTGCAATGTCCAGTCAAGTTTTAAGCAGTGTTTCATATGACGAAATTTATATTTCCATTTGGGCATGTGTGATTTCCGTCACAGCGTCTTACTTAGCCTGAGGTGGGTGGGCCATTTCTCACCACCACCGCCCCCTGTAAAACTGCAGCGGGGGCAGGAAGGTGATGGGAATAGCACACCCCACTTCCCATTCAATTTTACGACCCCCACCCACCACCCCACCCCCCCCCCCCCCTCCCCCAACCACCTCTAGCCCTCTCCTGCAGGGTGGGGGGGGGGGGATGGGGTTAGTGGGTGTGGTTTAAAATTCTGGCCAAGATATCTCAAAGCCCTTGTTCATAGATCTTGGTGTAGAAAAATACAAATTTCATACGTTCCACATACTTTTATATTATACTTTCTTTCCTGGAATATCTACATATTAGTGTTTGTATATTTATTTTCAGATATTTACTCCCTTTAAAAGTATTTTCTAGCAGCTGCTTGTACAGCTGCATTTAAGCATCCTATTTTAAACATCATAGCATCTTGGAATTAACCTGTGGATGCAGGTGCAAGTCGCAATACTTCAAAGGTTTAACCACATTAAATCAAGGTTACTTAATTCATTAAAGGGGTTAGACTGAGCCTGTATTCCCCCCAACACCACTACAACCATTCTGCCACTTCTTAATTCATTGGTTTGCCATATCTTTTCCAAGTTCTACTGGAAATTCACTCTTCCCTTCTCTCCCTCCTCCTCTACCCCCTTCCTTTTTCCCCCATCCCTTCCCCTTCTTCCTTTATTTTCCCACCCCTCCCTCCAACTTTACTTAGCCTTGGTAAAATTATCTTCCTGCCAAGTAATCGTGCTTGACCAAACACAGTACTTGCTCTAATTATGTGCAATACCACACGAGATGGACAAGCTGCAGCAGAAAAGTGATTTATGATATTTGAGTAGCTTTATTATTGTAATATTAGTGTTTGTTTCAACATGGCAATGTATAAGCTGAAAACTTTCACAACAAATACCTGATTTATGGAGCTTGGAATTTCTCAAAGCTTGCTGACAGTCCAAGCAATACAGTTCCAAATTCTGGAACATTTTCGAAAGTACATGCCTTTTTTTCCTTCTTCTGTCCTTAAATTACTGTAAAAATACAGTTCTAAGAAGATAAGAAATAGGAGCAGCAGTAGGCCATTCAGTCCCTTGAGCCTGGTCCTCCATTTAATAAGATCATGGCTGATCTGATTATGACATTAACTCCACTTTCCTGCTACCCACCAAAGCCCTTGACTTTCTAGTAGATCAAAAATCCAACTCAGCTTTGTATATATTCAATGGCCCAGCCTCCATTGCTTTCTCGGGAAGAGAATTCCAAAGATTAACGAACATCGGAGAAAAGAAATTCCTCTTCATCTCCATCTAAAAAGGGAGACTCTTTATTTTGAAACTGTGCCCCTTGTTCTAGATTCCCCCACAAGGGGAACCATCCTCTCAGCAGCAACCTTGTCAAGCCCCCTCAGAACCTTAAATGTTTCAATATGATCACCTCTCATTCTTCTAAGTTGCAATGAATATAGGCCCAACCTGCTCAACCTTTCCTCATAAGACAATCCCTGTATCCCAGGAATCAGCCTAGTGAACCTTTTCTGAACTGCTTCCAATGTAAGCATATCCCTAGTTAAGTAAGGAAGCCAAAACTGTATGCAATACTCTAGGTGTGGTCTCACCAATGCCCTGTACAGTTGTAGCAAGGCTTCCCTACTTTTATACACCAACCCCCTTGCAATAAATGCCAATATTCCATTTCCCTTCGTAACTACTTGCTGTACCTGCATGCTAACTATTGGTGTTTCATGTACAAGGATAGACAGATCCCTCTCTGCACAGCAGCATTCTTCAGTGTCTCTCCATGTAAATAACATTTTGCTTTTCTATTCTTCCTGCCAAAGTGGACAACCTCACATTTTCCAACATTATACTCAATCTGCCAAATTTTTGCCCACTCACTTAACCTATCTATATCTCTTTGTAGACACTTTGTGTCCTCCTCACAATAGGCTTTCCTACCTATCTTTGTATCATGCACAAATTTGGCCGCAATACACTTGGTCCCTTCTTCCTGGTCATCAATATAGATCGTAAATAGTTATGGCCCCAGCACTGATCCCTGTGGTACCCCACTAGTTACAGTTTGCCAACCTGAAAATATCCCATTCCCCTGACTGTTTCCTATTAGTTAGCCAATCCTCTATCCATGCCAACACTACAAGCTCTTATCTTGTGTAGTAACCATTTATGTGGCACTTGGTCAAATGCCTTTTGGAAATCCAAATACACTACAGCTACTGATTCCCCTTTATCCACCCTGCTTGTTACATCCTCAAAGAAATCTAATAAATGTCAAACACGATTTTCCTTTCATAAAACCATGTTGACTCTGCTTGATTGGATGATGATTTTCTGAATGTGCTGCTACTACTTCCTTAATAATGGATTCCAACATTTTCCCAAAGACCGATGTTAAGCTAACTGGCCTATAGTTTCCTGCTTTTTGTAGCTCCCTCCCCCCTCACCTTTCTTTAATAAAGGTGTTACATTTGCGGTTTTCCAATCTGCTGGGACCTTCCCAGAGTCCAAGGAATTTTGGAAGATTACAACCAATGCATTCATTATCTCTGAAGCCACTTCTTTTAAGATTCTAGGATGCAGGCCATCAGTTCCAAGGGACTGGTCAGCCTTTAGTCCCATTAGTTTTCCTCGTCCTTTTTCTCCAGTGATAGTAAATGCTTTAAGTTCCTCCCTCCCTTTTGCCTCTTGATTTTCTGCTATTCTTGGGAGAACAAGAGTTGTACTCAGCCAGAGAGCAAGAAAAACAGAACATGGATCATGAGAGAAAAAGAACAGAAGATATAATGCCAGTGCCCGTGTTAAAAACAAATGTCAGAGATTCACAACTTATTTTCATTGTTGATACAGCTGCAGCAGTGCCTGTTATCTCAGCAGAATGCAAGAAGTCACTAAGTCACATTCCCTTATGAAAAAACTCATGTGAAACTGACTAGTTATTCCAATAACAGTATTCCAGTGTTAGGTGAAGTTAGTATTAGGGTGGAATACAATGATGCATCCTATTGTAGTAGTAGGAGGAGGGAACAAGGTCTCCCTAATAGGAAGAAATTGGCTTAAGAAATACGTTTAAACTGGGCTGGGTTATTTACAGTAGGAATCAATAAGAGCATGTCTGACATTGAGGAAGTGAAGACTGATTCATTTTTAGCCACTGAGTTACCGGTAAATGATTTTACATACACAAATGACATGCCAGTGTCTACCAGAGAAATTTCTGAAGAAACTTGCAAGGATGTGGTGCTCAGTAAAGTACTCAATTATGTCATGAATGGCTGGTCTAAAGAGTGTGATGAAAGATTGCAGGAGTATTTCACACATAGGAATGAACTAAGTGTACATCAAGGTTGCCTCCTATGGAGTTTAAGAGTCATTATTCTGACAAGGTTTAGGGGGAGATTGCTAGAGGAACTTCATCAAGAGCACACAGGGATAGACCACATGAAAATAGTAACAAGAAGCTATTTTTGGTATCCAAAGGTAGATAGAGATGTTGAAGAGTTGGTGAAAAGTTGTGGAGTGTGCATCAGAATGAGAAATGATCCAACCAAGGTTCCTTTCATTCCATGGCCAAACACAAGAAAACTATGGGAATGCATACATTTCGAATTCTTTGAAATGGAAGGGAAAGAGTACTTTGTTTTGGTCACTAGCTATAGAATAAATGTTGAGATTATGTCCAAAGCTATTGAGGTTTTGAGGAGTTGGTTTGCAATTTATGGGTTGCGAGAGGTGTTGGTGTCAGATAATGGTCCACAGTTTACATCAGAAGAAATATTTCTGAGTAAGAATGGAGTCAAACACATGCTAATACCACCCTATCACCCAGCATCAAATGGTGCTGGATAAAGAAGTTTACAAATTGTGAAGAGGTCTTTGCAGAAATATTTGCTAGTGACAAGCATGGTAGTAATTTTTTTTTTCTCTTCGATACAGAACAGACAATTTTCTGTTCTCTTACCGAATAATCCCACAGTCTACAACAGTTGCTCACCTCACCTGTTAGTGTTTAAACCCAGTCCTAGACAAGGTTTAGTTTGTGTAAGCCTGACATCAAAAGCAAATTAAGAGAAAAGCAAGACAGAGTGAAGATAAGTTATGATACAAGAGGCATGAAACTTAGAGAGTTCAGTGCTGGTCAGAAGGTCATGGTGAAAAACCACTGAGGTGATAAGGAGAAGTGTTTGGTGTTGTTGTAAAATGACTAGGTGCATTCACATGTCTAGTGAGGATTAGAAAGAGACACCATCAGTGTCATGCAGATCATTTGCTTGAATGAAGAAATCTGACAAAGGGAGAGCATGAGACACCTCCTATAGTCCAAGTTCCTACAGTCCCAAGTGAAAGAAAATAAGTGCGAGTCAGAAAGAAACTGAAAGTTTGCTGGTATCATGGAATCCACCAGTAGAGCAAAGTGAGTCAGGGTCTTTGATTAAGACTAATCAATTAATTTCATAGTCCCACCCATTGAGTGGAGTTGGTAGTCAAAGTCAAAGTTCAGGATTGACACAGTCTGAAATGTTGGGAGAGCAGAGTCAAGCTAATGAAAATGGAAGCAGATACCTAGACAGAAGGAGAAAGAAGCCAGATAGGATAATTGAAAGTATGTAGAAAGGAAGAGGAAATAAGTTGTGCTTTTCATTACCTTTTGACAGATAATGATATTTTTGTTAAAGAAATGCTGGTGTTAAGGAAAAAAATGTTTGTTACATGTAAATTACTCTGGAAATATTGGTCATATATGCTTAGTTGTGATTACAGTAACATGTGTGCAAACCAGGTATTGTCATTGTATTTGGGGTAACTATTTTCATGTCCTATTTTAAGTATAAGATTTTTTAAGTGGGGAGGAAGTGTAGTGTATTGTATTGTATTGAACTCACTGAGCTACAGTATTGTGAGAGCTCAGCCTGTCTACTGTCATTCTGCCTCTCTGCTGCCCTCTCTGTTGGGGAGGTGTAAATAAAAAGTTGGACAATAGCTGCTTACAGTAAGACTTCATTTTAGAGTTACCTAGTGAATCCACAACTATTGTAGTGTGCTCCACTTGCACAAAATGGCATTGCAGAGAGAACTACAGTTGGAGGAGACAGAGAAACAGGGTCATCATTTTATAGGGAAGAATTGGATGAAGGCAAGGGAGAAACAGAAGAAAGAGGTCCAGTACTTCACATTGCAGCCAGAGAGGCTAGATATCAGTTGATAGAACAGTGCTATGGTGTTCTGCTCATTCCCTTCCCTGAAAAGATACACATACACATATACCCTCTGCATTAACAGTTCTTGTTATCCTCTTCACCAGTTCCTTAATCCTGCATTAAAGATTATTACAACTATTCAGACTACTTCTGTATCAATAGCATACTAGCAATGTAGAACCTGGGGACTTGTTTCCAACTCATTTCTCATTTCTTGAAGCACAGATGTGACGGTATTTCTGCTTTAAATGGTCCTCCACAGATTTATTGGAAATTGCATCACTAAAGTTGGAGGGATTCCCAATGCAATCGAGTGGGAAACTAACGAAACAAATGTTAATGAGATCTAGGAGTTCAAATACCCTTGTTTTGAAATCTGGCTTGCAAGTACCTCTTGCACTCGACCAGCCTCCACCCATCCAAAACACATTCAGTTAAAATCTATGCCAAAATATTAAACATAGGTCTTTTCTATCTGTTCATGTGGGTGCAAGAGAACCCATGGCACTAATGGAAGAAGGTAGCGCGTTCTAATCGCTAACGTTTCTCCCTGAAACAACGCCAATAAAAAACAGATTAACTGATCATTTATCTAATTTGCTGTATCTGGGATTTTCTATGTGCAAGTTGGCTGTTGAATTTCTCTGTAAAACAGTGCCATGTACTTCAAAAGTAATTTATTGGCTGTGAGTAATTTGAGATAGCCCAAGGATATGAAAGGTATTACTGTTACGACCAGGTAAGAAAGGTGTCTAGGGGTCCCTCTCAGCCTTCACCTGGTCTTACTGTAACAGGGTTTAATTTTTAAAACATCATGTTTTTAGCTCCCCCTTGGAGAATCCTTGTTCACCACTTTCCAATTATAAGGCAAAGAAACAGCACAAACAGGTTTTTGTAAGTTTAAAGAAGAAAAGTTGAAATGTATTAAACTTAAACTTGAACTTTAATTTGGTTGATGCCTACGATACATGACACACCCACGCTAGCATATATACATGATACACATATGCAAATGACAGAAAAGAGCAGAAGAAAAATAAAGTGGAAAAGTTTGAGGCAATATCTGAAGAGTTTTTGTTACAGTTCTTCGAGCTCACTATGGAGTCCTTGATTGTAGGTAGATCTTACTTTTTGTTGGGGCCCAGTATTCTTCTTAAATCTTGTTTGCTGTAGGACACTTTTCTCTTTTGGGGTTCATGTGTCTTCAGTGGATTCAGAGGCTTATGAGAAAGAGATGGAAGCAAACAGGAGAGATCTTCTCAGTTCAGGAGCAAACAGACTTTCTCAGTTCAAACTGTTTGTGCAATTCAGAAAAGCCCAGGTTGCCAAGTAGGTTAGTCATGTGACTAATTGGTCTGACCACGTCTTGCATTGTATCACCTTAGCAGTCCCTGGAATGCTCCTCTTACACACAATACCTGGTGTACAAGGTTCATTGTGGGTTGAATATGTCAGGGAATGGTCCTTTGTCCTTCCAAGCATGACTATTAAAATGCAAATGTTTTTTTCCAGCCACGGCTGATCTGTTTAACAAGTCCTTTCTTCTCTCCAGTAACAATTTAAAATCAATGTTCATGCCAAAATTAATGTGCCTCATTCTTGGCAGGTGAGGGCCTAGCATTATAATTACATAAAAGAATATTCATTTTTCTGAGTCAGTAGAGCATGATTTCAAGGTACACTCCAGAGACTTTGGATGGGACAGTCCCGTCTGTCTTCTCAGGTATAAAAGATCCCTTGGCACTATTCAAAGAAGAGATGGGGAGTTCTGGCCAATATTTATCCATTATTCAACATCTCTAAAACAGATTTTCTGCTCATTTATCTCATACTGTTTGTGAGACCTTGTTGTGGCTAAATTGACTACTGTTTTTGCCAACCAATAATAACCACACTTCAAAAGTACCTCATTGACTATGAAACACTTGGCATGTCCTGAGGTCAAAAAGGTGCTATATAAATGCAAGTTCCTTTCTTCTTCAAAAACCAAATATCTGCTGCTTGTTTAGTTGTCTTTTCTGACTGCTTCTGTTTAAATACTGTTTAAATTTCCATTCTGTGTAGCTTTCAGCAATGTCTTTAATGTCAGCTGCATTTGCCTTTCTTATATTATTACTGCTTCTGATTTTCTGGTCTACTGATGAGTAATGGCCCGCCCACCCCAGGCCAATCAACGGCCAATTAACTGCCACTTAAGGGCCATCTCCCACCACCGCTGGTATTTTTCCAACATTCCAATTCAAAGGAAGGAAGGGCATTACAGGAAATGGGATTAAGCTTCTCTGAGATAGGATTGACTAGAGATGAGGAGCAGCATCTGCAGGAGGAGAGGCAGACCTCTGGGCAACAGGGCTTCAGAAGTGTGGAACAAGGGGCAGGGAGGCACTGAAGGCATAGGGTCTATCGCCAAAGGAGAAGCTACCTGGATATACCTGGAGAATCAGTGCCGCAGGAGGCTGCGCATGTCCGGGCAGATAGTTGCTGACCTGTGTGCCCTCGTTGAGGGTCATCCGAGGGTTCACAGGAATTGGCTCCATGGCCTTCCTGAGACCGTGAAAGTCACAGCGGCTTTGCAGTGTTTTGCAACTGGTTCCTTCCAATGAGCGGCAGCAGACATTGGTGGCCTCTCACAGGCAATAGCACATCAATGCATCACGGAGGTAACAGAAGCTTTGTTCAAGAGGGCATGTGATTTCATTGAATTCCAGGTGATAGCAGCACTCAAGCTCAAAGGGCAGTGGGATTTGCTTCCTTCACTCAATTCCCCCAGGTGCAGGGAATCATCAGTTATACCCAAGTAGCCATCAAGGCTGACCAGCCAGGGAGATTCCTCAATAGGAACAGCTGGTACATGAGGAGAAACATTTTCACCCAGAGGGTGTCTGGAATTCACTGCCAGGATTGGTGATGGAGGCAGAGACCCTCAATTCTTTGCTGTAACCTGCGGGGCTATGGACCAGGTGCTAGAAGGTGGGATTAGTTTGGCTGGATAGTTTATTCGGCTGGCGCAGACATGATGGGCTGAATGGCCTCCTTCTGTGCTGTATTTTTTCTGTGTTTCTATGTTTCTCAGAGGTGGTTGATGACACTGGTGAGTAATCATGCCACAGAGGCTGAGAGACACTACAACCGATGCCACTTGAGCACAAGGGGCATCATTGAACAGGCCATCGGCCTTCTGAAGATGAGGCTCAGGTGCCTTGACCGGTTGGGTGGTTCCTTCCATTACACTCCCTTAAGGTGTCGCGCATTGTGGTGGTCTGCTGCACTCTCCATAACTCTTCAGAGAGGTGTGGACCTGGAAGAGGGAGAAGCCCTGGTACGGCACAGCTCCTTGGAGGAGGATGAGGAAGATGAGGAGGAGACTAAAGGAGAACTGGAGAATGGTGCCCATGTTTTTCCAGGATGCCGCAGTGGCAAACTCAGGAGGCGGAGCACTTATCAGGATGGCAGGAATGCTAGGGCCACTCTGATCCAGACACGTTTCACCTGAGCAACACTCAGTCTGCAGGACATTTGGAGAGGAATTTCTCCTTCATTTGAGTGACAGCAAACATCTGTTAAAGAACACAAATCAGCAACCTTCCAATAGCATAGACACTGCAGGACTCCACCTGGCACTCTCTTCCCCAACACACTCCTTCGTTCTGCTAACCCTTATTTTCCATTCTCCTGCCTTTTGCCATGATGAAATTGAAACACACAAGTCTGCCTTAGTGCGATAACGTGCCCAGTGCTTTATTGCATAGCAGTTTGATGGCATTTACAACAGAAACACCCAAGTGACCCACAAAGTGACATCACAAACATGGTGGCCTCCACTCATGGCCACTCCTACGAGTTGCTCCATCTGTGGCTGAGGATGAGGTGGTTGCAGACTGTTCACTAGTGCCTGTTTGGGACTGATATGACTCTGGCAGTCGGCCTCATTGTGGAGGCGTTGGGGCGGGGTGGGGTGGGGGGGTGGGTTCCTGTTGGTGGAGGACACCTCCAAAGGTTGCTGCACCGCCATCACTGCAGGGTTAGCCTCTGCTACAGGATACAACTCTACAGATGCTTCCTCCAGTAGAGGGGTCATAGAAATGGATGATAATGATGGAGCCGCATGAGGAGCGGACCCCCTTCATCACCATCTTTCACCTCCTCGGCCCTTTCATGGCAGCCTTTATCACTGGAGGGAACCACCAGCTGGGGGGCCAGTAGCATCCACTCCATGCTTCATTGAGCCATTTGCACCACTGACCAGTCAATGCTATGGACTGTGGCATGCATTCTGTGCATGATAGTGCGCTGATCCTGCATCCACTCTGAGTGATGCTGCATATGACTCTCCTTGAGGTTTGCCACTCTCTCAATGGAGGAGCTTATGCGCTCAAAGCACTGAGACACTGTGGAGCACATGAGATGAATGGACTCCTCCCTTCTCGTCCCACGATTCTGCAGTGCCACAGGTAACTTCGACATGTGGGCACACATCTTACACTGATTCTCCAGGTAGAGCCGCCTGTTTCATGACTCCCTAGGCTCTGCATCTCCACCCTGCTGAGCAGAGCTATACCTGTCCTCCATCCTCTGAGAGGGACAGCCCACAGCCGACTCTACCTCCCCATATCCTCCTGCTCTGAAGTGACGTGTGCTTCTTCCGGAATCACAAAATTCACAGAATCGCTGAATTATAACAGCACAGAAGGAGGCCATTTGGCCTATCGTATCTGCACCAGCTCTCCTAATGAGCAATTCACTTAGTGCCATCTCCCCGCCTTCTCCCCATAACACTGCACATTCTTCCTTTTCAGAGAACAGTCTAATTCCCTTTTGAATGCCTCAATTGAATGTGCCTGCACCACACTCTCTGGCAGTCCATTCCAGATCTTAAGCACTCACTGTGTGAAAAAGTTTTTCCTCATGTCGCCATTGCTTCTTTTGCCAATTACTTTAAAATCTGTGCCCTTTTGGTCTCGATCCTTTCATGAGTGGTAACTGTTTCTCCCTATCAACTCTATCCAGACCCCTCCTGATTTTGAATACCTCCATCAAATCACTTCTCTGCCTTCTCTTCCCCAAGGAAAACAGTCCTAACTTCTCCAATCTATCTTCATAACTGAAATTCTTCATCCCTGGAACCATTCTTATGAATCTCTTTTGTACTCTCTCCAATGCTTTCACATCTTTCCTAAAGTGTGGCGCCCTGAACTGGATGCAATACTCCAGCTGAGGCCGAACTAGTCTCCTATACAAGTTCAACATAACCTCCTTGCTCTTGTACTTTATGCCCCTATTAATAAAGCCTAGGATACCGTATGCTTATTAACCACTCTCTCCACCTGTCCTTACACTTTCAATGACTTATGCACATATACATCCAGGGCCCTCAGCTTCTGCAGCCCCTTTAGAGTTGTACCTTTTATTTTATATTGTTTCTCCTACCAAAGTGAGTCATTTCACATTTCTCTGCATTGAGCTGCATCTGCCACCTGCCCATTCCACCAACTTGTATATGTCCTTTTGAAGTTCTACACTGTCCTCCTCACAGTTCACAATGCTTCCAAGTTTCGTATCATCCGCAAATTTTGAAATATTTCCCTGTACACCAAGGTCTAGGTCATTGACATATATCAGGAAGAGCGATGACACCAATACTGACCCCTGAAGAGCTCCGCTACAAACCTTCCTCCAGCCCGAAAAATATCCATTAACCACTACTCTCTGTTTCCTGTCACATAGCCAATTTCGTAACCATGTTGCTACTGTCCCTTTTATTCCATGAGCTATAACTTTTCTCACAAGTCTGTTGTGTGGCACTGTATCAAATGCCTTTTGAAAGTCCATGTACACCACATCAACAGCATTGACCTCATCAACCTCTCTGTTATCTCTTCAAAAAACTCCATCAAGTTAGTTAAACACGATTTCCCCTTAACAAATCCATGCTGACTTTGCTTAACTAATCCGCATTTGTCCATGTGCCTATTAATTTTGGCCTGAATTCTGTTTCTCAGGGATAGGCACCAACATGTTGCACCACGGACATTTGACAAAATATTGACTCAGCCTTGGACATGGGGCCAATTAATCTATATTTAAAATGTATAGCCAATCTAATGCCGTCAAAACACAGTCCAATTTGAAGTGCATTTCTCCCTGTTTAGTGAGAAACCTGACATTGTTTTTGCTTGCACAAGTGTCAATGTCTGCCCACAAACTTGACGTAATGATGTGGAGAATCGGATAGATGTCCATCTGTCAGGAATGATCTCGATCTCTTTCTCTTCCCTCTCGCTCTCTCCCCTCTCTGTGTTCATCTCTCTCCTCTCTCTCCCCTCTCTGTGTCCATCTCTCTCTCCCCCTCCTCTCTGTGTCCATCCCTCTCTCTCCCGCTCCCTCCTCTCCCTCTCTCCCAATCTCTCTCTCTCCTCTCTCTTTCTCCCCTCTCTCTCCCCCTCTCCCCTGCCCTCTTCTCCCGCTCCCTCTCCCTCTCACTCCCTTTCTCTCTCTCCCCCTCCTCTCTGTGTCCATCCCTCTCTCTCTCTCCCGCTCCCTCCTCTCCCTCTCTCCCCATCTCTCTCTCTCTCCTCTCTCTTTCTCCCCTCTCTCTCCCCCTCTCCCCTGCCCTCTTCTCCCTCTCCCTCTCACTCCCTTTCTCTCTCTCCCCCCTCTCTCTGCCCCCTGTCTCTCGCCCTCTACCTCTCCCCCATCTGTCTCGGACCATTGCTGAGAGCGGGAACGACGGGCTTTAAAAAAAAACAGAACCCGTCAGAAAACCCCGAATCTGTCCGAAGTTTAGAAATTACTGTTCCCACTGCCAGCACCTGTCAGCTTTGAAACTGACACTTGCAATTTTTATTCTAAGCCACTCTGAAGCAGCCAATGGGAAATTTCTCGTCCCTGAAATTACCAGTTACGGAACTCAAACTCTTTTACCACGGACACTGGTTGCTGAACCCTGCTGTTTCTGGAGGTTTCCCAACCACCAAAGTTAAACTGACTGGCCTGTGGTTGCTGGGCTTATCTTTACACCCTTTTTTGAACAAGGGTGTAACATTTTCAATTCTCCAGTCCTCTGAGTCTAAGGAAGACTGGAAAATTTTGGCTAGTGCCTCTGCAATTTCCACTCTCACATCCCTCAGTATCCTTGGATGCTTCTCATTCAGTCCTAGTGGTTTATTAACTTTAAGTATAGACAGCCTTTCTAATACCTCCTCCTTATCAATTTTAATCCTTCCAGTGTGTTAATTACCTCTTCTTTCACTGTGGCCTGGATAGCATCTTCTTCCTTGGTAAAGGCACATGCAAAGTATTCATTTGGCAGCTCAGCTACTCCCCTGCCTCCATGTATAAATCCCCTTTTAGGTCCCTAATAGGCCTTACTCCTCTTTTTATCACCTAGTTACATGCCTATGGAAGACTTTGGGATTCCTTTTTATTTTAGCTGCCAGTTTCTTTCCATACTCCCTCTATGTTTCTCATATTTGCTTTTTCACTTCCCCTCTGAATCTTCTATATTCAGCATGGTTCTCCATTGTACTATCCACCTGACATCTGTCATAAGCAGACTTTTTCTTCTTCATCTATCTCTTTTGTTATCCAGGGAGCTCTGGATTTGTTTTCCCTACCTTTCCTCTATGCCACAGTTTCTAGTACTGCATGAGGACCCACTGAGGTACGAGTATCTGCGCTGTTGGAAGCTGCACTAGAAAGATGTGCAGGCTCCAAGGTGCCTTGCTCCTCAGATTCCTCTGAAACATGTTGGCGACGTGTCGACTCCTCCCCTTCTGCCGCTGGCTCTGTGGGAGACATAACAGAAGGTGGTCATGAGAAATTGGCACAGTCAACAGATGCTTCTGCTGCTTAAAAATATGAGATGACAGCTTATGCATAGACAGCTCATTGCACGGGGAGGATTGCCCTGAACCTAACCAGGATGTTGAGATCTTTTCATTATGTCTATGTTGGACTCCTTTTTCTCTGTCTCTAATGTCCCGGTGACTTGCCACTCTGGCCAGATCAAGGGCCAGCTCCTCTAATGTATCAGTGACATGACCTGGGGAACCCCACAGTCTAAACCTCTCCTTTAATTCTCGCTGGCGTTGTTCTCCCATTTGGCCTGCAAGATGAAGAAAGATGTCATGAGGATAATACCTCTGTCCCTCACCACTTGCAACTTTTCATTCGCAAAAGATGTTGCAGTCTTCACCATCACTGTCCAATAGCACTAGGGTTATGAATTATGCTTATGGGTCATCAATGCTGCTGAGCACACATCTCTCCTATGGTCAGGAGAGCTCTATGCGCCCTCAGGATGCCCCTCTCTTTTGCATTCTGGTGACTGCTGACCAGGAGGCAGGCCATCTTTCACCTTGACAGACCTAAGCAGGTCATTGAAACACTTTTGGCACTGAACCCTGTTCCTCCTCACCACTCCTCTGCTGCTGACCTCATGAGCCACCTCCAGCCATGCCCTCTTGCTCAACCCTGCAGGCTTTGTTCCGCCGCTGGCAGGGAACAGACTATTTCTCCACGATGTCACTCCCTCCAGCAGCACCTCAAGTGAACCGTCAGAATAAAGGGGAGTTGCCCTGGCACGGGGGCACTCCCTGCACACTGTCCCCTGCTCAACTTCTTCTTTCATTATTGAGGCAAATGGCAACCACAGCAATAGCTGCTGCTTGCCCTTTAAATCGGGCCCACTACTTCCTGTGTCCTGCCTCCTTCCCATGCCCGCCACCGCTAATTTGGACGGCGAATGCGACTCTGGACCAATTAATTTGATTTCCAATTGAAATAGCAATGTGTGCAGCAGCTCCAGCCTGCACAGTATGGAGTCAAACTTGAGCCGTGTAGAAAGTTGTGGAATTGAGGTGGCCCCGAGACACATGGACCTTTGCCAGGTGTTGCCCCACTCCAGGTAGGTAAGGGAGTGTAGGTGGGCTTTGAAAGGGTCAAGGAGCATAGGTCTGCAGGCTATGGCAGCTCTTCACAATGTGCTTCTTGCATTGATGGCGGAGCCTTGGCTCCTTTGATGGTGACACGAATGCTGCATGCAGCCCCAAGCATAGAGACTGCCCCCGCCTCTAGGGATCAGCCACCCAGAAGCCATCCTCTGTATGCACCTCATGCACATGAGCAGCGAGGGCAGCAGCCTGCCTCCACATCAGTTACTGCAGCCTGCAGAGCACAACATAGGAGCACCTGGAAGCTTTCACATAAAGGCCCCTCATAGCACTTGGGTGTCACTGGATGATAGATAGTTGCTGAATGCTACTATCCCGTTGGGACTGAAGTCGAAAATTCCTCCCCTCCTGCCCTCTCCCAACTGAACACCCCCATTCTGTATTGTAAAGTAAAAATTAAAGAATACAGTTCTGTTTTAAGGCTGACTCCAAATTTCCAGCCAAGTGAGAACTGATGCTAAGGAACTGGCTACAGTAACAAATTTCAGTAAATGCTGCTGACCTTTAATCCTTAGTTAGCAGATGAAGTTTAAGATGTGTTGCATCAGTTAATAAAATTTGAACCTTCATTTGAAGTCCAATTGACCAGGGAGGGAATCTGCATTCAAATTAAGGTGAAAGAGCAGATAAACAGGAGTTGGATTCCAGCCTAAATTTAGAATCAGGCCCAGCTGATCATTTTTTTGCTATTGTGTTTTGGGATAATCGGAAAATATTTGGCATTCAAAAGGGTTAAATGTAAAATATTTATTCTACAGATGATTTCGTAACCACAAATTCTCTGAATGGCTTTTATTTCCTCTCAATTTGTTTTTAATGCATGCATAGCTGACCCTTGGCTAAACATTTTCAGAGTTTCTCATTTTTTCTTTCAGGAACTCCTATTCATTCCAGTAGGAATCTCACCTGGCTTTGATTTTGTAAAACTTTGACTGTCTTTACAGCACCAGTGAAACAAAAAGAACACAGAAAGAATTGTATATTGCTTTCTAGAGTTAAAGTCTATTTTAAGATTATTTCTTAATTGAACACACATTTAAAGATATCAAACCCCATCAAACGATATTCGAGCTAGCTAGTATTTTATCAAATTAACAGATCATTTTGTAGATTTGATGTATTTAGCCACAGGGATTATGTTTGTTTTCCCTCTGTAGATTTTGCAGATAGTTTAAGGAGACCAGGATTTTCAATGAATAGGCAATACCATTGCAGTTAAAGCTACAGCACACTTTCCTCTCCTCTCCTCTCCTCCCCTTCCTCCAACAATCTTGCACAGAATGTTCAACTCTAGCTGCCACTCCACAGGCTGGAGTTGTCCCAAAATGGTGGACCTGGCAGAGAAGCTGAGTGTGAACTTTGTGCAAATTTTAACCTGCTTTTGCGAACTTGCAAACTTATGTATATTTGCATGCTGATAGCAGCAACCTCATTCAGTTAAGCAACCCTACCGCAAACATACCCCAAGGATAAAAGCTTATTTAAATTAAGATAAATGGTTTTGGATGAAATCAGTGTTGCTGCTGTTAATAATTAATAGTAAAAAAAACTGCTGTTTATGGAAAAAGCTTCAGATTGGGCACTGCAGTTGACTTTAGTGCATTAGGGTTTGTTTTTTGTGGCAGACATAAATGAACCAGAAGACCATATATAGCCAAAAAATGAATAATTATTTAATTATGTATTTCCTGGAGGTGACTGACTGTGACCACCCCAACCACCACTCCCGATGCTTTTGTTCTGTCATTTCTTAAGCTGCTTAGAGTTTGGGAAATTTGTCACATTTGGAACAGTAAATTCAAATAAAAAAGCTTTGGCTGATCATAGCTTGAAAACAACCAATAGGTGGTGAACTGGCAGGGCTGAATTGTTATGGGACCTGACTTCATAATATGCAGAAATTAATAAATATATTTATTGTGAGAATATCATCTTTGTTAGTGTGGTTCAACAAAGTTGTGCTGTAAAGCTTTACGACTCTTAAATATCATAATCTATTAGTTAAAAGTTTATTGAAATGCAAATAGGCTGGCATGCAATGCTGCTCTCGTTACTGTCTACTTAACTAAGGGTTTTTCGAACTTTATAGAAGGAAACGTAAATGAACATGATTTGATTTTCCAACTCTATTTCTAGTCTCTAGTTCTAATTATAGTTGAAGCATCAGTTTAAACTATGAAAAGATCCTTAGATTCCCCTTCACTGCTCAAGTGGTAGAGAATCTACAAGAAGGAATTTTGGCAAATGAACCCTAAATTGAATGGTATGTTAATACCTGGTCAAACACATGGACTGGGTACTGTTGGAGATGTGTCAACAACAACAACTTGCATTTGTATAGCACCTTTAACTTAGTAAAATATCCCAGGCACTTCACAGGAACATTATCAAAAACATAACCTGTTTTTGTCTAAATGCCTGTCAGATGTGTTTTATTATCCCTAAGGATCAATTTCTCTTAATGATCATAAATCCTATTTTGTAATCTATCAAACTTTGGACGGGGTGAGCCTGCATTATCTCGGTGATACCAGAGGAAACAAACTCTTCTGCCTCAGTCATGTGACCATTAGAAGATAAAGCAGTCACCTTGTCTGTGCACACAGGAGGATGACGGCCATGCTTTTCAGAAGTAAGAACAAAACAAGATCTGTTTCAATTATTATGTCAACCATTTATCAGTTAATTTATTTGCAATAAATCACACTAAGTAGTGAGGGGGGTAAGATGTTACTTTATTGATTCCATGAGGTGAAATTGACAGAATTTATGCTCCATAACTCAACTATGCAGTATGGGACAGTATTTAATGACTATGCTGTACTAAGCAAGTTAAGTAGAACTCACTACTGGGACCTAAACTGTCATGAGCCTTAGCATTTGCACCTCTGAGTCAGAAGATTATGCCCACTCCACATAGCCATGGTAAATTGAGACAAGGGTTCTGGTCTCTGAATATTGGGTTGTCATCCAGTGGATGACCGAGGTGGAAGGAGTGCACTGTCTTTCTCTAGTTCCACTTCTCCAAAGGTCACAACATACATTTAAATGTATAAATATAATTTAAATATATTTTAATGTGTACCCAGTTAACAATACAGCCAATTATGTACTCTATTTTTGTTTCTTTAACAAACAACAGAAGTATTTTTTATTATAAAGCAAGACATAGTCAATAAAGATGCAAAGCCTTAACACACAGTTTGAAATATATATAAATATAAATAAATATAAATATATATATCCCTTCTAAATATCCAACACGCACACGCACACGCACGAACACGCACACACACACACACACACACACAGGTTAAAGGAAAAATAAAGATGCTTTGGCCAAAGTACTTGTTGATTCTTGAAGAAAAATAATAAGATATGTAAGATATGTTACATTACAGATGGCATACAGTCTGGCATCTGAGTACACGTAGATGGGTCACTGGGATCTTTTCAGAAGCAGTTCGTTCAGGAGATGTTGAGAGAGAGTCTTCCAGAGGCTTCTCAGGAGAAATGTGGTATCAGGGATTTTAGCTATCACACACTAGATTTTGCAGGGTTTCTCAGGGAGTTGGAGAAAGATGAGCCGGGTGCTTCTCTCTTTGCAGGCTGACTGCCCAACTGACATTCAGAACAGTCCACCCCCCAACCAGAAAGTCAAAACCTCCTGACCACCATAAACTGAACATGTGGCTTCTCTGTAAACATCTCTAATAGTCAGCAAAGCTTCTGATGTCTATTTCGCACTTCTTGACTCTTCAAGTTATTGGTTTAAAAAAATCCAAAGTGTCCTTTCAGTGACCCTTTAAAAAAAAACACATCATGGAATCCCTTTAGTCTCAAATGAATCCATCTCCACAATTCTAAAACACGAGTTCTCAAAAAATATTACAAAATCGAAGCACTTTCATAACAATACTCACATCCGTTGGGAACATGGCGGTGAGAAATGTTTCCTTTAGAATTTCCAGTATGGACCTGATGGGCCAAATGACCTCCTTCTATGTTATAATAACTCCAAAACCTATTTTTATTTTCTTTTAGTTTTAATTGGCTGTAACTTGTATAATTTAATTAAAAAACTAAATAAAAAATACAGGAAAGCACATTTTGCTGCTTTCAAGGGATAAATCTTTGCCAGTGTTGCAACTGATTCACGATTGGATTACAGGAAGTGAATATTTTATGAAAAATAGTTAATTTGTATGAGATTAGCCAGAGTGAGAAGTGGGATTTGTTTTTCAAAAGTAAACAAAGCATGACTGAATAGATTTTGTGAAAACGTCTGTGAATATAACCAAAGTATTCATCTCATTGTTATTTTGGATCATGCTGCGGGCAAAATGGTTATTTTTTTCCTGCATAGAATCATAGAATGGTTACGCACTGAAAGAGGCCATTTGGCCCATTGTGTCTGTGCCAGCTGTCTGCAAGAGCAACTCAGCTAATCCCACTCACCTGCCCTTTACCAGTCATCCCGCAAATGTTTTCTTTTCATGTGCTCAAACAGTTTCATTTTGAAAGCCTCAATTGTACCTGCCTCCACCACATACTCTCAGGTCATGCAGTTGTGATTCTAACCACTGACTGGGCAAAAAGGATTTTCCTCATGTCGCCATTAGTTCTTTTGCCAATCACCTTAAATCGGTGCTCTTCTGCCAGTGGGAAATGTTTCTCTCTATCTACTCTGTCCAGACCCCTCATAATTTTGAATATTTCTATCAAATCTCCTCTCAATCTTCTCTTCTCTAAGGAGAACAGCCCCAGCTTCTACAATCTATCCACCTAACTGAAGTCCCTCATCCCTGCAACTATTCTCCTAAATCTTTTTTACAGCCTCTTTAAAGTCTTCACAACCTTCAGAAAGTGTGGTGCCCAGAATTGGACACAATGCTCCAGTTGAGACTGAACCAGAGTTTTATAAAGGTTCATCATAACTTTGCTTTTGTCATCTATGCTTCTGTTTATAAAGCCCAGGATCTTGTATGTCTTTTTTAACAACTTTCTCTACCTGGCCTGCCAACTTCAACAATTTGTGCACATTCACTCCAGGTCTCTATTCGTGCACCCCATTTAGAAATTGTCCCTTTTATTTTATATTGCCTCTCCTTGTTCTTCCTACCAATATTTATCACTTCACTCTTCTCTGTATTAGATTTCATCTACCATTGATCCCATCAGCCTGTCTATATCCTCTTGAAGTCTATCACTATCCCCTTCACAGTTCACAATACTTCCAAGTTTAGCATAATTTTCAAATTTTGAAATTGTGCCCTGCACACCTAAAACTAGGTCGTTGATAGATATACCAAGAAAAACCATAGTCCTAGTGGGGAACTCCACTCAATGCCTTCCTCCAGTGCAAAAAAGAACCATTCACCACTACTCTCTGCTTCCTGTCACTCAGCCAACTTCGTATCCATGTTGTCACTGTCCCTTTTATTCCATGGGCATCAACTTTGCTGGAAAGCCTATTATGTGGCACTTTATCAAATACTTTATGGAAGTCCATATTCATCACATTACAACAGTCACTGCAGGTCAAAGTAGTTAATTGCATGTAACGTGTCTGAGACATTTCTTGTAGTCATGATAAGATTTCATATTGTCACAATCAGGTGAGGATGATCCGAAAGGCTCCCCTTTGTCTGACCGCAACAGGGTTTATTTCTTTTAAACAGTGGATATGCTTACCAATTCAGTGAGTGTTTAACCCTTTATGTGCTATGATCATAAAAGAACTAATCAGACAGGTTATCTTGATTTTAAACAAGAAAGGTCTGTTGATATATTTTTTTATATTTAGAGATACAGCACTGAAACAGGCCCTTCGGCTACCGAGTCTGTGCTGACCAACAACCACCCATTTACACTAACCCTATAGTAATCCCATATTCCCTACCACCTACCTACACTAGGGGCAATTTACAATGGCCAATTTACCTATCACCTGCAAGTCTTTTGGCTGTGGGAGGAAACCGGAGCACCCGGCGAAAACCCACGCGGTCACAGGGAGAACTTGCAAACTCCGCACAGGTAGTACCCAGAATCGAACCCAGGCCCCTGGAGATGTGAGGCTGCAGTGCTAACCACTGCGCCACTGTGCTGCCTCTGCGCCACTGTGCCGCCCCTTAAAATCAAAACCCGACCTAAGTAACAGAATAAACCATGCTCCAACTTTCTCTCTCTCTCACACACACACACACACACTTGAGAATTGCACACATACAAATAGAGTGAAGAAGAGTAGATTGGTTGGATTAGAGTCAAGAACAAATAAAATAATATACAGTCTGTGGAGTCTGGTAATTCAGTTGTCTTCTGGATGAACTCATGGTGCTGAAGTTTCTGGTTGGTAGAGGTGGCCACCTGTTTCAGGGTTTCCTTGGAGACAGTGATGTAGATGGTTTTCTCCCCGGTGTCTCTGTCTGCAGCAAAGATAGAGTTGGATGTTTTGCAGCCCGCAGGCAGGGTTGGAACTTACAGCGGTGCCTGGTGAGAGAGAGAGAGAGGGAGAAGCCGCCAGATAGACAGACCCCACTTGGGTCCTGCACAGGTTAAAACTCAGATGCTTGTCTGAGCCAAAAGAAACTCCAGATTTTCACACAGATGGAGAGACTATCACATGATTGTCCCAGTGTATTCTCTTTTGCACTTTAATGAGATCCAAGTCTAAGAATTCCAATCTCTCTCAGGTCTCATTGTTTCAGTGCTTACCCTTTGAAGTTCATCTCCACAAGTGTTAATGTTCCAAGATGGCTTTGAATGTCTTGCTAATGATGACGATACCAGGAAGCTCATTCAAACTTCATTGTTCTGGATGAGGGCTATTCAGACATGTGTCTCCACCTTGGTACCTTGGCATATAGGGTAGTTTGATGCAAATTGTGGTGGCCATTTTAGCTGTTAGCAGTGACCTTATCAGTTATTTATCTGCTTTTAAAAAAAATGTAATTCAGGTTTCTAACCGATGGATTAAAACAAAATCATTTAGCACAGCACGTTTTTATGACAATATGAATGCAAATATTTTCCAGTCTTATTAAGGAATTCAATTCATCAATTGAAAACTCTCTCATCACCTCTGTTACTCAGGCTCAGTGGACTATGTGTATTGTAATAAGCATGAGTAAAGAAGGAAATGCTTTATTCCCTAAGGTTAAGAACTTGTGTTGCTGCAGGATTTGGCTTTGGAAGTGCTGACACTTTTTGTAGCCACAAATTCAAGGCAGGAGACCCTGGACCACCAAGAACACAGCGATATCATCAAAAGGGTATTCAAGAGAAACCCTTTTATTGAGAGAATGGATAGAATGTCGGACTCGCTGCCACAAGGAACAGTTGTGGCGAACGGCACTGATGCATTTAAGGGGAAGATAGATAAACACATGAGGGAGAAAGGTATAGAAGGATATGGTTGATAGAGTTATATAAAGAGTCGGGGGTGGAGGCTCATGCATAGCATAAATATCACATAGAGCTGTTGAATGGGCCATCTTGTTTCTGTGCTGTAAATGCTATGGGCCCAATTTTAACTCTGTGCAAGTGGATGGGTTTTGAATGAGTTAATATCTTGCCCTACACGTCTAATACTATGTAATACCACTACTATATTTTTAGGGACAATAGAGAATGTTTTTAGAAGACCAAAACAGAAACAAAAAGAAGATATGAAAATCCAGTGTTGTTTCAGTACGTCTTTTGGGAAAGTGATAAATCTTTTTAAACACCTGTATCGTTTGAGTCTAGGAACTTAGATTTTTAAAATTTTACTGATAACTCTGGCTAATATAATTGCAGAAATTCAAAACAGGCCCTTTTGGTTTAGCTATTAATTATATAGGTTTAGAAAAGACTAAGAACAAAAAGCTACTTAAGTATCTCGGCTGCTTTATATTATAATATGTTATTAATTACAGACTGACATCTCAAGTTCAAGACAGGAATTTAAAGCTGTGATCAAGGCCATCTTTCGTGTTAATATGGATTTTGGTAAGTGTCTGGAGAACAGTACAAAGAGCAAACATGTAACATTATCACACACACATATATATATTTTATATATATTTAATAAAACACACTACATACACACAGAATAGTGGATACCGTGCTAGCTGTGGGGTCATTCCAGAGAACAGACACCACCTGTAGCAAAACTTCTGAAATTTCCTAAATCATATTGAAATCAGTAAAATTAATGCTTTTTTTATCCACCCTCATATTTGTTTGCTTTTTGCCTATGATGGACTGGATTTTATCCAGCCAGCAGGGGTGGGAGTGGAGGCGCAGGGGGGGGCTAAAAAATCAGAGTTGAAGTGCTCTCCCGGAAACCCTGCATTGTGACATTGGTTCGGGATTTTGTCAGTGGCGGGAAAGCTCCAAAACGGTGCTACTGCCACAAAACGGCAGGACTGCAATTTGAATTGATGAACAGCTGGTTGGAATGCAATTGCATTGAATTGAAGTAAATTTTATGAGGGTTTCAAATTTAGTCAATTTAATCAAAGGGATCACAAGCCTGACAGCTCCACCAGATATTGCCTTACTTCTCTCTGGAACTCCAGCATGCCTTGTGCCAGCAACACCAGAGGCTTGTCATAAGTGTGGGGTTCAGCATGGGCCGGGCTGCCCCCACAGTCCTCCAACTGTCAGTGGTCTCGGTTGTCACAGCCTCCATCAGCTGTTCAGATGCATGTGTGGTGCTCTCACCAGATTGTGAACCTGCATCTAAGCATAAGTGCATACCAATGACGTGAGAGTATCTGCACTGGTGGAAGGTGCAGTGGGATGATGTGACACTGCATCCTTTGATTGTTCCTCCTCCTCAGAGGTTGACTGCAGACCCCCCGTCCCAGTGGGTGCCATGACTTGCTTGTAAGAACACAAACATTTGTGGGTTAGGTTATTCAGATCTCCTCCTGCCAACCATGCGTGATATGGATCCCCAGAAGTGTGGTGGAGGACACTGTCCTGTGCAGACATTCCAGTCTCACCATCTGCAATTGCACAGCCACCCTGGGCTCCCAGCAGTTCCAGAGCCTCCTCCTCTGCTGGCTTCAGAGGACACACATCAGGGATCCCACTGCCAATCCTCACACTCTTCCTGGTGTTATGGGCCCGTCTCCTGCAAGTGGAAAGTGGGATACATTTAGACCTTGCACAAAGAACAACTGGACACGTATGCTAGTGGCAGCCCCTCATCCCCTGATGTGATCTCCCAAATGGCTCCTCCCCATATCTGCTCGCAGGGGACATAATGGGGGTGAGGTCTAAAAGAAGGCAGCCTGTCGTCGAGATGCATCATGCATCTGACAGGATGTGCTGATGCCTCACCCCCTTGCTAGCACCTTTATGGTCATTCCCTCCCCACATAGTGTTCCATCCCGTGTAGACACATGAAAGCCCCAAAGCAGAGATGGTTGTGGAGGACTCACTTTGGCAGAGCAAAGGAGGTCATTGACTCTCTTGTGGCACTGGACTCAGTTCTAGGGGGGCGACCCCACAGTTGCTGACCTCCTTTTCAATCTCCATCCATGCTTGCATGGTCAGGTGGGAGGGTATCTTCTTGCCATCCCTTGGGAACAGGACCTCCAACCTTTTCCTTGTAACCTGCAGGAGAATCTCCAGGGCGGCATCAGTAAACTATGGGGCCACATGACATGCTGTGATGGCACCCGTTTCTGGTGCCTTCACCGGAACCTGCGACAGGCTGACAAATACAGCCCTTTCTTTCAAATGTGCTACCATGAACTTATATATCTGCCTTGAGTTGTGTATCATCAGGGTTTCACCTATGCACATTTAACCAAGTATATATTATAGTATATGATCTGGCTGTGCATGCGAAAAATTACTGCATTGTACCTGTCAAAAAAATGGGCTTCATGCTGATACTACAGCAATGTAGTAACATCAGGAAATTGTCACTGTTGTGACTTACTGAAGTATAAGGGTCTGAAAGTGTTAATGCTTGAGACAGTGAGAGTAAACTCCTCCCACTGTAGTGCTGATGATGTAATAGGCACATGGGTATTTGGCTGGGAAGAAGCTAGGAGCAGCACGAGGTGTGCTGGCTAGACAGGCTTGTGGTGAGTGTAAATAATTATATGTATATAATAAACAAGTTATTCTTTAGCCCTACAAAGAACCTGAGACTTCTTTAAACAACACTCCATCCACGCTACAACAATACACTGTATTTCTTGCACAGGGTTTACCTGTCCAATTCTTGCAAGCGTATTAGTATGGAGAGTGCAGCACAGAATTAGGTTTCATGCAAAACTTTAATCAATGACCTACTATTATACCCATCTGCCATCTCCCCATTATACTTTACTGAATATTACAATATGAGCTTTCTTTAATCTCATTATTCATGTTCACAGCAAAGTGTCATTTTCCATGAAGACTTGCATCTTCTTTGATGTGAAACTTATATCCTTATTCATGACATGAATAAAAATAGCATGTCACAGAATTGATGATTACACCTTTACCACAATATTTCACACAGCATCCACTACTCTCCACTCCGAGGCTAGAAAACTCCATGCTGTCAGACCCTTTCATATAAATCAAAACTAGTAGTTCAACTTATTTACACGATGTATAATTACAGAGAAACAAAGCCACTAATCAGCAATACAATGCTTGACTTGCACACTGATTTAAAATGCATTGAAAATAACGGCATCCATAATCACACAGCCCTTTTCAGAACCTTTGAACTGAGCCTTGGCTGAATGCAATGAAAGCACTTTGTTACAGAGTCCCAAATAAACACTGCATTGTAGAAAAACAAACTTGAATCAGGGTAGTACAGAATTCTGAACATTATGTTACGACCAGATGAGAAAGTTGTCTAGGGGTCCCTTTTAGCCTTCACCTGGACTTTCTGCAACAGGATTTAATTATTTTAAACACACTGTGTTTTGAACTCCCACTTGGTGAATCCTTGTTCACCGCTTTCCAATTATAAGGCAAAAAATGAGCACAAACAGTCTTTCTTAGGTTTAAAGAAGAAAAGTGATTTTATTAAAACTTTAACTCTAATTTGGTTAACGCCTACAGGTATACGCTGCGTCCCATGCTAGCATGTATACGCAATATGCACATGCAAATAGAGACAGAAAAGAGCAGAAGAAAAATAATGGAGAGGTTTGAGGCAATCTCTGAAGAGCGGTGTTTGTTACTGTGCTTCATGCTCACTGTAGTCCTTGCTTGTAGGCAGATTTTGCTTTTCGTTGGGGCCCAGTATTCTTCTTAAAACTTGTTCACTGTAGGAGACTTTTCTCTCTCTGGGTTCAGATGTCTTTAATGGTTTTTAGTTCCGTGAGAAAGAGATGGAAGCAGACAGGAGAGGCTGCAGCAAGCCAGCCACGAGAGGTCTTTTCAGTCCAGGAGCAAACAGCTTTCTGAGTTCAAATTCTCTGTGGCAAGTTAAAAAAAACCCTGCATGTGACCAAACTGGTCTGACCACGTCTGTTTGTGTATTCGGCCATCTTCGCTGTCAACCTGGAATGCTAGCCCCTCCACCTTCAATGTCTGGTAATCAAGAGTCCATTATGGATTTAATATACCAGGGAATGGTCATTTGTCCCTTTTAAGCGCTGTCAGCAAATATGCAAATGTTTTTCCTTCCAAGGGTCTGGTGTTGCTTTCTTTTAAAAAGCAAGTTCTTTCTGTACTCCAGTAACAGTTTAAAAATCAATGTTCATGTGGTGAAATTAATGTGCCTCATTCTTGGTGGGTGGGGCCCTGAATGACACCCCCACACCCAAGGGAATGAAATGCGATTTGAAAAAAAAGGCGCATTTCATTAAAAGGTTTGAGAGAAATATAACATACAGAGAGAAAAACCATGCATTTCTCTCATTCATTTATAACTCTGAATGCTTTTTAAAATTGCCTATCTTTTCTTGGTGCCAGTGCTGCTTTAATTTCCCCTTTCCATGGCTGCCTCGGGTCTTTGCCTGTTGCGGTCATTTTTTTTCAGTGTTAGTAGTGTGCAGGTTTATCCTGAACTCTCTTTCAGTGCTTTGCTGAGTCATGCAAAGGCTACTGACTTCAGGGGATGGATGGTTCCCTTTTCCTCTGACTGTGGGGGAGGATTCTTTGTTAGTCTCCCCTGTTCTCTGGAACATTCCTGCCTGCAGGTATTTGTGCAGACTTGACAGCACTCTCCTGTGGCACATTGACTAAGTGAGGCATCACCCTCACGGTTTCTGTGCCCCCTAGAGGTCTCTCTATGTCTCTGCAGGTTCCTGTAAATGCTGCTCGTAACTCTGGTGGGGTGTTTTCTAGTGTCTAAATTTTCACATTTTTCGGGGTTTGCTGACAGTCAGTAGGGGTTTTCATCTGAGATTCCTCTCGGACTTCCTTTAACCTGCCCTCTTCGTCACTTTTTCCCCTTCTCTTTCAAAACTTTTGCCAGCTGTGTGCCAGCCTGTCCCCTGTTGTTGTTGGCGGGGGTCCCTTACAGTTTGCCAGCCCTCTGCTGGAGGGCACCTCCTAACACCGGTACAGGACTTAGGAGTGCAGGTTTCACTGTAGATTGGGGTTGCCGCTCAACCTGGCACATGTGGCACTCCTGTAGTACTCCATCACATCTTTGTGGAGTTTCGGCCAATCAAACTGCTGTCTTATGCGGGCTTTGGTCTTTTGTATACCGGCATGTACAGCCACTGTAGTCTCATGGGCCCTTCTTATTATTTCTCCCCGGTACCTCTGTGGCACCACTAACTGGTGAACGATTGTCCACTCCTTGCCCTCATGTCTGTGAGCAGAACTGCATTTCCTCATCAGTACCTCACTCTTTAAATAGTCGCTATCAGGGACTACCTGTGTTTCACTTTCAGACTAGGCAGCCTGTGCTAACTCACGCAATACTGGGTTGGCTCGTTGAGCTTCAGCTGGGAAAATCCATTTAATTCATTCCCTGGGTCGCCTAACTTTCCAGAGAAAGTCTCAGTCGAACAGACCTGGTCATCTGCCTGCAGTGCTAATTCAGTCTTCTCTGGGGGAGCTGGTTTGATCATGGCCTGAACCACTACACATTCAGGGAAACTGCAGGGGACCGTCTCCTGCCACTGCCCTGTCTCTCTGACCGACTGTGATCTTTCTTTCACTACTGGTGGAGCTACAAGATCATTACCTAGGAGCAGGTCAACCCCATCCACAGGCAAAGTAGGGACAATCCCTACAGTCACTGGTCCTGAAACTAGGTCACACTCCAGGTGCACCCAGCGTACAGGTACAGGCATACATTGCCCTCCAATAACATTCACAACCATTTTGCTGTTCTCTGCACTTTCTGGGAAAGGCCTTTTCCCAGTAAAAGGAATCTAGTGGCCCCTGTGTCCCTGAGAATCACTATAGGCTTGCTTACCCCACGCAGGGGGTATGGGGTTACTTTCCCTTCAAACACAAACCTTCAGGAATCCTATTAGCTTTTCATGTACTGGCCGTAGTCAGCTTCCTGGGTTGCACTCTTACTGCAGTTAAAGCCACAGCTTGTTCTGTGCTTTCCATCAGGGTTCCTTTTCACTGAGCAGGTGTGCCCTGATTAACCCTACCAGTTTTCCCTTTAGTTTCCAGCAATCAGCATTTAAATGCCCTGCCTTATTACAATGGAAGCACAGAGGTCTCCGGGTCTCACTTTTGCTCACAGCACCTTCATTTTTGGCTGGAGGAGGGCCCCCATGCCTCCTGCTTTCCTTTCTCTTCCAGGACTGCTGAGGCTTCTATCACCTTCCCACTCTTTGTCCTTTTCGGATTTGTGGGGGTGATTAGGAAAGATTCTCCCCTGGGAAACTGACTTATCAATTAAAGCAAACATATTGGACAGAATGGCCGCTTGTCGGGCTCCCTGAACCCACTGTTCCTCGACATGGGTCTTTATGGAGAGTGGGAGAGCGTTTTTAAATTCCTCTAACAGAATTACTTCTCTGAGAGTCTCATAGCTGAGCTGTATTTTAAGAGCCCTCAGCCACTGGTCAAACGCCAGCTGCTTGCTTCTTTCAAACTCCAGATAAGTTTGATTAGCTTGCTTTTTGAGGCTTCTAAACTTTTGTTGATAGGCTTTTCAGCTGCTAATTCATATGCCCCAAGGATAGTATTTTTGGTCAGTTCATAATTTGATGAACCCTCATTTGGCAACAAGGAATAGACCTCATGGGCTTTTCCAGTTAGCTTGCTTTGCAGTAAAAGAGACCAGGTCTCAGCTGGCCATTTTAGCTGTCTTGCTAGTTTCTCAAAAGACACAAAAGAGGCTTCCACATCTTCCTCATTGAATTTTGGAATTAGTTGAGCGAGTTTTAGCAATTTTGTACCCAGCCCTAAATGATGCTCCTCCATATTGGCCATGCTTTCACTGGTTTAACTCTGTCGCCCACTAGTTAACTCAAGCTACTTTAGCTCTCTTTCTTCGGATTCTTTCTGGAATATTCATTCTCTCTCTCTCTCCTGCCTCTCTTTTTCTTTCTCCTGTCTTTCTGTTTCTTCACGGTCCTTCTGAAAGGCTCTCTCTTTCTCCCTCTCCTGCCTCCCTCTCTCTTTTTCCTGTCGCTCCCTTTCTTTTTCCTGTCTCTCTCTTTCTCTTTCTCTTTCCTTGTCTTCTAATTCCAGTTTCCTTTGTTCCAATTTGTATCTTTGCTAGCAGTATCCTGTCTGGGTCTACTTCTAACACTGCTTCTGCTTCTTCAGATTCAAGGGAAAAATGGTTGGCCCCTAGCCTTAGGAGTTCAGACTTCCTAGCCTTGCCATTACAGTGATCCCACACTGCTTGGCCATTTTTCACACGTCCTCCAAAGACAGTGCTTTTAACTTATCCCAAGTTACTTCACTGTGGCTTGGAGAGCTACTCGCTTCAGTTGCTATTCAATCACACACAACCACAAGAAAACCTATATTAATCTCGCTCTTTTTTGATTGGGAACAATTTGGCTTCCCACTTCCAATTTCTCTCATTTGTCTGTGGATAAAATTCCAGATGCTAGCACCCAAATTTCTGCTACAACCAGGTGAGAAAGGTGTCTAGGGGTCTTTCTCAGCCTTCACCTGGTCTTATTGAAACACGGTTTAATTTTTTTAAACACCCATGTTTTGAGCTCACCCTTGGTGAATCCTTGTTCACTGTTTTCCAATTATAAGGCAAAGAAATGAGTACAAACAGGCTAGGTTCAAAGAAGAAAAGTGAACATTATTAAAACTTAAACTTAAACTCTAATTCAGTTAACACCGACAGATACGCGCCGTGCCCCACGCTAGCATGCATACACAATACGCACATGCAAATAGAGACAGAAAAGGGCAGAAGAAAAATAGTGGAGAGGTTTGAGACAATCTCTGAAGAGGGGTTTTTGTTACTGTTCTTCGAGCTCACTGTAGTCCTTGTTTGTAAGTAGATTTTTCTTTTCTTTGGGGCCCAGTATTCTTCTTAAACCTTGTTCACTGTAGGAGACTTTTCTCTCTTTTGATTCAGATGTCGTCAATGGTTTTCAGTTCCGTGAGAAAGAGATGGAAGCAGACAGGAAAGGCTGTATCGAGCCAGCCATGAGAGGTCTTTTCAGTCCAGGAGCAAACAGCTTTCTGAGTTCAAATTCTCTGTGGCAAATTCAAATGAAACCTGCAACTGTCAGTTAGTCATGTGACCAAACTGGTCTGACCATGTCTGTTTGTGTATTCGGCCATCTTCGCTGTCAACCTGGAATGCTAGCCCCTCCACCTTCAATGTCTGGTAATCAAGAGTCCATTGTGTATTGAATGTACCAGGGAATGGTCATTTGTCCCTTTTAAGTGCTGTACATAAATATGCAAATGTTTTCCCAGTCAAGGGTCTGGTGTTGCTTTCTTTTAAAAAGCATGTTCTTTCTTTACTCCAGTAACAGTGTAAAAATCAATGTTCATATTGCGAAATCAATGTGCCTCATTCTTGGCGGGTGGGGCCCTGCATGACAATAAGCAGTACTTATAATTCTCCTAGGAAGCTTTGAAACCATGGACAGAATTTTGCAGGCCCAGGGGTGGTGGGACTAGAGGCAGCTTGGGGTGGGTGGTGGTGAGGGGCTGGCATGGTGCAGCCATATAGTGTGATATGGCGTCGGGTTGGTTCCCCAATGCATTTCCAGGGGTGGGCAGCAGGCAACCAATCTGCATAATAAGGGCCCAAATAGGGGCCATTTACAGCACTCACCGGCATTTTGCCAGTATAGGAGTGGCCCCCGTCATGTGCGGAGGCTGCGGGTTAATGGAGGATCAGGGCTGCCATCAAGCCAGATACTCCATCCCAAAGAGGGGTCCATTGGCAACTAAGGCTGCATTTGCAGCCCAAATACTGCTGCCAAGGGGCTACCGGCTTGGGCCCTCTGAGATTTAATTGTAATTTATCCCCCTGTCATGCGGGCCCCCACCTGCCAAGAATGAGGCACATTAATTTCATAGAGTCATACAGCAAAGAAACAGGCCCTTCAGCCCATCATGTCTGTGCTAGCCATCAAACGCTTACCTGTTCTAATCCCATTTTCCAGCACTTGGCCCATAGCCTTGTGAACACGGTTTAAGAAGAATACTGGGACCCAACGAAAACATGGACATTAAACTTCAAATTGTTGCTGGGAAGAAAAGAGGGCCTATTGCAAGGAATTGCCAGGCCCCTAGCCGGAAAGACATTTTTGCATACTAGCAGACAGTGTTAGAACAAAAGAACCGGTCCTTGCTCCCAATACACAGAACGGACGTGGTCACTCCAGTTTAGTCACATGACTAACTGGCTGTTGTAGAGTTTTGAACTGAGAATTTTAAATTGGAGAAACAGTGTGTTTGAAGAAAGCTCCTGGCTCCTGGATTGAGAGCATCTCTCTCCTGTCTGCTCCCATCTCTCTCTCACCAGCTTTGAAATTCATTGAAGACACATGAACCCCAAGAGAGAAAAGTCTCCTACAGTCATAGAGTCATAGAGTCATACAGCACAGAAACAGGCCCTTCAGCCCATCGTGTCTGTGCCGGCCATCAAGCACCTACCTATTCTAATCCCATTTTCTAGCACTTGGCCCGTAGCCTTGTGAACATGGTTTAAGTAGAATACTGGGACCTAACAAAAAGCAAGAATTACCTTCAAGCAAGAACTAGTGGCGCAGTGGTTAGCACTGCAGCCTCACAGCTCCAGCGACCCGGGTTCAATTCTGGGTACTGCCTGTGTGGAGTTTGCAAGTTCTCCCTGTGTCTGCGTGGATTTCCTCCGGGTGCTCCGGTTTCCTCCCACATGCCAAAGACTTGCAGGCTGATAGATAAATTGGCCATTATAAATTGCCCCTAGTATAGGTAGGTGGTAGGGAAATATATGAGGGACAGGTGGGGATGTGGTAGGAATATGGGATAAGTGTAGGATTAGTATAAATGGGTGGTTGATAGTCGGCACAGACTCGGTGGGCCGAAGGGCCTGTTTCAGTGCTGTATCTCTAAACTAAACTAAACTAAACTCTACAGTGAACTCGAAGAACTGTAACAACTCTTCAGATATTGCCTGAAACCTTTCCACTTTTTTCTCTGTTCTTTTCTGTCCCTATCAGCATGTGTGTATCACGTATGCATGCGAGCATGGGCACGTCGCGTATCCGCAGATGTTAACCGAATTAGAGTTTAAGTTTAATAAATTTCAGCTTTCTTCTTTAAACCTAAGAAAGCCTGTTCATTCTCATTTCTTTACCTTATAATTGGAAAGCGGTGAACAAGGATTCACCAAGGGAGAGCTCAAAACACTGTGTGTTTAAAAATAAAACCCTGTTACAGTAAGACCAGGTGAAGGCTGAGAGGAACCCCTAGACACCTTTCTCACCTGGTCGTAACACCCCCCAGTCCCGAAGTGCTTCCATGTTGAGGTGCTGTCTTGGTCCCCAACCTGTCTCAGCAGCACCCACCTCTTCCAGCAGATCTCCCGTGGCTCTAGAGCTGCCTGCCCTGTGATTGGACAGGCAGCATTGGGAGCCCGCCCTGCATTCTTAATTGGATAGCAAGATTAGAGGAGGCCAATTAGGAGGCCACATCCAGGAAAATAGCTCCCCAGTTCTGCTTCCAGGCAAATGCGGGCTCAGGTGCCCCATTTGGTCACGGCGTCAGGGTCCCGAAGACCATGGGTAAATGCTGCTCAAGGGATCAAAGCAGTTCTCCCACAGTAGGCATTTAAATGTTACCTTTCTGCCAGCTGGAGTGTTATTTTCAAATCTTCAGAATTTGATTTTTTAACACCTGAGTTATATACAAACTAGTTTGGCATGGATATGAAACACCAAGCTTTCATATTTTAACATTTCAAATAAACTATGAAAGAATTGCTGATGTAATCAACTTGGAAATAGCCAATCAATAACATTGTGAGGAACTAGATGACTGCCTTCCCCTCCCCCTCCCTAACAACGTAGCTATCTCTAGACTGATTTATAATTTTCTCACTTTCCCAGTTAAAAAAAAAGAAAATATTTATTTTCAAAAGGCAATCACCACAATTTCATTATAAAACCACAATATCTTGGTGTCTCTAAAGTCTCACATGAAAAAGATATAAGCTGTTATTTTGTAATGGCAGTAAAATTGGAGGTTGTGCATACTCATGGCACAGGCAGGCTTGGACTGGCAGTGTGGAGGACTGCCTGTTTATAGGCTCCCTGTGCAGGTGGAATGGGTGTGTGTGGGTGGGGGAGGGCCAGGGTGGCAGCTGCAACTTTGGAAAGAAGTAGCTCTGTAGGTGGTGCTATTAACCATTAATGGGAGCATTTTATTGTGTGGTGAACAAACGCTTTGCTCATAACAATAACTTCATTCATCTCATCCATGGGATTCTGTTTCCTCAGTCGCTTCCCATTGCAACTCCTGACTGCCCAACCTCTCCCCTATGCCTGCCAATATCTACAACCTGTTATTTGCCTCCAGAACTGTCTTCAGCTCCTTCAAAATCAGTCATCACTCCCCTTCTCAAGAACTCCACCCTAAATTTCTCCACTCTCTCCAACATTTCCTTCTTCTCAATGTCCTGGAATTTAATTTCAAATATCCACCTACCTTCCTTTGTTCCTTGTTTGAGGCCTTTCATTCTGGTTTTCCTTTTGCCATAGTAAAGAGACCACTCTGGTTAAAGCCACAAACAACATCCTGTGCAACTGTGAATATGGCTCCTTACCTCTCTTCATCCTCACTCTGCCATATTGGACTCAGTTAACCATTCCACTTTTCACCAAAATATTCCATCTTCCTCCAACACACTTTTCTTTTTTCTGTATCTGCTCTTCTCTAACTCAAAGGAAACATGACATTGCTGCCAAAGATTTCTCATCATCTGCAGCTCACATGATCACCTCCAATGTGCCTCAGGGATCCATTTCTTTCCCTTTTCTACATTCCCTAAACTCTACTGCTCGGCAACATTATACAGATGCATGGGGTCAGCTTTCACATGCATGCCGATGCTATTCAGTTTTAACTTGCTCCCTCCTCCATTGATACAAAGTTGTCCTCATGCTGTCAAATTGCCTAGAAATGGATGAACCACCATTTACTCAAACTGATTATTGGAAAGACTTAGATGATGCTCTTCAGCTCCTGCCATCGTGTCCCTGTCAGCCATTAATTGTGTCAACAGCCTCTAGACTGTTATCTCCACCAGAGTCATGAAATGTGGCATTCAGTTCTAACGTGAGTTGAGCTTCCCCCATTTCTGCTCCATTACTAAAACTGTTCTATTTTGCCGTCATAATATTTCCCATCTCTGCCCTATCTTTTCCTTTCTACCATCAAAGCTCTCAACCATACCTTCATCTCCTGCTATCTGTACACACCCACATCAACCCATCACAAACTTCAACTCCCACAAGTCATCACAGCCTGCTTCCTCACCTGTTGTCAATCGTATACTCACATTATTGGCCCTCATTCATCCTCTCCAAGCTCCACTAACTCCCAGTGCCATGACAAGTTCAAAATTCTCTTTCTCAAATCTCTTCACAGTATTGCCACACTCTACCTTCGTGATTTCCTCCTGCCTTGCATCACCTGCATACACCTCTGCTCTTCAAACATTTTTCGTCATCCCTTACTCCTTTCACTCCATCATCAGTTGCTGCTCAATCAGTCTCTATATTCCTGATTTATAGAATATTGTATCTTGCTCCCAGCCGTCTTGCTTTCAAAACTCTCCTCTCAAAATAACCATGAATAATCCCTGTCTTTAACCATGCCTTTAGTGCCCCATTCTAATATTTCCACTTCTCTGCCCTTTCCTCATGCTAATTCCACCATATCCTTTTGCTTCTTATCATAAAGTGCTCTGAGACACCTTTCCACGCAAGGAGAATGATATAAATACAAAGCTATGTCGCAAAGTTATGCAATATACAGCAGTTCATTACTATTCCAGACAATTTTTTCTCCGGGTGAAAAAGGGTATTGCAAAGTATATAGCATCATTATCAATATGTGTGGTAAGTCAAAGAGCGAAGTCCAAAGTACGGAAAGTCCTCATCAGGGAACTGCTCTTTGCTGATGATGCTGCTTTAACATCTCACACTGAAGAGTGCCTGCAGAGTCTCATCGACAGGTTTGCGGCTGCCTGCAATGAATTTGGCCTAACCATCAGCCTCAAGAAAACGAACATCATGGGGCAGGACGTCAGAAATGCTCCATCCATCAATATTGGCGACCACGCTCTGGAAGTGGTTCAAGCGTTCACCTACCTAGGCTCAACTATCACCAGTAACCTGTCTCTAGATGCAGAAATCAACAAGCGCATGGGAAAGGCTTCCACTGCTATGTCCAGACTGGCCAAGAGAGTGTGGGAAAATGGCCCACTGACACGGAACACAAAAGTCCGAGTGCATCAGGCCTGTGTCCTCAGTACCTTGCTCTATGGCAGCGAGGCCTGGACAACGTATGTCAGCCAAGAGCGATGTCTCAATTCATTCCATCTTCGCTGCCTCCAGAGAATACTTGGCATCAGGTGGCAGGACCGTATCTCCAACACAGAAGTCCTTGAGGCGGCCAACATCCCCAGCTTGTACACACTACTGAGTCAGCGGCGCTTGAGATGGCTTGGCCATGTGAGCCGCATGGAAGATGGCAGGATCCCCAAAGACACATTGTACAGCGAGCTCGCCACTGGTATCAGACCCACCGGCCGTCCATGTCTCCGCTTTAAAGACATCTGCAAACGCGACATGAAATCCTGTGACATTGAGTACAAGTCGTGGGAGTCAGTTGCCAGCGTTCGCCAGAGCTGGCGGGCAGCCATAAAGACGGGGCTAAAATATGGCGAGTCGAAGAGACTTAGTAGTTGGCAGGAAAAAAGACAGAGGCGCAAGGGGAGAGCCAACTGTGCAACAGCCCCGACAAACAAATTTCTCTGCAGCACCTTGTGGAAGAGTCTGTCACTCTAGAATTGGCCTTTATAGCCACTCCAGGCGCTGCTTCACAAACCACTGACCACCTCCAGGCACGTATCCATTGTCTCTCGAGATAAGGAGGCCAAAGAAGGTAAGTCAAAAAGTTACCCAAATGTGCAAAGCATAAGAAATAAAATAAATGAGTTAGAAGCACAAATTCAGCTTAAAGGATCTAATGCAATAGCCATTACAGAGAGCTAGCTATAAACCGGGTCTGGTTATGAGCTAAATATTCCGGATTGTGGGTTCTTTACGAAGGACAGGAAAATTACAGCAGTGGAAATACTGGGTGGAACTAAGGATCAGCAAAGGTTGCAAGACTCTGATGGGAGTTGTCCACAAATATCCTGCCAGGGGGTAACTGTCTTGCCATTCAAATGCAACAAATGACATGAAATTGCTGTACATGCGTGGTAAATACAAACTGAACTCACAACAGAAAGGTAGAATTTGTCCATTTTAGTCTAAGTACCTTTTTAACAGCATGATAAGTCTTAATTACTGCTAAACAACCTCTCTGGTACTGAAAATTAACTTTTTTAAGTGATACTCCCCCAACTTTTCTTCCAGTACATTGAAAACTATATAGGTGCCATTCCCTGCTCTCGCCCCGAACTGGAAAACTTCATCAACTTTGCTTCCAATTTCCACCCTTCTCTCACCTTCACATGGCCCATCCCCGACACTTCCCTTCCCTTTCTTGACTTCTCTGTATCTATCTCTGGGGATAGGCTGTACACTAATATTCATTATAAGCCCACCGACTCCCACAGCCACCTCGACTACATGTTCTCACATCCGGCCTCCTGTAAGGCCTCTATTCCATTCTCCCAGTTTCTGTTCTGATGCCTCCTTCCACAAGAGCACCTCTGATTTGTTGTCCATTTTCTTCAACCAAAGATTTCTCCCCACTGTGGTTGACAGGGCCCTCAACTGTGTCCGACTCATTTCCCGCACTTCTGCCATCACCCTTCCCCTCCCTCCCAGAATGCGGCAGGATTCCCTTTGTCCTCACTTTCCACCCCACTATGCCACCACCTGGCACATTTTCCTCTCCCCTCCCCATCAGCATTCCGAAGGAATCATTCCCTCTGTGACACCATGGTTCACTTCTCCATCACTCTGACACCTCGTCCCCTTCCCATGGCACCTTCCCATGCAATCACAGGGGGTGTAATAACTGTCCTCTTACTTCCTCTCTCCTCACCATCCAAGGTCCCGATCAGGTGAAGCAGCGATTTACTTGTACTTCTTTCAATTTAATATATTGTATTCACTGCTCACAAGCCTCTACATTGGGGAGACCAAAAGCAGATTGGGTGACCGCTTTGCGGAATAGCTCCACTCAGTCCGCAAGCGTGACCCTGACCTTCCGGTTGCGTGCCATTTTAATTTACTACCTTGCTCTCCTGCCCACATTTCTGTCCTCGGCCTGCTGCAGTGTTCCAATGAACATCAACGCAAGCTTGAGGAATGGTACCTCATCTTTCAATTAGGCACTCTACTGCCTTCTGGACTCAACATTTAGTTCAAACATTTCAGAGCATGACTGGCTTTTTAAAAATTTTATTTTACTTTATTTTTTACCCATATGCCTGCTTTAAACTTGTTTTTCATGTTTGTATTTTGGAATGAGCTGCTCATTATTCTGCAACTATTAGCACTCCCTTTACCTTTGTTCCATGACATGTTTGGCATTTAATCTCTCCTGCCTCTGCCCTATCACACACCTTCCCTTTTGTTCTTCTTCCCCTTCCCCATGTTTACTTGCTCAAAGCCTATGACATTTCTAACCTTTGCCAGTTCTGATGAAAGGTCACAGACCTGAAACCCTAACTCTGTTTCTCTCTCTATGGATGCTGCCAGACCTGCTGAGTATTTCCAGCACTTACTGTTTTTATTTCACCAAAAGATAGTCAGGTACAAACAGATACCAAAAGTAATAAAAGAAGTTAATGGAATATCGCCTTTCTCACATGGTACATCAACAACTTGTATTTATACAGTGCCTTTGATGTAATAAAACATTCCAAGGCGATTCACAGGAGTACTTTAAAACAGAATATGACACTGAGCCACATATGGAGATATTAGGGCAGTTGACAAAAATCTTGGTCAAAGAGATAGATTTAAGGAGTGTCTTAAAGGAGGAAATAGAGGTAGAGAGGCAGAGAGGTGTAGGGAGGGTATTCCAGAGCTTACGTCCTAGGCAGCTGAAGGCAGGGCCATGAATGGTGGAGAAATTAAAATCAGGGATGCTCAAGAGGCCAGAATTAGAGGAACACAGATATCTCTGAGGGTTGTGGTGTTGGAGGAGATCACAGAGATAAGGAGGGACAAGGTCATGGATGGATGAGAATTTTAGAATCAAGGTGTTGTTTAACTGGGAGCCAATGTAGGTCAGTAAGCACAAGGGGTGATGGGTGAACATTGTTTGGTTCGAGTTAGGACACGGGCAGCAGAGTTTTGAATGATGTCAGGTTTACAAAGGGTCGAATGTGGGAGGCCAGCCAGGAGTGCATTAGAAGTCTGGAGGTAACAAAGGCACGGATGAGGGTTTCAACAGCAGAGGAACTGTGGCCAGGGCAGAGATGGACGATGTTATGGAGATGGAAATAGGTGCAGATGTATGATTGAAAGCTCATCTCACAGTCAAATTTGACACTGAGGCTGCAAACAGTCTGGTTCAGCCTTTGCCAGGGAGAGGGGTAGAATCAGTGGGGCGGAAGCAGAGTTTGTGGTGCGGACTGAAAACAATGGATTCAGTCTTCTCAATATTTAATTGGAGGAAATTTCTGCTCATCCAGTGCTGGATGTCGGATAAGCAGTCTGATAATTTAAAAACGTGGAGGAGTTGAGAGGGGTGAGATAGAGATGGGTGTCGATGGCATACATGTGGAAGTTGACATTGCCATTTCAGATGACGTTGTCGAGGAGCAGTATGTATGTAAGAAATCGGAGGTATCCAAGGATAGATCCTTAGGGGACACCAGAGGTAGCCAACCATGTGAGAATGGGAAGAGAAGCTTTTGATGGCGATTCTCTGGCTATATAGATAGAGTGCAACGAGGCAGGTGCAGTCCCACCTAGCGGGACGGTGTTGAAAGAGAATGAAGTGATGAGCTGCATCAAAGGCTGTAGACAGTTGAGAAGGATGAGAAGGGAAAGTTTGCCTTTGTCGCAGTCACATTGAATGTCATTTGTGACTTTGATATGAGCCATTTCTATACTGCGTCAGGGGCGAAAGTCTCTCAAGCTTATTTCATGCTCCTTTTTAAATACTTATCCCATTTCTTTCAAATGATATTCTAGTCTCTGCCTCAATCGCCACTTGTTCTGAAGCATGCCATAGTCTAATAGCTTAGTTCAAAAACCTCCTTTCTCTCTTCCTTGGTTTTTCCAGTAAGAATCCTTGATTTCTATCCCCTTGTTCTCCATTTGTCAACCAGTGGAAACAATCTTTCACTATTTAGCCATAGTAAATCCCTTTACCGGCTGCTCCTCTTTCAGTCTCACTCCCACTCACTCCCACATTGCTGCTGCTTTTCTGTGGCAGCAGTCAGTGACATCATAAAGCACTGGGCCCACTGCTGGAGTGACAAATTTAAATGGGGACTCACGCTTGGGCTGCTAGTTATGCTGCCTGGGAGATTCGTGCTACATTCAAGGAGACTCCTGAGAAATCCGGGAGTATTGGCAACCCTTCATTAGGGTGAGCCTTTGATTTTCCTGTGTGTATTCAGGCAATAAGAGAAGCAGGTGGCAACCTGCAGGCATTCTTTTATCATCCTTACACTGCCTCTGAATAAATGGATCCTGAAACCCATAGTCTGGGTTATTGAGACTGCTGAAGACTTGCAGTCTGTTACCTGGAATAAGTTAGCAACCACTATGAATGTGTTATTTGATTATATATGGTATCAGGACATTGGCCAATTGACTTCCTGCAGTCAGAGCAGGCAATCACTCACGAGAGGTTATATAGCATTTGATCATTGCTATGGAAAGCAGGCAGTAAAATTCAGCTCAGACAGAATCGAGAGAGAACTGAAACCCAAGTTCATTTCCCTTTACTGTTCTTAATCAGCGCGTTTTTGATAAGGAAGATGTGCATGTTTCTTAACCCCTGAATGTGTGGCTAATTTGAATAACCAGCAGCATGCTTTTCGTGGGTTTAAATAAAGAGCAATATTTTTATTCACACGTTCAACCCGAAGGTCTAAAGCTATGTCATTCACTCACCGCTCACACACACATACACACACGAGAAAATAAGCCATTAAAAGGATCATGCACCTTTACAAATTACAAGCAAAGGAACAGTTCGTCAGTCATGTGATTGGCTCAGGGAAAAGGCATGCGTTGCAGGCCTGGTGAAGTAGGCATTTTCACCCCTGAAGTGTAGTTATGTGGATTGGATAACTGGAGTTATATATCGAAGTCTTGCAGGATTCTCTCGAAGAGGTGGATTTTCAGCAGGTCATGAAGTTAGTTGCTTGTATTCTCATCACTAGGATCTGTACTGGTGGATTTGAAAAGGAACAGGGTCGGAGACTTTAAGATGTTACAGTCTCCATTTCTTTAAGGCACGATGGTACTGCCTGGCCTGCTTGCTGCTTTTTCTGCAGTCTGTATTTTAAAAGATTTTTAAAAGGAGACCAACATGACTGCCCCACCATGTGACTGCTCACAGTTCCTTTTCCAAATATGGTGGGGTCTAGGCTGATTAGCCCCATTCTGGTTTATTGTTGTAAGACATTCACCCTGAGGAGGGTTAAAACAATCACCTTCTTTGTTTCAGGGGAAACCCATACAATTCAGGAATGTTTCCTGATGTTTTCAGGATGGGCGTTGATGACTTCTCTTAGTCTGGAAGTTTTTTTTGTCCTTTCAGTTAGTGAGTCAGTTTTTGAATACATAGACCGAAAGTCAGCTGACCTTCAGCGGCCATCTTTGCAGCCCATGTCCACTTTTAATATCTATTGTGGTTCATTTAAAACAAAAGGAAAATTCAGTTCCAGAAGATTCAATGCTGGATACAGTCCATGTTTAAAGCTATGAATGGAACATGACTTTACTAAGCATGATATCTGCTACAAAAGCCGGAGGCCCTCAAAATGGCATGCACAGCTCTTCTTGCCTAAAGCATGCACAGTGGTCAGATCATAACATCGAACAGCCTTGCAAGCTGATTTGACGCACATTCTGCAAACTTGGAGCTCATAGGTCCAGTTATTGCCCTCTCCATCATTCAAAGCTGAACACACATTCAGCTACACAAGGGACCCCTCAACCCCTAACACTAACGTTATTTAAAGGGCCAACCATCCAACTTGCAGGTGAGGTGCTTTTGACTTACTTTTGCTCTTGCAGATTTATGGAACTACTGTGGTGTATATGTTTGAGGGATTTTGGTGACTCTCTGGATTTGGAAGGAAGTGCTGATACATCCTTACAGGATGGCCAGAGGAGTTTTGTGACTTTTCCACAGAAAGGCTGCTGCAGTTATGGGGGCTGTAGTTACAGTCCCTCATGGTCTACAACACAACAGGAAGATTCAGCTGACGCTGCAGAGAGGGGAAGCTATGCACAGAGGGAAGAGGAGGAGAGCTCTCCACGGAAGGCCCTACCGACCAAGGGTATTCAGGGAGCACTTCTCCTACCTCCATCTCAGCCAGGATAAATACCTGAGGCAGCTGTGATTCACCATGGAATTAGTCACTGAATGGTGCCCCCACTTTCAATGGGAGCTGCAGCCGCACAGCAGGGTGAGGATAAACTTTGCCAGTGGTCATCAAGGTCACCGTTCTACTCAACTTCTATACAATCAGATTCTTCCAGGCGGGAGCAGGTGACATTGCCAACACATCCCTATAATACTTGACGTCCATCGCTGCATCTGAGAGGTAACGGAGGTCCAGTATACCAGCAGAGGAGACTTCATTGCCTTCCCTCCAATCAAAGAAAAGCAGGTGGTGTGGACACATATCTTTGCCAGGGTAGTGGAATTCCCAATGGTGTGGGGAGCCATCAATTGCACGCAAAAGGCACTGTGGGGCCCTCATGTAAACAGGGAGTTATACCGTATCTACGAAGGGTTCCACTCCATTAATGTGCAGTCAGTGAGCACCCATGGCCAAACCATCATGTCGGTGAATGCCTGCTCTCCTGGCAGTAGCCACAACCAATGTTCCCTCTAATTTCCCTTCGCTGTGCACTTCCTTTTTGTTCCACTGCGAAGTCTGTTTAAGATTGCTGCACAGCCACACATGCACGCATCCTAATGGGATTGCTGCTTATGCGCAACCTGTTTGTCTGCTGCACGGCACATTCCTGATTGCTCTGCGCAGCTTAGAGGGAATGTTGACCATGATACCTTAATCCTGAGGCAGTCTACCATTCCCGCTGTGATTGGGACGCCACCAAGAACCTAAGGCTGGCTGCTTGGAGCCAAGTGATATGCCCTATACACATGGCTCATGACTCCACTCCTCCACCCGACTACGCAAAGATGGCACACAAGAGCCATGTTGCCAACAGGAAATCGTGAAGTAGACTATCAACATTCTCAAGCAATGGTTCTGCTTCTTGAATAGCACAGGGAGAGCCCTATAATACTCGTCGGAACATGTCTCCACGTTTATGGTGTTCTGCTGCGTCCTCCACAAAGTTGCTATTAAGATGGTGCAGCCCTTGCCACCAGGCATATAGAGGCCACCTTGGGGGGAGGAGGAGGAAGAGGAGGAGGCATCTGGGATTCCTTCTTTCCGGAAGGGCTGTCCGTGAGCACCTACTGAAATTTTGGCTCCTTCAGGGTGTTATCCCTTCACCACCATCGCTCCACACTTCCCCAGCTCACCATCCATCTACTGCATCCCATCACAGTAGCAGCCTCTTGGTCAAAATCCTGCAATAAAAGGCACCAACAAAAACCTTTGCATAACAACTTAACCGACAACACATCCATTAATATTTATAAAAGTAAACTATTCACCCTTTTGTATCCCCTTAGTGCCTGTCTTCTGCGTGCCTTTTCCTGTCTGAGTGCTCCTATGCAATGTGACTCCAGTGGCTGCAGCGTTGCTGGTCGAAGGCTGCTGACTTTCAGTGGCAGAGACTGCAGATGGTCTTGCAGGATGATCTTGAGCAGCTCTCCTATGCTGCAGTAGAAGTTGAGACCTCTGCCATCAGATGCTACATCACGGGGGCTGGTCTGAAAATGCTGGTCATGGAGCTGGCCCCCACTTCCACGCTGGAAATGATGGGCTCTAAGCTCTGCACGAAGCCCTGTGCCAATTGGAGCTGGACTTCTCCATGCTCCTTGACAGTGACAACAAACTGTCTGTTAGGCAGCCAGTGCACTAAGCATCTCAGTCTGTATGCTCATTCGCATTCTCCTGTAGGCTGCTCCATCGAAGTCCTCATTTGAGTGCCTGTAGCAGAACTTGCCTGTGACTTTGCCCTCCAGGGAGCTGATAAATGAGCTATCCTAGCCCCCCTGGCCAGGTTGCAATGCATTCACACCTGGTGACCAAACGTGTGCAGATCGCAACTCTATACTACCGTCTAAGGTTTGCACAGTATCTGAACTGGTGACTGCAAGTGTCAGATCAGGTGATGTCGCTTCTTCATCAGCGGTGTAGTGCAGCTTTCACCCTTTCACATGAGGCTGCACTGGTTGGCCACGTGGCAGCTCTTGTGTATCTGAAAGCAAATAATCTGAAGGGAAGGGTTGGGGTGAGGGAAAGAGGGTGAGGTGGAAAGCAAGAAGTCCATCAGCACACGATCAGCAGCTAGCATTTCATGCCAGGTAGCAGGATGGGTTGTGGTGGGATTTGAGAAGAGCCATAAAGCAGGAACATACCATCATCCTGAATGTTCTTGGTGGCACCAGATGCAACAGCCTCTGTCACCGTCGGCCCCACAAGACTGAGCACAGTCTTCTACAATGGGCTTAAGTGTTGCAGAAGTGCCTGTCCCCCTCTGGTTCTGCTCTGCTCCCTGCAATTATGGGCCACCTTGTCTTGCAAGAGAGAAGGAAGAATGTCATTGAGTTTGTTGCAATGTGTTTGGGTGATGTGCCTGCCATAGCTGAATAGCTGGAGGTATATGGAAGCTGTGAGAGGTGGTGTGAGGCTGGCATCATTGCTGGGTGTGTAAGAGTAAAGTCGAATATCTGAATGTTAGGCCTGAGTCCTGACTGCCAAGGTCTGCTCATGGGTGAGTGACAGGGGTGTGGTGCATTGAGCAGTGTTATGATCAAGCGAGGAGGGGTCACAAGGCCTTCCTCTTATTTGACTGAGTATATTCCTTTTTAAACAGGGATGTGCTTACCATTTCAGTGAATGTTTACCTTTTACTTTTGTGGTGATCATAAAAGAACCTGTTGGACAGATTTTCTTGGGTTTAAACACGAAAGAAGTGAGTTTTTATTATACTTAACAATCTAAAACTGATCTAAATAAAATAATAAAATATGCAACACATTCACGCACACACTCACTCAAGAATCACAAACACAAATAGATTACAGAGTGCTGAGAGGTAGATTTCTGGTTGGATTAGAGTCCAGAACAAATAAAAATTAATACACAGTCTGTGGGGTTGGATGATTCCATTGTCATCTGCCTGAAGTTGTGTTCCTGAAGTCTTTGGCTGGTAAATGTGCAGTTTGTCACTGGCCCATCTCATTCAGGCTTTTCTTGCAGTGTCATGGAACCAGTGTGTGCCTTTAAGACTGAGCATAGGGTGCCAGCTGCACCTGTCCCTAGGCCACAGCAGGAGAGAGAGATATCACATGGTATAATGCTTCAATTTGACTGTGTGTAAAACTGGCAAAAAAACCCTGAAACTAGTTTTATTTTGAGAGACTCGTCAGAAAGCATGCTGAAGGAAAAAGCTGTGTATTCTCTCTCAGCAGAAATTCTACAAGGAGCTACAGGCCTAGTTAATTGCCTAAAAAAAAGCCTTTTTTTTGAAGAGACCATTTGTATCGCTGAAGGTAGCCAAACTCTATTTCTTTACTTCCAAGACAGGAAGTATTTGCTTCAAGATTGAATCTCTCTTGACTGATTGTTTGCTGGAATTCGAAGTAAAGTTTTAACTGTGAGAGTGTCTTGTTTAAAACTCAAGTTGACTTGTTGCTGTGTTCATCATTGAAAGAATTGTTTGATGCCTGCTGCAGCCGAAGTATTTGAATGCCTATCAAGAACAGAGTATGTCATCAAATCCGCGTGGAGACTTCAAGTAGCATTTGATTATTTTCACATTAGAATACCTCACCCATTGGGAACATAACCCACAAAGACTTACTTACTTATTTATTCTTATGAAGAAGCTAATTTTAAAAACATTTTTTTAACCGTGATATTTGAATGTATGTGTGTGAATGGGGAAATTAGTTTAAAATAAGAAGTTATAAGGTCGTCAGACATAGGTTTATCTTAATAGTGTTTAGAAACATAGAAACATAGGAAATAGGAGCAGGAGTAGGCTATTCAGCCCTTCGAGCCTGCTCTGCCATTCATTATGATCCAACTCAGTAACCTATTCCCGCTTTCCCCCCCATGTCCTTTGATCCCTTTCGCCCCAAGAGCTATATCTAACTCCTTCTTGAAAACATACAATGTTTTGGCCTCAACTGCTTTCTGTGGTAGCAAATTCCACAGGTTCACCACTCACTGGGTGAAGAAATTTCTCCTCATCTCAGTCCTGAAAGGTTTACCCCGTATCCTTAGACTATGATCCCTGGTTCTGGACTCCCCCACCATCGGGAACATCTTCTTGCATCTACCCTGTCAAGTCCTGTTAGAATTTTACAGGTTTCTATGAGATTCGCCCCTCACTCTTCTGAACTCTAGCGAATATAATCCTAACCGACTCAATCTCTCCTCATACGTCAGTCCTGCCATCCCAGAAATCAGTCTGGTGAACCTTTGCTGCACTCCCTCCATAGCAAGAACATCCTTTCTCAGATAAGGAGATAAAAACTGCACACAATATTCCAGGTGTGGCCTCACCAAGGCCCTGTATAATTGCAGCAAGACATCCCTTCTCCTGTACTCGAATCATCTTGCTACGAAGGCCAACATACCATTTGTCTTTTTTAACGCCTGTTGCACCTGCATGCTTACCTTCAGCGACTGGTGTACGAGAGCACCCAGGTCTCGTTGCATATTCCCCTCTCTCAGTTTATAGCCGTTCAGATAATAATCTGCCTTCCTGTTTTTGCTACCAAAGTGGAAAACCTCACATTTATCCACATTATACTGCATCTGCCTTGCATTAGCCCACTCAATCAACTTGTCCAAATCACCCTGAAGTCTCTCTGAATCCTCCTCACAACTCACCCTTCCACCTAGTTTTGTGTCATCTGCAAATTTGGAGATATTACATTTAGTTCCCTCATCTAAATCATTAATGTATATTGTGAATAGCTAGAGTCCTAGCACCGATTCCTGCGGTACCCCACTAGTCACTGCCTGCCATTCGGAAAAAGACCCGTTTATTCCTACTCTTTGTTTCCTGTCTGCCAACCAATTTTCTATCCATCGCAATATGCTACCCCCAATCCCATGCGCTTTAATTTTACACGCTAATCTCTTATGTGGGACTTTGTAAAAGCCTTCTGAAAGTCCAAATAAACTACATCCACTGGCTCCCCCTCATCAACTCTACTAGTTACATCCTCGAAGAATTCTAGTAGATTTGTCAAGCATGATTTCTCTTTCATAAATCCACGCTGACTCTGTCTGAATTTTCCCCACTACTGACGTCAGGCTGACTGGTCTATAATTCCCTGTTTTCTCTCTACCTCCCTTTTTAAATAGTGGGGTTACATTAGCTACCCTCCAATCTGTAGGAACTGTTCCAGAGTCTATAGAATCTTGGAAGATGACCACCAATGCATCCACTATTTCTAGGGCCACTTCCTTAAGTACTCTGGGATGTAGATTATCAGGCCCTGGGGATTTATCGGCCTTCATTCCTTCAATTCCTTCGATTTCCCCAAAACCATTTCTCTACTAATGCTGACTTCCTTCAGTTCCTGCCTCTCACTAAACCCTGTGTTCCCCAACATTTCTGGTATGATATTTGTGTCCTCCTTTGTGAAGACAGAACCAAAGTATGCATACAGTTGGTCAGCCATTTCTTTGCTCCCCATAATAAATTCCCCTGTTTCTGACTGTAAGGGACCTACATTTGTCTTCACCAACCTTTTTCTCTTCACATACCTATAGAAACTTTTACAGTCAGTTTTTATGTTCTCCGCAAGATTACTCTCGTGCTCTATATTCACCTTCTTAATCAATCCCTTGGTTCCCCTTTGCTGAATTCTAAACTGCTCCCAATCCTCAGGTCTGTTGTTTTTTTCTGGCAAAATGTATGCCTTTTCCTTGGATCTAATGCTATCGCTAATTTCCCTTGTAAGCCATGGCTTGGCTACCTTTCCCATTTTACTTTTGCGCCAGACAGGGATAAACAATTGTTGCAGTTCATCCATGCGCTCTTTGAATGTTTGCCTATCCACCGTCATCCCTTTCAGTAACGTTTCCCAACCCATCATAGCCAACGCACGCCTCATACCTTCGAAGTTTCCTTTATTAAGATTCAGGACCCTAGTCTCAGAATCAACGACGTCACTCTGCATCTTGATGAAGAATTCTATCACATTGTGGTCGCTCATCCCCAAGGGGTCTCGCACAACTAGATTGTCAATTATTCCTCTCTCATTACACGATACCCTGTTCTCCAGTTGGTTCCTCAATGTATTGGTCCAGAAAACCAATCCGTATACACTCCATGAATTCCTCCTCTATGGTATTGTGACTAATTTGATTTGTCCAATCTATATGCAGATTGAAGTCACCTATAATTACAGATGTTCCTTTATCGCATGCGTCTCTAATTTCCTGTTTAATGCCATTCCCAACATCACCACTACAGTTTGGGGGTCTATATACAACCCCCACTAATGTTTTTTTCCCCTTATTATTTCTTAGCTCTACCCATACAGATTCCACGTTGTCAGAACTAATATCCTTCCTCACTATTGCGTTAACTTCCTCTTTAACCAGTAATGCAATTCCACCACCTTTTACTTTTTGTCTGTCCTTTCTAAATACTGAATACCCCTGGATGTCATTTCCCATCCCTGGTCTCCCTGCAGCCATGTCTCCGTAATCCTGACTATATCATACCCGTTTACATCTTTTTGCGCGATTAATTCATCCACTTAATTGCAAATGCTCTGCGCGTTAAGGCACAAAGCCTTAAGGCTTGTCTTTTTAACATTACTTGTCCCCTTCCCATTATTTTTCACTGTGGCCCTGTTTGATTCTGGCGCTTGATTTCTATGCCTATCACTTTTCTTATTCCCCTTACTATCTTTTGTTCTTGTCTTTGATTCCCCCCGCCCCCTCTGATTTAAGATTTAGTTTAATAAATAGTTAATTTGCTGTCATCTAAAGGTATCTGGTTTGATCTGTTTTATTCTGGGGGTTATTAGAGTGTTTAATTTGGCTGGTTTTCCGGTTGGATGGGAAAACTTTAATAATATGCTGCGACCTGTGCAGTGATGGGACTGAATTGACAGTGCCTGGCTCCCGCCTCGGTCATAACAGTAGGCCAAATTGTAGGTGGCTTTCCTTCCCTGGTGTCTTTGTCTTGGATCCAGCAAACAGCACCTAAGTTTTGCACGACCCTTTCTGGAGAGAGAGAGAGACAGCCCTTCTGGCTTCTGCCCCAAATGAGTCATTGACTTGACTGCTTTGCCCAAGGGAAAACAACCAGTTTTCCCAGAGATGGACAGATGGTCACATGACTGCCTCTGTGTATTGTCTAGAACCTGCTAATGAGATTCAAGTTTAGGTGTTTCAGTTGCTTAGGCCTCAGGGTGCTAAAGTTTACACCTTTCAAGTTTAATGTGCCACGATGACTTTGAATGTCCCGCTAAAGAACACAATCTCCTGTGGTTCACTCAATACAGCAAGCTATTGTCTTGGCTTTGGGCTCATCAGACATGTATCGCCTCTTTGAGGCCTTGGAATATGTAAGGTGTTCAGATGCAAATTGCAGTGGCCATCTTGGCTGCCAAATTTTTAAAAAAAAGTTAACTGTAGAATTCTAGCTCTTTCTGTTTCATTAAAAGTTTAATGTAGGTTTCCAATCAATGAATTAAAAAATCCCCCTTTAGTATACCAAGTTTTCGGTGACAAGCATCATGAGAGATTGTTAGTGTGCTGGGTAGGAGCTACCATTTGAAGATCCTTCCACTGGCCTTGACCATCTACATGAGATCTTTGAACTTCTCCCAGCAATGCTTTCTTGGGGCCAGACTCCAGGAACTGACCTGGTTAGCCACCTGCTCCCATTGCCTTTTTAGGATGTGCCTTGAGGTCCTCTTGGCCCCTGGAGAAACATGACCTCTCTCTCCTCCTGTTGGCATCTTAGACTGTGGCCTCCAGCACTGTATCCAAGAATCTGGGAGCACCGTCTCGCCTGTTGCTCCATTTGGTGTCCTTCTCCTTATAGCCACTTGCTCTATAGGCAATCAGCAGTAGCTTCTGTGTAATAAATGCAGCTCCCCTTTAAGAGGGGAAGGTTGCCTTTAAGACATTTAAGCTAGCTGGAATATGTGCTGGCCATGCACGATGTTGGCCTCCCTGTTGAGCGATCAGCCAGCCAGCAGCATGGATTCACTCAGCTGAACGTTACAATCATTCAAATGAGGAGACAACACAAAGGCGACCCCCATGCCTGAAAATGGGAGCAATCCAATTTTTAGCCTGCATTGTTTGAAAACCACAGTCCACAGCAAGCTGAAGGCCTCCTCCCTCCCCCAACATAAAGTGCAACTTCATCTCAGATCCACTACTTACATCTGAAGAATGGGTCAACAAGTTATTTTTGAATTTGGCCATTCTGACAGCATGGTTCTCAGGAGCAGTTGGACTGATGAAAATCATAAATAATTCAGGACAAAAACGAGCTGTAAAGTTTTGTTTATTTAAATAATTTTGTTGCCATACTAATTTTGGCAAAACAATGTAGAACATTTACTAGAACAGCTTTATAGCTTCAGCATGCTAGCCCAGTACTAGGAAAAGAGAAAACAGCAGAGGACAAATATCATATGCTGGCTTAAAGCATTGAGTTGCATGCCTTTTCATTCAGGTTTAAACTTTTAATTATTAATGGTGATGACATCTACATCTAATACTCAGAAATTACTTCTTTCCTTTCTTTTGTTAATACATACTGGAGACATTGCACAGTGGAGTTATTAAGATATGTGCTGCAAATTTGATTCCATTATAAATATGATTTACATTCTTCCTGCTTGAGTTTGATAAGAGCAGCACTCTGGTCCAACTTTGACTAGAATAAGAAAGAGAGATCAGTGATTTTCACCCTCAGCTTTTCTGCCTTCAGAAAAGGCAAAGAAGGTAGATTTATTGCAGGAGAAAATTATAATTTCTTATCAAACATTTTATTATAAATTGAGCACAGTTATAAATGAAAATTGAGCTTTTAAAATTAAAAGCACATTTGTATTTTTATGGCACATTACCCAAATAAATAACTTGAGAGGTTATTCATATCAAAAGTCTTAAACGTTGCAAATTGGACAGTATTACACTTAAAAGCATTACTGTAAATTTGCGAGATGTTGGTTAAGAGCAACTGTTAAACAAAAGCTTATTTACTCTGGAGACTGAATTATCTGGATCGTGGTGTGACTGCATATAAAGCATCAGTCTATGATACATGCTGCCCCAACTGGGAAGCCTCTATAGGGCACAATGTGTCCTTAATAAAATGCAGTGAGACGAATAATTCACTGGTGATAAGAAATAGATTCAAACAACGCAATTCACAAATCAATCTGAAGTAAATGTGCTTCTCTGTAGATTTAGAATCTGGAAACAATTCACTGGATGTTGAAAATGCCATTTTCACACAAAGGAAAGTGAAGATTCAATTTACTACATGGAAGAAAGACAATGCCTAATGAAATGGAGTTCTGCAACAGGACTTGCACCACCAATGTGCTGACAGTGGAGCTATTTCTCGAACTGACAGTTTCACAGCCTGTTAATAACCTGAAAATGAGGTGAAACAATTGCTGTCATTCTTGACACATGGTTAACTGCAAAACACTTGTCTATGATTTGACTAATAGTCCGATAGTCAGCTAGGTCACAATTATGACATTGTGGGCCTGATATTATATTCACTAATAGTATTCAGGTTTCTTTGACACTAACAATTAATATTTCATGCCACGACACTAATTTTATGTTTTATAATTCCTAGCACCACCTTGGTTTCTGCTTCTCTTTGAATAGGTGCAATATTATATTCTATGCTTTATGGCTCCAGAATTTTTTATTTCTAAAGAGAAACACTTTACATTAAAATAGTTGAACTGAAATGCATTCCAGCTGATGCAGATTTTTTTACGGTTATGCATATAAACCTAATTATAATGAACAAAAGTATCTAAATGTCAAAACAGAGCAAAAGAAATGGAAGAAATTGCTCAAATTGGTACTGACCTGAATTTCCTGTATGTGAGTTTGTAATGTTTGCCTATCAATTAGTTGTTTGCCCCAAGAATTAGTTTGGCTTCATTTTTCACGAATGTTAACAGTATGGTATGAAAGTACTTTCTGTTTGCTTGAAAACGGAAACACTGATGAGAACAGATAGGTCCTCAAAACTATTCAGCCCCACTCTTTCAGACTCCCAGGCAACTGACATGAAGAATAAGTTGTTGAATAGGGAACAACTTGCATTTCTGTATCACCTTTGTTACGGTCAAGTACGGAGGGGTGGAAAGGCTTCCCTCTTTTCCCTCTCCTTGTTTGACCACAACTGGTTTAGTTCTTTCTTAAAGTGGATGTACTGGCCAATTCAGTAGGTGCTTGATTACTTACTTGCTATAATCATAACAAGAACCAATCAGACAGGTTTTCTGAAGTTAACAAAGAAAGAGGTTAACTTTATTGTATCCAAACCGAACTAATAAAATAATAAACAATGTGCCAACTTTCACTCACATGCATACACTAGAGGTTTACACGATACATAAATAGGTTACAGAGGGGGGAAAGGTAGATTGGTAGAAATAGAATCCATTAAAAAGGTCTGTGGAGTTTGCTGATTCAGCTGGCTTCTAGCTGAACTCAGTGGTCCTGAGGCTTCTAGTTTGAAGAGGTAGATGACTGGTTCGGTGAGTCTCTTGAGTCTCAGTGATGTGGATGATTTCCTCCAAAGGGGTTTCTGATTGTAGCCGGAATATGAAAAGGTGGTCAGTCAACAAGCAGGATTTGAAAGCTTTCAAGCTAGAATGGAGACAGAGAGGGAGACCCCCACTTAGGGTCTGCTTGTGTCATAGTCCAGTTGCTTCTCCTCTGCTGCAAAGAAAACACCAGCTGAAAACCACAGATGGGTGGGGCTTGTCACTCAATGATTCAAACATATCAGTTAGCAGTATTTCGATGCTTGCTGAAAAGAACAGGTAGTTCCTTTAAACTTCCTGGGTCTTGGTTCTTGCTGAGAAATGCATAGACATTTTGTCTCCCTCAACACAGTCCTTTGCAATGTAGGATATAGTGTAGCAAACTAAGTGGTCATCTTAAGCTGCCAGCAGTCATCCTGTTTTAAAAGTTCTTTTTAAATTTCTTCAAAAAAATAAATTCAGATCTCCAGTCAGTGGACCAAAGAAAATTATCATTCAAAAAAACACATTGGCGTAACACCTCCTCACCACCCGAAATGAAATGTGACAAGAGAAACATTTCATTATGACGCCACAAATTTTAAAAAAAAACCGGTGCACACACACTCATCAGTCTCACTGTCATGGCCATACTCTAGTTTAATTTTTTTAATCCGGATTGTGCACGAGCACAACTGGGGAACTCCAACTGCTTTGACTAGACTCAGTCAGCTTGTGCTCCAGCATATACTGAATTTCCTTGTGTATTTCTACAATATCTTCCTTTTCCAGTTTCTCTATATCTACAATATCTTCCTTTTCCAGTTTCTCTATATCAGTAAACTCAACCCTGGATTCAAAGCTGTTCCTAACTTTATGAAAATCATCCAGTGCTTTTTGTATTTTTTTTTCTGTGCTCATCCAGCCTGGCCCACAATTCCTCCTCAGTTAGGATACTTGACTTGAAGTCACCACCACCATCACCAGCCTCCAAATCTGCCACGAAAAACTTTTTGGACTTAGGTTTTCCTTTGGCTTATAAGCTTTTCTGTGTTTCCCTTCAGAATTTAAATCTTTAATTTCTAGGTCTTCAGTCTAAATTTTCTCCCGAACCTGGGTCAGTTTCTATTTTGTTTTATGGGAGGGATCTCTCCTACATCCACATGGTGTAGGGTTAGGGTTGTGCACCCTGGTTTGTCCCTGCAGATCCCTTTAAACACTATGAGCAGCCTTGTTAGGTCTCCTCTCTGTTCTGCATTTAAATAGGAGAGTATGGTGTCTAATTTCCCTAACATTTCAGTGTTAGCTAACCGGATGGTAGGGGGTTCGATTTGGGAATCCTCCAGGCATCCCTCTAACTCATTCTCACTGTCCCTTTCGCCCTCCTCTTTCCTGACTACCTGACAGACCTGTGCCTGTTTGTCCCCTTCCCGGCTGTGCTGCCATTTTAACATATTGATGTGGCACAGCCTTTGCTTTTTCCTCACCCAATTAATGATCTGGGGTGTCAATTATATAATTCACCTGACTAATTCTCTTTACTACTCTGCATGGGCACCTGAACTGAACTTTCAACGGTTCTCCCCATATTGGTAATAGCACTAACACATAGTCTCTGGGCTGAAATGTTCTGGCCTTGGCAATGTTTATCCACCTGCCTGTTCATAGCTGTCTAGGTGGCTTTTAGGTGTTTCTGAGCCACTACACAGGCTCTCATGAGCCGTTGTCGGAACATGGAGATGTAGTCTGACAGGGAAACTTCATAGAGTCATAGAAAGTTTAAGGCACAGAAAGAGGCCACTTGGCCCATCGTGTCTGTGCTGGCCAAAAAACGATCCACCTATTCTAATCCCATCTTCCAGCATTTGGTCCGTAGCCCTGCAAATTACAGCACTTGAGGTGCATATCCAGACTCCTTTTGAATAAGTTGAGGGTCTCTGCCTCAACTAACCTTTCAGGCAGTGAATTCCAGACCATCACCACCCTCTGGGTGAAAAAGATTTTCCTCATCTCCCCTCTAATTTTTCTACCAATCACTTTAAATCTATGTCCCACCAATCACTTTAAATCTATGCCCCCTCGTCACTGACCTCTCTGCTAAGGTGAATAGACCCATCACCTCCACTCTATCCGGGCCCCTCACAATTTTGTACATTTCCATCAGATCTCCGCTTAGCCTTCTCTTGTTCCAATGAGAACAACCCCAGCTTATCCAATCTTTCCTCATAGCTGTATTTTTCCAGTCCTGGCAACATACTCGTAAATCTCCTCTGTACCTTCTCTCGTGCAATTACATCCTTTCTGTAATGAGGTGACCAGAACTGCACATAGTACTCAAGTTGTGGCCTAACCAATGGGTTATACAATTCCAGCATAACCTCCCTGTTCTTGTATTCTATACCTCGGCTAATAAAGGAAAGGATTCCATATGCCTTCTTAACCACCTTATTGACTTGTCCTGCTACCTTCAGGGATCTGTGGACATTCACTCCAAGGTCCTCACTTCCTCTACACTTCTCATTATTTTCCCATTAATCGTTCATTCCTTTGCCTTATTTGATCTCCCTAAATGCATCACCTCACACTACGCCAGGTTAAATTTCATTCGCCACTTTTCTGCCCATCTGACCAGACCATCAATATCTTCCTGTAGCCTACAGCTATCCTCCTCGCTCTACCACACGGCCAATCTTTGTGTCATCTGCAAACTTCTTGATCATGCCCCCTATATTTACGTCCAAATCGTTAATATATAACACATAAAGCAGGGGGCCCAGTACTGAGCCCTGCGGAACTCCACTGGAAACAGCCGTCCAGTCACTAAAACACCCATCAACAACTACCCTTTGTTTCCTGCCACTGAGCCAATTTTGTATCCACCTTGCTGCATTTCCCTGGATCCCATGGGATTTTATTTTTTTAACCAGTCTGCCATGTGGAACCTTGTTAAAAGCCTTGCTAAAATCCATGTAGACCACTGTCTACACCCTCTGTCCCAAAAACCTCTCCTTGATTAGTTTTAGATGATCTCTCAACTCATGTCCATAAACTAATTCGAAGGGACTAAAGCCAGTGGACTCATTGCGGGAGTCCCTGGTAGCAAACAGAAGAAATCCCAGCCTCAGGGGGGTACTCATAGCAGTATGTCCTGATCATTGTCTTTAGGGTTTGGTGGTACCTCTCCAAAGCCCCTTGTGACTATGGGTAGTAGGCTGAGGATTTTAGTTGGGTGATGCCCAGATTACCCATGACCTTTTGAAAAATACTGGACATAAAATTTGTGCCCTGATCCGACTGGATCTTGGCAGGCAGCCCATATTGGGTGAAGAATTGGGTTAGCCCCTCCACTGCTACATTGGTAGAGATAATTCTTAGAGGGATCGCCTCTGGAAATCAAATAGCCACATCCATAATGGTGAGAAGATACTGGTAGCCCCCTTTTGGTTTTGGCAGGGGCCCCACACAATCTACCAGCACTCTGCTGAACGGTTCCCCAAAAGTTGGTATGGGAATTAGGGGTGCAGGTTTTATCGCAGGTTGAGGGTTCCCCACAACCTGGCACATGTGGCAAATCTTACAGAACTCCACCAAATCCTTGTGGAGTTGTGGCCAGTGAAAATGCTATCTAATGTGGGCTTGGGTTTTATGATGTCCAGCCATTGGAATCTCATGGGCTATTCTCAATATTTCTCCACGGTACCTTGGTGGCACCATTATCGGGTGAACCACTGTCTATTCTACATCTGCAGTTCTGTGAGGCGGTCTCCACTTCCTCATCAGCACCTCGTCCTTTAAATAGTAGCACTCTGGAACTCCCTCTGCTTCAGCTTCAGTTTGGGCAGTCTGTGCTAACTTTTTTAACCCTGCGTTGGCTTGCTGACCCTCAACCTGTTTAACACATCCTCTGGGTCTTCTAACTTGCCAAAGAAGGTTTCAGATAGCCAGATAGTAGGGTCATCTGTCTGCAGTACCAGTTCAGCCTCCTCTGACGGAGCTGGTATGACCATGGACTCGGTCACCACACAATCAGAAAAATGCCAGGGACCTTTTCCTGTAACTGCTCTGTCTCTCTGACCTCTTTGGTCTCTCTAAAACCACAGGGGAATCTACCAACCTCGCCCCAACCCAGGAGCAGGTCAACCCCTTCCACAGGTAAACTAGGGACGATCCCCATGGTTACTGGTCCTGAAACGAGGTTGCACTTCAGGTGTACCCAATATAAAGGTTTTTTTTTTTATTTTAGAGATACAGCATTGAAACAGGCCCTTCGGCCCACCGAGTCTGTGCCGACCAACAACCACCCATTTATACTAAACCCACATTAATCCCATATTCCTACCACATCCCCACCTTCCCTCAATTCCCCTACCACCTACCTACACTAGGGGCAATTTATAATGGCCAATTTACCTATCAACCTGCAAGTCTTTGGCTGTGGGAGCAAACCGGAGCACCCGGCAAAAACCCACGTGGTCACAGGGAGAACTTGCAAACTCCACACAGGCAGTACCCAGAATCGAACCCGGGTCGCTGGAGCTGTGAGGCTGCTGTGCTAACCACTGCGCCACTGCGCCACCCATACTTTCCTCCGATAGCATTTACTAACACTGTAGCATTCAATGCACTCTCTGGGGGGAAATGTCAAGCCTTTTCCCAGCAGAAGGGATTGGGTGGCCCCTGTATCCCTAAGTGTGACTTACTCACCTCACTTGAGGGGTATGGAGTCACTTTTCCTCTGGACACAAAATCCTGCTAACTCTCAGGGATTTTGTTAAGTTTTCCCACACTCTCAGTGGTCGGTTTACTAGGGTTTACTACTACAGTTAAAGTGTATAATCATCAGCCAGGATTGCTGCCTACCTGGCTCTTGGAACCTTTTGTTCCTTTACGTGGTTTCTAATGGAAAGAGGAAGCGAGTTTTTGAACTCTTAAAGGAGGATCACCTCTCTGAGCTTTTCACAGGTGGACTCTATCTTAAGTGCCTGTATCCATCAGTCGAAAGCGAGTTGTTTAACCCTTTCGAACTTGACATAAGTTTGTTCAGGCTGCTTTTGGAGGGTTTGGAATTTTTGGTGGTATGCCTCCAGTACTAGCTCGTATGCACCCAGGATAGCATTTTTAGTCATCTCATAATCTGATGAACTCTCGTCAGGCAACAGTGAATAAACCTCATAGCTTTTCCTGTTAGTTTGCTTTGCAATAACATTATCCAGCTGTCTACTGGCCACTTCAACTGTTTTTCCAGCTTTCAAAAGAGATGAAAAATGCTTCCACATCCCCCTCACTGAAATTTGGTATCAACTGGGAGAACTTTAAGAGCTCAGCGCCTGATCCTAAGCTTGGGGTAGTTCCCTCACTAACATTTCCTTCACTGGGTATATTGGGTCTACCTTATTCAGTTCAAGCTGCCTTATCTCTCTCTGGAAAGCTCTTTCTTTCTCCCTTTCCTGAAACTCTCTGCTCTTCTTCCTTTTCAAATTCTAATTCTAGACTCCTTTGTTCTAGTTGTACTTTAGCTAATGTCATTTTGTCTTTTTCGGATTCTATGCTTGTCTCTGGTTCTTCAGTGTCAATTTTAAAATGGTTGGCTACAGTTTTAGGATTTTAGGCTTCTTAGCTTTTGGACAGATGGTAATCTCTAACTGCCCAGCTACATTCCTCAACTCTTCAACAGATAGGGCTTTTAAACTGGCCCAAGTTGCTTCACTCTGTACTCGGCCTCAAATGTGGACATTTTAGTACTGTAGCACTGAAAATCACAAGAAAACCTTTATTAAAGTTTTTTAATTATTGCTCGGGATTAATTTGGTTTCCTGCTTCCAATTTTCCATTTGTCTTTGGGTTTGATCCCAGACGTGAGCCTCCAAATTTCTGTTACAGTCAAGTGAGGAGGGGTCGAAAGGCTTCCCTCTTTTCCCTCTCCTCGTTTGACCACAACAGGTTTAATTCTTTCTTAAAGTGGATGTATTGGCCAATTCAGGATGTGCCTAATTAGGTTAACTGTATTGTATCTAAACCAAACTAATAAAAATAATAAACAACACGCCAACTTTCACTCACACACATACACTAGAGGTTTACGCACACATAAATAGGTTACAGAGGAGGGAAAGGTAGATTAGTAGAATTAGAATCCATAAAAAAGATATACAGTCTGTGGAGTTTGCTGATTCGACTGGCTTCCAGCTGGATTCAGTGGTCCCCAGGCTTTTAGTTTGAAGAGGTAGATGACTGGCAGTGGACCCTTCATCTGCATACTTGAATTAACATTAACGATATTTAAATAAACATACTTGCAGGTGGCAGCCATCCCACGCCGATTTTACGGCCGCTGTTCGTGCTTTGCGCGTCTAAGGAGCTCCGTACAGATTTCTGAGGCGAGAACCTGGTGGGGAGGGGGGAAGGAATAACATTTTCAGGGGGGGAGGGGTGGGGGAGTGGGGAAATCAATTTTTATTGGATGTGGGGATGGTGGGAAAGTGTTGAAGGGCAAAAGTTAGAAGGTTGGGGGGAAAGTTCGGGTCCGGAAAAAGGCAAGCGTTGGTCATATCGGGCAATGAAATGACCATTGAGGGGTTTGGGGAAGGGCCTCTCTATCTTTATTATTTGTGAATAAAAAATTCCGATTCATGTACCTTTAAAAATTAAAATTAATTGTAAGGGCTTAAAGCCCTTTAAAAATGGCGTTGACGCCTGCACAGGGGTTCAGGGACAGCACATCTGTGTGAACTGCGGCGCACTCATAAAATTCAGCCCTTGGTATTCTAGAAGGCATTTGATAAGGTGCCACATCAAAGGTTATTACGGAAAATAAAATCTCATGGTATAGGAGGTAACATATTGACATTGATAGAAGATTGATTCGCTAACAGGAAACAGAGAGTAGGCATAAATGGGTCATTTGCTGGTTGGCAAGATATAACGAGTGGTGTCCCAAAGGGATCAGTGCTGGGGCCTCAACATTTTACAATTTATAAAAATGACTTGGATGAAGGGACCAATTGCTAAATTTGCCAATGACACAAAGATAAGCAAGAAAGTAAGTTGTGTAGAGGACATAAAGAGGCTACAAAAGGATAGAGAAAGGTTAAATGAGTGGGCAAAGATCTGGCAAATGGATTATAATGTGGGAAAATGTGAAATTGTCCATTTTGACAGTAAGAATAAAATAGAAGCATATTATCTAAATGGTGAGAGACTGCAGAGCTCTGAGATGCAGAGGGTTTTGGGTGTCCTAGTGCATGAATCGCAAAAGGTTAGTATGCAGTTTCAGCAGCTAATTATGAAAGCTATTTGAATGTTATCGTTTATTGCGAGAGGAACTGAATACAAAAGTAGGGAGGTTATGCTTCAGTTATACTGGGCATTAGTGAGACCACATCTGGAGTACTGTGTACAGTATTGGTCTCCTTATTTAAGCAAGGATTTAAATGCATTGAAATCAGTTCAGAGAAGGTTTACTAGACTAATACCTGGAATGGGTGGGCTGTCTTATGGGAAAGGTTGGACAGGCTAAGCTTGTAGCCCCTGGAGTTTAAAAGAGTAAGAGGTGACTTGATTGAAACATACAAGATCCTGAGGGGTCTTGACAGGGTGGATGTAGAAAGGATGTTCCCCTTGTGGGAGAATCTGGAACTATGGATCACTATTTTAAAAAAGGGTCGCCCATTTAAGGTCGTGACGAGGAGAATTTTTTTCTCTCAGAGGTGCATGAGTCTTTGGAACTCTCTTCCTCAAAAAGGTGGTGGAATATTTTTAAGGCAGAGGTAGGGAAAAGTTATCAGAGGTAGGCGGGAATGTGGAGTCGAGGTTACAATCAAATCAACCATGATCTTATTGAATGCCGGAGCAGGCTCGCGGGGCCGGGTGGCCTACTCCTGCTCCTAATTCGTATGTTCCTATTTGATAAAGTGCCACATAATATACACATCATTGCTAGCAAAGCTGAAGCCCATGGAATAAATAGGAAAGTGGCAGCATGACACAATGTTGGCTGAGTGGCAGGAAACAGAATAGGTGTGAACAGTGGTTTTCCAACAGGACTATGACCCCTGGTTCTGGACTTCCCCACCATTCGGAACATCCTTCCTGCATCTATCCTGTCAAGTCCTGTTAGAAGTTTATAGGATTCTATGAGATCCCCCCTCACTCTTCTGAACTCCAGCGAATATAATCCTAACCGACTCAATCTCTCCTCATATGTCAGCCCCGCCATCCCAGGAATCAGTCTGGTAAACCTTCGCTGCACTCCCTCTATAGCAATAACATCCTTCCTCAGATAAGGAGACTAAAACTGCACACAGTATTCCAGGTGTGGCCTCACCAAGGCCCTGCATAATTGCAGCAATACATCCCTGCTCCTGTACTCGAATCCTCTCACTATGAAGGCCAACATACCATTTGCCTTTTTTACCACCTGTTGCACCTGCATGCTTACCTTCAGCGACTGGTGTGCGAGAAAACCCAGGTCTCACTGCATATTCCCCTCTCTCAGTTTATAGCCATTCAGATAATAATCTGCCTTCCTGTTTTTGCTACCAAAGTGGATAACCTCACATTTATCCACATTATACTGCATCTGTCATGCATTCGCCCACTCACTCAACTTGTCCAAATCACACTGAAGCCTTTCTGTATCCTCCTCACAACTCACCCTCCCACCCAGTTTTGGATGGATTTAGAAAGAGAGAAAATGATGATTATTTGGGTATGAGAAATAATTTACTCAGTGATACAATGGAGCAGTAATTTGAATATTTATCGAGTAAAACCTAACATTTCTGCACATTAATATAAACCCTATAGCCTTTCACATCATTACATATTTCCAGCCTTAAGTGTGCATTTCAAGGATGAGCTTTCAGTAGCAGAGCCTTCACCTGAACCTACAAGGCCATTCATGTAAAGAGAGGGGTCAGGGACAGAGATTCACAAAGCAAAGGGTTTTCGCACCCGGGATATCAGTCAGGACCCAGCATACAACTGGTGCAGACCCTGGCATATATGCCTGATTCTGGCAGACCAAGAACCTGTCTTGGAGTCCATGTCACTCTCAAGGCATAGATCCCCCAAAACAAGGAAGTCATAAAACATTGTGGAGAGGTTTGAAGTGATCTTATTAATAAAGGAGGCAGATAGGCACTAATCTTGTTCTACCAGGTGGAGAACCACCCCTAAGCCCTTCAGGCTGGCCAGTCACTGCTTGCAATTCCAGGATCTCCAGTGGGAGTGAACACCTCAGTTTCCACCCTCAGATTTCCAAAGATCTGCTCCATCAGACTCACTCCCTGACAACAGGAATATCAAATTGGAACCATTCCAGCACTATGCTGTGAAAACAAATTTTAGCCATTTATCTTTGCTAAATCTGGAAATCCATCTGTGACTTCTTCGCCATAGATACAGTTTCTCATTAAAGGTGTAACCTTAACCTATATCTGCTTGTCCATTCACAAGCTCCCTTTAAATTCACATAACTGCACTTTACTACTCTAACTTTCAAGTGCATCAAGGAGATTTTGTGAATATCTATAACTGCTAACTCATTTTGCATCTTAGAGGGAGGACACTGTTCCGATCACCTGGTTCATGGTTTATATTAATATTTTAGAGGTCATTTTTAGTTTTGGGAAACTAAATGTGTAGCTGGCAGACAGGAGAGGAGGTAATTCTTGCTTCAGTTCCAGGAGAGATCTTCACTCCATGAGCACACAGCTTTGTCTCGGTTCAAATCCTTTGTTGGAAGTTCAAATTCTCTGCAACAGCCAGTTAGTCATGTGACTAAAACTGGTCTGACCACTTCTTCTGTGTATTGGGGAAGCAACGACTGGGCCCCCATTGTTCCAACACAGCTAGTACTACACAAATGTCCTTCCAGTCAGGGGCTTGCAATTTTAAGTTTTAATGTTCATGTCACCAAATAATATATGCCTCAGTCTTGGCAGATGGGCGTTTTGCCTGACACCTCCACACCGAGGGGAATGAAATGCGATTTAAAGAAAAATGGTGCATTGCATTACAGAGTTTGAGAGAAATATAAGATACAAAAAGAAAAACCATGCATTTCTCTCATTCATTTCCATCCATTCACCAATCTAAAGCTTATTAAAAATAGTCTTTTCTGGGTGCCAGGGCTGCTTTAATTTTCTCTCCTTTTTCTCAGGAGAGTTAGTGGGGGCGGTGGGGGGGATGTGGGGGGCGGGTCTATCCTGAACTCCCTGATTCATGCAAAAACTTTTGGCTTCGGGGATGGGTGGTTCCCTTTTCCACTGACTGTGGGGGAGGAGTCTTTGTTACTCTCCCCTTTGTTCTCTCGGACACTCCTACCTGCAGGTATTTGTGCAGACTTAACTGCCTTCTCCTGTGATACTTCGACTAGGTGAGGCATCACTCTCACGGTTTCTCTGCCCCCTAGAGGTCTCTTTTTGTCTCTGCAGGTTCCTGTAAATGCTGTTAGCAACTCCGGTGGGGTGCTTCTCGAGTCTGCATTTACATAGGGGGATGTGAGGTCTAACTTTTCACATTTTTCTGGGTTGGTTGACTAGACAGTAGGGGTTTTCATCCGGGATTCTTCCCGGACTTCCTTTAACCACCCCTCTTGGTCACTTTGTCCCTTTCTCTTTCTAAACTTTTGCCAGCCGTGTGCCTGCCTGTCCCCTTTTGTTCTCGTCGGGGGTCCCTTACAGTTCACCAGCCCTCTGCTGGAGGGTCCTCCTAACACTGGTACAGGACTTAGGGGTGCAGGTTTCATGGTAGGTTGGGATTTCCCCTCAATGTGGCACATATGGCAACTCCTGCAGTACTCCACATCTATGTGGAGTTTTGGCCAGTCAAACCTCTGTCTTATGCGGGCTTTGTTCTTTCGTATACCGGCATGTACAGCCATTGTAGTCTCATGGGCCCTTCCTAATATTTTTCCCCGGTACATCTGTGATACCACTAACTAGTAAACTATTGTCCACTCCTTGCCCCCAGGTCTGTGAGGAGAACTGCATTTCCTCATCACAGTACCTCATTCTTCAAATAGTAGCAATCAGGGGCTCCCTCTGCTTCACTTTAAGACTGGCAGCCTGTGCTAACTCTCGCAATACTTGGTCAACTCGCTGTGCTTCACCTAGGGAAAATCCATTTAATTCATTCCCTGGGTCTCCTAACTTTCCAAAGAAAGTCTCGGACAGGCAGTCCTCATGGTCACTTGCCTACATACAGGGTAACTTTGGGAGACCGTCTCCTGCCACCATCCTATCTCTCTGACCTCCTGCGGTCTTTCTTTCCCTACTAGGGAGGCTAACAACTTCAACCCTGCCAGATCATTACCTAGGAGCAGGTCAACCCCGTCCACCGGCAAACTAGGGACAATCCCCACAGTCACCGGTTACGCAACAAGGTCGCATTCCAGGTGCACCCGGTGTACAGGCATACACTGCCCTCCAATACCATTCATCAGCACTCTGATGTTCACTGCGCTCACTGGGGGTAAGTTCAAGCCTTTTCCCAGTAAAAGGGATCTAGTCACCCCTGTCTCCCTGAGAATTACTATGGGCTTGCTTGCCCCACTCGAGGGATATGGGTTTACTTTTCCTTCAAACACAAAACCCTGATAATCCTCAGGAATCCTATTAACTTTTCCTGCACTGGCCGTAGTAAGCTTCCTGGGTCTTAATCTTACTGCAATTAAAGCCACAGCTTGTTCTGTGTTTTCCATCAGGGTCCTGTCTGCACTGAGCGGGTGTGCCCTGATTAACCCTACCGGTTTTCCCTTTAGTTTCCAGCAGTCAGCTTTTAAGTACCCTGCTTTATTACAATGGAAGCACACAGGTCTCTGGGTCTCACTCTTGCTCACAGCCCCTTTTTTGGCTGGAGGAGGACCCCCTGTGTCTCCTGCTTTCCTTTCTCTTCCAGGACTGTCTTGGCTTCTATTACCTTCCCACTCTTTCTCCTTTACGAATTTGTGGGGGTGACTAGGAAAGGTTCTACCCTGGGAAATCGACTTATGAAGTAAAGCAAACTCATCGGCCAGAATGGCCACTTGCCGGGCTCCCTGAACCCGCAGCTCCTCTACATGAGTTTTCATTGAGAATGGGTGAGAATTTTTAAATTCCTCTAACAGGATTACATTTCTGAGAGTCTCATAGCGGAGCTGTATTTTTAAAACCCTCAGCCACTGGTCAAAAGCCAGCTGCTTGCTCCTTTCAAACACCGGATAAATTTGATTGGCTTGTTTTTTGAAGGTTCTAAATTTTTGTCAGTAGGCAGCGGGTACTAATTCATATGCCCCAAGGATAGCATTTTTGGTCAGTTCATAATTTGATGAACTCTCATCAGGCAACAAGGAATAAACCGCATGGGCTTTTCCAGTTAGTTTGCTTTGCAGTAAAAGAGACCAGGGCTCAGCTGGCCATTTTAGCTGCCTTGCCAGTTTCTTGAAGGACACGAAAAATCCTTCCACATCTTCCTCATTGAATTTTGGAATTAATTGAACGAGTTTTAACAATCCTGTACCCAGTCCTGAATTCTGCTCCTCCATATTGGCCATGCTTTCACTAGGGTTACTCTGTCGCCCCCTAGCTAACTCAAGCCCCCATAACTCACTTTCTTCACATTCCTTCTGGAATATTCTATCTCTCTCTCTCTCCTGCCTTTCATTTTCTTCACGTTCCTTTTGGAAGGCCCTCTCTTTCTCTGTCTCCTGCCTCTCTCTCTCTTTTTCCCTTCCTTCAAATTCCAGTTTGCTCTGTTCCAATTGTATCTTGCTAATAATACCCTGTCGGTGTCTGCTTCTAACACTGCTTCTGCTTCTTCAGATTCAAGGGAAAAATGGTTGGCCAGTAGCCTTAGGAGACTTGCCACGTGCAGTGATCCTACACTGCTCAGCTATTTTCCTCAACTCCTCCATCGACAGTACTTTTAACTTATCCCAAGTTACTTCACCTTGGCTTGGAGAGCTACTCACTTCAGTTGCAGACATGTTAGTATTCAATCACACACAACCACAAGAAAACCTGTACTGATTTGCTCTTTTTGATTTGGAACAATTTGCCTTCCTACTTCCAATTTCACTCGTTTGTCTGTGGGGAAATTCCTGGACACCAGCCCCCAAATTTCCGTTATGGCCAGGTGAGAAAGGTGACTAGGGGTCTGTTACTATCTTCACCTAGTCTTATTGTAACAGGGTTAAATTTTAAACACACTGTGTTTTGAGCTCCCCCTTTGTGAATCCTTGTTCACAACTTTCCAATTATAAGACAAAGAAATGAGCACAAACAGGCTTTCTTTGGTTTAAAGAAGAAAGATGAAATTTATTAAACCTTAAACATAAACTCTAATCCAGTTAACACCTACCACATGACGTGCCCACGTTAGCATGCACATGCGATACACACATGCAAATAGGGGCAGAAAAGAGCAGAAGAAAAGATAAGTCGAACAGTTTGAGGCAATATCTTGTTCCTGTTTCTCGAGTTTGCTATAGTCCTTGATTGAAGATATGATCTTGCGTTTCAATGGGGCCCAGTATTCTTCGTAAACCTTTTTCTCTCTTTGAGTTTACATGTCTTCACAAGATTCAGTTTGTGAGGAAGAGATGGAGGCAGGCAGACATGGAGGAGGTAATTCTTGCTTCAATTCCAGGAGAGATCTTCACTCCATGAGCACACGGCTTTGTCTCAGTTAAAATCCTTTGTTGGAAGTTCAAATTCTCTGCAACAGCCAGTTAGTCATGTGACTAAAACTGGTCTGACCACTTCTTCTGTGTATTGGGGAAGCAACAACTGGGTCCCCATTGTTTCAATACTTCTAGTACCATACAAATGTCCTTCCAGTCAGAGGCTCTCAATTTTAAGTTTTAATGTTCATGCGGCGAAATAATGTATGCCTCAGTCTTGGCACGCTGGGTGTTTGCCTGACATTAGTAATATCAATTATTCATATGGATATCAGAAATCAAAAAGATGTTTTAGGAGTTGGAGGTTAATTAGATTAAATTGCTATCTGGGACATCCCATATGTACCACTTGCTATGGAAATAGATGTTGCATGGGATGACTGTTGGTGTTTTAAACTGTGTGCTTGTTGACAGACTAGTTGTTGGCTTTTGGAAAACAAAGAAACATAGAAAATAGGAGCAGGAGTAGGCCATTTGGCCCTTCAAGCCTGCTCCACCATTCATTATGATCATGGCCAACTCAGTAGCCTGTTCCCGCTTTCGCCCCATACCCTTTGATCCCTTTCGACCCAAGAGCTATATCTAACTCCTTTTTGAAAACATTCAATGTTTTGGCCTCAACTGCTTTCTGTGGTAGCGAATTCCACAGGCTCACCACTCTCTGGGTGAAGAAATTTCTCCTCATCTCAGTCCTGAAAGGTTTACCCCATATGCTTAGACTATGGCCGCACTGAGGCGCAGTGGTTAGCACCGCAACCTCACAGCTCCAGCGATCCAGGTTCAGGTCTGGGTACTGCCTGTGCGGAGTTTGCAAGTTCTCCCTATGTCTGCGTGGGTTTACGCCGGGTGCTCCGGTTTCCTCCCACAGCCAAAGACTTGCAGGTTGATAGGTAAATTGGCCATTGTAAATTGTCCCTAGTGTAGGTAGCTGGTAGGAGAATGATGGGGATATGGTAGAGAATATGGGGTTAATGTAGGATTAGTATAAATGGGTGGTTGTTGGTTGGCACAGACTCTGTGGGCTGTCGGGCCTGTTTCAGTGCTGTATCTCTAAGCAAATAAGCAAATGACCCCTGGTTCTGGACTTCCCCACCATCGGGAACATCCTTCCTGCATAAACCCTGTCAAGTCCTGTTCGAACTTTATAGATTTCTATGAGATCCCCCCTCACTCTTCTGAACTCCAGCGAATATAATCCTAACCGACTCAATCTCTCCTCATATGTCAGTCCTTCCATCCCAGGAATCAGTCTGGTGAACCTTCACTGCACCCCTTTATAGCAAGAAAATCCTTCCTCAGATAAGGAGACCAAAACTGCACACAATATTCCAGGTCTGGCTTCACCAAGGCCCTGTGTAATTGCAGCAATACATCCCTGCTCCTGTACTCGAATCCTTTCGCTATGAAGGCCAACATACCATTTGCCTTTTTTACCACCTGTTGCACCTGCATGCTTACCTTCAGCGACTCGTGTACGAGAACATCCAGGTCTCACTGCATATTCCTCTCTCTCAGTTTATAGCCATTCCGATAATAATCTGCCTTCTTGTTTTTGCTACCAAAGTGGATAACCTCACATTTATCCACATTATACTGCATCTGTCATGCATTCGCCCACTCACTCAACTTGTCCAAATCACCCTGAAGCCTCTCTGCATCCTCCTCACAACTCACCTGCCCACCCAGTTTTGTGTCATCTGCAAATTTGGAGATGTTACATTTAGTTCCCTCATCTAAATCATTAATGTATATTGTGAATAGCTGGATTCCTGGCACCGATCCCTGTGGTACCCCACTAGTCACTGCCTGCCATTCGGAAAAAGACCCATTTATCCCTACTCTTTGTTTCCTGTCCGCCAACCAATTTTCTATCCATCGCAATACACTACCCCCAATCCCATGCGCTTTAATTTTACATGCTAATCTCTTATGTGGGACTTTGTAAAAGCCTTCTGAAAGTCCAAATAAACCACATTCACTGGCTCCCCCTCATCAACTCTACTAGTTACATCCTCGAAGAATTCTAGTAGATTTGTCAAGCATGATTTCCCTTTTGTAAATCCATGCTGACTCTGTCTGATTCTACCACTGTTTTCTAAGTGCTCTGCTATAAAATCTTTGATAATGGACTCTAGAATTTTCCCCACGACTGACGTCAGGCTGACTGGTCTATAATTCCCTGTTTTCTCTCTACCTCCCTTTTTAAATAGTAGGGTTATATTAGCTACCCTCCAATCTGTAGGAACTGTTCCAGAATCTATAGAATCTTGGAAGATGACCACCAATGCATCCACTATTTCTAGGGCCACTTCCTGAAGTACTCTGGAATGCATACCATCAGGCCCTGGGGATTTATCAGCCTTCAATCCCATCAATTTCCCCAACACCATTTCTCTACTACTACTGATTTCGTTCAGTTCCTGCCTCTCACTAAGCCCTGTGTATTTGGTATTTCGGGTATGATATTTATGTCCTCCTTTGTGAAGACAGAACCAAAGTATGCATTTAGTTGGTTAGCCATTTCTTTATTCCCCATAATAAATTCCCCTGTTTCTGACTGTAAGGGACCTACATTTGTCTTCACCAATCTTTTTCTATTCACATATCTGTAGAAACTTTTACAGTCAGTTTTTATGTTCCCTCCAAGTTTGCTCTCGTACTCTATTTTCCCCTTCTTAATCAATCCCTTGGTCCTCCTTTGCTGAATTCTAAACTGCTCCCAATCCTCAGGTCTGTTGTTTTTCCTGGCAAATTTATATGCCTCTTCCTTGGATCTAATGCTATCTCTAATTTCCCTTGTAAACCATGATTTGGCTACCTTTCCCGTTTTACTTTTGCGCCTGACAGGGATAAACAATTGTTGCAGTTCATCCATGCGCTCTTTAAATGTTTGCCATTGCCTATCCACCGTCATCCCTTTAAGTGACGTTTCCCAATCCTTCATGGCCAACTCACGCCTCATACCTTCGTAGTTTCCTTTACTAAGATTCAGGACCGTTGTCTCAGAATCAACTACGTCACTCTCCATCTTGATGAAGAATTCTATCATATTATGGTCACTCGTCCCCCAGGGGTCTTGCACCACTAGATTGTCAAGAATTCTATCATATTATCATAAAAGCAGTTGGACTCTGGAGCAAAGAGGCCATCGGGAACCAGGAGTATTTCTGTTTTGTGTAAGGTCCGTGCTCAAGCTGGAATGTCCAGATTCTAGAGATCTGATACCTCAGAAGACAGCTGAGAAATTAAGGAATTTGAAGTGAATTTCTAAGAACTGTGGTACACTTTGGATTAGTCCCAGGAGAATTGAATAAATCACCAAGATCCTGAAACATACAGGAAAATTTTTAGGGTGGAAGTAACAGTCAAACAGGAGTGTTCTGTTGAAACTTAGAGTTTCAAGTATTTGTCTTCATGTTCTGTTAAGATTTTAAGTTTCAAATATGTGTTTCCAAATTGTAGTGTTAAGTTAGTAGTATTTTGCTTTGTATAACTCTTATGCAGGAAAGGTATTTTGTTTAAAATGTGAAATCGTGTGGTGTAATGCTTTCAATAATAATGGGGAATTCGACTTTCTCTTTTTATAAGTTAACAGTCCCTAATGGGATTGTAATAACACACACACAAATTCCTTGACTGCTTTACTTAAATGTGTGAAGGAGTCTAAGACTGGGGGCCATAAATGTAAGATAGTCATTAATAAAACCAATAAGGAATTCAGGAGAAACTTCTTTACCCAAAATGTGGTGAGAATGTAGAACTCATTGCCACATGGAGTGGTTGAGGTGAATAGTACCGATGCATGTGAGGGGAAGCTAGGTAAGTACATGAGGGTGAAAGGAATATAAGGAGATCCTGATAGAATGAAATGAAGTAAATAGAGTGTGAGCAGGCCCATATGAAGCATAAACACCAGCATAGGCTGGTTGGGCCAAATGGCCTATTTGTGGGCTGTATAATTCTACATAATGTTTCTCATTATGGTTCTGGCAATGCCAAAATGTGATTTATAACATGGCAGGAAGTCTAAGCTATTTTCATATTAAGCTCTTGGACAACGTTTTAAACTGTTTAAAACTTACCTTTTTTTTCTTGGGATCTGGGAGACACTTGCAAACCTGAATTTATTGCCATCGCTCATTGATCTGAAAAAGTGCTGGTAGGACTTGTGGTAATTTTGAAATGCATTCACAAATTGTTCTCTTGATTTATTATCAATAATATGTTGTATTAAACTTATATTATATATTTAAAGTTATGATCTAAGCTTTGGTTATTTAATAAATATTTCATAATTGTAGGTATTGTGCCAGAACCTCTAAACTGTTAGTGCTGACATAATTTAAAAATGTGCTAATGCTATTAAGTTAGTGCTGTCCTTATATACAATGTTGTGCTTTATGGACTTTCATATCAGTAATTCTACAGATATCTCTTCTTCCTCACCTCTGCTCCTCTGATGTCAGGGATTTTTGTAAGGACAGCTCAGTTTAGTGGAAGGGGTCTTCAAGTAATCCCAGAGGTTAGGCACAAACTGTAATAATGCCACAAGGTTTTTAATTTGTATTATTGACTTTGATACAATGCTGTTTTAAAAATAAATAGCTACCTACTTTCACATTTGTTTAATACATGATAAAGCTATTAGATACTGTTGCTGAATAATCAGCACTAGAACCTTTAGCAAGAACCACTTTCTATGAAAGATGAATGCCACATCTTTTGTTAACAGTTTATCGTAAAAGTACCTTAAAATATATGCGGCAATTATCAAGGAATAAGTCTTTTCTCAATCATACGAAAGATCCTCGCAAGGCTCCTATTAAACCATCTACTAGACAGCCTTGTAGATGATGTCCTCCAGGAATCACAGTGTCGTTTTAGGGCTAACCATGGGATAGCTGATATGGTGTTTGTAGTCAGACAACCACACGAAAAGTGCAGAGAGCAACATCAGGATCGATATCTGCTGTTCATAGACCTAGCTAAAGCTTTTGACAGTCTGAGTCGACCTGGTCTGTGGCGTTTGCTTTCCAAGCTAGGATGTCTGAACAAGTTTGTCAAAATCCTGTGCCTATTACATGATGGTATGGTTCGACGTGATAGTGCTTGTGGTGAAATGTCTGATGTCTTTGCAGTAATCAGCAGTGTAAAGGATGTACCGTGAATCCCCAACTCTTCTTTGCTGCAATGCTTAAGGAAGCCACCAGAGACATGACTGTATTACACATGTCTAATACAGAGACATGTATTAGGTGCCATTCAGGGAAGCTTTCCAATCTCTCCAGACTGCGTGCCTCCACCAAAGTCACAGAGCCAGTAATCAGACAGCTTCTGTATGCAGATGACTGTGCCTCTAGCTGCCCACAACAAGGAAAGCAGCTAGGCTATGGTAAATAAATTCTTGAGTGCTGCTAAAAATTTTGGTGTCAAAATCAGTGGGCTGGATTTTACAGACATCCCGACATTGTGGGTCGTGGCCGGGGGTGGGGAGGGTGGGGGGACGGGGGGGCCGGAAAATACCTCCAGGAGAGGGCCTCTATGCACCCCGACGCTGGGAAGGCCCAGCCTGATATTGCCGGTGGCAGCGAGGCCTCATGGCACCCATCCCCCACCCCCCAACCCTGTGCTTGGCGACGTGATCCTCATTATCATATGTAAATAAATTTAAATGAATGAATTAATGATACTTACATTCCCGGCGTCTGTCCCAGTCTGATCTTCCTGCCACTGGCTGGCACTCCGGCATCTTTGGATCCCTGTCTGGGGAACCAAGGCGTAACACTAGTTGGGAGGGGGGAGGAGGTAGGTTTCTCAGTGCGCCGGGGGTGGGGGGGGGAGCGGTTGGGGAGCAGGGTCAAAGTCATATCATTGGTGTAGGGGATGGTGGGAAGAGTTATAGTGTTATGCTTATGCACTTTGGAAGGGGAAGGTCAGGTGGACAAGGTAAGTGTTTTGGGGGAGAGGGCAAGTAATTAATTCTATGGTTACTGGCAGGTAAGAGAGGGGCAAAATACGTTTGAATGGCAGGGCTCGAAGCTCTTTAGAAATGGCGTCAGCGCCTGCGCACAGGCAGCTGACGCCACTGCCGGGAACAGACAGCCCGCCCGGTTATGTTTCAGCCCACAGCAGGCACACGCTATGAAGCACCATTGATGACACCAGTCTCAAAGCTGCAGAACAATTCTCAAACCTTAGCAGTGGGAGGCCACTATTGATGAAATATCCATGCATGCATCCAGAAAGCAAGCTCTGTCTATGGCTGACTGGAAGCAGCATGGTATTAAACTGAAGAATAAAATCAAATTCTACCAGGCTATTATCCTTAACACCTTGCTGTATGACATTGAATTCTGGGTCTGCTATAGACACATCAAAGCTCTGGAATGTTACCACCAAAGGTCCATCATGAGAATTTTGTGGCGGGACAAAATCACAAACAATGATTTCCTCCATCATGCTGGACTCAACCACATGAAGACCTCCATCCAGAAAATTTAACTTAGATGGGCATGCCATGTCTCCTGTATGGATGTTTACAGAATCCCCAAGCAGATCTTCTATAGGGAACAGTCTCAGAGCAAATGACATCAAGGTGGTCAGTACAAATGATATAAGGACACCCTAAAAAAGAGCCTTACAAACTTCCGCATTGCAGACCACCTCTCTGGGAAAACACTGCATCCTACTGGCTCGCAAGGAGGCAAGCACTGAAATCTGGTTCAACATGTTTCAAGGACCATCTACATCAAACTCGCAACAACCGACATGCCCAGAGGAAGGCCAGAGGTGTTGCAGCTGCCAGTTCTGCAGACGTCCATGCTAGTCCCATATCAGACTCCTCAGTCACAAGAGGATCCACAGAAGACAACAAAATCATTTACAGCTTGGGCATACTTGAATAACAAGGATTCTACCACAAAAAGTACCATTCTCTTCTTTTAAAATTTCCTCTGAAAAAATCTCATTTCATTGCACTACTTATGTACAATAAAACTTGTTAACAATTAAAATGACACAATTGCAATTATTCTCTGTCAAAATGTAACATTAGTATGGTTTATGTAATTGGGAAAAGCTGCATCTAGGGAATAACCAGTAAATATTTCCTTGAGTCTCCTTTCTGCAACTTGCTCCCTTATTTTAATTGCTTTATAGAGCTATCTCAGTGTAACAGTGCAAGAGTTGTAATATATTGTTGTTGATCTAGCCAATTAATGGCTGTATAAATGAATGTTTTTGTATTTAACTATGGAAATGTTCAGACACAGCTCCTTTATTGGCTGCTTTTCAGTATCTGCTCTATTATGCTGGGGTTGTTCTAATTCATTAGGATGAACCTGAGTTTAACATTGTGTCCATTCCTTATTTACCGTGAAGTGTGGTGAATTAGGTTGTTATGATATATTGATCAAAGAATGTCTGATGTGATTCTGGTATGTAACCTTTTGCACCACCATCTGCAGGATCTCTACCTACTTCTGTGAATATTGCTGCTGCAAAATGGAGAAAAGTCTATGCCCAGCTCTATCCTGTATAAAATGTAGCCTCATGATCCAAATGAGCATTAAAAAAGGAACATAAATAGGTGAAATATTGCACAGTACTGTAACTAGCCAGTGCCAGACAGTCTGAAAGTCCGAGACTGAGTAAATGGAGCTACAGCATCCATTTGTTCTCTCTCATAATTTCTCCTTTGTTTACATTCTTTGCTGTGCTGCCACCTTTCACTCCTAATGTCACACTGCCTTCATTTTGTTATACATCTGCTTCTGGCTACTCCACCTAACAATTACTCTTAAACTTATTTTACACACAATGTTCTGGCCGTCAATAGTATTCAAAAATTATACTAGAAATGTCTATGTTAACTTCCGTTATTTCATATATTTGCCTCTGATCTGATTCTGCTGTGGCTCAGGTAGCCTAGTCCTTCATAAAAGATGCCAAGGTTCCTTGCTCGTAAGGTCAGCATGTAGCTGAGCTACGCAGTCCAGAAGGTTTGAAATTTGTGTTGCGTTTGTGTAATAACCAGGTAGCATTAGGACTATAATAATTGCTCTCTCTGTTTCTAGGCTGTGGTGGTGAAAATCAGCTTGGGTTGCTGCTCCAAGATCCAGTGGATCTAGCTGAAAGATGCATTTTTTCAGATGTCTGGTTAAGGGCATGATGCTTCCTCCCCACCACCTCCAAAAATGACAAGGCTGCCAACATTTGTTGAGTTGTTTCTCACACATTTGGGAAGGTGGTCATGGATCTGCAACTGCCGAGAAAAAACCTTTGAAAAGTAAAACGTTTCTCACTTTTTCAAAGATTTCATTTTTCATTGCCAATAGTAGTTTCCAAACATTGTTATTTAATTTACCCCAGTTTTAGGTTTCTTCAGTTGTTTCGTGTTGGCATATCCATTAACTCTCAGTGTTCAGGTCAAGGAGAGAGGATGGGTGAGATTTAAATTTATTCAAAACCCATCCACTTGCATAGAGTTAAAAGCTTCTGAATCCTGGTAGTTTTGCAGCAGGAAGGTATGCTTTTCACCGAAGGATACATTCCTTAGGCATACCAACCATTTTTCCCTTTGAGTTTATATTTGGATTATAATTTTGGATGCTCCATATCCAAATGCACAATCTAAATATTTTTCAGCACTTCTTGTCATTATTAGTATCACAGGGACATGAAGGGGGGAGCTTGATTGCAAATCAGAGACAAGCTAACCAAAACAAGCTGAAGTATAACATGAAACTTGCCTTTTAATTTCTAAAAGTTTCTGAAATTTGAGATTAGATGTTACAAGTTCCCTACAGAAATGCATTTTTCGTTACCCATATGTGTTCAGTTTGTTTGGGATTTGTTCATCCATTTACATCACTACTTCAGTTTGGCAATAGATTTTATAGTTAAGTCACCATGCTATCGATACTTCACCCCACTATATGGAAAAGGAAATCATAAGCACTCAACTTTATTAAAATATGCTTCCCATTGAAAAGCTACAACAGTCAGGATTCTCAGTTCAAATTGCATTCACTACAATCTGAAACTTTTTCAGCACCCTTTAAATCTTTAATTCTATATGACAAAACTCACACTAAATTAACTTGTATGTCAGTTATAAACAGGTTAACCATGTTTATAATGAAATGCAACACATTGGGCTGAATTTTGCCATGGGCTTCGGCACCCCAGTGTTGGGACCAAATGGGGGTCCTGAGCCAGCACTTGCTGGCAGCGGGACTGGCACAGGGATAATCCTAGAGGGGACCTCCTAATTGGCCACCCCCGAGCTTACCATCCTATTAAGGACTCTGGGAGGGAATTATATGCTGCCAGCTGAATCAGAGGGCTGGCAGCTCTGGAGATTCAGCAGCTCCACTGGGAGTGGTGGGCACAGCTGAGGCAGGTAGGGGTAAAATTAAATATATTAATCAGGCAGGTAGACCCCTCAGACCAGAGGGGAAACCCCTCCTGATGGCTCATTTGGGCAGAAGGGACCCCCTTTCCTGCCGGCAGCCCCCTTTTTGGGGGAATGCAGCCTCCAGCTCTGATGGCCACCCGGACTGCCACAGGAAGGCCACCACCATTAAGCTAGCATCCTCCGTACATGGCTCTCTGCTGGCAAAATGCCGGTGAGCTGTTAATACCACCCCTAATTGGGGCCACAATGATCTCAATTGGCTGCCTGCCTCTATTGAGCAGGCAGCCGACATGAATGCCGTCCTGCTGCTGGGAAACTTCCCCTGCAGTGGGAATGTATTGGGCAGCCATCCCAGCGTGGCTCCCTGCTACTTTCCCAGTCCCCCACTTCCAAGTACGCCAACCCAGGGCTGGGAAAATTCTTCCCATTAGCTTTGAAAGGGAATTTGTGTGCACATATTGTTGAATAAATTATTGAAAACAGAGGCAGTATTGGTGACAGTTTGGCATATTAGTGTTGTGTCGTCTGCTTATCAATTGATATATCATAGGTTTCTTCCAAAGCTTTTATAATGAGTGATGGTATCAGTATCAGCATTGTCCATTTCCAACTCATTGATAGCATGGCCAGATACTGAGTACTGCTTCCACAACTCTGCCCCAAAATTTTGTCTTAGCTTTAGACTTAGAAGTTCATGGAGTAGATCTTCAACTAACTGTCCAGGGTAAAACTGGCACAAAATGGTAAAGGAAATTGCAAGGTTTCTATAACAAGCTGCTGATCCTCAACACCAGCTTTACACGTGAGCAGCAAGTTTGAAAATCTACTCCCACCTCTCTTACTGAACTAATTTTCTACTTCCCACATCAGCTATTTTTACAGTTTCTGCGTAAGAGCCAATTCAGTACTAACTATGACAAGTCTTGAGCTGTGGGACAGCATCCATTTGGAACTGCCCCAAATTCATTTCATATCCCTTTCAGAGAGCATTGAGAAGAAAATTGTGGAGTTGAATGGACAGTATTCAGCACACTGAGCTAACCAATCATCTGTCATATGGCTATCCTCACACTTTATTTACATGGCATTTTCTCTTATCCAAAGAGACTAACTTATTTGACAAATGTGCTACTGTAACTTATTTCAGAGAAAAAAGTGAATGTAAAGATACATTTATACACCCACAGTGGAAATGGGATGATGCAGTTGCTACTTCACAGTACTGGATGGAGTAAGACTTATGCCTCCATAGAGACTTAAAATGACAATGGAGAGTTCCCAGTCATCGTGGACTTGTAAGTCCCCTAGTCTTTGCTAAGTTAACTTTTCTGAAGATGGCATTTTTCAATAGAAGATATAATTCTAATGGTTATCCAACCACTGGCGCAAACAAACTGTCAATCATACTCACTTCTACTACTTCTGGAATCTGATTTGGACAATCCCTAGAACAACCCACCTTTACCCCAGTTACTGACAATACCAGGGCATCGGATCCAGACTCCAACACAACACCAGATCAGATCTTCTTTCTCCGTGCTGCCTGCACATAAGCAAATAAATATATATTCGATCATTTAGTTTCAGAAATTCTCCCCTTACAAGGATATTATGGTCTTCCTCACTGAAGGGAGAACATTTGTAGTTGCTGAATATCTTTTAATTAGAATTAAGCACATCAAAAGAGCTAAGACATTCAAAATTACATAAACTAGTGTTGTAGTCCCTGGACTAGTGAAGGTTAAGGAATAATTTGATTGAAGTTTTTAGGATTTTGAAAGGAATTGATAGAGTGGACAGGAAAAACTCTTTTCCATTCGTGGGGGAGTCTAGGACAAGGTAACATAACCTTAAAATTGGAACCGGGCCATTCAGGAGAGATTAGGAGACACTTCTTCACACATAGGATGATAGAAGAATGGAACTTGTTGTGGGACGACCTTAAGACCAGACCACCTTAAAGAATGTAAGTGCAGATCATCAGAGGAAGTGATGTTGAGTCACACATGACCAGCAGTTGTGGGTGGAGCCCAAGATAGTGAGATGTGTCTACATGCGCTCGTGCATTAACTGTATGGGCTGACTTTTATGAGCCCCTCAATGCCGTGGATCGCAGCGGGGGGTGGGGGGAGGGCCTGTAAGATTCTGTGGGGAGAGGCCTGCCTCGACCCCCCCCGACCTCGAGAAGGGCCTGTTGCATATTACCAACGGCAGGGGGAACTTCAGTGCAGCGCCCCCACCGCTCGGCGGCGGGGCCTTCATTTACATATTCAAATTAGCCTAAATTAGATGCAAATTCACTTACCTGCTGGCGGCAGCCATCCCACGCCAATTTTACAGCCGTCAATCATCCCTCGTGCGCCTTCGGAACTTCATACGGAGTTCCCAGGCGAGAACCTGGTGGGGAGGGGGGAGTAACAACAGTTTCTGGGCGAGTGTGGTGGAGGAGCATTTTTTATTGGCTGTGAGGATGGTAGGAAGGGGTTGAAGAGCAAAGAGTGGAAAGTTTGGGGTTTAAAGGTCGGGACTGTCAATAATAGTTTTTTTGGGGGGAGAAGGAAATAAATTTATTTTGAGGGCATGGGGATGGGAGGGTGGAAGTAGTGCTTTCATGTTGAATTTAATGGTTTTATTAACATTTCAAGTGCTGGTCCCTTTAAAATTGTAAATTAGCTGTCAGGGCTTGATGCCCTTTATAAATGGCGCCTGCGCAGTGGTACTGGGCGCCATTGCCAGGGACGCAGCGGCTGCTCCCTCTACGTCATTGGGGGTGGCCACTCTGCCCCCTCTATTTAAATCAGCCCCAGTGCGTAATATCGCGGGAGCTGTGTGACGGCACTTCCACGTCGTAAGGCCGCCGCTCCCACAGTGCGCTGCCGTGGAGCACGGTGCACTAATAAAATCCAGCCCTACATATATTATATATATATTCCAGTTTCAGTTATAATAAAACCAAATTTTATTTTGGATATTACTTGTAGTCCTGTGACTCTTAACAGCAGAGCACAAGCCAAGGGACAAGTAATATTACAAAATCCTCCCCCACAAAAAGCAGTAAATGCTAGCTCAATTAATAATTTTAAATCTGAGATCAATAGATCTTTGCTAGCCAACAGTATAAAAGAACTAAGGCAGGTGAATAAATTTAAGATACAGGTCAACCATGATCTCATTGAATGGCGGAACAGGCTTGAGGAGCTGAATGGCCTACTCCTGCTCCTATGCTACATTCTATTAATTATTTTGCATTTTGTCTCTTGATTTTCTACAGAAATGTTTCATTCATGTTATTTGCATGTGTCAGGTCACTGAAGTGGTGCATAATCAACAAGAAATCAAGAAGCCGACCATCCCAATTAATTTGGTCTTTTTATTGGATGTTAAGTATATAGGGAGGATCAACATAGTCCTCATTACTGCTTCATCAATTAAGCTCATTAATTCATTCAAGATGGAGCCCTAGATAATGTGATCAGGGTTCACCTTTTAATTATGAACGTTCAAAAAATCAATGGGAATTCACAAATAGAAAAGATGTTGTCATAAATATAAAAGCAAAATACTGCGGATGCTGGAAATCTGAAATAAAAACAAGAAATGCTGGAACCACTCAGCAGGTCTGGCAGCATCTGTGAAATGAGAAGCAGAGTTCACGTTTCGGGTTAGTGACCTTTCTTCGGAACATTTGTGGCTAACATTTTCTGAAGTGGCTGGCTTGTGATGGTGAGACATTTTGTGAATGAAAACAATTGTCTTCTCTCATTTTTTACCCATGTTTTCAATGCATTCTTTTATGCTATCGTTCTCATTCAGCCTAGTGAAGACACAACAGTGAGTATTTTGTATAGCATTTGAGTGGAATGATACAGCCAGATTTGATTGTCCAGTGAGATTCATGCAGCATCTAATACATCAACTTTCATATATATCTATCTCCAAAACCAAGCAAGTGGAATAAATTTTTGTATCCCATAGTTGCACTCCATGTACTGCATCTCTATAACAGAATGTTCATGTAATGAAACATCTCAATGTATCAGATAAATGTGCAACAATGCATCACTCAATCTGTACTCCCACATGATATATTTTCCCTATTGCAGGAAAAATATAGACAACAGATTGATATAATTTTGTACTTGAAAAATAAATTGACATTCCGACTGAAACATATAGAAATTCCTGAAATGTTCAAGTGAGTAATTAATAAAAATCTATAAATATTTCTGAAAAAAAATGTGGCACTCACTCTGTAGTCACTATCGGAAAGCAAATATAAAAGTTAGACAGGAACTTTTTTTTAAACCAGACCTGCAGTATTTCATAGGACGCAACTCTTCTCGACAGCTGACAATAAATTGCAACACTTCCCGCTAAGAGTAAACAATGGACATTTCTGGCTCTGTTCTGGAGTTATTGTTCACAGTCGAAAGTTAACTTTATGAAGTTTGAGTCATTGGGTGGCCCATACAGCACATAGCTCATAACAGTGTGTTCTTTTCCTGATAATGATTTTTTTTTCATCAGTTTAAAACTCTTCATGGTGCTATCTGCTGCTTTTAGATCCCCAATGGTTTTATGGGGAGAACATTTTCTACATCTCGTGATACCTTGCTACACAGACCAGAAGGCTTACAGGTTTAATTCATAGGCTCCAACTTAGGGGAGAAAGGTGGGATAACCTGTCCTAATTTTAAATATTAGAGGAGCAGTGCACCCTGAATGAGATGATCGGCTTTGATTCTCTTGGAGGCTGGAACTTTCTGGCTGGTAGCTTGCTTGTTTGCAATTTCAGTTAAATTGGCCAGAGATAAAACCCATCAGTCAACCTCAGATCTGCTGAGCTCAGAAATTTTAAAATGCTGATAAGAATCTGTGTACTCCCACTGGTAACTCTCTCAAAGCACAGGCAAAGTGAGAATCACCAATGCTTCATGCCTATGAAGCAAATTATGGTCTACGCTGAATCTGTTGATTACAGCTGGAGTAACAGAGGTCCTTTCCACACCTTCACTGTGAAATTGCAGTAAGCCATAACTCAGTCATGTGATAAAGGTACATGGCTTGTGATTCACTAGACACAGTAGCACACATGACTTTGTTGCTTGTGTACACTTAGTTGGATGTATTTCTTGTGTAAAATGTATTAGACAGTTAGTCATAGAATAGCTTCTATATTAGTAAATTAATTAAAGTGTAATAAATGTGCGACATATGGCTGGCTAGCTAAAATTGTGACATAGAAAAACAAAACTAGCATCATTGGTTTTGTATTTTGCCGATATTGCTTTAAGCCATAATACATCTGTCATGGAATTACTTCAAGTTGCTAAATTAGTGAGCAGTTTCCCCATTTTACAACCCCCAAAATGGGTGCATTTCTTATAATTTCTATTGTTCACTTGCTGTAATTGCTAATTGACACATTTGGAAGTCTCACAAATTTGTCTGGTGACAAACTCTGCTAAAACATCACAATTTAATTCTGTTGAAACATACTGAAAATACAATAGAGTTACAAAATGGTTCATGGTGTGAACTGCATACAATTACATTCATCAACAAAAAAATCAGCCACTATTTAATTAATGATGATGCTGGTGAATCATTTAGTATGACATTATAAATGCCATCAGATTCAGTGGAACTAAAGGCACCTGTCACTGTCAGCCTTAACTGAATCTATCCTCAATCTTTCAGTAAATTGAAGATAAAAGGCTTTGTGCAAATGGATTGAAATCTGCAGTAAATCTATCAAAATGAAAACATAAAAGATGCACTGTGGGTGTAAATGCACCTTGGTTTTTACAGCACTAGCTTCACCTGCTAATGCAATAATGCCTTCTTTCAGTAGCTCTCAATGTCACTGCACAAAGAATCTGGATGAAAATACCGAATCCATCTGCATAATTTACAATATTCTAGCAATGAGGTTGCATTGCATTACTGGTCTCCATGAAATTATAACTGGCATTCTTTTGGATTTATTTTTCAAGTATCAGAAACACATTTCTCTTCCCTCCAAAACAATTAAGTAAATGTGATACCTTAATTAAACTGCAATAACTGCAAGTGAGTCAAAAGCAGTTACACAAAGGCTTCTACTTGATGAATACATTTTCATTTATTTAGCACATAGGCGGATAAAGACAGCCATAATTGGCCACATGCTGTTTAATCATCTGCAAGCATAGTTGTTTTTAAACAGAAAAGCTAATTACCGGCAGTACATAGAAAAGTGGCTAAATAAACAAACATAACCAAACGATGTGCCCTGATGGTTGACAGTATGAAAACAAATGAGGGGTACTGGAAAAAGCACAGGCCTGTGCTGCTGTCAGGAAGGAGTCCCTACAGCAAGCGATTTCACCATGGGAACAGTTATGTGTCATACTGCTTGGATTCCTGGCCCCATATGTCTGCCGTTACTCAATAGCAGATCTCAGACAGCTTAACATGGTTGAGACAAATAGAGGAGTTTGGGAAATAAAATTAGTGCTGAATGGGCTATCCTTCAGAATTGACAGGGATAACATTCCAAAAATTTTCATTCTGTTTCATAATTTTGTTATTTTGAAAGCTTACAGATCATAAAGCATAAATATCACATTCTCCATATAAAAGAAACTTGCCTTCTGAACTTTGAAAATAGCAAAAAACAGTAGATGGTGAATTTGATATAATTTGTCAATAATCATAATTGTGTGTGAATCAGGAACCACATGTAAATGCAATCTAAATCTTCCAGTCTAAAAACAAGAACCATTTACAATTATAAAGTTTAACATTGTAAAATGTCCCAAGGTGCTTCACAGGAGCATTATCAAACAAAATTTAACACTGCCTTTTAGGTTTTTTTTTAATTCATTCATGGGATGTGGGCGTCACTGGCTATGCCAGCATTTATTGCCCATATAATTAAATTTATCCAGAAAGAGTAGAAGTTTGAATTTACTTTAATTATTTATTTTGAACTTAAAAATGTGAATACATTTACCTGCATTATTATTCTTCAGACTAAGTGGCTGATATGAGAAGACTGACATAAATCCAGGAAATTTGTGATCGCCATTAATTTGTCTGGGAGGTGGAGCCATGCTCTTTGCTGTAGTTGCTTAAGGCGGCAAATGTATTCAGGCACATATGGTAAACAACAGTTTTCATGAGTAGATTGGTGTAACACCTGGTATCTGATTTTTAAACCATATGCTTTTATACTCAGCAGAGTACTGGACTGAGACATTCTATACAAAATGAAAAAAACCACAAATTTTATCAATAACTAAAATAGGATTCCACAAAGCCCAATTCCATGAGAATTAGCACCATTTGTTATATGAAACATAGTCATGTTGCAGTGGTGGTTAATTTTATTATAAAAACTCTTTGACCAAGCTTTTGTTGAACTGTCTTAATATCTCCTTATGTGGCTCAGTGTTAAATTTTGTTTGATAATGCTCCTGTGAAGCACCTTGGGACATTTTACGATGTTAAAGGCACTATATAAATGCAAGTGGGGCATATTGTGTGCATGACGTGGGTCAATGAAGTGCCTTCATGTGATAGTGATGATTGGAACAAGGGGAACCACAGGCTGGCAGCCGCCTGCAGTAGTACCATGGAGTCAGAAAGGCCACTCCTGGACCCACATTAATGCCAGTTTAAAAAAAACTTACCTACATGTTGGTAGCCTCCAGCAGTCCCTTTAAGAACTGCTGGCTAAACTGCAAATGGAATTGAAAAAACTGAGTGGAGCACGACTAGCTCATTTTTCCAATTAGACTTTGACCTATTTTGGTCAGGGGTCTTTAAACAGACCTTAGGGCTCTCGTTAGGATATCAAAACCTTCAGAATTTAAAAAAAAATAACTCTTGTAAAACTATTCTTAGATTTCTCTGCTCCATTATAAATACTCCATTGTTAAAATTGTCAAAAATGACTTGTTTTTAGGAAAACTGTGTTAGTTGTGTTTGACTAACCCATGAATTTCTAAATTCTCATTAATCTGATCTTGAATTATGGATTCTAAGATATTTTTACCACAACTGACATTAGGCTAACTGATCTATAGTTTATTCTTCTCTTCCATCTTCATTAGAGGAATTACATTGGCCACCCTCCATTCACTGTCACACTTTGAATATCTGAGGAGGATTGAAAAATTGTGATCAGAGCCTCTGCTATATCTTCTCTGGCTGGCTGGATAGTTTCTTGTTGTGTTATGGAGTCAATAACCAGACTCACAACACTCTCACTCTACAAACGATGACTTTGTTTTCCACAGCTCTCACTTGTTTCTACAAAACGTTTTCCTATCTTCAGTTCATTCATTGTCGGGGCTCTGACATTTGATGTTACACTTGTGCTGGTATCCACTGCATTTTTCTGTAGGTTGAATTCTGACTGCTTCTATTTCTCTTATGCCACCTAATGGGGCTGATGTGGATTTCGCGAAGTGTAATTTCTCTTTTATTTCACTTGCCAGCCTTCATTTCAGAAGCTGAATTGCTGTAGAGAGGAGTGTATCAGTCCACCTGCCCAATAGTCTTTGAACTGGTAAGCTGCCCAAGAACAGGAGTAGACCATTTAGCCCATCAAGCCTGTTCTGCCATTCAATTAGATCATGACTAATCTGTATCTTAACTCCATCCACTCACCTTGGTCGAAGAACAATAAGGTTAGAAGCTATTATTAAAGATGTTACAGCGGGGCATTTAGAAAAATTCAAGGTAATTAGGCAGAGTCAACATGGATTTGTGAAAGGGAAATCATGCTTAACCAATTTATTGGAGCTCTTTGAGTGAGTTACATGTGTTGTGGATAAAGGGGAACCGGTGGATGTATTGTACTTAGATTTCCAGAAGTCATTTGATAAGGTGCCACATCAAAGGTTATTGCGGAAAATAAAAGCTCATGGCGTAGGGGGTAATATATTGGCATGGATAGACGATTGGTTAGCTAACAAGAAACAGAGAGTAGGCATAAATGGGTAATTTTCTGGTTGGCAAGATGTAACGAGTGGTGTGCCACAGGGATCCGTGCTTGGGCCTCAACTTTTTACAATTGATATAAATGACTTAGATGAAGGACAAAGGTATGGTTGCTAAATTTGCTGATGACTCAAAGATAGGTAGGAAAGCAACTAGTGAAGAGAACATAAGAGGGCTACAAAGGGATATTGATAGGTTAAGTGAGTGGGCAAAGACCTGGCAAGTGGACTATAATGTGGGAAAGTGGGAAATTGTCATCTTTGGCAGGAAGAATAAAAAAGAAGCATATTATCTAAATGGTGAGAGATTGCAGAGCTCTGAGATGCAAAGGGATCTGGGCTTTCTAGTGCATGAATCGCAAAAGGTTAGAATGCAGGTACAGCATGTAATTAGGAAAGCTAATAGAATGTTATCGTTTATCGCGAGGGGAATTGAATACAGAAGTAAGGAGGTTATGCTTCAGCTATACAGAGCATCGGTGAGACCACATCTGGAGTACTGTGTACAGTACTGGTCTCCTTATTTCAGGAAGGATGTAAATGTGTTGTAGGCAGTACAGAGAAGGTTTATTAGACTAATACCTGGAAAGGGTGGGCTGTCTTCCGAGGAAAGATTGGACAGGCTAGGCTTGTATCTGCAGGAATTTACAAGAGTAAGAGGCGACTTAATTGAAACATATAAGATCCTGAGGGGTCTTGACAGGATGGATGTGGAAAGGATTTTTCCCCTTGTGGGAGAATCTAGAACCAGGGGTCACTGTTTAAAAATAAGGGGTCGCCCATTTATGACAGAGATGAGGAGAAATTTTTTCTCTCAGCGGGTCGTGAGTTTTTGGAATTCTCTTCCTCAAAAGACAGTGGAAGCAGAGTCTTGGAATAGTTTTACGGCAGAGGTAGATAGATTCTTGATAAGCAAGGGGGTGTAAGGTTATCGGGTAGCTGGAATTGTGGAGTAATCAGTTCAGCCATGATCTTATTGAATGGCGGTGCAGACTCGAAGGACTGAGTGGCCTACTCCTGCTCCTAATTCGTATGTTCGTATGTTATTGTAAAAGCATTCTCTATCTTGCCATTTAATGGTGGTTATCTCAGTGAGCTGGCAACAGGGTTGAGCTCATATTGTTGCTCAAATGGTGGCCAATATCTGATATAATCATAATGCGCAAAGTAAGCTTTTATCTTAGCTAGGACTTCATTCCTTTTTTAATCAATCAGTTTGTTTCAAAGAACTCAATCGTAACATGAGCTAGCTCCTACCAATGGTTTCAAACAAATCAAGTATTTTTGATATTTGGTGGCTAATAAGCAATTCCTTTTGTTGCTTCACTTGAAATAGCCTGCATACATCACACTTACATATATATATCTCTATGTCCCTGTGTATTAGAGACAAGTAATTCATTTCTCTAGTTCTCCTAAGAAGACATTATATGATGCTGTATCTGGTGTGAACTCTATGCTTCATCACTTCTCTCATGGAGTTTTATAGCTACTTTATCTCTCTCGGGTATTAGTAATTTCTGTATGTTGAGTTCATCTCTACTATTGAGACACAGAGTAGCAGTTTTTAGGCTGAATTTTGTGCTCATGGAGGGGCTCCCAGTGCCAGGCCAAAAGGGCAGGGGGCACCGCGCCTCGGCCATTTGGAGCCCCCCGTGGTACGACTCTATGGCGCCTGGACAATTCACAGTCTTTAAGGACGGGCTCCCGCCTCCAGGAGCTGCTGGCCAAACACAGGGCTGGCAGCTCAGCAATATCGGCAGTGCCACCAAGAGCAGTGCCATTGCCAGTACTGCAGAAGCCTTGGACCCAGGTCAGTGCTGGAGACCCAGACCTCAGCTACGAGAGATGGGGTCATCGGGGCCAGTCCGGCAGACCCCAGCGAAGTGGGGGTGGGGGGAGGGTGGACAGTTAGTACAGAGGGAGGGGACCCTCTATAGGCCTACAGATTGCCCGTGGAGGAGGACCCTCCCCCCCACCCCACAAGCCAGCAGGGAGGTTGCCTCGCTTTACTGAGCCCTTCATTGGCTGTTAATAGGCCTCTTAAGGATTTCAAGCGGCCTCTGAGCGGGAAGGCTATCTTCGGCCTATCCCGCCCCCGACAAAATTGCGTACCGATAGGCCCTCTGCACCCCACCTCCTCTTGCAATTCTATGGGCCCCTCCACCTCCCAGCCCATCTTTGGGGGGCTCATAAAATGCAGCCCTTCTTCTGTGAGGCCATTCTTTGTTTATTGTCATATTCAACAATTTCAAATTTTTATCTACTTCTGTAAATTATTTAATATTGGTCATTCCATTGTCAAATAGGGGTAAGTGTGACAACACAGTCCATTTTGAAGGCTGAGCTTCATTCACAATGGGCTGCAGAATACAGGCAGAAACTGATCATCCCAGAAGCCTGCTCACTCTGGGTTCCCACAGTAGTGGGCACCAGCCAGCCTCTGGCCTGGAATAAGGTAGGTCAGGGGTGGGGTAGTGGGAGGGGTGTAAGAGTGGGGGGTCAGTTATTGGGTGGGGAAAATCTGTGCTACAGTGGCCCAGGTTGTTTTGTGGAGCCCAGAGGAGAACAACTTGAATTATTCTATAGCTAACCCTTTTCTTCTTTTGGCATTCCCCAAAGCACCCAGAAGTATTATTGCCTCCATATGAACAGGAACCTCAGCTGCCTCATTCTCCTCTTTTGATAACTTTCCTCCCAATTTGCCCTGCTAATTTTGCTAGCCTCCTGCCCTTTCCAATCACAAAACAGATCACTAACCCACAGACTCAGCCAGCAGATCAGTAATGCTCATCTTCTTCACACTTTACTCCAGAACGTCCATTCATTCACATTACATTGGCATCATAGAACAGATTTTTATCCTAACGGACCCACATGCAGCGGGGATGCCAATAGCAGGTTGAGAACCCATTTGATTCAATAACGGGTTTTGTCATGTCTCTTTAACACAGTATCAGCATCCTATTTCCAGGTTTCCCGACCAGAAAGACTAGGCGGGATGACATGTCAAATCTGTCAGAGAAAGGATTTTTAGTTAAAGGAACCCTGATAGGGGTGAGAATGGTTGAACTGTACATTGATTCGTGAGGCTTCAGAAATCACAGGAATGGAAAGGAAACCTGGGAAGGCTGCCCCTCGCGTCTTGGACTCTAACCTGGAGATCCTGCTGAGGAATTTGAGTGATTGATCTGAGGAGATGTTTGCCAAGGATGGGAGGAACAGGCCTATTTCTCAAATCAAGCAGGCATGGCTGGAAGTGGCCGAGGAAGTGAGCAACAGGACTGTGGTCCCTTGAACCTGGATACAGTGCTCTGAGAGGTTCAAGGACCTCAGGAGGGCAGGAACGGTGAGTGGCAAAACACTTTCAATTGTCAAGCCCCACACTCTGCCTTTCCCAACATTCTCCTGCACAATACTCCTTAGACCAATACACCTTGCAGTTCCACTCATGCCTCTCTCTCCAGGCACCCCCTACATCCCCATCTGAACAGCCAACACTCGCACTCAACCTCATCTTTGTGCCATCTCACACCCCTGCCTCACAGTCACCATCCACAAATGTTGTCTTTCTCTCCTCTCTACACAATCCACTTCTAACACATAACTTTCTGCTTTCTCTCCTTGCAGGGGAAGAGAGTTCAGAACTCCAGGGAGAGGCAGAGAGGATCGGGGGTGGGGGGTGCAGGGGGAGGGTGCAGGGGAATAGTTTCCCTCCAGTGTTAGCCTCCTTGATGGCCACTGGAAATGCATGCCCACTTGGTCCACTGGGAAGGAGGTCTTATTCCAGAACCCTGCAGAGGTCAGCAATGGCCTGCTGTGAGGGCCTGACCTCCTGAGGCACTGGAACTTTGCATGAGAGTCAAAAAGACAGAGAGAGGGAGATCTTCCGCCTTGAAGTTCAATTGCAGTCTCTTTCTTTCTGTGTCAGGCACAACTCCAAAAGCCCAGGTTGACCAGCAGGTTAGTCATGTGACTAGCTCCCTGTTTGAAACAGCCTCTCCTGTGAGATTTGTGGATTCGTCCAAGCTTACCAGACACTCTCAGTAGGCGGGGTGTTGGCGGGGGGGGGTGTGGGGGGGAGGCAGAGAGGGGGTGTGGTGAAATGCTGGCTCTTACACAGTCAATGACTCTCAATATCTTTTCTTCATCACTATTGACAAAACCCATCTGGCTAATTGGATCAGGGAGTACTCCCATTGTCTCTCCATGCAACTGTCTTTTAGAATGTAAATGTGCAGCCATGTTTTCAGCCACTGTCTGTGGTCATTTTAAAACAAATTATGTACAATGTCTAGTAACAGTTCAAAAATAATGTTCCATATGACGAAATTAATATGTTTCATTTTGGCAAGTGTGGTTTCTGTCACAAATGACATATGGCTAAGTGGAAGCAGTGGATGCTGTTCCTCTTGTTCCTCATCAGAGGTCCAAGATAGAGCTGCATCAGCTGATTCCATGCTGTGGTGAAGGCTGACAGCAGGGAAATGCAGTTGAAGGTGAGTGAAATCCGAGACAGGTGAACTGACTTTCAAGGAAGCCACCTGTTAGGCAGTGAAAGCACACTCTCAGAAGAAGTGCTGTGAGCACCAGTCTCTCATATTGGCATGGCTGTAGTTAGTCAATTTCACTGTTGAAAGGCTTCCCAGCCTGTCAGTTTCACTGAAGAAGCACTCCCCACTGCTTGCTTGACCCTTGTAATTTCCCTGCAGCAAAGGAAGTCTGTGTGCTGGCTGTTAAAGCCAGAATACTGGATTAAATTCTCAGTTAATTGAGGATTAAAATATTGAAATTATTTACCCAACAGCTCCAGAGGGTTTTCCTGCTCACCTGCAAACACGCCCAGGTTAAACCTGAAGTGGGTGGGCTCACATCTAGTTCCTGACCAATGCCATATTTTAGGGCTTTAACCAGCCCTCCCCCGTCCACACCGTCCTCTCCTTGGCAGTTAAAATGCTGCCCATAGCTTTGGACTGAAATCTGGGTCATGGGTGGCATTATCTTGCTCTCATTGAAGCCTCCATTCCTGATTCTACTTTCCAGCACCTGCTCCAGTGAAACTGTCACAGTGGTGATGTAATCATTATCATCAAGTCACACCTTGGTCTTCCCTCTACTCCTCTAGCACTTTCACTTTGAACACTTCATCTTGTTCAGTCCCTCATACTTCCCTTTAAATGTCTCATTTTCTATCACTTCCCAAGCCTGCTTTGAGTTTCTTCCAAGGATATCCTCCCTCCTCTACTCCATCAATTTTACACCAAGAAACTATTTATTCTCTGATTTCAATCTCCATCTAAACTCACCCTGCTCATTACATAACATGGAAGAGGGCGGCCGGCTATGAGCACATTGGGATAGTCAAATATAGACATGGCAAAGGCATGGATAAGAGTTTCCAGCAGAAGATCAGCTAAGGCAGGGGCTGAGGCAGGCGATCTTTGCAACTGAGAGAATGTGGGATTGGAAGCTGAGACCTGAATGGCCTCGTTCTGTGCTGAAAGATTCTATGATTCTATTAGATTTCTAGCTGAGAGGCAGAGATCTTCTTCTTACAACACCATTGCTTCATCATGATCTTGATCCTAATTATTGAATATATAGCGTTCATAGATTTAATTAGTCTGTCCAACACAAAATTGTTTTAACTTGCTAAGAACAACATCTGTATCAATTTAGTACTCATCAGTTTCAAACAAAGACCATCAAATATTTCCTGTGCTGTTCTGCCCGTATTGATAATTAGTCAAACAGTATCTTGTTTAATGAGACATAATTAAAAAAGCAATTGCATAATTGTCCCAAAATTCTCTTTAAGTTGTTTTAATTGCTGACTAGATCGTCTGCCTTCTCTAGTTTTGCTAGGAATAGTATTTTGAATAACAAATTTTCAGATCTGTACAGTTGTTGCATTGTTGATGCTGAACAGTTCACTTTTTTCCATTTTAAATTAACTTTTAGTCAATACAATCACACAGAACAGGACACAGTGGAACAAATACTACAGGATTTTGATTTGATCAGTTTAGGGTATTTCATCAATACTATTTTAACTCACTCTGTCCTCTGGTTACAATTTATTGTTACTGTCAATTAGTTACATTGATGTTCACAATTAGCAATACTGATAATTTTTTTAAAGCAGCTTTGCTCTCTCTCTCTTCCTACATATCCTTTTAAAATATTCTAGTAGGTTCAGGCTGAGTTACTTCTAACCCAATATTATGCATTGTTTGTCATCAAGTTCAGCTAATTTGCTATTCAGCAAACTTGAAAGGACCTCAGAATTTTAAGCCGTGCCCAGCTAATTTTAACTAAATCCATGCAGCTGCTGATCATACAAAACAGTCTCAGATCAGCAGAGTCATCAGGGATACAATGTTCCATCTTTATCAATGCATTTATCAAAAGGTTCATCAATGTTTGGGAATGGAACAGTTGCCACTTCAGACAGGAGAATCATTATGGAATACCAATAGGCCAGTTAGAACGTGGGTCAAATACAGGATAATGTTCCATAGACTGAGCCCAATAACATACTTTATTCCCAAAGTCATAATAGTCCTCAGCTTTGACATTTGCCTCTCTAACCAAATTTGCTAAATGAGTGAGAGTTAATTGATGGGCTGCAAACTTTCTCTCATGAGGAATTATTTTTGATACTGTCCCAACTCATTTCATTTTGGACTCAAACACAATTGGAGGAAAGAGACTTCCATTCAATCAGTTCAAAGTAGATTTAAACTCAGGTCCTTAAGATACTGTTAATCTCACTCTATCCTCTTGTTACTGCTGATTATTGCTGTGAATTAGTTATAGTGATTTCCACAATTAGCAGTACTTAGTTGAAATTACTATATGCTTTAAACTGATTTTTTATTCCATACAAATGCAATACATCCAATTTCCAAAAAATGAATAATTGCTATTTCTTCAGCTATTTCCAATATTCCAACTCAGCCCAGTTTATTCACAAGTTGGAAATATTTCTGATAACTCTAAGGCAAGACCAATCTTGTTTCCAATATTAACTATCATACTAATTTCTGAAGAAAATATATATGAGTCAATCCGACTGCAGAAGACTATACAAACGCATTGGTGTCAGTGTTCTTTACTTAATTATAGTGGGAGTTGCCTAGGTTACACAATTTACTGGCTTGTGAACTGAAGATAATCAATTCTTGCTTTCCTGAGATCAATCTGGGGAGGAATACATTGCTTTGCTGAATTAGGACACTATGAGGTAGGCAGTTCGCCTGTTTTGTTGTCCTCCTCCCACTATCTTGATCCTAATATAACTATAATCCGCCCCTTGGTGTCAATGTGGTTAAATCAAGCATTGTGCACTTTCAGATAGATCTCTGACTTTGACTTCAATGAAAATAAAAATCAGGAGAAATGTAACATAGACTCCCAACTCACTATCATCAATTTACACTATTGCACAAAATCAATATCTACTCCATTGTCTTCAAGACAGGGAGCAAATCAAGTACCAAATGAAAGACTAAAGTTAACATCATGATCTTTTTGAAAATTGTGCACATATAATTAAAATCACTAACAGGGATAGAAAATAATTAAAGATCACCTATTATCCCAAAGGGAATGATGTTGATATATTTGTTCTTGATGAATAATATTTCCATTTTGCAAAATTTAACAAAATTAAGCTTGATATTTACAGCAGTCAGCATAGCCCGATAATGAGTTTAGTTACACAAATAATGCACAGCTCAGCTAGCAGGAAAACAAACTTGAATGCTACAATAGTTAGCTGATTTAGATTTTGGCAGTCTTTCAGTCCCCACTGAATCAATCACAGTCCCTTGGTCCTGTTGAGTGAAATCTCAGTCTCAGGTTTTCCTTCAATGTGTCAGTCTCAAATTTCTATTCACTGTCTTTTTCTGTCCCCATTTCCTGGCCACAATTGGCCTTAATCCTTAGTTAGTTCATTTCTTATAAAATTCTGTCAACTTTTTTTTAAAAAGGTGTTGAGATGTTTGTTGCAAATAAGTGGCGCAGTGGTTAGCACCGCAGTCTCACAGCTCCAGGGACCCGGGTTCAATTCTGGGTACTGCCTGTGCGAAGTTTGCAAGTTCTCCCTGTGTCTGCGTGGGTTTTCGCCGGGTGCTCTGGTTTCCTCCCACATCCAAAGACTTGCAGGTGATAGGTAAATTGGCTGTTGTAAATTGCCCCTAGTGTCGGGAGGTCACAGGGAATATGGGATTACTGTCGGGTTAGTATAAATGGGTGGTTGTTGGTTGGCACAGACTCGGTGGGCCAAAGGGCCTGTTTCAGTGCTGTATCTCTAAATAAAATATAACTTTTTCTAGTAAAATGTTCCCTAAGCACAGAGATTACTAGAACATTTAAGCACTATTTGAATGTGACAGTAGTCAATTAAAAGGTTGTTTAATCAAGAAATCATTGTGGAACTGCTTGATTATATTTTAAGATCATATTTTAGATCACATGTTGCGCAATATATGTACATTACATGAAGCAAAGTAAACTGTGGCATTAAAATAGCTTTTCTTTTTTTAAAAAAAAGGCACCATGTTTTTTATTTTTACTGTTTCGAAGGTCTGCTATGGGCATTTCTTTGTCAAAAGAGATTGTTAACAACAACAAGAGCACATGGAATTGGAGGTGACCTTTTAACAAGGGTAAGGAATTGATTGGAAGTAGGTGACAGAGAGTAAGGATAATGGGTATGTACTCCAATTGGCAGGATGTGACTGGTGGTGTCCCCCAGGATTCTGTACAGGGGCCTTAGCTTTTCATTATATTTATCAATGACTTAGATGAAGAAATAGCCATATATCCAAGTTTGCTGAAAACACTAAGCTGCATTTTGCAGTAAGTAGTGTATACAGCAGCAGGATATTGCAACAAGTCATTAATAGATTAAATAAGTAGGCAAAGCTGTGGCCCTATGAAAGACAGATTAGAGTATTTTCTAAATTGTAAAAAGCTCGGAAATGTGGAGGAGCAGAGAGATTTAGGGATCTATATACAGAAATTATGAAAAGTTAGTGGGCAGGTACAAAAAATAATTGAAAAGGCTAATAGAATGAAATCCTTTATCTCAAGGGGGCTGGAAGTTATGCTATAGTTGCATAAAGCTCTGGTTAGACCCCAAATGGAGTACTGTGTTCAGTTCTGGGCATCGCACCTCAGGAAGCATTGACTGGCCTTGGGGAGAGTGCAGTGCAGATTCACCAGAATGTGACCAGGGCCAGAGAGTTAAATTATGGGGAAAGGTTGTAGAGACTAAGGTTGAATACCCTTAAATATAGAATATTAAGGGGTGAGTTAATTGAGGTGTTTAAGATGATTAGAGGATTTGATACGGTAGATACAAAGAAACTATTTTCTCTGGTGACAGTGTCCAGAACAAAGGGGCATAACCTTAAAATTAGAGCTGGACCATTCAGGTTTGATGTCAGGAAGCACTTCTTTACACAAAGTACTAGAGGTATGGAAGTCTTTTCCCCAAAAAACTGTTGAAGCTAAGTCAATTGAAAATGTCAAAACTGAGATTGATAGGGTTTTGTTTGGTAAGGTTTTGAAGGGTTATGGAGCCAAGGCAGGTAAATGGAGTTAAGATACAGATCAACCAGAATCTAATTGAATGGCAGAACAGGCTCAAGGGGTTGAAAATTTAAATTTGTTAAGCTCCTAAACAAAAAAATAACCTCCAACTGCCTTACTACTGTGGTTTAATTCCTAATAGCACAGCTACACAGTGTGTTAAATCAAATAACAAGGGATAGGTTTCAAAATGAAAATTAGCAGCTGCCATTCAAATTCCTGGCAGCTTGAGTCTCAAGGCAGAAAGATAGAAAGTATGGTTTTGCAGTCAGCAGGAAACCTGCTACAGTTCAAGCATCACATGTTCACTTTCTAACTAAAAATAAAAACATTTTGATACTTAAGAGTACAACACAGTAGACTGGGACCATTTGCTCTGGTTGTTTGGCAAGTTAACCCATAGTATTACTTCATCACTAAAATTAAAAAGGAAAACTCCACGTACTAGAAAGCTGCATGGAAAAACAAATATAATTCTGTGAGTACACAGCAGGTTGATCAGCATCTGAAAGAGAAAATACAGGGCGATTGGGAGGAAGCAAATTGAGCTGGCTGGCCAATTAACTGCTGGTAGGCTGGGGTGGGGAGACCAGTCAGGGAACAGAGGTGGGCTGCAACCCTCAAATGAGCCTGCTTCCTTGGAGGGCCCTGCTCCCATTAATGGCATACCCACTGAAGGCTTGAGGAAGGAAATGTGTCTGAAGGCATAATGGAAGGAAGTTCCTGGGTGACCCCATGGTTCAATGATATCTCCTTGCAGCAAATTCTCCAGGCTGCTCATGAAAGGCAAGAGGTCCTCTTCCCCAGGGATGGGAGGAGAGGACCAGGCCACCTGACTAAGCAAGCCTGTATGGAGGTTGCAGAGGAGAGCAACAGCCATAGGGCCATTTGTACAACCTGGCTGCAGTGCTGCAAATGGGTGAATGCCCTTGTTTGTTCAGCCACATTGGGTACTCCACACTTCACTTACTTCAGGGGCTTACAAGTGGCAATGTCTGAGGTTGCTGGAAAGGGAATGCCTCCAATTTGGTGGTTATGGGGTCAGCAGCAGCAAATCCTGTCAGAGGCATGGCTGCACCCCAGCAATCGGCAATCGTCAGTTTGTGATGGCTGTGGCATTCTTGGTCCACAGTGACTGCATGCAGGAGGTATTCGTGTGACCCCATCATGGGCAGCTAGGCTGCCACCAGCTTAGGTATTGTTCAACTCTTTGCTGGGTGCCTAACATTGTTCATCTTTGTGTCTGCAGGAAAAGAGAGCTCAGAATGCTAAGGAAAGGGCCTGGACCGGTGGCAGCATTTCCTTCCTGGAGAAGGAGGCTCTGGAATTAGCAGGCCGGCATGCTGCCACTCCATCACGGATGGTGAGACCAGAATGCGTTCACAAGAGAGTGAGTAGCCTCACGGATGGGCACAAGGTAGTCATTGGCTACCATGAGGCAGGGTGATCCAATGTCCTCCACTGGACACATGGATCTCCACACTAGTAGCAGCTGGAAGGATATGGTGGAAAGTGCAGAACCCCTTAATCTATCTTCTCTCTTATGCAGGGCATCAAAAAGAGCAGATTGCTGCCATGATCCGGGGACAGCTGCCCACCTCTGAGAAGGAGGAGAGATCCTCAGAGGATGCACCAGCACATCATTTCCCCACACCCTCCACCAGCGTCAATGAATATCCATTTGCATTTTAGATTCGGGGTCACAACCTGATGAGGATACCACAGACGTGCCTGAGCAGCTGACAGAGGCTGTCACAGCCGAGGCCATTGACACTCAGAGGAGTGTGGGAGGGTCCAGGCTAATGATATGCCTCTGGAGTCATCAGCAAGATAGCAGATACTGTGGGTGCAGCATGAAATGCGTGAAGACCTAGCAGAGCTTCCAGAGGGTATGCGTACCCTGGCTCGTTCAGTGGAGGTGTCCATCCAGGCCATGAGTGCAGCCATTTCCCTCTTGTCTATGTGCATAGCTTCCTCCATCGAGAGATTGGTGACTCTCATGGAGCGCCTGATCCAGTGGATGCTGAAGATGTGCACAGACCTGCACACCATCACTGAGTTCATGAGCCTTGTACGTCAATGGCTGCACGAGAAGGAGATGGGGCAACTGGCTTCACTGCCAGGTCCTCGGACTACTCAGGTCAGCAGGGGACTGCAAGTGTGCCACGTGAGGGAGTAGCAGCCGCCCTCTGCATCTGGGTGCTCCTCTGTGGACAGTGGCTCCTCAACCCCTCTGCCAATGACACCAATGCCTCAAGTAACTGAAAAGACGGAGGAGACTCCTGCATCTGGCAGCCAGAGTACGGCCGCCAAGGTCATCCCAAGCCAAGGGGCAACAAGATTAGCAGCTTGTCTCGACCTCAGCTGAGAGCGCAGTAAGAGCACCTCATAGGAGCACGTGCCAGAGAATTAAGAGAAGCCATAGCTGCACAGGTTTCATGGCTTAGAGTATTGATAAAGATTTACTGTTTCAGACTGTTTGGCTGTGTAATAAAGGTGTACTGTGTTTTGCTGATATATCCTTTCCATTACTTGTGACCCTCTGGGACATCAGGAGTACCCTGGCTTGCCTCAAAGGCTGGATAGAGGGGGCCATACTGTGTGTGGTCATCTCTTTCCCCATGCCGGAGATCGAGGTGTTACTGGGAGCAGGGCAATAGGATGACAAATGAAGGAGATGGCAACAGTATAGCAGACAGGTAGCACTTTATCAGAATGGAAGGACCAAGTAGCAAGGGTCATCTGAAACATTCCTTAATTAGTGCTTCCCGAGCATCCCTTGTGCCTATTTCATGGTACCTTTCCTGAGTTCCCTGAGATCCTTCATAATGTATCACTTGGTCAGTAGCTTCCTCCACATCCTCATCGTCTGAGGAGGCACCACACTCCACTATATTCTGATTGTTCAATTGTTCTCCCCTCTGCAGCACCAGGGTGTGCAGCACGCAGCAGAGCACCACAATGCACGAGACTCTTGCTGGCATATTGAAGGGCACCACCAGATCGCTCCAGGCACCTGAACTGCATTTTCAGTGACCAATGGCCTGCTCGATGGTCACTCAGGTTGCTTTTGTTATACCTCTCCTCTGCATCCATGCTTGGGATCCTCACAGCAGTAAGTAGCCATCTTTTTAGTGGGTAGCCCTTGTCCCCTAGAATCCATCCTTGAAAGCCCGGAGTGGGTATGAAAATATCCCACACTTGAGACTGCCTTAGTATGTATGCATCGAGCCTGCTTCCTGGAAACTGTGCACACACCTGCAGGATCTGTTTGAAGTGGTTGCAGACCAGTTGTACATTTAGCAAGTGGGATCCCTTCCTGCTGGTGAAGGCTGCTGGCTGGCCTGCGGGAGCCTTGATGGCCACATGCATGCAGTCGATCACACCCTGCACCAGGGGCAACCCAGCAATAGTCCCAAAACCAATGACTCTTTCAGCCTTACTGTCCGGATCTGTGCAAAAATTGATGGCTGGCCCTGCTGAAGAGGGCATCGGTCACCAACTTAATGCACTGATGTGCTGCAGACCATAGGTTTGCACAGATGTCTCCAGTAGGTCCCTGGAATGAGCCAGAGGTGTAGAGGTTCAGCACCACAGTGACCTTCAGCAGCACTGGCATTAGGTGGTCACCACAACCATTGGGGCTAAGCTCGTCCACCATCATCCCACATGGATCCGTGACGGCCTCCTTGGAGAGGCGCAGTCTTCAGTGACACTGCTGCTCAGACATCTGAAGGTAGCTCATCCTCTGACAGTAGACCCTCCCTGCAAGGTACATTCTTCTGCGGCAGGAGGCTGCTCGTTCCCTCTACAACCTTCTTCTTCCGCCCCAAACCATGGTTGCTATTGTCTCACTGTCTATGGCTGCAGCTCTCTCCCTCTCTGCTGCTCATCCTCACCAGAGGATCTGCCTCCTGAGTGCATGCTGCCCATGGCAGGTGGGCACACTGAGTTGACAGGACCTATTACCCAGATGCCTCCTCCACCCATTCCATGTCACCCGCTCCTCCTGCCCATTTGTAGCACATAAATGCTAGTTCCCAGATGGCACTCTGGCGGCTCCCACCTGCTGTGCAAGGACCTTAGCATTCGCTCCTAGCAGCAATATCTGATGCCAACGCTGCTCAATGCACCCTTCCAAGGCACGCTAGCTCACTCAATGGTTGACAAGTGAAGCCAGCCTTCAATTCCTGCTTGCTTGCCACCTTCATATACCTGCTAGGGCTCTGACAGCCAATGGACCCTTTGCACTTTTGGCAAAATTAAAAACAGTATAAAATCGCTTTCAACTGGAAAATTAATTACCTCAATTACCTGTTTAAAGTGTTGAGGTGTGCTGCCCTCCTGCCATGCATTCCACCCCTTGAAAAATTCAGATCTTCGGTCGCAATATTCTGGCCCCCCCACCCGCCGCCAAGCCTCCGATCCTGTCCTCAATCCAAGCCATAGTTTCACATTAACTGGTAATGAAGGGTCTACAGTAGAAACGTCAGCTAACCTTTTCAGATTTCTTTTGGTGATGGTTATGTATTTCCAACATATGCTGTTTCCCTTGATCACTAATTTTGTCTTACATATTGCACTCGATAGTATACATTTTATGAATGTGTTCCTGATGTGGAGGTTCACCTTGAGAGATTGTACACTTGCTGCATATCATTTCCAAGGCTCTAATATTAATGGATGAAATATCATTGGGACCACACCTGTGATTTCCCAGTTTGCATTCCTAATGGACAAGGATTCATTTTGGACGCACTCATTCATAAATGTATCCTTATAGTTGAATTTCTGTCCCACCAAAGATAGGATTTCAGGATAAGAGGATTACTCTAGATATCTGGGAAGATCAAATAGTTCCTAAAGTAGGACATGTCCAGCTTCCACTGCCCTAATCTTCTCTTCCTCACATAGTATTACGAAGAGGTAAGCTGTTATTACCAATAACCTTAACCGCCTGACAACTGCCCACTCCTTTCCCCCAACATCAGTCACTTGGGAATAAAATCAAAGTCGTTTCCTGCTGCTGTTCAATGTTAAACTCCAGTTTTTGCCAACAATGTTGCTGCTCCCACCCAATGCTGGCAGGAACATCATGCTCAAAATCAAAAAAAAGCTCATCCAGTCCCTCTGCCTCCTGGGATAGCTAGACAATAAAACCATTTAATATTTCAGCACATTGTGGAAAGTAGAACAAACATTAACTGTGACAGTAACAATATTCACATGCTAAAATAAATAACTAATCAGGTTTTTCACTTGTTTTAGCTGCCTAGTAAGAATTGTGAATGCTACTTCTCTTTAATAATTTTGTCATTAATAGCTCACAATTATTAAAATACTGTAACTCATAACAGGGTATGCATGGAAAAGGATCTTAGAAGCTCGTAAAAAGACCACTGAAGCTAGATAATGTTTTTCATCTATTTTACAGATCAGGTGATGAAAAACATGTTTGCATGGAAAGGAACTGTGAAGTGAAAGGATTCATTCAGAAACCAAAACAAACATCTGATGATTATTTTTGGCTCTTTACCAGAAAGGCACTGAAAAAATAATTATACAATACATTTTCTTCCTACATTGTTTAGATATTTGCCACTATAACAGAACAAAAATTATCATTGGCACATTTGTGAATACTGGATACCCATGCATCTTGTTTTGTGTCGTTGCTGCTCATTCCTGCATTTATGGATTCTTTTGGCTTATTTTGAGAGTTATATGAGTCTAATTAAACATGATCTTTCTTCAACCCAGATTTGTAAAATCACAACTTTATATTTGTCCTCACAGCTTAATGCATTGTCACCCTACAATAATATGCATTAGTAGATAGATTATCATAATGGAGTATTTGGACTGAATATGAAATTGGATGTTAACATATGGTAAAAGTCAACATTCCTAGAATGAGAACCACCGTATCCTGCAAGTTCATAAATTGTTACGATTAGATCATATCCCACTTTTCTCTTTTCTAGCAATGACTATAATGAATGGTCCAAAGTGTTTTGGAGCTGCTAAAGGGCATAAAGAACTAATTAAAGCATCCAATACACCATGTTCCCCATAATCGAACATGAAGTCCAAAGTTACCATTTGATCCATAGGCACTCTAACACTTGCTTACATTATTATGTATGATGGGTTGCCATCTCCAGCAACCTGACCTTGCCACATTATTCTGCATTTATACATTCAAAAATTATTTCCCAGCGTTGATCAGTGTTCTACTGCTTTGACTTTTTCTGGAATGCTAGTTGCTGAGTAACAGGCTAATTAATGAGTTAGATCTCAGCAATCTCATCTCCAAAGGAAATAACTGAAATATATATATATATATATATATATATATATATATATATAGTTTCCTAAAAAACACACACAAGCCATTGAATGACCCTTTAGAATTACACATAGTCTATTAATTACAGAAAATATCTTTCTAAGTACCTTTCGTGCCATACTGCTTCAAGCATAAACGTCTACAATTCTGTCCAATAAATATTGTATTATTAGCACTGCATGTCACTCCTTTTAATATATTAGCAACCTTTTGTAAAATATGCGTTCGTGTTTTTTTCAAAGTTAGGTTCTATAGCAGAATATAGGATTGAACAGATTAAGATGCACAAATGATGATTCCTTTATAGCACTAACTTTAGAAGCTCTAGACAAAGCACATTATAAAGGAAGACTCAATATATAAAGACCGGCTTATATTTTTTTTTAAATGGAGTCAGAAAACATACTTTGAATCATAGCTTGTAGGTTATCAAAGAAATCTTATAAAAGAGAATTATAGTACATTAAATTTATTAGTTATTGAGATTTTGTGGTACAGAAATATGCTTTTAGCAATTTTCAACTATACCTAAGCTATATATCTTTCCATTCATATACTGTGTTATAACTTTTGTGTCATAGGACATTCGTTGATATACTACAACACTGCACAGTATTATACAAGGTATGACAATGACAAAACATTTTTAAATATTATTGGAAATGACAAAATATATTCTAGGTAATATGTTTTTTATTTGAACTAGAACAGAAGGAGTATGTATTATATAATTTAAAACACTTGTTCCTATTTTCTTGCGCCTTTTAATTCTGCAAAAATGGGAGTGCTCTTTCTGAGGCAATGCAACAGTGCAATTATGTCTCCCACTCATGATGGTGTCAGACCTTAAGAAATCTCATTTTCTACCTACGGTCACTTACTGAGAGTTATCAGAATAGTTCACCAGTTAAGAAACTGATAAATCCTGTACAGGTACAGATGTATAAAAGAATGTAAAAAGGGAATAAAATGAGATCAATTGAATATTATTGGGTGAACATGTTATGATAACAATGGACAATAGTATAATTTATAAATAACATGATATCTTTTAGAATCAATAGCCAAGAAATCAAATGCACCACATAGCTTTCCTTGAGAGGTAAGCATTTTGTGTTTCATAATAAGGTACTTGCTGTGGTGAATGTCCAACAATGAATAACATATTGGAGTTAATCTTATAACATTTGTGTAAGACAGGCATGCAAATGAAGGTAAGCACATTTCAAACTATGATACATTAAATAAAATAGCAACTATGAGATAGACAGCCCATACTTAATAACTGTGTGAAATCTTGAGACATGGGCAAGTAGACAAGCTTTGCCTTTTAACCAATGACAAAAAAGGATCAATATGAGGAAATAACTGAGGATTATGTTGTAAAATTGTGGTGCAAATTTGATTTCTAATGATTTCTGATCAGCTGGATACAATGAAATATCTATGAACTGGAGCATAATGACATCAGACACAATAATAGTTGCATTGCGCTGAAGAAATGGCACTAAGTTGTCATACTCAAGCAAAGTTTGATTTAATTCCTTTTACTTTGTAAGGCTAGAAGTCCTTGCTTTGTTTTCATTAATTTACTAGGATTAGAGTGCAGTCTACTTTATCTGAATTTTGCTTTTGTTGTAGAGCCATTATAATTGAAATATTCACAAACTGTAATCCAAGGATCTGATTCCAATCTTGGAAACTGGCATGCAGATCTGTCCAGACATCCAGGCAACAAAAACTCACCATCCCCACACACCCTCCCCTCCTCTATAATGTTTAGAAAATATGGACACATACCTCACCTCTACACTGATGGGGGTTCAACACAAACAGAACCACATGGCTAGAGATCAAATGCAACTTTGTCCTGAAAGAATAGTGGAATACCAGTTGAATGAACCTTGTTTCCATCCTCTACCACCTGTAACCACTACAACTAAAATAGGGAGGTTAAACTCAATTACAATTTAGTAAATGGTATTAAATTTGAGAAATGGTTACTCTCATTGGGGTTAATGTTAATGTTGGGTAATAGTGTAAAATAAGTGATATTGAATTATATTATATATTCAATTATATCATATTATATTATAAACCAAGCCTGATTTTTCTTATCATTGAATTCAATGGAAGGTAAAAAATGGGCAGTCAATTCAGCATCACCCATTTTACACTATTACCTAAAGTTATAATTGCCCATATTATTTTAACTTCAGGCAGTATCCTATCACACTTGCAGTCAGACAAAATATGTTTCAGATAGCAGTGACAAAGCAGAAGAAATGTTCTTGTTCTTCTGTGTAAATGTATAATTGCTTTTCATCCACAGTTGAAGTGTAGGGTCTTTCTAAATAGGCTTGCAATGGCATAACTTTCAGGTTTTTATTGTCAATTAGGGCAATCTTAATTTAATGGCTCACTGTTAGGGAAAACAAGAGCTCTTCATGAAACCTTTACAATGTTGAATAATTGCCAGATAAACTTCTTTATCAGCAGGGGTCACAACTTAAGTAAAAAGTCATATGAAATTAAAGTTTTCAAATGACAACAACTCATTATAGAACTGACTAATAACAGTAAGTGTTAAAGTATGTGTGAAAGTATGTGCTGGGTTATACATGAACTCTATTATAAAAGTACAAAGGAATGAGCCAACAGGAAAACACATACTGTATAACCAACCACTACTCAAATTTTCACCCTTCCAAAAAATCATTGGATTATAAATGACAGACATTTATTCCTTAGAATTACAACTTTTTATTCATCAAAGGTAACTTATTACATTAATATGAAATTAAGTAAGCAAGATCACAACTAAACTGAACAGAAACGTCTGAAAATAGGTTCACACAAAATCTACAGTTAAGCAATTTTTTACATGGAAAATTCATCCCAGCAGATGCAAACGCATGTACAAGTGATTTTCTGTGTTAACTCAATCAATGACTTCAGAATATAAATATCTACTTTAATCCACAGAATGTATTTGAGATAATTCTCATAAAAGCAAAAAAAAAACAATGATCAGATTGTGATCTGCAATATGCAAATATATTTCTTGAGAGATTTGAAAGACACAAAAATCACCAAGAAAATCCACACAAAATCCACCAGCATCTGGTACAGAGATCAACAAAGCATTTAATTCCATCATTATGTACTTTAACAAAGGTTTCTCTATATCCAACACACCATGCTCTGCTCGGGTCATAGTGTTCACACCAAACAGGCTCAAGTGAAAAAACAGAGAAACACATAGAGAGAAACACAGAGGGTGTATCATTCTGCCTTTCAGTTGCTCTGAGACAGAGCCTAGATTAACCAAAGAATAAGAGGCATCTGATGCTCATTTAAAGTGTCCTCTGCTGTCGGTTAATAAATAGATTGTGCTCCATGCAGCACCACTGTGCCACCGGAAGTCTTGTGAAATAATGCAGTACTCTACCGTACAAGGGTGAGAGAATTATGATCTTTTAAAAATCTTTGCAAAAAGGATTATGTTTCTGTGCAGTAATTGATTTATATGATAATTTAAAGTCAGTCTCAAATCTCAATTTCCTTTCTCCTTTCAACACCTAGATTAAAAACTTCAGAAGCAGAATTGTACTATTCTGAAGCATGTTCTAGCTTATGCTATGTATTTTCTAATAATTATTCTAAGTTCTGCTATAAATTGAAGGAGCAAGTGATGTCCAGCAACACAATTCAGCAAAGAGAAATATGTATACACCTTGTCTAGAGAGACACTTTGCATTTTCAGACTTTTCGCCATTGGAAATTTTTTGCAGATCATGCCAGTTAACTCATTAATCACTAATGATACTCAAATATGGGTTAAACATAAATCAGCGAGTTACATTGCAGAATAAACTCAAATACCTTTAATCAGTGCTGGACCACTCATACCAGAGGGTTTTATAGTTGCATTTTTGAGTATATGAATGCTATATTTTATGAAAAACTTGAACTCTCTCAGTTCTATAACAACTCTCAACATAACAGTTTTATTGTGTCAACCTCCATCCTCAAGTGTTCTGTTATTATTTTTACATTGAATTTCTATTGCAGTATTTTGCAACTCTGTTTTACTTCGATCAGCATGCACAAAGATTGCTGCTGCACTAAATCTAAATTTACAAGTCTGATCAAAAATTGTCACATGGCTCATTAAGTTGGGTGGGGGGGGAGGTGCGGTTGCAAGGTTGAATTTGGCAGCTTTTAACCTCATCTGCTTTCGTTCCTCTTTTTACTCCCCACATACATCATGCAAAGCCTGTTGGCCATCCTCACACTTGGAAAGAAGGCACAAAAGTTGCAACCCATTTTATTCCTTTCAATGCTGTCACATCCAGCAGGGGGCACACATCTATAGGCCAATGCAGGACATTTCAAAGTGCAGAGAAGTATTATTTTTGATGTTTTATCTTACACTATTCCATAATTAGAAAGTTCTTGTATATCTTACTGTTAAACTTTTTAAAGTTAATTCACACACTGATGCATCTCAGATCAAGCAAAAGAAGTACTGTTCTCATGATTTGCATTTCAGCCCAACATATATTCAATTCTTATAAATCCTTCCAGATGGTATATATCTAATAGTTATATTGATCCATAGCTAGGTTAATAGCATTATCAATCGAGACTGGTGGGATACCACAAAATTCGAAGAAGAAACAAATTATTTTGCAGCGTCCGTTCACTCAAGTTATTATATCTTTTCGATGTTAGTGAGATCAAATTAGAAAATTAAAATCAACTGATAAAAGCAAAGCAGGGTGGTGACTGAAAATTATGTGATAGCAACAGTAACACTATCAGGCATGAGTGGCATTGAGCCTATCTCATGGTTCAGCAAGTCAAGCAGATAAATTACAGCTATTATGATAAAAACTATGGCAGTTATTCTAAAAACAACTATTGTCTGTAAATCTTTATCAACAATGAATTAGTTAATCTGTGCTGAATTCCACTTTAGTTGTTTTGTTTGGAGCTTTGTGTACTATCATTTGATGTTTCTGGAACATGTATCAAAAGCATGATTCTGAGTTTGCAATTGTATTCAATTAACTTCTCTGCTCCCCTTCAGCTGGACTATTATAAAGAAAGCTATTACAAACTAATTATTCATTGAGTATCAAAAAGCCATTCAATTTCTAGGGACAGTGAATACAATTAAACACAACACAATGCATTTCAAAATTACAGTGAGGAAACATTAGAATGTAACCTTCAGGCTGTAGAAACATAGCCTGGCTATGAATGGATGACAAGTAAAATTAACCTTGTCCATTTAGGCTTGCCTGTTTATAAGTAGAAAAACTGGAAAGATAATGAGTTAATAATGAAAAGCTCATCACTCTCCATCTCCCCATCTCACTTCCGATGCCACAAAGATTGGTACAGAAATAGTTTTGAAAACATCTTTCATTAAGATCTGAGGCATTACTTTCAGAACCTGCTTCTCCAAGTGCTTCAATCCTTGCTTTTGGTAAAGTAGAGCAGTGAGAACATTCCTGTTCACAGCAATCAACTTGTTTACACTGGATTTAAGACCTTTTCATATACATTTTCTTTCTCCCTCCTTTCAAACATTCAAAAGTTGCTAAATAATAGATATTGGTATTGGGTATTGAAAATGTTTGCATTGTCCATTAACATGTTTTTTCTTTAGTAATCGGGACATCCCTCTTGGTGTTTTATTTTAACTTAAATATTGGACAGTTTCCAGCACTTGTAGAAGAATGTTTTGGTAGAAAAGAGCTATAACCAGTGCAGACATAAAAGAACTGTGAAATATTAAATGTGACTGCAATCACCTGGGAACTATTAGGGAATAAAGAACCATCTAATAACACACACACTTTGAAAAGTACTATCACTTGGCAAACTAAGCAACTTAGTGAAAATTCTCATGTTTGTAGATTAATACTAAACATGAGTTCTCAGCTGTGTAATTTACCAAAGGTAAATCTTTACATACAATAATAATATTCACGCAATAAAGGGTCAGATTATTAGTTGACAACTATATCAACTACTGTCTTTTAATGTGAATGTTAAGGGAGTCCAGTTCATCATTTTGTACTATGATATAAATCACATCATTATAAGCACTTTTTTAACTAATCATAATGGTATTTTTTCAAGTGGCCTGGTAGAAATCTTTTTTGTGCACACTACGTACAATGTCAGGTAAGGTTTCCCACTGCTTCTTAACTTATGTCGAGTTCCTGATCATTTTAGCTCTAACAGAATATCGTTTTTAACTAATGGTTTTAATTTTCTGCAACTCTACAAGTCTCTGCTGTCCAGGCAATGGCTCTTTTCACAAAGGAATTTTCACTGTGGGTGGGTGTATTTGACCCTGCTGGCTTAACCACTGGACCATTTCCCTGGACAATGCATTCAACACTGACTCAGGTCTGTTAATCCAGCAACAGCCGAGGACTCTGGGTCACCGTGAGGTGCCGATTGTGTCATCAATTCACTGATGTCAAAAAGAATTTTAAAATTGTCTACATTAAGTTGCATGTCCTCTGATGCTTCTCTTTCCATCTGCAGAATGGCCTCCTTCTGTGCTGTAATGACTCATGACTCTGACTCCTTACCTCACCTCTCTCATGCACTTTATCTTTTTCTTCAATTCTTTTATTTCTTGACTTTAAAAAATGAAAAAAAAAGTCATTAGAACAAACTAACTGAATGAGAACTGAAGGCTGCTCATTATATCCTGAAGTAGAAAATTTAGGCTGCATTTTTACCCTAAGGGGACATTTGAGACTGACTAGCTACACATTCCCTGATATAACCATCAAATTATTTGTGTAATCACTACTTCTGGCAGATGGAGGAGGAGCTCAGAATTACCTTTTAGCTTATTGCCTTTGTAAATTTTGCACAAAAACACACAAAAGAAGGTAACATGAAAAGCATTCAACATTATCCGAAGAAACTAAAACTTTCTAATCCTTTAGTTGCTAGGGAATATGGAACACTAATACTATCAGGTCCCCCAAAATATTAGAAGACTACCAGACATTGCCAACAGATATTTATCTAATAAATTAAATTGCAGTACAGTTAATAATAAGATCTTTAATGCAAATGTTAAAGACATGTGTAATGGGAAACACAATGTAAACTTTAGATTAATAAGCATTGGTTAACATATTTCATTTGTACAAAAGGAAACATTCTTTCCACTGCTATCTGATGCTGTTAAACTTTTATAAAGTGTTATTTAAACAGTATTGTTTTGCTCACACCTGGAGCTTTACTCTTGATGCACTTTGAACTGCCATTATTTGGAGCAACACTGTGAATGCTCAGTGTGAGCATGAAACTTGGCAGTCCTAGATTCAACTGAAGCTGAAACACACAGTACCATGTAATCTGTTTCCCACAACTGTACAACCATGAACTTTCTTATCAGCAGTATCAGTCCATGGGCTGGGATTTTTACTCATGTTGGTCATTAGGTTGGCGAGATCTATTCATACTGTGTTGACCTTCCGCTATTATACTGCAGCAATGCGTTCAGACTCTCCCTTTGATAAATGAGAGGGAACACATGATTTGATTCCAGAGAAATTTGTATACCCAGCTGTAATACCAACAATTTAAAGCTGAATTTATGCTAAAACTGGGATGAACAGAATACCAAAAGCTTGTGGTATATCAGCTACAAAAGAAGATAACCATATGGACAAATAACAGCATTGCTTAGTATTTGCACAGAGTTATTCCCTGATGTGAGATATTTTTGCTGGTTTTGTTTTTGGATTATTTTTCATGGTGCCCTGGAAACATACATTTTTGCGAGTCATATTGAGCAGATGTGTTGATGAGTTCAGTCAAGGCAGAAAGTATAATTTGGGTTCTCTCACAACTCTCTTCATTCATATTCACAGCAAAAAGACTGTTTCCATGAGCAGACTCATGTCTTCCCTAATCTTAAGCTTGCAATTTAATGAGCAATGTGAATTGAATAGTATGCCACAGGACTAACAATCCTCCTACTATTGTGGTCTTTCACATCACAGATGCTCCTTTCTCAATTGAATGCAATCATATCAATTTTACCCATCAGGTGGACAGATTGCAAACAGCAACCCTTTTTTGGATGTTGAGTGAGGCGTGTATTTGATCAAGGCCCAAAACAAAACCAATTGGATTTTATGCAGTATAACATTTATTTCATGGTTACAGCAATCACAGAGCACCATTGCAAACTTGTCATTTCGAAAACATGATATAAAGACAGACCTGACTAGGTTCTATTTACAGGTGGTGACACCACCAGTGACTGGCTATCTCTAGACAAGTAACTGTATCTCTTTATTCCTCTAAATAGACAAGGAAACCTGTTTAAGAATGCAGCCTATGAATTTTTAAATTCACAAATTATTGGTGGAAAATCATTGACCTGGTTGCCCAATTTTCTAATATGTGCTCCTGGTAAGAAAATTACCCTTTAGTGCACTATTAGCAAATATTCTGACTTAAAGGTAAGAATTCTCTTCCATAATCTGGGCCAAATATCGAGCAGGATTGCAGCAGAGAGTGAAGGAAAAGTCAGGCAGTGATACGAACTGCTGCCTTACCGCCTGACCAGAATTTCAATCCCCCACCACTCACATCTTTGTCCCCAGCTAGGCCTTCGCCATCTTCCATCCTGGTCATTTCCCCTGTATTGCCCCATTTTTGCTCCCTCAAGTTCCATCAGCACAAACTTGAGAATTTGTTGCTCAGTGATCCATTGTTTTGTCTGCCTTAACTACATCAACCTCCAGCAGGCCTCATTCCCTTCTTCCAAAACTGGATACTACTCTAGGATCATCCTGAAGAACTAAGATAACCCCGAGCTCCTCTTTCCGCTATACCATACGCTCTCTAACAAGTGTGAGAAGCTCATGGATTACTCAGTTACCATGCTTAACACCATTGTCTATTGCTTCCTCCCATCCCCTTGTCCATCAAGTCAAACTCCCACAAGTACTCTCTTCCACTTGTGATGAGTACCACCTCCCCCCCGCCCCCACAACACACACACTTTCTTGTAACATCCCCCCCCCCCCATCTCCCTTCCTGTGCTCACCAAGCTTATTCCAACTATGAGACTGATCTCCTGCTCCATCAACCCCATTGGAACGAAATCCTAACCACCCAACATTCTTTCCTGGCCAGCATGCTAGAGCACATTATAAATGACCTTCTTCTCCAGCATCCCCACCCCTTTCAAAACAGCCAGCATCATCTCAACCTCCCCCAATCTCTCAAAAACTGACCCTCAGCCACACTTCCTTCACTAACCCCATCTCCTACTCCCCTTTCCTCTCCAAGGTCCATAAATGTGTTGTAATCTCTCCAGGTTCATGCACACCTCTTTCGCAACTGACAATTTGAATCTGTCCAATCAGGTTTCTGTCCCCTTTCCACTGTACTGAAACAGCCTGAACCAAAGTCACAACAGAATTCTTTGTGATTACTATTGTGCTGCATCATCCATTGTTGTCCTTTTCAATGTTTTAGACACAGTTAATTATGTCATTATTCTTCATTGTTCAGCTTTGTGGGATTGCCCAAGCTTGTTTCCCCTCTGATCTATATAATCCTCCCCAAAATCTATCCAATTTAGGAATAAAGGTGAGGGTGGAGGGGTTAGTGAACACCCTCCATTTACTCATCTACATGCAGCACCTTAGCAACATTATAGGTAAACATGAAGTCAGACACAGGATGGACCATAACTTACTGTAGCTAAATGCGAGGATGAATTAAGTCATTGTCTTTGGGCCTGGCATGAAATCTATATCTGTTTTACCAACTTCCATCTCTCATTCTGGCTACTATCTAAAGCTAAAGCGGACTGTTCACAATCTCAACATCCTGGTCTACTTAAGTTGAGCTTCTCTCCCCATATCTTCATATCTTCTCCATCACAAGGATTACCTATTTCAGTCACTGTCTAAGGAGCCACTGCTATTGAAATCTCATTCATATCTTTGTCACCTAGAGATTAGATTACTTTAATGCTCTGCTCGCTTGCTTCCATCCTCTGCACTCTACAAATTTCAGATCAAACAAAATCCTGCTGCATGTATCCTATCCTGTACGAAGTACCACTCATCCAATTCACCCATTCTCATTGACATACGTTGGCCCTGATATTAACTTTGAGGTGCATTGGAAGCAAGGCTGGGGGCAGTGTTGGCGGGAGGGGAGGAGATATGATACCTTGTGAGAAACCTGGAAGTAATTTCAACAAGTCTGTCTGTGACATTTTAACTCAGCAACCTCATTATCATTTTATGTGCGGGTTTGGTGTTAAACACACAGCAGCGAGTATGGTGTGGACCCATGTGACACAAACTCAATGCCAGTATTTAAAGGGCCAATCCAAAGATAGAACTGGGAGGAGTAGGAAGTTTGGCACAGAGACGGCAATTGGAGAATGTGGACTCGGTGCACAAAGGCTGCGACAGCTTTAATAACGCCTTGCTTGATGAACTGCTGGGGGCAACACGGAGCTCAAGAGTGATACTCTTTCCCAGCAATGGGAGGAAAAACCTACTGCTGCATAAGGAAGGCTTGGCTGGAGATGGCCCAGGAGGCCAGCAGCAAGTTCATTGTGCCACATTCCTGGATTCAGTGGAAGATGTGCTTTATTGACTTAAACAAGTCAGGAAGGGGAGTAAAGTTGCACATTTACCACACACCGCCACTGCCTTACTCTGCCTTGTCAGCCTACTCCCTCACATCACTCCTCACACCTACTTACTGAGCATGAACACCCATCCTTCTCTTTCTATGCACATCATCACATCCCGATCTATCTGTCCACAAGTGTCAAACACCCTGATCCTTACACATCATATCCTTTCCCTGATAGTCACCCTCATGAAATGCACTGCAACCATCAGGTGAACATATGCCATTACAGTCACACATAGATCTGTTCTTTCCCCATTGCTGGATAAGAGAGCACAAAGTACACAGGAGAGGGAGACAAGCAGATGTGATCCTCCATAGATCCAACAACTGAAAACTGGAGAGGAAGAAGTGCTGGAGATCAATGGCATCTCAGTGTCAATGAACACTGGAAATAGGGAGATTGAAATCTCCCAGCCAACTATTGACACAGGTAAATGTCATTAACCCATGTGTCAAACAATACTCAGTCATGTTAACTTGATGTCAGTAGCAAGTACAATATTCTAGAATAGTTACTTCATGATGATAATGTCATGCAGGGCCCTACCTGCCAAGAATGAGGCATATCAATTTTGTCTTATGAACATTGATTTTAAACTTGCTGGGAAGAAGAGAAGGCCTGTTACAAGGGCTGCCAGACACTTAGTGGAAAAGCATTTGCATACTAACGGACAGTGCTTTGGAGACAAAAGGATCATTCCCTGATAAATTCAACCTACAATGGATTTTGATCACCAGACATTGAAGGTGTAAGGAAGAGCATTCCAGAGACTGCTAAGGTCATACAATCTACAAAAGCCAGGACTGGTTAAACCAGCTGCACACATGACTAACTGGCTGGTCCAGGGTTTTTTGAACTAGCCACAGAGTTTTTGAACTCGGAAAGACTGTTTGCTCCTGGAGTGAGAAGACCTCTCCTGTCTGCTCCCATCTCTTTCTCACAAGCATCTGGACCCACTGAGGACACATGAACTTAAAGAGAGAAACGTCTCCTACATCGAGCAATGTTTAAGAAGAATACTGGGCCCCAATGTAAAGCAACACCTAACTATAATCAAGGACTTTACAATCAGCTCAAAGAACAGTAACCAAAACCATCTTCAAATAGTGCCTCAAATGTTTCCATTTTATTTATTCTGCTCTTTTCTGTCTCTATCTGCATGTGTGCGTAGGTGTTAACTGAATTAGAGTTCCAGTTTAATAAAGCTCAGCCTTTTTTCTTTAAACCTAAAAAAACCTGTTTGGCTAGTTTCCTTCCCCTATAATTGGAAGTTAGTGAACAATGATTCACTAAGGGGGAGCTAAAAAAACAGTGTTTTTAAAATTAAACCCTGTTACGGTAAGATCAGGTGAAGGCTGAGAGGGAACCCTAGATCCCTTTCTCACCTGGTCGTAACACTAATTTGAAAAGTTCTTACCTTGCCAGTATTAATTCATATCCTTTCTCTTGCCACGGCCTTCACACATACAGCAACAATTGCTGAAACTCACTGATGACCAATTTTCAGAGGAGCTGATTCCTTCTGAAGGTGCTCCATCATAGGATTCATGTTTACCATGCACCAGTGCAGATATTCATACATCAGTGGATCCAATTAGTCAGATAGTCCTCGATTAAGGGAGAATGGAAGTGTCCAACTCAAGCATGAGTGTGTTGAAATTGCAGGGTATTCCGAGGATGTCTTCTTCCATGGCCAACTCCGTGGAAGATCAATTGCAACAATCAAATGAGTCCATAAGATCATCGAACACTGTTGTGCAAACTGTAGATGCCAACATGTCTTGTACCTTAAGTAGGATGACAGACATCTTAGTCTTAGCATTATAGTGTGTCACTAATTTGCACCAAGCTGCTCTCCAGCAGAGTGATAGGAGTGAAGTGTGGATGGAAAAAGGGGACATGGAAGTGGGGACTCAAAACACTGTCATTTCTCACCCATTATCTACCACCCCCACATGCAACCTCCAGTCAGTACCCAACAGGAGTCTCCTCTCCCAGTGGTCGAGTCTCCCCATGCACAGGTGCTGGAGAAGCAGTCTTTGGATGCACCCCTCGGGGCTCCAAAACACAGAGTTCATTGGCCAAGAATATCTCAGCAGTCAGAGCAGGGATCTGAGCAGCCTGCCTCTACCTCTGCTGAAACCACTGAGGTTTCATCATGTAGGAGCAGTAGGGAAAGAAAAACTAAAGCTTTGTAATTGCATAAGGGTATGCATGTGGGTGTGTGACAAAATACTATGTTATTAAGTTTCTGTACTTTAATAGAATCACATAAAATTTGTTACTTATCAAAACTTTCCAATACTTAGTTGCTTGGTGCAACTCACTTTTTCAGTTGAATGGAGAGATATGAATTGACAGGGACCAATGGGAGGATGTGCAATGGGTGGTTGGTTGGTAGCAGGACTGTTTTATGTTAGTGCAGTTCAGGGGTGGTGGGGTGGAAATGAGAATGGCCATTAGATGTGGTTGTAACGTCGGTCCAGTGATGGTAACTAACTAAACCTTACAGCTATAAGGAAATCCCTAGCACCCTGGGTAACCAAGTGAGCGGCTGGTGCTGCGATAGAGATGTCATCTTTCTCTGCTTCCTCCTCAGATTCCTCCACAGATGATGGGTGCTCAGAGCCTTGTTCTTCCTATAGGTCCAATCCTTGCTGATGCACAAAGTTGTGCACAGTGCAGCACACCATGATCATGCTGGAGATCCCGGCTGTTGAGTATTGAAGGGATCTGTCCAGGCACCTGCACTGCATCTTAAACATGCTGATTGTTTGCTCACTGGCACATTTGGTTGTCATGTGACTTTCATTGTACTGTTCTCTGGTGTTTTCAGCCAATTTTAAGGGGTATATTTTACCTCCAAGCAGCCAATCCTTAAGATAAAAGCAAAATACTGCGGATGCTGGAAATCTGAAATAAAAACAAGAAATGCTGGAATCACTCAGCAGGTCTGGCAGCATCTGTGGAAAGAGAAGCAGAGTTAACGTTTCGGGTCAGTGACCCTTCATCGGAACTGACAAATATTAGAAAAGTCACAGGTTATAAGCAAGTGAGGTGGGGGTGGGGCAAGAGATAACAAAGGAGGTCTAGATTGGACCAGGCCACATAGCTGCCCAAAAGGTCACGGAGCAAAGGCAAACAATATGTTAATGGTGTGTTGAAAGGCAAAGCATTAGTACAGATTAGGTATGAATACACTGAATATTGAACAGCAGCAAGTGCAAACCTGAAATAAACAGTGGGTAAGCAAACTGAACAAACTAAGATGAAATGAAATAAATGCAAAAAAAGATTGTAAAAAATGTAAAAAAGAATGTAAAAAAGGAAGAATAAATAACTAAAAATGAAAGTAAAATGGGGGGCTGTCATGCTCTGAAATTATTGAACTCAATGTTCAGTCCGGCAGGCTGTAGTGTGCCTAATCGGTAAATGAGATGCTGTTCCTCGAGCTTGCGTTGATGTTCACTGGAACACTGCAGCAATCCCAGGACAGAGATGTGAGCATGAGAGCAGGGGGGAGTGTTGAAATGGCAAGCAACCGGAAGCTCAGGGTCCTGCTTGCGGACTGAGCGGAGATGTTCCGCAAAGCGGTCACCCAGTCTGCGCTTAGTCTCCCCAATGTAGAGGAGACCACACTGTGAGCAGCGAATACAGTATACTACATTGAAAGAAGTACAAGTAAATCGCTGCTTCACCTGAAAGGAGTGCTTGGGGCCTGGGATAGTGAGGAGAGAGGAGGTAAATGGGCCCCCACCCCCATCTCCCGTCGCAATTCTATGTGCTCCCCCACCTCCAAACCCATCCCAGTGGGGGCATGCAAGGAAAGAAAATCACTCCTTCTCAGTTCTTTATATCGCAGCTCTTGATAACGGGGGAGAGGACTAACTGTATCATTCTCACACTTAACTTTTTAGTATGCATTATCCTTTCCATCAACCAATTGGACAGTGGAGGCCCATCATTCCATGCAGGCAGTCTGGTCAGCATTAATAATATCATACAACATGACATCATTGCTAAAGCATTCCACTGTAGCCACAACTGCATACTTACTGTTCCCAGGATGACCGAATTTAAATAAAAAAGGACCTTCCCAGCTTCTGATCTTAAAAATATGGTAAGTTTACTTTGATGTGGCTGTCTGCTATCTGTGATCCATCTTACAGGAGCTGGTGGCCAAAGACCAATATTAAAACTGCTTTATGTCTACCTCACGTATTGCTTCTCTCTCACTTGCCTGCTTTTCTCTAATTCATTTTCTCCTCACTGTTCTTTTTCCTGGACTCCTATTGATTACTGTTGTGTTGCCAGATTTTCTTTGCCAGCAGTAATACAACACCGAGTCTGCCAAATATTTGTGTCTGCCTACTCAAGTTCAATATATTTCTGTGTGATTCAATCTTATGGATAATAACAACAGATCTTTCAGTCTGTTGACTTTCTTTCTCTTAAGAAAGTTTACTCTCTGCTTGGACTTTCATTGAAACTCATTCATTATTGTCTACTGCGTGGCTGTTAGATGAGCAGAGCTTTTATGGTTTGATGGCATAAGTTGGGAACCCATGGATAGAAAGAAACCCCAATGTAACAAACCCAAGAGCAGCTGGTTTATTTGAACCACTTGTCCCATAAGTATTTTATGCATGTGTCACTGAGCGGTAGTACGATTTTTCATTGTTTATCATTGCCAGTCTTGGACATTTTGTAGACATCAGAAAATTAGTGCCATCTGCTAAATATCTTCCCACAACAAGATTGGGAGCTAAGCAGAATGGGAAAGTTCTAAACTCTATTGCACTATTCTGTAACACCATGTGCTGTACTATCACTTCACTGAACCTCTCCCTCGTATCTTTACAACAGTACCATTGCATTTATAAAAATATCCTTAATGGCAGTATGATAATGAAATTCAGAAATGCTGGTGGTAATGGCATTACATCACTAAGCATGTGTTAAGCAGTCATATTCAGGTCTCACGGTGTCCAGGCTCATCAAAGCCCTGCCAAAATCCAAAGGGCAGATTTCAACCTTGCCCCACTGGCGGTGTTAAAATATCTGGGGCCTTATGTTGCCAAGATTCCATCAGACCTTGGGCGGCACAGTGGCGCAGTGGTTAGCACCGCAGCCTCACAGCTCCAATGACCCGTGTTCGATTCTAGGTACTGCCTGTGCAGAGTTTGAAAGTCTCCCTATGACTGTGTGGGTTTCCGCCGGGTGCTCTGGTTTCCTCCCACAGCCAAAGACTTGCAGGTTGATAGGTAACTTGGCCATTGTAAATTGCCCCTAGTGTAGGTAGGTGGTAGGAGAATGGTGGGGATGTGGTAGGGAATATGGGATTAATGTAGGATTAGTATAAATGGGTAGTTGTTGGTTGGCACAGACTCGGTGGGCCAAAGGGTCTGTTTCAGTGCTCTATGACCTGCATGACCCACACCTTGGGTTAAAGGCAGGACTAAAGAATCTGGTATATTTAGTGCTCAAGTAGATGCAGACTTCACTGAAGTAACAAGGAGATGTAGTTGCTTTTGTATTGGTGTCAGTGAGTAATTGAACTATCAGTTCCAAAAACACGTAGGCCATGCAGTAGCGCCTAAGCCCAGGAATTGTTAGAACCAGTTGCTAAAAAATAAATCATATCTTCCTGAAACACAGCTGTCTGAAATCCAGGGCTGGAACCATCTCCAACACCAATGTAAAAGCAGCTGTTATGTTTGAGTAGTAAAAAAGTTGTACGTCTATAAAGAAAATAAATTTAGCTTGGGAACTTTATCAGTCTGGGGAACAAAACATTCAGCTTATTTGCCTGGGGTAGATTCAATCAGAGTTCAGAGCAAAAACCTTTGCACCTCCTATCTCACCCCGTGATACACACGAGCCAGAGTTTCGATATTTTGTAAATTTTAATTTTAATTTGAAATATTCAGTCTTCAACTATACTAAAATAAATATACATTATCTCTTTTATTATATAAATGGTATAACTGCACATGCTTCCTGTCCCATCGTATCACACTCCTTGACTGAAATCAAACAAAAGAAAATCACAATTCAAACTGTCCCAATTGTGAAAGTTTGCCAGTGATAAAGCAGAACTAGAAACAACCAAATTGATGGGAATTTCTTTTGAAAATCTTTCCTCTGCTATCTCAATTATTCTAAATATAACCTAGCAGAACAATGTTAATTCCTTTCCCTAGAATGTTTAGTGGCAATTGGGCTTTCTGATCAGTGATCTCTGTTAGGAGCTTGAAGGCCCCAATCTCAAAGACTCATCACACATCTGCCGGCTGGATTTTCCCTGCAGGCTTTATGACCCCGCCATCAGCAGTTTAAGAAAGCAGCTCACCATCACCTTCTCAAGGGCAATTAGGAATGGGCAATAAATGCTGGCCTAGCCAGTGACGCCCACGTCCCATGAATAAATGAAAAAAAGGATCAAACGGGGGTCAGAAGCCCACACTGTGTGGGCAACAATCACTCAATGTGATTTAACCCGGCGTGGCCAATTAACGGCCAGAGGCGGAGTTGCCATCTAATTAAGGACAGCTGGAGGACCAATCAGAAGCCTTCCAGCTTGAAAGCAGCGGCAGGATGCCAAGGCAGGTAAGTAAGAAAGAGGGCGCTTCAAAATGGAGGTGCCCTCTCTCAAGGTTTTTAAAATTTAAAATATAAAAGCCAGGCCACCACTATGTGGGGTGGGGTGGGGTGGGGAGGGGTGGGGTGGGGGGATCCCCTCTACAGGGTGGCCTGTAACTGCTTCTGCAACCAGGCAAGTAGGGAGGGCCTCTAAGCCTGCCTGAAGCGCTGCCTCCCCAGTCTGCCAATGGGAGGCCAACTCCCGGTGGGTAAACTGGCACCCATCACCTCCGGAAACCTGGAGGCTGACTGGAAAATACCAGTTGGAATCCCTCAATTGGCCTTAAGTGGCCATTCATTAGTTTAGTCATCTATCTGCTGCATGTCCTCCACACCCCACCCCCATCCTTACTCCTAGAAAATGGCCCGAGGTTGGGATGTATTTGAGGAACCAGCACGCAGGCCTCTGTTCCTGGCCCTGGTGGGGGCGCAAAATCCAGGCCTAGGAGCCTGCAGCTATGTTGCAATGTACTCCACTTTGTCAGCACTAGACCCTGTTGGGGAATGCACACAGTGGAGTGTGGAGAATACCCTTAGTGCCATGCAAATGGCTTGGGATAAAAATGCCATTGGGTTTTAACAAGAGCTCCTGTCTGGTGCCAGGATAGAGGGGAGCTAGGAAAATTGACCCCCTGTAAATTGTTATTGTAAAAGCAAGGTAAACTATCAGATCACCTTTTATTTTGATAACCATTTATATTATTTGTAACAGTGTAAGGTCATTGTATAATCCTTTGTATCCTTGCTTGGACAACAAGGTTCCATCATGTTCATTAAATTTGTATGACGTAAGCATAAAGCTGTCCCACAAGCACATAAGGCAGATTAATCACGCCACAAGAAATTCTGGTCTAAAGGAACTTCCAACTTCACCACACTTAAAATTTGGAATTTACACACAGTTCATCTCTTACATTTGACTCTGCTGGAACAGTTTTTCATTTCAAGTATAATTAATGCTGAATTTGGATCAACTTTCACCAAGATTTGGACAAATAAACACTAGATATAACTAATTTGAGAAAATTATAAAGAGCACCAGGGGAGATTGAGAACAGAATTCCCATTTGTTAGCTTACACACGGGAAAACAGAGGAAAACCCAATACTTCAGTCAAAATGTTTTTTAAATTGGCAAAAAAGCCCTCAAGGCCTGAATTTAACTTGAAGCTGAAATTGGGGGTGCTGAAACAGGCAGTAAACAATCCAGCTCCCTGGAGTGTGAGGCCAGGGAGATTTTAAACACCGGGACTTATTACATGCCCTGACTCTGACTCCCATCCAAATCTGGTGGGAATGCGTCAATGCCAACAGATTGATGGAGGGTGAGCCTGCTGCTGGAATCCCATGGAAATGGTCCCCAGCGAAGTAACTATGGACTTGTGGGGAAGATCAGGAAATTGAGTAAGCCTGGGTAAGGGGAGGCCCAAAGCAGTCTTGGAGGTGAGCAGGTGGCAGGAGGAGTACTGCTAATTTTTATAAATCATTTACCTGGGGTTCCTATGATCAAGATGCTGTCTGCCAGCAGGATTCACTGGTGATTGGAGACAGTGCGGGCCTTATTCAGGCCCACAGCTAAAATAGTTTACGCATCTCAATGGCATCACCAGGACACGGCATTGCTATTTCATTAGGCCCCTGCACCTCTGGCACAGGCAGCCTTCCTGTGCCTGCATATACACAGGTTAAAATAATGGGGGCCTGGAATACATTGGGAACATGGTACAATCCCACCCTCTGCTGTTTCAAGATGCCCACCAATTTGCACCATTCACATAGAATGGAGGGTTAAAAATCAGTCCTTTAATCTTGTGTATTTATTTTGCATATAACATATATTAATTTTATACACAGTATATATTAATACCTAGGATAAATGTTGATTAACTCACATACGTTAAAGAAAGAATTAGAGTTTACATGGATCAGAGGTGAAACAAAAATACTTTCTACATTGACAGTAAAAAGGTACCCCTTATGGTGCCGTCTTTAGCGGTCTTGGAGGTGGTCTGGCCCTGAGACGCAGGGCATGCAGGCCCACTGGCATGTGGTTGCGCCCTGGTGCCTACGGTCCAGACCCTCAGCCATGGGTAAATAGCCTCATTGTGTTGTGGGTATCTTAGGAGAGAAGAAGGCTAAGGGAGTAAACCCCAACAGAAAATCCAGAGTGGGATCCTGCAAACAGTTATGGGTCATTTATCAGACAGCTTTCAGGCAACTCCTGCAGCAGAGCTGGTACCCAATAGTACTGTTTTTTCCTTTCCTTTGGATAATACTAGCAATGCTGAGAGGGTATCCTGATGCTTGGGCAACTCAGGGTCTCCATACTATTTACCCAGGCCTGCGCCTTGGAGAGGACACTCCAGCTTCGTGGTTAGAGGACAAAAGAAATGACCAGAAAGTGAAAAAAGAGCCCGGTGGAAGGAAAGAAAATCAGTCAACCTCGGGCCAACGTTATTCATCTGTGCCTGGTGTGGAAGGGATTTCCACTTACGAGTTGGCCTCTACAGCCATAACAGACGATGTTCATTGCAGAAGCAATATACACCCCAGGTGCAGTCCATCATCTCCCGAGATGGACGAATGCCATCATCATCATCATCATCATCATCGTTAGCAAAGAAAAAAAAGAGAAAAGAGAAAGAGGGGGAGGAAAGAGAGGGGAAGAGTGGAGAGGGGAAGGGTTCAGAGGGCAAGGATAAAGAGGGGGATGGGCGGAGAGGGGAATGAAGGAGAGGGAAGAGAGGAGAAAGGAAAAGACTGAGAGAAGATAAGAGATGCTGAAGAAAGAGGAGAGAAGTATTCAGTGGGAAGAGAAATGGCTTGAAAGGAGAAAGAAAAAAGATGAAAAGCAAAAAGTTCGCAAGAGAAGTTAAGAAGGGGAAAGAAAGAGAGGAAAAAGAGGAGAGGAAGGAGGAGCAACAGACAAAAAAAGAGAGGATGAAAGAGAGGGTGGCTGATAGAAAAAAAAAGAAAGTAGAAGAATGAGACAGAGAGGAGAGAGTGAGAAGAGAGGATGTAGAACCCTGTTTGCAATTTACAGGTATGAATGAGCAAAACATTCCCATTTGTCCAGGAGGCAAGCAGTTCAACGAACAGTTCGTAAAAGGACTGCTAAAGACCAATTTAAAAATAGCCTGGAACTTTTTGGTGGGGCAATTCTTGTGGGCCATGAGGAACAGGAATGCTCCTCTTTGCTTCACAAAAATACTATGGCCCACTGCCGATCACTCCTGTGTCCCTCCTCCCTCGAGCCAGGTGCATCTCCCCCAACATTTACTACTGACTTTTACTCTAACTTAAATTTCTCCAAGCAGTTGGTGTGGCTAAATTATACCAAAGAGATCTAAACCTGAAAATGCCTCCCTACATTGGCTTTTGGTGGGTCCACTCTGCCAACTTGTGTTTCGATTAAACATTCACTGCAATGTTTTGACAATAATGTGATTAAAATACTAGGAGTACCTTTAATACTGTAGCGTTAACTCGAAATTACTAAGGCGCAAGCACTTAATTAAAATTAGTATACTTCTCCTGTTTTCGTCCAGTTGCCCATTATTTTTACTTGCCTATCCATTTTAGTTTCACTTTATGTTTTACAGTTTTTTTCCTGGACCACTTCTTTATCAAGCCCTTTCCCTTAATTTTTAAAGGTTACAGCACTTCATTTTATTTTACTCTTTGGCAGTTTTAAGTATCTGTTTGTAAGTTGTCACATTTATTTTTAAAATAAAGGATCTTGAAGCCAATGGAAAACCCATGACATAAAAAATTGACCTTGTTGCATTAATCTTTGATTTGAAACTGCTCCCAAGGCAATAGATGTTACGGCTGACAGGTAAACTCAAGTGGCACCACTGAGGCCCAACAGTGTTCGTTCCAATGCTTGTCTATGGTGCTCAATGCTTCATTGTGCCTCAAACAGTACAAGTTATATTCCTTAAAGATAAATTGTGCTGTAAAATTATTTTTGGTTAGCCATAGTTTTTTATGTATTCTTTATTTTGGCAGCTGGGGTGAACAGTACCGAACTAACTGGAATTATTCACATCTTCAGAGGGGCCCATCTATCCTACACTGATTTTCCATTATTATGTGGTTTGCCTGTATTCATAAGTGAAATCCAAAAGAAATGATCTCATATTTCTTGAAATATTAAATGCATGCAAATATGCTGATGCTGTTGAACACTCTGGGGGAGAAATTCAGCTCAGATTTGTCCCTTTTTTGGCATAAAATGGATATTCTAGAGACAAATTGCAGGACGTGATAAACCGCAACCGATCTCCTGGCTGGCTGCCATATTGGATTGAGCAATGTTTAGTTGTCAAGGCCAGTGACCTGAAAACAGCATGGGATCTCACTAAAATACTAAAATAAAGGTCCTGCATCTCCCTCAGGACCTATTTACCAAAATGAACTGTGGGGGCACCAGATTCACTCGATCTTAAGCATGTCCATTAATTCTTGGTGCCAACAAAGGCTGCAACTGTGTTATTTAAAGACGTCCTTAGCTGCATTCAGGCAAGTCTCTGGTTAGCCATTTTAGGCTGCCAATAGACTTGGGAAGCCTTTTCTTGGCTGTGTTAACTGTTATAGTTGTTATGGGAAACTTTTAAAGAGTTACTCATCAGGGGTGCGGCACTCTGTGCAGGGACAGTGACCGAGCATTGTGGTCCCGGGGGGTGGTAGTTGCTGCACTTATTCTACCTATTATCTGCACTATATAGCACTGGTTTAGTTAAATAAAAGCAGAGTGTACCTTTTCTTTAATAAATGCAGGTTTAGGCATCAGCAACACCTAACCACCTTCCCCCCACTCACACCAACCATCAATTGGCCAGCTGCCAATAACCCGTGGGAGTACTCACCCTTTGAGGTTCTGCTCGTCTATCGCAAACACAAAGGTGTTTTGTTATCACTGAGACTCAGTTTGACCCGAGAAAGCTAAGCATAAATGGAATGTATCAGATTAAGCCACTGGCTAAATACACAGCAAAAATGAAAGTGCTTTCCTTTATTGAATAACTTAAATCAAAATCAGTTCACAGAATTTACAATGAAAATATATTTTTTTCCTTTGTGATTATATATAACCAAATACACAGTATGGATTTGAAAAATATATCATTTAACAACAGTTGTTCACTGTCTGTCTACCATAACAGTGAATGGAACTGGCAACTATTATACCACTGGGAATACTTAAACCACTTTTTTGATTGAATTAAAAATTGTAAGGAAATGAATGAAACTTCTGTATTTATTGTCACAAAAAGTACCATTTGCGTTCCAGAAAGGTTTTTTAAATAATCTTCGAAAGTTAGAACATCTCAGGGGATTGCTCATTATTTTGAAATCACAATTGGCATGTGGGCCATGTGAAGTTATATTTTGGCCTAGGATTACAGGCATCTGGGACACTGATGAATTTTAATCTATTACAGCTTCCAAACATCATCAGTTGTGGTGCACAGGTAGTAAGTTCTGAAATATGTGTGCCTGATGAGATCCTTCATGATATCATTGACAATTTCCTTTGGTAGAACGCAAAGCTTCTCTCTTTGGATCCTGCATTCAGCTATCTAAGGCAGCCCAAACCAACTAATGCGGTTCAATGAGAGCCTCTACACATTGCAGCTATACACAGTGCTCAGAAATATACAATATAGAGTCATAGAGTTTTACAGCACAGAAACAGGCCCTTCAGCTCAATGCGCCTGCACTGACCATCAAGCACCCATCCAATCTAATCCCATTTTCCTGCACTTGGCCTTATATGCTATGGCGTTTCAAATGCTCATCTAAATACTTCTTAAATGTTGTGAGTGTTCCTGCCTCAACCACCCCTTCAGGCAGTGCGTTCCAGATTCCAACCATTGTCTGGGTGAAAAAGTTTTTCCTCAACTCCCCTCTAAACCTCCTGCCTCTTACCTTAGATCTATGCCTCCTGGTTACTGACACCTCTGCTAAGAGAAAAAGTTCCTTCCTATCTATCCTATCAATGCCCCTCATAATTTTGCATACCTCAATCAGGTCCCCTCATAGTCTTCTCCACTCCAAGGAAACCAACTCCAGCCCATCCAGTCTCTCTTCATAACTGAAATGCTCCAGCCCAGGCAACATCCTGGTGAATCTCCTCTTTACCCTCTCCAGTGCAATCACATCCTTCCTATAGTGTGGTGACCAGAACTGTACACAGTACTCCAGCTGTGGCCTAACCAGCATTTTATACAGCTCCATCATAACGCAGTGGCGCAGTGGTTAGCACCGCAGCCTCACAGCTCCAGGGACTCGGGTTCGATTGTGGGTACTGCCTGTGCGGAGTTTGCAAGTTCTCCCTGTGTCTGCGTGGGTTTTCGCCGGGTGCTCCGGTTTCCTCCCACATCCAAAGACTTGCAGGTGATAGGTAAATTGGCCGTTGTAAATTGCCCCTAGTATCGGGAGGTGATAGGGAATATGGGATTACTGTAGGGTTAGTATAAATGGGTGGTTGTTGGTCAGCACAGACTCGGTGTGCCGAAGGGCCTGTTTCAGTGCTGTATCTCTAAAAAAAATAATAACCTCCCTGCTCTTATATTCTATGCCTCGGCTAATAAAGGCAAGTATCCCGTATGCCTTCCTAACCACCTTATCTACCTGTGCTGCTGCCTTCAGTGATCTATGGACAAGCGCCCTCTGTACTCCCGAGGGTCCTATCATCCATTTTATATTCCCTTGCCTTATTGGTCCTCCCAAAGTGCATCACGTCACACTTCTCAGGATTAAACTCTATCTGCCACTGCTCTACCCATCTTACCAGGCCATCTATATCGTCCTATAATCTAAGGCTTTCCTCCTCACTATTTACAACACCACCAATTTTCATGTCATCTGCGAACTTATTGATCATACCTATTATATTCATGTCAAAATCATTAAAGTACACTACAAACAGTAAGTGTACCAGCACCGATCCCTGCGATATCCCACTGGTCACAGGCCTCCATTTGCAAAAACAACCCTCGACCATCACCCTCTGCCTCCTTGCACTAAGCCAATTTTGGATCCAATTTGCCAAATTGCCTGGATCCCATTATCTTCTTAACAAATCTCCCATGCGGGACCTTATCAAAAGCCTTACTGAAGTCCATGTAGATTACATCAAGTGCTTTACCCTCATCTACACATCTAGTCACCGCCTCGAAAAATTCAAATTTATTAGACATGATCTCCCCCTGACAAAGCCATGCTGACTATCCCTGATTAATGCCTGCCTCTCCAAGTGGAGAATAATCCTGTCTCTCAGAATTTTTTCCAATAATTTCCCCACCACTGACGTTAGACTCACAGGCCTATAATTACCTGGTTTATCCCTGCTACCCTTCTTGAATAATGATACCACATTAACTGTCCTCCAGTCCTCTGGTACCTCTCCTGTGGCCAGAGAGGATTTGAAAATTTGTGTCAGAGTCCCTGCAATCTCCTCCCTTGCCTCACATACCAGCCTGGGATACATCTCATCTGGGCCTGGGGATTTATCCACCTTTAAGCCCACTAATACAGCTAATACTTCCTCCTTTTTAATGCTAATTTGATCAAGAATTTCACAACCCCCCTCCCTGATCACTACACCTACATCGTCCCTCTCCATAGTGAACACATATGAAAAGTAATCATTCAAAACCCCACCTAAGTCCTCTGGCTCCACACAAGATTGCCTCTTTGATCCCTAATGGGCCCCATTTTTTCTCTGGTTATCCTCTTGCCGTTAACATACTTATAAAACACCTTGGGATTTTCCTTTATCTTGTCTGCCAGTGATTTTTCATGCCCCCTTTTTGTTCTCCTAATTACTTTTTTAATTGCTCCCTACACCGTCAATACTCCTCTAGGGCCTCCGCTGTTTTCAGCCCTCTGAATCTGCCATAAGCTTCCTTTTTTATCCTTATCCAATCCTCTATATACTTTGACATCCAGGGTTCCCTTGACTTGTTGGTCCTACCCTTCACCTTTACAGGAACATGTTGGACCTGAACCCTCACTATTTCGTTTCTGAATGACTCCCACTGGTCTGATGTAGACTTTCCTATAGGAAGCTGCTCCCAGTCCACTTTGGCCAGATCCTGTTTTATCATATTGAAATCGGCCTTCCCAAATTCAGTACCTTTATTTCCGGTCCATCTTTGTCCTTTTCTATAACTACCTTAAATCTGACAGAGTTATGGTCACTATCCCCAAAATGCTCCCCCACTGCCACTTCTACAACTTGTCCAGCTTCATTCCCTAGGATTAAGTCCAGTACCGTTCCTTGTTGTGCTGGCTCAAAAAGCTCTCCTGAATACACTTGATGAATTCCGCCCCTTTAAGCCTTTTGAACTAATACTTTCCCCTCTAATATAGGGGAAGTTGAAATCCCTGACTATTATTACCCTATTATTTTTGCACCTCTCTGAGATTTGCCTACATATCTGCTCCTCTATCTCTCCCTGTCTGTTTGGCGGCCTGTAGTACACTCCCAGCCAACTGATTGCCCCCTTTTTGTTTTGAAGTTCTACCCATATGGCCTCATTAGAGGAATCTTCTTAGATATCATCCCTCCTTACTGCAGTAATTGACTCCTTAATCAACAGTGCAATGCCACCTCCTCTTTTACCCCCCCCCCCCCCCCCCCCCACTATCACGTCTGAAGATTCTATATCCTGGGATATTAAGCTGCCAGTCCTGCCCATCCCTCAACCATGTCTCAGTGATAGCAATAATATCATAATCCCATGTGTTAATCAACGCCCTCAATTCATAAATATAAACCCTCACTGAGGAAAAACTCACTAAAGATCCTACGGACCAGGTCCTCACAAGTCCAGTTTGTGGTATTTAGGAGGGTGAATTGAAAAGTCAACGCAATCGGCACATAAGTGCTTCATATAATGCTCCCAAAAAAGTATTCATAGTTATAATGATAAACTAGTGATTTGGATTGATTGAAATGATCGGGGCAAAATTCAGAGCAGTACTGCCCATTGTTTAGGCACTAAGGGTGGCATTTGGTGTCCAAAATAGCATCTGCGACATACATGCACACTTTTGGAACATGTCACACCAGATGCATATATTGGTGAGGGCATTAGTGAGGAGCAGAGTGAATGGCAGCCAGAATAATGCACAGCAGGTAGACCATGACATCAATCAGCATGCAATGCTGGACGTGATTTTTATGCACATTTTTATACAAGAAACATCCTTGTTTTGGAGAGGGACTCATAAGTTTCCCATGTTATTCACAATGAATACTTCTCAGTCCCCTCTGCCACTAGCCATGCCCCCTAGTCCTTTGAAAAGATTATCTGTTCTTAAGCTGTGCAGCTATTATGGTTGGAGCAGTAGACCAGGGTCAATTCATTTAAATTAAAGACACAATATTCTGCCATGAACTCTGTGGGGCAGGTCAATGCAGTTCCAAGAAAGAGGAAGAAGAGGGATGGAAGGGAACACTTGCATTTTTTATTTCACTCAGCTTTCAATTGTAAATATTCATTAAGACAATATAAAATGGAGCGCAACTCTTAGAAAAGTAGGTGCTTCAAGGTTGCATACTTCCAACTTCATAATATCCCCTACCTCCATTCCTACCTTAACTCATATGCTTCTGAAGCCCTCACCCATGTCTTTGCCACCTCCAGGCACATTCAGTCCAAGGCTCTTTTGGCCAACCCTCCATCCTCTGTAAACTTCTGCTCAATCAAAACTCTGCTGCCTGTATCCTATCCCACATCAAGCCATGCTCAACTATCATCCCTGTCATTGCTGACCTACATTGACTCCCAGTCCCTTAACACCTTCAATTTAAAATTCTTATCCTTGTGTTTAAATTCTTTCCTGGCTTTGCCCTTTCCTATCTCTGGAACCTTTAACATCTCTGCAAACTTCCTCCCTGCCAAACACTGTCTTGAGATTCCCCTCTCCATTTGCCCCACTACTAGCAGCCTTTCCTGTGGCCATAATGTGGAATTCCTTCGATATATCTCTCCACCTCCCTCTCCTCCATTAAGGTCCTCCTTAAAAATCCCCTCCTTCACTAAGTTTTCCCTCCTAATATGTTTTCTGAATGAGCATCCATTTTGGTTATGCCTGGATGAAGCATTTATTTTTCTATGTTAAAAGTGCAATATAGTTCACAGAATCACAGAATTATTACCGCACAGAAGGAGGCCATTTGGCCCATCGTGTCCATGCTGGCTCTCTGAAGGAGCAATTCATCTAGTGCCACTCCCCCGACTTCTCCCCGTAGTCCTGCACATTCTTCCTTTACAGATAATAATCCAATTCCCTCTTGAATACCCCAATTGAACCTGCCTCCACCACACTCTCAGGCAGTGCATTCCAGATCCTAACCACTCGTTACATGAAAAAAAATTTCCTCATGTCTCCATTGCTTCTTTTGCCAATTACCCTAAATCAATGACTTCTTGTTCTTGATCCTTTCACCAAATGGAATAGCTTTTACCTATCTATTCTGCCCAGACCCCTCATAATTCTGAACACCTCTATCAAATTTCCTCTCAACCTTCTCTTCTCCAAGGAAAATAATCCCAACTTCTCTAATCTATCCAGGAAACTAAAGTTCTTTATCCCTGGAACCATTCATGTGAATCTTTTCTGCCCTCTCTCTAATGCCTTCACATCTTTCCTAAAGTGTGATGCCCAGAACTGGACACAATACTCCAGTTCAGGCTGAATCAACGTTTTATACAAGTTTAACATAACTCCCTTGCTTTTGTACTAGACGTCTCTAAAGCCTAGGATGCTGTATGCTTTATTAACCACTCCTTCAGCCTATCCTGCCACCTTCAATGACTTATGCATATATACACTATTACACTGTTACTTACCACACCCACACACACATTCACATGCACACACAAGAATAGATAGGTAAAGAGGAAACAGGTAAGTGGTTTGAAGTGAGGTATGCTTTTGGGATCACACAGTAAACCTATTGAATCCCCTCAGAGGACAGTTTCTCTTTTTAAAATTGCAGGCCTGGGTTGTTTGTAGATTTTTCTAGTGGTTGAGACTTCAGTCTGGAGGCAGTGGTCACTTTCAGCCCTCTGCTGCACCAAGTTGAAGGATAGAATTTGCAGCAGGGCTCCTTCTTCACTTTTTGCTGGATCTCTCACAGCTCTCCACTGGACAGGCTTTTGTGATGTTCTTGTGATCTCTTCCCTCTACTCCAGAGAGTTACTTTTTAAGGTACAAATCTCTCACATGTTGCCTCTGTTAGGAGATGCAACACCCTGTCCCAGTGGTGACCAACAATGGACCAGGATGTGGCGACTTCACACATTATTTGTTTCAGAAGAATGCATTTAATACAGGAACAAAAACAAGAAATGCTGGAATCACTCAGCAGGTCTGGCAGCATCTGTGGAAAGAGAAGCAGAGTTAACGTTTCGGGTCAGTGACCCTTCTTCGGAACTGACAAATATTAGAAAAGTCACAGATTATGAACAAGTGAGGTGGGGGTGGGGCAAGAGATAACAAAGGAGAGGTGCAGATTGGACCAGGCCACATAGCTGACCAAAAGGTCACAGAGCAAAGGCAAACAATATGTTAATGGTGTGTTGAAAGACAAAGCATTAGTACAGATTAGGTGTGAATACACTGAATATTGAACAGCAGCAAGTGCAAACCTGAAGAAAAACAACCTGAAAAAAACAGTGGGTAAGCAAACTGAACAAACTAAGATGAAATGAAATAAATGCAAAAAAAGATTGTAAAAAATGTAAAAAGGAATGTAAAAAAAAGGAAGAAAAAATAACTAAAAATGAAAGTAAAATGGGGGGCTGTCATGCTCTGAAATTATTGAACTCAATGTTCAGTCCGGCAGGCTGTAGTGTGCCTAATCGGTAGATGAGATGCTGTTCCTCGAGCTTGCGTTGATGTTCGCTGGAACACTGCAGCAATCCCAGGACAGAGATGTGAGCATGAGAGCAGGGGGGAGTGTTGAAATGGCAAGCAACCGGAAGCTCAGGGTCCTGCTTGCGGACTGAGCGGAGATGTTCCGCAAAGCGGTCACCCAGTCTGCGCTTGGTCTCCCCAATGTAGAGGAGACCACACTGTGAGCAGCGAATACAGTATACTACATTGAAAGAAGTACAAGTAAATCGCTGCTTCACCTGAAAGGAGTGTTTGGGGCCTGGGATAGTGAGGAGAGAGGAGGTAAATGGGCAGGTATTACACCTCCTGCGATTGCAGGGGAAGGTGCCCTGGGACGGGGACGAGGTGGTGGGGGTAATGGAGGAGTGGACCAGGGTGTCGCGGAGGGAACGATCCCTTCGGAATGCTGACAGGGGAAGGGAGGGGAAGATGCGACTGGTAGTGGCATCACGCTGGAGGTGGCGAAAATGGCGGAGGATGATCCTTTGGATATGGAGGCTGGTGGGATGAAAAGTGAGGACAAGGGGAACCCTGTCACGGTTCTGGGAGGGAGGGGAAGGGGTGAGGGTAGAGGTGCGGGGAATGGGTCGGACACGGTTGAGGGCCCTGTCAACCACAGTGGGGGGAAATCCTCGGTTGAGGAAAAAGGAGGTCATATCAGAAGCACCGTCATGGAAGGTAGCATCATCAGAGCAGATGCGTCGGAGACGGAGAAACTGGGAGAATGGAATGGAGTCTTTACAGGAGGTAGGGTGTGAAGAAGTGTAGTCGAGGTAGCTGTGGGAGTCAGTGGGCCTATAATGGATATTGGTAGACAACCTATCCCCAGAGATGGAGACAGAGAAGTCGAGGAAGGGAAGGGAAGTGTCAGAGATAGACCATGTAAAGGTGAGAGAAGGGTGGAAATTGGAAGCAAAGTTGATAAAGTTTTCTAGTTCGGGGTGGGAGCAGGAAACGGCACCGATACAGTCATCAATGTACCGGAAAAAGAGTTGGGGAGGGGGCCTGAGTAGGACTGGAACAAAGAATGCTCGACATATCCCACAAAAAGACAGGCATAACTAGGACCCATGCGGGTACCCATAGCAACACCTTTTACTTGAAGGAAGTAATTCAGTGTTTAATTCAGGAATGTCTCTTGATGGCTTCAGGATAGGTGTAATTGACACCTCTTAACTTGGAATGTATCCTTTTGTCCTTAACAGATAGTAAAACAGTTTGAATATACAGGGCCAGGCCATTTGACCTTTGGTGGCCAATTTGCTGCACATTATCCATTTTTTTAAAGGAAAAGTCAATTTTTATAACTCTTCAGTTTGGGTTCTGTATTTTCATCGCTGCAGTTCCTGGAAGCACGATAACACCCAGGTCCGTCTGCTCCTCCACCCCCTTTAGAATTGCTACCCTTTATTTAATATTGTCTCTCTGCGTTCTTCCTACCAGAATTAATCACTTCACACTTCTCTTCATTAAATTTCATCTGCCACTTGGCCACCCATTCCACCAACTTGTTTATGTCCCTTTGAAGTTCTACACCAGGGTTGTGTAACCTTTTCAGGTGTAGGGCCGCATTACAATTTTTGCTCGGCCCTGGGGGCCGGTCATCAAATTTTGAAAGGTAAAGATATTAAAAATGTATCTTACGAATAAAAACAACAACAAATGTTCATTTTTGTGAAGAAGCTTTAAAGGAGAAGACTAATTTATTGACTTACTCTCTCATCACTATATTGAAAACTGATTTAGTGACATACCTGGCATTGTTTTTGCTTACATAAGTAATCAATCTCTGCCTGTACATTTGATGTAGCGATGCAGAGTATTCTGGATAGATGTCCACCTTTCAGGAGAGACCTTGATCTCTCTACCCCTCTCCCCGGGCTCTGTGTGTGTCTCTTGTTCTCTTTTCCCTCCTGCTCCCCTCTAGGACTAGGGGACATAGATTGAAAGCTTTGTGCAAAAGATGCAGGGGGACTATGAGAAAGTACTTTTTTACCCATATGGGTGGTAATGACCTGGAACGCACCTGCCACAGGCAGTGGAAGTGGAGACGATCAATGACTTCAAAAGAAAATTGGATGGCCACCTTAGAGAAATAGACTTGCAGGGCTAAGGGGATCAAGCCAGGGAGTGGAATTCACTGCATAGTTCTGTGGAGAGCAGGCATGGTCTCGATGGACAGAATGGCCTCCTTATGTGCCGTAAGTAAATGACTCCTTGACTCGCCCTGCCCCCTCTCCCCTCTCTATCTGTCTCTCTCTCTCCCCGCCCCCCCCCCAGTCTGTCTGTCTCTCTGTCTCCCTCTCCCCCTCTCTCTGTCTCTCCACCCCACCCCAGCTGTATCTCTCGCCCCCTCCCTCCATCCCCATGTCTCCAGTGCTCCCCACTCAGTGTTCCCCACTCAGTGTTTCCTGCTCTCTCTGTCCCCTCTGTCTCTCTGTCCCCCAATCTCTCTCTCTCTGTTCCCTCTCTCTCTGTTCTCCTTTCTCTCTCTCTCTCTGCCCCCCCCTCTCTGTCCTCTCTCCCTCTTTCTGTTCCCCCTCTCTCTGTTCCCCTTTCTCTCTCTCCCTCTCCTCTCTGTTTCCCCCTCTCTCTATCTGTTCCCCCTCTCTCTCTATGTCTCTGTCACTCCCTTTCTCTCCCCCTCTATCTCTCTGTTCCCCTTTCTCTTTCTCTGTTCCCGCCCTCTCTCTGTATTTGTCCCCACCTCTCTCTCTCTTTCTCTCACCCTCTCTCTCTCTGTTCCCCTTTCTCTCTCTCCCTCTCTTTCTCTCTGGCACCCCTCTCCCTGTCTCTGTTATCCCTCTCCCTCTCTTATCCCTCTCTCTCTATGTTCCCCCTCTCTCTGTCTCTCCCCCTCTCTCTCCACCCTCTCACTCTCTCTCTGTCCCTTCTCTCTCTCTCTCTGTCCCCCCGTCTCTCTCTCTCTACCCCCTCCTCGCTCTCTGCACCCTCTCTCTCTGTGTCCTCCCTTTCTCTCTCTATTTCCCTTTCTCTCTCTCTCTCTGCTCCCCCTCCCTCCCTCTGTTCCCCCTCTCCCTCTCTCTGTCTCTGTCGCCCCCACCCCGTTCCCCTTTCTCTCTCTCTCTCTGTTCCCCCTCTGTCTATTTCTGTGCCCCCTCTCTCTATGCCTCTGACCCCCCTCTCCCTCTCCCCTCGATCTCTCTGTTTCCCTTTCTCTCTCTCTCTGTTCCCCCCCCCTCTGTATTTGTCCCCACCTCTCTCTCTCTCTCTCTGGCGCCCCTCTCCCTCTCTGTTCCCCCCCTCTACCTTTCTCTGTTCCTCCCTCTCTGTCTCTCCCCCTCTCTCTCCCCTCTCTCTCTGTCCCTTCTCTCTCTCTCTCTGTCCCCCCTCTCTCTGTCCCCCCCCTCTCTCTCTGTCCTCCCTTTCTCTCTCTGCTCCCCTTTCTCTCTCTCTCTCTCTCTCTCTCTCTCTCTCTCTCTCCCAGTTCCCCCCTCTCTCCCTCTGTTCCCCTTCTCTCTCTCTCTGTGCCCCCTTCCTCTCTGTCTCTATCCCCCCTCTCTCTGTCTCTGCCCCCTCTCTCTCTCTGCTCCCCCTTCTCTCTCTCTGTCCCCTACTCTCTCTGTCCCCCTATCTCTCTCTGTCCCTCATCTCTCTCTCTCTCTGTCCCCCCTCTCTCTGTCCTCCCTTTCTCTTTCTGCTCCCCTTTCTCTCTCTCTCTCTCTCAGTTCCCCCTCCCTCCCTCTGTTCCCCTTCTCTCTCTCTGTGCCCCTCCCTCTCTGCCTCTGTCCCCCCTCTCTTCGTCTGTGCGCCCCTCCGTCTCTGTTCCCCCTTCTCTGTCTCTGTACCCCCTCTCTCTCTGTCTATCCCCCTTTTCTTTCTCTCTGTCCCCCCATTCTCTCTGTTCCCCTTTCTCTCCCTCTCTCTGTTCCCCCTCTCCCTGTATCTCTCTTCATCTCTCTCTCTCCCTCTCTCACACATTGCAGAGAATGGAACGCTCAGTAGATGGTTGGTCAGTTCTTTTAAAAAAGATCACTGTCAGTTTCACAGCTGCTGAAATCGGGAACAGCGGTTTCCCAACTGATTCAGGGTTTTCCGTCAGGCTTTTTTATAAAAGTCAGAACCTGCCGGAAAACCCCGAGTCAGTTGGGAAATGATTGTTCCTGATGTCAGCAGCTGTCAGTTCTGAAACTAACAGCAAAATAATTTAAAAGCCGATCTGACAGCTGGATATTTCCCATCTCCAGTCACGATAAGGAACGACCCCAGCAATAGTTTACAGCTGTGGGCCGGATGGAAATGTTTGGCAGACTGGATCCTGGCCCGCGAGTCATTTGTTGGGCAACCCTGTTCTACACGCTCTTCCTCACATTTCACAATGCTTCCAAGTTTTGTATCATTTGCAAATTTTGAAATTTTGTGCTGATACCAAGGTCAAGGTCATTAATATATATCAGGAAGAACAAGGGTCCAAACACCGACCCCTGGGGAACTCCATTCCAAACCTTCCTCCAACTCGAAAAACATCCATTGACGGCCATTCTCTGTTTCCTGTCACTCAGCCAATTTTGTATCCATGTTGCTACCTTCCCTTTTATTCCATGAGCTATAACTTTGCTCACAAGTCTGGCACTGTATCAAATGCCTTCTGGAAGCCCATGTACACCACATCAACAGTATTGCTCTCATCAACCCTCTTGGTTACCCCTTCAAAAAACTCCAGCAAGTTAGTTTAACATGATTTTCGCTTAAATCCATGCTGCCTTTCCTTAATTAACCCACATTTGTCCATGTGAATATTAATTTGGTCCTGAATTATTGTTTCTAGAAGTTTTCCCACCACCGAAGTTAAACTGACTGGTCAGTAGATGCTGGGCTCATCTTTACATCCTTTTTTGAACAAGGGTGTAACATTTGCAATTCTCCAGTCCTCTGGCACCACTCCTGAGTCTAAGGAAGACAGGAAAATTATGGCCAGTGCCTCTGCAATTTCCACTCTCACCTCCCTCAGTATCTTTGGATACATCTCATCCAGCCCTGGTGCTTTGTTAACTTTACATATAGACAGCCTATCTAATACCTTCTCCTTATCAATTTTAAATCCTTCTAGTGTATTAATTACCCTCACTTTCACTGAGGCCTGGGTAGCATCTTCTTCCTTGGTAAAAACAGATGCAAAGTATTCATTTAATACCTCAGTTATTCTCCCTTTCTCCATTGGTAAATCCCCCTTTGGTCCCTCATTGGCGTCACTCCACCTTTTACCACCCTTTAACTATTTATATGCCGATAGAAGACTTTGGGATTCCCTTTTATGTCAGCTGCCAGTCTCTTTACATATTCGCTCTTTGCTTCTCTTATTTGCTTTTTCACTTCCACTCTGAACCTTCTATATTCAGCCTGATTCTCCAAGCAAAGGGAATAAATTATTTTCTACAACTTTAAAAAATAGAAAGACTTGCACTTATATGGCACCCTGCACATGTCCTCAGGACATCCCAAAGTACTTTACAGCCATTGCAATACTTTTGTGGTCACTATTGTAATGTAGGAACTTGGCCATATCAATGATCAATACAATGTGTTTGTGTGTGTGTGAGACAGAGAACATTTTATGTCCCTAGCATATTACTTCATGACGTATTTAAGATACCAAAAAAAGTTGGTTTATAATGAAGCTTCAAAAACCTGACCTTGCTCTCCGGATGTTATATTGGGATCCAATGTGCCCTCTAGTCCTTTTAAGTTTTTTTCCATGTTAGTGCGCCATGAATCATAAGCAATGTTTTTTGAAGTATAATACTTTGCAGTACTGCAATCAGATTTTTATTTCGTTGGACAGTAATGTCTTTTCACATTAATGTATATAAAGAAAAGCTTCCTGCATGGCAAAAAAAAAAATTGAAATTAGTGCAATATTTATTTTATTGAATATAATCATTTTCAACCAATCAACAAAATTAAACAAAGCTATTAAAGAAAGAAGTTTAGCCACATATTAAAAGTTTAAAAAGTAGTCAAGTAAATAAAAGACATTTCATATGGATGTTCATATTACATTATTAAAAAAAGTTGGTTCCAAATGTTTTCTAATCATCTGGAGCCCTGTTTAGTCAGCAGAGTAATATTAAAACATATCTCAATTTGTTTCAAAAGGCATAAAAGCATTTTAACCATGTATTGCAAAAATGTTGTTTTATAAAAAGCTGCCCTAAAGTATTGGGATTAAACTGTCAAAATGTGCTGACATCTATTTTGCAAAATTCGATTGCACAGCACCTATTTTTTCAGTGCTACAGGTGCGGTTTTGCGTTGGTGAGACTGTTGGTGTGGCCAGTAGTTGCTTGTGCAGAAAGTATGCACAATAGGCAGATCATGACATCAGTCAATGTGTAACGCTGATTTGACTATAGCAAGAAATTCAGGATTGAGGATTCTCTTACCCCAACCTAAGCAAGATACAGTGGGTTGGATTTTATGCAGGTGGCGGGAGTCCTGGCGCTGAGCTAGAAAGGCGAGGGGATCCCTGCCTCGGCCGTTTTAGCGATCCCCAGTTGCATTTCATGGGGCTCAGGCAGTTATCCATCCAGAGCCAGGGTTCCTGTCCCTTTAACAACAGGGATTCTGCCTCCAAGAGCTGCCAGCCAATCAGAGGGTCCCAGCAGCGCCACCAGGAGCAGTGACCACTGCTGAAATAGTAGTAGTCTCAGGAACAGGAGTAGGCATGGAGCCCCAGAGTGCAGGTAAGTGGTCCAGGCTTGTCAGGGCCAGATAGTCTCACCCCGGCGAGGTGTTGTCGAGGGCTGGGGAGGGTTTATTGTTGGTGCAGGGGTGGCCTTTGCCACTGGGGGCTTTGCGTAATCTACAGATTACCCATGCAGCAGGGCCCCCAAACGCCGCCCCCACCCCGCTCACAGGGAGGCCGCCTAGTGATAGTGGGTGGCCTCTCCATGTGACGGTGGCACTCCCCTCCCACACAACCGCCGCTGGTAAAATACCAGCAGCAGCAAGAACAGGCCCTTAAGTGGATGTTAATTAGCCACTATTGGCCTCTGGGTGGGAAAGCGATGGGCGCTCCACCCCTCGCCTTCCCTTGCTATTTTATGGGCTCTCCCCCATGCCTCTCTGCCCATTCCAAGAGGACAGATAAATTTCTGCCCAGTGTTTGCAACATCTCCATTTTACAAAGGAGGTGCTGACTGAAATCTGCCACCTGCAGCCTCAGAGCAGGGCAAGGATGACGCTTCTGGTGGCTGTAGAGATGACCATGGCCATGAACTTCTTTGCATCAGGTTCTTTTCAGGCGAAAGCAGACGACATCTCCAATATCTCACAGTTTGTCGTCCACTGCTGTGAATGGGAGGTGACTGAAGCACCATACATTAGGAGAGGGGAGAGCATTGAATTCTCTTTTTCCAGACAGAAGCAGGTGGAGCATGCACATGTCTTTGTCAGGAAATTGAGCTTCCCCATGGAGCAGGGTGCCATCAACTGCACACACATTGTTTTGCAGACACTGCATCTAAATGCAGAGATGTGCTGCAACCGCAAAAGGTCCCACTCCCTGAAAGTACAGCTGGCGTGTGATCATGCTCAGCACAACCTAAAGGTGAATGCCCAATATCCTGGCAGCAGTCATGATGCCTTTATTCTGCACTAGTCCGCACAACATCAAACCAGAAGGTGGCTTTCTGGTGACCACCTCGCTCATGACTTCACTGCTTAACCCAAGCACATCATAGAATCACAGAATTGTTACAGCGCAGAAGGAAGCCAATTGGCCTATCATGTCTGCACCAGCTCTCTGAAAGAGCAACTCCCTCAGTTCAATTCCCCTGTCTCTTCCCCATAACCCTGTACATTCTTCCTTTTCATATGGGGTAAGAATGGAGCTAGGGCAAATAAATTGGATTCAAAGGGCTGGCAGGAAAACCAGTAGATTAACGATGGGCTACCTTCAAAGAAGAGATATTTCGGGCACAGTCAAGGTATGTTCCCCCTTTAGAATTGTACCCTTTATTCTATATTGTCTCTCCATGTTCTTCCTACCAAAATTAATCACTTCACATTTCTCTGCATTGAACTTCATCTGCCACCTGTCCGCCCATTCCACCAACTTGTCTATGTCCTTTTGAAGTTTTACACTATCCTCGTCACAGTTCAAATTGCTTCCAAGTTTCGTATCGTCTGCAAACTTTGAAATTGTGCCCTGTACACCAAGGTCTAGGTCATTAATATATATCAGGAAAAGCAAAGGTCCCATCACTGATCCCTGGTAAACTCCACTACAAACCTTCCTCCAGCCCAAAAAAAATCCATTAACCACTACTCTTTGTTTCCTGTCGCTCAGCTGGTTTTATATCCATGTTGCTACCGTCCCTTTTATTCCATGAGCTACATGTTTGCTCACAAGTCTGTTGTGTGGCACTGTATCAAATGCCTTTTGAAAGTCCATGTACACCACATCAACAGCATCGACCTCACCAACCCTCTCTGTTGCCTCCTCAAAAAATTCCAGAAAGTTAGTTAAACATGATTTTCCCTTAAGAAATCCATGCTGACTTTCCATAATTAACTCGCATTTGTCCATGTGATTATTGATTTTGTCCCAATTTTTTTTTTTCTAGATGTTTTCCCACCACCAAAGCTAAACTGACTGGCCTGTAGTTGCTGGGCTTATCTTTACACCCTTTTTTGATCAAGGGTGTAATGTTTGCAATTCTCCAGCCCTCTGGCACCACCCCTGAGTCTAAGGAAGACTGAAAAAGTATGGCCAGTGCCTCTGCGATTTCCGCCCTCACTTCCCTCAATATCCTTGGATGCATCTCATCTGGCCCTGACTCTTTATCCACTTTAAGTACAGGCAGCCTATCTAATACTTCCTCCTTATCAATTTTAAATCCCTTTAGTATCTTACTGACCTCCTCTTTCAACATAGCCTGGGTTGCATCTTCTTCCTTGGTAAAGACGGATGCAAAGTATTCCTTTAATACTTCAGATATGCCTTCTGCCTCCATGTGTAAATCCCCTTTCTGGTCCCTTTTACTATTTATTTGCCTATAGAAAACTTTGGGATTTCCTTTCATGCTAGCTGCCTGTCTCTTTTCATGCTCTTTCTTTGCTGCTCTTATTTGCTTTTACACTTCCCCTCTGGACCTTCCATATTCAGCCTGGTTCTCAATAGTATTTTCCACCTGGCATCTGTCATAAGCACACTTTGACTTCTTTATCTTAATCTCTACCTCTTTTTTCATCCAAGGTGTTCTGGATTTGTTTGCCCTACTTTTCCCCTTCAAGGGAACAGACCTTGACTGTGCCCGAACTATCTCTTCTTTGAAGGTAGCTGACTGTTCATCTATTGGTTTTCCTGCCAGCTTTTGAATCCAATTTATTCGCCCCAGCTCCATTCTTACCCCATTGAAGTTGGCCTTCCCCCAGTTAATTATTCTTACCCTGGATTGTTCTTTGTCCTTTTCCATAGTCAGCCTAAACCTTATGATACAATGATCACTATCCCCTAAATGCTCTCCTACTGTTACTTGCTCCACTTGGCCCACCTCATTCCCAAGAACCAGGTCTAGCAGTGCCTTCTTTCTTGTTGGTCTAGCAATATACTGTTGTAGAAAATTTTCCTGAACACACTCTAGGAACTCTTGCCCCTCACTGCCCTTTACACTACTATTATCCCAGTCTCTGTTTGGATAATTAAAGTCACCCATTATAACTACCCAATAATTTTTGCACCTCTCTGTAATTTCCTTGCAAATTTGGTCCTCCATGTCCTTCCCACTAGCTGGTGGCTTATAGACGACACTGAGCAATGTAACAGCACCTTTTCTTGTTCCTTAGCTCTAGCCAAATTGATTCTGTCCTCAACCCCTCTGGGACATCCTTTTTCTCCAACACTGCAATGCTCTCCTTCATCAATACCGCCACTCCTCCCCCCCACCCTGCCTTTTTTCCCTTTCCTATCTTTTCTGAACACCTTGTATCCAGGAATATTTAACACCCAGTCTAGCCCTTCTTTGAGCCAGGTTTCTGTTATAGCCACAACATCATATTTCCACAAGGCAATCTGCACCTGTACCTCACCAGTCTTATTAACCACACTCTGCGCATTCACGTAGTTGCACATTAACCCTGATACAGACTTTATTACTTTCTCTCTTTCTCTGACCCCACCTAATAACGTACTATTCCCTACTCTCGTGCTATCTATCTGCCCCAGTATTCTGTGCATCTTGGTATTCCTCTCTAACACTTGCTCCTGGTTCCCACACTTCAGACGTTACCAGTTTTGCTTCCCTTCAATCTGAGCTCCCTCTCAGGTTCCCATCCCCCTGACAATTTAGTTTAAGCCTTCCCCAACAGCACTTGCAAATCTCCCTGTGAGGATATTTGTGTCAGTCCTGCTAAGATGCCACCCATCCATCTTGTACAGGTCCTACCTGCCCCAGAACCGGTCACAATGTCTCAGAAATCCGGTTCACGCCGGTAGCTTGCATACAATATGAGCCATGAGCCAATGAGAGCCATGCTGCCACATGAAAAGTTAGCAAGCAGACCAAAGGGGCACTCAAGAAATGCTGCTGCTGCCTGGACCTTACTGGAGAAACTCTGCAGTACTCACCAGTCCTAGTTCTCAGTCACCATGAAGATCAACATGGCACTCTATTTCTATGCAAGTAGATCCTTCCAGATGGGAGCTGGGGACATTGCCAACATATCACAGTCTGCCATGCAACACTGCAGCAGGATTCCCAATGGTGCAGGGAGCCATCGACTGCACCCACGTGGTCTTGTGGGCAACACATATTAATGGGGAGATGTAACACCATCACAAGGCTATCACTCCCTTAATGTGCAGTTGGCGGGCGAACATGCACAGAGCATCACCTTGGTGAATGTTCACCATCCTGGCAGCAGTCGTGATGCTTTCCTCCTGTGCCAGTCAGCTGCTCCTGCCATATTTGAGCCACCATGATGAACCAGAGGCTGGCTGCTTGGTGACAAGGACTACCCACCCTCCACGTGCCTTATGATAATGTTTCTGCTGACTATGTACAAGTGTGACCGTGCAGCAGCTGGAAGGCACCACACAAGTCTTGTTCCATGGTAAATACTGTGCATGCGGGGCTGCACAAAAATATTTAAATGTGCCACATATTGAAAAACTAGCCACGCACAACAATGACATTTTAAATAGAACATTGCTCATGACTCCTCTCTGCTACCTGGCCACCCATGGACAGCGTACCTCCAATGACAGCCATGCTGCCATCAGGAATGTTATGGAGCAGACTACTGGCATTCTAAATCAATGGTTCAGATACCTAGACCGCTTGTGGGGAGCCATCTAATACTCACTGGAACATGTCTCCAAATTTGTAGTGGACTGCTGTGTCCTCCACAACCTTGCTCTCATGAAAGTGCAGCTCTAGCCACCAGGCCTTTGGCATGGACTTCAGGAGAAGAAAGATGAGGAGGAGGAGGAGGAAGAGCTGAGCCATTCAGGACCTCATCACACTGGATGGGCTATAAGAGGCTCATCAGAATCCAGTTCACGTAAAATCTCATCTTCACAATCGATCCTCAATTCTATATCTTTCCTTCCCTCTGTTGTAGACCATGACAAAATTCTGAAGTAAAAGACACCACAAAAAAAAATTCCATCACAACTTTATCTAAAACTTCCAATCATATGTACAGAAATGCACTATTCCCTCTTGTGCATTCCCTGACTGCCTGTCTTCCATGTGCCTTTGCTTGGCCTAGTGGTCCTATGCAGTGCTACCCCAGTAGCTGTATCATGGTAGGCAGATAGGTTCTGACTTTGGGGGAGACTGCAAACAGCCTTGCAGGATGAACTTGAGCAGCTCTAGCCTTAGAAGGGCCGGCTTTGGGCTGTGCCACCTCAGCATGGGAAGAAGCATTCTGAGCTGGATGGCTGATAGACAACAGCAAGGTCGCTGGCGGAGGTGACAGTGGTGGGAGGATGAATGCTGTCATCATGAGAGAGGACAGCAGGTTTGTGTACCATGGAGCTACTGCCACTCTCCCAGGGCATGGCTTCAGCAATCCTAGTGCTGGAACACAGATTTCTGGACTGCTGTGTGCCCTGCAGGCCCCTTTGAGCACTGGTATCCACAGCCATAATGTCAGCAGTCTGATCCTGCATAGCAGCAAGCTGTGCTTGCACGACTTCAGTCTGAGCTTCCACTGCAGCACTCAGACATTGTGTGGCTTCTGGTTGTGCTCAAACGGAAGCTGAGACATGGTCATCAGATGCTGCAACATGATTGGGTCTGTAAGTGCTCTCATGGAGTCGGCCACCAGTTCTACATTGGAAATGGTGGGCTCCAAGCTCTGCAGAAAGCCTTGCGCCAAGTTGGTGCCAGACACCTTCCTGCACCTTAACAGTGATCAGAGGCTTGCTGGCAGTCCTGTCAATGCACCAAGCATTTCTGCATGTACACCCATCAGTCTTTTTCTTTACACTGCCCATCAAAGTTCTCATCTGAGTCCTCTACAACAGAACTCATCTGTAGCCTCCCCCTCCGATGAGCTGGCACCTGGTCCACCCTTTTGCCCTGCCCTACCCTGGCTGCAGGCCAATCGTGTCTGGTGACTCACCGGGCCCAATTTACCCAACCATTAGGAGACTGGCTGGGAGGCGGGGAGTGGGGACCATAAAATAGTGAGGAAAGGCAGGGATGGAGTGCCTGTTGCCTTCCTGCTGCCATTCAATTTTTTTGGGTGCGGGGAATGCTGAATTTGGCCTTCTCATCCAGAGGCCAATTGTGGCCTTAAGTGGCCACTTAAGGGCCTCTTTCTGCCACTGCTGGCACTTTACCAGTGGCTGGAGGGAGCCCTGCCATGTGGGGAGGTTACCTGGTAAAATAAATCAGCCTCCCTGTGGCCTGGGGACGGTGCGCTTCTCCCTGGGAAATCAATGGCCCACAGAGGGCCCTGACAGAAAAGGCTGCCCCTCTGCAAACAACCACCCCCTTCCGTCAAAGAGCACACTCCCCTCCACCCCCTTAACTACCTGAGATCCGAGACTCCAGCGTAGTTCCTGGACCTGGGCCTCCACCCAGGCTGGTGGAGCTGCTGGTAATGCTGAGCTGCCAGCCTTCTGATTGCCTGACAGCTCTTGAAGGCGTGCTCCCTGTTCTTTAAGGGACGGGGACCCTGATGACAAGCAGCTAATGCCCGCCATGCAATTTGGTCAGGGATCCAAAAAAGGGATGAGGCGGGGTCACTCCTTCTTTCTGGTCTGTCACCGAGACCCCTGCCGTCAAGGTAAAATCCAGCTCATCACGTTTAGATCTCACCGCTATGCTTCCCTCTAAAATACGCAGAGTGCCAGTATTTGAGCTGATGGGTGTGACAGTGAGAGTGAGTGACAGAGTTTCATCATCATCAGTCTCTTCTTCTTCGGCTCCTGCACCACTGCCAGGTCAGGTCACAGTTCTTTGATATCTGAAAGGAGAAAGGCACAAGGGTAGGGTTCAACATTCACTATTTTTTTTGGAGTGCGCAGATGATTTGTTTCAGTATGCAGTCTCTTTAAATTTTTTTGCCCCGCATGCACAGTAATTTAAAGGGGTCGATTTGTGCGCAGCTGGATCTTTTGGGTTGTTACGCGGCCGCATTATTTAGAGGGAACATCGGCAGGGATGCAGTGTGGAAGGGTTGGGGAACGCAAGAAGTGGACACTTATACCATGTGCAGCTTGGAAAACAGAAAAGATTTTGTAATGAGGGGAAAGTGGAATGTGAGAAGGAGAAATAGAATGAGCATACTGCCATCTTCAATCCTTTTAACCCCACAGTTGGCCATGGTCTCAGACGTGGCTGCTCCAATGATAATGAGCACAGTCTCCTCCATTGGGCTGAGGGCATCTATCTGTGCCTGTCCCCCGTAACCCCAGTGTGTGCTGCTGCCTTTGTTTGTGTGCCACCTTGTCCTGTAAGAGAGAGAGAAGTCTGCCAGTGAGTGTGGAGCAATGTGTTTAGGTGATGTGCCTGTCGTAGTTGAATAGGTGGCAGTGTTTGCAAAATGTGAGATGTGGGTGTGAGGCTTGCAGCAGAGCTTACTGTGTAAGGGTGAGGTGAATCTATGAATGCTAGATACAAGTTGTGATTGATGAAAGTTGTTGGCAGGTGAATGATGGGGGTGTGGTGCATTAAGCAGTGTGTCAGGCTCATGGTGAAGTTGGTGGGATGTGGCATTTGAAGATGGATTCACTGACCTTGATCACTCAGGTCAAATTTATTTCTTTTAGCACTATATCCAGCTCCTCAGGGCTACACTGCTGCCATTGACTGACACAGCTACCTGCTCCTACTGCCTTCTCAGTGTTTGTCTGGAGGGCCTCCTGCTCTCCTCTGGATAGTGGATCTCTCTCTTCCTGTCAGCCTCGTGCACCAAGGCCTCCAGTGCTATGCCGGAGAACTTTGGAGCCTGCTCTCTTCTGCCATATTGTTCTATTCCTGTGTCTTTCCCAGGTCAAAGTCATTTGTGCAATGAATTCCAGCACCTACTCCAGACAAAATGCTCCTCCTCTTTAAGAGTTGGAGGTTTGCTTTAAGTAATGCAAGCTAGTTTGAACTCCTGCTTGCCTCTCACGAATTTGCAGCACCTGCTCAGGCATGCAGCCATTCAACAACATGCTTAGCTCTGGCTGCATGCTGCAGTCATGCAAATGAGCAGGCAGCATAAAGTTTGCTTGCTGCCTGTACCAGAATAAATGAACAGGGTTCAATCGCGCATTGTGATCTCCATGACCGTTTACTAATCTTATCCAGTTTTTCTCCACTAGTTAAAAACATATACAAGGCCAAGAGTTAGGGAACTCAATTCCAGATGAAAATGGCATTAAAAAAGAATATGAAGCATGGAAATAGAAGTCATTCAACACACCAAACGTACTGTTTCCATGGAGCCTGTAAAATCTTTACCATCATTAACCTCCAAAGAAAGATTTCTGCACAAAACCTCTCTGTTCCCAAAGCATAATCAAGCAAATTGCTATCATATTTTGCCAAACTACACTGTCACTGCTCAACTGTACTTCACTGCCCTCCATAGAAAACAGCAATTTTTAAAGGATTCAAACAACACAGCTTCAATTGCTTTTACCTATCAACATTGTACCAGGAACATACTAATCCATACTTTTGCTTGTGACTCAATTTTAATCAGTGTCCTCAAATTCTGCAATTACAATCCAGACTAAATAGTGTACTTACAACTACTTGATGTAAATCAGTACTTGGAGCTATGATGTTGTGGCCATTACGGAGACTTGGGTATCACAGGGGCAGGAATGGATGTTGGATGTTCCGGGGTTTAGATGTTTCAAAAGGAATAGGGAGGGAGGCAAAAGAGGTGGGGGAGCGGCATTGCTAATCAGGGATAGTATCACAGCTGCAGAAAGAGAGGCCGTCGAGGAGGGTTTGTCTACTGAGTCATTATGGGTGGAAGTCAGAACAGGAAAGGAGCAGTCACTTTATTGGGAGTTTTCTACAGACCCCCCAATAGCAACAGAGACACGGAGGAACAGATTGGGAGGCAGATTTTGGAAAGGTGCAGAAGTAACAGGGTTGTTGTCATGGGTGACTTCAACTTCCCTAACATTGATTGGAACCTCCTTAGTGCAAATAGTTTGGATGGAGCAGTTTTTGTCAGATGTGTCCAGGAAGGTTTCCTGACTCAATATGTAGATAGGCCGACTAGAGGGGAGGCTATGTTGGATTTGGTGCTTGGCAACGAACCAGGCCAGGTGGCAGATCTCTCGGTGGGAGAGCATTTCAGTGATAGTGATCACAACTCCCTGACCTTTACTATAGTCATGGAGAGGGACAGGAGCAGACGGGATGGGAAAATATTTAATTGGGGGAAAGGGAATTACAATGCTATTAGGCAGGAACTGGGGAGCATAAATTGGGAACAGATGTTCTCAGGGAAATGCACGACAGAAATGTGGAGGTTGTTTAGGGAGCACTTGCTGCGACTGCTGGATCGGTTTGTCCCGATGAGGCAAGGAAGGGATGGTAGGGTGAAAGAACCTTGGATGACAAGAGATGTGGAACAGCTAGTAAAGAGGAAGAAGGAAGCTTACTTAAGGTTGAGGAAGCAAGGATCAGACAGGGCTCTAGAGGGTTACAAGGTAGCCAGGAAGGAACTGAAGAATGGACTTAGGAGAGCTAGAAGGGGATATGAAAAAGTCTTGGCGGGTAGGATTAAGGAAAATCCCAAGGCGTTCTACACTTATGTGAGGAACAAGAGGATGGCCAGAGTGAGGGTAGGGCCGATCAGGGATACTGGAGGGAACTTGTGCCTGGAGTCGGAGGAGGTAGGGGAGGTCCAAAATGAATACTTTGCTTCAGTATTCACTAGTGAGAGGGACCTGGTCATTTGTGAGTACAGCGTGAAACAGGCTGATATGCTCGAACAGGGTGATGTTAAGAGGGAGGATGTGCTGGAAATTTTGAAAGACATGAGGACAGATAAGTCCCCGGGGCCAGATGGGATATACCCAAGGATATTACGGGAAGCGAGGGAAGAGATTGCCGTGCCTTTGGCGATGATCTTTACCTCCTCACTGTCCACTGGAGTAGTACCAGATGATTGGAGGGTGGAAAATGTTATTCCCTTGTTCAAGAAAGGGAATAGGGATAACCCTGGGAATTATAGACCAGTCAGTCTTACGTCGGTAGTGGGCAAATTATTGGAGAGGATTCTGAGAGACAGGATTTATGATTATTTGCAAAAGCATAGTTTGATTAGAGACAGTCAGCATGGCTTTGTGAGGGGCAGGTCATGCCTCACAAGCCTTATTGAATTCTTTGAAGATGTGACAAAACACATTGATGAAGGAAGAGCAGTGGATGTGGTGTATATGGATTTTAGCAAGGCGTTTGATAAAGTTCCCCATGGTAGGCTCATTCAGAAAGTAAGGAGGCATGGGATACAGGGAAAGTTGGCTGTCTGGATACAGAATTGGCTGGCCCATAGAAGACAGAGGGTGGTAGTAGATGGAAAGTATTCTGCCTGGAGCTCGGTGACCAGTGGTGTTCCGCAGGGATCTGTTCTGGGACCTCTGCTCTTTGTGATTTTTATAAATGACTTGGATGATGAAGTGGAAGGCTGGGTTAGCAAGTTTGCCGATGACACGAAGGTTGCTGGAGTTGTGGATAGTGTGGAAGGCTGTTGTAGGTTGCAACGGGACATTGACAGGATGCAGAGCTGGGCTGAGAAGTGGCAGATGGAGTTCAACCTGGAAAAGTGTGAAGTGATTCATTTTGGAAGGTCGAATTTGAATGCGGAATACAGGCTTAAAGACAGGATTCTTGGTAGTGTGGAGGAACAGAGGGATCTTGGGGTCCATGTCCATAGATCGCTCAAAGTTGCCACCCAAGTTGATAGGGTTGTTAAGAAGGCGTATGGTGTGTTGGCTTTCATTAACAGGGGGATTGAGTTTAAGAGCCGCGAGGTTATGCTGCAGCTCTATAAAGCCCTGGTTAGACCACACTTGGAATATTGTGTTCAGTTCTGGTCGCCTCATTATAGGAAGTATGTGGAAGCTTTAGAGAGGGTGCAGAGGAGATTTACCAGGATGCTGCCTGGACTGGAGGGCATGTCTTATGAGGAAAGGTTGAAGGAGCTAGGGCTTTTCTCATTGGAGCGAAGAAGGATGAGAGGTGACTTGATAGAGGGGTACAAGATGATGAGAGGCATAGATAAGGGTGGATAGCCAGAGAACTTTTCCCAGGGCGGAAAGGGCTATCACCAGGGGGCATAATTTTAAGGTGATTGGAGGAAGGTTTCGGGGAGATGTCAGAGGTAGGTTCTTTACACAGAGAGTGGTGGGTGCGTGGAATGCACTGCCAGCGGTGGTAGTAGAAGCAGATACATTAGGGACATTTAAGCGACTCTTGGATAGGTACATGGATGATAGTAGAATGAAGGGTATGTAGGTAGTTTGATCTTAGAGTAGGTTAAAGGTTCGGCACAACATCGTGGGCCGAAGGGCCTGTACTGTGCTGTACTGTTCTATGTTCTATGTTCTAAACTCTTCAGCATTTTTCATCCCTAGATTTTACATAATGAAAGCAAGTTCAATTCTTCAAAACAAATTGAAATTTGGGCCTCTTCTCTGAACCCTCTCCAAAAGATCCATGTGTGGATTTTGACTTTGTGCGGTTGTGTAGAATGGGTAATAGTGAGTTGCCAGCTCATTTCACATCTCTCCTGATTTTGATTTCCATTGAAGTCAACTCATTATCACTTGTTTTACATTATTGCACAGAGTCAAAATGTCTTTATAAATATTGAACACATGCTTACAGTAAACTCTAATTTTGATTCATGGTCAAATGCCTTTGAAATATCTTCTTGTGTTTGACTGTATTGCACTTATGGAAAAGCAAATAATTATGGAAGGACAATGTTTATTGATGCTACAATGTGTAATGATAACAGTGGAGACCCATAGAAATGAAATAACTGCCACGATAAAATCTATGTAACACTCAGCAGAATGACTGGATTTAGAGGTAATGCTAGGCACTTTTCATTAGGTGAAACATTTCAGCCACTCTTTTTTTCTTACCCAAATATTTTTTTGATGTCTGGCAGATATTACATTGCACTGTTTTAGTTGCCTAACTGCATATTATTCTTACGCTTTCAGGATGCAACTGTACATAATTTTTGAAAAATTCCCCCACCCCCTTCAATTTTAACTAATCTTTTGCCGTGGTACCATTCTATCTTAAAATAAATGTTCAACAAGAACTTTTAGAACTATTTGGAAGAATATGCATTTTATCTCAATGTCACTTTAAGTTACTTTTTCTCTTTACACACTGGGGTGGGGGGGGGGGTGGGGGTTGGTGGTTGAGACATTTGTGAAGGTCAAATTTTTTATTTCCAAAAGCTAAGATAGAAATTATAATCACTAGAACTGATTGATTAGTATCTTTCGCTCTGATTTTAACCTAACCCACCCAATGCAGCATGAAATCAGATGGAGCGTAAGTTGGGCATCTGATCCAAACCCATCTCTTTCTCATCGGGCAGCTCAAGTTAAAACTGGGGCTATAATATTTTCCTCGTAGAATTATTCTTTACCAACATTTTTTAATATTGTTCTTATATCGTTACCATATGATAGTATACTGATAGATGGATTTATTGTTTTCACTCCCTGTAAAATAACCTAAAATCATATGCCCATCTTCCACCTTCAGAATAAAAGCCACATCATATAGAGCAAATCTTGAGAAGGGCAGGCTGCGTCGGCAGAAGGATGGAATTTATGTCGGAAACCCAGAAGTTTGGGTTTCCTTGCAAGCTGTGGAGTTTGGGTTTGACAGGTACCCTGACCAGAAGTCAGCCTGATTGACAGGCTTGGCTTGCAGTTAGATAAGGAGCACGCCCCAGCCGTAGGTAGGGAGTCTACCGCTGCTAGTGCAAGTATGGAGGATATCCGATCCCCATCGCTGAAGGGGGTGGTTGAGTTTGTATGTGGGAAATGGTTTGATGTTGGGGAAGGTTGCTTGGGGGCCGGAGGGAAGCATTTAGCTTCTTCTTGAAGCTGTCCTCATCTCCCTTCAGCTACTGGGTTTCTCAAGGCCTGGGAAACCCAGTCAGCCAAGAATAAACCTGCAAAACAGGGATAATCACAGACTGTTAGCCTCAGGAAAATGTTTAATTGGCCAATTTGCTTACTGGGGGTGAGTTGGCTGCCCCATGTCCCTCCTCTGTTAAACCAGAAGTAAGCATGTTGGAGGTGGGTTGGAGTTGACTTTGAGATTTTTAAAATTTTAACATCTCACCCAACCCACCTGTTTTTGGGAGTTCAGATTCAAACCAATGTTGCTGATTAAAGCTCTGATTCTGGGAGCTTACAGAAAGGAAGTGAATATTCATATATTTTCCCATTATTTTTGGAGGAGGCAATAATTGCTCGACTTTTTCCCAAAGCACTGTTATGAACGAAACTAAGTATTACTGTCCTATAGATTATCCTTAAGGAACATCAAATGTTGGCATTTTATTCTGTTTTAAACAGGGAAGCTTGTTTAAAACAAAAAGGTGTCTTGCAGATGTAATATGAGGTACCAAAAACTATTGCAGAGTGGCTCGCTACATTTTACTATCAATTTGGCACAATATTATTTATTAGCCTGTTAAACATAATGTTGTGGTCTCCCTTTTAAACCCTGCATTGGAATTATTGAAACAACTGAAACAAAAATAAAATATAATGAAGTACATTTGGTTTGCTCACCCTATTTTAAAGTTATTTTTTCTTCTCTTATGTCTTACATCAAACATAATTCCCTCACTTTTGTGGTGGGGGCCGTGGGCGATGTGCTGCTAGTCCTTTGCTAGTGATAATCTTATTCAGGACATTGTGAAACACTCAAGAGCATTCCTTGGTAACTCTGCAGATGACTTTCTCTCCCTCTATCGGTGTAAGATGGTTTCCCCATTGATAATTCCCTAATGGTAGATGCAGCATTCGCCAGATTGTAAATCATGGGCCTGAGCCAACTGTTTTTTAATGCTGCAGCAAAAGGAGTGAAACAATCTTTGACTGAACTCCTGGCCCAGGAGAGACCTACTTTAAGGCATAGAAAGAGGATATGCAACTTTAGCATGAAATTAATATGATGACAAAACCAAAATGATACACTGCTTCACATTTAAAGGAATAAACTGAAATGTTGATAATTGTGGCTATTGTGTTGAGTTATATGAAAGAACAAGTCTTCAAGAACATGCTTGATTGTTTGAGGTGGAGAAACCAACTGAGAAAACCTAAAGACAGTCATTATGTCATTTCATGGTTCACTAGTTTCTTTCTCGAGGCTCACACTGTGTTGTGCAGAGCATTGTTATAAACCCCCCCGCCTACAGTTTTACCACAAATCCCCTCAGCTCCAAGTCACATGGACAGATGGCCACCGTCTTGCCAGTCAATAGGTTTTAAGCTTGTCCTTTATAAAATCTTTCAGCTTACCGGATTGACAGCTTTTCACACAGCAGTGAAGTCAGTACAGTTGAACTATCAAAAAAAATACTGGAAACGCTCAGCCAGTCAGGCAGCATCTGTAGTTAAACTATAATAGTTTACTGGCAAGTGCAATGGGATTCTCTAGTGTGAATTAGATGGGATCTAATCAATTTGAATTTCTTAAAAGAGGCTGTAAAGAACAATAATCCTGCAAGCCAAATTAAAACAAGGTTTATTTATAACTCTAATTAATCAGGAGTGCGTAGAAGAAAATGTGGCTGATTTGACACCATGGTCCTGGATCAAGATGCTATTATTTGCCAGACACTGCTGACAAGCATACATCATCACTATTGTAACAAAAGTGTCTGAGGACTCATGGCGAGATGTTGCTTAACAGATTAGTTTCATTTTACCGCATGACTTCACTTTACAGTTAACAAATGCATCACACACAGTTGCACTAACACATGTAATCTTTCAGGAGCTAGGCTTAGATTGACTTATGTAGATATAAGAACATCTTAATTAGATAACATCACAAAAAGAACAAGACATTTCCCTGTGTATATATTTTCCTCCAAATTTTCCCTACTTAGGGACACTGGAATTCCACAAGGAACGTACTTTCTTACCATATGAATTCAGCATGAAAATCCCAGTGTAATAAAAGCATTGCTTACCTTATAACCACTTTGGAGAGATTATGCCTTTTGTCACCAGACGATATCAGAAAGTTACATTAAACAATTGGCAGTGCAAGATTTAAAACATAGGGCCAGATTTTGCTTAGAGAATAACAGCTGGAAGAGATAGCCTATGACTTGTGAATCGCCACAAGTTGCTGGGTGATTTGCACAGCTCTGCTGTTAGCTTTGTGAAAATGGTATCTCATGGTTAGTCTCCTGTTATGGCCAAGTGTGTGATGGCGTGGCTGGTTTCCACTGTTCACCTCCCAACCACAGCAAGTGTCTTTGTTACTCGCGTTTTAACCCCTTGTGTTTTATTTGCCAAATAAACAGACAGTAACAGGTGTTCTTGTAGATTTAAACCAGCAGATCAAATATTTATTAAACAATACTCATTCCTCGAAAATGTTCGCAACACCAATCATGCACGCATTCACTCTCACATGCACTCTCAAGAGAAGATAGATAGAAAAGTACAGGGTGAGAGGTGTTCAGAGTTCAGATTGTTAAAGTCTGTTGTTTCAAAAATAACCTGTGGGATCCCCTCGGGAGGTGAATTTTAAAGCTGCAGGCCTGTTTGTTAGTTGTCTGGTCATCGTTGGGCTGTTGCAGTCTCCTGGCAGTTCACTCTGGGTTGAAGATAGTGCTGATGTCTTAGGTCAATTTGCACTGGTAGAAGAGTCAATTTTATAAAGGCACTTTATCGTCTCTGCAGTAGCTAGCTTCCAATTTGTCTCAGCATGTTTCGACTGTATTAACTGGAACTGATGTCTCTCTCTCTCTCAGCCTTGCTGGAATTCAAAATGGCTTTTTTGTTGTTGTACAGTGTGGCTGAGGACAGACTAAACTGATGCTGTTGTCTCTGGTCCTGTCCTGCATCGACTCCCCTTTGTTCCTCAAAATGATTACTTTTTAAGGTAAATTTTATAAGGGTTGGTTTCCCCCATGTGACTTTAGGTTTCAGTCCTAGCTGGGCTGTCTAATGGCCTTGATGATGGCTCCATTCTGAGATGAGGGTGGTTCACATTACATTGTAATGGAGGTTATTCAGAGACGAGAAATCTGCGAAAGGTCTTGTCTCATTGGGAGGAATTTTATGTTCTCCCCCACGGCGGGCTTGGAGTTGGGGAGAGCATAAAATTGGGTGAGATGATGGTGGGGGGACCACATCACCTTCCCGTCTCCACCAATATTAATACTGGGGCAGGAAGGCCTGCGAACAGCCTTCCTGCCCCACCACCAATTATGGCCCTTAACTGGGCAATTAATGGCCAATTAAAGGCTTCATCCCGTCACCGCCACAATTAGCTGTGCGGGGGCAGCCCTGTCGCTGCACGGAGGTACGGCACAAGAAACCGTGCCATCTGCTTCCCGGCTCGGGGGGTGGAGGTCCCTCATTAAAAGGCACTTAGTGCATGAACGAAGGACATAGGAACATAGGAACATAAGAGCAGAAGTAGGCCATTCAGCCCATTGAGCCTGCTCCGCCATTCAGTACGATCATGGTTGATCATCCAGTTCAAAGCCTTTTTCCCACACTATCCCCATATCCCTTTATATTATTGGTATTTAGAAATCTGCCAATCGCTACTTTAAACATACTCAATGACTAAGCGTTCACAGTCCTCTGGGGTAGAGAATTCCAAAGATTCACAACCCTGAGTAAAGAAATTTCTCCTCATCTCCATCCTAAGTGGCTTCCCTCTTATTTTGAAATTGTGTCCCCTGGTTCTAGACTCCCCAACCAGGAGAAACATCTTACCTGAATCTACCCTATTTACCCCTTTAAGTATTTTATAGGTTTCCATGAGATCACCTCTCATTCTTTGAAATTCTAGAGAATACAGGCCCAGTTTCCCCAATCTCTCTTCATAGGACTGTCCCGCCATCCTGGGAATATGTCTGGTGAATCTTCGTTGCACTCCCTTCCTAAGGTAAAGGGACCAAAACTGCACACAGTACTCCAGGTGTGATCTAACCAAGTGCAACTGAAGCAAGACTTCACTACTTCTGTACTCAAATCCTCTTATGACAAAGGCTAACATACCATTAGCCTTCTTAATTGCTTGCTGCACCTGCATGTTAGCCTTCAGTGCTAGACCCAGCATCGGGAAGGGGGGGACCCATTGAAAGTCATCCCCCTGCTCTTGCTACCAATCCCCCATACCCTTGTCCTCCCCTGTCAGTGATACCCCTCCCAACCTGACCTACCTGCGGCCTGAGTTCAGCGACGCTCCTGGGCCTTGGGTAGGTGCTCCATTGGCAGCAGCCTCCGCCACCGCCTCTGCGCTGGTGCTGCTCTGTAAAAGAGCTGCCAGCCGCTGAATTGGCCAGCAGCTCTCCGAGGGCGGGACTTCTGTCGCTGGGGTCCTTGATCCTATGGAAGGCCTGCCGCTGTACTCCTAAGTGCCTAATTGGCAGTAGATTCGGCAAGCCTTCAACAGAAGAGGTGATGCAGTGTTCTCGGCGTCGCCTTTTCCAGATGTCAAGACCCCTGACACCAGCATAAAATCCCGGTCATTGTTTTTGAGTATAGCCACATCCAGGTTTGATTATCTGTTGCATTTTCATGCTGACAAGGCTTAATTGTTTTTCAGTTATAATAGGTAAAGATGCGGAATTGAGTGTAAGAGATGCTGAGGGTCATGTGTCTTGTCCTCAATTTTGTTGACAGCATATGTATCAGTCTTTTAAAAATTGTTCCAATTCTTTTAGAACTCTTCAGTTTGGTTCTGTATTTTCTTCGCTGCACCTCTTGTGAGCGTGACACTCCCCATGATTTTCATGACATTGTTGCATTTGCACATTAATTGCCCACTAAGTGTATTATGTATGTTACATATTGTTATACTATCTGTAAAATGTTAGGAACTAATTAGCTAGGAACTAGCTGTTATGTGTAAGTGTTCCAGTGGGGGGGGGGGGGGGGGGGGTCACATTCACGGCTGCAAAGAACAAGGAACAGTACAGCTCAGGAACAGGCCATTTGGCCTTCCAAGCCTGCGCCGATCTTGATGCCTACCTAAACTAACACCTTCTGCACTTCCGGGGCCCATATCCCTCTATTCCCTTCCTATTCATGTATTTGTCAAGATGTCTCTTAAACGTCGCTATCGTATCTGCTTCCACCACCTCCCCTGGCAGCAAGTTCCAGGCACTCACCACCCACTGTGTAAAGAACTTGCCTCACACATCGCCTCTAAACTTTACCCCTTGCACCTTAAACCTATGTCCCCTAGTAACTGACTCTTCCACCCTGGGAAAAAGCTTCTGACTATCCACTCTGTCCATGCCGCTCATAACTTTGTAAACCTCTATCATGTCGCCCCTCCACCTCCGTCTTTCCAGTGAAACCAATCCGAGTTTTTCCAACCTCTCCTCATAGCTAATGCCCTCCAGACCAGGCAACATCCTGGTAAACCTCCTCTGTACCCTCTCCAAAGCCTCCACGTCCTTCTGGTAGTGTGGTGACCAGAACTGCACGCAATATTCTAAGTGTGGCCTAACTAAAGTTCTGTACAGCTGCAACATGACTTGCCAATTTTTATACTCTATGCCCCGACCGATGAAGGTAAGCATGCCGTATGCCTTCTTGACTACCTTATCCACCTGCGTTGCCACTTTCAGTGACCTGTGGACCTGTACGCCCAGATCTCTCTGCCTGTCAATACTCCTAAGGGTTCTGCCATTTACTGTATACCTCCCACCTGCATTAGACCTTCCAAAATGCATTACCTCACATTTGTCCAGATTAAACTCCATCTGCCATTTCTCCGCCCAAGTCTCCAAGCGATCTATATCCTGCTGTATCCTCTGACAATCCTCAACACTATCCGCAACTCCACCAACCTTTGTGCCGTCCGCAAACTTACTAATCAGACCAGCTACATTTTCCTCCCAATCATTTATATATACTACAAACAGCAAAGGTCCCAGCACTGATCCCTGCGGAACACCACTAGTCACATCCCTCCATTCAGAAAAAAACCCATCCACTGATACCCTCTGTCTTCTATGACAGAGCCAGTTCTGTATCCATCTTGCCAGCTCACCTCTGATCCCGTGTGACTTCACCTTTTGTACCAGTCTGCCATGTGGGACCTTGTCAAAGGCTTTACTAAAGTCCATATAGATAACATCCACTGCCCTTCCTTCGTCAATCATCTTCGTCACTTCCTCAAAAAACTCAATCAAATTAGTAAGACATGACCTCCCCTTCACAAAACCATGCTGTCTCGCGTTAATAAGTTCGTTTGTTTCCAAATGGGAGTAAATCCTGTCCCGAATAATCCTCTCTAATAGTTTCCCTACCACTGACGTAAGGCTCACCGGCCTATAATTTCCTGGATTATCCTTGCCACCCTTCTTAAACAAAGGAACAACATTGGCTATTCTCCAGTCCTCTGGGACCTCACCTGTAGCCAATGAGGATGCAAAGATTTCTGTCAAGGCCCCAGCAATTTCTTCCCTTGCCTCCCTCAGTATTCTAGGGTAGATCCCATCAGGCCCTGGGGACTTATCTACCTTAATGCTTTGCAAGACACCCAACACCTCCTCCTTTTTGATAATGAGATGACTCAGACTATCTGCACTCCCTTCCCTCGGCTCATCATCCACCAAGTCCTTCTCTTTGGTGAATATTGATGCAAACTACTCATTTAGCACCTCGCCCATTTCCTCGCACTGCAGAGTCATGTTATATGTAACACAAGAACCAGTTGAATCAGGTTCTATAGCACAGAGCATGGTGCTGTAATAAACAAGACTGACTCCAGCCTTTTCCAAGTTTAAAGTATGATTCTTTCCAACATCTGGGAACTAGAAAACAACATAAAGATGAAACACGGTGGCAGCGAGTGTCTGTGAGTAAACCTGGAACATTTTTAAAAGCATCAGATTTAGAAAAGTGACCCAAATTAGTGCCAGAGAGAGAGAAAGAAAAACTGAGTGACTCGTGCGATAACTCTAAACAAAAACCCGAAATGTCAGCTAGTTCAGGAATGAATGTGAAGCTGCAGCCCATCATGAATTGGGGAGCTGATGATGTCGTCGAGGCATTTAAGAAGTTTAAACAAAAGTGCAATTTGGCATTCAGTAGTTTCCTAAAAGGCACTAGTGAAGAGGAGAAGGTCAGCTATATCCTTCTGTGGGCTGGAGATAAAGGATTAAATTTATTTAACAGCTGGGTCCTAAGCAAAGAGGACTGCAGAAACCCAGACAAACTTTTTTGAAAGATACAGCACCCATCTCCAGCCAAAATCAAATCATCAGATATACCGATATGAATTTCAAGGCCTCAGACAGGAACTAGGTGAGCCTATTGACAATTTTGTAGCAAGATTGAAAGATGAAGCCAGAAAATGTAAATTTAAGGGCACAGGTGAATGGCTGATAGATCAGCTCATTTGGGGTTCTGCACATGCTGAAGTACAGAAAGCTCTAATTGGACAGGACAAGCTCGCAATATTGCAGGCAGTCGATACTGCCAGAGCATTTGAAGCCACGAGCAGACATATGAAGACTCTGACCTCCCAAATGGCTAGCCTTCAGTTAAGCCAAGAGACAGGCAGTCGGGTCGATGCAGTGAAACAACAACTAAAGAATGTACACCAAACAGAGAGAAAGATGTGCAGGAGCTCTGGACGACCACATGAATTGACGGATAGAAAGAAATGTCCCACATATGGATCAATCTGCAGAGCTTGCGGAAAGACCAATCACTGGGAAAAGATGTGCAGAACAAGGCAAGAAGGTGGTTGACAAGTCACCAGAGCCAGAGTAATAGGGCAAAGGAATAGCGAAAGAAACCAAAACATACATATCCTGGAAGATGGCGATGGGTTTGAGAACATGATAGACATAGGAACCATAGAATTGCATGAAATGTCTGGACGTGACAGGTCCCAGAGAAAAGAAATTCACACAACCATTCAGATCAGGAACAGGCTGAGAAATAAGCCTACAACGATAAATCTGAAGGTGAAGATTGATACAGGAGCGCAGAATAACATCATCCCGCTCAGACTATACCAGAAGATCTTTCCTGAAAATTTGGGGAAAAATCGATAATCAAGGGAAGGTGCTCTGAAACCAAACAACGTCATGCTAACAGCATGTGGGGGAACTGAGATTCGACAGCTAGGAACAACCCAAATCAGAGGGACACACAAAGAAAAAGATGTTAACTGTATGTTCTACGTCACAAAAACAGATGGTCCAGCTATCCTGGGGTTGACCAGTTGTGAAGAGCTGCAGATTATCTCAGTAAACCATGAGGTGAAGGAGACGACACTGAGGGTTGAAGATAGTACACCTGTTGAAACAACTCCAGCCATTTCCAAGTTTAAAGTGTGATTCTTTCCAACATCTGGGAACCAGAAAACAACATAAAAACAAAACAAAGAGCATCACAGAAAGCTAAGTCTTGTAATTAACAGGCTAAGTACCCTTTTAGTGACATGATAATTGTTAATGACTACGAATTAACCTCTCTTGTCCATATTGTGAACAACTATAAGTATCGAGTCTCATTCCTTTAGGTTGTGAATTTTTTAAAGAAATTTTAAAAATGCCAAATTTTAAATGTTCACTTTTTTGTTCCTTTTTATTTCTATCTTTTTTTTCTTTCTTCATCCAATCCTTCTTTCCCTTTCTGTACCTGATTTAACATTGAATTCACCCACTCTAATTCAACTTCTCAGTCCTTCCTCTGTTTATTTCTCAATCCTTTAATCTCATTGATTAAGGAGATACTCTGTCTCATTGTTCACCAAAGACCCAGCTGCCCTGTTGCCCTCACTGCTAGCACTTCCAGCAACTTGTGGGCAAAAATGTTTTAAATGTGATGAACAGGTCTAACTATAGGGGCACCCTGCGAGATACCCTGCTTCAGCAAACTCTGGCCCATTATTAAGTGTCACGTTTCTCATCATTTGCTGGAAAATTACACAAGCTCTCTCTGAAATGCAAAACACTAGTGCGCAAAGACAATTACAAATGTTAGATCCAGAATCAATCCCTATTAAAATGAAATGGAAGGAGCTGTCCAGTAAACAATGGTTAAATGCAATGCATGTTGTGGCACGGAACCACACAAAGCAAGAAAATCTGAGATTTGATGCTTGATCTATATCAAGGTATCCAGACTCAGCCAGCTCAATAGTACAGTACTACTGATTCCCAACAACTCGGGTTAGGAAAAGATAAAAAACCCTAGGTTATCCAGCGATACCTGCTCAAAATGACCATGTGGATGGGAGAGGTAAGCAATAGCTTTCTGATATTTATTGTCTTAATTCACATATGATGAATGACCTTTTAGGTGAGGTGCTGAAGGGTCACTGTTGATGGAAACATAGAGCAACTGTAGCAACATGAAAGAGTGCAAGAGGAAGAAGAAATATTAATAAAAAAACATTGGAGGAAAAATAGTGAATTGAAAGTGGCAAACTAATTTCTGAGACAGAATATATTGAGGTGATACATCAACATTTTTTTCCCTGGTTTGTTATTTATGGAGGAATATGTGTTGAACAGTATAAAGTGAGGTAAAGTGCTTCAATTTTCAATCTCATTTGAAATTTACACAGTTGTTTTTATAATATGTACAGCACAGGGAAGCTGTGATTTCAAACATCAGTGTCCTAAACACTTGCTTGGTAAACCTTTTCTCATTTGTTTGCAAACACACTACTTGATCACGTAAATTGTAATAAAACACATCATCACATCAACTGTGCATGACTTCATTGTTACAAAAGAACTGTGGCTGCTCCAGCTCTTCACTGTTGCTGAACAAGGATTGTCTACCAAGCATTTTCCACGAGGACAATATATATCAAAACATTAAATACTTGTTTTTCACTAATAAAACATTGATTATATAGAGTACTTAAGGTATACCATTCCAAACTAAAGAATCTTATCAAACAACAGTGAGCATTGCATTGTGTGAACATAAGCACTGTGGACATAACCGGGTGCTCCGGTTTCCTCCCACAACCAAAGACTTGCAGGTTGATAGGTAAATTGGCCATTGTAAGTTGCCCCTAGTGTAGGTAGGAGAATTGAGGGAAGGTGGGGATTTGGTAGGGAATATGGGATTAATGTAGGATTAGTATAAATGGGTGGTTGATGGTCGGCACAGACTCGGTGGGCTGAAGGGCCTGTTTCAGTGCTGTATCTCTCTATGACTCTCTATGACTCTATAACATCTCAGAATTTTGGAACGCTTTGATTCAGAGAAAAGGCATCAGAATTTTGCAATATTTTGAATGATATATGTATGTGTCTAGAGACACTAAGTTTAATGGTTGCACAAGACAAAATTTCTAGTTTGTTTGAATTGTGTCCCCTGCTCTTGGTTTAACCTTACCATGAACTTATAAAATCCATGAATTCTCCACACCAGCCTCATCATTAAATTACCCTGTCTATCTAATTGTAATATTATGGTAACCATATAAAAAGTAATACCAATAAATGTGAAATATATATCACACAGGAGCCACATGCCATTTATATAGGAGGCATATGTCACTTATATTGCTGTTACGCTCATCTGGGATATTTGACAAATGAATGCTGGCTCCTCCATCACCAGCACAGCTTGTCCTGGTCTCAAATATCAGTGCCTGAGTTATGGTGGCTTAACCTACTCAGTTAAAAGCACCTTGTTCATGTACAGGAATTGACATTGACACACATACTAGCCACACATTACCAGATGTGAGTGAATTGTTACCTTTTATCTGGCGTATACTGTAAATCAAAGATGGCCAAAGCAAAGATCGAATTTCTACACAAGTCATGACTGTAATTCCTAAACTCAATGTCTAACAAGTATGTAAGTACCTTGTGATGACTTAACCCTTTAATCATCAGACAGTCGGATGTATTACAAGAAATCAAAAGTAAAATACTGCAGATGCTGGAAATCTGAAGCAAAAACAGAAAATGCTGGAAATACTCAGTAGGTTAGACAGCATCTGTGGAGAGAAAATCAGAGTTAGCGTCTCAGGTCTGATGAGAGGTCACAGACCTGAAATGCTAACTCAGTTTTTCTCTCCACTGATGTTGCCTGACCTGCTCAGTATTTCCTGCATTTTCTGTTTTTGCTGCTAGAAATCAAATTAACTTGAATAACTACGATCAGCACTGCTAAGAATGGTTTGCTGCTGAATTTTTATAAATTATATGTAATAAGCAATTATAATCTGATTTTGCCTGCAATTACAACACTATACTTGTTATTTGACAAGCAGTAGGAATTTGATACTACTTATGTAGGATATGATGAGCAATGTTACCTCATAAGATGAAAGATTAACAAATCCCCCAACTATTTCAAAGTTACGAAGTTGTATTAAACATAAGATAGTGCATAGCCCTGGTTAAACACCAAGGTCATCAGCTAAGGAAGCATTTGTGTGGTGAACTGGCAAAGACAAAATACATCAGATTTGTAAATCTAAAGGCTGAAAAGTACATTTGGGTAAAAATGCACTCATGAGCACAAATACAGTATAAAATAGGTGTTTATATTTTGGAGGAGGAGAGAAGAGATTTCTTTTGCTTTAAATGTTATCTAATATATTAATTAAATTGTAAAAAATAAACAAATGCTTTGTTCCATTTTGATCCTGTCATGCGAGGCCCCCACCTGTCAAGAATGAGGCACATTAATTTTGTCACGAACTTTGATTTTAAACTATTACTGGATTGAAGAAAGGACTTGTTAAACAGATCTGCTGTGGCTGGAAAATACATTTGCATATTAACAGATGGTGATTGGAAGGACAAAGGACCATTCCCTGACACATTCAATCCACAATAAACCTTGATCACCAGGTATTGTGTGTAAGAGGAGCATTCCAGGGTCTGCTAAGGTGATACAATCCAAGATGTGGTCAAACCAGTTAGTCGCATGACTAACCTGCTTGGCAACCTGGGTTTTCTGAATTGTACAAACAGTTGAACTGAGAGTGTCTGTTTGCTCCTGGACTGAGAAGATCTCTCTGCTGTCTGCTTCCATTTCTTTCTCACAAGCCTCTGAATCCACTGAAGACACATGACCCCCAAGAGAGAAAAGTCTCCTACAGTGAACAAGGTTTAAGAAGAATACTGGGCCCCAACGAAAAGCAAGATCTACCTACAATCAAGGACTCTACAGTGAGCTCAAAGAACCGAAACAAAAACTCTTCAGATATTGCCTCAAACTTTTCCACTTTATTTCTTCTGCTCTTTTCTGTCTCTATTTGCATGTGTGTATTGCATATGCATGCTAGCGTGGGCTCGTCATGTACCTGTAGGGGTCAACCGAATTAGAGTTTAATTTTAATAAATTTCAACTTTTCTTCTTTAAACCTAAGAAAACCTGTTTGTGCTGGCTTTTTTGCCTTATAATTGAAAAGCGGTGAACAAGGATTCACCAAGGAAAAGCTAAAACCACAGTTTGTTTAAAAATTAAATCCTGTTACGGTAAGACAAGGTGAAGGCAGAGAGGAACCCCTAGACATCTTTTTCACCTGGTCGTAACAATCCACATTTACTTGCATGAAAGGCAAACTTGAATTGGAAAAAGCAGCTTCATATCTGGGGGGAATGCAACCTCCAATTCTCCTTCTTCATCTGCTGTGGTTTAGCACATCATTACCAGCAGCATTAATTCCCTAGTGTCAGAACAGAAAAGTAGCAAGCTGTCTTTGGTCATAATTATGAGTACAAACTTTCTGCATCAGCGACAGGAATCAAATTCCATGCTGGTATAAATACTTTGTGTTAACACACAAAGGCAAGACATTTGCTCACAGTTCACATCTGTGATCACTACTATTTTCTTCTGCGTGAGATATCATTTTTATTAATGAGACTAATGGAAGTCCATTACTACTGTGTATATTTTATTTTGATTTATGGCCCTGAGAACTTGCTATTGTAACACTTGAGCTTATACAGGGCCTCATCATATCAAATATTTTTAAAGAAAAACTTCACATTATTAATTATTTTTGAAGTTGCATGTAAACAAATGTTGGACCTGCACACCATTTCTTTAACATAAATTATTATTTTAGTACAAATCACTTTTGGTGGCACAGCCTTCAAGTGTCTTGACCCCTCACTCTTTAGTCTCTCTAAATCCATCCCCTTTGCCAGTTCTCTCCACTCTTTAAAAGTCTCCTTACAACTGACACTTTGATCTTGCCTTCTCCCACCACTATTGTTGCCTGTTATCTATTTCACCTCTGTTAAGTTGTTCAGAACAATTTATTATGTAAAAGGTGCTATAAAATTGTACATTGCTGTTGTATTGTGGTTAGGATTAGTATCACCATTTAGGGTGTCTCAACATTTCAGAGATTTCCATAAGGATAGTAAAAGGAGAATGTGTCCAATAAAGTTAGATGATAGTCAGGGCCTGATAAGACTGCATTTTAAAAAATCACAACGCTTTTGGTCACAAATGTAACTAGAGTTGTTTTGCACCAATATTGCACCAAGGAATTGTACAAGAGTAGGGAAATTTGATAATAGAACAAACTGAAAGGCTTTGTATCTGAATGCACAAAGCATTTGGAATAAAATGAATGAGTTAAATGCGCAAATAGAGACGAATGGGTATGATTTAGTGACAATTACTGAGACATGGTTGCAGGGAAACCAGGTTTGGGAATTGAATATCCAAGGGTACTCAGTATTTCAGAAGGATAGGCAGTAAGGAAAAGGAGGTGGTGTAGCTTTGTTAGTAAAGGAGTGAGTTAGTAAAGTGCTGTCGTGAGAAATGATATAGGCACTGGAGATCAAGACGTAGAATCAGTCTGGGTAGAAATAAGAAATAGCAAGGGAAAGAAGTCCCTGGTGGGAGTAATCTATAGGTCCCCAAACAGTAGTTCCACAGTGGGGCACAGTATAAACCAGGAAATACTGGGGGCTTGCAAGAAAGGTACGGCATGGATGATTTTAATATGCATATAGACTGGATTAATCAAAATGGCAAGGGTAGCCTCGAGGGAGAATTCATTGAATGTATTAGAGATTGTTTTTTGGAGCAATATGTTGTGGAACCAACCAAGGAGCAGGCTGTTCTAGATTTGGTATTATGTAATGAGGTGAGATTAATTAATGATCTCATAGTTAAGGATCCTCTAGGGAAGAGTGATCATAGCATGCTAGAATTTCAAATTCAGTTTGAGGGCGAGAAACTGGAGTCTCACACTAGTGTTCTGGAGGTAAACAAAGATAATTACATAGGCATGAGGACAGATTTGGCCCTAGTGGACTGGGCAGGAAGACTAAAAGGTAGGACAGTTGATGAGCAGTGGCAGATGTTTAAGGAGATATTCCATTCCTTCCAATTAAAATATATTCCAGAGAGGAAGAAAGATTGTAAGAGGGGGAAAAAACATCCATGGCTAAGCAAGGAAGTTAAGGATAACATAAAGACAAAAACTAAAGCAGGCTGGAAGATTGGGAAACTTTTAAAGATCAACAAAGGGTTACTAAAAAAGTAATAAAAAGAGCAAAGGTAAGTTATGAAAGAAAAGTAGTGCAAAATATAAAAATGGATAGCAAAAGCTTCCATAAGTATATAAAAGGGAAGAGAGTAGCTAAAGTGAATGTTGGTCCCTTGGAGGATGTGACTAGGGAGTTAATAGAGGGGAACACAGAAATGGTGATAACGCTAAATCAGTATTTTGCCTGTTTTCACGGTGGAGGACACGAGTACCATCCCAATAGTAACTGGTAATGCGGAGGTTATAGTAAGGGAGGAACTTAGAACAATCATCATCACTAGGGAAAAAGTACTGAGCAAACTACTGGGATTGAAGGCAGACAAGTCCCCAGGGCTTGATGGCCTATATGCTAGGGTCTTAAAGGAAGTGGCAGCGGATATAGTGGATCCCATGGTTATAATATTCCAAAATTCCCTGGATGCGGGGAAGGTTCCAGTGGATTGGAAAAATGCGAATATAACACCCTTATTCAAAAAGGGCGGGAGGCAGAAAGTAGGAAACTATAGACCAGTTAGTTTAACATCTGTCATTGGGAAATTGTTAGAATCCATTATTAAGGAAGTAATAACAGGACATTTAGAAAGTCAAAACACAATCCATCAGAGTCAGCATGGTTTTATGAAGGATCAATCATGTTTGACTAATTTTCTAGAGTTCTTCGAAGATGTAACATGTAACATGAATAATGGGATCCTGTAGATGTAGTATATCTGGACTTCCAGAAGGCATTTGATAAGGTGGCGCACAAAAAGTTAATACACAAGGTAAGATCACATGGGGTTTGGATCAATTTATCAGCTTGGATAGAGGATTGGCTAACCAACAGAAAACAGAGAGTCAGGATAAATGGGTCCTTTTCTGGTGGGCAAGATGCACCTAGTGGGGTGCCATAGGGTTCAGTCCTCGGGCCCCAACTATTTATAATCTATATTAATGACTTGGATGCAGGGATAGAAGGTACAATAGCCAAATTTGCAGATGACATTAAAATAGGTGGGATAGTAAGTTGCAATAAAGAAATAAGAAATTTACAAATGGGTATGGATAGGTTAGGTGAATGGGCCAAAATTTGGCAGACGGAGTTTAACACGGATAAATGTGAGGTTATCCATTTTGGTTGGAAGAATAGAAAGGCAAATTATTATCTAAATGGAGAGAAACATCAAAGTGCTTCGGTGCAGAAGGATCTGGGTGCCCTCGTGCATGTATCGCAGAAAACTAGTATGCAGGTGCAGCAGGTAATAAGGAAGGCAAATGGAATTTTGGCATTTATTGCTAAAGGAATAAAGTAAAAAAGTAGGGAAGTTTAGCTGCAACCGTACAAGGAATTGGTGAGACCGCACATGGAGTATTGCGTACAGGTTTGGTCCCCTTACTTGAGGAGGGATGTAGTTGCATTGGATGAAGTTCAGAGGAGGTTCACCAGATTGATTCCAGAGATGAGGGGTTTGTCTTATGAAGAGAGATTGAGCAGTTTAGGCCTTTACTCTCTAGAGTTTAGAAGAATGAGAGGAGATCTAATTGAGGTATATAAGATAATTAAGGCGACTGAAAAAGTAGATGTAGAGAGGATGTTTCCTCTGGTGGGACAATCTAGAATGAGAGGTCATAGTTTTAGAATAAGGCGTAGTAGATTTAAAACAGAGATGAGGAAAAATGAGCTCTCTCAAAGGGTCGTGAGTCTATGGAATTCACTACCCCAGAGTGCGGTGGATGCCAAGACATTGAGTAAATTTATGGAGGAGATAGACGGATTTTTAATTAGTAATGGGTTGAAGGGTTATGGAGAATGGGCAGGAAAGTGGAGTTGAGGCCGAGATGAGATCAGCCATGATTGTATCCTCTCCAAAGTCCTTGAATTTGCTGTCACCTCTCAAATCCCTTCCTATCTTTTCCTGATCTCTGTTTGAATCCCTCCAATCAAATTTCTGCTCCTGTTACAAAACTGCTATTATCAAAGTCACAAACGATGTCCTAAATTGTGATAACAGTAAACTTTCTCTCCTCGTCCTTCTCGACCTGATACGGAAGACCACACCAATCTCCTCCAAAGCCTCTCCACTGTCATCCAGCTGAGTGGGCCTCTCTTCCCACTCCTGCACCATTACATCTGATGTCCCCTAGGGATCTATCCATGGCCCCCCTCCTATTTTTCACCTACACATTGGCCCTCAGCGACATCATCCAACGACAGTGTTAGTTTTCACATACATGCTGACGACAGCCAGCTCTACCTCACCGCCACCTCACTCAACTCCTCTACTGTTGCTAAATTACCAGACTGCTTATCCAACATCCAGTACTGGATGAGTAGAAATTTCCTCCAATTAAATATTGGGATGACCCCGCTCCAAACTCCTTAGTCACTGACTCTATCCTTCCCCCTGGCAACTGTCTAAGGCTGAACCAGATAGTTTGCAATCCTGGGGCTGGATTTTCACATGGGATTGGGAAACGGAAATCAGGACAGTCCCACTCAGCTGGATGATAGTGGAGCAGCGTTGGAGGAGGATGGTGTGTTCTTCCGTATCAGGTCGAGAAGGACAAGAAGGGAAAATTTACCGTCATCACAATTTTAGACATCATTTGTGACTGTGATAAAAATGGATAGCAAGAGTTTCTACAGGTATTTAAAAAGAAAAAGAATAAATAAAGTGAGTGTTGGTCCTCTAGAGAGTGAGAAAGTGGAATTAATAGAAGATAATAAGGAAATGGCGGATGAAATGAACAAGTATTTTGCTTCTGTCTTCACTACAGTGGATACAAAAAACATTCCAGTAATAGCTGTAAATCAGGAGGTGGAAGGAAGAGAAGAACTTGGTGAAATTACAATCACCAGGGAAACGGTACTGAGCAAACTGATGGAGCTGCAGGTTGACAATTCCCCGGGTCCTGATGGGCTTCATCCTAGGGTCTTAAAAGCAGTGGCTAATGAGGTAGTAGATGCGTTGGTGTTAGTTTTTCAAAATTCACTAGATTCTGGAAAGGTTCTGTCAGACTGGAAAGTAGCAAATATTATCCCTCTATTCAAGAAGTGGGGGTTGGGGAGGCAGAAAGCAGATAACTATAGGCCAGTTAGCTTGAGGTCTGTTGTGGGGAAAGTGTTAGAATCGATCATTAAGGAGGCTATAGCTGAGCGCTTGGAAAAACTCAAGGTAATCGGGAATAGTCAGCATGGGTTTGTGAAAGGGAAATCACGTTTAATCAATTTATTGGAGTACTTTGAAGGAATAACATGCACTGTGGATAAAGGGGAGCCCGTTGATGTACTGTACTTGGATTTCCAGACAGCATTTGACAAGATGCCACATAAAAGGTTATTGCGCAAAGTAGGAGCTCATGGTGTCGGGAGTAACATCTTAGCATGGATAGAAGATTGGCTGGCTGGCAGAAAACAGAGTATGCATAAATAGGTCTTTTCTGATTGGCACGATCTGATGAGTGGCGTCCCACAGGAGTCTGTGCTGGGGCCTCAACTTTTTACAAATTATATCAATGACTTAGGCGAGAGGAGCGATGGCATGGTAGCTAAATTTGCAGATGACACAAAGATAGGTAGGAAAGTATGTTGTGAAGAGGACATCAGGAGGTTGCAGACAAATATAGATAGATTGAATGTTTGGGCAAAAATCTGGCAGATGGAGTATAATGTGAGAAAAAGTGAAGTTGTTCGCTTTGGCAGGAAGAATAAAAAAGTGGAGTATTACTTAAATGGAGAATGACTGCAGAATTCTGAGGTGCAAAGGGATCTAGGTGTTCTCGTGCATGAGTCACAAAAATTTAGTATGCAGGTACAGCAAGTAATAAAGAAGGCTAATGGAATGTTACCCTTTATTACGAGAGGAAAGGTTGGACAGACTGGGCTTGTTTTCACTGGCGTTTAGAAGAGTGAGGGGAAACATGATTGAAATGTATAAGATCCTGAACGATCTTGACAAGGTGGACGTAGAAAGGATGTTTCCTTTTGTGGGTGAGTCCAGAACTAGGGGGCACTGTTTTAAAATTAGAGGTCGCCCTTTAAGGACAGAGATGAGGAGAAATCTTTTCTCTCAGAGGGTTGTGCGACTTTGGAACTCTCTGCCTCCGAAGGTGGTGGAGGCAGGGTCATTGACTATTTTTAAGGCAGAGGTAAATGGATTCTTGTTAGGCAAGGGAATCAAAGATTATCGGGGGTGGATGGGAGTGTGGAATTCGAGACACAAACAGATCAGCCGTGATCTTATTGAATGGTGGAGCAGGCCAGATGGACCAAGTGGCCTACTTCTAATTCTAATTCATATGTTCATATGTTTGTATGGGTCCTGAACCCGCCCCCAGGGCTAAACAGAAATAAGTCTCGAGTTTCACGGCTGCAGCCACTTAATTGATATGCAGTTGGGTTTAGCGGCCAATTAGCAGCCGCGGGGCAGGGATGGAGGTATGGAAGCCACTAGCACTTGCCTGCTTAGTCTGCAGGTTTGTTCTGTTTTTCTTTCTTTAAAACAAACACACTGACCACACAAGGAGGATTGATAACTAAATTAAGTAGGTTCTTTATTTGAAAATCGGAAACTATGTACAATAATAACTGGAGGTTCACTAACACGTCTGGTCTCTCTGATTGCTCCTAACTTCTGCCCAAAGATTACATGAGTATATACATCATATCCTGTCTGGTAATAGACAGTAGTTTTAGACACATCCCTTCGAGGTATCGCATAACATCGCCCCTTTCTCAAAATCAAAATTGTATCCTTAAACAATCAGAACTATTTGTATTACATCAAGGGAAAACTGTTGTGTTTCAATTTATGATTATACAAAGTGATAAACTTATGATACTCTGAAACGTAATGGTGGTTTACTGATACACCCAGACTTGGTTACTATGAAGTTGATTTGAGATTGCTGTATGTTCCCACAACTCTGGTTGCCCATAGGAGTATTGTGCTTGGACAGTGTCTTCGATCGTTCTCGACTGGCGATTGGGCTACTTGGTGTTTTTCGGTCTGGCACTTCCCTGATTTGGCATTGATTTCTTTGCAATGTCATGTCGTTGAGTGTTCGTACTTGGTATGATCGTGGTTCTGGACACATACTTATGATTTCTGCTGGCTTCCATGTTCCATCGGTTGGGTGTTGAACTGGTACCCTTTGTCTGATGATCAAGTGGGGTAATTCTTTGCCCGTATGTTGGTCGTGCACTTCATCTTCTCCTGTTTTTCAATGAATGCATCTTTTTTAATGACGCATGTGATGGAGCTACACCCATTGGTGTGGTGCCGGACTTTATGGATGATGCCATCCTTTCCATCCTATCCAGTTCCACCTTTAGCTTACTCTGGATTTGGGTACTGCACTTATGCGGAGGATCAATGGAAGGAATAGCATCTGCACATATGTGCAATACTACATCGCCTTTGAAACTTGCAATCCTGTCGCACCTATCCAGGTATAGCGATGTTAGGTTGGCTATGAAGGTGATCAGGTTGTTCTAGTGTTCTGTTGTCTTTGCCATTTTCGTGTTGATACAATGGATGGTAACCAAGATCAGGTCTCTGCATGCTGGAAGGCCTGCAATCACTGGACCTGTGGTATTCAAGATATAGAATATCTGGGCTGACCATGATGAGCTGTTGTAATGACATTCAAGTGCAATTGATCCCAGTGATAGAATCCCAGAGCCATTGTATGCTTTAAGCTTGGCAGTGGTTAGTTGAGGCATCACTTTCTACTTCTGTGGGTACATGCTTTTCAGTATGTAAAGTGGGAGAATGTTAGCACTCGCATCTGTATTGATTTTTGTCCACAGCATATGCTTACCTGGCTTCTGTGGGCATACAATACGAATAGTGGCAGAGGCTTCTGATGGTACCACAGTGTCACATGTTCAGGGATGTTGACTGTATGGAATGACTGTTCACTGTCAATGCTCTGGTCATCCTCATCATCCAACCTTGTTGTCTGGCTGGTCACTTCATGGATTTGCTTCTTGTGATATCTGATACGCTCCTTTTGCTTGCTGGAATGCTTGTACCTGTCTTGCATTCAACTGTGGCTAGTCCTGGTTTCAAGCTACCTGTTCTGGCTTTGGCTTCCTGCATTGGCGCTTCCAGTGTCCTCTGGTGTGCATGCCTTGCATATGTCATGGAAAGCTGGACAACTTTTGAGTGCATGTATGAGGCCGCACCACCTGCATGGCCTACCAGGTTTGTTTGAATTGATAACCGTGCCAATGATGGACATGGTGCACAGAGCCTGTAAACTATGTCTACCCATCAGGATTGCTTCATACTTGCAACAGCTTTTGAGCAACGCTTCCGAGCTGTAACCTTTGGGTTGGTCCAACAGAGCTTTTTGAAATGTTTTGAGAGGGGTAGAAGCAATCACGAACGTGATGATCCAGTAAGCCAGCTCTACCTCTGAAAAGTCAGAATCACATCCTTTATCTCTGCAGTGGCTCACAAACTGATTTATTGTCTCCTTGGCTTGCTGTCTGAACAATATTAAGTCAAGATGGTGTATTGGAAGTTGAGCTTCACCCTTAACTGGTCTTCCAGCATCGAGCATATTTTTCTTGGGTCTTTGAGGACGTCCTCCAACAGTCCTGATGTATTCAGTCTGTGGAGACCTTCAGTCACTATGGCATTTTTAACCTCTACGGCTTGTCTGTCCAGTCAGAGACAGCCAGGTCAAGAAAACACAGCTCCATCCGGTACCTGAACAATTTGAATTCAATAAGGAGGTCTGATGTCTTCCAATTCAGAGATGGAAATGTTCTAGTCATCCTGTCAGTGTTCATAGGAGTTTAAGTTAAATCTGGTGCAGGAATAAATATTCAAGCATGTGCAGTCCTTAAGGGGTTAAATTCTGTGGCTCCACTGGCTTGCAGAACCCAGGATGGCCACACCTAGTTGTCGGACTTCAGATTGATGACACTGTTTTTGCCTTCCCACTCTTTTGCTAGGCCATGCCCATGAAGCTGAGTTTTGGAGCCAAACATTTTAATGGCGATGAAGGCCTTTTGCCATCTTCTCAAAGCTGTTGGAGGCTGCTGTTCGATAGACTTGTTTTTTATTTTCTGGCCCTCTCGCGAACATTTGGTTGCTTCCCCCCTGTACTCCTGATCCGGTGCCCCAATGCCCTGCGCCACACCTCACGGAGTCGGTTATATCAAATTTTTTTTTCTGTGCTCACTGTATCAGCAGTTGGACACAGACTAACGGTCCCCCCGATTTGCAGTTGTTTTAGCAGGATGGCGCGGCTCTGCTGTGTAATGGATGCCTACAATGTTGCAGAATCACTCACACATGTACTTCCACACTGCTGTAAATACTGCTAACGTACTTGTTACATCTTCAAACTTGCACACACTGGAATTCTGTAGCATACGGAAGGGTTAGTGTTGAAGATCCTGCCAAAATCTTTGAATCAAATCTTCAAACACAGCCAGCTGCCACCATATTGTATTTTTCTTTCTTTAACATAAACACAGCAACTACACGAGGAGGATTTGTAACTAAATTAAGTGGGTTCTTTATTTGAAGGTATGAAACTATATACAATAACTGGAAGTTTCACTAACATGTCTGGTCTCTCTGACTGCTTCTAACTTCTGCCCGATGATTACATGAGTATATACATCATATCCTGTCTGGTGCTAGACAGCAGTTTTAGACACACTGCTTAAAGATATACCACAACAAAGTTAATATTGCAACTTGGCCTGGATGACGTCAGCGGAGTGTGACCCGCATATTTAAAGAAAGACCCCACCAGCCTTGCATAGGTATCCTTGTCACCTGCATTTAACATTAGTGACCCAGATCAGGGCCAGTATCCATTAGATAAGTCCCTCCCTTCATTTTAAGTGTCTTCCCCTGCCTGGCTTCTGCCAGACTGGAAGGGTTAAAATTCCCTCGCTCTATGATCGCAGTGCTATTCTCCCTTTTTTAAATTTACTAATCTGTCACTGCTGATTGTGCAGTGCATTGGTTGGCTATTAAGTTCAAGATAGGTGTTTTCTGCTGCTTGCCACAGTCCCTCTGGGACTGAGGAAAAGACAGGTCTTGGATATAAGTGTACTGCATTTTATTTACCTTATATTGTCAGGTTCTGTCAGTGGTGGGAATATGACACTGGTGCTGACAGCACATTATCAATATAAAAGTCCTACAAATACACAGGGAGCTTTGTGAAGCAATTTGCAGCTGATAGGGTTTAGAGAAGTCAGTATAATCATGTATTCAATGCATTCAATGAAAAATGAAACACTGCAGTGCAAAGGTGATCACGCTCATGTCTTAGCATCTGGAACTGACATTTGTTTCACTTGTTCATGATGTGTATGAAGCTGGATCAGTCGAAAGCAGCCTGCATTATATGGCAGTATGTATTCCTCCGGCTGTTAATTCTTTACAACATGCTTATTTACTTTCCTATGAGGCTTTGAACCGGAACGAAATACCACAGAATCACCATGTGATGCAATGGAAATAACCAGCCTCATTTAGAGTTTGATGTTATAACCCAAAGCATCGTGATTGTGATTGGAAGAGAAGCAATCAACTCTGACAGGTCTTTTTATAATGCATATGAGTCCAATGTGATGACATTTACCTCACGATATTGCTTGTTAGTAGATCCAATGCAATCTTAATCTCCAAAAATAACTACATCAAGGCTTTCTTTAGTTTTGGTTCCAAAAGATTTCACAGAGAATAAAACCAAATTATTTACTCCTTTAAATCAAAATTAAAATCACACTTATAAAGCTCTGCTTAGGCCCCAATTAGAATATTAGGTCCAGTTCTGGTCATCACACTTCAGGAAGGATGCGAGGGTCCTAGAGAGGGTGCAGAGGAGATTTACCAGAATGGTTGCAAGAATGGGGGATTTTAGTTACAAGATCAGGTTGGAAAAGCTGGGCTTGTTCTTCTTAGAGCAAAGGCGATTAAGGGGAGATTTGATAGAGGTGCACAACATTATGACAAGCTTAGATAAGTTAGGCAAGGAAAAACTGTTCCCATTAACTGATGGTATAAGGACTAGGGGACACAGATTGAAAGTTTTGGGCAAGGGATGCAGGGGAAATGTGAGTTACACAGTGAGTGTTAATGACCTGGAACTCACTGCCCACCAGGTTATTGGAAGCGGAAACAATCAATAAATTCAAAAGGAAATTGGATGAGGACTTGAAGGAAATGAACTTGCATGGCTACGGGAGTGAGCAGGGGGGTGGGACTGACTGGATTGCTCTCTGGAGAGCTGGCATGGACTCAATGGGCCGAATAGCCTCATTCTATGCTGTATATGACACTATGACTTTATCATATCTCATTCTTAAATGCTTGCAAGTTTACAAGAAGGACTTCTGTGTCCCAATTAAATAGCATTTAAAATCACCAGAAAGGCTAAGAATGACATTTAGAGAATTGGGTCACTCACTAAAAAGGTATTTGTACTTCAAAAAAAAGGTTGTATCTAACTTCACTGAGGTGGTTCACAACTTTCCATCCACTTTATAAAGATATGAGCCATAGTGAGAGATCAATAATTTAAAAAGCCTCACTAATCACATATACAAAGCTAAAGATGAATGGCATTACTCAATGATACATTAGGTATGTAAAAGCATTTAGATTTGCAGTTAAGGCACATTATCGGGGCATATGAGATGGAGCTTCAACCCATGTCTAATCCATTTCTGTACCTCAACAAAAAATACTTCATGGTGCTATTGGATGCAAAGAATAATAAAGTACTCCACTTCCCATCACCACCTTTCCTTCACATGGATGAGAACAGCAAATACCCTTATTATTTCAAAATACACACATAATTCCTTTGATAATACTCCTATTCTACAAGGAGAACAGAATGAAATATTTGTTATGTCCACCTTTTAGGGGATCACAAAAATGTAGTTGGAACATACATTCCAAAAAAACAATAATATTGTCTTAAAATCCCATTAAAATTCTAAAAATCACCAAGTACAAACATTTCATGATAATTATAGGATGGAGTCTCTGAGCTGGAAGGAGCTGGATCAGTAACAGAGCAGGGTCTATCATAGTAGCATATCCTAGACTTAGATCTCAGTTGTAGATCAGGAAGGGCAAAACACTTTAAGCAGAATATCCCAACATCTTTTTGTAATTTAAACCATATCTTAGAAAAACAAGAGGGGGAATGAAAGGGGCTGGTGAATTCATACTATGAAATTGAATACTTCACTCACAGAACTATGTCATTAGTTCTTAGGACACAGAATTTATTAAGAAATAGTACAATATATTGTCGATCTCTTCCAAAAACAGATATAGTTCCTATAGCATATAATTAAAAATGAAAAACAAATAAACATGCATAGCTACCACACAGTTTACCATTCATACTCACAAGTATTCTACAATGATCCATGACAGTAGGAGGGGAATGCAATTCTAAAATTACTTCCTTATTGCTTATCTCAGGCATTGATATGACAAGACTCAGCTACTCTGAGGTAAATTAATATTACCTGAAAATAATCATATTTCTAAGCAAAGTGATTTGGAATAGCTTCTGTAAAGTGATGTTATAAATTTTTTTTAATTTATTTTTTTATTTAGAGATACAGCACTGAAACAGGCCCTTCGGCCCACCGAGTCTGTGCCGACCAACAACCACCCATTTATACTAACCCTACAGTAATCCTATATTCCCTATCACCTACCTACACTAGGGGCAATTTACAATGGCCAATTTACCTATCACCTGCAAGTCTTTGGTTGTGGAAGGAAACCAGAGCACCTGGCGAAAACCCACGCAGACCCAGGGAGAACTTGCAAACTCCACACAGGCAGCACCCAGAATTGAACCTGGGTCCCTGGAGCTGTGAGGCTGCAGTGCTAACCACTGCACCACTGTGCCATCCTCTGCTGCTTTCAGTTGTGTCAAGGAAACCATTCCAGGATTCAGACAGCTTACACTTACATATTCTTCAAGTCGCAACCATCTGCTTTGTCTGATAAAATGGTCCACTTCATCTCAACTTGCAGTGATTTTCCTCTGGAGCAGATTTCTTCAAATAGTGGATGGGCTTACATTTAAAATGTAGTCACCTTTAAGCAAGCTCAAAATGAAACATGCCTCAGAGGATGTTTTTGCCCATGTATTGCATGACAAGTCTTTGACTAATTATATGCCTAATGAATGATTCTCTGCAACCATGTAACTTCTAATGAGCTCACACTGACCATTATCTCAAGGGAGTATGAAATAATATAGAACAAGTTAGACTTCAAGACAAATTATTTATAGGAGTGTCAGACTGCAGTAATAATTTTACATGATGATATGCAGAACACTGCTGAATCAGTCATTCTAACAGTAATCAGATATATTTAAATTAATATTATCCTGAATAAAATCTGTCTCATTATTCAACGGACAAGTCCCTTGGGTTCATCTAGCAACAAAACATGTACTTTGGCTCAAGGAGACATGTACTGTTCTGACAGATAACCTTATGTCAAAGCTTCTAACTAGAGATAGAATTATTCCCAAATGGTGTGACTGCCATTTGCTTACAAGAACTTGCTGGAACAGCAGCTCCATTTGTAATTGTGAGTTTCATCTTGAACCATGAATTTTCAAATGCTTTCACAACCTTGCACCTGATTACCTCAGTAATAAGCTTACTTCTCAGTTCATTGATTCATTCTCATCAAACTGATCTGTCACCATGCTTATGCCCCCATTTATTAATGTACTCAATTATTGTAATCAATCTTTTTTCTCTCTGCTCATAATGTATCACTGGCTTATTATCAAACAATTTCCATCCAATCTATTTTGTTCCCTCATTATTTAAAATGTGTTTGTGGAAAGAAAAGAAAAAATATATAACATCTTATGAACGCAGAAAATTCTAAAGCACTTCATCCAATTCATTGCTTTTTAAAGTGTATTTACTTGTTTTGGAGGCAAATGTGACAGCTAATTTGTACACAGCAAGATTCCACAGTCAGCGATAAAAGGAATGACTCATCTGTTCCGGTGATGCTGGTTGAGGGATAAATGTCGGCCAGTGCACTGTGGGGGCTCCCTCCTTTTCCTTGAATATTGCAGTGTAATCATTAACATCTGCCTGATGACATTGCTAGCAATTGCTTTTATTTATATATTAACATTATCATGGAAAATATTCCAAGACAATACACAGAGGCATTGGAAAAACAACTGACTCAAACCGACACATAAGTAGCCTTTATAATTTTTTGTATTTGTTCATGGGATGTGGGCATCGTTGGCTAGGCCAGTTTTTATTGCCCATCCCTAATTGCCCTTGAGAAGGTGGTGGTGAGCTGCCTTCTTGAACTGCTGCAGTCCTTGGGGTGTAGGTAAACCCACAGTTCTGTTAGGAAGGGAGTTCCAGGATTTTGACCCAGCGACAGTGAAGGAATGGCGATATAGTTCCAAGTCAGGATGGTGTGTGGCTTGGACGGGAACTTGCAGGTGGTGGTGTTCCCATGCATCTGCTGCTCGTGTCCTTCTAGGTGGTAGAAGTTGTGGATTTGGAAGGTGCTGTCGAAGGAGCCTTTGACTTTGTACTGTTAAATATCTTGCTTTCTTTGTTTGTACCTTGTTTGTATTACTTTGATAGTCTTGGTTGACATTTATGAAGTGCAACACTGTCAGAGGTGCTGTCTTTTGGATGAGACATTTAATCAGGATGTTATTTCAAAGCCTCATTAGCAGGGGAGTTGTCCCAGCATCATAAAAACATCTATCCCTCAATCAACATCAATAAAAAAAGTTATCTATGAATTTATCTCATTGCTGTTTGTAGGACCTTGCTGTGCACGGATTGACTGCCTTACATTACTACTGTGACGGTACTTCAATGGTTTTGAAGTGCTTTGGGACATCCTGAATTTATGAAAGGTGTTACATAAATGCAAGTTAATGCTTTCTCTCATTAGAAATGTTCCCATTTGTGTCTTCTGCACTAAATCCACTATTAATGAAGACCATCCCATTCATTCTGATTCATCTTTAGTACAAACCATTTTAGGTAAATTAAGGTCTCTGATTTAATGTTTCAAAACCAAAAAGAGCAGATGGAGCAATTTAATATGAGCACCAGCACCACCAGACTGCACACACAAAGGACTTTTAAAATTACTTGAAGTTTGGAATGACTGCCAATGCTCCTTGGGATCACAACTGAGACGGCATTGACAAGCGCTGTGAAGGTGACTGTACACATGAACTTTTATGCGTCTAGTTCCTGCCAGGCTGCATTAAAAACAGAAAGTGTTGGAAATACTCAGCAGGTCTGGCAACATCTGTGGAGAGAGAAACAGAGTTAACATTTCACGTCATGATTTTTCATCAGAATTTATCCTTCTGCATTTTCTTTGTGCCTGTCTTGCCAGTGCCTTTGCCTGGTCTAGTGCTGCTACACAGTGCTACCCCAATGGCTGCAGCATGGCTGGTGGAAGGCTACTGACTTTCTGTTGGGGAGGCTGCAGATGGCCTTGCAGGATGACCTCAAGTAGCTTAGAGGACCCAGCTGCGGACCGCACCATCGCAGCATGGGCAGCAGTAGTCAGGGCTGGCTGTCTGACAGGCGATAGCAAGGACATTGGCATAGTAACAGTGATGGTGGGACAAATGCAGTCATTCTGAGACAGTGTTCTATGGAGCCAATGTCACTCACCTGAATAATCCAAGTAATCTGCTGGAGGACAGATGGCTGGATCGCTTTGAGACCCTGCAAGCCCCTTTGAGCACTGGTATCCACAGCTATGATAAGTTTGTGACACAGCAAGCTAAGCTGGTATGAGAGCAGTCTGAGCTTCCAGGCGTCAGGTGGCTTATGTTCATCCTGTATTGGAAGCTGAGACATCGGCCATCAGACACTCCATCAGAGTTGGGATGGTAAGTGTGCTGATGGAATTGGTCAGCACCTCCACGCTGCAAAGAATGGACTCCAAGCTTTGCACAAAGTCCTGAGACAAGCTGTTGCCAGACCCCTCGATGCTCCTTGACATTAGGTGATTTGCCCACACCAAAGGTACAACAGGTATGTGGGCTGCAGTGGTAGTGCCTCTGGGTCTGCAGGACCACAGGGAGATGAAGCCAGCTTGGAGCCAGACTCCTCCATGCTCCTTGACAGTGACAGGAGTCTGCCTGGCAGGCAGCCAATGCACCCAGCATCTCAATGTGAATTCCCATCAGCATCATCCTGTATGCTGCCCATCGAGTTCCTTATCTGAGTCCTCTATCGCAGAACTTGTCCACCACCTTGCCCTCTGGGGAGCTGGCAAATGAACCTTAACCGCTGGCCTGGCTGCGGCCCACTTGTACTGGTGACTCACTGCATGCTGACCTCAACTCTATACTAACCTCCAACGTATGTGTAGTGCCAGTATCTGAGCTGGTGGTTGCAAATATCAGATCAAGTGACCTGGCCTCTTCATCAATGCTGATCTCTCTCCTCCTCCTTGGTCTGCTATAGTTGGACAGCAGCAATGCTTGGGTTTCTGAAAAAAGAAAATCGGAAGGACGAGGCTAGGGTGAGAGCAGGTCCATAGACACACCAGCAGCAGCTTGCTCATCCTGCCAGATAGCAGGTTGAGGGTGTGGGGGGAGTTGAGAAGTGGCATAGGACAGGAACATGCCACCATCTTCAATGTTGCAGTGCCGCTGGATGCCACGAGCTCTGTCAGAGCCGGCCTGATGATGCAGAGAGCTATCTACTCCATATGGCTCAGGATATGCAGGCATCCTTGTCCCCACCAGTTTCACTCTGCTCCCTTCTGTTGTGTGTCACCTTCTCCTGCAAGAGAGAGGGCAGAATGTCAGTGATTGTGTTGCACTGTGTTTGGGTGATGTGCATGATATAGATGAATAACTGGAGGTATGTGTAGGCAGTGAGAAGTGGGTGTGAGGCAGGCAGCACTGGGGGATGTGTGAGGGTGAGGTGGAGTATCTGGATGTTAGAGGTGAGTCCTGAGTTCCAGGGAATGCTGCTGGATCAGTGATGGGTGTGTGGTGCATTGAGCAGTGTGAGAGGCTGATGTTGTGGTGGGTCAGAGATGTAATGTGAACATGCGTTCACTGACCTTGACCTCCCGTGTGAGGTCATTAGATTTCTTGTGATTGAGCTACCGGATCCTTGGGTCCAGATGGCGGGAGCTGACCTTCCTGGCCACCTTCTGCCACTCCCTTCTGCGGGTGGTCCTTGATTGTCTCCTGGCCAGGCCTCCCCTCCACCCATGCAGAACCATGGCATCTCTCCCCCTGACCTCCTCTGCTCCTAATACCTCCAGCATTGGTGAACCTGGGAGCCCTCTCTCTTCCCTGGTGTTCAATTTTCCATCTTTTAAATTGCAGCAATATCATTCAGTACAGCTTCCCTTTAAGAGGGACAGACTTCCTTTAAGAGAAGCAGGCTGGTGCACCAATAGCACAATGCTGTTCAGGTTCCTGAAGAGTGCAAAGGCACCCAGCAAGGCAGCAGACTCGGTTCCATGCTACAATCATGGTAATGAGGTGGTAGCACCAAATTACGTGCTGCCCACCTCGAAGAGAACTGGTGTGGGCAGGTCACAAATCACAGGCTCACACTCGAAAATCAGGGTAAGCCAATTTCTAGCCTTATGTCCTTTTCTTCATTACATAGAGGGATTGATTTATAATTTTAAACTGTTGAGGGAATGAAACCAGCAAATATTCTTTGTCTGGATCAGATAGAGTTACAAGGGGCATCACAAAATGGCAATGTGGATCTGAAACTGGTTTTACATGGTAACATTGCAAAAGAAAATCAGGTAGGTTGTAAAATGTGCTACTGATTTGCTGCCACCTCTTTTACACAGACTTGAAAATGTGCATGGGAATAAAAAAGGGTCAGAATGTATATAGGCAAAAAGATGCAGTCTTGGTTCTCACAACTGGGCCAGTTTCAACATGGTAGCCTGGCAAAGTTTCCAAGAGTGCAACTCTCCTCGAATCTTTAATTTGCACAGAATCATTAATCATTTCTACTCCTAACAAGGCAGAATAAAAGTTTCCTCAAAAATCTTACTTTCAGCACAACTAAGCTTGCAAGTGCATCCGTTAGTTATTAATCTATTAAGGATGTTTGTTACTCAGAAAACAGTTTTGTAATTTATTTAAATTGTAATCCATCAAAATTCAATTAAATCTACCCTGGAAATAATGTGAACAAACGATTATGAACAAATGAATGTTCTCACAGGGTGAGTATTTTCACTCATTAAGTAGGCCACATATCTTCACAGAGGAAACAGAAAATGGATGTGTTAGGAATGGAATATTAAAGGTTCAGACCTGTTAGAAGATTTGTGGTTTGCTGCATATTTTGTTTTCTATTATAATGGTTAAAATTTTAGCTGATTTCTCAGGAAGGTGATTGCATATCACTTTGTCATATGGACTTAATCACTGTTTATGGTGATAGAGAAACACAGGAAATCAGTGTCAGCTTGATTTAGCCTGATAGAAGCCGGCAGGCTGGTTGAGCACATGTTGAGTCAGTATCCCATAAAGGAGTACAGAATTCCAACCCCCAGAGGACATTGAAATCAAAACCAACAAAAACAACTGTACTAAAATAGACCATGCTAATCAACTATCAAGATTATTAACTTTAGAATTATACCCTCACACTCTGGAGTTTTGAAAACTTTCAATGCATCAATGTTTAAACATTTTCAACGAACCTAAACGATTCTATTCAGAGACAGCCCACTAACTTTGCGGGAGCAACAGGCAGTCCAAGTACCTGAGTTATAAGACCTCCATGAGTCAAATGCAGACAGACAATGAATCATTTAATCTATGCTTCCGCAACATTGCCCATCAACAGTATTTGGTTCATGTCTGCAGGGTTGAATTTTCACAGAACCTTTCACACTTTGCTCTGAGATTATTTTAAAGAATTTCCAGTTGTGGTCCCAGGGAACATCCACAGTCATTCCAAACTAACCCCATACCACTGCTTTTGAGCCATTCAGCTCATTGCTATTTGCCAGACCTCACTATGGGCAAAATGGTTTCTTGTATTGCTTACATAACAGCAGAGGCTCCATTTCCAAAGTATTTCATTGTTATAAAGCATTTTGAGACATCCTGAGGATATGAAAGGCACTAATAAAATGTTTTTCTTTTTTGAAAATAAATTTATGAAATTAACCGTTCCTTGTTAATGTGATAATGCTCCCAATATTTACTACGCGTGGGGAAGTAAAATAGGGGGAGGTCAAATCACCGGATGAGGGATGGTATTGCCCAATCATGGGAAGATTACCAGGTTTGCTTGGGGGGGGGGCCAGTGGGGGGGTGGGGGAGGGGGGATCATTGGGAGGGAAGTCCTCTTGATCCTCCTGGCCTATAAGCAGTACCAGAAAGGCACTTAACTGTTGAATCCACCCATTCTCACCTCTTTCCAGCTACTGGGTTTCCAGAGCCCTGTGAAATGTGGCCCATAGGCATGCAACCTAAAATCCTGCTAAAATTTGAGGCATGCATCCTCATTAACATTTTTAAATGATGAACCCGCCTCTGGGGAGCAGGTTTGTCACTCGCTGTCCAATGTGTCTCCATTAAAACCAGAGGTAGATGTGTTGGGAGTGGTGCAGGTTGGGGTCGGGTTTCCAATTTTTGAAATTTTAACACCCCTCCCTCTCCCGCATGTCCTTGGAGTTAAAATTCTCCCAATAATTCCATGTTTTTGTAATTGTTAAGTTTGACCATTATATATAACCTACATCCACATTTTAACCGACATCACAATGGATGTAGCTATATTACACTTAGAAGTCTGAAACTAATATATGATTAATCTATCGAATGGTTTAGTAGACTGGAGTTTTCCTGCTTGTCCAGCCTGGTGTATCTATTGAATTCTGAAAATTATTGCTGGCTTTCTGAACATGCAAATATCATTGATGTTGCCATGATAAACACATGTGCATTCATATGCACACCAACCTTAATGCAAAGAGGAGTGAGTAGATAAAAGTAAAACTTTAAAATTTACTTGAATCTTTGTGACACATATCTTTCATGTAATGGGATTTCATTACAACATTCCTGACATTATGGCCCCAATAATAACTGTGAGGCAGGAAGGGAGCAGAGGTAGTGCGGGCGTAGGGGGAGAGAAAATCAAATGGCACTTTATTGCTGAAAAGTCGCTTACCTGTTTCATCTGGCCATTCTCACCTCCCTTCAGCTCCCTAAAGAGTTAAATGTAAAACATAGGTTAAGTTTCAAACAAGCTGCCTCATTAAAATATTCATATGATGGCCCCACTTCTGGAAAACAGGTTAGTCAGCCGCCCCACAGAACCAGAAGTGGGTACATTGAAGGTGAGTTGGGGTGGGGTTTCAGTTTTTTTATTTTTAAAATCCCCACCCACCCACCTTCCACTACCCTTCCTTGGAGGTTATAATTCACCCCTGTGGCAGAACATGATCCTGCAGCTCTTAGCTCCACATTGGAATTAACTTACAATGTCTGAATTCCTATCAGGCTTTATTACGCTCAGAACTTTGATTGCCAAACTACATTCCCATTAAATTTGTTTTTGCGTCAGCGGAAAGCTAAAGGCACTCTGCACCAGTGGAAGATCAATAGTATTAAGCTGTGTCTGCTAGATTTTGTGAGTTCCAAATATAACCATTTCCCAGTCAAATTTAGGGGGATATAGATAGGTGAAGTGATTGGGCAAAAATTTGGAAAATGGATTATAATGTGGGAAAATGTGAAGTTATCCTCTTTGGCAAGAAGTATAGTGAAGCATCATATTATTTAAATGGATAGAAACGGCAGAACTCTGAGTTACAGATAGATCCAGGTGTCCTGGTACATAAATCACAAAAGGTTGGTATGCAAATACAGCAAGTAATTAGGAAGGCAAATGGAATGTTGTCATTTATTGAATGGGGAATGGAATATACAAGTAGGGATGTTTTGCTACAGTTGCATTGGGTATTGGTGAGACCACTTCTGGAGTACTGTGTACAGTTTTGGTCTCCTTATTTGAGGAAGGATATAAATGCATCACAGGCAGTGCAAAGAAGGTTCACTCGACGATACCTGGGATCGGGGGGGGGGGGGGGTGCGGGGGGAGGGTTACATTATGAGGAAAGGATTATTTTGGATAAATTGGGTCTGTATCCATTGAAATTTAAAAGAATGAGAAGTGATCTTATTGAAACATATATGATCCTGTGGGGACTTGACAGTGTAGATGCTGAAAGGCTGTTTCCCTTTGAAAACGGAGTGCAGATTGCAAGCTGAGAGTGGAGATTCGAGTTTGGTGAGTGGTGAGTTCAGTGAAGAGGGGAGGAGGAACTCCATTTTTCTACTTTTTTTCTACTTTTTAACCCTCCAGTATTTGGTTCTTGCTTTGGCGCAGTGGAAAGAGCTGGTTGGTAAGTAACTGGTAAGCTATACTACTTATAATAAATAGTCTGTAAAGTTAAGGTATGGCAGGGCAGCCCTGCTGAGTGGAATGTACATCTTGTGGCATGTGGTAAGTCATGGAAGCACCATGTGTCTGAGACAAACACATCTGCAGGAAGAGTCACTGACTGCAGAAGCTTGAGCTCCAGGTTTCGGAACTCGAGTGGCAGCTGCAGTCACTGTTGTGCATCTGCGAGGCAGAGGACCACATGTATAGCACGTTTAGGGAGGTGGTCACATGGCAGGTTCGGAGCATGCAGGCAGATAGGGGATGGGTGACCACCAGGCAGTCTAAGAGAACCAGGCAGGTGATGCATGAGCCCCCTGATGTGATCTCACTAGCTAATCATAGAGTCATAGAGTTATACAGCAAGAAACAGGCCCTTCAGCCCAATGTGTCCATGCTGGCCATCAAGCACCTATCTATTCTAATCCCATTTTCCAGCACTTGGCCCCTAGCCTTGTATGCTATGGCATTTCAAGTGCTCATCTAAATACTTCTTAAATGTTGTGAGGGTTCCTGCCTCTACCATCCCTTCAGGCAGTGCGTTCCAGCCACCCTCTGGGTGAAAATGTTTTTCCTCAAATCCCCTCTAAACCTTCTACCCCTTACCTTAAATCTATGCCCCCTGCTTATTGACACCTTGGCTAAGGGAAAAAGTTTCTTCCTATCTACCCTATTTATGCCCCTCATAATTTTGTAGACCTAATCAGTTTTCCATTCAGGATACTGGGAAGGGTGATGGTTCCTCAGAGGAGTGCAGTCAGAGCCAGGTTTGTGGCACCACAGGAGGCTCAGCTGTACAGGAGGGGATAAAGAAGAGTGAAGGAGCAGTAGTGATAGGGGATTCGTTAGTTAGGGGAACAGACAGACGTTTCTGTGGCAGTAAACGTGACTCCAGGATGGTGTGTTGCCTCCCTGATGCCAGGGTCAAGGATGTCACGGAGCGGCTGCAGGACATTCTTCTGGGGGAGGGTGAACAGCCAGAGGTCGTGGTCCACATTGTTACCAATGACATAGGTAAGAAGGGGGATGAGGGCCTGAAGCAGATTTTAAGGAGCTAGGAAGGAGATTAAAAAGCAGGACCTCAAAAGCAGTAATCTCAGGATTACTCCCAGTCTCACGTGCAAGTGAGCAAAGTGATAGCAGAATTGAGCGATTGAACACTTGGATGGAGAACTGGTGTAGGAGGGAGGACATCGGATTTCTGAGACATTGAGACTGGTTCTGAGGCAGGTAGGACCTGTACAAGATGGATGGGTGGCATCTTAGCAGGACTGACACGAATATCCTTACAGAGAGATTTGCTAGTGCTGTTGGGGAGAGTTTAAACTAAATTGTCAGGGGATTAGGAACCTGAGAGGGAGCTCAGATTGGAGGGAAGCAAAATTAATAACTTGTCAGGGGTGTGGGAACAAGGAGCAAGTATCAGGAAGGAATACCAAGGTATACAGAATACTGGGAGAGATAGATAGCACGAGAGTAAGGAACAGTAAGTTATTAGGCGGGGTCAGAGTAAGGGAGAAAGTAATAAAGTCTGTATCAGGGTGAATGTACATCTATGTGAATGCACGGAGTGTGGTTAATAAGACTGGTGAGGTACAGACACAGATTGTCATGTGGAAATATGATGTTGTGGCTATAACAGAGACCTGGCTCAAAGCAGGGCAGGACTGGGTGTTAAATATTCCTGGATACAAGGTGTTCAGGAAAGATAGGAAAGGGAAAAAAGGCGGGGGTGGGTGGCAGTAATGATTAAGGAGAGCATTGTAGTGCTGCAGAAAAAGGATGTCTCTGAGGGGTTGAGGACAGAATCAATTTGGCAAGAGCTAAGGAACAAGAAAAGGTGCTGTTACATTGCTCGGTGTTGTCCATAGGCCACCAGCTAGTGGAAAGGACGTAGAGGAACAAATTTGCAAGGAAATTACAGAGAGGTGCAAAAATTATAGGGTAGTTATGATGGGTGACTTTAATTATCCAAACAGAGACTGGGATAATAGTAGTGTAAAGGGCAGTGAGGGGCAAGAGTTCCTAGAGTGTGTTCAGGAAAATTTTCTACAACAGTATGTTGCTTGTCCAGTGAGAAAGGAGGCACTGCTCGACCCGGTTCTTGGGAATGAGAGGGGCCAAGTGGATCAAGTATCAGTAGGAGAGCATTTAAGGGGATAGTGATAATTGTATCAGAAGGTTTAGGCTGAATATGGAAAATGACAAAGAGCAATCCAGGGTAAGAATAATTAACTGGGGGAAGGCCAACTTCAATGGGGTAAGAATGGAGCTGGGAAAATAAACTGGAGTCAAAAGCTGGCAGGAAAACCGGTAGATGAACAATGGGTTACCTTCAAAGAAGAGATAGTTCGGGCACAGTCAAGGTATATTCCCTCGAAGGGGAGAGGTAGGGCGAACAAATCCAGAGTTCCCTGGATGACAACAGATTAAGATAAAGAAGAAAAAGTGTGCTTATGACAGGTGCCAAGTACTATTGAGAACCAGGCTGAATATAGATGGTCCAGAGGGGAAGTGAAAAAGCAAATAAGAAAAGCAAAGAGAGAGCATGAAAAGAGACCGGCAGCTAGCATTAAAGGAAATCCCAAAGTTTTCTATAGGCATATAAATAGTAAATAGTAAAAGGGTGGTAAAAGGAAGAGCGGGGCTGATTCAGGACCAGAAAGGGAATTTATACATGGAGGCAGAGGGCATAGCTGAGATATTAAACGAATATTATGCATCTGTCTTTACCAAGGAAGAAGATGCAACCCAGGCAATGGTGAAAGAGGAGGTAATTCAGACACTAAAGGGGTTTAACATTGATAAAGAGGAAGCATTAGATAGGCTGTCTGTACTTAAAGTGGATAAGGCACCAGAACCAAATGACATGCATCCAAGGATACTGAGGGAAGTGAGGCTGTAAATCACAGAGACACTAGCCATAACGTTTCAGTCTTCCTTAGACTCGGGGGTGGTGCCAGAGGACTGGAGAATTGCAAATGTTACACCCTTGTTCAAAAAAGGGTGGAAATATAAGCCCAGCATCTACAGGCCAGTCAGTTTAACTTTGGTGGTGGGAAAACTTCTAGATAAAAAATTCAGGTCAAAATCAATAGTCACATGGACAAATGCAAGTTAATTAAGGAAAGCCAGCATGGATTTCTTCAGGAAAATCTGATTAACTAACTTGCTGGAGTTTTTTTGAGAAGGTAACAGAGAGGGTTGATGGGGGTATTGCTGTTGATGTGGTGTACATGGACTTTCAAAAGGTATTTGATACAGTGCCACACAACAGACTTGTGTGCACATTTATAGCTCATGGAATAAAAGGGACGGTAGCAACATGGATACAAAATTTGCTGAGTGACAGGAAACAAAGAGTAGTGGTTAATGGATGTTTTTCGGTCTGGAGGAAGGTTTGTAGTGGCATTCCCCAGGGATCAGTGTTGGGACCCTTGCTTTTCCTGATATATATTAATGACCTAGACCTTGGTGTATAGGGCACAATTTCAAAGTTTGCAGATGATACGAAATTTGGAAGCATTGTGAACTGTGAAGAGGATAGTGTAGAACTTCAAAAGGATATAGACAAGTTGGTGGAATGGACGGACAGGTGGCAGATGAAGTTCAATGCAGAGAAATGTGAAGTGATTAATTTTGGTAGGAAGAACATGGAGAGACAATATAGAATAAAGGGTAAAATTCTAAAGGGGGTGCAGGAGCAGAGGGACCTAGGTGCATATGTGCATAAGTCATTGAAGGTGGCAGGACAGGTTGAGAGAACAGTTAATAAAGCATACAGTACCCTGGGCTTTATTAATAGGGGCATAGAGTACAAGAGCAAGGAAGTTATGTTGAACGTGTATAAGACAGTAGTTCGGCCTCAGCTGGAGTATTGTGTTCAGTTCTGGGTGCCATAGGAAAGATGTGAGGGCATTGGAGAGAGTACAGAAAAGATTCACGAGAATGATTCCAGGGATGAGAAACTTCAGTTGTGAAGATAGATTGGAGAGAGAAATTAGGACTCTTTTCCTTGGAGGAGAAGGCTGAGAGATGATTTGATACAGGTATTCAAAATCATGACGGGTCTGGACAGAGTAGATAGGGAGAAACTGTTCCCAACCGTGAAAGGATCGAGAACAAGACGGCACAGATTTAAAGTATTTGGTCAGAGAAGCAAAATTGACATGAGGAAAAACTTTTTCACGCAGCGACTGGTTAAGGTCTGGAATACACTGCCTGAGAGCATGGTGGAGGCAGGTTCAATTGAAGCATTCAAAAGGGATTTAGACAGTTATATGAAGAGGAAGAATGTGCAGGATTACGGGGAGAAGGCGGGGTAATGGAACTGAGGGAATTGCTCTTTCAGAGAGCCAGTGCGGACATGATTGGTCGAATAGCCTCTGCACTGTAACTTCTGCACTGTAACGATTCTGTGATTCTTCTGTGATTGTGGGACAGACTAGAAGTAGGGGACACAGTTTAAAAATAAGGGTCACCCATCTAAAACGGAGATGAGGAGAAATGTTTTCTCTCAGAGGGTTGTGAGTATTTGGAACTCTCTTCGCCAGAGGGTGGTGGAGGCAGGGTCACTGAATATTTTTAAAGCAGAGGTAGATAAATTCTTGACTATCAAGGGAGTCAAAGGGTATCGAGTGTAGGCGGGAAAGTGGAGTTGAGGCCACAATCAGATCAGCCATGATCTTATTAAATGGCAGAGCAGGTTCGAAGAGGCCGAATGGCCTATTCCTGCTCCTAATTCATATGTTTGTATATTCATATTTGATTTTAAGACCCTTCTAATTAGGATGGAAACTAGTTTGCCAAGATGGAACTAACAAAAATAATCTAAAATCAGACCTTATTAAGATTTCCTTCACCAAATCTCCAGAAGGATAAATTATTTATACAGCCAGCGAGATATATACATATATACAGACAGACAGTGAGTCCATAGCCATGAAATTGCTCCCTGCTGGCAATGAATAATCATACAATCTGAGCAGGAGAAGCACGGAGTTCTGCCAGGCCTCCAATTTATATTGTTCATATCAATGTTTCACTGGCCAGGGACATGTTGTACTGCGTACTTCCATGTGGACAATACTGAAAGAGGCAGGGTTGGTAGGATGAGACTAGCCATTTTTATCAGTTTCGTCTCTATTTTCCCCAATGCAATTTAGACTTGAATGAAGAGGTCATACTTTCTTTGCAAGTACCTAACCCTGGAGGCAGTCGGAGCAGTGAAATTTATAAAGGTTGGCTTCCTTATGACAAAAGATTGCAGAGCAATCGATTCACATTGAGAAACATAAGTTTAAAATTGGAACTTAAGAAAAGCAATTTTAAATCTTCAGGTAGCATAGTTGGCCCACTTACACTTTAGGAAGGTATCACAGCAACATCCATTTGTCACTCACTGAGTCTGGTGCTCGGTTATGCCAAAAATGGTGCAGGTGTCCATCCAAAATATGCTGATGTCCCTTATACTGGTTACTGGGACAGGGTCAGGGGTGCATTTATGGGACAGGTAAAAATTCTGCAAAGCCCCCGATCCACCATCAAAATGCCCTCCAGAAGAATTCCAGATTCATATATTTAATTATAACTTCAAGATCTCATTGCTATAGACTTACAGGGCTAGGGGGATCGAGCAGGGGGAGTGGGACTGACAGGATAGCTCTGTGGAGAGCTGGCATGGACTTAATGGGCCGAATGGCCTCCTTCCGTGCCATAAATCACTCTATGATCCTATAGAAGATAGTTTATTCACAAGTTCCTGATTAACTCCTTAAAAATATTATGACATTAGTGTTTAGATTTGACAAATTCTGAAATTTTGTACTCATAGCAGTTAAATTCTGGATGTAATATTCAAATTTATGAAATCTCTGTTCAGATTTAAGTTGAGTTGTGCTGTTCATGAACGCCAGATAATTATTTTAGTTGATGTCTGCTTGTGGGGAGATGATGGGGTCGTGGTAATGGCACTGAACTAGTAACCCAGAGGCCCAAGTTAATGCCATGGGGACATGAGTTCAAATCCCACCATGGCAGGGTGGGATTAAAACAATAACTGGAATGGAAAGCTCGTCTTAGTAATGGTGCCATGAATCTATCATCAATTGTCATTAAAACCCATCCAGTTCACTAATGTCCTTCAGGGAAGGAGATCTGCTGTCCTTACCTGGTCTGGCCGATATGTGACTCCAGACTCAGGGCAATGTGCTTGACTCTTAACTGCACTCTGAAATGGCCTAGTACGCCACTCAGTTGTCAAGGGCAATTAGGGATGGGCAACAAATGCTGGCCTTACCAGTAGCACCCACATCCCATGAAAGGACAAAAAAATCAAATTTGAATTAGTCGCCTCATTAGCATACAAATATTAGGATGATGTTACTGGACATATTCCATCAATTTTGGCAACAAAGACCACAGCACAGACAATAATAGGCTGGATTTTATAAGCTCACCACCAATCTCGGCAGCAAGCATCAAAAATGGTAGTTCACCCACGCGGATTGGACGTCACGGAGCCGCTGCGCTATTCAGCGCGGCAGCTCATTAAAATGGCCAGAGCGGACCGCCCCCCGATGATGTGGAAGGGGGCGGGTGGTCCGTCCCCGGAAACGGCATCATGCGCCTTTGCGCAGGCACCGACACCATTTTTTTATGGGCTTTGAGCCCTACATTACAATTTAAATTTTTAAAGAAACAGCGATTTGAAATTTATTCAAAAAATTAAGTAAATGCTTCTAGTCCCTCTCCCACCCCCCCCACCAAATAACTATATAATTCATTCCTTGCCGTCTCCCCCACCCCCGAAATACCTACCTTGTGCACCTGACCTTCCCCCCCCCCCCCACCAAAGTTCACAAACTATGCTCTTTACCCCTTCCCACCATCCCCTAAACTAATCGAAGGAGCAGTATGGGGCCAGCAATATGGGGCCAGACCTTCCCGGCATCGAGTCTGCCGGAACCATTTTCTGGCCCCAGCCGCCACAACCCCCGACGTCGGATGTGGGGGTGGGGGCGCTGTAAAATTCAGCCCAATGTTTCAACAGATTGACTTCTGGAAGTACAATTTAAAGCATGAAGAATGTACTCTCTAGGAATTCTGTCTATTTGATAATATATTTCAAATGAACCCTCATTTAACCCTAATTTAACCAGCTTCAGCATTTCTGACACAGAGTCGAGTTAATCTTACCATTTACATTGCAACTGCCCAGCAGGTCACCTTATCTGTCATTCTGTGGTTTCCCTTTTGTATGTGCACATGTTACAATATTGACTGAGCTATTTATTACAAGGCATCTAAATGTTTTATACTGAAACAATAAATGTTAATAACAGATGTTGTTCTATTACCATTCTCAAGGTAGCAACAAGCTTCCATCCAGGAAGCTACAGATGCAGAATATGAAACCCTTGAAGAAATAAAAAGTGTAGCACTTTCCAGACCTGGAGAGATCTGCAACTATAAATGATACTAACAATAAAACACATATCTCCACATCAAAGAAGTTAGGAAAATGAGTAGGCAGTTAAGTATCTGCTGTGCCACACAACAGACAGTCTTCCACCTTCAAATACACCTCCTCGAACCTGATCTAATTAGAATAATCAATTGGCCAGAAATGTAAAATGCCTTTGAAATGGTTCCAGCATGAAAATTACTTCAGACATGGAACAAGAATGATTTAGAGCTCAGGAGTAACAACATTTATACTCTCAGTTAAATGATAGATTAAGACAGATCTAAATTCTGATTATTAATTTAAACAGGCTATTATTGTATAAATTTCTTTAGCCAGCAACCCAAACCTTTATCATTAGAACCAACTCCTCTGTTCTTTAATTAAATATGTATATTGTCTTATCACGTAACTACCAGACATACTAATTAGTATGCCATTGTAGAATTAGGAGTAAACTCAGAAGATGAAATTCACGAAATATCCACAGGTTTAATAAATAATTAAAATAATCATATTAGTACTGCTAGCTATAAACAACACTTTCCACTGTCCATTGCCATCTGTTTGTATACATTCGTTTCTATAATTATTGCAATGATTTAAAAATGGAAAATGAGGTATTATTGAGTAATTCTGCTGCCTTTCTCTTGATTAACATATTCCAACCATATCACAATAACCTTACACACTAAGTGAAACCATTGTAAAATTAAATGGAAAGTGGAGCAACAACAGGCAACCCTAATCTCAGCATATAAATCTTGAAATTATATGCTGGGATATTAGCATACAAACAGTTAATACTGTTACATCAAACCCCTTTGCTATATTAAAGACGAATTAACTCTTTTTTAATTCATTCACAGGATGTGGGTGTCACTGGCAAAGCAAAGATCTATTGCCCATCCCTAACAACTAGGTGGCTTGCGAGGCCACTTCAGAGGGCAGTTAAGGGTCAACCACATTTCTGTATGTCTGGAGTCACATATAGGCCAGACTGGGTAAGAATGGCAGACATTAGTTAATCGGATGAATTTTATGACAATCATGGTCGCTATTACTGATTCTATTTTTATTTAATTCCAGATTTATTAAATTAACTGAAATTAAATTCCCCAGCTGTTGTGTTGGAATTTGATCTCATGTCTCCAGATCATGAGTCCAGAACTCTGGATTACTAATCAGGTAACATAACCATGATGCTCCAGTACCCCCAACTAGTTAATGCCTCTATTAAAATCACAGGCAAACTACACACACACACACACACACACACACACACATATATACACACACACTACAAACTACAAGCACACTAAGCATTTGTAATTTAATGCTACATATCAGCCATTGCTTAGTGACACGACAAGTACCTCTGGACCAAAAGGTTGTGGGTTCAAGTCTCACTTTGGAGACTTGAGCAAAAAATCTAGGATGACACTCCAGTGCAGTAGTAAGGGAATGCTGCACTGTTCGAGGCACCAACTTCCAGATAAGATGCTAAACCTAAGCCCCGTTGCCCTCTCAGGTGGATGGTTGTGGTTGTCAGAGGTCAATCATCTCAGTTCCAGGACATCATTGCAGGAGTTCCTCAGGGTAGTGTCCTAGGCCCAACAAACTTCAGCTGCTTCATCAATGACCTTCCCTCTATCATAAGGTCAGAGGTGGGGATGTTTGCTGATGATTGCACAATGTTCAGCAGCATTTGCAACTCTTCAAATACTGAGACAGTCCTTGTCCAAATGCAGCAAGACTTGGACAGCATTCAGGCTTGGCCTGATAAGTGGCAAGCAACATTCGCACAACACAAGTGCTAGGCAATGACCATCTCAAACAAGAGAGAATCCAACCATCACAACTTAATGTTCAATGGTATTACCATCGCTGAATCCCACACCATCAACATCCTCCAGGTTACCATTGACCAGAAACTGAACTGAACCAGACACATAAATACTTGCATACAAGAACAGATCAAAGGCTGGAAATTCTACAGTGAGTAACCCACCTCCTAAAGCCTGTCCATCACCTACAAGGCACATGTCAGGAGTGTGATGGAATACTCTCCACTTGCCTGGATGAGCGCAGCTCCAACAACACTCAAAAAGCTCAACACCATCCAGGACAAAATAGCTGCTTGATTGGCACCCTATCCACCACTTTCAACATTCAATCTCTCCACCACTGATGCACAGTGGCAGCTGTGTGTACCATCTACAAGATGCACTGCAGAAATTCACCAAGGCTCCTTCAACAGTACCTTCCAAACCCACAACCTCTATCACCTAGAATGACAAGGGCAGGAGATGCATGGAAACCCCACCACCTGCAAGCTCCCCTCCAAGCCACACACCATCCTGACTTGGAACTATATTGCCATTCCTTCACTGTCACTGGGTCAAAATCCTGGAACTCCCTCCCCAACAGCACTGTGGGTGTACCTACACCAGATGAACTGCAGTGCTTCAAGAAGGCAGCTCACCACCACCTTTTCAAGGGAAATTATGGATGGGCAATAAATGGTGGCCTAGCCAGTGATGCCTAAATCCCGTGAAAGAATATATAAAAAAAACCATTGCACTATTACAAAGAAGAAAGGGTGTTCGCCCCAGCAGCCTGGTCAACATGTATCACTCAACCAACATCACTAAAAACAGATTATCTGGTCATTATCACATTGCCATTTGTGGGACCTTGATGTGCACAAATTGGCTGCTGTGTTTCCTATATTACAACAGTGATTATGCTTCTAAAATACTTCATTGGCTGTAAAGCACTTTGGGATGTCTTGATGCTGTGAAAGTTTCATGGGGTTTGTGGGGGTGGGGAGGGGTGCGGTCAATGCAATGTGCTAAATCTAACAAATTCAGATTTACAAAACATAACTTTACATGCTAAATTTGCTATCAAGCTTTTGGTTTAGTTATAAACATTTTTACATGTGGTGTCTTAGAGAAACAATGTCCGGATGCAGGATTGAAATCTGCGGGGACAAACATCTTACTTCAGGAAAACTAATTGCCTTGTTGGAACTAGAAAATGTTTCAGATATGTAGAAAGATTAAATCAAAACATTGATAAAATATTCAAGTTAATGAAATGCATTTACACTGGGTCCCTTTTATATTGGATATCACTATATATAAAACACGATAACCGGAGCCACTGATTGAGCTACCTATCAAGAATGAAATTTGATGCAGCCCAAGAACGCAGCACTAAGGCAACTAAAAGAAAATGTTATTACAAGAGGCTATTGTAGAAAACCCCAAATCGATATGCTTTCTCAGAAAGAAAAGAAGCATTGCAGAAATAATTGATGTTAGAAATTGGGGGAAAATTGAAGTAATGGAAAACATTCAAATTAACCAGGTTTGTAGCATTTGATTTTTCACATTAATGGAGAATGGCATCTTTTTATTTCTTTATCAGCGTTGCTAAATCTGTTTAATGGCCCAAAATAGAAACTTTTAAAAATAATTTCTGAAATATCTTTGCCAGCCCGACATGAAGTAAATACTTCTTAAAACGTTTTCCAATTTTAATTCGAGAATTCGTACACTGCCTATTTGTTGATGGGATAGACATGTTTTCCAAAAGAAATGTGTCATGTTAGGCCCTCACCTGCCAAGAATGAGACACATCAATTTTGTCATGAACATTGATTTTTAACTGTTGGAGCGAGGAAATGACTTGTTAAACAGATGAGCCAATCCTGGAAAAAAACATTTACATACTAACAAACATCGAAGGTGGGGGAGCTCGCATTCCAGGTTGACTGCTAAGATGGCCGAATACACAAACAGACATGGTCAAACCAGCTAGTCACATAACTAACCTTCTGGGCAACCTGAGATTTTTGAATTTGTACAAACAGTTTGGGCGTAAGAGTGTCTGTTTGCTCCTGGACTGAGAAGATCTCTCTCCTGTCTGCTCCCATTTCTTTCTCACAAGCCTCTGAATCCACTGAAGACACATGAACCCCAAGAGAGAAAAGTCTCCTACAGAGAACAAGGTTTAAGAAGAAAACTGGGCCTCAATGAAAAGCAAGATCTACCTACAATCAAAGACTCTACAGTGAGCTTGAAGAACCGTAACAACAAATCTTCAGATATCGCCTCAAAATGTTCCACTTTATTTTTCTTCTGCTTTTTTCTGTCTCTATTTGCATATATGTATCGCATATGCATGCTAGCCTGGGCACGTCATGCATCAATAGGTGTTAACCAAATTAGAGTTTAAGTTTAATAAATTTCAACTTTTCTTCTTTAAACCTAAGAAAGCCTGTTTGTGCTGGTTTCTTTGCCTTATAATTGGAAAGCGGTGAACAAGGATTCACCAAGAGGGAGCTTAAAAAACACAATGTGTTTAAAATTAAACCCTGTTACAGGAAGACCAGTTGAAGGCAGAGAGGAATCCGAGACCTCTTTCTCACCTGGATGGAACAGAAATTTGGGGGCTCGTCCAGGATTGACCCACAGACAAATGAGAAATTGGAAGTGGGAAGCCATATTGTTCCCAATTAAAAAAGAGCAAAATTTCAATACAGGTTTTCTTGTGTTTGTGTGTGCTTGAATACTAGCATGTATGCAACTGAAGCTAGTAGCTCTCCAAGTCAGGGTGAAGTAACTTGGAATAAGTTAAAAGCACTGTCGATGGAGGACTTGAGGAAAATGGCTGAGCAGTGTGGGATCACTATACATGGCAAGGCTGGGAAGTCTGAACTCCTAAGGCTAGTGGCCAACCATTTTTCCCTTGAATCTGAAGAAGCAGAAACAATGTTAGAAGCAGACGCTGAGAGGGTATTGTTAGCAAAGATATAATTGGAACAGAGGAAACTTGAATTTGAGGAAAGAGAGAGGCAAAAAGACAGAGCCTTCCAAAAGGAATGTGAAGAGAAACAGAGGAGAAAGAGAGAGAAAGACAGGAGAAGGAACAAGAGAGGAGAGAGAGAGAGAGAGAGAGAAAGAATATTCCAGAAAGAATGCAAAGAAAGAGCGCTGAAGCGGCTTGAGTTAACTGGATGGGGGTGCGACAGAGTAACCCCAGTGAAAGCATGGCCAATATGGAGGAGCATAATTCAGGGCTGGGTACAAAATTGTTAAAACTCACACAACTAATTCCAAAACTCAATGAGGTGGATGTAGAAGAATATTTTGTGTCCTATGAGAAACTGGCAAGGCAGCTAAAATGGTCAGCTGAGACCTGGCCTCTTTTACTACATAGCAAGCTAACTGGAAAAGCCCATGAGGTTTATTCCCTGTTGCCAGATGAGAGCTCATCAAATTATGAACTGACCAAAAATGCTACCCTCAGGGCATACGAATTAGTACCCAAAGCCTATCACCAAAAGTTTAGAACCCTCAAGAAGCAAGCTAATCAAACTTATCTGGAGTTTGAAAGAAGTAAGCAGCTGGCTTTTGACCAGTGGCTGAGGGCTCTTAAAGTACAGCTCAGCTATGAGACTCTCAGAGAAGTAGTTCTGTTACAGGAATTTAAAACTCTCTCCCACTCTCCAAGAAGACCCATGTAGAGGAGCAGCTGGTTCAGAGAGCCTGGCAAGCGGCCATTCTGGCTGATGAGTTTGCTTTAATTTATAAGTCGTTCTCCCAGGGGAGAACCTTTCCTAGTCACCCCCACAAATCCAAAAAGGACAAAGGGTGGGAAGGTGATAGGAGCCCAAGCAGTCCTGGGAGAGAAAGAAAAGCAGGAGACACAGGGAACCCTCCTCTAGCCAAGGAAGGTGCAGTGAGCAAGATTGAGACCCGGAGACCTGTGTGCTTCCATTGTAATAAGGCAGGGCATTTAAAAGCTGACTGCTGGAAACTAAAGGGGAAACCTGTAAGGTTAATCAGAGCACACCCATTCAGTGAAGAAGCAACCTGATGGAAAGCACAGCAGAACAAGCTGTGGCTTTGATTGCAGTAAGAGTGAGACCCAGGAAGCTGACGGCTGCATGTGCAGAAAAATTTAATAGGATTTCTGAAGGTTATCAGGGTTTTTGTGTCTGAAGGGAAAGTAACTCCATAGCCCTTGAGTGGGGCCAGCAAGCCCATAGTAATTCTCAGGGGCATAGGGGCTAGTAGATCCCTTTTACTGAGAAAAGGCCTGACCTGTCCCCCTGGGAGGGCAGTGGACACAGAATGGTGGTGAATGGCATTGGAGGGCAGTGTATGCTTGTACCGATACAAGCAATCAAGGTGCACCTGGATTGCAACCTACTTTCAGGACTGGTGACCGGAGGGATTGTCCCTAATTTGCCTGTGGATGGAGTTGACCTGCTCCTAGGTAATGATCTGGTGGGGGTGAAGGTGGTAGCCCCCCTAAGTAGTGAAAGAAAGACTGCAGGAGGTCAGAGAGAGAGGGCAGTGGCAGGAAACGGACCCCTGAGTTTCTCTGAATATGTAGTGGATCAGGCCATGATCAAACCAGCTCCCCCAGAGGAGCCTGCATTGGCACTGCAGGCAGATGACCATGAGGTCTACCTGTCCGAGACTTTCTTTGGAAAGTTAGGAGACCCAGGGAATGAATTAAATGAATCTTCCCTAGCTGAGGCTCAGCGAGCTGACCCAGTATTGCGAGAGTTAGCACAGGCTGCCCAGTCTGAAGGTGAAGCAGAGGGAGTCCCTGATTGCTACTATTTAAAGAATGAGGTACTGATGAGGAAATGGAGTTCTCCTCACAGACCTGAGAACAAGGAGAGAATAGTAGTTCACCAGTTAGTGGTGCCGCAGAGGTACCGGACAAAAATATTAAGAAGGGCCCACGAGACTACACTGACTGTACATGCCGGTATATGAAAGACAAAAGCCCGCATAAGACAGCGGTTTGACTGGCCAAAACTCCATAAAGTTGTGGTGGAGTACTGCAGGAGTTGCCACATGTTTCAGGTTGAGGGGAAACCCCAACCTGCAGTGAAACCTGCACCCCTAAGTCCTGTACCAGTGTTAGGAGGACCCTCCAGCAGAGGGCTGGTGAACTGTAAGGGACCCCCACTGAGAACAAAAGGGGACAGGCTGACACAAGGCTGGCAAAAGTTTAGAAAGGGAAGGGGAAAAAGCAACCGAGGGCAGATTAAAGGAAGTCCAGGAGCAATCCTGGATGAAAACCCCTACTGTCAGCCAACACCAAAAAATTGTAAAATGTAGACCTTGCATCCTCCTATGCAAATGCAGACACTCGAAGCACCCCACCGGAGTTGCTAACAGCATGCACTGGAAGCTGCAGAGACAAAGAAAGACCTATAGAGGGCACAGAAACCATGAGGGTGATGTCTCACCTAGTCGACGTGCCACAGGGGAGTGCAGTAGAGTCTGCACAAATACCTGCAGGCAGGAGTGTCCCAGAGGACAAATGAGAGATTAGCAAAGAATCCTCCCCCGCAGTCAGAAAAAAGAAAACCACCCATCCCCCTAAAGTCAAAGGCCTTTGAATGACTCAGCAAAGCACTGAAGGAGAGTTCAGGATAGACCCACCCACTACTGACTCTCCTGGGGAAAAAAATTACCTCAGCAGGAACAAAGACCCTAGGCAACCATGGAAATGTCCAAACGGAAGAGAAACTTCCCCAAAAAAGAACCGCATCTTTATTGGGATGCCAAAAAAGAAGCAATTTTAATAAGTTTTAAGATTTGTGAATGAATGAGAGAAATGCATGGGTTTTTTCTGTATCTTATATTTTCTTGTGACCCTTTATTGAAATATGCTTTTCTGAAATCGCATTTCATTCCACTGGGTGTGGAGGTGTCATGCTAGGCTCCCACCTGCCAAGAATGAAGCACATCAATTTTGTCATGAACACTGATTTTTAACTGTTGTTGGAGCGAGGAAATGACTTGTAAAACAGATCAGCCGTGGCTGGAAAAAAAACATTTACATACTAACAGACATCGAAGGTGGGGGAGCTTGCATTCCAGGTTGACTGCTAAGATGGCCGAATACACAAACGGACATGGTCAAACCAGCTAGTCACATGAATAACCTTCTGGGCAACCTGAGATTTTTGAATTTGTACAGTTTGGGCAGAAGAGTGTTTGTTTGCTCCTGGAATGAGAAGATCTCCCTATTTTCTGCTCCCATCTCTTTCTCACAAGCCTCTGAATCCACTGAAGACATATGAACCCCAAGAGAGAAAAGTCCCCTACAGAGAACAAGGTTTAAGAAGAATACTGGCCCCAACGAACAGCAAGATCTACCTATAATCAAAGACTCTACAGTGAGCTCGAAGATCCTTAACAACAACTCTTCAGATATTGCCTCAAACCTTTCCACTTTCTTTTTCTTCTGCTCTTTTCTGTCTCTATTTTCATGTGTGTATTGTGTATGCATGCTAGCGTGGGCACGTCATGTATCTGTAGGCATTAACCAAATTAGAGTTTAAGTTTAATAAATTTCAACTTTTCTTCTTTAAACCTGAGAAAGCCTGTTTGTGCTGGTTTATTTGCCTTATAATTGGAAAGTGGTGCACAAGGATTCACCAAGGGGGAGCTTAAAAAACATGGTTGGAATAAAATTAAACCCTGTTACAGTAAGACCAGGTGAAGGTTGAAAGGGAACCCTAGACCTCTTTCTCATCTGGTCATAACAAATGATACAGATAAAGAAAGTCATTGGGCTATCCTAATTATTCGATCAAGTAAGAATTTACAGTAGCCCTTACTTTCCCTCCCTTCATCACCCTACTATCCCTTCACAGCATCTAACCATCTTTAAAAGAGTTCCCAGATTTTTCTTCCACTATACCATTCAGAATTCTGTTCCTCATACTGATGACTTTTTGGTTGCAGAAGTTCCTGACAACTATCCTAATTTCCCTTTTGAAACTACATCTCCCTTGTCCTGCTGTCACAATTTAATGTGGACTAGTTTTCTGTGTTTACTTTTTCTGTGCTATTTACCACATAGAAATCCATAGAATTTTCAGCACAGAAACAGACCATTCCTCCCAACTGGTCTATGCTAGTCCTGTTGCTTTACATGAGTCTCCTCCCACCCTACTTCATCTAATCCTAACAGCATTTGCTTCTATTCCTTTCCCCCCAGTATACTTAACCTAGATTCTCCTTAAATGTATCTATGATATTTGCCTTAAAGGCCCCATGTGGTACCTTTGCAAGGTTCCTGCTTACTGACCTGCCAGTCTCAATATCTTTGATTTTGGTCATTTAGTTATAACCAAAGATTAACCACGATGTACTCATATTAATATTATCTTTTCAAGTGTTCAAGTTATCGGTATAAGTATTATTGTTTCATTAGAACAGAAGAACCAGTCTATTCAATTAACTGAATTAGGATGTTGGTATTTTCTGTCTATAAATAGCATTTGAATGTATGAGTTTGCTGGAACATGTTGATGTGAAATAAATCTGTACAAATTTTACCTAACATGTTTACAAAATTCTTGCCACTTCTTTACTGTTGTAATCGAAATAGACATTGTCATGTGCATTCTTCTGTGGTCAGACAGTCACCCAATCGTATTTTCATGTACTGAATTAGGTAGATTGACAGAATTAAAAAACACAAGGAAATCAGAGATGTTTGCTATCCATTGGATTGTTCATTCGCTTTCGATTTCTGTACCCATTACTATTCAAGAAGAAAGATGTACAGATTGTGCTAGATATCCAACTGCTGATGCTATATCGGGAAAAGGAGAATTGTGTTAGCTCAGTAGGCAGCAGGTGTCTATGCATTTGGGTCAGTATTCCAAACACAGTTGTGCCACTTAGAGACCAGCTTGAATGTTGAAAGCTTCTTTGGAATTCCACAAAGGCCAGCAGTAAAAATATCTGCACTTATTACAACCACAGAATTGCAAGATGAACATTCCAGTGTTCTCCTTGCCTGTCTCTCATTTTCCATCCTCCATAAACTTGAGTTCATCCAAATCTCTGCTGACCATATCCTAACTTGCACTATGTTCCATTCAGCTATTACCCCTGTGCATGCTGACCGATACTGGCTTCCATCCAGTAATGCCTCCATTTTAAAATTCTCATCTTTGTTTACAAATCCCTCCATAATCTTGCCCCTCCCTATCTCTGTAACCTCCTCCAGCCCTACAACCCTCTGAGTTCTCTGCGCTCCTCCAATTCTGGCCTCTTACACATCCCCGATTGAAATTGCTGAACCATTGGTGGCTTGTTTTCAGCTGCCTAGATCCTAAACTCTCTTCTTCTTCAAGACACTCCTTAAAACCTATCTCTTTGACCAAGCTTTTGGTTATCTTCCATAATATCTCCTTATGTGGCTAGGTGTCAAACTTTATTTACTAATGCTTCTGTGAAGCACCTTGGGATATTTACTATGCTAAAAAAAGAAAAGCTTGCAATCATATAGCGCCTTTCATGACCTCAGGACATCCCAAAGCGCTTTACAGCCAATGAAGTACTTTTGAAGTGTAGTCACTGTTGTAATGTAGGGAATACGGCAGCCAATTTGGACACAGCAAGCTCCCACAATGTGATAATGACAAGATAATCTATTTTTGTGATGTTGATTGAGGGATAGAAATTGGCCCAGGACTCCAGGGATAACTCCACTGCTCCTCTTCAAAAGAGTGCCATGGGATATTTTACATGTGCTTGAGAGGGAAGAGGGGCCTCAGTTTGACATCTCATCCAAAAGACAGCACCACCGACAGTGTATCTCTCCCTCAGTACTGCACTGGAGGGTCAGCCCAGATTTTAAAGGTGCTATATAAATGCAAGTTGTTGTTTTTGAAGGCCCTTGTTACATTTTTCCCTAAATATCCATGCGTCGAACTATAATACATATGTGAAAGCATCTATGATTTATCCAGAAGAATATAACAAAATGTATTTAATTTTTGCCCATATTCTCTTCTATTTTCTCCATTCCCCTCCTGTTTTGAAGGAGTTGATTGTGGTTCAGTCCTATTAGTCCTGGTCATCTTCTGGGACCCTGTGGTCGTTATTCATCGGTAAGCCTTGATGGCAAGTGTCAGCAGGTCAATTAACTGATGGAAGCATCACAACCAAGTTCAGGAGTGGAAACCCTGGATGATTTTTCTTCTCATTCAGGCCACATGTAAATAGAATAACATGTTAAAGAGCTGCTGTGTGTCACCTGTGGTTATTACTGTTAAATAATTTATCAATCTTAAATGTGACGACATCAAAGAATACAGAAATATATTTCTCCTAAAGCCAGTGCAAAATCTAAGCTGGGCTGTCACAGAAGCGAAATCAGGTAACTGTAAACTCAGCATTTTTCTTGAACTTTTTTTTCTTCTTTGTATTCATTACTGTGAGGGTTGGTAGTGCTGAAGAATGGATCACGTACTAAATCCTCTAAGGCCAGTTATGTTGGCAGCTTGAAACAAAGCCAGATGCTGTCATGTATCACTCTTCAGAACTCTATCTTTTGTAATGTTACAGTATCCATACAGGAAAATGCATAGCTCACCTCTGTGGAAAATGAATTCCAGCAGAGTCACAAAAGATTCAAAGAAGATCTTACAATATCCTGGCCACCAGATGCTATCTTGAAAATCTAAGATTTCAAGGCTCATCAAGACTCATGCATAGATCTAAAAGTAGGGGTGGGGGAGAGAAATCTTTTAATTTTGATCAAAGGGTAGGATTCTGCAGGCGTTACCAAGATGACAGATATCTCCCCTCCCCAAGTACAGAACAAAACAAGCCACTAAAACATGAACATATTACACCCAGCTGTATAAAAGGCAAGAATGTGATTAGTTAAAGCAGAGGTTGTTGAGGTACCTGACAGATTTCATTGTGTAGTCTAGTCTTTACCAGTTTAAGAAATTAGATAATTATGTGCAACTGCACAGATAAATGGCACATTTCATGATAGCAGCAAAAGCAAGCATACAGGCTAGAAAGAGTTAATGATGTTTGGTCAGATCTCCATGACTAATCGATCATTAGAATGACAATTTGTAGTGGTAAATACCATTTGGATTTTACTAAGCTTTATTCCCATGATGACCCACTAATTAAAGTCAGGATAAATACACTCACCTCAGCCTAAACAGTATCCCAAACGTCTGCAAGCAAATCAATGTGAAATAAACCTGATTGAATGACCGCCTTTATTTCATTAAGACAGAAGTTGCAGCTCCCTGTGATATACTGCAGGTCAAAATGGCAATTTTGCCTGTCAGAAACCAATATAGTGCATTACAGTGCTGTTAAATGACCTTTCCAGAGCCAGCACAAAGTGCATCATGCTGTTGCAAAGGAAATTTATTGAAGTCAACATGTTCAATAAAATGTAACTGTCCTCTAATTACTTCCCTCCACAGACTAAATGGTAATCCAGGAATGGTTTTTTTTCTAATTTTGGCATTATGGAACAAATTACACCAGATTTAAATGACATTACACTCTGATTCTGGCACGAAAGCCAAATTTATCAATTTATCAATATTTTCTCCTTGCAATTTTAATTTATTTTTATTTCACCGCTATATTGTCAGATATTGTGCTATATTTTCTCAGAGATGTGAGACATGGTCTCTTAAATTGGCTTACTCTCCAGTTTACCCTCCTGCCATTCAGAAGAGTTTCCTATCTGTGCACGACATCTCCTCTATGTCCCAACTAAGACCAACAGTGCCAGCCCACTATGTGTGAGTTTATTCAGCTGGTAACACTCTAAGCTCTTAGTCGGAGGGCTAGGTTCAACCACATTCCAGGACTTCACACAATTTAGGCTGATGTTTCAGCTTAGTATTTATGGAGTGCTTTATTGTTGGAGATGCTGTCCTTCAGGTGAAACCTTAGACCAAGGCCTCATCTGTCTGTTTCTGTAGTTCAGGTAGATATTAAAGATCCCATGGCACTATTTGACAATGAAGAGGGAGATCGCCTGGTGCAGAGGTAAACATTGCTCTTTAAACCAACACCACTAATGTCAGATGAACTGGTGCTGCATCTTATCGCTTTTTGTGGAATCTTGATGGGTGCAAAGCAGCTACCACTTTCCAAAACCAGTTACTGCATTTCAAAGTTCTTTCATTATATGTGAAGTACATTGACACATATATGAAAGCTGTTGTAACATTCAATGTATGTGGAAGTCTTTTTGTATTGTGTGTACTAGGGGATCTAAAGCAATTTGGTGTAGAAATCCATTATGTTGAGAGCACTTGTACTTCTGTTCTCATTTGCTATTAATTATTTATATTTGTCTTCAAAAAAGGGAATGGCCATATCATGGGGAAGGTGTAGGGAGGACATGAGACCAGTGAATTCATAGGAGACAGGGCATGCAGATCTGAGATAGAGACTGAAATCATCAGGGATGTGGAGTTACTCAATTGTGATGGAAACCACACCTGCCAAAAATAAGACATATTAATTTTGTCATATGGAACATTATTTTTGAACTGTTACTGGACTTGAAATAACTTGTTTAAAAGGACCACAACAGTGGCTGAAAATATGGCTGCACATTTGCATTCTAAAAGACAGTTGCATGAAGAGGACAATGGGAGTATTCCCTGATTCAATTAGCCAGATGGATTTTTATCAATAGTGATGATCAAGAGACATTGTGCGTCATTGAGCCAGCATCCCACTGCCCCCCCACACCCTGCTGAGAGTGTCTGGGAAGCTTGAAGGAATCCATAAGTCTCGCAGGTGAGGCTGCTCTAAACAAGGAGCGAGTCACATGACTAACCTGCTGGCCAACCTGTTTTTTTTTAATTGTGCCTGAGTCAGAACAGTTTGGGGAGAGATTGCAACTGAACTTCAAGAAGAGAGCACCTCTCTTTCTTTGTCTCTCTCACTCTTTCATGCAAAGTTCCAGGGACCCATGGAAGTAACTTAAGCCTCAAGATAGAAGTCCAGTGAAACAAGTTTGAAAGTGTGTGCTGGGCTCCAATGAGAACTGCAAGACTTAACTTCGATCAAAGACTTTATATCCAATCCAAAACCAGAAATTGAACTCCAGCTATTACTTCAAACCTTTTCCCTTCTTTCTCCTCCTCTGTCTTCATTTGCGTGTGTGTTTATCGCATATGCATGTTAGCGTAGTTGTGTCACGTATTTTTAGAAGTTTTAACTGAATTAGAGTTTTAAGGTTAATAAACTTACACCTTTCTTGTCTAAATCTGAAAAAACCTGTCTGGTTTATTTCTTTACAATCACAATTAGAGAGCAGTGAGCAAGGATTCACTGAAGGGAAGCTAAAAACATGGTGTTATTAAAAATAAAACCATGTTACAACTAAACCAGGAAAAGGGTGAGAGGGGAGCCCTAGACCCCTGCCTCACCTGGTTGTAACACAATGAAATATCTAAAAGAAGAAATAAAGAAGGATATCTTGGGAGAAACATGCGGTGGGTTTTGGGGGACAGTAGACAATAGAATTTTTTAAAAAGGAAACAGGGGTGGAACAAGACAAGTAACTCAAAGGAGGAGAAGGTGCCAAAGGAGTAGAGAAGAAGCAAAACTGTGACTTGGTGATAAAAGCCACACTGCCAGCACAACTATTTGTGCAGGGCAGATGCTGTAAAGTATAACAAAGCAGAGAAGCTTTGGTAAAGGGTCAATTTCAATACAATTATCTGTAATAATTTCAAGGCTTGTCTGTGAGTGGGGAGACATTCTGGAGGGAAATAGGGAGAGGCTGATGATTCTTGATACATTGGCAGACTCTGTGGGGGTGATAGTAGTGGCTGGAAAAAACAGGACAGGAAGGAGGCTGATGAGGATAGTCCTCCATGGTTGCATTGGGCAGAAGGTTTGATGAGAGGATGGACCAGTTGGAGTTACAGCTCTTAAAGAGATAATGATGCTTCGCATGATGGGCCCATTGGTGTGTCTATGGGTATCAGGGAAAACTCTCCACAGTTGGAGTCATACCTAGCACAAAGGAAGATGGTTTGGTTGTTGGAGGCCAATCATCTCAGCCCCAGGATATTACTGCAGGAGTTCTTTAAGGCAGTGTCCAAGCCCAACCATCTTCAGCTGCTTCATCAATGACCTGCCCTCCATTATAAGGTCAGAAGTGAGGTTGCTTGCTGATGATTGCACAGTGTTCAGTACCATTCGCAACTCCTCAGGTACTGAAGCAGTCTGTGCCTGCATGCAGCAAGACCAGGACAATATTCAAGCTTGAGCTGATAGTGGCAAGTAACATTTGTGCCAAACAAGTGCCGGGCAATGACTCTCTCCAACAAGAGAAAATCTAACCATCTCCCCTTGACATTCAACAGCATTACCATTGCTGAAACTGCCCCCTGTCCCCATCAACTTCCTGTGGGTTACCATTGACCAAAAGCTGAACTGGCATATAAATACTGTGCATACAAGAACAGGTCAGAGGCTGGGAATTCTATGATGAGTAACTCACCTCCTAACACCCCAAAGCCTACCATCTGCAAGGCACAAATCAGGAGTGTGATGGAATACTCTCCACTTGCCTGGATGAGTGCAGCTGCAACAAGACACAAAAGGTCAACACCATCCAGGACAAAGCAGCCCATTTTATCAGCACCCATCCACCACCATAAACATTCACTCCCTTTATCACTGGCGCACAGTAGCAGCACTGTGTACGATCTATAATCACCTTCTCAAGGGCAATTAGAGATGGGCAATAAATGCTGGCATTGCCAGTGATGCTTACATCCCATGAACAAATAAAAAAAGAGAAGAGAGTAGCCATGGGCTGAATTAAGCCTGCCATGGGGAAAGGAAAGAAGAGAGTTTGAGAAATAGTGATAGGCTCATGGAGGGATTAGTAGGAATAAAATATACAAGAGAGGAGTATTAAAAGGTAGCATGGCCAAGTAGGAGGAAGGTAAGGAGAGAAGACAGAAAGTAAAAGTGAGGGGCCAAAATTCAAAGGGTGATAGAAATAACAGGCTTGGGTCTGGAGAGCAGCAAAAATTCATACATGAATAGATACAAAGGGAATCATAATTTTTGTTTTTCCAGATGCTGACTGACCTGCAGTATATTTCCAACATTTTATGTCCTATCTTTTAACCTAACTCCACTTTTCAAGATTGAGATTACATTTAATTTTGCATGACTGCTGTAATATTTGTTTCAAAATAAATGGATGACTGTGATTTTAGAACCACAGAAGTTTACACCAAAAAAGGAAGCTATTTGGCCCATCATACACGGGTCATTATTTGCAAGAATAATCTAGAATGTATCCCAAGAGGGTGATCCCCTCTGGACATGGTTCATAACTCCTGCCAGAAACCCATGCACAGCTTCAGAGCAGGCCCATGATAAGAGCCATGCCACCATCAGAAACATGACCGAGCACAGGGCGGCACAGTGGCGCAGTGGTTAGCACCGCAGCCTCACAGCTCCAGGGACCTGGGTTCGATTCCGGGTACTGTGTGTGGAGTTTGCAAGTTCTCCCTGTGTCTGCGTGGGTTTTCTCCGGGTGCTCCGGTTTCCTCCCACAAGCCAAAAGACTTGCAGGTTGATAGGTAAATTGGCCATTATAAATTGTCACTAGTATAGGTAGGTGGTAGGGAAATATAGGGACAGGTGGGGATGTTTGGTAGGAATATGGGATTAGTGTAGGATTAGTATAAATGGGTGGTTGATGTTCGGCACAGACTCGGTGGGCCGAAGGGCCTGTTTCAGTGCTGTATCTCTAATCTAATCTAATCAAACAATGGGGGTGTTCAAACTACACTTCCATACCAGAACCTCGCCAGCATGAGGGATCAGCCTTTACCACCACCTGGGCAGCACCAAATGCAGGAGGAGATGCAGGAGAGGAGCATGAAGAGGAGGAGGAGTAGTAGCTGGCAGAGGATGAGTAGAGGCAGCACACACAAGTGCCCCTATGCCAGAGGTCTCAGAGGCCAATTCATTGAAGAGCGCTTCACCTAAATTATTCCTCAAGCTGATATCGTGAATTTAAATGTTTCCCTGCTGAAATGCCTCAAAGTGCTTTATAGAATGAAATATAAGGACTATTGTTATGCAGGAAAAACAGAGGAAGCTTGATGGGGAAAAGATACATTTTTAGATAAAAACAAATGTTAGAAAACAGACCCCTAATAATACGGCTGACAGGGTTCCTTCATGCTGTGAATTATGCAGAACCATCTAATTCTGTGATTTTTTCATAATTTGGCACTTTCTAATTTGTATCCCCTGCTTCATTGAATTTCAAGGAAATGACTGAATAGTAACAGAAAAAAATAAAAGTAAATCAAAATCAATGTGTTTTTTTACTGGAGTCTATTATAGGTCTTTATTAACATCTAAGACAAAGAATCAAAGAATCTATTAAGCAAAAATATAAAGAATCAAAACAATCAAAGTTTACTACAGAAATCTGTTTTCTGACAGCTACTTCATTGAGCTTATCATCTGGTTGATTTTAAATTTATGATTATGCCTTTGAAGTCATAAGCTAATTGACATTACATTTTAGGTGATGTCAAGGAAAGAGTTTTGCAGGTTGTGTGGGAATGTACTTAGGAATGCAAAACAAACCAGGAGTGTTCCCAGTAGGAATGTATGAAATTGTAAAAAAAATGTCACGGGATATTCAATAGTATGAACAGTTGAAAACTGTAGTGAACAAATGATATAATTTCATCTAGTAATGCACTAATATGTTACTGGATTTTTAATTTCCCAATCAATAACCATCTAAGATTTTCACATCGCACCATGACATAGGAGAGTGAAGACAAAGTAATGTCTACAAATATGGGTGAGTCAATTTTTTTTGATAGAGTGACGTTGGCTGAGCTTCCCATATGGCCATAATGTGCCAAGGTCTTTCTCCATACTTCGCCTGCTTGTCTTTTTCTTTCATAAAACGAAGTGTGGTTATGGAGTTAACAGGTATTCCCAATGTGCTCAGAACTATTATAAAAGGTTTCTCCTCACCATTTCATAAGTGAAGATAAAATGACTGTTTTTGTTGTTACGGCCACGTGGTGAAATTTGGGTGGTTCCCAGATTGTTCAACTCCCACCTGACTGCAGCAAGTGTGTTTTGTTATTAGGGTTTAACTTCTAGGTGTTTTATTTTTTAAATAAACAAGTGGTAACAGAAAATCAATTTATCGATCAATATGCCTTATCACGAAATTGTCGCAACCACATCCATTCACGCATTCACTCGTGCGCATGCGCGCGCACACACACACACACACAAGAAGAGACAGATAGAGAGGAAAAAAGGGGTAAGCGATTATAAGTGAGGTGGGGTTGGTTTCGGAGGAGTCACGGTAAACCTGTTAAATTCTCTTGGAAGTCAAGTTCTTGATGGTTGCAGGCCTGAGTTGTTTGTAGATTTCTCTCTTGTTTGAATGTTCAGTTGAAGTTGGTGGATCACTTCTAGTTCACTGCCGTATAGGTGTAGATGTAGAAATCTAAAGCAGGGCATGTCCCTTCTGGTTTTCTGGAAACAAGCTTCTTGGATGCTGATTTCTGGGGCGTCTCTCTCTCTATCTCTGCCTTCTAAAGTAAAGATGTGTTACATCTTGCCTCGGATAGGAGATGCTTTGGTTTCAACCCCATGGTGATCACAAAATGGCCCACGATGTGGCTACTTCACACCTTCTTTGTTTCAGAAGAACCCATTCAATTCTGGAATATTTTAGGATGGGTTTAGGATGGGTGCAATTGACACCTCTTAGCTTTGAAGAATTTCCTTTGTCCCTGTCAAACAGGTTGAATATACAAGGACCAAATTCTGCATTCGGTGGCCATTTTTGAGCATATTGTTCACTTTTTTAAGAAAGGAAAGTCCATTTTGAAAAGACAAAATCAGTTTTTATAACACTTCAGATTTTGTCCATACTTTTTTCATCATCACCCTTCTTGTTCACGTGACATTGTATTCTGTGGTGCGAAAATCCATTCCTGTCAGCATGATTATAAACCCCGTGATATAAAAACATGTCAAAATACATTTCAGTTAGCTTATCAATAGTTGTTCAGCAATAGAAAGTTCCATATCGTGTCACTAAAAGTAATCTTTTTTTAGTGTTAATTGCATTCTCGATCAGTGGGGAAATTGATAGGAAAATAAAAATCAAGTTGAGGCTGCCACTGCAGAAACTAGGTCAGTCAGTATGACCTGCTGACCATTTTGCTCAAACCATAACTATAGCATAATGTTGATTGAATCTTGTAATCTGATAACATTCTGCTATTTACATTAGATGGTAGGGTATCAGTATTCCCACAAATATATATTGCGTACTTGGAAAAAAATTAGCTCATTGAACCAATTTTTGGAAAAAATGAAACAGAATCTGAAAACTGTATCCGGTAAAGTGTAAGGACCACCCATATGGTCCATACATGTGGTCTTTTACCCAGGAGGTTTGAATCACAGGAATGGAATAGTTAAGTGGAAAATATGGTATATACAATGGGAAGTGGAATAGAAATGTGACACAGAGCAGACTTAATGGCTGTGAGATACAGATTTAACCAAATTAGACAAGATAAACTAACCAATTACATAAAGCTTTGCCATTAATTTTTAGTGACTGTGAAATACTGTGTAATAGATTTAAAGCCAGTTCCCCCAAGTTGCCCTAACCCTAGAGGATTCACTAAATAATAAACAGATATGAAGTGACTACCACACACTAACAGAGTGCAGACTTTGTTTTCAATTGAAACTGAGCTAAAGATCACTTTACATAATATTGGATCACTCATTTTGACCTTAATAGTCTATTATTCTCTCCATTAGAATGCTCATTGCATGTAGTTCTCCTGTTAACAGATAACATACTACAAGAATACACCCTCTTTGCAGCATTGATCCCATTATGTATATGGCACTAAAAGTCAGAATTATCAGGGAGGCAACAGCTTCACTGCATCAAGGGAGAGAGAATTGTGTTACAACCAGGTGAGAAAGGTGTCTAGGGTTTTTTTACTGTCTTCACCTGGTCTTATTGTAACAGGGTTTAACTTTAAACACACTGTTTTGAGTTCCCCCTTTGTGAATCCTTGTTCACAGCTTTCCAATTATAAGGCAAATAAATGAGCACACCAGGTTTTCTTTAGGTTTAAAGAAGAAAAGTGAAATTTATTAAACCTTAAACTTTAATAGGGATAACGCCTACGGATATACAATGCGCCCACGCTAGCATGCACATGCAATACACCCATGCAAATAGGGACAGAAAAGAGCAAAAGAAAAAGAAAATGGAGAAGTTTGAGGCAGTCTCTAAAGGGTGTTTCTTGTTACTGTTTCTGTGTTTCCAGCTCCCCATAGAGTCCTTCGTTGCGGCCCAGTGTTCTTCTTAAACCTTGTTCACTGTAGGAGACTTTTCTCTCTTGGTCTTCATATGTCTTCAGTGGTTTCTGAAGCTAGTGAGAACGAGATGAGATCAGACAGGAGAGAGGTGTTCTCAGTCCAGGAGAAAACAGCTTTCTGAGTTTTAACTCTGTGGCCAGTTCAAATTCAAAAAACACCAATAGTCAGTTAGTCATGTGACCCAAACTGGCCTGACCATGTCTATTTATGTATTCGGCCATCTTAGTAGTTAACCTGGAATGCTTCACCATCTGGTAATCAAAAGTCCACTGTGGAATAAATTGGAGCAGGGAAAATCTCCTTTGTCCTTTGAAGTACTTGTCTGTTGATATGCTAATATCTTTCTCCAGCCAAAGTCTCCAATTGTTTTTTAAAGCAAGTTCTTTCTTCACCAACAACACTTTAAAATCAATGTTCATGTTGTGAAATTAATTTTCCTTATTCTTGGCAGATGGGGGGCTTGCCTGACAATTGTAAAACAAAGCAAGTCAAAATACTTGACTTTGAGATAGAAATTACACTCCGTAGAGCTAAGTTTCTGGCGCTGCAAGCACTGTTTTGTGTTCAAAATGGCAGCTGCGCCATGCATGCACAATTCTGTGATGGGCCACATGGGATGTCACTTTGCTGAGGGCCAATCAAGAGGCATCCTTTACCCACCATAGGAGCAGGTGTTAGGTCATTAACATTAATCAGCACTGGAAAAACCAATACTAAGCAGCACGGAATGAGAAAAAAGGTTAATACTCACATTCATCTCTGCCTTCACTCCTGACTCTGACCTCCAGCAAAACCCCCAATCTTCCCCTACACCTGGTCTTAACTTCCTAGCCAACGTTCCCTTTAAAATTTAGTTATTATGCGGGTCCAATCTTTTTCAGTGCACCGTCCCTTTAATGTTTTTGCATGGCTGCATATGCACATTATTTATCACAGAAGAGCGCACCCAGACTGCTGACTGGCCATGCAGTTTAGCAGGAACATTGCTCCTAGCCCAACTCCCTCTACCAAAGCACTCCAACAACATTCAACAATGCTGCAGGCCTCCACGATGTCCTTCCTCAATCTCCTAACCCCTCCCCTGACAGCTCACCTAACCCTCCCAACAACATTGCTGGCCCCTGTGATCTTCCTCCCCAAACTCCAAGAACGTCCCCCTCACCCCAATCACACTCTAAGGTCCAGCCAACAATACTTAAGACTCCTGCGATTATATCTGGAGATTGGCACACAAACCTGCACAGGCTCCTACCGTTGCGCCTTCTGTATGATTATGAGGTCCAAGGCCCAAAATCGCGTGCTCCTCAAATCTCTTCATTTTAGCACTTTGTGGTGATGCACCCAAAAGTGGCTGCTGCTGAATGTCTAGGCCTATATGTCCAAATGGCCAATCACTGCCTTCACCTTCATGTAGAATCTACTGCACGAAGGAAATTGCTTGCAGAGCAAGTTGTTTCCCATCACTGTTACTTCCAGAGTTCACAATTTAAAGTGAATATGCATCTGAAGTCTTGGTCCTGAACTGAACTCTAGACTTTAAATTAAAGTTCAATCATAACCTGAGGAAAACTTTGTTCAAATGAGAAGTACGTAATAATGGAGTTCAATAAAATGAGCACTCTACACTCCATTTGAATATTCATGTTGTACATATTGCAATCTCCAAATTATACCTATTTAATTGGTCCGTCTAAAGATCTCTATGGAGTTGTAAAGAATTCAATACTTTCATCTGTATTTTGGAACTGAACAAATTTTAGCTTTCAACCAACGATGGATGATAATTACTGACTGCATTCATTTTGAAATAAGTATGCTGAATCCATATGCGGTGAAGTTCAAACATTGCTTTTATATTTGAAGAGAACCCTTAACAGACTCCATAATTTTTGTTACAGTCTGTTTTTACTGTTAAGGGTATCAAACATCTTCCTTAAAGACTGTTGTGCTTTTCAAATTTCATTTTTCGTTTAAACCTACAGTTTCTTCAGACTGAAAGTTCTTTATAGATTCTTCTGATTTTCCAAGTCAACTGTAGTTGTGAAATCCTCTGATCTTACTTTATGTAGATGATTTTTGCCTATTTCATCTTTTGGAGAATATCAATAACATCAAATTAATAAGCAACCTTTTAGTGAAGTCTTATTCTTTCAAAATCAGGCCAGTTTTCAGAAGATCATGGTAACATTTCGACAAATCATAAGATGACAGAGAGAAGGAAAGTAATTTCTATCAGCCAAGTCTAAGCTGAATACTTTATGATTTGGAGAAGAAAATGTCAGCCAATTGGATATTTTGCAAACATTTTAGGTGAGTGAATGATTCATTTTATTCTCTATTGGCCTGCCAAGATCAACCAAAACTCTCACGTCCAGGTCCTAACTCACACCAGAGTCCTGTTTACTCATCACCCTGTGCTTGTTGACGAACACTGACACCTGGTCTATCAATGCCTTGGTTTTAAAATTGTCATTCTCATCTTCAAAACCTTGCATGGCCTTGCTCACCCACACCCTTACACCCACACTCCCCACCATTATCTCTGTAGCCTCCTCCAGCCCTACAAGTGTCAGAGGCTGTTGCATTCCTCCAACACTGGCCTTGTGTATCTCCAACTTATTTTCTTTTAGTCGTTCGGGGGATTTGGGTGTCGCTGGCTAGGACAACATTTATTACTCATCCCTAATTGACCTTGAGAAGGTGTGGTGAGCTGCCTTCTTGAACCACTGCAGTCGTTGGGGTGTAGGTACACCAACAGTGCTGTTAGGAAGGGAGTTCCAAGATCTTGACACACTGCCAGTGAAGGAATGGCGAAAGAGTTACAAGTCAGGATGGTGTGCTGCTTGGAGGGGAACTTGCAGTTGATGGTGGTCCCATGCATCTGCTGCCCTTGTCCTTCCAGGTGGTAGAGGTCGCAGGTTTGGAAGGTACTGTCGAAGGGCCTTGGTGAGTTGCTGCAGTGCATCTTGTAGATGGTACACACTGCTGCATTTGTGCATCTGTGGTGGAGGAAGTGAATGGTGAAGGTGGTGGATGGGGTGCCAAACAAGTGGGCTGCTTTGTCCTGGATGGTGTTGAGTTTCTTGAGTGTTGTTGGAGCTGCACCCATCCAGGCAAGTGGAGAGTATTCCATCACACTCCTGACTTGTGCCTTGTAGATGGTGGACAGGCATTGGGGGGACAGGAGGTGAGTTATTCACCACAGAATTCCAGCCTCAGACCTACACTTGTAGCCACAGCATTTATGTAGCTGGTCCTGTTCAATTTCTGGTCAATAGCAACCCCCAGGATGTTGATAGTCGGGGAGTCAGCGATGGGAATACCATTGAACGTCAAGGGGAAATGGTTAGATTCTGTCTTGTTTGAGATGGTCATTGCCAGGCATTTGTGTGGTGTGAATGCTACTTGCCACTTAACAGCCCAAGCCTGGATGTTGTCCAGGTCTTGTTGCATATGGACATAGGCTGCTTCAGTATTTGAGGAGTCGCGAATGCTGCTGAACATTGTGCAGACATCAGCAAAAATTCCCACTTCTGACCTTATGATGGAGGGAAGGTCATTACTGAAGCAGCTGGAGATGGTTGGGCCAAGGACACTACCCTGAGGAACTCCTGCAGTGATGTTCTGGGTCTGAGATGATTGACCTCCAACAACAACAACCATCTTCCTTTGTGTTAGGTATGACTCCAATCAGCAGAGAATTTTCCCCCTCATTCCCATTGACTCCAGTTTTGCTAGGGCTCCTTGATGCCATACTTAGTCAAATGGTGTCTTGATGTCAAGGGCAGTCACTCTTACCTCACCTCTGGAGTTCTGCTCTTTTGTCCATGTTTGGACCGAGGCTGTAATGAGGTCAGGAGCTGAGTGGCACTGATGGAACCCAAACTAAGTGTCAGTCAGCAGGTTATTGCTGAGCAAGTGCCATTTGATAGCACTGTTGACGACACCTTCCATCACTTTGCTGATAATCGGGAGTAGACTGATGGGGTGGTTATTGGCCGGTTTGGATTTTTCCTGCTTTTTTGTGCAAGGGACACACCTGGGCAATTTTTCACATTGCCTGATAGATGCCAGAGTTGGAGCTGTACTGGAACAGCTTGGCTAGGGGCGTGGCTAGTTCTGGAGCACAAGTCTTTTTTACTATTGCCAGATTGTTGTCAAGGACCATGGCCTTTGCAGTCTCCAGTGTCTTTAGCAATTTCTTGATATCACGTGGAGTGAATCAGTTTGGCTGAAGACTGGCATCTATGATGCTGGGGACCTCATGAGGAGGCTGAGATGGATCATCCACTCAGCACTTCTGGCTGAAGTTGGATGCAAATGCATCAGCCTTGTCTTTTGCACTGATGCGCTGGGCTCTCCCATTGTAGAGAATGGGATGTTTGTGGAGCCTCCTCCTCCTGTCATTTGTTTAATTGTCCACCACCACTCATGACTGGATGTGGCAGGCCTGCAGAGCTTAGATCTGATCTGTTGGTTGTGGGATTACTTAGCCCTGTCTATTGCATGCTTCTTCTGCTGTTCGGCATGCAAGTGGTCCTGTGTTGTAGCTTCACCAGGCTGACGCTTTATTTTTAAGTATGTCTGGTGCTGCTCCTGGCATGCCCTCCTGCACTCTTCATTGAACCAGGGATGGTCCCCCACCTTGGTTGTACTGGTAGAGTGGGGGATATGCCGGGCCATGAGGTTACAGATTGTGGTTGAATATAATTCTGCCTCTGATGATGGCCCACAGCGCCTCATAGGTGCCCAAGTTTTAAGTTGCTAGATCTGTTTGAAATCTATCCCATTTAGCACGGTGGTAGTGCCACACAACACGATGGTGGGTATCCTCAGTGTGAAGATGGGACTTTGTCTCCACAAGGACTGTGCAGTGGTCACTCCTACCAATACTGCCATGGATAGATGCATCCGTAACAGGTAGATTGGTGAGGATAAGGTCAATTAGGATTCTCCCTCTTGTTGGTTCCCTCACCACCTGCCACAGACCCAGTCTAGCAGCTATGTCCTTTAGGACTTGGCCAGCTCGGTCAGTAGTGGTGCTACTGAGCCACTCTTGGTGGTAGACCCAGAGTACATTTAATGCTCTTGCTACCCTCAGTGCTTCTTCCAATTGGTACTCAACATGGAGAAGCACTGATACATCAGCCGAGGGGGCGGGGTGGGGGGGACGGTGATAGATGATAATCAGCAGGAGGTTTCCTTGCCCATGTTTGACCTGATGCCATGAGACTTCATGGGGTCCGGATTCAATGTTAAGGACTCCCAGGGTAACTCCCTCCTGACTATATACCACTGTGCCACCACCTCTGGTGGGTCTGTCCTGCCAGTGGGACAGGACATACCCAGGGATGGTGATGGTGATGTCTGGGACATTGTCTGCAAGGTATGATTCCATAAGCATGACTATGGGTCAGGTTGTTGCTTAACTAGTATGTGGGACAGCTCTCCCAATTTTGGCACAAGTCCCAAGATCTTAGAAAGGAGGACTTTGCAGGGTTGACAGGGCTAAGTTTTCCATTGTCATTTCTGGTGCCCAGATCGATGCCGGGTGGTCCGTCTGGTTTCATTCCTTCTCTTAGACTTTGTAGCATTTTGAAAGAACTGAGTGGCTTGCTAGGCCATTTCAGAGGGCTTTTAAGAGTCAGCCACATTGCTGTGGGTCTGGAGTCACATGTAGGCCTGACCAGGTAAGGACAGGAGATTTCCTTCCCCCATGGGGCAGATTTCATCCCGACATTGACGGCTGTGCCTTTAGCTGACTAGACTGAAGCTCTGCTATTCCCTCCCTAAACCTCGCCGCCTCTCTCTGCTCCTTTTAGGCGCTCATTAAAACCTACCTCTTTGACCAAGATTCTAGTTACAGGTCCCAACATTTCCTTCTTTGGCTCAGTGTCAATTTTTGTCTGATAATGCTCCTGTGAAGAACCTTGGATGTTTTGCTACACCAAAAGTGCTATATAAATACAAGTTGTTGTTGTATTATATCAGCACTATTTTCAACAGCTATATGAATGGCTTATATTGCAATGGAGAAGGCCGTGGCCTGTACTTTCATAGATTTAGGCATTTTGTGTTAATTGGAAGGGGGTGTAGATCAATGGTAACTGTCACTTGTTTCTAGCTTTCAATCTTTAGAAAGAAAGTGCAACTCAGACTAGCTCTGAACCCCACATTAATCATTTTCAAAAGAACTCACTCTTCTGTGAACATCTGGAGTCTTATTCTCTGTAGGGAACAACTTTAGCAAAGTTAATTCACAGCAGCTGAAGACTGATTTAGACTTATTAAAAAATTGAATGCAGACCATAATTCCCTATGGAGCCAGATATTTCTCCAGTGATATTAAGTACATAAATAAGCATGTTACAAAAAAGGCCATTCAGCACATCAAGCCTCCTGCCTTCATAAACTTTCAATATTTTCACTTTTAATTACCTAACTACTTTGGCAAAAATGTCATATAGTCATCGGGTCATTCATGGATGGCCCATCGAGTCCATGCTGGCTCTTCACGGAGCCATCCAGTTAGTCCCACTGCCCCGCTCGATCACTGTAGCCCTGCAGGTTTATTTCCTTCAAGTGCCTATCCAATTTCCTTTTGAAATCATTGATTGTCTCCACTTCCACCACCCTGGTGGGCAGCGAGCTCCAGGTCATTACCACTTGCTGCATAAAAAAGTTCTTCCTCACATTCCCCCTGCATCTCTTGCCCAAAACCTTAAAGCTGTGTGCCTTCGCCCTTGTACCATCAGTTAATGGGAACAGTCTTTCCTTGTCTAACTTATCTAAGCCGCTCATAATCTTGGACACCTATCAAATCTTCCCTCAATCTCCTTTGCTCCAGGGAGAACAACCCCAGCTTATACGTATATAAAATTTGTACCTCAACATGGTTCCTTTCTTCCATACCTCCAAAATCATCATTGTGCACTTACATTTTCCTTGCACATTTTTTCTCTGCCACAGTTACTAATGTCTGCATGGATGCGCATCGGACAATACTGGCATTTTGGGAAGTTAATAGCTATGCTTTCAAAAACTAAATTATCTTTTTCTCTCTCAAATATTTTTTCCTTTACTTCTTGTGAAAGCTCTGACTCATATTGGGGTGCAGTTCCATTGGTGTAGGCAGTTCTCAATGCTTTGCCCATGCAGCCATCTTTCATGAAAGTGTAATGATAGTTGTATCTTACTTCAATAATTCAACAAAAAATGGAAATAATATTGTTATAGTAATCTCCATTCTTGTTGCATGCATGTTGACATAATTATTTTGTTTACAGGATAAGGTCCTAAAATGTCCTACAAGCATAAAGTGTTTGAGAGATCTTGGAATAGTTCACAAAACACAACAACCTGTTAATTAATAAAAACAGAAAATACTAGAAATGCTGAACTAAGAAAAGTTAGAAATGTAATAGATTTTAAGCAAGTGAAAGGCAAGAGGCTGGGAAGAAGAACAAAAGGCATGGTCTGGCATAGGATGGAGGGCAGAAGAGATTAAATGTCAAAATGTTTTATTGTGCAAGGCCAAAGGGAGTGGTAATGGGTCACGTAAAGAAACAAAGATTTGTCTAGAGAAGGTGTGAATGGCAGGATCCTGAATAGCTGCCATCCTAGCGCAAAGTAAAGGAATTAAGATGGAAACGAGAGAAAAAGTCAAACCAGCAAAGGAAAATGAAACAAAATGGGGGGCAGAGCTTACAAACTCCTTAACCAATCAGATTGAAGTACATTAGAATAGTAAATTCAATCTCACATCTGGTACAGAATGAGAAATAAAGAGAGGAAAAGTTAGATTGGATTAAAAGAGGGAAAAAGCGACAGAAAACTATATAAGTGCTTAAATAAAAGCAAAATACTGCAGACGCTTGAAATCTGAAATAAAAACAGAAACTGAGTTTCTTTCTCCACAAGTGCTGCCAGACCTGTTGAATATTTCCAGCACTTTCTGGTTTCATTTTACATAAATGTTTACTTATTTTTTGTAAAATCTCAAACAAAAATTAAAAAGTGAATGAGGCTCCACACTTGTAATAGTTAATTTTCAGTGCCAGAGAGGTTTACTGGCTGTAATTAACACTTAACATGCTGTTAAAAGGCTACTTAGACATGAAATAACTTGACTTAACTTTCTGTTGCAAGTTTACTTCATATCTATTTTCAAGCATGGGAACATTATGCCACTCAATGCATCTGAATGGGGAGCTAGACAACAAGATGTTGTGTTTGCAAAGCTAAAAGTGGTGCAATGCATTTCCAATAGCAACTTCTCAATTTCTGCATTTAATTGCGTACCTTCCCTCACCTGAATTTGATGTCGCATTTGTACTGAAATAATATCAAATGCTCTTAGCTTCACCATTATTCAGACAGCAATTTTTGTGTTAATGTTTCACAGTATAACTGTTACGTATTCATCTATATTTGAACCTCTTTACTGTATTGTGCCTCATCTATGTGCATTTCCTACCAGCCCTGTTATAACCAGATGAGGAAGGGGTCTCAGGATCCCCTCTTATCCCTTTCCTGGTTTGGCCGTAAGGGGGTTTATCTTTTAAAACACAGTGATTTTAGCTTACCCTCTCAGTGAGCCCTTTGCTCACTGCACTCTAATTGTAATTGCAAATGAACCAATCAGACAGGTTTTCTTAGGTTTAAACAAGAAAGATGCAAGTTTATTAGCCTCATCACTCTAACTCAGTTAAAATTACAAAAATGCGCAACACAGCCATGCTAGCAGGCAAACGAGAGGTACACACACACAAATAGATACAGAGGGGAAGAAAGAATTGGGGGGTAGAGGAGGTTGAAGTAGAATTCATAATAAAGGGAATTCAGTTACTGGGTGGAAATGTCCTTGATAAAATTTGAAGTCTTGGAATTCTCACTGGGACCCAGTGCACAATTTCCAACTTGCTTCTCTGCTACCAGAAGACTGAAGTAGTGCTCTGTCTTGAGGGTCAAGCTGCTACTGTGGGTCCCTGGGACTTTGCTGAAGAGAGAGACAGGGAGAGACCTTCCTTCTCTTTTGTCTTCAAATTGCAGTCTGTTCCTTTCTGTGTGGGGGTGGGGGTGGGGGAGGTGGGGGGATGGTTGTTGCTGGACTTCAAATCTTATTAGACACACTCAGTGGGGGGTGGAGTACTGGCTCTTACACAGACAAGATGTGGATCATCACTGTTGCCCAGACCAATCTTGCTAATTGAATCAGTGAGCACTTCCATTGTCTCTCTATTCAACTATCAGAATGCAAATATGTAACCAAGTTTTCAGCCGCTCAGTTCTGTTGAGTTTTTTTAAACAAGTTCTGTGCAATGTCCAGTAAAACAAAGTTTAAATAGTGTCCCATATGACAAAATTAATGTTTCCATTTGACACACCCCGGATAAAGCTGCATATAATCAGGGAAGCATATAGCTATGCAGCAAAAAAGCACAGGAAACATCCATGTTGAATCTTCAGCTCCCAATGTTTTGCTCCATGGTGGGGAGGCCAAAAAATCAGAGTGGCAGCAGTCCACCACGGATCCTGACACCGGGATAGCCGGGCCCGATCTTTCCGACGGCGGCAAGGCTCCGTGGTGACCGCCACCCACCCCCCCCCAACTGGCGATAGGACCCGACTCTAAATATTTAAATAAAAGTCATGAATACATTTAAATACAATTCTCCATGATCTTACCTGCAGTTCGGGATCTTTCATGCGACAGGCAGTACTCACGCGCCTTCACTGTCCTGTCCAGGGAAAGCTGGCACCACTGAGGCGGGGAAGGGAGGAACTTAGGATTTTTAGTGTCATGGGGAAGGGGGAGGTGGGGTCAACTCTGCATTTGTAGAGGAGGGGGGGAAAGGGGTGACCTTTGCACTTTGCGCAGTTAGGGGTGGGGAGAGAGGGTAACTCTGCAATCTAAGTGATTTGGGGGAGGGGGGGAAATGGGGTGTACAATTATTTGCAGTGTAGTGGGGGGTAGGGAGTTCAACTCTGCAGTCTTTGGGCAGGTCTAGCAGTCCTTTAAAAATGGTACCAGTGCCTGCGCAGAGGCAGCTGGCGCTGTTCACGGCATCGCTGGGCGGGGAGGGGGGGTGATTGGGGGAAGGGGTGGCAACCTGCCCTGCATATTTAAATGAGCTGCTGCATGCAAGATCGCGGCAGTGTGGTGGTGTGAAGCCCATGCGTGCGAGTTGTCATTTGTTTTTGCCCGCCACCACTCCTGCCAACGGGAAAACAAAATTCAGCCCCTGTGCAGATGGCAGTCAGATGTTTAGTTACCTTATAATAAAGTGATGGTGAGCATAATCTTACATGCATAGAAACCTCTTGTTACAATAAAAGTCAGCATCTCATAATGGCTTTTAAAGATTAATTAATTATGGTTTAAATGCAATCCATTATAAACAATTATAATGAGAAATCATCACTTATGTCAAAATACAGAACTCTCAATCAACACTCAATTACAATTATTATCAGAGAATTAAATGAAATCTAACAGAAACCTGACATTTGACCATTTAGCAAGATTAAAATTCTTCAGTTTGCAAAATTGATTTGCATCATCTGCTAAACAAGACACCCCATGCTATCACTGCAATAATCAAAGTTATAAACATTTGGAACTCTTGTCTGAATTCACATTTACCATTGTTAAAAATGATCTAATCAATTTGAAGCTTTGCTAATGATTAAGTTTAACAGACGCTGATGTTGTATAAGTACTGAGATCCTCTTGGACTGCATTGCAAAAGGTGATTTTAACCCTGCCCGGCAGGAGTGAAAAGGGTGGTAGAAATTGCTGCACAGCACTGACAGCTCTGTTCCAGCTGGCCGTCATTTTAACTGCGTAGTTTTATTAGTTAGCGTAGTTTTTCTAATTAGACAAGGCACTCATCAGAGACAGGTGGAGGTGTCATGAATACGTTCAAATCAAGGTCCGATGACGTTATTGGGACCGTAAGACTATTTTAAGCTCAAAACCATGGCAGCCCTACCCAACACCCGACCTGCTAGTAAAACATAGACGGATTGGTCTCTTGGAGTCACTGGAAGCAGTAATGAGAGGGTCACTATGCTGCAGGTAATTGGATCCTTTCAAGAATGTGATAGGATAGCTATTGGAGGACAAGCAATACCCCCTACATATGTGGGGGTCCATCAATTATATTAAAATGAGTCCCCAGGATTTAAGGTTGCACAGGGTTACATTAGCAACACCATTGAGGGCTTGGCATTTGCCCCATCCACCCGATTCTTGCCCCAAGTTAAATTGGCGCTATAGTATCTGTAAATGTTAACTCTTTTTTCATTTTGATTAAACAGCAACAGACGATCGAACAGTTTCTAACTACACTGCACTGGAGTCAAAATAAATGATTTGTTTTCATATTGGTTCTGCCTACAGTAATACTCCACTACAGTTGGTGACATTGAAATATTATAAATCCATTCATTCAGCAATTTACTACATCAAACTCCATAAGGCTTTTTACAAAACCATTTCATTAATGTGAGGGAAAAAATGATTGTATGAAGAATTAATGGATGATTTACATGTGTGAAATGGTAAAAAAAAAAGTTAATATAGTGGACTGTAGTCAATTTTAATATTAGTGGCAATGAACTTTTATTTTTGTCAATATCTAATTGAATCTGTGAACCAATTGAAAAGAGGTTACTCACCAGCAATAATCATATGAAATGCTGGAAATTTACAGTTTGTTGGTCAATATCTGAAAAAGAAAGATGAATAGACATGTCAACAATTGTTTTAGCATTTGTCTTTATTCATAAGAAACACTGATTTGATAAACTCAAACACATGCACACACCTGTCTTTTGTCAAATCAGACTTGCCTGTCGCATACTAACAAAGACAATTGTAGAACAGCACAAGCTTACTTTGACCTTACAATTTTAGATACTACATCCAAACTGCAAAGGATTGAGATGGAAGCCTGATTAATAAAACCAGCTGGCACGATGATAAATTTGATTCATTTACTTTGTTTAGGCCAGCAGCTCTGAATGGATTGAAGGATGTTTCATGTCTAATTTGAAGGTCTAGACTGACTGGCTAAGCCATGAGTGACATAATCCCTTTTATGAGTAAACTTCCTGGGGATGAAGTTGGTCTGATTCCAGCCAAGCTATGTGAATGTACACTTAGATAATCAAACCAAAAAAAGTGGTGAAAGCAATTTGAGTGAAATGTTAAACCTTCTGGGCGATAGTGTTCGAGCCAAGAACAACTCAACTGAAAGAATAGGAAAATTTGGTGCGGGGTGCAATAAGTTAGGTTATATTTAGACAAATAGACAGAATAATATTCTTAATGAAAATGTTGTTTTCAAGTTTTTTCTTGCCTACTGTGAAATAAAAATTGTGTGTGTGTGGGTGGGAGGGGTGTGTGTGTTTGGAAGCAAATAAATCATTAGTATGTGTCATGGCCCAAGTATACCAACAAGTGCTCATAGTTAACAAACTAATTCTGCAGTCTGGTAGAGATATGTAGATTTGATCACAGATGGCTCTTGACTGATGGTCTGAATGGTGTTAGCAATTTCATGTGCAGAAACCATAGGCACAATTGCTTATGGCACCTTTCTATGACATGCTATGTTGTTATTCCATAAGCTTTGCTCCAACAGGTTACAACTATTTTGATCGATTCTCTCATCTCATTAAATTATATTAGCAATTATAAAAGATCTACTGATTACAAATTATGTAGTAAATAACAAAAATACTATTACTAATATATTTACACAACTGTTCTTTCCAATAGAGTGGTATTTGCAACTGCCTTAATTATTAGGTTGGTGGAGTTGCGGATAATGATGAGGATTGTCAGAGGATACAGCAGGATATAGATCGGTTGGAGACTTGGGCGGAGAAATGGCAGATGGAGTTTAATCCGGACAAATGTGAGGTAATGCATTTTGGAAGGTCTAATGCAGGTGGGAAGTATACAGTAAATGGCAGAACCCTTAGGAGTATTGACAGGCAGAGAGATCTGGGCGTACAGGTCCACAGGTCACTGAAAGTGGCAACGCAGGTGGATAAGGTAGTCAAGAAGGCATACGGCATGCTTGCCTTCATCGGTCGGGGCATAGAGTATAAAAATTGGCAAGTCATGTTGCAGCTGTACAGAACCTAAGTTAGGCCACATTTAGAATATTGCGTGCAATTCTGGTCACCACACTACCAGAAGGATATGGAGGCTTTGGAGAGGGTACAGAAGAGGTTTACCAGGATGTTGCCTGGTCTGGAGGGCATTAGCTATGAGGAGAGGTTGGAAAAACTCGGATTGTTTTCACTGGAACGACGGAGGTGGAGGGGCAACATGATAGAGATTTACAAAGTTATGAGCGGCATGGACAGAGTGGATAGTCAGAAGCTTTTTCCCAGGGTGGAAGAGTCAGTTACTAGGGAACATAGGTTTAAGGTGCAAGGGGCAAAGTTTAGAGGGGATGTGCGAGGCAAGTTTTTTACACAGAGGGTGGTGAGTGCCTGGAACTTGCTGCCAGGGGAGGTGGTGGAAGCAGATACGATAGCGACGTTTAAGAGACATCTTGACAAATACATGAATAGGAAGGGAATAGAGGGATATGGGCCCCGGAAGTGCAGAAGGTTTTAGTTGAGGCAGGCATCAAGGTCGGCGCAGGCTTGGAGGGCCGAATCGCCTGTTCCTGTGCTGTACTGTTCTTTGTTCTATTAGCTTACAAAGAATATAATTAAAACAGCAGTGATGCAATAATAACTTTATCTTGATTAAGATAATAACATTTGAATGTTTAAGATTAGCCTTCTGTATTTGGAATGTACTCTCTTAATCTATTTTAATGCTGTATTTGTGCTTCCAAAAAGCTTGCCACAGTAATGAATGAACAATATATTTCAGTAGCAGCATACTTTTTAAATGAACAGTAGCACATGTTTCATTTAGTTATCCCATGCACATCGTTGATGGTCCCTCATGCCCTGTTACCAAACAAGTTCCTTTTGAAAACATCAAACCCAAGAGATAACCAGCCAACTGACAATGCACAACACACAAAGCAATGCAATGGAGATGTCAGAACAAATATTGCAACAAACTATTCATCATGCAGCAAAACAAATACAGTATTCTGCAGCAGCGAAATATTCCAGGTCTATCTCACTTATTTGGAGTTCATATTTATTGCATTACATTATAGCATATGGGCCTGCAATATCTATTTGCCAGTATATGCAATGGGAGTAAGTATTAGATTATGTAAGTCATATTTAATTTATCATATAGTTTACACTGATTTTTAGATTCAGCTTTTAAGAGTTCAAGTAGACATTAAAGTGGCAAGACAACAAAGCTCCACCTGTTTATTTTAACCCAGATAATGCTTCCACTAAAACAGAAGAAAGAATTTCAGATGAATACAGTATGATAGTAAGTGCCTGGTGTAAGTGCATGGTGTAATTTTAGGGTCTTGAAGATATTGCATTGGGGTTAATACAAGGAACAGATTTCTCATAGCCCATTGCATGCCACAGCAAGCATGCTTGATGACGAAAGGCTTAAATTTAAAATGACAGATAGGTTGCCTTTGGAGAAAGGTTGATGGAAATTGGCATTATAGAACTTTTTGTGGAGAATAAAGCTGCTGTGTCCCAAATCCATCAAGCTTGGCTATAAAATTCAGGATGAAGAATAGAAGATTTTCTCTGATTTTATGAAGAAATGGGGAAGAGAAATAATTCTTCCGTTGTACTGAAGCAGTTCGTGTAGAAATGCAGCAAGACCTGGACAATATCCAGGCTTGGACTGATAAGTGGCAAGTAACATTCGTGCCACACAAGTGCCAGGCAATGACCATCTCCAACAACAGAGAATCTAATCATCTCCCCTTGACATTCAATGGCACTATGATCACCAAATCCCACACTATCAACATCCTGGGGGGTTACCATTGACCAGAAACAGAACTGGAATAGCCATATAAATACTGTGGTTACAAGAGCAGGTCAGAGGCTCGAAGTCCTGCGGCAAATAACTCACCTCCTGACTCCCCAAAGCCTGTGCACCATCTACAAGTCATAAGTCAGGAGTGTGATCGAATACTCTCCACTAGCCTGGATGGGTGCAGCTCCAACAACATTCAAGAAGCTTGACACCATCCAGGATAAGGCAGCTCGCTTGATTGGCACCCCACGCACAAACATTCACTTCCTCCACCACCGACACACAGTGGCAGCAGTGTGTACCATCCACAAGATGTACTGCAGCAATGCACCAAGGCTCCTTAGACAGTACCTTTCAAACCTGTGAACCTCTACCACCTAGAAGGACAAGGGCAGCAAGTGCATGGGAACACCACCACATGCAATTTCTCCTCCAAGCCATACACATACGAATATAGGAATATATGAATTAGGAGCAGGAGTTGGCCACTCGACCCCTCGAGCCTGCTCCACCATTCAATAAGTTCAAGGCTGAACTGATTACTTCACATTTCCACCTACCCCCGATAACCTTCCACCCCCTTGCTTATCAAGAATCTATCTACCTCTGCCTTAAAAATATTCAAAGACTCTGCTTCCACTGCCTTTTGAGGAAGAGAATGCCAAAGACTCACGACCCTCTGAGAGAAAAAATTTCTCCTCATCTCTGTCTTAAATGGGCGACCCCTTATTTTTAAACAGTGACCCCTAATTCGAGATTCTCCCACAAGGGAAAACAACCTTTCCACATCCACCCTGTCAAGACCCCTCAGGACCTTATATGTTTCAATCAAGTATCACACCATCCTGACTTGGAACTATATCACCATTCCTTCTCTGTCTCTGGGTCAAAATTCTGGAATTCCCTGCCTAACAGCACTGTGGGTGTACCTACCCCATATGGACTGTAGCGGTTCAAGAAGGTAGCTCACCACCACCTTCTCAAAAGCAATTAGGGATGGGCAATAAATGTTGCCCTAGCCAGCAATGCCCACATCTCATGAATGAATAAAAAAAGTTAAATGGAATATCATAAAAAGAACGTGTATGACCAAAAAAATTGTTAATTTGGAGGCATGAAAAAATGCTGATAAACAACTGAATGGAACATTGCTTTGATAAATGCTATACAAGGTAAATATTGCTAGGCTTATATTAAAACGAAAGATTTGAGAGATTAGATCACTTCATGTCTCAAGACAGAAGAGGACTATTTCAAGATTTTAATCAGCAGCTTTGAAGCTGTTTTCTATTAAATAGAACAGCGCAATTTTTTTGTGTTGTGTTGAAGTGCATAGTGGCAGCATTGACAAATGATATATCCATCAACATTACTTCACTGAACTCCAGCTTGATTAGAGTGGGAGTGGGGCTATTGGACTATTTATAGTTTATGCCTACATTGTCAACATGAAAATAATGTTAGGATGATGGTCTGAGTTTCATCTTGGAGAAGCATTTAATATAACCCAAAGTCATTACCTTTAGCACTATTAGTGAACCAATCTATAACTAAATATTTAACTAAACTAAAGAGAAAAGGAACTTTTACCCTACTTTGTCGACCAGTTATTACAAACTAGAAGGGGGAACACTTTCTCTGTTTAATGATTACTTATCACTAGTCATGGATATGGCAACTTACAAATAAGCACGTTTGGGCCAAAGTCTGAGGGAGCCAGACAGAGCGATTTCAGGGCCAATGGCTAGATAATATATTTAAACATGAAGCAATTGTTATTCCATTGGGTCTTTGCTATTTTGGAATAAGAAATATAATTTTAAACGTTGGACCTTTTTAAAAACAAATGATGTTTACAATTTATTCTTGCAGAATCTCTGCATTGCCAAAATATGATACTGCATCATTCAATTATCTTGACTGTTTGATTGTTAGCAATGAAATACTTGACGAATACTTCACTGTTGTGCTTTCCCCCATTTTAATTTGTTCCTTTTTTCACTATAAAAAAGAAATGTGAACAAAATTATTTCAATCTGCATCAGTTGGTGATTTAAGCTCAATGTCAGACTCAATTTTAAAGGACCACTCCTAAGTATTAGAACTACATTAACAAGTTAATACTTTTTGCCACAGAGAGAGCAAGAGTTGAATTTTAACTTCTGACCCCCTTGCAGCGGGGGAGCCCAACTGTGTGTCAGGAACTGGAAGTTTCAGCAGCATGTTTTTATAACGCAGCCTTTGCTTTTGCATCTCACTTCCAGGTTTCCTGACCAATTAGAGTGAGCAGGCAGGATGACAACCCGCATAAGTCTATTTCAGCTCAACTATATAAAGGGACCCTACAAGGATGAGTCTTGAAGCAGAGCAGAGGTGTTTATACAGAGCCAAAGCCTGGACCAATGGGATGCTCAATGTAGTGAGACACCACCACACTTTAACAACACCTCTTTAGAGATAAAAACAAGAAATGCTGGAACCACTCAGCGGGTCTGGCAGCATCTGTGGAAAGAGAAGCAGAGGTCTTTTTTGACCAGGAGTCCTCCTCCCGACCAGCAGACCCATTCACTCACTTCTTTGACCAGGAGTCCTCCTCCCAACCAGCAGACCCATTCACATTAACACATTGTTTGCCTTTGCTCCATGACCTTTTGGTCAGCTATGTGGCCTTGTCCAATCTACACCTTCTCCTTTGTTATCTCTTGCCCCACCCCCACCTCACTTGCTTATAACCTTTGACATTTGTCAGTTCCGAAGAAGGGTCACTGACCCGAAACATTAACTCTGCTTCTCTTTCCACAGATGCTGCCAGACCTGCTGAGTGGTTCCAGCATTTTTTGTTTTTATTTCAGTATTTTGCTTTTACCTCTTTAGAGATGATGCTGCAAGCTGAAAGGACCCGCAGGGAGATTCTGATCCCAGCCAATGGGAAGAAGAAGGCTGCCTCAGAAAGCAAGAAGGTAGAATTTGCTGAGGAAGCCAGCAGCAGGAATGTAGTGCCACGCTTCTGGATACAATGCTGGATGAGGTTTAATTACCTAATCAGGTCAGGAAAGGTAAGTGCAATGGCACATTCAACTGCATCCTGATGTGCATCTAACCCCAACCCGCTCACTCTGCCTCTCCAAGACTACTCCTACACATCACTCCTGATAACAACTTACCATGGAGACACACCCAACCCTCTCTGTCTATGCACGTCCTGCCCTTCCCATCTGTCCGTCCACCACTAATACTCATCCTCGATTTAATACAATGTCAGGCCTATCCCTCACAGTCATTCTCCAGAAATGTTGTCAATCCGTCCTCTCCATATGTTCTATTTTTTGCACACATAGGTCTTTTCTTTCCCTCCTTGCAGTAGAAAAGAATATGGAACAGCAGGGAGAGGCACAGAACTGGAGTGGACCTCCAGCCATCTCCATACTGACAACGGTAGAGGAGGAGGCACTGGAAATAAGCTGAGTGTCAGCAGGCTTGGTCATTGGAGATGGAACAATGGCAGTCTCCATGCTACTTGGTGACAATATTAACTATTACACAACAAAATGATATACAACACTCACTCATGTTGGCTAAATGTCAGCAGCCAATGAACTATAACCAACTGCACAGTGATGACTTAGCACCTTCCTACATTGACAGTTCTAATTCATATCTTTTATTTCCCACAGGGCCTTCAATCATTCCACAGGATTTGGTGCAGGAGGACGACGAAGACTCCTCAGAGGAGATCACTTACTCCACTTACTCCGATGAAGCACCATCACAAGACTCCTGTGCAGCCTCTACCAGCTCAGATACACACACCTTGGTGGGAGCAACAAGACAGGTAGTTGGATTGTCATTTGGTGTCAAACACATCACAAATGAGATGGAGCAGGTGACGGAGACAGGGACAGCAGTGGAAAGTTTCCGTCAGGGTGTCCAGGATCCTACAAGCTCTGCACAGCTGGATGCAGATGCTGAGCCTTGGGGGGGTGGCAGGAGGGATGGGTGGGCAGGTGGTGCGTCGATGAAGAAGGCAATTCTGGAGCAGCAGCAGAAAATGTATGAGGTTCTGTCAGCATTTCCAGCTGCACTGCACATAATTGGAAAGAGACTGGAGGAGTCCGTCTCAAATATGAGTGCCATAGTGTCCCAGTCCTTCTCACTGATGTTTACATTCTTGGAAAGAGTGGCTACTTGCATGGAGTATCAGATACAGCAGCTGATTGAGTGCATGCTGGCCCTCACCAATGGCCTGCAGACTCAGAATGCCATCTTAAGCAGAATTTTTGAAAACGTCATCTTGGCCATCCAGCACATCACTTAATTGCAGCAAAGTGCACTTCGGCTCTTGATTAGGAGGAAAGACTGGCTGGATCATGTGAGAGAAGATGGAGAAAGAGGACATGGGAAGTGAGACCTCTGCTTGAGGCCCTTGCACTTTTGATCCCTTGTCTCTCCCCCACCTCTGCATTGAAAGCCCCCCATGTTACCTCCTGCCTCGATGGCCGAGTTTGCCCCTGCACAGGTGCAGGTGGGGCAGTCATTGGCAAGGCCCTCACGGGCTCCAAAATCCAGAGGACAATGGACAGGACATCTGAGCAGTCAGAGCAGGAGAATGAGCAGCCTGCCTGTGCCTCAGCTGAAGCCACAGGGATAGCACTACGTAGGAGTAATCAAAAAGGAAGAGTAAGGAATTATAGTTGCACAAGGGTATTCACAAGGTTGTTTTACACAATATTATATTGTTACATTTCTGTTTAATTTTTCTGTACCATAAAAAGTATTTGTTTGTTTAATTTTCCCATAAATACACTTTTTTGTTTGCTTACCTGCCAAGTGGATTTCTGTCTTGTAAAGAATGGTAAGATGAGTAAAGGGTGTCTGTGAGAATGATGAATTTTTGATTGTAAGACTGCTTTGTGCTGGGGATTGAGAGTGCAGAGTAGGCTCAGAATTTGCTTTCCAAATGGGTGCACTGCCTCAGTCTAAGTGAATTATGCCTGAATCAAGCAGTCCCTGGCATCCCAGGCAGCTATATGTGTGGCTGCTGGTCCCCTTGTCCTGCACCTAATTTTGCTTCTCCTCCAAAGATGCAGAGCATTCAGCACCTTTGTTCTCCTGCAGCTCCAGTCCTCAATGCTGTGCAATGGTATGCACAGCACAGCAGGCCACTATCATTCTGGATACCTGGGCTAGTGCATACTGAAGCGTGCCTCCAAATCTGCCCAGGCACCTAAAGCACCTCTTCTGCATCCCAATGGCTTGCTCTATCACAGCTTTAGTGGTATGGTGGCTTCTATTGTACCTTTTCTGGGCATCAGTGTTTAGGCTTCTCACCAGTGTCATCAGCCACATCTTCAGAAGATAGCCTTCATCTTCAAGGAGCCATCTGCTAACTCTGCTTCGAGATGTGATTATCTCAGAGAGGATGAAAGTGTCATGGCAGCTCCCTGGGAATCTTGCAGACATGGATAATGATCCTTTTGTTGCTTGCAGTCGAGCTGAACATTGATGGAGTGGAATCCCATTCAGTAGATGAAGACTCCTAATCTGGGAGTTGCCTTGATCTGCTTGTGTGCAGTTGATGATTTCCTGAACCCGTGAGTTTCCAGGCAGAGTGAGAAGGCCAAGCACCTGCTCATTCTGACTGACCACATTGATTGAGAAGTGCATATAAATGCTGACCCTGACATAAATGGCATCGGTCACCTGTGGGATTCACTTGTGGGCACTGGATTGCGAGATTCTGCAAATATCACCTGCAGATCCCTGGAAGGGGCCAGAGGTGAGGAAATTAAAGGCTGTGGTCACTTTAATACCCACTGGCCAAGTGTGTCCATCTGCTCCACTTGGCAGGAGGTCTTCTTTCAGGAGGTTGCAAATGTCAGTGACCAGCTGATATGAAACCCTGAGCCTCCTGAGGCACTGCTGCTTGGTCATGTCCAGGAAGCTTATCTCTGCCTGTAAACACTGTGTTGGACAAAACTCCTTCTGGGAACTGGAGTTCTGTGTTCCTCCCCTCTCCTCTGTGATGTGGCAGGTGGTTATGAAAAATAGAAAGACTTGCGTTTACATAGCACCTTTCACAACCCCAGGAGGTCCCAATGAAGTACTTTTGAAGTGTAGTCACGGTTATAATTGTAGGAAACATTGAGGAGAAGGCTTCTGCTGGTACTGCTCCTGCTGCTTCTAGTGCTGCTGCTCCTATTAGTGTTGCTTCTGCTGCTGTTGCTTATCTTGTTTCTCATCTGAGGTCCAAGGTAAAGCTGGATGAGTGGCTCCCATGCTGAGCTGAAGTTTGAAATGTAGGAAATGTAGATCAATGGCAATAAATTCCTAAGTAGTAGAAGTGACCGCCAATGTATTGGTAATCACCTCCAAAGTAGTGAAAGCACACTCTCAGAACAAGTCCTGTGAGCAAAAGTCTTTCACCTAGGCAAGGAAACAGGTGTGAAGTCTCAGCATTTAAAGCATTTCTTGCCTGTGACTTGTTCATTCTCAAATTGGGCTGCCTCTTGCTTAGATTTCCTTGCCTATTTCTTGAAGCTTGGGAAACCTGTGCACTCACAATTAAAGTTCAACTCCTGAGTTTAAAAAGATCTTACACTTTACTGAGCACTTTACATATTATAATAGTCAGTCTGCCTGCCCCACAAGTGTCTCCCATGTAGAGCAGATTGTGCCAAATTAAAGGCGGAGGTTGGCTGGCAAATTCAGCCTTTTACTAACCCATTCTCTTACAAACCCACTCATGATATGCAGTAAAAATTCTGCCCAACTGTTAGCCTATTTAGAAAAACTGGGATTGAAATTATTCCATCAATAAAATAGTTGAGGCAAATGATGGATGCCCTCTTGGCCTCAGAGCCCCTTGCCGGTTGCAAAGAGGCAGGATGAGCAGTCGGCTCAAATGCTGGCCGAAGGCCTCAAAAGAGTCCAGGAGGAGATGGACAAGGGAGAGTGGTAGGCAATAGCAGACTGCAGTTTCAACATGGAGCCAGGAGTCGCACTCCTGCTCCTCCTGGCTCCACAAAAAGTCACGTAAAAATATTCAACTTACTTTTTGGGTAGCAGCTTCCAGCTCCCACTGTGCATGCTGAGGTCATTTGTAAACTAATTTTGCAAAGAGGCCAGACCCAGAATTTGTATATGCAATGCACCTAACACCAGTTTCAGGCATACACCCGGAACATCTCCTAAGCAGCCCTAATCAGTATAAGTGGCATACCTCCGATGCACAATGAGCATGCACACACAGTGCCTGTCATGTTGAACCCTTAGGTGCCCATTTTATACCTGCAACACAGGAGCAGTACAATTGAATTTCCACACATTTTGGGCTGAATTTTTACCAGCCCTCGGGCAATGGGCTGGGAAGCAGTGGGGGTGGGGGGGGGGGGCACCGAAAATGGCAAGGGCAGACGGATAGTGGAATGTCAGCTGTCTTCCAGCTGTCATGCCCATCTTGCCAGTGGTGGAGAAGGTAGCGGACGGCCCTACCACCCAGAGGCCAATTGAGCACTTAAGTGGCCAATTAAGTGCCTCTTCCCGCCATCACTGGCATTTTACCAGCGGCGGGTCAGCCCTGCATTGTGTGGGCAGACTACCAGGTAAACCCTGGTGGCTTCCCAGTGGGCTTGAGGAGGTCCTGCTATTCGGACACTCTTAGCCCACAGAGGGACCCCCAGCAGTAATGGCCGCCCTGCGGCAACACACTGCCTGACCTCACAAACACCTCCCCCCACCCCGTACCTCACCGTGGCCTGCTTGACTGGCTCCGGCACCTCCAGACCTCACTTACCTGATTGGAAGGCAGAGTTCCTCCATGGTGTACTCTTCTTCCAGCTGCAGTCCCAGCAGTGGCCACCACTCCTGGTGGCACTGCTGAGCTTCCAACCCTCTGATTGGCCGGAAGCTCCTGAGGGTAGGTGGCTGTCCTCAAATAGGGATGGCAGCCCCAATGGTAACCAGTTAATTCCCTGGCCTCCGTAAAATGCAGTTCCAGGTACTGCAGATGGTTGAGGTGGGGTCGGCCTGGCTTTTGGGCTAGTCATTGTGACCCCCATATGAGAACAAAATTTTGGCCCTTATTTTTAAGAGCAAGACATGTTGAAACTTGTTTCCAATATCAGGGTCTCCAAAGCAGGGTCTTTTACCAACTATGAAAGCACTGTTTTTTCACAAACTGAACCATCAAGACAAAACGGCTAGCTTACCAAACTTTTAGCCAGCCTTGACATATAGCATTTTGTACAAAATAAGGTAATTGCCTGGAGTTTGTGCTTTGGACTTATTTGGCAATCCAGGCACAACTTGTGCCCAAAATTGCACTAGTTTTGAGAAATGTTTCTTTCTCAAGTTTCCATCAAACTCATTTGCTTATTGCTGGATGTAAATTCTGCAATGAGTCAGCACAATTGGACAATGCTTTCGAACTTAATTTTTTTTAAGTCTTGCTTTAAAAATATTCTTTGATATATTTAAGAGCGGTAACTTGGTAATGTTTGATTAATAGTTGAAACTGGGTTTAATCACAAAAAATAAGCATTTTAATCAGTGACCAGTCCACCACCTGTGAGTAACCCGATATTAAATGGCTGAAAATGACTTTCAAAAACTATGCAGTACTATTTGCTAGTCTCATTGGTGTGCAGTAGTCAGTTTCTTAGCAAATAAAAACTACATATCTATATATTCAAACACTTTAAAAACGTGCCTATTGGTGTTCTTGCACCATAATAACCAGCTAAATTGTTAAAGCCCTCTGCAGAGCCTGCAAATAAGCACAATTGGCAGGGGCTCGCCATGGTGAACAATTCAGTTTGGGAGTGTGGCCGGTTTTGTGTGTGGGGCTGGCATCTAGCATGATGTTTTTAAGTTAGCACATAAGGTTGCAGAAACTCAATATGTGCTTAAAATTCCACAATCTTTTGCACTGACTTGGCTGGTTTTGGGTGAATAAACTAATGCAACCCAGCAGAAACTCCTGTCCCATGTATTAGAAATGCTTAATAATAAAGTGTTCAGGTTTTTGGTTAATTCAATGTGGCTGATTCATCACAGCTAATATGTTTGCATTCAGTACAACCTCACTTTTGCTTTACAAGTAGACTCGTGAGTTGTTCCTTTATTTGTGTAATTTGAAGTCATTTCCATATTGTTGCATTGACACCAAAGAAACCCCTGATGAGAGGCCACAGGTGCACACAGTCATTAACAGAGATATATTGTACAGGTGTGACTAGTATGCTGCCGACCTCTGAGTGAAATAACATTTGAATTTGACAGACAGAAAGCTGGAGCGAAGCCATTGTTGCTGGATGGAAGTAATTATTCATTTAATCATCTTGATATATTTCATTAAGCATACTTTACTTCTTTTGCACACGCACAATTTTGGCACTGCATGCGTTAGGTAGGGAGTGGAAAAGAACTAAAGTGAAATCTGTAATACATGCACATATTCTTGGATTAAAATGCACATAAATTAAAGCATCTATGATTCTGTTAGAGTGCATATAGATACAAGTTTAAAGGGATTGTAATTTGTAGTTCTACTGAAATCCGTTTTCAACACTGACTGAAGGACGTGCTTGATATTTATGAAAAACCGGTAATGCTCAAAGTGATTTTTAAATGTATAAGATACTGGGCAGTTTGAATTAAATGGAATATTTAAAGCTGAATATTTCATTTGAAAGCTGTACATTAATTGTAGTTCAACAGGAATTCCTAGGTTTTGTACTGGGTTATGTTCAAATGGCTTTTTCTAAAATATGACGATTGCATGGTGATGGAAAACTTGTAGTTGGCATGGCAACAGGCCAAAATGTAAAGCTTACCTGATCATAGGTGATTTGATTAGGCTGAGCTACAGCTTGCACTTCCCAGTTTTCTCTCAAAATTGCACCTCAATTTATTTATTTCATACATCAGCATCATACCTCTCTGAAATATTGCCACTGTAAGTTATATGCCAATAGTCAGGGAAGGAGCTTTTCCTAAGGTGGGAATTATCCATAAGGCAATTACTATGCTCAGAAACATCTAATAAATAGCCCTGAAGGTTTGGATATAAAACTCTAATGTCAGTAGTGAACACTGCAGTATCTCAGAGCCACCTTCCAACCATTAATCCACAGATACTTCAAAAACTGATGGTGGCAGTAGAACAAAGAACAAAGAACAGTACCGCACAGGAACAGGCCATTCGGCCCTCCAAGCCTGTGCCTGCCTAAACTAAAACCTTCTGCACTTCCGGGGACCGTATCCCTCTATTCCCATCCGATTCATGTATTTGTCAAGATGTTTCTTAAATGTCGCTATCGTATCTGCTTCCACCACCTCCCCCGGCAGCAAGTTCCAGGCACTCACCACCCTCTGTGTAAAGAACTTGCCTCGCACATCCCCTCTAAACTTTGCCCCTTGCACCTTAAACCTATGTCCCCTAGTAACTGACTATTCCACCCTGGGAAAAAGCTTCTGACTATCCACTCTGTCCATGCTGCTCATAACTTTGTAAACCTCTATCATGTCGCCCCTCCACCTCCATCATTCGAGTGAAAACAATCCGAGTTTATCCAACCTCTCCTTATAGCTAATGCCCTCCAGACCAGGCAACATCCTGGTAAACCTCTTCTGTACCCTCTCCAAAGCCTCCACGTCCTTCTGGTAGTGTGGCGACCAGAATTGCACGCAATATTCTAAGTGTGGCCTAACTAAAGTTCGGAACAGCTGCAGCATGACTTGCCAATTTATATACTGCATGCCCCGACCGATGAAGGCAAGCATGCCTATGCCTTCTTGACTACCTTATCCACCTGCGTTGCCACTTTCCGTGACCTGTGGACCTGTACGCCCAGATCTCTCTGCCTGTCAATACTCCTAAGTGTTCTGCCATTTACTGTATACCTCCCACCTGCATTAGACCTTCCAAATGCATTACCTCACATTTGTCCGGATTAAACTCCATCTGCCATTTCTCCGCCCAAGTCTCCAACCGATCTATATCCTGCTGTATCCTCTGACAATCCTCATCACTATCCGCAACTCCACCAACCTTTGTGTCGTCCACAAACTTACTAATCAGACCAGCCACATTTTCCTCCAAATCATTTATATATACTACAAACAGCAAAGGTCCCAGTACTGATCCCTGCGGAACACCACTAGTCACATCCCTCCATTCAGAATAGCACCCTTCCACTGCTACCCTCTGTCTTCTATGACTGAGCCAGTTCTGCATCCATCTTGCCAGCTCACCTCTAATCCCGTGTGACTTCACCTTTTGTACCAGTCTGCCAAGTGGGACCTTGTCGAAGGCTTTACTGAAGTCCATATAGATAACATCCACTGCCTTTCCTTCATCAATCATCTTCGTCACTTCCTCAAAAATCTCAATCAAGTTAGTGAGACCCGACCTCCCCTTTATAAAACCATGCTGCCTCTCACTAATAAGTTCGTTTGTTTCCAAATGGGAGTAAATCCTGTCCCGAAGAATCCTCTCTAATAATTTCCCTACCACTGACATAAGGCTCACCAGCCTATAATTTCCTGGATTATCCTTGCCACCCTTCTTAAACAAAGGCACAACATTGGCTATTCTCCAGTCCTCTGGGACCTCACCCGTAGCCAATGAGGATGCAAAGATTTCTGTCAAGGCCCCAGCAATTTCTTCCCTTGGCTCCCTCAATATTCTAGGGTCGATCCCATCAGGCCCTGGGGACTTATCTACCTTAATGCTTTACAAGACGCCCAACACCTCCTCCTTTTTGATAACGACATGACCGAGACTATGTACAATCCCTTCCCTAGACTCATCATCCATCAAGTCCTTCTCTTTGGTGAATACTGATGCAAAGTACTCATTTAGTACCTCGCCCATTTCCTCTGGCTCCACACATAGATTCCCTCCTCTGTCCTTGAGTGGGCCAACCCATTCCCTAGTTACCCTCTTGCTCTTTATAGACGTATAAAAAGCCTTGGGATTTTCCTTAATCCTGTTTGCCAATGACTTTTCATGACCCCTTTTAGCCCTCCTGACTCCTTGCTTAAGTTCCTTCCTACTGTCTTTATATTCCTCAAGGGCTTTATCTGTTGCCAGCCTTCCAGCCCTTACGAATGCTTCCTTTTTCTTTTTGACTAGGATCACAATATCCCTCGTTATCCAAGGTTCCCGAAACTTGCCAAATTTATCCTTCTTCCTCACAGGAACATGCTGGTCCTGGATTCTAATTAACTGACATTTGAAAGACTCCCACATGTCAGATGTTGATTTATCCTCAAACAGCTGTCCCCAATCTAAATTCTTCAGTTCCTGCCTAATATTGTTATAATTGGCCTTCCCCCAAAATTAGCACCTTCACCCGAGGACTACTCTTAGCCTTATCCACAAGTACCTTAAAACTTATGGAATTTTGGTCACTCTTCCGGAAATGCTCCCCTACTGAAACTTCGACCACCTGGCCGGGCTCATTCCCCAATACCAGGTCCAGTACGGCCCCATCCCTAGTTGGACTATCTCCATATTGTTTCAAGAAGCCCTCCTGGATGCTCCTTACAAATTCTGCCCCATCCAAGCCCCTAGCACTAAGTGAGTCCCAGTCAATAAAGGGGAAGTTAAAATCACCCACCACCACAACCCTGTTACCTTTACATCTTTCCAAAATCTGTCTACATATCTGCTCCTCTACCTCCCGCTGGCTGTTGGGAGGCCTGTAGTAAACCCCCAACATCGTGACTGCACCCTTCCTATTCCTGAGCTCCACCCATATTGCCTCGCTGCATGACCCCTCCGCGGTGTCCTCCCGCAGTACAGCTGTGATATTCTCCTTAACCAGTAATGCAACTCCCCCACCCCTTTTACATCCCCCTCTATCCCGCCTGAAGCTTCTAAATCCCGGAACATTTAGCTGCCAATCCTGTCCTTCCCTCAACCAAGTCTCTGTAATAGCAACAACATCATAGTTCCAAGGCAACAACATCATAGTTCCAAGTACTGAACAATCCAGAAGCTGGAGTTTACAACAGTCGAGGACTAGATATTCAGCAAAGGTTTTGGAGGAGGATGCAGTAAATAATGCACCAAGTATCTGGATGCTCTTATTCTGAAACATTCACTTTCTTTTGTTCTCATTGCCATGCCCATTCTCTAAGTGAGAGGATAGATAGAATGTCCACAGCGAGGTACACTGCCAAAGCACAAAGTTCTTATTTTCAGTGCCTTTCCACTCACATTGAAAATTAGGCATTAGGCCTCGCAGCAGCCCCCCACCCGACATTAAAATGCTGACCAGATATATTTCCCCTCCCCCAGCTCCCACCTTATATCAATCTACCATGAACAACTTAGTCAGAGAACAAAATTTTCAAAAATGTGACAGTCACTGCTCAATCTAACGTGGTCTAATTTTGATCAACATTTGAGTATCTGTTAGCTGAGACAAAATAGAGATTTATTATTCCATCAAAAGCAACATAGCGGATACATATACCTAGAAAAAGGCATAGGATCCTCTTGCTTGGGGAGACCCCGCCCTCCCACCTTGCAATATTGGAGTGCCCTGAGGCAGCCAGCACCAGCAGCATTCACGAAAATGTGATCTACCTAAATGTTGGTCCTTAATGGGACTGCTGCACAATAAAGGTAAGATTTTTAAATACATTTCCCTGAATGCAGAGCTGGAATGTAGAAGGTGTGCTCTTCTAGAACCGACCTTAAAACCATGTGGGCCGCCCATAGTGACCTGAAACCCCGCCCAATCAGTGCCTGACCACTGCCACTGCTCTTCCTCCTGACCCCAAGTACCACTATCCTGCCTCTCGATAATGAATTACCTGTGGGCCAACGTTAGCTGATAATGAGGCCAGAGGACTCAGAGGCAGTTCCGAAGAAGGGTCACTGACCCGAAACGTTAACTCTGCTTCTCTTTCCACAGATGCTGTCAGACCTGCTGAGTGATTCCAGCATTTCTTGTTTTTGTTTCAGATTTCCAGCATCCGCAGTATTTTGCTTTTATATTAGACTAATATTACATGCCTGTTTGTGAGCACGCTCGAACTTACAGGCCATAGAATTTTAAACTTCACTCACAAAGTGGTCTGACAAACTTGGAAATGAAAAAACACCACCAATGTTCTTTTGCTTTTGTGGTTGCACCTTAAAAAATAATAGTTTTGTGAATCTAAGAAGTCATTATTCACATTCAATTTTTTGAACAGTATGTTTGAAATCTGCACTGTGCTTACATTGGCTTCAATCACAGCTATATTTATTATTTTTCTATTATTTCCATTTGGAAGAACAACAGTTGGCAAGTTGAAATAAAAATAACACATTCAAGAATGTTCAGAAATCTCCTTTCTTTTAAGAGTTTGCAGCTGTGTTGATTCATCTGCTTTGGAAAATATTGGAACAATTCTCCTACCTAAACTATCAGTCCTCCCTCACTAATAATGATCTTTGATGTGAGAGAGTTCTTTTAAGCAGCAGGAGTTCCAGATTAATTAATCTTCACATTTACTGCCAAAAGCCTGCCAATAACAGCAACCAGTCTCATCAAAGCTGATGGCAGATTATTTTTGATCAGGAAATTATTTCATCAGAAAGTTATGAGCTATAATAAAATATGGCAGTGAAGGAGCTAAGTGTGCTCATCAGGTTGCCTTGTAATTCTTAACAATTTCATAATATTCTGATTAAGGACCATGCATGACAGACAAGGCAATCACAGATGGCCTTTCTTCATTGTTTTACCACCACTAGACAGAATGGAAAGAGGTCTTTCTGATTTCACTAATTTCTGGCAATTATTGGTGATGATCTCTGGGGCATGAACTGTTAGGCAAACTGTCTGAGCCTTTCTGCCAGTGACAAAGAGTTCTATTCTGTACAAGCAAACGCTACAGGCGACGGCATGGTTCCTTTCACATTCTTCTCTCTAGATTATGATCTGTATCATTGCCCTTGGGTCATCTTCTGGGTCTTTATATATTAATAAGCACATCAGAGATGTTATCACATTGAGTGATTAGCACCATCTGTTCTCATCAATTTTGTACATGATGACTACAGATTCAAACTCTTTTCTTAAGAAAGGCAGAAAAATAAAAGTTTTATGAACTTTCTTAAATTCATTAACAGCTCTAAGGTTTTAAGCTAGACAAATGTCTCTTGAACATGATAAAGATAATTGCCAGTAAATAACTTTGCTGACTTTAGCTATTCTGATGTCACCATGATATCATGCTAAAAAAATGCAAAGTTCCTAGGCTTCATTCATGTGATAATTGTAGCAACTGAATAGGTTGATAAAGTGCAGTGATAAATATATCATTTTTAATCATCAGTGATAATCCAACCACTGACAATAATAGCAGTTCAAGAACCTGTAATTGAAGCTACAGGTGCAAACTTGTGCATCCTCATTAAGATACTGCAACAATTCAGGAGAGGTCATTACATTTAGTGTTTTTCATGGAAACTTAGTTGCTAAGCATTAATGTAATAGATTTTTTAAAAAAGAAAATAACAAGATCCCTTTTGAGAACAGGCCATAACATGATTTTGGGAAATATTTGATAGGGCTTTTTAAAATATCGCTGCACAACACGAAACTGATGTTATTAGTTATGCTGAGCTGAAACAGGTCAGCATTTACTCCACAATTGGAATCACAATGCTATCAAACTTAACCAGTATACTGCATGTACATAGTTAAAATTATTTTCTTGCTATTAAACAACATTTTAAAATGGAATGTTGCCAGAGGATTAACTTTGACTTTTTTATTGTGATGTATTACTGGGTGAATGCCCTCCAGAAAGATATTTAAAGTAGCATTTTTGAATAGGGAATAATGTACTTAGGTGAACAACGTCACAAAGAAAAAAGCACCATTCAGCTAATTAAAGTGGTAAGCTCGGTGATTATCATGCTCGATGAGTAACCTGGGAAAGGAGTGAAAACTGGGGAGAAGGTTGACAGCCTGAGAGACTGAAGCAACTACCTGGCAGAGGAACAAGCCTTCATGGATGAAGATGAATAACAAGATGAATAGTGATTGGTGCTTTTGAAGAGAAGCCCTGGTACTGAAGGCTGGGGATTTTAAAGAGGGTCCTGGGAGATAAATAGTGAAACAACAGACTAGTTGGAATGACTAAATGGAATTAAGAAAAAGAGGAGGCATAAAGCTGAGTGTAACATAGTGAAAGCACTATGGGACTTTTTCTGTGTTAAATATAATATATATTATTATTAAATGACACTAGGGAAATGACAATGCCAAAAGTAACTTTAATTAAAGAATAGCAATATGATGCTGTTTCAATATTATAGACATGCAATAAGTTTAGTATTACACCAGAATTTGGAGAATGGAAGGGAGGTGTGGGGGCTCTGGTTTTCTGTTCCAGAAAGCCAGGTGGTGAAGGATAGAACTGGAGTCAATCTTTTTTTTAATTTTCTAAGCATTTACAGAGATACACATTACAAACATGCAGTCCTAACTCAAGAACCATAGTTTCAGTCTGATCCTGTTTATAGGATCACAAGTAAATCCCCTGTTAATGTCCATCACCTGCACACAATTAAATACAATTAATATGCAATTAACATCTGTTAATCTCTGTTGTGAACTAAATATAATCTAAGATTTTGGTTAGGATTGTTGTAATGGCTTTTTCAACTCTGATACTCTTCCCCATCCCCTATCCTCTGTGAAGGTTAACTATAAGGGAGCATGCTAGAAAGCAATAATAGAATTGAAGGTTTTTAATATTTTTATAAGCTCAGAAAAGCTGTCCTCAAAACACCAAGGCTGTAAAATCCGGTTGTGTGGTGCTGGTATTCTTGGTGCAACGGGTGCCATTTTAGCTCCAAAATGGCATTTGCAGTACATACACACATTCTTATGGTGCATGCTGTGCCGAACAACATCTTGGGTAGGGCTTTAGCATGGTGCAGGGAGAATGTGCCAGAAATATGTACAGCAGGCAGATCTGACGTCAATTACTGTGTAATTAATGCTGATTTGACACCAGCATTGTCATCTTGGAGCTCAATGCTCCAGCTAACTCCCCCTCTTAACCTCGCACAGCTGAACATGCATTCAGCAGTCGGGAGGACCCTTACTGGGTCTATTTAAAGGGGTCATCAAATACGTTCAGGTTATTTGCTGATTCATTTCTAATGGCTGTTGCGGAGCTTGTAAAAGTGTTTGGTGGTTTGTACTATTAATTAAAATTGCAGAAAGCTACTGGCAGTGGTATGTCAAGTGCTGAAGGACTTGCTCCTGACTGCAAGGGTTCTGCTCCGACCAATTGCTCCCATACCTCAACTGCAAAGGATCCTACTCCCTCAATATTCAGCTGGTGTGCGACCATACTCAATGCATCATGCAGGTTAATAGTCAATGTCCTGGCAGCAGTCATAATGCCTTCATTCTGCACCAGTCAGCTGTATCATCAGCACACCACACCACAACAAGTCCGAGTATGGCATCAAGGAGCCCTAGCAAAACTGGAGTCAATGGGAATCAGGGGGAAAACTCTCTGCTTGTTAGAGTCATACCTAGCGCAAAGGAAGATGGCTGTGGTTGTTGGAGGTCAATCATCTGAGCTCCAGGACATCACTTCAGGAGTTCCTCAGGGTAGTGCCCTAGGCCCAACCATCTTCAGCTGCTTCATCAATGACCTTCCTGCAATCATAAGGTCAGAAGTGGGGATGTTCGCTAATGATTGCACAATGTTCAGCACCATTCGCGACTCCTCAAATACTGAAGCAGTCTGTGTAGAAATGCAGCAAGACCTGGACAATATCCAGGCTTGGGCTGATAAGTGGCAACTAACATTTGTGCCACACAAGTGCCAGGCAATGACCATCTCCAACAACAGAGAATCTAACCATCTCCCCTTGACATTCAATGGCATTACCATTGCTGAATCCCCCACTATCAACATCCTAGGGGCTACCATTGACCAGAAACTGAACTGGAGTAGCTATATAAATACCGTGGCTACAAGAGCAAGTCAGAGAGGCTAGGAATCCTGTGGCGAGTAACTCACCTGCTGACTCCCCAAAGCCTGTCCATCATCTACAAGGCACAAGTGAGGAGTGTGATGGAATACTCTCCACTTGCCTGGATGGGTGCAGCTCCAACAACACTCAAGAAGCTCGACACCATCCAGGACAAAGCAGCCCGCTTGATTGGCACACCATCCACAAACATTCATTCCATCCACCACCAACGCACAGTGGCAGCAGTGTGTACCATCTACAAGATGCACTGCAGCAATGCACCAAGGCTCCTTAGACAGCAGCTTCCAACCCCGCAACCTCTACCACCTCGAAGGACAAGAGCAGCAGATGCATGGGAATATTACCACCTGCAAGTTCCCATCCAAGTCACACACCATCCTGACTTGGAACTGTATTGCCGTTCCTTCACTGTCGCTGGGTCAAAATCCTGGAACTCCCTTCCTAACAGCACTGTGGGTGTACCTACCTCACATGGACTGCAGCGGTTCAAGAAAGCAGCTCAGCACTACCTTCTCAAGGGCAATTAGGGATGGGCAATAAATGCTGGCATAGCCAGTGACGCCCACATCCCATGAATGAATAAAAAAAAACAGAGGATGTCTATTGGGTAACAAGGGCTCTCTGCTGATTACCTGGCTCATCGCTCTGCTGCACTGCCCATGCATATGTGGGCAGCATGCATACAATGGGAGCTATGCTACCACATGAAATGTGATGGAGCAGACCATTGGGGTGCTTAAACAATGCTTCTGCTGCCTGGACCACTATAGAGGAGCCCTATAATACTCAGCAAAGTGCAACCAACATGTCCCCTTTCTGGCCCAGCTGTCCATGATTGAATCATCCAACTGTGATGCCACAGAACCCAATCCCAGATCCCCAATCGCCAAGAGTTCAACACATTACCTTCCCTCTTTTACCGACTATCGCAGTGTCCACTTGGCCTCAATGGTACAATAAAAGCTGTCACAAAATAAACATCCCAAACCAAATCTATAAATCAAACCATCCAATATTCCATACAAAAGTCAACTAATCACACTTGTGCATTTCCTTAGTGCCTGTCTTCTATCTGCCTTTGCCTGGCCTAGTGCTCCTATGTAGTGCCAACACAATGGCTACAGTGTGGTGGAAAAAAACTTGCATTTGTATAGCACCTTTCATGACCATAGGATGCCCTAAAGTGCTTTTCATGTGTAGTTACTGTGGTAATGTAGGAAACACGGCAGCCAATTTGCACATATGAATCACCCACAAACAGCAACCTGAAAATGATGGAAGACTACTGATTTTCAATTGGGATACTGCAAATGGCCTTGAGCAGCTCTGGCCCTAGAAGGCCCAACTTTGGACTGCGCATCTGGGTAGGGTTGGCAGCAGTCTGGGCCAGCTGACTGACAGGCAACAGCCAGGACACTGACAGAGTGGAAGTGGTAAGAGGTTGAATGCTGCCATCCTGAGAGAGGACAACAGGTTTGTGCACCACGGTGTCACTCCCTGTCCCCTGGGCTGGCACCTCAGAAATCCTAGCACTATGTAGGAGGACAGATTGCTACACTACTGTGACACCCTGCAAGTATCTTTGAACACTGATGCCCGCAGCTATGATGGCAGCAGTCAGAGCTTGCGTGGCCGCAAGCTAACCTTGCATGACTTCAGTCTGAGCTTCGACTTTAGCACCCAAACAATTGGTGGCTTCTGCTTGTGCTGCAGTGGAAGCTGAGACATCATGGATGGGTTTGCAAGTGTTCTCATGCAGTTAGCCACCATTTCCACGTTGGAGAGGATGGGCTCCAAGTTCTGCGCAAAGCCCTCGGCCAGGTTTGCGTGGACTCTTTTATGGTCCTTGATTGACAGCAGGCTTTCTGACAAGTCTGCCAATGTATCAAATATTTCAGTGCAAACCCATTAGCCTTCTTCTATAAGTCCTCACCGAAATGCTCATCTGAATCTTCTGCAGCAGAACTCATGTGGAGCCTGCCCTCTGGTGAGCTGGCACCTGTGCAACTGTTGCCCCCTGCTCTGGCTGCAGGCCACTAGTGCCTGGTGTGTCACTACATGCAGATCCTGTCTCTAAGCATTTCACTAAAGTACGCGGAATGTCAATATCTAACCTGTTGGCTGTGAGAGAAAATGACGGTGTTTCATCATCATCAGTGTATTCTGCTCTTCCACCTCTTTCTCTTCCACCACTGCCTGGCCAGGTTGCATTTGGTTTCTTTCTTTCCGAAAGGAGAAAGGCACACAGGGAGGGTTGTGTTGAGTCCGGAGGGGAGGCAAGAGGTGCATGTTGACACCATCTGTAGCTTGTGGGATTAGGCGGAAATGGGCTGTGAGAAGGATTAGGTACAAGCATGCCGTCAACTTTGATGAGTTCAGCCCCACCACTGGCCATGGCTTCCATCACGGCCATACCAATGATGGTGAGCAACCATCTCCTCCATGGGGTTGAGGACATGCAGCGTGCCAGTCCCCTGCTGATTAGGTGCTGCTGCCTTTGGTTATGCGCCACCTTGTCCTGCAAGAGAGGAGGAACTGTGCCAGTGAGTGTGGTGCAATGTGATTGGGTGATGTGGCTCTCATGATTAAATAGCTGGCAGTATGTGCAGGCTGCAAGATGTGGATATGAGGCTTGCATAAGAGCTAAGTGAGGGAGGGTGAGATGTATCTCTGAATGTTAGGTATGAATCGTGATTGATAGAGATTAATGTTAAGTGAATAATGAGGGTGTGGTGCATTGGGCCATGTGTGAGGCTAGTGGATCAGTTGGTAGGAGATGGCATTTGAAGATGTGTTGACAACTCATGTGAGGTCATTTAACTTTTTGGGACACTGTATCCAGGTCCTTGCCACACTGCTGGTATTGACCATGACAGCTATCTGGTTCCATTTCTTTGCACTGTCTAACTGGAAGGCCTCCTGGCCCACAGTTGTCAGAGGGCATCTTTCTTGCTTTCCACTTCCTAAACCAAGGCAACCAATGCTGTACTGAGAACCTTTGAGCGCGCTCTCTACCCTGTTGCGCCATAGTCATTCTTCTTGCATGTCTGAAACTGTTCCCCAGCCACTTCCAGCACCTGATGCAACTAGAATGCACCTCCACTCTAACAGGTGCCAGCTGCTTTGAGTAGTCCTGGCTAGCTTTAATGGGCTCCTTCAAATCTGCTTTTATCACCCCTTCCTGAGAAAAACAAACTTTAACCCCACCATCCTTGCAAACTACTGTCCCATCTCCAACCTGCCTTTCCTCTCCAAAGTCCTTGAACGTGTTGTTGCCTCCTAAATCCGTTTCCATCTTCCCTCAAGTTTTGCCCCTGCCTCGGAACCAAACAGCTCTTATCAAAGTCAGAAATGACATCCTGTGTGACTGTGACAAAGGTAAACTTTCCATCCTCATCCTTCTCGACCTGTCTGCAGCCTTTGACACAGTTGCCTATACCATCCTCCTCCAATGTCTCTCCACTTGATCCAGCTGAGTGGGACTGCTCTCACCTGTTCCATTCTTATCTATCTAATCATAGCCAGAGTATCACTTGCAAGGGTTTCTCTTCCTGATCTTGCATCATTACCTCTGGTGTCCCCCGAGGATCTATCCTTGACCCTCTCCTATTTCTCATCTAATTCTGCCCCTCGGCAACATCAACCGAAAGCATAGCATTAGTTTTTACATGAATGTTGACGACGCCCAGCTCTTCCTCACCACCAGCTTTCTCGACTCCTCCACTATTGCTAAATTATGAGACTCCTTATCCAACATCCAGTATTGGATAAGCAGAAAGTTTCTCCAAGTAAATATTGGGAAGACTAAAGCCGTTTTTAGCTCCCGTTCCAAATTCTGTTCCCTAGCCACTGACTCCATCCCTCTCCCCGGCACCATCTGAAATTAAGCCAGTCTGTTCGCAACCTTGGTGTCACATTTGACCCCGAGATGAGCTTCCAACTTCATATTCGTGCCATCACTGAGAACACCTATTTCCACCTCTGTAACATCGCCCGATTTTGCCTCTGTTTCAGCTCATCTGCTACTGAAACCATAATTCATGCCTTCATTAACACTAGACTTGATTATTCCAATGCACTCCTGCCTAGTCTCCTACATTCTACCCTCTGTAAATTTGAAGTGGTCCAAAACTCTTAACTCGCACTAGTCCCGTTTGCCTATCACCCCTGTGTCGCTGACCTACATTGGCTCCTGGTCAAGCAACGTTGTGATTTTAAAATTCTCATCCTTGTTTTAAAATCCCTCTATGACCTCGCCACTCCCTACCTCTGTAATCTCCTCCAGCTCCACAACCTTGCAAGATATCTATGCTGCTCTAATTCTGACCTCTTGAGCATCAAAGATTTTAATCACACCACCATTGCCTTCAATTGCCAAGCTCTGGAATACCCTTACTACACCACTCCACCTATCTAACTGCTTTCCTCCTTTAAGACACTCCTCAAAACCTACCCCTTTGGCCAAGCTTTTGATCATCTGACCTAATGTCTCCTTAAGTGGCTCGGTGTCATACTTTGTTTTGTAATACTCCTGTGAAGTGCCTTGGGGCATTTATTATATTAAAGCACTATATAAATATAAGTTGTTGTTGTTGGTGCTAGCCAAATGTTGACTGTTGAGGCATGCTACCACTCAACAGTGTGTTTAGTGCTTGGCTACTTGCTGCAATCATTTAAATGAGCAGGCAGCACAAAGTTTGCATGTTGCCTGCATCAGAAGCGATGGGCAAGAGTTTATCCCCATATCATGATCCCCTTGCCTGTTTTCAGAGGCTATTCAATTTTGCTCCCCAAGGCTATAGTATACACAGACTGTGCTAACTGTTGTTTTAAAAGCAATCTTCCACCCTACAATTCTGCTCTATTATGCAGATGTCTGAGTTCGGCTTATTGGTTTGTATCTTTTGCCATAGTTACCTGATGTTACCATTCAATGTCCTTTCTTCCATTACAGTAGCCAAGGTTCGCCAGAAGAATAAGAAGCTAAGGCAAGCATCCCCTTCAAGCATTTTGGTTGTTCCTAATTTTGTCTACACCCATGAAAAACAGATTGGGTATCCAAGTGCAGTTCCTTTGGATCTTGAGGATTTCAATGAAGACAATATTTCCTTTCTTTCTTTTGGGCCTCCTTATCTCGAGAGACAATGGATACGCGCCTGGAGGTGGTCAGTGGTTTGTGAAGCAGCGCCTGGAGTGGCTATAAAGGCCAATTCTGGAGTGACAGGCTCTTCCACAGGTGCTGCAGAGAAATTTGTTTGTCAATATTTATAACAGTAACAAGTGTTATCTGAAATCAAATACACAGTAAACAATCACATTACTCTGTAAAGATTAATGTGATGCATCATTAGATGACTTCTGATGTATAGGAACATCCATTTTGTGTCAACCTAACCTATGAACTAGTTTATCAACTGCAATTTCAACAATGTTAACACTTGTTGACAAAATTTTTGATACCACTGTCTACTTACCAAATAAATCACTCCCTGCCATCACATTGCATATTATTCCAAGTAAACATAGAAAGCAAATGAAATAGTTACTCACTGTGGAATGGGTCATTAGCTTATGCCCTCATACGCAAAGCTCTATAGGTAAAGTGGATTCTACTGAATTGTTCTGTAATTCCTCAATTATAAAATAAGTGCAGTTAACAGCAAAATCGCACCAAATCTCAATAATGATTTCTTCTATATTAAAAGCAAAGCCCCTGCAATTCATTAGCACATATGAATGGGTTAAACAGATGATGAAAGACAGGATAATTCTCCAAGTATAACATTATTAACAAATGCATCAAGTATAAAATCAATTTCTTCTATGAGTGAAAGTTTGATATTCAGAACCAACATAACCTAGTTTCAGAATCTATATTGCACCACAATCAACTGATTTTCTAACATTTCAAGGACTTTTACAGTTTCAGTAACAGTGCCCAGATATTTCTATAAAATAATGAAGTTGTGCCATAAGATTACAGGAAACATGAAAACTGATGTCACCTTTACATTGTTTTAAACTTACAATGAAATTTACTGTATAACAGTTGGACAGAATTTTCCTCCTATTTTGTAAGCAATATTTTCATCACACACTCAAGTTTTTACCACCTTGTTTTGTGGCACAGAATCCTTTTCTTCATTTTCCTTTGAATGTGCTGTGCTCATGCTTTAATATATTGCTCAGGTTAATTGGTTCATAGTTGATGAAGAACAACTAACACTAGTTTGATCAGACTTTGGTATCTTCCAGTAATTCTGGGACTAACTTATCAGATCAGGTTGCAGAGTGTAGATTGGCATCTAATTTTTTTGAAAATTTGGTAGATGATATTTTAGCTCTGCTTGTACATTATCTTCAAAGGCAAAGCATTGAGAAGAAAAAATGTTGACGGCTTTCATTTTTCTTCCCACAGAGCTGGCCAGTGCTCCATGTCACAAAACATTAAACTCAAAACAATAGAAGTAAAATCAAATTCTACAACAAGCAGTTCTTACGTGGTTACAGTTATCTAGCCAGTTGAATGCATCAAGAATATTTCAAAGCATTTTAGTTAGAAATGTTGTGTAATTGACAGTTTTGTTCAATCACTCTAGTCATTGTAAGTAATTAAAAGGACTACCATAGCTCTAACAAAAAAGAATGCTCTTTTCCTAGTCTTGCAGACATAGCAGCACCACAATAAATGTAATCAAGGGACAATAGTAAAACAGAATATGTGTGCTGAAGAATCTAGCCTATTTTGTCATGCTGGTGATTGTGCAATCTTTCAAGTTCCTTTCACCAAAGCTCTCAAAGTGAATGGGGTAATTTTGATTCATTACCTTATCACTATAACACTGCCAACTGCATCTTTGTAACTGTGATTAAACAAAATTTGTATGAAGTTGCAGTCAATTTAAAAAACTGTAACTGAAAGAAATCGACAGAACTGAAAACTAATTTTCTTTGCACAAAGCTGCTGTAAAACTGAAAAGCCTGCATGTATTCTTGTCCCCAACATGAAGGCCATACAAGAATGGAAGGCCTTATGCTGCTGGAGACATAGTAAGAACATATTACCAAGTTGGAATGAATACAAAGGAAATTATATAGTGAAGTTAGCAGGTTATGAACAGTCATAGTGTTTGATTTTGTTAGTATTGCATTTCAAAAAGTAAACCATCTCAAGCAGGTTTATAGACTCAGCGGAGGTAAACTATCACGAGTTAAACTATAAATGTGCAACATCGCTAGCTCTTAAATGCTTGTTTTTTTTTTAACAGAGTGCAACCTCCAACTTACCAAGGGCTATGCTATAGGAAATTTATTAATACAATCCTGCCCACTTATGTCAATATGTTGGGGACCATCTTAATTTTGTCAAAATAAGCTGTTTTTTGATGTAAGCAGACATTACTTTTATTCAGACAATTGGATATTTTGTAATTTAAAATTACTTATATACGAGAAATATGAAACATTTACATTTTTGCTCTGCAATGTGAAAGGCCAAAAATGTAACTCTAAAAATTCTTGTAATGAAATGTTAAAAAATCTAAATGCACAGTGTTAGCCTTTTAAAAATAAAATCACGGACACAGAATTTGTGAATTTTAAATTTCTGTACGTTTATTTATATGTATTTTCCTTTTAGTTAAAAATATAGTCATTTGAGAGCAGAATTTTTCAAATGTGTTTTATTTTGGAGTAGCCCGTATAGCTTATCCAAAGACATAACTAATCCTTCCATTTCTTCTACTGACTGAGAAACAAATGTCTGTAATCCTACATAAATGCTGAATGTTTCTTTGCACATCACACATGAATATTGGCGTCATTGGACTCATCATCTTTTCAGGTTCCTCAGCTTCTTGTTGGTTGTTGTCTTGTTTCTTCTTTAGTGAGATGATAATATTTTCATCTGCCAGAGCTGCAGTACACTGCTCATTTGCAACCTCATTAACAGCAAAATTAATGAACTCTTCTCTCTGCAGTCTGAGATAATCACACAGAGGCTGATTGCCTTCATGTTCTCCAGCACAAGCAGCTGTGAATCCATGGAAGTCAGTAAGTCTCAGAAAAAAGCAAGCAGGAAGTAATTTTGAATTGATTTGTTGAACCAATAGCCATGTTAAAAAAAAATTGTACATCACCCCTAGCAGGATTTCTGTAAACCCTTCCTTGGCATTGATGGCTGTTAACATTTTATGAGCTAACAGTTTTCAATAGTGGTACATAAAATTTTGAATAATCACTTGCTCCATTGGCTGAACTGAGGATGTGGAATTTTGAGGACGCAAAGCAAATAGTTCATGTACCATTAATATCAAGGTCAGCAGAGCGGTTCGTGGTGCTCAGCACTATTTTTTGACCAAACATTGTCATTTCGGTTGATTCTTTGGATCAATCTTGTAAAAATATCAGATACTATCCAGGCTTTGGCACTGACCTTCTCACCGCATGGCAGATATTCTACATTTTTAAAGTACACAGTTTTTAAAAAAAAATTGCTGTTATGAGCTTTAGCTTATCTGTTCCAGTCATGTTGGTAGTGCTGAAAATTGAAACACAGGGCTGGAATTTTCAATTGCAGGAGGGAGCGAGCAGGGGGTGCAAGTCGCATTGAAAATTGCATTCCTGGAGGGTATCACTGGATCCCGATGCCTTCAGGATGCAATGCAGTTTTCAAAAGGAGGGTGGGAAGGGGGGAATCTGGGAACCTGCTCACCTCCAATTAACAGCCCATTAAGCTCCTTGAGAATCTGGTAAAGAGCCAGGGAGGGCCAGGAAAGATTTTCAAATCAGAAATCAGCGAATATGAACAGTCTGGTGCACATTAGTGCACAGCTGTCGGATTCAGTATGGGGAGCTGCAAAGTTGTACCTTAAAGCTCAAAAAAATTTTGCCAAAAGGGTTTTCGCAGCGAAATCGGGCTCAGCACTGTTTGCCTGGCTAATTGGTTATTCTCTGAGCGCTGAAGCTTCTGGCCCCTGAAATTCCTCACTCCTCTCTTGTGCAAGGCAGCAGCAGGCCCCATCATGGCTGCCATCTGCCTTTGAGGCTCCTGCTTCCTCGCAGAGCTTGACGCCACAAATTAGGCGCCAAGCTCGTCTCCAGTCCAATTAGGGCATTAACATTTGAATATTGCGTTATTCACGTGATGCAGACTCAGTGCAGGGTCGGGACCTGGAAATTATCACAGAATCACTGAATTGTTACAGTGTAGAAAGAGGCCATTTGGCCCATCATTCCCGCACCTGCTCTCCGAAAGAGCAATTCACTCACTTCCATTCCCCCGCCTTTTCCCTGTAACCCTGCACATTCTTTGTTTTTCATATAACAGTCTAATTCCCTTTTGAATGCATCAATTGAACCTGCCTCCACCACATTTTCAGGCAGCGCATTCTAGATCTTAACCACTCTCTGTGTGAAAAAGTCTTTCCTCATGTCACTTTTGCTTCTCTTACCAAATATTTTAACTCTGTGCCCTCTCGTTCTCGATCATTTCACAAGTGGGAACAGTTTCTCTCCATCTACTGTTACGATCAGGTGAGAAAGGTGTCTAGGGTTCCTTTCAGCCTTCACCTCGTCTTACTGTTTTAGGGTTTAATTTTAAAAACACTGTTTTTAGTTCCCCCTTGGTGAATCCTTGTTCACCACCTTCCAATTACAAAGCAAAAAAACAAGCACAACAGGTTTTCTCAGGTTTAAAGAAGAAAAGTGAAATTTATTAAACTTAAACTTTAATTCAGTTAACGCCTACGGATACACAATGCGCCCACGCTAACATGCATACGCAATACACACATGCAGATAGCGACAGAAAGAGCAGAAGAAAAATAAAGTGGCAAAGTTTGAGGCAATCTCTGAAGAGGGATTTTTGTTAACTGTGTTTTGAGCTCACTGCAGAGTCCTTAATTTTAGGTAGCTCTTGTTTTTCATTGGGGCCCAGTATTCTTCTTAAACCTTGTTCATTGGAGGAGACTTTTCTCTCTTGGGGTTCATGTGGCTTCAGTGGATTTTGGAGTTCCATGAGAAAGAGATGGGAGCAGCCAGGCAGACGGGAGGTCTTCTTCAGTCCAGGAGCAAAACAGCTTTCTGCAGACTCTCAGTTCAGACTGTCTCTACAATTTAAAACTTCCCAAGTTTGCCAGCGGGGTTGTCACGTGATCAACTGGTATAACCACTTCTGGCTTTGTGGATTGTCTTGGCTTTCAAGCACTGTCTGTTAATATGCAAACGTCTTTTTCCAGCCAAGGTCTGGCAGTCCTTGTAACAGGCCTTCTCTTCTTCACAGCAACAATTTGAAAATTAATGTCCATGTGGTGAAATTAATAATGCCACATCCTTGGCAGGTGGGGATCTGCATAACACTACTAAAAGAACAAAGAACAAAGAACAGTACAGCACAGGAGCAGGCCATTCAGCCCTCCAAGCCTGCGCCAATCTTGATGCCTGCCTAAACTAAAACCTTCTGCACTTCTGGGGACCGTATCCCTCTATTCCCATCCTATTAATGTATTTGTCAAGAGGCCTCTTAAACGTCATTATCGTACCTGCTTCCACCATCTCCCCCGGCAGCAAGTTCCAGGCACTCACCACCCTCTGTGTAAAAAGCTTGCCTCGCACATCCCCTCTAAACTTTGCCCCTCTCACCTTAAACCTATGTCCCCTGGTAACTGACACTTCCACCCTGGGAAAAAGCTTCTGACTATCCACTCTGTCCATGCCACTCAAAACTTTGTAAACCTCTATCATGTCACCGCTCCACCTCCGTCGTTCCAGTGAAAACAATCCAAGTTTATCCAACCTCTCCTCATTGCTAATGCCCTCCAGACCAGACAACATCCTGGTAAACCTCTTCTGTACCCTCTCCAAAGCCTCCACGTCCTTCTGGTAGTGTGGCGACCAGAATTGCACGCAATATTCTAAGTGTGGCCTAACTAAAGTTCTGTACAGCTGCAGCATGACTTGCCAATTTTTATACTCTAGGCCCCGACCGATGAAGGCAAGCATGCCGTATGCCTTCTTGACTACCTTATCCACCTGCGTTGCCACTTTCAGTGACTTGTGGATCTGTACGCCCAGATGTCTCTGCCTATCAATACTCCTCAGGGTTCTGCCATTTACTGTATACTTCCCACCTGCATTAGATCTTCCAAAATGCATTACCTCACATTTGTCCGGATTAAACTCCATCTTCCATTTCTCTGCCCAAGTCTCCAACCGATCTATATCCTGCTGTATCCTCTGACAATCCTCATCACTATCCGCAACTCCACCAACCTTTGTGTCGTCGGCAAACTTACTAATCAGACCAGCCACATTTTCCTCCAAATCATTTATATATACTACAAACAGCAAAGGTCCCAGCAGTGATCCCTGCGGATCACCACTAGTCACATCCCTCCATTCAGAAAAGCGCCCTTCCACTGCTACCCTCTGTCTTCTATGACAGAGCCAGTTCTGTATCCATCTTGCCAGCTCACCTCTGACCCCATGTGACTTCACCTTTTGTACCAGTCTGCCATGAGGGACCTTGTCAAAGGCTTTACTGAAGTCCATATAGATAACATCCACTGCCCTTCCTTCATCAATCATCTTTGTCACTTCCTCAAAAAACTCAATCAAATTGGTGAGACACGACCTCCCCTTCACAAAACCATGCTGCCTCTCACTAATAAGTTCATTTGTTTCCAAATGGGAGTAAACCCTGTCCCGAAGAATCCACTCTAATAATTTCCCAACCAGTGACGTAAAGCTCACCGGCCTATAATTTCCTGGATTATCCTTGCCACCCTTCTTAAACAAAGGAACACCATTGGCTATTCTCCAGTCCTCTGGGACCTCACCTGCAGCCAATGAGTATGCAAAGATTTCTGTCAAGGCCCCAGCAATTTCTTCCCTTGCCTCCCTCAGTATTCTGGGATAGATCCCATCAGGCCCTGGGGACTTATCTACCTTAATGCTTTGCAAGACACCCAACACCTCCTCCTTTTTGATAATGAGATGACTGAGACTATCTACACTCCCTTCCCTAGGCTCATCATCCACCAAGTCCTTCTCTTTGGTATATACTGATGCACAGAAATGTCCAGACCCCTCATGATTTTGAATCCCTCTATCAAATCACACCTCAGCCTTCTCTTTTCCAAGGAAAACAGTCCTAGCTTCTCCAATCTATCTTCATAACTGAAGTTCCTCATCCCTGGTACCATTCTCGTGAATTTTTTCTGCACTCTCTCCAATGCCCTCATATCTTTCCTAAAGTGCGGTGCTCAGAATTGGACGCAATACTCCAGTTGAGACTGAACCAGTGTCTTATACAAGTTCAACATAACTTCCTTGCTCTTGTACTCTCTGCCCCTATTAATAAAACCCAGGATACTGTAAGCTTTATGAACTGCTCTCTCAACCTGTCCTGCCACCTTCAATGACTTATGCACATATACACCCAGGTCCCTCTGCTTCTGCACCCCCTTTAGAATTGTACCCTTTATTTTATATTGTCTTTCCATGTTCTTCCTACCAAAATGAATCACTTCACATTTCTCTGCATTAACCTTCATCAGCCACCTGACTGCCCATTCAACCAACTTGTCTATGTCCTTTTGAAGTTCTGCATTATCCTCCTCACAGTTCACAATGCTTCCAAATTTCATATCATCTGCAAACTTTGAAATTGTGCCCTATAAACCAAGGTCTAGGTCATTAATATATATCAGGAAAAGGAAGGGTCTCAACACCAACCCCTGAGGAACTCCACTTCTTCCAGCCCGAAAAACATCCATTAACCACGACTCTTTGTTTCCTGTCACTCAGCCAATTATGTATCCATTCTGCTACCGCCCCTTTCATTCCATGAGCTATAAGTTTGCTCACATGTCTGTTGTGTGGCACTGTAACAAAAGTCTTTTGAAAGTCCATGCACACCACATCAATAGCATTGCCCTCATCAACCCTCTCTGTTACCTCCTCAAAAAAATCCAGCAAGTTAGTTAAACATGATTTTCACTTAAGAAGTCCATGCTGGCTTTCCTTAATTAACCTGCATTTGTCGATGTGACTATTAATTTTGTCCCGAATTATTTTTTCCAGAAGTCTTCCCACCACCAAAGTTAAACTGACTGGCCTGTAGTTGCTAGGCTTATCTTGACACCCTTTTTTGAACAAGGGTGTAATGTTTGCAATTCTCCAGTCCTTTGGCATCACCCCTGAGTTTAAAGAAGACTGAAAAATATGGCCAGTGCCTCTGCGATTTCCACTCTCACTTCTCTCAGTATCCTTGGATGCATCTCATCTGGTGCTTTATCCACTTTAAGTATAGACAGCGTATCTAATACGCCTTCTTTATCAATTTTAAGCCCTTCTAGTGTCTGAATTACCTCCTCTTTCACCATTGCCTGGGTTTCATCTTCTTCCTTGGTAAAGATAGATGCAAAGAATTCATTTAAAACCTCAGTTACGCTCCCTGCCTCCAAGTGTAAATCCCCTTTATGGTCTCTAATCTGCCCCACACTTCCTTTTACCACACTTTTACTATTTATATGCCTATAGAAGACTTTGGGATCTCCTTGATTGCTAGCTGCTAGTCTCTTTTCATGCTCTCTCTTTGCTTCTCTGAATTGCTTTTTCACTTCCCCTCTGGACCTTCAATATTCAGCCCGGATCTCAATAGAATTTTCTATCTGGCATCTGTCTTATTTATCTTAATCTCTACCTCTTTTGTCATTCAGGGAGGTCTGGATTTGTTTGCCCTACCTTTCCCGTTCGAGGGAACAGACCTTGACTGTGCCCGAACTATCTCTTCTTTGAAGGTAGCCCATTGTTCAGCTACTGGTTTTCCTGCCAACTTTTGACTCCAATTCATCCAGGCGTCAGGTACCCAACCCGAATTTGAAAATGAAGCCCACAGTCTTTCTATTGTTTACTCCCAGTACATAATTGCCGCTTGATACAGCAGGTTTAGTCCAGGGTGCAGGATCCAGGATTAAAAAAACAAAGCTGTCTCACCCATGTTGTATAGAAATGGCCAGAATTGTTGTGCCACAGAATTTCATGGAGCTGAGTTTCGAACTCATCAAGGCAAGACAGGTAAATAGATTTATCCTGACCACAAATTTTCTTGTATATAAGACAATGCCAAGCTTTAAAGTGACTAAAGCACCCGTTGCTTGTGCTGAAATTTTCCACACCTTGTTAATCAGCAGAAGCCTTGGCTTTCTCAATAAACATGTCATGATTACATTGTGATTGTGGGATTTTGGGCATACTGTCCATTGAATCCATTGTGATGCACAACATCTTCATATTTTGAAGGATTTTCTTTTCTTTATCTGTGCCATGTATATTTCTGCTTTCTACTCAGCCTTTATGCAGTCAACAGATTTCCACCAGCCATATTGGATGCTATGCTTCTTGGAGATGGTTCTTTTCTAGATATTTCACTCTCAATTGCTCTGATTGCATGATATTTGTCCTTGGGCATTCTCAAATCAAGTTTACGCTTAATTCCAATCTCTGTACTCACCTTAAGTAAACTATGATTGGCACTTGGAACACGGTTAATTTATAGGGCTAATAAACATGTGTCACACTCACTCATGTGTCACACATGAAGATAAGGGCCTATCGACATAAGTGGTAATAAAAGAAGGCCTTTAATACCGTTAAGGACTTAAAAATGTTGTTGAATTAGGTGTGACAGAATTTACGCTGACATCGACATACACAGTAAGTATTTGTTACGAGTGTGTCAAGAAAGGACCGGGACTACACCTCTTCGTCTATATACGAGGAGTGTTGACATAACCAAGTTCGACATAAGTGGGTAATTCTGTGATATATAATAGGGATAATTCCTTGCTCCATGGCCGATTGTGCTCACAAGTAGTATAGGTCTGAAGAATTAGGGAAATACCAGCCATGGAAAGCCCTGCAGCCCGACAAGATTTTTTTGCAGTGGTTTGACAATTTATAATACATTTTAGAGAGGATTCTAATAGTTGCACATACAAGACCTGACACTATGAGTGGAACTTTTAACTTCTGCAGTGGATTAGCCATCGGTTGTACACTCCAACCAATTTTCCTTTCTATTGGGTGCAATTATATGACAAGTTTAGCATTGGTGTGAAGCGGTTCATATCAAAATTATATTTACAACGTGAATCCAAAGTTAGGATCCAATCTGACTTTACAGCAAAATGGAGAGAAGCCCAATGGAGACTCACACTGCTTGGGTTTGACACTGAATGGAGTGTAACTTCAGCATCGTGCCAAACCTGATTTACAAAATGCACAAAGGTTTGAACCCCCAGGCACCTTTTAAACCTACCTGACCTTAATTTAAATGTTTAGAGTGTAGGTATTCTCTCCTCCCCAGTCTTCAAATATTTACATTTATCAACTGTTGGGAGAGAGGTCTGTCCATGTGCGTATCTAAGCATGTGCATTGCTGTCTCCTGAAAAGTATGATTAGAGTTCGAGCCAGACAGGAGCCAAACAATGTAAACACAGTGCTTCCTGGCTGAAACCCGAACTGCAGCTATTGGCCTCAGACCAGTAGCTGCAGTGTAAATGCATCCTTAGAGAGTACTTTGGTCTCAATTCATACCACTGATATTTCCCTTTGAGGGCAACACATAAATGGCATTATGATGCCATTTACTTGTCAAGATTTTTTTTCACTTGGGCTCTAAACCGTCCCAGCATTGCTTTGCATTGGTTTTGTTTTTTACTGACCCATGACTTGGTAAGAATATATCTGTTAAATTTCCCTTGCAATGTCAAAGTTCTGGTGTGTAAGATGCACACTTAAATAAAATAATAATTATTAAGTTTTAACAAGTTATGCTTTGCTGTTGAGATTTTCATTCGTTCTCTACTGTAGTGTCAGTTTATTACTCTATGTCAGTGTACAAGTTTGAATTATTGATCTATACATTGCATTTCATTCAAACACTTAATCTTCACATCTCCTACAGAAATAATTTTCAATTTTAATTTATGTTAACAATATAAAAGGAGGTGAATAATACAGTTAATAATTTCAGAATCAGTAATATCTCAAGATCAGATTAATTCCACCATACACTAGCATTTATAGTACATATTCTCTAACAGATTATTAGCTCATTTTTCATTGTAGACAACCTATTTTAATGTCACTGTGAAAACTATACAAATGTAAGGGAAAAAAATGCACACAGCCAAAAGAGAGATCAGAGAGTCTTCAATAAACAGTTACAATTCAGCCAACATCTTCATTCATAATGAAATTAGTATATAGCAATGTATATCTTTAGACTGTTGATATAAATTTGTTAAAATTATCATCTAGTATTCACTTCCAGATAACCATTAGATTTATGATATATTGATAATTGATTAAAAAAAACTTACATCTGCGCATGCATTAATCGGTCGATGAATATAATTACAGCATAATATGGTTACTCAGGCTACTTCCATTTCCTAAGCATCCAGCTGGTATGCGACCACAGCAAAAGCTATCCTGTGCATGCTATCCTGGAAGCTGCCATGACGCCTTCATCCTTCAACAATCACAAGGATGGTTGTTTGTGGATAAGGCTTATCCCTGGAAGAGACAGCTGATGACATCAGTGCGTAACCCTGCCACAGAGGCTGAGAGATACTATAACTCATGCCACAGAAGCACAAGGGTGATCATAACATCAGCCTCCTGAAGATGAGGATCAGGTACCTTGACCAGTCAGGTGGCACCCTCCAGTACACTCCCTCAATGGTCTTGCACATTGCAGTTGTCTGTTGCGCACTTTATAACATGGCCCTTCAGAGAGGTGTGGACCTCGAAGGGGGAGAAATACTGGAATGGCACAGCTCCTCAGAGAAGGACGAGGATGAAGTAGAAGAAGATGAGGAGGAGGCTGAAGAAGAACTGGAAACTGGTCACTATGCTTTGTAGGGATGTCACTTGGTAAGCTCAGGAGGCAGAGCACTTATCAGGATGGCCGGGAGGCGAGGACCACTCTGATCCAAACACTTTTCACCTGAGTGATACTAAGTCTGTAGAACATTTGGAGAGGAGTTTCTCCTTCATCTGAGTGACAGAAAGCATCCATTAAGAACTAAAGTCAGGAATCTTCCAATAGAAAAAGCACTGCAAGGCTCGAGGTTCTCCACTGACACACTTTTCCCCAATATACTCCTTTTCTCTGCTCAGCATTATCTTCCATTCTCTTGCCTTTTGCCATGATAAAATGAAGACACACAAGTCTGCCTTAGTGCAACAACATTTCCAGAGCTTTATCGAATTACAGTTTAACATTATTTACAACAGGCACACCCAAGTGACGTACAAAGTGAAATCACTGACATGGTGGCCTCTGCTCATGGCCACTCCTACATTTTGCACCCCCTGCGGCTGAGGATGAGGTGGAGCTCGCTAGTGCCTGTCTGGAACCAAGATGCCAGTGGTCTTCGGGCTCAGTGTGGAGGTGCCAGGGGTGGGGGGGGCACCTCCAAAGGTGAGCAGTGGCATCACTGCAGGGGGCAGCCTCTATCACAAGGTGTAACTTGACAGATGCTTTGTCCATAGGAGAGGTCATGGAGGCGAATTATGATGATGGAGCCCCATGAGGGTTCCCTTTCATTACCATCTGTTGCCACCTCAGCCCTTTCATAGCGCCTTGATCGCTACATGGAACCACCAGTTGGGGCGCAGCTATCATCCACTCCAAGCTTCGTTGCACCATTTGCGCCACTGACTGATCAATGCTACAGACTGCAGCATGCATTTCGTGCATGTCGGTGCGCTGTTCCTGCATCCACTCTAAATGATGCTGCATATGACTCTCTATATGCCACTCTCTCAATGGAAGAGCTCATGCGCTCAAAGCACTGAGACATTGTGGAGCACATGAGATGAATGGACTCCTTCATTCTCATCCCATGACTCTGCAGAGCCTCAGGTAACTCCGACATGTGGGCACACAAGTCACGCTAGTTCTGCAGGTAGAGCCACTTGTGCTTTGACTCCCAAGGCTCTGCTTCTCCACCCTGCTGAGCAGGGCTGCACCTGTCCTCCATCCTCCAAGGGGTACTGGTCACAGCCAACTCTGCCTCCCCTGCATCCTCCTGCTCTGATGTGGTGTGCATTTCACCCTGTGTTACCATCTCTAATAAATGAGATGAGGAGAAATTTCTTCACCCAGAGAGTGGTGAACCTATGGAATTCGCTACCACAGAAAGCAGTTGAGGCCAAAACATTGTATGTTTTCAAGAAGGAGTTAGATATAGCTCTTGGGTTTAAAGGGATCAAAGGATATGGGATGAAAGCGGGAACAGGTTACTGAGTTGGATGATCAGCCATGATCATAATGAATGGCACAGCAGGCTCAAAGGGCCGAATGGCCTACTCTTGCTCCTATTTTCTATGTTTCAGTGTTTAACCCATGAGGACCCATCGAGGTGCAAGTATCTGCGCTGGTGGAGGGTGCACAAGAAAGATGTGACAGTTCAGGTTCCAAGGTGACTTCCTCTTCTGACTCCTCCAGAACAGGTTGGCGGTATCTTAACTCCTCGCCCTCAGCAGCTGGCCCTGCAGGAGACATAATAGAAGGTGATCATGAGAAATTAGCACAATCTATGGATGCTTCTCCTGCTTGAAATACTGAGATGACAGCTTGCATTGATAGATCATGTCTCTGTTGGACTCCCACTTCTCCATCTCCAAAGTCCTGGACACTTACCAATTGGCCAGATCAAGGGCCAGCTCCTTGAAATTTGTCAGTGAAGTGAGCTGGGGGACCCCACTCGCTCGCCCTGGCATTGTTCCCTCATTTGGCCTGCGAGGTGAAGGAGATGCCGTTAGGACAATGCCTCTCTCCATCACCACTCGCAGCTTTTGATTCACATAGCATGTTGCAAACTTCCCCGTAGCCAACTGTCCAATAGCACTCAGACAATGAACTACTCTTCTGAGTCATCAATGCTGCTGTGCACACATCTCTCCTATGGTCAGGAGAACTCGATGCACCCTCAGGATGCCCCTCTATTTTGCATTCTTGTGACTGCTGATCAGGAGGCATACCATCTGGGTTCATCTTTGGACTCACCTTGCCAGACCTAAGCAGGTCATTGAACCCAGTTCCTCCTCACCACTCCTGTGCTGCTGATTTCATGAGCCACCTCCAGCTATGCCATCTTGGTCAGCCTTGCAGGCTTTCTCGTGCTGCTGGCAGGGAAAAGATGCTTCTCCGTGCTGTCACCACATCCAGAAACACCTTAAGTGAGACATCAGAAAAAGATGGGAGCCCTCCCTACCCACTGCCCTTCATGCTCAGCTTCAGCCTCCATCCTTGAGATGAATTCCAACTACAGCAATGGCTGCTGCTCCCCCTTTAACTCGGGCCGGCTCCTCCCTGTGCACCACCTCCTTCCCGCATCTGTCGTCTCTAATTGGGCAGTGAACACGACTCTGGGAAAATTAACTGCTTTGCCAATTAAAATTGCAACATATGCATGTTGCTGACGCAGTGCAGGGTCAGGACCCGGAAGTGAATGTGACGGCAGGTTCTTGACCCCGGAATGGAAATCCCATCCCTAATATGCAATGCCCAGGGAGATTGATTAGTATGCCTACATACAGTGTGCAGATAGTGAGAAAAGTTTTATTTAATTACCATTCATGTTTGGGGAGCTATGATGATGAGCAGAAGTCGCCAAGTGTTGATGAAAGATAATAATTAACCAAATAATTAATGTTTAACTGTAAGCACTTCAATTTGATAAGTGATAATCAGAAGATAACAATAAATGCATGCTTTAATAAAAGAATAATGCTTATAGTGTTACAATCTGGTTATCTGCACAATCAGTAGAATTGCTAATTTTAAGATCAGTTATGTCACTACAAAATTCTAAACAAGATGCATTGAACACAACCAATTCTTAAGGTCATAGCAGTTTGCTGTCAGGAGAGGATGATTCATTAACTTGCATTGTGCAAAAAGAAGCAACATCAACAATTTGTTATGTAGAGGCTTTAACACACAACAAAACTCAAGGTGCTTGGGGCTTGGCACAGAACAAAACTTCAGGAGAGATGTAAAACATGCTACTGACACACTATCACCTGTTTTACACTATTACAAATAGGTCAAAATCTACCCCATTGAGTGAACTAGGTGGTATTAGCATTAATTGTTATTCTGTACATTCACTTATTGTCTGTGAAATAAAGAAACTTATTTTTTTTTAATCTGGTCTTATATCACCAAGTATTTCTCAGTTGACCTTCAACAAGATTGGAAGAGACCCTATGAGGGCAAATGCAAAAGACACATAGGCAGTTCAGATCACAAGTAGGTCCTATTGTAATACCAAAAGGTTACACAATCATTTAATCAGATATTGGGCAGTACAGGCACATTCCTGAATGTAAGACCCTTGGAATGCTTATGGGAGTGACCAGCTCTGCTCTATCTGAGATAATATCTAAGGCAGACCTGAAACTTGTAACATTAGACTTTGGATTAGTGTGTACCAAAAATAAATCAATTTAATTACATCCAACAATTGCCAGGATCTTACAGGATACGTTAACAAACTGAAGAGTTCTGTGGTCCTGTGCATGAACCAAAGTGACCATGGAAGAAATTATTACTGTTATTAATGCTTATGGCTCATTTCCAACTAGAGGCCAAATATATCAGACATGAAAAGTGAAGGCCTAGGTTCAGTAAAGATTAGCATATGTGATCATTGGGGATCAATGTGATATAATTTGATAAACCAATGATAAACAGGCTACAGGCTTTCAACCCTTGTCTAGCTATCATGTGTGAAATAGGTGAAACACGTATCTGGAATGAAATCATAGCATTAGCTGATAGCTCTACTCTAAAAACAATCAATGCACTGCATGATATGATACTGAGCCATACATACCAAGAAGGCCTCTGGTTTAAATCCTAGTCTATGCTGAGTTAGTTAACTGTGGCCAACGTACCAGTGGATACTATACTATAATTGGCCTCAGACTCCCTTACCTAGGGAAAAGAAAGATAGCCAGGATTTGTGTCCTTATTCTCTATCCAGCATCTCCTCAATGGAACATGCATGAGTTGAATTATCAAATAAGCTTGCTGGCATTCACTATCCTGACTGACAGAAGAAGAACGACCAATGGAAAAGTAGTGAAAGCCTGTCAGCACTCATGAAACTGCACTCCTGCAGGAGAAAAGAGAAAAATTAGGAAAAAAAAGCAAGATCTTTTTTCTTTAAAAAAAGTGTACACACATATGTAAGCAATAAAATCAAGGATTAGTTTCAAGGCAGTAATCTAATTGAGGTTCCAATGACAGTACAAAATCACTTGTGCTTTGCAGATTCATTTTCTGATGTCATCTGAACCTTCCATTAGACCACAGGCTTCTAATGACTCCCAGGTATCCATTATCCAAACTAAAATTTTAAAAAAACCATCAGAGACAGAAAACATTGAGGCTGTGCTTTGACCTTTGTGCCACTAATGTGTAGTCTGTACTTCTGCCTGGGAACCAGCTCAAAGCAAAGGCCACAACACATCTTTCTACTTGAACACAATTCATTGCGGTCAGTCAGAGGTTACTAGGTATGTAATGAGTTTGTATTTTATCAGCAAAGGTAAAAGTTTGCAGATGTGCTCTGTACAACACATAAATAAATGTGCTTTAAATGTTTATAGTGTGAAAAGGCACATATTAAGTATCTTTCAGAACATTATCAGTAATGTTGTTTGATGTATGATATTCACCACTTAACATAAAATTATTGATTTTCTACCACAATAACCATGCATTCTTATGACAAATCTCACATCAAAACAATTTCACTTTGCACCAACACTGCAATTGAAACAGAAAGTCTCATCTCCACAGTAAAGGTATCTTCCATCATGCAGTATGGCAGTACCATCATGCTAAGTAGGACAGACCTAGCAGCCCAAATCTGGGCATCCATAATGCACTGTGGGCCAACAGTAGCAGCAGAATTGTATATCATTGCAATCTGTAACCTGTTGACCCGGCACATCCTTTGAAGATCACCATCAAGCCAAGAGACCATTCCTGAAACAATGCAAAGTGTAGAGGTCTTTGCCAGGGACAGCACCAGGCATGCCTTAGAATGAGGCAGCAAATTAATGAAGCTGCGACATAGAGCTATATGCATGCAAATGCCAAATGGCAGAGCAAAAGTTTGCCCATAGCCAATAGATCAGAGAAAAGCACTGTAGTCCTTGTGAATGGTGATGGTCAACTGGCAAGTAACAAGTGAAATAGGAGGCTTCATGATAATCTGTGTCCTGCACAGGGCAACACTGAAGTATTTGCAAGTGTTTTCAGCCAAAAATCACAATTCCATTTGTCCTCCACCAAGAACCCAATAATCATTGATGCCAATATCCAGTCAATTCAATTCACTTCGTATAACATTAAGAAATGGCTGGGTCACTGAATACTGCAAAGGGTATGCACCCTGAAAACATCCTGGCTGCAGTGTGGAACACCCATTCACTAGAGCTACCCATGCCCCTAACCATACTGTTCCAGCACATCTATGACACTGGTACTTAACCAAAAATGTGAAGCTTGCCCAAGCTCTATACACAAAAACCAGGATAAGTCTAACTCAGCCAATTACTGCCTTATCGGTCTTACTCCAATCATCTGGAAAGTGATGGAAAGAATCATCAGTAGTGCTATCAAACAACATATGCCTACCAACAACCTGCGCTCTGATGTTCAGTTGGAGCTCCGCCAGAACCACATGGCTCCAGACCTCATCACACTCTTGACCCATGCATGGACACAAGTTGAATGACAGATGAGGATTTTTAAAAATTCATTCATGGGATGTGGGTGTCGCTGGCTAGGCCAACATTTATTGCCCATCCCTAATTGCCTTGAGAATGTAGTGGTGAGCTGCCTTCTTGAACCGCCACAGTCCATGTGAGGTAGGTACACCCACAGTCCTGTTAGGAAGGGAGTTCCAGGATTTTGACCCAACCACAGTGAAGGAATGGCGATATAGTTCCAAGTCAGGTGGTGTTCCCAAGCATTTGCTGCCCTTGTCCTTCTAGTTGGTAGAGGTTGCGGGTATGGAAGATTCTGTCTAAGGAGCCTTGGTGCGTTGCTGCAGTGCATCTTGTAGATGGTACACACTGCTGCCACTGTGCGTCGGTGGTGGAGGGAATCAAGAAGGCTGCTTTGTCCTGGATGGTGTCGAGCTTCTTGAGTGTTGTTGGAGCTGCAACAATCCAGGCAAGTGCAGAGTATTCCATCACACTTCCGACTTGTGCCTTGTAGAGGGTGGACAGGCTTTGGGGAGTCAGGAGGTGAGTTACTCGCCACAGGATTCCTAGCCTCTGACCTGCTCTTGTAGTCACGGTATTTATATGGCTACTCCAGTTCAGTTCCTGGTCAATGGTAACCCCCAGGATGTTGATAGTGGGGGATTCAGCAATTGTAATGCCTTTGAATGTCAGGGGAAGATGGTTAGATTCTCTGTTGTTGGAGATGGTCATTGCCTGGCACTTGTGTGACACGAATGTTACTTGCCACTTATTACCCCAAGCCTGGATATTGTCCAGGTCTTGCTGCATATGGACAAGGACTGCCTCAGTATCTGAGAAGTCGCGAATGGTGCTGAACATTGTGCAATCATCAGCGAACATCCCCACTTATGACCTTATGATTGAAGGACGGTCATTGATGAAGCAGCTGAAGATGGTTGGGCCCAGGACACAACCCTGAGGAACTCCTGCAGTGATGTCCTGGAGCTCAGATGATTGACATTCAACTATTACAATCATCTTCCTTTGCGCTAGGTATGACTTCAACCAACGGAGAATTTTCCCCCGATTCCCATTGACTTCAGTTTTGCTAGGGTTCCTTGAAGCCATACTCGGTCAAATGCTAATGTCAAGGGCAGTCACTCTTGAATTCAGCTCTTCTTTCCATGTTTGAAGCAAGGCTGTAATGAGGTCAGGAGCTGAGTGGCCCTGGCGGAACCCAAACTGAACGTCACTGAGCAGGTTATTGCTAAGCAAGTGCCGCTTGATAGCACTGTCTGTGGCGATGCTCAACATTAAATCAACTTTAGACAGAGTCTGACATTAAGGATCCATAACAAAACTGAGGACACTTAGGTCAATTAGAAAACCCTCCGGGCTGGAGTCACACCTGATACAAAGGAAAATGGTTGTGTTTGTCGATGGGCATTCATTACAACCCAGGTGAACAAAACTGAAATGTAAGCTGTATCTGTGTATAAATGTTGTGATACCAGCTTTAAAAACATTTTTCCCAAAATGATATTAATACTTGAAACATACTAGTTATGGAAATTCAACAGAAAATGAACTCAGATTAGTACATGGGCATCTAACTCACCTCTCTTATTGCTGATTCAAACAACTTCTGGCTTTGAAATAATAAAAGTTTTTTTTAATAATCTTTAGCAAAAGGTACCAAATCATACAGACGACTAGGAAATCTAGATGCTGCTATCTCATTTCAAATTATAACTCTTATTAAGACAGCTAATAAAATATATTTGAAAAGCCAGCAAAAGAGATTTTACAACTTTGTAAGTTTTGCAAAACTTTTGTTACACCAAATAAATCACTTAAGCTTCTCAGGCAACGGCCGGATATTGAAGTCCATAAAGTCTCTCTGATCAAGTCGTAACATTTCCACAAAAAAAATTATACAATTTTCAGTTTATAAAAATCAAAATGATCATGAGCAGAAGCACTTAATAACATACAGCCATCAGAAGGTCACAGTTCTTTGTAAAATCAGGTTTACCTCAAATCCCACAGCTCTGTCAAGCAACAGATTGGAAGCTTTAAAAGAAATTCTTGATCACTCTTTTCCGGCACTGGTTTCTAATCCAAATCATTCTGAACTGCAACTTCATGAATGCACTGCACAGAAGAACCTCGTAAACTTAGACACAAAATGACAGAAATTCCCAACCTGGTCCGTGTCCCACATACATGTGCCATATATTCTCATCAGTTACATGGACAGCTCAGTCATACTCAGCATTTATATGAACTGAGAGTTTTTCCGAGCACATCACATTACATAACAGCTGTGAAGAAAAAGTATTGGTGTATTATTCACACTGTTATATTTGGCAAATTATGACCCTCTCTTCATCTATTATCTTTGCAACTGAAATTAGCTTGATAAAAGTATTGTGGTAACATACGAAAGTTTTAAATACTAAACTGGGTTGTGGCAGACTCAGTGACAAATACTGATAATCCAGTAATAATGTAGACCATACTATAAATCCAAGTTGAAAAATGTTCCCCCTGGTAATTTTAACTGATCGTAGTGCAGAAAATCCCAAACTCAGAACATACAATCAATCCTTAAATCTTTAAATATATGAATAGGAAGGGAATAAAGGGATATGGGCCCCGGAAGTGCAGAAGGTGTTAGTTTCGGCAGGCATCAAGATCGGCGCAGGCTTGGAGGGCCGAATGGCCTGTTCCTGTGCTGTACTGTTCTTTGTTCTTTGAAATTTCTATTACCAATTACCCTTTCTGTAACAGTTAATTTATACTTTTAAAATGTTTTTACTGCATTGGATAAATACATTTCTTATTTTTGTTAATCTGGAAGTCTTAACTAGTTCCTGAAAAGTTAAATTTTATTCTGATAGCTGCTGTAAATTTTAGATTACAGTCCATATACACATATCATTTGGGAATTTTTAGTTTGAATGTATTGTACAGTTTGAGTCGTGAAAATATTTACTGCATACAACAAAAAAACTGAGAGTTGTACTCTTACAAATTGGTGACTGAAATGTGGTTGATACATCCAAAGTCACAGGAGACTGAAATAACAAACAAACCATGTATGAAATATTCTGGCAGGCTGTAATTTATTTTATACATTCATGGGATGTGGGCATCGCTGGCTAGGACAGCAATTATTGCCCATCCCTAACTGCCCTTGAGAAGATGGCGGTGAGCCACCTTCTTGAACCGCTGCAGTCCATGTGGGGTAGGTACACCCACAATGCTGTTAGGAAGGGAGTTCCAGGATTTTGATCCAGTGACTGTGAAGGAACGGCGATATAGTTCCAAGTCAGGATGGTGTGTGGCTTGGGGAACTTGCAGATGATGGTGGTCCCATGCACCTGCTGCCCTTGTCCTTCTAGGTGGTAGAGGTCGTGAGTTTGGAAGGTGCTGTTGAAGGAGCTTTGGTGAGTTGCTGTCATGCATCTTGTAGATGGTACACACTGCTGCCACTGTGTGCCGGTGGTGGACTGTCACTAATAATCTGTATTATATTATTATATCTATATTGCCGTGCCCCTATCCAACCTGGCCAATTATCGCCCCATCAGTCTACTCTCGATCATCAGTAAAATGATGGAAGGTATCATCGACAGTGCTATCAAGCGACACTTGCTTAGCAGTAACCTGCTGAATGATGTTCCATAATTGTCTTTAATTCATTAACAGTGAATGTAAGCATCAAAAGACACATTAACTTGACATTTTTAATGGTCTTTTGCACTGATGTGCTGGGCATTGAGGATGGGGATGTTTGTGGAGCCTCCTCCTCTGGTTAGCTGTTTAATTGCCCACCACCATTCTAAACTGGATGTGGCAGGACTGCAGAACCTTTATCTGATCCGTTAGTTGTGGGATCAATTAGCTCAATCGCATGCTGCTTCCATTGTTTGGCATACAAGTATTCCTGTAGCTTCACCTGGTTGACACCTCATTTTTAGGTATGCTTGCTGCTGCTCCCTGATGCTCTCCTGCACTGCTCATTGAATGAGCGTTGATTGCCTGGCTTGATGGCAATGGTAGAGTGAGGGATATGCTGGATCATGAGGTTACAGTTTGGTGAATACAGTTTTGCTGCTGCAAATGGCTCATGGATGCTGAGTTTTGAACTGCTAGGTCTGTTCTGACTCTATCCAATTTATCATAGTGCTAGTGCCACACAATGGACTGTATTCTCATTGTGAAGGCAGGACTTTGACTCCACAAGGACTGTGCAGTTGTCTCTCCTACTAATACTGTCATGGACAGATTGGTCAGGGCAAGGTCAAGTAGGTTTTTCACTCTTGCTGGTTCCCTCACCATCTGCTGCAGGCCCACTCTGGCAGATATCTCCTTCAGAACTCGGCCAGCAGTGTTACTACCAAGCCACTCTTGGTGACGGACATTGAAATCCTCCTCTCAGAATACATTCGCTGCGCTTGTTTCTTCCTGAGTGCTTGATCAGTGCTTCTTCCAACTGGCGTTCAAGATGGAGGAGAACTGATTCATCAGCTGAGGGAGGGCCATAGGTGGTAATCAGCAGGAGGTTTCCTTGCCCGTGTTTTACCTGATGTTATGAGACTGCATGGAGTCCGGAGTCAATGTTGAGGACTCACAGGGCCACTCCCTCCTAACTGTATACAATTGTGCCGCCACCTCTGTAGGGTCTGTCCTGCCAGTGGGACAGGATATACAAATCAATAGTGACGGGTGAGTCTGGGACAGTGGCTGTAATGTATGTTTCTGTGAGTATGACTATGTCAGGCTGTTGCTTGATTAGCCTGTGGGACAGATCTTCTTTCTTTGCACGAGTTCCCAGATATTTGTGAGGAGGACTTTGCAGGATCGATTGGGCAGGGTGTGCCTTTGTTCTTTCCGGAGCCTAGGTCGATGCCAGGTGGTCCATCCGGTTTTATTCTTTCAACTTTTCTGTCGCAGTTTGATACAACTGAGTGGCTTACTAGGCCATTTCAGAGGCCAGTTAAGAGTCAACCACATTGCTGTCAGTCTGGAGTCACATGCAACGCAGACTGGATAAGGACGACAGATTTCCTTCTCTAAAGGTCATTAGTACACCCGATGGGTTTTTACGACAATCCGGTAATTTCATGGTCACCATTACTGAGGCTAGCTTTTAATTGCATTTAAATTCTATCCAGCTGCCATTGTGGGACCTGAACTTGTGTCCTAAGAACATTACTCAGGGCCTCTGGATTATTCGTCCAGTAACATTACCACGACACTATCATCCCTGTAGTAGAACAACTGGCAGCGGCACAGAGAATGCCAGCAATGAGAAACCCGCTTGGCCCTTCGCTACAGTCATGACAATGAGGTGGGAGCACCAAGTTTTCTTGCTGCTCACCTCCAATAGAACTGGTGTGAGCAGATCACACCCAAAAAATGGCAAAGATGAATTTTTCACCTCTTCTGTCCGTTTAGTCCACCTATATGCAATATTCCCCAGTGCATTCCTAATAGTCCTGAAATACATTTGTTGAAAAGAACCCCCTCAGCTCTGCTCATGACAGTCTTAATGGCGTGAATTTACCAGCTTTCCTTTTAACTGAGTCCTTCAGTGACATCCTGTACGCTGTACGGTTGGTACTCGTTAGTCAGCAACTTTAAGTAACAGAAACAGCTCCTGGATTCAGTCTTCACTTTCTTCTGCTTGCTGGCACTTCACTCCTGCCTGGTCTGCTTGGTCTCGGGAGGTCCCTGTCTCCTTTTACCTGGTTCTAACCAGTGTCCATTTTCCCGGAAACCTGAAGTTGTTTTTCCAGCCTCTGTTTCAGTATTGGTGTCCGTTTCTGTTTCAGTTCTAGTTTCTGTTTCAATTTTAGTTTCTGCTTTAATTCTAGTTTCCCTGTCAGTTAGGATCTAAAAAAACAAGCTTTGCAACCAGGGATTCCATCACACTTCTAAGAAATCCAATAGGTTATTCATCACATTTTAGCCCCTATTAGTACAATAGGTGTTGGAGTTGACACACTGCACTTATGCAGTAACACAAGAATTGCTGGTGCGATTTCACTTTTTGCAGCAGCAAACTGGGAATCTCAGTTCATATCGTAGAGTGAGATGTTATACGGAAGAAGTATCCAAGTCACATAACAAACTAACATATAAGAAACATTAGCACAAATTGAACTGAAAAGTTTAGGGTTCCGATAAGGCTCCAAGGCCTCTAAGGCAGGAAATTCCTTCTAGACTGTGGGCTGAATTTTGTGTTAAGGTCCGAAGTTCTGCTGCCGGAATCAAAAGTGGCAGCCGCTGTTTCTTGGGTTGGGTGTATGTGCTGGAGAGTGGAATTCTGTGATGGCCTGCCAATTAACTGCCAGGAGACAGAGGAGGCACCCAGTCAGGCAGCGGTGGCTGTGAGTTCACGCTGCTGGAAGTGCTGGTGCCATATTTAAAGGGCTGACAGCACTCCCTGAAATCAATTTTCCAAGCAAGAAGCAGAAATGGAAGCCCTGAGGAAGAAAGCTGTGAAAGAATGGCAGAAGGAAGATCCCAGGTGGCCCCACAGTTCAGCCTCCCTGCAGGTTCTCCTTCAGGCTGCTCTGGCAAGAAGGGAGGTCCTCTTCTCCTGTGACAGGAGAAGAAGACCGGCCTGCCTGACCGAGCAAGCCTGGACAGAGATCGTAGAGGAGGTCAGTAGCCATGGGCTTGATACTCGAACCTGGCTGCAGTGCCATAAGTGGGCTAATGACCTCATGCAATCCACCACACAGCCTTACATGTTGCTATGCATGAGGATGAGATTGGTAGAAAGGGACTGCCAACCCAGTCAGTGACAATGAGGCATGGCAGCAGCCATTCCTGTCTTGGCATGACAGACTCTCAGTGAATGGCCCCAATCAGTCAGAGGTGACTTCCGCACTGCCGCTTCTGAGTGGCTGCATGCAGGAGGCATTCTTGTGGCATCATCATGGACAGTCATGCACCCGCCAGCATAGGCATTGTGTTTGGCTTTGTCGGGCGACTAACAAAGTCCATCTTTGCGTTTGCAGGAGAAGACTGTGCACAATGCCAAAGAAGGGGCCAACACTGGCTGGGAGCCCCTTACCTCGCAATCCTGACCCTGATGGAGGAGGAGGCTTGTGAACATGAAAGCCGTTCTATTGCAGATGGTGAGACAGGAGTGAAGACACAAGAGAATGAATGGCCGAATGGATGGGCGCAAGCTAGTCTCTGGTGAACACAAGGCATAGTGCTCATGTGTCCACCACTGGCCACATGGAGCTCCACACTAGGAGTAATCTGAAGGATGCGATGGAATGCACATTACTCTTCAATTAATTTTCTCTCTTATGCAGGTCAAAGACAATAGCAGATAGCTCCAGTAATCAGGGGACAGCCATCCACCTCTGAGGAGGAGGAGGAGGGAACCTCAGAGAATGCAGCATCACATCAAATCCCCTGCACCCTCCACCAGTGCAGATACTCTCACATCGGTAGGTATCCGTTTGCAAGTAGAATAGGGGGTCACGACTTGGTGAGCACAGCACAGGCATGCCCAAGCAACTGGAGGAGGTTGTGACAGCTGAGGCCACTGAAAATTGTAGGACTGTGGGAGACCAGGGCAATGCTGACCCTCAGTCTGATGACATGCCTCTGGAGTCATCAACAAGGCAGCAAATGCTGGAGCTACAGTGTACGGTGCAGGAACATCTAGCGGAGCTTCCAGAGGCTATAAGCAGCTTGGCACAGACAGTGAAGGAATCCATCCAGGCTATGAGTGTCACCATGTCTCTGGTGTATGACTGCTTGACTTCCTGTATTGGGAGATTGGCGACCTTCATGGGGAGTCATATCCAGCAAACCACTCAGTGGATGCCAGAGATGCACATGGGCCTGCATGCCATCGCTACCTCCATGAACTTTATGCAGCAATGGCTGGGCAAGGTGGAGGGTTGGGGGTGGGGAGGGAAACGAGGTGCCAGGAGTTCACTGCCAGGCCCTCGGACTCCTCAAATGAACAGGGAGGAAATGTGTGCCTTGAAAGGGAGGAAGAATGCTGCCTGATGCATATGGGGAGCCTCTCAGGGAGCTCCTTGTGTGGACAGTGACACCAGCGCATCATTTAGCTGCGATAACAGAGGATGGTCCTGCACGTGCAGGAGGCCCTCAATATGCTGGGGCCCTCCAGGCCTCAGGTAGCCAGAGGACAACAGTCAAGGTCATCCATAGCCATGGGTTCGTAAGGTCAGCAGACTGCCTCCACCTCATCTGACAGTGCAGGGGGAGCACAAGGCAGATGCACACATAAGAGATTTAAGAAGAACACCTCACCATACTTGGGGTTTGTGGGTTACTAGTTTTCTAAAGCATGTTGCCATGCAATTTCTTTGCTTTCCAATAAATGTGTAATGTGGCAAGGAAAGAAGTATCCTTCCATTTCTTGCAGGCTGCTGGGACTTCAGGAGGACCCTGGCTCCATCAAAGGGTTTAATGGAAGGGACCACACAGCGTGAGGTTGATACTTTCCCTATGCCTCAGTCTAATGTCTTACTCCGTGCAGGTAAATTGCAAGGTTAATGAAGCAAGTGGTAACAGGGCTGCAGAAAGGTGAAGTTTTATTGGAGTGCATGGATCTGTTAGTCCCCAGACTTCCTTGCGAATATCTCATTGCACCTTGCCTGTGATCCCTGGGGTTCTTCAGCATGCAGTGCCTGGTCATCACCTTCCTCCATATCCTCATTGTTGGAGGATCATCGCACTCCACGATATCCTCATTGTCCATTGCCTCTCCCTTCTGTAATGCCAGGCTGTGCAGAGCATAGCACATCACAACAATATGCGAGACTCTTGCTGAGGCATACTGCAGGGCACCACTGGATCGATCTAGGTATCTGAACTGCATCCTCAGAAGCCCTAAGGCCTGCTTGATGGTTGCTCAAGATGTCCCATGACAGTGTTGTATCTCTCCTCTGCATCAATAGTTGGGTGCTGTACAGGCGCCAGTTGCCATGTCTTCAGTGGATCGAACGTGTCACCCAATATCCATCCTTGAAGGTGCACGGGGTGGGGTCTGAAAAGGTCAGGCACCTGGCACTGCCTTAGTATGTAGGCGTCATGGCTGCTTCTCAGGAACTGTGCAGAGACGTGCAGGACTCATTTGCGGTGGGCACAGACCAGTTGTACATTGAGCGAGTGGTAGCCCTTTCTGTTGATGAAGGCTCCATAGGAACCTTGATGGCCACGTGCATGCAATCGATGACACCTTGCACCTGGGAGAATCCAGAAATGGCCCCAAATCATACAGCCCTCTCAGCTTAACTTTCTGGATCAGTAAGCAAACTTATGGAGCAGCTGGCCCTCTTGAAGATGACGTTGGTGACCATATTGATGCAGCGGTGAGCCGCAGACTGGGAGGTCCCTGGAATGATCCTGAGGCATAGAATTTCAGCACCACAGTGATCTTCAGTACCATTGATGTTGGGTGGCTACCACTTCACATGGGGCTCAGCTCATCCTCCATCATGGTTCACAGCTCTGTGACTGCCTCCCTGGAAAGGCACAGTCATTGGTGACACTGCTGCTCTGAACTTTGAAGGAAGCTGAGCCTTGGATGGTAGACGCTCTGTGGCAGGTAACCTCTTCTGCACACAAGGCTGGGTTGTGTGCCCCTCTGCACTCTCCTCCTGTGCCCGCACCATCCACCCCCAAGTCTGGCACTCCTGTTGGCCCTCAGGCTGTTGCTGTCCCACTACCTGCGGCTGCTGCTTTCTCTCCCTATCTGATACTCCTCCTCACTGAAGATCCCAAAGCCGGAGTAAATGAGGCCCATGGCAGGTGGCTGCACTCAGTATCCAAGGACTCTCACCCTGCTGCTTTATCCACACAAATGCCAGTTTCAATATGACACTCTGGCAGTATGCCCCCACAGTGCAACTTTTTCCCTGCTCCCGATTGACACTGCCAATGCTCGCGCTGTTCCACCCTCCCTGCCAAGCCATGCTAGGATTCACGATGGCTAACATCTGGAGCCAGCACTGTCTCCCACTAACTCACTGCCTCATTATACCTGGCGAGGCTCTGAAGCCCCGCGGTTCCCATGCACTCTTTGAAAAATCTGAAAACCCTGGTAAAACTGCAGTTAATTGCCTTTCTGATCGGCTTAATTACCTTCCCGCCGCGTTTGAACGTGAGGTCCTCCCGCCATACTGTCTGCCTTTCGGAATATCCAGATGCAACTGAAAGACATCAGATTCCTGTCCCGATGCCTTTCGTCACGATATTCCAACCCTTCCCAGCCCATCCCCAAAGGGCCAGAAAAATTCAGCTCAGTGTTTTAATATATGATTGATATTTACATGGCAAATAAAGTAGATTCCATTCGCAAAATTGAGATTTGAGTGATTGAATTTGGCTGGAAAGGGGGTTTGGTCAGTGTACTGGCACTATTTCAGCATCAGACTCCATGGAATAATATTCAAATTGTAATCTTTACCTGAATGTACTAACCTTAGTTTCACAGTAAGTGAAGAATACAACTTTTTCAACTTTTTATACAAGCCACGAGATCAAATATTCCCATGTCAGTATACAGAGTGAAGAACTTTCTGTTCTGTCCCAACAATACTGCAGTGGCCCCATCACGTCTCACTTTGTATTACTATGTTTCCAGCTTTGAATTAAAATGCTGTCTAGCCTGATGCAAAAAATAAATCAATATTCTACCAAAGGGAAAGGAGTCTGATCTCTCACTGAACAACGTGGTCCATTATGTAACGATAATTCCAATTGGATCCACAGAGTGACATTGGTGGCAGAAATGTTCATAGTCCCTTTAACCACCCTTTCAGCCAAATTTAATCTTCTCTAAAGATTTCACAGGACTCCTGGATACCACAGGGATTCACAAGTGCTCAAGAAACACAAATTTCATTTCTTCTTCAGCTCCAATGATGAAATGGTTGGTAATCTCAGGGATAAAGTTCAAATTAAATTAACAAGGGATAGTAACATTAATGGGCTCCAAATTTTTCAGGAAATTAAACCTGAGATATTTAGAAATTTAACGCTAAGTAAAAACATTTATGTTAACCTCTCTACAAAATAAAGTATTGTCAGCACAAGGGAAGCAGCTGATTGGTGAATAGCTGGTGAATGATTACTTGAGTCTTAAATTTATTTCTGTTAAGTCAGTTATTAGTCTAATAAATAGAGGCATGGCAGGCATCTCGGTCCCATGAAGTTCACATCTTGTTCCATGTGAGAACACCAGGATGCTTCTTGTGTCCTGGACAACCACATGTGCAGGAAGTGACATCAGTTGGAGCAGCTCCAGCTCTGGGGTTCGGTGCTTGAGCAGCAGCTGGAGTCACTGTGATGCATCCATGAGGCTAAAAGTTTCATGCATACATCATTTCTGGATGTGATCACCCTGTACCTTAAGAGTGTGCAGGCAGAGAGAAAATGGGTGACCACCAGGCAGTCAAGGAGGACCAGGCAGGAAGTGCCGGAGTACCCTGAGTGCATCTCATTCTCCAAACTGTATTCAGTTCTGAAAGTGGTGAAAGTGATGTTTCCTCTGGGGAGTGCAGCCACAGCCAAGCCCATGGCAGGCTCAGCTGTACAAGGTGGGCAGGAGGAAGATTGGGAAAGCAATAGTGATAGGGGACTCTATAGTTTGGGGAACAGACATGCCTTTCTGTGGCCACAAATGTGAATCCAGGATGGTATGTTGGCTCCGTGGTGCCTGGTTCAGGAATGCCACTGAGCAACTTGTGACAGAAATCACACCTGCCAAAATGAGACATATTAATTTTTCCATATGGAACATTATTTTTGAACTGTTAATGGACTTGAAATAACATGTTTAAAAAGACCACAACAGTGGCTGAAAACATGGCTGCACATTTGCATTCTAAAAGACGGTTGCATGAAGAAGACAATGGGGCTACTCCCTGATTCAATTAGCCAGACGGGCTTTGTCAATAGCGATGATCAAGAGACATTGAGAGTCATTGAGCCAGCATTCCACAGCATCCCCCCCCCCCCCACCCCCACCCCCAGAGAGAGTGCCTGGTAAGTGTGGAGGAATTCACAAATCATGCAGGTGAGGCTGCTCCACACAAGGAGCTAGTCACAAGACTAACTTGTTTTTTTTTGAGTGTACCTGACACAGAATAGTTTTTGGAAGAGACAGCAATTGGACTTCAAGAAGAGAGCACTCCCTCTCTCTGTCTCTCTCTCTTTCATGTAAAGTTCCAGGGACCCATGGAAGTAACTTAAGCCTCAAGACAGAAGACTAGCAAAACAAGTTTGAAAGTGTGCACTGGGCACCAACAAGAACTGCAAAACTTAACTTCAATCAAAGACTTTACATCCAATCCAAAACCAGTAACTGAACTCCAGCTATTACTTCAAACCTTTCCCCTTCTTTCTCTTCCTCTGTCTCTATTTGTGTGTGTGTTTAGCATGTATGCATGCTAGCATGGTCACGTCGCGTATTCTTAGTACTTTTAACTGAGTTCGGGTTTTAAGCTGAATAAACTTACACCTTTCTTGTTTAAATCTGAGAAAAGCTGTCTGGTTGATTTCTTTGCAATCACAATTGGAGGGCAGTGAGCAAGGACTCACTGAGGGGCAACTAAAAATTTTTTTTAATTAAACCCTGTTACGGCCAAACCAGAAAAAGGCTGAGAGGTGAGCCCTAGACCTCTGCCTGACCTGGTCGTAACAAGCTGCAGACCACTCTGAGCGGGGAGGGTGAACAGCCAATGATTGTAGTCCCTATTGGTTACAACAACATAGGTGGAGATAGAGTTGACGTCCTGCAAGCAGACTTTAAGGAGCTAGGAAGGAGACTAGCAAGTTGGACCTCAAAAGTAGTACTTTCTGGATTATTGCAGGTGCCACATGCTATTGTGTATAGAAACAGGAGGTTAGAATAGCTGAATGCCGGAGAGATGGTGCAGGAGGGAAGGCTATAGATTCCTGGGACATTGGGACCAGTACTGGGGTAGGAAGCCCTGTACAGGCCAGACAGATTGCACCTCAAAAGGGCCAGGACTAATGTCTTTGTAAGGTAGTTTGCTAGTGCTTTGGAGGAAGGTTTAAACTAATTTGGCAGGGGCATGGAAACTAGGATGTAACATTAGAAAGGTAAAACAAGATGCACAAAGGACTGGGACAGACAGATGGCACTCGAGTAAGAAATAGTAAGGCATTAGTTGGGATCAGAGTAAAATGGAATGCAATTAGATTTACAGTGCATGGATGTAAATGCACAGAGTGTAGTAAATAAAGTTGGTGAACTGCAGGCGCAGATAGACATGGGCAATATGATGTTGTGATACTAAAGGAGACTTGGCTCAAAAGGGCAGGACTGAATACTAAATATTTCTGGATACAAGATGTTCAGGAAAGATGGGCATGGAGTACAAAAGCAAGGAAGTTATGGTGGCCTCTATAAAACACTGGTTCGGCCTCAACTGGAGTATTGTATCCAATTCTGGTCACCATACTTTAGGAAGGATAAGGTATTAGAAAGCTTGCAGAAAGGGTGTACAAGAATGGTTCCAGTGATGAGGGACTTCAGTTACATGCATAGTTTGGAGAAGCTGGGGCTGTTCTCCTTTGAGAAGAGAAGGTTGAGAGGAGATTTAGAGGTGTTCAAAATCATGAGGGGGTTGGACAGAGAAACTGATAGAGAAAAACTGTTCCCATTGGAGTAAGGGTCAAGAACCAGAGGACACTGATTTAAGGTGATTGGCAAAAGAATCAAAGGCGACAAGAGGAAAGGTTTTTCAATGCAGCAAGTGGTTAGGATCCAGAATGCACTGGCTGAGAGCGTGGTGTAGGCAGATTCAATCGTGGCTTTCAAAGGGGAATTGGATAATTATCTGAAGAGAAAAAGTTTGCAGGACTATGGGAAAAGGGCAGGGGAATGGGAGTAGCTAAGCTGCTCTTGCAGAGAGCTGGCACAGACACGATGGGTCAAATGGCCTCCTTCTGTGCTGTAACTATTCTATGATAAAGGCAACATGCAACGGAACTATACAGATTACAAAGCCTTGTCTGTGCTGAGTTAGCTGAGTCAAGGAGTCAAGTGGCAGTAGGGTGCTGCAATTATCTCTGGGTTAGGGAAAGGAACAATGGCCAGATTTCCCACTCTTGGGCATAATTTAGTGACCTATGAAGGATATGTCTATGGAGATGATCTTTGATGAGCTAAATTCTTTCCTCTCCTGTATCTGTTCTTGATCACTTTTACTCAGAAGCAATGGCTGCTTTATTGTCCACCTGCAATTAGCCTTCAGAAGGTGGTGGTGAGCCACCTTCTTGAATATAATTGAGTGGCTTTCTATTTCAGAGAGCAATTAAGAGTCAACCACATTGCTATCATTTTGGAGTCACATATAGGCTAGACCGGGTAAGGACAGAAGATTTCTTTCCCCTAAAAGACATTAGTGAACCAGATGGATTTTGTATGACAATTGTTATGACCGAGGTGGGAGGAGTGCACTGTCTTTCTCTAGTTCCACTTCTCCATGGGTCACAAAATATATTTAAATGTTTACCCAGTTACCGATACAGCCAATTATATACTCCATTTTTATTTCAGAATAAAATTCACCAACCAGGTTTCTTTAATAAACAACAAAATTATTTATTTATTATAAAACAAGACTTATTTAGTAAAGATGCAAAGCATTAACACAGAGATTGAAATATGAAGGTCCCCTTAAATTCGCCCAATATGCACGCGTGTATACACACACACGCGCACACACACACACCAGTTAAAGAAAAAATAAACAAGTTTTCTCTGCAGAGATCTCTTTAGAAAACAAAAAAAATGCTTTGGCCAAATACTTATCAATTCTTGAAGGAAAAGGAGAAGCAATGGAATGATATCAGTTGTCCCTTTATTCTAGTGTCCCAAATACGCATAGATGGCTGTCATTGTGATCTTTTTGGAGCAGTCCTCTTCAGGCAACATTGAGGATTCGTCTACAAGGCTTTCCAGAAGAAATGCAGCATCAATTTCTCCAGTCCACACACACTGAATTCTCAGGGTTTCTCAAAGAGGTGGAAGAAAGATGAGCTGCTTGCTTCTCTCTTAGCAGGCTGACCTCCAACTGCCTCAAAACAATATCCAAAATGAAACCAACTCTTGACCACCATAAATCTTGACATGTCATTTCTCAGTAAACAACTCCCCCTAGTCACCAAGGCTCTTGCTGTTTACTTAGCTGAAGGCATGTGACTTCCAGTAAGTGTGTTTCCAAACCAAGTCCCAAAGTCCTTCCAGTGATGCTTTCAAAAAAAACAAAGTCCAGCATCTATGTAATCTCTTCAGTCCTCCAAAGGAATCTATTTCCACAATGTTAAAACCTGAGTCCCCACAAAATATAAAAAAATGGAAGTAATTTCATAACACATTTCAATAGTTTTATGGTCATCATTAATGCATCTAGATTTTTATTTCCAATTTAATTATTTGAATTTAAGTTCCCCAGCTGCTGTGGTGAGATTTGAATTCATGTCTCCAGATCATTAGTCGAGGCCTCTGGAATACAAGTCCAGTAACATACCACTATGCTATGATAGCCTCATGTTTAAAAAACAAGGGCAAGAATTTCAAAATTAAGACATCCTCAACCAGGAGCCAATGTTGGTCACTGAACACTATTTAATTTGTAGTTAGTAAAATAGAACAATTGCAATATACTTTTTAAGGTTGTGACAATGCACACATTTTAGTGGAAGATGGCCTGCTTTTAACAACTGTAGAATAGCATGCAAAAAAACTAAACATAATAGGATAAAACAAAAATCTTCTTAATTATTTTCTAAATAATGCCACTACTACTACTCTATCAATTGGGACATCTAGGTAAAAATGCAATTGCCTCAATTATCACATTATGCCAATTCAGCAAAAACCCAGAGGTATGGATTGAAATACATAATAAATCAATTAGTGTTCCAACAAATGTTCCCAATAATTGGCTCCACTGGTAATTAGGCATAGGCTCAGAACTGAACTGGGAATCCAATGCAATCAGAATTAGATTGATTCAGTTTAATTTACAATATTTAAATTATGGACCAGTTCGTTGGCAGTCTAACTTGGCTGACATTAAGGGTCTATTTTCAGGCTGTTAAGATGCAGTTTATTTGGATTTGCAGTGGCTTTTGCGAATGGTTACTGACAATGTGATTGGCCCTATTTATGGCTCCACTTTTAATTTATTTCTGCAGTTAGTTAAGACATCCATGCTGAGATAAATTCATTTTGTTTTAAAATTCACCACTTTAATGAGCCACTTGACTTGCACAAATGATAAGACTTACTATGCTGGTATTGGTAAGGTTCGAAAATGGTAGGTGGGACAAGACACAGACCATCTTTTAATGACACTTCAAAAAGAAAGCTGTGCAATTCTTCACATGAAAACAATGTTACCTACCACAGAGGGCTGTTGAGAGGCATGAGCCATGACTACAAAAATCAAATTTAATGTTTAAGAGCATACAAAGCTGCAGAGGTCAGTTGTAAAAGCAGCATTGATCTGAATAGAATTGCTGATTTAAAACTGCAGCAAAACAGAAACAAATACTGTATAGGAAAACCAATGAAATGTTACACACAATCAGAGAAGATAATTGCACAGCCATTCAATGTATTGGGCACAGATGTCAGCAATTCCTCATCAATGTCTGTGCTGAATTTGGTAGGTAATGTAAAGACAGTTCCTGCCCTTTGTAAGTATACATTATTATAACATTAATAACATTACAGTGACATTCATAAAATGTTCTGTTATATGTACATTAATAATTCCTCCCACAGCCAAAAGACTTGCAGGTTGATAGGTAAATTGGCCATTATAAATTGCCCCTCGTATAGGTAGGTGGTAGGGGAATATAGGGACAGGTGAGGATGTGGTAGGAATATGGGATTAATGTAGGATTAGTATAAATGGGTGGTTAATGGTCGGCACAGACTCGGTGGCCCGAAGGGCCTGTTTCAGTGCTGTATCTCTAAATCTAAATCAGTATTAATATCCTTCTGGTGTTCAGATAAACCTGTGTTCAAAAAAGTAACCTAATTGATGGTTTTTTGCCTTTTTTTATGGTGGATTGACTGAAACTTCATCCTTCATTCAGATACTAATAATGTAAACTATCTCTCCTGTATCCACGGATGAGTTTGCCACATCAAGTACCTGAATTGCCACTACGCTATTATCGCAGAAGGGGATGGTGACATGACCATAGATGGTAATGTGCCAAATCAATGTCACAACTTCCCCTTCCCAAGACATTGGAATCAGGGTCCATATGGGTGACTGTGCTTTTGTTGGTACCATGTGTTTACTACTGAGTCTGATATCATATTAAAATAAAAGATACAACATTAAAACAATAAAACCAAGCTATGTCACCAAAAGTACTATTTTCCATTTGGCACTATGTTGGTATAAAAATTACTGGAGTTTGGAAATTAAGGCCAGTAGTTCAGTGATTATACATCTAAATCTAAAACAGAATATTCAAATGTTCTGGTACCTAGATATCTTGATTTCCCAGGTGGTCTATTTGCTATCTGTCCATTTCCCTGGCATCTTCTCATTGTCCATCTGTGCTGTTCTAGTTCCCTGGTCATCCAAATGATATTCATCTGTCTGTTGGATTTCCATGCCAGTATATTGGTCCATAATATCCAATTTTCATGGCAGCCGAATGACTACTGGATACATCTATCAGTCTAATTTGCCTGGCAATGTTGTGTTCATTAATCTGTGGTGTTCAGATCCTGAGTGATCTAATGCTTATGCATCTGTTCTTTTCGTTTCCCTGGCAGTGTATTGGCTGACTATCTGTGATGCCCTAGTTCTCCAAGAGTTTCAGAAGAGTGGGAAGGTGTAAAATATGTTTAAATTCAAGTTCTGATTAAAAAGGTGTAAATATATTTGAATTCATGTTCTGATTGGAAAGACTGTAAAATATGTTTAAAATCATTTATGAAAAGGTTTTTAATTGAAAGAATTGTAGTATTAGTAGTTTTTAAAGATGTTTTGTTTAAATAGTTGTCTTATGACAGTTTAAATTGTTCTGTGCTGTTGTTAAAGGACGCTAAAATGCCACCAGAAAGTCTAGGGAGAGACAAAAGAAGCCAATCAAATTAAGCCAGGTTAGGAAAAAGGCACCAGAATTGCATCAGGTCAGGAAGGGGAAACAGGGAGAGAGCTATAGTTTGGCATATAGGCAGCTCTGAAAAAAATATATAAAAGCAGTGTCCTAAAGACCACAGTTCACACAGGCATCAGAACAATACCCAGGAAAAGAAGAACTACAGAAGAAGAACACACAGAGAAAAAGAAGCCAGAGTAGAAGAAGACACCAGAGAAGGAATGAAGACGACATCACCTGTGTCCAGGCTGCTTTGAGCAGCAACGATCGGAAGTGGTTTGTCTACTATCATCTATTATTAAGTATTTTGTTTAAGTATTTATTTAATGAATTCTGTTGATTTGTTGCACCAAAACCATTGTCTGTTTCCCTTTTTGTCTAAGAGCTTGGTAAGGTCAAGGACCTTACAGAAGATTACAACTTGTTCACAAAATGGTACATTTGTTTTGAATAAACTAAATTCAGATTCTGAGGACTAGATTTTTTGCTATCGTTGAGTTTTGGTATTCACATATTCAGTGTGGCAGGACTACATTCTTGGGGTTATTTGCATTTTGGCAGGCTTCTTGACCTCTGCTGAGGCATCCATTTGGAGAGGGTACAGATTGGCAATGGCGGGCATCGGAGGCTTATGAATCATAGCACGCAAGATAGCCTCGTGACTGTTGGTTGAAGTTTGTGGGGAAAAATAAAATTTTCCAAAATCTTGCCTAAACCTGTGTAATCACTCACTCAGCCATCAATTGCTTTTCCCTTTTTAAAATTTTAAATCCCCACCTCTGTTCTCAATATCAGTGCTAGATGACAAGGTTGAATGGGTGTCCCTAGCAACCAGCTGTACTATGGCCCAAGTTCTGGTGACGTCAGGTGACATATTTCCATAAGCTGAATATTATTCCGATATTTTCACTCAAATACGGGTGAGTGTATTTTACATAATTTCTGGAGAAAGATCAAAACCACATAAAACTGGGCAGGAATGTAGCAGATTTCATCCCTTACCCACATCCTGGTCAGTTGCATCAAATACTTTGAGGATAAGGAATGGAATTCCTTCCGCCCTGCACCACACCCAAACCGGCCCCACCCCACTGCCCCCAGTGATAGTCTACATTCCAGGGAATCTAGCTGTGAATTCAGATTCATCCAAACATTGATTCCTGAGCTGTATTGCTGAAACCCATTAGCAGTTAACCAGTTCCAGAAATCACTTCCAGTTTGTATTGTTCACATGTACTTTCCAGTTACTAATACAAGCAGAGCAGGAGCAGATCTGACTCAGATCCAAAGAGCTAGATCTGTGTTAGATTAGCATGATCATTCAGCAGGCCTTTTAGACTGATGTCCATGCTCTTTTGTTGATCTTAGTCTTCGTACAAGATGGTTCCCACTGTGGAAACTACTTCAAAGGTGGAAAAGGAGCTCCAGCTGGAGAAGGTCCAGTTACAAACTGCAGCACTCTCGTGAAAGCTGAGGCAACCTGACCCAGCTGGCTGTTCTGAACCAACAAGAGCACTGTTTAAGAGGCTTGTGGGGTAGCAGGCATGCTGTTATCCTGAGAGAGGATAGTATGTGTCTTTCCCATAGTGCCACTGCCATTCTCATGAGGCTGAGCCTCAGCACATCCACTGCTATGTGTGGGAACAGAGTTCAGGAGTAATATAACACCATTGAATCCCTTATGCGTGCTCTTCTTCAGGCTGTGAAAAACAGGGTAGGTGCTCAAACACAGAACCACTATGTTAGGAGTCTTGGCTCCTCACTAATCTGCCAGAGGTTTCTTTGCTATGGGCCTCCCTGAAGTTGTCATACAGCTGACCATTATTTCGATCTCCTGCATGAGGACCCACACAAGTTGGGGATGGACTCCTCCATTCCCTCTGCATTGAGCTCAGGCTTGTTGGCAGGCTGCCCAGCGCACTTCGAAGGTCCTGTGTATACTAATCAGTCTTTTATAGGCTTGGCCCTCAATGTGCCCTCTGCAGCAGGTCTAAATTGTGACCTATTCATCTGGCATCTGTTTCACAGATCATCCTAACCTCCTGCCCTTGTTCCTGTGCACTTGCGATCAATCTATCTTCTTCTAGTCTACTCTCTGAACTATGCAGGCTAGCTGTCTCTGAGTTGATGCCAACATGGCTATGGCCAGGTGATGCTTCACATTCATACGCATTGCCCTGTTCTTGCTCTGGTACCTCAGGGCCCTATTGAACTTGTGAGATTGAAATTCTATTTTAAAATTTTCCCGGTTAAAAGAATATTTGGACTGGGCCCACAGAAATAAGATCAATGGTGTGAAGGACTGCCATTTTGGAAGGATAGTACATTGTTCAAAGAAAACAGTATTTAAGCTGTAGTAGCATAGCACACAACTCTACATAACACTCAAGCTGAAACATCAAGTTCAAAAATATAAATCTCATTGGTGAAAGGATATGATTTACCCCCAATAAACGTAACTTGGGAGTAGGGAGGAGGAAATTGTTTTATATTTAAATTCCTGCAACTTCCTCCGTCCCACAGTAATATCCCTTGTAAGAGTGAAGCCTGAGAGTTCATCAATTAAATTGTGATCCGTATTACATGTTATGTACAATGATGAAGCTTTAATTAGGAATGAGCCATGTTTTTTTTAAGTTTTTCTTCTAAGAAACTGATAAAGGAACTAAGAGAATTGAGTCAGTCCTTTTTGGAATGGTATTCTATTCCAGCAAACACAATTGCATCTTTGCCTTTCATACCAAAAGTTTTAAGTGGATTTTCTTTGATGATGCAATTGTTAAAGTGATAACTTTAAATCAGATAGCTGTCATGAAACCACGCTATGCCAAATGATGATTTTTCAATCCACCAGCTGGAAACCTGAATTAAATTTATAAAATAAGGAAAAAGGAACAGATAAAGATGGTTTGCGAGCAGCTAAGATGGCCAACCTAATTTGCATCACTATATTCCACATTCCAATGTATCGAGGTGGAGACGAGTTGTCTGCCCAGTCCCCTTAAGAACAATGACCTGGAGAATCGGAGTGAACTACCGATCCTGCTCCATTAGCAAGACATTAAGGCAATCCCTTGGGACATTAAACTGGTGGAGATGAACCACTCAAACCTAATCACTTGAACAATGGGACCCTGGTTGAGAGAAGGGAATTCCTAGACATAAGTTGCAAGAGGGAATACATACTGATAGTCTTCATGTTGAATCACTAGGTGATGGTCATGTGACAGGCCCACCATCTGTGTGTTTAAGCTGGTGTTTTCCCTGCAGCACCAGACAAGCAACTAGACACCAACAGGAGAAGACCAAACTGGAGTCCTTCCTCCCTCTCTCTCCAGTCCATCTTGCAAGCTTGCAGGACCACCAAATTCATCCGGAAGCCAGGTGAGTCAGCAACCTACACTGACTGTATATCCTTTTTTATTGCTGCAGACTTTAATCTGACCAATCTATCCTTCCCCACTCTGTAACCTATTTGTGTGTGTGTGTATGTGTGAACCTCGAGTGTGTGTGCGTGTGTAAATTGGAACATATTTTATTATTTTACTTAGATCGGGTTAAGTACAATAAAGCTAACCTCTTTCTTTGTCAAACTCAAGAAAACAAAGAACAAGAACAAAGAACAGTACAGCACAGGAACAGGCCATTCGGCCCTCCAAGCCTGCGCCGATCTTGATGCCTGCCGAAACTAACACCTTCTGCACTTCCAGGGCCCATATCCCTCTATTCCCTTCCTATTCATATATTTGTCAAGATGTCTCTTAAACATCGCTATCGTATCTGCTTCCACCACCTCCCCTGGCAGCAGGTTCCAGGCACTCACCACCCTCTGTGTAAAAAAACTTGCCTCGCACATCCCCTCTAAACTTTGTCTCTCGCACCTTAAACCTATGTCCCCTAGTAACTGACTCTTCCACCCTGGGAAAAAGCTTCTGACTATCCACTCTGTACATGCCGCTCATAACTTTGTAAATCTCTATCATGTCGCCCCTCCACCTCCGTCGTTCCAGTGAAAACAATCAGAGTTTTTCCAACCTCTCCTCAGAGCTAATGCCCTCCAGACCAGGCAACATCCTGGTAAACCTCCTCTGTACCCACTCCAAAGCCTCCACATCCTTCTGGTAGTGTGGTGACCAGAATTGCACGCAATATTCTAAGTGTGGCCTAACTAAGGTTCTGTACAGCTGCAACATGACTTGCCAATTTTTATACTCTATGCCCCGACCGATGAAGGCAAGCATGCCGTATGCCTTCTTGACTACCTTATCCACCTGCGTTGCCACTTTCCGTGACCTGTGGACCTGTACGCCCAGATCTCTCTGCCTGTCAATACTCCTAAGGGTTCTGCCATTTACTGTATACCTCCCACCTGCATTAGACCTTCCAAAATGCATTACCTCACATTTGTCCGGATTAAACTCCATCTGCCATTTCTCCTCCCAAGTCTCCAACCGATCTATATCCTGCTGTATCCTCTGACAATCCTCATCATTATCCGCAACTCCACCAACCTTTGTGTCGTCCACAAACTTACTAATCAAACCAGCTACATTTTCCTCCCAATCATTTATATATACTACAAACAGCAAAGGTCCCAGTACTGATCCCTGCGGAACACCACTAGTCACATCCCTCCATTCAGAAAAACACCCATCCACTGTTACCCTCTGTCTTCTGTGACCGAGCCAGTTCTGTATCCATCTTGCCAGTTCACCTCTGATCCTGTGTGACTTCACCTTTTGCACCAGTCTGCCATGCGGGACCTTGTCAAAGGCTTTACTAAAGTCCATATAGACAACATCCACCGCCCTTCCCTCATCAATCATCTTCGTCACTTCCTCAAAAAACTCGATCAAATTAGTAAGACACGACCTCCCCTTCACAAAACCATGCTGTCTCGCGCTAATAAGTTCGTTTGTTTCCAAATGGGAGTAAATCCTGTCCCGAACAATCCTCTCTAATAGTTTCCCTACCACTGACGTAAGGCTCACCGGCCTATAATTTCCTGGATTATCCTTGCCACCCTTCTTAAACAAAGATACAACATTGGCTATTCTCCAGTCCTCTGGGACCTCACCTGTAGCCAATGAGGATGCAAAGATTTCTGTCAAGGCCCCAGCAATTTCTTCCCTTGCCTCCCTCAGTATTCTAGGGTAGATCCCATCAGGCCCTGGGGACTTATCTACCTTAATGCTTTGCAAGACACCCAACACCTCCTCCTTTTTGATAATGAGATGACTGAGACCTGTCCAATTAGTTATTTTTATGATCATAGCACTTAAATAAACACTCACTGACTTGGCAAGTATATCCACTTTTAAAAAGAAACAAACCTGTTGTAGTTAAACAAGGAGAGGGACAAGAGGAGAGCCCTTTGACACCTCCTCACCCGATCGTAACATAGCGCATAAAATATGTACTGTGCACAGTTCTGATCTCCATATTATTTAAAAAAATAGAGGTACTGGAGAAAGTGCAAAAGAACATTTGTAGGATATGAGAACACATATCATAAAAGATTGAACCAGCTGCTGCTCTTTTCTCTCGAGGGGTGATCTGATAGAAAGTAAATTGACAGGCAGGAAAATACCATCTGGCCCATCAAGCCTGCCCAAAAGTCTTTAAGGTTATGAAAGGGCTTGATAGGGTAGGTAAACGTAGTGAAGAATTTTCCACTAGTGGGGGAAACCAAAAAGGTGGCCATAAGTAAAAGATAGTCACTAATAAATCTAATAGGAAATTCAGAAGAAACTTCTTTACCCTGAGAGAGGTTCACATATGGAACTCACTACAACAAAGAGTAGTTGACGTGGATAGCATAGATGCATTAGAGGGAAAGCTGGATAAACACATGAGGGAGAAAGGAATAGAAAGTTATGCTGATAGGGTGAGATGAAGAGGGATGGAAGGGTTGTGTGGAGCACGAACACCAGCCTGGACCAGTTGGGCCAAATGGTCTGTTTCTGTGTTGTATATTCTATGGAAGGGATTGTCAAGGCTTAGGGGGTAATGACAAGGCTACGCAGAGACAGATGAATGACTCAAAGCAGCTGCACGTGTCAAGCCAAGTGTGGAGGGTAAAATTGCGGTGGGGGGGTGGAAAGAGGGTAAGATGTGGAGAAATCCCATTGGGACATGTTTTCCAGTCTTGCTATGAGTCTGGTGCACTCCCTGCCCACAGAGTTGAGACATTCTCCACCAGTGCTGGAAGAATATTGACACCTGCTCTCCCTCCTTATATGTGCATCTACTCCCTGGTATTATGTGCTGTCTTCTCCTGCAATAAAGCAGTCTAATGGAAGCCTAATGAGATGTTTTTGAGAAAGTCAGTGTAGAATAGTGTGGATGGAAGAGGTGTGGGGAAGTGAGGGGTGTAATTGTGAGAACAATAGAAGAGGCAGAGTGTGCCAATAACAACAAAAGGAAGTGGAGTGATATGTGCTGCTGTGATTGGAGAAGAATAAAGGGATTCATAGAATAATACAGCACAAAAGGAGGCCATTTGGGCCATCATTCCTGAGCGACTCTTTGAAAGAGCTATCTAATTTGTTCCATTGCCCTGCTCTTTCCCCATAGTTCTGCAAATCTTTCCACTCAGAGGTTGGGGTGGGGTGGGGGGTGCTTTTGCCTTGGGAGAAGTCTTGTGAATGCTGTACAACATTCAGTTTTGGACAGAGAATATTTGCACCAGATTAGTTATTGACAATGACCAACTCCAAAAAGAAAAGACCTAATCACGTTCCTTCTGTGCTTCACAGCACCACGAGACAAGAACCCACCATCTAAAGGCTTCATGACAGGAGCCTGGGAAACAAAAGTTTCCCTGACTGAAATTGCTGAAAAGCAGTTTATAGAATCCCTTCTTAACAGCACAGCTGAGTAAAGATTTTTTGAATTGTTCCAGTCAAAGTTGATGTTTCACACAAATTTTGTGACAAAGTCAGCGAACACAACCACTTCTTGGTTTGACAGGTTTTGCAGGTCTTATCCCTCTTTCCTACAGGTTTAAGTCAGGGCTATTCGAACATAAATGGTGGGATTTCTGGGACAGTAGCTTTTCCCTCATTGTCCTGTCATTTGTACACATGCACCTCTTCTGCCAATATCCAATTCCACTGGAAATACTGTGATGAATCTGACAGATATCCTGTACTCCAGTTTCCTAAGCTGGAAATATTTTAATCACAAAAGATTGCAGAATTTCTATATATCTATATCTATTTATCTGTCTGTCTATCTACTGCTCAATCTCAGTAACTGACACAAACCAGTTCTCAGCATTGGAAGGGCTATCAACACTGATAGTAGTGTAAAGGGCACCAGTGAATTCAAAAGCCTTCCCTGAAACAAGGCATCATCCAAGATTCCCCAGACCTGTCAGCAGCTGGTAAAACTTGGAACAATAACAGTTCACAGCATAGAACCAAGAGCTAATCTGGCCACAGCACAGTGCATCAAGCACCACCAATTAATAATTATGTCTACCTCTAACAAATAGCTGACTTGTCTTATTCTGTCTATTTTCAATTAAAGCAGTGTGGATTTCTTCTATTGAAATCTAATCTCTTTTTAAAAAATATTATCTCAGATATGAAGCCAGTTTGATTACACGTATGAAAGTAAAAGAATAAGAACACCTGGGAGTGATTACAAAACAATGATGAAAATGGGGAGGATGTTGTATGACAACCTAAACCACAGGAGGATAGTGCCAGTAGTTTAAATGTGTCATCTGAGCCCTGGATTGCATTACAGCCATGAAATCACTTCCTGATGTTTATTATGGATTATAACAGTATTATTTAAATTTTATGTCAAATAATGGACTCAAATTTGGTCTGTATTGTAAGGTTACAGTCTGACTTATAAATGAAGTTAACTTTCCAAATGCAGCGAATTATTAAAATAACAACATCTTATGGTAATATGTAAAATGTTCACCTTGGAGATATAGACCGGAATTTTCCAGACCCTTTGAGGACAGGGTCGGAGATGGGAAGGCTGGCAAAATGGCATGGGAAGATGTTGTGTGGCATGCCTGACACCTTTCTACTGCAATGCTATTTTACCAGCAGCGTGAAAGGTGGCAGACAGCGTGCCGTCCAGAGCCAACCTTGTGGCCAAACAAGGGTCTCTTCCTATCTCTAATGGCACTTTACCAGTGGCAGGGGGGTGCTCCTCAATGTGGGGACGGCAGGGATACCCTGGCAGCCTTCCTGCGAGCGCCAGTGGGGGGGAGGGGCTTCATATTGGGAACTCTTTGGCCCACGAAGGGCCCCCCCGGCAGCAATACCAGCCCTCTGCCGGCCCTCTGATTGGACCAGCAGCTATTGGAGGCTGGCCATTGTCCTTATTCAGATGACAGGCCTGGTGACAGCCACTTAATTGGCTAGCACCCATAAAATATTGTCCCGGGTCCCACGACCTGCTGAAGTGGGGTTGACCATCATACCCCCAGATTCTGGTCCCAGCAGTGAGACCGCTGCCACCTCGGAAAATTCCCAGCCCTATAGGAACATGGGAACAAGAATAGGTCATTCAGCCCACCAAACCTGCTCTGCCATTCAATACGATCATGGCTGATCATCCACTTCAATGCCTTTTTCCCACACTATCCCCATATCCCTTTATGTCATTGATATTTAGAAATCTGTCAATCTTTGCTTTAAACATACTCAATGCCTGAGCTTCCACAGCCCTCTGCGGTAGAGAATTCCAAAGATTCACAACCTTCTGAGTAAAGAAATTTATCCTCATCTCCGTCCTAAGTGGGTTCCCCCTTATTTTGAAATTGTGTCCCATGGTTCTAGAATTCTCAATCAGGGGAAACATCTTACCTGCATCTACCCTGTCTATCCCATTAAGTATTTTGTATATTTCAATGAGATCACCTCTCATTCTTCAAAACTCTGGAGAATACAGGCCCAGTTTCCCCAATCTCTCTTCATAGGACAGTTCCACCATCCCAGAAACAAGTCTGGTGAACCATTGTTGCGCTCCCTTCATGCAATAATATCCTTCCTAAGGTAAAGGGACCAAAACTGCACACAGTACTCCAGATGCAGTCTAACCAAGGTTCTATACAATTGAAGTAAGACTTCACTACTGCTGTACTCAAATCCTCTTGCAACAAAGGCTAACATAGCATGAGCCTTTCTATTGGTTGCTTTCATTTATGTAAAGTAATTTGGGTGTAAAAAGTGAGCGACGAGTGCTTCTGCTGCTTGTACTCACATGGTTGTTTAGTCATAGACTCATAGAGTCACAGAATTATACAGCACAGAAACAGGCCCTTCGGCCCATCGTGTCTGTGCCGGCCATCAAGCACCTAACTATTCTAATCCCATTTTCCAGCACTTGGCCCGTAGCCTTGTATGCTATGGTGTTTCAAGTGCTCATCTAAATACTTCTTAAATGTTGTGAGGGTTCCTGCCTCTACCACCTCTTCAGGCAGTGTGCTCCAGATTCCAACCATCCTCTGAGTGAAAAAAAAATTCCTCAAATCCCCTCTAAACCTCCTGCCCCTTACCTTAAATCTATGCCCCCTCTATTCACCCCTCCGCTACGGGAAATGTTTCTTCCTATCTAACCTATCAATTCCCCTCATAATTTTGTATACCTCAATCATGTACCCCCTCAACCTTCTCTGCTCTAAGGAAAACAACCCTAGCCTTTTCAGTCTCTCTTCATAGCTGAAATGCTCCAGCTCAGGCAACATCCTGGTGAATCTCCTCTGCACCCTCTCCAGTGCAATCACTGTTTATTCCTGATATTCAGGCTTTGAATTCATTAAATAAATTTGTGATCTCACAGTGGGCTTCCTCAAGAAGCATTCTCAGAAGGAATAAAGGACTACAGTACAAAGAACAAAGAACAAAGAACAGTACAGCACAGGAACAGGCCATTCGGCCCTCCAAGCCTGCACCAATCTTGATGCCTGCCTAAACTAAAACCTTCTGCACTTCCGGGGACCGTATCCCTCTATTCCCATCCTATTCATGTATTTGTCAAGATGCCTCTTAAACGTCGCTATCGTACCTGCTTCCACCACCTCCCCCGGCAGCAAGTTCCAGGCACTCACCACCCTCTGTGTAAAGAACTTGCCTCGCACATCCCCTCTAAACTTTGCCCCTCGCACCTTAAACATATGTCCCCTAGTAACTGACTCTTCCACCCTGGGAAAAAGCTTCTGACTATCCACTCTGTCCATGCTGCTCATAACTTTGTAAACCTTTATCATGTCGCCCCTCCACCTCCGTCGTTCCAGTGAAAACAATCCAAGTTTACCCAAACTCTCCTCATTGCTAATGCCCTTCAGACCAGGCAACATCCTGGTAAACCTCTTCTGTACCCTCTCCAAAGCCTCCACATCCTTCTGGTAGTGTGGCGACCAGAATTGGTATCTAGTAGCTATCTAAATGGAGGCCTCTCCTTTTTGGCACTATTGCACAGTCAACAAAACAGGCCAGTGCAACAAGCCTGAGAGCAGATAGCTAACAGGGTGAATGTTGTTAACAACACCCACAGGACAGGGATATAAAAGCGTAAGAAGATGGCAGACTTGAAGAAAGCTGGTGAGACAAGGTCAGAGAATAACTAGCTATGTAACTATCGCAAGTATATATGCCACAAAGTGCTTCCTCATAACTTGATAATTTTGTTTTAACTGCTGTCCCAGACCTTTGGAAGCTATGCATGCATGACCATACTGCAGCAAAACACAAATGCAAGTGGCAACTTACAACTGAAATTATTGTTACAGTGGTATCTTAAAGGAGCTTCTGCGTGTACTGTTTAACACCATGCTTCCCCAAGGTGCCAGTGTGGTGTGTGTGAGTGTTTAAACCTGCCCTCATATTTCTCCTAGATCCTACGTGGGTAGATACGGTCAGTTCTTTTTCTTAAGCAGTCCCTCAGGATTGAGGAAGACTTGCTTCCACTCCAGTTCGATGGGTACTGAGATGGCTGATAAGACCAATGCGTGATCTGCAGACTCTGCCATGAGGGGCAGGTGGTGCTTGAAGGGTCAGGCAGATGAGTAGTTTGGAAGTTTGTGTGCTCCCTCCAATGCCTCGACTTTATCTTCACATGTTCCCAACAAAGGCCCTCAAGGTGTACGATGCCTTCCCGAATGAGCTTTTTGCATCTAGGATGGACACGCGCCAGGGATTCCCACAAGTCGATGGGGATGTTTGATCTCTTCATGGATGCTTTGAGGACATCTCTAAAGCATTTTCATTGTCCTCCTGGGAATCTCCTGCTGCAACCAAGTTCTGAGACGAACAGTTGCTTTGGGAGGCTGGTGTCAGACATGCGAGCTGGTTTTGGGTGATTAGCGCTCCAATGCTTAGTTACAAAACAATGAACAGCATCATTCTTTTGTGTGTATTGTTAGTATTTCCTATCTACGTGTGAGTACTGAAGTTTCAGAATGGTGGACAACTATAAATAAAATGCATGTGACTAAGGCATAATTGAGAGTCAACTTAGGGATGTTGTGAAGCTATTATGTTTTGTGTAATAGTTCAGAATGAAAAAGGATGACTGAAAGGTCACCGGAAATATCTTAGCATTATTTCATCACTTTTACAATATAATGAAACGTATGCTATAAGTTTAGGAAAAATGTTAATTCTCAGAGCTTAAATGATTCAATAATGAATCTGAAATAAACAGTATGCACTGCGATACTATCAGAATTATGAAAGTCCAACACTCGATCAGTCATAAAAGGACAAAAAAGCCTATGAAAAGTTTTGACAAATTTTAGAAGCTGATAGAAACTCCACTACACATAATCCTCTGTCATATAAATGGTTGAATTTTAATCCTGATCAGTTAAAAAAAAAAATCATTCTTGTGCTGCACTACGTCTCAGTTTATGGAATTAAAAAATCAAATTTGTCAGAGTGAACTCATGAGGATTTTTCAAATTACTTTTCCTACTTAGAAAGATAACGACTGAGTAACTTGGGGAAATAAATCTTATAAACCTTCTATTCTATGAAGGCACTCTTCAATTAAATGGACATTGGGTGAGACATTGTGATTCCTTACTCCATTCTAATCTCAGAAATCTGCCTCTCACATCTTAGTCAATCACTTATGCATTTTGGGATTTGACACATTTTCTATTTCAAGCTTGTAGAATTCAAAACTATCAAATAAAATGACACATTTTATGCATTTTTGATGTTGAAAAGGACTAACTTGGACCAGCAATTCTCATTTATCTCAAATTATTTTATAATTGGTTTGGGTTAGAAGCCAGTTAGCTGGCCTCCAACCTTCCACCCTCCATTACCCTGAGCTCATCCAAAGCTCGGTAGCCCATATCATAACTTGCACCAAGAAAATGGAGGCAGCCACATTGCAACTTTTATGATCAACCTGCCACATCTTCCTTGCTATAGTTAGATTTCTGATGTACCCTCTCTCAAGATCTCTCTCTCTGTCTGTCTCTCTCTCTGGCTGGAAATGTCCTCTGTGCTGCTCTTGCTATGCCATAGTTATAGTGAAACAGTATCTATCTATCTATCTATTGTTACAAAAGTGTGTCCATTTTTTAATTTTTTTTTTGATGACTTGTGTCAGTCATAGAGTTATACAGCACAGAAACAGGCGCTTCGGCCCATCGTGTCTGTGCCAGCCATCAAGCACCTAACTATTCTAGTCACATTTTCCAGCACTTGGCCCGTAGCCTTGTATGCTATGGTGTTTCAAGTGCTCATCAAAATACTTCTTAAATGTTGTAAGGATTCCTGCCTCTACCACCACTTCAGGCAGTATATTCCAGATTCCAACCACCTTCTGGGTGAACATTTTTTTCCTCAAATCTCCTCTAAACTTCCTGCCCCTTACCTTAAATCTATGCCCTCAGGTTATTGACCCCTCCGCGAAGGGAAAAAGTCTCTTCCTATCTGACCTATCAATGCCCCTCATAATCTTGTATACCCAGCCATCTCTGTTCTAAGGAAAACAACCCTAGCCTTTTCAGTCTCTCTTCATTGCTGAAATGCTCCAGCCTGGGCAACATCCTGGTGAATCTCCTCTGTACCCTCTCCAGTGCAATCACATCCTTCTTATAGTGTGGTGCCCAGAACTGTACACAGTACTCCAGCTGTGGCCTAACTAGCATTTTATACAGCTCCATCATAACCTCCCTACTCTTATATTCTATGCCTCGGCTAATAAAGGCAAGTATCCCATATGCCTTCCAAACCACCTTATCTACCTGTGCTGCTGCCTTCAGTGATCTATAGACAAGCACACCAAGGTCCCTCTGACCGTCTGTACTTCCTAGGGTCCTACATTTCATTGTATATTCCTTTGCCTTGTTAGTCCTCCCAAAATACATCACCTCACACTTCTCAGGATTAAATTCCATTTGCCACTGCTCCGCCCATCTTACCAGCCCATCTATATCGTCCTGTAATCTAAGGCTTTCCTCCTCACTATTTACGATACCAACAATTTTCATGTCAGCTGCGAACTTACTTATCATACCTCTGATATTCACGTCTAAATTAGTAATGTACACTACAAACAGCAAGGGTCCCAGCACCAATCCCTGTGGTGCACCTCTGATCACAGGCTTCCAATCACAAAAACAACCCTCGATCATTACCCTCTGTTTCCTGCCATGAAGCCAATTTTGGATCCAATTTGCCAAATTGCCCTGGATCCCATGGGCTCTTGCTTTCTTAACTAATCTCCCATGCGAGACCTTATCAAAAGCCTTACTGAAGTCCATATAGACTACATCAACTGCTTTAGCCTCATCTACACATCTAGTCATCTCCTTGAAAAATTCAATCAAGTTAATTAGACACGATCTCCCCCAACAAAGCCATGCTGACTATCCCTGATTATTCCCTGCCTCCCCAAGTGGAGATTAATCCTGTCCGTCAGAAATTTTTCCAATAGTTTCCCAACCACTGATGTTAGACTCACCGGCCTGTAATTACCTGGTCTAACCCTGCTACCCTTCTTGAATAAAGGTACCACATTTGCTGTCCTCAAGTCCCCTGGTACCTCTCCCACAGCCAGAGAGGATCTGAAAATTTGTGTCAGAGCCCCTGCTATCACCTCCCTTGCCTCACATAACAGCCTGGGATACATCTCATCTGGGCCTGGGGATTTATCCACTTTTAAGCCTGCTAAAACATCTAATACTCCCTCCTTTCAATGTTAATATGTTCAAGTATATCGCAATCCTCCTCCCTGATCTCTACACCTACATCATCATTCTCCACGGTGAAAACAGATGAAAAGTAATCATTTAAAACCTCACCTATATCCTCCAGCTCTGCACACAGATTACCACTTTGGTCCCTAATGGGCCCTACTCTTTCTCTGGTTATCCTCTTGCCCTTAATATACTTATAAAACGCCTTAGGATTTTCCTTTATATTGACCACCAATGTTTTTTCATGTCCCCTCTTCGATCTCCTAATTACTTTTTTAAGTACCCCCCCTACACTTTCTATACTCCTCTACTGCCTCCGCTGTTTTCAGTGCTCCGAATCTACCATAAGCCTCTTTTTTTTCCAGATCCAATACTCTATATCCCTTGATATCCAGGGTTCCCGTGACTTGATGGTCCTACCCTTCATCTTAACAGGTACATTTTGGCTCTGAATCCTCACTATTTCCTCTTTGAATGACTCCCACTGGCCTGATGTAGACTTTCCTACAAGTAGCTGCTCCCAGTCCATTTTGGCCAGACCCTGTTTTATCAAATTGAAATCGGACTTCCCCCAATTCAGTACCTTTATTTCTGGCCTGTCTTTGTTCTTTTCCATAACTACCTTAAATCTTACAGAGTTATGGTCACTATCCCCGAAATGCTCTCCCACTGATACTTCTACCACTTGTCCTGCTTCATTCCCTAGGACTAGGTCCAGTACTGCTCCTTCTATTGTAGGAGTTTCTACATACTGGCTCAAAAAGCTCTCCTGTATGCATTTTAAGAATTCCTCCCCCTTTAAGCCTTTTGCACTAAGACTCTCCCAGTTTATATTAGGTAAGTTGAAATTCTGTACTATTATTACCCTATTATTTGTACACCCCTCTGAGATTTGCCTACATATCTGTTCCTCTATCTCTCCCTGACTGTTTGGAGGCTTGTGCCTACGACTCCGCGTGGTAGTCACCCATCCCTTTTCTGCCTCTGCAGCCATTACCTGTGGTCGGACCACCTCGCTAAACGTGCTATCCACGATGTTCTCAGCATCGCGGATGCTCCACAGTGAATCCACCCACAGCTCCAGCTCTGTAATGTGGGTAGCCAGTAGCTGCAGATGGATACACTTCCTGCACACATGGTCGTCAGGGTCACTGGAAGCGTCCCTGATTTCCCACATAGTGCAGGAGGAGCATATCATGGGGCTGAGCTCTCCTGCCATGACTTACCCTTAGATTAATTAGTTACTCGCTTAATTAAAAAATACTAATTACACTAGGGGCCTTGTTCTACCCATTTCAATCTAAAGTCCTTAATAAGTTGCACTGAATTAAAAAAAACACTTTAGTAGTACTCACCTTATCACTAGAGGTTTTTTTTTCAACAAAAGAAACTTTCCCCTTATTTTTTAAGCTATTTAAATGCACTAACAGCTGCTATTCACCCAACTAATCACCTTGCAGATTTCCTGTGATGTCACTGTAAGTTTTTTTTTCAAGTCTCAGCACGCGCCGAGAGGGAGAGCAGATCCGCCAGCCGCCGCCGCTCTTGTCTTTAGGTAAGTGAGGGCCACGAGCCCCGCGCTCTCTTTTTCAGCTCCTGCTACGGATCAGCTTCCACCCAGGTCCGCCAGCCGCCGCCGCTCCTGTCTTCAGGTAAATGTTAAAACTGAAAAGATTCCATGGATGTGTTTTTTTTTACCAAGTTCACTGAAAGGACACTTGAGATGTTGTAAGCAAACTGTGCTGGAAATCATGTGCTTTAAGCTCAATAAACAACACAAACCTTGGTGACCTGGGGAAGATGTTTACAGAGAAGCCACATGTCAAGGTTTATGCAGGTCAGGAAATTAACTTTCTGTTTGGGGTGTGAATTGTTTTGAGGACAGTTGGTGCTTTGCTTGCCAAGGAAAAACAAACCATCCAGCTCACTTCTTTCTCTACCTCTTTGAAGAAACCCTGCAAAGATCCAGTGTGGGAGAGCTAAAATCCCAGTGCTGCATCTCTCCTGAGAAGCTGAAGAAACCTGCCAGATTAATTCTCAATGTTGCCTGAAAAGAACTGTTTTAGAAACGATCCCAATTACTTGTCTCCGTATACCTGGACACCAGACCAAAAGAGACAACTGACTTCCTTCCATATCTTCTCTTTTTTTCTTCAAGAATTAGCAAGTATTTGGTCAAAGTTTTTTTTTGTCTTTTTTTGTAACAGACCTCTGCAGAGAGAATTTCTGTATTTTTTTCAAACGTGTGTGAGTGTATGTGTGGGGAATTTAAAAAGGGAACTTTCATATTTCAATCTGTGTGTTAATGCTTTGCTTCATTACTGGATAAGTGTTGTTTAATAATTTTGTTGTTTATTAAAGAAACCTTGTTGTGTATTTTATTCTGGGATAAAGAGTAGAGTATATGATTGACTGAATCGGTAAGTGGGTAAACATTTTTAATATATGTATTGCGACATGTGGAGAAGTGGGACTAGAAAAGACAGTACACTCCTCTTACCACGGTCATAACTCTATCTATCTATCTATCTATCTATCTACCACATGAATGTCATGAATATGTTGAGTAATTGCTAATATCACCAATCATATTCTGTAGGACTTACATTCTTCAAATCGGAATGACAACGGCAACAGAAACTTTCATTTCTCTAGCACTTCTCACAGACTGACATGTGAACTAAGTTGCTTTAGAGAGCAGAGGAAAAGGTTAGTTGCAAAGCAGGAGGGAGAGAGGAAAAGAATAAAGTATAGTTAAAGCATAGTCGACAAGAAAGATTTTAAAGGCAGGCAGGTGTTGGAAAAGTGATAGGAGTTGTAGGGAGAGTTGGAATATATTGAAAGAATGGCTGCTGCTGATGGAGTGGAGGGAGTAGAGATGAAGAGATGACTGGTAGTGGAAGGAGGGAAAGTGCACAAAGGAAAGATTGACTGATAGAGATCATTAAGCTTTGGTGCCTGAAGCCATGGTGGAATTTGAATGAGGACAAGAATTGTAAAATCAGCTTGTTGCAACAGGGAGCTAGTGCAGCTTACAGAGGGCAATAGTAATGGGAATGTGTGATTTAAGCAAGTGAAACATTGGCTGTGGCAGTCTAGATCAGTGGTAATTTCTGCAAGACAGAGACTGGATAGTAAAGGATTTGTGAAATCAGGCCCTGAGGTAATAAAAATGCAGATTTGTGCTTCTGTGGTTGGGGCAGTGTGGGGTTGGGGGGTTGAGAGAGGGAGAGGTAGAGGAGCAAACAAGGGATGGAGGCAAGCAATATTGCCATCTTGATGATATAACACATACAGAATAGGAGTTCATCTCAGCATCAAACAGTGCACAAAGATTCACACTTCCAGATCTATCTGAGGTTGCAATTTGACAAGTTGAGTCAAGGCCAGGTAGACGTAGGTGCTGCCAGGATCCAAAGAAGATTTTGCTGACCAGCTGGAAAATGATTTGGCTCAACTGCATCTTAATATTGGACAGGCAATGGGAAAAATTGGCAACATCTTTAAAGTCAATGGAGCAGGTGGATAGAGAAAGTTGGGTATCATTGGCAAACATGTGGCAACTGACCCCATGCCAATGGATGAAAACACCTTGCATATAGATGGGAGAGGAAGTAAATCAAGGATGGAGGTCTGAAGTGTGTAAATTTGGAGGAGGTGTGATGTGATATTTTCTGATAACTAAGGCTAGTGACACAAGAACGGGCACTGAAGGAGTGGATATATCTAGCTGAGATCAATATAGTCAGATCTCCACTACTTATGTGCCAAGTGTAATTTTGCAGCAAATCTTTTAGATTGGTGAAAATTTGTTGGCCACAGTACACACAAGATTAATATTAGTTTCTGTTGGCTATTTGTACAAATAGCCAACAGAATAGGAATACATAGGAATACATAGGTTGAAAACAATTAATGAGCATTAGAACTTTGATTCCTATCAAAGGGAACTTAATATGCTAGTTTTATTAAGCACAGTTATTGGATTCAATTGGTTGAATAATCTCTTGGATAGCTGATAGGCAGTGTATTAATCGCCAGCCATCTCATGTAATTCAAGTTGTCTGGCACAGAGCAATAAATCAAGCCGTCCTTGGGTAGATGTTTAGATGTGAAACTGTGCCTGATTCATTTTGATGCATAGATATGTGGCCAAAACCTCCAACTGTGGATTTGTGGATATATCTGAGGTTGTCTGGGCTCAGCCCATCAATCTGAAACTATCTAGGAGACTGGGATATTCCAATTGTGCAATAATGGCTGTGACATAAGAAATGAGTAACTATTTTCGAGATGTGAGCTCCAGCACACGAGGAGGATCTTTGCTGTTTTTGATCAATTGAGGAGAATAGCAGTATTTGTAAAAATACTGGAGAACATAAAATCAGGCAAGGTGTAAAAGTAATCAGATCTGCCAACTCACTGAGATTAAAATTGCTCTCACTGTTTTCTACAACACTGTTAATGTACCATTCTACCATAAATAAAATAGTCTGTTGATATATAACTGAAGCCTTGGTCTGAATCAGTCTACCAAAGATGAGGAGAATCATGTGGTGACACTTGGTGCCTGGCAATAAACTGCTGAGCAATTGTGAGGGTTTTCTGGTCAATAGCTGGTCTTGCTTTCATTTACCCAGAGAGTGATCAGATAAAGGAACACTCTGGTTCATGTGGGATGTGAGGTCTACTTATGGGAGCAGTCAGTGATGCTGAACCCAAGAAAAATATCTAGCATAAAACTCCAAGACACACACATTAGGAACCTGTAAAGCACCCCACCAATGTTAATGTTAAAGCAGCCCAAGTGTCCCAAAACATCCCCAATATAATAATATAACACCGTTTCTAATTTCATTTAATTACAGAATCATTATAATCTAAAGTTTTCAATTTCTGTTTACCTTTCAAGTTCTATGTTAACTGTATGGGCATGACAAGTGCTACAGGCTGTGGATCTAATCACAAGCAATTAACTAACAAGGACAGGAAACAGGCACTTTGCCCCAGTCAAAATGACATTTGAATGTAGACTTGTGTTTCCATTGCTTGCAATGGGAGATAAAAGTTCAAATGTAAGACAGTTTTTTAAAAGTAATTTCTCATTGCAGGTATTCAAATGGAATATGTTACAGGATCTTGTTTATTTCTCTTCCTTCTTTCTTTTCCAGTTTTTTCCCCCTCCTCCTTTCTGAGAAGTAAGGATTCCTTAATGGCGACTTGGGTCTGACCCTTGAAAGTGCTCTGATATGACAGCTGAAATAATGTAGAGTGAAATGAGTGGGAAAGACCTAAAATCTTTTCTTCTGATTCAGTCACTGATATACAGGAATGTAATCAATGTTAATAACATCACACAAAGTATATTACAATGCTTCAAGGTGCTCATTTGATGCAGCATTTCAATAATCTGTGACAGTTTACCCCAGCTAGTTAGCATCACATACACTGCAGCAACCTGCCAAGGCTTCTTTGACAGCATTTTCCAAACCCATAACCTTTATCACAAAGAAGACACCGGGCAATATTGACTAAGTCTTATAATCCTTGAACTTGGTGGATAAAATCATGGTCATGCCATTGGCAAATTTGCAATAGTGGTCAGTAATGTAGGAAGGGCAGCAAGTTCATGGGAATATCATCCCCTCCAAGCTATCCTCCAAGTCACACACCACCCTGACTTGGAAATATATTGCTGTTCCTTCATTGTCACTGGGTCAAAATCCTGGAACACCCAAGGGTTCAAACAGGTAGCTCACTACTACCTTCTCAAGGGCAATTATAGAAGGGCAATAAATGTTAGCCTTGCCAGTGATGTGCACATCCCTTGAACTCCCACCCACTCTATCAAGCACCAATTCAGTAACTCACATTCCACGACATACAGAGCAATGTTCCTGTCTCCAACGCAGTGCACAAGGATTCTGACCTCATGGGACCTACTTATAAAGAAAGACTCATGTCTAAGCAGGATAAGGCACCTGTATCCATGCCTGTCAGGTCTCAAACAATATGTGGAGGCCCACTAGCTGGATCTGTGCAATTGTGGATGAACAGCTGTCGGGAGTATAGCATATTATGGGATGTTACAGATCCTAGCCGTGTAGGAATGTGAATGCTTAGATTGCTGCTATAGAGACTATGACATCAATTCTATAAGAGCCTCTCATATCTGAAGATAGAATGCTAGGTGATCAGATTAAGCGCATCCATCATTTCTTTGATGTATCCGTATACCATGAAGTGGATCACACCACTGATATATCATGTACTAAGCTGGAAGGAACCAGAGGCATATAATCAAGGGATGTGGTCATCTTAAGAGCAGTGCTGTCCCCATATGTGATGTCTGCTGACCTTCCCGAAGAAAATAGGACTGGTCTGCAAAGTCTTTCCCGAAAAAGCTTCAGAATACCAAGGCAATCCTCTTCTCCTATTGCCATGGTATTACATCGTGTGATACGATAGGGCATCAGACAGTACTTAATTGGTTTCATCTGACATATCTTCACTGCTCATCCACCTTAGCTAGATCAATCACCAGGCGAACAGTAAAAACACAACTTAATTTAATGAACATTCTGTCAGCAGAAACTCCGTTTTTCAAAAAGCACTTCCCTTCAGGATCCTAACGAGCAAAGATTTAGCTCAGCTGTAATGCCAACTCAGATTAAATTTAGGAGTGCAGCAACAAAGCCATGTGTGGAGAGTATAATTTCGTATGCTCCTGTATTTATGCACAACAACTACCTAACGAATACTTTATTCACTGTAGTGCATGCCATCCTTAACATTTCTACAGCAATTTCAAACCAGGAGGAAACCAACAATGAAACATGTGGAAATCTGCCCTTCCAACATTACTGACCACTATTGCAAATTAGCAAATGGCATGACCATGATTGTATTCACCAAGTTCAAGGCTGAGAAGACTTAGCCAATATTGCCTGGTGCCTAACATGATTGGTCATGCTTGAGGTTTCTGCATCAAAAGCAAAGACAAAAAGAATATACAACAATTATCTATTCCTTCAAGCTGATTTGCCAATTTGAATGTTCAAGTGCAATTTGAAAGACTAAGGAGAAGCAAGTGACTAAATTTGATACTGAAAAATGAAACAAAATCACCGCTCCATTTCATAGATTTAATAGCTTGACTTTTGCTGCAAAGTCAACTGCCATCCAAAACTGCTGTCGAGCATGTCACCTTCTATATACATTCCCACTTCTGCAAAAGTAGCTTATAGCATTGCAGATCAGAGACACAGAGCCGATGTTTCCTGCTTATTTTCATCACTTAAAATTTCTATACATTATTAATTGCTATAAAAAACCAGTGACCCATCTAGGTTATGCTGATATATATGGGTGTGAGTAGGACTATTAATGGTCTTAGCACATGGATTTATCCTTATTTTTAATGCACAAGGTGGTTCTTATAACTACAATAACAGAATGTTTCAGGCCCTGTTTTCAAATATCTACTTTTATGATGGAACTTTCATCAATAGTACTTTTTTAAGTAAGTAAGGGAAATAGGTGAAACACATCAAAGCAAATAGAATATGCTTATCATGCACTTTGATTACAATTACTCCATAAATCCAGAAAAGAAAACAGGGGACTGTACCAGCTGTTCCTGTGAGGTCTGGTAGAAACCGTAGTATCGTAGCACTATTGTTCTGTAATTTGGAAATAATAACTTTTGACGTACTAATGAGATACTATGTAATGAAATCCTTTGGGTTGCTCTGTGACAAACAGTTGAAACAATCCTGATGTTTTTTTTTAAAAAATCAATCGAACACTTCACCTCCAGCACATGCAGCATTTTAGTTTTGCTGAAGTCAATTCTTACATCAGTAAAGGTTTCCTTTAAAACTTCCAGCATCCATTTTATTAGACTTTTAATAAGCACATCATAAATATGCCTTAATAGGGTCACACGGTGCAGCTTCTGATAAGGTTGTGCAGTCGGTTTCCATACAAGTCTGAAAAAAAGTAAATGACTTTGTTGTAGTTTTTCCTAGTTTATATTTGGCCAAGATATATAGAACATTTAGGCCAGCAAAGTTCCAATTGTTTTTGAGCACAGGAGTAATGGTTTTAAAAAAATGATAGTCCTGGATTTTGCAGTCACTGGCAAAGGGAAGACACTCCTGTTGACTTTGAAGAAAGCTGCCCACAAAGATCTAGCAAGCTCTGTGGCATTGATTTCCTCTATTACAATATATATTTCATTCTGGCACCAGCTATGAAGGATTTCTGGCGTCCAGGAACAATGAACTCATCAAGCAGACTGAGCAACCAATCAGATTGAAGAATTTTCAAACCAGGAAGTAAAAAGCACTGATTATCATTCACTTTTAACCATTTTTCAGAGAGTGAAATAAAGACTGGGACATACACATGGGATTAAGGCAGAAGCTGAAATATCAAAAACTATTTTTGAAATAAAAGGAAGGTTATTTTTTACTATTGTAAAAATCTATGACTTTTTTTTATCATGGAATGGAGGGAATGACACTCCAGACTTCTAAAATCAGTTTTTCAGGTTCAGACAGGTTGTTCAGCAGTAATTATGGATCAGTACGCTGTTAAATTCTCATGCAACAAGGCATAACATTTTCATTGGTTTTTACAATGAGAATAATGCAGACAAATTTGAAGTTCATGGCAAATCATTGATTTCTGTGCTGATTGCATCTGTAGAGAGCAAGGTATTCCTGACAGCAACTTCCAGATCTCTGCATGTAACTCTGCATGTCCAGATGCCAGAAGTTGCTGTCAGTTTCACTATCATTACAACTGCAAAATCTGGGCCATTAAGTTGAAGATCATTAATTGATTTAGGAATCCAGGCACAATGAGGTATACCCCTATGTTTGAGCATTTTGGCAGCAACAGGATTAATGATTCATACTTGAAAAGTACCATATAAAGCATTATTTTTTCTCGTCGTTTCATAAGCATTTTATTTCTTTTAAACATCAATTCACCAATTCACTTGGCGGCTCAGAAGGTAAATGTCTGATGTTGTGTGGAGCCTTGTAAACAAGTAAGGAATGAAAGAAAGAGAGAAAACAGCAACAAGAAAAAATACACAAGAAACCATCTGTAAATTAGTAACTCTGTCAAACACTCAACAAGCAGGGTGGGGTTCAAATCCTAGGTTGGCTCACTTGTATACACTGCTGAGCTTACTGGGTGAGATTAATCAAGGTGTTACGGCCAAATGATGAGGGGTATAAATCGTTCCCACTGTTCAACTCCCACCTGACCACAGCAAGGGTTTTTTGTTATTCGGGTATAACCCCTTTGTGTTTTATTTGTCAAATAAACAGATGGCAACAGGTTTTCTTGTAGGTTTAAAACAGAAGATTAATTATTTATTGATCAATACGCCTTATACCAAAATTGTCGCAATCACATCCACTCTCACATTCACTCGCACGCACGCGGACAAACACACACAAACACACAAGAAGAGACAGATAGAGAGGAAAAGGGGTAAGTGGTTTTCAAGTAAGGTAGGATTTAGTGTTAAACCTGTTGAATTCTCTCGAAAGTCAAGTTCTCATTGATTGCAGGCCTGAAGTGTTTGTAGGATTCTCTCTTGGTGGAAAGTTCAGTTTGAAGACAGAGGATCACTTTCAATTTACTGCTTCATGGAAATGTAGAATTCACAGTAGGCACCTGCCTTCTGGCTTGCTGGATTTTCTCCCCAGCTCTTAGCTGGACAAACTTCTTGGTAATCCTTCTTTCTGGGTGTCTTTCTCCAGAGAGCTACTTTTAAAGTCAAAATGGTTTTACATCTTGCCTCTGTTGGGAAATGTAGATCTCCCTTCCTGTGGTGACCCACAATGGTCCAGGATGTGGCTACTTCACATCTTCTTTGTTTTAGAAGAACCCATTCAATTTGGGAATGTTTCAGAATGGGTGTAATTGACACCTTTCAATCTGCTTAGGCATCTTTTGTTCTAAACAGACAGTGTGGCAATGTTTGAATACACATGCGTCCATCTTTTGTAGCATCATCCATTTTCTTAAAAAGGTAAAATCGATTTTTATAACTCTTCTGTTTGAGTCTGTTTTCTTCATCTTCGGACTTCTCGTAAGCGTGAGGAGGGATAATTTCTAAGGTTGCTATCTGGGCGATACCCTTACCAAGTGGATTGCTTGCACGTTGTAGAACCAAACCAATTTTAAATCCTATTGGTTTCAATTAGATGAAAATCGAGCAGGGTCTAAAGTGGGTAGGCAATCCATTCCACCAGGTACTGCCCAGGCAGCAAAGTTGAAAATTACTCCTATAGACTCTTGACTGTTACCAGATGGAGCAGCTCTTCAGAATGCATAATTTGCATTCTTGGTGTCTTGGCCAACATTCCTCCCAAACAGATTACATTGAGTAATTATGATTCAGTTGTACATTGAGCGAGTGGAAGCCCTTCCTGTTGTTGAAGACTGCAGCATAGTCTATGGCCACACGCATGCAGTTAATAACACCCTGCATCTGGGAGAATCCAGCGATGGCCCCAAATCCTGCAGCCCTCTCAGCCTGACTGTCTGGATTGGTACGAAACTGTACATATTGGCTGACCTGTTTGAACATGGCAGTGGTGACCAACACGATGCAGTGATGAGTCACAGACTGGGAGAACACACACATATCCAGAAGATCCCTGGAATGAACCTGAGGCGTAGAAATTCAGTGCCACAGTGACCTTCACTGCCACAGGCAGTGGATGCCCACCATTTGCGATGGGCTCAAATCCTCCTCCATCATGGCACACAGCTCAGCGACTGCCTCCTTGGAGAGGCACAGTCGTAAGTGACACTGATGCTCTGACATTTGCAAGAAGCAGAGCCTCTGATGGTAGACCTTCTCTGGTGGGTAGCATCCTCTGCACACAAGAGGCTGGTGTGTGCCGTGCTGCGACTTCCTGTGACCCCTTCCAGCCGCATGATCCTGGTGCTCCTCTGGGTATTGCAGCCTCGCTCCTGGAGGCTGCAACTCTCTCCCACTCCTCACTGGCAGTTTCAAAGTCTGAATGACTGAGTCTTATTGCAAATTGATACACTCACTTCTCAAGGCTTCCCACCAACGCGCACTTTGTACTGTCCAGGAAAACAATATCCCAAATAAGGAATATTAATTCATCAGTTGGAAACTTACATTAAATTTTTAATGGAAAGAAATCCTGCAGTTAACTTTTAAAAAACTGGCAGCCAAGATGGCCACCACAATTTGCATCTGTAACACCTTTTCACATTCCAAGGCCCAACAGGAGAATGAGATCTGAGGAGCATGGACCCAAAACAATGGCTTTCTCTAAGATTGCTTCATTAGCATGACATTCAAGGCACTCCTAACACTTTGACTTTGAAAAAGCAGACACCGCCAAGTGTAAATATTGGCATCTTGGGGCTGGTGGGGCCAATTCCATACCTTAAGTCTCATTAGAAGGTTTTAGAGAATACACTGAGGCAGTCATGTGATCATCTATCCACCTCTATGAAAGATGGGAGTTTACTTGAACAATTGAAATCAGGCTAGTAATTCAGACTGTGCAGCAACAGAAAGCCTGTGTGCCTCCCTCTCTCTCTCTCCATATTACACAAGTTTGAAAAGAGTCTGCGAATGTGGACCCTCCAAGCCTACAGATTGCTACAGACAGAGATCAGCAGAAGAGAGCCACCTACAAGTTTGCCTCCAAGAAAGCTCTGAGCCAAGCGGGCCAGCCACAAAGTGCACTTTGACCAGTCAAAGACTTCAAGAATACAACTTCAGCTGGAAGACCCCGAATCCTCCAACCTCACAGTCTGTGTATTTAATTTCCATTTATTCTGGACTCTAATCCAACCACAAAATCTACTTTTCACTCTGTAATCTATTTGTGTGTGTGTGATTCTTGCATGAATGTGTAGCAATTTTTTGGATCGGGTTTAGATTGTTAAGTATAATAAACTCACCTCTTTCTTGTTCAAACTCAAGAAAACCTGTCCAATTGGTTCTTTCACGATCATATTAAAGGTAAAAAGTAAAAGACTCGCAGGTAGTAAGTACAACCACTGTTTAAACAAAGGAATAAACCCTGTTGCGGTCAAGCAAGCGGGGAGCCTGTGAGCCCCTCCTCACCTGACCATAACAGTACACACAAGTGGCAAGTCTGAGAGGGCACTCAACCAGAATGCCTCCACTGTGCTCACCAAATTTGGCTTGCCTCCAGATTGCCACTGCTGCAGTTTACTCTCTATCATCCTTCCAACAATGCCACTTTGCCTCTCACAATGGCTGGTGACTGCAGCCAAGAATCATCTTCCACTGAACTTCCGCCTCTTTATACCTGGTGAGGCTCTGAAACTCTGTTGTTCTCGTGCACCCCTCACAAAATTATTAAAAGCAGGTAAAATTGGTGTTAATTGCCTATTCAACAGGCTTAATTACCTTCCGCTGCCGTCCACCTGCCAGCCCAGCTGCCCCCGTGAATATACACAAGTGGTGTAAACACATCGGGCTTCCTTCCCAATGCAATCCACTGCCATTTTGCCATGCCCCACCTCCCATCCCGTCTCCGCTGCGCTGATAAAATTCTGTCTATTGTGACTATTCATTTTGTGAGAAATTTGCTGCTATTATAGCTGCTTCATGTGGCACCCTGTTATACCATTTATTATAGAGGGAAGGTGGTTTACATACAGAGAGGCAATTTGTACGTTCTTAAATTTATAACAAGGCTCCAATAATGTATACTTGACAAAAGTATATATGTTATTCCTGTTGATATACAAACTTCAATACATAGCTTTCAAAATTTTATAAAATTAGACGATTACACTATGGCAGAGGTAGTAAATTATTTAGACATTCATTGGCTGCATCATTTCAAATTATAATACACTCGCCTTTTGTAATGTGCAGCACTGTAAACTGCCTTCAGGCAAGGGGACTGACTACTGTAAACAAGACTTTGAGTTAGGCAGAATATGCTGTATAAACAAGTTTAATAAATATATATATAAACTCAGTGATCTAATGATTAACATTTGTTCACAACTGACATCACATGTTAAAGTGACATTTTATTCGTTAACATTTTTCATTCAGTGATTCTGGACATTGGAATGTTCTACAGTTACCACCGAATTATATGTTTTCCTTTTGTACACCTAATTATCCAAGAAAGAATTCTTATAAATATGTCTTCTTACCTCAGTCCATTATGGAGATTTATATCAATTTATTTACTGCGAACTCTACTCTTTATGCCTATTTACATGTATGCTTTTTGAACTCCTTTCTGAGTCTCAGGACAACTGTAAGCATTCAATTAAAAGGAATGTTCTGTACATTATAAGTTTCAGACCTACTTCAGTTTCCTTATTTCTAAATTTATTTTTAACTTGGTCCTCTCCTTAGTTGTGTTCGAGACACCTGGTTCCACACATTCCCCCCTACAAGTGGACTGTCTGCCTCTGCACAGGAGGGATTCCTGCTAGGGGCCCACCAAAAATTATAGCAATAAAGCTGACCCTAGAATCGTTTCTGGATCAGCAGTAGAAAATACCACATCTGAAAAACCTGCTGCACCAACTTTCCACCAAATATCTTGACGTAAGGATATTGCTAGTGTCATGAAAACATGCTATGCTGAATGACGATTTTTAATTCATCAGTTCGAAACCTAAATTCAACTTTAAAAAAGAAAGCAGCTAAGATGGCCACCGCAATTTACATTGAAATACCTCACATTCCAAGGTATCAAATTGGAAATGCATGTCTGAATAGTCCTCATCCAGAAAAATGGCTTGAGCAGTTGAATGAGCTACCTGTTATTGCATTCATTAGCAAGAAATTCTAAGCCATCTTGGAACATTTACACTCGTGGAGACAAAACTCAAGGGGTAAACATTGAAACAATAAGACCTGAGAGAGATTGGAATTCTTAGACTGGAATCTCATTATAGTGCAAAAGAGAATACACAGGGATAATCATGTGTCAGTTTCCCCATCTGTGTGAAAACTTGGAATTGCTTTTGGACACATCAGACAAGCATCTGAGCTAAGCAGTGCAGGACCTCAATGGGACTGCCTCTCTCTCTCTATGTAACACTGTAAGTTTCGAATCCTGCCTGCAGGCTGCAAAACATCCAAGTTTATCATTGCTGCAGACGGAGACTCCAGGGAGAAAGTCATCTACAACACTGACTCCAAGAAAACCCTGAACCAGGTGGCCACCTCTACCAGCCGGAAACTTCAGGACCACGAGTTCATCCGGAAGACAACTGAATTACCAGACACCACAGACTATATATTCTTTTAGTTATTCTGGACTCTAATCCAACCAATCTATCCTTCTTCACTCTATAACCTATTTGTGTGTGTATGATTCTTGTGTGTGTGTATGTGGATGAAAGTTGGAATATAGTTTATTATTGTACTTAGATTGGGTTTTGATTTAAAGTACAATAAACTAACAATAAACTTGGGACACGAGGGGAGCCTTTCGACCCCTCCTCACCTGATTATAACATTCTCTAAAGGACATTTGTGAATCAGATGGGTTTTTTGACAATCAATGGTGATTTCATGGTCACGATTACTGACTAGCTTGAGTTTAAAATGGATACTGGCTTTCTACAGAAGCTTTCAAAAAAGACAGTGAGATATCGGTTGTCAATAGGAACCATGCTGAGTTGATTGATTTTGAAATTAGGTTTCAGGGGTTATGTTCAGTCCAAATTGAATTGTGCCTTATCAAGACCTTCAGCTACATGAGAATCAGATGATGGGTGACAAATTGAACATTATTCTAGGCAAATGTCTCTGTGCTTTGGTCATGAATGATCGACAGCATTGTATTCAAAGTCCTTTGCACTGAGTAAGATCTGTTCAGTAGTTTTTAGCTCTAAATTCCATGGTTGAACTGGAGCCTTTGTTGTTCACATAAGACATCATATCTTACAGGTCAAATGAGACCATGTCAGTTTAAAATACTGGTACTTAGCAGGAATACTTTTTGACAAGGATATATCATTCTGTAAGTACTGGACCTAATCCTAGGGAATGAAGCCGGACAAGTGGTAGAAGTGTCAGTGGGGGTGCATTTCGGGGATAGTGACCATAACTCTGTAAGATTTAAGGTAGTTATGGAAAAGGAAAAAGATGGACCATAAATAAAGGTACTGAATTGGGGGAAGGCCAATTTCAATATGATAAAACAGGAATAAAAACAAGAAATGCTGGAAATACTCAGCAGGACTGGCAGCATCTGTGCAGAGAGAAGCAGAGTTAACGTTTGAGGTCAGAGACCCTTCTTCAGAACTGACAAATATTAGAAATGTAAAAGGTTTTGAGCAAGTAAAGAGGGGGTGGGGCATGAGATAATAAAGGTGAAGGTGTTAATAGGACAGGGTCACAGAGAATGAAACAGGATCAGGCCAAAGTGGACTGGGAGCAGCTACTTGTAGAAAAGTCGACATCAGACCAGTGGGAGTCATTCAAAGAGGAAATAGTGAGAGTTCAGAGCCAAAATGTACCTGCTAAGGTGAAGGGTCGGACCAACAAGTCCAGGGAACCCTGGATGTCAAGGTATATAGAGTATTGGATCAGGAAAAAAAGGAGGCTTATGGCAGATTCAGAGCACTGAAAACAGTGGAGGCACTAGAGAAGTATAGAAAGTGTAGGGGGGTACTTAAAAAAGTAATTAGGAGATCGAAGAGGGGACATGAAAAAACACTGGTGGGCCAGATAAAGGAAAATCCTAAGGCATTTTATAAGTATATTAAGGGCAAGAGGATATCCAGGGAAAGAGTAGAGCCCATTAGGGACCAAAGTGGCAATTTGTGTGAGGAGCCGGAGGACATAGGTGAGGTTTTAAATGATTACTTTTCATCTGTGTTCACTATGGAGAAGGATGTTGTAGATGTGGAGATCAGGGAGGGAGATTGTGATATACTTGAACATATTAACACTGAAAGAGAGGAAGTATTAGCTGTTTTAGCAGGCTTAAAGGTGGATAAATCCCCAGGCCCAGATGAGATGTATCCCAGGCTGTTATGTGAGGCAAGGGAGGAGATAGCAGGGGCTCTGACACAAATTTTCAAATCCTCTCTGGCTACAGGAGAGGTACCAGAGGATTGGAGGACAGCAAATGTGGTACCTTTATTCAAGAAGGGTAGCAGGGATAAACCAGGTAATACGATGGGCCGAAGGGCCTGTTTCTATGCCATATAACTCTATGATTCTATTTTTATTTTGTTAAAGTACTGTATTGTTTTCAGTATGTTGTGCTGGCTCACGTCCTCTGTGTTCTTCAAACTTTAAATAAATCTGACCAATAGTTTTAACCGGGATGAATTGACCCAATAGTTTGATATTTTAAACCTTTCAGGGCTGTTGGCTGGTGTACCGACATCTACCTTGCAGAGGCTGAGCGCCAAATCTCAGATGTTTCTTCCTACCTCCCTCTGCACCATGACCCCACCACCAACCACCAAGCCACAGTCTTTAGGACTGTCACTGACCTCATCTCCTCTGGAGATCTTTGCTCTACAGCTTCCACCCTCATAGTCCCACAACCCCAGACAGCCCGCTTCTACCTCCTTCCTAAAATCCACAAACAAGACTGTTCCAGTAGATCCATTGTTTCAGCCTGCTCCTGCCCCATGGAACTTATTTCTTCCTATCTCGACTCTATCTTTTCTCCCCGGTTCAGTCTCTTCCCACCTACATCCATGACTCTTCTGATGCCCTACGCAATTTTGACAATTTTCAATTCCCTGGCCCTAACCGCCTCCTCTTCACTATGGACGTCCAATCACTCTACACCTCCATCCCCCACCAGGACAGCCTGAGGGCTCGCCGCTTCTTCCTTGAATAGAGGCCCAACCAGTCCCCATCCACCACCACCCTCCTCCACCTGGCTGAACTTGTTCTCACATTAAACAACTTCTTCTTCAACTCCACTCATTCCTTCAAATAAAAGGTGCTGCTATAGGTACCCGCATGCATCCTAGTTATGCATGCCTTTTTGTGGGGTATGTTGAACATTCCTTGTTCCAGTGCTACTCAGGCCCCCTCCCTCACCTCTCACCTTTACATGGTCTATTTCCGACACTTCCCTTCCCTTCCTCGACCTCTCTGTCTCCATCTCTGGGGATAGGCTGTCTACTAATATTCATTATAAGCCCACCAACTCCCATGGCTACCTTGACTACACCTCCTCACACCCTGCCTCCTGTAAGGACTCCATCCCATTCTCCTAGTTTCTCCATCTCTGACGCATCTGTTCTGATGATGCAACCTTCCACAACAGCGCCTCTGACATGTCTTGCATTTTCCTCAACCAAGGATTGCCCCCACTGAGGTTAACAGGGCCCTCAACCGTGTCTGACCCATTCCCTCAACCCTGTCCTCACCCCTTCCCCTCCCTACTAGAACCGAGACTTGGTTCCCCTTGTCCTCATTTTCCACCCCACCAGACTCCACCTCCAAAGGATCATCCTCCGCCATTTCTGCCACCTCCAGTGTGATGACACCACCAAACACATCTTCCCTTTCCCTCCCCTGTCAACATTCCACAGGGATCATTCTCTCCGCGACACCATGGTCAACTCCTCCATTGCCCCGAACCCTCGTCCCCTTCCCACAGCGCCTTCCCATGCAATCTCAGGAGATGAAATCCCTTTTACCTCCTCTCTCCTCACCGTCCAAGGCCCCAAACATTCTTATATAAAAGCAAAATACTGCGGATGCTGGAAATCTGAAATAAAAACAAGAAATGCTGGAATCACTCAGCAGGTCTGGCAGCATCTGTGGAAAGAGAAGCAGAGTTAATGTTTTGGGTCAGTGACCCTTCATCGGAACATTCTTTCCAGGTGAAGCAACGATTTACTTGTACTTCCTTCAATTTAGAATACTGTATTCACTGCGGTCGCCTCTACATTGGGGAGACCAAATGCAGAACACCTCTACTCAGTTCAAAAGCATGATCCCGCTTGCCATTTCAACACCCCCCTGCTCTCATGCTCACATTTCTGTCTTTGGCCTGCTCTAGTGTTCCAGTGAACATCAACGCAAGCTCGAGGAGCAACACCTGATCTTTCGATTAGGCACTCTACAGCCTTGTGGACTGAACATTGAGTTCAATAACTTCAGAGCATGACTGGTCTTTTTTTATTTTTATATTTTCATTTTTTTAAACTATGCGCCTGTTTTTCATGTAGACAGAGCTACTCGTTATTCCGCTATTACTACTCTCTCTGGACTAATGCTTTGTCTTTCACCACAAGCATTAACACACCCTTTCCCTTTGTCCCAGGACAGCTTTGTTATTTAATCTCTCCTGCCCTCTGTCCCATCACACACTTTCCCTTTTGTTCTCTTCCCCACTACCCCCCACCACCCTTCCAACCAACCCCCCCACCCCTGACCACCCCCTTCACTTGCTTAAAACCGAATTCTTTTCTAAACTTTGCCAGTTCTGATGAAAGGTCTCAGACCAGAAATGTTAACTCTGCTTCTCTCTCCACAGATGCTGCCTGACCTGCTGAGTATTTCCAGCATTTCCTGTTTTTATTTAGGAGTCCTATATGATTTTCAGTCTATAATATCCAACAATTCAGTTTTAAAAAGAACCTGGACACACTAACTCATGCACAGCACATGACAGGTCCAGATTTTGGTTCCTAGTTTGCTTATGGAGCAGAATTCCAGCTGTGAACACAAGACAAAATTGTTTGGAAAACATCTGAACTGTGACTAATTGTATTTTGATTAACCCAGTGTTTTTACTTCTATTGCTTTACTTCATAGATTTTTCCAATCATGTTTCACTTTCTGAATAGATGAGATTTTCCTGTCTAAATGTTATATTTTCCATTCTAAATTTACCTTTGATTTACTTTGGGCTGCTAAGTGGCAAGTAACATTTGTGCCACACAAGTGCTAGGCAATGACCATCTCAAACAAGAGAGAATCTAACCATCACTCCTTGACATTCAATGGCATTACGATCACTGAATCCCCCACTTCCAGCAACCAGGGGTTACCGTTAACCAGAAATTGAACTGGACCAGCCACATAAATACTGTGGCTACAAGAGCAGGTCAGAGGCTAGGAATTCTGCAACGAGTAATTCACCTCCTGTCTCCCCAATGCCTGTCTACCATCTACAAGGCACAAGTCAGGAGTGTGATGGAATATTTTACACTTGCCTGGATGGGTGCAGCTCCAACAACACTCAAGAAGCTTGACACCATCCAGGACAAAATAGCTCACTTGATTGGCATCCCATTCACCACCTTCATCGTTCACTTCCTCCACCACCAATGTACAGTGGCAGCAGTGTGTACCATCTACAAGATGCACTGCAGCAACTCACCAAGGCTTCTTCGACAGCACCTTCCAAACCTGTGACCTCTACCACCCAGAAGGACAAGAGCAGCAGATGCATGGGAACACCGCCACCTGCAAGTTCCCGTCCAAGTCACACACCATCCTGACTTGGAACTATATCGCCGTTCCTTCACTGTCACTGGGTCAAAATCCTGGAACTCCCTTCCTAACAGCACTGTTGGTGTACCTAAACCCAAGGACTGCAGCAGTTCAAGAAGGCAGCTCACCACCACCTTATCAAGGGCAGTTAGGGATGGGCAACAAATGCTAGCCTAGCCAGCGACGCCCACATCCCATAAAAGAATAAAACAAATTGTCTACTTTTTTAGTGTGTTTTTAAGTAATAATCTGGGTTTACCATATTTTGCATATTTCAGTGAAGTCAAAACATCAAATCACCTTCCTTTTAAGCTGTAAAGCATGAACTTTCGCAATTTTTCCTTTTACACTTGGGAATAAGATTCTTTGCTTTTTTTTTATCTCTTCCAATGCAAGAATATATTTTTGTAGTGTGTCACCCAAAACTGAACATGGTATTCTATATATGGTCTGACCAATGCATTCTAAAGTTTTGGCATATCTTTGACATTATAAAGTTAACTTTAGTTAGGAAAGGGTTAAGATGTACTTGCAAAGGTTTTACAAGAATTTCATTGCAGAAGAGGTGCATTATCCCAGCTGTGGCTGGTTGGCAGCTAGGCCAAAAGCTTAGGAGTTACTAACCCATAAGAAACACAGTATTCTCCCTCTTGAACCAGACATTTAGCGATGCCAAGGCAACAATGTTGTTATACACTAGTGACTTAATTACTGACTTACATTCCCTGGTAACTGCATGTACAGAGAATTTCAAACAGTTTCTTCATACCTGCAACTGAAAGAATCAGTACCATCCCTAGTTTAGTTTTGCTATTTACTTCACCAGAAATTACAAGTGGAAGAAAACGAATACAAATGCATTTTAAATGTCACAGCACCTAGCAACTGGAAGAATTTCTATCTTGAATTTATGTGTATTTGAGTGCATAATACTTAGTGATGTTCCCTCAGTACTTTCTCACTTCAAGGTCTGCCTTGTGATCCTGTGACAGAAAAGCTGGACAAAAATCTCTTGGGCTTCTGTCAGTGTCCCTTTTACACAACTCTGAAGGAGGTACATGAAAGCAAGCCTATGACGACTTTCTTCCAAAATACACCTTTAATAAAGCACTTGGGCGTAAAAAATTGTTGCAGTTGTGAATATTTTACAGGCATAAAATAGGTGCCTAAGCATCCCCTAGGTGTCCAAACAACAGGTGCTTTGCATATGTAAATAGTACGTCTAATGCCTGTTTGAGACCCTCTTTGCAAAATTTGCTAATGATGCAGTCAATGTCCCGAGGTTTGGCAGCCAAACTAGGGAGACGGGGATGTTTGGCAGGGTGGTGTAGTGGTAATGCTCTGGGGATATGGGTTCAAATCCCACCACGGCAAATGGTGAAATTTGAATTCAATTAATGGAATTAAAGTCTGGTCTAATGGTGATCATGAAAACTATTGCTGATTGTTGTTAAAAAACCCATCTGGTTCACTAATGTCCTTTAGGGAAGGAAATCTGCTCTCCTTACCTGGTCTGGCCTACATGTGACTCCAGACCCACAACAATGTGGTTGACTCTAACAATGCTCTTTGAAATGGCCTAGCAAGCCACTCAGTTCAAGGGCAATTCGGGATGGGCAATAAATGCCTCCTTGCCAGCGACGTCCACATCCCACAAAAACAAATTTTAAAAATAACAGTTTTCAAAGGACTGCTGGAGGCTTCCTTCAGAAAAATAAGTTTTAACTTTTTTTTACTTTCGTTATTGTGGAGCCAGGAGGAATAGGAGTGCTCCCTTCGGCTCCACAATAAACTCATCGGCAGCCGCTGGTCACTGCTCACCACCCTCCTGATTGCTGCCCACCACCATCCCCCCACCGCTGAACACCGCCCTCTGCCCCAGACTCAGAATGGCCTTGTCCAGTGCCCAAGCCAACTGATCTTCGTACCACCTGGGATCAGCATCCCTATGATTGGTACCTGCAGCTCACTGGTAAAAGAAAATGAGGTCATATGACCAAATTCCCATGGTCTTGTCATCGGTGTCATTAGGTGCATGCAGCACTGTGATTGTGACCTGATTTGAGGGTGGGGTGGGGTGATCCAATTTCTATGCCCTGATCTCTGCTCAGCACCTTTTGATGGTAATGTTGGTGAGAATAGGTTCTTGACAGCAATGCAGCTTAAGGAATTAAACCTTTATCATCCTGCATTGGCATTCCAATATACAGGGCCATCACATGCAAATTAATTGCAAATTCTGTAACTATTCAAGACTAGATGTATAACGGAGCAATAAGCCAAAGAAAAGTGTAAAACAATTTCAGAAATCCAAATGGTTGCGACAATAAATTGGTTGGGCACGTATCATTGTTCTCTTTGGGTTCAACTTTCAACTTTGGCTGTTGTGTAAAATGGATGATATTGGACCAACCACCATTCAATGCCCCATCTGATTTCCATTAACTTCACTGGAAAGGATAATCAGGTGGGTGCATAGTGGACGTCTGATCGGCTATCATCTATTTAACAACCCTGCCAAAGTTGAATGTTCCAGCATTTGTGTCAGCCCTGGTTCAATGATAGCCTACTCCCCTATGAATCATAACCTGTGGGTTCAAGACCCACTGCACAGGCTTGAGCACATAATCTAGACTGACATTTCGGTGCTGTACTCAGAAAGCGTGTATAGTGGGAGGTGTCATCTGTCAGATCAAATATTCATGAGGCCCTGTCTATCCTCTCAGGTATACATAACAATCCCGTGGCATTATTCAAAGAAGAAAGGGCTCTTTCCTATCCTGAGTGGCGTGAAACAGGGCTGTGTTCTCGCACCCACACTTTTTGGGATTTTCTTCTCCCTGCTGCTTTCACATGCGTTCAAGTCCTTTGAAGAAGGAATTTTCCGCCACACAAGATCAGGGGGCAGGTTGTTCAACCTTGCCCGTCTAAGAGCGAAGTCCAAAGTACGGAAAGTCCTCATCAGGGAACTCCTCTTTGCTGACGATGCTGCTTTAACATCTCACACTGAAGAGTGTCTGCAGAGTCTCATCGACAGGTTTGCGGCTGCCTGCAATGAATTTGGCCTAACCATCAGCCTCAAGAAAACAAACATCATGGGGCAGGATGTCAGAAATGCTCCATCCATCAATATTGGCGACCACGCTCTGGAAGTGGTTCAGGAGTTCACCTACCTAGGCTCAACTATCACCAGTAACCTGTCTCTAGATGCAGAAATCAACAAGCGCATGGGAAAGGCTTCCACTGCTATGTCCAGACTGGCCAAGAAAGTGTGGGAAAATGGCGCACTGACACGGAACACAATAGTCCACGTGTATCAGGCCTGTGTCCTCAGTACCTTGCTCTATGGCAGCGAGGCCTGGACAATGTATGTCAGCCAAGAGCGACGTCTAAATTCATTCCATCTTCGCTGCCTCCGGAGAATACTTGGCATCAGGTGGCAGGACCGTATCTCCAACACAGAAGTCCTCGAGGCGGCCAACATCCCCTGCTTGTACACACTACTGAGTCAGCGGCGCTTGAGATGGCTTAGCCATGTGAGCCGCATGGAAGATGGCAGGATCCCCAAAGACACATTGTACAGCGAGCTCGCCACTGGTATCAGACCCACCGGCCGTCCATGTCTCCGCTATAAAGACGTCTGCAAACGCGACATGAAATCCTGTGACATTGATCACAAGTCGTGGGAGTCAGTTGCCAGCGTTCGCCAGAGCTGGCAGGCAGCCATAAAGACAGGGCTAAAATGTGGCAAGTCGAAGAGACTTCGTAGTTGGCAGGAAAAAAGACAGAGGCGCAAGGGGAGAGCCAACTGTGCAACAGGCCCGACAAACAAATTTCTCTGCAGCACCTGTGGAAAAGCCTGTCACTCTAGAATTGGCCTTTATAGCCACTCCAGGCGCTGCTTCACAAACCACTGACCACCTCCAGGCACGTATCCATTGTCTCTCGAGATAAGGAGGCCCAAAAGAAAAGAATTCAAAGAAGAGCAGAAAGTTCTCATCGAATTAATAAACTGCTTACTCTGCACTGCTTCTTAATTTCCAGCTAAAACCAGCAGTAGATTTACATCAGCAATTAACGCTAGACTGATGTACCTCTTCAATTAAAGTCGTTTCACTTCACCTTTAATCTATGGGCAGGTTTTTGTGCAGGAGCTGGGGCTCCCTGCGCTCGGCCAAAAAGTCAGGGGAAGCCCTGCCTCCGCATTTTTTCAGACCCCAAAAATGATCCTCCAGTCTTTTGGGCTCAAAGTTTATGGAGACATGACCCCTGTCCCTTAAAGACTTTATTGGGACGGGGATCTCGCCTCCAAGAGCCGTGGCTAATCACAGGGCCAGTAGCTCAGCAGTATCGGCAGCACCACTGAGCGTGGTGGCCACTGCCGGTACTGCAGAGGCCTAGAACCCAGGCCCAGCGCTGGAACTCCAGCGAAGAGGTAGACAAGGCGAAGTTGCTGGGACCAGATTGGAAGGCCCCAGAGAGGGGGTTGGGTGTTCGGTCCAGGGAAGCGGGTCCTGGGGCACAGTTGTTCCTGCTGGGGGTCCTCTGTGGGCCACAAATTGCCCACGAAGAAGGGACCACCCCCAAGCCCACAGGGAGGGTGCCTTGTTGTCCAAGGTGTCCTCACAGCGCAGCGGAGGCCCCACTCACTGGCGGCAATGCATATTAAGATCCCAGTGACGGCGGCAAGAGGCCCTTATTTGGCCTCTGGGTGGAACGGTCATTGTTGGCCTATCCCGCCCCCGGGAGAATCGGAACCAGGAATTCCAGCATCGGGTTCTGTGGCGAGTGATCCGGCACCATCCCCACCACACCCCCGCCCCTCCACCCACGCCACAAAACCCACCATTGAGATGAGAATAAAATCCAGCCCCAAGTGTGCATATCCGGGGCAAAATAGCAATAAAATTATGTACTGAAGATGATTAATTCATTTTCAGTAAGACAGTGGTTACCAGTGCAACAAATACTTTCCTATGCAATATTGCTGGCTCTGATATTTGCAGGATATTCAATATCTGGTGCACTCTAGCAATAACCTAACTCCTTTCACAACTCGTTATTGACATTAGAGGCAAACAGAGAGAGTATTGGCAGATATGCCTATAAGTCAGTACCTGTCGGCTCAAATAATATCTGCTTGACTAGTACAGTGCACATTTATACAACTTTTCTTTGATGCTGTCCAATCAACTGTCAACCATCAGGTAACTCAGGATTTAATGAGATGTGTCGCTACAATTTAAGACAGTGGAAAAGAGAAGATTTCACCCTACAGTCTAGAAATTACACTGATTGAAAGAGAATCATGTTATACATATCAGCCCTTTCAAACTATTGGTGGCTTATAAAATACTTCAGGTAACCCTACAAGTGCTGGATTTATTTAATAAACTTACTACAAATGGTCATAGTAAAGTGGTAGATGAAATGGTACAGTCTGCTGGGAGTCAGGACTCTCTTGTAAGGCTCCCTGACACATAAGAAGGCCCATGTTTGAGCTGTTATTAAGCCAGATGAAAACTCCATGTCCTGAGTGGAAGCTTCAATTATCAGAGGTCTTAAATTCATATCCCACCATTCAAAGTGGTGACATTGAATTATTAAATCTGGAAATTTGTGGGTTGGTACCAGAAAAATTGACTGTGAAAGTGGCCAGATTGTCAAAAAACAAACTGATTCATCAGTGTCCTTCAGAGAAAAGAACCTGCCTATCCTACTCAGGAAGGCTTTGACATAATTTCAGTCCTACATAACGTGGCCAATTCTTAGTATTGTCAGGGATGGGCAATAGATGCTGTATTGTCAGAATTAATTGCATCCCAAGAAGAAATAAAAAAAAATTGACTGATCATTATTTGTCTCCTAGCTCTATTGGGCCAGGATTCCGCAGGCAGAGAAAGGTGCTAACACTGTTAATTAGAAAAAGTGTGTCTTTACTGTTCTGGATGATAGTAAAGAGTAACAGTCAGTAATGTAATGCCTCATTGCAGACACTGACACACTGGGTAGAATGCATTAAAAATAGGATATTTTCCAATTAATTAAATTTCTGCGAGGAAGCATTATCAGAGGAAGGATCATCAGTGTGTGGCCTATGAACCAAATAGCAATTTTATAATCTCCTGTTGTGACTAATCTTTCCCTTTCTGTTGCCAATCTTGGTTCGACTCCCACCAAAAGTCCAGAAACTGCCACTAGTCCTGAACACACCTCACCACTAATCTCAATCTCATCAGTGCAGCGTTCAAAAAAAAAGTGCTCGGCATATGCAGTTTGTCCGTGCAATCATGGAGACTATTAGAAGTAAACAGATAGAATTCACTCAGTTACACAAATTGGCAGGCAGCCATAAAGGCGGGGCTAAAGTGTGGCAAGTCGAAAAGACTTAGCAGTTGGCAGGAAAAAAGACAGAAGCGCAAGGGGAGAGTCAACTGTGTAACAGCCCTGACAAACAATTTTTTCTGCAGCACCTGTGGAAGAGCCTGTCACTCTAGAATTGGCCTTTATAGCCACTCTAGGCGCTGCTCCACACACCACTGACCACCTCCAGGCGCTTACCCATTGTCTCTCAAGATAAGGAGGCCAAAGAAGACACAAATTAATTTCAATAGTTGTATGCTTGACCAAATCTGTAGAAGAAGGATAGTGAATGGTAGTGCTTATGGTAATTTCTATGCTATGCTGTTCCTGAAGTGAATTATACATTATAGAAGCTGTATAAGCTGCATTTTGACAAATAAATAACAAGCTTTAAACAAGGAATCAATGTTGCACTAGTACTCTGGCAACAGACTTTATTGGGGCTTTCTTGCAGATACTGAATTATCTTTTAGCTGGCCTGTTTTGTAGTATGAACATTTGTTTTAGGTTTATTACAAAAAAAAAGAATGTTTTTCTCAGTTTCAAATCAATATGCATTGGAGTTAAATTTCCACAGCTTGGACTAAACAGTGCACAAGATCCATTAAGAAATATAGCAAGAAGGAGGGTTCTTTTTTAGAGACACTCTTTGGGGCTTTAAAATATATATAAATTCTGAATTGCTGCCCTGAGTAGGGAATGTGTGGAAAGGAATTTTTTGGTGGTGGGGCTGTTAAGGAAAACATTACTTTCTAGACTGTATTTTTTTTTAAAGATAAGGAAAATTCCTGAAGTTGGGGCTAGTTGAGAGTGCAATGGACTTTGTAACTTTAAAAAATCTGCAAATTACATATGATGTCACTCCTAATCCTATCAATTATGTATTTTCTGGCAAAAGTTTACAACCCTAATTGATGCTTAACTCACCATGATTCCTGAACCTGATTCTACTCCCTCTCCTGAGACCTGATCTCACTCTCACTGCCAGCCCCAATCTTCACCACCTTAAGGTCTGTCTGTGAAAGAAGACCTTGAGTACGTCACCAATTTTAAACCTCAACCAAAAGTTAATGAATACTCCTGGATTTCATGAACATACATGTGGGATGTTTAACAAACGATTACTTGATGCCATTACTTGATACAAATATATCATTCTTGCTCCAGTTTTAAATGTAATATATTAAAAAAATGAAGAATTAGTCATATGAGAAACACATTTGGACCCTGAGAGCAGTAAGTTTCACTGACTGTAAAACCCTGTTATTTAAACTAGACACCCATTTCATAAAGATGATTCAGGATTGTATCACTTAATTCTCACTCCTTCACTTTTGAAGCTGCAACACTGTTTATAGGCATGTCTACACCTGATGACATAGAGTCTGACCACAACTCATAGATTTCTAGCATTATTCACCATGTCTGAAGCTATCCACCAAGTAGTCACATTTACAGAAGTATTAAAGGGCAACCACTGAGTCTTAAAACATGACTAAAGTGAATATCACTTATTAATGATGTGGAGAGAAGTATAAAATATATTGATGTACATGCCATTACTGAATTCACCATATGTAGCACTGACCACAGACAGATCTCCTTTGAGCTACTGAAACTGGATGGAAAATTTTTATGATGCCGGTTTTGAATAAAATGACCTTAAAAGGTGAATTTTGAGGTTTCTACTGTGTAAGCTCCATGGATGAGTTGTTATGTACAGTTGTAAAAATTCTATGCAAACCCACATTCAAGTACAAACTGTATTTAAGACCTTCAGCTGCCAGTTAATCATGACTGAAAAGAAAGAAAATCTCAGAACTTAACAGGCAGCCTGATCTTTTAATCACTCATGACTCTGCAATGCCATTTCTGGAATGCTTCTTTTCTGCAAACTTATCCTGCAGGGTTCTTGTATCTGGGCCACTTCAGAAACCATGGTGCATACCTGGAGGGAATCTTACAAAGTAAAATTTGTGAGATTTGCGGGTGGGAGTTTACAAAGTAGGAGGAATGAAGTCACATTTATAGATCCATCACTTCCAAAATTTCCCTTGTGGCATCAAATAACTACTATAAAAATGCTTAATGCAATATTGTGAAGAAGCTGAATTAACATGTAAAAATGATCATGAATGACCTTACAACTATTTTTCTATTAATGATGAATCCTCAAAGGATCATTGCAATAACTTCCTCAAGGCAGTATCCTTTGATTTGTGTAGCAAACACTGTTAAGGAGTAAAGATAAAACTATTTTTGAAGTGTATTGAGCAAAACAAAATAGAGGTTAATAGAGCAGTAACTCTATATCATTAAAATTGGTATGTTCTGCCACTTGTCAATAATCCCTAAAGGAGAAAGATTTCTATATAAATTGTATCCATACCTGTGATGCCTGCAAGTGGTGCTCCAATGATGTTTTCCCATTTAAAGCACACAACCAATTTTCACCTTTTCTCAGTCATAAAAGCTTTATCTTGTTCCCTACTGAAAAGCCTGGTTCATGTTTCTGTGCAGTTCCACGCTTTACTCAGCTGTTGACTCTACTTCATAGAGTCATAGAGTCACAGAGAGATACAGCACTGAAACAGGCCCTTCGGCCCACCGAGTCTGACCATCAACCACCCATTTATACTAATCCTACATTAATCCCATATTCCCTACCGCATCCCCTCCTACATTAATCCCATATTCCCTACCACATCCCCTCCTACATTAATCCCATATTCCCTACCACATCCCCTCCTACATTAATCCCATATTCCCTACCACCTACCTACACTAGGGGCAATTTACAATGGCCAATTTACCTATCAATTTGCAAGGCTTTGGTGGTGGGAGGAAACCGGAGCACCCGGCGGAAACCCATTCAATTTGAATTTTCCAACTCCTGGCTTTGTAAGATATCTTATGAGTATGAGTAACCCATGAACTTTTAGTGTTTTGTAAATGTTAACAATTTAAAACTTCCACAGTAATGTCAGTATGGCTCAAATGATCCCCTAAAACCCCATCACCTGATGAAAAACTGATGTTCCTTGGACAATGCCCACTAGTGACCTGAAGATTGAATGTGCAATGCCATGGGAGATTAACTAGTGTTTATATTTTGTAAAGACTTTTGGTGGTGAAACTCCCTCTTTAAGTATGCTTAGCTTTGAATGAGCTCCTGTTCATCACGGGTAAAGTATGTACAGTTCTTCTGTTCTGCCCACAACTCAGTCCATGGACACCTCCCTCTAGATTAGTACCAGATCAGCTTTGTAATCACTCAAGTTAAAGTTGCTGATCAAATACCACAGTACAACTGTCCCTGCATTAATGCATTGCAGCGACTAACAAAAAGAAAAGGAAAGGTCAAATTTTTTGTAATAGCAAAAAATAAATTTTTGCTGGAAAATGAAAAGAGAAAAACCAACAATGTCCTTTAGGAACAGACAGTGAACTGAAATAAGAGTTGCGTGTGGAGCATAACAAGACTCAAGTATAGGTGCAGGAAGAAAACAGTAGATGAGTAAATAAAGTTGACAGTAAGTTATTTTCAAAAATTTTCATACTTTTCAAATATCATGCGGTATCATAGCAATCCTACCACTGATATGCTCTCTTTGAGAAGCTACTCCTTACCACTTACCTTCTGGTATGTTCCAAGATCAAGAATCCATTCTTCAATATTCATTTCATCACTTTCAAAATGGAATTAACAGTTTTCCTGCTTTACAATAGTGACTATGCTTCCAAAGTATTTCACCGGTTTTCATTGCATCATTGCTTTGGGAGGTCCTAAGGTCATGAAAGGTGCTACATAAGTGCAAGTCCTTTTTTTTTTAACTTCAAAATAAGTATTAAAACAAAAACGCTACAAATGAGGAAAAATTGTATTTTAAAAGAAACCATCAGGCAGATCCTCTAATAGTTTCAGTGAAACTATTCAGTGAAATGGATACTGCAGATTCTGCTGATGTTTTTAGTCTTCATAATGTATTCAATAGTAACTTTATACTAATACATCCTGACCCACTTATTTGGAGTATTTGTGTGTTAGGGGAGTTTAAAACAACAATGTAAGTATAATGCAAACATATTCTTTCTCTTCAAAATTTTATTCCTGAATGTGTGGAACATTTTCTGTCATGAGCATTTTCACTAATTGAAATGAAAATACAGCTGTTAATGAAACAACAAACACTTTTGCTTTTCCTCACACTTTCAAAGATAGAACCGAATTTCACTGGAAAGTTTGACACTAAATGCGTAATGAATGTCGTCCATTTCTTTAAAAAAATTCCCTAATGTACCTAAAATGGAATAATCTTACTGCAGATTAATATAGCACAGGAATTAAGAAAGGTGATACTCTTTAATAAAGTTTTATTTAAACCATGCCATCTCTTGAGAATTCTGGAGGAAATGGAGATTAAAACTCTGGCAAATATATAGATAAGCATGGTTCATACAAGCCCAAAATGAGATTGTATCATTCTTAGTTCTTAGAAAATGTTAATTTGTACCGGAGAATTGGACATTTAGAACAGAGCTACTGTATTTACGCCACTCCAACAAGCCAGTTGTGGGGTGGGGTGGAGGCAGTGGGGTGACATAAAATGGAGCAGGAGGCTCCAGGAGGCTTTCCCAACCCACTCCCGCCTCCACTCCGCTTTACGTAGGGCTGGGGGTGGAGGGGGGGTGCGGAAAACGGCCTGCCCGCCCCAGGCTAATCAAGGCCCTTAAGTAGCCACTTAACGGCCACTTAAGGCCCTTTACCCGCCTCCACGCGGATTTTACGTGTGGCAAGTGGGCATCCTGGAGCTGGGAAAAGCCACCTGTGAAAACCAGATGGCTGCGATCGTCCCAGGGAGTGGCCTGCTCATCGGGAACAGGGTGCCCGATGGAGGGTTGCCCCCGCTACCCCAACCACCCCCAGCACCCAACACGTCCCTCTTCCCTCCAACCGACCACCCTTGCCTCACCGGGGCCTGACCGATTACCCCCGACAAGGCAACCAAAACCTCCTGGTTCCATGTCTTTGGCTGGGCTGCAGTCTCAGCAGTGGCCACAGCTCCCGTCCACCCAATGTGAAATCCCGGACACTGACTGCAATATAATCCAGAGTAAAATGACAGCTGATGTCTCAGTTATCTTTAGCAATGATGTCATATTGGTGCTTGTTGGCTGTGATGAGGAGCAAGAGACCCACATTTACGCATGTACATATGCCTACAACATGTGACATAAAACATCACAAGATCAAACATCTGAAATTTCTGAGATGCTTGGCAAGGAAAAGATTTGTTTTCTTTCCTATTCCTTTTGTCTGCACTAAACAACATCCAACAACTGTTTCCTTTAATTGTTGTAAAATGTTTGCACATGCCGTGCAAAGAAACTGGTATGGATTGAATTTAAGGTTAGGATCTTTTCCAAATGCAGCCATGCTTCACCCTTCTGTTATATTGGAACCGCCTCAGCAATGCATCGAAAAAAAACTCCCATCATTTGCGTGGCAAAGAAATATGGATTTGGATGCTGTATTAAGGAGAATATTAAAATGAATGGGGCTTAAAGTTGGTAACAAGGTACTGAATCAGAAGAATGAAACATGAGAAGTGTATAAATGTAACTTGAACTCTAAGATTGTATTAAAGTTTCAAATATTGTGGAAGTTATCTGTTAAACTCTATTTTAATTTGTTGTTTTAAACAATATATTGATAGCTATGCTGTGGCATTGATCTCCATTGGATCTGAACCTAAAGTATGATTTCACGGGGTGAAGTTTCTGCTAGATTGCAATGGTATTTCCAGTGCAATTCACCCCAAATCGACCAAGCCAGTGCAAAAGATTGAGGAATTTCAAGTGTAAATTATGTCAGTGCAATTCAACTTTCCTCAATCTTTTGCTCTGATTTAAAAACTGTGCTGGAAATCAGCCCTGTCCACAAAACTGGTCATACCCCCAGATTGAATTAATCACTGTGATGCATTTTCACTCATTGCACCTGTTTGTGGGCTTTTTTTTAGGTGCAAGGACACTAATAGGCACCTTTTAAAAGCTTTTAAATAATAAAAAAATTGTTTATTAAAAATCTGAACTGTACACTAACAAAATTAATGAACAGTTCAGTATAGTCTTTAAGTCATTTTCAGTTGTTTAAAATTAGGTTACTCACAGGTGGTAAACTAGATATGCTTATTAAAAATCCTTGTTCTTTGTGATAAGCCTATTTTCAGCTGTATTAATAAAAATGCACCAGGTTATCACTGTTAAATATGTCAAGGAATATTTTTTTAATGCAAGAACAAAAAATTACATTTTAAACCACTGCCCAATTATGCTGGTTCATGGAAGATTTTACATTCAATGATTTGCAAATAGGTTTGAGCAGGAACTTGAGCAAATATTTCAATTCAGAAAACTAGTGTAATTTTGAGTGCCATTTGTGGCCAGATTGTAGATTGCACATAAAGTGGAAACTATATCCCCTGATGTTTAATGCAGTTCTGCTGCAGACTAAAAGTGACAGTGATTTGCCCTCACAGTAAACATACCGACACAAAGGTTTGAATTCTTCTTCTATTGGTAGCATCAAGCACGCTGACTTAAGTTTATTTCAGCAGACCACTTACAGACATATATTGAAGTTACAACATGGAAACAAGCTCTTGGTCCAACCAGTCTGTATTGACATTCATTCTCCATGCGAGCAAATAATTCTAATCACATTTATCTACTCTATTCCCATATCCCTCAATCCCCTATTCCTTTATCCACCTTTTCAATCTAATCTATAATGCTGACATAGAGCTACATTTTGCGGCAAGGCCCAAGGTCCCACAGCTGGGACCGGATGCAGAGCCACTGCCACTTGGGCGGGGCGGGGGGGGGGGGGGGGGGGGCTGGTGCGGGGGTGTGCGAGCTTGGGATCAGTATTCTGTGGCAGCCGGCCAATTAACAGCTGCTGGGCAGAGGAGACATACTACTGGAAGTGCTGGTGCCATATTTATCCTCATCTTCAGTTGGCAGCCCTTATCACCCAGTATCTAGCCTTGAAGGCACACGGGGGCTCCAACAAGGTCTAGCATCTGGGACTACTTCAGTATGTAGGCATCTTGGCTACTTCCAGTAGGCTATGCACCTACCTGCAGGAAGCACTTGCAGGGGTCGCAGGCCAGTTGTACATTGAGTGAGTGGAAGCCCTTCCTGTTGATGAAGGCTGCAGCCTAGTCTGTGGGAAACTTGATGGCCATATGCATGTAGTCGATGACACCCTGCACCTGCGGGAATCCAATGATGGCTCCAAATCCTACAGTCTTCTCAGCCTGACTGTCCGGATCAGTGAAAAGTACACATACTGGCTGGCCCTCTTGAACATGACATTGGTGACCATCTTGATGCAGCAATGTGCTGCTGACTTGGGGATCCCAGTGGATATTTGCAGTGGATCCCTGGAATGATCCTGAGGCGTAGAAATTCAGCACTACGGTGACCTTCAGTGCCACTGGCATTGGGTGCCCACCACTTCCCATGGGACTCAGCCCATTCTCCATCATGGCTCACAGCTCTGTGATGGCCTCTCTGGAGAGTGACAGAGTCTTCGGCAACACTGCTGCCCTGACATTTGAAGGTTGCTGAACCTCGGTCGGTAGACCCTCTGTGGCAGTTAACCTCTTCTTTGCACAGGACGCTGGTTGTACGCCCCTCTGTGCCCTTCTCCTGCATCCCTCGCACCCCTGAGACTGGTGTGCCTGCTGCTCCTCTGGTTGCTGCTGCCCCCACTGACTGTGGCTGCAGCTCTCTCCCTCTCTGATGCTACTCCTCACTGGAGGACCTGAAACCTGAGTGAATAAAGTCCATGGCAGGTAGATGCACTCAGTCTCCAGGGCCTCTTAAACCCCCTGCCCCCCGCTTTACCCACACAAGTTTGCACTCCGGCGGCATGCCCCACAGTTCTGGCGAGTTTTACCCTTCTACCAACTGACACTGCCAATGCCCGCGCTGTTCCAGCCTCCCTCCCAAGGCATGCTAAGATTCACGATGGCTGCCATCGGAAGCCAGAACTGGCCTCCAGCTAGCCAACTGCCTCCTTTTACCTGGCGAGGCTTTGAAGCCCCATGGTTCCCATGCACTCCCGAAAGAAAGCTGAAAACCCTTGTAAAATCTAAGTCAATTGCCTGTTTAATATACTTTGTTACTTTCCTGCTATTTGTGAGCACTAGGTCCTCTTGCTATGCTGGCCACTGCTTGGAATATCTGGTTACGACGTGAAGACATCAGACTTCCATCCTGATTCCTTCCATCCCAATATTCTGACACCTCCCGCTTCCTAGACTAACCCCAATGGTCTGAGAAAATTCAGCCCATAGTTTCTGCTTCAACTACCAACGCTGGCAGTTAATTCCATAGTTTCACAAATCTCTGTGCAAAGAAATGTCTCCTGCCCTCTGTTCAAATTTCTTGTATTTAATCTTGTATTAATGACCCCTGTTTCTTGGCCCCCTTCAACTACTTGAAAAGGTCTGCTTCTATATACCCCATCTCACCATTTCATAATGTAAAATACTTCTATCATATCACCCATAATCTGTGTTGTTCCAATGAAAAATTACCCAATTATTACCTCATACCAGGCAGCATCTGTAACATTACTTGATCCTTTGGTGTGTGATCTGTTTTAAGACTCACAGGACTACAAGTAATATCCAAAGTAAATGTGGGTTTTATTATACTTTAACTGGAACATATATATACAAACAGTGACTGCACAAGCTACATCTAAATGCATCTTGCCCTGTCAGGTTCCACCCACAACAAACTAGTCATGTGTGACACAACATCACTTCCACCAGTGTACTTCACTTACAGCTTCTTAAGTTGGTCCGTTCTTAAGGTTGTCCCACAACCTCCCCTTTTTTTTTACCAAAGATAAAAACTTATGTACAATAAGCAATGGTGTTGTGGCTTGGACTAGCTATGCATGATTAAAACAAAACATTATTTACAAGTAAGCAAATTTAACCCTCCCTAAAACATAGAGGAGTTTGCTTCTTCATTCCAATCTGGTTATCGTCAACCTCTTTCCTTGTTTGGAAATCTTAGAAAGAGTGATAACTGGCAACATCATGAATCACCAGCCATCCCTCTGGCCTCCAGGTACTTGCTGCAATAAACTGAAGCTGGAGGAGAGACTCCCGACCATATTGCATCTTCATGTCAAGACTCCCAGCCTTTGTGTCATCCTTTACATGGACCGACCCAATACACTCGACCTGAATATTTTGTACCGTCTTCGGTGTGATACTGACTTCAGGTATTGTGATGATTCGTAAATCTTGGCATACAGGAAGTCCTGCAATAGCTGGTCCAGTTGTGTCTACAATATAAAATATTTGTGGTAGCCATTTGGAGCTCCCATAGCTGTACTGTAAGGCTGTCATTCCAATGCACTTGTTTGGAGAACCTTTGCAGGCAGTCAGCCGAGCTGTGGTGGGTTGCATCATAGATTCCCATTGCTTTAAGTACACATTCTTCAATATACGGATGGGCAAAATATTTGCACTTGCTGTGGTGTCAATTTTTACTCTGAGCTTATGCTTGCCACTCTTCTGAGGACATACAATCCCAATCATGGTGAATGTCTTAGATTGCATGAAAGCATTGACATATTGATCTAAATTGACTATGTGAAATGCTTGCTCGCTGTTTGCACAAGCACACTTTTCATTCGTGTCCTCCTGGCAATCTGTCTCTCTGCCAACGTGATGTATCTGCTTGGGCTTTTGTTGTGTATTGGCATACCTTTTGTTGTGTTTGCCATCCTGTTCTCTCTGCATGTGATTTGCCACCATTCCTGTGTACAGTCTCTGAGCTGGGCCTTCTGCACTGCCTTGCCCAATGTCCTTGCATGTCATAAGCTTTGCATAGGTCCAGCTACACCGGACAACTGCGAATTGGGTGAGACAGCCCACATTTGTCACAAGGCTTAGTTGGCTTTGAGCTTTGGTTACCATACCAATTGTTGTAGCCACCCCCAAAGCTTGTAATTGTTGGTGCCCAGCCATGCTGGCTTCAAATTTTCTTCCACATTAATTAGTGCATCTATAGTGTTCCCTTTCTTCTTTTCTAGCAGATATTTTTGAAAGGCCTCTAGTGGGGTAGACATGATTACTAGCTCTATAACCCATTCCGATAATTCAATATCTGTGAAGTCACAATACTGAGTTTTATCTCGGCTCCTTGTGACAAACTGGTTAACGGACTCATCTTGCCTTTGCTGGTAGGTTATAAGTTCAAGACTATGTACTCTGAAAATAACCTTCACTTTGAGTTGTTGCTCCAGGAATGCCCATATCTTGTTAGGGTCCTTCTGGTCTTCAGCTAACAATCCTGACGTATTGATCTGTTTCAAGCCCTCGTTGCCCAATGCGAAATTAATGTTGGTAGCTTGTTTCTCTGGTTTTCTCACTTCTTGATCAAGGAAACACAGCTCCATTCACTGTCAAAACAGTTTAAATTCAGATGTTATGTCCGACACCATCCAGTCCATAACCAGATATCTGTAAGCTACTGTTTTGATGGTCCTGTTTTTTTTATATATAAATACAGATTTTCCACCGGTTTTCTTTTTCACAGGCACAGTTCTTTTTGTTTCCTTTTTAAGACAGATTTGCAGGCCTGCCCCTTTTAAGAGTGAGACAACATTTGTTTTTAAACCAAGCAACAGTTGTGTTTACACAGGCTGGTTCTTTTTTTAGCTGTGAGCTGCCTTTTTTTTTAAAACAGAGGAGTTTTTTTTAAAGAGGGCTTGAGCTTGCGGTATCGGCACCTGCCACAACCAGCCTTTTACTTTGAGCTGGAACTCCAATGGTGCTGTCGACTTGTTCCCTCAATTATTGTCTGAGGCCCCACCCAAAAAGCTAAAACAAAGCCAGGAAAGCTAAAACACTCGTGCATTTAGCTACTGATTTTCAAATTTTTCAATCCACTGCCAGATAGGTGAAAGTTCTGATTTCCTGGTAAATTTCCTTCTGTACTCATAGAAACATAGGAACATAGGATCAGGAGTAGGCCATTCAGCCCATTGAGCCAGCTGTACCATTCAATACGATCATGGCTGATCAATACTTCAATACCTTTTCCCAAAACTATCCCCATATCCCTTTATGTCATTTGTATTTAGAAATACTTTAAACATATTCAATAACTGAGCTTCCACAGTCCTCTGGGGTAGAGAATTCCAAAGATTAACAACCCTCTGAGTAAAGACATTTCTCCTCATCTCTGTCCTAAGTGGCTTCCCCCTTATTTTGAAATTGTGTCCCTTGGTTCTAGACTCCCCAACCAGGGGAAACATCTTACCTGCATCTACCCTGTCTATCCTTTTAAGTATTTTGTAGGTTTCAATGAGATCCCCTCTCATTCTTCAAAACTCTAGAGAATACATACCCAGTTTCCCCAATCTCTCTTCATAGGACAGTCTTGCCATCCCGGGAACAAGTCTGGTGAACCTTCGTTGCACTCCCTCTCTGGCAATAATATCCTTCCTAAGGTAAGGGACCAAAACTTCACATAGTTCTCCAGATGCAGTCTAACCAAGGTTCTATACAATTGAAGGAAGACTTCACTACTCCTGTATTCAAATCCTCTGGTGATAAAGGCTAACATACCATTAGCTTTCTTAGTTGCTTGCTGCACCTGCATATTAGCTTTCAGTGACTTATTGACGAGCAGACCCAGGTCCCTTTGTATATCTACACTTTCTAATCTCTTACCATTTAAGAAATACTCTGCACATCTATTCCTCCTACCAAAATGGATAACTTCATATTTTTCCACATTATATTCCATCTGCCACATTCTTGCCCAGTCACTAAGTCTGTCCAAATCCCCTTGAAGCTGCTTTACATCTTACTCACAACACACATTCCCACCTAGTTTTGTGTCATCTGCGAACCTGGAAATATTACATTTGGTCCCCACATCCAATATTGCAAATAGCTGGGGCTCAAGTACTGATCCTTGCGGTACCCCACGAGTCACAGCTTTCTAACATGAGAATGATCCATTTATTCCTACATTCTGTTTTCTGCCTGTTAACCAATCCTTAATCCATGCCAGTATATTACCTCCTATCTCATGTGCTTTAATTTTGCTAACCAACCTCCTGTGGGAGACTTTATCAAAAGATTTCTGAAAATCCAAGTATACTACGTCCAACAACTCCCTTTTATCAATTCTGTTAACATCCTCACAAAACTCCAACAGGTTCATCAAACATAGTTTCCCATTCATAAATCCATGTTGACTGTGGCCAATCAGATCATTATTACCCAAGTGTCCATTTATCACATGCTTTAGAATAGATTCTAACATTTTCCCTATGATTGATGTAAGGCTAACAGCTCTGTAGTTCCCTGTTTTCTCACTCCCTCCTTTCTTAAATAGTGGGGTGACATTTGCTACCTTCCAATATGTAGGAACCGTTCCAGAAGCTATAGAATTTTGGAAGATGATTACCAGTACATCCGCTATCTCTATAGCTACCTCTTTCAACACTCTGGGATGTAAAATATCAGGTCCTGGGGACTTATCAACCTTCAGCCTCATTAATTTCTCCAATACAACCTTCTTACTAATACTAATTTCCTTCAATTTCTCATTTTCCCTAGTCCCTTGGATCTCTAATTTTGGGAGACTTCTTGTATCTTCCTCAGTGAAGACAGACACAAAGGGCTGAATTTTATTCGGGCGCTGCGCTGCGCAGCGGCACCCTTTCAACTCAATGTGACACCCCCATTTAGTGGCCGCTGCAGAGCCCCGGTGATATTATGCGCGGGGGCTCATGTGAATCATGGCGCCAAACTGCCCTCCCCATATTACGTGGGGAGAAGCGGGACATTCCGCACGGTGAGAGAGTTTTTGACAGCTGTGCAGCAGGTGCTGGGGCCCTATTTTATGCATCCCAGCACCTGCTTCCTGACAGCTGTCAAAGAATACTTACCTGACTACTAAAGAGTGGGGCTGCTGTCAATCTGGCAGCAAAGCAGAAAGTGCTGCAGAAATCCAGCAGGTCAGGCAGCATCTGTGGAGAGAGAAGCAGAGTTAACTTGTCCAAGTTCGCAGACTTGAAAGTTAACTCTGCTTCTCTCTCCACAAATGCTGGCTGACCTGCTGAGTGACCCCATCACTATCTGCTTTGCTGCCACATACTTGCCCTGCTGTGTCCTATGAAGTTGCGATCCTCTTCTCCCACTCAAGTGTGACATTGTAGGCATGCCGCAACTGGGTGAATAATCTTAATTTTGCACATTCCAGAACGTGAGACTTAAATGGACCATAAAAGGTATTACAGAGGTTTACAGCGAACACACTGACACAAATGGGAATGCACGGGTGTCACAGCAAAGCAAATATGTCTTTCACTAAATATTTCTCACCAACATGTGTGTCCTTTTCTCTGTGCGAATGATGTGTGCCACCATGCAGTGTCAATGTCACATCCCTTTGCACTGTTGGCCTTCCAGGAGAGCCAACATATGCAATAACATCATTGCCATGCCACCATTACACATGCGCGTCTCCATGGATTCAGTGACATGGACATTGGCTCAGTCAGCTTCTGCCTCTAATGGTCTACACAGGGATGCTGCAGATGTGGACTGGTGCACAGCAGGTGAGCGAGGGTGATGTGTGGCTTGCAGAGCTCATGTCAGTTCCTATGGAGCAGACAGCCTTTGTCTGATAAGCCACTTCTGTACATCCCTAGCTCACACCTAGCCCTGCGTGGATAGCCTGGGTGCCATCTGCCCTCCCATGTGTCTTTCATGTTGTAGGTCTTCAGCGTCCTCATAGTCCGAGGAAGAATCCTGTTGACATCTCTCCTCATCATGCCTGGCTCCTATTGGGTGCGTAGTTGTGTAGAGCAGCAAAGAAAGGAGCTGGCCTTTTCGGCCCGTAGTACAGGGTATCACCCTATCCATCCAGGCATTGGAGGCGCTCTTTCAGCAGGCTGATCTCCTGTTCGATGGTGGATCATGTAGCTCAGTGGCTGGCGTTGTAACTCTCCTCTGCAGCAGTGATGGAGTCTCTCACTGGTGTTAAAAGCCATGTCTACAAAGGATAGCCCTTATCTCCAAGAAGCCACCCCTCCATCTGAGCCAGTTCAGTGAACAGCGGTGGTGGCCGTGACTGGTGCAAGACCCAGGTGTCATGGCAGCTGCCTGAGAAGCGGTCACACATTCGCTGCAAGCATCTGTGGTGTTCACATAACAGCTTCACCTAGATTGAGAGGCTCCTTTAATGATAACGTCTGTATGTGGTAGCCTGGCAGATGGCCTGATGGCCACATGAGTGCAGTCTATGAACATTACAACCTATGGTTCACCGGCAATGGTGCCAGAACCAATGGCCCTCTGGGTCTGGCTGTGAGAGTCCATCCTGAAGCGGACATACTCACTGCCCTCCGGTGCAGGGCATTGGTGACCTCCCTGATGCAGCGGTGCACTACAGACTGTGTGACCCCACAAAGGTCTCTGGTGGGCCCCTAAAAGGCTGCAGAGGCGTTAGGCTTGAGAACTTCTGCTGCTATGAGCAACAAAGACATGGGATGTCCATCGGAGCCCATGGGCTGCAGGTCATCCTTGAGCAGGGCATAGAGACGTGTCACCACCCTCTCTAGACGCGCAATCTCCTCTGACACTGGTGCTTTGACATCCGATGGCATGTCATGTGGGGCCTGTAGATGCACAGCAAACTTAATGGCGAGATCCCCTTTGGGGCTGCTGCTCTTGACCGGGGGCCTCTAAATGGATTGCACCTGCCTGTTGGTATTGCGTCTGGCGCATATGGATCTTCAAATGTAGAGGATCACACAGTGTGATCCACCGTCGCTAATATGCGTCGGGCCCTTCACGACGTCTCGGGTCAAGGTGGGCCTCTCCCCATAGCATTTCACCGGCCCCCGCGCCGTAATCCACGGAGTTGAGGGGCAGTTAAAATCCAGCCCAAAGTAATCATTTAGCATCTCTGCCATTTCTCTATTTCCCATTATAAATTCTCCTGACTCTGCCTCTAATAGATCCACATTTGTCTTAGCCAAACGTTTCCTTTTTACGTACCTAAAGAAGCTTTTACAGTCCATTCTTATGTTTTTTGCTAGTTTACATTCATATTCTATTCTCCCTTTCTTTACCTGTTTCGTGGTCCTCCTTTGCTGTATTCTAAAATCCTCCCAATTCTCAGGTTTACTACTATTTCTGGCAACTTTATAGGCCTTTCCTATTAATCAGATACAATCCTTAACTTCCTTTGTTAGCCACAGTTCATTGCCTTTACTTTTGGGGTTTTTGTGCCTTGAAGGAATGTATGGTTGCTGTAAACTATACATTAATTCTTTGAAAACTACCCATTGTCTATGCACTATCGTACCTTTTAACGTATTTTCCCAATCCACCTCAGCCAATTTGCCCTTCATACCTTCATAATTTCCTTTGTTCAGATTTCATATTTTGGCTTCCGATTGAACTACCTCACTTTCAAACATAGTGTGATATTCTATCATATTATGGTCACTCATCCCTAAAGGTTCTTTTACAACAAGATTATTAATTAGCCCTTTCTCTTTACATAATAGCAGATCTAAAATAGCCTGTTCTGTCTATTGGTTCCTCAACATCCTGCTCTAGGAAACCATCCCTAACACACTCCCGAAACACGTCCTCCACAACATTAGTGCTCATTAGGTTTACCCAGTTTATGAGCAGATGAAAGTCACCCATCATTATTATATTACCCATGCTACATGCTTCTCTAATCTCCTGATTAATACCACTACTGTTTGGTGGCCTATCAACAACTCCGACCAATGTTTGCTCCCCTTGCTGTTTCTTAGCTCCATCCAAACAGAATTCACATTTTGTTCTTTCGATCTGAGATCTTCCCTTACTAAAGTACTGATCCCATCCCTTATTATCAGCACAACACCACCTCCTTTTCCTTTATTCCTGCCCTTCCTAAAGGTCAAATATCCTTGAATATTCAGTTCCCAGTCTTGGTCACCCTGTAGCCAAATTTCCATAATGGCAATTAGATCATACCCATTTACCTCTATTTGTGCCTTTAAATCATCTAACATATTGTGAATGCTGTATGCATTCAGATAGAGTGCCCTTAACCTTGTCTTCTTGACATTATTCTGCATTCTAAACCTAATTGTTGCTTGCCTTTGTTTCGCCTGCCTTTTAATGTCGCCTGATACTTCTCTACTTCCTGTTACCAGCTTTACTTCCTTCCAATTTTACCTCCCCTCAGGTTCCCATCCCCCTCAGAAGTTTGTTTCAACTCTCCTCAACAGGACTAGCAAAACTCTCTGCTAGGATATTAGTTCCGGTCCTGTTAAGGTATAGCCCGTCCATCTTGCAGAGGTCCCACCTGCCCCAGAACCAGTCACAATGCCTCAGAAATCTGATGCCCTCCCTCCTACACCAAGTCTCCAGCCACATGTTTAATCGATCCTATTCCTATGCTCACTAGCATGTGGCAATGGGAGTAATCCTGAGATTACTGCTCTTGAGGTCCTGCTTTTTAATTTCCTTCCTAACTCCCTAAAATCTGCTTTCAGGACCTCATCCCTCTTCCTAGCTATTTCATTGGTACCAATGTGGACCATGACTTCTGGCTGTTCACCCTCCCCCAGAAGGATGTCCTGCAGCCGCTCCGTGACATCCTTGACCCTGGCACCAGGGAGGCAACACACCATCCGGGAGTCACGTTTACTGCCGCAGAAGCGCCTGTCTGATCCCCTGACTATCGAATCCCCTATCACTATTGCTCTTCCACTCTTGACCTCCTCACAGATTTTCAACACCTCCTGGGGTTCTGACTGTAGTCTAGATCACTAACGTGTTATAGGGTCTCCTGCTGACTGCGTTCCAGTCTCTTCAGTCTCTACAAGTAGGCAGTCTGCTGTTCCTTGTTTGCTCTTTGTTGGTGTGTTCTTCAGAAAAAATCTAATGTTGCCATGATGTAATTTTTGGTAGTCTTCAGAAAAAATCCCAAACATTGCCACCATGTAATATTACTTGTTCCTTTGGTGTGTGATCTGTTATAAGACACACAGGACTACAAGTTCTATCCAAAATAAATGCGGGTTGTATTAACTTTAACTGGAACATATATATACAAATGGTTACTGCATGAGCTACATCGAAACACGTCTTGCTCTGTTGGGCTCCACCGACATCTAACTGGTCATGTGTGACAGGCCATCACTTCCTCTGGTGATCTTCACTTACAGTTCCTTAAGGTGGTCTGCCTTAAGGTGGTCTGTTCTTAAGGCCATCCCACAACAGCATCCTAGTGAATTTGCACAGTATCTTCTCTAAAACCTCAATTTGCTTCACATCGTGTGGAACCCAATACTGCATTGAGGTGTTACTAATGTTTTTTAAAAGGATCATCATTACCTTTTGGCTTTTATATTCTCTACCTCTGGTGAAATCTAAAATTTTATTGGATTTTTTTTCTTTACAGCCTCATCAACCTGAAATGCTGCTTTAGCATCCTATGAACCATTACAGTCAAATCCCTTTACTCTTGCACTGCACCAAAGCTATTTCCATTCAGAGTATAATTGCCTTTTTTAAGTAAAATACATCATGCTACTTTGAATTCAATCTGCCACTTTTAAGCTCATTTCGCCACCTAATTAATATCCCTTTACAGTTTCCTTTGGTCTTCAAAACAAGTGACTATTCCACCAACACTTCATTTGCAAGTACAGATACAGCATGGCCAGGAAAATGTACTTTCCTGGTGCGGGTAGCAGCTATAATTTATCTGTTCCTTTGTGTTCCACAGCTGTTTAACAGGCCCCAGCTGCTTTTATCACAATGATTCGGGCTGTTAAATCACACAATTGCTACCTGCAGTCCTTCTGCCATGGGTGTTTTCCCACCACCCCCGTTAATTTAAATTCCTGCACTGCTCATATTATCACATAGTAGGATGTTTGATCGACTTCCAGTTGTGCTGGAGGCTATTAATTATTTGCCTTATTAAGGGCATTACTAGTAACAGTTGAGGAATTAGTCCATGATGTCATGTGTGCAACTGACACATCTATCCAATTAGAGTTTACGGGCAGGATTTTCAGAGGCCCATGGGGGCAGGACCGGAGACTGGCAGGCCCAAACATTCGTGCCCCTGGTCGGCGGCAGGCAAGCGTGACTCGCACTGCCTCGGAAACATGGCCAGTAAGAGGAGGCGACCTCCAGGTGGGAGACAGTGGGGAGGAGGAAGGAGATGGCGCAGCACTTTATCTCACTGGGGATAGCTGCAACTGATGGCCATCCAGTGGAAGGGTTTCTTTCCCCTTCACTATCACAGGCTGGCAGCTGTGGCCGTTTTTAATTTTTGTTTAACTTTGTCTTCAGAGGACACCTTCATCTTGGGGCGCCCCTTCTTTCTCTCTTTGCAGGCATCAGCATCTCTCACCTCAGATGGTAGGGTTGTTGATGTGTCATCACTGGAGGGCCTCCCATTGGCCCTCCAGCCTCAGCAACCCACCCACCATCCTTAATTGGATGGGGTGCGCATCCTCTGGCCACTAATTAGCCAGCTCACCAAAAATCAAGTCAGGTGACTATTCGGAGTCCCAACATCAAAAGGAAAGTCCAACCCCCTGTAATGATTTATACATTGCCGAGAACCCAGTTTTCAGCAGGAAAGAAGTGAGCTTTCTGAGCCAAAAGCTAAAATCTGCTCAATATGTCGCAGAAGAAAACTGTATCAACTGAACTTTATGTCCAGACCAATGAATAATTCTTCTCATTGGATATAATTGGAGTCTAAATTCATCATTTATGCTCCTGTGTTTTAGGTATCAAATAGGTGTGACATTGACTAACTTAGAAGTGCGAGAATCTACACCCAATTTACACGGGTACCTGCATCACTGCAAAATACATCCTGAGATTGTTTTGAGCTGATCCTGGCAGCTGCCTGGAAAGAGCACAACATTGATTTTAATATTAAAATTAGGATCCTGTTACTGAATAAGAAACAATTTCTGAAATTTGGGCGTGGAAGTGCCTGATTTCCTGGGTCTTGACCTTGACCAAGAAGCCATTGCCTTAACAGTCAGAAAGCATGCTGCAGAAGTGCTATTTAATGGCATACTCACTTCAACTGAGGAATTGATAGGGTACTGGAGATGTTTTTTCTGAATCTTGATGACTGTTGCACTGAACTGAACTCGGAGGGTGATTTTTTGTAGGTCCTGCACTCTTGCAAAGGATTGCCTTCCTAACATTGTTAGAACATCAGTGTTCTGTTTAATCTGCTTTTGGCACCATGAGATGAGCAGCAGCAACAGCAGCAGGAAGGCAGCAAAGCACTTCACAGGCTGCTAAAGAGGGTGAAGGTAGGCAGCATGGTGGACGCCTTACACCATGAGAGTGCACAGGCACCAGACTTCAAACCTCACCCTTACAGAGAAGCAGTGCATCAGGTGGTTCTGGGGCTACAGGAAGGTGTCCAGTACTCTGCCGCCTGCTCAACCAAGACGTGTAACCCAGCTCCACAGCACTGCCTGTGGCTACGGAGGTCACTGTAGCCCTGCGGGTGCCATCAGTAACATCCCTCAGTTTGTTGCATACACAGAAATGAAGGAGGTCACAGATGCATTATTTGGCTGTTCTCTCACCACTGACTCCAGCCCTCTCCCTGGCAACTGTCTGAGGCTGAACCAGATTGTTTGCAAACTTATCGTCATATTTGATCCCGAGATGAGCTTCTGACCACATATCCGCACCGTCACTAAGACTTCCTATTTCCACCTCCGTAATATCACCTGACTCCACCCCTACCTCAACTCATCTGCTGCTGAAACCCTCGTCCATGCCTTTGTTCCCTCTCGACTTGACTACGTCAATGAACTCCTGGCCAGCCTCCCACGTTCTATCCTCCATACACTTGAGGTCATTTAAAACTTTGTGGCCTATGTCCTAACTCACACCAAGTTCAATTGGCCCAGCACCCTGTTCTCACTGACCTTCATTTGCTCCTGGGGGAGCAACACCTCAATTTTAAAGTTCTCATCCTTGTTTTCCTTGCCCCACCCTATCTCTGTAATCTCCTCCAGCCCCACAACCCTCTGAGATATCTGTGCTCCACTAATTCTGGCCTTTTGAGCAACCACAGTTCGAATTGCTCCAAAGTTGGTGGCTGTACCTTTAGCTGTCTGGACCCTAAGCTCTTCAATTTCCTCCCCAAACCTCTCTGATTCTCTACCTCACTTTCCTCCTTTAAGATGCTCCTTACATCCGACTTCTTTCACCAAGCTTTTGGTCATCTGCCCTTATATCTCCTTATGTGGCTTACTGTCAACATGTATTTTATAATGCTGCTGTGTAGCACCTTGGGACGTTTTATTACGTTAAAGGCGCTTTATAAATACAGTCATTGTTATTGTTGCTAGCACCAGGAATTCATCACCTTCCTAATGGAGGCTGGAAGCAGGAAGAGAGACTGGTAGACTTTGTGAAAGTTGCTGGATTTTCTCAGGTACTGGGTGTCATCCACTACACCCAGTGTGGTCCAGCATGCTTATGTCCGTGACTAAGTTCTCGAATTCAACAGGAAAGGATTCCATTCATTAAATCTCCATCTTGTATGCGACCATAGGGAATGAATTCTGTTGGTTTGTGCCTGATATACTGTAAGCAGTCATAGTCATTCATCTTGCGCCAATTGTCAATATCTCCTCTCTTCCACTCAGATAGTCAGGTGTAAGTTGCCTGCTTGGGAACAAGGGCTATCCCCTGAACACCTGGCTCAGGATTTCTGCCAGGAACCCAGCACAAATGCACAGCATGCATACAAAATGAGTGCCAAGGCAGATCTCAGGCTGTCTTAGATCAGAACACTGGGATTCTGAAGCAAATGTTCCAATGGCTTGATAGCTGTGGAGACAGCTTCAATATAATCCGGAGTGAGCGTCATTGCATGTTGCACAAGTTCACCTTGGAAAAGGGACAAAGATTGAAACTGCATGAGCAGGAACAAGTTGAGGAACAGGAAGAAAATAGGAAAATTGGAACAGGAATAGGTCATTCAGCCCCTTAAATCTGTTCCTCCATTCAACTAGATCATGACTGATCTGTACCCAACTTTCATCCATATCCCTCTTACCTAACTGAATTCTATCATAAAAGCAAAATACTGCGGATGTTGGAAATTTGAAATAAAAACAGAAAGTTCTGGAAATACACAGCATGTCTGGTAGCATCTGTGGAGAGAGAAACAGAGATAAAGTTTCAGGACTGTGACCTTTCATGAGAACACATGATGAAAGGTCACAGACCTGAAACAATGGTCTGAAGTTTATCAGAGCGTCACTATCTGCGGTGGCACGCCTTGAAGTCGGCGGTGTTCCAACACGAAAGCGCTACCACAGAGCCCTTGCAATATTACTCGTAGGGGCTCATTTAAATGGAGGGGGCGGAGCATCTTCCCCCGATACCTTATAGCGGCTGGCTGCTGCGTCCCTGGAAACGGTGTCCGGTGCCACCGTGTAGGCACCAACGCCATTTTTAAAGGGCTTCAAGCCCTTCAGGTAAATTTACATTTTTAAAGCACTATCAATACACATTTCATACAAATAAAACAATAATACATGGAGACCCTTTCCCGACCACCATAATGTTTTTTTTTACTGTCAGATGTCATTGAAATGTGTTTTGGTCCCAGCATGAGCATCCCCCCCGCACCCTCACCACATTTGCCATTCAACCTCTTCCCACCATCCGCACAGCCAATGATTGTTGTTTTTCCTGCTCCTCCCCTCCCACCCTGATAATTTCAATCCTCCCCCCTCCCCACCAGGGTTTTGCCTTGGAAATCCGCATGGAGGTCCGAAGGCACGCGAGTTGAGACCAGAGGCCGTAAAATCGGCGTGGGACGGCCGCCAGGAGCAGGTAAGGCAATTTGCATTAATTTAACTTAATTTTAATATTTAAATGATGGCCCCACCACTTGGCGATGGCAGGGCCGCACTGAGGCCTTACCACCGCCGGTAATATGTGGCGGGAACTTCTTGGTGTCATGGGTCTTAGCGGGCATCCCCCGCAAGCATTCTATAGGCCTCCCCGCCATGATCCATGACGTCGAGGGGCTGGTAAAATCCAGCCCAGTAACTCTGAAATCGATCATCTCAGTCTTGAAAGTTTCAGCTGGCCCAGCATCCACAGGACCTTTGGGGGAGCAGGTTCTAGATTTCCACGACCCCTTGTGTGAAAAAGTGCTTCCCGATATCATGCCTAAATGGCCCAGCTCTAATTTTAAAATTATGCCCTCTTGTTCTGGATTCCTCCGCCAGACTAAACAGTTTACCTGGATCTACCCTAGTGAATTCCTTAATCATTTTAATAACTTCAATTACATTACCTATCAGCCTTCTAAATTCAAGGCAATACAAACTGCATCCTCATAAGTAAACCCTTTAAGCCTTGGCAGCATTCTGGTGAATCTGCGCCATACCCCCTCCAATTAATCTTTTCTCAAGTTTGGTGTCCAAAACTGAACACCAGATGGGGTCTGACTAAGATTCTGCCTGACTTATTGATTGTTTTCAGCATTTTCTGTTTTCATTTCAAATTTCCAGCATCTGCAGCAATTTGCTTTTTATAATTTCTCGGTGATTGGAATTAGAAAGAAGATTCACATTGATTACTCTACTTCAATAATTGAGCTACAAGGAAATCAGGCTATTTCCATTGGTAACAGATGAGGAATATGATCCAAGTCTTTAAAATTATTAATGGAATTCAGAGATTTCTTTGGGCTGAATTTTGTTCTCTTGTCGGAGGTGGGTTTGGTGGTGTGGGAAGCTGGTGAATCTCCACAGAGCCATCTGCCACGAAACCTGCCACCATATCTCGGTGTGCCAATTTTGTCAGAGGCGGGGAAGTACCATAAGAACATAAGAACTAGGAGCAGGAGTAGGCTGTCCGGCCCCTCGAGCCTGCTCCGCCATTCAATAAGATCATGGCTGATCTTTTCATGGACTCAGATCCACTTACCCGCTCTCTCACCGTATCCCTTAATTCCTTTATTGTTCAAAAAGATATCTACCTTAGCTTTAAAAACGTTTACTGAAGTAGCTTCAACTACTTCACTGGGCAAGGAATTCCATAGATTAACAACCCTCTGGGTGAAGAAGCTCCTTCTCAATTCAGTCCTAAATCTTCTCCCTCTAATCTTGAGGCTATGCCCTCTTGTCCTAGCTTCACCTGCCAGTGGAAACATCCTCTCTACTTGTATCTTATCTATTCCCTTCATAATTTTATATGTTTCTATAAGATTCCCCCCTCATTCTTCTGAATTCCAATGAATATAATCCCAATCTACTCAGTCTCTCCTCATAAGCCAACCCCCTCAACTCCGGAATCAACCTAGTGAACCTCCTCTGCATCCCCTCCAGTGCCAGTACATCCTTTCTCAAGTAAAGAGACCAAAACTGCACACAGTACTCCAGGTGCAGCCTCACCAGTACCTTATACAGCTGCAACATAACCTCTCTGCTTTTAAACTCAATCCCTTTAGCAATGAAGGACAAAATTCCATTTGCCTTCCTAATTACTTGCTGTACCTGCAGACCAACCTTCTGCGATTCATGCACAAGGACACCCAGGTCCCTCTGCATAGCAGCATACTGCAACTTTTTACCATTCAAGTAATAATCCTTTTTACTGTTACTCCTACCGAAATGAATGACTTCACATTTATTAACATTGTATTCCATCTGCCAGACCTTTGCCCACTCACTCAATGTATCTATGTTCCTCTGCAAAGTTTCACAGTCATCTGCACACTTTGCTCTGCCACTCATCTTAGTGTCATCTGCAAACTTTGACACCCTACACGTGGTCCCCAACTCCAAATCATCTATATAAATTGTAAATAATTGCGGTCCCAACACCGATCCCTGAGGCACACCACTAGTGACAGATTGCCAGCCAGAATAGCATTCATTTATCCCCACTCTGCTGCCCCAACACGACGGCATGACATTTAAATGTTTGAAATGCTCCTTTAAATAAATTTGAATCTAATTCACTGTGATCCAACAAAGATTTCTCAATTTTGTGATTAACGTGCCTTCAGTTTTGCAAATTTGAAAGGCTGACGGCATCAAGACAAGAGTTCTCGGTGCTGCAAAAGGGAAGATAACCTAACCAGAGTAGCATAGGGGAAGTGGGGTTTACAGCGGCCATTGCCGCTATGCTGAGTGTCCAAGGGGCATATGTGTGAATGGACGGATCTCTGAAAGGGGCTTATGTGTGAAGGGGGTTGACATCAGGTGACTCCATGAACGGCATCTCCATTGCCGCCCCCGCCACCTGATTGGAGAGGACGGCCGCTGTTATTTTGCAAAATGGCCACCCACCACACAATTGCTGTGATGCAGCCACTCATATCACATGCGGACTGCCGCCTTTTGGCGCACCCACTGCTGCTCCGAGTGTGAGAGCATGGCAGAAAAATCGGTCGGATGATTATAAGGTTAGGAAACCGCAAGCTAAACTGGGCTTACTGTGCATTGTCTTCAGAGTCGGAATGATAAACTGATAGAATATAAACCACCACCAGATGCACAGAATGCAGGATCTGTGGAATCATTTCGAGAAGAAATGAATTAAGATCTTGACGGGTCTGAGTCTAAAGTGTGACAGAGATAAAATAGTTTATGTAGGCCAAAGGTCCAGAATATTAATCCATGAAATGAGTAAAAAGTATTAAAATCTACTGACATTGAATAGCAGAGCTATTAATCACTAGCATGTGATGTAGAAAGGGACGGGCTGTGTTTGTCTTTGTCAGATTCTCCAATTTGAAATACGTAAGAAAAGTTGGCTACGACTGTGTGTTTTACAATTGACATAACATCATGGCCCTGATCAGAGACACCAGGAGAGGTGGCAGAGGATAGAAGAGAGAGAAAGAGAGCATGGGAAAACTCTGTGGACTTGATCAACACATTTCCCAAAAAACAAGAAGTGACGTCAGAGGACAGCAAGTAGGTGATTGGTTGGTGAGGATTAGGTTTCTTTAAAAAAAAAACTAGGGCACTGGTTTAAACTAGGACCGGGAAACTATAAAGTACAGTAGTAAATGTATAGCTTAACTGATTAACCTGGTTAATAAAAATTTCAATCAAGTGAAGTATAACGGTAAGTGAATTAATAAGAGTATTAGCACAGAGCAGATCTACAGACATTAATTAAAATTACTAGTTTAAATAAGGTACTAACTAGATTCTAAAAAACGGAATAGAGATCTTGATTGAGATCATAGATTGACAGCTGAGATTGCTTGCAATTCCTGCACCATGTGGGAACTTCAGGACATTTCATATGTCTTAGACCACCAAGTGTGTAATAAGTGTCTCCAGCTGCTTGAGCTTGAGCTCAGGATTTCTGAGCTTGAGGGTCATCTGGACTCAGTGCGGAATATCAGGGAGGATGAGAGTTTCCTGGATCATATGTTCCAGAAGGTGGTCATCTCAAAGGCAGTGAGAGTTCAGGATAGTAGATGGGTGGCCATCTGAAAGAGGCAGGAGGCAGGAGGTGCAGGAGTCTTCCATGTGTGTGCGTCACTCTCAAACTGGTACTCAGCTTTGGAGACTGCTGGAAGTGATGATACCTTGAAGGAGTACAGTCCAGACCATGGCACCAATGGGCAAGGGACTGTAAGGGAGGGAAACAGCAAACAGTACAAATGCAGTCGTTACAGGAGATTCCATAGTCAGGGGGACAGACAGGCATTTCTGCAACCGTCAATGTGAGTCCTACATAATGTGTTACTTCCCTGGTACCAGGGGACATCACGGAGAGGGTGTAGAATATTCTGAAAGGGAAGGGAGTGAGCCAGTAGTTGTGGTATATGTCGGTATCAACGACATAGAGACAGCAGGTGCTGAGGTGACTGAACCATAGAATTGTTAAAGCACAGAAGAGATCATTCGGCTCATCGTGTTTGCACTGGCTCTCCGAGTGAGCAATTCACTTAGTGCTAGTCCCTGACCTTCTCCCCATAACCCTACACATTTTTCCTTTTCAGATAACTATTTAATTCCCTTTTGAATGCCTCGATTGAACCTACCTCCACCGCACTTTCTGCAGTGCATTCGAGATCTTAACCGCTTGCTGCGTTAAAAAGTTTTTCCTCATGTTGCTTTTGCTTCTTTTGCTAATTACCTTAAATATGCACCATCTCATTCTTGATCCTTTCACGAGTGGGAAGAACCCCTCATGATTTTGAATACCTCTATCAAATATCCTCTCAGCATTCTCTTCTCCAAGGAAAACAGTCCCAACTTCTCCAATCTATCTTCATGAACGAAGTTCCTCATCCCTGGAACCTTTCTCGTGAATCTTTTCTGCACTCTCTCCAATGCCTTCCCATCTTTCCTGCCACCTCATCTGTCCTGCCACCTTCAATGAGGGCAATGTAGTTGATGTGGTCTACATGAACTTCCAAAAGGCGTTTGATACAGTGCTACACAATAGACTTGTGAGCAAAGTTATAGCTCATGGAATAAGTGGGATAGTTACAACATGGATATGGAATTGGCTGAGTGACAGGAAACGAAGAGTAGTGGTTAATGGATGTTTTTCGGGCTGGAGGAAAGCTTGTAGTTGAGTTCCCCAGGGGTCAGTGTAGGGACCCTTGTTTTTCCTGATAGATATTAATAACCTAGACCTTTGTGTACAGGGCACAATTTCAAAGTTTGCACATGATTTGAAACTTGGAAGCATTATGAACTGTGAGGTGGATAGTGTAGAACTTCAAAAGGACATAGACATGTTGGTGGAATGGGTGGACAGGTGACATAAAATTCAGTGCAGAGAAATGTGAAGTGATACATTTGCACCTCAACAGGACTGGGACCAACAAGCCCATCACTCATGTGGTTACTCATGTGGTTGGGGAAGGTTTAAACTAAATTGGCAGGGGACTAGGCATCAGCATCTAGAAGTAGAAAAGAGAAATAGTGTACATAAAGGAATAAAAGTGTTGAATAGTACTACAGAAGGAAGTAGTACCATATTAGATTGGAGCAGACTAAGAAGGACTACGAGAATTACAAAGACAGGCTTGCAGTGCAATATGTAAATGCACAAAGTGTGGTATGAATATGCTTGGTGAGCTACAAGCACAAATCGTCATGTAGAAATATGATGTAGTGGCAATAACGGAAATGGGGCTTAAAATGGTAAGGATTGAGTGCTTAATATTCAAGGATACAAAATCTTTGGAAAAGATAGGGAAGAAAAAAAAGAGGTGGGTGACAGTACTGATTCGAGAAGACATTGTTATTTTGGAAAGGGAAGATGTCCTTGAGGGTGCAAAGGCAGAATCAATTTGGTTAGAGTTGAGGGGCAAAAAAGGGATGAACAAGCTACGGGGGGTATTCCATAGGCCTCCAAATAGTAAGAGCGATAGAGGAGCAAATCTGCAGGGATATCACAGAGATGTGCAAAAACTACAGAGTGGTGATATTGGAGGACTTTAATTAACCAAATATCGGTTGGGATAATATTAGAGTAAAGGGTAAGGAGAGAGAAGAATTTCTGAAATGTGTTCAGGAGAACTTCCTTGACTAGTATGTTCCTGGTCCATCTAGGAAGGGGGCATTGCTGAAACTGGTGCTGGGGAATGAGGTGAGCCAAGTGGACCAAATGTCTGTGGGGGAGCACTTGGATAAGAGTGATCATCGTATTATAAGGTTTAGATTAGTAATGAAGAAGAGCAAGGAACAATCAATTGGAAGTTCTAAATTGGAAGGGAGCTAACTTCAATCGGATGAGAGGGGGTCTAGCCATGGTAAAATGTAACCAAATGTTGACAGGAAAAGCTGTAACAAATCAATGGGTGATCATTAAGGAAGAAATGTTTCAGGTACAGGTTAGGTACATTCCAACAAGGGCCAAAGGTGAGGGAACCAAAGCTAGGACTCCTTGGATAATGAGAGAGATAGGGAATATGATGAAATAAAAAAGAGGGTAGATGATGCATGTCAAGTGAATTCTTCGAATGAGAACCAGGCCAAATACAATATGTTGAGAGGGGAAGTGAAGAAGGAAATAAGACCTCAAAGAGAAAATACGAGAATAGAATGGTGTTATGAAAGTACTTCCACTTTTTGTTAAATTGTGATGATTTGTGTTTTATTTGGGAAAACTGAAAAGGATTCCTTGGATGATTTTCTCACAGGGGTCATTGAAGGGACTGAGAGGTCTTATTTGAAACAACATGGACTGGAAGTCACCTGTCTTCAGATAATTACCCAGCAGGGGATTTTTGACTTCGGGGAGATGTATACATTGAAGTGATAGGTCAAGATTTATAGGGGTCAGAGGCTTGGCTCTTGGGATATTTCACTTTGGACAGTCAGTTGGAGTTTTAACAATCAAATTGAAGGACAGCATCCCAGATCAGCCTGTTCCATCTCTTTGAAAAGCTTGCCAGTTTTCCATCTCTTAGAGAAGCTCTTAGAAGCGTGTGTAAGAATTAAAGAAATTGATAATGCATTCCTCCTGAAAGGCCTGCCTGAAACCTCGGTTGCTGCATTTGTCCTGAGACGCTGGAAAAACCGGATAAATCCTCAACACCACCTGAACGTATTGCTCCAGAGAAAGGATCCCAGCGGCAGCCATCTACATTTATTTGGGAGGCCAAACCAAAAAAAGGACATCTGATGTCTTTCCATATCTTTTCTTTTTTCTTCAAGAATTAGCAAATATTTGACCAAACTATTCTTTTTCCGGGTTTTTTTTTTGTAATAGAGCTCTAAAGAGAAAATCTCTTTATTTTTCGGTTAACCGGTGTGTGTGAGGGGTTAAGGTAAAAAGGGAACTTTCATATTTCAATCTGTGTGTTAATGCTTTGCTTCATTACTGGTTAAGTCTTGTTTTATAATAAACTGATCATTTTGTTGTTTATTCAAGAAACCTGGTTGGTGTATTTTATTCTGGAATAAAGAGTCTATGATTGACCGTAACGGGCAACTGAGTAAACATTTAAATATATGCTGTTACCAGTAGAGAAGTGGAAAAGACAGTGCACTCCTCCAACCTTGGTCGTAACAATGGCAATTCACATAAAAGGGAACCCAAAATCTTCTACTGGCATGTAAAAAGCAAGCGGGTAATAAGAGATGGGGTGGGGCCTATTAGGGACAAAGAGGGTGATATATGCTTAGAGGCACAGGGCAAGGCTAGAATACTTAATGAGTACTTTGGGTCAGTGTTCACTAAGGAAGAGGATGCTGACAAAATATCAGTAGAGGCAGAGATGGCAGAGGTAATGCATGGGATGTAAATTGGAAAGACTGGCTATGCTTAGAGTGGATAAGTCGCCCGGTCCAGATGGTTTGCATCACAAGTTGCTGGGGTGGAGATAGCAGAAGGGCTTGCCATAATCTTCCAATCTTCCCGAGATATGGGGGCAGTGCCAGAGGATTGAAGAGTGGCAAACGTGACACCATTATTCAAGAAATTGTGTAAGGACACTCCTATAGGTTGAACGTCCAAAATCCAGCACCCTCGGGACTGAGACAGTGCCAGATTTCGGATTTTCCAGGATTTTGGACAATAACATCAGGTAGCCCATCCTATTCAATGAATTCAAAGAATAATTCAATGAATAAGAGATAAATGAAAGGGGTACAAAGCTCCAATGTGCATCCACCTAAACTTCAAAAGCATTTGCTGCTTCAAAAGCATTTGCTACTTCACTGCCTCTATTTCCCACATCAGCCAGTTTGTAACCCCTCCTGGTCAGATTGCCAATTAGCACAACTTTAAAGGTTCCTGAATTGATTTTCACAGTGAGCGCTATATAATTGCAAAGCAACTTTCATTCTGTACATCTCTGCTGATTAAAACCCAGCTGATGGTGAACGATAGTATCCTCAATATTTTTTTTAAATGCCTGGTTTTCAGACAGTTCCAGTTTGTGGACAGCTGGATTTTGGATGTCCAGTAAATACAAGCCAGTTGGTTTAACATCAGTGGTAGGTAAGGTTTTAGAAATAACCATCAGGGAAAAAATCAATAGGCACTTGGAGAGGTTTGAGTTAATTAAGGAGAGCCAGCACGGATTTGTAAAAGGCAGATTGTGTTTGACTAATCTAACTGAATTTTTTGACGAAGTAACAGAATGTTGTGGAAGAGAAAGCAATGGATGTTGTCTAATGGATTTTAATAGAGCATTTGACAATGTACTGCATAAATGGCTGGTTAACAAAACTGAGGATCATGGAATAGGAGGGTCAGTGTCAGCTTGGATAAAAGAAACTGGCTTAAGGATAGAAAACAACAAGTTGTGGTAAATGGTTGTTTTTCAGACTGGACTGGTAGACAGTGGTGGTGGTGTTCCCCAAGGGTCAGTGCTAGGACCACTGCTTTTTTGATATATATAAATGACATGGATATTGGAATACTGAGTAAAATTTCAAAATTGGTTGATGATACCAAATTGGAGGTCTGGCAGACAATGAGAATGATACCAATTGACTGTAACAGCACATAGATAGGCAAGAAGAATGGGCAGACAAGTGGCAGATGGAATTTAATAGAGAGAGGTGTGAAGTGGTGCATTTTGGCAGAAAGGATTAGGGAGAGGCACTATAAACTAAATGGCACAACTCTAATGAACGTACTGGGACAGAGGGACCTGGGGTTCATGTACATTGATGTTTGAAGGTGGCAGGACATATTGAGAAAGTAGTTAGCAAAGCATATGGGATCTTGAGATTCACAAATAGCAGTATTGAGTACTAAAGCAGGGAAGTTATGCTGAACCTTTATAAAGCTCTGGTTAGGCCACAACTAGAGTATTGTGTTCAGTTCTGGTCACCACACTTGAGCAAGGATGTGAGGATTGTGAGAGAGTGCAGAGGAGATTAACCAGAATGGTTCCAGAGATCAGGGATTTTAGCTACAAGGTTAGGTTGGAGAAGATGGGGTTGTTCTTCTTGGAACAAAGGAGATTGAGGGGAGATTTAATAGAGGTATACAAGATTAGAATTTTCATGGGATGTGGGCATTGCTGGCAAGGCCAGCATTTGTTGCCCATCCCTAATTGTCTTTGATAACCGAATGGCTTGCTAGACCATTTCAGAGGGCAGTTAAGAGTCAACCACATTGCTGTATGTCTGGAGTCACATGTACGTCAGACCGGGTAAGGATGGCAGATTTCTGTCCCTAAAGGACAAGCTCATGATATGTTTATATAAGGTAGACAAAGAAAAGCTGTTCCCATTAACTGTTGTTCAGCAGGGAGGGACAAAGCGCAGAAGAGCAATAGTTATAGGGGACTCCATAGATAGGCGCATCTGTGGACGTGAAAGAGACTCCAGGATGGTATGTTGCCTCCCTGGTGCCAGGGTCAAGGATGTCTCTGAACGGACAGGGGGCATTCTGAAGGGGGTGGGTGAACAGCCAGAGGTTGTGGTACGCATCGGTACCAATGACATAGGCAGGAAAAGTGATGAGGTCCTGCAGAGGGAGTTTAGTGAGTTAGGTAGTAAGTTAAAAAACAGGACCTCTAGGGTTGTAATCTCTGGATTACTCCCTGTGCCACGTGCCAGTGAGGCTAGAAATAGGAAGATAGTGCAGCTAAACACGTGGCTGAGCAGCTGGTGTAGAAGGGAGGGTTTCAGATATCTGGACCATTGGGCTCTCTTCAGGGACAGATGGGTCCTGTACAAGAAGGACAGGTTGCATCTAAACTGGAAGGGCACTAATATCCTGGCTGCAAGGTTTGCTAGCATCACTCGGGAGGGTTTAAACTAGTGTGGCAGTGGGGTGGGAACAGGAGCAGTAGGACAGCGAGTGAAATAAATGAGGAGGACATAGTAAATAAGGCCAGTAGGACTAAGAGAAGGAGCAGGCAGGGAGATGTTGCTGAGCACAGCGGGACTGGTGGTCTGAAGTGCATTTGTTTCAATGCAAGAAGTATAACAGGTAAGGCAGATGAACTTAGAGCTTGGATTAGTACTTGGAAATATGATGTTGTTGCTATTACAGAGACTTGGTTGAGGGAAGGGCAGGATTGGCAGCTAAATGTTCCAGGCTTTAGAAGCTTCAGGCGGGATAAAGGGGGATGTAAAAGGGGAGGGGGAGTTGCATTACTGGTTAAGGAGAATATCACAGCTGTACTGCGGGAGGACATCTCAGAGGGGTCATGCAGCGAGGCAATATGGGTGGAGCTCAGGAATAGGAAGGGTGCATTCACGATGTTGGGGGTTTACTACAGGCCTCCTGACAGCCAGCGGGAGGTAGAGGAGCAGATATGTAGACAGATTTTGGAAAGATGTAAAGGTAACAGGGTTGTGGTGGTGGGTGATTTTAACTTCCCCAATATTGACTGGGACTCACTTAGTGCTAGGGGCTTGGATGGGGCAGAATTTGTGAGGAGCATCCAGGAGGGCTTCTTGAAACAGTATGTAGATAGTCCAACTAGGGATGGGGCCATTCTGGACCTGGTATTGGGGAATGAGCCCGGCCAGGTAGTTGAAGTTTCAGTGGGGAAGCATTTCGGGAGCAGTGACCATGATTCCATAAGTTTTAAGGTACTTGTGGATAAGGATAAGAGTAGTCCTCGGGTGAAGGTGCTAAATTGGGGGAAGGCTAATTATAACAATATTAGGCAGGAACTGAAGAATTTAGATTGGGGGAGGCTGTTTGAGGGTAAATCAACATCTGACATGTGGGAGTCTTTCAAACGTCAGCTGATTAGAATCCAGGACCAGCATGTTCCTGTGAGGAAGAAAGACCAGTTTGGCAAGTTTCGGGAAGCTTGGATAACACGGGATATTGTGAGCCTAGTCAAAAAGAAAAAGGAAGCATTTGTAAGGGCTGGAAGGCTAGGAACAGATGAATCCCTTGAGGAATATAAAGACAGTAGGAAGGAACTTAAGCAAGGAATTAGGAGGGCTAAAAGGGGTCATGAAAAGTCATTGGCAAACAGGATTAAGGAAAATCCCAAGGCTTTTTATATGTATATAAAGAGCAAGAGGGTAACCAGGGAAAGGGTTGGCCCACTTAAGGACAGAGATGGGAATCTATGTGTGGAGCCAGAGGAAATGGGCGAGGTGTTAAATGAGTACTTTGCATCAGTATTCACCAAAGAGAAGGACTTGGTGGATGATGAGTCTAGGGAAGGGAGTGCAGATAGTCTCAGTCATCTCATTATCAAAAAGGAGGAGGTGTTGGGTGTCTTGCAAAGCATTAAGGTAGATAAGTCCCCAGGGCCTGATGGGATCTACCCCAGAATACTGAGGGAGGCAGGGGAAGAAATTGCTGGGGCCTTGACAGAAATCTTTGCATCCTCATTGGCTACAGGTGAGGTCCCAGAGGACTGGAGAATAGCCAATGTTGTGCCTTTGTTTAAGAAGGGTGGCAAGGATAATCCAGGAAATTATAGGCCGGTGAGCCTTACGTCAGTGGTAGGGAAACTATTAGAGAGGATTATTCGGGACGGGGTTTACTCCCATTTGGAAACAAACGAACTTATTAGCGAGAGACAGCATGGTTTTGTGAAGGGAAGGTCGTGTCTTACTAATTTGATTGAATTTTTTGAGGAAGTGACGAAGATGATTGATGAAGGAAGGGCAGTGGATGCTATCTATATGGACTTTAGTAAAGCCTTTGACAAGGTCCCGCATGGCAGACTGGTACAAAAGGTGAAGTCACACGGGATCAGAGGTGAGCTGGCAAGATGGATACAGAACTGGCTCAGTCACAGAAGACAGAAGGTAACAGTGGATGGGTGTTTTTCTGAATGGAGGGATGTGACTAGTGGTGTTCCGCAGGGATAAGTGCTGGGACCTTTGCTGTTTGTAGTATATATAAATGATTTGGAGGAAAATGTAGCTGGTCTGATTAGTAAGTTTGCGGACGACACAAAGGTTGGTGGAGTTGCGGATAATGATGAGGATTGTCAAAGGGTACAGCAGGATATAGATCGGTTGGAGACTTGGGTGGAGAAATGGCAGATGGAGTTTAATTCGGACAAATGTGAGGTAATGCATTTTGGAAGTTCTAATGCAGGTGATAGGTATACAGTAAATGGCAGAACCCTTAGGAGTATTGACAGGCAGAGAGATCTGGGCGTACAGGTCCACAGGTCACTGAAAGTGGCAACGCAGGTGGATAAGGTAGTCAAGAAGGCATACGGCATGCTTGCCTTCATCGGTCGGGGCATAGAGTATAAAAATTGGCAAGTCATGTTGCAGCTGTACAGAACCTTAGTTAGGCCACACTTAGAATATTGCGTGCAATTCTGGGGTCGCCACACTACCAGAAGGACGTGGAGGCTTTGGAAAGGGTACAGAGGAGGTTTACCAGGATGTTGCCTGGTCTGGAGGGCAGTAGCTATGAGGAGAGGTTGGAAAAACTCGGATTTTTTTCACTGGAACGACGGAGGTGGAGGGGCGACATGATAGAGGTTTACAAAGTTATAAGCGGCATGGACAGAGTGGATAGTCAGAAGCTTTTTCCCAGGGTGGAAGAGTCAGTTACTAGGGGACATAGGTTTAAGGTGCGAGGGGCAAAGTTTAGAGGGGATGTGCGAGGCAAGTTTTTTACACAGAGGGTGGTGAGTGCCTGGAACATGCTGCCAGGGGAGGTGGTGGAAGCAGATACGATAGCGACGTTTCAGAGACATCTTGACAAATATATGAATAGGAAGGGAATAGAGGGATATGGGCCCCGGAAGTGCAGAAGGTGTTCGTTTAGGCAAGCATCAAGATTGGCGCAGGCTTAGAGGACCGAATGGCGTGTTCCTGTGCTGTACTGTTCTTTGTTCTTTGTTCTTTGATGGTACAAGGAATAGGGGACTCAGATGCAAAGGCAAGAGATGCAGTGGTATGTGAGGAAGAACTTTTTAACGCAGCAAGTGGTAATGACCTGGAGCTTGTTGCCTATAAAGGTGGTGGAAATTAAGAGAATGAATGATTTCAAAAGGAGATTGGATGGACACTTGAGGGAAATAAACTTACATGGCTACAGGGATCGAGCGGGGGAACGGGACTGATTGGATTGCTCTCCAGAGAGCCGGCATGGACTTGATGGGCTGAATGGCCTCCTTCTGTATCGTAATGACTCTTATGGGCTTCATTTTATAAGCCCGTTGCCAAAATGGCAGCGGGCAAAAGAAATGGTGGCCCCTGCCTCCCAGTGTGGGCTGCATGCCAAAGAGCCATCGCGATCCCAAGAGCGGCAGCCCATTTAAATAGCCAGGGCGGGCTGCACCCGCCCCCCCCCAATCATGTGGAGGGGGCAGGCTGTCTGTCCCTGGCAATGGCGCCAGCTGCCTGTGCCCAGGCGAAGTTGTCATTTTTAAAGGACTGTTAGTCCTAACAGGAAATTTAAATATTTAAAGGCAAATGGAATTTTAAAAAAATTCATTTCTTTTGACCCTCTCCCACCCCCCATAACAGTTAAATTAATTATTTGCTCTTTCCACCCCAAATACTTACCTTTACCATCTGACCTGCCCCCCTAAAACTGCACAAACTTTCACTTACAACCCTTCCCACCATCCCCTACACCCATGTTGCTAATTTGACTCTGTTCCCACCCCAACCCCCGCACTGATAAACTTACCCCCCCCGCCCACCCAAAGTGTTCACCTCGTTTCCCCAGCGGGGATCCAAAGGCAAGCAGTGCTGGCTGCCGGGGTGAAGATCATAGAAAACATAGAAAATAGGTGCAAAAGTAGGCCATTCGGCCCTTCGGGCCTGCACCGCCATTCAAAAAGATCATGGTTGATCATCTAATGCAGTACCCTGTTCCCCATATCCCTTGATCCCTTTGGCATTAAGAAATATATCTATCTCTTTCTTGAATATATTTAATGATTTGGCCTCCACTGCTTTCTGCGGTAGAGAATTCCACAGGTTCACCACCCTCTGAGTGAAGAAATTTATCCTCATCTCGGTTCTCAGTGGCATACCCCATATCCTGAGACTGTGACCCCTGGTTCTGGACACCCTAGCTATCGGAAACATCCTCCCTGCATCTAACCTGTCTAATCCTGTTAGAATTTTATAGATTGCGGCGGGACATCAGGAGGCAACGTGAAATTAATTAATTCAGGTATTTTAATTGATTTAAATATTTAATTTGCAGTCCCATCGCCAAGTGGCGGGGGGGCTGCCACCACGAGGCTTCACTGCCCCCAGTAATATCAGGTCGGGCCCTGCCGGTGTCAAGGTCCATGGCGGTCCTGATCCGGGGCCATCTTCAGACCCCACCACCCCCCGCCACGGATCCCGATGTCGAGTGTTCCTTAAAATTCAGCCCAATGACTCTATCTATTTCCATATCAACACATCTTAGAGAGAGACACATCAACTCACTATCATGTTTGTTCTTGGACCGCCAAACCTGGCAATTGCAGTTTCATTACATAACACTTTAAATTTTAAAATGCTGTCACATTTTAGGAAAAAAAGCCAGCTGATATCAGTAACTACAAGACCTAAATTAAGTTTAACATTTTGGATTTTTTTCTCGCAAAGGCCTACTTCAGCATAAATTATCCTTTTATCTGTTGCTACACTCCATACCATTAACAGTTGCTGCATTAAGCCAATATACACCTTCAAAATGCACCCCTTTAGAAAAGAAAGCAGTAACAACATTCCAGAATTTGCTTATTAAAACTGTAACTGTTCGCAGAGCAGGAATTATTTTTTCGAGATGGAAAATCTGACATTTATAATTATTGTCTTAAATCATGAGCTTTTAGTTGTGCTCCCATATTCTTATCTCATATTAATGAAGGGAAATTAAATGCGATCACTCCCATGATTATATAAAATGGTAGCTTTTCCTTTTCCTTTTTTTGAGGGGAATGGCGCTAGGCACTGTCTGATTTACTTTCCCTCATATCACCCAAGAGAGTTCTCTCAAAGGAATTACACTGTCCGTCAGAGAGGAAACGTCTCTCCATTTTTTGCTGCTAATAGATAGCGTAATATACAACATGGGTCAAAAACCAGGAACTCTTAATTTTTACAGAGGAAAAGTATGATTGGAGTCAGCAAAAGATGGCTCTACACAGCTGGCTGCAGCAATGATTTTTAATTGGGTTATTTATGGCTTCAAAAGGATGTGCAGTATTGATAGATTGTGAGAATGACAGCTGCAAGTGGCAGTTATAGGGTGGACCAAAGTCTGGACCAGCAAGGGATGAGTAATAATTACAACAACAGCAGAAAAATAACATTTGAACTTTGTAAAGTTGATTATTAAGTGCAACTAGTCGCACTGATACCCTATCAATTTCCTGGACATCTGTATAAAGCTGTGGTAAAACTAAATTAAGAAAAGTACACTGAACTTTTTTAAATGCTTCTTTTTTCATTTTTTAAGGAAATCAAAGGGATTATAAAGCCTGTGTAATTCATTGTTTGATCACCACCCAGTCACTGAAAATGAAAATCTACTCCAATGTGTGAAATTAAAATTCATTACACACGCTCTCATCTAACTAATGCCTTGAAGAATCTCAAAACTGCGCAATTATTTACCACTCTCAAACAGCCCTTTCTCCTGCAACCTTCAAGCTTTTAAAAGCCAGACTTGGTATAATTTAATCACCATCTAGTTCAGAAATTCTCCAGAGCTGCACCCGCTCCGGCAGTGTCACTTCACCTGATGTACAGACACATCGCCAGCTCCGAAAAGTTTCCTGGCCTATGTCTTTTGTCTCATTCCTTCCAACCTCTGTGGAATGTGTATATAAGGGTTTGAAAGGGTTAATCGAGAGTATGTAAAGATAACATCCCACCTAAACGGCCATAGCAGGAATCAGCACGGAGTTGAGAAAAGGCACCGGAAACTTCCAATACTGGAGGGAAGAGCACGAAAGTGAAAGCAAAACAATTTAAAGCAATGGAAATTAGATTCTCAATTCCATAGATTTGGAGATGTAGAAGGAGCAAATCAAACCCAAAATTGGTCGCTCTGGCAGAAAAGCTTCCTCAGGTACAGAATAGCTTCTAAATTAGAAAGCCAGTCTGAGACAGAACAAGTTAATACTTTATTATATTCAACTGGGGCTATAGCAGATGATATAATTGCAAGACAAGTCATCAATAAAACATCAACCAAATTCAAAGAACTTTTAAAAACTTTTGACTCTTATTTTAATTTATGGAGCAATAAGATTTTCAAAAGAGCAAGGTTCAACAGAAGGGTCCAGAAACCGGGCAAAACAGTTGATTCTTTCATCAATTACCTATGTAGGCTTGAAGAGAGATGTGAATATGGAAACCTGAAAGCAGAATTGATAAGAGACTGTATTGTTGTAGGCATCGCTAGTGAGTCCTTATCAGATCTATTGCAGTCTAAAGAAGACCTCACCCTGGACAAAGCTATTCAGCTGTTGAGACAAGCAGAGGTCTGAAAGAACAACAGATCAATCCTGAGAGGTGAAGAAAGACCTTGGTTCAGGAAACCTCCAGCAACTCTACAGTTCCTTAACCAGAGGGCTGTGAAACATGCACCAGGAGAAAAGGTACACTGGGGGGGAAGCGACAGACGCCATTAAACCCTGCCCTCGATGTGGCACCAAAAGTAACCACAGACACAAACAGTATCCTGCAAACAAAGCAGAATGCTTCTACTATAAGAAGATAGGGCATTTTCGTAAAATATGTCAGACAAAAATATCTACTCCCACAGGAGCAAAAGAAAAACCATTCAAGAAGAGAGTGGTCAACGAAGTTCAACAATCTTCTGAGAAAGCAACTTTCTTGGAGAGATCCATGATCCCTAGTCAGGCATTTTGATCTGCAGAAATATATGTCAACGGACATATCACTAATTTCAAACTCGACACTGGAGCAAATATAACAGTCTTATCAAACAAAGAGCCATGGTTAGCAACACATTTTCTGCAACCAGCAGAAACCCAGTTACATGCCCCAGGAGGGGTTGAACTTGAAGTAAAGTGGAAGCTACAGGCAACACTCCAGTGCAAAGGAAAGCAAATATTAGAAACCTTATATGTCATAAAGAACCAGGAGTTCTCTTTTTAAGTCAAAGGTCTTGTATTGACCTTCATCTTATAAGGAAAGTAGAATAAGTTAAGCAACAGGAATCTGGGAGTCACTACCAAGAGGAATTTCCAAAATTTTTCACCATAAGGGCAAAAGGCATGGGTATGAGACCAAAACAGAGAAGGAGTTATTCTCTAGAAAGAGGAGAATCAACAGCGATCTTATTTACTAAGAACTATCCGAAGAAATCAAAGGAATCTTATTATTTTACATCAAAAAAGTCAATCAGTCATACATTTGGACGAATCAGATGGTGAACCAGAAATTCAGAAAAATCAGGATACTACAAACCTCAATGACGGCCATCCAGCTCAAGAGACAAGACTCCAGAGAAAGACTACCAAATCATCCACATTTGATGACAACAAGATCAGGGAGAGTTGTGAAGCCTCCTGACAGAATGAATCTATGAAGTCAGAGACTTGGGGGGAGATGGGGTAGTATGTAAATGAAAAGTGAACGTATTTAAATATATATTTGGATAAAGACTTATGGGGCGATGTAATATAAGGTCTGAAAGGGTTATTCTTGAGGGTATGTAAAGTATACCTCCTACCATGATGATGTAAGTGATCATGTGTGAAAGAGACTTGGAGCTGAATGCAGCGTGGCTTTTGGAGTCACACAGACTAGCGTGAAGATGTATATGGTTCTAATATAATAAACATCAGTGTTCTAACGAGCCCAGACTGGAGTTTCTCAATCAGCTAGATAAGTAAGGTGGCAGCGTACCAAACCAACATACAACAGAATGCAATAAAAACAAGAAATGCTGGAAATACTGCTGAGTATTTCCAGCATTTCTTGTTTTTATTTCAGCATCTGGAGTATTTTGCTTTTATACCAGAATGCAATGGGCCTTTGCCTAAGTTTCTCAGTTAAAAAAATCAAGTAGATTGAAGAACCAATTCCACTTTTTGAAATTCGAATGGAATATATGGTTGCTTGTCGGAGACCTCAAAATCATATGCTACATTAAAAACCTTGTCTGCCTTAATATTGATCGATGTTGAAAAATATCCTATATTTTGATGACTAAGTTGTCATATTAGCAGAATATTAGCAGAATGAATAACTCACTTTCAGTTCATGAGACCAAAAAAAATGAACCCCATCAAGTTTGAACTAAGCTGTCTCATTGAGCATCGATAAAATGCCATGAATAATGAGCAGTATATTAGCGTACCACTTTCAGACGTAACAGAACTTGAAGGACAGACCTTGCTGATGCTGTATCTTTTGGTCAAAGCATTCTTGTACATCCAGCGCTCAAGAATAAAACTCATAACAACTAGAACTTGTATTTATCCAGTAGCTTTAACATTGGAAAGTATCCCAAATTTCTTCATGGATGTGTAATAAGATAAAAATAGAAGCCGAGCCCAAAAGAATATGTAGTTGGGGGGTGGGGGGGGGGGGGGGGGTGGGTGGGGGGGGGTGGTGGCGATTATCAACAGCTTTAACAAAGAGGTGGGTTTAAGGAAGATCTAAATTTGCACTGCTGCTAACTGAGGTTTTGTTTATTTCATTAAATATGGTATAATGTTATACCTGTAGCTTAAGTTAAGACAAGCCTATATCCCACAGTATTCTCAATCTAGCTCATGTTTTCTCATGCCATTGGACTATATTCAGAATAGTTTTTAAGCTGTCAGTATTTTTTAAGCTGTTGACCAGCTTTTGCTAGTTTTCTAGGTTGGCATATATGAACCAAGTATTATTCATCCTTAACTAGTTCCCATCTTGACATGTTATTTTCATTGACCCAACAGTTCAGGTACCATTGTATACAGTATTCAATCATCTCCTATACCTAGAACCCCCAATATCTTTATGTTCCGAGTCCACTATTCATCCAGCTGAACGCATTCATATATTTAAAAAATCATTCTCAGACCTTTCAATCAACCAGAAAAGCATTTCACTATAACTTTAACGACTGGCAGATAATCCATCTGTTGTTCACCTGCACCTAGTCCAAAGTACTAACTAGGAAGGAGGTTCTGCTTGATTTACACTTTGAATTTTCAACTTAAAAGTTATGTGCTTAGGACACTGAAGAGCATTTCTCTAGACCACTAGGGAAATCAAGATCATTGAAGGACATCTTGCAAACCGCCATGAAAATGAACACTATGAAAACCCACAACTACATTTGCAATGAATATCCCAGCTGGTCATCCTGCTGGAGATAAAGGGAAAGGGCACATTATTGTGTGGTACTGTTACATATGCAGATATGCTCTGATGTATGCCTAATTAGATTAATAGCATCAACCTACACTTAGAAAGTACCTCAAATATAGAAAAAATATACTAAGCTCTTCAGAATGAAGCAGATTGGACAGCAAACAAAAGTAGGCAGAAGGTTAAGAGCAATGACCAAAGCTAAGAAAAAAGAGATAGGTTTCAAGAAAGATTTTTAAGATAGATGAAGAGATGGAGCAAAGTGGGTGGCTTGAGAAAAGTACTACAGAGACAAAACCTTGAAAGCTAAAGATTCTGCTGCTTGTGATGAAGCATAAGGAGAGGGGATCCACAGAAGTCTGGATTCAGCAAAGCAAAGACATGTGCCAGGATAGAAAGCAGGAGGAGGTTGCAGCAATAAAGTGAAGTGAGGCCATGGAGGGATTTGTAAATGGAGACAAATGTTATGACTGGGTGAGGAAGGGGTCTCAGGCTCCCCTCTTTCCCCTTTCCTGGTTTGGCCGTAACAGGGTTTAACTTTTAAAACACAGTGATTTTAGATTACTCCCTCAGTGAGTCCTTTGTTCACTGCACTCTAATTGTAATTGCAAATGAAACAATCTGACAGGTTTTCTTAAGTTTAAACAAGAAAGATGTAAGTTTATTAGCCTTATCACTCTAACTCGGTTAAAAATGACTAAAGTACGTGATGCAACCACGCTAGCATGCACATGACAGAAACACACACACACAGAATCAGAGGGGAAGAAAGAATTGGGGGGGGGCGCGTTGAAGTAGGGTTGGCAATAAATAGAATTCGGTTACTAGGTGGTCATGTCCTTGATACAATGTCCTTAGTTGCAGTTACGGTCTTGGAGTTCTCGCTGGGGCCCGGTGCACAATTTCCGACCTGCTTCTCTGGTATCAGAAGACTGAAGAGGTTCTCTGTCTTGAGGCGTAAGCTGCTACCGTGGGTGCCTGGGACTTTGCTGGAGAGAGAGACAGAGAGAGCGGAGACCTTCCTCCTTGGTTCTCAACATGCAGTCTGTTACCTTTCTGTGAGACACAATTCAAACAGTCCCCAGTCTGGCCAGCAGTTAAGTCATGTGACCATTTCTTTGTTTGAAATAGCAACTTCTCGGAGGGTTGCTGGACTTCAGAGTCTTTCAGACACTCATTGGAGGGGATGGAAGTTTGTCCCTTCCAAAGTCAATGGATCTCAATGTCATTTGATCATCACTATTGGCAAAACTCATCTTGCTAATTGAATCAGGGAGCACTCCCATTGTCTCTCTATGGAACAGTCTCTCAGAATACAAATGTGCAACCATGTTTTCAGCTGGTTTCTTTAAACAAATTATGTTCAATGTCCAGTAAAAAAAAAATTCAAGTAGTGTTTCATATGACAAAATTAATCTGTTTCCATTTGGCAGGTATGATTTCCATCACACAAGATTTAGAGATCATTGTGTTGGAAGATGGGGTGCCAGTGGAATTTCTATGAACTGAGGTGATGGGTGAGTGAGACTTTGTAAAGGACAAAGTGAGTGGCAGAATTCTGGATTAGTTGAAGCTTGTAGTGGGTGGAGCTCAGAAGACTGGTAAGGGAGCATTGTAAAAATCAGTTAGGATATGACAAAAGCATTGATGAGAGTTTCAGTAGCAGTGGGACGGATGCAAATTATGCTTTAGTGGTGAAGATAAGTAGTTGACTGAGCAGGAGGAGAAGCTAAAGCATGAAATGCATTGTTGACATAGGATAGGTGAGTTTGGAAACATGAGATGGTAATGCCAAGAAGAAGGATCACAAAGGAGAGGCAATGGAGGAGAATGGAGTGGTTGAATGTACCAAAAGCTACAGAAGGGCTACAATCACTATGAATGTTGTTAATGAACTTAACAAGAGCACTTCCACTACTATGGTTGGGACTGCTTCAGATTGAAGAGCTGTGAACAGGAAGTGATGGGAGAGGTACACATGCAATTGCATGGCAACAATACACTGAAGGGTCTTGTGTTACTGGGTTCTTCATACAGACTTACCAATCACACACTGATGAAACGTAACAAATATTTTGGGCTGTTTTTATTGAAGACTCACAATACTATATACAAGTTACAGGAGAGCTCGACATGAACATCTCACTAGGGATCAACACTGCAACTACTGCTGTGTCACATGCTGTATGACATCATTTCTTGCAGTGATGATGCATACTTAATATATGCATATTCCATTAAAGCAATATCACAACAGGTCTCAGAGAGGATGTGAAGTTGGAGATGAGTCAATAGTTAGGGAGAATAGAAAGGCCAAGGACATGGGTGATTACACCATTGCTTGAGGAAAGGGAACGATGTTTGACAGCAATGGACTGAGGTGATAGCAGTGGTGTGAGGAGTGAAAGGGGAGGTGAAGGCAAGAGAGGACCTTCTCAAATGCAATTAGGCATGGGCAATAAATACTGGTCTTGCCTGCAATGCCCACATCCCATGAATGAATAAAAAAAATATATTCTGGTAAGTGCCAGGGAAGATAGGGATAAATCACATAGTATCTTAGGTTGGGAGAAGGAGGTCTAGAGGAGTTCAGGGGGAGAAGAAATAGGTGGCAAAAATACATGTAACATGAAGTACAGATTTGTTACAGCATGCTTAAAATGTGCACAGAATGTCAAGTGATATCCAATTGAACATGAATTGTGTTATTGCTTTAAATCATTCAAATGGAGACAAACTTTAAAATTTAATGATTTTGTATATCTCTTCAGATAACATCACTATCAGCTTGTTTCCATTTAAAATCTGCAACAGTGTGGATACAACCTTATTTCACACCCATTGTTTGTACAATGATTTTTCTTTCAACTACAAACTAATCGAATATAAATCCCTTTTGAACAATTATTATGGTGAAACAGTTAGGGTCAGTTTTAGCCTAGTTTTCATAGCTCATAGTATAAAACTGCTTCTAATTTAATATTAATTGAAGACTCACCCTTAGTGAAAACGGAATGGCTTGTTGGAGAATGAACGTATTAAGAGGGTGATAGGTGCTGTTATGAGGACAGAATTAAGGCACATTGTTGAAGTAGTGCAGTGTGCACTCCAACCATTGTCTGTGTTATACCTCATCTGGGAATTCCTGAGTGCAAGTGAAAAGAAAGGTGTAAAATGTTTCATTCCTCTTATATTTTTCATCAAGATAGTCAAAAATTTGAACTAGCCCCTTGACACACACATGCTGACTAAACATTAAACAGTACCTACAATACATCACATGTGTGAGACAATCTCTTGAGACAGGCGATGAGCAGAGATCAGGTTGTTTACATTTGAGCCAAATCCAGTTTCTTATCAAACATCAAGAGAAGCGTTAATTTATAGGGAGATTATACATGGAGCAGTGCCATGGACAACATCACCAGCTACATGCATCAACTCAGTCGAAATGTGCATGAGTTATGCATTTAGTGAAGTCTGTACTTAAATGGTTACCAGCAACAATTCAGAAGTCTAAAATGATCCATTTACTTTTAAATCTGCCATCCCCAAAAGTCCTCGGACAGCAATCCCAACAATTGCACGAGGATAACTTCCACAGGAGCTTCTGCCATTGACTCAGGCAAGCGAGAGGTTCCCTAATTAACACAAAAGCAAAATATTGTGGATGCTGGAAATCTGAAATAAAAACAGAAAATGCTGGATATGCTCAGTCGGTCTGGTGGCATCTGTGGCGAGAGAAAGCGAGTTAACGTTTCAGGTCTATGACCTTTCATCAGACCTGAAACATTAACTCTCTTTCTCTCTCCACAGATGCTGCCAGACCTGCAGAGTATTTCCAGCATTTTCTGTTTTTATTCCATAATTAACACCCATGTCACTAGGACCATAGCCAGGGCACCTGCCATACTGAGAAGGCTGTGAAGTTTAGCCAAGGGTCCCCAACATACAGTGGCATTATGGAATACCCAGTTGGCCCTTTTGTCAAGGAACCAAGTTAAAAAAAGTTTTTTAAAATTTGTCTCCTCTTGGAGTTCCAGGCCTAGATTCTGGTTTGGCCCCCAGCTAAGCCTAACTCCCTTCACTATTGACAAAGCACCACTGGTCTCACCAGGCTGACCACTGCCAACCATTCACCAGGTCTCACTGCTGAACCTATGTATGGGGACTCTGACTTTCAGATAGGAGAGAAACTAGAGGAAGATGCGAGTTCCAGGCAGGGCTAGGGAACCTTGAGGGAAGTACAATTTTGGTGGGCAAAAGGAGGGAGGTATGTTGCAGAGACAGTTGAATGGATGGTCACAACTTTAGTGGCAAAGAAGTCCATGAGTTCCTCATACTTGTTGAAGATAAGGGTGGAAGAGGCAGAGGAGAGGGGTTTAAAGTGATGTTTGTTAGTGAAAAAAAGAAGGTAGTTCGAAAGCCAAGGGCTGAATTTTGTCAGGGCGGCAGAGATCCCAATGATATGCCCGAATACAGGGGCAACCCTTCCCCTGTGGGACTCCCAGTTGCATTTTAGACCCATCCAGACAGCACCCAGCCAGGAGGACGCAGCAATGGACGCAGCCTTCGTAACATGATGAGTGGGGTCAGGGGTCACCGGAGCCAGTCAGGCAGGCCCCAGACAGGTGGAGAATGGGGGGTTGGTGAGGTTGGGGAGGGGGGGAGATGTTGCCGCAGGGGCAGATATTGCCACTGAGGGGATCTTGCATGGGCCACAGAGTGCCCAATTGGGAGGGCCTCCCGCCAAGCCAGGCAGTCTCCCCATGTGACAGAGGGCACATCCGTCACTGGTAAAATGTCAACGGCAGCAGGAAGACACCCTTAATTGGCCACTTAAGTGGTGCAATTGGCCTCTGGGCAGGAGGGCCATCCTCCACCTTCCCCACCTCTGGTAAATTGCCATGCGGACACGAAGATTACGGGCACTCCCGCTCCACCCCCCTCCCCCACCGTCCCTTGCCATTTTATGGGCTGCCCCGCCTCCCAGCCCATCCCTAGAGGACTGGTTAAAATCCAGCCCCAAGTTTGCATTCCAGGATAGTCCTGGGGCAATGTGCAGTTTTGGCACTTCCTCCATAAGCCCACCTCTTGGCCCTTTATTCCTCCCCTGCTCAGCTTTTCACCACTAAAGATGCGACTCCTGGCTCTCACGCTAGCTAAAATTGTCAATGCTTCCTATTTCTCAGGCACCCATACCTTTTCCCTTTTAAATCTTCTATCATCACCACTTTCCTCATAAAACCCACCTCCAACCCTCTGCCCTCCCTATCTCTAACTGCCCATTCGTCCCTCAAGTTTTTGGATGCATACAGAAAATACATAGCAGAATATATAAAATAAATCCATTTCAAATCAAATATTTTAGAAGCGTTGTGTTCTGGAGATGATGACTGATATGTAGAAACATGGGTCTAATAATAAGTGATAAAGTCCTTGAACAAAGCCATAGGACTGAACTCTATTTCTCGGCTGCAGGTCCCGACGTCGGGACTGGAAGCGGGTGCAGCATCTGTTGGGGCAATCAGTAACCGGCCAAACGTAATTCAGCGGCAGCTAGCCAATTAAGGATTGGGAGTCACGGGGGCTGGCCAGTGAGAGGATAGAGTGTCAGGTGATGCCGTGGAAGCTCCAGGTACCATACTTAAACAGCTGACAGCCCTGCCTCACATCTCAGAGCCTGAAGTGAGCCCCTGCATTCAGGAGTGCCAGGCATCGGCTTGGAAGCCTACAGGCAGAATGGCAGAAGGAAGACCCCGGGTGGTCCCACGGTTCAGTGATGCCTCCCTCCAGACTCTGCTCCAGGCTGCAAGGCAAAGGTGGGAGGTCCTCTTTCCCAGGGATGGGAGGAGGAGACCAGCCCACCTGGCCAAGCAAGACTGCATAGAGATAGCGGAGGAGGTCAGCAACTATGGGGTCACCCCAAGGACCTGGATCTAGTGCCGGTAAAGGGTCAATAATGTCATCAAGTCTGCAAAGGTAAGGTTCCATTCAATTCCAACCCTTTCCACCAAATTTATGTCAGAGTGAGCAAATTCATTTGGTGGAGTGGGAGGGACCACCCAGCCATGGCAATGGGTTATGAGCCCCAAAAGTTAGAGGTTCCCGTCTGTCAATGCATTTCCCTGCAGAGTCCCTCGAGAGTGACCCCATGCAGGAGGCATATGTGAGCCCCCATCATGGCTCAATGGGCTATCATCATCAGAGGGCTGGTTTTCCCACTGGGAGACTAACCTTGTCTGCAGAAGAAGAAGGCCCACAATAGAAGCAGCATGCCAAGGCCAGTATTGGAGTTCCTTATCTGCATCTCATTACACCAACAGAGGAGGAGACCATGGAACTGGCAGGGCAACAAGGCAGCTGTGCTACAGCTGATGGCTAGACAGGGGTGCCCACCCAACAGAGTGAGAGAGCATCTCCCAGGGCACAAAGGTGTATCTGGTGTCAAAGAGCCATGCAGTGCATGTCATCCCCATGGCATCAATGGAGAGGTACATTTGGGGTGGTAGGAATGTCACGATGGGCAGACCCTAATCCTTCTATTTCTATGATTTCTCATCTAAGTCAAGGTGACCAGGAGGCTCAAGAAGCTGGGAGACAGTCGGCCACCTCTAAGGAGGAGGAGGCAGTCTCAGAGGGTCCACCGTCACATCATTCCCCTGCACCCTGCACCAGCACAGATACTCCCACATCGGTGGGTAGTCACACGCTTTTAGATATGGGCACACAACCTGGTGAGCACAGCATAAATGCGCCTGTGATGGAATATAGGTATAATAGGCTTGATTAAGAAGAATTTGGAAATCTTCTTCTTCTTTGGCCTCCTTGTCTCGGGAGACAATGGGTAAGCGCCTGGAGGTGGTCAGTGGTTTGTGGATCAGCGCCTGGAGTGGCTATGAAGGCCAATACTAGAGTGACAGACTCTTCCACAGGTGCTGCAGAAAAAATTGGTTGTCAGAGCAGTTACACAGTTGGCTTTCTCCTTGCGCTTCTGTCTTTTTTCCTGCCAACTACTAAGTCTCTTCGACTCGCCACACTTTAGCCCCGCCTTTATGGCTGCCCGCCAGCTCTGGCGATCGCGGGCAACTGACTCCCACAACTTGTGATCAATGTTACAGGACTTCATGTCGCGTTTGCAGGCGTCTTTAAAACGGAGACATGGATGGCCGGTAGGTCTGATACCAGTGGCGAGCTCGCTGTACAATGTGTCCTTGGGGATCCTGCCATCTTCCATGCGGCTCACATGGCCAAGCCATCTCAAACGCCGCCGACTCAGTAGTGCGTATAAGCTGGGGATGTTGGCCGCCTCGAGGACTACTGTGTTGGAGATGCGGTCCTGCCACCTGATACCAAGGATTCTCCGGAGGCAGCGAAGATGGAATGAATTGAGACGTCGCTCTTGGCTGACATACGTTGTCCAGGCCTCGCTGCCGTAGAGCAAGGTACTGAGGACACAGGCTTGACACACTCAGACTTTTGTGTTCCGTGTCAGTGCACCATTTTCCCACACTTTCTTGGCCAGTCTGGACATAGCAGTGGAAGCCTTTCCCATGCGCTTGTTGATTTCGAGAGACAGGTTACTGGTGATAGTTGAGCCTAGGTAGGTGAACTCTTGAACCACTTCCAGAGCGTGGTCGCCAATATTGATGGATGGGGCATTTCTGACGTCCTGTACCATGATGTTCGTTTTCTTGAGGCTAATGGTTAGGTCAAATTCGTTGCAGGCAGCCGCAAACCTGTCGATGAGACTCTGCAGATACTCTTCAGTGTGAGATGTTAATGCAGCATCGTCAGCAAAGAGGAGCTCCCAGATGAGGACTTTCCGTCTTCGCTCTTAGGCGGGCAAGGTTGAACAACCTGCCACCTGATCTTGTGTGGAGGAAAATTCCTTCTTCTGAAGACTTGAACGCGTGTGAGAGCAGCAGGGAGAAGAAAATCCCAAACAGTGTAGGTGCGAGAACACAGCCCTGTTTCACGCCACTCAGGATCGGAAAAGGGTCTGATGAGGTGCCTCTATGCTGAAATGTGCCTTTCATATTGTCATGGAATGAGGTGATGATACTTAGTAGCTTTGGTGGACATCCGATCTTTTCTAGTAGTCTGAAGAGACCACGTCTGCTGACGAAGTCAAAGGCTTTGGTGAGATCAATGAAAGCAACATAGAGGGGCATCTGTTGTTCGCGGCATTTCTCCTGTAGCTGACGAAGGGAGAACAGCATGTCAATGGTCGATCTCTCTGCTCAAAAGCCACACTGTGCCTCAGGGTAGACACGCTCGGCCAGCTTCTGGAGCCTGTTTAAAGCGACTCGAGCGAAGACTTTCCCCACTATGCTGAGCAGGGTGATTCCATGGTAGTTGTTGCAGTCACCGCGGTCACCTTTGTTTTTACAGAGGGCGATGATATTGGCATCGCGCATGTCCTGTGGTACTGCTCCCTCGTCCCAGCACAGTCAAAGCAGTTCGTAGAGTGCTGAGAGTATGGCAGGCTTAGCACTCTTGATTATTTCAGGGGTAATGCCGTCCTTCCCAGGGGCTTTTCCGCTGGCTAGAGAATCAAAGTTAGTGTATTATGCCTTTAGAGTTAAAGATTGAATAAATGGCTAGTTTTCAGAGCTCACTGAAGTTCCCATTTAAGATGGTAGAGTTAAATATTTCAAGGTCCCTGTTGGAATAGAATCTCTGTTGTCAGGGACTTGGAAGCTAAAACATACATTGAAAGATCCTGTCAGTCAGAGGTAGGAACAAACTTAATTGGTTTGTTCAGACAAATTGGCTCTGCCGATTGCTTTGGAGTGCCATGAAAAGGGCAATTAACAATAAATGAGAATGTACTCACGGGAACAAGAGAGGTCAAGTAAACACAATTATGAACATTTTGACCAGATAAAACCTCACAACTTCAAATTCCAGTACAACATTAAGTGGAAATGGTAATTAAAGATATGGATTTAAAAGGAACACAGGAAGGTCAGATCGAATACAAAGGTTATATGATACCTTTGAAATAGTATAAAAATGAAAGGTTCTGAAGCAAATACTTAGGGGTGTTGAATCCTCAAACAACACTTCTCGTCCCATGCCTTATTCGGGGATTTAAGGTACAAGTTTACTTTAAATTTTGATATTCTAAGATAATTTTGCTGTAATATTAGCAAGGTTAAACTTTTGGATTCTATGTTAGAAATAAGAATATGTGTTACATCTCTCATTAATGTTTGATATTGTGATGTACTTATCCACTTAAGAAGTTTTTTGCATGTTAAATTCTTTAATAAATATATAAAAGTTAATAAATCATCTCATGTAGTATTCTGTATGCAACTACAAGAACCCCCTCTCTGTGATTCTTTAAGTGGAGAGATACATATTAAAGAGAGTTTCCCAGACCCTTATGATATCTGGGATATTTATGAATTAGCCATAGAATATTAGAAATAGGCTATCCAAAAGATGGTAAAATTCTCTGTTGCTTTTCTTTCTTTGAGGGAAAGCTAGTGCAATTCTTTGGACCCAATTAAGTGTCTGAGAATTTGTCTGGTTTGAACTTGATTGAAGGAGATTCATAGGTATGTACTCCTGTTTGGTTTAGCCCCGATAAGGGGTTAAAGTCATAATTCACTTCAGTTGGCGCCCAAAAACATGGTCTTGTTGTTAACAGAAAACTGTAATTATATGTTAGTCTTTAATGTATATTTTAGATTTGTAAGTATGGAAGGAATGTTTTCTGTCAGTGGTATTAAGATCCAGATTTAAGAATCTCGAGACAGCAAACTCCCCCCATCCCCGCCTCCATTGCCATCTCAAATGGCCCCATAAAATTCAGTCCATAGAAAGGGCATTTTAACAACTGAAATGGATGCAAGGTCAGTCGAGTAGCCACAGAACAGCCCAGAACCGGCATCGAGAAGGGAGACAATCACATAGGGGTCAGTAGCATAGTGGTAATGTTACTGGACTAATAATCTAGACGTCTGGTCTAAAACTCCAGAGAGTTGAGTTCAAAACCACCATGGCAGCTGGGGGCATTTAAATTCAATTAATTAATAAATCTGGAATAAAATGCTAGTTACAATAATAATGAATCATTTTCTTAAACTACTGGATTGTCGTAAAAACCCATCTGGTTCACTACTCACCTTCAAGGGAGGAAATCTGCCATCCTCACCCAATCTGGCCTACCCATGACTCCAGATCCATAGCTATGTGGTTGACTCTTAACTGCTCTCTGAAATAGCCTAGCAAGCCACTCAGTTGTATCAAATCACTGCGGAAAAAACACTGTGGGTGTACCTACATCACATGGACTGCAGCAGTTCAAGAAGGTGGCTCACCACCACCTTCTCAAGGGCAATTAGGGATGGGCAATAAACACTGGCCTTGCCAGCAATGCCCATGTCCCAAGGACAAATAGAAAAGAGCCCAAGCTATTTTGCAATTCAGGCTTCATTTAAATGCCACTAGCAAGGTTCAGGCACAAAGCAGGTACTCTGCTTAGCTCACATTTTGGGAGGGCAAGAAATCAGCTGGCCCTGACACTGTCAAGCCTGGGGGTGGGGAGCAGCAGCAAGTAATCTTGAAGGGATGGTGGGGGTACTTATATAGGATGCCACCCCTGCTCCTCCTGGCCCCACAAAAATAAAAATAAAAATTTCTTCCGCCATTTTTTGAACTGCCTCCAATGGTCCCTGAAAGTTGGGCCTCTCAATTGTACCAAAGAGTTGCAGTCAGGTCCTACAATTGGAGTCAGACAAGATTTTCAAATTTAAACAACCTCCTTATTGAACCAGATGGGCAGCCTGTTTGCCCACTTACAGAACTGCCTGAAAATTGCATCAAACAATTGGTCATCAATAGGTAATTTGAGGTTTAAAACTGGGCTTCAACAGCCAGCTGCTTGCTTGTCAGGTGAGAAACATGTTGCTGTCAGTTAAAAATTGCCCCTGGGGATCACACAGCACCGTATCTGGATTCCCTCTGATAAGAAGGTCAGGTCAAAATATGGAAAAATAAGGAAGGCAACTGGATTTGAGAGGAGAACCTGGGAAAGGAGAAAGAAATAGTAAAAAAGTATGGGAGAGAAGCCAGAACAGAGGCAGAGAGATTGCAATTGGGATTATTTTGATGGCATGAGATCATCGGAGAGGAAGTAATATTTGTTCATTGACTGTTGATTGAGAGAGAAATAGCTGTGCATGTGCAGCTTAGTAATCGGCTTGTCAGGGAATAGGACAAATTGTAAAAAAAAAACAAGAATTAACCACCAGTAATAAACCTTTGTGATAATCTTCATACAAACAATCAATGAATTTGTTTAAAGTAAAGGAAAATGCACATACATTCTGCTGTTCCATTGTTCACTTAATTGCTGGAGTCAGAAACCAGTATTCCCATCTATCTTTCTAAATTTGTTTGGACCCATAAAAACATTTGGTAGTGATTATACTTCCATATCGCTGGTTAGCACATTTATTATTTTTGCAGTATTTAGGAAACATAACTATTCATAATTTTTTATACAATAAACTTTGTTTTATGATTCAGTATGTGCAGAGTCTATAATTAAATTGCTCTTTGTTTCTGGTCTGTTATTTTTCAGAACCAATAATGTGGGTAATGTGATCTTCACACTGAGCACTGCATATTCATCAATTCTATTTACTGAAGTCACGCAGCATTTTTTTCTATTTGTCCTTTATTTGTTGTCCTATAATGCCATGGTCTGAAATGAATTATAGCACATATAAGCTTGCTAAGTCCACCTGTCAAAGAAAAAAACCCTTGGTTTCATTTAACACTTGAGTCATACCTGAGCCACCCACTACGTTCTAATTACAATGGATAGACTCTGTAACACTGTCTTTGAAAGGGTGTGAAAAATTAGTTTCATGAACAGATTGTGGTTTATGTGGTTCTTTGTTAGGATAATACATAAAGACTTTTGTTGTATTAGCAATGTTTTAAAGGAATGCACGTTGTAAAGACAGTGGAAGATGTTACTCTGTTAGCGACAAGGAGATAGTGAAAAACTACCAGTGAACACCCTAATCGAGTGCTTTATTGGGTTTTGTAGGGAGAAATTACAGCCATTTCCCCACGAACAGCTAATTACAATTTTGGCATGACAATTAATCCATTTTTGGGGCTGTTGATTGAGGAAGAAATGTTAGCCAGTACATTAATGAATATTGCCAGGGGATCTGAACTGAACATACAGGCAATCAGGTCTCAGCTGAGCATCTTACCCAAAGGACAGCGCTTCTGGCCATATAGCAGTCTAAGTATTGCACTGGAATGCCAGAAAAGACAAATCAAAGCTTGAGGTACATCATGGATGTTCTTGGCATTTGTTTATTTTCTCCAAATATTTTCCGTCTTTTTCTAATAGTGTAATTAAAGCAGGATTGTGGTTCCCCAACACTGATGGTCCTTGATGCCTCATCTAACTAAACATTGTTCATCTGTTTGCCCAGATAGCGAGTGTTGAGAGTTTAATTTGCCATGGGATGCCCCACAGGTGAGGTCATTACCCAACATTCTAAAGTTGCTCATGTTAGATGTTATCATTGGAAAGTGATGAACAGCTGGAATCCTGCTGGACTTTTTCCTTCCCTAGTCTGGGAATACTAAAGCCAATTAGACCCCTGGTTGAAATCAGAAACTTCAGCAAAGACCAGGAATCAAACTAGTGAAATTTCTGCTCTGTGTGCAGTTATGCACTTGGTCATCATCATACTGAAACAATTCAGAATGAAATGAAAGCGAAATGAAGTACTAATCTCCTTAACTCTTTCAAGTTCCTTCTTTTATCTTTGAGACTTTGAGCTTTTCAAAACTTGACAGAACAAAGTGAATGGGAACTGAGAATACTGATATGGTCAAATAAGAGATTATAGGGCAGAATTCCCATGGAAGTTCTCCTGATCATCCACTAGAACGTCAGCAAAAAAATCAGTGGAGACCCCAGAGAGATGCGTAAACTTCTTTGGGGCAGATCTTTTGTCAAAGTTATGATGGCCGATTGGGAGAGACAACACAAAATTCTACCCCTTTGATAGCAGTGGCTTTTTAATGCTGGTTCGTCCATTTAAAATTAAGGCTGATAGAGTGCAACAGCTGTTATTGGATGAAGTGAAAAATGCTGTTACCGCACCAAGATGAAGAACTATGAAAAGGAATACTAAGCAGATCCCCACTGTTATATTCAAATCCACAGGACAACACTTTGAAGCACCACATGGTCAGTGATATTTTTGCAGTAATTTGCTGCAAAAATAAAATGTTTTTAGTTTTAACTAAAGATCTGGATTGTGTCTCTTCAAATCAGTTCACTGGCAGAACATTACATTACTTTGTGAAATGACCTAATCCAAAAATTATGGACTTGAAAAACAGAGATCAAATAACTGCTTAATTTGTTTTGGAGGAAGATGTTTAAAGTACATGCAATTAATGTATCCTGACTCGCAAAATGGAATGATAAAGCATCAATTACACATCTGTATGTGCTGTAAAGTGACCACCAACTCCCTATAGGTCATCTTGACTTTCAATTATTATTGCTAATTAATTTTCCAACAATAAATGGATTTAGAATTTCTCTAACAAGTAATCTTTTGAAATCATGCAAAGGAATAAGATCTATACAATGGAGGAAGTTTATTGCAGGTTACAGAATAACAATTTTACCATGTTTGATCGAACAGAAACTATTTATAATTGTGAGTAAATCAAACCAAGGAAAATCTGCTTTCACCTGTATGCCAACACAAAATGGTTAACAGTGGGTTGTTACCCTGGTTTGTCCATTTAAAGTTAAGGCTGATAGAATGGGCCCATGTTCTGCCTAGGCAATGCAAACCTGAACTGAGAGGCCCAAGGCATAAAACTGGGCCTTGGCCCTTAAAAAAAATATTTTGGGTGAGTTGCCAGCACCTGTCGAGGCCCCACGAGCAGCTCTCCCTTCAGAGTGATGGAATTTTGGGGCACTTGCCTCTCCAACACTAGTCTCAGGCAAGTCCTAGGGTGTCAGTGAGTAGTAAATGTAAAGAATAATCTGACATAAACAGAAAGTGCTGGAAGTACTCAGCAGGTCAGGCTGCATCTGTGGAGAGAGAAGCAGAGTTAACGTTTCAGGTTCTGATGAAAGATCACAGACCTGAAACTTTAACTCTGCTTCTCTCTCCACACATGCTGAGTATTTCCAACACTTTCTGTTTTTATTTCAGATTTCCAGCATCTGCAGTATTTTGCTTTTATAACAATCTGACCCCTAGACAAGAGGCTGTCTTATTAATACATTTATGTGTCAAATTCCATAGGAAACAAAACATAGAATTACACATTTTCCTGCATTTAATTTGATGATATTTTCATAAACTTTGGGCTGAATTTTCATTCTCGGGTCCTGATCCTGCCCTGGGGATAAAATGCAGCTTGCGAACCAGAAATGCCAGCTGAGGGACCCGGGGGCGATTTTGAAGGAGGCGACCAATTAAGTGGATGCCTGCAGGAGCCCCGTCTAATTGGGCTCCCAAGTCTGGAGAGTCAATAGGAGACCTTCCAGCAGTCAATGATCAGCAGCCTCACCATCAGAGGTGACAGCTGCTGAAGTAGGTAGGGAGGCAAGGAGGTGCCACCATTCCCGGTCGCTGGCCACATGTCAAATAAGTACAAAGGCCAGAAGGATTAGGGCCCTCAGAGATGAGGGGGAAAGCTCCCATAGTAACGGGCATTGCTGTGGTTGCAGCCAATGTTCAGAGTGGAGGGTTCCAAATAGATTGGAGCCTCTGGCTCCGACGTCTGCCCACCCCGCCACTGGGAGGCTGCCACGGTTTCATGGACTGTCTCCTCACATGACGGTTGGCATCAGGAGAGTGCCCATAATTACACCCTTAAATTTATAATCAATAGAAGTGACGCAGATGGCAGCATTTAGAGCTGGGTTTATTTTATGAATAAAACACATCAGAACAGATCACTTTTGAAAGTAGAGTTGCCTCATTCTTAAGAATCCTTGCAGATTTGGCCAGGCAGGTAACCATTCCCTCCATCAATCTGACTCCTTCATAATCCTGTGGAGGCTGGAATATGTCGTGGAGCCGGCCCGATGGGAAACCCCTCCAATTTTCAGCGCCCGCCCCTCGACCACCAGACATGCTACCACAGGCTATTGAAAATTCAGCCCCTAGTTTAATTAGATGTCCAAGCTGACACTTTAGAGCTTTGCTATCCATTGAGACCCTTAACTTTCACTGATTAGGTAGATAGACTATTGGTCCTTTCTTCACCAAGGTCCAGATGTCCCGTTATCAGCTCACACTTCCAGAAATTTGCAACGCAAAATCAATTAGAGTAGAAAGATGAGGAAAAATAATTCAACTCATGGCACTCACTGTGAGATACCCAACTCCAGCAAATTCTAACAATAAAATGTTTTAATTTAGGGACTAATATAATGTTTTCTCTTCAGCCCATAAGGTAAGCTTACACCCATGAGCATAGATAATTCAATCAGGCCATGATTTACCTTTATCACTTTGGCATTAATAATTTATGACAACCAGAACAGCTCCTCTAAAACATGCTGTCATGACATGTTATTGACAGGTGGTAGCCTAATTTCTTGCTGGATACTACTGCTGTAATCAGTGCCATCAATACTAAGAAAATAATAGGAGTAAAATTTATAATCAGTTGGAGTGACACAGATGGCAACATTTAGAGCTGAGTTTATTTTTATGAGTAAAATACATCAGAACAGATCACTTTGAAAGCAGTGACCTCATTCTTATGAATCCTAGCAGATTTGGCTACATTCCTATCACCTCCTCCGCTAAAGACATCCACTGCTTCAGGATCATCCTGCAGAGCAAAGATATTCCTTTCTCCGCTACCAACCGTCTCTTTAAATTGCTCTCCCCTGCTTCCACAAGTGCAAGGGCTTCTTTGTCATCTATGAGACCATCCGTTCAGATGCTTTTGCTGTGTCCTTCCTTTCACCTTGTCCTCCACGTCAAACCTTCCCGCAGACACTCCTGGACCTGAACCCACATCTCTCTCTAATTTGTCTCCCAGCTCCGCTCATACCCTGTCTGAGATCATCTTGTTCAGAAGACACACTTTCTGCACCTTTGGCCCATTTCCAGTAGATCGGTGACCACTTCCTGTTCCCATGCAAGCTAGTGTTGTAAGTGACCTTGTCTCCTCAGGTGCTGTCCTTCTTACCTTCAAAACGGCTGTCATCAACCCCTCTTCAAAAACTCTACCCTCAACTCCTCTGACCTTGCAAACTATCACCTCATCTACAACTTTCCTTTTTTCTCTGAAGTCCTTGAATGTATTGTCATTGATGCCCATCTTTGCCAGAAATCCCTGTTTGAATTTCTCCTATCAATCTTCTGCCCCTGCCACTGCATTGAAACAGCCCTATCCAAAGTTATAAATGAATTCCCCCATGACTTTGTCAACTTTTAGTTATATAGTGTCTTTGATGTTATAAAATGTCCCAAGGAACTTCGAAGGGATTTTGTAAAACAAAATATGACACCAAGCCACATAAAGAGATAACAAAAAGCTTGGTCAAAGAGGTTGGTTTTAAAGAACATCTGAAAGGAGGACAGCAAAGTACAGAGGCAGAGAGGTTTAGGGAGGGAATTCCAGAGTTTAGGGCTCAGTTGTTTCTGTTCTCCATAACTGCTACTGTGGTGCATTACAACTCTGTCATTCTCAATCAACCAGCCTCCTCCAAAGCCTCTCTTCCATTGTCGAGCTCGGTGGAACTGTCCTCACTTAATTTTATGCTTACTTATCCAATCATTGTAAAAGTGTCTTTAGCAATGGCTTCCCTTCCTGCCCCCAAACCATTGCCTCTGAAATCTCTTGAGTTCTATCCTGGAGCCTGTCCTTTTCCACATGTACATGCTGCCCCTTGGCAATATTTTTATCAAAAATTATACATGAGTGATACCTGGCCCTACCACCTCTATCAACCATTCCACTGCGTCTGTGTTCTCAGACTGCTTGTTCAACATCAAACTTTGGATGAGCCACAATTCCCACAACCCCCTTCCAGGGTCTGAGATTTAAATTCTCCACTAGCAAGCTGCCTGGGAAAGCCCAGCATGCGTTCTGCAGCTCGCTGTTTCATGTAAATAAAGCCCAAGGCCCAATATCGGGTGTGGCTCAGGTCCACCTGTACTGACAAAGGAATTGTTCCCTGTGCTCAGTTCCCAGCTGGTAGGCTGGAACAAATCAAGTTCTAGGCCAGGTAGGACGTGTACATTAAACACTTCAAAACAACCATCCATTTAATCTAACAGTTAGTGCCCAGTTGCCAGGCAACTGGAAAACTTCCACTCGATAGCTTGTTTCGATTGTGTCACCTTGGGGTGACTAATACTGTTGAAGAGTTTCATCATAATGACATATTGTGTTCAAACATGAGTCTGGTAACACACTGGTATAAACAGGTGATTAATAAACCTCGACTAGTTGCACTGAAGTTTAGTTTTAGTTTAGTTTAGAGATACAGCACTGAAACAGGCCCTTCGGCCCACCGAGTCTGTGCCGACCATCAACCACCCATTTATACTAATCCTACACTAATTCCATATTCCTACCACATCCCCAGCTGTCCCTATATTTCCCTACCACCTACCTATACTAGGGGCAATTGCTAATGGCCAATTTACCTATCAACCTGCAAGTCTTTGGCATGTGGGAGGAAACCGGAGCACCCGGCGAAAACCCACGCAGACACAGGGAGAACTTGCAAACTCCACACAGGCAGTACCCAGAATTGAACCCGGGTCGCTGGAGCTGTGAGGCTGCGGTGCTAACCACTGCGCCACTGTGCCGCCCATAAAGTATCAGAAAACATCAGGAAACAAACTCCAAAATCATTTTCAATTCTAGCCACATCTAAATTGACCCAAATCTGATTTGTGAAGATTTATTCAAATTTATCCAAGTTGCAAACATTCAACATTCAGAAATTTAGAGCAGCTGCCGTCTGCTGGACTGGGTATGAGCCTTTCATGGTGGATAATTCATAAATGTTCCACCACATGAATCTTGTTAAACACTCCTCAGTAGTGAAACTGGGCTGATTATCCACCCGGCAGGAAAGGGATGGTACTGCTCTAAAAATTGTAGCACTGAATTTATCACACATTCTCGCTCCCAATTTGCCTGCTGCTATTTCTGGTTGATGGTGGAAATAGGCTGCCAAAATACCCACCTGTTTCAGGCAGGAGCCTGCTTCTAATATACAAATCAGTGGGATGGGGTTGGGGAGGATGGAGGGGGCGGTTGGGGGTCCCACTTCATTTCAATGAAAATAAGGGAAGATGGACAGCTGATTCACTATGGTCTTTTATACACCACCACCCAAAGCCATAATGATCCCTAATATCTTCATATAAATTTCCCAAAGTTCCTTCTATATTAAACAGCCAAAAATCCTGAAACATGGCAACACATTTAGAGCTTTTAGATCCAGAGTAAAGACGCGAGCTGACGCCAGAGAGAAAGGGAATGGAACTTTTTCGAGGGGTAGTCTTGTACTGTTTCCATTTGGCACTGCTTTTATATTATGTGCGACCCGTTTTAGAACTCCAGTTTCCCAGTGCATTGATCTCACATAGCCAACTGCAACCCAAAGGTAAACCTGATCAATTCACTCGGTTGGCCAAGAAATGTCCAATGAATTCATGTCTTTCCAAACACCAGTTTTAGCAAACCCCAGAAGATTTATCATCCGGTTATAACGAGTCTCGCAAGATCCCTGCACAGGGAACTGCTGCTGCTAGTACGGCTCTCACATTGTACTAAAAGGGCAATGTAGTGCAACTCTAGTGTGATGTCAAACCAGGTGCTAAAAATACTCAGTGTCTCCCTCCTGAACATTTTTTAAACCTTCCTGCAATTATTTAAATCTTCAGGCATTGAGGTCAATGCCATTGGACTGCCTGACTATTTAAAATATAACTGCTATTACAACTGAGGCGGGAGGAGTGCACTGTTAATTCAGTCCCACTTCTCCACAGGTCACAACATATATTTAAATTTTACCACTTACTGAAACAGTCAATCATATACTTTATTTTTCCCCAGAATAAAGCACACCAACCAAGTTTCAAAGAACAAAGAACAGTACAGCACAGGAACAGGCCATTCGGCCCTCCAAGCCTGCGCCGATCTTCATGCCTGCCTAATCTAAAACCTTCTGCACTTTCGGGGTCCATATCCCTCTATTCCCATCCTATTCATGTATTTGTCAAGATGCCTCTTAAACATCTCCATGGTACCTGCTTCCACCCACCTCCCCCGGCAACAGGTTCCAGGCACTCACCACCCTCTGTGTAAAGAACTTGCCTCTCACATCCCCTTTAAACTTTGCCCCTCTCACCTTAAACCTATGTCCCCTAGTAACTGACTCTTCCACCCTGGGAAAAAGCTTCTGACTATCCACTCTGTCCATGCCGCTTATAACTTTGTAAACCTCCATCATGTCGCCCCTCCACCTCTGTCGTTCCAGTGAAAACAATCCGAGTTTATCCAACCTCCTCTCATAGCTAATGCCCTCCAGACCGGGCAACATCCGGTAAACCTCTTCTGTGCCCTCTCCAAAGCCTCCACGTCCTTCTGGTAGTGTGGCGACCAGAATTGCACGCAATATTCTAAGTGTGGCCTAACTAAAGTTCTGTACAGCTGCAGCATGACTTGCCTATTTTTATACTCTATGCCCCGACTGATGAAGGCAAGCATGCCATATGCCTTCTTGACTACCTTATCCACCTGCGTTGCCACTTTCAGTGACCTGTGGACCTGTACGCCCAGATCTCTCTGCCTGTCAATACTCCTAAGGGTTCTGCCATTTACTGCATACTTCCCACCTGCATTAGACCTTCCAAATTGCATTAACTCACATTTGTCCGAATTAAACTCCATCTGCCATTTCTCCGCCCAAGTCTCCAACCGATCTATATCCTGCTGTATCCTCCGACAATCCTCATCACTGTCCGCAACTCCACCAACCTTTGTGTCGTTTGCAAACTTACTAATCAGACCAGCTACATTTTCTTCCAAATCATTTATATATACTACAAACAGCAAAAGTCCCAGCACTGATCCCTGCGGAACACCACTAGTCACATCCCTCCATTCAGAAAAGCACCCTTCCACTGCTACCCTCTGTCTTCTATGACCGAGCCAGTTCTGTATCCATCTTGCCAGCTCCCCTCTGATCCCATGTGACTTCACCTTTTGTATCAGTCTGCCATGAGGGACCTTGTTAAAGGCTTTACTGAAGTCCATATAGATTACATCCACTGCCCTTCCTTCATCAATCATCTTTGTCACTTCCTCAAAAAACTCAATCAAATTAGTGAGACACGACCTCCCCTTCACAAAACCATGCTGCCTCTCGCTAATAAGTTCGTTTGTTTCCAAATGGGAGTAAATCCTGTCCCGAAGAATCCTCTCTAATAATTTCCCTACCACTGACGTAAGGCTCACCGGCTTATAATTTCCTGGATTATCCTTGCTACCCTTCTTAAACAAAGGAACAACATTGGCTATTCTCCAGTCCTCTGGGACCTCACCTGTAGCCAATGAGGATGCAAATATTTCTGTCAAGGCCCCAGCAATTTCGTCCCTTGCCACCCTCAGTATTCTGGGGTAGATCCCATCAAGTCCTGGGGACTTAATGCTTTGCAAAACACCCAACACCTCCTCCTTTTTGATAATGAGATGACTGAGACTATCTACACTCCCTTCCCTCGGCTCATCATCCACCAAGTCCTTCTCCTTGGTGAATACTGATGCAAAGTACTCATTTAGTACCTCGCCCATTTCCTCTGGCTCCACACATAGATTCCCTTCTCTGTCCTTGAGTGGGCCAACCCTTTCCCTGGTTACCCTCTTGCTCTTTATATATGTATAAAAAGCCTTGGGATTTTCCTTAATCCTGTTTGTCAATTACTTCTCATAACCCCTTTTAGCCCTCCTGACTCCTTGCTTAAGTACCTTCCTGCTGTCTTTATATTCCTCAAGGGATTCAGCTGTTCCTAGCCTTCCAGCCCTTACAAATGCTTCCTTTTTCTTTTTGACGAGACTCACAATATCCCGCATTATCCAAGGTTCCCAAAACTTGCCAAACTTATCCTTCTTCCTCACAGGAACATGCTGGTCCTGGATTCTAATCAACTGACGTTTGAAAGACTCCCACATGTCAGATGTTGATTTACCCTCAAACAGCCGCCCCAATCTAAATTCTTCAGTTCCTGCCTAATATTGTTATAATTAGCCTTTCCCCAATTTAGCACCTTCACCCGAGGTCTTTGATAAACAGGAAAATTATCAATTTATTATAAACAATGTTTTAACCAATAATGAAGTAAAACATACAGACAAACTGAAATATTAAAGCCCCTTATTTATCCTAGCCCTCACTCACATCCACAACCAGTTAACCAGGAAAAAATAAAAGGGATTTTTGTTTACAGCTTTTACAAAGAAATTGAAGGAGTAAAAAAAAATTTAATCTGAAAGGAAGGTATGTCCTTTGTGTTGGTTAGGCATCCCAAATGTGAATAGGCAGCTGTCACAAGGATCTTCCCAGAACAGTTCCTTCCAGACAGTGTTGAAGATCAGTTTGGGTAGGCTTTGCAAGAGATTCAGCAACAGGAGGTTTCAGATAGGTCTTACAGCAGAAATGTAGCAGTAAAGGTTTCTTCAAATATAGGAGGAAATAGCAAACACACGATGCAGGATTTCTTTTCAAGATGCAGGATTTCTTTTCAAGCGAAAGAGGCGAGCTGTCTTCTCCTGGCAAAGCAATAAGCAAACTTGCTTTTTTAACAGTTCAAATTGAAACTAAAACTTTTCCAGACACAAGCTTTGTGACAACCATAAATCTTGGCTTGTGACTTCTTTGTAAACATCTCTCTAAAGAAAAACAACCCCTGTTGGGTTATTTGAAAACAGGTGCCTTTCAGTAACTGCAATTCAAACTTTCTGGTAACTTTTGTAAAGAAAAACTACAAACTTCAGCCATCTCTTCAAGATTCCAGATGAATCAGTGTCCATAATTTAAATATATGCCCTTAACACATATTTTACAAAAGAAATAGAAGCAATAACACTGCTGAGTGAGGAAATTTGCATATCTATGCTTATACACCTGCACAGAACTCCCTTCTAGAAAGCAGAATTGAAATTTCAGCAATGTAAGTGGGGCATTGCTTGTCAAAAAACTGAACTAACCAGTAGGTGTGGCCTCAAGGCATCTTTGGTATCTAGCTAGGGAGTCTAACACTTTAATTATACAACATGGAGGTTTTGATCCCATTCTGGTTATTGCATCATAGAACCATAGTGGGGGCCTTCCACCTCTAGTGCATAGCTCCCTTACAAAGAGCATGTGTGTCCTCTGTGATGATAAGTGTACTTTGTCTTCCAATGCCCAAGACACTTGTTATTTTCTGCTATAAGCACCCAATTACAAGTTAATATACTGTGTTACGGAAAGATGGAAAGGGTTGTGAGTGGTTCCCTCTGTTCACCTCCCAAATGATTGCAATCGTGTTTTGTTAAAAATGGAGGGTTAGTCCCTGAGGGATTTTTTAGGGTCAAATAAACAGGCAAATGATACGTTTTCTCACAGGTTAAAAAAAGACAACTATTTATTTTTACACAATTCCTGAAATGGTCGCAACCTCACCCACACACACATTGACTCACACAAGAATAGACAGGTAGAGAGAAAACGGTAGGAGGTAGTTTAAATTCTAAAATGAGGTAAGTGTTTGTGGTTTGTTGGGTCTTCATAGGATGAAAGTCTTTTTTAAAGGTGCAGGCCTGGGTGTTTGTAGTCTTGAATTTGTTGAGGTGTTGTAGAGTTCAAGTGGTTACAGCTCAGTACAAAGCGGATGGTGGGGATGCTGTTACCTTCACAGATGGAGAGTCTTAAAGTCACTTTATGATATCTCTGCTGTCGTGGCTGTTCAGTTAATGTTCAGCAGGGTTCTTCTTGCTTGGCTGGATCCCTTGCACAGCCCGAGTGGACTGGCTTTCTGAGGTGTTGGCTTGATCTCCCCTCTCTCTCCAGAGGGGTACCTTTTAAAGGCAAAAAAATCCATCACATTAGAGTTTCTGTTAGGAGACACATGGCCCTCTCCCCTCGTGTAACCACACAATGGGCCAGGATAAGATAACCATGCCTATCAACTGATGTCTGAATGCGGATCATTCTGTTAACACGGTGCTATTTCACACCTATATATTCATTTGGTTTGGGCTGTGAGTCAGTTTGCGTCCAGAATCCTTTGTTAGCTCATTCATGTTGATAAGAGTCATTAATATGCCATAGTGGCCTTTCAATTTCAAAGCGGTTCTCCCCAGAGCTATTCCAGATGAGGTTAACGAGTTCCATTTTTGTAGACGGGTTTGTTGATTTCCAGTACAGGAGGGGTCACGTGACCACTACTCCATTTTGACTGTGGTACAGGTGTCCATGTTCTTGTGGTTTTGTTTAACAGGTGACTTTTTAAATTCATAACTTTTCCATTTCATTGTTTATTTCATCACGGCTTTTTCCATGCCTGACTACTATTTTTGTTACAAATCCATTCTGTTTTGGATGTCAATGAACAGTTCCATCATTCTATAGTCTATTGGGACAAACTGAATAGAGGAATTTTAAAAATACTTTGAAAAGACTGAGCAATGACCATCTGCCAGTGGACATAGCAGGCACCAGCTTCTGAGTTTACCATTTTATATAGTATTGAGTGCCACTGGCATCATACTGGAAGTAAACCTCAAGTGAAATGGGCTTTCATGGTGGCTTGAACTTGTATTGTGGAATTCAGAAAGGAATATACTATGAGGTTTGTGTGAAATTATGAAAATCGCAAGTTCACTTAAGTGCAAACAGGGCATATGAAACCTGAATGAGGATGAATGATTCCTCAATGTCTCCAGTCACTTACTAGGCTAGAAGAGATGTGAAATTCTAGCTTTTCATGTAATTCCTGGGCTGGGACAGCTGGTAGTGGAGAAGGAGGGAGGTAGTAAGAAAGAAAGAAGGGTGGAGAAGTATTTTGGGCCATTTTACTATGTAAAAGGTGCTATATAAATTCAAGTAGTTGTTGTTGAAGAGGAGAGAAAGACCAAGCAGAGATTTATTCAACCAAAATTTTCTAATCGGGTTTCCGTTCAGCATCTGAACTAAGGGGTGCCGTGTCACTGGGGGTGCAGATCAGCGGCTCCTGTTATATTAAGGGTGAACACCCACTTTTAAATGTTTTTCAGTCACCCTGATGAGTCTTGTTCACAATTTGCTTTCTGACTTTCAGAGCTCATCAACCTAACATTATAGTACAAGTATCCATTGCCAACCAGGTCCCAATAAGATTCATCAAATGCAGCTCCCCTGATGGCTCAGCTAGTAAAGGCGCTGCTCAGTGTGGAACTGAGCCACATGGATGAAGTAGGTCTCATATTTGATCATCGGTCAGTGCTAAATCACAAAGACATTCATTTATATGGCGTATTTCATGATCTACATATGAACATACAAACAAGGAGCAGGAGTAGGCTATTCGGTCCCTCGAGCCTGCTCCGCCATTCTAGAAGATCATGGCTGATCTGTTTGTGGACTCAATTCCATTTTCCTGTCTACCTCCGATACTCTTTGACTCTCTTGTTTGTCAAGAATCTGTCCACCTCTGCCTTAAAAACATTCAATGACCCTGCCTTTACTGCTCTCTGGGGAAGAGAGTTCCACAGACTCACGATCCTCAGAGAGAAAAAATGTCTCCTCATCTCTGTTTTAAATAGGAGACCCCTTCTATTAAACTGTGACCCCTAGTTTTGGTATCTCCCACAAGGGGAAATATCCTTTCAACGTCCACCCTGTCAAGTCCTCTCAGGATCTTATATGTTTCAATCAGATCACCTCTCATCCTTCTAAAAGCCAATGAATACAGACCCAACCTGTCCAACCTTTCCTCATAAGATAACTCTATCATCCCAGGAATCAGTTGAGTGAACCTTGTCTGGACTGCTTCCAATGCAATTATATCCTTGGATGTCCCAAAGCACTTTACAATCAGGGAAGTACTTTTTAAATGTAGTCACTGTTGTAATGTCGGAAACGTGGCAGCCATTTGTGCAAAGTAAGCTCCCATAAACAACAATATGATAATGACCAATCTGTTTTAATGTTGATTGAGGGATTAATATTGGCCAAGATACCAAGGATAAATCCCCTGCTCTTCTTCGAAATAGCGCCACGGTATATTTTACAACCAACTGAAGGAGCAGATGGGGCCTTGCTTTCATGTCTCATCCAAAAGACAGCACTGCCGACAATGCAGCACTCCTTCAGGACCGCGCTGAATTGTTAACTTAGGCTTTTGTGCTCAAGTTTCCAGCATTGGACAATGAACCCACAATCTTCTGATTCAGAGATGAGAGTGCTACCAACTGAGTCACAGTTGATCTCAGTTAGGGTAAAAACTACAATTAACCTCAGCAGGGCTGGGCTAGGGAGGAATTCTGCTGTAATTTCATCATGACTCCTGGTGACAAACGCAAAATTGCCAACATTGGGTGAGGACCACTTGGCTGTGATGCCCTGCCCCCATATGGTAGAAAACCTGTGACCTTTAGTACCATATCTAAACTCACAAGAAGACTGACCATCTGAACAAGATACTGGATGATGTAACCACACTTAATCATGTGCGTGTGGTTTACTTCATAGATCTCTCCAACTATTCAGAAATTACAAGCACACCAATAAAAAAACACTCAACTCAGAGCAGAAAGTAAACACAAATAGTTTGGACATTTTAAAACTGACACAAAAAAGTCTTCAATGATTATACCAGAAATTATACATAAAAAGATAAATTCCCCAAACCCAAGGTCAGTACAAAAAGTTTATAGATTTTTAAAAATTATTTCATGGGGTGTGGGTATCGCTGGCAGACCAACATTTCTTGCCCATCCCTAATTGCCCTTAAACTGAGTGGCTTGCTAGGCTATTTCAGAGCATAGTTAAGAGTCAACCACATTGCTGTGGGACTGGAGTCACATGTAGACCAGACCAGGTAAGATGGCAGAGTTCCTCCCTAAAGGACAATAATAAACCAGATGGGATTTTACAATAATCAATGATAGTTTCGAGGCACTATTACTGACACTGTCAAGCTTTTAATTCCAGATTTTTAATTAATTGAATTTAAATTCCACCAACTGCTGTGGTGGGATTTGAACCTGTGTCCCCAGGGTATTAGCATGGGCCTCTGGATTACTAGCCCAATTACATTACCACTATGCCACCATCTCCCCTATTGGATTGGAGAATAAGAACTACAGTGTTCTGGCCTTATCTCCAAACTGTGCTCCTTTCAAGCATAACACCTAACGCTAGTTAGGCCACAGCTGGAGTACTGTGTACAGTTCCGGTCACCACACTATAGGAAGGATGTAATTGCACTGGAGAGGGTGCAGAGGAGATTCACCAGGATGTTGCCTTGGCTGGAGCATTTCAGTTATGAAGAGAGACTGAAAAGGCTGGAGTTGTTTTCCTTGGAGTAGAGAAGGCTGACAGGGGAAATGATTGAGGAGTACCAGATTATGAGGGACATTGAAAGGTTAGATAGGAAGAAACTTTTTCCCTTAGCGGAGGGGTCAAGAATCAGGGGGCATAGATTTAGAGTAAGAGGTAGGAGGTTTAGAGGGGATTTGAGGAAAACTTTTTTCACCCAGTGGGTGGTTGGAATCTGGAAAGCACTGCCTGAAGAGGTGGTGGAGGCAGGAACCCTCACAACATTTAAGAAGTATTCAGATGAGCACTTGAAACGCCATAGCATACAAGGCTATGGGCCAAGTGCAAAAGTATGAAATTAGAATAGTTGGGTACTGGGTGGCTGGCACAGACACAATGGGCCGAAGGGCCTGTTTCTGTGCTGTATGACTCTGTGACTCTATGACCTTACAGGAAGTCTGATTAGTGAATTTACCCTAAAGCACTTTGGGCTGCTTGTAAAATCAAAAATACTCATTAAAATGGAAATATTAATTCCACATAAGGGAATCAAGCAGTCTTTTATTTTAGGGATAGAAACCTGTGCCAATGGACATTGAGATGGAAAGTTACACATGCAGGTATTTCAATGCAGAAAGAATTCTTTTCTTTCTCGTGCTCATATATATTGTTTCTTTCCAAAATACATTATTGTATTTTATTCAAACAGCAACAACTTGCATTTATATTGCACCTTTAACATAGTAAAACATCCCAAGGTGCTGCAACAGAGTTTAGTCAGACAAAAATTGATACCAAGCCAAAGAAGGATAAATTAGGACATGTTGGCAAAAGCTTGGTCAAAGAGGGAGATCTTAAGATGTGTCTTAATGGAGAAGAAAGAGGTGGAGAGGTTTAGGGAGGGAATTTCAGAGCTTAGAGTCTAGATGGCTGAAGACATGGTTGCTAATGGGGTGAAGAAAATGGGGATGTACAAGAGATCAGAATTGGAGAAATGCAGAATTCTCAGAGTTTTGTAGGACTGGGGGAAGTTACAGAGATAGGGAGGCATGAGGTCATGGAAAAATTTGAACATGAGGATGAGAATCATAAAATCAAGGCATTGGCATACAGGAAACCAGTGTAGGTCAGCAAGCGCAGGTATAATGGGTGAAGGGGACTTGGTGGAAATTAAAATATGTATCAGCGGAGTTTTGGATGAGCTTAAGTTTATGGAGGGTGGAAGATGGGAAACCAGCAAAGTATTGGAATAGTCAAATCTGGAGGAAACAGAAGCATGGACGAGGGTTTCAGCAGTAGATGGGCTGAGACAGGAGTGGAAACAGGAGATATTACAGAGGTGGAAGTAGGTAGTTTTGGTGATGCAGCGGATATGAGATCAAAGACCTAGTTCAGGGTTAAATAGGACACCAAGGTTACAAACAGGGAAATTCATAATATTTAAAAATTTTTTCCATTTTTAAATAACACGAGGAAAAGCTTGGGAAGAACTTCTGAGTGGTATGAGTCCCAAAAATGGAGGTTTACGAAGTTGTGGCTTTTACAATTTAACACTTTAAGTGTATGTTTAATAGGCATGACCAGGAAAGAAAATAATAAATGAAGCCTTGAAAAATTGTCGAAAAATATGAACTCCCACACATGCTATTGGAGATTTTTAGTGTTTAGGGCTTAGAGCCTTAGTTAACTTGTGTTCGATGTTCGTAACTGCAAATTTAAAACATACATTTCTCTGCTCTATAAATATTAAATCTTGGAATTCAAAGCATACGATCTGATATTACCATCTACCATATTAGATATCAAGTATCAGTTGATCCTTGCTAAGAAAATATGGTACTTCCTTTATTTTCTTTCACCTAATCCTCCAGTCAACACACTGCTGACAAAAGTCCACAGTGGTAATTATGCAGTGTATAATATACCATTGCTCCAGTGGGCAGCCATACACAAACCATTTCATGGATTAGATTTCATGAAATGTGGGCAGTTATTTCCTTCCTTTACTTAACTAACAACATTCTTAAAGATACCAGAACTGCTAGGATCTCAGAACAAAGACACTATTTTGTGCTTTGCAGATTATGGAGGAACATTTGTTATAGATGCTAATGAGCAATTCTGGCCTCACATATTCCCTTCCAACTGCAACTACCTTGCAGTACACAGAACAACATTGAAGCTACATTTCAGTGCAATATTGAGTGAGCGCTACACTGTCAGAGGCGTCACCTTTTGGAAGAGATACTAAACTGAGTTCCCATCTTCCCTCTCAGGTGGGCGTAAAAGAAATCTAATGGCACTATTTCAGAAGAGGAAGAACTTTTCATCAGTGTCCTGGCCACTATTTATCCTTCAACCAATATCACAAAAAATAGATTATGTGGTCTTTATTGTGTGACCGTTTGTGGGAGATTGCTGTGCGTAAATTGGCTGCTGTTGCATTACAACAGTGATTACACTTCAAAAGTGCTTCATTGGCTGTGGAGCATCTTGGGATGTCTTGAGGTCATGAAATGCACTATATAAATGAAAGTTCTTTATTTCTGTATAGCATGGAAACATATGGTAGTGGTCCAAACTGCTCTATGCCAATGTTTATGCTCTACACGAGTCTCTTCTGATTCTAATTACTTATTCCCATCATGCTGTCCTATCCCACTATTCCCTTCTCCTTCATGTATGCATCAAGGGTCCCTTTAAATTGCATCAAATATATCTACTTTAATCACTTTACTTGGCTGCAAGTTCCACATTTTCACCACTCCAGGTAAAGAAATTCCTCCTACATTATTTATTTGATCTGTTGGTGACTATCTTATATTTATTTCCTTTCGTTCTGGACTCATCCACAAATGGCAGTGCAGTTGGATCCATAAGTATAAAGAGTGAACAATGGAGTTACAAGTTATGCATCTTTTGCATCAAAAGTGAGCCTTTAATGGAAATTTCCAAAAAAGATCTGACTTTTTCAATTTTTTTTGTAATGATTATGTTGTTTTGGGGGCCTTTAAATGTGCAATTGGATATAAAATTAGTTTGATGAACACTGCAAGTATTTGTGATAACACTGAACTATTTATTTTTTCCTCTGATTAAAACAGTGTGCCTTTAAGACGAAGAGAGGGGTTTTAGATTTCAAGGCACAGTTTGCCAGTTGCGCCTGTTACTTAGGCAACAGCAGGAGAGTCGAGACGTCACATGATGTAATATAACTTTTAACTGTGTGCACCAACCAGTTAAAACCAGTTTGAGAAACACCAGTGAAGCATGCTTGCCTTGAAAGAAGAGAATTCTCTCTGTAGAATATTTACAAGAGCGACGGCTGTGTTAATTGCCTAAAGAGAAAAAATCCCTTTTGAAGAGAACATTCATATTGCTGGAGGTAGCAAAATTTATTTTTCTTTACTTCCAATCTAAGAGTCTTTGCTTCAAGATTGATTCTCCCTTGACTGATTGTGTTTTCTGGAATTTGCAGTAAAGCTTCAACTGAAATCTAACAATTTTAAAATCCAAACATAGCCCTGTCATTATACCCCATGTTGAAAGAACTACTTGACACCTGCTGCAGCTGAAGTGCTTTGAATGCCTAGCAAAAAAAGATTGTTTCATCAAATCCACGTGATTTTTGAGTGTATGTGTGTGAATGGGGGAGTTCGGTTAAAATAAGAAGTTATAAGGTCTTTAGACATAGGTTTATCTTAATAGTGTTTAAGATTTAGTTTTTAATAAATAGTTAATTTCTTGTTGTCTAAAGATACCTGCTTTGGTCTGTTTTATTCTTGGGGGGTGGTGGGGGGGGGGGGGGGGGGGCGGGGTGCTGTTACTAGACTGTTTAATTTGGCTGTTTTCTGGTTGGGTGGGAAAACTTTAATATGTTGCAACCTGTGGAGTGATGGGACTGAATTAACAGTGCATTGCTCCCGCTTTGGTCGTAACAGTGAGAATATAACAAAAATGTTAAGGTAAATGGTACTCAAAAGATAAGCTGCTTGATGTTTTTATAGTGAGAAACTTACTTTGGGGCTGCTGTTTGGATTGTAGAACAAGCCAGAGCAGAAGTGAGATTTAGGTTATCGTTCCATCTATATCCAACATGATCATCACTGAAGGATCATTCACATCTGTGCCACTTTTTCTGATAGCTGTCACAAAGTGTTCATCCTGAAACTCTCATCCATACACACACTGTTCCACCCATCCAGGAATGTCAGAGGGTGGCTGCTAAGGGACAAGGGATACCCTTCCACATTTCTCTGCAACCCCACCATGCCTAAGCAGCATAGCTACAATAGGAGCCATGGGACCACCGGGCAATAGAACACACCTTTGGCATCTTGAAATAAATAATAACAGAAAAGTCTGGAAATATTCAGCAGGGCTGGCAACATCTGTGGAGAGAGAAACATAGTTAACATTTCAGGTCTGACCTGCTGAGTATTTCCAGCATATTATGTTTTTATTTCAGATTTCCAGCATCTGCAGTATTTTGCTTTTTTATTGTTATCTTGAAGCTTGAAGGTTCCAGTGACTTGATCAGTCTCCACACAGGGGCGTGGTTCCCTGCAATATGTCCCGGACAAAGTGGGTCACATCATGATAGTGTTCTGCATTCTGCACAACATGGCTATGGAATGAGAATTGGTATTAGAAGAGGCACATTAACAGCAAGAAATACAACTGACAAGGAAGGATTGGGTGAAGGTAAGAGAGAAGCAAAAGAAGCAGCAGCAGCAGCACAACATCTGGAAACCAGAGAGGTCAGGGAGCAGTTGATACCTCAGTGCTTCCATTGACCTGCTCAATCCATTCACCTGAAAAATGACAAGAAACCCCACTGCATTAGCAGTCCTTTTTACCCCCTTCACCATTCCCTTCATTCAGCAATAAAGAAAAGTTGGATTATTCAGACAATCTCTATATCAGTGACATTTTGACAATGTAGACTAATTGGCTGAAGTAAAAAGAGACTACGCATCAAATTCCCAAATGTGTAAAAAGTGATCAATTCATTTAGAAACCGAAGAAGGAACTGAAATATTTTGATGCCATAATGCTTTACTTAACAGAGGTAAGTGATGCAGTATATTTGGAGTTGATTTTTTTCCCCTTTTTTATGTTTGTTAGATCACATAGTTAAATAGTATCAATCCATTTTCTTGTATTGATAGCAACAATATTTTTCAAAGTCAAAGCTTTATGGTTTATGGAAAATTGAATGGAACCATGGAATATGATTCCCAAACATTTGAAAAATTGTGAAAGAATCCTAATGTAACAAAGTCATGACAATGCAGGTCCACTGCCTCATTTCCCTGGATAAATTCGAACAATGTCATATATAACATATAACTTAATAACTTTTTTGTGAATTTTGTCCTCACCCAGGTGAGGGATACTAAAGGAATGGAAGAGATTCTATTTCTGGTACCCAGCATCAGCATCAACAGCAGCCTAAGTTTAAGTTCGACTCAAAATGAAGGGATGGAAGTCTCAGTGGCAGTAAGGATTCTACGTGAAATACATTTGGTTAGTCTCAATTAGGTGTCTAATAGATATGGGCCCACAACACAAAACTACCCCTAATTTGGCATTCGATTATAAATCTCACTTAGACAGGCCACAGAATGGAAATAGCAAAACAATCTGGTGCAATAGGGCAGGTCTGCTGAGGTTAGGACTGAGACACATTATTCAATATAATAATTGGAATTTACTTTGCATCTGTGCCAAGTAGTAAAAAGAGATTTTAACTTAAATTCGTCACCATATACCGGCAGACCTAATTATAAGTAGATGAAATCATGTAATATAATGCTCAAAATGCTGGTAAAAATTCTTCAGTCTTAAATGATAAAGACAGAATTTGATTTATTCAGGCATTGTAAAACAGTGGCCGTGGGGATATTCCTTGGGTAAGGTGTATTTTTCTGGCCTGTCACATTTCTATCCTTTGTCAGTGGGAGTTTAAAATCAAGATATGTTCTACTGCCTGTATGATATTGTCAGTCTGACCTAGAAATGTAGGAAGAGCCATCTTTGCCTCATTTACTTGACACTGAGGCTAAATTTCACAGACACTAGGGTTTAAATTAAGCAAGATGTAGGTAGCCATGTGCAATCATTATAACAGTGACTACACTTTAAAAGTCCTTCAATTGTGATGAAGTGCTTTAGGACATCCAAAGAATGTGAAGGGTACTGCATGTTCTTCCTTTCAAAAAATATGTAACCTTACCGAGAAATATACCGAAATAGAACAAATATACACACCTTAAAATATATGTGCAGTACAATATATTCAATTCATTATTTAACTTCCAATGTTGTTGTCTTTTCACATGTTACTAAGGAAGTAAATACCATCTTAACATGAACATTTGAAAACAATGCTGAATGTCTTAGATCAACATAATTAGCTTGATGAGGATGTGTCATAAATTCAATTAACACGCCTTGTTCACATGTGGGAAAACACAGAAGGTATTTACTTATCTCTATGATGCTTGCTTGACTAATTAACTCATTTTAATTACTTCTGTATCCCATGCGTTTTCGTCTGTACCGGTACGTAAAGGCACATACTCACAACTACTTTCTTACCTCCCACTGGGAAGGGGTTTGTTGAGACTATTCGTTCTGAGAGGCTAATTTGTGGATGTCAAAGGTGTGAAAACTCAGAACATGAGGATACATGGCGCCATGGCGCCATGGCGCCATGGCTGCCATAGGTTGAACTACGGACAAAGAGCAAAATGACCTGCAGCAGCACAGCCTGCTGTGGAGAGACCAGCTGGTGACCAGCAGAGAGGGGAATTCCTTTAAAGCTATGCAGTTCTGTTAATTGCTCCCACTGGACTGATCATAAGATCACAAGAATCATGGCTGATCTGATTGTGGCCTTAACTCCACTTTCCTGCTGGCCCCCCATAACCCTTGATTCCTTTGTACATCAAAAATCTCTCTAACTCAGCCATGACTATATTCAATGACTTAGCCTCCACTGGTCTCTAGAGGAGAGAATTCCAAAGATTAACGACTCAGAGAAGAAATTCCTCTTCATCTTAAATGGGAGACGGTTTATTTTTAAACTGTGCCCCCTAGTTCTAGATTCCACACGAGGGGAAACATCCTCTCAACATCTACCCTGTCAAGCCCCCTCTGAATCTTATATGTTTCAATAAGATCACCTCTCATTTTTCTACACTCCAGTGAGTATAGGCCCAACCTGCTCAACCTTTTTTTCTTAGACAACACCTTCATCGAATAAGCAGGGATCAACCTAGTGAACCTTCTTTGAACTGTTTTCAATGCAAGTAAGGAAAACAAAATTATACACAGATGGAAGGTCACACAGACCTGAAATGTTAACTCGTTTTTCTCTCCACAGATGCTGCTGGATCTGCTGAGTATTTCCAGCATTTTCTGTTTTTGTCAAAGTACTCTAGGTGCAGTCTCACCAATGCCCTATGCAGTTCTAACAAGACTTCCCTAATTTTATACTCCATCACCCTTGCAATAAAGGCCAGCATTCCATTTGCCTTCCTCATACTTGCTGTACCTGCAGGCTAACATTTTGTGATTCATGTACGAGGACACCCAGATCCCTCTGTACCACAGCATTCTGCAGTTCTATTCTTCTCGACAAAGTGGACAACCTCACATTTTCCCACATGATACTCCATCTGCCAAATTTTTGCCCACTCACTTAACCTATCTATACCCCTTTGCAGACTCTGCACAACTTGCGTCCCTACCTATCTTTGCATCATCAGCAAATTTGGCTACTATACACTCAATCCCTTCATCGAAGTCATTAATATAGATCATAAATAGTTGAGTCCCGAGCACTGATCCTTGCAGCACTCCACTAGTTACAGTTTTCCAACCTGACTCTGTTTCCTGTAAATTTGCCAGTCCACTATCCAAGCTAACATATTATCCCAATGTCATGGGCCTTGTGTAGTTATCTTTTATGTAGTGCCACTACATCTACTGGTTCCCCTTTATCCACCCTGCTTGTTACATCCTCAAAGAACTCTAATAAATTTGTCAAAGATAATTTCCCTTTCATAAAACCATGTTGATTCTGCCTGATTGCATTACGATATTCTAAATGTCCTGCTACTACTTCCTTAATAATGGATTCCAGTATTTTCCCAACTGGCCTATAGTTTCCTGCTTTTTGTCTCCCTCCTTTCTTGAATAGAGGTGTTACATTTGCAGTTTTGAAATCCGCTAGGACCTTACCAGAATCTAGGGAATTTTGAAAGATTATACCCAATGCATCCAAGATCTCTGCAGTCACTTCTTTTAATATCCTAGGATGTAGGCCATCAGGGCCAGGGAACTTGTCAGCCTTCAGTCCAATTAGTTTTCCTTGTATTTTTTCTCTAGTGAGAGTGACTTTTTTAAAGTTCTTCCTTCTGTTTTGCGTCTTGATTTTCTACTATTCTTGGGATGCTTTTAGTGTCTTCTACTGTGAAGACAGATACAAAATACTTGTTCAAAGTATTCCATTTTCTTGTTTGCCGTTATTAATTCCCCAGTCTCATCTTCTAAGGGACTAATGCTTACTTTAGCCATGGTTTTCCTTTTTATATTCTTGTAGACATTTTATTGTCTGTTTTCATATTTGTTGTTAGTTTACTCTCATACTCTAATTCAACACAAAAACAAAAAGTACTGGAAATACTCAGCAGGTCTGGCAGCATCTGTGGAGAGAGAAGCATAGTTAACATTTCAGGTCTATGACCTTTCATCAGAACTGGCAAAGGTTAGAAAATAATTAGGTTTTAAGCAAGTGAAGGGGAGGGGGGTGGGGGAGAGAACAAAGGGGAAGGTGTTTGATAGGGCAGAGAGCAAGAGAGATTAAATAACAAAACTGTCCTGGGACAAAGGCAAAGAGTGTGTTAGTGCTTGCAGTGAAAGACAAAGCTGGTAAATTAGTGCACAGAGAGTGCTAATAGCAGAATAATAAGCAGCTCGGACCAAATGAAAAACTGGCACATGGTTAAAAAATAAAATATTAAAACAATTTTTTGAAAAGGCCAGTCATGCTCTGAAGTTATTGACCTCAATGTTCAGTCCGCAAGGCTGGAGAATGCCTAATCGAAAGATCAGGTGCTGCTCCTCGAGCTTGCATTGATGTTAGCTAGAACACTGGAGCAGACCAAAGACATAAATGTGAGCAGGGGGGAGTGTTGAAATGGCAGGCAACCGGAAGCTTGGGGTTATGCTTTCGGACTGAACGGAGGTGTTCCGCAAAGCGGTCACCCAGTCTGCATTTGGTCTGCCCAGAGTAGAGCAGCCCACATTGTGGGCAGCAAATATAGTATACTACATTGAAGTAAATCGCTGCTTCACCTGAAAGGAGTGTTTGGGGCCTGGGATAGTGAGGAGAGAGGAGGTAAATGGGCAGGTCTTACACCTCTTGCAATTACATGGGAAGTTGACACTGCTTCTCTCTCCACAGATGCTGCCAGACCTGCTGATTATTTCCAGCACTTTTTGGTTTTGTTTCAGATTTTAAGCATCTGCAGTATTTTGCTTTTTTTTGTATTCATTCATGGGATGTGGTCATCGCTGACCTATGCCAGCATTTATTGCCATCCCTAATTGCCCTTGAGAAGGTGGTGGGTGAGCTGCCTTCTTGAACCGCTGCGGTCCATTTGGGGTAGGTATACCTACAGTGCTTTTAGGAAGGGAGTTCCAGGATTTTGACCCAGCGACAGTGAAGGAACGGCGATCCAGTTCCAAGTCAAGATGGTGTGTGACTTGGATGGGAACTTGCAGGTGGTAATGTTCCCATGCATCTGCTGCTCTTGTCCTTCTAGTTGGTAGAGGTCGCGGGTTTGGAAGGTGCTGTCTAAGGAGCCTTGGTGCATTGCTGCAGTGCATCTTGTAGATGGTACACACTGCTGCCACTGTGTGTCGGTGGTGGAGGGAGTGAACGTTTGTAGATGGGATGCCAATCAAGCGGGCTGCTTTGTCCTGGATGGTGTCGAGCTTCTTGAGTGTTGTTGGAGCTGCGCCCATCCAGGCAAGTGGAGAGTATTCCATCACACTTCCGACTTGTGCCTTGTAGATGATGGACAGGCTTTGGGGAGTCAGGAGGTGAGTTACTCACCTCAGGATTCCTAGCCTCTGACCTGCTCTTGTAGCCATGGTATTTATATGGCTACTCCAGTTCAGTTTCTGGTCAATGGTAGCCCCTAGGATGTTGATAGCGGGCAATTCAGCAATGGTAATGCAATTGAATGTTAAAGGGACATGGTTCGATTCTCTCTTGTTTGAGATGGTCATTGCCTGGCACTTGTTTGGCGCGAATGTTACTTGCCAATTATCAGCCCAAGCCTGGATATTGTCCAGGTCTTGCTGCATTTCCACACGGACTGCTTCAGTATCTGAGGAGTCACGAATGGTGCTGAATATTGTGCAATCATCAGCAAACATCCCCACTTCTATCCTTATGACTGAAGGAAAGTCATCGATGAAGCAGCTGAAGATGGTTGGGCCTAGGGCACTACCCTGAGGAACTCCTGCAGTGATGTCCTGGAGCTCAGATGATTGACCTCCAACAAACACAACCTTCCTTTGTGCTAGGTATGACATACTCTAATTTCTTCCTCTATGTTTTTTAATAATGATGGAACAATTACAACCAACTTTCACTTTCCCTTCCTCTCACTACACCTCCACTCACCACCCCCGCCTCCCCCACCCCCCCAGTTCCATCCTCACCCACAAATCCCACTGACACAAAGCAATCCTGTAGCCAATAAACTACCCATTGCACACTCCCGACTGGTCTGTATCAAAGTATGTCTTCCTACACACCAACCCGGGAACCAAAAATGGTCAATGCTGCCAAGTACCTCTAGGTGTTGGAGCAAGTGAATGTCCCATGACTGCTGCCCTGACTTGGGCATCGAGAGAGGAGGCAGCATTTGAGGTATTATTTTGTGGTTGGGGGACAACAGGTGAGAATTGGAATAAAAACAGAAACTGCTGGTAATATTGAGTAAATCAGGCAGCATCTGTGGAGTTGGAGACGAAGTTAATAGGCAAAATTTTAACTTTTTGACACACTTGCAGCTGTAGTGGAGGCAGGCAGTGGGTGAGGTATGCGAACATTTGTAGAGCTGGCTTTGCTGTGGCTTTTTAACACAGTCACGGCAAATTAGCATTCTGCTTCCAGGCTTCCTGACCAACCAGAGCAATTGGGCGTAATCATCACCTGCACCTGATTTTTCAAGCCTCACTATTTAAAGTAGGGGTCAGAAAGATACCATTCTGCAATTGTCAAGATAAAGATAGAGATAGTATTCTTACAGATGGAGTCTAAAAGTGGGTCGACTGTCCCCCTGTTCTCTGAGGCATCCTTGGAGGTAATGCTGTAGATTGTAAGGACCAGCAGGGAAATATTCTTCCCAGCTGATAGTAGGAAGAGGCCAGCCTCTGAGACCAAGCAGGTGTGGCTGTAAGTTAGAGAGGAAATGGGAAGCAGGAATGTGATCCCTCACTCATGGATACAATGCCGTAAGAGGTTCAATGACCTCATCAGGGCAGGAAAGGTGAGTGCCATGGCATTTTCAATTGTCAACCCCCTCACTCTGACTTCCCCAGCATCTTCCTACACAGCACTCCTCAGACCAACACGCCTTGAAGCTCCAGCCACTCCTCTCTTTTGAGGAACCTTCTCATATCCTCATCGAAACAGCCAGCACTGGCACTCACCCTTATCTTGTCAGGTCACATCCATCCCTCACAGTCATCCTTCATAAATATTGTCCTCCATCCTCTCAAAACATTCCACTTCTCTCACTCATAACTCTCATCCTTCTCTCCTTGCAAGAGAAGCGAGCACAGAACAACAGGGAGTGGCAGAGAACTGGGATGGCCTTCCAGTTATTGCCACCCTGAACACTGCAGAGGAGACGGTGATGGAGATCAGCAGAGTGGTGGAGTGCCTGGCCACTGGAGATGGAGAAATGGGAGTATCTCAGATACCTGGTGACAGATTTCGATTACACACAGCCAACGTAGATGCGGTGTCTCCTGTAACTGAAATATAATCATCTGCACAATGATGACGTTGAACACTTGTCAGTTCTAATTCATGAACAGAATCTCATCACCTAAATAAAAGCAAAATACTGCGGATGCTGGAAATGCCTGCGGAACAGCGACACAAGTTTCAGGTTTGGAGCCCGACTCTCTGAATTGCGTGCTTGGCAGTTGCTGTTTACCAGAGCAAACCAATTGCCATCTAACCTCCAGGCTCTCCAAATAATTAGGGAGGGTGGGTGGGATAATGCAGCCATTCTGTCAAGGAATTATTTCTAATTAAGGGACCACAGCATGGGTCAGAAAAGCTCACCAACATTTGGGTTTTTGAGGCTGCAGTGATCACAGGAATGGAAAGGAGACCTGGGAAGGCTGTCCCCTGGGTCTCTCACTTTTATCTGGAGGTCCTGCTGGGAGATCTGAGAGGCTGCAGTGAGGTCTGAGAGGCTGCAGTAAGGTGAGCTCTCCCAAGGATGGGAGAAAGAGGACAACCTGTCCAAACAAAGCAGGTGTGGATGGAAGTGACCAAGGAAATCAGCAGCAGATGTATGGTATCTCCAGCCCAGAGAGAGTGCACCTAAATGATCCAGGACCTCAAGAGGGATAACAGGTGAGTGGCATGCCACTTGCAGGTGCCAAGCCCCACACTCTGACTTGCCTAGGATTGCACAGCACTCCTCAGGACAAGACCTGTCCACAAGATCCATTACAACCACACTCCCATCTCTGCTTTCTCTCCTTGCAGAAGAGAGCACACAACTTGACAGTCACATTGTCAGCCACTGGCAATGCATGCCCATCTGCTCCACTGGGAAAGAGGTCACATTCCAGGTGTCAGCAGTGACCTGCCATGACAGCCTAAGCCTCCTGAAGCATTGGTGCTCAGACATGTCGAGAGAGCTGATCCTCTGCCTGTAGACCCTGTGTTGGGGGTCTTGTCTCCTTCCAACTGAATCTCAGTGTCCATCCCATCTGCCCTGTGGAGGGATATGTGGCTAAGGAGAAGGCAGCTGGTGCTGCTGCTGGTGTTGCTCCTGTTGTTCTTGGTGCTGTTGGCAGTGGTGTGGTTTCTGTTCTTTTCCCACATCAGAGGTGGAAGCTGGAGCTGCATATGCTGGTCCCATGTCGTGGTGAAGGCTGGCAGCAGGGAAGTGCAGCTGAAGGCGAGTGAAGCACAAGACAGTTGAGGTGCTTTTCAAGAATTTGACAATCACCTGACAGGCAGTGAAAACACTTTGTGAGAGAAGAAGTGCTTTGAACAGCAGTCTCTCAATAGCCTTGGCTGGACCTCTTTAGTGTAACTGATCAAAGCCTCCACAGCTTGTCAGTTTCACTGAAGAAGCTCTTCCTGCTGTGCACTCACCTCGGTGACCTGAGCGAGTTGCTGACATATTGTGAAACAGATCCCATGGCTGGGAAATCCAGGATTCAGTGTTAAAACAGCTCTTAAGTGGATTCGTAACAACCTCAACCACCTGTTAATTATGTTCCTGACAGATCCAACGGGGTTCTCTGCTCTCCTTCAATCCCACATTGGGAAAAGCCAGAAGAGGGTGGGATCCCAAACCCTCCACCAGCTGGAAAAATTCTGCCCCATATCTTTCATCTGCATGCAGGAACTGGTGCAGGAAGAGGTCAACTCCTCCTCAGAGGAGTTGTGCACTCTGAGGAAGCATCCTCACACAACTCATGTGCACCCTCCACCAGCTCAGATATGCACACCTCAGTGGAGCCTCCAAAACAGCTAGCTACGTTGTCACATGGTGAGCAGGAGCATGTGTTGGAGAAACGAACAGCAGTGGGGAATAAAGGCCCGCGACCCGACCCGAACCCAACGGGACGCGACAATATGTGTCGGGTTCAGGTCGGGTCAGGTTGCACTTCCGGGTCCGGCATTTGGGCTCGGGTTGGGCCAGGTGGGACACACTCTATCATAGGTAAGTGGCTCCACTGTTAATTTAATTTTTGGACTAGAAAGGCGGTTTTGTTACAGTTATTTTAAGCTTGTGCAAATCAGCAACAAAGTGAAAAACGGAAGGTAAGTTAACTGATGGTTGGGTTGGGTCAGGTCGGGCGCGGGAAAAAATGGAAGGACCCGGGCCGGGTCGGGCTCAGGTCGGATGTGGTTCTATCGGGCTCGGGTCGAGTTTTTTTTGTAGAACCGAACACGCCTTTAGTGGAGAGTCCCTGTTGGAGGGTGCAGGACCCTTCAAACTCTGTTCAGCTGGATGCAGATGTTGAGACTCGGGGGGTCATCAATGAAAAAGACTGTTCTGGAGAAACAACAGAAAATATGTGAAGTTCTGTCAGCATTTCTGAAGGCACTGCACATGATTGGAGAGAAACTGGAGAACTCTGTATCTAACATGAGTGCCATGATGTCTCAGACCTTTGCGTTGATGTTCACCTCCATGAAAAGCGTGGCTATCTACATGGAGCATCAGCTGTGGCAGGCAACCGATTGCATGCTGACCAATGGCCTGTACACTCTGCCAGTGTAAATAGAATGAAGGAAAGCCTCACCTTGGCCGTTTAGCACCTCACTGAAGTGCAGCAAAGTGCTCTTCAGTTCTTGGCTAGCAGAAATGGTGTGGGTGGGCCATGAGAGGGAAGATAGAGAAAGGCATATGGAAGTGGGGACTCTGCTCAAAACACTCCCACTCTTTGCCCCTTGCCCCACCCTCAATCATGGCTCCACATGCTGTCCAATGGCCAAATCTGCCCCTGCACTCTTTGACAGGGCCCCCACAGGCTCCAAAACCTAGAGGACATTGGACACAAGCATCTGAGCAATCAGAGCAGAGGAACGAGCAGCCTGTCTCTAGCTCTGATGAAGCCATAGCGGTAGCAACAGGTAGAGGTTATCGCAAAAGGAAGAGAAAGAATTTGTCATAAGGGAAATCACACGCGTCTAAAAGTCTGTAAACGTGTCAATTTTATTGCCAATGTTTATGCTTCCATAAACCTTATTTCAAGTCTCCATTGTCCAGTCATTCCCATTGTTGCCTCTGGCCTTCCATCAGCCTTGAATAAAATAGTATGACAAGAGTAGAAGACAAGCAATGGCTGTCAGTAGAAGGAGGGATTATTGACTGTGGGGTTTCTTTATTTTGGGGATGGTGCCCAGTGGGTTCAGCACTGGTGTGCCATATAACTACACATCCTCATGTTAGCTGAATCGTGCCTGGATCAGTCCATTGTGAGCAGCCCTGGCAGCTAGGTGAGGGGCTGCAGGGACAACCTGTCCACATCAGGCTCCTTCTCCTCCTCCTGTTGCTTCTTCTTTTTGTCCTTTGAAGATGTTGAGTAGTAATCACCTTCCTCCTCCTGCAGCTCCAGCCTCTCTGCTTTGCAATGTTGTGCAAGGCACACCAGACCACTACCATGCGGAACACCCTTGCTGGTGCATACTGAAGGGTGTCCCCAGATCTGTCCAGGCACCTGAATCACATCTTCAGCAATCCAATGGCTTGCTCAATGACCACTTGTGCTCATGTGGCTTCTGTTGCACCTTTCTTGAGATCCATCGTTAGGGCTCCTCACAGGCATCGTCAGCCATGTCCCCTAGAGCAAGAAGCTATCTGCTGACTCTGCTCGAAGATGCAAATATCTATGGGGGATTCGACTGGCACAAACTGAAGGCATCATGGCAGCTTCCTGGATATCTTGCACATATATGTATGAATATCTGCCTGAGGTTATATACCAGCTAAACATTGATGTAGTGGAATCCCTTCGATTGACAAATACTATTGGTTGATCTGAGGGCGGCTTGATCGCCATGTGAGCAGTCTATGGCTCCCGCATTGCAGCAAATCTGAGGGCCTTCTCATTTTGATAGGTTCTCTTTGCAACTCTTGAAGCCAAAGTGGTCGCCCAGTCAAAATGGCATCCGTCACCTAGGAAATGCATGTGGCAGCATATTATGAGATTCCACAAATGTCACCAGCAGATCCCTGGAAAGAGCCGGAGGCGAAGAAATTCGCCTGTGGTGACCTTGAAGGCCAAAGGCAACGCATGCCCACCTGGTCCACTTGTAAAGAGGTCTTCTTCCAGGAGTCTGTGGATGCCAGCAACAACTTGCGAACAAACTCTGAGTTTCCTGAGGCACTGATGCTCGGCCATGATCAGAAAGCTGATCCTCTGCTTGTATACCCTGTGTTGTGGGTATCGCCACCTCTGAGTCCGAATTCTGGGCTCGTCCCCTCTGTCCTGTGGAGCGGCAGTTGGCTGAGGAGAAGGCAGCTGTGGATTCTGCTGCTCTTGTTCCTCATCAGAGGTCCCAGGTACAGCTGCATAAGCTGCTCCCATGCTGCTGAGCAGGCTGAGAGCTGGGAAATGGAGATCAAAGTCAAAAAAATCCAAGGTAGCAGAAATGAGCTCCAACGTCTTGGAAATCACCTCCAATGTAGTGAAAGCACACCCACAGAACAATTCCTGTGAGATAAAGCCTTTCACTTAGGCAAAGCAGCTGTCCTGGTTCAGTATTTAAAGGCTTTCCAGCCTGTCAATTTCACAGCCACGTCAATCCCTGCTGGTGTCTTGCCTTGTTGACCCAGGTGAGTTTCAGACAGCCAGGAAAGCCCTTGTGTTGGCAGTTAAAGCTGGAATCCAGGGCTAAATCTTCAGTCAATTGGCTTTTTGCATATTTAAATTGCAGACTCTCCATGAGGTTTCCCACGCTCTTAGAAACGTGCACTGGCTAAATGCACAAGACAGTGAAATGCACAAGACTGCTGACTTCCCGACAAGCAGTTATATTCTTCTGTTGTAACCATCCGCACACACAAATGCGCAACCTCCCATTCCCGAGCCCACAGCTCCACTCACACCTTACAGGGTAAAACTCCCCCCAATGTTTCAGGTCAATGAACGGTCATCAACCTGAAATGTTAACTCTGTTTCCATCACACAGATTAAAGGCCTGCTACCCGACCCGAACCCGACGGGACCCGATGACATGTGTCAGGTTCGGGTCGCTCTTCCGGGTCCAGCTTTCGGGCTTGGGTCAAGTTGGGTCGGGCCAGGTCCTGGTCGGACACATACAGTACTACCTTTTGCTCTACTGGGAGGAAAAGGGAAGTTGAGTAAGTAAGTGTCAAAAATTGAAAAGCCTGCCTGAGCTGGGAGTCTGGGACGTCAAGGAGGGAAACGTGCATTCGGACTCCACAGACTCTGAGTCTGCACAGTGAGCGAGTGAGCATCTCTATGACGTCGTCGTGCTCATGCTGTAGCTTCCTTCCATTCCATCCATCCAAAAGGGTTAAGTACAGTGAGTGCACTATGGATTAAAAACAAATGCTGTCAACTGGAGAAAGTGAACATTCCAGTGGTCGGGTCGGGCTCGTGTCAGATCAGGCGCGGGAAAAAATGGAAGGACTCGGGCCAGGTCAGGCTCGGGTCTGATGTGGTTCTGTTGGGTTTTTCTTTCCAGACTCGAGCAGGCCTTTAACATAGACATGCCAAAGACTTGCAGGTTGATAGGTAAATTGGCCATTAGCAATTGTCCCTAGTATAGGTACGTGGTAGGGAAATATAGGGACAGATGGGGATGTGGTAGGAATATGGGATTAGTGTAGGATTAGTATAAATGGGTGGTTGATGGTCGGCACAGACTCGGTGGGCCAAAGGGCCTGTTTCAGTGCTGTATCTCTAAACTAAAAACTAAACAGATGCCCTGACCTGCTGAGTATTTCTAGCATTTTCTGTTTTTATCTTAGATTTCCAGCATCTGCAGTATTTTGCTTTTGCTGGGTGAGAACTGGGAGTGCTTTGAGTGGCGTTCCCATTTTCTTGTTCCCTTTTGCCAGCATCCATCTCGTGGGCCAGCTGCATTTCATTACTATCACTCTGCTGGAGAGCAGCTTGGTGTAGATCAGTCATGCACTTTAAGGCCATGGCTATTGTGTCTGTCATCCTAGTTATGGGGCCAGACATGCTGGTATACAGCATTTGCATGGCTATGGTAAAGGCCTTATGGACTCATTTAATTACTGGATTGATGTATTGATGTTCCATGGAGGAGCCCAATCTATCCATGCAGGAAGATATTCCCGCAATGCGCTGCGACATCAGTCCACTACTCTGTGAGCTGGACTCCTCCATTCTCCGCACTCATGGACAATGTGTATAAAAGGCCTTCCAATACCTCATAGGTTTTCTGGTGCCCCTCATAGATTATCTTTTTAATCAATGGCTCCTGGGTCCCATGTGTGTCCAGCTGAGAAGAGCTTAGAGAGGGTTGTGCCCTTTAACTTGAACTCCCCATGGCTGCTCCTGTCACCTCTGCTTGCTCTTGCTCACTTATGAACTGTGAGTCACCAGGTGAAAACTAACTGTCTAACTGGTACCACCACCATCTATGCTGCTGTATTGTAAGCATAAGTCCTGTGACAGTGCACCCTCAGAATGAATCAGCTCCTCTGAGGAATTGTCATCTGGGAGGTCCATCAACTGCTGCTGTACGTGCCAAGATCCTGTCAGGGAGAAACAAAATGAATTAGTACTGGCAAGGTAAGAATGTTGTAACTTAGCATTATGAAGATGATCATATTGCATTTGTTGCTGAAATCAAGTCAACATGACTGCATGTTATATGACATGTGAGGTTGCTGATATTTAATTATATCACCAGGTAGCTAGGACATCCCAATCTCTCTATCCCCAATGGTCAGGGATGCCAAAATGCCAATAAATCTCCATTACCTCTTCTTTAGCAGCTTTCACCTGCACAATTTGTGGAGGATCACCTTTGGTCCTCTCCTTCGTGTCCATTTCGACAATTTCCAGTTTCCTGGCCCTAATCACCTCCTCTTCACTATGGACCTCCAATCTATCTATACCTCCATCCCCCACCAGGATGGTCTGAGAGCTCTCTGCTACTTCCTTGAACAGAGGCCCAACCAGTCCCCATCCATCACCACACTCCTCCATCTGGCTGAAATTGTTCTCAATTTGAACAACCTCTCCTTCAACTCCACTTACTTCCTCCAAATAAAAGGTGTTGCTATGGGTACCCGCATTGGTCCCAATTATGCCTATCTTTTTATGGGGTATGTTGAACATTCCTCATTCCAGTCCTACTCAGGCCCCTCCCCCAACTATTCTTCCAGTATATTGATGACTGTATCTGTGCCATTTCCTGCTCCCATACCGAACTGGAAAACTTCATCAACTTTGCTTCCAATTTCCACCCGTCTCTCACCTTCACGTGGTCCATTTCCGACACTTCCCTTCCTCAACTTCTCTGTCTCCATCTCTGACTCCCACAGCTACCTCTATTACACTTCCACACATCCTGCTCCCTGTAAGAACTCCATTCCATTCTTCCAGTTTCTCCATTTCTGACGCATCTATTCTGATGATGCTACCTTCGACAACAGCACTTCTGATATGTCTTCCTTTATCCTGAACTGAGAATTCCCCCCACTGTGGTTGACAGGGCCTTCAACCGTGTCTAATCCATTTCCTGCACTTCTGCCCTTGCCCCTTCCCATCCCTTCCAGAACTGCGACAGGGTTCCCCTTGTCCTGACTTTCCACCCCCACCAGTTTTCACATCCAAAGGATCCTCCTCCGCCATTTCCACCATATCCAACGTGATGCCACCACCAAATATATCTACCCCTCCCTTCCCCTGTCAGCATTCCGAAGGGATCATTCCCTCCGCGACACCTTGGTCCACTCCTCCATCATGCCCAAAATCTCGTCCCTTTCCCACGGCACCTTCCCATGCAATTGAAGGAGGTGTAATACCTGCCCTTTTACCTCCTCTCTCCTCACGATCCAAGGCCCTAAACACTCCTTCCAGGTGAAGCAGCGATTTGCTTGTACTTCTTTCAATTTAGTATAATGTATTCACAATGCAGTCACCTCTACATCGGAGAGACCAAAAGCAGATTGGGTGATCACTTTGTCCTTGGCCTGTCCTTGACCTGCTGCAGTGTTCCAGTGAACCTCAACACAAGCTTCAGGAACAGCACCTCATCTTCTGATTAGGCACTCTGCAGCCTTCTAGACTCAATATTAAATTCAACAATTTCAGAGCATGACTGCCTATTTTTATTTTATTTTATTTTATTTTTTTAACCATATGCCTGTCGTAAACCTGTTTTTCAGGTTTTTGCTTTTAGACAGAGCTGTTCATTACTCTGCCATTAACACTCTCTCTGGACTAATGGTTTGCCTTTTAATACAACTATTAACACTCCCTGTGCCTTTGTTCTGTGACATGTTTGTCATTTAATCTCTCCTGCCCTCTACCCTATCACGTCCCTTCCTTTTTGCTCTTCTTCCCCCCTCTCCCTTTTCACTTGCTCAAAGCCTATTTCATTTCTAACTTTTGCCAGTTCTGATGAAAGGTCACAGGCCTGAAACGTTAACTCTGTTTCTCTATCCACAGATGCTGCCAGTCCTGCTGAGTATTTCCAGCACTTTGTTTTTATTTCCGATTTCCAGTATCCGAAGTATTTTGCTTTTATTACCCTCATGTTCTGTGCTCTCTTCTCCTGTAATGAGGGAAATGAACAGACCTATGAGTGACTGTAAAAGCATGTGTGCACCTGATGGATGCAGTGCATTTGGTGAGGGTGACTATCAGGGCATTAAATTGCATCAGAATCAGGGTGAGTGACAGTTGTGGTTGGATAAATGGGAATGTGAGGAAGAGAACAATGGATGGACTTGCAAGATAAGTGGTTGTGAGGAATTATGTGATGGAGTAGGCTTGACAGGAAGGAGTGTGAGGGATGTGCTACTGTAGGTAAATTTGCAACTGTACTCACCTTTCCTGACCTGAATAGCTTATTAAAGCATTTGTTGCATTGAATTGAAGAGCGTGCCACCATGTTCTGCTCTTGACCTTCTCGGCCAACTCCAGCCAAGCCTACTTTGTATTAGCAGCAGGTTTATTCCTTGTGTTGATGCAGTACATTAACAATACATTGTTGAATCTTGATACAGCCAGTGTCCAACCTGAATCTATGACAACACTTCTTCATTTCACTCCCAAGTCGGCCAAATTCCATTCTTGGTTTGGCCCTTTAAATGCTCCAGTTGAGATCATGTCATGTGGATCTGTACCACACCCACTGTCACGTATTGGAGAAGCCCAATCTGGAAGTAAAATTAGAATGACGTGGCTCCCCATTGAAGTTGCACATTCCGACGCACCAGGACTTCTTCGGGTTTTCGCACTCCAACCCCACCTACTTCGAACATGCCTCAGTTAATTTTGGGTCCAATGTGTTTGTTAAACGTGCTGCCAAACAAGGATGTTTCTAAAACTCATTAATTGTTTCATGATATAACAGTACATTGCAAAGTTATGAACACTAATTGTGTCAAAAATCTATGTAAAATAAAGCTAAATTTTAAATGTGAACAACAATATTTGTGATACAAAAGCCTGATCCAAGCATAACTTATAGCACAGGCAATAATGAATCTAACTTAAAAGTTAATTGGATTCAACTCCTAATAATAGTCTTGATTGATGTTTTTAATTCACTGCCCTTCAGCATTTACCACTGTGTTAAACACATACAGGAATAGGCAATTTTCCATCAACACCGAGTAAACAAACATTAATGCCACATCTGCTGTTTTTTGGTTGTTGTTAAACTGCAGGAAAAATCAACTTTGAAGCATCAGCCCAGCCTCATCAATTTTAAGGCATCAGTTATCTTTACAAAATGTACCACTACAGTATATTGAATGTAATCTTTCAATATTTTTCTTCCTGCTCATTTATACACATGGATCTGAAGATCAATTCTTATTTGCCAGAGATTGAAAGTGACTTTAAGTGACATATGACCTCAAAAGGTGAATGCCAGCAACCAAAATTAACATAAAATAAAAGCAAAACACTGCAGATGCTGTAAATCTGAAATAAAAACAAAAAGTTCTGGAAATACCCAGCAGGCAACATATGTGGAGAGTGAAGCAGAGTTAACGTTTCAGGTCAGTGACCTTTCAGCAGAACTGGCAAAGGTTAGAAATATAATAGGTTTTAAGCAAATAAAGTGGGGGTAGGGGGAAAAGAGAAGGCATTGATAGGACAGAGGGTCAGAGAGATTGACTGACGAGGAGGTCATGGGGCAAAGGCAAAGAGTGTGCTAATGATGTGGTGAAAGACAAAGCATTAGTGCAGAGAGGGTGCAAAATTAGTGGGCATGCACATGGTGAAAAAATGAATGATGAAACAAACAAAAATAGAGTCATAGAGTTATACTGCACAGAAACAGGCCCTTCAGCCCATCATTTCCATGCTGGCCACCAAGCACCTATCTATTCTAATCCCATTTTCCAGCACTTGGCCTGTAGACTTGTATGCTATGATGTTTCGAGTGCTCATCTAAATACTTCTTAAATGTTGTGAGGGCTCCTGCCTCTACCGCCACTTCAATAAAAATAAAAATAAATAAAAATAAAAAAAGGTCAGTCATGCTCTGAAATTATTGAACTCATTGTTCAGTCCAGTAGGTAAATGAAGTGTTGTTCCTCGAGCTTGCATTGATGTTCACTGGAACACTGCAGCAAGCCCAGGACAAAGATGTGGGCATGAGAGCAGGGAGGAGTGTTAAAATAGCAAGCGACAGGAAGCTCGGGGTCATGTTTTCGGACTGAGCAAAGGTGTTCCTCAAAGTGGTCACCCAATCTGAGTTTCTTTATTCATTCATGGGATATGGGCGTCATTGGCTATGCCAGCATTTATTGCCCATCCCTAATAGCCCTTGAGAAGGTGGTGGTGAGCTGCCTTCTTGAACCGCTGCAGTCCATGTGAGGTAGGTACACCCACAGTGCTGTTAGGAAGTGAGTTCCAGGATTTTGACCCAGCGACAGTGAAGGAACGGCAATATAGTTCCAAGTCAGGATGGTGTGTGACTTGGACGGGAACGTGCAGGTGGTGATGTTCCCAAGCACCTGCTGCTCTTGTCCTTTGAGATGGTAGAAGTTGCGGGTTTGGAAGGTGCTGTCTAAGGAGCCTTGGTGCATTGCTGCAGTGCATCTTGTAGATGGTGCACACCGCTGCCACTGTGCATCGGTGGTGGACGGAGTGAATGTTTGTACATGGTGTGCCAATCAAGCAGGCTGCTTTGTCCTGGATGGTGTCGCACATCTTGAGTGTTGTTGGAGCTGCACCCATCCAGGCAAGTGGAGAGTATTCCATCACACTCCTCACTTGTGCCTTGTAGATGGTGGACAGGCATTGGGAAGTCAGGAGGTGAATCGCCGCACGATTCCTAGCCTCTGACCTGCTCTTGTAGCCACGGTATTTATATGGCTGCTCCAGTTCAGTTTCTGGTCAATGGTAGCCCCTAAGATGTTGATAGTGGGGGATTCAGCGATGGTAATGCCATTGAATGTCAAGGGGAGATGGTTAGATTCTCTCTTGTTTGAGATGGTCATTGCTTGGCACTTGTGTGGCGCAAATGTTACTTGCCACTTATCAGCCCAAGCCTGGATATTGTCCAGGTCTTGCTGCATTTCTACATGGACTGCTTCAGTATTTGAGGAATCGCAAATGGTGCTAAACATTCTGCAATCATCAGCGAACATCCCCACTTCTGACGTTATGGTCGAAGGAAGGTCATTGATGAAGCAGCTGAAGATGGTTGGGCCTAGGACACTAACCTGAGGAACTCCTGCAGTGATGTCCTGGAGCTCAGATGTTTGACCTCCCACAACCACAGCCATCTTCCTTTGCGCTAGGTATGACTCCAACCAGCAGAGAGTCTTCCCCCTGATTCCCATTCTCCAGTTTTGCTCGGGCTCCTTGATGCCATACTCGGTCGAATGCTGCCTTGATGTCAAGGGCAGTCACTCTCACCTCACCTCTTGAGTTCAGCTCTTTTGTCCATGTTTGAACCAAGGCTGTAATGAGGTCAGGAGCTGAGTGTCCCTGGCGGAACCCAAACTGAGCATCACCGAGCAGGTTATTGCTAAGCAAGTGCTGCTTGATGGCACTGTTGATGACACCTTCCATCACTTTACTGATGATTGAAAGTAGACTGATGGGGCGGTAATTGGCCTTGTCCTGCTTTTTGTGTACAGGACATACCTGGGCAATTTTCCACATTGCCGGGTAGATGCCAGTGTTGTAGCTCTACTGGAACAGCTTGGCTAGGGGTGCGGCAAGTTCTGGAGCACAGGTCTTCAGTGCTATTGTCGGAATATTGTCAGGACCCATAGCCTTTGCAGCATCCAGTGCCTTCAGTCGTTTCTTGATATCACGCAGAGTGAATCGAATTGGCTGAAGTCTGGCATCTGTAATGTTGAGGACTTCAGGAGGAGGCCGAGATGGATCATCAACTCGGCACTTCTGGCTGAAGATTGTTGCAAATGCTTCTGCCTTATCTTTCGCACTGATGTGCTGGGCTCCCCATCATTGAGGATGGGGATACTGGTGGAGCCATCTCCTCCAGTTAGTTGTTTAATTGTTCACTACCATTCACGACTGGATGTGGCAGGACTGCAGAGCTTAGATCTGATCCGTTGGTTATGGGATCACTTAGCTCTGTCGATTGCATGCTGCTTAAGCAGTTTGGCATGCAAGTAGTCCTGGGTTGTACCTTCACCAGGTTGATGCCTCATTTTGAGGTATGCCTGGTGCTGCTCCTGGCATGCCCTCCTGCACTCTTCATTGAACCAGGCTCCTGGCTTGATGGTAATGGTAGAGTGGGGGATATGCCGGGCCATGAGGTTACAGATTGTCGTTGAGTACAATTCTGCTGCTGCTGATGGCCCACAGCGCCTCATGGATGCCCAGTTTTGCATTGGTAGATATGTTCGAAATCTATCCCATTCAGCACGGTGATAATGCCACACAACACGATGGACGGTATCCTCAATGTGAAGGCGGGACTTCATCTCCACAAGGACTGTGCGGTGGTCACTCCTACCAATACAGTCATGGACAGAAGCATCTGCGGCAGGCAGATTGATGAGGACAAGGTCAGGTATGTTTTTCCCTCGTGTTGGTTCCCCCACCACCTGCCGCAGACCTAGTCTAGCAGCTATGTCCTTTAGTACTTGGCCAGTAGTGCTGCTACCAAGCCACTCTTGGTGATGGACATTGAAGTCCCCCACCCAGAGTACATTTTGTGCCATTGCCACCCTCAGTGCTTCCTCCAAGTGGTGTTCAACATGGAGGAGTACTGATTCATCAGCTGAGGGAGGACGGTAGGTGGTAATCAGTAGGACGTTACCTTGCCCATGTTTGACCTGATGTCATGAGACTTCATAGGGTCCGGAGTCGATGTTGAGGGCTCCCAGGGCGACTCCCTCCCTATTGTAGACCACTGTCCTGCCATCTCTGCTGGGTCTGTCCTGCCGGTGGGACAGGACATACCCAGGGATAGTGACTGCAGTGTCTGGGACATTGTCGTTAAGGTATGATTCCGTGAGTATGACTTTGTCAGGCTGTTGCTTGACTTGTCTGTGAGACAGCTCTCCCAACTTTGGCACAAACCCCCAGATGTTAGTAAGGAGGACTTTGCAAGGTCGACAGGGCTGGGTTTGCTGGTGTTGTTTCTGGTGCCTAGGTCGATGCCGGATGGTCCGTCTGGTTTCATTCCTTTTTATTGACTTCGTAGCAGTTAGGTACAACTGAGTGGCTTGCTAGGCCATTTCAGAGGGCATGTAAGAGTTAACCACATTGCTGTGGTCCTGGAGTCACATGTAGGCCAGACCAGGTAAGGTCTGATTTCCTTCCCTAAAGGACATTAGTGAACCATATGGGTTTTTACAACAATCGACAATGGTTTCCTGGCCATCATTAGACTAGCTTTAAATTCCAGATTTATTAATTATATTCAAATTCCACCTTCTGCTGTGGTGGGATTCGAACCCATGTCTCCAGATCAATACCCTGGGTCTCTGGGTTACTAGTCCAGTGATAATACCACTACGCCACCGCCTCCCCAATGTAGACGAGACCGCATTGTAAGCAGCGACTACAGTATACTAAATTTAAAGTACGTAAATCGCTGCTTCACCTGAAATGAGTGTATGGGGACTTGGATAGTGAAGAGACAGGAGGTGAAAGGGCAGATATTACACCTCCTGTGATTGCATGGGAAGGTCCAGTGGGAAGGGGACGTGGTGCTGGAGGTAATGGCGGAGTGGACCAGGATGTCGTGGAGGGAACAATCTCTTTTGAATGTTGACAGGGGAGGGGAGGGGAGGGTAAGATGTGTTTAGTGGTGGCATCACACTGGAGGTGGTGGAGATGGCAGAGGATGATCCTTTGGATGTGGAGACTGGTGGGGTGGAAAATGAGAACAAGGGGAGCCCTGTTAGTGTTCTGGGAGGGAGGAGAAGGGGTGAGGGCAGAAGTGTGGGAAATGGGCTGGACAAGGTTGAGGGTCCTGTCAACCACAGTGGGGGGAATCCTCAGTTGAGAAAAAAGGAAGATATATCAGAAGCACTATTGTGGAAGGTTGCATCATCAGAACAAAATTTACAGGCAGCCAAAGACCAGCTGGTCTATGAATTCTGTCCCATCTAGTCATGTTGCTATTAAGCATCATAAGCCCCCACTGATTCCACCCATTTGTTTTACTGTAATGATGAAAGTAAAGAAGTAATAGAAAGCCTTTTTTTTCTTTTGAAATTGTCGGTCCCCTATATTTTTGAATAAGCAGATAAAGGCCAAAGCTTTTACAGACTAAAGCAACTAAAATATTTATTTGTCATTAAATATGAAGCATTAAAGTATTTTACAGACTATCAGGTACAAATATTAAATATTAACACAGTAATAAGTCTGTAATAGGTATATTCCCCTTTCAGAAAATGTCTTTGAATATTAACAAAGCCTCTCAGTAGGCAAATATTGACTATTTTGACCTCTCGTCCCTTTTAATCTCAATGTTGATTAGAATTGAATCGGAATTGGAATTGATGTATACCTCAAAAATATCAGGAACCAGACTGCTGAACTTAAACAACCTGCAATTTTTAGCTTGTTGGAGTATCAGTCCCAACCATTCTGAAAAATCCCAAACCTTTCCTTTTCCAGCATAAACTCATGTGCAGGCATTCACATAACTGTCACATACATTACTGCTCACCTTTTAGGTTCTTATGTTGGATATTCTCAAGTTCAGCATTATAAATTACTCCCATGGGTGAACTTTACATCCCCTATGAACCTACCCATGTCTAGCTACATATGTTGAGCCTTGGATCAAAAGCTGTACTCCAGCTTACTGAAGTATATCATGTGTGCCATGTGATCTTCTTAATTTTGTACTTAGATGATAAACAGAAAGGAAGGCTTGCATTTATATATCATCTTTCAAGACCTCAGGAGCACCAAAGCACTACAGCCAATGATGTACTTTACTCACAATATGCTGCATGTTATCACACACCAGCTTGTTCAGTGAGTGGAAGTCCTTCCAATTCATATATGCTCTGGGGTCTTGTGTTAGAATACAGATTCTTAGCCTGTATACACTAGTGCGCTAGGGCCTCATACAAGATCCCTTCCTTTTGTCTCTTCTCCCTACAGCTGTAGGCTTGTGGACTTTTGCATGTTGCTCATCTCCACATACTCTTCCAGTCACAATGGCAGTCTACCCACCACACTCATGCTGTCACTGGAACCTTTGGCCAGAAGCCCCAGTCAAAAATCCAATAAAGGCTCCAAAAAGTAACCTCACAAAAAGTTTTAACACTGCTCCAGCAGCCAACAGAGCCAAAAGTAGCCAATAACAGCATTTACAGTGAAAATTAACAAACCAGTGGCTTACTGTAGAGCAGATTCTATTAAATAATGCTGAAAGAGCACCTCTTCCAACTATTCCCACTTATGATTTGTGGTAGTTTGTCAGTTTGGCAAATGAAACGCTGAAGAGGCTTAAAATGTTATTAAGGTCTTATATCAACTGCAGGATTCTAATTTACATATATTTATTAGACACTCACCAGTTTCAGGTGAGCACGATGGATGAGTAAAAACAGGCCCGACTGAAAATGGCATCAGGCATACTTCTGGTGCAGAGCAGGGTGCAAGGCTGTGACCCAATTTTTCAGGGTCCTAATATTTTCATTCTCAGATTGCATCCAGTGGTTTAGGGGTCTTTCGCATGGGAAAAAAATATATGATTAAAAATAGGCAATTTTAGGAAAGAAAGCAGGAGAAATCTTTTTTACATAAAATGTTGTGATATTGTAGAATGCACTACCAGTATTAGCAAATGAAGCAGAGACAACTTCAACATTTAGTAGGTTTGACACATGGTCGAAAGAAAGAGAACTTTTGAGATATGGGGATAGTAGGGCACATGAAATTAGGACTGGTATTCATATGGAGGATAAATATTAGATCATCTCTCATTCATCTTAAGTCCATAGGGTGTAGGCCCACTCTAAACAACCTCTCATCATAGAACAACTCCCTTATCCCAGGACTCAATCTAGTTTTAGTCTTAATCTGAACACAAGGGATAACATACAAATAAAGCCTGCTACAATTTCCTGTTCTCAAGCTGGTTTCTGTGTTAAAGTTTCTGAATAACTTTTGCAATTCCTGAATCTGCCATTGAGAACAGGAAATTGTAGCAGGCTTAATTTGAATATGATTGCTTGTGTTCCGATTAAGAGTAAGACTAGATTGATTCCTGGGATAAGGGAGTTGTTCTATGATGAGAGGTTGAGTTGAATAGACCTACACCCCCTGGACTTCGGAAGAATAAGAGGTGATCCAATTAAAATATATAAGAATCGGAGAGGGCTTGATGGCATAGATGCTGAGAGGTTGTTTACTCCGGCTATAACTAGTTATAGTCTATAACTAGGGGGCCTAGTCTCAGGATAAGTGACTGGCCATTTATGACTGAAATGAGGAGAAATTTCTTCACTCAGAGGTTTGTGAATATTTGAAATTCTCTATTCCAGAGGGCCGTGGATACTCAGATATTGAAAATCTTGAAGGCTGAGATCTAAAGGAATGAAGGGATACGGGGGATCGGGCAGGAAAGGGGATTCGATGTCGAAGATCAGCCATGATCTTATTGATTGGTGTAGTATAATGTAATATAGGGTTGTTACTGGGGCAGAATATGTAAATAGACTGTGAGCATCATCACAGGACGTGATGTAATATAAGCTGGACAGAGCCTTGTGGAGAGTTGTGGATGATACCTTAGATGCAAGACGTGTTTAATAAACTCCTGTTAATTTAACCGTCAGACTCATATATATTCTGTACTAAGCCTGGATAGTTATCAGAATATTACAATTGGCAGAGCAATCTCAAGTGGCCAAACGGCCTACCCCTGCTCCTGCACACTTTTCTTATGCCAATGAAGGTCCTGCATCTTTAGTGTGAGTGCTATCTTGCCAGTGTAAAAGGCCCCCAGGAAATTGCATGGTGTACAAGTGGAGAAGGCAACCAATGAAATGCATCCCGTTCCCACCCCCGCATATCCAATGAGAAGGATCCACCTCAGTGAAAAAGCTTCCCAAAAGTGCTCAAAAGTTTGAATTTGATTGCAAACATTACATTTTGTACTTTTATATAAGGCATATGGCCATGATTCAATTTAGGCCAATGGAAACATCAGTTAAGTATCACGGGAACAAAACTGATTTGCCAAAATGAAGATATATATACATACATATATAAAATGTCTTTGAGAATTATTGGTTCTAATTTTGGACTGTTGGATGTCGGAGTCAGCTCAGACAGTTTTCTGGTAGATGCTGTGTATATTTATCAATGAGCTGTTGGCCAGTATTTTATCCGCCCCAGGGTGAAGCTGGGTGGGTCAGTAAAATGCCAGGAAGCCAAATTGGGATGGCTCCCTGATGCAGTCCTGCCACTGGGAAAGTTTCTCAGTGGCAGGCTGCATACCGGAGCAGTTGCCTGTCGAACAGAAGCGGGCAGCCACTTTGAATAATTAAAGGCCCAATTAAGGGCCATTTTCCTGTGCCACTGGCATTTTCCCAGAGGTCCTCCACCATTTGGGGAGACCACCAGCCAACATATGAGCAGAGTTAGTAACATCAAGGAGATGACTATTATTGAACCCTAGAAAGTAACTGAAGAAGTTCTCTTGAGACTGAGATGAGTGTGGCTGATCTGCAAATCTTGGAACCAGCACGGGAGCAACAGATGTTGATTTGACAGCCTTCAGTGCTGGCACAGATTTCCAATATCTGTGTTGTATTTGGTTGATAGTGTACAATCATGATGTTGGAACCCATTCACAGAAAAATACATCTGCACCAAAGCTGATGGCATACATAATTTCTGCACCAAAATTGACAATAAATATTAGTTACCTTTATTGCTGATCTCATTACGTAGGTAATTTGCACATTCCAAATTTATGTTTTACATCTATCTACAGACAGACCTGGACCAAATAAGAGTTAATGAAAAGCAGCACAGCACACAGTATAACAAACAATGCATATTTCTTCAGCAATGATCAGAACAGATACTGCGGGACTTGTACCAACAGATGACATTGAGCCACCTTCATAGTGGCAGAGGCCAAAGCATTACTATTGCAAGAAGGCAAGTTGAAAAGATTCATAGCAGGCAGGTGTGTTGAAACAGAATCAGGATATGTACAATGCTAAATGATTGTGGAATAGAGCAGAGGCTGGGGACTCTTAAAGACCAATGCCAAATATATTGTTTGTTCTGAATTGTAGAATAGCTTCAAGAGAACTTTCCACATAGACAATATTATCCCACATAGGGTTGTAGTTTGGCAACTGGTGGGCAGTATTGCAGTGCATCCTGTCTGTGGCTATAACAAACATCAAATTCTGGATTACCAAATAATATTGCAAAGTACACTGGTGTTGATAATAAGGTACAGTACACTGGTGTTGATGCCAAGGTACACTGGTGTTGTATCCAGTGAACCAAATGCGCGGCACACTTATTCATGACTTGGGGCAGTCACTCAACATCAATTTTGCCTCGATTGGCCAATTAGTGCGCAGAGAGTGCACTCGCCATCCAATTAAGGATGGCAGGCAGTCTCTCAAATTTGGAGGGCCAATTGGAGGCCCTGCAGCACTGTAGGAACTGCAGCCTGCCATTGCAGGTAAGGGAGAGAGAGGGCACCTCCATCCTGAGGCACCCTCTCAGCACTTCTCAAATAATTGAAATAAAAAATGGCTGTAGTTGCCAGACCACTATTGTGGAGGGGAAGCCCATTCACAGGGTGTCCTCTGGTGGCAGTGTGGCCAGGTAGGTGATGCGGGGGCTGCAAAGTCATCCTGCAGCACTGCCCCCCACCCCCAGTCTGTTGTCGGGAAGCCCCCTCGAGGCAGACGCCATCCTCCCAAAATGAGAGGGCCTGCAGGCAACTGGAAAATTCCAGTCAGCCTCTGATCCATGTCCTTAATTGGCCTTTTCAAGACCTTAACAAGCTACCCGCTGCTTGCGGGCAGGTAGCCTATCTGCGCCGATCCAGCCTTACCAAAAATGGTTCGTAGCAGGATGCTCTTGGCAAACTGGTAGGCTGGCCGGAGGCGCAAAATTGTGCGCCTGCCCGCCTTAGCTCCTGCCTCCTGCCCCCATAGCCTTCTGAAAATCCTGCCCTTGGACTCTCAGTGCTATTCCTTGTTCAAATGACAAGAGTAGGAGCTATTGATGGATGAGTCAAATATTGTAGTTTACTTTCAGTGAGGTTGGGGATAAGGAGAATGCTCTTTCTCAACAAGGGGTTTTCCTAGCAGCCAGTTTATAACTGTTGAAGGCTGATTGCCTTTAAATCATCATTTTTATTCACTTTTAAGCATTGTGTTTTGGCTAATTGTGAAATTATGCCTTTACTGTTTGGATTTATGCTTGTAACATGAGCTATACATTGATTGCAGTGGAAAGAGATAACTTGCTCTCAGTACAAAGAAGGGATTGTGAAAAGTTGAATTGTACAGGTCATCTCCTGTGTTTTCTCCAAAAGTTAAAGCCAAAAATACCACTGAAAACCTTTTATTTACGTACCTTACTTCCATTGGCAAAGACTATCATAATTTTAAAGTTAATTTGAACTCTCAGTTACCGTCTGATAGGATCTTTTCTTTTTACTTCCAGTTCAAATAAAATTCCAACAAACTTCCATTTGTGCCTAAAAGGAATCGTTAACATAGACTGAATAAGTTATCTCTCTGTGAATTACTACCAAATATCCTTGTCAGTCAGAAGCTATATGAGGTGGCTTTGATGTAATAATAATATTATCCAGTGGAAGTTGTTCTGGACCAACTTATTATAACTTAATTCCTTTGTAGTGGAATGTTCAAAAGGTCATTTTGATAAGATAAAACCTGATATTTTAAACCACTTTAAAATAATAATGTCAGTTAATCTATTGATTGTTACAGATTTGGGACTAACAATACACAGAATATTTTGTCTTATAAAAAAAAAGCTCCTTTTCATGCTGATAATGCCTATCCAGGTAATATAAATTTTCTGTTGACATTAACATTGGTGGCAAAAGCGTATATATAAAACAACAAAACAGAGTCATTGGGACTGTCTGAAAAACTTGCAATCAGTGGCAAGTTGATTTTCTTTTCTTTTTGTATGAGATTTGTCGTTGGCAGCTACACATTTCTCAGAATACCATCCATATAAAGTTATTGTCAGGTGGTAAGAATATTTACCTCAGAAACCAGACATCACTTGCCACGTGAGTTAACTTTTCATACTCTTCCTTTTGGTGTTAGCTGCAAAAAATGGTTGTGGTTGATTCTTTGAATGTTTTTGTTCTCCAGCAGTGCTAAATTACTTGATGTTGGATTTGCCCTGAATGATAACCTGCTGTTAGACTTCAGGAGAAAAACCCTTACATTTTATGCCAATAAATCCTGAAAGAATTAAGACTAACTGGAATGTAAATATAAATGTAGATGCTGCCAAAGAGGAAATGTGGCTGACCATTTTTCCACATCACAGGTAGCACAGATTAAAATGGAGGAAGGGAACATATCTTGCTTGTGCTAGAACAGGGAGTGACATACAAATAGTCCTAAGACAGTAGTTCACTTTTTCAGAGCATCATGTCTTCTGGACATCACTCGATGCTATGGAAACAGGCTACCCTTTCTGAAGACGATACAAGAGCTAGAAAAGGCAACAAATCTTTTACATATGAGTAATGTTATCAACTGGGATCTTGATTGTGTAAAAGACTACATAAATAGGATAATAGCTACTATGAGCACATTTACAAAACATGTAATTACACACAACCCAGTGTCTGCACACTTTATAGAGACCAAGGGCCGGATTTTATCTTGAAACTGCAGATCGCTACATCAGGACTGGAAGCAGGTGCAGCTTCCTTCACGGCCATGATTGGCCGGTTGCACATGATCAATCAGCAGCTGGTCGATTAAGTTGAATGAGGCATGAGGGCTGTCCAATAAAGTGTATGGTGGTAGGGACGGAGGCAAAGACACTGGCATCAGCTGAGGCAGGTCCTGGCGCCATGTTTAAAGGGCTTACCGCCTTGCATTCAATGTTTTAGTTCAGTTTAGTGATACAGCACTGAAACAGGCCCTTCGGCCCACCGAGTCTGTGCCGACCAACAACCACCCATTCATATTAATCCTATGTTAATCCCATATTCCCTACCACATCCCCACCATTCTCCTACCACCTACCTACACTAGGGGCAATTTACAATGGCCAATTTACCGATCAACCTGCAAGTCTTTGGCTGTGGGAGGAAACCGGAGCACCCAGCGGAAACCCACGCGGTCACAGGGAGAACTTGCAAACTCCGCACAGGCAGTACCCAGAACTGAACCCGGGTCGCTGGAGCTGTGAGGCTGCGGTGCTAACCACTGCGCCACTATGCCGCTCGCATATTGTAAAGTGTAATGATTTCTTCAGGGAGAGAGGCTGCACAACAATGACAGAAGGAAGACTCTGGGTGGCCTCAGGTCAGGAGCCATGGGATCACCCGAAGGACCTGGATTCAGTGCCGCAAGCAGCTCAATGACCTCATCCAGGCAGCGAAAATGAGTACCTCATAAACCCTTCATCTCTTGGGCCTTGCATTTGTCAGAGGAGAATGCGTTGGGTGGAGACGGAGTGCCCACCCAGAGGTGGGCAAAGGATCAGGTCATAAAGACAAGCGGTTTGAGGCATGGCAAAATGGCTACCTGAAAGGTAGCCTTTTGTCATTGGAGACCCTCAAAAAGTCCCTAGAAAGGGTTCGCATGCAGGAGGCATCTGCGTGCCCCCATCAGTAACTGATGGACTAGCACTAGCATATGTCTTAGGCTTGACCCTGCTGAGAGACCAACAACATTCATCTTTGTGTCTGCAGGAGAAAATAGCACACAATCATTGAGAGTGAGGCAAGACCGTTGGTACACTGCCAAATATCCATGTGCTGAGCCCAATATCGGAGGCCATGGAGCTGACGTGGCTGCAAGACGGTGTGTTGTGGATGGAGAGACAGGGCACCTTCCCAAGACAGTGAGCAAGATTGCCATGGGGCACAAGGGTGCATCAGCAGCGATGGAGCCATACTGCTCATGAGGCATCCAGTGCCTACAGGGATCTGCAACATAGGGGCATTTGCTACAAAGGGAGGGGAGGCCCTTGACCCTTCAATGTCTCTGTCTGCATCCTCATCATCCAAGGAGGCAACATGCTCCTCTCTATCCTCATTGATCAACGCCTTCCCCCTTTATAGCGTCACGTTGTGCAGTGCACAGCAGACCACCACAATACATGAGACCCTCACCGGGGCATACTGAAAGGCTTCACCAAACCGGTCCAGGAACCTGAATCTCATCTTGAGCAGACCAGTGTCTTGCTCTATGATTGCTTGCACTATCCCATGACAGGTGTTGTACATTTCCTCCACATCTGTGCACATGTTCCTTACAGAAACCATGTCCTCAGTGGATAGCCCTTGTCTCCAAGGATCCATACTTCAAGGCATGCAGGAGGCCAGAAAAGCTCTGGCACCTGGGTGTGCCTTAAAATGTAGGCATTGTGGCAACTTCCCGGATGTGTGTACAGACCTGCAGAATCCATTTACGGCAGCTGCAGACAAGTTGTACATTGAGGGAGTGGAAGCCCATCCTGTTGATGAAGGCCATTGGCTGCTGTGCAGGAGCCTTGATGGCCACATGCATGCAGTTGAGGACACCCTGCACCTGGGGAAATCTAGCGATGCCTCCAAACTCCATGGATCTCTCAGCTTCAGAACTGGATGCGTGAGGAAGCACACATAATCATCAGCCCTCCTGAAAAGGATGTTGGTGACCGCCTTGATGCACCGATGGGCTGCTGACCATGAAGTCCCACACATGTCCCCAGTGGATCCCTGGAAATATCAAGAGGTGTAGAGGTTCAGTGCCATGGTGACCTTCAGCACCACTGGGGCTCAGCTCATCTTACATCATAGCATATAGGTTAGTGACTCCCTGGAGAGGTGGAATCTTCATTGGCACTGCCTCTCAGACATCTATAAGTAGCTGATCCTCAACTGGTAGACACTGTCTGGAAGGTAGCTTCTTCTGCATGGAGGAGGCAGCTGGCTTTCCCCTCTTCACCCTTCTCCACTGTCTGGCGGCCAACGCTGACTCTCCTGTGGGCTCACAGGTCGTTGCAGTGCTGCTGCCGGTGCCTGGACCTCCCTCCCATTCTGCTACACCTTCTCTTCAACGGGGTTCCCGAAGCCTGGATGAATGAGACACATGATAGGTAGTCTCCCCTAAGTTCAAGGCCTTCACTGACAACAACCTCCCTGCCTTCTTCCCCCCAATTGTCACCTCTGATGATGACTAGGGGCCTGTTGCCCCCTAGTATGACACCCCACAGTGCGTGCACCTTTGCCCTCACTCATCAGATCATGCCTGATGCTCTCCCTTTTCCATCCTGCCTTGAAGTTGATGTTCCCTCTTGATGGCTTTCCTTTGTAGCCAGCAATGAGCTCCCGCCCCCATTTCACCACTTACAACCAGCCACGGCTCTGAAGCCCTGTGATTCCCAAGTGTCATTAATAAAATTTAAATCTGTGAATAAAATCTCAATAGGTCTCTTAACTACCTTATTTGCCTGCCCACTGCATCACTATCTGCTCTCCGTCCTCCAAGTTTGCCAGAATCGATAAAATCAGGATGGTACATCATGACCAATGTCTCCCATCCCGATTTTATCCTCCCCACCCGCCTCCGTTACCATCCCAAAGTCCACATAAAATTCTACCTTATCTTACAGAAATCTTTGGTGTTTCTTGACAAAGTAAAGTTCGCAAAAGTTATAAAGTGTGAGATGACATTGCTGAAAGCTGGCTTATTTTTTCCTTTTTGTAGACAGTAATAAAAGGGTCTCATTATATAACCCTTTCTGTGGTTTTCAGTCATCTGATATTAAATATTACCATAGCTTCAGAAACACACACTCAGTTGTCATTTTTTAGTTTTATTCTCTGTGCTCATAGAATGTGGTCATCGCTGGCAAGGCCAACATTTATTGCTTATCTAAAAGCAAAATACTGCAGATGCTGGAAATCTGAAATAAAAACAAGAAATGCTGGAACCACTCAGCAGGTCTGGCAGCATCTGTGGAAACAGAAGCAGAGTTAACGTTTTGGGTCAGTGACCCTTCTTCGGAACCGTCACTGACCCGAAACGTTAACTCTGCTTCTCTTTCCACAGATGCTGCCAGACCTGCTGAGTGGTTCCAGCACTTTTTGTTTTTATTATATTATATATTATTATTTATTGCTTATCCCTAATTGCCTTTGAGAAGCTGGTGGGAAGCTGTCTTCTTGAACTGTTGCAGTCCATGTGGTGTAGGTACACTGGCTATCTAGAACCCCAGGCTTGATGGTAATGGTAGAGTGAGCCAAAAGGTTACAGAATGTAGTGGAAGACAACTTTGCTCTGCTGATGGCCCACAGCACCTCATTTATGTCCAGTTTTGAGCTGCTAGATCTGTTCTGTATCTATCCCATTTAACATAGTGCTGGTGCCACACAACATAATGGAGGGTCTTCTAACTGTGGTGACAGGACTTCGTCTCCTCAAGGACTGTATAGTGGTCACTCCTATCAATACTTTCATGAATAGATGCATCTGAATTATGTAGATTAGTGAGAATGAGGCATCGGTTCTCTCACCCCCTGCCGCAGGCCCAGGCTGGCAGGTATGCCTTTCAGAACTCAGCCAGCTTGGTTAGTAGTGGTGATAGCGAGCCATTCAATGCTGAATATTGAAGCCACCTACCCAGAGGACATTTTGTGCCCTCTCTACCTTCAGTGCTTCTTCCAAGTGGTGTTTAACATTGAAGATTTTTGATTCATCAGTTGAGGGCAAATGGTAGGTGGTAATCAGCAGGAGGTTTCCTTAACAATGTTTGACCTGATGCCATGAATCTTCATGGGTCCCAGAGTCAATGTTGAGGACACCCAGGGCCACTCCCTCCCAAATCTATACCACTGTGCTGTCACCTCTGGTGGGTCTGTCCTGCCGGTGGGACAGGACGTACCCAATGATGGTGATGGAGGACTCTGGGAAATTGGCTGAAAGATATGATTCTGAGAGTATAATTATGTTGGGCTGTTGCTTGACTCATCTGTGGAACTTCTGTCATAATTTTGGCACAAATCCCCAGATGTTAGTGCGGAGAACTTTGCAGGGTTGGCCAGGCTCTGTTTTCCATTGTTATATCCGGTGCTTGGTCGATACTGGGTGGTCTGCCCAGTCTTATTCTTATTAGATTTTTTTGTAGTGGTTTTATACAAATGAGTGACTTACTAGGCCATTTCAGAGGGCAGTTAAGAGTCAACCACATTGCTGTGGGTCTGGAGTCAGACACAGGCCAGGCCAGTAAGGATGGCAGATTTCCTTCCCTAAAGGAGATAAGTGAACTAGAAGAGTTTTTTCAACAATCCAGCAGTTTCATGGTCACCATTACAGATACTAGCTTTTTATTCCAGATTTATTTCATTAATTGAATTCAAATTCCCCAGCTGTCATGGTGGGATTTGAACTCATGTCTCCAGATCATTAATCTAGACATCTGGAAAACTAAGCTAGTAGCATAATCACCCACACTACTATTCCGGTACATTTAATCAGAAAAATTAAAATATTAAAAGTTAAAAATGAAGAAACTGGACTATGTTTCCCATAATAAGACAATGAGAGCTAGAAATTCTTGTGTCCCAGTTTTTGGGCATGGGAGTTGCGATTTGTGACCTGCCTGTGATGGTTCCTATTGAGGTGGGCAGCACATAAATTTGGTGAACTCACCTCATCTGCAGGCTGAGAAATTGAATAAAAAGGCATATGGGATTCTGGGCAGAGAGTGCAAAAGCAAAGATGTTATGATGAACCTTTATCAAACACTGATTTGGCCTCAACTGGTGTACTATTCTGGGCACTGCACTTTAGTAAGGATGGGAACACTTTAGAGAGGGTGCAGAAAAGGTTTGTGAGTGTGGTTCCAGGGATGAGGGACTTCAGTTACGTGGATATGGTGGAGAAACTGGGGTTGTTCTTCTCAGAGAAGAAAAGATTGAGGAACTTTGATAGAAGTGTTCAAAATCATGAGGGTTCTAGAACATGTAGATAGGGAGAAACTGTTTCCATTGGCAGAAGGGTCGACAACCAGTGGGCACCGCTTTAAGGTGATTGGCAAAAGAAGCAAGGGGGACATGATGAAAAACTTTTTTTACACAGCAAGTGGCTAGGATCTAGAATGCACTGCCTGAGAATTTGGTGGAGGCAGATTCAATTGTGGCTTTGAAAAGAGAATTGGATAGTGCCCAAAGGGAAGAAGATTTGCAGGGTTACAGAAAAAAGGCTGGGGCATGGAACTAGCTGAGTTGCTCCAGCAGAGAGCTGGCGCAGATATGACAACCAAATGGCCTCCTTCTGTGCTGAAACCATTCTATGATTCTATGAATGATTGTAGCATGTGGCTGAGCAGGTCACATGACGCTTCATTCTTCTTTATGCTGTCCGCTGCATCTGTGCACACCAGGAGGCTGAGCGGCGTTGTGTAAATACCATGTGGTGCAGCCAGCCTGCTCTTCTTAAAGGCAGGCTGTCCCTCTTAAAAGCAAGTTGCACTGAATAATATTGGTAAACATAATTGATGGGAAATTGAACACCAGGACAAAGAGAGAGTTCAGGATGATGGATGCGTCACAGGAGGTATTAGAGGTGCAGGTAGGCAGGAGGAGAGATGCTGTGGTTCTGCAAGGGGCCAGAAGGCCCTCAAGGGCCATCTTCAGAAGGGAGTTGGAGCAGATGATCAGGGAAGTCCATTCCTGGCATCTGGGCCCCAAGGACCTAGCAGTAGTTCCACAAGAAGTTTAATGATCTCACGTGGATGTTCAATATTAATGAATGCATCTTCATATGACATTTCCTACTCACCACACCACCACTCTTTCATGCTGCTCAATGCACCGCACTCCCATCATTCACCCAGCAGCACTCCCTGGAACTCAGCACTCTCACGCCTAACATCTAGATCCTCCACATCACCCTCACATAACTACCAATGCTGCTTGCCTAACGCATACCTCTCACTGTCTCCACGTACCTCCAGCTTTTCAGCTATGGCAGGAACATCACCCAAACACAGCACATCACAATCACTGGCATTCTACTCTCCCTCTTGCAGGATAAGGTGGTACCTAATAGAAGGCAGAAGAATAGAACAGGTGGGAAATAAGGATGGCTCCTGAGCTCTATGGAGGAGATGGTTCTCTGCATCATGGGGCCAGCTGCGACAGAGCCCATGGCATCCAGCATCACTGGAAACATTGAGGATAACACTAAGTTCCTGCCTTATGCCCCTTTTCAACTCCCAGTTCACCCTGATCCTGCTATCTGGCATGATGTGCAAGCTACAGATGGTGTGAGCAGGAATCTCTTGCTTCTGAACCCACCACCAACCCCCATCCCACTTTCCTCATGCCAACCTTCCCCTTCTGATTTCCGGCTTTCAGACACCCAAGAACCGCCATCTGCCCAGCTACAGAAGCCCAAGGAAGAGGAGAGAGAGAGCAACAGCAACAGTAATAATGAAGAGGCCCTGTCATCTGATCTGACAATCGCAGTCACCAACTTCAATATTGGCACTGCGTGTATCTTGGAGGATAGTATAGTGTTAGATCAGCACATGGTGAGTCACCAGGCACAAGTGGGCTGCAACCAGGCCAGGGGGTAAGGATGGTTTGTTACCCAGCTCACCAGAGGGGGAGGTTGCAGATGAGTTCTGCTATAGAGGAATCAATTGAGGACCTCGGTGATATGGCATTTAGAAGAGCAGTGATGGGAATGTACACCAAGATGTTGGGTGCATTGGCTGGCCTACCAGACAGCCTCATGTTACTATCAAGGAACATGGAACACTCTGACTCCAAGTTAGCAGAGCTTCCCTTCTCCAGAACTTCACCTCTTGTGCTACTAACCAAGAGGCACTGCAACTGCTGCCCCATACCTGTGCAGCCTTTGTGTGGACAGGTTCCCAAATCTCTTGCTCTCCCTGTCAGGATGCACAACACTCTCTGGCAAATCTAGGGCAATCTGTTTTTATATTTCTTGCTAATTTACTTACATATTCTATTTTCTCTTTCTTTATCAGTTTTTTGATCCTCCTTTGTTAAATTCTAAAATGCTCCCACTCCTCAGGCTTATTACTTTTTTGGCAACTTTATAAGCCTCTTCCTTTGATCTAGTACAATCTTTAACTTCTCTTCTTGGTTATGGTTGGATAACTTTTCCTGCTGGAGTTTTGTACTATGGAATCTTGCCCTCCACGAGGGTCAACAATGTTTCAACCATATGCTCGCATGCCTGGGACATGGCAACAGTCATGGCATGGATGGACTTCTCCATTGTCCGCTCAAGGCTGCACATGGCCTCTGACATCTCCGCCAAATGTTGCCTTACTTCTCCCTGCAACTCCAGCATGCCCTGCGCTGTCGACACGAGAGGCTCGTCATCATCCTGGGGCTCAACATGGGATTGGTCACCCACAACACAAAAACCCAGCAGGAAAAGTGATCCAACCATAGCTAACAAGAGACAGACTGTCAAAGCTTCTACAGGTATGTAAGAAGGAAAAGATTAGCAAAGACAAATATGGGCCCAATACAAGCAGAGACAGGAGAATTTATAATTGAGAATAAGGAAATGGCAGAGTGTCTGTCTTCACGGAGGAAGATGCCAAAAACCTCCCAGAAATACGAGAGAACCAAGGGACTAATGAGAATAAGGAACTAAAAGAAAAAAGTAGTGCTGGAGAAATTAATGGGACTGAAAGTTGATAAATCCCCTGCACCTGATGATCTACATCCTAGAGTGTTGAAAGAGGTGGTTGTAGAGATCGTGGATGTGTTGGTGGTCATTTTCCAAAATTCTATAGATTCTGGAGCGGTTCCTGCAGATTGGAAGGTAGAAAATGTAACCCCGCTATTTAAGAAAGTAGGAAGAGAGAAAACAGGGAACTACAGACCTGTTAGCCTGACATAAATACTGGAGAAAATGCTAGAACAGAGATGTCCAACCTTTTTGTGTGAGGGGCCACATTACAAATTTTGTCCTACATAGGGGGCCGGTGAGCAAATTTCAGAAGGATAAAGGCATTAGAAATGTATTTTAAAGTTAATCAAAACAACAAAAAATATGCATTTTTGTGAATAAGCTTTAAACTAGACTAATTTATTAATTTCTTTGTTGAACACTAATTTAGTGAGATACCTGGCATTGTTTTTGCTTGCACCAGTAGACAATGTCTACCTGCACACTTGATGTAGCGATGCAGAGTATTCCAGATAGATGTCCATCTGTCAGGAGTGATCGTGATCACTCGCTCTCCCCCGCTCTGTGTGTGTGTGTCTCTCTCTCTATCCCTCCCTCCAGTCGGGCCTAGGCTGCAAGCCTCAGGCTCACCTTCACTTTAATCAGCATGCTGTTGGTTCCTTCCGCTGACTGCAACTACTGTCTCTGTTGTGACCCGCTCCACTCATTAACCTCTGGGTACATGCCACCAGGCCACAGCCAATTGCCATGCAGGCACACGGTGCTCTCTGGGAGTTGTAGCCCTGGATTACTGTAATGTCTATAGGGATCGGGGAGCAGGGGGACTAAATATCCCAGCCGGCGCTCACTCACTGAAAACAGCAGGAGCGGCCAGTTGTAATAGGAATCTTTGGCGGGCAGGAAGAAATTTCACATCCCTGAAGCTGAAAGCAAATGGCCAAGGGCAAAAACCATGAGGCAAGGAGGAGGAATGGCAGAGTACAGTTTTCAATCATACGCCAGATGGAAAACTTTGGCAGGCCGAACTCTGGCCCGCGGGTTGTATGTTGGACAACCTTGTGCTAGAAAGGATGTGATAACTGAGCACTTAGAAAATAATGGTAGGATTGGGCAGAGTCAGCATGGATTTATGAAAGGGAAATCATGTTTGAAACTTGTTGGAGTTTTTTTTGAGGATTTGACTAACAGAATAGATAAGGAAAAATCAGTGGATGCGGTATATTTGGCTTTTCAGAAGGCTTTCGGTAAGGTCCCACAAAAAAGGTTAGTAAGCAAAATTAGAGCACTTGGGATTTGGGGTAATAAGAACAAAGAACAAAGAAAATTACAGCACAGGAACAGGCCCTTCGGCCCTCCAAGCCTACGCCGATCCAAATCCTCTATCTAAGCCTATTTTCTAAGGGTCTGTATCTCTTTACTTCCTGCCCATTCATGTATCTGTCTAGATACATCTTAAAAGACGCTATCGTGCCCGCGTCTACCACCTCCGCTGGTAATGCGTTCCATGCACCCACCACCCTCTGCGTAAAGAACTTTCCACGCATATCCCCCCTAAACCTTTCCCCTTTCACTTTGAACTCGTGTCCCCTTGTAATTGAATCCCCCACTCTGGGAAAAAGCTTCTTGCTATCCACCCTGTCTATACCTCTCATGATTTTGTACACCTCAATCAGGTCCCCCCTCAACTTCCGTCTTTCTAATGAAAATAATCCTAATCTACTCAACCTCTCTTCATAGCTAGCGCCCTCCATACCAGGCAACATCCTGGTGAACCTCCTCTGCACCCTCTCCAAAGCATCCACATCCTTTTGGGAATGTGGCGACCAGAACTGCACGCAGTATTCCAAATGTGGCCGAACCAAAGTCCTATACATCTGTAACATGACCTGCCAACTCTTGTACTCAATACCCCGTCCGATGAAGGAAAGCATGCCGTATGCCTTCTTGACCACTCTATTGACCTGCGTTGCCACCTTCAGGGAACAATGGACCTGAACACCCAAATCTCTCTGTGCATCAATTTTCCCCAGGACTTTTCCATTTACTGTATAGTTCACTCTTGAATTGGATCTTCCAAAATGCATCACCTCGCATTTGCCCTGATTGAACTCCATCTGCCATTTTTCTGCCCAACTCTCCAGTCTATCTATATTCTGCTGTATTCTCTGACAGTCCCCTTCACTATCTGCTACTCCACCAATCTTAGTGTCGTCTGCAAACTAGCTAATCAGACCACCTATACTTTCCTCCAAATCATTTATGTATATCACAAACAACAGTGGTCCCAGCACGGATCCCTGTGGAACACCACTGGTCACACGTCTCCATTTTGAGCAACTCCCTTCCACTGCTACTCTCTGTCTCCTGTTGCCCAGCCAGTTCTTTATCCATCTAGCTAGTACACCTTGGACCCCATGCGCCTTCACTTTCTCCATCAGCCTACCATAGGGAACCTTATCAAACGCCTTACTGAAGTCCATGTATATGACATCTACAGCCCTTCCCTCATCAATCAACTTTGTCATTTCCTCAAAGAATTCTATTAAGTTGGTAAGACATGACCTTCCCTGCACAAAACCATGTTGCCTATCACTGATAAGCCCATTTTCTTCCAGATGGGAATAGATCCTATCCCTCAGTATCTTCTCCAGCAGCTTCCCTACCACTGACGTCAGGCTCACCGGTCTATAATTACCTGGATTTTCCCTGCTACTCTTCTTAAGCAAGGGGACAACATTAGCAATTATCCAGTCCTCCGGGACCTCACCCGTGTTTAAGGATGTTGCAAAGATATCTGTTAAGGCCCCAACTATTTCCTCTCTCGCTTCCCACAGTAACCTGGGATAGATCCCATCCAGACCTGGGGACTTGTCCACCTTAATGCCTTTTAGAATACCCAACACTTCCTCCCTCCTTATGCCGACTTGACCTAGAGTAATCAAACATCTGTCCCTAACCTCAACATCCGTCATGTCCCTCTCCTCGGTGAATACCGATGCAAAGTACTCGTTTAGAATCTCACCCATTTTCTCTGACTCCACACATAACTTTCCTCCTTTGTCCTTGAGTGGGCCAATCCTTTCTCTAGTTACCCTCTTGCTCCTTACATATGAATAAAAGGCTTTGGGATTTACTGGCATGGATTGAGAATTGGTTAATGGAGAGAAAACAGAGAGTAGGATTAAATGGGTCATTCTCAGGTTGGCAGGCTGTGACTAGTGGGGTACTGCAAAGATCAGTGCTTAGGTCCCATCTATTCACAATCTATCTCAATGATTTGGATGTGGGGACCAAATGTAATATTTCCAAGTTTGCTGATGACATAACATTAGGTGGGAATGTCTATTGTGAGGAGGATGCAAAGAGGCTTCAAGGGGATTTAGATCAGGCTAAGTGAGTGGGCAGCTGGAGGGGTCCTGGGCAGCAAGTGACACTGTGGAAAGCAGTTGCTCTCAAATGCCAGGAGTGAATGCAGGGCTGGCAGGCTTCTAAATATGGCACGGGGTCATCTGATGATGTGATGAATGTTTCGCCTCCTGCCTCCACTGTGTGATTGGGGGGGCATCGCCTCCAGTATGTAAAACAGCCACCCCCCACATGATCGCAGTGGACCAGCAGTCCATATCACATTTGGTAAAGGGTTTCATTTCCGGGCCTAACACCAGACTAAATTCAGCCCATCGTTTGCAGAGTGATGCACAAATTCATTGCCTGAAGCTGCATGGTCCAAATTTGGTATTCTGGCAGCACATCAGCTAGTTGCATGCGTCACATCAGGATAGCATCGATTCACAGCCTTCTGCTGCACGCAAGGGACACCCCTGTGTGCAATTAAAACAGAAAGTGCTGGAAATACTCAATTGGTCTGGCAGCATCTGTGAAGAGAGAAACAGAGTTAACGTTTCAGGTCGATGACCTTTCACTCTTTTCCTAAGGGATCACTGCTCAGGCTGTGCAGGATGTAACCAGTGACATGTTGTGCCCCAGCAAAGTGGCTCTAGGCCTCCGTGGTGTTCTGAGTGTTTTGATATTAGGGAATGTGTTATGAGTGCTATTTTGTACTCAACCAGTGTTGGCTTACCATCAACTTAAAATTTTAAAAACTCCTTACTGTCAACTTGCAAGTTTAACTTGAGGCCCATGGAAGGGGAGAATAAGCACATTCTAAGCAATGTTAAAGTGAACTTTGTGGAGGAGGGGAGATGGTCAAATTCCCCCTGATGATGATTTTCTTCTAAGAGTTAGCATCAGTACAAAATGTCTTGTACTTACATTGATTCTTTCACTGCAATTATTAGCTGGAGGAATTTTGCTCCCTTAGGTCTCCAACATACTGCACCACAGAACGATTGGTTTAGCTCTGCAGTTTTCCACCTGGTAACTTACTACTTTTGGCAGTGCTGCAAGGAGGATGTGCCAAGTGGAGACCGCACAGAGGAAGGAGAAAATAAATATATGTGGCCGAGTTAACCCTTGGACACTTCCAGAAAGCAAGCTGAAGAGCAGCACTGAGAGAGGGAGCTGCCCACCCTTTCTGTCATGAATAGCTTATGGCATAGAAGGCCTTACAAAGAGAGAATGGATACATGCAAAATGATGCAGAAATAATCAACGAGGAAATTTTCAATATTAATTTCTTCACTTGTGTTACTTTATTGAGCGTATGGAAATGCTTGATATTAAATGAGCCTATGAACCAACCATCAGTTAGTGATTGATAATTATGAATGCACACTAAATGCTGAATATAGCAACAGCATATATTTCCTCAATAAGTGAAATCAGATTCAGCTACCTTTAGTATGCACTACCCATTTAACATCTGCATGGAGACAGCCAGCTAAGTAGTTCTTACTCAATTGTTATATCAGAAGCCGAATGTTTAATATTGCTTCATAACCTTTCATACTTACACTGTAAGTGGAATTGAGGTTCCAATCAGATCAGCCATGATCGTGTTGAATGGTGGAGCAGGCTCAAGGGGCTGAGTGGCCTATTCCTGCTCTTAATTCGTATATTCATATGTAAGTATATTCAAAAAACAGTTGGTTGATGCATTTTTAAAAGCAATAGTTTTTGTATTTTTTTTTGTATTGCACACACATAAAAACTAATTTGATATTTCTCCCTAAACTTGCTGCAACCTTTCAGTCCTCTTTCAACTTCTTTGCTTGACAGAATTTCCATTTACTCACTTTAGATCTATATTTGATCAGAAACCATCCATCATATCTTTCTAATCTTGTTCTGGGCCAGTGCAGGTTTCAGCTTCTAAGCTGATTAGATACGATTATATCAATTAGAACCATGGAATGCTATAGCACAAAAGGAGACAACATTTGAGAGGCACTACCATACAAAATATTAACCCCTCAACTAAATTATAGACCATAAAGATCCCATGAGCTTTAGTGAGGACCTCTGTGCTAAGAAAGTGTATTTCTTGAAAGAGACAATGGAGGAGCTGTGCCAACTATTACATGAAGACTTATGACACAGATCATCTGCTTGTACATGTTCCCCATTTATACCTGCTTAACCAAAAACTCTGCTTTTGTGTATTAATTAATGAAACTATGTTATTAAAATGTTACGTTTGCTTGATGTATTTCATGTCCAATTGCATAATTGAATATTCCGATCACCTGGCAGTCCATTCCAACTATCGATTCAAGTCATCAGATTCCAATCAGGGCATTGCAAATCATCAGAGGCTTGCAAAGCTATTTCTCAGGGTAGTTAAGAGTCACCACATTACTGTTTGAAGTCACATATAGGCCAGATTGGGTAAGGACAGGTGATTTCCTTCCAGAAAGGACATTAGTGAACCAAATGGGTTTTTATGATACTCCAATAGTTTCAAGGCTACCATTATTAATACTAGCAGTTTATTCTAAAGTTATTTAATTATTTGAATTTGAATTTCTCAGCTTCCTTGGTGGGATTTGAACTCAATTCCAGGACTGATAAGTGGGCTGATAAGTGGCAAGTAACATTTGCGCCACACAAGTGCCAGGCAATGTCCATCTCAAACAAGAGAGAATTTAACCATCTCCCCTTGATGTTCAATGGCATTACCATCACAGAATTCCCCACTATCAATATCCTGGGGGTTACCATTGACCGGAAACTGAACTGGACCAGCCACATATCTGCTGTGGCTACAAGAGCAGGTCAGAGGCTGGGAACTCTGTGGTGAATAACTCACCTCCTGTCTCCCCAAAGCCTGTCCACCATCTACAAGGCACAAGTCAGAAGTGTGATGGAATACTCTCCACTTGCCTGGATGGGTGCAGCTCCAACAACACTCAAGAGGCTCAACACCATACAGGACAAAGGAGCCTGCTTGATTGGCACCCCATCCACCACCTTCAATATTCACTTGTTTCACCACCAATGTACAGTGGCAGCAATGTGTATCATCTACAAGGTGCATTGCAGCAACGTACCAAGGCACCTTCCAAATCCGTGACTTCTACCACCTAGAAAGACAAGGGCAGCAGATGCATGGAAACACCATACCTGCAAATTCCCCTCCAAGTCACACATCATCCTGACCTGGAACGATATCGCCGTTCCTTAACTGTCACTGTCAAAATCCTAGAACTCCCATCCTAACAGCATTGTTGGTGTACCGACATCCCAAGGACTGCAGCGGTTCAAGAAGGCAGCTCACCACCACCTTCTCAAGGGCAATTCAGGATGGGTAATAAATGCTGGCCTAGCCAATGACATCCACATCCCACGAACGAATGAATAATACTCTGGATTACTAAAATAAAAACAAAATACTGCAGATGCTGGAAATCTGAAACCTGATGAAGTGTCACAGACCTGAAACGTTAACTCTGCTTCTCTCTCCACAGACGCTGCCAGACCTGCTGAGTATTTCCAGCACTTTCTGTTTTATTGTCCTGGACTACTAGCTCAGTAACATAATCACTATGCTAACATACCCTACAATGTATGGTTAAAGTGACTCATCTGAAAGGCAGCACCTCCAATAGTGCAGCATTCCCTTAGCACTGCAGTGGAATGTCAGGCTAGATTTTTATGCTCAGGTTTTTCAAGTGGCAATGGAACCATAACCTTCTGACTCACAGGCTAGAATGCAACCAACTAAGCCATGGTTGTGGTCTGGACATTAGTAAGCAATACAGTGACTGACACTGGTAAACAATACAATGACTTAGAAATTGCATTGCACCATGCCCATTTTTCAGGTGTGTAATGGGCACTATATGACGGGCGATGAGTGCATGCTTGTCCTGCCTCAGAAGTGTGCCACCCTCAATATTGGATTGGGAATGCAGGGCAAACATTGGCCTTTGAGTACCACCACCTTAAACATTCACTCCCTCCACCACTGTCACACAGTGGCCGCAGTGTGTACCATATACAAAATACAGTGCAGTAAGACACCAAGGTTCCTTCAACAGCACCTTCCAAACCCACAACCTCTACCACCTAGAAAGACAAGGGCAGCAGACACATGGGAACACCACCACCTGCAAGTTCCATTCCAAGCCACATACCATCCTGACTTGAAACTATATCTCCATTTTTTCCACTGACACTGGGTAAAAATCCTGGAACCCCCTCCCTAACAACACTGTGGGTGTACCTACATCACGTGGAACTGCAGTGATTCAAGAAGGTGGCTCACCAGCACCTTCTCAAGGGCGATTAAGGACGGGCAATAAATGCTGGCCTTACCAGTGATGTCTACATCCCATGAATGAATAAAAAAAAAACTGGGAGCAACTTATCCTGAAGCTGGACTCCTCCCTGCTCCCAGTCATTGCGCACAAGTTGGTAAATTGTTATTAAGGGTAATTAATTTAGGATTAATGCAAGAAGCATAAAGGGTAGTTAACATAGTTTTTTCATATTAGAATATGGAATATTTATCACCACAAGTGCTACTGATGCCAATTCAATCTCAACCTTTAAGATGGATTTAGATAAACATTAGAAAAAAGAATAAAGGATATGTGGGAAAACTCAAAAAAATTAGATTAGTGCAGATGGACTGAAATGACCTCCATTTGTACTTAATTTCTATGATACTATGAATTATCTCCCAAAGTTAATCTACTAAATTACAGAAGAATCTTGACTGAGCAAATGGTAATGATGGCAATGTGAAGAGAAATTAAAATTAATGCAACTCAAACAATTCTGTTCAAACCCACATATAGATTCTCCTGTTTAAGCAATTAAAAGTTCTTGACCAAATTTCAACAAAACATCATGGGGTAGAGTTTTCACTCAGTTGCGTAGGTTTTCTCAGCAGAATTCACCCGAAATCAGTGTAACCCACACAAAATGTCACGGAATTTTATCATAAATTGCGTTCAGCACAACTGAGTTCCCAGCTTTTTTTGCGCTAGTATCAGACCCTGCCCACAAAACTGCCCATGCCCGCAGGGCGAATTAATCAAAGTTCGAAGTTTCCACTAATCGCGCTCATTTGCGGGCGTTCCAGGAGGCTCTAACAATTAAGCTGGTTCTTTTAGGCACAAGATCACTCACTAATAAGTACATCGTAAAAGGTTTTGGATTTTTTTTTTAAATACTGAGAAACTGACCACTGTACCTCAATAGATCTAGCAAATCGCTCTATATATTGTTTCCTCATTTTTAGTAATTTAAAATCAGGTTACTCACAGATTGGGGATTTATACTGTGATTAAAAATTCTTATTTTTTGTGATAAACCCATTTTCGGTCGTATTAATAAAACTGCACAAAGTTGTCATTCTTTAATACATTAAATTATTAAGGAATATTTTTAAAGCAATTTTTTTTTTAAATTACTTTTTGAAATGCTTCCCAAAGAGGAAATTCTACCCCCATGCGTCGCTCTGCTTTAAAAGATGCTTTAAAACTTCTGTTCCAAATGGGAATTTTGGGAATTGTGTATGAACCAATGTCATTTCTATCACCTAATGTGTTAACCAATCATTGAGTCACTGGCCTACTTTCTTAATTGTGTTTGTTGGAAATCATTTGTGTGTTCACTAGCACCAGCTTACTTTAAAAGGGCAAAACTGCCTGTGATATTCATAGCTAGTACAATCCATTTTGTTCTGTTAATAAAATTTGAATAGAACAGAGCACCCTTTAGTAAAATCCAAAATATTTCTTTATGACTGACAGTGCTTAGTGTCTGCAGATACACAGGAAGTCTCGATAGTTCAATCACACACATCCAATTCTAACTAATATTGACCCCACACCTAATTTTCAGCTTTCACCTGTGGGGCCTACCGCTGCTTGGACAAGACTGGTAGAAGCTGGCTGTGTTCCCTGCACAGCTAAACATGTCAACTCTATGAGGCTCAGATTAAGGTCTCGAGTCCCATCCTCTGCAGCATGGGACTCCAGCTGTTCAAGGCGAAGTATATTTGACTTTAAGTTTTAAACAAAAAATTAAATTGCCTAACAATTACCACCCACTGTTCCTGGAAATGGTACAAAATGATGACTGCATGAAATCAAAAAAGTCAGCTTGGTGAACTTTTGAACATTGAAATATAGACAGATTACAGTTCTTAGGCGGAACCAGATTGACTGCCAACATGATTAGTGATATGTTCAGTGGAAGAAAAAAATGACCCTGGGGGTCCATTTTGGAAATTGATATCTTGGAAACTGTGCATGCATTTTTCTCCTGTTGCCAATGTTAATGATAAAATCAGTGTTTGTGTAAAACGGGTTTCCCCATTTTACATTCATACTGCTTTTCCCCTACTAGTTTCCACAGGAACATATACCCTATAGCTGTCTTATTCCTAAAGCTCTTGCTAATCAGACATTATAAGTGCATGTGATTTTACACAAAAGTATATCAAAGATCAGAAAAAGTTTCTACCATTAGAGGCCCCAGAATTTCAGAAATGCTAGTTAAATGCCTGACTGGTTGAAACGATTTAATACTAATGAAAGCATTTCTAGTCAATCCTCACGAGACAAGAAGATAGCTCTCCTCAAGGACGCAAGGTAACTTTTAATGTGTCCAACAGTCCAGCCTATGTAATGGGACAGGAAAAGAAATAAATTCCAATTTTGATGTATTCCCATGCAGTGCTTTGGTTTGATGATGAATCTGAACAACCAATAAAGAATGTTATTTGTAAAGTGAAATAAATCAGAGCTTTCAATAAATGTTTGCGCTGGTAGACTGCTTACTTAAAATTATATTTCAAGATTTGTGCATACTTAAATAAAAAACACATTTTGACTTTACTTGCATGATTTCTATTGCTGCTCTTACTAGAAGTCATGGAGTCAGTCATAGGCTGGAATGTGGCACCGAAAGTGGGTCCCGAGACCATGCAGATGGATGGCGGGACCATGGGTGGGAAATTACCAGTGGCGGCTAATTAAGAGACTGCCGCCGAGATGCCGTACAATTGAGCATAAGAACATACGAATTAGGAGCACGAGTAGGCCGTTCGGCCTCTTTGAACCTGCTCTGCCATTTAACAAGATCATGGCTGAATCTGTTTGTGGATTCAACTCCACTTTCCTGCCTATCCCCGATATCCTTTGACTCCCTTGTTAGTCAAGAATTTATCTACTTCTGCCTTAAAAATATTCAATGACTCTGCCTCCACTGCTCTCCGAGGAACAGAGTTCCAAAGACTCACAAACCTCTGAGAAAGAAAGTTTCTCCTCATCTATGTCTTAAATGAATGACCCCTTATTTTTCAACTCTGTCTTCGAGTTCTAGCCTCTCCCACAAGGGGAAACATCCTTAAAGCATCCAACCTGTCAAGTTCCCTCAGGATGTTATATGTTTCAATAAGATCATCTCTCATTCTTCTAAACTTCAATGGATACAAAGCCAACTTGTCCAGCCTTTCTTCATGAGATAACCACCACCTCCACCCCCACCATCCCAGGTATCACTCGAGTGAACCTTTTCTGAACTGCCTCCAACACATTTATATCCTTTCTTAATTAAGGAGACCAAAACTGTACACAGTACTCCAGATGTGGTCTCCCAATGCAACTGTAGCAAAACATCCCTACTTTTATATTCCATTCCCCTTCAGGGTGGCATCCTGCCAATCAGAGCTTATGGCCCAGAGGGCCAACAGCTCAGCAGCCAAGGCAGCACCACCGATGGAGATGGCCGCTAATGAAGTTGCAAGAAGAAGAAGAGGGTGCCTGCATGTTGTGTCCTCGAAGGCCAAGTAAGTTATTTTTATTTAATGTGCTGGGGCCAGGCAGGCAGCGTCCGGTGATCAGCAGGGGGAACCCTCCAGCAGCAGCGTCAGCACTGTGAGGGGGGCTATTGCCACTGGGGGGCAATCTGTGGGCCATGGAGCGGCTATTAGGGAAGGCTCCTCCCCACAGGAAGCTGCTGGGAGGCCGCCACTGTTTACCTGTCAAAATTACCTGATTAAAATGCCGGCAGGGGTAGAAAGTGGCAGTTAACTGGCCAACTAAATGGTTTAATTGGCCACTGGCCACCAGCTGGCGGGCAGCTGCACTGCTGCCGTTCCTGATGTACATACTATCTCGTGGTGGCGGGACGACGTCGGGTTCCCTCTCAATGCCTTCCACCACCATTTTACCTCCTGCCTCCCAACCCATCACCTGAGGGCTGGTAAAATCAAGCCCATAGTGACATAGTTATTGGGGCTGAACTTTATGGAGATGGCTGAAGTCCTGTCACTGGGGCCAAAAGTGGGAGGAGACTCTTTGTCGATGGGCAGTGGAACACGGGATGGCATTTTGCTGCCAGTGGCCAATGAAGGACAGTGACATGTCCCCAGGAGCTGCCAACCCAATTAAAAGGCTGGCAGCTCAGCAGCCTCAGCAATGGCCACTGCTTGTGGTGCCCATTGTTGAGGCTGCAGCTGCAGGGAGAAGGCATCTCATTGGCTGAGCATCCTCGAAGGCAGGTAAGTGGAGTTGGGGGACATCAGGACCAGGCAAGCAGGCCCCGGCAATAGTGGGTTGCAGTAGCTGAGCACCGGCGGCACTGTTGCCATGAGGGTGGCCATTGCAGCTGAGGGGTCGCTCCATGGGCCAAAGAGTGCCCATAAAGGAGGCCACCTCACTCCCCACAGAGCTCGCCAAGTTTCACCCAGCAGTCTCCCCACACGGCAGCGGACCTGCCCAATGTGGGCAAAACTCCCACAGAAGCGGGAAGTGGCCCCGAATTGGTCACTTCAGTGTCTCAATTGGCCTCCCAGCGGGCGTCCAAGCCGCCAACGTTCCCACTGCTGGCAAAATGGCATGGCGGCAGGAAGACTTCGGGCACCCAACACCAGCCCCTGCCCGCCCCCCCAAAGCCTTCCCGCACCATTTTGCCAGCCTTCCTGCCTTCCAGCTCGTATCCATAGGGCCTGGAAAATTCTAGCTATAGAGCCATTACGGCACAGAGGGAGGTCATCTGGCCCATCATGTCCATTACAGCTCACTGAAGGGCAATCCAATCAGTCCCAATTCACCCTCTATCCCCATAGCCCTGAAACTTTTTATTTCTTTCAAGTGCCCATCCAACTTGCTTTTCAAATCATTGCTTGTCTCTGCTTCCACCACCTTCGTAGGCGGCGAGTTCCAGGTCATTATCATTCACTGTAGAAAAAAGTTTTTCCTCACATTCCCTCTGCATCTCTTGCCCAAAACCTTCAATCTGTGTCCCTTAGTCTTTGGATCATCAACTAATAGGAAAAGCTTTTCTTTGTGTTCCTTACCTAAACCTATCATTGGCCGGGATTTTTACTTTGGTGGACGGGAGTCGTCCACTGACTGAAAAGTCGGTGGCGAACCTGCTTCCGCCTGGCATGGGGATCCGACCTGTATTTTGCGGGTCCCCAGCCTTTAACTGTTCTGAGGCAGGGTTTCCACCCATTTGAGGCAGGATGTCCCACCTAATGGAGCTGCTGGCCAACAGCTCTTAGTCCCAGCCGCGCCACTGGGAGCGATGGCCACTTTTGGGACTGCAGCCCAGCTGGAAGAAGATGATGTTGGGGAGCCTCGGAACCAAGGTAGGTTTTTGTTGCTTCGCCGGGGGTGTTTGATGAGGCCCCTGTGAGGCAAGGGTGGTCGCTTGGGGGAATGGCGGGTGTGTTGGGAATTGGGGGTGATTGGGGCAGCGGGGGCGGCCCTCCATCAGGCACAGGGTGACCGATCATGAGGGCACCCCCCAGGCCAAGAGAGCCACCTGATTTTGTCAGGCCATTCTGTCAGGCCTGGGCCGCCCGTTTGCCAAGGGTAAAATACCCATGGCGGTGAGTGGAGGCCCTTAAGTGGCTGATAAGAGGCCATTTAAGGGCTTTGATTGGCCTGGGGTGGACGGGCCATTTTTCGCCACCACCACCCTGCGTAAAGTGGCGGCGGAGGCAGGAGCAGGTTGGGAAGGGCCCCCGAGCCTCTTGCAACATTTTACGCAAACCCCCACCACCTCCTCCACCCCACCACCTTCCCGCTCGTCCGGAGGCAGTGTAAAATTCCGGCCATAATCTTGCACACCTCTATCAAATCTCCCCTCAATGTCCTTTGTTCAAAGGGGAAAAACCCCAGCTTCTCCAACCTAACCTTGTAGCTAAATTCCCTCATCCCTGGAATCATTCTGGTAAATTACCTCTGCACCCTCTCAAGGACCCTCACATCCTTCCTAAATTGTGGTGGCCAGTTGTGGTCTAACCAGAGCTTTATAAAGGTTCAGCATAATTTGCCTGCTTTTGTACTCAATACCTCTATGAAACTCAAGATCCCAAATACTTTGCTAAATACTTTCTCAATATGTCCTGTTTTCTTCAAAAAACTCGGCACAAGCAGAGCATTTGTATACTGCCCTCTCTGTTGGGGAGATGTAAATAAAGATGAATAATGGCTGCTTACAGTAAGACCTCATGTTAGATTTACTCAATGAGTACTCAACAGAACATGAACCTCCTGGTCCCTCTGTCCCTGTACACTTTCTAGCACTGTGCCATTTAATCTATATTGCCTCTGACTATCCCTTCTGCCAAAATGCATCACTTCACATTTATCTGTATTAAATTTCATTTGCCACTTATCTGCCCATTCTGCTCACCTATGTATGTCCTCTTGCAGTCAATTGGTATGATCCTCACAGAATGCCACACCTCCAAGTTTGGCATCATCAGCAAATTTAATTTCAATGTCCAAGTCATTTACACATATCAAAAAATCAGGGGCCCTGCCACTGAATTATGAGGAGGCCCACTGTCTGCCATCCTCCAGTCTGAGGTGTTGGAGAGGAGTCTGGCGTATCACTCATATTCCCAATTTTTCTATTGGGGTCTTTCAAGAAGGGCAGCAACACCAACTAGCACTTTTAATGTAGAAAAATGTCCCAATGCACTTCATAGCACCTTCCAAACCCGCAACCTCTACCAGCAAGAAGGACAAGGGCAGCAGATGCATGCGAACACCACCACCTGCATGTTCCCCTCCAAGCCATGCACCATTCTGACTTGGAACTATATCACCGTTCCTTCACGGTCACTGGGTCAAAATCCTGGAACTCCCTTCCTGACAGCACTGTTGGTATATCGACACCCCAAGGAGTGCAGTAGTTCAAGAAGGCAGCTCACCACCAACTTCTCAAGGGCAATTAAGGATGGGAAATAAATTCTGGCCTAGGCAGCGACACACATATCCCATGAACGAATAAAAAAAATCGAACAAAACATGAATGCAGAGCCAAAGGAAGAGGTATTCAGAAGGGTGACAGAATTTGATCAAGTCGGTACATTTGAACAGAAGGTGTTAAAGGGAAGAGAAATCGATGTATCGACGGATTGATTTAGGGGAGAATTCCAGAATATGGACTCTGGGCAATTGAAGACACTACTATTAATAACTGGGGCAAAGGGAGGGGTGATGTACAATAGGCCAGAGTCAGGGGAACAGAAGGTGAAGTTTTAACTGGAAGTGGGCCCTGGTTAGGTGGGCAGAAAACCAGCATGATGTCAGCAGTTTGAGGCCCTGTAATTTGAAATGTCGGGCCTCACAACAGCCTGGCAGGCTGCCACCAAATCGTGTTGGCCTCCAGCCCATTTGCAAGACAGAATTTCCTGAGGCCCAGTTAAAGCATGAATGCACTTCTAAAAGGAAGGTTGCATTTATATCAGCCAGGTTACTGAGTTGTACTGTGGCAAAGACATGATTCTTTCAAATGAGTCGCAAGGCTGCCCCTGGGAAGTATTTGTATAATATGCTAATGATGTGATGATGCAAAGATGTAATTTCATAAATAAACACTTCCTTGAACTGGTCATGCTTGGTGTCCTTCTTGTCTGCAAGTGCCACCCAAATATATCAGAGAAAATTGCAATGAGGATGCAATAAAGGTCTGATGACCTACCTGTTCAGATGGCAGAGATTTTGTCTGGTTTATGCAAAACCTGAGCCTCAAACTGTCTCCTCGATTGACTGGGATGCCGCAGGATCCTGATGTGCATCAGATTCAAAGTGTTCATTTGGGCAAGAGAATATTTTCAACCGCTGACTTGACTGGTTTTAGGTGTCACAGTTACAGACAGCCACAATAAAAGGATTTACTGGGTTACTGTGAATATGCAAACAGGACAATATGGCTGTACCCAGAGGATATTTTGGAAGGCTAGGAACATATGAGAGAGCTTGAGAACCATGCAGTTCATATATTGAAAGAATGGACATGTTTTTCAGAGCTAATAACATTTTTGAACTCAAAGGCAATAATAAAGAGCTCAAAACTCAGAATAAGGCAATTCTTGAGCACAAGAAAGCAATTTTGCTAACATAAATTGGCCTGGAAGTATAGAAGAGCATGCTAACAAACCTTCTAGCGCCCAACAAGGCAAAAGATGTGCCTTTCAGGGGAAAGCTACAAATTTGGATCCAGAAATCAGAAAAGTAGTGAAATAGGTTGTTGAGTACATTGTGGCACTGAAGAATTTATCACTACATTGCAACTTTGGCACATTTTTAGACAGTGCATTACAAGACAGACTTGAATCCAATCGAAGTTGCTATACAAACAAAATCTTACAGTTAAGCAAACGTGTAAGATTGCTCTTTCTATAGCGATCACATCAAAGAATGCTTGGGAATGTCATGCCAGTGACTAGTACAGCTTCTATCCACTGTTAGAAGGTTTTTGCCTAACCTGGACAGACCAAGTCAGAAGAATGCTGGTGATCGCGGTTCACTGTCTTGTTATCGCTGTCAGGGCAACTGCACGGAACAAGCACGTCAGTACAAGAACAAGTGGCCAAAAGAAAGGTCGTAATGCAACTGCTTGCCAAGTGAAGGCCAAAGCAGGAAAGGGTACTCATTCCAGTGGTAACAGAAAACAACGATGTCACAAGGGTGGAGTTCATAATCTTGAAGTGAATCCAGTGTGCCAAAATGAAGAGGAACTAGGGCTATACAGCATTTATAGTTTTTTATTCTTTCATGGGATGTAGGTATCACTGGCAAGGCCAGCATTTGTTGCCCATCCCTAATTGCCCTTGAGAAGGTGGTGATGAGCTGCCTTCTTCAACCACTGCAGTTCATCTGGTGCAGGTATACCCACAGTGCTGTTAGGGAGGGAGTTCGAGGATTTTGATCTAGTGATAGTGAAGGAATGACAATATATTTCCAAGTCAGGATGGTGTGTGACTTGGAGGGGAACTTGCAGGCGGTGGTGTTCCCATGCGTCTGCTGTCCTTGTTCTTCTAGGTGGAAGACATTGCGGGTTTGGAAGGTGATGTCGAAGTAGGTGTGGTGAGTTGGTGCAGTGCATCTTGTAGATGGTACACACTGCTGCCACTGTGCATCGGTGGTGGAGGGAACGAATGTTTAAGGTTGTGGATGGAGTGCTGATCAAGCGGGCTGCTTTGTCTTGGATGGTACCGAGCTTCCTGACTGTTGTTGGAGCTGCACTCGTCCAGGCAAGTGGAGAGTATTCCATTAGGCTACTGACTTGTGCCTTGTAGATATTGGACAGACTTTAGGGAGTCAGGAGGTGGGTTACTCACTGCAGAATTCCCAGCCTCTGACCTGCTGTTGCAGCCATAGCATTTATGTGGCGGTTCCAGTTTAGTTCTGCTCAATGGTAACCCCCAGGATATTCATGGTGATATTCATGATTCAGCGATAGTAATGCCATTGAATGTCAAAAGGAGATGGTTGAATTCTCTCTCGTTGGAGATCGTCATTACCTGGCGCTTATGTGGTGCGAATGTTTCTTGACACTTATCAGCCCAAGCCTGAATGTTGTCCATATCTTGCTGCATATGGACACGGACTGCTTCAGTATCTGAGGAGCTGCGAATGGTACTGAACATTGCACAATCATCAGTGAACATTCCTACTTTTGACTTTATGATGGAGGGAAGGTCACTGATGAAGCAGCTGAAGATGTTTGAGCATAAGACACTACCCTGAGAAATTCCAGCAGCAATGTCCTGGGGCTGAGATAATTGGCCTCCAACAATCACCCATTGTGCTAGATATAACTCCAACCAGTGAAGAGTTTTCCTTTGATTCTCATTGACTTCAGTTTGGCTAGGCTCCTTGATGCCATACTCGGTCAAATGCTGCCTTGATATACAGGGCAATCACTCTCCCTTCACAAGTTGAGTTCAGCTTTTTTGACCATGTTTGGACCAATTCTGTCATGAGGCTCTGGCAAATCCAAACGGAGCATCGGTGCGCAGGTTATTGCTGTATAAGTGCTGCTTGATAGCACTGTTAACGACACCTCCATCATTTTGCTGATGATCGAAAGTAGACTGATAGGACAGTAACTTGCTGGATTGGATTTTTCCTGCTTTTTGTGGATAGGACTTACCTGGGTAATTTCCCACATCGCAGGGTAAATGCCAGTGTTGTAGCTGTACTGGAACAGCTTGGCTTGGGATGCAGCTAGCTCTGCTGCACAAGTCTTCAGCACTACAGCTGGGATGTTGTCAGGACTCATAGCCTTTGAAGTATTCAGTGCCTTCAGCCATTTCTTGATATCACATGGAGTGAATTGGATTGGCTGAAGACTGGCATCTGCGATGGTGGGGACCTCAAGAGGAGGCCACGGTGAATCTTCCAATCAGCACTTACATATGAACATATGAACTAGGAGCAGCAGTAGGCCATTTGGCTGCTCAAGCCTGCTCTATCATTCTATAAGATCTTGGCTGATCTGTTTCTGGAGTCAACTCCACTTCCCTGCCTTACCCCGATACCCTTTGATTCCTTTGCTTGTCAAGAATATGTCTAACTCTGCCTTAAAAACATTCAATGACCCTGCCTCCACCATTCTTCAGGAAAGTGAGTTCCACAGACTCACGGCCCTGAGAGAAATAACTTCTGCTCATCTCTGTCTTAAATGGGAGACCCCTTATTTTTAAACTGTGTCCCCTACATCTAGTCTCTCCCACAAGTGGAAACATCCTTTCACCATCCACCCCGTCAAGTCCCCTCAGAATCTTATATGTTTCAATAAGATCACCTCTCATCCTTCTAAACACTAATGAATACAGTCCCAACCTGTACAACCTTTCGTCATAATAAAACCCTCTCATCTTATTTTCTATGTTTCTATAGATATAGATCTTGGGTCTAAAGGCATCAAAGGGTATGGGACGAAAGCGCGAACAGGTTACTGAGTTGGATGGTCAGCCATGATCATAATGAATGGTGGAGCAGGCTCGAAGGGCCGAATGGCCAACTCCTGCTCCTATTTATAAAAGCAAAATACTGCGGATGCTGGAAATCTGAAACAAAAACAAGAAATGCTGGATTCACTCAGCAGGTCTGGCAGCATCTGTGGAAAGAGAAGCAGAGTTAACGTTTCGGATCAGTGACCGAAGAAGGGTCACTGATCCGAAACGTTAACTCTGCTTCTCTTTCCACAGATGCTGCCAGACCTGCTGAGTGAATCCAGCATTTCTTGTTTTTGTTCCTGCTCCTATTTTCTATGTTTCTATCCCAGGAATTAGTCGAGTGAACCTTCTCTGAACTGAACCAGTGCAAGTATATCCTTTCTTAAGGAGACCAAAACTGTACGCAATACTCTAGATGTGGTCTCACCAATGCCCTGTACAACTGTAACAAGACATCTCTACTTTTATATTCCATTCCCCTGCAATAAATGACAACATTGCATTTTCCTCCTTAATTATTTGCTGCACCTGCATACTAAATTTTGTGTTTTGTGTACTAGGGCACCCAGATCCCTCTGCATCTAAGAGTTTGACAATCTCTCTCCATTTAAATAATATGTTGCTTTTCTATTCTTCCAGCCAAAGTGGACAAGTTCACACTTACCCACATTCTTCTCCATCTGCCAAATCTTTGCCCACTCACTTCACCTTTCTATATCCCTTTGCAGACTCCTTATGTCCTCTTCAAAACTTACTCTCCTACTTATCTTTGTGTCATCAGTAAATTTAACAACCAGTTGAAGCCCAAGCACTGATCTCTGTGGCACTCCACTAGTTACAGCTTGCCAACCTGAAAATGTATGCCTACTCTCTGATTCCGGTTAGGTAACCAATCCTCGATCCATACCCCCTACACCATGGGCTCTTATTTTGTTTAGTAACCTTTGATGTGGCACCTTGTCAAATGCCTTCTGGAAATCCAAGTACACCACATCCACAGGTCCCCCTTTATCCACGTTGCTTGTTACTTCCTCAAAGAATTCTAATAAATTAGTCAAACGCAATTTTCCTTTCACAAAACCAGGTTGATTCTGCCTGATGCATTGAGATTTTCTAAATGAGCTGCTGTAACCTCCTTAATAATAGATACCAGCATTTTTCGAATGACCGATTTTAAGTTAACTGGCCTGTAGTTTCCTGCTTTCTGTCTTCCTCCTTTCTTGAATAGCAGAGTCACATTCACTATTTTCAAATCTGAGGGGACCTTTCCAGAATCTAGGGAACTTTGAGAATTAAAATCAATACATCTACTATTTCAGCAACCACTTCTTTTAAGATCCTAGGATGAAGTCCATCAGAACCTGGGGACTTGTCAGCTTTTAGTTCTCATATTTTCTCAGTACCCTTTCCCTGGTGATTATAATTGGTTTAAGTTTCTCCCTCCCTTTCAATTCTTGATTCACAATTATTTCTGGGATGTTATTTGTATCCTCTATAGTGAAGATAGATGCAAAACATCTGTTCAATTCCTCCGCCATTTCCTTATTTTCCATTATTAACTCCACAGATTCACTTTCTAGAGGACCAACACTCATTTCACTTCACTTAGAAACTCTTTCTATCCATTTTTATATTTATAGCTAGCTTTCTCTTGTACTCTAATATCTCCCTCCTCATTATTCTTTTAGTCTTTCTTTGCTTTTTTTTATATTATGTCCAATCTTCTGACCTGCCACTATTCTTCGCTGAATTGTATGCTTTTTCTTTCAATTTAATACTATCTTTAACTTCCTTAGTTAGCGATAGATGGTGCGCCTTCCCTAGAGCCTTTCTTTCTCACTGGAATGTATCTTTGCTGAGTGTTGTGAAATATCTCTTTAAATGTCTGCCACTGCAACTCTACTGACCTAACCCTGAACCTAATTTTCCAGTTTACTTTAGCCAGCTCTGTTTTCACACCCTCATAATTCCCCTTATTTAAGTTTAAAACACTAGTCTTAGATCCACTCTTCTCACCCTCAAACAGAATGCGAAATTCAATCATGTTGTGATCACTGCTACCTCGGGGCGCCTTTACGATGGGGTCATTAATTAATCCTGTCTCGTTACACATTACCAGATCTAGAGTAGCCTGCTCTCTGGTTGAGTCTAGAACATACTGCTCCAAGAAACTGTCCAGAAAACACTCCATGAACTCATGCTCCAGGCTACCTTTGATTCATCCAATCTATCCATAGATTTAAATCACCCATAATTATCACCATACCTTTCTCACAAGCCCCCACTATTTCTTCATGTATACCCTGTCCTACAGTATGGTTACTGTTAGGGGGCCTATAAACAACTCCCACAATGGACTTCCTAACTTTACTATTTTTTATCTCTGCCCAAACTGATTCTACACCTTGATTTTTAGAACTAAGGTCACCTCTCTCTATTGTACTAATGTCATCCTTAATTCACAGAGCCACTTCTCCACCTTTTCCCAGTTTCCTATGCTTCTGAACTACAACTACAAGGGAATTTCACTCCTTAGCATCATGGGGAAGGCTTTTGCTAGGGTCATACTTAAAAGACTCAATTTCCTTGCAGACCGAGTGTACCTGGAAGCACAGTGAGGTTTCCATGCCAGCAGATCTACTGTGGATATGATCTTCTCCATATGCCAGCTACAAGAGAAGTGTAGGAAACAGAGTTTACCCCTTAACTTACTTTTGCAGATCTCACAAAGGCATTCGACACCGTCAGCAGAGCAAAGCTATACAAGATTTTGGAAAAAGTTGGCTGTCCACCAGATCTCCTCAGTCTTATCCGCTCCTTCCATGACAACATGCACTGCACTGTACAGTCTGATGGCTCCACTTCCAACAGTTTCAGAGTGAAGAATGGAGTGAAACAGGGTTGTGACCTAGCCCCCACTCTGTTTGGCATCTTCTTCTCCATGCTCCTGATCTTCGCCTTCCCTGCAGATTTGGAAGGAGTCTACTTGCACACTAGGTCAGATGGCAAGCTATACAATCTACCAAGGCTGAAATGAAAGACAAAAACACATCACGTCCTGATCAAAGAACTCCTCTCTGCTGATAATGCTGCACTAGTCACTCACACGGAAACTCAGCTACCAAGACTCATGAACAGTTTTGCCCATGCCTATAAGTTATTCTCCTTGACTATAAGCATCAAGAAAACCATGGTCATGAGACAAGGCATTGCCTCTCTGCCCCTGATCACACTAAATAACACCCCACTGGAAGTGGTTAACAAATTCTGCTACCTTGGGTCCACAGTGACAGACAATCTGCCCCTTGATGCAGAACTCGATACACGCATAGGAAAAGCAGCTACCACCTTTGGCTGACTTTCGAAACGCACCTGGAATAACACCAAGCTGGACCTTAGGACCAAGCTCATAGTTTAGGCCTGTGTTCTCAGCACTTTGCTGTACAGCTACCAGGAAAAAGAAGCTCAATAATTTCCATCTTCGCAGTACATTAGGGGTATATCCTGGCAGGACAAAATCACAAATGTGGCAGACCTCTCAAATGTAGAGCTCCCAAATGTGTTGGCACTATTTAAGCAGAGGCAGCTTCGGTGGCTCAGACACGTCCACAGGATTGAAGATGGTCGCATACCCAAGGGCATTCTGTATGGTGAGGTAGCCAGGACCAGATGACTGGTGGGGCGCCTAAAGCTCCGCTTCAAGGATGTTTGCAAACATGACATGAAGGCCCTAAATGTCGACTATTGCACTTGGGAGTCACTAGCTGGTGAAAGAGGGAAATGGCAACATGTCCTGTGGACTGGTGCACACTACCACGATGACCAGTTGCTACAGCAGCTTTTCAACATGCACCAATGTCAAAAACAACAACTCACAGTGTCATGTGTGGCACTTGTGACAGAACCTACCTCTCAAGGATTGGCCTTCACAGCCATCAACAACGGTGCATCAAGAGAAGACACCCCGCTTAAATGGATTGTTTGCAGCATGTCCATCATCTTTTGTAGATGGAAGGATGCCAACCATATCCTTCCGAAATGTCATATACCCTTGAATATTCAGGTCCCAGCTTTTGTCATCTTGCAGCAATGTCTCTGTAATGGCTATCAGATCACACATATTTATTGCTATTTGAGCTATCAATTCATTTGTTTTGTTATGAATGCTACATACATTCAGATACAGAGCCTTTAGTTCTGTCTTTTTACTATTTAGACAACCTCTAGCCTTAGCTGCTTGCACACTCTTAATTTTGTACATTCTGTCTCTTCCTGCCACGCTCTGATTATTATTTCCCTTATTGCTACCTTGCTCTCTTGCTTTGTCCTCTCTCTTTAATTTGTCATATCTTCTCACTTGATCACTTGCTCCCACTATTTAGTTTAAAGCCCTCTTTACTGCCGTAGTTATACAACTCACCAGAACACTGGTCCCAGCACAGTTCAGGTGAACATCATCCCAACAGTACAATTTCCACTTTCTTCAGTACTGCTGCCAGTGCCCCATGAATCAAAACCCAATTCTCCCACACTGATCTTTGAGCCACGCAGTTAACTCTCTAATCTTATTTACCCTACTCCAATTTGCTCATGGCTCAGGTAATAATCCAGAGAATATTCCCTTTGAGGTTCTGCTTTTTAATTTAGCCCCTAGCTGTTCATATTCGTTATGCAGAATCTCTTTCCTAATCCTATCTATGTCGTTGGGACCCACGTGGACCACGACAACTGGATCCTCTCCCTCCTATTGCAAGTTCCTCTCCAGCCCTGAGCAGATGTCCCAAACCCTGGCATTGGGCAGGCAACACAGTCTTCTGGACTCTCGCTCTTGGCTGCAGAGAATGATATCTGTCCCCTGGCTATACTATCCCCTACTACCGCTATATTCCTATTTACTGCCCTCTCTGGAATGGCTTCCTGGACCATGGTGCATGGTCAGTTTGCTCATTCACCCTGTAGCCCTTGCTCTCATCCATACAAGCTGAAAGAACCTCAAACCTGTTGGACAATTGCAAGGGCTGAGTCTCCTCCACCTCTGCCTTATCAATCCTCTTACCTGCCTGACTTGCATTCACATCCTCCTGTCCCTGACCACTGACCAAATCAGAAGACCCTATCCTATGGGGTGTGACTACCTTCTGGAATAAAGTGCCCAGGTAACTTTCCCCTCCATGATGCATCACAGTGTCTGTAGCTCGGCCTCCAGCTGATCAATTCTGAGCCAAAGTTCCTCAAGCGGTAGACACTGCAGACATGGTTGCTGTGAATCACACTGGTGTCCACAAGTGAATCAGCATGATTTGCTTGATCACGGGTTCATGTCAGAGTTTGAACCAATTCAGACTTCAGTGTCTAAAAAACAATTTGGGAGAAAGGGACAAGATCTTCTCTGAGTTCAGAACCTAAACCAAGCAGTCCAAAACCTGACTCTACACCAAAACCTGTAAGGAGATCAGAAAGACTTCATAAACCTGCTATTAAACTTGATTTGTAAATATCCTTCAATGTAAAGAAAAATACTTTTCTTTTAAAAGGGGAAATCAGTGTAATGTATTTGTATAATATACCAATGATGTGATGACATAATGACTTGATGATGTCATTACATAAATAAACACTTCCTTGAACTGGCCATGCTTGGTGTTCATCTTGACTGTTAGTGCTGCCCAAATGTATCATAGCCCCCACTTTCTCTGAAACCTCACTGGCAATCCCAGTGAAAAAAAGTCAGGGCAAGGATGGATGTTTTCTTCTCCAGGTGTGGAAAGATTTCAAAAACCTACATACAGCAGGACTGGAGAGAAGTGTCAGAGACAGTCAGTTCCAGAAGCATCAACCTCATGGCCTGAATTCAATGCGGGATATTCTTCAGTGACTTGACCAAGAGCAGCAAGGATAATGCAGCTCCTCATTTCTCCATCTCTCTGCATGACACCCCGCAACATTCCTCCTCTTTTAAAATTCTAAATAATTCCATCCCTGCATCACACGGAAGAAGGAATTTTCCTCCACGCAAGATCAGGGGGCAGGTTGTTCAACCTTGCCCGTCTAAGAGTGAAGTCCAAAGTACGGAAAGTCCTCATCAGGGAACTCCTCTTTGCTGACGATGCTGCTTTAACATCTCACACTGAAGAGTGCCTGCAGAGTCTCATCGACAGGTTTGCGGCTGCCTGCAATGAATTTGGCCTAACCATCAGCCTCAAGAAAACAAACATCATGGGACAGGACGTCAGAAATGCTCCATCCATCAATATTGGTGACCACGCTCTGGAAGTGGTTCAAGAGTTCACCTACCTAGGCTCAACTATCACCAGTAACCTGTCTCCAGATGCAGAAATCAACAAGCGCATGGGAAAGGCTTCCACTGCTATGTCCAGACTGGCCAAGAGAGTGTGGGAAAATGGCGCACTGACACGGAACACAAAAGTCCACGTGTGTCAAGCCTGTGTCCTCAGTACCTTGCTCTATGGCAGTGAGGCCTGGACAACGTATGTCAGCCAAGAGCGACGTCTCAATTCATTCCATCTTCGCTGCCTCCGGAGAATACTTGGCATCAGGTGGCAGGACCGTATCTCCAACACAGAAGTCCTCGAGACGGCCAACATCCCCAGCTTATACACACTACTGAGTCAGCGGCGCTTGAGATGGCTTGGCCATGTGAGCCGCATGGAAAATGGCAGGATCCCCAAAGACACATTGTACAGCGAGCTCGCCACTGGTATCAGACCCATTGGCCGTCCAAGTCTCCGCTTTAAAGACGTCTGCAAACGCGAAATGAAATCCTGTGACATTGATCACAAGTCGTGGGAGTCAGTTGCCAGCGTTCGCCAGAGCTGGCGGGCAGCCATAAAGGCGGGGCTAAAGTGTGGCGAGTCGAATAGACTTAGCAGTTGGCAGGAAAAAAGACAGAGGCGCAAGGGAAGAGCCAACTGTGTAACAGCCCCGACAATCAAATTTTTCTGCAGCACCTGTGGAAGAGCCTGTCACTCTAGAATAGGCCTTTATAGCCACTCCAGGTGCTGCTCCACAAACCTCTGACCACCTCCAGGCGCTTACCCATTGTCTCTCGAGATAAGGAGGCCAAAGAACAGCATCACATCCTTCACCACCAAACACAACAACTTGCATTTAGATAACATAGGAAAATATCCCAAGGTGCTTCGCAGGAGCAGTATCAATAATTCTTCTTCTCAGACATAAACACGAATGTCTTGCTTGCCGCCTTCCTATGTTTTAATGTCTACCCATTGTTTGCAGCCCCTCATAAACTTCAAAAAAATACAATTCACCCAAATTAACAACTTCAACTGCATTATGAACCTTGTTATCTGCTACTGTTTCAGTCTGTCCATACAATGCTAACTATTATAGTGTTTCTCTTTCTTCAAAGTGCTTTTGAGCAGCAAGACCCTGAAGAAGACAAAAGATGGAGGATAATCCTCCTGAGGATGCACCAGCACCCCAAAGCTACCACACAGAGACCAACACTCCAGTTGGGTTAAACAGAGAGTTAAAAGAGGAATGCTGAAGTGAACAGGTAATGGTGGCAGCTACAACCCAGGTGACGGCTGGTAGGAGGGCAAGGTCATCTACGAGCATCTGCTAAGCAGGCCGAATAAGCAGAGTTCAGGGGTCGAGCCTTGATTTTAGGCTGCATGATCTGGAATATGCTCACAAAACCTCTCCATCTCTCCCTCTTCTTTTAAGACGCACCTCTTTGATCCAGCTTTCAGTCACCCCTCCTAATATTCCCCCCTTTGGCGATATTGTGTGATAACACATAGGAACATAGGAATCTAGGAACAGGAGTAGGCCATTCAGCCCCTCGAGCCTGTTCCACCATTCAATGAGATCATGGCTGATCCGCGGCCTAACTCCATATACCTGCCTTTGGCCCATATCCCTTAATATCTTTGCCTAACAAATCTATCTTAGATTTAAAATTAACAACTATTCTAGCTTCATCTGCTGTTTGTGGGAGAGAGTTCCAAACCTCCACCACCCTTTGCATGAAGAAGTGTTTCCTAACATTTCTCCTGAACGGTCTGGTCCTAATTTTTAGACTATGCCCCCTAGTTTTAGAATCTCCAACCAGTGGAAATAGTTTATCTAATCTGTCTTTTCCTGTTAATATCTTGAAGACTTCGATCAGATCACCCCTTAACCTTCTAAATTCTAGTGAAAACAGGCCTAATTTGTGTAATCTCTCCTTGTAACTTAGCACCTGTAGTCCAGGTATCATTCTTGTAAACCTACGTTGCACTCCCTCCAAGGCCAATATATCCTTCCTAAGGTGTGGTGCCCAGAACTGCTCACAGTACTCCAACTGGGGTCTAACCAGGGTTTTGTACAGCTGCAGCATAACCTCTGTGTCTTTATACTCCAATCCTCTGGATATAAAGGCTAGCATTCCATTAGCCTTTTTGATTATTTTCTGCACTTGCTCGTGGCATTTTAAAGATCTATGCACCTGAACCCCCAAGTCTCTTTGGACAGCCACTGTTCTTAACCTCTTCCCATTTAGAAAGTACCCTGCTCTATCCTTTTTTGATCCAAAATGGATAACCTCACACTTGCCTGCATTGAAATCCATCTGCCACAGTTTTGCCCACTCACCTAGTCTGTCAGTATCTCTTTGCAATTTTATCCTATCATCTAGAATGTCTACAATGCCACCTAACTTTGTATCATCAGCAAATTTGGATATATGACTTACTATCCCATCATCCAAGTCGTTAATGAATAATGTGAATAATTGAGGCCCCAACACAGATCCCTACGGGACACCACTAGGCACATCCTGCCAATCGGAATACTTACCCATTATCCCCAATCTCTGTCGCCTACCACTCAACCAACTTCCTAACCATGTCAATAATTTGCCCTCAACTTCTACCTTAGTTAACGGTCTCTTATGTGGGACTTTTATCAAATGCCTTCTGGAAGTCCATATAAATAACATCCATAGACATTTCCCTGTCCACTACCTTAGTCACCTCTTCAAAAAATTCAATGAGATTTGTCAGGCATGACCTTCCCGTCATGAATCCATGCTGGCTGTCCCTGATTAACTGACATTTTTCGAGGTGTTCAGTCACCCTATCCTTGATTATGGACTCCAGCAACTTGCCCACCACAGATGTCAGGCTAACTGGTCTGTAATTTCCTTGGTTCCCCCTTTCACCCTTCTTAAAAAGTGGAGTGACATGTGCAACTTTCCAATCCAGAGGGACCACTCCTGAATCTAGGGAACTCTGAAAGACTAGTGTTAGGGCATCTACAATGTGCTCCCCTACTTCCTTTAACACCCTCGGATGGAAACCGTCAGGTCCTGGGGATTTCTCACTCTTTAGTTCCATTAATTTCCTTGTTACTGATGTTTTACTTACGTTAATTGTATTAATTCCCTGTTCCCTATCAGTTATTAATTTTTTCGGGACTTCTGGCAAGTTATCCTCCTTTTCAACTGTAAATACTAAGGCAAAGTAATTGTTCAATATGTCTGCCATTTCCCTATTATCAATGACAATTTGATAATTTTTCAGCTTTTAGTGGGCCTACATTGCTCTTGACCACCCGCTTTCCCTTTATGTAACTATAAAATTTCTTCTTATTGTTTTGATTTCCCTTGCAAGTTTCCTTTCATAATCTCTTTCAGTAGCTCTTATAAGCTGCTTTGTGACCTTTTGCTGGTCTTTGTATCGATCCCATTCGGCCGGATCTGTGCTGCGTTTTGCATTTTTGTAAGCCCATTCTTTTTGTTTTATGCTATTTCTAATCTCTTTAGTTGTCCATGGCTGTTTTTTCTATGAAGTGGAGCTTTTTCCTCTCAGGGGTATATACTCGCTCTGTACTTCGTTAAATGTTTCTTTAAATATTCCCCACTGTTCTTCAGTCATTTGACCCCTTAACAGATCTACCCAGTTTACCGTGGACAGTCTCTGTCTCATCCGATAAAGTCAGCCTTACCCAAGTCTAAAATTCTCGTAGCTGATTCGTGCTTTTCACTTTCAAACACTACCTTGAATTCGATCATGGTGTGATCACTATTTGATAAATGTTCACGCACAGTTAGGCTACTAATTAAATTTGGCTCATTACTCATAACTAAATCTAATATTGCCTGTCCCCTTGTTACATCTAGGACATGTTGCTGTAGGAAAATATCCCGGACACATTCCAGAAATTCACTACCTTTCTGACAGGTGCTAGTCTGCCTCTCCCAATCTATGTGTAAGTTAAAAACCCCCATTTAATACTATGCCTTTGTTACACACTTGCCTAATTTGTGCATTTATACAACCTAACACCTCAGAACTGCTACCAGGGCGTCTGTACACAACACCTGTTACAGTTTTAGATCCTTTTCTGTTCCTCAATTCCACCCATAAGGTCTCCACCACTGGATGCTTTCCCCTCATTATATCCTCCCTCACCAATGAGGTGATATTATTTCTGATCAGTAAGGCAAATCCACCCCCTCTGCCATTTTCCCTGTCCCTCCTGTAAACTTTATAACCAGATATATTTAGTTCCCAGTCCCGACCATCCTGCAGCCACGTCTCCACAATGGCCACCACATCATAATCTTCCATTTGAATTTGCGTCTGCAGCTCTTCTAGTTTATTCCTTACACTCCGTGCATTTGTATATAGAACTCTATTTGGGCTATACCCCCTAACCTGTCCCTCAGCACTGATGCTTTATTCACCTGTTTATTATTTCTCTCTTCTGGTTTAACCAGTATACTTCTTGCAGTTTGGTAACAATCAGCCTCACCACTAACCTGCACTCCTAACTTCGCCTTTAACTTCCTGTTTTTCCATGCAACTGAACCCTCCCCCCCCCCCCCCCCCCCCCACCCACTATTTAGTTTAAAGCCCTAGTTATGCAATTCGCCAGGATTCTGGCCCCAGCATGATTCAGGTGGAGCCCGTCCCATCGGAACAGCTCCCTCCTTCCCCAGTACTGGTGCCAATGTCCCACGAATTCGAACCCATTTCTCCCACACCAATCTTTGAGCCACGCATTTACCTTTTTAATCTTATTGACGACCCTTCGCCAGTTTGCTCGTGGCTCAGGTTGTAATCCGGAGATTATTACCTTTTTGGTTCTGCTTTTTAACTTAGCCCCTAGCTGCTCATATTCCCTCAGCAGAACCTCTAACCTCATTCTACCTATATCGTTGGTAACTACTTGGACCTTGACAACTGGATCTTTCCCCTCCCACTCCAAGTTCCTCTGCAGCCTAGATGAGATATCCCGAACCCTGGCACCAGGTAGGCAACAGAGCCTTTGGGACTCTCGATTCTGGCCACAGAGAACAGTGTCTATGCCCCTAACTATACTATCCCCGATTACGACTACATTTCTCTTTTCTCCCCCCCACTTGAATGGCTCCCTGTACCACGGTGCTGTGGTCAGTTTGCTCATCCTCCCTGCAGTCCCTGCTCTCGTCCACACAGGGAGCAAGAATCTCGAACCTGTTGGACAAGGACAATGGCTGAGGCTCCTGCAACACTACCTCCTGGATCCCTCTACCTGCCTCACTCATAGTCACCCCCTCCTGTTCCTGACCACTGGCCGAATTCAAGGTGTTTAATCTAAGGGGTGTGACTACCTCCTGAAACACAGCGTCCAGGTAACTCTCCCACTCACTGATGTGTCGCAGTGTCTGAAGCTCAGATTCCAGCTCATCAACTCTGAGCCGGAGTTCCATTTTTCTAAGTCAAAAATGCTCCTTAAAGGCAAGTTATTCTTGCAACTGTAGTCCCAGGGTTACATTGAGATGTGCTACTGTATTAGCTTCTGTATCTAGAATCAATACAACAGCAGTTAAGCTTGACTGGCACTACTTTAGCTGTACTGCTTGTTCTTAGCAGGACAACTCTGTGGCAGAAACCCCTGCACATTCCCATGGGCAAAGAATTTGCAACCTATCAGTGCATGGCAGGTGCAACACCATGGCAGGTGCAAAGAAGATGTAGATCTGGCGATTCAGTACTAGCTGAATTCAGCCTCAATTCTATAGCCTGACCATTCTATCACCAAAGCAGCACAGGTGAGCCCCCATCTGAGCTGACTTTCCTTTACACTAACAGTGACTGAGGTACAGTAGAGATGGGGAAGAGGAACATGCCGCTGTAATTTGAGAAGTCGGTGAATTGTTTTCCTTCCTCAGCCTGCTGAGCCCATAAATGAACCATAATTTGTGAATTGGCATGTTTCATTTTCCAGCAGGTTTGCTTTGGTAGCTCCAGGAAAGGGAAAAGCTGGCACTGCATGCCAGCTGAGGAGAAACACAGAGTGCTTACTTAGGTGTGGAACTGAGGACTCCAACTCTATGGATAGGATAGTAGATTAAACTGGAAACACATTGAGAAGATTTGGACGATTTACTGTTTCATTAAATGCAATTTAGATACATGGAATTAGATTTCCATTTTCACCACTGCAGGGGTTGAGGGGGAATGTGGACAGGCTAGGCAAGAAGAGAAGATCACTTGCAATTTAAAGTACTTGCCTGATCTACTCGTAAAAGCTATTCTGCTAGATTACCCCTTTCCCCGGCAGGCAGTGAAGATAAAAATCCACCCCACTATGACTTATTCACACTCGAAAGAGGCTGCTTCATCATCAGAAACTTCTAAAACCAAACAATCAAAAAGAATTGTGATTAACACTATCTTTCTTTGATTATTTTAATTTACTATGTTAATTTTAATACTGTAAGTATGATGTCATCAGGATTACTGGCTTGTAAGGTTTTACTGAGTTTAACAGTTTAAGGGAGCTCATCACCCCATAATTCCCACAGCAATCATGGGATTATGACTGATGGTCACCCTTGATGCCTTCATCCTGATAGTGAGACTTTGACCTAGAAATTGGATTGTACAGCACTCATTTTTCAGGCAAACATAGGCACGAAGGGGTTTATTATGACATGTGTGCGCTCATTCTACACTGGGTATGTGCTGTGCACCGTATTAGTTAGGATTCCTTGTATTGTCCAGGGTGCCCATTTGAAAGAGATGTTAGTTCCATTGCCTATGCAAATCAGTGGCACCGCGCCTGCAGTGGTCAGTTTTCTCAGGCACAGAGAAGACAAACCAGCCAAACCAGAGGAGAATGCCACCAAAAAACAAGTAAAAAATGTTGACCTGAATACGGAGCTAGAAAAAAGTTGCTCCGGTACCAGTGTCTCTGACGGATGATGTTTTTCTCTGCGACCGGCACAATGACATGCACAACATGCCAGTTATGTTCTGATGATACAAACAAACCAACTTTATCAGTTTTGATGTGGTGGTGTGCATTTGCTATTAAATTTGTGCCCAATTTCTAAGCACTTTAAAGTGCACAATCTGCAATATTTCACAGCGTTAACAGCTAGCATAGATACATTATTGAAAGACTGACAAACTGTGGAAATCTTTGAAAGGCACTAAGTTTCATCTTTGGCTGTAATTGAGAAGTGACAGAGATGTGAAATTCTTTGTAGTGAACTTGCTGAATATGACAGAGAAAACACAGAGCCAAAGATAGACAGCAAATGTGTCTGGATTGATAAATCAAGAATTTTGGAAGACAGAAAGAAATGGAGGGAGAACGTGAAATATTGGAATTTGATCTGATTTGAAGGCTGCTATTTCAGTTTTAAGAGGATATATTGGAAAATAGCTATATAATGGGGAAAACATATTTGATCAGCAACTGTTTTTGTCCTGCTTTCACAGTATTCCCTTGATAAATGAGGCCACATTTCTACATGAAAATCGGAAGAACAGCAATATCAAACTACTGTAATTTATTCAGACTTCTATAAATGTGGAAATGCTCTGGGGCTGGACAACTTTCACCATTCTACTTTAGAACTATCAGTTATAGAAATGTACAGGGGAACAATTCCTCTAGTAGCCTAAAGCTTGATCCAGAGGAACGAAGCAGTACAAACCAGGAAGATCTAAGGTGGCAAATCCTTATTTGGTGAAAACACAGTTCTCATCCTGTGTTAAATAGGGTAAACTTCCTCATTGGATTTTCTTACATTAGTCTAGATGGGGAGAGTAAATTCGCTTCAGTCAACTATAGCTGAAAAGAAGCCCTTTGTTCTGTGACTGTGTAGCAAAAGCAGGAATCTGGCCAGATGCTTTCACAGACTCCATTAGAATTACCTAGCCTTCTTTGTTGATAGCCATGACTGTTTCTCCTTGAAGTGTTAACATATGCAACTCTACAGGAAATAGATAAATTTATTGGCCTAGAAATTTGTTCCACCTGCGCAAGGCCCACCCAATACTGGGTATCGGGTTTCATTAACATCAGCTGGCAGCTCACTGGTGAAGACCCCCAGGAACTTTGGAACATAGCAGCCTACTTGAAGGTAAGTCTTATAGGCAAGCGAAGCAATTGAAAAGGAAGGGGTGACTGGCAGAGGGAGGGGAGGGGGGAAAGAGGGTTCATCTGGCAAAGGATAGAGGCTAACCGTGGTTAATGGGCTTATGGTCCTCCTTATTCCACATTCAGGTAAATATTTTTTAAACAAATTTTCCTTTTTGGTGGCAGCCTGTAGCAGTCCCTTTAAGGACTTCTGCTTAGGCTGCATGTAGTCTTGGTTTTCCTGAACACAGCTGGCCCAATGCTACCTGACCTGCTGAGTATTTTCCAGAATTTTGTCTTTTTATTTTCAAAATACCAGCACTTCCAGTTGTTACGACTAGGTAAGCAATGTGTCTCAGGGTCTTTTGCTGTCTTTACCTGGTCTTATTGTAACAGGGTTTAATTTTAAACACAGTGTTTTGAGCTCCCCCTTTGTGATTCTTTGTCCACAGTTTCCAATTATCAGGCAAATAACGGAGCACAAACAGGCTTTTTTGGTTTAAAGCAGAAAGAGGAAATTTATTAAAACCTTAAAACTTCAATATGCTGTATGCCTATGGACATACGGCGTGCTCACACTAACATGCACACACGATATAAACATGCAAAATAGGGACAGAAAAGAGCAGAAGCAAAGATAAGATGAACAGTTTGCGGCAATATCTTGTTACTGTTTCTCAAGCTCACTGTAGTCCTTGATTGAAGTTATAGTCTTACATTTCCTTGGGGCCCAGTTTTTTTTTAAATTCATTCATGGGATGTGGGCATCACTGGCTATGCCAGCATTTATTACCCATCCCTAATTGCCCTTGAGAAGATGGTGGTGAGCTGCCTTCTTGAACCGCTGCAGTCCATTTGAGGTAGGTACACCCACAGTGCTGTTAGGAAGGGAGTTCCAGGATTTTGACCCAGCGACAGTGAAGGAATGGCGATATAGTTCCAAGTCAGGATGGTGTGTGGCTTGGGGAACTTGCAGATGATGGTGGTCCCATGCACCTGCTGCCCTTGTCCTTCGAGGTGGTAGAGGTCGCGGGTTTGGAAGGTGCTGTCTAAGGAGCCTTGGTGCATTGCTGCAGTGCATCTTGTAGATGGTACACACTGCTGCCACTGTGCATCGGTGGTGAAGGGAGTGAATGTTTGTGGATGGTGTGCCAATCAAGCGGGCTGCTTTGTCCTGGATGGTGTCGAGCTTCTTGAGTGTTGTTGGAGCTGCACCCATCCAAGCAAGTGGAGAGTATTCCATCACACTCCTGACTTGTGTCTTGTCGATGGTGGACAGGTTTTGGGGAGGCCGGAGGTGAGTTACTCGCTGCAAGAATCCTAGCTTCTGACCTGCTCTTGTAGCCATGGTATTTATATGGCTACTCCAGTTCAGTTTCTGGTCAATGGTAGCCCCTAGGATGTTGATAGTGGGGGATTCAGCAATGGTAATGCCATTGAATGTCAAGGGGAGATGGTTAGATTCTCTTTTGTTGGAGATGGTCATTGCCTGGCACTTGTGTGGCGCAAATGTTACTTACCCAGTAATCTTCTTAAAACTTTGTTCACGTGGCAAACCTTTCTCTCTTTGAGTTTCACATGTCTTCAATGGTTTCAGTTCCCTGAAAGATGAGCAGACAGGCAGGAGAGGAGATGTTCTTACTTCAGTTCCAGGAGCACATGGCTTTGTCTGCCTTTGTTTGGAGTTTCAAATTCAAAAAGCTCCCAGGGTGCTCAGAAGGTTAGTCATGTGACTAGCTCCTTACATGGAACAGTTTCTTCAGCATTCTTTGTTGGAAGTTCAAATCCAAAATCTCCAGCCAGCTAGACATGTGACGAGAACTGGTTTGACCACTTCTGTGTATTGGAGAAACTGCTGAGTCCCCATTGTTTCTACATTGTCTGGTACCATGTAAATGTCCTTCCAGTCTGGGTTTGCACTTTTTAAGTTTTAATGTTCATTAAGTCAAAATAACGTGTGCCTCAGTCTTGACAGGTGGGGGTTTGCCTGACACAGTATTTTACTTTCTTTACCTGTCACTTATATTAAATCAGGGATACTGTTTTTTAATACTTCTGTTAGCCAAATAAAAAGGAAATAAATCATCAATTTTGGCAGTGCACTGGATTTTGAGTAGTAGAACACATATTGTAGATCCCGCATTCCCTTCATCCAGAAATGGCGGCCATGCCTTCAGCTGGCTAACTGCCAAGTCTGGAATTGGCTTTCCATTTGTCTCTCTACTCCTTTAAAATCCTCCTGAAAACCAATATTGATTTTGGCTGATCATGCCTCCATTAAGCTCCTTGGGATGTTTTCCAATGTTAAAGATATAGATGAAAGTTTTTGTTGCAAATATTTAATAGGAGAGAACTGAGCGAAAGTTTGGCTAGTCAGCTAATTCACAGCTGTAAAGATGCAGCTTCTATTTTATGTCAAGCAAATTGTAACCAATTCAATTCTGATGAAAGGTCATCGACCTTAAATGTTAACTGTATTTCTTTCTCCACAGATGCTGCCTGACCTGTTGAGTATTTCCAGCACTTTCTGTGGGTTTTTTTTTTAGATTTCTAGCATCGGCAGTATTTTGCTTTTGTGCCTGTGTTTATATTGATTTATTTCAGCTCTTGCAGAAAATAAAGTCTGCTTTTGAAATTATGAATCTCTCTTTTTATCAATCCTTATGATTGTAATCAATTTCCCTTGAGCAGTGGTTGGCCTTATTAGTGATGCTAAGCCTAATAATTTATTGGGCATATTTATTTCAAATAATCCACGGTACCCTCATTTAGCTTGTTTGAGTTGTCACAGTTTTAAAGAAATAATGATACAATGACGTATGTGACTTGTAATCTGCCAAAACTTAGTTTACATCATACATACATCACAAACACTGGTCATTTCTGGTGCATTTTATGGTAGATCTTTAGGGGATGTCCCAGTTCATGTCCAATTTCACCCTCATCGTGTTAGGGAAGTGTACTTTTTTTTTTAAACAGGGCTACAATAGAGCTTGTTGGCCTTTATCTCTTTAATGCTCATGACTTGGGCTGAAAAAATTTTGAAAACAGAGCTTCAGGAGTAATTATTATTGAAACAATATTGATAATTCTAGTTATATGTCTACCACATGAATACCAATGGATGACCACTGCTGAATATATAATCAGCTTTAATCATTACCCACCTGAATAAGCAGCAACTCCAGATGCATTATGTATTTGATAGCAGAGAGCATCTAACAATTTCTTACATTTTGTACTTGTAAACAGGTTGCAATTTCTGCAGGGTACATCATACAGAGTATGACTAAGTTTTCGGTACATAACTTGTAGCACTGACAGAAGTTATTTACAATAAGCTATAACAAAGCATACTTTTCCCTTCCTTTGGTAATATTACAAAATTCCTGCTCTGTGCCATTGTGGATTGGAGTGTGAACTGCATTAGTGGATCGGAAAAGCAGGACTTGTTTATATCTAGCACCATTCACGTCATCAGGATGTTTCAAAGCGCTTCACAATGATTCAATCACTTTCGCAGTACAGACACTGTTGTGACGTAGGCAAACAGGTGCCAAACAGGCCACACCAAAATGCTGTTCAATGGATTTTTCACAATCTGTGGTAGCACACTGGACTCCAGCTCATGAATTATGCCAACACGTTGCAGTTGGCATAATTGTCCTATTATTCTGGCATTCATAATAAATGCAAACCCACATTTATGGATCCAAGTTTTCAGTAGCATTTGACCTTAGCATATTTTCATTGGATGCTGGGGGGAAATAACTCTAAGCTGTATAAAATCACTTTCTCCCCATCACACACAAATTTAGTAAAGGCCATTTCTTCAGTGGTACAAAGTTATGCCATCTAGCATTTAATATAGTAGATATCGGTATTAATTTCGTGTCAGTAGTAATGTGCAAAGAACACAAGAATAAAGATAGATGAATATTTACATGTTCGCCCAGAAAACATCAGTTTTCCTTGATGCTTCTCCCATTCCACTGCCGTATCGTTCATGAAGTTGGGCAGAAATCCATTTTTTAATCAGTAAGTGTGGAATCTGCCAGGTTGGCAGTGGAACAGGAGAAGCCTTAAGAAAATTCCTAGGGTATTTTGGTAGCCACTTTTCACAAGCAGCACTGGAGCATTAGAAGCAGTTGACCCAAATTGTAGCTTATTTTCAACTTCAAACATCCCATGCCTCTGAATTGAAGTGGAATGAATGGCTGAAGTTAAGCATCACTGAACTTACGAACTATTTCCAATTCTAAGAGCAGCAGTCAGAAGATCCCAAGTTCCCGTCCTTATCTGGGCGAGGGGAGGAAAATACTTAGCAGCTTTGTCCCGCTGGCTTCTTTTACATCTTAGGTTTATCCCCCAATGCATGGTGGTCCCAGGTTAAGCCCTTTCACCACGTATTGTCCAGTAGCCCTACACTTGGTTATCGAATCATCTGTTGAGCACCCAAGTGAGGTGGGAGGTCAAAGCTCTCCCTCATTCCTCATTAACATAGTAATACTGAATCTTCATAAATTATAGGCACGGGCCAAGACACGCATCTTGAGCAAGACCCTGGAATGACTGGGAAGGAATAATAGGTGCAGAGACCCGCCATAAAATGTCTCTGCACCCGTTTTCCCTTCACTATGCCTGGAGTATATTGATTTTTCAGAAAAATTCATTCTTGAATCTATTAGCCTCTCTGCGCAGGTGTCACACCTCAATTTCTCTACATTTATTATTTAATTGCTAACCATGAAGAAAGCTATTATTAATAAAGCTTTTATTGCACGCACTTCCTAACTGAAGAAAATCCAATTTTTCCTTCATTAACATGATATTTCCAACAATTTAACTAATCTTCACTAATACCAATAAGTTATGCGAGTCTGAAACAAAGAGGTCAATGGGGCAGTGGAATCTGTCTTATTTTGCCAAGGGAACAGGGAGAGAAATCAGTCAAGTTTCATGCTCCTGTGTATGTAGTAGTTAGTTAGAATAGGATTGAATTCTACTGTGATGCCACCACTGTCAAATAGCTTGCACTAACTGTTCGGGTTCGCATACGACGAATGGCCACTTAGGTGAGGTGCTAGTACCTTTGATTATTTCAGAAGGGGAAAGAAAAGAGGGAGGAGTGAAAAAGGGAATCAAATCAAACCTTGTGTTTTCAGCAGCTTAACCCCTGAAGGGGTGCAGTAGCGTTTTTGTATTATATCTGAAGATTGTACAAGATTAGAATTTTCCGTATTGCTCAGAATGTAAGCAAAAACATATGTTCTCGTTGTGCCTCCAGTGCTGAGCAATATCTTTGTAGAATTTACTGTAGAAGAAACATGATAAAAAACATTTGTTTTTACAAAAAAAAAGGTTTTCTAAGTTCTCAGAAGGTTCAATAACTCTTTGTTTAACGGCATGCAGATGTTAGGATGAACTCAGCAGTTAAGTGCAAATATTAGTTGGAACCAGCTGTTTTCCATCTACTATACACAAATACATATATAGCATTCATACTCCACCTTCCACATCCTCAGGATGCTGTAAAATGTTTCACAATGACTGAAGTACTTTCAAAGGGTTATTGACCTTTAACTGTGTTTCTCTCCCCACAGATGCTGCGTGACCTGCTGAATATTTCCAACATTTTCTGTTTTTACTTTTAGAGAGCAGTCACGGGTGTTCAAAACATGGCAGTAAATTTGTGTACCAAAGGGTCCCACAGTGTCAACATGCCCATCCCTGTTGAGCTGTTGCTCCCCTTAAGTACAAGACACAAGTTGATTTTTATTTTCCATTAGATATGATCCATTTATTTCTAACCGATATTAATATATGGATTAGACACTCATTGTCAAAAAAATCTTTAATCTGCTGCTCAAATACTGCTGCAGACCTCATTTATGCCATTACCGTGCTCCCTTAGATTTGTCTGGTGAATTTTTTGTTGACTTTGAATTATGGACAGATAATTCATGGAATTCATGGAAAACAAGAGGGGAATTTTCCCCCACAAGAACAGATGAGGTGGGTGCAGGTGTGGGGTAAAAATTATTGGTTGTTCGGGCAACTCAGCTCCAATGTGTCCACTTTCGGGTTTAACAGAGGCCCATTTGGATGCTGGCGAGAAACCTACTTGGCGAAGTCGGGATTTCCTAATTGAATGCAGGCATTGTTTATTGGTGCTATTAACATCCTTAGGAGATGTTAATAAGTTATTTTTTAATTGTTTTGAACTTAGCTCCAAATTTTACTTGAGCAGGCAAGTTTCCCAGGGTTCAGGTAACTGATGGATGGGAAACAGAGACAAGATTGAGCAGCAGTGCAGGTGGATATTTAAAAACCTCATTGTCCCATCTGAATAAAACCTCCCTTATTGCAGAGGTTGTCTCAGTTCCTTCTGGCAAATGTCTGGGGCACAGTGATTGTGTGAATACAACTTGTGTCAAACTTTGAGGATTTCAAATTGACAAGATCAGGATGGGAGGTGCCTTGGATATATTTGACAGCACATCAGAAGAGGAAGGCCATCACCATCCACGGCAGCAACAAAGTGCACACAGCAGAGAGCTGCACAGGAGGGAGGTTTGCAGGTGGAACAGGACAAAAGGGCTCATCATTCATCTTTGGATCAGGAGAACATACAGGAGAATGAAGATGGGGCACCCCTCTTCAGACCAACTGCTTACATTGCTGTCAGGAATGCCCTACTATCACCAAAGTTCACCGAGTGTGAAACATAACAAATGAAATCCCTCAGTCCACTCCCAATACCGGAACGGTAGCATAGTGCTAGACGAGAAATCTAGAGGCCTGGACTAATGCTCCAGTGGCATGAGTTAAAAACGCATCATAGCAGCTGGGGGAGTTAAAAGTCTGAAATAAAATGCTAGTCTCATTAATAATCACAGAATCGTTACAGCACAGAAGGAGGCCATTCAGCTCATTGTGTCCACACTGGCTCTGTGAAAGAGCAACTCCCTCAGTTCCATTCCCCTGCCTTCTCCCCATAACCCTGCACATTCTCCCTTTTCATATTACTGCCTAATTCCCTTTTGAATGCTTCAATTGAACCAGCCTCCACCACGTTCTCAGGCAGCACGTTCCAGACCTTAACCACTCGCTACATGAAAATGTTTTTCCTCATGTCACTTTTGCTTCTGTTACCAATTACTTTAAATCTGTGCCCTCTCATTCTCGATCCTTTCATGAGTGGGAACAGTTTCTCTTTTTCTACTCCGTCCAGACCCTTCATGATTCTGAATACCTCTTTCGAATCACCTCTCAGCCTTCCCTTCTCCAAGGAAAACAGTCCTAACTTCTCCAATCAATATTCAGAACTGAAATTCTGCATCCCTGGAACCATTCTCGTGAATCTTTTCTGTACTGTCTCCAATGCCTTCACGTCTTTCCTCAAGTGCGGCGCCCAGAATTGGACGCAATAGTCCAGCTGAGGCTGAACCAGTGTCTTATACAAGTTCAACATAACTTCCTTGCTCTTCTACCCTATGCCCCTATTAATAAAGCCCAGGATACTGTATGCTTTATTAACCGCTCTCTCAACCTGTCCTGCCACCTTCAATGACTTATGCACATATGCACCTAGGTTCTTCTGCTCCTGCACCCCCTTTAGAATTGTACCCTTTATTCTATATTGTTTCTCCATGTTCTTCCTACCAAAATCAATCACTTCACATTTCTCCTACCAAAATGAATCACTTCACATGAATCATTTCATAATGATCATGAAACCAAGGATTGTTATAAAAACCCATCTGGATCACGATTGTCCTTTAGAAAATCTGCTGTCCTTACCTGGTCTGACCCACATGTGACTCCAGACCACAGCAATGTGGTTGAGTCTTAACTGCCCTCTGAAATGGCCTAGCAAGATACTCAGGTCAAGGGCAATTAGGGATGGCCTTACCAGTAACACTAACATCTCAAGAACAAATAAAACAAAACTCCTGACTGCCCTCCTTTTGCACTACACAGTCCTTCAGCAACTCATCCACCATTGCCCATACACCCAATGGGTCTTGCCAGGTATTCACATTCATCATGAAAGAAGTGAAAGGGCGAGTTGACCGTCGGGCTGCAATAATGGGTAAGATGTGGAAGTGATGCAAATTGTTAAGCTTTATTGGCATTGTTACGCCAATGTGCTTTGTTGAATGATAATTTTCTTTAATCCACTGACTGGAGATCTGAATTTATATTTTTTGTAGAAATTTAAAAAGGAACAGATTAAAAAAAAAAATGACTTTGCTGGCAGTTTAGGATTGCCACCTAATTTGCAACACTGCATCCTACATTGCAAGGCCTGTGCGATGGAGACAAAATGGCTGTTAATCCCAGCAGGAACCAAGACCCATGAAGTTTAAGGGAACTACCTGTTCTTTTCAGCAAAAAGAAAAATACTTCTAACTGCTATGCTTGAATCACTGGGTGACTGTCATGTGAGAAACCCCTCCCCATCTGTGGTTTTAAGCTTGTGTTTTCTCGACAGTAGCAAGGAGAAACTTCTGGACTCCGACACATGCAGACCCAAGTGGGGGTCTCTCTCTCTCCATTTCATGTAAAAAGCTTCAAACTCTGCCTGTTAACTGACCACCTTTGCATACTCTGGCTACAACCAGAAACCCTGGTGGACGAAATCATTCGCATCGCTGTCTCCAAGAGTCTCTACAAACCAGTCATCTACATCTTCAAAGTAAAAGCCTCAGGACCACCGAATTCAACTAGAAACCAGCCAAGTCACCAAACACCACAGACTGTATACCCCTTTATTTCCTATGGACTCTAACTCAACCAATCTACCTTCCCCCACTCTGTAACCTATTTGTGTGTATGTAAACTTCTTGGGTGTGCATGTGTGTGTGTGTGTGTGTGTGTGTGTGTGTGTGTGAGAGTGAAAGTTGGCACATAGTTTATTATTTTCACTAGTTCAGTTTAGGTACAATAATGTTAACCTCTTTCTTTGTTAAACTCAAGAAAACCTGTCCAATGCGTTCTTGTTATGATCATAGCAAGTAAGTAATCAAACACTCACTGAATGGGCCAGTACCTCCACTTTAAGAAAGAATGAAACCTGCTGTTGCCAAACAAGGAGAGGGAAATGAGGGAAGCCCTTCAATCCCTCCTTACTTGACCGTATCAGCGTTGTAAGGAAAGGAAACTTAACAGCCTAACTTTTTGTCAAATATCCATGTGCATAGTTATTGTGAATTACAATTTCTTCAATTTGCATGTCTTACTGCTTCTACATAGTACATGCAGTGTGGCTTCAGCATAGGTAGAGACAAGGCTGTTCAGATCCCTGACCTGACCATTGCAATGCTTTTGCTCTACAACCTCTATATTTTGGAACTGAGGGCCCCACCAAAAACTGCTCCACCTGTGCTTGTGCAGGGGCAGACTTGACTATCGGAGACAAGACAGCATGTCAGGTATGGACTGAAGGAAGAAGGCAACAGGCGAGTAGTGGGAGGGCTTTGCGTGGACTTCCCACTTCCACGTCTCCTTTCACCATCATCTTTATTATCCTGGCTTAGCGACACAATCACTCCTACCATTCTGCTGCAGACCAGACAGATGAAGATCAGCAATGCAGGCCATGGATAAGATATCTGTCCATCCTGTTTAAGATGGCAGACAACATGCATTCAAATTCTCCACAGCTATAATCATGGCCTGCATGGACTCATTTGAAAGCCTTGCTTGAAGCTCCATGACAGCAGGCTCGCTCCACAGCAGATATTCACTCAATTCCCTGCACCATTAATCTACTAGTGATTGAGTTAGACTCCTCCACCCTCTCCACTATTGTGGAGCATGTGCATAGCATATCTGTCAATACCTTGTTAAATTGCTGATGCACCTGTGGCATTCTCCTGATCAATGATAGCTCCTGGGCTTCAGCATCTTTGTCCAGCTGAAGAGGATTGTACTCCCCAACCTGGACTCTCCACAGCTGAGCCTGTCAGCAGTGTCTGCCCGTGCTCACTTATGAGTTGTGAATCACCAGTTGAAAACCCAACTAACCCTCTAATTGGACCCATCAAAGTGCGAGTATATCTGCACTGGTGGATGGCTATAGGTCCTCTGATAGTGTAGCCTCAGAAGGAATGAGGTCCTCTGAGGAATCATCCTCATGGACGTCCTGCGATATTTGCTGCATGCATGAAGGCATGAGCAGAAAACAAACCTGTGACTGAGTGATGGTGAAGTCGTTACCCGATGGATACAATGCATATGATGAAGGTGACTATGAGATACATACATCGCATTGCATTAGGATTGGGGATCAATGGAAGGTGAAGAAGTATATTGAGAGTGATGGCTAGATGCTACTGAAAGTTGAATGGGTATGAGGAGTGACATGATGGAGGGCAAGACTGAGTGAAAGGGGGTGGGTTTAAAGCACAGGATGTAGTTCAATCAGCAAATGTACTGTCTTTTCCTGACCTGGTTAGGTTATAAAACTACTTTCTACATTGTCTTCAAAACCTGGGCACAATGCTGCTGGTGCTCAACTCCACATTTACTCCAACTACACCTTCTATAGATGAAAGTTGCAGGTTTCCGCCTCCCATTGCTGGGGACAAGTATGTTCTTCCTGCTCCTGCCTGTACCCACTAATAGGTCATTGAAACAGGGTGCTTTCCTTTCTCTATGTCCACCATTCATCCTGAACACCTGCAATTTACATTTGTGGATTTCTCCTTTAAATACAGCAGAAATTGTGTCATGTGGGTGTGTGTCATGCCCACTACACAACTTCGAATTGTGAAACCTAGAAGCCCAAATTAATTCATTCAATTGAGTTGAGATTTCAAAATCTGAACCGTTCAGTTCATTTCTGGATTTTCTCCCACGCAATTTCATCTCCCCGCTCAAAGTCACCTTCAGATAAATGTCAGGACCAAAGCTGCCATTGGGAATAAGTAAAATTATTCAATAGTTCTTTGACATTTCAAATGTTTGAAATAAAACAGAATTATTGATACAAAATGCTCATTTAAAACAGTATTCAATATAACAGATTATAAGGTCAACTGCAATGTTTGGTTTTGCTTGATATTAGAATTATATTATTTCTATAATCATAATTCAACATACAAGAAGAAACAGTGGGAGGAATTTTAATCTTCAGTTTACTGGGATGGATTTTCCCCATGGAGGCAGGAAACAGGAGTTGGGTCTGTTTTCGAGTCTCTAACCGATGGGAAACTGATTAAAGTTATGATTTTCACGTGGGTGAACACTTAATTGATATGGAGATGGGTGCCCTGTCCAATTGGAGCCCCTGGGGGTTTGAATGGAGGAGAGTAAGTTGAAGTGGGGGAATGATTTAGACTCCCAAGGCAGTCATCACTGGGACTGCTGGTGCTCTTAAAGGAGAAATCTACTGAGTGTGCCAAGGCCTTCCACAGCATCAGAAGGAAGCAAGATGTTACAGGGGAGCCGGAGGCCTGGCACCCAGGGCAGGGCTGCCCCTCACTTCATCGATGCCAACCTGAATGGCGGAGAGAAGGGAGGTCCTCTTCCCGGATGGTCCCAGGGGAGGTCACTAGCTGATACCAAAGAGGCCTGGTGCAGAATACTGCCACCATCAGTGCCAGAAGCAAGACGAGAAGAATCTACATTCTGGCAAGTGAGTGCAACCCCTAACCATCAGGACAGGTCTGGGGCTTGCACCTTCCAGCAGACACATCACCGGAGGAGTCCGCAGGGTGCATGCTGCTACTGTACATGGGAGGAGTGCATGAACCCTGAGAATAGCTCACAGCCATAGTGCTGCTGAGGATCTGTCACCACGGAGACATGCAGCTCCTATTGGATAGGGGCAGATAACATTGGACAGAGAGGATTACGGTGCCTTATCTGGCTCTCTTTTGTCCTTGCAGGAGAAACAGGCACACAATGTCCAGGAGAGGGCCCAGATGGCAGGAGGGGTGCCATTCTTCTACCATACCACCCCAATGGAGGAGGCAGAGATGGAGATAGCCAGGATAGTGGAAGAGGAGGCAGTCGGGCCTGGCGAAATGGGAGCTCAGGGTAGACCTGGCGATTACAGAGGGCAATGTGGTTATTAAGCGGGTGCCGTGCACTCCATCCTGTGCCTTAGCATATCACACACTGAGTAACATTGGATAGCCTCAGCACTGCAACAGTTTCTATGCTCAGCATCTCTTCTCGTGTCTCCCAAGGGTCCAACCTATGGCAGCCTCTTCCACTCCCTCCACCTATCCAGAGGAGCAAGAAGGAGAAGAGAAACAACTGTCACACCTTATGAGTGTACCATCCACCAACGCAGATACACTCACCTTGGTGGGTCCTCGCACACCTGTAGATACTGTGGCACAGGGTGATGAGCATGGCATTTTTGGGCAAGAGGAGATGCCAGAGGCAGAGGAAGCTGTGGTTTGTTCCCCTCAGAGAAGGGAGGACAGACACAACCCTGCTCAGCTGGGCACAGATGCAGGGTCTCATCAATCACTGAAAAGGTGGCTTTACCTTGAACTGCAGCAGGAGATGTGTTCTCACGTCGGAATTCCATGAGACAGTGCAGGGTCTTGGACGGAGGATAAAGGATTCCATCCAGCTCATGTATGTCACAATGGCTCAGGGCTATGATCACAGGAGCTCTTCCATAGAGAGAGTGGCCAACCTCTTGGAAAGCCATATGCAGTATCACTTGGGAGCGCATGCAAGAACTGCACACTGCGGTACACAGGATGGATGAGATGCTGGGTAGCATGGACCATTCAGTAGTGCAGAGATCTTTGGAAGGGATACCAGTTGCGCCCCACCTGGTGCTCTCCTCCAGGCATCCGGAGCACCAGACAAGGCTGAGGATGTCACAGATGAAGATGAGGGTGCCATCCCTCCCAGGGCACCATCCTTGGCCCCTCTGACTGAAAGACCACCTGTACAGCAGGACCAGGTGACGGAGTCTGTCCCTGCAATGATGCAGGTGCAGCAGCCTCTGGAGATGCCACCATGTGAGTGCACACATTGAGGAAGCTCTTGTTGTGGTCATAGACGAGTTGAACGTTGAGGGAGTGGAAGCCCTTCCTGTTGATGAATCTGATTGGGTGGTCGCTGGGTGCATTGATGGTCACATGGTTGTGGATGATGCCCTGCACCTGGGAGATCCAGTGTTGGCACTGAAACCCACTGCCTCTGTGCCTGTGAGGCCACATCTGTCATAAAATGAATTTACTGTTCAGCTCTGGCAAAGAGGGCATCAGTGACCCGCAAGATGCGGTGGTGTGCTGCCATTTGTGAGACAGCACCAAGGTCCGCAGCTGATCCTTCGAAGAAGCCAGAAGCAAAGACATTCAAGGCCATAATGACTTTGATGACTACTGGCAGGGCATGGTGACCAATGCTGCGAGTTGTGAGGTCTGTGGCCATCTGCCTGGAGAGTCGCAGTCTCCTGTGGCACTGGGTCCCGATCATCTCCAGGTAGCTCCATCTTCTGGTGATAGAACATGCATTGAAGGTTGAGGGTATGGCCTCCTTTGTCTTCCTGCCCCCCTTTCCTCTCCCGTGCCCTACTGCTGCTGGGGTTCCTCCCTTCCTGCAGAGAGTATTGCCTCTCTTCGCCACTGGGCCCAAAATAGGAGAATCGTGCCTCCATTGCCAGCTGCAGCCTTCTTTGTGGACAGCTGGTCGCCCTATGATTGGCAGTCTTGCCCTCTGCTCTTCGGTCCCCATGATGCCAGGGAGCTGACGACTCCATTCAATGCCTGAGCACTGACTGCACACAATCTCCATCGCATGCACGGCAGCAAGGGAACCTCCTTACCAAAGGCCAAGATCCCTTTTTGCCCCACTAACCCTCTTATGGAGCTGGAGTAATTCCTTGAGGTGGCCATAACTGGCTCCCCACACTGTACCCACCTTCATGCAGCTGGTCACCAAGACAGCCTGTGCTACCTGTGCGGCCCAATGAAAATTTCAACCTCCCCCTTTAACGAGATCATTAACAACTTTAATTGGTATTAATCAGGAGGCAGACAGGATCGCTGTTCTACGCACCAACCCCCCCTCCCCCGCAACCACCCTGGTGAACATTGCTAGCATTGGGAATGACGCCTCAAAACCGACATGCCAGCTAGCACCAGTGTGTTCAGGCCCCACCCGCCTTCATTCCCAACCCTGGTGGGGCTTGAAATTTCAACCCACTGTGTCTATTACAATGGTTTGTGAATTTTATATTTGTTTTTCCTATGCAGTTCCCCAGCCTATATTACCTTTAATACAAAGAATACCTGAAAAGCAAATTATTGATAAAACAGTAAAACTGAAAGATAAGCTGTTTGAAAGCTATTCATGTGTTACCTGTAAGGTGAGGATTAAACACTCCCAGCAGAGCAGCAAAGTGACTTTAAAGTACTGATGTTATTGTTTCCTTTCACTATCTAAACCATGTTGAAGATTAGAAGAGATTTGTCTCAATGTATTTCTTCCACAGTGGATGCTGCCTGAATAGTACATTTGTAGAATCATTGAATCAGAAATGGAAGTGTTAAGCTTCACATCCACAGCCAAGTGGATTTATTCTGCATGGTATGTTTTAATGAAAGTTCAGACAGCAGTGCAACTTAATTTCTACTCATTTTGTTTTCTTTTGGCTAAAAATTGTACATTTTTGGTTTCATTTTATTTGGAAAAAACAGTAAGATATAAAATGAGAATTGGAAACCCAATGATTGGCCAGCAGAATAATGATCAACATGCATAGTTCCCATCCCTTGTGAATCAACACTTTAGTTCCACAAATGTGGAAGCCAACCATGACCAGCTTTGTTTGTCATGAATGTGGTCTGTGGGTGGGGCACCCATGGTTAAAGAGCAGACACAGACAGAATTGTTTTTATATTTTTACATTGTTCCAATAGGCACTGGCTAATGAGGTCTTTTTATCGATTTTCTGGAGTAGACCACATTTTGCTCACTTGCATACAGCAACACAACTTATACTTTTGTGTTTATATGGTGCCTTTAACATAATAAAATGTCCCAATGCACTTCAGAGGAGCATTATAAAGCAAAATTGGAAACCGAGCCACAAAAGGCAATAATAGGGCAGATGGCCAAAAGCTAGGTCAAAGTGAGGTAGGTTTTAAGGTCACTTAAGATGGCAAGGTCAAGGGATGGCCGCAAATATTATTATAGAACACTTTGAGGCATTTCTACTAAAAGCAATAAATAAATCCAACAAAAATTCTCCATTGTTTTGCCAGGAGGAGGAGGCAAAAATAAAAACCTATCAGATTGATTGCATTTTTAAAAAATTTATCATTGAGGAAAGAATGCTATAAATGTTATGAAGCTGCAGCATTTGCAGGAAAATCATCAACACCTTGAGATCATTGGTACAGTTAAGTGCTTGCTGAGATCCACTGCTTTTTGGAAGTGAAGGTAATTCGGCAATGTCCCTCAGATCTGGCTGAATCAGGGGGATTTCTAAGCTCTACCTTTGTCGGAGAATGGCCTAACAGATCACTTCTGTGTGAAAGCTTCTAGTGGCCCAATCAAATGATAGAAAATGTTAATAGCTTGAGACTGTGTTCTAAGTTGGCCCTCTCACCTTCTTTGTATGTAATATGGGTGTGAAGATGTGGATATCTGGATTCTGTAGGATTTCAGTAAAAGCTTACAGATTGCTTTTTGCTTTCAGAGTTTAGGTGGAGTGCGTATATTATGTATTCCTACTGATGTCCCATTAATGAGTCATCCATTGTTTGCTGTTGCACTTTATCACAAGAGCAATGCATCTTCTTGAAGCACCAGCTTACATTTTACAGTAGGGGTTGTTCTCCAATTGGTGGACTCAATAGGCAATCCCTAGATCCATAGCAAATGTGAGTTCCGTTATGCCTTCAATGGCCTCCTGAATTGCTATCCAGAACAGGTGAATTAATGCAGAAAACAACCATGTGCAGCAATGTGCAAAGACTCTAGCAGTAATTCCTCAGAGAGGAAAAGATTGTGAAGCATTTGTTGAATGCAGTATACTTATTATCTTAATCTGACCCACTCACAATCTACTGCAGGTAGAACATAAGAAATAGGAGCAGGAGTAGGCCATACGACTCCTTGAGCCTCCTCCACCATTCAACAAGATCATGACTGATTTTCTGGCTCAACACTTTCTCACCCACTCCCCATATTCCTCGATTCCCTGAGAGATCAAAAATCTATCAATCCTGGCCTTGAATATACTCAATGATAAAGGATCCACAATCCTATGGGGTAGACAATTTCCAAAGATTCACAACCCTCCAAGTGAAGAAATTCTGCCTGATCTCAGTTCTAAATCTGCCCTTATCCTGAGATAGTGCCCCTGTGTTCTAGATTCCGCAGTCAGAGGAAACAAATCTCTCAGTGTCTACCCTGTCACGCCTCTTCAGAATCTTGTATGTTTCATTTCTGTGTTAATATTGTTATTATTAATTCACTTACTGTTATACTTACCCTTATGGAAATTTTTAATTTCCTGGCTCCTAGTTTGAACAAATGCTCTAGTTTAGAGAGAAAGAAAGAGAAATACTCAAACTCTGATTTTTATTCAAATGCCATCCATTTGCTCCCAACCTAGCTCTTTATATCTCCGCTGGTCTCACTCTGCTCCTGCTCTCAGACCTTGGTTCACCGCTCTTTATATCCACACTCGTCTCACTCTGCTCCAGTGCTGCTACTGCTCTTAGGCCTTGGGTCGTCACTCTTTGTAGCCCTACTGGTCTCACACTGCTCCCGCTCTCACTGCTGCTGCTCTTGGGCTTCAGGTCACCATTCTTTATAACCCCGCTATCTCATTCTAAATCCCACTCTAGCTGCTGCTCTCAGGGCTCGGGTCACTGCTCTTAATATCCATGCGGGTCTGCTTCCTTAAGTTTATCAAATATGTTTTCTCTGCAGATGTTAATTACTTTAAGTTCCTCATTCTTATTAGCCCCTTGATTACACTCTATGGGCTGGATTTTACAGCACACCCAACATCGGTGTTCGTGGTGGGGTAGGGTGGAAAATGTCTCCGGGAGAGGCCTGCCATAGGCCTCGACGCTGGGAAGGCCTGGTCCAATATTGCCGGCGACGACGAGGCCTCCTGGCGCCCCTCCCGCTGCTTGGTGACAGGATCAAAGTTTACATATTTTAAAAGTGCAAATGAAGGAATTAATTACTTACCCGCTCCCGCCGTCCATTCTGGTATCATATCGGTGCCGGTGGCTGGCACTCCCGCGCCTTTGGATCTCCGTCTGGAGATCCAAGGTGAACCACTGGTGGGGAGGGGGGGAGCAGGTAAGTTGCTCTGTGCGGGAGGGGGAGGGAGCAGCGGCAAACTCATCTGATTAGATTAGGGGATGTTGGGAAGGGGTAAAGTTCAAAGTGAATGAACTTTGGGGGGGGGGTGGAGAAAGGTCGGGATCACAAGGTAAGTGTTTTGGGGGAGGTGCGTGAGATGGCAAGTTTATATTTCTATGGTTCAAGACACGATGGGGCAAGTGCCCTCTTTCTGTGCCTTAAACTTTCTATGATTCTAAGAACACTGTATCTTTAAAAATTTAAATTAAATGGAAGGGCTCAACGTCCTTTCAAAATGGCATCGGAGCCGGACGCCATTGCCAGGGATGGATCGCCCACCCCCTCCATGTCACTGGTCCCAGTCTTATCATGCATGTTAACTTTCGCTGTCCTTGCAGCAGATGGCATAGGTCTCAGACTCAGAGCCCAGAGAACCAGTTCACTACCTGGTAGATGCATAGTGGAAGAGTGCCAGTCAGTATGTGATGTCTGACTCTGGTGCAACACAGCCTATGCAGTATCCCTCACTTGCTCCTCTTCTTCCTCCAAAAAACACATTTAAATTAGAATTCCAATTGGAAAATCCACTGTTGCAATATTGTGGCATATCAAAAAGGCAAATTAAACAAGAGGGAAAAAAACAAATGGAATTCAGGAATAGATTCAGAAAGAGCTTCAAAAGTGCTGCTGTAAATCAGAAAATCCAATGTCATCAATGGAGCAGTTCCTCTGAGCCCTTAACATCAAATTTATATGGGTAGATCAATAACTGAGTGCTGTATTGACATAAATGCCAAGAGATTGTGTAGATGTCTAAATTGTTACTTTTTAAAAAAATATTAGTAAACTCAAAATGATCAGACACTTCCAATGCCAGTAACAAAACCTGACTATAAAATTGGATGGGGCAATAAATGGACAACCAACTAAAAATTCTACTCTAATATCTTACCTGTTCCTTGATGAAAACACAGTTTTTCCTTTTCTGATATAATTATAAGATCAAACAATCAGGCCTATTTTCCCTCAAACAACTTAAACTTGTCCTCAGCTGGTAGTCTCATGAGGATGAGCACATTTTAACTGTAGCTAGTGCAAAAACCTCTACTATATTCTTTCTGTCTATATTTAAAGTCAGAAAGGATATGCCATATAATCAGGAAATTTACATGAAAATGTGTGATATGTAGAATTTCTATCATTTGAAAAAACAAATCTCAGATCTGTCACAAAGAATAACGCAGAAGGCAGCAATCATATGCATGAATGATCTTTAGGTAACCTTTTAGATCACAAGATGTTTTGGATACTTCACTATTGGTATTATTATATACTGCACAATTTATTTCCTTTGACTGTTGACTGCTAAGCAATTTAAATATGTGCCGATAATAGCATTTTTATTTGCTTTGTCCTTTTACTCAAGTTCTCTAAAAGGTTTAGAATTTATTCTTCATTCCCAGTGTCTACTGGAATTGGACATCTTATAACTGTGTTAGAATACATTCTGAGGAAGGGTTCATATCTAAAGCATCTTGTATGTTCTGTCCATAGATGCTGTCTGATCTACAGAGCTTTTCCAAAATGTTCTGTTTTTGCTTCAGGTTTCCAGCATCTGCAATAATTTTCTTTTCATTCGTGATAGAACATCATGAGTACAGTCATGGATTTGAGTCTGCCACAGATATCCACTTGAGTTTAGTAATGTTAACCACTTACTTAAGCAGTCCTGTCACTTGCTCCTTATGGAAGTTGTCTCCTACTGCCTTGCATCTACTACTGTGGCAGCAGGACCCACGAGTACAACAATGAAACTCACCTGCATTCTGGACCAAATTTCCATGTCTTATGCACATGTGTTCTTTCAATCTCACCGAAAGATATACTAAAGTTAACAGTGGGCAAGATGACGCTTGGTTCAATTCACAAACTGCCTTAATCCACGTTCAGCAAAACATGCAGAACACTGAGTGTGATGAAAGGCATAATTTATGCTTGCATACTATTAGCTCAATTTGGTGGATTGTCTTACTCTACAGAAAAGATCAATCTCTTAGTATACCCTCTCCTGGAGCTCAGGTTTCCAATTCATAATCATTTCCTGCTTGACTTTTGGTTGTCTTTCCCTAAACCGCAGATCAAAAGGATTTGTCAACACCAAGGTGCTAGATGTCTTGCTAAATGACCAACTCTTATTCATGAATAGAGCCTATTGCTTGGTCTCTGAAAGAGAGTGTGCTCCATCTTGCATTTTAATTATCATTCATCTGCCGATGGAGTCACAACCGAGCAGGGGATGTCCCAAAATGCTAACACCTTATATGCAGCTTTTGCTCAGAACACATTTTAAATTGCTTATGGCCAAGCCTTTACCATGGGGAAATGGCCAAAAAAATGCTGAACCGTGACAAGTCTGTCTGAGCAAATTACAGTGCATCACTGAAAATTGACAGTTACTAGAGTTTCACCTTGAACATCTGTAGCAGCAGCTCTGGGAACAGGCAACCTAGTAAGTGGAAGCACAGACAGACCATATTGTTTTCTAATCATTCCGCTCTTGGCAAAAACGACTTGCACTCTTAACACAGAGTGGGGAAGGACACAAGTTGAAGAGAATCTTGCTGAAGGCACAAAACCAAAAACAGCAAACAAAAAGGAGTGAGAAAGTAATATTGAAATCTTAAAATATTGTAGTAGTGACAAGAGCAAAAAGGCAGAGAGGGCAAAGAGAAATTGTGGATCTAAGAGGAGTAATTGTGTAAAGCACAACTGAAGTTATTGTAGTGCCCATTCGGAGTACAAAACAGAGTAAAAGAGACTAAAATGTACAGGAAGAATAAGTACAAGGCCAGATACTGACTAAAAGAGCAGGCTAATAGTTAAAATTTAAGATTAAACTAAAGTTAAATGTTTTCTAAGAGCATTGTGCCAAAAACTACATTAAACACACAGTCTGACACAGTGCAGATTTTGTTTTTATATGTTCCAGAATGTGATGAAGATGTGGAGCAGACACAGCCAGCTAAACAGAGGCAGCAAACAGTTGTAACCTTGGTCATTTCATTTTTTCAGAACAAACATTATGGCAGGAAGACTTGATCCCTAATGTATTTTAAAACTATAACTGATCAAAACGTTTAGGGTTGTGTATCAAAACCAAAGTTTACTTACAACTCACAACATTTCTAGCTTGAGCACAGTGACTTCAATTTTGTTTAAAATTCAACATTCATGATAAATCAAAATTTTGTTTTCCACAAGACATTTATTCATTGAAATGTAAAAGGCAATTATATCAGCAAAATTGGTGTCATGAGTCTATAACTGAACACTGAACAAAATAATCGAATAAAAAGCCTGTAAAAACTCATAGGAGGTCACCCCAACATTCAGAGTATTCTTTTATATAGTTGATTCAGCCTGCAGTTCAAGTCTCTCAAGAATTCTATCCTCGTAGTGTATTTTTAAAAAAGTCCAACTGTGAAAGATAATTTTGAAAAGTTGTTATAAATTACATCTGACTGATTTTGTATCAGTTTTACAAGCCTATGAATAGAGTTGTACTTGACTCAGTAAATAACTGTCATCATCTGACAAAATGCTTAGCAACGTAAAAGAATGAATGCAGCTTAATACATTTTTAATGCAAGTTTTTTTTTAAAAAAGAGCTCTGAAAAAAGATGACTGAGCACTTTTGCAGAGTTTTTAGCTGCTTGAACCTGTGTAATATTGATATGTTTATCATTTTTGAGGTATAACGGTGCATTGAAGATTTTTGTTAACAAATAACATTTTTAGCATCAGCATGCAGTAAAACAGAACCTCAAGCTAATTAATTGTTGGAAAGGATGAGGCAACATGCTTATCAGGGGTTGAAATTGTGATATTAGTAACAAGTTCATTAATATTTTGTATGAAATTCCTTTGCTATTTTAAGAAAAGGCATTAACCCTTTCAAACAAGGCACGGGAAAAAGCAACATAAGTTGTTTGGTTTTTGGATCAGTGTCACACTGGGGGAGAAAAATGAACGTTTAAAATGCAGAAACTTGGATATCAGTGCTGGCACCAACCATATTGCTCCATAAGCATCAAAACATGTTCCATCATGTGACTAGAGTGCACTGCAAGCAGTTCAGAAACATGTCAATAGCTGTGAGAGCACGGTGCTATAACAATATAGTTTAAAGGAGCTTTGTCATAGTTTGGAAGTTTTTGTGAAGGATTGTTTCCTGGAGCAGCCACTTCAGAGCTGCCATGTTGACTGTCAGAGATAGTTTGTATTGTGGCAGTAGTTACACCTCCTGCAATACACAGTAACCTACTCCAAGGCATTTTGGTGTTATATTAGTTTTGAAATATTATGTGGAGTAAAATTTTGTGTGGGTGTGATAGTCCTCAATAGAATATTACTGCCCTATTAATCATGCCATTGCCCATTTCCCTGCCTGACCAGAAATAAAAACAGGAAGTGCTGGAAATACTCAGCAGGTCTGGCTGCATCTGTAGAGAGAGAAACAGAGTTAATGTTTCAGGTTGATGACCAATCATCTAATGATGAAAATGCTTTACTTATTATTCATCATTTTCTTTGCAATGCTGATGGCATTTTGTACCATTTTTAGGATTGACAGGCAAAGATACTGGGATGAGGAGAAGTACTTTCCATAATGAGGTTCACTGTTGGTCATTCCAATATACTCACTTGTACATCTTGCAGTCAGGGAACAGCACTGAAAAAGCGGAAAGCTGAAATGATCAATAGTAATAGTAATAAAGCAGACTAAGGCTGAACTTCATAGTGCAAATTTAGACATTTATACCTCAGTAATTTTCCCCTATAGTATCCAGAAAATAATTATGGATGAAACTTTCAACTTCAGTGGCCTGTTATACAAACTGCCCAATTGTCAATAGAAACACAATTGGATGGGCTATATAAGAGGTGCTACCACCAGTTTTTGCTCTGATCAACGACTAATGTTCCGCCCTATGTCTCAGTGTTAATGGCTAAATATTTGAATATTTGATATACCGTATACAAGTAATTGCATAAAACATGAAGGGTCCAAAATTCTGCTCTTGTGTATCTCCAGTGTTGTTGCCTGAGGGGTGGAAAATGGGGTAGAATCCAGGAAATTCTAGTTCCGAGGGCAGACACAGGAATGAATTTTCACCTTTGGGCCACCAACCAGTGGAGCAGGAAAAATAATATGAATGAAGGTTACTTGTGTCAGGTTTTATGTTTAAAACCTGTTTTTAAGAATACTATCATATTTGTCAATTAAGATTCTAAGTTCTACTTCTAAAGGCTGTGTGACACTAAAACAAAATGCACCACCACTGAGCTTTATTACATTTAATGAAGTTATAATTAGCATTTCCCCCTCTTTATCTGACATTTTCTATGATTCCATAGAAAACTAAATCAATATATTCTTTTGGGCTTTCTACTTTTCCCTTAAATTTTGACTCTCTCTTCATACATTGTCAAAACAAACATTTCCAATGGCCAATTACTTCTTAGTCTCCCAATTACTAAATCATTGTTGAGGCTCCCTCGAGATCATCTTGGAATCTTGAAATAAAGCAACTTTCTTTGAAAGAATGCAATGGTAATAAAGAAGGCTCTGTCTGCTTAGGCTGCTTCAGGTTGATACTCATCAGTTCTCAGCACTCTTTGTAGTGAGACTTTCTGGAAATAAAGGATGGGGAGAGGTTTGAAGTGGAAGTGGATTTCCAGGATCAAATAAGGGTCAAGGGATAAGAGTTTAATGGTGAAAGCAAACACCAAAAAAAAGTAAGTAATCAATGTGTCTAAAAAGTGGCAATCTCAGGTGAACTGCAATTAGTCTTATTATGCTTCAGTCCCTGAGGGCAGGACTCCAGTGCTCTTTCTGCACATAATGGCACCTTCAGGATGTTTGGCTAGACTAGCGTGTGGTCCTGCCGTAAATGGAGCTGTCACTTTTGAGTGCAGAATAAAACCTGGGACATGGAAAGAGCAAGAAGGCACTGTAATTGAAAGGCTAGTGTTATGCATAAATTTGCCACAATATTTGGTAATGTACCATAGTGGCATCAACAATTGCTTTTTTTTTGAACATCAGGTTTGAATCTGGTTACCAAGCCAAAGTTTTGGTACTCACAATACTTTGGTGAGATGTCCGATAATTAAATAGAGAGTACAGATAAAAGTGGTGGTGGTCCTTATTCATTCACTTTTGATCAAATGAAATCATTCAGAAAGTGTTGGACATACACTGAAGAGTTTGGGTACAAAATATTGTTATGATGATTGGCAGTTTGTGTGGACGCATAATAGTTACCGTGAGCAACTCTACATCCACTCAACTAGACTTCAGGGGATTTGATAGATGCAACATTTTCACAAGAGCACATACCACTTCTAATTGCGCCACCAGGAAATGAATACATAATTCCATTAGGATTGGTTCCTCTGGCCTAACATCCAGCTGCTAATTTTGTTAATTAAAATCAAATAAAATAAGTGCTTTATTGTTATGACAGCTCGAGATGTAAATAGTAATCATTTGTTTACCAGTTATATTATTAGAGAAATTATTAAATACACAAAATAGTGGTGCACAGGCACAGGAAAACAAAATGTTTTAACTTCTGCCCTTGAAAATATATATTTTTAATTTTTCCCTTTTTGTCTATGTCACACATTATTTGCAAGCCAAAATCATAGGCAAGTGACCTGCTCTCTGACCTCTACATTGCTGTTCTTGAACTGGTGCCAGGAGATATATGACAGCAACTAATTTTCTCTAACTATGGGGACACACAAGATGAGATACCACAAGCTGTAAGAGTTCACCCTACTCAAGTCTGCACACCAAATTTTGCAGGTGACTTTTGACATTTCGTGAAGAGGATGCACCAGTTGAAGTAAATTTGATTAAAATGATCTAAATTGTGAAAATTCACATTGACGAATAGATTCAAAATTTCCAATTAGGATTACATTAAATTTCAGCTTCAGCTCAAGACAGGTCTGACGAACCAGTTAATATTAAAAATAAATCACTGGAGTTGACTTCAACCCTTTCCATCCTGCAGAAACTAGGCAGGTGGGCAGTTAAAAACAAACAGGTTACTTACCCACTTGGAGGTTGACCCTTTTGCACTATGTCAGATTTTAGCCTTGCGGGTGGATGAAGCAGTCGGAGACCAGATGAGCCTATGCAAATTTGGGTCCTAGTACATAAATTGGACCTCACGTGACTTTCAACTGGAGCCTGAGTGGGGATGTCACCCCAGCTTTCCCATCAAGTTAAAGCAGGTCAGCAGCTGGTCTGCAGGCAGAAGATGCCCTCCACAGTAAGTGTAAAACTTACCTTTGTGGGGCCAGGAGAAGTAGGAGTGCTCCTTTAAGCCCCACAAGGGAAGTCACAACTCCCCTGCCCTGGACTTCATCACCCCACACCACCACACCCCCACCCCACCCCTGCACAACCACTATGGGATCATGTCGAACATTCCTCAAAACTTACTTGCTTTCCTTTTGTGCTGGCCGGTGACCTCTGAACATCCGAACTTCCCCTCCCACCCACCTGCCAGCTGCTGCTTTTTCCCCTTTTTGGTGGGCAGCTTATTGGCAGCTTGGAGATGAGGCTGGTGAGTGAAAGTACTTTGGACCTAGCTGGAATTTATGCCAGCCGTGCATTTCACACTACTCATATCCTCCGCATGCCCAAAAACCACTCAGGGTTAAAAATCAATGGCACTGTATCTTTTCCTTAGCGTTCAATTTAGTATCAAAATTAGGGTTGATTTATTTGCAATTGTTTTCCTGTCCTTTCAAAAGAATTATAAGTGATTGAAGTTACTCATTGATTAACTCATTACCTTTAAGATAATATATTTAAAAGCTGCGCTTGCATTTGTAATTGTGGAATTTTCCCCATTTCTTCTTTCTTTTAGGCCTGCACCAAATTGACAGCATAAGCTGTCATACCAATGCCAGAGTTCTACAATTACTGCTCCTTAACCAGCCACCATGAGAAGAAGCTTTGGTTGACTTAAACCCCAATATCTCCTTTCTCCCAATTAGCACTTGCACTTCACACAAATCCTTTGCTCCAAAGGGAAAATTGTGGTGAAATTTCAAAAATATTGCTTGTATTTCAATCTGTTTCCTTTGTTGCCTTCTGCTCAAGCAAAGCAGATCTCTGCAATCTGTGCCGATAAGTGGAAATTTGGTTCAGTCAGTACTACTGTTGCTTCTGAATCAGAAGGTCATAGGTTCAAGCTCCCTATAGATTTCAGCATATATCTAGGCTGGCACTTCATTGCAGTACTGATGGAGTGCTTATTGTGGGAGGTGCTATCTTTCTGATGAGATATTAAATGGAAGCTCTTTCTGCCTGTTCAGGTAAACATAAAAGAATCCATTGCAAAATTTGATGAAAAGCAGAGGGTTATCCGGGTCTCCTGGCCAACATTGCTCCCGAAATCAAGCCAGAAGCAGATAATCTGGGCATTCAAATATGCTACATAGGTGACCTTATCGTGTGCAAATTGACAACTGCAATTGCCTACATAACAACAATGATTGCACTTCAAAAATAATACATTGGTTTTAAACAGCCATAGGATGTTCTAAAATTGTGGTAACATGCTGCCTTTCCTGCCTGGGACACCATCAGTGGAGCATGGATCCATTCTAATGTACCCCCACCCTTCTGCCTCGTGGCCACCTCCACGGAGCTGCCAGGCTTGGCACTCAGCGAGAGGCTACTCCAACACTGGAACATCCAGGCGGAGTCCTTTTCATTCCCTTCATTAGTCTGAGATGCTAATTATTGGCTATCTGCTGATACTTTCCAAGTTTACTCCTGGACCTAGCTTCCAGGCTGCCTCTGTGGGACAGGGAAGTTGTCGTGCTTTGCTTTCACTGAAAAGTTGAAAAAATGAAGTTTAAAACCTGACCAACTGCAGCATTGTGAAATACAAGTCCGTAGGACATGATTATATTTAACACAGCTTCACTCTCCAGTTATATTATAAGTTTTGTGTTGCTGTCATTTAGTAAGGATGAGGAATTTAACATAAAAGCAAAATACTGCAGATGCTGAAAATCTGAAATAAAAACAAAGTGCTGGAAATACTCAGCAGGTCTGGCAGCATCTGTGGAGACAGAAGCAGAGTTAACGTTTCAGGTCTGTGACCTTTCATCAGAACTAAGGAATTTCACCCCAATTTTAACTAGGGAGGGAATCGGTTGTGCGGAGAGTGCCGCAAGTGGCATATCCCTCCAATTCTATAGACAGGTTATTTTTCATTAGAAGACTCAAATAATTTGGAGTGTAATTGTTCTGTGTTAACAAGGACAGAGCACCATTTCTGGAACAATATTTAGTGAAGCAAATTGAAATCCCTTTGGCTCCCACTCATTGATCAGAACAACGCAGTCTTCTAGATTCCTGGAGCCTCTGCTAGTTAGAGATAAAATATAAATATAAGAATGGATAACTGCCATGTTGGCCACTTTTCTGGGTATAAATCTGCCAAATAACAAACTAATTGCAAGCATGTAAAAATTAGGAACCACAATCAAAGGAGAAAAGGGTCAAGATTAAGGCAAACTTTATTAGTCAACGAAAAACAGACATGTGTTAGTAATTACCCCCTCCCTCCGACAAAAGGTGACCTTCAATTTATACACTTTCATAAAATGGTAATAAAATTTCATTGCCCTTTCTTGAAAAGCAGGTGCCCATTCATTTCACAAACTATTTATCTATAAAATGATGGCTTCAGAAGAAGTTCTAATGAAAATAGGAAAACTTACTTTAAAGCATAAGAAGGTATCTAATGGCCAAGTGAAGTGATTGAAATCCCATTTATAACCTTTTAACTCAAGTCATCCTGCTAAGTACACTCACATGGAATGTTGCCTTTGTCTCAACCCATGTCTGTGCTGGAATGTTAGCAAAGTCAGGAGAATCCCTTCACATAAAAAGAGCCAGTGCAGGAAAATAAATCTATACACAAGAAGGAATAAAGCAGATGTCTAACAGAATTTTGTCAAAAGGAAAATGCTTATTTCAGTAAGTTGCTCATAACATGCTGGTGCATTAATCAATATGACGGTTAGAAAAAGATGTAAAATGAATTAGGATGAGGTTTAAATGCTGAAACTGAAGCCTGTGATACAGTTTTTGCTCATTCTGGAGTTGGGACATATGCCAATCCTCTTCTTACCTCCCCAGCTCCATTATGCTTTAATTTTTTTACAGCCATGATCTTGTTCTGAGTTTACTACAATTTCCACAGACTTATTCATACTCATTAGGACCCCAGTTTTGTGTTCAGTGCACTCCACGCACTTCCTGAAAACCACAGGTACCCTGAGCTTTGAGGTTTTAATGTTGGAAATGCCCAATGCCCACAAACATATAAACTGTCTGTTTACAGTCTATGCTGTGTTTTTATTGAGTCTTCATGTTGGAATTCAAAGTCAGTATACACCTCTTAGTGTGCAGATGGAGTGGAGCGAGTCTGTTTGTATAACTGGCAATGAACAATGCACAATGTGTGTCATATTTCCTCCACTATTAAAGCAGCCCCCAAGAAGCCAGGGTTCCTCTTTCATCATAAATCCTTCCTTTCCCTTCAACAAACTCATGTGCGGAACATTGTTCCCATATCTGGCCATGCTTTTCTAATGCCTTTCTCGCATTTCTGGACAGGACAAAACAAAATTGTTTGTTAGGTGATCATACTCTCTTCTCTAGCTCCCAACCTCCCTTTCTTCATCACAACCTTTCTTCTCTATTGATCTAATCAAAACTATAAGCTTCAAATATGCCACCCTCCACATTCTGGGCTAGATTTCCAAAAGGCATTAAACTACTTAAAAAAAAAGCAAACAGCACTGTTACAATTAGACCAATAGGAATGCAGGTTTCTTTCTCTTCATTAAAAGCTGACTAAGTTAAATACAAAACTTATTGCATTCTCTCCTACAGCATGTCATTCTGTCCTAGGACCTCAGAATTATGGAACTCCGTAACATCCCCTCAGCCATTCCTTTCCCCTACAATCTTTAAATCAGATTTCTAATATCCAGATTTGATGCCACCTAATCACTACTTCTTAATTTATCCTCTTTTTCCATTTATTTGGTGGCCTATATGACCTGAATTGAGCCTTCCTACTATATCCACTCAATCCAGTCTGCAATGCACAAGAGCATCAAGCAGGTCACCAATACCCTGTTTCCTCCAGCCAATCATTACAGAGCTTTGAGATTTACAGAACTGGCCATGTACCTCACGGAACTGCCAAGGCACCAGAAAACCAGACTGATGGTTTTATCAATAGGAACAGATTTCATTCCAGTAATATGCATCTGGTCTAGCGCACCCCAACAGGAGCATGCAAGTCTGTGCCAGGTTTTCAGGTAGCAGTCAGGACATTTGTCTGTGTTACAAGGAGTTTCTTTTCAAGGCTGGGCTCCTGAGTTTGCATCTCTGTCCTGCTTGGAAGAGTTGGGAGCTGTCTCCTGGCCTGACTCAGCCACCACTACCTGCTCCTGATCATTTGTGCTGGCCAGGGACAGGCACAGACATGTTGCACCATGGATATTTGACAAAATTATTGACTCAGCTATGGATACGGGTGCAACTAACCTGTATATAAATTGTATAGCCAACGTAATGCCATCAAAACACAGTCCTATTTAAACACATTTCTCCCTAGTTAGTGAAATACCTGGCATTGTCTTTGCTTGCACAAGGAGTCAATGTCTGCCCACACACTTGAGCGATGCAGAGAATTTGGATAGATGTCCGTCTGTCAGGAGTGATCTTTATCCCTTTCTCTCTCTCTCCATACCCTTCCCTATCCCTCTCTCCTCTATGTCCAGCACTCTCCCCTCTGTGTCCTCTTCTCTCCCCCCACCTCTGTATCCCTCTCCCCCTCTCCCTGCACTCCTCTGGCCCCCTCCATGCCTCCTCTGCCCCTCCCTCTGGCCTCTCTCTATCACCCTTCTCACTCTCTCTCAATCCCCCCTTCTCTCCCTCCACCATCTGCCTATAAAAAAACAGCTTGCTCTGGCTCAAAAAAAAGGTCTTGCCTTTCCAGTTGTTTCATTTGTTCCTGTGCGCTATTATATCTGTTCAGACACAAGCAGGTAGCACTCAATTGATGGCTCCACTTTTCCAGGCGAGTCCCGCCTCCGCCCACGCTCCAATTGGACAAGCTCCGCGCACAGGCAAACCATTCGCGATTTTGATTGGCGGGCTGTAGAAACTCGTCTGACGCACCGATCCTTTGTGTTTTAACACAAGTTTAAACGCTTGGAGCAAGATACTTAAAATTACCACGGACCATGGTGTTCGTGTACGGACATGTTCCAACGACTGGTGCTGGCTGCTTCACCAAGTGATTTAATTCACTGTCTATTCCACCCAAGTTCCTGATCTCTGTGTTGCTGGAGGGAAAGGATGAGCACATAACTGTGCAACCTTAGGAGGTCTTCCCTCCTCTGAGCTATCATCCTTCAGGTGCTGCTGCTGAGAAGGACATTGAGAAAAGGCACAAGAGCTATCATACCACCGACAGGCTAAACAGTAGTAGATGTCGGGCTTCAAAATGCAGCTTAAAGTTGTCAAGCTCAACTGAATGAGCATTTTTTTTTAGGGACATGAAGGGATGCAAGTAACAGACAGATATCCTTTTGAACCAAACCATTGTTCTTGGCAGCTCAAATGTTCATTGTTCTTGAAAGTCCCCTGTTTTTCATGCCTCCTGCTCTATCTTGGTGAGTGCCATGAAGCTTGGCCTCCCCCACCACCCTCCACCCAACATCCCAGAGTCTTACTCCTTTTCCTTGTGTTATATGTTGTTTTCTCCTGCAGAAAGAGGAGCTGTGTTAATGTGTGGTAATTGAAAAAGAGAGTGCATGTGTAGGACTTCTGCATATAGTGCATTTGCAGAGAGGGAGAAGGAGCAAGATGCAAACAGGATGGTGAGGTGATGAATGGAAAGCAAGTGGCTGGAGTGTGAAGTGAGGAAGGAATCATGTTGGGAATTCCTGATTATGCAATTGCTACCATATGAGAAGAGATTGCTGTTAGTTGCTGCTGGGTGAAAGCAACAAACAAGTGGTGAGTATATTTTTGGAATGAGAATGGGAGGTGGGATAATATGTCTTTGTGATTAGTGGAGAAGGATGAGATACAGGAGAGGGAATTATTCAGAGTGTTGAGGGAGGAGAGGAAATGATTGTTTCCAGATGTTATGCAGAGAAGGATGAAGAAATGAAGAGTTACACTACCCTTTTGTTCATGTCAGGTCTTTGAAGTATATTTTACATTGAATCCAGGTCCTTGGGGTGATGCTTCTGGAACTCACAAGCTCAACCATCTTTCTCCAGGTCTGCTGTACGTAGCTCTTGGGAATTTTCTTTCCATTTCTGGGAAAGAGAACCTCCTTCGTTGCCCTGACCTTTTCAATGAGGACTTCCAGGAAGGTGTCAGATAACCTGCGGTAGTCTTGCAATTCATTTGGAAAAATTAGCTCTTAGCAGTAATATTAACAATCTGGCAGAAGTGAATGCAACCGCCATTTAAGTGGTGCATTCACGCTCTCAATAAGCTTCAGCTGGCCTGCTGAAAATTCTACTCTGCAATTGGCCCGCTCCTGACATGATTTGATGGACAACCCACGATCATATTATAAAGATGGCAAGTAAAGTCGTTGAGTCTCACACTGTTGAAGTCATTTGTGGCGGCTACCCCACTAGACTGGCACCTCTGTCCAAAGGCCAATTTTGGTTGACTCTCCCTCGAAAGGTTCTGGTAAATAAAAATCCGAGTTTGTCTAGTGCAACAAGCAGTAATTAAGTGGCTTATTTTCCAAGCTTAAATATGGGGGAGGGGGGCTGGGGTTAAAAATAAACAACTTAACCACTATACCATTTATTGATTTTCAAGAATAATCTGCGTTTTCCACAAACTTCGGTTATACATGCTAACAGAATTTTAAACAATGCTTGTAGATTGTTTAAAATGTAATGGTTTTCTCAAAATAAGTGAAAATATCAGCATTTCAACCTCCAAAAGAAGTCTTTCGGCCTGATTTAAAAAGTAGAACTTTTTCGAATTACTGAGTATTTCTAATTAACACACACTATGGAAGCCACTTGCAACAGATATTTGTATGGTGCATGTAATATTACATTGTACAATTCTCCAGTAGCATTAATGCCTATAAAGTTCCAACATAAAACCCACATCATTTTTCAATGCACAAGGAAGATATCAGTTATTTTGCAGAATAGACAACTTCCCCAGCAATTACTTGTTATTGGGTGCTTATCTGTAAAATTAAAAATAGTTTAAGTAAAATATGGGTGAGTATAAATTTTCTATTCCAGAATTTTACTCTCAAATAAAGTTGATTAGTGCACCGTAAATATGTTTTAATAGCCCATACCTTCCTCATCTGGGCAATCACAGGCGCATACTCCCCACAATTTACCATCAGTTCATTATAATGGGCAGAAAATCACTGGTACATATTCCTGGTGAGAGAGTCACCCAGGGGACTATGCTTTTTTTGAATTCATTCTAGGGATGTGGGCATCATTAGCAAGTCTGGCATCTATTACCCATTCCTAATTGCCCTGTTGTAGTGATTTTCTACAACCATGTGACTTGCTAGGCTATTTCAGAGAACAGTCAATCGTATTGGTATGGGATTGGAGTCACATACAGGCCAGACTAGGTATGGACGTTATATTTTCTTTCTTAAAAAAATTAGTGAACCAGTTGGGTTTTTATGATGATGCAGCAGCTTCATGGTCACTTTTACTGATGCCAGTATTTTATTACCAGGTTTTTTTAAACCGTATTTAAAATTGCCATAGTGGGATTGAATTTACATTCTCTGGATTTTGAGTCCAGGCTTCCAGATTACTCATCCAGTATCATAATAATGATACCAGTATACCCTTAATTCAGTCCTTAATCCCACATGTTTACACCATTTTCCAAAACAGTCTTGACATTTGTGGCCTCTCAGCTTAGAAATTACTGTTGCCAAACATTAATTGGTGAGTCTTTAATTTGTTGGCGTGAAATTCCTCTGCAGGTATAAATGGTTTAATAATATCCAAATAGCAGGTACAAGAAGTGCATAAAACATTTATCTGCTAATATCAGCAATACTGATTTCTAGGTTTATGTTAATTATCAGAGATATCTTTCCTTTTAAAGCTGCAGGATGCAGGGCATGATTACTGAGGCCTCTTCCTTTACCCCACGACTCCTGACAATCCGACCAGATCTGAAACTTGTGCTAAAGAGAGAATTGCACCGTCATCTTGACTACATCAATTTGACTGCTACCTATTCAAAGTAAAAATGTAATTACAAGGTCTTGTGGGATTTGCAACTTTAAAATTGTCGGACTACATTTTTGCTATGAAATTGATTTACAAAAATTATTTAACAGTACGATATTCAATATTGACAGTGGATGAAAGTGGAAAACTGCAGCAAACAATCACTCAATAGCGTACAGGAATATTCCAGGCTGTATAATCCAATTAAACTAAACATGCATCAGCAACAATAACAAGATTGCCCACAATTCCTTCTGTTGGAATGCACTGCAAGTGATATTTTTGTGAATATACAGTCTGATTGCCTTATGCAAGGATCACATTTACAATGATACTTTCTTACTTCTCTGATTGGCAGAACAGTAATCACGTGTTGCAGTTCTTCTCTCTACTGCTCTTCCTCGAAGATGCTCCTTAAAACCTTTCTCTATGACCAAGCTTTTGGCCACCTGTCGAAAGATCAATTCAAATTTTGTTTGATAATGCGCCTGTTAAGCATCTTGGGGCATTTTACTAAAGACTTTATATAAATGCAAGTCGTCATTGTTGTTTCAGGGTTGCAATAGTTATCCTGTTAATATCATTTTCAAATGAGATGGCTGTGATGGTTTCATTCACATGCACTCTCCATGTGCCGTACTTAAAACAAGATGGGAGACTTGACATGGACCTTTTCAGTCCTGTTCAGTTAAAATCCATTGTCTTTCCCGCATTGTTAGTTCAAGGTAAAAATGTTCGATTACTCAAAGTTCAGGGTGAGGCAGCCCTTTTCATATTTATTTTAGGTAAATACTTTTGCCCTGTTTTTCTCTTCTATTAACAGTTAAGAATTTTGAGTTTGTTTTGAGAAGCTGCTTTTTTTTGTTCTGGATTCTTTGTGTTGACATTTAGGAATGTGGAATTTATACCTCAGAATGTTCTTTTATTGTTCCCTCCTTTTATGTTGAGTCTTCAGGAATTTAGAATGTGTTCTTCAACTCCAACATTTTTACCAGGACTCAATAATGACTAGTCAGCTAGGCAGGAATCTTGCTTTTTAGTAAGCCATTATTTATTAATCATCAGTAGCACATTATAAACTATCAGAACAGAGTTTTGGGAAAATGGGCACAAGATAAAATATTTCTGAAACTCTAAAAATATTATCAATGGATTCAATGAATTTCTTGGGTGGTTGCTTTTGTTAGAAGAGCAGTGTCTTCATTTTTCAGAGGGGAAGTGAATCCTGCATTTTGTCCTGAACTTACTTCTATTTCTTAGCCCCTATCTCCACAATTTTCCTTCTGTCCCTAGAAGGCACTGACAGCATTCATTCTCCGGGACCTTCTCTCTATATGTAAGCCAAAACTGTGATTGTTGGTCAGCTCCTTCACTGTGGGGCCATCGTAGGTCAGCTCAATTCACATCTTACTCAATGCCCACAGGTATGCACCTAATAGCAGAGGTTAGTGGAACAAGTACTCGAACCAATTTCTTTTCCCCAGAAACATGCTGAGGACAGTTGTACTGTGTCCGATGTCCCACCATAATCAATCTTGCTTCTGAAGAAATATTTGAGATTCAACTACTGCTCCCCTCACAGAGGTCTTGATCTCAGCCATGCAAATAAAGAGACAGGTAATGGAGAGACAGGTACTTCCTCATAGGGAAGGAAGAAATATAACCAAAAGTGGCTATTTAACCTTTCCCACTATTGGAATTCAGAGAGGCGAGTGGTTAATAACAGTTAGTGACTTACCTGCCAATGTCCCACTCTTCTGGGCAGGTGGCAAGGACACCCACCTGAAGCTGGCCCTGCCTTCTTCAAATATGCAGATGGTGATTCGATGATGTTATTGGACTCCAACTGAAGTTTTAACTGGTGGCTTTGTGAGAAGATGATCAGAGGCCAGAAGAGGCCCAAGCAGGTGAGGCTTTTTAATTTTTTTTTTCTTTCCTTGTGGGACCAAGAGGTGTAGGAGTGCTCCTCCAAGCCCCACAGGGAAAGTTTAGGCCTCTCCTGTTCTGAGGTTCCCCCCACTTTTCAAATGTGAGACCTTCCCAAAAACCTGACTGCTGATGGCAGTTCCTTCAATCCCAGGTATTGCACAACATTTTGCTCCTGCCCATCAACCAGCTGCTGCTTTCTACCCATTTCAAATGAGCAGCTGACTGGGGGATGTAGATGAAATACAAAACCGTCTGTACGTCACATTACTTAGGTCAGGGGGAATTACTGTCCACTCTTCTGCCCAATTCCAGCTCCTGGTTAAAATCAGGTCTAAATTGTCATCTCTGGTCTCTCTCATCATTGTTTTGTTTTCTGATTACACAGGACCACCTGGATAACTAGTTGCCCATTCACTCAAGTGGGAATGGTGCATAGCAATGGCATGAAAAAAGGCATTAATAAAGATAAAATGAATTCAGAAAACAAACAAATGTGGTTTAATATTGGTTGAAAAGATTCGATGATAGAGCTGGTATCTTCTTCATGAATTAGTGCCAATGGTCTTCTCAGCCCTTATTTACCTATTCAAGTGAGATCATTCGGGGGGGGGGGGGGGGGGGCTAGACGGCAGTGCAGAGATAATACCAATAAATCACAACTTGCCTAGTGACAAAACTAGTAGGTATTACTCTTGCAAGAGTATTAAATAGCCAGTTTTCAGTAAAAATAATTCACACTATAGGAAGAGAATCTGCACAATCATTATCAAAGCACATTTTTTGAAATACGCATGTTTCTCGAAGCATGGTAGCTGTTAATATTGACACCATAAAGAATTAATTCATAATGTCCAGTAACTATTCAGATTCCTTGAAGGGTTAATTCTAACGCATAGGCCAACTATTTAAATAATGGGTGGCATAGAGACAGATGACCCCGACTTGAACTAAAACAATTCTTCCTACTTTTTAATGAGCCATGCATCAGAATCAACCAACCCCTTAGGCATCTGTTCATTTTGCTAAGGTCATTAAGGGCTTCTAAAGAGGTCACACATTTCTGTCCTTCCAGTCCATTATATATCATGTTCATTTGACAATTCTGTACGACAGGTGCCTCAACAGACTAAACAAAGGGATGTCACTGACAGTTTATTTGGTATCTACACTTCTCTTCTATGCACATACTTCTCTATCAACTATTGTTGGACTTCTGGTCTGACAATTCCTGACACCTCTGAGATACTGAAGAGTCTTTGTTCTTTGACATAAAAGCCTGAGGACTGACTACTGTAGCACAGCTTGCAAGAGCTATATTTTTCTATTGTTTTCAAATCTATATCCTGATAATTGAATGGCAAGTGAAGCTGCAGAAAAGGGCACTTGGGGTTACTCAAAGCCAGTAAATCAAGTGCAAAATGATTTTCTTACAGAATCAGTTCAAGTTCATTTGTGTCTTTTGTGGTGTCCTGTAAAAAATTAGGATATTCACATCCAAAAGTAAAAATTATAAACCTCTATTTCAGTATTCTATGCTTCACTGCTTCAGTTAAACTAGAAAAAAAAAGATTTCTGGAAGTTAATGGAACAAAAAGCAGGCCCAAGTTATTTTAACTCACGGGACTCATTACAAACTCACTGGTGGGCTTACCAGCAGGTCAGTGAATCAGGTAGTAAACCCGCTGGCGAGATTATAATAAGGCCTTATTTTGCTGCAGTGGGTGAGTTTTGAATTGACACCAAAAACACAACTGCCAAAAACTGGCCCGGAGCTAAAATCGGGGCCTAATGTTTACTTCCAAGTCTTCATTCTCTGAGGGTATTCTTATAGTTTATTTGTTTCACATTTTACTGGGGGTAATTTTCAGCCTGACCACAGGCAGAAAACTGGTGGTAGCAGATCATCCACCTATTATTCACCCTATCCAATTTTCTTTCCATTGAAGCTTGTGGATAGGAAAATCATGTGGGGTATACAGCAGCCTCCTGATCTGCAATCAATCGTACATCTATGCCCAAACTGTAAATGACCTAATGTAGCTTTACAGCACTGAATTTCCTCAGACATTTTGCCACACTGCAGCTGTAACTTCAGCAGAAATGACTCAGAAACCCTGTTCATATCGGTTTACTATTGTAGTAACAGTGAATTCTACTGTATGTACTGTGAGGTTGAGTTATTGTATCCTTTTAAAGAAATCAGTTTCCTTGTTTTTTGTTTGCCTTTGTTCTTTGCATGTTGTAGCTATTCCTATAATTCAAAATTTCCCCAAAATAAAGTTGCCAAGTGGATTATTAAATTACAAATGGAGGTCCGCATTATTAGCTAAAACAACCAGAATCTTTTCTAAATCCCCCATGCGCTGAGTCATTCCTTTGTTTTTACAGGTTTTGAGCCTCTCTCAAACTAGCTATTTTAAATTGTACAAGTGAGGGCAAGCTGCCTGATATGCTCTTCTTGTCCTTCTTATGGTGCACGTACTTAACATTTGTTTGGTGCAATATGCCTGACAGACCAGTTCTGATTGGAAACTTGCAAGGAGAATCAAATTGCAGCTATGAAACATCACCGCTCAAAGTTGAAGAGTCAAAAATCTTTCCAGCTTGTTAATAAAATTTAATAAAACAAATAGCTCATGGTAACATATACAGACCCATAAATGTTGCACAGGAATATTTAAGACTTTGAATGCATCCAATCCTTTAAGGAGGTTTCACAATTTCACATACAGTGCCTCTTGAGAAATCACACTTTGGAATTTACGTGTGTGCATTTTCCCATTAAGTAAATATTGTTTAATAGCGACTAATATTTTATTATTTAATTAATACATTTTTTTTTACTCGTTCGTGGAATGTGGGTGTCACTGGCTAGGCCAGCATTTATTGCTCATCCCCAATTGCCCTTGAGAAGTTGGCGGTGTGCTGCCTTCTAGAACTGCTACTGTCCGTGGGGTGTAGATATACCCACAGTGCTGTTAGGAAGGGAGTTTCAGGATTTTGACCCGGCGACAGTGAATGAATGGCGAAATAGTTCCAAGTCAGGATGGTGTGTGGCTTGGAGGGGAACTTGCAGGTGATGCATCTGCTACCCTTATGCTTCTAGGTGGTAGAAGACTTGGGTTTAGAAGGTGCTGTTGATGGAGCCTTGATGAGTTGCTGCCGTGCATCTTGTAGATAGTACACACTGCTACCACTGTGTGTTGGTGGTGAAGGAAGTAAATATTGAAGGTGGTAAATGGAGTGCCAATCAAGCGGGCTGCTTTGTCCTGGATGGTGTTGAGCTTCTTGAGTGTTGTTGGAGTTGCACCCATCCAGGCAAGTGGAGAGTATTCCAGCACACTCCTGACTTGTACACTGTAGATGATGGATAGGCATTGGGGAGTCAGGAGGAGAGTTATTCGTCCCAGTATTCCCAACCTCTGACCTGCTCTTGTAGCCACAGCATTTATGTAGCTGGTCCAGTTCAGTTTCTGGTCAATGGTAACCCCCAGGATGTTAATAGTGGGGGATTCAGCCAAGGGAGTGCCATTGAACGTCAAGAGGAGATGGTTAGATTCTGTCTTGTTCAAGATGGTCATTGCCTGGCACTTGAATGATGCAAATGTTACTTGCCACTTATCAGCCCAAGCCTGGATGTTGTCCAGGTCTTACTACATTTCTACACAGACTGCTTCAGTATCTCAGGAGTCGCGAATGGTGCTGAACATTGTGCAATCATCAGCGAACATCCCCACTTCTGACCTTATGATGGAGGGATGGTCATTGATGAAGCAGCTGAAGATGGTTGGGCCTAGGACACTGCCCTGAGGAACTACTGCAGTGATGTGTTGGAGCCGAGATGATTGACCTCCAACCACGACAACCATCTTCCTTTGTACTAGGTATGACTCCAACCAGCGAAGTGTTTTCCCCCTGATTCCCATTGAGTTTAGTTTTGCTAGGGCTTCTTGATGCCATTCGGCCAAATGCTGCCTTGATGTCAAGGGCAGTCACTCTCATGTCACGTCTTGAGTTCAGCTCTTTTTTCCATGTTTGAAGGCAGAGGTAGATAGATTATTGATAAACAGGAGGTGCAAGGTTATCAGGGGTGGGTGGGAATGTGGAGTCAAAGTTACAATCAGATCAGCTATGATCTTATTGAATAGAGGAGCAGGCTTAAGGAGTCGCGTGGCCTACTCCTGCTCCTAATTCGTATGTTCATGTGATAGCAGGAACAGCATCCTCCCTCACGTGCAATATGGCATCACCCTTCTAATCGCCGATTGCGTCAAACCTGTCTGGAAAAAGCAGTTTCAGGTCTCTAACTGACTCAATGCACTCCATGTTGCAACCTTTTGTACCTTTCAGTGCATTGCTGACCTCATATATTGTGACGATTCATAAATCTTGGCATACTGGAAGTCCTGCGACAGCTGGTCCAGTTATGTCTACAATATAAAACATTTGTGCTAGCCATTCGGAGCTCCCAATACTGCACTGTAAGATTATCGTTCAAATGCACTTGATTGGAGAACCATTGTAGGCTGCACCATAGACTCCCATTTCTTTAAGTGCATGTCCTTCAGAATATGGATGGGCAGAATATTTGCACTTGCTCCGGTGTTGATTTTTACTCTGAGCTTATGCTTGTCACTCTTCTGTGGGCATATAATCCAAATCATGGTGAATGCCTCAGATTGTGTGATAGTATTGACATCTTGATCCAAATTAAATATGTGAAATGCTTGCTCGCTCTTTGCACAAGTGCATTCTTCATCCATGTCCTCCTGGCAATCTGTCTCTCTGCTGATCTGATATACCTGCTTGGGCTTTTGTTGTGTGTTGGTACACCTTTTGTTGCGTTGGACATCACGCCTTGTAGACATTATCTCTGCATGTAATCTGCCACCATTTCTGTGTGCAGTATCTGAGCTCGGCCATCTGCACTGCCTTGCCTCGCATGCCACAAGCTCTGTATTGGTCCTGGTATGCTGGAAAACTGCGAATTGGATGTGTCAGGTCACATTTGCCACAAGGCTTAGCAGACTTTTGAGTCTTGGTTACCATACCAATTGTCATAGCCACCCCCAACACTTGTAACTGTTGGTGCCCAGCCATGATGGCTTCAAATTTCCTTCCAACATTAGATAGTGCTTCTATGGTGTGCCATTTTGTCTTTTTAGCAGGTCTTTTTGAAAGGCCTCTATTGGAGTAGACGCAATTACTATCTCTCACCCATTCCGACAATTCAATATATGTGAATTCACAATATGCAGCTTTGTCTTGGCACCTTGCAACAAACTGGTCAATGGACTCATCTAGCCTTTGCTGGTAGGTCATAAGCTCAAGCATATGTACTCGGCTGTTGACCTTTACCTTCAGTTGCTGCTCCAGGAATGTCCATAACTTGCTAGGGTCCTTCTGATCCTCAGCTGACAATCCCGATGTATTGATCCTCATTGCCAATGTGATCTTAATTTTGGTAGTTTGTTTCTCTTGTTTGCTCACGTCTTGATCAGGAAACACAATTCCATTCGCTTTCAAAACAGTTTAAAATCAGACGCTATGTCCAAAGCCTTGCAATCTATAAGTGGATATCTAAAAGCCATTGTCTTAATAATCCTGCTTTGTTGGCATAAATATAGGACTTTTTCCAGATTTTCCTTTTACAGGCACACTTCTTTGTGCGTCTTTTTTAAGACTGGCTAATCCTGCACTAATGCTGTGGAGGATGAATTCCTGGAGTGTGTTTGAAATGGGTTTCTGGAGCAGTACGTTGAAGAATCAACTGAGGATTGGGTTATTTTAAATTTAGTAGTATGTAATGAGAAAGGGCGAATTAATAACCTTGCTGTAAAGAAGCCTTTGGGAAATAGTGACCATAATATGATAGAATTTTACATTAAGTTTGAAAGTGATATCGTTCATTCTGAAACTAGGGTCTTAAATCTGAACAAATGAAATTATGAAGGTATGAGGGGCAAGTTGAACAGAGTGGTGCCCCTGTTGCATAGCCAGGTGACCTCCTCCTGTCACCTACCAGAAAGAGGACATCCCTCCTCTCCCTCATGGCCTCCTGCATTAGATCCAGGCGGACATCGATGAAGCGAGGGTCTGCCTTGCCCCTAGTGCAGGCCTCCAGCTCCCCTGTGACATCTCATTTCCCTCTGGTGCTGGGAAGGCAAATTGCTCCCTCAGGACAACCAGCAGCTTCAGTGAAGACTGCAGTGGAAGTCTAAATGAGCCACTGCCTCTAAGAGGAAAGAAATCCATCTCCATACCAATAAAGAGCTTTCCCACTTAAAAATTGTAATCTGAATAAGTTTCCCAGGGGAAGGAGGTTTCAGACCCAAAACCAGACCCGGTTCTTGTTCTGTGCCTCCATAATGAGAATCCAACCCAATGAATTCACTACAATATAGGAGTGCCAGTTTGAAAAATTATAATGACAGTTTGTGTTGTGGGTCAAGACACTGTGCTACACCACAATAAAGACAGATATTCAAAATGTACATTATTTTATTCATTCAATAACAGGTATTAGTTTATGTGGTCTTTGATGTAGTAAATGAACTTTCAAGTATCTCCACAAGATGTGTGCTGACTCTAGTCCTTTTAACATACGGCAGCACTGAACTCACACTACTATCTTCAAACTTACTTTTGGGTGACTACCTATTATTAATTATTGGCCATATTCTTAGATAACTAATACTAAGCAGGATTGTTTTTGGATTAAATGCAGAAATTCTTCACTCCAGGGAACCTAGTCTTTAATACAAAAATAAAAGCAAAATACTGCGGATGCTAGTCTTTAATACGTTGATACCTGAAAGGTGCAATGATTGTACTTCAAAAGTTTTACACTGCTTTAAAGTCAACTAACAGAACAGGACCACCCCAAGCATCAAAAGTACTTAAGATCCTTTAGCCACAAAGCATTAGTATATTTACTTTGGCTATCGGCACTGCTGTAAAGTTTTGACTCCATGTTGACCAGGTCAAATAAGTTCTGTCACTGTAAAGAACTGACATAGGAGTAAAGATAGAAAGACAGACCAACATTTATATGGTGCCTTTCAAGACCTCAGGATGTCCCAAAACAAGTTACAACCAATGAAGTGCTTTGGAAGAATAGTTACGGTTGTAATGAAGGAAATGCGGCAGCTGATTTGTGCGCATCAATTGTGACTATGACCAGCCAGTGTTATGGTGATGTTGGTTGGGGGATAAATATTGGCCAAGACATGTTGGAAACTCCTATGCTCTTCTTCAAAATAGTGCTAAGGGATTTTATTTTACATTCACCTCAGAATGCACCTCCTACTGTGCAGCACTGCGTCAGACATGGGGCTCGAACTGACAGCCTTCTGATGCAGAGGCAAGAGTGCTGTATATAAATGCAAGTTGTTGTATCTATCACCAAAGCCATATCTGACTTGAAATATACTTAAATCAATCAAACTAAATCCATTGCATTTGCATATAACATGTTACATGCTTCAAAATTAACACTCAATTTCTGCTTTTTGCATTGCTTTTTTTAAAATTGGATTCTTCTGATTCAGATCCAAAGTCAATTCTTCAGGCTAGTTGAAGGCTTTGCTAAATCAATCACCTTTGTCTAATTCTGCAGCACAGACATGATTCTATTGATACCCTTGGTTTATTGTTAATCATTGAAACTGTATTATTCCACACCTAGATAAAAAATAATCAGTTGTTAATCTACAATCATAAAGGTAAAAGTTGTTCACATTAAAAAGAGCTGATGTACTGCAGCATTGATCACAATAATGAAAGACCTACTGTCTTTCATTTTCTTTAAGAATCCTCTGTTTTTAGGCTTCCAGTAAGCAAGAAGGAACCATCTTCCCACTGAAGACAACTTGTTTGACACTTGAGTTTTACACAAGAAGGAAGCTTCCTATCGATAATTTGATAATGTGACAGTTTCATTGACAACTACTCTCTACTCAAATTACTCTTCAGCCAGTGCCCTCTCTTTAATTGTTTCTGTATTTCTATTTAAGGATGAACTTGCCTGTGGATATCAATGATCAAGCACTATGCTCTAGTTACGAGAAGCTGCTGTCTGTGGTGCAGGCAGTTTTATTGCCGGCCTGTGCCACTGCATGAAAGCCTGATATTGTGTAAAAACAATGCTGTCAAAGGTGGCTGCAGGCAAGGAAGAGTGTGAAAGTAACAACCTGTAAATGGATTACAGAAATAATGAGGCACTGACTGGAAAAATTACTCTGCAGTGGAGCCAGAACCATTTTCAAAGTCTCCAACATAAACAGTCTCTTGTAAAAACAATAGATGTTGAGGTCAAGAGTTCAAGTAATGGTTTTACACCAGTATAGCAACAAAGTAAATCAGCTCCCAAATTAATGCTAAACTATCCCCTCCCTTTATAATACGTGATATTATATGCTACATGGTAGGATGATGGGAAAGATCTCAGCTAATAAACCATCGGGAGGTCAGTTTTTTCTGCTCAAGTTCTTTTGCTATTTCTAACTGCTAAATAGATGCTCTTCAATTTCTGTTCATGCAATTTAATAATGTGTGGCAGCAGCGTGGTGTCCCATACATTCATGGTATCTCTCACTTTCTGTCTCTTCTCTTGCTTGTTGGCAACATTCCATCTTTATCCCATTCACCCGAGTGATCTTTCTCTCAACCCTTATTCCTTCAGTCTTGCTTACACACTTGTATCATAATTCTTTATCATATTCATTCTATATTGGACTTAATCTCATTCTTGTCCTTCCTCTTTGTACCCCAATATCTCCCAAATTATTTTGGTCTTTAATGCCTGCATCTCTCACTGCTTTGATTCATCAAAATGTTCTTTTATTCTAGAAGGCAGAGGCAAATTACTTTGAAAGAATCATAGAAATTTACAGCACAGAAGGAAGCCATTCAGTCCATTGTATCTATGCCAGCTGACAAGTAGCCATCAGCCAAATCCCACTTTCCAGCTCTTGGTCCGTAGCCTTGTAGATTACGGCACTTTCAAGTGCAGATCCAAGTACTTTTTAAAATGTTATGATAGTTTATGCCTCAACCATCCTTTCAGGCAGTGAGTTCCAGATCCCCACCACCCTCTGGGTAAAAAAAAATACTCCTCGAATCCTATCTAGACCTCCTGTCTCTTACCCTAAAACAACGCTACCTGGTTACAGACCTCTTAACCAAGGGGAATAGGGTCTTCCTATCCATTCAATCTAGATCCCTCGTAATTTTATACACTTCAATTTGGTCTCCCCTCAGCTTCTTTTGTTCCAAAGAAAACAACCCTAGAATATTCAATCTTTCTTCATAATTAAAATTCTCCAGTCCAGGCAACATCCTCGTAAATCGCCTTTGTACCCTCTCTCACGCAATCACATTTTTCCGATAATGTGATGACCAGAATTGCATGCAGTGCTGTGGCCTAACTAGTGTTTTATACAGTTCCAGCATAACCTCCCAGCTCTTATATTCTATGCCTCAGCTAATAAAGGCAAGTATCGCATATGCCTTCTTGACCACCTTATCTACCTGTCCTTATCTACCTTCAGAGATCTGTGGACATGCACTCCAAAGTCCCTCTCTTCCTCTACAAATCTCAGTATCCCAGCATTTGTTGTGTATTCCCTTGCCTTATTAGCCTTCCCCAAATGCATTACTCACATTTCTTCAGACTGAACTTCATTTGCCACTGTTCCACCCACCTGACTAGTCCAGGGATATCTTCCTGTAGTCTCCAAATTTCTTCTTCATTATTAACCACACGACCAATTTTTGTATCGTCTGCAAACTTCTTAATCATACCCCCTACATTCAAGTCCAAATCATTGCTATATATCACAAAAAGCAAGGGACCTGGTACTGAGCCCTGCAGAGTCCCACTGGAAACAGCCTTCCAGTCACAAAAACACCCATCGTTACCCTTTGCTTCCTGTCTGAGCCAATTTTGGATCCAGCTTTAACTTGCCTTTGGATCCCATGGGCTTTTACTTTCGTGACCAGTCTGCCTTGTGGGACCTTATCCAATAATTTTCCCACCACCGAGGTTAGGCTGACTGGCCTGTAATTAAAAGGGAGAAAGGGATAGACTGAGTAAACAATGGTACATTAGCTGTCCTCTGGCACCACGCCTGTAGCCAGAGAGAATTGGAAAATGATGGTCAGAGCCTCCTCTATTTCTTCTCTTGCTTCCCTTAACAGCCTAGGATACATTTCATCCGAACCTGGCGATTTATCCAATTTCAAAGATGTTAAATTCCTTAATACTTCCTCTCTCACTATATTAATTTTATCTAATATTTCACACTCCTCCTCCCTGATTGCAATGTCAGTATCATTCCTCTCTTTTGTGAAAGCAGATGCCAAGTATTCATTAAGAACTATACCTCTCCGCCTCCACACATAGGTTCCCTTATGGTCCCCAAATGGCCCTACTTTTTCTTTCGTTATCCTTTTGCTCTTTAAGTATTTATAAAATATCTTTGTGTTTTCCTTGATCTTACTTGCCAATATTTTTTCATGCCCTCTCTTTGCTTTGCTAATTTCCTTTTGAATTTCACCCCTAATCTTTTTATAATCCTTTAGGTTTTCTGCAGTATTGAGCCCTTGATATCTGTTATAAGCTTCCTTTTTTTTTTCTTTATCCTCTCCTTGACATCCAGGGGGCATTCAATTTGTTAGTCCCACCCTTTTTCTTTAAGAGAACATACTGGCTTTGAACCCTCACTATCTCTTCCTTGACTGCCTCCCACTGATCTGGCACTGATTTACCTTCAAGTAGCTGTTTCCAGTGCACTTTAGCCAAATTACATCTCAGCTTCGTAAAATTAGCTTTTACCCAATTGAGAACTTTTATTCCTGGTCTATCTTTGTCCTTTTCCATAACTACCCTAAATCTAACTGAATTATGATCACTTTCACCAAAGTGGTCCCCAACTGATATCCCTTCCACATGCCCAGTTTAATTCACTGACACTAAGTCCAGAACTTGTTGGGTTTGCTATATACTGGTTAAAAAAAAAGTTCTTCTGAATGCATTTTAAGAATTATGCTCCCTCTATGCCTTTCATACTAATTCTATCCCAGTTCATATTAGGATAGTTGAACTACCCCATTACTGCCCTATGGTTTTTGCACTTCTCAGAGATTTGTCTAGGCTTGTATCCGCTGGGATTTAGAAGAGTAAGAGGCGACTTGATTGAAACACATAAGGTCCTGAGGGGTCTTGACAGGGTGGATGTGGAAAGTATTTTTCCCCTTGTGGGAGAATCTCGAACTAGGAGTCACTGTTTAAAAATAAGGGGTCACCCATTTAAGACCGAGATGAGGAGAAATCTTTTCTCTCAGAGAGTCGTGAGTCTTTGGAATTCTCTTCATCAAAAGGCAGTGGAAGCAGAGTCTTTGAATATTTTTAAGGCAGAGGTAGATAGATTCTTGATAAGCAAGGGGGTAGAAGGTTATCGGGGGTAGGTGGAAATGTGGAGTAATCAGTTCAGCCGTATTGAATGGCGGAGCAGGCTCGAGGGGTCAAGTGGCCTACACTTGCTCCTAATTCGTATGTTCGTATGTCTACATATTTGCTCTTCTATCTCCCTCTGACTGTTTGTGGGTCTATAGTACACTTGCAGTAATATGATTTCCTCTTTTTCATTCTTCAGTTCAACCCATATGGCCTCATTTGATGATCCTTCTACCACATCATTCCCTTGTCACAATCATAATCATTTCTTTAATCAATATTGCTAACTCCTCTCCTTTTGTATCACCCTCTATCTTTTTTTTTTAAGAGATACAGCACTGAAACAGGCCCTTCGGCCCACCGAGTCTGTGCCGACCATCAGCCACCCATTTATACTAATCCTACACTAATCCCATATTCCTACCACATCCCCACCTGTCCCTATATTCCCCTGCCACCTACCTATACTAGGGGCAATTTATAATGGCCAATTTACCTATCCACCTGCAAGTCTTTTGGTGGTGGGAGGAAACCGGAGCACCCGGAGGAAACCCACGCAGACACAGGGAGAACTTACAAACTCCACACATCTGAAAACCCTGTAACCAGGAATGTTGAGCTGCCATTCCTGCCCTTCTTTCAACCATGTCTCAGTAATATCTATAATATCATATCCCCACGTGTCAATCTGTGCTCTCAGCTCATCTGCCTTATTCCCTAGAATTCTTGCAATGAAGTTTATACAGTTTAGCACTGTTAAACTCCTTTGTTGTCTATTTGCTAGCCTTTGTTTCCTTTACCTTCCAAACACACCTACTAATTTTCTGCCTTGCATTTCCAACTTTTCTTCTCTCCCTATGAATCTACTCTCAGCTTCCCATCCCTCTGCAAAGCTAGTTTAAACCCTCCCCAACAGCACTAGCAAGACCCCCTGAGAGAATATTGGTCCCAGGCCTGTTGAGGTACAACAGGTCTGACCTCCCCCGGAAGCAGAAATCTAAAGCACTCCCTCCTGCACCTCTCTCCGGCCACGCATTCATGGGCTCCATCTTCCTATTCCTGTAATCACTAGTGTGACACTAGGAGTAATCTGGAGGTTACTACATTTGAGATCCTGCTTTTCAATCTCTCTCCTAGCTCCCTAAATTCTGCCTGCAGGAACTCATCCCTCTCTCTGCCTTTGTCATTGGTGTGAATATGGACCATGACCTCTGTTCACCTTCCCCCTTAGAATGCCCTGCAGTCATTCAGTGACATGCTTGACCCTAGCACCAGGGAGGTAACATACCATCCTTGGGTCATATCTGCAGCCATAGAAACACCTGTCTGTTCCGCTCACTAATCGAATTCCCTACCACTAATGCTCTTCCACTATTTTTTCTCCCTCCTGTAGCTGAGCCTCCCATGGTGCCATGGACTTGGGTCTGCCTGTGCTCCCCAGAGAAATCATTACTCTCACCAGTGTCATGAAAACCCTATATACCAAAGGGGAAATATTAATTTCATCGGTTGGAACCTTACATTAGACTTTTAATGGAAAAGTCCTACAAGTAACTTTAAAAAAAAAACTGGCAGCCAAGATGGCCACTGCAATCTACATTTGAAATACCATAAGTTTAAAACTGGAGACGAAAACTCTCATTCAGCCTAACCAGAGCAATGGTTGGCTCTCAGTGATTGAATTACCTAGATTGGCCTTATTAACATGGTCATCAGGGCCACCTACACCCATTGACTTTGAAAGAGCCAACCCTCTCCAAGTGTGAATGGATATCTTGAAGCATATAGCATCTTGAATCTCGAGAAGATTCCAGAAAAACCTCATTAAAAAAACGAAGGGGCTTGATAAAGTCATATGACTGCCTACGCAGCTCTGGCGAGACCGTAAGCTTGGTCACAAAGACAGCAGAGACGAGTAACTGAAAAGCCATCAACAAAGCAGGTCTCTCTCTCTCTCCAGCAAGTATCAAGAGAAGATCCGGCTGTGACTGGGAACCCCCTCAAGCCTACAGACCGCCACAGCCAGCAACCAGGGGATGAGAATCAACCCCCTCTTCTGCCTTCAGGAGCCCTGAGCAAAGCAAGCAACCACTGTGCACGTGGCCCAGCGAGGACTTCAGGAATACAATTTCAGTTGAGGACTATTGAACGAACAAAATGTATTTAAATTCCATTTATTCCAGACTTTAACACAACCACCAAATCAGTTTTCCCTCTGTAATCTATTTGTGTGTGCATGACTCTTGTGAGAATGTGCAGCATATTTTTAGTACTTTTAACTTGGTTAAACTCAAGAAAACCTGTCTGATTGGTTCTTTTGCAATCACATTAGAGAAACAGGAGCAGGCACTCACTGAGGTGGTAAGTTCAACCACTGTGTTAAAAAAGGATAAACCTTGTTGCGGTCAAACAGGAGAAAGGGCGAAAGGGGAGCCTGAGACCCCTTCCTCACCTGGCTGTAACAGAAATTTGGGGGCTATCATCTGGGATCATAACGCAAAGACAAATGAGAAATTGGAAGTGGGAAACCAAATTGATTCCCATCACAAAAAAAAAACTTCAATACAGGTTTTCTTGTGGTTTTGGGGCTAGAGTAGAACATAGAACAGTACAGCACAGTACAGGCCCTTCGGCCCATGATGTTGTGCCGAACCTTTAACCTACTCTAAGATCAAACTACCTACATATCCTTCATTCTACTATCATACATGTACCTATCCAAGTCACTTAAATGTCCCTAATGCATCTGCTTCTACTACCACCGCTGGCAGTGCATTCCATGCACCCACCACTCTCTGTGTAAAGAACCTACCTCTGACATCTCCCCGAAACCTTCCTCCAATCACCTTAAAATTATGCCCCCTGGTGATAGCCCTTTCCGCTCTGGGAAAAAAAGTCTCTGGCTATTCACTCTATCTATGCCTCTCATCATCTTGTACCCCTCTATCAAGTCACCTCTCATCCTTCTTCGCACCAATGAGAAAAGCCCTAGCTCCCTCAATCTTTCTTCGTAAGACATGCCCTCCAGTCCAGGCAGCATCCTGGTAAATCTCCTCTGCACCCTCTCTAAAACTTCCACATCCTTCCTATAATGAGGCGACCAGAACTGAACACAATATTCCAAGTGTGGTCTAACCAGGGCTTTATAAAGCTGCAGCATAACCTCACGGCTCTTAAACTCAATCCCCCTGTTAATGAAAGCCAACACACCATACGCTTTCTTAACAACCCTATCAACTTGGGTGACAACTTTGAGGGATCTATGGACATGGACCCCAAGATCCCTCTGTTCCTCCACACTACCAAGAATGCTGTCTTTAAGCCTGTATTCTGCATTCAAATTCGACCTTCCAAAATGAATCACTTCACACTTTTCCAGGTTGAACTCCATCTGCCACTTCTCAGCCCAGCTCTGCATCCTGTCAATGTCCCATTGCAACCTACAACAGCCCTCCACACTATCCACAACTCCAGCAACCTTTGTGTCATCGGCAAACTTACTAACCCAGCCTTCCACTTCCTCATCCAAGTCATTTATAAAAATCAAAGAGCAGAGGTTCCAGAAAAGATCCCTGCGGAACACCACTGGTCATCAAGCTCCAGGCTGAATACTTTCCATCTACTACCACCCTCTGTCTTCTATGGGCCAGCCAATTCTGTATCCAGACAGCCAACTTTCCCTGTATCCCATGCCTCCTTACTTTCTGAATGAGCCTACCATGGGGAACCTAATCAAACGCCTTGCTAAAATCCATATACACCACATCCACTGCTCTTCCTTCATCAATGTGTTTTGTCACATCCTCAAAGAATTCAATAAGGCTTGTGAGGCATGACCTGCCCCTCACAAAGCCATGCTGACTGTCTCTAATCAAACTATGATTTTCCAAACAATCATAAATCCTGTCTCTCAGAATCCTCTGCAATAATTTGCCCACAACCGACGTAAGACTGACTGGTCTATAATTCCCAGGGTTATCCCTATTCCCTTTCTTGAACAAGGGAATAACATTTGCCACCCTCCAATCATCTGGTACTACTCCAGTGGACAGTGAGGACGCAAAGATCATCGCCAAAGGCGCGGAAATCTCTTCCCTCGCTTCCCGTAATATACTTGGGTATATCCCGTATGTCCCCGGGGACTTATCTGTCCTCATGTCTTTCAAAATTTCCAGCACATCCTCCCTCTTAACATCACCCTGTTCGAGCATATCAGCCTGTTTCACGCTGTCCTCACAAACGACCAGGTCCCTCTCACTAGTGAATACTGAAGCAAAGTATTCATTTAGAACCTCCCCTACCTCCTCCGACTCCAGGCACAAGTTCCCTCCACTATCCCTGATCGGCCCTACCCTCACTCTGGCCATCCTCTTGTTCCTCACATAAGTGTAGAACGCCTTGGGATTTTCCTTAATCCTACCCGCCAAGACTTTTTCATGTCCCCTTCTAGCTCTCCTAAGTCCATTCTTCAGTTCCTTCCTGGCTACCTTGTAACCCTCTGGAGCCCTGTCTGATCCTTGCTTCCTCAACCTTAAGTAAGCTTCCTTCTTCCTCTTGACTAGCTGTTCCACATCTCGTCATCCAAGGTTCCTTCACCCTACCATCCCTTCCCTGCCTCTTCGGGACAAACCTATCCAGCAGTCGCAGCAAGTGCTCCCTAAACAACCTCCACATTTCTGTCGTGCATTTCCCTGAGAACATCTGTTCCCAATTTTTGCTCCCCAGATCCTGCCTAATAGCATTGTAATTCCCCCTCCCCCAATTAAATATTTTCCCATCCCGTCTGCTCCTGTCCCTCTCCATGACTATAGTAAAGATCAGGGAGTTGTGATCACTATCACCGAAATGCTCTCCCACCGAGAGATCTGCCACCTGGCCTGGTTCGTTGCCAAGCACCAAATCCAACACAGCCTCCCCTCTAGTCGGCCTATCTACATATCGAGTCAGGAAACCTTCCTGGACACACCTGACAAAATCTGCTCCATCCAAACTATTTGCACTAAGGAGGTTCCAATCAATATTAGGGAAGTTGAAGTCACCCATGACAACAACCCTGTTACTTCTGCACCTTTCCAAAATCTGCCTCCCAATCTGTTCCTCCGTGTCTCTGTTGCTATTGGGGGGGTCTATAGAAAACTCCCAATAAAGTGACTGCTCCTTTCCTGTTTCTGACTTCCACCCATAATGACTCAGTAGACAAACCCTCCTCGACGACCTCCCTTTCTGCAGCTGTGATACTATCCCTGATTAGCAATGCCACTCCCCCACCTCTTTTACTTCTCTCCCTATTCCTTTTGAAACATCTAAACCCCGGAACATCCAACATCCATTCCTGCCCCTGTGATATCCAAGTCTCCGTAATGGCCACAACATCGTAGCTCCAAGTACTGATCCATGCTCTAAGTTCATCACCCTTATTCCTGACACTTCTTGCGTTAAAATAGACACACTTCAACCCATCATACTGGCTGCAACTTTGCCCTATCAACTGTCTAACCTTCCTCACAGACTCTCTGCACTCTGTATCTGCCTGTTCAACAGCTACCCCATCCACTGATCCGTAGCTCCGGTTCCCATCCCCCTGCCAAACTAGTTTAAACCCTCCCGTAGAGCTCTAGCAAACCTCCCACCCAGGATATTGGTGCCCCTCCAGTTCAGATGCAACCCGTCCTTCTTGTACAGGTCCCACCTTCCCCAAAAGGTATCCCAATGATCCACATATCTGAAGCCTTCCCTCCTACACCAGCTCTGTAGCCACGTGTTCAGCTGCACTCGCTCTCTGTTTCTAGCCTCACTAGCACGTGGCACCGGTATCAATCCTAAGATGACTATTCTGCTTGTCCTGCCTTTTAGCTTCCAACCTAACTCCCTATATTCGCTTTTCAGGTCCTCATCCCTTTTCCTAGCTATGTCATTGGTACCGATGTGTACCACGACTTCTGGCTGCTCCCCCTCCCCCTTAAGAATCCTGTAGACCCGATCCGAGACATCCCTGACCCTGGCACCCGGGAGGCAACATACCATCCGGGAGTCTCGTTCGCGACCACAGAATCTCTGTCTGTTCCTCTAACCATTGAATCTCCTATCACTATCGCTCTCCTGTTCTCCCCCCTTCCCTTCTGAGTCACAGAGCCTGGCTCAGTGCCAGAGACCTGGCCGCTGTGGCTTTCCCCTGGTAGGTCGTCCCCCCCCAACCGTATCCAAAACGGTATACTTATTATTGTGAGGAACGGCCACAGGGGATCCCTGCACTGTGCGCCTATTCCCTTTCCCTCCCCTGACGGTCACCCATCTACCTTTATCCTGTAACTTAGGTGTCACTACTTCCCTATAACTGCTCTCTATCACCCCCTCAGCCTCCTGAATGATCCGAAGTTCATCCAGCTCCAGTTCCCTAACGCGGTCTGTGAGGAGCTGGAGTTGGGTGCACTTCTCACAGGTGAAGTCAGCAGGGACACAAGTGGTGACCCTTACCTCCCACATCCTGCAAGAGGAGCATGCAACTGCCCTAGCTTCCATCCCCTCTGCTCTAAATTGACAACAGAGATTTTAAAAAAATAAAGGAAAACCTTACCTTACCAAACCCTCCACACAAAAGAGTCCTTTTTTTTTTGGTTACAGGAGAAGGATGGGTGGGAGACACTACACGTGTAATGTTTCGGGTTTAGCCACTGCCCGAATATACAAGTTCACTAACCCAGCAGTCCCCGTGTCCGCTGAATCGCGAGGGAAGTACTTTATAGTGAAACTTACCTTCCCGGCTGCCCCCTGGCTCGCATTATCACCGCTACCGCTGATCAAAAGGAACAAAAGGAACATGTCTGCATCCGAGGCCAGCACTTTCCCAAGCCAGGGTGAAGTAACTTGGGATAAGTTAAGGGCCCTAAATTATTGAAGAGTTGAGGAATGTAGCTGGGCAGTTTGGGATTACGTTCCATACAAAAGCGAAGAAATCTGAAACCCTAAGACTTGTGGTCAACCATTTTTCACTTGAACCTGAAGATTCAGAAATAGGGTTGGAGTCAGACTCAGACAGGGTAATGTTAGCTAAAATACAATTAGAACAGAGTAAACTTGAACTGGAAGAGAGGGAAAGAGAGAGAGAGAAGACAGGGGGAAAAAATAGAATTTTCCAGGAGAAGGAGAAAAGGGAGCTAAGGCGGTTTGAATTAACTAGGGGGCAACATGGGAACCCCAGTGAAAGCATGACTAGTGAGGAAGCTACCTCTCACTCAGGGCCATGTGCTGAGCTCTTAAAGTTCTCCCAGTTGATTCTGAAATTCATTGAGGGAGATGTGGAATTATTTTTTGTCACATTTGAAAAGCTTGCAAGACAGTTGAAAAGGCTGGCCGAGGGCTGGACCCTGTTGTCACAAAGCAAGCCAACAAGAAAAATCCATGCGATTTATTCACTGTTGCCAGATGAAAGTTCATTAAATTATTAATTGACCAAAAATGCTGTCCTTGGGGCATATAAGCTAGTACCGGAAGTGTATCACTAGAAATTTCGAACCCTCTGGAAGCAATCTGATCAAACTTACCTAGAGTTTGAAAGAAGTAAGCAGATGGCTTTTGACCAGTGGCTAAGGGCCCTTAAGGTACAGCCCACATATGAAAACCTCAGAGAGGTGATTCTTCTTGAGGAATTTAAAAACTTACTTCCCCTTTCCATTAAAACCCACGTAGAGGAACAAAGGGTTCAAAGAGGCAGGCAGGCCACAGTTCTGGCTGATGAATTTGCTCTCATATACAAGTCCATACCCGAAGGGAAACCCTTCCCTAGTCACTCCCACAACCCCGAAAAGGATAAAAGGTGAGAGGGTGATAGGAGCCCTGGACGAGATAGGAAAGCTGGACTCACAGGGCCCTCCTCAATCCAAAAAAGACAGTGCTGAGAGCAGGAGTGGGACCCAAAGACCTGTGTGTTTCCACTGTAACCAGGCAGGTCACCTCCAAGCTGACTGTAGGATTAATCAGGGCACACCAGACCAGTGCAGGAGAAGGGACCCTGATGGAAAGCACAGCAGAATAGGCTGTGGCTTTAACTGCAACAGTGGTAAGACCAGGAAACATGCTGCTGTGGATGCAGGAAGATTTAACAATAACAAGGTTATCAGGATTTTGTATCCAAAGGGAGAGTAACCCCATTCTCCTCGAGTGGGGCAAGCAAGCCCATTGTCATACTCAGGGAAATAGGGGCCACCAGATCCCTTTTGCTGGGAAAAGGCATGACCTTTCCCCCAGAGAGTGTAGTGAATACGAGAGTGGTAGTGAATGGTATCGGAGGGCAGGGTATGCCCATACCTTTATATCGGATGCACTTGGCATGCGACCCAATTTCAGGACCAATAACATTGGGGATTGTCTCTAGTTTGCCTGTGGACAGGGTCAACCTGCTCCTGGGTAATGATCTGGCAGGGGTGAAGGTGGTAGCTTCCCCAGTAGTGGTAGTGAGACCGAAGGAGGTCAAGGAGACAAGACAGTTGCAGGTGATAGTCCCCAGCATTTTCCCTACCTGTGTGGTGACTCGGACCATGGCCAAACCGGCTCCCTCAGAGGAGACTGAACTGGCGCTACAGACAGATGACCCTGCTGTCTGGTTGTCTGAAACCTTTTTGGGGGAGTTAGAGATCCCAAGGGATGGGTTAAACAAATCTTCTAGTTGAGGGTCAACAAGCTGACAAGTATTAAGGAAGTTAGCACCAGCTGCCCAAACAGAAAATTAAGCAGAGAGAGTCCCTGAGTACTACTATTTAAAGAATGAAGTGCTGATGAGGAAGTGGAGCCCTCCTCACAGACCTGCGGACAAAGAATGGACAGTGATTCATCAAATAGCAGTGCTGCCCAGGTACCATAAAGAAATATTAAGAGTGGCCCACAAGCTTCCATTGACTGGACATTTCAGTGTACAGAAAACCAAAGCCCACATAAGACAACATTTTGACTGGCCAAAACTCCAAAGATGTGGTGGAGTTCTGTAAAACCTGCCACATGTGCCAGGTTGTGAGGAAGCCCCAACCTGCAGTAAAGCCTACTCCGCTCATTCCCATACTGGCTTTTGAGAACCCCCTCAGCAGATTGCTGGTGGATTGTGAGGGACCCCCTGCTGAAAATTAAAAAAAAGAGACAGACAAGTACAGGTCTGGCAGACAGTTAGGGAGGAAGAGGATGAAAAGGACAGCGAGGACAGGTTAAAGGAGGGCCGGTCAGCCAACCCTGAAATGTTGGAAAAATTAGATCCCACACTCTCTTACATATATACAGGCCAAAGAAGCACCAAGGCTAACAGCATTTACAGAAACCTGCAGGGACAAGGAAAGTTCCCAAAAAGGCAAACCAACGGTGAGGGTGATGCCTCACCTAGTTGCCTCAGGGGAGTGCAGTGGAAGCTGGATAGATACCTGTGAGCAGGAATGTTCCGGAGGACATGTGGGCAATTAGCAAACAGTCCCTCCCCACAGTAAATAGAAAAAGGATACAAAAATGCCCTAAAGTGAGCAGCATTTGTGTGACTCACCAGAACACAAAAAGTGAGGTTAGGGTGGATCTACCCACCGTAGGACCCAATGATCAGGGCCCAAGCACAAAGCTAATCAAATCCAACAATTTCACTTCAGACTCCAGCAAGACAGGGCCCAGAGGAAATTTCAGACACCTCACAGGGGCTTAAAGCCAATTTATTACCCAATACCACTACAGGGAGGGAAATTATCAAGATACTGGAACCTGAATGACTAAAGCCAGATGTTGCAGAAACAGCAGCTGAGGGGTTAAAGCTTGAACATAAAGGAGAACTTGCCTCAAACAATAAACTTTAAATCCATTTGACAACACGTAACCATCCCAGACAGACTCCAAGAGAAAACAGAATTAAATCAGCATTGCTGTTGCAGAGAAAAACCAGCTGCAATAATTCTAAGATTCATGAGTGAATTTGAGAATTAATTAAAAATGAATGTGTGTTTGCCTTTTTCCCCCCACTCCTTTAATGAAATGCTCCCATCGCACATTTCATTCTGTGTGGTACGGAAGTGTCATGAAAACCCTATATGCCAAAGGGGAAATATTAATTTCATTTGTTGGAACCTTACATTCGACTTTTAATGGAAAAATCCTACAAGTAACTTTTCTTTTAAAAACTGGCAGTCAAGATGCCCACTGCAATTTACATTTGAAACAACAAAAGATTAAAAGCGGAGACAAAAAGTCTTACCTAGCCTTGCCAGAACAATGGTTGGCTCTCAGTGATTGAATTAACTAGAATGGCCTTATCAACACTGTTGTCAGGGCCATCTACACCCATTGGCTTTGAAAGAGCCAACCCCCTCCAAGTATAACTGGACATCTTGAAGCATGTAGCATCTTGAATCTCAGAGAAGATTCCAGAAAAAAACTCATTAAAAAATGGGGCTTGATAGAGTCATGTGACTATCTGCACAGCTCTGGAGAGACTGTAAGCTTTGTCACACAGACAGCAGAGAGGAGTAACTGAAAAGCTAGCAACAAAGCAGGTCTCTCTCCCACCCCCAGCAAGTATCAAGAGAAGATCCGGCTGTGACTGGGAACCCCTTCAAGCCTACAGCCAGCAACCAGGGGACGAGAATCAACCCTCTGTTCTGCCTTCAGGAGCCCTGAGCAAAGCAAGCCCACCACCGTGCATGTGGCCCAGCAAGGACTTCAGGAATACAATTTCAGCTGAGGACTATTGGACTTTCATACTGTTGTCATGCTGGGCCCCAACCTGCCAAGAATGAGGCATATTAGTATTGCCATATGGATATTACATTTCAAATTGTTGCTGGGAAGAGAAGGCTGTTACAAGACTTGGATGGTGGACATTTGCATACCAGTAGGGACCACAGAGGTTACTTCCCTTATCCACTTATCCTAAAATGGACTTTGATCACCAGGTATTGTCTGTAAGAGGAGCATCCCAGAGACTGCTAAGGTTATACAATCCACAAACTGGTTAAACCAGCTGGTCACATGACTAACTGGCTATTCCAGGTTTTTTTGAACAAGCCACAGAGATTTTGAATTGAGAAAAGACTGTTTGCTGCTGGAATGAGAAGACCTCTCTTGTTTGCTCCCATCTCTTTCTCACAAGCCTCTAGATCCAGTGAGGACACATGAACCTGAAGAGAGAAAGAAGAATACTGGGCCCCAGTGAAAAGCAAGATCTACCTACAATAAAGAACTTTACAGTGAGCTCGAAGAACAGTAACCAGAACCATCTTCAGATATTGCCTTAAACATTTCCACTTTATTTCTTCTGCCCTTTTCTGTCTCTATCTGCATATGCTCATCGTGTATGCATGCTAGCGTGGGCGCATCGCGTATCCGTAGGCGTTAACCAAATTAGAGTTTAGGTTTAATAAAGTTCAACCTTTTTTCTTTAAACCTAAGAAAACCTGTTTGCCTAGTTTCTTCGCCTTATAATTGGAAGTTAGTGAACAAGGATTCACTAAGGGGGAGCTAAAAAAAAAAGGTGCGTTTAAAATTAAACCCAGTTACTGTAAGACCAGGTGAAGGCTGAGAGGGAACCCTAGACCGCTTTCTCACCTGGTCGCAACCCTCTTTAAATTCCATTTATTCCGGACTCTAATCAACCACCAAATCTGTTTTCCCTCTGCAATCTATTTGTGTGTGTGTGTGTGTGTGTGTGTGTGTGTGACTCTCGTGTGAATGTGTGTGTGTGACTCTCGTGTGAATGTGTGTGTGTGACTCTCGTGTGAATGTGTGTGTGTGACTCTCGTGTGAATGTGTGTGTGTGACTCTCGTGTGAATGTGTGTGTGTGACTCTCGTGTGAATGTGTAGCATATTTTTAGTATTTTTAACCAGGTTAGTGTTAAGAGTAATAAACTTACATCTTTCCTGGTTAACCTCAAGAAAACCTGTCTGATTGGTTCTTTTGCAATCACATTAGAGGAACAGGAGCAGGTGTTCACTGAGGCGCTAAGTTCAATCACTGTGTTAAAAAAGGATAAACCCTGTTGCGGTCAAACAAGAGAAAGGGCAAAAGGGGAGCCTGAGGACCCCTTCCTCACATGGCCGTAACACCAGTATTCAGAACTGAATAGCGATTAGAGAGCGAGATGCACTCATGGGATGCCTGCCCTGCCTGCCTGTTCCTCCTTGTCCTTCTGGCGGTCACACATTCCCCCTTTAAGCTGCAGGCTAACCCCCTCCAGAAAAGTGATGTTCATGAAAGTCTCAGCCTTGTGACCGCTCCATAGTGACTTCAGACCTCCGTCCAAGCTCCAAATCCCAGATCTTAAGCTGCTCTAGTTGACGACACTCACTGCACATGTCGGGCTGGATTTAGTGGAGACAGCGGGGTTACCAGCACTGGGCCAAAAAGGTAGTGGGAATCCAGCCTCAGCCATTCACTGTCACCCCCCTCCCACCCTACCCGGCTCTATCTAACGGTGCCAGGTCAATTAACAGCCTGGCGCCAGGATCCCCGTCCCTTTAAAGACTCGGAACCCGCCTCCAAGAGCTGTCAGCCAATCAGAGGGCCAGCAGGTCAGTAGTATTGGGAGTGGTCACTGTTGGTACTGCAGGAGGCCTTGTACCCAGGCCCAGTACTGGAGACATGGACCCAAGGTAAGTGAGGTGGGGTCTCCTGCAATGGCAGGGGGGGGGGGGGGGGGGGGGTGGGAGGGAGGGTGGGCGTTGAGTGCAAGGGAGGGGGTTTCAGGAAGGTGGGTTGTTTTCCACCAGGGGGCCCTCCTTGGGCTGCAGATTGCCCACAGAGGAGAACACAACCTCCCAAGCCCGCAGGAAGGTAGTCACATTTTACTGGGCGACCTGCCCGTGTGATGGACGCCCTCCGCTGCTGGCATAATTCCAGCAGTGGCGGGAAGAGGTCCTCAAGTGGCTGATTATAGATCTCGAAGGGCCTCAATTGGTCCTTGGGTAGGAAGGCCATCTTCGGCTAATCCTGCCCCTGACTAAATTCCAGTATAATGGGAAGGTGACTGGCCCTCTGCCCCTCCCCCCACCCATCTCCTGTTGCAATTCTATGGGTGCCCCCGCCTCCTAGCCCGTCTCATGTGGGAGGGGGGGAGGGGTGGTGGGGGGTGGGTATTAAATTCAGCCAGTAGCCTTCCAGCCTACAAAAAGCATCCAGGATTTCCCACATGGCACAGGATGTACATTCCATTGGCTGAGGTTCCCTTCCATGCCTTTACTTTCTAGGCTATTGTCTAGAAACATTTACCAGCTACTCACCAGGTCTCCTGCTCTTTGTTTTGTAAAAGACTGGAACATCACCTTTTCCCTCACTTACCAAATTCTCCAAAATTCCCCAAGTACTCTGCTGAAGCAGGACTCTGTCGAACTGGACTCCATGCTACATACTTTGTGCGCAAGCAAAAGCCTGCTGTATTTATACTAGCAACAATTCCAAAGACCTCAGTCAGCCCCTGCTGACCTGGTAACCAGTTCTAACTAAACACCTATAATAAAAACAAGAAATGCTGGAACCACTCAGCAGGTCTGGCAGCATCTGTGGAAAGAGAAGCAGAGTTAACGTTTCGGGTCAGTGACCCTTCTTCGGAAGTTCCAAAGAAGGGTCACTGACCCGAAGCGTTAACTCTGCTTCTCTTTCCACAGATGCTGCCAGACCTGCTGAGTGGTTCCAGCATTTCTTGTTTTTATTTCAGATTTCCAGCATCTGCAGTATTTTGCTTCTAACTAAACACCTAATTAACTAACTGTGCGGCTGCCACTAATACCTCATAAAAAGTTTAAATATGAATAAATCTCACAAAAATATGCAGTGCATCACAATCTGCTCCCCATTTTAATAAATAAAGTGGATCCATGGTATTGCCCATGATAAGTGGGAGAGCACATTGTTTTATAACAATTGGGGGATATACCATGTCATGCACCAATTCACGTGACCTGTACAGGAACATAGGTACAGAAGTAGGCCTTTCAGCCCCACAAGCCTGTTCCCTCCATTAACCATTTTTCCTTTCTACACTGCTTTCTCCCCGCTTAAGACTTTCATTAGAACCTACCCCTTTGAACAAGATTTTGGTCAACTGTCTGAATATCCCCTTCTACATCTTGATATCCTTTTTCATTGCACCTCTGTGAAGAACCTTGGGACATTTTCCACATTAAATGCAAGCAGTAGTTGTTAAACTCTCCCACCACATTAAAAGTCCTTGTTTGCCTACTGCTTCACAAATAATATGGAAGTTGTATCAATATCATACCAACTCTTCTCCTTGGGTTTAAATAGAACATAGAACATAGAACATACAGCACAGAACAGGCCCTTCGGCCCACAATGTTGTGCCGATCCTTTGTCCTCTGTCAAGGACAATTTAATCTATACCCCATCATTCTCCTTTATCCATATACCTATCCAAAAGCCTTTTGAAAGTCCCTAAAGTTTCTGACTCAACAACTTCCCCGGGCAAGGCATTCCATGCCTCGACCACTCTCTGGGTAAAGAACCTTCCCCTGACATCCCCCTTATATCTCCCACCCTTCACCTTAAATTTATGACCCCTTGTAACGCTTTGCTCCACCCGGGGAAAAAGTTTCTGACTGTCTACCCTATCTATTCCCCTGATCATCTTATAAACCTCTATCATGTCACCCCTCATCCTTCTCCTTTCTAATGAGAAGAGGCCTAGAATGTTCAGCCTTTCCTCGTAAGACTTATTCTCCATTCCAGGCAACATCCTGGTAAATCTCCTCTGCACCCTCTCCAAGGCTTCCACATCCTTCCTAAAATGAGGCGACCAGAACTGCACACAGTACTCCAAATGAGGCCTTACCAAGGTCCTGTACAGCTGCATCATCACCTCACGGCTCTTAAATTCAATCCCTCTGCTAATGAACGCTAACACCCCATATGCCTTCTTCACAGCCCTATCCACTTGAGTTGCAACTTTCAATGATCTATGCACATAGACCCCAAGGTCTCTCTGCTCCTCCACATGCCCAAGAACCCTACCGTTAACCCAGTATTTTGCATTCATGTTTGTCCTTCCAAAATGGACGACCTCACACTTTTCAGGGTTAAACTCCATCTGCCACTTTTCAGCCCAGCACTGCAACCTATCCAAGTCCCTTTGCAGACGACAATAGCCCTCCTCGGTATCCACAACTCCACCAACCTTTGTATCATCTGCAAATTTACTGACCCACCCTTCGACTTCCTCATCCAAGTCGTTAATAAAAATCACAAACAGGAGAGGACCCAGAACTGATCCCTGCGGCACGCCACTGGTAACTGGGCTCCAGGCTGAGTATTTACCATCTAAGACCACTCTCTGCCTTCTATCAGTTAGCCAATTCTTAATCCAACTGGCCACATTCCCCACTATCCCATGCCTCCTGACTTTCTCCATAAGTCTACCATGGGGGACCTTATCAAATGCCTTACTAAAATCCATGTACACCACATCCACTGGTTTACCCTCATCCACTTGCTTGGTCACCTGCTCAAAGAATTCAATCAGGCTTGTGAGGCAAGACCTACCCCTCACAAAACCGTGCTGACTGTCCCGAATCAAGCAGTGTCTTTCCAGATGCTCAGAAATCCTATCCCTCAGCACCTTTTCCATCAACTTGCCTACCACCGAAGTAAGACTAACTGGCCTGTAATTCCCAGGGTTGTTCCTATTCCCTTTCTTGAACAGGGGCACAACATTTGCCACCCTCCAATCACCTGGTACCACCCCCGTCAGCAGAGAAGATGAAAAGATCATTGCCAGCGGCTCTGCAATTTCATCCCTTGCTTCCCATAACATCCTTGGATATACCCCGTCAGGCCCGGGAGACTTGTCTATCTTCAAGTTATTCAAAAACCCCAACACATCTTCCCTCCTAACGAGCACTTCCTCGAGCTTACCAGTCTGTTTCACACCGTCCTCTTCAGTAATACACCCCTTCTCGTTCGTAAATACCGAAGAGAAGTACTCATTCAAAACCTCACTTATCTCTTCCGGCTCAACACACAGTCTCCCGCTATTGTCCTTGACCGGACCTATGGTCCCCCTAGTCATCCTCATATTTCTGACATACGCGTAAAAGGCCTTGGGGTTTTCTTTTATCCTACCCGCCAAGCATTTTTCATGCCCTCTCTTAGCTCTCCTAATCCCTTTCTTCAGATCCTTCCTGGCCATCTTGTATCCCTCCAGAGCTATGCCTGTGCCCTTTTTCCTCAACTTTATATACGCATCCTTCTTCTTCCTAACAAGACTCTCAACCTCTCTTGTCAACCACGGTTCTCTCACATGACCATCCCTTCCCTGTCTGACAGGGACATGCTTATCAATGGCCCCTACTATCTGCTCCTTGAAAAAGTTCCACATTTCGACCGTGCCCTTCCCTGCCAGCATATGCTCCCAACTTATGCTCCTCAGTTCCTGCCTGACAGCATCATATCTACCCTTCCCCCAATTGTAAACCTTGCCCTGTTGCACATACCTATCCCTCTCCATTACCACAGTGAATGCTACAGAATTGTGATCACTATCTCCAAAGTGCTCGCCCACCAACAGCTCTATCACTTGCCCTGGTTCATTACCTAGTACCAAATCCAATATTGCCTCCCCTCTGGTCGGGCAGTCTACATACTGAGTCAGAAAAGCTTCCTGGACATACTGCACAAACACTACCCCATCCAAACTATTCGATCTAAAGAGTTGCCAATCAATATTTGGGAAGTTGAAATCCCCCATAATTACTACCCTGTGACTTCTGCTCCTTTCCAAAATCTGTTTCCCAATCTGCTCTTCCACCTCCCTGCTGCTATTGGGGGGCCTATAGAAAACTCCCATCAAGGTGACTGCTCCTTTCCTGTTCCTGACCTCAACCCACAGTGCCTCAGTCGGCAGATCCTCCTCGAAAATTCTTTCAGCAGTTGTTACACTATTTCTAACTAACAATGCCACCCCCCCACCTCTTTTACCACCATTCCTAATCTTATGAAAACATCTATAACCAGGTACCTCCAAAAACCATTCCTCCCCCTCACCTATCCACGTTTCAGTGATGGCCACAACATCGTAGTCCCAAGTGCCCATCCACGCCTTCAATTCACTCACCTTATTCCTGATGCTTCTTGCGTTGAAGTATACGCACTTTAACCCTTCTCCGTGCCCATCTGTCCTCTGCGACAGTGCTACCTTCCCCAATACCTCACTACACTCTTTGTCTTTCTGAGTGGACCCACTGGTCCCTGGATTACAAGTCCGGTTCCCATCCCCCACCCAAACTAGTTTAAACCCTCCCGAACAGTACTAGCAAACCTCCCTCCCAGGATATTGGTGCCCCTCTGGTTCAGATGCAGCCCGTCCTGTTTGAACAGGTCCCATCTTCCCCAGAATGCAGTCCAATTATCCAAGAACTGGAAGCCCTCCCTCCTACACCATTCCTGCAGCCACGTGTTCAGCTGTGCTCTCTCCCTATTCCTAGCCTCACTATCACGTGGCGCCGGCAACAAACCAGAGATAACAACTCTGTCCGTCCGAGCTTTCAGCTTCCAGCCTAACTCCCTAAACTCACTTCTAACATCTGTGCCACCCTTCCTTCCTACGTCGTTGGTGCCAATGTGCACCACGACCTCTGGCTGCTCCCCCTCCCCTTTAAGGATCCTGAAGACGCGATCACAAACATCACGGACCCTGGCACCAGGGAGGCAACAAACCATCCGTGCGTCTCGCCTGCGCCCACAGAACCGCCTGTCCGTACTCCTCACCATCGAGTCCCCGATGACTAGTGCTCTCCCATTCTCCCTCCTTCCCTTCTGAGCCACAGTGCAGGACCCCGTGCCAGAGGCCCGGTCACTGCAGCCTGCCCCCGATAGGCCGTCCCCCCCAACAGTATCTAAAACTGTATACTTGTTGTTGAGGGGAACGACCACAGGAGATCCCTGCACTGACCTCTTCCCACCTCTAACTGTTACCCAGCTGCCTTTGATTTGTGGAGTAACGACCTCCGTGTAGCTTCTATCTATCAACCCCTCAGCTTCCCGAATGATCCTCAGTTCATCCAGCTCCAGCTCCAATTCCCTAACACGGTCTGATAGGAGCTGGAGACGGATGCACTTCCAGCAGGTGAAGTCGGCAGGGCCACCGGAGGTTTCCCTCACCTCGAACATTCTGCAGGAGGAGCAATACACTACACTGGCTGCCATTTCTTTTATTCAATTACCCCTTAGTTAAGTACAACTATAGATATTAACAAAAACAGTAAATAGCTTACCTGCTCAGTCCTTTTTGGTTAGAGGAGGAGGGTAAAAAGGGTCTTATTATTAGGTTACAGGAGGAGGATGGGTGGGAGACACTACATGTGTAGTGGCTCGGGTTTACTCAGCTCCGCACCTTTAAGGAAAATACCTACCCAGGAGTCCTCGCTGCCGACCAGCTTCCGGTTCCTCCGGCGCCAAAAGAAACTCAAAGACAAGGAAAACAGTAAGTAAAACAGTAAGTACTGTTAGGTCTTCAAAAAATTAACAAAATAAGAATATATTGCTTCTTACTTTTTTTTTCGTTTTTCTCTAAGCAGTTTACATTTGCTGGTGCTCTCTTAATGTATTTGGCTGTAGTGCCAGAATTACTGAACATAGGAACAGCAGTAGGCCATTCAGCACATTGAGCCTGCTCTGCCATTCAATAAGATCATGGCTGATCATGCACTTCAATGCCTTTTGCCCACACTATCCCCATATCCCTTTATGTCACTGGCATTTAGAAATCTGTCAATCTCTGCTTGAAACATATTCAATGACTGAGCTTCCACAGCCCTCTGGGGTAGAGAATTGCAAAGATTCACAACCCTCTGAGTAAAGCAATTTCTCCTCATCTCTGTCCTAAGTGGCTTCCCCCTTATTTTGAAATTGTGACCCCTGGTTCGAGACTCCCCAACCAGGGGAAACATCTTACCTGCATCTACCCTGTCTATCCCTTTAAGTATTTTGTAGGTTTCAATGTGATCACCTCTTATTCTTCAGAACTCCAGAGAATACATGCTCAGTTTCCCCAATCTCTCTTCATAGGACAGTCCCATAATCCCGGGAACAAGTCTGGTGAACCTTCGTTGCACTCCCTCTATGGCAATAATATCCTTCCTAAGGTAAGGGGACCAAATCGGCACACAGTACTCCAGGTGCAGTCTAACCAAGGTTCTATACAATTGAAGCAAGACTTCACTACTCCTGCACTCAACTCCTCTTGAGATAAAGGCTAAGATACCATTAGCCTTCCTAATTGCTTGCTGCACCTGCATGTTAGCTTTCAGTGACTTATTGACGAGGACAATCAGGTCCCTTTGTACATCTACACTTTCTAATCTCTTACCATTTAAGAAATGCTCTGCATATCTATTCCTCCTACCAAAATGGATAACCTCACATTTTTCCACATTATATTCCATCTGCCATGTTCTTGCCCACTCACTAAGTCTGTCTAAATCCCCTTGAAACTGCTTTGCATCTTCCTCACAACATACATTCCCCCCTAGCTTTGTGTCATCTGCAAACTTGGAAATATTATATTTGGTCCCCACATCCAAATCATTGATATATATTGTGAATAGCTGGGGCCCCGAGTACTGATCCTTGCGGTACCCCACTAGTCACAGCCTGCCAACGCGAGAATGACCCGTTTATTCCGACTCTCTGTTTTCTGCCTGTTAACCAATTCTTAATCCATGCCAGTTTATTACCTCCTATCCCATGTGCTTTAATTTTGCTAGCCAACCTCCTGTGGGGGACTTTATCAAAAGCCTTCTGAAAATCCAAGTATACTATGTCCACTGACTCCCCTTTATCAATTCTGTTCATAACATCCTCAAAAAACTCCGACAGGTTCATCAAACATGATATCCCGTTCATAAATCCATATTGACTATGCCCAATCAGATCATTGTTAACCATGTGTCCATTTATCGCATCCTTTAGAATAGATTCTAGCATTTTCCCTCCTACTGATGTAAGGCTAACAGGTCTGTAGTTCCCCATTTTCTCTCTCCATCCCTTCTTAAATAGTGGGGTGACATTTGCTACCTTCCAATCTGCAGGAACCATTCCAGAATCTACAGAATTTTGGAAGATGAACACCAATACATCCATTATCTCCATAGCTACCTCTTTCAACACTCTGGGATGTCGAATATCAGGTCCTGGGGACTTATCAAACTTCAGCCCCATTAATTTCTCCAATACAGCATTCTTATTAATACTAATTTCCTTCAATTCCTCATTCCCCCTGGTCCCTTGGATCTCTAATTCTGGGAGATTTCTTGTATCTTCCTCAGTTAAGACGGACACAAAGTAATCATTTAGCTTCTCTGCCATTTCTCAATTCCCCATTATAAATTCTCTTGACTCTGCCTGTAATGGACCCACATTTGTCTTAGCCAAACGTATCTGTAGAAGCTTTTTACAGTCCGTTTTTATGTTTTTTGCTCGTTTACATTCATATTCTATTCTCCCTTACTTTATCTGTTTCTTGGTCCTCCTTTGCTGTATTCTAAAATCCTCCCAATTCTCAGGTTTACTACTATTTCTGGCAACTTATAAGCCTTTTCTTTTAATTTATACTATCCTTAACTTCCTTTGTTAGCCATGGTTGACTGCCTTTACTTTTGGGGTTTTTGTGCCTTGAAGGAATGAATAATTGCTCTAAAGTATATAATAATTCTTTAAAGACTATCCATTGCCTACGCACTGTCATACCTTTTCATGTATTTTCCCAATTCACCTCAGCCAATTTGCCCCTCATACCTTCATAATTTCCTTTGTTCAAATTTAACACCCTGGCTTTAGATTGAACTACCTCACTTTCAAACATCATGTAAAATTCTATCATATTATGGTCACTCATCCCTAAAGGTTCTTTTACAACAAGATTATGAATTAGCCCTTTCTCATTACATAATACTAGATCTAAAATAGCCTGTTCTCTAGTCAGTTCCTCAACATACTGCTCTAGAAAACCATCCCTAACACACTCCAGAAAAACGTCCTCCACAGCATTAGTGCTCACTAGGTTTACCTAGTCTATGTGCAGATTGAAGACGCCCATGATTACTGTATTACCCATGCTACATGCTTCTCTAATCTCCTGATTACTACCATGCCCCACATGGCCACTACTGTTTAGTGGCCTATCAACAACTCCTACCAATGTTTGCTGCCCCTTGCTGTTCCTTAGCTCCACCCAAACAGATTGCACATTTTGTTCTTCCGATCTGAGATCCTCCCTTACTAATGTACTGATCCCATCCCTTGTTATCACCTCTTTTCCTTTTTCCTGTCCTTCCTAAATATTGAAACTGCTTGAATATTCATTTCCCAGTCTTGGTCACCCTGTAGCCACGTTTCTGTAATGGCAATTAGATCATACCCATTTACCTCTATTTGTGCCTTCAAATCCTTGTTGTGAATGCTGCGTGCATTCAGGTAGAGTGCCCTTTACCTTGTCTTCTTGACATTATTCTGCATTCTAAACCTAGTTGACGCTTGCCTTTGTTTCGCCTGCCTTCCAATGTTGCTTGCTAATTTTCTACCTCCTGTTACCAGCTTTACTTCCTTCCAATTTGAGCTACCCTCAGGTTCCCACCCCCCTGACAAGCTAGTTTACATCCTCCCCAACAGGACTTGCAAATCTCCTTGCGAGGATATTAGTTCCGGTCCTGTTAAGGTGTAGTCCGTCCATCTTTTACAGGTCTCACCTGCCCCAGAACCAGTCCCAATGCCTCAGAAATCTGATGCCCTCCCTCCTACACCAATTCTCCAGCCACATGTTCAATCGATCAATCCTCCTATTCCTATGCTCACCGGCACGTGGCACTGGGAGTAATGCTGTGATTACTGCTCTTGAGGTCCTGCTTTTTAATTTCCTACCTAACTCCCTAAAATCTGCTTTCAGGACCTTATCCCTCTTCCTAATATGTCATTTGTACCAATGTGGACCAGGACCTCTGGATGTTCATTCTCCCACAGAAGGATATTCTGCAGCCGCTCCATGACATCCTTGACCCTGGCACGCAAGACACCATCCTGGAGTCATGTTTACTGCCACAGAAATGCCTATCTCATCCCCTGACTATTGAATCCCCTGTCACTATTGCTCTTCCACTCTTCTTTGTCCCCTCCTTTGCAGCGGAGCCACCAGTGGTGCCACAGACTTTACTCTGGCTGCACTCCCCTGAGGAACCATCGCCCCCACTAGTATCCAAAATGGAAAACTGATTAGCAAGCAAGATAGACGCAGGGGACTCCTGCACTGCCTGCCTGGTTCTCCTGGACTGCCTGGCAGTCACCCATTCCCTCTCTGCCTGCATACTCATAACCTGTAGTGTGACCACCTTCCTAAATGTACTATCCATGTAATCCTCTGCCTCACGGATGCACAACAGTGACTCCAGCCGCTGCTCAAGTTCCGAAACCCAGAGCTCAAGCTTCTGCAGCCAGTGACACTTCCTGCAGATGTGTTCGTTTAGACACGCGATGCGTCCATGACTTCCCACATACCGCAGGAGGTACATTCCACTTAGCCAAGCTGCCCTGCCATACCATAACTTTAAAAATTTACTGAATTTTGATGGAAATTTGACTATCTGAAATTGAATAAGTAGATCGTAAGCTAGAGGATAGTTCCCTTTTGATGTCTAAACTCAAAGCAGTCCAATAGATCATTTAATATTGAAACTTTTATTACAGCATCAGACTAATTACGTTGTACATGCATATTCAGCAGGTTAAAGGTTAAAAGATTGGTATAAATCTGTTCCTGTGTCCCTATTCCTCAAAGGACATACCAGCTCAGATCTCTCTCCCTTGGGTATCCAAGGTAGACTTGGATAGATTTCATCATGTAGCATTCCCGTGAACTAATATCAAGTGACACTCCTATATTATCTCATAACTACTGCAGAAAATGGTTTGCTTTAAACCAGTTGATCCATGATCTTAAAGATTAGGGGATTGATCTGATTCAGGTGACTCCAAACACTACTTTGCAAGCAATGTCATTAATGATAATGCATGTTTGCAAAAGCATGGCAGCACTTTCCCATGTGAAAAAAATGCTTTATCTTAGATATATAATTGCAACCAAAGTGAAATGAGGAGTATAGAGTCTGATAGATTTCATCAGTGGTGACAGTTTTGAATGATCCATTTTCCTTAAAGTTAGTGCCCTTAAACTTATATCTATAACTTTATTTGGTTTCTTCAGATTTTGTTCAATTGTCAAGCAAGAAAGTATGTGTGCTAGTGAAGGCCAGACGTCTGATTCAGAACACAATACGTTCTACTTACAAAGGCAGTTTCTCGTGCAAGTGATTTTATATTCAATACTGGATATAAAAGAAATCTGAGGTGTAATCACACAGGAATCCATCTTTGAATGAGGCCACACATTGCCAAACAACAGCAGCCATTAGATGACATTGACTCTCTGACACTCCTTGCGATGTGGCTGCCAACGACCAACATTGAGGCTGAAAGCAGGTCAGTACATACTTCTAGAATGCAGACTGACCTCCATTTTATGCAATGGATTTATTTCATAATTCAGGCTCTGCTGTCAGATGCAGGCAACAAACAATTTTGTTTTCAGCTTCTAAGATCGATTAGATCAAACAGCATTCAAAATGTGATACATGTGGATTCCAGATACTCTAGAGTATTGGGTTGCTCAGTCAATTGAGCATTGAATTCAGGACAGACAAACTTGGGTTCAAATCCTGATATAGAATCATACATAAGAAAAGAAGAAATAGGAGTAGGAGTAGGCCATACAGCCCCTTGAGTCTGTTCTGCTATTGAAGATGATCATGGCTGATCCTCAAACTAAACTGCACTTTCCCGTCCAATCCCCACATCTCTTGATTCCGAGAGACCAAGGCCAGGATTTTCAATCGCCCGTGCGGGCGAGAACAGATTTAAAGTAATTGCCAAAAGAAGCAAAGCCAACATGAGGAAAAACTTCATGCAGCAAGTGGTTAGGATCTGGAATAGAGTCATAGAGTTATACAGCACAGAAACAGGCCCTTTGGCCCATCGTGTCTGTGCCAGCCATCAAACACCTACCTATTCTCATCCCATTTTCCAGCAGTTGGCCCAAAGCCTTGTATGCTATGGCGTTTCAAGTGCTCATCTAAATACTTCTTAAATGTTGAGAGTTCCTGCCTCTACCAACCCTTCAGACAGTGTATTCCAGATTCCAACCACTCTCTGGGTGGAAAATAATTTCCTCAAAGCCCCGCTAAACCCCCTGCCCCTTACCATAAATCTATGCCCCCTGGTTATTGACCTCTCCGCTAAGGGAAAAAGTTTCTTCCTACCTAATCTATCGATGCCCCTCATAATTTTGTATACCTCAATCAGGTCCCTCCTCAGCCTTCTCTGCTCTAAGGAAAACAACCCCAGCCTATACAGTCTCTCTTCATAGCTGAAATGCTCCAGCCCAGGCAACATCCTGGTGAACCTACTCTGCACCCTCTCCATTGCAATCACATCCTTCCTATAGCGTAATGACCAGAACTGTACACAGTACTCCAGCAGTGGTCTAACTAGCATTTTATACAGCTCCATCATAACTTCCCGGCTCTTATATTCTATGCCTTGGCTAATAAAGGCAAGTATCCCATATGTCTTCCTAACCACCTTATCTACCCGTGCTGCTGCCTTCAGTGATCTATGGACAAGAACACCAAGGTCCCTCTGACCTTCTGTACTTCCTCGGGTCCTACCTTCCATGGTATATTCCTCCCATTGTTAGTCCTCCCAAAATGCATCACCTCACACTTCACAGGATTAAGTTCCATTTGCCACTGCTCCACCCATCTTACCAGCCCATCTATATCGTCCTGTAATCTAAGGCTTTCCTCCTCACTATTTACAACACCACCAATTTTCATGTCATCTGTGAACTTAATGATCATACCACCTATATTAATGTCTAAATCATTAATATACACTACAAAACAGCAAGGGTCCCAGCACCGATCTCCGCGGTACACCACTGGTCACAGGCTTCCACTCTCAAAAACAACCCTCGATCATCACCCTCTGCCTCCTGCCACTTAGCCAATTTTGGATCCAATTTGCCAAATTGCCCTGGATCCCAAGGGCTCTTACCTTCTTAACCAATCTCCCATGTGGGACCTTATCAAAAGCCTTACTGAAGTCCATGTAGACTACATCAACTGCTTTACCCTCATCTACACATCTAGTCGCCTCCTCAGAAAATTCAGTCAAATTTGTTAGACACGATCTCTCCCTGACAAAGCTATGCTGACTATTCCTGATTAATCATTGCCTCTCCAAGTGGAGATTAACCCTGTCCATCAGAATTATTTCCAATAATTTCCCTTCCAGTGATGTTAGACTCACTGGCCTGTAATTACCTGGTTTATCCCGCCAGCCTTCTTGAATAATGGTACCACATTCACTGTCCTCAAGTACCTCTCCTGTGGCCCAGAGAGAATTTGAAAATTTGTGTCACAGCCCCTGCTATCTACACCCTTGCCTCACATAACAGCCTGGGATACATCTCATCCGGGCTTGAGGATTTATCCACTTCTAAGCCCACTAAAACAGCTAATACTTCCTCCCTTTCAATGCCAATTTCTCCAAGTATATCACAATCCCCCTTCCTGATCTCTACACCTGCATCGTCCTACCCCATAGTGAACACAGATGAAAAATAATCATTTAAAACCTCACCGATATCCTCCGGCTCCACACACAGATTGCCACTTTGATCCCTAATGGGCCCTACTCTTTCCCTGGTTATCCTCTTGTCCTTAATATCCTTATAAAATGCCTTGGGATTTTCCTTTATCTTGTCCGCCAGTGTTCTTTCATGTCCCCTCTTCGCTCTCCTGATTACTTTAACTACCCCCTTATACTTTCTATACTCCTCCAGGGCCTCTACTGTTTTCAGTGCTTTGAATCTGCCACAAGCCTCTTTTTTTCCTTATCCAATCCTCTATATCCCTTGACATCCAGGGTTCCCTGGACTTGTTGGTCCTACCCTTCACCTTTACGGGAACATGTTGGACCTGAACTCTCACGGTTTCCTTTTTGAATGACTCCCACTGCTCTGATGTAGACTTCCCTACAAGTAGCTGCTTCCAGTCCACTTTGGCCAGATCCTATTTTAACATATTGAAATCGACCTTCCTCAAATTCAGTACTTTTATTTCCGGTCCCTCTTTGTCCTTTTCCATAATTACCTTAAATCTTAGAGTTATGGCCACCATCCAGGAAATGCTCCCCCACTGCCACTTCTACCACTTGTCTGGCTTCATTCCCTAGGATTAGGTCCAATACCGCCCCTCCTCTTGTAGGACTTTCTACGTGCTGGCTCAAAAAGCTCTCCTATATGCACTTTAAGAATTCCACCCCCTTTAAGCCTTTTGCACTAAGACTATCCCAGTTGATATTGGGGAAGTTGAAATCCCCTACTATTATTACCCTATTATTTTTACACCTCTCTAAGATTTGCCTACATATATGCTCCTCTATCTCTCCCTGACTGTTTGGAGGCCTGTAGTACACTCCCAGCCAAGTGATTGCCCCCTTTTTGTTTAAGTTCTACTCATAAGGCCTCATTTGAAGAACCTAAGATATCATCCCTCCTTACTGCAGTAATTGACTCCTTAAATCAACAGTGCAATGCAACCCCCTCTTTTACACCACCCCCCACCGTCACACCAGAAGATTCTATACCCTGCAATATTGAGCTGCCAGTCCTGCCCTTCCCTCAACTATGTCTCTGTGATGGGAATATGATATTATTGCTATGTGTTAAACAACGCCCTCAATTTATCTGCCTTACTAGTAAGACTCCTTGCGTTAAAATAGATGCAATCCAGCCTTGCATTATTCGCTTGTACCTCCACTCTGTATCCCATCTCCCTGCCAAATTAGTGTAAACCCCAGCCCCCCAACAGCACTAGCAAACCTCCCAGCAAGGATGTTGGTCCTGTTCCGGCTCAGGTGCAACCTGTTCGACTTGTACAGGTCCAACCTTTGCCAGAAACAGACCCAGTGATCCAGGAAACTAAAGCCCTCCCTCCTGCACCATCTCTTCAGCCACGCATTCATCTGCTCTACCCTCCTATTCCTATACTCACTAGCACTTGGCACTGGGAGTAATCCAGAGATTACAACCTTTGAGGTCCTGCTTTTTAATCTGCTACCTAGCACCCTAAATTCTTGTTGCTGGACCTCATCCCTCTTTCTACCTATGTCACTGGCACCAATGTGTAGCACGACCTCTGACTGTTCACCCTCCCCCTTCAAAAATGTCCCACAGCCGCTCTGACATCCTTGATCCTATCAACAAGGAGGCAACATACTATTCTGGAGTCACCTTTGTGGCCACAGAAACGCCTATCCGTACCCGACGATAGGGGATTCTATCACTATAGCTCTCCCACTCTTTATCCTCCCCTCCTGTGCAGCTGACCCACCCATGGTGCCATAGACTTGACTCTTGCTGCATTCCCTTGAGAAGCTATCGCCCCCAATAGTATTGAAAATGGAAAATCTGTTAGATAGGGAGATGGACCCAGGGGAATGCACTGCCTGAGAGTGTGGTAGAGACAGGTTCAATCGAAGTATTCAAAAAGGGAATTAGACTGTTATCTGAAAAGGAAGCATTGCAGGGTTACGGGGAGAAGGCAGGGGAATGGCATTCGGCGAATTGCTCATTCATAGGGCTGGAGCAGACACAATGGTCTGAATGGTTTCTTCTGCTCTGTAACAATTCTGTGGTGCCCTCTGCCACATCCAGCAGGTCAAACACGTGATTTTATTGGCTTCAGTGTTGCCTCCTCCACAATTGCTTGTGGTGTGAGCTTTTCCAAGGGCTCATTAGTACTCTGTGGCATATGTATTTTCAATGTAGCAGAACTCTGTGCCCTCAGGCTGCTCAGCTCATAGGTGGGCTGATCACTATAGCACTCGAGGCATTTCAACTAGGTGTTGCACTACACTCAGCTCACCAGCCTTCAGAAGGACATTGAAGCACTTCCAGCACTGTATCCACATCCTGACAATTCAACGTTGTGGTGGCTCATGAAGTGCTGCCATGCCTGCTTCGCCTAGCTGACCTTCTCCTACCCCTCTCTGGAAATAGAATGCTCCAGCACACAGTAACTACCTCTAAACCTTTAAACAGTACCTCAAGGGGAGGCATCTATAAATTGTAGGGCTGCCCTTGCTGCTGGCCCACTGCTCTCCTCTTGCTACTCTCCTCTCTCTCTTCCATTCCAAGATAAATCAACAACCACAATGATGGCGGCTATTTGCCCTTTAAAATGAGTTCACCACATCAAACTCCCACCTCCTCACTGCATCCACTGCCCCAGATAGATGTGAAAGCATTATCGGGCCACTAATTGGCCAACTATTTGAAAATTGCATCGGTCATCAGCCGCCTACACGAAACGAGATCGGAACCCAGAAATGGAACAGACCTCAGGGTCCGGACCCTAAAATGAATATTCAGCCCTTTGTGTCTACCTCACAGCTTACTTTCCTAACTAGCTTTATACTGTAAGCAAACTTGGATAAAATACCTTCAGTACAGCACAGGGAGACCATTTGGCCCATTGTGGATGCGCTCGCTCTTTGAAAGAGCGATCCAATTAGTCCCACTCCACCCTAACCCTAAAAATTCATCCAAAGTTTTACCCCTCTGCGGTGAATGAGTTTTACATCTTAAAATGTGGGGTGAAAGGCAAAAAGTTTGTATCGTGCTCGCCAACCTGTCATGTTATCTATTACAGTATCTGTCCTTGGTCAAATTTGATGCTCAGCAATGGAAATAGGGATCGACATTGCACCCAGTAGATATCTTTTATGTGTAGCAGGTTTGACACAACAATTGCTAATAACTACTGTTGCTTGTGAGAATATGACTCACATTCATAATTTCAATCAGAAGATAATTAAATGCAGTGAAGATTAGTCAGTGAAAGGTGATAATAGAGGCAACAGTTAATGACAAAGAATAATTCAATTGAATGTCATTAAAAATATAAGACATTTTTACACTACATGACAAACATGTGGTGTTCTATCTCCAGCATTTGTAACATTAAAGAAGCCAAATTTCCTTGTTCTGGCAGCTGCAAAGATTCTCCTTCCCATATTTACAATCATCTGCCACCAGATACATTGGTTTGGTGCCTCTAATATCATAGCTGGAATTTCATGATGAGGCAGAGGCCTCACCCACTGGCGGAAGAACTGAGGGTGAGCTCGCCTCCATCGGCCCTGGAGGTCATGCTGCTATTTTGCATGGCACAGGCACTTAAGTGGCTGCAGTCATGAATTCTGACCCTCTGAGGCAGAAGGCCCCTTCTCCAAGAGCTGTGGGCCAGAGGGCCAGCAGCTCTTCAATCTCAATAGCACCACCAGGAACAGCGGGCACTGCTAGGACTGCAGTCAGCAAGAGGAGGAACATGGACGTTGGCCCCCGAGAAGGTCAATGAGTTTAGGCCCCGGCGAAGTCGGGGGTGGGGGGTGTGTTTGGAGTGCAGGGCTGGAGGTGTTGTTACAGCAGGGCCGGCCAATGCTGCTGGGTGAGCCCTCTCTGGCGCACAGAATGCCCGATCAGAAGGGTACCCCCCCACCGCCTACAAGGTGCCGAAGTGCCCATCTGCTGCTGGTAAAATACCAGTGGCAGTGGGAAGAGGCCCTTAACTGGCCATTAATTGACCACTTAGGGTCTCAGTTGGCCCAAGGGCGGGCAGGCCACCTGTCACCTTCCCCGCCACTGACAAAATAGCAGTGAGGGTGGGTAATTCTGGCCCATGGCATCAAACATGTTGTTATGATGTCAGTAACATTAAAGTTGAAAATGCTCAGATTAAAATGGAGACCTGGAGTGACATTAAACTGTATGCATGTGCAGAAAATGTATTTCCAATCAACACTTTTGTATTCCCATTTCATTTTATGAAATGCAGTAAATAACAAAGAAAAAGAAAAATATTTGAAGGCCCATACCCCAAAATAAGAGTGGATTATACAAATACCTATAAAACATGGGGCAGATTTTGCTGTTCCTGCACCTGGCATTATTGCCAGGGTTTATCTTTGATTTTCAGGATGATCCTGGAGTAGTGGGTGATTTTGGAATGCAAGGCCCAGTAAGTGCTTCATCTGGCTAAACAGTCTGCTTCCACACCCATAACATCACCTGCCTCTGACCCCACCTCAAACTACCTGCAACTGAAACCTTCATTCCATGTCTTTGTCACTACCAGACTTGACTGATTGGCTTTGCAGCCTCCAGTCTCTAAACAACAGTTCATACAAAATCCTGCTGCCAATGTCCTTTCCCACAGCAAGTCCCACTCAGCCAATGAATGGCACATTTTGAGTGCAGAGCTGAAATCCTGATCAGTACTCCCAGGCCATGAAGCGCTGCACTAAAGAGTAAATGCACCACAAAATACTGCATGCCATATAATATATTGTAATACTCCATGTGTGTTATATACTATATCATAATACACAATTTATAACTCTACATGTATATATTGTTCATGTTTATTTTATATCTTCCAATATATAATTACTTTGAACAGAACTGAATTTTTAACTTTAAGCTCACAGCAGGCTGATTTACTTCTTGTCACACTCCAGATTTTTTTGATACGTGGAAGATGGTTAAGCTCAGACAGAGATTTTCTGTATTCCCATATCTCTGAAATTAGTGCAGTAACCTGCTGCTGTAGGCTAAATCCTGAATAACTAAAGCTCAGGCTCCAACTGGATTTGCAGCACAAACTTCATAATTGATACGCAGCCAGCAAGCCAAGGGGAATTTGTCCCAGGTTTCCTGCAACAGCAGATAGTTTGGCCCCCTTATCTTCCAGCACTGTAGACTTTGTGATTTACAATCCCTGTGGATGCACACCAGATGTATTGGGAAATGTGTGCACCATCTTCATGTCAAATTGAGTATTTGTATTAGTTTGCTTCATAGTGGAACTAGGGTTTCTTGTTCAAAAATGAGGTTGTTTGCAGTATTTGGCCAAGTCACTTGATTTAAACAGCATAGTTAAATTTTAAATCAGCAGTGTGTCTAGAAATGGTTATGCAAACCAATGACTAATATAGCTAACAACTCAGAGATCTAGGGTTGTTTCCATGGATTGAAGGGAGACTGGGATGAAATTTGATAGAGACAGTCTGCCGGCAAAGACTGAGCACAGGGAGCAATCGCTGTGCCAGTACAGATGGGCAGAAGTCCACTCAATATTGGCCTTGGACCTCATTTAAATTAGACCGGTGAGTTGCAGATGTCTGCTGCATGATGTCCCTGAGCAGTCCGACAGCAAGCGTGCAGGATGCAATCGATTGGGAGGGGGTCAATCAAGAGGGGAGCAGGTGATTGGGAGTGGAGGGGGCCAATTGAGAAGGTAGGTAGGACAATTTGGGAAAGGTCCGATCGGGAGTTTAGCAATGGTCTTTGAGGTTGCTGTAGAGAACTCCTGTTCCTCCCAGCTCCACATTAAATTGAATCGCTTTTTAAAAAAAAGACTTTAGGTCATTAGGTGGCAGTCTTCAGCAGTTTCTTTAAGGGCCGCTAGTTAAGTCGCATGCAGACTTGGTGATCTTAAGTGCAGCAAGCATGACACTATCCGTGTTTATGGCAGCCCAGTTTTGGGAAGCATTACAGCCCCTTTTTTCATATGCCAAGGGCCTAACCTCCATTTCAGGCATGAACCCTGGGTTTCTATACTTCAGTCGTTACCAATATGATGAGTGGTGTACTTCCAGCATGGAATGTGCAGATATACACTCTTGCCATACTGTATGCTTAGGTCAATTAATTTCTAGGCTGATATCTTAAAAAGGGCTGTAACCAGAATCAGAAAACTATAAGCCCATTAGCTTAACTTCAGTTTCTGACATGTTGTTAGAAGGTATTATTAGAGCTACATTCTATGATTATCTAGAAAGAGCTGAAGTTATTAGGGAATCCCAGTATGACCTCTGGAAAAAGAAGTTGGTGGATGTTGCAGATATTAGATAGCTTGATTTTCAAAAAGCCTTTGACATAAAGTGCTGCACAAAAGATTTCAAAGGTTGTGTCTTATGAAACTGGCAACTTGATCTTACATTGGATGTCAAATTGATTGCTTTCGGATTGCATTCATTTAGACAGATGGTAGTTATAAATGGAAGCAGATCTGTGTAGGGGGTCATTCATTAGTGGAGTCCTACAGGGAGCAGTGTTAGGTCCACTGCTTTTCACCATCTTCATTAATGAGCTGGATGATAGTATCAAGAGGAAAAGTACATAAATTTGTTGATGATCTGATGTGCAGAAGTTAGCAAAGTTACCACCTCAGACAAAATATGTTAGCTGCAGGTAGATATAGACACTTTGAGGGGATAGGTCTGTGTGCAGCCGATATGTTTCCATGCAGACAAGGGCAGTTTAATGCATTTGGGCAGGGATTATTCCAAGTATATACACACCATGCAAAGGTTATACACTCAAGGCTGTTGAGTGGGAGAAGGGCCTTGGGGCTCAATCCATGAAATAATGAAGGCCTGTGATTAGTGTTTCAAGGCTGTTGCAAAAGAGAATTGGATGGTAGGGTGTATAGCAAGGAAAATTAAATATACAGAAGAAATACAATTCTTACCATGTGTAGGTTTTTGTCCAGTTTTGGTGCCCACAGATGACAAGGGATATTCAAAGCCCAAAGTTTTGAAGAGGGCACTTGATTGATACCAACTAGAAAAGACCCTTAATTATTAAGACAAGCTTAGAGAACTGGGATGATACTCTGAACACATGTATACTTTGAGGAGATATAATTGAGATCTTTCAAATAATGAAGGGATTACATTTTATCCAAGTGGAGAGATTATTTGAGCTAGGCAGGCAGAGAAGGACTATAGGGCTTCAGTTCAATTTGCAAAAACATAGTGTTAAATTAGGTTCCAAGAAGCACTTATTTTCACTGAGATTTGTTGACCACTGGAACAGATTCCCAGATGTGTGAGGAGTATGGATTCACTGCAGGCTTTCCAAAGAGATCTAGATGAGGTTCTGTGAGTGAAAATGTCCTCAGTTATAAAAAAAAAGATAGGTAGGTTCACTACGATTTGTGAAAGTAGTGATTATGGTCTCCTGGAGTTTATATGATTGCCTTTGTGGATTGGGAAGTAATTTCCCTTGTTTTTCATAAATTGACCTCAGGTTTTTTCTCCCTTCTCCTAGGAGATTGTGCAGCTGCAGTTTGGGGGAAAGTAATGGTACCTGTAGGTTGCACCATGCTGGAATGAAACTGGCTGGATGAATCATTTCCTCATTCTTCAAAAGTTCATAAGCAAGGAAATAGTTACCTGCTTCAATCCATATGCTTGGGATTGACGATATGAATGTGCTTCTGAGTGTTTACATAATGGAGATCAACTTCACATGTGGGGATTGAATCTGGTGACCCTTTTTGTAAGGCTGTCTAACAAATCACTATACTTGATCAGAAACATTGGTTAGGTTTTCCCCAATGCATCAGAATGCTTATGGAAGCACTTGCAATTTGATCATAAACAAGGGCCATTGCACATGCATAGTGTCGTTATGGAGAAATATGTGTCCAAGCAGGGGTACCAAGGATCCTGTTGAATATTTTGAAAATGTGTCAATTGGGAGACAAGAGTCCAACTGAAGTTATGATGTAAAAAAAAAATTGCTGAAATAATCACTTGGAGAATAGACTCTTCCCAACAGCTGAGGATCACTGTTTTGTGTTTGCATTTTACAAGTAATGAGCAATACGACTACATGAAACCTAATTAGAAGCCATTCATCTATTTATGTCAAATTGTTTATAACTACCACACTAATGAGGGACTCACATTGAGCAGCAGCATTTGCCTTGCCGTGCAAAGGTTTAGTTTGGGACCCCTATAACAAATAATTCAAGATCATTAAACTTATCACTGGATTCATTCTGTGCCCCCTGACTGGCTCAGGGCTGTGTCCAATCGTATGAATTGCACAGTCTAAACACAGCCCCAGCTCAGATTACATTTCCCCATTGCCTGTTTAATATGCTCCTTCGTTCACCCAAAAACAATGAGCTGAATCTTGAAATCCCAGTGGGTGCGGGAGAGAGCGTGTGTACGATTTGAAAGTTGCGTTCTCAGAGGTCGATACTGGATCCCGCTGCTTCTGGAATGAAAAACAATTTTTAAAAGGACACGAAGGGAGGGAATGGGAAGCCTGCATGTCGCCAGTTAATTGGCAGTTGAGATCATTGTGGAGCTCATTGACAGGCTTGTCAGGAGCAGTTTGCAAGTTTCAATAGGAGTGCACAGGGAAAATGCAGGGTTTAAGAAGTCATGAAAATAGTAGGGGGCCAAGAGGGCTATCTAACATATAGTGTAGAAGCCCAGAATAAAGCTCAGTTGCTTAAAAAGTGCCACAGAATAGCCATTGCTGGAGCTGAAAGACTTGCATTCAGTAGTGGGGTGTGGTAGGAATCTGGAGAGGGATGAGAGACTGCTGGCATCACTTGGGCAGGAGTGGGCAGGGGAAGGCTTCGTGAATGAACTTGCGCCAGTTGAGGGAGGTCAACTGGGAACTGACATTGGACATTGTAATATTGCAACACCACAGACAGGAAGCTTATCCTAGCAGCTAACAGATGCAACCTCCTGGACCGCAGGAAGCCAGAGGAGCACAGCAGGAGGGCTGCAAGGGGAAGCAGGCATCACACTAGATATCAGGTTTACCACCTAAGTAACAGCTACCTGCAAATGACAGTGCCGTAGGAGTCTGTGCCTATCCAGGCAGATGGTCGCTGACATTTTGCTCTGATCCACAATGAACGGAGGCCTTGCAGCCCCTGTGGCAGTCCCTTACCTGCAGCCGTCAAGGTCACCGTCACCCTGAATTTCTATGTAACCGGGTTGTTCCAGGGATCAGCTGCGGGTGGCATCTCGCAGTTGGCAGCTCATCACACATGTCCTATTCTGGAAGGAGGGGGACTACATCCACTTTGACACACATGGACCAGCGCTGGCACACAGATGTCTTTGGGGTTTTCCACCATTGATGGATTCCCTCATGTCCAGCGGGTCATCGATTGCAACCACGTAGCCATCAAGACACCATCACACCAGCCAGTCAGAATCCTGAACAGAAAGGGCTACCACTCATGGAATGTCCATCTGGTCTGTGACCACAGGAAGCAAATCTGACAGGTCTACGCCCATTTTTGGGGCAGCTGTCAAGACTCCTTTATCTGTTACCCAGGCACAGATGGAGAGAGAGGTGCTACAGAGCCACCTACTAACAGACCTGCATTAAACAGACTATTGCATCTTGAAGATGCACTTCCATTGACTTGATCAGTCAGGTGGTGCCCTCCAATATGAGCCAGCCAGAATGTCTCACATCGTGGTTGTCTGCTGCGCCCTACAAAACATGACAACACAAAAGAGGCCTGGAGATGGATGAAGAGGAGAACCTGGAACACCATTCCACCTTGGAGGAGGAAGAAGAGGGCGAAGAGGTGGAGGCACTAAATATATATATCTGATTTATCTCAGAGCAATGCAGACATTACACTTGTATTAAATCACCAGGAACACTGGATAGACTAGTTCAAACACTACAGGTTTCCAGGTCCTGCCTCCAGCCCTCTGTCTAATTAGGTCCTGAATTTGCCCCACGCCAATTAGGCCTTTTTTGTTTGAAAAATAGTGTCACGTTAGTGTTGCTGATGCAACGCGGGGCCAGAACGCAGAAATGTTCTAGCGCTGGGTCCCACACTTGAATGAAAATTCAGTCCATTGGCTTTGGTGGATGACTGTATAAGTAAAAATAAGTAAATAGCTCAAACTTGGAAGCATCTTGAGACCCATAACACAAAGCAAAACATTATAATTATTACGTCACCAGCTCAGCAAAAATCCTACTGTGATTCTAACCTTTGCCAGTTCTGATGAATGGTCACTGACCTGAAACGTTAACTCTGCTTCTCTCTCCACAGATGCTGCCAGACCTGCTGAGTATTTCCAGCATTTTTTTGTTTTTATTACAGATTTCCAGCATCTGCAATATTTTGCTTTTATTATCCCACTGTGATTTCCTGGCTCTAATTCAACCTGTTTTGGTTAGCATTCTAGCCTATTTAATCTAGTCACATATCATAATGCCCCATAACATCTTCATGGTGGTAGCTGCAAGCTAAAGTACTACAGTTTCCTGTGAATCTGCAGTTCGGCAACTGGACGACCGGTTTTTGGTACACAGCCAAGCCCATGGCAAAGCTTGTTCTTTTCCAAGAGCGTGGAGGAGACATGCAATACATCAGCTTTGATTAGATTACAGATAGAAAGATAGTACATGAATAGATGATGGTCAGGTTAAGTACTTATTAGGTGTAAAATTACACGAAAAAGGTGATTCAAGAGAGAAGCTATTTCTTATCTGATGTTCTTTTGCTCTGAAAATATAACAGAGGCCTGATGCATCAGATGTCATTCTAATGCAGGCATGACTGTTGCATATCCACTGTCTATGATCTACAAATCGAAAAAATCTTCAGGCCATTTTTAATAGAATAATGAAATTGTCAGCTATTAAAACTAATATAATTATATGCAAATTAAACAGGATGGTTTCCTGCACATGAATATATTAAATAGATAGCTGGTCAAACCAGCAATGGAAAGGATAAATGTTTTCTCCAGCAGAATTTCAAATGTCAGCATTAGAAATCCAGATTACAGATCAAATGACATTGATAAGGTTTCTGTTCACTCTGGGAAGATTTTAATGTGTTGAGCGTTGATAGGCAGCTTGCCAATTGGGGCTGTAGGTGGAAAATCCAGCAAGCCCAACAACTGAATGAAGCTGGTTCTTAGAGGAGAGCAAAAGGTGAGTAAGTAAGTGGGCAGGAGTAGTTTTTGGTTATGCTATTATGCTAATCCTGGCTCCCCAAAACATCCCAAATATCATGCAGTGATTGCTGGAAGCTGCTTAACCAACAATCACTTTAAAAGGGACACTGGCATAGCCACTTTCTGCTTTGTTGTAGTTGGCAGTCTTGTGCAGTACGCCTTTACCTAGAAAAATGTCATTGCTCTCTGAGGTGTGTCGTAGGACCCCATTTACATATCATTATGAGGCACCTGTCTGTTTCTAGTCGGAGAGTTTGGTTTCTATTTCAAGGCCCAGACCAAACCAGGAATGGGCACAAAACAGGGAAATTTTCCACTGCAGTTTTAGTCCCATTCCAACTGAAAAACAGGCCAAAATTATCCCTTAGCGATTTGTGAAGGGAAAAACCTTGAATATTTATATTGTCTTTTACATCCTTGTAATATTCTAAAGTGTTACACAACAAATGAAGTATTTTTGGACTGTAGGCACTGTTGTAAAGTAGGCATCATAGCTGTCAATTTGCAGACAGCAGGGTCCCACAAACAAGGTAATAATGACAAGGTAATTTGTTTCAGTGATAGTAATAGAATATGACTGAAATAATTTAATCAAGTATACTTAACATTCTAAAACTTCTGTAACTACTTTTTTTTTTTACATCTAGGCCCATTCTGGAGTTGCAGATTAGCTTAAAAAAAATTGTACACTCGTCAGTTTTTGCTAGTTTTCTAGGTTGGCGTAGATGGCAAAATGAATTAGGCATGTCTCCTGATTTTACTTTTTTTTTAAACATACTAGCAGTCAATGTGATTGGTGTACAATATAGAATGATAGAAATGTCAATACAGAAGTGGCAGTCAAATGAGCAGAAAATCTCAGTTTATTCCTGAGATCCCCATCACAAATGCCAGTCCTCAGCCAATCCAATTCACTCCATGTGATATCAAGAAATTGTTGAATGCACTGGATACAGCAAAGGCCCATGGGCTCCAAAAAAACAACTGGCTTTAGTGATGGCCTGTGCTTCAGAACTAGCCACACCTCTAGCCTAACTGTTCTAGTACAGCTACAACTCTGGTAACTACTCAACAAAGTGGAAAGTTGCCCAGCTAGGTCCTGTCTACAAAATTAAAGATAATTCAATCTGGCAATTACCACCCTAACAGTTTACTCTCAAATCAGCAGCGTGACAGAATGCAACGTTGACAGTGCTATCAAGCGGCACTTACTTACCAGTAACCTGCTCACCAATGCTCAGTTTGGGTTATGTCAGGACCACTCAGCTCCAGACTTCATTACAGCCTTGGATCAAATATGCAACAAAGAGCTGAATCCCAGATGGGATGTGAAAGTGGCTGCTCTTAATATCAAGGCAGCATTTGATCAACTGTGGCATCAAGGAGCCCTAGTAAAATTTAAGTCAATGGGAATGGGGAGGAAAACTCCCCACTGGTTGAAGGTCATACCTCGCACAAAGGAAGATGGTTGTGATTGTTGAAGGCCAATTATTTGAGCCACAGAAAATTGCTGCAGGAGTTCCTCAGAGCAGTATCCTAGGACAAACCATCTTCATCTGCTTTAATGATGATTGCACAGTGTTCCATTTCATTCAAATAATGAAGCGGTCTGTGTCTGCATGCAGCAAGACATGGACAACAATATTCAGGTTTGGGCTGATTAAGTGGCAAACACCATTTGTGCTACACAAGTGTCAGGCAATGGCCATCTCAAATAAGAGATTCTAACCATCACCCCTTGACCTTAAATGGCATTACCATCACTGAATCCCCCACTGTCAATATCCAGGGGTTACTGATGACCAGAAACTGAACTGGACCAGCAACATAATTACTGTGCCTATAAGAACAGGTCAGAGGCTGGGTATTCTGTGGCGAATAACTCATCTCCTGACTCCCCAAAAGGTCTTTCTGCCATCTGTAAGGCAGAAGTCAGGAGTGTGATGGAATACTCCTCACTTGCCTGGATGCATGCAGCTCCAACACCACAAGAAATTCAAAACCATCCAGGACAAAGCAGCCTGTTTGATTGGCACCTCATCCACCACATTAAACATTCACTCTCTCCACCACTGGTGCACCATGGCTGAAGCCTGCACCATCTTTAAGATGCATTGGAGTAAACTCGTCAAAGCTTCTTTGACAGCAATTTCAAAACCTGGGACCTCTACTAATTAGAAGAACAAGAACAGTAGGTGCATAGGGACACAACAACTTGCAATTCGCCAAGTCACACACTATCCTGATTTGGAAATGTATCGCTGTCCCTTTATCATCACTAAGTCAAAATCCTCAAACTCCCTACGCAGCAGCATTGTGGGTGTACCTTCACCACAAAAACTTCAGTGGTTCAGTGACTCCCAACTACTGCCTCCAGAGCAATTAGGGATTGGCAGTAAATACCAGTGATGCCCACACCCCACAAACAAATAAAACAAAATCCAGATATTCGGAGCCAATGCAGTTTTCATACAACTCAAACTGAAACCAAATTCATCATTTTGGAGCTCTTTGGATAATTTGATCTTCAGCCATAAATCATGCACAGTTGTAAAAATGACCATATGTTAGAATCAATATGTTTTCTGTAAAAATATATACTATGGGATTTAGCAATTTCATTTTAAAAATCATGCTCAGTAAAGGATCTATCTGCATAGAGGTCCCGAGACACAATCACACATCAGCTATCATACTTCAGATCGTCAAAAGTACATAAAAAGAAAAGAAAAGCAAAGCAGTCAGTCATTTCTCTTTTGGATTTGTAGCTGGAAATTTATCAATGGCTTCCAATCTAGAAGTCTCCCTCAAAAAACAGTAATTAAACACTGATTACCCTGTATTTACTTATATTAATTGCACTGTAGCCTTAAAGTGACAAAGCAGCTTAAACACATCCACTTTAGCAGCAGAATAATGTGTTCCATTGTGTAACTCACAATGGTATAAAATAGTGCATCATCAGACTTACTATGGACAATACTATGCAAGGTCTGCTAGTTTAAGAACATTTTTGGCTCCAGGGGCTGTGCTTGAATGGGTTCAGATCTCATAACTGGCAGTTAGAGTACTATCAATTTCAATTTGAAATCAATTTGAGAAACCTCAATTCATTTCTCTTCATAGACATGAGCCCCCAGCATAAAATTTCACTTAATTTTGCAGTAATTAGCACAAAACTGGCAGTACAATTCAAGAGATCATAAGGATGATGGGTATGTGTCACGACCAGAGACTGTTAACAAGAAAAAATAAGAGATATGAACTCCCCAGACCAATTTGAGGAATTACACGACAAGATTTCATGTTTTAAGACTTCTATAAAAAAAACTAAAATTAAAAATCCCCATGAACTAAATAGTACTTTGTAGTAGCTGATACCCCAAATTACAGAGATATTTTCTTCACTTAATAAAACACTTGAAAACCTCAAAACAGACTTATACATTACACAGTCTTCCTTCATAGCAAAATCTTTGCAGCTAAAAGTCCCAAATCCCTCTCAATTGCAATGGGTTGGATCACCCAGACTTTTCTCAAAGTGAATGTCCTCTCCGCTCGCTTCTTCTGAGCACTTTTGATCTGGACATCGGTGAATAAGGTGATTTTTGCTGATCCCATTTGTCTTTTCTTCTCTGCAAACCTCAACTTACAAAACAAGTTTGTGTCTTTGCAGCCTTTTGCTGTATCAGGCTTCTGAGAGCAGGTGTTCCCTCTCTCTCTCTCTCTCCTCTGAGGCTGCCACCACTGGTCTTCTGCCAGTTTTCCTTACAGCTTGCTTGCCTTCTGAAAATTATCTGGAATCAAACGTCTATAGCCATTTTTCTTTTCCAATATGCAAAGTCCACAAGTCTGGCTACAGCAGAACCACCTGGGCTGTCTATTATTTCCAGGTGTTAGCAATGGTAATTCACATTTATATTCTCAGAGTCACTGACTCCTTGTTTACGATCTGAAAGTCTGGGACGGTTAAATCCATTGTTCTTCAGGTGCTATACCCCGGCAGTCTCTGCTTTACAAAAAGCTTTGATCTGGGTCCTTTGTTGTCCTGGTAACCAAGACTCCTGTCTTGTCTTTTAAGCGGAGTTGATGTGAGGTCCAATGACTTCTGACTCCATCTTAAAACTACATTAAAAAAAGAGTTTTTTTAAAAAAAAACATAATAATGCTGCAAAGTCCAGCATTCATAACAGTATGACAATGTTAAAATTCATATTGCTACAGGAAAGGGTGTTTTTCTGAAATTGAGGTCTATACTGAAGTGATTAAAAAAACAAAAATGTGGAGCCACCAAAATTATGCTTGGAAACTATTTTAAAGAGAATTTTGAGAGTTATTGTTAGCTATTCTATTTAAAACTGTTGCTGCGCTGTTACACTGTGCATTATTATATGTACAAGATAGTTTTGGCTCTGTAAAATTGATTTTGGAGCACACTGTTCTTCCTGTCCATATAACTTTGAAGAAGTGTTAGAATATTATAAAGCAGCCTCTCTTCCCAGTTATATAATGCATACAGACATCAAGAAACCCTTAACAGCTATAATGTGACTGTGCATTCTGCTGTCACGGACAACTGAGTTCAGGTACATTACCTACATGAGTTTGAACCATTTAGTTTACCAAAAGTTTAAATCTAATTTGGAGCAATAGCTCACAATTCCAATGCTCCTTTGGGTGGCTTTTAACTATTTAAATGATATCTGGTAGGACAATCTTCCTTTAATAAGATTTTCTGTGGAAAGTAACTTTTGTTTTTCCATCTTGTAAAGTAACCTCTCAGTCCAATCAAGTCTTCTGAACCTATTTACCATTGATCTTTCTAGTCCAAATTCATTCAGAAGTAAAGTTAATGTTGAACTGAAATGCAACTTGTTGATGTTTAACAGATTGATGAAAAGTGAAAAATCAAACAAATCATTTTAATAGGGTTCACTTACTGTTTTATCTGAATTCAGTTTTCATTAACTTACTGTATTGCCAGTAATATTATGTTCATATACAACCAATTGTATTTTTATGTAATTGATTAAAGCTGGAGAGGTCCTAGCATGGGCTAAGTAATTGCAGAACTGTGTGCTTTCAAGTGCCTATTCTAACTTATTTGATTTCCTCTGTGATTATTAAGAAATATTGTTTGTGTATAATGACAACAGCCTCAGACTCATTTTGAATTTGAAATTCAAAAACCCACAGGATACAAATAAATTCACTCAAGTGGTGAAATCCAATTAGTTACAAAAATGGGAACATGAATAATCTATTATTAACATATAAAAGGGGTAAACTCTTTCCTCTTCACACTTCAACAGAAAAATAATTTATGAAGCCCAATCCTTGACTTTTTTCCTCAAAAGTGAAAACTGAGACTAACCAACCTTTGTTTTAACACAAACTTGTGCAGACATCAATTTATAGGTAACAGTTTAAAGATTCCACATTTGTTCAAAGTGTATATTTTTGATTTTTGTACATATCTTTCAATCTTTTGTTACAAACTGGTTCTCGTCAGAAAATTTAGTGAGTATTTGATTAAAGTACAAGAACTTTGTTTTAATGGAGTGATTAACAGTTTACAGAAACACTGATTGAAAACTCTGCAGTTGCTGTATCCTGCAAAGGTTCCTCTTGCCACTCCTTTAAGCGGAGACAAGAATTTCATTGTGCACCGGTTAGTTTTTGTGCTTATCTTGCAGGGATTAGTAGGATATCTGGTGTGGTAATTCATCATTACTTTTTGTGCATGCTCAGTATTTCTAATTTTTTGAACTTTTTAAATTGGATGATGATCAAAGTGTTTGATTTATCAGCACTGGAATACTATAATTTTCAACAGCTTAAATTCCAACAGCTGGGAGGATAGAGATCTAGTGCCTGAATAAATGAATCAATTGAATTCTCTAGAAATTAAACAGTTTAAATGTTTTCTTAATATTTAATTCCACTCTCCAACATTCAACACTGATTATGTCAGCTCTGATATTAACCTGCTCTTTTGAAGAGTTAACAAAATGATACGGTCAACTGAGGAGGGGTCAAAGGGCTTCCCTCTTTTCCCTCTCCTTGTCTGACCACGACAGGTTTAATTTTTTTTTTTAAAAAGTGGATGTACTGGCCAATTCAGCAGGTGTTTGATTACTTACTTATTATGATCATAAGAACCACCAATTGGACAGGTTTTCAGCAAAGAAAGAAAGAGGTTAACTTTATTGTACTTAAACTACACACCAACTTTCACATGCACACACAAACAAATAGATTACAGAGTGGGGAAGGGTAGATTGGTACTTGCAAGCTGGAATGGTGACAGAGACACAGAAAGAGGCCCCCACTTTGGTCTGCACGTGTCAGAGTCCAGATACTTCTCAACCTGCTGCAGAGAAACACCAGATTAAAACCACAGATGGGGGGTGGGGTGCTTGTCACATGACAGTCAACCAGTGATCCAAGCCCGGTAGTTAGCAGTGTATTCTTCCTGCTAAAGAGAACAGGCAGCTCCCTTAAACTTCCTGGGTCTTTGTTCTTGCTGGGATGAGCAGACATTTTGTCTCCACTTCACAGGCCTTGCAATGTAGTATAGTGTTGCAAATTAAGTGGCCATCTTAAGCTGTGAGCAAAGTCATCTTTTCTCATCTGTTTTTTTTTTATTTCTTCAAAAAAAATATAAATTAAAATCAAAGAAAATTTTCAACAAAGCAAGCTGGTGAGACAAAAGGCAGACTGGAAACCAGTGAAATCTTTCTTTAAAAATGCAGATTGGGCTGTCATGGTGATATTGGGGTCAACTACGATTTTAACCAGAGGCCTCAGTGAGGAAGCAGCTTCCGAATGGGAAGTGGTGTCAGATCAGAAGAGGCCCAAATAGTTGAGTCTTTTTGACTTTCCTTTGGGCCCTCTTGCCCCACCCACCTGAGATGGGAGTGGGGAGTTGGTTGGGAGGAGGGGTGCTGGAGGGATTTGCACTGCATTCATGACCCACTCTTACCAACCACCATTTGTACTTGCCTGCATTCACCAAAATCCTTATTTACTTTGGCAAAGGGCCATTTCCATGGCTCACATTCAATGGAACCTGAGTTCAGAGTGTCCAAATTTATTTCAGTATAGAGAAAGGTGACATTCATCCCATCAGTAGGGGATGAGCTTGGGACAGGACCCACAGATAAAACCATATTGTTATCTACTATTCCCATATTTTATATTTCCCCCATAGAGATACTTCTGAAGTTAAATTCTTAATGCAGATATTCTTCATCACAAATGCACACACAAATGTATTAATTTGTCAGAATCCAATGCAAAAAAAATGGCATTAGAAAGTGATTATATAGGACCCGTGTAGTGTAGGTAACTTTTAAAAATAACTATTGAGATAATTACAGAAGTTAAAACAAAGGAAGTATGTTCTTAATCCATAATAGGCCTGGATGTGACCCTTGAGAAAGCATAAGAAGTATTTTTTTCTCCACTTTAGTTTTTTTTAAAAAAAACAAACTTACAAATCTTATTTTGGGGATAATTATCCCTGAAATGCTTTCAAGTGAAATGTCCCACATTTTCCACTGGGAGAACAATTTTCCTTTTCAGAATAAAAATAAGGCTGAAAATCTACCCAAACCCAATTGGCCTATGATTATGCTGGTTTCACACTTCTCAAGTGGCTAAATTAGCTAGCCAGCAAAGGTAAAACCAAAAAGGACATGAGACTAGTTGCTGAAAGTGGGAAAAGGAAAGTTAGCACTACGGATGGTTGAAGAGAACATTAAATTTAGGTAGACCGCCATTTTGATATCCCTAGAACCTCATTATTTAAAAGTTGGATTAGCTTTCTGGGCTGGAGGTTAGGCCACTAAAGGTTCTCAGTAGCGACAGCTGTCAAGGCAAGCCACATATACCACTGCTGAGCTTGCTCAACTGACTTGCAGTCACCTTGTTTTTAAACTATGCTTTAAAGGAACTACTTGATTTGCAAAAGAAATTGGATGGGCACTTGAGGGAAATAAAGTTATGGGGTTCCAGGGATAAAGTGGGGGAGTGGGACTGATCATATTGCTCTATAGAGAGCTGGCATGGACTGAGTGGCCTTCTTCTGTGCCGGAATGACTGACTTCAGAAATTGCTGCAGCTACACTTCCCAGCAGGATTTTAAACTTTGTTGGCAGGACCATTTCATTGCAGCTGTGGGAGACTAGGGGCTCTGTGTTTATAGGTTACATCCAGTGAAAAACAAACATTCACTCGAACAAAGATTGTCCGGCTTGGATACCAGCCAAGATGATAAGCAGAGCCCAGGAGAGGACAAGAATAATGATAGGGGGTATGGGGGTGGGGTGGCATGGATGAACAAATGTTTGTTGGAATTGGGCAAGGTAATGTGTAAATAATTTAAAAAGGCAAGAAAAATCTTATTTTTCAAGAGGCAGACTGTAGTGGTCCCATTAAAAAGACCATTAGAGGCTGCAAAGTAACTAAAAATACAGATTGAGATATGCATGGTGCATGCTGCAATCAGTCGTTAATGCATTTTGTAAAAGGGAGCCAACAAAGTTGTTAGGCCCCCCTATTTGGATATTCTCAAGTTGAAGGCCTTTACCAATATAGCAGAGGGACTACATCCTACGTGGAATATCAGTCACCGCCATATTGGACACTTCGGTGCCTGTAAAGCGGGCATGGTGCTAAAAAATTTCTATGCCCTTAGAATCTCTAAAAAGGATCGCATCAAAACTGAAAAGCAGTAAGGTTATTTTAAAAAGTTTCCTTTCATGCGTTTTCTTTATTTGTAAAAAGGGTTACATTTAAAGCATTTAGTTCTTTGTATCCGGACCCCATTAAACACAAAACGGGCTGGATTTTATTTGCACTCTGCAGCGGCACGCTTTGAACTCGACGGCCTTCCGACACGAAAGTGCCACTAACACAGCCCCCGGTGATATTATGTGAGGGGGCTAATTTAAATAAAGGGGACGGAGCACCGGCCCCCAATGACAGAGGGGGCAGCTGCCGCGTCCCAATTAACGGTGTCCGGTGCCATTTTTAAAGGGCTTCAAGCCCTCAGCAAAGATAGAAATTTTTTTTTTTTTTAAAAAAGGTGCATAATAAATTTTTATTAAATACTTAGGTGATGGATGCTCATCCCCAACCCCCCAGTGGTCTTTTCATTGCCCAATATGAACAGATCTCACTTTATTCTCGACCCAAACATGCCCCCGCTTACCTTCAAACATTTACCCTTCAACCCTTCCCATCATCCTCACAGCCAATAAAAAGTGTTTTCCCTGCTCCCCCATCCCTCTGGTCCGGAAGATTTTACTCCTCCCCACTAGTTCTTGCCTCAGAAGTTATGATGAATATCTATAAAACACAGGATCAGCCTCAACTGGAGTATGGGGTCCAATTCCAGGCACCACACCTTCGGAAAGATGAGAGGATGCAGGAAAGATTTACAAAATGGTTCCAGGATGAGGAACTTTAGTTACGTGGATAGATTGGAGCATCTGGGGTTGCTCTCCTTAGAGAATTGAAGGTTGACAGGAGATTTGATGGAGGTGTTCAAAACCATGATCTGTCTCGACAGAATAGAGAGAGAGAGAAAAAAAAAATTATTCCCATTGGTGGAAGAGTCGAGAATCAGTGGACAGAGATGCAAAGTGATTGGCAAAAGAACCAACGGCGACGAGGAAAAACTTTAAAAATGCAGGAACTGGTTAGGATCTGGAATGCACTGCCTGACAGAGTGTGGTGGAGGCAGATTCAATCATGGCTTTCAAAAGGGAATTGGATAATTATCTGAAGAGAAAAAAAAAATTGCATGGTATGGGGAAAGGACAAGAGGGTGGAATTAACTGAGCTGCTCTTGCAGAGATCCATAGAATACAGGAGCAGGAACGTTATGATGGAGCTGTATAAAACGCTGGTTAGGCCGCAGCTGGAGTACTGTGTGCAGTTCTGGTCACCACACTATAGGAAGGATGTGATTGCAATGGAGAGGGTGCAGAGGAGATTCACCAGGATGTTGCCTGGGCTGGAGCATTTCAGCTATGAAGAGAGAGACTGGATAGACTGGAGTGGTTTTCCTTAGAGCAGAGAAGGCTGAGGGGGGACCTGATTGAGGTATACAAAATTATGAGGGGCATTGATAGATTAGATAGGAAGAAACTTTTTCCCTTAGTGGAGAGGTCAATAACTAGGGGGCATAGATTTAAGGCAAAGGGCAGGAGGTTTAGAGATTTGAGGAAAAAAAATTTCACCCAGAGGGTGGTTGGAATCTGGAATACACTGCCTGAAGGGGTGGTAGAGGCAAGAACTCTCACGACATTTAAGAAGTATTTAGATGAGCACTTGAAACGCCATAGCATACAAGGCGACGGGCCAAGTGCGGGGAAGTGGGATTAGTTTTGGACGGGTGCTTGATGGTCGGCACAGGCGCATTGGGCTGAAGGGCCTGTCTCTGTGCTGTAAAACTCTATGACTGTTTGAGATCCAGCATGGACATGACTGGCCAACTGTCCTCTTTCTGTATGGTTACCATTCAATGATCCACATACCAAGACATATTATTGAAAGACAGAAGTCTAAGTTTCTGTCTCTAGCGAACAAACTGAATTTCTATATAGAACATGTCTTCTTAAATTTTACAGTAGTTTGAAACTCATTTGAAATATATCCTCAATATTTATCTTTTCTCTCAGAACTGAAATACTATTTCATGGAAACCTATTGCTCTCTGCAGATTGTTCTGGTTCTGCTGTAAATCACAATAACAAATTATTTCATTGAATGTACCCTTTTGTAAAATTCGAGTAGTTACATGGAATATTAATTGATTTAAGCTCCTTTTGCATTCATTGGGATAGATCTGGATTTTGTACGATAGTATAATACCAAGTCGGCAGCCTAGTATACGTCCTTCCTGATTTTTATTCCCATTGATTTCATAGGGGCACGTATTGTACCTAATCTACAAAATTTGTACAGGAGACTAAAAGTAGGCTGGACAGTTAATACTGTCCAGTTAACTTGAAGTAAACAGTTAAAGACATATAAAAGTAATGAAATAAAATCTGCAAATGAGAGTTTAGTGGGAGATGAAATGCAAAACAAGTGTCAAGTGCTACTGACCTGAAACGTTAACTTTGCTTCTCTCTCCATAGATGCTGCCAGACCTGAATATTTCCAGCATTTCTTGTTTTTATTAGAGTATAAATGGGGTTTGTGCTTGAAATGTATAGTCACTTGATCAAACCAGACCTGGAGCACTGTGCTCAGTTTTGGTCATCAAAACAAAAAAAATCTCCGATTCTTCTCCTCAATTTCATGAATAACGTTATTGACAACATAAAAATGTAGCAGTGAGTCTAATACTGAGGACATCAGACTCAAATTTTTACTTTTATACCTGAAAGCAAAAACAGATAACTAGAAAAGCGCAAAAATGTGTGAATTCTGAATATAGCCTAATCATGGGGGTTTTCAATATTAGTCTTCTATACATCATTTATCATAGAATCATAGAACAGTACAGCACAGTACAGGCCCTTCAGCCCACGATGTTGTGCCAAACCTTTAACCTACTCTAGAATCAAACTACCTACATACCCTTCGTACTACTATCATCCATGTACCTATCCAAGAGTCACTTAAATGTCCCCAATGTATCTGCTTCTACTATCACCACTGGCAGTGCATTCCACGCACCCACCACTCTCTGTGTAAAGAACCTACCTCTGACATCTCCCCGAAACCTTCCTCCAATCACCTTAAAATTATGCCCCCTGGTGATAGCCCTTTCCACCCTGGGAAAAAGTCTCTGGCTATCCACTCTATCTATGCCTCTCAACATCTTATATCCCTCAATCAAGTCACCTCTCATCCTTCTTCGCTCCAATGAGAAAAGCCCTAGCTCCCTCAACCTTTCTTCGTAAGACATGCCCTCCAGTCCAGGCAGCATCCTGGTAAATCTCCTCTGCACCCTCTCTAAAGCTTCCACATCCTTCCTATAATGAGGCGACCAGAACTGAACACAATATTCCAAGTGTGGTCTAACCAGGGCTTTATAGAGCTGCAGCATAACCTCGCGGCTCTTAAACTCAATCCCCCTGTTAATGAAAGCCAACACACCATACGCTTTCTTAACCCTATCAACTTGGGTGGCAACTTTGAGCGATCTATGGACATGGACCCCAAGATCCCTCTGTTCCACCACACTACCAAGAATGTTGTCTTTAAGCCTGTATTCTGCATTCAAATTCGACCTTCCAAAATGAATCACTTCATACTTTTCCAGGTTGAACTCCATCTGCCACTTCTCAGCCCAGCTCTGCATCCTGTCAATGTCCCATTGCAACCTATAACAGCCTTCCACACTATCCACAACTCCAGCAACCTTCGTGTCATCGGCAAACTTACGAACCCAGCCTTCCACTTCCTCATACAAGTCATTTATAAAAATCACAAAGAGCAGAGGTCCCAGAACAGATCCCTGCGGAACACCACTGGTCACAGAGCTCCAGGCTGAATACTTTCCATCTACTACCACCCTCTGTCTTCTATGGGCCAGCCAATTCTGTATCCAGAGAGCCAACTTTCCCTGTATCCCATGCCTCCTTACTTTCTGAATGAGCCTACCATGGGGAACCTTATCAAACGCCTTGCTAAAATCCATATACACCACATCCACTGCTCTTCCTTCATCAATGTGTTTTGTCACATCTTCAAAGAATTCAATAAGCCTTGTGAGGCATGACCTGCCCCTCACAAAGCTATGCTGACTGTCTCTAATCAAACTATGCTTTTCCAAATAATCATAAATCCTGTCTCAGAATCCTCTCCAATAATTTGCCCACTACCGACCTAAGACTGACTGGTCTATAATTCCCAGGGTTATCCCTATTCCCTTTCTTGAACAAGGGAATAACATTTGCCACCCTCCAATCATCTGGTACTACTCCAGTGGACAGTGAGGACGCAAAGATCATCGCCAAAGGCGCGGAAATCTCTTCCCTCGCTTCCCGTAATATCCTTGGGTATATCCCATCTGGCCCTGGGGACTTATCTGTCCTCATGTCTTTCAAAGTTTCCAGCACATCCTCCCTCTTATGTGCTCATTAATGTAATATTTAAAACTCTGGCTACAGTGAAACATTCAGAGAAGCAGAAAATGCTTTCCTACTCCAACTGGAGTCCACCCTTTACAACACTCTGTGCATGCTGCCTGGCTACAAGTCTACAGTAAGAGCAGTGCTTCTTGCACGCAAGCACTTAACTACTTTACATCAACAGAATGCTGTGGCAAAGCTTTAATCATTCTTTCTGCCTGTGCAATTTTTTTCCCGCATTACTGCATCATTTGTATGTTTGTTGAAACAGAGAATTAATCATTACCAACTGAAATCATGGCACTGGAGCATGCATTGAGCTAAAGGAAAACTCTGGGCTCAATTGGTAACACAATTAATGCTGAGCCAGAAAGTTGTGGTTTCAAATCCCCTTCCAGCATCTGAGCACATAATCCAGAGCGACAATCGACTGAAATACTGATGGAGCATTAAATTGTCAGGAGGTGCCATCATTTGGATTGAGACATTAAGCTAAAGGTTCTGTCTGCCTATTCAGGTAAGCATAAAATATCCCAAGATGCTCTTTAAAGAAAAACAAGGAATTCTTCTTGTGTCCTGGCCAACATTCAACCAACACTACCAGAAACAGATGAACTGATCATTAATTTCATTTACTGTTTGTGGGAATTTGTTGCAAGCAAATTGGCATGTGTTTGCCTACAAAAACAAAAAAAAAGTGACCACACTTTAAAAGCATTTCACTGTAACTGAAGTGCTTTGGCATGTCCTGAGGATATATGATTTCTTTATAAATATAGGTTCCTTCTTTTGACACTGTACCACAACATTTTCTAAGCTCCTTTGCTCTCAGAGATCACTAGGTCATGTTATCAAACACTGAAACCTCATTATAGTTGTATTCTGTTATGCCACCTAATATGCAAATAATTCTATTTCTTTTATTGACTTTTTCTTTTCCCCAGTAAAATAAATGAACCAAATCCTATCACTCTCAGAAAATACTGGAAACTTGGTTATTTAACATATACTACATATTTTCATTGCTATTGAGTGGGAAGTAATCAAATCATTCAGGTCGGATGCACAAGTATTTATTTCAAAGCCGGTAACCTGTGTACAGAAAAGAGATCTGGGCGGAGGTCACATGCTGCTTCTTTGTGTCATCATTGATCCGCTGATGCTATGGGGCTGTGTATGATGCTCTGAGAATGTGCCCTTAATTAGGCATGAATATCCTGAAAGGGCAAGATATTCTCCAAGATGTGAGCAGGAGAAAGCAAGCCATAGCTTCTTGAGAATTCATGATAATAAATCAGATATCATCACCAAAAGAATCAAAGGTCAGGAATATACATCCGTTTTACTATGGCGGTAGAATTAAATTCCCCCTTTCATTTTGCACTTGGCTGTCAGTGAACATTTAGATTTGTCCCATAAATGAAAGAAAATGCAAAGATTAGCATGATTCCTCATTATAAATAAATCAGCACTGCAATGAATTGACAGCATTAGAACCTTTTTGGGAAAAAAAAGTAGGTTGTTTTGTGACATATACTGAAACACAAAATGTTTCCATAAAATCAGAAGAATTACACACCTACAAATAATCGTTTTGACACACATCAGAATCTGTTAGTCAAATGGTGACATTGCTTTGATATAATTGGACTTCATTTTGTTAAATTATAATTCTATATGAAACTAAAATTATGAAATACCTTGACAAATTTTTAAGTGACTGGCAGCCAAATAACTAATCGCATGACAGGATCATATTTTCCGTTATTAGATTTTATCATGAGGTTTAAAATTAAACGGGACAGCCTCTGCTGTGCTGTTCTAGCTGCTGCACAATGTAGTTGACGTGAAATCAAAAATATTACCAACGTTACACTGGTAATGATAGAAAAAATAATCTTTTAGTAATATAGTAACAGTTTCAAGCAGGAAATGACCTTGGCTTAGAAATTGGTTGACACTCGAATTCAGGCTCGAACCCGTCGATGGCAATGACGCGCATGAAGAACTTGCAAAATTGATCCCATGTCTTCAAGATGCGTTCGGCACGCTGGGGGTCCTCGTCATGTCGCAAAAGGCTGGGCAATGGTGGCGAAAAAGGATAAAAGTTATCCAGTCGATTGACTGACATTTTTACATTTGGAGGAGAGAGTGGCGAATTGACCAGCATTTTCAATGTGGAACCAAAAGCAGCACTTCTGCTCTTCTTGCCTCCGTATTCAGGCAATTGTCTTTCTGTTATGACCAGTTGAGAAAGGGGTCTCAGGTTCCCTCTTAGTCTTCATCTTAAAGGCCTGCTTAGGTCGGGAAAAAGAACCGGACCTGAATCCGACTGATCCACAGCAGACTCGCGCCCGACCCGGCCAGAATCCCTCCAATTTCGCCCCGAGCCCGACCTGACCCCCCCCCCCCCCCCTTTTACTTACCTTCTGACTGGGAAGCACCACGAAGGTGCAGCGCATGCGTGATGATGTCATAGTGACGCCAATCTATCACTGCGCAGACTCAGTTAAGTTTTTAAAAATTTTTAATACTTACCGGCAGAGCACTTACCATGTGTGTCCGGCCCTACCCGACCCGAGCCTGAAAGCCAGCCCCGGAAGAGGGGCCCGACCCAAACCCGACACATGTTGTTGGGTCCAGTCGGGTAGCAGGCCTTTACTTCACCTGGTCTTACCATAGCAGGATTTAATTTTTAAACTTTTTTTTTTTAAGCCCCCCCCTTAGTGAATCCTTGTTCACCGCTTTCCAATTATATGGCAAAGAAACTAGCCAGACAGGTTTTCTCAGGTTTAAAAGAAAAAAAAAGGGTTGAATTTTATTAAATGGAAACTCGAATTCAGTTAATGCCTATGGATACGCGACACACCTACACTAGCATGCGTATGCGATACACACATGCAGGTAGAGTCAGAAAAGAGCAGAAGAAATAAAGTGAAAAAGTTTGAGGCAATATCTGAAGATGGTTTTGGTTACTATCCTTTGAGCTCGCTGTAAAGTCCTTGATTGGAAGGAGGGCTTGTTTTTCGTTGGGGCCTAGTATTCTTTTTAAACCTTGTTCGATATAGGAGACTTTTCTCTCTTGAAATTCATGTGTCCTCAGTGGGTCCAGAGGCTTGTGAGAATGAGATGGGAGCTGACAGGAGAGGTCTTCTCACTCCAGGAGGAAACAAATAGTCTTTCTCAGTTCAAACTCTTTGTACAATTCAGAAAAACCCAGGTTGCCAAGCAGGTTAGTCATGTAACTAGCTGGTCTGACCACGTCTGTTTGTGGATTCTCTTGTCTTAGCCGACTCTGGAATGTCTCTTCTTGCACATAATACCTGGTGCTCAAAGTCCATTGTGGGTTAAATTGGAGCAGGGAATAACCCCTTTGTCCCTCCAAACACTGTCTGTTAGTATGCAAATGTTTTTTCCAGCCATGGCTGATCCGTTTAACAAGTCATTTCCTTGCTCCAGCTACAGTTTAAAATCAATGTTCATATCACAATATTAATATGCCTCATTCTTGGCAGGTGGGGGTGGTGGGGGGGGGGGGGGGGGTTCTGCAGGACACTTACCTTTTTGGTGACAGCCTCCGGTAGTCCCTTTAAGAACTTACAATTTAGTAAAAGGGGCCTGAAATGGACTGAGCATGTGCACATTGCATACAATTGGACTGTACAGCACCCATTTGTCAGTTGAGGTACAGGTGCTATGTGATCTTTTTCTAGGGTTGCCAGTGCAACCTGTACATCTTAAACTCTTCTCTCTCTCAATTGTAGCAGTACTGCTATTTCCACTTAAAATAAATGGGTTAAAAGTGCAGCTGAAATAGCAGGGGGAGGAATTTCACATGAATGATTGTAACATTCGTAAACTAATATCCCAGAATAATTTCAAAGCCTTAGTCCCAGAGTCACCCTGTTGTGTGATCTTTGCAGTTACAAGTGTTGTTTGATTCTTTGTTCAGGACATAATAAAGTCTCTGCTACTTATACTGCTCGCCACATCAAAAACATCAAGACCAACTCATCCATCCTGCAAAGTCTGGTTTACAGGAACCCCACTGAACCCTGAAAACAATGGACGTGGTTTTGTTCCAATGATTTTGTGCAACCAGGTCTTTCGTCTGTCATTTAATTTTATACAATTCTAACTCTCAAATTTCTATGCACATCATTGTTTTAGTTATCTCTACTTTCAATCCCTCATGTCACAAGACTTTAGTCTTCAATTCCTTATTGCCTCAAGTCAAAAGTTATGCCCCAGGCCCCTATAAACCTTCACACCTGTATTACTCCAAACATTCCTGTCAGCCTTTCTTTTCTTGTTTACATGTTGGCAACCTGGCTTCAGTCCATGCAATTGATTCTGACAGGTTGGAAAACCTAAATTGTTTTTTTTAAAGATGGCTTTGAAGAGGACAAACAGGGCTTATTGTTCTAAGCACAGGTGTGACTCTCTCTGTACAGGTCAATAACTCTATTTACAGGGTCAATTGTAGCTGACAGAAAAAAAAAAGCAGCTTAGAATTGTACAGTGGAGAATCTGCAAGGAGGAGATGTTTATGAAAATACAAATTAGGAGGAGTAGTAGGCCACTCGAGTCTGCTCCGCCATTCAATAAGTTCATGGTTGAACTGATTACTCCACATTTCCACCTACCCCCGATAAGCAAGGGGGTAAAAGGTGATCAAGAATCCATCTACCTCTGCCTTGAAAATACTCAAAGACTCTGCTTCCACCGCCTTTTGAGGAAGAGAATTCCAAAGACTCACGACACTCAGAAAAAAATTCTCCTCATCTCGGTCTTAAATGGGTGACCCCTTAAACAGTGACCCCAGTTCTAGATTCTCCCACAAGGGGAAACATCCTTTCCACATCCACCCTGTCAAGACCCCTCGTGTTTCAATCAAGTCACCTCTTACTCTTCTAAATTCCAGCTGATGCAAGCCTAGCCTGTCCAATCTTTTCGCGTAAGACAGCCCACCCATTCCAGATATTAGTCTAGTAAACTTAAACTGCCTCCAACACAGTTACATCCTTCCTTAAATAAGGGGGCCAGTACTGTACACTGTGCTGCAGATGTGGTCTCACCAATGTCCTGTATAGCTGAAGTATAACCTCCCTACTTTTGTATTCATTCAATTCCCCTCACGATAGATGATAACATTCTATTAGCTTTCCAAATTACATGGTGTACCTGCATACTAACCTTTTGCGATTCATGCACTAGGACACCCAGATCCCTCTGCATCCCAGAGCATGAGCTGCTTTCCCTGCTGGGATCACACACATCATTGCCCTCCACTACTGTTTGGGTTCAGTGGAAAACATCTGGTTAGCATGGAGTTATTGTCCGCTACTGATGCTTTTCATTGGCAATTTTCCTAACTGGTGGAGGGGGATATAAAATCAGATGTTGTTGGTGCCAGTTTGCAGCCAGCAACCCTTAAATGAGAAGGGACATCTTTGCTGCAAACAGCTCAATTCTCAACACCACTGGAATAGCAGGTAAAAAAGATACTGGAAGGGCTTCCTGTTTTTCAGATGCAGCTTTGGAGGTGCTGGTGGAGGCAATCAACAGCAGGAGGACTTTTTGGTAACAGTAGGCAGAAGTTGCAGAGCAGGGCAGCACCAGAAGCATTGCTCCAAGGACCGGAGTCTAATACAGGAAAGGTTTAATGACATGACAAGGGTTCTTAAGGCAAGGCTCCTATCTCATTCCTCCCACATTTCTCTGCTTAGCCCTGCACTACCTGTAACCCCAACACTCAACACCTCACTCCCATTCTCACCACTACAGCATACTTCACTCTACCTCCTTTTGCTGGTATTGCAGCACTCTACATTTGCTACTCATCATCACTTCCCTCATTTCCTCACATGTGCCATCTTTTACACACCAGCAACACTTCTGCCCTGGCATGCACATCCTCAAAACATCTCACCAGGCTAACACAAACATACTCCCTACTTTCTTGTAGGAAAAGCTAATGAATCCTAACAGGGAAGATGCAGCCACAGGGAGCAGGCAGCTGCAGGAGGAGGTCCAGTTTCCACAAGCATCCTGTCGCCTCTGGAAGAGATTGTCATGGGCATTGTGGGAGGTGTGGGAGGGGGGGAAAAGGAGGTGTGGTGGGGGTGTGGTGAGTCAAGCCATTGCTTCAGAGAGACTGGAGGAAAAGTGCAGCAGTGTGTTTAAGCATCTGACACTCTTTCCTGCTCACTGAAATTTCATCCTCACACACCATTCATAGTAAAGGCGGTTGCTTTGTACACTCAGCCGTCTCTACCTATCCATGCCACCTATCTGCTAACCCTTTCCCTCATTTCCCTTGCAGAAACTGAAGGTACAGTCGAACAGTGGCAAGAGGAATGCACCCCTTCAGAAGTTCCAGTATCACTCAACTTTACCCAATCATGCAACAACTCAGAAATGGCAACCCTTGTAGTTTGCAGTGGGAAATTCACCAAGCAGATATGCACAGGAAAAGGGCAAATGGATAGGATGAAGGGCAACCTTGCATCCTCACCTGATGCAGAGGGCAAAAGGTGAAAACCTCAAGGACTCAGCCTACACAAGAGAGCTATTAGCTTTACGGTATCAAGTTCTAATTGCACTAGAAACCTGACAGTGAGCTTCCGTGTGAATTTCTAGGCTGCAGTCTTTCTTCTGAACCAGTTTTGTAGGTTTTGTTCACTTCTAATTTTTCACACCTCCTGACAAATTGAAGTTGCTAAATGATAAGCAAATTACGGTAAATTATAATTTTCTCATTTGTTTGGCAGCATTTCAATTCTGATGACAATAAAATCAATTAAAAATGGAAATGGTTTTACCTCTGCCAATTATGCCTTGCAGCCAAATGGAAAGATCTGTAATTGCTGAATCATTAATTGTAATCAATGACACAGCAAATTATACCTCAGTCTTAGGTCAAGATGGCAAATATTACCAAGAGACTCATGTCAAGGTATAAATGATTAATTCTGCATTTGCAGGAAGCAGGAAATCCTACACAAGGGGAAAAAGTAAACTAAATTTAATTTGTGCTCATGATGAAAAACACTCAGAATTAAAACCATTGGGCAGATAAATCCTATTATGTGCATTATGTTGGGATGCACACAAAAATTGTGAACACACTTGCATATTACAAGAACAGTTACTACTTTAGATTTGGTAGCACTATACACAAATTGTTTATAATTCATCAGCCTCTGAATCCACTGGACAATTTCCACCACCAGACCTTGGACTCTGCTGGTGGATCTGCAATTCCTTTCAAAACCGACACTCACAAACAAGGCTTTTGCTATTCATTACTTTAGATTACTGTATGGCTTTAAATGGAACATGGACAGCTATTGTGACACCATGGCTCTTAACAAAGCCTTCCTGCTTGACGATATCCTCCACTCCCCTCCTGCCCAATCACTATAGTGGCTATGCGGGCTGCAAAATTCGGCTTCGTAGTACCCGTTGTTTCTTGGTTCCAAAACGGCATCTGTGCTGGCACATCCCACACTGGATGCCTTTTTGGTAAGGGCGTTAGCCTGGACATGAAGTATGCAAGCAATTCAATGCAGGTAGATTGTGACATCAGTCAACGTGTAATGCTGATTTGATGCCAGCGCTGCCATTTTGACATCAACACTCCAACTAATTCCCTCTCAAACATGCACAGCTGAACTAGAGTCAGCAGTAGGAAGGACTCCCTATCAGCACTATTTAAAAGGGATCAACCACTTTCAGGTTAGTTCCGGATTGATTTCTGCTCGCTCTGTTTGAATTTGTGCAAGTGCTGTGAGTTTTCTATTGCTGTTTAAAAAGTTTGTAAAGTCGAGAGGGAATGGTGCTGCATGTGGTGAATGCCTTGTTGGGAAGTCAAGGGTTTTGGTGAACTCCTCGTCATGGGTGCTGTACCACTTAAGACAATCCCAATGCCCTATTTAAAAATAGTCCCAAACCTTTGTTTCCTTCTGTTACTGACCATTACAATGCTGAAAGTAAAAGAAAAACATTTTTAAAAAAATGCATTTCAACCCAGCTTTAAACAAACAAACCATCCAATATTCCATTCAAAAGTGAACTCTTCACCTTTGTGCATTCCCTTAGTGCCCGCTTTTAAGGTGGGTTTGCCTTTCCTAGTGCTCCTACGCAGTGCTAATCCAATGGCTGCAGCATGCCTGGTGAAAGGCTGCTCACTTTCAGTGGGAGACTGCAGATGGCCTTGTACCATGTCCTTGCATAGCTCTGACCCTGGAAGACCCAGCTCTGGCCTGTACCACCTCATTATTGGTGGCAGCGGTCTGGCATGGCTGGCTGACAGGCAACAGCAAGGGTTGGGTTTGCAAGTCATCTTATGAGTCAGCCATCACCTTCACACTGGAAAGGATAGGCTCCAAGCTCTGCACAAAGCCTTGTGCCAAGTTGGTGCTGGACTCCTCCATGATCCTTGACAGTGACAGCAGACTTCATGATAGGCCTGCCAATGCATCAATATTGCGATGTGCATGTCCATCAGCCTATTTCTGTATACTACCATTTGAAGTCCTTATCTAAGTCCTCTGCAGCAGAACTCATGTGTGACCTTGCCCATATCCTCCAGAAAGGTGGTACCCGTGCTACGATTTCCCCCTGCCTTGGCTGCAGGCCACTCATGCCTGGAGACTCACCACATGCAGATTCCACCTCTATATTACCCTCTAAAGTACACACGGTGCCAATATTTGAACTGGTAGCTACAAGTGCGAGAACAAGTGACATTGTATCATCATCTGCCTCTAGCTCCTCTGGCACTTGACACTCCTGTGCCACTGCCTGGCCAGGTGGCAGTTCTTGGGTATCGGAAAGGAGAAAGGCACATGGGTAGGGTTACAGGGAGAGGAAAGCAAGGTGCATCCTCGAACCATCTGTAGCTTGTAATCAGAAGTGATTGTGGGATGAGGGGAAAGTGGGATGAGAGGAGGAGGATTAGGTAGGAAAATTCCATCATCAGCCCCACCTCGGTTCATGGCCCAAGTTGTGGCCACTCCAATGATGGCAAACACTGCCCTTCCATTAGGGTGAGGACATGCGGCTCTGTCTGTCCCCTGCTAGTTAAGTGCTGCAAGGAAAGAGGGAAGTGCGTCAGAGAGCGTTGGGCAATTTGTTTGGGTGATGTGCCTATCAAAAGTGCAAGGTGTGAGATGTGGGTGTGAGGCTTGCAACTGTGCTAAGTGCGAGAGGGTGAGTTGAAGCCATGAATGTGAAGTATAAGTTGTGGTTGGTAGAGATTATTTGATAGGCAAGTGAAGCAGGTTTGGGGTGGAAAAAGTGAGAATTGAGCAGCGTGAGGCTAGTGGTTCAGTTGAACTTGCATTCACTGATCGTGACCACTCATGTGAGGTCACTGAACTTATTCTGACACTGCATCCATGTCCTCAGCATTACACTGCTGGCATTGGCTGTGAAGGCTATTTGCTCCCACTACCTTCTCAGTGTTTGTTTAGAGGGTCTGCTGGTTTCTTGTGGATAGAGGACCTCTCTACTCCTGTCCACCTCTTGCACCAAGGCTTCTAGTGCTGTGTCAGAGAACCTTGGAGCATACTGTCTGCTCTGTTGAAAGATTATTCTGAATTCTTTCAGCTCAGACACTCTTCCTCAACCACATCCAAAACCTGCTGCAGCCAGAATGCTCCTCCCCTTTAAGTGGTGCAGGCTGGCTTTAAGTGGTACCAGCCTCGCACGAATTTGGGCCTCATACAGAGGTTTGCAGCCACTTAGCAGTGCACTTAGTGCTGGGTTGCACACTACTATCATTCAAAGTAGCAGGCAGCATGAAGTTTTCACACCACAGTCATTGTTAGGTGTTGTCCAATTTTCCCCCATGGTCTTCATCACTAATGTGGTCCATAACTCTTGGCACCTTCTGTGCCTTTGAGCATTGCACCCTGTTCCATTTCCCTTGCATCTCCTTTAAAATCCTCAATACCTGCCAGCATTTAAGCCTAACAGCACCCCCCCCCCCCCCCCACACCTAGATATCTTTTCAGTTTTCCTCCCTCAGCCTCTGGTTGGGATGACTTCTCATCCTCAGTGATTTCAATATTCAGTTCTGCTCCACTTGTCCTCTCTAACCTGCATTCACCACCCTCCTCCATATAAACTTTCCTATCAACATACAGGCCATTCTCTTGACCTCATTAGTTCCCATTTCCTCTCCACCAACATTTGATCATCTTGAACAACTTCCTGGTGCCCTTATTACCCACCAGCCTCTTTCAGCTCCATTTCTTCCTGCATTCATCCTTGGAAAAAAAAGGCTACACCGTATTCTTGAGTTCTCAACTGCAGCTATTAATTTGCTCAATTGTTCCCTCACCTCCACAAAATCTTTCACCATCTTCCATCCCTGTTATTCTTCCTGATATAGCTCTCATCATCATTCCCTCACATCCAAAGGGTGCAAGTTTAAGTGAAACTGGTGCAATACTGGCTTAGCCATCCATAGCTGCTGCCAATATACTATTCCCACTCATCCATCACCCCCTTTCTGATTGGATTCCCAGTCCCCCAAAACCTCCAATTTAAAACGCTCATCCTTGTGTGTTTACATCCATACTTGGCCTCAGTTCTCCTTATCTGTCACTTCCTTCAGCTCTAACTGTCTCCCCAGCTCTTTTTCCTGACTCCCACTTCATGTGCTTCCCCTCCTCCCTTTGTTCCACTATTCATGACCAGGCCTTGAACCATCTAGGCCCCATACTTTGAAATTCCCTCTTAAACCCCACTTCCCTTTTGCCTCCTTCTCCTACTTTTAACAGGTTTTGGTCATCCCTGGCATAATATTAGTCGGCTGAACATCCATATTTTTCTCTTTATGTCTGTGAAATGCCCTCACATTTTTCTGCATTAAAGTCATAACATTAATGCAAGTTACTGTTGCTGTTTATTTGTAACCTGCAGGATCCCTGCACAGAACATTTGAAGTGATAAAATCAAAGTACCCTATGAAAAAGTATTTTAATTAACCCTTTTGCTGCTATATACTAACCAGAGTAGGAAATGCGTAAAGTGTTATATAAAATGTTAATTAAATAGCACCTTTTTTGAACACAATCCTAAACAAAAAAGGTACAATTTTCCACCTTTCTTCAAAGGCATGCTGTATAAATACAGTCCTCCTTGGAAATGGCAAATCCAAATCCAGTGTTTTAAAATTGGATTTCTTTTTTCATATACAACCTTCGTATTTTATGCCAGAATATATGTAATTCACTCTGGTTTAGTGGAGTAATAGGAAAAAGGCATAAAATGTTTACAAGCAAAATAAAACAAGATTGAGTAAGGGAAGTTCAGAACAATGGAGATTCTTTTCAGCCTCAAGCCTGTCACATTTCTGTTAGTTTCAGCAGATTCCATTATTTGTCATCTTATCTCTTACAATGAAGGTTTCCTTCTATCCTTCCTCTCTGTCCTCTTGACCTCTGGTCATCTGATAAATAACCTCAGGGTGTAAAACTAATGCATCGATTATTGGACAATACATTTTACATCTTCCCCCAATTGAATTAAATCTATCGTGGATATTGAAGAAATATTGATCAGCATTACCATATTAGCATAATATTCTGGATCCAATTCTATATCCTACTATGAACTGGTAGTGCTGATTACCTTGTTTATACTGCCAATTTCAGGCCATACAGTCAACATGGGAATTGTCAGTAAAGATACAACAAACACTCAATGGCGATTCAGTCATAAACAACTTGAAAACGTGGTTAAAATAATATTCTATCAGTATCGGAGAGATATACCTTTACCCCAACATCCCAGTTGCAGCTACTTCAAAATCATCTGAAATCCAGTTCTGAACACATAATACAACAATGTTTGTTCTCAAACTATCCAATACTAGAAAAGCAAAAAAAAAAAATCAAAATGTTCTGACTTCAGTCTGGACACAGTCTAACTTCAGGCTGCTTTGGATTATGGGATCTGTGTCCCAGATTACATTGCACTGAGACACAAATAGTGTCATTCTGTTATTGTGCAACAAGTGTTTGAATTCCAGTCTGGATTTTTTGACCACAATAGCTGGCATGAATCATTTATTCGATGTCTGACACAATTGAAACAGGACCAGAACTATTCCGGTTTATTGGTACCAGAGCCCAAAGTACAGTTAGCCTGAGTAGAACTTCAATTTGATATTAGATAGAATGTATAGCATCTTTTCAAATCTGCAGCACAGAGAAGGATATAATATACTTCCATTATTTTGTGCGTTTGGGAATGACATTGCACTGTTCCTTTCCTGAAAATCATCCCCCTTGAGATATATTATTTAAACCTAATATATAAAGCAGCTAAACAAGTCACAAGATAAATTGGTACTTCAACTTTTTCCATTTTAGTGTTTTAGTTATGGGATGCATGGTGTGCAATTCAGAACAAGGCATTGACACGGATTACTTTCCATTGAAGCAATCCTGTGATCACAAAGCTATTATGTGCTTAAACACTGCTTACTATAATTATTGTATGCAAGTGTACACAGATTGTTATATTAAAAACATATTGTTTGCTTTTGCTCCATGACCTTCTGGTCGGTTATTCTCGGTGACCTTGTCCGATCTACACCTTCTCCTTTGTTATCTCTTGCCCCATCCCTGCTTTACTTGCTTAAAACCTTTTACATTTCTAATATTTGCCAGTTCTGATGAAGGGTCACTGACCTGAAACGTTAACTCTGCTTCTCTTTCCACAGATGCTGCCAGACCTGCTGAGTATTTCCAACATTTCTTGTTTTTATTTCAGATTTCCAGCATCTGCAGTATTTTGCTTTTATATTATTGTTGTATAAAAATATACTTGTTATTCAATAGTTCCAGTGCTGTATATTGAGAAATCTATGCTAAGTCCATGATAAAAGGAAGATGTGGTTTTGTGGAAACAGTGTGCGCTCCTATTTTCTAAATTCAATCTGTGTATTAGATTTTAAGATATAAACCCATCCTGACAAAATTAAAGCAATTTAACATAAAAGAACCATTAAAAGCACATTACAATATTCTCATTAAAAAACTTAAACTTTTCTAATATTTTATACTTTGCTTTTGTATAAACTGATTAAATGTCCACGTGAATATAAATTTTATCCTACGGAGAAATCTAAACCATTCACTTCTTTCAAGTTTCTGAACATTTTGATCCCTGTAAATCACTGAACAAATTCCACATATAACACTTAACTGGCAAAGGTGTTTGTAGTTCTACTCTGTGGCTGATACAGTTTTTGGTTGTGCCAGAGATATTTTCTTAGGTTCAATGGTGCTGGCCATTCCAATAAGTGGTCTCTGCATCTTAAGTTCAGGATTGTGCATGTACTGCCGAATCATGTGATAGCTTAACCCAGCAGCTTAACAGCTATCCCTTGTGAACTGAATGTTGTGTCTTTCACATGTGCTGCTCCAATCTTTTAGTAGAAGAATGAAAACACTAAGTGAGACATGACCAGATACAAATCAATAAGTTGTTTTTGTTTACGGGCAACAAATGTACAGTGCAACAGTTATACTAAAAACTTACTTTAGATAACTTCAAATTCTTCTTTCTGAATAAAGAAAATAATAAACCAGGTCATACTATCCCACATTTCTGGGCTAGCTTAACATTTCCTGGTCAGCCTTTTGGTTCTGACTGACCCTAAATTGAAGATCAGCAAACTTTTCTCTCTATAGGCCAGGCTTCCTTTCTGGACCTAACTGGACTAATTGACTTCATACATAATCCTTTGTCATTTTCTACATGTTCTCCTGAAGTGGGAGGGCTCTACCCCGACTTCTTTCCAGTTCAGGGATTTATCAGTAGGCTTGCCAACCAAACTAGCTATCTTCTTTCTAAGAATACATTCTCAGCAGACGTACTCCTGCTTGGTACCTAAGAGAACGATCACAAGTGGACAGCTGACTGGTAGCCTGAAGTGATATAGCAAATCATATTGTTTTCCACTAACTGGGAAAATAAAAGAATAGTTGGCTGAATTAACAGATCAATCCTTTTCTTGTCTCAATGTCTGTAAGGAAGATTGTTAAACCTATATGTGAACTCATTTAATTTTAAACACAATTCAAAATAACTTTTTCATAGTGTCTGTGGAGAAATGCTGAAAAAAAAAAATGTATATTATAAATGTTATATGCCCTCTTCCAGTGAAAAATCTGAGAATTGCTCTGTGGACAACCCCAACTCATTAATCACAGCCTGTGGTCAATTGTCAAAAATCACAGCCTAGAAATTCAATCACATCCCAGTCACTTAAGTACAATTCCATCGACAATGGGGTTTATAGCATGAGCCCTTTTGCTTTTCCAAATGGGGAGGATAGCATGAACATGCAGAGGTAACAAGAGAGTAAACAGAGCAAAAATGGTGTGTGGCCTAGAGTGGGAAAACAGCAGGCACTCAGAAAATTAATGAAAAGTAACTTGGTTAAAATATTTTAACCATCTGTTTTAGAATTCTTCCTTCATTTTAAACATTTCAACAGAGTGTAAACAAATACTATTTTATCGCCACACTATCCAAATGCAAAATTACATGTATGCAGTACTCTGCCAATTCTCTTGGGAAATCAGGATGAGCCAACTTCATACATTCCACAATCCCAATAAATGACAATTAATAACAATGTTGTTGATTATTCTAATACTATATTCAGAAGCTATGCTATGATTTATTATCCATATGTGGTTTAAACGTAATGTGTGAAATCAGTTTGCTTTGAATAACTAATGGAGTTGAAAAATCAAAAGTAGAGATGAAAAAAAATTCAAAAATGGACAGGATCAGCAATTTGTGCCAAAAGGTATACAAGCACTAGAATGATTGATATTATTGGCCACGTTCCCGAGGAGCTCCCCAATTGTTTTTCATCTACTAACATCTTAGCATCCTGAGGCTTTTCTTTGTTTGAAGACAGTTTCTGTGATCTCTGGCCTCACTGGACCACTCTGCTTTTCATCTACAGCTGGATGAAGATCTGGCTTTTATTTTAAAATGTTTGGCATCATGTCCCAAGGTTACCTACAGACCTCTGGCTTGTGACACTTCCACGGCAAGAAGCTGTCTCTCCCATTGATTTAAGCGCCCTGAGGCTCAAAAGATTATTTGTTTACTATTCATTCATAAAATTGTTGATGCCCAACAGTTGCTGCTTTGACTACCCTGGTAACTTACAGTCTCCCTTTTGCAGCTCTATCATACGACAGGTTGATTCCATACTCCCAACAGGGCAATACGACCATTGCAAGAGAAGGGAGGTGGGGGAAAAACATCAAAAGGATGGATAGATAGACAGGTAGACAGAATGAATACAGGGGAGGAGGACAGAAAGGAAATTATGGCATACTATACCATAAAGCATGAGAAGTTTAGCAAAGGAAAAAAGAACAAAGGGGACTCTAAAGAAACCTAGACAAAAGTGGAAGGGAAGGCACAAATGAAGGGAAATTATAAAGCCATTACTTTGGCTTCTGGATAAAGTTTGTTGCTTTGCTGACCAATCAGTTGGTCAGCAAACAAGGGTGCAGACAAGGGTGGTGCTGTTGTTGTATGGCGTACCGACCTCTACCTTGCAGAAGCTCAACGCCAACTCACAGACACCTCTTCCTACCTCCCTCTGGACCATGACCCCACCACCGAACATCAAGCCACCGTCCAAAGGACTGTCACTGACCTCATCTCCTCTGGAGATCTTCCCTCTACATCTTCCAACCTCATAGTCCCGCAACCCCGGACAGCCCGCTTCTACCTCCTTCCCAAAATCCACAAACGGGACTGTCCCGGCAGACCCATTGTGTCAGCCTGCTCCTGCCCAACTGAACTTATTTCTTCCTATCTAGACTCTATCTTTTCTCCGCTGGTCCAGTCTCTTCCCACCTACATCCGTGACTCTTCTGACGCCCTACGTCATTTTGACAATTTCCAGTTTCCTGGTCCCAACCGCCTCCTCTTCACTATGGACGTCCAATCGCTCTACACCTCCATCCCCCACCAGGATGGTTTGAGGGCTCTCCGCTTCTTCCTGGAACAGAGGCCCAACCAGTCCCCATCCACCAACACCCTCCTCCGCCTGGCTGAACTTGTTCTCACATTGAACAACTTCTCCTTCAACTCCATGCATTTCCTTCAAGTAAAAGGTGTCGCTATGGGTACCCGCATGGGTCCTAGTTATGCCTGTCTTTTTGTGGGATATGTCGAGCATTCTTTGTTCCAGTCCTACTCAGGCCCCCTCCCCCAACTCTTTTTCCGGTACATTGATGACTGTATCGGTGCCGTTTCCTGCTCCCGCCCCGAACTAGAAAACTTTATCAACTTTGCTTCCAATTTCCACCCTTCTCTCACCTTTACATGGTCCATCTCTGACACTTCCCTTCCCTTCCTCGACTTCTCTGTCTCCATCTCTGGGGATAGGTTGTCTACCAATATCCATTATAAGCCCACTGACTCCCACAGCTACCTCGACTACACTTCTTCACACCCTACCTCCTGTAAGGACTCCATTCCATTCTCCCAGTTTCTCCGTCTCCGACGCATCTGCTCTGATGATGCTACCTTCCATGACGGTGCTTCTGATATGACCTCCTTTTTCCTCAACCGAGGATTTCCCCCCACTGTGGTTGACAGGGCCCTCAACCGTGTCCGACCCATTCCCCGCACCTCTACCCTCACCCCTTCCCCTCCCTCCCAGAACCGTGACAGGGTTCCCCTTGTCCTCACTTTTCATCCCACCAGCCTCCATATCCAAAGGATCATCCTCCGCCATTTTCGCCACCTCCAGCGTGATGCCACTACCAGTCGCATCTTCCCCTCCCTTCCCCTGTCAGCATTCCGAAGGGATCGTTCCCTCCGCGACACCCTGGTCCACTCCTCCATTACCCCCACCACCTCGTCCCCGTCCCAGGGCACCTTCCCTTGCAATCGCAGGAGGTGTAATACCTGCCCATTTACCTCCTCTCTCCTCACTATCCCAGGCCCCAAACACTCCTTTCAGGTGAAGCAGCGATTTACTTGTACTTCTTTCAATGTAGTATACTGTATTCGCTGCTCACAGTGTGGTCTCCTCTACATTGGGGAGACCAAGCGCAGACTGGGTGACCGCTTTGCGGAACATCTCCGCTCAGTCCGCAAGCAGGACCCTGAGCTTCCGGTTGCTTGCCATTTCAACACTCCCCCTTGCTCTCATGCTCACATCTCTGTCCTGGGATTGCTGCAGTGTTCCAGTGAACATCAACGCAAGCTCGAGGAACAGCATCTCATCTACCGATTAGGCACACTACAGCCTGCCGGACTGAACATTGAGTTCAATAATTTCAGAGCATGACAGCCCCCCACTTTACTTTCATTTTTAGTTATTTTTTCTTCCTTTTTACATTTTTTACAATCTTTTTTTGCATTTATTTCATTTCATCTTAGTTTGTTCAGTTTGCTTACCCACTGTTTTTTACAGGTTGTTTTTCTTCAGGTTTGCACTTGCTGATGTTCCTTATTCAGTATATTCACACCTAATCTGTACTAATGCTTTGTCTTTCAACACACCATTAACATATTGTTTGCCTTTGCTCCGTGACCTTTTGGTCAGCTATGTGGCCTGGTCCAATCTGCACCTTCTCCTTTGTTATCTCTTGCCCAACCCCCACCTCACTTGTTTATAATCTGTGACTTTTCTAATATTTGTCAGTTCCGAAGAAGGGTCACTGACCCGAAACGTTAACTCTGCTTCTCTTTCCACAGATGCTGCCAGACCTGCTGAGTGAATCCAGCATTTCTTGTTTTTGTTTCAGATTTCCAGCATCCGCAGTATTTTGCTTTTATTATAATCAGTTGGTTGCCTTGGTTTGTGTTTGATACTCAATAGTCTGCTGGTCTGAGCCATGGGCTCCAGTTAGATTTCCACCCTTGGTTCCACAGATTCTCCCACATCTCTCTTTGATTCAATCTATGCTCCTTATGTCATTGCTGTTCATTTAATGCCCACCTCTTGGCTTGGTATGAATATTTCCTTCCATAAAGCATTGAAGTTTATATCTCTGCCAAAGAAAACCATTTGGTACTTTAATTTCCTTTATAAAAAAAAGATATATTTTCATTCAAATATTTTAGATGACTAAGCTCAGTTAAAATCACAAATCTTGCCATGAAGAAACTGTGAAGCAATAAAATCTTTTACATATTGATTTACTATATGCCAAGGAGTACCATAAAATTATTACATTGTTATTTTAGAGCTTTGTATCTCTGAAGATGTTCACAATCTACATCTCCACTGACACCCTGCAATGTCCTTTGTACAAGCTGGTGAGTTAAAACTTTTGTGAACATATGCTTGACATTATATTTGCTAATGGTAAGAGTAATATGATAATAAAACGAGTGCTTCCATTTTGTGCCCCGTTTTCCTGTAGCAAGTCATGCACTAACAATGATGCACTTTTTCCTCTTCAGCATTCATGCTGATGTCAAATTACAATTATTAAAATTATATATTGTGAATGTGCCTTATGATTCATTAACTGTCAATGCTGAGATTTAGGACATACACTTGTCAGGTGACTTAAATATAATTTAATTTTTAAACAATTATAATAGACCTTTTAAAGAATAAGAGCAAAGTATGATCCATTTAGAATGACAAAGTAGAACATTAGTAAAAGGAAGAGCAGATGATTAGGCATTCAACAATATTGTCTGTAATTGAGCAGGAAGAGGTGAAAGAGAGCAGCAAAGAATGAGTTATCCACCGATTCCCACACGGAGGAAGTATTTTGCAATTACATTGTGACAATTAAGAAGCCATTCTTTTATGGGCACGATTCCAGATCCTACTACTTTATGGCACAACATATTGGCCCAGACCTTCTGTTTTTGTGGTGTGCATTTATAGTATAGTGGAATTTCAGCCCATTGCAAAGATGCAGTTGTAAATCTGGCAAATCTTTCAGAATTATGGTCATTAATCCTTCAACAGGAACTGACACAGGTAGAAGTTTTTCTTTCATTTTGAATATAGGTACTCACTACAGAACAGAAAACTCAATATGAGCTACACCAAATGATTTATAACTAAATGTAACACTTAGAAATTGTTGATTCAAGTAATTCAGCATTACATACTTTCAAATGACTTTGCATACCCAAGTGTTTTTAAGTATAAATAATTGATAATTCTGCTTCAAAATATAATATTGATTGACAAATAGGCTGAGAAATAAGCATGTCTGTGAACTCAACTGAAAACTGCTGCTGTGTGATGGGAGTCCTTGAGATGCACACATACACTGGACCTCAAGAATTTAGCCTGGCCAGAGGAGGAGGGACAAAATAAATCAATCAGCAGGTCAGGTACATCCTGGTTAAGCTAATCCTCAAATTCATTGATTTTTATTTCAAAACATGGAAGTGAACTGAAACATGAGCAAAGAAGAATTCTATCACAAAAGCATCCTCCTACTGCCTAGAGTTGGAGGTGGGGATGGTGAAGGAGGCAGGCTGATGCACACATTTTAAAGATTGAAACTTTAAAACATTACAGTTGTAATGAAATATATTTTTAAGCAGAGTGGGAAGCTTATGTTTTTTCAGTAAACAGCAAATGGAAGAGGGTTTATCCCCACGGACTTTAATGGATGAATATCTGATGCATTACCTATGCTAATTCCTAAATGTTAATTATTCACTGAAAACTTAGACTCTTAGAAGGTGCTTCTTCAACATTTTAAATAAAGCAGCATTTTGAGCCTCTAAGTCCATTAGCACCTACATCTTCAGCAACAAAGAAACTCAATGTTAGATATTTTCAGAGCTTTTGATACCCAGCTACCAAAGTCTGTGTAATCATGTCCTGCCTGTAGGGTTCTGTTGAAAATAGCTCAGCCTTTTCAGGTTTTAACTCAGGCAGATGAAAGCAGACATTGTGGAACTACTGTGAGAGTTTGACTTGTATGCAGTCAGTATCTTTTATATCCTGCAGCTGTTTCATTTTTGGCATATCCTGTCATTACCTTTGAAGTTCTAGAATATGTGAACTTTGCTACAGTGCATTCCATCTATAAAATTCATTGCTGAGAGGGGAAAAATAGCATGAAAGTTGTTTCAAAATGATATTTCACAAATTAGGAGTGCACTTGCTTTGAAAAAAATGCCTCCAAATGGCATTTTTGAATTCTAAATTTATCACTACTGTCTTTTGCTGACCTTTAGAGGTTGAGACTTATCTTCAGTTATGACATTTATAAGCCAAAAAGGGGAAAACAGTTGGTTTTGTTACAAATTTGGGAACTTTTTTTGTGAATCAACACCATGATATTCCCATATACTACTTATTTCTGCAATGAATTATATGCGGAGATACAAAGGGTTAATGATTACTCTACGCTTGACAAAATCTGCAAGGGCAAACAAATAAACTGCAAACAAAGAGTGATATGAGAACCACTGGAACCTTTAATAACTTACAAACTGCAGATATATATCAAATTCTGAAAATGTGACACTAGACAATAAGAAGCATTATCCTAATATCACAATAATGTAAATATAAAAATTAAAATGTTAGCAATTTCCCAGTTCTGCATGATAACTGAAGTTCAAAAACAAAACCACTTCAAATACTGATTGTTAAACTATATCTTACCTTTAAACTGCAAGAGGCTGAATGAGTTAAATGCTGAAGCTTAGCTCAGGACTTTCCAATCATAATGTTGGGTCACCCATTCATTTTATTGACATTGCAATTGGAAAACTTAGGCCAATTAGGTCAGTTTTTTGCAAGTGGGGGGTGGGGGGAAGGAGGAGAATTTGGTCTGAGCAGGAGTTGATGATGGCCATGTGATAAATCTGCTAGTGTGAAAGTAGTCATGCTAATTCCAGTTAATCTAATTAATCAATAAATTGCTAAAGTTAATTAGATTAACTGGATTATGCTGATTGTGCTATTTGAAACAAGGGAGTGATAAAGAGTTGAGCAACTGCCTGAGTGAATCATCGAGAATGATTTGTGTCAGTATAAAATGAATTTGTATAACTGAGTACCTTCTGCAGCTGTGAGAGGTTGACTGAGTGAGGTTTTTTGTTAAAAGAAGGTAAGAAAATGAACATGAGTTCAGCACTGAGTTGGAGACCAGGCAAATAAGTGAGAAGCAGTTATATTTAAGTCTAGATTAAGATAGAAGTCAGCAGTTCAGTGAGGCAAGATAAGCATTGCAGTCCAGTTGTGAGATATCTTGGATCTGCAAAGTATCCAGCTGGAATACACATACAAAACTAACAGAGTTAATTATATCACTTGAGCAGAGAAATGTTGATGCTCAAGGACCAGTTACCTGAGCCGGAATTTTACGCGCCACCCCCATGAGCGGGCGGCTGTAAAATTGAGTGAGAGATGGGGAGTGCCATTCCCGCTGCAATTTTACATGGGGCGGCGACGGCAAGAAATGGTCTGCCTGCCTCAGGCCAATCAAGGCTCTTAAGTGGCCAATCAACTGCCACAAGGGCCATCTCCCACCACTGCTGCTATTTTACTAGCGGGTGGCTCAGGCCCCCAAAATGCTGCCAGGTAAAACCTGGCATCCTCCCTGGCGGGGGGGGGCCTCCTGATCGGGCACCCTGTACCCCACAGAGGGCCCTCTTTTCCCCCCCCCCATGGGCCAAGTGCCCCCACTGCACAACATGACCTGTCCCCCCATTTGACCCTCCTTGCCTCACCAGGGCCTGGCTGATTGCCCCGGCGAGGCTCCAAAAACATACCTTGGTTCCAGGGCTGTTATCCCTCTTGCTTCTTGCTTCTGTTGGCTGGGTGCATTCCCAGCAGTGGCCATCACTTCCAGTGGTGCTGCTGGGACTGAGAGCTGCCAGCCCATGGATTGGCCAGCAGCTCCATTAGCGAGACATCCTGCCTCAGAAAGGTGGAAGGCCTGCCCAAGGCCAATTAAGGGCCTGGGAGCGTAAAATCCCAACGTGGCTCACCGGGCCCTGTTGCAATTCTGTTCAAGATTACACAATCCTTTCTGGAAAATCACAACTTTATATTATTGCATTGAGGTGAATAATGTTACAGAAAAATATAAAGCTTTAAAAAGTTGAGTCCTAAATACTCAAATTAATATATGGGTTGTGATACTCATTTCACAATCATATGGTTGTGAACAAAATTTGAAGAATATTTGACATTCCAATCTGCCAGTCATACTTGTTAAAACATTCTTCAAGGTCTGAGGTAAACTACTGAGTGGGATATTGTTTGAGGCAGAGGAGCAAGTATATAACTTGTCAAATGAACATAGCAAGTGCACCTCTATTCAGTACAAATTTGCAGCTTTGTGATTCTGCAAGAAGTCATGGTTTAGGAGTAAATAACTGGCTTAAAAAAAAATGGAAATAGATAAAATTTGGAGGGGAAATTGTCAATGTTATGAAAAGTGACTGACAAATTGAAGCAATTTTGGCTAAAATTTTGCTTGATGTTGGATTTGAGTTCTTCACTAATATCATGGTACACAAGAAGTTATGTTCTAGTTTAATGAAATACAGCATTGTGACAATGAGTCAGTTAGTCACTAGGCAAATTATTTGAAAGGGAAGACAAGTCACTCAATTCAAACATACCACGCTGTGTGATTTGTTCAAATATCTCTCTTTGGCCTCATTATCTCGAGAGATAATGGGTAAGTGCCTGGAGGTGGTCAGTGGTATGTGGAGCAGTGCTTGGAGTGGCGATAAAGGCCAATTCTAGAGTGACAGGCTCTTCCACAGGTGCTGCAGAAAAATTTGTTTGTCGGGGCTGTTACACAGTTGGCTCTCCCCTTGCGCTTCTGTCTTTTTTCCTGCCAACTGCTAAGTCTCGCCACCCTTTAGCCCCGCCTTTATGGCTGCCCGCCAGCTCTGGCGAACGCTGGCAACTGACTCCCACGACTTGTAATCAATGTTACAGGACTTCATGTCGCGTTTGCAGATGTCTTTAAAGCGGAGCCATGGACGGCTGGTGGGTCTGATACCAGTGGCGAGCTCTCTGTACAATGTGTCTTTGGGGATCCTGCCATCTTCCATGCGGCTCACATGGCCAAGCCATCTCAAGCGCCGCTGACTCAGTAGTGTGTATAAGCTGGGGATGTTGGCCGCCTCGAGGACTTCTGTGTTGGAGATACGGTCCTGCCACCTGATGCCAAGTATTCTCCGGAGGCAGCGAAGATGGAATGAATTGAGACGTTGCTCTTGGCTGACATACGTTGTCCAGGCCTCGCTGCCATAGAGCAAGGTTTTCTTGAGGCTGATGGTTAGGCCAAATTCGTTGCAGGCAGCTGCACATTTTTGAAGAGCTGGAACCTGTCATAGCCGCTAAGCGCATCGCACTGTTGAACTGCAAGAAAGCCCCCAGCGAGTTAACATCCGTAGCACTTAAAGCAGCCAGAAGCACTGCACAAATGACTACTGGCAACACCTATGCAGTCATATTCAGCTGGCCTCAGACACCGGAAACATCAGAGGAACGTATGATGGCATTAAGAGAGCTTTTGGGCCAACCATCAAGAAGATCGCCTCCCTCAAATCTAAATCAGGGGACATAATCACTGACCAACGCAAGAAAATGGACCACTGGTTTGAGCACTACCTAGAACTGTACTCCAGGGAGAATGTTGTCACTGAGACTGCCTTCAATGCAGCTCAGCCTCTACCTGTCATGGATGAGCCGGACGGACAGCCAACAAAATCGGAACTCAGTGATGCCATTAATTCTCTTGCCAGCGGAAAAGCCCCTGGGAAGGACAGCATTACCCCTGAAATAATCAAAAATGCCAAGCCTGCTATACTCTCAGCACTACATGAACAGCTTTGCCTGTGCTGGGACGAGGGAGCAGTACCTCAGGACATGCGCAATGCTAATATCATCACCCTCTATAAAAACAAAGGTGACCGCGGTGACTGCAACAACTACCATAGAATCTCCCTGCTCAGCATAGTGGGGAAAGTCTTTGCTCGAGTCACTTTAAACAGGCTCCAGAAGCTGGCCGAGCGCGTCTACCCTGTGTGACTTTCGTGCAGAGAGATCGACCATTGACCTGCTGTTCTCCCTTCGTCAGATACAGGAGAAATGCCGCGAACAACAGATGCCCCTCTGCATTGCTTTCATTGATGTCACCAAAGCCTTTGACCTCATCAGCAGACGTGGTCTCTTCAGACTACTAGAAAAGATCGGATGTCCACCAAAGCTACTGAGTATCATCACCTCATTCCATGACAATATGAAAGGCACAATTCAATATAGCGACACCTCATCAGACCCCTTTCCTATCCTGAGTGGTGTGAAACAGGGCTGTGTTCTCGCACCCACACTTTTTGGGATTTTCTTCTCCCTGCTGCTCTCACATGCGTTCAAGTCTTCAGAAGAAGGAATCTTCCTCCACACAAGATCAGGGGGCAGGTTGTTCAACCTTGCCCGTCTAAGAGCGAAGTCCAAAGTACGGAAAGTCTTCATCAGGGAACTCCTCTTTGCTGACGATGCTGCTTTAACATCTCACACTGTTCAAATATGGGGTAGAGATTAGTCTGGGCATGTTTCCTATCCCATAGAGCTAATGGAAGATATGCAACTTCTTGCCTCACTGCAGCATTTGGTAGTGGTAGGAGGGGTAAAGGGGAAGGCACAGTTAGCTCCAGCTCAATATTCAACTTTACCACTGTTCTCTTGCACAAAGCCTCTGATTGTAATGGCAATTAATTGCTATTGTGAGAAACATAGAATTGCATATAAATTACAGCACAGATACGGGTCATCCAGACCATCTAATTTGTGCTAGTCTTTATGCTCCACATGAATCTCCTTCCTGTCTCTTGCATGCCTCTAACTTGTTCTCCTTGACTATAAGTGTCAAGAAAGCCATAGGCATGGGACAAGGTGTCGCAGCTCTACCCCTGATCACTCTAAACAACACCCCATTGGAAGTGGTTAGCAAATTCTGCTGCCTTGGATCCACAGGGACAGACAATCTGTCCCTTGATGCAGAAATCAATCCACACATAAGGAAAGCAGCTACCATCTTTGACCGACTCGCAAAAGCGCATGGGATAACACCAAGTTGACGGTTTATAAGGCCTGTGTTCACAACACCTTGATGTATGGCTGTGAAACATGGGTGACTTATAGCTACCAGGAAAAGAAGCTCAATAATTTCCATCTTTGCTGTCTGCAGCGTATTATGGGTATATCCTGGCAGGACAAAATCATAAATGCGGCATTCCTCAAAGACAGAGCGCCCAAGCGTGTTGGCACTAATCAAACAGTGGATTCGGTTGATCGGACACGTCCGCAGGATGGAAGACAGTCACATATCCAAGGAACTTCTATATGATGATGTAGTCAGGGCCAGATGACCAGTGGAGCACCCAAAGCTCCGCTTCAAGGATGCTTGCAAGCATGATATGAAGGCCCTAAATGTCATCTATCACACCTGGGAGTCATTAGCTGGCGAAAGAGGGAAATGATGACACATCCTGTGAACTGGCATGCAGTGGCTATAGAAGCTTGGCAAAAACTCTGTCACTTGGCAGCTTCACATGCGGCACTTGTGGCAGAACCTGCCTCTCAAGGATTGGCCTTTACAGCCATCAGCAACGGTGTACCAAGTGAAGACAGCCCACTGTTTGCTGCGTGTCCATCGTCTTTCATAGATGGAAGGATGCCAATCGAACCTCCATCCACCCCAATTCATCTAACTATCAGCATATCCTTCTATTCCTTTCTCTCCCGTGTACTTTTGTCAATTTAGAGCAGAGGGGATGGAAGCTAGGGCAGTTGCATGCTCCCCTTGCAGGATGTGGGAGGTGAGGGTCACCACTTGTGTCCCTGCTGACTTCACCTGTGAGAAGTGCACCCAACTCCAGCTCCTCACAGACCGCATTAGGGAACTGGAGCTGGATGAACTTCGGATCATTCAGGAGGCTGAGGGGGTGATAGAGAGCAGTTATAGGGAAGTAGTGACACCTAAGTTACAGTATAAATGTAGATGGGTGACCGTCAGGGGAGGGAAATGGAATAGGCATACAGTGCAGGGATCCCATGTGGCCGTTCCCCTCAATAATAAGTATACGGTTGGGGGTTTGGGGGGGACCTACCAGGGGAAAGCCACAGCGGCCAGGTCTCTGGCACTGAGCCTGGCTCTGTGGCTCAGAAGGGAAGGGGGGAGAATAGGAGAGCGATAGTGATAGGAGATTCAATGGTTAGAGGAACAGACAGGAGATTCTGTGGTCGCGAACGAGACTCCCGGATGGTATGTTGCCTCCCAGGTGCCAGGGTCAGGGATGTCTCGGATCGAGTCTACAGGATTCTTAAGGGGGAGGGGGAGCAGCCAGAAGTCGTGGTACACATCGGTACCAATGACATAGCTAGGAAAAGGGATGAGGACCTGAAAAGCGAATATAGGGAGTTAGGTTGGAAGCTAAAAGGCAGGACGAGCAGAATAGTAATCTCTGGATTGATACCGGTGCCACGTGCTAGTGAGGCTAGAAACAGAGAGCGAGTGCAGCTGAACACGTGGCTACAGAGCTGGTGTAGGAGGGAGGGCTTCAGATATGTGGATCATTGGGATACCTTCTGGGGAAGGTAGGACCTGTACAAGACGGACGGGTTGCATCTGAACTGGAGGGGCACCAATATCCTGGGCGGGAGGTTTGCTAGAGCTCTTCGGGAGGGTTTAAACTAGTTTGGCAGGGGGATGGGATCCGGAGCTATGGATCATTGGATGGGGTAGCTGTTGAACAGGCAGATACAGAGTGCAGAGAGTCTGTGAGGAAGGTTAGACAGTTGACAGGGCAAAGTTGCAGCCAGTATGATGGGTTGAAGTGTGTCTATTTTAACGCAAGAAGTGTCAGGAATAAGGGTGATGAACTTAGAGCATGGATCAGTACTTGGAGCTACGATGTTGTGGCCATTACGGAGACTTGGATATCACAGGGGCAGGAATGGATGTTGGATGTTCCGGGGTTTAGATGTTTCAAAAGGAATAGGGAGGGAAGTAAAAGAGGTGGGGGAGTGGCATTGCTAATCAGGGATAGTATCACAGCTGCAGAAAGGGAGGTCGTCGAGGAGGGTTTGTCTACTGAGTCAGTATGGGTGGAAGTCAGAAACAGGAAAGGAGCAGTCACTTTATTGGGAGTTTTCTATAGACCCCCCAATAGCAACAGAGACACGGAGGAACAGATTGGGAGGCAGATTTTGGAAAGGTGCAGAAGTAACAGGGTTGTTGTCATGGGTGACTTCAACTTCCCTAATATTGATTGGAACCTCCTTAGTGCAAATAGTTTGGATGGAGCAGTTTTTGTCAGGTGTGTCCAGGAAGGTTTCCTGACTCAATATGTAGATAGTCTCCCCTCTAGTCGGCCTATGTTGGATTTGGTGCTTGGCAACGAACCAGGTCAGGTGGCAGATCTCTCTGTGGGAGAGCATTTCGGTGATAGTGATCACAACTCCCTGACCTTTACTATAGTCATGGAGAGGGATAGGAGCAGACGGGATGGGAAAATATTTAATTGGGGAAGGGGGAATTACAATGCGATTAGGCAGGAACTGGGGAGCTTAAATTGGGAACAGATGTTCTCAGGGAAATGCACGACAGAAATGTGGAGGTTGTTTAGGGAGCACTTGCTGCGACTGCTGGATAGGTTTGTCCCGATGAGGCAAGGAAGGGATGGTAGGATGAAGGAACCTTGGATGACGAGATGTGGAACAGCTAGTCAAGAGGAAGAAGGAAGCTTACTTAAGGTTGAGGAAGCAAGGATCAGACAGGGCTGTAGAGGGTTACAAGGTAGCCAGGAAGGAACTGAAGAATGGACTTAGGAGAGCTAGAAGGGGACATGAAAAAGTCTTGGCGGGTAGGATTAAGGAAAATCCCAAGGCGTTCTACATTTATGTGGGGAACAAGAGGATGGCCAGAGTGAGGGTAGGGCCGATCAGGGATAGTGGAGGGAATTTGTGCCTGGAGTCGGAGGAGGTAGGGGAGGTCCTTAATGAATACTTTGCTTCAGTATTCATTCGTGAGAGGGACCTTGTCGTTTGTGAGGACAGCGTGAAACAGGCTGAAATGCTCGAACAGGTTGAGGTTAAAAGGGAGGATGTGCTGGAAATTTTGAAAGACATGAGGATAGATAAGTCCCCGGGGCCAGACGGGATATACCCAAAGTTTTACGGGAAGCGAGGGAAGAGATTGCCGCGCCTTTGGCGATGATCTTTGCGTCCTCACTGTCCACTGGAGTATTACCAGATGATTGGAGGGTGGCAAATGTTATTCCCTTGTTCAAGAAAGGGAATAGGGATAACCCTGGGAATTACAGACCAGTCAGTCTTAACGTCGGTGGTGGGCAAATTATTGGAGAGGATTCTGAGAGACAGGATTTATGATTATTTGGAAAAGCATAGTTTGATTAGAGACAGTCAGCATGGCTTTGTGAGGGGCACGTCATGCCTCACAAGCCTTATTGAATTCTTTGAGGATGTGACAAAACACATTGATGAAGGAAGAGCAGTGGATGTGGTGTATATGGATTTTAGCAAGGCGTTTGATTAGGTTGCCCATGGTAGGCTCATTCAGAAAGTAAGGAGGCATGGGATACAGGGAAAGTTGGCTGTCTGGATACAGAATTGGCTGGCCCATATAAGACAGAGGGTGGTAGTAGATGGAAAGTATTCAGCCTGGAGCTCGGTGACCAGTGGTGTTCCGCAAGGATCTGTTCTGGGACCTCTGCTGTTTGTGATTTTTATAAATGACTTGGATGAGGAAGTGGAAAGCTGGGTTCGTAAGTTTGCCGATGACACAAAGTTGCTGGAGTTGTGGATAGTGTGGAGGGTTGTTGTAGGTTGCAACAGGACATTAACAGGATGCAGAGCTGGGCTGAGAAGTGGCAGATGGAGTTCAACCTGGAAAAGTGTAAAGTGATTCATTTTGGAAGGTCGAATTTGAATGCAGAATACAGGCTTAAAGACAGGATTCTTGGCAGTGTGGAGGAACAGAGGGATCTTGTGGTCCACGTCCATAGATCCCTCAAAGTTGCCACCCAAGTTGATAGGGTTGTTAAGAAGGCATATGGTGTGTTGGCTTTCATTAACAGGGGGATTGAGTTTAAGAGCCGCGAGGTTATGCTGCAGCTCTATAAGGCCCTGGTTAGACCACACTTGGAATATTGTGTTCAGTTCTGGTCGCCTCATTATAGGAAGGATGTGGAAGCTTCAGAGAGGGTGCAGAGGAGATTTACCAGGATGCTGCCTGGACTGGAGGGCATGTCTTACGAAGAAAGGTTGAGGGAGCTAGGGCTTTTCTCATTGGTGCGAAGAAGGATGAGAGGTGACTTGATAGAGGAGTACAAGATGATGAGAGGCATAGATAGAGTGGATAGCCAGAGACTTTTTCCCAGGGTGGAAAGGGCTATCACCAGGGGGCATAATTTTAAGGTGATTGGAGGAAGGTTTCGGGGAGATGTCAGAGGTAGGTTCTTTACACAGAGTGGTGGGTGCGTGGAATGCACTGCCAGCGGTGGTAGTCGAAGCAGATGCATTAGGGACATTTAAGCGACTCTTGGATAGGTACATGGATGATAGTAGTATGAAGGGTATGTAGGTAGTTTGTTCTTGGAGTAGGTTAAAGAGTCGGCACAACATCGTGGGCCGAAGGGCCTGTGCTGTGCTGTACTGTTCTATGTTCTATGTACTTATCCAGATTCCCCTTAAATGCAGCTATGCTATTTTCCTCAATTACTCCATGTGTTAGCAAGCACCATATTCTCATCAGTCTCTGGATTCCTTATGGATTTATTGGTGATTATCTAATATTTATAACCTCCAGTTTTGAAGGCCCCCACATATACTTGCTTTCTCTCTTCAGGTGTTGGCCCTCTCTCCTTCAAATCTGCCGTCATTACGCCTCTCCTCAAAAAATCAACCATTGACCCCACCGCACTTGCAAACTACCATCCCGTCTCCAACCTCCCTTTCTCTCCAGATCCGTTCCCAGCCTTCCTGGAATGCTATGTTTAAATCCCTCCAATCGGGCTTCCACCCCTGCCACAGTACCAAAACAGCTCTTATTAAAGATGCAAATGACATCCTATGTCATTCGGACAGAGGTAACCTTTCCCTCCTTATCCTCCTTGGCCTGTCTGAAGCCTATGACATGGTTGATCACACCATCCTTCTCCAACGTCTCTCCACTGTGATCCAGCTGGGTGGGACTGCTCTCACCTGGTTCCATTATTATCTATCTAATCATAGCCAGAGAATCACTTGCAAGGATTTCTCTTCCTGCTCCCACACCGTACCTCTGGTGTCCCCCAAGGATCTATCCTTGGCCCTCTTCTATTGTCTACATGCTGTCCCTTGATGACATCATCTGAAAGCACAGGATTAGTTTTTACATGTACACTGATGACACTCAGCTCTACCTCACCACCACTTCTCTCAACGACTCCACTGTTGCTAAATTATCAGACTGCTTATCTGAAATCCAGTCATGGATGAGCAGAAATATCCTCCATTTAAATATTGGGATGACTGATGCCATTATTTTCAGTTCCTGATCCAAACTCCATTCCCTAGCTACTGACTCCATTCCTCTCCCTGGCAACAGTCTGAGATTAAGCCAGTCTGTTCGCAACCTTGCTGTCACATTTGACCCCAAGATGAGCTTCTAACCTCATATTTGTGCCATCACTAAGACCGTCTAATTCCACCTCCTTAATATTGCCCGACCGCCCAGTCTCAGCTCATCTGCTGCTGAAACCCTCATTCATGCCTTCGTTACCTCTAGACTTGACTATTCCAATGTACTGCTGGCTGGTCTCCCATATTCTACTGTCTGTAAACTTCAGGTCATCCATAACTCTGATGCCCATGCCTTAACCTGCACCAAGTCCCGTTCCCCATCACACTGTGCTTGCTGACCTAAATTGGCTCCCGGTCAAGCAAAGTCTTGATCTTAAAATTCTCATCCTTGTTTTCAAAACCATCCATGGCCTCGCCCCTCCATACCTCTGTAATCTCCTCCAATCCTACAACCCTCCTAGATATCTGCCATCCTCCAATTCTGGCCTCTCTGCATCCCTGATTTTAATCACTCCACCATTGGTAGCTACGCCTTCAGTTACCTAGGCCCCAAGCTCCCTGCACATCCTCGCCTCTCCATCTTGCTTTCGTCCTTTAAGATACTCCTTAAAACCTACTGTAGTATGAGGGTCTGAAAGGGTTAATGATTGAGACAGTGTAAGGAATACCTCCCACCATGATGATGTGAGATCACATGTGAGAGAGAGTGGAGGGAGATGCAGTGTGGCTTCACAGGAGTCATACAGACTGGTATGAAGCTGTACATAGTTAGGATATAATAAAGAGTTTGTGTTCAAAGTACTGAAGACTCAGGAATCTCTCTAAGCTAGTCTAACTACGTTTCTTTAATTTGGCAGCAGACAAACCAAACATACAACACCTACCGCTTTGACCAAGCTTTTGATCATCTGACCTCATATCTCCTGTTGTGGCTCGGTGTCAAACTTATTTTATAATGCTCCCGTGAAGCGCCTTGGGACGTTTTTTTACATAATAGGTGCTATATAAATATAAGTTGTTGTTGCTTTGTGCAAGCTTGCATACTGCTGGCCACAATTCTAGTATATTCCACAAGAATTCCGGGGAGCCTGTGTACACATCTCTAAAATTATCATGGGATGGAGGAGGTCAAGCTGAAAAAGTACTTCCCTCCCATCAGAATTGAACCTTGGAGCTGTCTTGGAGAAGAAACCCAGCAGAGAGGGATTATACCCTAATTTCCAAATCCTCTGCTGCCAGAATGCCCAAATTCTACCCGATAAAGAAAGGAACTCCAGAGCATGTATGTTTATCAATTACAGTAAGGGAAAGATTTCTTGAAAACAATACAACCATACCTTGAGAACAGCCCATTTCTGGTTGCTGAGACACATTGCAGAGAAGAGGCATAAGAATATTCTTTAGCCTGAGAAGGAAATTTAAGGTGATCTCTAAGATTAATGGAAAAGTTAAATCTAGAATATGACTTTAAATTGTGAAAGTATGACAAAGGAGCCCAGACTCAAAATAATAAAAGGTACAGTTCGAAAAGTGATCAACTGTGGAAAGGCCTTTTTGCATTCACAGGATGTGAGCAAAGTCAACATTTATTGCCAATTCCGAATTTCCCTTGAGAAGGCGGTGGTGAGCCACCTTCTTGAACTGCTGCAGTCCGTGTGGTGAAGATACACCCACAGTGCTGTTAGGGAGGAAATTCCAGGATTTTGACCCAACGATGGTGAAGGAACGGCACTATATTTCCAAATCAGGATGCTTTGTGCTTTGGAGGGAATCTTTGCAGGTAGTGGTGGTGTTCCCATGCGTTTGCTGCCCTTGTCCTTCGAGGTGGGAGAGGTCCTGGTTTGGGAGGTGTTGAAGTGCATCTTGTAGATGGTACACACTACTACCACTGTGTGCCCCTGGCCAAGGGAGTAAATGTTTAAGGTGGTGTATGGCTCCTTTGTCCTGGATGGTGTTGAGCTTCTTGAGCGTTGCTGGAGCTGCACTCATCCAGGCAAGTGGAGAGTATTCCAGCAAACGCCTGATTTGTGCCTGTATATGATGGAAGGCTTTGGGGAGTTACGAGGTGAGTCACTTACCACAGAATACCCAGCCTCTGACCTGCTCTGGTAGCCACAGTATATAAGTGGCTCATCCAGTTACGTTTCTAGTCAATGGTAATCCCTAGGATGATGGTGCATGATTGGGTATGGTCATGTCATTCAATGTCAAGGGGAGGTGGTTAGAATCTCTATTGTTGGAGACGTTCATTGATTGGCACTTTTGTAGCGTGAATGTTACTTGCCACTTACCGGCCCAAGCCGGTTGTCTTGCTTCATTGGTTGAGGAGTTGTTGTGAATGGAACTGAGCACTTTGCAAACATCAGCGAACAATCCCGCATCTGACTTATGTTGGAGGAAGGTGATTGATCAAGCAGCTGATGATGGTTGGATTGCCCTGAGGAGCAGCACCTGCAGCAATGTCCTGGGGCTGAGATGATTAGCCTGCAGCAACCATAACCATCTTCCTTTGTGCTATGCCTTCAACCAGTGAAGTTTTTTTCCCCCTAATTTCAGTTGACTTCAGTTTTAATAGGACCCCTAGATGCCACACTCAAATGCTATCTTGATGTCAAGGGCAGTCACTCTCACCTCACCTCTGGAATTCAGCTCCTTTGTCCATGTTTGGACCAATGCTGTAATGAGAACTGGAGCTGAGTGGTCTTGGTGGAAACCAAACTATGCATCAGTGACCAGGTTTTTGGTGAAATAAGGTAACTAAATGCCACTTGATCGCACTATGACCCATTTCATCACTTTGCTGATGATTGAGGGTAGACTGATGGGGCAGTAATTGGCCAGATTGAATTTGTCCTGCTTTTTGTGGACAGGAAACACCTGAGCAATTTTTACAACTTTGTCAAGTAGATGATAGTGTGGTAGCTGTACTGGAAGAGCTTGGCTAGGGGTGCAGCTAATTCTGGAGTGCAAGTCTTCAGCACTACAGTTAGGATGTTATCAGAGCCCATAGCCTTTGGTATATCTGATGCAGTCAGCCATTTCTTGATAACATGGAGTGAATCAAGTTGGCTGAAGACTGCCTTTTATGATGGTGGGGACCTCAGGAGTAGACCAAGATGGATCATCCACTTGGCACTTCTGGCTGATGATAGCGGTAAATGCTTCAGCTTTGTATTTTGCACTCGTGTGGATTCCACTATCATTGAGGATGATGGTGTTCACAGAGCTTCATCCTCCCGTTAGTTGCTAGTTTTTTGATGACTGGGCATGACAGGACTGCAGAGCTTTGATCTGATCTATTGGTTGCGGGATCGATTAGCTCTGTCTATTGCATGTTGCCTCTGTTGTTTAGAATGCATGTAGTCCTGTGTTGCAACTTCACCAGATTGGCAACTCGTTTGTATATCTGCTTGATGATGCTCCTGCATGCCCTTCTACACTCCTCATTGAACCAGAGTTGGTCCCCTGGCTTGACGGTAATGGTAGAGTGAGGGATATGTTAGTCCATGAGGTTACAGATTGTGGTTGAATACAATTCTGCTGCTGCTGATGGCCCACAGCACCTCATGATGCCCAGTTTGAACTGCTCAATCTGTTCTGGATCTATCCCACTTAACACAGTGGTAGTGCCACACAACATGATGGAGGGTAGCCTTGATGTGAAGGCAGGACTTTGGTTCCACAAGGACTCTGCGGTGGTTACTCCTACCAATACTGTCACAGCCACATGCATCTGCGATAGGTAGATTGGTAGGGATGAGATGAAATAGGTTTATCCCTCTTGTTGGTTTTCTTTCCACCTGCTGTAGGCCCAGTCTGGCAGCTGTACTCATCAGGACCCGGTCAGTAGTTGTGCTCCTGAGCCACTCTTGATGGACTTGAAGTCCCCCCCCACCCAGAGTACATTATGTGCCCTTACTACCCTCAGTGCTTCTTCCAGGTTGTGTTCAACATGGAGTACTGATTCCTCAACAGGAGGAGAGTGGTAGATAGTAATCAGCTAGAGATTTGCTTCCCCATGTTTGACCTGAAACTTCATGAAATCCAGAGTCAATGTTGAAGGCTCTCAGGTCCACCACCTCCCAACTGTATACCACTGTGCTGCCACTTTTGGTGGGTCTGTCTTACCAATGGGACAGGACGTACCCAGGGATGGTGATGGAGGAGTCTGGAACATTGGCTGTAAGGTATGATTCGCTGAGTATAACTATGTCAGACTGTTGCTTAACTAGTCTATGGGAATGCTCTCCCAATTTTGACGCAAGTCCTTAGATGTTAGTGAGGAGGACTTTGCAGGGTTGACTGGGATGGGTGTGCCTTTGTCGTATCGGAATCCGGAAAGAGAAGTGAAGACAAAACCCCTAGAATCTCTTAAGAAACTATTTAATGCTACAAAGAAGGGAAACCAGGATCCCTCCAGATAGATGAATAAAGCTGATCTGAAAGGCCTTCTACTCCATAATTATCGTGTAAACTTCCAAACTCTCTACCATACTGATCATTCTTTTTTTCATTGTTAGAGCTCTGATTCCCAATTCAGTCAATGTCAACACTCCCCCGTTAGCTCACTAATCTTTCTGTTCAACTGTCTTCACATGATTGAGGGATTTGTTTGAACTCCAGAGACCAGTAGCTCATATCTGTATTATTTGATGGAGAAGAATAGAGAGCATATTTTCCTGAATGCCCCTTTCTCCAGGTTCCAAAGTCAGGAAAAAGTGACAGAGGCACAGGCTTGTCCTGTGATTTTTATGCATTCCTGGGTGGATGGGATGAAACTTGGTCTTTAACTACAGCAGGCACAACCCCGTCAGAGGCATGTTAATGAGGCAGGAAAGGGTGTTCCAGCCTTCTGTCCCAGTTAAAAAAACTAAGTGCCAGAAAACATCTCATTCTGGTCTGGCCCCAACCCGCCCTCCATTCAGGACTAGAAGGCCCATGGATGTTGTAAAGTAGTTCAAAGACTCCAAGGGGAGTGACTTTTAAATTTGTGACCCCCTACCATGAAGAATTTGAAGTTTAATTGAGTCCTTCTGGCTGCCAAACCCCAATCATTTGGGATCCATGAAGTTCAACATGCACCTATAACCAATGTTGTGGATGCCCTGGGGTATATAAATGGACTGGGTCAAGAAATATTGGCCCTCCTTTGACTTAAGAGTATACTGGCCCTGTCCAAAATTGGGCAGGTGGGAAGGAACTGGAGGAAAAACTCTCCTTGCAACTCCACAGTCTAGCTCCATATTATTTGAGGAGTAAGATGACTGAACTCAACAGCTCAGCTCTATATGAAAGGCAGAATGCATTCTTCCACTTAGATGGAGCACTTCATAATAATTGTATAAACATTCTGCATTATCCCGTATTCCTGATCGCATTTCCTCTATGTGCCTTCTCTTCGTCGCCTACGTAAACTAAATCTAATGTGATGATTGTCAATGTGCTTTTCTTTTACCTGCATCTCTTTGGTTTTCTTCCAATCTTTCAATTGTCGTTTGAGAGTTTGAACTATAGCATCAACTGGAGTGAGCATTCGTATCCTTGAATGGAAGTCTAGTCCCAAGACTCTTGTCACTGTAGCATGTGAGTGAAAGCAGGGAACATGTGTTCAAACCCAAAAGAGCTCTTTCAGCTGAGGTTATAAACTTTTCATAAATCTGTGACAACTCTCAGAACACAATCATTCTCCTCCTCCCTGCTGCATTAAATATTAATACTGCTCAGCCCAGGCATCTGGTCAGCTAGCCTGCTGAGAAATTCAAAAAAATATGATTTTCAATTTTGATTCTGGTGACACTGAGATACTGCCAGAGTTACTAAGCAACAAAACATGTCCCAATTGGAATGAAGACTTTTTGTTCAGGAAAATGATGATGAAAATGTGCAGATATTATTTTAACATATTGACTTCCTGATACTATATTATCTATAATGAACAAAAAACACTATCCTGCAAATTACCCTGTAACACAGCATAGAAAATCATTTTTGACCCTGAAATTGCCCAGTGGGATACTAGCATGCAAATGCTTAACACATTTGTCTGAAATTCCTTTCTCTTTGCTTTTTCAGTGGAGCAACTAAGCATTTTATTATGAACAGGTTAAGGCTGCCACTAGAATAGGACAGGGGGTAAGTTCAGGCAAACATGTTAAGTGCCTGCACACTAGTATCCCACTGTGTAATTCCAGAGCTAAAGAAATGTGTATCATCAATCTCTGTTACTTCGTTACATTGTGATTGTAGCTTTGAATCTGATATAGAGTAACAATGAGGACTGATTCAAAACTGTTTTTAATATTTGGTCATTTTCTCAAGATTCCTAAAACTGCCTCCTGCTGCTGTAGTTCCTCATTCTGCCTTGAGGAGGGGAAGCCATGGGCTATGCACTTCTCCCTGGTTACATTTGATGACCAACTCCGTTGGTTTCCATTGGTTGCATTATATCTTTCAAGTTGGAAATTTGATTCCCTGCTAATAGAGTCTGCTTCAATAGTGCACAATTTAAAATAAATATTGCTATCCTCATATTTGCAAAATAATGCAAATGCTGTCATTTTCATGCTTGCTTTCCTTTTGTCACTGAATATTTTCTCTTTTTTTCTGTTTTGACAACATTCCTGTTTTACTACATTAAAGGTGCTCTATAAATGCAAGTTGTTCTTGTTACCTCAGTTAGATGCAATAAAGTAATTTAACATGATATTAAATCAATGACATATTTCAATTAATCTCAATTCTTGTCAACCTGAAATGAAAATCAGGATTAAACAATATATCAGGAAATAATTCTGTAATTCACTTCCAAATATTGCTTTAAATACAGAACCCAGTAATTAATTTGTTATCTTTGCAGTTCACAATTGATCTGTATTTAATAACCTGATGTTTAGAAGTCTATCTACAAGCATGTGTAGTGCATAAAGATTACAATCTCTTGATCAAATAGGATGACTAACTGCATAAGGCCCTCAGAGAATCCAAGTTATTTCAGTTCCTTCAGTTTTTCTATTAGTGCACCATATTAGCATTTTGACTAAATCTTTCTGCAATGTAGCAATTAGATTAAGACAACCTCTTATTTTATTTGAGAAAACCCTACTTTCTTAAGCAAATCACATCCATGATCAAGTTCATGGCTTCAAAATACAATCATCCCCAACAGTTAACAGTTATTCTAAAGTTTTTTTGTGAAGATCTGTTTGCAGTAAAAAAAAATCAAACCATATGAGGAAGACCAGTAAAAAAATTTGAGCAGCCAGTTTAAATGTAATATGCCAGACATATCAATCAAACGCAACAAAATGTATTCAAGAAACTAAAGATATAAACATAAGATATTCCTTTGGGTGGTATAGTGGCACAATATGGAACAACTCGAACTTGATGCCTGTGACGTGGTGACTGCAGGTTTGAGTAATGATTTCACATAGAGCAAGTCATCATTCCCAGCATGCTGTTGCACTAGCAACTGGAATCCAAGAGAGGGAACATTGGAGAGCCTACAAATTTCATTCAGATCCTTATGAGGGCCTGGGAGTAGGTCTCCAGCCTGTTCTTTCAGGGAATCGGTGTGGCAAGAGAATACTTTTTGGGGGATGGACAAAGTAAATGGAGGAAAACAGTTCATCCAACTCTAGAGGCCCCAAAGGAGCTGTGTGGAGAAGAGCTGGGTTGAGTGAAGGCCCAACAGATTTATGTGTGTGCAGGTGGGAAGTGGAGTGGGGATGGTCGTTCTTGCACATCTTTGAATGGCTGCTTTCAGATCAGCGTTCAAGAAAGGTTTGTAGCCGATCACCGAACTGTCATTATAGTCACTAAAACTATGTGTTATTCACGAAGAAAGAGCATCAAGAAACAATGAAATGCTCCCTAAAAGTGAGTTTTATCCTCGAGCACAAAAAATTATAAATTTACAAATAAAAACTTTTCCTTAGACCTGTTGATTTTTCAATGTTCTTGTTTAAATGCTGAGCACTGATAAAATCACGAGGAAAAACAAGCTGGGATGAATTCCTTTTCCTGATAGTACAAGGGAGCTCTTCCCTGCAGATTTACTATCGCTCAGAATGGTTCGGCAATTGTACCGTTTTTAATTGGCCTAGATTTTTACAATGGTTGTCAAAGGTACAGAGGAGCCCAGTAGTGGGCAATGAACCCAGGAAGGTTGGAGATGTGGAGGCCCTACCGACCTTTATGGCAGGGTTCTTATTTGAATAAATCTCTGCAGAGTCCTGCTTGACATCCAGCCAGATTGATCACCAAACAGTGGGCTGGAGTGGACATCTGGCGGCAGGAGGTTGCAGTTGGGGAACAGTTCCTGATGCCTTTAGGGACGATTGGACAGCGGGGGGGAGGGAGGGGGGTGGCGGGGTGAAGAGAAAGCTCTAAGTATAATCACAAGGGTGTAGCCCAGCCAAACAAATGCCCCATGATCCTTTGTGAGGTCTGGAGGGGCACCTCTCCCTTTCCTGGCCCACAATGAACCCTAAAATAGATCCTTTAAAACTTACCTTCTGGGCCTCTTTTGGCCCACAACCCAGTTCTCGACAGTTTTGCCTTATGGGGCAGCCACCTCTGCTCCCCCACTCAGGCCTTCAACTAAAATAGCAAATCAGATGCTGATCATATCATCAGACCCAATGTGCATATTTAAATTAGGACCCTACTTCCTGCAGATGTCCTGCTCAAAAGAGTAGGTTAATATTGGGACATTGCAAAAAGGCAGTGGGGTCAGAGTGGCAAGTGATTGTCCTTACTTTAACTATTCCCCATGGTCATTTTCACCAGGTGGGGACAGTTAAACCCAGGGGCTATTGTGTCTGTAGAATTCAACTCCTTCAAGCCCTTAATCCTGGTTATGTCATTGTCATTTGTCACTTAAACAAAAATAATTTTAAAACATTAACAGTAGTCTGTCCGATGGTTGCTGTTATACTGTTATGTGTGTTTCCATTTTTTTGTTAAACTTTGAAGATTTGTGGTTTAAAACTGAAAAGGTGTCCACGGATAATTTTTTTACAAGGGTCACTGAGAGGTCTGGACTGTAGACACTCAAATAATTACCCAGCAGGTGTTGTTTCTGACTTGGGGAAAGATGTTTACAGAAGTGACAGGTCAAGATTTATAGGGGTCAGGAGGCGTGATTCTTATGACATTGGTTTTGGTTTCGCTTTGGACAGTGGGTTGGGATATGGACAATGGTTTGAAATGACAGTTGGAGAAAGCTCGCCAAGAGAGCAACACCCAGATCAGTCTGTCCAGCTCTTTGAAAAAAAGAACCTGTCAGTGTTCCATCCCTTGAGAAGCTGAGAAGCAAGTGTAGGAAACTGCCTGAAACCCGTTGCTGCATTTTCCCCAGAAAGCTTGCCCAACGTCGCATGTCAAGAACTGGCCTAGAAAGATCCCAATGACAGCCGTCTATACGTATTTAGGACGCCAAAGCAAAAAGTAATTCTGACATTTTTTTCTTCAAGAATTAGCAAATATTTTGGCCAAAATATTCTTTTTTTGCATTTTTTGTACTAGAGCTCTGAAGAGTAAATCTCTTTTTTTGGTTAACTAGTATATGTGTGTGTGACTGTGAGGGGCTAAGGTAAAAAGGGAACTTTTATATTTTGATCTGTGTGTTTATGCTTTACTTCATTCCTGGTTAAGACTTTTTTTTTATAATAAACTGATAATTTTGTTGTTTATTAAAGAAACCTGGTTGGTGTGTTTTATTCTGGACTAAAAATAGAGTTTATGATTCACCGTACCAGTAACTGGGAAAAAAATTTAAATATATGTTGTGACCTGTGGAAAAGTGGAACTAGAATAAACAGTACACTCTCCTCCCGACTCGGTCGTAACAATACTCCTCCTTTCACATCAGGGTCAATCGTTGATGCATGTTGACATAGCCAATCTCAAGCCAAGCGGCAATGGAATCATTACAATTGGTCTGAGTGCCTCTGGGCTAGGGAGGAGAGAATTATGGGCCCAGTTTGAGAATTTGAATAACACAGTAGCATTTATTGTTGAGGTTCATCAACAGAAAATGACCAACTGGGGAAGTACTGAAGAGCTACTGTTGCCTGTGGAACTGCATTCCATCCTGAATCAGCACCTTCACATGCAGGGTTAAGGGGAGAGAATCCTAAAGAAAACTGCAAGATGAAATTAAACACAAACACAAGTGATTTGGTAGAAGTCAAAATATTGAGGTTAATTTCAATTCTTTGAAATGGTTTGATTATTAAGAGTATATAAGAACATATTTGAGGATCTATTAAAAAATACAATGAAGATTTTACAAATGCTGAAATTGATATTTTTGTGTCTGGTTGTCGTCATATAATCTGATCAGTAACCTTGAAATGTATCACTGTGTTGTAAGAACGTAATTGCATCAATTGGAAATGACATCTAGCTTTTCTGTTTCTTGTCCCTTCCAAGTGAAGAAAACAGTCCTCTTTTAATGAACACCAATGCCTCTCTTCCTGCTTGCAGAAGGAACCAGAGATTCTTTTACAGTAATGACATTGAAGGAATAATTAAATATACCAGATAATTTTTGCAGTAGCTGTCATTTTCAAATGACTTCATACCAGCAGATTCATAATACAATCTTACTCAATCTTTATTTGAGGCAAAGATGTTGCTAAGTCAGAAGCCAAGGACTACACAAAACAGTGTGGGGACGCAGTAGCATAGTGGTAATGTCACTGATCTAGTAATCCAGAGGCCCAGTCTAATGCCCTGGGGACATGGGTTCAAATCCCACCATGGCAGCTGGTGGAATTTAAATTCAATTAATCACTAAAATCTGTAAGTGAAAGCTAGCATCAGTAATGGTGCCATGAAACTATCATTGATTGTCATAAAAGCTCATCTGGTTCTTTAATGTTCATTAGAGAATGAAATCTGCCATCCTTACCTGGTCTGGCCTACATGTGACTCCAGACCCACAGCAATGTAGTTGACTCTTACTTGCCCTCTGAAATGGTCTAGCAAGTCAGTCAGTTGTCTAGGACAATTAGGGATGGGCAACAAATGCTGGCCTTGCCAGTGACGCCCACATGAAAGAATAATAAAAAAAACTCTCCCGGCCAGGCTGAAACCAGGCAGAGGGATAGTTAAAAATCACCCACCTAACTTAATTGCCTGAAAGCCACCAAGCAATCATGTCCCAAATGAATACTGAGCAAGTGGAAAGGACACATACCCATAGCAAGCAGTGTTCTTCTTTACTGATGCATATCTGGTACTGACACAGCAGGAAGAGGAGTCTGTGCTGGAAGAGGCCCAAATAAGTTTTGAAAAAATGTTTTACACTTGTAGGGCCAGGAAAAGCTAGAATATCCAGGCTGCAAAACTGCTTGGGCCTCTCCTGCCATAGACCCTCCATCCAGTTCTGAACATGTCACCCCAAAGTTGAGCTTACCATCAGCCTGGTGTTGGTGGGCGTCTCTGGGCTGCACCGTTTTCTGTCATTTCCCACCCTTTCTCATGGGAGGATGGTCAGTGTGATTTAAATGATGGTTGGGAGTTAAAATAGCCCAGGTTTCATTTCTGAAGCAGAAGATGAATTTCTAACTGGCACTGCCGGTAACCTGACGAAAACTAGGCCAGAGTTAAAATCAGGGCTGGTGTCATTGAGAAAACAGCCATGACCCCTCCAAGAATGAAACCGATAACACAAGCTAAACACAATTTGATTCAACAATGCTGATCACAAGTTCATGCAAGCAAATTCATCCGAAGTGTGGTATTTTCTGGCATTTCACATTTGCTTGCTTGAATTTCAACTATGCATTACAGAGGAAGTGCCTATACATTCAGAGCAGATTTGAATTAAGATGTTTACATTATCCTGATTTGGGTTCATTCATATTGGTTATGTTTTAATCAAATGTGGCAAGAAGGTTTTATGAGCCTGGAAGTGGGGAGAAGAAGAATGCAAGATCTCACCCAGAGGCAGAGTAAAGGCCAGACTCAGCATTTAAGAGAAGGCAGGTTGAGTGTGAGAAAGTGAAATGGGCATTTGGGATCACAAATAAAGACTGTCATTTCCTCCCAGTTCCTGACTGAAGCTATAAAAGACAATGTCACTTATGCATTTGGAAATTCTCACCAAAATTAGGCCTAGACTTGAAAGAGAAAGTTTGAAGGCATTGAGTAGCAGGAGAACTTTACTATTTAGTAATTAATAGTGGTATTATACTACTGCTACATCATCTATGATGCGAGTATCTTGACGTGTGGAGCTGTAGCTCATATACTGAATTATGGTATCAGAGTGGATTTTCCTCTTCCTGCCCCAAGGAATGACCATTTTCTTAGACTCTGCCTCTTTTATATTGTCCTGGGCATTCTGCTGGTTTTCTTGGATGGGTTGGGCTGGGGTGGAGTTGGGCCTATAACTGCAGTATGCAAAGGCAAATTATTCCTGAACTCACTTCCCTCACCCATTTTTTGGAAGGACTGGTGGCTGGGTATCCCAGTGGAAGCACTTTCAGCAAAACACTGACCAGAGTGCATAATAAGAGACATGGCTAAAGAATCAATTTTTTTTTCAATGTTTAAACCTTCCCCTCCACCCCCAAATGGGCCGAGTTGGGGCCTTCTACATTAACAGCCAAAAGGTCCTGCTCTTCCAAGGCATGACACACAGCTGCAGGTCTGAGGGATCTTCAGTTGTACTTTCATTTCCTGTTTCATCTGTCGGTACTCGTCCCCGTCAGGGATTGAGACTATATCTGGGGTACCCCATGGGCATGTTAACTGTCAGCAACAGGAAATCACAGTGTTCCTGGGGGAACTGTTTCTGTTCAGATGGAGGGGCAGAATCATCTATCCTTGAAAAATGTTATAAAATTCCTGTACTGACTAATAAGGATTTCATGAGCCTGTTCTCCCTGTAATATATTATAGCTTTTGAGATGAACTGAGTCTAATTTACTTGTTCAGATTATTTATTTAGGTATTAATGGGATGATATACAATTGTGCCTGGTACAAATGCAGCAAGTTTATTGATATTATAATACTAGTATTCACATAACATAAGTCTAAGACCATAATAGTGCTTCCTGGGTAGGAGTTGAGCTGAGATTTGAATTAAGTTGTTTAGACTATCCTGATTTAGATTGATTCATATTGAATGTGTTTCGTCAAGCATGGCAAGTAGTTTGAAAGAGACAGGAGATAAGGAGATGAAGGATGAAAGTCTCTGAGTCAAAGTAGAGGCAGTATTCCTAGAGTGTGGCTGTTGAAACTAGGATTCGAGTTCAAAATAGAGAAGGCACTAACAGTGTAGAGCTGCTACCACATCCATTCCAGTGTGATTTTTTTTCAATTCTGAACAGCCATAAATATAGCTCAGCCCCCTGTAATATAAATAGTATGTCTACCTCCTTACCGATGCTAAATAATGAGTTAAAATACAGACTATTCTGCAGAAATAAATGGAGCTAGTAATGTTCTGTCTAATGAATTTGTATAAACACAGGAATAAATTGATCAGGAGCAGGATAACTAAGTACCTGACAAACCCCGCCCTCACCTGCACTAGAGCAGGACAGGCAAATAAATGTTTGTGTCCTTCCTTATCAGACTGCTGGAACTAATTAGTCCCTGTGCTTTGCCTCCATGGGAACTTCATTTGGATCCACACTTTAATATGTCATTTACACATGCATTCCTTCAAGCATAATATATTGTTAGGAGATTATCTATGTGCACTGGAGGCTACCAGTATTTAGATTGCAAACACAGCTCTCAGCTTGTTGAAGATTTGAATAAATCAGTGTAAGTGCTAAAGATGTGCTATCCCCATGGATTTATGATGACATCAGAATAATTATAGCATGACACAATGGCAATCACAGGTTGAGGATCATTCAATCAACATTGAAATACATGGAGGAGAGTCAATTCCGGCCACTTTATCTCTCTACAGCCAGTGGAGGCAATTTTCACTCTGTTGACTGGGTGACAGGCATTGCAAACGTGCTGCCCAAATATCCTTGGCAACAGGCCTGAGCCAGGCTTCATTTCCATTTGATTGGCAGTCAGTGCTCACATGCAGCTTGCCAATCAGAGTACACAGGGAGTCTGGTGTATCCTCCATGGAGTCAAGCCAGAAGTATCAGGCTAAAGGGAGAAGGTAATTGCAAGGTGAGGGAGAGGGAAGGAGGGAACTGTTGGATTGCTGCAATTTATGAGCAACCTGCTGCGGTCCCTTTAAGGATCTCTGGTTAGGCTGATCAACACCTGATACCAGTCGGGGAAGCGTGCACGATTTGCTGTCTTCCCATTTATACCTGAATATTACATTGTGATTCTACAAACAACACAGGAGCCTTATAAATATTATGGGCCATAATTTGTTGCAGGAGTGAATTTTACGACATCTGCCATTAATTAGACTTGTCCTTACAAGGTTAGCCTTCTAAATTTTTTGCATGGCAAGTTGTTGAAAGTATGAGCTGATAATGTTGCAGTGAGGGAAACCAGGCATCTGGGACCTGAGTGAACAAGGCAAGCAATTGTGTATCTCCTTAACCAAACATATTGCAGGACTGTGAAATGAACAATGCAAGGACCGAGAAGGAAGTGTAAATTAGAGCAAACAAATTCAAAGTCAAATCAGGTATGGAAAGAGAAATAAAAGGTGGGAATGAAAAACTGGATTAAGGGAGAAAGGTAAAAGAGGCAGGAAGGAAAAGTTTTTAAAAAGTATTTTAAATTTTACATTTTTAAAATCTCCAACAATAATTAAAGTCTGAAGGAATCAGACTCCACATCTGTAATAGTTAATTTTCAGTGCCGGACAGGTTGGCTGGTAATAATTAAAACATCACATCACAAGAAATACTGAAATGGACAAGACTTAGCTTCCTGTGGTGAGTTTAGTTCACATCTACCACACAAATACAGCAACTTCTTGCCATTCAATACTTTTCAATGATGAGGTACATAGTAAGCTGCCATTTTTTGCAAAGCTAAATACACAGCATGTATCTTGGGCAGCAACTTTTGGATTTCTCCTTTTAAATGCACCTCTGCCCTCACCTGAAGTTGCTGTGCAATTTGTGCATACCTAATGGTGAATATCATTAGCCTCAGAGAGGTGTTCCATGCGGCCGTCCATTTCCATGATGGATCGAAATGGTGGCAGAAAAAATGGAATAGTAATTCAGAGCACTACTTACTCTTTCCCATCCAGTCAAAGACTGGAAAATTGTTCTCAGTGTCTTTATTAATTAAAACAATGGCAACTTTCCAGACCTATTCAAAAGCCATACACCAGCTCTCCCTACAGTGATCCCACTAGCAGTCCTGCTAATTTGCAGCTTCAAGCAGTTTACTAATATCAATCACTTTTATTAAAGTGGCTTCATGCTCTTTATATACAAAGATTAGTGCAAGGTTAACAGCTTTTCACCCATTCTCCCCAAATCTATCAAGAAACATAACACTCAGTTTTAATATTGACTTTTTTACTTCATACTCTTTAAAAAAAAACTTAATGATTTGACCTTTCCAAACTGGATGATTGATCTGAGATGAAGGGCTGAATCTTATTCACGCTGCATATCAAGGCGGCGCACTTTGAGTCAGCGGACTTGCGGTGCGGATGCGCTGTTGCTGAACCCCCGTGATATTTCACACGGGGGCTCGTTTAAATGGAGGGGACGGAATGGCTGTCCCCTCTATGTCATCGGGGGCGACCGCTCCATACCCAGCAATGGTGTTCGGCACCACTGCGCAGGCACCACCGCTATTTTTAAAGGGCTTCAAGCCCTTTAGGTTCAATCAAATTTTTAAAGGTGCTGGCACCCAGAAATAATAAATAAAATTTCAGAAACAATTTCAATACCCTTCCAACCTCTTCCCCCCCCCCCCCCACTTAGTTATCAATTAATAAAATAACCCATCCCCCCCCGAAAAAACTATTTGTAAAATTACAAACTTTAACCCCCACCTTCAAAACATTTGACTCTCAACCCTTTCCCACCATTCCCACAACCAATTGGAGCGGTTTTCCCCGCTCCTACACCCTTCCTGACCTGAAAATTTCACTGCTCCCCCTCACCACCAGTGTCACACCTCGGAACTACAAACAGAGTTTGAAGGTGCGGGACTTCCGTTTGGCGGCCATAACATCAGTGTGGGACAGCTGCCGGGACAAGGTAAGTTGATTTAAATTTATTTGCATTGATTTTAATATGTAAATGAAGGCCCCGCTGCCAAGCAGCGGCGGGGGACAACACTGAAGCCTTGTCGCTGCCAGTAAAATGCATCAGGGTCTTGTTGGCATCGGGGGTTGTGGTGGGCAGCTCCCGGAAGTATTTTATGGGCCACAACCTCCAATGTCGAGGGGCTGGTAAAATTCAGCCTGAATATAACTAATGTCCAATGCTCTATGAAGAGGTTGTAAGAACGTTACAATGGGAGAAGGGTGAAGCACTCAAAACATGAAAGTACATTTATGCATTATGCATATTTTAAGTAGAGCTATTGGGGTGGTGAGGACAGGGAATTTAACAGGCCAGAACCAGTGGATTGGAAGCAGGTGGGTAGTAGTTAAATTCAGCAAAAAGTAAATCACAACTGCAACTTCTGGATTTTACTGAGGTGCGTGTGGCTGCATGAGAACAACCAGCTCATGGAAGTAGGCATAATCATTAGCACAGGTGGGTGAACAATGAAGACATCATATAAGATGATAATTGAATGCAAATGAGGGCCTTTTCACAAGAATTTAACTTTCTTTCAGATTTTACACATCCAGCACAGGCTTCCCAGAGCTTGGGAAACTGATGAGTGAAAAGTAGGCAAGTTGTAGGCACACTTCGTGGGGGGTCTATCAACTTCAGATTACTGAATTTAACAAATGCTCAGTGCTTACAGCTGCTTTGTCAGTTCTCTCTGGCAAATGTTAAGCAGGGAATGATTGTCACCATATGGGTGAGAACTTAAAGAGGCTTTCAATCAGTCGCCAGCAGAATGGAAGGTGATTTGGATGTTTTTAACTACATCAAAAGACGAAGACCATCACCATTCACAGTAGCTACAATGTGCTCTGGTGTGATCACCAGTTGTACAGGATGGAGGTGCACAGGAGGGAGGTGCGCAGTAAAAGGTCTGAGGTCACAAGAGGCACAACCTGTGCAACAGTGTTTACCGACGGAGGCTAAACTTACTTGGCCTCTCAGAAGACCAGTGATTCAGCAGATTGAGGTTGTCATGTCAGAGTGTGGCAGACATCTGCAGCCACTAGAAGAAGACCTACTCCCTGTTGGACCTGGCAGCCACACGTTACCAGTGGCTGTGAATGACACCACTGCTCTCAATGTTTACCTCCAGTTCTATCCAGGGCACTACGAGATACAGACGACATACTGAAGGTCTCACAGTCTGCTGCACATAAATGCATGAGGCAGGTGTCAGATGGATTGTTTACCAAGGCTGTGAGTTATGTAAACTACTGCTGTGATGACATTAGCCAGAATGGGTGAGGAATTGCATTTGCTTCTCTGGCCGGCTTCTCTCAGGTACAGGGTGCCATTGAACGAACACGTGACATCCGAGGACCACCACAGCAACCAGCAGTTTTCATCAACCACAAGGGATATTATTTCATGCAGCTGCAACCACAAGAAGAAATTCATGCAAGTGTGCATTAGATTTCCGATGAACTGTCAGGGTGCTTTCATACTGTGGCAGTCCAACATTCCAGACACTTTCATTCCAGGAAGCAGACTTGAGGACTAGCTTGTAGGGGACAAGGGATACTCCTTTCAAATATGGCTCATGACACCAGCAGGAGGTATACAACAAGAACCACATGAGCACCAGGTATGTCATAGAACAAACCATCAGAATGTTGAAGATGTGCTTCAGGTGCCTGGATCGGTCTGGCCCTTCAGTAGACACTGGCAAGGGGGTCCAAATGATAGTGGTATTCTGCGTACTGCTCAACATAGTGCAACAGAGGTAATTGCAGATGGAGGAGGACAACAGTGCTCATCTTTGGATGAGCAGAACATTAAAAAAGAAGGAATATGAAAATGGGGCATCTATCGCCAAACATTGCTGTCCATTATGCCAGAGATGCCTGAAAAATTTGAAGGTTCAGCTACTAGGAACTTACACAAAAAAATGAAACCCTCTGGTCCACTCCCACCTCCAGCACCAAGCATCCCACTACCTCCCCTTGTATTAAAAAGTCCTTCAACCACACATCCACCCATTGCATATCCAGTGAGTCCCATTATTTATTGATGTTTATCATGAAACAAGTAAAAGGGCAAGTTGACACTTGGATACAATAATGGGCAAGACATGGAACAGGTGCTAAGCAATAAATGTTATGCTTTGTCAAATAACGTAACACTTCATCAAACAGCCATGTGCATACCCTTGGTGAGTTAAAATAGCTTTCTTTCACGCTTTCCTACTGCTTTTACGTGGTGCATCCCGTGTGACTTCAGCATAGGTAGAGGCAGGCTATTCAGGTACCAGCCATGACTGCTGAGATCTTTTTGCCACGCGCACCAGACGAAAAGTTGGTAGAGAGTTTTAAAGGCCTGCTCGGGTCTGCAAAAAAAAAACCCAACCCGAGCCCAACCGAACCACATCCGACCCGACCCAACCATCAGTTAACTTACCTTCCGTTTTTCACTTTGCTGCTGATCTGCACAAGCTTAAAATAACTGTAACAAAACCACCTTTTCTAGTCCAAAAATTAAATTAACATTGGAGCCACTTAGCTGTGATAGAGCATGTCTGAGTTGGCCCGACCTGAGCCCGAATGCCAGACCTGGAAATGCAACCTGACCCGACCCGAACTCGACACATGTAGTCTGATCCCATCGGGTTCGGGTTGGGTAGTAGGCCTTTAGTGAGCTTGCCTCTGCCGGGCCTAGGGAGCCAGGCTGGGATTTTTCGTTCCCCAGGTCCTTAATTGGTCCTGCCTAATGGAGCTGCCAGCCAATCAGCAGGCCAGCAGCTCTTAGTCCCAGCAGTGCCACCAGGAATGGTGGCCAGTGCTGCAGGGACAACAGCATGGCAAGCAAGGTGAAGAAATGCCCGGAAGACAGGTAAGTTTTTAGGGCCTCACCGGGGACAATCAGCCAGGCCCCAACGAGGCAAGGGGGCTCAGTTAGGGGGGCAGGGGGAGTGTTGCGCATTGGGGGAAGTTGGTGCTTCGGGGGTGGCCCACCGTGGGGCACAGGGTGCCCAATCAGGAGGACCCTCCCACACAGCTTGCAGGAGGGCCACCTGGTTTTACCAGGTGGGGTTCTTGAGGCTTTTTCCATCCGGCCGCCATGGGTAAAATACCCACGGCAGCAGGAGGAGGCCTTTTTCTATGTTTCTATGTTAAGTGCCAGTTATCGGACACTTAAGGGCCTTGGTTGGCCTGGGGCGGGCGGGCCATTTCTTGCCGCCGCCACACCGCATATAATTGCAGCGGGGGCAGGAAAGGGGTCTGGAACGGTCCCCCGCCTCCCACTCAATTTTACACCCCCCCCCAGCCTGTTCGTTGGGGGCCATAAAATTATGGCCATAGGTGTGTTCAAAGTTAAGCCATCCCATGTATATGATGGCCAGTAACATCTTACTGAATCTTTATGCTTTTATTTCAGTAATTGTCTTATACTTTGTTCAAATATGTGCAAATTAAATTAACTACTGTATGCTAGTCATAGCTTTTCATGTCAATAACATACATACCAGTAAAAGAACAAGCTGCTTGATAGCAATAGCAGTAAGTCATTTCAGTATGTCAAATTGTGTTCAAAATGAGTCATAGAGCACATTGTTCTCTTGTGGTACAAAGCAATAGCATAGCAAATGCTTTGACTTTGTTAGCAATTAGCAATATTGCATGTGTATGTATTGTGTGTGTATGTGTGATTAAACAAATAACCATGCTACAGAATTGTGTTGGGCTTTTCATTTAACCTTGCCTAATTAAGATGTTTGCTAAAATATGTAAGGTAATTAGTGTGTGGAAATAGAAAAAAGTTACTTTAGTGAAGAACATGATAGTTCAATAGTCGGATAAGAAATAAGAACAGCTGAACTGAATCACCTTTATGAACAGCCCGTTAACAGGCCTTATGACCAGCCTTAGACATAAATAACTGATAGTGGAACAGATACAAATAATGAAACTTATGCAAGTTAGCTTTGAAGACTGGAGGTGAAATGTTTCTGGAGAAGATGCAACTGATTAGGGAAAACAGCTTGAGATGAGATCAGGAAAAGATGATGTAAAAGCTTGGTTGATCAAGAACAGCAGTTACTTGTAAAGGCTCAAGAAGTTCCTGGCAGCTAGTTAACATTAAAGGTGCATTTTCACCCCATGGTTTAGACAAAGGACTTGATCTTTTATTGGGTATTTTGAAACAAGGTAAATTTTTGAAGGACATCTTTAAGGGGCTTTGTCAATAATCCATCCAGGTCCACCCCTGAAAAAGGGTATAAGGTAAGAGACTATGGAAAACCTCAGTGTAGTAGGCGGTAGAGAGAAACTCTTAACAGTAGATCCATGCTAATCCTCTAACACTCGTGTAGTTTGAGAAGTCATGAAGACATGAGGCACTGAGAAGAAACGAGAATGAAGAAACAGCTGTTTGCGCATATCAGCCTTCCTGACCAACCTGGAACAGTGCTCGTTACTTGTATGTTTTAGCTGTATAACTAGTGTGTTATATACTGTCTTAACCTCTGATTAAATGCAACATACCCACCATATTCATTGTAGTTGATCCTGATTGATTAGATATTGATAACATCAATAAATTGGAAAGATTAAAATTGTAACAACTTGAAGGGTGGAACTTGTGCAGTTTATCAATGTTGCCTAAACCTTGAGATTAGACTCATCCTTGAAACACACTCAACCATGTCTTATTCCTTATTTTATATATGGAGGCGCTTCACTCAGTACTTTCCTTTTGGCTGGTGGCATGTGTCATAGCAACGAGCAATAAATAGCAAACTCCTACCACTGAAACATTTGAACTGAAGTGCTATTATATCATGTCATTTAAATGAAGCTCTTTTGTATAAATATAATTCATGCTGCATTAATACCAGATTTTGCTCACAGTGGAGTTATGTATTCACATACGCATGTACAAACATTTTGTTTCCCTGCAAAATGTAGTGAAATAATTAAAATTAAATATGAGATAATTTTGTTGTATAGAAACCTGAGAGCAATGTGGACCATGGGGGGAGTTTTTACCTAACCCAGTCAGTGGGAAACCGATGGGATCAGATCCATCACCCACTTTTCACCCTACATGATTTTGCTTTCCATATACCTCATGATATGTATTGGAATGTATAATAATTAACAAGGCCACTGATTTACAATGTACACAGAAAAAGGGACAGAATTGCAGAACTCCTCCCTGCCCCTAGTACAGTAACAGAATTGCCAGAATACGATATGATAAATATTGAACTTTTCCCCTCCCTGTATATAATTCTGAAAAAAAATCCACCAAACTTTACGCATAACGTTGTATGATAAAAATGCTCCCAATAATTTCCCTATTGCTAAAGCCTGCCTGTTTTTCTGGGCCTGGGGCGTGTTCTCCCCTGCATCAACCACCCCCCACCCACCTAAACAATTCCTGAAGCATGTAGCTCAGTCTTTCCTGAATTAAGATACGTAACCACATAGCAGACTACTTAGAGCATGTCAAACTTTTTTCTGTTTTTAAATCCATTTCCTCCGTCCAGTGATTGAAGAAGCTGGAGCATACTTTAGACATAGTGCCTAAAAGCAGGAAAGCCATTATAGGGTTGCGTACATAGTTTGCTGCAGATGATTTTTTTGTATAAGTAAAACAAAATTAAGTAGTGCATAGATTTTTGAACGATCACCAAGGTAACTGAAAGGAAAGAAATGTAACTATAAAACTATAGGGTTGTGAAGCTTCAAGTGAAAATAACCAAACAAATGTTAGTTATAAGTACGAGAGAAAAGCAAATTCAAATTACAACACTGGGAGAAACAAATACTTCAGCTAGGACTTGCATTTTAAAGGTCTCTTTTGGGCCTCCTTATCTCGAGAGACAATGGATACGCGCCTGGAGGTGGTCAGTGGTTTGTGAAGCAGCGCCTGGAGTGGCTATAAAGGCCAATTCTAGAGTGACAGGCTCTTCCACAGGTGCTGCAGAGAAATTTGTTTGTCGGGGCTGTTGCACAGTTGGCTCTCCCCTTGCGCCTCTGTCTTTTTTCCTGCCAACTACTAAGTCTCTTCGACTCGCCACATTTTAGCCCTGTCTTTATGGCTGTCCGCCAACTCTGGCGAACGCTGGCAACTGACTCCCACAACTTGTGATCAATGTCACAGGATTTCATGTCACATTTGCAGACGTCTTTAAAGCGGAGACATGGACGGCCGGTGGGTCTGATACCAGTGGCGAGCTCGCTTTGGGGATCCTGCCATCTTCCATGCGGCTCACATGGCCAAGCCATCTCAAGCGCCGCTGACTCAGTAGTGTGTACAAGCTGGGGATGTTGGCCACTTCGAGGACTTCTGTGTTGGAGATACGGTCCTGCCACCTGATGCCAAGTATTCTCCGGAGGCAGCGAAGATGGAATGAATTGAGACGTTGCTCTTGGCTGGCATACGTTGTCCAGGCCTCGCTGCCATAGAGCAAGGTACTGAGGACACAAGCCTGATACACTCGGACTTTTGTGTTCCGTGTCAGTGCGCCATTTTCCCACACTCTCTTGGCCAGTCTGGACATAGCAGTGGAAGCCTTACCCATGCGCTTGTTGATTTCTGCATCTAGAGACAGGTTACTGGTGATAGTTGAGCCTAGGTAGGTGAACTCTTGAACCACTTCCAGAGCGTGGTCACCAATATTGATGGATGGAGCATTTCTGACGTCCTGCCCCATGATGTTTGTTTTCTTGAGGCTGATGGTTAGGCCAAATTCATTGCAGGCAGCCGCAAACCTGTCGATGAGACTCTGCAGGCACTCTTCAGTGTGAGATGTTAAAGCAGCATCGTCAGCAAAGAGGAGTTCCCTGATGAGGACTTTCCGTACTTTGGACTTCTCTCTTAGACGGGCAAGGTTGAACAACCTGCCCCCTGATCTTGTGTGGTGGAAAATTACAACACTGGGAGAAACAAATACTTCAGCTAGGACTTGCATTTTAAAGGTCACAGACTGGAAAAAGTCATCACGAATACACACCTGGAACAGAGTAACATCATGGATCCTTTCCACAGAGAGGATGTCCTGCTGTCCTGAAGGTGACTCACATCGAGGGCCTAATGTAATGAAAAACTGATAATCGAGGAAAGTAAAGGAGCTCTTTTCAGTGAAAGTGATGCCCAGAAATCCTGCTTGCAGTGGCTGAAATGACAATCATGCTATAATTTTTAAGACAAATTGGAACATTAAATGAGGAGTAAAAATACAACACAACAAATACAAATATAAGCTCATAATAAATTGCAGCATATGCCAGCATAGACTTGAATAGGCTGAATAGCCTCCTTCCGTGCTGTAATGACTCTATAGCTCCATTGGCTGGATTTTCAATTGCCTCTGAGAGTGAGTATGCGTGCGGGCTGCATTCTCAAAGCATCACCGGATCCTGACGCCTCCGGAACGTGACGTGATTTTTAAAGGGAGGTCGGGAGGGGGAGGTGAGCCGGCAACCCGCACATCTCCCATTAACTGGCTGTTGAGCTCATTGTGGCTCTCATTAACAGGCTTTTGAGCAGCAGTTTTGGATTTTCAATCAGGAGGCACAGGGAAAACAGAGGGTCTGGGACACATTAGTGTTTAGCTGTCAGGAACACAGCAGGGAGCCATGAGTGCTAATGGATGCACTGGTCAACAAATTTAAGAAATGGAGATTTATACTCAGCTGCTCAACCAGTGGCACAGTGCTGCCATTACTGGAGCTGAGAGGCTTGCATTTGTGAATAGTGAGTTAGACTCATGAGAGGGACATGAGGCTGCTGGCATCAATTGGGCATCAGAGGTTGGTAGCAGACACCCTGGTGAATGAATGAGCAGCAGCTGAGGGAGTGAGATGGGAGCAGGCTTCTCTAACATTGGACAGAGTAGCAAGGAGGAGCTTCAGATGCATCCGCCTGGAGCACAGCGACGGGCTGCAAGGGGAAGAAGGTGCTACTCAAGAAGGTGCTACATGGGCTTTACCGCCCAAGAGTCAGCTACCTGCAAATGACAGAGCGTAAGTGCCTGGGAGGCTGCACCTATCCAGGCAGATTGTCTCAGACATTTGCACTCTGGTCCACAATGACCTGAGGCCTCGCAGTCCTCATGGCAGTTTGCATCAGAGTCTTTCTCCGGATCAGCTGTGGACCTGGGTGGCATCTCATAGTTGACAGCTCATCATACCATCAGGCAGGTCACAGATGCCCTCTTCCAGAGGATGGGAGAATATATCCATTTTGAGACAGATGGGCCATCGCAGGCACAGAGGACTTTGGGCTTTGGGCTTTGCCACCATCGATAGATTCCCTCAAGTCCAGGGGGTCATCAATTGCATCAACGTAGCCATAAAGGCACCAACAGACGATCCAACCAGATTACTGAAGAGAAAATGCTTCCACACATTGAATGTCCAGCTGGGCTGTGACCACAGGAAGTGTAACTTGCAGGTGTGCATGCGGTTGCTGAGCAGCTGTCATGCCTTCATCCTTTGAGAGTCAGAGGGGCCGTATCTCTTCAGGCCAACATCCAGACTCCGTGGATGGCTGCTGAGGGATAAGGGTTATCCTCTGAAGGGACAGCTCCTTACGCCTATCCAGTACCCAGCCACAGATTCAGAGAGGCGCTACAACCAAAGCTATCTACTAACACAAACCTACATTGAACAGACCATTGGCATCTTAAAGATGTACTTCCTTTGCCTTGACTGCTCTGGTTGTGCCCTCCAGTGCGAACCAGCCAGAATGTCTCGTATTGTAGTAGTCTGCTGCATGTTGCACAACATGGCAATACAAAGAGGCCTGGAGCTGGATGAAGAGGAGGACCTGGAATGCCACTCTTCCTCAGAGGAAGACAGGGAGGAGAAAGAAGAGGAGGAAGAGAGCACGCTGGAGGAGCCAGGTGCCCAGGCATTGTAGGAAGACTGCCAGAGACTGTCCCAGGCCTCATGGCACTTGGCTGGCTGGCATGGCCACAAGAGCCATGCTAATTCAGCAACATTTCACTTGAGCGGCTATCGGTCCATGACTCAGTAACTCCCCTTCCATCAGGGAGAGAAATTATCCGTCAAACACACACATTTGAATATTCCCATTGCCACCAAATAGATTGTAAATGGGACCTCCACCGGCACAACAGTCTCCCACACCACAGACCACGACACTGCAGCAAACCCAGCAAGCCACCCACCCCTTGTGCCTTAACTCCATGTCGCTTTTTACATCAAGCAATAATAACACACAAGTCTGATCATAGGCATTATCAATTATTATTAAAGGACAAGTTAATGACCATACAAACTGATAAAATATCACCCAGTTAACCCATTAAGTGCATCTAATGCTGTTGCGCCTTGTGTTCCCATCCACTTCTGCAGATTGCTCCCCTTGCGGCTGAGGATGAGGTGGAGGCAGCCTACTCCATTACCTCTCCAGGTGACTGCGATGCCCGTGGCTTCTGTTCTTGTTGTGGAAGTGCCTGTGGGAGTTCCTCCACAGGCTGCTGCACCTGCGTCCTTGCAGGCACAGCCTCTGTCACAGGGCCTTACGGCATAGATGGTTCCTCAGTCAGAGGAGACGAGGAGGTGAGGGATGACTCCTGAGAGGTGGCCTCCTCATCAGCTTCTTCAACTGCCTCAGCCCTTCCAAGGCACCCTTGTATGCTGGATGAGGCCACCGGCTGGGACACAGCTGGCATCCACTCCAAACATCTCTTCACCAACAGCGACACTGAGTGGTCAATGCTACAGAGAGTGTCATTCTTTCTGTTCATATCAGCACACTGTTCCTGCATCCAGTCAGAGTGGTGCTGTATATGGCTCTCCAAGAGGTTGGACCCTCTCAATGGAGGAACTCATGCACTCAAAACTCTAAGTCATGACTGAGCACATGCATTGCATGGACTCCTACATTGTCTGCCTAAGGCTCAGCAATGCCTCAGGGATCTCCAACATTCAGGAACTCATCTGCCTCTGATGCTTCAGAAAAAGCCTCCTTGTTTGTGACACTGAAGGCCCAGCATCTTTGCCTAGTGGAGCCTCTAAGGAGGACTGCACACAGTGACTCTGATTCACTTTCCTCCTTTTACTCACTTGTGATGTGTGGCTCATTCATTGTTCCCCATTCTAAGCTAGATTGAGGCCTAACCGAAGTGTGTGCATCTGCACTGTTGGAAAGTGCGGAAAAATGTTGTGACGGTGCATGCTCTGGAACATCTCTACCTGCTAAGGAGGCCAGCAAAGACTGGCCTGGGACATTCTGCTACCCCTCCCCAACTGGTCCCTGAGGGAAATACAAGAAGGTGGTAATGAGAACTCGGGCTACTCAACAGGTGCTTCAGTACAACCAACACCATAGATGGCAGCAGTTGTATAGCCACAGCATACATTGGGCAGGAGTATCCTACATGCCCTTCACCTGAAGATAGAGCTATCGAGTGACCCTGGTCTTCATGACCTCCTGTCTCGCCATCGCACATGGCCTGACACGATGGCACCCTCGCAATCTCCAGGGCTGCCTCCTCCATTGGGGTCAGTGTGTGGAGCCTGTTGTGGTATTGCTTTAAGGGGTGTATCTGAAATGGCTCTCCATCACCAGACAGAATGTGATGTAGATACCCACATGATCTCTAGACAGTTGTAGAAAGCAGCCACAGAAACGAGATGTGTTACCTTATGTTCTCAGTATTGCTGCATATAAGTTAGTATCTTCAATAAAAGAACCCACCTTTCAGATTCGCTGATCTTGTCTGTGTTGTTGGTGTGTTTGTATCAAGAAAGAGGAAATACAATATGGTGGCAGCTGGTGGTTGTTGAGGATACTTCAAGTTTCTGCAATCCTGCAAAGCTCACTACACAAGTTTAGGTGTGAAGGTTTGCAAGCTCATTAGGTTTGTCTGCAATCCTTGTGGCAGCATTGAAGTCTGTGTAAGTGACTTTGTGATATTGCTGGCATCAAACACACAGCAGGTCCGCATCGTCGGGACATTGCACGTGATCCGTTTTCTCAAATCAGCCAGGAAATTTTTATTTAACTGCTGAAGTGAGTTTTTTTTCATCGCAGCAAGGCAGTTTTTTTTTTGGCTGCAAAGAATACTCATACTGCCAGTTAAAGAGCAAAACAATGACCACAGAATGTAACCCCTTCAGGGCTGTGCAAGTTTACATCTTTATTTTATCTTTTATCTGATACTGTTCAAGATAAAATGACAATGAAGCTTCCATCCCTAAACTAGAAGGCAGCAAACATCCTCACTGAATTTAAATTATTCAGACAGAAAATTGAACGGTGTTTTCTTGATTTGGCTATTGCTGAGCCAGATAAACAAGCAATTAAAGTTAAGATTGCCATTGGGAATGAAGGCTTCCGCAGGTTAAATACATCCAGTCTTTTGGAGGATGACTTAAAAGACCTGAGCAAAATATGATCTACATTAGAATACCAGTTGAAAGTCAAACTTAACTTCAGAATACACCGTCTCCAGTTTATGTCATTCTGGCAGCAGCCAAAAGAGACAATAGACCAATTTGTGAGCCAATGTAGAGATAAGGGACATGATTGCGATTTTTCTGAGGCTGAGCTAGCTGACAGGATTATCGAGCTTGTGCTAGCTTCCACCGCATTGAAGCATTCCAAAAAGACCTCCTTGACCCAGGCAAAGGCTGATGTTTAGATGCCTTGCTTAAAAGTGGTGGTAAATTTGAAGCCATCATTATGGCAGGCAGAACCTACAAGCCCTGTGCACTTTATCTACTATTCACACTGTTGCCAGCACAGTCAAACCTGGCAAGCTATGTACGCAGTGTGGCCTCATACATTCACAAAGAAAATGTCCAGCCTTCCATATTTGCAAAGCATATGGCAACAGAGGGCACTGGAAGCAACAATGCAAGAAACCTAAGGTACAAGGCAAGCCACAGTGGATGCACGACAAGTATGTCATCCCAACAAACAGAGGGAACAGTCCAAATTTCAATGGCGAAAAATACACAAGATGACCAGCCAGACTGAAAGGTTGGAAGGTGAGCATGACCAAGGCACTGACACACAAAGTAAGCAGGCATTTCTTACTGTGAACCTCACAGAGTGTATCAACATGGTGGGACCTTTGGAAGTCTTTGCTACCATCCAGATTATTGCCCACAAAAGCCTGGCAAACATACACTCTGGACCAAGACTGACACAGGTGCAAGCGCCAATGTTCTACTGCTCTGTATCCTCAAGAATATGTATCCAAGGCAGTAGCAAACTATGGCTCAACTGACCACTGCCAAGCTCACGGTGTACAATGGTTCAGCAATTCCGTCTTTGGAATCCATTATGCTCAATGCAGATATAACAACTCACCCTGTTCACCCCAAATTGTTTACATCATGGAAACCACAGGTCCATTAATTGCAGCCTTACCGGCATGTAGAGACCTCACCTTGATGAAAATCCACAGCGTCAACATGAATGCTAAGCTTCCAGACCACAAGGACAGCTGCAGACAATCTGTGATGAGCAGGAGCCGACACTGCAGGAGCTGGGCTACAAACTCAGCCAGTCAAAACTCAAAATCAAAACAATCAAAGAAGCCAACAAAGCATTGCAGGATCCAGCTGGAGACTGACCTGAAGATCGAGAAGGAGTGGAGACATGCACTACAGAATGACCTTCACAGGGAGAGGGACACCATCTCAGAGCTGAGAGCGCAAACACAGCAACACAGCACCCTGAAGAAGGAATTCCTCTGATTACAAGAAGACATCGGACAAAAGGTACAAGTCTAAAAACCCAACGGCATGACATAGCATAGGAACTGCTGTCAAATTCAAGAAGTTCCAGGCAAAGAAGTGCCAAGCAATCCCATTGCCAGCTGAACATGTTCGCAGACACAACCCAAATCCAACATTCCCACTAGCAGTCAAAACTGTGAGACTGTACAACGACCATAAACTAAACTTAGTGACCAGGGCAAGACTTATCATTAGACCTCCAAATACGCTTTAGAGACTTGAAACTGTTTTGCTACATATTTTAAACACTTAATACCTTTTTCAAGCACTGTATTGTAAGTAGTTCCGATCATAACATTTAATACCTTTTCACTCGCTGTGTTGTAAATAGTTCTGATTATTTTATGACACATTTTTAATTTAGTAAAAAGGGGGGTGTTGTGGTATTGCTTTAAGGGGCTTTAAGGATATGATGTACATACGCATGTAATCTCTAGGCAGTTGTTGAAAGCGGCTACAGAAACAAGACGTGCAACCCTACCTTCGCAGAACTGCTGTATATAGGTTGGTGTCTTCAATAAAAGAAACCATCTTTTAGATTCGCCGATCTTCTCTGTATGATTGGTGTGTTTGCGTCAAGAAAGAGCATGACATCCACATGAGATGTTGCATTCCTTAGTGATGCCATCTGTTCAATTGCACCCCGGATGTTCGGGTCACTGACGCCTCAGTGCTGCAACTGGCCACTTGACCTGACAAAGTTCAGGAGAGTTTTGGGCATTCAGTCTGCTCAGCTCATGTGCATGCTGGTGTATGTGGAATTAGAAACCTGTCGCCCAGGTGTAACTTGCCACTCACTTTTCCAGACCATATTAGGTCACTGAATCACTTTCTGCACTGGACTCACGTCCTTCTGGTAACTCCTCGGCTGCTGTCCTCCATTACCACCTCCATCCATGCCCTCTTTGGATTTCTTCTTCTGGACGCAGGGAACAAAACATCTCTCCTGTCAGACACAGCATTCATTAAAGTCTCAAGGGAAGCATCCGACAATCATGGTGCCACCCAGGAACACCTGCTCATGCTAGCGCTGCCCCTCTGAGGACCCTGCTTCTGCATTGCTTCAGTGAACGGCTAGATAAGTCATGGCTGCTGTTTGCCTTTTCAAAGGGCCCTCTGTTACTGGGTTTTGCCTCCAGGCTACTCTCAGCATGGCTAATTGGGCACCAAAAAGGTCCCTGGGCCACTTAGGCCCTTTGCATTTCAAAATCACATTGCATCACTGTCGCTGATGCGGCATGGCGTCGGGGCCCGGAAGTGATTGAGGTGTTAGGTTCCCAATCCCAGATTAAAAATCTAGCCCCATGACTGTATAAATACAATGCATTATAATATAAGTATCGTGTAGCAAATAAATTATTTTAACTGTGTATAGTCCTAAATCTCACATATGCATCTATGCCACTCTCCTTCCCAGCATCAGTCCCTTACCTTCCACTTCTTCACAGCTCTGGGTGCTATCCACTGACTTACAGTCAAGTTGCAGCTGCAGCATCTCATTGCCTGATGGACCGAGCCCTTCACTGCCTCAAATGCACAACACTAGTGACTGTGTGATCATAGTCTCTCTCTCCAACTAAAACATTGGGCTGGATTTTAAGGAGCCTTCAACATTGGGATCCGTGGTGGGGGGTGTCTGAAGATGGCCCCAGATGAGGCCTGCCATGGACCTCGATGCCGACAGGGCCCAGCCCGATATTACCTGTGGCGGTGAAACCTCGTAGCAGCCCCCACCCACCCCACCCCACCACTGCTCAAAATAATTTAATTAATGAATCTTACATCTCCTCCTGATGGTTCACCGTGATCTTCAGCCCAGACATCGGCACTGCCGCGCCTTTGGATCCCCATCTGTGGAAATGAGGCGGAACACTTATGGTGACGGGTGTAGATACGTTTATCAGTGTGGGAAGGGGGGAAGGGGGGAATGGGGTCAGATCAGCTTCATGGGTGTAGGGGATGGTGGGAAGGGTTGAAGTTGAAAGTTTGTGCATTTTGTGGGGGGTGGGGGGGAATGTCGGATTGTAAAGCTAAGTTTTTTGTGGGGGGGGGAAGGGCAAATAATTAAATTTTTATTGTGGGGAGGAGGGCTGGACGATTTCCCAGTCGGGCTGTCAGCCCGCCCCCTCTACGTGATCGGGGTGGGTGGGGTGGGGTGGGGTGGGGCGGGCTGCCCAGCTATTTAAATGATCCACTGCACTTGGAGTCGCGGCGGCTCTTTGGCAGGCGGGCTGCCATTTTTTTTTGCCCGCCGCCGAGGTGTTTAGAAGGGACATAGTTACTCACTTGGGAAGTAAGGGATATTTGGAAGGACAGGGAACTAGGCTGAAAAAGACATTTGTAGCCAACAAAATGTTTGTCCTGACCCCGCGCCGCATCAGCAGATATGATGGGCTGAACACTTATTGCTGATCATTTGAAATGTTTCAATGTGATAAAATGCTTTATAAATGCAAATATGTTATTGGAACTCAAAACACTGCATTGACAATTTCATGGAATTAGGCCTGAAAATTAAGGGGGCTCTTCTACTTCATTATTATGTTACGACTGAGGTTGGAGGAGTGCACTGTCTCCCTCTAGTCCCACTACTCAACTGGTTGCAACATACATTTAAAAATACTTTAACCAGTTATGGATTTGGCCAATTATATACTTTTATCTCACAACTCCAGAATACAAATCCACCAACCAGGTTCCTTCAATAATTAAGAAAATCATTAATTTATTATAAAACAAGACTTATTCAATAAAAATGTAAAGCTTATTAACACAGGTTGAAATATGAAAGTAAAAAATATATTTTCTTCTAAATAACCCAACACACACACACCAGTTAAAGAGAAAATAAAGAAACTTTCTCTGCAGAGATCAACTTTACAAAAACACAAATACTTTGGCCAAATACTTGTTAAATCTTGAAGAAAAAAAGGATAATATGTTCCAGATGACTTTCGATCTGGTGTCCAGGTACACGTAGACGAGTGTCACTGGGATCGTTTCAGAAGCAGTTCATTCAGGAGATGTCAAGAGGAAGTCTTGCAGGCTTTTCGGGAGATCTACTGCATCTGTGGTTTCAGCTATCACACTGGATTCTCAGAAGACTTTTCAAAACAGATGGCAAAGGATGAGTTGGATGGCTTCTCTCTAAGCAGGATACACACCAACTGCCCAGTCAAACAGTTGAAAATGAAAGCAAAACACCTGAGCCATAAACCCAGACATGTGACTTCTCTGTAAACAACTCCAATAGCCAGCAGGCTCCTGCTGTTTACTTAGCTTGAGACATGTGACTTCCAGAAAGTGTTTGTTTTCCAAGTCCCAAGTGTCATTCCAGTAACCCTATATAAAAAAAAAAGTCCAGCATCTCCTCAGGTACTTTCCACAGTCTTTTAAACACAAGTCCTCAAAAAATATCAATAATGGAAGTAATGACAGTTAATTAGAACATTTTATACTGAATCATCTTCATTTTGATAACATACTATAATTTTTAATTGATTGCTCTTTTAGATCCCCTTATGGTCTAGTGACTGTTTAGTGACTGAGTAGCTGAGTCACCATACCATGAAAAGTCCCAATGTGTTCTAAATGAGCTGATCTAAGCTGGGTACTGGTAGGGGTGCTACAATTAGCTTCAATACCTCTGAGCTGAAGAGCTGAAAATTAGCCATGGTTCCCGTCATGATCGCTGCTCAAATCAACTCATATAGACATCAGATGAGAACAGGGCATGGCTTGCCTGGGATGGCCTTCAAAGTAGAATATCCAATATGTACTCACTGCCTAAGCTTACACATGAATGACAGCTGCTTGGATAGGTTTCAAAACATAAGTGGTGCCTATGGAACCATGCAGCAGTAAAGTGTCACAAGACGAGGAGCAGATGAAAAATAATTGGTGAGAGTAAAAAGGGATTGTGTATATCGAATGGTGAGAGCATAGTTTTCAATACAGATAGGATTCATTGTTCACAGGTTGAATAGAAAAATAGAAACCTGTTATCAATTGTGTTAGTTCTCACATGAAGAAAGCAAGCAATGTATGGAGCAAATAATTGGTATGGAAGTAATGTCGTCATTACTAGCAGCAGACCTGCTTGATAATTTCAAATAATTACTTGCTGGGTGTGAAAGAAGCACTCACTATCCAAGTCATTCTTTGCTTAGTCTACCACTGAACTGTGTAACTCACTTTAGCATTCATCTAACTCTGGGGGTTAGAAATTAGGTAGCCCCATCTTTCGAACTTGGGAGTCATGATTTGTGATCTGTCCGCACCTGTTCAGATTGAAATGGGCTACATTCCAACTTCGTGAGCCCACCTCATTTGAATGATTGATTGTGCCATTGGCTCCAGTGCTGCTGTCTGCTCCTTCAAGCTGCCTGCAGCCTCTGCCCTGACAGCTTTGGTTGCAGACCACATGGTACTGCCAGCCTGCTCTCTTCTTAAAGGCAGGCTGTATCTTGAAGGGAAGCTGCACTCAACAATATTTTGGAATGTAAATTATTGCAAAGTGAACACCAGGGCAGACAGAGGGATCCATAATGATGGATGTGGTGCTGAAGGCATTGCGGTGCAAGTGTGCAGAAGGAGAGACCCCCTGGTCCCGCAGGGTGGGGGCGCAGTCCAGGAGTCACTCAAGGACCACCCTCAAAAGAGAATGAGAGCAGGTAGCCAGGAATGTCAACTCCCTGAGTCTGGACGTGAGGACCTGGCAGCAACACCACAGAAGATCTAACGACCTCACATGGCTGGTCAGGGTCAGTGAATGCATCTTCACGTGACAACTCATACCCACCACATCACCAGCTTCTCATGCTGCACAATGCAACTCACCCCCATCATTCACCCAGCAGCACTCCCGGACATTAAAGGCACATGCCTAACAACCAGATACTCCACATTAACCTCACACACTGACCAATACTCCCAGACTCACACCCACCTCACACTGCCTCCATATATCTCCAGATATTCAGCTATGGCAGATACATCACCCAAACACAGTGCTACACAACTACTGACATTTTGCCCTCTCTCTCACAGGACAAGGTGGCATGCAATAGAAGGGAGCAAAACAGAACTGACAAGGGACAAGAATGCCTGCATCTGCTGAGCCCTATAGAGGAGACAGTTCTCCGCATCATAGGACTGGCTGTGGCAAGGCTCATGGCAACTGATGTCACTGAGAACATTGAGAATAATGGCATGTTCCTACCTTATGCCCCTTATCAGCTCCCAGCTCACCCTCATCCTGCTACTGGCACGATGAGCAAGTGTAGATGGTGTGACCATGGACCTCTTGCATCCCAGCCCAACCCCCTTCCCTCTCACCACCCTTCTGTCTCTGAGATCTTGCTTTCAGACACATAAGAACTGCCACCTGGTCAGCTACAGTACCCTCAGGAAGAAGAGAGGCAGCGACAACATGGCACGAGTGAAGAGGCCCCATCGCTTGATCTGACACACACAGACACCAACTCAGCTACAGCCACTGCATGTACTTTGGAGGCTAGTATAGAGTTGGGATCAATGTGTGCTGAGTCACTCGGGCACATGGGCTGCACCCAGGCCAGGGGAGAGAATGATTCATTTGGCAGCTCAGTGGAGGGCAAAGTGGCAAATGAGTACTGCTGCAGAGGACTCAGATGAGGACAACAGTGCTGAATGATCATCCACACCAAGATGCTGGGTACATTGGCTGACCTGCCAGACAGCCTGCTGTCACTGTTGTCATGCTAGGCTCCACCTGCCAAGAATGAGGCACATTAACTTTGTCATGAACATTGATTTTTAAACTGTTGCTGGAGCAAGAAAATGACTCGGTAAATAGATCAGCCTTGGCTGGAAAAGACATTTGCATATTAACAGACAGTGCTTGGAAGAACAAAGGGCCATTCCCTGACACATTCAACCCACAATGGACCTTGATAACCAGGTATTGTGTGTAAGACAAGCATTCCAGAGACTGCTAAGGAGGATACAATCCAGGACTGGTTAGACCAGCTGGTCACAAGACTAACTGGCTGTTCCAGGTTTTTTGAACTGGCCACAGAGAGTTTGAACTGTGAGTGTCTGTTTGCTCCTGGACTGAGAAGATCTCTCCTGTCTGCTCCCATCTCATTCTTACAAGTCTCTGAATCCACTGAAGACACATGAACCCCAAGAGAGAAAAGTCTCCTACAGCGAACAAGGTTTAAGAAGAATACTGGGTCCGAACAAAAATCAAGAACTACCTACAATCAAGGACTCTACAGTGAGCTTGAAGAACTGTAACAAAAACTTTTCAGATATTGCCTCAAACTTTTCCACTTTATATTTTTCTTCTGCTCTTTTCTGTCTCTATTTGCATATGTGTATCGCATATGCATGGCTTCCGTGGGTGTGCCGTGTATCCACAGGCGTCAACCGAATTAGATTTTAAGTTCAAGTTTAATGAATTACAACTTTTCTTTTTTAAATCTAAGAAAACCTGTGCTGGTTTCTTTGCCTTATAATTGGAAAGCGGTGAACTAGGATACACCAAGGGGGAGCTAAAAATATGGTGTTTTAAAAATTAAAGCCTGTTACGGTAAGACCAGGTGAAGGCTGAGAGGGGCCTCTAGACACCTTTCTCACCGGGTCATAACAGAAATTTGGGTGCTACCGTCCGGGATTTTACCCACAGACAAATGCGAGAAATTGGAAATGGGAAGCCAAATTGTTCCCAATCAAAAAAGAGCAAGATTTCAAGGCAGGTTTTCTTGTGGTTATGTGTAATTGAATACTAACATGTCTGCGACTGAAGCTAGTAGCTCCCCAAGCCAGGGTGAAGTAACTTGGGATAAGTTAAAAGTATTGTCTATGGAGGAGTTGAGGAAAATGGCTGAGCAGTGTGGAATCACTGTACGTGGCAAGGCTAGGAAGTCTGAGCTTCTAAGGCTAGGGGCCAACCATTTTTCCCTTGAATCTGAAGAAGCAGAAACAGGGTTGGAAGTAGATCCAGACAGGGTACTGCTAGCAAAGATACAATTGGAACAAAGGAAACTTGAATTAAAAGACAGGGAAAGAGAAAGAGAAAGACTAGAGAGGGAGAATGAGAGAGCCTTCCAGAAGGAATGTGAAAAGAAAGAAAGAGAGGTGAGAGAGAGAGAAAGACAGGAGAAGGAATGACAGAGAGAGGAGAGAGAGAGAGAAAGAATATTCTGAAAGGAATAAGAAGAGAGTTGAAGTGGCTTGAGTTAACCAGGGGCAACAGAGTAACCCTAATGAAAGTATGGCCAATATGGAGGAGCGTAATTCAGGGTTTGGTACAGAATTGTTAAAGCTAGCTCAGCTAATTCCAAAATTCAATGAGGAGGATGCAGAAGAATTTTTTTTGTGTCCTTTGAGAAACTGACAAGGCAGCTAAAATGGCCAGCTGAGACCTGGCCTCTTTTACTACAAAGCAAGCTAACTGGAAAAGCCCATGAGGTTTATTCCCTGTCGCCAGATGAGAGTTCATCAAATTATGAACGGACAAAAAGTGCTATCCTTGGGGCATATGAATTGATACCCGAAGCCTATCGCCAAAAGTTTAGAACCCTCATGAAACAAGCAAATCAAATTTGATTGAAAGAAGTAAGCAGTTGGCTTTTGACCAGTGACTGAGGTCTCTTAAAGTACAGCTCAGCTATGAGAATCTCAGAGAAGTAATTCTGTTAGAGGAATTTAAACACTCTCTCCCACTCTCCATAAAGACCCATGTAGAGGAGCAGCAGGTCCAGAGAGCTGGGTAAGTGGTCGTTCTGGCCGATGAGTTTGCTTTAATTTATCAGTCGGTTTCCCAGCGGAGAAACTTACCAAGTCACTCCCCAGAAAGCCAAAAAGGACAAGGGTGGGAAGGTGATAGGAGCCCAAGCAGTCCTGGGAGAGAAAGGAAAGTAGGAGACACAGGGGGCCCTTATCTAGCCAAAAACAAGGTGCTGTGAGCAAGAGTGAGACCCGGAGACCTGTGTGCTTCCATTGTAATAAAGTAGGGCGTTTAAAAGCTGACTGCTGGAAACTAAAGGGAAAACCTGTAGGGTTAAGCAGGGCACACCCGCTCAGTGAAGAACTGAACCTGATGGAAAGCACAGCAGAACAAGCTGTAGCGTTAACTGCAGTAAGAGGGAGACCCAGGAAGCTTACTACTGCAAGTGCAGGAAAAGTTCGTAGGATTCCTGAAGGTTATCTGGGTTTTGTGTCTGAAGGGAAAGTAACCCCATATCCCTCGAGTGGGGCCAGCAAGCCCATAGTGATTCTCAGGGACACAGGGGCCACTAGATCCCTTTTACTGGGAAAGGCCTGACCTTTCCCCCAGAGAGTGCAGTGAACACCAGAATGGTGGGTGAATAGTTTTGGAGGGCAGTGTATGCCTGAACCTGTACATCGCGTGCACCTGGTGTGTGACCTAGTGTCAGGACCGGTGACCGTAGGGATTGTCCCTAGTTTGCATGTGGACGGGATTGACCTGCTCCCAGGTAATAATCTCATGGGGGTGAAGGTGGTAGCCCCTCCAGTAGTGAAAGAAAGACTGCAGGAAGTCAGAGAGACAGGGCTGTGGCAGCAGACAGACCCCTGCAGTTTCCCTGAATGTGTAGCGGATCAGGCCATGATCCACCAGCTCCCCCAGAGGAGACTGAATTAGCACTGCAGGCAGATGACCAGGTCTGTCTGTCTGAGACTTCCTTTGGAAAGTTAGGAGACCCAGGGAATGAATTAAATGGATTTTCCCTAGCTGAGGCTCAGCGAGCCGACCCAATATTGTAAGAGATACCAAAGGCTGCCCAGTCTGAAAGTGAAGCACAGGGAGTCTCTGATTTACTACTATTTAAAGAATGAGGTACTGACGAGAAAATGGAGTTCTCCTCACGGACCTGAGAACAAGGAGTGGACAGTAGTTCACCAGTTAGTGGTGCCGCAGAGGTACAGGACAGAAATATTAAGAAGGGCCCACAAGATTACAGTGGCTGTACATGCCGGTATACGAAAGACCAAAGCCCGCATAAGACAACAGTTTGACTGGCCAAAACTCCACAAAGATGTGGTGGAGTACTGCAGGAGTTGCCACATGTGCCAGGTTGAGGAGAAACCCCAACCTACAGTGAAACCTGCACCCTTATGTTCTGTACCAGTGTTAGAAGGACACTCCAGCAGAGGGTTGGTGAACTTTAAGAGATCCCTGCTGAGAACAAAAGGGGCCAGGCAGGCACAAGGCTGGCAAAAGGTTAGGAAGGGAAGGGGAAAAAGCGACCAGGAGGGCAGGTTACAGGAAGTCCGGGAGGAATCCCAGATAAAAACCCCTACTGTCCGGTCAGCCAAACCCAAAGAATTTGAAAAGTTAGACTCCACATCCTCCTATGTAAATGCAGACACTAGAAGCACCCCACCAGAGTTGCTAACAGCATGTACAGGAACCTGTAGAGAGAAAGAAAGACCTCTAGGGGGCAGAGAAACTGTGAGGGTGATGCTTCACCTAGTCAAAGTGCCACAGGGACGTGCAGTAGAGTCTGCATAAATACCTGCAGGCAGGAGTGTCCCAGAGGACAAAGGGGAGATTAGCAAAGAATCGTCCCCCACTGTCAGAAAAAAAAGATCCACCCATCCCCTGAAGTAAAAAGCCTTTGCCTTACTCAGCAAAGCACTGAAAGAGAGTTCAGGATAGACCCACCCACTACTGACTCCCTGAAAAAAAAATTCTAACTCTGGGCTAATTAAACCTAACCATCTCAAAGACCCTAGGCAGCCATAGAAATGGGCAAACTGAAGAAAAACCTACCCAAAGAACTACATGTTTATTGGGATGCCAAAAAGGGGACAATTAAAGCAGCACTGGCACCAAAAAAGGACAGGCTGTAATACGTTTTAGGATTTATGAATGAATGAGAATAAATGAGAGAAATGTATGTTTTTTTTTCTATATCTTATATTTTCTCTCGACCCTTTTAAAGAAATGCGCTTTCCTCAAATTGCATTTCATTCTGCAGGGTGTGGAGGTGTCCTGCTAGGCTCCCACCTGACAAGAATGAGGCACATTAATTTTGTCATGAACATTGATTTTTAAACTGTTGCTGGAGCGAGAAAAGACGTGTTAAACAGATCAGCCGTGGCTGGAAAAGACATTTTCATATTAACAGACAGTGCTTGGAAGGACAAAGAACAATTCCCTGACACATTCAACCCTCAATGGACCTTGATAACCAGGTATTGTGTGTAAGAGGAGCATTCCAGGGCTGCTAAGGTGATACAATTCAGGACTGGTTAGACCAGCTGGTCACATGACTAACTGGCTGTTCCAGTTTTTTTGAACTGGCCACAGAGAGTTTGAACTGTGAGTGTCTGTTTGCTCCTGGACTGAGAAGATCTCTCCTGTCTGCTCCCATCTCTTTCTCACAAGCTTCTGAATCCAGTGAAGACACATGAAACCCAAGAAGGAAAAGTCTCCTACAGCACCAAGATTTAAGAAGAATACTGGGCCCCAACGAAAAGCAACAACTACCTACAATCAAGGACTCTACAGTGAGCTCAAAGAACCGTAACAAAAGCTCTTCAGATATTGCCTCAAACTTTTCTACTTTATATTTTTCTTCTGCTCTTTTCTGTCTCTATTTGCATGTATCGCGTATGCATGCTCGCATAGGCATGTCGTGTATCCATAGGCGTCAACCAAATTAGAGTTTAAGTTCAAGATTAACAAATTACAACTTTTCTTCTTTAAACCTAAGAAAACCTGTTTGTGCTGGTTTCTTTGCCTTATAATTGGAAGAATTCACCAAGGGGGAGCTAAAAATGTTTTAAAATTAAACCCTGTTTAATTTTAACAGTAAGACCAGGTGAAGGCTGAGAGGGACCCCTAGACACCTTCACCACTGGGTTGTAACATTGTCAAGGAGCATGGAGGAGTCCAGCTCCAACTTGGCAGAGGGCATGGCATGGAGCTTGCCCTCTCCACAACCTCTGCTCCATCGCCCTGTTGTGATATAGATTCAGAGGCACTGCTGCTGTTGCTGCTGCCCCCCTACCTGTTGCAGCCTTTGTGTGAACCAGTTCACTTACTACTCTGCAACCCTCACCTCCTCCCCTCAGTGGGGAATGCAGCAACACTCTAGCAAATCTAGGAACTCAATAAAACATCTCCAAAACACTCCAGAGTACTTACAGCCACTTTGCAATAGAGAGTATTTCAAACAATTACCTTACCTGCAATTTGGGTGCCTGGCCGTTTAAATGACACTACTGCAAGGCCCATCTTGTGGCTTCATGCTTGTTTTTTGTTGAGCAAACAGCAAAGACATTGCCTGGACATTCGTTGTGCAAATTTGGGGTCAGGCTGTCACAATAGCAGGTTGGGCTGTGTGATGTCATGATAGCACCAAATCAAAAGCTTCAGGTGCATGCAGGGAATGAACCTGCATGCACCCTTATTCTCGCAGAATATCACTTGGGTCCTGTAGTAAGTGCATGGCCAGTAGTGCAGGGACAACACAGATAATGGCCCAAGCCCTTATCGGCACTATGTGAAGCAATTTCTCGCCCTAAGACTGTGAAAATTTATAATTCTCTTTCCACTTCATTTTTTGGGGGGGACTACAAGTTCACTTTGACTATTTTGAGTCCGGTGTTCAGAAAATAAATATCCAGATACATACTTTTATCCTGCTATGACATGTCATCACAGCTTAAAACTCAGCAAGACCTGTTACATTTGGAAAGTTGTCCCCATCCCATTGCCAGTGTTCCGTGACAAGACCCCTTATTAAGATTATACGTCAAGCTACAGGGTTGGATTTTTTTTAGTTATACAAGCAATAAAACCAGTGAATTATTTCAACAATACAGATCCTTGAATACAGTAATTAATAGTAGTTATTATTTTAAATGTTTTTGCTTTAATGTGAAATAGCATTATTCCCAATTATAAACGCAGGACCCTAGCCCTGAACTTTTGTCTTTATCTAGTTTCTCTCCTATCTCCCCTCATGCCCTCTCTGATTCTATTCCCACTAAACTTCTGACCACCCAAATTCCCTTCCTGACTCCCAAATTAGTTGACCTTGTTAGTGGTTCTCTCAGGTTCTGACCCATTCTTCCTCAAATCTGTCATCACCACTGTCCTCAAGAAACCAACCCTTGACCCATCCATTCTTGCAAACTACTACCCCATCTGCAACCTCCCTTTCCTCTCAAAGTCCTTGAATATACCTACCTTTCCCGGAACCCCATGTTTGAATCCCTCAGGTTTCCACCCCTGCTATCAAAATCACAATTGACATCCTATGTGACTGTGACAATGGTAGACTATCCACCCCTGCCCTTCTCAACCTGCCTGTAGCCTTTGACACAGTTGATCACACCAACCTCCTCCAATGTCTCTCCACCGTCATCCAGCTGGGTGGGACTGCACTCACCTGGTTCCATTCTTAACTATATAATCATAGCAGGGAGAATCGCCATCAATAGCTTCTCTTTCCATTCATAGAATCATAGAAAATGTCCCACACAGTTACCTCTCGTGTCCCCCAAGGATTTATCCTAGTCCCCCTCCTATTTCTCATCTACATGCTGCACTTCAGCGACATCATCTGAAAACTCATCAGTTTTCACATGTACGCTGATGACACCCAGCTCTGCCTCACCATCACATCTCTTGACTCCTCCACTGTCTCTAAATTATCAGACTTCTTTCTGACATCCAATATAAGATGAGCAGAAATTTCCTCCAATTAAATATTGGGAAAACTGAATCCATTGTCTTTGGTTCCCACCACAAACTCCGCTCCCTTGCTACCTACTCCATCACTCTCCTTGGAAACTGTCAGATGCTGAACCAGACTGTTTGCAACCTTGGTATCACATTTGACCCTGAGATGAGTTTTCAACCACATATCCACACACCACTAAGACTACTTATTTCCACCTCCATATCATCATACGACTCCACCCCTACCTCAGCTCTACTGCTGCTGAAACCCTTATCCATGCATTTGTTTTCTCCAGGATTGACTATTCTATTGTACACCTGGTCGGCCTCCCACATACTACCCTCCTTAAACTTGAAGTCATCCAAAACTCTGCCGCCCACGTCCTTCCTCACACCAAATCCCTTTCACACATCACACCTGTGCTTGCAGACCTTAAGTTTATAAATTCTCCTCCTTGTTTTCAAATCTCTCCATGGCCAGGCCCCTCCCTATCTCTGTAATCTCCTTCTGCCCTACAAGCTTCCGAGATATCTGTGCTCCTCTAATCCTGGCTTCTTGAGCATCCCCAATTTTAACTGCTCCATCATTGGTGGTCATGCCTTCAGCTGCCTTGGCCCTAAGCTCTAGAATTCCTTCCCTAAATCTCTCTGTTTCTCTATCTTGTTTTCGTCCTTTAAGTCACTCCTTAAAACCTACCTCTTTGAGCAAGCTTTTGGTCATCTGGCCTAATATCTCCTTATGGGGCATATTCTCTGAGAAGCACCTTGGGATGTTTTATTACATTAAAGGCACTATATAAATACAAGCTGTTGTTTTGTTTTAGGTGGCATAGCAGCAGGATACGGCTGGAGATAACTGCAACAAGGACAGTTATCACATAAAATTGCTTTTTAATGAGAACTCAAGTATCTATTGAAGTTGAGCTGGGAAGAAATGGGCAAATGCAGTCATTTCCCGTTCAATTCATGATCTTTTTCACTTTGGCTCAGTGAACAGCTAACTTTTTCCAAGGAATAGTTCCACATGATGACATTCTCTGAGAAAGAATTCCACAGATAGGAAAAGTGGTGTGAGAAGCTTCACTACCTATGTGCTTGGGCATTTTTCAATTGATATGAATCCAGCTAATCAATTCACGCCTGGTTATCCCTTGACTTTACACTGAGCATTAAGACAACCACTTTATCTTAGACCATGTAACTGAGAGTATAGCAAATTGTACTACTTATCTTTGAAGCCAAAATTGTGATTAAGATGGTGGAAGGATTTCTCATTCATCATAGTTTCTGCAAGCTTTGACATGAAGGACACTGGTCTACAGCTGTTGACTTGTGCTCTTTCTTGAGGATAGCTACATTGTTTGCTGTAGATGGAAGCCATTGCTTAATAGAGACTGTTAAAATAGGTGAGTCAGGTTGTCATGTTCATCTTTATAAATATTGATTATTTATTTGCAGGATAGAAATCTTTGTTTGTTGCAATCACCATATTGTTCTTGTTCCTACAGAAACTTCCACATTCTGCCTCAAGTGTTTGGATGTCTACATTACGCCCTGGAGTTTCTGCTAGGTTGCACTGTTTTTTTGGTGCAATTTATCTGAAATCATTCAAATCAGCACAAAGGTTTGCAAAATTTTAAGCACTAATTACATTCAACACGACTCGAGTTTCCATGCTCTTTTGTACTTTTTATTTAAATCATGCTAGAAACAGGCCCTGTCCACAAAACAAGCCATGCCCCCAGATCAAATGAATCACCATTACGGGTTTTTGCTAATTGTGTTTGTTTTCAGGCCTGTGAGAAGGCTTTAAAAATTAAGCTTTTTTTTAGGTGTAAGGATACTAACAGTTTTTCAAGTTAGTACAAAATTGACTGCAGTACATCAATATAATTAGCAAATGATCTGTATAGTGTTCTCAAAGTCATTTTCAGTTATTTAAAATTGGGTTACTAATGGATGGTAGACTACACATTGATTGAAATGCTTATTTTTCATGATAAACCCATTTTCAGCTGCATTGATAAAACTGCACTAGGTTACCACTCTTCAAAATATAAAGGAAAAATTCTTAAAGCAAAAACATTTTTTTTTAATTATGTTTTAAATGGCTGCCCAATTGTGCTAGTTCATGGCAGATTTTGCATTTGGTGATAGTAAAATGAGTTTGAACAAACTGATAAGTAAAAAAGAACTTCCCAAAACTAGTGTAATTTTGGCCACAATTTGTGCTTAGATCAGCAATTGTGCCCAAAGTGGAAACACTAGGATGTACAAAGTATAATTTCAAAGTTTACAGATAACACAAATCTTGAAAAGTAATAAACAATGTGGAGGACAGTAGCAGATTTCAGGAGGACATAGAATACTGGTGAAAATGGTAGAAACATGGCAGATGAAATTTAATGCAAAGAAGTGTGAAGTGATATCTTGGTAGGAAGAATGAGGGGAGGTAATATAAAATAAATGGTACAATTTTAAAGAGAGTGCAGCAACAGAGAGAACTGGGGTTGGATGACCACAAATCTTTGAAGGTGACAGGACAAGTTGGGAAAGCTGCAGGAAAAGCATATGGGCTTTATTAATAGAGGCATAGCGTACAAAAACAAGGAAGTTAATAAAACACTGATTAGGTCTCAGCTGGTGTTCAGTTCTGGGCATCAGACTTCAGGAATGTTGTCAAGGCTTTAGAGAGGATGCAGAAGAGACTTACTAGAATAGTACCAGGGATGAGGGACTTCAGTTATGTGGAGAGATGGAGAAGATGGGGTTGTTCTCATTAGAGTGGAAAAGATTAAGAGGAGATTTGATAGAGGCATTCAAAACAATGAACAGTTTTGATAGAGTAAATTAGGAGAAACTGTTTCCAGTGGCAGAAAGGTTGGTAACCAATGGACACAGATTTAAGGTGATTGGCAAAAGAACCAGAGGGGATGTGCAGAAACATTTTTTATGCAGAGAGTTGCTATGATCTGGAATGCACTGCCTGTAGGTTTTGGTGGAAGCAGATTCAGTATAATTCTCAAAAGGGAATTGGATAAATATTTAAAGGGAAAATATTTACAGGGCTATGGAGAAAGAGCAGGGGAGTCGGACTAATTGGATAGCTCTATCAAGGAGCCAGCATAGACACAGTGGGCTGAATGGCCTCATTATGTGCTGAATCACACTATGATACTAAGATAAACCTAGACTGGAGTTTAGTGGGCTTTAACCAAAGCCGATCATTAAGATATATTCACTGAGGATCAAGATCACTTTGGTTTCCTTTGGTGCATTTTCCCTGCTGTGTTTACACTGCAAATGATGTCATTGACAGGATATTACTACGATATGTTCCAGTGATTGTCTGTCTTCCAATATAACTGATGTGATGACAAGTTTTTAATACCTTTATTATGCTTAACTTTTTGTACAGAGCCAAGCTAAAGCATAGTGAGATTCTTATTGCCTTGTCCAACTCCTTCTTGTTCATACAAATGCAGTTTCTATGCAGGTAATTGAAGTGCAGTTTCTTGTGTTTTATCTACTCGAACAAAAAATAAGTACACTGAAATATATTCAGTTCACACATACAAGTAAATCAGCCATTACCTTAGCTGAAGAGTTACCAAAGTTTATGTAGAAATTGGAGAATTCAGGAACAGTATATATTTGCATGCTGCACAATGCTGTCAGGGTATTATCTACAACAGTGTCTGAATTGTGAACAGGCAGAAACCTTTGCAATCTTGCCAATGAAGCCAACCAATTGAGTTCTACTTGTGCTTACATTTCTCACTCGTTGATTTGTCATGCCTGAATTTTATGGGTCTGGAGACTTAGAGAAGGTATACCTCTTTAATATTGTTATCTCATTACTGGATAAATACTACAAACTTATTACTATCCAATACCTGACATATATGCAAATTAACAGGGACATCAATTTAAACTTTAATTATGGCATTCCAGCACCATTATATGCATTTAAGCATCCTAACAAAAACAAAAAGCTTGGATACTCCCTGTGTATTGAGTGTTAAATTGTCAATGCAATTAGCCATTGGAGTGCATGGAGTCACTAGCAGAAACCAATTTAACACTGGAAGCTTGCCAAGCATATTAAAATGAGAGATGTACTCCATTTTCACACATGTCTTGCACTGATGTCAACGGGCACACATTTTCTACAGAACGCCAATTTTGTATTGATTTCCAATGATTATTGAATTTGTTCGCCATAAGTACTATTTAAGTAAAGAATATGCTAAGATTGTATAAATGCCAATTTTCCTATTTTTTAAAAGGTATTTATCTCTTGTTCACTTTCAAAAGCACACTGTCTTTTTTTATTAATTCAATCATGGGATGTGAGCATCACTGGCAAGGCCAGTATTTATTGCCCTTCTCTAATTGCCTTTGAGGAGATGGTGGTGAGCCGCCTTCTTGAAGCACTACAGTCTGTATGGTGTGGGTACATCGACAGTGCTGTTAGGTAGAGTGCTCTAGGATTTTTACCCAGTGACAGTAAAGGAACGGCAATATATTTCCAAGTCAGGATGGTGTGTGACTTGGAGGACAACTTGAAGGTGATGGTGTTCCCATGCACTTGCTGCACTTGTCCTTCCAGATGATAGAAGTCGCAGTTTGGGAGGCGCTGTCGAAGATACCTTGGTGATTTGTTATAGTGCATCTTGTAGATGGTACATACTGCAGCCACATTGTGCCAGTGGTGGAGGAAGTGAATGTTTGTGGTGAAATCCTGTAATTTTGAGGGTCACAGCTGATCACAAACTAATCACTAAAGTGAGGGCCAACTTTGACTGGCTAGGGAAAATGTTCACATTTTTAATTGTTTAATATTAACCAAAGATGCAGTAACTTTAAAACATGTAAAATGAATGGACTGGATTCTATGGGCCCGCCACCGATCTTGGCGATGAGCTCAAAAAGTGGCGGCCCACGCCAAAGAGCCTCTGCAATCTTAAGCATGGCTGCCCATTTAAATAGTCAGGGCAGCCTGCCCCTGCAATCACATGGAGGGGGCAGACTGTCCATCCCCAGCTGTGGTGTCAGCTGCCTGTGCACAGGCGCTGATGCCATTTTTAAAGGGCAGCCAGCCCTGCTGGCTTATTTAAATATTTAAAGAAATAGACACTAAAATTAAATAAATACATTTCTTTTGCCCCTTTCCCACCCCCCGTAACAATTACGATAACTATTTGCCCTTTACCCCCCCCCAAAACACTTACCTTTTATATCTGACCTTCCCCCCAAAACTGCACAAAGTTTAAGGTTCAACCCTTCCCATCATCATCTACACCCATTACGTGTATTTGAACCCATTCCTACACCCCCCCTCCCCACACTGACAAACTTCAAACTTACCTCCTCCCCCTCCCCATCAGTGTCATGCCTCGCTTCCCCAGATGGGGATCTGAAGGCGCGGGAGTGCTGGCCGCTGCGCCGAAGATCGCGTTGGGCCCTCAAGATCTCAGGTAAGTATAGGTTCATTTATTAATGTTATTAATTTGAATATGTATATGGTTTTCCCATCGCCGAGTGGCAGGAAGGCTGCTATGGAACCTTGCCGCTGCTGGGAGGATTGGGCCGAGCCCTGCTGGCGTCGAGCTCCGTGGTGGGCCTCATCCAGAACCATCTTCAGGCCCTCACCCCCATCACGGATTTCGATTTCGAGGGCTGCTTAAAATCAAGCCCAATGAATTTATCGCTTGAACATCAATTAAATGATGTCTACTTTCTCACGAAATTAAGATTTTTGCCAGCTATTTCCAAAAATATCTGCCTAATACTTGCCTTCTCATTAATAAACTTAAATTTATGCTCAGAATGTAAACAAACTACATATCTCATGTTCATAAAAATTCTGTCTGCATTTATTAAAGCTTTGGGGTTTATTTCTAGCTGTACTTCCACGTTTTTTTCCTACCTATTAATGTGTTTATAGCTCAAAGCTGCAGTTCATCCAGATCCGTTCTATTTAGAGCAGAGCACTGAAAATAAAACAGCTTCACTAGGCACTCAAAAACCGAGAGGGAGAGTGGGATTAGTAATCACTTTCTGCTGTTAGTCAGTCAGCTGGAACCGAAGAATATTTTGGTGCTGCGATCTTTGTTAATACCTTGTTAACTCTGAATCCCACCATTCCATTAATTGGTAGAGCAGACAACTGGATGCATTTCTATTTCTCCTTTCATCATTTAATACAAACTGCCATTTTAACGTGCTTCTCTAACATGGATTCTTCCCAGCACCACTGAATTATAGTGTGAGATTAAAAATGAATCGCTGCTCGTGACTGCTCTTTAATGAAGTCAGTGTCTGGTTATACCATTTTATAGGCAGTCATTCATCTGGAACGCAGAGGTATTGCAGGACTACAAATATAAATCTCCTTCTAAGCACAAAACCTACGAAAGCATTCCACAGCATTTCTTGTGTCAGTTAAGTTGCATTTTTCATTTGGCTTTTAAAAATTGTGAGTTGCTTTCCCTCCCTCCTGTTTCTGTATCTCCACTATTGTTGCAATGTAGCTAAGTACATAGTTAAATGTAATGCACACTTACCTTGGCCTCACTAAATTATTCTAAGGCATTTGGAAGTAAAAATGTCAACGATACGGGTGGATTATGTTATGCTGCAGTGCTGTATAATGCTTATATTTGAAGAGAAACAAATTCCTTTTAAAAATGTCCCTCGTGACATCCTTTAATTCCACAGAAATCTTCCCTCAAGCATCCAAAGTTGAATTTGGTTCCTGTTTTGTGTACTGGAGTTGTTAGGCCTTACATAAATAGGATGCAAAGTTTTATCACAGAACCATTCACAGTTTGAAAGTTCTGATCTATAAATCCTTTCATGTAAAGCTTGTATTTTCAAAATGGCATTTTGTTAGAATTGATTTTGCACCTAATGTCTTGCTTCTCTGACGTTTATTAAATATTTATGTGTCGATTCTTGGGTGTAGAGTTTAACTTTAAACACCAGGTGGAAAACTGTCAGTAGTGGATCACCCGCTTGTTATACACCCCGCCCAACTTGCCTTTCCATTGACTTCAGCAGAAGTTAAAATTCACCCCTTGATTACACCAGGAATTTTAAACTCAACCATAATTAATAATCATGAAGACTTTCTTAGATACATGCATGCAGAGGCAATTGAACATAGATTCCTGGGACAAAAACAAGAAATGCTGGAATCACTCAGCAGGTCTGGCAGCATCTGTGGAAAGAGAAGCAGAGTTAACGTTTCGGGTCAGTGACCCTTCTTCGGAACTGACAAATATTAGAAAAGTCACAGATTATAAACAAGTGAGGTGGGGGTGGGGCAAGAGATAACAAAGGAGAAGGTGCAGATTGGACCAGGCCACATAGCTGACCAAAAGGTCACGGAGAAAAGGCAAACAATATGTTAATGGTGTGTTGAAAGACAAAGCATTAGTACAGATTAGGTGTAAATACACTGAATATTGAACAGCAGCAAGTGCAAACCTGAAGAAAATCATCCTGAAAAAAAACAGTGGGTAAGCAAACTGAACAAACTAAGATGAAATGAAATAAATGCAAAAAAAGATTGTAAAAAATGTAAAAAGGAATGTAAAAAAAAAGGAAGAAAAAATAACTAAAAATGAAAGTAAAATGGGGGGCTGTCATGCTCTGAAATTATTGAACTCAATGTTCAGTCCGGCAGGCTGTAGTGTGCCTAATCGGTAGATGAGATGCTGTTCCTCGAGCTTGCGTTGATGTTCACTGGAACACTGCAGCAATCCCAGGACAGAGATGTGAGCATGAGAGCAGGGGGGAGTGTTGAAATGGCAAGCAACCGGAAGCTCAGGGTCCTGCTTGCGGACTGAGCGGAGATGTTCCGCAAAGCGGTCACCCAGTCTGCGCTTGGTCTCCCCAATGTAGAGGAGACCACACTGTGAGCAGCGAATACAGTATACGACATTGAAAGAAGTACAAGTAAATCGCTGCTTCACCTGAAAGGAGTGTTTGGGGCCTGGGATAGTGAGGAGAGAGGAGGTAAATGGGCAGGTATTACACCTCCTGCGATTGCAGGGGAAGGTGCCCTGGGACGGGGACGAGGTGGAGGGGGTAATCGAGGAGTGGACCAGGGTGTCGCGGAGGGAACGATCCCTTCGGAATGCTGATAGGGGAAGGGAGGGGAAGATGCGACTGGTAGTGGCATCACGCTGGAGGTGGCGAAAATGGCGGAGGATGATCCTTTGGATATGGAGGCTGGTGGGATGAAAAGTGAGGACAAGGGGAACCCTGTCACGGTTCTGGGAGGGAGGGGGAGGGGTGAGGGTAGAGGTGCGGGGAATGGGTCGGACACGGTTGAGGGCCCTGTCAACCACAGTGGGGGGAAATCCTCGGTTGAGGAAAAAGGTCATATCAGAAGCAACGTCATGGAAGGTAGCATCATCAGAGCAGATGCGTCGGAGATGGAGAAACTGGGAGAATGGAATGGAGTCCTTACAGGAGGTCCTCACACCCTACCTCCTGTAAGGACTCCATTCCATTCTCCCAGTTTCTCCATCTCCAACGCATCTGCTCTGATGATGCTACCTTCCATGACGTTGCTTCTGATATGACCTCCTTTTTCCTCAACCGAGGATTTCCCCCCACTGTGGTTGACAGGGCCCTCAACCGTGTCCGACCCATTCCCCGCACCTCTACCCTCACCCCTTCCCCTCCCTCCCAGAACCGTGACAGGGTTCCCCTTGTCCTCACTTTTCATCCCACCAGCCTCCATATCCAAAGGATCATCCTCCGCCATTTTTGCCACTTCCAGCGTGATGCCACTACCAGTCGCATCTTCCCCTCCCTTCCCCTGTCAGCATTCCAAAGGGATCGTTCCCTCTGCGAAACCCTGGTCCACTCCTCCATTACCCCCACCACCTCGTCCCCGTCCCAGGGCACCTTCCCCTGCAATCGCAGGAGGTGTAATACCTGCCCATTTACCTCCTCTCTCCTCACTATCCCAGGCCCCAAACACTCCTTTCAGGTGAAGCAGCGATTTACTTGTACTTCTTTCAATGTAGTATACTGTATTCGCTGCTCACAGTGTGGTCTCCTCTACATTGGGGAGACCAAGCGCAGACTGGGTGACCGCTTTGCAGAATATCTCCACTCAGTCCGCAAGCAGGACCCTGAGCTTCCGGTTGCTTGCCATTTCAACACTCCCCCCTGCTCTCATGCTCACATCTCTGTCCTGGGATTGCTGCAGTGTTCCAGTGAACATCAACGCAAGCTCGAGGAACAGCATCTCATCTACCGATTAGGCACACTACAGCCTGCCGGACTGAACATTGAGTTCAATAATTTCAGAGCATGACAGCCCCCCATTTTACTTTCATTTTTAGTTATTTTTTTCTTCCTTTTTTTTACATTCCTTTTTACATTTTTTACAATCTTTTTTTGCATTTATTTCATTTCATCTTAGTTTGTTCAGTTTGCTTACCAACTGTTTATTTTCAGGTTGTTTTCTTCAGGGTTGCACTTGCTGCTGTTCAATATTCAGTATATTCACACCTAATCTGTACTAATGCTTTGTCTTTCAACACACCATTAACATATTGTTTGCCTTTTCTCCGTGACCTTTTGGTCAGCTATGTGGCCTGGTCCAACCTGCACCTTCTCCTTTGTTATCTCTTGCCCCACCCCCACCTCACTTGTTTATAATCTGTGACTTTTCTAATATTTGTCAGTTCCGAAGAAGGGTCACTGACCCGAAACGTTAACTCTGCTTCTCTTTCCACAGATGCTGCCAGACCTGCTGAGTGATTCCAGCATTTCTTGTTTTTGTTTCAGATTTCCAGCATCCACAGTATTTTGCTTTTATTATAGATTCCTGGGAGTCTGTTGAACAGAGGCTGAACTTGCTGGCTAAAGCAATCACTGTTTGGCCCCTTACATTACAGCACCAACATTGATAAATGTTGTGACTTCAGTAGCAGTAGTATCAGTTAAATAAGACAGTGCTACTACATCCTAAGGCACCAAGATTCACCATCTTTAAGACAGCAATGTTCCAAGCTGCAAACATTAAAATTGCTACCTCTAACACTCCCATTTTATCTGGCCATGGACAGGCTGAGTTATTCAATCCATCTGTATAGTTCAATGATTCAGTTCAGCCATTGGAAAGATCCAGCACTTAAAAATGACAGATACAATTTTTTGTCTGTTCTGGCTGATACTCTGCAATCTTAACCACTGTATAAGCAGGCTAGATTCCAAACCTTTGTCTGTTTGAAGATGCTATAAAAACACACTAAAGAAGTTGATTTTTCTCAGAAATGATGCCAGATCCCTGGTACAACTCTAGTATTCAGAAGAAAAATTTGGTTGGGAATTGTTCCTTCAGCTCTCCAACACCCACTGGCACCAGAATTCCTACTGGAAATGATGGCCGCCATCCAATATGCCTGTCCAAAAACAGAGGGAAAGAAAGACTTGCACTTATTTAGCGCCTTTCACAAACTCAAGGCATCCAAAAGCACTTCAGGGCGAATGAAGAACTTTTAAAATGGCATCAGTGTTGTAATATAGGAAATGCAGTGGCCAATTTATGCAGAAAAAAGGTCTCACAAACAGCAATGTGATAAATGACTAGATCATCTGTTTTAGAGTTGTTGGTTGAAGGATAAATGTTGGTCAGGACACTGGGAGAACGCCCCTGCTCTTCTTCAAAATAGCGCAATGGGATCTTTTACATCCACACCTGAGAGGGAAGACAAGGCCTTGGTATGACACTGGAGTGTCAGCCAGATTTTGGGCTGAATCTCTGGAGTGGACTTGAACCAACAGCTTTACTAACTCAAGTAAGAGCACTACTATTAAGCCACAGTAAATGTGTTCTAACATGGTATAAACAACAGGAATATGTCATAAAATACATTTACCTTGAAATGCACTATAATAAACTGGACACTGGAAACAATGCAAACATTGGACCAGGGGTAGGCTATTCAGCCCTTTGATACTGCCATCATAGCTGATCTGCACCTCAACTCAAATTAACAATATTTATTCCATATCTTTTGATATCCTTCATTGACAAAAATATATTAATATCAAGCTTGAAAATTTGACCACAGCCCTTTAGGGGAGAGTTCCAGATTTCAACTCCTGATTTATCTGATTTCACTCTTAAATGACCCTAGCTCTAATTTTAAGATTGAGTTCTCCTATTCTGATAGTTCCCCCATTGCATTCCTCACTTTAGACAATTTATTATGGTCAGTGTCGAGTGGATGATCCATCTTGGCCTCTTTCTGGGGTCCCCAGCATCACAGATGCTAGTCTTCAGCCAATTCGATTCACTCCATGAGATATCAAGAAATGACTGAGCGCATGAGATACATCAAAGGCTCTGACAACATCCCGCTATGGTGCTGAAGACTTGTGCTCCAGAACTAGCCACACCACAAGCTACAACACTGGCATCTATCCAGCAATGTGGACAATTGCCCAGGTATGACCTGTCCACAAAAAACAGGACAAATCCAATCTGGCCAATTCCTGCCCCATTAGTCTACTCTCAATCAAGAGCAAAGTGGTGGAAGGTGTCATCAACAGGGCTATCAAGCAGCACATAGTTACAAATAAACTTCTTCCCATTGCTTAGTTTGGCTTCCACCAGGAAAACGCATTTCCAGAACTCATTACAGCATTGGTCCAAACATTGGCAAAAGAGCTGGATCTCAGAGGTTAGGTGTGAGTGACTGTCCTTGACATCAAGGAAGCATTTGACCAAATGTGGCATCAAGGAGCCCTAGTAACATTGAAATCAATGGGAAACAATGAGACAGCTCTCCATTGGCTGTAGTCATACCCAGCACAAAGGAAGATGGTTGTGGTTGTTGGAGGTCAATCATCTCAGCCTCAGAGCATTGCTACAGGAGTTCCTCAGGGCAGCATCCTAGCCCAGCCATCTTCGCCTGCTTCATCAATGACCTTCCCTCCATCATGAGGTCAGAAGTGGGGATGTTATTCCCTGATGATTGCACAGTGTTCAGTTCCATTTGGAACTCGGGGTCACCAATGACTAGAAAATGATCTGGACCAGCTACATAAATACTATGGTTACAAGAGCAGGTCACAGGCTGGGAATTCTGTGGCGAGTAACTCATCTCCTGGCTCCCCAAAAGCTGTCCACCATCTATAAAACTCAAGTAAGGAGCGTGATGATATACACCCCCATTTACCTGGATGACTACAGCTCCAACAACATTCAAGAGGTTCCACACCTTCCAGGACAAAGCAACCGCTTGATTGGCACCATCATAAATATTCACTCCTATCGCGACCGATGTACAGTTGCAGCAGTGTGTACCATCTACAAGATACACTGCAGCAAATCATCAAGGGTCCTTCAACAGCACCTTCCAAACCCATGGCCTCTATCACCTGGAAGAACAAGAATAGCAGGCAAATGGAAACACCATCACCTACAAGTTCCCCTCCAAATCACACACAGTCCTGATTTGGAAATATATCGCCGTTCCTTCACTGTCGCTGGGTCAAAATCTTAGAACTTCCTCCCTAACAGCACTGTGAATGTACCTACACCACATGGACTCCAGTGGTTCAAGAAGGCGGCTCACCACCAGCTTCTCAAGGACAATTAGGGATGGACAATAAATGCTGACCTTGCCAGTGATGACCACATCTCATGAATGAATAAAAAAAAGGCTCATTTCAACATTTTGCATGAGCTCCGAGCAAGATTTTATTCTACCTTGGGGAAACGACCTCGGGGAAGAAAGGGAAATTTATGCTGCAGACCATGAGAGCCTGCAGAAATGTAGGCTGGTTAGCTGCCACAGGGGAAATAGAAGAGGGTGTATTGGTTTATATAAAATTATAAAGTAATTGTGGTAGAAGGAGTGTAATGGATAACTTGATGGTTGATTATATGTTTTTTATGGGTCCTTAAAATTTAAATCCCCCTCCCAATACCATTGCAATGCTGAAAGCTAGGAGGTATATTGTCTTAATCATGGAGCATAAGAGCTGTAGAGAAGAAAAGGGTATCCATTCAGTCTCTATGAACATATATAATTGAAAGCACTGCACAGGTACAAAAGTAATGAATACGACTGATGATTTTTTTTCTCAAGTGCTACAGTTGTACAGAGCCGTGCTCATACCCCATCTGGAGTACTGCATTCATTGTGGCCACTGAACTTCAGGAAAGTTATATTGGCCTTGAAGGGGTACAACACAGTTTCATCAATATGATACAAGGGCTTAGAAGGTTAAATCATGAGGGCAGGTTGCACAAGCTTTGTCTGTATTGTCGACTTTAGAAGGTTGAGGGGTGATCTAATTGCAGTCTTTAAAATTATAAAGAGATTTGACAGACACTTTATTGGTAGATTTTCCAGTCTTTTGAAACCAAACGCTATTCTGCATTTCAAAAATAATGAATTCATCATTCATTTTGAAAGGGTTAGAGGTATTTTAAATAAAAATAAATGAATTGAGTTCATTGAAACTTTATCAAATTTAGTTCCTTTCGTTGGCAATGTAACCCCACCTAACATGTTGATTTGTGAACTACAACCTTTAAAATATTGATCGTAACCAGCATGATAGCCCTAATATTAACTGGGGGTGTGAATGTGTGATGTGGGACCCAGGTCAGATGAGAAGCATTCAAGATGAGGCCAGTGTGAGGCCCACACCATTTTAAGTCCTGGACCTCATTACTTTCTTCCAGGATGGATTCCCTCCTGAGGTGCAATAGAAATAGCAAGGAGGGTGGCGGAGGCAGTGGGATTTCATGCAGCAAGAGGCTGCTACCATGCATCCTAGGGTATCAGCCCTGGTACTAAGGTAGAAGATATGGATGTGAGGGGGTGTGGGCCGGGGTGGTGGTTCTGAAGGTGGCCACAGGCAGGGGAGGGAAAGCCCAAGGTTTCCTTGAGGTGCCTAGAGGAGCACTTCTGGCCCATAAGGAAAGCTTCAAAAGATGGGCAAAAGAAAGGAAGGAACTTAAAACAATCACTATCACTAGAGAAAAAGTACCAAGCATACTAATGAGGCTAAAGTCCCCAGGACATGATGGCCTGCATCCTAGGGTGGCTGTAGTTATAGTGGATGCATTGGTTGTAATCCTTAGATTCTGGAAGGGTCCCAGCAGATTGGAAAACCACAAATGTGGTTCTATTCAAGAAAGGAGGGAGATGGAATGCAGGAAACTATAGGCCAGTTAGCTTAACATCTGTCATTGGGAAAATACTGGAATTCATTATTAATGAAGTAGTAACAGGATATTTAGAAAATTATAATACAATCAAGAAGAGTCAACATGGTTTTCTGAAAGGGGAATTGTGTTTGAGAAATTTCTTAGAGTTCTTTAAGAATGTTACAAGCAGTGTGGATAAAGGTGAACCAGTAGATGTAGTGTATTTGGATTTCCAAAAGGCATTTGATAAGATGCCACATCAAAGGTTACTACATAGGGTAAGAGCTCATGGTGTTGGGGGTGATATATTAGCATGAATAGAGGATCAGCTAACTAACAGGAAACAGCCAGCCAGGATAAATGGATCATTTTCAGTCTGGCAAACTGTAACTAGTGGGATGCCACAGGGATCAGTGCTGGGGGCTCAACTATATACAAACTATAGTAATGACTTGAATGAAGCAACAGAGTGTATTGTAGCCAGATTTGCTGATGTTACAAAGATAGATAGGAAAGCAAGCTGTGAGGAGGACACATAGGGTTGAATTTTGAGGTCCCACCCGGGCAGGGAACGGAGGTGAGACAGAGCTAAAAATAGCTCCACTGGCTGGCGTGCCAGTTCCCCAGCAAACCACTTATGGTCCGTTTATACGGAGGTGGGATGGGAGGGGTGGGGGTTGGGGAATGGTGTGGCAAGGCCACCTGCCCACAAATGGCAGGTAGCCAGCCCAGCTCATTAAAAGCCTAGTGAGGCCAATTAGAGGAGACCGACTGGGATTTTCCAGTCAGCCTCCAGGTTCCCGCAGGAAGCAGGGGCCAGTTTAAGTGCTTGAGGGCGGCCTCCCAGCAGCAGACTGGAGGGCCAATGCTCTAGGAAGGCTTGAAGGCCCTTCCTTCCTGCCTGGGTGCAGGAGAAGCCACAGTCCATCCTGTAAAGAGACTTCCCACCCCCACATTCCCCCCCACCATCCCCAACAATATTGGTGCATGATCCATTTTTTTATTTTAGGATTTTAAAAAATTGGAGAGAGGGCACCTCTATCTTGAAGCAGTCCCTGCTTTATTTACCTTCTATTGCAGCCTGCTGGTCCTTTCAAGCTGGAAGACCTCTGATTGGTCCTCCAGCTTCAAGAGCCCACCCACCATCCTCAATTGGATGGCGAGCCCATCTCCAGGCCAATTAAGTGGGCGGCCCCATGAAAATCACAATGAGTGACTGTTCCTGCCACCGCCCCCTCCTCCGCACCAGGGTGGGTTCAGGACACAGAAACAGTCCTGAGCTCTGTTTCCCATCTCCAGAGGGAAAACCCTACTCAAAGTTTCTGCAAAGGGACAGAGATAGGTTGAGTGAGTCGGCAAACATTAGGTAGAAGGAGCATAATGTGGGAAAATGTAAGGTTATCCACTTTTGTAAGAAGAACAGAAAAGCAAAACATTATTTAAATGGAGTGAAATTACAGAATGCTGCGGTACAGAGGGATCTGGGTGTCTTCGTACATGAAACACAAAAAGCTAGTGTGCAGCTACAGCAAGTAATTAGGAAGGAAAATGGAATGTTGGCATTTAGTTTAAGGGGAATGGAGTATAAGAGTAGGGAAGTCTTGCTAAAACTGTACAAAGTGTTGGTGAGGCCACACCTAGTGTACTGCATACAGTTTTGTCTCCTTATTTATGGAGGGATATACTTGCATTGGAAGCAGTTCAGAGAAGGTTCACTAGTTTGATTACTGGGATGAAGGAGTTATCTTATGAGGACAGGTTGAGCAGGTTAGGCCGATACTCATTGCAGTTTAGAAGAATGAGAGGTGATCTTATTGAAACATATAAGATTTCTGAGGGGGTTTGACAGGGTAGATGCTGACTAGATATTTCCCATTATGGGGGAATCTAGAACTAGGGGCCATAGTTTCAGAATAAGGCATCGCTCATTTAAAAAGAAGATGAGGAGGAATTTCTTCTCTTAGGATTGTAAATCTTTGGCATTGTCTACCTCAGAGAGCTGTGCAGACTGAGTCATTGAATATATTCAAGGCTGAGTTGGACAGATTTTTGAACTAGAGGGAAGTCAAGGGTTATTGGGGGGGTGGGGGGGGGGCAGGCAGGCAAGTGGAGTTGAGGTCAAGATCAGATCAGCAATCATGGAGCATGCTCGAAGGGCCAAATGGACCTACTCCTGCTCCTATTTCATATGTTATTATGTTCTTATGAAAAATTTAAAATTGACTGGCCTCTTCTTGCCACAATCCTGCTCAGTTCAGCAATGTGCTTTACTGCTGCAATAGGCAGTTAAAATCCTGTCGGGATCACAATGATGTCTTCAGACTCTGACACTCAGTGGGGCCTTCACCTGCTTGTGGCTGATGGCCCTAAAGATGCTGAAAACCTGGCAGTTAAAATGGTGGCGGTTGCAAAGATGTTGGAAACAAATAGGAAGTGCCCAGCGCCATTTAAACTACCTGCCATCCCCCATTCCCACTGGGTGGGTAAGGTTTAAAATTGTCCCTTATTAATCGACATAGCAAACTGGCTCATTATTGTATCTGTCTCCGTCTCAGATCACATGCACAAAGGAATATGCTGATTTATAATTACCTAAATTTTATTTTTAAGTAGCTGCAGCAGAATTAAAGATGAGTCAGTATCATTGAAGCCAAACTTTAGAACACAGTTCTGGTGGAGGCACACCTAAATGTGTTCCTGCCTTTTAGATGCTGATTGACCTACTGCACATTTTCTATTTTAAAAATCATTAAACACAGGAGTGGAAATTATTGCTGGCAATTAACAGCAGATGCACACTTGGCATGTTTATGTAACATTCCTTTTTCTGCTCTTTAAACAGATGTACTAAACCATAAGTGGATTATATTTAGCTCTTTTAACCGTCAAAAGCTATTTTTTACTTGTAATGGAAACACACAACATTATACACTGTAATTGTTCAAACAAAGTTACCAAAATGTGTTTTGCAGGAATAGGCAAAGAGAAGCTGAAGTTTGTTTCCCCACAGGTTTCCATGACTGAGGTTAGTAACCTTCATGATTTTTAATATCACTTTTCCTATTTGCCTGTTGATTTTGACCAATGTAATGTGGAGAGTATGGCCTTTGCTTGGTATTACACACGCACAGAAGGACTGCTACCATGAACTGGAAATGCTTTCAAAGTTATAGAAAATGACTAGGCACAGCAGATGCATACAAACAGGCCTATGGTCCATATCACAAATTATAATATACTGCAGTAAAATCCTAAATATGGTAATCTCAATTTTTTTAAACTATGTAAAATTGATCAAATTCCAATCGCTTTCTCCATTTTATTTCCAACGTTACCAATTTCACAAGTCCATTGGGTAGATTTTTGTTTTCACTGCTGGGCAGTAATTTGGTGGAACAGATTACATGGCCTTTATAGAATCCAACTGTCTTTCATTCTATCGAAATCAATAAAATGACTTCAGGCCTGCTCTATAAACAGAAGATTGATCCACTCCACCAGGTTACTGCCCAGGTGGTGAAAATAAAAGTCTACCCTGAAATCTCAGACTAGTCCAGTAAATATATCTCCGAAGCTCAAACAAATGACTGCAACTAGTTTTGAAGAAAGCCAATCTATACATAAAACAATAGTGTGGCATACTCCAGAAGTTTTAAAAGCTACATTTTAGCAGCTTGCTTGTTATTTATTACTTCTGTCGGAACAAACTCTAAATAAATATCCCTGTCATCCTGATTCTCGGCAGCCATCCATTCGTTTTAAAGCACTACTTCCTCAAGTTCATGTGCAACCAACAGTGGGAGAAGGTGTTGTCTCAATGATTGATTCTGACAAGTTCCAGTCCTCCTTTGCAACAGATATGATTGATTCTGACAGCCTCAATTGATTTTTTTAAAATTTGCTCTCAGGATGTGGGCAACACAGGCAAGCCAAAATTATTATCCTTTCTTTTTACCCTGACAAACTGAACGGCTTGTGGGGCAATTTCAAAGAGCTCTAAAATTCAACCATGTAGTGTGGAAATGGAGTCACCTGTAAAAAGACTAGGTTAGGGGTGGGAGATCCCCTTTCTTTGAGGAGAACTTTAGTGAACCAGTTGGATTTTTATGGCATGTTTCATGGTCATTTTCTTTATTGTTGCTGGCCCACAATTACCAGATTTATTTGCTTCAACTTCACAAGTTGTCATACTATGATTTGAAGTTGTGATTCTGGGTTACTATTCCAGGACCATGATAATTTCACAACTGTACCTAGAAACCCCAGTGACAGTGGCTCATGGAGAGGCTTTTAAGCTTCTCCCAATGACCTAATAGGTGAACCATAGAGACCAGGAGGTGCCAGGTTCAATACTAAGCCTTTGCTCAATTGGATGGTCTAAGTCAGGGCAGTAGTTGCATGCTACTTACTCTTGGTCTTGCATGGTCTCAGCCAGTGTAGCAGTTGGGTGTTACATTTGGACTTGGTGCTCTAAGCCAGGGAAGAGAGAAAAAACAAAGTTAGAAGGTCTGCTCCTAATTATTATTCAGTGAGTTTTGTTGGAAAATGCATGTGTGTGGATGTGGATGTGGTTGTGGATGAGATCAGGCTTGGCTCTGATGCCTTCCACAGCCAAACAGCTGTTCAGCATTTGCTGTTTGGTTGCACACAGAAATTGGGAGGGAGGAAGAAAAGATTTGTTCAGAATGTGCATTAGTCAGGAGTCTTGCAAATGAATCACTTGGAAAAAACAATAAAATAAGGGCTAGCTGTTGCATACAAATCATCAGCACAAAGGGGAAGAACTGTGGCAAACCACATTTAGGCTGTAATAAAAACAAGAAATGCTGGAAATACTCAGCCGGTCTTGCAGCATCTGTGGAGAGAGAAGCAGAGTTAATGTTTCACGTCAGTGACCCTTCATCAGAACTGGCAAATGTTAGAAATATTATAGGTTTTAAGCAAATAAAGTGGGGTGGAGCAAGAGATGGGAAAAGGCAAGGTGCTGATAGGACAGAGGGTCACAGAGAATAACTGAGCAGAAGCTCATGGAGCAAAGGCAAATGGTATGTTAATGGTGTGCTGAAAGACAAAGCGTTAAAGCAGAGAGGGTGTTAATTGATAAAAAAATGAACGACCCTGGCCCAAAGCACAAACATGAAAAAAACATGTTTAGGCTGTACTTTTTCTTGATTCCCTTGTGAAAGAAGTAAATATGCTGGATGACTTTAGGGTTTCAGTGGCAGCCAGTTCAGATTCAGATGCTCCTATACTTCTTTATGCTATTTTTTGGTTGTGTTACTAGACTAGGGGCTTGATTTTCAATCCGGAGTCGGGAACCCAATGCCTGGATTATATCCAGGTCATGACCTTGTGCTGTGTCTGCATTGCTGATGCGACACTATCTCTAAATGCAGATCACCTAATTGAGCTGGAGGTGAGCTCGGTGCCCAGTTACTGGCACCAAGTGCTGCCAGGAAGTGGGAATTGACTGCTGAGTACAATTCTCAAAGGCAGAATGCAGCCATGGCTGTGCTTGCCATTGCCTTGCAAAATAGAACAGATAGAAGATCAGAGGATCAATGGTCTCAACGCGCAGAGAAATGGCCAAACAGCCAATGAAAAGGTACTACACCCACTCTGACACACTGACCCATTTTGCTAAAACATTTTCTTCACCATTAACATGATTTTATGGCTCCCACATTGCACCTGAATCACCAGACTGTTCGGGTTTGCTGATCTGCGATTTTAAAATCACCTTCTGACCCTCCCAGCCTGTTAACAAGCTCTTCAAGGAGCTTAATAAGCAGATAATTGGAAGTGAAGGGGTTCCCGGCTCCCTGCCCTCTCTTTGAAATTAGCGGCATGTCCCAGAGGCATTGGCCACTGACGCACCATTTGGGAATGCTATTTTCAAAGTGCGCCTGCACCAATCTAGGCTGAAAATCCCAGCCTAGCAATCCAAAGGCCTTGACTAATAATACAGGTAACAAAGTACAAATCCCCTGTGGCAGTTTGAAAATTTGAACTTTCATTATAAAAATAAATAAACTGGGAAATAAAAACCTGGTATCAGCTAAAAGCTAGAGAATTGTTGGAAAAATCTAACTGATTTCCTTTAAGGAAGGAAACCTGCCATCCTACCTGATTTGGCCTCCATACCTAACAGTATTGTGGGAGCATTTTCAAAACACAGACTGCAGCAGTTCAAGAAAGCAACCCAACATCACGTCCTACGGATGGATAATAAATACAGGCCTGACCAGCGCCTGAGATTGAACACAACCAAAATTCTTTACATAGCATAGTTGATTGTACTTGCCTTGTACTTTGTGCTTAGAATGTCGTTGTAACTGTACAGTGTAAAATACACCATTTGAAAAGGAGGGTTCGTTAATGGGGAAACTCAAGCACAACAGTTAAGTGTGTATTCACATTGTATTTAAGAATTTGTGCAAAACAAAGTGAGACTCTCTCCTCCAGTATTCCTGGTTGCACTTTGGTGGTCACAGTTTTCCAGCTATTAAGGCATTTTTTCCAGACCAGTCTTCTCCTCCTTTGTAGTAAAGTCTCTGTGTAGAACTGTGTATACTGTAATGTGCCCCCAATCTGTCCAAACATCTTCAGTAATGATTCAAGATGTCAAGGGTATGTTCAACAATAATGTTGGTGCTTGCATGTGTAATATTTCTTGTTCTTTTGGTATGTCAACTATTATAAGATTCACAGGACTCCATGTAATATCCAACAAATATGTGGGGTTTTATTAGAATGTAACTTGAACATATATATAATATATTTATACCTCTACTACAGGAGCCACATCAACATACATCTCACTCTGTTGGGCTACACCCACAACTCTCTGGACATATGTGACACAACATCACATCCTCTGGTAATTTTCACTTATAGCCTTTTAAGGTGGTTCTATGTTAAGGTGTTTCCATGTCCCATAACAGCATACTCTGTCGTATTTACATCCAGGTTCTGTCCATGGTTGCTTGGTAGAAACCATCATTAGATTAAGCTGAAGGCAGTAAGTTTGGATTTCCCAGTAACCGCCCTTTTCAGTCTTCATTTAACATTACATGAAAATGAATTGTTTCAAAATGAAAGCATTAGGGTTAAAACTCAAAAGCAGGCATTGACTTGAATAGTATGGTGCTGGTAGTCACAGACCATCTGCACACTGATGCAGTATCATAGAAACATTGAAAGTTTATGGCACAGAAAGGGGCAACTTGGCCCATTGTGTCTGTGTCAGCCGAAAAGCGATTCAGCCATTCTAATCCCACCTTACAGCATTTGTTCCATAGCCCTGCAGATTACAGCACTTGAGGTGCCACTCTCCACTGGTTGGAGTCATACCTGGCGCAAAGGAAGATGGTTGTGGTTGTTGGAGGTCAATCATCTCAGTCCCAGGACATCACTGCAGGAGTTCCTCAGGATAGTGTCCCAGGCCCAACTGTCTTCAGCTGCTTCATCAAGGTACACACTGCTGCCACTGTGCGTCAGTGGTGGAGGGAGTGAATGTTTGTGTATGGGGTGCCAATCAAGCGGGCTGCTTTGTCCTGGATGGTATCGAGCTTCTTGAGTATTGGAGCTGCACCCATCCAGGCAAGTGGAGAGTATTCCATCACACTCCTGACTTGTGTCTTGTCGATGGTGCACAGGCTTTGGGGAGTTAGGAGGTAAGTTACTCGCCACAGGATTCCTAACCGCTGACCTGCTCTTGTAACCACGATATTTATATGGCTACTCCAGTTCAGTTTCTGGTCAATAATACCCCACAGTAGGTTGATAGTGGGGAATGCAGCGATCATAATGCCATTGAATGTCAAGGGGAGATGGTTAGGTTCTCTCTTGTTGGAGATGGTCATTGCCTGGCACTTGTGTGGTGCGAATGTTACTTGCCACTTATCAGCCCAAGCCCGGATATTGTCCAGGTCTTGCTGTATTTCTACATGGACTGCTTCAGTATCTGAGGAGTCACGAATGGTGCTGAATATTGTGCAATCATCAGCGAACATCCTCACTTTTGACCTTATGATTGAAGGAAGATCATTGATGAAGCAAGATGCACTGCAGCAATGCACCTAAGCTGCTTAGATAGCACCTTCCAAACTAGCAACCTCTACCACCTAGAAGGACAAGGGCAGCAGATGCATGGGAAAACCACCACCTGCAAGTTCCCCTCCAAGTCACACACCATCCTGACTTGGAACTACATCGCTGTTCCTTCATTGTCACTGGGTCAAAATCCTGGAGCTCCTTTCCTAACAGCACTATGGGTGTACCTACCACACATGGACTTGCAGTGGTTCAAGAAGGCAGCTCACCACCACCTTCTGAAGGGCAATTAGGGATGGGCAATAAATGCTGGCCGAGCCAGCGATGCCCACATCCCATGAACAAATAAAAAAAAGTGCATATCCAGACTTCTTTCGAATAAGTTGAGGGTTTCTGCCTCAACTATCCTGTCAGGCAGTGAGTTTCAGACCCCCGCCACCCTCTGGGGTGAAAAAAGTTTTCTTCAGCTCCCCTCTAATCTTTCTACCAAGCACTTTAAATATATGCCCCCTAGTCACTGACCTCTCTGCTGAGATAAATAGGCCCTTCACCTCCACTCTATTCAGGTCCCTCAAAAGTTTGCACATTTCAGTCATATCTCTCCTTAGCCTTCTCTGTTCCAATGAGAGCAACCCCAGCCTATCCAATCTTTCCTCATAGCTGCATTTTTCCAGTCCCGGCAACATCCTCGTAAATCTCCTCTCTACCCTCTCCAGTGCAAATACATCCTTTCTGTAATGAGGTGGCCAGAACTGCACACAGTACTCAAGTTATGGCCTAACCAATGATTTATACATTTCCAGCATAACCTCCCTGCTCTTATATTCTATACCTCCGCTAATACAGGAAAGGATTCTATATGCCTTCTTAACCACCTTATCAACCTGCCCTGCTACCTTCAGCGATCTGTCGCCATTCACTCCAAGGTCCCTCACTTCTTCTACACTTCTCAGTATTTTCCCATTAATCGTGTATTCCTTTGCCTTGTTTGACCTCCCCAAACCACCCCATTACCTCACACTTCTCCAGGTTGAATTCCATTTGCCACTTTTTTGCCCATCTGACCAGACAATCGATATCTACCTGCAGGCTACAGCTATCCTCCTCATTATCTACCACACGGCCAATCATTGTGATGTCTGCAAACTTGTTGATTATGCTCCCTACATTTACATCCAAATCGTTAATATATATCACAAAAAGAAGGGGACCCAGTACTGAACCCTGCGGAATGCCACTGGTGTCATACGAGAAGAAGGCACATCAATTTTGTCATGAACATTGATTTCTAACTGTTGTTGGAGTGAGGAAATGACTTGTTAAACAGATCAGCCGTGGCTGGAAAAAAACATTTACATACTAACAGACATTGAAGGTGAGGAAGTGAATTCCAGGGCCTGCTAAGGAGGATACAATCCACAAGGGCCAGAGCTGGTTAGACCAGCTGGTCACATGACTACCTGGCTGTTCCAGGGTTTTCTTTTGAACTGGCCACAGAGAGTTTGAACTCAGAAAGTCTGTTTGCTCCTGAACTGAGAAGATCTCTCTCCTGTCTGCTCCCATCTCTTTCTCATAAGCCTCTGAATGCACTGAAGACACATGAACCCCAAGAGAGAAAAGTCTCCTACAGCGAACAAGGTTTAAGAAGAATGTTGGGCCCCAATGAAAAGCAAGATCTACCGACAATCAAGGATTCTACAGTGAGCTCGAAGAACCGTAACAAAAACTCTTCAGATATTGCCTCAAACCTTTCCACTTTATTTTTCTTCTGTTTTCTGTCTCTATTTGCATGTGTGTATCACATATGCATGCTAGAGTGGGAAGTCATGTATCCAAATTAGAGTTTAAGTTTCATATATTTAAATTTTTCTTCTTTAAACCTAAGAAAGCCTGTTTGTGCTGGTTTCTTTGCCTTATAATTGGATAGTGGTGAACAAGGATTCACCCAGGGGGAGCTAAAAACACGATGTGTTTAAAATTAAACCCTGTTACTGTAAGACCAGGTGAAGGCTGAGAGGGAACCCTGGACCCCTTTCTAACCAGGTCGTAACACTGGAAGCTGCCCTCCAATCGCACAAACACCTGTCAACAATTACCCTTTGTTTCCTGCCACTGAGCCAATTTTGTATCCACCTTGCTGCAGTTCCTGGATCCCATGGGCTTTTATATTTTTCACTAGTCTGCCATGTGGGACCTTGTCAAAAGCCTTGCTACAATCCATGCAGACCACATCAACTGCACTACCTATCTTCCTTGTTACTTCTTCTAAACATTCTATCAAGTTGGTCAGACAAGATCTTCCCTTAACAAATCCATGCTGACTATCCTTGAATAATCTGTGCCTTTCTATGTGACAGTTTATCCTGTCTCTCAGAATTGATTCCAATAATTTGCCAATTACTGAGGTTAGACTGACTGGCCTGTAATTATTCAGTCTATCCCTCGCTCCCTTTTTAAACAGAGGTACAACGTTAACAGTCCTCCAATCCAGTGAGGTCTGGAAAATTATGGTCAGACCTTCTGCTAATTCCTGTCTTGCTTCTTTTAACAGCCTGGGGTATATTTCATCCAGCCCTGGTGATTTATCAACTTTCAAGGATGCTAATCCAATTAATACTTCTTCTCTCTCTATGTTTATCACATCCAATACTTCACACCCCTCTTCCTTAACTACAATATCAGCATTGTCCCCCTCTTTTGTGAAGACAGACACAAAGTATTCATTCAGAACAATACCAACATCTTCCGCCCCTACACATTGGTTACCTTTTTGGTCTTTTATGGGCCCTACTCTCTCCTTAGTTATCCTCTTACTCTTAATGTTCTTTGGGTTCACCTTGATTTTGCTTGCCAATATTCTTTTATGCCCTCTCTTAGCTGTCCTAATTTCCATTTTGATTTCACCCCTCCACTTTCTATACTCCTCTCAGCTTTCTGTAGTATTCAGTTCACGGTGATGGACATAAGCTTTCCTTTTCTGCCTTACCTTACCCTGTAAGCTCCTTGACATTCATGGGGCTCTAGATTTGGTCGTCCCATCCTTTTTCTTTGTGGGAACATGTTTACCCTTGAATCTCCCCTTTGAATGCCTCCCACTGCTCTGACAGATTTACCTTCAAGTAACTATTTCCAGTCCACTTTCGCTAAATCACTCCTCAGCTTAGTAAAATTGGCCTTGCCCCAGTTGAGAACTCTAACTCCTGTTCTATTCTTGTCCTTTTCTATAATTATGTTAAAACTGACTGAATTATGATCACTACCACCAAAATGCTCTCTCACTGCCTCTCCTTCCACCTGCCCACCTTCATTTCCTAAAACGAAGTCTAAACCCGTGCCCTCTCTTGTTGGACTTGCTACATACTGGGCAAAAAAGTTCTCCTGAATGCACCTCAAGAATTCTGCTCCCTCAATTCCTTTCACACTAAAACTATCCCAGATAATATTGGGGTAGTTAAAATCCCCTACTATTACTGCCCAATTGTTCTTGTACTTCTCAGAGATTTGCCTACATATCTGCTCTTCTATCTCCCTCTGATTGTTTGGGGGTCTATAGTACACTCCCAGCAGTGTGATTGCCCCTTTTTTCTTCTTTAGCTCAATCCATACGGCTTCATTTGATGAACCTTCCAATGTATCATCCCTCCTCACAGCTGCAATTGTTTCCTTGACCAAAATTGCCTCTCCCCCTCCTTTCTTATCCCCCTCCCTATTATGTCTGAAAAACCTGTAACCAGGAACGTTGAGCTGCCATTCCTGTCCATCCTTAAGCCATGTTTCTGTAATAGCTATGATATTATACTGCCACGTGTCTATCTGTGCCCTCAGCTCATCTGCTTTATTTGTGATACTCATTGCATTGAAATAATTACCCATGAGCACTGCCAAACGCAGTATGCTAAGAATTAAACTGACAATCAATTTAAGATTGTTAGTAGGGCTCACAGTGTGGTGCATTTGCGCATACTGGAAGCCACATATATTAATACACAGGGCCCTGTCCTTTGCAGACAGAAAGAACATGTACAAACATTGTGCCTGTTTCAGATAAACAAAATGTGACAGCCATTCGCTGGTTCATTCTTCAGGGCAATGCCTTGACCAATCAGAGTCAAGCTGCATGGTTTATATTTCAAACAAAGCTTGGCAGTCAACTGTCAGTTACTGTAAACTGGTGCATTCTCCATGGCAACGCCTCTACCAATCAGAGTTCACTTGTCAATCACTCATACAATATAAAGTTGTTGTTTTCCTTACATTGATATTCTTGCGGATTGTTCTGATGTGTGCAAGATGAAAGGTTTTGACAACATGTGTCTATTTTAAGTAATACTAAACTCTTTTTATTTTCTAACCTTTTTTTCCTCTGTCTTCCAGACTCATCCATTAAGTATAACCCTTCTTTGTTCATGAAACAGATTGCTTTATGGATTGGCACCTGATGGCCATATGAGTATCATCACTCATCCCTGCACTTCAGGAATGCCAGAAATCTGTTAAAATTGAGCATTCATGTCAGGCTGCTACTGTTTGTCAGTGGAAAAGAAAGTTATGGTGCTGGCCCTCCTGAATAAAGTTTTACTTGCTTCTTAACCTGCAAATCTGAACCTTAAATTGATTAATACCTTTGAGCCTCCATGCACCAGTGGGAAGAGCTGGCGGCATACAAAATAAAGTCTGTGGTAAGCTTGATGACTTCTGGCACACACTGTGAAGGCTGCACTGGTCCAACTGATTTTGTGCTGGATCTCCACTTTGATGGTGATGTCTTTGACAACAGAGATCTCCATAAGAGGACAAAGGCTTCCGTCTACAATGCTGTTGTTGTCACCACTCTTCTATATGGCAGTGAGACTTGAGTCACCTATCAACAGCATCTCTGGTTGCTGGAAAATTTCCACCAGCGATGTCGCCGCAGGATACTCAAAATCAAGTGGGAAGACAGGCGAACAAACGTCAGCGTCCTCACTGAAGCCATTTCCTTCAACATTGCAACGATGATCACACAAAATCAGTTCCGCTGGTCTGGACATTGCATCCGAAAGCCAAATAATTGGCTTTTGAAGCAGATCCTATTTTCACAACTTAAGGATGGCACCCAATCTCAAGGAGGACAGAGAAAATGTTTTAAGGTCACTCTGAGGGCCTCATTGAAAAGGGAAAAAATTAACATTAGTGCTTGAGAGAAACTTGCCATTAACCACACCATGTGGCTTATCCAACAAGCCACAACACAATCAGAAGCTGACCGCATAAACTCTGCTGCGGAGAAGCGTCGAAGGCGGAAGGAGAGAAAGCAGGACCCTGGCTCGAGAACCCGCTCCCTTAGGGCAATATTAATCCTCTCTGTGCAAAGACCTGAGGTTCCAAGATTGGCCAACAAATCATGAACACCGGCAGACGTCAGCCAGAATTTTCCATTGGGTGGCAAAATTCGGTTGCGAGCCCACCTCCGCCAGGCCTGGTGAGCCAGACCAGGAGTTTTCATTCCCCAGGTCCTGAATTGGTCTTGGGTGGGACTTCCACCCCCTTGAGGCAGGAAGTCCTACTTAATGGAGCTGCCAGCCAATCAGTGGGCTGGCAGTTACGTCCCAGCAGCGCTACCTGCAGCGGTGGCCACTGCTGGGACTATACCCAGCGATCGGAAGGAAGATGAAGGATGGCCCCGGAACGAAGGTAAGTTTTTAGGGCCTCGCTGGGAACAATTGGTCGTGTCCTGGCAAGGCAAGGGGGGTCGGTTAGAGGGTGGTGAGAGTGTTGTGTGTTGGAGGCGGTTGGGGCTTTGGAGTGGCCCTCCATGGGGCACAGGGTGCCCAATCAGGAGGGCCCCCCACCAGCCCACAAGAAGGCCGCTTGATTTCACCATGCAGGCTTTTTGAGGCCTCAGCTGCCCGCCAGCCAAGGGTAAAATACCCGCGACGGCGGGTGGAGGCCCTTAAGTGCCAGTTAATTGGCCACTTAAGGGCCTTGATTGGCCTGGGGCGGGTGGACTACTTCTTGCCACCGCCACCCCGCATTAAATTGCAGCGGGAGTGGGAGGGTGTCAGGAACAGTCCCCTCCCACTGCCCACTCAATTTTCCCACCCCCGCCCCTAGCCCACTCGCTTGGGGGGTGGGGGGCGGGATGCATAAATTTCCAGCCATCATCTTTGTTTCAAGGGACTGATGAGGACAATACACTGTGACACTATGCATGCTCTGCAGATCTTCCTGAAGGAGGTACCAGCGGCTGAATTTTCATTATGGAGTTGGGAACACGATGGAGTTGATGGAATGCATCCCCAGGCAACACCCCATTTCCCTTATACCTCCCTGGAGGCACTCATTGATTCAGTGTCAGAGAAGAGACAGCTGTCCGCCCCGGCCTCAGGAAGGAGAAATTCGCCCAGTGAGACCATGAGGGCTTGGATGGAGCTGGCCATGGAGGGCAGCAGCTGGGAACCCATGAGAAGGACCTGAGTCGAGTGTAGAAGAAGTTCACTTACCTCTTGTGGTCTGGTAAGGTGAGTGGCCAGTGGCATCCAGTTCATTGGGCACCAACTCTCTAAGCACCAGAATGCACGCGAGCTGATCTCACAGAATGCCCATAGTTTTTTCTCACAGTGCCAGTGTAAGTCAACAGTCACTACACTGAAATGCAGCCACCCTTACATATGGAGCAACACTCAGATGGGGACATCACTGAGGGAACATCAGCCCAGGCGTATGTCTTGCTGGAAGAGAGAAAAAAAAACTTTCTCCTCTCATTCTGCAGGAAAAGAGAGGCCAGAACAGGAGTTGGAATGGCCCTGACAGCAGTGGAGGAGGTGGCACTGGAGATCACCAGGACGCCATCGAGGCATTTGGTGACGGATGGCGAGATGGGAGGCCATGAGCAACAGGTTCATTGAATAGCTCTTTCTTGAGGTGAAGGACATGGAGGAGACTCCTGCCCAATGTGAACTATGGATCTTAGACCACTGTCATCTGAGGGATTGGTTGTGCTGGGGCACTTGTTCAGTAGGACCAATTCTCATTGCCATTTTTATGCATCCCCCATGTTAATCTGTTAATGGTGTATTGTTACAACTGAGGTGGGAGGAGTGCACTGTTTATTCTAGTCCCACTTCTCCACAGGTCGCAACATATATTTAAATTTAGCCATTTACCGAAATAATCAATCATATACGCTATTTTTCCCAGAATAAAACGCACCAAGCAGGTTTCTTTAATAAACAACAAAATTAACAGTTTATAATAAATCAGGTCCTAACCAATAATGAAGTAAAACATACACACTAATTGAAATATTAAAGCTCCCTCATTTATCCTTGCCCTCAAACACACATATACAACAGACACCAGTTAACCAGGGAAAAAAAAGGGATTTTTGTTTACAACTGTTACAAAGAAATAGAAAGAATAATTTAAAAAAACACTTAGGCTGAAAAGAACATATGGAAAGATGTCCTTTGTTTTGGTTAGGCGTTCCCAAATGCGTAGAGGCAGCCATCGCTAGGATTGTCTTAGAACAGTTCTTTCCAGGCTATGTTGAAGATCAGTTTACGTAGGCTTTCCAAGAGATGCAGCTATATAGGCTCCAAATAGATCTTACAGCAGGAATGCAGCAAGAAAGTTTTGGTTCCCACACATTCAATATGTAAAGTTCCTTTAAACATACAGGGTTTCTTCAAACACAGGAGGGCATAGGAAACTGCCACTCTAGATACAGGATGTGTTTTCAAAAGAGAGAGAACTGAGCTGTTCTTTCCTCTGGCAGGCAAAATCAACTGGATTTTTTTAACAGCTTAAATTAAAACTGAAAACATTCCAGAAGTCAAGTCTCCTGACGACCATAAATCTTGGCCTGTCACTCCTTTGTAAATACCTCTCCAACTCAAAAACAACCTCTGCTGGGTTATTTGAAAACAGGTGCCTTCCAGTAACTGTTTACAGTTCAAACTCAGTTCAAACCTTCTGATGACCTACTTTAAAAAACACACACACAGTTCCAGCATGTATGGAATCCTTTACAGTTTTAAAACACAAATTCTCAAAATTGAACAAAAAAATGGAGACACTTGTAACAGTATCAATTATTTGATGATATGCAGGTGGAGGGTGTTAATTGGGCTCTTACTTCAGCACTTATAAGCAGACACTTAACTGAGACTGGTGAAAGGTTTGAGTGAGGAGCTACATGTTTATAATCCTTTTACTCTGTACAGTAAAAGTGAAACTGGTTAAAGATAGGCTCCAGCATTATCCTTCCATGACAAGTTTTCTGGAGTTTAACACCCCATGGGCCAGTTGCAGAGTGGGACCAGAGTGGACCTGCCATTTCGGCACTGACATCCGCGGTGGGGGGCCCTGTGACAGAGGCAACCCCCACGGGCACCTTCAAGACAGGAACGGAAGCCAAGGGCATCTCAACCGGTGGCAGAGAATAGAGAACAGGCTGCCTCCACCTCATCCTCTGCCACAGGGGGAGCACCACCCCCACCCCCACAACTCCCCCCCCCCCCAGCCCCGCCGCCGTAGAAGTGTTAGGGAGAGGAAGGCACCACTGTGTTGAATTCACCTAATGAGTTACCTGGGTGCTATATTCTACATCAGTCTGTTATTTTGTTTGCCTCACAATATATCTTTATTTCACCACTCTGACAGGTGTGTTGTTGATGTCTCATTTCAAAAGGAGAATGTCACATTGTGGGATGGGTGGCGGGGTTGTGAGGCCCTGGGAATGTTATGTACCCATGTCTTATGATGTTGGACAACATTGGGTGGAGGAATCCTCCATCTGCATGTTCATGGCTACCAATAGGACCTCGCAGTGAAGGATCATGGCGGTGAAATAGCTCTGTATGCTGGAAGGTGAGTTGTGGGGTCATCAGATGCAAAGGCTCAGGGGAGATCAGGTGAAGCGCTGCTGAATCAATGTGGCCTTTGCTGCCATGCTAACCTGCAGTTCACACTAAGGGCTGGGATGCCGTTGACAGGCGCCTCTGCTGCCTAGGTGCCAGCCACCTCCAGAACTATCCATTCCTCCTCCTCTTTCTCTTTCCAGTCCTCCTCCGACGTGGAGTGGAATTCCAGCTCCTCCTTCACATCCATCTCAAGGCCTCTTTCCAGTGTCATGTTATGCAGGGCACAGAGGACAACCATGATATGGGAGATTCTGGCTCGTCGTACTGGAGGGCACCACCCGACCAGTCAAGGCAATGGAAGCACATCTTCTAGAGGCCAATAGTCTGTACAATGCGGGTCTGTGTTAGGAGATGATTATTGTATTAGCACTTCTCTCCATCCATGTCTGGATTTCCAACGGGCGACAGGAGCCATCTCTTTGGTGGATAACTCCTATCTCCTAGCAGCCACCCACAGAGTCTGGATGTCGGCCTGAAGAGGCGTGGTACCTGGGACTCTCGCAAGATGAAGGAGTCATGGCAGCTGCCCGGGAATCGGACACAGACCTACAAGATTTACGTCCTATGGTCACAGACCAGCTGGACATTCAATGCGTGGTAGCCCTTTCTCTTCAGGAATCTGACTGGCTGGACTGTTGGTGGAATCGATGACCCCCTGGACTTGAGGGAATCCATCGATGGTAGCAAAGCCCTCTGTGCATGCGCTGGCCCATCTGTGTCAAAGTGGATGTTATCTCTCACACTCCTGAACATGGCATCTATGAGCTGGCTGATGGCTTGATGAGCTGCTGACTGCGAGACGCCACCTAGGTCTGCAACTGATCCCTGGAATGACCTGGTTGCATAGAGGTTTAGCATGACCTTGACACCTGCAGGTAAGGGACTGCCACAGGGGACTTGAGCCTAAAGTCATTGTGGATCAGAGCATGCAGGTCTATGGCCATCTGCCTAGATAGGCACAGCCTCCTACAACACTGGAGCTCTGTCATTTGCAGGTAGCTGACTCTTGGGTGGTAGATCCAATGTCTAGGGTCGTGCCTTTTTCCTCTTGCAGCATCCCCATTGTGCTCCTCTGGCCTCCTACTGTCCAGGAGGGTGCATCTGCTACAGCTGTGGAGGCGGTGGCGTAGTGGTATTGTCACTTGACAAGTAACCCAGAGACTCAGGGTATTGCTCTGGGGTCATGGGTTCAAATCCCACCATGGCAGAAGGTGGAATTTGAATTCAATTAATAAATCTGGAATTAAAAGCTAGTCTAATGATGGCCGTGAAACCATTGTCGTAGAAACCCATCTGGTTCCTAATGTCCTTTCGGGAAGATAAACTGCTGTCCTTACCTGGTCAGGCCGACATGTGACACCAGACCCATAACAATGTGGTTGACTCTTACATGACCTCTGAAATGGCTTAGCAAGCCACTCAGTTGTATCTAATTGCTACGAAGTCAATAAGGAATGAAACCAGACGGACCACCCGATATCAACCTAGGCACTGGAAATTACAACAGCAAACCCAGCCCTGTCGACCCTGCAAAGTCCTCCTTACTAGCATCTGAGGGCTTGTGCCAAAATTGGGAGAGCTGTCCCACAGACTAGTCAAGCAACAGCCTGACATTGTCATACTCACAGAATCATATCTTACAGACAATGTCCCAGACACTGCCATTACCATCCCCAGATACGTCCTGTCCCACCGTTAGGACAGACCCAGCAGAGGTGGTGGCATGGTGGTATACAGTCAAGAGGGAGTTGCTCTAAGAGTCCCCAATATTGACTCCGGACCCCATGAAGTCTCATGGCAGTAGATCAAACATGGGCAAGGAAATCTCCTGTTGATTACCACCTACCTCCTCCACCCCACCTCAGCTGATGAATCAGTACTCCTCCATGTTAAAAACAACTTGGAGGAAGCACTGAGGGTGGCAAGGGTGCAGAATGTACTCAGATGGGGTCTTCAATGTCCATCACTAAGAGTGGCTCAGTAGCAACATTACTGACCCAGCTGGCTGAGTCCTAAAGGACATAGCTGCTAGACTGGGTCTGTGACAGGTGGTGAGGGAATCAACAAGAGGGAAAAACATACTTGATCTCGTCCTCACCAGTCTGCCTGTTGCAGATGCATCTGTCCATGACAGTATTGGTAGGAGTGACCACTGCACAGTCCTTGTGGAGACGAAGTCCCGCCTTCACATTGAGGATACTCTCCATTGTGTTGTGTGACACTACTTTCGTACTAAATGGGATAAATTTTGAACAGATCCAGCAGCTCAAAACTGGACATCCATGAGGCGCTGTGGGCCATCAGCAGCTGCAGAATTGCTCTCAACGACAAGCTGTAACCTCATGGCCCGGCATATCCCCACTCTACCATTACCATCAAGCCGGGGGACCATCCTGGTTCATTAAAGAGTGCAGGAGGGCATGCCAGAAGCAGCACCAGGCATACCTCAAAATGAGGTATCAACCTGGTGAAGCTACAACCCAGGACTAGTTGCATGCCAAACAGCTTAAGCAGCATGTGATAGACAGAGCTAAGCAATCTCACAACCAACAGATCAGATCTAAGCTCTGCAGTTCTGCCACATCCAGTCATGAATAGTGGTGGACAATTAAACAACTAACTAGAGGAGATGGCTCCACAAATATCCCCATCCTCAATGATGGGGGAACCCAGCACATCAGTGCAAAAGATAAGGCTGATGCATTTGCATCCATCTTCAGCCAGAAGTGCTGAGTGGATGATCCATCTTGGCCTCCTCCTGAAATCCCCAGCATCACAAATGCCAGTCTTCAGCCAATTCAATTCACTCCATGTGATATCAAGAAATGACAGAAGGCACTGGATACTGCAAAGGCTATGGGCCCTGACAACATTCCGGCAATAGTGCTGAAGACCTGTGCTCTAGAACTTGTCACGCCACTAGCCAAGCTGTTCCAGTACAGCTACAACACTTGATTCTAGCCAGCAATATGGAAAATTTTCCGGGTATGTCCTGTACACCAAGAGCTGGAGAAGTCCAACCCGGCCAATTACCGCCCCATCAGTCTACTTTCGATCATCAATAAAGTGATGGAAGGTGTTGTAGACAGTGCTATGAAGATGCACTTGCTTAGCAATAACCTTCTCAGTGACGCTCAGTTTAGGTTCCGCCAGGGCCACTCAGCTCCTGACCTCATTACAGCCTTGGTTCAAACATGGACAAAAGAGATGAACTCAAGAAGTGATGTGAGAATTGACATCAAGGCAGCATTTGACTGGGTATGGCATCAAGGAGCCCAAACAAAACTGGAGTCAATGGAATCGGGGGAAAACACTCTGCTGGTTGGAGTCATACCTAGCGCAAAGGAAGATGGTTGTGGTTGTTGAAGGTCAATCATCTCAGTCCCAGGACATCACTGCAGGAGCTCCTAAGGGTAGTGTCCTAGGCCAAACCATCTTCAGCTACTTCATCAATGACCTTCCTTCAATCATAAGATCAGAAGTGGGGATGTTCGCTAATGATTGCACAATATTAAGCGCCATTCCTGACTCCTCAGATACTGAAGCAGTCCATGTAGAAGTGCAGCAAGACCTGGACAATATCCAGGCTTGGGCTGATAAGTGGCAAGTAACATTCGCGCCACACAAGTGCCAGGCAATCACTATCTCCAACAATAGATAATCTAACCATCTCCCCTTGACATTCAATGGCATTATGATCACCATCAACATCCTGGGGGTTACCATTGACCAGAAGCTGAACTGGAGTAGCCATATAAATACCATGCTTACTAGAGCAGGTCAGAGGCTAGGAATCCTGTGGCGAGTAACTCATCTCCTGCTTCCCGAATGCCTGTCCACCATCTACAAGGCACAAGTCAGGAGTGTGATGGAATACTCTCCACTTGCCTGGATGGGTGAAGCTCCAACAACATTCAAGAAGTTCAACACCATTCAGAACAAGCAGCCCTCTTGATTGGCACCCCATCCACAAACATTCACTCCCTCCACCACCGATGCACAGTGGCAGCAGGTATGTCATCTACAAGATGCACTGCAGCAGCGCACCAAGGCTCCTTAGACAGCACCTTCTAACCCTGTGACCCCTACCACCTAGAAGGACAAGGGCAGCAGATAGAAACATAGAAAATAGGAGCAGGAGTAGGCCATATGGCCGTTCAAGCCTGCTCCACCATTCATTATGATCATGGCTGATCATCCAACTCAATAGCCTGTTCTGGCTTTCGCCCCATACCCTTTGATCCCTTTAGACCCAAGAGCTATATCTAACTCCTTTTTGAAAACATTCAATGTTTTGGCCTCAACTGCTTTCTGTGGTAGCGAATTCCACAGGCTCACCACTCTCTGGATGAAGAAATTTCTCCTCATCTCTGTCCTGAAAGGTTTACCCCGTATCCTTAGAGTATGACCCCTGGTTCTGGACTCCCCCACCATCGGGAACATCCTTCCTGCATCTACCCTGTCATGTCCTGTTAGAATTTTATAGGTTTCTATGAGATCCCCCCCATAAAATTCTAACAGGACTTGACAGGGTAGATGCATGGGAACACCACCACCTGCAAGTTCCTCATCAAGTCACACACCATGCTGACTTGGAACTATATCGCTGTTCCTTCACTGTTGCTGGGTCAAAATCCTGGAACTCCCTTCCTAACGGCACTGTGGGTTTACCTACCCCACATGGACTGCAGCGGTTCAAGAAGGTGGCTCACCACCACCTTCTCAAGGCAATTAGGGATGGTTAATAAATGCTGGCATAGCCAGAGATGTCTACATCCCATGAATGAATTTTAAAAAAGCTCATCCTGGTTGCTATGCCCAATGTCAGAGTAGCCTGTTCCCATATCAACTCCCTCATCTGGGCTTTGTGTGTTCACCAGGCCTTCCCCTGCCAACCACAGCTGCCCCAGTGATGCCAGTGGCCTCACATCCCTCCCTCACCACTTCCTATCACTCACCACTGAGTAAAGCAAATCTTACAGCTCCAGCAATGGCAACTCTGTGGGACTTTTGGAGCAACTGACCTTTATTTGTGCCTCTGCATTATTTTAATCTGCCCTTCCCATAGCCCTCATGGCCCCCCCAGATTGTTCATGACTTGTACACCCTGCCGTGTTCTAGACATGGCATTTTCAATGTTCCCTTCCTTTAAAAATTGAAAACTGCTGTTGATAAGCCTCTTAATGAGCTCCTCAATGAGCTCAACAGGCACTTAATTAGAGGTTCCCTCTCTCCAAACTTTCCTTTAAAAATGGCTTCACATTCTAGAGGTGGCAAAATCCAGAGTTGACCTCTGAGAATGCGATCTTCAAATCGCATGTACCCGCTCCCAGCAGACTTTAAAAATCTGGCCCCAGAGCTCTGTAAGTGCATTTCTAATAAGCCTCAGACTGTGCTAATTTATTTTCACTCCAAGGAACTTTTTGTTATACTGCAACATAGTGCTTCCCACTCAACAGCCTTCTTACCTCAGACCACACAGAAACTGGGAGATATGTGCATGCAACAATCTTCCCCCAATTGCTGGCGACTCTCAGATATTTGTCACTCGTAATGATTTACATAGACAGACATTTCTAGGCTCAAATCTTTTTTGTTGGGACAGAGACGTGATGCAATGGCTTTCCACTCCCTTCCTCTTCACTGCACATGATTCACTCTGTTGCAACAAAGAGAAATATCGACAATAGCTCACCAGTGCTTGTGACTTCCAGACAGCACATCAGCCATTGTAAAACACCATCCCACTGATGACTTGAGTTCATGAATCAATGCCAGTTGCTATCCCATTACCAGTAACTTTGTTATTTCAAGCACAATTGTAAAACTTAAATGTTATACCTGTCCCTTTTTTTCAATTTTAAAATTTTATACCTGGATTTTTAAAAAATCTCTGATAGTATTTAATTCTCATTAATGTAAAATTCTCTGTGTACCAGGCAGTATCCTGTCCTCAACCAATATATAGACAAGCATACTTTCAGCAGGGATTGATGAATTGTGTTCAGGAGAATACCTGATTGATAATAGCTTGAAAACAAACGAAAAGGAACGGAATAGAGTAACAGTCAGAAATTGTGCTTTAGGTACCACAGGTAAAGGGAAGATTAAAAGGTGTAAAGTAAATAAACCAGGAGAGAGAAATAAGAAATGTGTGAGTAAAACATTAGAGCAGAAGGACAGGTTTATACAAACGCATAGAGTATAAGGAACAAATTGAATGAATTGCAGGCACAAATTCAACTTGGAAGGTATAACATGGTACCCATTACTGAGATATGGTTGCAAAAGGGTCAGGACTGGAAACTAAATATACTAGGTTCTAATCTCTACAGGAAAGATCAGGAAATGGTAGAGAGGGAGGAATAGCCTTAGTGATTAAGGATGAAATTACTTCAATGGTAAGAAAGTATATAATGAGGGGTAAGCAGGCAATGGAGACATTACGGGCAATGCCTCCTCTAATTTTTTTTTTGTGCGTGGTCTTTTTTTTAAGTGTGTGGGACCTTTAAATTTTTTGCACAGTTGCACGGTAACTTAAAGGCGCCGACTTATGCTCAGCTTGTGTGGGACCATCCGAATTGTTGAGTAGCCACACAGCCACGTAGCTTAGAGGGAACATTGATTATGGCTAGAATTAAGAAATAGAAAAGGATTTAAGACTGTATTGGGAATTGGATGTAGGCTTCCTAGTAGCAGCTGTGAAGGGGTAGATTGTCTCAATGCAAATATTAGACAAGCATGTAGCAAAAGAAGAATGGTTTTAATGGGGGATTTTAATTTTTATATAGATTGGGAAAAGCAGACTAGCACGTCAGAAAGGTAATGAATTTATCGAGTCTATCCAGGATAGTTTTCTGCCGCTATATGTTCTAGAATCAACAAAGGGGCATAACATCTTAGATTTAGTAATGAGCAACGAGCCAGATTTGATTAACAGCCCAACAGTGCATGAACATTTATCCAATAGCAATCATAATATGATCAAGTTCAACATAGTGTTTGAATAAGAGAAACATAAAACAGCTACTAAGATTCTAGATTTAGGAATGCTGACTTCAATGGAATGAAACAGATACTGTCCACCGTTAACTGGGCAAATCTATTTATGGGTAAAATGACAGAAGATCAATTCGTGGAGTGGATGGGGGGGTGGAGGGGGGGGGGGGTTCAAAAAATTTATGTGATACAGAACTGGCTTATACCCCTAAGGGGCAAGAGCTCTACATGCCAAAAAAGATAGACCTGGACAACTAAAACAAGGCAAGTGAAAACTTAAACTAAAAGAAAAAACATGCAAAATCCAATAAAAAGAACCTGGCAAATGGGAAAGATATAAAGAACAGGAAAGGCTGACCAAACAGATAGTAAGAGCTACAAAAAGGAGTATGAAAAGAAATTTGCAAGGAATTTCAAAATGAACATTTTTTGTTTGCAATTATATTAGGAATAAGGGGGTGGTCAGCAGCAATGTGTACTCCTTGAAAACTGATCATAGTGATATTGTCAATGAAAATAAGGAAATGATGGACATGTTGAATAATTACTTTTTGTCAGTATTTACAGTAGAGGAAGAGGTCTGCATTGCAAACATCCCAAGGGAACTATTATTGGATCAGTGACAAGGATTCACCAAAATTAATGTAAGCTATATAACAGTAAGGAAGAAAATAATCGCACGATAGAGTGACAAATCCCCAGGACCAGACGATTTATATCCCAGGATTTTAAACAAAGTAGGTAACAATAGTGAAGATGTCCTAATTACAATCTTCCAAAGTTCTCTCAATTCATGGACTGTTCCTTTAGATTGGAAAATGTTACATGTCACTTCATTATTTAAGCAAGTTCACAGAAGGAAACCAGGAAATTATAGACCTAACATCTGTTATTAGGATATTGCCAGAGTCCATGATTATGGATAGAGTGATGATATACCTTGAAATCTAATCAGAGAGAGCCAGCATGGATTTGTAAAGGACAGGTCATGCCTGACTAACATGACTGATGTTTTTGAAGCGGTAACTAAAGTAGTGGACAGGGGAATGTCTATGAGTGTTATTTATGTGGACTTCCAGAAGGCATTTGATAAAGTTCCTCATCGGAGACTATTAGTTGAAGTCCATGGAATAGAATGCAAATTACTGACCTGGTTAGGAATTTGGCTGAGTGGCAGAAGACAGAGAGTGGCGATAATGGGCAGGTACTCTAGTTGCAGGATGTCACTAGTGGTGTCCTGGAAGGATCTGTGCTAGGGCCTCAATTATTCATCATATTTATAGGTGACTTAGATGATGGAATAGAAAGCCACATATCCAAATTTGCTGATGACGCAAAGATAGGCAACATTGTAAGCAGTGTAGATGAAAGCATAACATTACAAAGGGATGTTGATAGATTAAATGAATGGTCAAAATTGTGGCAAATGGATTTCAATGGAAGCAAGTCTGAGTCATCTACTTTAGACCAAACAAAAAGATAGACCAGGGTACTTTCTAAATGACAAAAAGCTAGAAACAGTGGAGGTCCAAAAAGACTTGGTAGTCCAGGCACAAAGATGATTAAAATATCATGAACAGATATAGAAAATAATCAAAAGGGCTAGTGAAATGTTGTCCTTTACATGTACAGGACTAGAATATCAGGGGGTAGAATTCATACTTCATCTATGCATAGACCTAGCTGGACCACCCCTTAGGAAGGTTAAAATGGCCTTGGAGGGAGCGCAACATTGATTTACCAGAATGATACTGAGACGGTGGCACTGGGCTAGTAATCCAGGGGTCCAGACTAATTTCCTGGGAACATGGGTTCAAATCCCACCATGGCAGCTGGTGGAATTTAAATTCAATTAATTAAAACTAAATATGGAATTGAAAGCTATCTCTGTAATAGTGCCATGAAACTATCATTGATTGTCGTAAAAACATATTAGTTCACTAATGTCCTTTCGGGAAGGAAATCTGCTGTCCTTACCTGGTCTGGCCTACATGTGACTCCAGACCCACAGCAATGTGGTTGACTCTTAACTGCCCTCTGAAATGGCCTAGCAAGCCAGTCATTTGTCAAGGGAAATTAGGGATGGGCAACAAATGCTGGCCATGCCAGTGATGCCCACATCCCATGAAAGAATAAAAAAAACTCCAAGGGTTAAGTTACAAGGAGAGATTACACAAACTAGGGTTGTATTCCCTGGAATTTAGAAGGTTAAGCAGTGATTTGATTTAAGTTTTCAAGATATTAAGGGGAACAGATAGGGTAGTTGGAGATAAACTATTTCCACTGGTTGGGGAGTCCAGGACTCAGGGCATAGTTTAAAAATTAGAGCCAAACCTTTCAGGAGTGAAATTAGGAAGCACATCTACACACAAAGGATGGTAGAAGTTCAGACCTCTCTGCAAAAGGCAAATGTTAATTTTAAATCTGAGATTGATAGATTTTTGTTAACCAAAGGTATTAAGGGATATGGGCCAAAGGTGGGTATATGCAGTGGGTATATGGAGTTAGGTTTGTGAAGAAAAAATCTGCTATGCCAAAGGAGGACTTTTTAATTCATCGATTGGAAGCCTATATTAAACTATTCATGAAACAAAAAGAGTTGGGATTCTACAGTTAATTTTTAAAAAAATTTGGCAGCCAGGATGGCCACTGGAATTTGCATTTGAACAAGGCCTCACAGAGGAGCCACGTGTCTGATGAGCCTGTACCCAAAACAAAGGCTTGCTCTATTGAGTGAACCACAGAAGACTGCTTTCATTAGCAAGACATTCAAAGTCATCCTGGGACATTAACATTGAAAGGGCCAAACCTTCCAGGTGTAATAGTTAACATCCTGAGGCTTGAGGGACTGAAATTCCTAAACTTAAATCTCATTAGAAGGTTCCAGACAATACACTGAGGCAGTCATGTGACCTCATCTGTCCATTTCTGTGAAAGCTGCGAGTTTCCCTTGGACAAAGCAGACAAGCCCAGTGACTCATTCTGGGCAGAAGCCAGAAGGGCTCTCTCTCTCTCTCTCTCTCTTCAGAAGGCCTGGTGGGACATGTGAAGCCTAGCTACTGGGTGCTGGATCCAAGACAAAGACACCAGGGAAGAAAGCCACCTACAATTCTGTCTCCAAGAAAATCCTGAGCCAGGTGGGTACACTTCTACCAGTCAAAGACCCCAAGAACACAACTTCAGCCGGAAGTCAACAGAATCACCCAACCCCACAGACTGTGTATTCATTTTTATTTGTTTTGGACTCTAATCCAATCACAAATCTACTTCTCATCACTCTGTAATCTATTTGTGTGTGTGATTCTCGTGTGAGCGTGTGTGTGAATGTGTAGCATAATTTTATTATTTTATTTAGATCGGGTTTAGATTATTAAGTATAATAAACTCATCTCTTTTTTGCTTAAACCCAAGAAAACCTGTCTGATTGGTTCTTTTGTGATCACAACAAAGGTAAAAGGTAAAACTTTCCACTGTTTAAAAAAGGAATAAACCGTGAAATAGTCAAAAAAGAGGAAGGACGAGAGGGGAGCCTTGTGACACCTCCTCGCCTGGTCGTAACAGGTTGCAGATCAGCCACTGAATGGCAGAACAGGCTTAAGAGGTTACCTGTATCTATGTTCCTGTGTTAGTGTCACTGGGTTAAGGAAGGTACAAAGACTCACTGTGGCATCCCTACCAAACTACTGAAGTCAGCTGACCTAGCACAGACTATTGATTGAACTTATGGTTTAGCCATTCACTAAACAAATTTACTGAACCATTGAATGAGACTCACACAGAGATTTCTTTATCAACACATTCCCTGGGAATGCCATTTTTTTTTCCAAATTTAAACAATTTCACATTAGTAAACAGCCCAGAGGACAAACTGACATACTCAATATATTTCTGCTAAAATCAAACTGTTTACTTCCAGTTATTAAACTCAGCTACATTATTGAAATATGTTTATTTCACAAGAATTGTAATATGTAGCTTGCATGCAAAAGTAGTTGTAAATCACAGAGAGAGCATCTGCTGAGCCTTTCTGGCTGAAATGAAAGCGATTAGTGTGGCAAATTATACATTGTGCACGATTCCAGCCCAGCTTCTTGAGATGATTGGCAAAGTGCGATATTGGCTTCATTTGGGAAGTTTCCAACCATTTCCTATTGCGAATGACCGATTAATGCAAAATTGCCCACAAAGTGGCTGGTGGGATATGATAGAAAGGTACACCACAAATCCCACCCCCCATGCCACCTCCCCCCCCCACCCCCAACCAACACCAGAGGATGAGAGGGAGTCTCAGGGATCAAACCACCCCACCAGCTCCCCCAGGGGTTTATGGAGAAGACCTGCCTGATTCCTGTGGTCCTGCAGTCTGCGCTGGAGTGCTCCCTGTCCATTTGAAAGCAAAGTCTGACTGTTGTTGTGTTTTCTACTTTCTACCAACCACACTAAGAGGAATGGGAACTCAGTTAGGTGGGTTCTGTTATTTGAAGAGAAGAGACTATATACAACAATATCTGGGAGGCTAGTTAACATGTCTTGTCTCTAGGACTGCTCCTATCTTCTGCCTGATGATTATATGAGTATATATACATCACATCCTGTTTGGTGATGCACAGCAGTTTTAGGTATGCTCCTTCAAGGTATACCACCACAACTGTGAATGGGAGAATATATTGTTTGTGGAAACTTGACTTTGTGGCTGCACTATACCTGACTTGGAAGTGCTTGATGCTGACAGTGGGTGGTAAAAGTCTTCCAATCCCTAGCAGTGATATCTTGGAAATAAAATGTGTGATGCTATTTTTAAAAGTTCAGAAATGATATCTACAATATGGGCTGAATTTAGCACACAGAAAATTGATGTGTTGGGTTCAGATCAGATGTTAACATTTTAAAGATCTTAAAGCCCCACTCCAACTCGCCCACTTACAGGTTTTATAGAGGCGGGATAAAGGGCAGACAGCCAACCTGCCCCCAGGAGATGGGTTGGCAATTTAAGTGTTTAATGAGGCTGGCAGTCTCTGATTTAAGCTGCTTTGCTAGTATTAGAGTGGGTGGCCAGGCCCCCAGGCCTTGGGAAACTCAATGGCTGAAGTGAGGTGAGGACAGCTTCAGGGAGAAGGTAAGTGATCTTCACAGCACTGCTTGTGGGCTGGGAGGACCAGACATGCTTCCCCCAGCCCCCAAACATACCCTTCAGTTCTCCTTTCCCCCAAGGTTGTGGAATGGATGACCCTCCACCCTACAGAATTGGGGATTGAACCACACCACCCTGCATCCCCCTGGGACAGGGCCTGTCTGATCCTGTGGTCCTGTGGTTTGCTCCGGAGTGCTCCCTGCCCAACTGGAAGTCAAGCCTGTCAATCAGGCTAACTTCTGGGCAGAAAACCTATCAGGCCCAAAAGCCACATGGTGTGGAGTTAAAACGCCTGAGAATGTGGGGAAAGCTAGACCACATTCGAAACTCCATTGCCCCCCCCACCCACCAACCCCCTGCCCCCCACACCGCCACCTATGTAACCTGACCCTATTAATATTTAAGACTATGAATCTGATGGTATATTTGAAATAAAATTCTCATCTGTCTAGTTATTCAGAAGGTTGTAGCATGATTGAAAGATATTGTGATTTACTACTAGATTGTAACCTAAAAGAGAGATTCAAAGTCACTGCAGGAATTTCTCCTTATACAGAGCACTACAGTAGACTTAGTACATCAATATCACCAGATGTTGCTCATACAGGGGGAACATCGTCTTATCAGGAGGTTTCTACTGAAATCAGGAGACTTAACAGTTCTGCACTCAGATAGGCTGCAAAGATTTGAAAGACAGTATCAGGCTAGGAGAGCACAGGCTCCACTGAGGCTGAGGTTTAGACACATTAGCACAATAATGTAGGGAGCAGCACTTTGCCAACTGGGAAAGCTTGCTGCTGGCTGAGTGCAAAGGTAAAAATGTTGTATTGCTCAGCACCCTCAAGCTTCCTTTTGATAAACATGACTGAATACATGGGACAGCTCGGCTGAGGTTTGAGGCTCGGTTGAGTCCATTCAACTGAAGACAACATTTAGATTTTTTAATATAAAATAAAAAAAGAAAATGTTGGAAATACTCAGCAGGTCTGGCAGCATCTGTGGAAAGAGGAACAGAATCATGGAGGTGGCCACGCACACATGGATTCAATTCAAGAACATTGAGGACTGAAGCCTTTAGACCTCTCAGACCAGAGAGGAAACTCCTCCAGATGAATCGTTTGGGCCGCAGGTGCTGCCTTTGCTGCCGAAAGCCCCATCATTGGGCAGAATTGACAAGTTCTGATAAGAGTTCAGATGAGAGTTCTGAAGATAGGTCTTGACCTGAAACGTTGGACTGAATTTTTCCTGCCTCATCGTGGTGGGCTTGGAGACAGAGGGCTGGAAAATTAGAGGCGTGGGAGGGTGCCTTGTCAGGATGGCTCCACAACTCTTGCCCGCCAGTGGGGAGCTTTCCCAGGGATGGTCTGTGAATGAAATCAGCTGCCTGCTCCACAGAGGCAGGCAGCCAATTACAATTGTTAAGACCTCAATTAGGTGTGATTTTCTGATCTCTCCAACAGTTTGCCCTTGGTGGAGGCCGTCAGCTCAATGGAGGTGATGTCTCTGCCCAGTGATGGGGCTTAAGGCAGCAAAGGCGGCACCTGCGGCCCAAATGATTCATCCGGAGGGGTTTCCTCTTTGGTCCGAGAGGTCTAAAGGCTTCAGTCCTCATAGTTATTGAATGGAATCCATGCATGCGTGCCGCCTCCATATTGAGGTGGCCTTGCAGTCCCCAACCTGCCTCAGCAATGCCCACCTTTCCAAGCTGCCGGCCCTCTGATTGTACCTAGGAGCCTACCCGAGCATGGAGGCAGCCAATTAGGAGGTACGTTCCCATAAGATTGGGCAGACAGTTTTGCTGCTGGCAAGTGTGGGCTCAGGACCCTGATTTGGTACTGACTTTGGGGTCCTGAAGCCCATTGGAAAATCCAGCCCGTTAAGTCTGTTTCTCTCTTCACAGCATCCATAGTATTTTGCTCGTGTTTTAGTTTTTAAAACCTTGTGTAGGTGAAAAAATAGCGAAGACAGATATGTAGAATGGAAAAGTATGTGTTAGGGGAAATAGAACTGTAAGCTCAGTATGACGGTGACACATAGCTGTAGGCACTAAAAGGGTTGAGACCTGATTAGTTTTGCACAGTTTTAACGAGCCCTTTGTCTTGTCTTATAGATCTGTGATAAGCAGAATACATTGTGAGCTGAAAAAAAAGAGCACGGAACAATATGTGTACTGGCACATAGGCACTGTTACAATAATATATAAATATGGAAGTGAACAGCGATCGTTGAGCAGTCTCTCTCGAGCGGATCGAGCGAGCTGCAACCCCTTTATGCATACTTGCATTGAATAAACCTTTGCTTGTTTGTACCCTCAGCTGTCTCCATGTCAAGTGTCTTTTGATACTCCACAATGCCGTGTCTTCCTGTATTGTTGCTACATAGAATACCATTTCAATATTATTGCAGCTGATTCAAAAATTGGCCGCATGGTAGATAGTGAGCAGTATAGCTATAGGCTCCAGGAAGATATCGATGGACTGGGCAGAAAAGGGGCATATGGAATTCAACCCGGAGAAGTGTGAGGTGATGCATTTGGGGAGGTCAAATAAGGCAAAGGAATACACGATTAATGAGAAAACACTGAGGGGTGTAGAGGAAGTGAGTGACCTTGGAGTGAATGTCCACAGATCCCTGAAGGTAGCAGGACAGATCGATGAGGTGATTCAGAAGGCAGATAGAATCCTTTCCTTTATTAGCCGAGGTATAGAATATAAGAGCAGAGAGGTTGTGCTGGAACTATATAAATAGTTAGTTCAGCCACAACCTGAGTATTTGTGCAGTTCTGGTCACCTCATTACAGCAAGGATGTAATTGCATTGGAGAGGATACAGAAGAGATTTATGAGGATGTTGCCAAGACTGGAAAAATGCAGCTCTGAGGAAAGACTGGATAGGCTAGGATTGTTCTCCATGGAACAGAGAAGGCTGAGGGGAGATTTTATTGAAAAGTACTAAATTGTGATGGGCCTGGATAGAGTGGAGGTGAAGGGTCTATTTACCTAAGCAGAGAGGTCAGTGACTAAGAGGCATAGATTTAAAGTGATTGGTAGAAAGATTAGATACAAAAAAAAATTTCACCCAGAGGGTGGTGGGGCTCTGGAACTCACTGCCTGAAAGGGTAGTAGAGGCAGAAACCCTCAACTCATTTAAAAGGTGTCTGGATATGCACCTCAAGTGCCAGAACCTGCAGGGCTACGGACCAAATGCTGGAAGGTGGGATTAGGCTGGGTGGCTCATTTCTCGGCCAGCGCAATGGGCCAAGTGGCCTCTTTCTGTGTCGTAAACTTTCTATGATTTTCATACTGAACATTAATGACCCTTTCACTAATCCTAAGATAATATATCCTTTTCACTACAGCCACTCAGCAGCTTCTTTTCTCTTCCAATGAGGACAAGAATATGCAGTCACATTACCATTCAATACAGCTCTACTGAAAAACGCTCTCTCATGTTGATTTCACCAAAGATTCTCGATAAAAACCTAGGAAACTGGTAAAAAGCTGCTTAGCAGCTTCAGGAAAGAGGGCCCTAATAGTTACCTGGAGCATTTGGGGAAAGACGAAAATGGTCGAAGAATCCAGTGAGGGTGGGGATGCGGAGAGCTTGCCGAACTTAACAGCAGGACATCGTTATCATTTTGTTTTATTTGTTTACTGCCCGGCAGCCAAAATAATATCCTGGTGGCTTAGGAAGAACTCCAGTGGCAGGAAGACACAGCCAGGGACCATTGGCAACCATTCCAGGCAGGCATTGGGAGGATGGAAGGTCGGCGATCGGGCCTGGGAGAAGGTAAGGCTGCAATGTGGAGGTGCAGGGGAGAGCCTACAATGTAAAGGAAGAAGAGGGATAAATAAGAAAGACAGAAAAAGTAAAAGAAAAACATAATTTTTTTTAAAATCTCCAACACGAAGTAAATTCTGAAAGAATGAGAATCCATACTTGCCTGTCTCTTTCATCTCTACGTCTTAATCATATCTGTCTTTCCCAATCTTCATTTCACTTTCTGTACACAGTTTAAATATAATTTATAATTCCTGCTTTATATTTCCTAGCTTAGACTGCGTGGCTCAGTGGGGATTCTTCAATGTGATTGGTTAAAGAGCCTCGCAGTTTTTTTATCCTGCTCACAGACACCACAAACCCTTGTAAAGGTGCCACACTGGAAAAGACATCTGGGCTGCATTTTCAAATCCAGGTTAGGAACCCAATGCCCGGATGAATTCCACGTTCCAACCCCGCATCTCAGCTGCATTGCTCTCGCAATGCCATCTTTAAATGTAAATGCCCTAATTGGGAAGGAGGTGCGTTCAGCCCCCAATTGATAGTGCCAAGCAACTCCAGGAGGCGGAGGCTGCCTGCCTGGTACCAGCAGCAAAGACAGGCAGCAGTCATGTTGGGGGCTACTACTGTCTTGTCAAAGAGAGCAGGCAACTCCTTACCGGGCCACCAGCGTCCCTGGGGATGGAAGTGGCCTAGAAGAAAAAAATGAAGGTTCAGCACTAACATCAGTGTAAGAAGGTGCATTAGAAAACAGTCTCAAGACAAATGTCAATAAGCTTTATTTGGCCCTGTGGCCAACCCGCCTGCGGTACGCTACTGTGTACCAGGCTGTACAGGTCAGCCAGAATAAAGATAAAAAAATTTAATTCTGCACCCAGCAGGCCCCTTAACAAGCTCCTTAAGGAGCTAAAGGAGCTGTTAAATGGAGGTAAGCGGGTTTCCCAAGACGACCTCCAGGAATGTGATTTTGAAATTGCACCCACACCAGCTCCTGATCCAGCAGCCCTTTGAAAATCTGGCCCCAGATTTGAGCAAGTCTCTGTCCAAAAGCCCACCAAACATTTGTGGGCAGCTGTCACAGAGGGAAACATTGAGTGCCGTTCCTTCACTGCTGATCACAAAATGTCTATCATAATTCCATAGTTATATAACATTTCAGCACTTTCAAGTGCTAAGTTTGCTTTCTGTTCCATTTGCCTTTGTTTTATGTTCAATTTTTGAAACAACACTTTCAAATTCTGTCTCAGTTTTTCTCCTTTAATTAACAGATGAAGGAGACAAGTTCCTGATTTATCCATCACTTTCATTGGCCACAATTGAAAAAACCTCAGCCTCCCTCACACAAGGTACATAAGTATACTTTCAAAATTGACAAATTAATTTTTCGGATTGAGTTAGGGTTGCTTATTAGATTACCAATTACCTTCAACCAGAAGGACAGCATTAACATTTCAAAAGAAGAAAAGTTTAAAGAAGATCTCATAATTAGATGCAAGGCATTACTTTTGATTTTGCAATAATGTTCTCATAATAAAGTATCAACATGAAGATCTAATTGGGGAATTTTGCTTTGCTTAACACCCAGGGAATGCCTCTCGGTACTGCAACACACATTGGGTTTCTGTCCCCATTTCAACAGATCAGAAGATTTTTTTTGATTCGTTCATGGGATGCGGGCATCGCTGTCTCGGACAGCATTTATTCCCCATTCCTAATTGTGCTTGAGAAGGTGGTGGTAAGCTGCCTTCTTGAACCGCTGCAGTCCTTGGGGTGTAGGTACACCAACAGTGTTGTTAGTAAGGGAGTTCGAGGATTTTGACCCAGTGACAATGAAGGAACGGCAATGTAGTTCCAAGTCAGGATGGTGTGTTGCTTGTAGGGGAACTTGCAGGTGGTGTTCACATGCATCTGCTGCCTTTGTCCTTCTAGGTGGTAGAGTTCACAGGTTTGGAAGGTGCTGTCGAAGGAGCCTTGGTGAGTTAGTTGCAGATGAGGAGGGCCATTTGGCCCATCTTAGTTCATCCACTCAAAATGATCCTAAAGCATCCAAATTTTTTTCAAGATCGTTCACGGAGTGCACGTGTCACTTATTTTTTCTTGCTCTGTGTAGTGCTGTACATCAGTCTGCACCAAATTTGATCATTTGATGTGCACTTACCTATTTTAGCCAATCCATCCTGCAATTTCTGAACTGCTTGGTAAAATTAATAAATTCAACCATTTTGAGTTGAGTTTCTGAATTCAGGTCATTTAGACAAATTATAAAATGTAGTCATCTCAACACCAAATCCGGAGTCACTCTGTTTAGTCTATCTCCATCACTGAACATAGCCCCTCCAATCTCTGGGGTAGAAATTGCTTATGGCCTGTTTTCAGGCTTACAACCATAGGTGCACATACAGCACATGCAGTACATGCTGTAACTGGGAGGCCCAAGGCCTCAGGACTCAGTTAAATCATTTGTGAGAGCTGCTGGTCCTTGTCGTGCCTCCAGAGCCAGCTTGCTCATTGCCAATGGATCAACTTAGGGCTGCGTGCCTTGCCGGCAGCTGTCCTCAGGTAAATCCCAGGGGTAGGGTGGGGGAGGTTACTGATCATGGACTGACAGGGACCCTCAGGAATGCTATGGAGCTGGGAGGGGCACGTCCCATCAAACCACACCAGGAAAACCTCTGCTCAGAACAGCTCGATTTCCTAAAGAGGTTCTAAAATAGGTGTTACACTTCCCATTAGCATATGCAAGGTGCCTCATACCTGTTTAAGAGGGATGCCCTGCATGCCTAAATAATGGCCCGACCCAATATTGAGTCAGAAGTCCTTCAGATGTCCTTGGGGCCACAAGGACAAAAGGTAGGGCGACCAAAGCCAGATCTCCCTGGATGACAAAAGAGATAGAGAGTAAGATGAAGCAGAAAAAGGGTGCATATGACAGATATCAGGATAATACAAGTGAGAACCAGGCTGATGGTAGACAGTTTAAAGGGGCAGAGAAAAAGGAAATAAGAGAGGCAAAGAGAGAGTATGAGAAGAGACGGGCAACTAACATAAAGGGGAATCTAAATGTCTTTTATAGGCATGTAAATACTGAAAGGATAGGAAGAAGATGGGTGGGGCCAATTAGAGACCAAAAATTTGATAGAGATGTTCAAAATCATGAGAGGTCTATACAAACAGAGAGAGAGAAACAGTTCCCTTTGGCAGAGAGGTTGAGAACCAGAGGACATAGCTTTAAGGTGATTAGCAAAAGAACCAGCAGCGACATGAGAATACACTTTTTTATACAGCAAGTGGTTACGATCTGGATTGCACTGCCTGTGAGGATGGTGGAGAAAGGTTAAATTGTGACTTTCAAGGGGGAATTGGACAAGCACTTGAAGATAAAAAATGGGCAGGGTTACAGGGAAAGGGAGGGGAATGGGAAAGGCTGAATTGCACTTGCGGAGAGCCAGCACAGACTCGACTGGCCGAATAAACTCCTTTAGTGTTGTAACCATTCTATGATTCTAAGACTTCAGTCTCTGAAATTGGCACTTGTTACTGTAGTATAAGGGCTTGAAAGGGTTAATGTTTGAGAAAGTGAGAGTAAACCCCTCCCACTTTTCTGATCATGATGTAATCGTCACATGGGTATTATGCTGGGAAGAAACCAGAAGCAGCACGTGGCTTATGGAGAGTGTAACTAATTATATGTATATAGCAAACAAGTTATTCTTTAGCCCTGCAAAGAACCTAAGACTTCTTTATACAACACTCGATCTACGCTACAACAATACACAACAGTTACACTATTTTCCAACTTATCACTACCAGGGGTTTTACCCTAATCCTTTGAATTTAATTAATAGGGCTGAATTTTAGTTCTGGGGTCAGGACCCTGATATCGGGCGTATTTCTGGGTGCTGACCCCACATTGCATCGATGCCTGATGCCCAACGCGATTTCTGACAAGCTGGCCAATTACTGGCCAGGGAGCATCCTCGCCATCCAATTAAGGACTGCAGGCAGGGTCCCAAGGAGGGCCAATAGAAGGTTCTCCAGTCCAGAGAGATTGGAAGCCTCACCTTTAGAGGTGGGCGCAGCCAATGCAGGTAAGAAAGAGAGAGAGGGCACATCACGATGGAGGTGCCCTTTCTACACTTTTCAAAATGAGCATATAAAAACTGATGCCTTGTAAAATGAGGCGCCCTTCCTGCGGGCTTGTTGCGGGGGGGGGGTTGGGGGGGGGTTCCTCCTTAGTGGGCAATTTGTGGCCCATGGGAGACCCACTCCAGGAACAAATTTACCCCCCAGTGTCCCCTCCCACTGGACTGAATGACTGAGCCTCAGCGGTGCTGCAGACACAGCTGAGCTGTCGGCCCTATGATTGGCTGGCAGCTCTTGGTGGGGGATCCCTGTCCCGCTAAAGTCTTTAAAGGGACGGGGATCCCGCCTCCTAAAACTTTGACACAAAAAGACCGGAGGATTGCTCCGGGGGTTGAGGGGTGCGGGCGGGGAAAGGTGGGGGCGGGAGTTCACGCCGCCTTTTCAGCCCGGCGCTGGGAGCCCCACCTCCAGCACAAAATCCAGCTCTTAGTCTTTGCTTCTCTTGTTTTCCCTCTCTGGTCTTATCTTTCCATGGATGACCTTTGTTTATTATTTTCCCCCGTATGCCCCCTTGTAGTTTAATTTCATTCTTCTCTTTCTAAACAGAAGGTCCTGCCAAAGGGTGGACCCTCACCTGGGGTACATTAAATCATAAATAATGTCAGTTGGAGTGCATTTTAGATCTGCTGTACATGATTTGTGTCTAGGCTGGGGGGAGGCAAAGAATATCACCCTAAAATATTCAGCCCCTATAAGCTCCTTAACTGACTTCCTAGAGCATTGTGTAAGAACAGATTTGCACACTACTGTTACTGCATGTTCTAGAATGCATAGCACAGTACTGGTGCCAGAGTACTGTGTTGTAATACAAGATTGTTACAAGCTCTTGTTTCTGTTTACATAGTACACCTTTTTTTGCCTCCTCTGCTTAGAACAGTGTGAGGTGCTAGCCAAGTAGCTCCTTAACATGTGGGAGTAGGTCAAGCAGTACTTACACAGAGGAAACTAAAACCACCAACCAGATTATGAATGTTTCCTTTGTTTTTTAATCAAATGTAAACTAAGTCATCCCTCAGCTCCATTCCCAGCTCCAGTACAATTCCAATTGGTTTCCCAGCAGTTAGAGATATGCTTCAGCCGACCAAGTCAACACAAGATTGGCAGTTTGCTCTATGAAGAGATGATAAGGGCATATGAGAATAGGAACATTGTCTTAATAGGAGACTTCAATCAACAGATATAAATTGGGAAAACAAACAGCTCAGTTTAAATAAGTGTAACCTTAAATGGATTAACAAAAATGAAATAGGAGGATAAATATCTCTACATATCTTGCAAGGAAAAGGGGTAAGGGGTTCAATAGGATCATGTAGAAACTGTCAAAAGGGTGATCAGAGGGCAAAGAGAGACCTTGAAAAAACATAGCTGCAAAGAAATCCTAAACAGTAAGAAGTTCTTTCAGTACTAAAATAGCAAGTATACTGTTAGAAAAGAGGTGAGAATATTCAACAATGCAAACAGGCTAGAAAATGAGAATGAGCCTGAAATAATAAATGTTCTGCATGATTATTTCTTTAAAGTATTCCCAAGGAAAGTTATGAAAAAACATGCCATTCCCCCAAAAAGTGTACCAACGAGAAATTCAAGACTCTGCTCTAAGTGAGATGGAAGTCCAAGACAAATAAATTCCCAGCCTTAGATGAAATTTATCCCAGAGTGTGGAGACGAAGGAAGAGTTCTATGAAACATTGACAATCATTGAGGAACTCAGTGGAGACTGGGGCAGTACCAATAGATTGGAAACAGGTTAATGTGCTGTTCATACTCAAAAAAGGTGATGAAAAGGCACAAGCAACTATTCACCTGTTTTTCATATCAATGTGTATCTGCTGAATGTTTTCAATGAGCAGGGCAGAAGTAAAGAATTAAAGATACTGTTAACAAATTTAAGCAGCCAGTAAACAGATTAGCTATACATAAACTGTTGCGCGATTGCCTTCAAGAGTGATGTCCCTTTAAGATGTTAGTATGCTAATGAGCTGAGCACCAGGATGAAGTCGTGTGACTATGTGCCAGTTTCACTCTGTAACTGTAACATCAAGAGGCAACTAATGTAAATAGGTAGCTCTGCACTGTATATATGTGTTAGCTATTTAACAAACTTGTTTGAGATCTTCAACAACCAGGATTACACACATCAGACAACATAAAAAGCTTCTTATTACATCGTGGTAGCTGTGGTGAGAAGACAGAATCCAAGATTGAGTACCACAGGAAAACAGCTATAAAACTACGTACCAACAGCTAGATGAGAGCAAGTTTAAAAAAAAACTGACCCAAACAGGGAAAGAAGAAAATACTTACCTCAAGTGGTAGAAGACAGAGCACTGAACGATAGGCTGCAAATCAATCAGTGTGAGTCAGTGTGCCATCGGTACAGGAATCCCAGTTTAAAAATAACAAGCTTTGAAGTGCTTGAAAAAATCGATTCCTTTCAAAGGCTCAGAGGAAAAAAAAAGAGCGGGAAGACCCGATTCCTCCCCTAGGCTGATCAGGTTGGTGCAATTACAGGAGGCTCCCGACAGCAAAAAGCGCGGGAATCCTCCATTCATGCAGCCCGCAGCTAGAGCTATAAAAAGAAACCATTAAATCACTCAAATGCTGAAGAGCTTTCACTCACTCAGCCAGAGTTTAGAAAAACTCAAAAAACCACTCAAGCATGAAGAATTACCTATTGATCTGCTGTATAAACAAACTTGGCCAAGAAAAATATACTTGAAATGCCTATTTCCCAGCTATACATATGGACAGGTGAGAGTGCTGAAAGCTAGATAAACAGACAAGCTGCTCCTGTCAATCAAACCAGTCAGTCTAAAGAAGAGATGTTTTTAAAAGGGAAAGCAGTACAGAGTCACAGAATTGAGTTCTTAAAGCAAGTCTCAAAGTAAAGGATCAGAAAGAAAATGGATACCAAATTTCCTAGCATGAACTGGAATGGGTAAGAGGCGACTTGACTGAAACATATAAGATTCTGAGGGGTCTTGACAGGGTGGATGTGGAAAGGATGTTTCCTCTTGTGGGAGAATCTAGAACTTGGGGTCACTGTTTAAAAATAAGGGGTTGCCCATTTAAGACAGAGATGAGGAGAAAATGTTTCTCTCAGAGGGTCATCTTTGGAACTCTCTTCCTCAAAAGGCAGTGGAAGAAGAGTCTTTCAATATTTTTAAGGCAGAGGTAGATAGATTCTTGATAAGCAATGGGGTGAAAGATTATTGGGGGTAGGCTGAAAAGTGGAGTTGAGGTTACAGTGAGATCAACCATGATCTTGTTGAATGGCGGAGCAGACTCAAGGGGCCGAGTGGCCTACTCCTGCTCCTAATTCGTCTGTTTGCATATTCGTATGTAAAGCCTTGAATATCCTATCTGAGTTCAAACTGTTCCAACAGAGAATGCAATTATGCTTTAGAGACCAAGTAATTGCAGAACTAGAAAAACAGGACGTAAAAATAATGATAGCGATTGAAAATGAAGACTGCATAGAATCAATACCTCTGGATTATCTGAACAGGTCCAGAAAGATCCCACAAAGATATGGAAAGTGCTGCAAGATCAACTTCGATTATGAGTGAATTTTCGAATTCACCGCTGGAATTGATGTCCTGCAGGCAACAGCCACAGGAATCAATAGACCAGTTCATCAGCAGATGCTGTAGTAAGAGCAGTGAATGTAACTTCTCAGAAACTGAGCTGTCAGACTGTCAGAAAGGTACAGTGATAATTATGGGGGATTTTAACCTACATATAGACTGGAAAAATCAGATGGGCATAGGTAGCCTAGATAAGGAGTACATAGAATGTTTTTGGGATAATTTCTTGGAACAATACATTCTGGAGCCAACCAGAGAGCAGGCTACACTAGACCTGGTATTGTGCAACGAAACAGGATTAATTAATGACCTCGTAGTTAAGGTGCCCCTAGTTCGCAGCAATCATAATATGATTGAATTTTACATTCAGTTTGAGGGAGGGAAGAGTGGGTCCAAGCCTAATACTTTAAACTTAAATAAGGGCAATTATGAGGGCATGGAAGCAGGGCTAGCTAAAGTGAACTGGCAAATCAGGTTCAGGGATAGGTCAATAGAGATGGAGTGGCAGACATTTAAGGGGATATTTCAGAATACACAGAATAGATACATTTCAACAAGAAAGAAAAATTCCAAGGGTGGGACCCGCCATCCGTGGTTAACTAAAACAGATAAAGATAGTATCAAACTTAAAGAAAAAGCCTATAATTGTGCAAAGCTGGGAGGCAGGTCAGAAGATTGGACAGAATGTAAAAAAACAGCAAAGAATGGCTAAAAGATTGATAAGGAAGGTAAAATTAAAGTATGAGAGAAAGCTAGCTATAAATATAAAGACAGATAGTAAGAGTTTCTATAGATATTTAAAAAAGAAAAGAGTTAACATAGTGAGCTTTGGTCCTATCGAAAGTGAGTCTGGGGAATTAATAATGGATAATAAGGAGATGGCAGATGAACTGAACACATATTTTGTATCAGTCTTCACTATTGAGGATACAAGTAACATCCCAGTATTAGCTGTAAGTCAGGTAATAAAAGGGAGGGAGGAACTCAAGAAAATTACAATCACCAGGGAAGTGGTACTGAACAATTTGTTGAAGCTGGGGGCTGAAAAACCCCTGGGTCCTGATGGACTTCATCCTCAGGTGTTAAAAGAAGTGGCCAGTGAGATAGTTGATTCGTTAGTTTTAATTTTCCAAAATTCACTGGATTCGGGGAAGGTTCCATTAGATTGGAAAATAGCGAATGTAACTCCTTTATTCAAAATGGGAGGGAGACAGAAAGCAGGAAATTACAGGCCAGTTAGCTTAACATTTGTCTGAGGAAAAATGTTAGATGCTATTATCAAAGACGTTATAGCAGGGCATTCAGAAAAATTCAAGGTAATCAGACAGAGTCAACATGGTTTTGTGAAAGGGAAATCATGTTTAACCAATTTATTAGAGCTCTTTGAGGGAGTTATATGTGCTGTAGATGGAGGGGTACCAGTGGATGTATTGTACTTAGATTTCCAGAGGGCATTTGATCAGGTGCCACATCAAAGGTTATTGCAGAAAATAAAAGCTCATGGTGTAGGGGGTAACATATTGGCATGGATACAAGATTGGTTCGCTAATAGGAAACAGACAGTAGGTATGAATGGGTCATTTTCTGGTTGGCAAGATGTAACGAGTGGTGTGCCACAGGGATCTGTGCTGGGACCTCAACATTTTACAATTTATATAAATGACTTAGATGAAGGTTGCTAAATTTGCTGATGACACAAAGATAGGTCGGAAAGTAACTTGTGAAGAGGACACAAAGGGATATTGATAGGTTAAGTGAGTGGGCAAAGACCTGGCAAATGGAGTATAATGTGGGAAAGTGTAAATTGTTCACTTTGGCAGGAAGAATAAAAAAGAAGCATATTATCTAAATGGTGAGAATTGCAGAGCTCTGAGATGCAGAGGGATCTGGGTGTCCTAGGGTATGAATCGCAACAGGTGAGTTTGCAGATACAGCACGTAATTAGGAAAGCTAATAGAATGTAGGAAGATTATGCTTCAGCTATACAGGGCATTGATGAGAACACATCTGGAGTACTGTGTACAGTACTGGTCTCCTTATTTAAGGAAGGATGTAAATGCGTTGGAGGCAGTACAGAGAAGGTTTACTTGACTAATACCTGGAATGGGCGGGCTGTCTTATGAGGAAAAATTGGACAGTCTAGGCTTGTATCCGCTGGAATTTAGAAGAGTAAGAGGTGACTTGACTGAAGCATTAGATCCTGAGGGGTCTTGACAAGGTGGATGTGGAAAGGATGTTTCCCTTTGTGGGAGAATCTCGAACTAGAAGTTACTGTTTAAAAATAAGGGGTCGCCCATTTAAGACAGAGATGAGGAGAAATTTTTTCTCTCAGACGGTCGTGAGTCTTTGGAATTCTCTTCCTCAAAAGGCAGTGGAAGCAGAGTCTTTGAATATTTTTAAGGCAGAAGTAGATAGATTCTTGATAAGCAAGGGGGTGGAAGGTTATTGGGGATAGGTGGAAATGTGGAGTAATCGGTCCAGCCATGAACTTATTGAATGGCGGAGCAGGCTCGAAGGGCCTAGTGGCCTACTCCTGCTCCTAATTCATATGTTCGTATGTTCGTAATAATGGAGCTGGTGATTGTGCCAACACCCGTTGAAGCATTTCAGAAAGACTTTTGGAGAAAATGAAAGATGGTAGGAAGTACGAAGCTATTGTAGCTGGACAACAGCACCTCCAAGCACTAGGTGCAGGCAACAGTATCGGCACCATAACCGGGTCGAAAAGGGCAAGCAAGCTGTGTGGTAAGTGTGGTTGGTCCCACCCATGGCGAAGCTTTCCTGCATTTCATGGCCTATGAAAGGCGTGCGGTGAAAAAGGACACTGGGCCTGCCTATGCAGGAATTCTGGCTCCAAAGACGCAGCCAGAAGTCACAGATGCAAACGAATAGACAACAGGGTAACAGCAGCAAGGAAAGCAGCAGAGACCAGCGTAAACGCAAGCCGATTCATGAGGTCCACAGAAAAACAGACCTGAGACAAGACTCAGAGAGAAGTAGTTCTCAGACAGAAGCCGAACAGGCATTCCACATTGTGAACCTGTCACATCACGTTGATGAAGTTAAACAACTGGAAGGTTTCTCGACTATCAACATCACGTGTCCAAAAAAAGCTTGCCGAACATACACTCAAGGTCAAGATTGACATTGGCGCTAGTGGAAATATCCTACCTGTCTGAATCCTTAAAGATATGTACCGGAGTAATTGGAAATCCATGATACAACCAACAACTGCCAAGTTATCTGCATCAACGGATCACCCATCCCTTGCAGTGGCACATTAACAATGCAATGCAGATACAGCAAGTCGGCATGGAAACCACAAATGTTCTACCTAGTAGATATGAGCGGATCAGCAGTGGCAGGACTAGCAGTGTGTAAGGGTCTCAACATCATGAGAGCATTGCTAAGGAGATATCTTCAAGGACCGGAACCTGCTTACAGACTCTGACCAGCATCACACAGTGCAGTCTGGAAACTCAGCAACAGCTCAACTATGACGCACCTTCACTTCTGCTACCCAGAGAACTGCCAGCACCAACACAAGACTGGACAGGTATGGTCACAAGGCCAAGCGCTCCTTCCCCAAGAAGTCCTCGACCTTGAGCCCCAGACCTTCAGACATGGAGGATGAGGAGAGGTGAAGGACACGCATCGTCCTGAGGAGGCAGAGGAGGAATGAGTTGAAGCATTGTCTGTTAGATCTTCGAGATGAGGTGCCGTAAGTTTCGAAATATGACAAAACCTCAAAAGTTGTTATCTTGAGAAAAGCAACAGAGTACATTAGCAGGCTGAAGACAGAGCAACAGAACCTGAATGCAAAGAGGGAAAAACTTCAGAAAGAACAGCAACAGATGAGACGCAAACTCCCAGAGCGAGAGTTGTCAAACATCCGAGACGTTATATAGACTTTTGAGTCTATATATTTGTAAAGTTCACAATCTCTATCCATGTGTAAATAATTTTGATGTTACCTAATTTTGTGCGTTTCTTACTTTTTGCATATGAGATGTATCTTTGGAAAGAAAGGGAATGTTGTATGATTGCCTTTAAGAGTGATGTCCCTTTAAGAGCTTAGTATGCTAATGAGCTGAGTACCAGGACGCCATCATGTGACTACGTGCCAGTCTCACTCTGTAACTGTAACACCAAGAGGCAAGTCCTATAATTAGGTAGCTCTGCATTGTATATACTTGTTAGCTGTTTAATAAAGTGGTTTGAGATTATCAGTCAACTGAACTCCATGCATCTCATTTATGTTGCATCAGACAACATAAAAAGCTTCTTATTACAGAAACCAGTGCTGATTAATGGATAGACTTTGCAGAGATCCCTGCCAAAGGACTGTATCTACTTAATTTATCCTTAAGCTGTCCGTCATTGGAAGGTACCTTCAGCTAAAGATGTATTGAATAAATTGTCCTGATTTTTACACACTCACTTCTAAGTTAGAAGGTTGTGTGTTCAAGTCTCACTTCAGGAATCAAGGCTGATAGTCTGATAGTACTGAGGGAATGCTGTACTGTTGGAGATGCCATCTTTTGGATGGGATGTTAAACTGAGGCCCCATCTGTCCCCTCAAATGGACATAGAGGAACCCATGGCACTACTTCAAAGAAGAGCAGGGAAGTTATTTATCCCTCAATAAACATTACAAAGACAGATTATCTGGTTATTATGATATTGCTGTTTGTGGGAGCTTACATTATGCAAGTTGATGGTGACTACACTTAAAAAGTACTTAATTGGCTGTAAAGTGCTTTGAGACGTCCAGTGATTGTGAAAGGCACTGTATAAATGCAAGTCTTCCTTTCTTTCTTCTTTATTACACATAAGGGAGAAAGTTTTTTTTTGCATAAACACTTATTTTTGGCTGCGATTTTGTGGTCAGTGGCAAATGAACGATGCTAGCCATTCATTACACTTACACTTGCCCACAGATTTTTGCACGCGACTTGCAGTAATCAGAGATCCTAAGCAATGCAGCACCCTTCACATGGGAGCGGGAGCTGTGTGTGAACAGGGCAAGCAGCTGTGTGTCTCGTTAACAGACCAGATTGAAGAATCCTTACTGAGACATGCAGGGGATTATTTTGTTGAAAGGGTGAAAACAGGTGCTAAATGGGTGCTGTGTTGTTCATAAGACTCGTCTGTCTGAAAGTCTGGTTTTAGCACTCAATTTTTGTCCCAGTTGCTGACTATCATAATTTGAAATTGCCTGGAGGTACTAAACAGACATCTGCAGATTTTGCACTCAAGTTTTGATTAGACAGAATTCTTGTGGAGCAGTATATGTGGGCTTCTCGCAGCCACTTCCACCGAAGGTGTGGGATGCACTGGCTGGCACACAGTGACACATTGTAGGATGATCCAGGCACTAAAAGAGACAGTGCACCAGTTTGCAGACATGGCACTAAAGGCCCTCGTGAAGGAGAGATTAACTTTTAATTTTCCAGAGGAGGAGGGATTGCCTATACCCGTAGGGGAAAAGGAAACTACCTCACCCTGCTGTTGCTCTTGTCCCTCGCTGTTGTGCCTGGCCTCATGTCGTTGTCCCATTCCTTGTCCAGACCAAGGAAAGCCCCTAGCAAGATTCCCATCACTAAGCACTCCCTTTCTGCTGATGACTCCAGTATAGTAGCACAGCACGTATTCTTTTTAGGTGAAGTCCTCAAAGAATTTCCAGAATAAATATTGCTGGAGTGTTGGTGAAGTCTTGACAATGTGTTTCAGAGGTACTCTTCAAACCAGCAACAAGTGAACATGAAATTGAGGGAATCTTTTCAGTCATTTGAAAGCCGTATAAATGCTTTGTTTGTTTCCCAACAGCTGGCCGCTGTTAGAAGCGAGCATTAGGACAAGTGCTGGACACCAAAGTGCCTTGCAGTCCCCCTAATAAGAGCTAGCAGGCCTTTTAAGTCGCAGCATGTCCCTTAATGAGCTGCCAGACAGCCATTGCTAGTGCAAGCGTCATGTGTTAAACATGGACTAAACCGGCGTTTCAGCCAAAGACCCCATTTTGGCCACTTCGGAGGATTGTTAGCAATTGAATGCACTGCTGGCACTAGTCTCACAGAGTCTAAACCAGAAAATGTCAGTGGAATAGTTCATTAAATGCCAAATCATATACAGAAAGTGAAATAAAGAGAGGGAAAGGGATGGGATTAAGAAACAGATGAAAGTAAAAGTAAAAAAGCATGTTTTAAAACCTCCCATGATAATTAAAATTGGAAGGAATGATATTCAACACCTTTAAAAGTTAATTTTCAGTGCTAGAAAGTATTTGAGACTTACCATGACACTAAAAACTGACTAACACTGGAATGGACAAGCCCTAACTTTTTCTGCCATGTTTAATAGGTATCTGTGGGGTAAGTATCAGGAGCTTTCTGATTTCCATGTTTAACTGTGCACGTGCAGCTGTGGAAGTATTGTCTAATTTACTCCTTAATAACGGTGAGCCTCACTGTTATTATTGCCGTTAAATCCGGTTTGTTATATTGTATGGCGTGTTGATCTGCTTTCTAGGGTTATGTTTCATACACAACCTTGGTGTCATATTTGAACTCAAGATGAGCTTGTGACCACATATTCAAGCCATCACTAAGACTGCCTATTTCTACCTCAGTAACATTGCCCAACTTCGCCCCTGTCTCAGATCATCTGCTGCTGAAACCATTAGTTACCTTAGCCTTGACTCTGCCAATGTATTCCTAGCTGGTCTCCCACACTACCCTCCATAAACTTAAGGCCACCCGAACTCTGCTGCCTATGTCTTAACTCACACCTAGGACAGGATTTTCCTTCTGGGGTCAGGAAATCGATGTCGGGACTGTTTCCACGTTCCGACTCCGCCCTGGGAGGGAAGTAGTCACAGTCCGCAATTTTTGCAGAGGCAGGCTGCGAATTAGCTGGAGAGTGTATTGGCAAGGTAATTAGAAGCCGCGGGTGCAGGATGGAGTGGAGAGCATGGCACTAGTGTGCAGGAGGAGGTGAGAGAAGCAGAGGCAGTTGTGGGCAGTTCCTTTTGGAGGATGGAGAACAGACACAGCCCTGCTCAGCTGGGCACTGATGCTGGGCCTCAGGAGTCACAGTAAAGGAGGCTCTACTACCCTCTATGTGCATCTCAGCCACAAGCAGAGACGAGCAAGCAGGCTGCCTCCACCTCATCTGAGGCCACAAAGGGAGCACCATGTAGAAATGGTGGAGAGCAAAGCATCAGGCAAAGCACTGAGTGGTTTACTGGGGTTTGCTTCACATGTAAATGTGCACTCTGTAACTTTTGGAAGGCAATGTAAATATTGACACATGATGCCAGGCATGTGAGCTTGCATTCTTTAATGGCGAGACTGGAAAAGAGGGAGGAAGTGATGAAGGGAAGCAAAGGTTTTTGAAGGGGAACAGTGAGGCCTCTTCAGCATTCACTGGTGGTGGAAATGGATCCATCAAGACAGTGTCTTCAATGGAAGTGTTCTCACAGGTAGCTCAAAGTGAGTTCCAGACCAAGCAATCCTCCTGGGTTAGAAGGTCTCAGCGAAATGTGCTTGAATCAGATGATCCTTGAAGCTGACGGCATTCTGATGAAACCCTTGAGTCCTGCACTGGACCTGGCCACCTCCCTGACTAGCTCCCTCTTCTGCACCTTCCTCCTCCTCCTCCTCCTATTCCTCCGATGAGCTATGTCATTCCAGGGTCCAATCCTCTTCAAGGTCCACACCTCTCTGTAGGGCCATTTGTGGAGAAAACAATGGATCACTGCAATGCATGAGGGGGAGACTGTGGTGCAGTGCTAATGTCACTGGACTAGTAATCCAGAGGCCCAAGCTAATGCCCTGGGGACATGGGTTCAAATCCCACCATTTAATTAATTAATTAATTTAAATCTGGAATTGAATGCTACTCTCAGTAAAGGTGCCATTATACTATCATTGATTGTCATAAAACCCCATCTTGTTCACTAATGTCCTTTAGGGAAGAAAATTTGCCCGTGCCTGGTCTGGCCTACGTGTGACTCCAGACCACATTGACTCTTAACTGCCCTCTGAAATGGCCTAGCAAGCCACTCAGTTCAAGGGCAATTAACGTTGGGCAACAAATGTTGGCCTTGCCAGTGACACCCACGTCCCATGAAAGAATAAAGAAACCCTTGCCGGAGTGTACTGCATAGTGTCACTTCACCAGTCCAGGCATCAGAACTGGTTCTTCAGAAGCCCGACAGTCTGCTTGATGGTGTTTCTTGTGAGTAGATGGATTTCATTGTAGTGCCTCTGTACCTCTGTAAAGGGGTGAGTAAACATCTCTTCAAGGGATATCCCTTGTTCCCTAGAATCGATCCACAGAATTTGGGCGGTGGCATGAAAAGCTGCAGCACCCTGGACTGCCAGAGGATGACAGAGTCATGGCAGCTGCCAGGAAAGTGAGTGCACACATGAATGAAGCTCTTGCTGTGGTCACAGGCCAGTTGAATGTCAAGGGAGTGGAAGCCCTTCCAGTTGATGAATCTCACTGGCCAATTACTCGGTGCCTCGATAGCTACATGAGTGCAATCAATGATGTTCTGCGCCTGAGGGAACCCAGCAATGGAGGCGAATACCACTGCACTTTGTGCCTGCGAGGCCCCATCGGTTTGAAATTGTATGTACTGTCCAGCTCTTGCAATAGGGTATCAGTGACCTGTGATATGCAATAGTGTGCTGCCGCTTGCGAGATGCCACCAAGGTCCACTATTGATCCTTGGAAGGAGCCAGAGGCAAAGAATTTCAAGGCCACAGTGACTTTGACAGCTATGGCAGGGCATAGCGAGCAGTGCTATAAGGTCTGAGGTCTTCACTGACGAGGGCACAAATCTCAGTGACCATCTGTCTGGTTAGGTGTAGTCTCCTGGGGCATTGGTTTTCCAACAGGTCCAAATAGTTATGTCAGTACATCCTATGCTGAGGTTATGGCCTCCGTTGTGTTCCTGCCCCTCGTCCCTCTTTTGAGCTCTCCTGATACCCAGGGCTTGGCCTCTGTTGCTGAGGAGTTTGACCCTCATCGCTACTGTAGACAGTTATATGAAAAGGAAGAATGTACAGGATTACGGGGAGAAGGCAGGGGAATGGGACTGAGTGAATTGCTCTTTCAGAGAGCCGGTGTGGACATGATGGGCCAAATGGCCTCCTTCTGCACTGTAGCAATTCTGTGATTCTGTGATACTGGGCCCAATACCTGAGAACCGTAATCCCATCACCAGCTATTGCCTTAATTGCACTCAACTGCACTCACAATAATGTCTGGAACTCTAACCCCCTCTTCTTATGCTGCCAGGATGCTGTATGGCCCGAGTGCGTATAGACCACTCTCTCCACAACTTGTGCACACCCAATGACACCTGTGTACCAATGGCTGAGTGCCCTCTCACAGCCATGCTCCTTTTTATGGGCCCATCTAATATCATGGTGCAGCCATGACTGGCTACCCACTGTGTTGCTGCCTCCAGACACCTGGTCTGTTCCTGATCTAGTCTGCAACCCGTGCACTCCCACCAAAATCCCAGACTGGCCCTTAATGAGCTGATAATGAGTTTGTTAACAGGAATAATTTGCCTCATTCTCAAATCGGGTGGGTTCCTGGGACCTGTCTTCCCTCCTCCTGAGGAAAATCGCCGGTGGTAGGAACGGCGACATGAAACCAGCATGACGGCCGCGGTGCTATTTTTAGCGCCTGCCCGTCTCCATTCCCAACCCATTGGGATCTAAAAGGCCTGTTCCAAATCCCATTCCCTGAACATCCCTATGCCCGCTAACTTTCACTGGCTCCCAGTCAAGCAACGTCTTGATTTTAAAATTCTCATCTTTGTTTTCAAATCCCTCCATGGTCTCGCCCCTCTCTATCTCTGTAATCTCTTGCAGCCACACAACCTCCTGAGATGTCTACAGTCATCTAATTCTGGCCTCTTGAGCATCCCCAATTTTAATCGCTCCACCACTGGTGGCCATGCCTTTAGTTGTCTAGGACCTAAGCACTGGAATTCCCTCTCTAAACCTCTCCACCTCTTCAACTCACTTTCCTCCTTTAAGAAAGTTCTTAAAACTTACCTCTCTGACCAAGCCTTTGGTCATCTGACCTGATATCTCCTTATGTGGCTTGGTGTCATATTTTATTTTATAATGCTCCTGCGAAGTGTCTTGGGATGTTTTATTACGTTAAGGGTGCTATATAAATATAAGTTGTTGTTGTTATAATACATGCCATGTTACTTATTACTTTAGTTACCTATTGTCTTGGTGTCTTGGTGCTCAATTCAGTGAAATAGAATTAGAGGAACATATAGAGCAAAGAAATACAGGGCTGGATTTCGTGGAGGGGGGAGGCAGCAGGGGTCCTGCTGCCGCAGCTGAAAGCGGGAATGGGGAAGGCTGGTGGGTGGAGGGCATTGTCCCTTCGGATGGCGGTGGGACCCAGCGCTGCATTTTGGGGGCGGCAGCCAATTAAGTGGCTGCTGCTCGAGCTGCCATCCTTGTTAAGGATGGTGACTTGTCCCACCCAAGAACTGCCAGTGCAATCAGAAGGCCAGCAGCTCAGCAGCCTCAGCAGCGCCATTGCTAGCAATAGTCACTGCTGGGCTGCACCTGCAGGATGAAGGCGCATTGATGGCCTGCATCCACAAACTCAGGTAAGCAGGGTCTGTGAGTGCTGGGGGGCCAGTCAGGCAGGCCCTGACGAGGGGGGGGCGGGTGGTGTCGCTGAGGGGCAGCTCCGTTGCTGCAAGCACAGCCATTGTAGCTGGGGGAGGGGGCTGATTTTTGTTTGGCCAAGGGGTACCCAAAAAGGAGGCCTACCCCACCCTGGAGCATGCCAGGGTTTACCTGACAGTATCTGTAAGTGGTGGTATGTCCCCCCACAGCCGCTGGTAAAATGCCAGCAGATGCAGGAAGAGGCCCTTAATTGGCCACAAGTGGCTCAATTGATCTCCAAGCATGTAGGCCATCTGCCAACCTTCCCACCCCTGACAAAATGGCATGGTGGAAAGAAGGTGTTGGGCATGCCATCCAACACCTTCCTGCCCCATTTTGCCAGCCTTCCCACCTCACAGCCCATCCCCAAAGGGCTTTTAAAATTCAGCCCACGTTTACTGAATAAACTAGAAAGATTTGTGATCCTGCACTGTGCCACAAAGTTCTCAAACCCATTAATCAATTAATTGCAAGGAACCAATTTCAAAGCACCTAAACAGTTCATTTTTAATGAAAGTCATGATTCTACAGCTACACTGGGATCTCTAGTACACTATGATGACCTTGTGTTGATAACTGTTTTGAGAAATTCCTGGTGACTGGTCTTTAAACATTATATTGATAATGTTAATGTAAGTATTACAGTTTGGGCAACAGCCCATTTGGTGCCATCACATGGATTAATGAGTCACATTATTCGACAATAAAGATAACACCAAAACATCCCTTGTAGCACGAGTGAGAAACTCACATTTTGTATCACCATGTTTGCTTTTACTCACACATGCATGAAGTCAACGGGAGCTTTAAATCACAGTGACAAGACATGACAAAGACAAAGTATGCTGAAAGTCTTTTAGTGAAGTAACTAATAGAAGAGCCATCTATCACTAATACTTGAACACTACTTTTGCTTGGTCAGATTTCAACACATGAGTAAGTATGCAACTCTGATTAGTTCCAGTCATCAAGGTCAATGCAAATTATTACTCGTGAAAACAGATGTTTATCAGACTACAATCTCTTGTTACCACAGGTTATTAAAATAAAGGATGAGTGGCTTGCTGATTCTAGAAAATCATAAATTGCATGACTAATGTCACACATAAATACTTCATACTTATTGGCTACCACATTCGTGTCTTAATGCTTTATTGAAGGTGAAATGCAATGTGCAGAATTTACAACCTAAAAGTGTTCTACTGGAGGAGGAAATATTCAACAACTAATAGTGTGTGCAAAATCTGCAGGAATGACCAAGTAGCACACAAAAACTCATCTAGATATGCATGTAACAGCAATAGAAATGTGGAATCCCTAAAAGCCTTTTATAATTGCCCTATCAAACATGCAGATAGATAATTTATATGAAACAAAATTTGATATTGAAGCAGAAAACAATAAGACTGGGCAATCTCAACCAGCTAATAAAAAAACCACATCACAGCACAAATCCATCCATTTAGTTCAGTCCTCAATATAAATTATAGCAACATTAATAAAAAGATTGAAAACAAAATCTGCAAATAGTGGTCTTGTTGAATGCTTTTGTTTCAGAAAGAGTGCACTGTAACCGCAACTTGGGTGGGTGAGCTAACATTCCATTTACTCAAAGCATCAGAAAATATCACTTAAAAAGGAAAACATAGTGGTAGAAATTGGTATATGTTCTGCCTGTTTTTGGGGTGCAAAATGGGTGCAAAGCCTACCAATTTGACAGTGGGATGGCTTGTGCCCAATTTGCACGGGCTTTGATCTCACTGCTAAATTCATGGGCTCTAGTTTTAGGCATCCTGTGTGAACAGCTAAAACCAGTGTTATACTCTGTGTTATGTGCCTAACAACTGCTGAAGGACCCATTTTTGAAATTTGTTGGCGAAGGAAAAGAAGGAAGACGCGGATGGGAATAGGACCATTATGGGATGGACTGGATAATACCACAGGTGACGATAGATGGCAGAAATATTAAGAATTATTTTGCTTCGGTATTTACCCGGAAGATAGAACAGGTAGACATGACATTGAATGATGAGACGAGTAATAAGATAAGTGCACTTAAAATAAAAATGGGGATGTATTGAATAAACTAATCAAATTCAAAGCAGATAAAAGCCCTGATCCAGATGGATTGCATCCATGCATTTTAAAAGAATCAAGGGAAGAGATAGTAGATGCATTACTATACATATTTAATAATTCACTAGAAAAAGGTGTAGTGCCAGAGGATTGGCGGATAGCTAACTTAATTCCTATATTTAAGAAAGGGGACAGAACATGCCCAGAGAATTATAGACCAGTCAGCTTAACATCAGTGGTAGGAAAAATAATGGAATCCCTACTGTCCTACAGGCCCCCAACTGCCAGTCATGAGGCATATTAATTTTGCCACATGGACATTAAATTTCAAACTGTTGTTGAAGTGAAGAAAGGACTTGCTTTAAAAAATTGACTGATCTTGGTTGGAAAGACATTTGCATATTAACAGACAGTGTTTGGAAGGACAAAGCAGCCATTCCCTGGCACATTCAACCCAGATGTTGAAGGCGAGGGAGATTGCATTCCAGGTTGACTGCTAAGTTGGCCAAATACACAAATGGACATGGTCATCCAGCTAATCACATGACTAACCTGCTGGGAAACCTGAGTTTTTTGAATTTGTACAAACAGTTTGGGCAGAAAACAGAATGCTCCTGGACTGAGAAGATGGCTCCTGGCTAACTCGCCACAACCCTTCCTGTCTGTCTGCTCCCATCTCCTCCTCACAAGCCTCTGAATCCACTGAAGACACATGAACCCCAAGAGAGAAAAGTCTCCTACAGCGAACAAGGTTTAAGAAGAATACTGGGCCCCAACGAAAAGCAAGATCTACCTACAATCAAGGACTCTACAGTGAGCTTGATGAACCCATAATAAAAACTCTTCAGATATTGCCTCAAACTTTTCCACTTTATTTCTTCTGCTCTTTTCTGTCTCTATTTGCATGTCTGTATTGCGTATGCATGCTAGCATGGATGCGTCATATATCCATAGGCATCAACCGAATTAGAGTTTAAGTTTAAGTTTAATAAATTTTAACTTTTTTTCTTTAAACCTAAGAAAGCCTGTTTGTGCTGGTTTTGTGCCTTATAATTGAAAAGTGGTGAACAAGGATTCACCAAGGGGGAGCTAAAAACATGGTGTGTTTAAAATTAAACCCTGTTACGGTAAGACCAGATGAAGGCTGGGAGGAATCCCTAGACACCTTTCTCACCTGGTTGTAACACTACTAAAGGAGAGAATAGAAGAACATCTAGAAAAGAAAAACATAATAATGAATAATCAGCATGGATTTCAAAAGGGAAAATCTTGCTTGACCAGTCTTATTGAATCTTTTGAGGAGGTTTTTGAGAGAGTAGCCAATGGTAATACAGTACATGTAATTTATCTGGATTTTCTAAAGGCGCTCCTTTCGGTGCTCCATAATAGACTAATGAATAAGATCAAAGAATGCGGAGTCAGGGGACTGGTGGCAGAATGGATTGCTAGCTGAGTTCAAGATAGAAAGCAGAGGGTGGGAGTAAAGGGTTGTTATTGTGACGTTGCCTAGACGTTGCAGACAGTCACATTTCTGTCAATGAGGCTGCGTTTGCGCATGTGCCAGTACTGCGCCATCTAGTGGCTGTGTTGTCAGCAAACGCAGTCATTATAAAAAGGATGTAGAGGCACTGGAGAGGGTGCAGAGAAGATTTACAAGGATGATACCAGAAATGTGTGGGTATATATATCAGGAAAGGATGAACAGGATGGGTCTCTTTTGAAAAAGAAGGCTGAGGGGTGACTTACTAGAGGTCTTTAAATTTATGAAAGGTTTTGATCGAGTGGATATAGAGAGAATATTTCCTCTTCTGGCAAAGAACATAACTAGGGGCCATCATTATAAGATGATCACCAAGAAATCCAATAGGGAATTCAGAAAAAACTTCTTTACTCAAAGGGTGATGAGGATGTGGAACTCGCTACCACAGGGAGTGGTTGAAGTGATTATGATGCATTTAGGGGGAAGCTAGACAAGCATATGAGGGAGAAGGGAATAGAGGGTTACAATGATAGATTTCGATGAGGAAAGATGGGAGGAGGCTCAAGTGGAGCAGAAACGCCAGCATGGATTGGATGGGCTGAATGGCTTGTTTCAGGGCTGTGTATCCTATGTGATCCTATGAGCAGGGCAGGCGTTGAGCCTGACCAGTTGACAATACTTCAGCAGTCTCCATGGCCAGCAACTATAGGTAGGTGGAAATCTTTTTGTAGAAATGCCACTTCCGTCGAACCACAGGAGTTGTGATCACCACATCCCAACAATAGGCACAGACCAAAATCTACCCCATCTAGTTTTTACAAATGCTTTATCCTGCAGAAGCACAAAACAGGATCCGTTTTGTACTAAAAGTAATACATATAGCCATACATTATTCATTATTTTGTAAATTAGGTAATATGTAAAAGCTGGATATTTATTTCCTCCAGGCTATGTTGTGACTGTTAGTTAAAGTGGGGTTGGGTGCTGACTCACACACATTGGCTGGTACTGTTCATTTAGTTTCGAGATACAGCACTTTAACAGGCCCTTCGGCCCACCGAGTCTGTGCCGACCATCAACCACCCATTTATACTAATCCTACACTAATCCCGTATTCCTATCACATCCCCACCTGTCCCTATATATTTCCCTACCACCTACCTATACTAGGGGCAATTTATGATGGCCAATTAACCTATCAACCTGCAAGTCTTTGGCATGTGGGAGGAAACCGGAGCACCCGGAGGAAACCCACGCAGACACAGGGAGAACTTGCAAACTCCGCACAGGCAGTACCCAGAATCGAACCCGGGTCCCTGGAGCTGTGAGGCTGCGGTGCTAACCACTGCGCCAATGTGCCCCCCCATTTGTTAGACTTGCTCTTGCCCATAGTCTTCTTATGGCTTTTGCATGGCAGGTTGCTGTCAGCCAACCATGCAAAAAGCACAGTTCTCTCTACAGAGCATCTGGGACCTGTGTATAAGTAACTGTGTATATTCTTAACCAATCAGATTGAAGAATTGTTAATGAGCAGTGAAGAGTCTGAACAGCAAGTGTCAGTTAGAATATTGAATTCAATGTCAAATGAGGTACACAAAGATTGGATTAATAGAAAGTGAGTCTAAAGAGACAGAAAGAGAAAAACAAAATATATTGTTACGATCCGATGAGGAGGGGTCGAAAGACTCCCCTCTTTTCTCTCTCCCTGTTTGTCCGCAACAGGCTTTATTCCTTTTTAAGCAGTGAATGTGCTTACCAATTAATTGTGTGTTTAACCCTTTATGTGCCATGATCATAAAAGAACCAATCGATAGATTTTCTTGAGTTTCAACAAGAGGTTAGTTCATTGTACTTAAAATCAAAACCCGATCTAAGTAAAAACAATAAACTATGCTTCAACTTTCACATGCACACGCGTGTGTATCACACACACACAAATATGTTACAGAGTGATGAAGAATAGTTTGGTTGGATTAGAGTCCAGAACACAAATAAAAATAATAAACAGTATGTGGGGTTTGGTAATTTAGTTGTCTTCCAGATGAAGTCGTGATCCTGAAGTTCCTGGCTGGTGAAGTGGTTCCCTTGGTTCAGGGTTTGCTTGGAGACAGTGATGTAGGTGACTTTCTTCCCAGGGTCTCTGTCTGTAGCAATGATAGACTTGGATGTTCCGCAGTCGCAGACAGAGTTCGTAATTTTCAGTATTACCTGGAGAGAGAGAGAGAGCCCCACTGGAGTCCTGCACAGATTAGCTCTCAAAACGTGTCTGCTTCGTGTAACAGAAACTCCAAGTTTTCACACAGACTGCGAAGACTGTAACATGATTCTTTCAATGTATTCTTTTTTTATTTATGAGATTCCAGTCTAAGAATCCCAAATCTCTCTCCAGTCTTATTGCTTCAATTTTTATCTCCTGGATGTTTGTCTCCAATGCTCCAAGATGGCTTTGAATATCTTGTTAATGAGGGCGATATAAGATAATTCATTCAACTGTTCAAGCCATTGTTCTGGATGAGAGCTATTAGACATGCGTCTCCACTTCAATGCCTTGGAATGAGAGGTCTTTCATTGTAAATTGTGGTGGCCATCTTAGCTACCAGTTTTTTCAAAGTTGAATGTAGGATTCCAGCTTTCCTCTTAAAAAGTTGAATGTAGGTTTCCAACTGATGAATTAAAATTATCATTCAGCATAGCACATTTTCATGACTATATATATATATATATATTTGTATTGATATTTTCTAAATCTCCAACATTAATTAAAAGCTGAAAGATTGAGACACCACATTTGTAAAAGATAATTTTCAGTGCCAGAGAGGTTGTTTGGCAGTTAGTGAGGCTTACCGTGACAATCAAAGGGTACTTACACTGAATGACCGAACCCTAACTTTTTCAGCCAGTTTAGTCTGTATCTGTTAGACAAATACAGCAACTTCACACTATTTAATATATTTGATTGTTGAGTCAGATGGCAAGCTATTGTTTTTGTGCAGCTTTTGGAGGAACAGGGCACCTCAGACAGCAATCTTCGGATTTCCGCGTGCAATCACCTGATGCCCTTGTCCAATTTCCAGATAAATAACTGTGAACACTGTTAGCCTCACCATAATTTTTACAGCAAAATCCAGCCAATTATGTGTGATTTTTCATTCCTGGTTTGCCTGTGTGCACTACTGATGTGCACAAAGCACAACATGTTATGCAAAAAGGGGACAGGCCAGCTTCTCTTTTTGCCCATGATCAGTTTTCAACTCTCAGCTGTGAGAAAACTGTGTGTGACGATAAAAGCTGAGCAAACTATGTGCAGTGAGGTTTTACATAATGAAATGCTTTCATCTGGCAGATTCCCTGTTGGAACAAGTATTCGGCAAAGAAAAGTGGGGCCTTCAGTTTCTATTTTATTGTGCTTTTGGGACTAAAACAGAGCATTGATTTTATTAAGTTGTACACATGTTTTGAGATGAAAATTCATGGAAAATCAAAAGCTGCTTCGATGTCAAATATGGTTAAGGCAACAGTTTATCTGAAAGGGTGTGGATATGTTTTTGGAATTTTGTGTAATGAGCAGTGCACCAGCTGGATGAATAATACATGGCAATATGCCATTAACTTAAGAAGTGGGTCTGAGTTTGTCAGTGTTTCACAAGAACTAAGAAGCATCAAGAGCTGCAGTGTCTGCTTTTTCTTTGGTGTGCGTGTCTGCTGGCTGTATAAAAGTGGCTGTGCTTCTTTGCTATTGTCAGAAAATTTTGGCCAAGCAGAGTTTTGAAAGTCATGGCAGTGACCATGTAACTCCTTCTCCTGTTGCGCTGAAAGTTATTTCATGAGTTAAGAATAGATCCTTAAATCAACCAAAACTCAAGTTGCAAACAACCTCATCCCTCATGGAAAAGATAGCAACTTCAGGTCAACAGAAATCAATATCAGTTGACCATTTCCTCTTCAGCAGAGATTTAAATGAGACAAAACTAAAACCAATGTTTGTTATTACATACAGTGGTTCATTAGTAGATTTTTTCAAGACAGGTAAGATTGTCAAAGATGAAATACATGTAAAGGACTTTAATAAAAAATGAGAGATGTGAGACAAGTGGACTTTGACAGAAACGAGGCCTGATACCCATTGGGAGGAATTATATGTTCTCCACTGCATCGGGATTGGAGGAGGGGTTGGCATATAACCGGGCGGGACGGTGGCAGGGGGAGACCCCGCCACCTTCCCTCCTCCACCCAAATTGTCTAGAGCAGGGAAGGCCTGTGAATGGACTTTCCATCCCATTGCCAATTGAGGCCCTTAAGTGGGGAATTAATGCCCATTTAGGGGCCTCATCCCACCACCACCGGTATTAGTCCAGCAGCGGGTAGGCCTGTCGACACACAGGGAGCACGCCAAGTAAACCTGTGCAGGTTGCTTGCTGGCTCCAGGGTGGAGGTGCGGGGGTCTGGTGGGGTCCCTTGTTAAAAGACACTTATTACCTGAACAAGGAACCTGGATTCAGGAAAGGGTGCCCACTGAGAGCCATCCCTTGCCCTTGCTGCTGACCCCCCTATTCCCCCTCCCCCGTGACCCCCACTTTACAAAACCCCTCCCACCCTGACTTACTTGTGACTTGGGTCCCTCGGCTCCGGTGTGTCCAGTACCAGCAGCAGCCACTGCCTCTGTGGTGGCACTGCTCAGTTAAAAAGCTACCGGCCTCTGATTGGCTGGCAGCTCTCAGTGGGCAGGACGTCCATCATCAGGGTCCTCAATCCCAGGGAAGGCCCGCCACTGGCCACTTAAGTACTTTATTGGCACATAATTTAGTGGGCCTTCCCAAGAGGAGGTGACACGGGGCTCTCACCATCATTTTAGCTGGCGTTCAAGACCCCCATCGCCCAGATTAAATCCCCCTATAGAGTTTTAAAAAGTACATTTCTGAGTATTCAAAGAGAACTACAGAGAAAGGAAAACAAATGCAAAGAAACAGAGCATATTGAGAATTGTAACTCTCCTATGTGAGGACTTCCATAGAATGACATTTTAAAGCAGGAAACAGACATCACTTCATAATTAACTCAGTGAATGCTGATTTGCACTATGGCAATGTTTCATGCTTCCTAAAGGAATAGTGCATTCAACCTTTCGCAATACTTCATATGAGCGAAAAATACTACATTTTGAACCTTGATTCTGGAAATTAGGTTGACCTCAAAATGATCATGCTCCTCATATGTTTCACGATATTTAAATTGCAACAATTACTTCTTGGTTGTAAAAATAGCAATGTTGGCTTTAATATTATATTCTTGTTACACAGTCAAGCAGCACCAGCTCTTTATATCATTTCCATTTCTTTCAAATCATTATATTCAACTTTTCATAACATACCAAAAATATAAACCTGCCTATTGCCAAAAACTATAACTCCACTATTTTAATCAGCTTTGATATTTTGAGCCAGGTACCCTGAAACCATTGGCATAATGTTATCTTTGTGGCCATTATTACTTTGTAACTGGTGGCAACTTTACATAACAGTAATTGCCTTATTATTATTAAACCTGGGTCCTTGCATTGCATTATTATTTATAAATAAACGTCATTGAAGCGCATAGTTTAAAGCATAAATTGAGTGAATTAAACAGATAGATTTGGCTAAAACAAGCTGCTTCTTCTTCTTTGGCCTCCTTGTCTTGAGAGACAATGGGTCAGCGCCTGGAGCTGGTCAGTGCTTTGTGAAGCAGCGCCTGGAGTGGCTATAAAGGCCAATTCCAGAGTGACAGACTCTTCCACAGGCTCTGCAGATAAAATTGGTTGCCGGGGCTGTTACACAGTTGGCTCTCTCCTTGCACTTCTGTCTTTTTTCCTGCCAACAGCTAAGTCTCTTTGACTCGCCACTCTTTAGCCCCGCCTTTATGGCTGGAAGTGGTTCAAGAGTTCACCTACCTAGGCTCAACTATCACCAGTAACCTGTCTCTAGATGCAGAAATCAACAAGCGCATGGGTGAGGCTTCCACTGCTATGTCCAGACTGGCCAAGAGAGTGTGGGAAAATGGCGCACTGACACGGAACACAAAAGTCCACGTGTATCAGGCCTGTGTCCTCAGTACCTTGCTCTACGGCAGCGAGGCCTGGACAACGTATGCCAGCCAAGAGCGACGTCTCAATTCATTCCATCTTCGCTGCCTTCGGAGAATACTTGGCATCAGGTGGCAGGACTATATCTCCAACACAGAAGTCCTTGAAGCGGCCAACACCCCCAGCTTATACACACTACTGAGTCAGCGGCGCTTGAGATGGCTTGGCCATGTGAGCCGCATGGAAGATGGCAGGATCCCCAAAGACACATTGTACAGCGAGCTCGCCACTGGTATCAGACCCACCGGCCGTCCATGTCTCCGCTATAAAGACGTCTGCAAACGCGACATGAAATCGTGTGACATTGATCACAAGTCGTGGGAGACAGTTGCCAGCATTCGCCAGAGCTGGCGGGCAGCCATAAAGACAGGGCTAAATTGTGGCGAGTCGAAGAGACTTAGTAGTTGGCAGGAAAAAAGACAGAGGCGCAAGGGGAGAGCCAACTGTGCAACAGCCCCGACAAACAAATTTCTCTGCAGCACCTGTGGAAGAGCCTGTCACTCCAGAATTGGCCTTTATAGCCACTCCAGGCGCTGCTTCACAAACCACTGACCACCTCCAGGCGCGTATCCATTGTCTCTCGAGATAAGGAGACCCAAAAGAAAAGAAGATATGGCTGTCCGCCAGCTCTAGCGATCACGAGCAACTGACTCCCACAACTTGTGGTCAATGTCACAGGACTTCATGTTACATTTGCAGACGTCTTTAAAGCGGAGACATGGACGGCCGGTGGGTCTGATACCAGTGACGAGCTCACTGTACAATGTGTCCTTGGGAATCCTGCCATCTTCCATGCGGCTCACATGGCCAAGCCATCTCAAGCGCTGCTGGCTCAGTAGGTGTATATGCTGGGGATGTTGGCCACCTCGAGGATTTCTGCGTTGGAGATACAGTCCTGCCACCTGATGCCAAGGATTCTCCGGAGGCAGCAAAGATGGAATGAATTGAGATGACGCTCTTGGCTGACACACGTTGTCCAGGCCTCGCTGCCGTAGACTAAGGTACTGAGGACACAGGCTTGATACACGTGGACTTTTGTGTTCCGTGTCAGTGCGCCATTTTCCCACACTCTCTTGGCCAGTCTAGACATAGCAGCGGATGCCTTTCCCATGCGCTTGTTGATTTCTGCATCGAGAGACAGGTTACTGATGATAGTTAAATTGCAACAATTCAGGTAAACTCTTGAACCACTGCCAGAGCGTGGTCGCAGATATTGATGGATGGAGCATTTCTGACGTCCTGTCCGATGATGTTCTTTTTCTTGAGGCTGATGGTTAGGTCAAATTCGTTGCAGGCAGCCACAATCCTGTTGATGAGTCTCTGCAGACACTCTTCTGTGTGGGATGTTAATGCAGCATCGTCAGCAAAGAGGAGTTCCCTGATGAGGACCTTCCGTACTTTGGTCTTCGCTCTTCGACGGGCATGGTTGAACAACCTGCCATCTGATCTTGTGTAGAGGAAAATTCCTTCTTCTGAAGACTTGAACGTATGTGAGAGCTGCAGGGAGAAGAAGATCCCAAACAGTGTAGGTGTGAGAACACAGCCCTGTTTCACGCCACTCAGGATAGGAAAGGGATCTGATGAGGCACCGCTATGCTGAATTGTGCCTTTCATATTGTCATGGAATGAGGTGATGATACTTAGTAGCTTTGGTGGACATCCGATCTTTGCTAGTAGTCTGAAGAGACCACATCTGCTGACAAGGTCAAAGGCTTTGGTGAGATCTATGAAAGCAACATAGAGGGGCATCTGTTGCTCGCGGCATTTCTCCTGTAGCTGGTGAAGGGAGAACAGCATGTCAAAGGTGGATCTCTCTGCCCGAAAGCCACACTGTGCCTCAGGGTAGACACGCTCAGCCAGCTTCTGGAGCCTGTTTAAAACGACTCGAGCGAAGGCTTTCCCCACTATGCTGAGCAGGGAGATCCCACAGTAGTTGTTGCAGTCACCACGGTCACTCTTGTTCTTATAGAGGGTGATGGTAAAGGGATGGCACATGTCCTGTCGTACTGCTCCCTCATCCCAGCACAGGCAAAGCAGTTCGTAGAGTGCTGGAAGTATAGCAGGCTTGGCACTCTTGATTATTTCAGGGGTAATGCCATCCTTCCCAGGGGCTTTTCCACTGGCTAGAGAACCAATGGCATCACTGAGTTCCGATTTTGTTGGCTGTACGTCCAGCTCATCCATGACAGGCAGAGACTGGGCTGCATTGAGGGCGGTCTCAGTGACAAAATTTTCCCTGGAGTGCAGTTCTAGGAAGTGCTCCACCCAGCGGTCCACTTGCTTGCGTTGGTCAGTGAGCATGTCCCCGATTTAGACTTGAGGGGGGCGATCTTCTTGATAGTTGGCCCAAAAGCTCTCTTAATGCCACCATACATTCCTCTGATGTTTCCGGGGTCAGAGGCCAGCTGAATATGACTGCATAGGCGTTGCCAGTAGTCATTTGCACAGTGCCTCGCTGTTCTTTGTGCAGCGCTTCTAGCTACTTTAAGTGCTATGGATGTTAACTCGCTGGGGGCTTCCTTGTAGTTCAATAGTGCAATGCGCTTAGCGGCTATGACATGGTAATGATCTGAAGTCCTATGTACAGTGTTTAGTCCTAATTGAAGGAGGGTTTACAACACCCCAACTATGTCCGTGAGCCTAAAAATGTCTATCATTGGAATTTTTGTTTTAGTTGCTGCATCACATGCAAAATAGAAGAAAAAGAGAAATTCCTGTAGACAGGATGCTCCAGTCAAAACAAATCACTTGGCTTTGACTAAGCATCAGGGCTTGCATTAATTTTAACTAACCAGAGGTAACCTCGTTGACATCTGCTACATGTTATACATGTATATTAACTGGCCATTCTTGATGGCAATGTCTTTACCTGCAGTAATAAAAGCTGAGCAAAGTTATTGGGATCTGAATAGTAAAGGACCTTTGGGTAATTGCACAATATGAAATGTTTATATGGATACTCCACTTTTAATGAATGGAAGATTCGCCTCTGCAGTTTGGCACCCAATACCGTTTATATGAGATTACTGGCTTGCTCAAGTTGCCTTGGACTTAATTGGAAAGAACAACACCTAGGCACAATTCATCAGTTTAAATAAACTATAAAGGATTGCACTCAGCAATGTTTCAGCTACAATTTCAGAAATGTCTTAATATTGTAATGTTTAATATTAAGTTCATAGTTATAATAAAAATGATTTTGCCACAATATGAACTCCCTTCTGCCCATCATAACAAAAACCAAGCTTACACTGTTGTCCAGTTAGAAGTACCTCCTTCACACCCAACACGTGATGTGGCCAAGATTAATTCAGGCAATTTGCCTGTAAACATTATGATTTGTATTCACATGAGAAGTCGTGGTTTGTAATTGGTTCTTTAAATATAATTAATATAAGTTGATTCTGATATTTACATTGTAATGAGAAATGTGCATACTATTTCGTGCAATTGCATTTCATTCATAAAATGTTTTGAGATGAATCTGATTAGTGTTGTCCTTATATCTAATTTATGATCTACTCATGTTTCTCATTGAATATTCAGTTAGACTTGTGATCCTTGTGTGTTACCAATGACGGCATCAATAGAAATCCAACTCAACACACAAAATATCAACAGACACAAGCAGTACATCTACCTTGGACACAAAAACTTTCTGCGCGTCTGGTGCAGAGTACATTGGTTTCTTTTGCAGCTTTAACTGTTGACATTTGACACTACTAAGAGACATTAAACTAAGAGAGCTCTTATCTGAAACCAAATATTCCAAATCAAACATGATAAAATTTTGAGAGCAGCAAAGTTCACATGAACTTGGCTGAGTTCAGTCTGGAAAATATCCCAAATGCCTGTAAGCCATCCTTCATGTTACCAAGTCCCAAAGGGATGATCATGTTTTACAACAACAACTTTCATTTAGACTATGTTTTTAACATTTCAAAAGTCCTAAATCACAGAGGTGTAAGGAATAAAATGGCACAAAGGCAAAGGCAAAGCTAAAGCCTAAAGCTTGGTAAAAGAGGTGGGTTTTGAGAATGGTCTTCAAAAACAAAAAGGCTTACAGCAATACAGAGGGGATGAAATTAGCTTTGGGTAGTAAGACAGAACAAACAATTGGAAACAACCTGTTTACATTCCAACAACAACAACTAGTATTTGTGTAGTTTCTTTAACATAATAAAATGTCCCAAGGCACTTCACAGGAAACAAAATTTGACACTGAGTCACAAAAGAAGATATTTGTGCAGATGATTAAAAGAGATGGATTTTTAAGGAGCGTCTTAAAGGAAGAAAGAGAGGTGGGAAGAAAGAAAGATTGAGGGAGGGAATTCCAGATCTTAGGGCCTTGGCAGCTGAAGGCATGGCTGTCAATGGTGGAGGCACAAGAGGTCAGGATTGGAGAAGCACAGAGATCTCAGAGGTTTGTAGGGTCGGAGGAGATGATCTAGACGGGGAGGCGGGGGGGTGGGGGAGGGGGGTTGGTGAGGCCATGGAGAAATTTGAAAACAAGGATGAGAATTTTAAAATCGAGGTGTTGCTTACCTAGGAGTGTGTTGTGCGACAAACCTTTAGAGTGGACCACCTTAAGGAGCTGTAAGTGATGATCACTGGAGGAAGTTATGTTGTGTCACACATGACCCATTAGTTGTGGGTGGAGCCAACAGAGCAATATGTTTAGATGTAGCTCATGCAATAGCTTAATGTATATGTTCCAGGTAAAGTTTAAGAAAACCCACATTTTCTTTGGATATTACTAGTTGTCCTGCGTGTCTTACAATAGATCATACACCAATGGATCAAGTAATATTACAGAGTGAATATAGGTCAGCGAGCACAGAGGTGATGTGTGAACAGGATTAGGGGCAGGATTTTCCATGCAGGCTTCAGTACTCTGTTGTCAGCCTCAAATGGAACAAGCTAACTTGTGATTATCCCAAATTAGCCAATTGATAGCCAGAGGGTGGGCATGTTGTCACTCAAACTGATTCTTGACAACGCAGCTGGTCGCTGATGTCATCAGACTGCACCAAGCTGCGCACATGCGCAAACGGACTCCTCCTCGCTGCGCGTGCGCGGCATTCCGCATTGCCAGGACTCGTTGGTGCATACGCAGATGATGCCATCACATAACGCGGGGGAGAGAGTGGGAGGAAGCAGGGGAAAGAACGGGGGGGAAGTGGGGGAGAGAGGTGGGGGGAAGCAGGGGAGAGAGCAGGGGGGGGAGAGAGCAGTGGGGAAGCGGGGGAGGGAGCAGGAGGGAAGCAGGAGAGAGAGCGGTGGGGAAGCAGGGGGGATGTGGGGGAGAGAATGGGGGGAAGCAGGAGAGAGGGCAGGGGGAAGCAGGGAGAGAGCGGGGGGGAAGCGGGGAGAGTGGGGGTAAGTGGGGAGGGGGGGAGCGGGGAGAGAGCTGGGGGGGGTAGAGGGGAGAGCCCGCCCACTCTCTGCCCCCCCACTCTCTCCCGCCCCACGCCACCCTATTCCACCCACCCACCCCCTCCGCCCACACTCTCACCCACCCCCCCCCCCCACCCCCCCGAGAATTGTGTGCTGCCATGGGTTTACGTTGCGTTTGTGTGATTATTTGAGCAGCACCATCTTGAGTCCTGGCAGCTGCCTGAACATCGCAGATTGTGACATTTTAGTGGAACAGGCTGCATTTGCGCATGTGCCAGTGCAGTGCCACCTATTGGTTGTGTTGCCAGCAAACGCAGCCTTTGCAAATTGAAAACTAAAATAAGTCTTTGCAGCCAGGTCACCACTGTGGAGGGGAAGTCCCTCCACTTGGCGAGCTGTGGCTGCTGCTGAACCTAGGCAGTCAAGGAGGGCCTCGAAACCTGCCAGGAATGCTGGCTCCCCATCTGCTGCCAGGAGGCCACCTCCCGGCAGCTAAACTGTCATCTGCTGCCTGCAGGGACTTGGAGGCCAACTGAAAAATCCGAGTCGGCCTCCAACAACAGGCCTTAATAAGCCCTTAAGCAGGCCAATTGGTTGCCTGTGACATGTGGGAAGGTATCCTTGCCTGCGCCCCCATCCCGCCTCCAGGAAAATGTCCCAGGGTAAAATGGAGCCGGGGAACCGGCATGCTGGCCATCGGTGTTACGTAGGCCCATTAGAGCCTAAAGATCCAGCTCATGATGTGAGTTAGGACACAGGCAGCAGAGTTTTGGATGACCTGAACTTTTTTTCATTTCAATGGAAAAGAAATAACATGTGGAGTGTAAAGCAGGCTGATGATTTGCTAGCACTGGTTTTGCACTCTCACTCAAGACAAATTTCACCTCTGTAGTGTTATTTTAGGTGAGGATGGGCAGGTGGTGGATGGAGGAGAGGAGAGTGGTACCACTTGAGGCAGTTATAGAGATGGGGTAGGGTAAGGTCCTGGAGAGATTGAAACACAGGAATGAAAATTCAACATATTTTTGGAGAACTGGGAGCCAAAGTAGAATAAAACAAATGATAATCGGGAGTAGATACAGGCAGCAGAGTTTTGGATAACCTGAAGTTTTCAAGGGTGGAGGATGGGAAGCTAGCCAGGAGAGCATTGAAATAGTTGGGTCTAGAGTTGACAAAGGCCATCAATGACTGAGTGATTTAGGAATAGTTAGTCTGATGCAGCAGCAGAAATGGGCAATGCTATTAAGGTAGAAATAAACAGTCTTTGTGATGGAACCCCAATATCTCATGCCATATAAATTAATCTATGTGAATGTCTGCAAAATAAGCTCTATGATATTTGCAGCAACATGCAGAATGAAATGAATTCTTCCCAAAGAGGTCTCAAATCAAGTACATTGATTTGCTTTTCATACCTGACTGCAACATACCTTGTATGCTAACCATGTCATTATGCAGGGCAAAATATAAGGAGAAATTCTGTGATGCTCTGCTCCCAGCATTGATTCTTGTTTGATGGATTGTCTTACTATATTATTTATCTCAACTACTGAAAGCATGTCCTGGTTTGTTTGCTAAATTTACCACCAATGGTAAATTACAATACAGAAATAGATGGTGCATTTCTATGGATTTTTGGTAAATCTGCAGTTTGTTCTCTCTGAGCACTTCTACACAGGATAATTCTACTTATGATTCTTAATTTTATTTTTCTCATTCATTCTTTTCTGATCTGTAGAAAAAGTGACTCAAGAATATAGCTACTTAGTGAATCAAACGAGGTTCGACAAATATATAACTTACATAATGTAACACAGCACTTCAATATGGCTTTCATTTGGCATTGTAAATTATATGACTGTAAATATATATAAATACTACAGTTGTATCATATTCAAACAGAAAGGGCATTAATTCACGATTTTTGAAAAAGTAGATTTCCCATTGCTGCAAAAAAGTGGAAAATATTTTCTCCTAAATAATTTCAAGAAAGTAGAATTATTGATCAAAACTATTAATTTCTCCCACCATTGAAGCTGACCAACATTGAACTGCTCCAGTACCTTTAAGATTTTTTGGAAGGTCAACGACCTGCAATGTATCCTGAAACAAAAGCTTGTGACCTCGGACACTTATTTAACAAGGCCTGTTTGCTCATGAACAATGGATGGATCAATCTTCTTGTACAAACTAATAGTTAGCAATCACATAACTCTTCAGAACAGGAAGCAGAGAATTGATGGATAACATATTTAAACCTTCAGTGGATTTTGTCAATGGTTTTGATCACTGAAAAACAAAACTAACATTTATTGAGTGCTTCATCTATTTTGAACAGATTTCCCCTCCCCCATCCTGTGATGAATCTTGGTCTATCTGCAACAGAGAGCTCTCTGAACAACCAATCAAATTGGTCTCCCTTGGAAACACAAGGCAAGGATTTAATCCTATGTTTGTGATTATTATTGCTGAACAAAAGTTGACCCCTGCTGACCAAACAATCCTGTTTACTGCCAAAAAAGGGATGCAATCGCTTTTTATCAACAGTATTCCATAAGCATAGCTGCTATTTGGGCTTAGTCTATGGCTGTGAATGGGAACAATTCAGTGCTAATGAAAGAGCTCTGTTGATACTTGCCTCAGCCAATTTACATGATATTTTTCCCCAGCGGTAAGAAGTTCAGGCAGTAATGTAGGCACTGCCACAGATGGATTCAAAGACTGGCATTTCAAAGAGTTATTATTTAGTGACCTGGGAGAATCTGAAGTTTAATACCCAGTTGGCCTGGCACTGAACATTCAGCATTGTGCAGATAATCTGTTGTGACATATTCCATACAAAGGTCTGTGAAATAGACATATTAAAGTAGCACACCTGTTAGCTGAGGCCTATTCACACATTAAATCAGCCTTTTTTCTTAATTATCTGCACAACATAAGCAACATGGCAGTTTAGCAGTTCAAGCCCATTCTTTGCCTAGATGTCCTTATGAAGAACACATTTTATTTGCCTCATAGATTTGTTTGAAAGTATCAAGTACAACTGCTTCATATTATTAACAACAACTATGTTTTTGGAAAGTTCGAAAAGTGGCAACCTAATAATACAAATGTTAGATTTCTGATTTTACTAGACATTCGACTTCATGATTTGGTGAAACTCAGCAGTTCTTGTCCGATTCAGAAAATACTACATTACTTCATAGTGGCAGATAATCTATTAGCAGGGCTTGGAAAAACTAGCAAGAAATCTTCACATCACAGGAATGTATCATTGTCCATTTGCAGAACTATATTGCCAATGGTTCTAACTAGTCTCATCTTTCTGAGCAAAAGAGGAAGCTTGACTGCAGGTGTCAGCAGTGGAAAAACAGGAAATGTACATATATTTTTAAATAAATAACAATCTCCATATAGTGCTGTAGATCTGTGCACCAGAGTTAGTTGTTCCCTCGGACAAATTGTTCCTATACAGATATGACACAAGCATATACCTGATAATATGGAAGGCTGCCCAGGTACATATTACTGCAATAGAACAAGAAAAATCTATCTCAGCCCACTACTGTCCTAACAGCTTCCTCCCAATCATCAGTAAAGGGATGAAAGGATTCATCAGTAGTTCCATAGGTGACATCTAAATATTAATTGTCAAAGCTCAGTTCAGGTTCTGCCAGAACCACTTGACTTCAGACCGCATTATAGCCTTAATCCAGACTCAGTTGTAAGAGTTGAAGTCCAGAGGAAAGGTGAGAGTAGCTTCCCTCAACATCAAGTAAGCATTCAAAAGAGTATGGCACCAAGGAGCTCTAGTAAAACTGAAATCAGTGGGGATTGAAGGGAAAACCTTACAATGGCTACAGCCATACGTGATTGAAAAGAAGATGGTTGTAATTGTCAAAGGTAAGTTCTGCAGCCCCAGAATATCACGGCAAGATTTGATCATGGAAATGTTTTGACACCCATCTTCAGCTCCTTCATCAATGACCTTCTTGCTATCATCATGAAGTCAGGAGTCAGACTGTTTAGTTATATAATGTCATGAACATGTGCTATGCCGAATTATATTTTTTAATCCCTTGGTTGAAAACCTGAATTAAACTTTAAAAAACAGGAGAAAAAGTAACTAATAAAATTGATAACTGCTAGCAACTAAAATGGCCACCACAATTTGCATCAAAATACCCTACATTCCAATGTATCGAGGTGGAGATGTAAGGACTGGTCAGTCCCCAACCAGAACAATGGTTTGGGAATTTTGAATGAGTTACCTGACCTGCCTTCATTAGCAAGAAGTTAAAGGCAATCTTGGAATATTAACACTGGTGGAGACAGACCACTCAAAGGGTAATCATTGGAACAATGTGACCCTGAGAGGAATTGGAATTCTTAAGCCATGATCTAATTGAGTTGCAAGAGAAAGAATACACTGGGCCATCATGTGATAAGCCCCCATCTGTGTGAAACTGTGTGTTACAATCCTTACTCATCAAATGAGATCAACATTTTTTGAGGATAATTCAAGCAGTTAAAAATTAAGTCAGACAATGCATGGTGCATTGCATGTGAAGTTTAATCTAGGTTGTCCATGACTTCATGTTTTAAGCAAGTTGTGATTTTTCACCATGCGTGCTCGGCACTTGGACAGAGATTTTATATATAATTACATGTAGCATATCTTTCTGCAGGAAAGCTGCCCAATAGAAATCTCAATGGTTTGGATCTTACTTGAATTTCTTAGATTATTATATATTTTTATTGTGTGCTAGTAAAGTTGCTAAAAAGCCAGCTTTGTTTTCACCACAGAGAAGACTTGGCTCTGCTGCTGATCGAGAGCAGTTGTGATTTACATGCTGTCCAAGAATCGTTGTTCTGGTACATTTGCCCAAGCATGTTGCTGTGGATATTGAGGTCTGCCAATGCAGCAGGAGTTTTAATGGGAATGTGGGTGATAAATAGGATGTATAGTAATGGTAATGGATTGACGGGGTGTGAGGTTTGGAGTGAAAGTAAGACCAGGCAGAGAGGGTAATGGTGCCTGAAGTTTGGATTTCTATGGTCTATTTTGCAGATTGTGCTTAATTATGTAGTGATAAATTTTAATTTTAACCAATCATGATCTTCCTATGATCTGTAGCCACTTTGGAGGTGTGAAGCCTGACAGATGTGCGCTAGAAGCAGCACTTTTAATTACATAGTTATTTATTTATTTAGAGATACAGCACTGAAACAGGCCCTTCAGCCCACCGAGTCTGTGCCGACCAACAACCACTCATTTATACTAACCCTACAGTAATCCCATATTCCCTATCACCTACCTACACTAGGGACAATTTACAACGGCCAATTTACCTATCACCTGCAAGTCTTTGGCTGTGGGAGGAAACCGGAGCACCCAGAGAAAACCCACGCAGACACAGGAAGAACTTGCAAACTCCACACAGGCAGTACCCAGAATCGAACCCGGGTCCCTGGAGCTGTGAGGCTGCGATGCTAACCACTGTGCCGCCCTTAGATAATGAGACCAAGCTGCTCTGCCAAAAGATCTCAAAATAAACACAAGACAGGTTATAAAATTTTTGTGAATCAAACAGTAATAAAGACAAAAATATCCACTGGTAAATGTAATTCTAATTGTCAGCATGACTTTAATGGGAAACAATTTTCTCCTGAAACAATTGAACCATATTTGATGACAGAACACTACACAATTATTGACATTCTTAATAATTACAGCAAACAAGTAGCAAATCTCCAGAAGTTCTAACCACTTGTACATATTATGAATTGTTCCTTAAAATTTATTTCCATTTCTGGATCAAGCTGAACATTGCTTTTAAGGAATTCATCAATAAATGGTGGTGTGATGTTATGATGTGGCAAAGTTGTAGACCTCAGACAGACTCTGTCTCATTAACCTCAGCTTCTTGGAATGAGCACACTGGTTTATGCTTTTACTTGCCAATGTGCCTGTTCCACCATTTTTCAGTATGTAGTTGGTAGTTTTTATAAATCATGGTCACTTACTCCCTAATTTAGCACAGCCACTGCATTCCCAGAACAGCTTTAGATTTTTAAATGCACTTGTCAATACTTTCTCATGTCTAGTAGATTGCAACTCATATTGAAACACAAGATCAATATGAGATACTTTAACAAAGCATATTCCCTCTTTATATCAAAAGGCAGTAGTCGTAGTTTCTAATTATCACATAATTAGACAGTGGCCAAATACCTTTCTCTGTCTTTCTGTCACACACATATAAATAGTGCAGAATTTTAACCTGGGAGAGTACATGGGTTTAGGTGCAGTTGGGGGGTTAAATACAACAAAATTGGAAGTAAGTCAGGAAGCCAGCCAATCCTTCTGCGTTTAACTCAAGAGTATTAGGTTGGTTGTGAGCAACCACCTCGCGAGAGGCAGATTGCTATATGGTAATCACTCAAATGGAGCAATATGTCAACACAGTTTTAAGTTTGACGTCGTATCCAGGGATTTCCCAGGCTTCCTGAAACTTGCCAGTGTAAGCAAGGTGATAACACAACGGCAACTGAGCAGGTTGATTAAAACTCTTGGAAATGCTGCAATAAATACTCAATGCTCACAGTATGGTTGGTGGGATAGGGTTTGTTCACAGTATGGTTGGTGAAAATTTACTTTCTACACTTTAGAAGTTTTCTGAATCATATTAGAATGAGTGGCACCTTGGTTGCCTTACATTGGACCTTGGATAAAGAGCAATATGACCAGTACTAGCTGTAGCAACAGCCTGCTGTTGAAAGACCTGCAGCTGGACAGCAGAGAGAGGAGTACAGGAGGTAAAGCTTGCAAGAGGAATTACCTGATACACAGGATGTACAGGCAGAGACTGTGTTTCAGTGACGTGTTTCAGAAGCCTCAGATTGTCACATCAGGTGGTGGCAGAAATTTTCAGCATGCTCAAAGAAGACCTGCTGCCTGCTGAAGCCAGTCGCAACCTCTTAACAGTGGCTATTCAAGTAATCACCACCATCAACTTTTTGCCTCCATAATTTTCTGGGGCTCTCCCGGAGACATATCCAAGATCTCACAGTCGGCAGCCAACAAAAGCATAAGCCAGGTGGCTGATGGGTTGTTTGCCAGAGCTGGCAATTATGCCAATTTTTCCTGTGATAACGCCAGCAAAAAAGAGTGTGTGCTTGGGTTCACATCTTTGGCTGACTTCCCACCGTTGCAGGGCGTCATCAGCAATCTTTGCACCCCAAGATCAACCAGGAATACCCATGAACTGTAAAGGCTTCTAGGGAGCTACTATGATGCTTCTGTCCTGCAGCAGTCCAAGCTCCCTGTTGTCTCTGGACCAGCAAGCATACTTAAGAGGTGGATGCTAAGGAACAAGGGATACTCACTGCAAACATGACTGATGACACCAATCAGAATCCAACCAATGAAGCCCAAAAGTGCTGTAATGAATGCTATATGACCAGCAGATGTGTGACTGAACAAGTCATTGGCATGATGAAGATGTTCATCAGGTGCCTAGACAGACCTCAAGGCACCCTTTAGTGTTCAGAATGGTCATGTTGTGCTGTGCTGTGCACATCATTACATAGCAGCAAGATTTTGGATCCGCAGGAGGAACAAAGAGCAGAGCCTGTGATCTGAGCAGTGAATCCATTGTGGGAAGAGGATCTGGTCCCACAAGAGGCACAGAAGGTATATTTTTTAAAATTATTATGGAGGCTGAGACCATTTAGTCCTCTCTTGTCCAGAGCTCCACTTGTCCCCTCCGACAAGACTCTCCTATAACACCTTCCCAGTAACCTACCTTGTTGTCAGTGTCCTTTAGTGCCAGATGGCAGCCTCCTGCTTCTAGCTCCTGCCTTTGTCAGCTGGTGCTTCCTGCCTGTTTTGGCTGGTAGCTGAGATTTCTCTGTCCGCAACCTGCAGTGATCAGGGAAACTAACACTTGCTTTGCCCTTTGTCCGCTCAATTTCCACTCTGTATTGAAATCAAGGCTGGTGAGTTTAAAATCACAAAATAAAATTTCCTTATTTGATCAATAAATTACAATAAATTAATTACTGCATTAATAAACAGGTAATTGCATTCGTTTTTCCTGTAATATTTAACTAATGAGCCATTTACATTAGCTAACATCTTCTGCATTTCCTTCTCACATCACATAATATATGTCTTTCCTTCATTGCACTACGTTTCCCTGCAGAGACTTACTTAGTACCAATTGTGGTTAGTAGATGTATAATTCAGTCATTCACTGTTTTAAAAAAATCATGTCATGATTTGTGTTTGTGCCCTGATCCACAAACATGTCAAGAGAAAATGAATGCAATCATACCAAAATTCATCAGGCATTTAGCATACAATTACATTTACTTCTTAGCATTGGTCTAATAAGTGGATGTTCATTTAGTTCTTGATCAGAAAAATTAGGGTGATAGGTAATTTGTATGCATATATCATGATAAAATAAACACTATTATGTTGATTTGTATCACATGTCTAGGATGCAGTTTTCATATGTTTATATTTAATTTTACAGATATGAAATGATTTTCAAGCCAAGTAGCCAGGGTACGTTTTAATATCACTTTCAAGCACTTTTTATAATGCATATGGTTTATACTGGCAACTTTATATGTGTGATGGTTCAGTGCTGGTATAAAGTTGTAAGTATAAACAAACATAATACCATCATTGTTCAACGACAACAACCAGGTCAACATTCAAAGATCAGTATTTAAGTCTAGCCCAGCCTGAACAGAGTCATCAACAAGATTACGATTCAGAGGTTGTGTTTTGATCAAGTCAATTACAGTCAAAAATAAGAGTCAGCTTGAAAATATAATAAAGAAATCAAAAGATTTTAATTGTGACTCCAAATTAGCAGAGGAGACAGAACATGTTTTACTCCATCATGTTCCAGAACTTAATTTAACTAAATCTAAGCAATAACTGTGCTTCCCAGGCAGCACAACAGTTCTGCGTAAGGCAACTGATTTTGTTGTATGCACTGGTGTCAAGGATTCTTAAGCTTGGCTATTAAAGTTGTGACATGCAAATTATTGTTAGGCCACTGCTCAGTACAAATTTGAAATGTGTATGAGGAGGCCAGGAATGAAAACACATTACAAGCAAACAGACATTTTAGCTGAAATTATACAACCTAGAATGATTGAACATTTTTTTCTTTATTCATTTTTTTGTGGGATGTGGGTATCACCTGCAAGGCCAGCATTTATTGCCCTGAAACTGAGTGACTTGCTAGGCCATTTCAAAGGACATTAAGAGACAACCACATGGCTATGGGTCTAGAGTCACATGTAGACCAGACAAGGATGGCAGATTTCCTTCCCTAAAGGACATGGGTGAACCAGATGGGTTTTTACATCAATCATTTCATGGTCACCATTAGCCTACCTTTTAATTCAAGATTTATTAATTGAATTCAAATTTCACCATCTGTTGTGGTGGGATTTGAACCCATGTCCCCAGAGCATTTGGCTGGGCTCTGGGTTACTACTCTAGTGACATTCCACCTACACCACCACCTCCTCCTTTGTATCATCATTCCTCTTGAGTAAATTTGCTACTTTAACCAAGCAATATTACGTCATCATAAACTATGTAGGGTTATTCTTCAAGTTTTGGTAAATTTGTTAACCAATTTGCAGTTGAAAAAAATGAGATTTTAGGCAGAGATTTGATTTCTGGCCTATTTCTCTGAATGCATCATCCAATCTGTTTGTGCAGAATACAGTTTATTACTAAATAATGTCAGTACTTTAAACACCAAACCAATTGTCAGCTATGACTCCAGCCTTCTGACATGTATGGAGTTTATACCAACTGTATCAACTTTATTTTCTAAGTGTACTGAAGATTCCCCACCACATTTTCCAACCAAATAACTTAAAAAAAGTCTCTACATGAGTCAGTGGTCCAATTTCAGACTCATCTTCATAATCAACAGTTATTCATGGTGCCACTGGGCAAGTGGATGTCTGAAATCTGATATACATTTTTTGTCAGTCTATCTTGCAGTTATCATTGGTGGGTGATTTAGTGGAAACTGCTCAGTAGATGTTTTCCTCTGAAAGAGCTAAATCTGCTAAAATTGCTGTTTCATCCAACTCTTGAAAACCATTCTCCTTTCTTTTTATGTAAATGGTGCAACTAATTTACAGACAAAAAACATTACCAATTATTCTATTTTTAAACATAGCAGAGACCTATAAAGAACCAAAAACAGGCAGAATTGAGAATGCAACCGCAGTTCTACTTAACTAGATATAATGGGGGTAGCTTTATGCTCTCTCCTGTGGCAGGTTTGGAGGTGGGGAGAGCATATAATCAGGTGAGATGGTGGTGAAGGGAGGGGGGCGCCCTACCGCCTCCCATCTCCTGCCTCCCGCCTCTGGCCTCCGTCAAAATTAAGTCTGGGGTGGAAAGACCTGTGAACCTAGTGCCTGAACGAGGGACCCAGCATCAGGAAGGGGGGGGGGGGGGGGGGCCAATGAGAGCCACCCCCTGCCCTTGCTACCGACCCCCCCTACGCCCCCCCTCCCCGATAAACCCCCACAAGTGAGACCCCTCCCACCCTGACCTACCTGTGCCTGGGTCCAGCGGCGCCCCGGGCCTAAGATAGATACTCCACTGAAAGCAGCCACCACCTCTGCCATGATGCTGCTCAGTTAAAGAGCTGCCAACCTCTGACTGGCTGGTAGCTCTCTGAGGGCAAGACTTCCGTCACCAGGGTCTTTGAACCCATGGAAGGCCTGCCATTGTCCACTTAAGTGCCTAATTGCCAGTATATTCGGTGGGCTCCCACAGAAGAGGCAAAACGGGGTTCTCGGCATTGCTTTTTCCTGTTGTTGAGACCCCCGTCGCCCTGATAAAATCCCGACCAATATTTTGAAAATATGACTAATGCGTGCACTCGTCATGTGAACAAATTTGCTCTGAACACTTATTTGAAAGGCTGTGATAGTGTCTACATTCTCTTTTAATACGTTTGACCAGTTGGGCCGAATGGCCCATATCTGTGATATAGTATCTATGAAATTGGCTTACAGCAGGTACAACATCTGTGCCCCCAAGAGGAATATGGTGACTTTGAAAGAGCAGTTGTTCCAGGAATTGAAAAAGAAACACTCCACTGGGACAAAAAAGCTAGTGTTCACCTGGACTGCAGATTTTCCCCTATTGTTCATATATTTCTCAGAAGTGTGTACTTAAAAGGGGTGACCTTCAGGATGTTGTAGTACAGTTTAGAAGGTGATCAACCAGAGGGAAATCTAAACCAGCATGTTTTAGATTTGGCTTTGCTTTTATTTTAATATTTAAATTACCTTAAGCACAGTTCTGCACAGCTCATTTCCATGACTGCATTTCATTGGGTTTAGAAAAGATTTACTTCTTTCCAGAATGCAATTGTGCCACAAGTAGCAAAAGGTCAGCTCAGTTCAGACTTCAATTCAAATTCAGTGGGTGAGAGGGTTCAAACTCAAGATTTGAACTTTGACTTGCTGTGTTTTGAGTTCCTGAGAACATCTCTAATGCTGACATATGCAAGAGAAGAACTGAGCTACTCCATCTGAATGGAACTGCAATGATCATCCCTGTGCCTGTATCGCTCAGGTTTAGTACTTTCACAAAATCTTTTGTTTTATGTGGTCTTTGTTTGAATCCTGCCCATGATGTATTCAGCTATGCATCTTACAGATCCCTAAAAGTGATTCTGATACTTTAGTTCCAGTTACCAACCAGAGATAGGAAACTCAGAAACCTAAAACTGATGTGGCAAATCTCCTCCTCATTGCTCACATTAAGGTATGGTAGTAGGCATCCGATTGTCTCGGAAGATGATAGACTGCGCTCTGGGCGTTTGTCGTTTCTGAGTTGAACATTGCCTGTTGTGACTGTAGAGGCCGACTTGTGAGTAGCAATCCCTTCCACAGCTGGTACAGATGAATATCGTTGGCCCGAGGTCGACAGATGTTTTTTCTTTCCACTGAGCTCTCTTTTCCACCATCTGGTTGTTTCTTTTGTCCCCTGCTTTTTCCAAGCCCTTCCTGACTGCCATTCTCCAGGAACTCCGGTCAGCAGCAAGGACTTCCCATGCATCGACTCTGATCCCGGTCAGCTTGAGGTCTTGCTTGCTGACATCCTTGTATCACAGATGTCGATGACCTGTTGGTCTTGTGTCTATAGCAAGCTCGCCATTGCGCATGTCTTTGGGAATGCGGTATGGATACAGCCTCTAATCAATACCACAAGTCTCAGCAGGAACAGCAACTCCAGAGAAGGTCATTATCACTTTACCAGTATCCATTTGGTGAATAACAGACATGAAACCGCAGAATATACAAACTTAAGGCCATATTAAGATGGACATAATGGCCCTGATTTTAATGGGAGAGCAAGAATAGTGTGCATGAGCCCCAAAGTGGGCAGTGTTCCCAGAAACAACAGTGATGCCAAGGTGGCCAATTATAACTGCCAGGCCTCATTTCCATAAGATTGGCAGCCTGGCTGACCTATTGCATCAGCTGCAGGCCGTTTGTCCGCCCACATAGTGCAATTTCTATTGAGCCCCGGCCAATATTTACATTTACTGGTGAAATATCAATGAAGTTGCTACAGAGAAGCTGTGAAAGTTTGTGGATGGTTAGCAAGAGAGGGAATATGGTCCCTAGGTTCTCTGATGCCTTACTGGGAATGATGCCGTGAGCTCTAGGGGCCATTAGGGGTGTCCGATTCCCCAGAAGTTGAAAGAACTAAAACGCTCACCAATAAAGCATGGTTGGGAGGTGACATAAAAAGTGAACAGCAGGAGCATCACCAGAGGACCTGGAAGCAGTGACAGAAAAGATTTGACTACCTCACTGGGTCAGGAATTATGAGTACAGCTTGTCCTTTACCCATCTCTCATAATACACCAAGCCCACAATCTCACTCCTCCCTCCTCCATCATTCACTCCAATCCTGCATCAGTTTTTTCACCACCAATCACAAAGGTCCCACCTTTCATACTCATTCTGAACATACACTCACTTCCTGATTCCTCCTTACACTATTGTCACTCATACCACCCTCTAGTCACCTTTTATCACCTCCTCTCATCACTCCTCAATTCACACTCAACAGCAACAACATTTTGTATTTATATAGCATCTTTAATGTAGCAAACTGCTACCAAACAGAATTTGACACTGAGGTGCATAAGGAGGTATTAGGACAAGCGACCAAATGCTTGTTTAAAGATGTGGGTTTTAATGAGTATCTTAAAGGGGGAAAGGGAGCTAGAGAGGTGGAGGGGTTTTGGGAATTCAAGAACTTCGGCTCTAGGCAGCTGAAGGTACAGCCACCAATAGTGGAGCGATTAAAATTGGGGAGGCACAAGATGCCAGAATTGGAGGAGCACAGATATCTCAGAGAGTAGTATGGCTGGAGGAGGTTACAGAGCCAGGAAGAGGTGATGCCATGGAGGGATCTGGCACTACCAGGCTGGAAGCCAGTGTAGGTTAGCATGCATAGGGCTCATGGGTGGATGAAACTTGTTGTGAGTAAGGATATACACAGCAGAGTTTTGGATGAGCTCAAATTTATGGACCATGAGTGCATTGGAATTGTTAAGTCTAGTGGTAACAAAGGCATGGATGAGGGTTTCAGCAGCAGACAAGCTGAAGTAAGGATAGAGTCGAGTAACATTATGGAGGTGGAAGTAGCTGTCTTGGTGATGGAGTTGGAAGCTCATCTCAGGGTCATATAGGACACCAAGGTTGTGAATGATTTGGCTCATCCTCAGACAGTGGCCTGGGAGAGGGATGGAGTCGGTAGCTCGGAAACAGAGTTTGTGGTGGGAACTGAAGGTAATAGCTTCAGTCTTCCCAATATGGAGAAAATGTCTATTTATCCGGTACTGGATGTTGGCCAAACAACATGACAAATCGGAGGCAGTGAACAGGTCAGAAGAAGTGGTGGTGCGGTAGAACTGGGTGTCATCAGCGTACATGAGTAACCTGACATCATCTTGCTTCTTTTCTGTTTTACCTTATGTGCTGCATCCAGAAGCAGCACACATTCTCACTAGTCACTCATAACTTTCTCATTCTCCTTCTGCTGGAGAAAAGAGTGCACAATAATAGGGAGAGGGAGACAGTTGTTTACCCAAACAGTCAATGACACACTGGAGATTAGTGGGGAAAGCAATACTGTCAGCATTGAAAATGGTAATTTTCCATCTCTACTGAGCAGGGTGACTATCTCTCACATGTACCTTTTCATCTCATACAAACAGCTGCAACTTAAGTCAAGTTCAAGACCTCAACCAGTACAACTAAGCCTTTCATGTGTTCCTATCCAGCTTCTCATTGCCATCCGAACTCTCGTCCCTTTCTCCTTCCCTCTAGGTCCTTCATATCACTGAGAACAACCTCAACCTCTTGCAGAAGAATTTACCTTGGAGGAAGATATCCCTCGAGAATCCACTGTCCTCATCCCAGCTACTTGCGCACAGTTTAGCACACTGCGTGGGTTAATGGCAAGGACAAGGGGCCTGCTCCTGGTGAATCTCACAGCATCATTGAGCAGGGGCCGATACTGGTGGCAAGGTCAGCCCTGGAGAAAATTTGTAGAGGACATCATCCTCTCCTAGCTCTGCTCAGCAGGACAAAGATGTGGAACATCCGGAGCCCAGACACGAAAAAGATGCTTGAGACATCAGAAATTTGTAGACGTTCAGTGGCATAGTTGTGATATTAACCATTTCAATTGTATTAGTAGTAGACTAATGTAAACTTTAATCTGAAATACTCCCTTTCTCTTCCCTCCCACCACACATGGATACAACAAACAGGATAAAAGGAATGAATGAACCATTTCACAGACTTATAATCCTCCTGCTTCTGACATAATTACAGAAGTGAATAGAAGAGGAATTTTCTGAGAAACAAACATCATCAATGGCATTCCATTTTCTGAAGCTATGGATAACAGCACAAAGTAGTTTATTACTAAGACTCAGATGCCATGCAAATCTGAAACTTAGAAACTACTAATAGAACAAAATACAAATTAAAGAGATACCATTAAAACTAAAACGGCTTCACTTTTTGCACCTAACATTTTTAGTGGGTATTTCTAATGTTAGCAAGCAATTGGTGTGCTTATTATTACTCTATTAATAAGAAACTATACTCAGCACAAAGGGATATGAAATCAAGCAACTTGCAGGGCTATCAATCTTGCTGGAGAAAACTCATTGGGAATGATTATTTATGCTCAATTTTTTGTATCTTCTGGCAATATTAACTTCAAAGTTCTGATGATGGCACAAAACTATCCTAATAAAAGATGGAGCAGTTAATCATAGAGCTTCAGAAAAGATTTTATTGTCTCTTTAAGTAAAACTTGAGAAATGTCAACATTGTATTTTTGATAATTGAACTGGATAGGTCTTTCATATTCTAAAACAGATCCAAGGCTTAGTACTAAATCCTACAGTAAAAGAATATTAATGGGTCAAATTTGTTCTTTAATAGTTCCAGATTCCATTTCAGCTTTACACTGAAAACAGCAAAGTTAGTTAGATGTTGAAGCTTTACGTTTCTCAGCTATCTCATCAAAAGTAAATGACTTTCAATCCATGCAACATATAAAATATACACTAATATGAACAACAACATCTAAATTAATTAAGAAATTCTTTATTTCTATCAGAACTCTGTAGCAGTTCAGGAGCATGGCCATGATCTTAATCATTTCAGCAGTATTATTAGCAGACCATTGAAACTCAAATCTGAAATTCTCTCTTTTCCCTCACTCTGCACATGCACACAACAAAAATGAGGTAAACCTGGATACAAGTCTTGTTTATGCGCAAATTTCTATTGACCCTTTGAAAGCCCATCTTACAAGTTTATTAGTTTACTTCTCAGAATTATTTGCTTGATCATGCCTCATTATTTGACTAAAGTACCAACATGTCAATAGCACAAGAATGTCACTCAGAGCTTGGTTACCAAGTGCATGCTGTAGATGATTGACAAATCTTCAGAAGGAGTCCTGCACTGTGAGAATCTTAAACTTGACTCCTACTGAGCTGAGTTGACAGTAAAAGACACACACAATACTGGTTCAGTAGGGATCCAGTAACTGTAAATTAGCAATAAATGGATAGAAGACTTTGTCACAAAAGCCCCATTAGAGTTGTACATTCAAAATGAATATAAGTTTGCAGCTGAATTGCACCAAAGAGCAAAGGAGAATGTTGTGGTTATTTACTTTAATTATATTTTAGGCTAAATAGTTCTCCCATATCTGCTGACCTCAGGGGTGGCCTGGGATGCAAAGCAAGAGATTCACATCAGGCTTGTGGTATAAATGATTGTTGTGAATCTTCTGCGCTTTTCTGAAGAAAAGGAAATCTTCGTTCAGCACATATGTTGTGCTGGTAAGTTAAAACCACTCATTGCATAAACTGAATGTATGCAGCTGTCAGTATAAACCCTGAGAGAACACATTCAGTTCACAGCATCCTTATTCAGACTGAATGGGAGCTCTAAAGGGATGTAATATAAATAGGCTATTTCAGTTCTGTATAATTTTGTTTAAAGCACTGAAGTAATTTAACACGTGCTATGGTTTTTGCAACTGAATCCAAGAGAGTGCAGGAGAAGAATTTGAAATAGCACTGTGAATTAAAAAAATATACATTTACCCACAGTTAGGGAGCCTCCAGTCGCTTGAAATACATACTCTAGGATGTCCCTAGTTCTTTTTACCACAACTAAAATATTGAGCAAGTGTAGTAGAGACAAAAAAGGAATGCAGAAAAAAGCAATTTCCTCTTGATATAAAATAGTCCATTTTCTGAACCCAACTTGTATTAATTTCATCACTGACACTTCTATTATTAGTGAGCATTCATGTACCCCAACAGAAAGTGTGAACCAACATGCAGTGTGTAATTTGCTTCTTAGCCTCCATGTAATTACTTAATTTTGTTTTATTCCAAATCTAAATATGTGCAATTTATGCTACAGAACTGCAAGATACAAAAGTGTTATATCAATTAGAAACACCAGGGACACCTACATATAAGATATCAGCCTATCAACTGTGCAGGCATTAAAGCACCCACAATTCTGATCCAATCTCTGCGAAGCTTTTTGAAAATAGTTTAAAGACACAATTTGAGCTTCTCACTGCTTCAGAAATATAGGGAGAGAAAACAATGCCGAATTGTGTGAATTAGCACAAAAACACCAGCTTGACGGACCAGAGGCAAAGAATTCCTGTTTGAGTGGGCAAACAGTGAGAAAGGGAAGTGGGGGAGTGAGGACGTTCATTTTTTCCAATTTGCTAGCTCTGCCATTAAATCCCTTCATAAAAGGGTCAGTGGTTGGCACTGAAAGTGGGTCACGAGTTGTCTTTAGAAAAATGGGTAGAAAAGAGCAGCAGCGTTCCTGAGCCACCACTTCTATTTGAGAAGGAAACACTCCATTCTTGGTAAACTCAACCTGTGCAGCTACCTCCAAATGATCTTCTCTGTTAGACTGAATCCTTTAAACTGTGGATTAGGCTGAACACAAAAGCATTATTCAAATAAGCACAAATCACCCAGCACTTGGGATATCTGAGTTTTAAATGGAGCCTACTCTTTGTTTTCTCAGATAGAATATAGATAGAAAACTGAATTCTAATTTGTTTGGGTTCACTGAGGCCCTTAATAAGCAGCAGAAAATTTGAAGTGAAGTTCTTTTTGAAGCACTGCATTTCTAAGTAGGGATGTTAAGAAATGCAAAGAACACTAATTAAAGGGAAATGTGCTGCTTGCAAACAAATGGAGTCATACTGGTGAATTTTCACAATGCCTTCTTTCAGATTCTGCAAATATTTAGAGACATTATTGCATTGTGTACTCAGTCCTTGACAGCCATAAAGTACTTTCAAGACTAATGTCGAGATTTTGTGGCTCTTTAAACTTTATAAGGCCGTCGTTGATATATTAGTGAAGTTACTTATAAGAGTCACAGAAATGGCTGCACTACTTTGTAAGCATGCTATACTTACTAATTTATACTTTTAATGCAGTCTAAATCTGGTAGTAAGCTTTGCCTCAGTACACCACATCACTAAACAATGGGTTAACCATTTACTGTTTATAGGTTTTCTTCATTCCCATCATTGTAGTTTTATAAGTGTCTAAAATATTTGCAAAGCACACTGCTTAAAATGACAAAAGTGCAGGCTGAGCGTATGTGTCTCTATAATACACTCAGAGAAGGCAAGATTCTAATGCATTATTCATCTGTGGTTGGCTCAAAGTAAACCACAAAGCCAAGTTAACAGCATACATTTTAAATTCTGACAGCCAATAAGTCTCATATTAACAGCCAGCATTCAGAAGTGTAAACGTCAGACAAAACAGCATTGCTGTCGTCTTGTTCAATAAACCATTAGACTTGACCAGGTGAAGTCATTGCTTGAATGGATAATTCAACAGCTAGGTTTTTTAATCATTAAGGCTCATGGAATTAGTAACATATTAATTTCTCAATTGAGTACACATACACCATGCAAAAATGCTACAAATTACAAAATACTGTATCTGGTGTGCACAACTACCATTAACACCTTCAGAAGGAAGGATTGACTAGGTTCCTCACAACAGTAACTGAGAGGGATGTTTCTTCCACTTTTATTTCCAGTAGAGGTATGATTAAATGGGCCACTGGCAATCTTCCAATCTCTACCCTTTCTCTAATGTAAGAAGGCTTAGGGAAAAGGATTTGAAGTTGAGAAAAGCTTAGTAATAAAATATCTGGTGGCATTCCCCTTTGTATAGTGATACAAACAGAAGCTGGGATACAATCAGATAGAAGGTGAATTTATTCCTACCATGGACAGCTTTTGTCTGTCCTTTGGTACCTAACACATTGGATAGCTAATTTTCTTGCACCCCTGCTCCTCCTGGGTAGGTGGAATGCATCTAAATTTATTTAAGTGGACAAATAAATTAGATAGGCTCCCTTATGGGCATGTATTTCTCCATGACTGACTATCCTATGTTTGTTGTGCCCGCGTATAGTAACAGGAACATCAGCTCCATGAGGTGGTACAGCAAAAGAGAGGGGAAGCCACATCAGGGAGGCTCTTCGATGCATTCCCGCCACCAAGGAACTTTCCCAGGGTGGGCTAGGAAGCAAATCAGCTACCTGCTCCCCGGAGGCGGGCAGCCAATTTGCATTGCTAAGGCTCCATTTAGGTGTAATTTTGCAGCCTTGCCAGCATTTTGCCAGCAGCGGAGTGGCACCAGCAATGGAGTGGCACCCATCCCCCCCACCCTTCGCATTCGGAGAATGCCAGCTAAATGAAGTTGGCCCCCCTTCCTCTGGCAGGCCAGGGACTCCAGGCCTTAATGACGGAGCCACTGGTAGGAAAGGCCGCACTTGCAGCTCAAACGAATCCTCCGGAGGGTTTCTCCGCTGCTCCAAGGGGCTTACTAGCTTCATCTCTCAGAATTTTTTATTTAAATGTTCGCTCTTGAGGGCGCCTCTATGTTGAGGTGCTCTCACAGTCCCCAACCTGCCTCAGCAGCCCCCACCTCTCCCAGTGGGGCTACTGACGATCCAGAGCTGCCAGCCCTCTGATTGCTGCTGGCAGCATCGGAAGCCGCCCGCCATCCTTAATATGATGGCGAGTGTAGAGGTAGTCAATTAGGAGGCTGCCTCCTGGAAGAGTGCTGAGCTGATCTTGGTGCTAGCAAACGCAAGCTTGAGACCCCTATTTGCGCTCGTCATCGGGGTCTTGAAGGCCATGGGAAAATCCAGCCCGTAGAATAGCACAACACAGAAGGAGGTCACCCAGCCCATTGAGTCTGCACCAGCTCTTTCAAAGAACAATCCAGTTAGTCTCATTCACCTGCTCTTTCCCCATATCACTACAATACATTTCTCCCTCAAGCATTTATACAATTCACTTTTATAGGCTACTATTGCATCTGTATCCACTGCCCCATCTCGCAATGCATTTCAATTCCTAACCACTCATTGCATAAAATAGTTTTTCCTCATGTCACTTCTGGTCTTTTGCCAATCACCTTAAATCTGTGCCCCTTCGTTCGTGATCCTTTCTGCCATTGCAAACTGTTTCTCTTTGTTTACTCCATCTAAAGTGTTCATGATTTGACAAACCTCTAGCAAATCTCTTCTTAGCCTTCATGCTCCAAGGAGAACAAACCCACCTTTGCCAATCTTTCTACATAACTGTAATCCTCATCCCTGCAGTCATTCTAGTAAATCTCTTCTGTCCCCATTCCAAAGCCTTTATATCCTCCCTAAAGTGTGGTACCCAGAATTAGAAATGATATCCCAGCTGGGAGTGAACTAGTGTTTTATATAGATTTAGCATAACTTCCTGGCTTTTGTACTCAATGCCTCTATTTATAAAGCCCTGGTTCCCATATGTTTTACTAACTACTTTGTTAACCTGTCCTGCCACCTTCAAAGATTTATGCACAAACACCCACAGGTCACTCTCTTCTTGCACCCCTTTTAAAACTGTACCATTTAGCTTGTCTTGTCTCTCGTTATTCTTCTTACCAAATTGTATCACCTCATACTTTGCTGTGTTGGATTTCATCTGCCATGTGTCCACCCATTCCATCAGCCTGTCTATAAATAAAAACAAGAAATGCTGGAACCACTCAGCAGGCCTGGCAGCATCTGTGGAAAGAGAAGCAGAGTTAACGTTTCGGGTCAGTGACCCTTCTTCGGAACACTGACCCGAAACGTTAACTCTGCTTCTCTTTCCACAGATGCTGCCAGACCTGCTGAGTGGTTCCAGCATTTCTTGTTTTTATTTCAGATTTCCAGCATCCGCAGTATTTTGCTTTTATTACCATCAGCCTGTCTAGAGCCTTTTGAAGTCTATGACTATTACTATCTTCTTCACTATTTACTTCTGAGTTTTCATTTCATGTCATCTCCAAATTTTGAAATTGTGCCCTCTACCCCAAGTCCAAGCCATTCTTTCAAGTGTTACAGTTAGTTCTCATAATGCTTTTCTGGTTTGCCTGTATGCCACATATTTCTATTACAACAATAGCGATTGACCACAAAATCTTGGTTGACACTCCAATGCAGTACAGAAGGAATGCTGCAATGTTGGAAGTGCTATCTTTTGGATGAGACATTAAACCAAGATGCAGTTGGCCCGCTCAGGCAGAAAGAAAAAATTCATATCACTATTTTGGAGAGGAGCAGAGGAGTTGTCCCCAGTGTCCTGGCTAATAATTATCCCTCAAGCAATCATTACAGATAACAGAAAAGGTTGATCAAGGTAATGCAGTAGATGTATACATGGAACTTCAGAAAGCACTTAACAAAATGCGATGCATGAGCATTATTAAAAAGATGGAAGCCCATGGAATTGAGGGGAAAGTGGTGGTGTGAATACAAAATTGGCTTAGTGACCAGAAACAAAGGATGGTGATGGATGGATGTGCTTCAGACTGGGAGGTGGTTGGCAGTCACGTTTCCCGAGGGTCCATTTTGGGTGATTGCTCTTTTCAATTTTTATAAATGACCTGAAATTGGGCATGGGAAGCAGCATTCGAAAGTTTATGTATGATACGAAACCTGGCAGAGTAATAGCTAGTGATCAAGACAGTTATAGACTTCAGGATGACCTAGGCAGGATGGTGAAATTGGCAGAAGCATCGCAGATAAACCTCATTGTAGAGAAGTATGATGTGATGCACTTTGGGAGAACTAATATGGAAAGACAGTATACTATAAATATAAGCTCTGATGAAAGGTCACTGACCTGAAACTCTGCTTCTCTCTCCACAGATGCAGCCTGATCTGCTATTTCCAGCACTTTCTATTTTTATTTTATGTGATCTACTATAAATGGCATGAACTTGAAAAGTGTAGATGAGCAGAGAGATCTTGGTGTCGATGTACACAAATCGCTAAAGATGGCAGGTCAAGGTGATAAGTTGGTTAAGAAAAGTATATGGGTCACTTGAATTCATTAATAGAATATAAAAACAAAGGTCATATTGGAACTTTATAAATCATTGGTTAGGCCTCAGCTGGAGCATCATGGACAATTCTGGGCATCACAGTTCAAGAAAGATGGAAAGGCCATAGAAAGGTTACAAAGGAGGCTTATTAGGATGTTACCAGGGTTGGGGGATTTCAGTTATGAGGAGAGATTGGAAAAGTTAGGACTGTTCTCCTTGGAGCAGAGCAAGTTAAGAGACCTAACAGAGATTTTCAAGCTGATGAGAGGTTTTGATACAGTTTGAGAGAAAAACTATTCCCTCTGTCGAATGGGTCAATAAACTGAGGTCACAGATTTGAAATCATTGGCAAAAGATCTAGAGGGGAGATGAGGAGAAATTTGTTTCACTCATTGAGCTGTCAGGATCTAGAATGCTTCACCTGATAAGGTGGTGGAAGCTGATTCCATAAATAATTTTCAAAGGGAGTTGAACAGGAACTTGAGAATGAGGAACTTATAGGCTTTCAGACAAAAAGCATGGATGTAGGACTAAGCACGACTGCTCTTTCAAAGAGCCAGCACAGGCACAACAGGCCAAATGACCTCCTTTTGTGCTGCAAGATTAAATGATTCCATAATTAAAAACAGATTATTTGGTCAGTAATAACATTGCTGTTTGTGGAATCTTGCTGTGTGCAAATTGACCACAAAGATTCCCACATTATAACAATGACTACACTCCAAAAGTGCCTAATTGTCTAAAAAGCACCCTGCGCGATAAATGCAAATCTTTCTTTATTTTCTTTCTTTATGTCGCAGCTTTAATAAAAACACAAGTCACATTACAAAAAGAGTAAAAGAACAATAGTTAAACTAAGTGACTGTAGTCTTGGTTGAAAAAATGGATTTTGAAAAGACTTTTAAAAGGTGGAGGAAAAAATATATGCAAAGGTTTAGAAAGAGTTCCAAGGAATAGGGCTGGGTGGCTGCAGGCTCCATCACCAATGGTGGGGTGAAGCAGGAAGGATGGGTATGCAAAGAAACCGAAAGTCAGAGCATGAAAAGGTGATGGAAGGGATCCAAAACTAGACAACATTGCAGAGGTAGGATGAGTGAGGTCATAAGGGTATTCAAAAACAAAGATGAGGATTTTAAATTTAATGCGGCAAAGAGTCAGTATGGGTTAATGACGACTGGTGTGATTGGTGAGCAGAACAGTGCAAGATAGTATACAGGATGAATTGGAGTGTTTTGAGGGTGCACAGTGGGATGTTGCCAATGAAAATGTTGGAAAAATTGAGACTAGAGTTGCTGAAAACATGCATTAGGTGTTTTGGTGATGGTGAGAGTGAGGTTTGGGAAGAATGTGAAAGTAAGTTGTCACGGTGATGAATAGGATGCATAATTTGAAACTAAACTCTGGTCAAACAAAACACACCACCTGATTTCACCAGTTGAGTAGCCAGGGAGGGGAATAGAGTCACTGTCAAATGAGTGGAATTCATGGCAAGGGACTAAGAAGATGATGTTGGCCTTCAGTTGGTAGAAATTTGATATCCACAATGTCAGACAGGCAGTTCTATAACATAAATGTAGGTTGTGTAGTCAAGGGAAGTGATGGAGAGATAGAGCTCAATGCAACAGGAAACAAACAAAAGCTGATCCTATATCTGCAGATTATGTCACTGAAGGGCAGTATGTACATGAGGAAAAGCGTCATGTGTGTTCGGATGTCTTACTGCTGACAGATGAACCAAACGTAAGTTGCACCAGAAAATTATCCATCTTGATCCTCACGATGGCTGCTTCCACGAACTGGTTGCCAACACTCTCCTGCGGGGCCTGGCGGCCACTCGAACCTCTGCTGCAGTCCTGAGTTGTGTTACCAAGCTGCTTTTCTCCACAGGTACATCACTCTGAGGCCTGTGAACAATGGGTCTCTCATGAGCTCGAGCTGCTGATGCTGGCTCACCTCCACTGCCTTGCCTTCCACGACATTCCTGGCCATTAGTTGGGAACGGTGTCTGAATTTTATATACCCTTTCAACAGCCATTTGCTGACTTCTGAACTTGGTGCCAGCCATGAGCCAAAAGCTAACCAAGTTATTTAAAGCTGTGAGGTTAGATGACGGCAAAACAATGTAATTCTCTTGCCTCTGGCTCTTTCTACTTTTCGACATTTCAACAGCCAGGAGGGAACAGGAAACACAAATTCTGACAACTAAAACCACTGGGGAATTTTGGCTCACAATTAGCTGAGACAATTGATGAGACCAGCAGCCAGAAGCGTGGTGGATTGTCAAAGCAACAGCTTTGAATTAAAACCAATTCCTTTTTGTTGCCTTTATACATGTTTTTCTTGTCCCTTTGATTCTCCTTTTTATCTACCTGTTAAGTATCGCTGCTAACAGCATACATTCTACGCAGGGTTTCTTCTCCAACTATTTCCTCAAAAACAGCTCTGGGCAAGTCGATATTTTTGTGTGCTGGAAACCAGGTGAACAATTTTGCTAAGAAATGTTAGGCCTGTATCAGAACTTTCATAAAATGGGAGGTTGTAAGAAGGGAATTTCTCTGCTTAGATCAGGTAAATGCTTGCCCAAACCCAATTGCTCTCAAGTAAACAAATATTTATTTAACTTGTATACAGTATTATTTGTCCATTTAAATAATAAAGCTGCTTAGCATATTAGTATTTAAACAGCTATTGTTTACAGAAGAAAATATCCCATTCTTGAGCTTACCACCAGATTCCAGCATACACAACAACTGAATAAACCATTTTTTCTTATTTAATAAACATGCTGGCTAAATTTCCCCTTCCTGTTGTTCATAAACTAGAGTGCAAGGTCTAACTTGTTGCCAAGTACCAACATGTTATTTTCCACAATGCACAAAGCATGCAATTTTTAATTCCAGGCTGTAGAAATAAACAGACGCCATACTATTTTCACAAAATGTGTGGTCCACTTAAAAAATACCAACTTCCTGGAGCTTATTTTCAATTAAAAGATAAATTTATTGAAATATATTGACATTTCATGACATATGTCTTCACTTAGACGAAAGACTGGTTTGTCTAGTTTTCTGAATTTTGAGGTCCAAATCATTCATTACATCATAGTAAGACTCCTCCGTATTCACAATGCTAGCTTTCGACTACTGAAGTAAAAAGCTAAGAAAAGGAATCAAACACTTGACATGATGTAGTAGTGTCATTTATACTGCTGTACTGAGGGAAAATGTGGGCCCCGTCTGTCATTCTTTCAATGGCAAATAATACTTATTTAAAAACAATTTATTGTTTGAATATTGCTCCTTATTTCCAGATGTCACATGAAATGCATTTATATAACAAAAAAGTCTTTTGAAAATTGATCCTTTCACTTGAATGCTCTTGTCTCCAAGCTCCTATGGATTTATTCATCCTTACACTTTATCTTAGTTGTGGTGCTTAAATATTTGGTTTGAGACATATTGTAACTTCATCCATTCACTCATGACACAATCTCAAAGTTATGGAAAAGAAATAAAACAGCTTTAAACACTTCAGTGTTCTCCTATTATAAAACAGCATCCTGATTTGGTAAGAAATAGCCCGTTAAGGGTAAAGGATAACAATCCATTACATGTCCATTCTATCTGACTCCTTGGTGATTATCATACCTAGTTATAGCATGAAATCAAGAAAAGTAGAGTAAGATTATAGACTCATTTGTCACTGCTATTCTTACAATGTTTCTGTTAGTTACAGGTATTGCATTGCCATTTTAATAGTTCACTTAATATTTTAGATGGTGCATGCATTGGCAAGCCAGGGTACTTGTAGCTAAGATAACATATTCATATCAAGTAGAACAGCTGGGAGACGTAACTCAATAAGTTGCAGTGTGGTCTGGGTCATATTTTACTTGTGTGGCATTTCAATGTCTACTTTGAGTCTACTGTAGGTCCCCAAACCATGTAAAAGTTTAAGTTTTTTCATAATTTCAACCCTTTTGTCCAAGCAAGCTTAAAACAGTTTGAACTAAGTACCTCCTGGATAGCAGATGCCTATAGAGAACAGTTTATACAAAAAGCTTATTTTCACTTGAGAAATATTTCGCAGCTGTGGAATGTTCTGAATGGAGAGCACAAACCATAAAAAGATCATCTTCCAATGAAGAATCATTAATTTTGGCTACACAAATTTTTCTGTAAAGAAAAACCATGTTGTCATCCATGAGGAGATAGCACATAGGGATTCAGTTTCTAAATTACAACATTCTCCAAAATACCATGTATCATAGTCAACAAAAAGAAAACAGAACTTGAGCAGCTTAGCCGATTAAAGCAGTGAGTAGCTGAACACTGTAGGCTAGGATGGTCCCCAATCTGTACATAATTAGTTCACTTCAACCAGGGAAGTATTAGAAATACTCAAATTGGTCACAACAGTCAGTAAAGGGGAAATCCCATTTAGCTCCAGTTCACTATCCAATGATGCCTGCTTGAAGTGCATCCAATATGAACTTCTATGAGGGCAGCCTTGGGCTCAGCTGTGATGACCATATGGCTACATACCCCATTAACACACACTCGGGATGATTCATGCCTTCGCTGCCTGGAATGGCAACTTGGCATAGTGGATCGTTCTCCCCCTGTAGAGCTCATCTAATTTTCATCCCATTGATTTCAGTTTACCACATAAATGGTTAAAGTGAAAATTACTCTCACTACCTTGGCTCACATATGAAGAGTGACTACTGGGCTAGGTGGAGAATGGTAATAATTGTGAAACTGTATAGAGGAGGAGAGAGGGGTAACTGGTAGAAAATAAAAACCCTGTTAAAAAAGGGGAACTAAAATCCCCTTGCCCCTAAATCAAAAGAATGATCAGAGATGGCCTTATCTGTGATTGATATGATGAGAGGTCATGTGAGTTGGTGAGGTTGAGGGATTGGGTGTGAATATGGTTAAGGAAGTTTATATGGAAGGAGAAATTTAGGGATGATAGGAGGGCAGTAAACTCAAAGGAGAGAGAGGATGATGAGTTGTGATAGAAGTTGAATTCAATGAAGATGAAAAGTTGTTCAGTGCAGAGGTTGACAAAGGCAAGGACTGAAACTTAGCATGGTGCTTGGGTGGATGGAAGAGAACAAGGATTTTAAATGAGAGGTGAGAGGACTAGATGGAAAGGACAATAAACAAGGCACAGATGCTTTATTGCTAATAATAGACCAACATAATAAAGCATTAATCGATACTGTTACATCAATGTGCTATGTTGAATGATAATTTTCTTTAATTCACTGACTGGAGATCTGAATTTATATATTTTTTAGAAGAACATATAAAAAAAGATGACTTTGCCAGCAACTTAGGATGATCACCTAATTTGCAACACTGTATCCCTGAAAACTTTCAAATCTTGCCTGTTGATTGACCAACTTTGCATACTCCAGCTACAATCAGAAATCCCGTTGGAGGAAATCATTCACATCACTGTCTCCAAGAGACCTACCGAACCAGTCATCTACCTCTTCAAACTAAAAGCCTCAGGACCACCGAATTCAGATAGAAGCCAGCCGAATCACCAAATTCCACTGACTGTACACCCCATTTTTCTATGGACTCTAACTCAACCAATATAACTTTCCCCACTCTGTAACCTATTTGTGTGTGTGTAAACCTCTAGTGTGTGTGTGTGTGTGTGAGTGAAAGTTGGCACATTGTTCATTATTTTTATTAGTTCGGTTTCGGTACAATAAAGTTAACCTCTTTCTTCGTTTAACTCAAGAAAACCTGTCCAATGGGTTCATGTTATGATCAAAGCAAGTAAGTAATCAAACACCTACTGAATGGGCCACTGCATCTACTTTAAGAAAGATTTAAACCTGTTGTGGTCAAACAAGGAGAGGGAAAAGAGGGAAGCAATTCAACCCCTCCTCACTTGACTGTAACAGAAATTTGCAGGCTTGTCTTGGATCAAACCCAAAGACACATGGGAAATTGAAAGCGGGAAACCAAATTGATCCCTAACAATAATTTAAAAACTTCAATATAGGTTTACTTGTGGTTTCAGTGCTAGAGTACTAAGATGTCCACATTTGAGGCCTATACTTTCTTAGAACAGAGTGAAGTAACTAGGGCCAGGTTTAAAGCCCTATCTGTTGAAGAGTTGAGGAATGTAGTTGGGCAGTTAGACATTACTATCCGTCCAAAAGCTAGGAAGCCTGAAATCCTAAAACTTGTGGCCAACCATTTTAAAATTGACACTGAAGAACCGGAGACAGTCATAGAATCTGAAACAAACAAAGTAACGTTAACACAGGTACAACTAGAACAGAGGAGACTAGAATTAGAATTTCAGGAAAGGGAGAAAAAAGAGAAATCCAGGAAAGGGAAAAAGAAAGAGCTTTCCAAAAGAGAAGAAGGAAAGGGAGTTGAGATGGCTTGAACTAACTAGGGGAAGATCCAATACAACCAGTGAAGGGACCGCCAGTGAGGGGGTTACCCCTAGCTCAGAACCGGGTGCTGAGCTCTTAAAGTTCTCCCAGTTGATATGAAATTTCAATGAGGGAATGTGGAAGCATTTTTCATCTCTTTTGAAAAACTTGCAAAATAGTTGAAGTGGCCAGTAGACAGCTGGACATTGTTATTTCAAAGCAAACTAACAGGAAAAGCCCATGAGGTTTATTCACTGTTGCCTGGTGGGAGCACATCAGGTTATGAAATGACTAAAAATGCTAGCCTGAGTGCATACAAGCTAGTATCGGAGGCTTACCCCCAAAAGTTCTGATATCTCCAAAAGCAGAAGGAACAAACTTACATCAAGTTTGAAAAGATTAAGCAACTTGCTTTTGACCAATGGATATGAACATTTAAGATAGAGTCCCCTATGAAAAACTCAGAGAGGTGATCCTCCTTCAGGAGTTCAAAAACTCACTTCCCCTTTCCATAAGAAACCACGTGGAGGAACAAAAGGTTCCAAGAGCCAGGCAGGCAGCAATCCTGGCTGATGATTATACACTTATTCAGAAGCCCTTTTCCAAAAAGGAAACCCTTCCATAGTCACCTCCCAAAAGCTGAAAATGATAGAAGGTGGGAGGGTGATATGAGGATGAACAGCCATGAGCGAGAAGGGAGACCTGGAAACACAGGGGACCCTCCTCAGGCCAAAAAGGAAGGTGCTGAGAACAGGAGTGATGCCCGAAAGCCTGTTTGTTTCCATTGTAACAAGGCAGGTCATCTTCGAGCTGACTGCTGGAACGTACGGGCAAAACCCATCGGTTAAGTCAGGGTACACCAGACCAGTGCAGGAAAAGGGGCCCTGATGGAAAGCACAGCAGACTAGGCTGTGGCTTTAACTGCGGCAGTAAAACCCAATAAACTACCACTGAGAGTGTGGGAAAACTTAAGAAAATCCCTGAGAGTTAGCAGGATTTTGTGTCCAGACGAAAAGTGACCCCATACCCCTCGAGTGAGGTGAGTAAGCCCATAGTCATACCAATCCCTTCTGCTGGGAAAAGGCGTGACCTTTCCCCCAGAGAGTGCATTAAATGCTAGAGTGCTAGTAAATGGTATCGGAGGAAAGTATATGCCCATACCTTTATACCGGGTGCACGTGGAGTGCGACCTTGTTTCTGGATTGGTAACTGTGAGGATTATCCCGAGTTTACCTGTGGACGGAGTTGACGTGGGTACTAATCTGGCCGGGACGAAGGTGGTAGCTTCCCAAGTGGTTTTAGAAAGACCGAAAGATGTCAGGGAGACAGAACAGTTACGGAAAAAGTCCCTGGCATTTTTCCTGACTGTGTGGTGACCTGGTTCATGGCCAAACAAGCTTCGTCAGAGGAGGCTGAACTGGCACTGTAGACAGATGACCCTACTCTCTGGTTATTGTCAGGAAAACCCTACATGCCAAATGGGACACATTAATTTCATTGGTTGGAAACTTACATTAGACTTTTAATGGAAAAAATCCTACAAGATAACTTTTAAATAAAACTAACAGCCAAGATGGCCACTGCAATTTACATTTGAAACACCAGGAGATTGGACTGGAGACAAAGAGTCTAACTGAAGCCCTGCCAGAACAATGGCTTGCCTTAAGTGCTTAAAATATCTAGAATGGCTTTATCAGCATGGCCGTCAAGGCCATTCCCACCCATTGACTTTGAAAGAGCCAACCCCCTCCAAGTGCAGATGGACACCCTGGGACATGTAGCACCTTGAAATTCATTTGAAGATTTCAGATAAAACCTCATTGGAAACAAAGAGGAGTGATAGAACAATGTGACTGCTGGCTCATCTCTAAGGAATCTAAAGTTTCGTGGCACAGACAGCAGACAGACAGTAACTGAGGATATAGCAGCGAAGTCAGCAGCTGCTTCCCACCAGAAAATATCAAGAAAATAACCTGCGGCAACTGGGGAACCCCTCCAAGCCTACAGACTGCTACAGCCAGCAACCTGGGGAGGAGAATCAACAACCAATTCTGCCTTCAGGAGCCCTGAGCAAAGCAAGCCAACCACAGTGCATTTGGACCAGTGAGGTCTTCAAGATTACAGCTTCAACCAAGGACTACTGGACCTACAGACTGTATTTAAGTTCCATTTATTCTGGACTTTAATCCAACCATCAAATCTATTTCCCTCTGTAATTGATTTGTGTGTGCGTGACTCTCGTCTGAATGTGTGTGTGAATGTGTAGCGTATTTTTAGTATTTTAAATCAGGTTAGAGTGTTAAGTGTAATAAGTTTACCTCTTTCTTGTTTAAACTCAAGAAAACCTGTCTGATTTGTTCTTTGCAATCACATTAGAGGAGTGAGGTAAAACACTCACTGAGGTGATCAAGATAACTACTGTTTTTAAAAAAATGAATAAACCCTGTTGCAGTCAAACAAGACAAGGGTCAAGATGGGAGCCTGGGACCCCCCTCATCACCAGACCTTCTTTGGGAAGTTAGAGGACCCAAAGGATGGTTTAAACAGGTCTTCCTTGGTCAAGGCTCAGCAAGCTGATGCAGGGTTAAAAAAGTTAGCACAGACTGCCCAAACTGAAGCTGAAGCAGAGGCAGTTCCAGAGTACTACTATTTAAAGGATGAGGTGCTGATGAGGAAGGGGAGACCTCCTCACCAACCTGCAGATGAAGAGTGGACAGTGGTTCACCAGATAATGGTGCCGCTGTGATACTGTAGGGAAATATTGAGAATAGCCCATGAGATTCCAATGGCTGGACATGTCAGTATCAGAAAAACCCAAGCCCACATCAGACAGCATTTTCACTGGCCACAACTCCACAAGGATGTGGTGGCGTTCTGTAAGACTTGCCTCACGTGCCAGGTTGTGGGGAAGCCTCAACCTGCAGTAAAACCTGCACCCCTAATTCACATACCAGCTTTTGGGGAACCATTCAGCAGAGTGCTGGTAGATTGTATGGGACCCCTGCCGAAATCGAAAGGGAGCTACCAGTATCTTCTCAACATTATGGATGCGGCTACCCGATTTTCGGAGGCTATCCCTCGAACAACTATTTCTGCCAAGGTAGTGGTGGAGGGGCTAACCCAATTCTTCACCCAATATGGGCTGCCTGTTGAAATCCAGTCAGATCAGGGCACAAATTTTATGTCCAGTATTTTTCAAAAGGTCATGGATAATCTGGGCATATCCCTGCTAAAGCCAACCACCCACAGTCACAAGGGGCTTTAGAGAGGTACCACCAGACTCTAAAGACAATGATCAGGACTGCTATGAGTACCCACATGACTGGGACAAAGGGCTGGGATTTCTTCTGTTTGCTACCAGAGACTTACCCAATGAGTCCCTGGCTTCAATCCCTTTGAATTAGTTTATGGACACGAGGTGCGAGGTCCTCTAAAACTAATCAGGGAGAGGTTTTTGGGACACAGGGATGAATCTTTCCTGTTAGACTACATCTTCATGAGAGCCTGTGCAGTGGCTCCAGACCACCTAAAAACCTCCCAGACTATGAAAAGTCAGCCAGATAAACATGCCCAAGCCGCAACATTTCAGCCCAGAGACTATGTGTTAGTGCTATTACCAATACAGGGAGAACCACTGAAAGCCTGGTTCAGTGACCCATACAAAGTAGTAAAGAGAATTAGCCAGGAGAACTAAATAATTGACATCCCAGATCGTAGGAAAAAGCAAAGGCTGTGCTACATCAATATGTATCACTGTCGGGAAGGGGACAAACACGCATAGGTCTGTCAGGCAGTCAGGAATGAGGAGGGTAAAAGGGACAGGGAAGATGAGTTAGAAGGAGGCCTGAAGGATCCCCAACTCGAACCCCCGACTGTCCGGTTAGCTAACAATGAAATGTTAGGGAAATTAGACACCGTACTCTCCTATTTAAATGCAGAACAAGGCTCCTTGCACTGTTTAAAGGGATCTGCAGGGACATAACAAGGTGCACAACACTAATCCTACATGATGTGGATGTAGGAGAGACCCCCTCCCATAAAACAAAATCCCTATCTCCTAGGTTCCAGGAAACTGACCCAGGTTTGGGAGGAAATTCAGACTGAAGACCTAGAAGATTTGAATTCCAGAGGGAGACACAGAAAAGCTTATAAGCCAAAGGAAAACCCGAAGCCCAAAAAGGGTTTTGTGGCAGATTTGGAGGCTGGTGATGGTGGTGGTGACTGCAAGTCAAGTATCCTAACTGAGGAGGAATTGTGGGCCAGGCTGGATGAGCTGGAACAATAGGAAGAGATGCAGGACGAAACTGATCGGTGGTCTCAAGCTGCAAGAAAAAAAATTCCACCACTGGGATAAAGTACAAAGTGACTATAAAGCACTTCAAGGAAGGCTTAAAATTTTGCCTGACAAAGTGTCTTATGATGTTATGGTGCCATTTGGCCCACATGCATTTATGCCAGGACTGCTAATCCACACAAATGAAGTCACCATTTTACGAGGTGACAATTGCTTTGCAAATTGCTCTGCAAAGCAAGTTGTTGGCCTGGTGGAGCACAGGAAAAAACATGTACAAAAGGCACTGGATTTTCTTTACAAAGTTATGAACAACTTTGAATCCAGGGTTGAGTTGACTGATGTAGAGAAACTTGAAAAGGAAGGTATTGTAGAAATAAAGAAGGAAATTCTGTGTATGCTGGAGCACAAGCTGATTGAACCCAGTCAGAGCAGTTGGAGTTCCCCAGTTGTGCTCATGCACACTCCAGATAAAAATAAACTGAACCAGAGTATGGCTATGACACCGAGACTGATGAGTGTATCTGTACAGTTTCCTTTTAATTTGTGACCTCATCATGAAATGTTCCTGTCATCACATTTTATTTTGCATGGTGGGGAGGTGTTACGCTAATGTGCTTTGTTGAATGATAATTTTCTTTGATCCACTGACTGGAGATCTGAATTTATGGGCTGGATTTTAAGAGCCCAGCGGCGAGCTCAGAAAATGACACACCAAAGAGCCTCTGCAATCTCCTGCATGGCAGCTCATTTAAATAGCTGAGGCGGCCCACTTGCCCCCCAATCTCGTGGAGGGGTGGGCTGCCCATCCCCGGCAATTGCGTCTGCAGCCTGAGCGCAGGTGCTGGCGCCCTTTTTAAAGGGCAGCCAGCCCTGTAGGCACATTTAAATTTTTAAAGAAGTAACCTCCCCAAAATTAAATAAATAAATTTATAACTGCACCAAGCTTGAGATTCAACCCTTCCCAGCATCCCCTACACGCATTATATTTATTTGACACTGTCCCCTCCCCTCCTCCCGCGCTGAGAAACTCACCTCCTCCCCCAGTGTGGCGCTGCCTTTCCCCGGACGGGGATATGAAGGCACAGTAGTGCCAGCCGCCGCGCCGAAGATTGTGACGGGTCCTCAAGATCACAGGTAAGCCTATTTAAATGTGTTAATGCTATTGATTTGAATATGTTAATTGTGGTTCTATTGCCCAGTGGTGGGTAGGGGGGAGGGGGGGAGGGGAGGGGGTGGGCGCCACAGAGTCTCACCACCACCAGGAGGATCTGGCCGGGCCCTCCCTGCGTCGACGTCCGTGGTGGGCCTCATCCAGAGCGATCTTGATGCTACCCCCGCCACAGAACTCCATGCTTGGGGGAGAACAATATCAAGCCCTATATTTTTTTTAAAGACATTCAAAAAAGATGGCTTTTCTAGCAGCTTAGGATGGTCACTGTGAGGAGGGAGACGAAATGTCTGCTAATTCCCCAGCAAGAACCATGACCCAGGAAGTTTAAAGAAACTGTTTTTTCCTCTTTCTCTGAAGGAATACTGCTAACTGCTATGTTTGAATCACTGAGTGACTGTCATGTGACAAGTCCCTCCCCACCTGTGGTTTTATGCTGGGTGTTTTCTCTGCAGCATAGGAGAAGCAACTGAATTCTGACACATGCGGACCCAAATGAGGCTCTCTCTCCATTCCAACTTGAAAGCTTTCAAATCCTGCCTGTTGACTGACCCCTTTTGCATACTCTGGCTACAATCAAAAACCCCATTGGAGGAAATCATCCACATCACTGTCTCCAAGAGACCTACTGAACCAATCATCTATCTCTTCAAACTAAAAACCTCAGGACCACCGAATTCAGCTAGAAGTCAGCCAAATCACCAAACACCACAGACTATATACCCCCTTCTCTACGGACTTTAACTTAACCAATCTACCTTTCCCCACTCTTTAACCTATTTGTGTGTGTGTGTTTAGACCTCTAGTTTGTGTGTGTGTATGAGAGGAGGATTTTGAGAGGGGTAGAGGAAGTGAGAGACCTTGGAGTGCATGTTCACAGGTCCCTGAAGGTGGCAGGACAGGTAGATAAAATGGTGAAGAAGGCATATGGAATGCTTTCTTTTGTTGGCCGAGGTACAGAATACAAAAGCAGAGATGTAATGCTGAAACTGTATAAAATGCTTGTTAGGCCATAGCTGGAGTATTGTGTACAGTTCTGGTCACCACATTACAGGAAGGACATAATTGCTCTGAAGAGAGTGTAGAGGAGATTTACAAGAATGTTGCCAGCGCTTGAAAATTGCAGCTATGAGGAAAGATTGGATAGGCTAGGGTTGTTTTCCTTGGAACAGAGGAGGCTGAGGGGTGACTTAACTGAGGCGTACAAAATCATGAGGAGCCTAGATAAAGTAGACAGGAAGGACCTGTTTCCCCTAGCGGAGAGGTCAATTACCAGGGGGCACAGATTTAAGATGATTGGTAGAAGAATTAGAGGGGACATGAGGAAAAACTTTTTCACCCAAAGGGTGGTGGGTGTCTGGAATTCACTGCCCGGATCGGTGGTGGAAGCAAAAGGTACCTGGACCTGCACCTGAAGGGCTGTAACCTGCAAGGCTACGGACCAGGTGCTGGAAGATGGAATTAGATTGGGCGGCTAGTTTACTCAGCCAGCGCAGACACGATGGGCTGAATGGCCTCTTTCTCTGCCGTAATTTTTCTATGGTTTCTATGGTGTGAGTAAAAATTGGCGCGTTGTTTATTATTTTTATTGGTTCAGTTTAGGTACCATAAAGTTAACCTCTTTCTTTGTTAAACTCAAGAAAACCTATCCGATTAGTGCTCATTATGATCATAGCAAGTAAGTAATCAAACACCTACTCAATTGGCCAGTACATCCACTTTAAGAAAGAATTAAACCTGTTGTGGTCAAACAAGGAGAGGGAAAAGAGGGCAGTCCTTCGACCCCTCGTCACAGACTGTAACAATACCAATGTGACTTTCTTTATTTCTGAGATTACCAGTTATCAAATCTACAAGTGGACCAATCATAATCTACAGTCAATCATTCACAGCTTAGAACTGAATTACAAGGGTAGAAATCCCTGCCAATGAAATTGCTTATGCCAAAAGCAACTGATGAGTGAGGGCAAGAAAATCAAGTTAAAAAATCTTTAGCTCCTTGTCCATTGTGGGTTGCATGAAAAGTTTCCTTATCTAGTTGTCCACTGGGTGTGCTCTCTCACACAGACAGGCAAATTTTACTTGAATTAGATCTTCAAAATTTTCAAGGATTGTCCTGTAAGGGAGAAGGATGTACGTCAGTGAGTGTGGTACAATGTGTTTGGGTAATGTGGCTGTCATAGTTGAACAGCTAGCAGTGTGTGCAAGCTGTGAGATGTGAGTGTGAGGTTTGCAGAACGTCTGAGTGTACAAGGGTGAGGTGAGGCTATGTATGTTAGGTATGTGTCGTGCTTGACAGAGACTGTTGGTAGGTGAGTGATGGAGGTATGATAAATGGAGCCGTGTGTGAGCCTGGTGATTCATTTATAAGGCTATAGCATGTGAAGATGCATTCACTGACCTTGACCATTTATGCAAGGTCAAGATCCTGGGGGTTAGACTGCTAGCATTGATTGCAAGGGTTATCTAGCCCCACTGCCTTTTTACTGTCTGTCTGGAGGGCCTCCTGAGAAAAGCGGACGTCTCTCCCCCTGACCACCTCATGCACCAAGGCCTCTAGTGCTGTATCTGAGAACCATGGAGCACGCTCTGTGGTGTATTGTGCCATTTCCTTCTTTTTTCTGTTCCGAGACTCTTCTGTAATCACTTCCAGCACCTGCCAATCCTGGACAATATTTATCCCTCAATCAGCATTACAAAAACAGATTATCTGGTCATTATCACATTGCTGTTTGTGGAAAATTGCTGTGCACAAATTGGCTGCCATGTTTCCTGCATTAGAATAGTGACTACACTTCAGCAGACTTCATGGGCTGTAAAGTGCTGTGGGATGACATGAGGTCATGAAAGGCTCTCCATAAGTGCAAGTCTTTTTTTCTGCTGCAGCCAAAATGTACCTCGCCTTCAAGGAGGTGCAGGCTGACTTTAAGTAGTGTAGGCTAGCTTTAAGTGGTGTTAGCCTCACATGAACTTGGGCCCCCCCGTGCAGACACTCATTAGCGCGCGTAGCGCCAGGCTGCATGCCACTGTAATTTAAATTAGGCGGCAGCACAAAGTTTGTCTTGCATGGCTACAAAGGGGCATGGTTAAATCATGCATCGCGATTCCGTCATCTGTTTTCCTCCCTAATCCAGTTTTTGCCTCCATATGTGGGAATTGTGGGTTGAATTTGTGCTGCTGCTCAATATGACCATATATGGTACGTGGTCAAAGAGCTGTAAGGTTTTTTGAGTGTATTGCATGAGGTGTAGTCACAGATATGGAGCAAATAATTTATGGCATTCATATTTTGGACAGCAACCTACTATAGGAAACCCTTGGATTAACTTAGCCTGGAAGTTTTGCTGGGGTCTGCCATTTGCAGTTAAGTCCTCTTTGTGTTGCAGATAACATTCAATTTGGCTGCTATCTGCTGCCTAATATTTTGTACAACATTTATTGTAAGGAAGTTCTGGAGTGCTGTGTCCTCAATTCATGAAAATTCATGGTTTTTATTATTTATTCTCAGGTGTGGGTGTCACTGGTGAGGTCAGAGTTTGTAGAGCATATCTAGTTGCCCTTGAGAAGGCAGTGGTGGGCTTGCTACTTGAACTGCTGCAGTCCTAGTGTTAAAGGTACTTCCAAAATGTTGCTTTGTAGCAGTTTTGCATAAATGAGTGGCTTACTAGGCCACTTCAAATTCTGGTGGCAGATTGGTAACATAGAATTAATTTAGAAAGCATAGGCTAAACTTTTTTACTTTGACAAGGTGAAGACACAATCTTGCCACTGATGGTGACAAATGCTGTTTTAAATTGTGGAGTAAGTTGGTGCTGAACACAAACGTTTTAAATTTATACAAATGTTGGGTTTCAAGACTTTGTGAAACCAAAATCATCATTATGTAGGAAGGAGCTATTGCTAGTAACAGGACTTTACAGTACAACGGAAATATAAAACAGGATCATCTCTAAACACTATTTGGTGGGCGAGTACGAGATATTGAAATATCTAGGAGTCTACAGTCTGTTGTACTTGCAGCATAACTAGCTGTTCAAATGAGGGCCTAATTTGAAGTACATGACCCCAGTGACAAGCCATTCACCCTTGTGATAAAGCTTGAAATCATTCTATCAATTAATGGATGACAAACCATTCACCATCATTGAATTAAAGCTGGGGGATGTAGAGGTAGGTTAGTTTTATCATCATGATCACAGTACAAACAAGTAGCATCAGGCAGGAGAGTAACCTTTCACCTCCTAATGATGGTTTAGATGGATATTTCAGAACTCACTTGTTACCAAAGAGGCAGAGGGAGTAAGGTTTCATCATTCATTTTTACCAATTGGCATCTCAGTAATGAACACCCAGTACCAGTGGAAGTGAATATAATGAAGCTGTGCTTGGCTCCCTTGAACTGAATATCCACAAAGTTCTTACCTTTTAAAAGAGGCTTCATGAAAAAGTGTTTGGTCAGTTTTGTTTTGTTTGGAGAAGGGGAAGAACCATGAATGAATTCCATCCCAATGGCATTATTTTCAAATAATCCAACAGGACATTTCAGCTTAAATTAAGTCAGCACATCTTGTGTTCTTAAACAAATGAAACAAAAACATTTGTTAACCACTTTTCGTGGAGACAGTACTCGTTGAAATTGATTAAGGATAAAGCAGCAAAAAACATATTTAAAGACTCAAATCTCTGCATTCCACACAAGTGTTTATAAAATCTGTTTGGGTTGGCTCCAGTATATTTAGTCTTACAAATAATATTTCTTAGCGTTTTGCTTGATGTCTTGAATACATCTCCCCACTCCCTTTACCCCAGTATTGGCCCGAGCTGTCTCTCTAAATCTCTCTGTCTCTCTTCCATCCTCTCCATCTTTAAAAAATTTCTCAAAAGTTACACCCGTCAACATGGTTTCAGGCCTTGCTTTTCTAGCTCAGCATCTATTTCCTTTGCTCATTTATGAAGTGCCCCAAAATGTTTATTTTATCTCAGCCATGCCCTTGAGAGGGAAAGGATGGTCACAGTTGAGATGAATGATGGCGGAGCAAGGGAATAGGGGATTATAAGTGTGGAATTGGCAGTTTTAAGGGGAAGATGGGACACTAATGAGGTAGTAGGAAGCGAGAGGGGCAGGGGAAGTAGTTGTGATACGATGGGAGAGAATGGGTGGGGGAAACATGAGCGATTAGAGGGGATAGGAAGAAAGGGAATCACTGAGGCCACATTTTCCCTCCAATCTTCAACCCAAACTGCCTGCATCTATTGTTGGCTCCTTTCCTTGCCACAACATGCGACACCATCTACCTTCTTCTTTCCTTTCAGGTGGGAGATAAGAAAAAGAGAGAAAAGCAAAAGAATACAGTGACAAGAAAAGAGTTGAGAGAGAAGCAGAAGAGAAGAGGAGATACTGATATGTAGACATCAAAGCCAGCTAAGAGAGTGATCACATTCTCTGAATTAGTATGTACATTGTCATGAGAGATTGACTAATAATAGATTTAAAATCTTAAAACTGTGCGCACTTCCTGTCACTTTTTATCATTATAAAGTCATATGCTGGCATTAGCAACTGTAATTACACACCACCAGCCAGCACTGGCTGGAGGCCATAATTGTGATAAATTTACATGGGCAGTTTCCATTGTATATGTTAATGTGGGAATTTATATAATGGAAATATAAAAAGGAATGGAAATATATGACTTTAAAATGGGGATGATACTTATACACTCACTGATCAAATTACCCCTTGCTCTCAAACTTTACCTGATGATGGTCTTGATTGCCCATAATATTAGTGGCTAGCTTTTTCTAACTATTGAGAAATTAAGGTATGAGTCCAGAAGCTAATGCCCAATGCGCAGGACACCCTTAAGGCAAGGCAAATCCAGAACTTGTAGGCCATTATCTGGTCATTTAGCTCTTTACTATTTGTTGGGCCTTGTTGTGTACAACAGATTATATAATAATTTATCTCATTGCTCATTGCAGGGGTGGCACCTCTAACTACTTCATTGACTCTGAAGTTCTTTGGAATATCTTGAGGATGGGGTAGATACTATATAAATGCAAGATCTCTTTCTTATTATAGTGCCCACCTTTGAAAGTAATCATTACTGGCAACACGTCTGATGCATTAAAAATGTTGTTTTAATTTATGAAAGTCACGAGTCTAAAAGGGAGAGGGACATAATTTTGCTCATGCTCTCTCTCTCTGCCCCCCCATTCCTCCACCTTCCTTTTCATACATTCTATCCATTTGAACCATGCCCATTAAATTGTTAATGGAATTGTAAGTATTGGCAATGCTGAACTGTTGACTGTGTATAGATGCAAAAATACAGGGGGAGGGTGAAATTGGTCTTTGTCAGTTGTGTGAAACAAGCTCATAATGAATTGGCAGCCAGTTTTGCATCACGCCACACCTTTGACTTCACTAGAAAAGAAAATGTGACACAATGGAAAATGGGCATGCCTACTCACAATTTTCTGCGACTGGTAAAGACTAATTTGATCCCCATTGTTTCTTAAAAAGACCAGACACAGGGGCCTTGAATCTTTGAAGGGGCTCAAAAAAACAGTTTGGTAACCTCTGCTGTAGGACGTGGGGAACTAAGAAAGAAAGGCTTGCATTTATATTGCACCATTCATGGCCATAGGATGTCCCAAAGCATTTTGCATCCAATAGGATAGCTACAAGGGTAGGTTGAAAGAGAGGAGTAAGACCAATGAAGAAATCCCCAAATTGTAACAACTGTCATAAAGGTTTTATTAAATTAATTTGTAAGAAGTTCTGACTTCATTTTTAAGATGCAGTGGGAGAAATTTGTTCGCATAGTGCCACTTCAAGCTATGCTACTCTCCTCATTAATATCATTGAAGAAACCCACACGAGCTGTGCAGGTAGTGGCCGGCAATGTTGTCTGCCCCCAGAAAATTGGCATAGCTTGCATAGCGCTGCCTGAAATGACACTACGCAAACTTATTCTTCCACTATGGACTCTTCAAGAAAAAATGGTCGACAAAATAGTTTTTTCGATTAAAAAGTCATATGCAGTATTGACACACTTGGCACTCATTGGGCAGAATCTTATGAGACCCGCAGAGGCGGGGCTGCAGGAGGGACTAGGAGAGAAAACCGAAAGGTCACAGTCCGGTCGGCGGGCCAACGCATTCCCACTTCCGGGCAATCTTGCTGGAGATGGGTGATCAACGGAAGCAGTTACCCTCCCAGCAGTGGCAGGTAGCTTATTTGTAGCAATTAACTGGGGCCAGATTGGGGGCGCTGCCGGGATCTTATGAGCCTTCTTCTTTGATAAAGCCCGGTAAGTCCCTGGAGGAAGTCTCCCAGTGGCAGCCCCCCACCCCTCCACAATGATGGCCTGGCAGTTATGGCCTTAAATAATTTTAATAATTTCATATATCCTCCATTTTCTTTTTTAGAGATACAGCACTGAAACAGGCCCTTCGGCCCACCGAGTCTGTGCCGAACATCAACCACCCATTTATACTAATCCTACACTAATCCCATATTCCCAACAAACATCCCCACCTATCCCTATATTTCCCTACCACCTACCTATACTGGTGACAATTTATAATGGCCAATTTACCTATCAACCTGCAAGTCTTTTGGCTTGTGGGAGGAAACCGGAGCACCCGGAGAAAACCCACGCAGACACAGGGAGAACTTGCAAACTCCACACAGGCAGTACCCGGAATCGAACCCGGGTCCCTGGAGCTGTGAGGCTGCGGTGCTAACCACTGCGCCACTGTGCCGCCCCTTAAGTGCCCTCGTGTTTTCCTGCCTGCCACAGGACCGCCCACCTCTCGCGATGGGGCTGCTGGAAGGACATCACTACAGGCCCTCCCATTTGGTCAGCTAGGTGCCCGTTGACGGCACTCCCAGAGGTGGCTTCTTAATTGGCCACCTCCAGTAAGGTCACACAGGCAGGGAGCCAGGCATCACTTTTTTCCCCCAAAAATATACTTTATTCATAAAAATCTGTAAAAATACATTACAACATAGTTCAAAACAGCACCAAGTTGGCATTCCAAAAAATGCAAAGGAAATCAGTTTTCTTCAATACAGCAGTAAATTGCCTCACAGCCCTTCCATTCCATTTTACATGCCATGTACATTTTGCAGCAAACCCATATTTGGTGTATACAACCTGGGTCCAGCCCCTCAGTTCACTTTGGTGGGGGGACCTTACACAGTGGTCTTTCCTCACTGAGCTTCTGCAGCGGCTGCCCCAAGCTTTAGTGCATCCCTCAACACGTAGTCCTGGACCTTGGAATGTGCCAGTCTGCAACAGACGGTAATGGACAACTCTGCGCTGGAAGACCAGCAAGTTCCGGGCAGACCAAAGAGCATCTTTCACCGAATTGATGGTCCTCCAGCAGCAGTTGATGTTTATCTCGGTGTGCGTCCCTGAAAATAGCCCATACTGCACAGACTCCTGTGTTACAGAGCTGCTTGGGATGAACCTCGACAAAAACCACTGCACCTCTTTCCACACCTGCTTTGCAGAGACACATTCCAGAAGGAGGTGGGCACCTGGAAGGCAGCATGTGGAGGGGGTGAGACTCAGGGCGTTCAGGAAGGATCTGATGGTGAGGGCCCTTCTCACCACCAGCCAAGCTACATCTTCGTACTTGTTTGAAAGTTCTGGTGATGAGACATTCTGACAAATGACTTTTGTAGTCTGCTGGGGGACCATCCGACAGGATCCACCATCTCCTTTCCCTGTAGGGCCTTGAGGACATTCCGTGTAGACCACTGCCTGATGGATTGATGGTCAAAGGAGTTTTACGCAGAACCTTTTCCACGAAGGATAGGTGGTATGGCATGGTCCAACTGGATGGAGCGTTCCATGGCAATGTGACCAGACCCATCCTTCACAACACCGGGGACAGATTGAACCTCAGCACATAGTGACACTTGGTATTTGCATACTGGGGCTCTAGGCACATCTTGATGCAGCCATATGCAAAGGTGGTCATCAGGATGAGGGCGATGTTGGGTACATTATTCCCGCCCTTATCCAGAGGTTTGAACATCGTGTCCCTCCGGACCCGATCCATTTTAGATCTCCAAATAAAGCAGAAAATGGCTTGGGTGACTGCCACGGCGCAGGAGTAGGTATGGGCCAGACCTGCACCACATACAGCAACAACGTGAGCGCCTCGCACCTGATGACCAGGTTCTTACCCACAATGGAGAGAGATCGCTGCCCCCACAGCTCAGTTTACAGTGTACCCTGGCTACTCACTCCTTCCAGGTTTTGGCGCATGCCCCGGCCCTTCTGAACCATATCCCCAGCACCTTCAGGTAGTCTGACCTGATGGTGAAGGGAACAAGGGATCGGTCGGCTCAGTTCCCAAAGAACATGGCCTCACTCTTGCCGTGGTTAACTTTGGCTCCCGAGGCCAGTTCAAATTGGTCGCAGATGCTCAACAGTCTGCGAACGGACAGCGGATTCAAGCAGAAAACGACGACATCGTCCACGTACAGGGAGACTTGACCTGAGTGCCTCCACTGTCTGGGATTGTCACCCCTCTTATGCCCACATCCTTCCTAATGGACTCAGCAAAAGGTTCGATACAGCAAACAAACAAGACAGAGAAGAGAGGACAGCCCTGTCTGACTCCAGATTGGATCGGGAAACTTTCTGATTCCCACTCATTGATTGAGACTGCGCTACTGATGTTTGTGTAGAGCAGTTGGTGTGCGATATCCTGTCAAAAGCCTTCTCCTGGTCCAAGCCAATGAGGCAGGTGTCCACCCTCCTGTCCCCTACATAGGCAATCGTATCCCTGACTATCAGAGATCTTCCTGCCAGGTACAGTACAGGTCTGGTCGGGGTGAATCACCAACTCCAGAGCAGACTTGAACCGACTGGCGATGACTTTGAACAGAATCTTGAAGTCAACATTAAGCAGTGAGATGGGTCGCCAATTTCTGATTTCCGCCCGCTCCCCCTTCCGCTTGTACATAAGGTTGATGATGCCTTTCCTCATGGATTCTGACATGCTGCCGGCCAGAAACATACTCTCGTACACTTCCAGCAGGTCTGGGCAGATCCAGTCCCACAGAGCCGAATACAACTAAACCGGTAAGCTGTCGCTTCCTGGAGTTTTACTTGTCTCGAAGGACCTGACGGCGTTTGCCAGCTCATCCAGATTAGCAATCTGTCCAGTGTCTCCCGCATGCTGTCATCTAAGACCTCTGTGATAGATGACTGGAAGGACTGGGTGGCCGCGCTGTCCGTGGGCTTCACATTGTACAGCCCAGCATAAAAGGATTTGCTGATCCTTAGTCAGACATCACCAACGGGGTTAGGGCGTGCTTTTAGTTCTGACCTTAGAAAATCCTCAAAGGCGGCAAGATTCTGCCCATTGCGTCACTTCCATAAAATGTCAACCGCCAAACAAGTAAAGGTTTATTAAAATAAAAGCAAAATACTGCGGATGCTGGAAATCTGAAACAAAAACAAGAAATGCTGGATTCACTCAGCAGGTCTGGCAGCATCTGTGGAAAGAGAAGCAGAGTTAACGTTTCGGGTCAGTGACCCTTCTTCGGGTCACTGACCCGAAACGTTAACTCTGCTTCTCTTTCCACAGATGCTGCCAGACCTGCTGAGTGAATCCAGCATTTCTTGTTTTTGTTAAAGGTTTATTAAACATAGTCTGTTGGAAACAGTGTACCTTTAAGCTTTTACTGTAAGTCAAATTACATCACAACAAGGATGTTTCCTTCCAGTGTTTACACCTGGGTTTTTGCTTATTGCAATATATTAAAAGCTAAGTATAATAAGAGCATAGGGGAACTGACGAGAAGGCCAAAGTCTACATCTTTCCCAGTAAGTAATCTCAGCTGTTTTACTTCTAAGATAACCTCATTACTGTACAGAATTTGAAAATAGTGTGGAGAAAACTGAAAGGGGACCCTTAGATGAAAGAGCAGATTTATCATGCAGTGATTCTGTCATCACTAATATAAGTGTGAAACACATGGAATCAGATAGTATCAGCAAGAGGTTTGCAGGACATAGACAGATTTCATCATCGAAACTTCTGGGGAAAGTTGAATATTAAATGAGAATACAGAATTTCAAAAGCTAAACGGGGTACAAAACTGAATTAGAAGTAAAGCTAATTTAAGATAAGTTTGTAGTTTTGATCAAGTTAATACAAAGGAGTCTGTGAAATGGTAGTTTTGTTTCATGACCTTGAGTATCTGTATGTTATCTGTAGATGTGGTTCAAGTGTTTCCTGATATACAGCACCAGATACAAAAATTTTATCTCACCCAATCATTTTAGAAAGCGATCCGGGGAGGTTTACCATTTGATTCATCTGGAAGGAGAATAATCAGATGGTGAGTTAGTACAGGTTTATCTTGTGTTCTTCACGAAAGCAGCATTGGCAAAGCCAAGTGAGCAGAAAAGGCTGGCTACCCTGTGTCTGTTAATAGTGTGCATTATGGGAGTAATGGTGCAGAGGTATGCAGGATCAAGAAGAACCAAAAATGGAGGGATTTTCTTTTTTAAAACATGGTCTCTGCAGCAAGTTGTGAAATGGGAGGCACAGTGCCACAGTGGTTAGCACCGCAGCCTCACAGCTCCAGCGACTTGAGTTCGATTCTGGGTACTGCCTGTGCGGAGTTTGCAAGTTCTCCCTGTGACCGTGTGGGTTTTTGCCGGGTGCTCCGGTTTCCTCCCACAGCCAAAGACTTGCAGGTTGATAGGTAAATTGGCCATTATAAATTGCCCCTAGTATAGGTAGGTGGTAGGAGAATTGAGGGAAGGTGGGGATGTGAGAGGGTAATGGGATTAGTATAAAAGGGTGGTTGATGGTCAGCACAGACTAGGTGGGCCGAAGGGCCTGTTTCAGTACTGTATTTCTAAATAAATAAATCTGCACTGGGCAGAGTTGTGAAGAATGTTTTGATAACTGAAAGTAGATTAGTGGAATTGTTTTGTGCAAAAAATGTTTTCATATTGTGTCTTTGGATATTTTAATCACCTTATGGTGAAATATATATATTTACATTTAAACAAATAAATGTTACAAGGCAGAACTTAAAATCAGTGTGTAGGACAGTTCAGTTTAGCAGAGATAAAATGAATGTGTAATAAAGGAATTGTTCTTCTACAAATACAAAGTGTTACCTTTATTTAGTGTAACAAATTTACCTTGTTAAATCATGTGGTAATTTACCAGTAAATTTGGGACCCGTTGTCCTTGGTTCTGAATGATATTTGTCTGGGAATGGGTAGTGGACTTTTTTAAATTTTATGCTTGATTCTCCAGCTGCTATTTCAGATCAGCAAAGGATAGCTAGTGCCAACTACAAATTAACAATGGTCAGATATAAGAAAAACAGAGGTAAGATCTTAAGTTTGAAACATTTACAGCTTATGCGAAAGAACTATGTCAAAGCGTCATTTTTGGACCTCAGTTGGAAGCAGATGCACATGATTTGCTTGAGTTTGCATCACTGCTGTTTTTACATTTGTTGAGGTTTTCAGCATTAATTATCTCTAGGTCACAGCTTCCCCAAATGTCTAACAGAATTCAATTCCTAAGTGTCAGTTTGACTCCTGCCTCTGAAATAGAAGGTCATGGGTTCAAGTCCCACTCCAGGGACCTGAGCACATCATTTATGCTGACACTTCAGCACAATACTAAGGGAGTGATGCATTATCAGATGTTCTGTCTTCCGGATGAGACGTTATCTTGTCTGCCTGTTTAGGTGGACATAAACGACCACATGGCACTATTTGAAGAAGATGGTGTCAATTCACATAGCCTGCTATAAAAGGTTCTGCTACTCTTCAATAATAGTTCACTTAAAGGGACAATGCACAGCACCTCTCATCAAGGGTACCAGCATTCATATGGCAAAAACAGATCTTCAACTATTCACATTCAACAATGTCTTTTCTCCCTAAGAAAGAAAATGATGACATATAACTACCAATACGGAACCAAAGCTCAGGAGGCGCACCAAGACTGAAACTCCTGAGCATGCATTAAGCGGAAACTCTGCAAACAATAGGCAGACATACAGGAGAGGTGCCGGACACAGTGACGTTGGAGCTAAGGTCACAGCAGGGCAAGGCTTCAGCTTCAGGCTTCATGTGCTTTCATAAAGTATTGCAATGCCGTCACATTCAGCCACTTTTTTGTAATGATAAATGTCAGTGTGTGCACAATGGAACAAGATTTTCTGTGTTTCACATAATAAGGGGTGCAATTGAGGAAGAGTCCAATCATTCTAATAACTACTTAAGCAATTCCAGAAGTATAGCCACATCCAGTTCTGCAACTAATAGCTTCTTGGGTAGTCCCTCAGGATCAAGGATGACTTGCTTCCACTCTGGTACGATGGTTTCTGAGATGGCTGATAAGTCCAATACGTGATCTGCAGACTCTGCTACATGAGGAACAGGTGGTGCTTGAAGGGTCTGGTAGATAAGCTGTTTGGAGATTGTGCGCTTGCTCCAATGTCTCAATTTCGCCTCTGCATGTTCCCAACGAAATCCCTCGAAGTGTACAATACCTTGCTGAATGAGCTCTTTCCATCTAGGATGGTCACGAGCCAGGGACTCCCATGAGTTAACAAGGATGTTGATCTCTTCAGGGATGCTTTGAGGACATCACTAAAGCATTTCCACTGTCCTCCTGGGAGTCTCCTGTCGCGACCAAGTTCTGAGTCGAACAGCTGCTTCGGGAATCTGGTGTCAGGCATGCAAACGGCATGTCCTGCCCAGCGGATGATTAGCACCCCGATGCTGGGCAGGTTAGCTTGGGAGAGGACACTGCTGTGAACCGCCTTTCTTGCCACCAGATTTGGAGGATCTTGCTGAGGCACCTCTGGTGGCATTTCTCCAGTGCTTTGAGGTGCCTGCTGTAGGTTGTTCAGGTCTCCGAGGCATACAGGAGTGCAGAGATCACTGCTACACAGTAAACAATGATCTTAGGCTTGGGTTTGAGATTCAGATCCTCAAATACTCTCTTCCTCAGTCGGCCGAAGGCTGAGTTGGCACATTGTGCTTGCCTTCGCTGTGAGGAGGCTCCCAAGATATGGAAAATGGTCCACTTTGTTTTCTGATTCATCACTTCATACCACTTCATCATCAACTCTCTCATGGCATCTTACCTGCACAAGCACCAACACAAATGCACCCACTTGGAAGGAAGTATTTAATGAGTCAGAAGGGTTTTTGCTGGGTGAAGCACTGAGTGCCAATGAGCATAAGGACCTGAGAGTGACAGTGTGAAACAGACATTTTTCCACAGAAGAAATTTCATTTTATCTGCTGGCCCCGACCACTGCATCCCCCCCCTCCCCCCACAACGACCCCCACAGAAGATATAGAAGGTAGCCTTGCATGCCAATTAATCTACTCTGATACATGGCTTTGAGTCATAAGGACTGATTCTTGCATGAAACAATGGTCTTGACAGTTCCTGGGTATTGGCCCTATTTCTCAGGTTGCATTGTGAAGCATATGAATTACATGGCCCTCTTGAATAAAGCATCAGTGACTATGTTGATGAAATCCTTAGCAGTTGCTTGATTAATGTGGAAAAGGTCACCAGATGCTACTGTAAAGATACAAAAACAAACAAATTCAGAGGAGTGTTGACCATGACTGGTTCAGATAATGCTGTTCTTCTGCTGGAAGTGAGCTGCAGGGCTTTAGCCAGCACTTGACATATTACCCTAACAGCTTCCATAGAAAAGCCTAGCCGTCTGTGTAAAACAGACAGCTAATGATCCAATAGGGCAGGCAATGAGCACTGGAAATGCACTTCCCATTGTATCAGTGTTCCTCCAACATATGGCCCATGGGCCAGAACCTGGCCCACTGAAGGTTTCCATCCACCTGTCAATCTGCCCAAGGCTCAGCTCTGATTGACGGTAGCCCTTTATGTCAGGTGGAGGGGTAGGCGGGACCTGCAACTGAAGGGTGAGGAACCCCTGTTTGTGATTGGTCACTCTCTGTGACTGACAGGGGCTGCTTGGGCGGGCATAGCGCTGATTGGTGGAATGCAGCACAAGGGCCCTGGGATCGGTCGCCCCTGCTGCTTTTGTGCAGTTCAGTAAATACCCTGTATCCTGCATGCTGGGCAGGTTCCTGCCTCCACTCACCCCATCTTCTATAAAACAGGCATGGTTAAGTATCTGGTTGTGGGAATGGCTGCTGTGGGGATGGGGGAGCAGGTAGTGGGGAACACGGAGTACGGAGCAGGAAGCAGGTAGCGGGAAACACAGACTGGGGAGCACAAAGTGAGGGCGACACAGAGACAAAGAGATGGGGAGAGAGAGGGAGGGAGAGGGAAAGGAGAGAGGGGGAGGGAGGAGGAGGGGAGGGTCGAGGAAAGACAGTGGGGACGGGAACAGGCGGGGGGAAGAGGTAGGGGGAGAGGGAGGGGAGAGAGATCAAGATCTCTACTGACAGATAGACATCTATCCAGAATACTCCACATCACTACATCAAGTGTGCTGGCACAGATTGACTACTTATGCAAGTGAAAACAATGCCGGGTATGTTACTAAGACAGTGTTCAACATAGTGACGAGAAAGTAAGACAATAAATTAGTCTCCTCATTTAAGTCTTCTTCACAAAAAATACACAATTGTTGTTGTTTTGATTAATAGTAAGACAACTTTTTAATGCCTTTACCTTTACAAAATTTGCTCCCCTGCTCCTGTGTAGGACAAAAAATTGCAATGTGCACCCCCCTCACCTCCTCACCAAAGCAAAAAGGATGGACACCCCTTCTCTATAGGCATACCTGAAATTAAAACACACCCCAGTGTTTATGCTTAAGGACAGTGCAATTGGACTCTGCCATCAGTTTCTTTAGGTGCTCAGCAGCCAAACCAGTGATCTTTAAAGGGACCGCTCAAGACTGCCACCTGAAAGGTAAGTTTTACATTTTTTACTCATTGTGGCGTCAGGGGCAGATGGAACGCATCTCCTGGCTCTACATTAAATTCATGGATCACTGGAAAGCATCACTTGCTCCCTTCCCGGTTGCCTCCCCCACGCTCCTGAGAATCTCGGCAAGCATGTGAACCATAAGATCGCCTACCCCATTCCATGACCATCAAACTGCCTCTGGGGCTGTAAATGTTGGCCACAGCTCACCAATACTATCATAATGAATCCAGTGGCCCAATTTGCTGTTTCTAATTTATAGGTGCGAGCCAATTTCTCAGCTAGAGTTTGTGGTCTCAAAGTCTGAATGCTATTTGTGGCTTGATGCATAATGTCAAAGAATATAAAAAGGAGTAAGAACCATTGTTTACAAAGGTATAGCATGAGCACCGTCAGAAGTACCAGTTATTGACAGAGTCTCGTGACATCAATTATGTAACCAAAGAGATAACATTTTTTGTACTTAATGTAATTGCAAATCTCTTTCACAATCTTTCTTTATTTAAAAATTTTCAAATGCTTTGCTTAACCTGTCTTCCATTTCCTTGATCAGAAAATTGTCTTTTAATTGACTCTAAAGGGTAGGTTTTCTGCTTCGTAAAATAATCGAGTTGTGTTGTAAATGCAATAAGATTAATCTTTTATGTAAATTTTTAACATTGGATCTGTTTATGTTGAACCAGTTATTATTACATACACTTTGCTGGTAGCCCATTGTGTATAGAAAAGATAATTCATCCACTGATAAACTGTACTACAATTATACTTTAGTGCCTACTTGTTTCCTACACAAAACGGTCACATAAAATTCTGTTGCCTTACATTACTTAGATTTGCCTTCTAATAATTGAATTCATCTCAGTTTTATAAATTGTGTGGTGATATCTTATGACTATGATTAGAGAAAAATGAAATTGTAGTAATTATGCAGGGTTAATGCAAAAATATCTATTCCATATTCTTAATATGGCCTTAATCTCAACTTTCTCCAGAAAGGAAATGGTAAGAGTTTGCCTGAAACAAATTAACCATTGTTATTATCACATTCAAAGTTATGAGCATTAATAATTAAGCAATGATGAAGTCCAAAACATCCATTCTCTGGGAACATTACTGAACCAGTGTGAGTACAAGTCTGAATACAAGAACTGACTAAGCAATGAATTACAGAGTTAATTCGTTTTCAGTATTTTGCTTAGATTAACAGTTAGGCACAACAGCTAGATTCTTTCTGCTAAATTGTATTTTATGTTGCAATTAAAATTTTAAAGTGAATATTCTGATAATATCTATGATTGTTAGCCAATATTGGCCTAAATCATTATTAATTGAAATAATTTGAATTCAACATTATACAGGCTGCTTCAGTGGGTAAAACTATACCACATGGTGTAGCACTCACCTATATAGACCAGGGAGGTCCCTGCTTCATTCCCTGGCGATATTGACTTAACTGATCTCGGGAGCAGCAGCAAGCACAACATTTGGTGTCAAAGTTCCTTCAGTACGGAGTAAAAAAAAATCAGCCAGGATTCCTGATTCTCATTGTTATTCAGTAATCCCTGCTGGAAAGTTGTCATGTGTGGATGTCAGATGAAGACAGAATTGAATGCTACTGTGACACCCCCAGCAGTTGAAAAACCTTCTGACACTCATGACATTCTACATGAAGAACAGCCACAGCACAGCCAGCACCCTTGGAACCCAGCATGAGTCACTGCCTATGAAAGGAAGGAGAAAGACTGGGAGGGATTCTTTATTATTGCATTTTACAAAGTATTACATTGCAAATTGTCACTGCAGGTCAAACAAATCTCAATTCTTACAGCATTTGTTGTGGCAAAGAGCTTCTGTTTATTTACAAGGATAATAGGTTAATGTAATTTCATACCCTTGATAATTCCACAGGATTCTTATGATGATAACTAGGTTACATGCTTACACAAGATGATGTGTAACAAAACTTGTTTTTACAGCAGTTGAGACAGAACACAAATTGCTCCTGAATGACGAAATGTCAAACGGAAGAGCTGGCTAGCAGAGAGTCAAACAGTGGTTAGACAGGGATAACTGAATCCATGGGGGTTCGCAGACTCACATTCAGAATCACAGATTTATAACTGTTTTCAAGCATGAAAATACAAATTGGATGGTTTGTCTGCATCCTTTGCACAGGCTGTAAGTGCTGTTTACTTAACAGCGCTGTTTGTCATGCTCAAATTACTTGCCACATGCTGAGTGCGGCTGGGCTAATATAACCTGTCATTTTAGCCTGTGGGCATATTTGGACGCCAAGTTGAACAAAGCTAAGAAGGTTTTAAGTTTGTGACATATGCAATATATTTGTAGGTGTATAATAGGTGACAAAACATATTTTAAGGATAAGGTCTCAATTAGTGTTTTTTCTGCAAGAGTCATGTGTACAAATGAACACCTCTCATACACATAAATTGTCTTCCTCTGAACATATAAATTTGGATTTAAACAGTTTCTGGCATTTTTTAAATAACATTCTTAAACGCTGTTCATTTGTGCTGATTCATGAAGATTATTAACTCGAAAATAAATATTTTAATTTGACCTCAGTTATATATTTCAGGAAAAGCTTTATTTTATTAGACATATATATATGAGAAAATGAATGGCTTTTTTGTGCTGAATATGGAAGGCTGTTTTGAATTACAAATTGCTGAGTAACTTTTGGAATGCAGAACCTTGCTAAAATTGTGATTATTCCATTTTCATGAAATACAGTGAGAGCATAATTCAGACAAATGGACCCAGGCTGGCTCAGTTAAACCAAAATGAAAAACAAGGAACCCTGGAAGTCTGAAATAAAAGCTGAAAATTTTAGAAATATACAGCATGTCAGTCAATAACAGAAAAGGAAGATGGTTTATAGGGGCAGCACGGTGGCGCAGTGGTTAGCACCACAGCCTCCCAGCTCCAAGGGGTCGATTCTGGGTACTGCCAGTGCGGAGTTTGCAAGTTCTCCCTGTGGCTGCGTGGGTTTTCGCCGGGTGCTCCAGTTTCCTCCCACAGCCAAAAGACTTGCAGATTGATAGGTAAATTGGCCATTGTAAATTGCTCCTAGTGTAGGTAGGTGGTTAGTATAAATGGGTGGTTGTTGGTTGGCACAGACTTGGTGGGCTGAAGGGCCTGTTTCAGTGCTGTATCTCTAAATTAAAAAAAAATATCCAAAACAATAACATCTTTCTCTTTCAGATGCTAATCAATACATTGCACATTTACAGTATTTCCTGTTTTTATTCATGGCTGGAATAGATCAGGATCAGTGGGCCCCATGTTTTAGATTTACTGTTTCTGCTCCTTTAACATCTCGTTTGATTACTGCCACAAATAAGGTCCTTTAAAAAAACTAAACCATCACGAAGAACTGTGATTAATATTAACAGGAGTTTGTACTTGTACAATTTTATTGTTTTTTAACTTAACAATATGACTCAGAGTTTCTGCGAGATTGCGCTGGTATTTCCAACGTAATTCACCCACAATTGGCAAAGGCAGCACAAAAGATCAAGGAAATTCAAGCAAAAATTACAATCAATGCAAATTGACTTTCTGCAATCTTTTACACTGGTTTAAAAAACAGCATGCTGGAAGATTGGCCCGCCCAAAAAACTGGCCATACCCCAGATCAAATTAATCACCATGGCAAGTTTCCACTAATTGCACCCCTTTGTGGGCTCTCAAAATAAAGTTACTTCTTAGTGCAAGGGCGCTAATAGGTACTTTTAAAAAGCATTTTTTGAACAATGTTTTTAAACACTGCCTAATTGTGCTGATTCATGAAGATTTTACAGTTCAGTGATATGCATATGAGTTTGAGTGAAAACGTGAACAAGAAAAAACACTTCTGAAAACTAGCACGATTCTATGTGCAATTTGCATCTGGACTGCTGATTGCGCTCAAAGCAAAAACTCTTGGCCACTGTACAGATAACGGGTAGGATGGAGTTATTAAACCTAGCCGTGCTGAAAAAGCTAAATTAAATGCACAGTTGAAATGACAAGAGCTCTGAAGACAATTATTAAATCTACAATGTTAATTCAGTTCCCTCAAAGCAGTACTGTCGCTAGGACTCCTCTAAAATTCTATCAGTAAAATTGTTTATGACTCTGAACTATGCTATTACAAAGAAAAGTCTGTAACTAAAACTTACAGACTTACAAAGCAGTTCTGTATAACAATTAGTTTAAATGTTAACTTTAGCAAAGACACCGTGACTTACAATTGAGATACAGTAGTGTTTAAACTTTAACATTTTATTTTTCATTGAATGTTAATAAATGAAGGTTGCCTCCTTTATTCAAAGGGTGACATTTAAAATGTTAATTCATTCACAATATTTCTTTGTAATATGTAACATTCTTTGCTGCATATGCACAGATTGATATATGCAAATCATTTTGTTCATTTTCAGTAATCAGTTTTTAAAAACCACAATTGTTCATTCAGTTACAAATTCATTCAGGTCCTACATAATCTTCAGATGGCAATGGCAATGGGAGTATAGCAGTATAACAGTAAAGGAAATAATTGAAAGAAACTTCTCTATGTTGTATATTAGTATAATGTCAATAATGCAGTGAAATTAAGACAGTGTGGGGACAGTGATAGGTGTTGAAATGTTAAACATTGAACTCCTAAACTTCACTCTTGCCATTTGCAATGTCACCTCAACTCTTGATTGGCTTACCAACCTGCAAATCTATTATTCTGTAGGTATTGTAAACACAATTTTTAAGTGATTACAGTGCATTTTCTGTGGAAGATGCAATAAATTTACCAAAAAGTTAAGGAAGATAGAGTGGATGAAAAAAGATTAAGACCTCTTCAGGTTAGTAAAGTTAAAGGTTTGAGTCATGAAAAGGAATTTCTTTTCTTTGTAATTTATCTATATGCAAAAAATATTTTATATCAAATGAAGTTGGGGAAACAGCATGAGTAAAATAGTGCATCAGATAATTTAGAATACACTAATTACAGTATTTTTATTTTAAGAATGATCATATAAATATTCTGTATTTATTAGGTGCTTCTGTTGTAGTAAAACTTTGTGTGTGTATTATTGTTAAAAAAGCCCGCTGTATTAACTGCCCTGGTCTTCAGCTCACACAAGACATGTTAGAATTCCCAGCTATTAATGAAAGACAGAATGTAAAAATTCCTTCGACACAATTAAAAACTGAGGGTCCTGCCCTTTGCAGCTTTGAGCACTATGTTGAATTAATGTAGCATGAAAAATCATTATGCGTAGACACAGATGGGTGTACCCATGCAGAAAATGTAATGTTCACTCGAAAGACCCACATATGCAATAAATAATGTATATATTTTCATACTGTGTGCTTATCCATAGGTCTATATGCCTGTAGATGGTTTGAAGGTTGTTAATTACAAATCTTAACACTATTTGTTTTATTTTCAGCCCCCATAGTCCACTCAGCCAAAGCCTAAAGAGGTTTGGTCATGTGTAAATATTCAACCATTAAAGCAAAAGAACTCAAGCCAGGATTTAGCTGAAACGTGGTACGTGTGAAAATACCATGACCTTTGTCTAAAGATTAATTTATCTAGCTTTCTCCAAGAAAAAAATCATTAACTCTTTAAGTAGTCAATGCCCTCTGGGCTTTTACAAACACATTTTTCCAAATCATGTCATTTATAAATGTTATTTATACTATATGAAATAGATTTAGAGATGTATGCAACAACATAAACATCTCTTCAGCCATTCTTAGAATAAAACAAGAAACTGGTTTTGTTTCTTTTTCTCATTTGAAGTGCCAACTGCTGCTGGAGCCCTCAGAAAAGAGAGACAACTGTTCCTTATTGGAACTTTGCAGCTTTTATTGCATATATGTTTTTGACAATAGCTGTAAAAGGTAAAATAAAACATGCAGAATATTTGCCTTAGCTTGTCCTTGGCTTACCTCAGAACAGATACTATTTTTCGGGTGGGAACGCTTGGCATTAGGTCAAGCATATTTGTGGTGGGAGAATTTTCTGCATATTTTAATAAAATTAACACATCATCTGCAGAAATGTTATTTCTTGAATGTTTGTATCATGTGACAAGAGCATCAATTAAATTTAAAACAAAAGCAATTAAATTTACCTTTTTAATAGGTAAGCATAGGCCAATTAAGAGATGGTTTAAAGATCCGCAAATGTAAATGTGTTTTCCTGGACATACTTATTCACTTTTGTGCAAACCATGCACCACTTCAACCCATGCCCCCCACAACCTCCACCGCCAACCCCCCACCCCCAACCCCCCCCCAACCGGCCCATCCCCCAGATACAACTGAGAGTTCAAAGAAAAATATTCACAATGTATCTCAGTATTGATATTCGTTTACCCGCAGCCTTCATTTAGATTACCCAAGGTTCTTTGACTGAATGGCTAAACTTCTGATAGCAGTGTGTTGGGATTAATAACTAGGGATTAAAATTCTTTTCAGATTTTAACACCCTGGGTGACAAATATTTAAGTGTTCTCATCTGTTAAGCAATGTTATGGAGAGAGTGCCTGGTTTAAGGCTCACTGAGTTTGCTTAAAAGGTTTAAAGCTGGGTTACAGGAAAGACACTTGTGTTCTTTATTACAACAAAGAAAAAGCATATCTATGTGGTAGATAGAAAATAATTATTGAAAACAGAACAATTTTATTTCCCAATTCTAAATTTTAGGGATAATCAATTAATTGTACTTTATTTGTCTCAAATGCAGATTGAAATGGGTATATTTGTAATTTAAGTCTATAATAGGAACAAAATTTATAACCTAAAGTAATCAATAGGCCAATTTCTAGTTAATTTCAATGTGCAATTATTTTCTCTCCTTAAAAAATTGGATGTATCAGGCATTGTGCCAGTAGGTGCTGGACAAGTAGTCCCTGTCTGTGGCTGCTAACAGCTGGTAATTCAGTTCTCATGCTGACTATGCGCAATTTGGATTAGTTTTATCTGAGGACACTAACTCGTTCCAGCTAAGCACAAGAACTTTTGAGGCAGTAAGTATCTGGAAATTGCCTGGAAAATTGACTGCAATGTTAAAACATAATCTTAATCTAAATCTGTACTTTCAGATGAAATTATATATTTTTTTAAAAAAGTGAAGCTCTGTATCTGAAGCTTGGAATTTGGAATCATCAGCACTGCTTCAGATTTCTTACAGAATGGCATTGGCTTTCTCCTAGAAAGTCCAAACAGATGATTGAAATCCCGAGATGCATTGAAATAACCAATGTGATTGAATCCACGTGGGTTCTATTCTTTGGCCAAGGACCAAAGTCTTCAAATGTTATCTCCCCTCCCCTCCGTCTTTATACATTCTAAATAAAGGCTGGGATTTTATGTCAGGGAGAAGGCCCCGCCCACCAATTTAAAAGTTGGGGTCAGGCCCGCCTCCACTGGGCCTGGGAGCCACGTATAGATTTTACCTGGCCCAGGCTCTAATTGGCCTTGGCAGGACTTCCGCCCCTCTGAGGCAGGAAGTCCCACCTCCAGGAGCTGCCGGCCAATCAGAGGGCCGGCAACTCCTCACTCCCAGCAGTGCCACTGGACAGAAACCAGCTTCAAGAGGAGCGTGGACGCCAGCACCGATAAAGGTAAATGGGGTTTTGGGCCTCGCTGGGGACAATCGGCTGGACCCTGCCGAGGCAAGGGAGGTTAGTTGGAAGGTGGGGGGACGGTACTGCAGTGGAGGTAGCTTGTGCTGTGGGGGGGGGGGGCCTCCGTGGGGCATAGGGTGCCCGATCAGAAAGGCCACCCCCCACCCCCCCGCACCCCCGCAACCCCCCCAGCCCGCAAGGAGGTTTTACTGGGCGACCTCTTGGGAGTCTTGAGCTGCCTGCCCGCCGCTGGTAATATACCACTGGTGGCAGGAGGAGGCCCTTAAGTGACAGTTAATTGGCCACTTAAGGGCCTTAATTGGCCTGGTGCAGGCAGGCCGTTCCTCACTGCTGTCACTTGTAAAATTGCAGCGGGAGCGGGAAGGGGACAGGAATAGCACCCCCCGCCTCCCACTCAAGTTTACCCCACCCCCTTCCCACCTCCAGCCCACTCCTGAAGTGGGCGTAAAATTCCAGCCAAATAGTCAAAAAATTTAATTGCAGTTTTTAAAATTTTATCAAAACATCTTTCGAACATTAAAGTTGGCGAGTTTAGAAATTCTTTGAAGATTAATGTTTAAGTTATGACTGATTTGGTATATCATTGCAAAAAGGTGTTTTTCAATGAAACATCAGGCTGTGATGTAGACTGGGTGAGAGGGATAATTACGTGATAAGGGTGGATGGTTATGAGATCAAATACTCTGTGACGGGTTTCCCACTGCCTCACTTCTGCAATAGCACTGGCACTCCCTTTGCCCACAATATCCATAATAGCTTGTTCAGCAGATGAGAACATGTGTGGGTCCTCTCCCTGGCATGATGCACTACTCTGTGCTGCTCGGGGAAAGGGAGTTAGTGAATGGCATGCTGAGACTTCTGAACATCTGTGCATGAGCTAGAATAGTTTGAATAGAATAGTGAAGAAGCAGCAGGTGTGTGCAAAAGAGGGTAATAATAGTAACGGCAGTGAAAGCAACAGAGTTTGGAAATGGCAGCAGGAGGAGAAGCATGGAAGGGTGTTGCCGTGTTTGGATGGGTGAAAGTGAAGTGGGGAGGTTAAGATCTTCATTGATGCTGTTGCAGTAAAGTAGGGCAGGGCTGTGTTTACAATGACAAGAAGTTTATGAATGGAGGTCTTACCTTAGCAGCCCAGATCAGGTAATTGAACTTCTCTCTACACTGCTTCCAGGTCCGAGGTGTTAAACTCCTGGCATTAACATGTTCAGCCACCACATACCATGTTTCCCTTGCAGTGTGATGGGATAAGCATCTCCATTTTGGTGGAAATAATGGGCTGGATTTTATGCTCCATTCGAAGGCAAGTTTTTTGGCGGGTGGGAGGGGCCTGGAGAATTGGCGCAGAGTTGTCCGCCATTGAACCCAACACTCTTTTTCTGATTTTCTCGGAGGTGGCAAAGTTCCGTGGTGACACCTCCACCACGAGGCAACAGGATTGTAATTTAAATCTGTTACATACTGTTTTGCATGAATTTGTCTTTTGCCATCATCCTACCAGATTTTCTCAATCTTATGCATGATGTACAGCACTCACGTTCCTGCCTTCACTTTCCTGTCTTTGAAAAGCTGATGCCACCAAGGCAAGAGTCATCGGTGCCTGCACCTTATCAAATGCCTCTGGAAATCTAAGTACAGTATATCCTTTATCCTTTGATCCACAGCACATGTTACTTCTTTAAAGAACTCCAATAAATTGGTTAGACATATTTTCCCTTTCACAAAACCATGGTGACTCAGTTCACTTTAGCTAGCTCTGCTTTCATGTCCCCATAATTACCCTTATTTAAGTTTAAAATACTATTCTTAGACTCCTCTTCCCTCCCTCAAACAAAATGTAAAATTCAATCATATTATGACCGCTGCTGCCCAGGGGCACCTTCAGGTGAGCCACCTTCTTGAATGACTGCAGACCATCTGATGTAGGTACACCCACAGTGCTGTTTGATGGAGATTTTGACCCAGTAACAATATATTTCTAAGTCAGAATGGTGCATGACTTGGAGGTGGTGGTGTTCCCATGCTCCTGCTGCCTTCTAGGTGGTAAAGGTCGTGGGTTTGGAAATGCTGTCGCAGATGCTACACATGACAGGCATGGTATCCAGGTGTTGGAGAGAATTAATGCTTGCAGTGGAAGATAGGGTGCCAATCAAGTGGGCTGCTTTGTCCTGAATGATGTTGAGCTTCTTGAGTGTTGTTGGAGCTGCACTCATCCAGGCAAGTGTAAAGTATTTAATCACATGCCTGACTTCTGCCTTGTAGATGGTGGAAAGGTTTTGGGAAGTCAGGATTTGGGTTTCTCACCACAGAATTCCCAGAGTGACCTGCTCTTGTAGTCACAGTATTTATGTGCTTCATCCAATTGTTTCTAGTCAATGGTAATCCTCAGGACATTGATGGTAGGGGATTCAGCAATGGTAATGCTATTTTTATTTATTTGTTCATGGGATGTGGGCGTCGCTGGCTAGGCCAGCATTAATTGCCCATCCCTAATTGCTCTTAGCTGAGTGGCTTGCTGGGCCATTTCAAAGAGCATTTAAGAGTCAACCACATTGCTGTGGGTCTGGAGTCATATGTAGGCCAGACCAGGTAAGGCCCACAGATTTCCTTCCCTCAAAGGCATTAGTGAGCAAGATGGGTTTTTACAACAATCGACAATGGTTTCATCGTCACCATTAGACTAGCTATTGAATGTCAGAGGAAGATGGTTAGATCCTCTCTTATTGGAGATTTTGTTGGCAATTGTGAGGCGCAAGTGTTACTTTCCACTTATCAGCCCAAACCTGAATGCTGTCCAGGTCTTGTTGCAGGTGAGCACACACTGCTTCAGTATCTGCGGAGTTGTGCATGGTACTGAACACTCTGCAGTCATCAGCGAACATCCCCACTTCTGACCTTATGTTGGAGGGAAGGTCATTGATGAAGCAACTAGAGTTTGTTGGGCCTGGGACGCTGCCCTGAGGAAGTCCTGCAACAATATCTTGAGGCTAAGATGATTAGCCTCCAGCAACCACAACCATTGTCCTTTGTGCTAGCGGAGAGTTTTTCGCTCAATTCCCACTGACTTCATTTTGCTAGGACTCTTTGATGCCACACTTGGTCAAATGTTGCCTTGATGTCAAGGGCAGTCAGTCTGACCTCATGTCTGGAATTCAGCTCTTTTGGCCATGTTTGGACTAAGGCTGTAACGAGGTCTGGAGCCGAGTGGTCCTGGCAGAACCCAAACTGAGCAACAGTGAGCAGGTTGCTGCTGCGTAAGTGCCACTTGAGAGCACTGTCAACAACACTTTCCAACATTTTGTTGATAATTGAGAGTAGACTGATGGGGCGGCAATTGGCTGGATTGCATTTAGAGTCATAGAGTCGAACAGCATAGAAACAGACCCTTCGGCCCACCGTGTCCATGCCGACCATAATGCCTATCTATACTAATCCCACCTGCCTGCATTAATTCCATCTCTCTCTATGCCTTGCTCATTCAAGTACCTGTCCAGATGCCTCTTAAATGCTGCTACTGTTCCTGCCTCCACCACCTCCTCAGGCAGCTCATTCCAGATACTCACTATTCTTTGTGTGAAAAATTTACCCCTTTGATCCCCTTTAAACCTCCTCCCTCTCATCTTAAATCTATGCCCTCTAGTTTTAGTCACCCCTACCATGGTAAACAGACTCTGGCTATCTTCACTATCTATGCCTCTCATAATTTTATATACCTCTATCATGTCCCCTCTCAGCCTCCTTCGCTCCAGGGAAAACAGACCCAGCCTATCCAATCTCTCTTTGTAACTCAAGCCCTCCAAACCAGGCAACATCCTTGTGAATCTTTTCTGCACCCTCTCAAGCTTAATCACATCTTTCCTGTAGTGCGGCGACCAGAACTGCATACAGTACTCCAAATGCATCCTAACCAACTTTATGTACAACTGTAACGTGACGTCCCAACTCTTGTACTCAATGCCTCGGCCGATGAAGGCAAACATGCCATATGCCTTCTTCACCACCCTGTCTACCTGTGTTGCTACTTTCAGGGAACTATGTACTTGCACCCCAAGGTCTCCCTGCTCAACAACACTCCCCAGGGCCCTGCCATTCACTGTATATGTCCTGCCCTGGTTTAACTTCCCAAAATGCATCACTTCGCACTTGTCTGCGTTAAATTCCATTTGCCAATCCCTTGCCCACTTTCCTAGTTTATCTATATCCTGTTGTAACCTTAGACAACCTTCTTCACTGTCCACTATACCACTAATTTTGGTGTCATCTGCAAACTTACTAATCATGCCCCCTACATTCACATCCAAGTCATTTATATGACAAACAACAGAGGGCCCAGCACCGATCCCTGTGGCACACCACTCGTCACCGGCCTCCAATCTGAAAAACAACCCTCCACTACCACCCTCTGCCTCCTATCACCAAGCCAATTTTGTATCCAATTGGCTAGCTCACCCTGGTTCCTATGTGCTCGAACCTTCTGGACCAGCCTACCATGCGGGACCTTGTCAAAGGCCTTGCTAAAGTCCATGTAGACAATGTCCATTGCCCTTCCCTCATCAGTCCTCTTGGTCACCTCCTCGAAAAACTCAATCAAATTCATGAGACATGATTTTCCACGCACAAAGCCATGCTGACTATCCCTAATCAGACCATGCCTTTCCAAATGCAGATAAATCCTGTCTCTCAGAATCCCTTCCAATAACTTTCCCAACACTGATGTAAGGCTCACAGGCAAATAGTTCCCTGGTTTATCCCTGCTGCCCTTCTTAAATAAAGGCACAACATTAGCTATCCTCCAGTCTTCCGGTACCTCACCCGTGGCTAACGATGATACAAAAATCTCTGCCTAGCCCCAGCAATCTCCTCCCTTGCTTCCCATAACATCCTAGGATACACCTGGTCAGGCCCTGGGGATTTATCCACCTTAATGCGCTTCAAAACCTCCAACACCTCCTCCATTGCAATGTTAAATTGTCCTGCTTTTTTTGGACAGGACATACCTGGGTAATTTTCCACTTTGTTGGGTTGATGCCAGCGTTGTAACTGTACTGGAACAGCTTCGCTAGGGGCACAGCTATTTCTAGAGCTCAAGACTGCAGCACTACAACCAGGATGTTGTCAGAGTCCATAGCCTTTGCTATATTCAGTGCACTCAACCCTTTATTGATATCATGTTTAGTAAATCTAACTGGATGAAGTCTGGAATCTGTGATGCTGGGGCCCTCAGGAGCAGGCCAAGATGGATTATCCACTGAGGACTTCTGGCTGAAGATGGTTGCAAATGCTTCAGCATTGTGTTAAGTTACGATCACCCCTAAATGTTCACCAGAAAGATATGAATTTAAAGACCATACGTCATCAGTGTGATTATAGGGGTAATTTTTATCCCCCAAAACAGGTGGGTTTGGGTCATGTGAGAAGTTAACATTTAAAACATTTCAAACCTGAACCCAATCCCCCACAACCCATCCACTGCTGGATTTAACTAAGGTGGGACACGGGGCAGGCGATCAACCCACTCTCAGGAGCTGGATCCCTCATTTAAACATTTCAGGGAGGTTGCATGCCTACATTTTTTTTCTCTGCTCCAGCTTTGACATAACTGGCCAGGTTTCCTGAAACTCGGGAAATCCAGTAGCTAAAGGGAAGCAAGGAGTGCTGGATGGAACAGATAAGTGCCTTTCCAGCACAGCTGTGGCTCCCATGTCCTCCATGCCCACTCATCTACCCCCCAATCTCCTCCACAGACCCCCCAAAATCTTCTCCCAGCTGAGCTCCGATCACTCTGCCCCACTAAATCAATATTCTCCCGACCCTGCCAACCATCTCCCCTCCTTCCCCGATCGCTCTGTTCCCCTCCATCGATGTCCCCTTTTCCTCTCCATCGATGTCCCCTTTTCCTCTGATCTCTCCAGTTTTACCATCAATGTTCCCCTGAGCCCAGTCTCTCCAAACCCTCATCAATGTGCTCTCTAGCTCTCCAATTGATCGTCCCCGATCTCTCTGGAGCCCCATTGATGTCCCTTGACCCCGATATCTTTCTCCCTCCTCTTTGCTCTCTGGCAGTGGCCTGATTCCACAGACCTACCCACCCAATAGTCAGAATATCAATATGGCTGTCTGTGGCCTGGAGACAGATTCCAAAAATGCTAATCAGTTCCTGCCATTAAATTTCAGCATGCTCTGAAGGAAATTCATTCTTTCGGGTTTCCTGATCGCTAAACTGTTCCCCCTGACCCTGCTCCCTCTTCACCCCACTTTAAAAATCGGGCCAATATTTCAACTGTAGAAAGAGCTTGAAGCTTCATTTTAACATTTACAATATTAAAGCTACTGTAATTTTCCAAATATACCTACCCAAATATAATATGCACTGATTTTCATGAATGAAAAGTCAAAATTTGCTTTATCACCATGTTTAACATGCACCTCGACTTTCGCAATACTGCTGTCAAAGTGATCCTTTACTGACAAAAGTAGTGAGCAAACCCGACTAAACAAAACAGTCCATTCCCACCTACTCAAGTAGACCGAAGAAATCAAAAGTGTTTATCGATCTATCAAAAGAAGCCTGTGATCCGCAGACAATGTTTTGCAGGCTAGCAATGAATCATCTGACAAGTCCTTCATGGTTCGTTCACAGGTGAATCGTTTGCACAGGTTAACCTGGGGCAGTAAGAGATATATTGGAGGCATTCGTCGGCCTCCTGTCTGAGTACACTTTGAACTGGAGCCAATCAGTTTCTTTCCAGGAGCACGCGCATGTAAATAAATGTAAAAAAATCTCAGGACTTAGCTTCTTGGTTATTTCTTTCAAAAATTAAGTTTATAAATACCGAAAATTAATGAACCTCTCATGAATTCATGAAACAGGAGTTTATGCCTTAGAAACAGGAATAATTTAAAGGAAATACAATTGAATCATAACATGTGGGCAGCACAGTGGCACAAATGGTTAGCACGGCAGCCTCACAGCTCCAAGGACCTGGGTTCAATTCTGGGTAAGGCCTGTGTGGAGTTTGCAAGTTCTCCCTGTGACCGTGTGGGTTTTCGCAAGGTGCTCTGGTTTCCTTCCACTGCCAAAGACTTGCAGGTGATGAGTAAATTGGCCATTGTAAATTGCCCCTAGTGTAGGTAGGTAGTAGGGAATATGGGATTACTGTAGGGTTAGTATAAATGGGTGGTTCTTGGTCAGCACAGACTCGGTGGGCCAAAGGGCCTGTTTCAGTGCTGTATCTCTAAATAAATTTCTCATCAGTATGCATCGTCATTCACAATGTGCCTGGAAAAAATGTTCTTGACCCGCTACAAACACATTTTGATTTGTTACCACGTATAATATGCACCTTAACTTCTTAATAAATTTTAAGGGAAAAATGCATATTAGAAAAGTACAGTATATGTTTATTTATCTGCAATGATGTTTCACAATAGAATAGTGGTAAAAGTGGGACAGGTTTTAAACACGCATTTTTAACAGCAAGAAATCTGAGTCTGAGAAGCTAGAGATTGAAAGTCAGTACTTTAGTTGCACAGTTTCCACAAGAGAAAAGTGTTAATAGTGTGCTGCTTTTCATTTGTTAAACATAGGTTTGAAATGCAAAACACATCTTTTGACACTCGTATGCATAAGATGTGAATAACCTGAAATTAAATTGGTAATTCATTTCAGTATCTGACATATAATAGGTTTACTGTTCCACAAATTAATTAATAATTCTTTTTAATGTATCTTAAAGTGTCAAGAAATTCCTTCCTGAGTATGAGTCACATTCCTTCAGTAATTTTTTGAGTCCCAAAATCAATATGACACCATAAATATGATTAAATGTTCAGCAAGTGATTCAATCTGTTACACAAGAAAAGCCAGCTATTCTATTCTAGCCCCTTCTGTGTGCAAAATAGTGTTTTAAAATTTTAGTTATATTCGAAAGAAGTAAGGTTAAATTAAACCTCTGACCATTTTGGCATACTCCAATTGTAACTTGAGTAGGAGTTGATTAGGATATTGAAAATTAGAACAAGACCTGCTGACTCCAGGTCCCAGAATTGCGCCAAAACTTCCTCAGTGGTGGGAGAGCCTCTGCCCGTGCCAAGCATTTCCATCATTGTAAGGCTGGATGGGTTACAAAGATGGAGGAGGTTACAGTGATAGGAAGAGGCAAAGCCATGGAGGGATTTCAACACAAGAATGAGCAATGTGAAATCGAGGCATTGGTGGACTAGGAGCCAAGATCGACCAATGAACACAGCGATGAAAGATGAATGGTACTTGATGTTAGTCAGCTATGGGCAGCAGAGTTTTGGCTGAGCTTAATTTATGTAGGGTGGAAGATGGGAGGTCATCAGGAAAACTTTGCCTTGACATGCCTTGAGGGAACAAATAAATGGATAAGGGCTTCCAAGGCAGATGAGCTGAGGCAAGGGCAGAGATGGTCAATCCTACAGAGGTGGAAGTAGGCGGTCTTTGTGATGGAGAGGGTATAAGGTCAGAAGCTCAGCTTGGGTTAAATAGTACACCAAGACTGATTCAGCCTGAGACAGCAGTTGGATGGAATCCTTGACTAGGGAGTTTGTGGCAGGATCCGAAAAAAATGGCTTTGGCTTCCCTGATGCTTAACTGGAGGAAATGTTATTTCATACAGGATTGGATATTGGACATGTAGTCCAACAACACAGAGGGAATGGGGGGTGGGGGGGGTCAACAGAAGTTCTCACCATCTGCTTGTTTACACCCATTTTTGCATTCAGTCATATCCTAATGAGTAGTGGAATTTTGAATGTCAATAGATATCAGCAAAATGGGTGCACATATGGGATTAATTTTGAGTGCAAGTTGCTGATTACATCCACACAGTGCATTTCACCCTGCAACCGCTTTTTGAAAATTCAAATACACAATGTCTGCAGGGCTACCTTCATTCATCAATCCCCTGAAAAATTAAACTTGGTTGGTAAAACACAAGCTTTTTTTTTGAGAAACCATGCTACAAATCCCGAATGACCCTTTGTCTTCCATGGTCATCATACAGCGTATCTCTAAAGACACCTTCTGGCAAGTTTCCTGTAACTGACATCAAGCTAGAAGGCCTATCATTTCCTGGTTCTGACTTGTTGCCTTTTGTGAATAATGATACAACATGAGCCTCCCTCCAGTCCATAGGAACCATCCTAGACTCCAGTGAGTAATTAAATATATAAGCATGGGGCTCATTTAGCATAGCTTCCATTTCTGGGGCCTTGGGGAAATGCCACCTGGACAAGGAGCTTGATCTGATTTATTCTCTCCAGGATTACATCTGCATCCACTTTAACATTTACAACAGTAGGAGCAGCCAAACATTGCATTCATGGTAACTGAGCACAGTCAACCAGAGTAAAGACTGATGCAAAATAACCATTTCAAACCTCGGTCTTGAGGAATCTTCCATGGCCCTCTTACTGCTTTCTAACTCCAAAATTACAAAAAATAAATTTGCTATTGCTACTGCAATTGTTCACAATGGACCTTTTGGTTATCTCTGAGGACAGTTTTGGTCACCTTTGGATGAGCACAACATCTATCCCTACTCCACTCATTCCTACTCTTCACTCATATGGAGGCAAGCGTCCTTGCCACACACATCTCCTTAACATGGTCTTCCAATGGAAAGGCTTGCCTATAAATAATGTCAAAGAAATATAACCATGGAGGAGCACCGGCACTGAAAATACTGAGCACTAGAGAAGGAAGCATTGGAAATCCATAGACAGTCAGACAAGAAAGGGGACAGGGTTGGAGTTAAGGTGAAGATAAAAGGTTGTTAAAAGCTAAGAAATGCTCAATAATAAGAAGCTAAAGGAGAGGTGTAATAGAGGTGTTCAAAATTATGTGAGTTCTGATAGAGAAAATAGGGAGAAACTGTTTCCACTGGCAGGAGCGTCAGTAATAAGAAGACACAGATTTAACATAATTGGCAAAAGAACAAGAGGGGAGATGAAGGGAATTTCTTTTACACATCGAGTTGTTGTGGTCTGGAATGCACTGCCTGAAAGGGTGGTGGGCAGAGAGCTGTGGACTGGATCTAACTCAATAGGTCTTTCAAAGAGCCAATAGTGGCTTCCTACTGAGCTGTAAGATTCTATAAATAATCTCAGCTTCACATATTTTCTCAAGTATTACAATGTTGTTACACTCAGTCACTATTTCTTTATAAAGTAATGTTATGAGAAGCACAGCTGAAATTATAGTGCCTTCTTCCCTTACAGGAAGAGGCCACCATGACAATTACCAGGAGGCACTTTCATGGGGAATTGGCTGCCAGAGTCACAATTCTCAACTACTGCCACTTCCTCACCATGTGTATTATGGCATCTCACTTTTGGGAAAAGATGCAGTGGTTTTTGTCGAGGTTCATCCCAAGCAGCTCTGTAACACAGGAGTCTGTGCTCTATGGGCTGTTCCCAGGGATGCACACAGAGATGAACATCAACTGCTGCTGGAGGACCATTAATTCGGTGAAAGATGCTCTTTGGTCTGCCCGAAACTTGCTGGTTTTCCAGTACAAAGAGTTGTCCATGACTGAGTGTTGCAGACTGGCACATTCCAAGGTCCAGGACTATGTGCTGAGGGATGTACTGAAGCTTGGGGCAGCCACTGCAAAGGCTCAATGGGGAAAGGTCCTCCCACCATAGTGAATCGAGGGGCTGGACCCAAGGAAAACCCCTCAGGCTGTATACACCAAATATGGTTTTGCTGTAAAATGTACATTGTATGTAAAATGGAATGGAAGGGGTTGTGAAGCAACTTAGTCCTGTATTGAAGAAAACTGATTTCCTTTCCACTTTCTGGAATGTCAACTTAGTGCTGTTCTGAACTGTATTTTTTCACAGATTTTTATGAATAATGTATATTTGGGGGAACAAAATCTCACTTGTGGGTAATTCTAACACCCAAAATGGTTCAGGTGGGAAGTTAAAATTTAAAAAATTTCAAACCTAAACCCGAACCACCTCTAACCCGCCCACTTCAGGGGGCGGCAGGATGGGGCGGGTGGGAGGGAAGCCAAGGCAACCAATCCATTCTCTGGAAGTGGATTAAAGATTGATTGGGGAGGATGGTTGAAATCTATTTTAACAAGTTTTCTATTTTTAACCTATGTCAGCTGGGTTTTGCTGTCATTGGGAAACCCAGCAGGGAAAAGGAAGCGAGAAGGGCTAAATCCATAAAGAACCTTTACAGTGTGATTTGTGAGCCAGGAGGAGTTGCAGTGTCTCCTCCAGGGCCAACAAGTTTACTTTGTAAACACTCCAAGCTCCCATCACCTGTCTGACCCTCTGCCCCCAACACCACGATCTCCAACCCTTTCCCACAAACACTGAACCCCCACACCCCCGAGGCACATAATCAGGAGCACATAACTATTGAGTAGGCAAAATTCTCACCAAGTGAAGCACTGAACATTCATGAGCTTGAACTGCTGTGATGCTGTGACTGGAAGAGAGCTGCTTCTCCATGGAGGATGTAGGAATGATTAACCTCAGTTGAGAGCCTGTGATTCGGATATGTGCCCAGGCTACCTGACATTGTCTGCAGGATATGTTGACTGGCATTGTCCACTAGTTTCACATTAATAGAATGAAAAAGAGCTTCTTATTAATAAAATTGAGGGGGCTGTCAAATGGGGGTTTGAGTGGCACATGAGTTCTGTCAATTTCTCTTTGAGTAGAGCATCAGCGACCTTCCTGACATAGTGGAAATAATCTTTGCTGGCTGACACAATTCAAAATTATTTATGTGTTAGTAACCTGTCATGTGTAGCCATGACCTCTAGAATCATAGAACAGGATATTATGGCATAGAAATAGTCCATTTGTTTCATTATGTCCATGCCGTCTTTTTCTCCCCAGCAACTACCCAGTGTAATTCCACTCTTCTAAACTCTTTAATAGTCTTTCTTTTCAAGCGACTAATTCCCTTTTAAAATCATTTTTTAAGTCTGTGTCAACAACTGAGAATCTGGTGTATCTCAAACAAAGCCTGCAATTCTCCCATGTTTGGGAATGAGCAGATTGTCCCAGTCACACAAGTCATGGTTGCTTGAATAATATCAAAGAAAAGAAAGACTTGCATTTACAGAGCACCTTTCACGACCACAGGATTCCCCAAAGTGCTTTACAGCCAAGGAAGTTATTTTAAAATGTAGTCACTGTTGTAATGCAGAAAATGTAAAGGGAGTTCCAAAGTATAGCAAACAGGGCTGATTTATAAATTATGCAAAATTGCCATTTTGTCATTGAAATACAAACATTAATCACAAATGAAGTTACATACATGTTTGATTCACTCTTAAAACTGACAACAAGGGTTGGATTGTCATTGCAGGGGTGGGAAACTGAGGTTGGAAGCATTTCCAGATCCCAAACCGTCCCCTGGGGGGAAACAGAAATGCATCCTGAATGTCATGAGGGCGACCAGCTATTTGATATGGAGATGGGGTTGGTGGCCAATTAATGGCCGCGGAGGTGGGAACAGAGGCGGGCCAACTCGTGCGGACCGGACTCACCATGGCAGCAATTATTGTGACTGCTGCTTGAGTGCTGAAAGTGGATAGTAAAGATTCACAGAGAACTTTGATGTCTCAGGAGAGTCAGAGGCCTGTAACCCAAGGCAGGGCAGCTCCTTGTTTTTCAGACTCCAAACTGGAGGTGATGTTGAAGGCCATGAGGGAGAGGAGGGTGGTCCTCTTCCCGGAGGATGGCAGGAGGAGGCCACCCACACAGACTAAACAGGCAGGGGTGGACATCGCTGCCACTGTCAGAATCAGAAGCATCGTGAGAAGAACCTGGATTCAGTGCAGGAAAAAGTTCAATGACCTCATCTGCTCTGGCAAGGTGACTGCTGCCCCCAACCCTCAGGACAGGCCTCTGAGTATTCACCCTCCAGCAAACACACCAGCTGAGGAGCCTCAGGGTCTATGCTCCTCCTGAACATGGAGGCAGTATGTGCCCAGGCCACTTACTGGCCCCTCAGAATGGCTCAGAGCCTTGGTGCTGCTGAGGACCTGTCAGCACTGCAACAGGCAACCTCCAATGAATTGGAGCAGCTGCCATTGGCCAGAAAGGACAGTGTGCTATCAGGTTCTCTTTTGTCCTTTCAGGAGAAACAGGCAGATAATGCTTGAGAAAGAGCCCAAACAGGCAGAGGGGTACCATACTTGCAGATCATTACAGTGGTGGAGGATAGAGTGATGGATAGACAGGATCCCAGACAACAAGGAAGTTGGCCCGGCAAAATAGGCACTCATGGTGGAGATGGTAATTACAGAGGGGCAATGCATTCATTAAGGGGGTGCATTGCACTCCACCCTGTCCAACAATGTGCCAAACACTGATTTGCATTGGGAAGTCTCAGCAGTGCAGAGGCTTCTGCTCTCCAAAGTTATAACTATTGATCTCTTCTTGTGTCTCTCAAAGGCACTGATATGCACCCCAGGATATCTTATCCCTCGCCTTCCCTAGCCCAGGATAACCAACAAGGAACCAAAGAAGCACCATCATACCTTACAAGCGCACCATCCACCAGTGCAGATACACTTGCCTTGGTGGGTCCTCATGCACATTTAGATAGGGTGATGACTGGGTGAGGAGAATGGCAAAAATGTGCAGGAGGAGGTTCCAAAGGCAGAGGCAGCTGTGGGCAGTTTCCCTCGGACGAGGGAGGACAGACACAGCCATGCTCAGCTGGGCACAGATGCAGGGCCTCAAGAGTCACTGGAAAGGAGCAGCAGCAGGAGATGTGTCCCCATGTCAGAGTTCCCTGAGGCAATGCGGGGTCATGGGTAGAGAATGGAGGAGTCCATTCAGCTCATGTGCACCACAATGGCACAGGGCAATAAGCACATGGGCCCCTTTAATGAGGGAGTGGCTAACCTGATGGAGAGTCATATGCGGCAGAACTTGGAGTGCATGCGGAAACTGCACACTGACATACACAGGATGCAAGCCACACTATGTAGCCTGAACCGGTCAGTGGCGCTGGTGACTCAGAGATGTTTGGAGGGAAAGCCAGTTGCAGCCCAGCTGGTGTTCCCCTCTAGCAATCCGGAGCACCCACCAAGAGCTAAGGAGGATGAGGGTGCCACCCTTCTTCACCTTCAGCCTCCTTGGTTCCCTTGACAGTGAAAGCATCGGTGCAGCAGGGCCAAGTGATGGAGGCTGCCCCTGCAATACTTCAGGTGCAGCAACCTCTGGAGATGCCACCACAGGCACCCCCACAACAAGAACAACTGCCACATGCCTCTCAGTCACAAGCTGAGACAAGTGAGCAGGCTGCCTCCACCTCTTCCGAGGCCACAAGAGGAGCACCGCATAGGAGTGGCCAAGCATGGAGGCCACCACGTCGCATAGAGGCCAACCTTCACGTGGAACACTGTGGGTCACTGGGGTGTTTTCTTGCTTCAGCTGAGCACTGTTTTCCTTTCTGAGCACTATATAATACTGACACTTGAAGACTCCTTTTATTGATGGCAGGAGAAGAAAAGAGGTATGAGGTGCTAAAGGAGATGAAGGTTTCCTCAATGGCAAAACCAAATCCTTCATTAGCAGTAAGAGTTTAGATGCTCCAGACTGCGTCCTTAATGGATGTGTTAGCACAGGCACCTTAGAGTGAGTTCCATACCATGCTCTTTATCCTGGGTCAGAGGGGCTTAGTTGAAATGTTCCTGAATAAAATGTTCCCTGACATTCATGGCATCCTGATGAGTCCTTTGTGCCTCGTGCCATCCCTGGCTCCTCTCTGTGCAGCGGAGCACCTCAGTGTTCTGTATCCACCTCCTGCGCCTCCTCTTCCTCCTCCTCTTTTACGTCCTGCTTCACCTTTTCCTTCAATGAGCTGTCTCCTTCTAGGGCATCTCTGGTCATGTGATGGAGAGCACAGCAGAGAATCACAAATGTGTGAGACCCTGCAGGTGTGTATTGAAGAGCGCCACATGACTGGTCGACCTCCTGGAACTGCATCTTGGAAGCCCGATGGCCTGCTCAATGGTTGTCCTAGTGAGCAGATGCCTTTGGTTTTGTTGCCTCTGTGCCGCTGTCTGGGGCTCTTGAAGAGGGGTGAGTAGCCATCTCTTCAAGGGATATCCCTTCATAGAATCATAGAAAGTTTAAGGCACAAAAAGAGGCCACTTAGCCCATCGTGTCTGTGCCGGCCGATAAATGATCCAAGTAATCTACTCCCACCTTCCAGCATCTGGTCCACAGCCCTGCAGCTTACAGCACTTGAGGTGCATATCCAGACTCCTTTTGAATGAGTTGAGGGTCTGCTTCAACTACCCTTTCAGGCAGTGAGTTCCAGACCATCACTACCCTCTGGGTGAAAAAGTTTTTCCTCCTCTCTCCTCTAATTTTTCTACCAATCACTTTAAATCTATGTCTCCTCGTCACTGACCTCTCTGCTAAGGTGAATAGAGCCTTCACCTCCACTCTATCCAGGCCCCTCAAAATGTTGTACATTTCAATCAGATTCCCCCCTCAGCCTTCTCTGTTCCAATGAGAACAACCCCAGCCTGTCCAATCTTTCCTCATAGCTGCATTTTTCCAGTCCTGGCAACATCCTCGTAAATCTCCTCTGTACCCACTCTACTGCAATTACATCTTTTCTGTAATGAGGTGACCAGAACTGCACACAGTACTCAAGTTGAGGCCTAACCAATGAGTTATACAGTTCCAGCATAACCTCCCTGCTCTTATAGTCTATACTTCAACTAATAAAGGAAAGGATTCCATAAGCCTTCTTAACCACCTTATTGACCTGTTCTGCTACCTTCAGGGATCTGTGGACATTCACTCCAAGGTCCCTTACTTCCTCTACACTTCTCAGTATTTTCCCATTAATCGTGTATTCCTTTGCCTTGTTTGACCTCCTGAAATGCATCACCTCACACTTCTCCAAACTGAATTCCATTTGCCACTTTTCTGCCCATCTGAGCAGATCATCAATGTCTTCCTGCAGCCTACAGCTATCCTCCTCGCTATCGACCACATAGCCAATCTTTGTGTCATCCGCAAACTTCTTGATGATGCCCCTACATTTACATCCAAAATATTAATATATACCACAAAAAGCAGGGGACCCAGTACTGAGCCCTGCGGAAAGCCACTGGAAACAACCCTCCAGTCACGAAAACACCCATCAACAATTACCCTTTGTTTCCTGCCACTGAGCCACCTTGCTGCGTTTCTCTGGATCCCATGGGTTTTATTTTTTTCACCAGTCTGCCATGTGGGACCTTGTCAAAAGCCTTGCTAAAATCCATGTAGACCATATCAACTGCACTACCCTCATCTATCTTCCATGTTACTTCTTCAAAAAATTCGATCAAGTTGATCAAACAAGGTCTTCACTGAACAAATCAATGCTGACTATCCTTGATTAACCTGTGCCTGTGCCTATCCTGCCTCTCAGAATAGATTCCAATAATTTGCCCATTGCTGAGCTTAGACTGACTGGCCTGTAATTATTTGGTCTATCCTTCGCTCCCTTTTTAAACAGAGGTACAACATTAGCAATTCTCCAATCCTCCAGCACCACACCTGTATCCAGTGAGGACTGGAAAATGATGGTCAGACCCTCTGCTATTTCCTCTCTTGCTTCTTTTAACAGCTTTTAACATTTCATCTGGCCCTGGTAATTTATCAACTTTCCAGGTTGCTAATCCTATTAACACTTCCCCTCTCCCTCTGTTTATCACATCCAATACTTCACACTCTTCCTCCTTAACTATAATATCTGCATTGTCCCCCTGTTTTGTGAAGACAGACACAAAGTATTCATTAAAAACAAGACCAATATCTTCTGCTCCTACACATAGGTTACCTTTTGGGTCTTTTATGGGCCATACTCACTCCTTAGTTATCCTCTTACTCTTAATGTATTGATAAAATATCTTTGGGTTCACCTTGATTTTGCTTGCCAATATTCTTTCATGCCCTCTCTTTGCTTTCCTAATTTCCTTTTTGATTTCACCCCTCCACTTTCTATACTCCTCTTGGCTTTCTGTAGTATTGAGTTCTTGGTGTCGGTCATAAGCTTTCCTTTTCTGCCTTGTCTTACCCTGTAGGCTCCTCGACATCCATGGGGCTCTAGATTTGACCACCTCCCCCTTTTTCTTGTGGGAACATGTTTACCCTGAACCTCTTGAATCTCCCCTTTGAATGCCTCCCACTGTTCTGACACTGTAGCTTTTTCCAGTCCACCTTCGCTAAATCACTCCTCAGTTCAGTAAAATTGGCCTTGCCCCAATTGAGAACTCTAACTCCTGTTCTATCTCTGTCCTTTTCCATAATTATGTTAAAACTGACTGAATTATGATCACGATCACCAAAATGCTCTCCCACAGCCACTCCTTCCATCTGCCCATCTTCATTTCCTAAAACGAAGTCTAAAATTGCACCCTCTCTTGCTGGACTTGCTACATACTGGGCAAAAATATTCTCCTGAATGTATCTCAAGAATTCTGCTCCCTCAATTCCTTTCACACTAAAACTATCCCAGTTAATATTGGGGTAATTAAAATCCCCTACAATTACTGCCCTAAGATTCTTGCATTTCTCAGAGATTTGCCTACATATCTGCTCTTTGATCTACCTCTGACTGTTTGGGAGTCTATAGTACACTCCCAGCAGTGTGATTGCCCCTTTTTTGTTCCTATGATATCATACTGCCATGTGTCTTATCTGTGCCCTCAGCTCATCTGCTTTATTTGCTACACTCCTTACATTGAAATAGATACTCTTGAGCATTGCCAAACTCTTTTTAAAAACATTTTCTAACCTTCATTTCCTCTGTCTTCCAGACTCATCCATTAATTTTCCACCTTCCATTTTCCTTTCTGATTTTGTCCCAGCTGAGTCTACCCTCAGGTCCCCATCGCCCTGCCAAACTAGTTTAAACCTTCCCCAACAGCACTAGCAAAACATCCCGAAAGGAACTCAGTCCGGGCTGTGTTCAGGTGCAACCTGTCCGGCCTGTACAGGTCCCATCTCCCCGAGAGCCAGTCCCAATGTCCCAGGAATCTGAATCCCTCCCTCCTGCACCATCTTTCCAGCCATACATTCATCTGTCTTATCCTTCTATTTCTATACTCACTTGCACGTCGCACTGGGAGTAATCCAGAGATTACTACTTTTGAGGTCCTGCTTGCCAATTTCTTGCCTAGCTCCCTAAATTCTGACTGCAGGACCACATCTTTCTTTCTACTTATGTCTTTGATTCCGATGTGGACCACGACTGCTGGCTGTTCACCCTCCCCCTTCAGGATGCTCTGTAGCCACTCAGTGACATCCTTGACCCTGGCACCAGGGAGGCAACACAACATCTGTCTGCGGCCACAGAAAAGCCTGTCTGTTCCCCTGACTATTGAATCACCTATGACTATGGCTCTTCCAGTCTTCCTTGTACCCCCCTTGTGCAGCTGAGCCACACATGGTGCCATGGACTTGGGTTTGACTGCACTCCCCAGGTGAAGCATCACTTTCCTCAGTATTCAGAACTGAATACCTGTTGGAGAGTGAATCGCACTCAGGGGTCTCCTGCACTACCTGCCTGATTCTTTTTGACTGTCTGATGGTCACCCATTCCCTCTCTCACTGCATACTCTTAAGCTGTGGGATGACCACATCTATAAACGATCTATCTACATAGCTCTCATCCTCATGAATGCACCGCAGTGTCTCCAGCTGCCGCTCAAGTTCCAAAACCTGGAGCTGAAGCTGCTTCAATTGACGACACTTCCAGCACAAATCGTTCTCCAGGATACGGGAAGCATCCTGGAGCTCCACATAGCACAGAAGGTGCACTCTCAAGGTTGAAGCAATCCTGCCATTCCTTTATTAATTAGTTGACCCATTGCTACTGCTAAAAACAACTTATCAATACTACAACAGCTTAGAATTATTAATAAAACCTTCCTAGTACTGATAAATCCTATTAAAAATCAATACAGTACACTAGTTAAAATAAACTTACTCAAAAAAACCAGCTACTCATTTGTTCCTTATTAAGCTATTTACAGATACACCCTAACAGTATTGTACTAACACAGCTTTTTAGACTTATTCCCTAACAGCAATTACTCACCAACCAATCACCTTGCAGCTTTCCTGTGATGTCACTGTTCTGTTTGTTTTCAAACTCTGGCATGCCTGGACTCCTCTCCACTGCTCTCCCGGAAAGTAAGTACTCTCGGACGCGATCCTCGGGCTCTATTTATCCGCTCCTCGCTCCATACTCTTCCCATAGGTCCGCTCCTCTCCTGGAAGGTAAGTGCTCTAGTCCGTGATCCTCGGGTTCTATTTATCTGCTCCTCGCTCCATGTTCTTCTCCCAGTTCTGCTTCTCTCCACTGTTCTCCCAGAAGGTAAGTGCTCTCGGACGCAATCCTCGGGCTCTATTTATCCGCTCCTCACTCCATGTTCTCCACGCAGGTCCGCTTTGCTCCCGGAAGGTAAGTGCTCTAGGCCGCGATCCTCGGGCTCTACCTATCCGCTCCTCGCTCCGTGTTCTTCCCACAGGTCCGCTCCTCTCCCAGAAGGTAAGTGTCCTCTCAGATCCATCCATGGACATTGGGGGGAGGGGGGAGTGAAGAGCTGCAGTAGCCTGGGCTGCCGGATGATGAAGGAGTCATGGCAGCTGCCAGGAAAGTAAGCGCACACATGGAGGAAGCTCTTGTTGTGGTTGCAGACCTGCTGAATGTTGTTGGAGTGGAAGCCCTTCCTATTGCTGCTTCTGTCATGAACTGAATGTACTGTCCAGCCCTGACAAATAGTATATTAGTGACCTGCGAGATACAGTGTTATGCTGTCATTTGCACAATGTCACCAAGGTCCGCAGCTGATCCTTGAAAGGAGCTTGAGGTGAAGAAGTTCAATCCCGCTGTGACAATGATGGCTAGTGGCAGGACATGGCAATCAGTGCTGCAAGGTGTGAGTCTTCAGCGAAGAGGGCACAGATTTCTCTGACCATCTGCCTGGAGAGTTATCGTCTCCTCCTGCACTGGTTCTTGTTTATTTCTAGGTAGCTCCGTCTTCAGCGGTAGATCCTATGCTGAGGGTATGGCTTCCATGTCCTTCTTGCCCCTTGTTCATGTCCTCTGCCCTGCTGATATCTGAGGTTCCACCTTTCCTTCAGAGGCTGTTGCTCTTTATTGCCACTGAGCCCAAAATATGAGAGTCATGCCCCATTGCAAGCTGCAGCCTTCCTTTTGGTCAGGTGGCTGCCCAATTGTCCTTGCCAGCCTTGCCCCCTATTCTTATGCCCCTATGATGCTCGGAGAGTGACACTCTCCCACACTGCCCATGCACTTACTACCCACTCTTCCTGCGCTGTGCCAGGGGCACTAATTTGCCAATGAGTCGCCTGTGCTGTCAACTCTTTTATGAGGCCCAGGTAATTCTCTGGGGTGGCCATGACCGGTTCCCCACTGTTTACCCACCTAGCATCACCTGGTCCACCCCAGAGCCAAGGCACCCTCACGAAAATCACAACATCCCCCATTGATGAGCTCTAAATGAGCTCCTCAATCAGCTTAATATGCCTTAATCAGGGATTGGGTGGGATCGCAATACCTCCCTTCCTACCGCCCTGGTGAACATGGCCAGCGCCAGGAATGGCATCAGGAAATCAGCACATTGACCAGCACCGCTATCCAAACCGATGATCGAAATACAGAGATGTATTGAAATAACCAATGTGATTGAATCCACGTAGGTGCTATTCTTTGTCCACCTCTGTTCCTGCCCTGAAAATTCAGCCTAAAATTATTTCAGTGAGAACAGAAAGCCACACAAAAACAAAATATAGAAACACAAAGTCTGAGAGTTGTTTATTCATGAAACAATTAAGTATCATTAATGTTTTTTTATTTTTAAGTGTTATCTTGCTGGGGTGTGTTCCTGTGACTCCAGAGAATGCAACAATCCTAGACCATATGATGTTGGAACAGTGTGAGGTGTCTTTATTCTATCTGCTGCAGGTGTGGGTGATGCAAAACTGTAGACCATGGTGTGGGGTGCGTACCCAGGGGAATACATGATGGGTGACAGGAACTTTGAAATTCCCTTTCAATCCTCCAAATTCCTAAGTAATTCCCTAAAATCTAAGAATTTCTGCTTGAAAGAATAAAATTAGGATGTCTGTCTGGATCTTTTGTAGCTAAGGCATGCAAGGGATAAGAGTTCTTTATCCTCCAGACAGTAGAAACTTTATGCAGCTATCTTGCACTGCACCAGATAAAGTTCATTGCAATGATGAAAAAGGACACAGAACATCTCATTAATAGTATATTCCAGTATTTTCTTCATCCATGTTCTGTTCACAAATACTACTCTGTATATTTCCCTGTATCAAATTGACTGAACTGTTACTGCAATTCACATGCTAATCACAAACCATTGAATGGAATATGTCTAAATTCACTGCAGTTTGGTTGTAATTTCAGGATGCTATCCTGGGAACCTATTGTCAAGCAAAAGAAGAAAGTATGACATGTTTGGACTTGTAACAGATAGAGCTATTGTATAATGAATTCTGAACAACGCTTCAATTTACCTGCTTTGGGATTCTGCTGAGCATTTGGGTTATAATACATTAAAACAATGAAAATTATGAGCAGGACTTCTATCTACAATTCAGGTAAAAATCTAACAACATTAACTTCTCAGTAACACTAACCTATTTTTATTGCAAATACCTTGTTAGGAGGACAAATAAGTAGCACAAAGGAAGATGGTTTTGGTTGTTGGATGTCAATCATCTCAGCTCCAGGACATCACTGCAGGAGTTCCTCAGGGTAATGTCCAAGGCCCAACCATCTTCAGCTGCTTCATCAATTACCTTCTCTCCATCATAAGGTCAGAAGGGGATGTTCGCTGATGACTACACAACGTTCAGCACCATTCATGACTCCTCAGATACTGAAGCAGCCCGTGTCCGGATGCAGCAAGACCTGGACAACATCCAGGCTTGGGCTGATAAGTGGCAAGTTACATTCGCGCCACACAAGTGCCAGGTAATGACCATCTCAAATATGAGAGAATCTAACCATCTCCCCTTGACATTCAATGACATTACCATCGCTGAATCCCCCACTATCCTGGAGGTTACCAGTGACCAGAAACTGAACTGCTGTGGCTACAAGAGCAGATCAGAGGCTGGGAATTCTGTAGTGAGTAACTCACTTTCTGACTCCCCAAAGCCTATCCACAATCTACAAGGCACAAGTCAGGAGTGTGATGGAATACTCTTCACTTGCCTGGATGGGTACAGCTCCACCAACGCTCAAGAAGCTTGGCAACACCCAAGACAAAGCAATCACACCATTCACCATCTTTAACATTCACTCCCTCCACCACCGATGCACAGTGGCAGCAGTGTGTACCATCTACAAGATGCACTGCGGCAACTCACCACGGCTCCTTCGACAGCACCTTCCAAACCCACGACCTTTACCACCTAGAAAGACAAGGGCAGCAGATGCATGGGAACACCACCACCTGCAAGTTCCGCTCCAAGTCACACAGCAATATAATTTGGAATGATATCGCCGTTCCTTCACTGTCACCGGGTCAATCTTCTGGAACTCTCTTCCTCACAGCAATGTGGCTGTACCTACACCCCAAGGATTGCAGCGGTTCAAGGAGGCAGCTCACCACCACCTTCTCAAGGGCAATAAATGCTGGCCTAGCCAGCAACACCCACATCCCATGAATGAATAAAAAAAAATATTTTTATACAGTTACTGAATTATGTATTACTTGACCACATATGTTTCACTGTTCAACATATATATTCTGTTATGTAGTACATTTGCAGGTCTCACCTTCATCGAAAATTGAACATTTACATTGGAGCATTTGTCTTTTGCAGCAAATAGGAAAAATGCCAAAGATACCTCAGATAGTTACATGCCATATATTTTTGCTATAATCCTCAATATGGACCATTTCCTTAAGAAATGCTGCATTGCTTTATATTACAACAGGAGATACAAAGCTTCTGTAATCTTTAGGCCAAACACAATCTGAAAGAAGCTGCAAATTGTTTTTTCTTTTTTTTATTCATTCATGGGATGTGGGCATCGCTGGCTAGGCCAGCATTTATTGCCCATCCCTAATTGCCCTTGAGGAGGTGGTGGTGAGCTACCTTCTTGAACCGCTGAAGTCTATGTGAGGTAGGTACACCCACAGTGCTGTTAGGAGGGGAGTTCCAGGATTTTCACCCAACGACAGTGAAAGAACAGTGATATAGTTCCAAGTCAGGATGGTGTGTGGTTTGGAGGGGAACTTGTAGGTGGTGGTGTTCCCATGCATTTGCTGCCCTTGTCCTTCTAGTTGGTAGAGGTCGCGGGTTCGGAAGGTGCAGTCTAAGGAGCCTTGGTGCGTTGCTGCAGAGCATCTTGTAGATGGTACACACTGCTGCCACTGTGCATCGGTGGTGGAGGGAGGGAATATTTGTAGATGGGGTGCCAATCAAGCAGGCTGCTTTGTCCTGGATGGTGTCGAGCTTCTTGAGTGTTGTTGGAGCTGCACTCATCCAGGCAAGTGGAGAGTATTCCATCACACTCCTGACTTGTGCCTTGTAGATGGTGGATAGGCTTTGGGGAGTCAGGAGACGAATTACTCGCCACAGGATTCCTAGCCTCTAACCTGCTCTTGTAGCCATGGTATTTATTTGGCTACTCCAGTTCAGTTTCTGGTCAATGGTAGCCCCGAGAATAGTGGGTGATTCAGCAATGGTAATGCCATTGAATGTCAAGAGGAGAAGGTTGGATTCTCTCTTGTTGGAAATGGTCATTGCCTGGCACTTGTGTGACGCGAATGTTGCTTGCCACTTATCAGCCCAAGCCTGGATATTGTCCAGGTCTTGCTGCATTTCTACACGGACGGCTTCAGCATCTGAGGAGTCGGGAATGGTGCTGAACATTGTGCAATCATCAGCAAACATCCCCACTTCTGACCGAATGATTGAAGGAAGGTCATTGATGAAGCAGCTGAAGATGGTTGGGCCTAGGACAGTACCTAAGGAACTCCTGCAGTGATGTCCTGGAACCCATAGTGCCGTGGTAGTTTCTTCAGCCCTCTCAATTGCCATTGTGTTCTTGCCTTGCTTTGACAGTCGAGTTCCAGGAATCCTGAGAAACCTATGCACCCTCAGTTAAATCACAAAACCTCTGTTAAAAAAGTTCTTAATGAGCTTTTAGCATATTGAAATTAACAACCTGCCTCTCCTGTGGGGATTTCACGCATGCAACCTAACGTTCTGCAGGTAAATGCAGAATCAGCAGGTTGAAGCTGGCTTCCTGACATGCTGTCAATTTCGATGCTTTTAACCCCACATCTGCTCCCAAACCCACATGCTCCAGCAAGCAAAAAATCCCCCCAAGAGTTCTATCAATGGGCCAAACCCAATCTAAATGCTCGTCTCCGTATATTAAAAACTTACATTTCTATAACACTGCTCACATGCAGCAAGACATCTCAAGGCATTTTTACATTAAGGAACAGACTTGGTAAACCAGACTAGGTAGCAAAATCTAAAATGTAGTCTGGTCTCAAAGTAAATTTAGAAATATACAGATTTCTTTCAAGAGCCTGCAGTTGGTGTCAGTTTTTAGTGAAATATTTTATAGTTTAATTAAACTTCAAAAACATAAATCCTTTGAAGTCCCATGTTTTCGTTTTTGCTTCAAACGGTAGATATATTCTCTGTAGACAAGCTGTTTAAATACTATTCATAAATTAGTTTATTTCCTTAATAAACACAATCACACCTAGTTACCAAATGCTTCCATTTAAAGTCCTGCAAAGACTTTTCAAAGCCAAGCAAGTCCTCTCTGTTGCAAAGGCTATAAAACCAGTACTTTATTCATCAGGCTCCTTTCAGCTTACATTTATAGTTGTTCATCAGTGTAGCCCATTAGGCATTTGAACAGCTTAGCCTACAGCATTTTGATGTGTTAATAGAAGTGAAGTGGCAGTTCACTCAGTGTCTTACTCATTTGGGAGTTTCATTTATGTTCTTGCTCTAATTTAACATCACAGTTGAATACTTAAAAGTGAAGCACAGTCTTTTTTTATATTGTAATGAACTCTATTAGGTAATGAGATAATGTCATGATGCGCATACATAATTCAAAATATTAGCCATTTTAAAATCTGTTTTAAAAATTGGGCTGCACTGAGCAGAACTGGCATCAGGCCTGCTCTTCTCTGGTTTTCTGGGATTGGAAGCGGCCTCGCATCTGTCACCATAAAGGTAAATTTAAAAAGGAATAAATTCATAAGAAGCTTGGAGAATCTTGGCTCCACAGCACTCCTGAAGAACGTTGCCCTCTGCCAATGATCTCGTTCTTGGTGTCCTCCACCCGGCACCTATCCAAGGGCTGCTACCAGTGAGGTAAGCGGCCCCAAATTCAAGTGCTGCAATGGGTGAGCTGCTGTGAAGGCATGATAGGTGGCAGGAACTCAACTAATTCATTGAACTGAGGCTTGAGGCCCCATTTCATTTGGAGAGGGCATGCTGTCTGTGCAATGACTAATTTGGGCCTGAAGATAGGCCCAGACAAACTTGTGCCCCAATAGGCTTTCAATTACCCTTGAATCTCACTTCTGGAAATAAGTACACCAGTTTCAGCGCAGAAAGACAAAAGAATGCTTAATAATCAGCCACTAGTCAAATACAATGGGGGTAATTTTAAAACCCATAGGATGAATGAGGAGGGAAGTGGGGTGGGGCTATAATTTTGAAAATGGGAAACCTGACCCCAACTCGCCTCCAATGCGACCACTTCTGTTTTAACAGAGGCAGGTTGATGGTGGTGGTTGGGGGGGGAAGGTGGGTCCATAATTTAAGTATTTTAATGAGTCTGTGTGTCTCAGATTTTAGCTGCTTCATATTTAACGCATGTGGGCCATGTTTCCAGCAGTTGAAAGGAGGAAAGAGTGACCGGATCCCTTTCCAGTACTACTTGTGGGCCAGGAGGAGCAGGAGTGCTTCCCCCATCCCAGACCCCAACCAAATCTGTTCAGACCTCCAAGATGACAACCCCTGGCATTCTTTGTGGCTGCCGACTGATATTTCCAGTCCCATCCCTCTGATATCCCTCCAATGTCTCCAGGATCCCCACTGGCTGTCTCCCGCAATTCCTCTCTCTAAAGCCCTAGGAGATCCCCTGCAACCAATCCCACTCCACCAACCCTCAGTGTCGCACCCCACCCCGCAACCCCGCCGACTGATCTCTCTCCGCAACCCACCTTGATGTCCTCCTGACTGATCTCTCGAACTCATCCCTACCCCCCACAATGCCCCCTCAATCAATCTCTCCAGGCCCACCCACACACCTTCCCACTCTCCTCCCTGATGTCCCCTGATCCACAATCGCTCTCCCTCCTCTCTGTTCCTCGGCTATGGCCTGGTGCAGCAGGTTTTCCCATCAGCCTCTCAATCTGGCTGGCTGCAGTCATGAAATAGATTCAAAAAATTTTAATCAGTACCTGTTGTTAAATTCAGCACGACATTCATTGGACCTGATACTTTTGGGTTTCCTGTCCGCTACATTTCCCCCCACCCCCAACAGATCCTTTCCATAAATATCGGGGCCGATGAATCTATACAAGGATAGTAAAATTAAGACAAGGAGTGTCGCATACAGCCTTGATATTCACTGAATGAAAGCTTTTCCTAGTACAGAAAATTATTTCATTCAGCAAGTTCATACAGTGGCAGATGAATATAATTGATGACTCTCTGGGCACTGGAGAATCCAACAATACTGAACAACCTGTTTTGCCCTCAATTATTCTTGCGGTGTTGAAGGAATGTGAATGAAATGATCCACTACCCTGACTAATGTAGCAATAACCCAGTACTTATATTTGTATTTCTCTTATATCTATGCTGTCAGTGCAGAGCCAATTCTTGGGACTGAATCTGCAAAAACAGAATTACCAAGGTGAAGTAAGTTATTCTAGCTGCACACACAAGTGCCCATGGGATTGTAACCATGTCAGAAACCTGATATTGTAGCAGTTATTCAAGACTCACAAAGGAAAAGAAACCCTAAGGTAACTCACAACAGTCATATGCCACATCATTCCTTTCGGAGCATTAAACTGGTATTGAGATGCCAGCTGGCACCTCATTAGACTGATGAGAACACCACTTTGCCATTTCATTGGCACCAAGGAGGTTAGAATGGCACTGAGGTCATTATGCCACACTTTGGGGACCAGATTAGAGCAGATGTCAGTGCCTATTAACTTCCTATAGTGTAGTATAACAGGGCTATTGACATTGATGTCTGTCTGACAATTGTAGAAATTCCAACTGAGATTTGAAGAGTAGCAGTGAATGCTGTCTGCAGGATTTTCAGCAGGGATCTAAAAATGAATGGCAACACAGAAGGTGCAACGTGCACAACAAGGAACTGGAAGGTGGAGTTTTACAGAGAATAAAAGTTCTGTTTGCAAATCTTAGAAGTAGCAACAGAGAAGACTGTAATGCAATGGAAAATCTGTGTTGTACCAGTTGTTCAATATAAATCTAAAGAACCTTGAGTTGGCCCAAACTATTAATTCAATGTCTATAAATCTTTGGGGGCATGTTTCTCTTGTCACCTGGATTTGGAATGAATGAAGCCTTCAGCCACTTAGCAGCAGGTGCTATTGGGAAGTGAACCAGCTGTGATTTTCGGTTAAAGCCACAAAACATCTGACAAACAACACTGACAGAACCCAGTTAGTGGCTGTTAATAGGTCTATAAAATAGCATGGATGGTGCTGTGAGCTCCACCATGGATCATTTAGCAGCTACATATAGTGATGATTGCAAACAGCAATTGAACTAAGAGGAGGGGTTAAAATACAGAGAAACACAAACAAGAATTGGTGTCAAATAAACATCATGGCAACATTGCAAATAAAATTAAATTGGACCTAGGTTCAAAAGAGCCACCAACGTATAGTGAGTTCAGCTCTTCATCATAAAACTGTAGATAATTTTGGCAACAATTTGAGCTAAATATGCACAACTTACATAAGGAATGGAATTGTCACTAATGCAACTGTGACTTCTTTGGAAATTAGAGCAGAGAAGAGAGAACTTTGTTCTGCTTTCAGCTCAATCTGTGACTGATCTGGGAATACTAAATGCTGACGGGGGAAGGGGTTGTTTATTCAACCTGCTGATTCAGCGTAAAACTGGCATCATGGATTGACCACCCATTATAGAAACGGTCCGATCTTCACTTCCATTAATTGTGTGGATTCTGTAATGGATGTCAGATCCACAATGCTAGCTTTGCACCAAGATGGCAAATTAAAAATCTATCCCAGGAAGGTTAAAATGCTCGTGTTCATTTCTGGGTGTTGAAGTTCTTCATCTTGGTAAAGTCAGAGAACATATACATTTTAAAATGTTAGGTCACCTCCTATAGTTGATCAGAGTTAAAAATAGTAAACATAATTTTAGAATTTTTATCAGGTAACTTATTTATTTCCGATTGTTCTCCATATCAATCTGTTTTTCAAATATTTTCTTTCTGCAAAATTAACCTTCAATCCTCAATTTACTTTTATTTTCAATGTAGCAATTTTTGTCTTGCGATGTCATCCATTACTTTCAAATCTCTGCTCTTGCAAACTAATTTTGTGCTTAACAGCCTGTGCAGTTAATTATGTGATTATCCCTTAATTGTGATTAATACTTTTTTTTAACTAAAGCCTTTTGTTATATGTCCATTCTATTCTTGTTAAGTCAAGAGAATGGTAGGAACAGTGGAAACTGCCATCTGGATGTAGAGCAGTGGGAGGGGGGGCTAATATGAAAAGCAAACACAAATTGAGTAGGGCCCATAAATCAGGAGACAGGCTAAGGAGTAGAATGCAACCAGATTGGAGTTGAGGGCATGAGGGAATGGTAACATATGGGATCTGCGGTTGCAGTGGAATGGGTAGGAAGACAATAGGGAGAGGAAAGTCCAAGTCTGGGAACCCCTGATGGTTTTTGAGAGTTGCAGTCTGGTTGCTTGACACATTCCATGTCCTTGCACTTTGATGGAGGCTGGATTGCACAGTAGCTCATGGGAATTGTAGTTCAATTAGTTGATTCAGAACATAAGGTCTGAACTAGGTAGGCTGGGTAATGAAGTATCAGAAGATTGTATTTAAGAGGTTGATGATCTTCATGAGTGTTGTTGGGTCATGGACAGTGGGGGCACAGTTGGGGCGGGGGGGAAGTTGGAACAAATTAAAGATTACATGTGAAAGGTTATAGATATATTTGTGTTATTATTGAATTATTGGATATTTTTCATATTAAATTATAAAGGGGTGCTTCTGTTATCTGGTACCCCAACAGGGACTATACTTTGATAAACCTAAGAAGCACAGGCCATGAGTTTCCATTCATTCAAATTACAGATATAGATTGGAAGAGGCCCCTTTAATAATTGTAATAAATTGACCCTGATATCCCCTTCCCGATACAAAAACTGGTTAATTTTCCTGTTAAACAGTCATATGGTAAAATACTTAAAACTAAAATTTTGCATTTTGTCCAACTGCCTAAACCAACTTTCTTTTAAAAAGAGCAGAACTGGGTCAAACATTTGTTCCGAATCTTCATCTTGGCAGAATCCAATATGGAAGGGAATACATTACAGGACATCACACACACCACATGGTGGAAGCAGTGATGCGCCAGTGGGAATGATGAAAAGCATATGGAGAAATCACTTACTATGTGGGATGTGAGGTCCCATGCCATCAGATAATTTGTGCCAGTTGTGAGTATAATTTGTGCCAGTTATGGAAGTCAGAGAAACGTTAGCTTGAATAGCCACTGCAGGATCAGCCACATATTTCTTTCCTTAGTCTATGCAATAAATTCGTAACACCCGATAACTAGGCAGGAATACTATCACAAGCATTTATTTATATAGAACGTTTAATGTAATGAAATGTTCCATAGCGCTTCACAGAACCATTATAAAACAAAATATGATACCAACCCGAGAGACAGAGCGGGGTAGGGAGGGTATTCCAGAGCTTAGGGCCTAGGCAGCTGAAGGCGCTGCCACCAATGGTGGAGCGATTAAAATCAGGGGTGCTCAAGGGGCCAGAATTAGAGGAGCATAGTTATCTTGGAGGGTTGTGGAACTGGAGGAGATTACAGAGATAGGGAGGGGCAAGGCCATGGAACAATTTGAAAACAAAGGTGAGAATTCTAAAATCAAGACATTGCCTGACTGGAAGCCAGTGTAGGTTAGTGGGCGCAGGGGGGGGATCAGGTGAATGGGACTTTGTGCATGTTAAGACACAGGCAGCAGAGTTTTGGATGACTTCAAGTTTACGGAGGGTAGAATTTGTGAGACCAGCCAGAAGTGTATTGGAATTATCATGTATGGAAGTAACAAAGGCATAAATGAGGGTTTCAGCAGCAGATGAGATGAGACAGGGGTGAATTCAGGCAATGATACAGGGGTGGAAATAGGTGGGCTTTGTGATAGTGTGAATATGTGGTTGGAAGTTCATCTCAGGGCCAAATGTGACACCGAGGTTGCGTACAGACTGGTTTAATCTTGGACTGTTGCCAGGGTGAGGGATGGAGTCAGTAGCAAGGGAATGGAGTTTGGAACAGGGACGAAAAACAATCGCTTTAGTTTCCGCAATATTTAACTGGAGGAAATTTTTGCTCATCCAATACTGGATGTCGGATAAGAAGCCTGATAATTTAGCAAAAGTGGAGGAGTCAAGAGAAGTGGTGGTGAGGTAGAGGTGGGTGTCATCAGTGTACATGGGGAAACTAACATTGTGTTTTCAGATGATGTTGCCAAAGAGCAGCATGTAGACGAGAAATGGAAGGGCACCAAGGATCGATCCTTGAGGGACACGAGAGGTAATGGTATGTTAAGACAGCTGCAAAAAAAGGATGGTATAGTGTAGGCCCTAAAACATTTAAAATACAAAAAAACACCAGCTGGCTGCAAAACCCTCCAATCAAGAAAACACTGTATAAAGTTTCACAAAGTCCCGTTCCCAGATTTTACTTCCTCTTATTGAAACTCATACACTATGGGCCCAATATTTACTGGGCCGTGACAAGACAGAAATGGGTGCTGGGATGGGGTGGGGCAAGGGGGAGAGGATTTCCAGATAGGTTCCAGACGTCCTGTAGAATTGTCAGGTGGGAAAGCAGACGAGGAGCAGATGCCAGGTAAATAGGCGATTGCAGGGGGTGGGACAGTGAAGTGGAGGGGAGTCGGAGATCAGAGGGGATATGAGAGGCAGTAGGCCAATGGCAGGGTGTATCAAAAATAAGCTTGCTGGGCTTGGAGGAACCTCCTGCATCTTCTGGCCACAAGCAGTGCTGCCAATGCACTTAACACAGGGATTTGGCCCTTCTCGCCTCTTTTAACCTGCTGGGATTCCCAAGCTCTGAGAAATTCAGCCTCCGTGGGTTGAAAATAAAAATTCTGTTAAAATGGAGGAATGCAGCCTCCTTGAAAGATTTTATTGACCGAAAAGCCTCCTGAGAGCAGATTGGTCGCCTGCCCCTGGCCTGCCTCTATTAAAACCGGAAGTGGTGGGAGGGTTGGGGTTGGGGTTCAGACTTTAAAAATTTTTTTTAGCTCCCACCTGCCCCAAACCCAACCATCCTTGGGGGTTAAAGGTCCCCTGAGGTATGTAAACTAAGATCCTTCCAGAGATTCTCAGGGGAACCATCATCATATTAAAAAAGAAGATAAGAGACTGACCAGTGCTTGTGTTAGAGACCTTTATAGCTCCTCATTGCTAGTTATACAGCACAGGACAAGATCCTGGGCTCCAGACTAGAAACAGTTAACCTTGGGATGATCCATACTAACTAAACAGATTTTATATTGGGCCATCTAATGAGTGATATCATCAATGTGATGTGCCACAACAACAGGACCAACTCAACTGCATTAATATCCTCCCGGGATGCGAAAAGGCTTTTGACACAATAAAGTTGAGCATTCTCCCCCATTTCCTCTTCCTATTTCAGATGCTTTCAGCCTGACAATTTTAAGTTCATGAATCTGCCCTGTAGCTGTAAGAGCTATAGCCCTGGATCCCAGGAGAAAGACCAGATCTGAATCTTCGTTTTATTTTTGGGCCTGACTGTCCCCTGTGGGTGAGTACTGTTAGTTCTTTGTCAGCCTGTATCTGTTTGGGAGAGTGAGAGTGAGTTTCTGCCAGGCAGGTATGTTAAAATTCACCTTCAAAGTTTATAAGCAATGAAAAATAAAGAACATGTGCTATTGTGTGGCATTGCAATTAGGTCCAGATATTAAAGATCTTGGGAGCTATTTTGGTCAAAGGTTGAAAACAGATGCAAAATGGGAGCTATTCTAATAAGCCAAGCTCTTTGAAACTCTGAATTTATCAGTATTGATCTTAATTGCTGATTACACAGATTGAAGGTTTTTGGTAAGAGATGTAGGGGGAATGAGAGGAAGAACCTTTTTACACAGAGGGTGGTAATGATCTGGAACTGGCTGCCAACAAGGGTGGTGGAAATGGAGGCAATCATTGACTTCAAGAGGAAGTTGGATGGCCATGTGAGGGAAATAGACTTGCAGGGCTATGGGGATCAAGCAGGGGAGTGGGACTGACTGGATAGCTCCGTGGAGAGCTGGCATAGACTCGACGGGCCGAATGGCCTCCTTTTGTGCTGTAAATGACTCTGACTCTAATTTGAACTTGTCTGGAGGTGCTAAACAGACACCGGCAGATTTAGCGCTCAAGTGCTGATCAGACACAATTTTTGTGGAGTAGTATACGTGGAATCTTCACATCCACTTCCACTGGAGGTGTGAAGCGGGCTGCCAGCTCACAGGATGGTTCAGACAGCAAACAGAGGACACACAGGTTCTCACGCACAGCACTGGAGGTCCTGGAGGTCCAAAGAAGCAGAGGCAGTCTGTACCCTCTCTCCTACTGTAGCCAGTGCTGCTCTGTCTGGCCTCATGTCCTCCTCCCATTCTTCATCCAGACCAAGGGGCACGCCGAGCAAGATGCCAATGACCAAGTGTTTTTCCTGGTGAATCTTATGAGGTGTCCAATAAAGTGGAATACAACAGCAATTATTCCTTTAATGTGAAGTCCTCAGAGAATTTCCAGAATAAATGTTATTCAAGTGTTGGTGAAATCTTGACAAAGTGTCCCAGAAAGTCTCCCAATGTGTTTCAGAGGTCTTCACTGCTCCAGTAGCAAGTGAACATCGAAAGGTGAGCATCCTTTTAAATGGAAAGTATCCTTTAAACAGCACTTGAAATTGACAGCAGCATCACATGTACTCCGAAATAGCTGGTCACTGATTGCAGAAGTTGTTAGTTTAAGCGCTAGCTGCCAAAATGCAGTGTAGCCTCTTTTGTCAGTGCTGGCAGGCATTTTAAGTGGCAATCATCTGTTTCCTGACCGATCCCTTGTTCCCTTCACCATCAGGTCAAATTACCTGAAGGTGCTAGGGATATGGTTATGAGGGGCCGGAGCATGCACCAAAAACTGGAAGGAGGTGTGTGTGAGAACCTATGTGTCCTCTGCTTGGTGTCTGAACCATCCTGTGTGCCGGCAGTCCACTTCACACCTCCAGTGGAAATGGATGTGAGGATCCCATGTATACTGCTCCACAAAAATGGTAAAACAGAAACTGGACAGGTGGGAGCAGCGTTCTCTCTGCATTGTGGTTAAGAATCTGGTCATCAGGTGCGAGGCGCTCACATTGTCACTGTACGTGGTGCAGGTCTGGCCCATACTCCTGAGCCTTGGCGGTCACCTGAGTCATCTTCTGCTTTAACTGGAGATCAAAAATGGACCGTGTCCACAGGGACACGATGTTCAAACCTCTGGATAAAAGAGGATAAAAACGTACCCAACGTCGCCCTCATCCTGATGGCCACTTTTGTGTGCAGCTGCATCAAGCTGTGTGTAAAACCCCAGTTCACAAACACCAAGTGTCACTATGTGCTGAGGTTCCATCTGTCCCCGGTGTTGCAAAGGATTGGTCTGGCCACAATGCCATGGAACACTCCACCTATCCTTCATGGAAAAGTTTGTGCAGAAAAACACCTTTGACCACCAATCCATCAGACAATGGTCTGCATGCAATGTCCTCAAGGCCCTAAGAAAAAAAGAGATGGCGGATCCTGCCGGATGGTTCCCCAAGCAGACTGTCAAAGTCATTTGGCAGAATGCCTCATCGCCAGAACTTTCAAACAAGCACCAAGATGCAGCTTGGCTTGTGGTGAGAAGAGCCCTCCACGTCAGATCCTTCCTGCATGCCTGGAATCTAACCACCTCCCCATGCTGCCCTCGAGGTGGCTGTGGTGGGGAAGAGACTGTTGCCCACCTCCTTCTGGAATGTGCCTTTACAAAACAGGTGTGGAAAGAGATGCAGTGTTTTTTGTCGCGATTCATCCCGAGCAGCTCCATAATGCAGGATGTTGTGCTCTATGAGCTGTTCCCAGGAACGCACACCAAGGTAAACATCAACTGCTACTGGAGGACCATCATCTCGGTGAAAGACGCACTTTGGTCCCAAAACTTGCTGGTGTGACAGAAACCACACCTGCCGAAATGAGACATATTAATTTTGTTATATGGAACGTTATTTTTGAACTGTTACTGCACTTGAAATAACTTGTTTAAAAAGACCACAACAGTCCCTGAAAGCATGGCTGCATATTTGCATTCTAAAAGACAGTTGCATGAAGGAGACAATGGGATTATTCCCTGATTCAATTAGCCAGATGGATTTTATCCATCGTGATGATCAAGAGACTTTGGGAGTCATTGATCCAGCATCCTACCGCCACCACCCCCCACTGAGAGTGTCTGGTGAGCTTGAAGGAATCCACAAATCTCACAGACGAGGCTGCTCTAAACAAGGAGCTAGTCATATGACTAGCCTGCTGGCCAACCTGGGGGTTTTTTGAATTGTGCCTGACACAGAACAGTTTGGGAAGGGACTGCAACTGAACTTCAAGAAGACAGCAGCTCTCTCTCTCTCCCACAAAGTTCCAGGGACCCATGGCTGTAACTTAAGCCTCAATATAGAAGACCAGCAAAACAAGTTTGAAAGTGTGCACTGGGCCCCAACAAGAACTGCAAGACTTAACTTCAATCAAAGACTTTACATCAAACCCAAAGCCAGTAACTGAACTCCAGCTATTGCTTCAAATCTTTCCCTTTTGATTCTTTCTCCTTTTCTGTCTCTATTTGCGTGTGTATCATGTATGCATGCTAGCGTGGTGTGTTGCGTATTTTTAGTTGTTTTAACTGAGTTAGAGTTTTAAGGTTAATAAACTTATACCTTTCTTGTTTAAATCTGAGAAAACCTGTCTGATTGATTTCTTTGCAATTACAATTTGACAGCAGTGAGCAAGGACTCACTGAGGGGAAGCTAAAAACATGGTGTTTAAAAAGTTAAACCCTGTTACGGTCAAACCAGGAAGAGGCTGATACGGGAGCCCTAGACCCCTTTCTCACCTGGTCGTAACACTGGTCTTCCAGAGCTAAGAGTTGTTCATGACCGAGTGTTGCAGACTGGCACATTCCAAGTTCCAGGGCTACGTGCTGAGGGACGCACTAAAGCTTGGGGTAGCCGCCGCATGGTTCAATGGGGAAAGGCCACTGTGTAAGGTCCTCCAGTCATAGTATATCCAGGGTCTGGAACCTGTGTAAAATCCTTCGGGCTGTATGCATCAAAATGTTTTTTGCTATATAATGCCAATGTACATTGCATATAAAATGGAATGGCAAGAGTTGTGAGGCACTTCATGTGTTCTGTATTGAAGAAATCTGATCTCTATTGCACTTTCTGAAATGTCAAATTTAAACTGTTTTGTAATGTAATTTTTTGCTAATTTTTATGAATGAAGTATATTTTTGGAAAAAAAAAGTTTAACAAGCTTCTGGATATCTGTTCCTAGCACCTTTACCAAGATGGTGCCTTGCACTAAATGGGGGTAAACCAGCATTTCAGCTTCAGACCCACTTTGGTCACCTCTTTACTTCTTTAGTGCCTAAAATATTTGGCAAAAGCTGCTCCACTTAGTTATTAAAATCATAAACAATTATTGATTGTTAGCTTTTCAACTTGCTCTTGTTTTTGAAATATTAAGGACATAACTAACTAGTAGTCCTAACCATACTACCTTAGCTATGCAATGCCAGATTTTTACACCAGATTTCACTTATATAATACATTAAACTTGCCAACTAGAAAAGTAAGCAACAGTAATGTGTAGAGACAGTGAGCATAAACTCAGCAACTGTTAATAGGCATTGACAGTTTGATAGTTACCTGAAGGGCTACACAAAACATTAGGTCAGCCATTCCTGGCCTGTCCGTAAAGTGTAGCCAGGGAAAACAACAAACATTGAGTAATCAGCAGTTGCAGAAGCTCCATGATGGCTAAATGCAATGCTCATGTATTATTACAAACAGACCAGAATGGTCCAGGTCTACTTCCTGATCTAACTTGAGAAAGAATGCAAACTCTCAAAGATGATGATTCCCAATCAAGAAAGAAGAGTAATGGGCTGGGTTTATCCATTTCTACACTTTCTGATCTCCAATCTTCCAGCAACTAATTTTCACAAGTACAAAAACACTGGCTGCTGAGTGCAAAAATTAAAACCCTTGGAGAATATTCTCTCTTGGAAGAGAAAATAACCTTTAGATTACTAATAAATTAATTTTGAAGCAAAAGGTCAATGGTTATCGCGTCAGAAGTAACATTGTAAAAGGATATAAAATAGATATAAGATCTTACTGAGGGAGAGTTAGCAAGATTAGAGTTTAGGATTTTAAAGAATAATGAATACTAAGCCAGGAGATAAGATAAGTAAAGGAATATGGTGATTGGTGAGCCTGTTGAGGTCAGTAGGTAAAAATGGTAAGATATATGTGAACTGCTCAGTTAAATTTACAAAGTGCATGTCACTGTTCACTTTAAGCTTTCTGCTGTAAGTAAGAAGATCAGTGGTTGCCTGAGGGAATTCCTGTATTGATAAATCTGACCAGCCTCTTGCAATGTACATTCAGTGGGAATAGATAAAGCATGCATTTCATTTGAAAACCACTTCAAAGTATTTTTACTTAGCTCAGTTATACAATACTGAGTCATCTCTTAACAGGCTGCACTGAAAGCAGAGCTTTAAAAAGGTAAAAGACAGTTGGGGTAAAATTGGTCTTCGGCAATAGAGCAAAATGAATGGTAGTGAATTAGAAATCCATTTCACACCTACCCAATTTGTGCTTTTGACGAAGACGAATTTCACCCTCAGAGCCGTGGCTCAGTTGGTAGCACTTTCACCTCTGAGTCAAAAGGTTGTCTTACTCCAGAGACTTAAGCATAAAAATTGATGCTGACACTCTAGTGCAGTATTGTGGGAGTGCTACACTGTCAGAGGTGCTGTCTTTGAGAGGAGATGTTAAACTGAGGCCTGTCTTCCCTCTTAGATGGATATAAAGGATCCCATGGTACTATTTCAAAGAAGAGCAAGGAATTTATCCCTGGTGTCCTAGCCAATATTTATCCCTTAGTCAACAACACAAAAACAGATTATTTGGTCACTGTCATATTGCTGTTTGCGGGAACTTGTTGTGCAAATTGGTTGCAGTGTTTACTACATTACAACAATTGGCTATAAAGTACTTTAGGATGTCATATGGTCAAGAAAGGTGCTATGTAAATGCAGGCCTTCTTTCTTTCACAGTTCTTTGCACACACTACACTAAACACTAAAGACCTTACTGAGTGAATTCCGAAAAGAGAAATCACTTCAGAAATATTGAGCAGGATTTTCCTTGTGGGCTTCGGGACTCGTCCGTCAGGCTCAAATGAGTGTCCGAAGCCTGCACTGTGTGGGAACAGTTACTCACAGTTACTCACCTGTGATATTCTCTGAATTGGTCAATTAATGACCAAAGGGCAGGCTCGGCATCAAATTAAGGATGGCAAATGGTTTCTCGAAGCTGGAGAAACAATAAGACGCCCTCCACCCGGAAGCAGCAGCAGGATGCCATGGCAGGTAAGTGAGGGAGAAGGCGCCCCAAAATGGAGGTGCCCTCTCTCCAACCTTCATAAATTTAAAATAAAAAATACCTTTGCAGCCAGGCCACCATTGTGGTGTTGGTTGAGGGGCAGGATGTAGGGGGGAGAGGGTGGTCCTCCACCAGGTGGCCTGCACCTGCAGCTGAAGTCAGGCAGGCAGGGAAGGCCTCTAAGCCTGCCTGGAGCACTGGCCTCCCCAGGTCTTCTGCCAGGAGGCTGCCTCCGGGCAGCTGCACTGTCCCCAGTCTCCTATGGGGACCTGGAGGCTGACTGGAAAATCCCTGTCAGCCTCCGACAATGGGCCTTAATAGGCCTTTAAGTGTCGATTGGCTACCCACCACTTGCGGGCGGCTAGCCTCACTGCTCTCACCTCCTCTGCAACACCCCTATCCCACTTCCAGGAAAATGGCCCGAGGCTGGATGGAGCCAGGGAACAGCACACCGGCCAGCGGTGTTATTGTTAAGGCATACCCACCCCCATGCCCACACCCAGCCGGGCCTAAAAATCCAGCACATTGACATTTTTTATATAATACTGTATGAATCACATTCTTACGTGATAAGAACAGGAAGTGCCGGAAATACTCAGCAGGTCTGGCAACATCTGTGTAGAGAGAAACAGAGTTAATGTTTCAGGTCTGTGATCCTTCATCAGAACTGGCAAAAGTTAGAAATGTAACAGTCTTTGAGTAAGTGAAAGGGGGGAGGGGGGGAAGAAGAATAAGAAGGAAGGTCTGTGATAGGACGGAGGGGGGAGAGGCTAAATAACTGAGATGTCGTGGAACAGAGAGTGCAAATGGGGTGCTAAATAGTTGCAGCAAAAGACAAAGTATGAGACCAAAGAGAGTGCTAATGGCAGAATAATGAACAACTCTGTATGAAAACAAAAACATGAAAAATAAGTTTAAGACTAGCACATAGTTAATTTAATCTCTCCCTCCTCCGTCCTATCACAGACCTTCCTTCTTGTTCTTCTTTCCCCCTCTCCCCTTTCACTTGCTCAAAGACTGTTATATTTCTAACTTTTGCTAGTTCTGATGAAGGGTCACAGACCTGGAACATTAACTCTGTTTCTCTCCACACAGATGCTGCCAGACCTGCTGAGTATTTCCGGCACTTTCTGTTCTCATTTCAGAGTTCCAGCATCTGCAGTATTTTGCTCTCACATTCATATGTGTTGGGTTACATTACAATTAGCTTTTTCAGCTTACTTATATTTTGGGAAAACTACGAGGAAATTTTCATACTGATATATCACTGCGCTGAAGCAGTTAGGTCTGAGGCATGCCTGATATTGGGCCTTGGGCCTCTTGTACATGAGATCAGCCAGATGCAGATGCCTGAAAAACAGGCACAGGGCAATCCAAGTTTTAGGCCAAAGCTTTCAGATCAGGCTGATTTGGAATGAAGTCTCCCTAAAATCTTCTTTAAAGACTAACTGTGCCTTTATGAGTATTGGGCAACTTACGTAAAGCTGTATTTTAGGTTTGTGGAGTTGATCATTCTGAATCTAACCATATTTCATGAACTGCAGATGTGCCTACATAATTACAGATATGCAAGATAAGATACATACAGTTCCATTTTCTTATGTACAATATTAATGCCTTACTTTGTGATAATGTACCAGCAAAGCAATGAAGTACAACAAGAGGGAACTTTGTTGGTCATCTTGGAATTTTAAACCAAAAACAGTCTGTGAATCAAGGCTTCCATGTTAAATCAAATGCTTAGTAATGCACGCTAATAATATGGAATAACATTGACAGTAATACATCGTTCCAGTTCTGGTATAAAACAAGAACAAATTATTTCAGAGTGTATATGCACAAAGTTATAGCAAGGTATTGTTGAAATTAGCTTTTTGAGTGACTTCAGCAAGTAACGTCCTAGAATGTTGCTGGTGTTGTTTATATTTAAACCATTTGTCTGTTAACTAATCTCCCCAAGACGTAACAAATTCTATTTTGTGTACGTGAAAAATAAGAAATTTTCTCCCAAGCTTTTATTTACATCTCTGTACTAATTAATGCTACAGTTAATTTAATTATCAATTAAATAAAAAGAAATTCAGGTTTGGGTTTTTCATTCCCATATTAGCTGAGGAGCCTTTTAATGAGGGACACCCCCACCCCCCACGTCGCGGAGCTGGCAAGCAGCCTGCACAGTTTTTCTTACCGCGCTTCCCGTGTGGTGACAGGGCCACCCACCGCTCGGCTAATTGTGGTGGCTATGGGATGAGGCTCTTCTCCATCAGTGGCGGGGCGGAAAGGCTGTTCATAGGCCTTCGCTCCCTGGACTTAATTTCGGTGAAGGTGGGAAGGTGGTGGGCTCCCCCGCTGCCACCATCCCACCCAATTATATACTCTCCCCACCTCCAAACCCGCTGTCGGGGACAGTGTAAAATTCTCCCCAAAGTGTTTTTGGATGTCCTAAGATCATGAAAGGTACTATATATTCGCACACATAGAGGACAGATGGATCTTGAATAATTACCACTCTGATGTGGAGTCACTGAAGACCAGAAGGAGAACCTGAAACAGATAGCAGAAGTCATGGCACAGCACTAGACCAATCTCAGTGCCCACATCCACGAAGGATTCAACATAACAAACACATCTTTATTTTGTTCCAATAGGAAATGACGTGCCAAAGTTTGGGTCCATTAGGAAGCCTCACAATTGATTCCAGATAAATTCTTGATCAAAACATAATCTGATCTAAGCCAAGAATTCCAATAAATCACTTACAATCTTTTTCATCATATAATTTTCTGGCCAACCAAACACTGAATTCTTTGTCCCTAATTAAAAGCGCAAAACATTCTCAAATAATTTGAGTTTTCATTGTTTGGAACAGTGAATATTAGCTTCACTTCTCTGACTCTATCAAATTCACACAAGAGATCATGGATCTGAAGATCTGCAGGTCTTCCAATGCGCTCCTGGTGTAATTCAGCTGGAAGTGTGGCAGACGGTCTGTGAAGTAGGCTGGGATCTGGATATGCCAAGTCTCAGTCTTTGTTGTATGTTTCCAGGGCACCTTATTTGAAACAAACTCTCAATCAATCCCAAATGTGATCCCTCATGTCAGGGTGGGTTGTAGCCCAAGGAGTCGGCATGGACGCGATGGGCCGAAGGGCCTGTTTCTATGCTGTATGATTCTATGAGTGCAAATTCCCTGGCTGGAGAAACGAGACATGCTAAATCTACCAGCTGATGGATGAGCAGGACTACACTCAGGACCCAGAGCCATGGTTCAGTTGGTAACACTTCAGAAGTTTGTAGGTTCAAGTCCCCCTCCAGGACCTGAGCACAAAAATCAAAGCAGACACTCCAATGCAATACTGAGCGAGTGCTGCACAGTTAGAGGTGCTGTCTTTCAATGAGATGCGAAACCAAGGCCCTATCTGCCCTCTCAGGTAAAATATGCCATGGCATTATTTTGAAGAACAGGGGAGTTACCCCTGGTGTCCTGACCAATATTTATCCCTCAATAATCATTTAAAAAAAATTACCTGGTCATTATCACATTGTTGTTTATGGAAGCTTGCATGTGTGCAAATTGGCTGCCAGAATTTCAAAATTACAAAAGTGACTACACTTCAAAAGTACTTAATTGGCTGCAAAGTGCTTTGAAATGTCCTGTGGTCATAAAAGGCACTATATAAATGCAAGTACTATTTTTCTTTCAAAGCAAATCCACAAGCTGCAGTGAGATATTGGCTCCCTTGAGATGCACCCACAGTTCAGCCAGCACTTGCCAGTTTTTAACAAAACAGGGAACCTTTCCCTGACTTCAGATGTTCCAGAAGGGTCAGTAACAGAGAGTTCTGGATGGATATCTTTGGCATTTACTCTCAGACCAAAGGCCAACAGATTTTCAGGGATTATATTTCAGCACAGCAATTGACTTCAATATACCCAGAAGGAGGAAAGATAATATTGGCCAACATTCCCTCTCCTGATCACTATCCAGCGAGCCCTGCTGTAAGTTTGTGAATGGGTGGATGCCAGATGAGGAGGAGATTAGACTTGGATGTGATGGCCCCAAATATTTTTTGCCACTGATTTTTAAGTTCACATGTTTTTTTAGTTTTTTTTTAGTTTTAGAGATACAGCACTGAAACAGGCCCTTCAGCCCACCGAGTCTGTGCCGACCATCAACCACCCATTTATACTAATCCTACACTAATCCCATATTCCTACCACATCCCCACCTGTCCCTATATTTCCCTACCACCGACCTATACTAGGGGCAATTTATAATGGCCAATTTACCTACCAAACTGCAAGTCTTTTGGCTTGTGGGAGGAAACCGGAGCACCCGGAGAAAACCCACGCAGACACAGGGAGAACTTGCAAACTCCACACAGGCAGTACCCAGAATTGAACCCGGGTCGCTGGAGCTGTGAGGCTGCAGTGCTAACCACTGCGCCACTGTGCCGCCCAAGTAATGTCTACTTGGGCAAGATACCAGAGAGTCACCATTTTCACGAGAGGGGTACAGAAACCTAAAATAAGATCTTATTTTGTTCTTTTGGGCCTCCTTATCTCGAGAGACAATGGATACGCGCCTGGAGGTGGTCAGTGGTTTGTGAAGCAGCGCCTGGAGTGGCTATAAAGGCCAATTCTGGAGTGACAGGCTCTTCCACAGGTGCTGCAGAGAAATTTGTTTGTTGGGGCTGTTGCACAGTTGGCTCTCTCCTTGCGCCTCTGTCTTTTTTCCTGCCAACTACTAAGTCTCTTCGACTCGCCACAATTTAGCCCTGTCTTTATGGCTGCCCGCCAGCTCTGGCGAATGCTGGCAACTGACTCCCACGACTTGTGATCAATGTCACACGATTTCATGTCGCGTTTGCAGACGTCTTTATAACGGAGACATGGACGGCCGGTGGGTCTGATACCAGTGGCGAGCTCGCTGTACAATGTGTCTTTGGGGATCCTGCCATCTTCCATGCGGCTCACATGGCCAAGCCATCTCAAGCGCCGCTGACTCAGTAGTGTGTATAAGCTGGGGATGTTGGCCGCTTCAAGGACTTCTGTGTTGGAGATATAGTCCTGCCACCTGATGCCAAGTATTCTCCGAAGGCAGCGAAGATGGAATGAATTGAGACGTCGCTCTTGGCTGGCATACGTTGTCCAGGCCTCGCTGCCGTAGAGCAAGGTACTGAGGACACAGGTCTGATACACTCGGACTTTTGTGTTCCGTGTCAGTGCGCCATTTTCCCACACTCTCTTGGCCAGTCTGGACATAGCAGTGGAAGCCTTTCCCATGCGCTTGTTGATTTCTGCATCTAGAGACAGGTTACTGGTGATAGTTGAGCCTAGGTAGGTGAACTCTTGAACCACTTCCAGAGCGTGGTCGCCAATATTGATGGATGGAGCATTTCTGACATTTTGTATCCCAAAGTATTTATAGGGTTAAAATGAGTTCAAATATTAAATGCACATTCAAGAAAGGACTTCATGACAAGCAGTTGTACTGAACATTAGTATACACCAAGTTGTGCATATGCCAACAGAAATATTTTCCAGTGCAAATGTTTATTACAGTTATTCTTGCTGACGTTTCTGACATTTTGTATCCCAAAGTATTTATAGGGTTAAAATGAGTTCAAATATTAAATGCACATTCAAGAAAGGACTTCATGACAAGCAGTTGTACTGAACATTAGTATACACCAAGTTGTGCATATGCCAACAGAAATATTTTCCAGTGCAAATGTTTATTACAGTTATTCTTGCTGACGTCGGCAGAAATTTTCTTTCCCAAGAAATCACATCATCCAGCCAGCGTATCCTTTTTTTCAGTTCCATCCATGAAATTATGGCATTAATTAAACACCTGTCCTTTTACTGAGAAGTTGTACAAAGAGCAGTCAGGGTTTGTCAGCTTTCGCTGCTATAAAATCCAAATTTTAAAAAAATGTAGCTATCAGACAAATGAAATTATGTCAACTCTAAATTCGAGCCCTGTGTCAGCTAATAGGATGTAATGTCAGAACATAAGGTGTAGAGCAACACTGGAGCTTATTACCTGCCACTGCAACATGACCTTGTTGTGAGAAATGGGCCACATCCCACTAGGCTTTGCTCTTTTATTCCTCAAGTTATTAAGAGAATTTCTGATTAAAGGAGGATGAAATGAGTTTGCCTTCCCCTCAGGTCCCAGAAGGCCAGTAGTAATATGCCTGAAGCATTATTCCTATTAAAAATGTATCAGGCTGTGACCATGTTCCACGTTCACCCAGGCTGCACTTCTTGTTTCAGTCAGAGCACGGACCTATTAATCAATGTGCTTCCTTTACCAATTAATGTAAAAGGTATAGCTCCCTCACCAATCTTCTTTGAAGAAGCACTGAGAGATGACCCAGTTATGAATTTAAACTGGAAAGGTGCAATTGTCCAACAGCTTTCAGCGGCTCTGCTCTGGTGTTATAAATAGGGGTGAACATAAAACCAGGTCATCAGCTTAATTGGACAATTTATTTTTGTAGCTTTTACAATATTGAGTCACACAGATGCACATTTTCAAATTGGCGGACATCTATGATGATTTGAAATAGAGAAAACCAACAGGAAACTCCTGTATCCTTTTTTGTCAAAGTAGCGGAGGGAAGGGGGGAGGGTTCTGAGGGAAGGTAGTTGAGGCAACAAAATACCCTGCAGGGAGAATACTTGGAGAATCACTTTTATTGTGGAGAACATTAATATGTTAAATCTCAAAGGGTTCCATCCAAAAGTTTCCAGAGATTTCATGTTAACTTGAAATGCATCATCATTGTGCTAGTTCTATTGCAAGATTATCTTCCAGATGTGTTTTTTGACAGAGGAGTGAGGCTGTAACTTGATGACAATCTGTGCCTTAGAGGAACTGATCAAAATCTACTGGAAGGGAATTTGAAACCATAAATAGGTCATTTGTGCAAGCACCTACATGACCAATCTGAGAAAGTGGTACCATTTAAAGAAAATTACTGTGACCAGGACTAAGCTGCTTCAGAAAACTTGAAGGCGATATAACGACAGCAATGAAACCTCAGCAACACAGAAACTGGATGGCATAAATCTTCTTCACATTACAATGTGGCTTCAGATTTATGTATTTACAACTGCCAGTAATGTGTAAAACAGGTGCAGCTAGAGCTTCTTAAACATTGAAGTACCAGACAATTGGAGGAGGGTAAATGTAGCTCCAGAAAAGGAGAGGTAGGGCCATTAGAGTGCAGATAGCCTAATTCAACTATGGGAAAAATGCTTGTGAGCTTCTATGGGATCCTATGAACGAGCATTGAAAGAATATAAGTATCCTTGGTTCTGACTTCAGACCACTCGCTCCCAGTCACTGGTGCCATAGTTATCATCCCCTTGGCCTCCAGGATGAAAGGAAGATTTTGCAGAGGCAGCACAGTGGGAGACAAGCTGCTCGCAGAGGGAGGAGGGAGAGAAGGGCTCTCAGCAGGAGGTCATGTCTACTCAAGGTGCTCAGGGTGCATTTTTCTTATCTCAACCTATGCCAGAAACGGTGGCTGGAATTTTACTGTGGACCCCAACGACGATCCCGAAAGCCAGGGGCAACCCCGCCTCTGCCTTTTGTGGGACTCCTGGCTGCATTATTCGGCCATCTGGTAACTAATTATTGTCGTTGGGGCTCTTATTGGGCCCCTAGGAACTGTTAGCCAATTGGAGGGACGACGCCTGGAAGAGAGGACATCATGGAAGCAGGCTGGCCTCCCAACCAGTTAAGTGGGTCTGGGTGTGCCGGGGCCAATCAAACATGCCCTAACGAGGGTGGGGGGTATGGTTGGTGAGGATAGGGGGGGTGGTTGGTTGGTGTGGGCAGGAGGGGGTTGCCACACGGGTGGCCATTGCCACTGGGGAGCCCCTCCATGAGCCACAGAGTGGCTAAATAGGAGAGAGCCCAAGTTCACTGGAAGGCCACCAGGTGGTCTCCCCACACCGCAGAGGGCCTACCCTTACCAGTGGTGATGGGAAGAAGGTCTTAATTGGCAACTTATGTGGCTCAGTTGGCCTCTGGGTGGGAGGGCCGTCCTCCATCTTCCCTACCATTTGTAAAATACCATGGTGGCGGGAAGACGATGGGCACTCTGGCACTCCACCCCCCCCACCTTCCCTCACCATTTTACGGGGCCAACTGCCCCACCTCCCAGACGATCCCCAATGGACTGGTAAAATCCAGCCCGCATGTGTGCATCATTTCTGTTTTAGAAAACAGTTGCTCACTGAAGTCTGGCACCTCTTGCAGGCAGACCTCAGAGCAGGGCAAGGACAGGCTGCTAGTGGATGTGAAAGTGGCCATGACCATGGCCATGAATTTCTTCGTATCGAAATTTGGAGGAGGTGGCATCTGTAACATCTCCCAATTCACTATCCACTACTGCATAAGGGTGGTGACTGATGCTCTTTCTGCCAGGAAAGGGGAATACATTGAACTCTCTCTGACCAGAGAGAAGTAGGCTGAGCATGCACATTGCTTCACTAGGATAGTGGGTTTCCCCATGGTGCTGGGTGCCATTGGCTGCACACGTGGTGTTGGGGGAATCACATCTAAACGAAAGATGTACCACAACCACAAATCATTCCACTCATTGAATGTGCAGTAGGTGTGTGACTATGTTCAGCACATCATGCAGGTGAATACTCATTATCCTGGCAACAGTCATGATACCTTTACTCTGCGCTAGTCCCCTGTTCCCTGAGTATTTAAGCCATCATGTCAAACCAGAGGGTGGCTGCTGGGTGACAAGGGCTAACTACTGACCCCAGCTCATGCCTCCAACCAGATGTGGCCAGCATGCAAATAATGAGAGCCAAGCTACCAGCCGAAACAACATCCAACAAGCCATTGAGGTACTCAAGCAAAGCTTCTGCTGCTTGGACCGCTTTAGAAAAGTTGTGCAATACTCACCGAAGCATGTGCCATGACTCATTGTGGTCTGCTATTTCCTGCACAATCTCACCATCATGTGGGCACAATCCTTGCCTCCATGGATATGATCAGCAGCTGAAGAGGTGGAGAGAAGAGGCAATCAACACCCCTGTTCCCGGCTGGGCTGTCCATGATTGCCTCAGCCAACTAAGGTACCACTGAACACAACCCCAATTCTCCATTCAACCACAGTCCCGCACCTCACTTTCCCTCTGTTACTGACCATCACAGCTTCCCTTTGGCCAAAATGCTGAAATAAAAGCCACCACAAAATAAACATTCCAAACTAAATTTATCAAACAAACCATTGAATATTCCATACAAAAGTCAACTAATCACCCTTGTGCATCCCCTTAGTGCCTGTTTTCTGTGTGCCTTTGCCTGGCCTTGTGCTCTTACTCAGTGTTACCCCGGTGACTGCAGCATATCTGGTGGAAGACTGCTGACTTTCAGTGGAGCAGACTGCAAATGGCCTTGCAGAACAACCTCAAGCAGCTCTGGGCCTTGAGGGCCTGGCTGCAGACTGCACCATCTCGGCGTGGATGGCAGCAGTCTAGACTGGCTGGCTGAAAGTCAGGGGCACTGGCAGAGTGAAAATGCTGGGAGAAAGAATGCTGTCATCCTGAGAAAAAACAGGATGTTCATGATCCGCAAAACCATTGCCATTCACCCAGGGGATGCCTCAGCAATCCTACTAACCTTCTGGAGCACAGATTCCTGGACTGCTGTGTGCCCTTGCAAGCTCCTCTGAGCACTGATATCTGAGCCATCATGACAACAGCCTGACCCTGCATGGTAACAAGCTGGGCTTGCTTGACTTCAGTCTGAGATTCCACTGCAGCACTCAGACTTTGGGTAGCCTCTGCTTGTGCTGCCATGGAAGCTGAGACATCGGCCAACAGATGCTGCAGTGGTTAGGTCTGAAAGAGTTGTCATGGAGTTGGCCATCACTTCCATGCTGGAAAGGATGGGCTCCAAGTTCTGCTGAAAGCCAAGTTGGTGCTGGATTCTTCCATGCTCCCCAACAGTTACATGGCTGACTGACAGACCATGCCAATGCACCAAATCTTTCATTGTGCATGCCCATCAGCCTTTTTCTGTCTGCCATTCTATCCAGTGCTCATCTGAGACCTCTGCAGCAGAACTCGTGTGCGACCTTGCCCTTCATGGAGCTGGCACCTGTGGGTCCCATTTCCCCTGCCCTGGCTGCAGGCCAGTTGTGTCCTCTGTCCCACCATGTGCAGATCTCACCTCTAAACTACCCTCTAAAATATGTGCAGTGCCAGTATCTGAGCTTGTTGCTGCAACTGTGAGATTGAGTGATGGTCTTTCATCACCATCAGTCTCTGGTTCCTCTTGGAGTTTGCACTGCTGTACCTGTGTCTGACCAGGTGGCAGTTCTTGGGTACTTGAAACGAGAAAGGCACAAGGATGAAGTTGTGGTGAGAACAGTGGTGGTGGTGAGAGAGTGGGGGTAGGGTGGGAAAGCAAGAAGTAGATGCTTACAAAATCTGCAGCTTGGAAATGAGAAGAGATTGTGGAATGAGGGGACGTGGGATGTGGCAAGGTGGATTGGGTAGGACAATGCCACCCTCATTAATGGTTTCAGCCCCTTGCTGGCCACGGCCTCAGTCGTAGCAGCACCAATTATAGCCAGCATTGTCTTCACATTTGGGGTGAGGATATGCAGCCAAGCTTGCCCCTGTTGGTTGGGCGTTGCTGTCTCCAGTTATGTGCCACCTTGTCCTGCAAGAGAGAGGGAAGTGTGTTGCTTGAGTGTTGTGCAATGTGTTTGGGTGATGTGTCTGTCATGGTTAAATAGCTAGCAGTGTGTGTAAGCTGTGAGATGTGGATGTGTGGCTTGCAGCAGTGCTAAATGTGTGAGGGTGAGGTGAGGCTATGAATGTGAACTAGGAGTCGTGCTTGATAGAGCTTGTTTGTAGGTGAGTTTGCCTGCATCACAACAAACAGGCAGGGTTTAATTGTATGTCACAATCCCTGCACCCGTTTTTGGGCCTCATCCAATTTTTCCCCAATATCATCTACCTTCCCGCAACAAAATATGTGTACAACTTTTAGGCCTGTAATTTGCTTTATATGTACACTCAGAAACACCTTAATCTCATTTTCAATATTCTCAATGAATGGTACTATTTTAAATTGGGTGCAGGAACAGATGGATCTTGGGGTATATGTAGCCAAATTTTTGAATGGCAGGAACAGTTGAGAAGGCTGTTAAAGAAAATGGGATCCTTGGCTTTATTGATAGAGGCGTAGAGTACAAAAGTCTGGAAGTTCTGCTAAACCTCTATAAAACTCTGTTTAGACCTCAGATGGAATATTGTGTTCAATTCTGGGCTCACATTTTATGAAGGATGTCAAGGCCTTAGAGAGGGTGCAGAAGAGATTTACTGGAATGGTACCAGAGACGAGGGACTTCAGTTATGTGGAGAAACTGTGATTGTTCTAGAGCTGAGGAGGTTATTAGTAGATTTGATAGAGGTGTTCAAAATCATGAACAGTTTTGATAGTGTAAATAAAGAGAAACTGTTTCCACTGGCAAAAGGGTCCCTAATTGGAGGACACAGATTGAAGGTGTTTGGCAAATGAACCTGAGGTGCCATGAGGAAATTTTTTTATGCAGCAAGTTGTTCTGATCTAGGGCTGGATTTTGTGTAGGAGGTGGGTCTCCCGGCACCGGCCCCCCAGAGCGATCCTCCGGTATTTTTCAGTTAAGGATTCACAAGCTGGGATCCCTGTCTCTTTAAAGACAGGGATCCCACCTCCATGAGTTGCCGGCCAATCAGAGAGCCGGCAGCTCAGCAGTATTGCCAACGCCACCAGGAGCGGTAGCCACTGACTGTACTGCAGAGGCCTTGGAACCTGGCCCAGGACTAGAACCCTGGGCAAGAGGTAGGTGAGGCAGGGTCACCGGGGCCAGTCCAGAAAGCCCTGGAGAGGGGGGATGGGAGGGTAGTTCCAGGGGATAAAGTTGTTCCTGGTAGGGATCCTCCATGGGCCACAAATTCCCCAAGGAGGACGGTTCCCCCCCACCCCCTCAGAAGCCCACAGAGAGGGTGCCTTGCCTGGCAAGGCCCTCCCACTGCTGGTAAGATCCCAGCGGCGGCAGGACCAGGCCCTTAATTTTCCACTTAAGGGCCTCAATTGGCCTCTGAGAGGGAAGGCCATATTGGCCTGGTCTGCCACAGGAAGATCATTTGGTGATGGGCCCTCCACCCCAACACAATACTCTGTACCACCCACCCCCCCCGCCACCCACCACCTCAGGGGGGCTGATAAAATGCATTGTCTGAATGGCTGGTAGAAACAGATGCGATGTAACTTCAAAAAGAGAACTGGATAAATGCTTGAAAATTTACAGGGCAATGGGGAAAGAGGAAGGAAGCAGAACTAATTAGATGGCTCCACACAAGCACAATAGATCAGATGGTCTCCCTCTGAGGGGCCGTGTGGCCTACTCCTGCTCCTGATTTGTACGTTTGTATGTATGTTGGGGAGGTGGTGGCATCGTGGTATTGTCACTGGACTAGTAACCCAGAGACCCCAGGGTATTGCTCTAGGGACATGAGTTCAAATCCTACCACAGCAGAAGGTGGAATTTGAATTCAATTAATAAATCTGGAATTAAAAAAAGCTAGTCTAATGATGGCCGTGGAACCATTGCCGATTGTTGTAAAAACCCATCTGGTTCACTAATGTCCTTTAGGGAAGGAAATCTGCTGTCCTTACCTGGTCTGGCCTACATGTGACTCCAGACCCACAGCAACGTGATTGACTCTTACATGTCCTCTGAAATGGTCTAGCAAGCCACTCAGTTGTATCTAACCACTACAAAGTCAATAAAAACAACACTGTGGGTATACCTACCCCACATGGACTGCAGTTGTTCAAGAAGGCAGCTCACCACCACCTTCTCAAGGGCAATTAGGGATGGGCAATAAATGCTGGCCTGGCCAGCGACGCCCACATCCCATGAATGAATTTTTAAAAATTGTTTGTATGTACTGTCAGCTACAGTTTGTTGCTCTTAATATCGCTTTTATGATTTGGCATAGAAATTATAAGCTCTGGTTTCAAACTGCAGTCTCTGTCCACCATAGAGACATTGGCATGAATTTTAAAAATTACAGAAAAGGAAAGGTGATGTGAGAGGTGGGGCATTGAATTTTTATCTCTGAATTTCAGCATGAACCCAACCAGATTAGTTTGGCCTTCCTTTGGCTGGCAATAAAATTCCTCCTTGAAATTAATTTTGGCAATCTCAACCCAAATTTTACTAGAAACAAATCCCCAATACAAAAATGATCAATATTTAGCAGTTAACTACCAGTCACATTCAGAGAAGCAATAAGCTAGCTCGATGTAATGGGGCCAATATGAGCCTCACAACAGTCCCATTTACACCTGTAAATGCTGTGATAGCAAGGCGAAAATTGAGAGAATAGAACACCAATTTATACCACTGGAGAAACATCTATTCCAAGTTTTGGGAAGACCTTGATTTAAGTGCCCAGTGCTCCCATCGATAATGGATGTCGCCTAATTAAAATATTTAAATGAAGTCAGGTGACAGTGTAAAGCCCCTCAATGCCTTTTCATATTAATCTGCATTGCCCCCATTACTTCTACTAAAATTAACTAAAAGAAAGTTAGCAATTAAGTCACTTTGTAATTTTCAGTGTAAAATAAAAACCTACACTCGGCAGACTTTCAAATGCGTGTTTGAATTAGAATCATGATCTGTGCCAAAACGCCCAGCTTGTGTAGATATGAAACACCACAATCCATAAAGATGCTAAACGTGGTACATGTACATGTGGTCTAAAAGTAGTGCACATCCAAATATCTTTAAATATATACTGTTATCTAAAGTGCATAGCCTTGTAAAATATTGGTACCTAAATTAATTATTTGTCTGACTTTACACTTTCAATACCTGACATAGTCAAATGTATTGTGCAGTGTAAATATCACCAGGTGGGGTGGGGGTGGGGTGGGTGGCTGAGTCATTTCCTGTAATCTCATTGCTGTGATGATTGTATCACTTCATTTTTTTGAACTGTGAATTAAAAATAACGTAATCCATCTCTTAACATTTGGCAGTTGTCCTACAACAGCAAGGCACTAATATTTAGACCTTTTGTTGTCTATATCCCAATTTGTAACCATTAAGCACACCCTTTGTTCTGGAAGTTTCTTAAAGTCATTCCCACTCCACTAGAATTACTTCACCGGATGTGTGGTGGAAACCCCGCTTACACGTGAGAGCAGCGTTTCCGTCACGCTTATTGCAAACTAAAACTGGTGGAGCGGGAACAGCTCCAAGGAATTTCCTAGCCATTAACTTATAAAGTCAACTTCTAAGAACCTTAGACAAAGACTTCCTTTTGTGCTATGTGCCGCAAAATCATGGACCTATTCTATAGACATGCAAATATGAATCTACCATACCAAATGCAAAAAAGAATGTTCTTTTAATCAAGACAAAGTAATGACTACTGACATTGTTACTTTTCAGTACAGCAGCACTCGATTGTAGTGCCTGCTCTAATAATGACTTGATTACATTAATGCAGTTAATTATTACGTGAAATATTTTAACATTGTACTGAAAAATAAAACTTGATTTTAGTATTCAATATTAACTGTGTGTGCTGAACTTCAAAAAGGTCTTCTGCAGTGAGTAGACAAATGGGAAGATGTGTAGTCCATGATCAGAAAGAAACAGAAGATGGAAAGAAAAACCCATATATCTCATTTAAACTGCATGTCATGCACTGTCACAGTAATGAATACAAAAAGACCAGTGATGAATGACCATATACAGACGGTAAAGCGCTAATAAGCATAGCTCCCCACTTCAAAGCTTATGACAATAGGGAAAATAGACTGAAGCTGCAGTAAAATTCACATCTTACACTATAGCACAAATATGCAAAAGGCAAACTGAAGCAAGATGTTTTTACCTCCTTACTTGAAGCATATGTTTTCTCTGTGAAAGATAGCACCTTTTGCTTCAACTCACTGCAGCACATACCCATTTTTCATTTTCCAGACAGCTACTCTGTTGGGATTGGGAGAAAAGACAAAGTGAACCTGGGAGCAGTTTACAGGTAATAAGCTTAAGCAAATGTTTATGACAACCACATTATAATTAATTACTTGGCAGTCACTTTGTAAACACGCACTTACACATGAGGATTTTTTTTAAAAGATGGCTTAGTAGATGGCCTACCTGTTGGAAAACTTGAACAGCTGTATAGGCCATTCAGTATTTCCTCCAACCCATAGGCAATTATCCTCTTACTACAGCCAATACTCAGGAAATTATGTATGTCAGCCAAGCTACCAATATATTTCTTTATTTGAGGAATTTGATTCCTCTTTTCTCCATTTAACAAAGGAGTCCATAATATAAATTAGTTAAAACATTTTTGAGAAACTATTTTAGGGACCTATTTATTCCTATTTGACCCAAGGAGGGTGAAGAGGAATTGAGAGAGAGAGAGAAAGAGACAGACAGATAGACAATAGTGGTGGGAGTGTTCTATTTAGCCAGTTTATCTTCACTAGCATTGTCCAATAATTCCATATTAGCAATGGCATAGGGCTCCTTTTATATTATACTGTCAATCTGTCACAATTCAGAAATGCACCCGATTAGCACGTCGGAGATTTATAATTTCAACATGTTCTGTCCAATCTGATCTCTTTGAGAAAAGATTATTGCAATCGTCAATTTGGATTAATGTCTATCAGGAACTAGATAGTGTTGGGGTGGCACAGTGGCGCAGTGGTAAGCACCGCAGCCTCACAGCTCCAGCGACCCAGGTTCAATTCTGGGTCCTGCCTGTGTGGAGTTTGCAAGTTCTCCCTGTGTCTACGTGGGTTTCCTCTGGGTGCTCTGGTTTCCTCCCACATGCCAAAGACTTGCAGGTTGATAGGTAAATTGGCCTTTATAAATTGCCCCTAGTATAGGTAGGTGGTAGGGAAATATAGGGACAGGTGGGGATGTGGTAGGAATATGGAATTAGTGTAGGATTAGTATAAATGGGTGGTTGATGGTCGGCACAGACTCAGTGGGCCAAAGGGCCTGTTTCAGTGCTGTATCTCTAAATTAAAAAAAATATATATATACTGTCCAATCCCTCCAATAAGCCAATTAAAAGGGACATCAACTTAATTATGGTTCATTAAAAGGTTTTCTAGAGTAGAAGAGCCAAAAGAATCTTGGATTATTTTCATCGTAACATCACAAGTTTGTGGCTTTGTACTTTGCTGAACAAAATTAAAAACACAATCGGTTGACACTTTTCATTAGAGTGCCTCTTTCAACTATTACGTATTTAAAGCTTTTATTTACTATAATGGATGCACCATTACTTTTCTTTTTAAAACACACTAATTTCAATCTGCTGGAATTCAGCAAATGGTTTTATCATTAAAAAAATAAATTACATCATCAGCAAATCAATGCCATTTAATGTATTTTATGTATTATTTTCTGGGAGATCACATGACTATAAATGGAAGGGTACATTGGGAATCACGATACTTAGGTGTATTGTGTCTGCTTGGACATACTTGATGGACCAGCTGGTCTTTTCCTGTCCATCTTTTCATATGTATATTTACATTTGTCTTTATGAATATTTCTGCAGATTAATGATCAGAACAGCCTGAATTACCTGACTGTCAATTTTATACAGAAATGTACAAATGAATAACACTGGAAGACTATTTCAGCCCATCTGGTCATCCACAAAGTTCAAACACAATGCATACCAGTTCCGAAGAAGGGTCACTGACCCGAAATATTAACTCTGCTTCTCTCTCCACAGATGCTGCCAGACCTGCTGATTATTTCCAGCATTTCTTGTTTTTATTTCAGATTTCCAGCATCTGCAGTATTTTGCTTTTATTTTAGCATAATGTATACCTATTGTCACAGCCATGTGGTGAGGGATGTGGATGGCCCCACTGTTCAACTCCCAATTGACCACAGCAAGTGTTTTTGGTACTAGAGTTTTAACCCCTTTGTGGTTTATTTGTCAAATAAACAGGCGGTGACAGGTTTTCTTGTCGGTTTAAAATTATTTATTTAGCAATATTCATTATCCTGAAATTATCACAACCGCACCCACGCACACATTCACTCACGCTCACACAGTGGGCGGCACAGTGGTGCAGTGGTTAGCACCGCAGCCTCACAGCTCCAGCGACCCGGGTTCAATACTGGGTACTGCCGGCGTGGAATTTGCAAGTTCTCCCTGTGACCGCGTGGGTTTTTGCCGGGTGCTCTGGTTTCCTCCCACAGCCAAAGACTTGCAGGTTGATAGGTAAATTAGCCATTATAAATTGCCCTTAGTATAGATAGGTGAAGTGTAGAATTCATAGCAGGGTAATTTTTTGCTGGATTTTCTCCCAGCTCTCAGCTGAACAGTCTTTTGTGATGTTTACCTCGGTGTCTCTCTCTTTCTCTCTTCAGAGAGCTATATTTAAGATTAAAATGGGCTCACATCTTGCCTATGTTGGGAGACATAGATCTTCCTTCCTGTGGTGACCAACAGTGGCCCAGGATGTGGCTACTTCACACCTTCTTTGCTTCAAAAGAACCCATTCAATTCAAAGATTTCTCTTGTTGGTTTCAGGATGGGTGTAATTGACACCTCTTAGCTTTGAAATTATCCTTTTGTCCTTGCCAGACAGTAAGATAGTTTTGACCTTCAGTGACCATTTTTTCCAGCACTTTGTCCACTTTTTAAAAAGAAACGCCCATTTTTATAACTTTTCAGTTTGAGTTCTTGTATTTTCAATTGCTGCACTTCACATGAGCATAACACTATAAACTTCATTGGAATTTCTCTCCAAACACCTGTCACATTCCAACTTACAAATACTGATGGTAACTACATTGATGCAATATTGCAAGCATCTCATTAACAATTTTTCAGGAGGTACCACAATGGTGTTGTATTTATAGCAACAATTTAAACAGTCACTGGACTATAATGAACAAGCAGAATAACCAAAAAAAGTTAAAGGGAATTTGATATATACTTGAAAAGAAAAAGATTGCAGGTTTGCAGTGGAAAGAGCAGGGGATTGGGACTAATTGCACAGCTCTTTCAAAGACCCAGCTCAGGCACAAGAGCAGAATGGCTTCTTCTGTGCTGTCGGATTCTATGATTCGATGAAGGGCTCTTACCCCGCAAATTATGAAAATCCTGGATAATTATCATTACTATTTTTAGATTAATACTTGTACTTGTAATACATATGGGGAAGGGAGTTTGGAAGTAGCCCCTGTTTTTCTTAATTCTGACTATTCTTTCTTGAAACTTTTGAAGAATGTGCCAGCTTTGATATATCAGAGCCACATATTAACCAATATTTCCATACTTAAATAAGCTGAATGACAGGGTAGTGTAAATATGATGCCACAATTATGTTCCCAATTCAAAAAGCGAGTACGAGCCATGATAAAATAGGGCTCAGTTGAACATAAGGTAATTGAATTAAGATTCATTTGCAGTCAGTGATTTTATCAGCTGAGATGTGTATATTACAGAATCATTTCTTTTTTAATTGAGGAGATATTACTTGTATGCAGTCTAACATGCCTTCTATTTGAGCATTCAGCTACTATAAAAGTAACAATTAATTTTACATATTTAACTGGTTGAACAAATAAAAATGAAAAATTGTAAGTGGGAAATAAAACTTAACTTTTGCACCATGGTCTCTATTCAAAGTTGCTTCAAACAAACCACAAAGGCAGTTGAGTTCAATGTTTCAGCTGAGATATGTTGCTGTTCAAATCAATTGTTGCTGAGATCTTGTTTTTTATTGTATCAAAGTGTTACACATGCAAAATGTCAGGAGAAGTACATTAAATGCTCCACAAAGAGTTTTAAGCCATTTCAATGCCTAATGATGAGACAAAATTAATGCTTTGCAACGTGAAAGAATCTGCCCAGTCACAAGGGGCCTGAGGCAGTCAAGTCCTGCACAAAGACATAGTAAAAAAATCTTTAATGACAGAGCTTTTATGGATCAACCACAAACATGCCTTTCATGTATTTCTGAGAAGCACCTGGTAACTGCAGCTGCATCATAATATATGATCTTAAGTGTAGACTGGTTCCCCAGTGACCTACAGATTCAAACCTCGTCATCAAAAGCTGCAACTCTGAAGTATATAATTTATCATTATGCTTACAATAGTGTCTGGAGTAGTACAGCAGACCTCAGAAATCTTGAAACCAATTATGTGTCAGGAGGCAGGAGGACACTTGTGTGAAGATACAAAAAGTTAACTTACTGGTTTTCCCCACTGTTTCGATACACATGTACATATCTACTCAAATGTTGTGCTAAAACTTTTGATAACCTTCCAGAAGGCCTTGTATTCTGGAAGACAAACAAACAGCAAGGTCATGTATTTACACAATACCCTTCTACCAACTTTTTTGAAATGTCTGTATTTTTACACTGCTTTTTAAAGGCATGCAGTTGGAGATCTTAAAAGATGTAGCAAGCTAGCAACTTATTACAATGTAACACTTGATTCAGAATGCCACTATAGAAAATAATGAGAAAAAAGTGTAAGATAAAAGCATAGAAAGCCTAGATATCTGATATTTGTGACTAGAAAGTTACTTTTAGATTCAATGTTGTACAATGATTCACTAAACAAGCAAAATAAATAAAGCCAATTAGTATTAGAAAACAATTCTGAAATGTTCAGCAACACCAAACAAGTCTTAAGGGAATTTCATGAGTTGGGAGAGGATACAAATGGGATCATATAGAGCATCTGTACACAAGTGAAATGATGAAAAAGAAAAGCAGTGCATTGTAATATTACACAATGCATCTACTGCTTGTCAGGTAGCAGATGCCATCTGGTATCATTCTATCCCTGTTCCTAATCAGCATCTTCCTTCTTAGAATAAAAATATACAATAGAACTTTGTCTTCTCTTAAGTAAGATAAATCTTTGTATCTTATACTTTTATCAACACCTCTGAGCTAAACAAGAACAGACTAGTGGATACAATGCATGAGTAACAAAAGATAAGTGCAGCTCTCCCTTCTCACATAATAGAGCTTTTTATTTCAATTTCTGCCTCAGGTATGGAGGTGACAACCATTTCTAGATGGTCACTGTATCAAGCACTGAAAACATGTCAAGTCTCACATTTTCATTGCCTCAGTAGTTTTGCTCCTTTTTCAAAAAAAATTAATGATTTATGAAGACAGCCAGAATACACAATGCTTTGTAGCAAATAGAACGAGTATTAATTACAAGCATGATTTAAAATATCATTTTTTAAAAATGGAAGAACTCCTCTCTTTTCATCCAGCTGCTAAATGCCATCTAAAAACTGCTTAAATTCTTAACCTTTATCGCACCCATCTATCCAACTTGCTTTTGCCACTCTTGTTTTCCACAGTAATTTCTGGCTATTCAACCCCAAAATAATATTACTATGAACATAACATGCATCTGTTATGGTTACATTTTCACTAAGGAAGAAGCCCAATAACACATTTTCTTACTGTGCAATCCCATTCCCCATAACTGCCAAGAAACCTAAACAGGCAGAGGTCAAAATAAAATGAATCTATTTCCAGTAGTACTTATAATTCTTTTGAACATACAAGCTAAATATGCTGCTGTCCTGTATTTCTACATTTCAGGATATTTGCTCTGCTACTCCTTCCAGCATCCATGTCCTCAATAAACCTTTCTGCTCTTTATGTAGGCGGTTTGCAACTTACTTACAGATTACATTTTTAAAAAGTCATAGGCCAGAATTTTACGCCACCCCAGTGAGCCGGATGGTGGTGGTGGGGAGGGGCGGGGGTGGGGTGGTGCTGAATGTAAAATTGAGTGGGAGGCTCTGGGAGGCCTTTCCGATCCACTCCCGCCTCCACTTCATTTTACATAGGGCGGAGTGGTGGCGAAAATGGGCCGCCCGCCCCAGGCCAATCAAGGCCCTTAAGTGGCCACTTAACGGCCACTTAAGGGCCTTCGCCAGCCTCCACGGGGATTTTACCTGTGGCAAGTGGGCGTCCTGGAGACGTGAAAGGCCGCCCGGTGAAATTTGGTGGCTTATCAGCGCATCGAGAGAGGGGGGGGGGCTGCCCCCGCTTCCCCAACCACCCCAAAGACACTAGATGCCCCCCTTCGCCCCAAATGACCACCCTTGCCTCGCCGGGGCCCGACCGATTACACCCGGCGAGGCAAACCAAACTTACCTGCACTCCTGGCTCCATGTCCTCGGCTGGGCTGCGGTCCCAGCAGTGGCCACTGCTCCTGGTGGCACTGATGATTGGCCGGCAGCTCAATGAGGCGGGAATTCCTCCCTCAAGCGGGTGGGAGTCCCTCCTCTGAACAATTAAAGCCGGGGGACCCGTAAAATATGGGACGGGTCCCCAGGCTAGGCGGAAGCAGGTTCACCACCGACTTTTATGTCGGTGGCCAGCTCCCCTCCACCCGATGTAAAATCCAGCCCATATTCTCATGACAATTTGTGACTAGGTCAATTCATATATTATTACAAACGGAGGACTGTAGTATTTGTGTAATATCCATCCAGCATTTTACAAGCTGTCATCATTTTTCTATTCATTCAGTAGTTACTACAAATTGCAAAATGCACCTAGTTTGAATAAGCTGCCACAGAAACCTGACCCCTATATGCCTGGGGCCAGAAACTCAAATTCTTTTGTTTATCCCAACATTCCCTTTTTCTCCTCATTCTATTCTGAGGAAAATAACTCTAGACATTGTTCCACAGACATTAGCTGCATCTGTAGTCCTTTGCCCAAGCCTAAACAGTATCATAGGTTGTTTAAACATGAGCGTCATTTCATGTGAGCCCCACCCTGTCCTCACCCAACATCTGCAGATGCGTGATTTCCACAGGGGTGACGCCGAATGGTCATAAGCAGCTAAAATTGTGACTGATTTTTCCATTTCCTAGTTAAGGGGTGTGGTGCCAATTGTAATGACACCATAATTATCTCAGCTTAGAATAGGTGGTCAAAAATTGAAACTGGAACCTCCTGTCCCTGGTCTGCATACTTCAGGACAATTCTTTGAGATGGCAGTGGCACGGCCTTGTACACAGTAGTGTGTTTATTGGAAAATCATGAGTCTGTATTTTTTCATCCATTGCTATTAATGGACAGAAAATGCATGGAAATGATGTGCATGGTGTGGGTCTCAAAATTCTGTGTAGCATATTTTTCCAATAACTGATCTACAGAGCTGACAAATTGTTCTCAAGGTTAGTTTTTGTGAATGTCTGATACAGTAGAAATGGATCTCAGCTCACATGAGGGTCACATGGATTTAGCTTCAACATATGAAACTGAGGTAATGGAGAGAGTCAGCTGGAAGGCAATTTTCTTTTAAATCATTCAATAGAGATAGGCAGGAAGGTGTTTTATTTTATTGACAGCTTCTTTCTAGGTTACAATACGCATTTGTCTAGCAAACAAAGCATTAGAAAGACATCTGGTATAATGGGCTGGATGTTACGTTGGGAGGACAGGAGCTGGCTACCGATGTAAAAGTCTGTGTCGAACCCACCTCCGCCTAGCCCGGCGATCTGTCCCGCACTTTACAGGTCCCCAGGCATTACTTGCTCTGAGGCGGGACTTCCACCCACTTGAGGGAGGAAGCCTCACCTCATTGAGCTGCCAATCATCGGGCCAGCAGCTCTTAGTCTCAGTAGCCCCAACGGGAACAGTGGTCACTACTGAGACTGCAGCCCAGCCGAGGACATGGAGCCAGGAGTGCAGGTAAGTTTGGGTTGCCTAGCCAGGGGTAATCAGTCGGGCACCGGCGAGGCAAGGGTGGTCCTTTGGGGTGAAGGGGGGGCGTCTAGGGTCCTGAGGGTAATTGGGGAAGTGGGAGCGGGCCTCAATCAGGTACCCTGTGCCCATTTGTCAGGGCCTGCCCCCGGGCGCTGAGAGGCCTCCAGCTTTCACCGGGTGGCCTTTCCCAGCTCCAGGACACCCGCTTCCCATCCGTAAAATCCACGTGGAGGCAGGCAAGGGCCCATAAGTGGCCATTAATTGGGCCTTGATTAGCCTGGGGTGGGTGGTCCATTTCTCGCAACCCCCCACCGCCCTACGTAAAGTGGGGCGGAGGCGGGAGCGGGTCACGAAGGCCTCCTGGAGCCGCTGGCTCCATTTTATGCTGCCCCCCGCCTCTGCCATCATCCGGCTCGCTGGGGTGGTGTAAAATTCCGGTGAATGTCTCACTAGCTACATGGTGTTAAATTAAAACATATTTTCTAAAAATACAGGTGATTCTTCTATATTTCATTTGAGAACCTTTTGAGAATTTATTTTCAATGCCAGGAAAACATAATAAAGATTAAGAATGAGAAAAGGCCTGTTCAGTCCATTGAAGCTTATCCATAATTTATATCCAGGGTCAGTATTCTGAATCTAACCTGCAAAGATAGATTAAATAGAATGGTCCATGTATGCTGCATGTCCACATGGATAAATATTATCATTTCTTTACTTAGTTCTAAGCAGCAGCAACAAAATGCTATGGTTAAAACAAGTAGTACCACAGTTATAGCTCCACGTCTGCCATCAAGTTATTCTTTTCTTTTGGGCCTCCTTATCTCGAGAGACAATGGATACGCGCCTGGAGGTGGTCAGTGGTTTGTGAAGCAGCGCCTGGAGTGGCTATAAAGGCCAATTCTGGAGTGACAGGCTCTTCCACAGGTGCTGCAGAGAAATTTGTTTGTTGGGGCTGTTGCACAGTTGGCTCTCCCCTTGCGCCTCTGTCTTTTTTCCTGCCAACTACTAAGTCTCTTCGACTCGCCACAATTTAGCCCTGTCTTTATGGCTGCCCGCCAGCTCTGGCGAATGCTGGCAACTGACTCCCACGACTTGTGATCAATGTCACACGATTTCATGTCGCGTTTGCAGACGTCTTTATAACGGAGACATGGACGGCCGGTGGGTCTGATACCAGTGGCGAGCTCGCTGTACAATGTGTCTTTGGGGATGCTGCCATCTTCCATGCGGCTCACATGGCCAAGCCATCTCAAGCGCCGCTGACTCAGTAGTGTGTATAAGCTGGGGATGTTGGCCGCTTCAAGGACTTCTGTGTTGGAGATATAGTCCTGCCACCTGATGCCAAGTATTCTCCGAAGGCAGCGAAGATGGAATGAATTGAGACGTCGCTCTTGGCTGGCATACGTTGTCCAGGCCTCGCTGCCATAGAGCAAGGTACTGAGGACACAGGCCTGATACACTCGGACTTTTGTGTTCCGTGTCAGTGCGCCATTTTCCCACACTCTCTTGGCCAGTCTGAACATAGCAGTGGAAGCCTTACCCATGCGCTTATTGATTTCTGCATCTAGAGACAGGTTACTGGTGATAGTTGAGCCTAGGTAGGTGAACTCTTGAACCACTTCCAGAGCGTGGTCGCCAATATTGATGGATGGAGCATTTTTGACATCCTGCCCCATGATGTTCGTTTTCTTGAGGCTGATGGTTAGGCCAAATTCATTTGCAGGCAGACGCAAACCTGTCGATGAGACTCTGCAGGCATTCTTCAGTGTGAGATGTTAAAGCAGCATCGTCAGCAAAGAGGAGTTCTCTGATGAGGACTTTCCGTACTTTGGACTTCGCTCTTAGACGGGCAAGGTTGAACAACCTGCCCCCTGATCTTGTGTGGAGGAAAATTCCTTCTTCAGAGGATTTGAACGCATGTGAAAGCAGCAGGGAGAAGAAAATCCCAAAAAGTGTGGGTGCGAGAACACAGCCCTGTTTCACACCACTCAGGATAGGAAAGGGCTCTGATGAGGAGCCACCATGTTGAATTGTGCCTTTCATATTGTCATGGAATGAGGTGATGATACTTAGTAGCTTTGGTGGACATCCGATCTTTTCTAGTAGTCTGAAGAGACCACGTCTGCTGACGAGGTCAAAGGCTTTGGTGAGATCAATGAAAGCAATGTAGAGGGGCATCTGTTGTTCACGGCATTGTTCAAGTTATATTACGTCTAAATTAACACCAGCATCAAAGCAATCACAGATAGGTTTTGTAACACAGGTACCAGTTCAGAATGTGAAACCTGATCGCATTCAACTATATCTTGGAGGTCAGATTTCCAGCAATTTTAGGTACAGTAATAACCATGGCACAGTTCAAATCCTATGTTTGCCAGTTCTGATGAAAGGTCACAGACCTGAAACTTTAACTCTGTTTCTCTCTCCACAGATGCTGCCAGACCTGCTGAGTATTTCCAGAACTTCCTGTTTTTATTAGAAAAAGCTCTCATTGGAAAGGACAAACTCACAACATCGCAGGCCGTAGACACTGCCAGAGCACATGAAGCCATGAGCAGACAGATGAAGGCACTGACTACCCAAATGGCTAGCCTTCAGTTAAGCCAAAAGAAAGGCAGCAGGGTTGATGCAGTGAAACAGAAAGAAAAGAATGTATACCAAACAGAGAAAAAGAGGAGCTGAAGATGACAACATGAATTCACAGACAGAAGGAAATGTCCTGCATATGGGTCAATCTGCAGAGCGTGCAGAAAGGCCAATCACTGGGAAAAGCTATGCAGAACAAAGGAAAAAGGTGGTGGATGAGTCTACATAGTCAGAGCAACAGGGCGAATGGGGAGGGAAAGAAACCAAAATATCCATACCCTGGAAGATGATGAGTTTGAGAACATGAGAGACATAGGAACCATACAATTGCATGAAATGTCTGCATGTGACAGTTCCCAGTGAAAAGAAATTCACACAAGCATTTAGATCAGGAAGAGGGTGAGAAATAAGCCGACAACAATAAATCGATAAATCTGAAGGTGAGGATTGATACCAGAGTACAGAGTAACATCATACCGTTCAGACTATACCAGAAGATCTTTCCTGAAAATTTGGAAAAAAGTGTTTAAAGGAAAGGCGCTCTGAAACTGAACAACAACATGCCAACAGCATATGGGGGAGCTGAGATTCGACAGCTCGGAACAACCTAAATCAGAGGGGACACACAAAGGAAAAGGAAACTTTCTGTTCTGTGTCACAGAAACAGATGGTCCATCTATCCTGGGGTTGAGCCGTTGTGAAGAGCTGCAGATTATCTCAGTAAACCATGAGGTGAAGGAGACGACACTGAAAGTTGAAAATTGGACGTCCATTGAAAAGCGTCCTGCGACCAGAAGCAAAGAAGATCTCGGTATAAAGATTCATCACCTGGTGAATGTAACACCACTGAAATTGAATCAAATTAGAGATGAGACCAGCAAGGACAAGGAGTTACAAATGCTATCTCAGCAAGTAATTCAGGGATGGCCTGATAAGATACAGCAAACACAGTCAACAATATGGCAGTACTGGTTTATCAGAGATGACATCTCACTAGAAGATGGTGTTCTGCTTGCCGGATCCAGAATAATTATACCCAAAACAATGCAGGAAGAACATCTCCAGCAGGTACATGAAAGCCACAGGGAATGGAAAAGTGTAAGCTCAGAGCCAGATCAGCCATGAACTGGTTAGGCATATACAAAGACATTGAAAATATAGGGTGGGATTTTATTCTGGCATAGGAGGTCTTGACGCCGAGAAAAAGCAACGCCAGGAACCCCGTGTTGCCTCTTCTTCGGAAGGCTCACCGAATCTAGTGTCAATCAGGCACTTAAGTGGACAGCAACAGGCCTTCACAGGCCAGAGGTTCCTCGCTCAGAGAGCTGATGGCCAATCAGAGGCCGGCAGTTCTTCCACTGAGCAGCACAATGGCGGAGGTGGTGGATGCTGCCGGAGGAGCATCTACTGGAGGCCCAGGAGTGGCGGTGGACCCTGGCCACAGGTAGTTCAGGGCAGGACTGGTCTTGCAGGGTGGGGGGGCGGTGTAGGGAAGGTCGGTAGCAAGGGCAGGAGGGTGGCTCGCAATGGGACCGTGCCTTACTGATGTCGGGTCTCTTGTTCAGGCATTAGGTGCCTTTTACCGAGGGACACCACCCCCAACCGCCACCCCCCCCCAGTCATCCCACCCTCCCCAGAGCCGGGAAGCAGCCGCATGATTTTTGTGACATGCTTCCTGTGTGGCAACAGGGCCGCCCGCCGCATGGCTAATTGCGGTGGCAGTGGAATAAGGGCCTCAATTGCTGGTGGAGTGCGAAGGCCGATGAATGCCTTTCCCGCCCCAAACTAACTTTTTGCGGATTTGGGATGGTGACGGGAACTACCACCAACCACCACCGCACCCCTCCCACCCCCCACCCCGGCACCATCCCACTTGATTTTATGTTGGTGAAGCTCAGACTCCAAGGTTGTACATCATTGAGACCAAAACCCATAAGCAAATGAGAAGTCCATATTCTACCTATGCAAGAGCTGGAAAAATGGAAAAGACCATCAGTAACAATGGAAACATCACCAGTGAGACAGCATCAACAACATCACCAGCAAGGGGCGCAACATTAGCAACAGCAAGCATGACTCCTATAACACCAGGCGCAACAAGCACAATATCACCTGTGTAGTGTGCCAACTCACCACTGAGAGTAACGAATGCCAAGTCGGCAAAATGGAGACACATCTTGCCACCTAAACGATACCATGAATAATATTTTTAGAAAGAATACATGCTAGAAAAGACTCAAAAAGGAGTTCTGTTTATTTCTAAAAGTCAATTGATAATGTTCTTCAATTTAGAAAAAAAAGTTAATGATTGGAACAGTTATATAGAGCTTGTGTTTTTTTTAAAGAAAGAGAGATGTTATATATTGTTATATTATCTGTAAAGACTAGGAACTAATTGTTATGTGTAACTGTACCAAGGGGCCACATTCACGGCTGCACCGGAGAGTCACGTTTCACGTAACATGACACTGGTCTCAAGCAGTCCTTATCAGGCAGCATGGTGAAATGAATGGAATAAACAAAGAGCTCCAGTCTTTCATGGATGAAAGGTTCTGATGAAAGATCACTGATCTGAAAAGTTAACTTGGCTTCTCTCTCCACAGATGCTGCCAGACCTGCTGAGTATTTCCAGCACTTTTTGGTTTTAATTCACTATCACACTTTCCTTGTTCTTACAGGAGAAGGTGGCGCATAACAGAAGGCAGCAGGGAAGAACTGGAGGAGGACAAGCACACCTGCAGGTCCTTACCCCGATGGAGGAATCATTGCTTGCCATCATGGGAAGAGCCAATGTTGAGGCTGTGGCCACTGGCAGGGCTGGAGGGTAGCTGCATACCTAATACTCTGTCTATCATTCTACCTCTCCCCCATTCCACAATCTCTTCTGACTTACAAACTTCAGCTTGTATAGTTTTGTTATCATTACTACCGTAAAATCTGAGCCAATAGGCTTTACTTAGATTAAATGAGAAACAACTCCCGGGATGACAAGAATTGATTTCAATCTTTTGAACATTTTGCTGCCATCTTCTTTCCAAACAAGGAAATGTGTTGGGCAATTTCGAATGGCAGCCTGATGCATGTTCTATGTTTTACTTTGGAGGAGAAGGAAGTGGGGATTTGAACTAAGCCAGCTAACATGAACCTGATTCAATTTAATTTGTTTCACAACAGATTTAAAGCCGCCTTAGGAACTGCTGTTTTTATTTCAAAATAGCATCAGGATAAATTGATTGACAACATACATAGTGCATCTTAATTCTGACCAGCTGGATGAGGTGGGGTGAAGTGAAGATGGAAATGGGGAAAGGAAGAATATGACAAATGGGAATTTGCAGCTGTCCTGAAAACAAAACGTTTCCTCCAAGTGAGGATTTTAAATTATGGAAAGTACAAGATTCCAAGGCAGGAAAAGCATGGAAAAATGCTTCTCCTATTATGATGGTGTTAATTTTTCTGTATTAAATAGAAGATTGTACATTAATCAAAGCCAAAAGGAAGTTAGTGGAACATATACTGAATAAAATTGTTCCTTCGAACAATGCAAAAATTCTGATTTTGCACTTTAAATCATCTCTACCTATAGCCCCAGCTTCTAACAAAGCCACCAGCTACCTTCCTACATGATCATCATTGGCTAGTTTGTTAGGCTGCCTGGAGACATAAGCTATTCAAGTGCATTGACAAAGTGTAGAACATGAATTTTGGGCTGGATTTTAAGTTGCCGACACAATGGGAGAATGGAGGTGGGGGAATCAGGTAATGTGTGGGAAACTTGGAAGTAAGTGCAGCCTGTCTGTCAGTGGCTTTTTAACACAGCCACTTCATTAACATATTATTTCCAGGTTTTCCAACCAATTAGGTGGAGCAGGTATGATGATGACCTGCTTGAGTCAATTTCAACTCCAGTATTTAAATAAGAACATAAGAAATAGGAGCAGGAGTAGGCCATTCGGTCCCTCAAGCCTGCCCCGCCATTCAATAAGATCATGGCTGATCTGTCCCAGACCTCAACTCCACTTTCGTTCCAGCTCCTCATAGCCCTCAACCCCCTGATATTTCAAAAATCTATTTACTTCCTCTTTAAATACTTTCAGTGATCTAACCTCCACAACCCTCTGGGATAGAGAATTCCAGTCATTCACTACCCTCTGAGAGAAGAAATTCCTTCACATCTAAGTTTTAAATGAGTGTCCCCTTATTCTGTAACTATGTCCCCTAGTTTGAGATTCCCTCACTAGTGGGAACATCTTCTCAACATCTACCCTGTCTAGCCCCCTCAGAATCATGTATATTTCAATAAGATCACCATTACTCTCACTCCGAAATCTCTTCTTTCCCTTCTTGCAGGAGTAGAGTGCACAGAACATGAAGGAGAGGTAGAGAACTGGAGGTTGCTTGGCTGTCGGAGATGGGGGCCTCCCAACAACCTGGTGACAGAATTAAACTTCAGAGAGCCACATGACATACAATACTTGATGTCAGCAGTGAGTGAAATGGAATAGACAACTTAAAACATTCTTATCTTGATAGTTCTTATTCCTTTTTTTAACCTCCCACAGGGCCTTCAAGCATCCTGCGAAAGGTGGTGCAGGAGGACAACAATGACTTCTCAGATGAAGTCACTCCCATAGAGGGTGCACCATCTCAGGTCTCATGCAGACTTTGCGTCTCTCAGATACTCACACTTCAATGGGACTGGTAAGGAAGATAGTTGAGTTTTCACCTGGTGACTCACAAGTGAGCAAGGGGGTGGAGACAGAGGGAGCTGTGGACAGTTCACATCGGAGGGTGCAGGACACTCCAAGCTTTGCTCATCTGGATGCAGATGCTGAACCTCGGGGGCCATCGACAAAGAGGATACTTCTGGAGCAGCAGCAGAGGATGTGCAATATACTGGCAGATGCACAGTGCACCCTTGCAGAGAGTTTGTTTCAAGTATGTGTGGCATGACTTCACATACCTTTACAATAATGTCTTCGTCCATGGAGAGTGCAGCCACCTGCATGGAGAATCAAATGCAGCAATCAAATCAGTGAATTCAGGCCCATACCAATGGCCTGCACACTGGTATAAATTTAGTGGAGATGGCGGGGGGTCCTGAGGCCAGGCCGATAAGGGGACAGGATCCCTGCCTCGGTCCTTCGGAGCCCCCCTACCCCGGCACAATTTAACAGCGCTCAGGCACTTAACTGCCTGGTGCTGGGGTCCCCATTCCTTTAAGGACAGGGATCCCGCCACCAAGAGCTGCCAGCAAATCAGACAGCTGGCAGATCAGTATATTGGCAGTGCCACCAGGAGCAGTGGCCACTGCCAGTACTACACCAGGCTTGGAACCAGGCCTATTGTTGCTCTACAGAGAGCCAGTATTGACTCCGTGGGCTAAATGGCCTCCTTCTGTGCCGTTATGACTCTACAACTCTATGGAGCCTTGAACCTTGTTAAGCGTAGCAGTCGTCATTGAGGGCAGGATGTGGGGTTAATGGAACTATATCGCCGTTTCTTCACTGTCGCTGGGTCAAAGTCCTGGAACTCCCTTCCTAACAGCACTGTGGGTGTACCAATACCCCAAGGACTGCAGAGGTCAGGAAGGCAGCTCACCACCACCTTCTCCAGGGTAATTAAGGATGGGCAACAAATGCTGATCTTGCCAGCAATGCTCACATGCCATGAAAGAATTTAAAAAACATACTAATCACCAGCAAAAAAGAATATTCACACCAGCTGTAGGAGGAAACAAAGTAAATAAGCAAAATCTAAAATGTACATTTTGAATGACTGTACAAGGAAGTTTATGAAGCAATCATGGACCAGGATTTTCTTAGGGCTTTGGAAATCATCTAGGAGGTGGAAGGGGTGGTAAAATAATGATAAAAGGAATTGGGAGGGAAGCCTGCGTATTTACATCACAAGTGGGTAATACCAGAGGCAGCTGGACTGGCGGGAGGTCAAGTGGAATGTGGCGGGAATGTAATTAAGCCTGTCAAACAGGCAATTAATTGTGATTTTACCAGCTTTTTTCCATTTTACGAGGGGTGCAAGGGAGCAATGGAGCATCAGAGCCTCACCAGCAATAATGAAGAAACAACTCAGTGGGAGGTCAGTGTTGGCTGCAGTCGGCAACCATTGCAAGAGGAAGCATGGCTTGGTCGGCCATATGATACTGAGTAGACAGCGGCAGTGGCACAAACACAGTGGAGACAGTCTGGTTGTGTGTCCTCTGGTGACTTGGGACTTTTACGTACAGAGTAAAGGAGAGTAGTAGGCCCTGAGAACTGAGTGCAGCTAATTGCTATGGGCCTCATTCACTCAGGCTGTGTGACCTCCAGTGAGGAGGAGCATCAGAGAAGGACAGAACTGTAGCCACTGGGAGTGGGGCAGCAACTCCCAGAGGGGCAACAGGATCATGAGGCTGGAAGGGGTCAAGGATAGGGAGGGCACAGAGGGGCACATAACCAGTCTCTTTTGTGCCGATGACACTACTCACCAGAAGGGGTCTACTGTTAGAAGCTCAACTTCCTGCAAATGTTGAAACAGCAGTGTCGCCGAAGACTGCCAATACCTACCTTTTCACACCAATCTGGACAGTCAGGCTGAGAGGGCTGTAGGATTTGAGACCATCACTGGATTCTCCCATGTGCAGGGTGTCATTGCCTACATGCATGTGGCCAACAAGGCTCCTACAGACCATGCAGCAGCTTTCAACAGCAGGAAGGGCTATCAGGTAGAGGTCACGCGTTTGGAAGGTGCTCTCGAAGGAGACTTGGCAAGTTGCTCAATGTACAACTTGTCTGCAACCACCTCAAACGGATCTTTCAGTCTGTGCGAGATTACCGGGAAGCGGTCAACACGCCCACATGCTTGAGGCAGTCCCGGGTGTCTGACCTTTTCAAGGCCCCCTCGTGCCTTCAAGAATGGATACCGGTTGACAAGGACGACTCTCTGAAGAGATGGCTACTGACACTGATGCAAAACTCAAGCACAGATACAGAGGAGAGATATAACAGCTGCCACAGGACAACTCGAGCAACCATTGAGCAGGCCATAGGCCTCTGAAGATGCAGTTCAGATGCCTAGATAGATCTGGTGGAGCTCTTCAATATGCCCCAGCAAGGGTCCTCACCTATCGTGATTGTATATTGTGCTCTGCACAACCCCGCACTATAGAGGGGAAAAGCTTTGAACAATGAAGACATCCTGGAGCGCGATGCCTCCTCCAAGGATGAGGAGATGGAGGGGGATGGTGACTAGGCACAACAGGATGAAGACAAAGAGGAACAGCAGGCAAGATGCAATGAGATACATGCAAGGGAGGCTCACCACTCGCTAGTACAGTCACATTTCACATTTCAGCCTTACTTACACACCCAGTCAATCCAATAAGTTCTTCACCTTCTGCAGACCTGTTGCCGTTTCCTTGAATGTCCTTGTCGCTTCCCTGGACCCATCATCACATGAGACAATAGCATGGGAAATGCATTGACCTCATTCGGTGTGATCCACCCGACAAACCCTGTGCAGGAGACAGCAAACTGTTGATGGCCCAATCGTATGTAAAAAAGAAAAGGATTCTTTTTGTGGTGCACCATTTCAGAATTCATTAAAGACACATAAACAGCAAGGTGACATCCAATAACAAAATATAACCCTTGAAACGCAAATGCAGCTTGGTGGACTTTTTCACGTGCTTGCGGGTGCTCCTACATGGAGCTCCCCTTGCATTGTCAGCTGAGGTGGAGGCAGATTGTTGACCTTTCTACTACATGGCTTTCAATAGCATGGCGGTTGTCATGCCTTGGGGGTCCCAGCAGGAGCCACATCCGTCTCTGCGGCTTTGTGAGCTGCTGGCATCACCGTTAGAGGACAAGGATGCACCATCCATGCCAGGAGTGCCCTAAGAAGAGCCCCCAGATACTGTAGACAGCCACTCCTCTACACTTTAAAGGTACACTTGGCCCTCCCTGCTCACCTGAGGAGTCCGAGGACCTGGTGATGACTCCAGGCACCTCGTCCCCCTCTCACCCAGCCATTGCTCCACAGAGTTCATGGAGGTGGCAGTGGCATGCAGGTCTATGCGCACTTCTGGCATCCACTGGGAGATATACTGGATGTGGCTCCACATGAGTAGGGCCCTACCAAATTCAGAGTCAAATTTTACAAATTCCATGGTCATAGCATTTTAGGAATCATGAATTTCATGATTTCACATATTTAAATCGTAAATGTCACAGTGTCGCAACATACCATGAAAATGATCTATTTAAAACAAAACAAGACATGGGAGGTTTTGAGTTTCAAATAGTATTTATTGTATACTCAAAAACCATTGTAAAAACCTGACTATAAACAGGTCACATTCTTTACTCACTGAAGTCTGTGGTTGAATGTGAGCATGGGGCAACCGGTAACTGTCTCTTTCTTCATTCCCTGTCTCTGCACTGTGAACACCTGTCCATCTTTACATACAGCTCTCTCCAGTCCACAGAGTTTGTTAGAATTGTCAGACAACTCACATCATCTGAGACATCATCTCCTCACAACGTGTAGCAAAAACCTTTGGTAGGTCGTCCGTTGTAGTTTATTTGCAGCTACCATTTTGCACATTACGTTGAATGAATACCCACAGCTTTGGGTGATCAAGTTTTTCCAATGGTATGCTGGCACTTGCAAAAGTATCCACAGGTTCCATTGTAACCAACTGATGATTTTCTGTCGACTTCTTAAAAAGAGAGGAAATCATTGCTTGTTTTTTGTGTCTTTGTTTTCCAGCAGTACGGTGTCAGCTGCGATGGTTTACAGACTCTAAGTGGCACTGAATCATTGCCCACCATGTATGATCCAAAGAAACACTGCAGCTTGTACAAAACAGTATTCCACCATTGACATGCAGAATTTGGCTTCCAAATTCTTTCACTCCAAGTGCTGCAGTAATGGTTATGACTGTTTTTTATTTCCTTATTCTGGCATTCTCACTTGTCTGCTAATACCTGAGACTGCTTCTCTCAAAACTGCACCAGAAGCCCTCCCTCATCTACCAATCAGCCAGTTGAACCTTGTGTCAATCACTAAAATGCACGAAGTTCACAAAATGGCTGATTTCACAGAGGACCTGAGGACACAAGATTTCACAGTCAAGTGATGTATTTTTCATGGCCGTGAATTTGGTAGGGCCTTATCCATGAGGGTCGCCAACTTATCAATGGCTCCATGTGACCAGTGGTGCACACATGAGCACTATGCTTTGTGCTTACCAGAGGGTCTACTACACCCATCCAATAGGGGACTCACTCTCTTGGGGCTTCACACCCACCTCACCATCAATGATAGACTTCCTTGCCTCCTTGCCTTCCAGCTCCAGCGCCTTTTCCTCCATAGGCGTGAGGATCACCATGTATGGCATGTCGCCTCCAGTTCTTGATCTTTTCCTTGCGTTGTGAGCTGTCTTTTCCTGCAAGTACATAATTTACCATTGTTACTCACCCATCAGAGACACACATGTCACCAATGCTGTTTGCAGCCAAGCTGTCCATTATGGTGCCACAGGCACGCCTCCTGCATGTGGCCAATCAGTACTGGCTGTACAGGAGTCACCTCTGCCTGACCAGTGTCATGCATAGAGAGTCCAACATGCATCTGACAGCCAATACTGATACCTGGGCATTTCCTCTAATTGGTTGGGCACCTCCTTCTCTAATCTCATAGTCATCTTCAGCCACATTTAAGGCTACAAGCTTAATGTTATGCACCTTGCTAGAACACATCAGGTCATTGACTCTTTTTTGGCTCGACAGCCATGTGTGTGGGACAACCCCACAGCTGCTGAACTCCTCTGCTACCTCCATCCATGCCTGTTTGGTTTGACAAGCTGGTCTCTTCTTCCTGTCCTGAGGGAATGGGACTTCCCTCTGAACATGTGCAGCCTGGAGGAGCACCTCCAGGGAGGCAGCAATGAAATCAGTGAATAGTGGAGTGACTCTTTATCTTCCCTCGGCCATTTCAGCAATTTGTGCAGTTACCAGGACTCTCTTGCTGTTCCGTTGAGGGCTGCTGAATGTACAATGTGTGCTGACTGCCTTTTAAAGATGGCACCAGCGTTACCTGAGCCGGAACTTCCTCCCGCTTATGTTACCTAACTGGCCAGCTGTCCCGCCTGCTAGCCATTAATTAGCCAGCACTGAGGATATCATGTTCGTAACTTCAACCCCTCCCCTACCTCCCCCCCCCATATGGCCCTGCCACCCACTTTCAGTCCCAACGTCGGGACTTGGTTGCTGCCGGTAAAACCCTGGCCATTGTTTCACCATTGTCCATGATGCTAACAGGCTTGCCTGTTTACTAATACCTTAGAGACTTCTCTCCAGGGCCTCAACACTGGAATCATTACATAAATGCTGTTAACATCTGTCCTGGTGCAAAATTAGAGTATCAAATAGATTTAATACAGAATTAGTGGTTCAAAACAGGACTGTCATCAACAAATGGATAATTATGACCATCCGTTTTTAAATGGTTCCGCCTCAAAATCCACCAGGAAAAAAAACACACTGGAATCATGTTGGCATTAAAGTTGCATCACATGTTACAAGTAACATTCCGTGATTTATGCAGACCTGGAAAACAGTCTAGCAGGCTGTCTGTTATGGTGATATGTCCTTATGGCCTGAATTTTCCATTGAACAACACTTTCTTCACAATGAGGTAAGGAGGGAAAGAACTACCATTAAATCTCAAGGTCTAACTTCGACTATGTCACGACTTTTATTTACATTTATATTTATACTTAACAGTTAAAATATGACATCAATCTCACACTGTAACGGCATTACAACAAAGTATTCTGAGGAGCAGCAGTGAAGAGGTTAAGTTATCGTGTGTCTTTTCTGTGTTTTCACCAACTTGCTTTGTATCAAATTGACATGTAGAGCAAATGGTAAGACATTATGCAGTCAATTAAATCAAAAGCTTTTGATATGACATAGAGGGCCTGTGCACAGGCTGTCATAAAAGCACCTGGGAACCATTACCATTCACACTTATCTTATACCATGCCAAGTGTAAGACAACATAAAAGTGCAGCTGGCACATTTTCCCTTTTTACATATCTTCCCATCTATACTTTGCAATTGAGTGCAAAATTCCAAACACTTCATTATTTCCAAAGGATAAACAATGTGGGGTTGGGGGTGGGGGGGGGGGGGGGGGGGGTGGCGTGGAATTTAAAGCTCTCCTCTGGGGCAGGCTTGGAGGTGGGGAGAGCATATAATTGGGTGGGATGGTGGCAGAGGAGACCCCGCCACCTTCCCGCCTCCACTAAACTTAAGTCCGGGGTGAGAGAGCCTGTGAATGACCTTCCCGTCCCGCTGCCAACTGAGGCCCTTAAATTGTCAATTAATGCCCAATTAAGGGCCTCATCCCGCCACTGCCACGATTAGCCGAGTGGCAGGCAGGCCTGTCACTGCACAGGAAGCACGGCAAGTAAAACCGTGCTGGTTGCTTGCCGGCTGCAGGATGAAGCGGGGGCATGGGGGATCTCTTGTTAAAAGGCACTTAGTGCCTGAATAAAGGACCTGGCATCTGGAAGGGAGTGGCGGGGGGGGTCACGGTGAGATCCTTGCTGCCAACCCCTCGACAATCCCTCGCCCATGACCCCCAGCTCATAGCCCTCCCGCCCTGAACTACCTGTTGCCTAGGTCCAGCACTGCTCCCAGGCCTCGAGTGGGTGCTCAACCAGCAGTTCTCAGAGGGCGGGACTTGCGTCGCCGGGGTCCCTGATCCTGTGGAAGGCCCCCTGCTATCCTTTTAAGTGTCTAATTTGGCACTTGATTTTGTAGAGAAGGGGCGATGCAGGGTTCTTGGCGGCATTTTTGCAGGATGTCGAGACCCCCATCGCCCGGAAAAATCCCAGCTGAGGTGTTTAACTTTTTAGGTTTTCTGATGTCATATTTTAAATGGCTGTTTGCTAATTTAACTTGATTGGACTAAGGTAATGTTAGTGCTCGTTAGCTCCTTTGGGCATTTTAGGAGTTACATTTCCCCAAAGATTTTTGCATTTACATCAAGATCACTTCTCAAGAGCCACTCAATGCTACATTTTGTTTCCTTTCCAATTGGAGGCCTGAGCTTGAATCCAGCCAGACTGACAGGATGAAAGTCTTGTTTTTCTTCTAACTATAAAGATCCTCTGCAAAACTATTTCATCCAGGCTCAAGGTAGATTCTGTGGTTGTGAGCCATAGCACAATATTCAGCAGACAGTTGACAGACTCACTTAGAAATGCCACAAGGATGTCTGGTGCAGGAAACAGAAGTCTTTTGAGATTAGGGTTAAGCTATATCGAGATAACATTTGTCTAGGCCTGTAGCACAAAATGGGTGCTAGAAAATCAACAGCCCATTTTACATTTCACCCGATGTGCTTTTCCATTCAAATCCCCTGAATTACCATCAGCTCTTAAAGAGTGCCGCCTCAAATCTACCAGAGGAGAGATGAATACAGGAAAGAGGCTAGGTTGGAGGCTCTTTGGGGCCTCAATTCATTAGTGACTGAAACTAGATGTGATTTGTGGGGTGCATAGCCAATGCATGCCTGAATGGAAAGCTCCAAGGACTGCCCTAAATTAGCCATAATACAATTGGGTGGCCCAACACAGCTCGTCAGTTGGAAGCTGACCAATTTCCACCAGTTCGGTCTGTGGGCCGGGGCCAACTAGTGAGTCTGGAGGTAAGGAATGTCGGTAATGGGTTGAGATTGAGCACGGGGCTGGCAGCTGTTGAAGTTTTAATGTGGCAACAGGATGAGCACTCCGGCATATTAATGTTGTACAATAAGGTAAGCTAAAAGATTTATCAGCTGGCTTTTTCTGCAGCTTCTAGTGGTTTCTACTTAGGCTGCTGTAGAGCCTGAAAAAATAGTTGGGAGTTTGCAGCATTGAAAGATCTAATTACTTTTAACCAATTTTTCAAACGTATTCAGAAGTGGTGCAAGAGGCTCATTTTAATATTGAAATGAGGCCTGTGCTTGTTGCTAGCAGCCACCATTGCTGCCTTAAAAAAAGCAGAGCCAAATTTAGCAAGGGCCCAGTCACATGTGAAAATCTGATGCTGGCATTCTCACTGCAAAATCGTAATAATTATTCCAATTTACACGTGCTTAGCCTTTGTGCCAGCTACCTTACTTAATCCAGTTCCTGATCTACTACTCTTACAAAGTGCTCACTGAATGGCACAACATTGAGCAGCGGGTGGCATTTTGCCGATAAGGGAAACAAATGATACTGTGGTATACTGACTTGACTAAATTACCAAATAATATTGTTATTGGATATTAGTAATGGGCTGGCATTCTAACCAGCTTTCTCAGGTACAGTAGTATGGATGGATAGGAAAGGCAGAGACAGACAAATTACAACTAGAAAAGAGAGATATATTCTGAACAGAATAGCTATAAAAAGGGATTAATAAAGGTGGTTTGGGAAATCAGTTAAAAAGCAGTCCAACTGTGAAAAGTGTACAAAGTTACACAAAGGACATATTAAACTGAAAAGAAAATTTGTGCAAGATTTATTCAAAGCTTCTTTTTCTAAATACAATTCAATTAATAAAGCAATTACTTTCATTTTCTTTGTTAAGTTTTTGTAGCGCAATAGGCTTGGAACTTAATGCAGCCTTAGAAAATTTAATTCTTCTGCTGCTGCCAGCAAAGGATGACAAGATTGCCTACTGTGCAAACAAGTGGGCAATAAAACATGTAATAAAACTTAAATGAACAAGGCCTGTTGAAGTTAGGTATTTTGGTTCATCTGCTGCAGTTTCTCGTGTTTCTGATGTTTTGGGACATGTGCAGTTTCCAGTATGCTTACTTACCAAAAGAAAGAAAGACTTTCAAATGTTAATTTTTTCTGTTACATAGAACATAGAACACAGAACAGTACAGCACAGTACAGGCCCTTCGGCCTACAATGTTGTGCCGAACCTTTAACCTACTCTAGGATCAAACTACCTACATACCCTTCATACTACTATCATCCATGTACCTATCCAAGAGTCGCTTAAATGCCCCTAATGTATCTGCTTCTACGACCACCGCTGGCAGTGCATTCCACGCACCCACCACTCTCTGTGTAAAGAACCTACCTCTGACATCTCCCCGAAACTTTCCTCCAATCACCTTAAAATTATGTCCCCTGGTGATAGCCCTTACCGCCCTGGGAAGAAGTCTCTGGCTATCCACTCTATCTATGCCTCTCAACATCTTGTACCCCTCAATCAAGTCACCTCTCATCCTTCTTCGCTCCAATGAAAAAAGCCCTACATTTTTCATAAATGCAAATGTTTTCAAGCAAAATCAAATGAAGTCAGGACAGGCACAAAATAGGGGTCTCAATATCCTAACTTTTAAAAATTGCATGTCTGCCAGCATTCTCACCAGACTAACATAAATAAACATTAGACAGTTAGAAATGGTAAATACATGTTTGGTATTAGCTCTATGAATGTGCATAATACACTTCTATCTAAATTACATGTCATCTGCCAGGTACATGCCCATTCCTCCAATACATCTTTTTTTTATATTCTTTCATGGGATGTGAGCATCAATGGCAAGACCAGCATTTATTGCCCATCACTGATTGTCCTTGATAAGTTGCTGGGTGGTGAGCCGTGTTCTCGCACCACTGTAGTCCTTGTGGTGTAGGTACATCCACAGTACTGTTAGGAAGGGATTTCCAGGACTTTGGCCCAAAAACAGTGAAGGAATGGCGATACATTTGCAAGTCAAGATGGTGTGTGGCTTGGAGGGGAACTAGCAGATTGTGGTGTTCCCATGCATCTACTGCCCTTGTTCTTCTAGGTGGTAGAGATCGTGGCTTTGGAAGGTGCTGGTGAAGGAGGGTTGGTGAGTTGCTGCAGTGCATCTTGGTGGTGGACAGAGTGAATGTTTAAGGTGGTGGATGGGATGCCAATCAAGTGGGCTGCTTTGTCCTGGATAGTGTTGAGTTTCTTGAGTGTTGTTGGAGCTGCACTCTTCTAGGCAAGTGGAGAGCATTCCATTACACTCCTGCCTTGTGCCTTGTAGATGTTGGACAGACTTTGGGAAGTCAGGAGGTGAGTTACTCACGGCAGAATTCCCAGCCTCTAACCTGCCCTTGTAACCACAGTATTTATATGGCTGATCTAGTTAAGTTTCTGGTCAATGGTGATCCACCCACCCAGAATGTTGCTGGCAGGGAATTTCAACAATGGTAATGCATTCCACGTCAAGGGGAGATGGCTAGCTTCGCTCTTCTTGGAGATGCTCATTGCCTGGCACTTGTGTGGCACAGATGTTACTTGTTATTTATCAGCCAAAGCATGAATGTTGTCCAGATCTTGCTGCATGCGGGCATGGGCTGCTTCAGCATCTGAGGAATCGCGAATGGTATGGAACATTGTGCAATTGTTAGCGAACATCCCCACTTCTGACCTTATTTTGGAAAGAAGGTCATTGATGAAGCAGTTGAAAATGGTTGGGTCTCGGACACTACCCTGAGGAACTCCTACACTGATATCCTGGAGTTGAGATGATTGGCCTCCAACAGCCACAACCATCTTCCTTTGTGCTAGAATTAATTCTAGTCATTTTGCTGTTCGTGAAGGTTCGAACATAAGCACAAATATTTGTGTCATTTACAATTGTGGACATTTTCCATAATGACTTCCGGAATACATTGCTTGAAAGAATGGTGAAAGCATATTCAGTAGAAATTTCAAACTGAATTAGGTAAATACTTGAAAAGGGAAAATTTGAAGGACTAGAGGGAAAGAGCATGATGTGGGACTAATTGGAAAGCTCTTTCAAATAGGCACGATGGGCTGAATGGCCTGCTTCTGTACTGTATGATGCTATGATTCCAGATCATTAACATAGATAGTAAAGAACAAAAGTCCTAACACTGATCCTAATGGGACTTCACCTCTAACTGGCAGAGCCAGTGCCATTAATTCATAACAAACTCTACGATCTCCTCTAAGATCACAAGCAATTTTTTTTATCCAAACCAGAATCTGCCTTCCACTCACACAAGTCTGTCTTATACAGATCCCATGGCTAGAATTTTACATTGTGGTGGTGGCCCCACTCACCTGCTTAAAAGTCAGGGGCGAGACGACCTCCGCCGGGCCTGGAAGCCACGCTACTATTTTGCGTGGCCCAAGCCTTTAATTGGCCTCGGTCAAGACTTCTGCCCCCTCCAAAGCAGGAAGTCTCGCCTCCAAGAGGTGCCAGTCAATCAGAGGACAAACAGCTAACTAGTCCCAGCGGCACCACTGGGAGCGGTGGCCACTCTTGGGACTGCATGCAGCCAGGACCAGCAACAATGGAGGAGACCCCAGAAAAGGTAAGGGGGTTTGAGCCTCGCCAGGGACAATTAACTGGGCCTGGCAAGACGGGGAGGGTGGAGTGGGGGTTGATCGAGAGAGCGGGGGGGGGGGGGGGATGCGTGGGAGGTGTTCCATGCCAGGGCGGCTTGTGCCACTGGGAGGGCACTCCATGGAGCACAGTGTCCTCGATCAGAAGGGCCCTCGAAGCCTGCAAAGGAGGCTGCCAGGTACAATTGGGCAGTCTGCTCAGGTGCTGAAATACCCATCCACCGTTGGTAACATACCAGCAATGGCGGGAGGAGGCCCTTAAGTGGCCAATTATTTGGTCACTTAATGGATTCAATTGGCCTGGGCCGGGCAGGCCATTTGCCACCTCCTCCGCCTCTGGTAAAACAGCAGTGAGCACATAGGCAACAGGATCAGCAACCACCACCCCCCCCCAACCGCCTCCCACTCAATTTTATGTACCCTCCCCACACTTCCCAGCCCAGTCCCGGGGGGCATAAAATTCCGGCCCAAGTCGCTGTCTTATAAAGTAGCCTACCTCATCAAAAGCCTTTTGAGTTTACAAGTATGCTAAGTCAACTGGACTACCTTCATCCAACAACCCTATCAAGAAGTTCAACCTGATTTGTGAGACATGATCTTCCTTTCCAGCAGCCACATCAAGTGTCTCTAATGACCCGTTCTCTGTCCAGATATTTATATAGAGTATCTTTAACGATCCCTTCTAGCAACTTGCCTATAACCAAAATTACACTAATGGTTTTATAATTTCCTATTTCTTGCTTGTTGCCCTTCATTTAAAATTGGTACAACATTATACCATGTCTACTCTTGATTCGAGCAAGCTGTTTTATATATAAAGGGGTAGAAACTCATCTCAGTCAATGGCACAAAGCACAGTATTGGACCACCTGGCCATTATAAGCACCTAATATTCAGTTCCATTGCAGTCAATGGAATTAAATTTGGTGCTGCACATAACGGTGGCCAATCTGATACTACCCGTTTTGCACCACTGCCTGAGATGGATTTTGACCCCAAAGAGCTTACGTAGCACATCTCCCATTTTTTTCAGCACCCTCAGATGAATGCCATCAGGGTCACATGCCCATTCTGATTTACGATCCCCTATTCTTTACAGATTATATTTGTATTCACTTTTACATTTGCAGCTCTTGTGTTCACTGTATGTTGCATTTATGATAACTGAGAATGTCTACTGATGTGAAGAATGATGAAATGTGCTGGGAGCTCACCTGAATCTATTTATTTATTTTATTTATTTTGAGATGCAGCACTGAAACAGGCCTGTTGGCCCACCACATCTGTGCCAACCAACAACCACCCATTTATACTTCTTTTGGGCCTCCTTATCTCGAGAGACAATGGATACGCGCCTGGAGGTGGTCAGTGGTTTGTGAAGCAGCGCCTGGAGTGGCTATAAAGGCCAATTCTGGAGTGACAGGCTCTTCCACAGGTGCTGCAGAGAAATTTGTTTGTTGGGGCTGTTGCACAGTTGGCTCTCCCCTTGCGCCTCTGTCTTTTTTTTTAATACTAATCCTACATTAACCCCATATTCTCTACCACATCCCCACCATTCTCCTACCACCTACCTACACTAGGGGCAATTTACAATGGCCATTTACCTATCAACCTGCAAGTCTTTGGCTGTGGGTGGAAACCAGAGCACCCAGTGGAAACCCATGCAGACACAGGGAGAACTTGCAAACTCAGCACAGGCAGTACCCAGAACTTAGCCGAGGTCGCTGGAGCTGTGAGGCTGCGGTGCTAGCCACTGCGCCACTGTGCTGCCCATCTGCCCTGAGTAATCCTGTAATGGCCCTGTGCAGTTCTTTATCTCCTTCTAACTCCTAACATAGCTAAACGTTAAAGAAAGTAATATTAAGATGCACTTGTCCTTCTTCCAGCATCTTTGTAGTCCAAGCAAAGTTTCAAAACAGAAATTCTTAATTACATAATTCTTTATGAATTGCTTAATTCTTGGCCCAATCTCATCATACTGTATCAGCCCAACCCAGTGACTAGGTGCGATGAAGCTTCCTGCCAGAAGATTTCAACAGATGAAAAACAAGTCACTTCTTCATAAATCAAGAATATTTTTCCTTCTTATATTGATTAATGATGTGCTACATTTCACACATATAAAAGCATGTGCTTAATCAAGTAATAATGAAGTTATGCACTTTCAGACTGTTCTAGTCCAATTCCTAAAAAGATGCCAAAAGAGGCACAGTTCTGGTAACAGAAATGATGGTAATTGGCTTCAATGAAACAAGATAATAGAGCTTTAAGAAATTATTCTTATTGGATGTATAAAAGTCGTGCTAATCAAAACACATCTGAATCATGGCACAGTACAAGTAAGCTCTAATGAGTTAGAATTTGGAATAAGTATTTAATAATTAGAACAATCCAACTGAAAAAAATATTCAATAATTAGATAGGACGCAAACCTCCACCTGGATATGATTTATGTTATTAGGTCAATCATTCTACCAAGTGCCACGGTGGAAGTGTGGTCAAGTTGAAGGGGTACAGCATCCCACATACATTTAATTCACCTTGGCATAGGTTCAAATGAATTATTGAAGTCACTAGCAATTTAGTAATAAGGGAGTTATGTTGAACAGATGACTCATCTGCCAATCCCAGCACCTTGCCTGGAGTCAGCATGCTGCACTTTAATCTTTTAGATTTTTGTTCTTCTGTCTTCGTCCATTCTCTGCGAAACGCTTCCATTACAGGAACATTGTTTTGAGAATCTTTCCATGGAGTAGGCATTTCCAAGTATGATATGGCTGAAACTCTTAGATTTAATAGAACTATGTATTGTAGTTCAACATTTCTGCAATCGGGAGATTGCAGACACAATGGGCTGGATTTTTGTTACAGGGTCCTGATCCCGATGTTGGGCTGAATTCTGGGTTGGGAACTCAGAGCAATCTGTGATGAGACGGCCAATTAAATGACCATCTGCGAAAGCTCCATCCAATTAAGGATGGTGGGTGGGCTCCTGAGGCTGGGGGGACAATAGGAGGCTCTCTTGCACGAACAGAGCGGCATACCACTGTCAGAGGAGGGAGCTGTCAATGTAGGCAGGTGAAAGAGAGGGCACCTCAAGATGGAGGTGCCCTCCTAAGACTTTTTAAAAACTTAAAATTATAAAGATGCCACAGCCAGGCCATCATCATAGAGGGGGTGCCCTTTCACAGGACCGCTAGTGGTTGCAGCTGTGGCTTTCTGCCAATTCCGGTTGTGGAACAGCATTAAATTGTAGGATGGCATGCTGCCTTCCCTCCCACCGTGCCCCCTCCCCCCCACCCCCCACTCCCTGGTCTGCTACCAGGAGGCCACTTCCATCCCTTGTATGGGTTTCGGCGAAATTCCAGTATCATCAGCAGAGTGTCCTTAATAAGCCCTATAGGTTGTGCAACTGGCTACCCCTCATCCAATCCAACATATTTAAAAAATGGCCCTGAGGCTGAAAAATGCCAGCAAACTGGCATGCAGTCAGTAGCGGGAAATTGCAGGCCTTCTCACCTTTGTATCCCTTCAAAGATCCGGCCCAAAAGCCGCAATATTTACAGACAGCCAGGGAGGAAATGGGGGTCCAAGGGGTGGGGTGTGCTTCTGGCAGTCCCGAAACCTGGAAATTCAGGTGATGTGGAGTTCCTGCCAAATTTTAACAGCAGGACCACATTTAAGTTTATTTCTCCATTTCCTAGCTAGCAGCCAGTCAGACTGAGGGGTTGGCTGACTGTCAGGGGAGTGAGGTTCGTGGAAGCACTCCGCTGGAAGGCCACAGCAGGGCTAACAACAGTGGGGCCTCAGATCGCAGATTACGAGAGATCGAGGGGGCTTTAGGTATGGATGGGGGCGCGGCAGATCACATCTGGGATGGCTGCCACAGCTTATGTTTTAAATAGATGATTTTGAATGTCATAGAAAAAGCATTCATTTTCTAGTCAGCATGCATTCTCTCTCCTACTCCTGATCTGATGCTGATCTACCTTTGGATAATTTATTTTTATGTTATTTTATGAAGGATTGTAACCAAAGCAATAATAAATGTGAATGTGTCTGTAGGATCTGGTGTTTCCTTACTAGGATTTGTTTTATCTCTCATCCGTTGCTTTATTATTAAACAGTCATCAGTGTGGTAAAGACCCTAATATACATATGACTTCATTTTTCTTATTACTAAGCAACAGATATTAGTAACAATGCCAAAGTCCCATGTTACAGAATCCTCTGCTGTAACATTTAACTGTCATTGGTAAAGATAACCACAAGACTGGGGAAAATGTTAGTTCCACAATTTGGAGAGCACAACAACTGTGAAAGGTTTAAGCTTGTCACGCACCAGACAACTACCAACCAGTCTTTTTCCTTCAAGCTTTCCTCAAAACATTATGCTGCTTATATCATCTCCCCACTTTTCCAAACTACTTTATGAAAATATACTAAACAAAGAATTGTCTGGTGACAACTTACAATAGTTGGGAAGCTTCAAGTACTTTTTCACACTTTCTCCAGTAAACAATGCTACAAGTTTGCGACAGTACAATTTCTTTGTGTCATGCTGAATGTTACCTATTAAGCTAAAAATTGGCCATCAGAAGACAGCTCTACGCCAAAATCAAACTTTGATCATGCTGATATACAAAATCAGAATTTTTGTTTACAATATGATGTGAAAATTATCTATGCATGCTTCTGCTGGGAATGGGGCAAGGTGTTAAGGAGGTTAAGAAACAGGAAAGTCTCCATTAATTCGATTTATCAACATGCATGATGCACATCATTGTTGGTTAAGTATGGAATCTTTGAGCAAAGAAAGAGCAAACTGAAAGATATTGACCAAATGCAGGTAATTGGACAAAGAAAAGAAAACTCTTTACTGTTAAAGATTTCACAGATCAATAGCATTGCCATTGAACTTAGCCCTCATGAAATATATATCCCAATTATATCCCGACTTTCTTGTTGATAAGAGTCAGTTGCTATTTTTATTTTATTACAGAAATTCTTCAAACATATGAAGGGAAGAATTATTTTAATCGTTTTTTACAGTTAAATCTACTTGCTTACAACAGAGCTGGAAGCAAATTTAAAGGTACAAGCTATGATTTTCCAATAACACCTTTCACTTCTTATTTAAAACTTTTCATCTGTCACTCACAAGCCACACGTTCAACTTTTCACCAGTATATCTTTCTTTCTTCACCCTCCAATTCTGTGTTCAACAACTACACATACTCGGTGATTTTGATATTCATCCCAACTCCCCTTGCCCTCTCCTCCAAATTTGCCACTGTCCTGTCTTCTCTAAATGTTTCTCTTCATAAAGATTTCCCCAACCATATTCATGACCACACTCGACCTCACCATTGTCAGATCTCCCTACTCCCATGAGCTTGGTCACCAACAAGACCATCTATGGCAACCTCATCTATTTCAACCCCAACTCCTTACCAAATGGATAAATGCTGAGAGACTACGACTACAAGGGCCATACATATAACTGGCACATATTAGAAAAGCACTTTGTGCTTGCTAAGTGACAGGCCCTGCCATCAGTTCAGAGACTTGGAATATTTACTCTTAAGAGTCATCATAAAATAGTGACCCTACTAATAATGTTTTCAATTTCACTTCAACATAAGTATGTGGGTAATGGGGGAATGAATGTTATCTAATGATGTTACTGGCTATTGAATATACACTTGATAAAAATCAGCAATATTTTACAATTTATGATATTTAAGTACAGTAACGACTTATCATGACATTCATTTATCATAGGGCATTGATGTGTAACACATCCTGATATATTTCTCTCCCCAGGAATGAGTGGTGTTGACATTAATCAAATTTCTGCTCCCGCCCATCAGCCAGCCTTGCTGTCGTTCCTGCCAGTATTGGGCCCAGGAATTAAAATAGCTCAGGCCTTGTATTGAATGCACCATGGGGTTTACCTCCCCTCCCTGCATACCACCTGCCCAAAGGTCCACAGAGTTAAAATTAACCCAGTGATCAGCAGCCTTATTTATCCTCTTTCATGATAAATGGGGTTTACATAAATAATTCATCATCATTTTTGCCCTGAAGAAGCAATCTTGCTTAGTTATATTTAGGTATAGGAAATCAATTCCATTTGAGATTCCTTTGGCTACCTTAGGCTTAATACATTTCTTAAAAATATAAGTTAGCTTTACGTTACTACTAACTTGCAGATTGGGCTGGTGGATCCACTCTAATTCCTATTAATTTGGTAAACCTATTTTGCCATCAAAAATGATCGCTGTATACTGGTGAAACCAGTTTCATAACATCCATATACCCATTGTATAATAAAATCTGCTAATACACAAATTGAATTTACACGTGGCAGATGTTATATTACAAAAATTAATAGCCGTAGATGGTTTATAAAAGCTGTTAATTTTAAATACAAGGAAGAAATATTATTTGTAAGGCATACAGTTTGTGAACACTATTCACAATGTGTTTGAAAGAAAAACTGAGTACTTTAGAAGTTGGAAAACTAGAGGTGTGTATTTCTGCTGTGATGACATTTCTGAAATAAAAGATTTAAAAGATTTAAAGATGCCTTTAAATTACAGATGAAAGATTTAGGATTGATGTACAGTACCTTTCTGATACTGTTTGCTTTTCCAGTCTGATTGCCTACCATTGGTGTTGCACTGCAACCCAAATATTAATTGTTAATGAATGTTGAGGCCTTATCTGGTAGACATGTTTGAAGTTGTATTTTATTCCATTAGTTTTGTTACCCTTACTGAACTAAACAATTCAGCCGGCTATGCAATTTAGCAATAGCAAACTAACAAGAGGCAAGTGCCATTTTAAACCAGGATCAAGAAAAGTCAATTATATTTTTCATTGCATTTTTTAAAGCAAACTATTAATGGCTGTCATTTATTTGTGGCAAGGTTCAGCCAAAGGAGTCTTTTTTCTCTCCATAAATATAAAGAAAATACTAACCTGTAGCAATTCCATGTTTAAATGTGATTATGGACCCTAGAGGTGCAAGTGTTCTTGTAACTGAAATACTAGCTTTTCTTGCAAGGCTGCTCTTTATCTTTTTGACAAGTTCCTCTTGAACAGGCACAGAAAGCATTATTGCTAAAACATATCCTTGAAACAGTCAAACTTTCTTCAAAAGTTAATAGAACTTTTTTCATCTTTCTCATCAAAGAACTGGCTACCTTTCAGCAAGCAGGGTCACCTTTGTCTTGGTCTAGCTTCATAAATCAATCATAATCCCCAATAACTGATTTAAATCCCTGCCACTGACCTGTTGCCATGACAATTAATTATCCTGTACCTATCCAGGCAAATCTTTCTGACAGCAAAATGAATGGAATATTGTGCTTTCCCTGGGTCCTTCTGAACCTCAGTCTTCACCCACCTACCTTCTTGATTTCTAATTGATACCATCAAATATCCCACACAACACTGACAGGTATATTATACAGACTCATGATACTGCATTATATGTTCTTGGTGCTGAAGCTGGTTTTGTCAATTTTGTGCTTATGGATAATTGATTGTGTGCTCTATCCCAGTAGAAAATGTTCAAGGTTATTTGGGAGATTAAGAAACATTCTAGCTTCCATTAACTATTAGCATCCATTAAACACAAGTTTCAGCATTTAACAGGTATATAAGTTTCAATACAAGAATTTGTTGTTAAGCATTTTAAAACCCATGGTGTGTTTATGTTTCTTATCACTTTTCACTATAGGAAACATTTTAAAGAAAAAAAAATTGCCATGGAAAAGAACATAAAGCTAGATGAGAGTCACAATGGGGCAATTTAAACTATTTATCGAAAAAGAGACAAAATTCATATCTGGAACATTTGTTATCAATGACTTTTAATCAGAGAACACGAGATTTTGAAGTAAATATATGTATATATCGTCTTTTCCATGCTATCTGAAATGATGAGTATTCATTCTGGCTGTCTCGATTACATAGAGCTAGCCCAAAAAAAGAAAGTTACTTTTATGAAATACGCACAGTGGCGCAGTGGTTAGCACCGCAGCCTCACAGCTCCAGGGACCCGGGTTCGATTCCGGGTACTGCCTGTGTGGAGTTTGCAAGTTCTCCCTGTGTCTGCGTGGGTTTTCTCCGGGTACTCCGGTTTCCTCCCACAAGCCAAAAGACTTGCAGGTTGATAGGTAAATTGGCCATTATAAATTGTCACTAGTATAGGTAGGTGGTAGGGAAATATAGGGACAGGTGGGGATGTTTGGTAGGAATATGAATATAGGATTAGTGTAGGATTAGTATAAATGGGTGGTTGATGTTCGGCACAGACTCGGTGGGCCGAAGGGCCTGTTTCAGTGCTGTATCTCTAATCTAATCTAATCACTTCTACTGGGACTTCCAAAGATGAACTGTCTTATCGACTACAGAACTGTTGAATTTATCCAGACAAACTCTGACCACTCTGGAGGAAATGCTGAGGTGGAAGTGTGGAGGTGAGGAGAGGGTGTGCTGGGTCCCATCAAACATTGCCTCTAAGCTGCACAGGTGCACAGTCTTGCAGCAGTACAGAATTTACCATGTAAGAAACAAACAGGCAGTACCCAAAAAGTGGTCCCATTAAGATTTGCAACAAATGCAGCCTAGTAGCAATCTGAAACAGACCACAGAGTGCAACAAATGGGCTGCAGACAGCAAAAGGAAATTAGAAGGAACATTGGTTCCATCACCTGGCAAGAAATCCTTGAAGTCTCCAAAGTGGGCCCCATATCCCTGCGAAATTAGGGTTTTTTTTTGTTTGTTTTAGAATCATAAGTCAAACTCAAATACATCCTACATTTTCTTTAACAGGGAGCTATTAGGGCTGAAAATTTGTGGTCGTCCAAGTGGGCCAGTTTCCTCAAAGTCTCCTCATAAGACAATTCTGCCATCCCAGGGATTAGTCTGGTGAATAAAAGCAAAATACTGCGGATGCTGGAAATCTGAAATAAAAACAAGAAATGCTGGAACCACTCAGCAGGTCTGGCAGCATCTGTGAAAAGAGAAGCAGAGTTAACATTTCGGGTCAGTGACCCTTCTTCGGAACTGACAAATATTAGAAAAGTCACAGGTTATAAGCAAGTGAGGTGGGGGTGGGGCAAGAGATAACAAAGGAGGTCTAGATTGGACCAGGCCACATAGCTGACCAAAAGGTCACGGAGCATTAGTCTGGTGAACCTCTGTTGCACTCCCTCTATGGCAAGTATATCCATCCTTAGATAAGGAGACCAAAACTGTACACAGTAGTCCAGGTGCGGCCTCACCAAGGCTCTATACAATTGCATCAAGACATCTTTACTCCTGTAGCAAAACCCCTTGCGATGAAGGCCAACATACCATTTGACTTCCTAATTGCTTGCTGCACCTGCATACTAACCTTTAGTGACTCATGAACACCCAGGTCCCTTTGGACATTAACACTTCCCAACCTCTCAACACTTAAGAAATATGCTGCCTTTCTGTTTTTTCTACCAAAGTGGATCACTTCACACTTAATCACATTATATTCCATCTGCCATGTTCTTGCCCATTCAGTTAGCCTGTCCAAATCCCCTTTAAGCCTCCTTGCAACCTCCTCACAACTTACTTTCCCACCTAGTTTTATGTCATCAGCAAATTTTGAAATATTGCATTTGGTCCCCACATCCAAATCATTTATATAGATTGTGAACTGCTGCGGCCCAAGCACAGATCCTTGCGGTCCCCCACTAGTAACAGCCTGCCATCCTAAGAATGACCCATTTATTCCTACTCTCTGCTTTCTGTCTGTTAACCAATTCTCAATCCATAGCAGTATATTACCCCCAATCCCATGCGCTCTAATTTTGTTTACTAACCTCCTGTGTAGGACCTTATCAAAAGCCTTCTGAAAATCCAAATACACCACCTCCACTGGTTCGCCTTTATTTATGCTGCAAGTAATATCCTCAAAAAACTCCAGCAGCTTTGTCAAACATGATTTCGTTGTCATAAATCCATGTGGACTCTTCCCATTCATATCATTATTTTCTAGGTGTCCAGTTATCACATCCTTTATAACAAATTCTAACATTTTCCCTACTACTGACATCAAACTAACAGGTCTGTATTTCTCCATTTTTTCTCTTGCTCCCTTCTTAAATAGTGGGGTTACATTTGCTACCTTCCAGAATCTATAGAATTTTAAAAGATAACCAATGCACTCTCCATCTCTATAGCCACCACCTTCAATATTCTGGATGTAGCTCATCTGGTCCAGGGGATTTATCAACTTTCTAGCCAACTAATCTTTTGAGTACTACCTCTTTATTGAGACTAATTTCTTTCAGTTCCTCATTTTTACAAGTCCCTTGGTTCCCTAGTTGTTCTGGAGATTTTCAGTATCTTCCTCTGTGAAGACAGACACAAAGTAATTGTTTAGTCTCTCAGCCGTTTCCCCATTCTCCACCACAAATTCTCTGGTCTCCACCCGTAATGGACCCACATTTTTCCTTGTTAATTTTTTCTTTTTCACATACCTAAAGAAGCTTTTACAGTCTGCCTTTATGTTTCTCGCTAGCTTTAATTCATATGGTCTTTTCCCTTTCTTTATCAGTTTCTTGGTCTTCCTTCACTGGATTCTAAATTGTTCCCAATCCTTGGGCTTACCACTTTTTCTAGTGACCTTGTAAGCCACTTTCTTAGATCTAATGTAATCTTTAACTTCTTTTGTTAGCCACGGTTGATTCACCTTTTCTGTTGGGTTATTGTGTCTTAGAGGAATGTATATTTGTTGTAGACCATGTAATACTTTAAAAAATACTAGCCATTGCTTGTCTACTATCAAATCTTTTAATGCATTTTCCCAATACACCACAGTGAACTTGCCCCTCATAACTTCATCATCATCATTTCCTTTGTTCACATTTATGATCATAGTTTCAGAGTGAACAATATCACTTTCAAACTTAATGTAAAATTCTTCATATTGTGGTCACTATTTCCTAATGGCTCCTTTACAGCAAGGTTATTAATACTTAGCCCTTTCTCATTGCATAATACTAAATCTAAAATAACCCAATCCCTACTTGGTTCCTCAACATACTGGTCCAGAAACCCATCTTGTACACACTCCAGGAATTCATCCTCCACAGCATTAGTGCTAATTAGGTTTACCCAGTCCATATGTAAATTGACGTCACCCATTATTACTGTATTGCCCATGCTACATGCATCTCTAATTGCCTGATTTATACCATGCCCAACATTACCACTACAGTTTGATGGCCTATAAATAACTCCCATCAATGTTTGCTGCCTCTTGCTATCTCTTAGCTCCACTGAAACTGATTCTACATCTTGCTCCTTCAATTTAAGATCCTTTCTCGCTAATGTACTGACCTCGTCCCTTATTAAGAGCACTAACTCACCTCCTTTTCCCCTCCGTCTATCCTTCCTAAATGATGAATATTCCTGAATATTCAGTTCCCAGTCCTGGTGAACCCATAACCACATCTCCGTAATGGCAGTTAAATCATACCCATTTACCTCTATTTATGCCTTCAAGTCATCTACCATGTTGCGAATGTGCATGCATTCAGATAGAATGCCCTTAACATGTCTTAAGATTGTTCCTTATTCTGATCCTATTGGATGTTTGCTTTTGTTTCGTCTGCCTTCTAATTTCGTTTACTACTTTTCTACTTCCTGTTACCTCATTACAGCCTTGGTTCAAACATAAAAAAAAGAGCTGAACTCAAGAGGTGAGGTGAGAGTAACTACCCTTGACATCAAGGCAACATTTGACCGAGTATGGCATCAAGGAGCCCTAGCAAAACTGGAGTCAATAGGAATCAGGGGGAAAACTCTCCGCTGGTTGGAGTCATACCTCGTGCAAAGGAAGATGGTTGTGGTTGTTGGAGGTCAATCATCTCAGCTCCAGGACATCACTGCAGGAGTTCCTCAGGGTAGTGTCCTAGGCCCAACATCTTCAGTTGCTTTGTTCATGACCTTCCTTCAGTCATAAGGTCAGAAGTGGGGATGTTCGTTGATAATTGCACAATGTTCTGCACCATTCGTGACTCCTCAGATACTGAAACGGTCATTGTAAAAATGCAGCAAGACCTGGACAATATCCAGGCTTGGGCTGATAAGTGGCAAGTAACATTCACGCCACACAAGTGCCAGGCAATGACCATCTCCAGCAAGAGAGAAACTAACCATCTCCCCTTGACATTCAATGGCATTACAATTACTGAATCCCCCACTATCAACATCCTGGGGATTACCATTGACCAGAAACTGCACTGGTGTAGCCATATAAATACTGTAGCTACAAGAGCAGGTCAGAGGCTAGGAATCCTGGGGCGAGTAACTCACCTCCTGACTCCCCAAAGCCCATCCACCATTTACAAGGCACAAGTCAGGAGTATAATGGAATGCTTTCCAGTTGCCTGAATGGGTACAGCTCCAACAACACTCAAGAAGCTCGACACCATCCAGGACAAAGCAGCCCGCTTGATTGGCACCCCATCCGCAAACATTCACTCCCTCCACCACCAACGCACAGTGGCAGCAGTGTATTCCATCTCCAAGATGCACGCAGGAACGCACCAAGGCTCCTCAGAAAGCACCTTCCAAACCCGCGACCTCTATCACCGAGAAAGACAAGGGCAGCAGATGCATGGGAAAATCACCACCTGCAAGTTACCCTTCAAGCCACACAATATCCTGACTTGGAACTATAGCGCCGTTCCTTCACTGTCACTGGGTCAAAATCCTAGAACTCCCCTCCTAACAGCACTGTGGGTGTACCTACCTCACATAGACTGCAGCAGTTCAAGAAGGCAGCTCACCACAACCTTCTCAAGGGCAATTAGGGATGGGCAATAAATGCTGGCCTAGCCAGCAATGCCTGTATCCCATGAACGAATATAAAAAAAAGTTTTGCTTTCCTCCAATCTGAGCTCCCTCTCAGGTTCCAAACCCCCTGTCAATTTAGTTTAAACCCTCCCCAACAGCACTAGCAAATCTCCTAGTGATGATGTTAGTCCCCATCCTGCTAAGGTGCAACCTGCCCATCTTTTACAGGTCGCACCTGCCCCAGAACAGGTCCCAATGCCTCAGAAATCTGATACCCTCCCTCCTGCACCAATTCTCCAGCCATATGCTCAATCGCTTAATCCTCCTATACCTATGCTCACTAGCATGCGACACTGGGAGTAATTCTGAGATTACTACTCTTGAGACCCTGTTTCTTAATTTCTTTCCTAACTCTAAACTCTGCTTTCAGGATCTCATCCCTCTTCCTATCTACGTCATTGGTGCCAATGTGGACCACGACCTCTGGCTGTTCAGCAGAAGAATGTTCTGCAGCCGCTCTGTGACATGCTTTGACCCTGGCACCAGAGAGGCAACATACCATCCTGGAGTCACGTCTACATCAGTGGCTCTGTAGAGATGGGTGGATCTTCCAAATAAGATACAAAAGAAGGGGGATGCAGTGGAGTTAGAGGAGCAGAGAAAAGCAGAAGAGGGAGAAGGTGAAGAAGGAATTAGGGGACAGGTGTGAGTGGGTAGATAGAGTGGAAGACGGAATTAATGGGTAAGGCGATAGGGAAAAGGATGTGAAGGAAAGAGGGAGAGTAGGAGAGGAGGGGAATGAGGAAACAGATGCAAGGTGGAAGTTGGCAAATACTCTCAGTGGGAAAGGGGGGCTGTGCCAAGTATTATATTTCTTGTTGCCTGGCTCCTAATTTGAGTGGCATGGAAAAATATGTGCTATTCACTTGCCTTCGCATCTTCTTGTCAAAAGAGGATGGGAAGAGAAATAAGATACCCTTTCCTCCTTGAGCTTCATAGTTTCCTCACCTCACAGTGAGGGGTGAGTGTTTTGTCCTAAACTGATCTTGGTTTCTTCAAACTTCAGCCTTCTTCTCAGCCGAGGGAAGCAGCAAACTAACTTCCGCTGAGGCAGCCTTAAATTTTGCTTCTGAAGTGAAGTAGTGAGCTAAAAATAGTACTGAGCTACAATTCCTGTCCACAGACGCATTGATGCCACAGCTTCTGGTGCTACGGCTCTTGTGAGTAAAGCTCAGAAAATTCTCTCTCGGCCATTAATGGGGAAAGCAGGCAGTCAAGGCTGGGCTGGAGATAACATGAATTGGTCAGCACTGCGGGTCATCCAGGTCCAGGTCATTCATGCGACCAAGGCCTAGAATATCAGATTGCAGGTCATGTCCCCAGGCCTCTGGGTCAGCTAAATAGTCAGCATCATGCACAGGAAACCTTGAAGCCAGGGTTTTCCCACACACTGGAAAGTTTTAACTCCAGAGCGTGTGTCATATCACTGACAGGCTCTCAACTTGATTAACAGGCTTGGCGTCCAATCAGGCAGGGAATGCTGGAGAAGAGGCCACAGGACCAGGTAGGTTCGAGACCCGACCAGAGTGTGGGTGAGATGGAGGGTGGTGGGGGTGGGGGGGGGGGGGTCGGTGGGAGTGGGATTAATGGGGGTGAGGGTGGGAAGATTGTTCAATCCCGGGGAGGATCAGATTCCACTTGGGTGCGGGGGACCCCAGGGGGCCAATCCCCAATCCTGGGACAGCCAGATCCCTGACCTGGCTGGGGGTTGGGTGGGGTAAGGGGGATCTGATTTTGAGTGGAGGGATGTGGAGCGGGAGAATCTGATTCCTACTCCTGGGGTGAGGCATCCAATCCCAGGGTAGAGGGTTGCGCTCCCAACTTAGGGGTGTGGTCGGAGATCGAAGGCCTCAAGGTGGGGTGCAGGCTAGGGGTGGATAGTGTTGGAGGCCTCAGGGGGTGGACAGAAGGGACCCAAGGGATGTCTAATTGCAGGGGATTGATGAGGCAGGTATGCTGGATCAAGAAAGGCATTTACCTCATGGATCCAACAGTTCTCACCTTACTTTAGCTCCTTGGTTTCCTGAGGCCCAGGAAACCTGGCTGGCCAAACTTAAATTTGAAATGGTGGGAGATATGAGATGCACAGCCTTGTTATAATATTTAAATTGCCATCCCCCCTCCTGGAAGGAGAGGATTATGCTGCTCACCCACTATCCTGCCTCTGTTAAAACCAGAACAGGCGGGTTTGGGTCAGGATTCAGTTTTTAACACGATGACCTCCTGCACATAACGTGGCACACAGCTTCAATTAAATTATTTAAAATGAGGAACCCAGCTTCTGAGAATGGATTTCAGATTGAAATTTAAAGAAAATTTACATCCTACCGACCCAAACTCATCCATTCTTGGGGTTCAAATTCCACTGATGGAGTCGGGTCGAGAATGAGCAGACTAACAGAAAGCTACGAGGGTCAATGATTCTCAGCTGTTCAGTGAAGAGGAAACTTTTGATGAGCTACAGCCTCAAGCAGGCATGAGCCAATACTTTACAAAAACTCAGGTATCTAATTTTGACCAGAAATGTCACCCACTTTGACTGCCTCCTGTAACTTCATCAGTTAATATCCAGTGTTTCAAATATTAGGGCCATCAATGGACCTTCAATTCCTGCAAATCCATTCAATTTTGTCCATTGTGTTTTTGTCTAAGCGTTTTTAGTGCCTAACTCCCACTGAGTGAGTGCGAGGTCTTACGACTGGCAGAAATGAGTGTGTTTTTTTTTTGCACAGGATTGGCAGCTAAATTTTCCAGGATTTAGAAGCTTCAGGCGGGATAGAGGGGGATGTAAAAGGGGTGGGGGAGTTGCATGACTGGTTAAGGAGAATATCACAGCTGTACTGCGGGAGGACACCTTGGAGGGGACATACAGCGAGGCAATGTGGGTGGAGCTCAGGAATAGGACGGGTGCACTCACGATGTTGGGGGTTTTCTACAGGCCTTCCAACAGCCAGCAGGATGTAGAGGAGCAGATATGTAGACAGATTTTGGAAAGATGTAAAGGTAACAGGATTGTAGTGGTGGGTGATTTTAACTTCCCCTATATTGACTGGGACTCACTTAGTGCGAGGGGCTTGGATGGGGCAAAATTTGTAAGGAGCATCCAGGAGAGCTTCTTGAAACAATATGTAGATAGTCCAACTAGGGATGGGGCCGTACTGGACCTGGTATTGGGGAATGAGCCCGGCCAGGTGGTCGAAGTTTCAGTAGGGGAGCAGTTCGGGAACAGTGACCATAATTCGATAAATATTAAGGTACTTGTGGATAAGGATAAGAGTAGTCCTCGGGTGAAGGTGCTAAATTGGGGGAAGGCTAATTATAACAATATTAGGCAGGAACTGAAGAATTTAGATTGGGGGCGGCTCTTTGAGGGTAAATCAACATCTGACATGTGGGAGTCTTTCAAATGTCAGTTGATTAGAATCCAGGACCAGCATTTCCTGTGAGGAAGAAGGATAAGTTTGGCAAGTTTTGGGAACCTTGGATAACACGGGATATTGTGAGCCTAGTCAAAAAGAAAAAGGAAGCATTCGTAAGGGCTGGAAGGCCAGGAACAGACAAATACCTTGAGGAATATAAAGACAGTAGGAAGGAACTTAAGCAAGGAGTCAGGAGGGCTAAAAGGGGTCATGAAAAGTCTTTGGCAAACAGGATTAAGGAAAATCCCAAGGCTTTTTATACGTATATAAAGAGCAAGAGGGTAACTAGGGAAAGGGTTGGCCTGCTCAAGGATAGAGAAGGGAATCTATGTGTGGAGCCAGAGGAAATGGGCGAGGTGCTAAATGAGTACTTTGCATCAGTAGAGAAGGACTTGGTGGATGATGAGCCTAGGGAAGGGGGTGTAAATAGTCTCAGTCATCTCATTATCAAAAAGGATGAGGTGTTGGGTGTCTTGCCAAGCATTAAGGTAGATAAGTCCCCAGGGCCTGATGGGATCTACCCCAGAATAGTGAGGGAGACAAGGGAAGAAATTGCTGGGGCCTTGACAGAAATCTTTGCATCCTCATTGGCTAAAGGTGAGGTCCCAGAGGACTGGAGAATAGCCAACGGTGTTCCTTTGTTTAAGAAGGGTAGCAAGGATAATCCAGGAAATTATAGGCCGGTGAGCCTTACGTCATTGGTTGGGAAATTATTAGAGAGGATTCTTCGGGACAGGATTTACTCCCATTTGAAACAAATGTATTAGCGAGAGGCAGCATGGTTTTGTGAAGGGGCGGTCGTGTCTCTCTAATTTGATTGAGTTTTTTGAGGAAGTGACAAAGATGATTGATGAAGGAAGGGCAGTGGATGTTATCTATATGGACTTCAGTAAAGCCTTTGACAAGGTCCCTCATGGCAGACTGGTACAAAAGGTGAAGTCACATGGGATCAGAGGTGAGTTGGCAAGATGGATACTGAACTGACTCAGTCATAGAAGACAGAGGGTAGCAGTGGAAGGGTGCTTTTCTGAATGGAGGGATGTGACTAGTGGTGTTCCGCAGGGATCAGTGCTGGGACCTTTGATGTTTGTAGTATATATAAATGATTTGGAGGAAAATGTAGCTGGTCTGATTAGTAAGTTTGTGGATGACACAAAGGTTGGTGGAGTTGTGGATAGTGATGAGGATTGTCAGAGGATACAGATCGGTTGGAGACTTGGGCGGAGAAATGGCAGATGGAGTTTAATCTGGACAAATGTGAGGTAATGCATTTTGGAAGGTCTAATGCAAGTGGGAGGTATACAGTAAATGGCAGAACCCTTAGGAGTATTGACAGGCAGAGAGATCTGGGCATACAGGTCCACAGGTCACTGAAAGTGGCAACGCAGGTGGATAAGGTAGTCAAGAAGGCATACGGCATGCTTGCCTTCATCGGTCGGGGCATAGAGTATAAAAATTGGCAAGTCATGCTGCAGCTGTACAGAATTTTAGTTAGGCCGCACTTAGAATATTGCGTGCAATTCTGATCGCCACACTACCAGAAGGACGTGGAGGCTTTGGAGAGGGTACAGAAGAGGTTTACCAGTATGTTGCCTGGTCTGGAGGGCATTAGCTATGAGGAGAAGTTGGATAAACTCGGATTGTTTTCACTGCAACGACGGAGGTGGAGGGGCGACATGTTAGAGGTTTACAAAGTTATGAGCGGCATGGACAAAGTGGATTGTCAGAAGCTTTTTCCCAGGGTGGAAGGATCAGTTACTAGTGGACATCGGTTTAAGGTGAGAGGGGCAAAGTTTAGAGGGGATGTGAGAGGCAAGTTCTTTACACAGAGGGTGGTGAGTGCCTGGAACTTGCTGCCAGGGGAGGTGGTGGAAGCAGGTACGATAGCGATGTTTAAGAGGCATCTTGACAAATACATGAATAGGATGGGAATAGAGGGATACGGTCCCCGGAAGTGCAGAAGGTTTTAGTTTAGGCAGGCATCGAGGTCGGCGCAGGCTTGGAGGGCCGAATGGCCTGTTCCTGTGCTGTACTGTTCTTTGTTCTTTGTTCTCCGAGGCTAGGAGGACCATTTACTTATCAAATCAAGATTAAAGACAATTGTGACTTATACTGTTAGCTTGGCATGGGGTAGCACTCTTGTTTTTGCCTTAGAAAGTTCTGAATTCAGGCACAACTCCAGAACTTCTTGTTGTACATTGCTGGTTGTTTATAAGGAGCAATAGGACTAAGTATTTGCAGTCTATGATCCATTGTATTTGAGAAAAACCAAGCAACTCAGGGGAATCTCGCAGCTTTTTTGTCTTGTTTGGCAGCCTCCATAGGGAAGCTGATGAAATCTTACTCTTTTAGCATCTGTGACCTGTTTGATGGAACTGTGCACAGCAAGCTGACTTAATTTGGTTAGGTCCCCTCTGGTTCTCAATATTTATGTCCCCGGATCAATTTAGACTACAGCAAACACAGGCAGTGCTGTGCATGTCCTGGTGTCAGGCTCCACATGTTGCTGCAACAAGTGAGATACCTCAGCCACTACCTCCCTGATGCAGAGCCACCTGGCACACTGCTCATTCAGGTAAAATATGCAGGCACAAGAATGAATGAATCAGATGCTGCCACACACTAATATTTCAGAAGGGTCCTAAAACAGGCATTATTAAAATAATCTGACTGGTCCTCTCTTCCTTTTAGACTGCCATCGGTGCAGCTAAAAGCCATTTGATCCAATATGATGGCCGCAAATTGGAAGCACAGTGAAATAAATAGACTTTTCGGAGTAAATGCCTTGATTCATATATTTACCATTATCTGTCACAGCATCTGGGAAAATATGATTTACAAATGCATAATGATTTCATTGTTTTTCAAATTGTGGAACATTTGAGGTTTGAAAAATAAAGAAAGGGAGATTCTGGCTTATTTTATTTCATTATTGCAATCATGGCAACTCTCCATGTGTTAATGTATTTTTATCAAGAATGCTACAGCACAAGGGTTGATTACAGCACCTTATAATTTTCCTTCTTGCTCGCATTTCCCAAAAACTTTGATCTTTAAAGTATTATAAACAATAAGCTTTTCTCATGTACCCATTAAATGGGAGTTAGCATCTCAGTATTAAATTTCCTTTCAGAATGCACATTTTCTTATATAAAATACATATCCACTGCTATATATTACATATAATATACCTTTTAGGGCAGAACATGAAAAGCATATGGGAATCAAACTGTGGAGTCGACTTTCAACTTGCCGTCTGGGTGTAAAACTGGCATTGAGGATCAGTCACTGGTTATAGAAACTGCACGATTATCAATTCCATTGAAATCAAATATAAGGAGAATGGAGACACATCCTATAACGCAAAACCGATTTGCAATGCTAGTTTTATGTCCAGGTGAAAATTAGAACATACCTGCATATCGCAAAGAAAACATTTCTTTTATATACTGGACATACAGATAACCAATGTATATTGGATATTTAATTTTTTTATATAGTTATAGACTACTCCATACTACATTAGATGGATTTCAAAGGTGAAAATCATGCTTCAACAACCATATGGAATTCCTTGAAGAAGTAACAGAAAGATCAGACTTGGGTAATGTAGTGGAAGTAATATATTTGTATTTTCAAAACGCCTTCGATAAGGTATTGCATAGTAGACGCTTGACTATGGTTAAATCATGTCGAGTCGGGGGCAGATAGCAAAATTGATAGCAAACTGACAACAAAACAGAAAAGAGAGTAGGGATTAAGGGCAGCTACTCAGACAGGCAAAGGCAGGAAGTGAAGTTCCACAGAGATTGGTACGGTTCATCATTGACATTAACAATTTGGATTCTGGAGTCAGAAGTACAATTTCTAAATTTGCAGAGGAGGGGAGGTGGGTGTAGTTAATACCAAAGAAGACAAAATACAAGAAAGAAGATATTAATAAACTTGCAGAATGGATGTTTAATTGGCAAATTTTTCTATGGTTCTAAATGAATTTCAATAGAGCTAAGTGTGAAGTGGTGCATTTTGGTCGGAAAAAATAAGGAGGCCACATACTGCTTAGATAATAAGAGACTAAATGGGGTAAAGAAGCAAAGGAATCTAGATACACTGATCACTAAAAGTAGTGATTCAGATTAATAAGGCCATAAATCAAAAAAAGCCACTGAGATTCATTTCTAAAGGGATAGAATTGAAAAGCATAGAAGTTGTGCTAAGCCTATATAGAACATTTATTTAGCCACATTTGGAGTGCTATGCAAAGTTCTTGTCGCCACATTGAAAAAGAATATACACACTGGACAAGGCGCAAAAAGGATTAACAGGATAACACCAGAACTGAGAGGTTCTCACAGAAAAAAAGAGGTTATAACTATCAGGAAAGACTGTAGGATGAGGCTCTTTTCTGTCCAGATGAGAAGATCTGAGGGGTGACCTGATAGAGGTCTTTAAAATAATGAAAGTTTTTGCTGGCGTAGATGTGGAGAAAATGTTTCCCTTTGTGGGGGAGACCAAAACTAGAGACCATAAAAATAAGGTACCAACTAATAAATCCAATAGGGAATTCAGGAGAGACATTTTTACTTAGAGAGTGGTAAGAATGTGGAATGTGCTACCACAATGGATAGTTGAGGTAAATAGTATAGAGGCATTTAAGGAGAAGCTAGATAAGCACATGAGGGAGGAGAGCATATAAAGGTATGCTGATCGGGTTAGATGAAAAGGGGTGGGAGGAGGCATGTGTGGTGCATAAACGGCAGCAACCAGTTCAGCTGAATGGCCTATTTCTGTGCAGTAGATTCAGTGTAGATTAATGTACAAGAGCGATTGCATATTTTTGAATATGCAGCATTCTTATACTATAATCCTCCCATGATTTTGGTACCAAAATTCAAATGCAGTTCTCAAATCAAAATCATTACTGTTTCTTACCAATACTGTGGAGCTGATACTATCTTAGATGTTTTTACCAATGCTGCGCACTGTGCATCAGTTGGTTAGCTTTTGGTGAGCTAGCATCTTAAGTCTTATTAGCACCTGATGTGTAATGCGAATAATAATTTGATCCACAAGCACTTGTGCTACTTAAAGACTACACAGCGGTTGTAAATCAGCTTCATTAATACTGTGTTCACGACTCTTGAGCCATGTCTCATACCTATAAAATGGTTACTGCATGGACACCTCTTCCCTTTGCTTGGGTCCCTGCTCTTAAAAGTGTATTTCTGTTTTACAAATTTATATTTCATTCATTCTTTACATTGATATATAGAATAAGGAAGTTACTCATACATATTAGTTTACTGACAGCATCTAAAAGCTGCCCTGCATTTGTTACCTATGCTTATTTGTCCAGAAGATGTTCACTATGTGCTTCTTTGAGAGGAACTATAGGCATCCTTTTGCACATACTTCTCTCTTTGCAGACTTTAGAGGAAGAGGAGGAGGAACAGGATCAGAAGGGGCTTTCCAGACTGGTGTGTTTGCACCAAGATCATTGAGCTTCCACCTGTGCATGTAGACCCACACATTGACATCTGGAGATGTCATACAAAACCATACAGACTATGCTTCTTCAAAGAAACAGTAACAAACTTTGCATAATTTTGCAGCCAGAACAGCAAGCTGCTTCAATAACAGGGATAGCTCTGTGCATCTTGAGCTTTTATGCAATCGGGTTATTTTAAGTAATAGCAGAAGATAATTAGCAAATCAACCAGCCTGCAGTACAGATTTGGATTATATATTTCATAGATACCTTGTTTGCCGAAGTCTCTCAATTCATCAATTTTTCTTGACTACATTTTCCAAGAGATTGAAGGCACATACATGCAGCAGAAAAAGAGATCCAGTCCTCATCATGATGATAATATCATATGGGATTCGAATAGTTAGGTGCTTGATGGCCGACACAGACATGATGGGCCAAAGGGCCTCTTTCTGTGCTGTATAATTCTATGACTCTAGTAAGTAACAAAACTTCTACACCGCTAGGTCACACCATTGCCCTAGTATTACAGTACAGTGGGAGTCACCTTTCACAAGAAACAATTGACCAGACTGCTTTCGTAGGAGCAACTGACACCATAGAACCAAAGTAAATGGCTGCACAAACACAAATTCATAAGAGTAGCATATGGTGGCATAACACTTCCACGATGCTGTCAAGTAAATGATTTTATGAGCATTGTTGGGCCAAAGAATAGCAGCAACAATTCTGCAGAAGGCTTGCAAGACAGAGAATTTCCATCATACATTTTATAAGTATTTGGAACATCTCCATTACCACTTTAGCCAAGTACCCAACACTTAGCACTTTCACATAGAGTAATTTATAGTTTTCTGAACATGTACTTTTTTCAGCTCATAGATCGTGGCATTTGTACTTGCTACCATAAAGATCAGAGATTGTAGCCTAAACCTGGAGGCTGACATTTTTAACTAACAGACAGAATGTCTCCTGCTTCATCTACTTCAAAAACCTCACTGTTTTGACTCAAATAAATCAAGATGATTCAGTCAAATATTTAAGACAACATTTAAGGCACTGTAGTGTCAAGAAAATAACAGTAGTAATAAATATAATAAAATTGTACCTCAGTGGAAGTGGTGACCATTGTGCTTAGATTTGAAATGACATGACCAAACAGAAACTTTTATGCATAGAGAATACAGGAAAAATATTGAAAACCTAGATATGTGCCTAAGCCTTTAGGTCATAAAGATAAGTGGTAGTTGTCAACTACTGATACATTGTACAGGTAAGCTAGACTCAATAACTGTAGTAAATGCTAGTTATCAAATTCTTCACTGACACTGACCTGTACTTAGGTTTCAACAAGCACTTCCTGGATAGTAAGAACATCCACTCCCCTTTGCTCCAAAATACTCTTACTGTTATACAGTGAGTTGAGATTGTCATGTGTACAGAGTTCTATGTAGGAAGTTCTTACAAAGCGGATGTTGTTAAAGCAAAACATTAAACAAAATACCTTTTTGAAATGATGAACCAATAATACTGCTCTAGCCATAGTCCCATAGGCATCTCTCCTCATTAGAGAGAGACAGTTGGTGATGGATAGTTTGAGGGTCACCACTCAAGCATGGGCAAGGTGAGGAGGCAGGCCTCCATGAACTACCACAGCCAGTATGGGGATTGAACCCACAATGTTGGTGTCTTCCTGCATTTCATGCTAGCCATCTGAGCTAACTGACCCCCTTGAACCAATAATAAAAGTACACAATAATATAAAAGCAAATTACTGCTGATGCTGGAAAGCTAAAAATAAAAACAGAAAGTGCTGGAAAAACTCAGCAGGTCTGGCAGCATCTGTGGAGAGAGAAGCAGAGTTAACGTTTCAGGTCAGTGACCTTTCTTCAAAACTGGCAAATATAAGAAATGTAAAAGATTTTAAGTAAGTAAAGTGGGGGTGGGGCAAGAGATAACAAAGGAGAAGGTGTTGATCGGACAAGGTCACAGAATAGCTGACCAGAAGGTCATGGAGCAAAGGCAAACAATATGTTAATAGTGTGCTGAAAGACAAAGCATTAATACAGAGAGGGTGTGAATGGACTGAAAACTGAACAACCACAAGCACAAACATGAAAAACAAAGTGGGTAGGCACAGTAGAAACAAACTGAACAATCTAAAATAAAATAAACACAAAAAAAAGAAGAAAAAATAACTAAAGATAAAAGTAAAAAGCGGGGCCCGTCATGCTCTGAAATAATTGAACTCACTGTTCAGTCCTGCAGACTGTAGTGTGCCTAATCGGTAAATGAGATGCTGTTCCTCGAGCTTGCGTTGATGTTCACTAGAACACTGCAGCAATCCCAGGACAGAGATGTGAGCATGAGAGCAGGGGGGGGTGTGTTGAAATGGCCAGCAACCGGAAGCTCGGGGTCATGCTTTCAGACAAAGCGGAGGTATTCCGCAAAGCGGTCACCCAGTCTCTGTTTGGTCTCCCCAATATAGAGGAGACCACATTGTGAGCAGCGAATACAGTATATTACATTGAAAGAAGTACAAGTAAATCGTTGCTTCACCTGAAAGGAGGGTTTGGGGCCTTGGAAGCAGATTTCAATAGTTTACAGTTCCAGCAGCATAGATCCAAATGGATTAATGGTCAAGCTTTAGGTTGCATTGTGACAAGGTCAGATATTGACGTGTTTAAGTGTAATTATATTGGACCATATTTTGCTGTAGCAGGGCATCTAAGAGTCTGCCATTAGTTACACTTGCCCTTGCACCCTTCAGCTCAAAAAAGTTTTGCCCACTAAGTTGCTGAAAGTGTGAGCTGGTAATATTGCAGTAAGGGAAACAGAAGGCTGAATTTTTGCATTGGGGCAGGAAATGGAGGTTGGGTCCGATTGTGGGTACCGAACCTGCCCCCGCAAACCCCCAGGGGAAAGCAGATTAAAGTTCCAATGCTTACGTGGGCAACCCCTTAATTAGATTGGAGTTGGGTTCAGCAGCCAATTGGGGGAGGGTGGGGGAACCGAGATGGGCTGGATGAAGTGCGGGCCCAATTTAAACTCCACAGTGGAGCTATTACTGTGGCTGCCATTTGAGATTTGAGGAAGCAAGCAGACAATTGCCTTTGAGCCTTGGACTGGACAATAGTGTCCCAGGTTGATGCAGGAAAGCCAGAGACCTGGCACCTGAAGCAGGGCAGCCCTTCAGTTCTCAGACAACTACCTGGAAGTGATATGTAAGGCCTTGAGGGAAAGGAAGGAGGTCCTATTCCTGGGGGGGTGACAGGAGGAGGCCACCCACCCAGACTAAGCAGGACTGGGTGAAGATAGGAGCCACTGTCAGCAGAAGTGTCATTAGACAATTCTGGATTCAGTGCCTCAAAAGGTTCAATGACCTCATACGTTCTAGCAAACTGAGTACAACCCTCAACTCTCTGGACAGGCCTCTGGGTTTGCACCCTCCAGCAGACAGACCACCTGAAAAGCCTCAGGATGCATGCTACTCCTGAACATGGGAGGGGTTGTGCCCAGGGCACTTACTCATCCCCTCAGAATGGCTCAGAGCCCATTGGCTGAGGACCTGTCACCACTGATACATGCAGCTTCTAATGGATCGATGTGATTGGCCAAAGAGGACAGCAGCGCCTTATCTCACTCTCTTTGGTCTTTGCAGGAGAAATGGGCACAGACTTCCTGAGCATGGGCACAGACTTCCTGAGAATGGGCACAAACAAGTGGTGGAGTGCTATACTTCCAGTGGATAACACCAATGGAAGACCAAGCAAAGGAGATCGTTAGGATCCCAGATGAGGAGGAAGTCAGCACTAGTGAAATGAGAACTCATGGTGGAGATGGTGATTACAGTGGGAAAAGCACTCATTATGGGGGGATTCAGTGGCTGCCACCTCATTTGATAGCATGCCGAGCACTGAGTTGTATTGTGTAGTCTCAGCACTGCAGTGGCTTCAACTCTCCTAGGCTAGGTCTTATGATCATTTCTTATGTCTCCCACAGGTGCAGGCTTCCACCCAACGACACCCTCTCCCTCCACAGACCCAGAAGACCAGCACAGAACCAAAAAAGCACCTTCACACCTGAGAAGTGCACCGTTCACCAGCACATATACTCTCACCTCAGTGGATCCTGGTGCACGTTTAGATTGGGTGGCACTTGATGAGGAGCATGGTACTAGGCTGCAGGAGGAGGTGCCAGAGGCAGAGGCAGCTGTGGGAGTCACAAGAAAGAAGGCTCTACTTGAACAGCAGCAGGAGACGTGCTCCCATAAGTCAGAATTCCCTGAGGAAGTGCAGGGCCATGGGCATAGGATGGAGGAGTCCATCCAGCTCATGTACGCCACCATGGCTCAGAGCTATGAGTGCATGAGCTCCTCCATTGAGGGCGCAACCAACCTCATGGAGAGCCATATGCAGCATCAGTCTGAGTGGCTGCAGGAACAGTGCACTGGCATGCACAGAATGCACACACACTAATCTGGAGTGGTCAGTGGTGTAGCGATGTAATGCAGCTGGTGTCCCACTCCAGCCATCCGGTGTGCCCGCCAAGGGCTGAGGATGTTATGGAGGAGGATGCAGGTGCCATCCCTCATGGGGGGGGGGGGGGGGTGCTTTCATCATCCTCAGCCTTCTTGGCTGCTATGACTGTTGAAGCCTCTGTGCAGTTGGGCCAAGTGACAAAAGCTGCCCCTGCAATGATGCAAGTGCAGCAGCTTCTGTAGATGCCTCCATGGGCACCTTCACAACACGGATGACTGCTACATGCACCTCAGCCACAGGCAGAGACAAGTGAGCAGGCTGCCTCCATCTCCTCCGAGGCGACAAGGGGAGCACCATGTAGAAGTGGTTGAGCATGGAGTACTTAGTGGGTTACTGGAGTGTCTTCTTAATGTTTCTGTGCATGATTTCCCTTTCTTATCACTGTATAAATTATAAAACTTCAGGGCACATGTCTGAGATTTCTTTTAATACTGGCATAACAAAAAAAGTGGTATGAGGTGATGAAGCAGATCAAAGATTCCAACACAGTGAGGGCAAAGCCTCTGAGCAGATGTGCATCTGTCATTGGTAAGATTTTAGATGTTCCAGGCCGCATCTTCAATGGATGTGTTAGCATAGGTATCTCAGGGTGACTTGCATCCAATGCCCATTCATCCTGGGTCAGAGTGACTCAGCTGCAATATCCTGAATCAAACGTTCCCTGACATTCATGGCATCCTGTTAAAACCTTTGCACCCTGCATGGGTCCAGCCACCAACTTGTGCAGCCATGGTACCTCGGTATACCACTTCCTCCCCCTCAGCCTCCACTTTCTCTTCCCCCCTCACCTCCTGCTCCTTTTCTTTCTCCAATAGAATCTCTAGTGCCAGGTTCTCACTACCCTCTCTGGAGGGCGATGCTATGGAGTGCGCAGCAAACCGATCACAATGAGTGAGACCCTTGCAGGAGTGTACTGGAGGGCACCACCTGACTGCTGCAGGCACTGGAATCACATCTTGAGAAGCCCGATGGTCTGCTCAATGTTTGTCCTAGTGAGCAGATGGCTTCAGTTATATCACTTCTGTGCCTCTGTCTCAGGCTCTCGTAGAGGGGTCAGTTGCCATTTCTTCAAGGAATATCCCTTCAAGGAGGATTCAGCCACGTAATTTGGGGTTGGAGTAAAAATCTGTGGCAGCCTGCACTGTCAGAGGATGAAGAAGTCATAGCAGATGCCAGAAAAGCAAGCGTACATATGGTTGTGGTTGCAGAACAGCTGATCATTGAGGGAGGGGAAGCCCTTTCTATTGATAATTCTTACTGGCCAGTCATCGGGTGTGTCGATGGCCACATGGACCTGGGGGAATCCAGCAATGGCAGTGAAACCCACTGCCCTCTGTCTCTGTGAGGCCTCATCTGCCGTGAAATTAATGTATTGTCCAGCCCTGGCAAATAGGGCATTGGTGACCTGTGAGATGCAGCGGTGTGCTGCTGTTTGAGAGATGCCACCAAGGTCCACAGCTGATCCTTGGAAAGAGCCAGAGGCGAAGAAGTTCAAGACCACTGCGACTTTGATGGCTACTGGCAGGGCATGGCAACCTGTACTGCCAGGTGCGCGGTCTTCGGCGACAAGGGCACAGATGCCTGGAGAGAAGCGGTCTCCTGCGACAATGGGTGTCATCTCTAGGTAACTCCTTCTTCAGCGATAGATCCTATGTGGAAGGTATGACCTCCATGTCCTTCTTGCCCCTCATCCCTCTTCTCTGCCCCACCGATGCACAGAGCTCTGCCTTTCCTATAGAGGCTGTTGCTCCTCATCGCCACTGGACCAAAAATCTGAGAGTTGTGCCCCATTGACAGCTGCTGCCTTCCTCGTGCTCGGCTGGTTGCCCAATTGCCCTTGGCTGCCTTGCAACTTCTGCCCCACAATGGCATGGACTCAATAGGCTAAATGGCCTCCTTCTGTGCTCTAAATTACTCTGTGACGATGTCAGGAAGAATAAACCCCTGCACTGCCCGGGCACTCACTGCCCACTCTCCCCACCACCTACGCAGCGCCAGGGGTACCTGTCTCCCAATGACTGAGTTCACTCTGCACCATTGCAACTTTTATGACTCTGAGGTAATTCCCTGTGGTGGCTATGACTACCTCACCACTCTGTACCAGTCTCCCTTCACTGGTCTGCCCCAGACAGAGCATGTAGTCCATGTGCCCCAGTGAAACTCTCAACACCCCCTATTAATAAGCTCTTAATGTACCTTAATTTCCGTTAAACAGGGATCGGGCGGGATCACTGGTCCCACCCTCCCCCTTGCCCTGGTGAACATGTCCAGCATCAGGAACGTCATTGCAAAACTGGCATGCTGGCCAGTGCCGGTGTTATCGGGCTCCATCCACCTCCACTGCTGACCCCGAAGGGACCCGAAAATTCAACCCAGGGCACCTGGGAACTGAGTGAACAGGGCAAGTGATCTTCTTAACCAATGATATGAAGGATTGAGAAATAAACACAGGAATGACTAGGAAGGAGGCTGAATTAAGTGGGGGGCAATTCAATGTCAAAACAGGTACAGGAAGAGTAATAAAGAAGGGGAGTAAAAGTTTGGATTAAGAGCAAGAGAAAAAAAGAGACAGAAAAGCAAAGCAAGAAAATAAGTTTAAATTTAAAAATTGACATTTTTAAACTCTTCTAAAACAATTCACAACCTGAAAGAATGAGATGTCACTTATAATAATTATTTTCCATGCTACAGAGGTTGACTGGCAGTCATTAACACTTATCACATTGTTAAAAGTGTATTTCCACATGTAATTACTAGCTCTAAATATCTGCGGCAGGGTTAGTTCATATCTACAGCATCAATACAGTAAATTCACACCAAACAATGCATGTGAGTGATCTGGTGACAGCATGGCTGTCAATGTAGGCTAGTTTTGCATCTGTGCCCAGGTTTCTGACAGGAGTCATGTCATGTCAGGAGGTAATATCCCTTGTCGCTCAGTAGTCAGCTTGTGACCTGACCCTGGCTGAAATAAAGGTGGCAGAGAACTGGCACAGGATCAATGAATCATGACTGCTGCCAGGAAATTGGACACAGACCTATATGATGTGCTGCCAGTGTTCGCAAGAAAGCTGCTCATTTACACAGTAACATCTCTTTTCAGTGAGGAAGATGGCAGACTGGTGATGGGGAATATGCAAGCAGCTGTGAATGTAGATTTTGGCACCTTGGACCTGGGAAAGCCTGAAAGGCAGGCAAAGCCTAATGCTCTCCCATCCTTCCATCCCGCTTCGCTCGGTCAATAGGGAATGTAACGCATGTATTCCTCATTATAGACAGCTTTCATCACTCCCTGCACACCAAACTGTGACATGGCACTGGTGTTACCCATTGCACTCTGAAATGACCCTGTGACATAAAATATAAGGGTCACAGTGAGCCTGCCAGCTACAGAAAGAGCTGTACTTACCCTGATTTGGGTCTCCAATTGTGGCAGCTTGTGACCTAGCTCAGTGACAGCCTCTTTGAAGTGCAAGCATGAGAGGTCCTTGCTGAAGACCCGTTGTGGGTATGGCCTCCTATGCAGTACTCTTCATCTCAATTCTCTCAACTCCTCCTGCTCTCTTGTGTCTTCTTTGCTGTTCCTCCTCATTCACCAGCCTCAAAAGCAGCCCTATCAAACCACCCATGACTGGAATTCCAAAACCGACAGGAGCAGTCCAGCACCAGGATAAAATTTTCCCCAGAAATTAGAATTCACTTGTGGGATGCAGAAAACAGCCACAATAAAAGGCCCCAAAGTTAATTAGCAGCCTAACAGGACAAACCAGCAGCAAACCTTTTATGGAAGGGATCAGCCCTTTAAATAGCACTCCTGCAGATTCCTTGCTGGCTATTGCTGAGTGCGATTATCACATGGTGAGTCAGGTGCTGAAGCAGAGAAATTTCATAAAAGGCTCCTACAACCATAGTAGGACCCTTTTAAAAAATATTATACAGACCTTCCTGATTCATTCAGGTACTCTGTAGGCATGCAGGGTGCATGAATGTCTACAGAGTAGCACAAATCAATACGGTTGGTGTCACTCTTTCGGTATGGAATGGACGCACATCTGTTATGCACCATGTTGAACCCTTAGATGCCCATTTTATACCTGTAAAATGGATGTGCGCGATTGACTTTCGTGGGGATGGTATGTACATAAAATATCTGAAAGCCACCATTGTTTCTATTGAATTTCTGTTTCCACAATAGCAGCATAATTCTGGCTTTCATGGTTTTTCCTATAAGCACTGCAAGCTCATCTGATCCCTGAGCTCTCAAATCACTAGTCACACAGACAATTTGCAATTGTAAATATAACAAAAAGGATACCATTAAGTTTTGTCAGAGCACATCTCCTCAATTCAAATGGAGCTGGTGAGGAGGATTTATTGCATGTCTAGGTGCAATAACGCACTGTGAAACACAATTTGTGCTGGCACTAAAAGCTAATCGGTCCTCAATCTCTGGCATTATAGCCATTCCATTTACTGACGTTAAAAAAAGATAAAGGTCCCCTATTGGAGTAGAAATGCATGCGCAAGTGCTGTGTGGAAATGTAGGTAACATTTATTTCTAAGCAATGTCAGCATGTACAATATTCACCAGAGGCCATGCCATTTCACCTAACTTACTGGCAAAGGCATGACTTTCCATTTGCTCAGAAGTTTAAAGTAAAATTCCAGAAAATTCAATTCACACTTTTAGCTGATTCACTTACGAAAAATATAAACTCTTAATGCCAATACGGATGAAAATCCTTTTTTAAAAGAAAATATTAGTGGGAATTTTCCACAAGGGTGGGGATGGGCAATTAAAATTACTCATAGCATTCACCCACTGCCATCCCACTATCTTCCCACAAGCAATGATTTTAACTTGCTCTTCTAAGCAGGTGAGAAGGACAGGCACTGGAAATTGCTAGGGACTTTGTTTAATTATGCAGTTTGGGCTGTGGTGACATCATTACAGCCTGATTACTATTTTAACCATGAGCCTGTTTAGACAAGTAGGTTTGGCTTTCCTGCTGGGTCAACCAAAATGGAAGAGACAAAGAGGCAAGATTATTTTTACTTTATCTTTTACTTTCCTTGTGGGGCCAGGGAAAGCAGGAGTCCTCCTTAAACTGCCTTGCTGTGATTTACCCATGTGTTGGGGATTCTTCCTTTAATCCCCGGCCACAGCCTCCAACAGCTCAATGTTGACATCCTACCCATCAGCTAGTGAACAATTCCTGCCAGTTTTGGGACAGGAAACTTACTGGGGGAATGCAAATAAGATCCAGGAGTTACAATCTCCCAGACCTCATGGTGCTGAGGTCAAGGCAATTTGCCACCTGCTTTGACCCCTGCTTGTCTGATTCCCATGACTTAAAATTGAGGCTATTTATTTCGCACCAATTCCAATCCAGCACTTTATGCTGTTTCATTTACTTCAATTAGGCAATTACATTTTGATTAAATCTCTTTTTTCATTATTTTTCTCATCTCCCTTGCCCTCCTGAAGGCATAGACTCATGTTGGATTGAAGTGCCATAGGTGCTTTCTGTTCCCTTGCACCAGTAGACACTATTTATGAATCATAAAAGTGACTGTTGAAAGACTTTTCAACCATAGAGGGTATCACCTCAGAGATGGCCACTTTCTTGTACAGGTCACTGGATAACAATCAGGAGTGGGAACCCTGACTGATTTACTTTTCCCTAAACTAATAAACTGAATAAAAACAGTGGAGTAAAATTCATCTCTGGCAGTCGCACAAAATAGGCGATCTCAGTGTTGAAAATCACCACGGATTTGTTAAGGGCAAATTGTATTTGACGATCCTGATTGAATTCTTTGATGAAGTAATGGAAAGGGTTAATGAGGGTGATTAATATTGTGTATATGGACTTTCAAAAGGTGTTTGACAAAGTAAAACATAATCGACTTGTTAGCAAAATTAAAGCCCATGGGATTGAAGAAACAGTGGCAGCATGGATATAAAATTGGCTAAGGGACACAAAGCAGAGAGTTGGATGAACAGTTGTTTTTCTGACTGGAGGTAAGTACACAGTGGTGTTCTGCAGGGTCCGGTATTAGGAACACCACTTTTCTGGTACAAATAAATAACTTGGACCTAGTTATAGAGGGCATACATTCAAAGTTGCAGATGATATAATACTTGGAAATGTAGCAAACAATGAGGAGGATAGCAATAGACTTCAGGAGGATATGAACAGACTGGTAAAATGGGCAGATACATTACAGATGAAATTTAAGGCAGAAAAGTGTGAAGTGATACACTTTGGTAGGAAAAATGAGGAGAGGCAATATGAACTAAGTGGTACAATTTTAAAGGGGTGGAGGAACAGAGAGACCTGGGGGTGTATGTACAGGTGGCAGGACAGTGGCGCAGTGGTTAGCACCGCAGCCTCACAGCTCCAGCAACCCGGGTTCAATTCTGGGTACTGCCTGTGTGGAGTTTGCAAGTTCTCCCTGTGTCTGCGTGGGTTTCCTCCGGGTGCTCCGGTTTCCTCCCACATGCCAAAAGACTTGCAGGTTGATAGGTAAATTGGCCATTATAAATTGCCATAGTATAGGTAAGTGGTAGGGAAATATAGGGACAGGTGGGGATGTGGTAGGAATATGGAATTAGTGTAGGATTAGTATAAATGGGTGGTTGATGGTCAGCACAGACTCGGTGGGCCGAAGGGCCTGTTTCAGTGCTGTATCTCTAAACTAAAACTAAAACTAAACAAGTTGAGAAGGCTGTTAAACAGTTTATGGGATCTTACCCTTTTAATAGAGGAAGACAGTGTAAAAACAAGGATGTTAAACTAAACCTTTCCAAAACACTGTAAAACACTGGTTTGGCCTCAGCTGGAGTATTTTGTTCAATTTGAAGTGACTTTAACCCCTTGTAGGGACTAAACCAAATCAGGAGCACATCCCCATGAATCTCCTTTAATCAAGTTCAAACCAGACAAATTCTCAGACAATTATTTGGGTCCAAAGAATTTCACTAGCTTTCCCTCAAAGAAAGAAAACCAACAGAGAATTTTACCATCTGTTGCATAGCCTATTTCTAATATTTTATGGCTAAGTCATAAATATTCCAGATATTATAAGGGTCTGGGAAACTCCCTTCAATATGTATCTCTCTACTTAAAGAGACGCAGAGAGGGGGTTCTTGTAGTTGTATACAGAATACTACATGAGATGATTTATTAACTTTTATATATTTATTAAAGAATTTAACATACAATAAACTTCTTAAGTGGATAAGTATATCACAATATCAAATATAACTGAGAGATGTAACACATATTCTTATTTCTAACATAGAATCCAAAAGTTTAACCTTGCTAATGTTACAGAAAAATTATCTTAGAATATCCATCAAAATTTAAAGTAAACTTGTACCTTAAATCCTCGAATAAGGCATGGGATGAGAAGTGTTGTTGAGGATTCAACACCCCTAAATGTTTGCTTCAGAACCTTGTATTTTTATAGTATTTCTAAGGTGTCATATGACTTTTGCATTAGATGTGATCTTCCTGTGTTCCTTTTAAAATTCATATCTTTAATTTAATGTTTTACTGGAATTTGAAGTTGTGAGCTTTTATCTGGTCAAAATGTTTATAATTGTGTTTACTTAACCTCTCTTGTTCCTGTGAGTACATTCCATTTATTGTTAATTGCCCTTTCCATGGTACCCACAGCAACCTCCGGAGATGACCTGTCTGAACAACAACCCCATAAAACAATTAAGTTTTAATGCTACCTCTTACTGAGGTCACACAGGATATTTCAATGAGTGTTTTTATCTCCCAAGTCCCTGGTAACAGCAATTCTATTCTAACAGAGACCTTGAAATATTTAACTCTACCATCTTAAAGGGGAACTTCAGTGAGCTCTGAAAACTAACCATGTATTCAATCTTTAACTCTAAAGGCATAATACACTAACTATTTCCAAATTCTACTTAATCATGCCTATTATACCTATATTCCATCACAAATTCTGGGCACCATACTTTAGGAAGGATGTCAAAATCTTGCAGAAGAGATTTGCTGGAATAGTAATTAGGATGAGGCACTTCAGTTATGTGGAGAGACTGGAGAAGCTAACGTTTTTGTCCTAAGGGCAGGGAAAGTTAAGAGATTTGACAGAGGTGTTCAAAGTCATGAATGGCTTTGATAGAGTAAACAAGGAGAAACTGTTTCCAATGGGAGAAGTGTCAATACCCATAGAAATCATAGAACATTTACAACACAGAAGGAGGCCATTTGGCCCATCGTGTCTGTGCCGGTCGACGAAGAGCTACCCAGCCTAATCCTACCTTCCTGCACCAGGTCTACAGCTCTGTAGGTCACAGCTCTTCAAGTAAACATCCAAGTACTTTTCAAATGTGGTGAGAGTTTCTGCCCTCTGGCAGTGAGTTCCAGGTCCCTACCATCCTCTGCATGAAAAATTGTTTCCTCATCTCCTCTCTAATCCTTCTACCAATTACTTTAAATCTATGCCTCCTGGATTTTGACCTGCCTGATAAAGTAAATACTCTATCTAGGCCCCTCATAATTTTATATACCTCAATTAAGTCACCCTCAGCATCCTCTGTTCCAAGAAAAACAACCCCAGCCTATCCAATCTTCCCTCAAAGCTAAAATTTTCCAGTCGTAAATTTCCTCTGCACCCATTCCAGTGCAAACACATCTTTCCTGTAATGTGGTGACCAAAGATGTACGCAGTACTCAAGTTGTGGTTTAACTATACTGTGGAGAGAGAAACAGAGTTAACATTTCAGGCCTGTGACCTTTCATCAGAACTGTCCCTCCACCGATGCTGCCAGACCTGCTGAGTATTTCCAGCACTTTCTGTTTTTATTTCAGATTTCCAGAATCCACAGTATTTTGCTTTTATTTTAGGGGAGTGGGACGAATTGGACAGTTCTACCAAAGACCCGACACAGGCACAATGGGCTGACGGCTTCCTTTTGTGCTGTATCATTCTATGATTCTATGTCCATTTGGTCTGGATTCCCCAACAAAAGAAGTACTTTTTCTGTATCTACCCTACTGAATTATTTTAAACACTTGGATAAGATTGCACCTGAATCTTATATAGTAAAGGTAATATAAACCAAGTTTCTGCAACTTCCTCTTTTACACTTTAATGCATTTGTTTTATTTAAAGCTTACTTCATAGTCTAGTGAAATGCTATTCTACTGTCTTCCAAAGGCATGAAGAAGCATGTGAGGGCAGGTGATATAACCAGTAAACCGAAGTAAAGTGAAAGGGGTTCTCTACTTGATTCCTGGGTAGATTACAATTTACCTTGAAACGTGATATCTGGGTAAGTGAAAGCACTCTCTGGGACAAAAAGAGCAAGGATTTACCTGTGGGAGTGGTCAGAGATTTTCAATCCCGCTGAATAAAAAGAGAATCAAAATCCCAGAAATGCAACAGTAATATCCATCACATTGCTACTGGTGCTTTAAGAATATACAAGGATATAAAGTGTTCAGAAAAAATGGAGAAGGAAAAAGGGGAGATGGGGTGACATTACTGATTAGTGAAGACATTGTGGAGTTAGAAAGAAGGAACGTCCCTGAGAGGTCAAGGACAGAATCCGTTTGGTTAGAGTTGAGAAGCAAAAAGGGTATGATCACATTACTAAGGGTATTCTATAGACCTCCAAATAATGAGAGACATATAGAGGAGCAAATCTGCAGCAAAATCACAGCGATGTGCAAGAAATATAGAGTGGTGATATTGGGGGACATTAATTACCCAAATATTGATTGGGATAATTTTAGAATAAAGGGAAAAGAGGGGGAGGAATTTCTGGATTGTTTTAAGGAAAAAGTCCTTGATCAGTATGTTCTCGACCCAACTGGAAAGTAGGCATTGTTGGATCTGGTGCTGGGAAATGAAGTGGACCAAGTGGACCAAGTGTCTGTTGGGGGTGCACTTGGGTAAGAGTGACCATTGTATCATAAGGTTTAGACTCATAATGCAGAAAAGCAAGGAACGATACAAGGTAGAACAGCTAGCGGGCTAATTTCAATGCAATGAGAAGGGAGCTAGCCAGGATAAAATGGAGCCAAAGACTGGCAGGAAAAACTTTAATGGAACAATGAGTTATCTTTGAGGATGAGATGCTCCAGGTACTGGCTCGGTGCATTCCAACAAGAGTGAAAGGTAGGGGAACCAAAAACAAGGCTCCTTGGATGACGAGGGAGATAGAGATTATGATGAAACAAAAAAGGAGGGTGTATGATGCATGTCAGGTGAATTCTTCAAGTGAGAACCAGGCCAAATACAAAGGGCTAAATTTTACGGCCCCCACCCCTGACATCAGGGGTCGTGGCGGGGTGGGGAGCTGGAAAATGCCTCTAGCAGAGGCCCACAACGGGCTTTGGTGCCGGGAAAGCCCAGCCTGATATTGCTGGCAGCAGTGAGGCCTTGTGACGGCCCCCCACCACTTTGCGACGGGAGCATAATTTACATATTTAAATTTATTTAAATAAACAAATTGATTACTTACCTGCTCCCGCCATCTGTCCCAGAGCGATATTGATGCCAGTGGACAGGTGGTGGAAAGGGGTAAAGATTAAAGTTGATGAACTTTGGGGAGGGCGGGGGGGAAGGTCGGGAGCACAAAGTAAGTGTTTTGGGTGGGGGGGGAGATTGCAGGTAATTACTTTGATGCTTATTGTTGGGGGGGTGTCAGGATCACTTTATTTAATTTTTTAACATCAGTATTCCTTCAAATATTCAACTTGCAATGTAGGCCTGAATGTTACGCTGCCTCAGCGGGTCGGTTGATGGCGTGGGGGTGGCATAAAATTGAGCGGGAGGATCCGGGAGACCTATCCGCCCTGCTCCCGCCTCCGGTGAACCTTATGGCTGTCAGGTGGGGGGAGGAAATGGACAGCCCGCCCGAGACCAATCAAGGCCCTTAAGTGGCCCCATCCCCCAAAATGACCACCCTAGCCTCACCAGGGCACGACCGATCCCCCGGTGAGGCATGCCCAACTTATCCACTCTCTAGGGTCCATGGCGTCAGCTGGGCTGCAATCCCAGCAGTGGCCACGGCTCCCGCCCTATTCAGAGAGAGTAATATACGCTCAGAGGCACAAGGCAAGTCTAGCATACATAATGAGTACTTTGTATCAGTGTTTACTAAGGAAGAGGAATCTGCCAAAATATCCATAGCAACAGGGAGAGTAGAGGCAATGGTTAGGGTAAAAATTGAGACAGAGGAGGTGAGGTGGAGATAGCGGTTGGGCTTGCCATAATCTTCCAATCTTCCCTAGTTATGGGAAAGGTGCCAGAGGATTGGAGAGTGGAAAATGTAACACTCTTATTCAGGAAAGAATGTAAGGACAGTCCCAGCAACTACAGGCCAGTTAGGTTAACATCAGTAGTGGGTAAGGTTTTAGAAACAATAATGGAGAGGTTTGAGTTAATTAAGGATAGCCATCATGGATTTGTAAAAGGCTGAAGCATTTGCATCCATCTTCAGCCAGAAGTGCCGAGTGGATGATCCATTTCGGCCTCCTGTGAGGTCCTCAGCATCACAGATGCCAGTCTTCAGCCAATCCAATTCACTCCACGTGATATCAAGAAACGGCTGAAGGCACTGGATACTGCAAAGACTATGGGCCCTGACAATATTCTGGCAATAGTACTGAAGACTTATGTTCCAGAACTAGCCACACCCCTAGCCAAGTTGTACCAGTACAGCTACAACACTGGCATCCACCGACAATGTGGAAAATTGCCCAGTTATGCCCTGTCCACAAAAAGCAGGACAAATCCAACCCAGTCAATTACTGGCCTATCAGTCTACTCTCAATCATCAGCAAAGTGATGGAAGATGTTGTTAACAGTGCTATCAAGCAGCACTTGCTCAGCAATAACCTGCTCACTGAAGCTCAGTTTGGGTTCCGCCAGGGCCACTCAGCTACTGACCTCATTACAGCCTCGGTCCAAACATGGACAAAAGAGCTGAACTCCAGAGGTGAGGTGAGAGTGACTGCCCTTGACATCAAGGCAGCATTTGACTGAGTATATGATCAAGGAGCCCTAGTAAAACTGGAGTCAATGGGAATCAGGGGGAAAGCTCTCCACTGGTTAAAGTCATACCTCGCACAAAGGAAGATGGTTGTGGTTGTTGGAGGTCAACCACCTCAGTCTCAAGACATCACTGCAGGAATTCCTCAGGGTAGAAACCAACCATCTTCAGCTGCTTGATCAATGACCTTCCCTCCATCATAACATCAGAAGTGGGGATGTTTGCTGATGATTGCACAATGTTCATTCACGACTCCTCAGATACTGAAACAGTCTGTGTCCAGATGCAGCAAGACCGGAACAACATTCAGGCTTAGGCTGATAAGTGGCAAGTAGCATTCGTGCCGCATAAGTGCCAGGCAATGACCATCTCAAACAAGAGAGAATCTAACCATCTCCCCTAGATGTTCAATGGAATTACCATTGCTGAATCCCCCACTATCAACATCCTGGAGGTTACCATTGATCAGAAACTGAACTGGACCAGCCACATAAATATTGTGGCTATAACAGCAAGTTCTTTTGGGCCTCCTTATCTCGAGAGACAATGGATACGCGCCTGGAGGTGGTCAGTGGTTTGTGAAGCAGCGCCTGGAGTGGCTATAAAGGCCAATTCTGGAGTGACAGGCTCTTCCACAGGTGCTGCAGAGAAATTTGTTTGTTGGGGCTGTTGCACAGTTGGCTCTCCCCTTGCGCCTCTGTCTTTTTTCCTGCCAACTACTAAGTCTCTTCGACTCGCCACAATTTAGCCCTGTCTTTATGGCTGCCCGCCAGCTCTGGCGAATGCTGGCAACTGACTCCCACGACTTGTGATCAATGTCACACGATTTCATGTCGCGTTTGCAGACGTCTTTATAACGGAGACATGGACGGCCGGTGGGTCTGATACCAGTGGCGAGCTCGCTGTACAATGTGTCTTTGGGGATCCTGCCATCTTCCATGCGGCTCACATGGCCAAGCCATCTCAAGCGCCGCTGACTCAGTAGTGTGTATAAGCTGGGGATGTTGGCCGCTTCAAGGACTTCTGTGTTGGAGATATAGTCCTGCCACCTGATGCCAAGTATTCTCCGAAGGCAGCGAAGATGGAATGAATTGAGACGTCGCTCTTGGCTGGCATACGTTGTCCAGGCCTCGCTGCCGTAGAGCAAGGTACTGAGGACACAGGCCTGATACACTCGGACTTTTGTGTTCCGTGTCAGTGCGCCATTTTCCCACACTCTCTTGGCCAGTCTGAACATAGCAGTGGAAGCCTTACCCATGCGCTTGTTGATTTCTGCATCTAGAGACAGGTTACTGGTGATAGTTGAGCCTAGGTAGGTGAACTCTTGAACCACTTCCAGAGCGTGGTCGCCAATATTGATGGATGGAGCATTTCTGACATCCTGCCCCATGATGTTCGTTTTCTTGAGGCTGATGGTTAGGCCAAATTCATTGCAGGCAGACGCAAACCTGTCGATGAGACTCTGCAGGCATTCTTCAGTGTGAGATGTTAAAGCAGCATCGTCAGCAAAGAGGAGTTCTCTGATGAGGACTTTCCGTACTTTGGACTTCGCTCTTAGACGGGCAAGGTTGAACAACCTGCCCCCGATCTTGTGTGGAGGAAAATTCCTTCTTCAGAGGATTTGAACGCATGTGAAAGCAGCAGGGAGAAGAAAATCCCAAAAAGTGTGGGTGCGAGAACACAGCCCTGTTTCACACCACTCAGGATAGGAAAGGGCTCTGATGAGGAGCCACCATGTTGAATTGTGCCTTTCATATTGTCATGGAATGAGGTGATGATACTTAGTAGTTTTGGTGGACATCCGATCTTTTCTAGTAGTCTGAAGAGACCACGTCTGCTGACGAGGTCAAAGGCTTTTGTGAGATCAATGAAAGCAATGTAGAGGGGCATCTGTTGTTCACGGCATTTCTCCTGTATCTGACGAAGGGAGAACAGCATGTCAATAGTCGATCTCTCTGCACGAAAGCCACACTGTGCCTCAGGGTAGACGCGCTCGGCCAGCTTCTGGAGCCTGTTCAGAGCGACTCGAGCAAAGACTTTCCCCACTATGCTGAGCAGGGAGATTCCACGGTAGTTGTTGCAGTCACCGCGGTCACCTTTGTTTTTATAGAGGGTGATGATGTTGGCATCGCGCATGTCCTGGGGTACTGCTCCCTCGTCCCAGCACAGGCATAGCAGTTCATGTAGTGCTGAGAGTATAGCAGGCTTGGCACTCTTGATTATTTCAGGGGTAATGCTGTCCTTCCCAGGGGCTTTTCCGCTGGCTAGGGAATCAATGGCATCACTGAGTTCCGATTTGGTTGGCTGTATGTCCAGCTCATCCATGACTGGTAGAGGCTGGGCTGCATTGAGGGCAGTCTCAGTGACAGCATTCTCCCTGGAGTACAGTTCTAGGTAGTGCTCAACCCAGCGGTCCATCTGTTTGCGTTGGTCAGTGATTATGTCCCCCGATTTAGATTTGAGGGGGGTGATCTTCTTGATGGTTGGCCCAAGAGCTCTCTTCATGCCATCATACATTCCTCTGATGTTTCCGGTGTCTGAGGCCAGCTGAATATGACTGCATAGGTGTTGCCAGTAGTCGTTTGCGCAACGCCTAGCTGTTCTTTGTGCAGTACTTCTGGCTGCTTTAAGTGCTGCGGATGTTAAATCGCTGGGGGCTTTCTTGTAGTTCAAAAGTGCAATGCGCTTAGCGGCTATGACCGGTTCCAGCTCTTCATTATGAGATTGAAACCAGTCTGCACTTCTCTTCGCACTTTTGCCGTAGGTGGTCAAAGCTGACTCATAGATGGCGTCTCTGATGTGGGCCCACTTGGTCTCAGCATCCCCTGTGGGAGTGTTTTGAAGGGCTGTTACAAGTGAATTTAGAAATTTTTGTAACAGCTGTGGGTGAGAAATTCTGCTCGTGTTGATGCGCGGGTGGCCCTTCTGCTTGGAATGATGCAACTTCTTTGGTCTGAGTCTAACCTTGCTGCACACCAGGGAGTGGTCGGTGTCGCAGTCCGCACTGTGGAAGCTGCGTGTGATTTGAACACTGTTTAAGGCGGCTCGCCTTGTGACAATGAGGTCTAGCTGGTGCCAACGACGTGATCTTGGGTGCCTCCATGAAACCTGGTGACAGGGTTTAGTGTGAAAGAACGAGTTGGTGATGCAGAGGTTATGATAGGTACACAACTCAAGCAGTCTCTGCCCGTTCTCATTCATCCTTCCAACGCCATAGCGCCCAAGGCAGGAGGGCCATGAGTCATGGTCGGCCCCAACCCTGGCATTAAAGTCCCCCAGCAGGAATAGGTGTTCGGTGTTGGGGATGCTGCTAATGATGTTATGGAGTTGTTCATAGAACTGGTCTTTAGCTTCAGGTGCGGAACAGAGTGTTGGAGCATAGATGCTGAGTAGGTGTACTGGACCAGAGGTGGTGAGCAGTCGGATGGACAGTATGCGTTCCGAGCCATTTGAGGGAGGCTCTATCATGCTGAGCAAGGAGTTTCTGATGGCGAAGCCCACTCCATGCTGTCTTGGTTCTTCAGGATCCCTGCCCTGCCAGAAGAAGGTGTAGTCTTGCTCTGCTAGAGAGCCACTCGCGGGGAGGCGAGTCTCCTGAAGTGCTGCAATGTCCACATTGAGTCTACTGAGCTCGTTGTTAATGATGGCGGTCTTCCGAGAATCGTTGATTTGTGTAAGGTCTTCCGACAGGCCAGGACACATAGTTCTGACGTTCCAGCTTGCAAAGCGAAGGGCTGGTACCTTCTTTCCTTTTTTCATGTTGTTTGGTGCGGTGTATCAGTCCACCTTTTGGGCAATGACCCTGAGCTCCAAGCACCCATTGAAGCAGGCAGACTGTGGCAGGACAGAACCTTATTGACCGGGGGCTGCCCGGTTTGAGGCGGGCGGTAGCTGTCCAGTGAGGTGCAATGACCTCTCCCACCGACAAAGGCAACCCGTGGCGCCCAGTTTCTACGCCAATTTATCTGGACTTATAACCCGTAACTGCTGCCTTCCGTGTTGTTTCAGTCGCTGTGAGGCAACTATGGAGTGACCTCTCCATGGCGCATGCCTGGGCAAATTTATGGAGGTTGAGAGTTGCCCAGTCGTCAAAACCCCCCTCTCGGCCTTTCTGGTGGGGTCCAAAGGAGTGCAGGACACGACGTTTGGCACCAGTATGGCTGCAGGAACTGCCGGAAACATGCCAAAGGTGACACATGACCGCCTACGGGGTTCCGCTCCGGATTTTCTGTTAGGGTTTACTCCCTTAGCCTTGGTCTCTCCCGAGACGCCCACAAGGCAGTGGGGTTGTTGGGGCCCCTACACAGGTGTAGGATGGTGCCGGTGGGAGGAGGGGATGCAAGGGGGAGGGGTAGAGGGAGGGGGTGGGGGGGGGGGGGTGCAGGGGAAGGGGGTGCGGGGTGAAGATGGTGCGAGGGGGGGGGGGCGGGCTGGGACGGGGTTGTGAGGGGGTGAGCTGAGAGGGTGGAGCAGGGAAGGGGACGGGGGTGGGGGGGGGTGGAAGGGGGGTAAAGGGGGGTGGAATCTGGTGCAGGTAATAAGCCATTTCCTCAGTGCCCACCATCGACGTCCGGAAAGCTCATCCACGTCCTTCGGGAGGTGAAGCATCATTTGGCAGACTTAGAGGTGATTACATTTGTTAAGGGTTTTTTTTTTTGCAGTGGTTTAAATAAAGGCATGCAGCATTGCCGACATTGCGCTGCAGATGCTCTCCGAGCCATCTCCCGCGGGCGCTTTGAAGTTGCGGCCGGGGGGGCCGTTCGTGGATGTTTTGGGTGTTCGGGGCACCTTTTCACAGGACTTCTCTCGGGTCCCGCAGCTCCTTCTTCACCTCAATGGACTTACCGCATGCCGTGGCTGCAGACACTCTGGACTGTGAAGACAGCAGGATCGGAGATTAAAGTATCGGCAGCTGTTCTCGTCAGTTTCATCCGGATCAATTTCATTGAGAAAACAAAGAGCAGGTGTGGCTGGGGGAGGGCAGTGGGCAAGTTAGAGGCTGTGAATTCTACAACCAGTAACTCACCTCCTGACTTCCCAAAGCCTGTCCACCATCTACAAGGCACAAGTCAGGAGTGTGATGGAATACTCTCTACTTGCCTGGATGGGTGCAGTTCCAACAATACTCAAGAAGCTCAACACCATCCAGGATAAAGAAGCTCACTTGATTGGCACCCCATCCACCACCTTCAACATTCACTCCCTTCACCACTGATGTACAGTGGCAGCAGTGTGTACCATCTACAAGATGCACTGCAGCAACTCACCAAGGCTCCTTCGACAGCACCTTCCAAACCTGTGACCTCTACCACCTAGAAGGACAAGGGCAACAAATGCATGGAACACCATCACCTGCAAGTTCCCCTCCAAGCCACACACCATCCTGACTTGGAACTATATCGCCGTTCCTTCACTGTCACTGGGTCAAAATCCAGGAGCTCCCTTCCTAACAGCACTGTTGATGTACCTACACCCCAAGGACTGCAGCGGTTCAAGAAGGCAGCTCACCACCACCTTCTCAAGGGCAATGAGGGATGGGCAATAAATGCTGGCCTATCCAGAAACGCCCACATTCCACGAATGAATAAAAAAAATCATGCTTGACTAATCTAATTGTATTTTTGATGAAATAACAAGGAAGGTTGATGAAGGAAATACATTGGATGTTGTCTATCTCGATTTTAAGAAAGCATTTGATAGAGTACCACATTAAAGGCTGGTTAACAAAATTGAGGCTCATGAAATAGGAGGGTCAGTGTCCAATTGATAAAAAGTTAGCTTAAGGGCAGAAAACAGTGAGTCGTGGTAAATGGTTATTTTTCAGACTAGAGGGTGGTAGACAGTTGTGTCCCCAAGGGTCAGTGTTATGACCATCGCTTTCTTTTGCTATATATAGATATATATATATATGGACATAAATGACTTGGATCTCAGAATACATAGTAGAATTTCAAAATTCCCCAATGATACCAAACGTGGAGGAGTGATGGTGAGGATGATATGAATAGCCTTTTACAGGACATAGTTAAACTAGCAGAATGGGCAGACAAGTGGTAGATGGAATTTAATACAGAAAAGTGTGAGGTGAATTATTTTGGCAGAGGTATAAGGTGAGGCAATATAAACTTAATGGCGGAGTTCTAAACAGTGTGCAGGAACAGAGGGACCTGGGGGTGCATGTACATCGATCTTTCAAGTTTGCAGGACATAATTTTATTTTTTATTTTTTTAAATTTATTTTAGAGATACAGCACTGAAACAGGCCCGTTGGCCCACCGAGTCTGTGCCGACCAACAACCACCCATTTATACTAACCCTACAGTAATCCCATATTCCCTACCACCTACCTACACTAGGGGCAATTTACAATGACCAATTTACCTATCAACCTGCAAGTCTTTGGCTGTGGGAGGAAACTGGAGCACCCGGCAGAAAACCCACATGGTCACAGGGAGAACTTGCAAACTCCACACAGGCAGTACCCAGAATCGAAGCCGGGTCCCTGGAGCTGTGAGGCTGCGATGAACTGTGTGTCCACAAGTCAGAGTTCCCTGAGGCGGTGCAGGGACATGGGCAAGGATGGAGGAGTCCATTCATCACAAATGCTCCACTATGTCTCAGGGTTTTGACTGCATGAACTCCTCCATTGAGAGAGTGGCCAACCTCGTGGAGAGCCACATGCACTATCACTCTGAGTGGATGTGGGAGCAGCACACTGACATGCACAGAATGTACGACACATTCTGTAGAATTGACTGTGTCAGTGGAGCTAATGGCACAAAGATGCACAGCGTGGATGCTTGTCGTACCCCAGCTGGTGATTCCCTCTAATGTTCACATGCCCATGAAATGGCTGAGGATTCACAGATGATGATGATGGGACCACCCCTCAAGGCGCGCCATCATCATCATCTGCCTCCTTGGCCTCTCTGACTGAGGAGCCATCTGCATATCAAGGTTCTGTAAAAGAGGCTGCCCCTGCAGTGACGCCTGTGCAGCAGCATGTGAAGGTCCCCACACTGCCTCCTCCATGACAAAGATGACCACCACGGGCATCTCAGCTGCATGCACACACAGGTGAGCAGGCTGCCTGCAACTCATCCCCAGCCGTAGGGGGAAGACGCATAGGAGCAGCCTCCAGTGTAGACTCTCATGTCACTAACTGTACATTGTGGTTCACTTGAGTGACAGTTTCTGTGTTTTCGTAGGAAGAATGACGAGAGGCAATATAAATTAAAGGATACAATTCTAAAGGTGGTGCAGGCATAGTGGGACCTGTAGTACATGTGCACAAATCATTGAAGTTGGCAGGGCAGGTTGAGAAAGCGGTTTTCTAAAGCATACTGGAACCTGGGCTCTATAAATAAGGATATAGGGCTGGATTTTAGGCACTGTTGGATGGTGGGTTTTCTGGCAGGGCTGCTGGAGAATGGGTGCAGATTTGCCACCACAGAACCCAACTCCATAATGTCAGGTTCCGATTTTCTCGGAGGCGACAAAGTTCCGTGGCAGCACCTCTGCCACGAAGTAAGGGAATTGTAGTTTAAATATGTTAAATACTGCATACATTAGTATATAACGCACCGGGATCTTACCTAGCAGACACAAACTTCTGCATGACATGCGGCACTCATGTGCCTTCACTTTCCCGTCTTTGAAAAGCTGGCACTACCTAGGCGGGAGTCCTTGGTGCCTGCAAAGGTTAAGTATGCAATGCGTTGTTAGCTTCATGAATTTTCTTCGGCATTGGACATTGCCACCAAGCTCAATCTGCAGATGTGAGGAAAGGGAGGAGCTCTGCAAGTGGGTACTGTAGGGGAGTGAAAAGGGGATCGCTGCAATCCAACATCAGGATATGCCATAAACAGCGTCGCCAATGCCACCCATGCCACGTGATTGGGGGAGGGGAGGGGTGGCCACCATCATTATGCTAAGTGGCAGCCAAAAACATCACAGGCGGGACCGCCACCATTTTGCGCACCCGCTGCTGTGAGCAGTCGGGGGATAACAAAATCCAGCCCATAGAGTGCAAAAGCAAGGAAGTTTTGATAAACCCGGTCCAAAACATAGGTCGGCCTCAACTGGAGTATTGTGTCCAGTCTGAGCACTCCATTTTAACAAGGATGTGAAAGCATTAGAGAAGATGCAGAAAAAATTCACAGGAGTGATTCCAGGGGTGAGGAACTTCAGTTAGGTGGATAGGTTGGAGAAGCTGCGAATGTTCCCCTTGGAGAACAGAAGATTAAGAGGAGATTTGACAGAGGTATTCAAAATCATGAGGGATCTGGACAGAGTAGATGGGGAGAAAGTGTTCCCATTGACTGAAGGATCCCGAAACAGTGGACACTGATTGAAGGTGATTGCTTCTTTTACCAACGACGACATGAGAAACCATTTCATGCAGCGAGTGGTTAGGATCTGGAATGCACTGCCTGAGAGTGTGGTGGAGGCAGATTCAATTGAGGCTTTCAAAAGAGAATTAGATAATTATCTGGAGAGAAAAAATTTGTAGGACCTTGGGAAAAAGGTGGGGCAGTAGGAATAGGTGAGTTGCTCTAGGTCGGACCTGGGAGGAGGTAGCTATAAATAAAGAGCGGGGCTCAAGGCCCTTACTTACCTGGGAGCGGAGTGGCAGACAGCAGTCTCTCTCTTTCTCTGGCTGTGCGCGCTGAGTTACAAAAAACTGAGTGGCATCACGGGAAATCTGTAAGCTGATTGATTGGTAAGTAATAGCTGTTATTGCCTGTAAATAGCTTTTAAAAAATCAGAAAAAAAGTTATTGTCTTTTTAAACCCTCAAATAGCTACCTTGTGAGTGGTAAGGTTGGTACTAGTAAGGTTTCAGTTAGAACAATTTAATAATAACTAATAATTAATTAGAATTGTGTTATTTGGACAGCGAATAAGGCTGTGAGTTGTGTGTGAAGGTATTTACTGACGAAGGGAAGGAGGAGCTCTTTGGTCTTTTTCTTTTCTTTTTTGCTTTCTCAGCCTCCATGCTACAGGGGAAGCAGCTGATTGGCAAGTACTTGTCTAGGTACTGAGAAGGGCAGCGGTGGCAGGAGATAACAACAGGCAGCAGAGAGCCCCTTCTACCTGTCTCTACCTGTCAGATCCGAAGTGTGACGTCACAGGAAAAGAGGTAGGTGATTGGCGGGTATCTCTTCCGTGTCTCCTTTTGGCCAAGTGGTTTAAATCAAGAGACGTTATTACAGCTGAACAGTACAGTAAAGAAATTCAATTTTAAAATATTTAACATCCAAATTAATTCATTAAATAGAATAGAGATGGCTGGGCAGGTGTTGTGTTGCAGCTGTAGTATGTGGGAGCTGGTGGATGCCGGTGCGATCCACGGTGACCACACCTGTAGCAAGCGTTGGCTGCTCGAGGACCTTCGGCTCAGAGTTGATGAGCTGCATTCCGAGCTGTGGACACTGTGACACATCAGGGAGGGGGAGGGTTACCTGGACGCTATGTTTCAGGAGACAGTCACACCCCTTAGATTAATTACATCCAATTTGGACCGTGGTCAGGGACAGGAGGGTGTGACTGTGAGTAAGGCAGGTATGGGGATCCAGAATTCAGCTTTGGAGGAGCCTCAGCCAATGCCCTTATCCAATAGGTACGAGGTTCTTGCTCCTGGTGTGGACAAGGGCACAGACTGCAGGGAGGATGAGCGAACTGACCACAGCATCGTGGTTCAGAGCACCATTCAAGTGGGGGGAGAAAAGATAAATGTAGTAGTAATAGGGGATAGCATAGTTAGGGAAATAGATGCTGTTCTCTGCAGCAAAGACAGGGAGTCCCGAAGGCCGTGTTGGCTACCTGGTGCCAAGGTTAAGGACATCTCTTCTGGGCTGGAGAGGAACTTGGAGTGGGAGGGGAAGAATCCAGTTGTTGTGGTCCACATAGTTACCAACGACATAGGTAGGACTAGAAAAGAGGTTCTACTGAGGGATTATGAGCACCTTGGGGCTAAATTAAAAAGCAGAACCACAAAGGTAATAACTCCAGATTACTACCTGAGCCACATGCAAATTGGCGTAGGGTAAATATGATTAGAGAGGTAAACGCGTAGCTCAAAGATTGGCGTGGGAGAAATGGGTTCCGATTCATGGGGCACTGACACCAGTACTGGGGAAGGAGAGAGCTGTTCCGTTGGGACGGGTTCCATTTGAACCATGATGGGACCAGTGTCCTGGCAAATTGAATAACTAGGGTCGTAGATAGGACTTTAAACTAATTAGTGGGGGTGGCGGGGGTGTTCAACTGAAGGGAAGTTTAAAGAGTCAAAAAGAAATGAGAGAGCAGAGGTACAGGGCAGTGAAGAGGTGAACGGTAATCAAAGTATGACAGGAAGGGGCAGAAAATATAAGCAGAAGAGTGCAGCAGAAATTAGAAACAGAATGAGTAATAATGGCAAAAAGTCAAAGCTTAAGGCTCTTCATCTGAATGCACGCAGCATTTGTAACTAGATAGATGAGTTGGCGGCACAAATAGAAATTAATGAGTATGACTTGATAGCTATTTCAGAGACGTGGTTGCAGGGTGACCAAGACTGGGAACTCAATATTCAAGGGTATTCGACATTCCGGAAAAATAGGCAAAAAGGAAAAGGAAGTGGGGTAGCTTTGTTCATAACGGAAGGTATCAGTGCGGTGGTGAGTAGTGATATTGGTGCAATAGTTCGTGATGTGGAATCAGTTTGAGTGGAAGTAAGGAATAGCTAGGGGGAAGAAGTCACGGGTGGGAGTCGTCTAAAGGCCCTCGAAGAATTGCCTCACTGTACGACAAAGTATAAATCGGGAAATAACGGAGGTGTGTAAGAAGGGCACTGCAATTGTCATGGGTGATTTTAACCGACATATTGATTGGACAAATCAGATTGGCAGAGGTAATGGAAGTCGAATTTGTAGAGTGTATCACGGATTGTTACTTAGAGCAATACGTTGCAGAACCTACTGGGGAACAGGCTATTTTAGATCTAGTAATGTGTAATGAGGTAGGATTAATAAGAGATATCGTAGTTAAGGATCCTCTAGGGGGTAGCGATCACAACATGGCAGAATTTCAAATTCAGTTTGAGGGCGAGCAACTCGGGTCTCAAACCGGTGTCCTCAACTTAAACAAGGGCAATTACGGAGGTATGAAGAAAGAGTTGGCTAAAGCAGGCTGGGAAAATAGACTAAAGGGAAGGTCAGTGGATGCGCAGTGGCAGACATTTAAGCAGATATTTCATAACGCTCAGCAAAAATTTATCCCGGTTAAAAAGAAGGACTCGATGAGAAGGATGAACCACCCGGGTTAACAAAGGTGGTCAAGGAGAGTATCCAATGAAAAAGTAAGGCATACAAAGCTGCAAAAAATAGTGGTAGGCCAGAGGATTGGGAATTTTTTAGGAACCAGCAGCCGATGACGATAAAGCTAATAAAGAGGGTGAAAATTGATTATGAAATTAAATTGGCAAGAAATATAAAAACAAACAGCAAGAGCTTCTCTGGGTATATAAAAAGAGAGTAGCTAAAGTGAGTGTGGGACCCTTGGAGGATGTGACTGGAGAATTGATAACGGGCAACATGAAAATGGCAGATAATTTAAACCAATATTTTGCATCGGTCTTCACGGTGGAGGACACTATAAACATCCGACAGATATCAGATAAGCCAGGAGCTAATGGGAGAAAAGATCTTGTAACAGTCTCTATCACGAGGGACAAAATATTTGACAAACTAATGGAACTAAAGGCAGACAAGTCGCCAGGACCTGATGGCCGACATTCAAGGGTTTTAAAGGAAGTGGCTGCAGAGATAGTGGAGGCTTTGGTCGAAATATTCCAGAACTCACTGGATTCTGGGAGGGTCCCAGCGGATTGGAAAACTGCTAATGTGACGCCCCTGTTCAAGAAGGGAGGGAGACAAAAAGCAGGAAATTATAGACCAGTCAGCCTATCATCTGTCGTTGGGAAAATGCTAGAGTCCATTATTAAGGAAGAAATAGCAGGACATTTAGCAAAGCTTAACGCAATCAAACAGAGTCAACATGATTTTGTGAAAAGGAAATCATGTTTGACAAATTTGCTAGAGTTCTTTGAGGATATAACAAGCAGCACTGATAAAGGGGAACCGGTAGATGTAGTGCATTTAGATTTCCAGAAGGCATTTGATAAGGTGCCACATAAAAGATTATTGCACAAGATAGAAGCTCACAGTATTGGGGGTAATGTATTAGCATGGATTGAGGATTAATGGGCCTTTTTCAAGTTGGAAAGACGTAACTAGTGGAGTGCTACAAGGATCAGTCTAGGGCCTCAATTATTTACTATCTATATTAATGACTTGGAGGAGGGGACAGAGTGTAACATATCCAAATTTGCTGATGATACAAAAATAGGTGGGAGGGCATGTTGTGATGAGGACATAAGGAATCTGCAAGAGGAAAAAGATCGGTTGAGTGAGGGGGCAAAAACTTGGCAGATAGAGTTTAATGTAGGAAAGGGTGAGGTCATGCACTTTGGTGGGAAGATTCAAAAGACAAAATATTATTTAAATGGAGAGAGACTTCAAAAAAGTGCAGCACAGAGGGATCTGGGTGTTCTTGTGCATGAAACACAAAAAGTTAACATACAAGTGCAGCAAGTAATTAAGAAGGCAAATGGAATTTTGGTCTTTATTGCTAGGGGGTTGGAGTTTCAAAATAGGGAAGTCTTGTTACAACTGTACAGGGTGTTGGTAAGGCCACACCTGGAGTACTGTGTACAGTTTTGGTCTGCGTATTTCAGAAAGGATATACTGGCATTGGAGACAGTTAAAAAGAGATTCACTAGGCTGATTCCTGGGATGAAGGGATTGACTTATCAAGAATGACTAAACAGGTTAGGCCTTTATTCATTAGAGTTTAGAAGAATGAGGGGTGATCTTATTGAAATGTACAAGATTCTGAGGGGGCTTTGACAGGGTAGATGTTGAGATGTTTCCACTAGTGCGGGAATCTCAAACTAAGTGACATAGTTACAAAATAAGGGGACACTCATTTAAAACAGAGATGCAAAGGAATTTCTCCTCTCAGAGGGTAGTGAATGTCTGGAATTCTCTAACCCAGTGAATTGTGGAGGCTAGATCATTGAAAGTATTTAAAGAAGAGGTAGATAGATTTTTGAAATATCGGGAAGTTGAGGGCTATGAGGAGCTGGCACAAAAGAGGAATTGTGGTCTGGGGCAGATCAGCCACGATCTTAATGAATGGTAGGGCTGGCTTGAGGGGCCCAATGACCTACTCCTGCTCCTATTTCTTATGTTCTTATGTTCTTGCAGAGATCCAGCATGGACACAATGGGCTGACTGGCCTCCTTCTGTGCTGTAACTATTCTATGATTCTATGTTAAGGACAAATAAATCTATACAATAGCCATGTTGTTGGTTGCACAAAGACTTGTGAGTTTGCATTCTTCGATGGCAACATGGCAAAAGAGGGAAAAAGATGGGGAGTAAGGCCAAGCTCTGTGTTGAGGGAGAGTATGGCCACTAGAGACTTGTGTTCCATCCGAGGTTGGTAACAATGAAAGTATTCAGAGTTGTGTGCATTATGGATATGTTCTCTCACTCAGCGGAAGGTGAATCACAACTTGTTAAATTGCAGAAAGCTTGTTGTGGAAGGATGATACAGGAGCCTATCTCTACTGTGTTTCACATTTATTGTACGGACTAAAAGGATTACAAACATGTAGCCCTTCACTCAAAAAAAACTCCACCAGTCTCAGTCATTGTCTGCTTATATGTGCTCAGGTAAGACCCCAATTAATACCCTCCACCTGCACATAATTGAACAATTGATACACAATTAACAGATTAACACAGCTGACCCAGAGGTTGAGTGTAGCTCAGTTAAAATATGTTTGGATCAGAGTGGCCCTTGTGTCCCTGCCATCTTGATGAGTGCCTTGACTCCTGAGGCACCCTGCTGACGTCCCTGCAAAGCAAGGGCACAGTTTGGCATGGCATCTTCCTCCTCCTCCTCCGATGAACTGTGCTGTTCTAGCATGTGTCCCTCTTTAGGTTCCACACCTCTTTCAAGAGCCATATTATGGAGAGCACATCAGACCACCACAGTGCACGAGACCCTTGCGGGAGTGTACTGGAGGGCTCCACCAGACAAGGCACTGGAATTGCATCTTCAAAAGTGCAATGGCCTGCTTTGTGGTCCTTGTGACCAGATGGCATCATTTGTAGCACCTCTGTGCCTCCATTGCACAGTTACACAAAGGTATCAAAAGCCACCCTTTCAATGGATATCCCTTATCCCCTTTTAGCCATTGATGGATTCTCACTGGTGCCACAAAGAGCTGTGGCACCAGTGATTATCAGAGGACGAAGGCGTCATGACAGCTGTCAGGATAGCAAGCACATACCTGCATAAAGTGCTTGTTGTGGTCACAGACTAGCTGAACATTGAGGCAGTGAAAGCCCTTCCAACTGATGAATCTCCCTGGCTCCTCACTCAGTACCTTGCTGGCCACATGAGAGCAATCGATGACACCCTGCACCAGAGGGAATCCAGCGATGCAGGCAAATCCCATTGCTCTCTATGCCTGTTTTGCACCTTTCATTGAAAATTCTATGTACTCCCCTGCCCTCTTGAAGAGGGCATCTGTGATCTGACTTTGCAAATGATGTGCTGCCTCCTGAGAAATGTCACCAAGGTCCGGTGCCAATCCTTGGAAGGAACCAGAGGCAAAAAAGTTCACAAAACCTGCGAGGCCTGAAGTGATCCTCTATGAGGTCACACAGGCCAGAAACCATCTGCCTGGATAGGTGAAGCCTCCTGTGGCACTGATGCTCTGACAAATTGAAGTAGCTTAATCTTCAGTGCTGAGGGAATTGCCTTCATTGCCTTCCTGTTCCTCATACCCAGGGGTCTGCAGCAGCAGCTGCTGCTCCTCATTGCAACTTGTCCCTATCTTAGAGTAGCTCATTCCCATTAGCAGGTCTGGCCTTGCTTGATGTCAGCTTGACTGTCAAGGCTTCCTGGACCACACCCTATTGTCCCAGTAATCCCTGCTGGCTCACGACCCCCCCACATTGCCCCATGCTTGCAGTGCAAAAGCTCAGAGAGCTCTACTCATGCAGTGGCAACTGTGTGCCAATGCATGAGGGCCTCTCTGAAGCTTCCTCCTTTTATGCTGCCTTATGATTATCTTCTGTAGCCACAACTGCCTCCCTGCTGTGTTGTTGCCTCCTCCTGATAGATGTGTATGAGAACCTCATGGTTCCCATGCCTCCTTTCCAAAACTGCAAACTGGCCCTCAAACAAGCTGTTGACTAGTTTGTTTGCATTATCAGTTGCTCTTCTGCCCTTTTCAGGAAGGTTGCTGGGTCCCACTTCCTGATGCTGGTATCAAAATTGCCTTGCATCAGGAAGCCAGCATGCCGCTTGGCAGCATAAAATTACAGGCCTGCTCGCCACTGTTCCTGCCCCACCACATAAAGAAAATTCAGCCAGCCATTCAACACAAATATGTTTTGTACCCCTGAGCCAAATATGTATCCATGTTGCTACTGACCCTTTTCTGAGCTTCAATTTTGCTAACAAGCCTAATAAATGGTACTTTATCAAACACATTTTGAAAGTCTATGTACACAACATCAATTGCGCTACCCTCAAGCACCCTGTCCTACCTTATCAAAAAACTCTATCAAGTTGGTCAACCACTATTTGCCACTGAACTAATCATGATGGCTCTCCTCTATCAGTCCATGCTTGTCCATGTGGCGGTTAATTTTCTCCTGAATTATTGTTTCCCCACCAGTGATAGAGGGGGATGTAAAAGGGGTGGGGGAGTTGCATTACTGGTTAAGGAGAATATCACAGCTGTACTGCGGGAGGACACCTCGGAGGGGTCATGCAGCGAGGCAATATGGGTGGAGCTCAGGAATAGGAAGGCTGCAGTCACGATGTTGGGGGTTTACTACAGGCTTCCCAACAGCCAGCGGGAGCTAGAGGAGCAGATATGCAGACAGATTTTGGAAAGATGTAAAGGTAACAGGGTTGTAGTGGTGGGTAAATCAACATCTGACATGTGGGAGTCTTTCAAGCGTCAGTTGATTAGAATCCAGGGCCAGCATGTTCCTGTGAGGAAGAAGGATAAGTTTGGCAAGTTTCGGGAGCCTTGGATTATGCGGGATATTGTGAGCCTCGTCAAAAAGAAAAAGGAAGCATTCATAAGGGCTGGAAGGCTAGGAACGGACGAATCCCTTGAGGAATATAAAGACAGTAGGAAGGAACTTAAGCAAGGAGTCAGGAGGGCTAAAAGGGGTTATGAGAAGTCATTGGCAAACAGGATTAAGGAAATTCCCAAGGCTTTTTATACGTATATAAAGAGCAAGAGGGTAACCAGGGAAAGGGTTCGCCCACTCAAGGACAGAGATGGGAATCTATGTGTGAAGCCAAAGGAAATGGGCGAGGTGCTAAATGAGTACTTTGCATCAGTATTCACCAAAGAGAAGGACTTGGTGGATGATGAGTCTAGGGAAGGGAGTGCAGATAGTCTCAGTCATCTCATTATCAAGAAGGAGGAGGTGTTGGGTGTCTTGCAAAACATTAAGGTAGATAAGTCCACAGGGCCTGATGGGATCTACCCCAGAATACTGAGGGAGGCAAGGGAGGAAATTGCTGGCGCCTTGACAGAAAGTTTTGCATCCTCATTGGCTACAGATGAGGTCCCAGAGGACTGGAGAATAGCCAATGTTGTTCCTCTGTTTAAGAAAGGTAGCAAGGATAATCCAGGAAATTATAGGCCGGTGAGCCTTACGTCAGTGTTTGGGAAATTATTAGAGAGGATTCTTCGGGACAGGATTTACTCCCATTTGGAAACAAATGGACTCATTAGCGAGAGGCAGCATGGTTTTGTGAAGGGGAGGTCGTGTCTTACTAATTTGATTGAGTTTTTTGAGGAAGTGACGAAGATGATTGATGAAGGAAGGGCAGTGGATGTTATCTATATGGACTTCAGTAAAGCCTTTGACAAGGTCCCTCATGGCAGACTGATACAAAAGGTGAAGTCACATGGGATCAGAGGGGAGCTGGCAAGATGGATACAGAACTGGCTCGATCATAGAAGACAGAGGGTAGCAGTGGAAGGGTGCTTTTCTGAATGGAGGGATGTGACTAGTGGTGTTCCGCAGGGATCAGTGCTGGGACCTTTGCTCTTTGTAGTATATATAAATGATCTGGAGGAAAATGTAGCTGGTCTGATTAGTTTGCGGATGGCACAAAGGTTGGTGGAGTTGCGGACAGCGATGAGGATTGTTAGAGGATACAGCAGGATATAGATCGGTTGGAGACTTGGGCGGAGAAATGGCAGATGGAGTTTAATCCGGACAAATGTGAGGTAATGCATTTTGGAAGGTCTAATGCAGGTGGGAAGTATACAGTAAATGGCAGAACCCTTAGGAGTATTGACAGGCAGAGAGATCTGGGCGTACAGTTCCACAGGTCACTGAAAGTGGCAACGCAGGTGGATAAGGTAGTCAAGAAGGCATACGGCAAGCTTGCCTTCATCTTTCGGGGCATAGAGAATAAAAATTGGCAAGTCATGCTGCAGCTGTACAGAACTTTAGTTAGGCCACACTTAGAATGTTGCGTGCAATTCTGGTCGCCACACTACCAGAAGGACGTGGAGGCTTTGGAGAGGGTACAGAAGAGGTTTACCTGTATGTTGCCTGGTCTGGAGGGCATTAGCTATGAGGAGAGGTTGGATAAACTCTGATTGTTTTCACTGGAACGACGGAGGTGGAGGGGCGACATGATAGAGGTTTACAAAGTTATAAGCGGCATGGACAGAGTGGATAGTCAGAAGCTTTTTCCCAGGGTAGAAGAGTCAGTTACTAGGGGACATAGGTTTAAGGTGAGAGGGGCAAAGTTTAGAGGCGGTGTGCGAGGCAAGTTCTTTACACAGAGGGTGGTGAGTGCCTGGAACTTGTCGCCGGGGGAGGTGGTGGAAGCAGGTACCATGGAGACGTTTAAGAGGCATCTTGACAAATACATGAATAGGATGGGAATAGAGGGATACGGACCCCGGAAGTGCAGAAGGTTTTAGTTTAGGCAGGCATCAAGATCGGCGCAGGCTTAGAGGGCCGAATGGCCTGTTCCTGGGCTGTACTGTTCTCTTTGTCTTTGATGTAAAACAGACTAGCTTGTAATTGCCAGGTTTGTCTTCCTCCACTTTTTTGAACAAGGGCATAACATTTTCAGTCCTCCAGTCCTTTGGCACTACCCCTGTATCTAAGGAGGATTGGAAGATTGCGGACTGCAATTTGTACCCTTATTTCCGTCAGCAACTGAGGATGCAATCTGGTTGAATCGGGTGATTATCCACTTGAAGTTCTGCCAGACTTTCCAGTGCCTCCTCTTTATCTATTTTTTTTATCTCAGCCAGTATCCCGGGAACCTCCTCATCTACCAGAGCTTTCGCAAAGTTCTTTTCCTTGAAAACATCAATGCAAAGTACTCATTCAGTATTTCAGCCATGCCTTCTGCCTTCACAATAGCTCATTTTTATGGTCCCTATGTGGCCCCACCTCTCCTGTCATGCTAGGCCCCCACCTGCCAAGAATGAGGCATATTAATTTTGTCATGAACATTGATTTTAAACTGTAACTGGAGTGAAGAAAGGACTTGTTAAACAGCCATGGCTGGAAAATACATTTGCATATTTACTGACAGTGTTTGGAAGGACAAAGCAGCCTTTCCCTGACACATTCAACCCAAAATGGACTTTTAATCACCAGACGTTGAAGGTGGGGGAGCTCGCATTCCAGGTTGACTGCTAAGATGGCTGAATACACAAACGGACATGGTCAAACCAGCTAGTCACATGACTAACCTGCTGGGCAGCCTGAATTTTTTGAATTTGTACAAACAGCTTGGGAAAAAAGTCTGTTTGCTCCTGGACTGAGAAGATCTCTCTCCTGTCTGCTCCCATCTCTTTCTCACAAGCTTCTGAATCCACTGAAGACACATGAACCCCAAGAGAGAAAAGTCTCCTACAATGAACAAGGTTTAAGAAGAATACTGGGCCCCAACAAAAAGCAAGATCTACCTACAATCAAAGACTCTACAGTGAGCTCAAAGAACTGCAACAACTCTTCAGATATTGCCTCAAACCTTTTCACTTTATTTTTCTTCTGCTCTTTTCAGTCTCTATTTGCATGTGTGTATCGCGTATGCATGCTAGCGTGGGATGTGACATGTTTCCATAGGCGTTAACCAACTTAGAGTTTAAGTTTACTAAATTTCAACTTTTCTTCTTTAAACCTAAGAAAGCCTGTTAGTGCTGGTTTCTTTACCTTATAATTGGAAAGCGGTAAACAAGGATTCACCAAGGGGGAGCTAAAAACACGGTGTGTTTAAAATTAAACCCTGTTACAGTAAGACCAGGTGAAGGCTGAAAGGGAACCCCTGGACACATTTCTCACCTGGTCTTAACAACTCCTCTAACAACCCTTTTACTATTAATACGCCTATAGAAAACATTGGATTCCCTTTTATGTTAGCCAAAAACCTATTCTCATATTGTCTCTTTACTCTTCTTATTTCCTCTTCTACTTGTCCTCTGTGGTTTTTATATTCAGCCTGATTCTCCTCTGTATTATCCAGCTGATGATCTCTGCAATGCAATAGTGACTTGCAAGATTAAAGAGCACTTCTTGTATTTAAGATACAGAGGTAAGAGTTTATGCTTTCCAATTCACTGCCTTTCACAATAGCACTGCAACCTAAGCTCTAAGATAAGGCTCTATTCTGCAGATTCTTTTCCTGTGAACTTGAAAATTGATGTTTTATATCAAACTATAATTTAATTTCAGTTGGTTCAACTCATTAAAACTATTGAGGAAAAAGGTTGAGCCGGAACAAGTGCTTCAAACAGAATACTTAACTGCATTAAACAATATTTATGAAGTTCCAAGAGCAACAGTGATGAACAATCAAGGGAAACACCTGACAGCACTTATTTACAATGCATGTTATCAGAAAGTAAGTTGAAAGATTAATGCTCATTCAGCTGTGATTTTTAAAATGTATTTAGCATATGCAGACACAGCCTTTTACTCCAGGCTTCTTAGAGTATTGTCATCAGAGGCATGCAAAGTGCATAGGCCACCAGATAGTTCTTTCAGAATGCATGACTCAACAATGTGGAATATGGTTTGTATTTGTCCACAAGGACATTTGTCGTCATCACGAAGGACTCACAGGTGAAGATTTGAGGCACGCTGTCCCTGATCACTTTGAAAGTAATGAAAAAGCGCTTAATTATGCTGTTGTCAATTGAATTCTGGTTCATGTTCTGTAGGGTTGGAGAATATATGGTGATTTCTAGAAGATGAGCTTTTGACTACGTATCTGCAGCATCACTACGACTGCCTATTTCCATCTCTGTAGCATCGCCCAACTCCATCCCTGTCTCAGCTCATTTTCTGCTGCAACCCTCATCCATGCCTTTGCTAGTTCTAGACTTGACTATTCCAATGCACTCTTATTTATTTTTATTTATTTAGAGATACAGCACTGAAACAGACCCTTCGGCCCACTGAGTCTGTGCTGACCATCAACCACCCATTTATACTAATCCTACATTAATCCCATCTTCCTATCCCATCCACAATTCCCCTACCACCTACCTATACTAGGGACAATTTATAATGGCCAGTTTACCTATCAACCTGTAAGTCTTTGGCTGTGGGAGGAAACCAGAGCACCCGGCGAAAACCCACGCAATCACAGGGAGAACTTGCAAACTCCGCACAGGCAGTACCCAGAATTGAACCCGGGTCACTGGAGCTGTGAGGCTGCGGTGCTAACCACTGCACCACTGTGCCGCCCACATTCGCTTGTCTGGCCTCACACATTCTACCCTCTGTAAATTTGCAGTCATCTAAAACTATGCTGCCCATGGCCTTACTCACACCAAGTCCTGTTTATCTATCACCCCTGTGCTCGCTGATTTACATTGGCTCCCTGGTTAAGCAACGCCTCTATTTTAAAATTCACATCCTTGTTTTCAAATCCCTCCATAGTCTCACCTCTCCCTCTCTCTGTAATCTCCTCCAGTCCCACAACCCTCCAAGATATCTGCTCTCCTCTAATTCTGACTTCTTGATTTTAATTGCTCTGCCATTACTGGCCATGCCTTAGCTGTCTAGGCCGTAAGCTCTGAAATTCCTTCCTAAGCCTCTCCACATCTCTGCGTCTCTTTCCTCCTTAAAAAATCACCTCTTTAACCAAGCATTTGGTCATCTGCATTGAATATCTCCTGGGTCGGTGTCAAAATATGGTTTATAATGTTCCAGTGAAGTGCTTTAGGAGGTGTTATTACATTAAAGGTGCTATATAATTACAAGTTGTTGTTGTTGGTGTTGTCCACTCTGCAAATCAGTGATTTGGTAAGAAAAGAAAATCAAAGGAACCAAGGATGTTTGACTGTATTGTGTGTCTCAAAGTTGTTGATGGATAGAACAAATCAAAGTGAATTTTCAATGTGATTTTGTCACAAAGTCTATTCATCAAATTTGCTACCGCATCTGAACAACAAAATTGTGGAGGAGCTATGTCGCAGAGGACTGATAACCATGGAAGGGGAATAGGGAGCAGTGTGCCTGACACCAAATGCATAGGACTCAGGCTCATTACTAACATCTCAAGGGAAATTAGGGATGGACAATAAATGCTGGCCTTGCCAGCAACTGTCACATCCCATGGAATGAATGAAAAAAAGAATATAGTTGAGTATCTATCAGCTTAGTATGTGATGAGTGAGCTGAATGGGGCACAATATTCCACAACAAAACAGCAAAATGCAAGAGCACATGAACATAAAGTGGAGGCACTTGTGGCCAGTCAAAGCCAGCAAATTTGTTGAATATATTATTTCAGGTTTGATTTTATCAGTAATTTTCAGTTATTGGCTTTTGTAAGTTAATGACAAGTTGCAGGGGACGCCTAAGTAAACAGCATTAGCATCATGTTTGAAAAGTTGACTATTTAGGATGATAGAAAGTTCACAAGAGGCAAGGCATTGTGCAAGTCAAAGACAGAGGACATAGACTTTATTGGATGTAGCTGAAGACACCATTTCAGTTCAAACAAGCAGCTGGCCCAATATGGTCGGACTCTACTTTTGCCAGAAAATCATTATACTAGACTGTGTCAAAAGCTGCTATTAGATCAAGGAAGACAACATCACTCTTGAGGTTTTACTGGTGGTGGTGAGGCTGAGTACTTGATCATAAGTGCTGTATTCACACAGAAACCAGCTTGGTCTGGGCTCAGCACAATATTGACTACTGGAGATATATGCTGGAGGACTAGTTGCTCCATCTTTTGTAGCAAACACCCAGTTTGAAAATAAATCTACTGACCCCAACTTAACAATGTGATGCTTGTATCTACCTGATATAAGAATAAATGGGTTTAATTTGATGAAAAACAAAATAAAAACATTTATCTGAGCATAACATTATTGATAGCCACTGAAGAATAATTTTGCATTTTTGGTTTTTATTGCAATTGTATGTCTAGTTAATAATAGATGTTCTAATTGTTGATAAGAATGTTTAATTCTGTGCTTTCAGTTGGAACAGAAATCAAAAAGCATTTGAGTGGTGGCTGCTGAGACTGTGTGCAGAACTGGGAACAGTAAAATTGCACCAGTATCCTGCTCGCCTTTACATGCAATGTCTCAGTACAAGAGACAGATTCCAATGAACTTTTTCAATGAAATATGTCTTTTGGTATGGAAAGAGAGTTATTGATAAGATGATGTGCTGTTGCAAACTAACCAATTTATGACTCTGTGGTTTATATTCATCAAAGGGAATTTTGATGACTTTAAATTTCTCAGAAGGAACCAGTCACTGAATATTCGACAGAAGATGAAATATTCTTCTATTGGAGGCTTCAGTGAATGGTCTTGACTCTTTTACCAGAATATAAAGTTGACCAGTATTATCTGCATTTGTCATGAAGTTTGAATACTTTTATTCCTTGGGTTAATTTGAGAATATTTAATTTCACATCTAATTTGTATAGGGAATAAATATGGCACTGGGAAAGTGTTCTTGACAGAATAATGGGGATTCTGCCAAGCGATTGGTTTAATCTTTCTGGTTAGTAGCATACATGTTTACCAACAAAAAGGCAAGGAAATAGGCCTGAACTTGAAGTGATTTATGACTTTAACCTCATATAGGGACTAAACCAAATCAAGCGTACATCCCCATGAGTATCTCTTAATTAAGTTCAAACTAGACAGATTCCCACAGACACTTGTTTGGGTCTGAAGAACTGAACTAGTCTTCCCTCAAAGAAAGAAAACTAACTGAGAATATTACTATCTTTCAGATAGCCTATTTTTAAAATAATGTAGCTAAGTCATATATATCCCAGATATTATAAGGGTCTGGGAAACTCACTTCAATGAGTATCTCCCCACTTAAGGAGACACAGAGAGGGGGTTCTTGTAGTCGTATACAGAATGCTACATGAGATGATTCATTAACTTTTATGTATTTATTAAAGAGTTGAAAATGCAATACACTTTAAGTGGCTAAGTATATTATAATATCAAAGAATACTAAGAGATGTAAAACATAATCTTATTTCTAAAATAGAATCCAAAAGTTCAACCTTGACAATGTTACAGCAAAATATCTTAGACTATCCATCAAAATTTAAAGTAAACCTTTACCATAAATTCCCCGAGTAAGCCTTCCTGCTTAACAAGACAAAACATTCTCGATTAAGAGCAGAATTCTCTTGTCATGCAGTCAGCCTTAGGTTGAGAAGCATTAATGAGGAATTCAATATTTTTTTCTTGATTCAAAACTTTCATGTTTATACTGTTTCTAATCTATCATCTCATCTTTTAGAATGTATGTGTTACCTTTCTGTGTGTGTTTTTCCTGCTTTTGATATCCATATATGGTAATATCATTAGCTACCATCATCACTTTATTTGCTGGAAATTCCCTTCTCTTGAAGTTGTGAGCTTTTTTCTGGTCAAAATGTTTATAATTGGGTTTACTTGGCATCTGTTTTTGTAAATACGAATTCATTTTGTAATGTATCATCTGTAATTATCTTTTTATGGTACCTTGTACCATCCTCTTGAGTCAGTCTGTTTATATCACTAACACTATCAACTAATTAAGTTTATAGTTATCAGTACTGAACTCACATAGGAAGTCTCGGTGTGTTTCATCTTCTAATTCCATTGTAGCAGAGTCCAGGGAAGACCTTGGAATGGATTTTTTTAACTTAAAGGGTGTTTCTGTTTCACATTCTATCGTAACAGGGATGTTCATGGATTTTTAACTCTGCCCTTAAAAGCAGATTTCAGTGAGCCTTGAAAACTTACCATTTATTCAATCTTTAATTCTAAAAGGTATAATGTAACAAATATATCTAAATTCTACCTAAATTAGCCTATTATACCTATGTTTCATCAGAAAGTTAGTGCTCACCAGAGATCCAGTGTCTCCAGCAATACACTACCACATTTAATCCTCAATAGGATGTCAGCATCAGATAAGAGTTGAAAAGCTCCAGATTGGGCTTTTTTGTGGTTCACAGGTAAGGACCTAAGAAAGCATAGAGTAACTAAGCTTCATTAAGCCCAACAAACTTGTTCAAATAAAAATAACTGTGCACAACATTCATCAACATGGACTATCCCCAGGTAATTTACTCATGAGGTAGCGGAACTGCTAATTTAAATTTCAACAAAGATAAATCTCTAAGATTTTATTTTACCCTAAATCCCAAAAATCATGAAATGAAAGCTATACATCTCTGAGTCTTTCAGTCATCATAAAAGTAACTAAGTCAACAAAATCTATAAATACGTAAGGGTGAACTTCCATTGGGATTTTCCACTCATCTGCTATTACTTCTGCAGAAAAGCCACAGAAGCCCCAAGACAAAAACTTAATTACCATTTGTAAGATCATAAGAACATAACAAATATGAGCAGGAGTAGACCATACAGCCCCTCGAGCCTGCTCCGCCATTCAATACCATCATTATTGATCTTCTGCCTCAACTCTATTTTCTTCCCGCTCCCCATATCCCTTGATTCCCTGAGTCAGGGATCTGCAACCTTTTTTACCTGAAGAGCCACTTTAGAAAAAAATTGCCACAATAAAAACTATTGGGAACCGCAAGATGAGATTTCAGCATTTCTAAACCAAATTGCCAAGTGTCTCTGGTAGAATGCATAATTTGCATATATAATAAATAAAATACAGTATTGAATTTATGTATCCACAGAAGAAATGAAATTAAAATAGACATAACTCTGAATTATAGCATTTTTGACCTTTTTTACTATAATTTTGTCAGTAAAGTCATCTTTAAAATAAACTATATCTTAAAATCAGTAGAATTAGGACAATATTTTTCCACTATTGATTCTCGTGATTAAAAAAAACTAATCGTACATTCAGAATAATTTATCATCTCAGCTATAATAGAAACAACAATGGTCATAACCATAAAACTTGTTCCTCGAACCAAAGGCATCATCAATAGCCATGGCATAGCTATACCACTCAAACAGGCTTAATTAGAGACAATGATGTTATTCATTAAAATAATAGGAACATAAGGAAAAGAGGAGTAGGCCATTCGGCCCCTCAACCTGCTCACTATTCAATAAGATCATGGCTGATCTGATTGTGGCCTTAACTCCACTTTCCTGCCTGCCCCCACAACCTTTGACTGCCTTGTCAATCAAAAATCTGTCTAATTCAGCATTGAATATATTCAATGACCCAGCCTCCACTGCTCTCTGAGGAAGAGACTTCCAAACACTAACAACCCTCTGAGAGAAGAAATTCCTCCTCATCTCCGTCTTAAATGGGAGACTCCTTAATTTGAAACTGTGCCCCCTAGTTCTAGATTCCCCCTTGAGGGAAACATCCTTTCAGTATCTACCCTGTCTAGCCTCCTCAGAATCGTATATGTTTCAATAAGATCACCTCTCAGTCTTCTAAACTCCAATGAGTGTAGGCCCAACCTGCTCAACCTTTCCCCATCATCCCAGCAATCAGCCTAGTGAACATTCATTTGATCATTTAGAGCCATGAAATGCAACTTAATGATTCGCATTTTATCTCCACAATAAAAACACGGCTCTTATTTTTCTTAACTTAATTTTTGTTTACGCTTCTTTCATGTTAATATGATTCAATTGGAAAAGGTTGGGAGCTGAAAATGAGATGCAGCTCCACAGCTGAAGGTTACAGACCCCTGCCCTGAGTGACCAAAAACCTGACCAAAAATATGCAGTGATGGAACATACGAATTAGGAGCAGGAGTAGTCCAATCAGCCTCTCGAGCCTGCTCCGCCATTCAATAAGATCATAGTTGATCTGATTGTAACCTCAACTCTACATTTCTGCCCACCCCCAATAAGTTTTCACCCTCTTGCTTATCAAGAATCTATCTATCTCTGCCTTAAAAATATTCAAAGACTCTGCTTCCACTGTCTTTTGAGGAAGAGAATTCCAAAGACTCATGACCTTCTGAGAGAAAAAAATTCTTCTCATCTCTATCTTAAATGGGCCACCATTCATTTTTAAACAGTGACCCCTAGTTCTAGATTTTCCCACAAGAGGAAACATCCTTTCCACATCCACCCTGTCAAGACCCCTCAGGATCTTATATGTTTCAATCAAGTCGCCTCTTACTCTTCTAAACTCCAGCGGATGTAAGCCTAGCCTGTCCAACCTTTCCTCATAAGAACAACCTACCCATTCCAGGTATTAGTCTGGTAAACCTTCTCTGAACTGCTTCCAACACATTTACATCCTTCCTTAAATAAGGAGACCAATACTGTACACAGTACTCCAGACGTGGAGCACTGGGATAGAGGATTCCAAAGATTCGCAATCTTTTGAGTGAAGAAATTCCTGCTCATCTCAGTCTTAAATGATCAGCTCCTTATCCTGAGACTGTGCCCCCATCTTCTAGATACCCCAGCCAGGGGAAATAACCTATCAGTGCCTACCCTGTTTAGCCCCTTCGGAATATTGTATGCTTCAATGAGATCAACTCTCATTCTTCTAAACTCCAAAGTATAGGCCCAATTTACTCAGCCTCTCATCAGATGTCAGCCCTCTCATTCCAGGAACCAATCTAGTCAACTTTTGCTGTACCGCCTCCAAGGCAAGTATATCCTTCATTTGATATGGTGACCAAAACTGTGCACAATGCTCCAGGTGCGATCTCACCAAAGCCCCATCCAATTGTAACAAGACTTCCTTATTCTTGTACTCCAATCCTCTTGCAATAAAGACTGACATTCCATTTGCCTTCCTAATTGCTTGCTATACTTGCCTGCCTTGTAAGAGTCCCTCTGAATGTCAACATTTGCAAGTTTCACACCATTTAAAATAAAATTCTGCTTTTCTCTTCTTACTACCAAAGTGAATAGCTTCACACTTATCCACATTATAGTCCATTTGCCACCTTGTTGCCCATTCATTTAAACTGTCTATATCTTTTTGTAGCCTCTTTGTGTCCTCCTGATAGCTTACATTCCTACTGAGCTTTATATCGTCAGCAAACTTAGGTACAGTACTGTCTCTTCATCTAAATCATTAACATAGATTGTGAATAGCTGAGGCCCCAGCACTGCCTTGTGGCACTCCACTAGTTACAGCCTGCCAACTGGAAAATGCCCTGTTTATTCCTACTCTTTGCTTCCTGTCCACTAACCAATCCTCTATAGAAACTTAGAAAACATAGAAAAATAGGAGCAGGAGTAGGTTATTCAGCCCTTCGAGCCTGCACCGCGATTCAATACGATCATGGCTGATCATCCAAAGTCAGTACCCTGTTCCTGCTTTCTCCCAGTATCCCTTGATCCCTTTAGCCCTAAGAACTATATCTAACTCTTTCTTGAATATATTTAATGATTTGGCCTCAACTGCTTTCTGTGGTAGAGAATTCCACAGGTTCACCACTCTCTGGGTGAAGAAATTCCTCCTCGTCTCAGTCCTAAATGGCTTACCCCTTATCCTTAGACTGTGACCCCTGGTTCTGGACTCCCCCACCCTCGGGAACATCCATCCTGCATCTAGTCTGTCCAGTCCTGTTAGAAGTTTGTAGGTTTCTAAGAGATCCCCTCTCATTATTCTAAACTCCAGTGAATACAAGTCTAATCGACCCAATCTCTCTTCATACGTCAGTCCTGCCATCGCAGGAATCAGTCTGGTGAACCTTCACTGCACTCCCTCCATAGCAAGAACATCCGTCCTCAGACCAAAACTGCACACAATACTCCAGATGTGGTCCCACCAAGGCCTTTGTATAATTGCAGCAAGACATCCTTGCTCCTGTACTCGAATCCTCTCGCTATGAAGGCCAACATACAATTTGCCTTCTTAACTGCCTGCTGCACTTGCATGCTTACTTTCAGCGACTGGTGCACAAGGACACCCAGATCTCGCTGCACCTCCCCCTTTCCCAATCTATCGCCGTTCAGATAATAATCTGCCTTTCTGTTTTTGCCACTAAAGTGGATAACCTCACATTTATCCACATTATACTGCATCTACCATGTATTTGTCCACTCACTCAACCTGTCCAAATCACACTGGAGCTTCTCTGCATCCTCCTCACAGCTCACACTCCCACCCAGCTTTGTGTCATCGGCAAATTTGGATATATTACATTTAATTCCCTCATCTATATCATTAATATATATTGTGAATAGCTGGGGAACTAGCACTGATCCCTGCGGTACCTCACTAGTCACTGCCTGCCACTCGGAAAAAGACCCGTTTATTCCTACTCTTTGTTTCCTGTCTGCCAACCAGTTCTCTACACATGTCAGTACCTTACCCCCAATCCCATGTGCTTTAATTTTGCACACTTATCTCTTATGTGGGACCTTATCGAAAGCCTTCTGAAAGTCCAAATAGACCACATCCACTGGTTCTCCCTTATCTATTCTACTAGTTACATCCTCAAAAAATTCCAGTAGATTTGTCAAGCATGATTTCCATTTCGTAAATCCATGTTGACTTTGTCCGATTTTGTCATTGTTTTCCCAGTGCTCTGTTATTACATCTTTTATAATGGACTCTAGTATTTTCCCCATTACTGATGTCAGGCTAACTGATCAATAATTCCCCGTTTTCTCTCTACCTCATTTTTTAAATAGTGGGGTTACATTAGCGATCCGCCAATCTGTTGGAACTGTTCCAGTGTCTATAGAATTTTGAAAAATGACCAGCAATGCATCTAATATTTCTAGGGCCACTTCCTTAAGAACTCTGGGATGTAGATTATCAATCCCTGGGGATTTATCAGCCTTCAATCCCGTCAATTTCCCTCACACCATTTCCCTACTAATACTGATTTCATACAGTTCCTCCTTCTCACTAGACCCTATGTTCCTCAACATTTCTGGGAGGTAATTTGTGTTCTCCTTTGTGAAGACAGAACCGAAGTATGTGTTTAATTGGTCTGCCATTTCTTTGTTCCCCATTATAAATTCCCCTGTTTCTGACTGTAAGGGACCCACATTTGTCTTCACTAATCTTTTTCTCTTCACATATCTATAGAAGCTTTTGCAGTCAGCTTTGATGTTCTCTGCAAGCTTACTCTCATACTTTATTTTCCCCTTCTTAATCAATCCCTTTGTCCTCCTTTGATGAATTCTAAACTGCTCCCAATCCTCAGGAGACCAGAGAGAGAGAGAGAAAACACAGTGGGAGCAGAGCTGTAAAAAGCACACCAAAAGGAACAGAGTTGGAGACCACACAGGGATAGAGAGAGAGAGAGAAAATAAAGTGGGAGCAGAGCTTTAAAAAGCACGCCAAAGGGAACAGAGTCGGAGACCACAGAGAGAAAGAGAAAGGATATTTTAAGGGAGTAAACACAGAGAGAGAAAAAACAAAGAGTGACATCACAGGAAAAATGTAAGTTCATTGGTTGAGAAGCAACTGCCAGTTGAATTGCCTATTCGAAGTTGATTTCAGATTAAAGGTGAATAGGAGAAATATTTTACAGATTAAAAACTAAAGACCAGTTGGAAATTTAAAAAAAACAAATTAAAACCGAATTAAATAAAATAGAGATGCAGGGCCAGGTGATGTATTGTACTTGCATGATGTGGGAGCTGGTGGATCCCATTGTGGTTCCTAGTGACCACACCTGTAGCAAGTTTTGGCTGCTCGAGGAACTCTGGCTCAGAGTTGATGAGCTGGAGTCTGAACTTCGGACACTGCGACTCATCAGGAAGGAGGAGAGTTACCTGGACACTGTGTTTGAGGAGACTGTCACAGATTAACTACCTTGAATTTGGCCACTGGTCAGGGATGGGAGGGTGTGACTATGAGTGAGGCAGGTAGAGGGATCCAGGAAGTAGTGTTGCAGGAGCCTCAGCTTTTGTCCTTGTCCAACAGGTTCGAGATTCTTGCTCCCTGTGTGAACGAGAGCAGGGACTGTAGGAAGGATAAGCAAACTGACCACAGCACCGTGGTCCAGGGAGCCATTCAAGCGGTGGGAGAAAAGAGAAATGTAGTCATAATTGGGGATAGTATAGTTAGGAGTATAGATACTATTCTCTGAGGCCAGGATCGAGAGTCCTGAAGGCTGTGTTGCCTACCTGGTGCCAGGGTTCAGGATATCTCATCTGGGCTGCAGAGGAACTTGGAGTGGAAGGGGAAAGGTCCAGTTGTCGTGGTCCATGTAGGTACCAACTATATAGGTAGAACGAGGATAGAGGTTCTGCTGAGGAAATATGAACAGCTAGGGGCTAAATTAAAAAGCAGAACCAAAAAGGTAATAATCTTCAGATTACTACCTGAGCCACGAGTTAATTGGCACAGGGTCAATAAGATTAGAGAGATAAATGCGTGGCTCAAAGATTGGTGTGGGAGAAATGGGTTCGAGTTCATGGAGCATTGGCACCAGGACTGGGGAAGGAGGGAGCTTTTCCGATGGGATGGGCTCCACCTGAATCATGCTGAGACCAGAGTTCTGGCGGATTGCATAACTAGGGCTGCAGATAGTGCTTTAAACTAAATAGTGTGGGGTGGTGGGGGAGGGTTCAGTTGTATGGAAAATTAGGAAGTCAAAGTGAAAGGAGAAGGTAGGAGTGCAGGTTAGTGACGTGACTGATTGTTACCAGAAAATAAAAGGTAGGGACAGAACATATGAACGTCATGTTGCACCAAGGAATCGTACAAGAGTAGGGAAATTTGATAATAGAACAAACTTAAAGGCTTTGTATCTGAATGCAAGAAGCATTCGGAATAAAATTAATAAGTTAACAGCGCAAATAGAGACAAATGGGCATGATTTAGTGGCGATTACTGAAACATGGTTGCAGGGAAACCAAGTTTGGGAATTGAATATCCAAGGGTACTCAGTATTTTGGAGGATGTGACTGGGGAGTTAATAGTGGGGAACACAGAAATGGCGGAGACACTAAATCAGTATTTTGCCTCAGTTTTCAAGGTGGAGGACAGTAGGACCATCCCAATAGTAACAGGTAATGCAGAGGTTATAGAAAGGGAGGAACTTAGAACAATCACTAGGGAAAAAGTACTGTGCAAACTATTGGGATTGAAGGCAGACAGGTCCCCAGGGCCTGATGGCCTACATCCTAGGGTCTTCAAGGAAGTGGCAGCAGAGATAGTGGATCCATTGGTTATAATATTCCAAAATTCCCTGGATGCAGGAAAGGTTCCAGTGGATTGGAAAAATGCTAATATAAAAAAATGATAATAAAAAGGGAGGGAGGCAGAAAGTAGGAAACTATAGACCAGTCAGTTTAACATCTGTCGTTGGGAAATTGTTAGAATTCATTATTAAGGAAAGAACAACAGGACAATTAGAAAGTCAAAACGCAATTCATCAGAGTCAGCATGGTTTTATGAAGGGTAAATCATGTTTGACTAATTTGCTAGAGTTCTTCGAAGATGTAACAAGTAAAGTGGATAATGGGGATCCTGTAGATGTCTTGACTTCCAGAAGGCATTTGATAAGGTGCCGCACAAAAGGTTAATACACAAGGTAAGATCACATGGGGTTAGGGGCAATTTATTAGCTCGGATAGAGGATTGGCTCACCAACAAAAAACAGAGAGTTGGGATAAATGGGTCCTTTTCTGGTTGGCAAGATGTACCTAGTGGGGTGCCACAGGGTCTGGTCCTCGGGCCCCAACTATTTACAATCTATAGTAATGACCTGGATGCAGGGATAGAAGGTACTATAGCCAAATTTGCAGATGACACTAAAATAGGTGGGATAAAGAAATAAAACATTTACAAATGGATATGTATAGGTTAGGTGAATGGGCCAAAATTTGGCAGACTGAGTTTATCGTGGATAAGTGTGAGGTTATCCATTTTGGTTGGGAGAATAGAAAGGCAAGTTATGATCTAAATGGAGAGAAACGTCAGAGTGCTTCGGTGCAGAGGGATCTGGTGTTCTTGTGCATGAATCGCAGAAAACTAGGATGCAGGTACAGCAGGTAATAAGGAAGCCAAATGGAATTTTAGCATATATTGCTAAGGGAATAGAGTATAAAAGTAGGGAAGTGTTGCTGCAACTGTACAAGGCATTAATGAGACCGCACCTGCTGTATTGCGTACAGTTTTGGTCCCCTTACTTGAGGAGGGATGTAGTTGCATTGGAGGCAGTTCAGAGGAGGTTCACTAGATTGATTCCAGAGTTGAGAGGTTTGTCTTATGAAGAGAGATTGAGCAGTTTAGGCCTTTACTCTCTAGAGTTTAGAAGAATGAGTGGAGATCTAATTGAGGTATATAAGATGATTAAGGGGATTGACAAAGTAGACGTAGAGAGGATGTTTCTTCTTGTGGGGCAATCTAGAATGAGAGGTCATAGTCTTAGGATAAGGGGCAGCAGCTTTAAAATAGAGATGAGGAGAAATTACTTCTCTCAAAGGGTCGTGAGTCTGTGGAATTCACTACCCCAGAGTGCGATGGATGCAGCGACATTGAGTAAATCTAAGGAGGAGATAGACAGATTTTTAATTAGTAATGGGTTGAAGGGTTATGGAGAATGGGCAGGAAAGTGGAGTTGAGACCAAGATGAGATCAGCCATGATCGTATTGAATGGCGGAGCAGGCTCGAGGGGCTGAATTTCCTACTCTTGCTCCTGGATCTTATGTTCTTATGTTTGCTGCTTGTTCTGGCCATTTTATATTTCTCCTCCTTGGATCTAATACAATCCCTAATTTCTTTCATAAGCCACGGTTGAACCACCCTTCCTGTTTTATTTTTGTGCCAGACAGGAATGAACAATTGTTGTAATTCATCCATGCGATCTTTAAATGCCAGCTACTGCCTATGCACTGTCAACTCTTTAAGTAACATTCCCCAATCTATCATAGCCAACTCGCACCTCATATCTTCATATTTACCCTTATTTAGATTCAGGACTTTAGTCTTGGAATCAACTCTCTCACTCTCCATCTTAATGAAGAATTCGATCATGTTATGGTCGCCCTTCCCCAAGGGACGACGCACAAGATTGTTAACTAATCCTTTTTCATTACACCATACCCAGTCTAGGATGACCTGATCTCTAGTTGGTTCCTCAACGTATTGGTCCAAAAAACCATCACGTATGCACTCCAGGAATTCCTCCTCTACGGTATTATTGCTAATTTGGTTTGCTCAATCTATATGTAGATTAAACTCACCCATAATTACAGTTTCACCTTTATTTCCAGTTTAATGCCATCCTCTACATCACCACTGCTGTTTGGGGGTCGATATACAACCCCCACTAATGTTGTCTGCCCCTTCGTGTTTCTTAACTCCACCCATACAGATTCCACATCAGGATTCTCTGAGCTAATATCCTTCCTCACTATTGTATTAGATTAGATTAGAGATACAGCACTGAAACAGGCCCTTCGGCCCACCGAGTCTATGCCGACCATCAACCACCCATTTATACTAATCCTACACTGTACCACATCCCCACCTATCCCTATACTTCCCTACCACCTACCTATACTAGGGACAATTTATACTGGCCAATTTACCTGTCAACCTGCAAGTCTTTGGCATGTGGGAGGAAACCGGAGCACCTGGAGGAAACCCATGCAGACACAGGGAGAACTTGGAAACTCCACTTTTACTAACAATGCCACTCCACCTCCTTTCTCTTTTTGTCTGTCCTTCTTAAATATTGAATACCCCTGGATGTTCATATATCCATGCTAATATATTACCCCCAACTCCAGGACCCCTTATCTTGCGCATTAACCTTTTGTGTGATATCTTATTGGAATGCCTTTTGGAAATCCAAGCACTTCATCGACTGGTTTCCCCGTTATCTACCTTATTAGTCACATCCTCACAAAACTCTAATAAATTTGTCAAACATGATTTCCTTTCGTAAAACTATGTTGACTTTATCTGATCATACTATGATTTTCCTATGATTTCCTTGGTTACCCTCTATTTCTGGTATGTATTTGTGTCTTCTGCCATGAAAATAAACACAAAATATTTGTTCAATATCTCTGCCATTTCCTCATTCCTCATGATAACTTCTCCTGTCTCTGCCTCTGAGGGACTTTAGCAACTCTCCTCCTTTTTCTACTTGCAAAAGCTCTTACAATTTGCTTTTATATTCCTGGCTAGTTTACTCTCATATTCTTTTTTTCCCTTTTTATCAACTTTTTGGTCACCCTTTGCAGATTTCTAAAACACTCCCAATCCTCAGACTTACTACTGTTCTTTGCAACATTATAAGCCTCTTCTTTTAATCTAATACTATCCTTAACTTTCCGAGTAAACTAGGGGTGGATCTTTCTTACTGAATTTTTTTTTTTTAAAACAAAATTTATTTTTGTTAACATTTCGAATTGTTTCTTTAAATGTTTCCCACTATTTATTTACTGCCATACCTTTTAGTCCATTTCCCAATAAATCTTAGCCAGCTCTCTCCTCATACCTGTGTAATTGGCTTTGTTTAAGTTTAAGATTCTTGTTTGGGACTGGAGTATGTTGCTTTCAAACTTAATATGTAATTCCATTGTATTATGATCACTTTTTCCCAGAGGATCTCTTACTGTGAGCTAACTAATTAACCTGGCCTCACTGCACAGTAGAAGATCTATAATATCTTTATCTCTAGTTGGTTAAACAATGTATTGTTTCTGGAAACTGTCACAAAAGCATTCTACAAATTGATGTTCCAGACCACATATGCCAATTTGATCGGTCCAGTCTATATGAATAGTAAAGTGCCCCACAACTATTACATTGCCTTCGTTACAAGCTCCAATTATTGCTTACTTAATTCTCTATCCAACGGTATATGGGTCTCTAAAGTATTCCCGCCAGTGTTTTCTGACTCTTGCTATTCCCAAGAAGCTTTTCAATACTATCTTGATAGCATCTTTTACTATCAGGGCTACTCCTCCTGCTTTTCCATTCTGTCTGTCTTTTCAAAATGTTGCGTACCCTGGAATATTTATTTTCCAACGTTGGTCACCTTGTAACCATGGCCAGGATTTTACGTTGGGCGAACGGGAGCTGGCCACCGACTGAAAAGTCAGTGGCAAGTCTGCTTTTGCCTCGCTTGGGGATCTGTTCTGTATTTTACGGGTCCCCAGGCTTTAATTGCTCTGAGGTGGAGGAAGTCCCGCATCATTGAGCTGCTGGCCAATCAGCAGGCCGACAGCTCGTGTCCCAGTAGTGCCACCAGGAGTGGTGTCCACTGCTGGGGCTGCAGCCCAGCCAATCGCAGAGGCAGACATGGAGCCGGAAGTTGAAGTAAGTTTTGGTTGCCTTGCCGGGGGCAATCGGCCGGGCCCCAGCGAGGCAAGGGTGGTCGGTTGAGGGATGGGGGGCGTGTTGGGTGCTGGGGGTGGTTGGGGTAGCAGGGGCAGCCCTCCATCAGGTACCCTAGGCCCCATGAGCAGCCACTCCGCCCCCCCCCCACCCCGGCATCCCCCCCAGCAGCCACTTGGTTTTCCCAGGCGGCCTTTCCCGGCTCCAGGATGCCCGATTGCCATGCATAAAATCCATGTGGAGGCAGGCGGAGGCCCGTAAGTGGCCATTGAAGGACTTGATTAGCCTGGGGCGGGCAGGCCGTTTTGCACCCCCACCCTCTCCCCTCCTATCCATCACCCTACATAAAGGGTCGGAAAAGCCTCCTGGAGCCTCCCACTCCATTTTATGCCCCCCCCCCCTCCACCGCCACCATCCCGCTCGTTGGGGTGGTGTAAAATTCCGGCCCATGTCTCTGTAATGGCAATGGCAATTAGATTAGATTAGATTAGATTAGAGATACAGCACTGAAACAGGCCCTTCGGCCCACCGAGTCTGTGCCGCACATCAACCACCCATTTATACTAACCCTACGCTAATCCCATATTCCTACCAAACATCCCCACCTGTCCCAATATTTCCCTACCACCTACCTACACTAGTGACAATTTATAATGGCCAATTTACCTATCAACCTGCAAGTCTTTTGGCATTTATCTCTATTTGTGCTGCTCGTTCATCTATCTTATTGCAAATGCTTTGTTCATTCAGATAAGGAACCATTATTCTATTTTTTACTCCTCTTCTTTGCCTTTTTTTATCTCAGTTTCCACAGGTCTAGCTCCAAAGTTACAGCAGACAAGTAGCAGAACGTCCACAGAATTCAGCCTCATATTTCCAGAAGATTTAATAATGGGTTCACAGTTACATGAAGACGCCACTATTAATTCTATTCTAAATGATGTTTGATTTTTCAGATTTTATGGCAAGATTTTTTTGCTAAACATAAATCATCTAGGCTTGGAAAGGAAGAAATAAATCAGCCAGCATTCCTGCTTCTAATTGTTATGGAGTGGTCCCTATCTCAAATGTACTGAAGTGGATGTTGGGCAAGGACTAAACCAGGCTTGGGTAGAAAGTCCTCCATGATAAACTAGCCTGCCAACACTCACTAGGCTCAGACAGGAATAATAGCTACTTGGACATGGTACTGAAGAACTGCTAGTGTCTGTGAAACCATACCCCAGCAACATAAGTTGATTAGACTGTAAAAGCACTTCACATTATTGATAACTTTTTTTCCATACCCGAAGGCAGTTTTCTTTGAAAAAGTCATTCATTGGAATCTGTCTCTTGTACTCAGACACTCTGCGCCTAAAGGCGAGCAGGATACTGGCGGAATTTTACTGTTCCTGATTCCACAGCAGTCACCACTCTAATGTTGTTTTCTTTCTGTTCCAATTGGGTGCACAGAATTAAACATTCTTATTAACATTTCAAACATCTGTTAATAGCTGGCTTAACGGTGGCATCAGGAAGCAATAGAGAGATGTGGCTGGGGGCTGGGAAACAGTCTCAAATAGCAATAAGGATTTTTCAAAATGTATTTTAAAAAGGAAATTACAAGCACAAAATTGCAAAAGCTAAAATTAATTATTTGTCTTTTTCATAGCAGGCAAGATACAAAAACTGTGAGCTAAAAATTTTATGAGACCTGTTCGTGTGCACAGGGATCACGATGTGCAATTACCCCATGCCTGGTCAAGGTTATGCAGGCAGCATGCAAAGTTTGTGCTGCCTTCTTATTCCAAAGATTGTGGCATGCAGCTCAGTGTTGAACACGCTGACTGGCTGCATGCTCAGCAGAAGCTCCTGGTGCTGCGTAGTTTACAGCTCGCCTGCACTTCTTAAAGGCAATTTACAGCTGTTAAAGGGGAGGTGCATTCAGGCTGCAGCAGCTGGTGGTATGGTCTCCAAAACTGTTTCTGAGAAGGAATAAGACTATCAATGAAACAACAGATCAAAGAGAGGACTCCTAGGATCTTTGATATGGTGCTGGAGGCCTTAGTCCAGGAGGTAATGGAACAATGGATTATCTTTAAGGAAGAGATGCTTCAGATACAGGGTAGGTACATTACAACAAAGGCAAAAGGTAAGCGAACCAAAAACAGGGCTCCTTGGATGAGGGGGAGACAGTGTTGAGGTAATGTCACTGAGCTAGTAATCTAGAGGACCAGGCTAATGCCCTGGTGACACAGGTTTAAATCCCAGCACAGCAGCTGGTGGAATTTAAATTCAATGAATTAATAAAAATCTGGAATTGTAAGATAATCTCAGTAATGGTGCCATGAAACTTTGATTGATTGTTGTAAAAACCCATCTGGTTCACTAATGTCCTTTAGGAAAGGAAATCTGCCATCCTTACCTGGTATGGCCTACATGTGACTCCAGGCCAACAGAAATGTGGTTGACTCTTAACTGCCCTAGCCTAGCAAGCCACTTGGTTGCCAAGGGCAATTCGGGATGGGCAAAAAATGCTGGCCTTGCCAGTCCTTATCTCATGAAAGAATTAAAAAAAGATGACGAGAAACGTAGAGACTATGATGAAACCAAAAAAAGAGAGTGTATGATGCGTGTCAGGTGAATTCTTCAAGTGAGAACCAGCGCAAATGCAATAAGTTGAGAGGAGAGGTGAAGAAGAAAATAAGACTGGCAAAGAGAAAATAACGAGAATAGCAGTCAACATAACAGGGAACCCAAACTCTTCCACTGGCATGTAAATAGTAAGTGGGTAGTAAGAGGTGGAGTGGGGCCTATCAGGGACAAAGAGGGTAATATATGCTTAGAGGTGCAGGGCAAGGCTCATATACTTTGTATCTGTGTTTACTAAGGAGGAGGAATCTGACAAAATATCAGTAGAAGCAGAGAGAAAGGCCTTCTATGCTTCAGGTAGATAAGTCACTAGGTCTCAGGTTGCTAAAGGAAATGGGGGTGGAGATAACGGAAGGGCTTGCTATAATCTTCCAATCTTCCCCAGATATGGGGGAGGTGCCAGAGGATTGGAGAGTGACAAATGTGACGCCCTTATTCAAGAGAGGGTGTAAGAATAGTCCTAGCAACTATAAGCCAGTTAGTTTAACATCAGTGGTGGGTAAGGTTTTACAAACAATAATCAGGGAAAAAATTCAACAGGCACTTGGAGAGGTTTGAGTTAATTAAGGATAGCCAGCATGGTTTGTAAAAGGCAGATAGATCATGCTTGACTACTCTAATTGATAATTTTGATGAAATAACAAAAAAGTTTGATGAAGGGAATGTGGTCGATGTTGTCTATATGGATTTTAAGAAAGCGTTTGATAAAGTACCACATAAAAGACAGGTTAACAAAATTGAGGCTCGTGGAATAGGATGGTCAGTATCCAATTGGAGTCATTGGGCACGAGTGGGCTGCAGCCAGGCTAATGGGTAAGGTCGCACAAGTGCTCTGCTGCAGAGAATCTGGATGAGGATGTTGATGGGGTGGCATATAGGAGAACAATGGTGAACATGGACACAGAGATGCTTGGTGCATTGACAGGCCTGCCACAGAGACTGTTGTCACTGTCAAGGAGCATGGAGGAGTCCGGACATTGCACAGAGCTTGGAGTCCAATCTTTCAACTGTGGCCAACTCCATGACAGCACTGTGGACCTAGCGTGATGCAGCGTTCATTAGCTGACACCTCAGCTTCCATTGCAGCACAGGTAGAAGCCACCTGATGGCTGGTTTTTATACTTGTGGTGGGGGTCCAGATGGTGGGCCAGAAAGGCGGGGGCGGCCCCACCTGAAACATTTGCGGGACCCATGATCGTATTTAACGGGGGTTAGGCCACTAATTGGTTACTATTGGGGCTGCCATCCCTTAAAAGGATGGCCATCTGCCACCAGGAGATGCCGACCAATCAGAGGGCCAGCAGCTGAGCAGTCTCAGCAGCGCTACTGGAAGCGGTGGCCACTGCTGGGAATGCACCTGGAAGAAGAGGACACCATGGAGGATGCCGCCCTTCCAACCAGGTAAGTGGGGTCTGGGGATGCTGGGGCAGTCGGGCAGGCCATGGTGAGATGGGTGGTGGGTGTGGGGGTGGTGAGGAAGTTGGTGAGTGCTGCCGGCGGGAGGGAATATTGTCAGGGCCCATAGCCTTTGCAGTATCCAGTCGTTTCTTGATATCACACGGAGTGAATCGAATTGGCTGAAGTCCTAAAGGACATCTATGATGCTGGGGACTTCAGGAGGAGGCCGAGATGGATCATCAACTCGGCACTTCTGGCTGAAGATTGTTGCAAATGCTTCTGCCTTATCTTTTGCACTGATGTGCTGGGTTCCCCCAACATTGAGGATGGGGATATTTGTGGAGCCACCTCCTCCAGTTAGTTGTTTAATTGTCCACCACCATTCACGATTGGATATGGCCGGACTGCAGAGCTTAGAACTGATCCGCCGGTTATGGGATCGCTTAGCTGTCTATTGCATGCTGCTTACACAGTTTGGCACGCAAGTAATCCTGTGTTGTAGCTTCACCAGGTTGACACCTCATTTTGAGGTATGCCTGGTGCTGCTCCTGACATGCCCTCCTGCACTCTTCATTGAACCAGGGTTGGTCTCCTGGCTTGATGGTAATGGTAGAGTGGGGGATATGCCGGTGGTTTACCTGGTGGTCTCCACGTGCAGCAGAGGGCCCTCATGCTGCCGGTAAAATGCCGGTGACGGCAGGAAGAGGCCCTTAATTGGCCACTTAAGTGACTCAATTGGCATCTGGGCAAGAGGACCATCTCCCACTTGGCCCACCACTGCCAAGCTGGCATGGCATGGGAAGACAACGGCACTCAACTGCTCACCATTTTACTGCCCACCCACCCCCACCTCCCAGCCCATCCCCAGAGGGCTGGCAAAATCCAGCACAACCTCTCAGTGCTGCAGTGGAAACTCAGCCTGAGGCCATGAAACACATGCTTGTTGTAAGCGCAGCTTGGTGCCATGCAGGCTCATATTGCTTCCATCAGGGCTGCAGATACCAGTGCTCAAAGGTGTCTGCAAACTCTTATAGCAATCCAGCAATCTGTGCTCCAACAATTTACAAGAATTGCTGAGGCGATGCCCAGGTGATTGGCCTCTCTCAAGATGACAGCATTCATACCCTCACTATTGCCACTCTGCCAATGCCCTTGCTGCTGCCTGTTAGCTAGCCAGCCCAGACTGCTGCCACCCATGTCAAGGTGGTGCAATCTGAAGTCAGGACCAAAGAGCCCAGAGATGCTCTTGCAAGGTCATCTGAAGTCTCTGCCACTGAAATTCTGCAGCTTACGCCCAGTCATGGGGTAACATTGCATAAGAGCAGTAGGCCAGACAAATTCACCAGCAAGACAGGCACTTAGGGAATGCACAAGGGTAAATAGTTCAGTTTTGTATGTAATATTAGAAGTGTTGTTGGATAAAGTTGTTATGGGATGGTTTTTTGGGATGTCTTCTATTTCAAGATTTTTGTCAAAAGGATGTTGTGATGGTCTGTAGCAGAGTGATGGAAAGGTGGGGAATTGTAGAGCAGCAGTGTTGTAGGGATTGTTTTAGGGGGAAAAGAGTCTGATTAAGCACTCACAGACAGCCCATCCAAAGAGATGGGGTCTGGGATGCCTCCTCCTTTCCTCCTCCTCCTCCTCTTCTTCCTAATCCTCCTCCCTAGCTCCTCACTAAAGACCTGGTGGCCAGCTGTGCCTTCATGATAGCCAGATTGTGTATCACGTGCAGAGCACCGGGAATTTGGAGACATGCTCCAATGGGTATTATAGAGCTCGCCCCCAATGGTCCAGGCAGCTGTTGTTTTAGATCACCAATGGTTTGCTCCATGATGTTTCTGGTAGCAGCATAGATCTCATTGTACACGTACTGTCCACATGTGTTCGATGGTGGAAGGGAGTCAGTAGCAAGTAACCCCGGTCACCAAGCAGCCAGCTTCTGCTTCACCATAGTGGATCGAATATGATGGGAATGGCTGACTTAGTGCAGGATAAAAGCATCATGGCTGCTGCGAGAATAGCAGATATTCACTAAAATGATGCTCTGTGCAAGGTCGCACACCAATTGTATGTTAAAGGAATAGTTCTTCCTGTGATTCTTTTACAATGCCTGCAGAGTCCTGTGCATGCAGTTGATGGCTCCCTGCACCATGGGAATCCTGCTACCCTGGTAAAGTCACATACCCACTTCTCATTTTTCTCTCTGTTAGAGAGAAGACTATGAAGTCCCCTTTCCTGTTACCTCCTAGATGCAGCGATGAATGGTGAACTGTGCAATGTTGGCGATGTCAGCAGCTCTGGCCTGGAAAGATCGGCTGCTGTAGAAATTGAGGGCATTTTCATGGTCGCTGGCAGTGCCATTCTCACCCTGCCCTGCAGCTGCAGGTCCAATTGAGGAGATGGCACAGTTCAGTGACCACCTCTTTGATGAATCACAGCCCCCTCAGACACTTGGCATGGTTGAGGTGGAGGTAGGAGAACTGCTCACTGAAGATTCTAGGTGGGTAAGGCCTTCTATTTCGAACCTTCTTCCTTCCCCCTCTGCGCACAGCTTCCTCTCTCTGCTGCCTGTGCTCCATGTCCCTGTCGTGCTGCAGCCCAAGAGGGACAGCATCAATAGCCCCCATGAGTGACAGTAGGTTTTCTGCTGATAGGCCTTCAAACTCCACTGCACTCCTTGCATATATCCAGCACCACTTCCTCTGACTCCAATAACTTTTCAGAACCCATCCAACAATACAATACTTCCACCGGCAGCAAAAGAAAGTCAAAGTATCTCACCCGAAGGTCCCATGCTGAAGCCTTTAACTAGTGCTAGTGCAGCGTCCCTTGTGCAGCTGAATGCATACTCAACTGAGAATGTTTGAGACAGCATTAAATGGATCTGTGAGGTCTAAAATGGCAGGTTGGATTCCAAATCAGCATTAGATACTGGCTGACATCACAATCTGCCCACTCTGCATGCTGCCAGCGCACGCATGGCACACCCATGCCATTGATCTTCCCAAGATCGTGATCAGCACAGGCTGTGCTGGCAGAGGTCAGAAGTGAATCTGCCTCCATTTTTAGACTCTCTGGGCTCCCACAGCACTGAAACCAGTGGCACTACAGAGCCCAATTTAGCAGCCTATATTTTCTATTCTTGATTTCCATCACAGATAGAAGGAATTGTTATCAAACTAGAGACAAATTATTCAAAATAGAATTAGTGTTCGGTGGCTGGTTACTAGAAACAAGAAAACAGCTCAAATGAAGAACAAAACCAATGAAAATGTATACAGCAGTAGTTTCATTTCATTACGTTGCCTTCTACAGACAGCTACCACTTAAAGTAGCAATTTTTGCTTACCAGAGTAGTTTTACTATTAAATATTTAGAATTATACTAGTAGATAAATATTACTATAAACATTCAGTAACCTGTGAATATATATCTTGCTACCGTCATTATGTAATGTTATGCTTCATTCCTAGTGATTGATCTTTATGTTAACAACATCTATTTAAAATATTGGCTGCTTGCTTATCAACAATAATGGGTATTACTAATGGAAGTAGCTTTAAGTAAAGTGTAAAATAAGTGCTGAACTCTTGTATTTCACCATCTTCCAAGCAACAATCTGCATTTTCTAACTTTATAAGACTGAGGCACTTGAAGTCAGAGATCTGAGTTATGTCCACTCACTGATTGACAGGTTTCAAGATAAAGAAACAAAACAGTAATAAAGGTAACGGATATGCATTTTAAAAGTCAGGAAAATTTGGCAAAGTGCTTTAGAATTTAAAATAATTGTAGAGTCGTGCAGCTTCAAGTAATTAAGACTCAATAAGTAGTATTTTGATCTGTTTACATGAAAACATTTTGGCTGCAAAAATTGGATGCTTGGCACCTGTGTTATCTGCACTACAGGTGTCTTTTCTGGTCCAAAATGGCATCCACGGCAGACATATGCACTGTCGACAGAGTGTGACATCAGTCAGCATGTAACACTAATTTGATTGCGGCACTGCTATTTTCAACCTCAACACTCCAGCTAATGCCCTCTCAAACTTGCACAACTGAACATGCATTCAGCAATAGGAAGGACCCTACCAGTGCTATTTAAAGGGAACATCAACCACTTTCAGATTAGTTGCTGATTGATTTCTACTGATTGTTGCTGAGTTAGTAGAAGTGTTCAGTGGTTTATATTGTTTTTTTAAGTTGGTGAAGTCTGAAGTGTGGCATGTGGTGAAGGTCTTGGTTCTCATTTCAAGGGTTCCTCTCAGACCTTTTCTCCCAGTCATGAGTGCAATTTAATCCCCCTTCATTCCCAACCAGTAGTATTAAATTTTTACCACTAGATACTGAGTTTAGTACCTTTCACAGGCTCCAATAGTAGGAAGCTGATGCAAGTTTCTAACTCCTAGCCTGCAGCATGACAGGGAGAATGAGCAGAGGCAACACAGAGGACAAGTTGCTTGAAGAGGGAGGAGGAGGATGTTGAGAAGGGGGAGAAAGGCTCTCAGCAGGAGACTGTATTCACCTAGGGATCTCAGGAAGCATTTCTCTTACCTCAATCTAAGTCAGGAATAGTGTGTGTGATGTCTCTGTTTCACTAAGGAGATGCTCACTGAAATCTGCCACCTGTTGCAGGCAGGCCTGCAGCCTTAATGCAGGGCTAGGACGGCACTACCAGTGGCTGTAAAGGTGACTGTGGCCACAAACTTCTTCATGTTGGACTCCTTCCAGACTGGAGCAAGGGACATCTCCAACATCTTGTAGTTTGCCTTCTGCTGTTGTACAAGGGAGGTGACTGATGCTCTGTATGCAAAGTGAAGGGAATACATAATTTTCTATATTTATAGAGAGAATCAGGCAGAGTGTGCATGTGGCTTTGCCAGGATAGCAGGCTTTCTCCTGGTGCAGGGTGGCACTGACTTCATATACATTATTTTGTGGGAGCTGCATCTAAATTTACAATGTACTGCAACTGCAAAGAGTTCCACTCCTGTAGTGTTGTTCTATGTTCTTAAGTCTTCATTAAATGATAGCTGTAGGCTTTATATTTGGATTCAACACAAGTACTATTTATTATCTTTCCTATCTACATTGCATGATCTCAGGTTCAGGTCTTTCCCTCACTGCTGTGCTCTTTGCAAGTCATGTGTTGAGTGTGTCTCTCAAAATGGTATCCTCTCCTTATATTTGCAGAATGATGTCATCAGTTGCATCTGTGGCCTGATCTCTTAAAGGTGAAGTCACCACTACACTACATTACTACTCCCTCAACGTGTAGTTGGTGTGTGATCATACTCAGCACATCATTCTTGTCAATGCCAGGTATACTGATAGCAGTCGTATGCCTTTATTCTTTACTAGTCCACTGTACCATCAGCACTTGAGTCACGTCGAGAGATCAGAGGGTGGCTACTGGGCAACAAGGGCTGTCCATTGACCACCTGACTTATGACTCCAGTATACAACCTATGCACAAGCAGACAGCATGCATATAAAGAGAGCCATGTTGCCACACGAAATGTCATCAAGCAGCCATTAGGATGCTTAATCAAAGCATCCGCTCCAGGTCTGTTCTGAAGGAGCCCTGCAGTAATTTCCAGATGGAGCATCATGATTCGTCAACAACTGTTGCATCCTGCACAATCTCGCCATCATGAGGGCACAGTCCTTGCCATCAGGTATAGAACGAGCAGCTGAAGAGGAGAAGGAGGAAGAGGAGGTGCAGGAGGAAGGAAGGAGGAAGCCAACACATTCCCTTTCCAGCCATGCTGTCCATGATTGGCTCATCTGACTGCGATATCAGTGAATGCAGACCCAACTTCCCATTCAGCAACAATCCCACACCATACATTCTCTCTGTTACTGATTATCACTGCATTGGCCACAATGCTGAAATAAAAGCCATCACAAAACAACCATTCCTAACCTACATTATCAACAGACCATCCAATATATCATACAAAAGTCAACTGAACAGCCTTGTATATTGCCTTCGTGCCTGTCTTCCGAGTGCCTTTGACTGTCCCGGTGCTCCTATGCAGTGCTACCCCAGTGGCTGCAAGATGGCTGACAGAAGGCTGCTGAGTTTCAGTAGGAGAAACTGCAGATGGTCTTGGAGGACAACCCTGCGCCTGGGTCCTAGATGGTCATGCTTTGGATAACCTTGCACCACCTTAGCATGAGCGGCAGCAGTCTGGGCTGGCTGACTGACAGGCAACAACAAGGGCACTGATGTAGTGGCAGTGGTGGGAGGACGAATGCTGTCATCCTGAGAAAAGACAGCAGGTTCGTGCTCCACGCAGCTCTGCCACTCCTCCGGGGTGGCACCTCAGCAATCCTAGTAATTCTTTGGAGCACAAATTACTAGACTGCAGTGAGACCCTGCAAGCTCGTAGGAGCACTGGTATCCACAGCCATGGTGGCAGCTGCCTGAGCTTGCATGGCAACAAGCTGAACTTGTCGGACCTCAGACTGAGCTTCCACTACAGCACTCAGAGATTGTGTGGCTTCTGACTGTGCTGCAATGGAAGCTGAGATGCCAGTCATCAGATGCTGGATCATGGTTGGGTCTGTAAATATTCACATGGAGTTGTCCATCACTTCCACACTGGAAAGGATGGTCTCTGAGATCTGCAGAAAGCTTTGTGCCAAGTTGATACTGGACTCCTCTCTGCTCCTTGACAGTGACTGCAGGCTTTCTGGATCCGTCAATACACCAAGCATTTCTGTATGCATATGCATCAGCCTTTATCTGTATGCCGCTTATTGAAATCTTTGTGCAAGTCCTCTGCAGCAAAACGTGTGCGACATTGTCCTCTGGCAAGCTGGCACCTGCACTACCCTTTCCCCCTGCCCTGCCCTGACTGCAAGTCACTCATGTGCAGATCGCACCTCTAAGTTACCCTCTAAAGTATGCACAGTATCAGTATCTGAACTGGTGGCTGAGAGTGTGAGAGCGAGTGACAGTGTGTATTCATCATCAGGCTTCTGCTTCCTCTATCACTTCTTGCTCCTGCATCACTGCTTGGCCAGGTTGCCGTTCTTGGTATCTGAAAAGTGAAAAACTCAAGGATAGGGCTGTGTTGGAAGGATTAAGAAGTGCATGCTTACACCATCTGTAGTTTGTAAATCAGAAGTACTACTGTGATGAGGGGGATTGGGATGTGAGAAGGAGACTTGGGTATGAGCATGCTGTCATCTTCAATGATTTCAGCCCTGCCACGGGCCACAGACTTAAGCGTGGCTGCTCCAATGATGGCCAGCACTGTCTTTTCCATGGGGGTGAGTTCATGCAACCATGCTTGTCCTCCATCGGTTACCTGCTGCCTCCAGTTGTGTCACCTTGTCCTGCAAGAGTGAGAGAAATCTGTCAGTGAGTCTGCTGCAATGTGTTTGGCTGATGTGGCTGTTCCAGTTGAACAGCTAGCAGTGTGTGCAAGCTTTGAGATGTGGGTTTGAGGTTGCAGCAGCATGAAATATGTGAGAGTGAGGTGAAGCAATCAATGTGAGTTATGAGTCATGGTTGATAGAGAATGCTGCTAGGTGAGTTAAGGGGGTCTGGTGATTTGAGCAATGTGTGAGGCTAGTGGGTCAATTGTAAGGATATGGCATTTAAGGATGAATTCACTGATCTTGACTACTTGTGTGAGGTCATTAAACTTCTTCCTGCACTGTATCCAAGTCATTCAGGGCTACACTGCTTGCATTGACAGCGATGGCTCCCACGGGATTTGCAAAGTTTGTCTGGCCCACTGTGGATAGATGACATCTCTCCTCCTGTTTATCTCCCCCACCAAACCCTCCAGTGCTGTGTCAAAGAACCTTGGAGCATCCCCTCTGCCCTGTTTCACCAGATTCACTCTTCTTGCAGGTCAACCACTCTTCCTGAGCCACTTCCAGCACCTGGTGCAGCATCGCCACTTTAAGAGGTGCAGTCTGGTTTTAAATAGAGCAGGCTAACATTAAGCGGTGCTAGCCTTGCTTGAACTTGGGTCCCCTGCTGAGGTATGCCATCATGCTACTATCATTTAAATATGCAGGCAGCAGAAAGTTTGCATGCTGCCTTCATCGGAAAGTATGGGCATGGGTTAATCTCTCATCGCCATCCCATGTCCACTTTAGGAGGCTATCAACTTTCTCCCCCTTTTTCTTTTCCCCAGGAATTTTGCTTATCCCAAAGATGGGTCAAGCAGCTGACGCACTCAAATATTCAATACAGGCATGTCATGTTTTTGGGTGCAGAGTTGACAGGGTGCTGGGAATACAAGACTCATCCCAATTTGTACTTTGGGCCCATCAGTACATCTGTTGTGAGCATCTAGTGGCTGGTTTAGAATCATAGAATTTTACAGAACAGAGGGAGACCATTCTGATTGAGAACTTAGTCCCATTCCCATGTCCTTTTCCAATACACCTGCCCTTTTTCCATACCCCGTTACCTTTTTTCCTAAAAACTCATCTCTTAAAAGTTATTATGGATTCTTCGTCCTCGCAATCATCTGCATCAAAATTTCTCCTAATCTTGCCTTTGTTCCTTTTGGGGATGATGTGTTTACACCTTCAACTTACCAATTCGCCAGCAGTGAAAATAATTTTTCCCCACTTAATCAAAATCTCTGATAACTTTGAATGTTAGTGTTAGATCTCCTCTTAACCTTCTTTATCCTCATCGAAACAGCCAAAAGTAAACCCATTCGGGCTGGCTCTCACGCCAGCTGTGGCCCTCTGTTTGTGTGAGCTGGTCAAAGAGAACAGAAGAGGGAGGCGATCATGGACTGGTGGAGACCTCAGGACTGCTGTGGAGTCAGGAGCAACACCCCTGCTCTTCCTGACTGACATGAAGATAAAATTAAAATTAAAATTACTTTTTTGTTGGCAGTCGCTGCTTGAACTGCACCAATTGCTGGAAGTAGTAAGCAGTCATATCCAGTTTATGCTCTGCTCAGCACTGACCAATTCTACAGAGGTGTCCTTCAGCATATATTCAGCCACTCATTAGCATATGCAAGATACCTAGTGCCTGGCTAAGGTTGCTTGAATATTGTTCGAAGTTTCTAAATACATGATCCTATATTCATCCCACTGAGCCCCTTGTCCTTTCCCACTGCAGGATTTGTTGGGGTTATTTTTCCTCTTTGTTGATTTATTACATTTTTAATTTGTTTGTTGATCCACTGAGGCTTACATTTGTTGAGTCTGATCTTGCCGATCTTAGATATGTCCAGCATTATTCTTTAAAGGTTTTCCATTCAATAAATTCAATACTTTTTCCAGACATTTTGTAGCCCAAATAACATTAACAATTAACAACAATGATTTTTCTAATCTCTGAAACAAAATCTTAACTATCTAACCTCAGCAGCTTCAGTCTGTTGCACAGAAACACAAAGCTCCAGAAACTATAATGGAATGTGAACTATTCTAACTGGGGTGTAATTCTATAAGATCAACAAATTACTTGTGTAGTCGAGTGTAAAACTTGATCATGTAAATACTGACTGCATCTTTACAAAGCTATGTCTTGGTAACTGATTAACTGGTTTGGGTCAAAAAATACTTGTGAAGAATTTACATTGCACTATTTCTTGCCTACTTGTAATTTTAGAGTCATTGTGTAAGTCATTTATGGCTGTATTTCTAAAACTTAATTGATTCAAAAAATGGTTCTGATTTGTCAACCTCTGGTGCTGTTGATGCTGCACTGCTTATATTGTGGAATATTTTCTATTGTACCAAATGAAACATTTAACAACCATGCATGCAAAAGTTTGCATATGCACAATTTTAAAGCAGCAAATATCAACTTTATCAAAGACAAATTACCTTCTCCAGTAACTGCCGGGGCAGGTCTCCAGTCAGTGGGAGTTAAAATCTTGACTTGGCTGTACTGGATGTGTGTGAGTGCTTCAGCTTTTTAGCCCAACTTGGCAAAAAGAATATGGTGGCCGTTGCCACACATAACAGTAATAACATTGCCATCAGAAGTGCAGAACAATATTGCCTCTTCTTGATGCAGACTCCCTTCAGCAGCAGTGGCTTTTCTATATACACATCTCTTTGGGGCTGCCTCTGGCAAATGAGGTATTAGTTACATTGCTATTTATGGCTTGATATAGTTAAGTACATTGAGAAAAGAACAGGTGACTTGCTCCACTTAATACACGAGGCAAGCTACATAAATTAGATTGTAAAATATGTAATTTGGTGAATTAACCACTATTTTTTGATTAAGATGGTACAAGCAGTTTTGGAGTTTCCTTTTCAATACAGATAATACAAAAATGTATATATGTGCCTTTACTCTTTGCTATTTGGCTCATGTTCAAGTTGAACAATATTATGGAAGAATGTAACACTATTCATTTTGATTTTGCCCTATCAATTAAGGCCATTATGACCAAGAACACATGGCAGAAGACAGCAAACTGATCTTGAGGTCAAATTGAGCAATAGAACGTATACAGCTCAAATGAAGATCACCAGATCCAGAGGTCAGTAATTGCTTACTTGCAATGTAGGCTAAAGTTATTAAAATGGACACTTCCCATAAATTTACAGAGAATCTTCTTTAATGCCTACAAAAATATTTTACAAGATGTTTGAACTAATAAAATAAACTGTAAGTCATTTTATAGGTTTTTAAGAATAGAGCAAATTGCAAATTCAAAAGCAATTTTGTTCACAATTTCAAATTATAAATGACAGAAAAGCCTAAATGTAATATGGTGCCTACTTGCCAATTATTTAAACAGAACTTTAAAATATATGCTGATTGGCAAACAAATGCAAAGAAGCTTGTGAAAAATTCCAGTTGAACAAGTTTTCAAGAGGTATGAAAAGAGGCCAAGACAGATTCAGAAAAATAACACACTCACCAAATATCAATCTGCTTACAGCTCAGTATTGTCAGAACTGTCTGACTTCCTTGGCTGACCTGAGACCAAATGCATTTTTTCCTTAACTTTTTTCAAAGCTAAAGTTTGAAGTCTGCGTTTTATAGTCAAAAAACGCAAAGACCGCTTAATTAAGTGAGAGGAACAATATAGTAAACAAAAATAATAATATCCAGGAATAATTAGCCATGAGTTATAGTAACGAAATGTATTCGCTGACAGTGGATTGAGGTTTCTTGTTGCTGGAGCTAGTCTTAAATTTTGTGGGCGCCCAGAGGTTAGACAAAGGAGCCCCTGCCCAGAGTGTCTAAGATCAACTGATATTAACCATTGATAATAATTTAAACATATATTTAAATAACAAATGACTTTATTATATTCAAATTGAACAGCTATCTTAAACATTAGATAATATTCATGAGTTTCCTTATATTCCTAGACTTTTGTTCTTCTTCATTACTTAATAGTCTAGATTGCATAATAGCCCACATTTTATCAAGGCATCAAAATCACAATGATGGCCACCTTTGATTTGGAAGCCTATGACAGTAGCAAGGATGACTGGCTTCATTAAATATTGCACCTTCTCATTTGACTGGGTTCCCTGCACATACAAAATGGGGCAAGGAGTCTGGCTAGCAGTGTGATTGGTAACAGCTCTTAAAGGGCTGCTGTTTGCCATTAAAGGCAAAGGGAGTATTTATTATTCTTAAGTTCTATTTCCATTTGGAAAAATTTCTCCATTTACAAAGATGCCTTGGGGATCCTGTTGACAGGATAATCGTCTTTTCTTCTTAGGAGGGCCATTCTCCTCTTATTTTTATTATATAAAAAAAAAATTATAAAAATAAGAGGAGAATGGCCCTCCTAAGAAGAAAAGACCATTATCCTGTCAAAGCAAAGGCCAACGTGTTGGGATGGCAATAGTGGACAAAATGAATCCAGTCCCCAGGTCTGTATAACCAGAGAACAAATAGGGAAGAAGCTTTGTGATATCAGGAGCACTTCTTTGCAAACACTATTTTTCTACTGGGGCATATTTCCATGTAGCTCATACCAAAATTGTGAATGACTGGCAGAAGACCACTAAATGTGAAAGAGCCATCCATGTTTGAAGAGATGGCCAAGGCATTTTTGAACCAGAACCCGTTTAAGGTGGTGGGGAGTGAGAGTTTGGAAACATGCTGGAGATAATTCCACAGGCTAAAAATTTGAAAAGGCCCAGTACCGGGCATTGGGATTGCGATGCACGACTAACCCATGCCCGTTGGAAGTAATCCAGGCAGCAGGCAAACTTTGTGCAAAATGTGCTGCTAAGTGGCTGCATGCTCAGCAGGGGTCCCTAGTTTGTGCAAAGATTGCACCAATTAAAGCTAGCCTGCACTTCTTAAAGCCAGCAGCTCATTCAACTGTTTGTGAAACTCATTAAGAGCAGAAGAAACCAGAATTAATGGCACAGTAGGTCATAAAGAGGGCTCCTAGATTCTCGGATGCAGTGCTGGAAGCCTTAGCATAGCAGGTTGATTGGAGGAGAGTAGTGCTGTATCTTTAGGCAGACACAGGGCCCTCCAGACAGACCCAGTGAATACAGTAAAGTAGATAGCCACGTAGGTGAATGCCAGGAGTCTGATTCCAAGGATTGAGATACAGTGCTGAATAAGCTCAATGGTCTCACACGAATGGTCAACGTCAGTAAATGCATCATCATCTGCCATATCCTGCCAACTGCACTGCTAACTTCCCACATTGCTCAATGCACAACTAACACTCACTCATCAACAATCTCTAGCAATCATGACTCATGCCTAATATTCATATATATGCTCCACCTCACCCTAGCACACTTAAAACTGCTGCAAGCCTCACACCCACATCTCACAGATTCCACATACTTCCAGCTATTCAGCTATGACAGGCACATCACCCAAATACATTGTAACACACTCACTGATACACTTCCCTCCCTTTGCAGGACAAGGTGGCCCATAATAGACAGCAGCAGCAGCAAACTGGTGAAGGACAGGTATGGCTGTACACACTAACTCCTGTGGAGGAGACAGTGCTGGGGATAATTGGAGCGTTTATCACTGAGGCCATAGTATGTGATGTAGCTGAATGCATCCAGGATGACAGTATGTTCCTGCCTTATACATCTTCTCAAATCCCAGAATCTGGTATTATATACAAGCTGTAGATGATGTGACCATGCACCTCTTGGTTTCCCTCCACCCTCTCTTCCCTCACCCCAATGCACCCCTTGTGCATTTATGCTTTCAGAGACCCAAGATCTGCTGCTTGGCCAGCCAGTGGTATGTGAGGCTGAAGGCCCAGAGGAAGAGCAGAATTCTAAGGAAGAAAAAAACTTCACTTGATCTGACACTCACAGCGACCAGCTCATGTACTGGCACTACGCTTATCTTAGAGGTAGTATTGAGGCTGATCTGCATGTGGTGAGTCGTCAGGCACGAGTGGGCTGCAGTCAGGCCAGAGGACCTGAGGTCATGAGATCTCTGCATGTTGCCACGCATGCCCAGCCTGCTGCCATGCAAGCTCTGACTGCTGCCATCAGGGCTGTGGATTACAATGTGCAATGGGGCTTGCAGGCTCTCACAGCAGTCCAGCAAGCTGTGCTCCAGCAGATTACCAGAACTGCTGAGGCGCCGGCCTGGGGGAGTGCCAGTGGCTCTGTGGTACACAAACCTGCTGCCCTCTCTCAGGATGATAGCATTTGTCCTTCCACCACTGCCATTCCACCAGTGCTGTTGCTGATGCCCGTAAGCCAGACAGCCCAGACTGCTGACACCCACACTGAGATTGTGCAGTCCAAAGTTAGGCCCTCAAGGCCTGTAGCTGCTCAAGGGCGTCCTACAAAGCCATCTGCAGTCTCCCTTATTCAAAGTCAGCAGCCTTCCACCAGTCCTGCTGCAACCACTGGCTTAAGCGCTGTGTAGGAGCACGAGGACAGACATATGCACGTGCAAGACAGGCACTAAGGGAATGCATAAGGGTGATTAGTTGTCTTTTGTATGGAATATTGAATGGTTTTTTGGATAAAGTTGTTTTGGAATGCTTGCCTTGTGGTGACTTTTATTTCAGGATTGTGGCCAAGAGGACATTGTGATGGTCAGTGACAGTGGGATGGTTAATTGGTAAAGTGTTCAGCACGGGAATCTCTGATTCATTCAGGGGAAATAGGAACTGATGACCCGCTCATGGAGAGCCCATTTGAATCACAGATGCGCCGACTGCCTCCTCCCCCTCCTGCTGAGGTGTTCGCTGAAGCCCTGGTGGCAAGCTGCTTTCTCATGATAATCAGGTTGTGGAGGATGCAGCAAACCACCGCGAATTGAGAAACACACTCCAGCGAGTACTGTAGGGCTTGCCCTGAACAGTCCAGGCCACGGAACCATTGCCGATCGTCTGCTCCATGACATTCCTTGTGACAGCTTGGCTCTCATTGTATGAGCATTGGCCATGTGTGTATTGGGGCTGTTAAGGGGATTAGAGTGGATAGCCCTTGTTGCTGAGCAGCCACCCCAGATGGCTGGAACTGCAGTCTTGCACATGCTGCCAGAATAGTAGGCATTCACCAACATGATGTTCTAGATGTGGTCACCTACCAACTGCACGTTGCACCAGTGGTACCCTTTGTGGTTTCAGTGCACCTCCCCATTGAGATGCAGTGCCTGCAAACCACGGGCTGAATTTAGTGAGACCATTTGGAGCAAGAATAGCGGCATGGGGGTGCTGGAGAATAGCGTTAGATGCTTCCGCCTGGAAATCTGACATTGCAACGTCAGTTCTAGATTTAGTCAGCAGCAGGTGGCATTGCCGCCCCAGTGCAACAGGAATGCAATTTAAATTGTAGAACAGGTAGTTATAATGCATTTGCATGCAAGTGATAGCGATTCAATGGGGGGCTTGGAATTAAGTGGACAACAGGTGGCCCTCACGTGCCTTCTGATCCCTGGCTGTTGAAAGCTGGTGGCACAGAGGCCTTTCCTGTTCAGGGCGCTCTGTTTGGGCCATGGAACCTCTGGCTCTGATGGCCCCCCTGGGCCGCTACTGGGAGGCCTCTCCATGAAGCTGGCGGTCTCCCTATGAGGTGGGGAGCTGCCCCGCTGCTGGCAAAATGCTGGTGGCCCCGCTTACTGGTTCTTAATATGGGCCTTATTTATGCAAATCGGCTTCCCGCCTCCATGGAGCGGGAAGAAATCTACACAACAGCTCACCTCCTGCCAGCCACTGGGAAACTTCCTTGGCGGTGAGACTGCGTCGGGGAATTGTCCTGATGCGGCTCCCCACTATTTTAGCAACGACCTCAGGCTTGTAAAATTCAGGCCAAGGTAGGAATAAAGGTTTCTTCACAATATTACAGATATTACTCATTTCTTTTTTGACATATTACCTTATTTTGTTTACCAAAAGTATGAAGGTAATCAACTATCCCTGGATAGTAGCTCATGAGCCCAATGAGGAAGGCCACTTTTACCCTCTTTCACCCTAAACATACCTGCGAGATAGTTTTTCTTTCCTGCTGCATGTCTCCTAGATTTTCCACCAACTCTATATTATCAAACATGAAGGCCTGAGCCTACCATGTACCCAGTGGGCCCAGTGCTGTTCAATGCAATTGTTCAGCATGAGCAGGCATTGGGAACCTGTGCACTAAGTTTATAAGGATCATCAGAAATAATCACATCATGCAACCTCCCAATAAGGCAACTTGAGCACCTAAGCAATGCTCCAGTCACTGAGCACCTATTCCCTATGATGAGTCCAGTAATAAAAGAAGAAATTGTTTTACCTGGGTGGGCCTTGTCCTTCCCTTAGGCTAATCAGTTTGCTTCTTCTTATGTATATTGAACTCGAAAGCTGAAGTGCTTTGTCACATTGTTGTCCTTTCCCACCCCAATGGAAAACATAATTGTCACTGCTCCACTGACATTCACCAGTTCTTCAGTGGCTTTTGGCACCTTAAATTCTGGCCCATGTCCTCAGTGTTGCAGTATTCCAGGAGTACCAAGTGAATGACCGCTCATTTGCTTACATTGAAATCGATTTGCCACAATTTTGCCCATTTTCTTAATCTATTAATATTTTTCTAATTTTATGCTTCAATCTACACTGCTTACAGTGCTGCCTATCTTTGTGTCATTAGCAAACTTGGATATGTGACTTTCTATCCCATCATCCAAGTCATGAATAAATATGGTGAATAGTTGAGGCTCCAGTACAGATCCTTGCGGGACACGATTAGTCACATCCTGCCTATTAGAATACCTGCTCATTATCCCTACTCTTTTCTTTTGTCACTCAGCCAATTCATATCAATTCATATCAAATGCCTCTGGAAATCCATATAATAGCATCCATAGACATTCTCCTGTCCTTTAGTCACCGCTTCAAAAAATTCAATCAGGTTTGTCAGGTATGCCCTACCCTTTACTAATCCATGCTGGCTTTCTCGAACCAGATGAAAGTTTTCAGGGTGCTCATTCACTCTAACCTTAATTACAGACTCTAATTTTTTCATAACAACAGCTGTTTGGATAACTGGTCTAGAATTCCCTGGTTTCGCTCTGTCACCTTTCTTAAAGATGCTCTGTCAGTTAATCGGCGAGTATCCAATCTGTTCATGTCTCAGATATTCCTGTCCACTTAATTGCAAAATTCTTTGCCGTCACCTTATCTCAGAGATGACCTTCTCTTTTGTACCTCCAAAATCAATCCTCCATCTTTTATCTGAGTTCCCCTGCTAACCATCCTCTCTCTTACCAAGCATGCTTCCAGCTCAAACCCCTAATCCTTTCTTTAGCAACCTTCAACTTCACCACACCCACCTTAGCATTCAGCACTCCTGCTTTTCTGTCCATTGCCACTGCTGCTCCAACTCAGCCTTACTCTTGCAATGAGACTGTGAGTGAAATGTTAGACTGCCTCTCTCACCACAAGCGAAAAGGACTTGAAGTGACTTTTAATACAACAATTATGGCAGCTTGGGAGAAGCCAAAGAGAATGACATCATAAAAGACAAAGTGGGGGGGGGGGGGGGAATTTTATGCACTCCTCCGTGATGGGTTTTGAGGCTGGCAAAGCATAAAATCGGGTTGGATGGTGGTGGGGGTGGGGAGGGGGGATTCCTGCCAACTTCGCACCTATGCCAAAATTTTAACTGTCGGAAAGGCCTGTGAACAGCCACCCCACTGCCAATTAAGGCCCCTAACTAGGTAATTTTTCCCCAATTAAGGGCCTTATCCCACTGCTGCTGCAATTAGCTATGTGGCAGGCGGCCCTGTCGCTGCACAGGAAGCACGGCACGAGAAACCGTGCGGGCTGCTTCCCAGCTCTCGGGGGAAAGGGGGTCCCTTGTTAAAAGGCACTTAGTGCCTGAAAGAGGGAAAAGGGATCTGGCATCGGAAACAGGGGCCCACTGACAGTCACCCCCCGCCCTTGCGAACGACTCCCCTCCCCGCAACCCCCACCCCGCGATAGCTTTCCCGCCCTGACCAAGCTGTGGTCTGGGTCCAGCGCTGCTCCTGGGCCTTGGGTAAGTGTTTCTCCGGCAGCAGCCACTGCCTCCTCAGTGGTGCTGCTCAGTGGACGAGCTGCCAGCCTCCGATTGACCTGCAGCTCTCTGAGGGCAGGACTTACAGTGCCGGGGTCCTTGATCCCGTGGAAGACCCGCCGCTGTCCACTTAAGTGCCTGATTGGCACGTGATTCATCGGGCCTTCCGGAGCAGAGGCAATGCAGGGTTCTTTGCATCGCTTTTTCCGCATGTGGGACCCCCGTTGCCAACGCTTCAAATAAAGTAAATTTGTGAAGTCAGTTGTCAGCAGTTGTGTTGCTTATTTTTTTACTCCTATGTACACTAACCTTCCAAATGCAACCATCAAAAGATAATGAAGATAAGGTCTTGAACAAGTGTTAAAGAATATGTTAATTTGGTAATATTCATACACAAAAGGGTGATCTCATGGAATTAGTTCCATCATCCTGACAACTGCGCTGCAGCTGTGTTGTAATCTAGTACTGGTAATTGAAAGGAAGTGTCAGGTATGCTGCTGCTTTTTGTTGCCAGATATATGATTGGTGTCATCCAGGTATGTACAAGAGGGATTCATATTACAAACCATTTTTCACAATGCAGGAACATTGCCCATTGGGTGTGTCTTTCATATTCATTTGAAATGTCATGAAACCTGAAGTACATTTGTAGAAGATGCTTTCGGTCAGTATAATTAAGGACCATTTTGTGTTCCAGTACTTGGATATTTTACATTAAGGAAAGACAGATATAAAAAGTAATTTACATCATTTTTGTTTCACTGCAGTTCATGTTATATTTCAGTAAAACCTGTATTGACTATTCTAGTAGATTGTTTTAATCAGACTCTAGAGCAATGAACAAAGGAGTTGTAATAGCACAAAGACATTCCACTCCCATGCTTACAGCACTATGTTGGTCTGCTTCTAAATCTATGCTGCCTGTGTCTAGAACTCCTCTACACTTTGTGACCTGAACTACTGTTATATAATGTATTAGGAAAGACTTGTAACCTGATAAACTTACAATTACAACCACTATGAATAAGGACCACCCAAGAATGTCAACTAAAAGTTCACAGAATTATATCCCGACTGATTTCCATTGTAAGAAAATGTGTGAAACATGACCACAAACACATGTTTATGGCCCCACCTTCCATTTTAGTATCATAAAGAAACTGTTCACAGATATCACCGTAACTAATGTGATCAGTATGAAGTAGTAAATTTCTTCAAAACTGGCAACTGTAAAATAAATCAGAGTTCTAATAGTTTGAAAAATTTACATGATACTGGAAAAATAGAATTTTAAAATGTAATAGAAGACCATGAAGGGAAAGTATAAATTTGGCTCAATGCTTCATTTTGAAAATTAAAAAGCAATGATTCAGATATGAACTTGTATCAGTTGATATGCTGTTTTAAAACAATGTAAAGGAGTTACCAATAATAAATAATGACATTTTTGTGACAACCATAGTGGTCACCATTCACAGACTTGATCATGTTTACATTACAGTTTGTAAACAGAAAATGCTGGCATAAATTAATCTTAAAATCAAAACTCAAATTCTTCAGGTCTAATAACCATGATGCACACATTAGAGGATCTCTACAGCTATTTCAGTCTAAAAAGCATCAATGGAGAATAGTGCTTCCATGCATAAGTGCTCTCTTCAGTGGAGCTACAGATACACAAGTTTTCTCCTGCAATTTCTTACATGGTGAGTTTCCAAGATCAGTTCAGAGGATATCTTACAGGGGTTACCATGACAATCCATCATTTGCTCCCACCTGCTTTATATTATCAGAAGTAAATTGTCTTCCTCCTTTTCCTCTCTTGTAGCACTGCAACTATTGGAAAAGTTGTACACATCCTTCAGAAAAAAAAATTTCAGCTGAAAATAACGATGTAATTGAACAACTAATCAAAAATGTAATCACCTCCATTAGCATTTGCAGATTTATATTTCAAACAAACAGAAAATATTAAAAAAGTATCTTGTCTGCCAGGATGATGTAATTATCATGAAAATGAATATAGACTCAACAGGCTAAAAATTTGATAACCTCCAAAATCAGGCACGGAGATTATGATGTATGATTAACCCGCACCCATTTGAAATAATGCGGGTAGCACACAAACTTTGTGCTACCTTCTCCTTTAAATGATAGGAGTGCGCAGCCCAGCACAAAACACGGTGGTGGGTGGCTGCACACTTCAGCAAGAGGCCCAAGTTCATGCAAGGCGAGCACCACATAGGCATCGGTTGTGACTATAAGGGATCCGGGCACACCACTTGCTCTGAGTCATGGGTGCTAGAGTTGCAATTCCCTTGGGCTGAGCATGAGATGGAGATGGAGTAGATGCAGAAAAGAGGACAAGTTGTTCGCAGGGAGGGGAGTGGGAGAAGGGCTTTCAGCAGGAGGCCTAACCAACCTAGTGTCTCCTGGAAGTGCTTATTTCACCATCAGTTAAGCTAAGAACAATGTCGGCATCATCTGTGATTTACAAAAGAGGTACTCATGGAACTCTGCCACTTTTTCAAACTAGGCCTGCAGCCTCAGACCAGTGTGAGGATGGCACTGACAGTGGCTGTGAAAGTGAACATGGCCCTGAATTTTTTTCTGTCAGAGTCCTCCCAGGCTGGAACAGGCAACATATCTAACACCTCCCAGTTCACTGTCTACTGCTGCATTAGAGGGGTGACAGAGGCTCCTTATGCCAAGAGAGGGGAGTATATTGTGTTCAATTTGACCAGAGAGAAACAGAAAGAGTGCACATGTGGCTTCTCCATGGTGCAGGGTGTCATTGACTGCACCCATATAGCTTTGCAGGCACTGCATCTCACGACTGAAATTTATCACAATTGCAAAGGTTACTCACTGCAGGTGCCCAGCACATCATGCAGGTGAGTGCCCGTTATTCTGGCAGCAGTCATGATGCTTTCATTCTGCAACAGTCCGCTGTTCCCTCAATCTTTCAGCCATCATGCCAAACCAGAAGGTAAATGCTGGGCTATCAGCTCTACACCTGGCTTATGACTCTAATCTGTAACCCAACCACATGCAGGCAGCTGACATACAACATGCTAATATCACACAGCAAACTATTGGGGTGCTAAAGCAAAGGTTCCACTGTCTCGACTGCTCTGGTGCTACCCTCCAGTACTGGCCGGAGTGGGAGTCCTGATCTGTGGTGGTCTGCTGTATTCTCTGCAACAGAGCCATCAAAGGGCATAGCCCTTACCACCAGGGATTCAGTGAGGAATCTTCCTCAAAAGGAAGATGAGGAGAAGGAGCAGGTGAGATGGAGGAATGGAAGAGGCAGCCAGCACATGCATGTTCTGTGGGCTGTCTGGGAACATCTTATTTGATTCCGGTTTCAATGAGTACACCCCCAGATCCCCATTATACAATAGATCCCCACCTTACATTCCCGCTGTTACAGATCATCACAGTGCCCTCTTGGCAAAATCCTGAAATAAAAGCCACCATAAAGTAAACATTCTGAACCAATTTTATCCAACAAACCATTTAATATTCCATATCTAAGTCAACTAATCGCCTTTGTGCATTCCCTTAACACCTGCATTACAGGTGCCTTTGCCTAACCTAGTGCTCCTACGCAGTGCTACCCCAGTGGCTGCAGCATAACTGGTGAAAGGCTTTGCTGATTTACACTGAGGGAGACTGAGATGGCCTTGCAGGATGCCCTCGAGCAGCTCTGGGCCTTGTGAGCCAGGCTTGGATCGGTATGGGAGGCAACAGTCTGGGCTGGCGGGCAGACAGGTAACTGCAGGAACACTGTCATTGTTGGTAGCACAAATGCTGTTATCCTGAGAGAGGGCAGCAGGTTGGTGTTCGACAGCGCCACTGCAAATCCCCCAGGTCGATGCAACCCTAGTAATCTGTTGGAGGGTAGATTGTTGGACTGCTATGAGATCCTGAAAGCCCCTTTGAACACTGGTGTCAGTTGTCTGAGCCTTCATGACAACAAACTACACTTGCATGGCAGCAAGCAAGATTGCATAGCCTCAGTCGGAACTTCCACTGCTGCACTCAGACGTTGGGTGGCTTCAGCTTGTGCTGCAATGGAAACTGAGACATTGGCCATCAGATGCTGCATTATGATCATGCATTGTTGTGGAGTTTGCCACCACTTTCAGGCTGGGTAGAATGGGCTACAAGCTTTGTGAAAAGCCCTGTGCCATGTTGGAAGTGGACTTCTCCAAACTCCTTGATAGTGATTACAGGCCTTCCAGTAGGCCTGCCAATGCATATCCATCAGCCTTTTTCTGTAGGCCATACCATCGAAGTCCTCACCTGAGCCCTCTGCAGCAGAATTTGAGTGCAACCTCGCCCTCCAGAGAGCTGGTACCAGCTATCGCCTGGCTGTAGGCCATTTATGTCTGGTAACTCACCACATGCATATCCTACCTCTATTGCTGTGGGTCTGGAGTCACATGTAGGCCAGACCAGGTAAGGTCAGGCAGATTTCCTTCCCTAAAGGACATTAGTGAACCAAATGGGTTTTTACAACAATTGACAATGGTTTCATGGCCATCATTAGACTAGTTTTTTAATTCCAGATTTTTATTAATTGAATTCAAATTCCACCTCTGGCGTGGTGGGCTTCAAATCCATGTCCCTAGAGCAATACCCTGAGTCTCTGGGTTACTAGTCCAGTGACAATACCACTACACCACCACCTCCCATGTCACCTGATATGGTCTTAGCCTCGCCCCGGCCACAGCCTCAGGCATAGCAGTTCCAATGATGGCCAGCACTGTCTCCTCCATGGGGGTGAGGATATGCAGGCGAGCCTGTCCCTCGCTGGTTCGCTGCTGTCGCCTGCAGTTGTTTTTCTTTTATTCATTCATGGGATGTGGGCGTCACTGGCCAGGCCAGCATTGCTTACCCATCCCTAATTGCCCTTGAGATGGTGGTGGTGAGCTGCCTTCTTGAACCGCTGCAGTCCATTTGGGGTAGATATACCCACAGTGCTGTTAGGAAGGGAGTTCCAGGATTTTGACCCAGCGACAGTGAAGGAACGGCAATATAATTCCAAATCAGGATGGTATGTGACTTGGAGGGGAATTTACAGGTTGTGGTGTTCCCATGTATTTTCTGCCCTTGTCCTTCTTGTTGGTAGAGGTCGTGGGTTTGGAAGGTGCTGTCTAAGGAGCCTTGGTGCATTGCTGCAGTGCATCTTGTAGATGGTCCATACTGCTGCCACTGTGCGTCGGTGGTGGAGGGAGTGAATGTTTGTAGATGGGGTGCCAATCAAGCGGGCTGCTTTGTCCTGGATGGTGTCGAGCTTCTTGAGTGTTGTTGGAGCTGCACCCATCCAGGCAAGTGGAGAGTATTCCATCACACTCCTGACTTGTGTCTTGTAGATGGTGGACAGGCTTTGGGGAGTCAGGAGGTGAGTTACTTGCCTCAGGATTCCTAGCCACTGACCTGCTCTTGAAGCCACGGTATTTATATGGCTACTCCAGTTCCGTTTCTGGTCAATGGTAGCCCCTAGGATGTTGATAGTGGGGGATTCAGTGATGGTAATGCCATTGAATGTCACGGGGAGATGGTTAGATTTTCTCTTGTTGGAGATTGTCATTGCCTGGCACTTGTGTGGCACGAATGTTACTTGCCATTTATCAGCCCAAGCCTGGATATTGTCCAGGTCTTGCTGCATTTCTACACGTACTGCTTCAATATCTGAGGAGTCGCGAATGGTGCTGAACATTGTGCAATCATCAGCGAACATCCCCACTTCTGACCTTATGATTGAAGGAAGGTCATTGATGAAGCAGCTGAAGATGGTTGGGCCGAGGACACTACCCTGAGGAACTCCTGCAGTGATGTCCTGGAACTCAGATGATTGACCTCCAACAACCACAACCATCTTCCTTTGTGCTAGGTATGACTCCAGCCAGTGGAGGGTTTTCCCCCTGATTCCCATTGACCTCAGTTTTGCTAGGGCTCCTTGATGCCATACTCGGTCAAATGTTGCCTTGATGTCAAGGGCAGTCACTCTCACCTCACCTCTTGAGTTCAGCTCTTTTGTCCATCTTTGAACCAAGGCTGTAATGAGGTCAGGAGCTGAGTGGCCCTGGCGGAACCCAAACTGAGCATCACTGAGCAGGTTATTGCTAAGCAAGTGCCGCTTGATGGCACTGTTGATGTCACCTTCCATCACTTTACTGATGATTGAGAGTAGGCTGATGGGGCGGTAATTGGCCGGGTTGGACTTGTCCTGCTTTTTGTGTACAGGACATACCTGGGCAATTTTCCACATTGCAGGGTAGATGCCAGTGTTGTAGCTGTACTGGAACAGCTTGGCTAGGGGCGCGGCAAGTTCTGGAGCACAGGTCTTCAGTCCTATTGCTGGAATATTTTCAGGGCCCATAGCTTTTGCAGTATCCAGTGCCTTCAGTCGTTTCTTGATATCACTCGGAGTGATTCGAATTGGCTGAAGTCTGGCATCTGTGATGCTGGGGACTTCAGGAGGAGGCCGAGATGGATCATCAACTCGGCACTTCTGGCTGAAGATTGTTGAAAATGCTTCAGCCTTATCTTTCGCACTGATGTGCTGGGCTCCCCCATCATTGAGGATGGAGATATTTGTGGATCCACCTCCTCCAGTTAGTTGTTTAATTGTCCACCACCATTCACGGCTGGAAGTGGCAGGACTGCAGAGCTTAGATCTGATCCGTTGGTTATGGGATCGCTGAGGTCTGTCTATCGCATGCTGCTTATGCAGTTTGGCACGCAGATAGTCCTGTGTTGTAGCTTCACCAGGTTGACACCTCATTTTGAGGTATGCCTGGTGCTGCTCCTGGCATGCCCTCCTGCACTCTTCATTGAACCTGGGTTGGTCTCCTGGCTTGATGGTAATGGTAGAGTGGGGGATATGCCGGGCCATGAGGTTACAGATTGTGGTTGAGTACAATTCTGCTGCTGCTGATGGTCCACACAGATTGGGTGGCACAGTGGCGCAGTGGTTAGCACTACAGCCTCACAGCTCCAGGGACCCGGGTTCGATTCTGGGTACTGCCTGTGTGGAGTTTGCAAGTTCTCCCTGTGTCTGCGTGGGTTTTCTCCGGGTGCTCCCGTTTCCTCCCACAAGCCAAAAGACTTGCAGGTTGGTAGGTAAATTGACCATTATAAATTGTCACTAGTGTAGGTAGGTGGTAGGGAAATATAGGGACAGGTGGGGATGTTTGGTAGGAATGTAGGATTAGTATAAATGGGTGCTTGATGGTCGGCACAGACTCGGTGGGCCGAAGGGCCTGTTTCAGTGCTGTATCTCTAAACTAAACGAAAACAGCGCCTCTTGGATGCCCAGTTTTGCATTGCATTGAGCCACCTTGACCTGCAAGAGTGATTTAAGTGCATCAGTAAGTGTTGTGCAGTGCATTTGGGTAATGTGGCTGTCATGTTGAATAGCTGGCTTGAGATGTAGGTATGAGACTTGCAGTCGGTATAAATGGATAAGGGTGAGGTGCAGCTATGAATGTGAGGTATGAGTCATGCTTGATGGACTATCTTGGCAGGTCAATGATGGGTGTGGTGCATTGAGAAGTTTGTGAGGCTACTGGTTCAGTTGTGAGGATATGGCACTTGAAGATGCATTCGTTGACCTTGGCCACTCATATGTGGTCATTAAACTTCTTTCAGCACTGCCTCCAAGTCGACAGGGTGACACTGAGTGCTTGTCTGGAAGGGTCCTGGCCCCTGTGAAAAGGAGGACTGCTCCCCTTCTCTGCACCTCCAGCACCAGGGCCTCGAGTACTGCATTGGAAACTCTGGAGCCTGCTCTCTGCCATGCTGCGCCATCTTTACTCTACTTGCCGGTCAGACTCTCTTCTCCAATAACTTCCAGTACCTGCTGTAGCGAGAATGTACCTCCCCTTCAAGAGGTATAGGCTGGCATTAAGTCATGCAAGCTAGATTAAAGTGATGCTAGCCTTGCACGAGCTTGAGCGCCCCCTGCTGAAGCATGCAGCCACTCCACTGCAGGTTTAGTACTGGGCTGCAAGCCCCTCTCATTTAAAGGAGCAGGCTGCACAAAGTTTCCTGCATTGCTTTGAGCATGCGGGAGTTAATTGTGCATCGCGATCCTGTTCCTGTTTTTGGGGGCTACCGAATTTTAAGCCCAAGATCTCTTGCAACTAGAAACCCCAATCAAGAGCAATTCATGGTTGTGAATGAAGATAAAAGTTGACTCTGTGTGCTGGCTTAAGGAGGGCATGTATCCAGAGGATGGAGCAGCTCATTTTATTTGGACATCCGGGTGTTGGACACGTGCAGAAACCTAACACTGTGGGAGAATGTTATGCTCTCTCCTGCAGTGGGTTTGGAGGCAGGGAGAGCATACAATCAGGTGGTATGTTGGCAGGGGGGTTAACTTCCTGCCACTATCCCACCTCCACCAAAATTCAGTCTGAATTTTAATTTTAATTTTTAATTTTCTGAATTTTGTATTTTACCCTCGGAGTAAAAGCCCCCAAGAACACCACCAGGTAAAAGCTGGTGGCCTACTTGCGGGCTGCGGGGGCGGTGGGGGGGCCTTCTGATCGGGCACCCCGTGCTTGTAATTTGTTAAAGTGCACTACCTTCTTTAACAGCTTTATTTCTCAAGTATGTGTGTGTGTGTGTGTTGAGTGTGTGATGTAGCATTAGATTTTCGGGGAGAACATGTGATTAAATATAATCCTCTTTATTTAAACCCACAAAAAGAATGCTGCTGGTTATTCAAATTGGCCATACGCTCAGGGGTTAAGAAACACACACATTTTTCTTTTCAAAACACAATGATTATGGACAGAAAAGAGAAAAGAACTGGGATTTCAGTTCTCTCTCAATTTTGTCCGTAACAGGGTATCTAAGGAAGGCTCCTGAAAACATGTCTGTATTGGTGAGTCATGATTCTCCCTTGCACATATCTCATTGCACATTGCCTGCACTCCCTCGGGGTCTTCATCCTATTGCACCTGGTCATCATCCCCCTCCATATTTTCATCTTCAGAGGAGACATCACACTCCAGGATGTCCTTGTTGTTCAAAGTTTTTCCCCTCTATATTGCGAGATGCTTGCTAAGGTATATTGAAGGGCTCCACCAAATCTATCAAGGCATCAGAACCGCATCTTCAGAAGGCCTATGGCCTGATCGACAGTTGCACAAGTTGTGCTGTAGCAGCTGTTGTATCTGTGCTCTGCATCTGTGCTTGGGTTCTGCACAGGCATCAGTAGCGATACCTTTAATGAGTAGTCTTTATCACCTAGTATTCATCCCTGAAGGCACACAGGGTACCTGAAAAGGTTTGGCAGCTGGGACTCCCTTAGTACATAGTCGTCATGACAGGTTCCAGTAAACTGTGCACAGACATGAAGGTGGTTGCAGACTAGTTGCACATTGAGCGAATGGAAGCCCTTCCTGTTGATGAAGGCTACTGCCTGGTCTGTGGGAGACTTGATGGCCATATGCATGCAGTCGATGACACCCTACACCTGGGGGAATCCAGCGATGGCCCTGAATTTTATTGCCCTCTCAGCCTGACTGTCCTGATTGGTGCAAAAACACATCTATTAGCCAGTCCTCTTGAACGTGGCATTGGTGACCATCTTGATGCTGTGATAAGCAACAGACTGGGCAATCCCACAGATATCTCCAGAGGATCCCTGGAATGATTCTGAGGTGCAGAAATTCAAGGCCATGGTGACCTTCAATGTTACAGGCAATGGGTGCCCATCGTTTCCCACTGGGTTCAGCTCCTCCTTCATCATGGGACACAGTTCTATGACCACCTCCCTGGGGAGGCACAGTCTTTGGCGGCACTGTTGCTCTGCCTTTGGCAGGAAGCACAATCTCTGACGGTAAACCTCTCTGGTAGGTTTGCGCGCAAGAGGCTAGTTACTTGCCCCTCTGCGCGCTCCTCGTCATTTCTCCCTTCCAGCTTCATGATCCTGGTCCCCCTCTGGGTGTTGCTGCCCTGCACTCCTGGTGGTTGCAGCTTTCTCATTCTTTGATGCTCCTCCTCACTGGAGGTTTCAAAGCCTGACTCAGTGAGGCTCATAGCAAATTGATGCACTCAGTTCTCAAGCCGCCCCCCCCCCCCCACCCCTGCCCCTCCTCCCCATCTTAATCTGTATATGCAAGTGCCAAGTCAGACAGGACATTCAACCAAAATGCCTCCACTGTGCCAAACAAGTTTTGCTTGCCTCCAAATTGCTACTGCCGCTGTTTACTGACTACCACCCTCCTTGAAATGCCACATTAGCTCTCACAATGGCTGCTGACCGCAGCCAAGACTGATCTTCCACTAAGCTTCCGCCACCTTATAGGCTCTGAAGCTCCGTTGTTTTCCTGTGCTTCTCGCAAAATGGAAAAAGCCTGGTAAAATTGCAATTAAATGTCTGGTTAACAGGCTTAATTACCTTCCGGCCACCTTCAAGCATGGCCTGCTCCCACCAGTCTGGCCACCTCTGGGAATATCCCCCAGTGGCGTGATCATGCTGGCCTTCCCTTCTGATGCCATTCACTACCATTATCCTCCCGCTCCCGCCTCCCTTTTGTTTCGAGGCAATCAGATGCTGCTGAAGCTCCTCACTTCCAAGTGAAGAAGTAATCATTTAATGAAGTACGATGTGTGTTCATGCTGTGATCAGGGGGATGGTAAAAATGCACAAAGCACACTTTCTGATGAACTGTGCTGCTGAAGTATCTCCAAAGCACTGGCAAAATCCCAGCCTGAGCCATATAAGTAGATATTACAGATGACCAAAAGTTTGGTCAGCGATAGGCTTTAAGGAACGTTCTTAAAGGAGAACAGAGAGGTTGAGAACAGAGGGAGGAAATTCCAGCATTTAGGGCCAAGGCAGCTGAAAGCACAGTCACCAATGGTGGAGCAATTAAAATAGGGGATGTGTTCCACAAATGAGGCAGGCTGGCTGGTCAATCATCAACAATGCTCTGGAGTACTGCATACTTGCCTGATTTAGATTACCAAGTCTGCCACAGAGGGTTGGTTGGCTGGGTTCCAAACTTCCATCACAAAAATTTTCATCTTGGGTCTCCTTGATTCTGAAGAGTCTTTACTTACTGAAGGATAGTTACTAGTTCATTTTTAAATAACTAGCAAACACATATTTGAGTCCTCACTGGGGATCAGGATCTCATACCATCAGCAGCACAATTCATTAGGAAGTGTATTTTGTGCATTTTTACCTGATCACAGCATGAACACACATCGTACTTCATTAAATGATTACTTCTTCTCTTGGAAGTACCGAGCTTCAGCAGCATCTGATTGCCTTGAAAAAAAACTCAATCATGATAGACATCAAATCCTGGATATATTAGCGCCTGTACTCATACCAAGCTCCAGGTAATGCCTTCCAGTGCCTCTCGTCCCAACCTGTGACTTTCCTTGTCATCCACCTCAATATGGTGGAAGTCCTCTTTTTTAACCACAGCAATGCCTGTTTCCCTTTGGCTCAAGCCACAACAAACACGAAGGTGATAAATCCATGATTGTGTGCATACACATTTTATACATTCTTACCCAAATATATCTGTAGAATGCTAGTATTTGAAGTGAAATAATAGACAAAGGTCATTAATCGAGAACTGTAGTTATCTTAAAAAGTATAGGAGATCTGAAATTCTTGTGGAGCTGCCCGACTAGCAGATATATGGTGCAGTAGAACTTAAGTTCGACCAAATGGACAGATCCATATGCTGTCCTAATCCTGTAGATAGTCATTTTGATGAATGAAAAGATCCATGGTGTCTGAAAAAGCACATCAGTGGTGCCCACTCTGATATGACTCTAGAAAATCAGAGCAGGTTCATGCTGGTCTGAGAGCAGAGGTGAAGAGCAGGAAGGTTCAAACAAGCAGGTGAATTTTCTTGCTAATTGTCTCCCGGTGGAGCCAGAAGACCATTTTTAAAGGCAATGCTTCATTGGTGATGGTTTTAAAGGCCTCAATGGTAATTGCACCATCTCCCAACCAGCAAGAGTTCTGCAGAGACCTTCCAAGCAAGGCCTTATAAAGGAGTTCTGATGAAGGGTCACTGACCTGAAACATTAACTCTGCTTTTCTCTCCACAGATGCTGCCAGACCTGAAGAGTATTTCCAGCATTTCTTGTTTTTATTTCAGATTTCCAGCATCTGCAGTATTTTGCTTTTATTTACCTTGTAAAGGAGGAACGGGAATAATTCCCAAAGTATCTCAAATTCCCCAGACAGGCCCACATGACATGGTGGGGGGGTGGGGTGGTGGGGGGAGAAACCAAAGTTTCACCCCTCTTCCAGAATTTCCACATGGCAAAATCCTAGCAGAAATGGGTTCTGTCTTATTTCCCAGCACCCACCTGGTAGTTATGCTGGAGAAGCACCTCGGGCCCAAATGCAATCTTAGGCCCATTTTGTCCTTGCTTTTGGTGGTCCCAATCTAATTTCTATGTTAAGCTTTGAATGATATTGTGCTTCTTTTATAAATATCCAGAACAAAATGAAGGTGTCTTACTTTACATCATAAAATCACAATTCAAATCAACTTTGCAGATATGTTTTCATATTTTTAAAGCAAACATGAATAAACTTATACTATAAAAATATTTGCTATGTACTGTACCTTATCTAATCATGTTGTATGTATACAATGAAGTAGGCATACACCAATATGTTGTTTTTTTTTAGAACTTGTATCATGACTGAATACACTATTGGATTTGAACTATGCTCAAAAGCGTGCTTTGTGATATTTATGTCAAGATTTTGAAGTTCTTAAAACTGCACTTGTTTTATTATTGATTTCTATGCAATAATTATGAAATAACTGAAAAAATAAAAATACAACTTAATCTTGTGTCTTTAATAATTGTGGATTTCTGTGAAGAATCTCTGCCTAATGCATGAGCAAAATGTAATGCACAAAGGGTGCTTAGCACGAATCAACTGCATTTGCAGTAAATGGAAAATCGTGACTAAATGGTTACATGTGTCTTGACACTTAACAGTACTGGATACAGGAAAGATGTGGAACTAGCAAATGGGACAAAAGATTTAAAATCTACTTTGTAGTTTTTTAAAAAAGTCAGTTGAAGTGCTGTTAGCAAACTGTCAGCACTCTGTCAGCACCAAGTCAGCACTGTGTTTATTCTAGAATGCAGGGTGCATTGTATGGATGCCCACAACACATTTCTTACAGTCCTGTTGAGTTGTGGAATTTAAAGCAAGCCTGATAGTTGCAGATTATAGTTCAGCTTCAAAACAGCTAGTAAGTAACGCTCTCTTAAAATTGTGTTCTAAGCAGTCGATCACTTTAAATTTAGAACGAAGCACTTGCACTGCAATACGATGCCAGTTGGTATTTAAAAGCTCAGCCTGTCAAAAGTCAAACTTGGTTGCACATTTATGAAACATCAGCCAATATTTCCAATATTTTGAAGAATCTTCTAGATCTGAAATTCTTGGAACCAAAGTTGAATGTTACACTTCTCAGGTAGTAACTGAGTATGTTGGATAAATCTACTAACCATATTCCTGAACTGCAAAAATCCTTACCTTTGTGCTTTCTTCTTTGCTTCATTTAACGTGTTACTGGAACCAAGCAGGTAACCACATTTTCCACCTTCCTCCCATTTCCCTATGTGGTTGAAATCCAGCCTCATAGAGGACCAACCATTTCATAATTTCAGCAGTTGGAATACCAAGTCATTGGTTGGTTCTTCTTTTCACTTCACTTCAAAGTTACCCATTATAATTATTCCAAAGTCTTATTGAATCATCCGTATCACAGACCAACTTCAAAATCTGTCTGTGCCCTTTCTCATGCTGTCTGCAGTTCGGTAGTTATGCAAGCTGAAGAAGAAAAACAGTTTAAAGAGCAACTGTTGATAACTTCTGCTCCACCACCTGTCCTTTTCTGCTTCCATTATCTCCAGTCACAGCTGCAAGAAGCTGGTGTGCTGCTCTGGCTGCATGACCTTACTTCCAACACAGCCAACACAAATGGTGGATATGCTTCTCCCCAGAAATTGCTCATTGAATATGATGTTTACACTGATAGATGATATTTTCTTAAGTCATGTGACAAAATTCAATGGTACTGAATTCCAAACATTAATGCACTGAACCAGGATGATAACTTTAACCAGCTCTTGAGTTCTCATTTAGTAATCTCATCAAAAAAGGAGTTTTGCAAAGGCCAAAAAAAAGTGCAGATCCGGCAGGTCTGGGTTCTGCCTCAAAATGATCCTTCCTTTGCCCAGATAAAAGGTGGCTTTACATCACCAGAGGCCAGGAAATTCCTGCCCTTCAATTCCAGATGTGTACACTTTTTCCATTCATCTAATTTCAGATCACAGTTCTCAGAAAAATGGGATAGTTGCTGGAAAGAGTCCTTGTGGTGATAGAAACCAGAGAATTTGACCATTTTCTGTGATGAAATAGTGACAGGCTATCAAGATGGCCAGTGCGTGCTGATTTACCACAGGAGAATTTTCACATGACAAACTCACTGCCATTTATGAACAGGCAGCAATGAATCAGCAAACAGCTGCAACAATAAGTATTTCACATTGCTCTAATCGCTAAACAGCCCATTAAAATCGTTAGAAAGTAAGAGGGTTACCAATGCAGCTGTGAAGTGTGCAAATCAGCAACATTATAGTTTCACATCCCAATCAGAAGGCTTGTTGCACCCCATGCAAGCCTTGGTGGATTCGGTCATGGTCAGATTCAATTCTTTGTTTGCTTTGTTACCCTGATTTTGATGAGGTGAACAGCATGGAAGCAGGTGACTGACACTATGTCACCTTTTCCATCACTGGCAGGACTTGGAATGAACTCTGCACAAAGTTATACAATCTGCAAAAGAACATGAAAATAGGTTTTGATAATGTGCTAACTGATATAAAAATATATAAAAGCAGATAAACGCAATCATTAAATGCTAGCATGAAATAAACATTAGGAGTATTCTGACAGTATTTTGACAGATGACAGTGAGGATTAGTAGAAATGCATCTGAACTTATTTAGCTTCCAATAGCATGAATCGTGACAGGCATTGAAGTAGATGTCAGTTTGTCAAGGAAGTGAGTGTGAAAATATGCATAAAAGTGCCACTTTTGAAACATGCCTATGTCATTGTAGAACTGATATATGACTGTATTTCTGTGGCAACATTGATGAGAGTGCTCATGGGTATAGACTATAATTCCTTGCAGAAGAACTTAAATAAGTAAACAGAGTAACATGGATAATAAAAGCAAAATTCTGCAGATGCTGGGAATCTGAAACAAAAACAAAAAGTGCTGGAAATACTCAGCAGGTCTGGCAGCATCTATGGAGAGAGAAGCAAGGTTAACGTTTCAGGTCTGTGACCTTACATCTGAACTGATGAAAGGTCACAGACCTGAAATGTTAGCTTTGCTTCTCTCTCCACAGATGCTGCTAGACCTGCTGAGTGTTTGCACCTTTTGTTTTTGTTTCAGAGTTACATGGATGTTTTGTGCTTCTGGCAGTTAGATGTAGCAAAACATTTCTCACAAAGTACTAAAGTTCTTTCTGCGCACAACACCAGGAAGTGTGAATTGCTGAACTAATGAAGTCCAAGATGTTCCATGGTATCCGAATTTCAGTTTTGGTGGGCTGCATTGACCCAATGACATCTACAGAAATAAACATGCTATATTTGCAAGGGGTAGCTTATATTCAACTTGCTTGACTATGCACTCTGTTTTTATTATTTAGCACATTAGTGCATGGTGCCTGTAAAATGATTGTATTAACATACATATTTTACTTTTTTCTGAAGCATTGGTTTGCAATTCTATGGTCTCTCTTCACAGATCAAAAGGAGGCCAGCAAAATCAGCACAGAAGCGAAGCAGCAAAAACAAAATCTTTCATCAACGCTGTCCCAGCATCAGATACTCCCACTGAGTCTAACCTATATATTGTGACACTACGGGAATCAGGATCCACAGTGTTCATGAGGGAAGGGACAAGGATGATTACTTTTTAGTTGTTCATGGGATGTGGGCATCTCTGGCAAGGCCAGTATTTATTACCCATCCTTAATTGTCCTTGAGAAGGTGGTGATGAGCTGCTGTTTGGTTGGGAGTTCCAGATTTTGACTCAGCAATAGTGAAAAAATGATGATATATTTCCAAGTCAGAATGGTGTGTGACTTGGAAGAGAACTTGCAGGTAGTGGTGTTTCCATGCGCCTGTTGCCCGTGTTCTTCTAGGTGGTAGAGGTCGTGGGATTGGAAGTTGTTGTTAAGAGACCTTGGCGATTTGCTATCGTGCATCTTGCAGATGGTGCACATTGCAGCCACATGCACCGGTGATGGAAAGAGCGAATATTTAAGGTGGTAAATGGAGTGCCGATCAAGCGACTGCTTTGTCTTGGATGGTGTCAAGCTTCTTGAGTGTTGTTGGAGCTGCATTCATCCAGGCAAGTGGAGAGTATTCCATCTCACTCCTGACTTGTGTAGATGGTGGACAGGCTTTGGAGAATCAGGAGGTGAGTTACTTGCCACAGAATACCCAGCCTCTGGCCTGTTCTTGTAGCCACAGTATTTATGTGGCTGGTCCAGTTACATTTCTGGTCAATGGTAACCCCCAGGACTCTGTGAGTCTGATTTCAAGTCATAACGATGCAGCACATGGCAAAAGTTAACCAGTTGCATGAATCCTTGACCAATGTATGAGCAGATACCATGAATCAGTTGCAGGATTCATTCAAGCAGCTGGTCTCTGGTATTATAAACCTGAGAGACTTCCACCAGGAATAGCTATACAGTAACTCCCAAGCTGCACCAATGGCAATAGCACTGTTCTGACAGCTCTGGAGGAGGTCTGTGACCAATGGAACTAGCTCAATAGATACAAATGATCTTGTCAGGCTCTGTATACAGCTATGTTCTTAAGGATGTAGGAACATTTTGGGGGTAGGCAAGGTGGTTATATTACATACATCCACTGATATAACTGCAGTTACAAGGAGCTGCTGATGCAGTGGGCTTGATTTGAAATAGTGTCATTGCAACACATGGCAAAGTTAGTCAGTCGCTTGAATCCCTGCCATGAATCAATTGCCGGCAGAGACATGATGAGCCAAATGGTCTCTTCCTGTACAGTATCATTCTATGATAATGGGTATCCATAGGAATAGAAATTGTAACTCATTGTCATAGAGTCATAGAGTCATACAGCACAGAAACAGGCCCTTCGGCCCATCATGTCTGTGCCAGCCATAAATCACCGAACTATTCTAATCCCATTTTCCAGCACTTGGCCCATAGCCTTGTATGCTATGGTGTTTCAAGTGTTCATCTAAATACTTCTTAAATGTTGTGCGGGTTCCTGCCTCTACCACCTCTTCAGGCAGTGCGTTCCCACCCCTTACCTTAAATCTATGCCCCCTGGTTATTGACCCCTCCGCTAAGGGAAAATGTTTCTTCCTATCTAACCTATCAATGCCCGTCATAATTTTATATACCTCAATCATGTCCCCCCTCAGCCTTTTCTGCTCTAAGGAAAACAGCCCTAGCCTTTTCAGTCTCTCTTCATAGCTGAAATGCTCCAGCCCAGGCAACATCCTGGTGAATCTCCTCTGCACCCTCTCCAGGGCATACACATCCTTCCTATAATGTAGTGCCCAGAACTGTACACAGTACTCCAGCTGTGGCCTAACTACTGTTTTATAGAACTCCATCATAACCTCCCTACTCTAATATTCTATGCCTAGGCTAATAAAGGCAAGTATTCCATATGCCTTCCTAACCACCTTATCTACCTGTGCTGCTGCCTTCAGTGATCTATGGACAAGTACACCAAGGTCCCTCTGACACTCTGTACTTCCTAGGATCCTACCATCCATTGTATATTCCCTTGCCTTGTTAGTCCTCCCAAAATGCATCACCTCACACTTCTCAGGATTAAATTCCATTTGCCACTGCTCCGCCTATCTTGACAGCCCATCTTTATCGTCCTGTAATCTAAGGCTTTCCTCCTCACTAATTACGACACCAACAATTTTCGTGTCATCCGCGAACTTCCTGATCATACCTCCTATGTCCACGTCTAAATCATTAATGTACACTACAAACAGCAAGGGTCCCAGCACCAATCCCTGCAGTACACCATTGGTCACAGGCTTCCAGTCACAAAAACAATCCTTGACCATCACCCTCTGCCTCCTGCCACTAAGCCAATTTTGGATCCAAATTGCCAAATTGCCCTGGATCCCATGGGCTCTTACCTTCTTAACAAATCTCCCATGTGGGACCTTATCAAAAGCCTTACTGAAATCCATGTAGACTACATCAACTGCTTTACCCTCATCTACACATCTGTTGTGTCTGTTTTAGAAGATGGATGAACCTGTCAATGGCAATATGAGTACATTCTATGATTCTATGATTATCTGCATCATGGGGAAGCCAGTCATTTTAAAAAATAAATTGCCCTAACTTCTGCTTCTTTACTTTCCTCTGCTTTTTAATTTGGTTTTAGAAACAGTTGATGCATCTTACGTGCTGGTCAATGTCTTCTTTAACATTGCTTCCGCACCATTGCACCACAGATTAACTGATATGGGAAATCTCTCTGTATGTGCCTGAATGTGCCAGTCATGTCAAAATTAAGCAGTATGATCACCTTAACTGCCACCAGTAAAGCTATACCAATTATACGCCACAGATCTCAGTGACAGGCAATGTGTTAAGCCTGACCCTCCAGATATATTGTTTCTCATTAAGGCCAAGTTAGCTGACCTCCTGCTATCTCACAATGCTAGAAGAATTTCCTCATATGCCCTTCACATCTCTTATACCCCAGCAAATACAGTTAATAACACAAGACCATACTACTTAATTTCTCCATGACTGATACATTCTAAACACCCATGGGGAGATTCCCTGCATTAATTACTATGTGGTGCACTTACTTTCACCTTTCTTTGGTCTTTAGCAAGACCATATTATCTGTACCCAATTTTTTTCAAGAAATTTTACCAGTGCATAAAATCACTTTTGGAACATGTCAGATAAACTCTTGAACTACGCAAACAAAAAAATCATCTTACCATTGCTTTGCTCAGCAATTCCTGCACAATGACTAAATCCTCTCCAGTCACTGAAACTGGCATAGACATGAATTCTACACCCTCCCAGGTGTTGCTCAACTTTCATGTGGATGCACAAATGAGCCATAAGCTAACCAGTTATTGCACCATGTTGCATTTTCAATAATTTAATTCTCATTCATTCACAGAACATCAAGTAGGAGAATGTATGCTTCGGTCCAATCATTACTATTGCTAAATTATCAGACTCCTTATCCGACATCCAAAACTAGACAAGCAGATATTTCTCCAATTAAATACTGGGAAGACTGAAGCCATTGTTTTCGATCCCTGCTCCAAACTGCATTCTCTAGCTACCAACTCCATTCCTCTCCCTGACAACGATCAGAGACTACCAGACTGTTTGCAGTCTTGGTGTCATATTTGAGAAGAGCTTCCCACCACATGGTCGCACCATCACTAAGGCCACCTATTTCCACCTCTGTAACATTGCCCGACTTCACTATCTCAGCTCACCTGCTGCTGAAACTCTCATCATGCCTTTGTTTCCTCTCGACAACTATTCCAACGTACTCCTGTTTGGCTTCCCACATTCTACCCTCTGTAACCTTGAAGTAATCCAAACCTCTGCAGCCTGTGTCCTAACTCACACCAAGTGCTGTCCACCTATCATCTCTGTGCTCACTGACCTACATTAGCCCCCAATTAAGCACCAACTTGATTTTAAAATTCTGATTCTTGTTTTCAAATCCCTCCATGGCCTTGCCCCCTTCCTATCTCTAATTTCCTCCAGCCCCACAACTCTCCGAGAGATCTGCACTCATGTGATTCTAGGTTCTTGAGCATCCTGGATTTTAACTGCTCCACCATTTCTGGCTGAGCTTTCAGCTGCCTGGGCCCTAAGCTCGGAATTCCCTCCTGACACCTTGTCTGCTCTCTTTCTTGCTTTCCTCCTTTAAGGCACTCCTTAAAACCTACCTGTTTGTCCAAGTTTTTGGTCATCTGACCGAACAGCTTCTTATGTGGCTCAGTGTCATATTTTGTTTTGTGATGTTCCTGGGAAGCTCCTTGGGACGTTTTATTAAGTTAAAGGTGCTATAAATTTAAGTTGTTAATTTCAACAGAAGTACAGTAAATTAGTCTGTTAAAGGTGAAGAACAATTACAATAATTTCAAAAAATAAATGTGGGTAAACTTTGGACTAGGCCTCTGGACCTGCTACCAGGCCCAGTCTTGGCACTGTATGACTTTTTTTTATTCATTCATGGGATGTGGGCGTCGGTGGCTAGGCCAGCATTTATTGTCCATCCCTAATTGCCCTTGAGAAGGTGATGGTGAGCTGCCTTCTTGAACTGCTGCAGTCCATGTGAGGTGGGTCCACCCACAGTCCTGTTAGGAAGGGAGTTCCAGGATTTTGACCCAGCGACAGTGAAGGAACAGCGATATAGTTCCAAGTCAGGATGGTGTGTGGCTTGGAGGGGAACTTCCCATGCATTTGCTGCCCTTGTCCTTCTAGGTGGTAGAGGTTGCAGGTTTGGAAGGTGCTGTCTAAGGAGCCTTGGTGAGTTGCTGCAATGCATCTTGTCGATGGTACACACTGCTGACACTGCGCGTCGGTGGTGGAGGGAGTGAATGTTTGTAGATGGGGTGCTAATCAAGCAGGGTGCTTTGTCCTGGATGGTGTCGAGCTTCTTGAGTGTTGTTGGAACTGCACCCATCCAGCCAAGTGGAGAGTATTTCATCAAACTCCTGACTTGTGCCTGGTAGATGGTAGACAGGCAGTCAGGAGATGAGTTACTTGCCGCAGGATTCCTAGCCTCTGACCTGCACTTGTAGCCATGGTATTTATATGGCTGCTCCAATTCAGTTTTTGGTCAATGTTAACCTCCAGAATGTTGATAGTGGGGGATTCAGTGATGGTAATGTCATTGAATGTCAAGGGTAGATCGTTAGATTCTCTTTTGTTGGAGATGGTCATTGCCTGGCACTTGTGTGGCATAAATGTTACTTGCCACTTATCAGCCCAAGCCTGGATATTGTTCAGGTCTTGCTGCATTTCTACACGGACTGCTTCAGTATCTGAGGAGTCGTGAATGGTGCTGAACATTGTGCAATCATCAGCAAACATCCCCACTTCTGACCTTATGATTGAAGGAAGGTCATTGTTGACGCAACTGGGGATGGTTGGGTCTAGGATACGACATGCCCAAACCACGATTTAAAGGATTGGTGGGGATTGATCCTCTGGCCTCCTCAGTTCAACAGATAGCTCAACTGGAAGTGGCCCTCAGCTAAGTACAGAGAGGAAAGGTTGGAGCAGGCTATGGGGGAAGGGGTGGCTATCACCTACTCTGCTCATCATCGACAATTTTTAAAGGGGGTTGTTAAGGAGGCATTGTGCCCATAATTTACATATTTGAGCCATCTCAGACTCATTTTAGGCTCTGTCTTGGATACTTAAAAAGGCCCCTGGAAATTTAGCAGTGGGACTAATGCCTGCGCAGATTCTACATTGATATGCTTAGTGCATATTTTATGCCCACAAAACAAGTGCAACACATACCAGTTCTTACCGCATGATATCAAAAACTTATGTAACCTTACATAACACAGAAGGTTTCACAGAAAGGTCTACAGTTCTTTCATTGAAAGTTTTATAATCAGACTTACTAAAATATATGGAGCCCTGCCACAGTCAGACTTCAGTCTACAATTCAAAAAATAGATTTAACCTTAGAGTGTAATTTTATCCAAAATGTGTGCTTTTCTACTTCTGCAACTGACCTCCTTGGACAAACTAAACGTTTGTCTTGAGACCTGCATCCAGATGAAAGTGCAGATAAGACATGTTCTCTTTCAGATACTTGTCAACTTATTTTTGTGATTATGTAATGCTAATTCTTGATGTGGTGAAAAGTTTGTCTCAGATGTGGTTGTGCAAATATTTGGTAACAGGTAGGTAAGTCAAATATGCAAATGCACTTCAAAAACTTGCATGCACAGAAAATAAATGCATATCCTAGTGAAACATTTAGACAATATATGTATATTGCCAACATATCTAGTAGGAGAAAAATCACAGCCTATTTCACCTCATCCTTCGAACCTGTGAACTTCTTGATCCATGCAGCTCAGGACCACACTAGAAGCACAGAGCTTTGACAAATCATAAGAGAAGATTTACTTCCATAGTTTAGCACACAACACAACTACTAATAAACTAAAAGTGTATTCAAGTTTTTTTAAAACCAGCTTAAAATGTTATCCAGTATAAATGTTGAAAAGTGCTCTATACGTTGGGTCTAGCTATTTTATGTGAAAGTATTTTTAGCATAGATGAAGTGTTATAGACATTTTGAATTCCTTAAAAGCATGTTGATAAAAATTTAAGGAACTATATTTTTGCATAATATTTAAAGACTACATTTGAATATAGCCATATGAGTGAGCATTTAGAAATGCATCAGTAATCAGAGACAGTGACATTGGTTTATCAAAAACAACTTGCGTTTGACAAATTTAAGAGTTTTTGAAGAAGCAATTGATCGGATAGATCAAGGAAATGCAGTAGATGTGTATATGGAATTTCAGAAGACGTTCAAAAATGTATCTCACACAGGACTTGTTCATAAAATTCTGTCATATGGTATAAGAGGAAATGTAGCAGCATGGGCAGAAGATTCATTGACAGGTAGTAAACATAAACTTAGGTTCTGAAAGTTGGTCATTGACCTAAAATATTAACTTTGTTTCTCTCTCCAGAGATGCTCCCCAACCTGCAGTGTTTCCAACATTTCAGGCTTCCAGCATCCATGGTATTCATAGTGGCGCAGTGGTTAGCACCACAGCTTCACAGCTCCAGTGACCTAGGTTCAGTTCTGGGTACTGCCTGTGTAGAGGTTGCAAGTTCTCCCTGTGACTGCATGGGTTTTTGCTGGGTGCTCCTCCCACAGCCAAAGTCTTGCAGGTTGATAGGTAAATTGGCCATTGTAAATTGCCCCGAGTGTAGGTAAGTGTAGGACAATGGTGGGGATGTGGTAGGGAATATGGGATTAATGTAGGATTAGTATAAATGGGTGGTTGTTAGTTGGCACAGACTCAAAGGGCCTGTTTCAGTGAAGTATCTCTCTATGACTCTATTATGCTTCTGATAACGAGTTCGGGCAATTAGGTTTTGCTTGGATTGGTGAAGTTTGAAATTATGTACCCAAAACATCAGTGCTGGACTCACTTTTGTTCTCAGTATACATAGATCCTCTGGACATGGAAGCACAATACTGAAATTTGCTGACAACATAAAAGTCAGAAATTTGTCAACTGTGAGGAGTATGATAAAAGACTTCAGGAAGGCACAGACAGGTTAGCAGTATGAGCAGACAGATGGCAGATGCATGTTTATGTAGATAATAATGAGATAATGCATTTTAGGAGGAAAAGCAAGGAATGGGAGCATTATACTTAATGAAAACATTATGAAGTGTATTGACGAAAAGAAAGACTGAAGGGTTCAAGTATACAATCCCTGAAAGTGCCAGTGCAGGTAGATAAAAATATAAAAAGACCAGCAGCATTTGGGGTTTTATAAATAGGGCTGTCGAGTACAAGCGTAAAATAAAAGATAAATTTGTACAAAGGATTGATTAGCCTGTTCCAGTATTGTGTGCAGTTTTGATTGACCTGCTGCAGAAAGGATATTAGAACCATAGAGAGCCTGCTCAATAGATTCACTAGGATGGTGCTGGAAATGGAAAACTACAGTTATGAGGAGGAAATTGGTATTAGGACTGGGAACAGAGAAGGCTGAGGATATTCAAGAGATTTTAAAATTATGAAGGGTTTTGGTAGCGCAAATGAAGAAAAATTATTTTCTCTGGTTGAGGAGTCAGTGACAAGGTGTTATCAGTTTAAAATTGTTACTAAGAGAATAAGGAGAGCAATTAGGAGAAATCTCATTATATGGAGTTGTTGATGCATGAAATACTTTGCCACAGGGAACGATTGAACCAGAAATCATTTCATCTTTTAAGAGAAATTTAAATAAATATTTGAAGCAAAGGGAGATACAGAGCTATGGGGAAGCAAGCGGGGCAGTTGGTTTAATTTTGGATTGCTCTAGCAAGGAACCGACAAAAGACATGATGGGTAAAATGATCTCCTCTGTGCTGGAGGCTTCTATAGTGCTCATCTTCATCTTCATCTCATCATCTTCATTTTTGGCCTCCTTGTCTCGAGAGACAATGGGTAAGCGCCTGGAGGTGGTCAGTGGTTTGTGAAGCAGCGCCTGGAGTGGCTATAAAGGCCAATTCTAGAGTGGCAGACTCTTCCACAGGTGCTGCAGATAAAATTGGTTGACAGGGCTGTTACGCGGTTGGCTCTCTCCTTGCGCTTCTGACTTTTTTCCTGCCAACTGCTAAGTCTCTTCAACTTGCCACGCTTTAGCCCCGTCTTTATGGTTGCCCGCCAGTTCTGGCGATCGCTGGCAACTGATCCCACGACTTGTGATCAATGTCACAGGACTTCATGTCGCGTTTGTAGACGTCTTTAAAGCGGAGACAAGGACGGCCGGTGGGTCTGTTACCAGTGACGAGCTCGCTGGACAATGTATCCTTGGGGATCCTGCCATCTTCCATGCGGCTCACATGGCCAAGCCATCTCAGGCGCTGCTGGCTCAGTAGGGTGTATATGCTGGGGATGTTGGCCGCCTTGAGGACTTCAGTGTTGGAGATACGGTCCTGCCACCTGATGCCAAGGATTCTCCGGAGGCAGCGAAGATGGAATGAATTGAGACGTCGCTCTTGGCTGACGTACGTTGTCCAGACCTCACTGCCGTAGAGCTAGGTACTGAGGACACAGGCTTGATACACTTGGACTTTTGTGTTCTGTGTCAGTGCGCCATTTTCCCACACTCTCTTGGCCAGTCTGGACATAGCAGTGGAAGCCTTTCCCATGCGCTTGTTGATTTCTGCATCGAGAGACAGGTTACTGGTGATAGTTGAGCCTAGGTAGGTGAACTCTTGAACCACTTCCAGAGTGTGGTCGCCGATATTTATGGATGGGGCATTTGTGACGTCCTGTCCTATGATGTTCATTTTCTTGAGGCTGATGGTTAGGCCAAATTCGTTGCAGGCAGCCGCAAACCTGTCGATGAGTCTCTGCAGACACTCTTCAGTGTGAGATATTAATGCAGCATCGTCAGCAAAGATGAATTCCCTGATGAGGACTTACCGTACTTTGGTCTTCTCTCTTAGACGAGCAAGGTTGAACAACCTGCCACCTGATCTTGTCTGGAGGAAAATTCCTTCTTCTGAAGAATTGAACGCATGAGAGAGCAGCAGGGAGAGCCCAGTCTCTGCCAGTCATGGATGAGCTAGACGTACAGCCAACAAAATCGGAACTCAGTGATGCCATTGATTCTCTAGCCAGCTGAAAAGCCCCTGGGAAGGACGGCATTGCCCCTGAAATCATCAACAGTGCCAAGCCTGCTATACTTTCAGCACTCTACGAACTGCTTTGCCTGTGCTGGGATGAGGGAGCAGTACAACCGGACATGCGTGATGCCAATATCATCACCCTCTATAAGAACAAGGGTGACCGCGGTGACTGCAACAACTACCATGGAATCTCCCTGCTCAGCATAGTGGGGAAAGTCTTTGCTCGAGTCACTTTAAACAGGCTCCAGAAGCTGGCTGAGCGTGTCTACCCTGAGGCACAGTGTGGCTTTCGAGCACAGAGATCCACCATTGACATGCTGTTCTCCCTTCGACAGCTACAGGAGAAATGCCGTGAACAACAGATGCCCCTCTACGTTGCTTTCATTGATCTCACCAAAGCCTTTGACCTTGTCAGCAGACGTGGTCTCTTCAGACTACTAGAAAAGATTGGATGCCCATCAAAGCTACTAAGTATCATCACCTCAATCCATGACAATATGAAAGGCACAATTCAGCATAGCGGCGCCTCATCAGACCCCTTTCCTATCCTGAGTGGCGTGAAACAGGGCTGTGTTCTCGCACCTACACTGTTTGGGATAGTGCTATAAACAATGTATATAGTATGGCTTGGCCAAAAATTGATTTTCTTCCCCACATTGATTTTTTTTAAATTTGTATTTAGATATGCATGTAAAGAATTAACACCCAAGTGTACACAAACCATCTTGTCACCAAAAAACAATAGTTCAGAACATTTGAATGAATATACAATTTAACACAATGAAGAAAACTCCTTGACAATGACGACAGAAGATGCAAACTCGCTTTCTTCCTAAACATAAACTTTAAACAGGTCAACTTACTGTAAATGGCAGATTAGCCTGCCTACCTGGCTAGAAAGGTCAGAAAGATGTTAAAAGCAAAAAGCTTACAACCCTTGGCTGAGAGGCTTACTCACTGACTATTGACTGAAGACTGACTGTAGACTGCTAATATAATTCTGTAAGCACCAAAGTCCATTGCACAGGTCTCTAACCAATTAATGGTCCTTGCTTCCTTTCAAAGGTCTCAGAAACAGCAGTCAATCAATGAAACCACTTCAGGTTGAGGCCCACCCTTTGATCTATGACCAGGTGGTATGTGTACATCCCTACGGAAACAGAAACAAAACAATAAAGGACTCTATTTTTCATAATGATCTCAGGTCAGCAATCGCAGACTATCAATTACTCAGAAAATACAGAAGAAAATACTTTCCATTGCTTGACCCGTGCCATGTATTGGATCTCTGATAGTACTCTTACCACTGAGACAGAAATCTGGGTGTTGAAGCCTTGCTCCAGGATTTTAGTACACGATCTAGGCTGACACTGCAGTACAGTACTCAGGGACTGCTACATTGTCAGAGGTGCTTTTTGGTTGAGACATTAAAGCAAGGCCTATCTACCTCTCAGTTAAATGTAAATGATTAATATTTTTGGATAAGCTGCCAGAAGATAAAATAATCCAGTTTTCATTTTAATCATCATTGGCTCTATTTTCAGCATTAGTGCATATGTTGTCCACTGAAGTACAAATTTATAATTTCAAAAATTATTTAATGATGTGTAAATCAACATGGAATACACTAACATGACCTTTGCATTTAGTAGAATTAGAAATAGTAATCACCATCAAGCACCAAAGCCTCAAAATACATTTACTTTTCTCATATATTGATTTTATGACTCTGTTGCCTGGTTGGCAATCTTGCTGAAAGGAGGGTCTAATTGTTGATGTTATTATTCAAATGTGGTAAAGAATTATTACAGAAAATCCTTTCCTCTAAAGATGACTTAAACTTTTACCAAAACTTATTTCTAACGGCCTTTTGTGATCCTACAAGAAACAAAACATCTGATTGCTTGGACCTTAACCACTGACAATACAGGCAAACACATGTCTTCTAAACATTGGCAATAGTTGTACACTGCTGGTGCTAGAAGGTTCGTGCAGTCATAAGCACCAAAAGGAAAACAGATCTAAGGTGAGAAGTTAATCAAAATAGCATTTTATCTTGTATTTGTGTTTAATCTTTTGTTTTCTTTACATATTCAATACAATATTCAGTAAGGAATGGCAACACAGACTAAAATATTACATTCACTCAAACATGATCAATCTTTCAAGCTAATCCAACCATGTCACAACCAGGTTTAAGTTGTTCAGATGCAGCCAAACCTGTGTCAAGTGTCACACATCATGCATGAGACTCAAGCATTTACAGCCCCATTCGTGCATTCATGTGAAACCAAAAATGCATCGTCATGGCAAGCGAGGCATGCACAATGTCTGATGTCAGGAGGAAATAGGCCAAGGTGCTTGTAAGGTTTCAGCCATTGCCACCCTTTATAAAATAACTCTGTTTCAATTGCTATTTGGCACCTCGTTCAGATCAAGATTTGACTAGGACAGTTAAATTCAGATTTATTTTGTATTATTCTCTGTACTCATCTGGCTCTCAAGTGCACACTGTAGTGTTTGATTGATCTGGGTTTGATTGTATTAGTCTATCCATTGATCTGTGTTCACTGTGTTTGATTGCTTAAGCCTATGGGTGGAGCTGAAGAATTTGAAACTGAAACCAAAAAAACAGAGACTGTTCTGAGAAGACATTGTGCTGAGATCTTGTAAGAGCTGCGATAATTTAAAGTACTGTAAATAAACTAGTTGGTGATGTAATACAAGTGTGATATCTGTATTCATACAAGATAAATCAAATATATATAATATATCCAGCAACCTGGTGTAAACATAACACACATACACACAACAGAATCCTAAATACATTATATGGACTTATTTGAATCATACCAGTGGCTCATTTATAATGGCAATTAGAGCAACATCAAATTGAGTAATTTGGCACCATTTGCTGTTCCAGATGGAGTTAATTTAGACCATTTATAATAACCAAAATAGTTTATTCTGAATTTTATAAAGTCAGAGCTTGCACCAACATAGACAGAAGCAGACGCCTCTCATGAATCTATGATAATAGAATAGCATTACTACTGCTAGCTCTAATATTCCTATTCTACTGCTTATTATGTGCAGCTCAAGTGAGGAAAAGAGCAGTGCAGTGAGGCAGTACAGTGAGTTACTGCTTTGGAATGCAATGTACAGTTATCACTGCATGTATAAGGCCATTCAATTACCAATCTCAGTCATGCTACTGAAAGGAGACACTGAACAAAGTGCTGGAGCTTAGTCAACTTGGAAAGAGAGACATTCATTTCAGCCTTTTTATTTATAGTCTAGACTCAATGGTGGAAGAGGCTGAAGTACTCAGAAGCACATAGAAAACTGGGGGCAAAATAGAAGGATTTATATTACAAAAGTGGAAAAAAAATAAACTGCAGTTTGTAGAAATACAATAAACAGCAATGCCCTATAAGCAATATATGTGCGCATCCTGTTGATCGCTGCAGGTTTTTCCTCTTTTTAAAATTTCCACATTTGAACCACACAAAATTGAGCCACGCTGTCAAATCCCAATGAAGCCACTGGAAGGTATTTGGGCATGAATAGTTGGGTTGAAAAGCAAACTCTATTTCCTTTATTGTTATCATCAAACATTTCCTGTTTGTTCCCTATGGTGCATAAAATAGCTACTGCCAAAAGCTTTTATTTATAATATCATATCATACGTCATATCATGATGTCTGAGGTCACATTTGTATGGTGTTATGAAGATGCTACTATATTTTCTGTTAAGTATTTTTAGAGGAATCATATTTAAATTGTGGAGATGGCTTCATTGGAAGGCTGACGATTTCATAAGTGCTGGACTTTGCTTTGTTCTTGACAGTTCACTGAAAGGACACAGAGATGTTGTTTGAAAACAACCTTTGCTGAAAATCATGTGCTTTGGGCTCAGTAAACAACAGAAACCTTGGTGACCTGGGGAAGATGTTTACAGAGAAGCCATATGTCAAGGTTTATGGAGGTTATGAGGTTGACTTTCTGTTTGTGATTTCGCTTCTGAGATATTGTTTTGGTTCAGTTGGGGTGTGAACTGTTTTGAAGACAGTTGGAGATCAACTTGCCAAGGAAAAGAACACCCAGCTCGCCACTTTCTCTACCTCTTTGAAGAAACCCTGCAAAGATCCAGTGCGGGAGAGCTAAAATCCCTGGTGCTACATCTCTCTTGAGAAGCTGGAAATACCTGCCATATTAATCCTCAACATGGCCTGAAAAGACCTGCTTTAGAAAAGATCCCAGTGAGCCATCACAGTGTACTCAGATGCCAGACCAAAAAGGACAACTGACTTCCTTCCATATCTTCTCTTTTTTTCTTCAGGAATTTGCAAGTATTTGGCCAAAGTATTCTTTTTTGTCTTTTACTTGGAACAGGTCTCTGCAGAGAGAATTTCTGTATTTTTTTCAGTGTGTGAGCTTGTGTGTGGGGAATTTTAAAAAGGGAACTTTCATATTTCAATTTGTGTGTTAATGCTTTGCTTCATTACTGGATAAGTCTTGTTTGATAATAAACTGATAATTTGTTGTTTATTAAAGAAACCTGGTTGATATATTTTATTCTGGGGTAAAGAGTAGAGTATATGATTGATTGAATTGGTAACTGGGTAAACATTTAAAAAAATATATGCTGTGACCTGCAGAGAAGTGGGACTAGAAACGACAGTCCACTCCTCCCATCTCGGTCGTAACAATAGCAAGCCAATATGTAGACTGAACTATAGTATGAACACAAAGCATAGAACAAGAGACCATCCAAATATCAAACCTGTTCTTTCCATCCTAAACCACTTAATCTCCAGAGGAAAGACTCCATCATCTTTCCCTATTCCATGAAAAAATAAATTAAAATAAACCTCACTACCTAACCTTACATTAGGCTTATTCGACAGGTGGTAAATTGGGCATAGACAACGTCATGCTGATCAGCAACGCAATGATAAAGGATCTGAGATCACGTTCCTTTTAGAGGAAACTTCTCTGCAGTGATTCGAGATTACATATTTTTTGATAGGATGGTTATTTTGGAGAAATCAGTGTGTGTGTATACACTGTACAAGCTTCTTGCGTGTGTCTAACACAGTCTCAAAGTTAAAATGCTGTCTTTGAAAGTAGACAAAAACCTTCCAAAATTTTCATACCTCAATGCAATGTTTCCATTTTTTTCAGCCTTTTTCTGTTTACCACCTTGCCATTGTGATGTCTTTCGGACTTGAGTCAGGTTTAGCCCAGTTTGGTATAGGATATGAGGCAAAGACAGAGAGACAAAGACTGCAGCAGCGAAACATAAAGGCTTCTCTTTTATTCTGTCCTCATTTCATTTTCTCTTTGCTAGCATGTGTGTTCTACAGCAGCTTCTAGAGTACACAATGCACAATGAAATTGCAATTTCAAAGCACTACAACACTACACCCAGATGTTCCATTTCTGGGGCACATCTCCAATGTGACAGGATGATCATCTGCTTCAAGGATGCACCCTTGATCCTGGCCATTCTTACTGGCTGGGCTCACAGCCTCCATCATGGAGTTCTTTTGGAGTCAGAGCGGGGCAGTTTTGTTAAGACAGAATTAAGAGTCCTATTGCTATAGATTGGCAAAACCTGTTTTCAATTAGAAATTACTGACATTCTGTCAGTTCTGTCAGTAAAACACTGCTTTTATTTTTAATTCTGGTGCCCTGGCCTGCAGATCCAATTGCTCTGGGATTCCTTTTGGAGACTCACTGAAGTATAAGTATTGGCACATCATCATATTTCATATAATATTCCGTTATCGGTAGAGGGAAATTGGCACCAAATTCCTTACATTTCTGCCAGTGAGGCCTCTCCTTTTGTGTGAGTCTCCAATAGAAATAAACCCAGTCATATCCTGCTGGTTTCAGTGAAACTTCTCCAGCAAAGGAAGTACCTTTAAATTGACTTCAGGATCTGTCACTAACAATGGGACAGCTTCTTTGAAAAGACAGATCAGATTGCACCCATTTTTCAACTTAATAGCAGAATTCATTGTATATATACATTGCTTTTGTCCTTCGACTTACATCAAGACCTCTGTACAATATACTAAGCCAAGGATCTTCCACCCTCCCTCTGCCAACTTCGGGGCAGAACTTGGGCAAGGGAGTGCAGAAAATTGGATTTCCCACCAGTAACTTTCAATAATACGTGAATTAGTTAAATATATTGTCTTAATTATTTTCCATCAACTTGGTCTATTTATCGCTTGTGTCAATGAACACTGCTACGGCAGCTTATGGGAGCACTTAATACTTATAGTTCAGTAAGCCTCCAAAAGGAATCCCAGAGCAATTGGTTCCACAGGCCAGTGGACCAAAATTAAAAATAAAATATGTTTTACTGACAGAGAATGTACCTTCTAATTGAACTCAGGTTGTATCAATCCAAAACAACAGGACGCTTAATTTTGTCTTAACAAATCCGCCCCACTTCCACTTCAACAGAACTCCATAATGGAGGCTGTGAGCCCAGCCAGCAAGAACGGCCAGTGTCAAGGGTGCATCCTTGAAGCAAATGGACATCTCGCCACATTGGAGATATGCCCCAGTTCCACAGAAATGGAACATCTGGGTGTAGTGTTGTAGTGCTTTGAAATTGCAATTGCATTGTGCATTGTGTACTCTAGAGGCTGCTGTTGAAGCTTGCTTTGCTAGCAAAGAGAAAATGAAATCAGGATAAAATAAAAGAGAAGCCTATATGTTCAGCTGCTGCAGTCTTTGTCTCTCTGTTATTGCCTCATATCCTATACCAAAATTGGCTAAATCTCACTCAAGTCCAAAGGACTTCACAATGGCAAGGTGGTAAACAGAAAAGGATGAATAAAAATGGAAACATTGCGTTGAGATATGAAAATTTTGGAAGGTTTTTGTCTACTTTCAAAGACAGCATTTTAACTTTGAGACTGTGTTAGACACACAGAGGAAGCTTATACAGTGTATACTCACACACTGGTCTCTCCAAAATAACCAACCTGTCAAAAAAAAAGTAATCTCAGATCACTGCAGAGAAGTTTCCTCTAAAAGGAACGTGATCCCGGATCCTTTCTCAATGCATTGCTGATCAGTACAGCGTTGCCTATGCCCAATCTACCACCTTTTGATGTGCATTCAGAGCCATCATCCATATCCCCACATTGGCAAAAGTGGCCACGATGTTTCGAATGTGCGATGGCTGATTATGCAGCCACAGACTACACAAGGAAAAAGGCCTTACTTCTACACTATGGAGGTGAAGATTTAGAAGATAATTTTGAGACACTTACGCTTGAGTGAAATGACTACGACTCAGCAAAAAATGCGCTGACAACCTACTTTACACCCAAGAAAAAGACCATATATTAAACCATTGTCTTCTGATGCACTACGTAAGAAGCAAAAAAGACCATTGACCAATGTTGCATGTGTTTAAAGCCAAATGTGACTTTGGTGATGCTGAATATGTTGAACGCAAATAGTCGAAGTCAACTGTGCCGAAAAGCATTCGAGAAAGACAGAAAACTATCAGAACTGCTGGTGTTAGCAAGATCACTATCGCTCTCAAAGTCCAGAAGTACTGAAGTTGAGGATGCTAACGGTAACTACCACACTCCAATTTCAAGTCCTGAGAACACTATTCATCGCACATATGCCAGGAAACCACCTGCAAAGCAACAACAGCTGTCTCACAAACAGAGCTGCCACTTATCCAAAGAATATTTCCACTGTGGCAGTGCTTACCCACACTGGACAGAGTGTCCTGCAACTGGTAAACAGTGTAAAGTTTGTGGAAAACCCAACCACTTTGCTCGTGTTTGTCGCTCATTAGCAAAATCAATTACAAAGTCCAACAGCAACATAAGGGTGTCACGCATGCATACTAATAGCAATAAAGCAAGAGAATGTAGCTAAAGTAGAGGTGGACGACCCTGAACATACTTTTGTCCTCTCTCTCAGACACAGCAAACAGCCACATGTGACAGTGACCATTAGCAGCTCAGATGTAGATGCTCTCATAGAAACAGGAACATCTGTCAATGGCTTGTGAGACAAAACATTCAACCAACTTCAGGATTTCCCCAGTTTCTGCAAATCAGGGAATATGAAAATTTTCCCTCACAACAATGCCAAACTGCTGAAAATCCTAAGAACTTTTGAAATGCCAGTCTCATTCAAAGGCACCAGAACAAAAATAAAAGCAAAATACTGCAGATGCTGGAAATCTGAAATAAAAACAGAAAGTGCTGGAAATACTCAGCAGGTCAGGCAGCATCTGTGGAGAGAGAAGCAAAGTTAACATTTCAGGTCTGTGACCTTTCATCAGAACGAAAGCTGTATTCAGTGTCATATCTGGAGAATGTGACATGCTTATCAGTTTCCACAGATCTGCACATGATTATAGTCACATACATGACTCCTTTGCATAACAAAACCATTCTTGAACTGCATGCAGATTGCTTCACTGGTATCGGTAAGCTGCATGTAGACCCTAATGTGCCCTCAGTTGCATATCAACAGTGACGAATACCATCTCGTGTCAGGAAACAGACAGAGAAGGAATGTCAATGCCTACTTGACCTTGACATTATTGAGAAAGTATGGGATGAGCCTATCCCATGGGTCTCACTCATACAAGTTGTGAAGAAACCCATGAGTGAGAACCAGAATAGAATCTGCATTGATATGTGATCACCAAACCAAGCCATACAACGAGAAAGACATTTGACACCGAAAATCGATGACATCATAGAGAAAGTGAATGGCACTAAACACTTCGCTAAACTTGACCTCAATGCAGGCTACCATCAAATTGAACTTGCAGAAGAATCAAGATATCTTCTATTCACATTGGTCTTTCCGAATACAAAAGGCTCAACTTTGGAGTCAATTCAGCAACTGAGGTATTTCAGCACTTGATTCAATGTGCACTTCAAGGACCTGAAGGCACACTGAACATCAGTGATGACATTCTCATCTGTGGCTGCACTGAAAAGGAACTCGAGACACGCCGACATGCAACACCTCAGAGAATGTAACCTCACCTTGAACAAAGACAAATGCTTGGTCAATGAAAACACAATTGAATTCTTCAGTCATGTGTTCAGTGGTGAAAGAGTATCACCTGATCCACAAAAAGTTGAAGCCATAGCAAACGCTGTGGATCCTATAAACATGCAAGAAGTCCAGAGTCTGCTAGGACTTGTCACATACTGCAATTGCTTCATTCCTGATCTCGCTACGCTATCCGCCCCGCTACGCGATCTGTCAAAAGAGATGACCAAGTGGGAATGGATTAAATCACACAAACAGGTGGTACACCAGATCAAACAACGTTTGTCAGCAAGTTGCACAAATGCCTATTTTGACCCTAAGAAAATCACCCAGCTAGTATTGGATGCAAGTCCCTTTGGCTTAGATGCAGTTCTTGTACAAGAAAGACAAGATGGATAACCCGTCAATCGTTGCAATGGCAAGCAGATTGTTAACATCTGTAGAGCAACATTATTCGCAAAGAGGTTTCTTACACTTTCATCTCTACTTATATGGAAGCAGGTTTAAGGTAATAACTGATCATAGAACATTAGTGATCTTGTTCAACAATCAACATAGCAAACCACCCACTCGAATAGGACGTTGGATACTCAAACTGCAAGAGTATGAGTTCCAAGTTGAGTATCAGCCAGGCAAGCTCAACTCAATGGACTACGTTCCACGATATCCGTTGCCCGACAGTCGGTCCTACTAGTAAGGAGGAAAAGGTTACTGAACAATATCTTAACTATGTAAGCATAAATGCAATGCCAAAGTCATTAAAACTAACCAACATCAAAGCAGCAACAAAACAAGTTGAAGCTTTGCAACTATTTATGAAGGCTATGGAATCACTAAACTAGAAAGATGTGATTGAGAAAGCATTAACAAACAAAATCATTCACATTACAAGGTCTTCACAATGTTCGAAATAAGCTAACCATTACAACCACATCTGATCTTGTATTATACAACTGTATTGTCATTCCACACTCATTGAGGGAATGTGTTAGCGACATAGCACATGAAGGACATCAGGGAATAGTCAAGACCAAACAACTCGTTAGAGTAAAAGCATGGTTCCCAGGAATTGACTATATGGTAGAGTTCAAAATCAATAAGTGTTTGCCATGTCAAGCAACCACAATGTCAAATTTTCATGATCCTCTCAAGATGTCGGAACTACCTCCAGGACCATGGATTGAAGTCAGCGTTGATTTCACAGATTTTCCCACAGGTGAATACCTACTTGTTGTCACTGATGACTACAGTAGATTCCCAATCGTGGAATTTGTCCTGTCAACTTTAAAGAAAGCAATCATTGCAAAGCTTGACCAGATCTTTGCTTTGTTTGGAATCCATCAAACGGTAAGTATGGAAACGGAGCCCTATTCAACAGCGATGTGTTCAGCAAATTTGCGAACTACTTACTGTCCACTCATTGGAAAATCGCACCCCATTGGCCAGAGCTAATGGTGAAGTCGAAAGATTTATGTAAACCTTAAAAAAAGTGATACATACAGCTACAGCTGATAACAAGTCATGGAAGCAAGAGTTATATCACTTTCTTCGTAATTACAGAGCGACACCTCACTCAACTACTGGAAAACCTCCAGCTACACTCATCTTTCCACATCCTATGGGCACACGTCTAACTGAGCTACCCTGCGGAGCAGATGATCAACATGTACGCAAACACGATCAAGAACAGAACAATTAAATGAAAGTACATGCAGAGCGAAACATGAAACTTAGAGCTACACTGCTTAAGCCAGGAGATAAAGTACTTGTGAAACGTGATGATCATATTGGAAAACAAACAACCCCTGATGACATCCAACCATTTGTTGTGACCAACACAAAAGGATCAATGATCACTGCTAAGGGCGATTCTCAAATCATCACAAGAAACGCATCATTCTTCAAAGCATAACATCTAGACTAATATTCCTGTGCAGTACTGTGCGGATGCGAACAATCTCATAGCACTCTTTTGAAAAAGTGTAGGGGCATTCTCCCTGGTATCCTGGCCAATATTCATCCCTCAACCAACATCACTAGGAGAGATAACCTGATCATTATCACATTGCTGTTTGCAGGACCTTGCTGCGCGCAAATTGGTTACCACATTTCCTACAGTAGAACAGTGACTACACTGCTGCCCTGTTCTTGATTTCTATCCTGTGCCCACTGTTGGAAGTGATTATGTGTAGCTATTGGGTGAAAGTAGGATTGCAGTCAACTGTGAATTCTTCCACAGCAAAATAATCAGCCGGTATTCATTGTCTAATTCACAAATGAACAATGGTCACTTGGGCAATGTACCAGGTGATGAGTGCCCTAAGTACAACAATGTTTAGTAAGGAGTGTCTGGAGGTGAAATCTCTTTGCCAATAGTGCAAAATGGGCTCGTAGTGAATCAGCAGCCTGTTTTATATCAGCCTTGATTTTCTTTCTTATTGACTAATTGGATGCACGATAATACGGACTGCCAGTCTGTCATTTTGCGCTACTGGCAGAGACCAATATCTCCATCAATGCCTTCAAGTAAACAGGTTATAAAACCTACCAGCATCTTCATGATATCAAGTTTTTCTGCTGTTTCCAAAGCCCAATGATAGAAAGTTACATTTCTCTGCTTGACTTTGGTTTTTAAACTCTGCTGCTCTAGCAAAAGTCATTAACAGCCGGCAATAAGGCTAATTTTGTAAAGTGTCATGTAAGACCATAATTATACGCATTAATGAATAAGCAGACTCATAAGAATTATGGGAGATGCATCTCAAATGCCATTTTAAGTTGAATATAATTAGCCCCAAACCATGCCATAAAGGTAAATATATCATCTATTGGCCTAGAGTTTCTGTTAGTTTGAGAAGGTGTCTGTCAGTGCGATTCACATAAAATCGGGCAAACCAATGTAAAATACAATGAGATTTCAAGCTCAAGTTATATCAAGTGCAACTTGAGTTTCTGCAATCTTTAACAATGGTTTAAAAATTGGTGTTGGAGATCAGCCATGCCCCCGATCATAAAAATAATGAGTATGCCGTGTTTCCACCAATTGTGCCCGTTTGTGACACTAGAGAAGGCTCTTCAAATTAAGCTCTCTCTCTTTCTCTTTTAGGCACAAAACCACGTTCTAAAAGCTTTTAAACATTTAAAAAAAAAATAACTTACAAGGAAACTGATTATTGTAAACCATTGAATCTAGTAAATGGTTCAGTATCATTTTTTAAAGTAATTTTCAGTTATTTAAAATCAGGTTACTGAAAGGTTGTGGGCTAGTTACTTTTATTAAAAATGCTCATTCTTTGTGATAAACCCATTTCCAGCTGCATGAATAGAACATCACCAGGATACCACTGTTAAACACATCAATGAATATTTTTTAATGCTAGGGAAAAAAATTGCATTCTATCATACTACCCAATTGTGCTGGTTCATGGAAGACATTACGTTGTGATTATGCAAATAAGCTTGGGCAGAAACTTTAACCATAACTTGACTTCAGAAAACCAGTGCAATTTCAAGTGCAATTTCCTCCCAGCTTGCCAGTTGCACTCAAAACTCTATCTCAGTGTACCTACTATAGATCAGACTTTCTCCAGTGGTCACTTGTGGTATTTGAGGGTCAGACTGTTGTTAGAACTGAGCCTACTCGAAAAGTTGTACAACCAAATAATGACATCCTTTTCAAAGGGTTTTGTATAACTGTACCCATCTCAAATTATTCTGAAGAGTCAAGAGCACCATTTTTCAAATTTAAAAGGCAATCACAATGAGCAGAAAGGGATCTGCCATTTAGTCCCTTGACAAGACAGCATTTGGTTGCCATAGAAACTCACTCTTAAGTATCTAGTGCTGGCCTCTGAGGCTGAAAACATTTTAACAAACTAGAAATTTTTTATCCATGTGTAAAATTTGAACAGAAGCAAATACGGTAAAATAAATTATAAAAAATACTCCTCTCCATTTGCCCTCTTCTAAAGAATGCATGCACAACAGGACTGTCTCCTCTCTGTACCAGAGTGGGAGGAAGTCTCAAGAACACAAGCTGAAAAGTAAGAACTCTATGTACCAAGATAAAATTGCAATATTCAGCACCAGAAAGTCTACAGAAAATCTTTTTTTGGCAGACGTTCTGTGGGATGAAGCATGTTTTCTTGGAGCCTACAAAGGACAATTTGAACTAATTGTGCTTTGAGGGCAGATCTAAAATAACAAAGCCATAGAAATGATTTTCATGGTTTGACGTTTATGACTTTAAGCTCATTTGTGAATTGTGGGTAAATAAAGGAATAGTTGTTTATGATTTCGTTTACAGGGTAATCCCATTTACTTCCTGCATGCAGCATGGTGTTTAATATCCACATTCTCTAGGATTTCCTATGTGTGTGAGGGCAGCCACAACACGGTGTAAATGTAATTACTTCAAACTGTTTTCGGCCATGTTTTAAGGTTAGAAAAATAAATCATCCACCCACAGGCCATAGGGGCCGGTGCCAAAGCTAGAGTCTATCACTAAGCTGTATGCTAGGCCTCAGATGGAAGCAATTAGACTCCAGCTGAGGTATTCTGCTGGGAAGGCGGCTGCACAAAAATCACTCTCAGGAGATGGTTGACTAAAAGTCATTCAATCACTGGAAATTTACAATCCATTTTCTTCTTTTCCTGGAGATAGATTTGAAGAAGCCACATACAAAATGTAAATGGTTTAAATGTCAGATCGAGACAGCTTACACCCTGTTAAAGAAGACCAACACTATCTTCAATGTGGCCTTTAACCATGTAACGTGCTGTTCTAACCTGCAGTAACCCCACCAACCAAAGCAAAGTTCTCTAAGGAAAGTTATTCATTGCTGTTGAAAATAGGCGTCAACACAGAAAACATAGAATTGCACAGTATTACATAGAATATACTACACAGAAACAGACCATTTGGCATGAGTCTGTGCTGGTGTTTATATGCCACACGAGTCTCCTCCAATTCCATCTACCTCATCTCAGCTTTTCAGCAGTCATTTAAGTCTGCCAATACTGTGTTGGACTATTAACCAGGGGGTTTAGTTCTAATCCCATTTTCCAGTTTCAATTAAACAAGTTTGCCTTCCCTCTGCAGTAGAGTTTCAACAGCTTTTAAACAAGGTTGCAGATGAAAAAAGGATGCTTCAGAGGATGGAGATGGTAAAACAAGCTGCTTCAATTCTGAGCTGTCCTAAACCTTTTTATTGACCAGAGTGTCATTGCGGATCATTTTATCTTTTAGTGATGGTGTAAAATAGGTGATATCAGTTAGGCCAGCGATATCCATTCCGTTACCTACTGCCCGTTTTACGACAGCCAAAAGTTCAAATTTCCCCCATTTACTATCCTATTTCACTCTCTGATTGAGAATCCAACACAGTATTGGCAGACAAGAGGGGCTGTTTTCTGTATTGACATTTACTTTCAACAGCAATGACTAACTTTTCTTATAGAAAGGACAATGCTAGTTTTCACATGTACAGTGACAACATCCAGTTCAACCTCATCACTGCCTCTCTTGACTGTTGCTAAAATATTGCCCAACATCCAGTACTGGATGAGCAGAAATTTCTTCCAATTAAACATTGAAAAGACTGAATCATTGTCTTCAGTCCCCGTGAAAAACTCCATCCCGTCGCTACCGACTCATTCCCTCTACCTGGCAACTATCTGAGGCTGAAACAGATTGTTTGAAACCTTGGTCTCATAGGTGAGATTCCAACCACATATTCATGCCATCACTAACACTGCCTATTTTCACCCTATTCTGCCGCTGACAAGGTTAACTTACAACTGAAACCTTCATCCATGCCTTGTTACCACTAGACTTGACTATTCTAATGCACTCCTAGCCAGCCTCCCACATTTTATGCTCTGTAAACTTGAAGTCATCCAAAACTCTACTGCCCGTATTCTTACTCAGGCTAAGTCTTGTTCACCCAACGCCTGTGTTCGCAGACGTAAATTGGCTCTCAGTCAAGCAGTGCCTGAATTTTAAAATTTTCATCTCGTTTTCAAATCCTTCCATGGCCTCAACCCTCGCTATCTCTGTAATCTCCTCCAGGAGCATAGCCCTCTGAGGTATCTGCATTCCTCTAATTCTGAACTCTTGAGCATCTCCAATTTTAATTCCTCCACCATTGGTGGCCATGTCTTCAGCTGCCAAGGCCCCAAACTCTGGAATTCCCTCTCTAAACCTCTCTGCCTCTCTACCTCTCTTTCCTTCTTTAAGATGCTTCTTATCACCTACCTCTTTGACCAAGCTTTTGGCCACCTGCACTAATAGTGCCTTTTAAAAATTTGTTCATGGGATGTGGGTGTCGCTGGCAAGGCGAGCATTTGTTGCCCATCCCTAACTGCCCTTGAGAAGGTGTTGACGAGCTGCCTTCTTGACTCCTGCAGTCCATCTGGTGTAGGTACACCAACAGTGATGTTAGGAAGGGAGTTCCAGGATTTTGACCCAGTGACAGTGAAGGAACAGCGATATAGTTTCAAGTCAGGATGATGTGCGGCTTGGAGGGGACTTTCAGGAGGTGATGTTCCCATGTGTCTGCTGCCCTTGTCCTTCTGGGTGGTAGAGGTCACGGGTTTGGAAGGTGTTACCAAAGGAGGCTTGGTGGAGGGAGTGAATCTTTCTGGTGGTGGATGGCATACCAATCAAGTGGACTTCTTTGTTCTGGATGTTGATGAGCTTATTGAGGTGCTGTTGGAGCTGCACTCATGCCAGGAGGAGCGTATGTCATCACAACCCTGACTTGTTCCTTGAAGATGGTGGACAGGCTTTGGGGAGGCAGGAGGTGAGTTACTCGCCACAGAATTCCCAGCCTATGAACTGCTCTTGTACCCATAGTATTTATATGGCTGCTCCAGTTCAGTTTCTGGTGACCCCAGGAGGTTGATAGTGGGGCATTCAGTGATGGTAATGCTGTTGAACATCAAGGGGAGATGGTTAGGTTCTCTCTTGTTGGAGATACTGAATTCAATTTTGCGAGAGCTCCTTGATGTCACACGGTCAAATGCTGCCTTGATGTCAAAGGCAGTCATCCTCACCTCACCTCTGAAATTCCACTGTTTTGTCAACGTTTAGCCCAAGGCTGTAATGAGATCTGGAGCCTAGTGCCCCTGGCAGAAGGCAAACTGAGCATCAGCGAGCAGGTTATTGCTGAGTAAGTGCTGCTAGATCGTACTGTCAATTACACCTCCATCAATTTGCTGCTGATTGAGAGTAGACTGATGGGGCAGTAATTGGCTTGATTGGATTTGTCTTGCTTTTTGTGGACAGGACATAGCTGGGCAATTTTCCACACTGTTGGGTAGAATGCACTGTTGTAACTGTACTGGAAGTTGTTATGTTGTAGAACTGTGCTTTGGTGGGGGAGGTAACTGCAGGTGTCAGCCAGATCTCTGTTCTAGCACTCTTGCCTTTGAGTCAAAAGATTGGTGGGTTCAAGTCCCACTCCAGAGACTTGAGCACATAATCTAAGCTGATACTACAATGCAGTACTAAAGGAGTGCTGCACTGCCAGAGGTGAAGTCTGTCTGGCCTCTCAGGTGGACGTAAAAGTACCCATGGTACTATGTTTCAAAGAACAGCAGGGGAGTTTTTATGGTGTCCTGGTAAATATTTATCTTTCAACCAACATCACTAAAACGGGATAAGAACAGGAGTAGGCCACTAAGCCTCTCGAACCCATTCTGTCATTCAATGAGTTCATAGCTGATCTGTATCTCAACTCCATCCACCCGTCATGGCTCCATATCCTTTTATACCCTAATCTACAAAAACCTATCAATCTCAGATTTAATATTATTAATTGAGTTACCATCTGCTACCTTTTTGTGGGAGATAGTTCCACATTTCTACCAACTTTTGTATGATGAAGGACTACATTTTATTATGGTGGCGGGGTCCCCGCGGCGGGCCGGAAGGCGGAGGAAGACCCTGGCTTGGTCCTTCACCAGACCCAAAGCCATTTGATGGCAGGCAGGCAATTAACTGCCCACTGTTGGGGATGCCATCCCTTTAAGGGATGAGCTCCCACCTTCAGAGCTGCTGGCCAATTGGAAGGCCGGCAGGTCTGCAGTACTGGCAGTACCACTGGAAGCAGTGGTGACTGCTGATACTGCAGGAGGCCCTGCACTACGATAATGTCCAGAGACCTCAGGATAGGTAAGTGCGGATGGGGTCGATGAGGATAGGCAGGCCCCAGCAACGGGTTGGAGGGGGTCGCGAAGGTTGGTGAGGGTGAAGGGGTGGGTGTCTTCCCAGGGGCATGATAATTACCACAGTGATGACCCTCCGGGAGGCATGGATTGCCCCCAAAGAGCCCAGCTAGGAGGCCACCAGGCTTTATTTGGTGCCGCCTTTGCACGGCAGACCCCTCCACCTTCCACAAAATTGAGGTGGAGGCAGAAGGAGGCCCTTATCTGGCCAGTAATTGGCCACTTAAGGACTACAATTGGCCTGGGGCCTTCCCCATCTAGGACAAAATGGCAGGGAGCCCAGACAGTGTTGGGAATGGCACCCCCTGCCATTTTGTTGGCTCCCCCGCCTTCGTGCCCACCTCCAAGGACAGAACAAAACTCTGTCCAAGTGTTTCCTAGCTTCAGTGCTGAATGATCTGGCTTGGATCTTAGACTCATCTCCCCTTGTCCTATACTCCCCACCAGTGGGAAAAGTTTCTCTCTCTCTTCCTTAACAATTCCTTTCAAAATCCTAAAAGCCTCAATCAAACTATTCCTTAATCTTCTATATTCCAGGGAATTCAAGTCTAGTTTATGTAATCTGTCCTCTTAACCTAACTCCTGTGGTCAAATATAGTCATTTTCTGTCCACAAATTGGCCTGGGGGTGGGGGTGGCAGGTGGGTTTGGCATTAGTGAAAGTGCAATCAGGGCAGAGACAGGCAATGTTGCAAGGATGGAAGCAAGCAGTTTTGGTGATGGATAGGACTTGAAACTCAACTCTAGGTCAAACAGAATGACAAAGTTTGTGATTACCTCATTCAGGCTGAGCAAGTGGTCAGAGAGGGTTTGGTTCCAGAGAAAAGCAGGTGGTATTTATATCGGGGACTGAAGATGATGGCTTTGGTCTTCCTGTTGTGCAGTTAGAAGAAATTTTAACTCATTCATTAATGGAGTCTGACAGCGTAGAGGTGGTTGTGGCATTAAGAAAGTGGTGGAAAGTCGAGCTGGGTATCATCAACAGGTATGTGGAGTCTGATTCATTTTCTGTGAACAATATCTCTGAGAAACAGCAAGTAGATGAAGGATAGAAGAAGACCAACTATGGATCCTTGGGGAACTGCGGAGGTGACAGTGTAGGGGCAAGAATGAAAGCCATAGCTGGATATGTAGGGTTGAATTTTTAATGACCTGACCTGATGGGTTTGGGGGCGGGGTGGGGGGGGGGTGTCCAAAATGTGCAGGAAACTCCAAAGTCGAGATTCCTCTGCAGTGTGAATGATGTCATTGATTGCTTTCCCACCCGGAAGGCAAGCCTGATGAACAAACTTGACTTCCAATCAGGTGGAGAACAGCTTGATGAATGCCGCGGGACAAAGTAAGTCCATGCCGGGGTTAGGGAAAGTGGTGGTGGGGTGGGTGCTGGTGGTGGTGTGGTTGATGGGTTGATTATTATGGTCAACTGGGGGAGGGTTTCGATAGGGGTGGAAGATTGATCGAGTGGGCTGGCGAACCCTGTTTGGGGCAGGTGGGGTGGTAACTGGCAGGGGAGTGGAAAATCAGTGGCCTGCTCATGGAGTTCCTATCTGCCTCTTAGGAGGTTCTTTGCCTCTTAAAAGGTTTTTTTTAGGTTAAAATGCCATCATAGTGGCTGGGTTAAACAGATATCAACAGAACCACCCAAGCGCCTCTCATAAAGCTGGGCAACAAAAGAGAAGCAAGAGGAGGAGGACAGCATGGTCAAATATGTTGATTGCTATACAAAGGCCAAAACTACAAGGAGAGATAGTGGCACTGTTAGAACCTGCACAATTTAAGTGAAACCTACCATAAAATTATTTCTAATCAAATATAGGCATCTAGGTGTGAGATAATACTGCTGCTATAAGGCTGTCTAAATATATTATCAGGCACTGCATTTCAAAGTAATTCAAGGTATGCAAAGCAATTTGAAATGTTTCTGAGAAACATCATAAGGTACTATATAAATGCAAATTGTTCTATCCAAAAACTATTTGTAACCTATTTGTGTGTGTGTGTGTGCTGAAAGTTGGAGTGTAGTTTATTATTTTACTTAGACAGGGTTTGGTTTTATGTACAATAAGCTAACCTCTTGTTTAAACGCAAGAAAACTTGTCCAATTGGTTCTTTTATGATAATAGCACAAAAAGGGTTAAACACTCACTGAATTGGTAAGCACACCCACTGTTTAAAAGCAATAAACCTTGTTGTGATCAAACAAGAAGAGGCACAAGATAGGAGCCTTTCAACCCCTTCTCACATGATCATAACAAAAATTATTCTTACTCATTGTTACTGGTGCACAGACCAAGGAGATGGCTGAAAACATGTTCATAGACAATGATCTTTTTACATTGTGATGGAAGCGTGGGTCACTTTACTTGGCAGGGGCAGTGTGTATGTTCAGAAAAATGTTTTTCTGACATATTTTGAGTGAAAAGTAAAAAATGATGCATGTCAGAAATGCTGAGATTTAAATAGTGGTGAACTGGTGAAGGGAAAATTTATGTACTGCCTTACCATACTTCAGAATTGTCACAAACTACTTAACCTAGAATGCATTAGATTTTGTAGCTGAGTTCCTTAAAGCTTTGAGAAGACACTCTCATAAGTTAGGATAAGGAGCACAAACAAGTCACAACACATACATAGGGACACAAGCATACACCAAAATATGAGAACACGCAGCAATATAAGTCAGTGCCAAATGCATTATAGATATAGTTGCTGTGTACATATAAAATGAGTTATGAAATATTTGGGGTTACAGGTCTTTTACATATCTGTGGAGCCATGGAACTGATTACCTATTATTATGTGTAGAATCTAACTCTAATCAAAAAATAAAATAAGAACAAATGAGTGTAACAAACCAACGCTATAGCTGTATTTGACAGGGTTGAAATATAGAAAAAGAACGTCATGCAAATACAGTATTATTTTCCTGGTGTTTGAGTTCCAATATCCTTTGGCCTTCAGTGGTTCTATAATTCTAGTTCTGCACACTGAAGCGTAAACATACAACTAATGGGTCACATATTCAAATTTGATAGATATAGAGGGAGCAGAAAAAGAGAAATAATGAGAAAGATGAATAACAGAAAGGATAGGTTGGAGACAGAGTGCAAATACCATGAAAGGACAAGAAAGGCAGAGAAAGTGCAGGGATAGAACTGAGGCTAATCAGGCTGCAAAGAGTTTACATAGCAACTTATTTGCTATAATGAGGAATTACAAGTGAGACAATGCAAGAATTAAATTTTCGACAGGGGACAGAACTTTGGGAGGGTATAAGACAGGCAGTGGTGGAGTGGCTGTTATACACCATGCCAGATTTTCCCTGCCATTGGGGCTGAAACTCAAAATTAAAGCTCCATTTAGAGTGAAATCAGGCATCACTTTTTCACACAAACAGTAGTGGAAATCTGGAACTCTTCCCCTTCACGACCCCCCTCCAAAAAAAAAGGCTGGGCCAAGTGAACATTTCTAGATTTTCATTAGCTAAGGGATGTGGATCAAAGGTGGGTAGATTGATTTGAGGTACAGATCAGCTATAATCTAATTGAACAGCAGAATGGGCTTTGGGGGCTGAATGACCTACTCCTGCTCCTATGGCATTTTAGGCTTCTTTAGGTGGTTTATAAACAACAACAACTTTAAAGTGGCTAACCCTTATATCAATAAGGAAAAGTAGTTAGTAAAGCCTTCACATCAACAATATCAGATTTCATATAAGTACTCTTCCATGTATTCCATGAGGATTATAATAAGGTTATAGTCTCTTATTGTAAGCCTACTGGCAAGGAAGGAGTCTACATCTGTTTTTTGAGGCAGATATTATCAACTGTATGACAGGTCATTAAGTTCCTTATTACTGAGTGCTTTGCAGCTGATACTCCTCGACATTGAGTCAAAGGATCAACAATGAAGAACCAATGTAAACTGCTCCAATAACTGTAATTCAGATTGTTCAAATTTACTTTGCCATTTGCTGCTTTCGGGCAATTACAGAGTACGCATTGCAAGCTCACAGTTGGATTTAGCCCAGCAACAGGTCAATTTTGATGTTCTATTGGTAACTTGGATGAGAGAATAGCTACCTCGATGCTCCATAATGAGCACGGCAAATAAATAGCTATGGTGTAGTGGAGGATCCTTCTGGCAAATGGCCTGTGCAAGAAAGCATTAAAGTTGCCTCTCTTAAACAGTGCCATTTTAGTGAACTGGCTACTTTAGCAGACAGGCTGTCTCTAAGTTATTCTTTGTATATGAGTGGCCATATTAAATTGATTGTGCTAAATAAATATCATATGTATCAAACAAAATCTACGTAATCAATTTAACATAAGTTAACTACCATCCTCTTCCTGAATATTTTCGTAGCTAGTTATATTTTTTTTCACTAGCATACATTGCTCTCCCTTTAGCATGATGAAACTTTTTGAGTCCTACTATTATTGTCTTAAGGATTATTTAAATATTATCCTAATCTATTTATTAAGGAAACTGCAATAATAACAATCTTTAAAAACATAGGTCACAGGTTAGATTTTATTGCAAAGGTGTACATAAAATCTTGGGAAATAGAATTTTGCAGTTTTAACGTATGTTCAGAAAAAGGGAAACTTTTGGAGCAAGTTTGTGATGGGTTTGAGTTAGCAGTGGAACCTATGGTGTACTGAGGACCTTATGAGGTGGCATTGTCAGACAAGGAAAGCTTTGAAAGCTGAATGCCTGATCAATAACAGTCCAGGAGCATCTGCTGATTGAAAAGATAGGGAGTGAAATCCAAACTTTATCAGCTTCCTCCTTTCTGTTTTCGTTTATAACATTCCTGAATTAGAGATTGAGGGATTATAATTGGATCAATCGACTGTTCAACATCAACAACACTGGTTTGATGTGAAATCTGATAAAGTGTTAGATTGACAATTTAGCCAAATCTGGCTCCTGGAGCTTTCTGCCCTATCGATACTTATCTTGCATTGTTTATCCAAAGTGGAGTCAATGGAAATTACTTTTTAATTTGATTAAATGTGACCCATGTGATGCCATTATTGATGGCGGCAAGAGCCATTTTCCAGGAGAGAATCATCACATTGTTATGCCTGCCCCTAACAATCACCCATTTCATATCAGTGCAGAGGAAACTTAACCCTTTAGGGGTCTATTTGCTGTAGTACTCCAAGTGACCCTAGTACTAGTTATTTCAGATGGCACATAAGACATCATTTGTGATCTGCAGTGTTTATATAACTACAAACTTTGGACCTCAAAATCTAATTACTTGGACAAACAGGACAGACAGCAGAGTGGTGACATCACACAGACATCCACAGTTCCTTACAGATTCGGGCCTCAGATCAAACAAAAGCTCCAATGTAACAACAGGCCACTGTTTGCAGTGATCCCAAGGTCAGACCTATACAAATTCTATTACCCTCACATGGGAGATGAGTTAGAGGAATTTTGTGAGTGGTGACTCTAGTTTGTACACTTTACACTGGAAACATTTTTAGGGTGCCGTACACACGCCATGTAATGTGGTTTTGAGTATGACTGAGGAGTTAAGTCCATAATTAGACTCCTGTGTATACTACCTCTGGCAGGCAGTCAGGCACTGCTTCTAATTTGTAGAAGTAGAAGCCCAGCAAAGCTGCATTGGGCATCATAGGGACTTTATAAACTTAATTTCCTATCTTTTAACATTATAAGAAAGCAGATGCTCTTGCCCATTCTCATCCAATATTAACATTCATACACCTGAGAAGTGAGCCCTGTACAACACTGAAGTATGCATAAGCCTCACTTTTGCAGTATTAAGTTCAGAGTGAGGTGCACTTGGCAATATAACTTAGGTCTACCAAATGAGCAATGCACTCTCAGCTACTTAGATGGCAGTTAAAACATCACCAATTTGAAAGTTGGATCTATATTGAGTATCAACTGCACACTGCCTATACTATATTATATTGGTGGGCCAGAATTTTCCAGACCCCCTCCCGCTCCCACTGCAATTTACGCAGGTGATTGTGGCGAGAAATGGCCCGCCCGCTCCAGGCCAATCAACGCCCTTAAGTGGCCAATTAACTGCCAGTTAAGGGCCTACTCCCGCTGCCGCTGGTATTTTACCATCAGCGGCCAGACGGCAAAGGCCTCAAGAACCCTGCCTGATTAAACCAGGTGGCCTTCCAGTGGGCTGGGGGTGGGGCCTTCTGATTAGGCACCCCTTGACCCATGGAGGGCCGCCCCCGAAGCCCCAACCACCCCCAACGCACAACACTCCCCTAGCCCCCCTAACCGACTCCCCTTGCTTTGCTGGGGCCCAGCTGATTTTCCCCGGTGTGGCCCTAAAACTTACCTGAGTTCCAGGGCCGTCCTTCCTGTTGTCTCTGATGGCTGGGTGTAGTCCCAGCAGTGGCCACTGCTCCCAGTAATGCTGCTGGGACTAAGGGCTGCTGGCCCACTGATCGGCCAGTAACTCCAAGGAGATGGAAGTCCCGCCCAAAACCAATTAAGGGCCTGGGGAGCGAGAAATCCCAGCCTGGCGCCCCAGACCCAGTGGAGGCGGGCTCGCCCCTGACTTTTCAGCCAGTGGGAGGGGTCTACCGCCCAACGTAAAATTCCAGTAGTGGAGTTGCTTTCTAGTCCTTGTCAAATTGTGTTTAAAGTGTCTCTGCTTGTAAACCAGATATTTGTATGTGCATTCCATCTGGTTCACACCTTCATGTGATAGGAATACAAAATCTGAATGATTGCATAACATTCAATAAATAGTAATGCAAACCGAAATATAAGCAAATGGAATTTCTCGCTCAGCATAAACTAGCAATACTGGCAGGCATACTATCTTCTCTTTGTGGCAACAGGAAGCTTACCATGAAGAAAAGAAAGAAAGGCTTACATTTATGTATTGTCTTTCATGACGCCAGGACATGCCAAAGAGCTTCAAAGCCAATAAATACTTCTGAAGTGTAGTCACTCTGATAATGGAGGAAACATGGCAGCCAATTTGCATAAAGCAAGCTCCCACAGCAGCAATCTAATAATGACCAGATAATCTGTTCTTTTAGTGATGTAGATTAAGGAATAAGTATTGGCAGGACACCTGTGTAACTCCCCTACTCTTCTTCAAAATAGTGCCATAAGATCTTTTACATCCACCTGAGAGCACAGAGAGGGCCTTAGTCTCATCCAAAAGAGAGCACCTCCTACTGAGTACTCCCTCAGTACTGCACTGCAGTGTCAGCATCGATTTTTGTCCTCAAGTCTCTGGAGTGGGGCTTGCACCTACAATTTTCTGACTCAGAGACAAGAATGCTACCAACTGAGCCACAGTGGCAAAAGGTTGGAAGTGGAGTGAGCCAATCAAAATAATAGGCCTATACTGAATTATTTCAGGTTATAGTACTGACAGTGGAAAAAAATCTCACAATTAGTGGCTATAAACCATTCACTTTAGTCTAAATTAATATAGTATGTACAAGAATGATGTCTGCTCCCTGGGCTGCTGCTTTCAGTGATTCTAATTACGATTTGGCCTGTGTAAGCAAAAAGTCCAAATTAAAATAATTTTTATCCTTGTAGTTAGAAACACCAAGCTGTACTGTCTTAATACAGAACAAGCAATGTGTATATATTTTAAGCCAAAAGAATTGCAATATAAAATGGTTTCAAGATGATATTCAATACCTTTTCTCCCTTAGAAAAACAAATCATACTTAACATGCAAGGTTAGAGGCATAGAAACTAAATTGGGCTGTCACAGATCTTGTAAATATGTAGTGATATCACACATTGTATCATAGGAACATAGGAACAGGAATAGACAATTCAGCTCCTTGAGCCTGTTCTGCCATTGAAGTAGATCTTGGCTTATCTGCTTCTTAACTTCAGCTACCCATCTTGGTTCCCTATCCCTTAATAGATTTGCCTAACAAAAATACATCAATCTCAGCTTTGACATTTCAGTTGACCTAGCCTTAACTACTTTTTGGGAGTAGAGAGTTCCAGATTTTTACTGTACTTTGTAAGAACATGAGCTTCTTGACATCACCCCTGAACAGCTTACTTCTAATTTTAAGATTATGCCACCAGAAGAAACAGTTTTTCTCTATCTACCCTATCAATTCTTTTAATCATCTTAAACATCTCAATGACATCACCCTTTAATCTTCTAAACTCAAAAGAAAAAGCCTAGTCTATGGAACCTGCCCTCATAATTTAGCCATTTCAGCCCTGGTATCATTCTGGTGAATCTGCGCTGCACGTCTTCTAAGACCAATATATCCTTCCTGAGGTGTGGTGCCAAAAACAGAACGCAGTACTCCAAATACAGTCTAACCAGAACTTTATACAACTGTAGCATAACTTCTACCCCTTTGTATTCTAGCCCCCTTGAGATGAAGGCTAACAATCCATTAGCCTTTTTAATTATCATTTATGTATCATTTCACACTACAATAAATATCATTCTAATTATAAAAGTACATAAAGTCAGTAACCATATTTGGCAGTGTACAGCTTTCATTTCAATTTGAAACTAAGCTTCTGTCTTCAAAGCAACATCAGTCCTCAGTCAAGATGCAATATAAGCAACTGGCATTGAATCCCTCACTGTTATGCCCAGTCACGGAACATCACTCATAGTTAAATGCCAAAATATAAGTGTACTCATGAAAGGGAATTAGCAGGATTTAAATCATCATGCCAAAAGATAAAACTTTCTACCTTTAACTGAATGATTTGATGAAATGTGTGATGTTTGGCCATAGCTTGGCGTGCAATATACATGTGCCACCATGATTTGCAATCTTGAATAAACAATGTCATTACTGCTCATTTACACTTTGAAATTGATAAGCAAATTTAGTCTGAGCTCCACTTTGGAATGGACAGTGTGATCTAGACTCCTCAACTATGTTAAAGCTGAGCAATCAGTCTGATCTGGATGACTGGTCAGAAGGCAATGTACAAAACACCAAGGACATTTTGCCTCCTACTATTCTCTTATTCAGATGACAGCACCTATAACTGATGGAAATAATGCTATCAGTTAAAAACACCATTTCCCACTCAATGGCTTTTTTTCCTTGAGTGCTCACAAATTTGTAAACAACTGACAAATTTCCATAATGTAGCTGTCTTTTATTTGCCTACCATGAGTAAGAACACAGGGAAGTTTGAGAGGGTTAATACTGATGCATTATATTGTCACGATCAGGTGAGGAAGGGGTCTCAGGCTCTCCTCTCGGCCTTTTCCTAGTTTGGCCATGACAGGGTTTAACTTTTAAAACCCAGTGTTTTATTAGCTTCCCCTCAGTGAGTCCTTGCTCACTGCTCTCTAATTGTAATTGTAAAGGAATCAACCAGACAGGTTTTCTCAGGTTTAAACAAGAAAGGTGTAAGTTTATTAACCTTAAAACACTAACTCAGTTAAAACTACTAAAAACGCACGACGCAACCATGCTAGCATGCAGATGCGATAAACACAAAAAAAAATAGATACAGAGGAGGAGAAAGAATTAAAGGGGGAAGGTTAGTAGATGGAATTCAGTTACTGGTTTTGGGTCAGATGTAAAGTCTTTGATTGAAGTTAAGTCTTGCAGTTCTCGTTGGGGCCCAGTGCACACTTTCAAACTTGTTTCACTGGTACCGGAAGGCAGTAGGAGTCTTCTGTTTTGAGGCTTAAGTTACTTCCATGGGTCCCTGGAACTTTGAGAGAGAGAGACCTTGCTTCTCTTTGGGTCTTCAAAAGCAGTCTGTTCAAAACATTACTGTGAGCACAATTAAATCAATTCCCAGGTTGGCCAGCAGGTTAGTCATGTGACTAGCTCTTTGTTTGAGATAGCATCACCTGCGAGGTGTGTTGATTCTTCAAAGCTCATTAGACGCACTCAGTTGAGGGGTGGGGGGGCTGCTGGGTGGGGGGTGGTGGTAATGGAGTGCTGGCTCTGACACAGACAATTACTCTCAATGTCTTTTGATCATCACAATCGATAAAACCCATCTAGCTAATTTAATCAGGGAGCACTCCCATTGTCTCTCCAGGCAACTGACTCTCAGAATGCAAATGTGCAGCCATGTGTTCAGCCACTGCTCTGTGGTCCTTTTTAAACAAGTTATGTTCAAGGTCCAGTAACAGTTCAAATAGCGTTCCATATGACAAAATTAATATGTTTCCATTTGGTAGGTGTGGTTTTATTTTATTCATTCATGGGATGTGGGTGACGCTGGCCAGGCCAGCATTTATTGCCCATCCCTAATTGCCCTTGAGACGGTGGTGGTGAGCTGCCTTCTTGAACCGCTGCAGTCCATGTGGGGTAGGTATACCCACAGTGCTGTTAGGAAGGGAGTTCCAGGATTTTGACCCAGTGACAGTGAATGAATGGCGATATAGTGCCAAGTCAGGATGGTGTGTGACTTGGAGGGGAACTTGCAGGTGGTGGTGTTCCCACGTATTTGCTGGCCTTGTCCTTCTAGTTGGTAGAGGTCGTGGGTTTGGAAGGTGCTGTCTAATGAGCCTTGGCGCGTTGCTGCAGTGCATCTTGTAGATGGTACACACTGCTGCCACTGTGCGTCGGTGGTGGAGGGAGTGAATGTTTGTAGATGGGGTGCCAATAAACGGGCTGCTTTGTCCTGGATGGTGTCGAGCTTCTTGAGTGTTGTTGGAGCTGCACCCATCCAGGCAAGTGGAGAGTATTCCATCACGCTCCTGACTTGTGCCTTGTAGATGGTGGACAGGCATTGGGGAGTCAGGAGATGAGTTACTCGCCTCAGGATTCCTAGCCTCTGACTAGATTTTTATATTTGCATCACAATATAATATAGATTCAGAAAAGAAGCAATAGGTATCTACATAGGGAAGCAGTACATATGTACCTGGCCAGGGTTGGAGACAACAGCCACGGAAATCGATACCCCCCCGCAAAAACAGATGCAGTGATTGTGATCTATGATTAACCCATGCAGGTAGCATACAAACTGTTCATTGCCTGTTAATGTAAATGATTGTGGCATGCAGCCAGCGCTAACCATGCTGTTGAGGCACTGCACGCCTGAGCATGGGATGCATAGCCATGTGAGGCTAGCACCGCTTAAAGCCAGTCTGCACATCCTAAAAGGGGATTGGGGATGCATTTTAGGTGTAGCAGGTGCTGGAAGTCATTTTGAAAGTGATTTTGATGTGAGAAAGACACAACACAAGAATGGCATGTGGCAGAGTGTTCCAGTCTTTTCAACAGAAACTGAGTCTGTCTGGAAGGCAGAGCACATATAGACCTGGTAAGGCACAAGTGAAAAATGCAAGGCTGGATTGCATCTATTTCAATGCAAGGAGTCTTACCAGTAAGGCAGATGAATTGAGGGTGTTGATTAGCACATGGGATTATGATATAATTGCTATCACAGAGACATATTTGAGGGAGGGACAGGATTGACAGCTCAATATTCCAGGGTATAGAATCCTCAGGCACGACAAGGGAGGGGATAAAAGAGGAGGTGGCATTGAACTATTGATCAAGGAGTCAATTACTGCAGTAAGGAGGGATGATATTTTAGAAGGTTCCTCAAATTAGGCCATTTGGGTAGAACTTAAAAACAAAAAGGGGGCAATCACTTGGCTGGGTGTGTACTACAGGCCTCAAAACAGTCAGGAAGAGATAGAGGAGCAGATATGTAGGCAAATCTCAGAAAGGTGTAAAAATAAAAGGGTAATAATAGTAGGGGATTTCAAATTCCCAAATATCAACTGTGATAGTCTTAGTGCAAAAGGTTTAAAGAGGGCAGAATTCTTAAAATGCATACAGGAGAGCTTTTTGAACCAGTACATAGAAAGTCCTACAAGAGAAGGGGCAGTACGGAACCTAATCCTAGGGAATGAAGCTGGACAACTGGTAGAAATGTCAGGAGGGGAGCATTTCGGGGATAGTGACCATAACTCTGTAAGATGTAAGGTAGTTATGGAAAAGGACAAAGACAGGCCGGAAATAAAGGTAATAAATTGGGGGAAGGCCGATTTCAATATGATAAAACAGAATCTGGCCAAAGTAGACTGGGAGCAGCTACTTGTAGGAAAGTCTACATCACACCAGTGGGAGTCATTCAAAGAGGAAATTGTGAGAGTTCAGAGCCAACATGTACCCGTAAAGATTAAGGGTAGGACCAACAGGTCCAGGGAACCCTGAATGTTAAGGGATATAGAGGATTGGATCAGGAAAAAAAAGTAGGCTTATGGCAGATCCCAAGCGCTGAAAACAGCAGAGGCACTAGAGGAGTATAGAAAGTGTAGGGTGGCACTTAAAAAAGTAATGAGGAGAGCGAAGAGGGGACATGAAAAAAAACTGGCGGGCAAGATAAAGGAAAATCCTAAGGCATTTTATAAGTATATTAAGGGCAAGAGGATAACCAGGGAAAGAGTAGGGCCCATTAGGGACCAATGTGGCAATCCTTGAGTGGAGCCAGAGGACATAGATGAGGTTTTAAATGATTATTTTTCATCTGTGTTCACTATGGAGAAGGACGATTTAGGTGTAGAGATCAGGGAGGGGGATAGCGATATACTTGAACATCTTAGTATTGAAAGGGAGGAAGTATTAGCTGTTTTAGCAGGCTTAAAAGTGCATAAATCCTCAGGCCCAGATGAGATGTATCCCAGGTTGTTACATGAGGCAAAGGAGGAGATAGCAGGGGCTTTGACACAAATTTTCAAATCCTCTCTGGCCACGGGAGAGGTACCAGAGGATTGGAGGACACCGAATGTGGTACCATTATTGAAGAAGGGTAGCAGGGATAAAGCAGGTAATTACAGGCCGGTGAATCCAACATCAGTGGTTGGGAAAATACTGGAAAACATTCTGAGGGACAGGATTAATCTCCACTTGGAGAGGCAGGGATTAATCAGGGATAGTCAGCATGGCTTTGTCAGGGGGATATCGTGTCTAGCTAACTTGATAGAATTTTTCGAGTTGGTGACTAGATGTGTAGATGAACGTAAAGCAGTAGATATAGTATACATGGACTTCAGTAATGCTTTTGATAAGGTCCCACATGAGAGATTGGTCAAGAGGTAAGAGCCCATGGGATCCAGAGCAATTTGGCAAATTGGATCCAAAATTGGGCTAAGGGGAAGGAGGCAGAGGGTGATGGTCGAGGTTTGTTTTTGTGAGTGGAAGCCTGTGACCAATGGTGTACCACAGGGATCAATGCTGGGACCCTTGCTGTTTGTAGTGTACATTAATGATTTAGACGTGAATATAGGAGATATGATCAGGAAGTTCGCAGATGACACGAAAACTGGTGGTGCTGTAAATAGTGAGGAGGAAATCCTTAGCTTAAAGGGAGATATAGATGGGCTGGTAAGATGGGCGGAGCAGTGGCAAATGGAATTCAATCCTGAGAAGTGTGAGGTAATGCATTTTGGGAGGAGTAACAAGGCAAGAGAATATACAATGGATGGTAGGACCCTAGGAGGTACAGAAGGTCAGATGGACCTTGGTGTACTTGTTCATAGATTACTGAAGGCAGCAGCACAGGTAGATAAGGTGGTTAGGAAGGCATATGGGATACTTGCCTTTATTAGCCAAGGCATAGAATATAAGAGCAGCGAGGTTATGATGGAGCTGGTTAAAACACTAGTTAAGCCACAGCTGGAGTACTGTGTACAGTTCTGGTCACCACACTATAGGAAGGATGTGATTGCACTGGAAAGGGTGCAGAGGAGATTCACCAGGATGTTGCCTGGGCTGGAGCATTTCAGCTATGAAGAGAGACTGAAAAGGCTAGGGTTGTTTTCCTTGGAGCAGAGAATGCTGAAGCGGGACATGATTGAGGTGTATAAGATGATGAGGGGCATTGATAAGCTAGATAGGAAGAAACTTTTTCCCTTAGTGGAGGGGTCCAGAACTGGGGGCATAGATTTAGGGTAAGGGATAAAAGGTTTAGAGGGGATTTGAGGAAGAAAATTTTCACCCAGCTGGTGGTTGGAATCTGGAACGCACTGCCTGAAGAGGTGATGAAGGCAGGAAGCCTCACAATATTTAAGAAGTATTTAGATGAGGTGATGGGCCGAAGGGCCTGTTTCTGTGCTGTATAACTCTATGACTCTACAACACAGCACTGGAGGCCTTGGTGGAGGAGGAGGAAAGAAGGGATGATGTCATCTATTGATAGGGGGGCAGGAGAACCTCCACACAGCTTTGCAAGGGCAGTAGGACCAGATAGCTGTAGCAGTCAATGCTGGAATATAGCTCTGAGGACCTGGATGCAGTACCATACAAAGTTCAATAACCTCATATGAATGATCAAAGTCAGTCAATGCATCAAATGCCATATCCCATCAACTGTACCACACTGCTCAATGCATCATTCCCCATCACTCCCTACCAACAATCTCTATCATTCAGAACTCATAGCTAACATTCTAAGCTTCACCACACCCTCAAACACCCAGAATGCTGCAAGCTTCACCCCCACATCTCATAACTTGCACACATTGCCAGCTATTAAACTATGACAGCCACAGCATGTAGAAGTGGAAAAGAGGAATAAGGTGCGTAAAGGACTGAGAGTGTTGGATACTACTAGAGAAGGAAGTAGTACCATATTAAATAGGGGCAGACTAAGAAGCACTATGAAGAATACAAAGACAGATTTAGAATGCTTGTGCAATAACACACAAAGGGCTGGATTTTACGTCAGGCGGACGGGAGCTGGCCACTGACGTAAAAGTTGGTGGCAAACCCGCTTCCGCCTAGCCCGGGGATCCATCCCATATTTTACGGGTCCCCAGGCTTTAATTGTTCCGAGGCCGGACTTCTACCCGCTTGAGGTAATCATCAGGCCGGCAGCTCTTAGTCCCAGCAGTGCCACCGGGAGCGGTGGCCACGGCTGGGACTACAGCCCAGCCGAGGACATGGAGCCAGGACTGCAGGTAAGTTTGGGTTGGCTTGCCGGGGGTAATCGGTCATGCCCCGGTGAGGTAAGGGTGGTTGTTTGGGGGGAAGGGGATGTCTCGGGTCCTGGGGGTGGTTGCTGAAGCAGGGGTGGAACCTGCGCCCGATTGTCAGGGCACCCCCCCCCCCCACCCTCACGATCCCCGGTGCACTCAGAGGCTGCCAGGTTTCACTGGGCAGCCTTTTATGTCAGCCCCAGGCAAAATCCCCGTGGAGGTGGGCGAAGGCCCTTAAGTGGCCATTAAGTGGCCACCCCCCCACCACCACCATTCGGTTCACTGGGGTGGCGTAAAATTCCGGCCAAAGTGTGGTGAATAAGGTTGGTGAGCTACAGCACAAATAGTCATGTGGGAATATGATATAGTGGCAATAATGGAAATGTGGCTGAAAAATGGTGCGGAATGGACAATTAATATTCAAGGATACAAAGTGTTCAAGAAAGATAGAGAAAAATAAAAGGGCAGTGATGTGGCAGTACTGATTAGGGAAGACATTGTCGTGTTGGAAAGAGAGGAGACAAGGACAGAATCCGTTTGGTAGAGTTGAGAAGCAAGAAAGGTATGATCATGTGACTGTGGGTATTCTATAGGTCTACAAACAGTGTGTGAGAAAGAAAGAGAGAGTGGGTGGGGGCATATCTGCAGGGAAATCACAGATATGTGCAAGAACTATAGAGTGGTGATATTGGGGGATTTTAATTAACCAAATATCAATTGGGATAATGTTAGAGTAAAGAGAAAGGAAGGTTTGGAATTTCTGAAGTGTGTTCAGGAGAGCTTCCTTGACCAGTGTGTTCTTGGTCCATTTAGGAAGGAGGCATTGCTGGATCTGGTGCTGGGGAATGAGGAGGGTCAAGTTGACCATATGTCTGTGGGGGAGCACTTGGGTAAGAATGATCATCATATCATAAGGTTTAGATTAGTAATGGAGAAGAGCAAAGAATAATCTCAAATAGAATTTCTAAATTGGAAGACGGCTAACTTCAAAGGGATGAGAGGGATCTAGCGAGGTTAAAATGGAACCAACGATTGACAGGGAAAACTGTAACAGAACAATGGGTGATCTTTGAGGAGGAGATGTACAGGCTAGGTACATTCCAACAAGGACGAAAGGTAGGGGAACCAAATACAGAGCTCCTTGGATGATGAGGGAGATAGAGAATATAATAAAACAAAAAAAAAGATGGTATATGATACATGTCAAGTGAATTCTTCAAGTGAGAACCAGGCCAAATACAAAATGTGGAGAGGGTAAGTGAAGAGGAAAATATGACTAGAAAAGAGAGAATATGAAATGGAATGGCAGTTAAAATAAAAGGAAACACAAAAAACTTCTACTGGCATGTAAATAGTACATGGGTAGTAAGAGGTATCCTATTAGGGTATCTATTAGCTTAGATGCATAGGGCAAGGATAGAATACTGAATGAGTACTTTCTATTGGGTTTACTAAGGAAAAAGATGCTGACAAAATATGGAAGAAGCGGAGATGGTAGAGGTAATGGATGGGATGAAAATTGATGGGAAGGATGTACTGGAAAGGCTGGCTATGCTTAGAGCAGATAAGTCGCCTGGTCCAGATGGCTTGCATCCCAGGATCCTAAAGGAACAGGAAGTGGACAAAGTGAAAAGGCTTGCCATAATCTTCCAATCTTCTCGCGATATGGAGGAGGTGCCACAGGATGCGAAAGTGGCAAATGTGACACCCTTATTCAAGAAAGGGTGTAAGGACATTTCTAGTAACCACAGGCCAGTTAGTTTAGCATCAGTGATGGGTCAGGTTTTAGAAACAATAATCAGGGGGAAAAAAATCAACAGGCATTTGGAGAGGTTTGAGTTAATTAAAGAGAGCCAGCACAGATTTGTAAAAGGCAGATCATGCTCGACTAACCTAATTGAATTTTTTGATGAAATAACAGAAAAGGTTGATGAAGGATGTTGTCTAAATGGAATTTAAGAAAGCATTTGACAAAGTACCACATAAAAGGCTGGTTAACAAAACTGATGCTCATGGAATAGGAGGGTCAGAGTCAGCTTGGATAAAAAAATTGGCTGAAGGACAGAGAACAGCAAGTCATGATAAATGATTGCTTTTCAGATGGGAGGATGGGAGACAGTGATGTTCCCCAAGAGCCATTGCTAAGACCACTGCTTTTTTGATATACTTAAATGACCTGGATATTGAAATACAGTGTAAACTTCCAAAATTTGTCAATGATACCAAACCTGGAGGTGTAGCAAATAGTGAGAATGATACCAATCAACTGCAACAGGACGTAGATAGGCTAGCAAAATGAGTAGAAGAGTGTCAGATGGAATTTAACACAGAGAAGTGTGAGTTGATGTATTTTGGCAGGAAAGATAGGGAGAAGCAATGCAGACTTAATCACACTGTTCTAAAGAGTACACAGAGACAAAGGGACTGGGGATTCATGTGCATAGATCTTTGAATGTAGCATGACTTACTGAGAGTAATTAGCAAGACATATGGGATCTTGGGGTTCATAAATAGGCGTATTAAGTATAAAAACAGGGATGTTAGTCTGAACCTTTACAAAGCTCTGGTTAAGCCACAACTAACGTATAGTGTCCAGTTCTGGTCACCACACTTTAGGAAGGATGTGATGGTCCTTGAGAGGGTGCAGAGGAGATTTTCTAGAATGGTTTCAGGGATGAGAGATTTTAGCTACAAGGTTCGACTGTAGAAGCTGGGGTTGTTCTCCTCGGAGCAAATGAAATTGAGGGGAGATTTGATAGAGGTATACAAGATTAAGACAGGTTTAGACAAGATAGACAAAGAGAAGCTCTTCCCATTAGCTGATGGTACACAAGGACTAGGGAGCTCAGATTTAAGGTTTTAGGCAAGAGATGCAGGGTGGATGAGAGAGAGAGAACTTTTTTTTTACGCAGCAGTTGGTAATGACCAGGAACTCGCTGCCTACGAGGGTGGTGGAAGTGGAGACGATGAACGGTTTCAAAAGGAAAAACTGTTCTAATTATATTTTTGCTGACATTATCCTGTCTGATTTTGACTCTAACACTGTTTCTGAATCTTCAGGTTCAAGTGAAAAATAGTTGGCCACAAATCTTAGGATTTCAGATTTCTTATCTTTTTCACAGAAAGTAATCTCTAGCTGCCAAGCTATATTCCTCAACCCTTCAATGGATAGGGCCTTTAACCTATCCCAAGTTACTTCACCCTGACTTAAGAAGGTACTGGCCTTAAGTGTGGATATGTTAGTATTCTCGCAGAGAAATACAAGAAAACCTGTATTAAAGTTTTAATTTTTTTTTTACTAGGGATCAATTTGGTTTCCCAATTCCAATTTCTTGCTTGTCGTTGGGTTACGATCCTGGACTCTAGCCCCCAAATTTCTGTTACGGCCAAGTGAAGAGGGGGGTCACAGTCATCCTCTTGCCCTTCTTCTTATTTGACCGCAACAGCGTTTATTCCTTTTGAACAGTGGTTGTGCTTACCACCTTTGTGAGTGTTTTACCTTTTACCTTAACTGTGATTGTGAAAGAACCAATCGGACAGGTTTTCTTGTGTTTAAACAAGAAAGAGGTAAGTTTATTATACTTAACAATCTAACCCCAATATAAAATAATTTAAAAAATACACTACACATTCATGCACACATTCACACTAGAATCACACACACACAAATAGATTACAGAGGGAAAAGTAGATTTGGTGGTTGGATTAGAGTCCAGAATAAATGGAACTTAAATACACAGTTTGTGGAGTGGATGATTCGGTAGTCTTCCAGCTGAACCTGTATTCTTGAAGTCCTTGGCTGGTCAATGTGCACTTTGTAGTTGGCCTGCTTTGCTCAGGGTTTTCTTGGAGGCAGAATTGTAGTTGGCTCTTTTCCCCTAGTCTCTGGCTGTAGCAGTGTGTGGGCTTGGAGGGTCCATACTCATAGACGGTTTTCAACTTGATGTTTTCTGGAGAGAGAGCGAGAGAGAAAGGGAAGCACACAGCCTTCTGCTGCTGCACACACGAAGTTACTGCTTGTCTCTTTGTCCAAAGGAAATAAAACCAGCTTCCCTTGAGATGGGCAAAAGTAACATGGCTGCTTCAGGCTTTCTGGAACCTTCTAATGAAATTCAAGATTAGGAATTGGCTCCACAGGCCCCAGGATGGCAATTTACACTTGGATGGGGTTCTCTTTCAAAGTCAATGCATTAGGATTGCCTTGACTGTCATGCTAATGACGCCATTTTAGGTAATTCAATCACTTAGAGCAAGCCATTGTCCTGGGTCCATGCTGCTCAAACCTCTGGCTCCTTGTGGATCTTTTGAATATGAAAAGGTGTTTCAGATATAATTTATGGTGGTCATCTTGGTTGCTAGTTGTTTTTTTAAAGTTAACTGCAAAATTTTCTTCATTAAAAGTCTAATGTAACTTTGCAACCAATGAAATTAATATTTCTCATTTGGTATATAGGGTTTTCTTGACACTTCTCCTAACTGATCATCCTGGCAGCAGCTCCAACCTGATTAATGCTTGGATTGGATTCTGCACTGCCTGTACAATTGTTGTTTAATCACAAGACTAGGAATTGCAACGTGCCGCATAGGCTGAGGTGGTGGAATGAAGTAACAGTGTCATCTACAAGCAGTAGTCAAGGCCAGCCCCATAAATACCAACCTAGAAAACTAGCAAAAGCTGATCAATAGTTTTAAAAAGGTGACATTTCAACAATAGTCCTATGATTTGGAGTGACACTGACAATCAGAGAATCATAGAAATTTACAGCATGGAAGAAGGCCATTCAGCCCATTGTGTCCGTTCCAGCAGACGAGTAGCCATCCAGCCTAATCCCAGTTTCCAGCTCTTGGTCTATAGCCTTGTTGGTTAGGTTAGGGCATTCAAGTGCACATTCAAATACTTTTTTAATGTTTTGAGGGTTTGCAGTGGGGCACAGCCTTGCCACAACTTAAGCTGTAGACACTGCCCAACTTCCCTTATTTGAATAGGGAAAAATTGTGGCAAAAATCATAGTGATTTTCCTTTAATTTGCTCAAGGCAATTGTGAACTAATGTGGATACCTAACATTACTTTCAGTCACCAAACCTGATTATTAATGCTTTAAATGTGTTTGTATTTTTGTCACAGTGCCGTTGCGTCTCCAGGTTCACAGAAGCACTGTACCTTTACCTCAATTCTCAGTTCACACTGGCATCCTTGACTTTATCCTTCTAGTTCATGCTGAACATTATCAAGCCACTTCCCACCAGTCCCTCACCTCTATGACACTCAGTCATGTTGGCACTAATCTTCCAGTTCATTGTGACTTTCCTCCTCCACCACCACTATATGCTGGCATTTATCTTCCTCCCTTTCTACAGTTCATGCTGACACTCTGCAACCACACCCCCACCCTCCATTATTTCATATCGCAGTTTTTTCTCCCCTTTACTCTCAATTCAGGTTTGGCACTCTTCTCTAAATTGGCATCTTCACCCTCTCACCTTAGTTCATGCTAGCTATCTCCTCCCCTCCCCTCCTAGTTCATCTTTCTATTTCCCCCTTCAGTTCATGCTGAGATCTTTCACCCTCACATCCCAACTCATGCTGGTTCCTTCCACCCCCTCAGTTCATGTAACTACTCTTCACCCCATCAATTCACACTGATATCATTCAGTTTAATCAATTTAGCTTATGTTAACAGCTATTTTCATTCAGAAATATGTTTTAAAGATAAATCTAATCAATGTAAGATTGGAAAAACAACACAAATGCTGAAACTCCGAAAATACAAAATATTGGAAATGCTGTTAACATGTGAAAGGAGGAAAGGCTGGAAGATTAATCTAGTATTTTCTTTCTCCTGATCTGTATTCATAATAGAATTTTGTTTTTAATCAATGCAAACTGAGAAAATCCAGCTTTTTCAGAAGAACCAGAGGCAATAAGAAGAAAAAAATTATGCAGTGAGTTATGATCTGGAACATGCTGACTGAAAGGGTGGTGGAAGACGATTCAATAACAACTTTCAAAATGAAATTAGATAAATACTTGAATGAGAACAATTTGCAGTCCTAGTGGGAAAGAGCAGGGTCTGGGGAATAATTGGATAACTCTTTAACAGAGCCAGTATAGGAACAATCAGTTGAATGGCCTCCTTTTGTGTTGTTTCATTCTATGATTCTATTATTCAAATAGCCCAATTTTGGATTGATGAATTTAAGTTTAATTCATTGCTCTTCCCCTGTATTGCTGTGATAACTTGTCACACTTTGCTCCTTTGTGTATGAACACTAGGCTTGACATTTTTTAAATGTTAATTTGCCACAAAACTGGATTTTATTATCAGAGACATGTTTCTAGGCAACAGAGGATGTTAGGACAGTGGCATCAAATCACCACACTACCAGGCTTGCTGATTGGTAGCTTGGCTAGATGTGAAACTAGACAAGTATTGATTAAGTTACACAAGATGCCAGTAAAAATCTTATGTAAAATGGAATTAAGATATCTTTTACAAAAATGAACACCATGAGCAATTAAGTTGAAACTACCAGCTTTACAGAAATACTCCTGTAAATTCCCACTAACCACTGTAAGTGATCAACATCCAAATGGTGTTACTCTAAATTAGACTAAAAGAGTTTGAACAATTTTGCATATTTGCTACACATGACCTCTTTTGAACACTACAGGCTTTTTTTCCATTAACTTTGGATAGAAGTTACAAGGAAAGCACTGATGGAGTCAAAATTCTGCATTCAATTGGTGTGATCACTCGTTGATAGAATTTTGAAGTCAAGCCATTAGTAATGTTGGCCTTAATTCAAAATTAATTTCCTTGAGGTTTTGTGGTTGTTTGAAAACAAGATACTCATGGCATCTTCGGTGACAACCAATTATTTCCTCTTTAGTACTATCTGTGACCAAAGATGCTAAGTCATGCTTTTGGTTTTAATTTACAAATGATTACATTGCTTAACAGCAGGTTAATATTAGATATGTTGTTGGTATTTTGATTGCAGAATTAGTCAGTGAGAGTTCGTCATTCTTGCTAACCAGTCCTAACATTAAACAAATTAGCCCAAATATGAGATAGTTAAACCCAATGTATCACACCAGGTTAAAATTAAGAGAATTTGAGGAAAGTAATGTTTGGCTTCTGCAATCCAACAGTCTAACCTCGTTCCTTTCAGGATAAATCAAGAAGTTGAGATAGGTTGATTCCCTTAAGCACTTAAACATGTTTTTCACTTAGAAAATAAAATGACCAGAAAAGATAAAAGATCATTTGAGAGTTAGCCCTCATACAAACAAAAACAAAAAGTGAGGGAAATACTCAGCAGGTCTGGAAGCATCTGTGGAGAGAGAAGCAAAGTTAACATTTCAGGTCTGTGATCTTTCATCAGAAGGTCACAGACCCAAAACATTAACTTTGCTTCTCTCTCCACAGATGTTGCCAGACCTGCTGAGTATTTCCAGCACTTTTTGTTTTTGTTTCAGATTTCCAGCATCTGCAATATTTTGCTTTTTAGCCCCCCTACAAATGCTGAATATACACAGAAAGGGCACAAAGGAAAGTCTCAACTATATTTATAAGTAAATCAAATGCTCTAAAGACCTTGTGCAAACCAATGCCCTCAGACACCTACAAACCTGGATGGTGTGTGATATGAAGGGGGTATTGTACATGATAGTGTTTCCATGACATTGCTGTTCTTGTCCTCAATAGTAAAGGTCACAGGACTGGAAGATGGTTTAAAAATGAGCTTGGCAAATTGCTGCTGTGCATCCTGTAGATATTACGTACTACAGCCATAGTGTATTGGTGTTATAGAGAATGTATATCGCCCAAAATATTGCTCTCAATGGTGAAGGAACCGTTCACCCTGCATGCATTTTGTGAATTTGTCAGCGGAGATTGCCAGTCATCCATTGTCTGTTTCCGTGCAGCATCTACTGCAGTGGATCTGTGGTGCCAATGAACAGGGCAAGCAATGGTGAGGCTCATCAACCAAGCAACTAGAAGTATCCTTATGCAGACACGCAGGTGTAGATTTGTGTCTCGAATGGGTGGTATTGGATTGGCTCCTTATGTGGAGTGCTTGGCACTTTATTATTAGATATCAGTTGCTGCATATAACCAGCAGCCGCTCCGATTCCACCACTGCCAGGAAAAGATTCTACCCTGCAGAGTCTAAACTAGGAAGTATAAAGCAGGAAATATAAATTACATTTAAATCAAAATAAAGATTGGAAAATACAGATGATGAGAGCGATAGAGACAAACAAAGAAAGTTAAAAAAAAAGTTAAATCTACAATATTTTCTTCAGACGGAATGGGATTCCACACTTGTAAAATTATTTTTTCAGGGCCGGAGAGGTTGTTTAGCAGTAATTATAGCTTTTTATGCAGTTAAAAACTCTCATATTCACAACTGTACCAGCCCTAACTTTTTCAGCTATTGTTAGTGTGAAACTATTGGGCAAGTACAGCAAGTTCACACTGTTACCATGATTTCAATGTTGAGTCTATTGGTGAGGATAGCAACAACGCACTATGTGGAGGAGCAGGGTATCTCTGACATTAACCTCTGGATTTTCACATTTAACTGCACATGTGCAGATGCTAGAAGTGACTATCAGATTTACCCTGTAATAATGCGAACACTGATACTCTCACTTGTTATAACAGCAAAATCTGGGTCATTGCATTCATTGGCAGAGGTGCCAACAATTGAACCACTCTGCCCTAGATGGTGCAGAGCTTATGTGTTGCTATAGCAGCAACCATCCAGACAACTGGTAAGTATTCCATCACACAGCTGATGCCAGCCTTGTGGATGGTGGAAAGGCATTCTAGAGATGAGCCATTCATCACAGAGTACCCAGACTCCACCCTTCTTTTGTACCAAAGTGTTGATGTGGGTTCCCAACTAAAGCTTCCTGTCAATAGTGACTACCAGGACGGACTCAGCAATAGTGGTGCTGATGAAGGTCAGTGGGGAAATGGTTGGGTATTTTATTGGTGGAAATGCTTATTGCCTGATACTTGGATGGCAAAATCCCAGCTAGGATGTTTATTGTGAGTTTTTCTGTACTTTGATATAACTGTTTATAGATTTTTCTTTTCACTGCATAGGGAGTAACCTGGGAAGAATCTTAACAGTCTGATGTGCTGGGAGGGGTGAGGGGAGCTGATAGTAGACTGGACACCCAGAGGTTTGGGGCTCCCCATAGGCCGTGGAGATTTAACTCCATAGCATGTGTCTTTCATCATTGACTGGTTCCTTGCCCAGACATCAGCCTGATTAACCAGCTTAGCTTCCAGTCAGGCAGAGAACACTCCAGAGGAGGCTACAGGAACAGGTAAGTCTGATCTCTGAATCTGGGGTGGGGTCGAATACCCAACCCTTGAGTGGTGACAGGGGAAGCGGAAGGTCCGAGCACAAGGCGAGGCCTAATCTCTAACACCAGGGGGGATTCGATTACTGACCTTCAGCAGGTATTCTGATCTCCAACCCTGGGGGGTGTGGTGGGTGAGTGGTGGTGGAGTGCATTATATTAAGGTTGGGGTCAGTACTTGGGGGCTGGGAGGCAGCACCCCTCTCCTCCTGGCCCACAGTGAGTGCTCCCTGGGACTGTCCTCATTTCACTGCAGCTGCTAGGTTTGCTGAGGCCTGGGAAATCCAGCTGGCTACAGTTAAGCATGCAAATCAGGTTTAAGCCGCATTAATATATTTTAAATTCCAACCAGGCTCCTGGGAGTGGGCCGGCTTTCAGCTTATTGTCGCACCTGAGTGAAAACGACAGAAGTGGGTGGGTCGAAGCCAGCTTCCTGACATGCTTTAATATTTTGCCCATTTAACACCCCCCCCTCCCCACCACCCCCTCAACCATGTTAAAATTCCCCCTGAAGTAACACATTACCGACCCTTGGATTTTTATTCCATTGCTTTCAATGGAATGAAAGTCAGGCACGTTCTATAAAGGGCGCATGAACTGACCCACAAGATTACTCTTTGGGTGGTAAACCTACCACATCGTTCTAACGGAAGTGGGATTTCTGTATCATGAATTACCCATGCCCATAAAGTAAGTCAAACTATGTAATTTGACCTTCACTGTGGAGTTATGAGGAAAATGTAAATGGGGTAACATGATAACAAGTGGTACCAAAAATGTACTAAAATTCGAGTCTCTCTTGTTACACTGAAAATTTTCACTTCTGAAAATGTGTTGGATCATAAGTTCTGGTCAAAATATTAATCTACATAAGGCATGACTTTCAACCACAAGTAATGATATCTTTACATCTATGGATCTCCACCACAATTTTTTTTTCAACTCTAAATTTCCCCAAATCATTTTAGTATTTGGAATTAAATTGGCGACATTTCCATAAGATTTATCTTCTGCATCAAAAGCAAAGATAAAAACAAAAAGAATTGCATAAGTTATTTATTGATGCCTTTTATCTCAACACACTCGAGAATATATGGAGTTGTCATGATGTAACATCTACTAATCACAACACCTGTTAAGTTCACTACATTGGACACAATGGCAAGACCCTCACACTGCAGCAGAGGAATGGTACAATCATTGCCATGGCTCCACCCATGTGACTATCGAGCCATTGGGCTACTGAAAATGAGATTCCAGTGCCTGGATTAAACAGGAGGAGCCCTGCAGTATGCCCCAGTGAGGGTCTCATGTATTGTGGTGGTCTGCTGTGCTCGGCACAATCTAGCAATACAGAGGGGGGAGGATATTCATGAAGAGGGCATAATTGATCGCCAGTCCTCATCCGATGAGGAGGATGTGGAGGTGGATATTGAGCAGGCACCGCTGCATAATGATTCCCTTGCAGCGGAGACTAGGGCCATTGAGAGATGTGCAAGGAAGGCAAGAGACAATCTCATACATACTCGCTTCTTGCCATCATGATTACCTCTCAACGTGGACTCAATAAAGATGCACATCAGTTTATTTCACCTGTTGCCTCCTTTCTATCTTGATTCCATGCCTAGCGCCCAGCTGCAACATGCCCTCGGCACATCTGAGACACGAACCAAATGTAGCCTGTGCCTACACTGGCAGCCTGATGAGGGAGCAAGGCTAATGGCAGCATCTCAGAATTCAGGCATGAAAGAATGAGCATTTCACTACAATGAATGTGAGTTCTATTTATGATAAAAATGCAGAGAACAATATAAAGGGCAGATGTAATACACTCATGAATCCCCAGACGTGTCTAGGTTATCTTCTTTATACATTTACGAGTGCTTCTACAAGGTGTGACCCCTGTACTAGCAGCTGGGCTGGAGGCTGGCTGCTGATCAGGCTCTTGACCCAAGATGACTTCTGCAGCTATTCTCTGGGTGTCTGTGGTCTGGAATGCCCCAGCTGGCTGAGGAGTTACTGCACAGTTGCTGAACTCTCCTCAATTGTCATGGCTACTGGAGCTGGTTCACTTGCAGAGGGGCAGAAGAGCCATTGTCCATACTCAGAGCACCCTGAGGGGAGACACAAGATGTGAAGGTCAGCCTATCCTCCTCCCTTTCAAGGGTCACTTGGACCTCCCTGCTGACTAGAGAAGAACGCGGACCTGCTGAAGACTTTGGGTAGCTCATCCTCTTCTTGTCTTGCTACTACAGAGTTGAGCTCATGGCCAAGTGAATGGTGTCTATGTCTGCACATATCTGCGGGATCTGGCTCTCCATGAGGGTTGCCAACCTCTTGATGGAGGAAGCCATACGCTCACACACCTGAGATATAGCAGCACTCATGGCATGGATGGACTCCTCCATTGTCAGTTCATGGCTGCGCATTGTCACTGGCAGCTCCACCAGATGTTTCCTTAGCTCTCTCTGCAAATCCAGCATGCCCTGTACTGTCCACACCAGAGGCTCAACATCTGCTTGGGACTCGGCATGGGCCTGGCCACCCACAGTCCTCTATCAGAGGCCTTGGCTGTCTCAGGCTCAGCCAGCTACTTGGGCACGTATGTGGTATCCTCACCAGCTTGTATCTAAGCCTGAAAGCATGCCCATCAAGGTGAAAAGTATCTGTGCTGGTAGAAGTTTCAGGAGAATTATTTGACAGTGCATCCTCTGACGGCTGCTCCTCCTCCTCAGAGGTGGACAGCTGTGCCCCTGTCACAGCGTCAGCGTGGCCCTCCTGTGGACGATGACCTGCATGAGAAAACACAAACATTTGTAGGTTAGGTTGTTCAGATCTCCTCATGACAATTATGTGTGATGTGGATCTCCAGGAGTGTGATGGAGGACAGATGAACACAATGTCTCCTCACTGTCTTGTATGGAGACTCCAGTCTCACCATCCACTATTGAGCGGCTGCCCTGGGATGCTGCTAGCTCCAGTGTCTCATCCTCAACCGTTAACAGAGGCCGAAGATCTGGGATGCCATTCCTCGAGGTCTCTCTTGTGTTATGGGCTTGTTTGTCCTGCAAGTGGAAACAGGGACATAGTAAGGCTTTGCAGGAAGAGCAAAAGAACAGTTATGCTAGTGGTAGCCCCTTGTCCCCGATGGGGTTTCCTGCATGGCATTTCTTCAGGTTCGCTCTCAAGGGGCATAATGGGGCTGTCGCTGAGATGCAGCCATGTATCTGCCAGGATGTGGTGCTGCCTAACCCCCTTTCCAGCAGATTTGTAATCACTCCCTCCCGCATCGCAATATGCAAGCTCCAAAGCGGAGAGTGATATGGAGGACTCATATTGGCAGAATGAAGGAGGTCATTGACTCTTCCGTCACTGGACCCAGTTGTGTTGGGTGACCTCATGGCTGCTTACCTCCTCTGCGATCTCCATCCTGGCTTGCTTGGTCAAACAGGTGGCTCTCTTCTTTCCATCCTCGGAAAGAGGGCCTTTCCCTTACAGCCAGGAGGAGACTCTCCAGGGAGGCATCAGTGAAGCTTGGGGTCACTGGTGTCTGCCTCAGCCATGGTGCCAGGTCGCTCCCGTTCCATCCCAATGGTTGTTAGTCCTTGTACAGAGAAAGGCGGGGAGTGGGGGGGGATCCAGGTGTTCCAACACCTCTTCAGCTGGGTCTAGCAGCACTCTTGAAAGTCAGCAATACAAGCAGGACTGGCAGCACTTAAATATGGTGCCAACACCTGCATTAGAGTCATCTGACACTTCAATCACCACCTGGGAGCCCGCCCCAATTGCGTAATTGGATGGGCCCCACATGATTGTGGTTGGCGACCGCACACATCACTGGTGGCAACAGCACCCGCTTCCAGAGCGGTAAGTAGAAAAAATTTACCTCGGGATTCTCGGAGCAGACTCGGAGGGCGGAGTTCCAGACCGGTAAGTATAAAAAACTTACCTCGGGGTTTCTCAGAGCAGACTCGGAGGGCGGAGTTCCAGACCGGTAAGTTACCTCGGGTGGGGAAAAAAAACTGAAAAAGTGACATCACAGGAAAGCTGTGTCCTGATTGGCTGTTAGGGAATTTGTACTGAATTTGAAAATAAAACATTGGTAAAAATTGATTAAAACACTAATTAACTAATTAATAAGTAGAGTAACGAAACCAGAGGGAGGAGATTACTGTATTTAGTTAGCAATTAATATTTATAGTAGGAATCTAGCACTAGGGACCACATAGTTAAGTGTATCATAATTTAGTAAGGATCGAATAAGCATTTACTTATTTTAAATTAATTAATTAATTAGGGCTAGAAATGACAGTTAGAGGGGTCAAGTGCTTCACCTGTGAGATGTGGGAAGTCCGTGACGCTTCCAGCGTTCCGGATGACTACATCTGCAGGAAATGTACCCAGTTGCAGCTCCTCACAGACCACATGGATCGGTTGGAGTGGCAACTGGATGCACTTAGGAGCATGCAGGTGGCAGAGAGTGTCATAGACAGGAGTTTTAGAGAAGTGGTTACACCCAAGGTGCAGACAGATAGATGGGTAACCGCTAGAAGGGGCAGGCAGTCAGTGCAGGAATCCCCTGTGGCTAACCCCCTCTCGATCAAGTATACCATTTTGGATACTGTTGGGGGGATGGCCTATCAGGGGAAAACAGCAGCAGCCAGAGCAGTGACACCACGGCTGGCACCGCTGTTCAGCAGGGAGGGACAAAGCGCAGAAGAGCAATAGTTATAGGGGACTCTATAGTCAGGGGCACAGATAGGCGCTTCTGTGGATGTGAAAGAGACTCCAGGATGGTATGTTGCCTCCCTGGTGCCAGGGTCAAGGATGTCTCTGAACGGACAGGGGGCATTCTGAAGGGGGAGGGTGAACAGCCAGAGATTGTGGTACACATTGGTACCAATGACATAGGCAGGAAGAGTGATGAGGTCCTACAGGGGGAGTTTAGGGAGTTAGGTAGAAAGTTAAAAAACAGGACCTCTTGGGTTGTAATCTCGGGATTACTCCCTGTGCCACGTGCCAGTGAGGCTAGAAATAGGAGGATAGTGCAGCTAAACAAGTAGCTGAGCAGCTGGTGTAGAAGGGCAGGTTTCAGATATCTGGACCATTGATCTCTCTTTAGGGACAAATGGGACCTGTTCAAGAAGAATGGGTTGCATCTAAACTGGAGGGGCACTAATATCCTGGCTGCAAGGTTTGCTAGCGTCACTCGGGAGGGTGTGGCAGGGGGGTGGGAACCAGAGCAGTAGTGAAATAAATGAGGAGGACAGAGTAAATAATGCCAGTAGGACTAAGAGGAAGAGCAGGCAGGGAGATGTTGCTGAGCACAGCGGGACTGGTGGACTGAAGTGCATATGTTTCAATGCAAGAAGTATAACAGGTAAGGCAGATGAACTTAGAGCTTGGATTAGTACTTGGAAATATGATGTTGTTGCTATTACAGAGACTTGGTTGAGGGAAGGGCAGGATTGGCAGCTAAATGTTCCAGGCTTTAGAAGCTTCAGGCGGGATAGAGGGAGATGTAAAAGGGGTGGGGGAGTTGCATTACTGGTTAAGGAGAATATCACAGCTGTACTGCGGGAGGACACCTCAGAGGGGTCATGCAGCGAGGCAATATGGGTGGAGCTCAGGAATAGGAAGGGTGCAGTCACGATGTTGGGGGTTTACTACAGGCCTCCCAACAGCCAGCGGGAGGTAGAGGAGCAGATATGTAGACAGATTTTGGAAAGATGTAAAGGTTACAGGGTTGTAGTGGTGGGTGATTTTAACTTCCCCTATATTGACTGGGACTCACTTAGTGCTAGGGGCTTGGATGGGGCAGAATTTGTGAGGAGCATCCAGGAGGGCTTCTTGAAACAGTATGTAGATAGTCCAACTCGGGATGGGGCCATTCTGGACCTGGTATTGGGGAATGAGCCTGGCCAGATGGTCGAAGTTTCAGTGGGGGAGCATTTCAGGAGCAGTGACCATAATTCCATAAGTTTTAAGGTACTTGTGGATAAGGATAAGAGTAATCCTCGGGTGAAGGTGCTAAATTGGGGGAAGGCTAATTATTACAATATTAGGCAGGAACTGAAGAATTTAGATTGGGGGCGGCTGTTTGAGGGTAAATCAACATCTGACACGTGGGAGTCTTTCAAACGTCAGCTGATTAGAATCAAGGACCAGCATGTTCCTGTGAGGAAGAAAGACAAGTTTGGCAAGTTTCGGGAAGCTTGGATAACGCGGGATATTGTGAGCCTCGTCAAAAAGAAAAAGGAAGCATTTGTAAGGGCTGGAAGGCTAGGAACAGACGAAGCACTTGAGGAATATAAAGACAGTAGGAAGGAACTTAAGCAAGAAGTTAGGAGCGCTAAAAGGGGTCATGAAAAGTCATTGGCAAACACGATTAAGGAAAATCCCAAGGCTTTTTATACGTATATAAAGAGCAAGAGGGTAACCAGGGAAAGGGTTGGCCCACTCAAGGACAGAGATGGGAATCTATGTGTGAAGCCAGAGGAAATGGGCGAGGTGCTAAATGAGTACTTTGCATCAGTATTCACCAAAGAGAAGGACTTGGTGGATGATGAGCCTAGGGAAGGGAGTGCAGATAGTCTCAGTCATTTCATTATCAAAAAGGAGGAGGTGTTGGGTGTCTTGCAAAACATTAAGGTAGATATGTCCCCAGGGCCTGATAGGATCTACCCTCGAATACTGAGGGAGGCAAGGGAGGAAATTGCTGGGGCCTTGACAGAAATCTTTGCATCCTCATTGGCTAAAGGTGAGGTCCCAGAGGACTGGAGAATAGCCAATGTTGTTCCTTTGTTTAAGAAGGGTGGCAAGGATAATCCAGGAAATTATAGGCCGGTGAGCCTTACGTCAGTGGTAGGGAAACTATTAGAGAGGATTATTCGGGACAGGATTTACTCCCATTTGGAAACAAACAAACTTATTAGCGAGAGACAGCATGGTTTTGTGAAGGGGAAGTCGTGTCTTACTAATTTGACTGAGTTTTTTGAGGAAGTGACCAAGACGATTGATGAAGGAAAGGCAGTGGATGTTATCAATATGGACTTTAGTAAAGCCTTTGACAAGGTCCCACATGGCAGACTGGTACAAAAGGTGAAGTCACACGGGATCAGAGGTGAGCTGGCAAGATGGATACAGAACTGGCTCGGTCATAGAAGACAGAGGGTATCAGTGGATGGGTGTTTTTCTGAATGGAGGATGTGACTAGTGGTGTTCCGCAGGGATCAGTGCTGGGACCTTTTGCTGTTTGTAGTATATATAAATGATTTGGAGGAAAATGTAGCTGGTCTGATTAGTAAGTTTGCGGACGACACAAAGGTTGGTGGAGTTGCAGATAGTGTTGTGGATTGTCAGAGGATACAGCAGGATATAGATCGGTTGGAGACTTGGGCGAAGAAATGGCAGATGGAGTTTAATCCGGACAAATGTGAGGTAATGCATTTTGGAAGGTCTAATGCAGGTGGGAGGTATATAGTAAATGGCAGAACCCTTAGGAGTATTGACAGGCAGAGAGATCTGGGCATACAGGTCCACAGGTCACTGAAAGTGGCAACGCAGGTGTATAAGGTAGTCAAGAAGGCATACGGCATGCTTGCCTTCATCGGTCGTGGCATAGAGTATAAAAATTGGCAAGCCATGTTGCAGCTGTACAGAACCTTAGTTAGGCCACACTTCGAATATTGCGAGCAATTCTGGTCGCCACACTACCAGAAGGACGTGGAGGCTTTGGAGAGGGTACAGATGAGGTTTACCAGGATGGCATTAGCTATGAGGAGAGGTTGGAAAAACTCTCCTGGATTGTTGGATTGTTTTCACTGGAAAGACGGAGGTGGAGGGGCGACATGATAGAGGTTTACAAAGTTGTGAGCGGCATGGACAGAGTGGATAGTCAGAAGCTTTTTCCCAGGGTGGAAGAGTCAGTTACCAGGGGACATAGGTTTAAGGTGCGAGGGGCAAAGTTTAGAGGGGATGTGCGAGGCAAGTTTTTTACACAGAGGGTGGTGAGTGCCTGGAACTTGCTGCCAGGGGAGGAGGTGGAAGCAGATACGATAGCGACGTTTAAGAGACATCTTGACAAATACATGAATATGAAGGGAATAGAGGGATATGGGCCCCGGAAGTGCAGAAGATTTTAGTTTAGGCAGGCATCAAGATCGGTGCAGGCTTGGAGGGCCGAATGGCCTGTTCCTGTGCTGTACTGTTCTTTGTTCTTTGTTCTTTGTTCCGAGTCCGCTGCTGGGACCCGCGACGGGGTCACTAAATTCAGCCTGATATCTCTAACTCAAGTTGCCTATTGATTTTTTTTAACATATTTTCTCTATCTCACAAACATACCTCAAAAGAGAAGAGGTATTCCTGTCGTCATTGTCGACAGGAATAGTGCCGGAAGACTGGAGGATTGCAAATGTTGTCCCCTTGTTCAAGAAGGGGAGTAGAGACAGCCCTGGTAATTATAGACCTGTGAGCCTTACTTCGGTTGTGGGTAAAATGTTGGAAAAGTTTATAAGAGACAGGATTTATAATCATCTTGAAAAGAATAAGTACATTAGAGATAGTCAGCACGGTTTGTGACGGGTAGGTCGTGCCTCACAAACCTTATTGAGTTTTTCGAGAAGGTGACCAAACAGGTGGATGAGGGTAAAGCAGTGGATGTGGTGTATATGGATTTCAGTAAGGCGTTTGATAAGGTTCCCCACGGTAGGCTATTGCAGAAAATACGCAAGTATGGGGTTGAAGGTGATTTAGAGCTTTGGATCAGAAATTGGCTAGCTGAAAGAAGACAGAGGGTGGTGGTTGATGGCAAATGTTCATCCTGGAGTTTAGTTACTAGTGGTGTACCGCAAGAATCTGTTTTGGGGCCACTGCTGTTTGTCATTTTTATAAATGACCTGGAAGAGGGTGTAGAAGGGTGGGTTAGTAAATTTGCAGATGACACTAAGGTCGGTGGAGTTGTGGATAGTGCCGAAGGATGTTGTCGGGTACAGAGAGACATAGATAGGCTGCAGAGCTGGGCTGAGAGATGGCAAATGGAGTTTAATGCGGAAAAGTGTGAGGTGATTCACTTTGGAAGGAGTAACAGGAATGCAGAGTACTGGGCTAATGGGAGGATTCTTGGTACTGTAGATGAACAGAGAGATCTTGGTGTCCAGGTGCATAAATCCCTGAAGGTTGCTAACCAGGTTAATAGGGCTGTTAAGAAGGCATATGGTGTGTTAGCTTTTATTAGTAGGGGGGTCGAGTTTCGGAGCCACGATGTCATGCTGCAGCTGTACAAAACTCTGGTGAGACCGCACCTGGAGTATTGCGTGCAGTTCTGGTCACCGCATTATAGGAAGGATGTGGAAGCTATGGAAAGGGTGCAGAGGAGATTTACTAGGATGTTGCCTGGTATGGAGGGAAGGTCTTACGAGGAAAGGCTGAGGGACTTGAGGTTGTTTTCGTTGGAGAGAAGGAGGAGGAGAGGTGACTTAATAGAGACATATAAGATAATCAGAGGGTTAGATAGGGTGGATAGTGAGCGTCTTTTTCCTCGGATGGTGATGGCAAACACGAGGGGACATAACTTCAAGTTGAGGGGTGATAGATATCGGACAGATGTGAGAGGTAGTTTCTTTACTCAGAGAGTAGTAAGGGCGTGGAACGCCCTGCCTGCAGCAGTAGTAGATTCGCCAACTTTAAGGGCATTTAAGTGGACATTGGATAGACACATGGATGAAAATGGAATAGTGTAGGTCAGATGGTTTCACAGGGCGGCGCAACATCGAGGGCCGAAGGGCCTGTACTGCGCTGTAATGTTCTAAAGAGCAGAAAAGATTCTCAGGAGAGATACAGTAAGTATTTGTAATGAGATATTTTCTTGGGTCATATTCAATGAGTTTTAAAAATCAGCTGCTTCCAACAGTAGTGGACACAAATGATAAAGATTAAATTTGAAATGGAGTTGGCCAGACCAGAATGACTTAAATGCCGAGAATTTCGTTGGAGTTGTTCCCCCTCCACTCCGTGACTTCACTGGACAAGTGGCAGAAACAACCGTTTAAGGAGGGATGTCACCAACAAAGTTACAGTGGCGAGCTCGAGCCGCTCCAAGAAAATTGCCATTTCACAAAACATGATAAAGATTTCCAATCCTTTCCTCCTGCATTCTTAACTTCCCAGTGCACATGCGCATTGTATCAGTTGACATTTTATGTACTGCGATAAACCCAGAATCAGCATGAAATTCCAGCAATTCCCGTGTCTGCAATGATATAAATGGAAGCAAAAATCCTTTGTCCATATGCATGGAACGTCTTTAGTGAAGTGGCACCAAGCTACCTTGCACACTGTGCACATTTTCAGATTACTCTGAATAAATATCTATATCTAGTCTAATGGTGAGCATGTAACCATTGTCCATTGTTGTAAAAACCCATCTGGTTCACTAATGTCCTTTTGGGAAGGAAATCTGCCGTCCTTACCTGGTCTGGCCTAATGTGACTCCAGCCCCACAGCAATGGTGTTGACTCTTAACTGCCCTCTGAAATGGCCCAGCAAGTCATTTAGTTCAAGGGCAATTAGAGATGGGCAATAAATGCTGGCCTGGCCAGCGACGCCCACATCCACAAAATAATGAATAAAAAAAACGTGGATCTAATACTGACAGAGTGAATAGAAGCAGTCTCGTGTGGAGTCATCTATTTAATTTGCTTAAACATAATCAAAGAAAAAAATTAATGGTTTATAAGAGAATTTTCACAAGGCCATAATATAGCATATAATATTACAACTGTCTTTCCTTTTAAATTTATGAACAAATTGCAAGCCCCAGTATAATGGTCAGGATAATCGAACAGCAGCATGTGTGAATTTTTGTGTGGCAAAATTGAAATGAAGCATGTAGCTGGATCATTTGGAAACCCATTTGGCAGCTATTACAAATTCATTAAAATTAATCTTCAATAAATGTTGCTGGAATGGAATGGGACCAGATCGTACAATGTTACTGAACACTCCATTTGCACTGCTACAGAGTCACTGATTGTTGCAAATTCGCTGCTGACTCATAGAAAATGATCAAGTCGAAATACTGCAGTTATTTACTGCAATCATATTTTGGAGCAAAAGCCCTCATTTCTTAACACTGGGTTTAACTATAGGTCTGTAACGTCAGCAGCCAGCTGATGGAAAGAAATATTAGATACAAATCTCCTTGCCATTTCAGCAGGAAGGAAAAATGAAGGACTTGTCTCTTGATTTAATGCTGCTTGCATATAAACTAAAATCAAGTTAACATTAACCCTTTAAAGCAAGTATGTCTAGCCTGTTAGCAGATCATCCAATTCTTAAGTATTTTAAGTAAGTTGGCCTCAGTTGTGCTGGGAAGGGTATACTAGCTGGATAGACTATGGTACTCAATTTATTCAGATGTGCCACACGTCAGCACATATGTGCTGGTATAGCCACACAACATTGCACATACTTTGTCATACTCTGAGTTTTAAAGGAAACTGGAGCATCCTTTGTGTGCACCCAGTATAACTAAATGTCATGCATAAACTTGCTTACCTCTGTTGGTTATTTTCTGTGTCCTTGAATCAGAATTGGATGCAATGTTTGTGGATTTCAAAGACTCGATTTAAAAATTCTGATCCACGTGTTCAAATCCCTCCAAGACCACATCCCTCCCCATTTCTGTAACCTACTCCAGACATACAACCCTCTGAGAACTCTCTGTTCCTCCATTTCTGGCTCCTTGTACATCCCACTATTGGTGTATTCAGCCGTCAAGCCCAAAGCTCTGTAATTTCCTTCCTAAATTTCTCCACCTCTCTCCCCTCTTTTAAGATATTGCATTAAATCTGTCTTTGACAAAGCAATTAACACCAAATCAAGGGCCTTTTCCTGCCGCAGTTGCAATTAGCTGTGCGGCAGACGGCTCTGTCGCCGCATGGGAAACACGGCATGGAAAACCGTGCAGGCTGCTTCCCGGCTCTGGGGGGGAGGGGCGCTCATTTAAAGGCACTTAGTGCCAGAACGAGGGACCAGGCAACGGAAAGAGGGGGCACACTGAGAGCCACCCCTTTGCCCTTGATGGTGATCTTGCTTTGCCCTCCCCGCCCCTGCGACCCCCACCCCGTGAGACCCCTCCCACTCTGATCTACCTGAGGCTTGGTTCCAGCGATGCTCCTTAGTCTCCGGTAGGCTCTCCTCCAGCAGCAGCAACCGCCTCCACGGTGGTTCCAAGTGCAGGACTTCTGGCAACAGGATCCTTGATCCTGTGGAAGGCCTACTGATTGGAACTAGATTCAGCGGGCCTTCCAGAAAACAGGCAACACAGGGATCTCCGCATCGCTTTTTCTGGACGTTGAGACCCCCCTGCCAGAATAAAATTCTCCCCATGGATGAGGTATTCGCAACTGATAAGCTGAGGCAGGGGTGGAGTCGAGCGATGTTACGGAGGTGTAAGTAGCAATTCTTAGAATTGGAGCAAATATACCTATACCACCTAGAAGGACAAGGGCAGCCGGTGCCTGGGAACACTGCTACTTGCAAGATCCCCTCTAAGCCATACACCATCCTGACTTGGAACTATATTGCCATTCCTTCAATGTCGCTGGGTCAAAATCCTGGAACTGCCTTCCTAGCAGCATTGCTGGTGTACCTACCCCACATGGACTGCAGCGGTCCAAGAAGGTAGCTCACTACCACCTTCTCAAGGGCAATAAAGGCTGGCTTAGCCAGCGATGCCCACATCCCATGAATGAATACAGAAAATATGTGGATGGAAGCTCACCTTGGGACCAAATGTGACACCAAAGTTGCAAAAGGCCTGATTCAGCCTCACACAGTTACCAGGAAAAGGGATGGAGTTGGTGGCTAGGGAACATATTTTGTGGCATCGACCAAAAAGGAAACAGTAAATTGCTTCCTAATATCACCTTCAACCAACATTGGAAAAGATCCTAGTCAGATCCAAAAAGTTGCAAACATGATATTGACATAACTGAATATGCAGTTGAGTGTTCCAATCTGAACACAACATAAAGATTAATGTTATCTTATGTGACATTCAATGTATTATTTAATTAGTTAAAGCACTTGAAATGCTTGACTGAGTACTGCTTTATAAATGTTGTATGTTGTATCCAGTCATGGATGAGCTGGACATACAGCCAACAAAATCGGAACTCAGTGATGCCATTGATTCTCTAGCCAGCGGAAAAGCCCCTGGGAAGGACAGCATTACCCCTGAAATAATCAAGAGTGCCAAGCCTGCTATACTCTCAGCACTACATGAACTGCTATGCCAGTGCTGGGACAAGGGAGCAGTACCTCAGGACATGCGCGATGCCAATATCATCACCCTCTATAAAAACAAAGGTGACCGCGGTGACTGCAACAACTACCGTGGAATCTCCCTGCTCAGCATAGTGGGGAAAGTCTTTGCTCGAGTCGCTCTAAACAGGCTCCAGAAGCTGGCCGAACGCGTCCACCCTGAGGCACAGTGTGGCTTTCGTGCAGAGAGATCGACCGTTGACATGCTGTTCTCCCTTCGTCAGATACAGGAGAAATGCCGCGAACAACAGATGCCCCTCTACATTGTTTTCATTGATCTCACCAAAGCCTTTGACCTCGTCAGCAGATGTGGTCTCTTCAGACTACGAGAAAAGGTCGGATGTCCACCAAAGCTACTAAGTATCATCACCTCATTCCATGACAATATGAAAGGCACAATTCAGCATAGCGGCGCCTCATCAGACTCCTTTCCTATCCTGAGTGGCGTGAAACAGGGCTGTGTTCTTGCACCCACACTCTTTGGGATTTTCTTCTCCCTGCTGCTTTCACATGCGTTCAAGTCTTCTGAAGAAGGAATTTTCCTCCACACAAGATCAGGTGGCAGGTTGTTCAACCTTGCCCGTCTAAGAGCGAAGTCCAAACTATGGAAAGTCCTCATCAGGGAACTCCTCTTTGCTGACGATGCTGCTTTAACATCTCACACTGAAGAGTGCCTGCAGAGTCTCATCGACAGGTTTGCGGCTGCCTGCAATGAATTTGGCCTAACCATCAGCCTCAAGAAAACGAACATCATGGGGCAGGACGTCAGAAATGCTCCATCTATCAATATTGGCGATCACGCTCTGGAAGTGGTTCAAGAGTTCACCTACCTAGGCTCAACTATCACCAGTAACCTGTCTCTAGATACAGAAATCAACAAGCGCATGGGAAAGGCTTCCACTGCTATGTCCAGACTGGCCAAGAGAGTGTGGGAAAATGGCGCACTGACACAGAACACAAAAGTCCGAGTGTATCAAGCCTGTGTCCTCAGTACCTTGCTCTATGGTAGCGAGGCCTGGACAGCATATGTCAGCCAAGAGCGACGTCTCAATTCATTCCATCTTCGCTGCTTCCGGAGAATACTTGGCATCAGGTGGCAGGACCGTATCTCCAACACAGAAGTCCTCGAGGCGGCCAACATCCCCAGCTTATACACACTACTGAGTCAGTGGCGCTTGAGATGGCTTGGCCATGTGAGCCGCATGGAAGATGGCAGCATCCCCAAGGACACATTGTACAGCGAGCTCATCACTGGTATCAGACCCACCGGCCGTCCATGTCTCCACTTCAAAGACGTCTGCAAACGCGACATGAGGTCCTGTGACATTGATCACAAGTTGTGGGAGTCAGTTGCCAGCGTTCGCCAGAGCTGGCGGGAAGTCATAAAGACGGGGCTAAAGTGTGGCGAGTCGAAGAGACTTAGTAGTTGGCAGGAAAAAAGACAGAGGCACAAGGGGAGAGCCAACTGTGTAACAGCCCCGACAAACAAATTTTTCTGCAGCACCTGTGGAAGAGCCTGTGACTCTAGAATTGGCCTTTATAGCCACTCCAGGCGCTGCTCCACACACCACTGATCACCTCCAGGCGCTTACCCATTGTCTCTCGAGATAAGGAGGACAAAGAAGAGGCTTTATAAAAAATGCCACTGTGCTGCAAGGTTACCAGATCAGTTATTTATTTCTTATCTTCACATTATTTTAGGCATTTTCAATCTGTCATTTTACAAGGTTTCTCAGTGCAGATGGACTGAAATATATAAGTTTTAGAAGCCATGACATTGCAAGAATTATTGACACATATTAATCTCAAAAGATCAGAAACATCCTTTATCCCAGTCAGGATGCAATATTGGAGGTCCTTGAAACCTTTGTAGGCAAAACTTGTGACTACCCATTTTACACCCTGCCTTTATTGCTGTTGAGGTTGCTTAACAAATTCTAGCTTCATGGGAAGAATAAAGCAAGGGACAATTGCCTCACCACCAGCTCCTTCCTCAATTACAAGCAGATTTCACAGTTGGTTGTGCACAGCAATGATTGTTCACAAGTGCTACATTTCACAGGACAAGATCTTCCTGAGAAAGTGTGGAGCACTTCACACTGTGATCAGTGGTTCCGGTACATGGAATCCCCACAGATAGATAGAAAACAATGGGATTTGTATTTGCTCAATTATTCTGTGAAGTGGAAAGGAAGTAACACTCCAACTTCAAACTGATGTCATCCTTTGAGACTCTAAATGAAAACCATTTTTTAAAAAAAACTTCAGATTACAGCTGTGACAAGGATTAGCGACCACAATACAAAAGAATCAAAATACTGTAAAACTCAGTAAATTACATCATTGCAGTGTTTTGTCTTTTCAAGGATGTAAGCAAGAAACAGATTAGAGAATTAGCAATTAATGCTTCAAACAATATTCATGTTTTAAATCGGCCCAAGTTGTATTGAACTTAATGCATTCCGGAAATGATTTTGCAGAGCCTTTTTTTCCTGCTCTCTCATTTAATCCAAATATTTCAAAAGTCTAAATTTACTTTATTTCATTGAGACTCATCAAAACTTTGGCTCTTCAAGTAAATCATGCCATGTGTACACAGTGGGATGCTGCATTTCTTGCTTGTGCACAAAGCACAGTTGTGCTGTGACTCAACATCCATCCAGCTACATGTTTCATAGTGTTAGTGGCATGACTTTGAGGTACTTTAAATATGCATTTTAATACAGATTTGTTTATAGGTTTTGTGTGGTCATTCAATCTATATCATTTTCATGGCATTCAGCAATTGTTCGTCTGAAACAACTAATGTATCTAATGATGTGTAAATTCTCATCCACATTTTCAGAAATCTCCATGGCCTTTCCCCTCCCTATCTCTATAATCTCCTCCAGGCCCACAATCCTCTGGGATATCTGCACTCCTCTAATTCTGGCCTCTTCAGCATCCCTAATTTTAATCGTTCCACCATTGGAGGCCATGTCTTTAGCTACCTGGGCCCTTGGCTCTGGAATACCCTCCCTACATTTCTCTGCCACTCTACCTCTCTTCCCTCCTTTAAGATGCTTCTTAAACCTAACTCTCTGACCAAGTGTTTGGTCCTAATGCCAAAATTTTACGCCTTCCCCAAAGAGCAGGTTGGTAGTGATGGGTGGGGGGAGGGGTAAAATGGAGTGGGATGCTCGGGGGGCCCTTCCCGACACACTCACCACCATTTTATGTCTCCACCGCCATTTTATGCGGTGCGGTGGCGGTGAAAACAGGCCCGCCTGCCCCAGGCCAATCAAGGCCCTTAAGTGGCCACTTAACGGCCACTTAAGTGCCTTCACCCACCATCAGGGGGACTTTATCCTTGGCCGGTAGGGCAGCCCAGGCCTAAGAAAAGCTGCCTGACAAAAGCAGGCGGCTTTCTGATGGCTGGGGAAGGGGGCCCTCTTGATCAGGCACCCTGTTCCCGATGGAGGGTCGCCCTCATGCCCCAACCACCCCCAATGCCCAACATGCCCCCACCCTCCCAAACGACCACCCTTGCCTCGCCAGGGCCCAACCAATCACCTCTGGCGAGGCCACAAAAACGTACCTTTTCCCAGGGCACCCTTCCTCTTCTTATTGATGGTGGGTTGCAGTCCCAGCAGTGGCCACCGTTCCCAGTGGCGCTACTGCTGGGACTAGGAGCTGCCGGCCCGCTGATTCCGACGAAAGTAAAATTCCAGTCAATATCTCCTTATGTGGCTTGATATCACATCTTGTATTATGATGCTCCTGTGAAGCATGTTGGAAAGTTTTTAACAAATACAAATTGTTGTTGTTTCCCTTCTGCTTTTTGTCCCATCTTTCTCCCCTATCAGTTTCCCTCTGAGAAGTGTTTACATTGGGATCTCTATAGCAAATGTTCACACAGATTTCAATGGATTCTGTGACTTATGTAAGAATTTAGCTATATAGATGATGAAACAGAATCCTAACCTGATTTTTCAATCCATTTGGAATTAATATAATTAATTTTACAAATATTTTTAATCCACTGAAAATTGGAAACATTAACAGCATCCGTCTTGAATTTCAAAGGGTGACTGACAAAACCACAGAGGATGCTGGGATATATCATTACAAAATCTCTTTCAAAGCACTTAAAATGATGTTCTGTATTCACTATAGTTGACCCTTCCTTAAATTACAGGTCACATGACTTTGATTTTTAGACTGTAATCTGAGCCTTTGCAGGTAACAGGTCAGCTGGATGTTTGGCCTAGTTAATGTTGCTTGCAATAAAACTTTGGCCTTCCCCATCCTTATTTATCCCTGTGGATATTTACTGCCTAAAAAGCAGGGAATGGCCAAACACTTCTTAGATATTGAGAAACCATGGATACAAATGATCAATAATCTCTCTCTTCGAGGCCTCTACCTTAGCAACGTACTATCCCTCACCCATGTGTAAATGATGCAAATTTACATCAAATTAAGGTCACTTTTAAGTAGAGCTTATTGTAAAATTTGGGCTCCACAACATAAGATTTCTATTTTGGATATTATACCAAAATATGCAATGTTCTCCATTAAATAACACACACTAATTTCTTTGCATACCCTAAAGACAAACAATAGTCTTTAAAATTTACATTTATTTTTGAAAGAAAGGAAACTTACTTTACTGAAGTTAAGGGTAGTCAATAAAACATTTTAAACATGGTTTTCCAGATGTCTCAATTAGTAAAGAGAGCATGGAGCTGAGATGCAGATACCCAGGAGTCCTCGTGATCTGTATTGAGGTAATTGATCTTCTTGGGATGAAAGTATATGCACCACAACTGGCCTCAGAGTTCATGGATTGGAAGAAGGAAACTCAGGGATCCTGAACAATATCCACTTCCCTGTGTGAGAAGGTGCATGCAGGTAGATGTTCTCTGAAGATAGGGTTGGGCTCAGCTGTGATGCGTCTCAAAGTCAAATAGCCTGCCATCACTGTATGTCTAAACTCGAACATGAAGAATAGCCACTTAGGCAAGGCATCAAGAGGGCATTCATGGATCAGTACACCAGTTGCAGTAAAAGTTTTCAGGACATGAGGAGGGGAGAAAATTAGCAGATAAATGTTTAAAAACCACACAAATGAATCAATTAGTAAGAAGAGTTACTGAAGTATTTTTAGATTGCAGTAAACCCAGACTTACTGGCAGCAGTGCCCAGATGTTTGGGGGAACTGTGCAGTGTGTGGGCCTCAGCTCCATGAACATGTGGTGATGTTTGAACTGTAGGTGAACTTGTTTCAAACTTGAACGAAGAAGCGTACCACTGCCAATAAGTTTGGGTTCTTGTGCGATAGCAATTAGTAAACCTTCTTTCAATTTTAGTGACTTCCATGTGTTTAGGGAGTTTTGTTGTGGTTTCTTTCATAATATTCATCATTTTGATTTCAGCTTTGGTTTCTCTGTTGGAATATATCTTCAGTGCAATGGAATCTAAAATTAAACTTCTGGTTTCCTTTATGTTGCTTTCTCACTAAACATTTCCCTCCGCTCTTTGCCTGATGGTGCTGACTCTTTGCGGGGGTATAGGTCATCATCTCAGCAGCTATGATTCAAGTTTGCGGCGTAACAATATTTGTTGGCAGGCTATGTAAATCGAACAAGAGGGGAAATTGCAGCTGAAACTGCAGCTGTTCTCACCTGACATCCACACATATACAATTCCACAGGGTTTTCCTGGGCACTCAGAAGCAGGGACCCAAGCTGACATTTGCATTCACCATCAACACAATGCTAACTTTTGCTCCCACACCCCACCATCCCCCCGCCCCACCACCACCCCCTGCCTCGATCCAACGGGAAGCAGCAAAGTCAATACTGTTAAGGCCAGGTGAGCAAGGGGTCTCAGACTCTCCTCTTGCCCTTCCTCTTATTTGACCACAACAGAGTTTATTCCTTTTAAACAGTGATTGTGCTTATCACCTCTGAGTGTTTTACTTTTTTACCTTTACTGTGATTGTGAAAGAACCAATCGGACAGGTTTTCCTGAGTTTAAACAAGAGGTAAGTTTAGAAGGCCCAATTTAAAAATACGCTACACATTCACGCACAGATTCACACAAGAATCACACACACACAAATAGATTACAGAGGGAAAAATAGATTTGGTGGTTGGATGAAAGTCCAGAATAAATGGAATTTAAATACACAGTCTGTGAAGTGGATGATCCGGTAGTTCTCAGTTGAGGCTGTATTCTTGAAGTGCTCGCTGGTCAAAGTGCACTTTGTGGTTGGCCTGCTTTGCTCAGGGTTTTCTTGAAGGCAGAATCGTAGATGGCTCTCTTCCTCTCGTCTCTGGCTGTAGCAGTTTGTAGGCTTGGAGGGTCCACAGTCGCAGAACGTTTTCAAACTTTTTGTTTTCTGGGAGAGAAAGGGAAGCACACAGCTTTCTCTGCTGTTGCAGTCTCAGTTAATGCTTGTCTTCTGCAAGTGTAACAAAATTCCTGTTTTTACAGAGAGGGACAGACGGGCACATGGTTCTCTCAATCGCCTTTGTTTTTAATGAGATACAAGGTTCAGAATTGGCTCCACGGGTTCCAGATGCCAATATTTATACTCAGCGGGGTTTGCTCCTTCAAAGTCAATGTGTCAGGATGGCCTTGACTGCCATGATAATGAAGCAATCCATGGTAATTCAATTACTTAGAGCAAGCCATTGTTCTGGGTCCAGGGCTTCTCAGACTACTGTCTGCAGTTGGGCCTTTGAATGTGCAAAGGGGTTTCAGATGCAAATTGTGGTGGCCATCTTGGCTGCCAGTTATTTAAAAATTAACTGCAAAGTCTTCTCCATGAAAAGTCTAATGTAAGTTTCTAACCAATTAAATTAATATTTTTCATTTGTCATATGAGGTTTTCTTGACAATACAGATTGAAATCAAACCTTCCACCTTTCCAGTCTGCATGGCTCAGGAGCTCACTGAATAAATTTGCTGAGCCACCACTTGTGGTTGCCTCAGCAAGTTCGACACTCTTTGAAACCAATGGTTGGCATCATCATGAAGCAGGGAAGCTCAATCATCTGAGATTAAAGCCTAGAAATCCATAATATTCCAATGTTAACATTTCCATATATTGAAGATATATTTTCTTTCAATTGCTCTGCTCTCCTGAAGGTTACTGGCTTTGGTATGATTCCTTTAAAGTTTTTTTTATTTGTTTCTGGGATGTGGGCATGGCAAGCTAGGCCAGCATTTATTGCCCATCCCTAATTTCCCTTGACAAGGTGGTGGTGAGCTCCCTTCTTGAACCGCTGCAATCCTTGGGGTGTATGTACACCAACTGTGCTGTTAGGAAGGGAGTTCCAAGATTTTGACCCAGCGACAGTGAAGGAACGGCAATATAGTTCCAAGTCAGGATGGTGTGTGGCTTGGAGGGGAACTTGCAGGTGGTGGTGTTCCCATGCATCTTCTGCCCTTGTCCTTCCAGGTGGTAGAGGTCGCGGGTTTGGAAGGTACTGTCGAAGGAACCTTGGTGCGTTGCTGCAGTGCATCTTGTAGATGGTACACACTGCTGCCACTGTGCGTCGTGGTGGAGGGATTGAATGTTGAAGATGGTGGATGGGGTGCCAATCAAGCGGGCTGCATTGTCCTGGAGGTTGTTGAGCTTCTTGAGTGTTGTTGGAGCTGCACCCATCCAGGCAAGTGGAGAGTATTCCATCACACTCCTGACTTGTGCCTTGTAGATGGTGGACAGGCATTGGGAGTCAGTAGGTGAGTTATTCGTCACAGAATTCCTAGCCTCTGACCTGCTCTTGTAGCCTCAGTATTTATATGGCTACTCCAGTTCAGTTTCTGGTCAATGGTAACCCCCCAGATGTTTGTGAGGGATTCTGTGATGGTAATGCCATTGAACATCAAGGGAAGATGGTTAGATTCTCTCTTGTTGGAGATGCCTGGCACTTGTGTGGTGCACATGTTACTTGCCACTTATCAGCCCAAGCTTGGATGTTGTCCAGGTCTTGCTGCATATGGACACAGGCTGTTTCAGTGTCTGAGGAGTCATGAATGGTGCTGAACATTATGCAATCATCAGCGAGCAGCCCCACTTCTGACCTTATGATCGAGGCAAGATCATTGATGATGCAGCTGAAGATGGTTGGGCCTAGGACACTGCCCTGAAGAACTCGTGCAATCATGTCCTGGGACTGAGATGATTGACCTCCAACAACCACAGCCACCTTCCTTTGTGCTAGGTATGACTCCAACCAGCAGAGTGTTTTCCGCCCGATTCCCATTGACTCCAGTTTTGCTAGGGCTCCTTGATGCCATACTCAGTCAAATGCTGCCTTGATATCAAGGGAAGTCACTCTCACCTCACCTCTGGAGTTCAACTCTTTTGTCCATATTTGGACCAAGGCTGTAATGAGGACAGGAGCTGAATGGTCCTGGTGGAACCCATACTGAGTATCAATAAGCAGCTTATTGCTGAGCAAGTGCCGCTTGATAGCATTGTCGACGACCCCTTCCATCACTTTGCTGATAATCAGGAGTAGATTGATAGGATGGTAATTGGCTGGGTTGGATTTGTCCTGCTTCTTGTGCACAGGACATAACTGGACAATTTTCCACATTGCCGGGTAGATGTAAGTGTTGTAGATGTACTGGAACAGCTTGGCTTGCGGCACAGCTAGTTCTGGAGCACATGTCATCTGTACTATTGCTTGAATGGTGTCAGGGCCCATAGCCTTTGCAGTATCCAGTGCCTTCAACCTTTTCTTATTATCACGTGGAGTGAATTGTATTGGCTGAAGACTGGCATCCGTGATGCTGGGGACCTCAGGAGGAGGTCGAGATGGATCATCCACTTGGCACTTCTGGCTGAAGATGGATGCAAATGCTTCTGCCTGCTTTTTTATGCTGATGTGCTGGGCTCCCCCCTAGTTGAGAATGGAGATATTTGTGGAGCCTCCTCCTCTTTTCAGTTGTTCAATTGTCCACCCATTCATGACTGAATGTGGCAGGACTGCAGAGCTTAGATCTGATCCGTTCATTGTGGGATCACTTAGCCCTATCTATCGCATGCTGCTTCTGCTGTTTGGCATGCAAGTAGTCCTGTGTTGTAGCTTCACCAGGCTGACACCTAATTTTGAGGTATGCCTGGTGCTGCTCCTGGCATTCCCTCCTGCACTCTTCATTGAACCAGGGTTGGAGCCTCAGCTTGATGGTAATGGTAGAGTGGGGGATATGCCGGACCATAAAGTTACAGATTGTGGTTGAATACAATTCTCCTGCTGCTGATGGCCCACAGCGCGTCATGGATGCCCAGTTTTGAGTTGCTAGATCTGTTCGAAATCTATCCCATTTAGCACAGTGGTAGTGCCACAAAAGACAGAACTTTGTCTCCACAGGACTGTGCGGTGGTCACTACTACCAATGCTGTCATGGACAGATGCATTTGCGACAGATAGATTGGTGAAGACGAGGTCAAGTCGGTTTTTCCCTCTAGTTGGTTCCCTCACCACCTGCCGCAGACCCCGTCTAGCAGCTATATCCTTTAGGACTCGGCCAGTAGTGGTGCTACTGAGCCACTCTTGGTGATGTACATTGAAGTCCCCCACCCCGAGTACATTTTGTGCCCTTGCTACCCTCAGTGCTTCTTCCTATTGGTGTTCAATAAGGAGAAGCACTGATTCATCAGCCAAGGGGGAGGGTGGGGTGGTAGGTGGTAATCAATAGGAGCTTTCCTTGCCCATGTTTGTCCTGATGCCATAAGATTTCATGAGATCCGGAGTCAATGCTGAGGACTCCCAGGACAACTCCCACCTGACTATATACCACTGTGCCGCCACCTCTGCTGGGACTGTCCTGCCGGTGGGACAGGGCATACCCAGGGATCGGTGATGCTAGTGTCTGGGACATTGTCTGTAAGGTATGGTTCCGTGAGTATGACTATGTCAGGCTGTTGCTTGACTAGTCTGTGGGACAGCTCGCCCAATTGTGGCAGAAGCCCCCAGCTGTTAGTAAGGAGGGCTTTGCAGGGTCGACAGGGCAGTTGTCATTTCCGGTGCCTAAGTCAATGCGGGTGGTCCATCTGGTTTAATTCCTTTTATTAGGCTTTGTAGCGGTTTGAAACAACTGAGTGGCTGTTAGGCCATTTCAGAGGGTATTTAAGAGTCAACCACATTGCTGTGGGTCTGGAATCACCAGACCAGGTAAGCACAGCAGATTTCCTGGACATTAGGAACATAGAAACATAGGAAGATAGGAACAGGAGTAGGCCATTCAGCCCCTTGAGCCTGTCCCGCCATTCAATGAGATCATGGTTGATCCGTGGCTAACTCTATATACCTGCCTTTGGCCCATACCCCTTAATATCCTGGCTTAACAAAAATCTATCTATCTCAGATTTAAAATTAACAACTGTTCTAGCTTCAACTGCTGTTTGTGGGAGTGAGTTCCAAACCTCTACCACCCTTTGCGTGAAGAAGTGCTTCCTAACATCTCTCCTGAACGGTCTGGTCCTAATTTTTAGACTATGCCCCCTAGTTGTAGAATCTCCAACCAGTGGAAATAGTTTATCTTTACCTAATCTGTCTTTTCCTGTTAATATCTTGAAGACTTCGATCAGATCACCCCTTAACCTTCTAAATTCTAGCAAAAACAGACCTAATTTGTGTACTCTCTCCCCGTAACTTAACCCCTGTAGTCCAGGTGTCATTCTTCCTAAGGTGTGGTGCCCAGAACTGCTCACAGTACTCCAAGTGGGGTCTAACCAGGGTTTTGTACAGCTGCAGCATAACCTCTGTGTCTTTATACTCCAATCCTCTAGATATAAAGGCTAGCATTCCATTAGCCTTTTTGATTATTTTCTGCACTTGCTCATGGCATTTTAAAGATCTATGCACCTGAACCCCCAAGTCTCTTTGGACATCCAAAATAAAAACAAGAAATGCTTGGATCACTCAGCAGGTCTGGCAGCATCTGTGGAGAGAGAAGCAGAGTTAATGTTTCAGGTCAGTGACTCTTCTTAAGAACTGGCAAATATTAGAAATGTAAAAGGGTATAAGCAAGTAAAGTGGGGGTGGGACAAGAGGTAACAAAGGGGAAGGTGTAGATAGGACATGGTCACAGAATAGCTGACCAGAAGGTCATGGAGCAAAGATATGTTCATGGTGCCCCTGGAGTGCAGAAGGTTTTAGTTTAGACAGGCATCAAGATCGGCGCAGGCTTGGAGGGCCGAATGGCCTGTTCCTGTGCTGTAGTGTTCTTTGTTCTTTGTTCTTTGTGTGTTGAAAGACAAAGCTTTAGTACAGAAAGGGTATTAACGGACTGAAAATTGAACAGCCGCAAGTCCTTCTTCTTTGGCCTCCTTATCGCTAGAGACAATGGGTAAGCACCTGGAGGTGGTCAGTGGTGTGTGGAGCAGCGTCTGGAGTGGCTATAAAGGCCAATTCTAGAGTGACAGGCTCATCCACAGGGGCTGCAGAAAAATTTGTTTGTCGGGGCTGTTACACAGCTGGCTCTCCCCTTGCGCTTCTGTCTTTTTTCCTACCAACTGCTAAGTCTCTTCGACTCGCCACACTTTAGCCCCGCCTTTAGGCTGCCCGCCAGCTCTGGCGAACGCTGGCAACTGACTCCCACGACTTGTGATCAATGTCACAGGACTTCATGTCGCGTTTGCAGATGTCTTTAAAACGGAGACATGGACGGCCGGTGGGTCTGATACCAGTGGCGAGCTCACTGTACAATGTGTCTTTGGGGATCCTGCCATCTTCCATGCGGCTCACATGGCCAAGCCATCTCAAGCGCCGCTGACTCAGTAGTGTGTATAAGCTGGGGATGTTGGCCGTCTCGAGGACTTCTGTGTTGGAGATACGGTCCTGCCACCTGATGCCAAGTATTCTCCGGAGGCAGCGAAGATGGAATGAATTGAGACGTCGCTCTTGGCTGACATACGCTGTCCAGGCCTCGCTGCCATAGAGCAAGGTACTGAGGACACAGGTTTGAAACACTCGGACTTTTGTGTTCCGTGTCAGTGCGCCATTTTCCCACACTCTCTTGGCCAGTCTGGACATAGCAAGTACAAACATGAAAAAAAACAGTGGGTAAGCAAACTGAACAAACTAAGATGAAATAAAATAAAATAAACACAAAAAAAATATTAAAAAATGAAAAAGAAAAAAATAACTAAAAATAAAGTAAAATGGGGGGCGCATCATGCTCTTTGAACATCCACTGTACTTAACCTCTTCCCATTTAGAAAGTACCCTGCTCTATCCTTTTTTGGTCCAAAATGGATAATCTCACACTTGCCCACATTGAAATCCATCTGCCACAGTTTTGCCCACTCACCTAGTCTGTCAATATCTCTTGGCAATTTTATCCTATCATCCAGACTGTCTACAATGCCACCTAACTTTGTATCATCAGCAAATTTGGATATATGACTTACTATACCATCATCCAAGTCGTTAATGAATAATGTGAATAATTGAAGCCCCAACACAGATCCCTGTGGGACACCACTAGTCACATCCTGCCAATTGGAGTACTTACCCATTATCCCCACTCTCTGTCACCTACCATCAACCAACTTCCTAACCATGTCAATAATTTGCCTTCAACTCCATGGGCTTCTACCTTAGTTAACAGCCTCTTATGTGCGTTTTTATCAAATGCCTTCTGGAAGTCCATATAAATAACATCCATAGACATTCCCCTGTCCACTACCCTTAGTCACCTCTTCAAAAAATTCAATGAGCTTTGTCAGGCATGAGCTTCCCGTCATGAATCCATGCTGGCTGTCCCTGATTAACTGACATTTTTCTAGGTGTTCAGTCACCCTATCCTTGATTATAGACTCCAGCAACTTGCCCACCACAGATGTCAGGCTAAATGGTCTGTAATTTCCTTGGTTCCCCCTTTCACCCTTCTTAAAAAGTGGAGTGACATGTGCAACTTTCCAATCCAGAGGGATCACTCCTGAATCTAGGGAACTCTGAAAGACTACAGTTAGAGCATCTACAATGTGCTCCCCTACTTCCTTTAACATCCTTGGATGGAAACCGTCAGGTCCTGGGGATTTCTCACTCTTTAGTTCCATTAATTTCCTTATTACTGATGTTTTACTTACGTTAATTGTATTAAGTCCCTGTCCCCTATCAGCTATTATTTTTCCGGTACTTCCAGCAAGTTATCCTCCTTTTCAACTGTAAATACTGAGGCAAAGTAATTGTTCAACATGTCCCCATTATCAATGACAATATCTCCATTTTCGGCTTTTAGTGGGCCTACATTGCTCTTGACCACCCGCTTTCCCTTTATGTAACTATAAAATTTCTTATTGATTTTGATGTCCCTTGCAAGTTTCCTTTCATAATCTCTTTTAATAGCTCTTATCAGCTGCTTTGTGACCCTTTGCTGGTCTTTGTATCGATCCGATTTGGTGCTGCGTTTTGCATTTTTGTAAGCCCATTCTTTTTGCTTTATGCTTTCCCTAATCTCTTTAGTTGTCCATGGCTGTTTTTCTGTGAAGTGGAGCTTTTTCCTCTCAGGGGTATATACTCGCTCTGTATTTCGTTAAATGTTTCTTTAAATATTCTCCACTGTTCTTCAGTCGTTTGACCCATCACAGATCTACCCAGTTTACTGTGGACAGTCTCTGTCTCATCCCGATAAAGTCAGCCTTACCCAAGTCTAAAATTCTAGTCGCTGATTTGTGCTTTTCACTTTCAAACGCTACCTTGAATTCGATCATGTTGTGATCACTATTTGATAAATGTTCATGCACAGTTAGGCTACTAATTAAATTTGGCTCATTACTCATAACCAAATCTAATATTGTCTGTCTCCTTGTTACATCTGGGACATATTGCTGTAGGAATCTATCCTGGACACATTCCAGAAATTCACTACCTTTCTGACAGGTGCTAGTCTGCCTCTCCCAATCTCTGTGTAAGTTAAAATCCCCCATTAATACTACTCTGCCTTTGTTACACACTTGCCTAATTTGTGCACTTATACAATCAAACGCCTCAGGATTGCTACCAGGGGGTCTATACACAACACCTGTTACAGTTTTAGATCCTTTTCTGTTCCTCAATTCCACCCATAAGGTCTCCTCCACTGATGCTTTCCCCTCATTTTATCCTCCCTCACCAATGAGGTGATATTATTTCTAATCAGTAAGGCTACTCCACCCCCTCTGCTATTTTCCCTGTCCCTCCTGTAAACTTTATAACCAGGTATATTTTGTTCCCAGTCCCGACCATCCTGCAACCATGTCTCCGCAATTGCCACCACATCATAATCTTCCATTTGAATTTGCGCCTACAGCTCATCTAGTTTATTCCTTACACTCCGTGCATTTGTACATAGAACTCTTATTTGGGCTATACCCCCTAACCTGTCCCTCAGCACTGATGCTTTATTTGCCTGTTTATTATTTCTCTCTTCTGGTTTAAACAGTATGCGTCTTGCAGTTTGGTAACAATTAGCCTCACCACTAACCTGCACTCATACCTTCTCCTTTAACTTCCTGTTTTTCCATGCAACTGAACCCTCCCCCCCCCCCGCCCCCCCCCCCCCCCCCCCCCCCCCCACTATTTAGTTTAAAGCCTGATCTACAGCCCTAGTTATGCAATTCGCCAGAACTCTGGTCCCAGCATGATTCAGGTGGAGCCCGTCCCATCGGAACAGCTCCCTCTTTCCCCAGTACTGGTGCCAATGTCCCATGAATTCGAACCCATTTCTCCCACACCAATCTTTGAGCCATGCATTTACCTCTCATCTTATTGACCCTTTGCCAATTTGCTCGTGGCTCACATTGTAATCTGGAGATTATTACCTTTTTGGTTCTGCTTTTTAATTTAGACCCTAGCTGCTCATATTCCCTCTGCAGAACCTCTAACCTTGTTCTACCTATATCGTTGGTAACTAGGTGGAACACGACAACTGGATCTTTCCCCTCCCACTCAAGTTCCTCTGCAGCCCAGATGAGATATCCCGAACCCCGGCACCAGGTAGGCAACAGAGCCTTTGCGACTCTCGATCCTGGTCACAGAGAACAGTGTCTATGCCCCTAACTATACTATCCCCAATTATGACTACATTTCTCTTTTCTCTCCCCCCACTTGAGTGGGTCCCTGTACCACGGTGCTGTGGTCAGTTTGCTCATCCTCCCTACAGTCCCTGCTCTCGTCCACACAGGGAGCAAGAATCTCGAACCTGTTGGACAACACTAAGGGCTGAGGCTCCTGCAACACTACCTCCTGGATCCCTCTACCTGCCTCACTCATAGTCACACCCTCCTGTCCCTGACCACCGGCCGAATTCAAGGTGGATAATCTAAGGGGTGTGACTGCCTCCTGAAACACAGCATCCGGGTAACTCTCCCCCTCCCTGATGCGTCACAGTGTCCTAAGCTCAGACTCCAGCTCATCAACTCTGAGCTGGAGTACCTCGAGCAGCCAACACTTGCTCCAGATGTGTTCACCAGGAACCACAATGGGGTCCACCAGCTCCCACATCATGCAGGTACAACACATCGCCTGGCCCTGCATCTCTATTTTATTTAATTAGATTTTAATTTGTTTTTTTAAATTTCCGACTGGTCTTTAGTTTTTGATCTGTAAAATATTTCTCCTATTCACCTTTAATCTGAAATCAATTTAGAATAGGTAATTCAAATGAGCAGTTACTTACCAACCAATGAACTTACGGTTTTCCTGTGATGTCACTGTTTGTTTTTTTTTACTCTGTTTTTACTTCCTTAAATTACCCAAAAATTAGATTATTTACACTAGGAACCTTGATTTCCCCCCTCCCCCCCCAAAAAAACACTACCTACTATATTAACAAGAACTGTAGAACTTTCTCTTCAGTTACGAACCCAGCTATTTAGAGTTATTCCCGAACAGCATTTACTCATCAACCAATCACCTTGCAGCTTTCCTGTGATGTCACTGTTGACTATTTTTCAAACCTCTGACGCTGTTTGAGTGAGCCCTCACTCTCTCTCCCGGTGTCTTTGTGCCCCAGCTCTGCTCTCGCTGTTTCCCACCTTTTCACATTAGTGAACCAGATGGGTTTTTACAACAATCGACAATGGTTTCATGGTGACCACTAGACTAGCTTTTTAATTCCAGATTTTTTAATTGGATTCAAATTCCACCATCTGCTGTGGTGGGATTCGAATCCAAATCCCCAGGGCATAGGCCTGGGGCTTTGGGTTACTAGTCTAGTGACATTACCACTATGCCACCGTCTCCTCCAACTGCCTTGGAAGCTGTTTAAAAGTGATTGGGTTTATTTTAATAAGAAATGCCAGTCCAGTAATTTCAGCAACCCCCACAAAGGACTCCCCCACCCCCACTCCGTCCCTCCAACCCCTCCATACACACGCACACACACGCACACACACACACACACACATTACAACAATTCATGCTTTACTTCTCTGAAGTGCAATGTTTCAAAGTAAGCCTCAGAAGTGCAGCCAAGTAAAGTCAAGTCGGGTGACTGCACTTCATTCACACAAATGTGACTTAACTTTATCAGATATGGGTAGTGAGTGAGGTCAGAGATTTTCATGACAACTTATCCTGCAGGCCTGGTACTTGTTTCAGAACACTACCAATCTACTGGAACGCCAAGATCAGAAGGAATAGTTCAAGCCTTTAAATATGTTGAGACAAAAATGTCTACTTCAATCCTCTTCATCAATAAGATGCTCAAAATAAACTGGAGCTACTGGCAGTGAAGAAACTGCAATGTATTTACAAATTCCAATGTTATCTCTGGTAACTGGAGAGATGCGTAGGTGGTAGAAGTGCAGAAGTGTGAAAATAAGGGAGGATGCCACAACACTTCGCCCTTTGAAAAAAATAGGTCATGTCATGGGGTAGCTTTCTTTGGGATTCAGAGATCTTTTAATTTGGCTATTTAAAAACTTAATGTTGTATTTGGCCATGCACAGATCTTACAGAACTGCCAGTGAAGATGTAAGTACATACAAGAATAATTGGAGGTATACTTCACATTACATCGGCAAGGGTTAAATGCAGTTCCCCCTTCTGGGATAATGAATTTCTTGACACTGCCAGGGGAAGATACTGTTCAGTCTACTAACAGAACATCAGGAATTCAGTTACATGTAAAGATGTAATGTTACTGAGTAACATAAAAGGTGTTATTTTGAACATAAACCACCAAAAACAGTGTTGCCCTTCAACCATTTTGTCCACCACTAACTTTGATTGCAACAGGCTAGCACCAGGATTCTTTGAAGAAATAACAGAATATGTAGTGGATGTGCTTTATACAAAGCAGTTGATAAGCCAGGAACAGACTTATTGCAATATAACAGTTCATGGATTGCAAAGGAATATTGGGCAGGGTTTTTAGCCTATGCCAGGGCTGGGAATAGAGGTAAGCATGTGCAGAATTTGGTGCTGTTGTCCTGAATGCCGGTTCTCTGGCTCCATCCTGGCCTCAGGCCATTCTCCTGGAGGTGGGTTGTGGGGGGCGGGCAGCTGGACCCCCTGCCCACAAGCAGCGGGTAGCCTATTATGCCATTTAAAGGCCAATTAAGGCCTGTTAATAGAGGCTGCCTAGGCTTTTCCAGTCAGCCTCTATGTTCCTACAGGCGGCATAGAACAGTTTAGCTGCCTGGAGGTAACGTCACAGCGGCAGGTATGGGGGGACCAGCGCTCCAGGCAGGCTTAGAGACCTCCTCTGCTTGCATGGGTGTAGCAGCAGCCTCAGACTGCCCTGGGGGGGGGGGGGGTTCCTCCACACTATTCCCATCCCAACCCCCACCCCCCCCCCAACACCACCACCCCACAACAGTGGTGACCTGACTGCAAAGGCCATACTTTATTTTAAATTTGAAAAAGTTGGAGAGGGCTGCCTCCATTTTTGGGCGTCCTCTCCCTCACTTACCTTGAATAACATCCTGCTGCTTCCCAGCTGGAAGGCTTCTGATTGGACCTCCAGCTCTGAGAGCCCACCTTAATTGGACAGCGAGCCTGCCCTCAGGGCACTAATTGGCTAAATTGGGGAAAATCACAATGAATGAGTGTTTGCCATACAGTGCAGGCTTCTGACCTCCACTTGAGCCTGATTGTGGGGTTCAGGAGACCACAGCGAAAATCCTATGAATTATTATGTAGATAGAAAGATAGTTAGCAGGTAGAAATCAAAAGATCGGTGTAAAAATAATGTTCTTGAAGCAGAAAGACATGGAAGTAGATTCTCAACTTACCTCTCGAGTGTAACACTGGCATTGTGCATTAGTTACTTGCAATAAATATGAAAATCATGCAGTTTCAAAAATATGCAGTTGATCCACAATACCAGTTTTCCACCTGGCCGGCAAAACATAGGAAGTGGAAGAACAATATCTACTCTTGCTGATGACATCAAGTTGAACAGCTTTGTCAAATTATGGCAAAGACTGCACAGGGACACACGAATTATATGAAGATAGGCTAGCAAGATAAGCAAATAGGTGGCAGATGCAGTTCAACATATATGAAAAGGAAATAAGATATACAGTGCAAAATGCACATTAAATGGTAAAGATGATTATAATCAGCAAGAAATTAAATCAGTCGGTAAAAATGTAACATAAGCATGGATTTTAGCTACCAGGATGAAAGCCAGGGGGGGTAGCTGCCAGAATTCTCGCTCAAATTTAACGGCTGGGCCTCATCGACGTCCTGCTGACCCGAAACGGATGTAAAGAGGCAGCTGACCGGCTGTCAGAAAGGAAACATCAGGCAGCTCAGAGGTTTCCCAAGTGGGAGTTGGGAGGTGGGGTGAGACTGAGCTGCAAAGGCCCAGACGTTCTTTGTGGGAACCTGAGAACTCCTGCTCCTCCTGGCCACACAAAGAAAAGTTTTTTTACTTAAATTTTTTGGGGGCTCCACTAGGTGTGTGGCAGGTTTCACTTGTCACTAAAACTGCCTCAGGGTCCTATTTGGGGGGATTAGTATATATTAATGAGGCATCTGCCTGAGTCAGATGGACACCTCAAACACCAGGTGTTTAAATCGCCACAGGAGTGTATTGCAGACGGAAAAAAGGCCGCGGGATTTTAACTCCCATCCCACCCGATTTTCTGTTAACATCCCCCATAGTCTCAGTACTTGGTTACGAATATGATAAGCTTCATTTGTATTAGTTTCCTAGTACTTGCTCACTCTTCAAGGATAATTTGCAGCTTGTGCTGATGTAAGTTTTGCTTTCTCAAGCCTTTATTAGGAAACAGGCTGATGTAAGTCCACTTCTGGGCGCTTCTCATTAACTGAATTTGAATTACCCGATATGCTTACAGACATACTCTGGCTGATTTTCCACGACCTTTGCCCCTGCAAAAATTGGGTGGTATGCTTTATGCACCAACCCAACGTGATTTCTGCTGAACACAACTGCTTTCAAGGTTCAGTTTATTTACATGGGTTGGGTGAGCTTCAGGCAGGATGACCACCTTTAGATGTGATACTGGCCTCAAATTAGGGGAAGGAAACTGCGTGACAACAGACTCTGATGGCTGGTACCAATGTAAATTCCTGGTATTATTTTCACCTGGTTGCTACTGTTAGAAACAATAGCTAACTCACCTCCACACCCAGGCTGGAATTATGTGAGGCCATTAGGAGCTGGAATGAAGGTGTGGGGTGCTGGAAAATAGCGATGCCCTGACGTGACTGCACTGCCATTTGAATTAATGAACAGGTTGCTGTAATACATTAGCACACAATTGATCGCGATTCAATGGGGGGCTGGAAATTAAGTGAATGGCGGGTGAGCCTCACATGCCTTTGGATCTCCGGCTAGTGGAAAGTGGTGGCACCCAGGCGGGACCTCAGTGCCGTGATGGGAAGACAGCCATGAACTGGATAGGAAAAGGGGGCAGGGGGGAGCAGAGGCCATTGTTGGCCTGCAGAGCTGTAAACTCTGCATGGATGGGCTTGGTCTCAGGTGGCAGTACCAGGTGGGCTTGGTCTTGGGTGAGAGGGTTGAGTGGCCATAATATTGGGTGAGAGGGTCGGGTGCCCATACTACTGGGTGCTGGGCTGGTTCTCAGCAAGGGTGGACACTGAGGACCATTAGTGCATAAACTGAGAGGAGTAGCAAAGGCAAAGATGCCAAGGGAAGTTCGTCTCTGCAAGGACAGTGCTCTGGAGGCCAACTGATCAGCTGGCATGGGTCTCATACACACCGTCTTTGTGGACTCCCGTGGTGTGATGCAGTGCCTCCGATGCAGAGAGGGACAGGAGGCAGCTGCACCTGCCCGTGAAGCTCCACGACAAGAGCGACAGCAGCCGGCCATGCCAAGAAGGATTAACCTGTGCCAGACAGTGCTTCGGATTCAACTCAGCTGCCTCCAAATGCCTAAGCAGCAACGTCAGCAAAGACTGTGGCACTCCAGGGAGGCTGTTACTGACTGATGTGCTATGCTACAGGAAGAACTGAGATTCAGTGGTTACCCAATGCCAGTGGCCCTGAAGATCACATTGGCACTCAACTTTTACATGTCTGGATTTTTCTATAGATCCACTGGGGACATGTAAGGGGTCTCCCAGGCAGCAGCCCATTGCTACAGCAAAGAGGTGATCAATGCCCTGCTCAAGAAGGTGGAGGACTATGTGTGCTACCAGACTGGCCCTGATAGTCAGGCAGAGAGGGCCATTGGCTTCAGGGCCATCACTAGATTCCCCCAGGTGCAAGGTGTGATAGATTACACACATGTTAGCCAGCTGCTTTCATCAACACACAGGGTTTCCATTCCATCAATGTTCAACTGGTCTGTGACCACCAAAAGTTCATCCTGCAGGTGTGTGCCCACTTTCCGGGAAGCAGCCCCGATGCGTACATACTTCGACAGTTCTAGGTGCCTCAGCTTTTCAGGCCCCCCACTCACCTCCAGCAATGGATCCTCATGGACAAGGGCTACCCAATAAAGACATGGCTACTCACAGCTGTCAGGAACCCTCGCGCTGCAGCAGAGGAGAGGTACAACACCCAAGCAACCATCAAGCAGGTCATTGGGCTGCTGAAGATGAGATTCCGGTGCCTCAATCAATCCGGTGGAGCCTTGCAGTATACCTCAGCAAGGGTCTTGTGTATTGTGTTGGTCTGTTATGCTTTGCACAATCTAGCAGAGGGGGAGGCCTTGCAAGAAGAGGACATGATTGATTGCCAGTCCTCAACCAACGAGGAGGATGTGGAAGAAGGTAATGAGCAGGCAGCACTGGATCTTGATCCCCTTACACCGGAGGCCAGGTACACTGAGAGACAGGCAAAGGAGGCAAGAGACAGTCTCATACACACCTGCATCCAGTAGCCTATGATGGGCTATCAGAGAACTCAAAAAAGATTCAGCTCACTGTATTCAGTCTGTTATCTCCTTTCTATCTCGATTCTGTGCCTTGTACCCAGCATCACGACATGCTGTGCCATATCTGAGATGCTTACCAACAGCAACCTGTGCTTACACTGGCAGCTCAATGAGGGAGCAAGGATGAAGGCAGCAACTCACAATTAAGGCATGAAAGAATAGGCCTTTTTCAGCAAGGAATGTGAACTGTAATAATAGGAGAACTTTATAACACAATACAAATAAGAACAAGAACAAAGAACAAAGAACAGTACAGCACAGGAACAGGCCATTTGGCCCTCCAAGCCTGCGCCGATCTTGATGCCTGCCGAAACTAACACCTTCTGCACTTCCGGGGCCCATATCCCTCTATTCCCTTCCGATTCATATATTTGTCAAGATGTCTCTTAAACGTCGCTATCGTATCTGCTTCCACCACCTCCCCTGGCAGCAAGTTCCAGGCACTCACCACCCTCTGTGTAAAAAACTTGCCTCGCACATCCCCTCTAAACTTTGCCCCTCGCACCTTAAACCTATGTCCCCTAGTAACTGACTCTTCCACCCTGGGAAAAAAATGGCAAATGTCAATCACCCGTGAAACCCCAAATATGTGCAGGTGCTTTTCTTAGTATGTTTTTGAATGCTTCTACGAGGTGTGACCCCTACAATAGCAGCTGAGCTGGAGGAAGGCTGCTGATCAGGCTGCCCCTTGGCATGTGATGACTTTGGCAGCCAACCTCTGGCTGCCTGACGCTTGGAGGACCCCGGCTGCCTGAGGGTTTCCTGCACAGGTGCAGGGTTCGCCTCAGGCGTCGTGAGCACTGGCAGAGGGCTGAGGAGCTATTGTCCACACTCAGAGTGCCCTGAGGGAAACCCCCAGCTGTGGTGGTCAGCCTCTCATCCTCCTTATCAAGACTCACTTGAATCTCCCTGCTGACCAGAGAAGGACAAGGACCTGGAAAAGACTCCAGGGGCCCTGTCTTTCAAGGCGAGAGAGATGGTGGCATGGTGGTAATCTCACTGGACTAATAATCCAGAGGCCCAGGAATAATGCCCTGGGGACACAGGTTCAAATCCCAACATGGCAGCTGGTGGAATTTAAATTCAATTAATTAAAAATCTGGAATTGAAAGCTAGTCTCGGTAATGGTTCCATGAAACTATCATTGATTGTCGTAAAAACCCATCTGGTTCACTAATGTCCTTTAGGGAAGGAAATCTACCATTCTTACCTGGTCTGGCCTACATGTGACTCCAGACCCACAGCAATGTGATTGACTCTTAACTGCCCTCTGAAATGGCCTAGCAAGCCACTCAGTTCAAGGGCAATTAGGGATGGGCAACAAATGCTGGTCTTGCCAGCGACGCCCACATCCCATGAAAAAAAAAGCTGCATTGAGCTCATGGCCAAGGTGATGGTGTGCAGGTCTGCCCACATTTGTGGGGTCTGGCTCTCCATGAGGGTTGACAACGTCTTGATAGGGGAAGCCATGCACCCACATAACATGGCAGAATTCATGGCATGGATGGACTCTTCCATCATCTGCTCATGGCTCCACATGGCCTCTGGCATCTCTGCCAGATATTACAGGGGAGATGGTGAAGCAGTGGTAATTTCACTGGACTAGTAATCCAGAAACTCAGGCTATTGTCCTGGGAACACAAGTTCAAATCCTATCACAACAGCTGATGGAATTTAAATTCAATTAATTAATATAATTCAATTAATTAATAGAAATCTGGAATTGAAAGTTAGTCTCAGTAATGGTGCCATGAAAATATCATCCAACGTCTTAAAAACCCATCTGGTTCACTAATGTCCTTTAGGGAAGGAAATCTGATGTCCTTACCTGGTCTAGCCTACATGTGACTCCAGACCCACAGCAATGTGGTTGACTCTTAACTGCCTCTGAAATGGCCCAGCAAGCCATTCACTTCAAGGGCAATTAGCGATGGGCAACAAATGCTGGCCTCATCAGTGATGCCCACATCCCATGAAATAAAATTTAAAAAAAGATGTTGCCTTACCTCTCACTGCAAATCCAGCAGGCCCTGTGCTGTTAACACCAGAGGCTCATCATCAGTCTAGGGCTCAGCATAGATCCCGCAACCCACAGTCCTCTGACTGTCAGTGACCTCAGCTGTCATGGCCTCCGTCAGCTGCTCGGGCACGTGTGTTGTGCTCGCAACAGCTTGTGACCCTGATTCTAAGGCTGAGCGTAAACCTACCGAGGTGAAAGTATCTGCGCTGGTGGAAGGTGCAGGACAGTCATGTGATGGTACATCCTCTAACTGCTGCTCCTCCTCAGAGGTTGATGGCTGTTCCCCCTGCAGCTGGAGCCTCCTGTGGACTATGACCTGCATGACAGAAAACAAACATCTGTGGGTTAGGCTGCGCAGATCTTGTCATGTCAACCATGCGTGATGTGAATCTCCAGAAGTGAACTGTATGTCGAATGAAGACAATCCTCTCTCTCTTGTGCAGAGACGGCAGTCTCACCATCTGCTATTGAGCAGCTGTCCTGGGCCCCTGCTAGCTCCAGGGACTCCTCCTCAGCTGTGGAAAGAGGCTGCATATCAGCTATTCTTCCGCCAGTCCTTGAGGTCTTCCTGTTGTTGTGGTCCCGCTTGTCTTGCAAGTGGAAAGCGGGCCAGAGTGAAATTTCACAAGATGATCAAGAGAACAGTTCTGCTTGTGGCAGCCTCTTGACCCTGATGGGGTTTCCTGCATGGATCCTCACCATGTCATTCTGAGGGGACGTCATTGGGCTGATCTGTGAAAGAAGATGGCCTGTGGCCGAGATGCATCCATGCATCTGCTAGGATGTGGTGATGCCTAACCCCCTAGCCATCGCCTTTGTGGTGACTCTCTCCCCATATTGTGTTACTTCCCATGTAGCCACATGCAAGCCCCAAAGAGGAGAGAGGTATGAAGCACTCACCTTGGCAGAACGAAGTAGGTCATTGACTCTTTTCCTGCACTGGACACAGTTGAGTTGGGTGACCCCACAGCTGCTGACCTCATCTGCGATCTCCATCCAGGTTTGCTTGGTCAGGCGGGAGGACCTCTTTTTGCCATTGCTTAGAAATAGGACCTCCCACCTTTCCTTTGCAGCTTGGAGGAGAAACTCCAGGGAGGCATTGTTGAACTGTAGGGCCACCCAGTGTCTTCCCTCTTGGCTTCCAGAGAGCTCTTGGCCTTTTGAGGCCTTGATCAGCAGCACAGGAACTACAGGCAGGGGTGGGTCAGCAGCACAACAGCACAGGGACGCTAGGTGGGGGAGGAGGGGTGGGGAGGTGGTTCAGCAGCATCAAATTCAGTAAGTGAAGCAGTGGTTTAAGCAGGGCTGCTAGCGCTTTAAATATGGTGCCAGTACCTGTGGTCATCTCCGCTGACGACACCATCGGCGTCTCGCTGCCTGCCTCTGTCCTCCAAAGGGATTAACCCTGCGCCTCCTGCATTCAATTGGGCCGACCGCTGCTGTAAAGCACAAACTGCTCCCTCAACCCATTCACATTTAAAATGGTGATTTGATAAGGGCTTCCATGGCTCACAGCCGGTAGTGCAGTTCAGATAGAGCTGCGACAATATCATATTTATTGTCCAACCAAGTGCTTCTCATAAGCACAGCTCTCTCCTAGAAAGAAGTGACTGGTGGATTTACCCTTAAAGTATAACCTACAGGAAGAGGAATGCTCTAAAATAGCAATTTTCTTTTTCTTCCAGTTTCTCTTTAATTTTCTCCACTTAATCTCCTTTTGAAGCTAGTGGTAAAGTGGAGTACAGTTTCATGGCTGGCAATAGTTCTCCTCTGTATGTCTCTCATATGGTTACTCTGCTTGGCCAATGATTGTCAGCAGTTTACTCAGCTTTCCTCATCCAGATAACAATGTAAACTTGTACACAACTGACCTGACCCCTGATGAATCAAAAGCGAGGATAAAAAACGGATGAAGTAAATCTTGAAGCCAGTTCAGGAAACATTTTGGGAAATTGCTGTCCGACTTCTTGAAGCAATCAAGCAAGGTTCCAGAGACACCTCATAATCATAGTGAATTATCAAGTTACCCTCAGTAATTGGAAACGTTAAAATGTGCAATTTCCATAGGGGCATCAGGAAATCTACTTTACGGATTGATTTGCAACCTTTTCATTTTTTAAGAACTGCAAAATGTAGTTATTAACTCTTGTGTGGGTGAATGAATTTGTGTATAGCTATCGCAACAAGCCATAATTATAAATGATAATTATTCAAGGAAATTTACGCATACATAAATATCTCATATATGATGTGATGAATGAAGTCTTGGTTATTTTCATTCAATGGCAGCCTCAGTGATGGCTGGGCTTGATTAATTAAGAATGTAGCCTTGCTGTCTCCATTTGTAATGGGGTCACACCTTTTTGTACTTAATTGAAGCATTCAACACTGAGCTGTCATTGCTCCCCAGCATATCTGAAGCTTCCTTATCACCCCGAAATAAACTTTGAATACCAGCAACGTTCAAGGTAACCACACGCAGTGCAGAGTTTGTTAACTGAGCAGTGATAAATGCTAATTGAAGATCACCATGTGCTTTTATTTAGAGCTCTTTGCCTCTCTAGAAAATCAGTAGCTCCAGCGTCAAGGAGATTAATCAGCTTGTGGCTGAATTTCCGAAAAACCCCATTGTGAAAAATGTACACTGTCCCCACCTATATACAAACAGTTCTTTGTGTGTTTCTTTAAATGTGTTTTATCTCAAGGGAGCCTTGATGCGTACAGCTAGTAAATATGACAAGACTAGAGATTTCAGTTTGTTGACATAAAGAATATGCCTCCTAAGAACCACAGAGCCATTTTAACAAGAGGTCACCCATTAGTAGTCCTCCAGCCAAACCTGAAACTTTAGTCATTCGGGATGGCTGAGTTTGATGAACAAGATTTCGAAAGATTTATAGTGCACCCAGCTATGTTGAGTTCAGGGTTAGGACCTATTGGAGGAAGCCTGATCCTTGGACAAATTTAATCCTGTTCTGAGCCACAATATGCATTTAAAACTCCATTTTTTATTTCAGTGCTTCATTGAAGTCTAATTTACAGCTTTAGATTCACATTTTATAGATTTAAATGTGACTGTAGCATACCTAATACGCAGAAAGTTAAAAAGGATGTGTTTTCCCACCAGCTGGATTATGGAGATGTGTGCTTTGCTGAAAAGCCTGCAATAGCACAAATGCAATTTAGTTCCTTTTGTGAAGTTTTTCAATTAATGGTTATACTGCAGGACAACAATACCAGAGGGAATGTGTAGCAGCTCTTATTGCAAGAGGTTTGATTAAAAATGGCTCCGTAGCAAATTGATTTGATTCTTGTTGAGGTGAACAATCTCAACGTTTCTCCAGGCCTGTCGTATTGACCAGCACATGCATCAGATTCAAATTAATTAATGTCAAAATGTGGTCCTGGTAGTGGAAGAGATCAAGTGTAAATAATAGGGACGGCAAATTCAGTTCGGATCATAGGCAGAATTTTCCCAGCTAGGTGGAGGCAGGTTCTGGAGAGTGTGTGTGGGAAAGTCCCGAAAATTGACTTTAGGTCGGGCTCCTGATGTGATCGTGCCTCCTTGCGGCTTTCCCCAGAGCAGGTTGCAAGTCCAGTGGGGAATCCCTGTGGGTCTGGACGGAAAGTAATTGAGGTACTTCAAAGGGCAACAGTCTTTCCCAACAGTACCCGTGTTCCAAGCTGTGCCTGCACCTCACCAGGTTGGAGATGGTGAGTGCACAGCGGGAACTCATTATAGAGTGAAACTGATGAAAGGTCATCAACCTGAAAAGTTAACTCTGTTTCACTCTCCACAGATGCTGCCGGACCTGGTGAGTCTTTCCAGCACTTTCTGTTTCAGATTTCCAGCATCCAGTATTTTGTTTACCATAGAGTGGAACTGACCTGATATGAGCAGTATAAAGAGTGAAACCGGCAAGCCTGAGGTCAGCCACAGTTATTTATTTATTTTTTTTATTTAAAAAAAGTGAAAGGCTTGTGCTGACAGGAGCAACTCCTCCAGCCTGAACTTACATACTGATTTCGCTGGGGACAGCAAATTTGTGCAATTTATAACTGTGAGATTGTAACATGGGGTTTACATATTCTGCAGCTGGTTGGACCTCTTAGGAGGAGGTGCAGCATCCTCCAGCTCAGCATCCACAGCAACAGGGGCAGCAACTCCAGGAGCAGCAGCAGCTGCCTTCTCCACAGCCACATGTAGCTGGATGGAACAGAGGGGATGGACACAGGGTTGCACCTCAAAGGAGGTGATAGCCTCAGCACAGGGTCTATAGGCCAAGGATATGCCTCCTCGACCTCTCTGAACAGCAGTGCCTCCAAAGGCACCGGCTGTCATGGCTGGGGGTCACAGACCTCTGCAGCTTCCTAGCAGAAGTCCTCCGCCCAAGAGGGACAGGTGGCCACCCATTGCCCATGGCTGTCAAGGCGACCACAGGCCTCAATCTTTTCATGTCTGAGTCCTTCCAGGGACCAGTTGCTGACATATGTAGGATCAGCCAAGTCACCAATACTTTGTTTGCAAGAGTTGCCATCTATATTCACTTTGAGCAGATGAGGCCAGTCAAACACAGAGGACTGTTGGCATTGCTTCCCTCGCAGGATTTCCGCAGGTCCAGGGGGTTGTAGACTGCATCCATATGGCAATGAAAGCACCGTCAGAACAGCCAGACATATTTGTAAATCAGAAGGGATTCCACTCCATTAAAGTGCAGCTGGTATGCGACCAATGAAACAGGGTAATGCAAGTATGTGTCGAGTATCAAGGGAGCTGCCGTGATGCATTCACCCTTCAGCACTCTCATGTCCTGAACCTTTTCTCTCGACCAGACAGCCTCAGTGGTTGGCTCCTGGGGGACAAGGAATACCTACTGAAGACCTGGCCCCAGTGAGGAACTCCAGCACAGAGGCAGAAGAAAGGTACAACCAGAGCCAAATTACCACCAGGGCCACAATAGAGCAAGCCATTGGCTTATGCTAAATGAGGTTCCGCAGCCTTGACTGATCTGGAAGTACCCTTCAATATGCCCCAGCAAGAGCATCCAGGATTGCAGTGGTCTGCTGTGCTCTGCACAACATGGAGCTGCAGAGAAGACTGGAGCTGGTGCCAGAGGAAGGTGGAGAGCGCCCGGCATCCTTGAAGGAGGAGCAGGAGGAGGATGAGCATCCTAATGCGCTGTTGGTGCCTGCAGCCGCCGATATACCTGCCAGAGTAGCCAGCAACAGCCTCACCCAGGCACACTTCACTCAAGAAGTGTACTTGCAGCATTGGATGCTTTCCATCATGACCCCTGTGCAAATTCTCCCACCCCCAGCAAACCTTCTCCCTACAGACAGCCAGACACCCATCACATTTACAGCCTTACCTCCTCATCAAGGCAGGTCCTGCCGTTCACTGGAATGAAACTGGTCACTGGGGAGCCAACAAAGTAGAGGCCATGACAATAAGTAATACACATAAACTCATTCTTTCATTCAAATAAACAGCATCAATGGAACACAGTAACAATATAAAAAGCATCTAAGTGATTCCCTTTGTGCAACTAAGATCTTTTCCTCATATGCTTTCCATTACTTCTACATGGTGCTTCCCGGGTCTTTAGCAGAGCTAGAGGTAGGCTGCTCATTCCCCTGCTCTGACATGAGATGCTAGTGGTGGACGTCCTCTAGGTTTTGGAACCCGTGAGAGCCCTGGCAAAGACTGTCCCATCTGTACTTGCGCAGGGGCAGACTCGGTCATACAGACAAGATGCAGTGTGTCCAGCTCTGTCGGGGGGTGGTGGGGAAGGGCAAGGGATGACAAGTGAAAGGGGGTGCCTTCTGAAGAGCCCCCACTGCCATCAGTCCTTTCCCCAACTTCCCTCTCAGGGCCCACCTGCACTTCCCTGTTAACCAAGGCTGGGAGTGCAGCTATTTGCATATGAGTGTGGGGTATAGCCACCAAGGCGAGGCTTTGATCGATGTTGTATAAACTGGCAGCCAGAGTGTGCAGCCATTGGTATGGGTCTCCATGAAACTGGCCACTCTTTCAATGGAGGTGGTCATCAGTGCAAATGCCTGAGGTATCACAGCACTCATACTAGAGATGGACTCTTCTATTTTTCTGTGCAAAGGTGTGCACTGCCTCTGGAAATTCTGACAGCTGCACACACATTTTCTGACCCCCAAAGCTAAGCATCTGTGTCCAGCTGAGCAGAGCTTGAAATATCCTGTGCCCTCCCACTGGGACTCTCCACTGCTGTCCGTGTCTCCAGCACCTGCTCCTGCTCATATGTGATGGGCTCCTCACCATGTGACATCCTATCTTACTGAGAAGCTGGACTCACCATGGTGGAGGGTGTTCAGAAGTCATGTGATGGTGCATCCTCAGATTCTGCTCCTCCTCTGACTGGCTGAATGGCCTCCTCCTGTGCCATAAATGACTCTGCGGCCTCCTCCCTCAACTCCTTTTCCAGCACCATAATGCACCTGTGGGAGATGAAAGACTCGAGTTAGCGATGAACCTAAGTGAAATAGGCGGCTGAATTTTTCAGAGGACTTTGAAGTCCTTCCACCGGGACTGTTCCAGCAAGCAGTCGGACCCTGGGGTTGTATTTGCTGCTGGTGGCCAATTAACAGGCCAACTCCAGGGCTGCAGTCCAATTGAAGATGGCTTCCCAACCTCCTAATCAGAGGACCAGCAGTTCAGCAGTGCCATCACTAGCAGTGGCCAGTGCTGAGGTTGCATGACCAGTAAGAGGGCACCTCAATGGCAGGGCACCCTTGAACAGAGATGTGTTTTGCTGGGGATGCAGGGACCAGGCAGGGAAAACACGGCAATCAGTTCAGGGGAGGGGTGGTTGTTTCGGTGGTGCCGCCTTGGGCATGGGGGTGACCATTGACACCGGGGGCCTCTCCTTGGGCCATGAAATGCCATCAAGGAGTGCCCATAGCAGCAACCCCCTCCCTCCTCCCCGCACCGCGGAACCCACTGGGAGGCTGCCAGGGTTTACCTGGCAGTCTCACCATGTGATGGTGGGCCTGACCGATGCGGGCAAAATGCCTGCAGGGATGCGAAGTGGCCCTTAATTGGGCAATGAATTGCCTCAATTGGTCGCCCATTGGGCAGCCATGCCATTAAGGATCCTGCGGCTGGCAATATGCCATGGCAGTGGAAAGTCATCGTGCTCCCCTCCTGACCCTTTCCCCCACCAAATTGCCAGCCCCCCTGCCTTCCAGTCCATCTCCAATGGGCTGGCAAAATTCAGCCCAGGGTTCCAAGTTAGCATTGTACAGATCATGACATTTAATGTATTGGTGACATTAATTCAACATGAGTGACAGTTAAGTGCCAAGTGGCAGTGTAATATCTAATGCTGTCACCAAGGTTACCCCCTTTCTCACCATTGCCAAAAGACTGTTCTGCAACCACCCTGTTGATCTCCAGGGTTTCCTCCTCCATCGTGGTCAGGATGGCCATGGCTGCAGCTCCACCCCTGGTTTTCTGCCTATCCCTGGACTTGTGGTCTCTCTTCTCCTGCAATGTGAAAAGGTAGAGTTAGGAGCGTGAGAAGTGAACCGATTGCTGAAGTTGGAGGCAAAATATTTAAGGAGGGTGACTGTGAGGAATGGAAACGAGAGGGCAAGGGGTTGCGATTGAGTGTTAGTGCTATCTGTTGAGATGGAGATTTGAGGAGGAGGCTTGAGAGAATGGAATGTAATCCCTCCCCAGGATAGACTGCTGCCACAGTTGTGGCCTGCTAAACCCTGTGGCCCCACTGGGGGAGACAGGGTAAGAATAGGAGGCCTCATGGGCCCCCGAGCAAGCCATCTCCAGGCACCTGCCGGGCTTGGCTTCAGCAGGGGGCCGTGGAAGATCCAGATGGCATCCCTAATCTGCCCACAAGTGGGCGCTTACATGCCGGCGGGGCAGGCCTTGCCACTTCCACTCCACCTCTGGCAAGATTGGGTGCCAACCCGATGCCCTCGGATCCTACCTTCCTTCTAGTCCCGCCATCAATGCTGCCTCGGCGGGACTGATAAGATTCTACCTGAGGTATCTGTGGAGAATTTACTCCAAGAAGAAGAGGTTGAAAGGCCGGTTGTGAATCTCTTTCTTGGAAGGTATCAGAGACCATTTACCAGAATGACCTGTATTGCCTTATCGAGAATATCTAACTTAAACCAAATGATATTTGCATCTGTGCCAAATAAAATTATTTTACTGTATATTTATTATTCCATTGGTAAATATCTCTTTACCCTCTAGCAAATAACATGGCAATAAATGTCACAAATGGTAGACTTTGTCCCCCTTGCATCAACGCTAATGGTACATCTTGGTAGAATTTATTAGGTCACAGCTACTTTTATTTCACTTGAATCCAAGCACACCTGATCTCTGGCAAGGCATTCACAACATCAGTCATAGCCTCCTATGCTTGCTGTCTGTGCTACAGTGTTGTCATCTGGCTGATTGCCCCAATAATATCACAAATGTGCCACCATACTGAAGGTACAAGTGCCCTGGGAGACAACCACATCTTATGTTACCTAGTGACTACAATGACTGATTGATATTGTTCACTCTTGGAACTTCTGGCATTAAATACAATTAAGTGCTAATTATTGTGTTAACAGGTGATTGCGGAGCCTTATTGTAGCTGTGTTCAGTTTAGCTGCTGGAAGTAATTACTTGGGCGTTGGAATTGCTATAAGCAAAATTGGAGGCAAGTACTACTTTGTGAGTACAAGAGCAATTTCATTTAGTAATGGACTCAGCACATTTTTCACCCACTTCGTTCGTTTGTTGGTGTCACTTCTTCCCAGTAGGTTAACTGCCATAGATCTACACCTCTGTCCGTCCTTTGCTGCCCTTACACATTCCACATAGGTCAACTGCATCCAGTCCATTGTATCCATCATCTATTCCAGCACGCAGTTGTGATCCCAACTTGCACTATGGGGCTGAAACATGGACAACGTATAGGAGGCACTTCAAAGCACTGGAGTCATTTCATCAATGCTGCCTGCGAAAGATCCTACATATCAAGTGAGAGGACAGGCGCACTAATAACACAAGCAGGCACCACAAACTTCGAGGATATGATTACTCACCAGCAGCTTCGTTGGGCTGATTATATAGTTTGGATGTCAGATACCAGGCTCCCAAAGCAGGTCTTCTTCTCCCAGCTCAGTCAGGGAAGACACACCAGAGGAAGACAAAAGAAGCGCTTCAAGAAATTTGCTGAAAGCGAACATTACGAAATGCAAGATTGACATCAGTTCTTGGGAGACCATCGCCCTGGACCGAACCAGATGGAGGTAGAGTCTGTGGGAAGGATCCCAGCATTTTGAGACCCACGACGACAAAATAAAGAGGAAAAGTAAGAGCGGTGGAAAGAACAAGCCATGACCCGAACTAATAATACACAAGCAGACATCCGACATGACAACAAATGCCCTACATGCTATAAAGTCGGTAGATCCTGAATTGGCCTCATCAGCCAACTTCGGACTCATGGAAGACAATCATCCTCGCCTGCGAGGGATAGCCAGTACTCACTTCTGCTTCCCTCTCCTGTGTGTTCCGTTGATCTTTGCTTCCAATAATTGTCTCTGTCTATCTTCTGTTCTAATGGTGTGATTGAAATACTGTATCTTTTGTAATGAGTTCCTTGTGTTGCCTGATGCAACATAAATGAGATGCATGGAGTCCAGTTGGTTGAAAATCTCAAAACAGGTTTATTACAGCTAAACCATTATATACAGTACAGAGCAAACTATTTACAGAACCTTCATCTAGGTGTTAGAGCTGCAGAGTGACTCTGGCTTGAAGTCACGTGACTGCATCCGGTACTTAGCTCATTAGCATACTAAGATCTTAAAGGGACATCACTCTTAAAGGGGATGTTGGTGTGATTGCCTTTCTTTCCAAAGATAAGTCTTACATGCTACAAGTTAAAAACACATAACATTAGATAACATCAAAACTCATTATACAGGATACAGATTATAAGATTTTACAAGTATAAGGAAAGGGATCGTGAAATTTACCAGTGCAGAGGCATAAAGGTCCATACATCGTTTTGGTGGTTTGACAGCTCTTGCTTGGGAAATTTGCATCTTATCTGTTGCTGTCCTTTCTGACGTTTCTCCTTCTCTGCATTCGATTTCTGTTGCTCTGCCTTCAGCCTGCTAACATACTCTGTTGCTTTTCTCATGATGACCACTTTTGAGGCCTTGTCATTCTTGAAAAGTTATGGCACTTCATTTCGAAGAGCCAACAGACAATGCTTCAACTCATTCCTCCTCTGCCTCTTCAGGACATTGTGTGTCCTTTGCCTCTCCTCATCTTCTGCATCTGAAGGCCCAGGGCTCTGAGTTGAGGTCTTGTTGGGGGAGAAGTACTTGGTCTCATGGAGATATCTGTCTGTTCTGGCTTGTGGTGCTGGTGATTCTTTAAAGAGCAGAAGTGAGGGCGCAGCATAGTTGTGCTGTTGCTGGATTTCCATACTGCACCATTTGATGCTGGCCAGTGTTTGCGAGCGGGTTCTGGGCTTTGAAAATTTTCCCTTGGCAATGCTCCCCACTGCAAGCCTTTGCTTCTCAGTGGTTACAACATCAGTCTCTTCTTCTGAGTGGCTGGAGAGTAAAGAGGTACTGCCTGTTGACAGAGAACTTTCACCATCTGAATTTGGATCTTCATTCTCTTGATGTGGCGAAAGCTTTCATGTGTGACTTCATCATTAGGTTCACAATGTGGAATGCCTGCTTGTCTATGGCTGAAAATTGCTTCTTTCTGAGTCTTCTCTCAGGTCTGTTTCGCTGTGGACTTGCAGGTATCTGGTGCTTTCCTTGCTGCTGTTGCCTTTGCTGCACCTGTTGTCTGTTTGTTTGTGTTATATTGTGACTTCTGGCTGCGTCTTTGAGGCCAGATTTCTTGCATCGGCAGGCCCAATGTCTTTCTGCATCACACACCTTGCACAGGTCTTGCAATGTAGGACAACACCATGGTGAGTGGGACCAACCACACTTACCACACAGCTTGCTTGCTCTTTTCGACCTGGTTATTGTGCCGATACTGCTGGCTTCACCTGGTGCTTGAAGATGCTGTTGTCCAGCTACAATGAGGATCTCAAGCAGGTTTATTACAGCTAAACTATTATATACAGTACAGAGCAAACTATTTACAGAACCCTCATCTAGGTGTTACAGTTGCAGAATGACTCTGGCTTGAAGTCACGTTACTGCATCCTGGTACTATGCTTATTAGCATATTAAAATTTTAAAGGGACATCACTCTTGAAGGCAATCATACATCTTTCACTCCTTGATGTTATGCAACAATATTCTCTTTTCTCCAGCCATTTCCAGCTCTTCCTCATTAGTCTTTCTGTCTGTTTAGGATATGTGGAACATCCTCCTATATGTCCACATCTCGAATGCATTCAGCTTATCAATAGTGTGTTTGTTGTCCATGTTTCCGAGGCATATAACATTGATGACAAAGTGTAGCACCTCAGCATTCTTTTCCTAAGATTCAGGTTCTGCTCCTTTGATGTGAACATGTCCTTCATTCTGACAAAGCTGGTCTTGGCTATCTCAATTCACCAACTAAGCAGCTTTTATTTTAGGTTAAGCATAATTTAGCACCTCTGACTTCTAATATGTCGGTCTTGTATAACTGCTGGTAACTTCAAAGTAAATTTACCAGGCTCAATAAGGCCAGCCAGCTTGAAGAACTGTGGGATGATTTTAACCCTACTCACCTAGTGAAAACCAGATGGGTGAGCAGTTAAAATCAACCTCTGTACTTATCCACCATGGGGCCATTGAGAGCTTATCGTTTGGGATTTTAAACTGCTCAAATGAGCGGGTGACAAGAACACCCACCCAGAAACTGGTGGGATCCATTTTTAAACCTGCACATCAAGTTCCAATAATGCCATCGGAACCCGACTGTAAACTTAATTAAGTGGACTATATGGGAAACAAGAGTGAGCTTCCCACCATGTCAATCTAACGAGGAAGAGGGTCAGGGTAAGAGGCCCAAAAGGTAAGTTTTTAAAAAACTTTTTCTCTAACTTTGCTTGTGGACCAGGAGGAGCAGGAGCAGGATTATCCAGCCACAAGTCCACCTACCCCGTTCCTGAGAGAGAGAAAATCGTGGGACGGCCCTGGCAACAGATCCTGTCACTTTCCTGGTCAAAGCTAGTGGCCTCTGTCTTATCCTGCTGACCTCCTACCCAGAGTGAGTGGGAAGTCAGCCAGCAGGATTTAACTGGGCCTCTTTTCTGAAGCAGCAGGTGAATTTCTAATTAATACTGGTCCTCACCCACTGAAATCTGGCCCAGAGTTAAAACTGGGCCATTGGTGAAACGAAAATTGTTCTGATCATCTCGCAAGTTTTCTTTGGGGGTTGGCAATAAACATGCATTAGTATTCAGTAACACCAGCATGGCATGTAATATTACAGCAGCTTCAGCACATTTTAAGGCCCAAGCAGCTTCCATTCAAGTCCCTACAAACAGCTTCTTTCAAATATTTTTTATCATATCACAGCATCACTTGCAAAATCAAAGTTACTCTAAAAGATTAAAGTTCATTAAAAGTATTTGTGATACTTCTGGATATGATAGATAACTGTAAATTTTGAATCATATCTGCAAGTGAATGCCGACCACAAACAAGACTACTGTGGCTAAAGTGCTTTTGTAGCTCTGTGAATATCTCCAGGTGGTATGATGGATACTTATTATGGCGAGGCTGTTTATATATTGGTTATTGCCTTTTTTCCCATATCAGAAAGATTTCATTTATTTGTTGGATATTTATTTTGAAAAATATCAATGTACGCAATATTGAACACAGCATTCAGTGATTTTAAAAATCTCATGTTAGTTTAATGACTCAAATCAATAATCCCTGAATGTCACACATTGCTCAGTTGGTGTTCCATAAATGTGTTATCTATTCTGACAGGGAATGAATTGCAATTTTCTCTTCTTTTAGTTAATGCACTGTTTATCCTTCACTGTTTCAAATCCATTTAAGAATTTCACTTCTAGACACCCCTCAGTGAATTGTTTGTGATATTGTTTACAGTCACATTGAAAAAACATACAATTTGCAAATAGTCTGTCCGTTAATGTCAATGGAATGTATGAACACTAGCAAAGTAATCCTCAGCTGGAAAGCACACTTGCTTTTTAAAGCAGCAGGCCCTCAAAGTACGGACTATGATAATGAATCTTGCCTTGTCTGTCTGTGATTGACAGCCTGTTCAGTTTGATTTATGTATATACAGAGAAATGGGTACTGTAGCATATAGATTTTATCCACAAATGTGGAAAATCTGATAGTTCATGAGTGATGAAGTCACGAGAGAATTATCAACCTCTTCCTTGTCAGTGCTCCACTGGGGTTTTGGTTTGTACCATTCAGTTTTGATTTACCTTTAATGAGCACAGAGGGTGTTTTAGTACTTCTCAATAGGACATGTGACCTGCCTTTCACTTCTCTTCAGAAAGAAATGCTTACCAGATTGAACATGTGCTCAGTGGAGGAAGAATTACTTTGATGGGAGCATTTCAGCCCAAAATAAAGCAGACTACAGCTGTGGGTGGTGGAGCTATGTTGTGGTATTTAAATTTGTGACTCAGTGAGTGAAAAAGATGTTTTTTAAAGCTGATGTATAAAGTTGAAATGATCAGTCTTTTTCACCCTCAAACTGAAGGCTGCCTCTATGATTTAGACAGTTGTGCTGCTTTCAACAACAACTTGCATTGCTATACTGCCTGTAACAAAGTAAAACGTTCCAAGCTACTCCAGAAGAGTGATTATCAAATAAAAATTTCACACCAAACCACATAAGGAGATATCAGGATAAGTAACCAAACGCTAGGTCAAAGAGGTAGGTTTTAAGGAGAACCTTAAAGGAGGAGCGAGAGGTAGAAAGGGGTTGCAGTTTAGGGAGGGAATTCCAGAGCTTAGGGTCAAGGCAGCTGAAGGCATAGCCACCAGTGCTGGAGCAATTAAAATTGGGGTGTGTAAGAGGCCAGAATTGGAGGACTGCAGAAGCCTCAGATGATTGTAGGGCAAGAAATGGTTACAGAGGTAGGGAAGGGTGAGGCCACAGACAGATTTGCAAACAAGGATGAGAATTTTAAAACTGAGGCATTGCCGGACCAGGACAGAATGTAGGTCAGCAAGCACAGGGGTGATGGGTGAATGGGACTTGGTGCAAGTTAGGACACAGGCATCAGAATTTTGGATGGCAACAAGTTTACAGAGGGTGCAAGGTGAGAGGCCAGACAGGAGACCATTGAAATAGTCGAATCTCGAGGTAATAAAGTGGGGCTGACAAGTAACTGTGACACTGAAGTAAACATTATTATTACAGTAAAAGCTCATTGTCATGGTAAGTGTACTTTGAAAACATATTAACTATAATTTACTAAAATATGTATGAAAACTCTTTTGATTCATGAAACGAAGCATTCGTCCCATTCATTTTGTCACCTAGATTTTCCACTCCTTCTGGTCCCACTTCTACTGTTTTCTGACCCATCTTCCTCCTTCCATTCTTTTTCATCCCGAGTGCTTAGTTCACAATTCTCAATTCCATGTGACCCATCGACTCCCTAAAGCATTTTCCCATCTATCCTGATAGGTACTAGCAATGTAGTACTTGTTAGTTACTTTCTTGCCGCATATTCTGAACTTTACAAGGGAAGGAGTTTTAAATTAGTGTGTTAGTAAAAAAGCATGTGCAAGAACAGGAGGCCAAAAGACAAATCACATTGAGAAGTGCATGTGAGAGTCAGAGAGAGAGAACGATTTGACAAATAGAAGAGCAAGGAGTGACCAAATGAGTGAGAGAGTAGGTAATGCTCAGAAAATAAACAGGTCTGCTGTGCTGGAAAGGTTCATTTCTTACAAAGGTGTACTTACCAATACAGAAGGTTATGATATTCTCTTGAATATCAGATGTTCTGAGAATAGGTTATTGACCTGAAATGTTGGGGAAATTTTTAGGTCCCACCAGGGCCAGGAACAGAAGTGGCCAGCTAGTGTGCTGGTTCCCTGGCTCCATCCCCACCCCTGGGCTGTTTTCCTGGAGGCAGGATGGGGGTATGGCAGGGCTATCCACCTACATGCGTCAAGTAACCAATTGAGAGTTAATGGCCATTTAAGTGGCTCAATTGGGCTGTGGGCAGGAGGGCAGTTCACCATCCCCGCAACTGGCAAGATGGCACGGCGGCAGGAAGACGACGGGCACACCACTCCCACCTTTCCCAGCCATTTTACAGGCCCTCCGGCCTCCCAGCCCATCCTCAAAGGGTTGGTAAAATCCAGCCCAAAATCAGACCTACTTTAAAAGGATGCACACAGCGTTCAATGGAGCAAACATTATCATCAAACAAATATTATTATACAGTTACATCTTCGGATGTTAGAAATCTATATATTTAGGGTGAGAGAACAGGTGAGAGATTAAGCAAATGATGGCTCCGTTTATGAATCAATAGGGAAGGAAGAGACTCTTAAGTCAGTACATCAGACTGTCAATCAAACTTAACAAGTGTAGCCCAAGAGTGGATTCTTTCCCTCATAACCTCTTCAGCTTCCAGACATTCTGTAGTCAACTACAATCATTTTGTGATTCACAGCACCACTGTGGGCTACAGAATCACAGCATTGGTCTCACAGCTCTTCAAACCTCATTCCTGAACATTCTTACTTTGCAGATTGGACTAATGTCCAAACTGAATTCAAACACTGATTCCAGAGGTAACATCCTGACCAAATTCACCATCCATTCTCCCAATTTATCAAATCTTTTAAAGATTTAGAATGCATTTCTGCACACTGCTCGTTCATTTGTTTTTGCCACATACATGAAAATCATCTCACACTGTTCTGCATGAAGCAGCTCAGCTATGGCTTCATGTGCATCAGTATTCAAGATAACATTCCTGTATGAACAGGAAATGCTAGTCGTCTGTGTGTGCTTGTAGCCTTTGATCTATTGAAAATACCTTCTTAACGGTAAGTTAATATAAATTTAAACATAAGCAATAAAAACATTCAAAAATGTAATTACAGCTATTATATATTCCACTTCAAATAGGTACTTATTTCAGGATAATCAAATTTATATTTCCATGTTAGCACCATTGGATTCATACTGTACATTTAACATGGAACTCTTCAAGCTATCGATCTTATCATAATAAGGCAGACGAAGGAGACAATAAAATCTAGAGATCTTTAATTTTTCCAATTTACTGAGAGAAATGAAATGATTCATATTTAAATCTCAGTCAGTGCACTTTGCTGGTGGGTGAGCTTTTAATTTAGATTGAACAAGGATTATTGCTGCACATTTTGATTTTGGAATAAGTTTATATTAATCCATTGGAAACACTCACCTATATCTATTAGAGAACATAAATGTTTTCCAGTATTTAATTTTAAAACATTTATATGTTGAATGTTCTGACAATGTTGTAAAGTAAGCTATGGTGTTGCACAGCAACAAAACTATCCTTTTTCCCGCCAAAAAAAACCCCAAAAGATAAATTGCTACACCAGGAAACATCCATTTACCATCCTTATATCATTGGTCTTTGACTGCTATCCTCACAAATTGTTTTTTTAACTGCAGATTCATGTCTATTGGGAAGTAAAGCAGAGACTGTTCAATGGATTTCACTTGCCAGTGACATCTCATCACCAAACATATTGATGAACATGCTATTTTCACAATGTGATTTGCAAGTTAATTGTTTCTTAAATTAATCCTAACTCGAAAAGCATGCACTAAGACTCTGACTGACTTAGACCTTTCTGCAGGGGTCAGCAACGTGTCCGTGGTAATAATTTTGAGGTCCCTGACTGGCAATTTCAGAAATGAGAAATTTCCCATTGACTTCTTCTTTCCAGACAAGTCCGACTAAAAAAATTTCACAGCCGTCAGTTTCACAGCTGGCAGGTGTTTCGAGCGGTAACAGCGGCTTCCAAACTCAGGACAAGTTCGGGTTTTTCTGGTGGGTTCCGATTTTTTTTAAAAAGCCTGCGGTAAACCCCGAACTTATCCTGAGTTTGGAAGCCGCTATTCCCGCTCCCAGTACCTTTCAGTGTGAAACTGAAACTGACGACTGTGAATTCTTTAAAAAAAAACTGACCAATCACAAAGCTGCTCTGGGGAGCAACTATCAAAGAGAGGCAGAGGCAGAGGGAGAGAGGGAGGGAAAGGGAAGAGGGAGAAAGGGAGGTGGACAGAGAGAGAGGGAAAGGGAAGAGAGAAAGAGAGGGAAGAGGGAGAGAGGGGAGAAAGAGAGAGGGAGGGAGAGATTGGGGGAGAGAGAGAGAGAGGGAGAAAGGAGAGGGGAGAGAGAGGGGGGAGAGGGGGAGAAGGAAGGAGGGAGAGGAGATGGGGGAGAGGGATGGACACAAAGAGGGGAGAGAGAGAGGGGGAAGAGAGAGGGGGAGACGGATGGACACAGAAGGAAGAGGGGGAAGAGCGGGGGTAAGTGATGGATACAGAGAGGGGTTAGGGATTGACAGCGAGGGAAAGATAGAGCGAGAGGGTAGAGAAAGAGAGAGTGTAGAGAAAGAGATCAAGATCACACCTGACAGATGGACATCCATCCAGATTCTCCGCATCGTTACATCAAGTGTGCAGGCAGAGATTGACAACTGGTGCAAGCAATAGCAATGCTAGGTGACTCACAAAATAGGGAGAAATGTGTTAAATGCATTTTAAATTGGACTGTGCTTGATGGCATTAGGTTGGCTATATACTTTATATACAAATTAGTTGCCCCATGTCTGTGGCTGAGTCAATAATTTTGTCAAATGTCCATGATGCAACATGTTGGTACCTATCTCTGACTTTCTGCCATCTTCAACCATCCCCTAATGTTGTCAGTTAAGTCAAGACTTCTTATTTGCATTATCCATGTAACACTCAATATTATAATTGTATTCATCGAACATGTGAGGCTGGATTCTAAGAGTCCGCCGCCAAAGTAGGTGGCAGACGTAAAAAAATGTGCTCCATCCGCACGGGCACTGCGTCATGGAGCCGCCACAATTTCAAACTCGGTGGCACATTTACATGGCTGCGGCGCCCACCCCCTGTGATCACGTGGAGGGAGCAGGTGAGCTGTCGCAGGCAATGGCATCCAGTGCCAATGCGCAGGCACCATTTTTAAAGGGCTTATAGCCCTTAATGGAAATTTTAAAATGAAAGGGCCAGGTCCGACCAATCCGCAGCGATGTCACCCCACTCCCCTCCCCCTCCGGCACAGAGAAACAATCCTCCTTCCCCCTTCCCACAGGTGCCGCGCCACATTTGCCCGAACAGGGATTCGAAGGCGCAGCATTGTCAGCCGCCCAAATGAAGATCAGTGCAGCGATCAAGGAGGCGACAGGACCCTCATTAAATCAGGTATGTAAATCCATTTACATATTTAAATGGGGGTCCTGTCGCCAAGCGGCGGGGTGGCTGCCATGAGGCCTCGCTGCCACCACTGAGATTGTCATGGGACCTGTTGCTGTTGGGGTCGGTGATGGGCTTCGGCTGCAGCGATCTTCATTGCCCCTCCACCAATGTTCCCGACGGCGGAGGGGCTTTAAAATCAGCCTCTGATGTTTATAACAATAAATTAAGCTCATTGATTTAGGAGTCTCAAATGTCACCACTGCAAGTATTATCCAGCAGTGCTGTTGATGTTGCAAGCATCTCCAGGAATATTTTAGGGACTAAAAACTTTGCAGATCTCAAATTTGACTTTGTTAGATTCTCTGCTTATGGGGTGTCCAACCCATAGCCCATGGGCTTAGTCCAGTCCAGTTTCCAATCTACAGAGCTGTCCTTTGGCCCCGAATGGAAACAACTGATTATTTGGGTGGCCTCATGGAAATTTTGTTTAGAAGAGACAGTGGTGAAGAACTTGCAAAACTGCAGGCCCCAACTGAAGGAGGAGAGCACCAAGAGATGGATGTTAATTCAGTAACCTCATGTTGACAAAGCCGATAGTGCGGACTATGATTATTTGTGCTAAATTCCCACAACCCACTGGTAGATCAGCTGTTTCTACCGTGGGGGTTCAGAGATAAGGGACAGGATTTTTGGGAAGGCTGGAAAGGGGGAAAAATGGCTACCCGCCTGCAAGCAGTGGGTAGCTAGTTAAGGTGATTAAAAGGCCAATTAAGGCCATTGATCAGAGGCCGACTGGCAGCAGGCCAGTGGGCCAGTACTCCAGGATCACTTTGAGGCCTCCTCCCCACTCCCACCCCCATCTGGCCATACTACGGCCACAGGCCGCCCAGTAGAGGGACTTCCCACTCCACAATGGTGGCCCAGCAGCTGTGGCCATTTTTTATTTCAAATATTTTATAAGTGCTGAGAGAACGCTTCAAGATGAACATGCCCTCTCTTTCCCTTACTTGCAATGGCAGGCTGCAGCTCCTTCCTTGCTGGAGGGCCTCCTCTTGGCCTTCCAGTTTCGAGACCCTGCCACTGTCCTTAATTGGATGGCAAGCTTGCTCTGGCCGCAAATTGGCCAAGCAAGACAAAATCGATGTCGGGTGACTGCTCCTGACAGGTTGCGGGGTTGGGACCCGTATTTGATCACAATGTCATAGGTCCCACCTCAAAACGTAAAATCCTGCCTTAGCACTTTTCCTTGATGCTCAACCCATCTGATCTGACTTACTGGTGGCTCTACTACAGGTGTGAGAGTGTATTGGACATCTGGAAACGGCTTGCTGATTCAGGGTCACAAAGCTGAGGATGATAGTACCCTGACCCAAAAAATGAGCCCAAAGGCAAGAGACTCTTAGAATCCCCTTCAACCTCCCAGCATCCACTTCCACAGTACATTAGATGCAGTGCCCAGCCTGTGGAAATATACTGATCTTGATGCTGCTGTTTCTACCCACTCCTCACCTACTGTCACCTCTAACTGGGCTACTTGTCTGAGTCCCAGTGCTGCAGATAGATAGGTTAATACAGAAGAGCAAAAAGGAAAAGACATGAAAAGAAATAAGAAAAGAATCAGTAATAACGGCAGTGCAGAGAGACAGAAAAGAATTTGGTCAGAGAAAGAGGGAAAGGTGAAGGTGGAAAGACAGACGCTGAAGTTAAGTTGGAGAGATGATGTGGATATAAGAGCGTGAGGAAGAGAGATATTAAGTTAAAGGAAGGCAGAGGATGAACTTAAGGAGGAAAAAGACAGAAGTGAAAAAAGTGGAGAGAGATGTAATTAAAGGAGGAGAGAGCAATTTTGAATCCATGTATAGCGCAGGCCTCAATATCTGTGGTCTAAGCATTGTGGCATAATTGCCATGATATACCCTCTTGTGCCCTTCTACACTGGCCCTGCCAAAAATAGCACATAGATTAGAAACAGCAACTGAAGACTAAAAGCCTCTGGTTTCCGTGATCGTATATCCTCACTCGGAAGTGGGGTAGGGGCATGGGGAATAACTGTTCTATCTAATGAACTAATCAATCAGATATAAACACAGTCCTTATGGCAAATCAACTCTATATTTATGCTTGTTCCTGGCCATCAGTTCAATCTTTAAACATCAATTCTAAATGCTTCCTGAGCAGTATCACATTTGGTCGTTGGGCACGCTCCTCTTAATCTGCCTCTGTGGTGTATTCTAATTATTTTCCCAGCACATTGTGGAATATTGGGAAGCTCAATGGTCAAACCTAGGGGACAGTATTTAGTCCAATATGAGGGTGGTAAGGGAGATGGGCAGGTACGGAATTTCACAATGCTGACTGGCATGTCAGTTCCCAGCCATGGTCCCAACTCTCGGCCATTTTCTTGGAGGTCAGATCGGGCGAGGCTACCTGCCCACAAGTGGCAGTATCTTGTTAAGCCAATTAAAAATCCAATTATGGCCATTGATCATAGGCCAACTGGAGGGCCCCCCAGAGTGTCAGGAGCATGGCAGCCGCCTGGAGGCAGCTTCACGGCAGCAGACCGAGGGAATAGCACTCCAGGATTATTTTGAGCAGCCCCCGTAACCTGCCATACCTACCTGGCCACAACTGTGATCATAGGGCACCCTGTGGAGGTGTTCCCCACCACAATGGTGGTCTGGTAGCTGTAGCCATTTTTAATTTCAAATATGTTAAAAGTGCTGAGAGGGAAGCACCCTCTCTCTCCCCTACCTGCAATGGCAGGCTACAGCTCCTTCCATGCTGGAGGGCCTCCTATTGGCTCTCCAGCTTCAAGGGCCTGCCTGTAGTCCTTTAATTGGATGGTGAGGGCACCCTCTGGCCACTAATTGGCCAGTCCCACAAAAATCATCGTCAGGCTGCTGCACCCCAAATGGTACGGTGTCGGGACCCACTTTTGATGCTGATGTCAGGGTCCCGACCCCAAACTGAAAATCATGCCCGTGGTGTTTGTTGCCAAAGTTGCCATTGCAATGAAATCCGGGCCACCCAGATGGTGTGAATATGGGAGTATTGTGTTCACATGTCATGTACTTGCACAAGCGCAAAATGATGTGACTAAGAGTGGAAACAATACCGTCTCTGAATATGCAATTTCTTGCATGCTTTGCTCAAGTTGGAACTTAGCTGGCAGGGCAGGCTGGGCAGTGAAATGTTTGGGAAGATAGACCTGAAGTTGGGTAAGTGTGTGAGGGCCAGGGAGGATGAATTGATATATGGGAGAAAGCTGCTGAAGCAACTAGAAGATGATAATAAAAGCAAAATACTGCAGATGCTGGAAGATGATAATGTTCGACGAAATGAGGAAGTGCACAACTTATTCTTACTTGCTTAATCTTTATGTTCTTTTTGTTAAATTATTTTAGGGTGAGGAACTGCCAAATCCATGGAGCTCCATGGAAATGTTAAAGATTTTAACAACAAATATCACCACCCTCCATATAATTCTGAACAGTGTGAACAGCTGGAACTCAGAAGAAACTCAGACCAAATTATTTCAGTTACTACAGCCCAGAAAGTCTTCTACTTTATCATCTTCTGCTTTCTTTTACCAAGCTAAATATCAACGCAGCAAGCTGAAATATTATTGAATCCATCTGCTTTATCTTCTTCAAAATCCTCAGATGTGGCTTTTAAATTCCTGAGAAAATCTAAGTAAAATTATATCTACTGGATGGCCCTGATCCACTCCCTCTTGTTATTCAAAGAATTTAATTAAGTTTGAGAGATACGACCTATTGCCAACTATCCCTTGTGCCTTCTACACTGATTAGACAAACTTTGAAGTAAAATCTTTTTGAGTATTCTCATAACCAGTATTCACATGTCTCGTGTATATTTTGTTGAATTATATCCCACTTAAGGTTTATAGATGGATATTACAATTGCTACTCTAATCTGCAGGCACAGCTATTATTAATATGAAGCATGTTATCCAAGATTTTTTTAAACCATGGTATAAGTTTTGTTAATTCTGTTACAGCATGTATCGGGTTAACCATCAGCATTTTTTTCTCTCAGAAGTCATACTCCAGCCTCATTTGCAACAATTAGTTATTCAAAGACAGATGTAAGGGAGGGAGAAAGACATTGAATTCAAATACAACCATCTGTTGGGGTTTGTTTAAATGTATGTTTGATCAGCAGCTATATTTTGAATTTAACAGTTACTTAAATTTGCTTGATTCTGGACATTTTTTTGAAAATATTTATCAGCCTATCTTTTTCATACGTGAGAATCTGTAGGCTTTGAAGACAGCGAGTCAGGCAAGGGGTTTTCATAAATGGTAAGATAAGGAAAAGCACTGCTGCGTAAAAATATTATTTGTACCATAATTTAGCACTACCATATAATAAATGTACTGAGATATCCAGTCAACTAGTTCTTCTTTCTACTACAAATGGAGCTAGCTAAACTTAACTACTGTGAACAGATAGTTTGTGTTACTACTACTATTCACTTGTTGGATTACTAACTAATAAATTTGTCTGACAGTTGAAGCCTAAGTCAAAAGAAATGTTCAGGCTGCTGTGGGTAGGGTGATGGACAAGTAATTTTCACATTGGGCATGGACAAAAAAACTAAAAGTTACAAATTGGTCAGCTATACACTGTGCTCAACTTTCCTTTCCTCTGATGTCAATGGAAAGGTAAATCAGGTGAGGTGTTTCACAGGCTGCCAGTCCACAACTACCAATTTTATGCTCACACTGAAAGTAAAATGTACCTGCCAGGAGGATTACATGAGGGCAATAAAATTAATAGCTGACAGAAATTGATGGGGGAGCTCAGTTCATTCCCAGGCAATGCTATAAATGTCCCAATATATCTGGGAAAGTGAAAACATTCTTTCTGGGATGTAGAGAGCTAGGCTTCTGAAATATGAAAGTCAAAAATCCCGAGAGTAACTTGAACCTCCTAGAGATATTAGAGTTGAATGTCCATGGATGTTTTCCTGATCATCCGCTGCAATTTCAATGGAATATATGTGCAAACCCCAGGGAAACGGCATAAACAAAATTTATGCCATCTCTTTGGGGTTTCCACATATCATCCACCAACGTTACAGTGAACGGTCAGGAAACCACCTGCGGAAATTCAACTCAATTAACAAAAGTCTTGGCTATTTTCTCATTAATTGCCTTAAGGATTACTGGATGTATCGCATCTGCTCCAGAAATTCTCTGGACATTTATATTTTTACCATATCATATGCTTTGCTGATCTCTATATTTGTTGGATTATTTTGTTAACTTGACAGGAATACATCTACAACATTCAGTCTTGAAGACTTATCTAAATATTTCATTGAATAAATTAGCCATTTTCTCATACTCCATAATATTTCTAATAAAGACTTGCATTTATATAACGGCTTTCATCACCTCAGGACTTCTCAAAGTCCTTTACAGCCAATGAAATATTTTTGAAGTGTGGTCAGTAAGCATATGTCTTAAAGGAACTTATCTAGTTATTTGCACTCTTAATTTACAGAGAGGGGAAAGACAACTTTTGATCCCTTTTGCTGCTATACCCATTCAACCCTCTTCCATCTTGTAATACTTATTTTAGCTTCCCCAATTGATTGCTGCACTACTCTCATTCCTCATCACTTTTTGATTCTTTCTCTCTCATCACAATATTTTAGGTTATTTTTAACTTCTTGTTTCAACCACAGTTTTTTTGATCTCATTATTTTTCTTCTTCACACAAGGAAACACTTTCATTTTACATCCTATAAAGCAGCATTTTAAAAATCCATTTTCCTTCCATTTTACATTCTAATCCTGTCTTTCATTTAATCCTCTTTAGACCTCTTCTGAAATCTTGCATGACTGTGCTTTTTTAAGCTTCAACAGGATGTTAAACCATTCACCATAGCATTTCTGCAGCGACTGAATTGTTCAAACAAACCCTCACCTCCACTTTTGATGCCCTAGTCCACAATAAAATCATTACTCTCTCGCACCCTGGCTGTTCCCCCGGTACAGCTGTCATCGCCACTCCCTTAAGTCCAAGGGACGCAGACTTGAAATGATGTGGTGGGCAACTGATTTATCCATTCACCACCAGATCTGACTGGACCACATAAAGCAATATCGGGTCCTGCCCTCATCTGCAAAAACTGCTCACTCCATTCCAGGATCATCCTGGAATGCAGAGATAGTTCCCAGCTTCTTTCTTCTACTGCAAACCATCTTCCTAAACACCTCTCCCCTGTCTCCTCCACACTCACCTCCAACAATAAGTGCGAGGAACTCTTGGATTTCTTTGTCACCAAGATTGAGACCATCCAATAAACTGCATCTGCAATTTTCCTCCCTTCCCCAAGCCCCCAGGCCAAACTTCCTCTCAGGCGGTCACCTGCCCTAGCCCTGAACTTGCATCTTTCTTTAGTTTCTCTCCTATCTCTCCTCGTAGCCTCTCCAAGCTCAGCTTGTCCATGATACCCACCTCCTGTTCTCTTGAGTCTATTCTCACTAAACTGATGATTACCCAGCTTCCCTTCCTGGCTACCCTGTTAGCTGACATTGTTAACAGTTATTTCTCTTCAAGTTCTATCCCTCTTGGCTTCAAACCTGCCGTCATCATCACTCTTCTCAAAACAAAACCCTGACCCATCTGTCCTTGCAAACTCCCAGCCCATCTCCAACCACCCCTTCCTCTCCAAATTGCTTCAGTGTGTTGTTGCCTCATAAATTCATGCCCTTCTTTCATGGAACTCCATGCTTGAATCGCTCCAATCAGGTTCGCACCACTACAACAGTACCGAAACAGCTCTTATAAAAGGTACAAATGACATCCCATGTGACTGTGATGAAGCTAAATTGTCTCTCCTCATCCTACTCGACCTGTCAGCAGCCTTTGACTCAGTTGATCACACCATCCTCCTCCAACGTCTCTCCACCATCAACCAGCTTGGAGGAACAGCACTCACCTGGTTCCATTCTTATCTAATCTAATCGTAGCCAGACAATAGCAATTAATCGTTTCTCTTCCCATTCCTACAGTTACGTCTGGTGTTCACCAAGCATCTATCCTTGGTCCCCCTCCTATTTCTCATCTATGTGCTGCCTCCCGGCGACATCATCTAAAAACATGTTAGTTTCCAAATGTACTCTGACGACACCCATCTTTACCTCACCACTACCTCTCTCGACTCCTCCACTGACTCTAAACTGTCAGGCTGCTTGTCTGACATCCTTGTAGATGTGGAAGGATTCTACTTGCACATTAGGTCAGATGGCAAATTCGACAATCTATCAAGGCTGAAAGCAAAGACAAAAACACATCATGCCCTGATCAACTCCTCTATGCTGATGATGCTGTGCTAGTTGCTCACATGGAAACTCAGCTACAAAGACTCATGGACTGTCTCTCCCATGCCTGTAACTTGTTCTCCTTGACTATAAGAGTCAAGAAAAGTGTGGTCATGGGACAAGGTGTTGCATCTCTGCCCCTGTTCACACTAAGTAAAACGCCACTGGAAGTGGCTAGCAAATTCTGCTACCTTGGATCCACGGTGACAGACAATCTGTCCCTTGATACAGAGCTCTTTACACGCATAGGGAAAGCAGCTACCACCTTTGGCCAACTCGTGTAACATGCATGGGATAACACCAAGCTGACCCTTAGGACCAAGCTCATGGTTTATGAGGCCTGTGTTCTCAGCACCTGCTGTATGGCTGTGAAACATGGGCGACTTACAGCTAGCAGAAAAAGAAGCTCAATAGTTCCATCTTCACTGTCTGTGGTGCATTCTGGGTATATCTTGGCAGGACAAAATCATAAATGTGGCAGCCCTCTCAAAGGCAAAGCACCCAAGTCTGTTGGCACTAATCAAACAGAAGCATCTTTGGTGGATCAGACACGTCCGCAGGATGGAAGACGGTCACATACCCAAGGAGCTTCTGTATGGTGAAGTAGCTGGGGCCAGATGATCAGAAGGGCACCCAAAGCTCCGCTTCAAGGATGCTTGCAAGCATTACAAGAAGGCCCTAAATATCGACTATTGTACTCGGGAGTCACTAGCTGGCGAAAGAGGGAAATGGTGACACATCCTGTGGAAAGGTGCGCACTGTAATGAGAAGCTTTTTATGTTGTCTGATACAACATAAATGAGATGCATGGATTTCAGTTGATTAAAGATCTCAAACAAGTTTATTAACAGCTAACAAGTACATACAGTGCAGAACTAACTATTTACAGGACTTGCCTTTTGGTGTTACAGTTACAGAGTGAATCTGGCTCCGAGTCACATGACTATGTCCTGGCACTTCGCTCATTAGCATACTAAGATCTTAAAGGGGCATCATTCTTAAAGGCAATCACACAACATGCACTACCACGCTGATCAGTTGCTACAGCAGCTTAGCAAAAGACATCGATGTCAAAAACAGCAGCTCACAGCGTGACCTGGCAGCTTCACGTGCAATGTGGCAGAACCTGCCTCTCAAGGATTGGCCTTCACAGCCATCAACAAAGGTGCACCAAGAGAAGACACCCCACTTAAAGGGATTGTTTGCTGTGTGTCCATCATCTTTCGTAGATGGAAGGATGCCAACCATAATTGTCTGACATCCAATACTGGATTAGCAACAATTTCCTCCAATTAAACATTGGGAAGACTGAAGCCATTGTCTTCAGTCCCTGCCACAAATACTTTTCCCTCTCCACTGACAATTGTCTGAGGCTGAACCAGACTGTTTGCAACCTTGGTGTCATATTTGACCTGAGACAAGCTTTCAACCACATATTCATGCCATTGCTAAGGCCACCTATTTCCACCTTGGTATCATTGCCAGACTCCACCCCTACCTCAGCTCTTCTGCTGCTGAAACTGTAGTATAAGGGTTTCATAGAATCATAGAAAGTTTATGGCATGGAAAGAGGCCAATTGGCCCATTGTGTCTATGCTGGCTGAAACACGAACCGCCTATTCTAATCCTACCTTCCAGCATTTGGTCCGTAGCCCTGCAGATTACAGCAATTGAGGTGCATATCCAGAATTCTTCTGAATGAATTGAGAGATTCTGCCTCAACTCCCCTTTCAGGCAGTGAGTTCCAGAACATCACTAGCCTCTGGATGAAAAAGTGTTTCCTCATCTCCCCTCTAATTTTTCTACCAATCACTTTAAATCTATGCCCCCTGGTCACTGACCTCTCTGCTAAGGTGAATAGACCCTTCACCTCCACTCTATCCAGGCCCCCAACATTTTGTACATTTCTATCAGATCTCCCCTCAACCTTCTCTGTTCCAAAGAGAACAAGCCCAGCTTATCTAATCTTTCCTCATAGCTGCATTTTTCCAGTCCTGGCAACGTCCTCGTAAATCTCCTCTGTACCCTCTCTAGTGCAATTACATCCTTTCTGTAATGAGGTGACCAGAACTACACACAGTACTCAAGTTGAGGCCTAACCAATTAGTTTTCCAGTTCCAGCATAACCTCCCTGCTCTTATAGTCTAATAAAGGAAAGGATTCCATATGCCTTCTTAACCACCTTATCAACCTGTCCTGCTACCATCAGGGATCTGTGGACATTCACTCCAAGGTCCCTCACTTCCTCTACACTTCTCAGTATTTTCCCATTAATCGTGTATTCCTTTACCTTGTTTGACCTCCCCAAATGCATCACCTCACACTTCTCCAGGCTGAATTCCATTTGCCACTTTTCTGTCCATCTGACCAGACCATCAATATCTACCTGCAACCTACAGCTATCCTCCTCACTATCTACCACACGGCCAATCTGTGTGTCATCTGCAAACTTCTTGGTCACGCCCCCTACATTTACATCCAGATCGTTAACATACACCACAAAAAAGCAGGGGACCCAGTACTGAGCCTTGTGGAACGCCACTGGAAACAGCCCTCCAGTTGCAAAAACACCTGTCAAAAATTACCCTTTGTTTCCTGCCACTGAGCCAATTTTGTATCCACCTTGCTGCGTTTCCCTGGATCCCATGGGATTTTATTTTTTTAACCAGTCTGCCATGTGAGACCTTGTCAAAAGCCTTGCTAAAATCCATGTAGACCACATGGACGACACAATGGCGCAGTGGTTAGCGCCGCAGCCTCACAGCTCCAGCGACCTGGGTTCAGTTCTGGGTACTGCCTGTGTGGAGTTTGCAAGTTCTCCCTGTGACCGCGTGGGCTTCGGCCTGGTGCTCTGATTTCCTCCCACAGCCAAAGACTTGCAGGTTGATAGGTAAATTGGCCATTATAAATTGCCCCTAGTGTCGGTAGGTGGTAGGAGAATGGTGGGGATGGGGTAGGGAATATGGGGTTAATGTAGGATTAGTATAAATGGGTGGTTATTGGTCGGCACAGACTCGGTGGGCCAAAGGGCCTGTTTCAGTGCTGTATCTCTAAATAAAAAATAAATAAACTGCACTACCCTCATCTATCTTCCTTGTTACATCTTCAAAAAATTCGATCAAGTTGGTCAAACAAGATCTTCCCTTAACACAGTGGCTAGCACCGCAGCCTCACAGCTCCAGTTCTGGATACTGCCTGTGCAGAGACTGCAAGTTCTCCCTGTGACTGTGTGGGTTTCCTTCGGGTGCTCTGGTTTCCTCCCACATGCCAAAGACTTTCAGGTTGATAGGTAAATTGGCCATTGTAAAAAGATTGCCCCTAGTGTAGGTAGGTGGTAGGAGAATTGTGGGGATGTGAGAGGGAAAAAAATGTGATTAATGTAGGATTAGTATAAATGGTTGGTTGATGGTCGGCACGGACTCGTTGGGCCGAAGGACCTGTTTCGGTGCTGTATCTCTCTATGACTCTAAATCCATGCTGACTATCCTTGTTTGAAAGGGTTAATGTTTATGACAGTATGAATAATACCTCTCACTATGATGATGGAAAAGATCACACGAGAGAGAGAGACTTGAAGGGAAAGCAGCATAGCATCAGGGAGTTAGACATACTTGTGTAAAGCTGTATATAGTTCTCTAATATGTGATAAACTAGTTATTGTTAAAACTTACCGTAGACTCAGTAATCTCTCCTAGCTAGACTAACCAAACATACAATAAAAACCCTCATTCATGCCTTTGTTACCTCTAGGCATATGAAAACACAATTTCACATCACTATTGTAATGTACTCCTGGCCGACTTCTCACATTCTACCCTCTGTAAACTTGAAGTCATCCAAAGCTCTGCTGCCCATATCCTAACACACACCAAGTCCTGTTCACCCATCACCCCTGTGCTCGCTGATCTACATTGGCTCCTGGTTAAGCAACACCATAACTTTAAAATTCTATTCCTTGTTTACAACCCTTCAAGATATATGCTGTCCTCTAGTTCCGGCCTCTTCAGCATTCCCGATTTTAATCACCATTGCAGGCTGTGCCTTCAGCTGCCTAGGCCCTAAGCTCTGCAATTACCTCCCTAAACCACTCCACCTCTGTAGTGTTGTAGTGTTTTGAAATTGCAATTGCATCATGCATTTTGTACTGTAGAGGCTGCTGTAAAACATGCATGCCAGCAAAGTAAACGTGAAATTAAAACAAGAATAAAGGAGAAGCCTTTATGTTCAGCTGCTGTAGTCTTTGTCTCTCTGTCTTTGCCTCATATCTTATACCAAACTTGGCTAAACCTCACTCAAGTCCTAAGGACGTCACAGCCTCTCTACCTCGCTTTCCTCTTTAAGACACTCCTTAAAACCAACCTTTTTGACAAAGCTTTTGGTCTTCTGTCCTAATAGCTCCTTATGTAGCTTGATGTCATATTTTGTTTTATAATGCCTCTGTGAAGCGCCTTGAGATTATTATGTTATTACGTTAAAGGTGCTATATAAATACAAGTTGTCGTAAATCCAACAATGCAGTGATCATTGGAACCCAAATGCTCACCACTAGTCATATGTAAATGTTATGAATAAATGGCTTTTTGTACATTCTTAATTGTATTTATCATATACATGGGTACCAAATTTGGCATTGATTTTGATTTGCAAGTCAATTAAATCCCAACCCATCAAATCTGTATCGTCTTCCCCGAGGTTAAACTATCAGGATGAGTTGTACATATGAAAACACAATTTCACATCACCAAGCTTTGTTGTAAATGCAGGATCATAACACTTTGTAGCAAATTTAAATTGGGTCGACTGTAAGATCCACTCTATTATGAGAATAAGGATGATATATTTGCATGCTTTTCACGTTGCTGTATCTTTAGTGCATTTAAACAAATCAAAACATCCCACATTGGCTTTGGCCAGCATTGGCCTGAAGTGAAACAGCTTTGATATATGGTAAAGATATACTGACTTCAAAGTGAAAGCTACCAGAATCCCACATGTGTCTCAAGTTTTGTATGAAATTGCCCAGAAATTAGCAAGCATAGCATTTTAGAAGGACATTTTAGCTTTAATCAGTGACTTTAGAGTATCTGAGTACCATGATTAAATAATACATAATTGTAGGAGATAAAGAAGCACTTCCTACAAAAAGAATTGCATTGTTCGACACATTGTCACCTGTTCTAAAGATATTTATCATTTTGCTGCAGAGATCAAGATTAGCAATGCACATACCTGTTCTGCTCGCCTATGTTTTCCATCCATTTAGATCTGGCTCTGATTGTTCTTTCCATCCCCTACCTCACTTCAACCTGCAAGTATACAGGTCAGTCTCACCCACTAAAAATGAAGCTCCTACCTATTTTTCTTCTTAATCCACTTTTGTAGATTTTAACAGTCACTAAGTAAAATGGCAGCTAGCAGCAAACTTTCTGCTGTTGATTTAGTGAAACATGATTAGTTAGGGTGTATGACAACAACTAGTCAATCATAACATACACCTTTCACACTTTTCAAGCCATTAATGGCTCATTTAATCATTATAATGATGGAAAGTTCATGCAGCCAACAGTGAACTATGGGAATAAAAGCAAAATACTGCAGATGCTGGAAATCTGAAATAAAAACAAGAAATGCTGGAAATACTCAGCAGGTCTGGCAGCATCTGTGGAGTGAGAAGCAGAGTTAATGTTTCAGGTCAGTGACCCTTCATCAGAACTATGGGAACTATTGTGAACTATGGGAAACTTGATTTATAGACAGATATGGACATCTTGGTAGATAGAGAAAATAAATTTACTTCTTGGAACTGCAGGTTAGCCCATTACCATTTTCAGTGGAAAAAGAAATATGGCAAATGTAACAGACCAGAAACTCTGTTCCCTAGCCACTGACTCTATCCCTCTTCCTGGCAACTGCTTGAAGCTCAATCAGACTGTTCATAATGTTACGACCCAGTGAGAAAGGTGTCTAGGGTACTCTTTCCGCCTTCACCTGGTCTTACCATGTTTAAAGCTCCCCCTTGGTGAATGCTTGTTCACCACTTTCCAATTATAAGGCAAAGAAACCAGCACAAATGGGCTTTCTTCGATTTAAAGAAGAAAAGTCAAAATTTATTAAACTTAAACTCTCCTTCTGTTGATGCCTATGGATACATGAGCCGTCCACGCTAACATGCATACACGATACACACATGCAGATAAGGACAGAAAGGAGCAGAAGATTTAAAGTGGAAAAGTTTGAGGCAATATCTGAAGAGCTTTAGTTATGGGACTGTAGAGTCCTTGATTGTAGGTAGATCTTGCTTTTTGTTGGGGCCCAGTATTCTTCTTAAACCTTGTTCGCTGTAGGAGACTTTTCTGTCTTGAGGTTCATGTGTCTTCAGTGGATCCAGAGGCTTGTGAGAAAGAGATGGGAACAGGCAGATAGGAGAGGCTGTGGCGAGTCAGCTAGGAGAGATCTTCTCAGTCCAGGGGCATTCTGCTTTCTGCCCAAACTGTTTGTACAAATTCAAAAAACTCAGGTTGCCCAGCAGGTTAGTCATGTGACTAGCTGGTTTGACCATGTCCGTTTGTGTATTTGACCATCTTAGCAGTCAACCTGGAACGCGAGCTCCCCCAACTTTAACGTCTGGTGATCAAAAGCCCATTGTGTGTTGAATGTGTGAGGGAATGGTCCTTTGTCCTTTCCAAGAACTGTCTGTTAATATGCAAATGTATTTCCAGCCAAGGGTCCATTGTGGGTTGAATGTGTCAGGGAATGGCTGCTTTGTCCTTCCAAACACTGTCTGTTAATATGCACATGTCTTTCCAGCCAAGATCTGGCAATTTTTTAAAGCAAGTCCTTTCTTCACTTCAATAACAGTTTGAAATTTAATGTCCCTGTGGTGAAATTAATATGTCTCATGCTTGGCAGATGGGGGCCTGCATGACAATAATCTTGGTTTCATATTTGATCCCGAGATAAGCTTCCACATATCTGCGACATCACTAAGACTGCCTTGTTCCACCTCCGTAACATTGCCAGACTCTACCCCTGCCTCATCCATGCCTTTGTTACCCCTAGATGCGACTATTCCAAACACTCCTGACCAGCCTCCCATGATCTACCTTTCGTAAACTTGATTTCATCCAAAACTCTACTGTGTCCTAGCTTGCACCAAGTCTTGTTCACCCATCAGCCCTGTGCTAGCAATGTCTTGATTTTAAAAGTCTGATCCTTGTTTTCAAATCCCTCCATTGCCTCACCTCTCTCTATCTCTGCAATCTCCTCCAATCCCACAATTCTCCAAGATATCTGCTCTTCTCTCATTCCAGCCTCTTTAGTATCCACAAATTTAATCTCTCCACCACTTGTGGCCATGCCTTCAGGTTCCAAGGCCCTAAGCTCTAGAATTCCTTCCCTAAACCTTTCTATCTCTCTACCTCTTCTTTCTCCTTTAAGACACTCATTAAACTAAACTCACCTGTCCTAATATCTCCTTGTGTAGCTCGGTGTCAAGTTTTATTTTATAATACTTCTGTGAAGTGTCTTGTTATGTTTTATTAGGTTAAAGGTTATGACACAAGTTGTTGCCATTGTTGTTAATAAACTCAGCATCCAATGCGATGAGGGTCCAGAAAGAGGACATGAAAATAACTCTGAAGATAAGGCTAAAATATTATCATAATGCAACAGCAAACGATAGATTTGGGAATAAAAGCAAAATACTGCGGATGCTGGAAATCTGAAATAAAAACAAGAAATGCTGGAGCCACTCAGCAGGTCTGGCAGCATCTGTGGAAAGAGAAGCAGAGTTAACGTTTCGGGTCAGTGACCCTTCATCGGAACGATAGATTTGGGAATGAAGGACATGCATGTAATATCATTTGAAAGTGCGCTTCTTATTGACACAAAGATCAAACACTAGAAATCCCACAACCTGTTGAGTGACAGTGTATTATTCCTTGATTTGTATTTAATTGTTCTGGCAATACATCCAATACACTATTTACCTTTACAATAGCCTCACAGCATTGGACATGGACCTTGAAAGATTCATACAGAATAATACCTAGGTCCTTATCCTGCTCAGGAACCTTGAGCAGGCAACCTTGCATGGTGTAGACATGCTTGGCATTGTCCCTACCCCATGTTCAAAACCTTATGTTTATATTAAGACTTCTGTCACATCGGGCCTATTCCATCATCACATCTAGATCTGCCTGTAATCCACTTCTCACATCTAAGGCCATTACAGCCACACATATCTTTGTATCATCTGATATAATTGCTCACTTACATCTTTGGGGCTTTTTGTAAGCATAAAATGAAATTCTCTCCTATTCTCAGCTGATGTGGGAACTGCTGGACATAATGACTGGAAGGGTAAGTGTACAGAACAAGTGTGATGTACTATAATGGTGATATATTTGCACCATACATAATCAATGTGCACAAGTGCTTGATAGTTTATGTAATGATAAGTGCACTTAGCCATTTGGCTATTGTATTAAGCATTCATAATGTTCTCTCAGCTCTCTGCATTTAGAAAGAGAATCACATAGGTGTGCAGTATTTAACAGAAGCAGAAGTCAGAACACCAACCATAATCACGTACACTTGAAGTAGACATGAGCAAAGATAAACACAACTCGTGATAAATATATGGTAATGTGAATGGTGGCGCAAAGGGCTCTGGTTATGAACAGATTGAAGTGGTGGGGTTGATCAAAAGGCATGTTGGTGCAGGATGGAGATCCCAAATGCTGCATTTACCTCCCGAATTGTTTGATGATTCAGATCTTTATGTACTAGCTGCCTATTAAAGAATATTATGGTACACAGATCATAAAATCAATCAAGTCAGCAGCAGAAGGTGGTATGGATAGTGTGGACCAAGCAGTTACGGTCCGCTCCAAGTTTCTTGGGGAACAACCACAATAATTATTTCCCATTCTTCCACATTTAGAGAGATCAGTGGGCCTTGTCAAAGCATGCTGTATGACAATGGCACTCAGAGAAACACATGAGCAGCCAATTTGCACTCATACCACTGACAGTGTGGTGCAATCAAAGAGAAGTCATTGCAGGCATTGCCTACAAAGATAATCTGCCTGCAATGACAAACACAAAGGACACTTTTGGTACTCCTTGAACATTCTGACCAATTGTACTAGGCAGTAAAGTTGAAAAGGCCCAGAAAGGCAAATGCGGAAGCATTTTTGTGGGGCCACGAGGAGCAGGCATGCGCCTCTGGGATCCACAAAAATACTATCACTCCCCCGCCCCATCAGACATGTCTCCCTGCTGATCACCTGAGTGTCAAAGTCACTCACTATTGGCCCAATGCTGGAAAGCTACAGCAGGATGCCCATTCAGGGCATGCAGCTCACTGGCAGCATGAGGATATAATAAGGCCTGTCACTCCTGCCAGCAGAAATGTGCCAGGAGTTAAATTCTCCCCTATCAAAACTCTGCTCGCTTTCCTCATTACAACAGTTATCTTTGCATCCAAATATTTATTTATTTTTAATCTATTTTTCATGAAGCATTTTATACAAATTTTGGGTGCTATAATGTTTTATTAGTGAATTTTGATCTTTATAGTGGTCAATTGCCTTATTAGTTTCTCACTTACCAAGAATGATGCATATTAATTTCATCATATCAACATTAATTTTTAAACTGTTGTTGGAGTGAAGAAATGACTTGTTTTACAAGAGAGCACCAGACACTTGGCTGGAAGGACATTTGCATACTAAGAGATAGTCCTTGGAGAGACAAAGAACTATCCCTGGTCCAATTAACCCAAATGGATTTTGATCACCAGACATTGAAGGTGTAAGGAAGTTTGCATTCCAGGGTCTGAAGAGGTGATGGAATCCACAAACGCAGGAGTGGTTAAACCAGCTGGTCACATGACTAATCGGCTGGTCCAGGCTTTTTGAATTAGACACAGGGCAGTTTGAAGACACAGACTGCAGTGTGTAACTGAACCTGGAACAAGACAGCCTCTCTCCTGGCTGGCTCTCTCTCACTTTCTCACAATCCTCTGGACCCACTAATGACACATAAACCTCAAGAGAGAAAAGACTCCTACATCGAAACAAGTTAAAGCATGCACTGGGCCCCAACGAACAGCAAGACTTACTGGCAACCAAAGACTCAACATGAAACTCAAAGGACTGTAACTACCAGATATTGCGTCAAACTTTTCCCCTTTATTCCTTCAACTTTTTCTGTCTCTATCTGCATGTGTGTTTACTGCTAATGCATGCTAGCATGATTGCATCGCATATTCGTAGTTGTTAACCGAATTAGAGTTTAAGATTAATAAACTTCCACCTCTCTTATTTAAATCTAAGAAAACCTGTGTGATTTCTTTGCCTTACAATTGGAAGGCAGTGAACAAGGATTCACTGAGGGGGAGCTAAAAACACGGTGTTTTAAAATTAAACCCTGTTACAGTTAAACCAGGCAAAGGCTGAGAGGTAACCCCTAGACCCCTTCTCACCTGGTCATAACAAGTTGCTTAAGAAATGTAAAAAATTCATGCTTACAGGTTGGTTATCATAAACTGCTTTTTTATTGTGAACAAAATCTCATTTTCACACATGTAAAAGTATAAGTTTTCAGGACTTTGATAAAATGTTCTGCACTACAATATGAATAATTTTTCCCACTTTCTGAAAGAGAAAGGAAAATGTGGCCCAATGGGCTGAATTCCTTCAGAAATAGTTAAAAATTCAGTGCACAAAAGGAGTTGACAACTATGTTGAAGCTGTGGACAAAGCAGAATTCAAAATCCCTGAATTTTAACCAATTCCCCATAAAATGAATTTCCAAATATTTGAAAAAAAATGTATTCAGTGCCTGATTGACAAGCTTAAGAAACATTCAGGTCACTACAAGGATCACAGATTGTTAGCCTGAGCACTTTAGCCATGAACGACAAGGAATGAGACTTGATGCTTGAAATTATTTGTGCTAGAACACAGACAGTGTACATGACCAGAACTTGACCCCGCAGAACATGTGTTCGCCCACAGCGCCTTGAATTATGGCATCACATGAACCAACTGTCTGTTTCTAGGTCAGGTTCTTTGCAGTGCAAAATGCCAATTACTGGAGTTCTCAAATGGAGTCTGTTGAAAACAATTCTAAATGTAGGCAAGATACAGAAAATATTAACAAGAAACACAATAGTCTTTCTTATTCCAAAAAGGCTATTCCACTTGGCTTCACTTCATGCTTTAGGCCTCCCCAATTTAAATTCCTCCCCAATCACTAGATCAAGAGGAAAAGGGGAGAATGAAGTGAGGAATAATTTCAATCTTCAACCTCTTCAGGACAAAGCCCATAATGTAGCAGTTGTATTCATCCTCCACATCCCTTGTTATCTAATAATTTTATAAACTTGCTCAATAGTAAAGAAAAAAACTAAGAATATGCATGTAATTATCTTTTTTCATGACCTCAGGCCATTTGAAAGTGCTTCACTCCAATGAAATACTAGAAAATGAAGTTTGAATGCATTCTGCTATATTTCAATCTGCAATTGAAGCTAGTTCATTTCTGGAGCAGTTGGATTTTAGATTGAATGGACTACCAACTTTGTTAATGATTAATTCTAGAGTAAAACACTAGAGGTGAATGGAGCGACCGTACAGTTAACATTTGCGGGTATTCCTGATCCTGTATCTGACATAATCTACAAGGGCATTGTGTGCTCATACACAGATGTATCTGCAACAGGTAGATTGGTGAGGAGGAGTTGAAGTGGTTATTCCTGCATTTTGGTTCTCGCATAAACTACTACAGGCCCAATCAGGTAGCTGCACCCTTCAGGACTCGGTCAGCTTGGTCAGTGATGCTGCTACTGAACCATTTTTGGTGATGGACATTGAAGATCCCCACCCTGAGTACATTTTGTGTCTTTGCTACCCTCAGTGCGTTCTCCAAGAGGTGTTCAACATGGATTCATCCACTGAGGGAGACTGGTAGATGATATGCAGGAGGTTTCCTACCCATCTTTGAGCTAAAGCCATGAGTCTTCCTGGAGCCTGAAATCAATGTTGAGAACTTCCAGGACTATCTTGCCCCACCCACTCTGCCACCACCACCACCTGACCCCCCCCCCCCCCCCACCACCACCAGCACCCCCTCATCCCCCACCTTCCCATACCTCACAATATACAGTGTTGGGGACAGTGGGACAGGACATACCCATTGATCATGATGGAAGTTTCTGGGATGTTGGCTGATATATTTATACTCACAGAATCATACCTGTCACGCTTTTGTTTTATTACTCTATGGGACAACTCTCCCAATGTTGGCACCAGCTCTCAGATGTTACTGACTTTGCAGGATCAATTCATGCAGAGATGGCAAAGTGTTAACACCAGTTTACAACTTATTTTTGTATATCTAATTGTTTCCAACTTTCAGGCAACAGACTAAGAATGTTGTGCTTTGGTTGCCTTTCGTATGCTATTTTATTTACTGTTGAATATGTACAATGTGATATGAATTGTTGGTGCTATTGCTTTCAGTACCATTCTCCTAAAGAGCAAATGAAATTTTCCAACTAAAGATCTGATTCTTAACTGATATTGCCCACACAATGGGAATATATTCATGGAATAGCCCTGCCTCTAGCAATCATTTGCTTATGTGTCTATTTCCAATGATGTTCTTTGTGTATAAGTCACTTGTTAAACAAGGTCAGAAAAAAATTGTCACGGCTTAAAGTTCAACAGAAACTTCTGCACCTAATGCTGAGAGTTAGGTCAGGACATTTCTATAATAATAGGATGTCCTCACAGCATCCATTTATTTAAGTCATACCAGTGAGAAGCCTTTTCAGAGACACATGGTTTGTGTGCTTATACCAACTTCAGAGCCACAACTAGAGGCAAAAAGCAAAGGTAAAAGCTAGCAGAAGGTGGACACAAATCATACAGATTAAACTGGGCTCGTGTAGCTTTAAATACTTACATTATCTGTCCAGAAACATCCTACGAAAAACGAAACAGAACATTCCATTTTCATACAAATAGTTAAACAAACATCGTAAGAGTCTTATGCTACAGAGACCAGCCAGTAATCTGAGCTTTTCCTGGTGTTAATTAATCTGCATTTGTTATATAGTGGTCATCTGTTTCTCAGTACAGCAGTTTATAAAAGCAAAAATTGTTATTTTAATTGAAGGAGACTTTATATTTTGCTCTTAAAAATGATTCAAACGCAAGACTTTTGCACATTTAATATATTTCAAAGTAATCTTAATTTGAAAGTGATTTGAAATTTAATCAGAGATTTTAAACAAAGACTATGGATTCCTCATGTTCCACTTTCCCATTCTAAAGTCAGCCCCCTACTCAAGAGAGACACATCATTCAGGTGCATCTTTCGGCAGTGTCAGAAAGTGCCCATACACTGAGAAATCAGCTGAAAGAATTTAAATTATTAAAACAATATCTGCAGATGTATATTCATAGAGTTTATAAACTTTTTTTTATATGTTTAGTCATTGGTAATAGAAAGCACAGTAGGTAGACAAAGGTTAAAAGGAGTGAGACACAGAAGAGCTGCAGCTTCCGCAAATACTTTCTGGAAACCTTGTGACTGGGAAAGCTGCTCATAGAACATGACAAATACTCAATACAGGCACCCCAGGCCTCAGTGTAAGCTGGATTTTAGCTGACAGGCGCTGAGGAAAATTTGAGGCATGACAAGATTCAAAATGCAGTTGATTGATGATCACAAGAAGTTTTTCTTGCCTTTTATAAAGGAACAACTCACATTCAGAGTCTTGTATGATTATGAATCATGTATGTGTGGCTGATACTATAGACTCCAGCACAGAAGTATACAAGGTGACCTTAGACCACTGAGATACAGACAGCTGGAGAAGTATGTGTTTTTTTTTGCTCTTATCAGGAACATAGTGCCATGGACATAAACAGGAAGAATTCATACTTGTGTCACACTGGCTCTTAAGTAGAATCAAACTTGCTCTTATCAGACTTGCTAAAGTGAAGTGGCCTGTATTTGCTCTCACCAAAAGAGTCCCATTGTAAATTAGGTGTATAAAATGTACTTTTGTGTGTACATAATGCAATTTACATAGTAAAAATAAAGTAAAATAAATACATTTTTCTAGTCTCTTGCTGTACACACATTCAAATCCATCTCTCCTGCTTACTCTTAACATAGCCAAATCTACTGCACTATTTACTCTGAGAGATCTGATCCATCTCTGCCTTTTACTCCTGAGGGAAAAGTATAATCCAGTTTTGCATTCAATTCTAATAAGACACGTGCTATAAGAAAAGTGATTCTTTCTTGCTTAATATTAAAATATTAGACTTAATGTTCTACCACCTGCTCAGTGTTTTCTATCACTTGGACACATTGTGATCCTGATTTTGAGATAGATTTAACCACATCCTCAATAATTCATGGATTATTGTAATAAAACCCCCTCATAAACACAATGTAGAGGCTCTAAAACTCTGGATTGATAGCATCACTGCCTCCTTGAACATATAAAGCCTCGATAAAAGTTACTGCTGTTTATAAATAGAGTAGAAGAAAAGCAGATTTGTGTCAGGATAAACCCCATTAAATTTTATTACTTTGTTTGATGTCTTTCAAAAGGATGAGGTGGACCTGGGTAAGAGACCTGCTTTTTTTGGTATACAAATTTTTACTAATTGATTTACTCGTTTTACAACATATAGAACTCTATCCATTATTCTAATTTCATTGCTAAGTTTTACTGTGCATGACTGACAAAAAAATTAAAAAGTTCTCACATTACCATTGCTTTGTTTAACCATTATAAGTTCTATATATACACTGTGACTTAAGAAAAACCCTACATAAAGATTCCCAGAAATTCCCTAACAGTGGCTTAATATCAGAGGATAATTACAAAGTCGGTCATTGCTTAGGGATACTTTACTTTATAGCTATACAATACTCAAGCAAAGGTATAAATCACAGGCAATATCTGCCATCCTGTTAGCACAATGGTAAAAATATTTGTTTTATATTCCAGAAGTTAAAGGCTCAAGTCTTCAATTTTGCAACATGTGAATCTCCCAACTTGAACTGTTAAAAGTTTCATCAGTTCTGTAACTGACTTCAAGGCAAAGGGCTTTGAAAGTGTTGATCATGGAGTATTCCACTTTCAGAGAAGGACAAACACAGAGTACCCATTACAGCTGCACTTGGATCTGCTGGTCATTATTTGCACAAAAAAAAACACCAACTCATTTATACCTAGGCGCAGTTTTTTTCTTCACCACCTGGGCAGTAATCTTGCAGAACAGATTGCACACCCATTGTAGAAGCTGCATGATTTTGTTTTGATTGAAATCAGTGGAATGGAAATCTACCCCTTGGTGTCTTAATTCAGTCTCAAAGATGAAATTTATGTTGGGCACTGAATAAAGTTGCTGCTTTTGCACCGTTGGCTCTCCATGACACACTTCCAGGACTATCATTTATTTTGTGCAAATACATGTTGCATATGACAATATATATAACATATCACAATATAACAAATGCAATATATACAAAGCAGTAAAGTCAATTCCCACTTCCCCAACTACCACCACCCCACCCCCATCCACTGCACTCTCCACCCAACCATGCCAATAGTGGATTGAAGATAGTCAGAGTAACATTGTGATTGGACCAAGTAAAACAGGTTGAGCAAGGTGCCAAATTCAGCAAGTATTAACAGAACATGACCACCAAAGCCTACCCAGAAGTGCCTTGACTTTATTACCTGGATGGATGCCTAGTTTACTGCCTTTACAATGACAGTTAAAGCAGTTGATGGATCTACTTTTACTCGTGAAAAGCTAAAGTACCACAGAAGACAAATGTCCATATTGGGAGTTTTACGGTGAATTGAAAGTATAGTTCTGCTCAATACAATATACAATTGTACTATTTTAGTCATTGTTTTGCCCTCTAGATCAATTGACTTCAGTCTAAGGAAACATTTCCCACCTAATCAATGAAGTGGTTGGAAAGCAACGACAGAGAAAACAATCACTCAAATATTGTTCAGAGGCAATGTGGCCATCACAAAAGGGAACTGTGCCCTGGACAGAATGGGGGGCACCTGATTTCCTGCAGGTGCTCATTTTGAATGGAGAGAGCAGACTTCGTGCAGTCAAGGAGGTGCATGATTGGAGCAGGCCACCCAGCTGATAGACAGTTTGGATGCATGAAACAGATTAAAGGGGAATAGAAATAAAGGAGGCAGAAGTAAGGCAGTGCAGTAAATGGATTGTTATTGAGTGGCCCTGATGTACTTTCAGGAAGGTAAGTGACTGTTTTGACTGTTTTTTCTTGTAGTTTTTGAAGTCTACAAATTTGAAGCTGATTGAATGTTTAGTTTAAAATGCTTTAAAGGCATTAGTGACTGAAATCAGCCCTGGTATGTATGTTTGCTTGCTGTTTTCCAAGTTCAATCCTTGATACCATTATTTTTTTGCTTCGCTAATCAGATAGGATGCCAGCAACAAGAGGGAGACAAAGGGCCTGCAGCTCGACAGTGTGAACACAGTGATACTGCTGCATTATGTGGAGAGGGAGAGGAAAATGCTGTACTCTGCATTAGGCAAAACAAAATCAAAAACGGCTGGAAACAGTGCGTGGCAGAAAATACCAGAAGAACTGAACTCCAGCTTTACTATTCAATGCACATGGATACTGTGCTGAAAGAAGTTCACTGACCTCGTCAGAAGGGGTAAAGTAGGGCAATGGCCAGCTGTGCTCCTTGCTAAGGTGAAAAGGTTTGCTGTGAGCACCTTAATATATTCTGTCCCTCAGAATCTTTTCTTTAGCATATGTCCTGAAAACCTCCTGATTTCACTTTTCTAAATCTATTTTTATCACCACTCATTCTCACAGCACATCTGTACATTTTGCTAGAAACTCCCATACCTGATTGTCCCCATATCTGCATGAAATACTTTCTCTCTTACCAGCCTCCCTTCTGATATGGGATTCTTCAGTGTTCCTTCTTGGTATGTTATAACCATTATACATGTTCCATTTTTTTTCCAGAAGAAAGCAAGTAACAGGAGGAGGCTAAGTCTTCATAAGAGGCCTCATCATCTTCGAGCAGTAGACCATCTCATTCAAAGGATGCAAAGTCCTATAAGTTGCAGGAGATGGAGAACCAGCAGGATAAATTCCAGTAAGTGAGTAAAATCCCAATGCTTTTTCCAAAACACAATCAGAAGGACTAGCGCAGCTAGTTTTTTTTTAGCCAGTGCAGACACGATGGGCTGAATGGCCTCTTTCTGTGCCGTAACTTTTCTATGGTTCTGTGGTTCTATGACTGTTAAACAATTTTTCCAGGAGCGCTGAAAATATACTAATCATAGAGTCATTTATGGAATATAAGGAGGCCATTTGGCCCATCGAGTCCATGCCGGCTTTCCACAGAGCAATCCAGTCAGTCCCACTCCCCCACTCAATGTCTTTAGCCCTGCAAGTTTATTTCCTTCAAGTGGCCATCCAATTTCCTTTTGAAATCATTGATCGTCCCCGTTTCCACCACCATCGTGGGCGGCTAGTTCTAGGTCATTACCACTCACTGCGTGAAAAATTTCTTCCACACATTCCCCCTGCATCTCTTGCCCAAAACCTTAAATTTGTGTCCTCTAGTCCTTGTACCATCAATTAATGGGAACAGTTTTTCCTTGTCTAACTTATCTAAGCCTGTCGTAATGTGGTACGCCTCTATCAAATCTCTCTCAATCTCCTTTGCTCCAGGGAGAACAACTCCAGTTTTTCCAACCTATCCTAGTAACTAAAATCCCCTAGTCCTGGAACCATTCTGGTAAATCTCATCTGCACCCTTTCAAGGATCCTCACATCCTTCCGGAAGTGTGGTGAACAGAACTGGATGCAATACTCTCGTTGGGGCCTAACCAGAGCTTTATAAAGGTTCAGCACAACCTCCCTGCTTTGTATTCTATGCCTCTATTTATGAAGTCCAAGATCCTAAATGTTTGCTAACAATTCTCTCACTATGTCCTGCCACCTTCAAAGATTTATGTACATGCACCCCCAGGTCCCTTTGTTTCAGTAAACTCTGTAGAACTGCGCCATTAAGTCTATATTGCCTCACCCTATCCCTTCTGCCAAAATGCATCACCTCACACTTGTCTGTATTAAATTCCACCTGCCACTTATCTGCCCATTCTGCTATCCTTTCTATGTCCTGTTGTGGGCAGTTATCATCCTCACTGTTTGCCACTCCTCCAAGTTTGGTAACGTTTCGAACTTCTGCTCTGTATTCCAAGATCCAAGTCATTTATATATAGCAAAAAAAAAGCAGTGGTCCGAGCACTGACCCTTGGGGAACACCATTGTCTATCATCCTCCAGTCTAAAAAACAACCATTTACCACGACTCGTTGTTTTCTGTCCATAAGCCAATTTTTTTTATCCAATTGGACATTGACCCTCCTATTCCATGAGTCTCAGTTTTCTTAATCAGCCTTTTATATAGTACTTTATCAAATGCTTTCTTCAAATCCATATAGACAATACCCACTGCATTTCATTCATCAACCTTCTGGGCTGGATTTTCTGGGCCTCCCTGAGGCAGGGTCGGAGGTGAGCGGGGATGGAGGGAATACTTAAGGGCCTTTTCCTGCAACTGCTGGGATTTTAACTAGCAGTTGCGGGGGGCGGGGGGGTCCCTCAGCCACGCAGAGAGGTCGCCCAGTAATACAAGGTGCCATCCCTGCGGGCTTGGTGGGGGGGAGGTCCCTCCTCCATTAGCAATATGTGGACCCCCGCTGGGAAAAACCTTCCTGGACACCCCCATGCCCCCACTATATTATATGCACACCCTCCCATCCCCCGTCACCAGGGCCTTCCAGACTGGCACCGGTGGACCCACCTCACTTACCTGAGGTATGGCTCTCCAGTTCCAGTCCTCAGTCCAAGACCTCTGCAGTATTGGCAGTTGCCGATATTGCTGAGCTACCAACCCTAAGATTGGCTAACAGCTCTTGGAGGTGGGATTGGCATCTTTAAAGGGACAGGGATCCTGGCGTCGACCACTTAAGTGCCAGAACAACGTAAGATCGTGCCAGGAAGTCTGGGAAAGGCTGAGGCAGGGATTGCTCCACCTTTTTGGCCCGGCGACGGAAACCCTGCCAGCCCCACAAAATCCAGCCCTCTCTGTTACTTGGTCAAAAAATTCAGTTAGATTAGTCAGCATGATCTATCTTCCTTTTACAAATCCATGCTGGCTATCCTTAATTAACTCAAACCTCTCCAAGTGCCTGTTGATTTTTTCCCTGATTATTGTTTCTAACACCTTACTGTCATGCACGGAAGGAGCCATGATAAAATAAGCAATGAAATGGAAGAATTATGGATTTAAAAAGTCAACTGCTAAACAAAATTACAGAAGAACATGGACATTTATACACAGGGAAAATTGAGTCATGGCCATGTGACCCCCTCCTGTACTGGAAATCCTAAAATTCATCTGAAATAGCTCTGGGGAGAAACCTTTTGAAATTGAAAGGAGCTATTGCATATTAATAAGTGTGATTGACATGAATGGATTAACCAAGAATGCTGGAGACAGTTTGGTTCATAGCCAAACCAAGATGAATAATGTGTGAAGCAGCAACATCATAACAGAATGATCCCCATTCAAACATAAAACGATGGCCATGGATTTCATACCTTGGCCCATTGTGTTGTCACAACAGGGGAGAGGGCCATGCATCTCCTAACAGAAACTAATGTAAGACATTTTTATCTTAAAAAGGTAGCTGTCTGGAGATAGAGGGGGAGATCAAACCAACACTACAGAAAGACCGTGAGAAGGATCCAGCAGGCAAGAGGAGAACCCTAAAATAAAAGCAAAATACTGCGGATGCTGGAAATCTGAAATAAAAACAAGAAATGTTGGAAATACTCAGCAGGTCTGGCAGTATCTGTGGAGAGAAGAGCAGAGTTAATGTTTCAGGTCAGTGATCCTTCTTCAGAACTGGCAAATATTAGAAATGTGAAAGGTTATTAGCAAGTAAAGCGGGGGGTGGGGCAAGAGATAACAAAGGAGAAAATGTAGATAGGACAAGGTCATAGAATAGCTGACCAGAAGTTCGTGGAGCAAAGGCAAACAATATGTTAATGATGTGTTGAAAGACAAAGCATTAGTACAGATAGGGTGTTAACGGACTGAAAATTGAACAGCCGCAAGTACAAACATGAAAAAACAGTGGGTAAGCAAACTGAACAAACTAAGATGAAATAAAATAAAATAAACACAAAAAAAATTTAAAAAGGAAAAAGAAAAAAATAACTAAAAATAAAAGTAAACCGTCATGCTCTGAAATTATTGAACTCAATGTTCAGTCCGGCAGGCTGTAGTGTACCTAATCGATAAATGAGATGCTGTTACTCGAGCTTGTGTTGATGTTCACTGGAACACTGCAGCAATCCCAGGACAGAGATGTGAGCATGAGTGCAGTGTTGAAATGGCAAGCCACCGGAAGCTCAGGGTCCTGCTTGCGGACTGAGTGGAGGTATTCCGCAAAGTGATCACCCAGTCTGCGCTTGGTCTCCCCAATGTAGAGGAGATCACACTGTGAGCAGCGAATACAGTATAATACATTGAAAGAAGTACAAGTAAATCGCTGCTTCACCTGAAAGGAGTGTTTGGGGCCTGGGATAGTGAGGAGAGAGGAGGTAAATGCGCAGGTATTACACCTCCTGCGATTGCAGGGGAAGGTGCCATGGGAAGGAGATGAGGTGGTGGGGGTAATGGAGGAGTGGACCAGGGTGTCACGGAGTGAACGATCCCTTCGGAATGCTGACAGTGGAAGGGAGGGAGATCCGTTTGGTAGTGGCATCATGCTGGAGATGGTGGAAATGGCGGGGGATGATCCTTTGGCTATGGAGGCTCATGGGGTAGAAAGTGACTACAAGGGGAACCCTGTCGCAGTTCTTGAAGGGAAGGGAAGGGATGAGGGTAGAGGTGCGGGTAATGGGCTGGACACGGTTGAGGGCCCTGTCAACCACAGTGGGGGGGAATCCTCGGTTGAGGAAAAAGGAAGATATATCAAAAGCGCTGTCATGGAAGGCAGCATCATCAGAGCAGATGTGTCGGGGACGGAGAAACTGGGAGAATAGAATGGAGTCCTTACAGGAGGCAGGGTGTGAAGAAGTGTAGTCGAGGTAGCTGTGGGAGTCGGTGGGCTTATAATGGATATTAGTAGACAGCCTATTCCCAAAGATGGAGATAGGGAAGTCGAAGAAGGGAAGGGATGTGTCGGAGATGGACCATGTAAAGGTGAGAGAAGGGTGGAAATTGGAAGCAAAGTTGATAAAGTTTTCCAGTTCGGGGCGGGAGCAGGAAGCAGCACCGATACAGTCATCAATGTACCGGAAAAAGAGTTGGGGGAGGGAGCCTGAGTAGGACTGGAACAAGGAATGTTCGACATATCCCACAAAAAGACAGGCATAACTAGGACCCATGCGGGTACCCATAGCAACATCTTTTGCTTGAAGGAAGTGAGTGGAGTTGAAGGAGAAGTTGTTCAATGTGAGAACAAGTTCAGCCAGGCAGAGGAGGGTGGTGGTGGATGGGTACTGGTTGGGCCTCTGTTCAAGGAAGAAGCGGAGAACCCTCAAACCGTCCTGGTGGGGGGGTGGAGATGTAGAGAGATTGGACGTCCATAATGAAGAGGAGGTGGTTAGGACTAGGAAACTGGAAATTGTCAAAATTATATAAACGACATAGATGACTATGTGGGGGGTAGGATCAGTAAGTTCGCGGATGGCACAAAGATTGGCCGAGTGGTTAACAGTGAGGTTGAGTGTCTTGGGTTACAGGAAGATATAGACGGGATGGTCAAATGGGGAGAAAAGTGGCAGATGGAATTTAACCCTGAAAAGTGTGAGGTGATACACTTTGGAAGGAGTAATGTGAGATGGAAGTATTCAATGAATGGCCTGACACTGGGAAGTTCCGAGGAACAAAGGGACCTTGGCGTGTTTGCCCATAGATCTCTGAAGGCAGAAGGGTAGGTTAATAGGGTGGTGCAAAAGGCATATGGGACACTTGCCTTTATCAATCGAGGCATAAATTACAAAAGCAGGGAGGTCATGTTGGAGTTGTATAGAACTTTGGTAAGGCCACAGCTGGAGTACTGTGTGCAATTCTGGTTGCCACACTATAGGAAGGATGTGATTTCATTGGAGGGGGTGCAGAGGCGATTCACCAGGATGGTGCCTGGGATGGAATATTCAAGGCCATTATCTGAATATTCAACTGAATATTAGAGATGAACCATTCAAACCTAATCACTTGAACAGTAGGACCATAGCTGTGAGAAGGGAATTCCTAGACATGGACTGATTAAGTTGCAAGAGGGAATACACACTCGTAACCACCATGCTTGAATCATGGTCATGTGACAGGCCCACCCTCCATGTGCTTAAGCTGGTGTTTTCTCTGCAGCAGAGAGACAAGCAGCTAGAAGCTGAAGAAAGAAGACCCGTGTGGGGTCTCTCCATCCTTTCTCCCTCTCTCTAATCCACCTTGCAAGCTTTGAACTCTGTCTACTGACCGTGACCACCCAGGGATGCAGACAGAGACTCCTTAAAGTAAATCAGCCACACTACTGTCTCCAGGAGAACCACCGAATCAGCTGTCCACATCTTCCAATTGGAAGCCTCAGTTGCATGACCACTGAATTCAGCCTGAAGCTAGCCGAGTACCAACTTCCACAGACTGTATACCCCTTTTATTTCTCTGGACTCTAATTTGCCTAATCTATCCTTCCCCACTCTGTAACCTATTTGTGTGTGCGTGTGTGTATGTGTTTGTGAAAATCGGAGCGTATTTTATTATTTTACTTAGATCGGTTTAAATGCAATAAAGCTAACCTCTTTGTTCAACTCAAAAAACCTGTCCGATTAGTTCTTTTTATGATCGCAGCATCTACACAGTTAAACGCTCACTGAATTGGCAAGTATATTCACTTCAAAAGAAATAAATCTGTTGCAGTTAAACAAGGAGAGGGAAAAGAGGGGAGCCCTTCGACCCCTCCTCACTTGATCTTAACAACTACCTCTTACCCTTTTCTCTTGATCTATCTATTCCTGTATATGTATGTATGTCTATATGTGTGCTTGTGCAGTTGTGATCATTTCGGATTTGTTTAAAAATAAATAGTTATCTTTATTTTATCTGCAAGAAACCCTGTCATTTGTCTGTTTATTTGACCCTGAAGACACTCAGAGGCTAAAAATATAATTTTAACAAAACACGATTACGGTCACTTAGGAGGTGAACAGTGGGAACCACCCACACCCCTTACCACCTGTCCGTAACATTGCCCACCACTGATAAACTAACTGGCCTGTAGCTGCTAGGACTGTCCTTACATCCTTTATGTGAATCAGGGTGTCACAGTTTCCACTCTCCAATCCTCTGGCATCTCCCCATATCTACGGAAAATTGGAAGATTATAGCAAGGCCTTCTGTTATTTCTACCCCACTTCCTTTAGCAACCTGGGATGCAAGCCATCCAGACCAGTCCTACCATTAGTAGGACTACTCCCACAGTTTAATTTAAACTAGAATTTCAGATTAAACTTTTTCATGCTGTTCACTATCTTATTTACTTCCATCAGATCACCTCTCAGACCAGGCTGAAAAAAACAACCATCTCCAGTCTTTCTTTGTAATTCAGACCCCAAAACTAGGAATCGGCCTCATGGGTCTTCTCCACACTGCCTTCAGTATTTGAATGTCTCTCTTGTCTCTCGGTGACCAGAACTAGACACAGTGCTGAAAGTAAGATCTGACCAGAACACTGTACAATTTAATCATGACTTCCTATAACATGTATTCAATGCTTTGGCTATCTCGTTCAACATTTAATTGGTTTTCTTTACTGCTGTGCATTGATTGATCATATTGATTGTTGACTCCACAAAAACTTCTAGGTCTCTTTCAACTTGATCCTTTGACATGTTTGACCCTTTGATCCTTTGATCAATGCACTGCATGTATGGTGCATGAAAACAACAATATTGCAGGTTCTCCCATTAGGCAGTATTCAGTAGCAGGTCCAAATTGCTAATGTAAATATCACACATTCTGTGTCGGAAAGCTCACCACTGGCAGGGAGGCATTCAGAGCTTTCAAACACAACTTCAGCAGGCAGGAAACTAGTGAGGTCAAAACATGCAATTTTCCAGCACCAATATGCATAATTCCTACCAGTTTAAGCATTGACATAAATTTCCTGGCTAGAGCGAGGATTGAATCCAAAGACAGTCCCTGGTGGATAGGGATGCTCTCCAAATACTTTATATTCTTGCATAGGCACATTTTGTTTTCAGAATCCATGCCATCAAATGTTCAGGTGGTCACAGTCAAAAATTTGAATTACCCTCAGCATTTATACCTCCCAGAAGCACAATTTTAACTTCAACTTTGTTAAAGTATTATAAATCAACTGTAAAAGAACTATGACATATTTGATTATTACCATCAATTCAGTACAATTACCATTTATTGTATTTTGGTTATTACTTCCATTTCCCTCAACAATCAATCATGCTCATTATTTCTGCAATTTTCCAACACAGTGGTACTGTAATATATTCAAGACTCTACATAAGTGAGGTAATAAGACTGCAGCTGTTCACATGATGCAGATCTCTACCACTTACCTCTAAGAATAATACAATATAAATATCATGAGAACCAGGCTGCTATAGGAAGCCAAATACAGCTTTCGTTGGTGAACAGTCTGTAGGGGGACTTTCTTGGCAGGGCTTTCAGTCTACCTCCCAAAGCGTACTCATTCCAGATCTTCGCAAATCATCTTTTCTTAGAACTGTATGAAAAGGGGGAAATATCAGCTATTTAAATGATTGTGATTTATTGATTTATTTATTAATTACTCCGACATATTCTTGTTTCTTGCATTGCATATAAAAGTATTTTAGAAAATTAATCTTTAGCAATTTTGGTTGCTTTGTGCCAGGCAGCTCTCTGGCACTTTTTAAAAAAAAGTGTAAAATCAAGATGAAAGTACAAGGCCCTAGTGCAAAGCATCAAAGTTGATAATAATAAAAGAAAAGTAAATAGTAATGAGGTGAGACAACATTTGGGCATTAAAAGCCTGAAGATTGTCGGAAAAAGGAACAAATGAGGAAAGATAAGAAATACCACAGACTTAAGGTCCTGGAAATGTTGGGAGGAATGTTAAGGTCAGCATATTGAGTGAAAACAGGAAGGTTCACTGCAACACTGATCAAAGTAGCATCTAACACCTCGAGCAGAGAAGCACAAAAGAAAATTAAATGAAAAGCTGATGAAGCAAAAAGATGAGGTGAGAGGAGGTGGAAAAGAGAAAACAATTCCAGAGTGTGGTTACAGGAGTGAGAATTGGACAAGGAGAAGACTGTTGGCAAGTTACAGAGTAGCTGAGACAGAAAGAACTTCCCAGATTCACTCTGTGCTGAGTTAGATGATCTCAGCCAGGCTGAACATACAGGTGCTTCAATAGGTTCCCAATGCTTGGGTAAAGAGAGGAGGAAAATGGCTCAAGTTTCCAGTCCTGGGCCTAGAAATTGGACCTTGTTGCCTCCATTTGATTGGCATTTTTTTGAGAATAGCATCCAACTCCCAAAAGACATCTGAAAGACATCCAAAAAGAAACAGGTTGCACCATTTTTCAGGCACTCCTGGCAGTTGGCCAAAACAGGCATTAAGCCCCTTGCATATGGAAATGGCTAACACATGTTTAGGCCTCCTCTGAGAAACTGGATAACATAGAATGGAGCAGGAGATGAGCCTTCTCTAGCTATTGGTTCTTGCAGCATAAGCAGTAGCCATCAGCAAAAGGTAATTGTTTTCTAAACAACATTTTTAAATAATATTCCTGTAATGCCAAGAAGAGTTTCCCCAAATCCATGACCAACAACCCTGTTTCCACTCTTCTCATCGCACCCTTACATTTTAGCCACTGCCAGCAAGGCACGCAGCCCAATATCAATTTTTTTTAAATGACAGGCCAGGATACACTCCATGGGCAAGCTAACCTAAGTTGTCAATAGTGAGAAAGCATCAGCTTTTAACCATTGACAAAATGAGCCAAAAAGGTTCCGATTGACTGTGGGTGCTTTTCACACATTCCATCTTTCTGCTATGTGTGTTATCAGCCCTTTTCTGAAACATAGTAATAGATCGTATCATTGGCTTTGAGCATAAGTCTACTTTTGTTACACAACAGGTAACAGGTGACCTGAAGCATTGAAGGAGGGTGGCAGTAAAAACACAGCCCGTACAAGGAAGCAAAACAAAGGCATTTTGTTCTCAAAGTGCATGATCTGATATTTAATTATTTTAAGTGATTAGTGAAATATATTATTTCAATAAAAACTTCCCTTGTGTTGCTTATTTTCAATAGACAGCATTTGTAGAATGATTGTTTGCAATTCAATCCATCTTGAGGCCATAATTCCAAATTATTACACCACATCGTAAATGTAAGTCAGTCGTGAGAGCATGAAAACCTGTTGCAGCAGACCACCCACTTGTATTTCACAAGTACAAGCATCGTGACTAAACACAATCTTTTCTGTAATATGTCGTCAGGCATGGCACCACATTCACAGCCATTCCTTGATAAATGAAAAGAAGCAGCAACAAATTAAATCTGAAAGATATGTTGTGGCCCTTTTGTATTTGAATCCAAACCATATTATACAAACTCTAGCGTGAACAAACTTTTGTGAAAGTTCGTTGAACCATAATCACTCATTAATAGGGACCATACCTGTGATGTAATTTAATGAAGCAAAAGTGAACAACCTCACAGCCAAAGCGTTGTACCAATTAACATGGAAACACTGGCCTCTTTGTCTGAACTGTGAGCAGCTGTACTGCTGTTGGAAAGTTACCTCAGAAATATAAGCATTAAATAGAAGGGTGTGCAAACACTTTGTATATAAACCATGCCAATAAAATATCAAAATATCTCAAATTAATTGACATTTTTTTATTTATTTGAACAGTTACATATATGTTTAGAATACTGTAATTAATAATCAGCAGCTAAATTTGTGCCAATTATTTGGAGATGAAGCAATAGCTATTTCTGCCCAACTCTGAATGGAACATGAGCACTAACTTGCTTGGTTGAGTTTTAAGAACATATTTTGTGTGTTTACACTATGATTTCCATCAGCACTTCGCCACCCTCGACCACCCCCCACCTCTACCTCCACCTCCACCAACCCCAAGAAATGCACTCTTTGAAGTAAATATGAAAAGTATTTTATTGGTATGTGACAGCATATGTGTTATCTCGAAGTCTGCAGGACAGGCTTCCGCCTTTCAGGAAGTGCAGTGTAAAAGTAAGGTTTGATGAAATGCAGCATTTTCTTTCTGCACGAAGCAAATTACAGATTAGGATTCTTCTGGTAGTTGCAATACCTGAAGAAATGGCTTATCAGGAGATAGCTTCACTTTTATGTTCACTGGCTTTTCATCAAAAGAAAGTAATGCATTCGACCTACCTAAAACATATACTTGAAGATGGCTTCAGATTTAAGCATTCTTTATTGTAGGCTAAACTACTTACCAACTGCACGGTCTTCAGTCATTTTGCCTGCATCTTTGATGTGATGATCAATAGCTCTCAAGTTCCATTAAAATAATTCTTATCAATGTGAAATGATATGCTGGGAAGAAATAATCTAAGAGATAAAATAGAGGTGCAGCAATTATGAGGCACATGATACTATTTTGCTGATGATCTGTTTGCATGAATATAACTAAAACAGCTTTTTGACAGAAAAGATCAAGTGATCTGAACTATTAAACTCTTCTGGAGGGTTACATAGTGCATTTGACACTGGACAGTTTATCACGGAATTGGCTGTGGTGAGGTGAAAAACTCAACATCACATGTTCTGCCACGTGTGACTAAATAACTGCTGAAACACACATGTACAGATAAAAAGCATCAATAAGAAGTATTGGCTCTAGTGGTCCTTTGCAAAGTTTGAAAAGTTTAAAAGTTTAAAGTTTATTTCAAATATAGTAAGTTGTGTTTTTTTTTTACGGAGTTCTGTAGTTACGAGGACAAGGGAAGAATGGCCCTAGAGTAACTGATGTTGTTGGACATTAAGATCTTCCAGAAGGTTTAATTTAATTTAAAGGGTTAAGTCATGGGAGGAGAGCTCAAAGCCGTGGTGTGCTCCTCGTGCTCCATGTCGGAATCCGGGAACATTTCCAGTGCCTGGGACCAGCATGTGTGCAGGAAGTGTGTCCAGCTGCAGCTCCTGGAAGCCCGGGTTTCGGAGCTGCAGCAGCAGCTGGGGACACTGTGGAGCATCCACGAGGTGGAGAGTATTGTGGATAGCACGTATACAGAGGTGGTCACATCGCAGGCTCAGACCCCACAGGCAGGAGGGGAATGGGTGACCACCAGGATTAGGCAGACAGTTCAGGAATCTCCTGTGGCTATTCCCCTGCAAAACAGGTATACTGCTTTGGACACTGTTGGGGGGGAATGGCCTCTCAGGGGAAAGCAGCAACAGCACAATCCGTTGCACCACAGTTGACTCTGCTGCACAGGGGAGGAGTAAAAAGTGTGGGAATGCAATAGTTATAGGGGATTCAATTGTAAGAGGAATGGATAGGCATTTCTGTGGCCGCAAAAGAGATTCCAGAATGGTATGTTGCCTCCCTGGTGCTAGGGTCAAGGATGTCTCAGAGCAGTTACAGGACATTCTGAAGGGGCAGGGTGAACAGCCAGTGTTCATGGTACACATTGGTACAAAAGACATAGGTAAAAAAAAAAGAATGAAGTCCTAAAAGCAGGATATAGGGAACTAGGAAGTAAGTTGAAAAGTAGGACCTCAAAGGTAGTGATCTCAGGATTACTACCAGTGCCACATGCTAGTCAGAGTAGAAATAGCAGGATATATCAGATGAATACGTGGCTGAAGAGATGGTGTGAGGGGGAGGGTTTCAGTGCTGTATCTCTAATCTAATCTAATCTAATATGTTTTAGATTCCTGGGGCATTGGGACTGGTTCTGGGGGAGGTGGAGCCAGTACAAACTGGACGGGTTACACCTGGGCAGGGCCGGGACTGATGTCCTAGGGGGAGTATTTGCTTGAGTGGTTGGGGAGGGTATAAACTAAAATGGCAGGGGGATGGGAACCTTTGCAAGGAGTCAGAGGAGGGGGGATCAAAGACAAGAACAAAAGACATTAAGGGGAATAAGAAAAGTGATAGGCAGAGAAATCAAGGGCCAGAATCAAACAGGGCCACAGTGAAAAATAGTGGGAAGAGGACAAGTAATGTTAAAAAGACAAGCCATAAGGTTTTGTGCCTTAATGCGCGGAGCATTCGCAATAAAGTGGATGGATTAATTGCGCAAATAGATGTAAACGAGCATGATATAGTCGAAATTACAGAGATATGGCTGCAAGGTGACCAAGGATGGGAAATGAACATCCTGGGATATTCAGTATTTAGGAAGGACAGACAAAAAGCAAAAGGCGGTGGAGTTGCATTGCTGGTTAAAGAGAAAATTAACGCAATAGTGAGGAAAGATATTAGCTCTGACAATGTGGAATCTGTATGGGTAGAGCTGAGAAACACTAAGGAGCAAAAAACGTTAGTGGGGGATGTATATAGACCCCCAAACTGTAGTGGTGATGTTGGGAATGGCATTAAACAGGAAATTAGAGACGCATGCAATAAAGGAACATCTGTAATTATGGGTGAATTTAATCTGCATATAGATTGGGCAAATCAAATTAGTCACAATACCATAGAAGAGGAATTCTTGGAGTGTATACGGGATGGTTTTCTGGACCAATACATTGAGGAACGTCGCTTTTGGCAGCCAAGAGCGACGTCTCAATTCATTCCATCTTCGCTGCCTCCGGAGAATCCGTGGCATCAGGTGGCAGGACCGTATCTCCAACACAGAAGTCCTCGATGCGGCCAACATCCCCAGCTTATACACTCAGCTTATATACTGAGTCAGCAGCGCTTGAGATGGCTTGGCCATGTGAGCCGCATGGAAGATGGCAGGATCCCCAAGGACACATTGTACGGCGAGCTCGCCACTGGTATCAGATCCACTGGCCGTCCATGTCTCCGCTTTAAAGACATCTGCAAACGTGACATGATGTCCTGTGACATTGATCACAAGTCGTGGGAGTCAGTTGCCAGCGATCGCCAGAGCTGGCGGGCAGCCATAAAGGCGGGGCTAAAGTGTGGCGAGTCGAAGAGACTTAGCAGTTGGCAGGAAAAAAGACAGAAGCGCAAGGGGAGAGCCAACTGCAAAACAGCCCTGACAACCAATTTTATCTGCAGCACCTGTGGAAGAGTCTGTCACTCTAGTATTGGCCTTTATAGCCACTCCAGGCACTGCTGCACAAACCACTGATCACCTCCAGGCGCTTACCCATTGTCTCCCAAGACAAGGAGGCCAAAGAAGAAGAAGAAGAAGATGACATTAAGGAACCAACTAGCGAACAGGCCATCCTAGACTGGGTATTTTGTAATGAGAGAGGAATAATTGACAATCTAGTGGTGTGAGACCCCTTGGGGATGAGCGACCATAATATGATAGAATTCTTCATCAAGATGGAGAGTGACGTAGTTGATTCTGAGGCAAGGGTCCTGAATCTTAGTAAAGGAAACTACGAAGGTATGAGGCATGAGTTGGGCATGATGGATTGGGAAACGTTACTTAAAGGGATGACGGTGAATAGGCAATGGCAAACATTTAAAGAGCGCATGGATGAACTGCAACAATTGTTTATCCCTGTCTCGTGCAAAAGATGTTGAAGATGCATTTTGTCGGCTGCGGGGCTGGTGGCTGGATTAGATCAGTACTGTGTGAAGATATTTGGCAAGGGCCTCAAGGGAAGGATGAATGCTGTCAACGTTGGGGAGCTGTGGGGCAAATTGAGGGTCGTGGCTAGCAGAGGGAATGGTCACAGTTAATGGGGGCAAATGGATTCTGTAGGGGGGAAGGTCAAGACTAATGGGCCTGTATTCGACAGCTCCATGTGGAGCGAAACGGGACTCGCCACCAATGGTCAGTTTAACTTGAGGAGGTTCAAGGGTAAGAGTCAGCAAGTCAGTTGTAATGGGAGTAATAACAGGGGGGAGGAATGGCATGAATACATTAATGATTACACTGTGCAAGGTAATGGGGGGAGGCTCAATGGTAGTGGAGGGAAGGGTAACAGTAACAATGGGTGGGTCAAGAGTGATGGATTCAAGCTGGAAGGTTGCAGGAGGAGGTTGGAAGGTGGGAAGACTTGCCCTGAATTCCACGCACATCATCTTCTCCAACGATAATGGAAACCACATGGACACTCAGGATTGCAAGGAAAGTGGGTGGATGTAAATGACTGTGGGTGTGTCTTGTACCTGGCTGTAATTTGAAGGTAGATATAAGGAAGTTGTTCATTGCCTCAATGTTTTAGCTCAGTGTCAACAGAACACTCTGCTTATTTATTGTTCAGAAAAGCCACAGCGACATGGGTCTCATACACCCTATCTATCTAGTACCACGGGAAGAAGAGCAAAGAAAGAGACGAAGGAGGGTTCTTTTCCCCCAACTCATGATGCCTGAGCACCAGCAACAGGCAGAACAGGAAGATGAGGATGTTCCGAATTATAACATCCAGGAACGGCATTATCAAAGACGGGCACTGGCACATCATCACATCCTCAGTACAAGGAGCCATTACTTTCAAATGTCAGAGAGGCAATGCCAGAGACGCCTAAGGATGTCACGCGAAATGGTCACAGAAATTTGTTGGATCCTGCAACATGGCCTGCAACCACTTGGGTTTGGTGGGAATCCCATGCCAGTTGCCCTTAAGGTAACTGCTGCGCTCAATTATTTCTCCAGCAGCTCTTCCAGGGACAGCAGTGAGGTGCCCTCTACCTTTCTTACAGTCTCAGCAGTGGCCACCGCGAGCAGTGGCACTGTTGAGGCTGCCACGCTGCCAGTCCTCCGATAGGGCAAGTAGCTCTGAGAGGCAGGCTGCCATCCTCAATTGGACAGAGGTCCTCATGGCAACCTGTTAATTGGCCGCCGCCAGCAAAATGCTGTCCCAGAGTCCCGCTGCTCACCATGGTGGAAAAATTCAGCTTATTGTTTCACGGTACAATATGAAGTATTCTGATATCTCCCAGTGTGTTTTTTTTTATCTGGTGATAGCAGGTTTTTTTGTGTTTAATTCAATCTTGTCAGTTAACTTTACATTCATGGAGGGAATAATACCAACATGTCTGCGTAGATTTTTTGAAACTTAATGGAAATTGCCATATTGCACATAGTGCAAAGTTGGCATGTAAGCAGTAAGAATGAGCCAAAGGTTTGGATTTTCATGGCTATATATACAAAATATTGGCTGCTGCCTGTGCTGTCAAAAAAGATGAGACTACAGCCTTCAGTTCTTCAATTAAGTGCAGAAACAGTATGTTTTTACTATTCAATCATAGTTTTGTCATAATTTAGTTTTTCTGACTCCTGCAACTTTGAAAAGTTTCCATCTCAGCTCACAAAAATCCACAGCTGAGATAACTCTCCCTTGCTCTCGATGTCTTGCTGGAGGTATGACTGACTGGTATCATATCACATGTGAGAGCATCTTATGAGGGCATCTTCAATCAGCCCAGATAATATTCAAGTGGACTTGAATGAACAGAATTTATAAAAGAAAAATCAGAATATTATGTTTTGCAAGACAGTGATAAAGTATTTATCTGCCTGGTTCATAGCACAAAGCTACTTCCAAACGTAGGTCAGCAGTTTGCCCTCTTGCTGACAGAACTGCTCAGTTAAGGTGTGGAGTATTTTTTCTAGCAGTAGAGTGAAAGTGACAGTCCCAATCCTGACTAACTGAAGGCCTCCAATCATTTTGGAAAGGTTTCAGCGTGTTAGGCTGGAGGTGGCTACAACTGTCTAGGCTGGTGCTGTTTCCACTTTCCACATCACCATTAATTACAATGGCAGGAAAGTTAAGTCTGCGATTCACTGTGGCACCTCCAACTTTAGCAAACCCACCAAAAATGTAAATTTCTGAACAGTCATATTTTAAATAACAAGGCCATTTAGAATATCAAGGAGCCAAATTCTGTCTTTATTCAGCTTCCATTTGATAAGCCAATGTAAATACAATAAATACTGCCATGCAGACCCCCACCTGCCAAGAATGAGGCATATTAATTTTATCATATGAACATTGATTTTAAACTGTTGCTGGAATGAGGAAATGACTTGTTAAACAGATCAGCCATGGCTGGAAAAACATTTACATACTAACAGACAGTGCTTGTGGAGACAAGGACCATTTCCTGACACATTCAACCCACAATGGACTTTGATCACCAGATATTGAAGGTGAGGAGGGTCACATTCCAGGATGACTGCTAAGATGGCCGAATCCACAAACAGATGTGGTCAGACCAGCTAGTCACATGACTAACCTGCTGGGCAACCTGAGTTTTTGTGATAAAAGCAAAATACTGCGGATGCTGGAAATCTGAAATAAAAACAAGAAATGCTGGAACCACTCAGCAGGTCTGGCAGCATCTGTGAAAAGAGAAGCAGAGTCAACGTTTCGGGTCCGAAGAAGGGTCACTGACCCGAAGCCTTAACTCTGCTTCTCTTTTCACAGATGCTGCCAGACCTGCTGAGTGTTTCCAGCATTTCTTGTTTTTATTTCTGAGTTTTTGTGAATTGTTCAGACAGTTTGAGAGGGATAGTCAGTTTGCTCCTGGACTGTAAAGACCTCTCCTGGGTGGCTCGCCACAGCCTCGCCTGTCTGCTCCCATCTCTTTCTCACAAGCCTCTGGACCCACTGAGGACACATGAACCTCAAGAGAGAAAAGTCTCCTACATCGAACAAAGCCCCAACGAAAAGCAAGATCTACCTACAATCAAGGACTCTGCAGCAAGCTTGAAGATCAGGAACCAAAACCATCTTCAGATATTGCCTCAAACTTTTCCACTTTATTTCTTCTGCTCTTTTCTGTCTCTATCTGCATGTGTGTTTACCGCATATGCATGCTAATGTGGGCACGTTTTATATCCGTAAGCATTAACCAAATTAGAGTTTAAGTTTAATACATTTAATAAATAATAAGCAAGGGGGTGGAAGGTTATTGGGGGTAGGTGGAAATGTGGCTTAATCAGTTCAGCCATGAACTTATTAAATGGTGGAGCAGGCTCGAAGGGCCGAGTGGCTACTCCTCCTCCTAATTCGTATGTTCTTCTTTAAACCTAAGAAAACCTGTTTGGCTGATTTCTTCGCCTTACAATTGGAAGGCGGTGAACAAGGATTCACCAAGGGGGAGCTAAACACAGGGTGTGTCTAAAATTAAACCCTGTTACGGTAAGACCAGGTGAAGGCTGAGAGGGAACCCTAGACCCCTTTCTCACCTGGTCGTAACCATACACAAATACATTAGTATTTTGAACGAACTAGACAGCCCAGTACCAGTAGTGTATGAAAATAGGAAGATAGGAATAGGAGTAGGCCATTCAGCCTCTGAAGACTATTCTGCCATTCATTTAGCTCATGGTTGATTTGTATCTTAACTCTATCTACCCACTTTAGTTTTGTAGCCTTGGCTAATAAAAATCTTATCAATCTAATTTTTGAAATTTTCAATTGACCTAGCATCAATGACTTTTTGGGGGAAGTTCCATATAACCTTACTTCCAACAACAGCAACAACCTGTGTTTGTATAGCGCCTTTAATGCAATAAAACATCCCATGGTGCTTCACAGGGGCATTATATAGCAAAATTTGAAAACGAGCCACAGAAGAACAGATTAACAAAAGCTTGGCCAAAGAGATACGTCTTGAGGAGCATCTTAAAGTAGGAAAGAGAGATAGCGAGGCAGAAAGGTTTAAGGTGGGAATTCTAGAGCTTAGGTGGGACCTTGGAAGCTGCAGACACAGCCACCATTGGTGGAGCAATTAACATCGGGAATGCTCAAAAGACCAAAATTAGAGGAGCACAGGAATCTCGGAGGGTTGGGGGAGATTAGAGATGGAGAGAGACAAGACAATGGAGAGATTTGAAAACAAGGATGAAAATTTTAAAATCAAGGTATTGCTTAACCCAGAGCCAATGTAGGTTAGTGAGCACAGGGGTGATGGGTGAACTGGACTTAATGCAATTAAGGACACGGGCAGCAAAGTTTTGGATGACCTCAAGTTTATAGAGGGTAGAATGTGGGATGCCAGCTAGGAATGCATTAGAATAGTCAAGTCAAGAGATAACAAAGGCATGGATGAGGGTTTCAGCAGTAGATAAACTGAGGCAGGGTGGAGTCAGGAAATGTAACAGAGTTGGAGATAGGTAGTCTTACTGATGGCACAGATATGTGGTCAGAAGTTCATCTTGGTGTCAGGGTTGCAAACAGTCTGGTTCAGCCTCAGACAGTTGCCAGGGAAAGTGATGGAGTCAAAGGCTAGGGAACAAAATTCCATTCAATTTAACATCCTTTTCTTAGACTGAATCACATATATATTAGCATCCTGTCTTTACATTGTTAGGCTGGCTTAAACTCAATTGTATTATTCAAAGTGATGCAAAAAGTGTGATTGAGCTTAAACCTGCATAGTAAAGCAGTTCATGAATTGCTTTATATATTCAACATTCTATTTCTGGCCCTCCTCCCATACCACAAAGGCACTCTGCTGAACCTAAATTGCCAAATTTAACTCCTGGCAGGAGCAGAGGACAACTGCACCCTCCTCCCACCAACACCATCCCCCACCCCCACCACCACCACCACGCCCCCGCCCCCTACCCCCCCCCCAGGCAGTCTTGAGTAGGTGGTCAGCCGATTATAACTGCCAGGCCTCATTTAAAAGCTGCCAGTCATTTGCTCAACTTTGTCCAACGGAAAATAGTTGTGGGAAATGACAATGATCATGAGGAGAAGACTGCCAGCAGCAAGGGAAAACTGTGAGGTGGGATGTTGTGAGGATCTAGCGATTGGAGGGGTAGCAGGGGGCTGATAGCATGGGACAGGAGAGGTCCAGACTTGCATTGTGAGGCCCACTGACTTCCTGACAGCTTCTCCTGTTGGGGAGACTATGATGAACACACATGAGCGACTTTATAATTCCAAGGCCTTGAATGGAGCTAGCCTGGAGAACAATAGATCAGTATGCGATTCAAAGGACAGGTAGTTCCATTTTATAGCCTCAATGCCCCATAGCATTGCAATGTATTTTTTATTTACTGTTGCTGTCCTTAGACTATGAAAAGGGGCATTATAAATCAGTCAGCTTTCTACTCCTGGTTATTTAGTGAACAGTGCTGGAAATATTCACGTGTGGACGCCAAGTAAGACTGATCAAGCTCAGTTGGGATAGCCTCCATGATTAAATAAATCACTACCATTTGAAGAATGGCCATTTGAATAAAGTACCTGAGTGCAGCTGGCACCCTGGAATTGTAGAGCAGGGGGTTGGTGGGGAGGGTGAGGGGGTTCGTGTTTTAGGACATGGAAGCAAATTGGAGGGAATAAAAATACATCATTAGCTGGAGTTGCAATACACTTTAATGCAATGATTAGATGCAGGTTCACTCCCATAATTCCCCACACAGACAGTTCCCAACCTTGGATTCATATCAAAAACAGGCACTGACTGGAGTTCAGGTGCATTCCTATAAAAAGAGGTAAAATATATTTTAGGATCAGTCACCCAGGGTTGCACAACCATACTTCCTGTAGGCCAGTACATGAAAGGGTTGGAAAAGGATTAAGAGCATGAGTCCCACTTCGCCCACCCTGCTGTTTGACAGTACAAGTGGGGGGAAAAAAAGCATGAAAAAGTGAGTTCTTTTTAAAAAAAAACGAAACTTTAAACATTAGAAAATGAAAAAAACATGAAATAATGGAAGCAGTTTACTACCTTCTGATTGTTGAAGTAAGATTACAGCTTTGACATCCCTGCTTATTTGGTTTATTTAGTTTTATTGTCAACCTCAGCTCTATGTGAACACGAATGATGAGTGTATTTAGGGTCACTAATGTGTAGTGATCAGAATACAGATTTATTATCAGTTGAGATGTAGTCAGTACATCTTTAGAAAGAAATGACTTCCTGCCACTTATAGCTGTATGTCAGCAACTTTCACAAAATGTCAAATACAACACAAACACCACCACTTTTTTCCAAATAATTGTGTGTTCAGCCACATTTTTAAGTAAATATGAATGAAATAAAAAGCAGGTTGGTTTTATAACAGGCAGAAAATGTGCTGTGCCAGATTACTGCCCAAGTTGTGCAGGCAAAAATTACTCCAGGCAGCCAGTCAGACCCAACAAAGACAATGGAGTAAGGCTTAGAAAACGGAAAGCTGCAAGGGCAAGCTTTGACCAGACTCAGAATGAGAATTCTGGAGGCCAGCTAAGAGCTAATTTAAGTTAGGTAAGACAACTTACTGATGTGGGGACACACAAGTATTACTTAATTTGTATTATTAAACTAAGACAATTCGCACTGATTGAATTGAGTCTGATCAAAACAATTGCTACGTATGTTCACTTGCCGTGAAATATTGTAGCTTAACTGTTCATATTCAGCCCCATCTTACCAATAATTTTCTTGGTTCACATTAGAAGAGATTGAAGAAGAATGGAATCATAGAAACTTAAAGCACAAAAAGAGACCTTCAGGCCATCATGCTTGTGCTGGTTCTTTGAAAGATCTTAGTCTCACACCCCTGCTCATTGTTCATAATCTTATAGGTTCCTCATCCTCAACTACCTGTCCAGCATCCTTTCAAAAATTATTTATGAAATCAGCTTTCACATCTTCTCAGATAGTGTTACAGATCGCAACAACTCTCAGTGAAAACATTTCTTCTCATCTCTTCACCAGATCTTTTGCCAGCAATTTGAAATTTATGACCTCTGGTTATTGCCCAATCAACAGAGGGAACGGCCTTTCTCTATCTACTCTATCAAAACCTCTCATCAACTTGAAAACATCTATTAATTCGACTCTTAATCTTCTCTGTTCTAAGGAGAACAGTCCTAACTGCCCTCATAACTGCAGTTCCTTATCCCTGGTAGCATCCTAGTAAACCTCCCCTGTTCTGTACATTTTTAAGGCCTTTGTCTCTCTCCTGAAGTGACGTGCCCAGAATTGTCCACGATGTTCTAATTAAGGAGGTCTAACCAGTGATTTATAAAGTTCAACCACAATCTCTTTGTGTTTAAATTATAAATCTAAGTAACCTATATATTTTTTAAACAATCTTATCAACTTGCCTGCCACCTTTAAAGATTTGTGTATATGCACACCAAGGTCTCTCTGTTCAGCTACATTTTTCAAAATCATGCAATTATATTGTCATGAACACGAATTAAACTTTAAAAACAGGAAATAAAGAACCGATGAAAGGTGACTGCTAGCAGCTAAAATGGTCACTGCAATTTGCATCAAAGTACCCTACATTCCAATGTATCGAGGTGGAGACGTAAGGGCTAGTCAGTCCCCATCCAGAACAATGGCCTGGGAATTTTGAATAGACTACCTAACCTGTCCTCATTAACAAGACGTTAAAGGCAATCTTGAAACATTAATACTGTGGAGACAGACCACTCAAAAGTTAATCACTGGAACAATGGAACCCATGATCTAATTAAGTTGGAAGAGAGAGAATACACATTGGGCCATCATGTGACAGACCCACCATCTGTGTGAAGCTAGCTGCTCTCTCTCTCTCTCTGTAGGCAGGCAAGCAACTGAGACTAACCGGTAAGGACCCAAGTGGGGCCCCTCCCTCTCTCTCTCTCTCTCTCTCCAGACCACCCTGCAAGTTCAAACCCTGCCTGCTGGCTGTGCAACATCCAATCCTATCATTGCTGCAGACAGAGACCCCGTGAAGAAAACCATCTGCATCACTGTCTCCAAGAAAACCCTGAACCAGTTGGCTACAACTACAAGCCAGAAACCTCAAGACTACCAAGTTCAGCCAGAGGACAATTGGGTTACCAAATTCCACAGACAGTAAACTCTTTTATTGCTCCGGACTCTAATCCAATCCAATCTATTCTTCTCCATTCTGCAACCTATGTGTGTGTGTGATTCTCATGTGTGTGTGTGTTTGTGTGTGAAAGTTGGAGCATAGTTTATTATTTTACATAGATGGGTTTTAAGTACAATAAAACTAACCTCTTTCTTGCTTAAACTTAAGAAAACCTGTCCGATTAGTTCTTTTTTGATCATTGCATGTAAATAGTTAAATACTCACTGAATTGGTAAGCATGTCCACTTTTTAAAAGAGATAAGTTCTGTTGCAGTCAAACAAGGAGAGGAACAAGAGGGGAGCCTTTTGAAACCCTCCCTCCCTCACCTGATTGTACAATAGTATACTGTTTTTCCATATTACTCCTCAAAAAGTGCATTACATCACCTTTTTTTCTGCATTGAACTCCATCTGCCATGCTTCTGCCTATTTCGCTGTCCTGTCTATGTCATCCTGAAGTCGACATTTATGAAGCATGTTTATGAAAGTCATAAATATCCAGTTCCGATTGCAAGGACATACCATTTGCTTTATTTTGTAGTTCAATGTTGAGCAGCATGGGCACAGTTTTAAATAAAGAGACACTCAAAGCATTCACACTTGCTGTATATGACAGAATATTGAAGGCAAGAAGTTAAACATAACAGACTATCTATTATTTAATATATGTTTAAAGTTCAATTTTAATATAAATCATCTAAAAAAAGTAGGGTTTTTTTGAGATTATTGGCTATGTTTTATGCATTGCAATTACATAGTATGAAATTTCTTCCAAGGTAAAACATTAATTAGTGTGTTCAGTCTTGGACTGCATGTTGTCAACCCAACAAACACTACTACAACGTTTACTGTCTGTCGGCTTGAACACTGGAAAGCTAGGGCTGGATCTTGTTGTGTCCCGGCGTCGTGATCCGTGGTGGGGGTGGCGGGCCTGAAAGAAGGTCCAGAAGAGGCCCGCCGCATACCTCGACACTGGAGGGCCCGAACCAATTCTCCCAGCAGCAGTAACAGCGAGGCTCCATGGCAACCCCCCAGCCGCTGGGTGACGGGACTTGAATTTAAATATTTAAATTCATAAAATGAATACATTTAAATGGACTTACCTTCAATCTTCCGGGCCCGCTGCCATCTCCGGGGAAAGGCGGCGTGACACTGATGGGGAGGGGGGAGGAGTTAATATTATCTGCAGTGGGTGGGGAGAGTTGGGGTCAAATAAATGTAATGGGTGTAGGGGATCGTGGGAAGGGGTGAACTCTAAACTTTGTGCAGTCTGGGGGGAGAGTGGGGAGGTCATATTTCAAAGGTAAGTGTTTTGGGGGTGGGGGGAAGGGCAAATAATTAATGTAAATGTTATTGGAGATTGGGAAAGGGATGTTAGGAATTTATTGTATATTTTTTGGGGGCATACTTCTTAAATTTTTTTTTATCGTTTGTGGGATGTGGACATCTGGCTAGACCAGCATTTAATGCCCATCCTTAATTGCCCTTGAACTGAGTGGCTTTCAGAGGGCATTTTAAGAGTCAACCACATTGCTGTGGGTCTGGAGTCACATGTAGGCCAAACCAGGCAAGGACGGCAGATTTCCTTCCCTAAAGGACATTAGTGAACCAGATGGGTTTTTACAACAGTCGACAATGGTTTCATGGTCATCATTTGACTAGCTTTTGAATTCAAGATTTATTAATTTAATTCAAATTTCACTACCTGCCGTGGTGGGATTCAAACCCATGTCCCCAGTGCTTCAACCTGGGCTCTGTATTACTAGTCCAGTGATATTACCATGATGCCACTGCCTACCCCAAAATGAGCCAACAGGTCTGGCTGCCCTTTAAAAATGACACCGAATGGCCAGGGATGGACAGCCTGACCCCTCCACATGATTTGGGGGGTGGGGGCGGTGGTGGGGTATGGGCTGCCCCAGCTATTTAAAGCCCCCCAGCTATTTAAATGCGCCATCGTGCGGGAGATCGCAATGGCTTTTTGGCGTGCGGCGCGTGAGGGCAGGCCGCCATTTTTTGTGCTCGCCACTGAATTCGCCATCGAATAATGTCCCTATTATTTTGATCTGCCAACTCTCATTATGTTGAAGGTCAGCAGTGATATAGTTCCATATGATAGTGAATAGGTGTTTAGGTACCTTACAGCCTGGACATATTTGAGTAATGTTAAGCTCATTTGATATGAGAATACTAGAACATTTTCAGAAATATAAGAAAAAAATATGTACATTAGATGCAGGTTGGACCAGAAATGTCCACTAAGGAATGGTGATTGCATATGATGAGTTATCTGAAAAGTAACTCAAACAAAACAAAATGCACATGTCTCCACATATATGGCAAGCTTGAAATAACCACTGGTATTTTTCAAACTGTCATTAATATAGCTGATTAAATATCCAAGTAAACTTCTGTGACAATAGTGTTTGATCCAATGTAACACAGCTTTTATTATACCCGGAAATAGGAGTATATTAAAACTATGTATGATTTTTATAGGGACCATCATAGTGAAGGATTACCTGTGTACTCACATTATCTGCTCTGGGACTAAATACACTAAGCTTGAAAATCAATTTGCACTGTTATGACCTCATTTCAAAAGGTTGTTGCTATGATCCTTTTCAATGTTTGAATCTGACATTTTTTGTAATGTACCTCCCCTTGACCTCGAACACTCCAGTAGCTCAGTGGCAGAGGTTCCCAAGGGCCAATCATTGAACCTCTATCAGGATTGCCTCACTGTGGATTTTTGGGCCTAATATTCTTATTCCATATTTATTCCATACTCACCAGGCAGATTCTTTAAAACAAATAAAGAAGGTTTGAGTGTTTTTTTTCATAAATTGTGATTGAGTAATCTTTTATGAATACGAAATTGAATGAATGGTACAAATATGACATACATCAATAATGCATGGTGCCAGAAGCATGAGGTACAAGACAAGAAATAAAATACCAGTCGGTATTGCATGGAGAGATTTTTTAATATTAGATACAGAAAAGACGATAAAGAACTTGCATTTACATAGTGCCTTTTGCATTCCTGGAAGGTTGCAAAGCGCTCATACTCAATACATCTCTTCTGAAGGGCATTTGCTCCCGTTATGTAAATTCAGCAGCCAATTTGTTCATGGCATGGTCCCACAAATGGCAATGAGATAAATGACTAGTTAATCTGCTTTAATGATATTGGTTGAGAATTAATGGCATGGATTTTTTGCACATTCATTTGAACAGACAGATAGCCCCTCCAACAATGCATATGTTGTGTACTCATGTCCTGGACCAGAACTTGAACACATGGTCTTCTGACTCAGAAGCACGAGTGCTACTAGTGAAGATGGATGCAACTGAAAATCATACTAGCTGCATAGATCTAGAAAGAATCTCTAAACTTAAGAGTCTTCGTCAATGGCTGCCTCTTTAACCCCAGCTATTGGACAAAAGTAGTTTCAAAAATAATTAAAGTTCAGGTCCCTAAACCAACTTTATTTTGCTACAAATGTTGAACAGTCAGTTCAACGTGGCTCCCAAACTGTAGGTTTGAAGAGAGGAACTAAGCTAACTTTGAATAAACACAGATGGTTTAATTTGTTCTATTAAATGTATGACAGGCAACTACTTTGGACCTGATTGTCAGGTATGAAATATAAAAACAGGCCATGGCAACTGCTAGAAGAGTTTTTAAGTGACTGGTTCTGTTGACTGAGTGAGTTATCAGATGGTAGTTGAACCAATTGGAAACTTTAAAGAAAACGAAATGGTAGACCCACAGTCAGAAAAGATGGTAAGCAAGACACAGACTATGGCCCCGTACATCCATAGCCCTTCCTGTGCACCTCCACCGTAACTTTGATGAGTGTCCACCGGATGGACTGGAACTGAGGCCAGAATCAAATATACCAATTTATGGCCCTGCAAAGGAATTTCTATTTGGCCTTGTAAAGGTCTTGCACATACAGCACAATAAGAAAAATGAAGCTGAGACAGGTACACTTTATACTGAAATTTCTCACTTCCCTGGACTGGCACAGGTCTGTTGGCGAGATGAGGTACATCTCACCAATGACTGATGAAAGAAAAGACTACCTGAGAGCCCAAGCTAGGAACATTGCCTGGACCTAAAAAAAATTTTTTTTCATAAAATCATTTTAAAGCAGTACTGTTACAAAAAGGGCCACTGGGAGAACCTATTACTTCTTTATCAGCGACCCAACTCCACACCAGAATCGTCAATTTCTGTTGGCCTATCAAGACAGGGACCCAAGATACAGCTCTCATAGTGCACACCCGCCTTTTCAAAGACTGACATTAGAATGTCCTATGGGATCAGTGGCAGAAGTTCCAAATGGCTGCCTCTCAGTACTTACACTGGGATGTATGTGTATATATTAATTATTCATATTAATCAAAGATAGTCAGCGTGCATTGGTAAAGGGAAGATCTTGTCTGACCAACTTGATTGAGCTTTTTGAAGAAAAAGCAAGGAAGATAGATGAGGGCAGTGCGGTTTATGTGGTCTACATGGATTTTAGCAAGGCTTTTGACAAGGTCCCCCATGGCAGACTGGTTAAAAAAACATCCCATGGGATCCAAGGAAATGCAGCAAGGTGGATACAAAATTGGCTCAGTGGCAGGAAACAAAGGGTAATTGTTGATGGGTGTTTTTTCGACTGGAGGGCTGTTTCCAGTGGCGTTCTGCAGGGCTCAGTACTGGGTCCCCTGCTTTTTGTGGTATGTATTAATGATTTGGACATAAATGTGGGGGGCATGATCAAGATGTTTGCAGACGACACAAAGATTGGCCGTGTGGTAGATAGCAAGGAGCATAGCTGTAGGCTGCAGGAAGATATTGATGGTCTGGTCAGATGGGCAGAAAAGTGGCAAATGGAATTCAATCCGAAGAAGTGTGAGGTGATGCATTTGGGGAGGTCAAACAAGGCAAAGGAATACATGATTAATGGGAAAATACTGAGAGGTGTAGAGAAAATGAGGGACCTTGGAGTGAATGTCCACAGATCCCAGAAGGTAGCAGGACAGGTCGATAAGGTGGTTAAGAAGGCATGTGGAATACTTTCCTTTATTAGCCGAGGTATAGAATATAAGAGCAGGGAGGTTATGCTGGAACTGTATAACTCATTGATTAGACCACAACTTGAGAACTGTGTGCAGTTCTGGTCACCTCATTACAGAAAGGATGTTATTGCACTAGAGAAGGTACAGAGGAGATTTACGAGGATGTTGCCTGGACTAGAAAAATGCAGCCACGAGGAAAGATCGGATAGGCTGGGGTTGGTCTCCTTGGAAAAGAGAAGGCTGAGAGGAGATCTGATTGAAATGTACAAAATTTTGAGGGGCCTGGTTAGAGTGGAGGTGAAGGGTCTATTCACCTTAGCAAAGAGATCAGTGACGAGGGAGCATAGATTTAAAGTGATTGGTAGAAAAACTAGAGGGGAGATGAGGAAAAGCTTTTTCACCCAGAGGGTGGTGGGGGTCTGGAACTCACTGTCCGAAAGGGTAGTTGAGGCAGAAACCCTCAACTCATTCAAAAGGAGTCTGGATATGCACCTCAAGTGCCGTAAGCTGCAGGTCTACGGACCAATTGCTGAAAGGTGGGATTAGAATGGGTGGAACATTTTTTGGCTGACACAGACATGATGGTCCAAGTGGCCTCTTTCTGTGCAGTAAACATTCTATGATGCTATGATTCTATGTACAAAGATAACCATCAAAAATCTGCAATTTATCTCTATGAGGTTAATAATATTAGATTGTGATTTATAATTGTCGATTCAGGACAGTTACTTGAAAGACTCTCTGTTGTAAATATATAGCTAACTGTTAGATTATTGAGTTATTCATTGTTTATTAAATTTTTACAATATCATAAACTAAAATATGAAGTTTAATATGATGTTTTCCTGCTTTCAAAGGCTAAAATGAGATTTTACATATTGCTCAGTACCTAACAGCAATTACCAAATGGACTTTGTTGCTCATTTTCCCAGCCTTACTGAAAGTTTACCTCGATCTTGTAAGAAGCAAAAGGCTGTCTTTTGATATCCTGAAAAATAAATGCCAGGCAACTAGACAAATACATAAATTCCTCACCAGAAACTACCTGGGGTTTACTTTCCAGTCCATGAGTTGGATTTAGTGAGTCTGTTTGGAGTGGGAATCCAGGCATTGGGAGGGGGAAGGATGGCCAAAGAATAGTGTTGACGTATTCACCTGAAAATCCAGCATTGTGACGTGACAGGAGTGCAATTTAAATTGCTGAACAGATAGTTATAATACATTTCCATGCAATTGTAAGTGATTCAATGGGGGGCTTGGAATTAATTGAACGCGGGCGGGTCTCACGAGCCTTCGGATACCTGTCCTTTGGAAGGAGGCGGCACCGAGCTGAGGCCTCAGTGCCAGGACGGGAAGGCAGCCATGAATCGCACTGGATTGGAGAAGAGAGGGGAGCGGAGGCCATTCTCGGTCTGCAGTGATGTGCACTCTGTTTGAGTGGGCTTGTTGCCGGATTATACTGCTGGGTGATCTGCACGTGTGGCCATACTAGCGGGTGGGAGGATTGACTATCAGAAAGGGTGGGCACTGAAGGTCATTAGCGAGGAAGCCAAGAGGAGTAGCAAAGGCAAAGATGCCAAGGCAACTTCATCTCTGCAAGGACAGTGCTCTGGAGGCCAACTGATCAGCTGGCATGGGTCTCATATACCCTGCCTTTGTGTACTTTCATGGTGTGATGCAGCATCTCTAATGGAGGGAGGGCCAGGAGGTAGCTGCGCCTGCCCATGAAGCTCCACGATGAGAACAGCAGCCGGCGGCCATGCCAAGGGCCCACCTGTGCCAGAGAGTGTACTGGACACGAATCAGCTACCACCAAATGTCCAAGTGGCATTGTCAGCGAAGACTACGGCTCTCCAGGGAGGCTGTCACTGACTTATGTGCCATTCTGCAGGACAAGTTGCAACCTATGGGATTTGGTCGTCATCCTAAGCCCAAGGCCTTGAGGATCACCATGGCAATTGACTTTTAGGCATCTGGATGATTCCACGGATCCACTGGAGACTTGTATGGGGTGTCCCAGGCAGCAGCCCACCACCAAGGAGGTAACCAATGCCTTGTTCAAGAGGGCTGGCGACTGTGTGCACTACCGGACCAACCCTGACAGTCAGGTCGAGCGGGCCATCGGTTTCGAGGCCATCGCTGAATCCCCCAGGTGCAAGGTGTGATAGATTGTAAGCATGTCAAGGCTCCAACAGACCAGCTGGCCGCCTTCATCAACAGGAAGGGCTTTCATTCTATCCACATTCACCTGATCTGCGACCACCAAAAGCATTTCCTGAAGGTATGTGCCGGCTTCCTGGGAAGCAGCCATGATGTTTATATACTTTGACAGTCCCAGGTGCCACAGATTTTCAGGCCCCCTGCTCACCTTCAGGAATAGATTCCTGGGGACAAGGGCTACCCATTGAAGACATGGTTACTGATGCCCGTGACGAACTCTTGCAATACAGCAGAGGAGACGTACAACATTTGCCACAGCACCACCTGAGTGACCATTGAGCAGGCTATTGGGGTGCTAAAGATGAGATTCCGGTGCCTGGATCGATCTGGTGGAGCCCTGCAGTATGCCCCGGCGAGGGTCATGCGTATTGTGGCGGCCTGTTGTACTTCTGCAAAATCTAACACTGCAGAGGGGGAACAATGAGATGCCTGAGCATCACTCCTCCACCAACGAGGAGGACAGGAAGGAGGCTAATGAGCAAGCAGCACTGGATGTTGAAGCCATTGCTCCGGAGGCCAGGCACATTGAATGATATGCCAAGGAGACAAGAGACAGTCTCATACTTATCTGTTTCTAGCTACCATAATGGCCTCTCATAGTGAAATCAATAAAGACTCAATGCATTCAGTCCGTCGCCTCCTTTGTATTTGTGTTCCCTGCCTAGCGCCCAGCTTAACCACGTACTCTGGCACATTGGAGACGCTAACCAAAGGAGGGCTGTGCATACACTGGCAGCCCACTCAGGGGAAAAGGGTGAAGTCAGCATCTCACAATTAAGCCATGAAGGAATAAGCATTTTCCACAATGAATGTTAACTTCAATAACGAAAAAACCTTAGAACACAAAATAAATGGCAAATTATCAAAAAGGAGGAGGTGTTGGGTGTCTTGCACAGTGTTAAGGTAGATAAGTCCCCAGGGCCTGATGGGATCGACGCTAGAATACTGAGGGAGGCAAGGGAAGAAATTGCTGGGGCCTTGACAGAAATCTTTGCATCCTCATTGGCTACAGGTGAGGTCCCAGAGGACTGGAGAATAGCCAATGTTGTGCCTTTGTTTAAGAAGGGTGGCAAGGATAATCCAGGAAATTATAGGCCGGTGAGCCTTACGTCAGTGGTAGGGAAACTATTAGAGAGGATTATTCTGGACAGGATTGACTCCCATTTGGAAACAAATGAACTTATTAGTGAGAGACAGCATGGTTTTGTGAAGGGGAGGTCGTGTCTTACTAATTTGATTGAGTATTTTGAGGAAGTGACGAAGATGATTGATGAAGGAAGGGCAGTGGATGTTATCTATATGGACTTTAGTAAAGCCTTCGACAAGGTCCCGCATGGCAGACTGGTACAAAAGGTGAAGTCACACGGGATCAGAGGTGAGCTGGCAAGATGGATACAGAACTGGCTCGATCATAGAAGACAGAGGGTATCAGTGGATGGGTGTTTTTCTGAATGGAGGGATGTGACTAGTGGTGTTCCGCAGGGATCAGTGTTGGGACCTTTGCTGTTTGTAGTATATATAAATGATTTGGAGGAAAATGTAGCTGGTCTGATTAGTAAGTTTGTGGACGACACAAAGGTTGGTGGAGTTGTGGATAATGATGAGGATTGTCAGAGGATACAGCAGGATATGGATCGGTTGGAGACTTGGGCGGAGAAATGGCAGATGGAGTTTAATTCGGACAAATGTGAGGTAATGCATTTTGGAAGGTCTAATGCAGGTGGGAGGTATACAGTAAATGGCAGAACCCTGAGGAGTATTGACAGGCAGAGAGATCTGGGCGTACAGGTCCACAGGTCACTGAAAGTGGCAACGCAGGTGGATAAGATAGTCAAGAAGGCATACGGCATGCTTGCCTTCATCGGTCGGGGCATAGAGTATAAAAATTGGCAAGTTATGTTGCAGCTGTACAGAACCTTAGTTAGGCCACACTTCGAATATTGCGTGCAATTCTGGTCGCCACACTACCAGAAGGACGTGGAGGCTTTGGAGAGGGTACAGAGGAGGTTTACCAGGATGTTGCCTGGTCTGGAGGGCATTAGCTATGAGGAGAGGTTGGAAAAACTCGGATTGTTTTCACTGGAACGACGGAGGTGGAGGGGCGACATGATAGAGCTTTACAAAGTTATGAGCGGCATGGACAGAGTGGATAGTCAGAAGCTTTTTCCCAGGGTGGAAGAGTCAGTTACTAGGGGACATAGGTTTAAGATGCAAGGGGCAAAGTTTAGAGGGGATGTGCGAGGCAAGTTTTTTACACAGAGGGTGGTGAGTGCCTGGAACTTGCTGCCAGGGGAGGTGGTGGAAGCAGATACGATAGCGCCGTTTAAGAGACATCTTGACAAATATATGAATAGGAAGGGAATAGAGGGATATGGGCCCCGGAAGGACAGAAGGTGTTAGTTTAGGCAGGCATCAAGATCGGCGCAGGCTTGGAGGGCCGAGTGGCCTGTTTCTGTGCTGTACTGTTCTTTGTTCTTGTTCTTGTCAGACACCCTTGAAACCCCAAGTGTGTCTCGGTGGTTTTCTTTCTATGTTTTCAAGTGCTTCTATGAGGTGTGATCCCAGCACTAGCCACTGGGCTGGAGGCAGGCTGCTGATCAGGCTGCTCTTTGGCTTGGGATGACTTCGGCAGGCATCCTCTGGCTGCCTGAGGCCTGGAGGGCCCCAGCTGCCTGAGGGTTTCCTGCACAGGTGCAGGACGCTCCTTAGGCAATGTGGCTACTAGAGCTGGGTTCACTGGTGGAGAGGCTGAGGAGCTGGTGTCCACAGTAAGAGCACCCTGAGGGGAGCCCCCAGATGTGGGCGTCAGCCTCTCCTCCTCCCTTGAACCTCCCGACTGTTCAGAGAAGGTTGAGGAGTTGGAGAAGACTCCAGGTGCCTCTTTATTCTCTTGCCTTACCACTATTGCACTGAGCTCATGGCCAAGTCGATGGTGTGCAGATCTACACACAACTGTGGGATCTTGCACTCCATGAGGGTCGCTAACCTGAGACATGGCATGGATGGCATTTAATTAATTACCATATGTTAATGCAGGTCCCGTCGCCCAGTGGCGGGGGTGCTGCCACGGAGCCTCGCTGCCACTGGGAAGATCGGGCCTGGCAATGCCAGTGTCGGGCTTCGTGGTGGGCCACTGCCGGAACGATCATCCGGCCACACCCCCACCATGGAGCCCGACGTCGAGGGCCCTGTAAAATCCAGCCAGATGAGTGTAATTATCTCGGAGTATTGTGGGGGTTAGGGCAAATTACAGAGATAGGGAGGATGAGAATTTTAATAATTAAGGCATTGCTTAACCGGGACTCAATGTAAATTAGCGAGCACAGGAGTGATGGGCTAAGGGGACTAAAGTTCAAGGAAAGACATAGGCAGCAGAGTTTGGATGGCCTCAAATTAACAGAGGGTAGAATGTGGGAGGCTGGCCAGAAGTGCATTGATATAGTCAAGGCTAGAGGTCAAAAATGGATAAATGAGGTTTCTGGGAAGAGAGGGTTGTCCTATGGGGGGAGATTGAGTAGAATGAGAGATAATCTAATTGAAATGTATAAAATTCTTGTGTTCCTTTTTAACTGAAATGATCCAGCAAATTTTTGCAGATTCAGCAGAGCATCAGCAGATGCAACTCCAGTCTTAATGGTGCAAATCTGGTGTAATTCATTGCATAGATTTTGGGACTTCTATATATGAAGGTGATTCTGTTTTTTGTTAAAAATATTTTTTAAAGGAATTCATAGTCAAACTGAATAAATGCTGGATCAGTATTTTTCAAGAGAGCCATTAAGGGGACACTGAAACAACTGGTTTGGCAAGAATGTTTATTGGTTTCCACATGACTCAGGTTAAAAATAGAACAGAAATCCTGGTAGCAGGGGAAGAAGTGGGCAGACAAGTAACAGATGCCCCTTGATTGGACAAGCCTGGGAGCAGCAGCACACACCTCCTGGCTCCCCAAAGCCTGTCCACCATCTACAAGGCACAAGTCAGGAGTGTGATGGAATACTCTCCACTTGCCTGGATGGGTGCTGCTCCAACAACACTCAAGAAGCTCGACACCATCCAGGACAAAGCAGCCCACATGATTGGCACCCCATCTACAAGCTCCCTCCACCACCGACGCACAGTGGCAGGAGTGTGTACCATCTACAAGATGCACTGCAGCAATGCACCAAGGCTCCTTCGACAGCACCTTCCAAACCTACGACCTCTACCAACTAGAAGGACAAGGGCAAATACATGGGAACACCAAGTTCCCCTCCAAGTCACACACCATCCTGACTTGGAACTATGTTGCCGTTCCTTCACTGTAGCTGGGTCAAAATCCTGGAACTCCCTTCCTAACAGCACTGCGGGTATACCTACCCCAAATGGACTGCAGCGGTTCAAGAAGGCAGCTCACCACCACCTTCTCAAGGGCAATTAGGGATGGGCAATAAATGCTGGCCTGGCCAGCACCGCCCACATCCCATGAATGAATTAAAAAAAACCTGAGAGGGCAGAAACTCACAAGCTTTTGGTTGTCGAGTCAGTGTGTGTTTTACCTTCTGGAGTGAGATAAAGTCAGGTTTGCTGAAGAAGTGTCAAGGAAGGAGAGAAGACCACAACCCAGCTCACTTTCCAGCAACTCTCTAAAAACCCTGACAAGTCCACTGCGTCAATTCATCTCAATTTCCTGTATTTGAAGAAAACCTGCTGAATTAATTCTTGATGCCACCTGAAATGAACTGTTCTAAAAGATCCCAGTGACCTGTCTACGTGTACTCAGAAGTTAGACTGTATGCCAGTTTTGGAACAACATATCGCATCTGCTATTTTCATCAAAAAATGAGCAAGTAATCAACCCAAGTATTTTTACTTCTGTATCAGAGCTCTGAATTTTTAAAAAATCCCTTTTATTTTTGCAGTTCAGCGGTGTTTATGTGCGTGTGTGTGTGTGTGTGTGTGTGTGTGAGTGTGAGGTGGTAAGGTGAAAAAAGAAGAGAAGGAAGTATTTAGATGAGCATTTGAAATGCCATAGCATACAAGGCCATGGGCCAAGTGCTGGAAAATGGGATTAGAATAGTTAGGTGCTTGATGGTTGGCACAGACACGAAGGGCCAAAGGGCCTGTTTCTGTGCTGTATAATTCTATGACTCTGAGGGGATTTTAATATTTCACTCTGTATGTTTAAGTCTTACTTCATGACTGGTTAAGACTTGTTTTATAATAAACTGATAATTTTGTTGTTCATTGAAGAAAACTGGTCAGTGTGTTCTATTCTGGGAGAAATAGAGTATATGATTGACCATATTGATAAGTGGGAAAATTTAAAATATATCTACATGTTGTGACTTCTGGAGAAGTGGGACTAGAATAAACAATGCACTCTTCCAGCCTCTGTCGTAAGAATAAAAAATTATCGAAGAAAACATAAGGGAGTGTCTTTTTTTTAATTCATTCAGGGATGAGGGCGTCGCTGGCTAGGCCAGCATTTATTGCCCATCCCTAATTGCCCTTGAGAAGGTGGTGGTGATCTGCCTTCTTGAACTGCTGCAGTCCATTTGGGGTAGGTATACCCACATTGCTGTTCGGAAGGGAGTTCCAGGATTTTGACCCAGCGACAGTGAAGGAACTGCGATATAGTTCCAAGTCAGGATGGTGTGTATCTTGGAGGGGAACTTGCAGGTGGTGGTGTTCCCATGCATTTGCTGCCCTTGTCCTTCTAGTTGGTAGAGGTTGTGGGTTTGGAAGGTGCTGTCTAAGGAGCCTTGGTGCATTGCTGCAGTGCATCTTGTAGATGGTACACACTGCTGACACTGTGCGTCGGTGGTGCAGGGCGTGAATGTTTGTAGATGGGGTGCCAATCAAGCGGGCTGCTTTGTCCTGGATAGTGTCGAGCTTCTTGAGTGTTGTTGGAGCTGCACCCATCCAGGCAAGTGGAGAGTATTCCATCACACTCCTGACTTGTGTCTTGCAGATGGTGGGCAGGCTTTGGGGAGTCAGGAGGTGAGTTACTCGCCTCAGGATTCCTAGCCTCTGACCTGCTCTTGCAGCCACAGTATTTACATGGCTACTTCAGTTCAGTTTCTAGTCAATGGTAGCCCCTAGGATGTTGATAGTGGGGGATTCAGCGATGGCCATGCCGTTGAATGTCAAGGGGAGATGGTTAGATTCTCTCTTGTTGGAGATGGTCATTGCCTGGCACTTGTGTGGCGCTAATGTTACTTGCCACTTATCAGCCCAAGCCTGGATATTGTCCAGGTCTTGCTGCATTTCTACACGGACTGCTTCAGTATCTGAGGAGCCACGAATGGTGCTGAACATTGTGCAATCATCAACGAACATCCCCACTTCTGATCTTATGATTGATGGCAGGTCTTTGATGAAGCAGCTGAAGATGGTTGGGCCTAGGACATTACCCTGAGGAACTCCTGCAGTGATGTCCTGGAGCTGAGATGATTGACCTCCAACAACCACAACCATCTTCCTTTGCGCTGGGTATGACTCCAGCCAGCGGAGGGTTTTCCCCCTGATTCCCATTGACCTCAGTTTCGCTAGGGCTCCTTGGTGCCACACTCGCTCAAATGCTGCCTTGATGTCAAGGGCAGTCAATCTCACCTCACCTCTTGAGTTCATCTCTTTTGTCCATGTTTGAACCAAGGCTGTAATGAGATCAGGAGCTGAGTGGCCCTGGCGGAACCCAAACTGAACGTCACTGAGCAGGTTATTGCTCAGCAAGTGCCGCTTGATGGCACTGTTGATGACACCTTCCATCACATTACTGATGATTGAGAGTAGACTGAAGGGGCAGTAATTGGCCGGGTTGGACTTATCCTGCTTTTTGTGTACAGGACATACCTGGGCAATTTTCCACATTGCCAGGTAGATGCCAGTGTTGTAGCTGTACTGGAACAGCTTGGCTAGGGGCGCGGCAAGTTCTGGAGCACAGGTCTTCAGTACTATTGCCAGAATATTGTCAGGGCCCATAGCTTTTGCAGTATCCAGTGCCTTCTGTCGTTTCTTGATATCACTCAGAGTGAATTGAATTGGCTGAAGTCTGGCATCTGTGATGCTGGGGACTTCAGGAGGAGGCCAAGATGGATCATCAACTTGGCACTTCTGGCTGTAGATTGTTGCAAATGCTTCAGCCTTATATTCGCACTGATGTGCTGGGCTCCCCCATCATTGAGGATGGGGATATTTGTGGAGCCACCTCCTCCAGTTAGTTGTTTAATTGTCCACCACCATTCACGGCTGGATGTGGCAGGACTGCAGAGCTTAGATCTGATCCGTTGGTTATGGGATTACTTAGCTCTGTCTATCGCATGCTGCTTATGCAGTTTGGCACGCAGATAGTCCTGGGTTGTAGCTTCACCAGGTTGACACCTCATTTTGAGGTATCCCTGGTGCTGCTCCTGGCATGCCCTCCTGCACTCTTCTTTGAACCAGGGTTGGTCTCCTGGCTTGATGGTAATGGTAGAGTGGGGGATATGCCCGGCCATGAGGTTACAGATTGTGGTTGAGTACAATTCTGCTGCTGCTGATGGCCCACAGCGCCTCATGGATGCCCAGTTTTGCATTGCTAGATCTGTTTGAAATCTATCCCATTTAGCACGGTGGTAGTGCCACACAACACGATGGATGGTATCCTCAATGTGAAGGCGGGACTTCGTCTCCACAAGGTTACACCTACCAATACAGTCATGGACAGATGCATCTGCGGCAGGCAGATTGGTGAGGACGAGGTCAAGTATGTTTTTCTCTCGTGTTGGTTTCCTCACCACCTGCCGCAGACCCAGTCTCGCAGATATGTCCTTTAGGTCTCGGCCAGGTCGGTCAGTAGTGGGGCTACCGAGCCACTCTTGGTGATGGACATTGAAGTCCCCCACATTTTGTGCCCTTGCCACCCTTGAAGGCTGTAACATAAAGGGCTGAATTTAATGGTCTTGATGGTGGCCCCCGTCCACCGTACAGAAAGCTGATGGCAACTCCATCGTGGCCGCTTTCGGAAGCACCGAAGGGAATAAATGTCAATCAGGCAGTTAACTGTCTGAAATCAGGGTTCCTGTGCCTTTAAGAGCAAAGATCCCTCCTCTAAGAGCTGCCAGCCAATCATAGAGATGGCAGCTTTTCAGTCCCAGCAGCGTTACTGGGAGCAGTGGCCACTTCTGGGATTGCATCCAGCCCTGGAGCAGCAGCCATGAAGGAAAACCCTGGTGATGTGGAGGGAGGGTGTCATTGTGGAGGGCAGTGGGGGGGCTCATTCAGTAGGGGCAGCCGTTGCTCCTGAGGGGGTCCTCCGTGGGCTACAGGGTGCCCGATTGGAGGCCTCCACCAACCTCGATTCTGCAGGGCTACTCTTGTGGCCTCTGCATGTGGTGGACAGCTTCCCCCTCCAGCCCCCACACCCACCACTGGTATTGGGGATGAGGCCCTTAAGTGACCCTTAATTGGCCACTTAAGGGCTTCAGTTGGCCTCTGGGCAGTAACGCCATCCTTGACCGTCTCTGCCTCTGACTTAATCGGGCAGTTGAGGAAGGCAACAGGCTCTCCACATTACGCCTTCCCTCCCAATTATATGGCAACCCCCACTGCCTCTCAGACTACAGAGGAATTAAATTCCACCCAATTTGTTTTGATGGCAATGTAGACTGTTCAGATATGCTTTTGGAAATCTGAATTCTTTAGTGTGTTGCAATCTGAAATTCAATTCCAGTTAGTTGCCATACTTTATGTAAGATAAACATCTTGATATTGTAGATCTGTACAGTTTCTTGTATTGTTTAGAGTTTCGAAGAATGAGAAGTGATCTCATTGAAACTTACAAAATTCTTACAGGGCGTGACAGGGTGCATGTAGATTGGATGTTTCCCCTAGCTGCTGAGTCCAGAACCAGGGGACATAGTCTCAGAATAAGGGGAAGGCCATTTAAGACTGAGATGAGGAGGAATTTCTTCACTTCCATGGTGGCGAATCTATGAAATTCTCTACCCCAATGGGCTGTGAAAGCTCAATCATTGAGCATGTTCAAGACAGAAATAGATAGACATCGGGATACTCATTACACAAGGGATTTGGAGATAGCACGGGAAAGTGGCGTTGAGGTGGATGATCAGAGATGATCTAATTGAATGGTGGAGCAGGCTCGACAGTCTGAATGGCCTACTCCTGCTCCTATGTTCCTACAGCAAATAATTCTCTCCCCTCTTGAAGGTGTTAACTTCTTGCTGGCATATTTTTTTCACAGTTGCCGGTTGCCCTCTTGTACCTTGCTCAAATGGCTACTGTTCCTCTACAAGCCTTTTCACCAAAACTCAAACTTATGCTCATCGGATTGGGCTTTGCTGAAACGGAACACCAATATTCACTCACATTTCAGAATTAGAGGCTATCTTTAACAAAGTAAAGATTAGTTAACTCAGATAGATCAGGGCTTGAAACTCAAACCTTCACTGTTGGGTAAGCTTAGCTACTGACTGGATAAACTCACTAAGCTATTTTTACTCTTGTAATTTACTTATGGTGTAAACAGAAATACTGTGCTTTCCAGAGTTATTTTTGAAAGCCCATTTGACTGGCTGCACTTCTAACTCCAATCTACCATTGCTTATTTGAATGAGTTTCAGAATAAAAGGAGCCAAAAATCTTTGGCCCTACTCGCACACACCCATTTTATCTCTAGGACGTGTGTGCCAAAAGGGATTTACATCAAGGATTCCTTTGGGCCTTGTAAGGGACAGAGAGTCTGCCTATCAAATTTGGCCAACAACATTGGAGGGGGCAGGGTCTCTCAACACTAGGAATTTCCATTTTCCTGGCCTCTCAGAGGATAAGAGGCTCATCAGTGGTGATACTCCTAGTGAATGGCAGTTGGGCCCCATCTGAGGGTCCAAGCCTGACGAGAAGATATATTGGAGAGATGGATACAGATGCCAGCACATCTGTTTCACTATGTACTCCTGAAGAAGTAAGTTAATATTTGATTGTTTTTAAAGCAGCTGCCTTGCAAAAAGGGCCAAGGGGGGAATTATGTTCTTTCTGGGGGTGGGCCCAAACCCCTCTGGACTTGCAATGCCTGTTGCTGTTTGCAATTTCCTTGGACATGTGAGTCCCAAAACGTTCCCCTTGTGGCACAGGCTCCTGTCATTGGCATAGATGGTAGGAAGACTCCCCTGAGCCTCCAAAGTTTCCCAGCGTCTGAAGTGGAAGTTCCCGGCGAGCACATGCTGACACTTGCACAAAAATACATCCATGTAGATTTTCATCTCCAAGATATTTATTTTCCAAGGTAAATTTTGAGAGGCTCCACCACTTGATGGGAGAACATATTGGAGAGAACGGTACAGATGTCAGCACACCTGTTTGCAAGGCTGCAGATTTTCTGATGACTAAGTCCAGTGAATTGGTCATAACTCTGTATCCAATTCTGCAATCCACAATCCCGTTGAAATTAGATTTTGTGCCAGGAACCTTACCTCACAATATTAACCATACTGACTTTTTTAAAAAGAAAATCATGTTGCTGTATTGAATTAAACTGGTTAGACTAGTTCTGAATAATTATGAAACACATGTTAAATTTCGCTGGGTTGTTATTTCAAAAAAAACCTATAGACAGAACCCTATTGCTGAACAATTACGTTGAGTTCCATATTGATCATAAATACATCTAGTGGGTAATGACTGACATGCAGTCAGAAGTGACAGATCACAGAATCAGAGAATCACAGAATTGTTACAGGGCAGAAGGAGACCATTCGGCCCATCATGTCCATACCGGCTCTCTGGAAGAACAACTCCCTCAGTTCCATTCCCCTGCCTTCTCCCCATAACCCTGCACATTATTCCTTTTCATATAACTGTCTAATTCCCTTTTGAATGCTTCAATTGACCCTGCCCCCACCACATTCTCAAGCAGTGCATTCCAGACCTTAACCACGCACTGCATGAAAAAGTTTTTCCTCATGTCACTTTTGCTTCTCTTACCAAATACTTTAAATCTGTGCCCTCTCATATTCAATCCTTTCATGAGTGGGAACAGTTTCTCTCTGGCTACTCTGTCCAGACCCGTCATGATTTTGAATACCTCTATCAAATCACCTCTCAGCCTTCTCTTCTCCAAGGAAAACAGCCCTAACTTCTCCACTGTGTAATCATAACAGAAATTCCTCATCCCTGGAACCATTTTCGTGAATCTTTTCTGTACTCTCTCCAATGCCCTCACACCTTTCCTCAAGTGCAGCACCAGAATTGGACGCAATACTCCAGCTGAGGACGAGCTAGTGTCTTATAGAAGTTCGACATAACTTCCTTGCTCTTGTAGAAGGAGACTCTATGGCCTATTAATAAAGCTCAGGATACTGTATGCTTTATTAACCTCTCTCAACCTGCCCTGCCTCCTTCAATGACTTATGCACTGGTACACCTAGGTTCCTCTGCTCCTGCACCCCCTTTAGAATTGTACCCTTTATTTTATATTGTCTCTCCATGTTCCACCTATCAAAATGCATCACTTCACATTTCTCTGCATTGAACTTCATCTGCCGCCTGTCTGCCCATTCCACCAACTTGTCTATGTCCTTTTGAAGTTCTACATTATCCTCCTCACAGTTCACAATGCTTCCAAGTTTTGTATCATCTGCAAACTTTGAAATTTTGCCCTGTACACCAAGGTCTAGGTCATTAATATATATAAGGAAAAGCAAGGGTCCCAACACTGATCCCTGGGGAACTCCACTACAAATCTTCCTCCAGCCCGAAAAACATCCATTAACCCCTACTCTTTGATTACTGTCACTCAGCCAATTTTGTCCCTTCTATTCCATGAGCAACAAGTTTGCTCACAAGTCTGTTGTGTGGCACGATATCAAACACATTTTGAAAGTCCATGTACACCACATCAACAGCATTGCCCTCATCAACCCTCTTTGTTACATACGAACATACGAATTAGGAGCAGGAGTAGGTCACTCAGCCCTTCGAGCCTGCTCCGCCATTCAATAAGGTCATGGCTGAATTGATTACTCCACGTACTCCACAGCGGTGTTTAAAAAGTGCAGCGGCAGTGGGAAAGAAGGAGACTAAGTGAGACCAGCGGTGTTTAAAAAGTGGGACTTAGTGCTAAGGGATCAGATGGGGAAGAATTTGTTAAGTGTTTCCAGGATAGTTTTCTGAAACAGTATGTGGATGGCCCTACTAGAGAAGGGGCTACACTGGACCTCCTCTTAGGAAATGAGGATGGGCAGGTGGTTGATGTGTCAGTGGGGGAGTACTTTGGGACCAGTGACCATAACTCTATTAGCTTCAAGATAGTTATGGAAAAGGATAGGACTGGTCCTCAGGTTGAAGTCCTAAATTGGGGGAAGGCTAATTTCGATGGCATCAGATAGGAACTCTCAAAAGTTGAATGGGAGAGGCTGTTGACAGGTACAGGGACGTCTGGCAAGTGGGAGGCTTTTAAAAGTGAGATGGGAAGAGTTCAGGGCTGGCATGTTCCTGTTAGATTGAAGGGCAAGGCTGGCAATTTTAGGGAACCTTGGTTGACGGTCTGGTTGAGGGTCTGGTCAGGACAAAGAAGGAGGCATATGTTAGGTATAGGCAGCTGGGATCGAGTGAGTCCCTCAAGGAGTATAGGGGATGTAGGACTACACTTAAGAAGGAAATTAGGAGGGCGAAAAGGGGTCATGAGATTTCCCTGGCAGGTAAGATAAAGGAGAATCCTAAAAAATTCTATAAGTATATTAAGAGTAAAAGGGTAGCTAGGGAGAAAGTAGGTCCCCTTAAGGATCAGTGTGGCAATCTATGTGTGGAGCCACAGGAAATGGGCGTAAATGAATATTTCTCATCCGTATTTACCGTGGAGAAGGTCATGGAAGCTAGTGAATTCAAGGGAGGGAACAGCGATATCCTGGAGCATATCAACATTACAAAGGAGGAGGTGTTGGAGGTTTTGAAGCGCATTAAGGTGGATAAATCCCCAGGGCCTGACCAGGTGTATCCTAGGATGCTATGGGAAGCAAGGGAGGAGATTGCTGGGGCCCTGGCAGAGATTTTTCTATCATCGTTTGCCATGGGTGAGGTACCGGAAGACTGGAGGATAGCTAATGTTGTGTCTTTATTTAAGAAGGACAGCAGGGATAAACCAGGGAACTACAGGCCTGTGAGCCTTACATCAGTGGTGGGAATGTTATTGGAAGTGATTCTGAGAGACAGGATTTATATGCATCTGGAAAGGCATGGTCTGATTAGGGATAGTCAGCATGGCTTTGTGCGTGGGAAATCATGTCTCACGAATTTGATTGAGTTTTTCGAGGAGGTGACCAAGAGGATTGACGAGGACAGGGTGATGGACGTTGTCTACATGGACTTTAGCAAGGCCTTTGACAAGGTCCTGCATGGTAGGCTGGTCCAGAAGGTTCGAACACATGGGATCCAGGGTGAGCAAGCAAATTGGATATTGGCTTGGTGATAGGAGACAGAGGGTGGTAGTGGAGGGTTGTTTTTCAGATTGGAGGCCGGTGACCAGTGGTGTGTCGTAGGGATCGGTGCTGGGCCCTCTGTTGTTTGTCATGTATATTAATGACTTGGATGTGAATGTAAGTGGCACGATTAGTAAGTTTGCAGATGAAACCAAAATTGGTGGTATAGTGGACAGTGAAGAAGGTTGTCTAAGGTTACAACAGGATATAGATCAACTGGGAAAGTGGGCAAGGGATTGGCAAATGGAATTCAACGCAGACAAGTGCGAAGTGATGCATTTCGGGAAGTTAAACTAGGGCAGGACATATACAGTGAATGGCAGGGCCCTGGGGAGTGTTGTTGAACAGAGAGACCTTGGAGTGCAAGTACATAGTTCGCTGAAAGTGGCAACATAGGTAGACAGGGTGGTGAAGAAGGCGTATGGCATGCTTGCCTTCATCGGCCGAGGCATTGAGTACAAGAGTTGGGACGTTATGTTACAGTTGTACATAACGTTGGTTAGGCCGCATTTGGAGTACTGTGTGCAGTTCTGGTCGTGCATTACAGGAAAGATGTGATTAAGCTAGAGGGGGTGCAGAAAAGATTCACAAGGATGTTGCCTGGTTTGGAGGGCTTGAGTTATAAAGAGAGATTGGATAGGCTGGGTCTGTTTTCCCTGGAGCGAAGGAGGCTGAAAGGGGACATAATAGAGGTATATAAAATTATGAGAGGCATAGATAGGGTAGATAGCCAGAGTCTGTTTCCCATGGTAGGGGTGACTAAAACTAGAGGGCATAGATTTAAGGTGAGAGGGAGGAGGTTTAAAGGGGATCAAAGGGGTAAATTTTTCACACAAAGAATAGTGGGTATCTGGAATGAGCTACCTGAGGAGGCAGTGGAGGCAGGAACAGTAGCAACATTTAAGAGGCATCTGGACAGGTACTTGAATGAGCAAGGCATACAGGGATATGAAATGAATGCAGGCAGGTGGGATAAGTATGGATAGGCATTATGGTCGGCGTGGATGTGGTGGACCGAAGGGCCTGTTTCTATGCTGTACGACTCTATGACATTTCCACCTACCCCAAATAACCTTCCACCCCCTTGCTTATCAAGAATCTATTTACCTCTGCCTTAAAAATATTCAAAGACTATGCTTCCACTGCCTTTTGAGGAAGAGAATTCCAAAAACTCACGACCCTCAGAGAAAAAATTTCTCCTCATCTCTGTCTTAAATGGGCGACCCCTTATTTTTAACAGTGACCCCAAGATCTAGATTCTCCCACAAGAGGAAACATCCTTTCCACATCCTACCTGTCAAGACTCCTCAGGCTCTTATATGTTTCAATCAAGTCACCTCTTACTCCTCTAAATTCCAACGGATACAAGCCTAGCCTGTCCAACCTTTCCTCATAAGACAGACTGCCCATTCCAGGTATTAGTCTTCTCTGTACTGCCTCCAACGCATTTACATCCTTCCTTAAATAAGGAGGCGAGTACTGTACACAGTACTCCAGATTGGTCTCACCAATGCCCTGTATAGCTGAGGCATAACCTCCCTACTTTTGTTTTCAGTTCCCCTCGCGATAAATGATAACATTCTACTAGCTTTCCTAATTACGTGCTGTACATGCATACTAACCTTTTGCGATTCATGCACTAGGATACCCAGATCCCTCTGCATCTCAGAGCTCTGCAGTCTCTCACCATTTAGATAATATGCTTCTTTTTTATTCTTCCTGCCAAAGTGGACAATTTCACACTTTCCCACATAATAGTCCATTTGCCAGGTCTTTGTCCACTCACTTTACCTATCTATATCCCTTTGTAGCCTCCTTAAGTCCTCTTCACAAGTTACTTTCCCACCTATCTTTGTGTCATTCGCTAATTTCGCAACCATACCTTCGGTTCCTTCATCTAAGTCATTTATATAATTTGTAAAAAGTTGAGGCCCCAGCACAGGTCCCTGTGGCACACCACTCGTTACATCTTGACAACCAGAAAATTACCCATTCATACCTACTCTCTGTTTCTTGTGAGCTAACCAATCTTCTATCCATGCCAATACGTTATCCCCTGCACCATGAGCTTTTATTTTCTGCAATAACCTTTGATGTGGCACCTTATCAAATGCCTTCTGGAAATCTAAGTACAGTACATCCACCGGTTCCCCTTTATCCACAGCACATGTAACTCCCTCAAAGAACTCCAATAAATTGGTTAAACATGATTTCCCTTTCACAAAACCATGTTGACTCCGACTGATTACCTTGAATTCTTCGAAATGCCCTGCTATAACATCTTTAATAATCGCTTCTAACATTTTCCCGAAGACAGATGTTAAGCTAACTGGCCTGTAGTTTCTTGCTTTCTGTCTCCCTCCCTTTTCAAATAAAGGAGTTACATTCGCTATTTTCTAATCTAATGGAACCTTCCCCGAATCTAGGGAATTTTGGAAAATTAAAAGTAATGCATCAACTATCTCACTAGCCACTCCTTTTTATAAATCTATTTTATTAAGCTTACCACTTTACTATTTTAAACATTACCTCCTCAAAAAACTCCAGCAAGTTAGTTAAACATGAGTTTCTCTTAAGAAATCTATGCTGGCTTTTCTTAATTAACTCACATTTGTCCATGTGGCTATTGATTTTGTCCCAAATTATTTTTTCTAGAAGTTTCCCCACCACCGAAGTTAAACTGACTGGCCTGTAGTTGCTGGGCTTATTTTTACACCCTTTTTTGAACAAGGGTGCAACATTTGCAATTCTCCAATATTTTGACACCACCCCTGAGTCTAAGGAAGATGATGCCAGCAGATACAATCCCAATAGATGGCTTCTAAATAAACCAAAAAACCCCCTGATATCCATTGGTAAATCTCTTACTGAAGCCTCTTTCCAGCCAAAAGCTGTTTAGAAAAGTGTAATAGGGTAAAATGCTCTCTCTTTTTTTTTATTCATTCATGGGATGTGGGCATCGCTGGCCAGGCCAGCATTTATTGCCCATCCCTAATTGCCCTTGAGGAGGGGATGGTGAGCTGCCTTCTTGAACCGCTGCAGTCCATTTGGGGTAGGTATACCCACAGTGCTGTTAGGAAGGGAGTTCCAGGATTTTGACCCAGTGACAGTGAAGGAACGGCGATATAGTTCCAAGTCAGGATGGTATGTGACTTGAAGGGGAACTTGCAGGTGATGGTGTTCCCATGCATTTGCTGCCCTTGTCCTTCTAGTTGGTAGAGGTCGCGGGTTTGGAAGGTGCTGTCTAAGGAGCATTGGTGCGTTGCTGCAGTCCATCTAGTAGATGGTACACACTGCTGCCACTGACTGTCGGTGGTGGAGGGAGTGAATGTTTGTAGATGGTGTGCCAATCAAGCGGGTTGCTTTATCCTGGATGCTGTTGAGCTTCTTGAGTGTTGTTGGAGCTGCACCCATCCAGGCAAGTGGAGAGTATTCCATCACATTCCTGACTTGTGCCTTGTAGATGGTGGACAGGCTTTGGGGAGTCAGCAGGTGAGTTACTCGCCTCAGGATTCCTAGCCTCTGACCCGCTCTTGTAGCCATGGTATTTATATGGCTACTCCAGTTCAGTTTCTAGTCAATGGTAGCCCCTCGGATTCTGATAGTGGAGGATTCAGTGATGGCAATGCCGTTGAATGTCAAGGGGAGATGGTTAGATTCTCTCTTGTTGGAGATGGTCATTGCCTGGCACTTGTGTGGCGCTAATGTTACTTGCCACTTATCAGCCCAAGCCTGGATATTGTCCAGGTCTTGCTGCATTTCTACACGGACTGCTTCAGTATCTGAGGAGCCACGAATGGTGCTGAACATTGTGCAATCATCAGCGAACATCCCCACTTCTGACCTTATGATTGATGGTAGGTCATTGATGAAGCAGCTAAAGATGGTTGGGCCTAGGACACTACCCTGAGGAACACCTGCAGTGATGTCCTGAAGCTGAGATGATTGACCTCCAACAACCACAACCATCTTCCTTTGCGCTGGGTATGACTCCAGCCAGCGGAGGGTTTCCCCCCGATTCCCATTGACCTCAGTTTCGCTAGGGTTCCTTGGTCCCATACTTGGTCAAATGCTGCCTTGATGTCAAGGGCAGTCACTCTCATCTCACCTCTTGAGTTCAGCTCTTTTGTCCATGTTTGAACCAAGGCTGTAATGAGATCAGGAGTTGAGTCGCCCTGGCGGGACCCAAACTGAACATCACTGAGCAGGTTATTGCTAAGCAAGTGCCGCTTGATGGCACTGTTGATGACACCTTCCATCACTTTACTGATGATTGAGAGTAGGCTGATGGGGCGGTAATTGGCCAGGTTGGACTTGTCCTGCTTTTTGTGTACAGGACATACCTGGGTAATTTTCCACATTGCAGGGTAGATGCCAGTGTTGTAGCTGTACTGGAACAGCTTGGTTAGGGGCACAGCAAGTTCTGGAGCACAAGTCTTCAGTACTATTGCCAGAATATTGTCAGGGCCCATAGCTTTTGCAGTATCCAGTGCCTTCAGTCGTTTCTTGATATCACGCGGAGTGAATCGAATTGGCTGAAGTCTGGCATCTGTGATGCTGGGGACTTCAGCAGGAGGCCGAAATGGATCATCAACTCGGCACTTCTGGTTGAAGATTGTTGCAAATGCTTCAGCCTTATCTTTCGCACTGATGCGCTGGGGTCCCCCATCATTGAGGATGGGGATATTTGTGTTTTTACAACAATCGACAATGGTTTCATGGCCATCATTAAACTAGCTTTTAATTCTAGATTTAGAAATTGAATTCAAATTCCACCTTCTGCTGTGGTGGGATTTGAACCCATGTCCCCAGAGCACTACCCTGGGTCTCTGGGTTACTATTCCAGTGGCAATACCACTATGCCACCGCCTCCCTTTAAATGGGTATAGTATTTTATCTATCCCAAGCAGCAATTCTTGCCCTAATTCCCAAAAGTTTCCAAAAACTCACTGTCCAAATACTAGGAAATCAGTGTTGCTATTAAGCGGTGAAAATCATTATTTCTTAGAACTGAAGCATACTGCAAGCATGCCATGCTTGGTTTAAGTGAACATTTAGTCATGCAACATCAATGTAAACTATATCCCGTGAGTAGATCCATACTTTGATTCACGTTTTACATCTTACGGAATATGTTTAAATGATTGATGGCAAGTCATTTGCAGAGCATACCAGAATGTGGTGTCTCATTCCCAGTTGTTTGTTGATGGACAAAGATTGACAGTTAACACCCACCCCTGAAAACACCACCCCTCAATTTCTTGGTCCTCACGTAAAAATTCACACCCGAAATACATGGGACATCTTGCCTATTTGTAGGTAAGGGATGTTTTCGATTTCTATTATTTCCATTCAAATCATTTTTATTTTATACCTTTGATCATGAAGGAAACTTGGAAGGAAAAATATCAAGATTCAAGTCTTAGTTAAAATGGGAAGCTGTAACCTGGTTTGTACATTTTAGTTTATGTAATACATGCTAAAGGAATGCAGATTTTTTGTGATCTTCCACCAATTTGATGTTGTAGTTGTTTTAAATTACATCTGGTTGACTCCCATGCCTAGTTGTGAGAGGTAGAGAGACATGTATATATTTATAAAGTTAATTAAAGAGTTACAGCAATGCAGCTCATGTGGAAGGCCAAATGCCAGGTTTTGTAGTGAAAACTGGGAGTGCCTTCTTCCCCTGAGACACAGAAAGATTTATTTATGTAGTGGTGGAATGTAATGTATAGCATGCTATTTATATGCTAAATTCATTTCTGTGTTAATTTTAACTATGAGCAATACCATTGGAGAATCACTAGTTCTGATGAAATACGTTTAATTTTTACAGTGCTGTAATTTGCAAATGCTAACACTCAAATCTAAAATTCATCCAGGCAGCCTTATGACCAGAATGTCTTTTTCATATTTTTAAATCCAAGTAGTATTATTTCTGTAAATTACACATAACATCACATTTCTTATTGCTATAATCTGTTATGCATTTACTCACTAGAAGCATTTCACCAAAATGGTGTGCAATTACTTATTTTGAAGGTTCTCTTTGTAATGCATGCTTATTCTCTCAAACAGGGGTGTCCACACTTAGAGCAAGGAACTGCAGCCATGTGGTACAATCAGTGAATGGATCACATTTGATTATATAAAGATGCAAACTCCATTAAAAAATGCAAACCTCCATACTTGCAAAAATAAAAGAGACCCCATATACTAAGAATCTATACCTCACTAATCTTTCCACTTTATTTCCTGGCCTGGTCTGTTCCACATCTGTTCACACCTCTTTGCTTATATTGCTGTCCTTTCCATCCTTTGCTACTGCCATTATTTGGAGATGATGGGGGCTGGTGGGGTGGGGGGGGGGGGGGGAGGGGTGATGCTCTTCTGCAATGCTTTATGATGCAAAACCTTAGCCTCAGTTCCTTAAATTCCTTGGAGCTGGAGGATGGCTTCCTTATTAGTACTAAAAGGCTCCTCATAGATCTAAATCTTAAAAAAAACAAGAAGAAACCTATTCTAATCCTCTCAACCAGGCAAGTTTAAATGCCCAAGCCTCTTTATTAACAAACTCACAAAGAAAAAAAGAAATGTGAGCTGTCAGATGGATTCAGCCCTCAGTCATGTCTTCAATATTGCTGTTCTAAAGAACTTTCAGAAGTTCCAGTTGAATCCATAAACTTTCCCTCTGTTATGCAATGTTCATTTCATACTAATCCACTGATGGAAATACTGAAAGGATGCTAATACTCAAAAAGCTCTTCTGTTTGTATGCCAGCAGGTATTTGGGAGTGTCTTTACTCTAAGACTAGCTTTGTGATTAGAAGAGTAAAAATGCCAGTTTGGAATTTGATCATTTTCAATGTTGTTTCTTCAGATGTTCAGTTGAACTTTATTTTGTGGCACTTAGGTTAACTTTGCAAGGGTTGCCAGTTCTAAAGGAGCTTGTGTCAGCAGGCAACATATTTTTCTATACTACATCACAGTAGGAGCAGGCAAACTTGATTTTTGTGGCTTTCTAAGCACCTCAGGCAGCTGTTGCGTCAACCATCTATCAGCACTGAAGAAACTAGCCATCTGGATATGAAAATCTTGGTTATAGTCAGTGGGGTACACCACAAGCTAATGTTATTTTCCCTTGGGGTTGGGGAAAAATGTTTCCCAGTAAAAGAAGTACTTAATAAAAATGATTTTACAAAAAAAATGTTTTCTTAAAACAGTTTAAAGGTACTCCTGATAGAACAAAATGATTTCATTTACATTGGATGTTTGTAATATGCCAGAAAAAAATCATCAATCATATTCCATTTGATTAACTGTGCTCCCATTATCCTTGAAAATATGTGCAGAACCTGAGACAGGGTCAGAAGACTAGTGGGTGTTGGATTCAAAGAACAAAAAGTACCTGGTTTGGATTGAGAGACCAGTGGGCTAGAGACTTGGTGAAATTAGAATGCAATTCTATTTCATTTATGGTTTAAGAGAGGTGACTTGCATTAAAGATAGGAATTCATGGAAAAGAGAAAGAGCAACTAAATGCAATAACGGAGCAAAACCCACTCCTGTTGGGATTTTAACCTCAGCTTTCTAATCTGCCATTTTCTGAGAGGAGCAAGGGTAGATCTTGCACCTGAGCCCCCATGTCAAGGGGCTGTCTCTCATAGGGAGCTCCCAGGCTCCCCTGGAAATTCTTACCTTTAAGCCTTCAGTAGGCTTCAGCAAACCTCCCACCAGCTGAGAGCTGGCATGAGTCCCACAGAGGCCTGTAAAAAGATGCCAAAGCTATACAAGCGAAAGGTAATTGACCCCTTCTGGGATAGGTTAAATTCCTCAAGAGACTCATTTTCTCCACGGGGAGTAGAGGAACAGCAGAGGAAAGGCTTCTTCAGTGCCTCCTCTCTGCTATTGGAGCAGCATGGCACCACTTTGACAATCTGCCAATGGTTCATGGGAGGCACCACTCTTGTGCCCTGCTACGGCCAGGCAGACGGTCCCATTCCTAAAATTTGGGATAGGTTTTCTGGCTTGGGTAACAGCAATCAGGGGCTCAGTTCTGCCACAGTTGTGCCAGTGAAGCAGGCCTTCTGGAAGTTTGGATCCCTAGAATCTCTTATTCGAAATGATCATTCAGCAAATCACTGCACATTTTTATATAAATGCTCAAGGCAGCCAAAACCTTCTAAATTAACATGCTTCATTTTAGCTTAAAAATAGCTCAGTGCATCAGAATGTCAATCAACTAATTGTCCAGAGTAATCAGTCATAGACATCAAGAATAATTTAACATGCACGGTTGAAACTTTTGTAATATTCCAGAAATGACTTCCATGCATCATCATTCTAATCTCAGCAAGAGTAGGATTAATTCTTTCAGTCATTGTGACAGAGATTAGTAAAGCAATAAATTAAGATGAGCAATCAACACTGCCCAAACAACCTTGAAATGAAAACTGCAAAATTATAGAATCATATAAGATATGTGCAACAGATCCAGAGAAGCTACAGAGCTCTAAATAGCAAATGTGCTAAAAATAAAGAGTCATTGTTCTTCTAAAAACTGTTCGGCATTAGCTCCAGAGTTTGTTGCCAACAAGGCCTGACATCACTGGGCTGTAAAAGTGAATGTTAAAATAAAAGAGAGAAGTACTTTCATTGTTTTCTCAGTCTGAATTCTGAGGGAGTTTTCATGCATACTGTAGGATACACAATAGTCACTCAAAGGCCTGTATTAGTGGTTCAGTCATTCAAATGCAGAGCTGGTGACAAATGGGGATTCCATGGGACCCGTACACACCCGTCTGTCACTCTTTCATAGATTAGCAGTGTGTTCTTGTTTTTGGAGTTGCATTTTTCTTTTGAGAAAGCTTCTGTCCACATAACAGCTAATCCTTCTTTATGGCAACCAGGACACCTACACACAGCTTCAGCTCTGTATGTTCGATGTAGCACCACCTGCTATTGGAATTTAGAAGCAAACTGTTTCCTGGGCTTCTGAGGGTTCTTCTTGTTCTGGTATTTAACTTTTTCACTTGCAGCTGACTAGAACCAGTACTGGACCTGTTACAGCATGGTTTTGTATATTTTGATCCTAGAACCATGCTGATAAACATATAACAATGACAAATAGTATGCTGAGAGACTGAACATATTGATAACTTACTACAAAATCAAACCAATAAGTTTACAGTTTAGTAAGTTGTTGCATTTTAGCCTCAATGGTCACTTCCATCCTTACAAGCAACAACAAATATTTTAATCGTGATTTTATACTACTTCTGACAGATCATAGACCCTGCAGTGATGTCGACAAATATGTTGATGTGAAACTCTAACACAATACTTACTTGCTTCCCATTTTGTACACCCCCCCACCCCATCCCCTTCATCAAACCCCCATCGCTTTTGTATGGCAGAATTCAGAACAGTAAGGGCAAAGGTTAAGCTGTCGGCTCAGTAGACTGAAAATGGTGTCAAATACGCTCCCATGTGGAATACTCAAATTCTGTTAAATCATGATTTAGGGAATAAAAGATGATGGCAACTATAAAAGAGGTTAAGGTATTTCAGTACACACAAGTATTTTGACTAACGTATCTCTGCGTTACAAAACTGCACTTCTCAAATATAACCTATCCATGAAAAAAGACTGTTTAATCAAACATTTATGAAAGATTATTTCCATTTCAAAGTGCTTCAGTAAATACATCAATATGTAAATGAACAACTATAACTAATGAAGTGTACGTTTCCAAGTCAGTGACCCCAAATATACTTTTATTTTCAGTAGTGCTGAATTGGTATAGCAGGATTCTTGCAATCTGACAGTCAACATACTGAGCCAAGACATTTTCATGCTTACCTGTGCTTCCCTCATCCTGCTGCTGCTATCTTCAGCCATTGTTCACTTTTTAAAGGCTGCAACCAAATTTTCAATTCCTTCTCCTGTTTATGCTATTGAATCACAAATGGATATTTAAAATGAGCTGATCTTCCCCCACCAACCATGCAAATTACACCTGGATCAGTGCTGGATAAGATCAGTGGGTACAAGTCCAAGGCCAGAATTTCATGGAGGCAGTGGCCCCGCCCACTGGCTGTAAAGCCGGGGGAGCCTGCCTCTGCCGGCCCTAAGTCACACTGCCATTTTTCGTGGATCAGGCATTTCAGTGCCTGCAGTCATGGTGTCCACCCCTCTGAGGCAGGAAATTCAGCCTCCAAGGGCTGTTGGCCGATCAGAGGGCCGGCAACTCTTCAGTCCCAGCCGCGACACTGGGACTGGTGGCTACGGCTGGGACTGCACCCAGCAAGAGGAGGAGCATGGACATCAGTCTCCAAACAGGTAAGTCCGGTTGGGCCTCACTGGGGACAATCGGCTAGGCCCCTGTGAGGAGGGGGAAGGGGGCGTCAGGGTGTAGGACTGGGAAGGTTGTTCCAGTGGGAGCACCCTGTGCTGCTGGGAGGGCCCGCCGTGGGGCACAGGGTGCCTGATCAGGAGGGCCCGCCTCCCCCCCCAACAGCCCACAAGTCGCGCCAGATATTACTAGGTGGCCTCCTCAGAGTGCCGAAGTGCCCATCCGCCAGTGGTAAAATACCAGTGCTGCATCAGTGGGAAGAGGCCCTTAACTGGCCACCTTGTAATACCTGACTCCTCTTGTGGGCTGAGGGTGACCTCCTAATCCCAGGGGGGTGTAAAATTCTGGCCCAAGCTTAGACGCAAGACTGGCATAATTGCCCCCCAATATTTTCAAAATCCTGAAAATTCTGGGTTAAATCAGAGTCAGGATAGGTGTTTGTAGGCTGAGAATAAAGATCTGACAAGAGTGGAGAATAAAGGAAACATCTACTGCAAGATTTGCAACTTAACACCGCTGAGGAAAACATCATGACAGTTAGAACTGTTACTATTTTGGAATATTAGGTGGTCCAATGCCCCCAAGAGAATGGAATATCATCTTTCACATCTCCCCCAGTTACAAGGTTTTTAACTATCCATCAAAAGACTGTAGAGGAGCCTGAATTCATAAATTTTCAAAGTATGCAAGATGGTCCTCAATCAATTCAATTCAAGTCAATTCCAGTTTATTGTCCATACAGACATTTATTTTGGGCACTTTGTTGTCATTCATTAAAATTACATATGAATAACAACAATAAAAAGAAAGAAAATTACCCTACCACAAAAAGTCTAACTCAATTAAAATATATGCTAAAAATCAATTCCAATACATTAAAATAATCAATCAGTCAATGAGTCCTATCATGAATGTGTATCCTCATCCTTTTTTCAGGCTCCTGTTAAAAGTTCATGTAGAGAAAGGCACGAATGAGTTCAAGAACCGATTTGTCCTGCATTTAAGGAGTGTGGCCTTTTCCCTGAATGCATCCAACAATAATACTGAGACAAGGGGTGATTCTCACTGTTCATAACACATTTTTTGTCAAAATTCTTTGAGAGCAGATTTCGTCAAGAAAGATCTGCTCATCAAATACCCTTCCTACCTGATTCAGTAATCTCTATAATGACCAGAGATACATTTAGTGCTAAATAATGAGGCATAATTAAGACACCTATGGGAGACAAAATCATTCAGCGGCGGAAACAAACACAAAATGTCTGTCATGCCTGGAACACATACCCCAAGATGTCAGCCTAGGTTTGTTGAAAATTGGGCCTTGGGCCTCATTCTCGTAAAACTGGCACGCTGCAAATGCCAATCAGACATCTTGATGCAGTTCACAGGGAGCGATTCTGGGCCGGAAGTAGCCAATCCTATGGGCTGAATTTTATTCTCCCGGCGGCGGGCGAAACAAATGGAGGCCTTCACGCATGGGCCGCACTCCGCCATGCCACCATGATCTAGCACACAGTGGCATAGCTACATACGCTGGTCAGTCCGCCCCTGCCCCAATCACATGGTGGGGGCAGGTTCTGCAATGCTGGCAATGGCATCAGCTGCTTCTGTGCAGGCGCCGGCGCCATTTTTAAAGGGCTGCCAGACCTGCATAGTTGAACACCGTACCCCACCCCCAACCAATATACTGAAATTTAATTTCTGACTCATACCCCACAATACAATGAAAATAAATTGACAACCTGTTCCCCCCCCCCCCCCCACTAAATACTTATATTATTGATTTGATCTCTCCCTGCCCGCAACTGTACAAAGTGCAGAGGTCGCCCCTCCCCCTCCCCACACACACTAGAAATGCAGAGTTGACTCTGTTCCCCCCACCCCATTTCACTAAAAATCCTAAGATTCCTCACCCTTTCCCCACCTCGGTGGCGCCAGCTTTCCCTGGACAGGAAATGAAGACGTGTGAGTGCCGGCCGTCGCACGGAAGATCGCAAACAGCTGGCAAGATTGTGGTGATAGGTATGTAAATATCCTTTATTTAAATATTTAAAGTTGGGTCCTGTTGCCGAGCGGTGGTGGGGCTGCCACAGAGCCTCGCCGCCGCCGGGAAGATCGGGTCCAGCAATCCTGGCGTTGGGCTCTGTGATGGGCCACTGCCGGTGCAATCTTCCAGCCACCCCACCACTGAGCACGATGTCAGGAGCTCAACAAAATTCAGTCCTATGTTTGTGGAGCACCCTTGACACTTAAAAGTTGTTCGCATCCAGGAGAGATCGAGCGTGTGAAATCACAACCAGAAATTGGTTGCCCAATGCAAGTGTATCGTCCAACAAACTGGCATAATGTCTTACCCCTCTAACTTCTTTATTGATCTTGGAAGTTTACATTTTTATATGTTAAATAGAAACAATTAACTCAGTAACATACCATTTTTTAAATGAACTGATCAGAATGTTGTGCAATAAATGTATTGACTTTCTTTCCTTTAGTGTTTTTCTCCTCTTAGTACTGAAATTTTTGGCTAATTACTGCTTACTTCTTTATTTCACTGTTCATTGGCCATGATGTTTCCATCTACAGCATGTATCTGTCAATCCTGCTGTTAAAGGAAGCATGCTTTGAAAGGACAAACCATGGTGGGGGGATGGATGAGCTCAGGAAATTCCATTATGAAATCCCCAGGAGCAATGTAAATCCTGGATGTAGATAAAACATTTAGCAGTTCAGGAAGAAAGAGTCAACAAATGGATCGAACACCAAAACCAAAAGCTGCTAAGAAGGAGTGGTTTGGCGATCAGGGATTTTACTGAGGAAGATCATGGTATCGCAGGCTCAGTGGTATTGTAACACTATAATCTTCGGAGGACCACTCAATTACTTTCCATGACACTGCCAAGCAACAAGACATAAGGCTGAATTTTATAAGCTCACCGTTGTTCTCAGCAGTGAGCTTAAAAGAAAGTGCAGCACATATGCACCGCTGAGCCCCTGCAATGTTTCGAGTGGGGGCTTATTTAAATGGAGGGGGTGGAACAGCCACCCCTGATGACATAGAGGGGGCCGCAGCTCCGTCCCTGGCAACGGCGTCCGGCGCCACCGCACAGGGGCCGGCGCCATTTTTAAAGGGCTTCAAGCCCTGAGGAAAAAATTGAATTTTTAAAGTTATTTTATTGTGCATTTTATTAAAAAAAAAATAAACTGGAGGCCTTTTCCCAAACCCCCCAACAATGTTTCGTCTTTGGCCTATATCATGAAAATTAACTTTATTCCCAACCTGAACTTTCCCCCCCAACCTTGTCACATTTGCCCTTCAACCCCTTTCCACCATCCCCACAGCCGATACAAAGTGTTTTTCACGCTCCCCCTACAACCCTGATAATTTCATTCCTCCCCCCTCCCCACCACTGTCTCACCTCGGAACTCCGAACGAGGTGAACCAAGTTCTGTTGGCACGGGAGTTCCAGCTGGTGGCTGGAATATCAGTGTGGGACAGCTGTCGGGACAAGGTGAGTTCATTTGCATTCATTACTCTTTATTAACATATTAAAATGAAGGCCCCACTGCTGAGTGGCGGCGGGGTGTGGGGGGGGGGTGCGCACCGAGGCCTCGCTGCTGCCAATAAAATGCAGCAGGGCCTTCTCGGCATTGGGGGTCATGCCGGGTCTCTCCCGGAAGGATTTTCTGGGCCCACCCTCCGCCACGATCCCCAATGCCGGAGGACTAGTAAAATTCAGGCCATAATTATACAAAATATCAGAAAGAATAAAATATGTCTTTCAAACTTTCAAACTAATTTTCTTTCAAAGTTGTACTTTACAATGCAAATTCTGCAAGGCCCAAAACACCAGGGGTCTCACACCGAGCCAGCAATTAATGGAGAATTATAGGCAGTGCACCCACTCTTACCTTATAGGTCTTCGCTCCAGGTGAAGCTCTGATGGTGGTATGGGGTCCTCGCAAAATTTAACCTCACATCTTTAAAAAGCACAAAGTAAATTGGGGCTGGTTTTCAATATCAGCATTCATTGGGGCAGCTGTGAGACAAAGTGATTGCACAACCGAGCCAGTGACGTCAGCATAAGGCCCAAACTATTTTCATGGTCAGGCCTCATTACATTAATATTAACATGATGCCAGCACTGAATGGGTGCTGATATGCAGTTTGCCGATCAGGGCGCCTCCACAGTAGGGTTTGCTACCAATTACCCCATTCCTGCCAGAAAAAGGAGATGAGGCTTGCCCCCATAACAGCTAATGAAGCTTAATTCCAAGTTCAAGCTTGGTTGAAAGCATTTTCCTGGAATGAGTCAACACCTTCAGGAAGAGCAAAGGAGTAAAATCAAAAGGGAAAATTGGTAGAAAGTAAGTACTTCCAGGTGCTTATGTGGTCAAAACAGATGTTCCATTAACTTAAAAGCCCCAATTCACTTAATTCAAACTCTTCTTGAAACTATAAAATGTAAATACGGATTTAGTTGCATTGCATGATGTTATTTATGTATCTTTGGATAGAGCTGGTCTACCCTCCACTGCTTATTCATTATGTCCTAAGGCTGGTGTTTAACATTACTCAGGATCTGCAGTTTCCTCTACTATTCTAGGCAGCATCTCTGCAACCCGTAAGTAACATAAATCAGTGCAGAATTCAAATGATCACCAAAAAAAATGAAACATGCATTTGATTTCCATGGTTTAAACAGCTCTCCAAAGTCTATTTCTACAATCATTTGTGACTGGACAGATGGATTCCTCAAGTACAGGCTTCATTGGTTGTCAAATATGAGCAGTAAAAATTCAGTCCTATACCATTCCTCAATTGTTTCTGGAAGTCAGCGTTGCCAGGCTTATGAACTTGGCACTGCATAGGTCTTTTTGTGAAAGCTCAAATTTGGATTCGCCTAGATTCCAAGCAATTACACGAGTCTTCGATAGTGAGGTACTCATTTCAATTTAATTTTTTGCACATTTTCCTTTTTTGTTTCCAGTTTTTCCTTTTAACAGTTCTTTTCCGAAGGCAGTGACTCATTCTAGGACCTTGGAGGAGCAGCTACCTTTGATGCCTCATCCAAATGGACATTCTTCAGGTGGACACTGAATGCCAGTGAACACATCGACTGTTGGAAGGGAGGAAGAGTAGTCTCAGAGCAAAGATTGATCCCATCCTCAGCTGACATAAACTTCCAGTTGGGCATTTGCCCAGCAGTTTACAAAAGTGTCGCATTGTAATAGGTTGCGTTTCAGACTTATTTGCCCGTCATATAGAATATGAAACACAATACAGTATTTTTCTCTCTGTTTAATTCATTACTTTTGTTTGGAAATCATTGAAAGATTTCATGTAACTCAAGTTTGGTCAGTCTGCACTTAAGTTATTTCATGATATAAACTGCTGACAGGTTGGCATCTGTTCAAATTGGAACCAATATTAAATCAGCCCCAAAGTGAGTTTATTTACCATCAAGCCCAGCTCAGACCCTATTATTTATGAGTTGGCACTGATATAGCTAATCCCTTTATGTTAGTTATGTCAAATATGCATTCAGGAAAAGGACAAAATCAAACAAAAAATAAAGTACATCAAATTCCAGGGAACTAAACACAGTCCTTGGGTAAGAACTTCTAAAATAAACCCATTTAGCAGAGTACCAAAAGAAAAAATACACAAATCAGCAATTCATACAATAAACCCCGAAACAGTTGAGGAAAATCTCAATATCCTACTAAATACTGTATCTACTATCTAGAAACTTTGATTGAGGGTCCTGTACAAAATTAGAGCTTTATTCTACTTACCTGATGTTGGTATGTGCCGTTTGCTGCCTTATCTGATAAAATTCATCCCTAAAGTTTATGGTAACCAGTGAACGAAGGATGGCAAAAGCTTGGGAAGGGTTGAAGTCCAATGCTGAATCATTCAAAATCAGACACGTGGTAGTTCCTTCTATGCAGGCTGATCATATAATTCTGCAAATGTTGTAGTTCTGTTGTAGTACCATCTGATACCCAGTATTATCCATCCAAATCAACACTAACTGGGATGGGGGATGGCAAGGGGTTACATTCCAGTATCCATAACTTTTCATAGAAAGTAGTACAATTTTGAAACAATAGCACCTTTTAACAAAACATACAAAAGCCAGAATTTATAAATCCTAGCAGTGGCTTATAATCACTTGTCAAGTCTAGTTAGCTTTAGGTGGTAAAAATCTGGAATAAGGTAAATACAATAGATTAGAATATGCAAGCACTTATGGCAACTATTTTGGATAATACAGAAGCAAAAAAATAAAATTAACACAACAAAGCAGGGGAGTGACTGAATTCTACGTGTGGGAGCATTACAGCTTTTATTTCTTAAAAAAACATCTGTTATTTTTAAAACCAGAATAAATTATTGGATACTGATAGAAAATCAGTTCTAAGAAAACTGGGAAATACATGGCTGACTTCAGCACATTATGACAAGAGTGAGGACATTGAGCATTTCCTAAATAACTACTTCAGAACACATGTGCATCAGGAAAAGATTGGTAACTTTTAAATAATCAAAAAAATGTTAAACACAACACCAGGATGACAAAGGGCAATAAACCTGAAACTTGGCCAGGATTTTATTCAGACGACGGGGGTCTCAACCTCTGGCAAAAGCACTGATAAGCCCGCGTCGCCCCTTCTATGGGAGGCCTGCCTAATCAAGTGCCAATTAGGCACTTAGCTGAACAGTGGTGGGCCTTCCACAGGATCAAGGACCCCAGTGACAGAAGTTCTGCCCTCTGAGAGCTGCCAGCCAATCAATCACCATGGAGGTGATGGCTGCTGTCAGCAAAGCACCCGCCCGAGGCCCAGGAGCAGAGCTAGACCCAAGCCACAGATAGGTAAGGATGGGAGCGGTCTCGCAGGGTGGATGTCATGGGGGTGTAGGGGTGTCAGGAGCAAGGGCGGGGGAGGGGGGGAGGTGGGGTGGTAACTTTCAGCGGGCCCTCCCATCCCAATGCCGGGTTCCTTATTCGGGCACTTTTAATGAAGGTTTTACTTGGTGTGCTTCCCGTGCAGCGACAGGCAGTGGGATGATGCCCTTAATTGGGCATTCATTGCCCACATAAGGGCATCAATTGGTGGTGCCCTTGCTGCTGAGCCCCTACAAAGCCCTCCCCCGTGACTCCCACCCCGCAAGACCACTCTCACCCTGACCTACCTGTGGCCAGTGCTGGTCCTAGGCCTCAGGTGAGTGCTCTACTGGCAGCAGCTACGACCTCCATAATGGCACTGCTCAGTTAAAGAGCTGATGGCCTTTGATTGGTTGGCAGTTCTCAGAGGTCATGATTTCAGTCGCTGAGTCCGTGATCCCTTGGAAGGCCCACCAGTGTCCAGTTAAATGCCTAATTGACACTTGATTAGGCGGTCCTCCCACAGAAGGGGCGACGCGTGCTTATCGGTGGCGCTTTTGCCAGAGGTCGAGACTCCCGCCACCCAGATAAAATCACAGCCAAGTTTGAGGTTTATTGCCCGTTGTTATCCTGGTATTGTGTTTAACATTTTTTTGGTTATTTCAGAGTTACCAATCTTATCCTGATGCACATGTGTTTTGAGATAGTTATTTAGGAAATGCTCAATGTCCTCACTCTTGTCATAATGTGCTGAAGTCATTCATGTATTTCCCTGTTTTCTTAGAACTGATTTTTTATCAGTACCCAATAAATTATTCCAGTTTTAAAAATAACAGATGTTTTCAAGAAATAAAAGCTGTAATGTTCCCACATGTAGAATTCAGTCACTCCCCTGCTTTGTTGTGTTAAATTTATTTTTTTCTTCTGTATTATCCAAAATAGTTGCCATAGGTGCTTTCAAATTCTAATCTATAGTATTTACCTGATTCCAGATTTTTACCGCCGAAAGCTCACTAGACTTTACATGTGGTTATAAGTCACTGCTGGGATTTATAAATTTTGGCTTTTGTATGTTTTTTAAAAAAAGGTGCTATTGGTTCAAAATTGTACTATTTTCTATGAAAAGTTACGGATACTGGAATGTTACCCCTTTCCAGCGCAGCCCCCCCACCCCCGCACCCCCCCCCCCTTCCCAGTTCATATTGTCACGCAAGCCCCCACCTGCCAGGAATGAGGAAATTAATTTTCCCACTTGAACATTGATTTTAAACTATTGATGGTGAAGAAAGAGCTTGCTTTAAAAAACAATTGGAGACTTTGGCAGGAGAGAAACATTAGCATATCAACAGACAAGTACTTCAAAGGACAAAGGAGCTATTCCCTGCTCCAATTTACTACACAATGGACTTTTGATTACCAGACGTTGAAGCATTCCAGTTTAACTACTAAGATGGTGAATACACAAACAGACGTGGTCAGGCCAGTTCAGTCACATGACTGACTGTTGGAGTTTTTTGAATTTGAACTTCCAACAGGGAATTTGAACTCAGAAGGCTGTTAGCTCCTGCACTGAGAACACCTCTCTCCTGTCTGCTCTCATCTCACTCTCACCAGCTTTGGGAACCATTGAAGACATATGAACACCAAGAGAGAAAAGTCTCCTACAGTGAACAAGGCTGAAGAAGAATACTGGGCCCCACAGAAAAGTAAGAACTGTCTACAATCAAGGACTCTACGGCGAGCTGGAAACACAGAAACCGTAACAAGAAATGCTCTTTAGATACTGCCTCAAACCTCTCCATTTTATTTTTCTGCTGCTCTTTTCTGTCCTTATTTGCATAAATATATCGTGTGTGCTTGCTAGCGTGGGTGCGTCCTATATCCGTAGGCATTAACGGTATTAGAGTTTAAGTTTAAGGTTTAATAAATTTCACTTTTCTTCTTCAAACCTAAAGAAAACCTGGTGTGCTCATTTCTTTGCCTTATAATTGGAAAGCTGTGAACAAGGATTCACAAAGGGGGAGCTCAAAGCACAGTGTGTTTAAAATTAAACCCTGTTACAATAAGACCAGGTGAAGACAGTAAAAGACCCCTAGACAACCTTCTCACCTGGTCATAACCATATTGATTTGGGCATCAGATAGAACTTAATTTCGGTGGAGGCAGGAAGGTGGCGGGGTCCCCCCTGCCACCATCCCACCTGATTATATGCTCTCCCCAGTGCCAAACCCACCACGGGGGAGAGCATAAAATTTCCCCTTTAAGTTTTCTTTCCCTTTATCCAGAGTTGCTCCTGATCTGCTAGGTGTTTTCATGATATTTCTGTTTTTGTTTCCAATTTCTAGCATCTTTTTTTTTTGCAAATGGTAAACAACCATTTGCTCATGGAAGCTTATCACGTACCTCTTACTTTTTCCAGGCTATAGAGATTGCATTTTTTCCAATCTTTCCTCTCAATCCATCCCATTTTAAGTTAGCATCATCTTGAAGCTTTTATCTGCACCATCTCCATTGAATGTACATTTGTTTTGTCCAGGATTGAACACAATACTCCACATGAGGTCTGACTTACCATTGTAAAGCCTTAGTGCAACCTATATAAACTTGTATTTCACTATGCTAGCAATAAGTCTCAGCATTTTAGTAGCTTTGAAAAAAGCAGTTGAAGAGACATTAGCAATTGAGCATATTTATGTAACTATTAAGAAACACATTTCTGCTCTATATTATAGAGCTGAAGAGCATATCCACCTCCTAATTAGTCTATATCTTTCAATAGATTTCTTCACAAATCTTAAAAAAAAAATGATTTTCTATGTGTTAGCTAATGCATAGTCTCTGCAAGCTATAAAACTTGCATGCATCCCTAAACAATTCTCAATAATAAATAAAGCTCTCTCACGGATGTATTTGTAATGATATAATCAATATGGGTTAGAAATTCATGTTGGTCTGTACAAAACAGGTTGCCAGTTATATAATTCCATTAAAGTCAACTGATTTCTAACCCTCTATCCCTTGTGTACAACTTCAACCTTTCATTTTGTTTTTGTTAACTCATTTCCAATTTAGTGTAAAGTCTGACCCACTGAATGCAAAATCATTGCATACTTTGGTTAATTCAGTTAAGTTATTTTGATCACAGAATAACATGGTATTTATCTGGAGGGAGTATAAATACTGTACAAGTAAACTGAAAATATCTGTGCATAAACATCAGTGCCATAATTTTTAAAGAAATGCAAGCTACTTAACTGGTGCTTTCACTAAGTATACTGGACACAGATGTTGTGATGTCTTTGTCAAACGGCAGTGTGATAATTGTTAATGTCAGTGTTCATACATATGGGTTTTATCCACAGCAAATGGAATAGACAGGAAGGAAAAGGTTAGGATTCAGAATATTTTATGGTTTTCAACCTTCAAATTTTATGTATTCAATGGATTAAATCCACACTCTTAAGAGCACAAAATCTCTACAACACAAGATGACTATTGCAACCACTGATACTGCCCCGTTATCCTGCTTCCACCAATGACCCAGAAGGTTTATCCAGTGAGTAACAAAGCCACACAGACCAAGAAGGACCTATGTTCAATCCTGAGTCTATACTGAGCTAGTTGATCTCAGCTGGGCCATCAATGTTAGGGAGTGTGTCATGATCTCAATGTCTCCAGGCTAAGGAGAGAAAAAAAAAGATGCGTCTAATCAATCTCCAGTGATCCATGCTGGAAAAATGTGTCTGAGTGGCAGATGAGGACACAAAGCAGACTTGGCTATAATACCTTCTACTGTCAAATAGCCTGTCAACACTCTCTGTACAGGCTCACACATGATGATGAATGATCACATGGATACAATATCAGAGGATTGCTTTTGCTCAGGGAGCCACACCTTAGAATGAGGCAGGACCTTAGGGAAAGGAGAGAAAAGTGAGAGTGCGGGAAAAGATAAAAGGAAAATGTTCTGATCAGCAAACTTCACATATGAGTGCTTAAATTGCATCATTATATTCCTGAAAGTAAAATCTTCACACAGGAGTTTACTAATAAATAAAAATAAATGGATTAATGCCTGTGTAAATATAATGCATGGAACAATGTTGCTTAAGTCCCTTAAGCGTTGAGATATGAAATTTGCCAATTATAATTTTTACTCTTTATTACATGAAGAAGTTACAGAATTTTGGTTATTTCTCTTTCCATAAAACACAAATAGACCTTAAAGGGATACTTCATAATAGGGCAATGCAAACTCCTTATAAAAACACAATCCAGATGTTTTCATTTATTTTTCTTTTACATTTTTTTTTCCCTTAAATCACTCATGGCTGTCTTTCCAATCTCATACTATACACGAACACTTTCAAATATCAGGACCCTGAAATTCCATGGAGGTTCTCCCAATTTCTCCTGCATAACTTAGGCAGGAGACTGGGAGAAGCCTAGGGACTTTTAGGGCCTAGCATGTTTTGAGCAGTTGCAAGGAAGGCAAGAACATTAGCATCTCAGCTCAGTTAGGAGGACTACTGTAGGAGGTTTATCTTCAGAATGTTTTTATATAAAAATATATTGCTATATTTTTATACTGAATACTGTGACACAAGAGCTCAGTTAGGAGGACAACTGTAGGAGGTTTATCTTCAGATTGCTTTTATATAAAAATATATTGCAATATTTTTATACTGTATACTGTGACACAAGACCCTTATGTTGTAACTGCAGAGGACAATATGACGATATGGAGGAACGGAAAATGATTGCTTAACAATGAAAAATTTCAAGTTCCTCAGAAATAATAGGCATACTTTTGTTCTGGCAACGTGGGTCCCGGCAGTGGGCTGGTAGTTGAGGGCAAACCCCTGTTACTATGCAACGGTGGGCAGGCAATGCTGTCCCTTTAAGGGATGAACCCCCTTCAGAGCTGCCGACCAATCGGTACTGCAGGACTGCAGGAGGCCCTGCAATGCAATACGAAAAGAGTAGAAGATTGATGAGGATCCTAGGACCAGTGAGTGTGGTCAGGGTCACCAGGACATTGAGGCAGCCCCCAGTGACAAGATGTGGGGTGCGGCTGGTGAGGGTAGGGGAGTGGGGGGGGTTTCCAGAGCGATGGTGATTGCTTCCAGGAGTGCCCTCCAAGGTGCCTGATTGGTCCCAAAGAAGGACCCCTCCCCCACCACCCCATGACCCTGCTAGGAGGCCACCAGGTTTAACCTGGAGGCGTCTCTCCGCGATGGTGGGGCCCTCCACCTTCAATTAAATTGAAGTGGAGAGAAGAAGAGTCCCTTAAGTGGTCATTAATTGACCACTTCAGGGCTTAATTGGCTTGAGGCGGGAAGGCTGCTCTCGCCTTCCAATGCAATTTTAGGGGCACCCCCGTCTCTGTTCCCTAGGTGGGGGGGGGCAGAAAATTCAGCTCAACATGCCTGATTTTATTTTGCCCTGCCCTGATCTATAATGTATTCATAGACACCAGGGAATGTAGCATTGCTATAATTTGCTCACTGTGCTAGCATTTTAATGGCCATGTTAAATTTAAATTTTGTGAAATTATGCATAAAGCTAACAATATAATAACCAGAGGACAGTGGCACTTGCAAAAGTTTGTGACTGTCAACGAAATTAAAATGGACTTTTTTCTCTGCACCTGCTAACAGTCAAGCAGTATTAGAGTCTGATCGTAATAAGAAATATGGAAAATATCCACAGCGTTCAATGGATTAGCTACTATTGGATCCTTATATGAATATGGATTCATGTAGGAAATTAATGGATTTATCTTTGGGACTGAAGAGCTATTCATGATTGTAAATTGTACAAGTGAATTAAGTACCACTCACAAGGTTCTTTGAGGTGACTATAAAATATCCACTAGGCGGGAGTAAGTGATTCAGTGGATTAGCATACTGCTCTTTCATCTCTAGGTTCTGGTTTCAAATCCTACTGATGAGATTTAAGTGTCTTCTCTGCCAACTTTAAGTATCTTTTCTGTAATGAGTTTCGGGTATTCTTAATCCTAATGAGAACTGGTCCATATTTTAGAAATGGCCACAATTCATCATAAATTGGCAAACGCACTTAAGGGGGTCCATAAGGAGAACAATGTTGCACCTTAATGCTACAAAGTTTACTTGAGTGTAGTAGAAAAGGCTGTATTCTGATTGAACACAAAGTACGTTGTAAGACAAAGTATAAAGAACTTTAAAAAAAAATTCTCTATGCTTTGTCATGTCAGCCTTGGCTCAGTGGTAGCACACTTGCCTTGGAGTTAGAAGATGGGGTTCACGCTACATTCCTGAGGCTTGAGCACTCAATGTAGGCTGATGCTTCAGCACAGTACTGAGAGACTGCTGCACTATCAGAGGTGCCATCTTCAGCTGAGACATTAAACTGAGGCATTGACTTTCCACTCAAGCAGAAGAAAGGTATTCATGACACCATTCAAAGAAGAGCAAGAAAGTTTCCCTGGTGGCCTGGCCAGTATTTATTCCTTAACCAGCCAAACAGATTGGTTGCTGTGTTTCCCTATATTGCAAAAGTGACTACACTAAAAGTATTTCGCTAGATATGAGGCACTTTGGGATGTCCTGAGGAAAGGCGCTATATAAACGGAAGTTCTTTCTTTCCACATCTGATCTGGGAATGCTGAAAGCTGACAGCAGGGACAACAAAATAGATTAGGTTTTGATTCTAGTACAGCAGACATCCTTCATCTTTCAGCAAGCAAATTTCCCAAAAAGATGGCAGCCAGATACATGTTGGGTAATTTATTAAACCCTGCAATAATGCCATTCAAACATTTTATTGGAGCAAGTTATATTTGCCTCAAAAAGCTATGGGAGATGTAGCACATCATACTGAGTTGCTGAGATGCACCTGCTTATGATTTCCAATGCTAACCCTGCCAAAGTTTGAAAGGTCAGTGGGCCCTTGCTGTTTTATATGTTAATGGCACACTTGGAAGTCACTAGGGGAACATCCAGGAACCACATTTTGAACTAGGCAGAAAGACAGTTGGAGATCGCTGGGTGGAGGTTGGCAGACCTCACCCCAATACAAAAGAAACTGCCTTTTCTAAGGGAACTGCATTTAAATTATTATTTTTTTAAATAAAGGTTCCTTTTTAGGGGAGTAGGCCATGATCCTGGCTTACACCCTCAGGTAGGGGCCCCCCTACCATCTTCGTCCCTGCTGATGAAATTGCCAGTCCCTCTATGGCTGCCAATGCTCGAAGTCCTGGCACAGAGGGTCATTGCCTTCTACATTGATGGCCTTATTTGGAGCAAGAAGAAGCTCTACCCCATAAAGGCCATCTCTAAATCACTGAAGTAAGCATATTACCTAGCATATCTAAATCTCAGATTATTTCTAGCACTCTTGCGCTAAAGTTATGGCAGGAGTTTTCCATAAAAACTACAGTCATTGAGCCCCATTCTTTTTGTCTAGACCGAGCTACACCTATAAGTAAACCTGGCTTTGAACCATTCATTGACTCATGTTATATTATATCCTTAGTTATGCTTCCTAATTGAACTTGGAGAACAATTAACGCTTGCTTGTTTCAGAGGAATGAATATTGCCTTGAACTGGCTAGTTTTTAATAAAAAAAATATTTTCCAGATGCTGGTGTCATTGCGAATGCCAGCATTTATTTCCTTTCCTAGCAGCCTTGAGAAAGTGATAGTGAGCTGTATCAGTCCGTTTGGTGAAGGCAAGCAATTTGATACAACTAAGTGCTTGCTAGGCCATTTCAGAGGACAATGAAAAGTCAAGCACTTTGGTGTGGGATTGGAGTCATATGCAGACCAAATCAAGTAAGATCAGCAGATTTCCTTCCCTAAAGGACATTGGTGAGCCAGTTGGATTTTTACAACAATCTGAAAGCTTCACTGTACCAGCTTTTTATTTCCAGATGTTTTAAAACTGAATTCATATTCTCAAATTGTCGTGGTGGGATTTGAACTCACTTTCACTGGATTATTAGTCCAGGCCTCTGGGTTACTAGTCCACTAACATAACCACAGCCAGAGAAAAAGACGTCAAGAGGAAAAAGAATGAGGAAAGGAATACAAATTAATACAGATGAGTTAATTAAAACTGAATATATTCACAGATTAAATATCTCTGTTAATAGTAAATAGTTACAGTACAAATATAATAAATGAAAATACAAAAATATACATAATTAATCAAAGAAAGAGTCATCTGTCAAACTAGATCTCCCCCTCATTGCTATTACTATTATTGAGACTTGGTTGAGGGAAGGGCATGATTGGCAACTTAATATCCCAGGATATCGATGCTTCCGGCGGGATAGAGAGGGAGGTAAAAGGGGTGGAGGAGTTGCAATACTGGTCAAAGAGGATATCACAGCTGTGCTGAAGGAGGGCACTATGGAGGACTCGAGCAGTGAGGCAATATGGGCAGAACTCAGAAATAGGAAGGGTGCGGTAACAATGTTGGGGCTGTACTACAGGCCTCCCAACAGCGAGCGTGAGATAGAGGTACAAATATGTAAACAGATTATGGAAAGATGTAGGAGCAACAGGGTGGTGGTGATAGGAGATTTTAATTTTCCCAACATTGACTGGGATTCACTTAGTGTTAGAGGTCTAGATGGAGCAGAATTTGTAAGGAGCATCCAGGAGGGTTTTCTAGAGCAGTATGTAAATAGTCCAACTCGGGAAGGGGCCATACTGGACCTGGTGTTGGGGAATGAGCCCGGCCAGGTGGTTGAAGTTTCAGTAGGGGACTACTTTGGGAATAGTGATCACAATTCCGTAAGTTTTAGAATACTCATGGACAAAGACGAGAGTGGTCCTAAAGGAAGAGTGCTAAATTGGGGGAAGGCCAACGATACCAAAATTCGGCAGGAGCTGGGGAATGTACATTGGGAGCAGCTGTTTGAAGATAAATCCACATTTGATATGTGGGAGGCTTTTAAAGAGAGGTTGATTAGCGTGCAGGAGAGACATGTTCCTGTGAAAATGAGGGATAGAAATGGCAAGATTAGGGAACCATGGATGACAGGTGAAATTGTGAAACTAGCTAAGAGGAAAAAGGAAGCATACATAAGGTCTAGGTGGCTGAAGAAAGACGAAGCTTTGGAAGAATATCGGGAATGTAGGACCAATCTGAAATGAGGAATTAAGAGGGCTAAAAGGGGTCATGAAATATCTTTAGCAAACAGGGTTAAGGAAAATCCCAAAGCCTTTTATTCATATATAAGGAGCAAGAGGGTAACTAGCGAAAGGATTGGCCCACTCAAGGACAAAGGAGGAAAATTATGCGTGGAGTCAGAGAAAATGGGTGAGATTCTAAACGAGTACTTTGCATCGGTATTCACCAAGGAGAGGGACATGACAGATGTTGAGGTTAGGGATAGATGTTTGATTACTCTAGGTCAAGTCGGCATAAGGAGGGAGGAAGTGTTGGGTATTCTAAAAGGCATTAAGGTGGACAAGTCTCCAGGTCCGGATGGGATCTATCCCAGGTTACTGAGGGAAGCGAGAGAGGAAATAGCTGGGGCCTTAACAGATATCTTTGCAGCATCCTTAAACACGGGTGAGGTCCCAGAGGCCTGGAGAATTGCTAATGTTGTCCCCTTGTTTAAGAAGGGTAGCAGGGATAATCCAGGTAATTATAGACCGGTAAGCCTGACGTCAGTGGTAGGAGAAGATACTGAGGGATAGGATCTATTCCCATTTGGAAGAAAATGGGCTTATCAGTGATAGGCAACATGGTTTTGTGCAGGGAAGGTCATGTCTTACCAACTTAATAGAATTCTTTGAGGAAGTGACAAAGTTGATTGATGAGGGAAGGGCTGTAGATGTCATATACATGGACTTCAGTAAGGCGTTTGATAAGGTTCCCCATGGTAGGCTGATGGAGAAAGTGAAGGCGCATGGGGTCCAGGGTGTACTAGCTAGATGGATAAAGAACTGGCTGGGCAACAGGAGACAGAGAGTAGCAGTGGAAGGGAGTTTCTCAAAATGGAGACGTGTGACCAGTGGTGTTCCACAGGGATCCCTGCTGGGACCACTGTTGTTTGTGATATACATAAATGATTTGGAGGAAAGTATAGGTGGACTGATTAGCAAGTTTGCAGACGACACTGAGATTGGTGGAGTAGCAGATAGTGAAGGGGACTGTCAGAGAATACAGCAGAATATAAATAGATTGGAGAGTTGGGCAGAGAAATGGCAGATGGAGTTCAATCAGGGCAAATGCGAGGTGATGCATTTTGGAAGATCCAATTCAAGAGTGAACTATACAGTAAATGGAGAAGTCCTGGGGAAAATTGATGTACAGAGAGATTTGGGTGTTCAGGTCCATTGTTCCCTGAAGGTGGCAACGCAGGTCAATAGAGTGGTCAAGAAGGCATACGGCATGCTTTCCTTCATCGGACGGGGTATTGAGTACAAGGGTTGGCAGGTCATGTTACAGTTGTATAAGACTTTGGTTCGGCCACATTTGGAATACTGCGTGCAGTTCTGGTCGCCACATTACCAAAAGGATGTAGATGCTTTGGAGAGGGTGCAGAGGAGGTTCACCAGGATGTTGCCTGGTATGGAGGGCGCTAGCTATGAAGAGAGGTTGAGCAGATTAGGATTATTTTCATTAGAAAGACGAAGGTTGAGGGGGGACCTGATTGAGGTGTACAAAATCATGAGAGGTATAGACAGGGTGGATAGCAAGAAGCTTTTTCCCAGAGTGGGGGATTCAATTACTAGGGGTCATGAGTTCAAAGTGAGAGGGGAAAAGTCTAGGGGGATATGCGTAGAAAGTTCTTTACGCAGAGGGTGGTGGGTGCCTGGAACGCGTTGCCAGCGGAGGTGGTAGACGCGGGCACGATAGCGTCTTTTAAGATGTGTCTAGACAGATACATGAATGGGCAGGAAGCAAAGAGATACAGACCCTTAGAAAATAGGCGTCATGTTTAGATAGAGGATCTGGATCGGCGCAGGCTTGGAGGGCCGAAGGGCCTGTTCCTGTGCTGTAATTTTCTTTGTTCTTTGTTCTTTCTCAGGACAACCAGCAGCCTTAGTGATTGAAGTCTAAATCAATCCCACGCTCCGGGTAGGATTTTATCCTGCCTTTGGAGACAGGAACAGAGCAGGTCGGGAAGGGGGGAGGGGCAAACAATATGGCAAGGGGTGTCGTCCCCGACACTGCCCGGGCCCGCTGCCATTTTGTCCAGGGCAGGGAAGGCCAAGGACAGCCTTCCAACCCCAGGCCAATTGAGGCAACAATGGCCACCTCCCTGGGAAGACCCTCCCCCACCCCCACTAACTCTCCCCCCCATCCCATCGCCTGGGCCTGCTTGAATGGCCCCAGCAATTCCAACCCACTTACCAGTCCCAGGGTCTCAGAAGTCCTCGATACTGCAGGGCCTCCTACAGTTTCAGCAGTGACCACCACACCTGTTGGCACTGGCAGTACTGCAGAGCTGCCGGCCTTCTGGTGGGCGGCAGCTCTGGAAACGGGAGCTCGTCCCTTAAAGAAACAGTGTCCCCGACGGTGGGCAGTTAATTGGCTGCCTGCTGTGAGATAGCAACGTGGGTCCGACGGTGGGCCGAGGCGGGTTCTCCCTCTGCCTTCCGGCCTGCCGCCAGCACCCCCATCACTGTTCTCATCCCTACTGACTCTAATTCAACAGGAAACTGGTCTCCATAATCAATTAACAGCTCATTCACGTGAAAATCAGGACTTTAATCCGTTTCCCACTGGAGGCGGGTTTCTGACGTGAGAACAAACTTGACTTTTTTCCCACTTACGTGACTAACATTCATCCCTGTGGCTGAACGTTCAGCCCCTCCAGCCCCACTGCAATCCCCCCGACCACCACCCACCCACCACCCCCCCCGTCCCCCAAGGTCAGGAAAGGATGTGGAAGAGGCCTGAAAATGGTGCCAGATGGTATGTCAGTTTCAAGACGCCGTTTCTGGTGCCAGCAATGTTCACTATGACGGGGGGTTGAGGGTAGGACAGGTCACTGTGGCGGGGGGAGGGTGGGATAGGTCACTGTGGCGGGAGGAGAGTAGGACAGGTCACCATGGTGGGGGAGGGTGGGACAGGTATCCCACTCGTCTTCCCATTGAGGCCAATTAAAATATTTAAAAAGCTCATTAAGAGCTTGTCAAGGTTTGAAGTTAAAATTTTTAAAGGGAGGAACGGGTTACCCACACCTTCAGATACAGCTGAGCTGAAGGGCGGTGGGTAAAGAGTGGGGAGACAGTCATGCTTCAGAACGTCTTCAGAATACATGCACACGCATAAATGTTGATGAACTTTTGTTACCCTCAGGAGAAAAATATGTCCTTTTTGGGGACATTGCTTGAAATTTTCAATACACTATTTTGGAGTCCAAGGTTATAGATTCAGAAGAATCAAAACGGAGTGGTTTATATTAAGCAATAAAATGATCCTCAGGCTTTTAAGATGATAAGTTGCACTACAGTACAGCTATTTCATCTTTGAACAAAGACTTACAGAGTTTTGCTTTTTTGTGCTGTATGTCCATCACATAGTTGTGACTATTATAAAATTTGCACCTCTCTGAATGACAGGAACATATGGAGAAATATATTCAGCATTTCCATTGGGTAAACAGTAGTATACACTCCAGTCTAGAAAGCTTGCTGATTTCCCAATGGGCTTGTATTGAATTTCAGTGTGCCTGAGGTTTAACTTTACTGTCTGATTAGTCCATAGGTGGCAAATTGATTTTCATTTTCTAATAGAACCTCAAAAGCCAGCAGAATATCCACAGAGTACTGTTGAGTGTAATCCCATGAAGGTGAGATCGGCAGATTCCAGATGCCCTTTTTTGACAATATCCTTCGTTAACTAATAAAAGTTGACGTAAATCAAACTAGAGAATTCATCAGACTACATTATTTTCCTTTATGTTTGCTCAAAGAATCCAAGCTTCAAAGCTCAGCTCTGTAGCACTGGTAGTTTTGGAGCTATGAGTATTGGTTTGGATGAAAAATAGCGTCCAAGCCGCTCTTGCCCACTTCTGGCAAGGCCCGCACTGAATGCCCAGCCATTGAAGGCAATAAATCAGACATTACACGCGTATGCCAGAAGTATGCAGAGTAGGCAGATCGTGATGTCAGTCAGTGTTTAATGCTGATTTGATGCCCAACATGCCATTTTCAACCTTGCCACTTTAATTAAAGTCTTCTCAAGCATTCATCAGCATGAGGGACACTCTATCAGTGGTATTTAAAGGCAACATCATCCAAAGAGCAAGTTAGCTTCTTATTATTTTCTACTGGCTCTTACATAGGAACATAGGAAGATAGGAACAGGAGTAGGCCATTCAGCCCCTCGAGCCTGTCCCGCCATTCACTCAGATCATGGCTGATCCGCGGCCTAACTCCATATACCTGCCTTTGGCCCATATCCCTTAACATCTTTGCTTAACAAAAATCTATTTATCTCAGATTTAAAATTAACAACTGTTCTAGCTTCAACTGTTTGTGGGAGAGAGTTCCAAACCTCTACCACCCTTTGCGTGAAGAAGTGTTTCCTAACATCTCTCCTGAATGGTCTGGTCCTAATTTTTAGACTATGCCCCCTCTTGCTGAGTTTGTGGAAGTACTGGGTGGTTGGAAGAGTTCAGAAAAATTGGTAAAGTCAGCATGGAGTGATGCTGGACATTGGGAAAGCATTGTTTGCTACTGAAACACCTCTGAGTATACCACTTTGTCCATCATGAGGATGAGAGTTGCAGTCCCACTTAGGCTGCAGCATCAGATGCAGATGGAACAGAGAAGACAAGCTGAGGAGAAGGGCTCTCAGCAGGAGGCCTTACCCACCTAGGGTCTCAAGGAGTACTTCAGCCAGAAGCAGTGTGTTAGGCACCAAGGAGATGATTACGGAATTCTGCCATCTCTTGGAACCAGACCTGCAGTCTCAGAGCAGGGTGAGGACAGCACTGCCAGTAGTCATTAAGGTGACTGTGCCCTGAATTTTTTCGTCAGTGGATCCTTCAAGGCTGGAACAGGCGACATAGCAAACATCTCACAGCTTGCCGCCCATTGCTGCATTCAGGAGGTCACAGAGGTATCCCAGGAGAGGGGATTTTGTTGTCTACTTTCTAAACAGAGAGAATCAGGATGACTGGACACATGGCTTTGCCAGAATAGTGGGCTTCCTTATGGTCCAGGATGCCATCAAATGCACGCACCTGGCTTTGCTGATGCCTCATCTCAATGGTGAGATGTACCAAAACCACAAAGGTTAATGCTCAGTTAATATGCAGCTAGTGGGTGACCACAATAATGTCATCACAATTGACTCTGGATCCCATGAAGTCTCATGGTATCAAGTCAAACATGGGCAAGGAAACCTTCTGCTGATTACCACCTACTGCCATCCCTCAAGTGATGGATCAGTGCTCCTCCATGTTGAAATCCACTTGCAAGAAGCACTGAGGATAGCAAGGGTACAGAATGTACTCTTAGTGGGGGACTTCAATGTCCATCACCAAGAATGGCTCAGTAGCACCACTAGTGACCAAGCTGGCCGAATCCTGAAGGGCACATCAGACTGGATCTGTGGCAGCTGGTGAGAACCAACAAGAGGGAAAAACCTACTTGACCTTATCCTCACCAATCTACCTGTGATAGATGCATCATCCATGACAGTATTGGTAGGAGTGATCACCGAACAATCCTTATGGAGACAAAGTCCCACCTTCACATTAGGAACACCCTCCATCATGTTGTGTGCACACCCACCATGCTAAAATTGGAGAGATTCAGAACAAATCTAGCAGCTCAAAACTGAGCGTCCTTGAGGCACTATCGGCCAGCAGCAGCAGCATTGTACTCAACCACAATCTCTGACCTCATGACCCGGCAGACCCTAACATGACCATCAAGTCAGGGGACCTACCCTGACTTAATGAAGAATATGAAGCGTGGGTTTTCTCCGGGTGCTCCGGTTTCCTCCCACAAGCCAAAAGACTTGCAGGTTGATAGGTAAATTGGCCATTATAAATTGTCACTAGTATAGGTAGGTGGTAGGGAAATATAGGGACAGGTGGGGATGTTTGGTGGGAATGTGGGATTAGTGTAGGATTAATGTAAATGGGTAGTTGATGTTCGGCACAGACTCGGTGAGCCGAAGGGCCTGTTTCAGTGCTGTATCTCTAATCTAATGTAGGAGTGCATGCCAGGAGCAGCACCAGGCATACGCAAAAATGAAGTGTCAACCTGATGAAACTACAACATAGGACTACATGCATGCTAAACAGTGAAAAAAAGCATGCTACAGACAGAGCAAAGTGATCCCACAGCCAACGGATCAGATCAAACCTATGCAGTCCTCTCACATCCAGTCATGAATTGTGATGGACAATTAAACAACTAATCACAGGAGGCTCCACAAATCTCCCCATACTCAATGATAGAAGAGCCCAGCATGTCAGTGCAAAAGACAAGGTTGAAGCATTTGCAACCATCTTCAACCAGAAGTGCTCATTGGATGATCCATCTCAGCCTCCTCCTGAGAAGACCAGCATTACAAATGCCAGTCTTCAGCCAATTCAATGCACTCCATGTGATATCAAGAAATGGCTAAAGGCACTGGATACAACAAAGGCTATGGATCTTGATAACATCCTGGCTGTCGTACAGAAGACTTGTGCTCCAGAACTAGGCACACATCTAGCCAACCTGTTCCAATACAGCTACAACACTGGCATCTACCCAACCTTTAGGAAAATTGCCCAGAAATGTTCTGACCATAAAAAGCATGACAAATCCAACTCGGCCAATTACCGCCTCATCAGTCTACTCTCAATCATCATCAAAATTGATGGAAGGTGTCGTTGACAGTTCTATCAAGTGACACTTACTCAGCCATAACCTGCTCATCGATGCTCAGTTTGGATTTCACCAGGACCACTTGGCTCCTGACCTCAGTACAGCCTTTGTCCAAACATAAAAAAATTCCAGAGGTGAGGTGAAAGTGTCTGCCCTTGCAGCAAGGCATTATTTGACTGAATGTGGCATCAAAGAGCCCGAGCAAAATTGAAGTCAATGGGAATCGGGGGAAAACTCTCCAATGGTTGGAGTCATACCCAGCACAAAGGAAGATGGTTGAGGTTGTTGGGGGCCAATCATCTCAGCCCCAGGACATCACTGCAGGAGTTCCTCAGGGTAGTGTCCTAGGCCCAACCATCTTCAGCTGCTTCATTCATGACCTTCCCTCCATCATAAGGTCAGAAATGGAGGTGTTTGCTGATGATTGCACAATGTTCAGTACCATTCGCAACTCCACAAATACTGAAGCAGTCTGTATCCATATGCAGCAAGACCTGGACAACATTCAGGTTTGAACTGATAAGTGGCAAGTAACATTCGTGCCACACAAGTGCCAGGCAATGACTATCTCCAACATGGAAGAATCTAACCATCTCCCCTTGATGTTCAATAGCATTACCATTGTTGAATCCGTTGCCATAAACATCCTCGGGGGGTGGGGGTGGTTATCATTATTCAGAAACTTAACTGGACCAGCCATATAAATACTGTGGCTACAACAGTAGGTCAAAGGTTGGAGATATTGTGGTGGTAACTCACCTTCTGACTCCATAAAGCCTGTCCACCATCTACAAGGCACAAGTTAGGAGTGTGTTGGAATACTCTCCACTTGTCTGGATGGGTGCAGCTCCAGCAACACACAAGAAGTTCAATACATTCCAAGACAAAGCAGCCCACTTGATCAGCACCCCATCCACCATCAATGGACAGCACCAGGAGAGTGTACCATCTATAACAGGGTTGTCCAACATATGGCCTGCAGGCTAGGATCCGGCCCGTGGATGTATTTCAGAGATGGGAAATTTTCTATTGTTTTCTTCTTTCAGACCATCTTTTTAAAATATCGCAAGTCAGTTTCACAGCTGACAGGTGCTGATATCAGGAACAGTGTTTTCCCAACTTTGGACAGCTTTGGGGTTTTCCAGCAGGTTACCTGCAGGCAGCCTGTTGGAAAACCCCGAAGCTGTCCACATTTGGGAAAACTCTATTCCCAATGTCAGCACCTGTCAGCTGTGAAACTGAAAGCGTGATGATTTATAAAACTGCCCAACCAGAAAGCTGCTGTTCTGAGCACTGCCGTTGCTTGCAACTGTCAGAGAGAGAAGGAGAGAGAGAGTGGGAAGAGAGAGGGGGGACAGAGAGGGAAGGAGAGAGGGGGAAAGATAGAGAGAGAGATACAGAGAGAGGGAGAAGAGACAAAGAGAGAGGGGGAAGAGAGAGGGGGGCAGAGAGAAAAGGGACACAGAGAGCAAGGATGACGTGGTGGTTGAACAATACAGAGATGGGAACACAGTCGGGGAGACACAGTGAGAGAGGGGGAGTGATCAAGATCACTCCTGATAGATGGACATCTGTCTGGAATACTACACATCGCTACAAGTGTGCGGGCAAACAAAGACTCCTTGTGCAAGCAAAAAAAACCACGTATCTCACTGAATCAGTGTCCAACATAGTGATGAAAAAGTAAGTCAATAAATTAATCTTCTCATTTAAAGCTTCTTCACAAAAATGCACATTTGTTATTTTGATTAATAGTGATAAATTTTTAATGCCTTAATCTTTCTGAAATTGTCTCACCGGCCCACTGTGTAAGACAAAAATTGTAATGTGGTCCCCACGTGAAACGATTGGAAATCCCTGGTCTACAAGATGCACTGGAGCAACTCACCAAAGCTTTTTCAAAAGTATCTTACAAACCCGCAACCTCTACCACCTAGAAGAACAAGGGCAGCCAATGCATGGGCACACCACCAACTGCAAGCTCCCTTCCAAGCTACACACCATCCTGACTTGGACCTAGATTGCCATTCCTTCACTGTCACTGGGTCAAAATCCTGGAACTCCCTCCCTAACAGCACTGTGGGCATATCTACACCACATGGGCTGCAGCAGTTCAAGACGGTGGCTCACCACTGCCTGCTGCATTGATCACTCAAGAGAAGCCCTCCAGTACTCGCCGGAGTGGGTGTCCTGCTTCTTTAAGCTCTATTGCATTCTCCACAACCTGGCCATCATGAGGGCACAAACCTTGACATCACGGGTTCGCCAAGCACCTCAGAAGAAGGAGGTGGAGGAAGCTCGACACATCCATGGTCCAGATGGGCTGTCCATGAGCACATCATCATACTCCAGTTTCCCTGAATGAAACTCCATATTCCTGTTGTTCAACAGTTCCCCACTTTTTCATCCCACTGTGACGAACCCTCACATTGTCCTTTTGGCCATAATGCTGCAATAAAGGCTACCAAGCAACAACCATTCAAAACCAACTTTATTGAACAACATATGCAACACTCCATACAATACTCAACTAATCACCCTTGTACATTACCTTAGTACCTGTCTTGTGTGTGCCTTTTCTGGGTCTAGTGCTCCTACACAGTGCTACCCCAATGGCTGCAGCATGGCTGGTGGAAGGCTGCTGACTTTTGCGGGGGGGAGGAGACTGTAGATGGCCTTATGGACGCCCTTGATCGGCTCTGGGCCTTGAAGACCCAGCTTCAGACTACACCACCTCGACATAGGCTGCAGCAGTCTGGCTGGCACGCTGACAGGCAGCAACAAGGGCACTGCAAGAGAGGCAGTGTGGGAGGACAAATGTTGGCATCCTGAGAGAGGACAACAGGTTCACATTCCCTGGAGCCATGGCCACTCCCTGGGCTGGGGCCTCAGAAATCCTAGTAATCTGTTGGAGAACAGACTGCTGGGCCTATGAGACTCTGCATGCCCCTTTGAGTGCTGGTATTTACAGCCATGATGCAACAGTCTGACCCTGCATGGCAGAAAGCTGAGCTTGCATGGCAACAAGCAGAGTTAGTATGACCTTAGCCTGAGCTTCAATTGCAACATTTAGTTGTGTGGCTTCTGCTTGTACTGCGATGGAAGCTAAGACATTGGTCATCAGATGCTATATCACTGTTGGGTTTGCAAGTATTCTCATGGAGTTGAACACCACTTCCACGTTGGAAAGGATGGGCTCCAAGCTCTGCATCAAGCCCTGTACCACGTTGGAGGCAGACTCCTCCATGCTTCTTGACAGTGACAACAGGATTGCTGGCAGGCTTGCCGATGCACCAAGCATTTTGTTGTGCATGGCCATCAGCCTTTTACTCTATTCTGTTCCATTGAAGTCCTCATCTGAGTCCTCTGCTGCAGAACTTATGTGCAACCTCACCCTCCAGGGAACTGGCACCATGCAATGCTTTCTCCCAGCCTGGCTGCAGCCCACTTGTGCCCGGTAATTCACCACATGCAGATTTTGCCTCTATACTACCCTCTTAAGCTTCATAAAGTGCCAGTATCTACAAGTATCAGATCAAGGGATGGTGTTTCTTCCTCCTTAGTCTGTTCTCCTTCTAGGTCTTTAGCCTCAGCACCATTGTCTGGCCAAGCAGCAGTTACTGAGTATCTGAAGGCATAAATGCACAAGGATAGGGTTGGGGTGAGGGAATGGGGAGGAAGCAATAGTTGTATGCTTACACCATCTGCAGCTTGTACATCATAACAGATTGTAGGATGAGGATGAAGTGAGATTTGAGGAGATGAAAAAGAACAAACTGTCATCTTTTATGGGTACAGTGACGCTATTGGCTACAGCCTTTGTGATGGCTGCTCCAATTATCACCAGCACCATCTCTTCCATGGGGGTCAGCACAGGTAGCCATGCCTCTTCCCTGCCAGTTAACGCCTGCTGCAATCTATTGTGGGCCATCTCATCCTGCAACAGCAAGGGAAGTGTGTCAGTGGTGTCACGTGTTTGGGTGGTGTGCCTGCCACAGTTGAGTAGCTAGCAGTGTGTGCGAGCTGTGAGATCTCAGTGTCTTGAGGGTGTGAAGTGTCTGAAGCGTATGAATTTGCACTTTGAGTCATGGTTGACATCGACTGTTGGTAGGTAAATGAAGCGGGTGTGGTGAACGGAGCAGTGTGTGCATCCAATGATGTATTTGGTAGAATTTGACATATAAGGATGCATTCACTAACTGACCACTCGTGTGAGGTCATTAAACTGTATCCAGATCCTCAACGCCAGACTGGTGGCATTGACAGCCACCTGTTGCTACTGCCTTCTCTGCACTTGTCTGGCCAGCCCCCGGCCACCTGGAGGAAAGAGAACCTCTTTCCTCATGTCAATCTCCTGCACCAAGAAATCCAGCATGACATCCGAAAACCTTGCAGCAGTCCTCTGGCCTGCTGCACCATTTCTGTTCCTTCCCTCCAATCTTCTCCAAGCAGTTTCAGCCCCTGCTGCAGCCAGAATGCACCTCACCTTTCAGAGGTTCAGTCTGGCTTTAAGTAGTGCAGCACTCATTTTAAGCAGTGCTCGTCTCGCACGAACATGGGCCCTCTGCTGAGGAGTGACTGCACTCCTCAGCACATTCAGCACTGGGCTGCACGTCACAATCATTATAATTAGCAGCAGCACGAAGACTGCATGCTGCCTACATCACTTTGAATGGGAGTGGGGTATTAGCACATCACAAAACTCACACCCAATTTTGGGGGGATTGGGGTAGCAATCCAATTTCGCTCCCCCAGTCTTCAACTTTAATATTTAAAGTCGTAGGGCTAAAAATTGGTGTGCACCATTTTTCAGGCAGTGGGGTCGTGTTTCATGACCTGCCTGTGCCAGTTCCAGTGGAGGTAGGCAGCTCGCAAATTTGGTGTTGGCCCCTCATTTCCATTATTGTAGCATCAGGCCAAGCATCTGCCATACTGATGGCTGCCTCTGCACTCAGCACAGAGCTGACCAGCCTTCACTCATCTGACGTGGTGCAGCCAACTTTCATTCGTAAAGGTACTCTGACCCTCTAAAAGGAAGCTGCACTAAATTACAGGTGGCTGCTGTTGAATACTATTGCTGCAATTCTAAACAAGGAAAACGGAACACCAGGGCAGAGAGGGAGCTCCAGATTGACAGATGGGTTACTGGAGGCCTTAGTCATGGAGGTGAACATGTGGAAAGATGCCATGGTTCAGCAGGGGCCCAAGAGGCCCTTAAGGATCATCATCAGAAGGGATTTGGAACAAATGACAAGGGAAGTCCATTCCTGGCATCTGGGCCTGAGGCCCTGGCAGCAATGCCACAAGAAGTCTAAGGACCTGATGCAGGTGGTCAAGGTCAGTGAATTCGTCTTCACATGACATCGCCAACCCACCACAAAACCAATCTCTCACACTTCTCAATTCACCACATCCCCTCCACTCATCCAATACTCAGGATTCATATCTAACATACCTCCAGCTATTCAGCTATGGCAGGCACATCATCTAAACACAGTACAACACAATCACTGGCATTCTTCCTTCTCTCTTGCAGTACAAGGTGGCACACAACAGAAGGGAGCACTGCATAGACGGCAGGGTACAAGGACGCCTGCATCTCTTGAGCCCTACGGAGGAGATTGTTCTCTGCATCATGGACTGGCTGTGACAGAACCGTGGCATCCAACATCACTGAGAATATTGAGGATGACAGCATGCTCCTGTTTTTTGCCCGTTCTCAACTCCCATCTCAATCACATGCTTCGATCTGGCATGTTGAGCAAGCTGCAGATGGTGTGACCATGGACCACTTGCTTTCGACCCCAACCACTTTCCCCTTCTGAGTTTCTGCTTTCAGACACCCAGGAACTGCTGCCTGCCAAGCTACAGCACAACCAGGAGGAAGAGAGAGAGCAACACTTCAGCACGGATGAAGAGGTCCTGTCACTTGATCTGACACTCACAGCCACCAGCCACTAGCATAAAGTTGGGATCAGCACATGGTGAGTCATAGGACATGAGTGGACTGCAACCAGGCCAGGGGTAATGGATGGTTCGCGTACCAGCTCACTGGATGGCGAGATCGAAAATGAATTCTGCTGCAGAGGACTCAGATGAGGAAATTGATGAGGTGGCATGCACACTGAGATGCTGGGTGCATTGCCTGGCCTGCCAGAGAGCCTCCTGTCACTGTCAAGGAGCATGGAGGAGTTTGGCTCCACTTGGCAGAGGGCATCGCACAGAGCCTGCCCTCTCCGCAGCCTCTGCTCCATCACCACTGCAGCCCCCATACCTGTTGCAGCCTTTGTGTGAACAGTTCATCAAGTCCTCTACCCTCCATGTACAGCTGCAGAAACACTGCCTGCCAAATCCAAAAACTCACTACAATACCTCCAAAAATACTCCAAGGACTTCACAATAACAAATGTTGTTCAAAGTTATCATAACAGGTTGTGTGCCTGGCCCTTTAAATAACTCCAATGTTGGGCCACTATTGTAGCTGAATGCTTGATTTTTGGTGAGTGATAAGCAAATTTGTTGAATGGACTTGTGTGATTCAAATTTGAAAAGTGAGCATCCCATCAGCCAGCAGGGATGAATGGCGTCAGGATATCGCCAGTTCAACTGCTTCTGGCACTCGCAAGGGACCGCAATGTGAGCGCACGTGTCAAGATGATGTGCCACCTGGGGCATGCCAGAAGTGGCTAGTGGTGCAGTGCAAACCCCAGGAGGAAAATCAACTTCCTTAACGTCATCTCTAGCAGCACCATGGATCCAAATTTCACTCCCATCGTGTCTTACTGGAAAAAATGACTGCTGATAAAAAAAAAATCAAGATCAAGGCTGTTGTGTTACAAACAGCAGCAAATCTTGGTAGATTGATCAGTTCAGCTGTGACTTGCCAATAAATATTATTGTAAACAATATCAGTAGTGGAATCGTCAAAGAAATACTTAGTACTGAAAGGCCAAAGTGTCAATCGCTTTGGTTCATTTGATAAGTATTGTGTCATGTAGTATCTGTAGTGCTATTTGCATGTAATCTTTGAATACATACTTGGATAATGTTTTGATGTTTGTTGCACTTGCAACCTTTCATCAGCTAGTTTCTTTGCATTAACTGTAATGCTTACTGTACCTGTATTTTGTATTAGACTCATTCATATTCACTCTGAAACTCAGAATTACTTTATCTGATCTGCTATAATGCTTCATTGCACATCAGACGCCTCCTGTAGCCAGACGTTGATGTCTGCTCTCCATCCTGCTGATATATTATACTAGCTGTTGCAGTCTATCATCACAGAGAAAAGAAACTGTGGGGTTTTCTGTCTTCTCTTCCTGTATGCACAATAATATTGAACAAAACAAAACCTTGAAAGGATAGAATATGCAGTGTAATATGCAATGTTCATAACCAGGTAAACAATTCAAAATTTAAATTGAAGAGAAACAGATTTAAAATGGCATACATTTCTGCGCTAAGATGGAACACATCTAACATAAATGTTTTATTAAACATTGGTGCGTGAAAATAGAGGACAGCGATAGCAAAGCCTTCTTTGATGTATGCTTATAAGAGGTTGCTCTGAATCTGTTAGAAAATATCAATCCAAGATATAAATAACAGCAGATACTGCATTTTGCTGAAATGAATAGTTTGCATCTGTATGGAATGACTGCACACCCTCAACACGTAGGAGATTTGCAGTTCACAGTCACAGCAAATTAATGCAGTGTTCTTATTATCCAGTAGCAAGGATGTGATTAATAACCCAATTCGACAACTAGTATCATCACAAAGAAGGAAAGAACAGGGAAACTGCCAACTCAGCCATCAAATAAAACCAGCACATCAGATTTCAGTGAAGAATTATAGGTCATTCAAATGTCATAACAAAAAGAAGAAATATTTTGCAGATGTGAATGCAGCGAGGTTTTTGATTTGACTGTCTTTTGCATCTTTTTTTATTGAGAGAATGATGCTTCTCAATAAGGATTCCATTCTTCATTTTCTTCCCTCACTAGTTAGGGAAGACGGGGTATTTTTCTTGTTGATCAAATGCATGCAGTATAAAAGAATGTAATTGTCACCCTGATGCCATGTTTTAATATTTAATTTGAGACATAACTGTCTGTGCTTTGCACCATCAGATCCTTTAACCTGCCATTTTAGTCTTCTACCAACTCAATAGGGAGACACAATAGTAAGTAATGGATACCTGTATACCTAAGAACAAGTATATGCCAGGGTTCAGACAAAGAAACTTCACAGATGTATGACTAATTTTGCACATTAAGAAGAGTTTCAATGTGAGACTTAGGCAGTTTATAATTATTTGGACCCAGGGATTAGGTTACTACCTTGTAATTGCTGCCTAGAATTTGTGATATGTATTGCTAACATGGAAGATTTGTATTTGTCTTAAGTTTTTGATTTTTTTTTGCTGGGACCACAGACTCTGTCAAGCATACTCTGTTATTGAGTTGCAATGATGTTCACACAAGGCAATTAAAAATTATTCTGTATGCTATTGGAATTTATCAAGACATGTAACATTCTATACATGTACACCTGTTTCCAAAAAAAAAGAAATTTAATGGAAAATAAGAGTCAAAATGGGTTAGAGGAACAACGGGATTTACAAATTTATATGTTCAAAAATTAATAAAGGTAGCAACACAAGTTAATAAGGCCATAAAAATGCAAATAAAGCACTTGGGTTAAATTCTAGAGGAATAGAATTGAAAAGCAGCAATGTTATGTTAAACTTGTGTAGAATGTCACACTCACGAAGGGAACGGTGATGAAATATGAAAAGAACTGGAGGAATTACAAAATAAAAGTCAACTGTTGAAGTGAACTACAAAAAATGGACACATTTGTGTCACAGACAAAATGGAGTAGAGGTCAGATGATCCCACCTGTACTGTCAATAAAGAGGTTGAAGATGAAACCCATTATCGACATCTGAATTAGCTTTGGGGAAAACAAATTGAAATGGAATACAGCCCATTCCATGTTATCTGCAGGAATGGAGCTAACAAAGACTTTTGCAGACAAACTGACTCCAAAGCCAAGGCCAAAATAATAGGTGTGAAATAACACCTATTAATCAAAATGGACCACATTCAGATGCCATCATGTAACAAAGGTTCCCATATCCTGGAACATTGTATGAATCACCCCAGGGGAGAGAGCTTTAGTCACCTGACTGACATCTCAACCTGACCTTAAAAGGTTTCTCTCTGGAGAGAGAGAGGCAGAACAGCCAGAGAAGGCCTTTTCCAGCCAGTAGAGCTCTGAGACAGTTCCAGCTAAGCAGGAGCCCTGCTGATAACATTTTTTTTTAAACTACTGCAGCAGAGAAATTGCAAAGTGACTTTAGAACTCCTCAAGAGCGAACGTGAACCAGGATTTCCAACATCGACTTTGGATTGACGCTTAACGATAAGGAGCCTGTGACACTTCATTCTTTTCAAGACGACGAACATTCAGGCCTGCACCCCTGAAAGATTTCCTCCCAAAAGCTTCTAAAAGTTTTTTTTAAACAACAACTCTTTTACAACAATTGGACTCTAATTACATGCTACCACTCTACTCTATCTTTTCCTATCCTGAGCCCTTTCCTATCCTGAGTGGTGTGAAACAGGGCTGTGTTCTCGCACCCACACTTTTTGGGATTTTCTTCTCCCTGCTGCTTTCACATGCGTTCAAATCTTCAGAAGAAGGAATTTTCCTCCACACAAGATCAGGGGGCAGGTTGTTCAACCTTGCCCGTCTAAGAGCGAAGTCCAAAGTACGGAAAGTCCTCATCAGAGAACTCCTCTTTGCTGATGATGCTGCTTTAACATCTCACACTGAAGAGTGCCTGCAGAGTCTCATCGACAGGTTTGCGTCTGCCTGCAATGAATTTGGCCTAACCATCAGCCTCAAGAAAACGAACATCATGGGGCAGGACGTCAGAAATGCTCCATCCATCAATATTGGCGACCACGCTCTGGAAGTGGTTCAAGAGTTCACCTACCTAGGCTCAACTATCACCAGTAACCTGTCTCTAGATGCAGAAATCAACAAGCGCATGGGTAAGGCTTCCACTGCTATGTCCAGACTGGCCAAGAGAGTGTGGGAAAATGGCGCACTGACACGGAACACAAAAGTCCGAGTGTATCAGGCCTGTGTCCTCAGTACCTTGCTCTACGGCAGCGAGGCCTGGACAACGTATGCCAGCCAAGAGCGACGTCTCAATTCATTCCATCTTCGCTGCCTTCGGAGAATACTTGGCATCAGGTGGCAGGACTATATCTCCAACACAGAAGTCCTTGAAGCGGCCAACACCCCCAGCTTATACACACTACTGAGTCAGCGGCGCTTGAGATGGCTTGGCCATGTGAGCCGCATGGAAGATGGCAGGATCCCCAAAGACACATTGTACAGCGAGCTCGCCACTGGTATCAGACCCACCGGCCGTCCATGTCTCCGCTATAAAGACGTCTGCAAACGCGACATGAAATCGTGTGACATAGAACATAGATAGAACATAGAACATAGAACATTACAGCGCAGTACAGGCCCTTCGGCCCTCGATGTTGCGCCGACCTGTGAAACCATCTGACCTACACTATTCCATTTTCATCCATATGTCTATCCAATGACCACTTAAATGCCCTTAAAGTTGGCGAGTCTACTACTGTTGCAGGCAGGGCGTTCCACGCCCCTACTATTCTATGAGTAAAGAAACTACCTCTGACATCTGTCCTATATCTATCACCCCTCAACATAAAGCTATGTCCCCTCATGTTTGCCATCACCATCCGAGGAAAAAGACTCTCACTATCCACCCTATCTAACCCTCTGATTATCTTATATGTCTCTATTAAGTCACCTCTCCTCCTCCTTCTCTCTAACGAAAACAACCCCAAGTCCCTCAGCCTTTCCTCGTAAGACCTTCCCTCCATACCAGGCAACATCCTAGTAAATCTCCTCTGTTGTGTCCAATTCTGGGCACAGCACTTTAGGAAGGATGCGAAGGCATTAAAGAGGGTGCAGAAAAGATTTACAAGAATGGTTCCAGGGATGAAGGACTTCAGCTGCATGTAGAGAAGGGAGAAGCTGGGGTTGTTCTCCTTAGAGAAAAGGTCGAGTGGAGATTTCGTAGAGGTGTTCAAGATCATGAGGGGTCTGGATAGAGTATATAGGGAGAAACTGTTCCCATTGGCATTAGTATTGAGAACCAGAAGATGACAATTTAAGGTGAATGGCAAAAGAACCAAAGGCAACATGAGGGAAAACTTTTTTTCCGCAGAGAATGGTTAGGATCTGAATGCATTGCCTAAGAGTGTGGTGGACACAGATTCAATCATGGCTTTCAAAAGGGTATTGGATAATTATCTGAATAGAAAAACTTTGCAGGTCTACGGGGTAAAGGTGAGGGAGTGGGACGAGGTGCGTAGGTCTTGCAGACAGCTGGCACAGACACGATGGACGCATGGTCTCCTTCTGTGCTGTAACTGATTTCGATCCATTAAGATAGAAGCCAGCTTCCCTCTGCATTTGCAACTCACCCCAGTCCCCCAACCATTTTGAACAGTGCACAATCTCTATGTAGTTATTTAATACACTATTCCTCATATTGCAGAGGTAGAAATGCAAAACATTAAGAAGTTGGAAGCAAGGAGAAAAATAACAGGGCTGAAGAAGATCACAAGTCGTGGGAGTCAGTTGCCAGCATTCGCCAGAGCTGGCGGGCAGCCATAAAGACAGGGCTAAATTGTGGCGAGTCGAAGAGACTTAGTAGTTGGCAGGAAAAAAGACAGAGGCGCAAGGGGAGAGCCAACTGTGCAACAGCCCTGACAAACAAATTTCTCTGCAGCACCTGTGGAAGAGCCTGTCACTCCAGAATTGGCCTTTATAGCCACTCCAGGCGCTGCTTCACAAACCACTGACCACCTCCAGGCGCATATCCATTGTCTCTCGAGATAAGGAGGCCCAAAAGAAAAAAAAGACTCTACTCTATCTTTTCTTGTGTGTGTTTATATGTATGAATGCGTGAGTGGGTAAAGTCATGAATATTTTTCGGTTACTGTGTAAAAATAAATATTTATTTTTCTTTTTTAACTTGTGAGAAGCCCTGTCATTCAACTATTTTTTTTTATTCATTCATGGGATGTGGGCGCCACTGGCTATGCCAGCATTTATTGCCCATCCCTAATTGCCCTTGAGAAGGTGGTGGTGAGCTGCCTTCTTGAACCCCTGCAGTCCATGTGAGGTAGGTACACCCACAGTGCTGTTAGGATGGGAGTTCCAGGATTTTGACCCAGCGACAGTGAAGGAACGGTGGTGTAGTTCCAAGTCAGGATGGTGTGTAACTTGGACGGGAACTTGCAGGTGCCTCTGACCTGCTCTTGTAGCCATGGTATTTATATAACTACTCCAGTTCAGTTTCTGGTCAATGGTAGCCCCAAGGATGTTGATAGTGGGGGATTCAGTGATGGTAATGCCATTGAATATCAAGGGTGGATGGTTAGATTCTCTCTTGTTGGAGATGGTCATTGCCTGCCACTTGTGTGGCACGAATGTTATTTGCCACTTATCAGCCCAAGCCAGGATATTGTCCAGGTCTTGCTGCATTTCTACATGGACTGCTTCAGTATTTGAAGAGTTGCGAATGGTGCGGAAGATTCTGCAATCATCAGCGAACATCCCCAGCTCTGACCTTATGATTGAAGGAAGGCTGAAAATGGTTGGGCCTCGGACACTACCCCGAGGAACTCCTGCAGTGATGTCCTGGAGCTCAGATAATTGACCTCCAACAACCACAACTATCTTCCTTTGCGCTAGGTATTACTCCTACCAACAGAGAGATTTCCCTCTGATACCCATTGACTCCAGTTTTGCTCGGGCTCCTTGATGCCATACTCGGTCAAATGCTGCCTTGATGTCAAGGGCAGTCACTGTCACCTCACCTCTTGAGTTCAGCTCTTTTGTCCATGTTTGAACCAAGGCTGTAACGAGGTCAGGAGCTGAGTGGCCCTGGCGGAACCCTAAGTGAGCATCACTGAGCAGGTTATTGCTAAGCAAGTGCTGCTTGATGGCACTGTTGATGACACCTTCCATCACTTTACTGATGATTGAGAGTAGACTGATGGGGCGGTAATTGACTGGGTTGGACTTGTCCTGCTTTTTGTGTACAGGACATACCTGGGCAATTTTCCACATTGCCTGGTAGATACCAGTGTTGTAGCTATACTGGAACAGCTTGGCTAGGGGTGCGGCAAGTTCTGGAGCACAGGTCTTCATTACTATTGCTGGAATATTGTCAGGACCCATAGCTTTTGCAGTATCCAGTGCCTTCAGTCGTTTCTTGATATCATGCGGAGTGAATCGAATTGGCTGAAGTCTGGCATCTGTAATGCTGGGGACTTCAAGAGGGGGCCGAGATGGATCATCAACTCGGCACTTCTGGCTGAAGTTTGTTGCAAATGCTTCAGCCTTATCTTTCACACTGATGTTCTGGGCTCCCCCATCATTGAGGATGGGGATATTTGTGGAGCCACCTCCTCCAATTAGTTGTTTAATTGTCCACCACTATTCACGACTGGATGTGGCAGGACTGCAGAGCTTAGATCTGATCCGTTGGTCATGGGATCGCTTAGCTCTGTCTATCGCATGCTGCTTATGCAGTTTGGCATGCAAGTAGTCCTGTGTTGTAGCTTCACCAGGTTGACACCTCATTTTGAGGTATGCCTGGTGCTGCTCCTGGCATGCCCTCCTGCACTCTTCATTGAACCAGAGTTGGTCTCCTGGCTTGATGGTAATGGTAGAGTGGGGAATATGCCAGGCCATGAGGTTACCGATAGTGGTTGAGTACAATTCTGCTGCTGCTGATGGCCCACAGCGCCTCATGGATGCCCAGTTTTGCATTGCTAGATCTGTTCGGAATCTATCCCATTTAGCACGGTGATAGTGCCACACAACACGATGGACGGTATCCTCAATGTGAAGGCGGGACTTTGTCTCCACAAGGACTGTACGGTGGTCACTCCTACCAATACAGTCATGGACAGAAGCATCTGCAGAAGGCAGATTGGTGAGGACAAGGTCAAGTATGTTTTTCCCTTGTGTTGGTTCCCCCACCACCTGCAGCAGACCCAGTCTAGCAGCTATGTCCTTTAGTACTCGGCCAGCTCGGTCAGTAGTGGTGCTACCGAGCCACTCTTGGTGATGGACATTAAAGTCCCCCACCCAGAGTACATTTTGTGCCCTTGCCACCCTCAGTGCTTCCTCCAAATGGTGTTCAACATGGAGGAGTACTGACTCATCAGCTGAGGGATGGCGGTAGGTGGTCATCAGAAGGAGGTTACCTTGCTCATGTTTGACCTGATGCCACGAGACTTCATGGAGTCCAGAGTCGATGTTGAGGACTCCCAGGGCAACTCCCTCCCTACTGTAGACCACTGTCCTGCCACCTCTGCTGGGTCTGTCCTGCCGCTGGGACAGGACATACCCAGGGATAGTGATTGCAGTGTCTGGGACATTGTCTGTAAGGTATGATTCTGTGAGTATGACTATGTCAGGCTGTTGCTTGACTAGTCTGTGGGACAGCTCTCCCAACTTTGGCACAAGCCCCCAGATGTTAGTAAGGAGGACTTTGCAGGGTCAACAGGGCTGGGTTTGCCGTTGTCGTTTCCGGTGCCTAGGTCGGTGCCAGGTGGTCCGTCCGATTTCATTCTTTTTCATTTACTTTGTAGCGGTTACGTACAACTGAGTGGCTTGCTAGGCCATTTCAAAGGGCATGTAAGAGTTAACCACATTGCTGTGGGTCTGCAGTCACATGTAGGCCAGACCAGGTAAGGACAGCAGATTTCCTTCCCTAAAGGACATTAGTGAACCAGATGTGTTTTCACAACAATCGACAATGGTTTCATGGCCATCATTAGACTAGCTTTTAATTCCAGATTTATTAATTAAATTCAAATTTTACCTTCTGCTGTGGTGGGATTCGAACCCATGTCTCCAGATCAATACCCTGGGTCTCTGGGTTACTGGTCCAGTGATAATACCACTACGCCACCACCTCCCCCAATTTATTTGACCCTTAAAACACTCAGGGACTAAAACACTACTTTTAAAACATTATCTGCCGTCGGTTTAGAGATGAAAAGCGGAAGTCACCCACATCACTTCCCACCTGTCTGTAACAAGAACCTTGAATAGATCACACTTAAAGTACTGTGTACAGTTCTGCTTTCCAAATTTTAAAAAGGATCACAGAATCACATAATCACAATCACAGAACTGTTACAGCGCAGAAGGAGTCTATTTGGCCCACCGTGTCCGCACCAGCTCTTCGAATGAGCAAATGACCTAATGCCATTCCCCTGTCTTCTCCCCGTAACCCTGCACATTATTCCTTTTCATATAACAGTCTTTTGAATGCTTCAATTGAACCTGTCTGCGTGAAAACGTTGTTCCTCATGTGCCCTCTTGTTCTCTATCCTATCACGAGTGAGAACAGTTTCTCCCTATCTACTCTGTCCAGACCCCTCATGATTTTGAATACTTCTTTCAAATCTCCTCTCAGCCTTCCCTTCTCCAAGGAAAACAGTTCCAACTTTTCCAATCTATCTTCATAACTGAAGTTCCTAATCCCTGGATTCATTCTCGTGAATCTTTTCTGCACCCTCTCTAATACACTAATTAGGCCACAGCTTGAGTACTGTGTACACTTCTGGTTACCACACTATATGAAAGATGTGATTGCACTGGAGAGGGTGCAGAGGCGATTCACCAGGATGTTGCCTGGGCTGGAGCATTTCAGCTATGAAGAGAGAATGGATAGGCTAAGGTTGTTTTCCTTAGAGCAGAGAAGGCTGAGGGGAGACCTGATAGAGATATACAAAATTATGAGCGGCATAGATAGGATAGATAGGACGATACTTTTTCCCTTAGCGGAGGTGTCAATAACCAGGGGGCATGAGGTTTAGAGGGGATTTGAGGAAAGAATCTTTCACACAGAGGGTCTTTGGAATCTGGAACACACTTACTGAAGGGGTGGTAGAGGCTGGAACTCTCACAACATTTAAGAAGTATCTAAATGAGCACTTGAAACGCCATAGCATACAAGGCTACGAGCCAAGTGCTAGAAAATGGGATGAGAATAGATAGGTGCTTGATGGCTGACACAGACGCAATGGCCTGTTTCTGTGCTGTATAATGCTATGACTCTAACATTTAAGAAGTATTTAGATGAACACTTGAAATGCCATAGCATACAAGGCTACAGGCCAAGTGCTGGAAAATGGGATTGAATAGATATGCTTGATGGCCAGCGCGGACACGGTGGGCCAAAGGGCCTGTTTCTGTGCTGTATGACCCTATGACTCTAATGCCTTCACATCCTTCCTAAAATGCATCGCCCAGAACTGGACGCAATACTCCAGCTGAGGCCGAACTAGTGTCTGATACAGGTTCAACATAACCTCCTTGCTCTTGTACTCTATGCCCCTATTAATAAAGCCCAAGATACTGTATGCTTTATTAACCACTCTCTCAACTGGTCCTGCCACCTTCAATGACTTATGCACATATACACCCAGGTCCCTCTGCTCCTGCACCCCCTTTAAAATTGTACCCTTTATTTTATATTGTCTCTCCATGTTCTACCTATCAAAATGCATCACTTCACATTTCTCTGCATTGAACTTCATCTGCCACCTGTCTGCGCATTCCACCAACTTGTTTATGTCCTCTTGCAGTTCTACACTATCTTCCTCACAGTTCACAAAGCTTCTAAGTTTCATATCATCCGCAAGCTTTGAAACTGTGCCCTCTACAGCAAGGTCTAGGTCATTAATATAGATCAGGAAAAGCAAGGGTCCCAACACCGATCCTTGGGGAACTTCACTCCAAACCTTCCTCCAGTTCAAATAATATCCATTAACCACTATTCTTTGTTTTCTGTCACTCAGCCAATTCCGTATCCATGTTGCTACTATCCCTTTTGTTACATGAGCTATAACTTTGCTAACAAATCTGTTGTGTGATACTGTATCAAATGTCTTTTACCACATCAATACCACATCAACTGCATTACCCTCATCAATCCTCTCTGTTGCCTCTTCAAAAAACTCCAGCAAGCTCGTTAAACATGATTTTCCCTTAAGGAATCCGTGCTTGCTTTCTTTAATTAACACATTTGTCCATGTGACAATTAATTTTGTCCCGAATTAATCTTTCCAGAAGTTTCTGCACCACTGAAGTTAAATTAACTGGCCTGCAGTTGCTGGGCTTATCTTTACTCTCTTTTTTGAACAAGGGTGTAATGTTTGCAATTCTCCAGTCCTCTGGCACCACCCCCGAATCTAAGGAAGACTGTAAAATTATGGCTAGTGCCACCGCAATTTCCATTCTCACTTCTCTCAGTATTCTTGGATGCATCTCATCTGGTCCTGATGCCTTAACCACTTCAAGTACAGACAGTCAATCCAACACCTCCTCCTTATCAATTTTAAACCCTTCTAGTGTCTGAATTACCTCCTCTTTCACCATTGCCTGTGTTGCATCTTCTTCCTTGGTACAGACTGATGCAGAGTATTCATTTAATACCTCAGCAATGCCCTCTGCCTCCATGTGCAAATCCCCTTGTTGGTCCCGAATCATCCCCACTCCTCCTTTTACCACCCTTTTACTATTTATATGTTTTGAGAAAACTTTGGGATTCCTTTTTATGTTAGCTGCCAGTCTCAGTTCATACTCTATCTTTGTTTCTCTTATTTACTTTTTCACTTCCCCTCTGAACCTTCTATAATCAGCCTGGTTCTCAATAGTATTCTCTGCCTGGCATCTGTCATAAGCACACTTTTTCTTCTTTATCTTAATCTCTACCTCTTTTGTCATCCAGGCTGCTCTGGATTTGTTTACCCTACCTCTCCCCTTCGAGGGAACATACCTCAACTGTGCCAGTACTATCTCTTCTTTGAAGGTAGCCCATTCTTCAACTACCATTTTTCCTGCCAACCTTTGACTTCAATTTATTCATCCCAGATCCGTTTTTAGTCCATTGAAGTTTGCTTTCCCCCAGTTAATTATTTTTTGTCTGGATTGTTCTTTGTCCTTTTCCATAGTTAGCCTAAACCTTATGACACAATGATCACTATCCCTGAAATGCTCTCCTACTGACACTTGATCCACTTGGCCCACCTCATTCCCAAGAACCAGGTCTAGCAGCGCTTTCTTTCACATTGGACTTGAAACACAATGCTGTAGAAAATTTTCCTGAACACACTCAAGGTATTCTTGCCCTTCATTGCATTTTACACTACTAGTATCCAAGTCTATGTTTGGATAATTAAAGTGCCCCATCATAACTACCCTATAACTTTTTCATCCCACTGTAATTTCCTTGTAAATTTGTTCCTCTACATCCTTCCCACTAGTTGGTGGCCTATAGACAACACTGAGTAATGTAACTGATCCCTTTTTGTTCCTTAGCTCTAGCCAAATAAATTCTAACCTCGACACCTCTGGGACATCCTTTTTCTCCAGCATTTCAATGCTCTCCTTAATCAATACACCCACCCCTCCTCCTTGTCCCTTTCCTATCTTTCCTGAACACCTTGTATCCAGGAATATTTAATACCCAGTCTTGCCCTTCTTTGAATCAGGCCTCCGTTATAGCCACAACATCATATCTCCACATGTCAATCTGCACCTGTAACTCACCAATCTTATTAACAACACTCTGTGCATTCACATACATGCATATTAACCCAGATTTAGACTTTATTACTTTCTCCCTTACTCTGACCTCATCTAATAACTTACTACTCTCTACTCTAGTACTATCTATCTCTGCCAGTATTCTATTCACTGTGGTATTTCTCTCTGACTTTTCTGCCTGGTTCCCACACCCCTGCCAAGTTAGTTTAAACCCTACCCAAAAGCACTAGCAAATTGCCCCACAAGGAAATTTGTCCCAGCTCTGTTCAGGTGCAACCTGTCTGGTCTGTACAGGTCTCACCTTCTCCAGAACTGGTCCCAGTGTCCCAGGACTCTAAAGCCCTCCCTCCTGCATCATCTTTCCAGCCACACATTCATCTGTACTATCCTGCTATTTATATACTCACTTGCACGTGGCACTGGGAGTAATCCAGAGATTACTACTTTTGAGGTCCTGCTTGCTAATTTCTTGCCTAGCTCATTAAACTCTTTCTGCAGGACCACATCCCTCTTCCTACTTATGTCATTGGTACCAATGTGGACCACAACTGCTGGTCTCAGGGTGCTCTGCAGCTGTTCAGTGACATCCTTGACCCTGGTACCAGGGAGGTAACACACTATCCTGGATTCATGTCTGTGGCCACAGAAATGCCTGTCTGTTCCCCTGACTGTCAAATCTCCTATCACTATTGCTCTTCCAGTCTTCTTTGTGTCCCCCTGTACAGCTGAGCCACCCTTGGTGTCATGGACTTGGCTCTGGCTGTACTCCTCAGATGAACCATCATTGTCATCAGTATTCAGAATTAAATATCTGTTCGAGAGTGAGATGCATTCAGGGTTCTCTTGCACTACCTGCCTGTTTCTTCTTGACTGTCACCCATTCCCTCTCTTCCTGCATACACTTAAGCTGCGGGGTGACTATAAACATGCTATTCACGAAACTCTCAACCTCACGGATGCCAGTGATGCCAGTTGCTGCTCAAGTTCTGAAACCCAGAGCTCAAGCTGCTGCAACTGACAACATTTCCTGTACATATGGTTCTCCAGGATACGAGAAGAATCCTGGAGTTGCCACATAACATAGGATATGCACTATAGAGGTTGGAGCAGTCCTGCCGTTCCTTTATCTGTTAGTTAATAACCTTGCTACTGCTAATAAACCTTTACCAATACTAATAAACCTACTACTATTGATAAACCTTACTAATGTTAATAAACCTTATTAATATTGAAACTCTACTAATACTTAATACATCTTTTTAGTAGTAATAAACCTTACCTTAAAAAGAAAGACACACCAGTTTATTTCTGAGTTTAGATAACTGGGAAATACTCATCAGCCAATCACTTTCTGACTTTCCTGTAATGTCACACCTCGATTTTTCTTTCCAAACACCTGGTGGCAGCGGATAGCCCTGGTCCGCTCTCACTGTTCACCGCTCTCAGTGAACTCTCTCTCTCTCTCTCCTGGGCTCTTTATGCCCCACTCCTTTCACTGTTTCCCGCTCTCAGTAAACTCTCTCTCTCTCCTGGGCTCTTTATAAACTGCTGCTTGCTCACTGTTCACTGCTCTCATTGAACTCTCTCTCTGTCTCTCCTGGGCTCTTTATGCCGCATTCCACTCTCGCTGTTTCCCGCTTCAGTAAACTCTTGCTTGCAATGGAGAAATTGTGAAAAAGGATGATACCAGAGCTGAGAGGTTATAACTATCAGGAAAGATGGGGGCTGGATTTTTATCATGGAAGTGGGAAACAGGAACCAGTCCTGGATTTGAGTCAGAAACCTACCTCCTGTGAGAAGCTGATTCAGATTGCAATTTTCAAATGGGCAGGCCCTTAAGTGGTATGAGGATGGGTTTCCTGTCCTCTTCAAGCCAGTGGGATTGAAAATGGGAGCGGGTCAGATCAAGTGTGGGGCTTCTGCAGACTTCCACAGCAGCCATCACTGAGGCTGCTGGTTGTCCTGTGGGAGAGATGTGCTTTCCCAGCATTAGAGGGAAACTCACAGGGGAACTGGAGGGCTGACACAAGGGGCATAGCAGACTCTCGTTTCATCAATGCCCACCTGGATCTAATGCTGTAGGCCGCGAGGGAGGTCTTCTTCCCAGAGAGTTGCAGGAGGAGGCCACAACATCATGTCGCAGGGGCTTCTCTCTGTTCAGTGTTATCCCACTCTGCCCCTTCTTTCTCCTCCTCTCTTACCTCCTGCTCCTCCCCCGAAGAGCTGTCACTTTCCAGGGCCCCACTGTCTTTGAGATCCACACCTTTTGGAGGGCCATGTTATGGAGAGTGCAGCAGACCACCACAATGACTGAGACCCTTGCAGGAGGGTATTGAAGTGCGCCAGCTGACGGGTTCAGACACTGGAATCGCATCTTCAGAAACCCGACCTTGATGGCTGCAGGTAATGGACTGCCATGGGGGCCACAAGACCTCAGGTCATTGTGGATCAGAGCACATAGCACTGAGACCATTTGATTAGATGGGCGCACTCTCCTATGGCACTGGCGCTCTGTCATTTGCAGCTAGCTCCTTCCTCCTCTTGCAGCCCCAGCTGTGCTCCTCGGCCTCCTGCTGTCCAGCAGGTTGCATCTGCCATAGCTGATCCCAGCTGCTGTGTCCAATGTCAGAGTAGCCTGTTCCCAGTTGGGCTTTGTGTGCCCACCAGGCCTTCCCCGCCAACTCCAGCTGCTCAAGCGATGCCAGCAGCCTCATGTTCCTCTCCGTTTTCTTGCCTGTCATCACTGAGAAAAGCAAGTCTTACAGCTGTAGCAATGACTACTCTGTGGCACTTATGAAGCAGCTAAGCTTTTTTGTTTGAGCCTCTGCAGTCTTTTAATCAGCCCTTCCCATAGCCCTCATGGCCCCCCCCCCCCGCCCCCCGCTGTGTTCATGTGTTGAGCACCCTGTTGCTTTTCCCCCAGGGCGTCCTCCACATTCCCAGCCTTTAAAAATTAAAACCTGATGCTGACAAACCTGTTAATGAGATCTTCAATGAGTTCAACAGGCAATTAATTGGAAGCGTGTGCCCTCACTGCTGACATTCCTTTAAAAATGGTGTCGCGTTCTGGAGAACGGGATGTTCAAAGCATGCTCGCCTCTGTGCCCACACTCAGTGGGCTTTGGAAACCCGGCCCTTGAAATCTGTTAAGCAAGACTAGTTCAATGTCAATTGAGAAAAGTAAAAGATGTTAAAATATTCCCTGTGGCTACCTTCTTCAACTCAATGGCAACAGGATTAAATAAGAGTGCATATTACAGAGAGTTTACAGCACAGAAACAGACCATTCGGCCCAACACCTCTATGCTGTCATTTAAAAACATAAGGAATAGGAGCAGGTGTCGACCATATGGCAACTAGAGTTTGCTCCATAGAAGCCTCCTCCGACACTACTTCATGTAATCCTATCAGGATATCCTTCTATTCCTTTCTCCCTCACGTACTTATCTAGCTTCTCTTTAAAAGGTATCTATGTTGTTCATCTCAACTTCTCCATGTGGTAGCAAGTGATCAAATTGTTAAAAGCAGCATCAGATAGCAAAGCAATTAAAAATGCTAACAAAGCACTGGGATTTATTTGAGGTACAGAATTCAAAAGTAGTGTGGTTATGTTAAGCTTGGACAGTATACTGTTCACTCTGATCTCCATACTATGTAAAAGACATTGAAGCACTGGAGAAAGTGCAAAAAATATTTACAAGGATGGCACCGGAATTGAAAGATTAGAGCTATTGGGAAGGATTGAACAAGTTGGAGCTTTTTACTTTAGAAAAGGGAAGACTTAGAGATGTTCTGAAAGAGGTCCAACATGAATGGCTTGAACAGGGTAGACGTGTAGAGAATGTTTCCACTTGTGAGAGAATCCAAAACTAAGGCCATAAATACAAGATAGATATTAATAAATCCAATTGGGGCGTAAGAAGAAATTTATTGACTCAGAGTGTGGTTAGAATGTGGAAGTAATTGAGGCAAATAGCTGAGATGCTTTCAAAAGGAAACTAGATGAGTATATGAGAGAAAAAGGAATACAAAGGTATTCTGAAAGGTAGAGATGAGGTAGATGGAATGGTAGGAGACTAGCATAAACTAGCTGGGCTGAATGGCCTGTTTCTATACTGTATATTCTATGTAAATCTATGCAAGTCTCACATTCTAACTACTGAATTTTTTTGGATTTATTAGTGAATATCTTATACTCATGGCCCTATAGTTTGAGAATACCCCATAAGTGGAAACATCTTCTCTGTATCTACCCAATCAGATGCTTTCATAATTTTAAAGCTCTCTATCAGGTCACCACTTAGCCTGCGCTGCTCGAGAGACACAGCACCACAGTCTATCAAGTCTTTCCTGACAGTTATAGAACATAGAACTAGAACATAGAACAGTACAGCACAGTACAGGCCCTTCGGCCCACGATGTTGAGCCGAACCTTTAACCTACTCTAAGATCAAACTAACTACCTACCCTTCATTCTACTATCATCCATGTACCTATCCAAGAGTCGATTAAATGCCCCTAACGTATCTGCTTCTACTACCACCGCTGGCAGCGCATTCCACGCACCTACCACTCTCAATGTAAAGAACATACCTCTGACATCTCCCCGAAACCTTCCTCCAATCACCTTAAAATTATGCCCCCTGGTGATAGCCCTTTCCACCCTGGGAAAAAGTCTCTGACTATCCACTCTATCTATGCCTCTCATCATCTTGTACACCTCTATCAAGTCACCTCTCATCCTTCTTCGCTCCAATGAGAAAAGCCCTAGCTCCCTCAATCTTTCTTCGTAGGACATGCCCTCCAGTCCAGGCAGCATCCTGGTAAATCTCCTCTGCACCCTCTCTAAAGCTTCCACATCCTTCCTGTAATGAGGCGACCAGAACTGAACACAATATTCCAAGGGTGGTCGAACCAGGGCCTTATAGAGCTGCAGCATAAGCTCGCGGCTCTTAAACTCAATCCCCCTGTTAATGAAAGCCAACACACCATACGCCTTCTTAACAACCCTATCAACTTGGGTGGCGACTTTGAGCGATCTATGGACATGGACCCCAAGATCCCTCTGTTCCTCCACACTACCAAGAATCCTGTCTTTAAGCCTGTATTCTGCATTCAAATTCGACCTTCCAAAATGAATCACTTCACACTTTTCCAGGTTGAACTCCATCTGCCACTTCTCAGCCCAGCTCTGCATCATGTCAATGTCCCGTTGCAACCTACAACAGCCTTCCACACGATTCACAACTCCAGGAACCTTCGTGTCATCGGCAAACTTGCTAACCCAGCCTTCCACTTCCTCATCCAAGTCATTTATAAAAATCACAAAGAGCAGAGGTCCCAGAACAGATCCTTGTGGAACACCACTGGTCACCGAGCTCCAGGCTGAATACATTCCATCTACTACCACCCTCTGACTTCTATGGGCCAGCCAATTTTGTATCCAGACAGCCAACTTTCCCTGAATCCCATGCCTCCTTACTTTCTGAATGAGCCTACCATGGGGAACCTTATCAAACGCCTTGCTAAAATCCATATACACCACATCCACTGCTCTTCCTTCACCAATGTGTTTTGTCACATCTTCAAAGAATTCAATAAGGCTTGTGAGGCATGACCTGCCCCTCACAAAGCCATGCTGACTGTCTCTAATCAAACCATGCTTTTCCAAATAATCATAAATCCTGTCTCTCAGAATCCACTCCAATAATTTGCCCTCTACCGATATAAGACTGACTGGTCTATAATTCCCAGGGTTATCCCGATTCCCTTTCTTGAACAAGGAAACAACATTTGCCACCCTCCAATCATCCGGTACTATTCGAGTGGACAGTGAAGACGCAAAGATCATCACCAAAGGCGCAGCAATCTCTTCCCTCGCTTCCCATAATATCCTTGGGTATATCCCGTCTGGCCCCGGGGTCTTATCTGTCCTCATATCATTCAAAGTTTCCAGCACATCCTCCTTCTTAACCTCAACCTGTTCGAGCATATCAGCCTGTTCCACGCTGTCCTCACAAACGACCAGGTCCCTCTCACTAGTGAATACTGAAGCAAAGTATTCATTTAGGACCTCCCCTACCTCCTCCGACTCCAGGCACATGTTCCCTCCACTATCCCTGATTGGCCCTACCCTCACTGTGGCCATCCTCTTGTTCCTCACATAAGTGTAGAATGCCTTGGGATTTTCCTTAATCCTACCCGCCGACTTTTTCATGTCCCTTTCTAGCTCTCCTAAGTCCATTCTTCAGTTCCTTCCTGGCTACCTTGTAACCCTCTAGAGCCCTGTCTGATCCTTGCTTCCTCAACCTTAAGTAAGCTTCCTTCTTCCTTTTGACTAGATGTTCCACATCTCTTGTCATCCAAGGTTCCTTCACCCTACCATCCCTTCCCTGCCTCATCGGGACAAACCTATCCAGCAGTCGCAGCAAGTGCTCCCTAAACAACCTCCACATTTCTGTTGTGCATTTCCCTGAGAACATCTGTTCCCAATTTATGCTCCCCAGTTCTTGCCTAATAGCATTGTAATTCCCCCTCCCCCAATTAAATATTTTCCCATCCCGTCTGCTCCTGTCCCTCTCCATGACTATAGTAAAGGTCAGGGAGTTGTGATCACTATCACCGAAATGCTCTCCCACCGAGAGATCTGCCACCTGGCCTGGTTCATTGCCAAGCACCAAGTCCAACATAGTCTCCCCTCTAGTCGGCGTATCTACATATTGAGTCAGGAAACCTTCCTGGACACACCTGACAAAAACTGCTCCATCCAAACTATTTGCACTAAGGAGGTTCCAATCAATATTAGGGAAGTTGAAGTCACCCATGACAACAACCCTGTTACTTCTGCACCTTTCCAAAATATGCCTCCCAATCTGTTCCTCCATGTCTCTGTTGCTATTGGGGAGTCTATAGAAAACTCCCAACAAAGTGAGTTCTCCTTTCCTGTTTCTGACTTCCACCCATAATGACTCAGTAGACAAACCCTCCTCGACGACCTCCCTTTCTGCAGCTGTGATACTATCCCTGATTAGCAATGCCACTCCCCCACCTCTTTTACCTCCCTCCCTATTCCTTTTGAAACATCTAAACCCCGGAACATCCAACATCCATTCCTGCCCCTGTGATATCCAAGTCTCCGTAATGGCCACAACATCGTAGCTCCAAGTACTGATCCATGCTCTAAGTTCATCACCCTTATTCCTGACACTTCTTGTGTTAAAATAGACACACTTCAACCCATCATACTGGCTGCAACTTTGCCCTGTCAACTGTCTAACCTTCCTCACAGACTCTCTGCACTCGGTATCTGCCTGTTCAACAGCTACCTCATCCACTAATCCTTGGCTCCGGTTCCCATCCCCCTGCCAAACGAGTTTAAACTCTCAGTTCTGGTATCATCCTTTTTTCCACTTTCTCCAGTGCCTCTATATCGTTTTTGTAACTTGGAGATCAGAACTGGACACAATACTCCAAGTGTGACCTAACTAAGCTTCTATATAAGTTTAACATAACTTTGCTGCATGTCATTCTATTCCTGTAGAAATTAACCCCAGTGCTTTGTTTGCATTTTAATGGCCTTATTAACTTGAATTGTTACTTTTAATGATTTGTGAATGTATAAATTTGTAAATCCCCTTGTTCCTCTAACCCATTCAGACTGTTATTTTCCAAAAGGAGTATGTGGCCTCCTTATTCCTTCTACGAAAATGCACTTCGTCACAATTAGCTATATTGAAATTAATTTGCCATATACACACCCATTCTGCAAGTTTCGGCATTTTGTTGTGGTCTTCCTCAGCATCAACTATACTCCCTATATGGCCCCATACCTTAGACAAAAATGACATTATGCTCTGTTAATTCACTATTAGAGAGCAAGTAAGAGTTCTTTAAAATTATATACCAATGGTTTGCTTGCATAATTAGCAAAATTGCACGTCTAAAATGACAAAAACATCCATTGTCTGAGAAATTCTGTGATCAAATAAAATCAAAAGAAAAAGCATTGGTTTGAAGCAAAGCCAACTTTTCAGCAGTTCAGACAGTTTTGGGATTTAATGGATTTAGGAAAACTCTGACTGCATGGAACACCTGAACAGACTAAACAGCTGATTTCAAACCAAGTCCAATTCATTTTCTGCACTGTAAATGGCACCTTATCCTGTCTTATCCAGAAAGTCCAAAATTCACTTTGAAAAACATTTTGAACAGCAGTACTATTTTTCAGTCTATTGCGTTTGCTTGCTCAAATTAAAATAATACTTCAGCTAATCACTCTTCAGAAGCCAATCCCCATTACACATCCTGTGGGGATGTACCCACAGATTTACATTTTTCCAATGCAGCTATCAGAAACAATAATGACTTCTAAGAAATAGTGGGTGTGAATTTCAGATCTGTAGTGCCATTGGAGTACCTGCTGAGTGGGTGCACTGCTCATCCAGCCACTTGTGGTACCACATGTTGGGAAGGGTTCTTGCACAGGCATCTCCTCCATGTGTCAAAAGCTTCTGAACTAGTGCTGTCCTGACATTGCTCAGGTCTACCAGCTAATTTGACACTCTTTGCAAACTTGGACAATGCAAGTCCTTTCAACAAACTCACAAGTCACTCACCGAAGAGCATGGGTTCAGCTGCAAGAGGGAACTAGCATGAGCATTATTAAAAGGACCAGGCACTCAAGCTGCAGGTAATTTAGAATAACTGCTGCGTTTGCAAAGTCTATGGAAGTACACTGGAGTGTTTTTGGAGGTGTTGTGGTGAAATGCTGAATGTGGCAGGCAGTTTTGAAGCATCCGCACAGGGGCGGCTAAGGATTTGGCAAGCCAGCCAATGCACCCAACATCTCAGTGTGCATGCCCATCAGCGCTTTCCTGTATGCCGCCCCATCGTGGTCCTCATCCGAATCCTCTGTAGCAGAACATGTCTGTGACCTCACCCTCCAGTAACCTGGTACACAAATTATCCTTTCCTCTTGGTCTGGCTGCAGCCCACTCATGCCGTCCCCACTCTATATTAACCTCCAAAGTACAGGCAGTGCCAGTTTCTGAGCTGGTGGCTGAGAGTGTCAGAACAAGTGACAGGGCCTCTTCATCAGTGCTGTGCTCTTGCTCTCTCTCCTCCTCCTGGGTGTGTTGTGACTGGGCAGATGACAGTTCCTGGGTGCCTAAAATCAGGAAATCAGAAAAAGAGTAATTGGGGTGAGGGATGAAGTCTGGGAAGGAAAGCAAGCAGTCCATGGTCACATCATCTGCAGCTTGTTTATCACGGCATTGGGGGAGATGGAAGTTGGGATGGGCCATAAGACACAAACATACCATCATTCTTAATGTTCTTAGCGATGCCTGATGCCATGGCCTCATGATGCAGGGAACCATCTCCTCAGTATGGCTCAGGAGATGAAGGCACCCTTGTCCCCCACCAGTTCTGCTCTGCTCCTTTCTATTTTGTGCCACCTTGTCCTGCAAGAGAGAAGGAAGAATGGTAGTGATTGTGTTGTACTGTGTTTGGGTGATGTGCCTGCCACACTTAAATAGTTGGAGGTATGTGGAAGCAGCAGGAGCTATGTGTGAGGCTGGCACCATTGGAATGTGTGTGAAGGTAAGGTGGAGTATCTGGATGTTAGGCGTGAGCCATGAATGCCAGAAGCTTCTGATGGGTGTGTGATCGGGGTATAGTGCATTAAGCAGCATGAGAGGCTGGTGGAGCAATGGGCAGGAGATGTCCTGTGAAGATGCATTCACTGATGATGACCATCCACGTGAGGTCATTAGACTTCTTGTGGCTCTGCAGACAGAATTGCTAATGTTGTCCCCTTGTTTAAGAAGGGTAGCAGGGATAATCCAGGAAATTATAGACCGGTGAGCCTGACGTCAGTGGTAGGGAAGCTGCTGGAGAAGATACTGAGGGATAGGATCTATTCCCATTTGGAAGAAAATGGGCTCATCAGTGATAGGCAACATGGTTTTGTGCAGGGAAGGTCATGTCTTACCAACTTAATAGAATTCTTTGAGGAAGTGACAAAGTTGATTGATGAGGGAAGGGCTGTCGATGTCATATACATGGACTTCAGTAAGGCGTTTGATAAGGTTCCCCATGGCAGGCTGATGGAGAAAGTGAAGGCGCTTGGGGTCCAAGGTGTACTAGCTAGATGGATAAAGAACTGGCTGGGCAACAGGAGACAGAGAGTAGCAGTAGAAGGGAGTTTCTCAAAATGGAGACGTGTGACCAGTGGTGTTCCACAGGGATCCGTGCTGGGACCACTGTTGTTTGTGATATACATTAATGATTTGGAGGAAAGTATAGGTGGACTGATTAGCAAGTTTGCAGACGACACTAAGATTGGTGGAGTAGCAGATGGTGAAGGGGACTGTCAGAGAATACAGCAGAATATAGATAGATTGGAGAGTTGGGCAGAGAAATGGCAGATGGAGTTCAATCAGGGCAAATGCGAGGTGATGCATTTTGGAAGATCCAATTCAAGAGTGAACTACACAGTAAATGGAAAAGTCCTGGGGAAAATTGATGTCCAGAGAGATTTGGGTGTTCAGGTCCACTGTTCCCTGAAGGTGGCAACGCAGGTAAATAGAGTGGTCAAGAAGGCATACGGCATGCTTTCCTTCATCGGACGGGGCATTGAGTACAAGAGTTGGCAGGTCATGTTACAGTTGTATAGGACTTTGGTTCGGCCACATTTGGAATACTGCGTACAGTTCTGGTCGCCACATTATCAAAAGGATGTGGATGCTTTGGAGAGGGTGCAGAGGAGGTTCACCAGGATGTTGCCTGGTATGGAGGGCGCTAGCTATGAAGAGAGGTTGAGCAGATTAGGATTATTTTCATTAGAAAGACGGAGGTTGAGGGGGGACCTGATTGAGGTGTACAAAATCATGAGAGGTATAGACAGGGTGAATAGCAAGAGGCTTTTTCCCAGAGTGGGGGTTTCAATTACTAGAGGACACGAGTTCAAAGTGAAAGGGGAAAAGTTTAGGGGGGATATGCGTGGAAAGTTCTTTACGCAGAGGGTGGTGGGCACCTGGAACGCATTGCCAGCGGAGGTGGTAGATGCGGGCACGATGGAGTCTTTTAAGATGTATCTAGACAGATACATGAATGGGCAGGAAGAAAAGAGATACAGAACCTTAGAAAATAGGCGACATGTTTAGAGAGAGGATCTGGATCGGCGCAGGCTTGGAGGGCCGAAGGGCCTGTTCCTGTGCTGTAATTTTCTTTGTTCTTGTTCTTTAGGTCCTTGGGGTCAGACTCTGGGAATTGACTTCGCTGGCCACCAGCTCCCAATTCTTCTGAGGATTGCCCTTAAGGGTTTCCTGGTTCCCTACAGAAGCATAGCATCCCTCCTCCTGTCCACTTCCATGACTAAAGGCCTCCAGCACTGCATCAGTGAACCTGGGAGCCCTCTATCTTCCCTGGTGCTCTACTTTCCTTCAGATTTGCAACAATAGCATTCAGTTGCAGCCTCCTATGATACAGTGCAGCTTCCCGTTGAGAGGGTCAGACTGTCTTTAAAAAAAAGCTGCACCACATGCTATCAGCACACACTGTTTGGTCCCCTGCTGAGTGCACAGGAATCCAGCAGCATGGGCCCTGCTCGGACCAACACTACAATCAGGTAAATGAGGCAGCACCAACTTTACCAACTGCCTGCCTCCATGGCAACAGGCATGGGCAGGTCGTGAATTGTGACCCCCTGTGCCCAAAAAACAGTGTGGACCAATTTCTCGCCCAATGTTGTTTATATCATTGTCTGTTTTTCATAATTCACATCGGTCTTCCTTCTTTGGGTAATATTGAAATTAATTCAAATTAAAGTTATTGCTTAGATTTAAATGAGAGTTGAAAAATTGACATTAATAAATTAACCTAAACTGAGCTGCTAATCACTAAACTGAGCTGCTAATGTATAATGTAATCAGTTCTCACTGGTTTTCTGTCTTGCAAGTGCCTTCCCTGAGCTAGGGTTCTTAATATTTGTAATTAGTTGAATTATTTCCTCCAATTTGTCCTCATTACACACGAGGTTTAGTTAATCAGAATGCACTCCGTTGTAAATGCTGCTTGTTTACACACAATCTTCACATTCATGCTTTTGCAATGGTTCATATTTCATTCATTTCCATGCATCTTTCTTGTAATAAGAAAAATAAACAAGTGCAACACATACATTTTGGATACTATTGCTGCTTGTGGAATTCAGTTATATAACTAAGAGGAGAACTGAGACAGGACAAGAATAGAGGCATATGTTGTACATGAATGCATGCAAACTTACTTGTAGATTAGACATGAGCCCCAAGTTTAATACCCCCTGTGCCCAGCAAGAACGGGCCATGCCAGGGGTTAAAATTCTCGCAGTGGTATACTAATCTGATCCTTACTGGCCTCACACAGTTTCTGGTATGCCAGGTTGACTTTTACACCAGGCAGATGAAGGCCTCATGGAAATTCAAAAGCTGGGGTCTGAGCATTCAGATCCCAGCGATATTTTAACTCTGGACAGTTGCATTTGGCATCCAGTGTCAGCCTCACCAGGAGCACAGGGTGCAAAGAAGCAATAGGCCCAGAAATGGGACAAAAATGTTTTGAAAATAAATAAGCAAAATACTGCTGTTATGAATAGGTGGGAAATGGGGTGGCTGATTTCCACTTGTCACCTCCCAAGTGACCGCAGATAGTGATTTTGTTAAGTTAGTGTTTCAGCCCCCGTGTTTTGTTTACCAAATAAACCGACAGTGACAGGTTTTCTCGTAGGTTTGAAACAGAAGATTAAATATTTATTGAACAATAATCACCCGAAATGATCGCAACACCACCCATATACACATTCACTCTCACATGAGCACTCAAAGAAAAGATAGTTCGAAGGTAAATGGTAGGAGGCATTAAGAGTTCAAAGTGGAAAAGTCTGCTGTTTTCAGGAAAGTCTGTGGGATCCTCTTGGAAGGTCGGTTTTTAAAGTTGCAGGCCTTTTTGCTGGTTGTCTTGCATTTGCTGGGATGTTGAAGTCTTTTGGCAGTCAACACTTGCAGTTTGAAGACAGTGCTGTTCAATTAGTTCAATTTTCAAAGGCAGAGGAATTGTCTAAAAGTTGCTGTCTCATTTCTCTGCTGCTGTTGGTTGCAAACTCGTCTCAGCAGGGTTCAACTGTCTTAGCTGGAATCCCTCTCTCTTTCAGCCACGTGTTAGAGTTGAAAATGGCTTTCAATGTTCTCTCTGTGGCTGGAGATTTCTGTCTGATGTCTTGACGTCCTGATGTCCTCTTTTGTTCTCCAAAAAATTACCTTTAAAGGTAAACTCATTCAGTGTTAGTCTTGCCCATGTGACTTAGGATTCAGTTCCTGAGGGGCTATACAATAGCTTCTGATGGCAGTCTATTTTGTTATGATGAGGTATTTTCACACTTTATTGTAGTGATTGTGGCTGGAGATGGGGCGTCTGTGAGTGCCTTTGTTTTCACTCGTTTTTGTGGATAGCTCACATACATGTGTGATGAAATGTTTACAATTTCAATGCAGACGGAGTTAACGAGTTTTAGGTCTAGCAGACATGAATGTGTCTTTCAGTGCAGGAGAAGGTGGATGTCATGTGACATTGTCCTCCATCTTGTTGAAAGCAAGTGTACCAACCTTTTAAATTGTTCTATTTTTATAATTCTCCAGTTTATTTTTTGTATTTCCATCACTGCATTTCCCATGAGCGTGACACTGCAGATGCTAGAAATCTGAAATAAAAACTGGAAATGCTGGTCAGACCAACGGCAGTTCTGACCAAAGGACATTGACCTGAAACATTAATTCTGTTTCTCGCTCCACTGATGCTTCCTGACCTGCTGAGTATTTTCAGCATTTTAAGGTTTGAAAAGTATTTCCTTTTAAACCGGGAGACTAGGGGCGCTTCCTTCCACTGACCATAATTGGAACAAAATAGGATGACCTTGGTTCACCCATTGTTCAACTGGAGAAAATCTTGGCTACCCCTTGATGTCACGTAGGCAGTTTAAAATCTACAGGCTTGCCTGCTCTTGGTGGGCAAATGGTAAGTCAGTTGGTAGCCATTAAATGAAGCTGGAAGTTAAAATATCCGGTGCCTCATGTTTTTTTTTCCCCAGAGTGAGTTATCTCCCGACTGAAATCAAACTCACCTACCTGAAACTGGCCCGCAGTTAGAATCAAGGCCTGAATTTTGGGAGAAATAAGAACAAAACTCAAAGCCTAGGAATGTCCTCATGTTATGTAAATCAGACATTTAAAATTGCAAGATTCAAGCTAAATCTGATAGATACGGCTCTAAAATAGTCAACTATATATATATTTGTCACCAAAGTAGAACATTTCAAAGAACAAAGAACAGTACAGCACAGGAACAGGCCATGCGGTCCTCCAAGCCTGCACCGATCTTGATGCCTGTCTAAACTAAAACCTTCTGCACTTCCGGGGACCGTATCCCTCTATTCCCATCCTATTCATGTATTTGTCAAGATGCCTCTTAAACTTCTTTGAATGTATCCAGTTTTGGAGAATTCTGAAGTAAATCTCCTGAACAATATTTTGGACCTAGTTACATTTCTATAGTTTCCATCAAATCTACAGGACATCTTGAAACAAATCCCAGTTAATGAGTTACATTTTGAATGGTCATGTAGACAATGCACACCTCAAGGTCACACAGTTTTGAAATGAATGATCAGTTGATCTATTTTTGGTGATGTCAGTTGAGGAAAGAATGTTGTTAGGATACCAGGAAAATTCTATGTTTGTCTTTAAATAGTACCATGGGATCTTATATATCCATCTGAACAAGCAGGCGCGTCCAATTAAAGTCCTCCTTCAGTACTGCACAGGGTGTCAGCCTAGATTCTGTGTTCAAGTCTTGGAGTGGGAGCTGAACCTTCTGTAATGTGGCTTCTAAGGAGTGAGGCCTGGAGTGAACATGCAAAGCAGCACCGAGTGAATAGCAATCTATCCTGGAGCAACTGGATGAAGTGTAAATATTGCTTTAAAATAGAATGTCCCATCCCAAAAATACTGCACTTAAGTCATAGCCATCGTCAGCGACATCCTCAAATAATTGGCTGCCTGACATATAAAATTCCCCCAAATTAAAACAAAGCAAACTCAAAGTGTTGGAGGGCTGTATTAAAATAACCTATAAATCACTTAAATGTACGCAGGTTTTGGTTTCAAAGCACTTTAAAGAATTGTCAATACTATCTGACAGAAATGCTGAGGGACATTCACATTATTGGGTCTCAAGGGAAAAATAGGCACATCTCTTACACATCATAGACTGAATCATATGACTTATGTATAGAGTCTATTTATGAAAGGACAACTTTATGACAAGTATCCCTGCCCTGAAGTTGCTATATGATTAGCCTAAAACCAATTCCATATGAAGAATTAAATTCAGGTACACTCAAATTCAAGAACCTTTTCAACATTCAAACACTATGCTTAATATTCTCACAATCCAGGGGAATGTGAATATTGGAAGAGAAGGGGGTACCTTTCCATGAGGAGATTTTTTTTAATGCAGATACGAAGCTAAAAATGGCATGCGCAGTCTTTTCAGATCAATTACAAAAATAAAAAATGCCGTCATTTTGCACAATCATGCCTATTACTCTATAACCTCTGGCTAGAACGGTGTAGAAATAATGGGCAAAACATGATTTCCCCTGAAAATGTGCGATTAACTCATGCCCTTTGCTTCTGATGCAAGCAACACACAAATTGTGTTTATCTGTTAAAGGGGAGATGCATTCTGGCTGCTGAAGGTGCTGGAAGTGACTGTGGAAGAGTTTTTGACCTGCTAGAAGAGTGAATATGACACAACAGGGCAAGGAGTATGCTCCAAGGTTCGGAGACACAACACTAGAGGCGTTGGAGGAGGTGAACAGGCAGAGAGATACCCTTTATGCACAGGGGGCCAGGAGGCCATCCAGACAGACTTTGGAAATACAGTCAGAGCAGATAGCCATTGCTGTCAATGTAAGCAGTGTAGTCCTCAGGACCTGGATGCACTGCCGCCAGAAGTTCAAGTTCACACGGGTGGTCAAGGTCAGTGAGTTCATCTTCAAATTCCATATCCTTACAACTGAACCACTAGCCTCACACACTGTTCAATTCACCACACCCATTTCACTCAACTACCAATATCTATCAACCATGACTCAGACTTCATATTCATAGCTTCTCCTCGCCCTCACACACTTAGCACTCTTGCAAGCCTCACACCCACATCTCACAACTTACACACACTGACAGCTACTCAACCACGATAGCCACATCAGCCAAACACATTGCACTTCACTTACCGGTTTAATTCCCTTTTTCTTGCAGTTTAAGGTGGTACAGAACTGGAGGCAGCAGGAGCTAACCAGCAGCAGACAGGCATAGCTGCATGTCCTCATAAGAGCACAAGAAATAGGAGCAGAAGTAGATCATATGGCCCATCAAGCCTGCTCTACCATTCAAAATGATCATGGCTGATCTTGGGCTTCAACTCCACTTTCCTCACCGCTCCTCATATCCCTTGATTCCCTGCAAGACCACAAATCTAACAAGCCCAGCCTGAAATGTATTCAACGATGGAGCATCCACAACCCTCTGGGGTAGAGAATTCCAAAGATTTACAACCCTTTGAGTGAAGTAATTTCTCCTCATCTTTGTCCTGAATGATCGGCCCCTTATCCTGAAACTAGATTCTTTGACCAGCGGGAACAATCTCTCAGCTTCTACCCTATCAAGCCCTTTCAGAATCCTGTATGTCTCAGTTAGATCGCCTCTCATTCTTCTAAACTCATCTCAATAGAGGAGGCAGTGCTGGTCATCTTTGGAACTGCCATGACAGAGATCATGACCAATTGCAAGGCTGAAACTATTGAAGATGATGGTAAGTTCACGCTCAATCCTTCTCACATCCCACTTCCCCTCATCACACAATCGCTTCTCAGTTACAAACTGCAGGTGGCCTAAGAATGCACTTCATGCTTTCTCTTCCTTCCCTCACCACAACCTTACCATTGTGTCTTTCTCCTTTCAGGTACCCTTGAACTACAACCTGGCCAAGCAGTGGTGCAGGAGCAAGAAGTGGTTGAGGGAGAAGAGACTGGTGATGAAACACCGTCACTCACTTTGACACTCATAGCCACCAAGTCAGATACTGACAATGCTCAATACTTTAGAAGCTAACAAAGGCAAGATACTGGGCACGAGTGGCTTTCCAGGGTACAGGGAAAGGATTGCGCAGGTGCCAGGCTCACAGAGGGTAAAGTCGCACACGGGTCCTGCTGCAGATGAGGACATCGATGGGGAGTGTACAGAACTTGCCATGGAGGGACTGCAGTGGAGGTTCACCAGACTAATTCCTGGGATGGTTGGATTATCCTATGAGGAGACTAGGCCTGCATTCTCTGGAGTTTAGAAGAATGAGAGGCAATCTCATAGAAACTTACAAAATTCTTAAAGGGATAGACAGGATAGGTGCAGGAAGGATGTTTCCCTCACTGTGGGATCCAGAACCAGGGGCCACAATCTCAGAATAAAGGGAAAGCCTTTGGGACAGAGAGGAGAAGGAACTTCGTCACTCAGAGGGTGGTGCATCTTTGGAAATCTCTCCTCCAGAGGGTGGTGGAAGCTCAGTCACTGAGTAAGTTCATGACAGCGACCGATAGATTTCTAGTTGCTAATGACATCAAGGGATATGGGCAGAGTGCGGGAATATGGTGTTGAGGTAGACAATCAGCCATGATCTAGAATGGCGAAGCAGGCTTTAAGGGCTGAATGGCCTATTCCTGCTCCTATGTTCCTATGTTCCTAAAAAGGCGGTCACTGTCAAGGAGCATGGAGGAGTCTGATATCAACCTTGCACATGTCTTTGCGCAGAGCTTGGAGCCCATCCTTTCCAGCATGGAAGTGGTGGCCAACTCTGTGACAGCACTTGCCGGCTTGACAATGATGCAGCGTCTGGTGGCTGATGTCTCAGTTGCCATTGCAGCACAAGCAGAAGCCACACAATGACTGAGTGCTGCAGTAGAAGCTCAGAATGAAGTCATGCAAGCTCAGTTTGTTGCCACACAAGTGCAGCTTGCTGTCATAATGGCTGTAAGTATCAGTGCTCAAGAGGGCTTGCAGGGTCTCCGACAGATAAGTGGATTACTGAGGCACCACCCCAAGGGAATAGCAGTGTCTCCATGGAGCATGAGCCTACTATCCTCGTTCACTTTGCCAGTGCCCTCACTGTTGCCCTTCAGCCAGCCAGCCCAAACAGCTGCCGCCAGTGCTAAGGTGGTACAGTTCAAAGTTGGGCCTTCTAGAGCCAGAGCCATTCATGGTCATCCTGCAAGGCCGTCTGCAGTCTTCCCTACTGAAAGTCAGTGGCCTTCCACCAGCCAGACCACAGTCATTGGGGTAGTACTGTGTAGGAGCACTAGGCCTGGCAAAGGCACCCTCAAGGCAGGCACTTCGGGAATGCTCAAGAGTGATTAGTTGTCTTTTTTATGGAATATTGGATGTTTTGCTTGATAAAGGTGGTTTGAAATGTTTGTTTTGTGGTCGCTTTTATTTCAGCATTATGGCCAAGAGAATGGTGCGGTGGTTCATAACAAAGGGATGGTAAGTTGTGGGTCTGTTGTTTCACAAGGAATTAGGGTTGCATTCACTGGTACCACAGTCGGATAAGCCAATCACAGACACCCTGGCCAGAAAGGAGATATGTTGCTCGCCTCCTCCTTTCCTCCTCCTCCTTAGCAGCTCACAGTATACCTGATGGCAAGGGCTGCGCACTCATAACGGCAAAGCTGTGCAAGATGCAGTAGACCACAACAAATTGTGAGACAGCCTCCAGAGAGCACTGCAGGGTTCCTTCAGAATTGTCCACGCTGTAGAAAAGTGTTGCTTAAGCACTCCTTGATAACATTTTGTGTGGCATCATGGCTCTTGTTATATGCATGCTGCCCATGTGTGCATGGGTTGCACACCAGAGAGTCATGAACCAGGTGGTCAGCTGATAGCCCTCGTCACCAAATTGCCATCCTCCGGTCTCTTGGGTTTAAATGCTGATAATATAGTGGACAGATGCAGAATAATGACTGCTGCCAGGATACTGGGCATTGATAAGCATGGTGCGTTCAATATGGTTACACACCAGCTACCTATTAAAGGAGTGGAACCCATTGTGGTTGCAGCATATCTCTGAAGTTAGATGGAGCACCTGCAAAGAAATGTGTTTGCAGTCAAGGGCACCCTGCACCATGGGGAAGCCCACTATCGTGGCATAACCACATGCACAATCCATCTGCTTCTCTCTGGAAAGAGAAAGTACAATGTACTCCCTTCTCTTTGCATGCAGTGGGTCAGTCATCTCCCTTAAACAACAGTGGATGGCGAACTGTGAGATGTTGGAGATATCGCCTGCTCCAATATGGAAGGAGCCCGATGTGAAGAAGCTCACGGTCACAGTCACCTTTACAGCCACTGGCAGTGCTGTCCTCACTCTGTTTTGAGGCTGCACCTCTGCCTGCAATAGGGGGAAGATTTCAGTGAGCACCTCCTTAGTGAAACAGATACATCACACACACTGTTCCCGACTTAGTTTGAGGGAGGAGAATTGTTCCTTGAAGGCTGTGGGTGGATATAGACTCCCTGATGAGAGCCCTTCTCACTCTCCTCCCTCTTGGAGCAGCTTGTCCTGTTCTGTGTTGCCTCTGCTCATTCTCCCTGTCATTCTGCAGGCCAAGGGCGTTAGAAACTAGAGAAGCAATGACTGGAAGTAAGTGTGTCTGAGCACCCTTGTAGTGAGAACCAAGGTCTTCACGATGTGTCACACCACACTCTGTAGACTTTATGAACTTTAAATAACAGTACAAACCACGAGACACTTTGACTAACTCAGCAACAGCCAATAAAAATCAATCTGCAACAATCCCTTTAAAATGCGCTGATGGAGGGGGGGGTTCTTCCTGCTGGTGAACACAGCAGGAACCACGTCACAATCTGCCTATACTGCATACTTGCGGCACATGTTCCCAGCGCCCGGGCTAACAACCTCACCAAAATGTATCTGCCGTGGCCCACAGCAGAAGTGTGTACACTCTTTAATACCCAAAACAGCACCCATTGCGCCAAAATTACATTCACTGCTCATCAGAGTTTTGCAACCAATGAATTTATAAATTCTGATGAAAGGTCACACAGACCTGAGACGTTAACTCTGTTTCTCTCTCCACAGATGCTTCCTGACCTGCTGACTGTTTCCAGCATTTTCTGTTTTTGTTTCAGATTTCCAGCATCCACAGTATTTTGATTTTGAATTTATAAATTGTTAAGTTCCTGAACCTTACATATAAATGCTGATCTTAACTAGGATCGCTAGCAAATACATTAACTCTGCTATTAGTTTGTTTACTTGCAGACCGAGTGTACCCGAAAGCACAGTGCGGTTTCTATGCCGGCCAATCTACTGTGGACATGATCTTCTCTGTACACCAGCTACAAGAGAAGTGTAGGGAATACAGTATTCCCCTTTACCTTACTTTAGTAAATCTCACTGAGGCATTTGACACCGTCAGCGGAGTAGGGCTCTACAAGATTTTGGGAAAAATTGGCTCTCCAGCAAAGCTCCTCAGTCTCATCCGCTCCTTCCATGACAACATGCACTGCACTGTACAGTTTGATGGCTTTGTTTCCAACTGTTTCAGAGTGAAGAGTGGAGTGCAACAGGATTGTGTCCTACTCCCTACTCTGTTTGGCACCTTCTTCTCCATGTTCCTGACCATCCCCTTCCCTGCAGATATGGAAGGAGTCTACTTGCACACTAGGTCAGACAGCAAGCTCTACAATCTATCAAGGCTGAAAGCGAAGACAAAAACACATCACATCCTGATCAGAGAACTCCTCTACGCTTATGATGCTGCGCTAGTCGCTCACAAGGAAACTCAGCTACAAAGACTCATGGAATGTTTCTCCCATACCTGTAACTTGTTCTCCTTGACTACAAGCGTCAAGAAAACTGTGGTCATGGGACATGGTGTTGCATCTCCACCCCTGATCACGCTAAATAACACCCCACTGGAAATGGTTAGCAAATTCTGTTACCTTGGGTCCACAGTGACAGACAATCTGTCCCTTAATGCAGAGTTCGATACACGCATAGGGAAAGCAGCTAGCACCTTTGGCCAACTCGTGAAAAGCACATGAGATAACACCAAAATAAAAGCAAAATACTGCGGATGCTGGAAATCTGAAACAAAAACAAGAAATGCTGGAATCACTCAGCAGGTCTGGCAGCATCTGTGGAAAGGGATAACACCAAGCTGACCCTTAGTACCAAGCTCATGGTTTATAAGGCCTGTGTTCTCATACCTTGCTCTATGGCTGTGAAACATGAACGACTTACAGCTACCAGAAACAGAAGATCAATAATTTCCATCTTCACTGTCTGCAGCGCATTATGGGTATATCCTGGCAGGACAAAATCACAAATGTGGCAGTCCTCTCAAAGATAGAGCTCCCAAGTGTGTTGACACTAATCAAGCAGAGGCGGCTTCGGTGGATCGAACCCGTCCGCAGGATGGAAGACAGTCGCATACCCAAGGACCTTCTGTATGGTGAGGTGTTCAGGGCCAGATGACAAGTGGGGCATGACATGACATGAAGGCCCTAAATGTCAACTATCGCACCTGAGAGTCACTAGCTGGTGAAAGAGGGAAATGGCAACACATCCTGTGGACTGGTGTGCACTACCATGATGACCAGTTGCTACAGCAGTTTGGCAACAAGGGCCAATGTCAAAAACAATTTACAGTGTCTTTTGGCAGCTTCACGTGCAGCATTTGTGGCAGAATCTGCCGCTCAAGGAGTGGCCTTCACAGCCATCAACAAAGATGTACCAAGAGAAGACATTCCACCGAAATGGATAGTTTGCTGCGTGTCCATCATCTTTCGTAGATGGAAGGATGCCAATTAATCCCAGTTTGTTCTGCCCACTGCATTGCAGAGCACATATATTAGGATAGCATACATACTAGATGGAAATCTCCACTGCTGTCACACATCAACACATGAGTTAGGGAAATGTCTCCAGGACAGAATAGATTTGGGGAAGTCCTTTCTATAAATGCTGGAAGATTACAATCTATTTGCTTTTTTATCTGGACTGATTCCTTTGGGGTTAAACTACAAATGAAGCTAGACATACTGTTCATGTTAAATTCATGACCTTTTTTTTCCAAAAAGGAGCTTAGTCTTAGAACAAACATATAGATGTAACTTTTCATACTAAACAGTAGTACATAAATAACACAAGACAGACTCTGATGACCACTTAAACCAAATCCTATTACATTGTAACTCCACAATAAACACTGATCATCTTATCAGAGATTAGTGGTGTTAGATTAACAAGACTTATTTCATAGGCCTGGAATACACGGTAAAAATAATTGTGAGGTTATCAGTGCTCACTGTTATTGAAGTGTAAATCGAACACAACATATCTCAGCAAAAGACTCGGCATTGAAACACATGGGACAGCATACAGTTGCAGTACTTATGTGATAGGATAGGTCCATACTAAACTCACCAGAAAAAGTTATGGTGCATCCATTTGAATACAAGTAATTTGGTTTTAACTCTGTGATAAGTCCTAATTACTGCTAAACCACCTCTCTGGCACTGAAAATTAACTTTTCCAAGTTAAGTAGGAATCTTTTTCCTTCAAATTTTAATTATTATTGGAGATAGAAAAAAATGGTAGATGAAACATTTAAAAAAGTTTTCTTTCTGACTCTTTTATCTCTCTCTCAATCCCATCTTTCTTTCCCTTGTTCTATTTTACTTTCATACATGATTTGCCATTGTATTAAATATTCTAATTTACATTTCCTGATTCAGACTCTGGACTGCTCAACAACAATTCTTCAATCTGATTGGTTCTATAGAGGGTACTGCATTGAAGTGGCTCTCCAATCGTTGCAAGCTCGAGTGCAAAACCCCCACAGAAAGTCGATAGCCAAGTTTAAGGGTAAGGAACAGCTGGAGTGGTTCGTTAACTACTGACTGCAAAATCAGGGCCATGGTTCTACAAGCATAGATACATTGTTAAAATTGAGTTAATTTCCCCCTTCCTTGCCTTCTGACATTTTCTTTCTTTTCTTGAAGACTAAGGGCTGAATTTTATGTAACCGGCGAGTGTTCAGACGCCAGGTGTGAAACACCGGGTTGGCCATTCTGGGGACCCCCAACTGCATTTAACAGTGCTCAGGCAATTACCTGCCTGTTACTGGGGTCCCCATCCCTTTAAGGACGGGGTTCCCGCCTCAAATAACTGCCACCCAATCAGAGGGCCGGCAGCGGTGGCCATTGCTAGAACAGCAGTTGGCCCAGGCCCAGGATCAGTGCTGGAGGCTTGGAGAGGAGGGGACGAATTTTACAGACCCTCCCCAACGTCAGGGGACATGACGGGGTGGAGGGCCGGAAAATGCCCATGGGAGAGGCCCGTCATGTACCTCGATGCCGCTCGGCAGCGGAATCAAAATTTAAATATGTAAATGTATTTAAAGTGATGAATTAAATATTTACCCATTCCCGCCATCAGTCCCAGTGCCACATTGGTTGCGGCGGCGGGCACTCCCGTGCCTTTTTTTTTTAGAACATTACAGCGCAGTACAGGCCCTTCGGCCCTCGATGTTGCGCCGACCTGTGAAACCATCTGACCTACACTATTCCATTTTCATCCATATGTCTATCCAATGACCACTTAAATGCCCTTAAAGTTGGCGAGTCTACTACTGTTGCAGGCAGGGCGTTCCACGCCCCTACTACTCTCTGAGTAAAGAAACTACCTCTGACATCTGTCCTATATCTATCACCCCTCAACATAAAGCTATGTCCCCTCGTGTTTGCCATCACCATCCGAGGAAAAAGACTCTCACTATCCACCCTATCTAACCCTCTGATTATCTTATATGTCTCTATTAAGTCACCTCTCCTCCTCCTTCTCTCCAACGAAAACAACCTCAAGTCCCTCAGTCTTTCCTCGTAAGACCTTCCCTCCATACCAGGCAACATCCTAGTAAATCTCCTCTGCACCCTTTCCATAGCTTCCACATCCTTCCTATAATGCGGTGACCAGAACTGCACGCAATACTCCAGGTGCGGTCTCACCAGAGTTTTGTACAGCTGCAGCATGACCTCGTGGCTCCGAAACTCGATCCCCCTACTAATAAAAGCTAACACACCATATGCCTTCTTAACAGCCCTATTAACCTGGGTAGCAACCTTCAGGGATTTATGCACCTGGACACCAAGATCTCTCTGTTCATCTACACTACCAAGAATCTTCCCATTAGCCCAGTACTCTGCATTCCTGTTACTCCTTCCAAAGTGAATCACCTCGCACTTTTCCGCATTAAACTCCATTTGCCATCTCTCAGCCCAGCTCTGCAGCCTATCTATGTCCCTCTGTACCCTACAACATCCTTCGGCACTATCCACAACTCCACCGACCTTAGTGTCATCCGCAAATTTACTAACCCACCCTTCTACACCCTCTTCCAGGTCATTTATAAAAATGACAAACAGCAGTGGCCCCAAAACAGATCCTTGCGGTACACCACTAGTAACTAAACTCCAGGATGAACATTTGCCATCAACCACCACCCTCTGTCTTCTTTCAGCTAGCCAATTTCTGATCCAAAGCTCTAAATCACCTTCAACCCCATACTTCCGTATTTTCTGCAATAGCAGCACCTTATCAAACACCTTACTGAAATCCATATACACCACATCCACTGCTTTACCCTCATCCACCTGTTTGGTCACCTTCTCGAAAAACTCAATAAGGTTTGTGATGCACGACCTACCCGTCACAAAACCGTGCTGACTATCGCTAATGAACTTATTCTTTTCAAGATGATTATACATCCTGTCTCTTATAACCTTTTCCAACATTTTACCCACAACCGAAGTAAGGCTCACAGGTCTATAATTACCAGGGCTGTCTCTACTCCCCTTCTTGAACAAGGGGACTACATTTGCTATCCTCCAGTCTTCCGGCATTATTCCTGTCGACAATGACGACATAAAGATCAAGGACAAAGGCTCTGCAATCTCCTCCCTAGCTTCCCAGAGAATCCTAGGATAAATCCCATCTGGCCCAGGGGACTTATCTATTTTCACACTTTCCAAAATTGATAACACCTCCTCCTTGTGAACCTCAATCCCATCTAGCCTAGTAGCCTGAATCTCAGTATTCTCCTCGACAACATTTTCTTTCTCTACTGTAAATACTGACGCAAAATATTCATTTAACACTTCCCCTATCTCCTCTGGTTCCACACACAACTTCCCACTACTATCCTTGATTGGCCCTAATCTAACTCTAGTCATTCTTTTATTCCTGATATACCTATAGAAAGCCTTCGGGTTTTCCCTGATCCTATCTGCCAATGACTTCTCGTGTCCTCTCCTTGCTCTTCTTAGCTCTCCCTTTAGATCCTTCCTGGCTAGCTTGTAACTCTCAAGCGCCCTAACTGAGCCTTCACGTCTCATCCTAACATAAGCCTTCTTCTTCCTCTTGACAAGCGCTTCAACTTCTTTAGTAAACCACGGCTCCCTCGCTCGACAACTTCCTCCCTGCCTCACAGGTACATATTTATCAAGGACACGCAGTAGCTGCTCCTTGAATAAGCTCCACATTTCGATTGTTCCCATCCCCTGCAGTTTCCTTCCCCATCCTACGCATCCTAAATCTTGCCTAATCGCATCATAATTTCCTTTCCCCCAGCTATAATTTTTGCCCTGCGGTATATACCTGTCCCTGCCCATCGCTAAGGTAAACCTAACCGAATTGTGATCACTATCACCAAAGTGCTCACCTACATCTAAATCTAACACCTGGCCGGGTTCATTACCCAGTACCAAATCCAATGTGGCATCGCCCCTGGTTGGCCTGTCTACATACTGTGTCAGAAAACCCACCTGCACACACTGGACAAAAACTGACCCATCTAAAGTACTCGAACTATAGTATTTCCAGTCGATATTTGGAAAGTTAAAGTCCCCCATAACAACTACCCTGTTACTCTCGCCCCTGTCAAGAATCATCTTCGCTATCCTTTCCTCTACATCTCTGGAACTATTTGGAGGTCTATTCCTTTGGATCTCCATTCATTTATTGCCCAAAATTAATTGCCCTTGAGAAGGTGATAATGAGCTGCTGCAGTCCATGTGGGGTAGGTGCATCAACAGTGCTGTTAGAAAATGAGTTCCAGGATTTTGACCCAGTGACTGTGAAGGAACAGTGATATATTCCCAAGTCAGGATGGTGTGTGGTTTTCAAGAGAACTTGCAGGTGGTGGTGTTCCCATGCATCTGCTGCCCTTGTCCTTCTAGGTGGTAGAGGTCATGGAAGGTGCTGTCGAAGGAGCCTTGGTGAGTTGCTGCAGTGCATCTTGTACATGGTACACATTGCTGCCACTGTGCTGTGGTGGTGGAGGGAGTGAATGTTGAATGTGGTGGATGGGGTGCCAATCAAGCGGGCTGCTTTGTCCTGGATGGTGTCGAGCTTCTTGAGTGCTGTTGGAGCTGCAACCATCCAGGCAAGTGGAGAGTATTCCATCGCACTCCTGACTTGTGCCCTGTAGATGGTGGACAGGCATTGGGGAGTCAGAAGTTGAGTTACTCGCCACAGAATTCCCAGCCTCTGACCTGCTCTTGTAGCCACAGCATTTATATGGCTGGTCCAGTTTAGTTTCTGGTCAATGGTAACCCCCAAGATGTTGAAAATGGGGGATTCAGCGATGGTAATGCCATTGAATGCCAAGGGGAGATGGTTAAGATTCTGTCTTTTTTGAGATGGTCATTTCCTAGCACCTGAGTGGCACAAATGTTACTTGCCACTTATCAGTCCAAGCCGGGATGTTGTCCAGATCTTGCTGCATTTGGAAATGGGCTGCTGCAGTATCTGAGGAGTCACGAATCATGCTGAACATTGTGTAATCATCAGCAAACATCTCCACTTCTGACATTATGATGGAAGGAAGGTCATGGATGAAGCAGCTGAAGATGGTTGGGCCTAGGACACTACCTGAGGAACTCTTGCAGTGATGTCCTGGGACTGAGATGATTGACCTCCAACAAACACAACCATCTTCCTTTGTGCTACATATGACTCAAACGAGCGGCGAGTTTTCCCCCTGATTCCCATTGACTCCAGTTTTGCTCGGGTTCTTTGATGCCATACTCGATCATATTTTGCCTTGATGTCAAGGGCCATCACTCCCTCCTCATCTCTGGAGTTCAGCTCTTTTGTCCATGTTTGGACCAACATGGACCATGTTTGTAATGAGGTCAGAAGCTGAGTGGCCTTGGCGGAACCCAAACTGGGTGGCAGTGAGCAGGTTATTGCTGAGCAAGTGCCACTTGATATCACTGTCGATGACCCCTTCCATCACTTTGCTGATGATTGAGAGTAGACTGATAGGTGGTAATTGGCCGGGTTAGATTTGTCCTGCTTTTTGTAGACAACACAATGAATCTCAGCGAACTCAGCAGAGACATCAATCGAGCTGGTCACCTTCCCAGTACACTGAACTACTCTAGGTGAATTTTCTGAACCATCAGGGGAGCAATATATAGCAGTGTAGGAAAAACAATACAAACTGAAGATATATATTTATAGTGATAGCAAGTGCATGCTTGCAGAATGACTGGGGTTATGTACAGTATATTACAGGATAGCATTGCAATATATAACAGAGAATTAAAATAAAAGCAAAAAACTGCAGGTGCTGGAAATCTGAAATAAAAACAGAAAATACTGGAAGTACTCAGCAGGTCAGACAGCATCAGTGGAGATAGAAACAGAGTTAACGTTTCAGGCTTCTCTCTGCACAGATGCTGCCTGACCTGCTGAGCATTTTCAGCATTTTCGGTTTTTATTTTATATAACAGAGCATTTCTGATTTTTTTGAAGAAATTGTTTGCCAGGCAGTGCATCATTTGTTAGTATATTACCATTACCCTAATGTTTTTTCATTACATACTGTTGTCATGGATGATGCATAATGCTGGTGTTCTGATTGATTACTATCATGTAGATTTGAGTCCACAGTTGATCACATACCAATTTCCCCTGTGCTTTCAGTAAAGTTGGGATAAAAGGCCAACAGCTTTCCAATAGAAAAGGAGTCACTTGAAGTCATTTTTACATGCTTTCCAAACGTAGATCAGCAGCATTAGCAGATGTCTGGAAGTATGTCAGCTGCCTGACCCCTGAGCTGGAAAATAATATGTCGACGAAAGGATCTTTGGAAAAAAAGACTTGAAAATATAAACATTTGATGAATAGGATAAAAACAGTAACTGAAATACTGGTTGGATTTACACATTGACTGTAAGGTTGTCTGAAAGTGCAGTGAACTATAGGTATGACTGTGCAATTTCCTTTAGTTTTACAAAATGTTTCCAAGAGGCAGTCCTTCAAAAAATAAATTAGTGAGAACAATACCCAGATAGAAAAACTTCCCAACCATTATTTTTCTGATAGTTGCTAGGCTGTGCATGTGTGCAGCAGTTATTCAATCTGCATTGTTCTCCAATCAATGATTTGGCCACGGTGTGCTTTTACTTTTACAACTGAGTTCATTTATTTCAACAATAGTTTCTGGCCATCAAGTGTAGCAAGGAGTAAGAACCTACACTAACCTTTACAAACCCTTAGTGATGAATCCTTCTTTCACTGTGTATGTATGTTCGTAAGAGCCAAAACAAGCCTGAATAATATTTAAATGAACAGATTGGCTCGTTTTAAAAAATTGTAAAATGTTCTCAAAAACATTTTTTTAGATGGAATGCATATTTCAACAGGCAGTCTCCCTGCCAGTGCCTTTTTAAAAAGTGGATGTGTATCATTTTAAATCTTATACACAGAATGTAAAAATGCAAACCGCCCAAGTTGAGACACAGACCTCAATCCTCAAATGGCTCCACCAACAAATATAATAAATGTTATGGTGCTGAACAATAACCAAACCAAACAGGCCTTGTGTTTATCCCTGATCTAATGAGTTAGCTAATCTCAACCAGTAAGGGAATACACTTGGTACTCTAAAGCTATAATTAATGCCTTTATACCTTCTCTGTGCTAATATTCTTCATTCTAATTCCCTTACTGTTTTACTTCCCCCGTTTGAAATTTTATTAATTAGTTTAACTAGTTAAGCTGTAGATTTTGTAGTAATTTATAGTTTCCCGGTTCTATTTTAAACCACTGCTCTAGTTTTTTAAAAACCCTAATACTCACCAACCAATTACCGAGCTGCTGTCTTCTGACATCACTCCTTGCTTTTTTGGAGATACACTGATCAGGTCCATGCTGTTTGCACTCTCTCTCTCCCTCTCTCTTTTATTCACCACCACCACTGCTAGTGTCTCTGATCAGGTCCGTGCTGTTCGCACTCTCTCTCTTTTATTCACCACCTCCACTGCTAGTGTCCCTGATCAAGGCCGTGCTGTTCTCTAGCTCTTTCTCTCTTTCATTTCCGCCGCTGTTGCTGGTGTCTACGATCAGGGCCATGCATGCAGTTTCACAGCCAAATTTTTATGCAAATGTTTTCACAAGTAAAATACCTTCAGCCTTGGTTTAAAAACAGGAATATGGCCAAATCATATCCATTTCAGCTGTTATCGATTTGCCTTCTTTTTTAGTTCTGTCTTCAAGATTCTTCTTCTCTTGTTCCTTCACCTCTCCAGTCCCCTACCCCTCCTCCTGCCATTTATAGAATCATAGAATATCTCTTCTGCACCCTCTCCAAAGCCTTCACATCCTTCCTTAAGTGTGGTGGCCTTCCTTCTTTCCCTTTGCAATTTATATTTACCGTCTTTTCTTTTCCCATCTTGTTCCTACAGCTCTTAGTTTAATTTTTCCATTCTTGGCCCCTCCCATTTGTCAGTAATCTAATGACCACTCCCTATCAGACCCTACCCTTTTCCTACTCCACTATGTAGCATCAGCCACGGCTCAGTTGATAGCACTGACACCTCCTGAGTCAGAAGGTTATGGGTTCAAGTTCCACTCTAGGACTTGAGCACACAAATCAAGTCCAACACTCCAGTGCAGTACTGAAGGAAGGCTACCCTGTCAGAGATGCTGTCCTTCAGATGAGATGTTAAGCCTATGCCCTCTCAGATGGATGTACAAGATCCCACAACACTATTTCAAAGAAGAACAGGGGAATTATCCCTGGTGTTCTGGACAATATTTCTCCCTCAATCAACATCACAAAGAGACAGGCTATTTGGTCATTATCACATTGCTGTTTCTGGAGCTTGCAGTATGTAAATTGGGTGTCACATTTCCTACATTACAACAATGACTACACTTCAAAAGTACTTAATTGACTGTAAAGTGCTTTGGGACATACTGTGGCCATAAAAGGTGCTATAAAAATGCAAGCATTTTTGAAAATCAATTAGGCATAGAGTACAGTGAGAGACATTTTAGGGGTGGCAGTGGGATACAATGCAGGACTCCAGGCACAAGTCAGAAGAGGGACCTGAAAAAGTCTAAAAGGAGCTCAGCGCAAGTACACTGGAGAACACAGCTTGCTGATGGGATCGGGGGTGGGAAGGAAAACAGACCAATGTCAGTGAAGGAAAGCTCAGGAATGGGACTTGAACCAGAGACAGCAGCCGGGGGTTAAATAAGCTTGTTGCTGTGCGGGGAGCTAGGTTTGGGTTGGCACCTTCCAAACCGTGATTTCTACTGCCTAGAAGAACAATGGCAGCAAGCACATGGGAACATCACCACTTTTAAGTTTCCCTCCAAGTTACACACCATTCTGTCTTGGAAATATATTGCTGCTCCTTTGTGTGTCAAAAATCTGGAACGCCCTCCCTAACAGCTCTGTGGGTGTACCTACACCACACAGACTGCGCTGCTTCAAGAAGGTGGCACATCACCACCTTCTCAAGGGAATTAGGGATGGGCAATAAATGCTGGTCTTGCCAGCGATGCTACATCCCATGAACAAATTTATAAAAACTATTGATCCTGCCAATTAGGAACCAAATCAATCCCAGAGCATGGGCTGCCACCATTGGCCCCATTTTCTTTTATTAAATAGGTATGAGACAATCACTGATAAAAGAAAACCACATCAAATGAATCAGTCAATTTGTGCTGGAAATGCTAATTTCCATTTTTGTCCCTTTTTTGGCAAGACAGAGCACTGCTGACATTTCATGGAGGAGATTAGTTTTTTTTAAACCATTAACAAATGATACATTCCTAAGAGAGGGAAAGAGAGAGATGTGGAAACACAATAGAATACATGGTACTTGTGCGGACAAGCCTCAGTAATTAAGTAGTGTTAGTAAAGCTTAATAAAGATGTCTCATGGAAAGTTGCTGTCCCATTACAGTACTGCAGTGGGTATGCAGTTATTGTTCATGCCTAATGCCAAAGTGATAGCCACACTAAATGAATTCTCAGTTTCAGTCCTTATTATTTTTACATAAGACTCCAAAGTGAGCTGGACTGACAGCAAACAGACTGAAATATCTTCACCTGTCAGCTGCATATAGTTGCTTGCAGTGGATAGACAGATATTGCATACAAGTGCTGGCAATACTATCCATTACAACATAGGCACCTAAGGGCATTTCTCTACGAAGGATCTTTGCATTTTACCACTCGTATAAGAAATTTGTTCCTGACAAATTTCATTTAAAATTTAAATCAGTACCTGTGTATTTGCTAATGTTAGCTTTAATGGACCTTTTATATGAATGATCTGATAACAATGACTGTTTATGTAAACAGGTTCCTGTCGAATCTGTCAGACTGTAACAATGAGATTCAATGTTTTTTGAACCAGTTATCTGGGGAGATGGTGTAAATCCCCACAAAGTGGTTATTAAAATATAACTTCCTATTATTTATTTAATTATTTAGAGATACAGCACTGAAACTGGCCCTTCGGCCCACCGAGTCTGTGCCGACCAACAACCACCCATTTATACTAACCCTACAGTAATCTCATATTCCCCTACCACCTACCTACACTAGGGGCATTTTACAACAGCCAATTTACCTATCACCTGCAAGACTGGCTGTGGGAGGAAACCAGAGCACCTGGCGAAAACCCACACGGTAACAGGGAGAACTTGCAAACTCTGCACAGGCAGTACCCAGAATCGAACCCGGGTCCCTGGAGCTGTGAGGCTGCGGTGCTAACCACTGCGCCACTGTGCCGCTGTGGACCAAAAAATAATTTGAGTTATCAACATGGAGAATCACAGAATTCTTACAGTGCAGAAGGAGGCCATTTGGCCCATCGCGTCTGCACCAGCTCTCTGAAAGAGCAATTCTTCAGTTCAATTCCCCTGCCTTCTCCCCCCTAACTGTGCAGATTCTCCCTTTTCAAATAACAGTCCAATTCCCTTTTGAATGCTTCAATTAAACCTGCCTCCACCACACTCTCAGGCATTGTATTCCAGACCTTAATCACTCTCTGCGTGAAAAGGTTATTCCTCAAAATATGCATATTTTGAAATAAATGCATATGAGCCAAAGTCATTCCTTTTCAACACTGATAAAGTAGTAACTCTTCATTGTTGGATTTTGAGTTATAGTTTAAGCAATAATTTTCTGATCATTGTGTGCATCATGTAACATACTTCTCCAGGTACTTCAACAAAGATAATTTATTGAATATAACAAGGCCTACACTATTTACCAAATTGGCTTAAGAAATTTAGAACTAAGACATATTAGAGGGAAAATTACAAAAGGCTCAAAAACCAGTGTGGGGATCACAATGTGCCATTAATGCGCACTCATTCATTGTGATACAGCGCAAACATCATGATGTCTGCTAATTTACATGATAGTAGCATGCAGCCCAGCATTAACAGGAGGGAGACCAATTTCTTGTGAAGCAAGCAACACTTAAAGCTAGCCTGCATCTCTTAAAGGTGGGGTGCATTCTGACTGTAACAGGTACGGGAAGTGGTTGGGGAAGAGTTTCTGACCTGCAAAAAGAGTGAAAATGGCACAATGGGGCAGCAAGCTGTGCTGCAAGTCCTCTGATGCAGTACTTGAGGTTGTGCAGGAGGTGGAAAGGAGGAAGGAGGTCCTCTAGCTTCAGGGGTAGATGGGAGTGTGGAATTCAGGGCAGAAACAGATCAGCCATGATCTTATTAAATGGTGGAGCAGGTTTGATGGGCTGAATGGCCTACTTCTGCTCCTAATTCGTATGGTCGTACAGGGGACCAGATACTGAGAAGGCAATGTGAGTCCGTCAAGGAATCAAGCCCCGAGGACCTGGATAGAGGCGAGGGAGTAAGTTAATAACTTTCCATGAGTGGTCAAGCTCAGTGAATGCACCATCAAATGCTATATCTTTGCAACTAGCCCCACGCACTACTTAATTCACCACCACCACCCGCTCCCCCCATGCCACTCACACAAACCTACCATCATTCTCTATCAAACTCGACTCATACCTTACACTCATAGCTTCACCTCACCCACACACGCTTGGCACTGTTGCAAGTCTCACATCCACATGTCACAGCTTGTGTGCAAAGCCGTGTGTCAAGTTGGTGCTGGACTCCTCCATGCTCCTCGACAGTGACAGGTTTTCTCACAGACTTGTCAATACTTTCATTGTGCCGATCAGCCTCATTCTGTAAGCCACCCCTTCGAGGTCCTCATCTGAGGCCTCTGCAGTTCAGTTATGTACAAGTTTGCCCTCCAGGAAGCTGGCACCTGTGCTACCCTTTCCCCCTGCCCTAGCTGCAATTCATTCATCCCTGGTTATTCACCATGTTAGCATCCCACCTCTACACTAAAGGAGGTGCAGCTCTAGTATCTGAGTTGGTGACTACAAGTGTCAGATCGAATGCTGATGTTCATTCATGATCAGTATCCTGCCTCTCTTAGACTTCACACTTGACCAGATGGCAGTTCTTGGGTATCTGAAATGAGAAAGGCTCAAAGGTAGGGTTGTGGTGAGGGAAGCAAGGTAAACAAGAGGTGCATGCTTGCACCATCGGCAGTTTATTTATCAGAAGACATTGTGTGATGAGAGGAGATTGGGATGTGAGAAGGTGGATTAGGTAGGAACATACCATCATCTTTATTTCTTTCAGTCATAGTCTTGGTCATGGCTGCTCCAATGATGGGCAGCACTGTCTCCTCCATGGAGGTAAAGATATGCAGCTGTGCCTGTCCCTCGCTGGTTCGGTGCTGCGGCTTGCAGTTGTGCGTCATGGCAAGAGAGAGGGAAGTGTGTCAGTGAGAGTGATGCAATGTGTTTATGTGATGTGCCTGTCATAGTTCAATAGCTGGCAGCTGGCACCAAACTGCCGATGGTCTGTGAGAAAACCTGTCACTGCCGAGGAGCATGGAGGAGTCCAGCACCAACTTGACACAGGACCTTGCACAGAGCTTGGAAACTACTTTTTCCAGATTGCTAGTGCTGGCCAACTCCATGAAATGAACACTTGCAGACCCAACCATGATGCAGAGTCTGATGGCCAATGTCTCAGCTTCCACTGCAGCACAAGCAGAAGCCACCCACCGTCTGAGTGCTGCATTGGAAGCTCAGACTGAAGTCATGAAGTACCAGCTTGCTGCCTTGTAGATTCAGACTGCTGCCAGCATAACTGCAGATGCCGGTGCTCAAAGGGGCTCGCAAGGTCTCAAGACAGTCCAACAATCTGTCCTGCAGATTACCAGGATTGCTGAGGTGCAGTTCCAGGAGAATGGCAGTGGCTCCATGGATCTCGAAGCTGCTGTCCTCTCTCAGGATGACAGCATTCGTCCTCCCATCACTGCCACTCTGCCAGTGCCCTTGCTGTTGCCTGTCAGTCAGCCAGCCAGCCCAGACTGCTGCCACTTATGCCAAGGTGATGCTGTCTGAAGGTGGGCATTCAAGGCTTAGAGCTGCTTGAGGTTGTCCTGCAAGGGTATGTGCAGTCTCCCTCACTAAAAGTCAGCAGCCTTCCACCAACTACGCTGCAACCACTGAGGTTTATTCTACGGGATTTCTTTTTGAGAAAGTTTGTTTGAAATTGTTGTTTTGTGGCAGCATTTATTTCAACATTGTGACCAAGAAGACGCTGTGATGCTCAATGAGAGAAGGAAGGTAAAATGTGTGACTGTTATAGAATGCGGATTTGGGGTTCAGTGGAACTGTTGTTGGATGGGGCGATCAGGCGCAGGCCAGCCAGAAAGGGGATGTGTTGGTTGCCTTCTTCCTTTCTCCTGCTCCTCCTCCTCCTCTTCCTCCTGCTCCTGAGCTGCTCGCTATATCCCGTGTGGCGAGGGCTGTGCCCTCACAATGCCGAAGTTGTACAGGACACAGCACGCCACAATGAATTACGTCACCTGCTCCGGCAATAGTGTTGAGCTCCAGAGCGTTTTTTTTCAAAATGTATAATTTATTTAGAAAATTTGTACAGGTACATTGTATAAAGAGCAATATAGTTCAGTTTCTTTCAATATACATTGCGCTGCCTCATTACACTTACATGTTATATTTACAGTATACATATCATGTGAAACATACAGCTCGAGACGTTTTACACGGGTTCCAGCCTCTCGGTGTTCTATGGCAGGAGGGCCTTAGACACGTGGCCTTTCCTCATTGAGCCTTTGTGGGGGCTGCTCCAAGCTTTAGTCCATCCCTCAGCACATAGTCCTGGACCTTGGAATGTGCCGGTCTGCAACACTCAGCTGTGGACAGGTGTTTGTACTGGAAGACCAACAAGCTTCGGGCAGACTAAAGAGCGTCTTTCATCAAGTTGATGGTTCTCCAGCAGCAGTTGGTGTTTATCACGGTGTGTGTCCCTGGGAATGGCCTATAGAGCACAGAGTCCTGTATTACGAAGCTGCTTAGGATGAACCTCAACAAAAACCACTGCTTCTCTTTCCAGACCTTCTTTGCAAAGGTACATTCCAGAAGGTGGTGGGCAATGGTCTCTTCCCCACCGCAGCTGCCTCCAGGACAGTGTGTGGTGGCACTAAGACTGGGTGTGCATGAAGGATCTGACTTCTCACCATCAGCCAAGCTATATCTTAGTGCTTGTTGAAAGTTTGAACGTTTGCTCAGAGAACCATCCAACAGGATCCACCATCTCCTTTTCCCACGGGGCCTCAAGGACATTACATGTGGACCACTGCCTGGTGGACTTGTGGTCAAAAGTGTTCTTCTGCAGAAACTTTTCCATGAGGGACAGGTGGTACAGCATGGACCAACTGAATGGAGTGCTCCATGGCAACATGGCCAGACTTGAACTTCACAACACCGGGGACAGGTAGATCCTCACCACATACTGGCACTTGGTGTTTGCATACCAAGGGTCTACACACAGCTTGTTGCAGACACACACAAAGGTAGCCATCAGGATGAGGGCGAAGTTGGATACGATGTTCCCCCTTTATCTAGAGATTTATACATGGTGTCCCAGTGGACACTGTCCATTTTTGAACTCCAGATGTAGTGGAAGATGGTTCAGGTGACCACCGTGGTGAAGGAACGGGTTATGGGCCGGACCTACGCCACGGACAACAACACCGAGGATGCCTCGCACGTGCAGACCAGGTTCCTACCTGCAATGGAAAGGAAGCGTGCTCCCGTACGCACATTTTCTCTTTCACCTTGGCTATACTCACCTCCCAGCTTTTGCATCGCCCCAGCCCCTCTGAACCATAACCCAGCACCTTCAGGTAATCTGACCTGCTAATGAAGGGGACAAAGGATGGATCAGCCCAGTTCCCAAAGAACATGGCCTTGCTCTTGCCACGATTTACTTTGGCTCCTGAGGCCAGTTTGAACTGGTCACAGATGCTCACCAGACTGCGAAATGACAGCGGATCTGAGCAGAAGACAGCAATGTCATCCATGTATAGGGAGGGTTTGACCTACGTGCCTCTGCTGCCTGGGATCATCACTCCTCTTATTCCCACTTCCTTCCTGATGGGTCCAAGCAAATGGTTCGATACAACACACGAAGAAGACAGAGGATATCCTTGCCTGACTTCAGATTTGGTCCGAAAGTCCCACCCATTGATTTGAACTGTGCTACTTATGTTTGTGTAGAGCAGTGGATCCAATTCCAGATTCCCTCCCCAAACCCCATTTTGGACAGCACGTCCATCATGTAGATGTGGGATATTCTGTCAAAGGCCTTCTCCTGGTTTAAGCTGATAAGGCCAGTACCCACCCTCCTATCCTGTACATGGGTGATCATATCCCTGAGTATCATGAGGCTATCAGAGATCCTCCAGCTGGGTACAGTACAGGTCTGATCAGAGTGGATCACAATTTCAGAGCAGACTTGACCCGATTGGCAATGACCTCAGAAAGAATTTTGCAGTCTACATTGAGCAGTGAAATGGGCCACCAATTTCCAATGTCCTCCCTCTTCCCCTTCTGTTTATAGATGAGGGTGATGATGCCTTCTCTCATGGATTCTGACATGCTGCTGGCCAGAAGCATATCCTCATACACAGCCAGCAGATCTGGGCCGATCCTGTCCCACAAAGTCAAATACAACTTGGCCGGTAAACTGTCGCATCCGCGAGTTTGACTCTTCACGAAGGACTTGACAGCCTTTGTCAGCTCATCCAGAATTATCAGGATAATACTTTTGGAAGCAAAACACACCCTTCGTGCCAAAATGACAGAAAGCATGGAGCAGAATTTTACAGTCATCAGGTCTTTGGCAAAGAAAAAGAATAAACACATTTTTTATATAAAATTAATGATAATTTGACACCCAAATACATTTTCAAGAAATGTAATGGATTGAAGTTTTTGTTCAACAAAACTCATACTCAAACTCAACAGTATAATGAGACTATTGGGGAAGGGAGGGGAGAAGAAGACATACCACACAAGTCGAGGTGGATCTCAATTTACACAGCTTGGGAATTCATAAAATCAACAAAATTTCAATATGACCATCTGGTAAAGGAATTAGTTGAAATTTGGCATTGGGAGTACTAAACAAGCATAGGAATTCCGAAGTGAGATTCTGCTGCTAAGCACTCTGAAAGAAGACATGGAACAGGAAACATTGCTGAATATTGTAATTAAGCATTCAAATAAGGGCACGAAAAGTACAAATAACTGCTTGGAATCCATTCACAAACTAAACTTTGCAAAGAATCAAATTACAGGAACATGAACCTCTATTACTGACGATGAATAGGATTTAAATACTACTTTGGTAGATTTCATGTTAAGGTACAACTGAATGGAAGATATCTTAATGCATTAAAGAAGTAGAACGTTTGTTCAAAAGGTATTAAATCACATTTCCACATTCAAACCAATGGTAGGGAAATGTAGGGTGATATTACACATTATTTTGTAAGGATACCACACCTCCCCCATGTTCAACAAACATCCTTGCTGTAGAAGGTGATGATTACTTTTAGTTTCCAGCCTTATGAATGGTCCCAGTGAGATTTCTGCTCCATCCTGGCAGATCATATTCCAGAATATTTTCCATGACATTAGCTTTCTCTCACTGCTCCATTTAATGTGTTGATAAGGTAAAATGATTAATAAACGTGGGACAAAGTTTTTTTATTTCTTTTTGCAGTTCATATTCAAGCGTACATTAGCATAATCATAAATCAAATAGCGAGTCGAACATGAGAACTTAAAACTCAAACTGTCGTCATTTCTTTGAGCCAGGGCAAAGGAGCATTTTTTCCAACTAAATTCAAAATGAAGCTTTCATTTTTACGTCTATCAATAGACAGATTGACTTTAAGTTCATAATCTCTTCAACCCCCACGCTTTCTGCAATTGCAGACTTACATTAGGACATTTGCCATATACAAAGCACGTTTAATTTCCATATCTATGACAATTCAAATGTATAAATCTAAGTTCTGTCTCACTGCTCTATACTCATACCCCCTAGTATTGTACACCTTAATAAAACTCTAATGCATAATTATGCACATTACAGTAGTTTAATGTCCATGGCACTAACAAACCAGAGGTTTTGGGTTCACATGCTACAACAGCAAGTTGTGAAATTGAATTCAATAAGTTTGATAATTGATGATTGGCACCATCATAAAATCCCAACTTATTTTTATTCATTCACTCGATGTGGGCATTACTGGCAAGGCCAGCATTTATTGCCCATCCCTAATTGACTTTGAGAAGGTGATGGTGAGCTACCTTCTTTTCAGCTGAGTGACTTGCTCGGCCATTTCAGAGGACAGTTAAGAGTCAACCACATTGCTCTGGGTCTGGAGTCACTTATAGACCAGACTGGGTAAATATGCGAGACCTTGTGACACAGAGGTGAGTGTGCCACAACTAACCCAGCTGCATTATGAGAATAAACCGTCGTAATGTACAAAAAGATAATTAGGTCGTTTTTTCTCAATTTAGCAACGCTCTGTTTACCTTTCACAGAGCTCTTCAACATTCCTTTCTTGTCATTTGACTTGAATTACAGATTCACATTCCTGACCCAATAAAACTGGGGTGTCCAATCTGCAGCCTGTTGCACATATGTGGACATGAGCCTTGAAAAACTGATTCTCAAGAAACTCATATTCTTGTGTTATGTTCTTATAAGAAATAAGAGCAGGAGTAGGCCATTTGGCCCTTTGTGCCTGCTCCACCATTCAACAAGATCATGGCTAATCTTCTACCTCAACACCACCTTTCTGCATTATCCCCATATCCCTAATTCCATTAACACCCAAAAATCTATTGACCTCTCTCTTGAATATACTCAATGACTGAGCATCCACGCTCTCTGAGGTAGAGAATTCTAAAGATTCACTCCCCCTTGATTGAAGAAATTTCTCCTCAGCTCAGTCCTCAATGGCTGACCCCTTATTCTGAGTCCCTATGTTCTAGATTCCCCAGCCAGTGGAACAGGGATAGGCACCAACATGTTGCACCACGGACATTTGACAAAATAATTGACTCAGCCTCAGACATGGGTGCAATTAATCTGTATATAAAGTGTATAACCAACCTAATGCCATCAAAACACAGTACGGTTTAAAACATGTTTCCCTATTTAGTGAGACACCTGGCATTGTTTTTACTTGCCCAAGTAGTCGAAGTCTGCCCACACACTTGTTGAGCGATCCAGAGAATTCGGATAGATGTCCATCTGTCAGGAGTGATCTTGATCTCTCTCTCTCCATACCTCTCCTCTTTCCCCTCCCAGTGTCCATCCCTCCCCTCTTTGTCCCCTTCTCTCTCCCCTCTGTCTCCCTCTCTCTCCATCCTCTCACTCCTCTGTGTACCCCTCTGTGCCCCCTCCCTTTCCCCCACTCTCCCCCTCCCTTTCCTCCACTCTCCCCTCCCTCTGCCCCATCCCTCTCCCCTCCCTCTCCCCCTCCCTCTCCCACCTCTTTACCCCCCTCCCCCTCCTCTCTCTCCCCCCTGCACCTTTCCCTCTCCCCCTCCTTCATGCCTCCCCCTCCCTCTTCCACTCTCTCCCTACTCCTTCCCAGCATGCACCAGGAGCAGAAACATTGCCGCTCGGCCCCTGCCCCACACTGAGAGAAACTAGAGCATTTGGAGAGCTGAGAAAGTGACTGTCTACCAAAAAAAAACAGCTTGCTCTAGCTCAAAGAGGTCTTGCCTTTCCAGCTCTATCATTTGTTCCTGTGCGCTACCCTATCTGATCAGACACAGGCAGGGAGCAATTGATTCACATCTCCAGTCTTCCCAGCAGGTCACGCCTTTCCCATGCTCCGATTGGATGGAGGTCGGCAGGCAGACAAACCATTTGCTCTTCTGATTGGTGGGCCAGATACAAAACTTTGGTGGGCTGTAGGAACTAGCCCACTGCCCTGATCCTTTCTAATTACTTTCACTCTTGATAACTATAGATGTCTTGCTCCAAGCCTTTAAATTTGTGTTTTAAAACACAAGTTTAAAGGCTTTGAGAAAGACTTCTAAAATTACCACGGACCTCAAAATTTTTACCACGAACACTGGTGTGTGTGTACAGACACATTGCCAATCCCTGCAGTGGAAACATTTTCTCAACACCGACCATGTCAGGCCCCTTAAGAATTTTTATGTTTCAATTAGATCACCTCTCATTCATCTAAACTGTAGGAAATATAGGACTAGTCTACCCAATCTCTCCTCATATCACAATCCCCTCATCCCAAGACCCAGTCTAGTGAACCTTTGTTGTATTCCCTCTAGGGCAAGTATGTCCTTCCTTAGGTAGACTCAGTAGTATTTACACTTGTATTTCTTATTTGATGGATTACCCCAAATTTTGTGGGCCTCTTTGGTGAATACATCCTAAATCAGAACACCAAGCAACTTGAAATAAATTGGAAAATGAATTTATGCTTTATAGAGCTGAGTTACTGAATGCACTGATTGATTTCTAGCATCTGCAGTATTTTGCTTTTACTGAATGCACTATCCTAGTGTAGGGCCCTTCAGGCCAATAGTGCATATTGCAAAATTCTGAGTGTACTTACTTTCATTTGAGAACTGTAGATGTTTACAGCAACTGAGGCAGCCATTTGGTCAATCATGTCTGTGCTGGCTCTTTGCTACAGCAATTCAGATCTAACCCCACTTTCTCACCAAAACCAAATATCCTTCTCTGCTTCAAATATTTATCTAATTTCTCATCCAGGTGAAGGAAAATTGTGGGGAGCATGCACATGATTGCCCAAGATAAACTCAGAGTGGAAATAGGTCCACGCCAGGAATACAGGAACTCTGCCTTTATATACGATTCCCCCCAAAATGCTCCATGGTGCATATGTGCAGCTCACAGAGATAACAGCCTGGACACCCTTATTGTACAGAGTTGCATATCATTTTTCATTTCATGGAATTTATGCCTATTAAATGCTACTTCACTCTTTGCTGACCATTTCCATAGTGTTTCTCTTAATTAACTCATGCAGTGACTGCAGAGAGATTTTCTCATTTAAATAGCTCAAGAAGAGGCATTTGGGTGCTTTTAGTGGTTTTGCTATGGAGTCTGTTTTCTGCAATCTAGTCCTCTGTAGACCTGCAGATATGTGCCCAACTATTTAACATTCTGCTGTGGGAAATCATAACATCCTGAACAGCTTACCCAGATATATTGTTTTTTCAGGGAAGTCAGAATTTCCTCTAATGTTCTCAAGTGTTCCTTTTCTGATTTATGATTATAGATTGCTATCTAAGCAGCTGCTAACATGCCCTTGTTGTAGAATCTGGCCTACAACCTACATGAAGATGCTGAGGAGGAGATAGGTGAAGAACAGGTATTTGATCAATCCTTTGCAGATGTTTATTGTCAGATATTATTTTGATTTATTACTCAACTTTTAAGTCTGTGATGAGTACAACATAAATGAATGTCTGCCAGCCAATTGAACAAGTGTCCTGAATTGAACAGAGGATTATTTTGTTCTTCCAACACACCCTTGAAATATACTCAACCCTAGTTGATTGAAGCATAAGTCTTCATGTGCTTCCAGGTGCTCTCCACAAATAACACATTATTGAGATATAGGAGTCAGACTTCTCTCGAAACTTAGTAGTGATCTTACATGCCAGCTTTATCAGTAGGTAACAAACAACACATTATCTGGAAATGTTCAATTGTATTTTTTAAATCACATATAAGCCATCACATAGGCCTTCATTGACAAATGCACCAAATTTGCAGTATGTGAACATAGAAACATAAAAGAACAGAACATTTACGGCACAGGAGAAGGCCATTCAGCCCATTGTGTCTGCACCAGCTTAAGAATAACCATTCAGTGAAGAGTTATTTAAACAGATTCAGCCTGTTTTGTAAAAATTACTCATTAATTGTTTATACTCTCAGTTAATGTCAGGTAGTGTGCAATTAATTTAATGATTTAATATTTTGTCTTGTACAGTGTCAACGAGTGTTTTGATAATCCAAAAAGCTATAGTCCAGTTAATAACAAAAGCACTCTCATTCTTTTATCATTAAAATTATTTGCATTAAGCTACTGTTGAATTGGATCAATCCTCCCTAGCTCCAGAAACTTGGAATTTCTTCCACTTTACTCTGTAACTCTGGTACCTGTTCCTATGACAACGACTCACGGCATCAAGCTGTATAAACCTTGTCCTCAGCAGCAGTTTGTCATTGATCAAGGATCACTAACAATGAGTACACAGCCCTGAGGTATGCACCAAATTTACTGTTCAAGCTCCAATGTGTGCACTAACACAAGCCAAATGTGCAAAAGAAACCAATTAAACAATGATGTCATTGTAGGTTTATACAATGCCTTAGTCTCTACAATTAGTTTGCATTCTCCAAATGGAACCTGTCTACTTCAAAATGATTTCATTTGCCGAAGCTGCCCAGTGACTTCCCCCTTATAAATGTTTCTGTTAAACCATACTGAATGCCTGAATAAAATACTGCCTTCGACTAACAAGGAACTTCATTTATGGGTGCTGAGTTCATATTGATAATAGTTACTAGCCTAAAACAGGCACTTCCTTTATGGTTAAGGCAGCCACTTGTAAAAAAAAAATCACTGCAATACTGAGAGCCTGCCAAAAGTGTGCCTGCTGGGTAGGTACAATGCAACAGGTACACTAAGCAATCTTAGTTTTATGGTACTTTACTGAAAATTATCTAGTGTTTGGTATTATTCATGATTTTGTGGATGTTATAAGGGATTGCAGTAGGACTGTAATAGCCTTAGCACTTTCTCCTACCTTTTAAACATATAAATCATTCAGTCGAAAGAAACTGTCCTGATAAAATATGGCTGAGACTGTGATGCCTGAAGCATATCTGGCAACATGTTTACAAGACTTTGCTTTCCACTTATTTCATGGAAATTATCTGAAACAGATACTAGTTTGCAATGATTTAATTAGACAATTGGTGAATAGAGAAACTAATTGACAACAAACAATACTACAAATGTTAATCTAAATAAGCTGTCTCTCACAGAAATTAATAAACCTTTATCATTTTTTGAATATTGGTGCAGTACCATCACCAAGATGCTGCAGCAATGTTTTCTATTGGGACAGCTATCTTTGCAATTTTATCTCCAGTTACACATCACTGACTTATACCAATATTTTTAGTCATTGGTGTCTCCTTCACTTCTTCTTCTTCTTCGGCCTCCTTGTCTCAGGAGACAATGGGTAAGCGCCTGGAGGTGGTCAGTGGTTTGTGGAGCAGCGCCTGGAGTGGCTATAAAGGCCAATACGAGAGTGACCGACTCAGGGGAAGGAAAGGGATTAGGCGTACAGTGCAGGGATCCCCTGTGGCCGTTCCCCTCAATAATAAGTATATCCATTTTGGATACGGTTGGGGGGGACGACCTACCAGGGGAAAGCCACAGCGGCCAGGTCTCTGGCACTGAGCCTGGCTCTGTGGCTCAGAAGGGGAGGGGGGAGAATAGGAGAGCGATAGTGATAGGAGATTCAATGGTTAGAGGAACAGACAGGAGATTCTGTGGTCGCGAACGAGACTCCCGGATGATATGTTGCCTCCCGGGTGCCAGGGTCAGGGATGTCTCGGATCAAGTCTACAGGATTCTTAAGGGGGAGGGGGAGCAGCCAGAAGTTGTGGTACACATCGGTACCAATGACATAGCTAGGAAAAGGGATGAGGACCTGAAAAGCGAATATAGGGAGTTAGGTTGGAAGCTAAAAGGCAGGACGAGCAGAGTAGTAATCTCAGGATTGATATTGGTGCCACGTGCTAGTGAGGCTAGAAACAGAGAACGAGTGCAGCTGAACACGTGATACAGAGCTGGTGTAGGAGGGAGGGCTTCAGATATGTGGATCATTGGGATACCTTCTGGGGAAGGTGGGACCTGTACAAGAAGGACGGGTTGCATCTGAACTGGAGGGGCACCAATATCCTGGGCGGGAGGTTTGCTAGAGCTCTTCGGAAGAGTTTAAACTAGTTTGGCAGGGGGATGGGAACCGGAGCTACGGATCAGTGGATGGGGTAGCTGCTGAGCAGGCAGATACAGAGTGCAGAGAGTCTGCGAGGAAGGTTAGACAGTTGACAGGGCAAAGTTGCAGCCAGTATGATGGGTTGAAGTGTGTCTATTTTAACACAAGAAGTGTCAGGAATAAGGGTGATGAACTTAGAGCATGGATCAGTACTTGGACCTACGATGTTGTGGCCATTACGGAGACTTGGATATCACAGGGGCAGGAATGGATGTTGGATGTTCCGGGGTTTAGATGTTTCAAAAGGAATAGGGAGGGAGGTAAAAGAGGTGGGGGAGTGGCATTGCTAATCAGGGATAGTATCACAGCTGCAGAAAGGGAGGTCATCGAGGAGGGTTTGTCTACTGAGTCAGTATGGGTGGAAGTCAGAAACAGGAAAGGAGCAGTCACTTTATTGAGAGTTTTCGATCGACCCTCCAATAGCAACAGAGATGGAGGAACAGATTGGGAGGCAGATTTTGGAAAGGTGCAGAAGTAACAGGGTTGTTGTCATGGGTGACTTCAACTTCCCTAATATTGATTGGAACCTCCTTAGTGCAAATAGTTTGGATGGAGTAGTTTTTGTCAAGGTGTGTCCAGGAAGGTTTCTTGACTCAATATGTAGATAGGCCGACTAGAGGGGAGGCTATATTGGATTTGGTGCTTGGCAACGAGCCAGGCCAGGTGGCAGATCTCTCGGTGGGAGAGCATTTCGGTGATAGTGATCACAACTCCCTGACCTTTACTATAGTCATGGAGAGGGATAGGAGCAGACGGGATGGGAAAATATTTAATTGGGGGAGGGGGAATTACAATGCTATTAGGCAGGAACTGGGGAGCTTAAATTGGGAACAGATGTTCTCAGGGAAATGCACGACAGAAATGTGGAGGTTGTTTAGGGAGCACTTGCTGCGACTGCTGGATAGGTTTGTCCCGATGAGGCAAGGAAGAGATAGTAGGGTGAAGGAACCTTGGATGACAAGAGATGTGGAACAGCGAGTCAAGAGGAAGAAGGAAGCTTACTTAAGGTTGAGGAAGCAAGGATCAGACAGGGCTCCAGAGGGTTACAAGGTAGCCAGGAAGGAACTGAAGAATGGACTTAGGAGAGCTGGAAGGGGACATGAAAAAGTCTTGGCGGGCAGGATTAAGGAAAAATCCAAGGCGTTCTACACTTATGTGAGGAACAAGAGGATAGCCAGAGTGAGGGTAGGGCCGATCAGGGATAGTGGAGGGAACTTGTGCCTGGAGTCGGAGGAGGTAGGGGAGGTCCTTAATGAATACTTTGCTTCAGTATTCACCAGTGAGAGGGACCTGGAAGTTTGTGAGGGCAGCGTAAAACAGGCTGATATGCTCGAACAGTTTGATGTTAAGAAGGAGGATGTGCTGGAAATTTTGAAAGACATGAGGATAGATAAGTCCCCGGGGCCAGACGGGATATACCCAAGGATATTACGGGAAGCAAGGGAAGAGATTGCCGCGCCATTGGCGATGATCTTTGCATCCTCACTGTCCACTGGAGTAGTACCAGATGATTGGAGGGTGGCAAATGTTATTCCCTTGTTCAAGAAAGGGAATAGGGATAACCCTGGGAATTACGGACCAGTCAGTCTTACGTCGGTGGTGGGCAAATTATTGGAGAGGATTCTGAGAGACAGGATTTATGATTATTTGGAAAAGCATAGTTTGATTAGAGATAGTCAGCATGGCTTTGTGAGGGGCAGGTCATGCCTCACAAGCCTTATTGAATTCTTTGAGGATGTGTCAAAACACATTGATGAAGGAAGAGCAGTGGATGTGGTGTATATGGATTTTAGCAAGGCGTTTGATAAGGTTCCCCATGGTAGGCTCATTCAGAAAGTAAGGAGGCATGGGATACAGGGAAATTTGGCTGTCTGGATACAGAATTGGCTTGCCCATAGAAGACAGAGGGTGGTAGTAGATGAAAAGTATTCAGCCTGGAGCTCGGTGACCAGTGGTGTTCCGCAGGGATCTGTTCTGGGACCTCTGCTCTTTGTGATTTTTATAAATGACTTGGATGAGGAAGTGGAAGGCTGGGTTAGTAAGTTTGCCGATGACACAAAGGTTGCTGGAGTTGTGGATAGTGTGGAGGGCTGTTGTAGGTTGCAACGGGACATTGACAGGATGCAGAGCTGGGCTGAGAAGTGGCAGCTGGAGATCAACCTGGAAAAGTGTGAAGTGATTCATTTTGGAAGGTCGAATTTGAATGCAGAATACAGGCTTAAAGACAGGATTCTTGGTAGTGTGGAGGAACAGAGGGATCTTGGGGTCCACATCCATAGATCCCTCAAAGTTGCCACCCAAGTTGATAGGGTTGTTAAGAAGGCGTATGGGGTGTTGGCTTTCATTAATAGGGGGATTGAGTTTAAGAGCTGCGAGGTTATGCTGCAGCTCTATAAAGCCCTGGTTAGACCACACTTGGAATACTGTGTTCAGTTCTGGTCGCCTCATTATAGGAAGGATGAGGAAGCTTTAGAGAGGGTGCAGAGGAGATTTACCAGGATGCTGCCATGACTGGAGGGCATGTCTTATGAAGAAAGGTTGAGGGAGCTAGGGCTTTTCTCATTGGAGCGAAGAAGGATGAGAGGTGACTTGATCGAGGTGTACAAGATCATGAGAGGCATAGATAGAGTGGATAGAGACTTTTTCCCAGGGCGGAAAGGGCTATCACCATGGGGCATAATTTTAAGGTGATTGGAGGAAGGTTTAGGGGAGATGTCAGAGGTAGGTTCTTTACACAGAGAGTGGTGGGTGCGTGGAATGCACTGCCAGCGGTGGTAGTAGAAGCAGATACATTAGGGACATTTAAGCGACTCTTGGATAGGTACATGGATGATAGTAGAATGAGGGGTATGTCGGTAGTTTGATCTTAGAGTAGGTTAAAGGGTCAGCACAACATCGTGTGCCGAAGGGCCTGTACTGTGCTGTACTGTTCTATGTTCTATGTTCCACAGGTGCTGCAGAAAAAATTGGTTATCGGGGCTGTTACACAGTTGGCTCTCCTCTTGCGCCTCTGTCTTTTTTCCTGCCAACTGCTAAGTCTCTTCGACTCGCCACACTTTAGCCCCGCCTTTATGGCTGCCCGCCAGCTTTGTCGATCGCTGGCAACTGACTCCCACGACTTGTGATCAATGTCACAGGACTTCATGTCACGTTTGCAGACGTCTTTAAAGCGGAGACATGGACGGCCGGTGGATCTGATACCAGTGGCGAGCTCGCTGTACAATGTGTCCTTGGGGATCCTGCCATCTTCCATGCGGCTCACATGGCCAAGCCATCTCAAGCGCCGCTGACTCAGTAGTGTGTATAAGCTGGGGATGTTGGCCGCCTCGAGGACTACTGTGTTGGAGATGCGGTCCTGCCACCTGATGCCAAGGATTCTCCGGAGGCAACGAAGATGGAATGAATTGAGACGTCGCTCTTGGCTGACATACGTTGTCCAGGCCTCACTGCCGTAGAGCAAGGTACTGAGGACACAGGTTTGATATACTCGGACTTTTGTGTTCCATGTCAGTGCGCCATTTTCCCACACTCTCTTGGCCAGTCTGGACATAGCAGTGGAAGCCTTTCCCATGCGCTTGTTGATTTCTGCATCGAGAGACAGGTTACTGGTGATAGTTGAGCCTTGGTAGGTGAACTCTTGAACCACTTCCAGAGCGTGGTCCCCGATTTTGATGGATGGAGCATTTCTGATGTCCTGTCCCATGATGTTCATTTTCATGAGACTTTTGGTTGGGCCAAATTCGTTGCAGGCAGCCGCAAACCTGTCGATGAGACTCTGCAGAAACTCTGCAGTGTGAGATGTTAATGCAGCATCGTCAGCAAAGAGGAGTTTCCTGATGAGGACTTTCTGTACTTTGGTCTTCGCTCTGAGGCGGGCAAGGTTGAATAACCTGCCACCTGTCTCCTTCATTATGAACACAGTAAGTAATGCACTTTAGTCAATACATTATTAAATATTCTTCAGCCATTGTATATAAATGCATTAAATATATTGGAATTCCAAGTAACAGAAAACTTGTTACAAATGTAGGATTAAAATCTTATAATAGGAGGATTAACACCAACACTCTTTCAGTGCACTGTGCTGATTCTAATTATATATATATATATATATATATATATATGTGGATTTTAGTCAGTAATGTGAAGTGAATTTTAGCAATGGATGAATATTTATAATAGTGTCATTGTGTCACAAACAATGACATGCTCTATCTCTACCTCATCATCACTCCTCTACACTAACCACTTCTTCTGTGTTGTCAGACTGCTTTTCCGACATCCAGTCCTCGACAAGCTACTGTCAGGCAAACCCCACCTGCCAAAACTGAGGCACACATGCTTTCACCACATGAAGATTAAAACTTAAAATTGCAAGCCCTGACTGAAAAGACATTTCCATGGTAACAGACAATGTTGAAACAATGGGGATTCAGCAGTTGCTTCTCCAATACACAGAAGTGGTCAGACCAGTTTTAGTCACATGGCTAACTGACTGTGACAGAGAAATTTGAACCTCCAAACAAGGATGTGAAGAAACTGTTTCATATAAGGAACTAGTCACATGACTAACCTGCAGGAAACCGGGGAGTTTTTTTAAAATTTGAACTCGCATCAAAGGAATTTGAACTCAGACGTGTGCTCATGGAATAAACACCACTCCTGGAACTGAAGCAAGAATTACAGCCTCTCCTGTCTGCCTTCATCTCTTCCCATGGAACTGAATCTTGTAAAAACACGTGAAACTAAAAGACAGGATGATTTCCTACATGAACAAGGTTTAAGACTAATACTGGGCCCCAACACAACGCAAGACCATACCTTCAATCAAGGACTACAGCAAGCTCGAGAAACAGTAACAAAAGATTGCCTCAAACTGTTCTACTTAGCTTTTCTTCTGCTCTTTCCTGTCTCTATTTTGCATGTTTATATCGCGTGTGCATGCTGGCGTGAGCATGTGGTATATCCGTAGGTGTGAACTGTATCAGAGTTTAAGTTTAAGGTTTAATAAATTTCCTCTTTCTGCTTTAAACCAAAGAAAGCCTGTTTGTGCTCATTTCTTTGCCTTATAACTGGAAAGTTGTGAACAAGGATTCACACAGGGGGAGCTCAAAATACAGTGTGTTTAAAATTAAACCCTATTACAATAAGACAGTTGAAAACAGCAAGAGATCCCTAAGCACATTGCTCACCTGGTCGTAACACTACAATTTAATCTAATTCATTTTGGGAAGACTGAACCCATTGCCTATAGCCCCTGCCACAAACTCCATTCTCTCACCAGCGATTCCAAGCCCCCTCCCTCGCTACTGTTTCTGTCTCAACCAGACGGTTTCTAACCTCAGCGTCCTATTTGATCCAGAGATGACCCCACATCCTCTCCATCATCAAGAAAAGAGGAAGAGAGAAAACAGGGAACTATAGTAGTCTAACATCAGTCGTTGGGAAAATGCTGGAATCTCTTATTAAGGAAGTCTTAACAATTCACTTAAAAAAGCACAATATGATTAGAAGTCAACATGATTTGACTAAAGGGAAATCCTGTTTGACAAATTTATTATTTTTTGAGGCTGTAACTAGTAGGGTTGCTAAAGGGGAACCAGTGGATGTAGTATACTTAGATTACCAAAAGGCATTTGATAAGGTGCCACACAAAAAGTTAACAGGCATGAAATTGAGGGTAATATATTAACATGGATAGAGGATTGGTTAACAGAGAGGGAAGAATGAGTGGGTATAAACAGGGCATTTTCAAGTCGGCAGGCAGTAAATAATGGAGTGCTGTAAAGATCAGTGCTTTAAGGATCAGTACTGGGGCCTCAGCTATTTACAATCCACATCAATGATTTGGATGAAGAGACAGAGAGTAATGCATCTACATTTGCTGATGATGCAAAGGTAGGTGGAAAGGTAAGCTGTGGGGAGGACACAGAGAGGCTGCAAAAAGATATAAACAGGTTAAGTGAGTGGGCAACAAGATGGCAGATGGACTATCATGTAGGGAAGTGTGAAGTTATGCACTTTGGTCGTAAGAATAGGAAAGCAAAATATTTTTTAAAAGGTATGAAACTAGTAGGTGTTGATGTTCAAAGAGACTTGAGTGTGCTTGCACAGGAAGACAAAAAGTTAACATGCAGGTAGAGCAAGCAATTAGGAAGGCAAATGGCATGTTGGCCTTTATTGCAAGGGGATTGGAGCACAAGAATGAGGAAATATTGCTACAATTGTATGGAGTTTTGGTGAGACCACATCTGGAATACCGCGTGCAGTTTTGGTCTCCACATTTAAGAAACAATACATTTGCATTGGAGGCGATACAGTGAAGGTTCACTAGATTGCTCCCTGGGATGAGGGCGTTGTCCTATGATGAGAGGCTTATATTCTCTGGAGTTTAGAAGAATGAGAGGTGATCGCATTGAAACATATAATATTCTAAAGGGACTGGATAGGGTAGACACTGAGAGATTATTTCTGCTGGTTGGGGAATCTAAAAGACAGGGGCACAGTCTCAGGATAAGGGGCTGATCATTTAGGACTGAGATGAGGAGAAATTACTTCACTCAAAGGGTTGTGAATCTTTGGAATTCTCTACCCCAAATGGTTGTGGATGCTCCATCATTGAATACATTGAAGGCTGGGATAGACAGATTATTAGTCTCTCAGGGAATCAAGGGATATAGTGAGCGGGTGGCAAAGTGGCATTGAATCCTAAGATCAGCCATGATCATTTTGAATGGCAGAGCAGGCTTGATGGGCCATATGGTCGACTGCTTCACCTATTTCTTTTGTTCTTGTGTTCTAAGACCAACCTACTTTCACTTCTGTAACACTGGGCCAGATTTTGTTTGGCAGACGCCAGTCCCACTATTGGGACTAGAAACGGGTGCACGCCACTTCGGGGCCAGGAGTGACTGGCCACAACTGATCCAGCAGTGGCTGGCTAATTAAGGGCCTTGAGATGCGGGGGCCAACCAATTGCATGGTCGAAGTCGAGTTCGGAGGCAGAGATGCCGGCATCAGCTGATGCGGCGGCAGGTGCTGGCGCCATTTTTAAAGAGCTGCCAGCCCCGCCTTCAGTCTTGCTCTATGTAGTCATAGGAGTGGCAGAGTTCAAAGAGGCTGGAGAGTGATGGTAGAAAGTAAACACTTTCCACGCTTCAGTGATGCCTCCCTCCAGGTACTCCTATATGCTGCCAAGGAAAGGTGGGATATACTATTCTCTAAGATGGGATGAGGAGAGCGAGGAGCCTGACCAAGCAGCTGATGGAGGCTGAGAGACCCCAGGTCTCTGATAATTGGAGGACTGTGGGAGGTCAGACCCATGCTGAGCCTCAGGCTCATGACATGCCTCTGGTGTTGCCAGCATCATGGGAAGTGCTACAGCTGCAGCAAGAGGCCAGGCAACATCTGGCAGAGATGCCAGAGGCTATGCACACCCAAACATGGATAATGGAGGACTCCATCCAGGCCTTGAGCTTGGCACTGTCCATTAAGAGATTGGCAGTTCTGATGGAGCCACATCCAGCAGAACACACAGTGTCTGCAGGACATTTGTGCAGACCTGCATACTCTTGTTTTAACCATGAGCTCAAGGCAGCAGTGGCAAGGTGAGAGGGGGACAGGGGACCTGGAGTCACCACCAGGTCCTCAACCCTCTCAGGTGAGCAGGGAGGCACAAGTTTGCCTTGCAAGGGAGGAGGAGTGGCTGCCCACCATGGTTGGGTGCTCCTGCCGTGCCCAGCTGTTCCTCTGCCCCTCTGCCAGTGATGCCAGGGCCACCATCATCTCTGACCACAGAGGATGCTACTGCTTCTGTGCAGGAGGGCCGTGGCACACTAGGCCTCAGGCAACCAGAGGAAAACTGCCAAGGTCATCCCTTGTAATGAGCTGCCACCATGTAATGGGTTCTTTTATGTTGTCTGATGCAACATAAATGAGATGCACGGAGCCCAGTTGGTTGAAGATCTCAAATAGGTTTATTACAGCTAACCATTATGTACAGTACAGAGCAAACTATTTACAGAATCTCACGCTGGGTGTTACTGTTGCAGAGTGACTCTGGCTTCGAGTCACACGACTGCATCCTGGTACTTAACTCATTAGCATACTAAGATCTTAAAGGGACATCAGTCTCAAAGGCAATCATACAACACCCTAGCCAAGGGGCAGCAATGTCAGCAGCCTGCCTCCATCTCAGCTGACAGCACAGGAGGAGCATCTCATAGGAGTGCACACAAAGGAATGAAGAAAGCACCTAGAATCAGAGTTTTAATGGATGTTTGTGTTTTGTAGATGGATAGAGTAGCATCTGCTCTTAGTCATTAAAGCTTTTTTCAACCAAACAAGATCTCCTACCGATTTTGTAAGGCCTTTGGCACTTCATTTCAGCCCTGTCTCTGTGAAGAGGGTCGAGGCGAGGGATCATGCTGCGAGGAATCCAGTCTGGATCCTGCCCAGCTCAGCACTGCGCAACTGATCAATGAGCGAGTGCTTCTTGAAGGAAAGAAGGCAACAACTGAGCTGCATAAAGGTAAGTCTTTATTGGTCGACGTACAACTGGCAGTATGGATCAAAGGAAATGTGAATGTATAAGGGAATCTTGAGCCTCCCTTATAGGTATCTCATGGTCTGTTGACCCTGGGGTCCTTCATCGAGCGACACTTGGCCAGCTTCCTCCTCCACATAACATCCGAGAAGACGGTGCACTTCTTACATTTCTCTCCTATCGGCAGCACAAGGTTGTGCAGTGCACAGCAGACCACCCTTGCCAGGGCATACTTAAGGGCTCTACTCGACCGATCTAGGCACCGGAATCTCACCGTCAACAGACCAATGGCCTGCTCTATGGCTGCTCATGTTGTCCCGTGACAGGTGTTATACCTCTCCTCTGTATCTGTTGTCAGGCAAACCCCAGACCTGCCAAGACTGAGGCACACATGATTTCGCCACATGAACAGTAAAACTTAACATTGCAAGCCCCTGGCTGGAAAGACATTTGCATAGTACCAGACTGTATTGAAACAAAGGAATAAGTCCCCACCCCAATACGCAGAACAGACCTAGTCAAACCAGTCGGTCATGTGACCACCTGCTGGCCAACAAGGGGAGTTTTGAACTGGAAGAACAGAATTTGAACTCAGAACACCGTGTGCTCCTGGAACTGAAGCAAGAATTGCCTCCTCTCCTGTTTGCCTGCTCATCTCTCAGGGAACTGAGTCTTGTGAAGACACATGAACCTCAAAGAGAGAAAAGTTTCCTATGTGAACAAAGTTTGAGCAGAATACTGGGCCCCACCGAAACGCAAAAATTACCTACAAAAAGACTATACTGTGCGCGAAGCAGAGTATCAAGATATTGCCTCATACTGTTCCACTTTATCTTTTCTTCTTTTTTCTGCCCCTATCTGCATGTTTTTATCGCGTGTGCATGCTAGCGTGGGCGCGTTGAATATCCATAGGCATGAACAGTATTAGAGTTTAAGTAAGTTTAATAAATGTCACATTTCTTCTTTAAACCAAAGAAATCCTGTTTGTGCTCATTTCTTTGCCTTATAATTGAAATGTTATGAACACGAATTCACAAAGGGAGAGATCAAAATACATGTGCTTAAAATAAAACCCTGTTACAATAAGACCAAGTGAAGATAGTAGCATACCCATAGACACCTTCCTCGCATGGTCATAACACTGTGCATGGGTTCTTCACAGGTGTCAGTAGCCATGACCTCAGTGGGTAGCCCTCATCTCCAAGGATACATTCTTGAAGACACAAGAGAGATCGGAAAATTTCTGGCACCTGGGACTGTCTTAAAAAGTAGGCATCATGGCAATTTTCTGGGTAGTGTGCACAGACCTGCAGGATCTGCTTACAGTGATCACAGACCAGTAGTATATGAATAAAGTGGAAGCCCTTCCTGTTGATGAAGGCTGCTGGCTGATGTTCAGGAGTCTTGATGGCCACATCTGTGCAGTCGATGAAACCCTGCACTGGGGGAAATCCAGCGATGGCCCCGCACCCAATGGCGGTCTGAGCATGAGAGTTGGGATCGGTGTAGAAGTGCACATCGTCATCGCCCCTCCTGAAAAGGGCATTGGTGACCTCCTTGATGCACTGATGGGTCGCAGATTGAGATCCCATACATGTCCCCAGTGGATCCCTGGAATGATCCAGAGGCCCAGAAGTTCAACGCCATAGTGACCTTCAGCGCCACCGACACTGGATTTCCAGCAAGTCCCCTGGGCACAGTTCATCCTGCATCATAGCACATAGGTCAGTGACGGCCTCCCTGGAGAGGTGGAGTCTTTGTTGGCACTGCCTCTCGGACATCTGTAGGTAGTTGACACTCGCTGGAGGGTACCTCCTTCTGCATCCTTCCCCTCTGTGCTCTTCTTCACCTTCTGGAGGCTGTTGCTGACTCTCCTGTGGCCTCACAGGTCATTGTGGTGCTACTGCAGGTCCTGGCCCTCCCTTCAGTTTTGCTGAACCTCCACTTTAACGGGGTCCCCGAAGCCTGGATTAATGAGGCCGATGATAGGTGGCCTCTCCCTAATTACAAGTCCTTCCTTGCCCGCAGCCTTCCACCTTCCCTTCCACTTGTCACCTCTGACAAGGTGGCACATGCCCATTGCTCCCCTTGGAATGGCATCCCTGACATTCTGGGACCTTTTGCCCCTTTGCTCAGAAATGCCCGATGTCCTCCCTTCTCCGCCCTGACAGTTGATGATGTCTCTCCCGATGGCCTCCCCTTGTAGCCAGCAATGAGCTCCTGCCTCCAGGTGAAACTCTGAAGCCCCGTGAATCCTGTGCACCATTTATAAAATTTAAAACCACAAATAAGAGCGATGTCAATAGACCGTTTAAATACTTTTATTGCCTGCCCACCGCGTCACCATCTAATCTTCAACCGCGATGTTTGCCACCATGGACAAAATGGGATGGGGCATCATGACATGTGACTTCCTGTCTGACATCTCCCATCCTGATTTTATGCACCCCTCCACCTCCCCCCACTCCCCGCCCCCCCCAACAACCTCTGTTCTTGTCCCCAAGTTCCGCACACAATTCAGTCCACTGCCCATCTTCATCTCTACCTCAACTCATTGGCTGCTGATACTCTTATCCATGTTTTTGTTACCTCCAAATTCAACTATTCCAATGCTCTCCTGGCCAGCCATTACCTTCCACTCTCCACAAACTTAGTTCATCCAAAACTCCGCTGCCCGTATTGTCACCTGTATCAAATCCCACTCACCCATCACTCCTGCGCTCACTTGCTGACATTGCCTTCTGGTCCATCAATACCTTGACTTTAAATTCTCATCATCTTGTGAAGCTGAACTTTTGACAGCCAACTTTGAATAATGGAGATTATGTATAGTACTTTAATTCATATATAGAAGTTGATCACATCAGAATAGCTCCTTGTCAGAGGCCTGTGGTCACATATGTATGGTTCAAGGAAATCTAAAAATGATAAGGTTTTCTTTTTAAAGAAAACTTCGAAGTAGCATTTGTGATTTCCAATTTCTTTTGATTTTATTATTATTTCAATAACTCATGAAAACGGCAGAACCACATTATAGACTCGACCCTTCTCGGAGATCCTATCAAGTCCAACTGGAGAAAAATTTAAGTTTGTGTATTTACTATTTTCATTAAATGCAATATGCCACCACTATTGCAATTAATTCAATAAACCTTGAGTGATGCCAAGTACACTAAATTCTAGCAGTATTCCTGTTTAACAGTGGTAGGATGAATGTGAAATTTTGCTCAGCCAGCTTACATTTTCCCTTGAGAGAGAAAGAGGGGAAATGCTATTTAAAAAGTGCACAAAATGGATACTCTCTTGAAATAGAATTTATTTTCTGGGCTTTTTCTATCTTCCCCAGGTGATAAGCTGACACATTAAACTACATTAATATGATTTTGCACGTAGGAAGGAAAGTATAAATGTCTGATCAGTATTGTGATACATATTTTATATGATAATCAACTGTCATTGCAGTGCCAAAACAGGAATCACAAAATGTAGAGCCAAGATATCTACACAGTTTACCCTGGTCACATATTATGGAGCACACTGGATATATAGAAGACAGCATAGAAAATGACAATTAATTACTTTCAGGCAACTTAATTAAATGCTAGATTTTACAGATCAAATTCTTATTCTGTTTTGATTTTGCAGCTTGACTTTAGGGTTTACAATGTTACCTAACATTTCAGATGGGGGTGCAATCTTAATTTTCAGGGTCTCGAGTTTAGTTACAAAAATAGGGTATCAGTAATGAAGAGATAGACTGGTGGCACTTCTTATTAACAAATCAAAGCTTCTATGTCTGAATTTTTAATCTTCTCTTCATCTTAACTGCCTTCTAAAGTGAGGAGTGGTTAAAATTAGAACATTTAATCAAACCATTTGACAATATCAGTACCTGATCTGAACCAACACCTACTGAATAAAAATACCAGCACCGCAAAGCCTAAATGAGAACATTCCTTACAAAATGAATCACTCTCAAAGCTCCGGATTTTTTAAAAACCGGGATAATAATTTGTTTATCTACCTTGGCTCATGCCCCATTTACTTTTGAATGAGGAACTAAAGACCAGGCTGCTATAAAGAGGACCTGAATATAAACAAGATACTGAGCAAACAAGGCAGCAAGTGAGCTTGTGCGTTTTGTTGATAGGAAGCAAACACTTGTTGCTTAATGAGTTGTATCTTTCTAAACAGGAAAGTATGGTTACTGCTGGAGATTTAACACTCAGCGCTCCTTGCAGTCTTGCAGAAAATCACAGCATAGAATTGATTAGTGCTATAAAATGACAGATGGCAAATGTATTCTTTGTTCCCTTTAGTAAACAACAACCCAGTAGTGTGGCTTTGAGAATGGGTTAATTACAATGTAGTGAAAATGCTAATACTTTTCAATGTTAGTTTTTGTCTAATTTGTGCTCCACAATTTCTGATTATTTATTCTACACATTTTGATTTGTGGGGAGCAAAGGCTCATTTATTGGACTGGTTCTTGACAAAAGAAGTATTGCCTATAAATTCAAGCATTGGGCACCCAGGATTTAATCTCTGTGCCTGAATGGCAAGGCCCAGGCTGCACCTAATATTCACCTCTGGCCTTATCATCATTAAACCAGCGAGCTGCAGACTCTTGGCAGGTAACCCAAGGTAGCTTGCCAGCAAAATGAATGGAAGATCAGGCCACTACAGTGCCAGCAGTGGCCCTCAGGCAAGTGGTTAACCAACACTGGGAAGGTGTTGGGGGGGGAAGGGGGGGAACGACCAAGTTGGGAGGGTAGTGGTGGTGATAAGGGGAAGGGAGAGTGGCAGCCAGCAGTGGTCTGTGTACTTTGAATGTGGGGTCATGAGGAGCCTCAGGCTCCACATTCAGGTAAGTACATTTCAAAATCTTTCTAGTCCATCAATTGAAAATCAGAAGTGATGCCAATGTAATGCTTGCATTTGCTTACTTATATAAATTGAAGTTGAATTGAAATGCTGAGAAAAACTATATTTACTTTGTTTCTGAAAGTGTTAAATTTACTTGAAAACTGGTAAATTGGAAAAACAGATTTAATTACATCCAATAGTCTTATTACTGTAATGGTAATGCACACTGAAATAAAATTCAACTTTGGTGGAAGCGCAAAGTGGGCAGAAGTACATTGGCCACCTGTTACACACACCACCTGATTTTCCTTTCCACAATGTGCTCTTGCCAAAGTTGAATTTTACTCCTACATCCTCCTGATATTATTTTAAACCAAGAACAGTCCTCAGCCCGAGATAAATGCACTTCATGCTGGCAGATTTTACAGCTGTGTTAATAGTAATAATGGTCACAGAGAAGTATACAGTAAGGGCAATCTCATTAAAAGTTGAGTGATGGCAGGTAGAATGTTATTATTTACAAAAAGGGTTGGAGCAAGCAAACTGTTTACTCATATCATTTATCTCAAATATTTAGCTATCAAACTAATTATCTGTTAAGGCAGCATATAAACTTTATCTAATGTGCACTGAAACTAAAAAGGCAGTAAATAATGGAAGATATAGGAAGAAATTTTTTTGTCTTGAAAAATACAATGGTGAGATCTGTGTTCAAACAATTCTCATTCAGAATTTGAAGCTCCTAGAACCCTATACCCCTCCATCCATGGTAATTTTCTCCATTCTTTAAGTCATCATCTTCAAGCTAAATTAAGGTTCCACTTGATATTTCACCCAGGTGGGAACCCCAACAATAATCTTTGACAGACTATCACATCATAGCAGAACACAATCTTGTTCTCACCTGACATTTGCACACAGACTTACTCCTAGGCACAGACACTGGATAATCATCAAAAGTAAGAAGCTGAGCTGATTTCCATCCCCAATCCAGGGAATTATAAAACTCATCTGTAGTGTTACTCCATCAATTGAGATCAGCTAACTGAGCACAGACAAAGACTGATTCTGGAAGCTTCCAGGCCTGCATAACTCAACCATTGGAAACAGCTGCTGAGCAATTGGGGAAGCTAAAGTTCTTCACTTTCAGAATCAAATGCTGGAAAACTTTTGTCAGCTTTTTAAAAAATATGCAAGGAATAAAAACATACCAAATGAAAGGATCGGAACAGGCTAAAATGTAAGTACCGGTTCACCCCAAATGGCCTAATTTATACATTTCTGGATTTTAATTTGCTTTGGTTTTCACCCGACTGAATTCTCTTCCCGAGTACCACATAGCACAAAATAGCCTGTCTGCCAGCGAAAAGTTTACCCTGTAGATTTCTCAGAGCCAAGGCTATCATTACCCAAGTTAGTTGGATTTTTGTATTGTCGGTCAGCAATCTTTACAGGCAATTCTCAAATTTGCTTAAAATTCCATTTCAGTTAGAATCAATTGTGATACCATTTGCTGCTAAACTTCACTTACTATTATTTAACCTTTTTACCTGAATGAGATTTACACCAAAAACACTTCAGAAAACATTGGGGATACATAGCTTTATATCCTTTCACTCCAAGGCAAGAATGACTTCACTTTTATTTATCTTGGAACTGCCCCCTTCATATTGGAGACATTTCAAGGATACAGATCCCATTGCTCCATCTGGCTGATTATCCGGTCTGGTCACAGTGCTGGCAGATCAGAACACATTAGCACATTGCGTGAAAGAGCAGAGAAAACTGATGTGTTTAATTGTGAGGTCAGCTCATTTTAATAATAATCATATGCACCCTGCACAGATTTATTGATGTGCATGAAATGTGCTCTGTTTTCATTGCAGGAAATGCAGCAAGCAAGGTGTTAGCACTCTGTACTCAGGTCCAATGTTAGGAATGCCTGGCTAGAGGGAATGGAAAGAGTACCTGCAGTTCCTCATATTCATAGGTTATAGAAATGGGTATGAAATGCATTTTCTGGATTTGGGAGGATTGCCAATGTAACAGTAATTATAATTTGCCTACCTTTTATAGTTGGTTTTAGGATGAATGCCAACAAAAGTTAAATCTCAACTTGATGCAACTTTACTGAGTCAGAATGCAAACCATTTCTGGTATCCTTTCTGCTCTGACACAGAAGGCATTTGATAAGGTGCCACATAAAAGGTTATTGCACAAAATAAGAGCTCAGGGTATTGGGGGTAATGTGTTGGCATGGATTGAGGACTGGCTAACACACAGAAGGCAGAGAGTCAGGATCAATGGGTCTTTTTCAGGTTGGAAAGCTGTAACTAGTGGGGTGCCACAAGGATCGGTCCTAGGGCCTCACCTATTCCTTTGCTTTTGCTTTTGCTTTTGCTTTTGCAGGGCAGACATTGTTGTTGAAATATGCTTATATTGCTAAACACAAATCTAGCATGTTCGGAGTACCATGCATGCTGCAATACAAACAAGTTGCATGATATATGTTGACAGACTCACACAGGGTGTCACATAAGCTGGTCACTTGACTGACACTGCCTCCATTCTTTCAGATGGGATTTGCACCAGCTCTTGAAAACCTTTTATTTTAGACTTGATATAGCTTAATTCAAAAATTAGCTCCAAATAGTGTATGTTCTCAGGTAAAGAAATGACACTTTCTAAATAAATATCATCAAGGTATTTACATTTGGTTTTAAGGGTTCAATGATTATTTAAACAAACTTTCAGTTACGTTGCTTGCTGCCAAGTTGCTGATATCACAGTGTAAAATAATATTTAGATGCTTTTTACATGGTCCATTTATATTATACTGCAACTACTGACCTATGTTTTCCTATAATTTTGCTGTATATTTAGTGTGAATGAAAGCATGACCATTCAATTTAGATTTTCAACTCAAAGATGTATTATATAAACAAGGTTTGATGCTATCAGCATTATGCACACTTTTCACTAAACCCTGAATGAAAGCTCAGGGTATTGTGTAGATGACTCGTCCCATTACACCTTGAATCTGATTGCTCTCGAACTTCTCGACCAGCCACAGTCTCCCAGTGTGTCTTCCCAGGAGTGTCAGAAGGTTACTCCTCCTGTTTACTGAGGAGGCTGTTCCCAACCATTGCACCATCTCTGGCAATTCTTTCCTTCTGCTTGTGTGCATGCTTCTCCTTTGTAAGATTTAGATATGCTACAGCCTAATTCACCATGCCTTTTCACCCAGAAGTCTACAAACATTCCCTTGTGATCATGTTATCAGGTGCAAACAATACAGCAGGCTCTTAATTTCATAAGAACATAAAAAGTAGGAGCAGGAGTAGGCCATTCAGCCCCTCAAGCCTGCCCCCCATTCAATAAGATAGGGACATAGGAAGATAGGAACAGGAGTAGGCCATTCAGCCCCTCGAGCCTGTCCCGCCATTCAATGAGATCATGGCTGATCTGCAGCCTAACTCCATATACCTGCCTTTGGCTCATATCCCTTAATATCTTTGTTCAACAAAAATCTATCTCAGATTTAAAATTAACAACTGTTCTAGCTTCAACTGCTGTTTGTGGGAGAGAGTTCCAAACCTCTACCACCCTTTGCGTGAAGAAGCGCTTCCTAACATCTCTCCTGAACGGTCTGGTCCTAATTTTTAGACTATGCCCCCTAGTTTTAGAATCTCCAACCAATGGAAATAGTTTATCTTTATCTAGCCTGTCTATTCCTGTCAATATCTTGAAGACTTCGATCAGATCACCCCTTAATCTGCTAAATTCTAGCGAAAACAGGAATAATTTGTGTAATAATATAAAAGCAAAATACTGCAGATGCTGGAAATCTGAAATAAAAACAAGAAATGCTGGAACCACTCAGCAGGTCTGGCAGCATCTGTGAAAAGAGAAGCAGAGTTAACGTTTCGGGTCAGTGACCCTTCTTCGGAACTGACAAATATTGGAAAAGTCACAGGTTATAAGCAAGTGAGGTGGGGGTGGGGCAAGAGATAACAAAGGAGGCGTAGATTGGACCAGGCTAGCTGACCAAAAGATCATGGAACAAAGGCAAACAATATGTTAATGGTGTGTTGAAAGACAAAGCATTAGTACAGATTAGGTGTAAATACACTGAATATTGAACAGCAGCAAGTGCAAACCTGAAGAAAAACAGTGGGTAAGCAAACTGAACAAACTAAGATGAAATGAAATAAATGCAAAAAAAAGATTGTAAAAAATGTAAATAAGAATGTAAAAAAAAAGAAGAAAAAATAACTAAAAATGAAAGTAAAATGGGGGGCTGTCATGCTCTGAAATTATTGAACTCAATGTTCAGTCCGGCAGGCTGTAGTGTGCCTAATCGGTAGATGAGATGCTGTTCCTCGAGCTTGCGTTGATGTTCACTGGAACACTGCAGCAATCCCAGGACAGAGATGTGAGCATGAGAGCAGGGGAGAGTGTTGAAATGGCAAGCAACCGGAAGCTCAGGGTCCTGCTTGCAGACTGAGCGGAGATGTTCCGCAAAGCGGTCACCCAGTCTGCGCTTTGTCTCCCCAATGTAGAGGAGACCACACTGTGAGCAGTGAATACAGTATACTACATTGAAAGAAGTACAAGTAAATTGTTGCTTCACCTGAAAGGAGTGTTTGAGGCCTGGGATAGTGAGGAGAGAGGAGGTAAATGGGCAGGTATTACACCTCCTGCGATTGCAGGGGAAGGTGCCATGGGATGGGGACGAGGTGGTGGAGGTAATGGAGGAGTGGACCAGGGTGTCGCGGAGGGAACGATCCCTTCGGAATGCTGTCAGGCGAAGGGAGGGGAAGATGCGACTGGTAGTGGCATCACGCTGGAGGTGGCGGAAATGGCGGAGGATGATCCTTTGGATATGGAGGCTGATGGGGTGGAAAGTGAGGACAAGGGGAACCCTGTCACGGTTCTGGGAGGGAGGGGAAGGGGTGAGGGTAGAGGTGCGGGGAATGGGCCGGACATCGTTGCGGGCCCTGTCAACCACAGTGGGGGGAAATCCTCGGTTGAGGAAAAAGGAGATCATATCAGAAGCACCGTCATGGAAGGTAGCATCATCAGAGAAGATGCGTCGGAGACGGAGAAACTGGGAGAATGGAATGGAGTCCTTCCAGGAGGTAGGGTGTGAAGAAGTGCAGTCGAGGTAGCTGTGGGAGTCGGTGGGCTTATAATGGATATTAGTAGACAAGCTATCCCCAGAGATGGAGACAGAGAAGTCGAGGAAGGGAAGGGAAGTGTCAGAGAGGGACCATGTAAAGATGAGAGAAGGGTGGAAATTGGAAGCAAAGTTGATAAAGTTTTCCAGTTCAGGGCGGGAGCAGGAAACGGCACTGATACAGTCATCAATGTACCGGAAAAAGAGTTGGGGAAGGGGGCCTGAGTAGGACTGGAACAAAGAATGCTCGACATATCCCACAAAAAGACAGGCATAACTAGAACCCATGCGGGTACCCATAACGACACCTTTTGCTTGAAGGAAGTGCGTGGAGTTGAAGGAGGAGTTGTTCAATGTGAGAACAAGTTCAGCCAGGCGGAGGAGGGTGGTGGTGGATGGGGACTGGTTGGGCCTCTGTTCCAGGAAGAAGCGGAGAGCCCTCAAACCATCCTGGTGGGGGATGGAGGTGTAGAGCGATTGGACGTCCATAGTGAAGAGGAGGCAGTTGGGACCAGGAAACTGGAAATTGTCAAAATGACGTAGGGCGTCAGAAGAGTCACGGATGTAGGTGGGAAGAGACTGGACCAGCGGAGAAAAGATAGAGTCTAGATAGGAAGAAATAAGTTCAGTGGGGCAGGAGCAGGCTGACACAATGGGTCTGCCGGGACAGTCCCGTTTGTGGATTTTGGGAAGGAGGTAGAAGCAGGCTGTCTGGGGTTGCGGGACTATGAGGTTGGAAGCTGTAGAGGGAAGAGCTCCAGAGGACATGAGGTCAGTGACAGTCCTTTGGACGGTGGCTTGATGTTCAGTGGTGGGGTCATGGTCCACCTCGACTACACTTCTTCACACCCTACCTCCTGTAAGGACTCCATTCCATTCTCCCAGTTTCTCCGTCTCCGACGCATCTGCTCTGATGATGCTAACTTCCATGACGGTGCTTCTGATATGACCTCCTTTTTCCTCAACCGAGGATTTACCCCCACTGTGGTTGACAGGGCCCTCAACCGTGTCCGGCCCATTCCCCGCACCTCTACCCTCACCCCTTCCCCTCCCTCCCAGAACCGTGACAGGGTTCCCCTTGTCCTCACTTTCCACCCCATCAGCCTCCATATCCAAAGGATCATCCTCCGCCATTTCCGCCACCTCCAGCGTGATGCCACTACCAGTCGCATCTTCCCCTCCCTTCCCCTGTCAGCATTCCGAAGGGATCATTCCCTCCGCGACACCCTGGTCCACTTCTCCATTACCCCCACCGTCTCGTCCCCGTCCCATGGCACCTTCCCATGCAATCGCAGGAGGTGTAATACCTGCCCATTTACCTCCTCTCTCCTCACTATCCCAGGCTCCAAACACTCCTTTCAGGTGAAGCAACGATTTACTTGTACTTCTTTCAATGTAGTATACTGTATTCGCTGCACACAGTGTGGTCTCCTCTACATTGGGGAGACAAAGCGCAGACTGGGTGACCGCTTTGCGGAACATCTCCGCTCAGTCCGCAAGCAGGACCCTGAGCTTCCGGTTGCTTGCCATTTCAACACTCTCCCCTGCTCTCATGCTCACATCTCTGTCCTGGGATTGCTGCAGTGTTCCAGTGAACATCAACGCAAGCTCGAGGAACAGCATCTCATCTACCGATTAGGCACACTACAGCCTGCCGGACTGAACATTGAGTTCAATAATTTCAGAGCACGACAGCCCCCCATTTTACTTTCATTTTTCGTTATTTTTTCTTCTTTTTTTTTTACATTCTTATTTACATTTTTTACAATCTTTTTTTTGCATTTATTTCATTTCATCTTAGTTTGTTCAGTTTGCTTACCCACTGTTTTTTTTTCAGGTTTGCACTTGCTGCTGTTCAATATTCAGTGCATTTACACCTAATCTGTACTAATGCTTTGTCTTTCAACACACCATTAACATATTGTTTGCCTTTGTTCCATGACCTTTTGGTCAGCTATGTGGCCTGGTCCAATCTACACCTCCTTTGTTATCTCTTGCCCCACCCCCACCTTACTTGCTTATAACCTGTGACTTTTCCAATATTTGTCAGTTCCGAAGAAGGGTCACTGACCCGAAATGTTAACTCTGCTTCTCTTTTCACAGATGCTGCCTGACCTGCTGAGTGGTTCCAGCATTTCTTGTTTTTATAATAATTTGTGTAATCTCTCCTCGTAACTCATGGCTGATCTGTCCCAGGCCTCAACTACTCTTTCGGGCCTGCTCCGCCTAACCCTCGACTCCTCGAGATTTCAAAAATCTGTCTACCTCCTCCTTAAATACATTTAGTGACCTAGCCTCCACAACTCTTGCGGCAGAGAATTCCAGAGATTCACCACCCTCTGAGAGAAGAAATTCCTTCACATCTCAGTTTTAAATGTGTACCCCTTATTCTGTAACTATGTCCCCTAGATCGAGATTCCTCCACTAGTGGAAATATCTTCTCAACATCTACCGTGTCAAGCCCCCTTAAAATCTTATATGTTTCTGTTAGATCACCTCTTATTCTTCTAAACTCCAATGAATAAAGGCCTAACCTGTTTTGCCGTTCTTGATAAGACAACCCTTTCATTCCAGGAATCAGTCTAATGAACCTTTTCTGAACTGCCTCCAAAGCTAGTATATCATTCTTTAAATACAGGGACCAAAACTGCATGCAGTACTCCAGGTGTGGCCTCACCAGCACCCTGTACAGTTGTAACAAGACTTCCCTATTTCTAAACTCTAACCCCCTAGCAATAAAGGCCAAAATCCCATTTGCCTTCCTAATTACTTGCTGCATCTGCATGCTAACCTTTTGTGTTTCATGCACAATAACACCCAGATCCCTCTGTACTGCAGTATTTTGTAGTCTTTCTCCATCGAAATAATAATCTGCCTTTTTATTCTTCTTACCAAAGTGGATTACCTCACACTTTCCCAAATTGAACACCATCTGCCAAGTTTTTGTCCACTCACTTAACCTAGCTATATCCCTTTGCAGATTCTTTGTGTCCTCATCACAACATGCCTTCCCACCTATTTTTGTATCTTCAGCAAATTTGGATACATTACATTCTGTCCCTTCCTCGAAGTCATTAATATAGATTGTAAATAGTTGAGGCCCCAGGACTGATCCTTGTGGCACTCCACTAGTTACAGCTTTCCAACCTGAAAAAGACCCATTAATCCCGACTCTCTGCCTTCTGTGTGTCAGCCAATCTTCAATCCATGCCAACACTTTACCCCCAATACCCTGAGCTCTTATTTTGTGCAATAACCTTTTACGTGGCACCTTATCAAACGCCTTCTGAAAATCCAAATACACTACATCTACTTCTTCCCCTTTATCCACTCTGCTTGTTATATCCTCAAAGAACTCTAACAAATTTGTCAAACATGATTTCCCTTTCATAAAACCATGTTGACTCTGTTTGATTGCATTATGTTTTTCTAAAAGTCCTGCTGTTTCTTCCTTAATAATAGACTCTAACATTTTCCCAATGACTGATGTTAAGCTAACTGATCTGTAGTTTCCTGCTTTCTGTCTCCCTCCTTTCTTGAATAGGGGTGTCACGTTAGCGGTTTTTCAATCCGCTGGTACCCTACCAGAATCCAATGAGTTTTGGTATATTATGACCAATGCCTCCACTATCTCTGCAGCCACTTCTTTTAAAACCCTTTGATGCAGGCCATCAGGTCCTGGCGACTTGTCTGCCTTTAGTCCCATCAGTTTGTCCAGCACCTTTTCCCTCGTGATAGAGATTGTTACAAGTTCCTCCCTCCCATTTACACCTTGCTCATCTATTATTGTTGGAATGTTTATAATGTGCTCCACCATGAAGACAATGCAAAATATTGGTTTAAATTATCTGCCATTTCCCTGTTCCCTGTTATTAATTCCCCAGTCTCATCCTCTAAGGGTCCCACACTTACTTTAGCTACTCTCTTCCTTTTCATATACCCCTCGAAGCTCTTATTGTTTGCTTTTATATTTCTTGCCAATTTACTCTCATGATCAATTTTCTCCCTCTTTATTACTTTTTTAGTCATCCGCTGCTGGTTCCTAAAAAAAATCCCAATCCTCTGGCCTACCACTTGTTTTCGCTGCATTGTACGCTTTTGGTTTTGATTTTGATTTGATACTCTCCTTAACTTCCTTTGTTATCCATGGGTGGTTCATCGTTCTCTTTGAGTCCTTCCTTCTGACTGGAATAAATTTTTGCTATGAAATGTCTGCTTAAAAGTCTGCCACTGCTCATCTACTGACTTTCCCTGTAGTCTATCTTCCCAGCCTGCTTTAGCCAACTCTTTCTTCATACCTCTGTAATTGCCCTTGTTTAAGTTGAAGACACTGGTTTGAGACCCGAGTTGCTCACCCTCAAACTGAATTTGAAATTCTACCATCTTATGATCGCTTCCCCCTAAAGGATCCTTAACTACGAGATCTCTTATTAATCTTACCTCATTCCACAATACCAAATCTAAAATAGCCTGTTCCCTGGTAGGTTCTGCAACGTATTGCTGTAAGTACCCTGAGGCACTCTCCAAATTCTTCTTCCATGCTACTCATGCCAATTTGACTTGTCCAGTCTATATGCAGATTAAAATCACCCATGATAATTTGCAGTGCCCTTCTTACACACCTCCATTATTTCCTGATTAATATCTTTTCCTACAGAGAGGCTACTCTTCGGGGGCCTATAGGCCACTCCCACCTGTGATTTCTTTCCCTTTCTATTCATTATTTCCACCCAAACTGATTCTACATCACGATCTATTACACCCATATCATTACTCACAACTGCACTGATCCTTTCCTTTAATAACAAAGCTACCCCATCTCCTTTTCCTTTCTGCCTATTCTTCTGGAATGTCAAATATCCTTGAACATTAAGATTCCAGTCCTGGTCATCCTGCAACCACGTCTCTGTGATAGCTATCAAATCATATTCATTTATTTCTTTCATGAATGCCATGTGCATTCAGATAAAGATCCTTAAGCTTTGACTTTTTACCATTTTACCTACTCTGGTTCTAATTTCTGCTGTACTCTTATGCTTGTATTCTCTGTCCCTTCCTGTCACTCTCTGATTAATGTATGCTCATTCACTAACCTGCACCTCTGCTCTCTCATTACTTTTTGACTTTTTAAACTTTCTTTCAATTGAACCCTCCCCCCCACTATTTAGTTTAAAGCCTTATCTACAACCCTAGTTATACCATTCGCCAGGACACTGCTCCCAGCATGGTTCAAGTGAAGCCCATCCCAACATAACAGCTCTCTCTTTCCCCAGTACTGGTGCCAGTGTCCCATGAATCGGAACCCATTTCTCCCACACCAATCTTGGAGCCACACATTTACCTCTCTAATCTTACTTACCCTATGCCAATTTGCACGTGGTTCAGGTAGTAATCCAGAGATTATTACCTTTGTGTTCTGCTTTTTAATTTGGCCCCGAGCTACTCATAGTCCCTCAGCAGAACCTCTTTTCTAGTCCTACCTATGTCGTTGGTACCTACGTGGACCATAACAACTGGATCTTTTCCCTCCCACTCCAAGTTCCTCTCCAGCCCAGAAGAGATTTCCTTAACCTTGGCACCAGGTAGGCAACACAGCCTTCGGGACTCTCTATCTTTGCTACAGAAAACAGTATCTACTCCCCTAACTATGCTATCCCATACTACAACTACATTTCTCTTTTCTCCCCCCACTTGAATGGCACTCTGAACCACGGTGCTGTGGTTAGTTCACTCATCCTCCCTGCAGTCTGTGCCCTCGTCACAGTCAAATATTTCACAGTCAAATATTCCAGAAAATGTGATTTGGAACAGTGGAAGAGGTGTTGTATTCATGAGTGGGGTGGTAGAGGTTTATTTTGCCTAAAAGGATCTCATTCATTTCTTGTTTTAACTATGTGATCCTGGATGGTGTGGAGGAGTGTCACAATTCCAATAGTAGCTCAAGTGTCTGTGTGGGTGCATATGCCTTCACTTACCTCAGCCCGTCAAATGTTCCTGGCACTGAATAATTGTGGGATTGGAGAGCTGTCATTATCACAGAATTGTTGCAGCACAGGAGGCCATTCGGCCCATCATGTCTGCACTAGCTCTCCGAGTGAGCAATTCACTTAGTGCCATTCCCCCGCCTTCTCCCATAACCCTGCACATACTTCCTTTTCAGGTAATTATCTACTTCCCTTTTGAATGCCTCGATTGAATCTGCCTCCACCGCACTCTCTGGCAATGCCTTCCTGATCCGAACCACTCGTTGCATGCAAAAGATTTTCCTCATGTCGCTATTGCTTCTTTTGCTAATTACCTTAAATTTGTGCCCTCTCGTTCTTGATCCTTTCATGAGTGGGATCTGTTTCTCCCTAGCTACTCTATCCAAATCCCTCATGATTTTAGATACCTCTATCAAATCTCCTCTCAGCCTTCTCTTCTCCAAGGAAAACAGTCCCAACTTCTCCAATCTATCATCGTAGATTAAGTTCCTCATCCCTGAAACTATTCTCATGAATCTTTTCCGCACTCTGTCCAATGCCTTCACATCTTTCCTTAAATGTGGTGCCCAGAACTGGAAGCAATACTCCAGCTGAGGCCAAACTAGTGTCTTATACAAGTTCAATATAACCTCCTTGTTCTTGTACTCTGTCCCCCTATTAATAAAGCTGGGATACTGTATGCTTTATTAACCACTCTCTCAACCTGACCTGCCACTGTCAATGACTTATGCACATATACACCCAGGTCCTTCTGTTCCTGCACACCCTTTAGAATTGTACCGTTTATTTTGTATTGTCTCTCCATGTACTTCCTATCAAAATGAATCACCTCATTTCTTCACATTGAACTTCATCTGCCACTTGGCTGCCCATTCCACCAGCTTGCATTTGTCCTTTTGAAGTTCGATACTGTCCTCTTCACAGTTCACAAGGCTTCCAAGTTTTGTATTATCCACAAATTTTGAAATTGTGCCCTGTACACCAAGGCCTAGGTTATTAATATATATCAGGAAGAGCAAGGGTCCCAACACTGACCCCAAGGGAACTCCACTACAAACTTTCCTCCAGCCCGTTAACCACTAATCTCTGCTTCCTGTCACTCAACCAATTTCGTATCCATCTTACTACTGCCAGGGTAGGCGGTGGCGTAGTGGTATTATCACTGGACTAGTAACCCAGAGACCCAGGGTATTTCTCTGGGGACATGCGTTCGAATCCCACCACGGCAGAAGGTGGAATTTGAATTTAATTAATAAATCTGGAATTAAAAAAGCTAGTCTAATGATGGCCATGAAACCATTGTCGATTGTTGTAAAAACACATCTGGTTCACCAATGTCCTTTAGGGAAGGAAATCTGCTGTCCTTACCTGGTCTGGCCTACATGTGACTCCAGACTCACAGCAATGTGGTTAACTCTTACATGTCCTCTGAAATGGCCCAGCAAGCCACTCAGTTGTATCTAACCGCTACAAAGTCTATAAAAAGGAATGAAACCAGACGGACCACCTGGCATCGACCTTGGCACCGGAAACGACAATGGCAAACCCAGCCCTGTCGACCCTGCAAAGTCCTCCTTACTAACATCTGGGGGCTTGTGCCAAAGTTGGGAGAGCTGTCTCACAGACTAGTCAAGCAACAGCCTGACATAGTCATACTCACGGAATGATACCTTACAGACAATGTCCCAGACACTGCCATCACTATCCCTGGGTATTTCCTGTCCCACCGGCAGGACAGACCCACCAGAGGTGGTGGCACAGTGGTATACAGTAGGGATGGAGTTGCCCTGGGAGTCCTCAACATCGACTCCGGACCCCATGAAGTCTCATGGCATCAGGTCAAACATGGGCAAGGTAACCTCCTACTGATTACCACCAACCACCCTCCCTCAGCTGATGACTCAGTACTCCTCCATGTTGAACACCACTTGGAGGAAGCACTGAGGGTGGCAAGGGCACAAAATGTACTCTGGGTGGGGGACTTTAATGTCCATCACCAAGAGTGGCTCGGTAGCACCACTACTGACCGAGCCCTAAAGGACATGGCTGCTAGCCTGGGTCTGCAGCAGGTGGTGGGGGAACCAATACGAGGAAAAAACATACTTGACCTCGTCCTCACCAATCTGCCTGCCGCAGATGCTTCTGTCCATGACAGTATCGGTAGGAGTGACCATCGCACAGTACTTGTGGAGACGAAGTCCCGCCTTCACATTGAGGATACCGTCCATCATGTTGTGTGGCACTATCACCGTGCTAAATGGGATAGATTTTGAACAGATCTAGCAATGCAAAACCGGGCATTCATGAGGCACTATGGGCCATCAGCAGCAGCAGAATTGTACTCAACCACTATCTGTAACCTCATGGCCCGGCATATCCCCCACTCTACCATAACCATCAAGTCAGGAGACCAACCATGGTTCAATGAAGAGTGCAGGAGGGCATGCCAGGCGCAGCACCAGGCATACCTCAAAATGAGGTGTCAACCTGGTGAAGCTACAACACAGGACTATCTGCATGCCAAACTGCATAAGCAGCATGCGATAGACAGAGCTAAGCGATCCCATAACCAACGGATCAGATCTAAGCTCTGCAGTCCTGCCACATCCAGCCGTAAATGATGGTGGACAATTAAACAACTAACTGGAGGAGGTGGCTCCACAAATATCCCCATCCTCAATGATGGGGGAGCCCAGCACATCAGTGCGAAAGATAAGGCTGAAGCATTTGCAACAATCTACAGCCAGAAGAGCCGAGTTGATGATCCATCTCGGCCCCCTCCTGAAGTCCCCTGCATCACAGATGCCAGACTTCAGCCAATTCGATTCACTCCGCGTGTTATCAAGAAATGACTGAAGGCACTGGATACTGCAAAAGCTATGGGCCCTGACAGTCAGCCGGCAATAGTACTGAAGACCTGTGCTCCAGAACTAGCCAAGCTGTTCCAGTACAGCTACAACACTGTCATCTACCCGGCAATGTGGAAAGTTGCCCAGGTATGTCCTGTACATAAAAAGCAGGACAAGTCCAACCCGGCCAATTACCGGCCCATCAGCCTACTCTCAACCATCGGTAAAGTGATGGAAGGTGTCATCAACAGTGCCTCAAGCGGCACTTGTTTAGCAATTACCTGATCAATGATGCTCAGTTTGGGTTCCGCCAGGGCCACTCAGCACCTGACCTCATTACAGCCTTGGTTCAAACATGGACAAAAGAGCTGAACTCAAGAAGTGAGGTGACAGTGACTGCCCTTGACATCAAGGCAGCATTTGACAGAGTATAGCATCAAGGAGCCCTAGCAAAACTGACGTCAATGGGAATCAGGGGGAAAACCCTCCGCTGGCTGGAGTCATACCTAGCGCAAAGGAAGATGGTTGTGGTTGTTGGAGGTCAATCATCTGATCTCCAGGACATCACTGCAGGAGTTCCTCAGGGTAGTGTCCTAGGTCCAACCATCTTCAGCTGCTTCATCAATGACCTTCCTTCAATCATAAGGTCAGAAGTAGGGATGTTCGCTGATGATTGCACAATGTTCAGCACCATTCGTGACTCCTCAGATACTGAAGTAGTCCGTGTAGAAATGCAGCAAGACCTGGACAATATCCAGGCTTGGGCTGATAAGTGGCAAGTAACATTTGCGCCACACACGTGCCAGACAATGACCATCTCCAACAAGAGACAATCTAACCATCTCCCCTTGACATTCAACGGCATTACCATCGCTGAGTCCCCCACTATCAATATGCTAGGGGCTACCATTGACTAGAAACTGAACTGGAGTAGCCATATAAATACCATGGCTACAAGAGCAGGTCAGAGGCTAGGAATCCTGAGGTGAGTAACTCACCTCCTGACTCCCCAAACCCTGTCCACCATCTACAAGGCACAAGTCAGGAGTGTGATGGAATACTCTCCACTTGCCTGGATGGATGCAGCTCCAACAACACTCAAGAAGCTCGACACCATCCAGGACAAAGCAGCCCGCTTGATTGGCACACCATCTATAAACATACACTCCCTCCACCACCGACGCAGAGTAGCAGCAGTGTGTACCATCTACAAGATGCACTGCAGCAATGCACCAAGGCTCCTGAGACAGCAGCTTCCAAACCCACGACCTCTACCAACTAGAAGGACAAGGGCAGCAAATACATGGGAACACCATGACCTGCAAGTTCCCCTCCAAGTCACACACCATCCTGACTTGGAACTATATCGCCATTCTTTCACTGTTGCTGGGTCAAAATCCTGGAACTCCCTTCCTAACAGCACTGTGGGTCAACCTACCCCAAATGGACTGCAGCAGTTCAAGAAGGCAGCTCACCACCACCTTCTCAAGGGCAATTAGGGATGGGCAATAAATGCTGGCCTGGCCAGTGTCGCCCACATCCCATGAATGAATTTTTAAAAACTGTCCCTTTTATTCCATGAGCTATAATTTTTCTCACAAGTCTGTTGTGTGGCACTGTATCAAGTGTATTTTGGAAGTCCATGGTCATCACATCAACAGCATTGACCTCATCAACCTCTCTGTTACCCCTTCAAAAAATTCCAGCAAGTTGGTTAAACACAATTTTCCCTTAACAATTCCATGCTGGCTTTCCTTAATTAACCTGCATTTGTCCATGTGATTATTAATTTTGTCCCAAATTATTGTTTCTGGAAGTTTCCCCATCACCAAAGTTAAATTGACTGGCTGTCATTGCTGGGCTTATCTTTACATCTTTTTTTGAATAAGGGTGTAATATTTGCAATTCTCTGGTCCTCTGGCACCACCCCTGAGTCTAAGGAAGACTGTAAAACTATGGCCAGTGCCTCTGCAATTTCTACTGTCACTTTGCTCAGTATCCTTGGATGCATTTCATCCAGTTCTGGTACTTTATCAACTTTAAGTATAGATAGCCGCCTCTTTATCAATTTTAAATCCTTCTAGTGTATTAATTACCCTCATTTTCACAATGGCCTGGGCAGCATCTTCTTCCTTGGTAAAGAGAGATGCAAAGTATTAATTTATTACCTCAGCTATTGCCCTGTATCCGTGCGTAAAACCCCCTTTTGGTCCCTACTCCACCATTTACCACCCTTTTACTATTTATGTGTCTATAGAAGACTTTGGGATTCCCTTTTATGTTAGCTGTCAGTCTCTTTTCATACTCTCTCTTTGCTTCTCTTATTTGCTTTCCCACTTCCCCATTGAACCTTCTATAGTCAGCCTGGTTCTCCATTGTATAATCTACCTGAAATCTGTCAAAAAACACACTTTTTCTTCTTTATCTCTATATTTTTTTGTCTTCCAGGGACCTCTGCCCTACCGAGGGAATATATCTTGACTGTGCCCAAGCTATTCCTTCTTTGAAGGTAACCCATTGTTCAGTTACCATTTTTCCTGACAACCTTTTATTCCAGTTTATCTGGCCCAGATCCATTCTTACCCTACTGAAGTTTCCTTTCCCCCAGTTAATTTTTCTTACTCTAGATTGATCTATGTCTTTTCCCATAGCTAACCTAAACCTTATGATACAATGATCATTGTCCCCTCAATGTTCTTCCATTGACACTTGATCCAATTAGAGTCATAGAGAGATACAGCTCTGAAACAGGCCCTTCGGCCCACCGAGTCCATGCCTACCATCAACCACCCATTTATACTAATCCTACATTAATCCCATTTTTCCCTCTCACATCCCCACCTTCCCTCAATTCTCCTACCACCTACTTACACTAGGGGCAATTTTTTTTACAATGGCCAATTTACCTATTAACCTGCAAGTCTTTGGCATGTGGGACGAAACCAGAGGAAACCCACGCGGTCACAGGGAGAACTTGCAAACTCCGCACAGGCAGTAACCAGAACTGAACTCGGGTCACTGGAGCTGTGAGGCTGTGGTGCTAGCCACTGCGCCACTGTGCCACTCTCATTCTCAAGAACCAGATTCAGCAGTGCCTCCTTTCTCGTTGGACTGGATACAAGTGCCATCTCTCTCCAGACTGCCTGCACATCTATTTTCTGAGTATTATTCTCATTATGGCTTCTGATGACATTGGTCATTGCAGACCTCTCAATCGCACACCCCCTTTTGTCATTGCATTTGCAACGTTCAGGTGTTGCTTCAGCTCTCTCTGTCTCTCGCTCTCTCTGACTGACCTGCTGTGCACCTGACCACTTACGCTGTGGCAGCCTTTTATCAGCATGCATAACAACAAGTTGCAATTATGTAGTCGATGACTTTCATCTTAAATGGGGGAAGAGAACTGACAGTGTCAGATTGGCCATTCATGTCCACCCAGCTTGATTTTCATTTCAATTGAAGTCAATGAAAAAGAAAGTTGGCAGGGTGTATAATGATCCAGTACTTCCAATTTCCACCCTTGTTTAGTTTGAAGGCTACCCACATTGTTCTTCAACATGGAAACATTTCCCAACATGATTCACAGAGGTGTCATTATAAACAGATGCCGAGCCAAAGAAGCATATTGGGAGGGGTGACAAAAAGTTTGATCGAAGACTTGGTTTCTAAGGGTGGTCCTAAAGGGGAGAGATGGTGATAGTCTTAAAAGAGAGACATGGCGAAGCTGAGGAGTTGAGAGATTACTGTAACTGTTGTAAGCTTGAGAGTACGGAACACATACAATGGACCTGAAGTGTGTTTGGCCTGTTCAGCTGGAACTGCAACACAAGTTTCAGTCACAACCCTTTGACAAGGGTTTTCATTGGCAACAGGAAAAAACAGTTGTGCCTCCCCACTGGCCTCACATCCCCTTGCAGACAGCAGCAAGAAGGCCTTAACCTGTCAACTGGGAAAATCACACCTCTCTTTGGCCTGCATTGATTGATAGAATTTTGGTAGGCAAGGATATTTAGGGTTACAGAACTGAAATGACGCTATAGGGACTAAACCAAATCAAGCGTACATCCCTATAAGTCTCCCTTAATTAAGTTCAGACCAGACAGATTCCTACAGACACATGTTTGGGTCTGAAGAACTGAACTAATCTTCCCTCAAAGAAAGAAAACTAATAGAGAATATTACTATCTTTCGGATAGCCTATTCTTTTTAATAACTATAGCTAAGTCATAAATATCCCAGATATTACAAGGGTGTGAGAAACTCTCTTCAATAAGTATCTCCCCACTTAAGCAGACAGAGAAGGGGTTCTTGTAGTTGTATACAGAATGCTATACGAGACGATTTATTAACTTTTATATATTTATTAAAGAGTTGAAAATGCAATACACTTTAAGTGGCTAAGTATACTATAATATCAAAGATTATTAAGAGATATAAGACATAATCTTATTTCTAAAATATAATCCAAACATTTAACCTTGATAATGTTAGAGCAAAATATCTTGGAATATCCATCAAAATTTAAAGTAAACTTTTGCCTTAAATTCCCTGAGTACCTTTGGTTGAGAAGCATTGATGAGGAATTCAATACTTCTGTTTTTTTTAAATTCAAAACTCTTATGTTTATACTCTTTCTAATCTTTCATCTCATCTTTTGGAATGTAGGTGTTACCTTTCTGTGTGTGTTTTTCCTGCTTTTGAGATTCATATATGGTAATATCATTAGCTACCATCCCCACTTAATGTATTTTCTGGAAATCCACTTCTCTTGAAGTTGTGAGTTTTTATCTGGTCAAAATGTTTGTAATTGGGTTTATTTGGCATCTGTTTTTGTAAGTACCATTTCATTTTGTAATTTATTATCTGTAATTGTCATTTTATGGTACCTTGTACTATCCTTTTGAGTCAGTCTGTTTATATCACTAACACTATCAACTAATTAAGTTTATAGCCATCAATACTGACTTCACATCGGATGTTTCAATGTGTGTCATATTCTAATTCCATTATAGCAGAGACCTTGGAAGACCTTGAAATGGATTTTTTAACTCTACCCTTAGAAAGGAATTTCAGTGAGTCTTGAAAACTAACCATTTATTCAATCTTTAATTCTAAAAAGTATAATGCATTAAATTATATCTAAATTCAACCTAATTAAGCCTATTATACCTATGTTTCATCACAGAACCAAGGCAGATATGCTGGAAGCAGATTTAATAATTACCTCAAAAAGGGAACTGGATAAATACTGGAAGGGGAAAAATTTACAGGAACATTGGGAAAAAGCAGGAGAGTGGGAAGAATTAGATAGCTCCTTCAAAGAGCCGGCACAGGAACAATGGACCAAATGACCTCTTTCTGTGCTGCATCATTCTACAATTCTTTGAAATTAGATCCAGATTGTTTTCATGGCCCAGTGATATTTAAAAGTAACTATTTGAAAAAACCCTACAGATTTAATCCTTTAGCTAAACGTTGACAAAGGAAGAGTATGAACTTGTTACTTAAATCGCTGGGCTACTTCGCAAGTCTTAATAAAAACAAGATGTATTCTTTTCAATAGCCTTAGGAAATTGTCTGTATAGATAACAACCCAAGACATCAAAACCATCTATAAATAATCAGTTACAGCAAGACCTGAATGCCACAAAACTTCATGACAACTTAAACCATAGCATATTAAGCTGAACAAATACAAAGAGTGGAGTTAAAAATTGATATGCTGCATTACATAGTCAAAGAAGGGGTAGAACCTTTCTTCGTTCCCTCGGGTACTGTAAGCATTACATGATCTGTTAAGGACTTTATAGTGCACACCTAACAGTTGACACACAAACTGTGTGCAGTCTGTTGTTATGACCGAGGCGGAGGAGTGCACTGTTAATTCAGTCCCACTTCTCCATAGGTCACAACATATTTTTTAAATTTTCCCACTTACTGGAACAGTCAATCAGGTACACTATTTTCCCCAGAATAGAACACACTAACTAGGTTTCTATACTGAACAACAAAATTAACCGTTTATTATAAAACAAGTCTTAACGAGTAATAAAGTAAAACAATATCACAGAGATCAAATTTTTTTAAATCCAACATTAAATTTTAAAAAGTCCCCTTTCTACCTTAACCAAATTTTCAAGTCCCTTTTTTACCTTAGTCCCCTCACACTCACAAACCACATGCATATATATATATATATAAAACACTGATTACCCGGGAAAAAAAAGGAAATTTTAGATCAGAGCTCCGTTACAGACAGAAAGCATTTGGGTTAACTACTTGCTCATTTTTTGAAGGAAACAGTAGATGAGATATGTTGTTCCAAACTGGCATACAGTCTAACTTCTGACAGGTCACTAATCTTTCAGAATAGTTCTTTTCAGGCAGCGTTGAGAATTATTATTATTAGCAGGCTTTTTTCAAATACAGGAAACAAGATGAATCGACACAATGGACTTCTCAGAGTCTTTTAGGCAATTGCTGGGAAGCAAGCTGTGTTGTGGTCTTCTGTCCTTCCTTGACACTTCAGCAGACTTGACTTTTTTTAAAATATTCAGCAAAAATCTGGTCCCTTCCTCCAGAAGGTAAAACACCCACATGCGCTGACTCACAACCAGAAAACTTTTTTTTCCTGCCCATCCAGGTGCTCTGTTACTACTGGGCTTGTCCAATCAAAAGAATGCTAGTCACTTTTTTGCCCTTGTTACCAGGGCTTCTACTCTAAGCCTAACCCGAGCCATGTGACAAACAGCAACATTGCTGCTAATCCGGCTCCCTCTTGATTAAAAAACTGATCCAACATTTATTTAGCTTAACTATAAATTTCTTTAAAAATGTTTTTTAACAAAACAGAATCAGTTTCATAACACTGTCTAGACAGAGTAGCTTTAATCTCAATGTAATTCTTATACATTTACTGCCAATCATTATTCCACCATCAACACACTGCCTCGAAGGGCAGCAACGGGTTCATGGCTCTCATTAATGTTACAAGGAACTAATAGCAAGTGCAGAGTGTTCCCTTTCAGAGAAAAGGCATAAATCAAATGTACATGTTTTGAAGAGCACCGTTTTCAGTATCTTCTCTAGGACACAAGTTAACACTGAATATAACCCAATGATTGCTTTGTTGAGAATTCTGTCTCATTCTTCTAATTGTCAGCTTGCTGCATTTTGTGTTTGCCATTTTTAATTTAAACACCAAATTGAAACAAATTATACAGACTGGCAGAACACCACCAAAGCAATAGTCATGGAATGGCAAGAAAGCAATAGACTCTCATTCTATCTGAGAGATAGATAACATCAAAGGCATTGGAGTAAACATAAATGAAATGAAAATATCGGAATCCATAGACAAGAGTTTCAGCAGCAGTGAGAGTGAGGTAATGGTGGGCATGGAGTTGGGTAGCATAACTCCTTAGAGAGGGAAAGGGGTTGGAGGTGAGATTGTAGTTGGAGAGGGCAGAAGAATCAAGGATAAGCATTTTAAGGAATGAGGTAATCATAAAAATTTTGAAGGTGCCAAGAATATCAGAGACAAGAAGAAGTTAGTTTATGGCATCAGCAGGCATTACACTTAGGAGGAGTAATTGAGTGATGAGGAGTTGAGTTGCAAAGGAGACAAGAGACTGACGGTGATTTTCATTGAAGAGATGAGTATGATGAGGCCTCGGGTAAAGGAGAAGCTATAAAATGTTGAAAGGTAAAAGTTGGGGGAAGGGTTTGTCCTTCTCATATTTGGAAAGGACAGAGGGACTAGAGGAGGCTAAAGTAGCTGAGTGGTTATAACGTGAGAAATAGGAACAGGAGTCGGCCATATGGCCCATCAAGCTTGCTCCGCAATTCAGTAAGAATATGCTGAACTCCTACATCAGTTCCACTTTCCTGCCCTATCCCCATATCCATTGGTTCCTTTAGTGCCCAAAAATCTATTGATCTTAGTCTTGAATAGAGACATTTACTAAGCATCCACAGCCCTCTGGGATGGAAAGTTCCAAACATTCACAAACCTCTGAGAGAACAAATTTTTCCTCATCACAGTTGTAAATGGCTGATCCCTTATTCTGAGACTATGACCCCAGTTCCAGATTCTCTAGCCAGGGGAAACATCTTTACTGCATCTACCCTGTCAAACCATCTAAGAATTTCATATGCCTCAATGAGATCACCTGACATTCTTCCATACTCAAGACAATATAGGCCTATTTTACTCAATCTTTTGTCATAGGACAGTCCTCTCATCCCAGGAATCAGTCTAATGAACCTTTGTTAGACCCTGTCTAAAGAAAGTACATCCTTCTTTAGGTAAGGAGACCAAAACAGTTCAGAGTATTCCAGGTGTGGTCTCACCAAGACCCGATATAGGTGCGAAAGGTGTCCAGGGGTCTGTTACTATTTTCAACTGGTCTTATTGTAATAGGGTTTAATTTTAAACACACTGTGTTTTGAGTTCCCCTTTTTGTGAATCCTTGTTCACAACCCTCCAATTGTAAGACAAATAAACCAATTCACACAGGCTTTCTGAGGTTTAAAGAAGAAAGATGAAATTTATTAAACCTTAAATATAAACTCTAATACGGTTAACACCTACAGATATACATTGCGCCCACGCTAGCATGTACATGCGACACACACATACAAATAGGGACAGAAAAGACCAGTAGAACGGTTTGAGGCAATGTCTTGTTACTGTTTCTCGAGTTCGCTGTAGTCCTTGATTGAAGATATGGTCTTGCATTTTGTTAGGGCCCAGTATTCTTCGTAAACCTTGTTCATATAGCAGATTTTTCCCTCTCTGAGTTTACATGTCTTCACGAGATTCAGTTCTGTGGGAAAGGAGGCAGGCAGAGAGGGTTCTGCCTCAGTTCCAGGAACATAGCCTTCACTCCATGAGCACACGGCTTTGACTCTTCAAATCCTCTGTTGGAAGTTCAGTTTCTCTGCAACAGCCAGTTAGCCTTGTGACTAAATCTGGTCTGACCACTTCTGAGTATTGAGGAAGCAACTGCTGAGTCCCCATTGTCTGGTACTATGCAAATGTCCTTCCAGTCAGGGCTTGCAATTTTAAGCTTTTGTTCATGTGGCGAAATAATGTGTGCCTCAGTCTTGAAAGGTGGGGCTTTGCCTGACAAATTGCAGCAAGACTTCTTTACTTTTATACCCCATGCCCCTTGCAATGAAGACTAATCATTTGCCTTCCTAATTGCTTGCTGTACCTGCATGTTGACCTCCTGTTATTCATGTAGAAAGACAATCAGGTCATCTGAATACCAATGTTCATGACTCTTTCACCTTTTAAAAAATATCTACTTTTCCATTCTCCTACCAAAGTGGATAATTTCACACTTTGCAACATTACACTCCATCTACTATACATGGTGTCAGCCTTAGTTCAGTTGGTAGAACTCTTACCTCTGAGCAGAAGGTTGTGGGTTCAAGTCCCACTGCAGGGACCAGATTTTATTCCGGTGACGGGGGTCCTAGCAGCAGGCTGGAAGGTGCAGGGCAGAATCCCTATCACACGGCAGGCTGCCAATTTACTGTTCGCCATCCATTTAAGCGATAAGCTCCCATCCGCAGAGTTGCGCCCCCACCATATTGTTTGCACCCCGCCTCCACCCCATCCCAGCCCCCACAATAATCACCCCCCTGCCTCTGCCCCCACTTACCCCCCTCCCTGTTTCCAGGGGCAGAACAAAATTCAGCCTCAGGACTTGAGTGCAAAAATCAAGGCTGACACTCCAGTGCGGTACTGAGGGAGTTCTGCACTGTTAGAGGTGCCATCTTTCAGATGAGACATTAAACCGAGGCCCTGTGTTCTCTCTCAGGTGAACAAACAAGATCTGATGACACTATTTTGAAGAAGAGCAAGCAAGTTATCCCCATTGTCCTGGACAATACTTATCCCTCAATCAGCATCAGAAAAAACAGACTATCACATTGCTGTTTATAGGAGTTTGTTGTGTGCAAATTGGCTGCTGCATTTCCTGCATTACAATAGTGACTATGCTTCAAAAGTACCTCATTGGATGTAAAGCGATTTGAGAGTCTGGTGGTTGTGATTGGTGCTATATAAATGCAAGTCTTTTTTTCATCTGCTACCTTCTTGCCCAATCACTTAACTGGTCTATAGCCCTTTACAGCTTCTTTAAATCGTCCTCACAGTTTACTGTTCCACATAGCCTTGTATCGTCAGCAAGCGTGGGTCAATTACACTCGGTCCCTTCATCTAAATCATTGATATAGTTTGTAAATAGCTGAGGCCCAAGCACTGAACCTTGCAGCTATCCACTCGTTACACCATGTCATCTTGAAAATGATTGGTTTATTCCTGCTCGCTTTTCTGCCCATTAACCAATCTTCAATCATGTTTTGGTGACAAATCCAGGAGGTCCTTGCAACTGCATCAGACAGCAGGACAGGGAGAAAACTCTGGAGGAGCAGTAAATATTGGAAGGGTAAAAGCACAGAACATCAATTTCTATTGCTCCCCAGGCCTCTTGCTTAAAACAGATCAAGACTAATTTCTACCCCAATGAGGCATAGATATCCCATTGTGATCAGTCCTAAAGTGCAGCCACAAAGCTCAAATTACTGAAAGACATTCGCACTTCCCTTCAGTGTTAATCAACCTGCAATGAAAGGGAAAAAAAATATTTTCCTTTGTGATTCTGGCTAAAATCAGATGGGATTGTGGCAGAAAAAGCAGGAAAATGGAGCAGTGATGCTTATTGTCATCTTCTGCCCAGACCTCGATTTCTTTCCCCTACCCCCAATGCTGGCCACCCCTACCCTTTGCTCCTTTAAACAGGTCATTATCACTCACTGCGGAAAAAGTTCTTACTCATATTCCCCCTGCATCTCTTGCCCAAAACCTTCAATCTGTGTCCCCTAGTTCTTGTACCATTAATTAATGGGAAGAGTTTTTCCTTGTCTAACTTATTTAATCCTGTCGTAATCTTGTATGGCCATGTGAGCCGCATGGAAGATGGCAGGATCCCCAAAGATACATTGTACAGCGAGCTCGCCACTGGTATCAGACCCACCGGCCGTCCATGTCTCCACTTCAAAGATGTCTGCAAACGCGACATGAAGTCCTGTGACATTGATCACAAGTCGTGGGACTCAGTTGCCAGCGTTCGCCAGAGCTGGCGGGCAGTCATTAAGGCGGGGCTAAAGTGTGGCGAGTCAAAGAGACTTAGCAGTTGGCAGGAAAAAAGACAAAAGCGCAAGGGGAGAGCCAACTGTGTAACAGCCCCAACAATCAAATTTTTCTGCAGCACCTGTGGAAGAGCCTGACACTCTAGAATTCTCCTTTATAGCCACTCCAGGCGCTGCTCCACAAACCACTGACCACCTCCAGGCGCTTACCCATTGTCTCCCGAGACAAGGAGGCCAAAGAAGAATCTTGTACACCTCTATCAAATCTCCCCTCAGTCTCCCTTGCTCCAGGGAGAACAACCCTAGCTTTTCCAACCTAACCTTGTAACAAAAATCCTCCATCCCTGGAACCATTCTGGTAAATCTCCTCTGTACCCTCTCAAGGATCCTCACATCCTTCTTAAAGTGTGGTGACCAGAACTGGACACAATACTCTAGTTGGGGCCTAACCAGAGCTTTATAAAAGGTTCAGCATAACCTCCCTGCTTTTGTACTCTATGCCTCTATTTATGTAGACCAAGATCCCATATGCTTTACTAACCATTCTTTCAACATGTCCTGCCATTTTCAAAGATCAATGCACATGCACCCCCAGGTCCCTCTGTTCCTGCACATTCTTTAAAACTGCGCCATTAAGTCTATATTGCATCACCCTAACCCTACTGCCAAAATGTATCACTTCACACTTGTCTATATTAAATTCCATCTGCCACTTGTCTGCCCGCTCTGCTAGCCTATCTATGTCCTGTTGCAGGCAGTTTGTATCATCCTCGCTGTTTGCTCGTCCACCAATTTTAGTATCATCAGCAAATTTTGAGATTCTACTCTGTATTCCAAGATCCAGGTCATTTATATATCGCAAAAAAAGCAGTGATCCTGGCACTGTCCCTTGGGGAATACTACTGTCGACCATCTTCCAGTCTGAAAAACAACCATTTACCACAACTCGCAGTTTTCTGTCCTTAAGCCAATTTTTTTTAAAATCCATCTCCAAATTCACATTAATTTACCACCTGCCTTCCTACTTTCAAAAGCCTACTTTCTCTTCAACTCTTCTTTTGACCCAGTACATTAATCCTTCATAATCTTAAAAGACATCTTCCCCATTCTTTCTCTCCCATTCTGCATTTATTTTCTTCTCTTTGTAAAGTGCTTGGAGACATCATTTTTACACAAAACAGTATAAATATGGGTTGCTCTTAAAAGCACACAATTTTTGCTGAAAATTGCTTAGCAAATATTTCATCATGTTTGCCAGATTGTAATGTAATTTATATCAAGATATATCAATTCAGATAAATCAATTCAAAATCACTAAGAAGGTATTGATGTATAGAGATAGTGACTCTTGAAATATATATCTTTGCTTATTGAAGCTCAAGTTCAATTTCAACTGTAGGGCCTTGGAGACAAAAGCCAAAACTGAAACTCAGATAAACTGGGACTTATATGCTACCTTATCAATCCTACATGCAATAAAACTCTGAAGGAATGATTCACTTCAAAATATTTCACTTTGTTGCAAGATTGGTAATACAAATCATGCACCTCTCAGCACTTTGATACAAGAATAAACTCTCGCACAGATAATACTCTTTGTAATGCAATAATCTATTTCTTCCACAGTTTTCTGTGTTATTGCCTCAAAGATGCTTTTGATAAAGAGCCGATGTGATGCCCATTCATTTAACATACAAGAGGCACACTGTGCTCCTGTAGATATTGGTGAGTGTTGCAGTCAGTATTGAGGACAGCTGGTTAATTAAAATACAAGTGGTATGTCTCCCAACTGGTGTAATGATGAACAAAATATAGTCTTCCACGTGTTTCAGATAGTGTCTTGACAAAAACAAGTAAGCTAACAGTGAAATTCAGTGTAAAGAAGAACAAACGTGCATTTGTACAGGACCTTTCACATTCTCAGTGTGCCCCAAAACACTTCTTGATGAAATTTTTTTAAAGTGTGGTCTCTATTGTTATGTAGACAAACATGTCAGCCAACGAATGATCTGGTGTCAGAGCTGGGGTAGTACATTATAAATTATAATTTATAAATAACCAGATATGTTTTTACAACACTTTCCATTAGCCAAATATAGGTTGGAATAGGATATGTGTTTTGTCGTTGATAAATCTATGGCATATTGACTACGAAGTTTGTCCAAGAATTAAAACAAAGATCAGCTTTGTACCAATTGGCTCACATGTTCAGTTAGTCTATAAATAAATCAATATTCTTGGCTACACAGCTGCTTTGGATGCAATGAAGATAAGAAAGAATCTCATTAGAAGCCAACTGCCAGCAATAGTTCACCCAGGTATACACAGGTCACACTTCAAACAAATAGGCATACTTTGAACTATTCTTTCAAGACTGTCATTGTTCACCTTTAATTATTCACTTCATTATTGCTTGAATAAAATCAGTTTGATGTTGACATTTTGCTACCACTGTCCACATTTTGTATTTTGATTCTCCTTTTAAAGTTATTTCTATATTAAGTGAAGCTCTTGTTGATGGCAGAGCTTCAGCAATTCATAGAAAATAAACAGCACAGGAATTTATCTTTGTAAAATTAATTTAGCACCATATTTATTTTTGAATACCTTGTTCAGAAAGGACTAAATGAAAAAAATATTGTGGGAGGGGAGCACACAGCATATATAAAAAACATACCGATCTGAAAGCATAGACAGTTCTAAATAATGCTTTGGAGAATCCAGTGGGTTTTGAGTGAGAATTTTGTAAAGTGTTTTCTTAAAGAATAACAAGCTTTTTGAGAATGCAAAATAACATATTTTCGAATGTTCTGTATTGATGCTTCCAAGCAGTGAGGAACACAAGGATATTGTCGAACACAAAACTGGAACTGGATCTGTGTTATTGCCGAAAGCGCAGACTCAGTGGCAGATGACATGGCCAATGATTTCCTCAGCAGTTAAAGTCAAACAAAGAAAAGTCTGACAGCTGCTCATCTACTAAGCAGCATACTGCTAAAGTAACTGCAAAGGGAAGGAGAGCCATCAGGCAAGATCACAGGATATTTATAGCCTTGCTTGAAGCCTACTCAGGACAACCCAGAGCTGCTGCAAAGGTAGATCATGAAGCCAGGAGGAGCATTAGGAAGACGGATCAGTGGTTTGCAGTCATCTGCAAGGATGAGCACTTATGTCAATTATGGTCAAAAGGGTTCTTCTGGTCTAGTGCTACTGACTGATTTGTCTGCTGCCATCCTAAAATTCACGAGGGCATCCTTGAGGTCCGGAGAGTAAGGATGCAGTAAGAATATATCTGCATGGAATGTAATGCATAGATCAAAAGCCTTGATGAATAGTTTGGATGGAGAAAGTGGACTCCATACTACATAGCCTATTTAATCACAGCATAACAAGTGTGGATGGCATTCATGCTGAATTTTTTTAAGCTGCTCCAGGCAGGTGAGTGTGAATTTCTCAGTAGCTTATATTAGAGACTCTTAAACATGGTGACAGATTTCTGTATGTGTCTAAACCTGATTGATTAAAAGTAACAATGAAATTGACCCAAGATACCATTAAAAGTTTCAGATCTGCCATAGATATTGTCTTGAGGCTAATGGCATTGTTCAGTGCCATAAGCAGACTCTGTGTCCTGTGTCCTGGAGTTAACTCACATTGCACAATACCTACTTATAGGATAGTGAAACCCAGGGAATTTAACAACGCACCTACCTTGTCATAAAAATTAGATACCATATCCTTCATGCATGCCTTTCATCAATCGTCTAGTACATGGAACTGATACACACTGGTGAAATTAGGTCAATGTAAGATCAAGAAGCTGGTTTATCTTTCAGGACTGAGCAAGATAGTATTTCCAGAATTTTTAAAAATACCTTCAGGGCAAAATTCGATAGTGCCTGAAAACAGGCACAGGAATCACAATGCATGATTAACCCACGCCCTTTCCTTCCAATGCAGGCAGCACGCAAATTTCCTAAAAGGCTAGCACAAGTTCAAGCTAGCATGCACTACTTAAAGGGGAGGAGCATTTTGACTAGAATGATGCTGGAAGCCATTCTAGAAATAAGTTCAACCTGGGAAAGACACTGGAATGGCACAAAATGGCAGAAAGTGGGCTTCAAGGTTCTCTGATACAACACCGGAGGCCTTGGTGCAGGAGGTTGACAGGAGGAGAGAGGTCCTTTATAGACAGGGAACCAGGAGGCCCTCCAGGAATACACTGTGATGGTAGTGGGAGCAGACAATTGTTGCAATCAGTGCCAGCAATGTAGCCCTGAGAACCTGGATGCAGTGTCGCAAGAGGTTCAGCAACCTGATCAGAGACACCAGCAGCAGCGGCAGAGGATAAAAAGAGAGAAAGAGTGGGAGAACAATGTGGACCTGATCAGAGACACCAGCAGAAGTGGCAGAAGATAAGAGAGAGAGAGAGAAAGAGAGACACAGCATGCACAGAAACAGCGCAGACCTGTTCAGTATATTTCCAAAAAAGCAAGGAATGATGTCAGAGGACAGCAGTTGGTGATTGGTTGTTAAATTGGTTGTTAAACCATAAAATTTCAATCGGGGTAAGTATGACAATAAGGGAATTAATAAGAGTGTTAGCATAGAGTAGGTCTGGAGGCAGTAATTAAAATTAATATTTTAAATAATGTACAAACTAGATTCTAAAAGAGTGAATAAAGATTTTTTTTAGATTATAGATGGGCAGCCGAGACCTGTTGTTTGCAATTCCTGCACCACGTGAGAACATCAGGACACTTCATGTGTTTTTGGGGACCATGTTTAGATTAGATTAGAGATACAGCACTGAAACAGGCCCTTCGGCCCACCGAGTCTGTGCCGAACATCAACCACCCATTTATACTAATCCTGCACTAATCCGATATTCCTACCAAACATCTCCACCTGTCCTGATATCTCCCTACCACCTACCTATACTAGTGACAATTTATAATGGCCAATTTACCTATCAACCTGCAAGTCTTTTGGCTTGTGGGAGGAAACCGGAGCACCCGGAGAAAACCCACGCAGACACAGGGAGAACTTGCAAACTCCACACAGGCAGTACCCGGAATCGAACCCGGGTCCCTGGAGCTGTGCGGCTGCGGTGCTAACCACTGCGCCACTGTGCCGCCCTGTGTGCAGGAAGTGTCTCCTGCTGCTTGAGCTGGAGCTCAGGACTTCCGAGCTAGAGAGGCACTGCAGAGCAACAGGGAGGATGAGAGTTTCCTGGATCATACCTTCCAGGAGGTCGTCACCCGACAACCAGTGAGAGTTCAGGATAGTAGATGGGGGAGGCTATCCAGAAGAGTAGGAAGAGGCAGGAAATGCAGGAGTCTTCAGGGTGTGTGCTACTCTCAAACCAGTACTCAGATATGGAGACTGCTGCGAGTGATGATGCCTTGAAGGACTGCGATCCAGAACATTGCACCAAAGGACAGCACAGCAAAGAGTACAAATGCAGTTGCTATAGGGGAGTCCATATTTAGGGGGACAGATAGACATTTCTGTAACCATCATCATAAGGCTCGCATGGTGTGTGGCCTTCTTGGTGCCAGGATAAAGGACATCATGGAGAGGGTGCAGAATAATCTGCAGGGAGAGGGGAGTGAGCCAGAATTTATGGTACAGCTCATACCAATGATATAGAGAGATCAAGTATCGAGGTCCTACAGACAGATTTTCAGGAGCTAAGGATGAAGTTAAAAAGTAACACCTCAAAGATAGTAATCTCTGGATTACTCCCAGTGCCCTGCACTAACGAGAGTAGAAATATGAAAATAGGGAGTATCAATGCGTAGCTTGAGGCATGGTTCAGGGTATAGGGCTTCAGATTTTTGGGACATTGAGACCAGTTATGGGACGGAAGTCACCTATTCAAAAGGAACGGGTTGCACCTCAACACAATTGGGACCAATGTGCTCATGGAGAGGTTCACTAGTGTTGTTGGGGACGGTTTAAACTAAATTGCCAAGGGGATGGGCACCAGCATATCAAAGTAGAAAAGAAAAATAAGGTGCATAAAGGAGTGAGAGTGTTGGATAGCACTAGTGAAGAAAGTAGTACCATATTAGAAAGGAGCAGACTAAGAAGGACTATGAGGTATAGAAAGACAGATTTAGAATTCATGTAGGTAACGCACAAAGAATAAGGTTGGAGAGCTTCAGGCACAAATACCCAGATCAGAATATGATGTAGTGGCAATAATGGAAACGTGTCTTAAAATGGTGAGAACTGGGTGCTTAATATTCAGGGATACAAAGTGCTCAGAAAAGATAAGGAAGGGAACAAAAGGGAGTTAAGTGGCAGTACTGATTAGGGAAAGCATTGCAGTGTTGGAAAGGGAGAATGTCCTTGAGGGAAGCAAAGGCAGAATCCATTTGGTTAGAGTTGAGCAGCAAAAAGGATATGATCACATGACTGGGGGTATTCTATAGACTATTGCGTGTCCTTTGCCTCTCCTCATCCTCCACGTCTGAAGGCTTGAGGCTCTAGGTCGAGGACTTGTTGGGGGAAGAGTACTTGGTCTCATGGAGGTACCTGTCCATTCTGGCTCATGTGATGCTGGCTGTTCTCTAGAGAGCAGAAGTGAAGGCGTAGCATAGTTGTGCTGTTGCTAGGTTTCCAGACTGCACCGTTTGATTCTGGCCAAAGTCTGCGAGCGGGTTCCGATCCTTGGAGATTTCCTCTTGGTAATACTCTCATGGATGGTTATAATGTTGAAGTCCTTACGCACTGGTAGTCCTGCCACTCCTGGTCCGCTCGTGTCTACGAGGTAAAATGTTAGTGGTTTCAATGCCGACTTGCCATAGCTGCATTGCATTGTTAGTGTGCCACTGCAAGGAATGGGTGACCCATTGTATGCAGATAACTTGGCAGTTGTCAGTTGTATCATTGATTTCCAACGACTCCGGTACATATCTTTGAGTATTCAGACTGGTAGGATATTTGCACTAGCGCCAAAGTCAATCTTGACCCTGAGTGTATGTTTGCCAGCTTTCTTTGGGCACGTGATGTTAATAGTGGCAAAAGTTTCCAGTTGTTTGACTTCATCAATGTGATGTGTCAGGCTTACAATGTGGAACGCCTGTTCATCTTCTGGCTGAGAATTACTTCTGTCTGGGTCTTGTCTCAGGTGTGTTTCACTGTGGGCTTCGTGTACCAGCTTACGTGTATGCAGGTCTCTGGTGCTTTCCTTGCTGCTGTTGCCCTGTTGCTGTGCCTGTTGTCTGTTTGTTTATGTCCTGCTGTGACTCCTGGCCATGTCTTTGGAGCCAGATTTCTTGCCTAGATGGGCCCAGTGTCCTTTTGCACCACACACCTTGCACAGGTCATGAAATGCAGGGCAATTTCACCGTGAGTGGGACAGATCACACTTACCACACAGCTTGCTTGCTCTTTACGACCTGGTTATGGCGCCGATACTGTTGGCTAGCTACAATGGCTTCATATTTCCTGCCATCATCCAGCAGCACATCAATGCTATGACCTTTCTTTTTCCCCAAGAGGCTTTTCTGAAATGCTTCAACGAGTGTTGATACAATCACTAGCTCCATTATTCGGTCCGACAGCTCAGTTTCTGAGAAGTCGCATTCGTTACCCTTACTACAGCATCGACTGATGAGCTGGTCTATTGAAGCCTGTGGCTGTTGCCTGTAGGACATCAATTCCAGGCGGTGAATTGTGAAATTCACTCATAATGGGAGCTGATCTTCTAGCACTTTCCATATCTTTTTGGGATCTTTCTGGTCCTCTTCAGAAAATCCAGAGGTGTTGATTCTGTGTAATCCCTCATTTCCAACTATTTAACAGCCTGTTTTCATGGTTCTACAATTATTTGGTCTGTGAAGAATAACTGCATTCTTTGTTTGAACAGTTGGAACTTGAATTGGCTATCCAAGGCCTTCCAATTCACGCTGTGAAATTTGGTATCCATATTTCTGCCATTCTTTTGCTTTAAAACTTGCTTTAAGACTTGTTCTATGACTCTGCACTGTTTCCCCTTTAAGAGACTCTATTTATACAAGCTGCTTTGATTGACAGGAGCCGGTGTTCGCTAGTGCTGTGTATTTATCTTGCTTCCAGCATTTAAGCCTGTTCTGTTACACAGCTGTTCAATAGACAGCTCAAAGTGTTTTTTTTTTAAAAAGTGTTTTTATGTTCTTCAAACTCGAGTGGCTTTCATTTTTTTTTACTGTAGCTTCGTGAATGGAAGCTGTTAAACACTCTCGAGTAGTTTTATGGTTTTTGTAAAACTTTGGCTGTGTGGAAGAAGGCTCTGCAATGATCTGGGTTTTCCTGTGTTTTTTCGAACAGACACGTCCTGTAATGGCACCAACCTCAATCAGCTCAGGAAAGGAGCCCGGTCTTCCACATTTTTTTTCTAAATGGAGCTTTTGGGGAAAAAAATCTTTTGAAAGACTTCAAAGCTTTTTTTTTAAAGCAGTAACCTTCACCCGTCGGCAGAATGACTCACCCAATTTACTTGCAGCCTGTTGTTCTGCGTTCTGTCATCTACAGCTTGAGGTAAGTTCTTTTTTCACTGTTTGAGCCAGTATTTTGTTTAAACATTCTCTCTAGTGGCTGTAGGAAGGCTCTTTTTCAAGGCTGTTTTACCCGTGGTCTTCAAGTTTGACTTTTTTTTTCTCACCACAGCTGCCACCATATAATGAGTTCTTTTATGTTGTCTGAGGCAACATAAATGAGATGCATGGAGTCCAGTTGGTTGAAGATCTCAAACAGGTTTATTTACAGCTGGACGATTATATACAGTACAGAGCTAACTATTTACAGAACCTTACTCTGGGTGTTATGGTTGCAGAGTGACACTCGCTCCAAGTCACATGACTGTGTCCTGATACTTGGCTCATTAGCATACTAAGATCTTGAAGGGACATCACTCTGTGGTGGCACTACTCAGTTAAAGAGCTGCCAGCCTTTGACTGGCAGGCAGCTCTTAGCAGCAGGGACTTCCGTCACCCGGGTCCTTAATCCCAGAGAAAGCCTGCCGCTGTCGACTTAAATATCTAATTGGCAAGTAATGCAGCAGGCCTTTCCCAGAGGAGGTAATGCGGGGCTCTCGACGGTGCTTTCGTCAGTGGTCAAGACACCAGTTGCCAAGACAAAATCATGGCCACTATTGCTCCTTGAGGTTGAGATAAGTGAATTGGTCCCTGAAGTCCGTGGGTGAATATGGCCTCCTGCACAGAGCCATTCTCCCCCTCCTCCCTCTTCAAGCAGCTTGTCCTCCTCTGTGCCACCTTTGCTAATTCTCCCTGTTATGCTGCAGGTTGAGGGGGTTGGAACCGACAGCACCGTGACTGGGAGTAAGTGGTCCGAGCAGAACATTTGACATGAGAACCAAGGCCTTCACCACATGCCCTATAGGCTTCAGAAATTTTGATTAGCAGTATAAACCTCCAAACACTTCTACTAATTCAGCAACTGCCAGCAGAAATCAATCAGCAACTAACCCAAAGTTGGTTGATGACCCCTTTGGAGAGCCTTGGTCTGGGGTATGGTGGGTGAAGGTGGGGGAGGGGGGCATTGGGAGGAGGGTCCTTCTTGTTGTTGAATACATGTTCAGCTGCACAAGGATAAGAGAGGGTGTTAGCTGGAGCATCCAGGTCAAAAATGGCACCACTGGTGCCAAATCAGATTTACAAGCTAACTCATGTCATGATCTGTAGGTATGCCGATGGGTGAGGGGTACCTAGAAGGACAAGGGCAGCAGATGCATGTGAACACCACCACCTGCAAGCTCCCCTATAAGCCACACACCATACTGAATTAGAACTATATCACTGTTCCTGTCACTGGGTCAGAAACCTGGAATTTCCTTCCTAACAGCACTGTAGGTGTTTATACACCAGATGTACAGCAGTGGTTCAAGAAGGCGGCTCACCACCACCTTCTCAAGGGCAATTAGGGATGGGCAACAAATTCTGCCCTTGCTAGCAATGCTCACATCCCATGAAAGAATTAAAAAGAAAGGGGCATGCTGCCAGTGCCTGTACTGGTGACCTACCTAAAATAGCTTTTTTGAATCCAGAATGGCACCTACATCACCGAAAATATGGATGCTACACAACTGAATTTTGCTGCACTTCTATAATACTTGCAAGGCAACAAAATTATTTTGAATAAGAGGTTAGAAGGTCACTTAATTTTTCCTTTCTGGACAATCTCTAGGTGTGAAAACTGGTGAGCTATATTTCAATTTCTAGCCCAGGCCAAGCACTGCTTCTCACATTTTTTGTGAAACTGACTGACAATGCATTTTATTCTTCTTAGCATAGAAAGAGGGGCTTGATTTCTGTTTCCTGCCCCTTTTCAAGGCCTGATCAGTACAGCTGCCAAATCAAGTTTGATACCCTGCTCCAAAACAGCAGATGCTCAACAAGCTATCCTAGCAACTGAACCCTGCTAAATAGAATCAACTGAACAATATTGGTGTGGATGTTTGCTGGAAGTTTTGACATGAGACAACAACTGCTCCTATTGTCCCAAATGTTAAGGAACATAGGTCCAATTGTTTCGCTTAATTGCAAAACTTTGTTCGCCTTAGCTGCAAGTGGACATTTAACCCTTTAACACAATCATTTCAATATAACCAGTTTCTCAATCAAAAAAGTAAAAAAAAAAGTCTTGATACCTGTTCGATGCCAATGGACAAGTCAGTGATTTTCAGTAGCCCAGAGCATTCTCCGGCAATTTTAATTCAACAAGTGATTGTTCACCCCAAATTTAAATTTCTCCATACAGGAGACAGACAAAATAACAAATAGCAGATTGTTATAATTGAGATGTTGCAGTAGCTTCTTATTCATTCATTTTCCAGAATTTTGAGATGAAAGAGCAGTAGAGATACCAATGGGCTTCAAGGTACCCGAGGCTGCACATTCTGATGGAAGGCGAAATAGTTGCTCTCAGTAAAGTGCTTAGTGAGATGTACACAGGTTATGATCCCATCTCTTGTCAGACCACAACTAACTTTTACTATATCTTCCTTATATATTGTTCTAGCATATCCCACTGAAGTAGAATAAAGAAACTTTTCAGACAGAAGGTAAGGAATTGCCTTTCAGTACTGTGCTACTGTAGTCTATGTTCACATTTGTGCATAACCCTGTGATCACAGAAGCAACTGTAACCTTTCAATTCCTTCCAATCTTTGAGAGAGGAATTTTCTTCATTTTGGGGACTATTTGCTTACATAAAAACAGCCACTGTGTTTAAAAATGTACTGTATTGTGGTACCGCACCACTACCTCTCTTAACCCCTTCAATGTCCCTAAATTGTCAGACTACACAAGAACACAAGAAATAGGAGCATGAGTAGACCATATGGCCCACCGAGCATGCACCACCATTCAATACGATCATGGCTCATCTTAGGCTTCAGCTCCACTTTCCCACCTGCTCACCATATCCCTGGATTCCCTGAGAGACTAAAAATCTGTCTATCACAGCCTTAAATATATTCAATGATGGAGCATCCACAACCCCCTGGGTTAGAGAATTCCAAGATTCATAACCCTTTTGAGTAAAGTAATTTCTCCTCATCTCAGTTTTAAATGGTCAACCACTTATCCTGAGATTGTGTCCCCATGTTTTAGATTCCCCGATCAGCAGAAACAATCTCTCAGTTTCTACACTATCCTGCCCTTCAGAATCTTGTATTTTTAAATGAGAGCACCTCGCGTTCTTCTAACTCTTGAGAATACAGGCCCAATTTACTCAGCCTCTCATCATAGACAACCCCCTCATCCCAGGGACCAATTTAGTGAAGCTTCGCTGTACTGCCTCCAATGCAAGTATATCCTTTCTTAAATGTGGAGACCAAAACTGCACACAGTACTCCAGATGTGGTCTCACCAAAACACAGTTCAATTGAAGCAACTACTTGTCTGATATCCAGTACTGGATGAGCAGAAATATCCTCCAACTAAATATTGGGAAGACCAAAGCCAGTCTTCAGTCCCCACTATAAACTCCTTTCCTTAGCCACTTACTATTCTTCTTCCTGGTAACTCTCTGAGGCTGAACCAGACTGTTTGCAAACTTGGTGTTGTATTTGATCTCAAGCTGAGCTTCCAACCCCATATCCGTGCCAACATTAAGACTGCCTATTTTCAAACCCAATAACAACTCCCAACTCCATCCCTGGCTCAATTCATCTGTGTCTAAAACCCTCATCTATGCCTAAAACCCTCATCTATGCCTTTGTTACCTCCAGGCTTGACTATTCCACTGCACTCCTGGCTGGCTTCCCATCTTCCACCCTCTATAAACTTAAATTCATCCAAAATTCTGCTGTCCATATTTTAACGCACGCCAAGTTCTGTTCACCCATTGCACCTGTGCTTGCTGACCTACATTAACACCCAGTTAAGCAACACCTCAATTTTAAACTTCTTATCCTTGTTTTCAAATCTCTCCATGGCCTCACCCCTCCCTATCTCTGTGACATCCTACTGCCCTGCAACCCTCTGAGATAGCTGCATTCCTCCAATTTTGGCCTCTTGCACATCCCTGATTTTAACCACTCCAGCATTGGCAGCCATGTATTCAGCTGCTAAGGCCTTAAACTCTGGAATTCCTTCCCTCAATCTCTCCACCTTTTTACTTTTCTTTCTCCTTTGAGAGGCCCCTTAAACTCTACCTTTTTGACTAAGCTTTTGATCATCTGCTCTAAAATCCTCTTATGTGGCTCAGTATCAAATCTTGTTTGATAAAACTCCTGTGAAGCACCTTGGATCATGCGCTATATTAAAGACACTACATAAATGCAAGTTGTTATTGAGCACTTTGAAACATTTCTATGATCTGATGAGGTACTACATAAATTTATTTATTTCTCTTGTTATTCATTCTACCAAATTTGTAATGATATTGTCCAAAATATTAGTCAGTTAAATAAGGCAGTTAACTCAATATATTACCACTTGTTGGTAATAGATTTAAGGTAAAGGGCAGGAGGTTTAGAGGGGATTTGAGGAAAAAAAATTTCACTCAGAGGTTGGTTGGAATCCGGAACGCACTACCTGAAGAGATGGTAGAGGCAGGAATGCTCACAACATTTAAGAAGTATTTAGATGAACACTTGAAATACCATAGCATACAAGGCTACAAGCCAAGTGCTGGAAAATGGGATCAGAATAGTTAGGTGCTTGATGGCCGGCACAGACACAATGGGCCGAAGGACCTGTTTCTGTGCTGTATAACGCTATAATTTTATGACTCTATGTTCTGATGAAACGTCACAGACCTGAACTCTGTTTCTCTCTCCACAGATGCTGCTAGACTTGCTGAATCTTTCCAGCACATTCTGTTTTTATTTTATATTACCACTTGAGTTCATCAATACAGTCGTGAATGTAGCATTCGATCCTATTATACTTCTTAGATTGCGCAGTCATGAATTTAAATGGTATCCTCATGCCTGGAGATATTATTAAAATCCTAGCTTTAAAAAAAACACTCCTGTTATTTAAAAAAAAATATCTGATCTGCAGAATCATTGGGTATTGAATTAATAATGCAATCAGTATTTTCTCTCAGATTGCTGAACATTTGGGTTTTGCCAGAATGTAATGTCAGGGGGACAAAGTTACATTCAAGAAAATAATTGTAACTAGCTTTAGTTTAGCTATGAGTTTGTGTATATTACAAATGTTACTAATCAAGAACACAGATCGACATGAAATCCAACAACTATTATTCAAAACCAAGCAAACTTGGATAATGACCCTAAAATTTCATAGGGAATGTTTGCTGTAACTTTGGCAGGAGATCTGCAGGATCTCTAAATAAACTATATGAAACTGTTTTTGGCTATTCTCTGGGGTTTTGCCAATCTCCCACCAAAGATACAGCAGGAGATTGGGAGAACTGCCACAGCCATCAGAGCCATCGATGTATCATCATCAAAAATAGCATTAAAAAATGCAAATTCTATTTTTAGGAACATTGTCGAGAATTTCTTTTCTTTTGGGCCTCCTTATCTCGAGAGACAATGGATACGCGCCTGGAGGTGGTCAGTGGTTTGTGAAGCAGCGCCTGGAGTGGCTATAAAGGCCAATTCTGGAGTGACAGGCTCTTCCACAGGTGCTGCAGAGAAATTTGTTTGTTGGGGCTGTTGCACAGTTGGCTCTCCCCTTGCGCCTCTGTCTTTTTTCCTGCCAACTACTAAGTCTCTTCGACTCGCCACAATTTAGCCCTGTCTTTATGGCTGCCCGCCAGCTCTGGCGAATGCTGGCAACTGACTCCCACGACTTGTGATCAATGTCACACGATTTCATGTCACGTTTGCAGACGTCTTTATAACGGAGACATGGACGGCCGGTGGGTCTGATACCAGTGGCGAGCTCGCTGTACAATGTGTCTTTGGGGATCCTGCCATCTTCCATGCGGCTCACATGGCCAAGCCATCTCAAGCGCCGCTGACTCAGTAGTGTGTATAAGCTGGGGGTGTTGGCCGCTTCAAGGACTTCTGTGTTGGAGATATAGTCCTGCCACCTGATGCCAAGTATTCTCCGAAGGCAGCGAAGATGGAATGAATTGAGACGTCGCTCTTGGCTGGCATACGTTGTCCAGGCCTCGCTGCCGTAGAGCAAGGTACTGAGGACACAGGCCTGATACACTCGGACTTTTGTGTTCCGTGTCAGTGCGCCATTTTCCCACACTCTCTTGGCCAGTCTGGACATAGCAGTGGAAGCCTTACCCATGCGCTTGTTGATTTCTGCATCTAGAGACAGGTTACTGGTGATAGTTGAACCTAGGTAGGTGAACTCTTGAACCACTTCCAGAGCGTGGTCGCCAATATTGATGGATGGAGCATTTCTGACATCCTGCCCCATGATGTTCGTTTTCTTGAGGCTGATGGTTAGGCCAAATTCATTGCAGGCAGACGCAAACCTGTCGATGAGACTCTGCAGGCATTCTTCAGTGTGAGATGTTAAAGCAGCATCGTCAGCAAAGAGGAGTTCTCTGATGAGGACTTTCCGTACTTTGGACTTCGCTCTTAGACGGGCAAGGTTGAACAACCTGCCCCCTGATCTTGTGTGGAGGAAAATTCCTTCTTCAGAGGATTTGAACGCATGTGAAAGCAGCAGGGAGAAGAAAATCCCAAAAAGTGTGGGTGCGAGAACACAGCTCTGTTTCACACCACTCAGGATAGGAAAGGGCTCTGATGAGGAGCCACCATGTTGAATTGTGCCTTTCATATTGTCATGGAATGAGGTGATGATACTCAGTAGCTTTGGTGGACATCCGATCTTTTCTAGTAGTCTGAAGAGACCACGTCTGCTGACGAGGTCAAAGGCTTTGGTGAGATCAATGAAAGCAATGTAGAGGGGCATCTGTTGTTCACGGCATTTCTCCTGTATCTGACGAAGGGAGAACAGCATGTCAATAGTCGATCTCTCTGCACGAAAGCCACACTGTGCCTCAGGGTAGACGCGCTCGGCCAGCTTCTGGAGCCTGTTCAGAGCGACTCGAGCAAAGACTTTCCCCACTATGCTGAGCAGGGAGATTCCACGGTAGTTGTTGCAGTCACCGCGGTCACCTTTGTTTTTATAGAGGGTGATGATGTTGGCATCGCGCATGTCCTGGGGTACTGCTCCCTCATCCCAGCACAGGCATAGCAGTTCATGTAGTGCTGAGAGTATAGCAGGCTTGGCACTCTTGATTATTTCAGGGGTAATGCTGTCCTTCCCAGGGGCTTTTCCGCTGGCTAGGGAATCAATGGCATCACTGAGTTCCGATTTGGTTGGCTGTATGTCCAGCTCATCCATGACTGGTAGAGGCTGGGCTGCATTGAGGGCAGTCTCAGTGACAGCATTCTCCCTGGAGTACAGTTCTAGGTAGTGCTCAACCCAGCGGTCCATCTGTTTGCGTTGGTCAGTGATTATGTCCCCCGATTTAGATTTGAGGGGGGTGATCTTCTTGATGGTTGGCCCAAGAGCTCTCTTCATGCCATCATACATTCCTCTGATGTTTCCAGTGTCTGAGGCCAGCTGAATATGACTGCATAGGTGTTGCCAGTAGTCGTTTGCGCAACGCCTAGCTGTTCTTTGTGCAGTACTTCTGGCTGCTTTAAGTGCTGCGGATGTTAAATCGCTGGGGGCTTTCTTGTAGTTCAAAAGTGCAATGCGCTTAGCGGCTATGACAGGTTCCAGCTCTTCATTATGAGATTGAAACCAGTCTGCATTTCTCTTCGCACTTTTGCCGTAGGTGGTCAAAGCTGACTCATAGATGGCGTCTCTGATGTGGGCCCACTTGGTCTCAGCATCCCCTGTGGGAGTGTTTTGAATAACCAATTGTTTTTCCCTCAAGTGATCCATTTGTTGGTTCAAGGTCACAACAATGCAGATAACAAACTGCAGAAGTAGGTCAGTCCATTGGTAGATGGTCTATGGGGTCCAGCACATTATATTTAGATGCCACTTTTTGCCAGAGCACTAAGTCTAACTCAATAATTCTTGTGTGGTGTGATGAGTTTGCAAAAGAGTCTGATCTGAATGTGACAGTGTGTTGGAATGACACTGTATGTTATTGCACAACGTTTATCAAAATTTAGACTCTAGTACAATTTAATCAATATTCTAAAATGCAAATTTTGACAAACAGAACAGAACATTCCAATATTTGATGCCTGATCTTTGACACATTAGCTGTTCTCAGTAAAGCATTGCTGGCACTACAGCTGTCTTTAGCATCTCTGAACAGGATTGAGGAGAAGAACATTTTTGTTCCTGATCACCAGTCAATGACCCCTGCTTGACCTGCCCATTTGCTAGTTCATGGCAGGATGGGATTCTCTGCGATTAACCGCTCCAAATGTTTGAATAGCGTGTTGATATCACTGTCCATGGGTACCCTTGTGAAGAATAATCATTTGGGTGAGGTACAACAGTGCTACAGTCATCTACATAGTCATACCTTACCATAAGCCACAATCTTTACAGTGGTGGGAGGACAAGGAGGCCAAAACAAAGTTATGATCAGCAAGATCTACAAGAAAATGAACTAAAATGTTAAATTGCAATGCCAAGGTTTTATACACTCACATTCGACGGTGTGCATAAAGCAAAAGATCAGCAGTATTGCTCACACAAAACAACTTATGTTGAACTGCTATTTTTATGCGTCTTTACACAGAAAAAAAAATCACCAAAATAACAAACTTGTCAAGTTTAATTCATTTAGGTTAATAAATGTAACCTATCTTGATCACATTCACTCCTAAAAAAAAAGCTCCAGCTGTTTTAAAACAATTCATGATCATTCAGTTTTTTTCCATAGATCTCACTCCCCGTGTTGACAATCTTGTACAATATTTAGTAGTGAAAGAAGTGAAGAATATTACCTTAAACATTAAAGTGTATGGTTGCTCAGGGCACCATGTCACAGGAAGGCTTCTGGGAGATTTACACATTAAGAACAGAGTAGTAACAGAAATGGAAATGCCTGTGTTGACTTATTTTCAAATATGCTATTGTTCAAAAATCCTCCACTGCAATCCATTTTTTGCAGCTCATATCTGTAAATGTTATAGTTGCTCTACATTTAAAATTTAATTTTGAAGTGTTTAAACTATACACTGGACAAGTCCTACCTGGGATTTAGAGTCATAGAGTTATACAGCACAGAAACAGGCCCTTCGGCCCATCGTGTCTGTGCCGGCCATCAAGCACCTAACTATTCTAATCCAATTTTCCAGCACTTGGCCCGTAGCCTTGTATGCTATGGCGTTTCAAGTGCTCATCTAAATACTTCTTAAATGTTGTCAGGGTTCCTGCCTCTACCATCCCTTCAGGCAGTGCGTTCCAGAGATCAACCACCCTCTGGGTGAAAACATTTTTCCTCAAATCTTCTCTAAACCTCCTGCCCCTTACCTTAAATCTATGCCCCCTGGTTAATGACCCTTCTGCTAAGGGAAAACATTTCTTCCTACCAACCTATCAATGCCCCTCATAATTTTGTATACCTCGGTCAAGTCCCCCTCAGCCTTCTCTGCTCTAAGGAAAACAACCCTAGCCTTTCCAGTCTCTCTTCATAGCTGACTGAATTTATATTCAGTCTTTCCAGTTACATCGGGCAAACAAAGCGTTTAAGCTATACAATGTACATGACCTACCTGGGATTTATATTCAGTCTTTCCAGTTACATAGGGCAAATGAATGATATAATTTACATCTTGTTTGGTACAGTATAATAGCTGCAATGCATATTAGTAATTTTTTTAATTCATTCATGAGATGTGGGTATCACTGGCAAGGGCAGCATTTATTGCCCACTCCCAATTGTCCTTAACTGAGTGACATGTTGGGCTATTTCAGGGGCGAATTAAGGGCTGAATTTTACCAGCCCCTTGACGTCAGGGGTCATGGCGGGGGGTGGGGGGCCCATAAAATTCTTCCGGGAGAGGCCCGCCTTGACCACTGACGTCAAGAAGGCCCCGCCGCATTTTTCCGGTGGCGGTGGGACCTTGGTACGCCCCCACCGCCGCTCAGTGGCGGAACCCCAAATATCATATGTAAAGTGCCACTTATCTTTCCCGATTATGCATCCCGCTGCCTGCTGCTCCACACTTCCGCATTTTTCACTGAACGGGTGGCTGTCACAAGTGTCCCATTCACGAATATGAAACCCAGACAGGACAACAGTGTAGATAAGTCTGGGATGATTGAGGTCTCATCTCTGCATTCTTAAAGGGAGGTGGGAGGAGGGAGGATCAGGGTCTCAGCTCTGCATTCTTAAAGGGAGGTGGGAGATGGTCTGGGATTACGAGAGGGAAAGCTCTGCAGACATGAAGGGAGGTACTGTGTACCCTCCCTCTGTAAACAGTGTACACTCTGCATTTGTTTCTGTGTGTGAAGGAGCAATGGACTCTAGTCACCCTGTGTTTGGGGAGGGTGCCAGAAAGGGTAGAAGCGTTAAGGTTATATAGATGGTGGGGGCAATCGATGCAGTTGGTAGGATCTTTTATGTGGTCATGCTGTGCCACTCTGAGTGTGAGCCAAGATGGGCAATGCCATGCCATGCCACATAGTTGATCCATGAAAGCATCTGATGTACCCGTCAACAACAATCTCTGCCCTGTTAGGAACCTTCAAATAAATGAAGGATACGACTTTATTTATCACATGGAAATGGATATGGCTCATCCTAGATTGTGTGATCAGCTTCTTCTGTAGATCCATATGCGCCAGAGGCAAATTCAACAGGTAGGTGCCATCCAAGTAGAGGCCACCGGTCGTGAGCAGCAGCCCCCAAGGAGAGCTCGCCATTACATGCCGCCGCGCAGTTACAGGCCCCACATGACATGCCATCAGATGTCAGAGCACTAGTGTCAGAGGCGATTGCGCATGTAGAGAGGTGGTGACACGTCTTTGTGCCCTGCTCAATGATGACCAGCAGCCCATGGGCTTCGGTGGACATCCTATGCCTGCGGTCCTAATAGTGGCAGCAGCTCTTAAGCTTGACGCCTATGCAGCGTTTTAGGGGCCCACTGGAGACCTTTGGTGGGTCACACAGCCAGCAGTGCACTGCTGCATCAGGGAGGACACCAGTGTCTTGCACCTGAGGGCCAGTGAGTATGTCCACTTCAGGACAGACTCTCGCAGCCAGGCCCAGAGGGCCATTGATTTCGGCACCATTATCGGATAACCAAAGGTTTTAGGGTTCATAGACTGCACTCATGTGAACATCAGGCCCCCACGCCAGACTACCCCGCAGATGCAACCATTAAAGGAATTCTCTCAATCTAGGTGCAGCTGGTATGACACATCATGCAAATCTGTGCCCACTCCTCAGGCAGCTGCCATGAAACCTGGGTCCCGTGCCAGTCCCAGCTGCAACTGCTGTTCACTGAACTGGCTCAGATGGAGACCAGGGCTATTCCTTGCAGACATGGCTTCCGACACCAGTGAGAGACACTGCTGCAGAAAAGAGATACAACGTCAGCCACCGAGCTACAAAAGCCACCATTGAGCAGGTGATCAGCATGCTGTAAACATGCTTCCAATGCCTGTATGGATAGGGTGATGCCCTGTACTATGGGCCGAAAAGGCCAGCTTCTTTCTTTGCTGCTCACTATACTCTGCACAACTATGCACTCAATAGGGGGCAGGCCTGGCATGACGAGGAGAGACATCAACAGGATTCTTCCTCGGACTATGAGGACGCTGAGGACCTACAACAGGAAAGGCACTTCGGAGGGCAGATGACACCCAGACTCTGCATGCAGGGCTAGCAGTGAGCCCAGGATGTACGGCAGTGGCTTATCAGACAAAGGCTTTCTGCTCCAAAGGAACTGACATGAGTTCTGCAAGCCACACATCACCCTCGCTCACATGCTGTGCACCAGTCCACATCTGCAGAATCCCTGTGTAAACCATTAGAGGCAGCAGCTGAATGAGACAATGTCCATGTCACTGCATCCTTGGAGACGCTCATGAGTAATGGTAGTGTGGCAATGATGTTATTGCATACATTGGGTTGCCTGAAGGGCCAACAGTGCAAAGGGATGTGACATTGGCTCTATATGTTGGCACACACCATTCACACAGAGAAAAGGACACACATGTTGAAGAACATTTAGTAAAAGACGTATTTACATTGCCCTGACACCCATGCATTCATTTGTGTCAGTGTGTTCTCTGTAAACGTTTTCAAGTGCCCCTTCTTGGTACAACATCTGTGCTAGCAGCCTGACTGGAGGAAGGCTGCTGATCTGATTGCCCTTTGGCTGTGGATGACTTTGATGGTCATACCCTGTGCACAAAAGCCTAGAGGGCCCCGGCTGGCTGGGGAAGTGATCGTTCATTCTCTTCCGGCATTGGACCCTTTGACGTCAGATGACCCCATAGCTACTCACCTCCTCTGCCATCTCCTGCCAGGCTGCCTTGGTCAGGCGGGAGGGCCTCTTCTTATCATCACTGGGGAAAAGGACTTCCCGCCTTGCCTGTACAACCAGGAGGAGAGTAACCAGGGAGGCTTCGCTGAACTATGGGGCCACCCTAGTGCACCCCTCTACCATCCTCGGATTTTGATGTGGTCCTTTAAATGCAAAGGTGACTCCACAGTGTAACTGCTCTAACTTCTGGCTGCAAGGTTTTTCTTGCGCATGATTGAAAACCAATGCAGGACTAGTGAGGAAATCTGTGCTGTTGTCATGGTTTTTCATCTATTACACATCGACACGTACAAAGTGTTCACGTACACTTTGCTTCTGCAGCAGCTAATCAGAATTATTGATGTAATATTTCTAATTGGCAATGCTGCTAGAATATGAACATATTTTTCTGCTTCTTTACAAAGATCGTTTAATTGCAGTTACATGTCTTTTCACAGAACAGTTAGTGGAGAAATGAATACAGATTCCAAATGCATATTAGTCTGTGGCTTTTCACATTCAGAGATTCTTCAATTATGGTTTTATTTCTGTTATGCATTTACTTTTTATGGTACATTTAAGTTTTACATCCTGGTATGTGCAAAATTAAGATTATTCACCCAGGTGCAGCACGCCTACAAGAAGGAACGTTACACTTGAGTGGAAGAAGAGGATCGCAACTTCACAGAACGCTGGGACACAGCAGGGTAAGTCTGTGGCAGAAAAGCAGAAAGTGCTGGGGAAACCCAGACTTGAAAGTTAGCTCTGCTTCTCTCTCCACAGATGCTGCCTGACCTGATGAGTTTCTCCAGCACTTTTTGCTTTGCTGCCAGATTGACAGCAACCCCACTCTTCAACAGTGAGGTAAATATTTCTTTGACAGCTGTCAGGAAGCAGGTGCTGGGGTGCTTTAAATAGGGCCCGAGTACCTGCTACACAGCTGACAAAAGGTCCCTCACTGCACCTGATGCCCTGCTTCTCCTCACATCATGTGGGGGGGGAGCAGCGTGTCGCAGTGATGTTAATGAGTCCCCGTGTGAAATATCGTGGGGGATCGGCGGCGGCCGATCAGTCCGGACAGGCTGCCGACTTCAAAGTGTGCCGCCACAATGTGTGGCGTGCAAATAAAATTAAGCCCAAAGAGTCAACCACATTGTGGTGTGTTTGGAGTCACATGTAGGCCAGACCATGTAAAGAGATTAGTCAACTAGATTGTTGCTTTTTTCCACAACAGATTATATGATAACCAATACTGATACTAGAATTTTCATTCCACATTTGTTAACTGAACTTATATTCCCCAGCTGCTGTGGTGGGATATGAACTCACATCGCTGGATCATTAGCCCAGGCCTGTAAATTACTAGTCCAGTAAACCAACAACTATGCTACCATCCACTATCTGGTTACTCAAGCCAATTGACTTCACCTATTCCTACACATTGAAAGGGAACAAGATTTTAACCCTTTAGCTCATTAAAACATTATAACCCTTCAGCCTCTGCTCTTGCATCCTTCACAAATTTCAATTAGCCAAAAGGTCTGTAACCAAAATTCTTTCCTTTGTCAAACTAGTTTCAGCCTAAAATAGCAGAGGTTATAACCTAGATCCACTTTTTCGTAAGTCACAATAATAGTCATTGTTTTGATACCAGTGTTGGATTTGAGGAGAAATGCTAAATATTACAGTTCTTGCAGAATAAAACATCGTATTCAAATCATTTCTATTGAAGAATGCCAGTTGTATTCTTTTCTAACCAGTACCAATTGGTCAACTCACATCATTCTCAATCATCCCTAGAACCACCATAGATCAGAATCAGCAAAAAAAGCAAGAGAATTTCTAATATAAAAGCAAAATACTGCAGATGCTGGAAATCTGAAATAAAAACAAGAAAGTACTGGAAATACTCAGCAGATCTGGCAGCATCTGTGGAGAGAGAAGCAGAGTTAACATTTCAGGCCAGTGACCTTTTCTAACCCTGGTGTGATGATATCTCCTTTAATAAGAGCCTCTCATAATTGTCAAAAGATCATGGTTGTCAGTAATGTTCCTAAACTGTTGAGCAGTAAATGAAACATTTTTATAATTTATTTCTTCATTTGAAGAATGAGGGCGTTCTGGCGAGGCCAGTATTTATTACTCATCCCTAATTGCCCTTGAAAAGGTGGTGCTTTGTGAATGCTGGGCAGGCTTTGGGGAGTCAGGAAGACACTGCCGTTGAATGTCAAGGGGAGATGATTAGATTCTCTCTTGTTGAAGATTGCAACTGCTTGGCACTTGAGTGGTGCGAAAGTTACTTGTTATTTATTAGCCCAAGTCTGGATGTTGTCCAGGTCTTGCTGCATGCGGGCATAAACTGTTTCATTTTTGGAGGAGTTGTGAGTGGAACTGAAAATTGTGCAATCATCAGAGAACATTTCCCCGCCCCTCCTCTGACCTTATGATGGAGCAAAGTCATTGATGAAGCAGCTGAAAATGGTTGGGCCTAGGCCACTGCCTGAGGGACTTGTGCAGTGATATCCTGAGACTGAGATTATTGGCCTCCAACAACCATAACCATCTTCCTTTCTGCTAAATTACCTCCATAACATCGCCCAAATCAGCCCCTGCCTCAGCTCATCTGTTGCTGAAACCTTCATCCATGCCTTTATTATCTCCAGACTTCACTATTCTAATGGATTCCTGAATGGCCATCCATATTCTACCCTCCATTATCTCAGGGTTATCCAACCTCTGCTGCCCGTGTCTTCACTTGCACAAAGTCGCGTACAACTATCGCCCCTGTTCTTGCTGACCTACATTGCTTCCTAGTTAAACAATGCCTCGATTTTAAAATTCTCATCCTTGGCCTTGTTCCTCCCTATCTCTGGAATCTCCTCCAGCCCTACAATTCTGCAAAATATCTGCCCTCCTCTAATTATCGCCTCTTGATCATCTCTAATTTTAATCACTCCACCATTGGTGGCCGTGCCTTCAGCTGCCAAGATCTTAAGCTCTAGAATTAGCAATTTTGGAAAGTGTGAAAATAGATAAGTCCCCTGGGCCAGATGGGATTTATCCTAGGATTCTCTGGGAAGCTAGGGAGGAGATTGCAGAGCCTTTGTCCTTGATCTTTATGTCGTCATTGTCGACAGGAATAGTGCCGGAAGACTGGAGGATAGAAATGTTGTCCCCTTGTTCAAGAAGGGGAGTAGAGACAGCCCTGGTAATTATAGACCTGTGAGCCTTACTTCGGTTGTGGGTAAAATGTTGGAAAAGGTTATAAGAGACAGGATTTATAATCATCTTGAAAAGAATAAGTTCATTATCAATAGTCAGCACGGTTTTGTGACGGGTAGGTCGTGCCTCACAAACCTTATTGAGTTTTTCGAGAAGGTGACCAAACAGGTGGATGAGGGTAAAGCAGTGGATGTGGTGTATATGGATTTCAGAAAGGCGTTTGATAAGGTTCCCCACAGCAGGCTATTGCAGAAAATACGGAAGTATGGGGTTGAAGGTGATTTAGAGCTTTGGATCAGAAATTGGCTAGCTGAAAGAAGACAGAGGGTGGTGGTTGATGGCAAATGTTCATCCTGGAGTTTAGTTACTAGTGGTGTACCGCAAGGATCTGTTTTGGGGCCACTGCTGTTTGTCATTTTTATAAATGACCTGGAAGAGGGTGTAGAAGGGTGGGTTAGTAAATTTGTGGATGACACGAAGGTCGGTGGAGTTGTGGATAGTGCCGAAGGATGTTGTAGGGTTCAGAGGGACATAGATAGGCTGCAGAGCTGGGCTGAGAGATGGCAAATGGAGTTTAATGCGGAAAAGTGGGAGGTGATTCACTTTGGAAGGAGTAACAGGAATGCAGAGTACTGGGCTAATGGGAAGATTCTTGGTAGTGTAGATGAACAGCGAGATCTTGGTGTCCAGGTGCATAAATCCCTGAAGGTTGCTACCCAGGTTAATAGGGCTGTTAAGAAGGCATATGGTGTGTTAGCTTTTATTAGTAGGGGGATCGAGTTTCGGAGCCACGAGGTCATGCTGCAGCTGTACAAAACTCTGGTGAGACTGCACCTGGAGTATTGCGTGCAGTTCTGGTCACCGCATTATAGGAAGGATGTGGAAGCTATGGAAAGGGTGCAGAGGAGATTTACTGGGATGTTGCCTGGTATGGAGGGAAGGTCTTACGAGGAAAGGCTGAGGGACTTGAGGTTGTTTTCGTTGGAGAGAAGGAGGAGGAGAGGTGACTTAATAGAGATATAAGATAATCAGAGGGTTAGATAGGGTGGATAGTGAGAGTCTTTTTCCTCGGATGGTGATGGCAAACACGAGGGGACATAGCTTTAAGTTGAGGGGTGATAGATATAGGACAGATGTCAGAGGTAGTTTCTTTACTCAGAGAGTAGTAGGGGCGTGGAACGCCCTGTCTGCAACAGTAGTGGACTCGCCAACTTTAAGGGCATTTAAGTGGTCGTTGGATAGACATATGGATGAAAATGGAATAGGGTAGGTCAGATGGTTTCACAGGTTGGCGCAACATCGAGGGCCGAAGGGCCTGTACTGCGCTGTAATGTTCTAATTCTAATTCTAATTCCACCCCACCCCACCCCCAAACCTCTCTTTTCTCTTTTAAGATGCTTTTTCAAACATAGCTCTTTGACCAAGCTTTTGGTCCTCTGCCTAGAGTCTTCTTATGTGGCTTAGTGTCAACGTTTGCTTAATAACACTGCTCTGAAGCATCTTGGGAAGCTTTATTATGTAAAGGCATTATATAAATAAAAGTAGTTGTCCTTGTTGTCAATGAATGACTCTAACCAATGAAAAGTTTTCCCTACGGCCTCATTGAATTCAATTTTACTAGGGCTCCTTGATACCACTCTCAGTCAAAAACTGTCTTGCTATCAAGGGCAATCACTTATCTCACCTCTGGAATTCAGTTTTGTTGTCCATTATTTAGCCCAAGGCTGTAATGAGGTTTGGAGACTAGTGATCCTGGTGGAACCCAAACTAAGTATCAGTAAGCAGGTTATTAGTGCATGAATGCTGTTTGATAGCACTGTCGATAACGCCTTCTATCACTGAGCTGATGATTGATAATAGACTGATGGGGTGGTAATTTGCTGGATTGGATTTATTCTACTTATTGTGGACAGGACATACCTGGGCAATTTTCCACTTTGTCGGGTAGATGACAGTGTTGTAGATGTACTGGAACTGCTTGGCTAGAGGCGTGACTTATTCTGGAGTGCAAGTCTTCAGCACTACTGTCGGGATGCTGTCAGTCCCCATAGCCTTTGCTGCACCATGGTGCTCATATAACATGGATTGAATTGAATTGGCTGAAGGCTGGTATCCATGCTGGTTGGGGCCTCAGGTGGAGGCTGAGATGGATCATCCACTTGTTGGGGGGAGGGTGGGGAGTGTTTGACAGGGTGTGGGGTTACCTGTGGCTTAAGATGGTTGCAAAAACTTCAGCCTTGTCTGGGCTCTGCCATCATTGAGAATAGGGATGTTCATTGAGCCTCCTCCCATTAGTCATCCACCACCATTCATAACCGGACATGGAAGAACTACAGAGCTTTAATCTTATCCATTGGTAGCTCTGTTGATACCATGCTGCTTCCATTGTAGCTTCACCAGACTGGCATCTCATTTTCATGCCTGTGCTGTTCCTGGCACACTCTCCTACACTCCTCTTTGAACCAGGGTTGGTCACTTTGCTTGATCGTAATGGTAGAGTGAAGGATATGCGGAGCCTTGTAGTTACAGATTGTGATGGAATACAAATTCGCTGCTGCTGTTGGCCCACAGCACCTCACTTACTGACAGGTGAGCTACAATGCTGCAAGCTATTAGCAAACACACATTTGTATATTGTGGTAAGAGTACAGTTTGCAAGATCGCTGATCACTTTAGATACCATCTGTTGGTGTTCTGTGGAAGCTGATGAGTCAAATGATCACAGGATCTGTCATTTCTATTTTCTTTCTTGAAATGTCTCAGAAATACCCCAGAGTTGGAAAAAAACGCTATTGGATTTAATGTTGCTGATGATCAATTTAAAAAATCCTGTTTCTCCAAGTTATCTCCAGATAATTTAGCCATATCTACATCTGAATTGTAAGCTTGTATGAATTGCAAATACTGTACTCGCATGATCTCATAAATTATTACCTCACCTTCCAAAGGTCCACTGGGAAGGGTCACTCCAACTGCTTGCCCATGTTTAGTTCTTTGGTATACATGACCATGGAATACAACCATGTGATGCCCATTGGTTTCCTCAAAGCTTTCCCCAACTGGTGTGCCGGTGTTGACGCCTTCATTGACCAAAATTACCTAATTATTTACATTTTTTTTGTCACACACTTGTAGTTGCAATTGTCCATCCATTAGCTTGGCCTGTCTTCCAGTGTGTGCTTGTCATGGTCCTGGTGTCTGCAAGCACTTTTCAGGCTGCACCTGTAATTTAGCATCAAATTAGCAAATTAATTTACTGACCAATTAACTGTTTTATTGATCTACCCCTCCTCCCAACAAAACAAACAAGCTAAAGTCTCTCCCTTACTCTGCTGCAGCATATACAGCCAGCAAAGACACACACCCTTTAGAATCACAGGTTGATCACTTTAAAAAAAAACCATCTGGCAGTTTTAGTAAAAAGAATTATTTACGTTACTAGGTGCTTAATTTATTCCAAAGCAAAAATGACTGAATAAGAATCAACTTTTTATCTGTAGAACAGGAGTTTTTTCTTACCATAATGGCATTAGCAGTAAAGCATTAGATATGATCACACCCAAGATGCAATGTTCTGAACAATTTCTAAGATGTTAATGAAAGATAGCATTGAAGGAAAAATAACTATTCACCATAAAGAATTACTCCCACTTGCATTATACCACAAAATTTGGTTAAAAAAATCTCTGGAAGGATATAGCCCAATTTTCTGTACTGATTATCCAATAAAAACCTAGGATTTCACATTCCACTTGTATGAGCAAGTGACTCCAATGGCGCTGTTTTCAGATATGTAAGGACATGGCTTGCTTAAGGAAATCAGAATTTGACAGCAGTTGTGATCTCAGAGAGGTCATTAATCATTCAAAGAGAATATTGACTAAGTACTTCTTTGTTACAAACTTTTCCAGTTTGGAGGACTCTGGGTAAAGATCCAGGCTGGTTCTGTATTCCAATTTTCAGCTTTCATTATGGAAAATGTTGCTAATGCTGGTAACCAATTTTAACACAGTCGCTCCCTGATGAAAGGTCCTGGTAATAGTGGACCTCCATGGGGAGGTTAATAGCAAAGATTGCAATACTTTTTACAAAGCAATAGATTTTTATTCAAACTTTAATTATTTAAATTACTTTTCCTATACAAGCCTACTCTTTTAGTAAGCTAAATAACAACTTCAAATCCATTATATTATAACCATATTACTAGAACATCAACCAATCTGCTAAAAAGTATCAATCACATCAATGTATAATTTGTACCTCAGGTTCACAGGGCAATTGTTGAAGTTCAGCTTCTGCAGTGGATTTTATGCTGATAATCTTTCAAGAAAAGGCTTTAAAAGTGGTTGTTCTGCTTGTTGCAGTGGCTTCCACAGTCCAAAAAGTTGATATCTTGCGAAATGCATCCAGCTCCTGCGGCAAGGTTTAAGATTCTGTCCCAGTTGGTTTAATTTGGAAAATGAAGCTTGTGTGGATGTTTCAAGCACTGTTAGTTTGCAAATAGAGCCTCAATAAAGCTAGATTGAAATGATTTTTTAGCAGTAGATGGCACTTAGACGGAAGTACAATTCAGTTGCTCTATTTCCAAGCTGCCTAATTACACCGGTGTTAGCATTATGTAAAATTTCAAGTAATATAACTCACACTGGGAATTGTCATAACAATGTTGAAGCATAACTGATTAAAACAGCTTTTGTTCAGTTTATAAAAGCTATTCATCCAAATATTTAATCCGTACAAAATCCTTTTTAATTCATTTTAACCAATGATAATTGCAGTGCCAAACAATTTCAGGTAGAAAGAATGCTGCCTTGATTAAATGTTGTAATCATTTTAGACGAAGGACAACCTGATAGGCAGTGTATGCGCCAAAGCACTGCCCCAGGAAATGTTAGACTATGTGGCCTTTTGTGCAGAATCCTAACATTGTGAGTTCCTGCTGTTGTGGGGAAAGCACAAACAGAAGTAAAATTTGAAGTGGGGAAGTAAAAATTAAAGATTGGCTTATGTCTCACATAACCTCCATTGGTAGGTGAACTGAAGACAAGAGGACATGATATCAAGATGAGAACTGGAAACTTAAAGGAAAAGATTAAATGGGTTGTTTTATGGAGTGTATTCAAAGTGTGAAATGTTTGGCTAAATGTGGCAATTGATGCTCACTTAATTACAGCATTAAATTAAACACAAATAAAAATATAAAAGGTTATGAGAAGAAATCAAGAAACCATACATGAAAACAGCCCCTCAAATGGATTGAAATTGAATGCAGCCTTGGTCCAAACATGGACATAGAAGCTGAATTCCAGAGGTGAGTTGAGAGTGACTGCCCTTGACATCAAGGCAGCATTTGACTAAGTGTGGCGTCAAGGAGCATCAGCAAAACTGAAGTAAATGGGGATCAGGGGAAGCTCTCCAGTGACTGAAGGCATACCTGGCACATAGGAAGATGGGTGTTGGAGGCCAATCATCTCAGCCCAAGGACATCACTGTAGGAATTCCTCAGGGCAGCATCCTAGCCCCAACTATCTTCAGCTGCTGCACCTTTGGCACTTCGTACCTGCACTAAATTTAGGCTGCTTTAAAGGGCTGATTTCCTGGCTGATCCCAAAAAGAACATAGTTGAGCAGCTTATTGATGAGTAAGCACTGCTTGTTCGCACTGTTGATGACTCCTATCACTTTACTGGTCATTGAGAGTAGGCCATAGAGCAGTAATTGACCAGGTTGGATTTGACCTCCTTTTTGTGGGCAAGAATTACCTGGGCAGTTTTCCATGTTGTTGGGTAAATGCTGATGTAGCAGCTATGCTAGAACAGCTTAACTATGGGTGCACCTAGTCTTCAGCAATTCAACTGCAATATTGTCAAGGTCCATAGATTTTGCTGTATTCAGTGCACTCAGCCATTTCTTGATATCACATGGAGTGAATAGAACTGGTTAAAGACTGCCATCTGTGATGGCGGAGACTTCAAGAGGAGGCCAAGAAGCATCATCCATTTGGCACTTCTGTCCAAAGGTGGTGGTGAACGTATCAGCATTGTCTTTGTGCGCACATGCTGAGCTCTGCCATCATTGAGGATGGAGATTGTCATGGAGCCTCCTACTCCCATTAGTTGCTTAATTATCCACTACCATTCTCAATGGTGTTGGCAATCAGAATTTGATATGGTTTGATCTGACCAGGACACCATGCATTTTGGTTATGATTTCCTGAGGGTTATACTACTGTTCTGGCTACAGCATGCCAAAAAGAAGTCAATACTGTCATGATTGTATGCTTGTGCTTGAGTATTACAGACTATATGGTACTTGAAAGGAAAATGAAAGTAGCTTTGTGCTTTGGGGAAAACACCTGACCTGGGGGTTGTTGTAAGGTCAGATAAGTTTATTGTTACTACAATGTGTTTTGTTGAATGATAATTATCCACTGACTGGAGATCTGATTTTTTTTGAATAAATTTAAAAAGAAAAACTACAAGGATGACTTTGCTGGAAGCTTAGGATGGTCACCTAATTGGCAATACTGTATCCTACATTTCAAAGGACTGTGAGGAGGGAGATAAAATGGCTGCATTTCCCTGCAAGAACCAAGACTCAGAAAGCTTAAAGGAACTGCTTGTTCTTTTCCTTTATAGTGCGAGAGAAATACTGCTAACTGCTATGCTTGAATGACTGAGTGACTGTCATCTGACAAGCCCCTCCCCATCTGTGGTTTTAAGCTTGTGTCTTTCTGCAGCAGACAGAGGAGAAGCAACTGGACTCTGACACCTGTGGACCCGAGTGGCGATCTCTCTCTCTCACTCTCCATTTCAGCTTGAAAGCTTTCAAATCCTGCCTGTTGACTGGCCACCTTTGCATACGTTAGCTACAATCAGAAACCCCGTTGGAGGAAATCATCTGCATTGTTGTCTCCGAGAGACCCACCAAATCAGTCATCTACCTCTTTAAACTAAAAGCCTCAGGACCACTGAATTCAGATAGAAGTCAGCTGAATCACCAAACACCACAGACTGTATACCCCTTTCTTCCATAGACCCTAACTCAACCAATCTAGCTTTCCCCACCCTGTAACTTGTTTATGTGTGTGTAAACCTCCAGTGTATGTGGCTGTGAGTGAAAGTTGGCACATTGTTTATTATTTTTATTAGTTCAGTTTAGGTACAATAAAGTTAAGCTCTTTCTTTGTTAAGCTCAAGAAAATCTGTCTGATTGGTTCTTGATATGATGACAGCGAGTAAGTGATCAAACACCTACTGAATTGGCCAATACATCCACTTTAAGAAAGAATTAAACCTGTTGTTGTCAAACAAGGAGAGGGAAAAGACGGAAGCCCTTTGACCCCTCCTCACTTGACCGTAACATTATGCTGCTGCAGTGAGAACAGTGAACAGAACTCTATAGAAGTCTTTAATAAAGCACTTGTTAAATCTTTGTTAAAGTTAAAGCAGTGATTTCAAGTGTGATTTATTTCAGCCTGAGATGTGACATTGGTAACGAGGTAAATTCAGAGATATTTAGGATTGTGTCATGGCATTTGATGGATCTGATATGTCTGCAGTCCAGAGAATATATGGTACCTGGAAGGGAAACTGAAAGTAGCTCTGTGCTTTGGGGAAAACACCTGACCTGGGGGTTGTTGTAAGGTCAAATAAGTTTATGCTGCTGTAGTGAGAACAGTGAACATAACTCTACAGAAGTCTTTTATAAAGCACTTATTAAATCTTTGTTAAAGTTAAGACTGTGATTTTAAGTGTGATTCATTTCAGCCTTAGATGTGACAAATACCAGAATATATTGTACACAAAAATGCTTCAATTTATCACAAGGGTATTAAAGAATATAGGGAAATTGCAGGGAATTAAGATCAAAGATAGAGCTACCAAAATGGTAGCATAGGCTCAAACAGCCTCTTAGTCCAAGATTTCTTGAAGCAGTTGTTAGCATCCAAGAACATAGTCTACAGGATAAACATTTGCAGAGTAATTTTTTTTTTGAAGCAGAATCTATGCCGAAGATAAACTAAGCACTTCAAAATGGGGTAACATCATTAATTCTAGCAAAGAGCAATTAGTTAATTGACTTCTCTTAAATTCAAGTGGTGGTCTGTGCAGATTAATTTTGAATAAAGGCTATGTTTAAACAAAGGGAGACTCCATTCTGTTTGCAATACACAATTTATATAATAAATCTGATACTGGAAGAAAAATAAATTTTATTAACATAAGAAAATAAGTAATAGGAACAGGAGTAGGCCATTTGGCCCATCAAGCCTGCTCCACCATTCAATAAGATCATGGCTGATCTGATTGTAGCCTTAACTCCAATTTACTCCCCCCATAACCTTTGACTCCCTTGCCAATCAAAAATCTGTCCAACTCAGTCTTGAATATATTCAATGACCCAGTCTATGGAGAAGAGAATTCCAAACACTAACAACCCTCTGAGAGATGAAATTCCTCCTCATCTCTATCTTAAATGGGAGACCCTTTAATTTGAAACTGTGCCCCCAGTTCTAGATTCCCCCATGAGGAGATACATCGTCTCAGCATCTACCCTGTCAAGCCCCCTCAGAATATTATACGTTTCAATAAGATCACCTCTCAATCTTCTAAACTCCAATGAGAATAGGTCCAACCTGCTCAACTTTTCCTCATAACACAAACCCATTATCCCAGGAATCAGACAAATGAACTTTCTCTGAACCACTTCCAATGCATATCTCTCCATAAATAAGGAGACCAAACTGTACACAGTACTCTAGGTGCGGTCTCACCAATGCTCTATACAGTTGCAGCAAGACTTCCCTACGTTTATACTCCAACCCCCTGCAATAAAGGGCAACATTCCATTTACCTTCCTAATTACTTGTTGTACCTACATGCTAACTTTTTGTAATTCATGTAGAAGGGCACCCAGGTCCCTCTGTACTGCAGAATTCTGTAGCCTCTCTACATTTAAATAATATTCTACTTTTCTATTCTTCCCAACGAAGTAGACAACCTCACATTTTCCCACATTATACTCTGTCTGCCAAATTCTTGCCCACTCACTTAACCTATCTATAGCCCTTTGTCCACTCTTTGTATCCTCCTTACGACTTGCTTTCCTTCTTATCTTCGTATCATCAGTAAATTTGGCTACAATACAGTCAATCCCTTCATCCAGGTCATTGATATAAATCATAAATAGTTGAAGCCCCCAGCACTGATCCCTGTGGCACTCCATTGGTTATAGTTTGCCATCCTGAAAATGAACCATTTATCCCAACTCTGTTTCCTGTTAGGTAGCCAGTCCTCTATCCATGCTAATCTATTACCCCCAATACCATGAGCTTTTATCTTGTGTAGTGACCTTTTATGTGGTACCTTATCTAATGCCTTTTGGAAATCCAAATACACTACATCTACTGGTTCTTCTTTATCCACCCTGCTTGTTACATCCTCAAAGAACTCTAGTAAATTTGTCAAACAGGATTTCCCTTTCATAAAACCATGTTGACTCTGCCAGATTATTTGTGAATTTCTAGATGTCCTGGTATTACCTCTTTAATAATGAATTCTGGCATTTTCCCAATGACAGACATTAGACTAACTGGCCTACAGTTTCCACCTTTCTGTCTCCCTCCTTTCTTGAACAGAGGTGTTACATTTGTGGTTTTCCAATCCGCTGGGATCTTTCCAGAAATAAGCAATTTTGGAAGATTACATCCATTATCTCTGCAGCCACTTCCCTTAAGACCCTCGGATGCAGGCCATCCAGGAACTGGTCAGCCTTTCGTCCCATTACTATTCTCATTACTTTTTCTCTAGTGATAATGATTGTTTTAAGTTCCTTCCTCCCTTTTGCGTCCTGATTTTCTACTATTCTCGGGATTTTTTTGAGTCTCCTAATGTGAAGACAGATACAAAATACTTGTTCAAAGCCTCTGCCATTTCCTCTTTTCCCATTATTAATTCCATAGTCTCACCCTCCAAGGGACCAATGCTCACTTTAGCTACTCTTTTCCTTTTTATATATTTGCAGAAACTTTTACTGTCTGTTTTTATATTTATTGCTAGTTTTCTCTCAAACTCCAATTTCTCCCTCTTTCTTTTAATCATATTTTGCTGGTTTCTAAAATCTGATCGACCACTAATCTTCACAGCATTATACACCTTTTCTTCCAATTTGATACCACCCTTAATTTCCTTAGTTAGCCATGGATGGTGCATCCTTCTGGTAGAGTCTTTCTTCCTCAATGGAATATATCTTTGTTGAGAGTTATGAAATATCTCCTTAAATGACTGTCACTGCTTCTCTACCATTTTACCTTTTAACCTATTTTCCCAGCCCACTTTAGCCAACACTATCTTCATACCCTTGTAATTGCCTTTATTTAAGTTTAAGACACTAGTTCTGGACCCACATTTCCCACCCTCAAATTGAATGTGAAATTCTATCATGTTATGATCGCTCTTGCCTAGAGGATCCTTCACTATGAGGTCTTTAATTAATCCTGTCTCATTACACAATACCAGGTCCAAAATAACCTGATCCCTGGTAGGTTCTAGAATGTATTGTTCCAAGAAACTGTCCTGAATCCAGTCTATGAACTCAGCATCCAGGCTACCTTTGCCAATTTGATTTGTCCAACCGATGTGAATTTTAAAATCACCCACAATTATTGTTTTACCTTTCGTCCAAGACCCCATTATTTCTTGGCGTATATTCTGTCCTACATTGTAGCCACTGTCAGCCTATAAACTACTCCCACCAGTGACTTTTTTCCTTTGCTATTTCTTATTTCCACCCAAATTGATTCTGCACCTTGATCTTCAGAACCAAGATCATGGCTGGAATTTTACGGTGGATGGACGGGAGCTGGACTCCAACGTGAAAGTTGGTGGCGAATCCGCTTCCGCCTAGCCTGGGGATCCGTCCCGTATTTTATGGATCCCCAGGCTTTAATTGTCCCAAGGCGGGACTTACACCCACTTGAGGGAGGAGGTCAAGGCTCAGTGAACTGCTGGCCAATCAGTGTGCCGGCAGCTCTTAGTCCCAGCAGCGCCACTGGGAGCGGTGGCCACCGCTGGGACAGCAGTCCAGCCGACGCCATGGATCGAGGAGGGAAGGTAAGTAGGGGCATGCCTCACCAGGGGGTTCGGTCCTTCCCTGGTGAGGCTGGAGTGGTCCTTTGGGGGGAGGGGGTTGTCTTGGGTCCCGGGGGTGGGTTGGGAGGCAGGGGCGGCCCTCACTCGGGCACCCTGAGCCCAACTGCCATGCACCACCCCCCCCCCACCCCCCCCCGGGGCGCGGAAAAGCCAGCAGCTATCGCTGGGCGGCCTTTCACGTCCCCAGCACACCCGCTTGCCATGGGTAGAATACTGTAGAGGCAGGCGAGGGCCCTTTAGTGGCCATTAAGTGGCCATTAAGTAGCCACTTAAGGGTCTTGATTGGCCTCGGGTGGGCGGGCCGTTTCCCACCCCCCGCCTGACCTCTGTAAACTTGTTCGGAGGCGGAATCGGGGCGGGTAGGCCTCCCGGAGCCTGCCGCTCAATTTTACGCCGCCCCCACGCAACCATCCAACCCGTTGGGGCGGCGTAAAATTCCGTCCCATTTCTCTCTCTTGTACTGATCTCATCCTTATTGACAGAGCTACCCCACTTCCTTTTCCTTTCCTCCTGGCCTTCCAAAATGTCAAATACCTTTGAATATTCATAAGAATATAAAACATAAGAAATTGGAGCAGGAGTAGGCTATTCAGCCCCTCATGCCTGCCACGCCATTCAATAAGACCATGGCTGATCTGTCCCAGGCCTCAACTCCTCTTTTGGGCCTGCTGCGCATAACCCTCGACTCGCTGAGATTTCAAAAATCCATCTACCTCCTCCTTAAATACATAGAGTGACCTAGCCTCCACAACTCTCTGAGGTAGAGAATTCCAGAGATTCACCACCCTCTGAGAGAAGAAATTCCTTCACATCTCAGTTTTAAATTTTTTAAAATTCATTCATGGGATGTGGACGTGACTGGCGAGGCCAGCATTTATTGTCCATTCCTAATTGCCCTTGAGAAGGTGGTGCCTTCTTGAACCGCTGCAGTCCATTTGGGGTAGGTATACCCACAGTGCTGTTGAGGGCGGCACAGTGGTGCAGTGGTTAGCACCGCAGCCTCACAGCTCCAGTGACCCAGGTTTAGTTCTGGGTACTGCCTATGCGGAGTTTGCAAGTTCTCCCTGTGACCGCGTGGGTTTCCGCCGGGTGGTCCGGTTTCCTCCCACAGCCAAAGACTTGCAGGTTGATAGGTAAATTGGCCATTGTAAATTGCCCCTAGTGTAGGTAGGTGGTAGGAGAATGGTGGGGATATGGTCTAGGGGATATGAGATTAATGTAAGATTAGTATAAATGGGTGGTTGTTGGTCGGCACAGACTCGGTGGGCTGAAGGGCCTGTTTCAGTGCTGTATCTCTCTAATCTCTAATGGGAAGGGAGTTCCAGGATTTTGACCCAGCGACAGTGAAAGAACGGCGATATAGTTCCAAGTCAGGATGGTGTGTGACTTGGAGGGGAACTTGCAGGTGGTGTTCCCGTGCATTTGCTGCCCTTGGCCTTCTAGTTGGTAGAGGTCGCAGGTTTGGAAGGTGCTGTCTAAGGAGCCTTGGTGCATTGCTGCAGTGCATCTTGGAGATGGTACACACTGCTGCGTCAGTGGTGGAGGAGTGAATGTTTGTAGATGGGGTGCCAATCAAGTGGGCTTCTTTATCCTGGATGGTGTCGAGCTTCTTGAGTGTTGTTGGAGCAGCACCCATCCAGGCAAGTAGAGATTATTCCATCACACTCCTGACTTGTGCCTTGTAAATGGTGGACAGGCTTTGGGGAGTCAGGAGGTGAGTTACTCACCTCAGGATTCCTAGCCTCTGACCTGCTCTTGTAGCCACGGTATTTATATGGCTACTCCAGTTCAGTTTCTGGTCAATGGTAGCCCCTAGGATGCTGATAGTGGGGGATTCAGCAATGGTAATGCCGTTGAATATCAAGGTGAGATGGTTCGCTTCTCTCTTGTTGGAGATGGTCATTGCCTGGCATTTATGTGGCGCGAATGTTACTTGCCACTTATCAGCCCAAGCCTGGATATTGTCCAGGTCTTGCTGCATTTCTACACGGACTGCTTCAATATCTGAGAAGTCACAAATGGTGCTGAACATTGTGCAATCATCAGCGAACATCCCCACTTCTGACCTTATGATTGAAGGAAGGTCATTGATGAAGCAGCGGAAGATTGTTGGGCCTAGGACACTACCCTGAGGAACACCTGCAGTGATGTCCTGGAGCTCAGATGATTGACCTCCAACAACCACAACCATCTTCCTTTGCGCTAGATATTACTCCAGCCAGTGGAGAGTTTTCCCCCTGATTCCCATTGACCTCAGTTTTTCTAGGGCTCCTTGATGCCACACTTGGTCCAATGCTGCCTTGATGTCAAGGGCAGTCACTCTCACCTCACCTCTTGAGTTCAGCTCTTTTGCCCATGTTTGAACGAAGGCTGTAATGAGGTCAGGAGCTGAGTGGCCCTGGCGGAACCCAAACTGAGCGTCATTGAGCAGGTTATTGCTAAGCAAGTGCTGCTTGATGGCACTGTTGATGAAACCTTCCATCACTTTACTGATGATTGAAAGTAGGCTGATGGGGCGGTAATTGGCCGGGTTGGACTTGTCCTCTTTCTGTGTACAGGCCATATCTGGGCAATTTTCCAGATGCCAGTGTTGTAGCTGTACTGGAACAGATTGGCTAGGGGCGCAGCAAGTTCTGGAGCACAGTTCTTCAGTACTATTGCTGGAATATTGTCAGGGCCCATAGCCTTTGCAGTATCCAGTGCCTTCAGTCGTTTCTTGATATCATGCAGAGTGACCCTTTATTCTGTAACTATGTCCCCTAGTTCGCGATTCCCCCATCATTGGAAACACATTCTCAACATCTACCCTGTCGAGCCCCCTTCGAATCTTATATGTTTCAATAAGATCACCTCTCATTCTTCCAAACTCCAATGAATAATGGCCGAATCTGTTTAGCCGTTCTTGATAAGACAACCCCTTCATCCCAAGAATCAACCTTGTGAACCTTTTCTGAACTGCCTCCAATGCTAGTATATCCTTCCTTAAATATGGGGACCAAACCTGTACACAGTACTCCAGGTGTGGCCTCACCAACACCCTGTACAGTTGTAACAAGACTTCCCTATTTTTAAACTGTAACCCCCTAGCAATAAAGGCCCAAATTCCCCGGTCCACCCACCCCCCACCCCCCCCCCCCCACCCCCCCCACATACCTCCACATTTAGTTTAAAGCCCTCTCTACCGCCTAGTTATACGATTCCCCAGGACACTAGTCCCAGTGCAGTTCAGGTGAAGGCTGTCCCAATGGTACAGTTCCCTCTTTCCCCATTACTGGTGCCAGTACACCATAAATCAAAATCTACTTCTTCCACACCAATCATGGAGCCATGCATTCAACGCTCTGATTTTATTTGCCAATATGTTCATGGCTCAGGTAGTACTCCTGAGATTATTACCTTTGTGGTTCTGCTTTTTAATTGTATGCCTTGCTGTTCATAATCCCTCAGCAGAACCTCTTTCTTAGTCCTACCTTTGTCGTTGGTACCCATGTGGACCACAACAACTGGATTCTTCCCCTCCCACTCCAAGTTCCTCTCCAGCCCCAAGGAGATGTCCTTAACCCTAGCACTGGGCAGGCAACACAGCCTTCGGGACTCACACTCTTGGCTGCAGAGAACTGTATCTATCCTCCTAACTATACTGTCCGCTACTACAAATACATTCTTTTTAACTCCCTCTACTTGAATGGCTCCCTGCACCATGGTGCTGTGGTCAGTTTGTTCATCATCCTTGCAGCTCCTGCTGTCATCCACACAAGCTGCAAGAACATCAAACCTGTTGAACAATTGCAAGGTCTGAGGTTTCTCCAGTGGTACATTTTGGATCTCCATACCTGCCTCTCTTGCTGTCACACCCTCCTGTCTCTGTTCACGGACCAAATCAGAAGTACCTAGCCTAATGGGTGTGACTGCCTCCTGAAACAAAGTGTCCAGGTAACATTCCCCTTCCCTGATGTATCGCCGTGTCCGAAGCTCGGACTCCAGCTCATCAACTCTAAGCCGAAATTTCTCAAGCTGCAGGCGCTTCCTTCAGATGTAGTTGCTGTTGATCATGCAAGTGTCCACCAGCTCTCACATGCTGCAGCTACCACCAACCACTCACCTGCCTACTCGCCTAATTAATGCTTTCGGGCTTCAGCTCTCACATCTCGCTGCTGGTCTCCAGCTCCCTTTCTCAGACCACTCCCAATTAGTAAAAAGTCAGAACAGCACCTTCTCCCTCACTGCACCGAATTCCCATGCTTACCAAATTCCCAAGCTCACACTCTGTCTCGAGCCGCACTCAGTCACAAGCTGCTACATTCGTGCCTGCTTAGTTTAGTTTAGAGATACAGCACTGAAACAGGCCCTTCGGCCCACCGAGTCTGTGCCGACCATCAACCACCCATTTATACTAATCCTACACTAATTCCATAATTCCTACCACATCCCCACCTGTCCCTATATTTCCCTACCACCTACCTATACTAGGGGCAATTTATAATGGCCAATTAACCTATCAAGCTGCAAGTCTTTGGCATGTGGGAGGAAACCAGAGCACCCGGAGGAAACCCACGCAGACACAGGGAGAACTTGCAAACTCCACACAGGCAGTACCCAGAATTGAACCCGGGTCGCTGGAGCTGTGAGGCTGCGGTGCTAACCACTGTGCCGCCTTGTAATAAATGTCATATACTATTTTAATACAAATTTCAATGAGTGCAATCAAAAGCAAGTTAAATATGCCAGTTATAGATTTGTTTGCAAAATGGATACAAAGTAAAAAATTAAAACATGAAAAAGGTAATGATAAAATTCTTAGGGTTGAATCTTTAGGTCTGACAAAGTCTACTGCAGAAATTATTTAAACAAGAAAAGTAATAAATGAGCAAAATTATTATTGTTTTAGCAATTTATGTTATTATCCTTTTTAAAAAGATTTTGTTTTCTATCATGTAAAAACCATTTTCAATATTTCTCAACCAATAATACTTCCCAAAAAGTCCTTAAGAATTAATAATGTTTTGGCTCTTCTATTCAGTTTTCTTAGTATTGTCTTTGACTTTTAATGTGAACATTTGGTAAATGGCATTAAAAAAATCCCATGGGATTGAAGTCAGCATTAGTTTCTAGAATAAACAGATGCTACCACATTCAAAATTCCTCCCTTTATATCTAAAATGAGAGCTACTGAATAGAATTCATCCAACAAGCTCACAATGACGAGTCAAAGGACATCGGGGGATTGCAATTAATTTCCAAAATAACTATTCAGCATTCCAACCAAGACCATTTTTAATTTACTAGTCTCATAACTACGATATTGCAGTCATAGAGTCTTTTCTGACATCTGTTTCACGCTCTGGGATACTTGTAGAAGTTTTGCTTAATTTTCTAACATTTTGCTCAAAGAAATACAGCAAAGAAGCTGTTAAACTCAAGGTCAATGCATGTAAGAATATACTTAGAGCAGGTAACATCTTAAATTCATTTCATGTTACAATCAATCGTAGTAATAAGCCCATGTATTCATTTGACCTTTAACTTCAACATGGAAGACCATGGCCTAGGTTTTCCCAGATAAACCTCCACATATTCAGCCACTGTAGAGGCAAACAGCCAAGGATAATGTGGTGGGTTAGTCTCCAATAATGCCCTTCTACTCCAGGTTTTCCTCTGCTGACCCTGCTCTCACCTGCTCTTGCCATCCTGAGCCCTGTCCTGCTGCATGTACATGAAAGTGAATGCTGTGGATGCTGTGGTTTAGTTGTCTCCACTATTATTTATGTTTACCTAGAGTTCCTGCCCCAGAAAGCGCCAACGCTATTAAAGGGGCAATGATGGCACTGACGCGATGATCAAGAGGTGAGAAAATATAGTGAAAGCCAGAGGTCACCGAATACAATGGGGTAGAGTTTCTGCAAACAGGCGCAATTGGCAACCTGGGTTCAAATTGCACTCAAAATGATGCTAGTTTTCTGAAATGAAGTGATGGTTCAAGTTTCCGCTCAAACTAATTTGCATAATCACAAACATAAAGGGCTGGATTTGATGGGGACAAATACACTTAATGGGTGTTGGGGATGGTGGGAAGGGTTGAACCTTAAACGTTGTGCAGTTTGGGTGTGGGAGGTCAGATATAAAAGGTAACTGTTTTGGGACGGAAGGGGCAAATTGTTATTGTAATTGTTATTGGGGGAAAGGGCATAAGAGATTTATTTATTTAATTTTGGGGGATCTTTCTTTAAAAATTTAAATATGCCGGCAGGGCTAGCTGCCCTTTAAAAATGGTGCCAGCGCCTGCGGTGGCTCTTTGGCATGTAGCCTGCGTGGGCAGACCGCCAATTTTTGAGCTTGTCACTAAAATGGTGGTGGGCTCTTAATATCCAGCCCAAAATCTTCATAAACCTGTGCAATCAGGAAGCCTTTTTCGAAGGTAATTGTTTATTTATTACCTTTCCATTAAAATATATTCCTTGATGGATTTATGAATGGTGACCTGGTGTAATTTTATCAATACAGCTGAAAATGAGTTTATCACAAAAATGACCATTTTTAATAAGTGTCTCAGCCACTGCCTCTCAGTAACCTTATTTTAACTAATTTAAAATGACTTTAAAAAAACTATGCAGAACAATTTACCAGTTTCACTGCTGTATACTAGTCAGTTTCTTAGTAAATTAAAGAATTTTTAACATTTAACAACTGTAAAAAAAATGCTTATCAGTGCATTTTCACATGAAAAGGACTTAATTTTAGTAGCTTCCTTGAAGAGCTGCAAACTGACGCAATTAGTGGAAACTGTTCTATTGGCAGGGCTATTTTTCCATAACCTTTTTTAAACTAGTGCGAAAGGTCATGGCAACTTGATTTGCACTTGTCATGCAGGCCCCTACCTGCCAAGAATGAGGCATATTAATTTCACCACATGGACATTAAATTTCAAGTTGTTGCTGGAAAGAAGAGAAGGCCTATTACAAGGGCTGCCAGACTGGCTGGATAGACATTTTTGCATAATGCCAGACAGTACTTGAAAGGACAAAGGGGCTATTCCCTGCTCCTATTTAACCCACAATGAACTTTTGATCACCAGGAGGTGTAGAGGAGACATTCCAAGGTCTGCGAGGACAAGACAATCTGCAAGGGCCAGGACTGATTAGGCTAGCTGGTCACATGACTAACAGTTTGTTGCAGGTTTTTCTGAACTTGCCACAGAGAATTTTAACTCAGAAAGCTCTTGGCTCTTGGATTGAAAAGACCTTGTTTCATCTTTATGTTGTTTCTGGTTCCCAGATGTTGGAAAGAATCACACTTTAAACTTGGAAAAGGTTGGAGTCAGTCTTGTTTAATTCAGCACAATGCTTTGTGCTGTGGAACCTGATTCTTGTGTTACATATAACATGACTCCCTAGTGCAGCCGTGAATGAGGCCCCCCACTGGAACACTTAAACAAAACAACTAGTTTATAGCTAATTAGTTCCTAACACTTACAAATAGTATAACAATATATATATATATATATATATATATATATAACAGACCTCCTCCCCTCCTGTCTGCTCCCATCTTTTTCTCACGGAACTGAAAACTACTGAAGACACATGAACCCCAAGAGAGAAAAGTCTCCTAAAGTGAACAAGGTTTAAGAAGAATACTGGGCTCCAACAAAAAGCAAGATCAACCTACAAAAGGACTCTACAGTGAGCTCAAAGAACCATAACAATCTCTTCAGATATTGCTTCAAACTTTTCGACTATTTTTCTTCTACTCTTTTCTGTCTCTATTTGCACGCGCGTATCACGTATGCATGCTAGCGTGGGGTGCAGCGTGTATCCATAGGCGTTAACTGAATTAGAGTTTTTAGTTTAAGTTCAATACATTTCACTTTTCTTCTTTCAACCTGAGAAAGTCTGTTTGTGCTCATTTCTTTGCCTTATAATTGGAAAGGATTCACCAAGGGGGATCTCAAAATACAGTGTATTTTAAATTAAAGCCTATTACAGTAAGACCAGGTGAAGGCTGAGAGGGACCCCTAGACACCTTTCCCATTTGGTCGTAACAAAAATTTGGGTACTAGCATCTGGAATTGACCCACAGACAAATGAGAGAAATTGGACATGGGAAGCTAAATTGTTCTCAATCAAAAAAAAAAGAGCAAGATTAATACAGGTTTTCTTGTGATTGTGTGTGATTGAATACCAATTGTGTATGATTGAATACTAACATATCTACAACTGAAGCTAGTAGCTCTCCAAGCCAGGGTAAAGTAAAAGCACTGTCTATGGAGGAGTTGAGGAAAGTGGCTGAGCGGTGTGGGATCACTGCACCTGGCAAGGCTAGGAAGTCTGAACTCCTAAGGCTAGTGGCCAACCATTTTTCTCTTGAATCTGAAGAAGCAGAAGCAGTGTTAGAAGTAGACCCAGAAAGGGTACTGCTAGCAAAGATACAATTGGAACAAAGGAAACCTGAATTAGAAGACAGAGAGAGGCAGGAGAGAGAGGACAGAGAGAGCCTTCCAGAAGGAACATGAAGAAAATGAAAAGCAGGAGAGAGAGAGAGACAAAGAAGCTCCCAGAAAGAAGGCAAAGAAAGAGAGTTGAAACTGCTTGAGTTAACTAGGAGGCGACAAATTAATCCCAGTGAAAGCATGACCAATATAGAGTAGCCTAATTCAGGGCTGGGTACAAAATTGCTAAAACTCACTTACCTAATTCCAAATTTCAATGAGGAAGATGTGGACCTTTTTTTGTGTCTTTTGAGAAACTGGCAAGGCAGCTAAAATGGTCAGCTGAGACCTAGTCTCTTTTACTACAAAGCAAGCTAACTAGAAAAGCTTATGAGGTGTATTCCTTGTTGCCAGATGAGAATTCATCAAATAATGAACTGACCAAAAATGCTATCCTCGGGGCATATGAATTAGTACCTGAAGCCTATCGCCAAAAGTGTAGAACCCTCAAGAAGCAAGCTAATCAAACTTATCTGATGTTTGAAAGAAGTAAGCAGCTGGCTTTTGACCAGTGGCTGAGGGCTCTTAAAGTACAGCTCAGCTATGAGAATCTCAGGGAAGTAGTTCTGTTAGAGGAATTTAAAAACTCTCTCCCACTCTCAATAAAGATCCATGTTGAGGAGTGGGTTCAGAGAGCCCAGCAAGAAGCCGTTCCAGCTGATGAGTTTGCTTTAATTTATAAGTCAATTTCCCAGGGGAGAACCTTTCCTAATCACCCCACAAATCCAAAAAGGACAAAGGGTGGGAAAGTGATATAAAAACAAGAAATGCTGGAAATACTCAGCAGGTCTGGCAGCATCTGTGGAGAGAGAAGCAGAGTTAACGTTTCAGGTGAGTGACCCTTCTTCAGAACTGGCAAATATTAGAAATGTGAAAGGTTATAAGCAAGTTAAGTTGGGGTGGGGCAAGAGATAACAAAGGAGAACGTGTAGATAGGACAAGGTCACAGAATAGCTGACCAGAAGGTCATGGAGCAAAGGCAAAAAATATGTTAATGGTGTGTTGAAAGACAAAGCATTACTAGGGTGTAACGGACTGAAAACTGATGTACAAACATGAAAAAAAAACAGTGGGTAAGCAAACTGAACAAACTAAGATGAAATAAAATAAAACAATCACAAAAAATATATAAAAAAGAAAAAAGAAAAAATAACTAAAAATAAAAGTAAAATGGGGGCCCCTGTCATGTGGAAAGGTGATATCTGACCAGGAAGTCCTGGGAGAGAAAGGAAAGCAGGAGACACAGGGGGCCCTCCTCCAGCCAAAAAAGAAGGTGCTGTAAGCAAGAGTGAGACCCGGAAACCTGTGTGCTTCCATTGTAATAAAGCAGGGCATTTAAAAGCTGACTGCTTGAAACTAAAGGGAAAACCTGTAGGTTTAATCAGGGCACACCCACTCAGTGAAGACGGGACCCTACGGAAAGCATAGCAGAACAAGCCGTGGCTTTAACTGCAGTAAGATTGCAACCCAGGAAGCTTACTACGGCCAGTGCAGAAAAAGCTAATAGGATTCCTGAAGGCTATTGGGGTTTTGTGTTTGAAGGGAAAGTATCCCATATGCCTCGACTGGAGCAAGAAAGTTCATAGCGATTCTCAGGGACACAGGGGCCATTAGATCCCTTTTACTCGGAAAAGGCCTGACCTTTCTCCCAGAGAGTGCAAAATGGTGGTGAATGGTATTGGAGGGCAGTGTATGCCTGTACCTGTGCACTGGGTGCACCTAGAGTGCCACCTAGTTTTGGAACCGGTGACCATAGGGATTGTCCCTAGTTTGTCTGTAGCTGGAGTTGCCTGCTCCTAGGTGATGATCTGGCAGGGTGAAGGTGGTAGCGCCCCCCACTTCCCCAGTAGTGAAAGAAAGACCACAGGAGGTCAGACAGACAGGGCCGTGGCAGGAGACGGTTCCTTGCAGTTTCCCTGAATGTGTAGTGGATCAGACCATGATCAAACCAGCTGCCCCAGAGGAGACTGCATTGGCACTGCAGGCAGAGTACCATGAGGTCTGCCTGTCTGAGACTTTCTTTGGAAAGTTAGGAGACCCAGGGAATTAATTAAATGGATTTTACCTATCTGAGGCTCAGCGTGCCGACCCAGTATTGCGAGAGTTAGCACAGGCTGCCCAGTCTGAAAGTGAAGCAGAGGGCGTCCCTGATTGCTACTATTTAAAGAATGAGGTACTGATGAGGAAATAGAGTTCTCCTCACAGACCTGAGAGCAAGGAGTGGACAGTAGTTCACCAGTTAGTGGTGCCACAGAGGTACTGGAGAGAAATATTAAGAAGGGCCCACAAAACTACAGTGGCTGTACATGCCAGTATATGAAAGATCAAAGCTCGCATAAGACAGCAGTTTGACTGGCCAAAACACCATAAAGATGTGGTGGAGTACTGCAGGAGTTGCCACATAAGCCATGTTGAGGGGAAACCCCAACCTACAATGAAACCTGCACTCCTAAGTCCTGTACAGGTGTTTGGAGGACCCTCCAGCAGAGGGCTGGTGAACTGTAAGGGACCCCCATCGAGAAGAAAGGGGACAGGCAGGCACAAGGCTGGCAGAAGGTTAAGCAGAGAAGGGGAAAAAGTGACCTAGAGGGCAGGTTAAAGGAATCCCGGATGAAAACCCCTACTGTCTAGTCAACCAACCCAGTAAAGTGTGAAAAGTTAGACTCCACATCCTCCTACGTAAATGCAGACTCAGGAAGCAGCTTTCAAGAGGTGCGAACATCATTTACAGGAACGTGCAAAGACAAAGAAAGACCTCTAGGGGGCAGAGAAACTGTGAGGGTGATGCCTCACCTAGTCGAAGTGTCACAAGGGAGTGCAGCAAAGTCTGCACAAATACCTGCAGGCAGGAATTTCCCAGAGAACAAAGAGGAGATGAACAAAGAATCCTCCCCCACAATCAGAGGAAAGGGGAACCACCCTCACACTGAAAGAGAGTTCAGGATAGACCCGCCCACTACCAACTCTCCTGAAAAAAAATGACCTCAACAGGAACAAAGATCCTAAACAATCATTGCAATGGGCAAACTGAAGAAAAACTTCCCCAAAGAACCACATGGTTACTGAGATTCCAACAAGGGGACAATTAAAGCAGCACTGGCACCAAGAAAAGACAGTTTTAAAAGCTTTAGGATTTATGAATGAATGGAAATGAATGAGAAAATGTATGGTTTTCTTTCTGTATCTTATAATTTTCTCTCGAACTTTTAAAGAAATGCACTTCCCAAATCACATTTCATTCCCCTGGGTATGGAGGTGTCATGCAGGCCCCTACCTGCCAAGAATGAGGCATATTAATTTCACCACTTGGACATTAAATTTCAAGTTGTTGCTGGAAAGAAAAGAAGGCCTATTACAAGGGCTGCCAGACTAGCTGGAAAGACATTTTTGCATATTGACAGACGGTACTTGAAAGGACAAAGGGGCTATTCCCTGTTCCAATTTAACCCACAATGGACATTTGATCACCAGGTATTGTGTGCAGAGGAGACATAGCAAGGTCTGCTAGAACAAGCCAATCCACAAGGGCTAGGACTGATTAGGCCAGCTGATCATATAACTAACTGGCTGTTGCAGGTTTTTTTGAACTCACTGCAGAGAATTTTAACTCAGAAAGCTCTTGGCTCTTGGATTGAAAAGACCTCCTCCCCTCCTGTCTGCTCCCATCTTTTTCTCATGGAACTGAAAACTACTGAAGACACATGAACCCCAAGAGAGAAAAGTTTCCTAAAGTGAACAAGGTTTAAGATGAATACTGGGCCCCAGCGAAACGCACGATCAACCTACATAAGGACTCTACAGTGAGGTCGAAGAACCATAACAAACTCTTCTGATATTGCCTCAAACCTTTCCACTACTTTTCTTCTGCTCTTTTCTGTCTCTATTTGCATGTGCGTATCGCATATGCATGCTAGCGTGGGGTGCGGCATGTATCTGTAGGCGTTAACCGAATTAGAGTTTTTAGTTTAAGTTCAATAAATTTCACTTTTCTTCTTTAAACCTAAGAAAGCCTGTTTGTGCTCATTTCTTTGCCTTATAATTGGAAAGCGGTGAACAAGGATTCACCAAGGGAGATCTCAAAACATGGTGTGTTTTAAATTAAGCTCTGTTACAGTAAGACCAGGTGAAGACTGAGAGGGACCCCCCAGACACCTTTCTCACCTGGTCGTAGCACACTGGAAAAACCTTGTGCTTCAATTCCTCAATCCTTCGTGCTGATTTCGCCAATTTTGGCCAAATTGCACTGAAAAAACCAGCACAAGCTAGCAGAAACTCTTCCAATGTTCTTACAGGACGACAAACACAGAAACCAACTTCCATTATACCACAATACTGAGTTATCAGAATTGAAAGGTAGTTCTGCGACTTGCAAAAGATGGCAAGCACATCATTAAAAATATTTTTGGAGAGGAAATTCAGTTCAATATCATTTACCCCAACTGTGCACCTTTAGAAAACCTCTACCGAGTTTTCTCACATTTATCCTTTGGGTGATCCCACTGGACAAGAGTAATCACCAGTTTATTTTGCATATGTCAAAGTATGAGCTCTTGTCATAGCATCCCTAAGTTACTTGGATTTGTACTTGTAATGCACGCTGAACAGCATTTGTGAGGTGCAGTAGCTGCCAGGATCACCTGACAGAGGAAAGTAACACTGTTACTGATACAGAAGAATCTGGAGATTTTGAGTACAGCTTGCTGCAGCTCTGTAACACTTTTTCAACTGGTGGTTTTGCCATTCTTCCTTCAGGCATCAGGTGATAGATTTTTAACTTGTCACCTGGGTTTAAAATGCCACCACAGATCAGCTGTCCTTTATAGAAACTGTCCAACTCTTTTGCATTGGAAGTCTACCTTTGTTAACAGACATACTTCCTTCTCTCCTGCTTTCAAATAAAGGTTCATTCCCTCAATCAACTAGACATTGTACCAGATGACAATACATCTAGTGGCTGACTGCTATGATGACATATTTATTGCAGCTATGATGGTACAAGTTTGCTGAGAGAGATGGACCATGACTATATTTTTTAAATGATTATGGATGAGATCAGTAAAGACTCAAGGTCAGAAGGTCAAATAGACTGGCAGTAAGGTGCACTCATTGGTAAAGAAGCATGTGGAAGTACTGAAGAACGGGACACAGGCTGTATTCGGTGATGTTGGGGAGCTGGAGTTTAGTGCAGCTCACTCGCTGAAGAGAGAGCCTTGAAGGAAGGTGATTAAGGAATGATCCAATAGATGCATATAAAACTGTAAATGATATGGAAAAGGTGAATCTGAAAAGCTACTTCAAAACCAACTGTAACAATAGAACCATGGCCATGGGTGCAAACTACCATAAGGCAAATTTGGTAATGGACTTCTGGGTAAAGTAGTGGAGGAAAATACCTTGGAATCAGTTAAGGATCAGTTGAATGCCATGATGGGAGAAATCGTAGTCTTTCAGGATGATGGGTCAAGTGAGGTCAAATTGATGGTTTATCCATAGCATGTCATTCCCAACAGTGAAAGCAGAAGCGGGCAGCACTTCCGCTCTCTTCCTTTTTACCGGTTCACACTAAATTACCATTAAAATTTAAAGGGCCGGGGGCGGGCACAGGAGACATGTGCGATCATGCGGGAAAGGATGCTTTTCATTGGTGTAACCCACCGTCAGTCAACAATGCATCAGGTACGGGTTAGCTATAAAAGAGCCTCCTAAACAAACAGGAAGGCTCTGCAGCACGACCGTTACTGAGTGAAGACCTTAATATAATCCATTTATTTATTTATTTGCAGAAGCTGTTAATCACCCTCCCCTACCAATCATCTCATACACCATCACTACCTTCCTTATAATTAATTTGTATTCTCCACCACCCCACCATGTCTGATAATGGACAAAGACCATCCCCACGGTTCAGCGGTGGCTCCCTGCAAGTTCTCCTTCAGGCCGTCAGGAAAGGCGAGAGGTGCTTTTTCCTCCAGATGGCATCATAAGACCCTCCTGCCTGATCAAGGCGGCCTAGACAGAGGTGGCAGAGGAGGTGAGCAACCGTGGAGTCCATACAAGAACCTGGGTGCAGTGTAAGAAACAAGTCAACGACCTGCTCTGTTCTTCAATGGTTAGTACCAGGGTCGCATCTTAACAAAGGGTCTTTCATGAGGTCATCAATAATTTATATCTGCGAATGGGCATTTACGCCAGGCAGATGAATGAGTGATCAGCCTTAGTGCCATATGGCAATTGAGGCCAAAGCATGTGGAAGTTTGTCTTTAGTGTGCGCTTGGATGCAAGGTGCAACTGACAGGCCAGTATGTGTGATGGGGATACATGCAGACTAGGGGTTAGGTGTCACTTGACATCTCAAAGACACTGCAATTTTCAAGCAGGACAAGCAGATGCAGATGGCCCATGAGAGAGCCAATACAAGGGGTGGAGTGGCAGACATAAGGATTCTCACCCCAGCAGAGGAGGATGCTCTCCAGCTCGCAGGAGAGGAGGGAGGTCGAGCCATCACAGACAGTGAGGCTGGAAAGGCCAGGTGTAAGGATAAAGAGGCAACTATCCTGGTGGTGGCATATGGGCGCATAGGTGGCACGCAAGAAAATGTAACGTGCTCGTACTGTGATGATGTTTAATGCGGTTCCGTTTGTTCTCCACTACAGGTTCCCACAATCCCAGGACCAGGTCACAACCAAGCCAGGAGGCTGAATACTCCACCTCTGGGGACAATGACAGCAATGACCCAGAAGATGCACCATCACCTGCCTCTTCAGCAACCTCTGCAAGCGCAATTATACCCAGACAGTCCGCAGAGATGTTGCGTATAGAATCGGGCCACAATCTGGTGAGCACAGCACAGAAATGTCCCAGCAGCTGAGGGAGACTCTGGCCCCCTGCCACTTGGAGGACTTCTGGGGACCAGGCCCCTGCTGACCCCCTCACTGATGCCAGCCATGTGTTCTGCAATGTCCCAGGCATGTGAGCACATGGCTTCCTCCATGGAGAGGGTGGCGACTGCCATGAAGGGCCTGTTTGAGCTCTCGACCCATATGCGTTCTGGCCTGCATTCAATCGCTGTAGCCATGGGCTCAGCGCAGAAGTGGCTAGGCGAGAGGGGAACGAGGTACCTGGACTTCACTTCAGTTGCCCATTCCCCTTGGGGAGTCAGGCAGGTGCCATTGTGCACCCAGATGGAGAAGAAGCGCATGCCAGCTGCCCCAGGGCCTTCCTCTCAGGACACCCCCAGGGTGAGCAGCGTCTCATTATCCCCTCCAACATTGAGCTCATTACCTCCAGTAGGCGAGGCCAAGGGGGATGCTCCTGTACCGGGCAGCACACCCTGGATGGAGCCCTCAAGGCCCCATACCTCCATAGGATGACCACCAAGGCAATGGGGCACCATACTGAGCAGACTGGCTCCATCCCAAATGCTGATGTCAGGGTTGCACCAAGACGTAGTGGTCGGATCTGAAAACTTAAGACATTATGAGCACAAAGGTGGCACAGATGTTTAATACAAATATATATCACATGTAAATAGTGCAAAATATATTAATTTTGCTTTATTCATGTCTACATAATTGTCATTTTTTGGGACTAGCTTTGTCAGAGAGATAAATGTAATGCCACGCCTCATGGTTGGCACACATTGGTGGATACATAGGAGTTAGAGACATTGCCTTTAATGTGGAAAAAGATATTTTGTGTTTGCGATCAATCTTTATCGAATGTTCATGTGAGTTTCCAGTTTTGTACTCGACAGTCTGTGGGACATGGCTTAACATGCAGGCTCCACTGGTCCTTCCTTCTATGCATTATAAAGAAGATTGTCCAAGATTACTCTCAACAGGGATAATTGCAATGGTGTAGGTACACTCAAAGCACTGTAAAGATGGAGCAGGATCTGACTTATAGGTCTGACTGACATATGTCCAAGTGTGACACAGATGTCCTACATATCAGTATTCACGAGCGAACGTGTGTGACAAAGCTTCGCTCTCCATGCTATTCTAGGTGGCAGAGGACGCAGGTTTAGAGATTGCTCACAAGAGAGGATGGCAGGGATTGGTCTACACCCCAAGCAGGCAATAGAGTTCTAGTGATGGGACAATGGTCATCTAGGTGCCTCACCCTTGGGTGAACCACGTGTATGGTTGTCCCTGGTATCCCATGCATGTCTCTCCATGGCCCTGGCATCCAGTAAAGGGTCATTCACTGATGGCCTTTGCTGATGCCCTTGTTGCTATTTCTACTGCAAAATTGTAGGTGACGACCATCCAACCCATGAACTGTATGTAACCTGGGGAAAGTAGTGTGTGTGGCTAAAAGTGGTAAACAAATCCACAGCAGGGACGTTGGATATGTGATGAGACAGCAATGTGGTGTAACTAAACTGCTAAAGGAAAAGTGGATGTACTAACACCTGCGAGTTCTGATGAAGGCATGTCTAACTTGCTGCTAAATTTGTACAGAGGCGCCATGTGGGCTGGTTGTTTGGAGACCAGGGGGTCGGCAGAGTGAGGTAATGCCTTGTTATCAGACAAAGGCTGGAGAACAGAGAACTAGCTATGCAACGTGGTCGAAACTTGAGGGATTAGGATACCAAAAATAAGCAGATGTCAAAACCTGTGAAAGGTTAACTGACTGTGGCTGACGGAGCACACCTGCAGCGTTAGCAACAGCTGACCAACCAATCACTGTACATTGGGTAGTCAGGTCCGGCCCATCCCAAGCTGATCATGCAGGTAGCATGCATGAAACAGGGTATAAGAAAGCATGCTTCGAAGTGCTGGCTAGCTGGCTCAGAACTAAGTAGTCTGATCAATTACTTGGAGAATCAGAAGGGGAGGACTGATAACCTGCTCCGTTCCGACTCTCGGATGAACCTAAGTAACCTAGCTTACGTGGACGCGTGAGTATAATCTCGGTTGAAGGTAAGATTTTGAAACGTGCTATATGTGAACAATAATTTGGTAGTCTTGAGCCGTTGATACCCAGAGTAAACCTCCAGACTAGTAATGGGGATAGACTACAAAATCCAGGGCATTATGTCCTTAGACTAGGGTGTAGTTGATACCTCGAAAAGAATCTGACCCCCCTCAATATCAGCACAGTGAGGACCAGATTGCTGGGATTGCTTTCAGCTGCTCTGGAGTCAGCAGCTGACTTAGCTGATACATGAGTGCATGTAGACCAAGCAGTAAGTGACTAATCGTCTCAAATTCCAAATACACAAGTTTCAAAACGTATAGTTTCAAAGTTTCCTGTCAAACTGTGTAGGATTATGGATGATGTCTCATGGGCTTCTTCCCCTGAATTCAGCACACATTGGTGAGCTGGATGTTCCTTCTTGTTGACTTCACAGCCCAAAGAAAAATCAAATTAGGTTAACTCAACACAGATCCGAGTGAACATTCATCCATAGTACAAAACTGATCAAAACTTTGGTGCAAACTGGCCAGGTGAAAACCCTACCCAAAAGCCACCCCAGGACAACATAAAATGTTCTCCTGAAAATGAGATACATTTTTGGAGATAGGCTACAGGGAGTTTTATTTTACATTTATGTTATGCCTGCGATTGGAGCCTTTGATTGTAGAACTAGCTGCCTTGGTGGAAATCCTTAGCACTGACCTGTCTAACTTTTGAGTCGGCAAAATTAATCAATGCAACTTTATGAAATGAACGTGTAAGGACCTGTCCCTAGAATCCTCTGTATTGGGTATTTTCTCCACCTCCCATAGTGCTGTAACCACCATGAACCATCTGTTTTTGCTTTATTTGTCTTCACCTGTCCTTTGTTTCTGTGCCACCTAAGATATTAACAAATAAGTCTTGGTACACATGAAAAGAACATTTCACCAGCAAAATAAAGTCTGGGAAAGCTTACACAATAACAATAAACAGATCAGCAAATGCTTTTGAATATTAATACCTAAATTCAGTATTCTATAACATTTCAGCAACCACTCCATATCTGCCAGAATCTGATTCCATAATTGCACAATAATCCACAGTCATTAGTTCTCTGCAAATGTTCTTTTTCAGAAAATTTGCTGAAATATTGAAGAAACATGGAATGGAATTCATTAAAATATTATAAAAGCAATGAATATAACCTGGTTTGTTATCTCAAACTGAATAACCAGGAAATTTGCAATAATACTGAAATGGCAAATTTAATAGGAATTAAACCATTTCCAGACAATGATAGGAATTTTCTTTGAACGCCTACATATCTGCACCTGTGGATCTCTCTTATTGAGTTAATAATTTTAGGACATACCCCCTTTCACTGTAAATGTATGAATTCATGAGGGTGCTTTTCAAGTAGCAGGGCACCCACAATATTAGCTCAAAGCCAGTGACATGAGACATGTGTCATTTTGAGGTGTGCACCTTATTTCCACAATGATAAGGGTGAGCTGTAAGTTTTAATTGCACTTGTAATTGGCAGCTCGCCAATTGGAGGGCGGGAAATCCGTGGGGCTCCTATGATTGAAAGGCAGCCTGCACCTCATGAAGTAGAAGTGCCTGCAGTCAATGGTGAATGTCAGAGCTGCTGCTGCAAGCAAAGTGTTTGCTGATAGAGCCACCACTCAACCCAGCCACCTCCCCTCCAGCCCCATTTTTCAGACAGTGCCATGGAGATTTAAGTGCAGGAAATGACCAGGATGAAGGAAGTGTTGTTCACCACTGATAGGCACAGAGTGACCTGCCAGATAGCCCTGCAACAGTGGGCAGAGATAGCAGTGTATGTGACTGCCTGGAGTCTGATGCCACAAACACAGCAGCAATATAGGAAGAAATTCAATGACCTGATCAGAACTGCTGAGGTAAGACTTCCATTCACATCTTTCTTAAAATCTGAGCAACTATGCACCAATCTACTATAGCCTCAGTACTGGTAAACCTTGCCACTCCTGATTTCCATTCTCCAGTCACAGCAACAAACATCAATGTGCCTCTTTCTGCTTCCACTTGTACACTCAGCTCTAATTGAATGGTGGAACAGTTTCAAGGGGCTGAATGGTGTGATCCTATTCCTAAGTTCTTATCAACAAGCTTTTGGACAATACCTTTTACACAATTTCCAAATAAATAATGAAAATCAAAGAGCTTTCAACGTAGATTGATGAGGCACACCACTGTCCTAATTTAACTTAAAATAACACTTCAAATCCTTTCTAGATGTTTCAATCCTATAGCCACAATGTTAATACCTCAGTTATTAGTCCTTGCTCTTTACTGCAGGTTTTCAAACTCTCTAGGATTTATTCATGATTTAGTTAAGGCTCTCAATGGCAGAACTCCACTAAATTATATTTCTATTTCTTTGTCCATGCAAACAGTATGTTGTATGATTATTTTCTTTTTAAATGGAGATGGAGCACATTTAGTGGCAGGTGAAAGATGGCAGTTGTGCCAGAACAAAAATAATTTGGCAATGATTTGGCTTTTTAAGAGCCAGACTAACTTTTCTCTGCCATTAGAACTATAAAACAACTCAAGGAATGTTTCTCATTATAGATTTTTTGCATCAAATAAACATCAATTTATTAAAAAGTTCCTTCGTACTGACTTTGTACCTTGGGATATTAAAAAAACTGGCCATTCTTCTTACTTTGGCATAAAATTAGATTATTTCCAGAACAGGCATTTAGATTCCTTTTTAATGGAGCCCTTTGTAAAGGAAAAGCAGACTTTGTAAATCTTAATGAACAACCTTGTTTTCACGCACTAAAACCTGACACAGATGGTATTCATAAACCATTTCCTCTGGGTTTACCTGTAAATGTCTGCACTGGACTGCATCCCAGTGCTCCGTTGGAGACCAGCCCAGGAGAAAGCACAGTAAATTGTGAATAAACTGTCAACGTAATTTGTGATTACATTTCAACAACAATGTATTTAAATCTGTGATCAAATGGAGTAGATCTCTGGAGATGGGATGTGGGGATGAATCACAACTTACCATATTAAGTATTTGTCTCAAACATCATACCATAATCAAAGTATAAGACACCTGGTGACTGTTAGTCTTTCATTTCACTCACTTTATTGTGTAAAATGTTATTTCAATGTTACGTTTAAGCTTGTCAGTTGTGTACGAGACAATAAAGCAACCTCTACACTGATTGAGTACTGAGAACATAGACAGAGACATTTAATTAAAGTGCAAGAATTGTTTATTGCTGAGATACTCGACAAACTGAAGTCACCAGCATTATATTAGTTTTAGTAAACATGTAAGATTCTTCTCGAAGTTACATTTCACTATTTTTCAGTTCTCAGTTGTTTAGAGTGTTTAAATAATTTACCAAAATCTAAACATATTTTGAAATTAATTCTTAGTATGTGCAATATTTTTGTTTGGTCCAGACTTCAAAAAAAATTTATTCTTATACTATTTGAATTTTGGTTCACTGTGTTATTTGCTCCACCTATTGTGTGAAACTACACTGTTGGTTTGAACAGAATAATGCCAGTTGGGTGAACAGTCAAAATTTTTCTCTTAATCAACTTTTTAATGTAAAAATCCAGGCTGATAAAGGAACCCGCTTCATCTCCCATTCCCCTGAGAAAGAAGGCATGGTATAACATAAAGGGTTCACTGGACATGAAAGACACGCTGGTTACTTCTGTTCCTAATTCGTATGTTCATGTCTTGTTAGGCAAGGGAATCAAAGGTTATTGGGGGTAGATAGAAGTGTGGAATTCAAGGCACAAACAGGTCGGCCATGATCTTATTGAATGGCGGAGCAGGCTAGAGGGGCCGAATGGCCTACCGCTGCTCCTAATTCGTATGCTTGTACGTTTGTATGTTCGTATGTGTAAGTGTGGCAAGCCAAGAGCTTTCTGCAGCATCAACAAGTCAGGAGGAGGTCCTAAGGACAATTGTTCCTTCCAGAATGGCAACTTCAAGAGACCCCTTGCTCAGAGCATTCAGGACTTAACTGGGATGATTTGACCAACTCTAATGCAGTCTATTAGCCTAACTGAGCGAATGTTCAGCTCTAGTGGCCTGCAAGAAGTAATCACAGATGTTACCATTTCGCCTGTTAGTGACAACGTGGATCCAGCAATGCAGCCCTCTCCAATGGCAGAACAGGGGAGAGCTTCTGGACTAAATCTAGCAAGTGGCATGATACCAGAAGTAGGTCCTGCCAGAAAATTGGCATCACTGAGCCAAGTGCCATCCAAATATTTGAGAGCTCCATTGATAATGTGCCAGCTACAAACCTCATATTGCTCTGACACTGAGGAAGCATCATTAGATATTAAAGGACATTAGAGGTATCATAGAGTTGGGTAGTATCATCTTAGAGCAAGGCAGGTAATAATGAAGGTTTTTTTTTGTGTTATGTACCTTTATACTCGGAGAAGTTGACAATAATGTCCAATTCAATGGTACATGCTACAAGTATTGGTGTGCTGCATGCTACCTCACTTCTTGCTTCTGCACACTCTTCCTGTTTAGGGGATTGGGTATCTCCAGCTGCTTCCTCCTCCTCTTCTGTCAGTAGAACACCCAATCCCTTTGTAATTGTCAAATTATGATAAAGCAGCAAACCATTATAATTTTTGAAATCCCTGTTGAACTTTACTCTTGGGCTTCCCCTGACCTATCCATGCAACAGAAATGGCCTGCTCGACTATTATTTACACAGCACTCAGTACTTTACTGAATCTGTTTTCAATGTCTCTTCTCAGATGGAGTAGTGGAGTCTACGGCCATGAAGTCATCAGCCATGACTGAGGTGAGTGCCTCTAGTCTTCAATCAGCCATCCTTGCACATTGCTCTTGCTAAGCAATGCAGGAATCCTGGATTACCCATGGATAATATAACCATAGCAGCTCTGTGTGTATTATGTATGAACATGTAGCATGAGGAGGCTTACATCACTCATTATCTGCACATTCAGCAAATGTAAACCCTTCTGTTGATGAAATTGATAGCACTTTCAGAGGGGTCCTATAAGGCTATATGGGTTGCATCAATGGCATCTTGCACTTCTTGGGGGAATTCAGCCACCTGAAATAAGTTGATTGCTCTCTCTCTCTCTGCGCCCCCACTCTGCCACCCAACCCCCAAACCCACCCCGGCATCAACCCGCACCTTCAACCGATCTCTTTTATCAATCCATGGAGAAATTAATGAAATTAGATGTGTACCTAAACAGGGTATCAATAACCTGTGCAATGCACCAATACACTGCTAATTGACTGATGTGATTGATGTTACCAGAGGTCACATGGAAACATCAGGATACAGAAACATTTAGGGCCATTGTCAACTTTATAACCACTGACAAGACAGTGCCCCTGGTGGAAAGGCTGCAAGTTAGGGTCCAAAAGCTGGCACATCTCTGTTACTGTAGCCATGGTAAGGCACAACCTTCTTAGACATTGATTATTGGAAAAATTCAGATTACAGCTCCTTAGTCTGCAGTCTTTAGATCATAAATATGCAAAACTCATTTGTAGCTCAATGCCACACTCTCCAGGCTTCCATCCTTTCCTCCATATCATCACCATTCTTCTCCTCAAAGCACAAGAGCAATGGAATTACAAAATAGAAATTCGTTATTTCTTCAAACAAAACTCTTTTTAAATTGCCTTTAAAATTCAGCAAATACTTTTCAGTGATTTTACAGTTTCATCTTATGAGAAGTTTCTTTTTTTTCCAAAAAATATATTTTATTCATAAAAATTTGTAAAAAAAAATGCATTACAAACCAGTTCAAAACAGCACCAAGTTGACATTCCAAAAAGTGCAAAGGAAATCAGTTTTCCCCGATACAGGAGTGAGTTGCCTCACAACCCTTCCATTCCATTTTACATGCCATGTACATTTTACAGCAAACCCATATCTGGTGCATACAGCCCGAGGGGTTTGCCATGGATCCAGCCCCTCAGTTCACCTTGGCGGGAGGACCTTACATGGTGGTCTTTCCCCATTGACCCTTTGCAGCGGCTGCCCCAAGCTTTAGTGCGTCCCTCAGCACATCGTCCTAGACCTTGGAATGTGCCAGTCTGCAACATGCGGTCGTGAACAACTCTTTGCGCTGGAAGACCAGCAAGTTTCAGGCAGACCAAAGAGCGTCTTTCACCGAATTGATGGTCCTCCAGCAGCAGTTGATGTTTATCTCGGTGTGCGTTCCTGGGAACAGCCCGTATAGCACAGAGCTGCTTGGGATGAACCTTGACAAAAGTCACTGCATCTCTTTCCACACCTGCTTTGCAAAGACACATTCCAGAAGGAGGTGGGCAACTGTCCCGTCCCCACCGCAGCCACCTCGAGGGCAGTGATTAGAGGGGGCGAGACTCCAGGCGTGTAGGAAGGATCTGACCGGGAGGGCCCTTCTCACCATCAGCCAAGCTACGTCTTTGTGCTTGTTTGTAAGTTCTGGTGATGAGGCATTCTGCCAAATGACTTTGGCAGTCTACTCGGGGACCCATCCGACAGGATACACCATCTCCTTTTGCCGTGGGGCCTTGAGGACATTCCATGCAGACCACTGCCTGATGGATTGGTGGTCATACAGTCGTGGAGTCATAGAGTTATACAGCACAGAAACAGGCCCTTTGGCCCATCGTGTCTGTGCCGTCCATCAAGCACCTAACTTATTCTAGTCCCACTTTCCAGCATTTGGCCCGTAGCCTTGCATGCTATGGCGTTTCAAGTGCTCATCTAAATACTTCTTAAATGTCGTGAGCGTTCCTGCCTCTACCATCACCTCAGGCAGTGTATTCCAGATTCCAACCACCCTCTGGGTGAAAAATTTGTTCCTCAAATCCCCTCTAAACCTCCTGTCCATAACCTTAAATCTATGCCCCCTGGTTATTGACCCCTCCACTAAGGGAAAAAGTCTTTTCCTATCTAACCTATCAATGCCCCTCATAATTTTGTATACCTCAATCATGTCCCCCCTCATCCGTCTCTGTTCTAAGGAAAACAACCCTAGCCTTTTCAGTCTTTCTTCATAGCTGAAATGTTCCAGCCCAGGCAACATCCTGGTGAATCTCCTCTGCACCCTCTCCAGTGCAATCACATCCTTCCCATAGTGTGGTGCCCAGAACTGTACACAGTATTCCAGCTGTGGCCTAACAGGCGTTTTATAAAGCTCCATCATAACCTCCCTGCTCTTATATTCTGTGCCTCGGCTAATAAAGGCAGGGGGTCAAAGGTGTTTTCCCACAGAAACTTTCCCATGAAGGACAGGTGGTATGGTATGGTCCAACTGGACGGAGCGTTCCGTGACAATGTGACCAGACCCATCCTTCGTAACACCGGGGACAGATAAAACCTCAGCACGTAGGGACACTTGATGTGTGCGTACTGGGGTTCTACGCACAGCTTAATTCAGCCGCACATGAAAGTTGTCATCAGGATGAGGGCGACGTTGAGTACATTCTTCTCGCCCTTATCCAGAGGTTTGAACATCGTGTCCCTCCGGACCCGGTCCATTTTAGATCTCCAGATAAAGCGGAAAATGGCTCAGGTGACCGCCACGGCGCAGGAGTAGGGTATGGGCCAGACCTGTGCCACATACAGCAATAACGTAAGCGCGTCGTACCTGATGACCAGGTTCTTACTCGCAATGGAGAGAGATCGCTGCTCCCACATGCTCAGTTTATGGTGTACCCCGGCTACTTGCTCTTTCCAAGTTTTGGCGCACGCCTCAGCCCTTCCGAACCATATCCCCAGCACCTTCAGGTAGTCTGACCTGACAGTGAAGGGGACAAAGGATCGATCAGCCCAGTTCCCAAAGAACATGGCCTCACTCTTGCTGTGGTTGACTTTGGCTCCCGAGGCCAGTTCGAACCGGTCACAGATGCTCATCAGTGTGGGAACGGGCAGCGGATCCGAGCAGAAGATGGCGACGTCGTCCATGTACGGGGAGGCTTTTACCTGAGTGCCTCCACTGTCTGGGATTGTCACCCCTCTTTTCCTTCCTGATAGACTCAGCAAAAGGTTCGATACAGCAAACAAACAAGACAGGGGAGAGAGGACAGCCCCGTCTGACTCCAGATTTGATCGGGAAACTTTCTGATTCTCACTCATTGATTGAGACTGCGCTACTGATGTTTGTGTAGAGCAGTTTGATCCAATTGCAGATTCCCTCCCCAAACCCCATTTTGGAGAGCACGCCCATCATGTAGGTGTGTGATATCCTGTCAAAAGCCTTCTCCTGGACCAAGCTGATGAGGCAGGTGTCCACCCTCCTGTCCCGTACATAGGCAATCGTATCCCTGAGTAGCGCGAGACTATCAGAGATCTTCCTGCCAGGTACAGTACAGGTCTGGTCAGGGTGAATCACCAACTCCAGAGCAGACTTGACCCGACTGGTGATGACTTTAGACAGAATCTTGTAGTCAACATTGAGCAGTGAGATGGGCTGCCAATTTTTGATTTCCGCCCTCTCCCCCTTCCGCTTGTAGATGAGGGTGATGATGCCTTTCCTCATGGATTCTGACAGGCTGCCGGCCAGAAGAATACTCTCGTATACTTCTTGCAGTTCTGGGTTGACCCAGTCCCACAGAGCTGAATACGACTCAACCGTAAGCCATCGCTTCCGGGAGTTTTACTCATCTCGAAGGACCTGACGGCGTTTGTCAGCTCATCCAGAGTTAGCAGTTTGTCCAGTCTCTCCCTCATGCTGTCATCTAAGATCTCCATGATAGATGACAGGAAGGACTGGGAAGCTGTGCTGTCTGTGGACTTCACGTCATACAGCCCAGCATAAAAGGATTTGCTGATCCTTAGTATGTCGGACTGCGAAGACGTTACCGTGCCATCCTCTTCCTTCAGGCTGCTGATCACAGAGCTCTCTCTCTGTACCTTTTAGAAAAAGAGATGTGAGCATGTCTCATCCTGCTCAACGGAGCAGACTCTGGACCGGAAGATGATCTCAGAGGCCTCCGTGGCAAAGAACGAGGCCTGCTGGCTCTTCACCTCTTGGAGGTCCTCCTTGACCTCGACCCCCATCGACTGCAGACGGAGCAGATTTTGCATTCTTTTCTGGAGTTGGGATATTTCCCTCTGTCTCCCTCTCTCCCTCTGAACACCTTCGAAGATAAAGAACCTCTTGATGTTCTCCTTGATCACCTCCCACCAGTGAACTGGAGACACAAAGAGGGGTTTCATGGTTCTCCAACCTTTGTAATCCCTTTTGATTTCCTCAATGTTCTCTGGGGTTAGCAGTGTAGCATTGAGCTTCAATGTCCCCCTGTCAACCTGCTGGTCGTCCTGTAAGTGACAGTTGGCCAGTAAGAGGCATAAAAACAAGAAATGCTGGAACCACTCAGCAGGTCTGGCAGCATCTGTGAAAAGAGAAACAGAGTTAACGTTTCGGGTCAGTGACCCTTCTTCGGGGTTCCCGAAACGTTAACTCTGCTTCTCTTTTCACAGATGCTGCCAGACCTGCTGAGTGGTTCCAGCATTTCTTGTTTTTATTTCAGATTTCCAGCATCCGCAGTATTTTGCTTTTATTTTAGGCCAGTAAGAGGCAATGGTCGGAGAAGAACACCGGCTTGATGGCGGATCTGACCGTGACAGCACGAGACACAAACAGGAAGTCAATCCTGGAACGGGTAGACCCGTCCAATCTTAACCAAGTGTATCGATGCTGTGCTCCATCTGTAGGTTTGCTGAAGAGGTCGTGCATGCAGTTTGGCATCTTTTACTGTTTCTATTAGGAATCTGGACATAGCGTCCAGTTTGCTGTCGTCACTGCCGGATCGTCCAGCTGCATCGATGATGCAGTTGAAGTCACCGCCTAGAATGACCGGCCTGGACGACGCCAGCAGCAGTGGGAGCTGCTGGAAAACGATCAGCCACTCACTGCATTGAACCGGGGCGTACACATTGATCAACCAGAGCGGAGCATTGTTGTACATTACATCTGCTACGACAAGGTGACCGCCCACCACCTCCTTAACTTCGGAGATGGTGAAGTTACCTCCCCGCAGCAGAATACCCAGGCCAGAGGAACGGGAATCATTGCCCCCTGACCAGATCAATGGCCCGTGGGACCACCATCGTAAACATTGCCTGTAGGTGCTGAGGTGTGGTATTCCACATTCTTGCAGGAACAGTAGGTCAGCTTTGACCTTGGCGAGGTAGTCCAATGTTGAAACACATCGCGTAGTGGATGTTACGCACGTTAATTGATGCAATCTTTATACCCATTTTTAAGTTAGTTGTTGCTTCCCACACCATTTGTCCTTGCTAGTCCTAGTCCTTCGGTATGTTCCTGCATACCCATAGTTTACGCAAGCTGTTTCACGTTCATTGGGCTCAGAAACCCCTCCTGGTTTCTCATGCAGGGTTTGTTCCGCTGGGGTGACATCAGGGGGGTCTTGTAGGCAGCAAGGATTGGGCTGTCCTCTGCTGTTGGTGTCTTTCCCCTCTGTTCCTCCTCGAAAACATCACTGCTCCCGGCTTTCCGGAGCTGGAGTGCGCCCGACGCTTCTTTGTTCTCGGTGTCCCGGAGCTGGGATGCACTGGGCATGTCGCTAGGTTCGGTGCTTTGGGTTTGGGGCGCGCTGGGCCCATCACAGCTTCCAGTACCCTTGAGCTGGGGGGCTTTATCTTTCAAATCCTTTGACTTCTGTCACTTCTTTTGCAGGTGCCATTGTTCCGGCCATCCTCATCCAGTGAGGAAGAGCTGCCAGAGTCTGTCTCAGACGGTAGCCTCCTCTTGCCACTGGTTTGGATGGTGGCCTGTTCCTTTTTTGGAGGTTTTTTCTTTGTGGTTTTCCTTTGTACCACCTGCCACTGACCTGTTTGTCCATTTGCTGCCTCCTCCTCCATCGATTCTTTCTGTAGAGGAGGAGTTTCCAAGCACGGGGTAGGTGTTGGGTCACTGGTTGCAGCTGCCTCCCCTTCTCCTTCTCAGGTAGATTTTCCTCGCTGCGGAGAGGGTTGCTTGTCTCCTTCCTAGCACCAGACGCATTCGTCGTTCCTTCTCCCGGCCTTTCCTTGGGCCTTGCCGCCTGAGCATAACTGAGGCAGCGTTTGGGGCAGGTTTTGTAGAGATGGCCTGCATCACCGCACAGGTTGCAGCACTTACTCTGCTTACAGTCCTTGGTCTGATGGTCCTTCCTTCTTGCAGTTCTTGCAGACAACTGTGCTGCAGTTAGCTGCCACGTGACCAGATTTGCCACAGGTGCGACAAACTCTGGTCTGTCCCGCATCGACCAAGAAGCCTCGACTTCCCCCGATAGTGAAGCTGGAGGCAGGATGGATGATGGCTCCATTGGCATCGACCTTCAAGCTCACCTTGACCTGCCGCTTGCTGGTCCAACTCCCAAATGGGTCCTTAACATCAGTGCTGCTGCTGGCCACCTCGACGTACCTGACGAGGAATGTGAGTACATCCACGACAGGAACATGGGGGTTATAGAGGTGAATTGTCACCACCCAGTAACGTTGTGACAGCAGTGTGAAGAGTGGCTCCACTGTGAGGATGGACAGCGGTGCCTGGTTTCCCTTCTCCTTGAAGACCTTCAGGAACTTGATGCATCCCGCCACGTTCTTGAAAGTCACATCAAAATATCTGCTGCTGGGGAAGTCTTGCAAGCAGAAGATGTCCCCAGCTTGGGATCCACAGCAATCAATGAGGATTTTCTTAATGAAGAAGGTATGGTCAACCGGTGCATCTCCTTCATTATCCTTCACCACCACCTGAACGGTGTTACACACTCCCTGGCCTGAAGTTCTAGAAATGATTTACAGCCATTTTACTCAAAACCTACCTGGAACAGGATCAAAGGCCACTGATCATGGTCTCTCCCCTGCCAGGTAAGTATGAGAAGTTCCTTTCAGCCAAAATGTGACCAAAGTTCTTCCTGATTCCTTTCTGCCTCTAAACTGTACTAACAACACATCCCCCTTGACAGTGGTGGTGTTTTTTTGAAGTGGTAAATGGATAGAAGGATGACGAAATTCCAAGGAATATTAAGGCATTTGCTCACCTTTTGCATGCATCGGGTGAGCAGATCATATTATGACAAAATCAGTGGAGGTAATTCACGCAATTGGCTGTGGCAGAGTTTCAGCAGAAAGTCTGTCTGTCCTATTTCCCTTGCTCTACTACCAGCTTCATCAGGGACAATCCAGACCTTAGTCATTTTTCCACCTTTTCTCACCTTCATAACATCACCCGAATCCGCACCTACTTCAGCTCATCTGCTGCTGAAACTCTCATCTGTGCCTATTCCAATGCACTCCTGGCCGGCCTCTCACATTCTACCCTCAACAAACTTGAGGCCACCCAAAACTCTGCAGCCCTTGTCCTTACTCACACCAAGACCCATTCACCTATCACCCTTGTGCTCTCTGACCTACATTGACTCCTGGTCAAGCAACGCCTCGACTTTAAAATTTGCATCCTTTTTTTTTAATCCCTCCATGGCCTCGCCCCTCTTTTTCTCTGTAATCTCCTCCAGCCCCACAACTCTCCGCGATATCTGCCCTCATCTAATTCTGGCCTCTTGAACATTTTCAATCTTGGTTGCTCCACCATAGGTGGCTGTGCTTTTAGCTTCCTAGGCACTAAGCTCTGGAATTCCCTCCCTAAACCTCTTTGCTTTTCCAACTCTCTTTCCTCCTTTATGGCACTCCTTAAGACCTTATCCTTTTTGACCAAGCTTTAGGCCATCTGCCCTAACATTGCCTTATGTGGCTCAGTGTCATATTTTGCTTTATAACACACCTGTGAATTGCCTTGTAATATTTTATTATGTTAAAGGTGCTATATAAATACAAGTTATTGCTATTGTTTTGCACTAGAAACTAGAAAGCATTATAAAACAGTAATTAACTAGGTAACAAAAACAAACGATGAACCTTTCTAAAAAAATTAAATCAAACAAAGACATTCTCCTCTACTCTGTCTGAAGCTCATTCTGATTAAGTTTGAATGTGATATCAAACCAGCTTTAAAAGTTTAATAGTGCTAGGTTTCATCTCATTCATATTTAGCACATTTTAATTGGGAACAGTGTACTTGGAAATCAATATTGTCAGTATTGCAATTTTTTTAGGTATAACATGGCAGTAAAAATAACAGACAGTAAAGTAACTTGGCACATTAGAATCCATTTCAAGATAGTGTACTGAATCAGATTCCAGTTTGTAATTAGCAACATGTATTGCAGAATTGTTGATCATATGACCTCCATTTTATTTATATATAGTGTAATAATAATGTGGCCATTTCAGATTCCCTAAATAGGCAGTGCTGTGTTGGTTAAGGTTATGCCATCTATTTTCGATTCAGTTCTGGAGCCAGACTGCATGGAAGTTGTAATTTGTTTTCTTGCATTAGGTTATCAATTGGGCTCTGGTATATTTAATCTTCTACACAACTAATTGGAAATCAATACTACTGAAAAACTTGATTAAATAAATATTGAGTTTATGTCAAAATTCACTTAATGCAATTCTAGAAAATTGTGGCATAATTTTTCTGTATACACTGAAAAAATCATGGAATTTATAAATGCACAGGCATCTGCAGACCAAGGTTAAGACACCACACTTTGGCAGAGAATTAGTGTGTACAGCAACTCCTCTTCCTAAAGGAAGTTGGAATAGCAGAATCAATGGCATCACTAAGATATGTGAATGGCTAACTAGCAGTGATGTTAGATACTTCCTCAGGATTACCTCAATTGCAATGTATCTCTGCTTTCAATGGCGCTGCATGAACAGCTAGCAAAACTATACTGCCATAATGCCACAAATTGATCTCTGGACATTATTGCACCTACCGACTGATAGCCATGGGAAGCTACCTTCTCAAGTTCTGAGGCAAAGTTTTGCCATCTGCTGTTAGGGCATCTGCAACTACTTTAAGTACAGCACTGTTACAGCCAATGACAATCCCGGACACTTAAAAAACAAATGGTCACCTGTGGCTTCCACCTCCTTGTAGGCATTTTGCAATGTTGACTGATGGAAATGCTGCCATGAGGTCCACTATTCTTGCATTCATCCCATGGAGCACCATCTCCATTTCAGCAGTCATCCAGCAGAGCATTAGGGCTAATACGCAGCATCACTTTCCTGCAGAATCTTGCCTGCATCTTGAATTTCCATTCCCTTCGGTATTGCCTGCTTCTTAGTGCCCTGCCTTTTCAGATTTAACAGGAGTTGCAGATGGCTGGAAATGACTTTGGAGTCTTTCCAAAGGCTTCTCCATTTTTGTCTCTCTACCCTGCCACATCCCTTTAATTGCACCCATGCCTTTAAATTACACTTGCATACAGTTTGCCACGTCCACCACAAACGTGCTTCATGCACCCCACCCATCCAAATCTGTACCTGGAGCTATGCTAATGAGATAACCTCAGAACATTGGATGTAAGCAGTACACTTCCATTTGAGTTCATCTGAAACCTCTTTCTAGCCATTCAGATTTCAACTATATCAGAAAATCTAGCCTTAGGAGTGAGAGTGCTTAGCTGTATTGATCTTTTTTAAATGAAATGGACTTGTTTCCAGTGTTCTGGATTTGGAAGTCCACATTTTTTGATCGGTGTTATTTTAATGACAGTAGTAACCCTTTATGGCTTACTGCCAGCATTGAAATAATGCTGATCAAAAAATAAAGGTTGGACTGTCAAAACTAATTTCAGCTGGATTCTTTGCAATCTATTGAAGAGCCCATCAACATTGCTTGGAACAGCTCCAGGTTTTGCTGAGATAGCAATCTGCAACAATGCAGTCACAGCGGAGTAGCTCAGATAAGAGCCTGTTAGACTCCATATAAATAGTGCACAGCCCAGTTGTTGGATGGACTCCATTCTAGTGAGAGGGGAATCATTCACTCTGCCTGGAGAATTAAGCAGCCAAATTTAGTAACACAAAGCTGTATAAACAGCATGTAATTGATTATTAAAAATAATCTTAGAAATATAAACATGAAATTGTCTTTGAAATTCAGTTTTTCATGAGAGCTAATAAATAAATTGGAGTAAAACAAGATCAAAAAGGATGTTGAGTGGCTGTATTGCACCAACAGTAGTTTTCTTTTGCAATTATGTTTAAGAACGAATATTTTGGACAACCTCTCCAAGATTTATGAGCAGAAACTCAATGACAACTTTAAGTTCTCTGCAAAAGAAATTTCCTTCTATGACTGTGGCTTGGTGTAACTAACCATTTATAGAGAATCAAAGGCATACACAAACATCCAGTAGACATTACTGTAATTCATCAAAGGATGATTATATATATTTTAATATTAACAAAACTCAAAATAATTTCACAGCCTGCTATTGAGACTGACAACATCCTAGACATGCTTCAAAAACTGTGATACCTTCACAATAAATAACATAATTGTACCTTTCAGTTGTCAGTATTTTGTTTTAAAGCTGGCTTGAAGGCTAGTGTTTCTGTTGAGACTTTCTGTTCATCTGACTTAGAATCTTCATTACCAGCAAGCAAGTCACTGAGAACAAACTAAACAGAGCAAGTTACTGAAAATACAGTCGCAAAGAAGCCTAAATTTGCATCATCTCTTTGCTACATCCATTGCATGAAGACAGTGATTTCTTGAGTTTCTCTCAAAACACTGTTTAGACTATCAATATACTAGTGCAATAGCAGGAATGGCCCCCAAAACCTACTCTGTGGAAGTTTTGATAGGAATAAGCAGTTGAGAGATTTTAAATGTTACTTCAATATCTCTTGCTAGATTTATATTGGAACAAAGCCTGTAGTGTGAACAAGATTAGACCTTTATTCTATTTGACCTAGGTCCCAAAAAAGCTGCAAATCTGGAAGAACTGTTTTATACAATACTAGGCCAGTGAAGCAATGGAAATGTGAAATGAGTAGCTCTTGAACTGAGTCACTGGCCTGTGATATGCTGGAAAGTAGTAAAAGTGATGTGCATGAAACATGCATCCAGTTCATTATGGCCAAGACCAACCTGTTGGATGTGTTACGACCAGGTGAGGAAGGGGTCTCAGGCTCCCCTCTGGCCCCTATCCTGGTTTGGTCGTAGCAGGGTTTAACTTTTAAAACACAGTTTTTTTAACTTCACCTCAGTGAGTCGGGTAGGGTCGGGTCTGGTGTGGGAAAAAATGGAAGGACTCGGGCCGGGTCCACCTCGGGTTGAATGTGGTTCTGTCGGGCTTGGGTTGGGTTTTTTTTTTGAAGACCCAAGCAGGCATTTAGGTTGCTTTCCCTTCGGATATGAAATCCTGATAACCTTCAGGGATCCTATTAAATTTTGCTGCATCCGCAGCAGTATGTTTTCTGGGTCTTACTACTGCTACAGTTAAAGCCACGGCTGGTTCAGCTGTGCATTCCATCAGGGTCCCTTCTCCTTCACTGGGTGGGTGTGCCCTGATTAACTGTACAGGCTTTCCCCATAGTTTCCAGCAATCAGCTGTCAGATGACCTGCCTTATTACAATGGAAGCACACAGGTCTCCAGGTCTCACTCCTACTTACAGTACTATCCTTTTTGGCTGCAGGAGGCCCTTTGTGTGTCCTGCATTTCTTTCTCTCCCAGGACTGCTTGGGATCCTATCACCTTCCCACACTTTGTCCTTTTCAGATTTGTGGGGGTGACTAGGAAAGGTTTTCCCCTGGGGAACCGACTTGGATATGAGAGAAAACTCATCAGCCAGCACTGCGGCTTGCCTTGCTCTATGTACTTTTTGTTCCTCCACATGGGTCTTTATGGAGAGGGGGAGAGAGTTTTAAAATTCCTCGAGCAGAATTACCTCTCTGAGATTTTCATAGCTGGGCTGCACTTTAAGAGCCCTCAGCCACTGGTCAAATACTAGTTGCTTACTTCTCTCAAACTCCAAATAAGTTTGATCAGTCCGTTTCCTGAGGGTTCAGAACTTCTGACGGCAGGCTTCTGGAACTAGCTCATGCGCCCCGAAGATAACATTTTTTGTCAGTTTGGATTAACTCTCATTTGGCAACAGGGAATAAACCTCATGGCTTTTCCTGTTAGCTTACTTTGGAGCAGCAGAGTCCAACTCTCAGCTGGCAATTTTAACTGCCTTGCAAGTTTCTCAAAAAATGCAAAAATGTTTCCGCGTCTCCCTCATTGGAATCAGTCGGGATAATTTTAAAAACTCAGTACACAACCCTGCACTACTTGTACTTTCCATGCTTTCACTGGAGTTACTCTGTCTTGCCCTAGCTAACTCAAGCCACTACAGCTCTCTTTCCTTCCGTTCCTTCTGTAAATTTCTTTCTCTCTCTCTCTCCTGTCTTTCTTTCTCTCTCTCTTCTCTCTCTTTTTCTCTCTCCTGCTTCTCTTTATCTTTCTCTTGTATCTCTTTTACTTTCTCCTGTCTCTCTCTTTCTCTCTCTCTTTCTTCTAATTCAAGTTTCCTCTGTTCCAGTTGTACCTTTGCTAACATTACCCTGTCAGAGTCTATTTCTAACCCTGTCTCTGATTCTTCAGATTCGAGGGAAAAATGATTGGCCACTAGTCTCAGGAGTTCCGATTTCCTAGCTTTGATATAGAAAGTGATCCCACACTGCTCAGCCATATTTGTCAACTCATCCATAGACAGTGCCTTCATCTTATCCAAGTTGCTTCACACTGGCTTGGGCAGTTACTGGCTTCAGTCGCGGACATGTTAGTATTCTAACACACACAACCACAAGAAAACCTATATTAAAATCTTTTCTCTTTTGCTTGGAATCAATTTGATTTCCCACTTCCAATTTCTCGTTTGTCTGTGGGTCCAATCTGGACACTAGCCCCCAAATTTATGTCACGACTGTGTGAGGAAGGGGTCTCAGGCTCCCCTCTGGCCCATTTCCTGGATTGGCCATAGCAGGGTTTAAATTTTAAAACTGTGTTTTTAGGTTCATCTCACTGCTCTCTAATTGTAATTGTACATGAACCAATCAGACAGGCTTTCTTAGGTTTAAACAAAAAGGGATAAGTTTATTAACCTTAACACTTTAACTCAGTTAAAATTGCTAAAATTGCGCAACGCAACCACGTTAACATGCATACAAGATAAACACACACACAAATAGATACAGAGAGGGAGAAAGAATAAAGAGTGGGGGGGGGGGGTTGTGCTTGGAATTGTAAATGGAATTCAGTTAGTGTTTTAATTTGGATGTAAAGACCTTGATTGGAGATAAGTCTTGCAGTTCTCACTGGGGCACAGTGCGTACTTTCAAACTTGTTTCGCTGGTACCAGAAGGCTGAAGAGGTCCTCTGTCTTGAGGCTTAAGTTGCTTCTGCAGGTCCCTGGAACTTTGCGTGAGAGACAGGTGTGCTTTCTTCTTGAAGTTCAATTGCAGTCTCCATTTCTGTGTGGCACAATTCATAAAGTCCCCAGGTTGGCCAGCAGGTTTATCATGTGACCAACTCTTTGTTTGAAACAGCATTGTCTGCGAGGATTGTTGATTTCAAAAGTCCTCCAGTCACACTCAGTGTGGGGTGGAGTGCTAGGTCTTACACAGACAAAGGCTCTCAATGTCTTTTGATCATCACTATTGACAAAACCAATTGCGCTAACTGAATCAGGGAACATTTCCATCGTCTCTATTCAACTGTCTCTCAGAATGCAAATGTGCAGCCATGTTTTCAGCTGTTCAGCTTTGTGGTCCTTTTAAACAAGTTATGTTCAATGTCCAGTAAAGTGTAGAGGGGTGTTCTATATGATAAAATTGATATGTTTCCATCTGGCCAGTTTCCGTCACAGATGCCATCGAAGAGCAGGGGGGAGAAATTGGTTAAGGCCCAACAGTTGATTGGGAACTCAGCAAGCTCGCCTGATCCCATGTGGCAACAGCCATGTCAGTCCTCATGTCTCATGAGAAAAAATTGACAAGCTGCCAGGACTACTCACACTGTTCAGTGGCAGCTTACTGTATAGTAGTATAGAAAATCAGACCTCACTGGCACAATTGAAAGGCAGCCTGTATCTCTCAAAGGGGAGGTGCACTTTGGCTGCATTCAATTTAATTGTAATTGCTCTGAAGGTATTGATGAAGGATAGAGGTGCTTTTTCCACTCAAGGGCAGTAAGGTCTTCAAGTAAGCTTCCAGGCACTAATAGTGAGAGGTGCCAGAACAGGTCAACACATTAATTGTTGCACCCAGGACTGGCTGCAGAGGAGAATGCTGTTTAATGATCTAACAAAGGCTCCTAAGCTAAGACTCCAAATGCATATCTCTCACTACTCTCTGCTTCGCCCTGCACCACCTGTAGCTCCAGTATTCACAATCTTGCTTCAGGTTACCTGGCATCTCAAATGCCCAAAGTGGATTATCAGTAATGTGTACTGTATGACCAGTGTAACTCTTCCTGTGCCCGCTCCTATTGAAAGACCATATCTGTCCATCAATTCAAAATAGTTATCAATAAAAGCATGATTTGAAAACCTGAGAGTGGTCCCACACTCTAGTATCTCTGCTGGAAGTAGCTTTATCCTCCTCCTCTCCATGTTGTTACAACTGAGGTGGGAGGAGTGTACTGACTTTTCTAGTTCCACTTCTCCACAGGTCATAACATATATTTAAATGTTAACCCAATTATCAATACGGTCAATCATAGAATCTATTTTTATCCCAGAATAAAATACACCAACCAGGTTTCTTTAATAAGCAACAAAATTATCTGTTTATTATAAAACAAGATGTAACCAGTGTTACGACTAGGTGAGGAAGGGGTCTCAGGCTCCCCTCTCGGCCCTTTCTTGGTTTGGCCGTAATAGGATATAACTTTTGAAACAGTGTTTTTAGCTTTGTCTCAATGAGTCCTTGCTCACTGCTCTCTAATTGTAATTGTAAATAACAAAGAACAAAGAACAAAGAGCAGTACAGCACAGGAACAGGCCATTCGGCCCTCCAAGCCTGCCTAAACTTACACCTTCTGCACTTCCGGGGACCGTATCCCTCTATTCCCTTCCTATTCATGTATTTGTCAAGATGTCTCTTAAACGTCGCTATCGTATCTGCTTCCACCACCTCCCCTGGCAGCAAGTTCCAGGCACTGACCACCCTCTGTGTAAAGAACTTGCCTCGCACATCCCCTCTAAACTTTGCCCCTCGCAACTTAAACCTATGTCCCCTAGTAACTGACTCTTCCACCCTGGCAAAAAGCTTCTGACTATCCATTCTGTCCATGCCGTTCATAACTTTGTAAACCTCTATCATGTCGCCCCTCCACCTCCGTCGTTCCAGTGAAAACAATCCGAGTTTTTCCAACCTCTCCTCATAGCTAATGCCCTTCAGACCAGGCAACATCCTGGTAAACCTCCTCTGTACCCTCTCCAAAGCCTCCACGACCTTCTGGTAGTGTGGCGACCAGAATTGCACGCAATATTCTAAGTGTGGCCTAACTAAGGTTCTGTACAGCTGCAACATGACTTGCCAATTTTTATACTCTATGCCACGACCGATGAAGGCAAGCATGCCGTATGCCTTCTTGCCTACCTTATCCACCTGCGTTGACACTTTCAGTGACCTGTGGACCTGTACGCCCAGATCTCTCTGCCTGTCAATACTCCTCAGGGTTCTGCCATTTACTGTATACCTCCCACCTGCATTAGACCTTCCAAAATGCATTACCTCACATTTGTCCAGATTAAACTCCATCTGCCATTTCTCCGCCCAAGTCTCCAACCGATCTATATCCTGCTGTATCCTCTGACAATCCTCATCATTATCCGCAACTCCACCAACCTTTGTGTCGTCCGCAAACTTACTAATCAGACCAGCTACATTTTCCTCCAAATCATTTATATATAGTAGAAACAGCAAAGGTCCCAGCACTGATCCCTGCGGAACACCACTAGTCACATCCCTCCATTCAGAAAAACACCTATCCACTGATACCCTCTGTCTTCTATGACCGAGCCAGTTCTGTATCCATCTTGCCAGCTCACCTCTGATCCCATGTGACTTCACCTTTTGTACCAGTCTGCCATGAGGGACCTTGTCAAAGGCTTTACTAAAGTCTATATAGATAACATCCACTGCCCTTCCTTCATCAATCATCTTCGTCACTTCCTCAAAAAACTCAATCAAATTAGTAAGACACGACCTCCCCTTCACAAAACCATGCTGTCTCTCGCTAATGTTTGTTTGTTTCCAAATGGGAGTAAATCCTGTCCCGAATAATCCTCTCTAATAGTTTCCCTACCACTGACGTAAGGCTCACCGGCCTATAATTTCCTGGATTATCTTTGCCACCCTTCTTAAACAAAGGAACAGCATTGGCTATTCTCCAGTCCTCTGGGACCTCACCTATAGCCAATGAGGATGCAAAAATTTCTGTCAAGGCCCCAGAAATTTCCTCCCTTGCCTCCCTCAGTATTCTAGAGTCGATCCCATCAGGCCCTGGGGACGTATCTACCTTATTGCTTTGCAAGACACCCAACACCTCCTCCTTTTTGATAATGAGATGACTGAGACTATCTGCACTCCCTTCCCTAGACTCATCATCCACCAAGTCCTTCTCTTTGGTGAATACTGATGCAAAGTACTCATTTAGCACCTTGCCCATTTCCTCTGGCTCCACACATAGATTCCCATCTCTGTCCTTGAGTGGGCCAACCCTTTCCCTGGTTACCCTCTTGCTCTTTATATACGTATAAAAAGCCTTGGGATTTTCCTTAATCCTGTTTGCCAATGACTTTTCATGACCCCTTTTAGCCCTCCTAACTCCTTGCTTAAGTTCCTTCCTACTGTCTTTATATTCCTCAAGTGCTTCATCTGTTCCTAGCCTTCCAGCCCTTACAAATGCTTCCTTTTTCTTTTTGACGAGGCTCACAATATCCTGCGTTATCCAAGCTTCCCGAAACTTGCCAAACTTGTCTTTCTTCCTCACAGGAACATGCTGGTCCTGAATTCTAATCAGCTGACGTTTGAAAGATGTCGATTTACCCTCAAACAGCCGCCCCCAATCTAAATTCTTCAGTTCCTGCCTAATATTGTTATAATTAGCCTTCCCCCAATTTAGCACCTTCACCCGAGGACTACTCTTATCCTTATCCACAAGTACCTTAAAACTTATGGAATTATGGTCACTGCTCCCGAAATGCTCCCCCACTGAAACTTCGACCACCTGGCTGGGCTCATTCCCCAATACCAGGTCCAGTACGGCCCCATCCCTAGGAATCAATCAGACAGGCTTTCTCAGGTTTAAACAAGAAAAGTGTAAGTTTATTAACCTTAACACTCTACCACAGTTAAAACTACTAAACATACATGACACAACCACGCTGGCATGCCTATGCGTTAAACACACACACAAATAAATACATAGGAGGAGAAATAATTAAAGGGGGAAAGTTTGAAGTTGTGGATGGGATTACTGTTTAGTTATAAACTACTGTTTTAGTTTTGCTGTGAAGTCTTTGATTGGTTAAGTTTTGTAGTTCTCGCTGGCCCAGTGAACACTTTCAAACTTTTTTGACTGATACCAGAAGGCTGCAGGGGTCTTCTGTTTTGAGGCTTAAGTTACTTCTGTCGTTCCCTGGAAGTTTGCATGAGAGGGCAACGGAGAGAGAGAGAGAAGTTGCTTCTCTTTGGTGTTCAAAATTACAGTATGTCTCAAAACTTTACAGTGAGGCACTATTCAATCAATTCCCAGGTTGGCCAGCAGGTTAGTCATGTGAATATCTCTTTGTTTGACACAGCATCGATTGCGAGGGTTGTTAATTCTTCAAAGCTTACTAGACACACTCAGTGGCAAGGTGGAGTGCTGGCTCTTATACAGACAATAGCTCTCAACATCTTTTGATCATCACTATTGACAAAACCCATCTGGCTAATTGAATTAGGGAGCACTCCCATTGTCTCTCTAGGCAACTGTCTCTCAGAATGCAAAGGTGCAGCCATGTTTTCAGCCACTGGTCTGTGGTCTTTTTAAGCAAGTTATGGTCAAATAATGTTCCATGTGACGAAATTAATGTTTCCATTTGGTAGGTGTGGTTTCCGTCACACCAGTAACGAAGCAAAGCATTAACACACAGATTGAAATATGAAGGTTCCCTTTTACCTTTGCCCCTCACACACAAACACGCACACACACTGGTTTACTGAAAAATAAAGAGATTTTCTCTTTAGAGCTCTATTACAAAAAAAAAGAAAAAGAATACTTTGGCCAAATACTTGCTAATTCTTGAAGAAAAAAGAGAAGATATGGAAAGATGTCAGATGTACTTTTTTGGTTTGGTGTCACAAATCAGCGTAGACAGCTGTCACTGAGTTCCTTCTCTGGAGCAATTCATTCAGGCGGCTTCGAGGATTTATCCAGCAGGCTTTTCCAACGTCTCCAGAGAAATGCGGCTACCGGGGTTTCAGGCAGGCCTTTCAGCATTATCAATTTTTCTATTTCTTACCCTGGCTTCTCAAGGATGCGGAAAAACTGGCAGACTTTTCAAAGAGATCAAACAAACTGAATTGGGGTTTGCTCCCTTGGCAAATTTTCTCCAACTGTTTTTTTTTAAACTCTGCCCACATCCCCAACTCTGTCCAAAGTGAAACCAAAACAATCTCTCCAAAAGGGAAACTCCAAACAGCAGGTCTAAAACCCTCTGACCCTCATAAATCTTGCCTTGTTGTTTCTTTGTAAACAACTCCCCTTAGCCCAAGGTTTCTGTTGCTTATTTATCTTAAATCACATGATTTCCAGCAAAAGGTTGTATTCAGCAATGTTATGACCAGGTGAGAAAGGGGTCTATGGGTTCCCTCTCGGCCTTTTCCTGATTTGACTGTAACAGGTTTTAATTTTTAAAACACCGTGTTTTTAGCTTCCCCTCAGTGGGAAGTTCACTGCTCTCCAATTGTAATGGCAAAAAAATCAACTAGATAGGTTTTCTTAGATTTAAACAAGAAAGGTGTAAGTTTATTAACCTTAGAACTCTAATTCGGTTAAAACTACTAAAAGTACGCGATGCGACCACGCTCGCAAACATATGCAATAAACACACGTGCAAATGGAGACAGAAAAGGAGAAAGAAACAAGAGGAAAGGTTTGAAGCAATAGCTGGAGTTCATTTACTGTCTTTAGAATTCGATATAAAGACTTTGATTACAGTTAAATCTTGCCATCTCGTTGGAGCCCAATACGCTCTTTCAAACTTGTTTCCATGGTTTTTTTGTCTTGAGGCTTAGTTTCGTCTGTGGGTCCCTGTCTTTGTGTGGGAGGGAGAGAGAGAGAAACGGGATGGGCTTGTGCAAATTTAAACAGCTCTCCACTGGGTCCTGGGCTAGAGTCAGATCTTTCCTCACCAGAAAATTCCTTGGAGCCAAACCACTCTTTTGGCTTATTTCCAGCTTTTTAACTTTGAATTCCCTTTCTTCTGTTTGAAATGCTCACTCTTTTGCCATTTCCTCTCTGTCAAAATCAAGTTTTTTCATGGTCAATTCCCTTTCCTGTTCAAACGTAAGTTTTTCTAATTCTATTGCTTTTTCTTCTTCTTTGTCAAGTTCAAGCTGCCTTATCTGTAACTGAATTTTAGTCAATTCAACTGTCCTACCATGTGGTTTGTCTTCTTCTAATTGCAAATGCTGTGCAATTCCTTCAGTTCTTGTGCTTTCTTAGTTCCTGGTTTTAACGCTAATGCCAACAGGTCTGCTAAATCCTTTAGTCTAACCTTGGTTAAGTTTCTGACATCACTCAGGGATACATCCTCCTTCCCCAGAAAGGTTATAGCAACTAACGAAGATATTCCGGTAATCTTTGCTCTAATGCACAAGAAACCTGTTTTTTTTGTTTACTTTTCCTCTTTTCAATTTTTATTACCCCACTTGAAAATGCACATCGTCGGTGTTCGGTTATCCCACACAGCGTCCCCAATTATATGTTACGACCGAGCTGGGAGGAGTGCGCTGTATTTTCTAGTTCCACTCCTCCACAGGTCACATGTATTTAAATGTTTACCCAGTTACCGATATGGTCAATCCTAGGACTGGATTTTAAAGGGTCCCCAAGGCTGAGAATGGTGGCGGGATGTCCCCTCGGTGAACGTTAAAAAAGAGTCCAGTAACTATGAAATCTTCAGCATCCAAAAAATGAATCCATTTCCATGATTTAAATATAAGTCGTTAACAATGTGTTTTTGTTGTTCTTCTTGGAAATCCAAGAACAGGTGTCTGTCAATTTTAAAATTGTGAAACATGCAACACAACACAGTTCGTCTGCCAACAACATTCTGGGATATTCTGTAATGGCTCTCCTGCAGTGCCCGAGCAATTTAAGCATCTTAGACATTGTTTCAAGACCGCAAAAGTCTACTCAATAAGTCACTCAATAACCACATGTTTTTTGTGTACTTGCTCTGTGGTATGTTTGAGGGTTATTTATCAAATTACAGAAGGTAAGTCCAGTCTCTGAAGCCAGTTTCCAATTGATCCTCCCTTTGAAAATGTTGAGGCAGAAACATCGCTTCACAGGTTTCCAGGGAAGCATGCAGCTCAGTGTGTGAATTTGAGGTGTAGTCTCAGAGCATCTGCACATGCATGGGAGTGGAATATGTTCCTATTCTATCATGTGCTAGTGTTCCAATAACAGCATATGCACAGCCCAATGCATCTTACTCTCTGAAGAAGACATAACTGTTATTAAATTGAACCAATGATTTTGGGTGAATTGGAATGGGGTGCTGTGATGTTCAAAGTGCGTATCCGACCTTCCTGATGTAACATGTACAGCATACTGGCTCATACCCAATATCCTGTGTTAGTCCCTGGAAGGATCCAGAAATATAAATGCTCAATACAATTGTTGTTTGGCTCAGTTGATGGCACTTTTGACTCTGAATCAGATTTAGTACAGATGATAAGCACATAATCTAGGCTGGCCCCTGTAGTGCAGTACTGAGACTAAGTTGTTTGTCGGAGATGCTTTTTTTCAGATGCAATGCTAAACTGAGGCCATGCCTCCCAGCCCTAAAAAGGAAATGCTCAAATCTATGATGTTACACTAAGGCTTCTATTTCTTGTACCTTCTCGTCAATGGATTTGCTGAATGCTAGCTAACCATTTAATTTAAAATTCAAATCCCCAATAAGGATTTAATAAAGATCAATTCTGAAGTGAAAAAAGAAACCAGCTTCCATAAAAGTGATGTGAGCAATGAAGATGAAATATGTACCGTGGTATTAAGCCATAAAAATTTATGGACTACAGCTGCCTCTAAATTTCCTTGAGCATAAGAATATTAACTGTCTTCACCTCACTCAATATGTTTGCAGGGTGAAAACTCTAACTGCAACATCGAACATTCCTGAGTATTAAATTCAGTTTCCTGTCAGCAAGATTGAAAAGAAACAAATGAAATACATTTTCACATGAAGACAAAGACCAGAACTTATCTAAATACTTGACTATTTTGGGTAACTTCAGCCAAAACTTAACTACAACCAGCTATTCCATCTTAAACCAGCCTCTATCTTTTAGCTGGAATTAAAGGGTTATGTGTGAACGAAGCCGACCTTTTATGCCACTTACCAGTAAAACTACCCTTTGGAAAATTAGTCAAATGCACTGTTAGTTATTTTTGTTGGATCTGAGTTTGAAAACTGTGCATTAAATTAGTACCAGAGGCTGTCATATTGAAAAATAGGTCATGAGAATAAAATCACTTCACACTGAACACAGCAATGGAATGCTTGGTGAAAAAATCTTAAAGCAATATAGATTGAAATTAAATCCAGCTATTCTATCAAAATGTCAGAATTTTTGACATCAACATAATAGCTTCTAAATATGCAGGTTTAATCCAAACTGCTTTCATCCAGTAAATCATAAATAGAGGATGACATGAAGCCCATTGTACAAATGAGCATAACTTCCCCAAAATAAGTAACAGAGGACTCAGCAAAGTACTGGTAAGAAAGTAGTTTCATGATGTGAAGGTCACACATTTAAATCCATGGGTTGCAGGATACTTGAATCCATCAACTTCAATTGCAGTTAGTTTTACCAGTTACAGGCTTAAGCTGCAAGGGCTCCTTATAATTATATTGGAATATTCCATTTCTCTGGGGGTGGTTGAAATTTGCCTATTGGCCCACGGCAGCAACACCTCCTGTTGACCAGTCACTGAGCGGTAAGTAGTAATAAAGAAATATACAAAATGGACTAAGCTATTCTACATACTACAGGAAGCTTCAAGAAAGTGAGCAGCCATTTGGGGGAGTAAAGTTTTACTTCTAAAGATCAGAGATTTAGGTATTCTGCAGGGTGTACTTAACAATTTGAGGGCGAGTAATCAACTCATGAATGAGACTGAAGATTCATTGTTAGTATTCAGCCTTAAATATGTTTTTACTACCCTTCTGCTCCTTATCACGACATTAAGACATTGTGAAACATGTCCTCAATTTCAGAGACATTCTCAGTTCATCACATTTATTTGTCAATCAGCTGTAAATATTAAAATAGTAAAAGTGGATTCCTAGTTGACTTGTACCCAGTAGAAGAATTTGAAATCTAAATTTTAATAAACTTTATTTTTCATTAGGACATTTTTTTGTCATTTTACAGTATTACAGTACTGCGTCAGGCCACTATGATAGTTTTTAAATATGTATTGAAAACTGGCTGCATTGCCAGGAAAGTATTCTTCAAAAACAAACACTACTCCTAAGGATGTTTCCAACAAATAATCACTACCATAAAACATTGTATTACCAATTGCCAACTTTGAACACTGGCAGTGACTTTGAATTTGATGCATAAAACAAAAGAAACAGGCACAAAGAAATACCATAAACTTCTTAAATAATTTAATTGCAAAAGTTCTTTAAAAATATTTCTACAAATGCAAGAATGCATCATTTTTCACCATTAAATACATCTCAATATTTTAAAAAGTTTGCAAAATACTATACAGGTATGTTTTCCAAAGTGACTGGAAGACAGCCATTAGGTCTTTCTACAAAAGATTAGCCATAGTAAGGCTATTACAGAAGTACTAAGTGGAAAGATTACTTGAGAGGAAATGGTGGGCCATGGTTATTAAAGCTTGCACCAAATTCACAGCAACAGTAACCAAATGTTTTAACTTAGTCACAGATGCCACGCAGACACCGTGAACTACTAATGAATAACCTATCACAACAAATAGTTCAAATTATTTTTTACAACACAGTGTTATCGTACAGTACAATTTGGAATTAAGGGTCTACTTTTGTGATTTAGGATTGCAGAACATTCAAATTTAACTGTTGCATTCTGCACATTTTTGTCTTGTCTATATACAATACAGGCATATGCTATTTAGAGTGGCAAAATATACACAGTCTGTATTTATTGTTTAAAGCCCACACATTAACAAAGGAAAATATCTAATAATATGTACAAATGTACAGTCTCCTCTATCATGTTCACTTGGAATATTGAGTAAGGGAACGTTTGCAGATTAACTAAGAATGATGTACTGTAATACAAGCTAAATTAAAAATGCTTATTGCCTTTTCCATATTTTGTTCCACAATTACAGACTCTGCACACAATTGTTTACAAAGGTTTTATGTGTCCTTTAGAAAAAATAAAATTTCCTGTCTTTTGGCAATGACAACAAAATTTAACAGCACTTGGTTAAACAGATGGCCATGAAGTTTCTTCAGTCATGTATAGTCACTCATTTTTCTTGACAGCTCTCACAGTTAAAGGTTTTAAATCATTTTGGTGGTTTAGTCTCTGCTTCTATAATTCAGAAAGTTCTGTCCAACTCTTCTCCCATAGGTGACGACTTCATAAATTCAGATGAAACCAAAGGAATCCCAATCATAAAATCCAGAAGAAAGACTCTACCCTGCATTACAGCAGTTTTGAATCTGTCAGAATCAGTTCATTGTTGAGGCTTTTGTCATCCATCTTTGCCCAGGTGTTATTTGATTGAACACTATAAGAGCCGTTTCGTACTATTCTTGGCACAGCATTTCCTTCACTTGCTAGTGCACAGGTAGAGCCAATACATCCAGTAATCCGTTTACTTAGAGTAACCATAAATTATAAGAACACCTGGGAACTTCAAGTGAAATCTTATATGCATGATAGTTGGGCATGTGTACTTTCATTTCCCTCGCAAGATATAATTATCTTGATGCCAGTATTCAATGCTCAAGTGCCACACAAGTTGTGAAGAAAGGTCATTTTGGACCAAAAGGTGCAAGCACACCTTGAAGGCATTCCTGTTTAGCTATTCCAATCTGGCTTTATTGCAAGTTGAGAAATAGGGACTAGCTCAGACTCTAGTTACAAGGTTGCCACGCTATATACAGAATTGTTCAACTTTATTATTTTTTTCATAGATGCTGCTCTGAAGGAATGCAACACACAAGCTGAATATCAAATCTGTGATCCAATATTTCATGTGGTATCTTTACACATTGATTTAAATAATTCATCTTCAATATGAAGACTTATGTACTGGCTTTTGGGCAGATCTTGCCTCCCATGGCAACTCTTGATAGTCTTTGATATTGTCACAGGTTTGGTGCAATAGGAGCAAAATTCCATGAAACAAACCAATTGCCCAAAAGACATAATAACTATCTTCAGACTGCATTCCTTTTTGGAGCTCTTTCAGACATTTTTCAATTCATGCTACAATTATCCTTGAACTGAGGGTTGACTTGAAACAATAGTTCTAGGTGCTCCACACAGGAAAAACTGGAAGCCAGGCACTGCACGCAATTATTCTACTTGACTTCAATCTTAATCAGTTCCAGAGTTTTTTGCTGTCAGACTTGCACGGGAAGCGTCTGGTTCATCTGTAATCTCATGTCCTGAATGCTGCCGAGAATCTTCTTCTGGTGCCCAGCCAATGTGACTCCTATCCTCAGCAGGTCCCTGCAACAGAATGTACATTTGTTACATTTTCTTTGGCAAGTTATTTTGACTGTGTTCCAACAAAAAAAAACAAAGAATGTTTGATAATTCAATTCTGATGTCCTCAGAATGTTCTTTCTGCCTCTAAAGCTCCGAAAAGTGCATTTTCCAAAATTTATGGGGAATATTAAAGCAATGTTTCACAACTGTCCTAATTGCTGACTTTGGTTTCTCTGCTACATTTGTTTTTGAGACATTTCTCTATCTTCTAAGGTTCCTCTATTTGAACATAATACTTTTGTATTATTTATTTTTTTTATAAAAATGAATATAGCTCCGATTGCACAATGAAGCCTTTAAATGCCATTAACTGCTTGGTATTATTCTAAAGAACATTGGAAACTAAGCATTTTTTTTGGAAATGGAAAAAGTCCCTTTTTGATATCTCTCAAACCCAACTTCCCACTTATTAATATTGTATGTAATATTCCTGCTCTACATATTAATTCTGTGGTCCCACTGATGGAAAAATACATGAAACTATTTGGTCCCATTGATGGAAAAATACTTGTAATTATTTGGCATCTAAAACCCAAGCATGAAGCCAGTGGCTTCCACCTGGTATTCTAGGGACAGAGTCTACACTTTATGTATAAGGCATATCATGATTGAAATGGCTGCTCCAGTTGTACATGTTTTTGTCTCAGCCTTAGTTCATCACAAATTCCATGAACAGGCTAGAGAAAGTGATGAGGGTTAATACTTACTCTGCTGTCATCTGAGCAACCAAGTCGAAAGAGGTGAACCCAGCATTAATAAAATTCTCCTTGTACCGACCCATTTTAATTGCATCTAGCCAGTCTCCCACTGTGGTGAATGTGGTGTAGTCAGGAACAGTACGGTCCAAAAGAGGCTGGGAAGGGCTGTGGGGAAGATAAGACAAAATCAGTCCACACCTTAAGCCCTGCTTACATCAGTATCCAGAGTGAGTCTGGAACAAGTCACTTCAGGTACTGAGGATGATAAGGATCACAGATGCCCTGTTTATGCTACTTCACATAGCAGGTCAGTTCTGACCATTGATAACTGATTGAGCATGTCTGTACTGCTTAAAGATCTAATGTGACAAAAGGGGTGACATCAACTGCTGCTGATGTTTCCTGTTTCCATAGGCATTACTATGTAACCATAAAGTAATTGTGCCAATGTTACTTCAAGCTTTTTTTTTGCAAGGTCCTGACTCTGAAGCAGTGCTCAAAATACAATTACAAGTTACTTGCCCCTTGACTAAAAAAGGCTTGTTTATAAATGTCTCTTGTTCACCTTGAACTGTGTGTTGAACTTTAAATGGGCAAAATTAATACCAAAAAGGAACAAAATAATTCTTCAGAACCAATGACAAGTGAAATGAACAATGAAAAACTAAAACAGGCCTCAACAAAGTGAAACTTTTGAAGACAGAAGCAATAGAGGGAGAAAGCATGTTTTATTTTACTTTTCTTCTTTTTCAGTGCAGAGTACCCCAGTCCTGACCAGCTGACAAATGGAATTTTCCAACATCATGTTTATGTTCTAACCTGCACCTGGGGAGAAGAGTATCTGTGTTGGCTGGCTGTGTGTGTAATCTGGCACAAATTATTCCGGAGCTCAGTCTGTGCTAGAGTCTCAATGTTATGCAATACAAAAAAAACACTGGTTGCCACTAGCTAGAAGTCCTTTGCAATTACTTCTCTGTCAACCTTCTGGTTGTGCAGTTTTACATCAAGAGAATTTAGTTTTATTTTTCACCATGACCCAGATTTTGCGGTGGTAATTGTCATGAAATTGTTAGCATTCACTGTCATTACTCCTCTGAAACTCACAGCAACTTCTGGAGTTCACACATGCATAGTTAAGCACTGAAATAAATAAGCTGTTGTTAGTGATTCTACCCTTCTTTAGAAGGTGCACTGTTAAGGCCCCCCAGAATGCAATCAATTAGAAATCATTGAACTGATGTGAACTTCTACTGTTAAGCTATTAATCTCACTGTAAAAACACTTGTATAACTCACAGCTTGTTGAATGAGGTGTAACTGTTTTTTAATGGCGTACTTGTTCATAATTACCGCTAAACAGCCTCAATGGCTCTGAAAGAGTAATTTTATATTTGTTGAATGTCAAATTTCATTATTATGATAAATTCTACATATTTTAAAAATAATATTGTTTGAAGTTTGTTTATGATATTTTAGCTTCTACTTTAATCCTATGTGTTTGTCCTAATCTTTTATTTCATTATCTGTAAAAGTTAAATTAAAAGTGAAGGGAGTCAGTGGTTTATACTTCCTGGTTTGCTGTTTCTGAGACTACTTCAATGCTTTTATATACATGCTTATGGGATATGAGCATCACCGGCAAGGCCAGCATTTATTGTCCATCCCTAATTGCCCTTGAGAAGGTGGTGGTGAGCCACCTTCTTGAACTGCTGCAGTCCATGTGGTGTAGGTGATTGGCTACTTGCCCTGCTTGATGACATCACTGCTGCTGGACACCTGGAGATCTCCTTGACTTGGCGCCAGTTTGAAGCTGACGTCAGGAAAGGGGAACTCCACGCCACAGTGATTGCAAGATCTTTGCGGATCTTTTGTCAGATTCTCTATGTAAGGAACCAAAATCATGTTGTCGGATTTCCTTCATGACAAAACAATAAAACACTTCTTTCCATATGAAGTGTTAAAATATATAAATTCTGTAGCTATAAATAAAATATGTTAAACATACAGCTATAGTATTTATGCCCGTAGCACACTGTTAAGCCTGACTACATTGCCGAAGGAATATATTTATATGACAAATCCTGAGAACTGAAGAAGATAGTCTGATAAAAGAACTACAGTTGAATAGAGTGAGAACAATTAGCAATGAGGACATCAGGAAAGAATTTGAGGCACAGTTTAGTTGAATACTATATAAAGGTTAGTTTGCTTTGGATATGTAAAGTGTTTTATGAGTGACAATTGCCAAGAAGTTCCGGCCAAGGCATCCACAGAAAAGATTCAAAGATAATGTAAAACAGACCACACAGGAAATGGATGAGAATTTTTGAGGAAACAGATCAAGCAGGCATGATTAGACAGCCCTAGCTAATGACCCATCCTGTCACATGGGCCAATATTGGAATAGGTTTGTTAACTGATGACGACATTGATGATACATGTGTGATAAAAAGCACAAAACATCTGAGCCCCTTTGGGTATTTGGGTCTGTGGACCATATCATTGCCAATTGAACATTCCAAGCCAGCATACAGGTATGGAATGTGTCATGGTTGCAGTAGATGTACTGTTACTTAAAGAAAATAATTTGAGGATCTGTTTCTCTGCACCTCCATACAGGGGCAAATAGTACTTCCTCAAGGGCAGGTCTAGTTTTCCCTTAGTTAAAGGAATAAAGTAAAAGGTCCCAGGTCTTCTCAGGGCACCAATCCTCTTAAGTTGCCTTTTCAATTTTTCCCCTTAAACTTTTGAAATGAGGGAAATAATGCTTGACAGACACTCTATGTAATCATTCCTCACATAAGCTCAAACTGAAATGGCCATTCAGGGTATGTGTTTCATTTATTTCCACCTCCAGCAGTGTTTAGATCAAAATTAAAATCATATGAATCTAATTTGGTACATCTTTTCTAGTTATACACAAAGAGAGTGGAGGGAAAAGAACAGATGTCTTCAAACTTTCATTCTTGAATGAGCAAACAAATACTAAGCAGGATCTAAGAATCACCATTTCCACCCCACCTACCAGTTTTGCCCACTTTCCTAACAATGTTGATTAAAGTTCCGTTGGCACTCGCAAGCCCCTAATATATCAACGAGGTGGCTATACTTCAAGTAGGAACTTAGACAGTGAATTCCGAAAGACGATTCAATGGGGACATCATAGCCAAATTTACAATTCTCACCCAACATTTGTGCACAGAAGCACATAAATTTTTCAGTAAGCATAGTGATCAGCATTATGAACACTAGCTGCTACTTGTCCCTCCGTACTCTGGGGCATTTAACTCAGCAGACTCAGGTTATGACGTGAAGACCTAGAAATAGAGCCGCACCCAGTTTTGGATGCAGGAGGAACTTAGTTCACACTTTCCCATCCTCCAGCCTGAATGATGAAGCCTGAAATGCTCCATATATTGGGCCTCAGGTCGCAGCAGCCCTCAGGCAAGTGGTGTCAGGGGTCAGGGATTGGAGTCTCAGTTGGGATTGGGAGGGGTACCTTGTTCAGGGGGTTGGGGTCAGGGCCTGGGATCAGGAGGATGACCTGCATCAGAGACTGTGAGGACCATTGCTGGAGGAAGAGGGAAGATTGTGGCTGGCAATCAGGTGGTTGCGGCTGGGAGCGGTGGCGATGGGGAGGGAGTGGCAGCAATGGGGGATGGTGATGTTCAGAGTGACAATCTGGTCCTTTGACCTAGAGCCGCTAGGAGCACCCCTGCTCCTTGCAGCTCCACATTCACACAAGTTACTTACGTTCTTTAATAAAAGCAAAATACTGCGGATGCTGGAAATCTGAAATAAAAACAAGAAATGCTGGAACCACTCAGCAGGTCTGGCAGCATCTGTGGAAAGAGAAGCAGAGTTAACGCTTCGGGTCAGTGACCCTTCATCGGAACTGGCAGAGTTAACATTTCGGGTCAGTGACCCTTCATCGGAACTGACCCGATGAAGGGTCACTGACCCGAAATGTTAACTCTGCTTCTCTTTCCACAGATGCTGCCAGACCTGCTGAGTGGTTCCAGCATTTCTTGTTTTTATTACTTACATTCTTTGTTGCAGGTGATCCCCAGAGTTAGTCTCCCTAAATGCAGCCTACGATGGTACTGGCTGCCTCGTGGCAAACCAAACTTGAAGAGGGGACCTCAACAGGTGTCAGGCTAGAATTGGAGATTTTGTTTTAGTTGAAGGCTTCATCTCTATTACCAGAAGCAGACTTTGTCTAATAATCCCTTTCGATTTATATGTTTTTTATTAACTTGTCTATTGCTACCTAAAGCTTTCCAGAGGCTCATTGTTTATTCCCATCGTGCTGCTAAGCAATTTTTTTTTTATTTTGTGCAACCACTCATGTAACTAATACACCTCTGTTTGTATTCTTCTTTCATTCTTTAGCTAGGTTTCTTATCTGTCTTATCAATTAAGAATCACCTGACCTTGTGACCTTTAGTTCAAAACAAAAAGGTCACTTCATTATTGTTTCCTGTCTATCACTCATCAGTAAGGATCTGGATGCACAGACAGAAAGAAAAGATCCAAACCATTTTGAAAATCCTCAAGTGTCTTTCCATTTGCTGAAGAGTCCATACTGTTTTTTGTGGTCCCACAGATCACCTGACATAACAGGCATTTATACCAAAGACCAGGAGATAACCAGGGTCATGACCTATACAGACTCCATGCTTGAGCAGCAGGCGCCAAGATCAAAATATTAAACTTGATCACTTAAACTGTCAGTATTTTAGTTTGTGAAATAAATGTTCATTGATCAAATGAAGGTCTTTTTTATGACATCCTTATTATATGAATAACCAAAGATTATATTATCTAATATAACGATTAAAAAGGTAGGAAATTAGTCAAAATCAAAGGTGACATTTCTGTGCAGTCTTTGAAACAAAATTTCTACCTTGTGATGAGACATACCCTGGATTGGCAATGGAGACTACCTTCAGGCTAGCTGCATTCCTAATGAGTTTGTCCAGTGTGTTTACAATTTGGGCAAATTTGGGTCGGTTGTTACGATCTTTCACCCAGCAGTCCAACATCAACTGATGTAGGGCAGTTGGACAGTCCATTGGAGGGGGCAAACGGTAGTCCTGTTCCACAGCATTGATAACCTGCAAGGGAATCCAAAGCATTATCAGAGACTACAAATACACTCAGTTCATTTTCCATAGCTCTCCAGATTCTATAATTGTGCCTTTGGAATGAAAAACTGCAAATGTAAGAAGGGAGGCAGACAGAAACCAATACCGGAATTTAATGCCCTTCCCCACACCCGGAAGTAGGCTAGGAGGCAGGGATGGGTGTAAAATCAGGTGGGAGGCAGGGGGTGGGATGCCATGCCCGTCACAGACCCGTCCCCTCTGCTGTTTTGCCAGCAGCGGAAGAGGTGGCAAATGGCCCGACCGTCTGTGGCTAATTAAGGCCCTTAGGTGGAATTTTACCAGTGGCAGATGGGCACTTCAGCAACGAAGGAGGCTGCCTAGTAATGCATGGCAGCCTCCTTGCAGGCTCAGGAGAGGGGCCCTCCTGATTGGGCACCCTGTACCCAACTTCCTGCCTCAGAGGGGCGGAAGTCCTGACCGAGGCCAATTAAGGGCCTGAGCCACATAAAATAGTAGCGTGGCCTCTAGGCCTGACAGAGGCGGGCTTGCACCCGACTTTACAGCCGGTGGGCGGGGCCACCACCTCAATGTTAAATTCCAGCCCAGGGAACTACACTGTTGTTGGTTAAGCATCAATTGTAGGAAGATTACTGGAATATCATCACAGAGACATTGAGCACTTGGGACAGTCTATGCTGATCAAACAGAATCAGCATGGATGACTCCCCAAAGCCTCTCCACCATCTACAAGGTACAAATCATGAATATGATTGAATACTCTCCACTTGTCAGGTTTAGTGCAGTTCCAACAACACTCAGGAAACTCAACATCATCCAGGACAAAGCAGCCTGCTTGATCAACACCCCATCCACCAACTTAAACATTCACTCCCTCCATCACCAGCATACCCTGGCTGCAGTGTGTACCATCTACAAGATGCACTGCAGTAACTCAGCAAGGCTTCTTCGACAGCACCTTCCAAACCCGTGACCTCTATCACCTAGAAGGACAAGGGTAGCAGGCGCATGGGAACACCAGCACCTGCAAGTTCCCCTCCAAGTCACACATGACTGTGACTTAGAAATATATTGTTCCTTCACTGTTGCTATGTCAATATCCTGGAACTCCCTATCTAACAGCACTGTGGGTCTATCTACACCACACGGACTGCAGCAGTTTAAGAAGGTGGCTCATTACCACCTTCTCAAAGGAACTTAAGAATGGGCAAAAAATGTTAGCCTTTATAGTGACGCCATGAATGAAAAAAAACTGGTGATGACCTATTGACATGGGTGGTAATTGGTTGGAAGGTGGGAGACAAAGGGCTGAATTTTATGCAGCCAGCAGGGGTCCCAATGCTGGACCAAAAAGGAGAGGGGATCCCTGCCTCGGCCGTTTGGCTGACCCCGAGCTGCATTTAACAGTGCTCAAACAATTAACTGTCCGGTGCCAGAGCCCCTGTTCCTTTAAGGATGGGGATCCCACCTCCAAGAGCTGGCAGCCGGGCAGTCCCAGCAGCGCCACCAAGAATGGTGGCCACAGCTGGAATTGCAGCAATCACAAGACCAGGAGCAGCCACAGAGTTTTGGACTGCAGGTAAGTGGGGGTGGGCTCACCGGGACCAGTCTGGCAGACCCTGGCGAGGGGTTGGGGGTGGTTGAGGGCAGGGGAGTGGGTGGTGGCACAGGGCAGCCTTTGCCAAGGCAGGAGGGTCCCCCCACCACCACCAGCCCACAATGAGGCCGCCTGGTTATACTGGGCAACTTCCACACAGAGCGGAGGGCCCCCCTTCCCCCCACCCCACTGCTGGTAAAATACCAGCGACGGTGGGAAGAGGCCCTTAAGTTGCCAATTAAAAGCCTCAATTGGCCTCTGGATGGGAAGACCGTCTTCAGCCTTCCCCACCCCGACTATATTAATTGGCGTTGTGAAGGCAACGGGCACTCGATCCTTGCCTTCTCTCACATTTTTATGAGTGCCCCGCCACCTTGAACGTCCCTTAGAGGGCTCATAAAATTCAGCCCAACGTGTAGGGACAAAGGATTAGTTCTGTGAATGACAGGATATGAGAAGTGGAGTTCTCTAGGAATGGGAATTAGGGCCTCATCATATGTAGTAATGTCGGATGCAGGAATACAGAGTTGTATGTCCAAGTTTGCAGATGATACTAAGTTAAGAGGTACAGTAAATTGAATTAGAAATTTGCAAAGAGACTTAGCCAGATGAAGTGAGTAGGAAAAATGTTAGCAGATGGAGCTCAATGTGAGGCAGTGTGAGGGCATCCACTTTGGATCCGAGAAATACAAGTCGGAATATTGTTTTAATTATAAGAGACTGAGAGCTATGGACAAGTGAAGAGATTTAGGAGGCCATGTGTAAAAATCACTAAAAGATAGGCAGAGATTTTATGTCCTCCCCGGGAGCGGGCTAGGAAGCAGGGGGGGCATAAAATAGGGTTGGAGGCGAGCTGGTGCCATGCCCATCACTTAACTGCCCCAGCAGCTATTTTACCAATGATGGGGAGGTGATAGGTGGCCCGCCTGCCCTTAGGCCAATTGAGGCCCTTAAGTAGCCAATAAATGGCAGGCACATCAGCACCTGAGGAGGCTGCTTAGTAATACATGGCAGCCTGCATGTGGGCTGGGGAGAGGGGCGCTCCTGATCGGGCACCCTGTGCCCTACAGAGGGACCCCTCCAGCAACACGGGCTGCCCCCAATTGAACACCCCACCCCGTCCTACACTCCGACTACCCCCTCCTCGCTGGGGCCTAGCCGATTGTCCGGGGTCTCCTCCATTGTTGCTGGTACTGGCTGGCTGCAGCCAATTAATGGCCTGAGCCAAGCAAAATAGCAGCGGGGCTTGCAGGCTCGGCGGAGGAGGGCTCACCCCTGGCTTTCCAGCCTCAACGTACAATTCCAGCCCCAGTGTACAGGTATAAAAAGTAATCAAGTTAGCAAATGGAACGTTTTCCTTTATCTCAAAGTGATTGAAATACAGAAGTGTGGAAGTAATACCTCCATTGTACAGAGTCTTGGTTAGATCCCATCTGGAGTATTGCATTCAGTTTTGAGCACCAAACCTCAGCAAAGGTACATTGGCCTCTTTTGAGAGAGACAGACTTGGTGAGTTTCCAAACTAATCATATACGGATTTGAATCAAAATACACAGCTCGATAATATTCAAGTTTCTACAGATATTCCAACAGTCCAGCTTCTCCATGAAGGCTGCATGTGGTGCAAGATCAAAAGTCTTGCAAAAGTCAATGAAAGCAATGGAATTGGATTTCCCCTCAGCCACATGACATCCTGCAATTTTGTATAAAGCTTTGACCTGCCCACATCATTCCCCATGAGAACAAAATGCAGCCAGGCCCTTTCTGATTATTCTGTGAGATCAAAAGCATTCAATGTACATGCCATGATTTCAAACCAAGGAACCATTTTAAGAACTTTGAATATCGTGAGATATTAGGTAGTTTTCAGGCTTAGGTTTCCTCTTATTGTGGGTAGAAACCAGAACTGGATTCTGGAGTATAGAAGGAATGTGTGTCTCTACTCACCAGCCTCATAAAAAGCAGCTCCAAGGCACTGCATTTACAGGCTTCAAATCTCCAGCATTTACTCTATAATGGATAGACCTTTTACATCCAATTCTGTAGGTATGGAGCAAGTATGTCCCCATAACAAGTCCAATTACCCAGAAATACTTATTGTAATTCCATATGGTGCATTCATGCTTCACAGGTATCCATCTGAATTCTGTTAATACCAATAATTGGACTCATGATGACAGGCCTACATTTCTAGAGCAGTGTGCGACACCTACTGTTAAATTTATGTTGAATTGGAGTCCTACCAGATCACTTTGATGAGAACTTGGTAGGAAATATTGGGGTTTTGGTAGCAAAGTGCGTGTTTAAGCCAATGCTGACCCCAGGGACCTAATCCAATACTTAAAATTGAGAATTATCTAAACTAGCCAAAATCCTGGATGCCTAAAGGTACTCAAAATAATCTAATCCTTATTTCATTAGAAGTGAGTAAAGGTATAACATTTTATCTTAACACTTCAAATGAATCTGTCAGGCAATACCTGCTTATCTGCTCAAACACTTACATCTTGGTTTGACATGTCCCAGTATGGTCTCTCCCCATATGACATTACTTCCCACATGACAATTCCGTAACTCCACACATCACTGGCTGAGGTGAACTTGCGATATGCAATTGCTTCAGGGGCTGTCCATCTGATTGGAATTTTTCCACCCTGGTAAAAAGAGAAAGCTGTGTTCAGTCTCCCTTCATTTTTAACAGATTTATATTAAGTTATATGCAGCATAAAACAAAAGGCCATTTCTTTTCAGGAGCAAACCATTTTGGCAGAAAGCTATAAATCACCAGCCTCACTGCCAGTTTACATCTTATTACTCTGCAGCAGAAGCTTTCAGGGTATGAGCCTAATTTAGTTTCATGAATTTCAAAAAGGATGGCGACAAGTTTTAACTGTTGTTGCCTGTTTCTCAGCTGAAAAATGGGAGACTGGCAGAGGAAAATCAAGTGGATTCCTTGGACAGTCTTAGGCTGACCTAATTCAATTTTCAGGCATGCTTTTAAAGGGCAGAAGGCTGCTTAAATATGCAAATTGGGTTGCTCGGACCCTCTTTGCCACTATCACGTACAAAGTATGAAACATGTGCCGTTCACACTAAGTCCAGTTGTACGAGTCTATTGAGCAGGTTGTTGAAGGGAAAGCCATTCCAAAAACAGCGTGGGAATTTTCTGAGGAGAATTTTTGTAGGGATGTGGAGGAGCAGGAGTTTGGGCCCAATAAAGCTACAGCAGCCTAATGCATGGCTACCTGACCCGAACCCGACCAGACCCAATGACGTGTGTCGGGTTCGGGTCGTTCTGGGTCTCTCTTCCGGGTCCAGCATTCAGGCTCGGGTCAGGTCGGGCTGGACATGGACAGTGCTGCCTTGCTCCGGGAAGTAATCTTCAAATGAACATTCAGGAGGTCCAGTCGGAAATGTGCACTCTGGACTCTGCACTCTGCAGTAAAGCCCGGCTACCCGACCAAACCCGACTACATGTGTCAGGTTCGGTTTGGGTTGGGCATTTAAAAAAATTAAAGGACTTGGGCCCGGGTCGGGTTTGGGTTGGCTGTTGTCGGGTCGGGCCAGGCTTTACAGCAGCCTACTGCCAGCCCTTTTTGGTCCCCCTACCCACATCAATACCCTTTCTCCCAGCAACAGGCCTGCTATATTCAGGAGAAACATGTCTACATCCGGCCTAACCATTGGCCTTAGAGTTCTCCTGATCGTGCTGTCACCGCTCCCTCCCACCCCACCCCACCCCCACCGACTTTCGATCACTGCCGACTCTCAATCACCCAGCTCTCACCTGATCACCAAGATTCAACAAAACAATAGCACATTAAAAAGCTATGTTCAGGTTCTACAGTGGCGCAGTGGTTAGCACCACAGCCTCATAGCTCCAGCAACCCGGGTTTGGTTCTGGGTACTGCCTGTGCAGAGTTTGCAAGTTCTCCCTGTGACCGCGTGGGTTTTCGCCGGGTGCTCCGGTTTCCACCCACAGCCAAAGACTTGCAGGTTGGTTGGTAAATTGTCCATTATAAATTTCCCCTAGTATAGGTAGGTGGTAGGGGGATATAGGGGGTGTGGTAGGAATATGGGATTAATGTAGGATTAGTATATATGGGTGGTTGATGGTCGGCACAGACTCGGTGGGCCAAAGGGCCTGTTTCAGTGCTGTATCTCTAAATAAATAAATTATATAAATAAATTAAACAGCACCTGAGCCGAACATTACAACATAGAATGAATCTATCCACACAAAGAGTAGTTTTATCATTGGTATTTTCAGATGATTTTTATGATTCATTTGCAACCAGTATAAAATTTACAACACTTTTTTTGTACTTTAACATTGAAAGTGTTTTCACGACTTGAGAAAGAAGTATACACAACATAACTCAATGTTGCCCTCACCAATGAACTTGTGTAAGTTGGATCAGTTGGATCATCCTCTAGGAACCTCGACAAACCAAAATCAGACACTTTGCACACAAGGTTACTGTTGACCAGGATGTTCCTGGCTGCCAGATCTCTGTGCACATAATTCATTTCTGACAAATATTTCATCCCAGCTGCAATTCCTCTCAACATGCCAACCAGCTGGATCACTGTGAACTGTCCATCATTCATCTGCAAAGCAAGCAAAATAGCAAGCAGCAAGGTCAGAAATTCAATGGACAAAATGCATTAAGTATTCTGTTTCTATGAAGGCAGTTGGAAGAGGAGCTCAGGTTTCTTTGAAATTCCTGAGGCGACCCTGATGAAAAGAATGACATCCCTTCAATCAGGTGACTATAAAGAACACACCTGCACTATATCACACAAAGAAATCTGCCAAGTGTGCTTGTATTTAGTTATAGGCCTTCAGCAAGGATATTAACCCATCATCAAGGCATTTCACTTCAGCTTAGGAAATACATGAAATTCCATTCAAATTAAATGCTGCTGTGTCACATGTAACCTAAGTTTAGAGGGAAACCATGAACTGAAAAATTCATCAAGCATAATAATAAGGGTAAAGTTCAGCTTTGATGGGTACAAAGTGCTGGTAGTGGATTGGCTGCCTGTAATACACCCCACCTGATTTTTCTTTCTATGGACTTCAACTAGTGAAAAGGACCACTTGATAGAAAACACCATTATATGTAAGAGGCCTTTACTCTTCCACTTACCCTGAGAAAGGAGTCCAAGGCACCATTCTCCATAAACTCAGTAACAATCATTACTGGGCGGCTTTTAGTGACCACACCCTCCAAATGGATAATATTTGGATGATCAAATTGTCCCATAATACTGGCTTCACTTAGGAAATCCCTTCGCTGTCTTTCAGTATAACCAGCCTTAAGTGTCTTTATTGCTACAAAGATCTCCCTTCGCCCTGGCAGTTTAAGGCGTCCTCTACATACTTCCCCAAATTCACCTGCACAAAAAAGACAACAAATTAAATTTCAAATTTAGCCTTACATAAAACGTAGTAAATTTAGATATATTTTAGTATAAGAGGTTGTCAATGCCTTTTAGTCTACCTGCTCCAATCACTTCTTCAATTTTTACACAGGATACATCAATTTCCTTGGCAAATTCTCTGACAGCTTCATTTGGATCTTCATAGGTGAAAGGATCAATATACACCTTCATTCCTGGTGTGACTATTGGTACATAAAGAAAAGTGATAAATAGCTTTAATGGAACAACATAGATTCCACTTTCTGGATCAATGGTTAGCTATGGGAAATAGAAATTGGACTTCTTGCCCCTTTTACAGGCACAAAATGGGCACAATGGAAGTCAATTTTCAGCCGGCCCTAAAACTGATATTAGGCCCCTTACATATGCAAATGAGGGGCTTAATGTCTGTTTTCAGCCCCTTGGAGAAATTGCTTTTGGATGAGCAGAGCAGAACTTGGGCCTGCTCCAATTAGAATTCTTCAGCATCCAATGCAGCCACCAAAAATGTTTCCTGTTTTCTTTTTTAAAAAATGATAAAATTGTTCTTGTGGAGACAGGAGGCGCGGGAATGGTCCCCATGACTCCACAGTATTGTGCTTGACTTCCCCGCCCCATGCAAAGGCATCCCACTCTGCTCCAGCACTTATCAGAGGTCGTTACCATTGAACAAAGTTCAAAAATCTGAAAAGTTTGAGATGCCTGTGGAGACAAAACAGGTGCTTCACTTCACCAAACCTACTGAAAGGAGTCCTGAATTTTGGGTGTCGTGGATCTCCAGGTTGGGCCACACAGAGCCTACACAGCACTGATTCTGAGCCTGAAAACATATTAAGATTAATTTCTATCCCAATGTGTTTCTTATGGAAAGGTTTTTTCAAAGAACTTACTGTGGCCAGTGCTGTATTGCTGGAGTTTCTCTGTGTATTCTGACTCTGAGCCACTTCCACGTTTCCTTCATGCAAAATAAGAAAAAAAATCATTATATGTAAAACCTCTATTGTGATACTAAAAGCATTAAATACACACAATGAGAATTCTTACAAAAGGCTTTTTTTGAATAAATGAAAATATTTAATTACCTGATGCACACAAACGCAATCACAAGTACAGCTACAATAAAAACCAAGCCTGCAGTGGCAGAACCTACAATCAGGGGCAATTGTTCTTGGATGCTTTTCCCACTCTCATCTAAATGGAAAAAGACAGGTTTTAATTAAGAGCCCCACCAGTAAAAAAGGTGGTTTCACACAAATAGGTATAAAATCAAAGAAATGCAAAGCCCTTAACAATCTGTGAATATTTTTATATGTACACTCCACTTTAACAAAGATTTAATCCTGGTCTAAGGTAATCATCTCCTTCCCACGGTTCTACATAGTATCTGACCTCCTTAAATCATTTGACAAATGCCACTATTAAATTATAATAAATGTCTACAAATTAAAAGAGATTTAGATTACTTATATTTTTGCAATATTGATAATGCATCAGACATAGTGTTAATTAGTTATCATCAACTTGATGTCTCTAAATATTTTTGTTGAATACTGCCAGCGAAACTCTAAATAAAATGGACATACTTTTCATCAATGTCTGGAAGTCTACAGATTCACTGTACTTTCCATATCCAGCCACTGTCCTGGCACGCACTTGAATTCCATAAAAAGCAGTTGGTTTTAACCCTTCAATACGAATAGTGTTTTTCTGACTTGTAATGGTCGATGCTGTTGATTCATCTTGATCCTGGATTAAAATAAGTGTAAATATATGAAGGAAAAGTATGTTAGCATGGGCTTAATAGTTATTGTCCAATCCACAACTCAGCAGCTACATGACTCAGAAAGTTGTTTATGAAGAAGTTAATGTTTTTTGATTTTGCAAAAAAAAAATTATTTGATGCATTATTGAAAAGTCTATGCAAAGTGTTCTGGGTATTAACCTACAAATGACCTTTGAAAAGGTCATATTCTTTAAAATACGATAAATAAGATACATTCCCTCCTGAACATTTTGAAAGATTCTACATTCCACCCCCCTCCCCACCCCACCCCGCCCCCAGTAATTAACTGCACAATGCACACATAAAAGAATTGAAAATAATCTTTGGCAAGACAATAGTGTTACCAAAGTACCACTTGATCTTTTCAGCAAGGCTCTTTAACTATGCACAGCATTACTGTACCTTTTCACGATATTTCAACTCATAGTCCAGAATTATGCCATTAGGTTTCTCAGGTGCAAGCCACGATAGAGTCATGCTATCTGAAGTGGCACTCAGTAAATGCACCATAAGCACAGGAGAAGGAGCTGCAAAGAAGACACAAGCATTAAACATTGCCAACATTTTTTTGCCACCAAGCACAACCAACAGAGCCACAGAAGTGTACAGTACAGAAGATCATCTTTTGGCCCATTGTATCTCTACCAGCTCTTTACTACGGCAATCCAAAACAAATCCCACACCCCGTAGCATTGTATCTTCCGCTGTTTCAAATAAGTAGCCAATTTTCACAATATTAAGATGAAGTGCTCACAGCCTCAATCATTTCCTATGCAAAGCATTCGCAAATCCAACAACACTTTGTGAAAAAGAATCTCCTCATTCCCTTACTGATAACCTTAAATTGATTACTGAGTCCTCAACCAGGAATTAATCCTTCACAATTCACTCTGTCAAAAGCATTCATCATTTTAAAAACCTCTATTAAATCTCTAAAAGTTATCACTGAGCCAAGGCTGACACCTAAAAATGCAAAAGCCACAATTCTACTAAACTGTCTTATTTGTTCAATCACAAGGACAGACACTCATTTAAAAGCATGTCCTGAGCAGCTGCATACTTTCATGAGTGAGTGATGAATATGATGAAGTCTATAGTAGGATATGTCCTGTCTTGTGAGTGCAGTAATTCATTACATCTCATTGCACCCACAGCATATTCTATTTATAACACCTGTACTTTAGCTACAACTGAAAAAAATGTTTTCTTGTTTTATAACCCATAATATGTACAAATTATTACATTAATTACATTCGAAACTCATTAGATTAATAAAGATTAAACAAATTAACTTTTTAAAATATTTTCTAACACATTTTTCATCTAAGGTTATTATTTTAAGGTAATTTTTTTCATTTATCTCATCACTAAGAGCACCTATTTTCACCACCGTAACATTGCCTGACTCAACCCCTGCCTTAGCTCATCTGCTGCTATTCTAATGCACTCCTGGTCAGCCTCCCACAATCTACCCTCTGTAAACTTGATGTTAACCATAACTCTGCTGCCCATGTCCTAAGTTGCACCAAATTCTGTTTACCCATCACCCCATGCTCACTAATCTACATAGGCTCCTGGTTAAACAATGTCTTGATTTTAACATTCTCATCATTGTTTTCAAATTCCTCCATGGTCTTGCCCCTCCCAATCAGCCCTCTGAGATATCTGTGGTCCTCCACTTTTGACCTCTGGAGCAACCACGATTTCAATCGCTCCACCATTGGTGATGTGTGTTCAGCTTACCTTGGCCCGAAGCTCTGGAATTCCATCCCTAAACCTCTCTGCCTCTCTTTCCTCCTTTAAGACGCTCCTTAAAACCTACCACTTGACCAAGTTTTTGGCCATCTGCTCTAATGTGACTTTGTGTTAAATTTTGTTTTCTAATGCCCCTGTGAAATGCCTTGGGATGTTTTACTATGTTAAAGGTGCTATATAATTACAAGTCATTGTGTGTTTGTTGTTAAGAACAAATATATTTATTTGCTTTCTAATTTATTGGTTTTGTACAGCAATCTACTTTAAGAGGGATATCGTTCTCTTTCTATACAAAGTTTCAAGTGGAATTGTGAATACACAGAGCAAGTTCCATCATCCTGCTGCAGTGTTTAAATCCAAACAATTTTAAAAGTTTTATCTATAGAAAGAAAGACTTCAGATTTCCTCCACTTACAGCTCCTGCTGCCCAACTCCTCTAATCCAGTCACACATGAATAGAAGCTAATACCGTCCATTAAACACCAATCAATGGACAAATTACATACATACTGCCTGGAGGTAAGATTCCCTTAAAGGCCTAACTCAGAACACAGTCATCTGTCTCTCAGGGCCTAATTACAATTACGCCATCTAGCACCTGGACTGCCAGTGAGAATTCCTGTCTGACAAAGCCTGATGGCATCCCACCAGCTGCTTCAGGCTGTGACTTAGCAGGTCTCCTAACACTATTTCATTGTGTCAGACTTATAATATAGAAAGTGCCAGATGAATGAATATTCAGGCCCTAATCATTGGAAGATAAGCTACAGTACAAAAGGGGAGCTTAATGTGAAAGTCAGACATGTCCTAACCCCAAGGATGGCCACCCTCAAATAAATCCTCTCTTCTCAAGGGTCGAGAGCTTTCAATAATTGGAATCAAGAGTTTAAGGAATCTACAGGGCTGTTACCATTGGAACAATATCCTGTGTGTGGTGACAGACTCGATAAACAGGGCATAATCTTTTAACAGATATATATCTAAAATATGTTTGTGTATCTGTAAAACATGTATCAAAACTATGACTATGCAGATTTTACAAACTTATTGCAAATGTAAGATTTTTCTATTGCTATGACAAATGTGTGTCAACACGACATTTTTTTTTTTGAATTTGCAGGCTTTTTGTGCAACCAAAAGCTGCAATACTCCAGCTACATGTTCTTTTTAACATCTTGAAATAAACGTATTTTTGTTGTTCTTTACGACATGGGCAGGGCAGATAATGACACCGATGGGAACCAAAGCAACAAATAATTTAAATTTGCACAGGCATAAGTACATGCATGATAGCTGCAAGAATTGTAATCTTCCCTCTTGCAGCAGTTTGGGGGATTGTACAAAAGTGCCTTTGCCGTGGAATGACATGCCAAGTTGGAAGGGGGAGAGCTGGAAAGGATCCACTTTCGTATTTATTTGCATGCATCCTTAATGTTAATCAAAAAACTTGAAGGAGACAAGAAAGGATTTATAAGAGATCGCCAGGTGTTACACAGTGACTTGAGCCATGCTGGAAACAATGAACATTTTGAAAACTGACTACTATTCTGACAGAAAAAAAACACTGTCATATCCTTTATTATTTTGTAACTAAAGGAACCATATCATAAAAAGAGTGGGCTGGATTTTGTATTCCCGTCACCGGCAGCAGCAGCAGGCGCAGAACATGGTGGCCCTCCTCCACGAGACCTGCGCACCGCGTGGACGTGATTGCAAGGTGGATGGCCATTTTACATATTCACGAAGGCCGCTCCCACCCGCCTAATCACGTGGCGGGGACAGCATTGGCGCCATTTTTAAAAGGCTGCCAGCCCTGCAGACAAAACTCTGGACAAAGTTCAGAGTTCACCCCTTCCCCCCTTCCATATACACAAAGTGCAGAGTTCACCCCTTCCCCCCTTCCCCATACACAAAGTGCAGAGTTCACCCCTTCCCCACCTCAGTGGTGCCAGCTTTCCCTGGATGGGAAAGTGAAGGCGCGCGAGTGCCGCTCATAGTGCTGAGGATTGGGAACTGAAGGTAAGAATGCTGCAGTTTATTTTTAATGCATGCAAATGTGTTATTTAAATATGCTAAGTCAGGTCCCATCGCAGAGCAGAGGAGCGGTCGCCACAGAGCTTCCCTGCTGCCGGGAAGATTGGGCCCGGCAATCCTGGCATCGGGCTCCGTGGTGGCTGCGGCTGCTCCAATTTTCCAGCCCACAGCCCCCACCCCCCCAACCCCTGTCATGGAACCCGACGTCAGTCTGGGAACAAAATCAGCCCAATGTGTTAGTAGCTGCTTAGCATTCAGGCCGGTCTTCCTGGTGTTTTGCCCAACATGGTTACAGATCTGGCCAGGAGCAACATAAACTTTGTTTTCAACAGATGTAAATACAGTTTTAACTTCAACTCTGTAACACATTCAAAGATTTTACATCTTTTACTTTAACCAGGGGTAATTTTGCTTTAAAAACAAGAAAAAAATGTCTGAACAAATAAAGCTCTTATTTTAAATGTAAAGGTGTGCTTTCAAGAAAGCGATATTTAATGCCGATTTTGTTTTCTTGAATTGAGAAAGAAAGGCTCAGATTTTGCAGCTGTAGTGATGGAGAAACTGTCAGCGTTCGGCGTCACTACTCTGACAAACTGACAGCACCTGCTAGCGTCTACACATTACCATCAGAGATACCCTGCTCCTTCACAGGGTGCACTGTCGCAGTCTCTGCAGATGCAATCAGCACAGAAATAAGTGATTTGAAATGAACTTTAATTTTTTATGCAATATTCCCACTGTAAGATTACTTAAGATGCCTTATTGGATGAGGGATTTCAGCTACCCTAATAATAACTGGAATACAATAATATTAACTGGGATAGAACTATTGCGAAAGGGAGCAGAATTCTTAAAATGCATTCAGGGGAACTTTTGTAGCCAGTAGCGCAACAGGAGAAGAGGAGGTTCTGAATTTAGTCGTAGGGACTGAAGCTGGGTAGGTGAAAGGGATATCAGTTGAGGAGTACTTTGGTGGAAGTGATCATAATTCAGTTAAATTTAGGATAGTTATGAAAAAGGAAAAAGCTAGACCAGGAATAAAAGTTCTAAATTGAGGAAAAGCTAATTTTACTAAGCTGAGATGTGATTTAGCTAAAGTGAACTGGAAACAGCTTGACAGTGCTAAACTTCAATGCAAGAAGTCGAGGGAATAAGGCAGATCGGCTGAGAGCAGATTGACACATGGGAGTATGATATTAAAGCTATTACTGAGACATGGCTAAAAGAAGGGCAGGGATAGCAGCTCAACATTGCTGGTTACAGGATTTTCAGATGAGATAGAGGGGAAGTAAAAACTGGGGAGTGTCATAACATTCATTCAAGAAACAATGAGGAGGCATGGTACGGTAGACGGATCATCAAATGAGGCCTTATGGGTAGAACTGAAGGGAAAAAATGGGTTAATCACACGACTGGGAGTGTACTATAGACACCCAAACAGTCAGAGGGTAATAGGAGAATAAAAATGTAGGTGAATCGCTGAGAAGTGCAAAAACAATAGGGCAGTAATAATGGAGGATTTCATGTACCCTAATATTAACTGGGATAGAATTAATGTGAAAGGTACAGAGGGAGCAGAATTCTCAAAAAACACTTCTTTTGCCAATATGCGGGAAACCCAACAAGAGAGGGGTGGTTCTGGACATAGTTTTAGGGAATGAAGCTGGTGGAAGGGGTATTAGTTGGGGAGCACTTTGGTGGATGTGATCATAATTCAGTTCGAATTCGAGTAGTCATGGACAAGGAAAAAGATAGACCAGGAATAAAAGTTTTCAATTGAAGAAAAGCTAATTTTACTAAGCTGAGATGTGATTAGCTAAAGTGGACTAGAAACAGCTACTTGAAGGTAAATCAGTGCCAGTTCCGTGGGAGATATTTAAGGAAGAGATAGAGAGGGTTCAGAGCAAGAATGCTCCCTTAAAGAAAAAGGGTGGTGCTAACAAATCCAGAGCCCCCTGGATGTAAAGGGGCTTAAAGGAGAGGATAAAGAAAAAAAAGGAAGCATATAACAGATACCGAGGGCACAAAACTGCAGAAAATCTAGATGAGTATGAAAAGTATAGGAGTGAAATTAAAAAGTAAATTAAGAAAGCAAAGTCAGTGCATGAAAAAATATTGACACGTAAAATTGAGAAAAACCCAAAGAATTTTTATATATATAAAGAGCAAGAGGATAGCTAAAGAAAAATTTGGGCCTATTAGGAACCACAAGGGTAACCTGTGTGTAAAGGTGGAGGACGTGGCTATGGTTCTTAATGAATACTTTGAATCTGTTTTCACAAAAGAGAGGGGTGATACAAACATTGCAATCAGGGAGGAGGAGTGTGAAATATTATATTAAATTAACATAGTGAGGGAGGAAGTATTAAGGGGTTTAACATCTTTGAAAATGGATAAATCCCCAGGCATGGACGAAAAGTGTCCTAGGCTGTTAAGGGAAGTAAGAGAAGAAATAGCAGATGCTCTGACCATCATTTTCCAATCCTCTCTGACTATGGGTGTGGTGCCAAAGGACTGGAGGACAGCTAGCATTGTATCAATTTTTTAAAAGGGAGAAAGGGACAGAACGAGTAATTACAGGCCAGTCAGCCTAACCTTGGTGGTGGGACAATTGTTGAGAAAAATTCTGAGGGATAGGATAAATCTTTATTTGGAAAGATGTGGATTAATCAAAGACATCAGCACAGATTTTCAAGGGAAAGTTGTGTCTGACTAACATGACTGATTTTTTGAAGAGGTAACATGGAGAGTCAATAGGGTAGTGCATTTGATGTAGTCCATCTGAATTTTAGCAAGTCTTTTGATAAGATTCCAAATGGCAGACTAGTGGAGTGGACCCCGCCCCCCCAAACACCATCCCACCCGATTAAGTGCTGTCCCTGGCTCCAAACCTGCCATGGAGAAGAGCATAAAATACCCCCTATCTCACACTTCTCCCTTGCCAACCTCTTCTGTTGTCACTCCAGGCTACTGGTTTAAATTCCCTCTGTTCTACCACAGACTATGGCTACCAGTGGTATTCATTACTGTCTCTCCCACAGCAGCATCCCCAACTACCTCTTCCCCTTTTCTAACAATCATCCTGCCCAGCTCATTAACCGATGGTTAATCTTTTTAGCCCCCTCTTCATCTCTCTATTATCCCTGACTCAATGCCCCTGTAGGGGCTGGATTCTATGAGTGGCGAGCTCAAAAACTGGCAGGCTACTGCCAAAGAACCACCGTAATCTTAAGCGTGGCAGCTCATTTAAATAGCCGGGTTGCCTGCCCCCTCTCAATCACATGGAGGGGACGGTCCCCGGCAATGGCGTCAGCTGCCTGTGCGCAGGTGCTGGTGCCATTTTCAAAGGGCAATCAGCCCTGCTGGGATATTTAATTTTTTAAAGCCATATCCCACCAGAGTTACATAAATAAAGTTTCAAACCCCCTTTCCCACCACCCCCCATAACAATTACATGAACATTACATTACATTTGCCCTTTTCCCCCAAAAAAACACTTAGCTTTAACATCTGACTTTTCCCAAACTGCACAAAGTTTAAAGTACAACCATTCCTATCATCCCCTACACCCATAAAGTTTACAGGACCCCATCCAACCACGGCCCCCACACCCCGCACTGATAAACTTACCTCCTCCCCCTCCCAACCAGTATCACGCCTCATTTCCCCAGACGGGGATCTGAAGGTGTGGGAGTGCCGACCACTACGCCGAAGATTGCGGCGGGCCCTCAAGATCACAGGTGAGTATATTTAAATTAATTAATTTTATTGATTTAAACATTCAAATTGTGGTCCCGTTGCCCAGTGGTGGGGGGCCGCCACTGAGCCTCGCCACCGCCAGGAGGATCGGGCTGGGCCCTGCTGCATCGAGGTCTGTGGTGGGCCTCATCCGGAGCCATTTTCAGGCCACCCCCCACCACGGATCATGACGTCGAGGGCTGCTTAAAATCCAGCCCTAGTTTTCTGGTAGGGCCCCAAACTCCAGCCTGTTTTTGTGTTGCCCTCTACTATCAATCACTCTCTTGTGAACAAGTTACTCCCCAGCCACAATTTCAAAAGTGTGAGGTGATGCATTTTGGGAAGACTAACAAGGCAAGGGAATATACAATGGAAGGTGGTACCATAGGAAGTACAGAGGGTCAGAGGGACCTTGGTGTACTTGTTCATATATCACTGAAGGCTGTACACAGCTAGATAAGGTGGTTAGGAAGGCATATGGGATACTTGCCTTTATTAGCCGAGGCACAGAATATAAGAGCATAAAATTATGATGGAGCTGGTTAAAATGCTAGTTAGTCCACAGCTGGAGTACTGTGTACAGTTCTGGTCACCGCACTATAGGAAGGATGTGATTGCACTGGAAAGGGTGCAGAGGAGATTCACCAGGATGTTGCCTGGGCTGGAACATTTCAGCTATGAAGAGAGACTGAAAAGGCTAGGGTTGTTTTCCTTAGAGCAGAGAAGGCTGAAAGGTGATTTGATAGAGGTATTCAAAATCATGAGTGCTCTGGACAGAGTAGACAGAGAGAAACTGTTCCCACTCATGAAAGGATCAAGAACAAGAGGGCACAGAGTTAATGTATTTGGTAAGAGAAGCAAAAGTGACATGAGGAAAACCTTTTTCATGCAGAGAGTGGTTAAGGTCTGGAATGCACTGACTGAGAGTGTGGTGGAGGCAGGTTCAATTGAAACATTCAAAAGTGAATTAAGACTGTTTGAAGAAAAGGAAGAATGTGCAGGCTTACAGGCAGAAGGCGGGGGAATGGAACTGAGTGAATTGCTCTTTTGGAGAGCTGGTGCGGACACAATGGGCCGAATGGCCTCCTTCTGCACAGTAACAATTCTGTGATTCTGAGATTTTTTAATAAGTTGAAACATCTCCCTTTCTTCCCTCCCAATCTTTCCCATCCCCTCCTCACTCAACCTTGTCCTCTCCTTACTTGTCCTCCTTCTATAGCCACACACATGCACTGTAATACAGCAATCACTGGGTAATGATCAACAGCATGAATCCTAGACACTTCTCCTCACAATTCTAGCACCCATAAAGCTACCTGTATATGAACAGACCAGCGCATGGACTGGTCCTGAGACCTCACTCACTCTATAGTTCTGCATACCACATTGGGCAGCATACGGTGCACTGATTCACTGAATTACTGGGGAGCTGAAATATGGGATGTTTAAGTTTTATATAGATATCACATTCATAAATGTTGAAACACTGCTCTACTTACCAGCCTGATTTGTCGTAATGTTAACTGCTGCAAACGGAGGAGGGTATGGACTCTTGCCGGAGACGCCATTTACTGCTTGGATTTCGAATGTATATCGGGTGTGAGCCAAAAGATTGCTGATAAACACCTGCCTTTCTGTCAGGCCAAGCTGCCGTGGAACAAATTCGACATTGTCATCACATCTGGAGCAGATTTTGCCTTCTACACTGCACTTCTTGCAGATGATGTTGTAGAGCAGGTCATCACGGCCACCAGTATCCCGTGGCTCACTCCATTCCAAGCTCAGAGAGGTCTCATTCACATTTGAAATAACATTACGTGCAGCAGAAGGCACACCTTAGCAAAATTGAAATTGAAAATGGAAGTCAGAATGTATGTTGATATATATACATTCAACATGTATAAATGTTAAATACCTACAATGTATTAAGTATATAATACATAATGTTATGTATTATACTACAAATAACATAGTATATGTAATCCATATTATACGTAACATACATATATATTATTGGCTTGCAAACACTGAATTAAAATACATAAAAATCTGTTTACATTCTATTTCAAAGAGATCAATCTTTTCAATAAAGTAATCTATAAAAACACAAATAATCTAGCAGGCCAGCAGGAAGGAGACTGCAATATTTACTTGCCTTCTTTATTGTAAAATAAGAGTAGGTTTGGTACTATTTTTAAATGAAAGGTATTGGCATTTTGAGACAACAGGGATATTATACACAGCAAGTTGAAAGAATATAACATCAGCTTTAAAAACAGTTTGTGAAGGTCACTGGAAAGACAAATTAGTGTTTAAAAGGGAAAAGTTATAAAATGCAATTAAAGCCTGTTCACATCTGGGGTTAGGTTCTGCTTTTACTGATAAGCCAGCCACGGAAGCATCTGAGACCCTAATTTTATAGAAGGCAGAAAGAAACTTCAGATGTACATTTAACGGCCAGTCTGTTGCCTGCATTGTGCTGATAAAAGAAATGGAAAGCATCTGAGATAGTGACAATCCTTTAAATGCAAGGTAGATGTTGTAAAGTGTTTTTTTCACCAAATGTGTTGGGGAGAACTATTTGCAGAGAATCTTTTTAGGAAAGATAGCATTTAGTTTGAAAGAGGATAAATACAACAAATTGTCTTCCCGTTTATTCAGCCCTAAGGTCACTGCCAAGCAGGGATTCTACACACTGACCCTCTCTGAAGCTACAGTTCAAACCTACTGGTTTCCTGCTTTGTTTTTCTAACATCTTAGTTCATTCCTCACTTATTTGGTCTGAAGTATCTTGGAACAATGAACACCTAAAGTGCACAATACAGAATAAATATGACAAACCCAGAAAAGATAGTCATTTGCTTCTCTAGCACTAAGATCTTCAGAGACATATATATATCTACACAGACCTAAGATTTACCTTTTTAGAAAAATCTCTTCCCAAAATCACAGATAATTAGGGATGAGGCAAGCCATTCCACCCATATTTAATACATCCATTCAGAAAGATCCTAATGTCTCCTCAGTTTAACATCCAACTTGTTTCTTAAATAATTTTACAATTTCTGCCCTCTGTTATTCTACAAATATTAATCACCCTATCTGAAGAAGAATTTCTTAATTTACCTTTTCCTAGTTTTAACTGTTGTCCTATTGCTCTATTTTCACTATTTAATTTACTTTTTTCATTCACTTAACTATTTTGCATACCTCTGTAAGATCACCTCACCAATGCTTCCTTTCTAGGCCGAGAAGTCAAAGTTTCTCCAGTCTTTCATCATAACTCAGACCTCTGGCACAGGGGATCAGCCTCGTGGTTCTTATCTGCACTGGCATAGCATCTGAATGTCTCTTTTGTCTCTTGATGACCAAAAATGGATACAGGATTCAAGGCGAGGAGTAGCCAAAGCACTATTTGTTTTGATGATGAATTCCTCTGATTTATATTCTACTGTTTAGGCTGTATAATTCACATTCTACTGACTTTCTTGATTGCTGCTTTCCCCTAGTTGGATATGCTTAACGTCAAATCAACTAAGACTCCTATTTCTCTCTCAGCTTCACCTTCAGCTATTTCAATAACATTTATTTATTATGTTTGTCATCTATTTTTCCATTCTATGTACAGTAATTTACACTTGACTGCATTAGCTTTATCTGCTACTGATCTGCCTAGATACATAGGTTCTCCAACTCCTATAATTTCTAAGTTGCCTCTTCTCATTCCACTGTCCCTCCTAGTTTAGTATCAACTGCTAATTTTGCTATTTTGTGTTTGGATTTCTGAATCTAGGTCATTTCTATAAATTACAAACAGCAGTGGTACCAATATTGTGTACCTCACTTGAACATAGCTCTTGTAATGAGTACTCATTGTTTCCTACCCTTCAATCAGTTTTTTATTCATTATGAAGGTTTTCCCATTATCCCAACAGTTCAAATAATAAGACTTTCATGGGAACTTTAGCAACAGCCTTTTAGAAGTTAATGTACATTTCGTAGGGCTTTCAACTTTCCCACCTCTGATTTTCTCCCCTTATGTCTGGGCTCTATGCCTGAATTCTCAATATACTGTCTCATTGTGCTAAGCCCTACACTGGAACTGCTAAAGATGAAATTTTACCCCCTCATCTCTTGAAGGCAGCAGTTTAACAGCTGGGTATGGCAGCCTTCTGTTACCTTCCCTTAGCAGTAATATTTCATTATTTGAGGTTGAACACTACAATTTAATGTTCTTCCTCTGAAACCCAAGCATATACATTCACCAGCATTTCTGAATAACTATAAGGAACAAGAGCTCTGGCCATTTTTTCCCCCTTCTAATTCATGAATCTTGATGACAGTTGTGGTGCTTTGGCATAGGCAAGAGATCAAATCAGGGGTCTATCTGGTATAGCTCTGTGTCACATTATGTTCTACACTGATTCATCGAAAGAATACATTTTTCCCCTAATACTGTTGCTGAGCGAAAAATTATCACATCAAAGTTAGAGTAGGAAATGTCCACTCTCCCAGATGTAATTTAACACAATAACTAGCATTATTGTGTTTTGAGCTAAGAACAGCATTGAAAATACTGCATTAGAGAAATACAGAGATTGATTCAATGAGTGACAGCAATTACCTCAGTAAGATCTTGCCAATCATGGTTATGAAAGATATCAAGTTTAAATTTTATTGCTTAACTCATTTTTTTTCCTCACATGAGATTTTTGGGGAAATTTGAGAGTATTGATTATTATATGTATGGTTTCTTTTTTTTAAAATGCAAAATATATATTTTCACATGAAAATTCAGCAAAGCCAAAAAAATCACCTTTCAGTACTTGTATCCCTGTAGCAGGCCCCTGCAGCACACTTCATTGTGATACTTCAACAAATAGCTTTTTAAAAAAATGAATACATACTGTACAAGAAATTTCATAGGGGTATAGGAGCAAGTTTCAACAAAGGTCAGGAATTTTTGAGATTAAGAACCCACAGGCTGCTTAGATGTGTAAAAAATCCTCAGTTATCAACTGAAACATTTCACATCTGCACTAATGCTGCCAATATGGACAAAATATGCATGTAACTACTTTGAATAGTGCTCAGGTTTAAAATTAATGTGCGGCAACTACACACAGACATGGTTGCTTAAGATTTACAGACTAGCAGCATGGTCATTAATGTGCCAGAGGTGCCTTTACTATTCTAGATAATTAAACTGCAAATAACCCAATGGCACTATAAAAATATATCTGTCTCAGACATGTTCCCTCTAGTGCCATAAAAAGTCGAAACTAATGGGTTTGGGATCACAGGGAAAACAGAAAGAAGATTATAAAAGCCTTGGAAGTGGTTTAAAAACTGCTGTCTTTGTTCTTGTAAGTCATTGTCTGCTTTAAAGTCCTTCTCAACACAAACTGTTATTTAGGTCTGTAAAATAATCTATGTGAGTAAGAGTATATCCTGGCTTAGGCAGCTTAGGTTCAGCAATTACTGTACCAATGCTGAGAAGACTGGACTTGATTAGTGTTTAAAATATTTGGAACTTGGTTGGATGCAATGTCATTCTTTCAGATGGGTCTGAAGTTACCCATTACTACACTGGTCATTTCCATTTGGCTGCGTTTCTATTGATATTTAATAGTACGAGAATTTGTTGTTAAATTTTTCATTAATGCAAAATAACGGCAGAGTAAGGCTGCTTCTGATCATTGTGGCCTTGAATATTTGGACCTTTGACTTGGTGGACAAAGTCGGGTTTTTATGGGTTTCTGGTTATCTGACTGTTCACTGCTGATCAATATTTAAGAAGTCAAAGAAACTACATTCATTTTCATTTGAATGGAGAAATAAAGACAGAGCTGGTTGAAATGAAGGATAAAGCAAAAAAAAATTAAAGAGGAAAACAGCAATAATCAGAATACCAGCTGTGCATAATTTAGCAATAAAGAGAGTTAGGATGTAGGCATGACTCTTAACAGCACTGTTAGTGTACATAAACCCCAAGGACTGCAGTGGTTCAAGAAGGCAGCTCACCACCACCTTCTTGAGGGCAATTAAGGATGGGCAGGAAATGCTGGCCTATACTGTGACGCCCACATCCCATGAACAAATAAAAAAAACCATGGTCTAATGCTGATTTGATTTCATTATTATAATAATACTAATAATTTTAAAATATGAAAAATTCAGACATAACTACTGTACTGAAAAATAAGCAAGTTCCACTGAAGTTTAAGTTAAATGTGAGGATATAACACAAAGAAAGTTATTTCAGAGCATCAAAAGACTTTGTAGAGATTTGGAAGTTGGTAAATTTGCCATGTCGCTGGAGTCCGAACAGCAGAAAAATCAAGATATAAATGTTCTCTTACAGACTAGGAGATCAGGACACATACAGTGGCGCAGTGGTTAGCACCGCAGCCTCACAGCTCCAGCGACCCAGGTTCAATTCTGGGTACTGCCTGTGTGGAGTTTGCAAGTTCTCCCTGTGTCCGCGTGGGTTTCCTCCGGGTGTTCCGGTGCCAAAAGACTTACAGGTCGATAGGTAAATTGGCCATTATAAATTGCTCCTAGTTATAGGTAGGTGGTAGGGGAATATAGGGACAGGTGAGGATGTGGTAGGAATATGGGATTAGTGTAGGATTAGTATAAATGGGTGGTTAATGGTCGTCACAAACTCGGTGGGCCGAAGGGCCTGTTTCAGTGCTGTATCTCTAAATCTAAATCTAAATATGGGTATCAGAACAATATACCAGAATCATAATCAATTCTGGCAAGAATAGATCTTTGCTATGAAATCAACAGAGCTTGATATGAATGCTGTCCTGAGAAAGTGCTACATTTCCTGTTGACATAAACAGATAGGGCCAGTGACTAACTTGTGCATCCCATCTCAGGCTGGTCACTGTCTGCTCGATAGAATCCGTTTTTGCAGGGACAGATAGTGGCTGCTTCAGAGTTGATCCTGCTGTTAGATGGGCAAAGGGAGCAGGGTTCCTCCCCCTGTTTGGATTTGAATGTTCCTTGGCGACAAGCTGAAAACCAAGAACAAACAGTAATGAGGAACATAATATTTTACCATTAAATACATTTGGATTTGTAAACATTACTCGCAAGTCAATTCCAACAAAAAATAAACGCTTTAGCAAAGAGCGTTCCTTTCAGAGACAAAACCACATTTGGAAAGAACATCAGTAAATTTTCTTTGCGAAGGAAGTGATCCCACCAGAGATAATCCTAAAAAGTCTGATATTCAAGTTACATCAATGACAGATCTAAGATTCCAGCCAAACAGCACAAGAAAAAAAGACTCAGATTGTCCAAAGTGAGCAGTGTCTCAGTGCAATAGAATGATAATGTTGATGCAGTTTACTGCTGTTCTGCTGCTAGATGTCATGAGCACAGTTAGCAATTAACTTATTCTACCATATTTGCAAAGCATGCAGAAGGTAGCTAAGGATAGAACGTTTTGATTCCTTGAATCCAACACCAAACTCTTTAATAAAAGCAAAATACTGCAGATGCAGGCAATCTGAAATAAAAACAAGAAATGCTGGAAATACTCAGCAGGTCTGGCAGCATCTATGGAGAGAGAAGCAGAGTTAATGTTTCAGGTCAGTGACCCTTCATCAGAAATGACAAATATTAGAAATGTAAAAGGTTTTAAGCAAGTAAAGCAGGGGTGGGGCAAGAAATAACAAAAGAGGTGCTGATAGGACAAGGTCACAGAAAATAACTAACCAGAAGGTCAAGGAACAAAGGCAAACGGTATGTTAATAGTGTGCTGAAAGACACAGCGTTAGTACAGAGGGTGTGAATTGACTGTAAAAGGAACAGACCTGGCTCCAAGCACAAGCATTAAAAAAAGCAAAAACAAAAACAGTGGGAAGGCACAGTAGAAACAAACTAAACAAACTAAATTAAAATAAACAAATAAAAAATAAAAAAATAACTAAAAATAAATAGGAGGGTCCGTCCTGCTCTGAAATTATTGAACTCAATGTTCAGTCTGGCAGGCTGTAGTGTGCCTAATCGATAAATGAGGTGCTGTTCATTGAGCTTGCGTTCATGTTCGCTGGAACACTGCAGCAATCCCAGGACAGAGATGTGAGCATGGGAGCAGGGTGGGGGGGCGGGTGTTGAAATGACCAGCAACCAGAAGCTCGGGGTCATGCTTACAGACTGAGTGGAGGTATTCTGCAAAGCGATTACCCAATCTGCATTTGGTCTTCCCAATGTAGAGGAGACCAAATTCTTTAAAATGGTCAACAGATTCTGAAGAGATGCCTCAACTCTGAATATTACACAGGCTTATACTGAAGTATACTGCTAGCAATATAAGTTTTTACAGATATCCTGTATTATTTGACAATGGTCATCTGTCGTAATTTTATGGGCTAAATTTTGCTGTAGCGGGCATCTAATGTTGCCTGCCAATTGTTAGACTTGTACCTGCACTGTTCAGAACAAAAGAATTTTGCTCATAGAGTTGATGAAAGTGTGACCTGGTAACGTCACAGTGAAGAAAACAGGGTACCTGGGACCTGGGTGACCAGTGCAACCAACATATCCTTAACCAATGAGGCTTAAAAATTGGGAAATAAGCACAGAAAGGAAAGTGAATTAAAGGGAATTAATTCAACGTCAAATCAGGTAAAGAAAGAGAAATAAAAAGAAGGAAAGAAAGATTGGATTAAGAGAGGAAAAAAGAGACAGAAAGGAAAAGTACGAAAAAACATTTTAAAATTAAAACTTGACATATTTTAAATTACTCGAAAAATTCAAAACCTGAAAGAATGAGACTCCAGACTTGAAATAGTTAATTTTTGGTGCTAGAGTGTTTGACTGGCAGTAAATAACATTTATCATGTCAATAAAAGGGTACATGCACGATTAATTACTATCTGTGGTGAGTTTAGGTTGCATCTACTGCACAAGTACAGTAACTTCACGACATTCAATGCATGTTAATGGTGAGGAAGACAGCAAAATACCATTTCCCGTCAAAGTGGCACAATTCCGCCAGCAACTTTTGGACATTTACTTTTAATCATGCATATGTCCCTCGCCTGAAGTTGCTGTACCATTCAAGTATAAATAACAGCAAGTGCCATTGACCTCACAGTTATTTTGACAGCAAATTCTGGCCCGTTGTAATTCTTTCTTTATTGTGCTATTGCTTCACAAAATTGGTGAACATGTTCTCATTGTTTTTACAAGTTTAACAATTTTGCTTTCTACATAAGATAAATTGTAAGTTGAAAAATTTCTACTCTTGATGCTGTTACTCTGATTATTTAGAGCCACCCAAGATAATGGAGACAGCAAATTCCAACCCATATGAATAACAGAAACTGGAAGTTCATCTAAGTTCCACTGCACACAATCCAATTGTTGCTAATTAGGATGAAGTAAACATTGTGGTGTAATCATTCAAGGATATACTGGTGGCAAATTCCAGCTGCCGCACAAATTGGAAAATCACAGCAGCGTTGCCTTATCTTCCAACATGCGCTCGCAACAGGCAAGGTTCCCTGACTGCCAGTGTGTTCTAGAAAATTGTCCTGATGTTTTAAATTTCAAATATTGAAAATGTAGTCTCAGGACACAAGTTGAATTAGCAGGCCCAAGAGGTCAACTAATATTTTGCATGAGTAACAGTTTATTGAACTTTGCAAAAGCTGATATAAGTAAAATTGTGCAGGAAGGCTGTTAAAAGTCCAACTCCCGACCTGACTCCAGCTGGTCCTCCAGTTCTAATTACCACTCCTCTCCTGACACTGCCCTGACTACCAACGTTCTCTCCCTCAGTTCTAAAACCCACTGTGCTCCATAACAGATTTTGACTCCCATAAAAATTTTCATAGATAGGTGAGGTTCCAGTGTGATTAGAAATGACTGAAGCAACAGTTTACTTTCAATCAAAATGTAATTCAAACTCAAGAGTTATTTTCCACCTAAACTGAATGCCTTTGGAGAATAGAGCCAACTTTTCATGGCTCCACTATCAACGCAGAGCCAATCTCACTGTGAGAGGAAATCATAACATTGTGCCGTGTGCCCAGAGCACAGTGGCTACAATTTGTGGTGAAGAAATCTGGAAACTGCTGGCAAACACATGTTACATTACAGGCCCTGATCATTACTTATATAGACTCCTCGCTACATTTCATGACTATTTAAAACAAGTTTCTGGCCTACTATGCCCTTAGCACCAGGCTCACCCTATAAAACAAGCACATTACTAATCCTTTGCTCTGGTCTACTTAAGTTGTATTACTGCAACAAAACATGAATGGAAACTTTAAAAACACTGATACTTCCTCCCTGCTTTTAGCTTTTGTTGCTGCAGAGTGTCATTTTTGTTGAATTTTTTGTAGTACTTTCCTGTAAGTATTGTTACTTGCTGCTGCAATTCATCTAACAGCAAACTAAATATTGAGGATATTCATTTTTTCCAGTTCTGATAGCACTGTGTGGCCTAAATGAGGAAGACAAATTCAAAAAATGTAACAACTGCATTTACTGGCCATGACAGTCATTTCTGCTCATGTCAAATGAGACCTGTCCCACTGCCTTTGCTTCACAAGGGGGCGAGTATATAATTACGCCATCTCTTGGAGTCTGACCTGCAGACAACGTCTGCAATAGGGATAAGTCATCTCGTGAGAATGTATTACATTTTTTGCCATCAGCTTCTTCCAAGTTACCATTAGTAACATGTCACATCATTTAGTCTGCTGTCTACAGTTCCATCAAACATGTGACAGAGGCATTGTTTTCAAGGGCAACATCTTCACCCCTTTCCCTGTGGAAAGGAGGCAGCAGCTTGCTAGGGCACAGAATGCTTCCCAGGTGCAAGGGTTCCCAAGAACACTGGTTGTAGTAGATAGTGCCCATGTTCCATACAAACTGGATCTTGCCCAACAGCTCCTGACAAGTGAGTTGCAGTGCTGTCTTCTGGGAAGGGTAGCCTTGAGGGCCAAACAGGACATCTCTGCTCATGCACATGCAACAGCATGTCCAATGTGCTGATCATCAAACAGAAAGTCAGATGCTGTATCACCCTTGTCACTTGGGTAAAGACTCCAGACAAGAAATTAGTTTTGTGGTGAAAACTGGCCTGAAATGGGTAGCATGCACCTGAGGCTGAAAAAAAACCCTAAGACTTGCTGGAATTTAGGCCTCGGGCCTCAGCAACAAAACACCAATAAGCAGTGGGTGTCAACTAAGCACTCCAATACAACTTGCCAGCCTGGATATTTGGCTCCAGCACAAAGCTGGGCTGCAGGTAGGTCCAAGAAATCCTGCTCTTCGTGGCTCCATAGTATGGTAAATAAGAAAATAAAAACTTGCCAGTTATCTTGCAGCCTGCAGCTGTCTGTATAAATTCCATTGATTAGGCCACTGTAGATCCAGAAAAACTGAATGGAGCACACCCAGTTTTTACCTAATGTGGCAACTGTGTCCTGAAACATGTATTAGCACCCTGATTAGAATATTCACAGAACCGATAACATTATTTCGGTAGGTTGGCTGAGCACTCAAAAAGCTTCCAGGTACCAGTTTGGCAACTGGTGTACTTCAGGAGGTGTTGGGCATGGGGGAATGCACTGGGAATCTGGTGCCCACAACTATTTTTCACCCAAAAATCAGGCGCTATGGAAAACGATTCCTCTCCCTGCCACACATTTTTTTCACTTCATTTCTACCTGGTTCTTTTCTCAAGTCTCTCCTAAGCCCTGTCAAAGGCTAACCAATATTTTAATCTCATTTTGAAGCTTTATGAAGGCTGAAACAGTAATTCTCTCTACCTATTTACCTTTAATTGGGCACAACCTTTTAAATTTGAGATTTTGTGCATCCTCCAATGGGTTACCTGCTGGCACAAGGTCAAAGCTGTATTGGGAATTGTTCAAATGATTTGACCCTGCAAATTTATGTACAGTGATTTTACTGTAGCATTGTAGGTTTGCGTGAGCCAGCCAGTCCTTGTTGGGCCTCCTGAATTTGCTGATAATATGTGGTGATCTTCCATGTTCTACTTAGACAGCAAAAGCTTAACGAGTGCTTTTCTATGATATGAGACTCACTCCAACTATTATCACAGCAGTGAAAATAGAATATATCTGCAAAGGGCCTCTTGGCAAGCCTTATCCGTCAGGAAACTCATTCCTTTCTAATCTGACCAATGTCAACACAGATCTCTTGCAGCAAACTGCTTCCAGAACATTGCAAGACAGCAAAAGAATTTAGTGGCAAAGTGGTTTAACTGGTATCTTCAGTGATGTGACAAAAAAATGCCTGTACTGTGCTACATCGTGAGCTCACAACATCTGAGGGAGAAACACCATTTTTCAGTAAGTATTTTCGTGGCTTCACAATGAAATTCACATTAGGAAAAGGGATTTCTCTGAAACTACTTGCTCACTTTCTCCACTGAAACCTGGCCGAAGATTAATTGTAAATATATTCTATAAATCCTGAGTTGAATAAAACAGTTGCTGATAATATGGGCTGAGATCCCCAGGGAATGTTTTAAAGGAACAGTAATTCCCTGTGCCTGGAAATGGTAGTTCTACAGGGTGGCAACAAGACAAAAGAAGGATAAGTTTCAGCGAGGACACATTTGGAGCATTTATAAAACACTGATTGCATCATGGGAAGTTTTAGGAATTGTATTTTCCATGGATGGTGGGCAATTATTAATTTAAGCTGATATGGAGGAGGGTAGCATTGGCTTCGTGCACCAAGTGTAATTATTTATGATTTTATTGCACAAAACAGAAAAAATCTCCCCACAGGGACAGAAACTATAGTTTTGAGGAGAGACTTGAAATACTGGGACTATTCCCATTGGCACACAGAAGTATGAGAGGAGATTCGATACAACTGTTTTAAATCATTAAAGGTTTTGATAGAGTGAATAGGGACAGATTATTTCCCTCAATTTTCAGTCAGTGGCAGGGGTTACCTATTTAAAGTTGTCACTAAGAGTGAGGAGAGAGGACAGGAGAAATTTCTTTACACAGAAAGTCATGAGGAATAGAATGGAATGTTTACTACAGGGAGCAATTGAGGCATGAAAGAGATGATGTACAAGTAGTTGACAAACAGAACATGTACAGCAGTGTAAGAAAACAACATATTCATGGCATGACTGATGTACTTTCCCAGTGCTTCTACATGTCACATTGGGGCTAATTATGTAATCCCAGCAATGAAGTACCAGGAACAGTACACCGGCCCTGAATGAGCTGACTTAGAGTCATGGGGGGAATTTTATGCTTGTGGTGGGGGTCTCAATGTCCAGGGGAACCGATGTTGAGATCCCCGTGGCCCCTCTTCTACGGAAGGCCCGCTGAATTTACTGCCAATCAGGCACTTAACTGGACAGTTGCGGGCCTTCCATAGGATATAGGATCCCATCACTGGAAGTTCCGGCCTTGCAGACTTGCCGGCCAATCAAAGGCCGGCAGCTGCAGCGCCACCACGGAGGCAGTGGCTGCTGCTGTAGCTGCAATGACCAGACACTAAAAGGTACTGGAACCAGGCTTAAGGTAGGTCAGGGAGTGAGGCGTCTCGCAGGATCGCGGGGAGGGGGACAGCAGCAAGGGCAGGTGGGTGGCCCTCAGTGGGGACCTTTGCATGTGGGGACCAATTGTAATATGTCCAAGTTTGCAGATGACACAAAACTTGGTGCAAATGTGAGTTGTGAGGAGGATGCTAAGGCTTCAAGTGGATTTGGACAGGCTGAGTGAGTGGGCAAGAACATGGCAGATGGAATATAATGTGAATAAGTGTGAGGTTATCCACTTTGGTAGGAGGAATGGAGGTGCAGAGTATAACTTAAATGGTGAGAGATTGGAAAGTGTTGATGTCCAAATGGACCTAGGTGTCCTTGTTCATAAGTCACTGAAAGCTGGCATGCAGGTGCAGCAAGCAATTAGGAAGGCAAATGGTATGTTGGACTTCATTAGAAGAGTTAAGGGCCTCAATTGGCAGCTGGGCAGGAAGACCAGGCCATTCAAAGGCCTTCCTGCCCCAAGCTAAATTTTGGCGGAGGCAGGATGTTGGCGGGGGCCTCCTCCCACCATGGTGGAGAGCATAAAATTCCATCCAGAGTCATTTACCACAAAGAAGGAGGCCATTCTGCCCATCGAGTCCATGCTGGCTCTCCACGGAGCAATCCAGTCAGTCCCACTCCCCCGCTCGATCCCCGTAGCCCTGCAAGTTTATTTTCTTCAAGTGCCCATCCAATTTTCTTTTGAAATCATTGATTGTCTCCACTTCCACCACACTTGTGGGCAGCGAATTCCAGGTTATCATCACTCGCTATGTAAAAAATTTCTTCCTCATATTTCCCCTGCATCTCTTGCCCAAAATCTTCAATCTGTGTCCCTAGTCCTTGCACCATTAATTAATGGGAACAGTTTTTCCTTGTCTAACTTATCTAATCCTGTCATCATCTTGTACACCTCTATCAAATCTCCCCTCAATCTCCCTTGCTCCAGGGAGAACAACCCTAGCTTTTCCAACCTAACCTTGTAACTAAAATCCTCCAAATCGGGAACCATTCTTGTAAATCTCTTCTGCACCCTCTCAAGGAGCCTCACATCTTTCCTAAAGTGTGGTGACCAGAGCTGGACACATTACTCTAGCTGGGCCCTAACCAGAGCTTTATAAAGGTTCAACATAAGTTCCCTGCTTTTGTACTCAATGCCTCTATTTATGAATCCCAAGATCCCATATGCTTTGCTAACTACCCTCTCAATATGTCCTGCCACACCCAGGTCCTTCTGTTCACCCCATAATGCAAGGTTCACTCAACAGCATCATCCTATGATGTTCCCAACATATAGTCCATGACCCATCCAGAGAGCCACTAGAACTTTGGACATCAGTAGCTGGTCAACAGCTTGTTGGCCACCCTTTGAGCAGGAGTAGCATTTTAAGGGTGGAAAGTGGGTAGCAGGGAGTCAGGGCAGAGGCTGGGTGAGAGATTTGTATGCTGCTATGTGTTCTGCACTTTCTACAAGTATAAGTACAGCAGTCCTCTGATCCAAGGCTTTCATCTACAAATGTTTTATGGAATATGGATCTGAAACCCTGGCTGTTGAAGGAGAGCAATTGGCTTCACTGGCCTTGGCAAACCAAGGAGAAACATTCATCTGGTAACCTGAGTGAGTAGCTCTTAATGCTAAACCGTCTCAGACTTAGACTTGACTCTCTGACTTACAAGGTTGTGGGTTCAAGTCCCAGAGGCTTGAACACAAAAATCTAGACTGACACTCCAGTGCAACATTTGAGGGAGTACTGCACTGTCAGAGGTGCCAGACATTAAACTGATGTTCCATCTGCTTTTGCAGGTGGATGTAAAAGATCCCCTGGCACTATTTCAAAGAGCAGGGAAGTTATCCTTGGGTGTCCTAGCCAAAATTAATCATTCAATCAACATCATTAAAACAGGTTATCTGGTCATTATCACATTGCTGTTTGTGAGAATTTGCTGTGCACTATTTGGCTGCTGCATTTTCTACATTAGAAAAGTGACTACACTTAAATGTACTTCATTGACTATAAAGTGCTTTTGGGCATCCTGAGATTGTGAAAGGTGCTATGTAAATGCAAGTTTTGCTTCTTTTTTACTCACTATTTCTCTTTTTACTTACAGAGTTCAAATTTTAAGTAGTATTCAAATACTCTAAATTTGAAGTTAAAAAACATCCAATACTTAACCTTATGGTTCTATAATTGATTGCTTTTTCTATGGTTTCTTGCTTTTCTGAGTGGAATTTGGGCTCCATACCACAGACAGAAAAACTAAGATAATGTCCATTGCTAAAGAAACCACAGACATGCATATTGGAAAGAATCACTGCCAAAAAAGTAGATTCATTGTTTACTTAAGTGAGTTAATGACAGAGACCAGATGATACTCAAGAGACATCAAATGAAGAATTTGAATGCACATGGACAATTGGTAAAGTGGTAACAGTGTAACTGATATCAAAGCTTTATCAAAGCCTCATCATCCCATTCACCATTGCACACTAATAAAAAGGTGGAAATTCTGAAGCAGGAGAGCATTCTCATCAGTGTATCCAGGGCACAGAATGTACAAAGCCCCATTATGCCTGCATACAGCATTTGCTGATTTTCAAACAGATGTCCTGGCTTTGTTCAGTTCATCCATCCAAAGTGGGCATTAAAAGCAAGGAAAAGACATTCCCTGGAGAAGGACCAAAACAGCGCTTTTAATTTGCCTATTTTGTGCTACACGTTCATGATATTAATATGTTTTGCTCCACTGATTCCCCTTCGCAAAAGTATATCTTTTTAGTGCTTAGTGATGACTCCTAAATGACTCCTCAGTGGAAGGTGGCTGGCTGCTGAGTTTCAGTGAAATCTGTTTGAGATTAAGGTACCTACTTGTGCTGAGATACTTAACTAGGGTTAGGACCTACACCACTAATGGTTCCAGCTGTAAATGGACATAAGCAATAGAATCATAGAACCATTAAATAATAGAAATTTACATCCAGGAAGGAGGCTATGCAGCCTATCGTGTCCATGCTGGCAGTCAAGGAGCCATCCAGCCTAATCCCACTTTCCAGTTCTTGGTCTGTTGCCTTGTACCTTGTGGCATTTCAAGTGTATATCCAAGAACTTTTAAATGTTATGAGAGTATCTGTATCTCCCACCCTTTCAGGCAGTGAATTCCAGATCCCCACCGCTCTCTGAGTGAAAACATTCCCTTCGAATCCCCTCTAAACCTCCTACCTCTTACCCTAAATCTATGCCCCCGGTTATGGACCCTTCAATCAAGTGGAAAAGGACCTTCCTATACATTCTATCTAGACCCCTCATAATTTTATACACTTCAATTAGGTCTCGCCTCAGCCTCCTTTGTTCCAAAAAAACCAACCCTAGCCTATTCAATCTTTCCTCATAACTGAAATTCTCCAGTTCAGGCAACATCCTCATAAATCTGCTCTGTACCCTCTCTAGCACAATCACATCTTTTCTATACTGCAGTGACCAAAACTGCAGGCAGTTCTCTAGCTGTGGCCGAACTAATGTTTTATACAGTTCTAGCATAATCTCCATGTTCCTATAATCTACGCCTTTGCTAATAAAGGCAAGTATCCTGTATGCCTTCTTGACCACCTTATCTATCTGTTCAGGTTTAGAGGGGATTCGAAGGGAATGTTTTCACTCAGAGGGTAATGGGGATCGAGAACTCACTGTCTGAAAGGGTGGTAGAGGCAGAAACCCAGGCACCTTCAGGGATCTGTGGACATGCACTCCAAGGTCTCTCTGTTCCTCTACACTTCTCAGTATCCTACCGTTTATTGCGTAATCCCTCACCTTGTTAACCTTCCCCAAATCTATTACCTCACACTTCTCCGGATTGAACTCCATTTGCCACTGTTCTGCCCACCTGACTAGTCCATTGATATCTTCCTGCAGTCTACAGCTTTCTTCTTTGTTATCAACCACACAAACAATTTTTGAATGATCGGCAAACTTCTTAATCACACCCCCCACATTCAAATTCAAATCATTGATGTACACCACAAAAAGCAAGGAACCTAGTACTGAGCCCTGCGAAACCCCACTGGAAACAGCCTTCCAGTCACAAAAACACCTACTGGCCCATTACCCTTTGCTTCCTTCCTCTGAGCCAATTTTGGATCCAACTTGCCACTTTGCCTTGAATCCCATAGGCTTTAAATTAAAATGTAAATATTTTAATAAAACTGTAAAGTTGTATGCTTGCTTTGCTTGAAGCAGCAGTAAAGCAGCAGCAGATTTGACAGGCGAAATTTGGTTACTTTTACACTTAGGACATAAAGGTAATATATGGTACTGTTGGATAGGTTCACCTTGGCAGCCTGCTGCCAGCGGCCTGTTGATACTGGAAACAGCATTGATATTGACTGTTTCCTTTTTCTAGACATGCGACACTGCTGTCCTTGAGGAATGGTGCCCTGAGTGCCAAGAAAGGGCAGCCCACTTTGCAGAAGCCACTTTAGTATTTGTTAATTTGGGAATTATGTTCCTGCAGCACTTCGTGAATTGAACAGTGATGTCCTTTATGAATGAAACGTTTTTCATCTCTCAAAAGCCATTGCCTTTAAATGGCCATTCTGAGGCAACCCCTGTATGAGTGGGAATTCCCAATGAATAATGAATGATTACCCTAACCTAGTTGTTCAAGCAGGAACACGAATTCACAATGTATTGGGTGAATGTCCTACCACACATACAATTCCCTACCCTGGGTGCACACAACTTAGAAAATTCATCTTTAAAGGCAGAAGATAAATTGAAGCATCTGAGTTAAATTATTCTGCTGTGGAAGATATAAGCAGACTGTAGTAATGATAAATGAGGGAAAACCAATGTCAAAACAACTTTTGTTCAGAGAATTGAAATAAGAATAAAATACTTCAAGTATGTTCAACAAATAGCCACAGATAAGTTGCCTAATGTGTGCAATAAACACTCCCAGATAGGTAGCCAACATGCACATTCATTACCAATGGGACTAGAAGTCAGAGCAAATAATTCAATCAGAGAACAATGAATGACTGACAACTGAAACTGCAAACTGTACAGTGGTGCCAGGTATTATGGTTGCTCCTTGAAAACATTTTTGGACCAATGTGGATGAGAAATAAAAAAGATGAAGGGGAATTTGTCTGCTTTATCTCAGGAGGCTCAAATAATGTTTAAACTGCAAGTGTAAAACTTGTAGTTCTTTGTGTTGAGATATTTTGACTAGGTTTAGGACTTTAGAACATAGGACATAGAACATTGCTTGAAAGGGTGGTGGAAGCAGATTCAATGGTAACATTCAAATGAGAACTGGATAAAGATTTGAAAGGAAAAATTTACACAGCTATGAGGAAAGGGCAGTACTGTTGAATTAATCAGATAGCTCTACCAAAGAGATGGCACAGGGTCAATGGGCTGAATGGCCTCCTTCTGTGCTGCAACATTCTATGAATCTATGCCCTATGCCGCTGCAGACTTTGTTGTAGATGTTCCACCAATGGCCTGATGGCTAAAAGTACTGTCTAGTGTAGCACAAAGCCCTACATACGGGGGTGTCTTGCATATTATTCCAGGTCTGTGCCTAGTTAGCTGATCTCAGCAGGGACAGCACTTGTGGTGCTACACTTGGCCTCAGTGTTCCCACTCCTGATTGCTATTCAGTGACTCCTGAGGCAAAGTGCAAGCTTGTGGATGCTGGCTAAGAACCAGATTAAGGTAAACTGTCATGCCCTCCATGGTTAAACAATCTGCTGATTCGCATTGTTGGGGCTTGTGCATAAAGCATGGCCTATGGGATAACACCCAGCAAGAACTGTCACCTTCAGGGGAGGATAACATTGTGGAAAAATTGATTAAAAAATGTAATTTCAACTTCAAAACTATCTTTGCAACTTTTAACTTCCTCCAAACAACGTATTGCTTATTGTAGCAATAGAATACAATCTAGTATCTTTTTTGCTACAGAAGGTTTCCTAAGACTGCAGAATAAGTGAATGCTATTACTTCATGCAATTCAGTTCGCATGTTACAATTAATGTTTCTATGAAGTATTATTCACATTCTTTTTTATGATCACCTTCAGACCTTTCAGTGGCACTGTATAATGTGGATCATTGAACATTGCTCAAAGCCTTTTCCGTACATTCTTCCAAAATTGAGCATTTGAAAGACTACAGCAGAAGTCTTTTTATATTTAGTATTAGTATTTTCAAGTTCAGAAATAGTGAGATGCTGTTTGGGACTTGCTGCCTGAGTATTTTTTCATTATTGTCTTTGTAAAAAGAATGCAATGGGATAGTTAATGTCATTAAAAACAAATAGATGTTCTTGGACCTAATCTGTCCTGCTCTGCAGTTTAATAAGGACACGTAGATGCTTTAATGAATAGCAGATGTCTTCAAAATATGCCCAAAAGCGTAACATTCGAATACTGTAGTGTAATTAAAATATCTCAACCATTCCCTTGGTTATTTTAATACAATAAAGGTAATAAAATGGTTTAATGAATATATGTATACCATGTTGAGGAGAAACGCATCTTGTTACAGTGAATTTGTGACCTGCATCTATATTTTGGATTAACAAAAAACAGAGGGGCTGCACAGTATCAGCTCTTGTACTCAAAGTAGGAAATTAATTCATCAGCAAACTTTAAATAAAATACTAAAAGCAGTAATGTGTTGTCAAACCTTTGAATTAAACCACCATTTTACATGGGTTAATTTTCAAGCTGGTGCAGTTCCATCATGTGCTTTTTTTGCTGGCTAAAGGCTCCATTCCCCACTTTATACTCACACTGACCAAGTCTGCCCATTATGCTTTAATTGCCAAGCCCAACACAAGAATTTTAAATTAGTAATTCCTTTAATAATTGTACAAGATTAAAACTGCATGCTTCCGCAGATACTGCATATGTACATTTTGATAAAATTTCAAATGTACCTATTCACAAAATGGAAAGTCATCAAAATAAAAATATGAAGTATTACAAGCAAGTTACTAAAATTTTCTTTTCTTTCTCTAGCCACCTTTTATTGCACTTAAGTAATCATTCAGTTCATTGGTTTTTAAACTGTAGTCTCTGGACCTGGGGGTTTCTATGAGAAGGTCCCAGGGGTTCTAGATTTTTGCACTCCTCTTCGGCTGACTTGCTAATATCTTGGCCCCGATATTCACAGGGAGATGGTGCAAAAGCTGTCAAAGAGCCCATCAAGGTTGGCGTCGAGGAGATTCTGGCAATCTTAACAGCAGGACCTCACAAACATTTTGTAGGTCTGTCTCATACAAAAAAAGTTTTGAAGACCATTGACTTGGTTAACATAAGTAAAATTCTGTCCTGCTGCTTTACATTAACTATCATTAACATAATATACGATGTGCTGATACAAAAGCCAAAAGATGCTGGATATCTGAACTAAAAACAGAAAATGCAGGAAACACTCAGCAGGCCAAGCAGCATCAATGGAGAGAGAAACAGAGTTAATGTTTTAGTTCTGACAGAAGGTCATCGATCTGAAACGCTGGGGTTAATTTTCCTGGCCCCGTGAAGACGGTTTGGAGGTGGGGGGGGAGCTGAGAAAGTAGCGGGAAACCCCATTGAGATGGCTCCCTGGTCCTGTCCTGCCTCCCTGCGACTTTCCCAGGGCGGGCTGCCAGGGGAATCGGCAGTCTCCTCCATGGATGGGGCAGCCAATATCTTCAACTAAGGCCCCAATCAAGAGCATTATAGACATTCCTGAAGTTGGATGGGCCCGCAGTTGATTCGGAACCCAGCAACTGCAAGGAGATGGCCTCCGCATGGCAGGCTGGCAGGCCATCGGAGCCTCCTCTCAAACACCCAATGACGGAGCAGCAAGGCTGAAATGGCCACAGTCGCGGCCACAATCATTCCTGTGGAAGGGTTCCCCCTCCACATTGATCGCCCTAACACCTCTGGGGCTTTTTTTAAACATATTCATCAGACATCTGAGAGCACCTCCATTTTGAGGCTCCCTCACACTCATCTACCTCCCTCAGCAGCGCCCATCTCACCTAGTGGGGCTGCCAGCCATCCAGTGCCGCGGGCCCTCTCATTGGGCCTCGCAAGTCGCGATCCCGTCCGGCATCCTTAATTAGGCATCAAACACAGAGGTGGCCAATTAGTAGGCCGCCTCATGTAAGATTGCTCCGGCAGGTGCACTAAGGCCATGCCTGGATGCGAGATCTGCATATGGTCCCAACATCGAGGTCCCAACACCCGCAGAAAAATTCAGCCTGCTAACTCTGTTTCTCAGCTGAGTATTTCCAGCATTTTTTGCTTTTATATACTATGTGCTGCTTGTTGTAACTGTGTAAGATGAAAACTAATAAATTCTTAATTTTTCTTAAATGGAAAAATCTGAATTAAGGATAAATATGCTGGGAATAATTTAAACCTAACATGCCCAACTGAAAACTGACAGGAATGTTTTGGCCTTCAATTTTATACCCTGCCTGATTTTGCTTTCCTTTGACTGCAATGGAAGGGGTAGGTTGGAATATCGGGCGGGATGGAAAATGGGCGGTTGATCAGATCCCATCAGTTATTCATCCGCCGGGCTAGGTTAAAATTACTCCCAGTCATGTCTGTAACTGATTTCTGAGAAGCAGGAGCTCTCAGCCTAATAAAAGCCAGTTTAATTTAAGGTTTGCCATAGGTGAGGTTGAATGTTACAATTCCAAGGCTCATGGGATTAATAAAAATGCACTGAGAATAAAGCACAAAAAATGCAAGGGGAAGGTTTCACAATAACTTTTCATTTTTTTTTTAGCCCCTGGTTCTTTCTTGGATTGAATCCCAGTTTTAATTAGGCTTTATTTGAAAAGGAGCACAGAATATTTCTGCTGTTTTATAGCAGAATTTTTTTTTGAGTTCAGAATGAAGGGACACTTTATCCTATTGCTTCACCAGTTCTGCCTGCTCTATTCAGTAATAACTCTTTGGCCAAAACCTTTCATTTAACTTTTTGCATTTTATTCAGTATGTCAGCCCCAGGCTTTGAAGATCTTTAACCTTAGTTACAGACAGATGAGTGGTACTCCTGTAATGCATAAATTCCAGCCATTACAATGTCTCACTGACTGCAGTGTTTTTTTCAATGCTAAGGAAGTCAGTAAATTGTAAGTAGCAGTACAGCTACTTAAAGCTACAGAATCCATTAGAAACTGACTCATACATTTAGTGCTTGAAAGTAATTAGATTGAAAACAATATTACTGGAACATGTCAGTAGTAGTAACTGCAAAGTAGAAGATTCAGCACATTTCATAAGGGCCTGAAAATCCTCGAGGGTATCAACAGATTCATGCCAGAACTCCAGCAGTAGATCAGCAGAATCCACCAGAAAATATCAGGAACCCAGTTATGCCTGGCCTGTTGGTTTCTGAATTTTCAGGCCTGTTTTGTAAGGTAACACTCTCAACCCCTTATAAGGCAACTGCTTTTGGGGAGTCAGGATGTTGGGGGGGCGGGGGTGGGTATGGTGGTGGTGGGTGCAGGAGGTGGGTTGTTGGGCCTGGGAGCAGGGACCTCCTATGTTGGGCGTTTCCATTTGTCAGCTTCATTTGGGATTCTACATATTACTGGAGCTTGGTGTTTCCAATGAGATTAGACTTATCAGCATTCAGATGAGAGCAAGTGGGCTCCTGAAGAATGGACAATTAAAGAAAAATACTTGGTGATCAGTGATCTTACATAGGGGCTAAAGGGATTTTGGCTTAGTTCAGGGGAGGCCTGGCTGTTCCCCATCTCCAATGCCAGATTTTCCAGTCAAAAGGAGCAGCCACGTGCCAAAAATGGCTCCCCATGTAATTGAGGTACCTTGCCATGAAACTGACAACTCTGGTGGATTTAGTATTGGAGGACAGTGGAGGGTGCATTCCCTGCTTAACTGCCACATTGTTTCATGTGGATTTTCAGGGCCTAAATATTTAAAACCTTTAATTGAAGCAGTAAACAAATAGAAATGGAGGCACAGGAAGAATTGAAGGAAAAAGTAAATGGAGGGTATAAACCTCGGCAGTAGAGTTCAAGCAAACGGAGGTTAATTTTTTATTAATTGTGCTTCTGGCAGGAGTGCATATGTAGAATCTGGTGAGGAGGGGTGCCTTCACCATTTCCTTACCATGACTGGATGGAAAATTGTGGGGAGTTTACAGGTGAAATCCCTACATATACTCACAGAGTGTGGAGAGATGTGCCAAGAGTTCTGAAGATGAAAATATATCCATTAGTTTTTACACTGAAATTTGTGTAATTAGTGCATGGTGAGATTAATCTGCTATTTCCATCAATAAAGTCTTGAAATAGAGGAGATGATTCCAGGTGTAATAAGCATTTTTAGATCATCAGCTTATGTTGGAGATCCTCTCAATTTTTCACACAATATGTAATCCCATTCTTTTGACTGCATTAATTCTTAGAATAAGGAAGTTGACATATGAGCTGGAATAGAATCCAAATATGTTTAAGAAGAGGAATATAGTTCAGGAGGCAGGCCCTTTTATTTTGTGCTCTGAAGACGAGTCTGTTTAACTCACATTTATTATCATGCTTCGGAGAAAGGGAGAGGTTGGTGTCCCCATTGATTTTTCCACGTTTGTAAACCAATGATTGCAGTACTCTACTTCAGAAGTTATTCACTGCCTGGGAAGTGCTTTCAGATGTCTTAAAGATATGAAAAATATTCTTTTTTTTCTCTCATGGAAATTTGGGGCAGGATTTTCTGCTTTGGGTCAGCACCACGATATCAACATCAAAAGCAGGTTTTGACGCCATACTGTGATGGGAGCAGTAACTCGACATCGATTTTTGCTGGATTGGACAATTATTGGCCAGAGGGCATGCTGGTGATCAATTAAGGACGCCGGAAGGGCGCTCAAAGCTAGAGGGTCAATAGGAGGCCCTCCAGCACTGAAGGAGTTGCAGCCTGCCGTTGCAGGTAATGGAGACAGATGGCGCCTCCATCTTGAGGTGCCCTCTCAGCACTTTTAACATAATTGAAATTAAAAATGGCCACAGCTGCAGGTCCACCATAGGATGGCCTGCGGCAGCAGCTGTGGCCAGATAGGCATGGTGGCTGTGGGTGGGGAGTCTCAAACTGATCCTAGAGCACTGGGACCCTGGTCTGCTGCCAGGAAGCCGCCTCCAGGCATCTACTGTGCTCCTGACAGCGCAGGAGTCCCAGAAATGCCTGGTATATATATCAGGAAAGGAAGAACAGGCTGGGTCTCTTTTCTCTTGAAAAAAGGCTCAGTGGTGACCTAATAGAGGTCTTTAAAATTATAAAAGGTTTTGATAGAGTGGATAGAGAGAGAATGTTTCTACTTGTGGGGAAGAGCATAACTAGTGGCCATCAATATAAGATAAGTAACCAAGAAATCCAATTGTGAATTCAGGAGAAACTTCTTTACCCAAAAAGTGGTGAGAATGTGGAACTTGCTACCACAGGGAGTGGTTGAAGTGAGTAGTATAGATGCATTTTTTAAGGGGAGGCTAGACAAGCATAAGAGGGAAAAGGGAATAGAGGGTTACACTGATACATTTAGATGAGGAAAGATGGGGAGGAGGTTTGAGTGGAGCATAAATGCTGGCATGGACTGGGTGGGCCAAATGGCCTTGGTTCTGTGCCATATATCCTTTATAATCCTATGAGTTTTGTTGGACCACAAGACATTTTGTTACATTTTTGGAACTTTGGAATTTAGTGTTGTTGTTGTAAGCATAGTTAATTAATTAGATAGGGTCAGCAATAACAAATCTTTGCAATGGAGTATAGAGCAGGAGAAACATTTAGTATCTATAATCAGTTTATCTTGGAGGACACTAAGATTTCCAAATGAGCCTGGCAACAACATTTCTTTTACAAAATCAAGTGTCATGATTATTTCAGAAAGCCTTTGCGCACTTTTGAGCTCATTCCTTACAAAGCCATCCAATACATAATTGATAATGGCATCAATCTTAAGTCACTCTCTTTTCAATAGGAATCTTTTCATCCATGATCAACAAACGGCATTAATGGAAAAAAAATTGCAAACCTTTGAGATCAAGGAAACCTACTGATCCCATTTCATCTCCCTAATGATGCATCCAGTCTCAAGATGCATTCCATTATTATCCATCTTTGCAAAAAGTCTTGATTACTTTGAAGAAGCTTCAAGTCCCATCTTAAAGACCCTCTGCTTCTGCCTAAGCACTCTACTTCCCTTCACAGTTGCAAGGATCTCTACAACATGTCTATTTATGTATCTATTAATTTTGGCATTTTATTAAACCACAAAATGAATTTATAACAAGAAGGTATGTTTCAGATACAGAAACTACTAATACAATTGGTGGAGGCAATGAACTTTCTACCATGAAGAGATTAATCTCTGAAGGCAAAAGCCCAAGTAGATTGCAATGTTAATTTAGTGGTTGCAGTAATCCAGGGTTTCTAAATTAAGTTCACTGTTAGTTACCCACAACTTGAGTTCAGTTATTCACTATTAAAATTCCCACATTAATATTCTACGACTGTAAAAAGCAGTTAAAAAAAAAATCAATTTGTCGGGTATGCCATTGAATATACTACTTAAACATTTAGGCTTTTTTTAAGTAACAAAAATCAAGCTAATCATTTGAAAGCTGCAAAATTTTAGTATTAAAAATAATCCTTTGATTGGGCAGCTGGAAACTCATTTTTTATCACGAATTGGAGGAATGAAGAGTATAGTGAGACATGATGAATAAAACAGAAAGAATCCTTAGACTGAACTCTTTTTGTAGAGGTTTGTCATTTTCAGATGTTTCATTTTCAGATCCAGTTATATGTGACATTTGATTCTCCAAAATTCATGTGTAGCATAACCTGTCAATTGATGTCACTTCCTTTGACTCAATGTCACTTCTAATATGTAGACAAGTGCTTTCCCCTCTCATATTTCATCACTTTTGTATTTTCCTCAATTCTCAGATTTCAATTGTCAATTTGTTATAGTGACTTTCAGGTTGAATGACCCATTTTACTGACAAGACTATTCTATGCACTCTTCTATTCCTAAGCACTTAAACCGAGAAATTCTGCCACAGCCACTTTTGGTCAAAGCTATGAGAAGGCATTGAATAAGACCGGAAGAGCACTCCATTGGACATAACTTTATTTCTGACTACACTGTAGCTTGTAATCATTTTTTTCTTTGGAAAGAACACAGCCTAAAAACAAATGATTGAAATTTTACATAGAAAACATTATAAGTGATTATTCCTTGTGCTAGAAAAGGATCATCTATGATTAATATTGTACTAGTATTTTTGATGAAACAGAGACTTATGTCACCCATTTCTACAGGATTTAAAAATCTTTTCATCTTAATATCAACCTGCAAGAACTTAATTTTGATCAAACCGAATCACTGAAATACTATTTCCTAGTTTAAAAAGGTAAATAAATATATTAATCAAGCCAGATGATTTGAAGCTCTATAACAACACAATGGGCTGGATTTTACGTCAGGCAGACGGGATCTGGCCACTAACTTAAATGTCAGTGGCGAGCCTGCTTCCGCCCAGCCTGGGGATCCATCCTGCATTATGGGTCCCCAGGATTTTACTGTTCCGAGGCGGGACTTCCACCTGCTTGAGGGGAAGTCCTGCCTCATTGAGCTGCCGGCCAATCATCGGGCCAGCAGCTCTTAGTCCCAGCAGCGCCACTGGGAGCGGTGGCCACTGCTGGGACTGTGGCCCAGCCGAGGACATGGAGCCAGGACAACAGGTAAGTTAGAGTTGACTCGCTGGGGCGATCGGTCGTGACCAGCGAGGCAAGGGTGGTCATGTGGGGGGAAGGGGGAGGGGCGTCTTGGGTCCTGGGGGTGGGTGGGGAAGCAGGGGCAGCCCTCAATTGGGCACCTTGTGCCCGTTTGTCAGGGCCCACTTCCAGACACCTGCTTGGCATGGGTAAAATCCCCGCGGAGGCGCCAACGGCCCTTAAGTGGCCGTTAAGTGGCCACTTAAGGGCCTTGAATGGCCTGGGGTGGGCAGCCCGTTTCTCGCCCCCCCACCCCCCAGCCCACATAAAGTAGGACGGAGGTGGGAGCGGGTCAGGAAGGCCTCCTGGAGCCTCCCGCTCAATTTTATGCCACCCCCCCCCCCCCACCCCCATCCCCTCCCGACACCATCCGGCTTGCTGGGGTGGCATAAAATTCCTGCCAATATTTTGACTATAGTTGGTAGTAGCACAAATGTAAATGCTAAGACATCGCATTTATTTGGCTGCTCATCTGACTGACGAGGTCAAGAGAGGAGTGCAGATGGTAGGCAAGTCTGCACCTCCTTGAACCATGCCTAGGCTAAGCAGCAAACAAAGAAAGGTAACCTTGCGGCTTGAAAGCTGGAATGTGACGACTATGTGTCTTGGAATGAACACTTTTTTGTCAAAAACAACAACCCACAGCGTCACTTGGCAGCTTCACGTGCAGCACTTGAGGCAGAACTTGCCTCTCAAGTATTGGCCTTCATAGCCATCAACAAAGGTGCACCAAGAGAAGACACCCCACCTAAATGGATTGTTTTCTACATGCCTATCATCTTTCATAGATGGAAGGATGCCAACCAATCTGACTGTTGGCCCTGATAAGCTCTAAATATATATGTAAAAGAGATTCAAATTCAGCTGGTGCTACTACTGGAATCACAAACAGATGGTACATGTTGAGAAAATGAATCTTCAACACAAAAGTACTTTGACTAAGGGGCAACCTTGGCTCAATGGTAGCACTCTCAACTCTGAAATGAAAAACAAACAGGATTTTCCTCCAGCAAGTTCACACGAAATCTGTGCCCATTTATTGTAAAAATCCAACCCAATTCAAAAGATTTGGATTTGTGCCACTGGTGCTTTATGAAAATGGCTGTTCAGTAAAAGCGCTGACATCATTTTGTTGTTAGTATAGCAGCAAAAGCTAGTTAGCTACCATCGTTGGCTCCAGGCATTTGGAAGAGAGGCAGATTTCATGTTTGTATTTTTAATCAATTTTAATGTTACTGTGTCCAACTGTTACTTGTGATTTTTCTGATAGTTTAATGGCTGGCTATGTATCCAATGAATCCCCACCTACGGTGATTTAGGGAATTATTTGTCTGAAGTATGCCAATATAGCTACTCCTAAACTGTAGTCATCACTACCGAGCTCCATGTTAGATATGTGATCTTTTGTATCTGATTTTCTTCTTGGCAGGTACTGATGGATAAATAAACACAAAAGCCAGCTATAATCAGCAATGAAAACTGCCAATATTGCAAACCTATGGACAAAGATGGAAACATGCTGGATGTGGACTATGGACAAATGGGTAAAAGGCAGCATTTCACAGCATGATCATCCCTCACCTTAATTAGAACAAAATTCCCCTTCCCCCCAAGCAATAACAGGGAGTAGTAATGTCAGTAACTAGAGAATCAATGTGTTTTTATTTTGCAAGAAGGTTGTTTCAATCTGAATGAAAGGGTAGATATGAAATAGCTGCTGTTGGCACAGAAATTCACCTGCGGGAATGGACAGGAGAGATTGTGAGACTGGTGACTTCTCCACCTGAATTCCTGATACATGATCCCAATAGGTGAAACTCAGTGGCAGGAGCATGCACTGGTAAAATCCAACATAAAATCTACTGTAAGAGCAAAATACTGCAGATGCTGGAACTCTGAAATGAGAACAGAAAGTGCCGGAAATACTCAGCAGGTCTGGCAGCATCTGTGTAGAGAGAAACAAAGTTAATGTTTCAGGTCTGTGACCCTTCATGTTTCTCTCTAAGCTGATGCTGCCAGACCTGCTGAGTGCTTCCAGCATTTCTGTCCTCATAAAATCTGCTGTATTTGACCAAACCAATTTACTGAGACAACTCTTTGAAGATTTGTGTACCCATACGTTACCTAGCTACTACTACCATTGACTCCAGGGCTGCTGATTTATTATCTAATGCCATGACATATCCTGTAGTTCAACATCAATAAAATTGAAGCAACCCTGTTATGTCGGGTGCCTATGAGTCTCTAGTTTAAAATCTATTATCTCCTTTGGTTTCTCACTCAGGGTGAGCCAATAGTGTGTAAGCTCAGCATTCTGTTGAACTATAAGCTGAGCTTTAAACACAACTGCTCTATTGCTGAGATCACCTTCTTCCATCTCTAGAGCATTCCCCACTATGCAAGTTTGTCCCCCCCCGCACCCCCCCAACCAACTGCTCAAATCCTCATCCATCACTACAAAGACTTATTTCTCTAAAGCTCTCTTTCCCCGCCTCACCATCTCCACCCTCAAATTAATGCAGAACTAATGCTGCCCCCTCACAAGTTCCTGCACTACTTTCACTGTTTAACTGGTTCCCTGCACCCCGGCAAATTAATTCCAAGATCCTGGTCCTAGTTTTTCATTCTCAACATAGCCTCGCACCATCCTACTTAGGAAGTTGTCTTCAGACATATGTTTGATCCTACACCCTCATTTATTCTAACTTCACATCACTACATGTTCCCTGCCCTCGCTCCCAAAACCATTTCCTCTTGCTACCTCTCCCTCTACTTTTCAAAGGCTCCAAAAAACCCTTCAACTGTGCATTCAGTCTCACCCCTTTATTTCCTATTCAGCCTCCATCACTCTCTTCTACTGCGTCTTCTTCTTCTTTGGCCTCCTTGTCTCGGGAGACAATGGGTAATCGCCTGGGGGTGGTCAGTGGTTTGTGGAGCAGCGCCTGGAGTGGCTATAAAGGCCAATATTAGAGTGACAGACTCTTCCACAGGTGCTGCAGAAAAAATTGGTTGTCGGGGCTGTTACACAGTTGGCTCTCCCTTGTGTTGTGTATTACACTCAGAAATACTATATAAATGTAAGCTGTTGTAATAGTAATGCTTAGTGAAATATTAAAGTTCCGCACATCATTAGCCTTAGCCTACATAAAACAATTTCTTATTTTTCCCAATTAAAATTGATACTCAATGTTCCTGTCAAAACTACCTACATTAATAGACCAGAATTTCTTTCTTTCATTCCTTACACTTTCCTATTCATGTCCCTTGCTGGAGTTACTGTTGTATCATTTGTTAGCTCTAGCTTGCCTCCTAATTTGTCAGGAACAAATTCTTCTGTTATCCCTTACAACGCTGACACCTGCAAGAATTCTCTAGTAACAGATGACTGCAATTAGTCACAAGTTACTGTTGATGTGGAAAGGATTCTTCTGCCTGAAGTAGTTTTTGTGAGAAATAGCCATCTGTGCCATGTCCTCACCACAGGGTGCTCTAGTCACAGAATAATTGTATTGTCCAAAATCTGAGGACATTCAGCTGCGTGTTACCTTGCTGGTGCTAGATGCCATCAAGGATACAAAACCAATAGGTCACCAAAGACTTCGGAAAAGCCAATTCCCATGCCTAAAAGAGCAGAGCCTATATGAAGATATTTTCTGCACTATAAATTATTTGGGGCTAACATTGGGCTCACTAGCTAGCTAGATATTACAAATCCACCTCATGCATGTGATTTAAATACACCCCCTAAACTCCTGGAGCCTTGCACACAGTGTGATTCTGTGTTGAGCAGAAATGGCACTCACAGCCCATATCCCTGACAGGCTGCATCTTCAACTTAAAGGGAACTTATCTAATTAAAGGAATGCGACCACATTGGGACAGGGAAATCTGTGATTTTTGTTAAGGCTGTCTGGAGGGCAAGAAGTGATATGCCATGACGAAAGCAAGGAAAAGCTATTCCACAATGCATTTATGGCCCTGCTAGATGCCTGGCAATGTAGATGTGTTGCTGCAGGAGATGCATGTAATGAGGGATGGTGCAAGGCAAGGAGGGCTGGTGCACTGAGGGATGGTGCAAGGAGGGATGACGCAAGGAGGGATGGCGCAAAGAGGGATGGTGCACACAGACATGGTGCAAGGAGGGCTGGTGTAAGGAGGGATGGAGCACGGAGGGATGGAGCACGGAGGGATGGTACGTGGAGGGATGGAGCATGAATGGTGCATGGAGGGATGGTGCACGGAGAGATGGTGCATGAATGGTGCATGGAGGGAATGGACATGGAGGGATGGTGCGTGGAGGGATGGTGCATGGAGGGATGGTGCATGGAGGCTCCCTAAGAGAACTGCAGCCAACTGAACCTTTGAAATTTGGGGCTTACATTCAGATCAACGATGGGCTGAATGGCCTCCTTCTGTGCCATAACTTTTCTATGTTTCTATGATTCCAACTCTTCTAGCATACCTGGCAGAACCTGACAACCTGGCTCAATGCTGATGGTAGTAGCTACAGAACAAAAGTGGGAGAAGGCAACACACTGACAAGGTAAAACGACCCAGATAGGTAAACAGCTCTGGATTACAGGGCACAATATGTATTAAGCTTTCACTGTTTGCCCTTGAGCAACCTTCACTGAATCTCACAGCTCTTTCATTGCAACCTCATGCATATCTATACCACACCAGGACACACTGCCGAGATGTAAATTACCATTAAATTCTCCTCCACCATTATAGTGTCTCAAGAATACTTTTCTGCTTGAACCACAAATTTCATGCAGAAAATTGCCTGTAAGTGAAATTGAAAATGATGCAAACAATTAATGGGTATGACAACTCACTGTCAGAATAGTGAAACAAAACTCTTTCAGCCTTAGGAGAATTTTAATACATATCTCAATCCACTAGCAGACTTTTCTTTGGCTGAAGGGGAAGAGGAATAAGAAGTGACAGGCAAAAATGAAGTAAAAGGAAACCGTGATGCAGGCCTAAGTCTAGAGACAGGTGTTGGCAGTCCAGAACCCTCATTGTTTGATGGCTGCTGAAGTAGAGGTGGTGCTGCCCAAGGTAGCTGCAAGGATAGTGGCCTTGTTTGTCACTCCATGCCCACAACTGTATAATTCAGTGTGCCTCTAGGGAGATGAGGTAAGTTTGAGGCCTCTGTACCTCATTGGTGCTGCCACTCTATCTGCATGTTAGCTGTAGGTGTCCTAACAGCAGATGACATAGCTCTCCTTCTGACTCTTTGCTAAGTCAGACCCTGTGAATACAGCCCCACATGGTCCTTTTCTGGTTAGCGTACCAAGGCCTGCAGATACAGGTGGTGGCAGCTTGGTGAAAGTAGCTCATCAGGCTCTGTTTGGCTGTTGTTTACCCTAGCATGCCTTTCATGCAGTGCCATTCAGTGCATGACATACTGTGATTGGTTTGCTCCTACAGAACCATCCTGCACATCTAACTAGTCAGGCCTTCACATATTATTTCTGTGCCGCTGGGCTTGGTGTAATAGTGTTCCTTGGGAACTGTAAGCACTGCATGAACCAATCCTTTGTGAGTGTGAGGATACCGACTGGTGAACATACAACATCTGAGGTGCTCCCTGACCTTCCCAGCAACCCTCCGTTGCTTCTCATTTTCTTCCAAACATCAGAGATACAAGAGGATCCCACGGGGAAACCCAGTGTTGCAGAGTAGAAGCTGGACGAAAATAAACTGATGCCCCACATCAAATGTCACAAACTAAGATTAATACCTAAGTGGCAAAGTAGGGGGAAAAAAACAAACGGTTTAGAAATTATCTCACGATTTAAGAAACAATCTTATCCTCACCCTTGAGGTTGTATTGCTGGTTTCAGGGCATTTTACTAGACAGCATTCCCCCAGCATAGTTCCGAAGAAGGGTCACTGACCCGAAACGTTAACTCTGCTTCTCTTTCCACAGATGCTGCCAGACCTGCTGAGTGATTCCAGCATTTCTTGTTTTTGCCCCAGCATAGTTCTGTCTCCTGAAAGGGTCATACGCCTGGAAGCAGGGGAGCAAAGTCAACTGCTGGTGCAGGCCTGATGTCTGCAGCTGTTATAATGGCAGTCAGTCTAAAAGTAGCAGCCAGAGGGACTCAGACCCAAAAGGTACAGTGCAGCACCTAGAAAACAAAGCCATTTACCTGTTTTTGGCTTCCATTTACAGGTTAAATGTTGATTCTCAGACCCTCCAACCTGAATGGGGCTAGGTACAAAGACTAAGGCCCACTTACAGTTGCTGCACCTCTAAATGGGCATCGCCTGGCATGGATTCAAAAATATTTGCAGGGAGGCACTGTGTTGTCATTTCCACTGTATCTGCACAGGATTTCCACGCTTGATCCTGTATTGGTGTAAGCATTCCCAGCTCCCTCTGGGGACCACCAGGATCTACACGGCCAACACAAAGGGTAGTATATTGCATGCTGATGCTTAGAGAAACACAAAGTGCAAATACAGTTTGGAACAGACCTGCACTACATGCTGCCTTTGAAGTCCACAGTAAAAACAGATTAAACACACAGTAAACAAGTTATAAACCTTTTTGTTCAGCATGGAACTCGGTTGCCTCAGACCACAGGCTATGAAATTATGATGTCTGCGAGAGTTGCTAAGGTAAGAGAAGCAATATAATACACATGTCCAAATGACAATCAGTACTATACTCTCTTCTCACCACTGCCCCCACCCCCGATCCTTCCCTCAATAACCAACTTCATTCTCCCATCCCGCTGAGAAGGAATTCAGGTCGTTACCCTTCATACACCCACACCGCACCCCCCTTCCCCCCACCACCCCGCCAACTCTTGAGAACTAACTCTGGCCTCTCCCCACCTCCTCCCACCACACCCCCAAGCGAGGAAAACCTCCCTTGGCCAATAACGTCCCCTTCTCCCTGCAATGGGGAAAGAACATGTGGCTATTACTCCCGCCACATTAAGCTAAAAACCTACCCTCTGCTCCCCCACACTACTGAAAAGAAAACCAGAGCTGTTCCTTTTCACCCCACCCTGCATGGAAATAAAAACTGCCCCTGGGCTAGTACAACTCCTCCACCCCCATATGAAGAAAATTAACTCTGGTCCTCAGTACCCTCCCTCACTGAGAACGAAGTCAGCTCTTGGCCTAGGGCCACCCACTCCTTCACCATGTCCTGTTGTGAACTCTGCTCCATGACATGTCCCCAGCATTTTTCCCCCTCCCCTCTGCCCATAATCCCTATCTTCACCCTCCTGCCCTATCGTGAAGGATGCCCCATTGCACCCACTTCCACTTCAAAGAAAATGAGCCATTGCTCAGTGCCGTCCACCCCCATGCCCCAACTCTTTTTCCTACTCTATTGCCCTTCTCTTCCCTGTCTCCCACTTCCCACCTCTCTCCCATCCACTTGCCTCATCTCACTCTCTATGTACATCCCTCATCCACTTCTCACCATGCATTCGCCTTCTCCTTCCTGCTCCTATCACCCCATATTGTAGCACTGCTTGGCCCCAATACTAAAACTAATCCATGCTCCATGGGCAGAATCTTCCTGGTCCTGCAGGGGGCGGGCTTAAAGGTGGGTCTGGGAGGAAATTCAGATATCTGGGTATCGGGTCAGCAGTCCAATGTGTTCCCACCTCCGGGTGATCTTCCCGAAGGCAGGTCATCTACGGCAATGGCTACCTGTCCAGCAGTGGCAGGAGCCAATTTGAATAATTAACTGTCCATTGGTGGGCTGATTGGGGACACTGCCAAGATCTTTCCAGCAGCGGATGGACCCCACACTGAGGGGTAAGCCCAGCAGGTGCCTGGAGGAGGCTTGCTGGTGACTAGCTGCGGGGGGGGGGGGGGGGGGGGGGAGGGGCGGGGGGTGCCTGTGAGGCCTCTTTCAGTTCACCCTCCCCCCATACTGGAGCGGCGGCCATCAGCAGGCTACAGCTGCAGCCGCCGGCCATCCTGTAAAGGGGTCTCTCCTCCACAGGGGTGGCCTGGCAGTTGTTATCACCATTTATTTCATGGAAGTAAATACCTCTTCAGAGGGCACCTCAAGATCCCCATCCTGCAGCGGCAGCGCCCACCTCTGGGAGTGGGGCTGCCATTCTTCCAAGGCTGCAGCCACTCTGATTGGGCCTGCAGCCTCAGGGATTCGCCCGCTATCCTTAATTGGATGGCAGGCCCAGAAGCGGCCTCTTAATTGTCTGCCCCCTCTAGGAAGAACTCCCAGGCGGGCACGCTGAGAGCAAGTGCGGGGTCAGAACCCGGAAATGGTCCCGACTCTCGATTAGTTTTTAAAGGGGACAAGATTCCGCCCCACATGCATAATGCTACTATACATATATTATATATAAAAAACATAATCCAATGTTACTGCTCCAAAAGCAGCTGGCTTCATCTGCATCTGAGTTACATTTGAGCATAATGTCTGGATCCTATAATTATATGACTGCGGCATTCTGTCTCTAATGCGCACATCTTGAGTGTTTGCAGAGCACAGGCAGCAGTAATTAATTTCTTTTGCAGTTGGTAAACAAATTCATCAACCTCTGTGGGTGATCAGTGTTATGTTCAGTCAAGCAACAGCTCAGTCAATATTTTATCAATGAGAATTCAGACAGAAAGTTATCTATCAAGACAACAAGGAGTATAAATCTGTTTTCTCAAAGTGCATACTAGTTATGTGTAATCAGGATAGTGGGAGGTCCAAGGCACCCACAGGCCAGTAAAATCAATATTCAGCTACAATGGGGCATATGGGACATCTCTTCTGATGCAATTAAGTGTATTCCACCAGTGGGAGAGGATAATGTATGACTGAGGCCAGATGGTGACAACATAAGGGTCTATAGTAACCACCTAACAAAATATAAGGCGATTTTATACTCCAACCATATTTTTCATAGGCAATTCCTTCAAGATATAAAGGTCAAATTTACATAGAAAGAAAATTAATATTTTAAATAAAAATGGCAGGGCAGTAAGTGGGGCAACCTTACATGGAAGAAATTATTTATGGCATGGGCTTAGCCCTACATATAAAGTGACTGCCTCCAACTGTATACATCACCTGGCCTGTTGTTGTACACACTATTGAATGAGAAAGGATAATGAGTATTAATAAACATCAATGAAAGTATCAATTTGTGTTCAGATGAAAGAACGAATCAAGCTTTCATCAAATCATACTTGACAAATTGTGAAATGAGCTTTCAGCCATTGAATTACCATCAACAACCAGAAATTTCCATTATTTATTAACCTTGTACACATTGCTTAGAAAGACAAAAGCGGCATCAAGATAATGCCATTGAGACAACAGACATTTCAAATGACTTTCAATGGCCCAGAATTTGCAGTGGTAATGATGATGAAACCATCAGCGTTCACCATCATTACTCCTCTGAAACTGACAACTTCTAGAGTCTGCACATGTGCAGTTAAATGTGGAAATCCAGAAGTTGCTGTCAGTGGTTCTACATTTCTCAATAGGACATAAGGACATAAGAAATAGGAGCTGTAGTAGACCATTCAGCCCTTCAAGCTCACACGCCATTCAGTGAGATCATGGCTGATCTTCTACTTCAACACCTGTATTCCTTAATATGGAGAAATCTATCGATCTCAGTCGTGAACATACTCAATCTTGAGCTTCCACAGCCCTCTGGGGAAGAGAATTCCAAAGATTCACCACCTAAATTCCTCCTAATCTCAGTTCTAAATGGCCTCCCCTTATTCTGAAGCTACTGACGCATTGTTGCAGTTCCTCCAGAATTCAATCAAAGTAAAAATCAATTATGAGAACTTGCCCTTTTATGCTAATAGTACCACTGTAAAAACCCTTGAAAAAGTTATACCCAGTTAAATGAAGTGTAACTGGGTATTTTAATGACACACTAAGTTCATAATTACTGCTGAAAAACCTCTCTGGCCCTGGAAAACTAATTTTATACTTGTAAAATGTCAAAATTCTCCATTATGATGAAAAAGTTCAAATTTTTTAAAAGTTTGTTTATGATATTTTAGCTTCTACCTTAGTCCCAAATGTATGTTGCAATTGTTTACTTTATTCTCTGTAAAATTTAATTAAAAGTGAAGGATATCAATGCATTTTACTTCCTGATGTTCTATCTATCAGAATACTTCAATGTGATTGGCTGCTTATCCTGTTTGATGACTTTGCTGTTGCTGGATGTGTTGAGATCCCCTGGACCTGGTACCAGATTCAAACTAAGGTTGGGAAAGGGAAAATCCAGGCCACAGAGATCGAGAGATCTACTTGGGCAGCTTTCTTCAAGGCCAGGGGCAAGTGCCATCACTTCACCACTGACGATGAAATTCAGGCCTACGTAATTGAAGCCTAGGTACTCTTTAAAACTGTTGAACACATCATCAATCATCAAACAAAGCTCTGTTTTGTATTTTCACAATAATACTTCTTTAAAGACCATTTTATCTGAAGGAAATACTGTTCTGTGTTTCTTTTTAAATGTACTTTATATCATGCAGCAGTAAAAATTCTCTGTGCTAAGAAAGCATGTGATTTATTTTTAGATGCCTCACCTGCATGAACAGCCTTTAATTGACCAAAATAGCTGAATATTATGTACTTAAATAGCGACACTGGAGTCATATGTGCCTTTTGTCTGGCAAAAGGAATAAAACAACAAAAAATATCCAGTGATGTTGTAAAATAAGCAGATTCCCATGAACTCTATAATTCCAAAGAGAAAGAAGTAGAATGACAGATGAGGCCTGATGAAGAGGATTTTCAGTTATTTCTCATTGTCTTGAACTGTCCCACCCTAAAGTTTTCATAGATGTTTTCAAAGCAACACAAAAGATCTCTAGAATAAGACCGATGCTTCTGGAACCTGGCAAAATTTGCTTTTATATGTACCATGCATCACCATGCAGTTGTTTTATTTAATCGTAGAATTGTCTCTCTTTCTATTAGTCTTCCTGCACCATACCCAATACCAGAGGGCTTCAATCTATATCCAGGAGGTCCCCATGATTGGCCCAGCATCATTCTCCCACAAAAGCATCCTACCCTACCTGTAACAAAGGATCTGGCCTGGGCATACACACAACAACTAAGGCTATGGTCTTGTGCCTTTCTGCTGTATGACACAGTTGGGTAGATTTTTATCATTACCACTTAACAGCTATGGTGATCTGAGCATAATCAGATTACACTTTAGAGAACCTGCCTGGTTTTCATTTCATTGAAATCAATGGAATGAAATCAAGTGCATTCTATTAACACGCTGGGGTAGATTTTTGTTTTCACTGCCTCGGTCTTGATCTGGTGGGCCCCAACCTAGGTGATGAAGACAAAACTCTATACCAGTGTGTTTCAACCTCAACATGCTATCTCACAATCTATGAATATTCTGTTTTTATTTCAGATTTCCAGCATCCACAGTATTTTGCTTTTATTTTTCTGGACTATCCTAATTTATTCTGTCTTCTGTAAAAAGTTTCTACCAAACTTTACACTGTCACACTAAAAAGTAAATCATTCTGAACTAGCTGCATTCAGAACATTACATTCCTATGATCAATGCAATTGAAGAACCACATGTTTTATGATCCAGCATTTGTCGTCTTTTGTTTTCCACAATGCTTGTGCACTTAAATAAAGACTTAGCCCCATGATTCACCAATTGTTTAGGAGAGGAAATTAAGGAAGATAAATAATAATTAATGAAGACTAAAGATTCAGCTAGCCGAAAAAGAGAAAATAAAATTAATGGAAACATTTTTTGCACATGTTGCATGGTGTTGACGAAGACCGTTCAAGTGACAACAGGTGCTGGTTTTTCACTACAGAGGTGGGAAACAGGAGCCGGGTATGGTTTTGTGTCAGAAACTCGTCTCTGGAGGGAAACAGATTCATGTTCAGATTTTCATACAAACATATGAATTAGGAGCAGGAGTAGGCCAATCGGCCCCTCGAGCCTGCTCCGCCATTCAATAAGATCATGGCTGATCTGATTGTAACCTCAACTCCACATTCCCGCCTACCCCCAATAACCTTTCACCCCTTGCATATCAAGAATCTATCTATCTCTGCTTTAAAAATATTTAAAGACTCTGCTTCCATTGACTTTTGAGGAAGAGAGTTCTAAAGACTCATGACCCTCTGAGAGAAAAAAGATTTCTCCTCATCTCTGTCTTAAATGGGTGACCCCTTATTTTTAAACAGTGACCCCTAGTTCTAGATTCTCCCACAAGGGGAAACATCTTTTCCACATCCACCCTGTCAAGACCCCTCAGGATCTTATATGTTTCAATCAAGTCGGCTCTTTTATTTTTTATTTTTATTTACAGATACAGCACTGAAACAGGCCCTTCGGCCCACCAAGTCTGTGCCGACCATCAACCACCCATTTATACTAATCCTACACTAATTCCATATTCCTACCACATCCCCACCTGTCCCTATATTTCTCTACCACCTACCTATACTAGGGGCAATTTATAATGGCCAATTTACCTATCAACCTGCAAGTCTTTGGCATGTGGGAGGAAACCGGAGCACCCGGAGGAAACCCACGCAGACACAGGGAGAACGTACAAGAGAACGTACAAACTCCACACAGGCAGTACCCAGAATTGAACTCGGGTCGCTAGAGCTGTGAGGCTGCGGTGCTAACCACTGCGCCACTGTGCCACCTCTTCTAAACTCCAGTGGTTGCTAGCCTAGTCTGTCCAACCTTTCCCCATAAGACAACCCGCCCAGTCTAGGTATTAGTCTAGTAAACCTTCTCTGAAAGGCTTCCAACGCATTTACATCCGTCCTTAAATAAGGAGACCAATACTATACAGAGTATTCCAGATGTGGTCTCAGCAATGCCCTGTATAACTGAAGCATTACCTCCCTATTTTTGTATTCAATTGCCCTCGCAATAAACTATGACATTCTATTAGCTTTCCTAATTACTTGCTGTACCTTGTAGAAACCTTTTGCGATTCATGCACTGGGACATCCAGATCCCTTTGCATCTCAGAGCTCTGAAATCTTTCACCATTTAGATAATATGCTTTTTTTTTTATTCTTCCTGTCAAAATGGACAATTTCACATTTTCACACATTATACTCCATTTGCCAGATCTTTGCCCACTCACTTAACCTATCTCTATCCCTTTGTATCTCCTTATGTCCTCTTCACAACTTACTTTCCTATTTATCTTTGTGACATCAGCAAATTTAGCAACCATACTTTCAGTCCCTTCATCCAAGTCATTAAAAAGTTGACAGCCTAGCCCAGATCCCTGTGGCACACCACACGTTATCTTGCCAACCAGAAAATGACCAATTTATGTCTACTCTCTGTTTCCTGTTAACTAACCAATCTTCTATCCATACCAATATGTTACCCTCTACACCATGAGCTTTTATTTTCCACAATAACCTTTGATGTGGCACCTTATTAAATGCCTTCTGGAAATCTAAGTAGAGTACATCCATCGGTTCTCCTTTATCCATAGCACATGTTACTTCTTCAAAGAACTCTAATAAGTTGATTAAACATGATTTCCCTTTACACAACCATGTTGACTCTGTCTGATTACCTTGAATTTTTCTAACTGCCCTGCTATAACGTCTTTAATAATAGCTTCTAACATTTTCCCTAAATCAGATGTTAAGCTAACTGGCCTGTGGTTTCCTGCTTTCTGTCTCCATCCCTTTTTGAAGAAAGGAGTTACATTCACTATTTTCCAATCTCATGGAACCTTCCCCGAATAAGGGAATTTTGGAAAATTAAAACGAACGCATCAACTATCTCACTAGCCACTTCTTTTAGGACCCTAGGATGAAGTCCATCAGGACCCGGGGATTTGTCAGCCCACACCTCCAACAGTTTTCTCGGTACCACTTCCCTGGTGGCTGTAATTTTCTTGAGTTCCTCCCTCCCTTCCATTTCCTGATTTACAGCTATTTCTGGGATGTGACTTGTATCCTCCATAGTGAAGACCGATGCAAAATACCTGTTCAATTCATCTGCCATCTCCTTATTTTCCACTATTAATTCCCCAGACTCACTTTCTATATCTACAGAAACTCTTACTCTCTGTTTTTATAATTCTAGCTAGCTTTCTTTTATACTTATCCCTTCTTATCAATATTTTAGTCATTCTTTGCTTTTTTTAATATTCTGTCCAATCTTCTGACCTGCCACCCATCTTTGTGCAATTATATGCTTTTTCTTTAAGTTTGATAATATCTTTAACTTTTTTGTTAATCATGGATGGTGGGTCCTACCCTTGGAATTTTTCTTTCTCATTGGAATGTATCTATTTTGTATATTCTGAAATATCCCCTTAAACGTCTGCCACCGCATCTCTATTGACCCATCCCTTAATCTACTTTGCCAGTTCACTTTCATGCCCTCATAATTGCCCTTGTTTAAGTTTATAATACTACTCTTGGATCCATTCTTCTCTCCCTCAAACTGAATGTAAAATTCAATCATATTATGATCGCTGCTATCTAGGGGTGCCTTCACTATGTGGGCATCAATTAATCCTATCTCGTTGCACAATACCAAGTCTAGTATAGCCTGCTCTCTGGTTGGCTCCAGAATGTGCTGTTCTAAAAAACTATCCCAAAAACATTCTATGAACTCATCTAGGCTACCTTTACCCAACTGATTCTTCCAGTCTATATGTGAATTAAAATCCCCCATGATTATCACTGTACCTTTCTGACAAGCTCCCATTATTTCTTCCTTTATACTCCGTCCTACTGTGTGGTTACTATTAGGGGGCCTGTACTCCACTCCCATGAGTGACCTCTTGCCTTTATCATTTTTCATCTCTACCCAAACCGCTTCTACAACCTGGTTTCCTGAACTTAGTTCATTCCTCTCTATTGTGCTAATACCATCATTAATTAATAGAGCCACCCTTCCACCTTTTCCTAGCTTCCTGTCCTTCCTACATGTCATGTGCCTTGAATATTCAGGTCCCAATCTATGTCATCCTGCAGCCATGTCTCTGTAATGACTATCAGATCATACTTATTTAGTTCTATTTGTGCTATCAGTTCATCTGTTTTGTTTCAAATGCTACATGCATTCAGATACAGCGCCTTTTGTTTTGACCTTTTATTATTTTTGTAACTCTAGCCTTGACTGACTTACTCTTAGATTTGTACTCTCTATCCATTCCTGTCACGGTCTGTTTATCATTTCCCTTTTTAATACCTTTCTTGCCTTGTCTCTACTCTTTGATTTACCACATCTTCCCAAATTTGATTCCTTGTCTCCACTATTTAGATTAAAGCCCTCTCTACTTCCTTAGTTATGTGACTGGCTAGAACACCAGCCGCAGTACGGTTCAGGTATAGATTGTCCCAATGGTACAGCCCCCACATTCCCCAGTACTGGTGCCAGTGCCCCAGGAACCGGAACCCACTTCTACTACACCAGTCTTTGAGCCACTCATTAATTTCTCTAATCTTATTTGCCCTATGTCAATTTGCACGTGGCTCAGATAATAATCCACAGATTCTAACATTTGAGGTTCTGCCTTTTAATTTGGTGCCTAGCTCCTTATACTGACTATGCAGAACCTCCTTCCTTGTCCTGCCTATGTCATTGGTACCTGCATGGACCATGACGAATGGATCCACCCCCTCCCACTGTAAGTTCCTCTCCAGCTCTGAGCAGATGTCCCGAACCCTGACACAGGGCAGGCAACATGGCCTTCTGGACTCTGGCTCTCTGCTGCAGAGAACAGTGTCAATCCCCCTCACTATACTGTCCTCTACTGCCACTAAATTCCTTTTTGCTCCCCCCACTTGAATGGTTGTACCACAGTGCCATGGTCAGTTAGCTCATCCTGCAGCCCCCACTCTCATTCAAACAAGCTGAAAGAACCTTAAACCTGTTGGACAATTACAAAAACTGAGGCTTTTGCACTCCTGCCCTCTGGGTCCCCTTATCCACCTCAGGTGCAGCCACACTCTCCTGTCCCTGACCACTGACCAAATCAGAAGACCCTATCCTTGGGGTGTGACGGCCTCCTGGTACAAAGTGTCCAGGTAACTTCCCCCTCCCTGATGTGTCGCAGTGTCTGCAGCTCAGCCTCCAGCTCAATGGCTCTGAGCCGAAGTTCCTCGAGCCGCAAACACTTACTGCAGACGTGTTTGCCCTGGATCACACTGGGATCCAGGAGCTCCCACATGCTGCAGTCGTGCCACACCACCTGTTCTGCCATCCTTAATGTGTTTTAATAAACTACCTAATTATTTTATCCAATTATTTATTTTCTTTTTTATATATATTTTATTAACCTTATCACCAGTTCCTGCACTATTTTAAATCTTAGGAATAGAATAGACCTTAACCACATACCAGATACTCAACAAACAACTAGCTTCTTCCTTTCTACAGGGTGAAAAAGTTGGAAAAAGCAAAGGAGCACCTCCTTCCCCTCCTCACCCAACTCACCAAACTCCCAGCACTTTGTTCAAGTCACACTCAGTCCTTTTTAAACAATCTAATTAGTAACCTGTTTAAACTATCAATTTTAATTCACACCTCAAGTGTGCTTATACTCTTATTTATGGGTAAGCCCTTAATTGGTAAGGAGACAGGTTTCCTGTCCACTTAGAGGTAGTGGGGCTGGGAATGGAGGAGATAAGATCAAGTATGGGGCTCATGTAGATACCCCACGGCATCCATCACTGAGGCTGCTAGATGTCCTGAGGGAGAGATATGCATTTTGTGCCAAAACCTTCCACCACACCAGAGGGAAATGAGATGTCACAAGGGAGCTGGAGGCCTGGCACTAGGGGCAGGGCAGACCCTCGCTTCATCGATGCCGACCTGGATCTAATGCTGCAGGTCATGAGGGAGAGGAGGGTGATTTTCTTCCTGGAGGGTGGCAGGAGGCGGCCACATCATCGTGCAGCAGGGTCACCTCTTTGTTTAGTGTTATTCCGCTCCACCTCCTCTTGCTTCTCCTCTCTTACCTCCTGCTCCTCCCCTGATGAGCTGTCTCCTTCCAGGGCCTCACTGCCCTCAAGATTCACATCTCTCTCGCCATGTTATGGTGTGCAGCAAACCACCAGATTGAGAGAGACTCTTGCAGGAGGGTATTGGAAGGCACCACTTGACCGATCCAAGCACCAGGTCACTTCTTCAGAAATCCGATGGCCTGCTCAACGATTGGCCCGCTCAGCAGGTGACATTGGTTGTATTGCCATTGTGCCTCTGTCTGGGTATCCCGTAGGGAGGTCAGTAGCCATCTCTTCAAGGGATTTCCCTTGTCCCCTTGGATCCATCCACACACTTTGGGGGATGGAGTGAAGATCTGAGGCAGCCTGGGGGAAGATTAAGGAGTCATGGCAGCTGCCAGGAATATGAGTACACATGGAGGGAGCTCTTGTTGTGGTCGCAGACCAGCTGGGCATTGAGGGAGTGGAAGCCTTTCCTGTTGATGTATCTCACTGGCCAGTTACTGGGTACCTTGATGACCACATGGGTGCAATCAATGATGCCCTGCACCTTGGGGAATACAGTGATTGAGATGAAACAGACTGCCATCCGTGCCTGCGCTTGCCCATCTGTCCCAAAATGGATGTAGTCCCCCACCCTCTGGAATATGCATCTGATAGCATGATGAGCTGCCGACTATGAGATGCCACTTGCTTCTGAAGCTAATCCCTGGAATGACCCGGTTGCATAGAAATTTAGGGCAACAGATATCTTGATGGCTGCAGGTAAAGAACTGCCATGGGGGCCGCAAGGCCTCAGGTCAGTGTGGATAAAAGCACAAAGGTCCTAGACCATCTGCCTGGATAGGTGCAGCCTCCTATGGCACTGGTCCTCTGTTATTTGCTGATAGCAGTCTCCTGGGCAGTAGACCCGATGTCTAGGGTAGTGCCCTCTTCCCCTTGCACCCGCACCCCCCCCAACTGTGCTCCTCCGGCCTCCTGCTGTTCAGGAGGTTGCATCTGCTTCAGCTCAACCTGGCTGCTCTGTCCAATGTCAAGAGTAGCTTCTTCCCATCTCAACTCCCTCAGCTAGGCTTTGTGCATTCACCAGGCCTTCCCCTGCCAACCCCAGCTGCCCCAGTGATTCCTACCACTCACCACTGAGAAAAGCAAGTCTTACAGCTCCAGCAATAACTAATCTGTGGAACTTTTGAAGAAATTGAGCTTTATATTGTGCCTCTGCATCATGTTAATCATTCCTTCCTGTAGTCCTCATAGCCCTCCACATTGTTCATGTCTTCTAAACCCTGCTATGTTTCAGACATGGCATTCTCCCTCTGCCCTTCCTGTGAAAATCCAAAACTGCTGCTGACATGTCTGCTAATGAGCTCCTCAATGAGCTCAACAAGCACATAATTGGAGGCAGGCAAAATTGCAGTTCCCTCCCTCCCTTTAAAAATGGCTTTGCATTCAGAAGGCAGCGGGACCCAGTGCCGAGCTCCGAGAAAGCGATCTTTAAATCACGTGTGCACCTGCTCCTGCCCCCAGCGGGTTTTTCAAAATTTGGCCCCATGATTCACAAGTAGTGTTCTGCTTCAGTTGGGTCTGACACGCAGAATAACCATTATCACCTGCTGCAAGAACCATTATGTACATGGCATAAGAAATCCTAGCACAACTTTACAGCTGGGCCAAATTTTCTGGTTACTCCAGAGGGGGAACTCGGGGGAGAAACAATATTTACATCTCCAGAGATTTGTCTATTTTCTACAAGACTATTAAGTTATCTGACTTTCCCACAGATTTTTTTGAGAGTGGGAAGGAACACACTGGAAAATATTCCAAAATTAGACTTAAGTGCCTAAAGTTCCCATGGAGTAGGAAATCTCTAAAACAGTTGGGTGAAAAGAGACAAAAATACCTGAAACACTTGATCATTTTCCTACCTTGACATGCAGTCTCCTGTTCAGCAGGTTCATATCCAGCAGCACAGGTACAAGCTCCAACAGGTACCATCCACTCCCCATCCCCATTACAATATAGCTTCAGGGGGACAGATACTTCAATAGCATTACTGAGACAGGTACCAGGAGCAATGACAAGCGATGTAGGTTCTGCTCCAGTAACTGTTTCTGGAAAAACTGCAAAGTTTGCGATCACAGATGGGCATTTCTTATAAAACACACGCAGAGAAATGATTGACATGCATGATCCCAGATCCTGAAATGCTAGGTAGAATCCATTCTTGGACAATGGGCCAAAGCTTCTGATCTTCGTGTTGACTCTACCAGTCTCCAGTTTGGAAAAACTCTCATCTGGTGCAATGGTGTCCACTTTCACATAAGGGTTCTCCATCCAGAATGGAGCAGACGCTGTTGCTGAGTCTGTGTCAGACTCATAGTAAAATAAATTAAAAGTTTCCTTACAAGAACCTGGGATATTTGGTATGCTGTTGCAGTCCCGCACAGTGAATTTCATCTCCACATATACTCTTTGAACGTCTTTACGTGGTATGTAAGTAGTTCGAAGCCAATTATTCTGGTTTGCTTCCATCACATTACAGACCTGGTACGTGCGAATTGGATTCATTCCATCATCATATCCACTTACTTCTTCCCACTGAACAAAGGAAACAATGAATATTTATTGTAACAGTAAAACACCTAACATTTTACACATAATGGTTATAATATTATCTATATATTAACTATAAAATGGTTGAATTGGGAGTAAAGCTTCAAATTTTCTATTAGTGTTATACTGGATTCATGGCATTATGATCGGTAGGGTTCTCAATCATTTAAAAATAAACCCTTCATTGCTGCTGCAATCCCTGCAACATTGCTGTACTTCTAACAACATTCATATGCATATGATCACAATTTGTGATACATATTTTAGCGCCATCCTGCTCTAATATTATCAAACATCCAACGCAATATTTAACTGAACATTCGAATCAGTTTTTGTAACATTTTAAATAAACAACTTTCTATGAATAGAAATGTCTCATGTACAAGAAAATCCATCCTGCAAATTTGTGTAATCTTCCAAGAACACAGATTGACATTTGAGGTTACTGGTTTAGGCAAACGAAAATCAACTGCTAAGATTTGTTTTCTAAAATGTGATTATAGATGTCTAGGCTGCTAGATTTACTAAGTAGTTAATAGCTGTTAAAGGTCACAGGTCCCATCAGGTCTAGTTAAGTCAATGTAATGCCCAAGGCTGCTGCTTTTTTTCAAAGTAGCCAGACCTCTCTCAGGAGCCTGGACTGAAACTTGGTGAAGGAGCAGATTTTTTTTAAGGTGTGGGTAATATTACTGGTCAGTGTATGGAACATCACTCATAGCTTACAACATGCATAACAACTGTTAAGGCAGAAACTGCAAACAAATTTAGTTTCTTTGAAATCACCAAAACAATTTCAAAGAATCGAATTATACTTCATTTTTTTTCCTGATCTGTGAAATAATTTTTGTTAAATAATCTGCATTGTGTAGTAACACTACAGTTAATTAGGTTTTTCTAAAAAGAAAATGAGATAAGAGTAGAGTTACATTGTAAAACTGATTCTAATTGTCAGCTTTGGATGAGAACTGGAAGAGGAAGAGGGCATGTTATGCAATGCTATTAAAACTTTTCGAACTGAATGAGGTATGTTCAACAGGCTAAACTGCCTTTTCTTGTTCCATTACGTACATTCTTATGTTTATCTTTCAGAACGATCACAAATGCATCTTAAGAAGTAACTTTTGTGGTTGCAGTAATCACTTAATGCTGTAACCTTCCAAAAGGTTGGCAACCACAATCCATTTCAGAACAGTTCATTAGAATGTTTGTACACATATTTAAATTGAGGAGTCGCCTTACTAATTTATGAACATAGATTCAACAAAGATAAATGCAATTGAGGAAGGCCCTTTGGTGCAGTTATCTTATCCATCCTCTGGGACTTTTATATAGTGTCCTTTTAAAACAGTTGAAAAATAATTATTGAAAACAAAAATCGAGTCAAACTCAGACTTTGCTTATGGTGAGAATGTTTCGCTTTATTACCTGGAAATCCCGAATATTGCCCATGCGCGTTCAATATAAAAGAGCCATTTGATGAACACAGTGGGAAAATACATAATTTACACATGTGTAATTGCATGTAGTTTTGCATGCAGAGATGAAATTTGTCCACACTCTTTGTCATATTAAATAATGAAAAGGTATATAAAGATTAATGATACTTTCACTCAATGTCCAATCTTTTTCTTCTATTCAGAAGCTTCACACCTGTTCAAATATACCTCTTCATATTGCCACTGGAAGAGATGAAATGTTCTGTACCCTATTTCATTAAACAACTAAAGCTGAGGCTTTAACATACAGAAAGGTTTTTTTTGCAATGCAATAGGTTTAATCCTGATATTCCTTCCTTTATGAAAGTACTTGGTAAATATTTCACCCTTTACCACTACCAACAACAAAAATAATGCTAAAGAATGGTTTGTAAAAAAAATGAAACTTCAAAGATAGTACAATATCTATGGCCAGTGATACCTTGCATGCAAATTCTGAGATTTTATGCTTTTGTCATTAATTAATCACATAGCTGTCTTTTGTTACTTGAAGATAGTTTACCTTCTGTAGGTTAAAAGTCACATTTAGGTTTTTTTTTGTTCAGACATTTATTGGTATGTGGCTTCTACTGGTATTTTATCCCTTCCATCAGTCACTCATGGATTTTCATGTCAATGACTTCAATGAAAAAGGAAATCTGGATGGGTGTAAAATGAGTTTCTGATTCATTACCACCTGCTTGGTCCTACTGTCCATGACCAATTTCACCCTATAATGTCAATTGTAGACCAGAGTGTGAGATTAGAAGTACACTGCAGAGGAAAGCAAACAGTGCAGTCAGTGCTGGTGGGCAGTATCCACTCCAGCTGGATCAAACACAAACCAGAATGTCCCAGATTCTCCCAACACATGGCATAAATAGGGCATAAAATATCAGAGATATGTTGTGAATCACAATCATTTTGTTGATTCTTATTGAAATGATATGAAGCAAGAGTCACTCATGGTGGGCAATATGATGGTGAATATTTCTTAGCAATTGTGTCACACAATATCATTCAATGGATCATTTAAGCTAATTACTAGGAAGTTTTAGGTGTGTGCAGTATGCCCCTTCATTTTCATATTCCTTAATTTAGAAAATAAATGCACATCTGATCTAAAATTAAATTCCATTGTGCCAATCACATACCATTCACAGATTACACTGATGTCCTGATCCAGGAATTCAACTGTAATGTGCTGGAGCATTCCTATACAGATTGCCTGATACAGAATTAAACTCCAATATATCCAATGACTTTAACTACAGGAGTTCTGATTCAATCATAATACATAAATACAAAATGATTATTGAAGCATAAAATTTTCCTTATGTACTTTGATGCTTATTACACTAAACACAGCAGTGTGTTAAACACTATCAATGCATTCGCAGTGAACCAATTTATTCTCAAGTTTGATCTGGACATTGTAGCCTGCTAAGCAATCAAATCACATTTATTATTATCATAATTTAGATACTCTTTTGATTTATTTTCAATACTTGAAACAATTGTTAAATATTGTGTAGGACAAAGATCTATCATCTGTTAATTTTATTTGCAGTTTAATGGAACGTTAATTTAAATATAATACTGATTTAGGCAGAATTTTTATCATGGCAAATTAGTTATATATGTATCAGGATTTGACTGTTTTCAATATTCCTTCCAATTAATTTCTGCATTTGCACACAATCCTTTTAATTATTTACTATTACCCTGCTTTTTACCATTTTTTACTGACACAAACTGGCATATTTGATTCATTATTTGGCAATGAATAGTTAATTCCAAGTTACTTTATGCCCTGATATAATTCCACACCAGTTTGTAATTGTCCACTGTTATGAAAGTGTTAGGGATCTTGGGCTGACTTTTTGCCTCTCAAGCTGTAGAAACAATAGCACTTGCAAAATTTGGTGTGTAATTGAAAGACTAAAAAACAACAAATTTTTCATAATAAATAAATCACCAATTACAGGTAAAGGAGACATTTTCTTGCGTCTGTGCCCAGGAGCACTGCATTGCATGGGCAAGAGTGAATATCAGAAATTCAGCGAGGTTGAAGCACAGGCCTGTAAAGTAAGTTGCTCAATTTTCCTTCCATTAAGTTAAATGACTCAAGCAGGTTCAATTACAGGTGTGCACTTGGACTTTCCCAATACACCTGGCCCCAGATCCATGAAAATCCCTCCTCACAACTCTTCCTGTGCTAGTGGCTCAAATGTGATACTTTAAGTGGTGAGCAAGGTTTTCTAAGTACTAACACTCCTTTGTATTCAGCACATCATCATGTTGAAATATCCTCAAGTGCTTCACAGAACTAATTATTTTTGAAGTGCAGTGAGTATTACAATTTAGGTAGATGCAGCGGCCACCAGCAGCGCCCCACAAACAGCAAGATGAATGATCAGATAGTTTGCTTTTAGTGATATTAGTCATCTAGGATATGCTTCTTATGCTTCTTTATACAGTGCTAAAGGATCTTTAACAATTTTAATGAACAGAGTCTCAGTTTAACATCTCATCTAAAAGGCAGCAATTCCATCAATGTCCAGTTCCCTCAGTACTCTGACAATAGGTCATTCTCCTGAAATGTTGGGCTTAATGTTGAGCCCGCAGATGGTGTCCCAACATCGGGCTGTAAACCAGGGGTAACCCCACCTCGGCAATGCAGGGGACAAGCTGCCACAGTTTTTGGTGCAGACTGGAGCCTTCCTCCAAGAACTGCCAGCCAATGGGAGAGCTGGCAGCTCTTAAGTCTCAGCAGCGCTACTGGGTGCGGTGGCCATTACTGGGCAAGCAGCAGGCCCGGACCAGCCAGCATGGTTTGTGAGGCTCATCAGAGCCACTCAGGCAGGCCCTGGCCGGGGTGGGGGAGGAGGGGCGGTTTGTGAGGGCAGGGGTGTTCTTTCCAAGTGGGTGGCTCTTGCCCCCAGGGGGCCCTCCATGTGTCACAGGGTGCGCGATCAGGACAGCATCTCCCACGAGCTCGCAAGGAGACCACCGGTTTTTACTAGGCAGCCTCCATATATGGTAAATAACAGCAGCAGTGGGAAGAGGCCATTAAGTAGCCCTTAATTGGCTACTTAAGGGCCTCAATTAGTCTCTGGGCAGGAAGGCTTTCCTCGACCTTCCCCACCCCGAGTAAAATTCCAAGGCATCAGGAAGGCAACAGTCACTCCACCTCCCTGCCTTCCCTCACCATTTTAAGCCCCCAACCCCAACCCCCCCACCTCCCAGCCCATCCCTAGAGAGCTGGTAAAATCCAGCCCTGTTTCTCTCTCCTAAAGGTTGCCTGACCTGCTGAGTATTTGCAGCATTTTCTGTTTTGATTCCCTTGGTACTGCACTGGAATCTTAGCCTAAGCGATCACCTCAAAGCACGAAAAAGTTCAATGAATCTGTTTTTATTATTATTTTAATTTTGCTAGTCAATAATCTATTGTGAAAATTGTCCTTACCCCCGATTCTGGGTGTGCAGTCCATCCCAACTCAGCAGTCGCCCATCTTGAATCCATAAGAGTCTCTGTGGATCAAAATAAAGGCAAAATCAATGTAAGGTCCAATAATGAAAGAATAGCAAGAAAAATACAAAGCAGTTTGCACAATAACTCACATATTCATGGAATCAGAAGAATAAAACACAGTAGAATTACATTACTGGCCCATTGTACCCATTCTTCAGAAATATAGGGCTGATTATCCTGAAACCACAAGTCCCAATGTTAGGACTGGAAGCAGGCGCGGCTTCCGTTGGGGCCATGAGCAGCAGGCCGCACACAATTAAGTGGCATCCGGCCAATTAAGTTGAATAAGGTGCGGGGGCTGTCCAATACAGTGGATGGTGGCAAAGGCAGAGATGCCGGCATCAGCTTACGCTACGGCAGGTGCTAGCGCCATACTTAAAGGGCTACCAGCCCTGCATTCAATGTTTTATTGCAAAGTGTAAGGATTTCTTCAGGAGACAGAGGCTGCACAATGGTGGCAGAAGGAAGTTACTGGGTGGCCCCACTTAATGATGCTTCCCTTCAGGTTCTCTTACAGGCTGTCAAGGAAATGTGGGAGGTATTCTTCCCTCGGGATGGGAGGAGGAGAGCTGGGAACCTGATCAAACAAGCCGGGCTGCAGATAACGGAGGAGGTCGACAGTCGTGGGATCACCCGAAGGACCCGGATCCAGTGCCACAGGCAGCTCAATGACCTCATGCAGGCAGCAAGAGTGAATATCTCATAAACCCTTCACCTCTTGAGCCTTGCAAGGGCCAGAGAAGGAGGGTGCGTTGGGTGGAGTGCCCACCCAGATTTGGGCAAAGGGTTAGGGTATAAAGACAAGCTACCTGAGGCATGGCAAAATGGCACTGACAGGTGGTCTTTTGTCATTGGAGACCCTCACAAAGTCCCTGGAAAGGGGTTGCATGCAGGAGGCATCTGTGCGCCCCCATCAATACCTGCTTGACTACCTCCAGCATATGTCTTGGGATTGTCCCTGCTGGGAGACTAACATCATTCATCTTGTGTCTAAAAGAGAAGACAGCATACAATCGCAGAGAGCAGGCCAAGACCAACAGCGAATTGCCAAATCTCCATGTCTGGAGCCCAATGGAGGAGGAGGCCAGCACAGGACGGACGTTGTGTTGCAGACAGTGAGGCAGGGGCACCTTCCAAAGTTAGCAACATCACCTTAGATCACAAGGGTATATCAGCAGTGATGGAACCATGCTGCTCATGGGGCACCCACCACCAACAACCCCTGCTTCCTCCCCACCTCCCCGAGGCCATCAGAAGCCACTTGCTTTTCCCAGGCAGCTTTTTCCAGCTCCAAGATGCTCATTTTCGAAGGCCCTTAAGTGGCCGTTAAGTAACCACGTAAGGGCCTTGATTGGCCTGGGGTGGGCGGGCTGTTTTTCGCTCCCCGCCATTGCCCTACATAAAGGGCGATGGAGATGAGAGCGGGTCGGGAAAGCCTCCTGGAGCCTCCCACTCCTTTTTACGCCACCTCCCCCCCGCTCCCCCCCCCCACCCCTCACCACCATCACGCTCCTTGGCGTGGCGTAATATTCCACTCTAAAAATATAATCACTGTCAACAGACCTCTTAAGTACCTAATTGCCTGCCCGCAATGTTGTGTTTGTGCTCTACCCTCCACATTTGCCGCCATCAATAAAATCGGGACAGGATATCATGACATCGATGTGACTTGCGGTCTGACGTCTCCCGTCCCGATTTTATACACCACCCATTGCACGCCTCCATTCCTGTCCCCAAAGGCTGCATAAAATTCTGCCCATAGCTGCTGCATACAATATGACATGTCTTTGCTCTCCTACTATTATAACCCGAATATGCCATTCACTCATGGAGAAGAAACAGTGCAAAGGGTACATTTACTTCTTTTGACACAAATGTTTTGTGTTCTATCCACAGAATTTTTTGATTTATGCAAAATACAACCTGGGGGTCTCAGCACATAAATCAGCACTTTAAAAGACAAAGGTTAAGGAAACCAGGGGCACAAATTGCTTGGGAGGGAGGACAGGGTCAAAAGCACAGAAGGGTTTTAAAATGGATCAGGGTAATTCGCATTAAACATGCCCTACAGCAGAGAAAGACTGTTACAAATCAGTGAAACTGGGGATGATTTCTGTAGCCATTTATGATGAAAAACAGCTGCTCACTGGCTTGACCATTATAAAGGGTTACCACTAACTTAAATCTGTGCAGATAAGTAAATTTTCCAAAATATACTTTGAGCATAAACTGCTAATTTTGTTCGATACAGAGGACACATAGCTGGAGAAATGAGTCGTGTGCAAACAATAAAGTTAGAGATAAAGGGACGTTTGTTGGGCTGTAAATATATGGAATTTGATTTTTAGGCCCCATCGGGGCCAGGATTGGAGTCGTGGGGTTGGGTGGGGGGAATGGAAATACTGGTACCAGCTGGCATTCCCCTGCTCCGTCCCACCCAGGGCCGTTTTTGTAGAGGCAGGACGGGGGTCGGGGGGATGGGGTGTAGTCGGGCTACCCACCTGCATGCAAAAGGTAGCTGACCCAGCTTATTAAGAGTCTATTAAGGCCAATTAAAGGAGGCAGACTGGAATTTTCCAGTATGCTTTCAGGTTCCTGCAGGTGGGTGGGGCCAGTTTAGTTACTTGGAGGTGGCCTCCAGGCAACAGGCCAGGGGAGCAGTACTGTAAGCAGGCTACAGGTCCTCCCTGCCTGCCTACGTGTTACAGCAGCTGCAGACCATTCTGTCGAAGGGCTCCTCATGCCCCCTCCCCCCCAACTCCCCCCCAACTCCCCCCACCACCAGTGGTGACCTGGCTACAAAACCCATTTTTTGGTTCAGATTTAAAAGTTGGAGAGACAGCACCTCAATTTTAAAGCATCCTCTCCCTCACTTACCCTCCATTGCAGGCTGCTGCTCCTTTAAAGCTGTAACGCCTCTGATTGGCCGCCAGCTTCAAGAGCCTGCTTCTGTCCTTAATTGGGCACCGAGCCTGCCCTCCGGCCATTAATTGGCCGCCCCAGGAAAAATCCCAACGAATTACTTTCCCCATACAGAGCAAGCTTCTGACCCATATTTCAACCTGATGGTGGGGTTCAGAAGCCCACAAGCAAAATCCAGCCCATGGTAACTAATGTTCCAGAGGGGCTGGTGTTGAGGCTGCTGTTATTTACTCTAATCATGCAAATGACCTTAACATAGAAATTAAGGAAACAGTATCAAAATTTGCTAATGGTATCAATTTGGGATTATGGGAAACTATGACCAGGACTGTGAAAGATCACATGGGACAGAAATAAGCTAACAGGATGGGCAGATAGGTGGCAGATGCAATTTAATGTCGAGAAATGCTTGGTAATACATTTTGAAAATAAGAATAGGTGAAGGACGTGTCCCTTTAATTATAATATTTTAAAAAGGGAAAAGAAGCCTTGGTGTACAGATATAGGTCATTATAGATGAAAACACAAGTAGATAAGGCCATAAAAAGACATTTACAATTGTTGCTAATGTATCACAGGTACAGAAGAAAAGTAAATAATAACAAGTGAAAGAGGATAATACTAAACTTGTGCAAAAGCTTATTTACGTTGCAGTTGGACATTTATTGGCACACCATTGAAGAAGGGATATAATAGCAATGGGAAAAGTAAAATGTACCTTCACTGAGATGCAACCAGTCACTAGGGGTTACAGTTATGAAAAAAACTTGAGAAGTTAAGGAGTTTTTAAGTGGAACTGAAAACTTTGAGGGCTTTCAAAATATTGAAAAGTTTAAGAGTAAATAGTTTGTTTCTATTGATCACTGAGAGTGACATGAGAACACAATTTTAAGACAAAAAGAAGTTAGAAAACATTTCTTCACACATATGGTGGTTAGAATATGGGCTTCTTTGCCATAAGCTTTTGTTGAAGCAGTGTTCATAATTTTTTAAAAAGGGAATTAGATTGTTGTTGCAAAGTAGGAACTCGTGTTTACATAACAACATTCACATACTCAGGAGACCTCAAAGTATTTCACACCCGATGGATTATTTTTGAAGGACACAGATGATATGTAGGCAAATGCGGTAACCAATTTGCACACACATCCCACAAACGACTGGCCAGTTCATCTGTTTTTGATGATGTTGGTTGAGGGAGGAGTGTTGGCAGCACACCAGGAAAATTCCCTGCTCTTTTCAAATTGTACCATGGGATATTTTGCATTCACCTAAGAAGGAGGCCATTCATCAGGTAGATTGAACCCCAGTTTGACCTCTCATCCAAAATACAACCCCTCCAGCTATGAAATGTTAGTCTAAATCATATGCTCATGTCTGTCGTGGATCTTGAACCTATGACCTGAGGCAGGAATAAGAACATTAAAGAGAAGGGGAGTGAGTGGAAAACTGGATTAGATTAGGTGAGTCATGGGAAGAACACCAGGACAGATGTGATGGGTCAAATGGCCTATTTCTGTCCTTCAATACTGTCTGATTTTATGATTATATAGTGCCCTATGGATGATTGTATTACCACATTCATTTCAAAATATAATTTAAAAATCTGCTTAGTATTAATTAATGAAAAATTGTGGCAAACACAGTCTGAAATAAAATAGTTAAACATATTTTGCCCTTTAATTTTTCTCAATGTGTGTGATTGCTTGTGCATATATAGGCAAATGTATATATGTCTCCATATGCCCTTATACCTTAATGAAGCAATAGAGTTATTCAAAAATTTTGCAGAAAGACAGTTCATATATCAGAAAAAAAAATCACTGCAAGATATTAATTACAGCAATGTAAACTGAGGCAAAAGCCACACTCAAGTGCAAATAAAAGTGAATCATTTGTTGTTTCACAGAAAAGACACACCTTAATTCATTCCAAAATTAAACATTTTTCCAATTATTTTGCCTGAAAGCAAAAAGCACACCACTACTGGTCAACTCCTGGGTTTGAGACTGCAGGTAATCAATTGTGCCAATAGCCAATTGAGCAATAGCTGAAAACCGAGGAACAGGGATGACAAAAGTGCAAATATTAACAATTACACTGTCCAATTAATTATGGATGGTAACTCATGAAAAGCTGTTGCCAAATTTGTTGCCTAAACAAATCAATTAGTACCATAATGAGATGTAAATCGACAGGAGCTCTCGGTCAGTGGGATCAAGTGACATGCTAGTGTAAGCAAATTTGAGTAGATCAGGCTGCTGCTGCCTGTTTGCTCAGCATTTCCTCAAACAATACAGATAATACAAAACATGGATGACAGAAGATAAATGATTCTGGTTTGTTCCAGTGAATTTAAAGTAGAAAATAATATTGCCATTAAAGTCAGCTTTAACATGTACAGCATTTGCATTTTTCCAAGCTATAAACACTGCTGTCTTTGTGGATGTTATAATATGTTGTTTCATATAGCATAATGTTGCTAACAAAAGAATCCCCTGCAGGGTTTTTTGATATCCTGAAATTGGCTCTTGATATCAGCCTCTCTTAGCTTAGTTTAAATCTTGACAAAAGTGAACGAGAATTAATCAAGCCATTTAACACCAATGCTCTCAAAACACGCAATAATCAAATGTGTTAGATTGAATGTTTGTCTGTTTGTACCATTTCCATTCAAATAATTGCAACAAAAAGTAATTTCCTTCAAATTCCTAATGATGAATACTAAAAAGCAGAATTAGAGAAATAAACTAAACTACAGAACATGCTTTAATTCATAGTATTATTGAAATAAAATGAAAACAATCATCATGTTAAGACATTCAAGCATAGAAATCTCATAAACTGTATGAGCAATACCTTTACCTCTGTTGGTTTTCACATGACAGTGACCTATGTTATTGCTACAATATGATCCCTGATTTAAAATGTACTACAAAGCAGATCCATTCCATTCCATTCCATTGTTTCCTTTACAAATCCAAGTCCTAGGTATTAATACAAACAATCAAAGTTGCAGAATCATTTGGCCACCATCTACTTTTAGTTACTTATATCAATTTAAGCTATAGAATTTAAAGCTGCATGCCTGACAATTTGATTAGTTTGAATCAATAGCCTCACCCTCAAGAGAAGTAGCTGTAGCACAAATCACAATTCAAAACCATTTACTTCTTGAAATATTGAACTGGAAACTTGGCTGAATTGAATTTTTATTTCTATGCTGCTATAGTCCAGTATGTCAATCACAAAGTCATTTCACTGCATATCAGGAGATAAGAACAAGTAACAATTATTTTAAAAACTGAATAGAGGTCACAAGTGCTAGGTTTCTCTTAGGCTTTCTTTGTCTATATGGGAAGGAGACTTAAATGACCATTGGGGATCATAATTTCTGGCAAAAATAATATGCTCGATCAAATGATCTTCAATATTTCCCATACTCACCAAAAATATTGATGTATTTATTTCAGTTAATAACATCTTTGGTTAACCTTTAGTAATGAGTTTAGCCACAACTCGAAACTGTGTAGTTTTGGAATTAATTTTTAAACTTTAACAAAAGCCAGAACTAACTAAAAGCATCTACATATTTGGATTTTACTGTATCTTATGCAAAAAGAAATCGGAGTCATGGTCACACAGATTGTGCTCGTTGCTGAAGAGGATGGATATTGTGGACAATGGTTAAGAGCTGGAGAAAACAGAATTGGAGAGGTGGATGTAGTTTCTCATTGTGATACTGGAAAACTGAAAATGTATGCCACAAAGTTATATTTCACTTTGATTGTGTTACAGTTCAAGTCATCAGGTCTATATACTGCTTTCGTGAAGTGTTATGGCTATACCTCTGACTGTCTCTTCACTTGTTACTTACTTTCTTCCTCCTGAGATCTAGATTAAATTTTTTCATCGCCTTTTTTGCCTTTACCTTCTTCAGTAATCTTTCAATTTACTTCAATTCAGGAATGTTTAAACAGATTGCTTCTGTTCTCCAAAGCTTCTCTGCAATATCTTTTCTCTGAATCTGCTCTACATAATTTTCAAATTTATCTTTGATTTAATCTTGCTACTCTGCATACCTCGCAAAACACACCAAGGCATGTGCAGAGCACATTTTGTTATGAAGTGCACAGTAGCCCATTCAAGAGGTAGACCTGGTGAGCATTTCTTTTAAAATAGTAAGACTATAGTCATAACTATTTTACTGACTGCTATAGGTCAAACCTGATGCAGACATTCCAACGTTGCTGCAGTGACACAGCTGGGCTTTGGCCAATATACCTAAAAACTGTGAAAGAGTTAAAAAAAATCAAGCTACGTAAGCCCTGCAAGGAGCTGTCCTGTGGTTTTCATCTTATTCCCCACAGATTTATGTAAAACCCAAGTGTGCCATTTTGTGCAAATGGTTTGTGACAAGGTTCAGTTCCTGTACTGGAAGTCATTTATCTTCATCAGAGGTGATGAAATGATCCCTGACTCTTGATTATACTTACCATGTGTCTCCAAAGGCGTCAGAAGGTTGAAAATGCAAGCAAAAATATAATGAGACTTCTGTAAAAGATATCTAACACTATGCGCTCTAATTTAAGAAGAACTTGACAAATATTCTCCACAGAATTGTTGCTGATAGAATTAAAGCAGACTTTTCCTTATGTGGCATGGGTAGTTTGGGAGGGATTTTACACCTCATGCCTAATGGGGTTATAATCTGAAGACCCATAAGCCATGCTCAGCTGTTTATGATGTAGATAAATTATATTAATTATATTGTTCAGCATCACTTTATAAGGATAGGCAGAATTACATTGAAGACATAGTCCAGACCTTTCCTAAGCTCCAACAACATCTTCCATATGTTAATAGACTCAATTAGTATGATCACTTTAAAAGTGTACCAAATCCTTGCAATTAAAGTTGTGTAAATTCTTTTGTCATATGGTAGTTGAGTAGCCTTTACTGATTAAATCTTACAACACAAGTAATAACATAATTATCCCCAGTATTGTTTAGCAAGTGACGTTCTGAGGATCATAATGAAATAACTGGGCTGTGCAATCAGAGTGTAATGACTATAACATTGATACAAACTTGAAGCTGGGATTATATCACTAAAGTACAAAAACTACAGAAATTGAATGGACAAAACTTAATAAGATATTTGCCAGGCATAACGAATAAAAACTGTGCTTCTCTGTCTGAACACCATATTTAAATAGATTAACTAAGCAAAGGTATCAATTTCAATCTGGTAGAGGAATACCTGGAAACTCACAGCAAAGTCAATCAGCATCTGTGACATTTTGAGTCTTACCCTTGATCAAAACTATGATGAGTATGAACCAGAAGTGTTGACCACCTGTTTCTTCACAGATGCTGACTATCCTATTGTGTGTTACCAGCTTTTTTTTTTGGTTTCAGGTCTCCAGTATCTGCTTTTTACTTATGGAGTGTCTCACTTGCAATTTTCTGGGAAGTGTTTTGGGGGTGGGTGGAGGGGGGTTGGCGGGTGGTGAGCTGGTGTGCTTGGGCCTCATCTTATCCAGATGTTCCAGAAAGACTGGAAATCTACAATGCTGGAAATTGAACTTGTATTCAACCTCTCCGTCTTTTTGTATCCAGCCAGCTGTGACAACAAGCTAATTCGAATACACAGGGGTAAATTTTCATCTGCATTACGTCTGGCAGCCTGTCATCTGCTGAGGGTATACTTTGAGAATTGGGGCACACATTTATCCCATTATGTTTGAAACTGTTTAGTCTTGGAAATGGTTGCTGCCAATATTAACACGTCACATTTCACCAGCACATAAGAAATTCCTCAACCTGCCACTTTAACAGAGGCACTGACCTATTTAAAATTTAGTAGATTAAGGCCTGCAGGTAAACGCCTACATTAAGTTAATAGCAGCATGCCATGCATTTGCCTGCTAATAATGCCAACTATTAATTTCGAGCTTACAGCTCTTGTCATAATACTAATCTTAAATCTCGTCTTCATAATGCATGGAGATAGGAGGAACCTTTTTGACATCTGAGGTATAGGATGAAGTAGCTGCTGCTTCTATCCAGATAATACTGAGGGTGTGCATCCTGGTGTAAGTACTAGGATGTGCTCTTCTGAACCTCTGCCATTGACCTTACCGAAGTGAGCAGGATCAGGGGGTGGTTCCTTGATTTACATGTGAATGGCAGGTGCCCAAGTCACCAACGTCACAACTAGGGTGCTACCTGGACCAATAGCCACAATTTCCAGTATAACGCTGGTTCTAGAAGGTGCCGGTTTATACACAGAAAGAATTTTAAGGTGGCCAAAGTGTGACAGGGCGTGTTTATATAATTAAGAATTTCCCTTTTCTTTTGTGTGCATGTGGTGGCCGGGTTGGCAGACCAAGGGTACGGCAGGGGTGTCTTAGTCCAAGCCATCATTTGACTTGAATCCCAAGGTGGAACTCATCTCTGCCATCTGGTGGGCTGGCATGCCACACTTCCAGTGGTCACACCCACATTCTCCTGTATGAAAGGCCTTATTTAGGCCAGAAAGAGGTCCTTTTCCCATTAGGCCAAATAGAAAATCCAGAGCATACGCTGGGTCCTGATATAATTTACAGCCATCCTGCCACATTTCAGACAGTTATGCAGTGGTGCATGAGCAGTGTCACAAATGTTTAGCCCCATATTGAGTAACTTTGTTACTTTAAGGGCTAATGTGCCACAGCTGGTCAATTCTGAACCTTATTCCACATATAGACACTGTGAAAGAGTGATGTGATTTAATTTTGATCTTATTATCTTGAAAATAAAAGTTTCACTGAGATGCTTCCTCTTTGCATTTTCTATATTCAGGATTTTTTTCAACAGTTCGAGAGGTATGACTTTTAATTTAAAATATAGGTTACTGTTACACTACTCTGCATATTGGAGTTAGCCGGCTGTTTGGAAAATTGATTCCAAACTAATGGTTTTGACAATGTTCTTTTCTATTTATAATTGTCAAAATATCTTGCAGGGCACTTTTAACTTGAATGCATGACATATTTCAAGTATTATTGTGCGTATGGTTTTTGATACATATATACGCACACAGGAGATATATTTTTAAATACTGGAATTAAAACAATATTCTGAAACAAGATATTTCAGGCAGAATCTGAGCAACACATAACTGCAGTTTAATGATTTTAATCATTATATGAAAGCCCTTAAAGTCAAAAAATGTCAAAAGCATTTGCTTTCAACATCCCTTATGTCTCAATAGTTAACTGCACTGCTTGCTGCAGTATTGAGTCAAACAATCCAGGAAGGTACTAAGTTTGATCTGCAGTCTGTGTCAAGTTAGCTGATCTCAGTTGGAAAGGCAATTAAGATACTCAAAATGATCTCAACATCTCTGGAATAAGGAGAAGTAAAATAGGCAGGTTTTCTGCCCATTGATTATTATCCATGTAATGCTCCTGGCAAATGTGTATGTTAATAGTATTTGAGAGGAGGGTCAAGTTCTACTGGTTGCTACTCATAGTGGAATAGTGTGCTGATGTTCACTATAAGGGTTCTTCTACCAAGTGGAGAAAATTGGCAAGAAAATTGAAGACCAAAAAACCACTTGCTTTGAAGTAATTTATAGTGTGCACAGTGCAGATTAATTTCATTTGCTCCTGGTTCATATACTTGTGGAATTACCTTTACCCTTCAATCCTCAATCCCTGGCAATCAGCAGATATGCCAGTACAGTGGCATGATGCACTTACTGAACCAGATCTCTGCCACTAGGACTTTAAACCGGGTGAATGAGTGGGCCAGTGGTCTAGCACTGCCACTTAAGTACTAGTGAAGGAAGGTTCTGCAGCTGCACTTTTCCCCACTAGTTTGGAACAAACTACACTTCGTAAATTATCTTGAAAATAAATTGAGCATGGTGCAGGCTAATCCATATATCACACAGCAGGTTTCAGATCAGATGTACAGTTAACGAGCATATTTGTAAAACCTCATATTATGTAGTATCCATACTATTACAAATTTACTGATTTACTTACTTTTATCCATGATTACAAGCTCTACAAATACATTGTGGTCTCTATTTCCAGAAGACTGCATAGTCAGTATTTCTGAATGTTGATTTTCTTTTATTTGAAACCATTAAATTGGTTAGTTTAATCACTTTAAGTGTTTTCCATAACTATAGGTTTGCTAAAATAATTGAAGCCAGTAATGATTTCAAATTCAGTTGAACTGATGGCCGTGCCCTCAGAATCACACTTTAACACATTTCCGTGGTATTTTAAAATATTCCAAAAGCAACATAGAACTGTTCAGTTTAGAAGTATTGAGGGTAGGCATGGAGAAAATGTACACAGCATTCTGTGTGTGGCCTCTGCTACTCTAACGTTTTGCTTGTATCGTAACAGAATACAATAAGGCATGAACTTCTATGAAGGCAAAAGAGAACTATGGGCCGGGGAAAAAAATTGCACATTGACTTCTGAGAATGGACTCAGGCATGCACTGGCCTGGAACAAAAGCATCTGACAGGGGTTAACAATGGTGGCATCGTCCACCTCCTAAAGAAAGTTGATAGTTAATTGCACAAGACAGAATTATTTTTTTTACACACATCAGCCCCTTGCTTCACTTGCTGCATGCAGAGTGCAGTCAGTTATACAAAACTATTCTTAAGGAACAATTACACCAAGGGGAAAAAAAACTGTGAAAATGGTAATTTCACCAGCTAATGAGCTACAGGCTGCCCTGCTTGTCTCTCGCCTGCCAATCTGCAGTGAGCCTTGACTCAAATGAAAGAAAATGCCGCAGAGTTCAGGAGAACTTGAGCAACATCTCAGCAGGCAGTAATTCATCTGAGAAGAAAGAAAATCACAGTATAGTCAAGCCATGCAGTAGGTCTTAGCATGTTAAACGTAGCAATAGACTTCTAGATCCCTGTTGGATATTTTCATGAGTGTGACTATAAACTGAATATTTCCTAAAGTTTATTTTAAAAAATTCCCTTCACTAAGATATGCTTTTCCCTAATATAAACAGCTACTTATCATAACCTGTATCATAATAACATTTATATATATATAATATATAAGTATATACATGAAACCACCATGTTGGAACATGGGCTTTGTTAAGCTGCAGTATATGTGACAGCATATCTGAATTCAAAATAAATTGTCTCTGTTTGCACACGTAAGAAGTTTAATTATCTGGCACTAATATATTCAAACTAGTTTCACTTGGTTTAAAATTTTAGTGTCTTCAGTACCATAAATTTTAAATACTGCAGTATATTTAGGAACTGGGTGGTCCAATGCATTAGAACAACAGACTTATCCCGGGACCTAGATCTGAATCCAGTTCTAAGCAATGATATGAGTCTTGTTCTGATGGCAATTAAGGAATCTGGATTATCCTAACCAAGTTCACAATTCATTCACTGTCTCACTCACAAAAGTTCTAGGGCTGGTTGGCATTGAAAGTGAAAAATCCACACTGGTGCTAAAGAAAGTGTGCATTTGAGATTGGTGTTTACATATATTGTTGCAACAAGCACTCAGGAAACTTTGCTATGCTCTACCTGATCTAGGATTAATTAATGCTGACATCAGTTGCTAAAAATGGAAAAAGTATTCGGGACACCATCGCTTGCCTTGTTAGGTTTCTTTATCAATAGAAGACTGTTGAAATTAGAGGGCATAGGCAACTTTGGGTAATGTTTTGACTTTCTGTAACATTAAAATATAATATATATACTTAATTTGGTTGAGCATGAGCAGTTATTTCTCCCATAAAGCACACAATTAGATATCTCTTCTCCCTATGATTGACTAATAAACTGAATAATATCTTCGCATTTTCTTAACGAGGTACCATTTCCTAGGTTACATCCTGTCACAGTCACACACCCCATAAGCCATTCATTCATAAATCTTAAGCACTCCAATCAGTGCATATAGGGCCAAACTGTTCTCCTATGGTCATTGCATAAGTGTGAATAATTAAACTGACAATGAACAACTTACAAACCAAGGCTTTCTTCCTCCTAAATTTATTCATTTTGGAATGAAGTAAATCTACTGTAGATTTATTACAATGGTGTGGTCTGTCTGGATTTTTTCACATAGACATTACAATACAGTTGCCAATGGCACAATGGGAATTCTTGCTAAATGACACAACTGTGATCGAACTGTTAATTAACATCTAAACTGTAAGTCCAAGCAGGTCCTTTTCTGAAAATTTTTACCAATTATACTATAATATCAAGGAGCCCGGGATGCCAGCAAAGTACAAAACCAAAGTATCAGGAGCCACTTTCTGAGTCCTACTGATACAAAATGGTTATAATGTAACATTCAGCTAAGTGCTTCTTATTCTTGTCAACAAGTCAAAATGTTTGCATTTAAAATAAACAGACTGAAGTGGATTTACAGTAAACCAGTGAAACTAACATATACTTATTTCACAAGATCGTAAAAATGACGGCAGTGATTGAGTATACACCCTAGAACTTAGTCAGAAAGTTAAAGAATGTTGTAAAGGGATGAGTCGACTTAATTTGGTTAGATATGGGTGATGATGTGGGTGCAGTAACAAAGAGACTACTGTCTAAGTTTGGCATTGGTTTTCTGAAATGCACAATCACTAACCAGTTTCTGATCACAGATGCAGCCTTAGGCAAAAAAAAACACATTTTGTGAAACCTTTTCTCATGCTTTGCACTGTTTTATTAATGCACACATCTTACCTTCTACTTTGCTTGGCTTCCTTTTATGTACCCAAGTTATACAGAAACTAATAAATATTCACCATGGCATGTAGAAACAATAGCCAAATCTTTTATTAAAAGTAATAAGACTTATATTTGCACTTTCATTTTATCTATGTAACAGTTGCTTAAACTATTTTTTAGCCCAGGGGCCAGAGACCAGCTGTGTTTGCTGTTACCTAGACATTTTACAAGAGTTTTGTAATTTTCTTCTATTATCTTTATTGACTGTCCTTATCTTCTGTCTCATCCATAAAAAAATTATAGTCCTGTGGTTTAACAGGCGTCTACTACTACTGTTACAATTGGTTTTTACCTCACGGGTTGTTTCACAGTTTCAGCAAAGTACAAAACCTCTCAACACATTGACATTTAACTTCTCCATAAAGCCCAGTTGGTATCTGTTCCTTAAAGGGGATTTGATGTTTAGTAAACTGTCTTGTGAGACAATTTAGCCAGAACACAATCATTAGTGTTGGTGAAATTGTATCACTGAATGCACAAAAAATGTAAAGTATAGTTAGTAATGTGAAAATAGCATTGCAAAATTTTGGCATTGAAGTAAATATAGCATCTGTTGTGACAGTGTTCCCAATGGACAACATGATGATATTGCAAAAGAGTTTTCACAGCTCAAATATTCCTGCACTTGCCCAAATTCTTTCCAATGAACTCAAAATACTAGATTCCTAAGCACAACTCCACAATAAATGTACCATACAGAATGCACCAAAATAAATTTATCATATATAACCATTTTAGCTGACAAAGTACTAAAAGTTTGCATGTAAAGCTATTAGCCTAACTGAAATGTTCTTTTTAAATTCTGTAACCAATGATATATACCTGTTACTAATATGAAACTGAATTTACCACACCCTAATTTCAATTTTTTACTGAATAAGGAAATAAACTAAAATTAATTGGGAATCAACTAGCCCAATGAGTGTTGGGTAAATTGCATCTACATAAAATGGATATTCACTTCACAACATGACTATTAATCATTTCACAATAAATCAGTATCAGGCTCATATAAAATGTCACAAATTTTTCAAGAAAACTTCTGCTGACATCCTATTTATAATGTACCATCGATGATCATTTGCAATGAGTAATTCTCAATTCCACACCAGGGTTATACTTGTGTTATTTTACCTTCTGACCATAATGAGAAAACAGAACTTTTGTAGCCATGTTCTAATTCTAACCAAATGCCTAGTTTTTACTCAATGAATTATTACAAAACTACATGACCTGTGTAAGCATTTGGGATTTCAGTGATTACATTTATTTTTTCATTTACCATTTTTCTTTTAGAAAAAAAATTTGAAAGATTTGATGAAACATAGAATCTATGCTGGGATGGGAAGGCTGCACAGAGGCCTTATATTTATAGATAACGACTCAGTGGGCGCCACAAGGAGGGGCAGACCCCTCAGAATCAGCTTGATGTGAAGCTTTTTTTCTCTCCTTGTCACATGTAATTCAACACTGTAAGATATATGAACTATAACTCTCTCCTACCATCAAGAAAAATCTACTTCTTTGCACGGATTGAAATGAGATCTCTCATACAGCCTTTATGCAGTGGCTTTCTGATCATTATGAATCACTAAACAATACTGCATTAAGCTTTAAATATTTACTTTTGCAGAAGCAGAATTTTTCAGCACGTAGCATCAGTTACAAGGATCTCCTATGCTGGTTACTTTTTTGGAGTTGGGAATAAAGAATGACCAGAGCTTAAAATGTTATACTTCTGTGCTTTGGAAACACGAAGATTTTGGACAAGACTTAAAAGCCAACCACAAATTATTTTATGGGATGAGGCCTGACATGAACACAAGCATTATGAGGTATTATGATTCAAATAATCTTTTACAACTCTTTTTCACATTTTCCTGACATCAACAAGGATAATGATTCTGGAATATTCCTTGACTAGTTAGACTACCATTTTAGTGAGAACTCAAAATAAGCCAGAATTCTAAATTTAAAAAGTGTGGAGCACTCGTTGCTAAAATTAAAATAGACCTTTTGAACATGCGCAGTTTGGGGCAGGTCGCTTTGGAATTTTTGTTGCTGTGCTGTCATTTTGTCTGCTGCTGTAAGTCCACATTCGAGTAGACAGTATACAACAGTGCAAACTTTTTGAAAGCTTTATTTTTTAAAAATTCTGAGTTTTCTTCCTCAGTTGATACTCTGAAAACAGTAGCTTTAAAATATTTACTAACTGTGGTTACTGGGAATGTAGTTGTCCATAAATTTAGCATTTTAATTTCTGCTAATGTCACTTTCAAAATGCTGAATAAAATCTTTTGGAGATTAAAGTTGGTAAGTATTGTGATACTGCCACATTCCCATAGTCCAGACTAAAATCAAATATTTAATAGCAATAGTATTTTCTTCTAGTTTCACATTTGATACGATACTTGTGGTATAAACAGAATACTGGACGTGAATTCATTGATTATATAACTTATTCTGTTCATAATTTACAGAATTTACAGAACTCACATGCATATGAATTGTTTGTTCTCTTCTATCCTGGACCAGATTTTGTAATCAATGGTTTGCTACTGAGCATCCTCTCTCTCCCAGATCCAATTACCCACAGTACAGATTTTACACAAATACACCAAACACACTTACAAACGTGTACACACACACACACACACACTCCCCCCGACCGCACCCCCCTCCATACACGCACACGAAAGAGATTACAATACATATATATTAAGGCCCTAAAGGGGTTGCTTAGAGTGAAGCAGCCCCAGAGTGACACCTAATGTCCCAGCACAGCAATACCACCATCACCCCCACCTCCCCTGCCCCAACCCTGGCCCCCACACGCACAAATACAGGCAGTCTGACTGTTACTAGTGCCCAGCTAGTCCACAGATCATCTGACAGTATACAGTATACAGAAACAAGCATATTTAGTATGAGTATCAAACTCCATTTTCTCATCCGTAAATTTGCAAGTTGAGCCATATTTGTCTCCAATGCCAATAAACTCCTTTCACATACACAAGTATAAATATATATATATATATATATGCATATACAAATACACACACACCTATACATATACTCACACAAATATATATATACACACACACATGCACACATGCACACATACACACACATATGTACACAAGCAAACCCTAGGTCATGCAATTCATTACAAGGAAGAGATGCTTCACGACAAAAGCTTTCTCTCAGCACTAACTGTAGGGGCAATAAATAAAGCATAACAAAAATGACTCATTGATTTAAAGCTAAACCACTCTTTGATGGTATTGTGTGATTTGTTTTCAAGTGCAGTAATTTGTACTAATTGGGAATTATTGGGGGTTTTAGACTCACAGCATTTATTCATTAATCTATTGCATTTATCTGAGTAATGTTCAAGGTTGGAAGATAGTGAATGTTAGCAAGATTTCATTGAATTTGGTTGCCTGCATTGTCACTGCACAGGTCTTAACAAATGGCCAGCATGGCAGCACTATATGATTTCTTGAAGTAGAGGCAGTAAAGACAAAGGAGAAAGGATACATGATGCAATAATGGGATTCTAACAAACAAAAACCTCTATTCCCAGCTAGAGAGTGGATGCAATGTATGAAACTAAATTGTAACCAAACAATGCCCATGCTGGGCTGCTGGTCATGAGAAACTGAACCCACTTTTACCTGATTGTAAAGTACATTTGGTGCGTTCTAATTTTGCAAATTTATCTTTTAGTCTTACTTTCATAACTAACATAAAACTATTTGTGCAATTAAAAATAAACTGGTTTGTTGAATAAAACAATTGGTTTACACAGATATTATTGATTACATTGACCAGACATCTCTCTTGTTTTCCCTCCTAGCTGTCTTCTTCTTTCATTTTCTTTATTTGATTTTTCATGCTTTTTTTTGTACTTTCTGAAAACTGTTCTTGAAGCTAACTTACTTTAGTAACCATAGTTCCACTCATCACCGGCTGTATTCCAAATCAGCAATCCCTCTTTTCAGATCCCATTGTATTTGTCCCTTGTCTTTCCTTCTCTTCCATTAATTCTCTTGCTGCATCTTTACTATTTTAAATCAAACCATCACCATGTTGTTGTATTCATTATTCCCACATAAACTTCAAATTCTCACTGACTAAAAATGTTCATCAAAAAGCAGCAGACATTGACTGTAAAACATCTGGCCAGCTGTACACACCATCGATCACTAATTGCTGTCCCGCAAAAGGAGGAATCAAAAGCTCCATTAGTGTTGTGGAGTGTCTCCCCTTCCTCAGTGAAGCACACTCATGCTCATTGTTGTCTGGGAGGGCCCTTGACAGAGGGAGTCATTGACTTTTTTTCACAGGCTTGCCTGCAGAGTGGGCTGTGTGAAGTGTTATCAAGGCGTTGGTTGTGCATGTGTATAGTTGATGTTTAAACGTGATCCATTTGCCTACTCAAAAAATAGATTTCACAGCCAGCCTTGGGAAATGAGGGTTTTCTCACACTCTTTCTCATCTATCTGTTAGGTATCAAGCTACAAATTTCATTCTGACATTTATACATGTATGACCCATTATGTTCTCCATACACATAAAAGCCCATTGCCATTTGTATTAAATATCAATTTGAACAAAAGCTATTTAAAAAAGTCAATTGTACTGAAAAATTACCTAAAACTGTTCTTATCATTTAGATCCAATGACTTGCAGTATAGAGCAAGCAACAAAATATATGCTTATTCTCAACAGCATATATTTGAGAAATAAACATGCAAGACATCAGGACCAGGAACAAGCTTGCAACATATTTTTTTCCTAGCCAGTCAAAGATGACAAGTGTGTGTTCAAATTAGAATTTCTTCCCTTAGCATGGAGTTTCTTACCAATCAGATTGTAAGTCATGATCTCTGGTCTTTTATTCATTTAGTGTAAATATTTATTTAATATTCACTGCAGTCTTACTCCAATTCAGTTTAGAACAAGGCAGTCTTTGAACCAATTAGAGGAAAGGACACCAACGCTGATATCATGGAACCAAGGGCCAATACATTTCTGGACTTGATGCTGTATTTTAAAAGCAGTATTTGCATCTTTATTATATTTGAAGATCAAAGTTTACATACTAACACTTTTTTAAAAAGTCATGTTACTATTCAGAACTACCTAAGGGTTTAATTAGTTTGTACTGTTGGTGAGCATACAGCTGCCTGACCTACAGCTCCCCCTCTCACCTAAAGTATGATACTCTTGTCTGATATCCAACCCACTCTCTTACATTCTTTTATCTAAATCTGGTAAAATAATTTACTCGAATATACCCTATTCCTGCATCTAGTACCTTACTCACGCAAATGGTTATTTTAATCAACAATGTACGGCCTACACACACCCCATGTAATGATGCCATAAATTGACGGGAATTATTCCACATTTAAAAGCAGGGGAACCAAAATTGCAAAAGCTACTTAAGAATGCACAAATAATGAACAAAACATGAGCAACAGGTCGTCAAGCTTTTGAGACAACTTATGTAGGAAATTAATGTGACCTTTTTTCCAGCAGTGTCCTGCACTGCCAGGACTCATCATACATTTCAAATGTAATCCAATTTGCCTGTCGTTTTCCCAATAAGGCTCTTTCGGTATTGCGCCAATGCTATTTCTGCTTTTCCATCAGCAAGTTCACGACCTCTCCCTGCCCTCTTGATGACAGTTCATGCCTCAGGATTAAAAACTGCAAGCTCCCAGTGCATTAATTCTACAATTCATCATTCTAGTGCAAAAGGACAGTGTGCAATGACTTCCCCGAAGATGTTTCAAAATTGGTTCCCAACACATCAACCTCACGTTAACAAATACTCAAGTTAACCTCGCTCTATAGCAAAGGAAACAAGACAAGTCAAGGCGAATGATAATCAAAGAACCACAGATAAATGTGATCATTCAATTTTAATTTATTTCTGTTATTATTAATTAATTAAACTTGTTTCCTGTCCCGGCCGTAGTCTAAACGTTATTGAAGCCAAGTTTAGGTGCAATATCGATCTTGTGGGTGTCGTTAGTCTGAACAAGCAACCTGAAAATGCACTATTTCCTATTGTTTTTATCTGCGGTGAGTCTTCCTTGACAGCACCAGGATTTTCATTATCTGGCCACCCAAACCACCAGTTTAATCACCAATCCTGAAATGTTTGTTCCAATTCACTTGTGTGGCAATCTACAGTGCAGGGATTATACACACCTCATATAGAGAGATACAGACAGGGAAGAATAAAGTACTTTCAATAGATTGAGTTGTTCCGAGGATTTTCTTTTAGTTACACGAAACGTATCCAGTTGCAAGCGAGGAACCATTTACTTTGTGGCGCCCCATAATAAAAATATTATCAAATGTCTGGATTAGAGATGAGCTGTTTATAACTAACCGGAAGCTTTGCCTTGCATAATACTCCCGAGAGTTGTAAACCGAACCGCAACCGATTGGTTATAATGAGGCAAAAACCACTCCACAGAAAGAAAACCAGTGAAACGCCAATTCTTCTTGCAGTTGTTTACTTAATGTGCTGTCATGGTATCTGGGGGATTTGTTTCCTTTAAAATAAATCCACTGAAAGGAACTGAATCCGCCACCCCTTATGCTGAAAACGCCACAACAAGCAGGCACGCAACTCTGAAACCAGAATCTAAACCAGGCTGCCACATGAGCAGCTTTTTAACCAGCCTGCATTCCTTAGATCGGTTTCCTTTATGGAAATGTGGAGGGAAGGGGGAGGAAAAGCCAACAGTAATGTGCGAAATTCACTTCAGACAAAAGGATCCCAGGAGCATACTGAAATTCACACCGTCCAGCCTCCTTCCACGTCTGCCTTGGATGAGGGAATGGCGCAGAGCACACCAGCAGCTGATCGTGCTGCCGGGACAGGGCACACAGCGCGCACCGTCCCCACTGCACGACCAACACTTGGAGCCCCCGTCTCCTTCTAACGAGTGGCCCATGCCATGCAATATGCCAGCCGGTTCCCTTTAACAAAACGTTCATTGAGCACTTCACGCCTGCTGATGTGTACCGGCCATCATTGCGCACAGTCATGATTCACAAAGCTAAGGAATCAGTACGTGGAATTTCAGCCATCGCTACATTATTAATATCACCAAAGTCCAGTGCTAGATCTGTGCTGGGATTGTAACTGGGCGGTAGAAATGTGAAACTGATGGTTTACATTTTGTACGTTTATCAATTTCATTATGTTGCGTTACTCGGGAATTTGTAATTCCAGAATCAAATAAAAGCATACATAATATAAATTTAAGCAAAACACTATCACTTTTTATTTTTAAAAATAAATCCATTTTAGGATTCCTCCCGTATTAGGATGTCTTTCAGCAAATTATAGCGAAAATAAAATTGACGTTTTCAGTTTTAGAAAATGAAACCCTGAAAAGCCCTGGACGGTATTTTTTTTTAAAGTTTTACTACTGGATGCAACACAAATCATCAAAAGTTTTGTGATTAAATATCGTGTTTGCGTTTAATTTTGTATAATACATCTTTTTAACATGTATATCAAAACACTTAATTCATGGTTATGATGAGATCAGAATACTTGATAAATTTGAATTCTTAGCCTTTTATTAAATGGGCATAGATTAGAGGATGCACCTTTGTTTAAAATATTATTTCTCCAAATATGCATTTGGGACATTATATATACAAGTTGGGTTCCAATGTAAAAATTGACAATGCAGTATTTTTATGGTTTTTATGGTTGACTCAGCTTTATATGAACAAATGGTTAAATTATATGCTGAGGTTAAACACTCAAGCTGTGCACACTTTCTGTGAATCTGCTGGCAAAGTGGCATTGGTGATGTCTAATTACAGGATTCCGCCCAGGAAAGCTGGGTGTTGTTTTATGAAGTTTTAGGGAAGATCAAACAATGAAAATAAACACTCCATCGGTTTGCCAGAACAATAAATAACAGAAATGACGTGAAATTTGGCACAGGCCTTATAATGGGAAAATTTAGGCTGAGCTCTGATTTGAAGTAAAACAATTTTCTCAAAGTGAGACAACCTAGTCGTGTTACCGTCGCTTCTGGGTCTGGTCGCAGCTCTACCACTCTCGCTGATGCAGATCTGTGATATTCACTCGGAACATTTTCGGAAGGCGGCAGCGGCGAGTTTAGCGCAGGAAACCTTACTCTAACTACAGTGATTGTGTTCGTGGGGAGAATTTTAATTGTACCCTGTTAACCGACGGCCCAGTGCCTTTTGACTACTCTGGCAGTTTAACAGAATACAAAATATAGAACAGCTTACAACAGTGAGAATCTGCCGGAATTGACATATTGCTCGGTGATAGATGAAGCTATGGAGCAAATCCCACAATTTCTAGCTGTCACAGTCAGCTACTGAATATAGCTGTTTAATGTGGTGGGTGTGTGGAAGATAATTACAATCTATGCTGTAGCTCACAACCATTGCACTATATGGAAATCAAGACCCAGGAGCGCTATCATTCCTCTGCAACTATAAAATCTCACTATTGAGTAAACGTCTTTGTGAAGTTCCATGTTTATCCGCTGATTGGTTTACTTTTACATACTGTCTAGTTGAAAGATTGAGACCAATTGAAGAGTTATCGAAGGCATCATGGACGCCAACAGTCCAAACTGATTTGGGAGCAACAAATAGTTAAACGGCACTCTGACCACTTTTTAAGCGCACACGGACAAAATGTAAACTTGTCTAACACTGAACGCAAGTTGCAATGAGTATAACTGCCTACAAAGTTCCGAGAATTTTCCTTGTACCTTGGTTGTAAGAGGCAACCTACATACGCTTTGGCAGCTATTTCCAGTCTATACACATTCCAGTCAACTTAGTTTCTCCATAACAAGGCCAATCGAGACAAGACTTGTTATTAATGAATATTTATCGTTACGGATACCAAACTCTGATTGGCATTCATAGGTGACCGATTGCATAATTGGTTAAAAAAAACTCTAAAATTCTAACCACTTTGATTCAAAATGATTCAGGTTTCTAAACCATCCCTGTGTAATTCTTAAGAGAATGGAAGACGCCAATGCCTGCAGATAAGCCCCATATAAAACGCCCCTATCTTCCGTCACGAGAAATTGCTTGTTACTTTGTTTACTTCTAAACTCGGGAATTACAATATTTAAAAAAAACTCCTGCACTTCCAACGTCGTTCCAAAGATCCGGGCTTCCCAGCTTATCCCTCACTATCTTGTTTAAATTAGCAGCGACTGAACAATGGTGCAGTGTAGGGGGCAACACAGCGGATCATGGAAATGCATCGGTCCTTCTTACTGACTAGTGGCCTCGACATGTAAGAGAAAACTCCGGGAGGTTGGGCTCTAACTGCCAGGTACAGGCAGGTTTGCCCGATTGTGAGGGCCGATCGCAAACTTCGTTCGCAAGATTTTCTCAGCCCCACAAAAACATAAGCGCAGTCAGACTGCAACCCTCAGAATGTACATTCCAGTAATTTTTGCCCCGATCGGCAACACTCTTGCACAAAAAACTGTTCTACATACTCGAAATTTCAACCTGACCATTTCCTCCGAGTATAGAATACATACGGTGCAACTATCTAAACGTTAACGATATGCATCCTTGTATTACACAGGAAAGGCTATCAGAAAGCAGCAAATATGAAGTAATGAACTCGAAGACACAAGTTTATGCAGTAACTGTTTCCATATACACTACAGGTCCGTAACAGAGTGGCTTGGATTGAATAGATGGAGTTACTCGTATAACATAAGGAAAAATAATGTGCATCGCTGTTTTCCTATCAGGTGGAGTCATGTATTTGCCGCGATATTGTTGCCTTTTCCGTCCCCCTGTATGAATCCAATGGAAATTGTTGCGTTTCATCAAATGATAAGAGTAATGGGACCTCTGAAAGGCTGTCCTACCTTCAACAGCCATGGCTAGCGGGAAGAAGAAGTACAAAAGCACCGAGATATCCATAATGTTAACGTTGGCCACTTCCCCACTGCTCGCCTCGTCTTATTCCAGTGCCGAGCTCACACTGCTCTCTCGATCGCTCTGGCACTTGGTCAGAAATCAGGAGTGAATGAGTGCGGCTTGCTGGGAAAGCCACTCGGGCTGTCAATCAGAGGGGCCAGTCCGCCCACAGGCTCAGCGATTCATTGCTGCACCCGAGAGGCTGCTCCCGGGTCGGGATTGTGTGGACTGAGCGCCTCCTAACGGCCTCCACCATCTTCAGCAGCCAAGTAGCACAGCAAACTGAACCAGAACCGGACAAATGGACACCAGCTCTTCAATATCAAAACTAACCTGCAGGGCTTCACACGGATTTATTGATGTCTTACTCGAATCACTGAAGGTCGCACAGATATTACTGATTTTTTGACTACAGCACAGTGTATAAAAGGTATTGACAGGTAGGTCATTACACAGGGAGACAGGTGATTTATTTATCGATCTCATCCGTTTACTTGTCATATTGGCTTCGCACCAAGCTTGGAATCTTGAAAACCCAGCCGCTGCTTCGTCAGGCTGTTACACTGCTTCGCTAAAGTACCTTTTATGCATTTAAAAATTACATAGTCCGCGATTTATAAAAGAACCAGTATTTTCCCGAAATATATAAATACTGTATATATCGTTAACAATAATCAGACCCCAAGTCTGAAGGTTGCAATTACTGTAAAAATATAACAAGTGGTGTTTTAACAAGGAACGCACATCTGTTCAGGTGCAAAACAAACTTGTCGGTCTTTGACGCTCGATTTAATTATAGTCTTTAATAGTTGCAAACTGAAAATAGTGCAGGAACTGAACATTTAACTGTTCAGATTGTTCAGCGCATTATCCTTTCCACAATATTTTGTGCCTTTTGTTGAAAGATACAGAACACTGTAACTGGCTTTGCAAGTATTAAAGATTATTTTCCACCATTTGACAGTGTTCACAGCTCATGTTTCCTCTTTTTTCAGGAATTTGTTTTTTGTAGAGTTTAACGATCGAAACAGTGGTTGAGTGTGATATTCCTGAGAACTATATGGTAAAATCCTAATCATTCGGAGGAACAATAGAAAGCCTGCAAATAGCATCAACCTTATAATAATGATCCTTTCGAAGCAGTTAAGCTGACTTCATTGGCATAACTGGTGAAATATTCGGCGTCCGGCGGTGGACTGTAATTTCCTTGTAGGTAATGGTTCTACAAAAATGGAGAACATGTCGATTCGCCCTTAAGTTCCCGCCTTAGTAGTAAAAAATCCACTATACTTGCCTTGCTCTCCTTATCGACTTATTTTCTAGTTCGGCTAAATCAACCGCTGTTGCTGTGTGTGTGTGTGTTGCTGCACTGAGGCATGCAAACTTTACTGATATTTGGTGACAATTTGGAAAGTTTCGATATTTCCTGACATACCAATTTCCCTGTAAACTGTCTGCAAATCTTTTGCACATGGACAAATACAATCGTTAAAAACTAAGCACTGCCCGCATTACTGAATTCAGTGGATATTCATAGAAATGACAAGGACATTTATTTGTGAACGTTCCAAAGAGTAAATTCGCCTGGGCAAACAGGCTGATAAGGGACCCAGACCCGTATTGCTTCATGTTAACAATGGGGACAGTTTTGGAATGTGAATCCTGAAGTATGATATTGAGTCTGGCTGAGGTTTGGCAGGGAGAAAAATAACAGAATTTAAAATAAATGTTGGAGCTTGTCAGTAAAATGATAGTTCAGTAGAAAAAAAACATTTTATTGTACAATTAACAAATGGGAATTTATAGAAATAATAGAGGTAGATTTGGGCTTTAAAGTACATGCTTAATGGGCATACACTTAAGTGCAGTCGGCTGAATAAACAACTTACAGCAACTTTCAATTTGTTTTCAATTTATTAAGTGCAGTGATATCACAAGCATGGTCACGTCCATCCCTATTATACGGCAGCAAGTTTACTTAGAAGCATGTTTTTCTCATCCCAACCTAATCCGCCTAAACGTTCCATGCTATACATGTTCCACACCACATTATAGCAATATTATTTTTCTCCAACTTTAATGTATCACGGATGTCATTTCATGTAACCAGGTTGATGTTATAAATCATGCATTTAATGCTTAAATGTTATAACGCTGAATGACGTGATGTTAGCTGCTTTTGCTTTTTGTAAGGTATCATTGCATAGAAACGTGTATGTTCAGAGAACAGGTGTCAAAAGAAAAAAAAATCTGTGACTTCACCTTCATTGCTGTCAAGTTAATATGAATTCTTATTGTTCAAAGCTGGTGCAGTTCTAATTTTGAGCTAAAAGCTCACTTCTCTTTTTGGTCTCCACACAGGCCACTGTAATGCTGCATGACTTTCTTTTCTTTGACCTTTAGCAGAATGTAATTGTCCGTAACAAGCATCTTTTTCTTGCTAGTTTCTTTTCACACATTTGAGTATGGGAGGGAGTCTCAGAATAGTGCTCCCTATTCCTCTTGCCCATCCATTAACTCACTTCTACCGTTGCATTAGAATCGACACACCGAGGGGAATGTCCCCTAGTGTAAAGAGAAGCTTGACTATGTCATGGCATCTCTGAAGATTATATACATGTAAGGCCTGCATATTATGCTTTAATTTGACCTATTGAAATGTCACCTTAAACTCTCATGGAAATGATAGTTCATTTCAATTAAAACAGAAAATGGAAATAGTGTTTGCTGTTAAAATACTTCATAGATTCGCCCAGCAGAAGATTTGAAAGCAAAAAAAACTCAAAGCAGTCACGAGTGTGTTTTCCTTTACCTAAAAAGATTCCCTTACAAGGAGGGGGGAAATCGAAGCAAAGGTCTATGGAAAAGCACAGAAATAAATTATATAAATATCTGCAACCATCGTGAAAACTAATACTCTCCAGCATTTGGTTTCTCTTGGGACAAAGTGTGACATTACCCACACATATGTACAAAGTATGGCCCTGTTATTATCAATATTATACATTGCTGTAAGGTTTATTCATATTAAAGGGTTTTTTGCACCAACACACCTTATACTAGATTATTAGTTTAGACTATGTCGCAATTATTATCAATGGCTGGCATTGTTCTATAATTTATTCGTGAACATGTGCACATAAGCTACGTTATTATTTGTATGTATGTGCAATATAATCATTTACACGTATTTAGTTAAAGGCTTGTTGTTATTTTCACGTACATTTCCAGTAAAATTTGCAATTCCATGCAACCGAAATGAATTGTTAAAAAATATCCCTACTTCTGATGCTTTCATGACTCTGTAACTGCAGTTTCTACCCTGCTTCTGGGAAGCAATCAGACAGGTGAGCAACAACCTGGAAACGACTCATCATCTGGGACTCCATGAGTCACCTGAAAGCTGTATTCTTCCACACTACAAGGAGTTCGTCAAATATCTCTGACGTAAACTAGCAGCTCGCTGCTACATAGTCTTATCAGATTTTCAAACCATTTTAAAGCATAAATGTATCAACTGATAATTTGACACTTTACTACTCAAATATAGAGTAGCACACGGGCTTTAAAGATAAGGCTGAGTACTTATCAATTGTGACGGTTATACCGAGGTTGGTGTGTAATAGTTTTCCCTTGTTTAGTCCCATCCCAGTACTCTGTTACTTTATGTCAAAGTACAGATGACATTAACATTCGCTGATAGTGTTATTATTACAGACTACGAGGCTAACGTTCGTGCCGTTTCTTCCTCCTTTGGTTTACTTTTTCTCCACTCTCTCTCCCCTTTTCTCTGCGAGCGCATCTGTCTGTTGTTCAAGAACAGGTCGCTACCCGACAAATGAACCCACACACGGCATTCATCGCACGCTCGGGGTTTACAGGCGGCAACAACTCACGCATAACGCGCCATTTACATGGCAGAAAAGCGAAGCAAAACTAATTGAAACAGAGGACAATATATACCAAAATAGGCAACTTCAACATTCCGCCATGCAATGTTTGTGTACGAATAACATCTGTTAGGTGTATTCATATTCCCACAGGCAGTAAAGAAAAATAAATAAAATAAATATCTTTTTACTGTAAAAAAAAGGCCCGCGTTTAAACAACCATCCAACAAGTAAGCAGGTCATTTCTTATCAAGCAGTCTTCTTGCTGAGCTGAAGGTTAATGTCAGATACAAATGAACTGCAGGTTGAGCGGTCTGAGATGTTGCACAGACCTGTGAATTTAATCGGGAAGGGGAAAAGTTTTTTCACGGAAGCTGAAGGCAACAAAGTTGCAGCACCAACCTTTAAACTCTCAAAATTCTCTAATCGCTCGAATGCAAAAAAAGAAATGAAGTGGTTAAGTGTATAATCCACTCTGTTAAGCGAGTTGTGGCGACGCTGACTCTGGGAAAGATCTTTATTGCCAATCCGATTTTCACTTCAACCACTTGTGTAGCCTACAGCAACTTAAGATCCAGAGGTCTGGGGAAAATAAAGTTCATCTTCATACCCACGATGGTCGCTAAACTTTCGGTCAGAAGAATTCGGTAGCCATGAATTCCCTGATCGGATGATTACAGTGACCGACTATCGATTAAATGGCTCCAGGGAAATTTAAAATATGCGCTTTTCAGCTAAAGGTTTGACATCAAAGTAACTGTACTCGGCTCTTTTCTTAATACATGGTTCAGACACTTGCACTTTATAACGTTTCTACCAAACAATTTTAAACTAAAGATTGTAAAGAATAAAGGTAGAAGGCAACCCCAAAGTTGAAAGGTCATGTTTATTCGGCGTCAGAATTAAACAATTAAAACGCGTTTGGTGTTTGTATTCTTTTTCTTGCTCCAGTGAATAGTTTAATGATACAGTTGAAGGTCAGTGTTTCTCCTCGTTTGGGGAGGGATTAAGAAGAAGTATTAAACCAAGCACAGAGATCTCTAACAGTTTCTAGTTACTGCTGATCACTGTCCTGAGTACCTGGATTCTCTGGAAACAGACTGCTGAGACGAAGTTATTTTTTTAAATATTGAGATTCTAATTCTTCGTTATTGGTGTCCACACATGTATAATATTTAAGAGAAACCAAATGGTTGTGAAAAATGAGGTACAACGATCACTGCCAACCTTTTTAGCAAATCTTCAGGTGTATTTCTATTGACACTACTATGTGTATTAGAGCCCTGCTCGGACAGTATGTTCACAGCTAGTTAGATATGTACGATGAACGCAAAATCCTCTCACTTGTGTGTACAGCAATCTGTATGCTAATCCTATATAGTAATAGATGATAGGCGAGTCATCGTTAGTAACTTGTCCACAGGCTATAGGGCAGGGACTGTAATATAAAGGGATCTGGAACACAGGGGAAGGTTACATCCGGTGCATATTGTCAATGTGTTTCCAAACGTGTTATTTATTTATTGTCTGTATCCTGAAGCCAGTTCATGAGGAGACTGAAAGGAAATGCCGGTTCAATGTTAAGTCTCTTGCGCCACCTACGGGTTAATAAATAACCGTACGACAGCAACGAAGTGGTTTGTTATGTAATTTTTAAAAATCCCAAAGTAATACAAACCACGGGTTATGTTATTGCAAGAGACCGAAAGCAGATTTATTCTACCTTCATTAAAGTGAACCCAGGTGTAGTTCTATCTCGCTTTAAAGTTGTTTTCTACCTGGTCCCTGTTTCGCAGCCCTATTTGGGTCCTAGTTTTGCAAAAATGGCAATTCAAGTCAGCTCTGGCAGGGTGCGGTGTGAGGTCGCCTGGAGGTTGCCAATACGCACCCTATGGGCGCTACATGGTGCATGACTGCAGTGTGATCTCAAACTGGGTTTAAAAAGTAAAACCAACCCCAGAAAGAAAGAAAAAAATCACACCCAGGGGTGTTTCCAATGTTTTAAGAATGACAAAGATCTCATTCATGCCTTCAAAACATTTAACATTTATCAGCCAGGGGCAGAGCTTCGCCTGTCTGCTGCACGTTCTGGTCTGAGGATAGCTGCAGTATAAACACGGCCTTAGGATTTAAATATGAATCGTTGCATAAGAAAGAAAGTCTTGCATTTATGTAGAGCCTTTCCAGTCCTCAGAACCTCCGAATCCGCTCTATAGCTAATGTACTTTTTTGAAGCATAGTCACTGTTGTAATGTAGGAAATGGGGCAGTCAATTTGCACACAGCAAACTTCCACAAACAGCAATGTGACGATGACCAGATAATCTGTTTTTGTGTTATTTATTGAGGGATAAATATTGGCCAAGACACTGGGGATAACTCCCCTGCTCTTCTTGTAATCGTGCCATGGGATCTTTCATGCCCACCTGAAAGAACAGACAAAGCCTTGGTTTAATGTCGCATCCAAAAGACAGCACCTCTAACATTGCAGCACTTCCTCAGTACTGCAGTGGAGTGTCAGCCTAGATTTTTATGCTCAAGTTTCTAGAGTGGGACTTGACCTTCTGACAAAGGAGAGAATGTTCCAGAGCTTCGGGCTTTGGCAGCTGAAGGCCTGGCCGCCAATCGTGGAGTAATTAAAATTGGGGATGCTCAGGGTGCCTGAATTGGAGGAATGCAGATACCTCGGAGGGTTGTAGGGCTGGAGGAAGAATCAGCCATAGGCATGGGCGAAGTCATGGAGGGACTTGAAGATAAGGATGAGAATTTTAAAATCAAGGCATTGTTTAACAACATCGATCAGTCAGCACAAGGGTGATAGGTGAACAGGACTTGGTGAAAATTCAGACATGGTATAATCCTGTTTCCACTGAGGATTAAATGATAAATTCCCTAAGCAGATCTTTAATGGTAAGGCTATGTTAAAAGCATTTATTCTACATGTGGACCATTTGTAGCAAATAGTAGAAAAAAGGATATGAAGTGGGACACAGAATCTCAATAGGGACCTCATGTATGAATATGGAAGACAAAGGTATTCATATCTTTCTCAGAGTGGTCTAAATTTGGAATCCCACCATTCCCAGTAACACTTGGCTTGTATCATATTAATTTTTTAAAAATTGGATTTTATGCCCACCTTTTTAAAGAACAACTTTAGATTTCTTTACTTTCTTCAAATCACCTTTCATCTCACTGGGGAATGAATGGCCTTGATCTTCAAAACTCTCTTAGCAGACCAGGAATGAATGCTTATAACCTTTCTGTGTACATTGCTATAATGATGATTCAGTTCTCTGCTTTATGTTGAGAACACCCCATTTACACTGTAAGGCTGTTTCATTAACAGCACAGAAGGTAAACATACCAATTATCAGCACACCTTCCTATAAGCTTCCAGTTTCTACACCAAGTCGATTTCAAAAAGTTTTAATTGAACTTACCCTATATGTTAAAATAAAGTTAAAATATTGTGGATGCTGGAAATCTGAAATAAAAACAAAACATTCCGGAAATACTAAGTAAGTCAGGTAGCAAGGCTGGAATTTTACAGCCCCCAAACGAGCGAGCTGGTGTTGGGGGGCATAAAATTGAGTGGGAGGCGGGGGGGGTGCGATCCCGACCTCCTCCCGCTGTAATATTACATGGGTGAGAAACGTCCTGCCCGCCCCAGGTCAATCAAGGCCCTTAAGTGGCCAATTAACTGTCACTCAAGGGCCTCCTCCCACCGCCACGAGTATTTTACCCTCGGTGGCTGGATGGCAAAAGCCTCAGGAACCCCGCCTGGTAAAACCTGGCGGCCTTCTTGCAGGCTGGGGGGCCCTCCTGATTGGGCACCCTGTGCTCCACAGAGGGCCACCCCCAGGCCCCAACCACCCCAACGAAACACTCCCCTTGCCCCCCCCTAACTGACCCTCCCTTGCCTCACCGGGAACGGCCGATTGTCCCCGATGAGGCCCTAAAAACTTTCCTGTCTTCCGGGTCGTCCTTCACCTTGTTTGCGATGGCTGGATGTAGTCCCAGCAGGGGCCACTGCTCCTGGTGGTGCTGCTGGGACTAAGAGCTGCTGGCCCGCTGATTGGCTGGCAGCTCCATTAGACGGGACCAATTAAGGGCCTGGAGAGCGAAAAATCCCAGCCGAACTCCCCAGGCTCAACAGAGACGGGCTCGCCGCTGACTGTTCCGCCAGTGTGCGGGGCCTCCTGCCCAACGAAAAATTCTGTCCTGTATGTGGAGAGAGAAAAACAGTGCAAAGGTTTCAAGTTACTCTATATGTTGTGATTGACATTGCTCAAAAAGGAAGCTTTAAAATGAAGCTATGCCCAGCTCACTGGTGCCTAATAGATTTCAGACAGTCAGAGTGATGGTCATCCATTGTGGTTTAAACCTGAGACCTATTTTGATGTACGGTAGAAATTAGCCACAACTCCAAATGCATAATCAATAGAATCATAGAAATTTACAGCACAGAAGGCCATTCAGCCTATCGTGTCCACGCGAATGTATCCATCTAGTCTAATCCCACTTTCCAGCTCTTGATCCATAGCTTTGTAGATTATGGCACTTCAAGTGCATATCCAAGTACTTTTTAAATGTTAGGAGGGTTTCTGCCTCCACCACCCTTTCAGACAGTGAGTTCCAGATGCCCATCATCCTCTGGGTGAAAAATAATTCCCCTTGAATTCCCTTTAAACTGTCTACCTCTTACCCTTTATCTATAGCCCTTGGTTATCGACCAAGGGAATAGGACTTTCCTATCCACTCTATCTAGACCCCTCATAATTTTATACACTTCAATTAGGTCTCCCCTAAGTCTCCTCTGTTCCAAAGAAAACAACCCTAGCCTATCCAATCTTTCCTCATGACCAACATTCTCCAGTCCAGGCAACATTTTCATAAATCTCCTTGGTACCCTCTTGAGGGCAATCATATCTTTCGTATAGTGGGGTGACCAGAACTAAATGCAGTACTCCAGCTTGGCCTAACTAGTGTTTTTTACAGCTCCAGCACAGCAGTCCAGCTCTTATATTCCATACCTCGGCTAATAAAGACAAGTATTCCATATGCCTTCTTGACCACCTCATCTACCTGATCAGCCACCTTCTGGCATCTATGGACATGCACTCCAAGGTCCCTCTGTTCTTCTACACTTCTCAGTATTCTACCATTTATTGTGTATCTCCTTGCTGTTAGCCTTCTCCAAATGCATTGCCTCACACTTTTCCAGATCGAAAGCCATTTGCCACTGTTTCACCCACATGACTAGTCCTTCCTGCAGTCCACAGTTATCTTCTTCCTTAATCAACCATATGGCCAATTTTTGTATCATCTGCAAACTTTTTAATTACACCCCCTACATTGAAGTTCAAATCATTGATATAGACGACAAAAAGCAAGGGATCTGGTACTGAGCCCTTCAGAACCTCACTGGAAACAACGTTCCAGTCACAAAACACCCATCAATCATTACCCTTTGCTTCCTGCCTCTGAGCCAATTTTGAATCTAACTTTCCATTTTGCCTTGGATCCCATGGGCTTTTACTTTCTTGGACAGTGTGCCATGTGGGACCTTATCAAAAACCTTGCTAAAATCCATATAGATTACAAATGCACTACCCTCATTAACCCTCTTTGTCACCTCCTCAAAAAATTCAACCGTGTTAGTCAGACATGACCTTCTCTTGACAAACTCGTGTTGACTGTCTTTGATTAATCTGTGTGTTGCTAAATGAGGATTTATCCTGTCCCTCAGAATTTTTTCCAATAATTTTCTCACCACCGAGGTTAGGCTAACTGGCCTGTAATTACTCGGCCTATTCTTTACTCCCTTTTTAAACAATGGTACAATGTTAGCTGTCCTCCAGTCCTCTGGCACCATGCCTGTAGCAAGAGAGGATTGGAAAATGATGGTCAGAGTCTCTGCTATTTCTTCCTTTGATTCCCTTTACAGCCTAGGATACATTTCACCCGGGCCTGGGGTTTTATTCACTTTCAAAGATGTTAAACCTCTGAATACTTCCTCTCTCGCTATGTTAACTTTGTCTAATATTTCACACTCCTCCTCCCTGATTGTAGTGTCTGGATCGTCCTCTTTTTTGTGAAAGTAGACAAAAACTATTCATTAAGAACCATACCCACATCCTGCGCCTCCTCATACGTCACCCTTCAGAGTCATGGAGTCATAGAGTTATCTTGCACAGAAACATGCCCTTCGGCCTGTCGTGTCCGTGCCAGCCATCAAGCACCTACCTATTCGAATCCCATTTTCCAGCACTTGGCCCTACTAATAGGCCCTACTCATTCTTTAGTTATCCTCCTGCTCTTTATATATTTATAAAAAATCTTTGGGTTTTTCTTGATTTTACTTGCTATTCTGTATGCCCTCTCTGCTTTCATAATTTCCTTTTTAATTTCACCCCTACAGTATATAAATTTCTCGAGAGTTTCTGTAGTATTAAGCTTCCCTTTCTTTCTTTATCCTCTCCTTTAAGCCCCTTTACATCCAGGGGGTCTGGATTTGTTTGTCCCACCCTTTTTCTTTGAGGAAACATACTTGCTCTGAACCCTCACTATCTCTTCCTTGAATACCTCCCACTGATCTGGCACTGATTTACCTTCAAGTAGCTGTTTCCAGTCCACTTTAGCTAATCACATCTCAGCTTAGTAAAATTAGCTTTTCCTCAATTGAAAACTTTTATTCCTGGTCTATCTTTTTCCTTTTCCATGACTACTCAAATTCGAACTGAATTATGATCACTTCCACCAAAGTGCTCCCCAACTGATACCCCTTCCACCAGCTTCATTCCCTCAAACTATGTCCAGAACCACCCCTCTCTTGTTGGGTTTCTCTCATATTGGCAAAAGAAGTTCTTAATGTTTTATTGAGAATTCTGCTCCCTCTGTACATTTCACACTAATTCTATTGCAGTTAATATTAGGCTTGTTGAAATCCTCCATTATGACTGCCCTATTCTTTTTGCACTTCTCAGAGATTTGTCTACATATTTGTTCTCCTATCACCCTCTGACTGTTTGGGTGTCTATGGTACACTCCCAGTAGTGTGATTGCCCTCTTTTTTCCCTCAGTTCTACACATAAGGCCTCATTTGATGATCATTGTACCGTATCATGCCTCCTCATTGTTTCTTGAACGAATATTATGACACCCCCCCAGTTTTTATTCCCCCTCTATCTTGTCTGAAAATCCTGTAACCAGCAATGTTGAGCTGCTCTCCCTGCCCTTCTTTTAGCCCTGTCTCAGTAATAGCTTTAATATCATACTCCCATGTGCCAATCTGTGCTCTCAGCTGATCTGCCTTATTCCCTAGACTTCTCACCTGTCTGAATCTACTATTTAGATTCTACTACTTCTGAATCTCAGGTTCTCATTCCCCTGACAAGTTAGTTTAAACCCTCCCTGACAGCGCTAGCAAAACTCCCTGCGAGGATATTGCTCTTAGTCCTGTTGAGGTGCAACCCCTCCAGCTTGTACAGGTCCCACCTCCCCCAGAAGTGGTCCCAATGCATCAGGAACCTAAAGCTCTCCCTCCTGCACCATCTTTCCCACCACATATTCATCAGCCCTATCTTCCTACTTCTATACTCACAAGCATGTGGAACCAGGAGAAATCCGGAGATTACTACCTTTGAGGTCCTGCTTTTCAATCTCTCTCCTAGCTCCCGAAACTCTGCCTTCAGGACCTCATCTCTCTTTTTGCCTATGTCATTAGTGCCAATATGGACCACGACTTCTGGCTTTTTGCCGTCCCCTCTCAGAATGTCCTGCAGCTGCTCAGTGATATCCTTGAATGTAGCACAAGGGAAGCAACATACTCACATCTGCGGCTGCAGAACTGCCCCTCTATTCTCCGCACTACTGCTCTTCCATTCTTCTTCCGACCCACCCTTGCAGCTGAGTTACACATGGTGCCATGGACTTGGGTCTGCCTGCACTCCCCAGAGGAATCATCACTCTCACTAGTAGTCAGAACTGATCAAGATGCATTCATGGGATCCCTGCCCTGCCTGCCTGGTCCTCCTTGTCCTTCTGGTAATCACCCATTCCCTCTCTGCCTCCACATTTTTAAGCTCCAGAAATGTGCTGTCCACAAATCTCTCAGCCTCATGGATGCCCCATAGTGACTCCAGCCACAGCTCCTTCCCTCGTTGGGACATCAATATAGCTGTTTTGCAGATATTGCTTTTGCTGTTGGAGGCTCTCTCCACTGCTTTAACTCCTTAGTCACTGAACTCAGTCTACAACCACTGGCACTGTTGCTGGCGAATCTCTCTGCAATATAAATAAATATCCCACTGCTCACCTAACTAATGCCGCCAGACTTCAGCTTTCAGGCCTTTCTGATCCCCGCTCCCTCACTCGGACCACTCCTTGCTTTATAAAAGACCAGAACAGCACCTCTTCCCTGATCCATCAAATTCCTGAGTTAAGCACTCTGACAAAGCAATACTCCATCAAGCTGGACTTTGTGCTACTTATTTCATGTTTAAGCAAAATCCTTGTATTTATACGAGCAAAAATGCCAAAGACCTGAGTCAGCTCCTGCTAACCAAGTAACCAGTTCTAACTAGCCACCTAATTAACTAACTGTGCAACTGTCACTACCAGGCAGCTTGTTTATCACTGACTCACAGAATCACAGAATAATACAGTGCAGAAGAGGCCCTTCGGCCCATCGAGTCTGCACCAATGCATTAAAACACCTAACCTGTCTACCCAATCCCATTTGCCAGCACTTGGCCCATAGCCTTGAATGTTATGATGTGCCAAGTGCTCATCCAGGTACTTTTTAAAGGATGTGAGGCAACCTGCCTCTACCACCCTCCCAGGCAGGGCATTTCACCCTATGAAAAAAATCTACAAGTTAAGACTAAATTTAAATGCATTTCCAATCTGTCTTACCTTTTTGGTCACACTTTAATGACTCTATATTGGAAGGCCACTTAAAGAAAATAAATTTGCAGGGCTCTGGGGATTGAGCAGAGGAGTGGGACTGACTGGATAGCTCTGTGGAGAGCCAACATGTACATGATGGGCTGAATGGCCTTCATCTGCGCCTTAAATGATTCTATGACTCTAAATCTCACTCTAGATACTTTGTTAATATTGGCATGACTAAGGAACTTTTCATTTTTTATCCTCCTACATCAAGATGCTTTTTGAACATTAAGTAAAGGTACGATAGCATAGTGGTTTTGCAACTGGACTGATAAGATATGAGTTTTGTTCCCATCACGGTCATTGGGAAATTTAAATTCAGTTAGTTAAATAAATCTGGAATGAAAAGCTAGTATTAGTAATGGTGACCATGAATACTACTATATTATTTAAAATGATCACAGAATCATTACAGTGCAGAAGGAGGCCATTTGGCCCATTGTGTCCGCACTGGCTCCCTGAAAGAGCAATTCCCTCACTTCCATTCCCCTGCTTTCTCCCCGTAACCCTGCACATTCTTCCTTTTCATAGAACTTTCTAGTTCTCTTTTGAATGCGTCAATTGAACCTGCCTCCACCATGTTCTCAGACAACGCATTCCAGACCTTAACCACTCGCTGCGTGAAAAAGTTCCTCCTCATGTCACTTTTGCCTCTCTTACCAAATACTTTACCTCTGTGCCCTCTCGTTCTTGATCCTTCCATAAGTGGGAAAACTTTCTCTTTATCTACTCTGTCTAGACCCCTCATAATTTTGAATACCTCTATCAAATCACCTCTCAGCCTTCTCTTCTCCAAGGAAAACAGTCCTAACTTCTCCAATCCATCTTCATACCTGAAATTCCTCATCCCTGGAACCATTCTCATGAATCTTTTGTGTACTCTCTCCAATGCCCTCACGTCTTTCCTAAAGTGCGGAACCCAGAATTGGACGCAATACTCCAGCTGAGGCCGAACTAGTGTCTTATACAAGTTTAACATAACCTTCTTGCTCTTGTACTCTATGCCCCTATTAATAAAGCCCAGGATACTGTCTACTTTATTAACCACTCTCTCAACCTGTCCTGCCACCTTCAATGACTTATGCGTATATGCACCTAGGTCCCTCTGCTCCTGCACCCCCTTTAGAATTGTACAATGGTTCACTAATGTGCTTTATGGAAGGAAACCTGCCATCCTTACCCAGTTTGGCTTATATGTGACTCCTGAGCCACAGCAATGTGGTTGACTCTTTAACTGCCCTCAAGAAGGCAACTTGCCACCACCAGCGCAAGGGCAATTAGGGATGGGCAATAAATTCCTTGCCTGTGACGCCCACATCCTGTGAATGAATTTTTAAAAAAGCAAGTCCCACTGACATCCTTGAAGTACAGCTGGGACAAAAATAGGACATAGATAGACAGTGACTGACTACCAAACTTTACATTGGGGGGAACGCTGTATGAAAATTTGGAATAAATTAAACCTGCCAATATAATGGATTTTGTTCATTCAGAATTCTCTAATAGACTAGCTGTTCCTAACAACTTACATTGATTCAATGTGAAAATCACACTGAATTAATACAATGCAACTTCGGCTATTTCAGCTTGGATTCAGTTAAACAGAAGCAGTTGAAATGTTAGTCTCAAGTCACAATGGCTTTGCACAGGTTACATCATAACTGAAGCTGGAGTAAAATGAATATTAAAAAGTTTGCATATAATCAACTTGGAACATTTTTAACAAAAGCAAAATACTGCAGATGACAGAAATCTGAAATAAACACAGAACATGCTGGAAATGCTCAGTAGGTCTGGCAACATCTGTGGAGAAATAAACAGAGTTCACATTTCAGGTCAATGAGCCTTCATCAGAACTTTGTATGTATAATTATTTCCAGCATTTTCTGTTTTTATTATGGAATCATTTTAAACCTCACTTTTAAGATAAAATGAATGTCGTAACTGCTAAAATTAGAAATCAGTATTTGGACACTGTTGAACAAAGTTCTGAACGTGTATAAGCATGCACACACACACACAGCTTTTGCTTTGAGACTGATGCAGTGAACAGTACTGTTGCAAGCAAGTATTGGTCTTAAATTATACAGTACTCAGTAACTGTAAACATTCATTGTCTAATTTTGATCCAAATGAGTGTATGTGTCTCATTATTCACTCCTGCTACGGGCAACTTTAAAGTAGTAGATTGAAAGTTGATGGTTGCTAGGTGGAGGAAACAGTGTTCTTACAGATACAAAGCAACATTTCAATATTTTAAATAAGGTTTCCTGTCTGCCACTAATAGGATTATTTTGACCTGTGCACTAATTTTAGTTAAAAAGGAGAATATAAACAAAATTCCTGGATCTTTAATCTCATTTACATTTTAACTAAAACTAATAAATAGAGAAACACCTAACCCTCGGACTTCAACATAACTGAGTTAGGGGAATTGTAGGTGATGTTATCATTTGAACATTTAACAAGCTTGTATCAAATTGCTGTCTCCACTATTTTAAGGAGATATTAACAAAGGAATTTCATATAAGCATGTTGTTAGGCTACCTCCTGACCCAATCGCTACCCCCCTACCCTTCCCAGTTGCCTCTTTCCCACTTTAACCACTGGCATTGCAGCAGTCCGATTTTCCATTCTGCTTTGCCAGTGAGCTGCTTATTAGTTTCTGAAGCTTGATAGTAATATCTCGAGGCCAAATATCATGTGTTCCTCGGGCCCACTTTAAACGACCCCAGAAATGGGCATGGCCGAATTCATTCACCCAAAGTGGAACACATGGATCTCAACAATCCTTGGGGGTGTGATCCCAGTGGTGATGCTGAGACTATGCCTGCTTTGGAAATGTGCTGCTCACCCCAACAAAGTTCAAGGAATCAAAGGGAGGGGCCTCCAGGAGCAGGACTTTGTTAGTATGCAGCACATTTGTAGTGTTCACCTGCCGCTCCACATTGAAGGTCCAGAAACACAAGCATATCAGGAAGGTGCCGGTCTCTCCCATCCTCCTGAATATCAGCCAATTGTGGCACTAGGAGTAATCATCATTGCTTTGAGGAAAAAAGTGCCTGTAACAGATATAGATTATGGTGGTAATTAAAAAGAGTCCCATGTTATGTTATTGCAGCTATGTCAAATGACTATTACAATCAGACTACAATAACTAATATTTTCATTAAAACATTAAATGGAAATGTGAAGCATAAAACATCTGGCAAGTACTAAATAGTATAAATATAAATCATGAGTGTGAGTAGAAAAGTTCATAATGGGTTAATAACTCTTCATGTCACCTTGGCTCAATTAGTAGAACTCTCACCTCTGAGTTAGAAGATTGTCGGCACAAGTCCCACTCCAGCATTTCAGCACATAATCCAGACTGATGCACTGATGTAATACTTATAGAATCATAGAATGGTTACAGCATGGAAGGAGGCTATTCGGCCCATCATGTCTGTGCCAGCTCACTGCAAGGGCAGCTCAGCTAGTCCCACTTCCCTGGCCTTTTCTCGTAGCCTTGCAAATCTTTTCTCTTCAGGTTGTCATGCAGGCCCCCGCCTGCCAAGAATGAGGCATATTAATTTCGCCACGTGGACATTAAATTTCAAATTGCTGCTGGGAACAAGAGAAAGCCTGTGACAAGGGGTTGCCAGGCCCCTGGCTGGAAAGACATTTTTGCATACTAACAGACAGTGTTTGGAACAGAGCAGCTCCAATACAATGCACAAACAGACGTGGTCAAACCAGTTAGTCACATGACTAACCTGCTTGGCAGTCTGGGTTTTTTTCTGAATTGTACAGTTTTGAACTGAGAGCTTGCAGAAAGCATAATGCTCCTGGACTGAAGCAGACCTCCTCTCCTGTCTGCCTGCTCCCATTTCTTTCTCACCGAACTCCAAAACCCACTGAAGACACATGAACCTCAAGAGAGAAAAGTCTCCTGCAGTGAACAAGGTTTAAGAAGAATACTGGGCCCCAATGAAAAGCAATATCTACCTACTATCAAGGACTCTATAGCGAGCTCGAAGCACAGTAACAAAAACCCTCTTCAGACATTGCCTCAAATTTTTCCACTTTATTTTTCTTATGCTCTTCTCTGTCTGTATCTGCATGTGTGTATCGCATATGCATGCTAGTGTGGGCGCGGCATCTATCCGTAGGCATTAACCGAATTAGAGTTTAAGTTTAATAAATTTCAACTTTTCTTCTTTAAACCTAATAAAGCCTGTTTGTGCTGGTTTCTTTCCCTTATAATTGGAAAGTGGTGAACAAGGATTCACCAAGGGGGAGATAAAAACACCGTGTGTTTAAAAATAAAACCCTGTTACAGTAAGATCAGGTGAAGGCTGAAAGGGAACCCAAGACCACTTTCTCATCTGGTCGTAACAAGGTGCTTATCCAATTCCCTTTTGAAAGCCACATTTGAATTTGCCTCCATAACACTCTCAGGCAGTGCATTCCAGATCCTAACCACTTGTAGCATAAAAATGTTTTTCCTCATGTTGCCATTGCTTCTTTTGCCATTCATCTTATGTCAGTGCCCTTTGTTTCTCAACCCTTCTGCCAATGGTTTCTCTCTATCTAGTGTGTCCAGATTTTGAACACTTCTATCAAATCTCCTATAAAACTTCTCTAAGAAGAACAACACCAGCTTCTCCGATCTATCCACATAACTGAAGTCCCTCATCTCTGGAACCATTCTCCATAATCTTTTCTGCATGCTCTCTAAAGCCTTCACATCCTTCCTAAAGTGCAATACCCAAAATTGGACACAATACTCCAGTTGAGGCCAAATCAGTGTTTTATAAAAGTTCACCACAAGTTGCTTGTTTTTGCACCCTAAATCTCTATTTATTAAGTCCAGGATCCCACATGTCTTTTTAACCACTTTCTCAACCTGCTCAGCCATCTTCAACGCTTTGTGCATATGTAGCCCAGGTCTCTCTGTTCCTGCACCCTCTTTAGAATTGCACCCTTTCAGGTGAATTTAATGGCCACGGCAGCTGCCCCATCCACCAGCTGGAAAGCTGGGAGCAACCCTACTTTGGCCATTTTTGGAAGCTCAAAGAAATTCAATATTAATCAGGCAATTAACTGACACCCACTGGGGCTTTCATGCCTTTAAGGGCAAAGAGCCTGCCTCCAAGAGCTGCCAGCCACTCATCTGGTAAAATCCAGCCCAAATATTGCCTCTCCTCGTTCTAAATATGCATCGCTTCACACTTCTCTAAGTTTCACCTGCCAAGTATCCTTCCTCTACCATGTCCAAGTCCTCTTGAAGTCTATCACTATCGTCCTCACAGTTCATAAAACCTCTAAGTTTCTGTCATTTTGAAATTGTGCCCTGCCCACCCAAATCTAGGTCATTAATATGCTGCCTTCTTTACCTCTAGACTTGACTATTCCAACGCACTCCAGGCTGGTCTCCCACATTCTACTCTCCATAAACTTGAGATCATCTAAAACTCTGCTGTCCATATCTAACTCACAGCAAGGGCTGAATTTTACGCCACCCAAAAGAGCAGGATAGTGGCGGGGGTGGGGTCGGGTGGCGTAAAATGGAACGGGAGGCTCCGGGAGCCCTTCCCGACCTGCTCCCAACTCCACTGCCACTTTACGCAGGGCTGCGGCGATGGGGAGAAACAGCCCACCCACCCCAGGCCAATCAAGGCCCTTAAGTGGCCACGTAATTGCCACTTAAGGGCCCTTGCCCGCCTCCATGGGGATTTTACCCATGGCCGATCAGGCAACCGAGGTCCGAGAGAAGCTACCTGACAAAGCCAGGCGGCTCTCGACTGGCCTTGGGAGGGGGAGGGGGGCATCATGATCAGGCACTCTGTGCCTGATGGAGGGCGACCCCTGCTACCCCAACCACCCCAAACACCCAACACACCCCCTTCCCCCCAATTGACCACCCTTGCCTCACCGGGGCCTGACCGATTACCCCTGGCAAGGCAACCAAAACTTAACTTTGCTCCAGGCTCCCCAACATCTTTCCTAAATGCTGGGCTGTAGCCCCAGCAGTGACCACCACTCCCAGTGACGCTGCTGGGACAGAGAGCTGCCAGCCTGCTGATTAGCCGGCAGCTCTATTAGGCGGGACTTCCTACCTCAAGCAGGTGGAAGTCCCGCCTCACACAATTTGAAGCCTGGCGACCCGCAAAATACAGGTGAGGCGGAAGTGGGTTCACCACCGACCTTTCAGTCGGTGGTCTGCTCCCGTCCGCCGAGGGTAAAATCCCGGCCCAAGTCTCTTTTACCTATCACTCCTGTGCTTGCTGACCTACATTGGCTCGCAGTCAAACAATGTCTTGATTTTAAAATTCTCATCCTTGTTTTCAAATCCCTTCATGGCCTCACCCCTCCCTATCTCCCTCCGTAATCTCCTCCAGCCCCACAACCCTCTAAGATATCTAAGTTCCTCTAATTGTGGCCTCTTGTGCATTACTGATTTTAATCACTCCACCTTTGGTGGCTGCACCTTCAGTTGCCTTGGCCCCAAGCTCTGGAATACCCTCCCTACATCTCTCTGCCTTTCTGCCTCATTTTCTTGTTTAGGACATTCCTTAAAACCTACCTCTTAGACCAAGCTTTTGATCACCTGACCTAATATCTCCTTTTGTGGCTCAGTATTATACTTTGTTTTATAATGATTCTGTAAAGTGCCTTGGGACATTTTATTATATTAAAGGTGCTTAAAAATAAGTTGTTGGTGTTGTTAGGTGTGCTGCACTACCGCAGGTTCACTCTCCTGGCTGAGACGTTAAACCGAGGCCCCATCTGCCTGCTCTGGTAGATGTAAAAGATCTCATGGCACTATTTCAAAGAACAGCAGGGGAGTGGTCGCCAGTTTCTTTGTTAATATTTATTCCTCAATCAACATCACAAAAACAGATTTTCTAGTCATTATCATTTGCTGTTTGTGGGAGTTTGCTGTGTGAAAACTTGACAGCCACATTTCCTGCTTACAACAGTGGCTACACCTCAAAAGAATTTTATTGGCTGTAAAGTGCTTTGAGATGTCCAGTGGTCGTGAAAAGTGCTATATAAATGCAAGTCTTTCTTCCTTTAATATTTATCAAGAAAAGCAGTGGTCCTAGTACTGACCCCTGGTAGACCCCACTGTATACCTTCCTCCAGTCTAAAAGACCACTATTCACCACTACGCTCTGTTACCTGTCACTTAGCCAACTTTGTATCCATGCTGCCACTGTCACTTTTATTCCATGGGCTTCAACTTTGCTGGTGGGCCTGTTATGTGACTTCCCAAACAGATTTGGGAAGTCTATGTGCACCACAACAACCCTCAAAAAACATGATTTGCCCTTAACAGATCTGTGCTGGCTTTCCTTAATTAATCCACATTTGTCCAAGTGGGTCTTAGTTTTGTCCCAAATTATCATTTCTAAAAGATTTCCCACCACCGAGGTTAAACTGGTCTGAAATTGCTGAGTTTATCCTTACACCCTTTTTTGAACAACATTTGCAATTCTCCAGTCCTCTGGCACAACCCCTGTATCTAGGGAAGATTGGAGGGTTATGGCCACTACCACTGCAATTTCCTCACTTGCTTCTGTCAGGATCCTCAGATGCATTCCATCTGGTCCTGGTGACTTATTAACTTTAAGTACAGCCAGCCTTTCTAATACCTCCTCTTTATCAATTTTTAACCCATTCAGTGTCTCAACTACCTCTTCTTTCACTCTGACTTCAGCAGCATCTTCTTCCTTGGTAAAGACAGATGCAAAGTACTCATTTATTACCTCGACCGTGTCCTCAGCCTCCATGTGTAGATCTGCTTTTTGGTCCCTAATCAGACGGACCCCTCTTCCTACTACCCTTTTACTATTTATATACCTCTCAAAGACTTTTGGAGCCCTTTTTTCTTAGCTGCCAGTGTCTTTTCATACCCTTTCTTTGCCTCTCTTTTTGCCTATTTTACTTCCCCTCAAACTTTCTACATTGAGCCTAGTTCTCATTTGTATTATCAACCTGCTGCACTCTAATTTCAATGCACACAGCAGCATACATCCATTTTACACCAGTCTGACACCATTCACTGCTCCAATGAGTGCACAATGTACTGACCCAGGAAATTCTGGTAAAAAAACTTCTCCAAATCTTTAGTGAGCGCATCTCATTTTTCATTGGCATGAACACAGTGTGACTCACTGCAAGGAATTTTGCAACCAACACTTGATGGTGTCATTCATAGGATGGCTACCCAATGTGACAGAGGACTCACTGGTATTACATCACCACCTCATACCTGTCAAAGGTGATGACTCACCCACTAACACAATGCCCCCCCCCCCCCAACACCCTGCTGTCACTGCTTTACCCCCTACCTGAATGTCCCCTGGGTCACAAAGAATCTCAAACCTCTTAGATAAGCTTCTAGAACTGGGAGTCAATTGACACCTCACTCGCACCAGATGGCAATGGTGTGTGTGAAGGGTTACAGAGACAAACTGACCTGATGCCACTCTGTTCCCAGTGGACCCCATTTTATCTTTGGCAACTTTACAGATGGCCAAGAATCCCGCTACAGGCAGGCGGTGTACTCATCAATAGTTATACATATGGGACTGTTTGGGCAAACCTGGCTGAAGGCTGCATTGTGGCCAGGAAAAGCCCAGGTGAGTTTTTAATATTTAATATTTTAATATTTAAAAGGTCTTCTGTGAGCAATGCGGAGCACTTTACTCATGGCTCCTCTCTTCCATCCCCCGTAGTCATTGCTCAGGAGAATTAGGAAACTAAGAACAAGAGTAGGCCCCTCGAGCCTGCTGCCCCATTCAACAAGATCATGAATGATCTGCATGAATGTCACTCCAGGGTCCCAATAGAAGATCTTGACTGCCCCTCCTCCAGGCCTCTCTTCCTCTTCTCCAATCAAAATTGTTTCCAAACCTACTCCCGAACCATTTCCCCGATGCCACAGTTCCCTCAACTCTCTGGTGGTGGCCTCCTGCCGCCAACCCACCACCACCCTTATCATTCCTGTTAGATTTGGTTTTGGCTACAAGCTGAAAACAAGATATAAATCACATTGTAAATGTTCCAAGGAATAAAGAATCAGAATGAATTGCAGAAACATATTGTGCCTCATATTATAAAATCTCCTATTAGTAAATTTCAGGTATTTGGTTTCCAAAAATGTACAGGTCCAGACAAGGTCACTTTACAACATCCTTTATAAAAGACATTCAGCCATTTGTATGTTTCGTTGACTATTAAATATTCTCTGGCACAATGCAACAAAGAACACAGAGTTCTCCCAACTTGTTGGCCAATATTCTTCCCTCAACCACCAACAGAAAGAGACCAATTTATCATTCATATCATTACTTTTAGTCAGATCTTGCTGTTTGCAAAATGGCTGTTGCATTTACCTCCATAGCAATAGCCATTGCACTTATAATCTAATTTTTTTTGTATTCATTCATGGGTTGTGAGCATTCCTGGCAAGACCAGCATTGATTGCCCATCCTTAATTGCCCTTGAGAACGTGGTGGTGAGTCGCATTCTTGAACAGCGACAGTGAAGGATCAGCGATAAATTTCCAAGTCAGGATGGCGTGTGTCTTGTAGGGGAACTTGCAAGTGTTGGTGTTCCCATCAGTTTGCTGCCCTTGTTCTTCTTGGTGGTAGAGGTTGTGGGTTTGGAAGGTGCTGTCGAAAGAGGCTTGGCGAAAATTCCTGCAGTACAGCTCGTAGATGGTAGACACTGCTACCACTGTGCACCAGTGGTGGAGGGAGTGAATGTTTAAGGTGGTGGATGGGATGCTAATCAAGCAGGTTGCTTTGTCCTGAATGGTGTCAAACATCTTGAGTGTTGTGAATCTTTGCAATTCTCTACCCCAGTTAATTCTTCATCGTTAAGTACATTCAAGGCTGAGATCAATAGATTTTTGTCTCTCAGGGAATCAAGGGATATGGGGAGAAAGCAGGAAAGTAAAGCTCAGATAGGCTGTTAAAAGAAGCAAGAGAGGAAATAGCAGAGGGTCTGACCATCATTTTCCAGTCCTCACTGGATACAGGTGTGGTGCCGGGGATTGGAGAATGGCTAACGTTGTAACTCTGTTTAAAAAGGGAGCGAAAGATCGACCGAATAATTACAGGCCAATAAGTTCTAACCTCAGTAGTGGGCAAATTATTGGAATCTATTCTGAGAGACAGGATAAACTGTCACTTAGAAAGGCACAGGATCAAGGTTAATCAAGGATAGTCAGCATGGATTTGTTAAGGAAGATCTTGTTTGACCAACTTGATCGTATTTTTGAAGAAGTAACAAGGGAAATAGATGAGGGTAGTGCAGTTGATGTGGTCCACATGGATCTTAGCAAGGCTTTTGACAAAGTCCCACATGGCAGACTGGCTTAAAAAAAAATCCCATGGGATCCAAGGAAATGCAGCAAGGTGGATACAAAATTGGCTCAGTGGCAGGAAGCAAAAGGTAATTGTTGACAAGTGTTTTAGTGACTAGAGGGCTGTTTCCAGTGGTGTTCCGCAAGGCTCTGTACTGGGTCCCTTGCCTTTTGTGCTGTATATTAACAATTTGGATGTAAATGTAGGGCATGATCAAGAGGTTTGCTGACGACACAAAGATTGGCTGTGTGGTGGATAGCGAGGAGTATAGCTGGAGGCTGCAGGAAGATATTGATGGTCTGGTCAGATGGGCAGAAAAGTGGCAAATGGAATTCAACTTGGAGAAGCGTGAGGTGATGCATTTGGCGAGGTCAAACAAGGCAAAGGAATACACGATTAATGGAAAAGTACTGAGAAGTGTAGAGGAAGTAAGGGACCTTGGAGTGAATGACCACAGATCCCTGAAGGTAGCAGGACAGGTTGATAAGGTGGTTAAGAAGGCATATGGAATCCTTTATTAGCCGAGGTAAAGAATACAAGAGCAGGGAAGTTATGCTGGAACTGTATAACTCATTGGTTAGGCCACAACTTGAGTACTGTGTGCAGTTCTGGTCACCTCATTGCAGAAAGGATGGAATTGCACTAGAAAGAGTACAGTGAAGATTTACTAGGATGTTGTCAGGACTGGAAAAATGCAGCTATGAGGAAAGATTGGATAGGCTGGGGCTGCTCTCCTTGGAACAGAGAAGGCGGAAGGGAGATCTGATTGAAATGTACAAAATTTTGAGGAGCCTGGATAGAGTGGAGGTGAAGGGTCTATTCACCTTAGCAGAGAGATCAGTGATGAGGGGGCATAGATTTAAAATGATTGGTAGAAAAATTAGAGGGGAGATGAGGAAAAACTTTTTCACTCAGAGGATGGTGAATGTCTGGAACTCACTGCCTGAAAGGGTAGTTGAGGCAGAGCCCCTCAACTCATTCAAAAGAAGTCTGGATATGCACCTCAGGTGCCGTAAGCTGCAGGGCTACGGACCAAATGCTGGAAGGTGGGATTAGAATAGGTGGATCGTTTTTCGGCTGGCACAGACATGATGGGCCAAGTGGCCTCTTTCTGTGCCTTAAACTTTCTATGATTCTATAGAAGATCACATTGAATGGCAGAGCAGGCTCAAGTGACTGTATGGTCTACTCCTGCCCCTGTTTCTTATATTTTTACGTACTTACAATCATTTGGCCAGAGAACTTGGCCTGTGGCTGTGGAAGTGGCAACAATGATACGCAACTTGTATGCTACTAGTTCATTTTTAACAACCACGTGTGTTTAATATCATCGAGGGTGCTGTCCGGGCATATATTCATCAAGTAACTGACACACTTTTTAAATGTAATCTCCAGTTTGGTTTTCTTCAAATGCCCTCCATTTTTCACTATTATTATTTGGATGTGTAATTGTCAATAAAATGTTAAAATCTCCATGGTATGAACTGGAAGAAAACAACACGGCTTTAAAATTGCTGGGCACATTAAGAAATAATGGTTCACATATTACAAATCTCCCATGTAAAACAATCCATTTCACTCCAGTCCAGTTTTTTTGTTAAGATATGGATTGAAAATTTAGTGTTGACAGTTCAGATCATTCTGTGGTGTACGTTAGTATGTACTGAGCATATGTATTGATTGCAGGAAGGATTGATGTTTGGTGCAACCAATGGAAATAAATCATGTGTGTTACTTCAGTAGATGTTAAAAAAGAATGATGTTAAAAGCCACAGTTTTCACCAAACAATAGCAGGAAGATTTAAGGTTTGCAAATTGAATCCATTGTACGATATCGCCCACACATTCACCACACAGTGATGGGATGCAAATTGAAGTTTTACATTAATGTGCAGGCAGCACCTCATGTTTCAAATTCTTTCCATTCTCTTTCAAATAGAAGCTGATTTGTTGTCTTTTTGGTCTCTGAAGTGGCATATTGCTCCAATGGTTCTATTGACAAACATTTTATTTAACCTGTAAAGCTGTCCACCTACGAACACTGCTGTCACCACCCAACCATCTGCTATCTCAGGCGCATGCCACTGTATTCATCACTGCTTTCTTACTGACACCATGGGCTGAATTTTCGTGTTGGGGGTGGGAACTGGAAGTCGGGACTGTTTCCAGGTCCCAAACCTGCCCCCAGGGGGAAGTGCATTAAACTCACGAGTTTCACGGGGGTAACCCCTTAATTGGATTGGAGTCAGGTTCAGTGGCCAATTAGAGGCTGCAGGGGCGGGAACAACAGCTGGCCAGATGAAGTGTGGGCCCAATTTAAACGTTCCATGGCAGCCATTACTGTGGCTGCCATGTGAGTGTTGAGGGAGAAAGCAGGAGATTGCCTTTGAGGCTTGGACTGTCACTAAATGTCACTGGATAGCCAAAGGCTTGGTACGCAGAGCAGTGCAGCCCCTTGGTTCTCAGATAACGACCTTGAGATTATACTGGAGGCTGTGAAGGAGAGGAGGGAGATCCTCTTCCCTGAGGGTAGCTGGAGGAGGATTCCATAGAAACAAAGCAGGCATGGGTTGAGATAGCAGCAGCAGAAATGTCATCGGGCAGAGGATGGAGGGGTCCATCCAACTCATGTGCGCCACCATGGCTCAGGGCTATGAGTGCATGAGCTCCTCCATAGAGAGAGTGGTCAACCTCATGGAGAGCCATATGCAGCATCACTTTGAGTGGCTGCAGGAGCAGTGCATGGACATGCACAAGATGCACGCAACACAGTGTAGCCTAGAGCAGTCAGTGGTGCTTTGTCTCCACAAGGACTGTGTGGTGATCACTCCTACCAATGCTGTCATGAACAGATGCATCTGTGACAGGTAAATTGGTGAGGGTGAGGTCAAGTAGGTTTTTCCCTCTTGTTGGTTCTATCATCATCTGCCTCAGGCCTAGTCTGGCAGCTATGTCCTTCAGGACTTGGCCAGCAGTGATGCTGCTGAGCCACTGTTGGTGATGGACATTGATGGTAGCAAGGGCACAGAATGTACTCTGGGTGGGGGACTTCAATGTTTCTTCCAAGTGGTGTTCAACATGGAGGAGTACTGATTCATCAGCTGAAGGAGGGCAGTGGGTGGTAATCAGCAGGAGGTTTCTTTGCCCATGTTTGACCTGATGCCATGAGAATTCATGGAATATTGAGGACTCCTAGGGTCACTCCGTCCCAACTGTATACCACTGTGCCACCACCTCTGGTGGGTCTGTCCTGCCAGTGGGACAGGTGATGGAGTAGTCTGGGCCATTGCCTGTAAGGTACGATTCAGTGAGTATGACTATGTCAGGCTTTTGCTTGACTATACTATGGGACAGCTCTCCCAATTTTGGCACAAGTCCGCAGATGTTAGCGAGGAGGACTTTACAGGGTCAACTGGGCAGGGTGTGCCTTTGTTGTTTTCGGTGCTTAGGTCGATGCCAGGTGGGCAGTTTGATTTTGTTCTTTTTTGACTTTTCTATAGCAGTTTGGTACAACGGAATGGCTTGCTAGGCCATTTCAGAGGGAGTCAAGAGTCAACCACATTGCTGTGGGTCTGGAGTCACAAATAGCCCAGACTGGGTAATGATGGCAGATTTCCTTCCCTGAAGTATATTAGTAAACCAGATGGGTTTTGATGACAATCCAGTAGTTTCATGGTTACCATTACTGAGACTAGCTTTTCATTCCTGATTTTATTAATTAATTGAATTTAAATTCCACGATGATGGGATTTGAGCTTTTGTCTCCAGAACATTAGTCCAGACCTCCGGATTACTGGTCCAGTAACGTTACCACTAAGCTACCGTCCCTCGATGTTATGTGCCATATTTGTATCGAAGCACATTGATAAATTGTGGCATTTGTGTGTAAATTTAAACCTACTCCACACAATGTGAGCCATGTTGGTCATGTGAGCCGCATGGATGATGGCAGGATCCCCAAGGATGCATTGTACAGCGAGCTCATCACTGGTATCAGACCCACCAGCCGTCCATGTCTCCGCTTTAAAGACATCTGCAAACGCGACATGAAGTCCTGTGACATTGACCACAAGTCATGGGAGTCAGTTGCCAGTGATCGCCAGAGCTGGCGGACAGCCATAAAGGCAGGGCTAAAGTGTGGCGAGTCGAAGAGACTTAGCAGTTAGTAGGGAAAAATACAGAAGTGCAAAGAGAGAGCCAACTGTGTAACAGCCCCGACAACCAATTTTATCTGCAGCACCTGTGGAAGAGTCTGTTACTCTAGAATTGGCCTTTATAGTCACTCCAGGTACTGCTCCACAAACCACTGACCACCTCCAGGCTGTCTCTCGAGACAAGGAGACCAAAGAAGACACAATGTTTTATACATTTCCATGTACAGTTATAAGTAACATCTCAAATTAAAAGCATCTCCAATTTAAAGTAATAAGTTAGTAAATTTAACAAAATATTAAAATGTTTCCTTTTAACTGCCAGGACCAATTTTTGCACTTTTATTTCTAACTATATAAAGCTGAAAAACTTTTAACTTCAAATTAAACATCTTTACTCAAAAAGATTTATTTCAGTCCAATATATGTCTTGATTCCCTCTGTCCAGACAACCTTCATTAGATACATTTCACACATTCCTCCAATACATTGTACATAAATTTAGTAAAATAGCTCCATTTCCTATTGCTCCAACGGTGAGAATTCCTTTGTAAATACATGAGTATGTGACATTTGGTGGTGGCAGGTGTGATGATTTGCATGTCTAACTTTGATCCTCTCTGTGAGGATCTTTTCAAAATGGATTTGTAGCTGTTGTGTGCTAACAGCTCCTCATTATGAGTTTCATTCTTCAACCACTTTCTCGCAAGGAAAAACACAGGAAACTACTCATTCAGAAGTTTACAGCATGCATGTGCTCCATTAACTCCTCGAGAACTACATTTTCTTTGAAGCTTGTTTCCTGCAGCATGTTAACAGCCATCAATCAATATACATGCTTCGTAACATCACAGTTTATTACAAAAAAAACACTGAAACTATGCAATTTATAATCAGTCTTTGAAAAGACAAAGCTGTATAGACAGAAAGAGTGCATGTGGGTTTGACATTAAATACAATAACGAAATGTAAATGGATTTGAGGATTGGGCTCTTAGCTACATCTGAGTAAGTTTTAACAGTATTAAACAAGTAATTTCTCAAAGGTGCCTGCATCATAATTGAATAATTTTAAAACCCTGATTTGCTTCCTAAGCTCATGGAAACCATATTTAATGGGCATAGCATAACAGCACTTTATCTGCTCCTGTTCAAGCATTGAGATTTTGGTGCAGCTATTTAAGATCTACACACACTGTGTTCCAGATCTTCCAGCTCCTGGTCAATTTTTAACAAAGATTTCTCTGTGTCCCTGTGTATTTAAAAAAAAACGATCTGCCTGCTATCAAAAAATTAAACACAGCCTAATAACGTGTGGAAATACCACAACTGCAGGGCTATTTTACTAAACAATAAATATATATTGTTTGTTTCATAGTCATTATCAAAGTCAATTTAAACTGAAAAAATTTTACCTTTTGGAGCATGTGCATCCCACTACCACTAAATTCAAATGTTCACTCTGCCAGGAGGACTGAGCTACATGGCAATGATATCTAATGGCCCAGCCATTTTGAGTACTAATGTGGTGTTGGATCTATCACCATATTGGTGTAAGGCCATGTCCAAGTATAACAACAACTTTTGCTAATCTTTTACATAATGAAGACTTGGGCTTTTAATGCTCTTCTGCTAAGATCAATGGTATTTGATGTTAAAGAAAGCATGTTTGAGTGCACTCGATGTCCTGTTTTCTAATTACTAACATTTATGTTTTGGTAAATTGTGCTCTATTGCTCATCTTCATTTTCCAGTTTTTGACACTACCAACTATCAACTTCCATTTGCACAGGTCAAGTAGCTGATTTCTACTTGTTAGGGTAGTAAATGTAAATAATTTTAACTAACATTAATCTGAATATCCATCCATTGTTTTCATACATTTGAAACAGTAGATAGCCTCTATTTAAAGATGTTTGCTCCAAAGGAAGTACTGTATGATCAGAAGAATTTTTAATATGAATTTTTAATAATTAAAAGTCATAGAAAAAGGGGCGATACAATAGAAGCAAACTATAATCTTAAAACATATCAACAACGCAATATATATCAAGTCTCCCTTTGTGAATCAGTACAATTCTATTCCTTTGTTGGTTGCAGTGCATCAGCACTTGATGAAAAGATTAATGACCACAAATTACTGCCATCACTCCATTATTCATTGTGAAAGTAGCAGTATATCACTGATTTAACATTGTAGTGCAATGGATATTAAAAGAAACTCAGGAATATTGGGGATGCTGCAGTACACAGGTCTTTTACTTTTCACCCGAAGAATACTGCATCTTGTGTTCTGGTTGTGTTTATAAAGTCATACAGTCATGGAGTTATACAAGAGAAATAAATGGATAAAGGCAGCAGCAGAGTCGGCTAAAGTAAAAGGCCTGTTTTATTGAGGAAACCAGTCTATATAGCAATACTCATATGGTCCTTCAACCCTCCCCCACATATAGTATAGTATTACTAGAAAATTTCACGAGCATCACAATGTGAGAAACAGCTTCACACTTCAAAGACAAAAAGCCCCTGTTCGGAGATTTAAGCCTATAACCTACCACTGATACTCAGACAGCAACAATTTTGTTCATATGAAAGAAAATGCTGAAATTTTTCGGGCCCTGCCAAGGTTGGGAATGAGGGTGGGCGGGGCTCAAAATACCGGAACTAGCCAGCATGCTGGTTTCCCAAGCCCGTTCCTGGCGTAGGCCATTTTGGCCGAGATAGGTTTTGGGCCGGCAGGACTGCCCACCCCCACAAGGCAGGCAGCCAATTAGACTCATTAAGAACATTGTTAATGGTAAGATAAGAAGGCTAAGTGGGATTTTCCAGTTGGCCTCCAGTTTCCTGAAGTGACGGAGGCAGATCAACTGCCTGGAGACACAGCGGCAGGCTGGGGTGCCAGCGCTCCAGGCAGACCTACAGGTCCTCCCTGCCTGTGTGTGCGTGCAGTCCTTCAGACCAATTTCCTCCCGTGCCCCCCCCAACCCACGACACCAAAACCTGGCTGCTTTCTCTATTTTTTAATTGCATTTTTTAAAAAGTGGCTACGAGGTCACCTTCCTGTTAAAGCACCCTCTCAGTTACTTACCATTTACTGTAGCTAGGTGCTCCTCTGAAGCTGGAAGGCCTCTGATTGGCCCTACAGCTTTGAGAGCCCACCTGCCACCCTTAATTGGACAGGAAACCTATTTCAATGCCAATTAAGGGGTGTCCGGTCAAAATCCCAGTGAGTGACTGTTTCCGCACTGGAGGCGGGTTTGGGACCCAGAAATAGTCCCGGCTCCTGTTTCCTATCTCCAAAGCAAAAATTCGGGCCTATCGGCAGGATTTTGTTCTCATCCTGATGGCAGGTTTCATGGTGGGGACGGCGGAGAATCGGGGCAGAATCGCCCGCCACGGAACCTGATGCTGGGATTCCTGCTTCCGATTCTCCCAGGGGCAGGATAGGCCAACGACAACTTGCCTGCCCAGAGACCAAATAAGGGAATTTTCCCACCGCTGCTGGGATCTTACCAGTGATGGGGGGTGGGGGTCCTCCGCTGCACAGGGAGGATGCCTTGGAAAACAAGGCACCCTCCCTGCTAGCTTGGGTGGGCCCCTCCTTCATGGGCAATTTGTGGCTCACCAAGGGCCCCCACCAGGAACCAATTCATCGCCTGGGATACCTTCCTCCGGACCAAACACCCACCTGTAATTGGCCGGCAGCTCTTGGGGGCGGGTTCCCCGTCCCGAATAAGTCTTTAAAGGGATGGGGATCCCGTCTCCTTAAACTATGACCCCAAAAGACCGGAAGATCGCTCCGGGGGTCTGAAAGATTGCAGAGGCGAGGTTCCCTCAGACTTTTTGGTTTGGTGCCGGGAGCTCCTGCACAAAATCAAGCCCTACAGATCTACACGTAATAAGTGCATTTCCTGGAATTTCCTTGGTCGCACTTGGGTTGAAATTATGCCGACATTGACGTTGGTTTCTATGCCAATCTGCCGCTGGCAACCTAAGCCAACATTTCCTGAGAATTTCTGGGTACTGCCTGTGTGGAGTTTGCAAGTTCTCCCTGTGTCTGCGTGGGTTTCCTCCGGGTACTCCGGTTTCCTCCCACAAGCCAAAGACTTGCAGGTTGATAGGTAAATTGGCCATTATAAATTGCCCCTAGTATAGGTAGGTGGTAGGGAAATATATAGGGACAGGTGGGGATGTGATAGGAATATGGGATTAGTGTAGGATTAGTATAAATGGGTGGTTGGTGGTCGGCACAGACTCGGTGGGCCGAAGGGCCTGTTTCAGTGCTGTATCTCTAAACTAAACTAATATCATTGGCATGTGCCAGAATGTACAATCTAGTGTAAAAGTATTAGAAATCAGTGTAAACAATCCGGGTCTGAGAAAAGTGCAGAATATATACCATCTAACTTCTTAAAGTCCTTCTTTCCCTTATTGATAATTATGAAAGTTAAAGCTTGAAGCCATCAAATTATCAATTGTGCAGATTAAGTACAGTGGGTTAGAGTTTCCGCTTTGGATGCAGTCGGCAATCCAGGCTCAAATTGCATCCAACATTGTGCTTGTTTTGAAAAATGTTTCTTTTTCTCAAGATTCTGCTCAACTCCTTTGCATATCCGGAGTGTGAAATCTGCCATGAACCAATGCAATTAGGTAGAGTTTTAAATGTACTTTCTTTTTAAAACTTTTCTTTAAAAATATTCCTTGATATATTTAAGATTTTAAAGTACTGAAAATGGCTTTAAAAATATACAAAACAATTTCCTAGTTATTTTGGGGTACAGTACTCAGTTTTGGAGTACATTAAAAAAAATTAAAATCTTTTTAAAAGTTTCCCAAGTGTCCTTGAACCCCAAAGAACCAGCTTAATTTTTGAAACTTCCTTGAAGGCCTGCAAAAAAGCACAATTAGTGGAAATTCCCAATGGTGATTAATTCGAATTGTGGCCAGTTTTGTGGGTGAGGCCTGCTTCTGGCATGACATGCTTTTAAGTAGCATAAACAATCGTAGAAACTGAAGTTGCACTGAATGTAATTTGCACTTAAATTTCCGCAACCTTTTGCGCTTCTTACACTGATAGCAGGTGAATTACGCCATTAAAACCAGCACAACCGAGCGGAAACTTGCATGTTTAAGAAAATGCAATTGTGGAAGCTTTTCTCCTTTTCATGTACAAGGATTTTAATGCTATAAAATAAAGCATTCAAAAGATGTGGAAAATACAGTGAATGTTTCACTAACCTATGGCGCAGTGGTTAGCACCGCAGCCTCACAGCTCCAGCGACCCGGGTTCAATTCTGGGTACTGCCTGTGTGGAGTTTGCAAGTTCTCCCTGTGTCTGCGTGGGTTTCCTCCGGGTGCTCCGGTTTCCTCCCACATGCCAAAGACTTGCAGGTTGATAGGTAAATTGGCCATTATAAATTGCCCCTAGTATAGGTAGGTGGTAGGGAAATATAGGGACAGGTGGGGATGTGGTAGGAATATGGAATTAGTGTAGCATTAGTATAAATGGGTGATTGATGGTCGGCACAGACTCGGTGGGCCGAAGGGCCTGTTTCAGTGCTGTATCTCTAAAAACTAAAACTAAACTATTTCAGCAAAGAGAAATAAAAACAAATCACTAGGAAATACCAGAAATAGTGACTTTAAATCCTGCTTTGCCTAAAATCTTCAGTGTAAATTTACTCTCATTCAGTACCCATGTAAATGCAAGAATCTCATATTTTTTGGTCCTTTGTGTGGGGTATGTTAATGAGCTGAAGTGGGAGGTGGGGATTTCAGCAGACATAACTCAGGATCGAGGACACTTGTGTGAAGTAACGTTTTGGCATAAAACCAGCATTAATCCTCAAAAATAAACAATGCAAATCCGCTCTTACATGAAACCTTCCAGGAAATCCCGGGCATATTAAATTGTAATCTTAAAATTCAACTATTCTGCAAGAACTATCAATCACAGTAGCATTAATTTAAAGAGGTAAACCACTACTATATAAACTGATGTAATATCAATGTTGAAAATTTGAACTGTAGATACATAACTGCAAACATTAATTTCGACTAAATTAAAATAATATGGCAATCAGGCTGCAGTAAAATGATGTACATTGTACATATTTATTTCAAACATCACTGTCTGTTAGACTTTATATGGAATCCTCAGTGGGCATAGCCTCCATAACTTGACATTCATGATGAAATGCCATTGCAGCTGCAACAATATCTGTTGATGCCTCAACATCACCTCCAAGAAAGCCTTCAGCTGACTCTTTGAACATCAGATAGTGTCATTCCAGTGTGGTAAAGAGAAGTAGATAGAATCTTCAAATTATTGTTTCACATCAATGGAACTGATGGAGTACTTTGACAACCAAGCTTCACAATATTGCAAAACACTTTTGGCATTGTATAATTTTATTTATGGTGTTATTCATGTGGCTAAACCCACATAAAATAGTTTCCACCACCCTATCTTGGCTCTGCTACATGCTTTTCCTTTAACACATTGCAGGATTCGAGCAAAACAAAATGAAAGGGCAATTTTTATATACTCTGATGTCTCTTTTCCGTGTGTGTTGTTTTTTTCCTGTTAGGGATACTTCAATATATTCAGGCATCTTTTCCTCCAATGTATTTCAGAGCACCTTTTAGTTTCTATGGCCGAGATTTCATGTTGGGCGGACGGGAGCCGGCCACCGACTGAAAAGTCGGTGGCGAACCCACTTCTGCCCAGCCCAGGGATCTGACCCGCATTTTATGGGTCCCCAGGCTTTAACTGTTGAGGCGGAACTTCCACCCGCTTGAGGGAGGAGGTCCCGCCTCATTGAGCTGCCGGCCAATCACCGCAGAGGAAGTCATGGAGCCGGGAGTCCTGCTAAGTTTTGGTTGCCTCGCCGGGTGTAATCGGTCCGGCCCCGGCGAGGCAAGCGTCATCGTTTGGTGGGGGGGGAGGGGGGCGTGTTGGGTCTTGGGGATGGTTGGCATAGTGGGAGCGGCCCTCCATGGGCACGCTGTGCCCGATAAGCAGGGACCCCCCCACCGAGACTATTGGAAGCCGCCCGCTTTTCCCAGGCGACTTTTTCCGGCTCTTGGACGCCTGCTTGCCACGTCTAAAATCTGCATGGAGGTGGGCAACGACCGTTAAGTGGCCGTTAAGTGGCCACTTAGGGGCCTTGTTTGACCTGGGGTGGGCGGGCCATTTCTCACTCCCCACCACCCCCTCCGCCCTACATAAAGGGGGGCGGAGGTGGAAAAGGGTCAGGAAAGCATCCCAGAGCCTCCTGCTCCATTTTATGCCACCTCCTCACCCCCACCACCACCATCCGGCTCGCTGGGGTGGCGTAAAATTCCGGCCTATATCTTCCTCAGATATACCAGTTTTTGTATTTAACAGAAACCACAGGGTAGATTTTCCACTTTGCTAAGCCTGGGGAATGCTCATTTCCCAGGTGCAGTGAAAAGGAAAAACAGGGCTCAGACCTGTTATGTTAGGTATCCACATTCAGGATGCTGCCCCATGATCTCCAGGGGAATCTCAATTTGGTGTTATTATTGAGGGGCTAAGCCTAGCCTTCTCACTTTATTTTCGCTGCCTCCATCCATGGGTGACCCAATGTAGGGCTGTAACAAAAGGCTGGTTGTGAGATTTGCACCAGGAGCTTCGATAGACTGGAGGGTCTGTGGGGATGCTATGAAGATTCTGAAGATACAACCCAGCTGAACGTGAACTCTCCTACTTCTTCCAAAGTGCAAACATTGCATTTTGGGCACTTCTGTTGTGTGATTGCCTTTAAGAGTAATACTCTTAGTATACTAATGAACTAAGTACCAGGATGTAGTTGTGACTACATGCCAGTCTCTCTCTGCAACTGTAACACCAAGAGGCAAGTCCTGTAGTAGCTCTGTATTGTAGATAGTTGTTAGCTGTTTAATAAACCTGTTCAAGATCTTTAAACAACCTGAACTCCATGCATCTCATTTATGTTGCAGCAGACAATGCACTAACTGCTGGCCTTCAGCAACATCCAGAAGGGTCTGAGGCCAGGATCACATGCAGCTATAGGCCTCTAAATCCTCCAACTGTTCTTCCTGTTTCCGTTACCCCAATCCCTAGTAAAAAAAACTGTCAGGGGCTCCCAAGGAGCAAATTTCACTCCTCTGTATCCTCAATAGAGGCAGCACCCCACAGGTTTGCTGTGGCTGTTTGGCCAAGAGAGAAAAATAAACTTACATCTCTTCTCTGACATTACAATAGCTTACTGCAGGGAACATTTCCTCTATTATGTGATGTGTGAGTATTGGCAGATTGCGCTGTCCTGGTGGTTGGGGTTTGTTGCAGATGTGTGGCAATTAATCTGCCACTCCTTCTAAGTGCATCCCCACTGAGTGAAGTAAATAATTTGGCTGACTGCTGGAATTGTGTCTGCCTGTCTGGGTCTGTGGTGGTTGACCGACATTGGTTTTAAGCTATTTCCTTTCATATCTAGTGTAATGAGTAATATTGGCAAATGAGAAAGGTGACTATCAATTCCTTAAATGGTGAGCCTTCTTTCCCTGGGCCCTTGGAAAAGGGTTTATAGCTCCTAGCCAGCTAAACAAAATTTTCTCACTCAGTAACTCTGAAATCTACAGCAATTTGGTGAATGATCAGCCATTTTTGCCTTCCCAGTATTATTTCAGGTACTTAGCTAACTCCTAATTGCAATTTTCAGCTGCTTTAGAGGATTTATTGCTCATCCTTTTTCATTGGCTGGCCAAATGTGTGAGGGAGAATGCTCACATTTAATTGCACAGATTGAGACAGCAAATCTTGTATAAGCAGATGAGAGTTCTCCCTAAAATCATAGTAAACCCCCAATTAGTACAAAAACAGCAATTTCTAAACTCTGCTGACTAAAAACCATAACTGAAGCCACAATTAAAAAAAGGAAAGAGAATTTTTTAATTATGCGTACCTGGTGGGCCAGAAAGGCTATTTGATTTCTGGTGGTCTGTGTCTGGACCTCAGTAGTTTATTGGCAACATATGCATCCAATCATTTTTTATTTTATAACAAAATAATTTTTTTATCTCTGGCAGACCAGTGTCAGGAGGTGGGGTAGCATGATTCCTGACATTCTAGCTGTATCTGCATTCAATTATGTGTCTAGTCACTTTTCTTTCTTTTTAAAACCTTTTAAATCAACAAATATTTACACCCTGGAGCTCAAATATATGTGTGCACATAAGTGGCAAGGGACAAAGCCAATAGAATATTAAATTACAAGCCAAAACAGTAGAGAATTAGTCAGAGGAAGCTGTGATCAAACATGCACAGAGCTAAGGTCAGACAGCACCTTGAATATTGTGTCTGGTTCTGGTCATTGACAAACCAGGGAGACAGTCAAGCAATGGAGACAGTGCAGAGAAGAGTCATGAGGTTTATTCCTAGTGTCAGGTCTCTGAGGAAAGACTGGAGATGCTTGGGTTTTTCAATCTAGATAGGAAGGCCTGTATTTTTATTGACATTACTTGCCAGGAGCGGGCGGGTCAGAAAATTGCAGGGAATCCAGAAGTTGGTATTCCCCAGCACACTGTGTTGTTTTCACCCCACAACATGTGCATGGCATAACCGATTGGCTCCCCACCCACCAGAAGCCAGCCTGATTGACAGGTAGACCTCCAGTTGGATGAAGAGTCAGTTGTTGAAGGCCGCCGGACCAGGTTAGATTTGGAGGCTTCGGTGGCAGGGAGTTCAGAGACCTCGATGGGGGAAGGGATCAGATGTCTTGGTAGTGGAGGGAGGGATCGGACGGCTCGGGGAGGGAATTGGGTGCTTTGGGCAGTCGGACAGTGGGGAGGTGCCCGATTGCAGGCCTTCCTCAGGCAGACAATATGGATCTAGGAGGTAGGTGTAAAGGCACTCACCTTCTCAATCCAAGTCCTCACCTGGATGTAGCTTTGGGAAACTCAATCAACAACAGTGAAAGGTTAAAAACTATATAACAATGAGGCTCATAGTCTCATTATGATATTTAAGGTGCCAAGCTGCCTCCTTGGAGTGGGTTGGTCACCCACCTATCTTTCTGCCTCATGGTAAAGCCAGAAATGTGTGGGTCGGAGACAGGTTTGGGTGAGGAAACTGATTTTTCAGATATTAATCCTCACCCATACCCAAACCTGCAACTTTTGTTTTGGTTACAATCCCCCTGAAGTGTCTAAGAAGTGATATTATAGAGGGATATAAGATAGTCAACTTTATGAAAAAGGTTCATCCAAGAATATTATTTTACATTAAACTGTGGGAGTAAAATATAGGTTTACAGGTTCAAACTAGAGAAAGGTAATTTTAGGAGAGTTATCAGAAACTACTACTTCACATGAAAAGGAATTAATTCTGGAAATGGATTTCTCGGTAAAAGTATGGGAGACAAATACCTTAAAATCACCTAGGAAACAAATTAGATGGTACAACGTAGGCAATGTAGGGTCTTTCTATTTGGGTGAATTAAGATGGTTGAATTGCTTTCCTCAGCCATAAGTATCTTTTTGACCTTATAATTGATTGCTGGTGGCTTAGTGATGGTCTATATCCAATATGTTTGTCTTTATGATTGGCATGTATCCACTTTCACTGAGTCTCAGTAGTTGAGGGATTCTACAACTGACTCCTGAAAGATCTGTCTTTGTTAATGGTCTCAAGCCCCTCATATGCCAATCTGGAGTTGCATACAAAATGATTTTAGGGTGTTTGAAGTTGAATCCTTAAAAAGAACCCAAACATTTTCCTTTAGCTGACATCATTGACTCTGACCACCACTGTACATTTGCTAATTTCAACATTTACTGAAAACATTGAGTCAGTGCTTTTAACTGTGCTGTTTATTATTTGTTTTATGTGAACAGAGTAAACTTGCTGCTGCTTTGCATGAACAGCAACGTAGTGAGAGACTCTTAAGAGTGAGTAGAGATAAATAATTATTAATCAGTGTGATTGCTGATGGTTGTGAATATCTGGACAGGGAACTCAGAGAACTTAATTCAAGAGACCTAAGTAGTCCAAGAATAAAGGGAGGTATTTAAGCAAAATACTGCAGATGCTGGAAATCTGAAATAAAAGCAGAAAATGCTGAAAATACACAACAGGTCAGGCAGCATCTGTGGAGAGAGAAGCAGAGTTAATGTTTCAGTTCTGTGACCTTTCATCAGCACTGGGAAAATTTAGAAATGTGATAGGTTTTGAACAAGTGAAAAGAGTGAGGGGGAAAGAAGCACAAAAGGCAAGGTCTATGATAGGGTGGAGGGCAGGAGAGATGAAATGACAAAAGGTTTCATGGTACAAAGCCAAAAGGAGTAGTAATGGGACAAATAAAGAAACAAACGATGTGTTTGGATGAGGTGTCAATGGCAGGATAACAGCCATCCGAACACAAAGTAAAGGGATTAAGAAAGAAACAAGAGAGGGAAAGGAAACAAACTAGCAAAAAAGAACACGGAAAAAGAAAAATATTGGGTAACAGGTTAGGATATAAAATTATTGAACTTAATATTGAGTTTGGACGGCTGTAAAGTGCCCAGTCAAAAGATGAGGTGCTGTTGCTCGAGCTTGTGTTGAGCTTCATTGGAACACTGTAATAAGCAAGGCCAAGGAGAGAAAGGTCAGAGAGGGAGCAAGGTGCAGGGATTGCTCCTGGGTGGGGCAGCACAAACAAATTCTTAGGCTGAGAACTTTTTTTGATTACACACACTGGGGGGAATTTTATACTCTCCCTGTGGCAGGTTTGGAGTGCCTGAATGAGGGACCTAGCATCGGGAAGATGGGCCTCGCTGAGAGCCACCCTCTGCCCTTTGCTGCTGATCCCCCTACACCCACTCCCCCACAACCCCCACCCTGTGAGACCCCTCCCACCATGATCTACCTGTGGCCTGGATCCAGCGGCACTCCTGGGACTTGAGTAGGTGCTCCACTGGCAGCAGCCACCGCCTCCGCGGTAGCACTGCTCAGTTAAAGAGCTGCCAACCTCAGAGGGTAGGAGTTCTGTCACCAGGGTCCTTGATCCCATGGAAGGCCCACAGCTGTCCAATGAAGTGCCTAATGGGCACTTGATTTGGCAGGCCTCCCACAGAAGGGACGACGGAGGGCTCGCGTTGGTGCTTTTGCCGGAGGTTGAGACCCCCGCTGCCCGGATAAAATCCTGGCTATTTTCAATTTTTTTTTTGAACAAGAAACCAGTGTCATTTTTCCCTTTTTCTTACCAGATGATATGAAACCATATAGATAGTCAAAGAGGACCAGGCAGATAGTGCAGGAGTCCCCTGAATGAATCTTGCGCTCTCACCAATATTCATTTTTTGTCTTCTCTGGGGAATACAAGCAGAGCCAAATCTATGAAGTCATCAGTGGCTCAGTTGTACAGGGGGGTGGTGAAAGAGGAAGGTTAGAAAAGCAATAGTTAGGGGTACAGTCTGGCATTTCTGCGACTACAGATGTGACTTCAGGATGGTATGTTGCCTCCTGGCTGCCAAAGTCAAGGATGTTATTGAGCAGCTGCGGAACATTCTTGGCGGGGGAGGATGAACAGTCAGAGATTGTGGCCCATATTGGTACCAGTGACATCAGTAAAAAGAGAGTTGAGGTGCTGGAAACAGATTTCAGGGTGCTAGGAAAGGAGGTAAAATGTCGGACCTCAAAGTTAGTAATCTCCAGATTACTCCTAGTGCCACTTGCTAGTGAGTATTGAAATAGCAGGATAGTGCAAATCAATGTGTGGCTGGAGAGATGGTGCAGAAGGGAGGGCTTTAGATTCCTGGGGCTTTGGAACCGGTTCTGGGGGAGGTGGGACCTGTACATGTTGATGGGTTGCACCTCAACAGGGCTAGGACCAGTATTGTGATGGAGAGGTTTGCTAGCGTTTTGTAGAAGGTTTAAACTAGCTTGGCAGGGGAGTGGAAACTTAAGCGTAGATTCAGAAGGGAGAGAAGAAAAACTGAAAAGTGAAGCAAGAAATTAGTAAGCAAGTATGGAGGGCAAAGAAAACAAAGGCGAGTGATTAGTAGTATATATTTCAATGCAAGGAGTCTAGTGAATAAGGCAGATGGGCTGTCGGCTCAGATAGACACTTGGAAGTATAATATCATAGATATTATGGAAACATAGAATCATAAAACGCTTAGTGCACAGAAGGAGGTCATTCGGCCCATTGTGTCGATGCTGGCTCTCTGCAAGAGCAACTCACCCAGTCCACTCCCCTGCCTTTTCCCCATAGCCCTGTATTTTTTTTTTTCTGTTCAGATAATTATACATCTCTCTTTTGAAGGGTTTAATTGAATCTGCCTCAACCACATTCTCAGGCAGTGCATTCCAGATCCTAACCACTCACTGCATAAAAATGTTTTTCCTCATGTCACTGTTGTTTCTTTTGCTTGTCACCTTAAATCAATGTTCTCTGGTTTTAGATCCTTCTGCCAATGGAAACAGTTTCTCCCCATCGACTTTGTCCAGACCCCTCATGATTTTGAACACTTCTATCAAATTTCCTCTTAATCTTCTCTTCTCCAAGGAGAACAACCTTAACTTCTCCAAACTCTCCGTGTAACTGAAGTTCCTCATCCCTGGAATCATTCTCGTAAATCTTTTTTGCACCCTTGCTAATGCCTTCCCATCCTTCCGAAAGTGTTGTGCCCAGAACTGCACAGAATACTCCAGTTGCAGCGAACCTGTGTTTTATACAGGTTTATCATAACTGCACTCAATCCGAAAACATGACCCCAAACTTCCTGTCACTTTTCAACACACCTCCCTGCTCTCATACCAACATCTCTGCCCTGGGATTGCTGCAGTGTTCCAGTGAACATCAACACAAGCTCGAGGAACAGCACTTCATTTACCGATTAGGCACACTACAGCCTACCGGACTGAACATTCAATTCAATAATTTCAGAACATGACTGACCCCACCCCCTTTTTTTTAAAGTTTTACTTTGTATTTTTTATTTTTATTTCATTTTATTTTAGTTTGTTTCATGACACCTTTTTTTACCATGTGCCTGCCCACTGTTTTTTTCATGTTATTGCTTTTGGCTAGGGCTTTCATTATTCTGTCATTTAACATCCTCTGCACTAACGCTTTGTGTTTCACCACACCATTAACACACTCTTAGTCTTTGCCCCATGACCTCATCAGTTATTCTCTGTGATCCTCTGTCCTATCAACAGCTTCCCTTTTGTTCTCTTTTGCCCCACCCCCACTCTATTTGCTTAAAACCTATTACATTTTTAACCTTTGCCAGTTCTGATGAAAGGTCACTGACATGAAACGTTAACTTTGCTTCTGTCTCCACAAATGCTGCCAGACCGGTTGAGTATTTCCAGCACTTTTTGGTTTTATTTGTCATAACTTCTTGTTTTTGTACTCTATGCACTTTTTTACACCGCGAGTGGTAAATATCTGGAACATGCTGCCTGCAAGGGTGGTGGAAGTGAAGACAATCAATGACTTCAAGAGGAAGTTGGATGGTCACCTAACAGAAATAGACTTACAGGGCTAGGGGGATCGAGCCGGGGAGTGGGACTGACAGCATAACTCTGTGGAGAGCGCGCATGGACTTGACGGGCCGAATGGCCTCCTTCTGTTCTAAATGACTCTATGACTCCATGCCCCTATTTATAAAGCCCAGGGTCCTGTATGCTTTATTAACCACTTTCTCAATCTGTCCAGCCACCTTCAATGATTTGTGCAGATATATCCCCAGATCTCTCTGCTCTGTACTCCCTTTAGAATTGCACCTTTAATTTGCATTGCTTCTCCTCCCTCTTCCTACCAAAATGAATCACTCCACTCTTCTCCATTAAATTTCAGCTGCCACTTGTCCGCCCATTCCACCATCTTGTCTATGTCCTCTTGAAGTTTATCACTATCCTCCTCCCTCCTCACGATTCACAATATTTCCAAGCATAATATTAAGCTTTCACACCCAATCGGAAAACAGCCAAATTAAAGACTCTAGTAACCCCAGAATGAAACAGACCAAACCAGGTATCTTTAGACAACAACAAATTAACTACTTCTTGAAAAACTAAATCTTAAACACTATTAAGATAAATCTATGTCTAAAGACTTTATAACTTCTTATTTTAATCTAACTCCCCATTCACACACATACACTCAAAAACTAACAGTTAACCCATCTTAAAAGTGGAGTTTTTTTTAAAATTAGCTGTCTCTTAAGAATAAATAAAATAAGATGTGGATTACGTTCCTGGTGGATGAGGTCTTCTAATGTGGATTTTATGAAAAGATAGGCATTCAACTCTTCGGCTGCAGCAAGCGTTAAACAGTTCTTTGAACAATGAGTACAGCAATTCAAACGGTTTCTTGACAAGAAAGGCTTTTCTTCTTTACTCAGGGAATTGACTTGACTTGTAGCTCCTTGTTATGACCAGGTGAGAAATGTGCCTAGGGGTCTCTTTCGGCCTTCACCTGGTCTTACTGCAAAAGGATTTAAACACGCTGTGTTTTGACACCACCCCACCCCACCCCCCCCTCCCCCCAATTGCATCCTTGGTCACCGCTTTCCAATTATAACACAAATAAATGAGCACAAATAGGCCTTCTTAGCTTTAAAGAAGAAAAGTGAAATTTATTAAAACTTAAACTCTAATTCAAATAACGCCTACAGATACAGACCACGCCCCATGCTATCATGCATACGCGATACGCACATGCAATTAAGACAAAATAGAGAAGAAAATAGAGAGATTTGAGGCAATATCAGAAGAGTTTCTTGTTACTGTGCTTCGAGCTCACTGTAGTCCTTGATTGTAGGTAGTCTTGCTTTTCATTGGGGCCCGGTATTCTTCTTAAACCTTGTTCACTGTAGGAGACTTTTCTCTCTTGGGGTTCATGTATCTTCAATGGGTCTTCAGTTCCATGAGAAAGAGACAGGAGCAGACAGGAGACAGGTCTTTTCAGTCCAAGAGCAAACAGCTTTCTGAGTTTTTAAAACTCTGTGGCAAGTTCAAATTCAAAAAAATTCCAACAGCCATTTAGTCATGGGACTAAACTGGTCTGACCACATCTGTTTGTATATTTGGCCATCTTAGCAGTCAACCTGGAATGCTGGCCTCTCCACCTTCAACGTCTGGTAATCAAAATCCATTGTGGATTAAAGTGCAGCAGGGAGTAGCCCCTTTCTCCTTTCCAAGTACTGTCTGTTGCTATGCAAATGTCTTTCCAGTCAAAGGGTCTGGTGTTTATTTTTTTAAAACAAGTTCTTTCTTTATTCTAGTAACAGTTTAAAATCAATGTTCATGTGGTCAATATGTGTCTCATTCTTGGCAGGTAGGGGCCTGCATGACACTCCTTGTAGATTTTTTTCTGAGAGAATAAAATAGCTCCTTTTCTTCAGTATGCCTCGCTGGAAAGTCTCTCAGAACTAACTGATTTCTGCCAGTTCCACAGACAGCCAAGTGGGAACATTATCATGTGACCTCTCTCTCTCCTGCTGTTGCCCAGGGTAACAAAAAAATGCAGCTGTGGCACACTGTTTCCAGAATGTTCTCTCCCTTAAAGGTGCACTGTTTTTAACAAAGTCTTAAAGGCACACACCTGTTTTTAATCTGAGGAGAAAAATAATTACAGGTCTGTGACAGTATCCATGCTGCTACTGTCCCTTTCATTCCATGGGCTCTAACTTTGCTGACAAGCCTGTTATGCGGCACTTTATCAAATGCCTTTTGGAAGTCCACGCACATCACATCAGCTGCATTACCCTCATCAACCCTCTACGTTAATCTTATCAAAAAACTCAAGCAAGTTACTTAAACATGATTTGCCCGTAACAAATCCATGCTGGCTTTCCCTAATTAATCCACATTTGTCCAAATGACTGTTAATTTTGACCCTAATTATCATTTCTAAAAGCTTTCCCACCAAAGGGTTTGATTTTTAAACACGCTGTGTTTTGAGCTCCACCCCCCCCCCACCCCGCCCCCAATCCTTGTTCACCACTTTCCAATTATAAGGCAAACAAATGAGCACACCAGGTTTTCTTAGGTATAAAGAAGAAAAGTGAAATTTATTAAATTTACTTAAACTCTAATTCGGTGAACGCCTACAGATATACAACGCGCCCGCACTAGCATGCACACGTGATAGACATATGCAAATAGGGACAGAAAAGAGCAGAAGAAAAATAAAGTAGAGAGATTTGAGACAGTCTCTGAAGGGGGTTTCTTGTCACTGTTTCTGTGTTTCCAGCTTGCCATAGAGTCTTTGATTGTAGACAGCTCTTACTTTTCGTTGGGGCCCAGTATTCTTCTTAAACCTTGTTCACTTAGGAGACTTTTCTCTCTTTCAGCTCACGTGTCTACAATGGGTCTTCTCTTCCATGAGAAAGTGATGAGAGCACACAGGAGAGAGGTGTTCACAGTCCAGGAGCAAACAGCTTTCTGAATTCAAAATCCTGTGGCCGGTTCAAATTCAAAAAACCAACAGCCAGCCAGTCATGTGAGTAAACTGGTCTGACCATTTCTTCTGTGTATTGGGGAAGCAAGGACTCTGTCCTTTGTTCCGACATTGTCTGCTAGCATGCAAATGTCTTTCCAGTCAGGGGCCTGGAAATTCATTGCAATAGGCCCTCTTTTCTTCCCAGCCACAATATTAAGATTTAATATTCAGGGATGGTGCAGCGGTTAGCACCGCAGCCTCACTGCTCCAATGACCCGGGTTCAGTTCTGGGTACTGCCTGTGTGGAGTTTGCAAGTTCTCCCTGTGACCGTGAGGGTTTATGCTAGGTGCTCTGGTTTCCTCCCACAGCCAAAGACTTGCAGGTTGATAGGTAAATTGGCCAGTGTAAATTGCCCCTTGTATAGGTAGGTGGTAGGAGAATTGTGGGGATGTGGTAGGGAATGTGGGATTAATGTAGGATTAGTAAAAATGGGTGGTTGATGATCAGCACAGACTCGGTGGGCTGAAGGGCCTGTTTCAGTGCTGTATGACTCTACTCTCTACGAGAGTTAGTAGTGGGCTGGTCTACCTTGAACTCTGAGTCATGCTAAGACTTTTGACTTCAGGAGATGGGTGGTTTCTTTTCCTCTGACTGTGGGGGAGGATTCTTTGTTACTCTCCCCTTTGTTCTCTGGGACACTCCGACCTGCAGGTATTTATGCAGACTTGACTGTACTCTCCTGTGACACTTCGACTAGGTGAGGCATCACCCTCATGGTTTCTATGCCCCCTAGAGGTCTCTCTTTGTCTCTGCAGGTTCCTGTAAATGCTGTTCGCAACTCTGCTGGGGTGCTTTTAGAGTCTGCATTCACATAGGAGGATGTGGGGTCTATCTTTTCACACTTTACTGGGTTGGTTGACTGGACAGTAGGAGTTTTCATCCGGGAGTTTCCCCGGACTTCCTATAACCTGCCTTCTTGGTCACTTTTTTTCCCTTCTCTTTTTAAACTTTTGCCAGCCGTGTGCTTGCTTGTCCCCTTTTGTTCTTGGCGGCGGTCCCTTACAGTTCACCAGCCCTCTGCTAGTGGGTCCTCCTAACACAGGTGCAGGACTTAAGGGTGCAGTTTTCACTGAAGGTTGGGATTTCCCCTCAAACTGGCACATGTGGCAACTCCTGCAGTACTCCACCATATCTTTGTGGTGTTTTGGCCAGTCAAACTGCTGTCTTATGCGGGCTTTGATCTTTCATATACCGGCATGTACAGCTACTGTAGTCTCGTGGGCCCTAATTAATATTTTTCCCCGGTACCTCTGTGGCACCACTAACTGGTGAACTACTGTCCACTCCTTGCTCTCAGGTCTGCGGGGAGAACTCCATTTCCTCATCAGTACCTTATTCTTTAAATAGTAGCAATCAGGGACTCCCTCTGCTTTACTTTCAGACTGGGCAGCCTGTGCTAACTCTCGCAATACTGGGTCGGCTCACTGAGCTTCAGCTGGGGAAAATCCATTTAATTAATTCCTTGGGTCGCCTAACTTTCCAAAGAAAGTCTCGTGCAGGCAGACCTCATGGTCATTTGCCTGTAGTGCCAATGCAGTCTCCTCTGGGGGAGCTGGTTTGATCATGGCTTGATCCACTACAGATTCAGGGACTCTGCAGTGGACAGTCTCCTGCCACTGCCCTGTTTCTCTGAACTCCTGAGGTCTTTCTTTCACTACTGGGAGGGCTATCACCTTCACCCCTGCCAGATCATTACCTCGGAGCAGGTCAACCCCGTCCACAGGCAAACTAGGGACAATCCATATTCAACATTGAGAGCAGGGAAACAGAAAGCAGCTGGGGTCAGTATTCAAGTAAGCTTATAATTTAATTGAAATCAAATATAGAGTAAGACTTGATCGATTTATTAGTATATAAAATAAAAACTAAAGCGGATTAAAAAACTAAAGACCAGACAGAAATTTAAAAAACAAATTAAAATCTAATTAAATAAAATAGAGATGCAGGGCCAGGCGATGTGTTGTACCTGCATGATGTGGGAGCTGGTGGACCCCATTGTGGTTCCTAATGATCATATCTGTAGCAAGTGTTGGCTGCTCGAGGAACTCCAGCTCAGAATTGATGAGCTGGAGTCTGAGCTTCGGACACTGCGACACATCAGGGAGGGGGAAAGTTACCTGGACGTTGTGTTTCAGGAGACAGTCACACCCCATAGATTAACTACCTTGAATTCGGCTAATGGTCAGGGACAGGAGGGTGTGATTATGAGTGAGGCAGGTAGAGGGATCCAGGAGGTAGTGTTGCAGGAGCCTCAGCCCTTGTCCTTGTCCAACAGGTTCAAGATTCTTGCTCCCTGTGTGGGCAAGAGCAGGGACTGTAGGCATGATGAACAAACTGACCATAGTACCGTGGTACAGGGAGCCATTCAAGTGGGGGGAAAAAAGAGAAATGTAGTCGTAATTGGGGATAGTATAGTTCGGGGCATAGACACTGTTCTCTGTGGCCAGGATCGTGAGCCCTGAAGGCTCTGTTGCCTACCTGGTGCCAGGGTTCAGGATATCTCATCTGGGCTGCAGAGGAACTTGGTGGTGGAAGGGGAAAGATCCAGTTGTCGTGGTCCAAGTAGGAACCAACGATATAGGTAGAACAAGGATAGAGGTTCTGCTGAAGGAATATGAGCAGCTAGGGGCAAAATTAAAAATGAGAACCAAAAAGGTAAAAATCTCAGGATTACTGCCTGAGCCACGAGCTAATTGGCAAAGGGTCAATAAGATTAAAGAGGTAAATGCATGGCTCAAAGAATGGTGTGGGAGAAATAAGTTCGAATTCATGGGACATTGGCACCAGTACTGGGGAAGGAGGGAGCTGTTCCGAGGGGAAGGGCTCCACCTGAATCATGGTGAGACCAGAGTCCTGGCGAGTCGCATAACGAGGGCTGTAGATGGGGCTTTAAACTAAATAGTGGGGGGGAGGGTTTAGTTGCATGGAAAATTAGGAAGTCAAAGTTAAAGGAGAAGGTAGGAGTGCAGGTTAGTGTTGAGGCTAAAACAAGAAATGCTGGAATCACTCAGCAGGTCTGGCAGCATCTGTGGAAAGAGAAGCAGAGTTAACGTTTCGGGTCAGTGACCCTTCTTCGGAACTGACAAATATTAGAAAAGTCACAGATTATAAACAAGTGAGGTGGGGGTGGGGCAAGAGATAACAAAGGAGAAGGTGCAGATTGGACCAGGCCACATAGCTGACCAAAAGGTCACGGAGAAAAGGCAAACAATATGTTAATGGTGTGTTAAAAGACAAAGCATTAGTACAGATTAGGTGTGAATACACTGAATATTGAACAGCAGCAAGTGCAAACCTGAAGAAAAACAACCTGAAAAAAACAGTGGGTAAGCAAACTGAACAAACTAAGATGAAATGAAATAAATGCAAAAAAAGATTGTAAAAAATGTAAAAAAGAATGTAAAAAAAAGGAAGAAAAAATAACTAAAAATGAAAGTAAAATGGGGGCCTGTCATGCTCTGAAATTATTGAACTCAATGTTCAGTCCGGCAGGCTGTAGTGTGCCTAATCGGTAGATGAGATGCTGTTCCTCGAGCTTGCGTTGATGTTCACTGGAACACTGCAGCAATCCCAGGACAAAGATGTGAGCATGAGAGCAGGGGGAAGTGTTGAAATGGCAAGCAACCGGAAGCTCAGGGTCCTGCTTGCGGACTGAGCGGAGATGTTCCGCAAAGCGGTCACCCAGTCTGCGCTTGGTCTCCCCAATGTAGAGGAGACCACACTGTGAGCAGCGAATACAGTATACTACATTGAAAGAAGTACAAGTAAATCGCTGCTTCACCTGAAAGGAGTGTTTGGGGCCTGGGATAGTGAGGAGAGAGGAGGTAAATGGGCAGGTATTACACCTCCTGTGATTGCAGGGGAAGGTGCCCGGGGACGGGGACGAGGTGGTGGGGGTAATGGAGGAGTGGACCAGGGTGTCACGGAGGGAACGATCCCTTCGGAATGCTGACAGGAGAAGGGAGGGGAAGATGCGACTGGTAGTGGCATCACACTGGAGGTGGCGAAAATGGCGGAGGATGATCCTTTGGATATGGAGGCTGGTGGGATGAAAAGTGAGGACAAGGCAAAAAAAGGAAGCTTATGTCAGATACCGAGAGCTCAATACTGTAGAGAAAGCCGAGAGGAGTATAGAAAATGGAGGGGCAAAATTAAAAAGGAAATTAGGAAAGCAAATAGAGGCCATGAAAAAGTATTAGAATGTAAAATCAAGGAAAATTGAAATGTTTTATAAATACATAAAGAGCAAGATGATAACTAAAGAAAGAGTAGACCAAAAAAAGATAACTTGTGTGTGGAGGTGGAAAACATGGGCATAGTTCTTAATGAATACCTTGCATCTGTCTTCACAAAATAGTGGGACAATGGGAGCATTGTGGTTAAGGAGAAGGAGCACAATATACTGGCTGGTATAAACATAGTGAGAGGGCAAATATTAAGGGGTTTAGCATATCTGAAAATAGATGAATTGTCATGCCCAAATGAAATGTATCCCAGGCTGAGAAGGGATGAAATAGCAGAGGCTTTGAACATCATTTTCCAATCCTCTCTGGCTACCAACATGGTGCCAGAGGACTGGAAGTCTGCTAATGTACCATTGTTTAAAAAGGGAGGAAAGGATTGGCAAAGTAATTATAGGCCAGTCAGCCTAATCTCAATGGTGGGAAACAACTGGGAAAAAATCTGAGGGACAGTATAAATCATCATTTAGAAAGGCACAGATTAATCAAGGACAGTCAGCATGGATTTTTTAAGGGAAGGTTGTGTCTGACTGACTTGATTGAATTTTTGGAGGCGGTAACAAGGAGTGTCGATCAGGGTAGCACATTTGATGTAGTCTACATGGATTTTAGCCAGGCTTTTGACAAGGTCCCACATGGCAGACTAGTCAGAGAAGTAAGAGCTAGTAGGACCCAAGGACAAATGGCAAGTTGGATCCAAAATTGGCTAAAAGGCAGGAAGCAAAGGGCAATGGTTAACAAATATTTTGTGATTGGAAGGCTGTTTACAGTGGCGTTCTGCAGGGCTCAGTACTAGGTCCTTTGCTTTTCGTGGTATATAATCAATGAGTGAGACTTAAATGTAGGGGCGCATGTTTGCAGTTAGCGGATGATATAAATATTGGTTATGTAGTTAATAGTGAGGAAGAAAGCTGTAGACTGCAGGAGGATATCAATGGACTGGCCAGGTCGGCAGAAAAGTGGCACAGGGAATTCAATCTGGAGAAGTGTGAGGTAATGTATTTGGGGAGGGCAAACGAGGGAAGGGAATACACAATAAATGGTCGGATACTGAGCAATGTAGAGGAACCTTGGAGTGCTTGTCCACAGATCCCTGAAGGTAGCAGGACAGGTAGATAAGGTGGTTAAGAAGGCAATGGGATACTTTCCTTTATTAGCCAAGGAATAGAATGTAAGAGCAGGAGGGATATACTGGAACTGTATAAAAGACGCATAATGGTACAGCTAGAGTACTGTGCACAGTTCTGGTCACTGCATTACAGGAAGGATGTGATCACACTGGAGAGGGTACAGAGGTGATTTATAAGGATGGAGAATTTTAGCTATGAGGAAAGATTTGGTAGGCTGAGTTATTTTCTTTGGAACAGGAGGCGACTGAGAGTAGATTTAATCGAGGTGTACAAAATTGAGGAGTCTAGATAGAGTGGATAGGAAGGACATATTTTCTTTAGATTCCATAGATTTTAAGTAATTGGCAGAAGGATTAGAAGGGAGTTGAGGAGAAATTTTTTCACGCAGTTGGGTGCTGAGTGTCTGGAACCCTCTGTCTGAAAGGGTGGTAGAGGCAGAAGTCCTCATCGCATTTAAAAAATACTTGGTTATGCACTTGAAGAGCTGGTGACCAAGAGCTAGAAAGTGGGATTCAGCTTGATTACTCTTTTTTCGCTGACACAGACATGATGGGCCAAATGGCCTCACTCTGTGCTGTAAATTTTCTATTTTTCTATGTTTCTATAAGATAATTGAATAACAGCAATAGTTAGAAGACTTAACGGAATACAACTCAAACAAGAAATAAATTTTGTAAATATGTACAATAAGCAATATTTTTAAATATGGGAGTATTCTCAAGACAACATACTGCCAAGGTTTCAATAAGTATAGGGCACTGAAGGTTTGCTGTTGTGGTTTTTAATATTGCATGCCAAGCTACTGGTGTTCTCACCTGCAATATATGCACATATTTTGATATATTAGTTACATAGATTATATGATTTTCAATAAAGCATTCTATCATGCAGGCCCCCACCTGCCAAGAATAAGCCACATTAATTTTGCCACAGGGACATTAAATTTCAAATTGTTGCTGGGAAGAAGAGAAGGCCTGTTACAAGGGAGTGCCAGGCACCTGGCTGGAAAGACATTTTTGCATATTAACAGACAGTGTTTGTGGACAAAGGGCCATTCCCTGACACACAATACACAAAGCCAGAAGTGGTTATACCAGTTGGTCACATGACTACCCTGCTGGCCAACTTGGGGATTTTTAAATTGTAGAGACAGTGTTTGAACTAGCAGAAAGCTATTTGCTCCTGGACTGAAGCTGATCTCTCCTCTCCTGTCTGCTCCCATCGCTTTCTCATGGAACTGAATCCACTGAAGACACATGAACCCCAAGAGAGAAAAGTCTCCGACTGCGAACAAGGTTTAAGAAGAATACTGGGCCCCAACGAAAAGCAAGATCTACCTACAATCAAGGACTCTACAGTAAGCTCGAAGACCTGTAACAAAAACTCTTCAGATATTGCCTCAAACCTTTCCATTTTATTTTTCTTCTACTCTTTTCTGTCTCTATTTGCATGTGTGTATTGTGTATGCATACTAGCGTGGGTGTGTCGTGTATCACAGAATCACAGAATAATACAGTGCAGAAGAGGCCCTTCGGCCCATCAAGTCTGCACCGATGCATCCGTAGGCGTCAACTGAATTAGAGTTTAAGTTTAATAAAATTTCATCTTTCTTCTTTAAACCTAAGAAAGCCTGTTTGTGCTTGTTTATTTGCCATATAATTGGAAAGCGGTGAGCAAGGATTCACCAAGGGGGAGCTAAAAACACTGTTTAAAAATAAAACCCTGTTACAGTAAGACCAGGTGAAGGCGGAAAGGGAACCCTAGAACTCTTCCTCAGCTGGTCGTAACAATTCTATTGTTACTTGATGTGGATATAAGGCAGGTCTAATATCATAAGTAGTGTAACAATCCTATCATCCTGTCACACAATGTAAGCAAACAGCCATCTACTCCAAAAACCATTAGATTATGCACATCAAAAAAAACTAACAGCATATTTATAATGAAAAATAATATTAAAGCATTCAAGGAAGAAAAGCTTCTCATTGCAAGTACATCCAAATAGAAAGTCATTCTCCTTTAATGTACTCTATATAAAAAGTACTCGATATAAAAAGTGAGAAGAAAATTCAAAATGATTTTAGGCAGATAAGTTACACTACATGGCTAACTTTAACAATATTAATCTCTCCATGAGACACTGCAAATTTAAAGGGCTGGTATGAAGAAAAGCTAATTTTTGTAACTTTATATCATGTGAATGCACAGTAAGCAGCCTAACTATATGAGCTGATTTAATCCTTTAATCCCATTACTACAGTCTACTCAATATATGCATACAGCTAAGTTCAATATCTGTTGAGTGTACATCATATTTAAGGTAAATTTTCTCATATTTGCGTATATTTGGATCAGACATTTCTATTTCAATGAATTATTTCACCTTTACACACAATTCCTATAACAGATAGTGGACCTTTTCTTACATTAACAAAACTGATTACTTCAGTTTAACTTCTCATCATTTATATCTTCTGGACTCTAGTCAGTGCAAATGTCAAACCTCTAGGGTCATTGTTGTAGTAAATATAAAACATAATGCATGCGAGTTTTCCTGGTGGGTTAACATATTTTCCATTTGTTTCTGACAGGGAAAATGCTCTCTTACAAAAATAAGCATCCCTTAAGCCACGAGCAGAATTAACAGACTATAGTGACCACTTTTTCAATCACCACTAGGAAAAGCAATGGAAGTAGTGAGGACAGAACATCAGGCTGAGGTCATAATTGTTAGCCAGGGCAGTAATTGTTGCAGAGGAACTAACGTTAATTTGATCTGCTCCCGTCTCCATGATGGAGCCGCCGTGCTGACCCACCTGTTCCTACACTGAAAATCAAGATTCCTGGTTATAGCCCTTGATTAGCATTGGAGCCAGGTGCAAAATGCATTTACTGTTGCCAATAGCACCACTCTCGGCTACCCAATGTAAAAAAAAACCTCACTTTTTGAATTGCACAATGCTCTATAATGTGATTAATGTGCACGAATGGTTGAAAATTTGTTTTCTTCCCTTACATGTCCAAGTGTCTCAGTGAGTCACAAATAATGAGGTATGAGCTATGTCATCTATGAGGGTATTGGGTACAAAGCCTAGTCTGTGCTGAGCAAGTTGGAAAACATAGAAGGCTGCGCAGTTGGTCTCGATGTCCCCAGGCTAAGGAAGGGGAAATATTCAATAATGGTTCTTGTCCAAGACCCTTTCTGGAAAATGTGAAGGTGAGTGGAGATTAGATGTAGCTGTGTTACCCCCAGGGTCAAATAGCTCATCATCAGTCGCTCTCTAGAAGAGTGAGCACTCATCCTCCAAATGTTGCATCTTGCTAAACCCTGCTGTAGTTTGCTTCCCCAGTATTGAGCAGTGACAGATGAGGAACAACTGTAACTACAACATAAATTCTGCTGAGCAGCTGCCCCTATGTATCTCGATTCACATTATATTAACGGGAGTCATAATTCTATTTGTATAATCAGTCATAGAAGCAAAGGGCCCACATTCTAAAATATGGCAGTGTGCCAGTATTTCTGCATGGTGTTAATACACAGCCTGCACCTGTTAAGTTATTATCAATTTTCAGAACATAAAATTGCAGAATACTGAATACAATGCCTCACTCTTGTGTATGCTCTGTGAGATCATTCCTGCTTTGTGGGATCATTCCTGCTCTGTGAGATCATTCTTGCTCCACTGCATTTGAGAGTGGAAATTTAAAATTTAAAAAGTGTAATGGCCACTCAATGTTTCAAGCGCCTAAACTAGGTTTTGGATAAAGTAAATACTGGCATGTTTGAATGAATCCAGATTTTCAGCACCATTGCAGTATACACTCAGAATGGCTGTTAGCTTTCCAAATCGTTCCCAAAGAAGTAAAGTAAAACAGCAGTCCAGAAGCCTTGGATATCAGCAGTCCTTCTTGGACATCAATGAGATATAAGTAAACAAGTAATTATTGATTGATATTAAGAGATTAAAAAGGATTTGGAATGTTCACCAGCCGGATGGAATGCTTCATCTGTTGGAGGTAAGGTCACTGCTACCATCCTGATTTTCCACCAGGACACTTCAAATACCCTGGCAGGCAGCATTGCAAGTATGTCCCAATGTTCAGTGGCTTGTGTATCTGGTATCACCACTAAACCAGTGAAGAGAGATGGTCATTTTTTATGAGCAGTGTATTAAAATCCTTTCCATTATGCTATAGCAATAACAGATGGAAACTGTGTAGAACGTTACTTGTACATTCCCAATTGTCATCAGTCCCACTGATTGCACAAATGTAGCTCATTTCGCAATTGTAAGTGGTAACATTCATGTGTAAGTGGTCTATGGTGAAAGACAGCAAATCAAAAATGTATTAACAAGTACTCAGAGGATTGTGGCTTTTCAATTGTGAACGGGAATTTACACATGACCTCAGGGTTGATCAGTAATTTGTGGATAAGAATTGTAGAAATTATGGTCAGTGCACGTTTGCTTGTAAATACGACTCATTTATTATTCTCTTCGCATGGTGCTCATTAGACTATTCGTCCTATCCTCAGATATAGTCAGATATAGTTCCATGAACAGATCCTATAAGAGAATCAAAACAAAGCAAATCTGAGACTGCTCAACCTGATTAGGATGTTTCCTTCTAGGATCTTAACTTCCTTGCCAATACACGGTGTCCTGCAGACAACGGAGGCTAAAATGGGCCGTGTGATGCTGATTTATCAGATGCTAAACAGCCACCCAAAATGTCCAAGGCACATTTGCACACTTCCAATGGGAAGTGCACAGCACGCCATTTTGGTAACAAAATAATATGCACGCTTACTGACTGTTGTCAGGATGCTGAGCTGGGAGATAGTGATCCATCTGTCGAGCTGTTGCTGGCTGAAACCAGGGCCAAAACTGCAACACTGGTGGACACTGAGTGCAGGAAGTCCCATTAAATGGTGGTTTAGGAGGCAGCTGGCAGAGGCAGTCAGCACAATCTCCACCACCCCAAGACCTGCCACATAGTACAGGAAGAAGTTCAATATTGAAATGAGGGTATTGTGCACATTTTCAGGAAATGTGTTAAGACTAGTTCAACAAGATTTTCAGGCTCGACAACAGCCTAATCTCTGATCCTTAAAGGGCTGTTAAACTGGCAAGTAAGGTAAATTTTTCAACTAAAATTAATGTAGAGCCAGGAGGAGCAGGTGTGTTCCTCCTGCCTTCACATTGATACTGAAGTCAGCTCACCACCCACAATTGCCCGACCTCTGTTTGCTTCCACCTCCCCCACAACCAACTCTTACCTTGCAGCCAGCTTGGCATTTGAGCCCAGACCAGTCAGCTGCCTGATGGATGCTGGAAGCTCGCTGTATGTAGTCCAATGAGGCACTACAATGAATTTAGGATGGCCCTTGTGCCTCTCTTTTTTGGTGCGTGAGATAAGTGTGCCACCTATTTCACACCCATTATCTGGCGTTGTAGGATTTAGGCTCCAAAATATTTAATTGCAAGGTAGGACAACACAGTATTGCCAACAGGTTACCTGCAATTATCCCTTGTTCCAAAGACTATCAAAAAAACTGTGGTGCTTATGGCACTTGTTATGTACAACTCTATGAAAAATCTCACATTCTTAAATCTCTGAATAATGATCAATTTACTTGCCGATTATTGATTAATATGTTTTTCAACACAATAGTCATCACTTTCTTCCTATCAGTGGCACTTCACTGTATCCTTCCCAATAAAACACTACACCTATGCATTGTTTTCAAAAGTCCTCAAAATGATCTATCTCATAACAATAATTCTGATTGCGATCTCTGAAGAGAATGCACAATGTCACAATGATAAATATTTTAAAATAATTTCTTCAATTCTACATTGCTAGTGTCCCACAGCTGACCTGCAACAGCATTGTTCCAATGTACAAACAGGAGTTAAGCAAGCCTAGCTGTTAAAACATTTTCATCTTAGTACCATCCGTTATGTAGAAGTTTTTGCAGCTGAGATCAATTTTAGTAATACGTAGCTTGTTTACTTTGAGCACTGACCTTTGCTCTTTGCTCTGGATTCCAACATTGTGATTAGCAGGATTCCAGGGACGAAAGATAGGTCATCAGTTACATAAACTGCTCAATCCTAAAACTGACCTGCAGTGCAAAATTGTGAATATTCGTAAAGGACGGCAATGAGAAAAAGCAAGTCAATGCCTAGCCCCACCTATGTATGAGAAAATGCTATTACAGAGCAACTGAGAAGTACTGCCAAATTGACTGAACCTTTCCAAGTTGCATCCCCAATTTAACATCAATATGCTCTGTTTCTTCAATAAGCATGCTTGTGCACTTTCTAGCATAATTAAATTATTGGAAGTAAATTAATTCTTTTTCGCACTAATCTGAAATAACTTAAACACTAATTGTCGAGGACAAATGATTGCAGTTTATGGATGACCAAGCTAGTTAATTATGTATAAATTCCTATACTTGGATGAATTTGGCTTTACAAAAGTAAACATTTTCAATCATTGTGTTGCTTTTCATATGACAATAATGTTACACTATTTTAATTTTTATTACTACCTATATAAAATATAATTCCACACATTCAAATACTTATTCAATGCTAAAGCTAAATCACAAAAGGTACAAATACACACATATTATTTTATACTAACAGATTTGTGATGTATGCTTAGAAGTGAGTGTCTCATTCTATTTCCTTACGGTACAAATTTGGATTGTACGATCTCAGCAAGAGTTTCAAATGAAACAGCAATTTAAAATGTACCTCTACTGTTCCTGTGAAACTGAGAGCCCCACATGTCACTGTACATACACAGGTTTCGTAAAATTGCAGCAGATATTGACTAAATCTTTAAATATAAATGCTACAAGAGTTATTTTATTTATTCAGTTTGAAGTCAAAAAATTCAATTCCTGACCTTCAACTTGGCCCCAGTTTTGATGCAAGGAATTGCCTAGGGGAATTATACTAGTTTGGTGCAAATGTTCTCTCTTATGCAGGAAAGGATAAATGTGCAAGATCGAGCACATTTTAATACAATTTAGTTCATGAACTGAAACCTCAGCAACTGAAATGTATAAATGGGCATTCACAATCAGCAAGCTTATCCTAATTTCAATTTTATGGGTTTTCTATGAAAACTAAGATATTGGCAAGAAATAAAGTTTCTTTCTTGCTTAATCTACTTAATTTTTAAGCTTTTTTTTCTGAGAATGCAATTGAGTTCAAAATACCAGACAAGGCTGGTAACAAGTTCCAAATCACTTTTTAATGTCAACATAAGCAAATATTATGCAATACCTGCAGGATAAGGAGATACTGAACACACAGGAGAAGAGATTTTCATCGTTGCCACATGGATATTAAGCTTTAATGGTTCAGAGCACAGAAAAGAAAACCTGGCTGGGTAGATTGCATGGCAGTAACAGAACTCACCTGCTTTTCCTTCCATTGAAATTAATGTAAGGGGCATGCAATCCTACTGCCAGATTTTCTTTCTGTGCTTCACTCAGGCACCAATGGTTAATACCTAGTGGTAAAAACAAACATGTACCCCAGAATTTCCTGTCAATTGACTGCAGATTATTTTTCAATATACTTGGCATAATACTGTCACATATGTTAATCACTTCATGTGACTGCCATCAGAAATCAAAGGCATATGGCTAAACTTTCCATTCAGGTCAAAGACCAACTCAAACTTGAGTGGAGCAAGAAGACCACTCACCTGACTCTGCGTGCACTTCCAGGGTGAGCATTATTTTCATGATCTGAGGGAGCTCTCAGCGTTTAATGTTTGTGCTTAGGAGCTCACTGGTGAAATTTTGGTCTGTAAACACTTGGAGCTAGAGACAGCATAAGTTGTATTTACACTTGGGTAGGGTGAATCTCAGCTCTGCTGGAATTCCACCCTATTTGAACTAGATATCTGATTTCCAGTTGGGGTCCATGGACAGATCTTCAGCCTGCCACCCTCCTGCCTCCCCCACGCCCAAGCCAAGGGGGCTGGGTCTGGGGAGCTCCTGGACTTCCTTGGGAAATTCCTCCCTGTGTGACTCACATTGTATGATCTGTAAATTGTATTTGATCCCCCTATTCTCTTCCCCCAGATGTGCCAGAAGAATCTGAGTCAGGCCCCAGTAGCACTGGGCCAAATAGCACTGGGACCTGACTCACTCTATCCATCCTAAGCATCTGCTCAGATACATAAGAGATTTATACAGTAAGGAGAGGATGCACTGAGTGAGACACAGAGCACATGTGAGCAGCTGGCGATAGCAGAGGAGGAGCAGGAAACTGCTGTCTGGGTGTTAGTTCCTACCACTTCTTGGCTGATAAACCTAGGGATCTGAACCTCACAAGATTAGTATTCAAAAGAAGGATGCTTTCTAAGCATCATGCATTGTTGCAGTCATTCTGTACTCTGCCATGCGGCAAACTGAAGATAGCAGATTGTGTGAAGGACTCCACTAGCCATATATACGCAACTTTGCCTGATGGTTTTGCAATACTGTCGTCCATGGAGCATGTGGAAGTTCTAAGGACAATCAGTGATTCTCCTATAAGTTTGCAGACTGTTGTCATGGAGGCTTGTATTTCCACAGTGAATAAAGCAATATTTCTGTAATGAGTTTTTCTACATTGGCTGATGCAACATAATTGAGATGCGTATATCCAGTTGGTTGAAGATCTCAAATATTATTTACAGCTAAACTGTTATACAGTACTGAGCTAACTATTTACAGAACCTTACTCTGGGTGTTACAGTTGCAGAGGACGCTGGCTTCGAGTCACATGACTGCATGCTGGTACTTAGCTCATTAGCATACTAAGATCTTAAAGGGATATCACTCTTAAAAGCAACCCCATTCTTTCCAAAGATAAGTCTGGCATTCTAAAAGTAAAAATACATGAAATTAGATATCAAAATTATTTACATAGGTATAGAGATGATGAACTTTACACGTGCAGAAGCTCAATAGTCTACATATTGTTTCAGTGGTTTAACAACTCTTCCAGATCTGGTTAGATTAGATTAGATTAGAGATACAGCACTGAAACAGGCCCTTCGGCCCACCGAGTCTGTGCCGAACATCAACCACCCATTTATACTAATCCTACACTTATCCCATATTCCTACCAAACATCCCCACCTGTCCCTATATTTCCCTACCACCTACCTATACTAGTGACAATTTATAATGGCCAATTTACCTATCAACCTGCAAGTCTTTTGGCTTGTGGGAGGAAACCGGAGCACCCGGAGAAAACCCACGCAGACACAGGGAGAACTTGCAAACTCCACACAGGCAGTACCCGGAATCGAACCCAGGTCCCTGGAGCTGTGAGGCTGCGGTGCTAACCACTGCGCCACTGTTATGGTATAACCTTCTGGGGATGTCATCCTTGGTTGTTTTTGGTTTGCAGGCATGTTGTCACTGTGTTGGTTGTTGTCCTGTTGTTCTGTCACACCCTCATTGCGGAATGCATTCTTTCGAGTCCGCAGTGTGCAATTGGAGTATTACACACTTCTCTTAGTTAGCTATGGTACCTTCTCAACATTTCGTAGGATCTAGGCTCACTGCAAATTTTGGATACCTTTGCGGGTAGCCGTGTTCTCATTGTTGGGTGTATGACCCTGACCTTTTGTCACACGTGTTGCTGACGTAGTTCTGCCCCTGCGTGTCGGTCATGCACCATCTTCATTCTCCCCTGTTTTTCGAGCAGTGTCTCCTCCATCTTGAAGAATTTGGACAGATGATGGCTTGGCAGAATCATCCGCACTTGTCTGCCAAACATGATCTCTGCTGGTGACGGTGAGCACATATCCATAGGGGTAGCTCTGAGGTGGAGCATGGCAACACGAAAATCTTGGTTCGTTGCCCTACACTTCAGAATAAGTGAGTTGACTGTGTGAACCATTCGCTCAGCGAGACCATTAGATCTAGGGTAATGTGGTGAGGACGTTACATGGTTTACGCCCCATTTGGCGCACATATCCCTGAAAGGTTTGCCCTTATACTGTGGCCCATTTTTAGAAATGATTTCTTCAGGTGCACCGAATAGACTGAAAATGGCACTCAATGTGTCTGCGACGACCATGCTTGAAGTGTCTTTTACCAGTCTGAAAATTGGAAGTTTGGAGAAATAATCAGTGACTAAGATAAAGTCGTTTCTATGAACGGAAAACAGGTCAGTGGCGATTTTGGACCAAGGGATTGATGGAATCTCGTGAGGGAGTTGTTGTGGCTGGTGGCTCTGAAATGCCTCACACATCCTCACTAACCTTTCAATGTCACTGTTTATCAGCATAGTGGGGAAAGTCTTTGCTCGAGTCGCTCTGAACAGGCTCCAGAAGCTGGCCGAGCGCGTCTACCCTGAGGCACAGTGTGGCTTTCGTGCAGAGAGATCGACTATTGACATGCTGTTCTCCCTTCGTCAGATACAGGAGAAATGCCGTGAACAGCAGATGCCCCTCTACATTGCTTTCATTGATCTCACCAAAGCCTTTGACCTCGTCAGCAGACGTGGTCTCTTCAGACTACTAGAAAAGATCGGATGTCCACCAAAGCTACTAAGTATCATCACCTCATTCCATGACAATATGAAAGGCACAATTCAACATGGTGGCTCCTCATCAGAGCCCTTTCCTATCCTGAGTGGTGTGAAACAGGGCTGTGTTCTCGCACCCACACTTTTTGGGATTTTCTTCTCCCTGCTGCTTTCACATGCGTTCAAATCCTCTGAAGAAGGAATTTTCCTCCACACAAGATCAGGGGGCAGGTTGTTCAACCTTGCCCGTCTAAGAGCGAAGTCCAAAGTACGGAAAGTCCTCATCAGAGAACTCCTCTTTGCTGACGATGCTGCTTTAACATCTCACACTGAAGAATGCCTGCAGAGTCTCATCGACAGGTTTGCGTCTGCCTGCAATGAATTTGGCCTAACCATCAGCCTCAAGAAAACGAACATCATGGGGCAGGATGTCAGAAATGCTCCATCCATCAATATTGGCGACCACGCTCTGGAAGTGGTTCAAGAGTTCACCTACCTAGGCTCAACTATCACCAGTAACCTGTCTCTAGATGCAGAAATCAACAAGCGCATGGGTAAGGCTTCCACTGCTATGTTCAGACTGGCCAAGAGAGTGTGGGAAAATGGCGCACTGACACGGAACACAAAAGTCCGAGTGTATCAGGCCTGTGTCCTCAGTACCTTGCTCTACGGCAGCGAGGCCTGGACAACGTATGCCAGCCAAGAGCGACGTCTCAATTCATTCCATCTTCGCTGCCTTCGGAGAATACTTGGCATCAGGTGGCAGGACTATATCTCCAACACAGAAGTCCTTGAAGCGGCCAACATCCCCAGCTTATACACCCTACTGAGTCAGCGGCGCTTGAGATGGCTTGGCCATGTGAGCCGCATGGAAGATGGCAGGATCCCCAAAGACACATTGTACAGCGAGCTCGCCACTGGTATCAGACCCACCGGCCGTCCATGTCTCCGTTATAAAGACGTCTGCAAACGCGACATGAAATCGTGTGACATTGATCACAAGTCGTGGGAGTCAGTTGCCAGCATTCGCCAGAGCTGGCGGGCAGCCATAAAGACAGGGCTAAATTGTGGCGAGTCGAAGAGACTTAGTAGTTGGCAGGAAAAAAGACAGAGGCGCAAGGGGAGAGCCAACTGTGCAACAGCCCCAACAAACAAATTTCTCTGCAGCACCTGTGGAAGAGCCTGTTACTCCAGAATTGGCCTTTATAGCCACTCCAGGCGCTGCTTCACAAACCACTGACCACCTCCAGGCGCGTATCCATTGTCTCTCGAGATAAGGAGGCCCAAAGAAGAAGAATCTCATGCCAATAAGCTGTGTCTCATGCCAGTTGTCTTGTTCGCTTATGCCCATATGGGCTTGGTGAACTTGTGACAAGATGTCCTGTCAGAGAGCTTTGGGCACAATCATTTGTTTTCCCTTGAAGGTGGCACCTCTCGAGATACCGAGTTCATCTCTATAAGGCCAGAAGCATCTGAGGGTTTCAGGCACCTCTTTTACTGTGTCAGGCCAACCTTCCACGATGACTCTCCATGGTGCCTTCAGCTGTGGGTCATTTGCTGTTTTATTATTGTAGTTGGTCACATTTGCGGTGACCAAAATGCAATACATTGATTTTGAGCACATCTTCCACCTCAATATCCATGCTGTCCACTTTTACATCCAGTGGAACTTCTTCATCCTTGCTCACGTTTGGCAATCTGCTCAGTGTATCTGAGGTAATTATTTTGGTACCCGGTTTGTAGCAGACGTCAAAGTCGTACCCCTGTACTTTCACTAAAAGCCGCTGTAGTTGAGGTAGTGCACTTGTCAATGATTTGTGCCAGATCATCTCCAGTGGTTTGTGGTCAGTTTCCACAGTGAACTGCTTACCGAACAGGTAGGTGTGGAACCTTCTGATCTCAAACATCAGAGCAAGTATTTAACGCTCTATGTTTGATTAATTGGACTGTGCTGAGGATAAACATTTGGACCCGAATGCAATTGGTTTGCCATCCTGTAGGATGCACATTCCTAATCTTTTCTGTGAGGCGTTGACTTCCAGGATTGTCTTCTTCCTTGGCTCGTAGTACTGCAAGGTACAGGTTACTGCTGATAGTACTTGTTTGAGAGACTCAAACATATGCCATTCATCTTCCTGCCATACAAATGGTATGTCTTTCTTTAAGAGCTCTCTCAGTGATGATGCTTTGTCAGAAAAATTTGGAATGTATGCTGCCAAAAAGTTGAAAAATCAAGACATCTCTGGAGGTCTTTCTTGTCTTGTGAGGTAGGCATATGCCTTATGTCTTCGATTTTGCCTGGGTCAGGATGGATTTCGCAACTGGAATAGATAGAGCCAAAGAAATTGATTTGACTTACATTCACTTGGCACTTCTTGCTATTAAAAACAAGCCCTTCGCGACGAGCTAGTGCCATCAGTGAATGGAGGTTCCGATCATGTTCTTCTTTGGTTTTGCCCATTACCACAGTGTCATCGGCAATGCATATGCAGCCAAGCACATTTTCTATAATTCTGTCCATATGTTGCTGAAACAGATCTTGACTGACAGATAAGCTGAAGGGTAGTCTCTGGAAGCAGTATCTTCCAAATGGTGTCATGAAGGTGGTGACTTCTTGAGATTCCTTAGCTATGTGTACCAATCAATATCCATGTTTAGCATCCAACGTGGAGAAGAATTTGGCTCCTGTGAGCTGGGATTCAATTCCTCTAGAGTGGGGCATCTCTTTAGGGAGAGGTTTAGACGCCTCTGATCTAGACACACCCTGATTGCTCCATCCTTCTTCAGGATGCACTTAATTGAGCTGCAACAGTCTGTGTGATGATGCACACGATGGATGATGCCATTGCGTTCCATGTCATCCTACTCACTCTTAAGCTTTTTTTGTATGTGTACGCTGCACTTTCTAAGTGGGGAGGGGGGGAGCGGGGGGGCTTCATTGATAGAATTGCATCCTCTCTGAGGTGCAGTATGGCATTGCCTTTGAAATCTCCTATGGTGTCGAACTTGTCCGGGTATATTTGTTGTAGGTCGTGGACTGACTCAATGCGATTACCCTTGGTCTCTTCTGTTGTAATTGGTAGCTTGGTGACCTCGTGGATGGTTATGATGTTGAGGTCCTTAGACACTTGTAGTCCTGCCACTGCTGGTCCGCTTGTGTCTACTAGATAGAATGTTTATGGTTTCCATGCCAACTTGCAATAGCTGCATTGCATTGTTAGTGTGCCACTGCAAGGGATGGGTGACCCATTATATGCAGATAACTTGGCAGTTGTATCATTGATTTCCAACGACTCTGGTACATATCCTTTAGGAAGCAGACTTGTAGGATATTTGCACTTGCTCTGGTGCTGGAGCTTGAGTGTATGTTTGCCAGCTTTCTTTGGGTACATGATGTTAATAGTGGCAAAAGCTTCCAGCTGTTGAACTTCATCAGCATTATGTGTTCAGGTTTACAATGTGGAATGCTTGTTTGTCATCTGGCTGAGAATTGCTTCTCTCTGAGCCTTGTCTCAAGTCCGTTTCGCTGTGGGCTACGTGCATCGGCTTACACAGGTCTCTGCCGCTCTCCTTGCTGCTGTTGCTCTGTTGCTGCACCTATCTTCTGTTTGTCTGTGTCCTGCTGTGATTACTGCGTCTTTGGAGACAGATTTCTTGCATAGGCAGGCCCAGTGTCCTTTTGCACTACGGGCCTTGCACAGGTCTGGAAATGCAGGACAACTTTGCGGTAAGTGGGACCAACCACACTTACCACACAGCTTGCTTGCTCTTTTCAACCTGGTTATCATGCCAATATTGTTGGCTGCACCTAGTGCTTGCAGATGCTGTTGTCCAGCGACAATGGCTTTGTACCTCCTGCCATTTTCTACCAGTGCGTTAATGCTGTGACTTTCTTTTCCCCAAGAGATCTTTCAGAAATGCTTCAATGGGTGTTGATACAATCACCATCTCCATTAGTCGCGCTGACATTTCAGTTTCTGAGAAATCGCATTTGCTGCCCTTACTACGGCATCTATTTACGTGCTGGTTTATGCTTCCTGTGGCTGTTACCTGTAGGACATCAATTCCAAGCGGTGTATTCAAAAATTCACTCATAACTGGAGTTGATCTTCCAGCACTTTCCAAATCTTTGTGAGATCTTTATGTTCCTCTTCAGATAAACCAGAGGTATTGATTATGTGCAATCTCTCATTTCCAACTGCTATTACTATTTTTACAGCCTGTTTTTCTGGTTCTGCAATCACTTGGTCTGTAAAGCATAATTGCATTCTTTGTTGGAACATTTTGAACACAGATAAGATATCTATGGCTTTCCACTTCATGCTGGGAAATTTGGTATCCATCTTCCTGCTGTTCCTTTGTTTACAATTTGCTTTAAGACTTGTTCTATGACTTTGCACTGTTTCCCCTTTAAGAAACTGTCAGTTCTTTAGACAAGCTGCTTTGATTGACAGGAGCAGGTGTTTGTTAGTGCTATGTGTTCAACTTGTTTCCAGCACTTAAACCTGTTCTGTTTACACAGCTGTTCACTAGGCAGTTCAATAGCTTTTTTTAATATTTTGTTTTTGTTCTTCAGGTCCGAGTGATTTTAATGATTTGTTTTAACTAGGCTGCATGGATGAAAAGCTCTACAGTGGTCGGGTTTTCCCGATTTGCTTTTTGCAATTGGGTGCCTCCTGTAATGGCACCCACCTCGATCAGCCTGGCAGAAGAGTCAGGTCTTCCCCGCTTTTTTTTCCACGTAGCTTTTGAAAAAATGTTAATCTTTTGAAGGACTTAAAAGCTTTTGTTATAAAGCAGTATCCCTTGCCCATCGCCACAATGACTCACCCAATTTAACTGCAGCCTGTTGTTATGCACTCTGTCTTCTACAGCTTGAGGTAAGTTCCTTTTCTTTACTGTTTGAGCCAGTATTTTTTTGAACTTTCTCTCCAGTGGCGGGAGGAAAGGTCATTTTCAGAGCTGTTTTACCCGTGGTCTTCAACTTAGACTTTTTTTCTTCTCACCACAGCTGCACCATATAATAAGTTCTTTTCTGATTGATGCAACATAAATGAGATGCATAGAGTCCAGTTGGTTGAAGATCTCAAACAGGTTTATTTATAGTGAAACTGTTATACAGTACAGAGCTAACTATTTACAGAACCTTACTCTGGGTATTACAGTTGCAGAGTGACTCTGGCTTCGAGTCACATGACTGTATCCTGGTACTTAGCTCATCAACATACCAAGATCTTAAAGGGATATCACTCTTTAAAGGCAATCATACAACAATTTCCAGCTTTGACAGACATAGGGATCAGCTGGAGAGAACCCGAAGGCAGAGTTTCACTGATGTCAATGGTAGCATTAGTTCTGCTGACATACTGATTAGTGGCTGTGATAAGACAGTGCCTAGCAGCAGAGACATGACTTGAATGAATATGGATGAAGATTTTCTCTCTCCGAACAGCAGTACCTCCCGTTGCCAGCCCTCTCTGATGGCTGGACATGTGGTAGAAAGTGACCAAAGTGAGGCTGCCCATGCAGCTGCAGAAGTGGAGGAATCTGCATCTGGTCCATGTCTGGGCTCAGTTGTTGGAAGGCAGGGGGCACTTCTTATACACATACAATCGCCAACCACCCCACCTACTTCAATTAGAGAAAGCACAAGACTAGATTTAAGAGCAAATACATCACATACTGCCAGCAACAGGATGAAGTGTAGAAAAGAAACACCCAGGGCTCACTCAAATGATATATTTGGTAATTAAAATTCTGGTTGCTCTGAACTTGTTGTGAATGTACAGCATATTCTTGCAAAGGTTTGCAAACCTGTCTGAGCAGCTGATGGGAATGGGAGATTTAAGGGTTGCCTGGAAGATTTAGGAATTGTAGGTGATGGCATATTTGTGGAAATAGGGGAAGATATAGAGGGATTATTAAATCAGTGTGCACAGTTCACGATTGCAATCTAGTTCTATTCTGGCTCCTACTGGCCTTCTTTATGGTCCCCTCCACTGCATCCTCAAAGGCCTTCAAGATAATATCGCTTTGTAGCGCAAAGTTGGGCAGCATGCAGTACATTACCAGGATCCTCGGAACCATAGACAGGCAGTTTTGTAGCACGCTCTCGATCTATCTATTTATGCATTACCTTCAAAATTCATATGGTGTATTAGATGATTAGTTAGTTGGCATGTACTTGTTCCACTGTTTTCAGCTGGTGTCCTGGGATACCATACAGATGTCATGAGCCATGGTTCTAGAGGATATACACAGGTCAGTCAACATCAGTAAGTGGAAAAGGTGGATTTGGACATTTCAGGTGTGTAATCCTTCATCTGAACTAAAGATTAAATATAGGCTTTTTAGTAAGGTTAGAGAAACAGAGAGGAAGAGGGGAAAGGGAAGAAGAGGTGAGAAAATCAACAGATACATCAATTATAAAGAGAGGAAGGTCATAATTTGTCAGTATCAGAGGGAACAGGAAGCAGGTTGATATCTGGGATATATATCATTTATCGTAATACAGTGTTGGAAGAGGATCTGAGCCCGTGGTGTTGACCTATTTTTCTTTTCTCAAGACTGAAGAATCCATTATCTTTTGCCAGCAGATTCTGTTTTAATTGCAGATCTATTGCATTTATAGTTTTTTTTTCTCTTTCTCAATTTCCCCATTTTCTCAAATTCTTGTTTGTGTGGCCCTCTTCCATGTCTTTCTACTCTTCGAACAATTTGCACGTTCTTTTGTCTCTTTTATCTCGTCATCACCTCACTGATGATCTTTCATATCATCTAACAGCCTTTTGAAGGTCATTTCACCCACTAAACCTTTTTATAATATTTTTTAAATGCTGAAAATACGCATCAAAACAGTGCATATTGGTATAAAGAAAAGACACATTGATATTTTGGTGTGTGCCATTCTCAAATGCTCTGATGAAAGTTACACATCTGAAATATCATATTTGTCTTTTCATTCACAGGTGCTGATTAACCTCTTTTGCATTTCCTGCATTTTCTGCTTTTGTTTCTGTTTTCCAACATTTGCAGTTTGTTTTGTGTTGCTCTGGAGGATAACCCTGATCACCCAAGGCCCACCCTGAGACTTGAAGAATTCTTATCTAAACATATCGATACATCTGCACTTCCAGCAGGGGTCACTAATAGCAATTAGGAGCAAATCATCTGGCTTATTTCCCCTATCCCAATCAAGGATCACTGAGGTTATTTGGAGCACCTCATCATCCATTCCAGCTGAGAGCAGCTCATGCAGCAAAGACTGCAGATCAAGCTCAGGACCTCTTGCGTGAGAGCTCAACTGTTCACTGAATAAATGCATTAAACCATCAGTGCATCTAGTAACTATTTAATGAACAGTTTGAAAAGCAGGGATACAAAACTGATACTGCACAGCTCCACTATTCACTAACATCAGACAAAGTTTCGTCCATTGATCTTCACCTTCTGATTCCTATTGCTCAGCCAGCTTTGAATTTAGTTAGTTCATTTATCATGCAAGTCTTACACATGCAACTTGGTCAAATGAGTTCTGAAAATTCAGTGTGCTTTATTTGGCAAATATGATTCCATTTAGTGCTTGAAAGTAAATTCTCAGAACACAAGCCTGTCGTGGAGATCTGCCATTCCTTTACATTATTTTAATAAACTTGCCGCAATGTTTGCAGTATGTCACCATCTTGTGTCTTGCTCAAGAGTTTGCTGATGTGTAAGTCAAACACTAGGTCACCCGAGATCTCTCAGGAAAATAGACTGAAGGATCTTGTTGGGTCATAATTGAGATCATGCCAATGTCTAGCACAAAACTGTTAGATTGGATAAATGTTGGTACATGGCCCCTGCCAATGCAATATCTTACATAATGGTATCATACTGGAAAATCACAAAGTTTATTCTCACTAGCCTACTTTCGTGATACTGTCAAGTTAGATCTTGAAGATTGTTGTTGCACCATTCCCACCAGATGACTGTTCAGCAGGATAATAAAATTAGCTAGTGTGAAAGCGTGACTTTTTAATGATAAGATGGAAAAGAGAGACACTAAGGGACAAATCAGGAGAGAAAAATGCAGGGAGACACTGACGAAATTAGATCATGAAAGAAGTGAAAAGACAAGATGATACTGTTTAGGTCAGAGATTAAGGGGAGGAGGTGGGAGAAAAGTTCAATAATTAGTGGTATTATTGGGAAAAAAAGATAGGGAGATATTGAAGGCCAGTAGTTAAAAAGGATAGAAGTTAAGAGAATACATTGAAGGCAGAGATTCAAGAGGAAAAGATTAACAGTAACATAATGTAATGGTTATGATTATCAAGATCATTTTAACAGTAACAGAAAACATCCAACTGAAGAAGTGAACAATAAAGAAAATATAGCAAAGAAATGTAGAATATTACAGGAAGAGTAAACAAATTACAGGGAAGATATCACTTTAAAGCACATTTTGGGGGATGGAAAAAATTGTACCTTTGTATACTTTAATGAAGGTTGATGGCGGTATACAACTTCTAATATAAAAGTGCTCTCCTTTTATTTTGAAAGCAATTTTTAAACATATCATATATAAAACTCATGTAAAAATTTAAACAGCATATTGTTGTGCATCTGCTTCATTATTAAAACAAAAGGAATCTCTGCTAAATAATGTAACTTATGCATTTAAGATGTAACTTTTGTAGTAACCATTACACATACTAAATGATAAATGAGTTAGGGAACTAAGATTGTCTACATATTACAAATAAAAAGTGAATATACTTAAAAGGGAAATGCTACCCACACAGAGGCCCAGCGGCAGAAAATGAACAGGAAAAAGCTTGTGCAATTCTTCCTGCAGAATAATTTAAGAAAAGTTGCCATGAACTTAAAATATATGACTTAAACATCAGACATAATGCTTCACTCATGTCTTTATCCATTCACCTGACAGTGAAGCATTGAAAGCTAGTGTGGTTTTAAATGCCTAATTAATTAGGGGTAACTCAATACATTCTACTGGGCAAATGGTGGGACTTAACCTTTTGCCTCTTCTTCCGTCTTTTCTTCTTTTCCCTAACAAAAGTGCCTCTATTCCAATTGAATTAGTTCATTTTAGTCACAAAGAAATACTCGTACTTTCATTTAGAATGCCAAAGAAATGAGCAGCAATAAAGATAAAAGGGTTTTTGGACAACAATGTCTTGATGGTGGCAAGACATATGACAACTGAATGAACAACTTCATCTTCACTTCATGGTCGGTCAGCACACAGCCTGCTTTTTAGGAGACAGCTGCTTTTGTACAGTGACATATCAAACGTGATGGTCAGGCAAGAAGGTACCTAATTACTTAAAACTGCAATAACAACCTGGACGAGGTATGTCATACATGATAGCAGTACTTGTTTTCACAAATCATTGAACTTCTTGCAATGAAATTCCATATTAGTTGGTATAAACATGTGAGAATATTATTTGCCAAAAGGCACTAAAAAAAATTCCTTTATGAAAATAATCCTTTTATTTGCGCCTGTTTTACAAACCGCAACAATTTTTATGTGGAAACACACTAGTGAGCTGCACAATAATTTACTTCAACAAACATATCGGATCTACTGGTATCATAACATATTCAAATCGATTCTCGACACTGATGTGTGTGCAACTGAAACTAACAGCAGGATTTTCCGTTTTGGGTCGGACCCGCATTTGATCCCAACATCAGGCTCTCGATCTCACACTATAGGCTGGGAGTGGTGGTGGATGAAGAAAATGGTGGCTACCGTGCACAGGCCCCACACTGCCGCGCCACCATTATCTTGCGTCCGGTGGCTACTTAGCATATGCATGGCAGCTGTCCCTCCCCCCTCACCCCAATCATGTGACGTGATCAAGGAGCAGGTGCTGGTGTCATTTTAAAAGGCTGCCAGCCGTGCAAACAGCACAACATAGTGCAGAGTTGACCCCTCCCCTCTCCCATATACTGCATAGTGCAGAGTTGACCCCTTCCCCATATACTATATAGTGCAGAGTTGTACCCCTCCCCCCCATATACTGCATAGTGCAGAGTTGATCCCTCCCCCCCATACACTGTATAGTGCAGAGTTGACCCCTTCCCCATATACTACATAGTGCAGAGTTGACCCCTCCCCCCCATATACTGTATAGTGCAGAGTTGACCCCTTCCCCATATGCTACATAGTGCAGAATTGAACCTCCCCCCACAACCCCCATATACTACATAGTGCAGAGTTGACCCCTTCCCCATCTCAGTGGCTCCAGCTTTCCCTGGGTGGGAAAGTGAAGGCGCGTGAGTGTCACACTTTACGCTGAAGATCGGGAACTGATGGTAAGATTGATGCAGCCTACATTTTAATTAATGCAAAGATGTAATTTAAATATGTAAACTCATGTCCTGTCTCAGAGTGACAGAGGGGCTGCCCTGGAGCTTCCCTGTTGCCGGGAGGACTGTGCCCAGCAATCCTTGCGTGGGTTCTGTGGCGGCCGCTGACACTCTGAATCTCCCGCGTCCCCGGGCCGCGGAACCTGATGTCAGGCTGGGAACAAAATCCATTCTGCATCAGGACCAGTAACCCAACATCGAATTTTGCAGGATTGGCCAGTTAGTGGCCAGAGGGCATGCTCGCTGTTCAATTAAGGACGACAGGTGGGCTATCGAAACTGGAGGACCAGTAGGAAGCACTGAAGGAGCTGTTGTTGCAGGTGAGGGAGAGTGAGGCCACTTCCATCTTGAGGCATCTCTCAGCACTTTTAAAATATTTTAAATTGAAAATGACCACAGCTGCTGGACCACCATTCTAGGGAGGAAACCCTCCACAAGGTAGCCTGTGGCTGCAGCTGTACTCATGTAGGTATGGTTGCGGCGGCAGTGGGGGTGGGGGGGGGGCTGGGGGTGGTGGTGGTGTGGGGGGGTGCTCAAAGTGATCTTGGAGTGCTGGCCCCCTGGTCTGCCACTGGAGGCTACCTGCTGTCACCCAGGCATCAGCCAGGCTCCTGATATCATGGATACCCCACAGGCCGACTGAAAAATTCCAGGCGGCCTCTGATCAATGGCCTTCATTGGCCTTTTAATTGAGTTAACAAGCTACCTGCTGCTTGGTAGCTGTTCTGCACCATATCTGGCCTCCAAGATAATGGCTGTGATTGGGAACTGGCATGCTGGCAGCATAGGGAAATTCAGGGCCTACCCGCTTCCGTTCCCACCCATAATGGCACCAAATTCCAGCCCTAGATGTTATTTTTCACTGTACTTTGTAAAATTCTCAATCGGTGTTAAGACCAATGCTAATATAAAACTGGTCATGGCAAGTTCACTCATTCCAAAATAATAACATTGATTGCCTTGAGTTTAAAGGCAATGTCTTTATGTTAGGTGATTTTTAAAAAATATGTGCAGAATGGAACAGCACTTGCCAAGTCCCTTTGGTTAACCCTCCAGCTTGTTAAATGTTGACTTAATTTGTTTTACGTTGATTTACTTATGCAAAAAAAATTACATTGCGAAGTAAATTATTTCATTGCAATTCTGGCTTATAAGTAAAAGCTGTTGCATATACCCCTCTCATTCTGACTTCTGTTGTTTTTGAACAAGTTGACTGTTTATGTACCATATATAACTATTAGTTATTTAATTCATGTGATGCAGCAATAATGTAATCTCATGGGATTTCAGATCTATGAGACATAAATTTTATTTTTACCCTTTATTTATAGATGTATTAAATACAGAAAATGTTGGCAAATGAGGGGACAAACATGTAATTAAAAGTGTGATAAAAAATTAAGGGCACAAGTGAGAATTGCATTTTTCAAAGACGACATAATAAAATAATAGTTATGCAATCTATATTCGAAGTAAAGTATTGGCATTGCTGAAGTCAGTAAAATATAATACCATAACAAGAACCTTTCTGAAAGTCTCTATATTTACTCTATATAGTCAAATGAATTCTGTAGTTTAGACAGGTGGCCTTAACAGTGATGTCTTTCCTGCAATAGCAGGTTAGAAGCCCAATGGGAACCAGATTTTAACTTGTTGTCTGTGCCTGGGTGTTGATGGAATACTTGTAATTGAAGGCAATTGGGGGCCCACATCCTCAGCACTGGAGTGCTACAGTGTTATCACAGGTGCAGTATCATTACCTACTGGTCAGCAAGACTCATTTATTTAAAAGGTATTGTGGAACATTAATGCAGAATTAGGAACATTAGTTTAATTTAAGAGACAATTTCCACCTGGAAACTATGCATCATAAGAGCCCATGGCATTGTACAATATTGATATTATAGTTAAATCTAATGTGGTAACTAGGTAGGATGCTGCTTATCATTTTAACAATGATAAATTGTCACCATACCAGACTATGAGTTAGACACTCCATCTTCTATTGTACCAGACAATTGAAAGTTCATCTAAGACTGTTGAAATATTCAACTCTGCACAGTTTATATATGTTGTAACCATAAATATGAGACAATTTATACACCACTGCATTTTCAAGAGTGCTAATTAATAACACAGATATCAAGGCCAAGACAAATTATGAATTTCACTGTATAATAGATCAATCCTATACTAGTGATTTAAGCAAAACATAAATCATACAAAGATGTTTAAAGATATATTTGCCAACCAGCAATGTTTCTGTGCAATCGCTTAATGTACTCACACTAAATTCCTCTGTGTGGTAAATATTCAAACAGAGAAATTTAAAATGAGTACATCTAGCATTCATATGGGAAAAATACTGGTTGAAGTCTGCTGGCTTCTGGAATCAGACACTTAATCTGCATGCATGCTTGCTGAATCAATCTTACTTGGAGAGGTTGTTATTTTGTCCCGTACAGGATATAGACCTCCAACACTTGGTTTCTCAATCTATAGGTTCTTGCTCCTATAGCCTCCATTGCACAGGAATGGCGCACTGACACGGAACACAAAAGTCCGAGTGTATCAGGCCTGTGTCCTCAGTACCTTGCTCTATGGCAGCGAGGCCTGGACAACGTATGCCAGCCAAGAGCGACGTCTCAATTCATTCCATCTTCGCTGCCTCCGGAGAATACTTGGCATCAGGTGGCAGGACTATATCTCCAACACAGAAGTCCTTGAAGCAGCCAACACCCCCAGCTTATGCACACTACTGAGTCAGCGGCGCTTGAGATGGCTTGGCCATGTGAGCCGCATGGAAGATGGCAGGATCCCCAAAGACACATTGTACAGCGAGCTCGCCACTGGTATCAGACCCACCGGCCGTCCATGTCTCCGCTATAAAGACGTCTGCAAACGCGACATGAAATCGTGTGACATTGATCACAAGTCGTGGGAGTCAGTTGCCAGCATTCGCCAGAGCTGGCGGGCAGCCATAAAGACAGGGCTAAATTGTGGCGAGTCGAAGAGACTTAGTAGTTGGCAGGAAAAAAGACAGAGGCACAAGGGGAGAGCCAACTGTGCAACAGCCCCGACAAACAAATTTCTCTGCAGCACCTGTGGAAGAGCCAGTCACTCCAGAATTGGCCTTTATAGCCACTCCAGGCGCTGCTTCACAAACCACTGACCACCTCCAGGCGCGTATCCATTGTCTCTCGAGATAAGGAGGCCCAAAAGAAGAAGGTTCTTGCTCCTATAGCCTCCATTGCACAGGAATGGGTTGAACGAGCCCTGTACAAATGCAGAAGTTAAATACCTACTTAACCCATTCCATAGGACAGTCTGCTGTGCATGCAATAGAGAGCAGGTTTTGCTCATGCTGCTAAAAACTGAAATATAAAGAGTTAATGAACATGCAAGAATTCTCCCCAAAACTTCAGCTACTTACAGTTAATCCTTTAATAATGTAATCAGCAATTTCTAAGCTATGCAGAACGTGCTTTACAAAGATTCTCTATTACTAAATCAGGCATAAACAATGGATGCTACATCAGAGGTGATAGAAAATCAGGCATTTCAGATGATCCATTGTACTTAATAAACTTTGTGTTACAGTAGTTTTGCCATCTATAATTTGCTCAATACTATAAATACCCAATTGACCACTGTGGCATACCAGTTTTATGCAGATAAGGCCCGAGGCTCAATTTCCAGTGAGTCTCAAGCCAACATCTTCAGGCGCACATTCCATTTGCGATGCATGTTTTGTGCCAGTTCCCAGGGCTACATTAATGCATTGCCACTGTTCTTTACATTACCACCACATGATGCTTGACCAGTTGATATGTAGAATATTAATGGCAGACAGGGCAGGTAAGTGCCCCACCAGTGTCAAACAGTTTGGGTTTTAGTGGTCCTAGAGTCACAGGGATAAAAATTAGTTATTACAGATAGGCTGGCACAAATTGGTCAGAGGGAATTATCCCTGTGCCTAAACAGGCAGGGCTAAGACTTGATCAATATTGGTCCTCAAGCCTCATCTTAATAAGTCCAACCAACTGCAGACATACCACAGGTCCCCAGTGCCTGCTCAACTTAGGGCTGCCCAATTTCAAGAATGAGTCCTCAAACAGGCATTAGACATCTCATTAGCATATACAAGGAGCTTAATGCCTGTTGTAGGCTGACATCAGGGACATTATTTGAGTACCTGAATCAAAATGAGGTTGAATGTGCTTCCAACACTATTCAGGCAGGGTGTTGGCCTTTCCACCTTGAAAATGGGTGCAACAAGATCCAATTTCTACCCCACAGTATTATTTAATTTTTGGCCAGCCGTGTGTGTCATGTGTAGAAAATTTCCAAGTCCAATTATTAAGAAATCTACATTGGTAGAACTTCTTTTTGCTCCATATGGAGTCACAAATGGAATTGTGTATGACTAACTAATAAAGCCGGACAAGTGGTGGAAGTGTCATTAGGGGAGCATTTCAGGGATAGTGACCATACTCTGTAAGATTTAAGGTAATTATGGAAAAGGACAAAGATGGACCAGAAATAAAGGTACTTAATTGGGGGAAGGCCGATTTCAATATGATAAAACAGGATCTGGCCAAAGTGGACTGGGAGCAGCTACTTGTAGGAAAGTCTACATCAGACCAGTGGGAGTCATTCAAAAAGGAAATAGTGAGATTTCAGGGCTAACATGTTCCCGTAAAGGTGAAGGGTAGGACCAATAAGTCCAAGGAACCCTGGATGTCAAGGGATATAGAAGATCGGATAAGGTAAAAAAAGGAGGCTTATGGAAAATTCAGAATGCTGAAAACAGCGGAGGCCCCAGAGGAGTATAGAAAGTGTGGGGGTGTACTTAAAAAAGTAATTAGGAGAATGAAGAGGGGTTATGAAAAAGCACTGGCAGGCAAGATAAAGGAAAATACCAAGGTGTTTTATAAGTATATTAAGGGCAAGAGGATAATCAGGGAAAGAGTAGGGCCCACTAAGGACCAAAGTGGCAATCTGTGTGTGGAGCTGGAGGACATGGGTGAGGTTTTAAATGATTACTTTTCATCTGTGTTCACCATGAAGAAGGACGATGTAGGTGTAGAGATCAGGGAGGGGGATTGTGATATACTTGAACAAATTAGCATTGAAAGGGAGGAGGTATTAGCTGTTTTAGCGGGCTTAATAGCGGATAAATCCCCAGGCCCAGATGAGATGTATCCCAGGCTGCTATGTGAGGCAAGGGAGGAGATTACAGGGACTCTGACACAAATTTTCAAATCCTCTCTGGCCACAGGAGAGGTACCAGAGGACTGGAGGACAGCGAATGTGGTACCATTATTCAAGAAGGGTATTAGGGATAAACCAGGTAATTACAGGTCAGTGAGTCTAACATCAGTGGTAGGGAAACTGTTGGAAAAAATTCTGAGGGACAGGATTAATCTCCACTTGGAGAGGCAGGGATTAATCAAGGATAGTCAACATGGTTTTGACAGGGGGCGATCATGTCTAACCACTTAGATTGAATTTTTCGAGGAGGTAACTAGGTGTGTGGATGAAAGTAAAGCAGTTGATGTAAACTACACGGACTTCAGTAAGGCTTTTGATAAGGTCCCACATGGGAGATTGGTCAAGAAGGTAAGAGCCCATGGGATCCAGGTCAATTTGGCAAATTGGATCCAAAATTGGCTTAGTGGCAGGAGGGAGAGTGTGATGGTTGAGGGTTGTTTTTGCAAGTGGAGGCCTGTGACCAATGGTGTGAATATAAGAGCAGGGAGGTTATGATGGAGCTGTACAAGATGCTAGTTAGGCCACAGCTGGAGTACTGTGTACAGTTCTGGTCACCACACTATAGGAAGGATTGCACTGGAGAGGGTGCAGAGGAGATTCACCAGGATGTTGCCTGGGCTGGAGCATTTCAGCGATGAAGAGAGACTGGACAGGCTAGAGTTATTTTCCTTAGAGCAGAGAAGGCTGAGGGGGGATCTGATTGAGGTATAAAAAATTATGAGGGGCATAGATAGGGTAGATAGGAAGAAACATTTTCCCTTAAAGGTGTCAATTACCAGGGGGCATAGATTTAAGGTAAGGAGCAGGAGGTTTAGAGGGGATTTGAGGAAATAAGTTTTCACCTAGAGGGTGATTGGAATCTGGAACACACTGCCTGACAAGGTGGTAGAGGCAGGAATCCTCACAACATTTAAGAAGTATTTAGATGAGCACTTGAAATGCCATAGCATACAAGGCTATGGGCCAAGTGCTGTAAAATAGGATTAGAATAGACAGGCTTGATGGCCTGGGGCATCTTTTCTTGAAAATCAAGCAGTTTCGTTTCAATAATCACACTTTGGTGGACAAGATGAAAATAATATGAGTAGAGACTCCTGGGTGGATATCTGACTATAATTGAAAAACACAGTTCTATCTGCCAAACTACACTCATGAATGATTTAACTATTGAAACAACGTTACCCCCTCAGCACAGGTGATTGGTCAACAAAAGTATTTCTCTCTTTCCTACATATTGACCATTTGCTCCCTTCCACTTTCAGCCTCAGTGAATTGAAGGAGTCTCCATTTTCTAAGCAGAAATTTAAATTTGGACCACAATGCCAAGCCACCAAAGTTACTTCAGGGTTGAAAGTGATCCACAAACTATTGTGCCATAGCATGACATACACACACAAACAGTATCTTCCTTCAGATAAGATATCCAGAGTCTGAAACTGTTGTGTTTTCTTTCTCAGATTTTTTCTTACTTCAGTGAAATGCAAAATCATTTTCATTATAACAAGAATATGTACAAAGACAAACAAGCTATATTACAAACAATTTGGTCACAGATGCTAAATATTTATAGTTGATACTATGGTTGTTCATTCAGAGCTGTTTATGATACTCTCATATGATCATTCTTCAACACACTATAAAACCTTCACTAACTGACATAAGATGGTCTTACATGGCTAGCCTTCATTTCACACTTAAAACCTCTATCCATCAAAGGAAAACCCTCGTGTTCAAGAACTACAAAGGGAACACTTAATATTCTTTACCTCACATGAAATGTAGCACTGTAACTCACAGAAATGTGCACTGAAAGGGAAGATTGCAATCAGCTTATTGTTGTATTCTGCAGGAGTAATCAGTGACCTGAATTCAACACCAAAGTATGAATATGAATGAACAAATCTATCCCAACCTCCTCACAATGAATAGGCAGGATTGAATGGTAATAATTACTCTGTGTAGGGCTCACTTTAGCTTCAACAATGGTTGCAAACCTTGCATACCTTGACATTGTTTATCTTTAAGCCTGGAGAGTGAGAGTCGACAGGTAATTTGGTTGTTTGTCCATGACAGTCAAACCCCACACGCATAGCAAAGGGCATTGGATAACGTTCAAAGGTGGAACTCCTGGCTGTTTATTTTGCCTTTCTGGAGGCAATAAAGTTAATTGCAGTGCTTCCACTTCCACCCTCATTGAAATCAGTTGAATTTGTACATACCAAGGATCAGATTTGGGAGCTTCTTGTTTCACATTCCCAGTGACAAACCATGTAGTACATCCTTCAAATGAGCTATAAAGAGAATTCATTTATAAGTAACCTAATGTTTACAACATCATACATGCATTGTGGATACATGTTTGGGGATAATTTTGGAACAAAAAGAACACCCAGAAAAATACAGAAGCAAAAAAAATTAAACCATTCCCAACACAAAACTTGAAAAAAGGAGTTTCATCACATGTAGTAAAAAAGATATTCAAAAGATTTGTGGAGGTTTATAAGGGATTCTGTTAGGTAACTATGAAGGAATAAATGCTAAACACAGAATTTTAAATTGAAAAATAAATATTAAAACACACTTACCTAGAAAAGGCAGAGAATTACTCTGATTTCCCTGCCAAGATTTATCTCTGTTATAAAGGAACTCACACCTCCCACAAGATGACCCCATATCCTCAGGACGTACTACACAGACAGATGTGAAGGACTAAACATGACTAAACATCCCATGGGGTCTGCAAGGCTCCATAGTATTCACCTACAAGGACAAAATCCTGCTCCATTGGTAACATATGGTCAGGTGTTCAAGCTCAGTTTCAGAGACTGGAGCACATAACCTAGCCTGATTGTGTGCTTTCAGGGAGTGTTGAACTGTTGGAAGTACCATCTTTCAAATGAGACATTAAACTGAGGCCTTGTCTACCTGCTCCAGCAGATGTAAAAGATTCCATGGCGCGATTCTAAGAGAACAGTGGAGTTCTCCTGGGCTTAGAGCTGTTTTGTTGAAAGCAATTTGTCTGCAATTGGTGTAACCCGAGAAAAAGAACACAGAATTTTAAGCACAGATTATGTTCAGCACAAACTGAGATTCTACGATTTTTTTTGTGCTAGGTTAAAAAACATTGTGTTAGTAGCTGGCGCCACCCACAAAACTGGTCATGTCTCAGGATGAATGAATCGGCAGTGGGAATTTCCGCTGATTGCAGTCTTTGGTGAGCCTTTTGAAGTGGTTCTAAAAATCAAGCTGGCACTTTTGGGTGCAAGGACACTAATAGAGATATTTTAAAAGCACGTTGAACTTTTAAAAAAATTATTACTAAGAACCTGACTACTGTACCCCAATATAACTAGCAAATGGTTCTGTATTTTTTTAAGTAATTTTCAGTAATTTAAAATCAGGTTACTCAGAGGTGGTGAATTAACCCGATTAAAAATGCTTGCTTTTTTATGGCAAGCTCATTTTCAGCTACCACTCTTAAATATACCAAGGAATAATTTAAAATAGCAAATAAATAAATAAAAATAAATAAATAAAAAATAAAATAAATAAAAAATAATTTTCAAAACAATTTGTATTAAATTATATTTTAAAGCGCTGCCCAATTGTGCTGGTTCATGGCAAATTTTGTGTTTGGTGATATGCAAATGAATTTGAGCGGAAATGCAAGAAAAAAAACTTCTCAAAAAGGGGGCAATTTTGGGCACAATTTGCACCCAGATCACCAATTGCTACCAAAGCATAAATTTTACCCTCGGTAGCCTGGCAACATTAATTCCCCAATTAGTATCATTAAAACAGAGTTAGAAGTGCAACTGTTACTTTTAGAGAGTGGAGACTGTGCTGGTGCCTTGGTGCCCAATGAAGAAAGTGCTCACGGGGGGTTACCTTGCCTACCTTGATTAGTTGACTGACCTTTTTGTGACAGTTGTTGCAGTTCCTGGGAGGAAAGAGTAGGCATGAAATGGTTATGCCATCCCATCCACAGAAATGCAGAAATCTGCCTCTCATAAGAACATAAGAAATAGGAGTAGAAGTACATCCCTTGAGCCTGCTCTTTAATTAGATCCTGGCTGATCCTCGACATCAACACTTTCCTGTCCACTCCCCATATCCCTTGATTCCCTTAGAGTCCAAAAACGTATTAATCTCAGCCTTGAATATGCTCAACGACTGAGCATCCACAACTTTCTGAGATAAATAATTCTAAAGATTCACAACCCTCTAGGTGCTTAAGAAATTTCTCCTCATCTCAGTCCGAAATGGCTGCCCTTTATCATAGGACGATGCCCCCTAGTTCTAGACTCTCCAGGCAGGGAAATAGCCTCTCAGCATCCATCCTGTCAAGCCCTCTCAGAATCTTATATTTTTCAATGAGATTACCTCTCATTCTTGTCAACTTCAGAGAGCATAGATGTATTCTACTCTACTCATGTTCCACCTCCGCAAGGGGATTTTGGAGATCAGCTTCACTGAATTTGTGAGCTCATCTTTTGTTCCTTTTTTCCATGCCCTTATCCCTTTTTTTGGCTATCTGTGCCAGATTCTCCAGTGACAGACATTCTTGAAGATTGAGACAGGCAGATAAGCTATCTACTGCAGTGAGCTGGTAGTGAACTGTGAGCCATCTCATGAAAGGTCACTGACCTAAAACATTAACTCTGTTCCTCTCTTCACAGATGCTGCCAGATCTGCTGAATATTTCCAGCATTTTCTGTTTTAATTTCAGATTTTCGGCATCCACAGTATTTTGCTTTTATTTATGAGAGCCATACACTTTGCTTCTTACCTGCCATTTCCCCAGAATTGGCTTTGTAAAGGCTCCACTCGAATCTCCAAGCACCCCAGCACATTCATTTGTGCCAATGGATTTGCAATTTAAATGATCCATTGAATTCTGTGAGATTCAACTTTGCAGAGCTTCACTTGGCATAGCTCATGGCTTTGGTTGAATTTTGGCACCATCTAGTATAATGCTGAATTATTATTTATATACTTGATATTCTGAATAAACTAAACTGTTTATGAAGATAAGTTAACTGTGATAATCAAAACAAATTAGGCCACCAAAGCAAAAGTTTTGAGAATTATTCAGATTTTGCAATTGAAGAAAGTCAAATTAATCTGTTCAGTTAGATTGTCATCTTTAGGTAAACGAACAACTGGTGTGATGGAGACTTTATGCCATTAATATCTCTTTAAGTATCTCCAATGTTGCTTGATAATTGGTTAATAGAAGACACATCTGTAGTGAGATACGAAGGTGTCTCACTTCCCCAGCCTGCCTTTAGTTGAAAATATCACTTCTGAACTATGATGGAGACTTGGTACTAGGTTCTCAAACTCTTGCACCTGGTTAGGAAGTCAGCATGATCTAGGCATGCTGCTAATCCATCCAATAACAAAACAAATACAATTTACATCCTCAGTGACAAGAGTGGATTCAAGGAATTAGGCAGGAAAGGAGATCTCTCTTAAATGATTCAATAAAATTAGTCTAATTTAGCCAATGTCTAAAATTCTGTGGGTTGGCTAATTCCCGGCAGGTTGTTTTTTTTCCCCCCAAAGATCCCCAAAATTTTTGGGAACCAGTTAATTGGATGTTGAAGTACAAAGAAACTCACCACAGTGAATTTTACAAAATGCAATTACCCCATGCCCAGTGGAGGTGATGGTGGCTGCAGTAGGTACTGGAAGCAGATAGGAGAGATTTTCTCAACAGGAGGTAATGAGAGCAATGGAGTAGCAGGCCATAGAGAGGGCTGCCAGGTTCTCAGGTGCAGCACTGGAGTCCTTAATGCAGGAGGTGGAAAGAAAGAAAGAGGTCATCTTTCTGCAGGAGGTCAGGCAGCCCTGCAGGCATACACTGTGAAGGCAGTGAGAGCAGATAGCCATGGAGGTCAATGCCAGGAGTCTGGCCCTGATCACCTGGATACAGTGTCAGATAAAGTTCAATGATCTCACATGAGTGGTCAAGGTCAGCGAATGCATCTTCAGATGCCATCTCCTACCAATTGCACCTCTAACGTTACACACTGCTCAATGTACCAGACTCCCGTCACTTACCTATCAACAACCTCTGGCAATTAGGTCTCATGCCTAACATTCATATGCTCCACCTCACTCTCACACACTTATTGCTGTTACAAGCCTCACCGCCACAACATACAGCTTCCATATACTGTCAGACATTTAGCTCTGACAGGCACATCACCCAAACACATTGTAACACAATCATTGACACTGTTCCCCTGCTCTTGCAGGACAAAGTGACACATGGCAGAGAGCCAGCAGCAGGAAGGCATGGCTGCATGTCTTCAGCCACTTGGAGGAGACTGTGCTGAGGATTATTGGAGTGGCATCACCGAGGCCATGAAACACGGTCTTGCTGAAGCCATCCAGGATGATGGTATGTTCCTGTCTTTGGCACCTTCTCAAATCTCATTTCACTCTCAGTCCATCATCTGATACGATGTATAAGATGCAGATGTGTAACCATACACTTCTTGCTTTCCACTCATGGCCCTGCTTCCTTCACCCCAACCCTCCCCTTGCAGAGACCCAAGACCTGCCGCCTGGCCACCTTGCAGGAGAATTAAACCCCAGAAGAAAAGCACACCTCTGAGGAAGAAGCACCATCATTTGCTCTGATACTCACAGTCACCATCTCAGATACTGGCACTGTACCTGCCTCAGATGGTAGTATAGAGGTGGGATCTGCACGTGGTGAGACACCAGGCAAAGTGGATTGTAGCATGCCCTAGGGGAAAGGATAGCACCTGTGCCAGCTTTCCATGAGGCAATGTTGCAAAAGGGTTCTGTTGCAGAGGACTCAGGTGAGGATTTTGATGGAACGGCGAACAGAAGGCTGATGGAATTGTTATGAACGCTGGACTTTGTAGTGTGATTATGTTTAAAAACTGTGATTTTAATGCAGTGTTAAAAGGATTCAGAGGAGACATGTGACATCACAGCAAGTCTGCCCAGAGACAAGCCAGGGGTTTTGGTTACCATGCAAACAAGGAACCCAGATCAAAGACCCTTTTGAATACAGAGTGCTAGATTCTAACACCTGAAGGACAATAGGTTTCACTCTCCCATACTCTCAGATCATAACCAGGGAGCCAGGGGCTCTAAAAATGCATATTTGAGTTACAATTGCAAATCCCACCTGGAAACAAAGGAAGGCCCAGGTGGTTTTGCTATGGTTAAACTCATGAACTCTGAATATGGTACAAGGCAAGCAACTATTGACTTTTGTTCTGGATAAAGACATCAGGCTTTCCTAAGTCTGAGAAGCTTTAAGGAAAAAAGGAAGACACAAAGACCAGTAGCGACAGCCTCAGAAGAAAGAGAGAGAAAACAACTGCTCTCAGAGCACTGACACAGTGAAAGGCTGCTAAGATTTGAACTCGTTTGGAGGCTCAAAATTTGCAGAGGAGAAAAGAGGTTGCCTTATTATCAGAAGCTCAGTTGAGTGTTCTTGGAAGAAGTGAGTGAGGAGACATTGTCTTTGTTAAGGACACTGGTGATCCAACCCATTGCAACTGGGAGGAATTTGGGACTTTTAACTGCAAGGATATCTTTTTGTTGCGAACACTCTGTGAGGTATAAATGTGATGTGGGGTTTTCAAGTGTATTGATAAGTTAATGGGAAATACCTTGCTATGTAATTTAATGTATTAGCTACCTACTGAGTACTGTTCAGTTAAAGTTGATTTTTTAGTTAATTATTATAGTAAAAGTCTAAAAAAGTGAAATCTTATCTTTAATTGGTCTGGGGAGTTCATATCTTTTGTTTAAAAGTTAATGGTCTTAATTGAGGTCGTAACAGACATGCATACCAAAATGCTTGCTGCATTGCCAGAGAGCCTGTTGTTACTGTCGTAAAGCACAGAGGAGTCCAGCTACAACTTGTCACAGGGCTTTGAGCAAAGCTTGGAGCCCATCCTTTTCAGTGTGGAAGTGGTGGCCAACTCCATGAGGATGCTTGCGGACCTGGCTGTGATGCACTATCTGATGTCTCAGCTTCCATTGCAGCACAAGCAGAAACCACACAACGTTTGAGTACTGTATTGGAAGCTCAGACTGAGGTCATGAGATCTCTGCTTGTTGCCATGCAAGGGCAGCTTGATGCCATGCAAGCTCAGACTGCTGCCATCATAAGCCCAGCTACCAGTGCACAATGGGACTTTCGGGCTCTCAACACAGTCCAGCAATCTGTTCTTCAGCAGTTTACTAGGATTGCTGAGGCACCGCCCTGGGGAATTGGCAGTGCTGCTGTGATGCACAAACATGATGTCCTTTCTCAGGAGACAGCATTCATGCTCCCACCACTGACACTCCGCCTGCTGTTGCCTCTCAGCCAGCCAGCCCAAACTGCTACTGTCCATGCCAAGGTGGTTACTCCAAAGCTGGACCCTCAAGGTGCAGAGCTGCTCGAGGTTGTCCTGCAAGGCCATCTGCAGTCTCCTCCGCTGAAAGTCAGAATCCTTTCATCGGCCGTGCTGCAGCCACTGGGGTAGCACTGTGCTAAGCGCTAGATGGACAAAGGCACCAACAAGACAGGCACTAACGAAAAGCAGAAGGGTGAAGAGTTGATTATTGTATGTATCACTGGAAGTGTTGTTGGATAAAGTTGGTATGGAACAGTTTGTTTCTGGTGTCTTTTATTTCAGGACTTTGACCAAGAGGACAGTGTGATGGTCTGTAACAGATAGATGGAAAAGTGGGGAATTGTGGAGGAATGGTGATACGGGGATTTTTTCAGGGGACCCAGAATCTGATGAGATGCTTAAGAGCAATAATGTCCCGAATGCCCCTGCCTTTCCTCCTGCTTTTTGTGGTATATATTAACGATATGGGCGTAAATGTGGGAGGCATGATCAAGAAGTTTGCAGATGGCACAAAGATTAGCTGTGTGGTAAATAGCAAGAAGGATAGCTGTAGGCTGCAGGAAGATATTGATGGTCTGGTCAGATGGGCAGAAAAGTGGCAAATGGAATTCAACCCAGAGAAGTGTGAGGTGATGCATTTGTGGAGGTCAAACAAGGCAAAGGAATACATGATTAATGGGAAAATACTGAGAAATGTAGAGGAGGGGCTCTGGCAATAGTTAGAGTGGGGCTCGAGGCCCTCACCTACCTCAGACCGGAACAGCAGCAGCCGGCGGCAGGTTGTCTAGCTGTGTCGGCGCTGGCTGAGTTTGAAAAGAGGAAACAAACTACCAGTGACATCACGGGAGATCTGTAAGCTGATTGTTTGGTAAGTAACAGCTGTTATTACCTGTAAATAGCTTAAAATAATCAGTGAAAAAAAGTTCTTTTTTTAAACCCTCAAATAGCTACCTTGTAAGTGATAAGGTTAGTACTACAAAGGTTTTGTTTTAATTAGTGTAATTTATTAACAATTACTACTTAGAATAGTGCTGTTTGGACAAAGTAAGGCTGTGTGTTGTGTCTGAGGGATTTTACTGACTAGCGGGAAGGAAGTGCTCTTTGCAGTCTTTCTTTTCTTTTCTGCCTTTTCAAGCCTCCACGGTACAGGGGAAGAAGCTGATTGGAAAGTAACTGGTAAGTTATTCCATTTATTACATTAGCAATAGTTAGTTTGTAAAGCTAAGAAATGGCAGCACAGCTCAGCCAAGCGGAATGTGCCTCCTATGGCATGTAGGAAGTTGTGGATTCACCATGTGCCCTGGACGAACACATCTGCAGGAAGTGTCACAGGCTGCAGAAGCTTGAGCACCTGGTTTTGGAACTCGAGCAGCGACTGGAGACACTGTGGCGCATCCGCGAGGAAGAGAACTACGTGGATAGCACGTTTCAGGAGGTAGTCAGAGATCACAGGCAGAGAGGGACTGGGTGACTGCCAGACAGACAAGAAGGTCAAGACAGGTAGTGCAGGAGTTCCCAGAGGGCATCCCACTTTCTAACTGGTATTCAGTTCTGAGTACTGATGTGAGAAAGGGTTCCTCTGGAGAGTGCAGCGAGAGTCATGACCAGAGCACCATGGGTGGCACAGCTGTGCAGGGAGGGAGGAGAAAGGACAAGAGAGCAATAGTGATAGGGGATTCTATAGTTAGGGGAACAGATAGGCATTTCTGTGGTCGCAGACGTGATCCCAGGATGGTATGTTGCCTCCCTGGTGCAAGGGTCATGGATATCACTGAGTGGCTACAGGGCATTCTGGAGGGCAAGGATGCACAGCCAGAGGTCGTGGTCCACATTGGTACCACCAGTATAGGAAGAAAGAGGGATGAGGTCCTGCAGGCTGAGTTTAGGGAGTTAGGAACAAGATTAGCAAGCAGGACCTCAAAGGTAGTAATCTCTGGATTACTCCCAAGGCCACATGCTAGTGAGTATAGAAATAAGAAAATGCACCAGATGAATGCGTGGCTGGAGAGATAGTGCAGGAGGGAGGGCTTCAGATTTCTGGGGCATTGGGACCAGTTCTGGGGAAGTTGGGACCTATATAAGCCAGACTGTCTGCACCTGAACAGGACTGGGACAAATATCCTTGCAGGAAGGTATGCTAGTGCTGTTGGGGATGGTTTAAACTAGCTTGGCAGGGGGATGGGAACCTGAGTGCAGTCTTAGATAGGACAATTTCAGGGCAGGGAACAGGAGGCAGAAAATTAGACAGAAGAAGCAAAGGTTGAAAAGTGTGCAGTACAGGAATTTGGCAATGTTAAAGGGTATTTATTTAAATGCAAGGAGTATAGTAAATAAATCCGATGAGCTGAGGGCACAGATAGATATATGGCAACATGTTATCATTGCTATAGTGGAAACTTGGCGTTAAGGAGGGGCAAAAATGGCAACAGAACATCCCTGGATATAGAGTTTTCAGGCGGGATAGAGAGGGAGATAAAAAAGGATGGGGTGTAGCATTATTAGTTAAGGAATCAGGAACAGCTTTGAGCAGGAATGATATGCTAAATGAATCATCAAATGAGGCCATATGGGTGGAGCTCAGAAATAAAAAAGGGGCAGCCATACTACTAGGAGTGTTCTATAGACCCCCAAATAGTGAGAGGGAGATAGAAGAACAAATATGGCAAATTTCTGAGTGAAAAAACTATAGGGCAATAAGAGTTGGGGATTTCAACTACCCCAATTTCAACTGGGATACAAACAGTGTGAAGGGCACAGAGGGGAGAAAATTCTTGAACTACATTCAAGAGAACTTTTTTAGCCAGCACATAACAAGCCCAACGAGAGGGGGCGCAATTCTAGATTTAGTCTTCAGTAATGAAGCTGGGCAAGTGGAGGAAGTAACAGCGGGTGAGCATTGTGGAGATAGTGACCATAATACAGCAGGTTTTGGCATAATCATGGGAAAGGACAAAGATAAAACAAGAATAAAAGTTCTATATTGGGGGAAGACAAATTTTAAGAAACTGAGAGGTGACCTGGCGAAAGTGGATTGGATACAGCTACTTGAAGGAAAATCAGTGGCAAACCAGTGGGAGACATTCAAAAGCGAGATACTACAGGCACAGTGTAGGCATGTCCCTACAAAGACAAAGGATAGTACTGCCAAATCTAGAGCCTCCTGGTTAACTAGAAGCTTACAGGGTAAGTTTATTTATTTATTTAGAGATACATTAAAGCAGAAAAAAAGCTTATGATGATCACAAAAATCTTAATATTTTAGCAAGCCTAGAGGAGTAGGGGTGAAGTAAAAAAGGAAATTAGAAAAACAAAGAGGGGACATGAAAAATTATTGGCAGGTAAAATTAAGGAAAACCCGAAGATGTTTTATCGGTACATTAAGAGCAAGAGGATAACTAAGGAAAGGATAGGGCCTATCAGAGATGTGGAAGGGAAATTACGTGTGGATGCAGAAGATGTGGGCCGGGTTCTTAATCAATTTTTGTCTCTGTCTTCACAAAGGAGAGGGTTGATGCAGACATTGTAGTAAAAGAGGAGAACTGTGAAATATTAGATATGATAAGCATAATGAGAGAGGAAGTGCCAGAGGGTCTGCCATCCTTGAAAGTAGATAAATCGCCAGGGCCGGATGGATTGCATCCCAGGTTGTTAAAGGAAGTCAGGGAGGAAATAGCGGATGCGCTGAGGATCATCTTCAAATCCTCACTAGATACAGGAGGGGTACCAGATGATTGGAAGTCTGCGAATGTTGTTTAAAAAGGGTGTGAGGGATAGGCCAAATAATTATAGGCCCAGTCAGTCTGACCTCGGTGGGTGGGTAAATTGTTAGAATCTACTTAGAGGGACAGGATAAACTACCGCTTAGAAAGGGACGGATTAGTCATGGATAGTCAGCGTGGATTTGTTAAGGGAAGGTCATGTCTTACTAACCTAATTGAGTTGTTAGAGGAAGTAACAAGGGTAGTGCAGTGGATGTTGTCTACATGAATTTTAATAAGGCATTTGACAAGGTCCCGCATAGCAGACTGGTCAGTAAAATGAAAGCCCTTGGGATACAGGGGAATGTGGCAGGTTGGATCCAGAATTGGCTCAGGGTCAGGAAACAAAGGGTAGTAGTCGACAGATGTTTTTGCGAATGGAAAGCTGTTTCCAGTGGCATTCCACAGGGCTCAGTGTTGGGTCCCTTGCTGTTTGTGGTATATATTAATGATTTGGACTTAAATGTGGGAGGCATGATTGGGAAATTTGCAGATGACACAAAAATTGGCCGTGTAGTTGATAGTGAAGATGATAGCGCTAGACTCCAGAAAGATATCAATGGTTTGGTTGAGGGGGTGGAAAAGTGGCAAATGGAATTCAGTCCAGAAAAGTGTGAGATAATGCATTTGGGGAGGGCAAATAAAGCGAGGGAATACACATTAAATGGGAGGATATTGAGAGGGGTAGATGAAGTGAGAGATCTTGGAGTGCATCTCCACAGGTCCCTGAAGGTGGCAGGACAGGTAGATAGAGTGGTGAAGAAGGCATATGTAATGCTTTCCTTTATTGGCCGAGGTATAGAATACAGAACAGGGATGTGATGCTGGAACTGTATAAAATGCTGGTTAGGCCACAGTTGGAGTATTGTGTACAGTTCTGGACACCACATTACAGAAAGCACATAATTGCTCTGGAGACAGGACGGAGGAGAGTTACAAGAATGTTCCGGGCTCGAAAGTTGCAGCTATGAGGAAAGATTGGATCGGCTAGGGTTGTTTTCCTTCGAACAGAGGAGGCTGAGGGGTGACTTAATTGAGGTGTACAAAATTGTGAAAGGCCTATATAGAGTAGGCAGGAAGGATCTGTTTCCCCTAGCGGAGAGGTCAGTTACCAGGGGACACTGATTTATGGTGACTGGTAGAAGAATTAGAGGGGACATGAAGAAAGACTTTTTCTCCCAGAGTGTGGTGGGTGTCTGGAATTCACTGCCAGGAATGGTGGTGGAGGCAGAAGCCCTCAATTCTTTTAAAAGGTACCTGGACCTGCACCTGAAATGCTGTAATCTGCAAGGCTGTGGACCAGGTGCTGGAAGGTGGGATTAGATTGGGCAGCTAGTTTCTTTTGGCTGACACGGACACGACGGGCTGAATGGTCTCCTTCGGTGCTGTAATTTTTCTATGGTTCTAGGAAGTGAGGGACCTTGGAGTAAATGTCCACAGACCCCTGAAGGTAGCAAGACAGGTCAATAAGATGGTTAAGAAGGCATGTGGAATTCTTTCCTTTATTAGCTGAGGTATAGAATATAAGAGCAGGGAGGTTATGCTGGAACTGTATAACTTATTGGTTAGGCCACAATTTGAGTACTGTGTGCAGTTCTGGTCACCTCATTACAGAAAGGATGTAATTGCTCTAGAGAGCGTACAGTGGAGATTTACGAGGATGTTGCTGGGACTGGAAAAATGCAGCTATGAGGAAAGATTGGATGGGCTGGGGTAGTTCTCCATGAAACAGAGAAGGGTGAGGGGAGATCTGATTGAAATATTCAAAATTTTGAGGGGCCTAGATAGAATGGAGGTGAAGGGCCTATTCACCTTAGCAGACAGGTCGGTGACTAGAGGGCATAGATTTAAAGTGATTGGTAGAAAGATTAGAGAGGAGATGAGGAAAAGCTTTTTTCATCCAGAGGGTGGTGGGGGTCTGGAACTCTCTGTCTGAAAGGGTAATTGAGGTAGAAACCCTGAACTCATTCAAAAGAAGTGTGGATATAGAAACAAAGCATAGAAAATTTAAGGCACAGAAAGAGGCCACTTGGCCCATTGTGTCTGTGCTAGCCTAAAAACAATCCACATATTGTAATCCCACCTTCCAACATTTGGTCCATAGCCTTGCAAATTACAGCACTTGAGATGCATAGCCACCTCAAGTGCTGTAATCTGCAGGGCTACAGACCAAATGCTGGAAGGTGAGATTAGAATGGGTGGAACGTTTTTTGGCTGACACAGACACGATGGCCAAGTGGCCTCTTTCTGTGCAGTAAACATTCTAAGATGATTTCCCCTTCCTCCCCCTCTTGAGGGGTCACCAACAACTTGGTGGCAAGGCTGCACCCTGATGATGGCCAGGTTGTGGAGGATGCAGCAGACCACCACGAATCGCAAAACACTCTCTGGTGAGTACTGGAGGGCTCCCCCGAGTGGTCCAAGCAGTGGAACTGTTGTTTGAGGATGCCAAAGATATTTCACCATGATATTTCTGATTGCTATATGGCTGTCATCATAGGAGCGGTCTCCATGTATGGTCAGGTGGCGGAGGGGAGTCATTAGTCACATGTATAATGGGCAGCCCTTATCGACGAACAGCCACCCTCTGGTTCCAAGTGTTAGTCCATAACATGAATGACTGACTGGGGCAGAATGAAAGTATTGTGACTGATGCCAGGATGGTGAGCACTCACCAACATGATGATCTGTACATGGTCACACACCAACTGCATGTTCATGAAGTGGAACCCTTTGCAGTTCTGGTACATCTCCCCGTTGAGATGTGGCACCCAAACCATTGGGAATACGAATACCCCGGCAAAGCCACGTGCCCACTCCTTCTGCTTCTCTCTGCCTGGAGAGAAGACATTGAAATCCTCTCTCCTTGTGTAGAGGGCCTCATTAACCTTCCAGTGCAGCAGTTACAGACACAAAGGAAATGATAGGGGTGGTTTTCCTTTCTCACATCACAACTGACCGAAGACAGCATTTTTATTAGAAATGTGTTTTAACCCATGAGTGTTTAAAATGGGCAATAAGCAGACAGATGACAGGTTTCTCCTATGCTTAAAGAAAAATAAATGTTTATTAAACAATTCTTGAAAATATTCATTATATCACCCACTCACACACACACATGTACACACACAAGAAGAGATAGAGATTAAAAGATAGCATGCATTTAGGCCTGATGGTTTAAAAAAAGAGTTTGTTGTGAAACCTTGCCTGTTTTCCCAGCAGGAAGATTTAAAAGTGGTGCAGGCCTGTTTTTCCTTTTTCCTGGTTCATTGATGTCAGACCTTGGAAAGTTTCAGGTGGCTGGATGCTTTGTTGCAGACTTCTTTGGTTAAATTTCAGTCACAGTTGAATGCCAAAATCCTGTTACAATTTCTCAGGCAGGGAGTTTCAAGGTCACCTTTTATCTCTGCCTCTAGGTAGTTTAAAGTTGGTATTCTGGCTGGGATGGGTCTCTCTTCCTTCTGGCTTTCTGCACAGAAAATGTCCCTTTATTAAAAACACCTTATCGGAGACTTGTCTTCTGTCAGGTGACCCACGTTTCTCTTCCATTGTGTTATCATAAATAGTGTTTGCTGGTGTGGCCATTGTTAGACAATGTGGTTGGATGTTGCTTATCTCTATGCCGACTTGATGAAGTGGTGCTTTCCACACCCATCATTCTGAGTTTGAATCTGGAGACTATGGGCTGGATTTTGCAGTCCCGCAGCTAGGAGTGGCGGCCGGCTTGGAACATGGCGACCGCCCCCCATGTGACCTGTGCCACCACGATTACGTGGCGTGCAGCCATTTTGCATATTCACGGTGGCTATCCCCCCAATCATGTGGCGGGGCGGCTTGCATGGCATCATCTGATGCAGAAGCAGGTGCTGGCGCCATCTTTAAAAAGCTGCCAACCCTGCATTTAATCTCAGTTTGCATTGCAGTCAGAATCATTGCAGCAGCATTGAAGGAGTATTGAAGAAATCCCAACAGCAAACAGCCCCACTGAGCATCCTTGTGTGATGGCTGAGGTTCGAGCAAGAGTGGTCCCACAGTTTAGTGATGCCTCTCTGCTTATTCTCCTCCATACAGCAACGGAATGGCAGGAGGTCCTTTTATCCAGCAATGGAAAGAAGAGGTCCTTCCTCCTGATCAAGCAAGCCTGGACAGAGATTGCAGAGGAGGTGAGCAGCCGTGGTGTCACCCCACGAGACAGGCTGCAGTGTCGTAAGAGGGTGAATGACCTCCTTCCTTCATCCAAAATAAGTGGCAAGTTTCCAAATTGCTTGATATGATCCGGTTGTCCCCACAACAGTGTGCCACATGGGTGCCACTGCAATTTCAGAGACAGGGTGGTCAGGGAGGGTTGATTGCACATGACTGTCTACATGTGTGAATCAAGTCTCCCTCGTTAGTACCTCAGAGCACGTCAGACCCATGACAGGGTGAGTTTGTATATCAGACCAAGCATCCCCCAGGTGTTGCTGAAGCATTCATGTTGGTACAACTGTGATGTTGACATTTGCCAATGTTCAATACCTGCATCCTTACTCTTTCAGGAGAAGAAGGCCCACAACAGCAGGGAGTCGGCCAGGACCAGAGGCGGGGTGCCTGACCTGAGGCTGCTGTCACAGGCTGAAGAGGAGGTACTGGAGCTAGCCGGGAGACAAGGAGCACGTGCCATTTTGGACAAGGAGCTCGGGGTCCCAGTTGATGAGAGTGATTATTGCAAAACACAGAACGATTCAAAATGTCATCTCCTATGCAATCATCATTGCGACATGTGTACCATAACACCTAAATGTCTGTTCTCCTCATTGTATCTTTCAGGGCAACGCTCGCCAATGCTCCTGGGACTGAGGGAATGATGACAAGCAACACTTAGAGGTTGCACCATCCCATGACTCTCCTGCACCTTCCACCAGCAAGGAAACTCTCACCTCAGTGGGAATCTGCTCAGCTGTAGAATCAGGATCACAAGTTGGTGAGAGCACCATCCCATGACTCTCCTGCACCTTCCACCAGCAAGGAAACTCTCACCTCAGTGGGAATCTGCTCGGCTGTAGAATCAGGGTTACAAGCTGGTGAGAGCACCAAACACACGTCCAAGCAGCTGGCTGAGGCTGAGACAGCCCGGGCCTCTGACAGTCAGAGGACTGGCTGTGTTCAGGCCATGCTGAGCCCCTGGCTGATGATGAACCTCTGGTGTCGGCAGCACAGGGCATGCTGGAGTTGCAGGGAGAGGTAAGGCAACATCTGGCAGAGATGCCAGAGGCCATGCGAAGCATTGAGCGAACAGTGGGGGAGTCCATCCATGCCATGAGTGCTGCCATGTCCCAGGCATGTGAGCGCATGGCTTCCTCCATGGACATGATGGCGACCCTCATGGAGAGCCACATTCCACAGATGCTCAATCACCTGCAAACCCTCACTTTGGGCATGACTGCAATACAGCAGTAGCTGGACGAGAGAAGGACCAGGAGCATGGAGCATATTCCCGCTTCTCTCCTTCTCCAGAGAGCAGGGAAGTTCCAACAAGCCTTGAGAGGGAGGAGGGGGCTGCGCTCCATATCTGGGGTCTCCCCTCAGGGCGATCCGAGTGTGTACGCCGGCTCTTCAGCTCCTCCGCCAGTGAGTCCAGCTCCAGAAGCCGCGATGCCTGAGGACAGTCCTGCACTAGTGCAGGAGGCCCTCAGGCAGCTGGGGCCCTTCAGACCTCAGGCGCACAGAGGATGACCACCGAAGTCATCCAGGAGCAGCCTGATCAACAGCCTGCCTCCAGTCCAGCTGCCAGCGCAGGGGTTACACCGCGAAAGAGCACAAGCAAATGTTTTAAAAAGACACCTTGACACATATAGATATTCACAGATGAGATGAATATGTCACATCTAGTTTAATTAAGTGCGTTGTCCGACAATCATCAGCCTTCATTGTTTGAATAACGCATGCCACCATGGATTGATATGTGTCTTTCCATTACATTGTAAGCCTGACAAGTACTGCCATGCCAATATGCATGATGTGACACTGCACGGATTAAGTCACATGGGCAATGGCTCAGTTAGCTGCTGCCAATCATGCTGGAGAGATGGACGTTACAGAGGCAGAAGACTTTAGACGAGTTGTAGGATGGCACTTTGTGCTCTGAAGAACACATATGGAACTCAGGGATTGTGGAAGCGCTCAGTTATCAGTCATTACCTTGCCTCTCTTGCACACTGCTCACCATGTCGGCCCTCCATCACTGCTTTCTGTGCTCTCATGAGTGACTGTTCTTGGTTGTCCTCTGTGTCCTCATCGTCAGAGGATATGTCCAGCTCCCATACCTCTTCATCCTGCAAGGCCCCTCCCTCTGGCCTGCGATGTTGTGCAGAACACAGCACACTACAATGATGCACCAACCCTGTCTGGTATTAAGACAGTGGAAGCTTAGTGGCAGGAAGCAGAGGGTGATGGTTGAGGGTTGTTTTTGCGAGTGGAAGCCTGTGACCAGTGGTGTACCACAGGGATCAATGCTTAGACCCTTGCTGTTTGTAGTCTACATTAATGATTTAGACGTGAATATGGGAGGTATGATCAGTAAGTTCGCAGATGACACGAAAATTGGTGGTGTCGTAAATAGTGAGGAGGAAAGCCTTAGATTACAGGACAATATAGATGGGCTGGTAAGATGGGCGGAGCAGTAGCAAATGAAATTTAATCCTGAGAACTGCGTGGTGATGCATTTTGGGAGGACTAACAAGGCAAGAGAATATACAATGGATGGTAGGACCCTAGGAAGTACAGAGGGTCAGAGAGACCTTTGTGTACTTGTCCATAGATCACTGAAGGCAGCAGCACAGGTGGATAAGGTGGTTACGAAGGCATATGGGGTACTTGCCTTCATTAGCCGAGGCGTAGAATATAAGAACAGGGAGCTGGATAAAATGCTAGTTAGGCCGCTGCTAGAGTACTGTGTACTGTTCTGGAAGCCACACTATAGGAAGGATGTGATTGCACTGGAGAGGGTGCAGAGGAGATTCACTGGGCTGGAGCATTTCAGCTATGAAGAGAGACTGGATAGGTTAGGGTTGTTTTCCTTGGAGCAGAAAAAGCCAAGGGGGGACCTGATTGAGGTATACAAAATTATGAGGGGCATTGATAGGATAGATAGGAAGAAAGTTTTTCTGTTAGCGGAGGGATCAATAACCAGGGGGCATAGATTTAAGCTAAGGGCCAGAAGGTTTAGAGGGTATTTGAGGAAAAATGTTTTCACCCAGAGGGTGGTTGGAATCTGGAACACACTGCCTGAAGGGGTGGTAGAGGCAGGAACCCTCACAACATTTAAGAAGTATTTAGATGTGCACTTGAAACACCATAGCATACAAGGCTATGGGCCAAGTGCTGGAAAATGGGATTAGAATCGATAGGTGCTTGATGGCCAGCACAGACACGATGGACCGAAGGTCCTGTTTCTGTGCTGTATAACTCTATGACTCTATAACTCAATGAAGTGCACCTTCAGCATGCCAGTGGCCTGCTTCATGGTCGCTCGGGTGGAGTAGTGGCAGGCATTGTAGCGCTCTTCAGCATCGTTGCTGGGGTTCCTCACCGGCGTCAGAAGCCATGTCATTAAGGGGTAGCCCTTATCCACGAGAATCCACCCCTGAAGCTGAGCATGGGGAGTGAACAACAGTGGCACCTGGGATTGGTACAGTATGAACGAGTCATGGCAGCTGCCTGGGAAGCGGCCATACACTTGCAAGAAGCACTTCCTGTGGTCGCACGCGAGTTGGATATTGATTGTGTGAAAACCCTTTCTGATTATGAAGGCCGCTGGTTGTTCCGTGGGAGCCTTGATGGCCACGTGTGTGCAGTCAATGACACCCTGCACCTGTGGGAATCCCACAATGGCCACAAATCCAATGGCCCTCTTGGTCTGACTCTCAGGGTCTGTCCTGAAGCAGACATAGTCATTGGCCCTCCTGTACAAAGCATCAATGACCTTCTTTATGCAGCGGTGCACTGTGGATTGAGAGACCCCACACATGTCGCTGGTTGATCCCTAGAATGATTCACAAATATAAAAGTTTAGGGCCACAGTCACTTTGAGGGCCAGGGTAAGCAACAAAGTCCATTGGTGGCAGGTCATTATTCCGCAGTGTGAATATCTGTGTAATGGTCTCTCTGGTCATCCGCAGTCATCTCTGACATTGGTGCTCAGACATCTGGAGGTATGTCATGCGAGTCCTATAGACTCGCCGGTGTGTGTGGGCTACTCTGCACCGTGGTGGCTGCTGGGAGCTTCCTCGTGGACCGCACCTGCCTCTTGGGCCCTCCTCCGGTGGAGATACCTCATCACGGCAAAGGGATCCAGGAACACAGGGTAGATTATACCTGTCTCTATGCTCCTAGTCACTTCAGGTTCCTTCAAAAGGTCATTCTCACCTATTTGGGCAGAGATTTGTGTTAATTCCTGCTTCAGCAGTGTTCCAGCATGAGGTATATGTTATGACATGATGCTTTGTGCACAAACATTAGATAAGTGTGAGCCAATCATTTCATTTGCCTGCGCTGGACCACCGACAAGAGCAACCTGAAAGTTTCCCAGTTGTTCCACCCCTCAAACTGTTTATCCAAATGCAAAGTAGACCCCTTCCCCCTCCCCTTGCTGACAGACAAATGCAGAGTAGACCCCTTCCCCCTCCCCTTGCCGACAGACAAATGTAGAGTTGATTCCATCTCCCTCCCCTAGCCGATACACGAAAAACGGATACAGAGTTCCAACCTCCCCTCATTTCTGGTGATTTCTTCTTTTTTGGCCTCCTTGTCTCGAGAGACAATGGGTAAGTGCCTAGAGGTGGTCAGTGGTTTGTGGAGCAGCACCTAGAGTGGCTATAAAGGCCAATTCTAGAGTGACAGACTAGCGATTTCACTTCACTGAAAATGTCCGAGTTTGCTACAAAAACGAACAAGAGTGGGGCATTACTTACCACCCTTTGCAGGCACTGAGGATTCGCTTTCTCTCCTCTGTGCCAGCTTTTCAAGGACGGTAAAGTGAAGGCATGTGAGTACCGCACGTCGAGCTCAAGATTGGAAACAGCTGGTAAGATCGTGGGAAATTCCATTTAAATAAATGCAGCAAGATAATTTAAATTTGCTAACTCGGGTCATGTCGCAGAGTGGCGGAGGAGCCGCCACGGAGCTTCCCTGCCGCCGGGAAGATTGTGCTCGGCAATCCCGGCGTCGGGTTCTGTGGCGGCCACTGCCACTCCAATTCTCCAGTCCCCCCTGCCACAGAACCTGATGTCAGGCTGGGAACAGAATCCAACCCTATATGTCTGCAAAGTCATTGTTAGCCCAATTTTTTTAAGGGGGTTGCCATTAACTTTGAATGGGCCATTTACATTTCTAATGTTTTCTTCAACACTTGACTAGGCATGATGATTTTTTCAGGGTTCCCATAGTTACCATGTGTATTTGCAGTACAGGAGAGGTCACCTGACCTCTTACTCCATCTTGTTTTGCAGCCAAGGTGTCTGTTTTGAGTTCAATTCATCAGTTCATTTTATAGTTCATTAGGTTTCCTTGCATGAGCGTGACACAGCGATGCACAGCAAACTGAGAGATGTTGGCGATGTCGCTGACTCCCCCCTTAAAGAATCCACTGGGGTAAAATTTGAGGCCATAGTGACCTTGACAGCCGCTGGCAGCACCATCCTCGCCCTGCTCTGTGCTGCACGTCTGGTTCAAGGAGGTGGCACAGTTCTGTGACCTTCTCCTTGGTGAAACCTAACTGTTGCAGACACTACTCCTGGCTGAGGTGGAAGTAGGAGAAGTACTCTCTGAAGTGGGTATAGCCTCCTGTTGAGAGCTGTCCTTCTGCTTGCTCTGCAAACAGCTTCTCCTCTCTGCTGCCTCTGCTCCATCTCCATGTGATTCTGCAGTCCAAAAGGAACTGCAACTATATCCTCCATGGCTAAGAGTAAATTTTCTGCTCAGAAGCCTTCAAAATCCACTACATTCCTTCCAAACATCTAGCACCACTCCCTTCTGATGAAAAAACTTCTGTCAACTCCTCGAACAACACAGAACTTCCACTAATACTGCAGCAGCAAGTAGACAGTCAGTAATATCTCACCTGAAAGTTGGATGGTGATGCCTTCAAATAGCACTGTTGGGGGTAGGGTGGTGTCCTTTGTGTGTTCAGCTGCACATGTTTAGAAGTGGGAATTAACAGCAGCTGCGAGTTCCAAAATGGCTGATTGGGCATTAAAATAAATCAGTGTTGCACACTGACTGATGATCTGCCCGCTCTGTATACTTCAGGCAAGTGCACTGGATGCCCGCACTTTCACCCTTCGCAACATGACAATCAGTGCAGACCGCCCTGGAAGTGATCGGGAGCAGACCCCTCACCATTTTTTCCCCCTGAATTGGCTCCTGTAGTGCCACAACTACCGTCGCTACGGAGCTGAATTTTGTGGCCTTAATGTCAGAAGTAAGGACATAAAGAGTGCCAACTCCAAGAAGAAACTATGACGAAAATGATTGTACATATCGTAGGATTTTCTTTATCTGTCTGTAATTGAAATGTCAAAAAAAAGCTTAGAGGAGTATAGTGAGAAAGAAATCTTTGTTGGGAAGGATATTCACAATCCAGTTTGAAAATGGCATTGAGCCAATAAAATAGGGTATTGCAGTTTATTGTCTTCCTACAAATTTCAGTCCATAAGTTACTGATGGCCAATTAACTTTTGTAACTATTGATTTTCTAATAAACATATATTTCAAATGAAACGTTAGATGTGAAATGTTTTTGTAGTACGGTATCTGGCAAAACCCTACTGTTGTACTGTTATAGTTCATATTTCTCTTTTGATTATTTTCCAATGCAAAAGTCCATGTATCTATTTCTCATAAACAAAACCATATGCCTTTGACTCCATAGAAAATAAAGCCAATTCCAAAGTATGCAATATATTTTAGCACATTGCATATTTATTTCTGTGTTATATCATTTTATTGGCTTTCGTGGACGAATTTAAAATCAAATGAACTGTGTTCACAATTTCTGCATTTGTGCAGCCTTTCAGCCCTGGTGTGTCACAGTGTGAATACTTATTTCACTTTGGTCAAGCTTTTGGTCATCTGACCTAATATCTCATGTGGCTTGCTGTCATATTTTGTTTTATAACACTCCTGTGAAGCACCTTGGGATGTTTTGTTATGTTAAAGGTGCTATATAAATATAAGTTGTTGTTGGTTTCTGGGGTTTTAGGTTCCACTCCCAACTGTGGCTGACTCCTGAGTCATCTGTGCATCCAGCTAGGTTGCAAGGTCAAATGGTGTAACCCACATAAACCCAAGCACAGATTTAACATTTCTTTTATTCTACGAAGAATAAACTTCTAGTTGGCTAATTATAAAGTAGGCTTAGTGTTAGAGGTTTGGAGGTGTCAGCCCATGGACAGTCTCCTCATTCTCATAGCAGGAATGTGGAGACATGAATGAATATGGGAAATAAGAATACAGAAGGAGAGAGGAATGATATCGAAATACTAATGTCACGAACACTTGCTATGCGAATGTGATTTTTTAATTGCATCAGCTGGAAACCTGAACTGAATTAAATTTTAAGAAAGGAAAAAAAGAACAGATAAAAGGTGACTGCTAGCAGCTAAAATAGCCACTGCAATTTGCATCAAAATAGCCTTCATTCCAATGCATCGAGGTGGAGACGTACATTTTACAATTCCCGCCGCCAAAATCAGTGTCGGACGTAAACAATGTCGGGCCGCCCACGCGGACCTCACGTCGCGGATCCGCCACAATATTAAACGCAGTGACTCGTTTAAATGGCCAGGGCGGAAAGCACCCCCCAACCCCGACGACGTGGAGGGGGTGGGCGGTCCGTCCCCGGCAATGGCGCCAGCTGCCTTTGTGCAGGCCACGATGCCATTTTTGAAGGGCTTCGAACCCTACATTGCAATCTAAATATTTAAAGCTACATTGATCTTAAAAAATCAAATAAATTGATCTTGACCCTCTCCCACACCCACCCCCCCACAACCCAATAACCATCAAATTAATTACCTGGCCTCTCGCCCGCCCAAAATGCTTACCATGGGTACCTGACCTTCCCCCCCAAAGTTCACAAACTTTAAACTTTACCCCTTCCACCATCCGCTGCACCAATGAAAGGATTCAGACTCCTCTCCCCCACCCCCACCCCCACCCCGCACTGAAAAACTTACCTGCTCCCCCCTCCCCACCAATGTTTCACCTTAGATCCCCAGATGGAGACCCGAAGGCGCGGGAGTGCCGGCCACTGGCACCAATATCGCACCGAGCGAGAGCGAGCAGGTAATATAGTCATTAAATTAAAATTATTTTAATATTTAAATTTAGCTCCCATCGGGAAATGGCAGGGGGGGGGCACCTCGAGGCCTCGCTATCATCATCAATATTGGGCTGGGTCTTCCTGCCGTCAAGGCCCATGGTGGACCTCTGCCGGAGGCATTTTCCGGCCACCACCACCCCCCAGCCACAACCTCCAATGTCGGGGGGTCTGTAAAATTCAGCCTGTAGTGTCTGCTCAGTCCTCAGCCAGAACAATGACCAGGAAATCTTGAGTGAACTACCTGTGTCCCCATTAACAAGACATTAAAGGCAATCATTTGGGACATTAAACTGGCTGAGACTGTCCACTTAAAGGCAATCATTTGAACAATTTGACCCTGGTTGAAAGAGGGAATTCCTGGACATGAACTGATTAAGTTGTAAGAAGAAATACACACTGAGTGATGGTCATGTGACAGGCCCCACCATCTGTGAGTTTAAGCTGGTTTTTCTCTCTCTACATGCTATAGAACCATAAAAAAATTATGGCTCAGAAGGAGACCATTCAGCCCATCGTGCCCGTGTCAGCCGAAAAAAAACTAGCCGCCCAATCTAATTCCACCTTCCAGCACCTGGTCCACAGCCTTGTAGGTTACAACACTTCAGGTGCATGTCCAGGTACCTTTTAATAGAATTAAGGGTTTCTGCCTCCACCACCATTCCTGGCAGTGAATTCCAGACACCCACCACCCTCTGGGTGAAAAAGTCTTTCCTCATGTCCCCTCTCATCCTTCTACCAATCACCTTAAATCTGTGCCCCCTGGTAATTGACCTCTCCACTGGGGAAACAGGTCCTTCCTGTCTATTCTATCTAGGCACCTCATAATTTTGTACACCTCAATTAAGTCACCCCTCAGCCTCCTCTGTTCTAAGGAAAACAACCCTAGCCAATCCAATCTTTCCTCATAACTGCAACTTTCAAGCCCTGGCAACATTCTTGTAAATCTCCTCTGTACTCTCTCCAGAGCAATTATGTCCTGCCTGAAATGTGGTGACCAGAACTGTACGCAATACTCCAACTGTGGCCTAACCAGCGTTTTATACAGTTCCAGCATCACATCTTTGCTTTTGCATTCTACACCTTGGCCAATAAAGGAAAACATTACATATGCCTTCTTCACCTGTCCTGCCACCTTTAGGGACCTGTATACATGCACTCCAAATAAAGCCTGGCTTGGGTATAAAATTAAAACTCAACCCGGGCCCGACCTGACAACAGCCAACCCGAACCCGAACCGAGCCGAAGAGCTTCAATTTTTTTAAATACCCGACCCGAACCCAACACATGTGTTTGGGTTTGGTCAGGTAGCCAGGCTTTAGACCAGTGATCAAGTACAGGTGTTCAATTAACATCATAAAGTTTAAAAAAAACAACAAATGCTGATTTCAAACAGGCAAAGGCGCATGACCCTGAGCACTCGCGGGAAAAAAAAATCCACTTCAGGAAATCTTGCAATGTAACAAACAAGCTTCTGAACTGTATCAAGTTTCGATGTCATTAACAAATAAAATCTCCACTGAGAACTCAGGTTGGGAAGTTTAATCTCCCTATTTCCAGATAATTTTAAATCCTTGGGCCAAGTATAGATTAAAGCAAGAGCTCAGTTGATGTTTCTCTACTTACTGCAGTTACTGGTATCTTCACCAGGCATGTCAGTTTCTCCTGGACTTGATAGATTTCAGAGTGCAAGGGGTTGGGTTAATTTCACTTGGGTGAGCGAAGAGCCCCCACTGTTCTTACCTCTGATTTCTGTTTGTCCTGATCTCTGTCCACGTCCAGCCTAACCGACCTGAGCCCGAATTTTAGACCCGGAAGAGAGACCCGACCCGACCCGACCCGACCCAAACCCGCACCCGACATATGTTGTCAGGCCCCATCGGGTTCGGGTCGAGTAGCCATGCTCTAACTCCAAGGTCTCTCTCTTCTTCTACCCCTCTCAATATCCTCCCATTTATTTTGTATTCCCTCGTTTTACTTGCCCTCCCCAAATGCATTACCTCACACTTCTCTGGATTGAATTCCATTTGCCACTTTTCCGCCCCCTCAACCAAACCATTGATATCATTCTGGGGTCTACAGCTATCATCTTCACTATTAACTACATGCCCAATTTTTGTGTGATCAGCAAATTTCCCAATCATGCCACCCACATTTAAGTCCAAATCATTAATATATACCAGCAACGGACCCAACACTGAGCCCTGTGGAACGCCACTGGAAACAGCTTTCCATTTGCAAAAACATCCGTTGACCATTACCCTTTGTTTCCTGTCACTGAGTCAATTTTGGATCTAACCTGTCACATTCCCCTGTATCCCATGGGCTTTCATTTTACTGACCAGTCTGCCATGCAGGACCTTGACAAATAACTTACTAAAATCCAAGTTCGACCACATCCAGTGCACTACCCTCATCAATTCTCCTTGTTACTTCCTCAAAGAATTCAATTAATTTAGTAAGACATGACCTTCCCTTAACAAATCCATGCTGACTATCCCTGATCAATTCGTGCCTTTCTAAGTGGTAGTTTATCCTGTCCCTCAGAATTGATTCTAATAATTTACCCACCACGGAGGTCAGACTGACAGGCTTATAATTATTTGGCCTATCCCTTGCACCCTTTTTAAACAATGGTATAATGTTCGCAGACCTCCAATTCTCTGGCACCTCGCCGGTATCCAGTGAAGATTTGAAGATGATCCTCAGCACATCCGTTATTTCCTCCCTGGCTTCCTTTAACAATCTGGGATGCAATCCATCCGGCCCTGGCGATTTATCCACTTTCAAGGATGTCAGACCCTCTCGCACTTACTCTCTCATTATGCTTATCATATCTAATATTTCACAGTTCCCCTCTTTTACTACAATGTCTGCATCATCCCTCTCCTTTGTGAAGACAGATGCAAAAAACTCATTAAGAATCCTGCCCACATCTTCTGCATCCACATGTAAGTTCCCAAGTACATCTCTGATAGGCCCTACCCTTTCCTTAGTTATCATTTTGCTCTTAATGTACTGATAAAACATCTTTGGGTTTTCCTTGATTTTACCTGCCAATAATTTTTCATGTCCGCTCTTTTCTTTTCTAATTTCCTTTTTTACTTCACCCCTGCACTTTCTATACTCCTCTAGGCTTTCTAAAGTATTAAGTTTTTTTTGATTGTTATAAGCTTTCTTTTTCTGCTTTAGCTTACCCTGTAAGCCTCTAGTTAACCAGGGGGCTCTAGATTTGGCCATACCACTCTTTATCTTTGTGGGGACATGCCTACACTGTGCCTGTAGTATTTACTTATTTATTTTATTTTATTTATTTAGAGATACAGCACTGAAACAGGCCCTTCAGCCCACCGAGTCTGTGCCGACCAACAACCACCCATTTATACTAATCCTACATTAATCCCATATTAGCTAGTATCTAGCTTTTGAATGCCTCCCACTGATTTGCCACTGATTTTCCTTCAAGTAGCTGTATCCAGTCCACTTTCACCAGATCACCTCTCAATTTCATATAATTTGCCTTCCCCCAGTTTAGAACTTTAATTCCTGTTTTATCTTTGTCCTTTTCCATGATTATGCTAAAACTAATTGTATTATGGTCGCTATCTTTAAAATGGTCACCCAGACTCTAAACTGACCACTGCCACTTCTTCTACTTGCCCAGCTTCATTACCGAAGACTAAATCTAGAATTGTGCCCCATCTCATAGGGCTTGTTAAGTGCTGGCTAAAAAAGTTCTCATGAATACAGTTCAAGCTTTTTGTACCCTCTGCCCTTCACACTGTTTGTATCCCAGTTGATATTAGGGTTCGAACCCTGATTGCTGGCTGTAACAACCTAGGCATAATCACTGCTGCAGACATAGACCCCATGAAGGAATCATCTGCCTCACTATTCTCTAGGTGAACCACCGACCCAGCTGGCCACATCTGCAAGCCAGAAGCCTCAGGACCACCAAGTTCATCCAGAAGACAACCGAGTCACCAAACTCCACAGATTATATACCCCTTTTTATTGCTCCGGACTCTAAACTGACCAACATATCCTTCCCCACTCTGTAACCTATCTGTGTGTGTGTGAACCTCAAGTGTGTTTGTGTGTGTGTAAGTTGGAGCATAGTTTATTATTTTACTTAGATTGGTTTAAGTAGAAGAAAGCTAACCTTTTTCTTTGTTAAACTCAAGAAAACCCGTCCAATTGGTTCTTTTATGATCATAGCACGCAAATAGTTAAACTCTCATGGCAAGCACATCCACTTAAAAAAAAGAAATAAACCCTGTTATGGTCAAACAAGGAGAGAGACAAGAGCCTTTGACCCCTTCTCACCTGATTATAACATTAATGTTTGTGTTTGACTAAAGAAGACATATAATCTGTGATGGTACTTTAAATGTGATGAACTTTTATTTTTTCAATGTTATTTTATTCCAGTATTACGCACTTTTTAAGGTATATTTTACCATAAGGTCTGAAATTGATACAACTTTCATTCCAAATATATATTCACCTGAAGTTTCTGCTCAGTTGCACTGTTTGTTTTAGATGTAATTCACCCAAAATCGGTGAAATCAGTGCAAGAGATTGTGGAATTTTAAGTGAAAATTGCGTTCAGCACAAATCGCGTTTCCACGATCTTTCACGATGGTTTACAAACATTGCACTGGAAGCCAGCCCCACCCACAAAACTTGCCACGACCCCAGGGTGAATTAATCACCATTGGGAGTTTCTGCTAAGTGCACTTATTTGTTGGCCTTTGAGGAGGATCCAAAAATTACATTGGTTCTTTTGGGCACAAGGACACAATCAGGCTTGTTTTAAATGATTCAGAATTTTTATTTTATTTTGCTGTTAACTGTGCCCTAATATAACTAGAAAATGGTTCTGTATCTTTTAAAAGTTATTTTCAGTTATTTAAATGGGGTTACTCACAGGTGATGGACTGGACACTCTGATTTTACTTTACTTTAAATAAAAACTGTCAATTGAACATCAAAGCCCCTCTTCCATCCCCCAATATCAAACAACATATTTATTTCCCTCTCCCCTCCCGAGAAACCATTTTTGCCGGTACCGACCTTTCACCCCCAAACTTGATAATTTTGCCCTTCAACCCCTTCCCACCATCCCCTCAGCCAATGGAAACACTTTTCTCTCCTCCCCCCAACCCCTGTCCTGATAATTACACTCCTCCTCCCTCCCCACCAGTGTCACGCCTCGGAACTCCGTACTGAGTTCCAAAGGTGAGGGAATTCCAGCCAGTGGACGGAATGTTGGCGTGGGACGACCGCTGGGTCAAGGTAAGTTTATTTGCATGTGTTTTAATTAATTTTAATATTAAAATGAGGCCTCGCCGCCGCCGGTAAAATGTGACAGGGCCTTTTCAGCGTTGATGGTCATGGCGGGCCTCTCCCAGAAGACTTTTCTGGACACCCCCGCCACGATCCCTGATGTTGGAGGGCTAGTGAAATTACACCCAATACAATTAGCCAGAGTCAACATAGTTCTGTGAAAGGGAAATCGTCTTGAACAAATTTACTAGAGTTCTTTGAGGATGGAACAAGCAGGGTGGATAAAAGGAAATCAATAGATGTAATGCATTTGGATTGTCAAAAGGCATTCAATAAGATGCCGCATAAAAGGTTCCTGCCCAAGATAAGAGCTTATGTGTTGGAGCTAATATATTGGCATGGATAGAAGATTATCAACTAACAGGAATCAGAGAATTGGGATAAATGGGTCATTTTCAGGTTGGCAAACTGGGGTGCCACAGGGATCAGTGCTGGAGGCTCAACTATTTACAATCTATCTTAATGATTTAGATGAAGTGACCAAGTAAATTGAAGCCAAATTTTCTGACACTGCAAAGATAGGTGGGAAAGCAAGTTGTCAGGATGGTTGAATTTTGTGGCGCGGCCGGGCTCTCGATGCTGGGCCAAAAAGGCAGGAGGAATTCTGCCTCAGCCATTTGAAGTCCCCCGCCCCCAGTGCAATTCTACAGTGCGAGGCCAATTAACAGCCCGGCACTGGGATCCTCATCCCTTTAAAATGGGGATCCCACCACCAAGAGCTGCTGGCCAATCACAGGTCCAGCAGCTCAATAGTATCTGGGATCGGTGGCCTCTGCCAGTACTTCACCAAGCCTTGGACCCAGGCCCAGTGCTGGAGACCTGATTTAAGTGAGGCGGGGTCACTGGGGCCAGTCCGGCAGGCCCTAGCGATTGGGTCGGGGAGGGTGGGTGTTGAGTACAGGGAGATGGGGATCCAGGGAGGTGGGATATTTGCTGTTGGGGGCCCTGGGCCACAGATATCCCACGGAGGAAGGCCTCCTCCCCACCAAGCCAGCAGGGAGGTTGCCTTGTTTTACTGAGCAAACTCCCTGTGTGATGGAGGCCCATCCCGCTGCTGGCTTAATGTTAATAAGCCTCCTCAGGGCCTCAATTGGCTTCTGGGCAGGAAGGCCATCTACAACCTATCCTGTCCCCAACTAAATTGCAGTGCGACGGGAAGGCGCTGGGCCCTCTGCCCGCACCCGCCATCACAATTCTATGGCCACACCCACAATGCCTCCTAGTCCATCTCTGGTGGGGGGGGGGGAGATAAAATTCAGTGCTCTGTGAAGAGATAGAGATAGGTTAATTAAGTGGGCAAAATGTATAATGTCGAAGAATGTGAGGTTATCTACTTAGGGAGGAAGAATAGGAAAGCAAAATATTATTTAAATGGAGTGAGACTACAGAATGCTGCAGTACAGAGGGATTTGTGTGTCCTTGTACATGAAACATCAAAAGTTAGCATGCAGTTACAGCAAGTAATTCGGAAGGCAAATGGAATGTTTGTCCTCATTGCAATGGGGATGGAGTATAAAAGTAGGGGACTCCTGCTACAACTGCGCAGACAACACCTAGAATACTGCATACAGTTTTGGTCTCCTTATTTAAGAAGAGATATACTTGCATTGGAGGCAATTCAAGGAACATTTACTAGGCTGATTCCTGGGATGAAGGGGATGTATTATGAGGAAAGGATGAGCAAGTTGGGCCGATACTCATTGGAGTTTAGAAGAATGAGAGGTGATCTTATTGAATCATATAAGATTCTGAGGGAGCTTGACAGGGTAGATGCAAAGAAGATATTTCCCCTCTTGGGGACATCTAGAACTAGGGGCATAGTTTCAGAATAAGAGGCCACCCATTTAAGACCGGATGAGGAGGAATTTCTTCTCTCGGCGGGTTGTGAATCTTTGGAATTTTCTTCCTCAGAGAGCTATGGAGGCTGAATCATTGAATATATTCAAAGCTGAGACAGACAGTGTCTTGAACTATAGGGGAGTCAAGGGTTATGGGCCACAGGCAGGAATGTGGAGGTGAGACCAAGATCAGATCACCCATGGTCTTACTGAATGGCAGAGCAGGCGCGAACAGCGATATGGCCTACTCTTGCTCCTATTTTTTTATGTTCTTATGTTCATATTAATCAAATTGCACCAAGTTATCACTCTTAAATAAATCAAGAAATATATTTTGAAGCAATTTTTTTTTTAAGTATGTTCTAAAATGCTGCCCAACTGTGCTGGTACATGGCTGACTTTGTGTTTGGCGATATGCAAATGAGTTTGAGCAGATACTTCAGAGAATAGAACAGTTCTCAAAACGAGTATAATTTTGGGTTCAATTTGCGCCCAGATTGCTGATTGCACGCAAGGCAGAAACTCTACCCCTTTAATTTTTTATATAACAAATTTTGAGAGAGGTTGTGGCTAAAGCTAAAGCACGATTGTTTTAATTTCATAAGAGTGAATCTTAACTTGGCAGAATGATGGTGCAGCATTGAAAGTTTGCAAAAACACTCTACTCAACACATGCTTGAAATGCAAGTTGGGAATACATTTGGCAGTCCTATAAAGCATGAAAGGTCAGAGCTTACTGTTGACTGCAAAAATCAACCCTTTGAGAAGGAAATTGCTTTCTGTTTTGCTGGAATAATTATTCCATCAGCAATCCCTTTTAATGTTTAATGGTCTGAAAATGCCCAGAGTCCTCAGTATCACTTATAAATTCAGTACATCTTTTACAGGCATACATAAGATAATTCCCCAGTGATAGATGAATGTGTTTTTTTTTCTGCCTACAGGTTTAACTCACAAATGCCAAAGGTACAATTGAGTTATGTTTAACTTTCACATATGGATGAAAATTCATCTGGAATTGTTAAGATATTTGATTTACTCAAAAGAGACTTTTTAATGCAAAGGCCAACAACAGATCTTGGAGGGGCAGGGGAAAGCAAATAACTTGAATTTAAAATTCCTTGCAGATTGGTCATGCTTCTTGGAAAAGTAAAGTGTACAACAGTAAATGTAAATTAGGTATCACCAAGCCAATATCTGAACTGAATTGATTAAAAATGTAAACCATGTGCCAATATGGTTCAAATCTGCTTTTTCAGAAAATTTCAAAATGCAAGAAATGTACCATGTTAGGGTGATCCATGTCTTTGTATGAAATCTCAGTACAGGAGTTGAAAGAGTAAACTGCTTGTCTTGTGACTACAAGATGAAAAATTCAAGACAGGGAGGAGTGTTGATTTTGTGTTTTGAAGCTCCAACACACTATGCCATGGAATAATGGGAGGTAATGATCCCCACGCTCCCCCCACCCCCGCTCCCCCCGCCTTCTCACCACCACATATCAGCAGGCAAAGAGTTCAGACCAGCCATTTTTATACAAGAAGCTGAGGCAATACTAGAGAGCAAATGACCTACTCTAGCACACCTCCTAGTAATCAGCAATAGAACTTCATTGGCGGAGGCCTGTGAACAGACTTGCTGCTCACACTCTCAGCCATGGAATAGTAGATAGTACAGTAGACCTAAAAGGGGAAGTAAATATAAAATAACTTCCAAGAAAGAAATATTCAAGCATCTCATAATTGTCAAAATGAATATATCTCCTCCTGTCTGTACCCATTTCATTTTGCAAAGCACTGGCTTCACTCAGCCTTGCCCTTTTTAGATTTCCTCAGCTAATCAAAAGATTCTTGCTTCTGTCAAATTGAGCCCTGCAGGCACCCATACATTTCCTGTTGGCTCAGATGCAGTATTCCTGATGAAATTTCACTCACATCTATTAATGTTTTCACTTTTTAGTCCATTAAACTATAGGTTTCACAGACAGTGAAAATGTTCCGGCCACAAAGTAAATAAATGATACCTGGGGCCAGTGGTTTATGTAAAGTAAACCTCTGCTTAGTTTTGGCCACAAAAACCTCAAATAGCAGAGCAGTAAATAAGTGATGGTGGCTGCTACAAGAGTGATTTATTTTGCACGAACAAGTAATCTCCAGCACATATTCTGCTAGTGCAACAATACAGGTTTAAAACAAACTAAAAAAAAACTATTAGAGAAATATCAAAGACTCTTTTAGCACTTTTCTTTTAATCTTGGGCAGATTTACTAGTGCAGACAATAACAACAGATACATATTTAAATTCATGGATTGCAAAGCCTGTGGGCTCTGCTAAGCTCCAATTCCCAATATGGTCCCTAGTCGGGGTTCGCTGACCACTACGCTCACATTCCCATTATGTGCCCCTGTGGTATGGGCTGACCTTCACATTCCCGTTATGTTCCCCTGTGGGCTGTGCTGACCTTCACGTTCCCGTTATGTTCCCCTGCGGGATGTGCTGATCTTCACATTCCCATTATGTTCCCATGTGGGATGGGCTGACGTTCACATTCCCATTATGTTCCCCTGTGGGATGGGCTGATCTTCACATTCCCATTATGTTCCCCTGTGGGATGGGCAGATCGTCACATTCCCATTATGTTCCCATCTGGGATGGGCTGACGTTCACATTCCCATTATGTTCCCCTGTGGGATGGGCTGACCTTCACATTCCCATTATGTTCCCCTGTGGGATGGGCAGATCGTCACATTCCCATTATGTTCCCATCTGGGATGGGCTGAACGTTCACATTCCCATTATGTTCCCCTGTGGGATGGGCTGATCTTCACATTCCCATTTTGTTCCCCTGTGGGATGGGCTGACGTTCACATTCCCATTATGTTCCCCTGTGGGATGGGCTGATCTTCACATTCCCGTTATGTTCCCCTGTGGGATGTGCTGACCTTCACATTCCCATTATGGTCCCATGTGGGATGGGCTGATTTTCACATTCCCATTATCGGCCCCTGCGGGATGTGCTGATCGGCACATTCCCGTTATGTTCCCATGTGGGATGGGCTGATCTTCACATTCCCGTTATATTCCCATGTGGGATGGGCTGACCTTCACATTCCCATTATGTTCCCCTGTGGGATGGGCTGTACTTCACATTCCCATTATGTTCCCATGTGGGATGTGCTGACCTTCACATTCCCGTTAAGTTCCCCTGCGGAATGTTCTGATTTTCACATTACCATTCTGTTGCCCTGTGGGATGGGCTGACCTTCACATTCCCGTTATGTTCCTCTGTGGGATGGGCTGATCTTCACATTCCCATTATGTTCCCATGTGGGATCGGCTGACATTCACATTCCCGTTATGTGCCCCAGTGGGATGTGCTGACCTTCACATTCCCGTTATGTTCCCATGTGGGATGGGCTGATCTTCACATTCCCATTATCTGCCCCTGCAGGATGTGCTGATTTTCACATTCCCATTATGTTCCCCTGTGGGATGGATTGACCTTCACATTCCCGTTATGTTCCCATGTGGGATGGGCTGACCTTCACATTCCCGTTATATGACCCTGTGAGATGGGCTGACCTTCACATTCCCGTTATGTTCCCCTGTAGGCTGTGCTGACCTTCACGTTCCCATTATGTTCCCATGTGGGATGGGCTGATCTTCACATTCCCATTATGTTCCCCTGTGGGATGGGCTGATCTTCACATTCCCATTATGTTCCCATGTGGGATGCGCTGACCTTCACATTCCCGTTATGTTCCCCTGTGGGATGGGCTGATCTTCACATTCCCATTATGTTCCCATGTGGGATGTGCTGACCTTCACATTCCCGTTATGTTCCCCTGCGGGATGTGCTGATTTTCACATTCCCATTATGTTCCCCTGTGGGATGGGCTGACCTTCACATTCCCGTTATATGACCCTGTGAGATGGGCTGACCTTCACATTCCCGTTATATTCCCCTGTGGGATGCGCAGACCTTCACATTCCCATTATATGCCCCTGTGGGATGGGCTGATCTTCACATTCCCATTATGTTCCCATGTGGGATGCGCTGACCTTCACATTCCCGTTATGTTCCCCTGTGGGATGGGCTGATCTTAACATTCCCATTATGTTCCCATGTGGGATGTGCTGACCTTCACCTTCCCGTTATGTTCCCCTGCGGGATGTGCTGATTTTCACATTCCCATTATGTTCCCCTGTGGGATGGGCTGACCTTCACATTCCCGTTATGTTCCCCTGTAGGCTGTGCTGACCTTCACGTTCCCATTATGTTCCCATGTGGGATGGGCTGACCTTCACATTCCCATTATGTTCCCCTGTGGGATGGGCTGATCTTCACATTCCCATTATGTTCCCCTGTGGGATGTGCTGATCTTCACTTTCCTGTAATGTTCCCCTGTGGGATGGGCTGATTTTCACATTCCCATTATGTTCCCCTGTGGAATGTGCTGACCTTCACATTCCCGTTATGTTCCCATGTAGGAGGGACTGATTTTCACATTCCCATTATGTTCCCCTGTGGAATGTGCTGACCTTCACATTCCCGTTATGTTCCCATGTAGGAGGGGCTGATTTTCACATTCCCGTTATGTTCCCATGTGGGATGTGCTGAACGTCACATTCCCATTATGTTCCCCTGTGGGATGTGCTGATCTTCACTTTCCTGTAATGTTCCCCTGTGGAATGTGCTGACCTTCACATTCCCGTTATGTTCCCATGTGGGAGGGGCTGATTTTCACATTCCCATTATGTTCCCATGTGGGATGCGCTGACCTTCACATTCCCGTTATGTTCCCCTGTGGGATGGGCTGATCTTCACATTCCCATTATGTTCCCATGTGGGATGAGTTGACCTTCACCTTCCCATTATGTTCCCCTGCGGGATGTGCTGATTTTGACTTTCCCATTATGTTCCCCTGTGAGATGGGCTGACCTTTACATTCCCATTATGTTCCCCTGTGGGTTGGGCTGACCTTCACATTCCCGTTATGTTCCCCTGTGGGATGGGCTGACCTTAGCATTCCCGTTATGTGCCCCTGAGGGATGGGCTGACCTTCAAATTCCCGTTATGTTCCCCTGTGGGATGGGCTGACCTTCACATTCCCTTTATGTTCCTCTGTGGGATGGGCTGACCTTCACATTCCCATTATGTTCCTATGTGGGATGGGCTGACCTTCACATTCCCGGTATATGCCCCTGTGGGATGGGCTCATCTTCACATTTCCATTCTGTTCCCATGTGGGATGCGCTGACCTTCACATTCCCGTTATGTGCCCCTGTGGGATGGGCTGACCTTCACATTCCCTTTATGTTCCTCTGTGGGATGGGCTGACCTTCACATTCCCATTATGTTCCTATGTGGGATGGGCTGACCTTCACATTCCCGGTATATGCCCCTGTGGGATGGGCTCATCTTCACATTCCCATTATGTTCCCCTGTGGGATGGGCTCACTTTCACATTCCCGTTATATTCCCCTGTGGGATGGGTTGACCTTCTCATTCCCGTTATGTGCCCCTGTGGGATGGGCTGACCTTCACATTCCCGTTATGTTCCCCTGTGGGATGGGTTGACCTTCTCATTCCCGTTATGTGCCCCTGTGGGATGGGCTGACCTTCACATTCCCGTTATGTGTCCCTGTGGGATGGGCAGATCTTCACATTCCCATTATGTTCCCATGTGGGATGTGCTGACCTTCACATTCCCGTAATATTCCCCTGCGGGATGTGCTTATTTTCACATTCCCATTATGTTCCCCTGTGGGATGGGCTGACCTTCACATTCCCATTATGTTCCCATGTGGGATGTGCTGATTTTCACATTCCCATTATGTCCCCTGTGGGATGTGCTGATCTTCAAATTCCTGTTATGTTCCCGTGTAGGATGGGCTGATCTTCACATTCGCATTATCTGCCCCTGCGGGATGTGCTGATCTTCACCTTCCCGTTATGTTCCCATTTGGGATGTGCTGACCTTCACATTCCCGTTATGTTTCCCTGTGGAATGGGCTGACCTTCACATTCCCGTTCTGTTCCCCTGTAGAATGGGCTGACGTTCACATTCCTGTTATGTGCCCCTGTGGGTTGGGCTGATCTTCACATTCCCATTCTGTTCCCATGTGGGATGGGCTGACCTTCACATTCCCGTTATGTTCCCGTGTGGGATGGGCTGATCTTCACATTCCCATTATGTTCCCATGTGGGATGGGCTGACCTTCACATTCCCATTATGTTCCCATGTGGGATGTGCTGACCTTCACATTCCCGTCATATTCCCCTGCGGGATGTGCTTATTTTCACATTCCCATTATGTTCCCCTGTGGGATGGGCTGATCTTCACATTCCCATTATGTTCCCATGTGGGATGTTCTGACCTTCACATTCCCGTAATATTCCCCTGCGGGATGTGCTTATTTTCACATTCCCATTATGTTCCCCTGTGGGTTGGGCTGACCTTCACATTCCCGTTATGTGCCCCTTTGGGATGGGCTGAAATTCACATAGAACATAGAACATACAGCACAGAACAGGCCCTTCGGCCCACAATGTTGTGCCGATCCTTTGTCCTCTGTCAAGGACAATTTAATCTATACCCCATCATTCTCCTTTATCCATATACCTATCCAAAAGCCTTTTGAAAGTCCCTAAAGTTTCTGACTCAACAACTTCCCCGGGCAAGGCATTCCATGCCTCGACCACTCTCTGGGTAAAGAACCTTCCCCTGACATCCCCCTTATATCTCCCACCCTTCACCTTAAATTTATGACCCCTTGTAACGCTTTGCTCCACCCGGGGAAAAAGTTTCTGACTGTCTACCCTATCTATTCCCCTGATCATCTTATAAACCTCTATCATGTCACCCCTCATCCTTCTCCTTTCTAATGAGAAGAGGCCTAGAATGTTCAGCCTTTCCTCGTAAGACTTATTCTCCATTCCAGGCAACATCCTGGTAAATCTCCTCTGCACCCTCTCCAAGGCTTCCACATCCTTCCTAAAATGAGGCGACCAGAACTGCACACAGTACTCCAAATGAGGCCTTACCAAGGTCCTGTACAGCTGCATCATCACCTCACGGCTCTTAAATTCAATCCCTCTGCTAATGAACGCTAACACCCCATATGCCTTCTTCACAGCCCTATCCACTTGACTTGCAACTTTCAATGATCTATGCACATAGACCCCAAGGTCTCTCTGCTCCTCCACATGCCCAAGAACCCTACCGTTAACCCAGTATTTTGCATTCATGTTTGTCCTTCCAAAATGGACGACCTCACACTTTTCAGGGTTAAACTCCATCTGCCACTTTTCAGCCCAGCACTGCAACCTATCCAAGTCCCTTTGCAGACGACAATAGCCCTCCTCGGTATCCACAACTCCACCAACCTTTGTATCATCTGCAAATTTACTGACCCACCCTTCGACTTCCTCATCCAAGTCGTTAATAAAAATCACAAACAGGAGAGGACCCAGAACTGATCCCTGCGGCACGCCACTGGTAACTGGGCTCCAGGCTGAGTATTTACCATCTAAGACCACTCTCTGCCTTCTATCAGTTAGCCAATTCTTAATCCAACTGGCCACATTCCCCACTATCCCATGCCTCCTGACTTTCTCCATAAGTCTACCATGGGGGACCTTATCAAATGCCTTACTAAAATCCATGTACACCACATCCACTGGTTTACCCTCATCCACTTGCTTGGTCACCTGCTCAAAGAATTCAATCAGGCTTGTGAGGCAAGACCTACCCCTCACAAAACCGTGCTGACTGTCCCGAATCAAGCAGTGTCTTTCCAGATGCTCAGAAATCCTATCCCTCAGCACCTTTTCCATCAACTTGCCTACCACCGAAGTAAGACTAACTGGCCTGTAATTCCCAGGGTTGTTCCTATTCCCTTTCTTGAACAGGGGCACAACATTCGCCACCCTCCAATCACCTGGTACCACCCCCGTCAGCAGAGAAGATGAAAAGATCATTGCCAGCGGCTCTGCAATTTCATCCCTTGCTTCCCATAACATCCTTGGATATACCCCGTCAGGCCCGGGAGACTTGTCTATCTTCAAGTTATTCAAAAACCCCAACACATCTTCCCTCCTAACGAGCACTTCCTCGAGCTTACCAGTCTGCTTCCCACCGTCCTCTTCAGTAATACACCCCTTCTCATTTGTAAATACCGAAGAGAAGTACTCATTCAAAACCTCACTTATCTCTTCCGGCTCAACACACAGTCTCCCGCTATTGTCCTTGACCGGACCTACGGTCCCCCTAGTCATCCTCATATTTCTGACATACGCGTAAAAGGCCTTGGGGTTTTCTTTTATCCTACCCGCCAAGCATTTTTCATGCCCTCTCTTAGCTCTCCTAATCCCTTTCTTCAGATCCTTCCTGGCCATCTTGTATCCCTCCAGAGCTATGCCTGTGCCCTTTTTCCTCAACTTTATATACGCATCCTTCTTCTTCCTAACAAGACTCTCAACCTCTCTTGTCAACCACGGTTCCCTCACATGACCATCCCTTCCCTGTCTGACAGGGACATGCTTATCAATGGCCCCTACTATCTGCTCCTTGAAAAAGTTCCACATTTCGACCGTGCCCTTCCCTGCCAGCATATGCTCCCAACTTATGCTCCTCAGTTCCTGCCTGACAGCATCATATCTACCCTTCCCCCAATTGTAAACCTTGCCCTGTTGCACATACCTATCCCTCTCCATTACCACAGTGAATGCTACAGAATTGTGATCACTATCTCCAAAGTGCTCGCCCACCAACAGCTCTATCACTTGCCCTGGTTCATTACCTAGTACCAAATCCAATATTGCCTCCCCTCTGGTCGGGCAGTCTACATACTGAGTCAGAAAAGCTTCCTGGACATACTGCACAAACACTACCCCATCCAAACTATTCGATCTAAAGAGTTGCCAATCAATATTTGGGAAGTTGAAATCCCCCATAATTACTACCCTGTGACTTCTGCTCCTTTCCAAAATCTGTTTCCCAATCTGCTCTTCCACCTCCCTGCTGCTATTGGGGGGCCTATAGAAAACTCCCATCAAGGTGACTGCTCCTTTCCTGTTCCTGACCTCAACCCACAGTGCCTCAGTCGGCAGATCCTCCTCGAAAATTCTTTCAGCAGTTGTTACACTATTTCTAACTAACAATGCCACCCCCCCACCTCTTTTACCACCATTCCTAATCTTATGAAAACATCTATAACCAGGTACCTCCAAAAACCATTCCTCCCCCTCACCTATCCACGTTTCAGTGATGGCCACAACATCGTAGTCCCAAGTGCCCATCCACGCCTTCAATTCACTCACCTTATTCCTGATGCTTCTTGCGTTGAAGTATACGCACTTTAACCCTTCTCCGTGCCCATCTGTCCTCTGCGACAGTGCTACCTTCCCCAATACCTCACTACACTCTTTGTCTTTCTGAGTGGACCCACTGGTCCCTGGATTACAAGTCCGGTTCCCATCCCCCTCCCAAACTAGTTTAAACCCTCCCGAACAGTACTAGCAAACCTCCCTCCCAGGATATTGGTGCCCCTCTGGTTCAGATGCAGCCCGTCCTGTTTGAACAGGTCCCATCTTCCCCAGAATGCAGTCCAATTATCCAAGAACTGGAAGCCCTCCCTCCTACACCATTCCTGCAGCCACGTGTTCAGCTGTGCTCTCTCCCTATTCCTAGCCTCACTATCACGTGGCGCCGGCAACAAACCAGAGATAACAACTCTGTCCGTCCGAGCTTTCAGCTTCCAGCCTAACTCCCTAAACTCACTTCTAACATCTGTGCCACCCTTCCTTCCTACGTCGTTGGTGCCAATGTGCACCACGACCTCTGGCTGCTCCCCCTCCCCTTTAAGGATCCTGAAGACGCGATCACAAACATCACGGACCCTGGCACCAGGGAGGCAACAAACCATCCGTGCGTCTCGCCTGCGCCCACAGAACCGCCTGTCCGTACTCCTCACCATCGAGTCCCCGATGACTAGTGCTCTCCCATTCTCCCTCCTTCCCTTCTGAGCCACAGTGCAGGACCCCGTGCCAGAGGCCCGGTCACTGCAGCCTGCCCCCGATAGGCCGTCCCCCCCAACAGTATCTAAAACTGTATACTTGTTGTTGAGGGGAACGACCACAGGAGATCCCTGCACTGACCTTCACATTCCCATTATGTTCCCCTGTGGGATGGGCTGACCTTCACATTCCGGTTATGTGGCCCCGTGGGATGGGCTAACCTTCACATTCCCATTATATTCCTATGTGGGATGGGCTGACCTTCACATTCCCGTTATGTTCCCGTGTGGGATGGGCTGAGCTTCACATTCCCATTCTGTTCCCATGTGGGATGCGCTGACCTTAACATTCCCGTTATGTTCCCGTGTGGGATGGGCTGAGCTTCACATTCCCATTATGTTCCCATGTGGGATGTGCTGACCTTCACATTCCCATAATATTCCCCTGCGGGATGTGCTTATTTTGACATTCCCATTTTGTTCCCCTGTGGGATGTGCTGACCTTCACATTCCCGTTATATGCCACTGTGGGATGGGCTGACCTTCACATTCCCGTTATGTTCCTCTGTGGGATCGGCTGACCTTCACATTCCCGTTATGTTGCCATGTGGGATGGGCTGATCTTCACATTCCCATTATCTGCCCCTGCGGGATGTGCTGATCTTCACATTCCCATTATGTTCCCATGTGGGATGTGCTGACCTTCACATTCCCGTTATGTTCCCCTGTGGGATGTGCTGACCTTCACATTCCCGTTATGTTCCCATGTGGGATGGGCTGATCATCACATTCCCATTATCTGCCCCTGCGGGATGTGCTGACCTTCACATTCCCGTTAAGTTTCCCTGTGGGATGTGCTGACATTCACATTCCTGTTATGTTCCCCTGTGGGATGTGCTGACCTTCACATTCCCATTATGTTCCCCTGTGGGATGGGCTGATCTTCACATTCCTGTTATGTTTCCCTGTGGGATGTGCTGACCTTCACATTCCCGTTATATGCCACTGTGGGATGGGCTGACCTTCACATTCCCTTTATGTTCCTCTGTGGGATGGGCTGATCTTTACATTCCCATTATGTTCCCCTGTGGGATGTGCTGACCTTCACATTCCCATTATGTTCCTCTTTGGGATGTGCTGACCTTCACATTCCTGTTACGTTCCCATGTGGGATGGGCTGATCTTCACATTCCCATTATCTGCCCCTGCGGGATGTGCTGATCTTCACCTTCCCATTATGTTCCCATTTGGGATGCGCTGACCTTCTCATTCCCGTTATGTTTCCCTGTGGGAAGGGCTGACATTCACATTCCCGTTATGTTCCCCTGAAGGATGGGCTGACCTTCACATTCCTGTTATGTGCCCCTGTGGGATGGGCTGACCTTCACATTCCCATTATGTTCCTCTGTGGGATGGGCTGATCTTCACATTCCCGTTTTGTTCCCATGTGGGATCTGCTGCACTTCACATTCCCGTTATATTCCCCTGTGGGCTGTGCTGACCATCACATTCCCATTATGTTCCCATGTGGGATGGGCTGACCTTCACATTCCCATTATGTTCCTCTGTGGGATTGGCTGATCTTCACTTTCCCGTTATGTTCCCCTGTGGGATGGGATGACATTCACATTCCCGTTATGTTCCCCTGTGGGATGGGCTGACCTTCACATTCCCGTTATGTGCCCCTGATGGATGCGCTGACCTTCACATTCCCGTTATGTGCCCCTGTGGGAATGGCTGACATTCACATTCCCGTTCTGTGCCCCTGTGGGATGGGCTGACATTCACATTCCCGTTATGTTCCCCTGTGGGATGGGCTGACCTTCATATTCCCGTTATGTGCCCCTGTGGGATGGGATGACATTCACATTCCCGTTATGTTCCCCTGTGGGATGGGCTGACCTTCACATTCCCGTTATGTGCCCCTGATGGATGCGCTGACCTTCACATTCCCATTATGTTCCTATGTGGGATGGGCTGACCTTCACATTCCCGTTATATGCCCCTATGGGATGGGCTGATCTTCACATTCCCATTCTGTTCCCATGTGGGATGCGCTGACCTTAACATTCCCGTTATGTTCCCGTGTGGAATGGGCTGAGCTTCACATTCCCATTATGTTCCCATGTGGGATGTGCTGACCTTCACATTCCCGTAATATTCCCCTGCGGGATGTGCTTATTTTGACATTCCCATTTTGTTCCCCTGTGCGATGTGCTGACCTTCACATTCCCGTTATATGCCACTGTGGGATGGGCTGACCTTCACATTCCCTTTATGTTCCTCTGTGGGATGGGCTGATCTTTACATTCCCATTATGTTCCCCTGTGGGATGTGCTGACCTTCACATTCCCGTTATGTTCCTCTTTGGGAGGTGCTGACCTTCAGATTCCTGTTACGTTCCCATGTGGGATGGGCTGATCTTCACATTCCCATTATCTGCCCCTGCGGGATGTGCTGATCTTCACCTTCCCATTATGTTCCCATTTGGGATGCGCTGACCTTCTCATTCCCGTTATGTTTCCCTGTGGGAAGGGCTGACATTCACATTCCCGTTATGTTCCCCTATAGGATGGGCTGACCTTCACATTCCTGTTATGTGCACCCTGTGGGCTGTGCTGACCTTCACATTCCCATTATGTTCCCATGTGGGATCTGCTGCACTTCACATTCCCGGTATATTCCCCTGTGGGATGGGCTGATCTTCACTTTCCTTTTGTGTTCCCCTGTGTGATGGGCTGATCTTCACATTCCCGTTATGTTCCTCTGTGGGATGGGCTGACCTTCTCTTTCCCGTTATGTTCCTCTGTGGGATGGGCAGACCTTCACATTCCCGTTATGTGCACCTGTGGGATGCGCTGACCTTCACATTCCCGTTATGTGCCCCTGATGGATGCGCTGACCTTCACATTCCCATTATGTGCCATTGTGGGATGGGCTGACCTTCACATTCCCGTTATGTGCCCCTGTGTGATGCGCTGACCTTCACATTCCCATTCTGTTCCCATGTGGAATGCGCTGACCTTCACATTCCCGTTATGTTCCCGTGTGGGATGGGCTGATCTTCACATTCCCATTATGTTCCCATGTGGGATGTGCTGACCTTCACATTCCCGTAATATTCCCCTGCGGGATGTGCTTATTTTCACATTCCCATTATGGTCCCATGTGGGATGTGCTGACCTTCACATTCCCGTTATGTTCCCCTGTGGGATGTGCTGACCTTCACATTCCCGTTATGTTCCCATGTGGGATGGGCTGATCATCACATTCCCATTATCTGCCCCTGCGGGATGTGCTGACCTTCACATTCCCGTTAAGTTTCCCTGTGGGATGTGCTGACATTCACATTCCTGTTATGTTCCCCTGTGGGATGTGCTGACCTTCACATTCCCATTATGTTCCCCTGTGGGTTGGCTGATCTTCACATGGTCATTATGTTCCCCTGTGGGATGGGCTGATCTTCACATTCCTGTTATGTTTCCCTGTGGGATGTGCTGACCTTCACATTCCCGTTATATGCCACTGTGGGATGGGCTGACCTTCACATTCCCTTTATGTTCCTCTGTGGGATGGGCTGATCTTTACATTCCCATTATGTTCCCCTGTGGGATGTGCTGACCTTCACCTTCCCATTATGTTCCCATTTGGGATGCGCTGACCTTCTCATTCCCGTTATGTTTCCCTGTGGGAAGGGCTGACATTCACATTCCTGTTATGTGCCCCTGTGGGATGGGCTGACCTTCACATTTCCGTGGTGCACCCAGTGGGCTGTGCTGACCTTCACATTCCCATTATGTTCCCATGTGGGATGGGCTGACCTTCACATTCCCATTATGTTCCTCTGTGGGATGGGCTGATCTTCACATTCCCGTTTTGTTCCCATGTGGGATCTGCTGCACTTCACATTCCCGTTATATTCCCCTGTGGGCTGTGCTGACCTTCACATTCCCATTATGTTCCCATGTGGGATGGGCTGACCTTCACATTCCCATTATGTTCCTCTGTGGGATGGGCTGATCTTCACTTTCCCGTTATGTTCCCCTGTGGGATGGGCTGACCTTCATATTCCCGTTATGTGCCCCTGTGGGATGGGATGACATTCACATTCCCGTTATGTTCCCCTGTGGGATGGGCTGACCTTCACATTCCCGTTATGTGCCCCTGATGGATGCGCTGACCTTCACATTCCCGTTATGTGCCCCTGTGGGATAGGCTGACATTCACATTCCCGTTCTGTGCCCCTGTGGGATGGGCTGACATTCACATTCCCGTTATGTGCCCCTGTGGGATGCGCTGACCTTCACATTCTCATTATGTTCCTATGTGGGATGGGCTGACCTTCACATTCCCCTTATATGCCCCTATGGGATGGGCTGATCTTCACATTCCCATTCTGTTCCCATGTGGGATGCGCTGACCTTAACATTCCCGTTATGTTCCCGTGTGGAATGGGCTGAGCTTCACATTCCCATTATGTTCCCATGTGGGATGTGCTGACCTTCACATTCCCGTAATATTCCCCTGCGGGATGTGCTTATTTTGACATTCCCATTTTGTTCCCCTGTGGGATGTGCTGACCTTCACATTCCCGTTATGTGCCCCTGTGGGATGGGCTGACCTTCACATTCCCGTTATGTGCCCCTGATGGATGCGCTGACCTTCACATTCCCATTATGTGCCATTGTGGGATGGGCTGACCTTCACATTCCCGTTATGTGCCCCTGTGGGATGCGCTGACCTTCACATTCCCATTATGTTCCTATGTGGTATGGGCTGACCTTGACATTCCCGTTATATGCCCCTATGGGATGGGCTGATCTTCACATTCCCATTCTGTTCCCATGTGGAATGTGCTGACCTTCACATTCCCGTTATGTTCCCGTGTGGGATGGGCTGATCTTCACATTCCCATTATGTTCCCATGTGGGATGTGCTGACCTTCACATTCCCGTAATATTCCCCTGCGGGATGTGCTTATTTTCACATTCCCATTATGGTCCCATGTGGGATGTGCTGACCGACACATTCCCGTTATGTTCCCCTGTGGGATGTGCTGACCTTCACATTCCCGTTATGTGCCCCTGTGGGATGCGCTGACCTTCACCTTCCCATTATGTTCCTATGTGGGATGGGCTGACCTTGACATTCCCGTTATATGCCCCTATGGGATGGGCTGATCTTCACATTCCCATTCTGTTCCCATGTGGAATGCGCTGACCTTCACATTCCCGTTATGTTCCCGTGTGGGATGGGCTGATCTTCACATTCCCATTATGTTCCCATGTGGGATGCGCTGACCTTCACATTCCCGTTATGTTCCCGTGTGGGTTGGCTGATCTTCACATGGTCATTATGTTCCCCTGTGGGATGCGCTGACCTTCACATTCCCGTTATGTTCCCCTGTGGGATGGGCTGATCTTCACATTCCCATTATGTTCCCATGTGGGATGTGCTGACCTTCACATTCCCGTAATATTCCCCTGCGGGATGTGCTTATTTTCACATTCCCATTATGGTCCCATGTGGGATGTGCTGACCTTCACATTCCCGTTATGTTTCCCTGTGGGATGTGCTGACCTTCACATTCCCATTATGTTCCCCTGTGGGTTGGCTGATCTTCACATGGTCATTATGTTCCCCTGTGGGATGGGCTGACCTTCACATTCCCGTTATATGCCACTGTGGGATGGGCTGACCTTCACATTCCCGTTATGTGCCCCTGTGGGATGCGCTGACCTTCACATTCCCTTTATGTTCCTCTGTGGGATGGGCTGATCTTTACATTCCCATTATGTTCCCCTGTGGGATGTGTTGACCTTCACCTTCCCATTATGTTCCCATTTGGGATGCGCTGACCTTCTCATTCCCGTTATGTTTCCCTGTGGGAAGGGCTGACATTCACATTCCCGTTATGTTCCCCTGAAGGATGGGCTGACCTTCACATTCCTGTTATGTGCCCCTGTGGGATGGGCTGACCTTCACATTTCCATGGTGACCCAGTGGGCTGTGCTGACCTTCACATTCCCATTATGTTCCCATGTGGGATGGGCTGACCTTCACATTCCCATTATGTTCCTCTGTGGGATGGGCTGATCTTCACATTCCCGTTTTGTTCCCATGTGGGATCTGCTGCACTTCACATTCCTGTTATATTCCCCTGTGGGCTGTGCTGACCTTCACATTCCCATTATGTTCCCATGTGGGATGGGCTGACCTTCGCATTCCCATTATGTTCCTCTGTGGGATGGGCTGATCTTCACTTTCCCGTTATGTTCCCCTGTGGGATGGGCTGACCTTCATATTCCCGTTATGTGCCCCTGTGGGATGGGATGACATTCACATTCCCGTTATGTTCCCCTGTGGGATGGGCTGACATTCACATTCCCGTTATGTGCCCCTGATGGATGCGCTGACCTTCACATTCCCGTTATGTGCCCCTGTGGGATGGGCTGACATTCACATTCCCGTTATGTGCCCCTGTGGGATGCGCTGACCTTCACATTCCCATTATGTTCCTATGTGGGATGGGCTGACCTTCACATTCCCCTTATATGCCCCTATGGGATGGGCTGATCTTCACATTCCCATTCTGTTCCCATGTGGGATGCGCTGACCTTAACATTCCCGTTATGTTCCCGTGTGGAATGGGCTGAGCTTCACATTCCCATTATGTTCCCATGTGGGATGTGCTGACCTTCACATTCCCGTAATATTCCCCTGCGGGATGTGCTTATTTTGACATTCCCATTTTGTTCCCCTGTGGGATGTGCTGACCTTCACATTCCCGTTATATGCCACTGTGGGATGGGCTGACCTTCACATTCCCTTTATGTTCCTCTGTGGGATGGGCTGATCTTTACATTCCCATTATGTTCCCCTGTGGGATGTGCTGACCTTCACATTCCCGTTATGTTCCTCTTTGGGAGGTGCTGACCTTCAGATTCCTGTTACGTTCCCATGTGGGATGGGCTGATCTTCACATTCCCATTATCTGCCCCTGCGGGATGTGCTGATCTTCACCTTCCCATTATGTTCCCATTTGGGATGCGCTGACCTTCTCATTCCCGTTATGTTTCCCTGTGGGAAGGGCTGACATTCACATTCCCGTTATCTTCCCCTATAGGATGGGCTGACCTTCACATTCCTGATATGTGCCCCTGTGGGATGGGCTGACCTTCACATTTCCGTGGTGCACCCTGTGGGCTGTGCTGACCTTCACATTCCCATTATGTTCCTCCGAGGGATGGGCTGATCTTCACATTCCCGTTATGTTCCCATGTGGGATCTGCTGCACTTCACATTCCCGGTATATTCCCCTGTGGGATGGGCTGATCTTCACTTTCCCGTTATGTTCCCCTGTGTGATGGGCTGATCTTCACATTCCCGTTATGTTCCCCTGTGTGATGGGCTGACCTTCACTTTCCCGTTATGTTCCTCTGTGGGATGGGCTGACCTTCACATTCCCGTTATGTGCCCCTGTGGGATGGGCTAACCTTCACATTCCCGTTATGTGCCCCTGATGGATGCGCTGACCTTCACATTCCCATTATGTGCCATTGTGGGATGGGCTGACCTTCACATTCCCGTTATGTGCCCCTGTGGGATGCGCTGACCTTCACATTCCCATTATGTTCCAATGTGGGATGGGCTGACCTTCACATTCCCGTTATATGCCCCTATGGGATGGGCTGATCTTCACATTCCCATTCTGTTCCCATGTGGAATGCGCTGACCTTCACATTCCCGTTATGTTCCCGTGTGGGATGGGCTGATCTTCACATTCCCATTATGTTCCCATGTGGGATGGGCTGACCTTCACATTCCCGTAATATTCCCCTGCGGGATGTGCTTATTTTCACATTCCCATTATGGTCCCATGTGGGATGTGCTGACCTTCACATTCCCGTTATGTTCCCCTGTGGGATGTGCTGACCTTCACATTCCCATTATGTTCCCATGTGGGATGGGCTGATCATCACATTCCCATTATCTGCCCCTGCGGGATGTGCTGACCTTCACATTCCCGTTAAGTTTCCCTGTGGGATGTGCTGACATTCACATTCCTGTTATGTTCCCCTGTGGGAAGGGCTGACATTCACATTCCCATTATGTTCCTCTGTGGGATGGGCTGATCTTCACATTCCCGTTTTGTTCCCATGTGGGATCTGCTGCACTTCACATTCCCGTTATATTCCCCTGTGGGCTGTGCTGACCTTCACATTCCCATTATGTTCCCATGTGGGATGGGCTGACCTTCACATTCCCATTATGTTCCTCTGTGGGATGGGCTGATCTTCACTTTCCCGTTATGTTCCCCTGTGGGATGGGCTGACCTTCATATTCCCGTTATGTGCCCCTGTGGGATGGGATGACATTCACATTCCCGTTATGTTCCCCTGTGGGATGGGCTGACCTTCACATTCCCGTTATGTGCCCCTGATGGATGCGCTGACCTTCACATTCCCGTTATGTGCCCCTGTGGGATAGGCTGACATTCACATTCCCGTTCTGTGCCCCTGTGGGATGGGCTGACATTCACATTCCCTTTATGTGCCCCTGTGGGATGCGCTGACCTTCACATTCCCATTATGTTCCTATGTGGGATGGGCTGACCTTCACATTCCCCTTATATGCCCCTATGGGATGGGCTGATCTTCACATTCCCATTCTGTTCCCATGTGGGATGCGCTGACCTTCACATTCCCGTTATGTTCCCGTGTGGGATGGGCTGATCTTCACATTCCCGTTATGTTCCCATGTGGGATGCGCTGACCTTCACATTCCCGTTATGTTCCCGTGTGGGTTGGCTGATCTTCACATGGTCATTATGTTCCCCTGTGGGATGCGCTGACCTTCACATTCCCGTTATGTTCCCCTGTGGGATGGGCTGATCTTCACATTCCCATTATGTTCCCATGTGGGATGTGCTGACCTTCACATTCCCGTAATATTCCCCTGCGGGATGTGCTTATTTTCACATTCCCATTATGGTCCCATGTGGGATGTGCTGACCTTCACATTCCCGTTATGTTTCCCTGTGGGATGTGCTGACCTTCACATTCCCATTATGTTCCCCTGTGGGTTGGCTGATCTTCACATGGTCATTATGTTCCCCTGTGGGATGGGCTGACCTTCACATTCCCTTTATGTTCCTCTGTGGGATGGGCTGATCTTTACATTCCCATTATGTTCCCCTGTGGGATGTGTTGACCTTCACCTTCCCATTATGTTCCCATTTGGGATGCGCTGACCTTCTCATTCCCGTTATGTTTCCCTGTGGGAAGGGCTGATATTCACATTCCCGTTATGTTCCCCTGAAGGATGGGCTGACCTTCACATTCCTGTTATGTGCCCCTGTGGGATGGGCTGACCTTCACATTTCCGTGGTGCACCCAGTGGGCTGTGCTGACCTTCACATTCCCATTATGTTCCCATGTGGGATGGGCTGACCTTCACATTCCCATTATGTTCCTCTGTGGGATGGGCTGATCTTCACATTCCTGTTTTGTTCCCATGTGGGATCTGCTGCACTTCACATTCCCGTTATATTCCCCTGTGGGCTGTGCTGACCTTCACATTCCCATTATGTTCCCATGTGGGATGGGCTGACCTTCACATTCCCATTATGTTCCTCTGTGGGATGGGCTGATCTTCACTTTCCCGTTATGTTCCCCTGTGGGATGGGCTGACCTTCATATTCCCGTTATGTGCCCCTGTGGGATGGGATGACATTCACATTCCCGTTCTGTGCCCCTGTGGGATGGGCTGACATTCACATTCCCGTTATGTGCCCCTGTGGGATGCGCTGACCTTCACATTCCCATTATGTTCCTATGTGGGATGGGCTGACCTTCACATTCCCCTTATATGCCCCTATGGGATGGGCTGATCTTCACATTCCCATTCTGTTCCCATGTGGGATGCGCTGACCTTAACATTCCCGTTATGTTCCCGTGTGGAATGGGCTGAGCTTCACATTCCCATTATGTTCCCATGTGGGATGTGCTGACCTTCACATTCCCGTAATATTCCCCTGCGGGATGTGCTTATTTTGACATTCCCATTTTGTTCCCCTGTGGGATGTGCTGACCTTCACATTCCCGTTATATGCCACTGTGGGATGGGCTGACCTTCACATTCCCTTTATGTTCCTCTGTGGGATGGGCTGATCTTTACATTCCCATTATGTTCCCCTGTGGGATGTGCTGACCTTCACATTCCCGTTATGTTCCTCTTTGGGAGGTGCTGACCTTCAGATTCCTGTTACGTTCCCATGTGGGATGGGCTGATCTTCACATTCCCATTATCTGCCCCTGCGGGATGTGCTGATCTTCACCTTCCCATTATGTTCCCATTTGGGATGCGCTGACCTTCTCATTCCCGTTATGTTTCCCTGTGGGAAGGGCTGACATTCACATTCCCGTTATCTTCCCCTATAGGATGGGCTGACCTTCACATTCCTGTTATGTGCCCCTGTGGGATGGGCTGACCTTCACATTCCCATTATGTTCCTCTGTGGGATGGGCTGATCTTCACATTCCCGTTATGTTCCCATGTGGGATCTGCTGCACTTCACATTCCCGGTATATTCCCCTGTGGGATGGGCTGATCCTCACTTTCCTTTTGTGTTCCCCTGTGTGATGGGCTGATCTTCACATTCCCGTTATGTTCCCCTGTGTGATGGGCTGACCTTCACTTTCCCGTTATGTTCCTCTGTGGGATGGGCTGACCTTCACATTCCCGTTATGTGCCCCTGTGGGATGGGCTGACCTTCACATTCCCGTTATATGCCCCTGATGGATGCGCTGACATTCACATTCCCATTATGTGCCATTGTGGGATGGGCTGACCTTCACATTCCCGTTATGTGCCCCTGTGGGATGCGCTGACCTTCACATTCCCATTATGTTCCAATGTGGGATGGGCTGACCTTCACATTCCCGTTATATGCCCCTATGGGATGGGCTGATCTTCACATTCCCATTCTGTTCCCATGTGGAATGTGCTGACCTTCACATTCCCGTTATGTTCCCGTGTGGGATGGGCTGATCTTCACATTCCCATTATGTTCCCATGTGGGATGTGCTGACCTTCACATTCCCGTAATATTCCCCTGCGGGATGTGCTTATTTTCACATTCCCATTATGGTCCCGTGTGGGATGTGCTGACCGACACATTCCCGTTATGTTCCCCTGTGGGATGTGCTGACCTTCACATTCCCGTTATGTGCCCCTGTGGGATGCGCTGACCTTCACATTCCCATTATGTTCCTATGTGGGATGGGCTGACCTTGACATTCCCGTTATATGCCCCTATGGGATGGGCTGATCTTCACATTCCCATTCTGTTCCCATGTGGAATGCGCTGACCTTCACATTCCCGTTATGTTCCCGTGTGGGATGGGCTGATCTTCACATTCCCATTATGTTCCCATGTGGGATGCGCTGACCTTCACATTCCCGTTATGTTCCCGTGTGGGTTGGCTGATCTTCACATGGTCATTATGTTCCCCTGTGGGATGCGCTGACCTTCACATTCCCGTTATGTTCCCCTGTGGGATGGGCTGATCTTCACATTCCCATTATGTTCCCATGTGGGATGTGCTGACCTTCACATTCCCGTAATATTCCCCTGCGGGATGTGCTTATTTTCACATTCCCATTATGGTCCCATGTGGGATGTGCTGACCTTCACATTCCCGTTATGTTTCCCTGTGGGATGTGCTGACCTTCACATTCCCATTATGTTCCCCTGTGGGTTGGCTGATCTTCACATGGTCATTATGTTCCCCTGTGGGATGGGCTGACCTTCACATTCCCGTTATATGCCACTGTGGGATGGGCTGACCTTCACATTCCCGTTATGTGCCCCTGTGGGATGCGCTGACCTTCACATTCCCTTTATGTTCCTCTGTGGGATGGGCTGATCTTTACATTCCCATTATGTTCCCCTGTGGGATGTGTTGACCTTCACCTTCCCATTATGTTCCCATTTGGGATGCGCTGACCTTCTCATTCCCGTTATGTTTCCCTGTGGGAAGGGCTGACATTCACATTCCCGTTATGTTCCCCTGAAGGATGGGCTGACCTTCACATTCCTGTTATGTGCCCCTGTGGGATGGGCTGACCTTCACATTTCCATGGTGACCCAGTGGGCTGTGCTGACCTTCACATTCCCATTATGTTCCCATGTGGGATGGGCTGACCTTCACATTCCCATTATGTTCCTCTGTGGGATGGGCTGATCTTCACATTCCCGTTTTGTTCCCATGTGGGATCTGCTGCACTTCACATTCCTGTTATATTCCCCTGTGGGCTGTGCTGACCTTCACATTCCCATTATGTTCCCATGTGGGATGGGCTGACCTTCGCATTCCCATTATGTTCCTCTGTGGGATGGGCTGATCTTCACTTTCCCGTTATGTTCCCCTGTGGGATGGGCTGACCTTCATATTCCCGTTATGTGCCCCTGTGGGATGGGATGACATTCACATTCCCGTTATGTTCCCCTGTGGGATGGGCTGACATTCACATTCCCGTTATGTGCCCCTGATGGATGCGCTGACCTTCACATTCCCGTTATGTGCCCCTGTGGGATAGGCTGACATTCACATTCCCGTTCTGTGCCCCTGTGGGATGGGCTGACATTCACATTTCCGTTATGTGCCCCTGTGGGATGCGCTGACCTTCACATTCCCATTATGTTCCTATGTGGGATGGGCTGACCTTCACATTCCCCTTATATGCCCCTATGGGATGGGCTGATCTTCACATTCCCATTCTGTTCCCATGTGGGATGCGCTGACCTTAACATTCCCGTTATGTTCCCGTGTGGAATGGGCTGAGCTTCACATTCCCATTATGTTCCCATGTGGGATGTGCTGACCTTCACATTCCCGTAATATTCCCCTGCGGGATGTGCTTATTTTGACATTCCCATTTTGTTCCCCTGTGGGATGTGCTGACCTTCACATTCCCGTTATATGCCACTGTGGGATGGGCTGACCTTCACATTCCCTTTATGTTCCTCTGTGGGATGGGCTGATCTTTACATTCCCATTATGTTCCCCTGTGGGATGTGCTGACCTTCACATTCCCGTTATGTTCCTCTTTGGGAGGTGCTGACCTTCAGATTCCTGTTACGTTCCCATGTGGGATGGGCTGATCTTCACATTCCCATTATCTGCCCCTGCGGGATGTGCTGATCTTCACCTTCCCATTATGTTCCCATTTGGGATGCGCTGACCTTCTCATTCCCGTTATGTTTCCCTGTGGGAAGGGCTGACATTCACATTCCCGTTATCTTCCCCTATAGGATGGGCTGACCTTCACATTCCTGTTATGTGCCCCTGTGGGATGGGCTGACCTTCACATTTCCGTGGTGCACCCTGTGGGCTGTGCTGACCTTCACATTCCCATTATGTTCCTCCGAGGGATGGGCTGATCTTCACATTCCCGTTATGTTCCCATGTGGGATCTGCTGCACTTCACATTCCCGGTATATTCCCCTGTGGGATGGGCTGATCTTCACTTTCCCGTTATGTTCCCCTGTGTGATGGGCTGATCTTCACATTCCCGTTATGTTCCCCTGTGTGATGGGCTGACCTTCACTTTCCCGTTATGTTCCTCTGTGGGATGGGCTGACCTTCACATTCCCGTTATGTGCCCCTGTGGGATGGGCTGACCTTCACATTCCCGTTATGTGCCCCTGATGGATGCGCTGACCTTCACATTCCCATTATGTGCCATTGTGGGATGGGCTGACCTTCACATTCCCGTTATGTGCCCCTGTGGGATGCGCTGACCTTCACATTCCCATTATGTTCCAATGTGGGATGGGCTGACCTTCACATTCCCGTTATATGCCCCTATGGGATGGGCTGATCTTCACATTCCCATTCTGTTCCCATGTGGAATGCGCTGACCTTCACATTCCCGTTATGTTCCCGTGTGGGATGGGCTGATCTTCACATTCCCATTATGTTCCCATGTGGGATGGGCTGACCTTCACATTCCCGTAATATTCCCCTGCGGGATGTGCTTATTTTCACATTCCCATTATGGTCCCATGTGGGATGTGCTGACCTTCACATTCCCGTTATGTTCCCCTGTGGGATGTGCTGACCTTCACATTCCCATTATGTTCCCATGTGGGATGGGCTGATCATCACATTCCCATTATCTGCCCCTGCGGGATGTGCTGACCTTCACATTCCCGTTAAGTTTCCCTGTGGGATGTGCTGACATTCACATTCCTGTTATGTTCCCCTGTGGGAAGGGCTGACATTCACATTCCCATTATGTTCCTCTGTGGGATGGGCTGATCTTCACATTCCCGTTTTGTTCCCATGTGGGATCTGCTGCACTTCACATTCCCGTTATATTCCCCTGTGGGCTGTGCTGACCTTCACATTCCCATTATGTTCCCATGTGGGATGGGCTGACCTTCACATTCCCATTATGTTCCTCTGTGGGATGGGCTGATCTTCACTTTCCCGTTATGTTCCCCTGTGGGATGGGCTGACCTTCATATTCCCGTTATGTGCCCCTGTGGGATGGGATGACATTCACATTCCCGTTATGTTCCCCTGTGGGATGGGCTGACCTTCACATTCCCGTTATGTGCCCCTGATGGATGCGCTGACCTTCACATTCCCGTTATGTGCCCCTGTGGGATAGGCTGACATTCACATTCCCGTTCTGTGCCCCTGTGGGATGGGCTGACATTCACATTCCCATTATGTTCCTATGTGGGATGGGCTGACCTTCATATTCCCGTTCTGTGCCCCTGTGGGATGGGCTGACATTCACATTCCCGTTATGTTCCCCTGTGGGATGCGCTGACCTTCACATTCCCATTATGTTCCTATGTGGGATGGGCTGACCTTCACATTCCCCTTATATGCCCCTATGGGATGGGCTGATCTTCACATTCCCATTCTGTTCCCATGTGGGATGCGCTGACCTTCACATTCCCGTTATGTTCCCGTGTGGGATGGGCTGATCTTCACATTCCCATTATGTTCCCATGTGGGATGCGCTGACCTTCACATTCCCGTTATGTTCCCGTGTGGGTTGGCTGATCTTCACATGGTCATTATGTTCCCCTGTGGGATGCGCTGACCTTCACATTCCCGTTATGTTCCCCTGTGGGATGGGCTGATCTTCACATTCCCATTATGTTCCCATGTGGGATGTGCTGACCTTCACATTCCCGTAATATTCCCCTGCGGGATGTGCTTATTTTCACATTCCCATTATGGTCCCATGTGGGATGTGCTGACCTTCACATTCCCGTTATGTTTCCCTGTGGGATGTGCTGACCTTCACATTCCCATTATGTTCCCCTGTGGGTTGGCTGATCTTCACATGGTCATTATGTTCCCCTGTGGGATGGGCTGACCTTCACATTCCCTTTATGTTCCTCTGTGGGATGGGCTGATCTTTACATTCCCATTATGTTCCCCTGTGGGATGTGTTGACCTTCACCTTCCCATTATGTTCCCATTTGGGATGCGCTGACCTTCTCATTCCCGTTATGTTTCCCTGTGGGAAGGGCTGATATTCACATTCCCGTTATGTTCCCCTGAAGGATGGGCTGACCTTCACATTCCTGTTATGTGCCCCTGTGGGATGGGCTGACCTTCACATTTCCGTGGTGCACCCAGTGGGCTGTGCTGACCTTCACATTCCCATTATGTTCCCATGTGGGATGGGCTGACCTTCACATTCCCATTATGTTCCTCTGTGGGATGGGCTGATCTTCACATTCCTGTTTTGTTCCCATGTGGGATCTGCTGCACTTCACATTCCCGTTATATTCCCCTGTGGGCTGTGCTGACCTTCACATTCCCATTATGTTCCCATGTGGGATGGGCTGACCTTCACATTCCCATTATGTTCCTCTGTGGGATGGGCTGATCTTCACTTTCCCGTTATGTTCCCCTGTGGGATGGGCTGACCTTCATATTCCCGTTATGTGCCCCTGTGGGATGGGATGACATTCACATTCCCGTTATGTTCCCCTGTGGGATGGGATGACCTTCACATTCCCGTTATGTGCCCCTGATGGATGCGCTGACCTTCACATTCCTGTTATGTGCCCCTGTGGGATAGGCTGACATTCACATTCCCGTTCTGTGCCCCTGTGGGATGCGCTGACCTTCACATTCCCATTATGTTCCTATGTGGGATGGGCTGACCTTCACATTCCCCTTATATGCCCCTATGGGATGGGCTGATCTTCACATTCCCATTCTGTTCCCATGTGGGATGCGCTGACCTTAACATTCCCGTTATGTTCCCGTGTGGAATGGGCTGAGCTTCACATTCCCATTATGTTCCCATGTGGGATGTGCTGACCTTCACATTCCCGTAATATTCCCCTGCGGGATGTGCTTATTTTGACATTCCCATTTTGTTCCCCTGTGGGATGTGCTGACCTTCACATTCCCGTTATATGCCACTGTGGGATGGGCTGACCTTCACATTCCCTTTATGTTCCTCTGTGGGATGGGCTGATCTTTACATTCCCATTATGTTCCCCTGTGGGATGTGCTGACCTTCACATTCCCGTTATGTTCCTCTTTGGGAGGTGCTGACCTTCAGATTCCTGTTACGTTCCCATGTGGGATGGGCTGATCTTCACATTCCCATTATCTGCCCCTGCGGGATGTGCTGATCTTCACCTTCCCATTATGTTCCCATTTGGGATGCGCTGACCTTCTCATTCCCGTTATGTTTCCCTGTGGGAAGGGCTGACATTCACATTCCCGTTATGTTCCCCTATAGGATGGGCTGACCTTCACATTCCTGTTATGTGCCCCTGTGGGATGGGCTGACCTTCACATTCCCATTATGTTCCTCTGTGTGATGGGCTGATCTTCACATTCCCGTTATGTTCCCATGTGGGATCTGCTGCACTTCACATTCCCGGTATATTCCCCTGTGGGATGGGCTGATCCTCACTTTCCTTTTGTGTTCCCCTGTGTGATGGGCTGATCTTCACATTCCCGTTATGTTCCCCTGTGTGATGGGCTGACCTTCACTTTCCCGTTATGTTCCTCTGTGGGATGGGCTGACCTTCACATTCCCGTTATGTGCCCCTGTGGGATGGGCTGACCTTCACATTCCCGTTATATGCCCCTGATGGATGCGCTGACATTCACATTCCCATTATGTGCCATTGTGGGATGGGCTGACCTTCACATTCCTGTTATGTGCCCCTGTGGGATGCGCTGACCTTCACATTCCCATTATGTTCCAATGTGGGATGGGCTGACCTTCACATTCCCGTTATATGCCCCTATGGGATGGGCTGATCTTCACATCCCCATTCTGTTCCCATGTGGAATGCGCTGACCTTCACATTCCCGTTATGTTCCCCTGTGGGATGGGCTGATCTTCACATTCCCATTATGTTCCCATGTGGGATGGGCTGACCTTCACATTCCCGTAATATTCCCCTGCGGGATGTGCTTATTTTCACATTCCCATTATGGTCCCATGTGGGATGTGCTGACCTTCACATTCCCGTTATGTTCCCCTGTGGGATGTGCTGACCTTCACATTCCCATTATGTTCCCATGTGGGATGGGCTGATCATCACATTCCCATTATCTGCCCCTGCGGGATGTGCTGACCTTCACATTCCCGTTAAGTTTCCCTGTGGGATGTGCTGACATTCACATTCCTGTTATGTTCCCCTGTGGGATGTGCTGACCTTCACATTCCCATTATGTTCCCCTGTGGGATGGGCTGATCTTCACATTCCTGTTATGTTTCCCTGTGGGATGTGCTGACCTTCACATTCCCGTTATATGCCACTGTGGGATGGGCTGACCTTCACATTCCCTTTATGTTCCTCTGTGGGATGGGCTGATCTTTACATTCCCATTATGTTCCCCTGTGGGATGTGCTCACCTTCACCTTCCCATTATGTTCCCATTTGGGATGCGCTGACCTTCTCATTCCCGTTATGTTTCCCTGTGGGAAGGGCTGACATTCACATTCCCGTTATGTTCCCCTGAAGGATGGGCTGACCTTCACATTCCTGTTATGTGCACCCAGTGGGCTGTGCTGACCTTCACATTCCCATTATGTTCCTCTGTGGGATGGGCTGATCTTCACATTCCCGTTTTGTTCCCATGTGGGATCTGCTGCACTTCACATTCCCGTTATATTCCCCTGTGGGCTGTGCTGACCTTCACATTCCCATTATGTTCCCATGTGGGATGGGCTGACCTTCACATTCCCATTATGTTCCTCTGTGGGATGGGCTGATCTTCACTTTCCCGTTATGTTCCCCTGTGGGATGGGCTGACCTTCATATTCCCGTTATGTGCCCCTGTGGGATGGGATGACATTCACATTCCCGTTATGTTCCCCTGTGGGATGGGCTGACCTTCACATTCCCGTTATGTGCCCCTGATGGATGCGCTGACCTTCACATTCCCGTTATGTGCCCCTGTGGGATAGGCTGACATTCACATTCCCGTTCTGTGCCCCTGTGGGATGGGCTGACATTCACATTCCCGTTATGTGCCCCTGTGGGATGCGCTGACCTTCACATTCCCATTATGTTCCTATGTGGGATGGGCTGACCTTCACATTCCCCTTATATGCCCCTATGGGATGGGCTGATCTTCACATTCCCATTCTGTTCCCATGTGGGATGCGCTGACCTTAACATTCCCGTTATGTTCCCGTGTGGAATGGGCTGAGCTTCACATTCCCATTATGTTCCCATGTGGGATGTGCTGACCTTCACATTCCCGTAATATTCCCCTGCGGGATGTGCTTATTTTGACATTCCCATTTTGTTCCCCTGTGGGATGTGCTGACCTTCAAATTCCCATTATATGCCACTGTGGGATGCGCTGACCTTCACATTCCCATTATGTTCCTATGTGGGATGGGCTGACCTTCACATTCCCCTTATATGCCCCTATGGGATGGGCTGATCTTCACATTCCCATTCTGTTCCCATGTGGGATGCGCTGACCTTAACATTCCCGTTATGTTCCCGTGTGGAATGGGCTGAGCTTCACATTCCCATTATGTTCCCATGTGGGATGTACTGACCTTCACATTCCCGTAATATTCCCCTGCGGGATGTGCTTATTTTGACATTCCCATTTTGTTCCCCTATGGGATGTGCTGACCTTCAAATTCCCGTTATATGCCACTGTGGGATGGGCTGACCTTCACATTCCCTTTATGTTCCTCTGTGGGATGGGCTGATCTTTCCATTCCCATTATGTTCCCCTGTGGGATGTGCTGACCTTCACATTCCCATTATGTTCCTCTTTGGGAGGTGCTGACCTTCAAATTCCTGTTACGTTCCCATGTGGGATGGGCTGATCTTCACATTCCCATTATCTGCCCCTGCGGGATGTGCTGATCTTCACCTTCCCGTTATGTTTCCCTGTGGGAAGGGCTGACATTCACATTCCCGTTATGTTCCCCTATAGGATGGGCTGACCTTCACATTCCTGTTATGTGCCCCTGTGGGATGGGCTGAACTTCACATTTCCGTGGTGCACCCTGTGGGCTGTGCTGACCTTCACATTCCCATTAGGTTCCCATGTGGGATGGGCTGACCTTCACATTCCCATTATGTTCCTCTGTGGGATGGGCTGATCTTCACATTCCCGTTATGTTTCCATGTGGGATCTGCTGCACTTCACATTCCCGTTATATTCCCCTGTGGGATGGGCTGATCTTCACTTTCCTTTTGTGTTCCCCTGTGTGATGGGCTGATCTTCACATTCCCGTTATGTTCCCCTGTGTGATGGGCTGACCTTCACTTTCCCGTTATGTTCCTCTGTGGGATGGGCTGACCTTCACATTCCCGTTATGTGCCCCTGTGGGATGGGCTGACCTTCACTTTCCCGTTATGTTCCTCTGTGGGATGGGCAGACCTTCACATTCCCGTTATGTGCCCCTGTGGGATGGGCTGACCTTCACATTCCCGTTATGTGCCCCTGATGGATGCGCTGACCTTCACATTCCCATTATGTGCCCCTGTGGGATGGGCTGACCTTCACATTCCCGTTATGTGCCCCTGTGGGATGCGCTGACCTTCACATTCCCATTATGTTCCTATGTGGGATGGGCTGACCTTCACATTCCCGTTATATGCCCCTATGGGATGGGCTGATCTTCACATTCCCATTCTGTTCCCATGTGGAATGCGCTGACCTTCACATTCCCGTTATGTTCCCGTGTGGGATGGGCTGATCTTCACATTCCTATTATGTTCCCATGTGGGATGTGCTGACCTTCACATTCCCGTAATATTCCCCTGTGGGTTGTGCTTCTTTTCACATTCCCATTATGGTCCCCTGTGGGATGTGCTGACCTTCACATTCCTGTCATATGCCACTGTGGGATGGGCTGACCTTCACATTCCCGTTATGTTCCTCTGTGGGATGGGCTGATCTTCACATTCCCATTATGTTCCCATGTGGGATGTGCTGATTTTCACATTCCCATTATGTTCCCCTGTGGGATGTGCTGACCTTCACATTCCCATTATGTCCTTCTGTGAGATGGGCTGATCTTCACATTCCTGTTATGTTCCCGTGTGGGATGGGCTGATCTTCACATTCCCGTTATGTTCCTCTGTGGGATGTGCTGACCTTCACATTCCTGTTATGTTCCCATGTGGGATGGGCTGATCTTCACTTTCCCATTATCTGCCCCTGCGGGATGTGCTGATCTTCACATTCCCGTTATGTTCCCATTTGGGTTGTGCTGACTTTCACATTCCCGTTATGTTCCCATGTGGGATGGGCTGACCTTCACATTCCCGTTATGTTCCTCTGTGGGATGGGCTCATCTTCACATTCCCGTTATGTTCTCCTGTGGGATGTGCTGATCTTCACATTCCCGTTATGTTCCCCTGTGGGATGTGCTGACCTTCACATTCCCGTTATGTTTCCCTGTGGGATGGGCTCTCCTTCACATTCCCGTTATGTTCCCCTGTAGGATGGGCTGATCTTCACATTTCCGTGAAGCTCCCTGTGGGCTGTGCTGACCTTCACATTCCCGTTATCTTCCCATGTGGGATGGGCTGACCTTCACATTCCCGTTATGTTCCCATGTGTGATGGGCTGATCTTCACATTCCCGTTATGTTCCCCTGTGGGATGGGCTGATCCTCACATTCCCGTTATGTGCCCCTGTGGGATGGGCTGATCTTCACATTCCCGTTATGTGCCCCTGCGGGATGTGCTGATCTTCACATTCCCGTTATGTTCCCCTGTGGGATGGGCTGATCTTCACATTCCCGTTATGTGCACCTGTGGGATGGGCTGACCTTCACATTCCCGTTATGTGACCCTGTGGGATGGGCTGACCTTCACATTCCCATTATGTTCCCATGTGGGATGTGCTGATCTTCACATTCCCGTTATGTGACCCTGTGGGATGGGCTGACCTTCACATTCCCATTATGTTCCCATGTGGGATGGGCTGACCTTCACATTCCCATTGTGTGCCCCTGCGGGATGTGCTGATCTTCACATTCCCGTTATGTGACCCTGTGGGATGGGCTGACCTTCACATTCCCATTATGTTCCCATGTGGGATGGGCTGACCTTCACATTCCCGTTATGTTCCCCTGTGGGATGGGCTGATCTTCACATTCCCGTTATGTTCCCCTGTGGGATGGTCTGATATTCACATTCCCGTTATGTTCCCATTTGGGTTGTGCTGACCTTCACATTCCCGTTTTGTTTCCCTGTGGGATGGGCTGACCTTCACATTCCCGTTATGTTCCCCTCATGGATGGGCTGACCTTCACATTTCCGTGATGCTCCCTGTGGGCTGTGCTGACCTTCACGTTCCCATTCAGTTCCCATGTGGGATGGGCTGACCTTCACATTCCCATTATGTTCCTCTGTGGGATGGGCTGATCTTCACATTCCCATTATGTTCCCATGTGGGATGGGCTGACCTTCACATTCCCATTCTGTTCCTCTGTGGGATGGGCTGATCTTCACATTCCCGTTATGTTTCCATGTGGGATGTGCTGCACTTCACATTCCCGTTATATTCCCCTGTGGGATGTGCTGATTCTCACTTTCCTTTTGTTTTCCCCTGTGTGATGGGCTGATCTTCACATTCCCGTTATGTTCCCCTGTGGGATGGGCTGATCCTCACATTCCCGTTATGTGCCCCTTTGGAATGGGCTGACCTTCACATTCCCTTTATGTTCCTCTGTGGGATGGGCTGATCGTCACATTCCTGTTATGTTTCCATGTGGGATGGGCTGACCTTCACATTCCCGTTGTGTGCCCTTGCGGGATGGGCTGATCTTCACATTCCCGTTATGTGCCCCTGTGGGATGGGCTCACCTTCACATTCCCATTATGTTCCCATGTGAGATGGGCTGACCTTCACTTTCCCGTTATGTTCCCCTGTGGGATGGGCTCACCTTCACATTCCCGTTATGTTCCCTTGTGGGATGGGCTAACCTTCACATTCCCATTATGTTCCTATGTGGGATGGGCTGACCTTCACATTCCCGTTATGTTCCCGTGTGGGATGGGCTGATCTTCACATTCCCATTATGTTCCCATGTGGGATGTGCTGACCTTCACATTCCCGTTATGTTCCTGTGTGGGATGGGCTGATCTTCACATTCCCATTATGTTCCCATGTGGGATGCGCTGACCTTCACATTCCCGTTATGTTCCCGTGTGGGATGGGCTGATCTTCACATTCCCGTTATGTTCCCATGTGGGATGCGCTGACCTTCACATTCCCGTTATGTTCCTGTGTACGATGGGCTGATCTTCACATTCCCATTATGTTCCCATGTGGGATGCGCTGACCTTCACATTCCCGTTATGTTCCCGTGTGGGATGGGCTGATCTTCACATTCCCATTATGTTCCCATATGGGTTGCGCTGACCTTCACATTCCCGTTATGTTCCCGTGTGGGATGGGCTGATCTTCACATTCCCATTATGTTCCCCTGTGGGATGTGCTGACCTTCACATTCCTGTTATATGCCACTGTGGGATGGGCTGACCTTCACATTCCCGTTATGTTCCTCTGTGGGATGGGCTGATCTTCACATTCCCATTATGTTCCCACGTGGGATGGGCTAATCTTCACATTCCCATTATGTTCCACTGTGGGATGGGCTGATCTTCACATTCCCATTATGTTCCCATATGGGTTGCGCTGATCTTCACATTCCCGTTATGTTCCCCTGTGGGATGGGCTGATCTTCACATTCCCGTTATGTTCCTCTGTGGGATGGGCTGATCCTCACATTCCTGTTACGTTCCCATGTGGGATGGGCTGATCTTCACATTCCCATTATCTGCCCCTGCGGGATATGCTGATCTTCACATTCCCGTTATGTTCCCATTTGGGTTGTGCTGACCTTCACATTCCCGTTATGTTCCTCTGTGGGATGTGCTGACCTTCACATTCCTGTTACGTTCCCATGTGGGATGGGCTGATCTTCACATTCCCATTATGTTCCCATGTGGGATGCGCTGACCTTCACATTCCCGTTATGTTCCCGTGTGGGATGGGCTGATCTTCACATTCCCATTATGTTCCCATATGGGTTGCGCTGACCTTCACATTCCCGTTATGTTCCCGTGTGGGATGGGCTGATCTTCACATTCCCATTATGTTCCCCTGTGGGATGTGCTGACCTTCACATTCCTGTTATATGCCACTGTGGGATGGGCTGACCTTCACATTCCAGTTACGTTCCCATGTGGGATGGGCTGATCTTCACATTCCCATTATCTGCCCCTGCGGGATGGGCTGACCTTCACATTTCTGTGATGCTCCCTGTGGGCTGTGCTGACCTTCACATTCCCATTATATTCCCATGTGGGATGTGCTGACCTTCACATTCCCATTATGTTCCTCTGTGGGATGGGCTGATCTTCACATTCCCATTATGTTCCTCTGTGCGATGGGCTGATCTTCACATTCCCATTATGTTCCCATGTGGAATGGGCTGACCTTCACTTTCCCGTTAAGTTCCTCTGTGGGATGGGCAGATCGTCACATTCCCGTTATGTTCCCATCTGGGATGGGCTGACGTTCACATTCCCGAATATTCCCCTGTGGAATGTTCTGAACTTCACATTCCCGTTATGTTCCTCTGTGGGATGTGCTGACCTTCACATTCCCGTTATGTTCCTGTGTGGGATGGGCTGATCTTCACATTCCCATTATGTTCCCATGTGGGATGCGCTGACCTTCACATTCCCGTTATGTTCCCGTGTGGGATGGGCTGATCTTCACATTCCCATTATGTTCCCATATGGGTTGCGCTGACCTTCACATTCCCGTTATGTTCCCGTGTGGGATGGGCTGATCTTCACATTCCCATTATGTTCCCACGTGGGATGGGCTAATCTTCACATTCCCATTATGTTCCACTGTGGGATGGGCTAACCTTCACATTCCCATTATGTCCCTCTGTGAGATGGGCTGATTTTCACATTCCCGTTATGTTCCCCTGTGGGATGGGCTGATCTTCACATTCCCGTTATGTTCCTCTGTGGGATGGGCTGATCCTCACATTCCTGTTACGTTCCCATGTGGGATGGGCTGATCTTCACATTCCCATTATCTGCCCCTGCGGGATGTGCTGATCTTCACATTCCCGTTATGTTCCCATTTGGGTTGTGCTGACCTTCACATTCCCGTTATGTTCCTCTGTGGGATGTGCTGACCTTCACATTCCTGTTACGTTCCCATGTGGGATGGGCTGATCTTCACATTCCCATTATCTGCCCCTGCGGGATGGGCTGACCTTCACATTCCCGATATGTTCCCTTGTGGGATGGGCTAACCTTCACATTCCCATTATGTTCCTATGTGGGATGGGCTGACCCTCACATTCCCGTTATGTTCCCGTGTGGGATGGGCTGATCTTCACATTCCCATTATGTTCCCATGTGGGATGTGCTGACCTTCACATTCCCGTTATGTTCCTGTGTGGGATGGGCTGATCTTCACATTCCCATTATGTTCCCATGTGGGATGCGCTGACCTTCACATTCCCGTTATGTTCCTGTGTGGGATGGGCTGATCTTCACATTCCCATTATGTTCCCATGTGGGATGCGCTGACCTTCACATTCCCGTTATGTTCCCGTGTGGGATGGGCTGATCTTCACATTCCCATTATGTTCCCATATGGGTTGCGCTGATCTTCACATTCCCGTTATGTTCCCGTGTGGGATGGGCTGATCTTCACATTCCCATTATGTTCCCCTGTGGGATGTGCTGACCTTCACATTCCTGTTATATGCCACTGTGGGATGGGCTGACCTTCACATTCCCGTTATGTTCCTCTGTGGGATGGGCTGATCTTCACATTCCCATTATGTTCCCACGTGGGATGGGCTAATCTTCACATTCCCATTATGTTCCACTGTGGGATGGGCTGACCTTCACATTCCCATTATGTCCCTCTGTGAGATGGGCTGATTTTCACATTCCCATTATGTTCCCCTGTGGGATGGGCTGATCTTCACATTCCCGTTATGTTCCTCTGTGGGATGGGCTGATCCTCACATTCCTGTTACGTTCCCATGTGGGATGGGCTGATCTTCACATTCCCATTATCTGCCCCTGCGGGATGTGCTGATCTTCACATTCCCGTTATGTTCCCATTTGGGTTGTGCTGACCTTCACATTCCCGTTATGTTCCTCTGTGGGATGTGCTGACCTTCACATTCCTGTTACGTTCCCATGTGGGATGGGCTGATCTTCACATTACCATTATCTGCCCCTGCGGGATGGGCTGACCTTCACATTTCTGTGATGCTCCATGTGGGCTGTGCTGACCTTCACATTCCCATTATATTCCCATGTGGGATGGGCTGACCTTCACATTCCCATTATGTTCCTCTGTGGGATGGGCTGATCTTCACATTCCCATTATGTTCCTCTGTGCGATGGGCTGATCTTCACATTCCCATTATGTTCCCATGTGGAATGGGCTGACCTTCACTTTCCCGTTAAGTTCCTCTGTGGGATGGGCAGATCGTCACATTCCCATTATGTTCCCATCTGGGATGGGCTGACGTTCACATTCCCGAATATTCCCCTGTGGAATGTTCTGAACTTCACATTCCCGTTATGTTCCTCTGTGGGATGTGCTGACCTTCACATTCCCGTTATGTTCCTGTGTGGGATGGGCTGATCTTCACATTCCCATTATGTTCCCATGTGGGATGCGCTGACCTTCACATTCCCGTTATGTTCCCGTGTGGGATGGGCTGATCTTCACATTCCCATTATGTTCCCATATGGGTTGCGCTGACCTTCACATTCCCGTTATGTTCCCGTGTGGGATGGGCTGATCTTCACATTCCCATTATGTTCCCACGTGGGATGGGCTAATCTTCACATTCCCATTATGTTCCACTGTGGGATGGGCTGACCTTCACATTCCCATTATGTCCCTCTGTGAGATGGGCTGATTTTCACATTCCCGTTATGTTCCGCTGTGGGATGGGCTGATCTTCACATTCCCGTTATGTTCCTCTGTGGGATGGGCTGATCCTCACATTCCTGTTACGTTCCCATGTGGGATGGGCTGATCTTCACATTCCCATTATCTGCCCCTGCGGGATGTGCTGATCTTCACATTCCCGTTATGTTCCCATTTGGGTTGTGCTGACCTTCACATTCCCGTTATGTTCCTCTGTGGGATGTGCTGACCTTCACATTCCTGTTACGTTCCCATGTGGGATGGGCTGATCTTCACATTCCCATTATCTGCCCCTGCGGGATGGGCTGACCTTCACATTTCTGTGATGCTCCCTGTGGGCTGTGCTGACCTTCACATTCCCATTATATTCCCATGTGGGATGGGCTGACCTTCACATTCCCATTATGTTCCTCTGTGGGATGGGCTGATCTTCACATTCCCATTATGTTCCTCTGTGCGATGGGCTGATCTTCACATTCCCATTATGTTCCCATGTGGAATGGGCTGACCTTCACTTTCCCGTTAAGTTCCTCTGTGGGATGGGCAGATCGTCACATTCCCGTTATGTTCCCATCTGGGATGGGCTGACGTTCACATTCCCGAATATTCCCCTGTGGAATGTTCTGAACTTCACATTCCCGTTATGTTCCTCTGTGGGATGTGCTGACCTTCACATTCCCGTTATGTTCCTGTGTGGGATGGGCTGATCTTCACATTCCCATTATGTTCCCATGTGGGATGCGCTGACCTTCACATTCCCGTTATGTTCTCGTGTGGGATGGGCTGATCTTCACATTCCCATTATGTTCCCATATGGGTTGCGCTGACCTTCACATTCCCGTTATGTTCCCGTGTGGGATGGGCTGATCTTCACATTCCCATTATGTTCCCCTGTGGGATGGGCTGACCTTCACATTCCCGTTATGTTCCTCTGTGGGATGGGCTGATCTTCACACTCCCATTATGTTCCCACGTGGGATGGGCTAATCTTCACATTCCCATTATGTTACCATGTGGGATGTGCTGACCTTCACATTCCCATTATGTCCCTCTGTGAGATGGGCTGATTTTCACATTCCCGTTATGTTCCCCTGTGGGATGGGCTGATCTTCACATTCCCGTTATGTTCCTCTGTGGGATGGGCTTATCCTCACATTCCTGTTACGTTCCCATGTGGGATGGGCTGATCTTCACATTCCCATTATCTGCCCCTGCGGGATGTGCTGATCTTCACATTCCCGTTATGTTCCCATTTGGGTTGTGCTGACCTTCACATTCCCGTTATGTTCCTCTGTGGGATGTGCTGACCTTCACATTCCTGTTACGTTCCCATGTGGGATGGGCTGATCTTCACATTCCCATTATCTGCCCCTGCGGGATGGGCTGACCTTCACATTTCCGTGGTGCACCCAGTGGGCTGTGCTGACCTTCACATTCCCATTATGTTCCCATGTGGGATGGGCTGACCTTCACATTCCCATTATGTTCCTCTGTGGGATGGGCTGATCTTCACATTCCCATTATGTTCCTCTGTGTGATGGGCTGATCTTCACATTCCCATTATGTTCCCATGTGGAATGGGCTGACCTTCACTTTCCCGTTATGTTCCTCTGTGGGATGGGCAGATCGTCACATTCCCGTTATGTTCCCATCTGGGATGGGCTGACGTTCACATTCCCGTTATATTCCCCTGTGGAATGGGCTGAACTTCACATTCCCGTTATGTTCCCATGTGGGATGGGCTCATCTTCACATTCCCGTTATGTTCTCCTGTGGGATGTGCTGATCTTCACATTCCCGTTATGTTTCCCTGTGGGATGGGCTCACCTTCACATTCCCGTTGTGTTCCCCTGTGGGATGGGCTGATCTTCACATTCCCGTTATGTTTTCCTGTGGGATGGGCTCACCTTCACATTCCCGTTATGTTCCCCTGTGGGATGTGCTGACCTTCACATTCCCGTTATGTTTCCCTGTGGGATGGGCTCACCTTCACATTCCCGTTATGTTCCCATGTGGGATGGGCTGATCTTCACATTCCCGTTATGTTCCCATGCGGGATGTGCTGCACTTCACATTCCCATTATATTCCCCTGTGTGATGGGCTGATCTTCACATTCCCGTTATGTTCCCCTGTGGGATGGGCTGATCCTCACATTCCCGTTATGTGCCCCTGTGGGATGGGCTGATCGTCACATTCCCATTATGTTTCCATGTGGGATGGGCTGACCTTCACATTCCCATTATGTTCCCATGTGGGATGGGCTGATCCTCACATTCCCGTTATGTGCCCCTGTGGGATAGTCTGATTTTCACATTCCCGTTATGTGCCCCTGTGGGATGGGCTGATCTTCACATTCCCATTATGTTCCCATGTGGGATGGGCTGACCTTCACATTCCCATTATATTCCCCTGTGTAATGGGCTGAACTTCACATTCCCGTTATGTTCCTCTGTGGGATGGGCTCATCTTCACATTCCCGTTATGTTCCCCTGTGGGATGGGCTGACCTCACATTCCCGTTATGTGCCCCTGTGAGATGGGCTGACCTTCACTTTCCCGTTATGTTCCCCTGTGGGATGGGCTCACCTTCACATTCCCATTATGTTCCCATGTGAGATGGGCTGACCTTCACATTCCCGTTATGTTCCCGTGTGGGATGGGCTGATCTTCACATTCCCATTATGTTCCCATGTGGGATGTGCTGACCTTCACATTCCCGTTATGTTCCCGTGTGGGATGGGCTGATCTTCACATTCCCATTATGTTCCCATGTGGGATGCGCTGACCTTCACATTCCCGTTATGTTCCCGTGTGGGATGGGCTGATCTTCACATTCCCATTATGTTCCCATGTGGGTTGCGCTGACCTTCACATTCCCGTTATGTTCCGGTGTGGGATGGGCTGATCTTCACATTCCCATTATGTTCCCCTGTGGGATGTGCTGACCTTCACATTCCTGTTATATGCCACTGTGGGATGGGCTGACCTTCACATTCCCGTTATGTTCCTCTGTGGGATGGGCTGATCTTCACATTCCCATTATGTTCCCATGTGGGATGGGCTAATCTTCACATTCCCATTATGTTCCCATGTGGGATGGGCTAATCTTCACATTCCCATTATGTTCCCCTGTGGGATGTGCTGACCTTCACATTCCCATTATGTCCCTCTGTGAGATGGGCTGATTTTCACATTCCAGTTATGTTCCCCTGTGGGATGGGCTGATCACATTCCCGTTATGTTCCTCTGTGGGATGGGCTGATCCTCACATTCCTGTTACGTTCCCATGTGGGATGGGCTGATCTTCACATTCCCATTATCTGCCCCTGCGGGATGTGCTGATCTTCACATTCACGTTATGTTCCCATTTGGGTTGTGCTGACCTTCACATTCCCGTTATGTTCCTCTGTGGGATGTGCTGACCTTCACATTCCTGTTACGTTCCCATGTGGGATGGGCTGATCCTCACATTCCCATTATCTGCCCCTGCGGGATGGGCTGACCTTCACATTTCTGTGATGCTCCCTGTGGGCTGTGCTGACCTTCACATTCCCATTATGTTCCCATGTGGGATGGGCTGACCTTCTCATTTCCATTATGTTCCTCTGTGGGATGGGCTGATCTTCACATTCCCATTATGTTCCTCTGTGGGATGGGCTGATTTTCACATTCCCATTATGTTCCCATGTGGAATGGGCTGACCTTCACTTTCCCGTTTTGTTCCTCTGTGGGATGGGCAGATCGTCACATTCCCGTTATGTGCCCATCTGGGATGGGCTGACGTTCACATTCCCGTTATATTCCCCTGTGGAATGGGCTGAACTTCACATTCCCGTTATGTTCTCCTGTGGGATGTGCTGATCTTCACATTCCCGTTCTGTTCCCCTGTGGGATGTGCTGACCTTCACATTCCCGTTATGTTCCCCTGTGGGATGGGCTGATCTTTACATTCCCGTTATGTTTCACTGTGGGATGGGCTCACCTTCACATTCCCGTTATGTTCCCCTGTGGGATGTGCTGACCTTCACATTCCCGTTATGTTTCCCTGTGGGATGGGCTCACCTTCACATTCCCGTTATGTTCCCCTGTGGGATGGGCTGACCTTCACATTTCCGTGATGCTCCCTGTGGGCTGTGCTGACCTTCACATTCCCGTTATGTTCCCATGTGGGATGGGCTGCTCTTCACATTCCCGTTATGTTCCCATGTGGGATGTGCTGCACTTCACATTCCCATTATATTCCCCTGTGTGATGGGCTAATCTTCACATTCCCGTTATGTTCCCCTGTGGGATGGGCTGATCCTCACATTCCCATTATGTTCCCCTGTGGGATAGGCTGATCTTCAAATTCCCGTTGTGTGCCCATGTGAGATGGGCTGACCTTCACATTCCCTTTATGTTCCTCTGTGGGATGGGCTGATCGTCACATTCCCATTATGTTTCCATGTGGGATGGGCTGACCTTCACATTCCCATTATGTTCCCATGTGGGATGGGCTGATCCTCACATTCCCGTTATGTGCCCCCGTGGGATAGTCTGATCTTCACATTCCCGTTATGTGCCTCTGTGGGATAGGCTGATCTTCACATTCCCGTTATGTGCCCCTGTGGGATGGGCTGATCTTCACATTCCCGTTATGTGCCCCTGTGGGATGGGCTGATCTTCACATTCCCATTATGTTCCCATGTGGAATGGGCTGACCTTAACTGTCCCATTATGTTCCTCTGTGGGATGGGCAGATCGTCACATTCCTGTTACGTTCCCATCTGGGATGGGCTGACCTTCACATTCCCATTATATTCCCCTGTGGAATGGGCTGAACTTCACATTCCCGTTATGTTCCTCTGTGGGATGGGCTCATCTTCACATTCCCGTTATGTTCTCCTGTGGGATGTGCTGACCTTCACATTCCCATTATGTTCCCATGTGGGATGGGCTGACCTTCACATTCCCATTATGTTCCTCTGTGGGATGGGCTGATCTTCACATTCCCATTATGTTCACCTGTGGGATGGGCTGACCTTCATATTCCCGTTATTTTCCCATGTGGGATGGGCTGATCTTCACATTCCTGTTGTGTTCCCCTGTGCGATGGGCTATTCTTCACATTCCCGTTCTCCTGTGGGCTGTGATGACCTTCACTTTCCCATTATTTTCCCATGTGGGATGGGCTGATCTTCTCATTCCCGTTATGTTACCCTGTGGGATGGGCTGAACTTCACATTCCCGATTTATAACCCTGTGGGATGGGCTGATCTTCACATTCCCATTATGTTCCCATGTGGGATGGGCTGACCTTCACATTCCCATTTTGTTCCCCTGTGGGATGTGCTGACCTTCACATTCCCGTTATGTTCCCACGTGGGATGGGCTGATCTTCACATTCCCGTTATGTTCCCCTGTGGGATGTTCTGATATTCACATTCCCGTTATGTTCCCATGTGGGATGTGCTGACCTTTACATTCCCGTTATGTTCCCCTGTGGGATGGGCTGATCTACACATTCCCGTTATGTTCCCCTGTGGGATGGTCTGATATTCACATTCCCGTTATGTTCCCATGTGGGATGTGCTGACCTTCACATTCCCGTTATGTTCCCCTGTGGGATGTGCTGACCTCCACATTCCCGTTATGTTCCCATGTGGCATGGGCTGATCTTCACATCCCCATTATGTTCCCCTGCGGGATGTGCTGATCTTCACATTCCCGTTATGTTTCCCTGTGGGATGGGCTGACCTTCACATTCCCGTTATGTTCCCCTGTAGGATGGGCTGACCTTCACATTTCCGTGAAGCTCCCTGTGGGCTGTGCTGACCTTCACGTTCCCATTAAGTTCCTCTGTGGGATGGGCTGATCTTCACATTCCCATTATGTTCCCATGTGGGATGGGCTGACCTTCACATTCCCATTATGTTCCTCTGTGGGATGGGCTGACCTTCACGTTCCCATTAAGTTCCCATGTGGGATGGGCTGACCTTCACATTCCCATTATGTTCCTCTGTGGGATGGGCTGATCTTCACATTCCCATTATGTTCCCATGTGGGATGGGCTGACCTTCACATTCCCATTATGTTCCTCTGTGGGATGGGCTGATCATCACATTCCCGTTATGTTTCCATGTGGGATGGGCTGATCATCACATTCCCGTTATGTTCCCATGTGGGATGTGCTGATTCTCACTTTCCTTTTGTGTTCCCCTGTGTGATGGGCTGATCTTCACATTCCCGTTATGTTCCCCTGTGGGATGGGCTGATCCTCACATTCCCTTTATGTGCCCCTGTGGGATAGGCTGATCTTCACATTCCCGTTATGTTCCCCTGTGGGATGGGCTGATCCTCACATTCCCGTTGTGTGCCCTTGCGGGATGGGCTGATCTTCACATTCCCGTTCTGTGCCCCTGTGGGATGGGCTCACCTTCACATTCCCATTATGTTCCCATGTGGGATGGGCTAATCTTCACATTCCCATTATGTTCCCCTGTGAGATGGGCACACCTTCACATTCCCATTATGTTCCCATGTGAGATGGGCTGACCTTCACTTTCCCGTTATGTTCCCATGTGGGATGGGCTAACCTTCACATTCCCATTATGTTCCTATGTGGGATGGGCTGACCTTCACATTCCCGTTATGTTCCCGTGTGGGATGGGCTGATCTTCACATTCCCATTATGTTCCCATGTGGGATGTGCTGACCTTCACATTCCCGTTATGTGCCCCTGTGGGATGGGCAGATCTTCACATTCCCGTTATGTGCCCCTGTGGGATGGGCTGATCTTCACATCCCATTATGTTCCCATGTGGGATGGGCTGACCTTCACTTTCCCATTATGTTCCTCTGTGGGATGGGCAGATCGTCACATTCCTGTTATGTTCCCATCTGGAATGGGCTGAACTTCACATTCCCGTTATGTTCCTCTGTGGGATGGGCTGACCTTCACATTCCCATTATGTTCCTCTGTGGGATGGGCTGACCTTCATATTCTCGTTATTTACCCATGTGGGATGGGCTGATCTTCACATTCCCATTATGTTCCCCTGTGGGATGTGCTGATCTTCACTTTCCTGTTGTGTTCCCCTGTGCGATGGGCTATTCATCACATTCCCGTTCTCCTGTGGGCTGTGATGACCTTCACTTTCCATTTCTTCCCCTGTGGGATGGGCTGATCTTCTCATTCCCGTTATGTTACCCTGTGGAATGGGCTGAACTTCACATTCCTGTTGTGTTACCCTGTGGGATGGGCTGATCTTCACATTCCCATTATGTTCCCATGTGGGATGGGCTGACCTTCACATTCCCATTTTATTCCCCTGTGGGATGTGCTGACCTTCACATTCCCGTTATGTTCCCACGTGGGATGGGCTGATCTTCACATTCCCGTTATGTTCCCCTGTGGGATGTTCTGATATTCACATTCCCGTTATGTTCCCATGTGGGATGTGCTGCCCTTCACATTCCCGTTATGTTCCCCTGTAGGATGGGCTGACCTTCACATTTCCGTGATGCTCCCTGTGGGCTGTGCTAACCTTCACGTTCCCATTAAGTTCCCATGTGGGATGGGCTGATCTTCACATTCCCATTATGTTCCTCTGTGGGATGGGCTGATCTTCACATTCCCATTATGTTCCCATGTGGGATGGGCTGACCTTCACATTCCCATTTTATTCCCCTGTGGGATGTGCTGACCTTCACATTCCCGTTATGTTCCCACGTGGGATGGGCTGATCTTCACATTCCCGTTATGTTCCCCTGTGGGATGTTCTGATATTCACATTCCCGTTATGTTCCCATGTGGGATGTGCTGACCTTCACATTCCCGTTATGTTCCCCTGTAGGATGGGCTGACCTTCACATTTCCGTGATGCTCCCTGTGGGCTGTGCTAACCTTCACGTTCCCATTAAGTTCCCATGTGGGATGGGCTGACCTTCACATTCCCATTATGTTCCTCTGTGGGATGGGCTGATCTTCACATTCCCATTATGTTCCCATGTGGGATGGGCTGACCTTCACATTCCCATTATGTTCCTCTGTGGGATGGGCTGATCATCACATTCCCGTTATGTTTCCATGTGGGATGTGCTGCACTTCACATTCCCGTTATATTCCCCTGTGGGATGTGCTGATTCTCACTTTCCTTTTGTGTTCCCCTGTGTGATGGGCTGATCTTCACATTCCCGTTATGTTCCCCTGTGGGATGGGCTGATCCTCACATTCCCTTTATGTGCCCCTGTGGGATAGGCTGATCTTCACATTCCCGTTATGTGCCCCTGTGTGATGGGCTGATCTTCACATTCCCGTTGTGTGCCCTTGCGGGATGGGCTGATCTTCACATTCCCGTTATCTTCCCCTGTGGGATGGGCTCACCTTCACATTCCCATTATGTTCCCATGTGGGATGGGCTAATCTTCACATTCCCATTATGTTCCTCTGTGGGATGGGCTCACCTTCACATTCCCATTATGTTCCCATGTGAGATGGGCTGACCTTCACTTTCCCGTTATGTTCCCATGTGGGATGGGCTAACCTTCACATTCCCATTATGTTCCTATGTGGGAAGGGCTGACCTTCACATTCCCGTTATGTTCCCGTGTGGGATGGGCTGATCTTCACATTCCCATTATGTTCCCATGTGGGATGTGCTGACCTTCACATTCCCGTTATGTGCCCCTGTGGGATGGGCTGATCTTCACATTCCCATTATGTTCCCATGTGGGATGCGCTGACCTTCACATTCCCGTTTTGTTCCCGTGTGGGATGGGCTGATCTTCACATTCCCATTATGTTCCCATGTGGGATACGCTGACCTTCACATTCCCGTTATGTTCCTCTGTGGGATGGGCTTATCCTCACATTCCTGTTACGTTCCCATGTGGGATGGGCTGATCTTCACATTTCCATTATCTGCCCCTGCGGGATGTGCTGATCTTCACATTCCCGTTATGTTCCCATTTGGGTTGTGCTGACCTTCACATTCCCGTTATGTTCCCATGTGGGATGGGCTGATCTTCACATTACCATTATGTTCCCCTGTGGGATGTGCTGACCTTCACATTCCTGTTATGTTCCTCTGTGAGATGGGCTGATTTTCACATTCCCGTTATGTTCCCCTGTGGGATGGGCTGATCTTCACATTCCCGTTATGTTCCTCTGTGAGATGGGCTGATTTTCACATTCCCGTTATGTTCCCCTGTGGGATGGGCTGATCTTCACATTCCCGTTATGTTCCTCTGTGGGATGGGCTGATCTTCACATTCCCGTTATGTTCCTATGTGGGATGGGCTGATCCTCACATTCCTGTTACGTTCCCATGTGGGATGGGCTGATCTTCACATTCCCATTATCTGCCCCTGCGGGATGTGCTGATCTTCACATTCCCGTTATGTTCCCATTTGGGTTGTGCTGACCTTCACATTCCCGTTATGTTCCTCTATGGGATGTGCTGACCTTCACGTTCCTGTTACGTTCCCATGTGGGATGGGCTGATCTTCACATTCCCATTATCTGCCCCTGCGGGATGGGCTGACCTTCACATTTCTGTGATGCTCCCTGTGGGCTGTGCTGACCTTCACATTCCCATTATGTTCCCATTTCGGATGGTCTGACCTTCACATTCCCATTATGTTCCTCTGTGGGATGGGCTGATCTTCACATTCCCATTATGTTCCTCTGTGGGATGGACTGATCTTCACATTCCCATTATGTTCCCATGTGGGATGGGCTGACCTTCACTTTCCCGTTATGTTCCTCTGTGGGATGGGCAGATCGTCACATTCCCGTTATGTTCCCATCTGGGATGGGCTGACGTTCACATTCCCGTTATATTCCCCTGTGGAATGTGCTGAACTTCACATTCCCGTTATGTTCCTCTGTGGGATGTGCTCATCTTCACATTCCCGTTATGTTCTCCTGTGGGAAGTGCTGATCTTCACATTCCCGTTATGTTTCGCTGTGGGATGGGCTCATCTTCACATTCCCATTATGTTCCTATGTGGGATGGGCTGATCTTCACATTCCCATTATGTTCCTCTGTGGGATGGGCTGATCTTCACATTCCCATTATGTTTCCCTTGTGGGATGGGCTCACCTTCACATTCCCGTTATGTTCCCCTGTGGGATGGGCTGACCTTCACATTTCCGTGATGTTCCCTGTGGGCTGTGCTGACCTTCACATTCCCGTTATGTTCCCATGTGGGATGGGCTGATCTTCACATTCCCGTTAGGTTCCCATGTGGGATGTGCTGCACTTCACATTCCCATTATATACCCCTGTGTGATGGGCTGATCTTCACATTCCCGTTATGTTACCCTGTGGGATGGGCTGATCCTCACATTCCCGTTATGTGCCGCTGTGGGATAGGCTGATCTTCAAATTCCCGTTGTGTGCCCATGTGAGATGGGCTGACTTTCACATTCCCTTTATGTTCCTCTGTGGGATGGGCTGATCGTCACATTCCCATTATGTTTCCATGTGGGATGGGCTGACCTTCACATTCCCCTTATTTTCCCATTTGGGATGGGCTGATCTTCACATTCCCGTTATGTTACCCTGTGCGATGGGCTGATCTTCACATTCCCGTTATGTTACCCTGTGGGATGGGCTGATCTTCACATTTCCATTATGTTCCCCTGTGGGATGTGCTGAGCTTCACATTCCCGTTATGTTCCCACGTGCGATGGGCTGATCTTCACATTCCCGTTATGTTCCCCTGTTGGATGGTCTGATATTCACATTCCCGTTATGTTCCCATGTGGGATGTGCTGACCTTCACATTCCCGTTATGTTCCCCTGTGGGATGTGCTGACCTTCACATTCCCGTTATGTTCCCATGTGGGATTGGCTGACCTTCACATTCCCGTTATGTTCCCATGTGGGATGTGCTGACCTTCACATTCCCGTTAGTGCCCCTGTTGGATGGACTGATCTTCACATTCCCATTATGTGCCCCTGTGGGATGGACTGATCTTCACATTCCCGTTTTGTGCCCCTGTGGGATGGGCTAACCTTCACATTCCCATTATGTTCCTATGTGGGAAGGGCTGACCTTCACATTCCCGTTATGTTCCCGTGTGGGATGGGCTGATCTTCACATTCCCATTATGTTCCCATGTGGGATGTGCTGACCTTCACATTCCCGTTATGTGCCCCTGTGGGATGGGCTGATCTTCACATTCCCATTATGTTCCCATGTGGGATGCGCTGACCTTCACATTCCCGTTTTGTTCCCGTGTGGGATGGGCTGATCTTCACATTCCCATTATGTTCCCATGTGGGATACGCTGACCTTCACATTCCCGTTATGTTCCTCTGTGGGATGGGCTTATCCTCACATTCCTGTTACGTTCCCATGTGGGATGGGCTGATCTTCACATTTCCATTATCTGCCCCTGCGGGATGTGCTGATCTTCACATTCCCGTTATGTTCCCATTTGGGTTGTGCTGACCTTCACATTCCCGTTATGTTCCCATGTGGGATGGGCTGATCTTCACATTACCATTATGTTCCCCTGTGGGATGTGCTGACCTTCACATTCCTGTTATGTTCCTCTGTGAGATGGGCTGATTTTCACATTCCCGTTATGTTCCCCTGTGGGATGGGCTGATCTTCACATTCCCGTTATGTTCCTCTGTGAGATGGGCTGATTTTCACATTCCCGTTATGTTCCCCTGTGGGATGGGCTGATCTTCACATTCCCGTTATGTTCCTCTGTGGGATGGGCTGATCTTCACATTCCCGTTATGTTCCTATGTGGGATGGGCTGATCCTCACATTCCTGTTACGTTCCCATGTGGGATGGGCTGATCTTCACATTCCCATTATCTGCCCCTGCGGGATGTGCTGATCTTCACATTCCCGTTATGTTCCCATTTGGGTTGTGCTGACCTTCACATTCCCGTTATGTTCCTCTATGGGATGTGCTGACCTTCACGTTCCTGTTACGTTCCCATGTGGGATGGGCTGATCTTCACATTCCCATTATCTGCCCCTGCGGGATGGGCTGACCTTCACATTTCTGTGATGCTCCCTGTGGGCTGTGCTGACCTTCACATTCCCATTATGTTCCCATTTCGGATGGGCTGACCTTCACATTCCCATTATGTTCCTCTGTGGGATGGGCTGATCTTCACATTCCCATTATGTTCCTCTGTGGGATGGACTGATCTTCACATTCCCATTATGTTCCCATGTGGGATGGGCTGACCTTCACTTTCCCGTTATGTTCCTCTGTGGGATGGGCAGATCGTCACATTCCCGTTATGTTCCCATCTGGGATGGGCTGACGTTCACATTCCCGTTATATTCCCCTGTGGAATGTGCTGAACTTCACATTCCCGTTATGTTCCTCTGTGGGATGTGCTCATCTTCACATTCCCGTTATGTTCTCCTGTGGGAAGTGCTGATCTTCACATTCCCGTTATGTTTCGCTGTGGGATGGGCTCATCTTCACATTCCCATTATGTTCCTATGTGGGATGGGCTGATCTTCACATTCCCATTATGTTCCTCTGTGGGATGGGCTGATCTTCACATTCCCATTATGTTTCCCTTGTGGGATGGGCTCACCTTCACATTCCCGTTATGTTCCCCTGTGGGATGGGCTGACCTTCACATTTCCGTGATGTTCCCTGTGGGCTGTGCTGACCTTCACATTCCCGTTATGTTCCCATGTGGGATGGGCTGATCTTCACATTCCCGTTATGTTCCCATGTGGGATGTGCTGCACTTCACATTCCCATTATATACCCCTGTGTGATGGGCTGATCTTCACATTCCCGTTATGTTACCCTGTGGGATGGGCTGATCCTCACATTCCCGTTATGTGCCGCTGTGGGATAGGCTGATCTTCAAATTCCCGTTGTGTGCCCATGTGAGATGGGCTGACTTTCACATTCCCTTTATGTTCCTCTGTGGGATGGGCTGATCGTCACATTCCCATTATGTTTCCATGTGGGATGGGCTGACCTTCACATTCCCCTTATTTTCCCATTTGGGATGGGCTGATCTTCACATTCCCGTTATGTTACCCTGTGCGATGGGCTGATCTTCACATTCCCGTTATGTTACCCTGTGGGATGGGCTGATCTTCACATTTCCATTATGTTCCCCTGTGGGATGTGCTGAGCTTCACATTCCCGTTATGTTCCCACGTGCGATGGGCTGATCTTCACATTCCCGTTATGTTCCCCTGTTGGATGGTCTGATATTCACATTCCCGTTATGTTCCCATGTGGGATGTGCTGACCTTCACATTCCCGTTATGTTCCCCTGTGGGATGTGCTGACCTTCACATTCCCGTTATGTTCCCATGTGGGATTGGCTGACCTTCACATTCCCGTTATGTTCCCATGTGGGATGTGCTGACCTTCACATTCCCGTTAGTGCCCCTGTTGGATGGACTGATCTTCACATTCCCATTATGTGCCCCTGTGGGATGGACTGATCTTCACATTCCCGTTTTGTGCCCCTGTGGGATGGACTGATCTTCACATTCCCATTTTGTGCCCCTGTGGAATGGCCTGATCTTCCCATTCCCATTATGTGCCTCTGTGGGATGGGCTGATCTTCACATTCCCATTCTGTTTCCCTGTGGGATGGACTGATCTTCACATTCCCATTTTGTGCCCCTGTGGAATGGCCTGATCTTCCCATTCCCATTATGTGCCTCTGTGGGATGGGCTGATCTTCACATTCCCATTCTGTTTCCCTGTGGGACGGACTGATCTTCACATTCCCATTATGTTCCCATGTGGGATGTGCTGACCTTCACATTCCCATTATGTGCCCCTGTGGGATGGACTGATCTTCACATTCCCATTATGTTCCCATGCGGGATGTGCTGACCTTCACATTCCCATTATGTGCCCCTGTGGGATGGGCTGATCCTCACATTCCCATTATGTGCCCCTGTGGGATGGACTGATCTTCACATTCCTGTTATGTGCCCCTGTGGTATGGGCTGCTCTTCACATTCCCATTATGTGCCCCTGTGGGATGGGCTCACCTTCACATTCCCATTATGTTCCCATGTGAGATGGGCTGACCTTTACTTTCCCGTTATGTGCCCCTGTGGGATGGGCTGACCTTCACATTCCCATTATGTTCCCATGTGGGATGGGCTAACCTTCACATTCCCATTATGTTCCTATGTGGGATGGGCTGACCTTCACATTCCCGTTATGTTCCCGTGTGGGATGGGCTGATCTTCACATTCCCATTATGTTCCCATGTGGGATGTGCTGACCTTCACATTCCCGTTATGTGCCCCTGTGGGATGGGCTGATCTTCACATTCCCATTATGTGCCCCTGTGGGATGTGCTGACCTTCACATTCCTGTTATATGCCACTGTGGGATGGGCTGACCTTCACATTCCCGTTATGTTCCCCTGCGGGATGTGCTGATCTTCACATTCCCGTTATGTTCCCATTTGGGTTGTGCTGACCTTCACATTCCCGTTATGTTCCCATGTGGGATGCCCTGACCTTCACATTCCCGTTTTGTTCCCGTGTGGGATGGGCTGATCTTCACATTCCCATTATGTTCCCATGTGGGATACGCTGACCTTCACATTCCCGTTATGTTCCCGTGTGGGATGGGCTGATCTTCACATTACCATTATGTTCCCCTGTGGGATGTGCTGACCTTCACATTCCTGTTACATGCCCCTGTGGGATGGGCTGACCTTCACATTCCCGTTATGTTCCTCTGTGGGATGGGCTGATCTTCACATTCCCATTATGTTCCCATGTTGGATGTGCTGACCTTCACATTCCCATTATGTCCCTCTGTGAGATGGGCTGATTTTCACATTCCCGTTACGTTCCCCTGTGGGATGGGCTGATCTTCACATTCCCGTTATGTTCCTCTGTGGGATGGGCTGATCCTCACATTCCTGTTACGTTCCCATGTGGGATGGGCTGATCTTCACATTCCCATTATCTGCCCCTGCGGGATGTGCTGATCTTCACATTCCCGTTATGTTCCCATTTCGGTTGTGCTGACCTTCACATTCCCGTTATGTTCCTCTGTGGGATGGGCTGATCTTCACATTCCCATTATGTTCCCATGTGGGATGGGCTGACCTTCACTTTCCCGTTATGTTCCTCTGTGGGATGGGCAGATCGTCACATTCCCGTTATGTTCCCATCTGGGATGGGCTGACGTTCACATTCCCGTTATATTCCCCTGTGGAATGGGCTGAACTTCACATTCCTGTTATGTTCCTCTGTGGGATGGGCTCATCTTCACATTCCCGTTATGTTCTCCTGTGGGATGTGCTGATCTTCACATTCCCGTTATGTTTCCCTGTGGGATGGGCTCATCTTCACATTCCCGTTATGTTTCCCTGTGGGATGGGCTCACCTTCACATTCCCATTATGTTCCTCTGTGGGATGGGCTCACCTTCACATTCCCATTATGTGCCCATGTGGGATGGGCTAATCTTCATATTGCCGTTATCTGCCCCTGTGGGATGGGCTCACCTTCACATTCCCATTATGTTCCCATGTGGGATGGGCTAATCTTCACATTCCCATTATGTTCCTCTGTGGGATGGGCTCACCTTCACATTCCCATTATGTTCCCATGTGAGATGGGCTGACCTTCACTTTCCCGTTATGTTCCCATGTGGGATGGGCTAACCTTCACATTCCCATTATGTTCCTATGTGGGATGGGCTGACCTTCACATTCCCGTTATGTTCCCATGTGGGATGGGCTAACCTTCACATTCCCATTATGTTCCTATGTGGGAAGGGCTGACCTTCACATTCCCATTATGTTCCCATGTGGGATGCGCTGACCTTCACATTCCCGTTTTGTTCCCGTGTGGGATGGGCTGATCTTCACATTCCCATTATGTTCCCATGTGGGATACGCTGACCTTCACATTCCCGTTATGTTCCTCTGTGGGATGGGCTTATCCTCACATTCCTGTTACGTTCCCATGTGGGATGGGCTGATCTTCACATTTCCATTATCTGCCCCTGCGGGATGTGGTGATCTTCACATTCCCGTTATGTTCCCATTTGGGTTGTGCTGACCTTCACATTCCCGTTATGTTCCCATGTGGGATGGGCTGATCTTCACATTACCGTTATGTTCCCCTGTGGGATGGGCTGATCTTCACATTCCCGTTATGTTCCTCTGTGGGATGGGCTGATCTTCACATTCCCGTTATGTTCCTCTGTGGGATGGGCTGATCCTCACATTCCTGTTACGTTCCCATGTGGGATGGGCTGATCTTCACATTCCCATTATGTGCCCCTGTGGGATGGACTGATCTTCACATTCCCGTTATGTTCCCATTTGGGTTGTGCTGACCTTCACATTCCCGTTATGTTCCCACGTGCGATGGGCTGATCTTCACATTCCCGTTATGTTCCCCTGTTGGATGGTCTGATATTCACATTCCCGTTATGTTCCCATGTGGGATGTGCTGACCTTCACATTCCCGTTATGTTCCCCTGTGGGATGTGCTGACCTTCACATTCCCGTTATGTTCCCATGTGGGATTGGCTGACCTTCACATTCCCGTTATGTTCCCATGTGGGATGTGCTGACCTTCACATTCCCGTTATGTTCCCATGTGGCATGGGCTGATCTTCACATCCCCATTATCTGCCTCTGCGTGATGTGATGACCTTCATATTCCCGTTATTTTCCCCTGTGGGATGTGCTGACCTTCACATTCCCGTTATGTACCCCTGTGGGATGGGCTGACCTTCACATTCCCGTTACGTTCCAATGTGGGATGTGCTGATCGTCCCATTCCCGTTAGTGCCCCTGTGGGATGTGCTGACCTTCACATTCCCATTATGTGCCCCTGTGGGATGGACTGATCTTCACATTCCCATTATGTGCCCCTGTGGGATGGACTGATCTTCACATTCCCGTTATGTGCCCCTGTGGGATGGACTGATCTTCACATTCCCATTATGTGCCCCTGTGGGATGGGCTGATCCTCACATTCCCGTTATGTGCCCCTGTGGGATGGACTGATCTTCACATTCCTGTTATGTGCCCTTGTGGGATGGACTGATCTTCACATTCCCGTTATGTGCCCCTGTGGGATGGACTGATCTTCACATTCCCGTTATGTGCCCCTGTGGGATGGACTGATCTTCACATTCCCGTTATGTTCCCATGTGGGATTGGCTGACCTTCACATTCCCGTTATGTTCCCCAGTGGGATTGGCTGACCTTCACATTCCCGTTATTTTCCCCAGTGGGATGTGCTGACCTTCACATTCCCGTTATGTTCCCATGTGGCATGGGCTGAACTTCACATCCCCATTATCTGCCTCTGCGGGATGTGATGACCTTCATATTCCCGTTAATTTCCCCTGTGGGAAGTGCTGACCTTCACATTCCCGTTATGTACCCCTGTGGGATGGGCTGACCGTCACATTCCCGTTAGTGCCCCTGTTGGATGGACTGATCTTCACATTCCCATTATGTGCCCCTGTGGGATGGACTGATCTTCACATTCCCGTTTTGTGCCCCTGTGGGATGGACTGATCTTCACATTCCCATTTTGTGCCCCTGTGGAATGGCCTGATCTTCCCATTCCCATTATGTGCCTCTGTGGGATGGGCTGATCTTCACATTCCCATTCTGTTTCCCTGTGGGACGGACTGATCTTCACATTCCCATTATGTTCCCATGTGGGATGTGCTGACCTTCACATTCCCATTATGTGCCCCTGTGGGATGGGCTGATCCTCACATTCCCATTATGTGCCCCTGTGGGATGGACTGATCTTCACATTCCTGTTATGTGCCCCTGTGGTATGGGCTGCTCTTCACATTCCCATTATGTGCCCCTGTGGGATGGGCTCACCTTCACATTCCCATTATGTTCCCATGTGAGATGGGCTGACCTTTACTTTCCCGTTATGTGCCCCTGTGGGATGGGCTGACCTTCACATTCCCATTATGTTCCCATGTGGGATGGGCTAACCTTCACATTCCCATTATGTTCCTATGTGGGATGGGCTGACCTTCACATTCCCGTTATGTTCCCGTGTGGGATGGGCTGATCTTCACATTCCCATTATGTTCCCATGTGGGATGTGCTGACCTTCACATTCCCGTTATGTGCCCCTGTGGGATGGGCTGATCTTCACATTCCCATTATGTGCCCCTGTGGGATGTGCTGACCTTCACATTCCTGTTATATGCCACTGTGGGATGGGCTGACCTTCACATTCCCATTATGTTCCCCTGCGGGATGTGCTGATCTTCACATTCCCGTTATGTTCCCATTTGGGTTGTGCTGACCTTCACATTCCCGTTATGTTCCCATGTGGGATGCCCTGACCTTCACATTCCCGTTTTGTTCCCGTGTGGGATGGGCTGATCTTCACATTCCCATTATGTTCCCATGTGGGATACGCTGACCTTCACATTCCCGTTATGTTCCCGTGTGGGATGGGCTGATCTTCACATTACCATTATGTTCCCCTGTGGGATGTGCTGACCTTCACATTCCTGTTACATGCCCCTGTGGGATGGGCTGACCTTCACATTCCCGTTATGTTCCTCTGTGGGATGGGCTGATCTTCACATTCCCATTATGTTCCCATGTTGGATGTGCTGACCTTCACATTCCCATTATGTCCCTCTGTGAGATGGGCTGATTTTCACATTCCCGTTACGTTCCCCTGTGGGATGGGCTGATCTTCACATTCCCGTTATGTTCCTCTGTGGGATGGGCTGATCCTCACATTCCTGTTACGTTCCCATGTGGGATGGGCTGATCTTCACATTCCCATTATCTGCCCCTGCGGGATGTGCTGATCTTCACATTCCCGTTATGTTCCCATTTGGGTTGTGCTGACCTTCACTTTCCCGTTATGTTCCTCTGTGGGATGGGCAGATCGTCACATTCCCGTTATGTTCCCATCTGGGATGGGCTGACGTTCACATTCCCGTTATATTCCCCTGTGGAATGGGCTGAACTTCACATTCCCGTTATGTTCCTCTGTGGGATGGGCTCATCTTCACATTCCCGTTATGTTCTCCTGTGGGATGTGCTGATCTTCACATTCCCGTTATGTTTCCCTGTGGGATGGGCTCATCTTCACATTCCCGTTATGTTTCCCTGTGGGAGGGGCTCACCTTCACATTCCCGTTATGTTCCCCTGTGGGATGGGCTGAACATCACATTTCCGTGATGCTCCCTGTGGGCTGTGCAGACCTTCACATTCCCGTTATGTTCCCATGTGGGATGGGCTCATCTTCACATTCCCGTTATGTTCTCCTGTGGGATGTGCTGACCTTCACATTCCCGTTATGTTTCCCTTGTGGGATGGGCTCACCTTCACATTCCCGTTATGTTCCCATGTGGGATGGGCTGAACATCACATTTCCGTGATGCACCCCGTGGGCTGTGCAGACCTTCACATTCCCGTTATGTTCCCATGTGGGATGGGCTGATCTTCACATTCCCGTTATGTTCCCATGTGGGATGTGCTGCACTTCACATTCCCATTATATTCCTCTGTGTGATGGGCTGATCTTCACATTCCCGTTATGTTCCCCTGTGGGATGGGCTGATCCTCACATTCCCGTTATGTGCCGCTGTGGGATAGGCTGATCTTCAAATTCCCGTTGTGTGCCCATGTGAGATGGGCTGACTTTCACATTCCATTTATGTTCCTCTGTGGGATGGGCTGACCTTCACTTTCCCGTTATGTTCCTCTGTGGGATGGGCAGATCGTCACATTCCTGTTATGTTCCCATCTGGGATGGGCTGACCTTCACATTCCCATTATATTCCCCTGTGGAATGGGCTGAACTTCACATTCCCGTTATGTTCCTCTGTGGGATGGGCTCATCTTCACATTCCCGTTATGTTCTCCTGTGGGATGTGCTGATCTTCACATTCCCATTATGTTCCCATGTGGGATGGGCTGACCTTCACATTCCCATTATGTTCCTCTGTGGGATGGGCTGATCTTCACATTCCCATTATGTTCACCTGTGGGATGGGCTGACCTTCACTCTCCCATTATTTTCCCATTTGGGATGGGCTGATCTTCACATTCCCGTTATGTTACCCTGTGCGATGGGCTGATCTTCACATTCCCGTTATGTTACCCTGTGGGATGGGCTGACCTTCACATTCCCATTTTGTTCCCCTGTGGGATGTGCTGAGCTTCTCATTCCCGTTATGTTCCCACGTGCGATGGGCTGATCTTCACATTCCCGTTATGTTCCCCTGTGGGATGGTCTGATATTCACATTCCCGTTATGTTCCCATGTGGGATGTGCTGACCTTCACATTCCCGTTATGTGCCCCTGTGGGATGGACTGATCTTCACATTCCCATTATGTACCCCTGTGGAATGGCCTGATCTTCCCATTCCCATTATGTGCCCCTGTGGGATGTGCTGACCTTCACATTCCCATTATGTTCCCATGTGGGATGTGCTGACCTTCACATTCCCGTTATGTTCCCATGTGGGATTGGCTGACCTTCACATTCCCGTTATGTTCCCCTGTGGGATGTGCTGACCTTCACATTCCCGTTATGTTCCCATGTGGCATGGGCTGAACTTCACATCCCCATTATCTGCCTCTGCGGGATGTGATGACCTTCATATTCCCGTTATTTTCCCCTGTGGGATGTGCTGACCTTCACATTCCCGTTATGTACCCCTGTGGGATGGGCTGACCTTCACATTCCCGTTATGTTCCAATGTGGGATGGGCTGATCGTCACATTCCCGTTAGTGCCCCTGTTGGATGGACTGATCTTCACATTCCCATTAGTGCCCCTGTGGGATGGGCTGATCGTCACATTCCCATTATGTGCCCCTGTGGGATGGGCTGATCTTCACATTCCCATTAGTGCCACTGTGGGATGTGCTGATCGTCACATTCCCATTATGTGCCCCTGTGGGATGTGCTGATCGTCACATTCCCATTATGTGCCCCTGTGGGATGTGCTGATCGTCACATTCCCATTATGTGCCCCTGTGGGATGTGCTGATCGTCACATTCCCATTATGTGCCCCTGTGGGATGGGCTGATCTTCACATTCCCATTATGTGCCACTGTGGGATGGGCTGATCGTCACATTCCCATTATGTGCCCCTGTGGGATGGGCTGATCTTCACATTCCCATTATGTGCCACTGTGGGATGTGCTGATCGTCACATTCCCATTATGTGCCCCTGTGGGATGGGCTGATCTTCACATTCCCATTAGTGCCCCTGTGGGATGGGCTGATCTTCACATTCCCATTCTGTTTCCCTGTGGGATATGCTGATCTTCACATTCCCATTATGTGCCCCTGTGGGATGGAATGATCCTCACATTCCCGTTATGTGCCCCTGTGGGATGTGCTGATCCTCACATTCCCATTATGTGCCCCTGTGGGATGTGCTGATCTTCACATTCCCATTATGTGCCCCTGTGGAATGGCCTGATCTTCCCATTCCCATTATGTGCCCCTGTGGAATGGCCTGATCTTCCCATTCCCATTATGTGCCTCTGTGGGATGGGCTGATCTTCACATTCCCATTCTGTTTCCCTGTGGGATGTGCTGACCTTCACATTCCCATTATGTGCCCCTGTGGAATGGCCTGATCTTCCCATTCCCATTATGTGCCCCTGTGGGAAGTGCTGATCTTCACATTCCCATTATGTGCCCCTGTGGAATGGCCTGATCTTCCCATTCCCATTATGTGCCCCTGTGGGATGTGCTGATCTTCACATTCCCATTATGTGCCCCTGTGGAATGGCCTGATCTTCCCATTCCCATTATGTGCCCCTGTGGAATGGCCTGATCTTCCCATTCCCATTATGTGCCTCTGTGGGATGGGCTGATCTTCACATTCCCATTCTGTTTCCCTATGGGATGTGCTGACCTTCACATTCCCATTATGTGCCCCTGTGGAATGGCCTGATCTTCCCATTCCCATTATGTGCCCCTGTGGGATGTGCTGATCTTCACATTCCCATTCTGTGCCCCTGTGGAATGGCCTGATCTTCCCATTCCCATTATGTGCCCCTGTGGAATGGCCTGATCTTCCCATTCCCATTATGTGCCTCTGTGGGATGGGCTGATCTTCACATTCCCATTCTGTTTCCCTGTGGGATGGGCTGACCTTCACATTCCTGTTATTTGCCCCTGTGGTATGGGCTGATCCTCACATTCCCATTATGTGCCCCTGTGGGATGGGCTGACCTTCACATTCCTGTTATTTGCCCCTGTGGTATGGGCTGATCCTCACAGTCCCATTATGTTCCCCTGTGGGATGTGCTGACCTTCACATTCCCGTTATGTTCCCATGTGGGATTGGCTGACCTTCACATTCCCGTTATGTTCCAATGTGGGATGGGCTGATCGTCACATTCCCGTTATCTGCCTCTGCGTGATTTGATGACCTTCATATTCCCGTTATTTTCCCCTGTGGGATGTGCTGACCTTCACATTCCCGTTATGTACCCCTGTGGGATGGGCTGACCTTCACATTCCCGTTATGTTCCAATGTGGGATGGGCTGATCGTCACATTCCCGTTAGTGCCCCTGTGGGATGGACTGATCTTCCCATTCCCATTATGTGCCCCTGTGGGATGGCCTGATCTTCCCATTCCCATTATGTGCCCCTGTGGGATGTGCTGATCTTCACATTCCCATTATGTGCCTCTGTGGGATGGGCTGATCTTCACATTCCCATTCTGTTTCCCTGTGGGATGGACTGATCTTCACATTCCCATTTTGTGCCCCTGTGGAATGGCCTGATCTTCCCATTCCCATTATGTGCCTCTGTGGGATGGGCTGATCTTCACATTCCCATTCTGTTTCCCTGTGGGACGGACTGATCTTCACATTCCCATTATGTTCCCATGTGGGATGTGCTGACCTTCACATTCCCATTATGTGCCCCTGTGGGATGGGCTGATCCTCACATTCCCATTATGTGCCTCTGTGGGATGGGCTGATCTTCACATTCCCATTCTGTTTCCCTGTGGGATGGACTGATCTTCACATTCCCATTTTGTGCCCCTGTGGAATGGCCTGATCTTCCCATTCCCATTATGTGCCTCTGTGGGATGGGCTGATCTTCACATTCCCATTCTGTTTCCCTGTGGGACGGACTGATCTTCACATTCCCATTATGTTCCCATGTGGGATGTGCTGACCTTCACATTCCCATTATGTGCCCCTGTGGGATGGGCTGATCCTCACATTCCCATTATGTGCCCCTGTGGGATGGGCTAATCTTCACATTCCCAATATGTTCCCCTGTGGGATGGGCTCACCTTCACATTCCCATTATGTTCCCATGTGAGATGGGCTGACCTTTACTTTCCCGTTATGTGCCCCTGTGGGATGGGCTGACCTTCACATTCCCATTATGTTCCCATGTGGGATGGGCTAACCTTCACATTCCCATTATGTTCCTATGTGGGATGGGCTGACCTTCACATTCCCGTTATGTTCCCGTGTGGGATGGGCTGATCTTCACATTCCCATTATGTTCCCATGTGGGATGTGCTGACCTTCACATTCCCGTTATGTGCCCCTGTGGGATGGGCTGATCTTCACATTCCCATTATGTGCCACTGTGGGATGGGCTGACCTTCACATTCCCATTATGTTCCCCTGCGGGATGTGCTGATCTTCACATTCCCGTTATGTTCCCATTTGGGTTGTGCTGACCTTCACATTCCCGTTATGTTCCCATGTGGGATGCCCTGACCTTCACATTCCCGTTTTGTTCCCGTGTGGGATGGGCTGATCTTCACATTCCCATTATGTTCCCATGTGGGATACGCTGACCTTCACATTCCCGTTATGTTCCCGTGTGGGATGGGCTGATCTTCACATTACCATTATGTTCCCCTGTGGGATGTGCTGACCTTCACATTCCTGTTACATGCCCCTGTGGGATGGGCTGACCTTCACATTCCCGTTATGTTCCTCTGTGGGATGGGCTGATCTTCACATTCCCATTATGTTCCCATGTTGGATGTGCTGACCTTCACATTCCCATTATGTCCCTCTGTGAGATGGGCTGATCTTCACATTCCCGTTATGTTCCTCTGTGGGATGGGCTGATCCTCACATTCCTGTTACGTTCCCATGTGGGATGGGCTGATCTTCACATTCCCATTATCTGCCCCTGCGGGATGTGCTGATCTTCACATTCCCGTTATGTTCCCATTTGGGTTGTGCTGACCTTCACTTTCCCGTTATGTTCCTCTGTGGGATGGGCAGATCGTCACATTCCCGTTATGTTCCCATCTGGGATGGGCTGACGTTCACATTCCCGTTATATTCCCCTGTGGAATGGGCTGAACTTCACATTCCCGTTATGTTCCTCTGTGGGATGGGCTCATCTTCACATTCCCGTTATGTTCTCCTGTGGGATGTGCTGATCTTCACATTCCCGTTATGTTTCCCTGTGGGATGGGCTCATCTTCACATTCCCGTTATGTTTCCCTGTGGGATGGGCTCACCTTCACATTCCCGTTATGTTCCCCTGTGGGATGGGCTGAACATCACATTTCCGTGATGCTCCCTGTGGGCTGTGCAGACCTTCACATTCCCGTTATGTTCCCATGTGGGATGGGCTCATCTTCACATTCCCGTTATGTTCCCATGTGGGATGGGCTGAACATCACATTTCCGTGATGCTCCCCGTGGGCTGTGCAGACCTTCACATTCCCGTTATGTTCCCATGTGGGATGGGCTGATCTTCACATTCCCGTTATGTTCCCATGTGGGATGTGCTGCACTTCACATTCCCATTATATTCCTCTGTGTGATGGGCTGATCTTCACATTCCCGTTATGTTCCCCTGTGGGATGGGCTGATCCTCACATTCCCGTTATGTGCCGCTGTGGGATAGGCTGATCTTCAAATTCCCGTTGTGTGCCCATGTGAGATGGGCTGACTTTCACATTCCATTTATGTTCCTCTGTGGGATGGGCTGACCTTCACTTTCCCGTTATGTTCCTCTGTGGGATGGGCAGATCGTCACATTCCTGTTATGTTCCCATCTGGGATGGGCTGACCTTCACATTCCCATTATATTCCCCTGTGGAATGGGCTGAACTTCACATTCCCGTTATGTTCCTCTGTGGGATGGGCTCATCTTCACATTCCCGTTATGTTCTCCTGTGGGATGTGCTGATCTTCACATTCCCATTATGTTCCCATGTGGGATGGGCTGACCTTCACATTCCCATTATGTTCCTCTGTGGGATGGGCTGATCTTCACATTCCCATTATGTTCACCTGTGGGATGGGCTGACCTTCACTCTCCCATTATTTTCCCATTTGGGATGGGCTGATCTTCACATTCCCGTTATGTTACCCTGTGCGATGGGCTGATCGTCACATTCCCATTATGTGCCCCTGTGGGATGGGCTGATCTTCACATTCCCATTAGTGCCCCTGTGGGATGTGCTGATCGTCACATTCCCATTATGTGCCCCTGTGGGATGGGCTGATCTTCACATTCCCATTAGTGCCCCTGTGGGATGTGCTGATCTTCACATTCCCATTATGTGCCCCTGTGGGATGGGCTGATCGTCACATTCCCATTATGTGCCCCTGTGGGATGGGCTGATCTTCACATTCCCATTCTGTTTCCCTGTGGGATATGCTGATCTTCACATTCCCATTATGTGCCCCTGTGGGATGGAATGATCCTCACATTCCCGTTATGTGCCCCTGTGGGATGTGCTGATCCTCACATTCCCATTATGTGCCCCTGTGGGATGTGCTGATCTTCACATTCCCATTATGTGCCCCTGTGGAATGGCCTGATCTTCCCATTCCCATTATGTGCCCCTGTGGAATGGCCTGATCTTCCCATTCCCATTATGTGCCTCTGTGGGATGGGCTGATCTTCACATTCCCATTCTGTTTCCCTGTGGGATGTGCTGACCTTCACATTCCCATTATGTGCCCCTGTGGAATGGCCTGATCTTCCTATTCCCATTATGTGCCCCTGTGGGAAGTGCTGATCTTCACATTCCCATTATGTGCCCCTGTGGAATGGCCTGATCTTCCCATTCCCATTATGTGCCCCTGTGGGATGTGCTGATCTTCACATTCCCATTATGTGCCCCTGTGGAATGGCCTGATCTTCCCATTCCCATTATGTGCCCCTGTGGAATGGCCTGATCTTCCCATTCCCATTATGTGCCTCTGTGGGATGGGCTGATCTTCACATTCCCATTCTGTTTCCCTATGGGATGTGCTGACCTTCACATTCCCATTATGTGCCGCTGTGGAATGGCCTGATCTTCCCATTCCCATTATGTGCCCCTGTGGGATGTGCTGATCTTCACATTCCCATTCTGTGCCCCTGTGGAATGGCCTGATCTTCCCATTCCCATTATGTGCCCCTGTGGAATGGCCTGATCTTCCCATTCCCATTATGTGCCTCTGTGGGATGGGCTGATCTTCACATTCCCATTCTGTTTCCCTGTGGGATGGGCTGACCTTCACATTCCTGTTATTTGCCCCTGTGGTATGGGCTGATCCTCACATTCCCATTATGTGCCCCTGTGGGATGTGCTGACCTTCACATTCCCGTTATGTACCCCTGTGGGATGGGCTGACCTTCACATTCCCGTTATGTTCCAATGTGGGATGGGCTGATCGTCACATTCCCGTTATGTTCCCATGTGGGATTGGCTGACCTTCACATTCCCGTTATGTTCCAATGTGGGATGGGCTGATCGTCACATTCCCGTTATCTGCCTCTGCGTGATTTGATGACCTTCATATTCCCGTTATTTTCCCCTGTGGGATGTGCTGACCTTCACATTCCCGTTATGTACCCCTGTGGGATGGGCTGACCTTCACATTCCCGTTATGTTCCAATGTGGGATGGGCTGATCGTCACATTCCCGTTAGTGCCCCTGTGGGATGGACTGATCTTCCCATTCCCATTATGTGCCCCTGTGGGATGGCCTGATCTTCCCATTCCCATTATGTGCCCCTGTGGGATGTGCTGATCTTCACATTCCCATTATGTGCCCCTGTGGAATGGCCTGATCTTCCCATTCCCATTATGTGCCCCTGTGGAATGGCCTGATCTTCCCATTCCCATTATGTGCCTCTGTGGGATGGGCTGATCTTCACATTCCCATTCTGTTTCCCTGTGGGATGGGCTGACCTTCACATTCCTGTTATTTGCCCCTGTGGTATGGGCTGATCCTCACAGTCCCATTATGTTCCCCTGTGGGATGTGCTGACCTTCACATTCCCGTTATGTTCCCATGTGGGATTGGCTGACCTTCACATTCCCGTTATGTTCCAATGTGGGATGGGCTGATCGTCACATTCCCGTTATCTGCCTCTGCGTGATTTGATGACCTTCATATTCCCGTTATTTTCCCCTGTGGGATGTGCTGACCTTCACATTCCCGTTATGTACCCCTGTGGGATGGGCTGACCTTCACATTCCCGTTATGTTCCAATGTGGGATGGGCTGATCGTCACATTCCCGTTAGTGCCCCTGTGGGATGGACTGATCTTCCCATTCCCATTATGTGCCCCTGTGGGATGGACTGATCTTCACATTCCCATTATGTGCCCCTGTGGAATGGCCTGATCTTCCCATTCCCATTATGTGCCCCTGTGGGATGGACTGATCTTCACATTCCCATTATGTGCCCCTGTGGAATGGCCTGATCTTCCCATTCCCATTATGTGCCCCTGTGGGATGTGCTGACCTTCACATTCCCGTTATGTTTCCCTGTGGGATGTGCTGACCTTCACATTCCCGTTATGTTCCCATGTGGGATTGGCTGACCTTCACATTCCTGTTATGTTCCCCTGTGGGATGTGCTGACCTTCACATTCCCGTTATGTTCCCATGTGGCATGGGCTGATCTTCACATCCCCAATATCTGCCTCTGCGGGATGTGATGACCTTCATATTCCCGTTATTTTCCCCTGTGGGATGTGCTGACCTTCACATTCCCGTTATGTACCCCTGTGGGATGGGCTGACCTTCACATTCCCGTTATGTTTCCCTGTGGGATGTGCTGACCTTCACATTCCCGTTATGTTCCCATGTGGGATTGGCTGACCTTCACATTCCTGTTATGTTCCCCTGTGGGATGTGCTGACCTTCACATTCCCGTTATGTTCCCATGTGGCATGGGCTGATCTTCACATCCCCAATATCTGCCTCTGCGGGATGTGATGACCTTCATATTCCCGTTATTTTCCCCTGTGGGATGTGCTGACCTTCACATTCCCGTTATGTACCCCTGTGGGATGGGCTGATCTTCACATTCCCATTCTGTTTCCCTATGGGATGTGCTGACCTTCACATTCCCATTATGTGCCCCTGTGGAATGGCCTGATCTTCCCATTCCCATTATGTGCCCCTGTGGGATGTGCTGATCTTCACATTCCCATTATGTGCCCCTGTGGAATGGCCTGATCTTCCCATTCCCATTATGTGCCCCTGTGGAATGGCCTGATCTTCCCATTCCCATTATGTGCCTCTGTGGGATGGGCTGATCTTCACATTCCCATTCTGTTTCCCTGTGGGATGGGCTGACCTTCACATTCCTGTTATTTGCCCCTGTGGTATGGGCTGATCCTCACATTCCCATTATGTGCCCCTGTGGGATGGGCTGACCTTCACATTCCTGTTATTTGCCCCTGTGGTATGGGCTGATCCTCACAGTCCCATTATGTTCCCCTGTGGGATGTGCTGACCTTCACATTCCCGTTATGTTCCCATGTGGGATTGGCTGACCTTCACATTCCCGTTATGTTCCAATGTGGGATGGGCTGATCGTCACATTCCCGTTATCTGCCTCTGCGTGATTTGATGACCTTCATATTCCCGTTATTTTCCCCTGTGGGATGTGCTGACCTTCACATTCCCGTTATGTACCCCTGTGGGATGGGCTGACCTTCACATTCCCGTTATGTTCCAATGTGGGATGGGCTGATCGTCACATTCCCGTTAGTGCCCCTGTGGGATGGACTGATCTTCCCATTCCCATTATGTGCCCCTGTGGGATGGACTGATCTTCCCATTCCCATTATGTGCCCCTGTGGGATGGACTGATCTTCACATTCCCATTATGTGCCCCTGTGGAATGGCCTGATCTTCCCATTCCCATTATGTGCCCCTGTGGGATGGACTGATCTTCACATTCCCATTATGTGCCCCTGTGGAATGGCCTGATCTTCCCATTCCCATTATGTGCCCCTGTGGGATGTGCTGACCTTCACATTCCCGTTATGTTTCCCTGTGGGATGTGCTGACCTTCACATTCCCGTTATGTTCCCATGTGGGATTGGCTGACCTTCACATTCCTGTTATGTTCCCCTGTGGGATGTGCTGACCTTCACATTCCCGTTATGTTCCCATGTGGCATGGGCTGATCTTCACATCCCCAATATCTGCCTCTGCGGGATGTGATGACCTTCATATTCCCGTTATTTTCCCCTGTGGGATGTGCTGACCTTCACATTCCCGTTATGTACCCCTGTGGGATGGGCTGACCTTCACATTCCCGTTATGTTCCAATGTGGGATGGGCTGATCGTCACATTCCCGTTAGTGCCCCTGTTGGATGGACTGATCTTCACATTCCCATTAGTGCCCCTGTGGGATGGACTGATCTTCACATTCCCATTGTGTGCCCCTGTGGGATGGAATGATCCTCACATTCCCGTTATGTACCCCTGTGGGATGGGCTGATCGTCACATTCCCGTTATGTGCCCCTGTGGAATGGCCTGATCTTGCCATTCCCATTATGTGCCTCTGTGGGATGGGCTGATCTTCACATTCCCATTCTGTTTCCCTGTGGGATGGGCTGACCTTCACATTCCTGTTATTTGCCCCTGTGGTATGGGCTGATCCTCACATTCCCATTATGTGCCCCTGTGGGATGGGCTGACCTTCACATTCCTGTTATTTGCCCCTGTGGTATGGGCTGATCCTCACAGTCCCATTATGTTCCCCTGTGGGATGTGCTGACCTTCACATTCCCGTTATGTTCCCATGTGGGATTGGCTGACCTTCACATTCCCGTTATGTTCCAATGTGGGATGGGCTGATCGTCACATTCCCGTTATCTGCCTCTGCGTGATTTGATGACCTTCATATTCCCGTTATTTTCCCCTGTGGGATGTGCTGACCTTCACATTCCCGTTATGTACCCCTGTGGGATGGGCTGACCTTCACATTCCCGTTATGTTCCAATGTGGGATGGGCTGATCGTCACATTCCCGTTAGTGCCCCTGTGGGATGGACTGATCTTCCCATTCCCATTATGTGCCCCTGTGGGATGGACTGATCTTCCCATTCCCATTATGTGCCCCTGTGGGATGGACTGATCTTCACATTCCCATTATGTGCCCCTGTGGAATGGCCTGATCTTCCCATTCCCATTATGTGCCCCTGTGGGATGGACTGATCTTCACATTCCCATTATGTGCCCCTGTGGAATGGCCTGATCTTCCCATTCCCATTATGTGCCCCTGTGGGATGTGCTGACCTTCACATTCCCGTTATGTTTCCCTGTGGGATGTGCTGACCTTCACATTCCCGTTATGTTCCCATGTGGGATTGGCTGACCTTCACATTCCTGTTATGTTCCCCTGTGGGATGTGCTGACCTTCACATTCCCGTTATGTTCCCATGTGGCATGGGCTGATCTTCACATCCCCAATATCTGCCTCTGCGGGATGTGATGACCTTCATATTCCCGTTATTTTCCCCTGTGGGATGTGCTGACCTTCACATTCCCGTTATGTACCCCTGTGGGATGGGCTGACCTTCACATTCCCGTTATGTTCCAATGTGGGATGGGCTGATCGTCACATTCCCGTTAGTGCCCCTGTTGGATGGACTGATCTTCACATTCCCATTAGTGCCCCTGTGGGATGGACTGATCTTCACATTCCCATTATGTGCCCCTGTGGGATGGAATGATCCTCACATTCCCGTTATGTACCCCTGTGGGATGGGCTGATCGTCACATTCCCGTTATGTGCCCCTGTGGAATGGCCTGATCTTGCCATTCCCATTATGTGCCCCTGTGGGATGGGCTGATCTTCACATTCCCATTCTGTTTCCCTGTCGGATGTGCTGATCTTCACATTCCCATTATGTGCCCCTGTGGGATGGACTGATCTTCACATTCCCATTATGTGCCCCTGTGGTATGGGTTGATCTTCACATTCCTGTTATGTGCCCCTGTGGTATGGGCTGATCTTCACATTCCCAATATGTTCCCCTGTGGGATGGGCTCACCTTCACATTCCCATTATGTTCCCCTGTGGGATGGGCTCACCTTCACATTCCCATTATGTTCCCATGTGAGATGGGCTGACCTTCACTTTCCCGTTATGTGCCCCTGCAGGGTCCACTGAGCTTCACATTCCTGATTTTGTCCCTGCTGACTCCACTGGCCTCCACGCTTACATTCACATTATGCATCCCTGCAGGGTGTGCTGACCTCCATGCCTACATTTACCATATGTGTCACTGCAGGTTGGGAGCATCTAACTATAAAATCTACCCTTAAATGCCAAAAATATAAAAGTGTCTTAATCTCCAGCACTGATATCTGTTGTTTTGATGAAGGATTAAAAACGCAAAGCAAATTACAAGTATAACTCCGGCCCACACTGTACTTTCTGCACCACTGGAACAGGTAATAAGGGAAACTGTTACTTCAGCAAGGTTCTTCAGTATATTTCTTAGTCATTGCAACTGTACTTCCATGGTGCCCACGGTCACACTTGGGGTAACACAGTCATGAAACTGTCGGTCAGCAATTTATTTATTTATTTTATTTATTTAGAGATACAGCACTGAAACAGGCCCTTCGGCCCACCGAGTCTGTGCCGACCAACAACCACCCATTTATACTAATGCTACACTAATTCCATATTCCTACCACATCCACACCTGTCCCTATATTTCCCTCCCACCTACCTATACTAGGGGCAATTTATAATGGCTAATTTACCTATCAACCTGCAAGTCTTTGGCATGTGGGAGGAAACCGGACCACCCGGAGGAAACCCACGCAGACATAGGGAGAACTTGCAAACTCCACACAGGCAGTACCCAGAATTGAACCCAGGTCGCTGGAGCTGTGAGGCTGCGGTGCTAACCACTGCGCCAGTGTGCCACCCATTTTCGTGCAAGCCCCGAAAAGGGACAATTTTCCCATTCACAATTTTATTCAAAAATCTTTTGGGATGAAAATTTCAAACATTCCTTTGGAACTTTTGTTTCTATTAATGAAAATAATAATATAAGACTTGGTTGTATCTTTTTATACTTTGGGTATGGCGCATTATTTTCATATCTGGGAATAAAAATGTTTATTGGGATTATCCTTGACTAATGTGCGCAACCACAAGTGCTTTACCATTCCGCACAAATATCACACATCAACTTACGTGAAAAGGGATTAAAAATCTAAACATACTCTTTTCCACTTCAATTGTACACACTTTCAAAAAGTGAGCTTGAAGAATGCAATGTCCAGTAAAAAAATTGGGATTATTCTAACACCATCTCTCATCTTTGTGCAAGGATCAAAAATAGTACACAAAATGACAACTAAGCGAGGCTCATTATGCAGTTTGCTATTAATAAGGAATTGTCATCCCTTTGGGATATACAGATTCAGTTATTTTTTTAAATACTTTAGGCAGTAATGGCAAGACCCTTCCCTATAGGCCACAGAGTGGAAAATTACAAAAGCGACACTGTTAATTGTACTTTATTGAAAACAGATGCTAACAATGTGCTAAGTCTTTGAATTTATTCATCTGGGATACTGCTAGCATTTTTAAAGTGCATATTACAAATGCAGGAAATTCTTACATACGCACGGCCATAAATCACTTGAAGCCCACTAACTGTAGGCCAGACTATTCCTTGTCTTTTTGGAAAATCGCTGCACTGTAAAGCAGAGTTTTATAAATTACTTGAAGTTTTGATGATAGTCTATCATTTTTGCCCTTCTACATTTACTGGCAAGTTAGTACTTGAAGTACGATATTACCATCAGTCTCACTGTTACAAAATCTTGTTTGGAATGAAATACTATTGCTATGTTTGACTATTTTTGATTATGAAAGAATAGGTCAGAATAGGCCAGCCTTTAGACATTAATGGTATTAGAGCAGTAACTGTTACCTCTTAAACGCAGATCCATCAAATAAAAACAATTTGTCAAAAATTGATTTAGGAAGGCTACCTAACTATAAATAATGCCCTTGACCACTATAATTGCTATGGGCTGAATTTATCAGCCCTCTAGGGACAGACAGGGTGGCATGGGGGCCCATAAAATGGTGAGGGAAGGCAGAGAATGGAGTGCCCCTCACCTTCCCAATGCCATTCATTTTTTTCAGGGGCGGAGAAGGCTGAGGAAGGCCTTCCTGCCGGGAGACCAATTAAGGCCCTTAAGTGGCTAATTAATGGTCATTTAAGGGTTTCTTGCTGCCACCACTGGTACTTCACCAGTGGGTTGTGGGAGTCCTGCCACATGGGGAGACTGCCCAATAACACCAGGCGGCCTCTCTGTAGGCTGGGACAGCCTCCTACTTCAGCAATCTGTGGCCCACCCTCCTGCCTTCAATAACCACCCCGCCCCACCCACCCCACACCTGGGCCTGCCTGATTGGCCCTGGTAAGACCACCGCACTTACTTCCAGTCAGCTCTGTGGCTGCTCCCAGTTCCAGGCCTCCTGGTGGCGCTGCTGGGGCTGCTGAACTGCCGGCCCTCTGTTTAGCTGACAGCTCTTGGAGAGGGACCCCTGCGCCAAGCAGTTAACTGCCTAAGCACTGTAAAATGCAGCTGGGGGACCCTAGAACAACCAAGGCGGTTTCCCTCACCTTTCTGGCCTGGTGTCAGGACCCCAACCACCTGCCTAAAATCCAGCCCTATGTATTAATACTGCCATCATGATAGTGTACATGATTCAAGGCTGAGCTGCTGGAAGTGTGAAAGCAAGACTTGCATTTATATAGCAATTTTCATGACCACTGGACCTCCCAAAGTGCTTTACAACCAATTAAGTACTTTTGAAGTGTAAGTACTGTTGTAACATAGGAAACACAGCAGCCAATTTGCACACAGCACTGTGATGAAGACCAGATAATCTATTTTTGTGACGTTGATTGAAGGATAAATATTGATCAGGGCACCAGGAATAACTCCCCTGCTCTTATTCAAAATAGAACCATGGGATCTTTTACGTCCACCTGATAACACAGATGGGGCCTCAGTGTTGTGGGGGGAGGGGGGTACAGGTGGGGTGGTAAAACCTATAGCTACTGCCTTGTTCTTTCTATGACCCCATCTCAGATCCTAGAGGTGAGGCTAGTAACATTTTCAGGACAGGTATCTGGGCCTGTAGCAGCAATAGTGAAAACTGTACAGTGCAGGAGCTTGAATCTGACATGCAGCTTCCTGCCCTTTGAGAAGAAAGCCAACGGGTAATCGGACTGAAGATGAAAAGTATATTTTCTTGCCCCTCTCCTAATCCCACACTAACAATTATAGAATTAAATGGTAATTAATTCTTCTGGTTCCCACATGTGGCCAAGACATAGGTGGTATTGAGCTTACTGGTAGCATATTAGGTAGGATCCTTAGGTGGCCCAGGAATGCCCAGCTACTCTCCCCACCCCCCACCCCCCAAACAGCAGCCAGGATTTGGAGGAGGGGCATGAGTTGGGACCTAGGCAGAAGAAGTGTCCAAGCCTCCCTGCTTGATGAACCATCATGAGATGAAAACCTGTCAGAATTGAGTTCTGTCAAAAATTCTGATCCCTCCACCAATCCTACGCCTGGAGTGGAATTTAACATTTAACAAGGCAGCCAAGACTTACTGAGCAAGAGATAGTACTGATTGTGTAAAAGGGCTTCCACTCTTGAAAGCACCATGAACTCATCAAATGTAAAAGCTCAGAAGATATAGCTGTTAGATATAGCTCTTACGTCTAAAGGGGCGAAAGCAGGAACAGGTTACTGAGTTGGATGATCAGCCATGATCATAAAGAATGGCGGAGCAGACTCAAAGGGCCAAATGACCTACTCCTCCTCTTATTTTCTATGTTTCTATGTTTCTAAGAGTCGCCTAAAAACTGAACATTCTCTTGCAAAATAACCTGTCTGGATATCAGAGAAAGATACAGGATGAGCTTTGAGCTTGACTGTAATGCCCTTCATTTTCAAATAGGCTACCAACACTCATTGCAACTGATAATGCAGTCCACATGCAACTCGAGCCTCGCTTATCACTGTTCAAATACACCATACATTTATGCATGCAAGAGGTGATTTGGATCCATAATGCAAAACTAGTTTATCATCATATTTTGACAGCACTTCCAGCATATAATACATGACGCACTGGGAGTTGTATTTACAGGTTCTCCAGTGCCGATAGCTCTTAAAGGGATTCTGGATGTCCTTAAAATTCAGTGAACTGAACACCCTGAGCCTCATACCTCACAGCACACAGCACCACTCACTCCTACAGTGGCAAGCACTAACATGGAAATATCCATTCTGGTTCCAGGACTATTTTTAGTGAATTGCAGGATGAACATAAGAACATAAGAAACAGGAGCAGGAGTAGGCCATTCAGTCCCTTGAGTCTGCTTTGCCATTCAATAACATCATGGCTAATCTGATTATGGCCTTAACTCTAATTTCCTGCTGGCTCTCCATAACCCTTGACTCCCTTGTAGATCAAAAATCTGTCTAACTCAGCCTTGAATATGTTCAATGAACCAGCCCTACTGCTCTCTGGGGAAGAAAATTCCAAAGATTAACGACCTTCTGAGAGAAGAAATTCCTCCTCATCTCCATCTTAAAATGGAGACCCCTTATTTTGAGACTGTGCCCCCTATTTCTAGATTCGCCCATGAAGGAAAACATCCTCTCTCTATCTACCCTGTCAAGGCCCCTCAGAATCTTGTATGTTTCAATAAGATCACCTCTCATTCTTCTAAATTCCAAATAGTATAGGCTCAACCTGCTCAACCTTTCATCATAATACAACCTCTTCATCCCAGGAATCCGCCGAATGAACGTTCTCTGCACTGCTTCCAATGTAAGTATATCTCTCCTTAAGTAAGGAGACCAAAACTGTACACAGTACTCTAGGTGTGATCTGACCAAAGCCCTGTACAGTTGTATCAAGACTTCTCTACTTCTATACTCCATTCCCCTTGCAATCAATGCCAACATTCCACTTGCCTTCCTAATTACTTGCTGTACCTGCCTGCTAACTTTTTGTGTTTCATGTACAAGGACACCTGGATCCCTCTGTACTGCAGCATTCGGCAGTCTCTCTCTATGTAAAAAATATTCTCCTTTTCTATTCTTCCTGCCAAAGTGGACAACGTCACATTTGCCCACAATATATTCCATCTGCCAAAATTTTGCCTTCTCACTTAACCTATCTATATCTCTGCGGTGGCACTGTCGCTGCCCGCCTCTGATTGGCCAGCAGCTCTGCAAGTGCGGGTCTTCCAGTGACAGGGTCCTTGATCCCATGGAAGGCCTGCTGCTGTCCAGTTAAGTGCCTGATTGGCACTAAATTTGGTGGGCCTTCAGTAGAGGAGTCGACATGAGTATCTCAGCGTCGGTTTCTCCGGATGTTGAGACACCCTTTTTGTCTCCTCACAACTTGCTTTCCTACCTATCTATGTATCATCAGATAATTTGGCTACAATACACTTGGTCCCTTCATCCAAGTAATTAATATAGATCGTAAATAGTTGAGGTCCCAACACTGATCCCTAATCACTGATCCAAAAGTTGTCAACCTGAAAATGCCCCTATTATCCCGACTCTCTCTTTCTTGTTAGCCAATCTTTTATCTATGCTAATATATTACTTTAGACACCATGAGCTCTTATCTCGTGTAGTAACCTTTTATGAGGTACCTTATCAAATATCTTTTGGAAATCCAAATACAATACATCTACTGGTTCCCCTTTATCCACTCTGTTAGTTACATCCTCAAAGAACACTAATAAATTTGTCAAGCACAATTTCCCTTTCATAAACCATGCTGACTTAGTCTGATTGCATTATGATTTTCTAAATATCCTGCTACTACTTCCTTAATAATGGATTCTAGCATTTTCCCAATGACAGATGTTAGGCTAACTGGCCTATAGCTTCCTGCTTTCTGTTGCCCTACTTTCTTGAACAGAGGTGTTACATTTGCGGTTTTCCAATCCACTGGAATCTTTCCAGAATCTAGGGAATTTTGGAAGATTACAAACAATGCATCCACTATCTCTGCAGCCTATGAAGCACCTGATGAAGCATTCAATTAGATTTTATGACTATTGCAGTCTTTGGGCTCATTATGCACGATCGGCTTATCAAGAACAAAAGTAGGCCTCAGGCTGCCATGCTTGATAATCTAAGGAGCCAGCACCAAATGCACAATAATGCACTGGCCTTCAGGTATTAATTCCACTGTCTAGACTCAAGGATTAAGGATAACCACTTTGATAAAATATCCAAGAGTTGCCAATGTTTATGGAATCATATCACAGTAAGATACAGGGTTGGGAAGGGAGAAAATGGAGATAGAAGAAGATAAAACTTTTAGTTTTGTTTTTAAATGTTAAAATAGTAAAAATAAAACTGACAAGAGTTCATCTGTTGTGGATTGTAAAAAAAAAGCAATCAGTGGTGCAAGATCCAATCTCGAAAAAAATCTGGTTACTTTACCCCATTAGACATATGCCTTTTTAAGTTATGGCACAATTATTCCACAATCCACTATACTCTAAATGCCCCCATTTGTCATTTCAATTATGCAGAGAGATTTACGAGGCCATTTCCCCATAACCCATTTATGAAATTAAACTTATTCCATAGTTATCCATTTACTGTGGTTTCTTCTGTACATTGGTTTAACGACATGTAGCCTTGCCAGTTATACCCACAAGCTAGAAGAGTTTTTAATATAGTTCATCAATATTACTCCATTAATGACATTATGTGATTATGTTGCAATTGTCTATTTAGTAAGGAAGACAAATCTTTACTTAGAATACCCATAAAATGACAGGCATCAGAGAACCCCCAGATATGAAAAGAGCAACATGTTTTCTGTTTGTACCATTGTATTTTTCTTAAAATAATAGTACTCAGGGACATTTACTGCTGATGGACAATATCATAAAGAGAATACAATCAAAAAAATAAGGGAGACTATTTTGTGGAAAGGGTGTCAAGTGGGCACAGCACAAATAAGACATGTCTTTTTTATATTCATTCTTGGGATGTGGGTACTACTGGCATCTATTGCCCATCCCTAATTGTCCTTGAGAAGCTGTTGGTGAGCCGCCTTCCTGAGTTGCTGCAGTCCAGGTGGTGTAGGTACACCCATAGTGTTAATAGGGAGGGAGCTGCAGGATTTTGACCCAGTGATAATAAAGTAACAGCAATATATTTCCAAGTATGTGACTTGGAGGTGGTGGTGTTTCCATGCCCTCCTGCTCTTGTTCTTCTAACTGGTAGAGGTTATGTGTTTTGGAGGTGCAGTCAAAGAAGCCTTGGTTTCAATGCATCTTGTAGATGGGTATACACTGCTGCCATGGTGCACCGGTGGTGGCCATTTCAATGAATGTTTAAGGCGGTGAATGGGATGTCAATCAAGTGGGCTGCTTTGTATTGGATAGTACAGATTTTCTTGAGTGTTGTTGGAGCTGCAATCATCCAGGCAAGTGGAGAGTATTCCATCACACGACTGAATTGTGCCTTGTAGATGGTGGACAGGCTTTTGGAGACAGGAAATGAGTCACTCGCTGCTGATACCCAGTCTCTGACCTGCTCTTGTAGCCACAGTATTGATATGGATGGTCCAGTTAAGTTTCTGTTCAATAGTGACTCTCAGGATGTTGATGGTGGGGGATTTAGCGATGGCAATACTGTTAAATATCAAGGGGAGGTGGTTAGCTTCACTCTTGTCGGACTAGTCATTGCCTGGCACTTGTGTGGTGTGAATGATAGTCATTGCCTGGCACTTGTGTGGTGTGAATGTTACTTGCTACTTATCAGCGCAAGCCTGAATGTTGTCCAGGTCTTGCTGCATGAGGGTACAGACTGCTTCATTATCTGAGGAGTTGCGACTAAAGGCAAATACTGTGCAATCATGAAGGTCATTGATGAAGCAGCTGAAGGTGATTGGGCCTAGAACACTACCCTGAGGAACTCCTGCAGTGATGTCCTGGGGCTAAAGGTGGCAAACATAACTCTGCAGTCAAGTAAGGACAAGTAAGGAATATCTTTCTTTGTGCTTGATATGACTCCAGCCAGTGAAGGGTTTTCCCCCAAATTCCTGTTTAGAAGTCTGGTTTTAGGCCATGATTTTGGGGCTAACTGGTGATTGCCATGATTTAAACATACCTGCAGACTCTAAGCTAAACATCTGCAGGCTTAGCATTCAAGGGCTGGTAGGCACAGAGGAGTATATATAGGCCGGAATTTTATGCTGGGTGGACGGGAGCCGGGCTCAGACATAAATGTTGGTGCCAAACCCGCTTCCACCCAGCCTGGGGATCCGTAAAATACGGCCAATCAGCAGGCCGGAAGCTCTTAATCTCAGCAGCGTCATTGGGAGCAGTGGCCACTGCTGGGACTGCAGCCCAGCTGACCGAGGAGGATACCAAGGAGCCGGGACTGAAGGTAAATTTGGGTTGCCTCACCAGGAAAATCAGTCATTCCCTGGTGAGGCTAGGGTGGTCATTTGGGGGGAGGGGGGGCGTCTTGGATCCCAGGGTTGGGATGGGAGGCGGGGGAGGCGCTCAATCAGGCACCTTGTGCCCGATTGCCAGGCCCCCTCCCGGGGTGCGGAAAGGCCGGCAGCTATAGCGGGCGGCCCTTCACGTCCCCGGCACACCCGCTTGCCATGAGTAAAATACCCGTGGAGGTGGGCGAGGGCCCTTAAGTGGCCGTTAAGTGGCCATTAAGGGTCTTGATTGGCCTCGGGCGGGCGGGCGGGCGGCTTCTCACCCTCCGCCGGACCTCCGTAAACTTGGTCGGAGACGGAATCGGGGCGGTTAGGCCTCCCGGAGCCTGCCGCTCAATTTTACGCCGCCCCCACGCCACCACCCGACCCGCTAGGGCGGTGTAAAATTCCGGCCATAGTTTCCATGCACCCACTTCCACTGAAGGTGTGGAATGTGTTGGTTGACACACAATGGGACATTTCAGGATGACTCAGGGACCAAGGGAGATGGCGCACAGGTCCTCGGGAGCAGGACCGGAGGTCCTGGTGGCAGAGGTCCAGAGGAGGATGGATGTCCTGTACCTGCAGGGAGAAAGAAGCCTACCTTGCCCTCTTGTCACTCTCTCCTGCAGCAGCTGATGCTGCTCTGCTTGGCCTCAGAAGAACATAAAAGCATAACAAATAGAAGCAGAAGTCCGCCATTCAGCCTGTAGAGCGTGCTCCGCCATTCAATAAGATCATGATTGATCTTCTACCTTAACTCCATTTTCCTGCCCTATCCCTTGATTCTGTTAGTATCCAAAACTCTACTGATCTCTGTCTTGAATATACTCAACAACTGAGCATCTACAGCTCCCTGATGTAGAGAATTTCAAAGGTTTACAATCCTTTAAGTGAAGAAACTCCTTTACATCTCATTCCTAGATGCTCAGTCCCTTATTCTGAGATCCCCCAGGCAGGGGAAACATATTCTCAGCATCTACCCTGTCAGGCTGCTTGAGAATTTTATGTTTCAATAAGATCACCTCTTAATCCGCTGAACTGTAAGGAATATAGGCCAAATCTGCTCAATCCCTCCTCATAGGACAATCCCCTCATCCAAGGAATCAATATAATGAAGCTTCATTGCATTCCCACTAAGGCAAGTATATTCTTCCTTCGGTAAGGAGACCAAAACTGCACTGTATTCCAGGTGTGGTATCACCAAGGCCCTCTATAATTGCAGCAAGACTTCTTTACTCTCATGCTCCAATTCCTTTGTAATAAGGACTAATATTCCATTTGCTTTCCTAACTGCTTGCTGTTCCTGCATGTTAACTTTCTGTAATTCCTGTATAAGCACACCCAGGTCCTTCTGACTACCAACATTTCCCAGACTTGCACCTTTGAAAACATATTCTGCTTTTCAATTTTTTCTTACCTAAGTGGATAACTCCATATTATCTGTCAAGTTCTTGCTCACTCACGTAACCTGCCTATATCCCTTTGCATCCTCCTCACAGCTTACTTTTCCAACTAACTTTGTATTATCAGCAAATTTGAAGACATTATACTTGGCTCCCACATCTGAATCTTTGATATAAATTTTAAGTAGCTGAGGCCCAAGTGCTGATCCTTGCAATACTCCACTAGTTACATCTTGCAAATCCAAAAAAGACCCGTTTATTCCTACTCTCCATTTTCTGTTCATTAACCGATCCTCAATCCATGCCAATATATTATCCCCAATCCCACGATCCCTAATTTTGTACAATAAACTCTTGTATGGCACCTTATCGAATGCTTTTTGCAAGTCCAAATACAGTACCTTCACTGGTAGCCCCCCTATCTACCCTGGTAATTACACGCTCAAAACATTATAACAGATTTGTCAAGCATGATTTCCCTTTCATACATCCTTGTTGACTCTGCCCAACCATATTATGATTGTCCAAGTGCCCTGTTACTATGTCCAAAATAATAGATTTTTAGCATTTTCCCTACTACTGATGTCAGGCTATCTGACCTATAGTTCCCTGTCTTCTCTCTTCCTCCCTACTTGAATAGCAGGGTTACATTTGCTAGCTTCCAACACACGGGGATTGTTCTCGAATCTAGGAAATTCTGGAAGATCAAAAACAATGTATCCACTATACTCGTATTCTTTTGGGCCTCCTTATCTCGAGAGACAATGGATACGCGCCTGGAGGTGGTCAGTGGTTTGTGAAGCAGCGCCTGGAGTGGCTATAAAGGCCAATTCTGGAGTAACAGGCTCTTCCACAGGTGCTGCAGAGAAATTTGTTTGTTGGGGCTGTTGCACAGTTGGCTCTCCCCTTGCGCCTCTGTCTTTTTTCCTGCCAACTACTAAGTCTCTTCGACTCGCCACAATTTAGCCCTGTCTTTATGGCTGCCCGCCAAAAACAATGTATCCACTATACTCGTATACACCTCCTTTAAAACCCAAGGATGTAAGCCATCAGGCCCAGGGGGTTAGTTGGTTTTTAATCCTATTAATTGCTCCAGTACTACTTCTTTACTAATACTAATTTCTTTAAGCTCCTCATTCTTGCTAGCCCCTTGATACCCCACTATTTCAAGAATTTTTTTGTGTCTTCTACTGTGAAGACAAAGCAATTGTTTAATGCCACTACCATTTCCTTATTCCCCATTAAAATCTCTTCTGTCTCTGCCTATGAGGCATCCATATTTACTTTCGCTGAATCTCTTCCTTTTTGCATACCCATGGAAACTTTTATGATCTGTTTTATGTCTCTTGCCAGTTTACTCTCATATAGTATTTTCTCTCTCTTCAGCAATTTCTTTGTCATCCTTTGATGAATTTTAAAATTATCCCAATCTTCAGGCTTACTAATCTTTTTGGCAACATTAGAAACCGCTTACTTTAATCTAATACGATCTTTAACTCCTGTTAGCCACAGTTGGACTACCTTTCCTTGGGGTTTTATTCCTTAAAGGAATCTATATTTGTTGCAAATTATGAATTACTTCTTAAAATGTTTGCCATTGCTAATCTACCATCGTATCTTTTAATATAGTTCCCCAATCTACCTTAGCCAACTCACCCCTCACATCTTTGTAGTTTGCTTTTTCAGATTTAAGACACCAGTTTCGCACTTAACTAAGTTTCTCTCAAACTCAATATAAAATTCCATTATATTATGATCACTGTTCCCAGAGGCTCCTTTACTATAAGGTTATTAATTAACTCCATCTCACTGCAAAATACTAGATCTAAAATAGCCTGATCCCTAGTTGGTTCCTCAACATAGTGATCTAGAAAACTATCTTGTATGCATTCCATGAACTCGTCCTGCACATCATTACTGCAAATTTGGTTTGTCCAGTCTTTCTGAAGATTAACACCCCCTATGATTATTGTATCACCCTTGTTTCATGCACCTCTACTCTAATTTATTGAATTTCTGAGAACAATTATGATAGCGTTTTGATGAAATCTTGACAAAGTGTCCTAGAAATTCTCCTGATGTGTCACAAATACAGTGTAATCAGTCCATCCCCAGCAACAAATGAAGAATGAAAGCTGAACATTACTTTAAATAGTTCTGGAAATCCTCAGCAATGTCTTGCTTCCTTTTGTTCAGCTAGTCACTGTTAGGAGAGGAGAATGGTATGCAGCCTCTCTAATGAGTTCGAGCAAGCAATTTAAATGCACAACCAACAGTTAAAATTTCACCAACATTGTAGAATCCTGACTTTTAAATATTAATGAGGCTCACACCTGTCTGTGGCAGGCACTTCTCCTGAAACTGCAAACAAACAACACAGATACAATGATGGCAGGCGGGAGTTTATCAGAAGTGCAGCAGGAAACACCCGACTGACAGTTTAAACACCAGACCACTATATTCCTGCCAGGTGTTGCACGCTTAGAATGGGGGTTATGATGAGACCAGATCAATCTTCTAAGTCTAGACTTTCAACTGGTTCAAGCTCTAAAACTTATCTTCAGCCAAAGAAAACCCTGTTTTACAATAATTCTCCTGACTCCAAAGTGAACTCCACGAGTTAGAAGAAGAAACAACAAGATAAATATGATGGAGTATGAATCGTTCAATTCTTTGATTGTAACACTCAAATGGTGTGTCTAAATTGCAGACAGCTTTGTTTATTTAATTAGCAGGAGGATATTTTGCATAAAGGACTTTTCTTTCCAGTGGTGAATATGCTGGACAATTTACTGACAAGCATTTTTGACTTACACATGCAAATTGCTTTCTGGCCTCTTGTTAAAAACATTGGCGTATTGAAACAATCATCTGCTGTCTTTAATCATACGACTAAAGACCTGCATTTATATATGTTTTTCACAACCTCAGAAAGTCATAAAGAACTTTACAGACAATGAAGTACTTTTGAAGTGTAGTCATTGTTGTAATGTAGGAAAAATGATAGCCAATTTGAGCATAGCTCTTAAAAACAGCAATGAGATACTAACCAGATAATCTATTTTAGTGATTTTGGGTGACAGATAATTATTGGCCAGGACATTGGTGAGAACACCCCTGATCTGCTTTGAATTGTACCAAGGATCTTTTATGTCTACCTTAAGAATGTAGATAGGGCTTTGTTTAACATTTGCTGCGAAAGACAGCACCAACCATGCAGCATTCCCTCAGTATTGCATTGAAGTTTCAGCCTCAGTTCTGTGCTCAAGTCTCTGGAATGGGAAGAATCCATAACCTTCTGATTCAGAGGTGAGCAAGCATAATGCAGAAAGTAATATGCAAATTGTTCGGGGAACAATTTATAAGCAATCTGCCATCTTAACCAAAAAACATGAGACTTTATTTGATTTGGAAAAGTTGACATCTCCAAAAGTGTAGGTTTGGCATCTACTGAGTTAAAAGCAAGTCTTATGGAAGTTATTTTGAAAGCTGTTGGCCTGCTTTCTTTGATATAGAAGATTGCATGGGAGCTAAAAACAGAGACTGAACCTACAGTGTAGTTACACGATTTTTGTTCATCAATTTAACAGAATCATTTAAACAAAATCAGAACCCATGCTCATTAAAGGTAATTAAATTATAATAGACAGACATTTTCTTTCCTATCTGTTATACTTACATTGTACTCTTAGAATTTGAAAATTGTTATGCTCTATGAAAGTATTTGGGTATAAATACACATGACAGTGAGCGCAGAATATACTTTTGAGAGATAATACAGTACTAGGAACCCTGAAAATTTAAGAGTAAGTCAAAAGCAGTTTTTATACCAAAAAAGTGAGAAATATAAGATTAAGTAGAAAAGTTAAACAAAAGGCAATACCAAAACAAAATGAGAAAGAAGGGAAAATGAAATAGGTCAACAGGATAACCAAAAATGATTTACATTTTAAGTGAAAATTGTCTTAAATGCATATTTAACTTGAATAGGGGTGATATTACATTAATAAGGATGTTTAACCATTATCAATAGTTTTATAATTGTACTATTTTCAGTGTCACACCACATGAATTAAAATATACTCACAACCCATTGGGACAGGAGGACAAGAATCAGATCGGTCAGCACTATAATTGTTAAAATGAAATAAATACAGACCATACAATGGTGTTGTAGTGTGTATCAAGCATGCTGTGCAGTGGAAGACAAGATGCAGAAAAATAACTTGTTTGAAGTGAAGTGTATTAAAGGAATGTTTTTACTTTCTTAATTGAATGCAGAATTGCAATACAATGAGTTTAGAATTGATTTCAGTGGTTATGGGGCCAGAGAAGATTTGGCTGCAGTGCTGAAGGCTTGTGCTCCAGAGCTAGCTGTGTCCCGAGCCAAGCTATTCCAGCAAAACTACAACACTGGCATCTACCCTGTTATGAGTGCTTCCACTTTTTCTTTCTTAAATTTTGAGAATTTGTGTTATAAAACTGAAAAAGATTCCATGATGCTGGAACTTTGTTTTTTTTTGAGGGAGATCATCAGAAGGTTTGGACTGAGTTTGAATTATAAACAATTACTGGAAGGCACCTGTTTTCAATAATCCAGCAGGGTTATTTTTGACCTGGGGAAATGTTTACAAAGGAGTGACAGGCCAAGATTTATGGCTGTCAGGAGACTTGACTTCTGGAATGTTTTCAGTTTCAATTTGAACTGTTAAAAAGTCAATTGGGGTTTTGCCTGCAACAGAAGAAGAACAGCTCAGTTCTCTCTCTCTCTTGAAAAGAAATCCTGCATCCAGTGTTTCAGATTCCTATTTCCTTTTTTATTTGAAGAAACCCTGCATGTTTAAAGAAACCTTGCATGTTGAATGTGTGGGAACTGAAACCTTGTTGCTGTATTTTTGCTGTAAGACCTATTTGGAGCCTCCGAAGTTGCATCTCTTGGAAAGCCTACCCATGCTGATCTTCAACATCACTTGAAAAGAACTGTTCTAGGAAGATCTGAGTGATGGTCACCAATATGCATTTGCAACGCCAAACCAAAACAAAGGATATCTTTCCATACCTTCTTTTCAGAATAAGTGTTTTTTTTCCCTTCTGTTTTCTTTGTAAAAGCCAGAACCAAAGATCCTTTTTATTTTCCTGGTTAACCGGTATGTATGTATGTGTGTGTGTGTGTGTGTATGAGGGGCCAAGATAAATAAGATGCTTTAATATTTCAATTTGTGCATGTATGTTTTACTTCATTATTGGTTAAGACTGTTTTTATAAAAACTGATAATTTTGTTGCTTAGTAAAGAAACCTGTTTTATTCTGGGGAAAATTGAGTATATGATTGACTGTATTGGTAAGTGGGAAAATGTAATTTAAAATTGTATTTGTTTATTTATATTCATTCGTGGGTTGTGGGCATCGCTGGCCAGGCCAGCATTTATTGCCCATCCCTAATTGCCCTTGGGAAGGTGGTGGTGAGCTGCCTTCTTGAATCGCTGCAGTCCATGTGGGGTAAGTACACCCACAGGTCTGTTAGGAAGGGAGTTCCAGGATTTTGACCCAGCGACAGTGAAGGAACAGTGAAATAGTTCCAAGTCAGGATGGTGTGTGACTTGGAGTGGAACTTGCAGGTGGTGGTGCTCCCATGTATTTGCTGCCCTTGTCCTTCTAGTTGGTAGAGGTCACTGGTTTGGATGGCGCATTGCTGCAGTGCATCTTGTAGATGGTACACACTGCTGCCACTGTGCTTTGGTGGTGGAGGGAGTGAATGTTTGCAGATGGGGTACCAATCAAGCAGGCTGCTTTGTTCTGGATGGTGTTGAGCTTCTTGAGTGTTGTTGGAGCTGCACCCATCCAGTCAAGTGGAGAGTATTCAATCACACTCCTGACTTGTGCCTTGTAGATGGTGGACAGGCTTTGGGGAGTCAAGAGGTGATTTAATCGCCGCAGGATTCCTAGCCTCTGACCTGCTGTTGTAGCCACGGTATTTATATGGCTACTCCAGTTCAGTTTCTGGTCAGTGGTAGCCCCTAGGATGTTGATAGTGGGGGATTCAGTGATGGTAATGCCATTGAATGTCAAGGGTAGATGGTTAGATTCTCTCTTCTTGGAGATGGTCATTGCCTGGCACTTGTGTGGCGCGAATGTTACTTGCCACTTATCAGCCCAAGCTGGATATTGTCCAGGTTTTGCTGCATTTCTACACAGACTGCTTCAGTATCTGAGAAGTCACGAATGGTGCTGAACATTGTGCAATCATCAGCGAACATCCCCACTTCTGACCTTATGATTGAAGGAAGTCATTGATGAAACAGCTGAAGATGATTGGGCCTAGGACACTACCCTGAGGAACTCCTGCAGTGATGTCCTGGAGCTTAGATGGTCAACCTCCACCAACTACAACCAATGCGTTTGGTGTAATGGCAGGCCTGCCAGAAAGCCTGTTGTCACTGTCAAGGAGCATAGACGAGTCCGGTTCCAACTTGGCACAGGTCTTCATGCAAAGCTTGAAGCCCATCCTTTCCAGTGTGGAAGTGAGAATGCTTGCAGACCCAACCATGATGTCCGATGTCTCAGCTTCCATTACAGCACGGGCAGAAGCTGCCCAATGTTTAAGTGCGACAGTGGAAGCTCAGCTGAGGTCATGAAATCTCAACTTGTCACCATGCAAGCCCAGCTTGGTGCCATGCAGGCTCAGACTGCTGTCTTCATGGCTGTGAATACCAGTGCTCAAAGGGGCTTTCAGGGTCTCACAGCAGTCCAACCATCTCTTCTCCAGCAGATTTCTAGAATTGCTGTGGCACGACTTCAGGGGTGTAGCGGTGGCTTCAGGGAACCCGGTGTGTCCTCTTGTGAAGATAGCATTCATTCTCCAACTACAGTCACTCCTCCCGTGCCCTTTCTGTTGCCTGTCAGTCAGCCAGCCCAGTCTCTTGCTGCCCAGAGCTGTTCAAGGTCAACCTGCAAGATTGTCTGCTTCTCCCCCACTGAAAGCAGCAGCCTTTCACCAGTCAGACTGCAGCCACAGGAGGAGCACTGCTTAGGAGCATTAGGACAGGAAAAAGCACCCACAGGACAGGCACTAAGGGAATGTACAAGTGTGATTAGTTGAGTATTTTATGGAGTGTTGGTTATGTTGTTCGATAAAGTTGGCTCGAAATGGTTGTTTTGTTTATTTCAGCATTATGGCCAAGAGAAAGCTGTGATGGTCCATAGAGAACGATGATAAGGTGGAAAACTGTTGAACAACAGGAATCTGGAGTTTTATTCAGAGAAATTGAAGTCTGATGATGTGCTCACGGACAGCCTGTCTGGAATATGGATGTGCTGGCTGTGTCCTCCCTGCCTCATCCTCCCTATCTTCCTGAGATGCTCAGCGAACCCATGGTGGTGAAGGTTGTGCCCTCATGATGGTCAGGTTGTGGAGGATGCAATAAACCTTGATGAATCAGGACACCCGCTCCGGCGAGTACTGGAAAGCTCCTCTTAAGTGATCAAGGCAGTGGAACCATTTTTCAACAGCCCAGTGGTCTGCTCGATGATTTTCCTCATGACAGCATGACTCTCATTATATTACTGTGGCCACATATGGTTGGGTAGCTGATGGGAGTCATCAGCCAGGTGTAGAGTGCTTAGCCCTTGTTACCAAGCAGCCACACTCTGGTTCAATACAGTGGCTGAAAGATTGCTGGAACAGCGGACTGGCACAGGATGAACAAATCATGATGGCTGCCAGGATAGTGAGCGTTAGCGGCATGATATTCTGGATATAGTCACACAACAACTACACATTGAGTGAGTGGTACCTTTTGTGGTTTCAGTATATCTCACCATTGAGAGGCAGCGCCCGCAAGGCCACGTGTATGCAGTTGATGGCACCCTGCACCATTAGGAAGCCCGTTATCCTGGCAAATCAATGTGTGCACTCCTCCTGCTCCTAACTGTTTAGAGAGAAGACAATGAAGTTCCTTCTCCCGGTGAACAGAGTCTTTGAAGCTCCCAGATGGATGGATGGTGAACTATGCGATGTTTGCTATGTCGCCGGCTCCAGCTTGGAATGATCGACTGACAAAAAGAAAAAATCAGAGCCACGGTCACCTTGATGGCCTTTGGCAATGTCCTGCTGTGAAGCTGCAGGTCTGGTTCCAAAAGGTGGCACAGTTCCTTGACCATGTCTTGATGAAGCGCAGGTGGTGCACACCCTACTGCTGGCTTAGGTGAAGTTAGGAGAAGTGCTCCCTGAAGGCTTTAGGTGGGTCATGTCTCCTGCTGACAGCCCTTCTCCCCATTCTCTTCCTCCCTCTGTGGACTTCTTGTTTTCTTTGCTGCTTCTGCTCCATCTCTCTCTGATGCTGCAGCTCAAGGGGCACTGCAACTTTAGTCCCTGTGACTAGGAGCAAGTGATGTACTCAGAGGCCTAGAAGGAGCAGTCAATGCCTTCCCGAAGTCCAGCACCACTCCTTGCAGACTTTACCAACTTCTATCAACCCCTCCAAACACGAGTACATCCACAAACTCAGCAAGAGCCAATGGAAAGTAATAAGCAACTAACCTATAAGTTGGATGAAGATGCCTTTAAATAGCACTGGTGTAGGGGGAGATTGCTCATGCTGTTAAATGCATGATCAGCTGTGCGTGTTTAAAAGAGGGTGTTAACTGGACCGGTGAGGTCGAAAATGGCAATTCGGGTGCCAAATCAGCATTACACAATGAATTGACATCACAATTTACTTACACTGCATACTTACGGTGCACACACATAACACCCTGACAGCATGAGGGTGTTCAGTGTGAGCCGCACCAAAAGTGGGTGGGAGCGGCACTGATGCCATTTTTCTCCAAAGCCAGCAGGTGGAGTGCCAAAACTACTCTAGCTACAGAGCCGAATTTTGCGGCCAATATGAATGAGCCATTTTAATGTTCTTGTCAGTATCAGGAATTACTTGTTCAAAAATGCTCTGTTATATATGTTCTATATTGTTATACTATCTGTAAAGTGTTAGGAACTCATTAGCTATGAACTAGTTGTTATGTGTAAGTGTTCCAGTAGGGGGCCACATTCGCAGCTGCACTGGGGAATCATCTTACAAGTAACACAAGCACCAGGTGAATCAGGTGTAGAGACAGAGCATGGTGCTGAATAAACAAGACTGAATAAACAAGCCTTTTCCAAGTTTAAAGGGTGATTCTTTCCAACATCTGGGAACCAGAAAACAACAAAAAGATGAAACATGGTGGCAGTGACTGTCTGTGAGTAAACCTAGAACATTTTTAAAAGCATCAGATTGAGAAAAGTTACCCAAATTAGTGCCAGAGAGAGAGAAAGAAAAACTGAATGACTCATGCGAAAACTCTAAAAAAAAATGAAGTGCCAGCCAGGACAGAAATGAATGCACTGCTACAGCCCATCATGAATTGGGAAGCTGATGATGTCGTAGAGACATTTGAGAAGCTTAAACAAAAGTGCAATTTGACATTCAGTAGTTTCCTAAAGGGCACGAGTGAAGAGAAGAGGGTCAGCTATATCCTTCTGTGGGTTGGAGATAAAGGATTAAATTTATTTGACAGCTGGGACCTAAGCAAAGAGGAAAGCAGAAACCCAGACAAAATTTTTGAAAGATTCAGCGCCCATCTCCAGCCAAAATCAAATCATCAGATATACCAATATGAATATCAAAGCCTCAGACAGGAACTAGGTGAGCCTATTGACAATTCTGTAGCAAGATTGAAAAATGCAGCCAGAAAATGTAAATTTAAGGACACAGATGAAAGGCTAATAGATCAGCTCATTTGGGGTTCTGCACATCCTGAAGTACAGAAAGCTCTAACCAGACAAGCTCACAATATCGTAGGCTGTAGACACTGCCGGAGCACATGAAGCCATGAGCAGACAGATGAAGACTCTGACCTCCCAAATGGCTAGCCTTCAGTTAAGCCAAGTGATAGGCAGCAGGGTTGATGCAGTGAAACAACAACTAAAGAATGTACATCAAACAGAGAGAAAGACGTGTAGGAGCTGTGGACGACCACATGAATTGACAGATAGAAGGAAATTTCCCGCATGTGGATCAATCTGCAGAGCTTGCGGAAAGACTAATCACTGGGAAAAGACAAGAAGGTGGTAGACGAGTCATCAGAGCCAGAGTAACAGGGTGAAGGAACAGCGAAAGAAACCATAACATCCATACCCTGGAAGATGGTGATGGGTATATCTATCATCATAGACATAGGAACCATAGAATTGCACGAAATGTCTGGATGTGACTGTTCCCATAGAAAAGAAATTCACACAACCATTCAGATCAGGAAGAGGCTGAGAAATAAGCCCACAACGATAAATCTGAAGGTGAACATTGATGCTGGAGTGTAGAGTAACATCATCCCACTCAGACGATACCAGAAGATCTTTCCTGGAAATTTGGAGCAAAATGGTTAACCAAAGGAAGGTGCTCTGAAACCAAACAACAACATGCTAAGAGCATAATGGGGAACTGAGATTCGACAGCTAGGAACAACCCAAATCAGAGGGACACACAAAGGAAAAGATGTTAACTGTATGTCTTACGTCACAGAAACAGATGGTCCAGCTATCCTGGGGTTGAGCAGTTGTGAAGAGTTGCAGATTATCTCAGTAAACCATGAGGTGAAGGAGGTGACACTGAGGGTTGAAGATAGTACACCCGTTGAAAAGCGCCCTCTGATCAGAAGCAAAGAAGATCTGGTACAAATGTACCCAGAGTGTTTTGATGAGACGGTTGGATGCTTCAAAGATTTTGAGTATCATCACATTGACCCAGCGATGAAATCAGTGATTCATCCCCCATGTAAAGTACCAGTAGATCTAAAAGGAAAGCTTGAAAGAGAGCTCCAAGAAATGGAAGAAAAGAATGTGATTGCCAGAGTCAGAGAGCCTACAGATTGGGTAAATTCCATCGTGGTGAGAGAGAAGCCAAATGGACAGCTAAGAATTTGCCTAGATCCCAAAGATCTTCACCAAGCAATAAAGAAGGATCACTACCCTATTCCAACATTGGAAGAAATCACACCAGCATTGGCAGGCGCTAAAGTTTTCAGCAAGCTTGATGCCAAAAATGGCTACTGGAATGTGAAGCTAGATGCAGAATCTTCACTGTTGACAACATTCAACACATCCTTTGGACGGTACAAATTCCTGTGTCTACCCTTTGGCCTCAAAGTGAGTCAGGATGTGTTCCAACAGAAAGTAGACGAGACATACAGGGGATGCAAAGGAGCAGTCGACATAGCTGATGATATCCAGATATATGGTGTAGATGAAAAAGATCATGACAACCATCTACATGAAGCCATGGAGAGAACCAAGAAAGCTGGGATTAAGCTAAACGCAGACAACTGCATTGTGAAAGTGACAGAATGCCAGTTCTTCGGAATGGTGTACACACCTGATGGAGTTACGTCGAGCCCTGAAAGAATCTCAGTCATTTCAGGCATGGAAGCTCCAAGAGATAAGAGAGAGTTGAGAAGTTTCATTGGTTTGATACAATACTTGAGCTCCTTTATTCTGCAAGTGTCAGAACACACAGCAAACCTGCGGGAGCTGATGAAAGAAGATGTAGAGTACCAGTGGTCAGAGTCACATGACAGGAGTTTCAACAAACTCAAAAAGGTAGTATGCAAGTAGACAAGTCTGTCATACTACGACAGAAAGAAACCTGTCACTCTGCAAGTAGATGCTTCCACAAAAGGACTGGGAGCAGCCCTGGTACAAGTGGGAAAGCCAATAGCATTTGCGTCCAAAGCTCCGACATCAGCCGAGACAAGATATGCCAACATAGAGAGAGAGCTTTTGGCAGTCGTGTATGGATGTGAGAAGTTCCACACATATCTGTATGGGAGGAAGTTCATAGTGGAGAGTGATCATTGTCCACTGGAGCAGATCTACAAGAAAAATCTATGTCAAGCACCAGCAAGACTGCAGAGGTTATTCCTGAGGCTTCAGAGTTATGATTTCACACTGAAATATAAGCCAGGAAGAGAAATGGTGCTGGCAGACACCCTATCTTGGTTGTCACCACAGGAGAAACAAGAAATAGAAGATCTAGGCATAAAGATTCATCACCTAGTGAATGTAACACCACTGAAACTGAGTCAAATTAGAGATGAGACCAGCACAGACGAGGAGTTACAAATGCTATCTCAGCAAGTGATCCAGGGATGGCCTGATAGGATACAGCACACACAGATAGCAATACGGCAGTACTGGTCTATCAGAGATGACATCTCACTAGAAGATGGTGTTCTGCTGGCCGGATCCAGAATAATCATACCCAAAACAATGCAGGAAGAACTTCTCCAAAAGATAAACAAAGGCCATATGGGAATGGAGAAGTGTAAACTCAGAGCCAAATCAGCTGTGTACATATGCAAATATATCGAAAATATGGTGTCTACATGCAATGTATGGAAGAAGTACAGAAACTCACAACAGAAAGAGATGATAGTTACTGAAGTACCATCCAGACCATGGCATACTGTAGGAGTCAATTTATTCACACATAATCAAGAATGGTATCTCATAGTTGCAGACGACTACTCAAAATTGCCTTTTATCCAGAAGATGAAAGACTTGAGAGCCACAACAATCATCTCAGCAGTACGAGTTCTGTTCACTGAGCAAGGGATTCCTGAAAGGTTAATATGACAATGGCACTCAATTTACATACAGAGAATTTAAGGAATTCGCTGAACAATATGGGTTCAACACTATCATCTCGTCACCACACTACCCATGGGGACACTGATTTATAGAAAGACACGTCCAGATGGTCAAAAGAACACTTGTGAAATGCCAGGGACGAAGGAAGACCCAAACCTGGCCTTATTATCACTCCGATCCACACCTCTCAAGGCTGACATGAAATCACCTGCAGAGCTGCTCAAAGGAAGAAAATATAAGACAACTCTGCCAAGCAAAATACATCCTTCAAGTGACCAGGAGGAAGTGAGACAAAAACTCACGGAAGCACAGGTAAGAGGAGAGCAACACTTCAACAAATACGCTAAATCTCTCCCTGGGCTGCTGAAAGGACAAACAGTACCCATACAATCATGAAAACCTGGAGCCCAGCAAAAGTTAATGAAGCTGAGACTCCAAGGTCATAGATCATTGAGACCGAAACCGGTAATCAAATGAGAAGGAACAGAATCCATATTCGACCTACACCTGAGCTGGAACAAGAGAAAAGACCATCACAACACTGGAAACCTCATTATCCAGCGGGACAACATTAACAACATCACCAGCAAGTGACACAACATCGCCTGTACAGCGTGCCAACTCACCATGGACAGCAACAAACGTCAAATCTACAAGATGGAGGCACAACAGCTTACCACCCAAGCAATACCGTGAATCATATTAAAAAAAGAATACACACCATAAATGACTCCAAAAAGGGGTTCCAATTATTTCCACAAGTCAGATGATAATCTTTTTTATTAATATTGACAGTTATATTGATATAGGGGCATTATGTTTTAAAGAAAGAGGGATGTTATATATGTTATATATTGTTACACTATCTGTAAAGTGTTGGGAACTAATTAGCTAGGAACTAGTTGTTATCTGTAAGTGTTCCAGTAGGGGGCCACATTCACAGCTGCACTGGGAGTCATGTTATATGTAACAAAGTGATTACTGACATCGCAGCCGGCAGCTTACGTCATCTGACTGCGCCAATCTGTGCACATGCGCAGATTGGTTCCTACCCTATGCGCATGCGCTGCGTTCCGCAGTGCCAGGACAGGATGGCGCATGCGCAGATGACATTATTGTAACGCGAGCAGATGGGTTAGCGCATGCGCAGATGACGTCATTGCATAACGCGGGAGATGGTGGGGGGATCCAAGCCGGAAAGAGCAAGGGTGGGGGGAGAGGGGGTCTGGGGAGCGGGGAGAGAGCGGGTCTGGGGAGCAGGTAAAGAGCAGGTCTGGGGAGCAGGTGGAGAGCAGGTGCAGGGAGAGCGCGGCCTAAGAGCTTGCTGGTGGCGGGTGCGCTCTCCTCCTTCCCCCCACTCCCCGCCTGCTCGCTCACCCCCCCGCCCGCTCACTGGCCCCCCACCCCGACGACTAGCTCACCGCCCGCTTGCCACACCCTGACTGCTGGCTCACTCACCCACCTGCTCGTTCACTGCCCGCCCGCTCCCTCCCCGGCCCGCTTGCTCCCTCCCCTCCCCGGCCCGCTCCCTCCCTCCCTCCCCTCCCCGGCCCGCTCGCTCCCTCCCCTCCCCAGCCCGCTCGCTCCCTCCCTCCCCTCCGGCCATTGTGTGCTGCCATGTGTTTAAGTTGCCATCGTGTGATTATTTGAGCAGCGCCATCTTTAATCCTGGCAGCTGCCTGACGTCGCAGACTGTGACTCTTTAGTGGCACAGACTGCATTTGCGCATGTGCCATTGCAGCGCCACCTAGTAACACAAGAACGAGTTGAATCAGGTCTATAGCCAGAGCATGGTGCTGAATAAATGAGACTGACTCCAGCCTTTTCCAAGTTTAAAGTGTGATTCTTTCCAACATCTGAGAACCAGAAAACAACATAAAGACGAAACATGCTTCCACTGAAACGATAAAGGAAATACCCACACATCGAGCAAATGTTCTCTGAAGTGGAACTTGCTTCCGTGCAGTTTTGCCTGATCAAAGTTCACAGACCTGAAATGTTAACTCTGCTTCTCTCTCCACAGATGCTGCCAGACATGCTGAGTATTTCCAGCACTTCCTGTTTTTATATAAAGAAAATGTTGAGAACTATTGGGTGTAGAAATTGTACTCAGTGAACAGCACTTAGCCCATGTATAAATTTGAGTCTGTTGTGCTATTGCGTTTTTTACAGCAATAAGATACCAAACAATCTTAAATGATTATAAAACTGTGGGTTCTTTATTATAAGGTAACATATTTACAAGAGAGCTCTATCATACACTTGTGACTAGGTGTCTTATACAACTCCAACTAACTGATCACATGTTGGATGACATCACGTCCTGTGAAATCATGTGGCGTACTTATACTTTTAAAGTGATATCACAATATCCCACTTTCCTACAATGGAAATACACAAAAAATAAACTATGTACATAATGGAACGAAACAACTTTGAATAATATTTATACATGCATTGACTCTAGCGTCCTTTAGTCAAGTGTCTCTGAACCATACATTATAGTCTGCTGACTCAACCTGATCTTGTGACAGTGTACTCTGCTTGAGAACTAGATTTGTCAACTTTTTTTGCTTGACTTTTGTGTGTGTTCTGACAGTTATCCTGTGCTTGAGCATCACGCTTATCAATTTCCTTTGGTACGTTCTGCAGATCTGAGTGTAACCATGTTCTAAATGCAATAGGGTTGTCAGGCATAACATTGTTAGATAGTTCCCTTAGCTGACATCAGTTTCTTCTTAGCACTGCTTGATTAGGGGTGGTTACTTCATAAGCTCTTGGTTCATTGCAGATTTTGGACACTTCAGCAGGGAACCATACTTTTTCTTGTGGATTAATTAACCTGGTTTTCTGCCCTATCTGTAAAGGTGGTAGTTCCACATGCGTGTGCCTATCATGTATAGTTTTCATCTTTACTTGTTTTGCTAGGAGCCGGTCTTGTATTGAAGAGGATTTCATGAGATGGTGACTCGGAAGCATTGTCTTATCTTCCAAATATAACTTCTGCAGTGGATGGTAGCACTGCATCAATTGGTGTCACCCTCAAGCGTAACATGGCTACATGTAGTTCCTGTGTGTACCATTCTGCTAGGCCATTCAGCCTAGGGTAATGTGGTGAAGAAGTGAAATCATTCACAGCCCTTTGCCTACACATATCCTAGAAAGACTTTGTGATGTTTTGCAGACCATTGTCCAATACTATCTCCTCCGGGGAACTGAACAAGCTGAAAATTGTGCTGAAGTGTCCCTTAATTGACATATTATTGGAAATTTGGAGTAGTAATCGATGACCAACAAACAATTGTCACCTTTGATTGTGAAGAGGTTAGTGTCTATCCTTGACCAAGGATGCAGTGGAATGTTATGAGGAAGAAGTGACTCTTTATTCTGGCATGGTTGATACTGCTGGCATTCATCATATAACCTTACCACTTGCTTAATGTCACTGTTCATACCCGGCCAATAGACAGTCTCCTGTGCAAGTCGTCTTGACTTCTCAACACCCATATGGCTGATATACAACTATGAGAGGCTGTCAGGGTAAAGTGTTTGCAGAATTATCACCTACCTGCCCTTAAAGATAACAAAACTAGAAATTCACAACTTACCTTGGCATGGCCAGAAGATTCTGAGCTCTGCAGAAAACTCTTGTATGCTATTGTTACGACCAAGGTGGAAGGAGTGTACTGTTAATTCAGTCCCACGTCTCCACAGGTCACAAGATAGATTTAAATTTTCCCACTTACATAAACAGTCAATCAGATACTCTCTCTTCAGAAGCACCACCTCACCTTATCTCAAAGCTGTTCTGCTCCGCAGTCTTATCCGACGTATTAACAAAAATCTTTTTTTCTTCCTTTCAGGTGTTAAGGAACGCAAGCTTCAGCAGCTGATGGGGAGTAATGCCCCATCCAGATCCTTCTTCCCCTTCACTTCCCTCTGGCCCCATCCCTTCTGATCTGACCCCTTGCCATATATTCACTATACCCTCTGACCTTCCCCTCTCTGATGCTGAATGTTCTGTACTCAGCAAAGGACTCAGTTTTATCCCCTCACGCCCCCCACCTCAATGAACTTCGTGCTCGGTATGACATTGAGCCCTTCTTCTGTTGCCTTCGCTTCCGGGCTCACTTCTTTGACCAGGAGTCCGCCCCCTGACCAGCAGACCCATTCACCCACCTCCAGCATTCTCCCTCTACCTGGATCCCTCCCTCTGGCCCCGTACCCCCTCTTGATCTTTTCATTGAAAACTGCCGGCGAGACATCGGTCGTCTCGATTTCTCTGCCTCCTTCACTCACTCTAACCTTCCCCCGCTGAACTTGCTGCACTCAGTTCTCTCAGGTCTAACCCCGACATTGCGATCAAACCTGCTGTCAAGGGTGGTGCTGTTGTTGTCTGGCATACCGACCTCTACCATGCAGAGGCTCAGCGCCAACTCTCAGACACTTTTCCTACCTCCCCCTGGACCATGACCTCACCACCAAACATCAAGCTATTGTCACTGACCTCACCTCCTCCAACATCTTCGCTCTACAGCTTCCAACCTCATAGGCCCGCAACCCCAGACAGCCCGCTTCTACCTCCTTCCTAAAATCCACAAACAGGACTGTCCTGGCAGACCCATTGTTTCAGCCTGTTCCTGCCCCACTGAACTTATTTCTTCCTATCTGCCTATCTTGACTGTATCTTTTCTCCCTGGTCCAGTCTCTTCCCACCTACATCCATGACTCTTCTGACACGCTATGTCATTTTGACAATTTCCAGTTTCCTGCCTCTAACCACCTCCTCTTCACTATGGCCATCCAATCTCTCTACACATCCATCCCCCACCAGGATGGTTTGAGGGCTGTCCGCTTCTTCCTTGAACAGAGGCCCAGCCAGTCCCCATCCAACACCACCCTCCTCCACCTGGCTGAACTTAGAGTCATAGAGAGATACAGCACTGAAACAGGCCCTTTGGCCCACCGAGTCCGTGCCGACCAACAACCACCCATTTATACTAATCCTACGTTAATCCCATATTCCCTACCACATCCCCACCATTCTCCTACCACCTACCTACACAAGGGGCAATTTACAATGGCCAATTTACCTATCAACCTGCAAGTCTTTGCTGTGGGAGGAAACCGGAGCACCCGGCGGAAACCCACGCGGTCACAGGGAGAATTTGCAAACTCCACACAGGCAGTACCCAGAACCGAACGTGGGTCACTGGAGCTGTGACCTTGTGAACTTGTTTTCACATTGAACAAATTCTCCTTCAACTCCAATCACTTCTTTCAATTAAAAGGTGTTGCCATGGGTACCTGCATGAATCCTAATTATGCCTGTCTTTTTGTGGGATATGTTGAACATTCCTTGTTTCAGTCCTACTTAGGTCCCCTCCCCCAAATCTTTTCCGGTACATTGATGACTGCATCGGTGCTGTTTCCTGCTCCTGCCCCAAACTGGAAAAATTTATCAACTTTGCTTCCAATTTCCACCCTTCTCTCACTTTACATGGCCCATCTCTGACACTTCCCTTCCTCGACTTCTCTGTCTCCATCTCTGGGGATAGGCTGTCTACTAACATTCATTATAAGCCCACTGACTCCCACAGCTACCTCGACTACACTTCTTCACACCCAGCCTCCTGTAATGACCTCATTCCATTCTCCCAATTTCTCCATCTCTGACGTATCTGCTCTGATGATGCAACCTTCCACAACAGCATTTCTGATATATTCTTCCTTTTTCCTGAACCAAGGATTCCCCCACTCTGGTGGACAGGGCCTTCAACCATGCCTGGCCCATTTTCCACACCTGTGTCCTTACCCCTTTCCCCCCTTCTGAACCGCAACAGGGTTCCCCTTGTCCTCACTTTCCAGCCCATCAGCCTCCATATCCAAAGGGTCATTCTCCGCCATTTCCGCCACATCCAGCATGATGCCGCTACCAAATGCATCTTCCCCTCCCCTCCCCTGACAGAATTCTGAAGGGAATCGTTCCCTCCGCGACACCCTGGTCCACTCCTCCATTACTCCCGACACCTTGTCCCCTTCCCATGGCACCTTCCCATGCAATTGCAGGAGGTGTAATACCTGCCCATTTACCTCCTCTCTCCTCACTATCCAAGGCCCCAAATACTCCTTTCAGGTGAAGCAGCGATTTACTTGTACTGCTTTCAATTTAGTATACTGTATTCGCTGCTCACAATGCGCTCTCCTCTACACTGGGGAGACCAAACGCAGATTGGGTGACCGCTTTGCAGAACACCTACGCTCAGTCCAAAAACATGACCCCGAGCTTCCTGCCGCTTGGCATTTCAACATCGCCCCCCTGCTCTCATGCCCACATCTCTGTCCTGGGATTGCTGCAGTGTTCCAGTGAACATCAACACAAGCTCAAGGAACAGCACCTCATTTACTGATTAGGCATGCTACAGCCTACCAGACTGAACATTGAGTTCAATAATTTCAAAGCATGACTTTTTTATTTTAATTTTATTTTATTTTAGTTTATTTCATCATTCAATTTTTTTTTACCATGTGCCTGCCCACTATTTTTTTTTCATGCTTGTGCTTTTGGCTCGGGCTTTCATTATTTTGTCATTTAATACCCTCTCTGCACTAACCTGCACCATTAATACACTCTTTGCCTTTGCCCCATGACCTCCTTGTCAGCTATTAGTTATTCTCTGTGACTGTCTGTCCTATCAACACCTTTCCTTTTGTTCTCCTTTGCCCCACCCTCACTTTATTTGCTTAAAACCTATTACATTTCTCACCTTTGCCAGTTCTGATGAAAGGTCACTGATCTGAAACGTTAACTCTGCTTCTCTCTCCACAGATGCTGCCAGACCTGCTGATTATTTCCAGCCATTTTTGTTTTTATTTCAGATTTCCAGCATCTGCAGTATTTTGCTTTTACAATCAGATACTCTATTTGTCCCCATAATGAAGTACACCAACCAGGTTTCTTTAATAAACAACAAAAATTATCCATTTATTATAAACCAAGTCTTAACCAATAATGAAGTAAACATATACATGAATTGAAATATTAAATCCCCTTTTTATATCCTAGCCCTCATACACACACTCACATACACAACCGGTTAACCCGAAAAAAATGGGATCTTTGTTTACAGCTATTACAAAGAAATAGAAGGAATAAAAACAAACTTGGACCGAAAAGAAGAAATGGAAGTCCTTTGTTTTGGCGAGGTTTCCCAAAGGTGAATAGGTGGCTGCTACTAGGAGTCTTCTTCGAACAGTTCTTTCCAGGCAATGTTGATGAAGAGTCTGGGTAGGCTTTCAAGAAATGCAGTTACAGAGGCTTCACACAGGTCTTACATCAGGTGTGCAGCATCAAAGCTTTCAATTCTCATATACGATGCAAAATTCTTTTAAAGATGCAAGGTTTCTGCAAACATTCAGGATTTCTTCAAATACAGGAGGCAACTGTACAACTTGATGCAAATTTACTTTTCAAGAGAGAAAGATGGGCTGTCTGGATTTTCTGTTCTCCTGGCAGGTCAATAATCAAACTCCAACTGCCTGTTTTTAGCAAAACTAGCTGGCTTTTTTTCACAGTTCAAAATTAAACAAAACCTTTCCAAAGGCAAGTCCTATGACAATCATAAATCCTGACTTGTCAATAAGCAAATAGCTCTTCAGGTCAAACCCCTTGCTGGGTTCTTTACAAACATGTGTCATCCAGTAAAAACTTGTTTACTGGTCAACCTTCTATTGACCTTCCTTTTAACAAAAACACCCACAGTTTAGCTTCTTCAAGATTCCAGCATCATGAAATCCTTTTCTGTTTTTAAAATATAGATTCTCAAGTTTTAACAAAAAATGGACACCCATGTAACACTATCAGGACATCCTTTAGCAATGAGTTGCCATAACATCTTCAACTGTGTCTTTAAAGGTTTCTTCCCATAATTCTTCATGCTTCCTTTACCTGGAGCGCACCAAATCAATCTGGTTTTCATCTTCCAGCTCAATGCCAATGTCATCAACCTGGACATCTAGTGGAATATCTTCACACTTTCTGGCATTGGGTAATCTGCTTAAAGCTTCAGAGTTACCATGAGATTCCCGAGCTGATATCTGACCTCATAGTCATATCTTTGCACCTTTATCAACAGGCGTTGTAGCCGAGGAGCCACACTGCACAGCGGCTTTCGCCAGACCGTTGCTAATGTTTTATGATCTGTTTTGACTACAAAATGTTTCCCAAAGAGATAAATGTGAAACCTTGTGATTCCAAACACCAGTGCTAATGTTTCCCTTTCCATGTTGGAAGAGTTGGCCTGTGTCAATGATAAGCTTTTCGAACCGAAAGCATCTGGATGTCTGTCTTGCAACAAGCAAGCTCCAAAGTCTTTTTGTGAAGCATCTACTTCGAGAATGGTATCCTTGTTCGGGTCATAATACTGCAAACATGCATCTGTTGATAGTGACTACTTCAGCAAGTCAAGTGCATGCTGGTGGTTCTCATGGCACAGAAATGATGTTTCCTTTCTGAGGAGTTCCTGTAGAATTGAAGACTTCTCGGAGAAATTTGAAATGTAAGGAACTAAGAAATTGAAGCGACAGAGACATCTTTGCAAGTCTTCTTTGTCTTGTGGCTTGGGACGGACTGGATGTCCTCTATCTTGCTGGGATCCCGTTGAGTGCCTGTGTCCGAATAAATGGTGTCAAAGAAGTTAATGGGCTACATTTTAAGTAGTAGGTGGGAAGTAGGCGGCAGACATAAAAAATGCAGCCCGCCCACACAGGCACCACATCATGGAGCCGCCGCAATTTCAAACGCAGCGGCTCATTTGCATGGCCGAGGTGCCCACCCCCAACGATGACGTGGAGGGGGCGGGAAAGCCATTGCCGGCAATGGCATCTGGCGCCAATGCGCAGGCGCAGCGCCATTTTTAATGGGCTTACAGCCCTCAATGGACATTTAAAATTTAAAGGGCCAGGTAAGTGTGCGTTTCGCAAAAAACAATTACGTTACCTTTCCAAGCATTTCCCCCCTCCCCCCCCCCCCCCACCATCTCCCATGATGGCATTTCAATACATTCCTGCCCTTCCCCCCCCCACCCCCCACCCCCGGAATTCATATATTGAAAATTTGACCTTCCCCCCACAAAGTTCAGCACCTTTGCCCTTTACCCCTTCCCATCACCCCCCCCGACCAATCTGTAGCGTTGTCAACCCACTCCCCCCTCCCGCACAGATAGAAAATCCTCATTCCCCACCTCTCCACAGGTTTCGCGCCATGTTTCCCCGAACAGGGATTTGAAGGCGCGGCATTGTTGGTTACCCGAATGAAGATTGGTGCAGTGATTAAGGAGGCGACGGGACCCTCATTAAATCAGCTATGCAAATTAGTTTACATATTAAAATGGGGGTCCCGTTGCCAAGGGGCGGGGCTGCCGCCATGAGGCCGCCGCCACGAGGCCTCACCACCGCCGCCAAGATCGGCATGGGCCCGCTGCCATCAGGGGCTTTAAAATCCAGCCCAATGTGTCTCGTGTTTAGGGCACATTTCTTAATGTTAAATAGGAGGCCCTCTTTCCTGGCTCTTTCCATGTAAATTCCTGTCATGCGTTTCTTTTGAGGTGCCCAGAACTGCGATATCATCAGCGATACATACACACACTGACACGTTCTCTGTAAAGTGATCCATGCATTGGTAAAATAAATCCTGGCTTACTGATAAGCCAAATAGTTGGCGCAAAAAGAAATATCACCCAAATGGAGTCCCGATAATCATTAACTCTTTCAGAGAGTTGTACTGACCAGTACCCATGCTTGGCATCTAGTTTTGTAAAGAACATTGCCTTTGTAAATTTTGAATCCAGTTCTTCTAATGTGGGGATTTTGTGTGGACAACGTTTTAGCGCCTTGTTCAGTCTCTTGTCCAAACCTACCCGGGTGGTGCCATACATTTTTGTCTATAGCTGTTATCGAGCTGCACCAACCTGTGTGCTGCTGAACATGCCTAATGATTCCTTCTCTTCCATAGCATCCAGCTCGGCTTTCAGTTTGTCCATGATGTGGACACTACAGCCGGAATCTTCTTCTGCTGCTGCCGAGGTCATTTGAATGGACGGGGTGGCCCACCTCCACACCCCACCCCTCCCAATTACCACAATATTAAATACTTGCCCTCTCCATCCCAAAACACTTAGGTTTTTCAACTGACCTTTCCCCCTGTCAAAGTGCATAAACTATAAACTTTACCCCTTCCCACCATCCCCTCCACCAATGAGTGACCTTTATCACTGCTCTCCCCACACCCGCACAGAATAATTGTGGATCTACGGAAGGAACCGTGTCATTCCTCATATGTAGGACAGCATCTTCTTTGAAATTTCCCACTGTATCAAAACTGTCTAAGTACATTCTTTGTAAATCTTGAATGGACTCGATGGGGTCATATCTGGTCGTGAGTCTTTGGCACTCTGCTGATTTCATGGATTGTAATGATTTGAAGCTCGCTATATGCCGGTAAGCCTGCAATTGCTGGACCATTTGTGTTGAGGATGTAGAAAACCTGTTGTGATCATGGAGAGTGTCCATACCAGCACTCCAACATTAGTGTGCCTACACAGTTGATTGGTGTACCGTTGTATGTGGTAAGTCTTGTCTTTGTTGGTTGTATCATGGCCTTCCATCTTGTCAGGTACATGTCTTTCACTATACTCAGTGGCAAAATGTTTGCACTTGCCCCTGTATCAACTTTGAGTCTCAACATGCGTTCTCCACTCTTCTCCAGGCATATGATGTCAATGGTGGTGAATGCTTCCCATTGTGTAACCACATCCATTTCATGTGCAATTGTTACTGTATGAAAGGTTTGCTCACCTTCATTGCTCTGTATGTTACACACGTCATGTCAATCTAGTGGACATGTCTGCATTTGGTTTGGCCTTTGGCACATGTATCCCTGTTTCTTCCACAAGGTGGTACCTGGTTCTTGTCAGGTCGTGATCTGCTATGACTCCTGGCCAGTTTTCCACTAGCGGAGCTTTTGCACAGCCTTTCCCAGTGCCCTTTGTTGGCACACATGTTGCAGTTGTTCATGGAAGCAGGACAATTCCTCGGTTGGTGCATCAGACCACACTTGCCACATATCTTGCCTAGCTGAGGCGTCCTGGTTACCTTGTCTACAGTTGTTGTACCAAGTGTCTGTATGCACTGTCTGCTTGCCACAATGGCCTCAAACTTTTTGCCTTCTTTTGGGAGACTTTTCAATATCATACTCCTTTTCCTTGTCCAGTAGCTCTTTCCGAAAAGCTTCCAATAGGGAAGATGTGATCACCAGTTCCATAATTCATTCATATAACTTCATCTCTGAGAAATCACAGGGTTTGCCTTTCTCACGGTACCTTCTCACAAACTGTTCAATGGTCTCCCTTGAATGCTGCCAATATGTCATCAGCTCTAGATGGTGATTTCTGAAATTAACCCTGACCTTCAGCTGGTCCTCTAATGTAGTCTACATTCTTGCTGGGTCCTTCTGTTCTGCTTCAAAAGGTCCTGAGGTGTTAATATGGTGTAGCCTATCATTATTGATTGCGATTTTTATTTTGACCGCTTGTTTGTCCAGCTCTGTGATGGCCAAATCCAAGAAGCACAACTCTATGCGTTGCTTAAAGAGTTGAAACTCATGGAGGAGATCTTGGGCTTTCCAATTCATGGAAGGATATTTGGTACACATGGTGCCAAATTCCTAGTATACAAAAATTGCAGCTGGAGCTTTCCCCTTTAAATTGCAGCCTTTTATTTTTAGGGCCTTTCCCTGTATGGATAAAAAAAGACTTGCAGGTCTACCATGTCTGCAGCGTCAAGCTTCATTCACACCCCAAACTCTGTGCCTGCAGCTTGTGCTGTCAGCCTGCGATTGGGGAGACTCCACCCACAAAGCATTAAGGGCGGGAAAACATCCGGCACATAATGGTGGTGCCGGTCTGCAGCTCTGATGAGAATCGACTCTGCTCGCTTTTCCCAAGACCAATTCCACCCGATTTCTGCTTTGTCTTTCCAGCCACTGTTGATCTGAACAACCTGATTCGAGTACTCCCTGTTTCTTGATCACTGACATTAATGGACAGTCATCGAACTTGCCAGTGTCGAATCGCTGCCGCCTCCGGTGATGAATATGTTGCCCTGTCTGCGATGAACTACAACAGGAGAGATCACTGGTCTCAATATCTCACCCAAGATCGCTAGTCCAGGCGAGTACCCTTTCTGAGCCTCTATGCAGTAGTGCTACCTCGAAACTATGATCTACAACTGTGCGTCGCTATCACCACGTTGCAAATGGTGTGCTGCTTCAGAGACCTCACACTGTAGCGATGTCATGAATGGCATAATTCCTCAGAGACCACATGCTGCCAAAGACTTGCGGGATGATAGGTAAATTGGCCATTGTAAAAAAATTGCCCCTACTGTAGGTAGGTGGTAGGAGAATTGAGGGAAGGTGGGGATATGTGAGGGAAAAATGGGATTAATGTAGGATTAGTATAAATGGGTGGTTGATGGTTGGCGTGGACTCGGTGGGCCGAAGGGCTTGTTTTGGTGCTGTATCTCTCTATGACTCTATGACATATTATGTTATTGCTCTTTTGCCGCAATGAGGTACCAAACAATCTTAAGTTGAGTGGTAATGAAACTGTGGGTTCTTTATTATAAAGAAATACATTTACAAGAGAGCTCTGTCATACATGTGTGACTAGGGCTGGAAGTTTACTTGGTCAAATCAGGCATCCTCCGAAGCGACTAAGGTGAAAAATAGTGGGCGATGACGTTGGGTTGGGTCCCTGACATCATGACGCCTATTCCCAGTTTCCATAGGTTGGACTGCAGGTGAGATCGAGGCGCCGTTCGCCATACAATTTGCAGCAATTAAAGGCCAATTGAAGTAGTCTACAATCCAATTGACAGCCATTTTACGTCGGATGTCACATTTTACGTCTGGCAAATGAGTCGATGGGGTAGTTGGGAACCTGGCAGCTTTAAAAGAGCTGCAACCAGTGTATCTATGAAGGAGCTGGAGGTACAGGTTTTTCATTACTCTCTGATAGATTTGTGCATTGTTTGCAAGGTTGGGGTTGTTTATGCTGGTTCGCCAGGGTTCACCTGAGTGAGTGAAACTTCTGGTAGCGCCACAGCATCACTAATTTATTCTGTGTATGGGAGGGGGGTCGTGAGTGGCTGTCCTTGCAGCAGGCAGCAAATAGCTGTCCTCATTACATCTCTGAGGCACTGCAGCCATGGGCGTTATCCACGCTGGAGGCAGCTCCTCTAGTGAGGAAAACAACACCACAAGGAGGGACAGGAGGACAACTGGCCAGGGAAATCAGCAACCTGCTGGGCAACTGCAGCCTGGTAATGGGGGAGGGGCAGAAGGTTACAAGTGCGCAGGATATGAGCCTACTCAGCAGGCAGGGTGTACCGCCCAAGGTTGAGCTTTCTGCAGATGTCTGAGTGCCAGTTCTGTTGAAGACTGTGCCTGTCCTGAGAGACTGTCACATCTCTGTTTGCTTTGCTGGCAGCGGAGTACGCTTCCTACTGCATGGGCGGCCATCCAATGCTGGTCACACTGAAGTTAACAGTCGCTCTGAACTTCTACACATCAGGCTCCTTCCAGGCTTCACTCAGGAAACATGTGTGGAATCTCACAGTCATCAGCACAGCACTCCATTAAGGTGGTAACTGATGATATATTCAGGCATGCCAACCAGTTCATCCAGTTCCAGACGGATTCCGCCAGTCAAGCCAAGAAAGCCAGAGGCTTCAGCGCTATCTCTGGGTTCCCCATGGTCCAAGGCGTGAGTGACTGCACACAGGTGGCCATTAGAGTACCTATAGATCTGTCAGGGGCCTTCCTTAATCGAAAGGGGTTTCACTCAATGAATGTGCAACTTGACTGTGACCACCGTAAGAGTATATTGCAGGTGTGTGCTCGTTATCTAGGAAGCTGTCACGATGCATTCATTCTCTGTAACCCCCAAGTGTCAGCACTATTCAGCCCCCCTGAATGTCTGCAAGGATGGATACTTGGCGACAGGGGTTACCCGCTGAAGACATGGCTGGACACCGGTGAGGAACCCACGGAATGAAGCAGAGGAACGGTACAATGCGAGCCATGAGACCACGAGAGTCACCATTGAGCAGACCATAGGTCTTCTGAAGATGTGATTTAGGAATCTGAATCACTCAGGTGATGCCCTTCAGTACTCACCAGCAAGGGTATCTCACGTTGTTGTCGTGCTGCACCTTACATAACCTGGCGCAGCAGAGGGAGGATGCCCTGGAGGATGATGACATTCTTCAGCATGAGGCATCCTCAGACAAGAATGGTGAAACAGCTGAGGATGAGAAGGAGGGAGCACAGCCATCAGAACGGCAAGGGAGGGAGCTGGAGGTTTGCAGGAGTTGAGTACAAGGGAGGCTCGGGAGGCTCTAATACGCAGACGTTTCTCCTGAATGGAGGCTTATCACCCAGCGACTGATATGTCAGTCAGAAATGCGCCATTCACATCAGCTGGAGGCGCATAAGCACTCACCTGCAGGTGGAAATCTCAGCTGCAACGGCCCACCTTTCCCTCAAACACCACAAGGCCCAAATGTGCCACCTCCCCAAGTCGCCAACTCATGCAGAACAAGATCATCATTGACTTGCAACAGATGAAAATGCCAAGTGAAAAATGTAATAATTTTTTAGTGAGGTATAACAGCAAATAAATATTTACAAATCACACCAGTGACCCCGTTGTGCAGTTATTGTGATTTTTTGAAACGTTTGCGAGTGCTCACGCGTGTGGATGACTCCTCTCCACCAGCCACAGCAGAGGCAGGTGGCTGTACAGGCTGCCCCGTGGCTTTGGATGACTTTGGTGGGCATTGTCTGCCTGCTCGAGGCTGTAAGGGCCCCGACATGTTGAAGTGACCCTGAGCAGTCTCAGGACCACCTTCTGAGACCCTGGGATTATGCGGTGCTGATGTCACTGGCAGAGGGGACAAGAAGCTGTTGAATGCATCAGGAGCGCCCTGTGAGGAGCCCAAATATGCATTCCGCTGCTGCTCCTCTGCCCTCACGAGGCTCAATTGGGCCTCCCTGCTGCCCTCAGAGAGATGAGCAGCTTCCGGATGTCGCAGGAGCCTCATCAACAGCATGCTAAGGCATTGGTCCATGGAAGCTCACTTTCTCAGGACAGGGACTGGATGGAGATCTCCAAAGTCTGAGCCAGAGCATACATTGTCTCTGGTAACTCCGCTAGATCTCCATGCACTGCATGCTGCACCTGCAGCATCTCCCGCCGAATAGTTGTCATCAGAGGCTCACCATCAGCAATAGGCTCTGCACTGGCCTGGCCTCCTACAGTTCTCTGAATGTCAGAGGCTTCGGCTGATACTGCATCTGGCAGCTGGTCCAGCACTTGTGTGGTGCTGGCACCAGGTTGTGACCATGAATTTGAAGAAGCAACCAGCCCAACCGAGGTAACTGTCTGGTGCTTGGTGCGAGGAAAGGATGTGCCACTGCTCCCTCTGAGGTCTACTCCTCCTCCTCGGAGGTGGATGGATGTGCCCTGGAGACGCTGCCTGGCTGCTGTTGTGTTTCACCTGCAGGGGAAAAAAGAATGATCTGTTGTGATCAACATTCCTGACTGAAGGACATGTCATTGACTGCACTGTGGCCACACGTGTGTGACTTTGACCTTGCGAGCAACCTTCATTGCTTGATCCAAGCCGCCCACACCCAACCTCTCCCTCGACCACACTCTGGGGAATTCACCCTCCTGGCCAGGTGCACTGGCCTCACCATCAGCTACTGAGCATCCTCCATCCTCCCCTGCAAGCAGCAATGCCTCCTCCCCTACTATGGTTAGAAAGGCAAGGTTGGCCACCACGCCACAGGTCTGGACCCTCTCTTAGGCATTCTGTGCCCTCTTCTCCTGTGAGACACAGTTAAGACCCTTGACTTGAAAGATCATCCACTCACCCTTTGTGATGAATGCTGTATCTGGAACCAATGCCATTGAAGTGCAAGGATGGCACACCTCTGGACCATTGTGTGTCTCAGATATGGCGCACGACATCCAGTATATGGCGCACGACAGGGCTGCAGCCATTGACTGCAGTTGGATGGCTTCAACTTTGCAGAATCAGCACACAGTGACTCTCCCATATCAGTTAAAAGTTGCAATGACTGCGAAATGCCCCTTACCCTGGCAGAGCGCAGAAGGTCATTGACCCACTTGCGGCAGTGGAGCCCCCAATGTCCTCCTCACTACACTGCGGCTGCTGATCTCCTCTGCAACCTCCAGCCACACCTTCTTGGTGACCTGGGGAGGCCTCCTCTGTCTGTCTGCTGGGAGGAGGACCTCCCGCCTTGCCTCAGCCACCTGGAGGAGGACATGCAGGGAGTCTTCAGAGAACCTGGGTGCCATACGGTTGCATCTCTCTGCCATTGCCGTAAGCGGGTTCTGTTCTGTCTCGGGTATATTAATGTTTCCTGGAGGAGTCACCCCTTTATTCCTGTTGCACTCCTTTCACCCTCAGGCAGTTCTATTCCTTCTTCTAATATGCTGCTCCTCCAAATGTCCTCCTTGCTGCAGGTAAGCCTCTCAGAGCCACTGAGGTTGCTGAAAGCCCTTTTAAATAGCTTTCAGCACCTACTTCAGGCTCTTGCCCTGCCCCTGTCGCCGCTCACCCTCCCACCCGCGTGCGCCCTTTTCTGTCATAAATACATCGCCGAGCTGCTAATTGGTTAGTTAGCGCTCGATCGGGGTGGCAGCTGGGTGCGGAGCGGGAGTGACTTTGGCATCCGCTTCCACCTCCCAGAACACGGAGCCGCTGACAAAGGTAAAATTCTGGCCTAGGTGTCTTACACAACTCCAACTAACTGATCACATGTTGGATGACATCACTTCCTGTGATGACGTGTGGCGTATTTACAATGTTAAAGTGATATCACAACAGAGTCCAGACTCACTGTTGTGTGAGCAGCACACACCCGAACCAAGAGATCCAAGGTTCAATAGAAATTGGTCCTTGGGGCCTATCCCTACACTTGGTGCAAGTTGCTGGTTGTGGCTCCACATACAGCTCACCCAGCAGAAAAACACTACTTGGTCTCCTTGCCCTGCCGACAGCAGCCCTCAGTTAAGTGCCAGGAGGGGGGTTGGAGTGGGCTCCAGTGTTGGAGTGGTGGGTGGTCATCATGACACCTATGAAGCTGGGGGGCATTCCTGCTCCTCCCTGCCACACAAGAATTGTTTTAAACATTTTTTTGCAAAAAGATTACCTTTACCTGGTGGCCTGCCCCACTCACGATAACTAATTTTGTGAAGAGGTCCTTGAACAGACGTTAGGCCCCTTATCAACATATTCAAAGGACTTAATGCCTGTTTACGGTATCTGCCCTGGACACCTAAAAAAATATGCCTCACAAATTGAGTAGTGTAACTAGTACTTGCACAGATTGGGCGCATGTCATCCCCCTGCTAAATTCGTAAGTTTTGTGACCATTTTATGTCTGAAAAACAGGCATCACGTGTATCCATTTGTAACCCTATTCCTGATTAATGATGCCTCAAAGGAGAGTGTAAATTATGATTTATTTTGCTTAGTATGTATTTAATCTCTTGTAATACGTGCTTAATTCATTCACATGAAATTCTTTTGTGTCTTAAATTACTGCAGTTATTAGCCCAATAATATAAAACAAGTTAATCACCTTGTTAAAATAATACACAAAAGGTGAAGGATTACGGTAGTGTCTTGCCAGCAAAAAAATATAGGTCTGAGTATTTTTAAAATTCAAATCTGGAAAAGAAGTTGAAAATACTTTAGTCAATGACTCCATGACCCTGATATTCTCTCTAACCCCAGTCCAAATGCCCTGTACCTGTGCAAGTCTCCCAGCAACTAAACAAATTGTTAAAGGCGGCAGGGCCGGTTGAGAAAGTGGTTAAAAAAGACATACAGGATCCTGGGCTTTGTAAATAATGGCATAGAGTACAAAAGCAAGGAAGTTATGATGAACTATTATAAAACACTGGTTATGTCTCAACTGGAGTATTGTGTTCAATTCTGGGCACTGTACTTTAGGAAGGACGTGAAGGCTTTAAAGAGGGTGCAGAAAAGTTTTACCAGAATGGTTCCAGGGATGAGGGACTTCACTTATGAGTATAGATTGGAAAAGCTGGGGTTGTTCTCCTTTAAGAAGAGAAGGTTCAGAGGAGGTTTCATAGAGGTGTTCAAAATCATGAGGGGTCTAGAATGGATAGATAGAGGGAAACTGTTCCCATTGACAGATGGGTCAAGAAACAGAGGACACCGATATAAGGTGATTGGCAAATGAACCAAAAGTGACATGAGGGAAACCTTTTATTATGCAGCGAGTGGTTACGATCTGGAATGCACTGCCTGAGGGGATGGTGGAGGCAGATTCAATCGTGGCTTTCAAAGGCGAATTGGATAAGCACCTAAAGAGAATAAAATTGAAGGGCTAAGAGAAAGAACAGGGGAGTGGGACTAGCTAAATTGCCCTTGCAGAGAGCTGGCAAGGACTCAACAGGCCAAAGGTCCTCCTTTTGTACTGTAAGCATTCCATGATTCTATGATTTGATGAGCTGGATTTTTTGCATGGCCTGTTTGCACCCGCCAATTGCCCATCTGCTCCAACCCCACTTCCCTCCACTTTGCAGACCTGCTGCCTAACAGGACCTTTTCCTAGGAAAAGAGGGGGGAATGAGGGTGGACACCTCCACATCTGCAGAACTGGCTACTGATCTCAGGGCCTTCTGACTACTGTTGAAGAATAAGAATGGGAAGACTCCAGGTCTGGATATGTGGGATGGCTATAAAAGCTAGAACTTACCTTCTTGGATATCTGTATTATAGATGATAATATTGCAATATATGATTTTTTAAAAATCAGCATCTGTAGCTCCTACCTGTCCACCTGGGAAAGTAAGCATAATTTGGGGCAAATAGCACCTTTTAAAATAAAATACTGTGTCATTCTTCGTGGGAATTTCATGAGGAAATATTGATCAAGCGTATCACTATAAAATGTTGGAGGGTTTACAGAGAACATCTGAACAGCATGTAGCAGAAAATGTAATTTACCATTGTGAATTTTTTTCCTGTGGCATGAATTGTATCTGATTTTATACAATCGTCAGTTTTAATTGTTAGAGTTATTTAGATTATGATTCAATTTATGATAAATATTCAACATTTGGAATGAGAAAAGAACTCACTTCATTACATCTCTAATGCCTCAATATTAGATAACTTCATGGGCCTTTTAAGCAATTCACATTGGTCCTGATAAAGAAAGGCAAAAAACTGAAAATGTCAGAAACCTGGAGGAAGAACAGAAAATGCTGTCTATACTTTGCTAACATACTTCACTGTTGAGGCTGAGGGAGAAGCAGAAACATACTGCCTTGAAAGTTGAACTCGCCTTTCTGCTTTGCAGATGTCAATGAACCGGCTTTGTACATCCAGCATTTTTTGCTTTTTGTTTCACATCATTACTGGTTTAAACCAGAATGTAGGAATTAATAATGTGCTGTATGACATAGTACCAAATCTATTAAGACATTCTTCTGAAATTTCTCCATCTGGTGTTCTGACAAAGGCATTAGCCCATCTACAATGAACAGGTTAATGCCTTTGTTAAAGTAGGGGCAAAGGGATCATTTTAGTTATCAATATCACACTTTTTTATCAGACAATCTTTGTTTGAAACAAATTAGTTCCATTGTCATCCTCCAGCTACTCAGTTCTGATAACAAGCTTTCCTTTGGTTTTTGCTGAATCCTGTTACCTTGAGTCCAAATTTTGTAAACTTGTTTTTTTATTTTTAGACGCTGTCTGTGAAGTCTCAGATTGCACAATCAGCCCTGGTTTTGGCTGGATTCTGTTCTTTTTCCATCTGTGTATGAACAATGTATTGCTAATAATAGCGCTGGTGCTGAAATACAGCATATCACATGAAATAATCACACAGGGGAATTCAGAATTCTTCTATATGCATCATTATTTTACATCTAGAATTCATCATAAACATATGAGCTATGAAGAAAAAAGTATATACAATACTAATTGATTGCACATAGCATTGGACATGGGAAGTTAGAACCAAGGCCCCAATACTCCTAGGGTTTTTAGATGGAGGAATGCCTAATTTCCAACTGGGGAACCAGGAAAAAGGGTTAGAACCCAGTTATGCTAGGATTGTAACGATTCTCTGTAGCCCTTTAGATTCAAGTTTGAGGTTTGGGGTAGTGGTGGAGGTGGTGGGGGTGGCGTGGATGCACAGGTGGAAGAGCTATACTGGACCTTTCACTGTGGTGGCATAAACTTTGATTTTCAAGGGTTCAGCAGATTTTGCCATTGGCATGTTCATTCCTCCAGATCATTCAGACATTTCTGGAGCTTTTCGGATGCCACTTCTAAACTCAGGATGGCTGCCGAAATGACGCCATCACCAAACTATAAGTAAGTTTAGTCCTTTGTTCTGGTTCCGCTGGGAAAGATATTGGCCTGGAGTTTGCAGGTGTAATGACAGTGCAACTGTCAGCTTTTGCCATCATTACTCTGTGAAGCCACAGGAACATCTGGCATCCGCACTTTCTCAGTTATACCCGAAAATCCAGACGTTGCTATCAGTGATTTCCCACTCCTCTACAGGGTGCGCTGTTGAAGTCCTCACAGATGGAAATCAATTAGAAATCACTGATTTGATGTGAACTTCCAATTTTTACACTATTAGTAAAGCCGGTGAAAAAGTTATGTCTCGTTGAATGAAGTGCAACTTGGTTTTCAATGGAGTACTAAGTCATAGTTACTGCTGAACTACCTCTCTGGCCCAGCCAAACTAATTTTAAATTTGTGGAATGCCAAATTTCTCCATTTCAAGCAAAAATTCCATAGATTTTTAAAATAATATCTATTTGTTTATGATATTTTAGCTTCCACTTTAATCCCATGTGTATGTCATCTTCATTACATCTGTCTGTAAGAATTCTTCAATCCTTGATGTCATCACTGTTGCTGGATGCCAGAGATCCACTATAGCTGGCGCTGGAATGAAATTAAAGTCAGGCAAGATGGAGCCATGTAAATGAGCTGCTGTGTTTAATATCACGGCGGCTCCGCGGAGTAAATCCCATGCGTGCACCCCGCCATCTTTAAAGCTTGCCGCTGATCTCCACAGATATCTCTAGATCTTTGTGGGAAGATTTCTTTGAGGTCAGCGATGAACATTGTCACTTTGCTATGACTGCAAAATCTAGGCCATTAATTGCATAGCCCTTCTGAAGGGACCACTAGTGACCTTCTTGGTGCAGAGGTGAGCAACTGCCTACAACTGAACCAATAATTGTTTGGAAGGATTCAGACACAAATAAATTCAAACCAGTGGTAACTTTGACTGGCTCAGGCAGTGCTGTTCCCCTGGTGGAACTGGGCTGCTAGTCTTCAGCTAGCAGTTAGCATATTTCCCTAATAACTTCCAGGAAGAAGTACAGCCATTCAAGACACTAATGTCAGGAAAGTCTAAATAAGACCTTCTTAGTCTGTTTACGCTGGTGATTGGGTTTCTGCAAGTTGGAAAGAAATGCCATCTATGACACTGACACTATGGGGAGAATTTTAGCTCCTTCTGTCCAGCGGAATCTGGGCAGAATGTGGTTAAAATGGAGTGCAGGCCTTACCTCTGGCCTCCCACCATGTTGTATCAAGTGCAGGTGCCAAAGGACATCCACCCAAAGTGAGTGGGGTCCATCTTTAAATCTGTAGCTCTGATGATCCAATGATCTTTGTAATGACCACTGGTCAGATCCAAAGAATTTTGTGGCTGGATCCTGAACAAGCACAATAAAGTTGAATTTCCTTTTCTTTGATACTAATGATTAGGAATATTACTGATAAGCTTGTACCTTTAAGAAATTCAAAACATCACTTCTACCTCCTGGGTTCTGGTGGCTGATGGATATTGAGGCATTAAATTGAGTATTTACAGAACAAATCATGGATTATAATTTGTAAACTGTGAGGATTAGGACAATTAGCTACAGTCCTAAAAATAAATTGTATGAATAGACTGCAAAATGACCTCTTGCTTTTTGAGCTCCATTGTCTCATTATGATGTTTCCTCCTTGCATTAAATTACTGGTTAAAGTAACCTTTCTGGGAAAAATGCTATTTGCTCTGATTTGCAGCAGAGATCAATAGCAGTAATGTAGATGGTGCATACTTATGATGCCATCTGTTCTTCCCCAGGGTTCTGGTCCTGTGAGTGGCAGGAACCCAGGGGCAAAGTGCAGAGGGCATTAATGTAAGTTCACAAACAGAGCTCTACTGACATTGATTTCTGCAGCAAAAAGTAAAATTGACTCAGTGGACACCATTTTTTACCCCTTCGAAAAGCTTCTGTAGGTTTCTCTTAAGAATAAAAAACACATAATTATGTAGATACACTTTGTTTGTTAACGATAGATTGAATAATAGCCGCTGTTATTATGAAAAACTAAGGTGGATATAATTAACAGAATAGTAACAAAGTCGCATTAGGAGTAAAGGGCAGTTTGTGCTATAAGGATTTTGATGCCTCTGCTTTGGCAATTTTCCCTCACCAAGGTTCAAAATTTGCACTTGATTCTGTAGTCATTCAACAGTTTTTTTAAACCCCATTCCAGCTTTTAAAATAATTGTGTTTGCAGGCTATTGAACTGTTTAACAACCTTTTGTGACAAGAATCAGCATTCCTAATAATGCACCTTGACCACAAAAGAACAAAGCGCCATAACTTGCTGATAACATGCACCATCTACAGGGTGCGTCATTATTATTTCCAGGAATTATGGCACGAGTGACTCAAGCCCCATTACTTACGCTACAACACACTTTCCTTTGATCCTCTGCACCACGCTGCCATGAACCTTGCTGAAAGTGAAATTTACATTATCATAGCTCTGCCCCCACCACTGACACCCTCCCTAAAATCAATGGCAATGTCTGATTCGCTGGATTAACAGTGATTTGATTGCCACTGCCAATTAGACTGATGCAAAACAGTGCTGGTGACCAGGAAGCAGTTTAAAGGATCCATCAAAAGTTCAATTTGAAATTTTCAATATTGTGTTAAAAATAAGTACAGGCACACACATCCTAGGCTTCCAAAGACTTTTGTAACTGATGTAACTAAACGTCAGTTGATTAGAATCCAGGGCCGGCATGTTCCTGTGAGGAAGAAGGATAAGTTTGGCAAGTTTCGGGAACCTTGGATAACAAGGGATATTGTGAGCCTAGTCAAAAAGAAAAAGGAAGCATTTGTAAGGGCCAGAAGGCTGGGAACAGACGAAGCCCTTGAGGAATATAAAGAAAGTAGGAAGGAACTTAAACAAGGTGTCAGGATGGCTAAAAAGGGTCATGAAAAGTCATTGGCAAACAGGATTAAGGAGAATCCCAAGGCTTTTTATACATATATAAAGAGCAAGAGGGTAGCCAGGGAAAGGGTTGGCCCACTCAAGGACAGAGGAGGGAATCTATGCGTGGAGCCAGAGGAAATGAGCGAGGTACTAAATGAGGACTTTGCATCAGTATTCACCAAAGAGAAGGAATTGGTGGATGATGAGTCTAGGGAAGGGAGTGTAGATAGTCTGGGTCATGTCGTTATCAAAAAGGAGGAGGTGTTGGGTGTCTTGCAAAGCATTAAGGTAGATAAGTCCCCAGGGCCTGATGGGATCTACCCCAGAATACTGAGGGAGGCAAGGGAGAAAATTGCTGGGGTCTTGACAGAAATCTTTGCATCCTCATTGGCTACAGGTGAGGTCCCAGAGGACTGAAGAATAGCCAATGTTGTTCCTTTGTTTAAGAAGGGTAGCAAGGATAATCCAGGAAATTATAGGCTGGTGAGCCTTACGTCAGTGGTAGGGAAATTATTGGAGAGGATTCTTCGGGTCAGGATTTACTCCCATTTGGACAAATGAACTTATTAGCGAGAAGCAGCATGGTTTTGTGAAGGAGAGGTTGTGTCTCACTAACTTGATTGAGTTTTTTGAGGAAGTGATGAAGATGATTGATGAAGGAAGGGCAGTGGATGTTGTCTACATGGACTTCAGTAAAGCCTTTGACAAGGTCCCTCATGGCAGACTGGTACCAAAGGTGAAGTCACACGGGATCAGAGGTGAGCTGGCAAGATGGATACAGAACTGGCTTTGTCATAGAAGACAAGGGTAGCAGTGGAAGGGTGCTTTTCTGAATGGAGGGCTGTGACTAGTGGTGTTCCACAGGGATCAGTGCTGGAACCTTTGTTCTTTGTAGTATATATAAATGATTTGGAGGAAAATGTAGCTGGTCTGATTAGTAAGTTTGCGGACGACACAAAGGTTGGTGGAGTTGCGGATAGTGATGAGGATTGTCAGAGGATACAGCAGGATATAGATCGGTTGGAGACTTGGACGGAGAAATGGCAGATGGAGTTTAATCCAGACAAATATGAGGTAATGCATTTTGGAAGATCTAATACAGGTGGGAAGTATAGAGTAAATGGCAGAACCCTTAGGAGTATTGACAGGCAGAGAGATCTGGGCGTACAGGTCCACAGGTCACTGAAAGTGGCAATGCAGGTGGATAATGGTAGTCAAGAAGGCATACGGCATGCTTGCCTTCATCAGTCGGGGCATAGAGTATAAAAATTGGCAAGTCATGCTGCAGCTTTACAGAACCTTAGTTAGGCCACACTTGGAATTTTGTGTGCAATTCTGGTCGCCACACTACCAGAAGGATGTGGAGGCTTTGGAGAGGGTACAGAAGAGGTTTACCAGGATGTTGCCTGGTCAGGAGGATATCAGCTATGAGGAGAGGTTGGATAAGCTCGGATTGTTTTCACTGGAACCACGGAAGTAGAGGGGCAACATGATAGAGGTTTACAAAGTTATAAGTGGCATGGGCAGAGTGGATAGTCAGAAGTTTTTTCCCAGGGTGGAAGAGTCAGTCACTAGGCGACATAGGCTTAAGGTGCGAGGGGCAAAGTTTAGAGGGGATGTGCAAGGCAAGTTCTTTACACAGACGGTGGTGAGTGCCTTGAACTTGCTGCCGGGGGAGCTGGTGGAAGCAGCTATAATAGCGGTGTTTAAGACATGAATAGGTTGGGAATAGATGGAAACGGACCCTGGAAGTGCAGAAGGTTTTAGTTTAGACAGGCATCAAGATCGGCGCAGGCTTGGAGGGCTGAATGGCCTGTTCCTGTGCTGTACTGTTCTTTGTCCTTTGATCAGTTGAAATGCAAGGAAATTTTACATGGGTGTATCTTCAATGATTTGCAGGGAAATAAAAAAATAATGAAAGGAATTATCTATTTTCATTAGAGAATAATAATTGAAGCCATTTGTTTCATGGTAGGGTCAGGGTGGGTTTTAAAAATGCTGTTGACCTGATTGTTTCTTTGGCTATTACCTGGAGTACAGTGCTGACCATGTCCTGTCTCTAAACTTGGGTCATGCAGATGCGATGAACATTTGGACAAAATTACTGCCAGGATCTTCACTACATTGGGAGCAAAAATCTTCACTGTAAAAGAGAGTTGAGCCTATCTACAGCTGTCACAGGGAGTCCACTTGGTTTATGTCATGCAAGCAACATCAGTCAAACCTTAGCTTACATTATGTTTTCCTGCACTCAGACATAAAGCCAGTGAGATTAGTTTGTAGCAATTTCTTACTCTGTCCGCATAGTACAGTTGGCCATGGTTGTGGAAGCTTTAAGAGTCAAGCATTTCAGGCACAGAAGCAAGGTCATTTGCACTTGGGAGAATAATGTAAAGGGCTTTGAATAGATGCAGAGAGTGAAAAGTTATTTTGGTTTCATACAGTAATCACACATCTGACATCTGTGCTCTGTAACTTGCAAGTTCTAAAGGCAGATAATGACTGGCCATTGACTATGCCACTCCTAATCTGCCACTATGCTTGTTGCAGAGTATTTCAATTCTGGCATGAATTTGCCACTAGAAGATTGGGGAATACAATGGTCTAATTTATGGTGTTCGGCACCGATATTGACAATGTCGTGAATTCTGGGCCAAAATACTGTAGATGCTGGAAATCAGGTCTTGTGGAGGGTTATTTCTGAAATGTTCTCCCTGCAGATGTTGTCCCTGACTTGCAGTTGTTTTACCAGTTTTTCTCCATCACTTATCCTTTTGTTTTGTTTCGTCCTACAAAGTCACATTTACAGAGGTGACGTTTTAGTTTGAATTCTGATAGACCACTATATGTGACATGGCTTCCAGCTTTTACACTGCTTAATTATTTACGGTGCCAGCAGACCTGGACACTCATGCCAGGAGTTTCCTCAGATTTACTTCTGCTCTGCTGTTGTAATTTCATTAGAAGTCAGGCAGAAACTCCATTTATATACGTAAACCTGATTTCCGCTGCAGTCATGGTGGCAGATTGGGAGGAGCTTCGAGGAAATTCCTGACAGAAGCTTTCCATGGGTTTACAATTCTCCGATTGAGGAAAAGGAGCTGAAATTAGCAATGCAATCTTAAGAGCCAATTCATGCGTCCGAGGCTCCCAAAGTCCAAACTAAAACAGTGCAAGTAAAAAAATCCACTAAGTTGGGTATTCTAATCATCCAGTTTCCAGTTCTAATGTAGATATAGACTCAAAACATTAACGCATCTTTTCATATTCAATCTACTTTGAATTTACAGTATTTTCTGATTTATTTCAAGTTTACAGCATTTATGTTTTTTTCTTTTTCTCACGTCAGTCTGTACTATTTATGTTATGCTGTTTGGTTGATGGATTTATATAAGACTTTGTTTATAATGATGGATTTGTACAAGTTTAAAGTTCAGTGTGCTGAACCACTGCAACATTTAACATCTCAGCAAGATACTTCTTCTCCCAAACTGTTTGATATGCTTGGAGTTACAGGGGTGAACAGAAAGATCACCAGATAGAGTGCTTTGAAGTGATGATGGATGATGGAGGAAATGTAGTGGTTGTAATGAACATAGATTTTCAGAAAGTCTTTTGACACAGTATCACACAGGAGAAGATTAAATGGTTTGGAATTAGGGGACAATGGCAAATTGGATTATATATTACTCAGAAGGGAAGAAACAGAGAGAAGGGGTTAAGAACAATTTCCTGGGTTACAGGAAGATCTAGACGGGATGGTCAAATGGGCAGAAAAGTGGCAGATGGAATTTAACCCTGAAAAGTGTGAGCTAATAAACTTTGGAAGCAGTAATGTGACACGGAAGTATTCAATGAATGGCCTGACACTGGGAAGTTCCGAGGAACAAAGGGACCTTGGCGTGTTTGTCCATAGATCTCTGAAGGCAGAAGGGCAGGTTAATAGGGTGGTGAAAAAGGCATATGGGACACTTGCCTTTATCAATCGGGGCATAGATTACAAAAGCAGGGAGGTCATGTTGGAGTTGTATAGAATTTTGGTAAGGCCACAGCTAGAGTACTGTGTGCAATTCTGGTCGCCACATTATAGGAAGGATGTGATTGCACTGGAGGGGGTGCAGAGGCGATTCACCAGGATGTTGCCTGGGATGGAACATTTAAGCTATGAAGAGAGGATGGATAGGCTTGGGTTGTTTTCGCTGGAGCAGAGAAGACTGAGGGGTGACCTGATCGAGGTGTACAAGATTATGAGGGGCATGGACAGGGTGGATAGGGAGCAGCTGTTCCCCTTAGTCGAAGGGTCAGTTACAAGGCGACACAAGTTTAAGGTGAGGGGCAGGAGGTTTAAGGGGGATTTGAGGAAGAACTTTTTTATCCAGCGGGTGGTGACAGTCTGGAATGCATTGCCTGGGAGGGTGGTAGAGGCGGGTTGCCTCACATCCTTTAAAAAGTACCTGGATGAGCACTTGGCACATCATAACATTCAAGGCTATGGGCCAAGTGCTGGCAAATGGGATTAGGTAGACAGGTCAGGTGTCTTTAATGCATCGGTGCAGACTCGGTGGGCCGAAGGGCCTCTTCTGCACTGTATTATTCTGTGATTCTGTGAATTTCTCACCATGCTTGAATGTGGGTAGCAGTGTTCCACAAGGTTCTGTTTTAGGACAGTTTAAGTTTCTGTTAACTGTGTGCATCAATGATTTCGATGTAGGACTAGAGGGAGCATTGCACAGATTTGCAGATGATACTGAATAATTCTGAGGGCCAAAGGAACATAAGAAAATAAGAAATAGGAGCAGGAGTAGACCATACAGCACTCGAGCTGCTCCAAATTCAATAAGATCATGACTGATTTTCTACCTCAATTTCACTTTCCTGTCCAATTCTCAAATCCCTTAATTCCCTTAGTATCCAAAAATCTATCAATCTCAGCCTCGAATGTGCTCAATGACTGAGCATCCACAGCCATCCGAGGTAGAGAATTACAAAGATTCACAACTCTCTGAATGAAGAAATCTCTGAGTGAAGGATACTGCATGGGAATATTGATAAGATGGTGTTAAGGGCAAAACTGGCATTCAATGTGAGCAAATAGGAGGTGATACATTTTGATCGCGGTATTTAAAATGATAAAAGAAATGATTATAACAGAATAGATAGAAACAAACAGTTTTAGATAGTTGAGAGATCTAGAATAAGGGGATATCGATATAAGATTAAATGTGAGAGATTTAGGAATGGAGCAGGGGAAATGTTTCTATGCAGAGGATTTGAGGCTCTGGAATATACTACTCATGTTGGTGATTGAAGCAGAGTTCATGCCAACATTTAAGAATAGGTCAGAGAAGTGAGTGAAGGAAAGCAGGATGAAGGAGTATGGCAGATAGATTTTGGATTACTACTTGTCTCCTCAGCCTACAGAAGCAATCAGGACTTTTATTATATTTATGGTATTAGAGCAGTCCGATGTGCACTTCACTCGGTGATGGTAACATAATATCAGATCAGGAAGTGGAGCCAGAATAGTGTACAAAGAGAATATCAAGTTCTTGATGCCTACTGCTAATCCATGATTGGAAACATTTGTGCAGGCCCCTAGGTTTGTAAGATGGTTGAATATGTGCAGGTGCATAATGGTCACTCATCTCCAATTTGAAAGCAAGTCAAGTTGTCATGCAGGGGTCCAGATCCCAGATGTTCACCAATATTTCTCAACAGGCTATAACAATGAACAAACGTTCTCCCATATTTATGTTAAAATTGCGCACATTGCAATCTCTTAAGTACAGAGCGACAATGTGTGCAACTTTAACACGTATACATGCAGCTACTTTGGATGCATTAGGTGTCAGAATACACAAAACTTGCACTCTTTGGTGGAGAGCTTCAGGAAGGAAATGCAAAAGTTTTTATAGCTGCAAAGGTATTTTTTTCATGCAGGTCCAAGCACATTCTGCATCCCTGCCCAATAGTTTGCAGTGGATTAGCTGCTCACAAGATGTCACAATTGGCACCTGTAACATTCTGAGATCGTGTTTGGCTTGCACAGCTATGAATCCTTGGAAGGAGGGTCAATGCTGACACCAATGCTGTAATTAGTGCATGGTTTTCTAGGTTGGTTGCACATTGAGACAGCAGGCCTTCTTTATCCAGCAATCCCCCAGCAGCAGAAAATATGGCAGTATATGCAGACATGCTGTAGTTCTGGAAATTACTTAGAGGCAGCAGAGGTAAAACTAGAGGGACACTTTAAAAAAGTAAAAGGAGCCACAGAGGATAGTGATGTGCTCGGGACTGGAGTGAGGTTCAGCTGAGTTTCGTATAAGGTATAAGGCATAAGGCAAAGACAGCCACAGCATGCTGCTGAACACAAAGGCTTCTTCTTTTTTCTGTTTTAGTTTCACTTTCTCTTTGCTAGCACGTGTGTTCTACAGCAGCTCCTACACTGCACAATGCAATTGCAATTTCAAAACACGACAACACTACAAGGATAAGCGCACAAGATGGTCCTGTACCTTAAAAGAATTGTACCTTAAGCACTTGGCACCCTCTCTTTAACACATACTGGCATCTGGATTTCCTCCATGTATGGTATTCTGTGGGCCACATTAATGGCACTGATTGACCTTTACAGAATTGGATTGCTAGGCCCTTACATGGAATATCCAAGAAGAAGAACAGCGCTACTCCATAGGAATATTGCCTTCAATCTTCAGGAAACACATCAGCTTCAATGTGAACAATATTTTTCACTGAAACTGCAAGGCACTGCCAGCAGAAGGGATAGACATCATTGCCCTCAGAATATTTTGGCAGTGATATTTGTGGAACTCAGTTGAAGAATATGATCTATTGATACCTCTGGCTACCTGGAAGTAGCATTTAGTCCACATCAGTCACCTCAAGTCCCTTTGTGTCCAGTTCATCTCCTGAAGGCTGCTGCTCTTTAGCCACCTGCATGCAAATCCCTCTCTTGTTTGTGACAATATGGAACACACAATCAATATTTTGGACATCTTCTCTGGAGTGTATATGCAACACTCCCAAGTGATCGAGATAATGGGATTGTTGATTCAAAACTGCAAACATAAATGTGTCAAATGGTTTCCTTCTGCACTGTAAATTGAATGATTCAATAGTTTTCAAACACTGCTCAATGAACATCTGGTTTTGATATGAACTCCTCAAGCTTACTGATTGTCATGGCAACTGGTAGTAACAGCCAAGGTTGAAGAGGATATCTGGAATCCTCCAGGAACTATCCATCTAACTTGTTATTTTGTTGCAGCAGGTCTTGAATGTTGAATTGTCTCAGAATATATACCTAGCAGTTCCCCAGATACCTGGCATTAACACAGAGGATGTGCAGGTTGACATCACACACTATCTGCCCATTGACTGAGTAATATCCTCTTTTGTTTATGTATGGCGCAAGTTGATGTGATGTAGATTCAGATAGGCACATGTGCAATTGATATTGCCCTGCACTCTATTTAATATCAAAAAAGCTGCGCTGCCTGGATGTCTGCTGCTGTGTGTGCCTTTGCAGGCTCTCAATTATATTTTGGATGCATTGTTCACACTGAATGGCTTATTTCTGCAAAATTCCCTGTGGCAGCTTGAAAGAACCGTAATGCACTAGAATTCGGAGCTTTGTCTCTGAGAAAGACACAGAGACATGCACTCATGATGGATTGCCCCCTGACTAGGGGTGCACAAGATGACACAAGATACGAATCATCTCCCTAGGTAACCACAGGTGATACATGCACTGTGCTACAGTTATATCCAGACTGTGTTCCTAAGGTGGTGAAGGTTACCCTGTGGGTGTTTGGTGCCTATGACTGAGAGGATTATATATAATCCATGCTTCCTATAGCCCTTTGGCTTCTAAGTTTAGGAACATAGGAGCAGGAGTAGGCCATTTAGCCTATCGAGCCTGCTCCGCCATTCAACACGATCATGGCTGATCATCCACTTCAATGCCTTTTTCCCACACTATCCTCATATCCCCTTATGTCATTTATATTTAGAAATCTGTCAACCTCTGCTTTAAACATACTCAATGACTGAGCTTCCACAGCCTTCTGGGGTAGAGCATTCCAAAGATTCACAACCCTCTGAGTAAAGAAATTTCTCCTCATCTCGGTCCTAAGTGGCTTCCCCCTTATTTTGAAATTGTGTCCCCTGGTTCTAGACTCCCCAACCAGGGGAAACATCTTACCTGCATCTAACCTGTCTATCCCTTTAAGTATTTTGCAGGTTCAAATGAGATCACCTCTCATTCTTAGAAACTCTAGAGAATACAGGCCCAGTTTCCCCAATCTCTATAGGACAGTCCCGCCATCCTGGGAACAAGTCTGGTGAACCTTCATTGCACTCCCTCTATGGCAATGATATCCTACCTAAGGTAAGGGAACCAAAGCTGCACACAGTTCTCCAGGTGCAGTATAACCAAGGTTCAATACAATTGAAGTAAGACTTCACCCAATCCTGCAATCAAATCCTCTTGCGATAAAGGCAAACATACCATTAGCCTTCTTAATTGCTTGCTGCACCTGCATGTTAGCTTTCAGTGACTTATTGACAAGGACACCTAGGTCCCATTGTACATCTACACTTGCTAATCTCTTAATGTTTAAGAAATACTCGGCACCTCTATTCCTCCTACCAAAGTGGAAAACCTCACATTTTTCCACATTATATTCCATCTGCCACGTTTTTGCCCACTCACTAAATCTTTCCAAATCCCCTTGAAGCTGCTTTGCATCTTCCTCACAACACATATTCCCACCTAGTTTTGTGTCATCTGCAAATTTGGAAATACCACATGTGGTTCCCACATCCAATTCATTGATATATATTCTGAACAGCTGGGGCCCAAGCACTGGTCCCTGCGGTACCCCACTTGTCACATCCTGCCACTGCTAGAATGACCAGTTTATTCCTAATCTCTGTTTTCTGCCTGTTAATCAATCCTTAATTCATGCCAGTATATTACCTCCTATCCCATGTGCTTTAATTTTGCTAACCAGCCTCCTGTGGGGACTTTATCAAAGGTAGCAGCAATCATAATATGATTTAATTTTACATTCAGTTTGAGGGAGATAAGAGTGGGTCCAAGACTAGCATTTTAAACTTAAATAAGGGCAATTACCAGGGCATGAAAGCACAGCTAGCTAAAGTGAACTGGCAAATCAGTTTAAGGGATAGGTCAATAGTGATGCAATGGCAGACATTTAAGGGGATATTTCAGAATACACAGAATAGATACATTTCAAAGAGAAAGAAAAATTTCAAGGGTGGGACCTGCCATCCATGGTTAACTAAAACAGTTAAAGATAGTATCAAACTTAAAGAAAAAGCCTATATTTGTACAACGATGGGAGGCAGGTCAAAAGATTGGACAGAATATAAAAAACTGCAAAGAAGGACTAAAACATTGATAAGGAACGTAAAAATAGAGTACGAGAGAAAGCTAGCTAGAAATATAAAGACAGATACTAAGAGTTTCTATAGATATTTATAAAAGAAAATAATTAACAAAGTGAGCGTTGGTCCTATAAAAAGTGAATCTGGGGAATTAATAATGGATAATAAGGAGATAGCAGATGAATTGAACAGACATTTTGCATTGGTCTTCACTATTGAGGATACAAGTAATATCCCAGTATTAGCTGTAAATCAGGAAATTGAAGGGAGGGAGGAACTCAAGAAAATTACAATCACCAGGGAAGTGGTACTGAACAAATTGTTGGACCTGCTGGCTGACAAGTCTCTAGTCCTGATGGACTTCATCCTAGAGTGTTAAAAGAAGTGGCTAGTGAGATAGTTGATGTATTAGGTTTAGTTTTCCAAAATTTCCTAGATTTGGGGAAGTTTCCATTAGATTAGAAAACAGCGAATGTAACTCCTTTATTCAAAAAGATAGGGAGACAGAAAGCAGGAATCTACAAGCCAGTTAGCTTAACATCTGCCTTAGGGAAAATGTTAGAAGCTATTATTAAAGATGTTATAGCAGGGCATTTAGAAAAATCCAAAGTAATCAGGCAGAGTCAACATGGTTTTGTGAAAGGAAAATCATGTTTAACCAGTTTATTGGAGTTCTTTGAGGGAGTTACATGTGCTGTGGATAAAGGGGAATTGGTGGATGTATTGTACTTAGATTTCGAGAAGGCATTTGATAAAGTGCCATATCAAAGGTTATTGCAGAAAATAATAGCTCGTGGTGTAGTGAGTAACATGGGTAGAAGATTAGCTAGCTAACAGGAAACAGAGAGTAGGCATAAATGAGTCATTTTTCTGGTTGGCAAGATGTAACGAGTGTTGTGCTATAGGGATATGTGCTGGGGCCTCAACATTTTACAATTTATATAAATGACTTAGATGAGGGGACTGAAGGTATGGTTGCTAAATTTGCTGATGACACAAAGATAGGTAGGAAAGTAACTTTTGAAGAGGACATAAGGAGGCTACAAAGGGATATAGATAGGTTAACTGAGTTGGAAAAGACCTAGAAAATGGAGTATAATGTGGGAAAGTGGGAATTTGTCCACTTTGGCAGGAAGAATAAAAAAGAAGCATATTATCTAAATGGTGAGAGTTTGCAGAGCTCTGGGATGCAGAGGGATTTGGGTGTCCTAGTGCATGAATTGCAAAAGGTTAGTATGCAGGTACAGCATGTAATTAGGAAAGCTAATTGAATGTTATTGTTTATTGCAATGGGAATTGAATACAAAAGTATGGAGGTTATGCTTCAGCTATACAGGGCATTGGTGAGACCACATCTGGAGTACTGTGGACAGTACTGGTCTCCATATTTAAGGAAGGATGTAAATGCATTGGAGGCAGTACAGATAAGCTTTACTAGATTAATACCTAAAACGGGTGGGCTGTCTTACGAGGAAAGATTGGACAGGCTAGGCTTGCATCTGCTGGAATTTAGAAGAGTAAGATGCAACTTGATTGAAACATATAAGATCCTGAGGGGTCTTGACAGGATGGATTTGGAAAGGATGTTTCCCCTTGTGGGAGAATCTTGAACTTGGGGTCACTATTTAAAAATAAGGGGTTGCCCATTTAAGACAGAGATGAGGAGAAATTCTTTCTCTCAGAGGGTCATGAGCCTTTGGAATTCTCTTCCTCAAAAGGCAGTGGAAGCAGTGTCTTTGAATATTTTTAAGGCAGAGGTAGATAGATTCTTGATAAGCAAGGGGGTGAAAGGTTATCGGGGGTAGGTGGAAATATGGAGTAACCAGTTCAGCCATGAACTTATTGAATGGCAGAGCAGGCTCGAGGGGTCGGGTGGCCTACTTCTGCTCCTAATTTGTATGTATGTATGTATGTTTGTATGTTTTGAAAATCCAAGTATACCACATCCACCGACTCCCCTTCATCAATTCTGTTAGTAACATTCTCAAAAACTCCAACAGGTTTGTCAAACATAATTTCCCATTCATAAATCCATGTTGACTATGCCCAATCAGATCATTATTATCCAAGTGTCCATTTATCACATCCTTTAGAATAGATTCTAGCATTTCCCCAATGACTGATGTAACAGGTCTATAATTCCTTGTTTTCTCTCTCCCTCCCTTCTTAAATAGTGAGATGACATTTGCAATCTTCCAATGTGCAGGAACTGCTCCAGAATCTATAGAATTTTGGAAGATGATCACCAATGCATCCACTATCTCCATAGCTACCTCTTTCAACACTCTGGGATGTAGAATATCAGGTCCTGGGGACTTATCAACCTTCAGCCCCATTAATTTTTCCAATACAACCTTCTTATTGATACTAATTTCCTTCAGTTCCTCATTCTCCCTGGTCCCTTGGATCTCTAATTCTGGGAGATTTCTTGTATCTTCCTCAGTGAAGACAGACACAAAGTAATCATTTAGCTTCTCTGCCATTTCTCTATTCCCCATTATAAATTCTCCTGACTCTGCCTGTAATGGATCCACATTTGTCTTAGCCAAACGTTTCCTTTTTACGTACCTATAGTAGCTTTTACAGTCCATTTTTATATTTTTTGCTAGCTTACATTCATATTCTATTCTCACTTTCTTTTTGAGTTTCTTCGTCCTCCTTTGCTGTATGCTAAAATCCTCCCAATCCTCAGGTTTACTACTATTTCTGGCAACTTGAGAGGCCCTTTCTTTTAACCTTATACAATCCTTAACTTTCTTTGTTATCCACGGTTGACTGCCTTTATTTTTGGGGTTTTTGTGCCTTGAAGGAATGTATAGTTACTGTAAACTATGTAATATTTTTTTAAAGACTATCTATTGCCTATGTACTGTCATACCTTTTAATGTATTTTCCCAATCCACCTCAGCCAATTTGCCCCTCATACCTTCATAATTTCCTCTGTTCAAATTTAACACCCTGGCTTCAGATTGAACTAAAATAAAAGCAAAATACAGCGGATGCTGGAAATCTGAAATAAAAACAAGAAATAGTTCAGACTGAACTACCTCACTTTCAAACAAAATGTAAAATTCTATCATATTATGGTTATCCCTAAAGTTTCTTTTACAACAGGATTATTAATTAGCCCTTTCTCATTACACTATGCACTAAACCTTCACAAGGAAAACACCTAAAATGTCACAACTACTAATGACAGCTCAAAATGGATGGCAAATGGAAGTACAGAAGTACAGTTTAGGTTATCAGTCAAAAAATAAAATTTTAACTACAAGCCAAAACTATCTTAAAGAAGAATACAATAAATTGAGAGGGACGGTGAAGGGGAAAATAAGACCGGCAAAGAGAGAATATGAGATTAAATGGCAGTTAACATAAAAGGTAACCAAAAAATCTTCTACCGGCATGTAAATAATAAGCAGGTAGCAAGAGGTGGAGTGGGGCCTATTAGGGACAAAGAAGGTAATATATGCTTAGAGGCAAAGGGCAAGGCTAATGTACTTAATTAGTACTTTGTATCAGTGTTTACTAAGGAAGAGGAATCTGACAAAATATCAGTAGATGCGGAGAGAGTAGAGGTAATGGATAGGGTAAAAATTGAGAGGGAGGAGGCATTAAAAAGGCTGGCGATGCTTAGGTCACCTGGTCTGGATGGCTTCCATCCCAGGTTGTTAAAGGAAGTGAGGCCGGAAATAGCAGAAGGGCTTGCCATAATCTTTCAAATATCTCTAGATATGGGGGAGGTTCCAGAGGATTAGATAGTGGAAAATGTGACACCCTTATTCAAGAAAGGGTGTAAGGATAGTCCTAGCAACTACAGGCCAGTTAGATTAACATTAGCGGTGGGTAAGGTTTTAGAAACAATAATCAGGGAAAAAAGTCAACAGGCACTTGGAGAGGTTTGAGCTAATTAAGGATAGCCAGCATGGATTTGTAAAAGGCAGATCATGCTTGACTAATCTAATTGAAATTTTCACTCAAAAAGGGAGGGAGACAGAAAGCAAGAGACTACAAGCCAGTTACCTTAACATTAACATCGGTCACAGGGGAAATGTTAGAAGCTATTATTAAAGACATTATCGCAGGGCACTTAGAAAAATTCAAGGTAATCAGACAGAGTCAACATGATTTTGTGAAAGGGAAATTATGTTTAACCAATTTATTGGAGTTCTTTGAAGAAGTAACATGTGCAGTGGATAAAGGGAAACCAGTGGATGTACTGTACTTAGATTTCCAGAAGGCATTTGATAAGTTGCAAAATCAAAGGTTATTGTAGAAAATAAAAGCTCCTGGTGTAGGGGGTAACATATTGGCGTGTCCAACCTTTCCTCAGAAGACAGCCCCCCCATTCGTCTAGTAAACCTTCTCTGTACTGCTTCCAATGCATTTATATCCTTCTTTAAATAAAGATACCAATACTGTCCACAGTACTCCAGATGTGGTCTCACCAATGCCCTGTGTAACTGAAACATAACCTCCCTTCTTTTGTATTCAATTCCCCTCACAACAAACGATAACATTCTATTAGCTTTCCTAATTATTTACTGAATCTCCATACTATCCTTTTGCAATTCATGCACTAGGACACCCAAATCCCTCTGCTTCTCAGAGCTCTGCAATCTCTCACCATTTAGATAATATGCTTCTTTTTTATTCTTCCTGCCAAAATGGACAATTTCGCATTTTTCCACATTGTACTCTATTTGCCAGATCTTTTCCCACTCACTTAACCTATGTAGCCTCTTTTTTTGCTATATATAAATTACTTGGATCTTGGAATAAACTGTAGAATTTCAAAATTTGCCGATGATACTGAAGTTGGAGGAGTGGCAAACAGTGAGGATGATATCAACTGCCTGCAACAGGACATAGATAGGCTAGCAGAAAGGGCAGACAAGTGGCAGATGGAATTTAATACAGTCAACTGTGAGGTGATGCATTTTGGAAGAAGGGATAGGTGAGGCAATATAGACTTAATGGCACAGTTCTAAAGCGTGTGCAGGAACAGAGAGACCTGGAGGTACATATGCATCGATCTTTAAGGTGGCAGAACATATTGAGAGAGTGGCTAGCAAAGCATATGGGATCTTGGGCTTCCTAAATAGAGGCATAGAGAACAAAAATAGGGAAGTTATGCTGAACCTTTATAAAGCTCTGGTGAGGCACCAAGCTAGAGTATTGTGTCTAGTTCTGGTCACCGCAATTTAGGAAGGATGTAAGGGTCCTTGAGATGGTGCAGAGGAGATTTACCAGAATAGCTCCAGGGATGAAGGATTTTAGTTCCAAGGTTAGGTTGGAAAAGCGGGGGTTGTTCTTCCAGGAGCAAAAGGAGATTGAGGGGAGATTTGATAGAGGTTTACAAGATTATGATAGGCTTAGATAAGTTAGACAAGGAAAAACTCTTCCTATTAACTGATGGTACAAGGACAAGGGGACACTAATTGAAGGTTTTGGGCAGATGATGCAGGGGAATGTGAAGAAGAACTTTGTAACGCAGTGGGTGGTATTGGCCTGGAAGTTACTGTCCACAAAGGTGGTGGAAGCAGAGACAATTGATGATTTCAAAAGGAAATTGGATGGGAACTGAAGGAAATATACTTGCAGGGCTACAGGGATCGAGTGGGTGAGTGGTACTGACTGGAATGCTCCACGGAGAGCAGGCATGGACTTGATGGGCTGAATGGCCTCCTTCTATGTCGTGAATGACTCTATGGGTCTATGACTCGAAGCCAAATTTGTGTTTTGATGATTTAACTTGAAATATCTTAATTTATGTCCCATTAGGGTTTGAAATTAAAAACAAGAAATGTTGAAAATACTCAGCAGGTCTGGCAGCATCTGTGGAGAAAGAAGCAGAGTTAACATTTCAGGTCAGTGACCCTTCATCGGAACTGACAGATATTAGAAATGTAAAAGGTTTTAAGCATGTAAAGCGGGGGGTGGGGCAAGAGATAACAAAGGAGAAGGTGTTGATAGGACAGAGGGTCACAGAGAATAACTGACCAGAAGGTCATGGAAACGAAGGCAAACGGTATGTTAATTGTGTGCTGAAAGACAAAGCGTTAGTACAGATAGGGTGTGAATAGACTGTAAAGCACAAAACACACCAAGCACAAACATTAAAAAAAAGGGTTTGAATTTAACTTGTTCCAAAACCTAAGTTTTATATCACAGACCAAGTTCCACAATCATTGTGCCAACCATGTAATATGTTGGAGTTCTTAATATTTGGCAAAGTGTCTCTTTGCTGTTCAAAAAAACTCCCCTAGTTTTAAAGCATTTCCTGGTTTTTATTGCAGCATTATAACAACTTATACGGCATATTATTTCCTGAGAACATGCTGACAAAATAATCTTGGGCAGTTCCTCTGATATGACTTTAAGGATGAGCTGTAAATCTTATATTGAACTCCAAGTCCAAGTTAAATCCACTGAATACCAAACGTTGCCCAACAACTCAAGCTTCTATGTAAAAAAAAAATCAACTGGCAACTGTGCTGTGTGTGCCACTATTTTCTTATCTAACTGCACATTTCCCCTGCTGTAATAGTCGATGATGGTTGACTAACTGTCATCCATAGCTGCAGTCATAGGGCTTTTCTAATTTTCTAATTTTTGACACCCTGAATTAAAAGGGATGAGGTGGGTGGTATTGATTCTTGGGTGGCCCAATATTGAGTTTAATTTCAAATGCACTACTAGTGTCAATCAAAGAGATTAAATGTTAATTAAATACTCTGATCAAAGTACAAGTGTCAGCCAATTGTTAGATTCAAAAGTAGTCTGCTGTATACTTGAATAAAACTGATTAAAATCAGGGAACCTGATGGCATTGCAACTTTATTATATTTTTCGATTTTTGAAGGGAAAAGTGAAATTAGATGAAGTAAGTAGAATTGTTTGATCATTACTCTGTTTACTCGCTGTCTGTGAAATAAAACATTTTCATTATTTAAACCTGGCCTCTTAGTCTGTCTTTGAAATGATTGGCTAAACATACATGAGAGCACATGTGAAAGACACAATGGGCTGAATTTTCTATCAGGATTCAGGAACTGGAACTGGGGGTTAGTTCCAGGACCTGACCCCGCGCAGCATGCTTTAAACCTTTTTACCCTTTTTCAAATCCTCAGCCAATTAAAGGCCAGGGAGCGGGCTGACCATCCAATCAGGGACGGTGAGCGGGCTCTCGAGGCTGGAGGGCCAACTGGAGGTCCTCCAGCACTCAGTGATTGGCAGTCTCACTGGCCAAGGTGATCTCAGGATGGAGAGAGAGAGGGAGAAAGCCAGGTAAGTTTGTATTTTTTTTTTTAAAGCCACAGCTTCCTGGCCATGATCCTGAAGGGCAACCTCTCCAGGGGACGGCCAGTGGCCGCAGCTGTGGCCCAGTGGCCGTCATGGGTCGTGGCCTCCTTCTGTGCCATAAATGAATCTACCTAAATGACTCTATGGGTCCAGGGTGGGGTGGTTTCCCTTGGGTGAGCCATCAACCCAACCCACCTCCTGCCCTGAGCCCATCACATTTGCCTGGTCGTAATCCATAACGACCAATGCTGGCAATGCAGGGATGGGGCCTTTAGAGACTCTATAATTGTTAATAATTAGCCTCAATTGGCTGCCTGCTGGGAAGCGGGAACTAATCTGACGGCGAGCCGCCCTAATTCAAAATGGCTCAGGGTCGGGATTGTGGTGAGGAACTGGCACAGAGGCTTGTGGCATCAAATTGCACGCCTGCTTCCAATCCAGACCCTGAATGAATTTTAAAATCCAGCCCAATATCGAGATCAGATTACAAAGGGGTCCTTGGTTACTCTGCCAAATTATACTATTGTATAAGCAGATGTTGGACATCATGGGCAAACACCATAGAACCATAGAAAAATTACGGCACAGAAGGAGGCCATTCAGCCCATCGTGTCTGCGCCAGATGAAAAAACTAGCCGCCCAATTTAATCCTACCTTCCAACACCTAGTCTGTAGCCTTGCAGTTACAGCACTTCAGGTGCATGTCCAGGTACCTATTAAAAGAGTTGAGGGTTTCTGCCTGTATCAACATTCTTGGCAGTGAATTTCAGATACCCACCGCCCTCTGGGTGAAAAAGTTTTTCCTCATGTCCCCTCCAATCCTTCTGCCAATCACCTTAAATCAGTACCCCCTGGTAATTAACCTCTCTGCTCGGGGAAACAGATTCTTCCTGTCGACTCTATCTAGGCCCCTCATAATTTTGTACACCTCAATTAAATCACCCTTCAGCCTTCTCTATTCTAACGAAAACAAAGCCTAATCAATCTTTCCTCATAGCTGCAACTTTCAAGCCCTGAATAGAAAATGCTTAGACCACTTGGAGGAGTGACCAATGCCTCTGTAACCAAGAGAATATGTAAAGCAAAACCAAAATTTATACCTTCCTCTTTCCTAGCATCTTGTGAATCAATATTTAAAAAGGTGATACACACCTAACGAATCTGCTGCTCTGGTGCATTAGCGTGACCATGTGTTATACTGTGTAGCACTATGGTCTACGGATTTACCGACACAGCATGCTCCTAATCTCAGCTGGTCCATCTAGGGAGATGCTAACAGGAAGTAAGGCACTTTCCTGAGAGGAAAGCAAAATCAAGAGTTGAAACCATTTTCATTGCCTTTATATTTGGGATTAGGTTAAATGCCAGTTCTTTCAGTGAGAGAATGGTGCCAGGAAGAAACTGATGACTAGAGAAAAAAATCAAATCAGCAAATAAAGAAAAATATAAATAAAGAAAAATCATAAATACCTTTGAGGGAATTGAAGACTTCAAACTAGTTGCTGACACTGCTTAACATTAATAAATTATGCAGACTTCAGGGTCACAGTTTGGGTATTTCAGCCTTTGGGTTCAATATGCTGGGCAGGACACAAGTGACCATCTCACACCAGAAGTGAGTCATTCATCATATTGGATCGAGCTTCTCCACAGGGTGCGTGACAGTACGATGCAGGAATCTCATTATGATATTAAGGTTAGGATTGGGCTGCAGGTTTGAAGTGAGCGGAATCGAGGTGAGAGGAAGGATTCCTACCTTGACAACTCTACTGAAGTCCTTGAACTACTTGCAGCATTGCTGCCGTGTCCTGGGAGCCAAGCTCCTGGCATTCACCTCTTCGGACATTTCATCTGACTGTCTTCTCAGGCATTGCCTTGAGAGCTTTCTGACACTCACCCCACTGCCACTCCCACCACCAAGCCCCAACCACCTCCTGGGGGAAACAGCATCTTTCTCCTCCTGCTGACAGCCTGGACCAGGGCCTCCAACTCCCTCTCTGGACCACCTGAAGCCATTTTGTACTGTTCTGAATATTCCCAGTGTCTGGGGTGGGGGTAGCATTGGCAATGTTGTTCATGGTGTCATTGAAGTGGAAGCAGGTGCTGGTGCTATATTTAAAAGGTTGCCAGCCCTGCAGACAGTACAACAAGAACAGAGTTCACCCATTCCCCCCCTTCTCTATAGACAAAGTGCAGAATTCCCTCCTTCCCCCTTCCCTATAGGCAAAGTGCAGAGTTCCCCAGTTCCCCCCTTCCCTACAGACAAAGTGCAGAGTTCGCCCATTTCCCCCATTCCCTATACACAAAGTGCAGAGTTCACCCCTTTCCCCCATTCCCTATACACAAAGTGCAGAGTTCACCCCTTTCCCCCATTCCCTATACACAAAGTGCAGAGTTCACCCCTTTCCCCCATTCCCTGTACACAAAGTGCAGAGTCCACCCCTTCCTCCCTTCCCTATACACAAAGTGCAGAGTTCACCCCTTTCCCCCATTCCCTGTACACAAAGTGCAGAGTCCACCCCTTCCCCCATTCCCTGTACACAAAGTGCAGAGTCCACCCCTTCCTCCCTTCCCTATACACAAAGTGCAGAGTTCACCCCTTTCCCCCATTCCCTGTACACAAAGTGCAGAGTTCACCCCTTTCCCCCATTCCCTGTACACAAAGTGCAGAGTCCACCCCTTCCCCCATTCCCTGTACACAAAGTGCAGAGTCCACCCCTTCCTCCCTTCCCTATACACAAAGTGCAGAGTTCACCCCTTTCCCCCATTCCCTGTACACAAAGTGCAGAGTCCACCCCTTCCCCCATTCCCTGTACACAAAGTGCAGAGTCCACCCCTTCCTCCCTTCCCTATACACAAAGTGCAGAGTTCACCCCTTTCCCCCATTCCCTATACACAAAGTGCAGAGTTCACCCCTTTCCCCCATTCCCTGTACACAAAGTGCAGAGTCCACCCCTTCCCCCATTCCCTATACACAACGTGCAGAGTTCACCCCTTCCTCCCTTCCATATACACAAAGTGTGGAATTCACTCCTTTCCCCACTTCCCTATACACAAAGTGCAGAATTCACCCCTTTCCCCCCTTCCCTATATACAAAGTACAGAGTTCACTCCTTCCTTACCTCGGTGGGGCCAGCTTTCCCTAGAGGGGAAAGTGAAGGCATGTGAGTGCCACTCGTTGTGCTGAGGATCGTAATTTATGGTAAGAATGCTGTGGTTTCTCTTTTGGTGCATGCAAATGTGTTATTTAAATATGCTAAGTCACGTCCTGTCGCAGAGTGGCGGAGGGGTCGCCATGGAACTTCCCCAGCGCCGGGAAGATCGGGCCTGACAATTCTGGCATCAGGATCCATGGCGGCCGCTGCAGCTCCAATTTTCCAGCCCCCCCTGCCGCCAACTCCCGCCCCGACTTCGGGTTGGGAACCAAAATCCAGTCCCAAATATGTGTGAGCAATCAATAAGCAGTGGGGATAGCACTGCTTGCATGCCTGCCTTATTACAATGAGATCCCAACACCAATTTTCCATGGTCCCTTGTAACCACATGAACAGCGTATTATCTTTCATTCGTTCATAGGATGTGGGTGTCGCTGGCTAGGCCAGCATTTATTGTCCATCCGTAATTGCCCTTGAGAAGGTGGTGGTGAGCTGCCTTCTTGAACCGCTGCGGTCCATGTGAGGTAGGTACACCCACAGTGCTGTTAGGAAGGGAGTTCCAGGATTTTGACCCAGCAACAGTGAAGAAACTGAGATATAGTTCCAAGTCAGGATGGTGTGTGACTTGGAGGGGAAGTTGCAGGTCGTGGTGTTCCCATGCATCTGCTGCCCTTGTCCTTCCAGGTGGTAGAGGTCGCGGGTTTGGAAGGTGCTGTCAAAGGAGCCTTGGTGCATTGCTGCCGAGCATCTTGTAGATGGTACACACTGCTGCCACTGCGCGCCGGTGATGGAGGGCGTGAATGTTTGTAGATGGGGTGCCAATCAAGAGGGCTGCTTTGTCCTGGATGGTGTCGAGCTTCTTTAGTGTTGTTGGAGCTGCAACCATCCAGGCAAGTGGAGAGTATTCCATCACACTCCTAACTTTTGCCTTGCAGATAGTGGACAGGCTTTGGGGAGACAGGAGGTGAGTTACTCGCCACAGTATTCCTAGCCTCTGACCTGCTCTTGTAGCCATGGTATTTATATGGCTACTCCAGCTCAGTTTCTGGTCAATGGTAACCCCCAGGATGTTGATAGTGGGGCATTCAGCGATGGTAATGCCATTGAATATCAAGCGGAGATGGTTAGATTCTCTCTTGTTTGAGATGGTCATTGCCTAGCACTGGTGTGGCACGAATGTTACTTGCCACTTATCAGCCTAAGCCTGGATGTTGTCCAGGTCTTGCTGCATCTGGACATGGGCTGTTTCAGTATCTGAGGATTCGTGAATGGTGCTGAATATTGTGCAATCATCAGCGAACATCCCCACTTCTGACCTTATGATTGAAGGAAGGTAATTGATGAAGCAGCTGAATGATTGGGCCTAAGCCACTACCCTGAGGAGTTCCTGCAATGATGTCCTAGGACTGAGATGATTGACCTCCAACAACCACCACCATCTTCCTTTGCGCTTGATACAATTCCAGACAGCAGAGAGTTTTCCTCTTGATTCCCATTGACTCCAGTTTTCCTGGGGTTCCTTGATGCTATACTTGGTCAAATGCTGCCTTGATGTCAAGGGCAGTCACTCTCACCTCACCTCTGGAGTTCAGCTCTTTTGTCCATGTTTGAACCAAAGCTGTAATGAGGTCAGGAGCTGAGCGGATCCCAAACTGAGCGTCAATGAGCAGGTTATTGTGAAGAAAGTGTTTAGTTTTGTTTAGTTTCGAGATACAGCACTGAAACAGGCCCTTTGGCCCACCAAGTCTGTGCCGACCATCAACCACCCATTTATACTAATCCTACGCTAATCTCATATTCCTACCACATCTCCACCTGTCCCTATATTTCCCTACCACCTACCTATACTAGGGGCAATTTATAATGGCCAATTAACCTATCAACCTGCAAGTCTTTGGCATGTGGGAGGAAACCAGAGCACCCGGAGGAAACCCACGCAGACACAGGGAGAACTTGCAAACTCCACACAGGCAGTACCCAGAATTGAACCTAGGTTGCTGGAGCTGTGAGGCTGCGGTGCTAACCACTGCGCCACTGTGCTTGATAGCAATGTCAATGACACCTTTCATCACTTTACAGATGATCAAGAGTAGACTGATGTGGCGGTAATTGGCCAGGTTGGATTTGTCCTGCTTTTTGTGCACAGGATATACCTGGGCAATTTTCCACATTGCTGGGTAGATGCCAGTGTTGTAGCTTTACTGGAACAGCTTGGCTAGCGGCGCATCAAGTTCTGGAGCACAGATTTTCAGTACTATTTCCGGAATGTTGTCAGAGCCCATAGTCTTTGCAGTAAAGGCCTGCTCAGGTCGGGAAAAAGAACCCTACCTGAACCCGACCGAACCAGAGCAGACCTGAGTCCGACCCGGCCCGAGTCCCTCCAGTTCTGCCTCAAGCCCGACCTGACCCGTCCCAAACCCGGTCCCAACCCCAACTGACCCGAGCCCAACCCGACCACCCCTTTACTTACCTTCGGACTCGGAACTTCAAGGAAGCTGCAGCGCATGCGTGGTGATGTCACAATGATGTCACTCGCTCACTGCGCAGACTCCCAGCTCAGGCAAGTTTTTAAATTTCAATACTTACCAGCAGAGCACTTACCGTGTGCATTCGGCCTGATCCGACCCAGCCCGACCTGGACTCGGTCTGACCTGACCCAAGCCCAAAAGCCGCATCCGGAAGATGGGCCCGACCGGAAGCGAACCCGACACATGTCATCGGGTCCCGTCAGGTTTGGGTCGGGTAGCAGGCCTTTACTTTGCAATATCCAGTGCCTTCAGTCATTTCTTCATTTCACGTAGAGTGAATTGAATTGGCTGAACACTGGCATCTGTGATGCTGGGGATTTTAGTAGGAGGCCAAGATGGATCATCCACTCAACACTTCTGGGTGAAGATTGTTGCAAATGCTTCAGTCTTATCCTGGGCTCCTCCATCATTGAGGATGGGGATATTTGTGGAGACACCTCCTCCAGTTGGTTGTTTAATTGTCCACCACCATTCATGAGTGGATGTGGTAGGACTGCAGAGCTTAGATCTGATCCATTGGTTATGGGATCACTTAGCTCTGTCTATCGCATGCTGCTTACACTGTTTGGCACACAAGTAGTCCTGGGTTGTAGCTTCACCAGCTTGACACCTCATTTTGAGGTATGCCTGCTGCTGCTCCTGCCATACCCTCCTGCACTCTTCATTGAACCAGAAGTGATCCCCTGGCTTGATGGTAATGGTAGAGTGAGGGATATGCCGAGCCATGAGGTTACAGATTGTGGTTGAGTACAATTCTGCTGCTGCTGATGGCCCACAGCACCTCATGGATGCCCAGTTTTGCATTGCTAGCTGTGTTCGAAATCTATCCCATTTAGCACGGTGTAATTCCACACAACAAGGTGGACGGTATCCTCAGTGTGAAGACGGGACTTCATCTCCACAAGAACTGTGCGGTGGTCACTCCTACCAATACTGTAATGGACAGATGCATCTGCGACAGGCAGATTGGTGAGGACGAGTTCAGGTATGTTTTTCCCCTCTTTTTGGTTCCCTCACCACCTGCTGCAGACCCAATCTAGCAGCTATGTCCTTTAGGACTCAGCCAGCTTGGTGAGTAGTGGTGCTACTGAGCCACTCTTGGTAATGGACATTGAAGACCCCACCCAGAGTACATTCTGTGTCCTTGCCACCCTCAGTGCTTCGTCCAAGTGGTGTTCAACATGGAGGAGTACTGACTCATCAGCTGAGGGAGGGCGGTAGGTGGTAATCAGCAGGAGGTTTCCTTGCACATGTTTGACCTGATGCCATGTGGCTTCATGGGGTCCGGAGTCAATGTTGAGGATTCCCAGGACAACATTCTCCCCACTATATACCACTGTGCCGCCACCTCCGCTGGGTCTGTCCTGCTGGTGGGATAGGACATACCTGGGGATGGTGACGGCGGTGTCTGGGATATTGTCTGTAAAGTATGATTCGGTGAGTATGACTACGTCAGGCTGTTGTTATGTCTGTGGGGCAGCTCTCTCAACTTTGGCGCAAGCCTCCAGATGTTAGTAAGGAGCACTTTGCAGTGTCAACAGAGCTGGGTTAGCCGTTGTCATTTCTGGTGCCTTGGTCGATGCCAGATGGTCCATCCTGTTTCACCTTATCGACTTTGTAGCGGTTTGATACAACTGGCTTCCTCGGCCATTTCAGAGGGCATTCAAGAGTTAACCACATTGCTGTGCGTCTGGAGTCACATGTAGCCCAGACCAGGTAAGGACAGCAGATTTCCTTCCCTAAAGGACATTAGTGAACCATTCGTAACATGCATCCTGCTCCTTGCACACTTAATTTTAGATGCGATTCTATTTCAGTTCTGTTCTATAAATCTATTTAAGAGGTTTAGCTAAGAATTGGAAAATAAATGTCAGAATCCAAGTGGTTAACACCACAACCATTATGGGTCATAATATTTCCAGTGATTTTAGGGTTAATTGTACTGTAAAACCTGACATGACATGGAAATAAACATAATCACCATTGCAGTACATAAACTGAAAGTAGAATATTTAGTTTGGATCAAATGGATTTTTCCCTCTATTTTTCTTAGCAAAACATTCTGTCACTTTCATCCTCCTTTTTCCTATCAAATCGGGAAGTTGGCAGCAACACTTAAGAAAACAGTGGATGAGAGCGGCTTTGTGCAGTTTCTGAAGGGTTCAGCAGTCACACTGGCCTCTACAATACTGCATGTAATGCCTAGATTCAGGTTTCAAGTCATAAATCAGCCTGGGAACTCAAAAGTAGATTCTCTGCATTCTTTAACCCATGAATATGATGACATCCTTTTCACAGCTCAACCCAGGTTTTACTCATCAGAATTTTTATTACTTTACACAGTGAAATAAATAATGATTTATTTCCCAGGGATTATATTTTGGTTAAAAGTTTTATTTTATGTTATACTTGAACATGTGGTCTGATGTTTATTTTTCCACTTGGGCTGGTTTCGTTGTTACAGCATACTCAGGTTTCAATCTTGTTTATTCCCCTCCTCTCAAATTTTCTTATCACTCTATTTCAGTTCTCCCATCCCTTCTTCCCGTTTCATGCCATCTACTCTATTTTTGGACCACCATCCTCATCTCCACTTCTTCTGCTTTTCCCTGCTCTATCCTTTGTCCTCTGCTGAATTCAGACATACGAACTTGTGAACATTTGAATTAGGAGTAGAAGTAGGCCATTCAGCCCCTCAAGCCTGCTCCCCCATTCAATAAGATCATGGCTGATTTGTTTGCATTTTGAATTCCACACTCCCATCTACCTCCGATACCCTTTGATTCTCTTGCCTAACAAGAATCTATCTACCTTTACCTTAAAAATATTCAATGACCCCGCCTCCACCACCTTCTAAGGCAGAGAGTTCCAAACTCTCACAACCTTCTGAGAGAAAAAAATTCCCCTCATCTCTGTTCTAAAGGGTGACCCCTAATTTTAAAACATTGCCCCCTAGTTCTGGACTCACCCACAAGAGGAAACATCCTCTCCACATCCGCCTTGTTAAGAACATTCAGGATCTTATATACTTCAATCAAGTCTCCCCTCACTTTTCTAAACTCCAATGAAAACAAGCCCAGTCTGTCTAACCTTTCCTCATAAGACAACCCACTCATTCCAGGTATCAAGTATTCTTATATGTCTTAGATGTTTCCTTGCTCTCTTTTCTATCACTCTTTTTGTTCTATTATTGGTTTCTTGGTGCACTATCAAGTATTCCATTTTTTTCTGCTTCTTAGTAGTGCACCGAGTGTAAACTCTTTACCTATTAATGTGCTGGGATAGTAAAATGCAATGAAGGATCCATTTTTTAAACTTCCATTTTGCTATTTTTTAAAATCTGATTTGAAAGGGAACTAGGCAAAAAAAAAACGATGTTGCGCAATAGGCTCTTCTCATTTCCAATACTGTCCACATCTGCTGTGCTTTCCAATGAATTGAAAGTAATAGCATTGCCATGGACTTTGATCCCACTACTGAAGCAGAGGGAACAGAAGCCAGACAAACAAAAAAAAAATGAAATGTTCTGCTCTGTGTTTAGGATCCCTCATGTCATTACTTTCATGTGTGAATTTGAGATTTATTTTACTTCCTTTAATATCCAGTCCTGGAATTTATCCTGGTCTGTTGAAGCTGCAGGCATCAGTCTGCCTGGAGAAAGAGATTAGAATGGCCCATACAGTATGACAACTTCAATTCCTTTGTTGCTGAAAGTATCCAGAATAAGATTTACTGGACCAATAACAATATATCATAACAGAGTTTAAAAAAAATAAAGTGCTCCGATTTCTTTATCACAGAAGAAAAAATCGACTTGTTCTAGGTCTCAGAATTGTGAAGTAATTAGCAATTACTGGGGCTTCTTCAGTTGTTCAGTGGATATGTGCACTGCCTCATGTGTCATTGAACCACATGAACCACGAAGGTACAAGGTTTGATCCCTGTCCTGTGCTAAGTCAAAGTGATTTCAGCCAGGGTGGAATTGGGAGTCAATACAACTGTTTCCCAACTAGGGTGAAAATCAAGTAGAACTCCCAAAACTGATTGCTATCCATTGGGCCCTGCTAGAAAGTGTTGACATTGGCTGACAGGATTAGGTTTGGCTGTAATGCTCCCATAGTTGAGTAGGCTGCCAAAACTTGTTCCAGCAAACTTATTAATGTAAATACCAGTGATAAAATGGAAATTGTTCAACTCACTTCGAAACTGCACAAACTTATTGGTGTTGAAATATTACACGAAGACCAACATCATCATGTTGTCAAAAAAGTGCTCAAAATTTGCTGTCAAAATAGACCTTTCCAATATGTTGCCATATTCTGACCTATCATTCCCTACCATTGGGTTACTGACTCAAATTTCATGCACCAGACTTAGTAAAATCCTTTGTCTAGTTTATGATTGAGTGCTGTATGAGTTAACATATATTATAACTTGATTATATATAGTCCCCCAATGGCTCATTTGGTAAATGATTGCCCAATGTGGTGTTGAATCAGATTGATCCCAGGCTTAATCCCTGCTGAGTGCTGATCTTAGCTGGAAAGTGGTGGAGCCCTATAATTAGCCTCAATTTTCCTGGACTGGCAAGAGAAAAAATTAGACATGGTTTCCAGTCTTGATCATGCTCCAGTGATTCATGCTGAAAATGTACTTGTTTGTGTAAAGGCAATACACAAGCAAACTCAACTGTGAGTAGCTTGCAGGCATATACGGTCTATAGCCTCACACATGAAGAACAATGCATGAATGAGGCACTTGAAGGTTGCTGATGCCACAGAAACAGATTCTAACACAAATCACCATTTTTAGGAGACACAGGGATGGGAACGGTTGTTCTTTTATCTATTATAAAAGGGTTTGGTGGACATATTGAAGGTTGTCATGAAAATCGCAATAAGGGACCAGGATTTGATTTTGTTAGGTTCAATATGAGGAATTACAGGGCTGAATTTTAGGAAGGGCTGAGAGGTGGGAAGGCTGGCAAAATGATGCGGGAAGGCATCAGATGGCGTGCCTGACATCTTCCCATATCATGCCATTTTGCCATGTTGGGAAATATGGCAGATGAGCCACCTGCTTGGAGCCCAATTGAGCCACTGAAGTGGACAATGAAGGGTCACTTCTCATCTCCGCGGGTATTTTGCCTGCAGCTGGGGGGCCCACCGCCGTGCGGGGAGACCATCCAGTGAAACATCTTTGGGCACTCTTTGGCCCATGGAGGGGCTCCCCGGTGACAATGGCCACCCCCATGAAAACAGTGCCATCTGTCCACCAAGACCCTCCCACCACTCCACCCCCACTGCTGACCCCAATTGCCGGGGCCTGCCTACCAGGTTCCAACTACCCCAACTCCACTTACCCCTCTTCAAGAGTGCTGCCATCGATGTGCCTCATCCTCCAGCTGCAGCCACAGCAATGGCCACTGGTGGCAATGCTGATGTTGCTGAACTGCCAGCCCTCAGAGTGGGCCAGCAGCGCTTGGGGGTGGGCAGTCATCCTTAATAGGGATGGTAGCCCGCTGGCAGCCCCACCAGCAAAATGCGGCCTGGGTCTCACCGACCACCTAAGCGGGGCCATCCCCTCCCCCCACATCCCTGTTTTCTGCTCCGGTGGCAGAACTGCTGCCTCCATCAGTAAATTCCAGCCACAGTTTTAAATGTTCACATTATATTTGAAGACTTAATTGACTGTAGAATTTGTGATTGCAGAAACAATTAATACGGTAGCTGTGTAATAATACAAACTTTTTTGCCTTTGTGCGCCATTTAAGAGCCTTGTGGGTCCCATGTATAAATCTTAAATCAATGTTCCAACAAACATGCTTACGTTTCAAGCTAACAAACTGTTGAGGCTGTCAATAAAATGTTTAAAATTTGTTGTCATAATTGCCCTTTCCAAACCTTCAGTACTCAAAATTCAAACAGAAAAAAAAGAATAAAAATTATAAACACAAATTGAAATTGATCCGGCAGCACATTCTCAATCCATAGCACCATGTATTCCAGTTTGGATATCCTAGTAATTTTAACACTAATCATTTTAAATGATCAAATCCAAAGTAACTACAAAGATCTTTAAAAAAAAACCACAAACATACAAAATGCCAAAATAAGAAACTATACCACATTACTCCAGCTGTATCCACCACTAACAGAACCACAAGATATTTTTCCACAAAGATCAAGCCAAAATTACCCTGCAATTTTCCTTTCTCGACAAGAGAAAATAAATTATAAATGATCTTGGAATTATCATGTAATCTGTAATGTAGCATTTATCTATATTAAACCATGACATGAGAATGTGTGTGAACTTGTTCAGAAACACAATAATAAAATAAAATAATATTAATAAAAAGTTATGATACACGTATTACAGTTCTCATAAAAGCTGATTATTTGATAGGTTCAATGCCAAAATTCCATAAAGTGTGACTGAACTTAGAAATCAAAAGGGAGCATCAATGGGCTGAAAGCTAAATCAGCATCAGATACTGGACAATATAATTCATAAATAAAAACAGAAAGTGCTGGAAATACCCAGCAGGTCAGGCAACATCTGTGGAGAGAAAAGCAGAGTTAACGTTTCAGGTCTGTAACCTTTCATCAGAACTGGCAAAGTTTAGAAAAGAATTAGGTTTTAAGCAAGTGAAGTGTGGGGGTGGGGGTGGGGGGGGGGGTGGTGGGGGGGAGAGGGGTGGCAGTGTGTGGGGATGGTGGCGAAGAGAAAAGGGAAGGTATGTGATAGGGTAGAGGGCAGGAGAGATTAAATAGCAAAGCTGTCCTGGGACAAAGGCAGAGTGTGTTAACACCAACCACAAGCATTAACACGCTCAGGCTATAATGAGGTCAGGAGCTGAGTGGCCCTGGCGGCACCCAACTGAGTGTCAATGAGCCAATTATTGCTGAGCAAGTGCCGCTTGATAGTACGGTTGTCGACACCTTCCATCACTTTGCTGATGACTGACAGTAGACTGATAAGTAGGTAATTGGCCGGCTTGGACTTGTCCAGCTTTTTGTGGACAGGACATACCTGGGCAATTTTTCACATTGCCAGGTGAATGCCAGTGTTGTAGCTGTACTGGAACAGCTTGGCTAGAGGCGCAGCTAGTTCTGGAGCACAAGTCATCAGTACTATTGCTGGAATGTTATCAGGGCCCATAGCCTTTGCAGTTTCCAATGCCTTCAGCCGTTTCTTGATATCATGTGGAGTGAATCGCATTGGCTGAAGACTCTTAATGGAGTCAGGTTGGGCTCTGGCTTGATGGTAATGGTAGAGTGAATGATATGCTGGGCCATGAAACTACAGGTTGTGTTTGAATACAATTCTGCTGCTGCTGATGGTCCACAGTGCCTCATGGATGCCCAGTTTTGAGTTGCTAGATTTGTTCGAAATCTATTCCATTTAGCACGGTCGTAGTGCCATGCAACACAATGGTGGGTATCCTCAATGTGAAGATGGGACTTTATCTCCACAAGGACTGTGCCATGGTGACTCCTACCAATACTGTCATCGACAGATGCATCTGCGACAGGTAGATTGGTGAGGATGAGTTCAAGTAGGTTTTTTCCCTCTTGTTGGTTCCTTCACCACCTGTCTCAGACCCAGTCTAGCACTATATCCTTTAGGACTTGGCCAGCTTGGTAAGTAGTGGTGCTATCAAGTCGCTCTTTGTGATGGACGTTGAAGTCCCCCTCCCAGAGTACATTCCTTGCTTCCCTCAGTGCTTCTTCCAATTGGTGTTCAAATGGAGAAGCACTGATTCATCAGCTGAGAGTGGGGGGACGGTGTGCAGTAGGTGGTAATCAGCAGGAGGTTTCCTTGCCCATGTTTGACCTGATACCATAAGACTTCATGGGGTCCGGAGTCAAAGAACAAAGAACAAAGAAAATTACAGCACAGGAACAGGCCCTTCGGCCCTCCAAGCCTGCGCCGATCCAGATCCTCTACCTAAACATGTCGCCTATTTTCTAAGGGTCTGTATCTCTTTGCTTCCTGCCCATTCATGTATCTGTCTAGATACATCTTAAAAGACGCTATCGTGTTCGCATCTACCACCTCCGCTGGCAACGCGTTCCAGGCACCCACCACCCTCTGCGTAAAGAACTTTCCATGCATATCCCCCCTAAACTTTTCCCCTCTCACTTTGAACTCGTGACCCCTAGTAATTGAATCCCCCACTCTGGGAAAAAGCCTCTTGCTATCCACCCTGTCTATACCTCTCATGATTTTGTACACCTCAATCAGGTCCCCCCTCAACCTCCGCCTTTCTAATGAAAATAATCCTAATCTACTCAACCTCTCTTCATAGGTAGCGCCCTCCATACCAGGCAACATCATGGTGAACCTCCTCTGCACCCTCTCCAAAGCATCCACATTCTTTTGGTAATGTGGCGACCAGAACTGCACGCAGTATTCCAAATGTGGCCGAACCAAAGTCCTATACAACTGTAACATGACCTGCCAACTCTTGTACTCAATACCCCGTCCGATGAAGGAAAGCATGCCGTATGCCTTCTTGACCACTCTATTTACCTGCGTTGCCACCTTCAGGGAACAATGGACCTGAACACCCAAATCTCTCTGCGCATCAATTTTCCCCAGGACTTTTCCATCAATGTTGAGAACTCCCATGGCAACTCCCTCCTGACTGTATACCACTGTGCCACCACCTCTTATGAGTCTGTCCCACTGGTGAGACAGGACATACCCAGGGATGGTGATAGTGGTGTCAGGGACATTGTAACGTATGATTCCGTGAGTATGACTATGTCAGGCTGTTGCTTGACTGGTATGTGGCCAATTTGGCACAAGCCTAGAGGACTTTGCAAGGTCGACAGGGCTGGGTTTGCCGTTGTCGTTTCCAGTCCATAGGTCGATGCCGTGTGGTCTGTCTGGTTTCATTCCCTTTCTTCGACTTTGTAGTAGTTTGATACAACTCAATGGTTTGCTAGGCAATTTCAGAGGGCATTTAAAAGTCAATGACATTGCTGTGCGTCTGGAGTCACATGTAGGCCATACCAGGTAAGAATGGCAGATTCTGTTCCCTAAAGGACATTAGTGAACCAGATGGGTTTTCACAACAATTGACAATGGTTTCATTGTCACCATTAGACTAGCTTTTAATTCCAGATTTATTAATTGAATTCAAATTTCACCATCTGCCATGGTGGGATCAAATCCATGTCCCCAGAGCATTTGCCTGGGCCTCTGGATTAATAGTCCAGTGACATTAACACTTTGCCACCGCCTCCCCCGGCATTCCTACTGGCAATGCAAATATTTACTCTGTCCCTGTTAATTATACATTAACGTGGCAGCATGCAGACCCAAAATAAGCTTGTTTTTTTTTTATTCTTTCATGGGATGTGAGCATCGCTGGCTAGGCCAGCATTTGTTGCCTATCAATAATTGCCCTTGAGAAGGTTCTGGTGAGCCGCCTTCTTGAACTGCTGCACTCCATCTGGTGCGGGTACTCCCGCAGTGCCGTTAAAGAGGGAGTTCCAGGATTTTGATCCAGCGTCTGTGAAGGAACAGTGATATATTTCCAAGTCAGGATGATGTGTGACTTGGAGGAGAACTTGCAGGTGATCCCATGCATCTACTGCCCTTGTCCTTCTAGGTGGAAGAGGTTGCGGGTTTGGAAGGTACTTCACTAATTGTCACGACATACTGATGGCAAGTCTTATCTGGAGAGAGGCATGAGGTAGTTCCCATTGTATCAGAGAGTTTAGCTCTCCTTCCTCACGTACATCAATCCCTATTGTCACTAATGAGCCACATTCTCCTTTCACTTCGAAGTAAACTAGGCTGTCCATTGATGCATCAGGCTGAATTTTACGCTGCCCCAGCAGGTTGGATGGTGGCGTGGGGGCGGCGTAAAATTGAGCGGGATGCTCCGGGAGACCTACCTGCCCCACTCCCGCCTCTGACCAACTTTATGGTGGTCGGGTGGCCGGGGTGGGGGGGGGTGGCGGGTGGGTGGTGGGGAACAGCCCGCCCGCCTGAGGCCAATCAAGGCCCTTAGGTGGCCACTTAGCGTGGCCTGCCTCCATGGCTATTTTACCAGTGGCAAACGGGCGTGCTGGGGACATGAAAAGCCGCGCAGTGATAGCAGCCGGCCTTTCCATGCGCTGGAGTGGTGGGGGGGGGGGGGGGGCCCATGGTAACCGGGCACAGGGTGCCCGATTGAGGGCCACCCCTCATCCCAACCCACCCCCAGGACACAAGATGCCCCCCTCCCTCAAATGACCACTTACCAGGGAAGGACCGATCTGCCTGTTGAGGCAAGCCCAACTTACCTGCCCTCCTGGATCCATGGCGTCGGCTGGGCTGCAGTCCCAGCAGTGGCCACCACTCCTGGTGGTGCTGCTGGGACTAACAGCTGCCGGCCCACTGAATGGCCGGCAGCTCAAAAAGGCAGGACCTCCTCCCTCAAGAAGGTGGAGTCCCGCCTTGGAACAATTAAAGCCCGGGGACCCGTAAAATGAGGGACAGATCCCCAGGCTAGGTGAAAGCGGGTTTGCCCCCGACTTTTATGTCAGTGGCGAATACCCGTCCACCTTAGGTAAAATCCAGCCCATTGTGTCTACTCTATAGGATAGGTCCAAACTTTTGTGTCGTCATGGATAGTTTCAAATTTATAACAAGCTGTTCGTATTCAATATGCAATTTACTCCACTTGAATTTCTGCATACACATAATTTTACAATCTAAATCTCCCTCATTCCTTTCAAGGAATAATGTTCTCGTGCTCATTTTCATTTCATTATATGCAGTTAGAGTACCTACGCAAAGTGCTGTTAAGGAGCTCAAACTCTCACTTCTACAAATGCTATGCAGGCTAACTGTTCTCCCACATGGATTATTTCAATACCTCTTTATTCAATTAATACCAGAACCCTCTACAGTGTGAATTACATGCTTAATTTATGAAAATTCTCCTGCTGTTGTAAACTTAAAACAGTACTTCTTATATGAAAATATTTCTTCTGGTATAATGCCACAGATTACAATGAGCAACATTTACAGGTATGCTTCAAGTGTACTGTGCAAAGTGTATTAAATGCTCCTGTTTCTATGTGAAAAAAGGAAAAAAAAGCAAACCTCATAATATTTCCATTCTGAAGTCAGAACATGATACTGATAATTTTCATTCTCTTGATTTCATTCATCCTTTGTTTTAGTTACAGACACTATCTCAGTCTGCTTTCCTGTGCAGTCTGCTTATTCTGATCCATTCATGCATTGCAACTCAATAAAGCCTTGGGCTTTGGTCATGGTAAGTACATTATATACTCTGTATAAAAGATGTTTGGGATCGATTACTTTCTTCTCTTGTCCAACTACATCTAACTCTCGATAGTTGGCCTCAAATGCAGTCAAGGGAAAGTGAAGGGCGATTTCTATCCCTTTTTGCTTGGCAAGAGTGACAGATTAAAATAACCTCTTTTCCAAACTTTAATGCATATTCTTGTTTCAGAAAATGGTTTCAGATGCATACTATAGCCCTGATTTTAACCTGAGCAGGAATGGGACGGGTGTGTGGTTAAAATAACAGTTGGAGGGGGTGGTGGGTTCAGGCCGCATTCCCAGCACATTTTTACGCGACATCAATTTTACTTATTAGGATCTCATAAGGGAGGGCTGCCCGCTGTAGACAGGTGTTGACACAATGATAGCATGAGTGTCATGATGCTATTTTAACTGCAGAAATTGGGTTGCCTGAATAGCAGCCTGGAACCTGACAGGAGGCAACAGAGTGGCCAGATGAGGCCAAGGTAAGAACATTATAAAAAATTTTCTGTGGAATTCTTGTTGGTGAGGAGGAGCAGGCGTGCTCTTTTAAGCCGCACAAAGATTCCTTGGGCATCCCCAGCTCCAGTGTTCCCTCTTGCAACTCTTTTGATGCATCAATGGACAACCTAGTTTCCCAGCACTAATCTTATGCAGGGGACCATTTTCTGGGGCAGAATTGACCCCGATGTCAGGGTCAAATTGGGGTCAGAAGCCCGCACACTGTGTGGAGCAGTCACCAGGCTGCAGTTTTTGGCCAATTAGTGGGCAGAGGGCTGGTTCGCGTCCAATTATGGACAGTGGGCTGGTTCTGAAAACTGGAGGCTCAATATTCAGGTCGGAGAGAAAAAGGGTATCTCAAGATGGAGGTGCCCTCACTCCAACTTTTTAAAATTCTAAATAAAAAATAAACTGAGCAGCCGGGCCACCACTGGGAATCCCTCCACAGGGTAGCTGGTGGCCGTAGTTGTGGCCAGGCAGGCGGTGGATGGGGCTCAAAGCCCACCTGGAGCACTGGGCACTCTCCCCCCAACTGCCTGGTCTGCCACTTCCAGGCAGCTGCCCTGTTCCCTGACACCTCCTGGAGTCTAAAGGCCAACTGGAAAATTCCAGTCGGTCTCTGAGAATAGGTCTTACGTGACCTTTAAATGTTCTTAATTGGCTATCCATCATTTGTGGGTAGGTAGCACTAACACCACCTCCCCCCCACCCCGCCCCATTCCACCGCTGGGAAAAGGGCCCTAGGGTGGAATGGAGCCAGAAACTAAATGCCAGCTGGTGCCACAAATTTTCACGCCTGCCCACCACTGTGCTCGTCACCACTGGGGGATAAAAACCCTGCCCCTGGTTTCAAGGTGGCAGCAGCCTCTCACCGATTTCCCATTCCAATCTGTTGGCTCTTACATGCAGCCAGCTTCAGTAGTGAGATATTGTAGACAAGTGTAAATAAGGCCTAGGAGTTAAAATAACACAGGCAACATGCTGACGGCCCATCAACTCTGCTCCCCCACCCATCCTGAACCTTTTCAGTTACTGTTGGGGATTATATGTCTGTAAGAGACCTAAGGCTAAAACTGGAAAATAGAATTGCCATCTTAGTGCAGCTGAGGCAACTGGGCTCAGAACACCTCTAAACAAACTTAGGAGAACAATAAATTATATCATACTATCTCCGGCTTTGGTGAATATGGACACAAAATGCAAAACAAATAATTTCTGTTCTCTGACACTGCAATATTACAATATGCTAATTTTATGAATTGTTTTTGTGATCTATGTAAGTGGGCTGATAATAGTAAAATACTGAGGAATTATTATTCTATTTTCTATATTCAATCATTTCAATACTTAAAGGAGATTCTCAGCTAACAGAATATTTTAAATGGATTCAGCATCTTCATTAAGAATTCAAATGACCACTGCCTTCAGCTCCTTGGAATTTGAAAAAAGGTGACTCATTCAGTTATTTAAAAACCGCTACATTAGAAAGTCTCTTGGGCAGTAGGAGCAGTCTGGGATATTAAAACAATATTATGGTCTGTGTAAAAATGATAGCAAAATCTGAGAAGACTCTTGAGGATTCAAAGAGTCACACTGTTGACAGAGCAGTCAATCTATCCTGTTTTATGAATTTAAGTGCAGTAGTGTAACCCTTAACCCTTTTACTTATGCAACAGTCATCGTTCTCATTTTTATTGTCTCTCTGTCACATATGCACTGTTTATTTGACTTATTAGAATAATGGAAAGGATTTCTGTGCAACACAAAAGGTCAATCTGCGCTTTAGACCTGCCAAATATTAATGCATCTGTAACAACTTACACATTCTTATCTGTAGTATCTTTTAAAATCATTTTCTGCCCAGCATTTGCAGTCTTCGAAAGGTATAGGATAATTGTTTTAAACACTAGTCAAAAAAAAATCTTTTCCAAAATGATATGCTTCAAATGTTTCAGTCTTCAGTTTAAGACTGGTATCTATATGGTTTCGTTAGAGAGAAGGAGGAGGAGAGGTGACTGAATAGAGACATGCAAGATAATCAGAGGGTTAGATAGGGTGGATAGTGAGAGTCTTTTTCCTCGGATGATGATGGCAAACACGAGGGGACATAGCTTTAAGTTGAGGGGTGAAAGATATAGGACAGATGTCAGAGGTAGTTTCTTTACGCAGAGAGTAGTAGGGGCGTGGAACGCCCTGCCTGCAACAGTAGTAGACGCGCCAACTTTAAGGGCATTTAAGTGGTCATTGGATAGACATATGGATGAAAATGGAATAGTGTAGGTCAGATGGTCGGCGCAACATCGAGGGCCGAAGGGCCTGTACTGCGCTGTAATGTTCTAATTCTAAAAAAAAAAATAATGACATACTCAACTGGCAGACCCATTATATTGCAAATTGCACCAAACTCATCAATGACATGCTCTTGCATGGGTTCTTGGATGCATGTGCAGAGCTTCACTTTCCAAGTACCTACTTTTTAATGTTAAAGGTGTTATGGACAGGAAAGTCCACTTTCTCTTAACATTAAAAAGATTGAAAAATAAGTTCCATCAATGTTCACAAAGATCATTCAGGAGCTTTTAAAAACTGACATTTCACTGGTCTAGAGTCATGGGGAACAAAACTTGTTAGTGTAGCACCGTTTCAAAGCAGTGTTATGTGGACCATGCCGATTCCCCAGAGGAAGCAGTGCTGTGGGCTGCTACCTGCACGTCCTTCATGGTGTTCCTCATTGATATCATTGAAGAAACCTGTCATGGGCCACGCAGGTAAGGGCCTGCAGTGCTGTGAGTCCCCAGGGATTAACATAGTCTACACAAGCACTGCTTTGAAAAAGCATGACGTGAACAAATTTTCCCCCATAAATATACCCAATGCAAACTTTAACAAAATTATTCTTCGGACATGGGCAATGCAGGAAAGGCCATATTTAATGGCAAATTCTAGGTGCCCTGAGCAGGTGGTGGTAGGTCATCTCCTTGAACCGCTACAGTTCTTGTGCTGATGGTGCTCCTACAATTGTATAGGATTATCAACTAGATGTGACCTCAGATCACATTATTTTCCTGTATTTAATGGTCAAATCACTAATCCGACTCCTGTCTTATTTTGCCATTTTTACAACGAGCCAAAATTGAGCTGTGCCTGAAAACCTATTGCAATCAGACACAAGGTTGATTAGAAACCCTGGCAGAAACTGGGAGGGCAGGCAGTTAAAAGCATTTATGTTTCTTATCCCCTCATAACATGACCTTTTTGCACCATTTAAAACTTTAATCTGCAGGATTTTGCACGTGGATGAAACATTTGCCTAAAGCAGGCTGAAGATCTTGCAGCTCAACAAAGGGCCTTTCCTCATATGCCACAAACCTGATCATTTGCCGATACAAAAAGGATCTCTAGCTACCGCATTCTTGGCAAGTATCAATAGTGCCTGCATAATTCCATATTTATATATTTCCTAAGCTAGCACTGAAAATTCTACAACAACAAAAGTTGCAAAGTTCCAACTACGATAGGAGTTAAACTCAGGCGAACATCAACAGTTCATGCAATTCACACTAAATCGGCCAACATACATTTGTCTGTATGATCCCAGTCTTGGCAAAAGGAATACACAGATTTCATCAACAAAAATTTTAAAGCCAGAATTAAAAATCCATGCATTTATGCATTTTTTTCATCGTTATAGACAACTTTCAAACAAACATAACTGATGGAATGTTAATGTTAATGTAAACAACATTTTGAAATGTTAATCACATCTGATTGCATGAGACTGTACCACTAAGAAAGACCACACTGGAAGTATATATTCATAGTTCATCTGTGATATTATTACAGAAGGCAATAAAGTAAACCTAGTTTTAGTATTTCTGCAATGTATTATTTTTATATTCCCTATTTTTCAATAGTGACATGAGGAATTTCCTGAAGCAGAATCCCATTCTCTTGAGGATGTTGTAGTTTATCCAAGTGGAACTGCATTATTAGCACCACTAAACATTAAGATCTGTAAATTCTTACTTGGTGAAAACAATCTTTCGGGTATTTGCCTGCATATTTTTGATGGCACATTAAAAATATGAAATTTGGAATGGTCAGGTGCCAATGAGTAAACCAAATTCATGATCTTTGACCTCAGGCTGCTGGATAAAAATTGTCAGGTTTATTTTTGTTGATGCCTTTGCTTTTAATTCAATATTTGTTTCTTTTTTCATTTTGTTGTTGCCACTTTCTTCTTTGTTCAATTATGGGTTAACATAGGAACATAGGAGCAGGAGTAGGCCAGTTAGCCCATCAAGCCTGCTCCGCCATTCAATTAGACCATGGCTGATCATTTACCTCAACACCACTTTCCTCTGCTATCCCCAAATTGCTTGATGTCATTAGTATCATATTTACCTTTTTGGTAATTCATTGTTACTTGTCCTTCCATTTTCCCAATTATACAATCATTTTTATTTTAAAAATCTTTTTTGTTTTAGCTCTTTTAATTTTGACATCGGTTCTTTTCCTGGTTTTGTGCATTCATATCTTTTTTTCCTTGCTTTTTCCAGTTCCTCTTTGTTATCATTCTATCTTTGCTACTTCTTAACCTTTTCTATTATAGCTTCTGTTCTTTCTCCTCTTTTTTTTATAGTTTTGTTCTTGCAGTTCATTCCTTTTTCTCTATGAATTGACAGTCTTATCCAGAACAAGGATTTCCCCCTCATTTATCCATGGCAAAATGATCCCTGGGAAGGGGAAGCCACCCTATTCCAATGTTCACCATGTAGGAATATACGTTTAAAAATTTCAAATCTTGAGACAATTTAGCTTAAGTTCTACATGCACGTATCAAAAGCATAGATGATTTAAATAAAATCATACAGCAAAACATAAATTTTAAATAAACAATAGCTGAAATAATTAAATGAAGCAACTTATGAACCTAATATCTAGTTTTACACTGGAACAATTTACAAACAGCAAAGTTCTGATATGAAAAACTGTAGATTGAACTGGAACCTGACAGTGCCCTAGTTCATTCACAGATCTGGCTTCTGAATCTACACTGTTGAAACACAAGTCATAGGCTGATATGTATTCAATGCAGTTAAAAAATGATAGCATTGCCTGTAAATAAATGCCATCTGGTAAAGAATATCTAATCCCAAGGGTAATTCAACCTATCAGTGTTTACCAGGGTCCATATTTCATCTGGAAACAGAACAGCTGTTTTGCTGTGATTCATCCACACAAAATAATTCCTATTGGTGGATCCCACCATGTGTCAGAAGTTTTGAATTGCATAACTTTATGGCTTGACATGAAAGCTGAAGCTATCTCCCAAGTGGCAACAAATTATGGCAGCTTGTCACAAGTGCTGCAGGTGTGAGGGAATTAAAGCAATCTTTCTTGTGAGTGAATGCATGCACTGAGCTCCAATCACTGGTGAGGTACTCTATTCACTTCATAGGTACAGAGTATGTTGTAGAATCTTAATACTGTCTTCTGGTCGAGTACATGCAGGATGCCTCAAGAAGCAACTCAAACGTCTACTTGGCAATGGAGAGTAGTCTAGGTAGCATACTGGGAAAGAAAGCAGTGGCACTCTTGAGCAACAGCAACCATGTCATGATTAAATTTGACACAATCTAGACACCACAAACCAATACTCAGTTATGCAATATTGAAGACATATTACCAAGCATGCAAGGTAAGTACACAGCAAGAAAAAGTTGGCAGAGACTGAACAAATGTGGTTCCAATAGATTAACAAGACAACATAAGGTGAAATAAAGAAGAGAATTAAACACCATCCAACCTGAAAGAGGGTGATCAGTGAAACCACTGTGAAGAGTACAGGAACCTTGAAAAAAATGTCAAAAACCAGTCAGAGAAGTAAAGCGTCAACTGAAAATGAGAAGACTGTAGATTTAAAATACAACAGAAAATAATTCTTCTGGTACTACCAGAGAACAAATTATATTACTTAGGATACAATTGGTGTGAAATTGGACTGAGCGGGGACACAAAACAGCCAGTATGGCATTGGTTGGCTGTTATACACTCTGCCCATGTTCAGTTCCATTGAGTTCAATGGAACTGAATATCAGGCATGTTGTAGGATGGGTGGCAAAATGTGATTCTGCCTGCTTTGTGTGGCCATCCATGTCCAATTTCACCCCAAATGGTTTTTAAAATGAGGATAAATAAATTGTTAACATACTAAATCACTGCTTCCACAGTTACTGCCTGATCTGCTGAGTCTTTCCAGCAATTTATATTTTTACTTCCTGGACATATTTTGTAGAGGAGACAATGGTAACATGCCACTCATTATAGGAGATTGTATAAGTACTGCTGCTCACGTGAAAGATAAACACTAACCGGGACTGGTTGGGTCGAACAACCTGTTCCTTTGTTATAGTTTCTATGTAATTCAAAATTTTTATGTAACTTTATGAATCAAGAGAAGGCCAAGAAGTGATAAGATGAAATGAAGGGAATGAATTTGATATGAGTTGCAGACAAGTGGTGGTGCAACGCAGCACTTGCCATCCCAGTTTGATGGCGGAAAAAATAAGACAGTGCTGTACAAGATGCTTGCAAGGGCAATGGCTCTGTTTGCCACTCCACAGCACCATCCCCCTAGGGGACTTTTACAGCAGTCAGTTTTCAGGTTGCACGTGGCCAATATGGTTACTCGTTATGCCAGCTATGAGGTTACATGAGCTGTGCATCTTTCTTTCTGAACTTTACACCAGGGGAGATGGGCCTTCCCCAGGCCCAAGGACAGAAATATTGGGCTGAATTTTACCAGCCCCTCAACGTTGGGGGCTGTGGTGGGGGGGCCCGTAAAATTCTTGAGGGAGCAGCCCACTACGACCCCTGATGCCGAGAAGGCCCCATTGTATTTTACCTCAGTGCGCACCCCCCCACCGCCGCCTTCATTTACATATTTAAATTAATTAAAACAATATGCAAATTAACTTATCTGGTCCCGGTGACTGTCCCACGCTGATTTTACGGCCGCCATCCGCAACCTGCGCACATTTGGAACTCCATTTGGAGTTCCAAGGCAAGATACTAGTGGGAAGCGGGTAGGAGTAAAATTATCAGGGTGGGAGAGTGGGGAAAACACTTTTTATTGGCTGTGGAGATGGTGGCAAGGAGTTGAAGGGCAAATGAGAGAAGGTTGAGGGGGGAAGTTTGGGTTGGGAATAAAATAGGTTATCTGAATATAGGGCAATAAAGAAACCAGTGTGGGGGGGGCGGTGTGGGTAAGGGCCTCCATCTTCTATTTATTCCAACCCCTTCATTTAAATGAGCCTCCATGCAAAATATCGCGGGGCGCTCAGCGGCAGTGCTTCCGTGTCGGAAGGCCGATGTGCAGCGCACGAATAAAATTTAGCCCATTGTGCCTAATAACACAGTAATGCTCAGTGTTTGCAATTAGTTATATAGCAAAAATTAATCCTGATCCATCTACAAAGCAGTTTGAGAATGCACTCCTACAACAGCAACTGTGACTGCTTGTGTCCTCTTTATATTGGGATCAAAGCTGCCCTGCTTATATTGTAAGATGGGTTCCTATGGCACCAGATTAATGTTAGAACAACTACCTATACTCATGCATACACTGCTATAATGTCATTAAATCAGGCTTCAACTGTGCACATGCACTTGCTTTAGGATCATTGCAACTTTTTATTAGAAGCTGCCATTAATTGCAAGAGCTGGGTAAACGACTGTACAAGCCAATCAGAGAATACACTTAACTGTATGAAGTGCGTGTCCATTGTTATGTTTTTGGGTTTTAGTCTCAGATTTAATGTCTCAGGTCATGCCAGTGGCTAGGTTCTCACTCCTTCAGCACAAAGACTGAAGGGAGCAGACAACCTTCCCTCTAATTGTTTATTGTTGTGCTCAGCCTATTCATTTAAGTTCACGGGCTCTTTTGTGTGACCATGCACGGCCGTAACTTAAAGCGGCAGACTTGTGCTCAGCCTGCGCAGGATCTCTTGGGTTGCTATATGACCACATGGCCGTGAAGCTTAGAGGGAACATTACAAGCACAATGGTCTTACACTAGCATGTAAGAAGTGACCATATTTCAGGAATTCATTATACATTGATACAGGATAAGTATGTTTACTGTTTTCTTATTTCAAGGAAATTTACAGTTTGTACTGAATGCTGTTCATCTACATGTACAATGTTAAATAAAAATACAACAGAAAATGCTGGAAACACTCAGGAGGCCAGGCTGCATCTGTGGACAGAGAAAAAGAGTTAACATTTCAGGTTGATGGCCTTTCATCAGAACTGGAAGAAGTTTAAGATTGAACAGATTACAAGCAAGTACAGAGGTAGGGAAAAAGGGTAGTGGAAAGAACAAAGGAAAGATCTGTGATAGGGTGGAGGGCAGCAGTAACTAAATGGCAAAAGGGATGATGGTGCAGGCAGAAAGGGGATGGTGATGGGACAATAAAGGAGGTGTAAATGGTTAAAGCAGAATCATTACCAGCACCGACTGTCTGAGAAAATGGGAGAGGTGGTTATTATATGTAATTATTGAACTCAATGTCGAGGCTGGTATGTTGTAAAGTGTGTTATGATTAGGTGAGGAGGGGTTGCAAGGCTGTTGTCACTCTCCTTGTTTGACCACAACAGGGTTTATTCCTTTTTAAACAGTGGATGTGTTTCCCAATTCAGTGAGTGTTTAACTCTTTATGTGCTTTGATCGTAAAAGAACCAATTGGACAGGTTTTCTTGAGTTTAAACCAGAAAGCGGTTAGTTTATTGTACTTAAAATCAAATCCCAATCTAAGTAAAAATAAATGCAGGAAGTGTATCCATCTGCAGCTACTGGCTACCCGCATTACGGAGCTGGAGCTGCAGGTGGATTCACTGTGGAGCATCAGTGATGCTGAGGATGTCGTGGATAACACGTTTAGCGAGGTGGTCACACCGCAGGTAATGGCTGCACAGGCAGAAAAGGGATGGGTGACCACCAGGCGGAGTAGTAAGCGCAGGCAGGTAGTGCAGGAGTCCCCTGTGGCCATTCCCCTCTCAAACAGATATATCACTTTGAATACTGTTTGGGGGGATGGCCTCCCGGGGGAAAGCAGCAACAGCCAAGTTTGTGGCACCATGGATGATTTAAAGAGCGCATGGATGAATTACAACAATAGTTCATTCCTGTCTGGCACAAAAATAAAACAGGAAAGGTAGCTCAACCGTGGCTTACAAAAGAAATTAGGGATAGTATTAGATCCAAGGAGGCGAAATATGAAATGGCCAGAACAAGCTGCAAACCTGAGAATTGGGAGCAGTTTAGAATTCAGCAAAGGAGGACAAAGGGATTGATTAAGGGGAAAATAGAGTATGAGAGTAAGCTTGCAGAGAACATAAAAACTGACTGTAAAAGCTTCTCTAGATATGTGAAGAGAAAAGGATGAGTGAAGACAAATGTAGGTCCCTTACAGTCAGAAACAGGGGAATTTATAATGGGGAACAAAGAAATGGCAGACCAAATAAATACATACTTTGGTTCTGTCACAAAGGAGGACACAAATTACCTCCCAGAAATGTTGGGGAACATAGGGTCTAGTGAGAAGGAGGAACTGTATGAAATCAGTATTAGGAGGGAAATGGTGTTAGGGAAATTGATGGGATTGAAGGTCGATAAATCCCCAGAGCCTGATAATCTACATCCCAGAGTACTTAAGGGAGTGGCCCTAGAAAAAGTAGATGCATTGCTAGTCAATTTTCCAAGTTCTACAGACTCTGGAACAGTTACAATGGATTGGAGGGTAGCTAATGTAACCCCACTATTTAAAAAAGAAGGTAGAAAGAAAACAGGGAATTATAGACCGGTTAGCCTGTCATCAGTAGTGGGGAAAATACTGGAGTCCATTATAAAAGATGTAATAGCAGAGCACTTGGAAAACAATGACAGCATCGGACAAAGTCAACATGGATTTACGAAAGGGAAATCATGCTTGACAAATCTACTGGACTTTTTTGAGGATGTAACTAGTAGAATAGATAAGGGAGAACCAATGGATGTGCTGTATTTGGATTTTCAGAAGGCTTTTAATAAGGTCCCACATAAGAGATTGGCGTGCAAAATTAAAGCACATGGGATTAGGGGTAATGTATTGACATGGATGGAGAACTGGTTGCAGACAGGAAACAAAGAGTAGAAATAAACGGGTCTTTTTCTGGGTGGCAGGCAGTGACTAGTGGGGTACCGCAGGGATCAGTGCTAGAACCCCAGCTATTCACAATATATATTAATGATACAGATGATGGAATTAAATGTAATATATCCAAGTTTGCAGACGACACAAAGCTGGGTGGGAGTTTGAGCTGTGAGGAGGATGCAGAGAAGATCCAGTGTGATTTGGACAGGTTGAGTGAGTGGGCAAATACATGGCAGATGCCATATAATGTGGATAAATGTGAGGTTATCCACTTCGTTGGCAAAAACAGAAAGGCAGATTATTATCTGAATGGCGATAGATTGGGAAAAGGGGAGGTGCAGCGAGACCTGGGTGCCCTTGTGCACCAGTCGCTGAAAGTAAGCATGCAGGTGCAACAGGCAGTTAAGAAGGCAAATGGTATGTTGGCCTTCATAGCAAGAGGATTCGAGTACAGGAGCAAGGATGTCTTGCTGCAATTATACAAGGCTCCATCTGGAGTATTGTGTGCAGTTTTGGTCTCCTTATCTGAGGAAGGATGTTCTTGCTATGGAGGGAGTGCAGTGAAGGTTCACCAGACTTATTCCTGGGATGGCAAGACTGACGTAAGAAGAGAAGTTGGGTCGATTAGGTTGGATTAGAGTCTAGAACAAATAAAAATAATATATAGTCTGTGGGGTCTGGTAATTCAGTTGTCTTCCAGCTCTTCTGGTTCTGCAGTCTCTTGCTGGTAGAAGTGTACTTGCAGCTGATCCATCTGGTTCAGGGTTTTCTTGGAGACAGTGAAGTAGGTGGCCTTCCCTCCGGGATCTCTGTCACCCGCGAAGAAAGACTTGGATGTTCTACAGTCGCAGACAGATTTCAAAAACTTGCAATGTTATCTGGAGGGAGAGAGACAGCCCCACCGGGTCTTGCACTGGTTAGCTCTCAAAGCTTGTCTGCTGTGTGTAACGAAAAACTCCAAGTTCACACACACTGGGAGACTGTCACATGGCTCTCTCAGTACCTTTTTATTTCCTTTAATGAGGTCCAAAATCTAAGAATCCCAAATCTCTCTCAGGTTGTATTGTTTCTATGTTTACCCCGGAGGTAGGTTTCCATGAGTGAATCCTCTAAGATAGCTTTGAATGTCCTGCTAACAAGGGTGATACTGGATAATTTATTCAACTGTTCAAGCCATTGTCCTGGATGGGAGTTTTTTAGACATGCGCCTCCACTTCAATGTCCTGGAATGTGGTGGCCATCTTGGCTGCCAGCTTTTTAAAAGTTAAATGTAGGATTTCAGCTTTCCTTTTTAAAAGTTTAATGTAGGTTTCCAACTGATAAATTAAAAACCCTCATTTAGTATAGCATGCTTTCTTGGCAAGTGCCTAATCAAAAGATGAGGTGCTGTTCCTTGTGCTTGCATTGAACTTCATTGGAACAGTGTAGGAGGCCAAGGACAACTCTGTCTTTTGATTTATGCTCCGAACTTCAGTCTGATAGAGTGCATATACCTTTGTATTCTGAAGACCAGGAGATTACACAGAGGTATATGATGTATGCTGGGAAGCTAGATTATGGTAGCAAGTGATTTCTGTTCAACCTCTAGAGTCTAATACATCTCTTATGTTCTGCTAAAGTAAGGCTTTTGATAAGGTCCCGCAGGGGAGATTGGTTAAGAAGGTAAGAGCCCATGGAATCCAGGGCAATTTGGCAAATTGGATCCAAAACTGGCTGGTCAGAGGAACCTTGGTGTACTTGTCCATAGAGCACTGAAGGCAGTACACAGGTAGATAAGGTGGTTAGGAAGGCATATGGGATACTTGCCTTTATTAGCAGAGGCATAGAATATAAGAGCGGGGAGATTATGATGGACCTGTATAAAACGCTAGTTAGGCCACAGCTGGAGTACTGTGTACAGTTCTGGTCACCACAGTCTAGGAAGGATGTGATTGCAATGGAGAGGGTGCAGAGGAGATTCACCAGGATGTTGCCTGGGCTGGAGCATTTCAGCTATGAAGAGAGACTGAAAAGGCTAGGGTTGTTTTCCTTAGAGCAGAGAAGGCTGAGGGAAGATATGATTGAGGTATACAAAATTATGAGGGGCATTGATAGGTTAGATAGGAAGAAACTTTTTCCCTTAGCGGAAGGGTCAATAACCAGGGGGCATAGATTTAAGGTAAGGAGCAGGAGGTTTGGAGGGGATTTGAGGAAAAATGTTTTCACCCAGAGGGTGGTTGGAATCTGGAATACACTGCCTGAAGAGGTGGTCGAGGCAGGAACCCTCACAGCATTTAAGAGGTATTTAGATGAGCACTTGAAACGCCATAGCATACAAGACTACGGGCCAAGTGCTGGAAAATGGGATTAGAATAGGTACTTGATGGCCGGCACAGACATGATGGGCCGAAGGGCCTGTTTCTGTGACTGTAAAGTCTTAGAAATTCTTCAATTGCATTGATGCACAAACACTCCCTTAGGTTTTCCACTCAAATTATGCCAGTTCCTCGGTATCACTCAGATAGAGAAAGTAAGAAACTTCTTCAGGAACTGCTCCATCTATTCTCAACCCATCTCAGGCAATTTGACCATATTGTGCCGCAACTGATGTTAGGTGTATGATACAACTGCCCAAATGTGAATGAATCTGTTATAATTAGATGCAAGTAACAATGTTATGTTTCTGGTTTTAAAATTATTTTTGCACAGAAAGGATTTTGACAAACAAAGTTATAAGTAAAGAATATAAACAGAAAATTCTGGAAACATGCAGCTGGTCAGGGAGCTTGTGTGGCGAGAGAAACAGAGAGATTTTAGATCAATGACCTTCTATCAGACTGGAAGATGAGCAGCTTTTAAGCAAATACAGAGCAGGGAAAAGGTGGGGTCACAGGCACAGGGTAAGTACAAAAGGTCTTTGATAGGGAGGTAGGCAGGAGTGATTAAATGACAAATGGATGATGATGCAAGTCAAAAAGGGGTAATGATGGGGCAAACATGGAAATAAAAGATGGAGTGTAAATATTTACAGAATGCTCAAGGGAAAATAAGAGTGGTGGTTAAGATCTAAAGTTATTAAACTTCATGTTAAGACTGAAAGGTTGTAATATGCTGAATCGAAAGATAAGCAAAATTGAGGAACAGCACCTTGCTTTTCTACAGTTCCAAGCTACTACAGTATTCTAGTTATTCCAGTATTCCAACCTTTCACCTATCCCAACCCGAAATAGCAGAAAAACAGTTGATCAAGTTGTCATGCTAATCTGGGGAGGCTTGGCAGATGAGGAACATATAGCAGTTATGAACAATGCTTGGCACTTTTACAGGAACATAAGAAAAAACAAGGCTGTATTTAGCTCCTTTGGAATGAACATCTAAGAAGATTTCTTGGAACCATCATGGTTTCATCATCACATGATTTTAATTTAAACCAAACGTAAACCCCATTATAGCAGCAACGTAAAGATTTAAAAATATTGGCTTTTAATATATTCGTGCTGGCTGAAATAATGCTTTCTTAAAAGTTTGGAACATGTTAAATGGAGCAAATCAATCATAATTAAAGAATTGGAAACAATGGTATCTGTGAGTGGTAAAGAGAAAACCTGTAAAAGTTTTAAGCCTCACCAGCATGTGTCGATTCCTTTCTAAGTAACTAAAAAAAAAACGAGTGGAACTCTCTTGGCAATGCTTATAGAGAATTAGGCTGTGGTATTAAGCAAAATATATGATCTGACAGTGTATTTTCTACTTTTCAGTGCAGATGGGAGGATGTGGCAAAGAGTCGATGCAATCTATTATGTGCTAGACTACAATCACTCAGTAACCATTCCATCTATGGTATCCTGTTCTCTTCATATCATGTATAAAGTTGCAAGTTTAAGAATTCATAAGTGACACAGATCTTCCTATTGTGCATGCAAGTAAAGAGAGTTAGGAGATGACATTTGTGGGTTCCCAGACATATGCAGAACAATGGTCTTTCTCTGGATCCTCAGAAAAACTGTCAGTATTCATGTCTGATTGGATCCCTTTACAAGGGGGCTGATGGTCCCATTTAAATCTTTGAGTTGGGTAGGGCAGCGGGGAATTACCGCGTAGTTGGCCAGCCCTGATCTGATGGTGTCCAGGATGTATCTGTAGTGGGTGCTGACACCTGCCAATAACATAGAAATAACATACTCTGACCATGGATACATCAGCAGGACCAGTGGCAGAGGTTTCCAGCAGATGCATCCCAGCAACCACACAGGGATCAATGGTCTCAACATTTTTGCCCCATAATTCCCAGATGGTTCAGTCAATAAACAAACTACATAAGGTGGTCCTGAATGATGCAGATTAGCAAGGAGCCATGTTTTATCTTTGGTCTGTGTTATGTTAGCTGATCTTCGTCAGGATGGTGGGGATGGCAGCTTAATTGTACAGTAACTTCACTACAGGTAAATCTTGGGTACCCATCACATCAGGGCTGGCCAGCGTCTTGTGGCTCAGTTGATTACACTCCTGCCTCTGAGCCAGAAGGCTTCAAGTTTGAGTCCCACTCCAGGACTTGATGGTCATGGAAGGAGCTTTAGGTGCAACCTATCAGGTTGTCAATCAGTCAGCGAATCCTTCCAATACGCCACATTAATCTCCAAGGGAAAGAGTATGAAGGTATGAAAACAAATAAGGGCTGGTTAGCTACTTGTTAGTTCCCTGCTGCCCTGCCTGCCCAACCCAATTTAGAGTCCTCTTATAAAGGGAGCCTTAACTGGGCTTGAAAGGAAAAAAAGCTGTAATTCCCACTCCCAATTGCTATCCAATTCTTCATGCTGGAACAGCACACATATGGATGCTGGGTGAGAATGAGGTCAGGCTTAGATATGATAGTTGACTAGCCCTAACACTGGATAGTCAGTTGTACAAATGCATACTTCTAGCAGTGAATCTTGTCTATGGTGTGCTGCTCAATGTTACCATCCATCAATTTTAATAGACAAAATGGATAGTGAACTTGCAATTTCCCGATTTATGTGGCTGGCGGGAGGGGCTCCCTCATAGTTGTGTGCATTTGTGAAATCAGGCCTCAATTGTCTAGGTGCTTTCACAAATCTATAAGGTTGCTAATGCCTTATAAAAAGGGAGATGATTTGGGAAAATATATTACTCAAACAGGAAATGTAGGAGAATTCCACGAGTTATCATTGACCAGTGCAACTTCAGTTGGCAATTGGTCACTACTGACTCTGTTGTGAATAATTCGTGAAGATAAAAATGGGCAAAATGTTTTCGGACATCTGTTTTCACTGATGGCTTGGTTGTACCAATTTATTTGGGGGAATCTAAAGAGATTAGTGACTTTGTTTCTAATCATTCTACATTTAGTGCAATTTGAGATGTTGTTTGTTTTCTTTTGCTTTTTGAAAGAAGCATTTTTCAGCCTAATAAGATACAGCAGTTCAGCTGTAGTCCAGAGTTTATGTTTACAGCCACATCTGACAGTCTGGGATGAAATAAAGTTCTTAATTACTGACATGAAATAGCTCAAAACTGACTACAGGCAGTATCAACAGAAATGGTAACCTGGAAATTGATGAGAACATAAGGTAAGATTACATAGATCTCACCCCAATTGTTTGGCTTGACATCCAAACTAACTTAGAAAGGAGGGGTGGGATTTTATTTCCGAGATGCTGGTCCCGAACCGGGCACAAGGCACGTTGGAGGCAGGAGCGGCCGGCTGCACGCGATTCAGCAGCATCTGGCACATTAAGCCTAATGAGCCGTGACACCTGACCAATTGCGTGGACGGCATCCAAACCGGAGGCGAGGAGTACGGCATCAGGTGATGTCTCGGCAGGTGCTGGTGCCATTTTTTAAAAGGGCTGTCAGCCCTACATTGAGCTCTGCACTGTGAAGGCCAGGGAGACGAGAGGGTGCTTGCAGAAACTGAAGAGACAGCTGAGATGACACTCCAGGCAGCCCCATGCTTTCCTGATGCCTCTCTCCAGTTGCTTTTGCAGGCTACAAGGGAGAGGAGGGACATCCTGTTCCCGAGGGATGGGAGGAGGAGACCTGGGAACTAAACCAAGCAGGCCTGGCTCCAGATCGTAGAGGAGGTCAGCAGCTATGGGGTCATGCCGCAAGCATGGATTCAGTGTCGCAAACGGCTCAACAACCTTATCCAGGCTGCACCAGTGAGTACCTTTTAATGCCTTCAGCCTCTTGAGCCTTGTATCTGGCAAAGCAGATCAGTGCATTGGGAGGAGAGGGATTAACCACCACTGCCCACCCCACCCCCCCCCAGACATGGGTAAAGGGTCAGGGGATGTAAGATGACTGACAGCAGCATGGTGAGGTGGCCCAAGGAGGCCCCCTGTCATAGCGTAATCTCACGAGATCCCTGGAAAGGGGACACATGCAGGAGGCATCTGTGTGCCCCCATCAGTGGCAGCTGGACTGCCAGAAGTCTTTGTATTGGTATTGATGTCACTGGGGGACCAACAGTTCCTTTCCCTCTGTCTGCAGGAGATGATAGCACACAATCAGAGAGAGTAGGCCAAGACCGGCAGTGGGCTGCCCATTCTGCATGTCTTAGCCATGATGGAGGAGAAGGCCATGGAGCTCTCTGGACCACATGATGGCCAGAGCATTGCGGGCAGAGAGGCAGGGCACTTTCCCAAGACAGATTAAGGTCACATCTGCTGCGATGGAGCCATGCTGCTCATCAGGCGTCCAGTGCCCACAGGGGTCCGCATCACAGGGATGTATGCTACAAGGGAAGCCCTTGACCCTTACATGTCTCTGTAGGTTCAGCGGTGCCAAATCAAACAGCCTCTGTGTCCGCGGGCGAGCCTGTCATCTCTGAGGGGGGAGGCGGGGGGAAGGAGCCTCAGAGGATTCATCGGCACCTTGTGTTCTTGCACTCTTGACCAGCACAGAAACTCACAACTTGATGTATTTGCGTTCGAGTTTAAATCTGGGCACACAAGCTGGTAAGCACAGCACAGACACACCTGAACAGCTAATGGTGACTGTGCCAGCCTATGTGTCTGAAAGTTGGAGGACTGTGGGAGGCCAGGCCCATGTTGAGCCCTAGGCTCATGACGTGCCTCTGGTATCGGCAGCATCACAGGAAATGCTGCAGCTGCAGCGGGAGGTCGGACAACATCTGGCAGAGGTGCCAGAAGTAATGTGTGCCTAAGCGCAGAAGATAGAGGAGCCCATCTAGGCGTTGAACTCAACATTATCTCCGACTGGTGCACAAGTGGGGTCCTCCATTGAGAGATTGGTGGCTCTGATGGAGAACCACATCCAACAGAGCACTCAGTGTCTGCAGGACATTTGTGCAGACCTGCAGACCCTCATCTTGACCATGGGCACAATGTAGCAGTGGCAAGGCAAGAGGGGGACAGGGGATCTGGAGTCACCACTAGGTCCTCTGCACTCTCAGGTCGGCAGGGAGGCCACAGTCTGCCTTGCAAGGGAAGAGGTACAGCTGCCTCCCGCAGCTGGGGGCTCCTGTCAGCGTGCTCTTGGTTCAGCCAGCTGCTCTGTCACCAGATGCTCCTTCATCCCTGTCGACAGCATGGAGGGACCCTGCAGCCCTAAGGTATTCAGAGGGCGATCACCAAGGTCATCCCAAGCCATGGGGCAGCGAGGTCTGAAGCCTGCCTCCACCTCAGCTGATTGCACAGGGGGAGCACTGCATCGGAGTTCACATAAAAGAATAACGAAGTGCACAAAGAATCACGGGGTTATCACAGGTGAGTGGATCTTTCACATGTAAAGGGCAGGCTGTATTGTGAATTTTAATAAATAATTTCTATTAAGCTTAGGCTCCTTCTCTTTATCTTCCATCAAGCCTTTGGCCCTTCATTGCCACCCAGCCTTTGTGAAGAGGCTGGAGGCAATACAACAGTTTGCAAGTGGTCATCTCTGAAACCTGATCAGCTCTGTGCTGCACAAATCTTCAGTTAGCCAGTTCATCCTTAATGAAGGAAGGTGACAACATGGCTGCATAAAAGTAGGCTTTTATTCGTCAAGGATCAAAGGAAAAGCGAATGCATAAGAGCATCGCAAACCTCCCTTGCATGTATCTCATGGCCACTCTCCTGTTGCCCCTAGGGTCCTTCATCTGGCCTGGCTTGCCCATCTTCCCACTCTGCTTCCTCATCGTACGAGGAGCTGGTCCGCTGCTCACTTTCCTCATTGCTCATCGGCTCCCCCCCTCTGCAGGGTCAGATTGTGCAGTGCACAGCAGACCACAATGATGCATAAGACCCTCGCCAGGGCATACTGAAGGGCTCCACCAGATCGATTGAGGCAGCTGAATCTCATCTTGAGCAAACCAATGGTAACTTGCATTGTCTCGTGGCAGGCATTGTATCTCTCCTTTGCATCTGTGTGTGGGCTCTTCACAGACATGAGAGGTCATGTCCTCAGTGGTTCTGAAGAAATCATATCTGACTCGAAATGTCAACTCTGTTTCTCTCTCCACAGATGCTGCCAGACCTGCTGAGTATCTCCAGCACTTTCTGTTTTTATTTCCTCAGTGGGTAGCCCTTGTCTCCAAGGATCCATCTCTGAATGTGGGAGGGAAGCCAAAAAAGATTAGGCATCTGGGACTGCATTAAAATGTAGGCAGCATTACAGCTTCCCAGGAAGCGTGCACAGACCTGCAGAATCCATTTACAGTGGTCACAGACAAGTTGTACATTGAGGGAGTGGGAGCCCTTCCTGTTGATGAAGGCTGCTGGCTGGTGTGAAGGACCCTTGATGGCCACATGCATGCAGTTGATGACATCCTGCATCTGGGGGAATCCAGAGATGGCCCTGAATCTGATGGACCTCTCAGCTGGAGATTTGGGATCTGTGCAGAAGTACACATAGTCTGCAGCCATCCTGAACAGGGTATTGCTGACCTCCTTGACGCACTGACATGCCGCTGACAGTGAGATCCCACACACGTGTCCAGTGGATCACTGGAATGATCCAAAGGCGTAAATGTTCAGCGCCATGGTGACCTTCAGGGCCACTGGCATTGGATTCCCACCAAATCCCCGGGGGCACAGGCATTCTGCATCATGGCACACAGGTCTATCACAGGCTGAAGTGGATTCTTTGTTGGCACTGCCTCTGAGATTTCTGCAGGTAGATCAGCCTTGACCTGTAGACCTTCTCTGGAGTGTATCTCTCTCTCTCTCCTTGCACCTTCTCCAGCATGTGGAGGCCACTGCTGACCCTGCTGTGACCTCACAGGTCATTGAGGTTCCACTGAAGTGCCTGGCCCTCCCTCCTGCTCTGCTGCACCTTGTCTTCAATGGGGTCCCAAAGCCTGGATGAATGAGGCCCATGATAGCGTCCTTCCCTACAAATGCCATTTTCCCTTGTTGCCCCCATTTGTGAGCCTTTCCCAGGTGTTATTTGCCCATTGCCCCCTTGCAATGCCTTCAACACCCTCTCCTTCCCCCCACACAGCTCAAACAACCTTCCCCTCACTCCTCATGCAATGCACGCAGCCTTCCCTTCATAACCTTGCCAGGCTCTCGATGGTGTCCTCCTGATGACCTCCCCTAACAGGCAGCCCCCTCATGTCACCTCCTTGAAGGAGGCGATCCTCTGAAGCCCCATTAAAGTCATGCGTTGTTTGAAAATTCCAATCCAGACCATAGAATGGCTTTCAATTGGTCTCTAAAGTATCTTTATTACCTTACGGCCACCATCGGACCTCCGCCCTCCATGTTTACCACCATGGACAAAATTGGGATGGAATGTCATAATGTTGAATCTACCGATCCCATCCCAATTTTATGTCCCCTCCATGCCTCCATTGCCATCCACTTTGTTCCCTTAAAATTCAACCCAACATGTTAGAATAGAAGAAGGGCTAACATCAAGAAAATTGTAAAACTGGCTTGTTTTGAAAGAAATGACTTCCCAAAGGAAATTTAACCAATGAGAAAAAAAGTCAATGAAAATTTTGCCAACAGGTTAATTTAGAAATGTAAATAGATCAAAACTGCCTGTCATCATACATAGCTCATCAACATGGAACCTAGAGGCTATAATAAATGCATATCAAAATCTAGCATTGACATTTTAGAAGGTATATTTTGCCAGGCTTTGCTCCCTGCAAACAGCCTCATTGCTCGTGCAGGTCTCAGAGCCACAAAGTCTGTACATCTGAATCACAGCACGCTGCATTGCATTATTCAAAAATGTTCCCTATTCTTGAGGTGGCGATGAATGCCAACCCTCTTCCCCTGTACCTTGCAGCTTGCCCACATAAAATGGTTGCATAATTGTTTAGGTGTCTCAGTCTTTAAGTGGTGGCTTCTTAAAAGTATATAGCACTTTCCAGAGCTTTCTTTTTGACTTAGCATTCTGTTTAATCTGCATTAATTTTTCTTACCTGGTATTTTACCTTGCAAGATTTTTACTTATTAAATTTTGCAACAAATTCTTGTTTTCAGCTCCTAGCTTACTTGCAACACCTAAAGTAGTCAGGATGGCAACTGCTTTGAGGATCCAATGTAATCTTAAATTTGGAGGAGAAAGAATAGCCCTTGAAGGGAGAGGAAAGGCAAATGCATTTCATTTCAGGCATTATATACATGCCCAACTTTATTCCAGTACCAAATTTACTGATGCTTCCTCAGTAACTCAGAAGACACTTGCCTTTTGGCATCTTGTTTTACAGAAGGCTGTCATATAGTTAGTTATGTCATTTGCTGCAGACAATTTCTACTTTGAGATGGCTCTTCCTAATGATGTAACTGTCATTAAAACTTTATGCCATCATATCCATTTAAGTCACCATCAGCATCAATCGGGCTATGCACAGTTGCATCAAGCAACTGGTGGAAAACTAAGAGATAATTTTAACTTTTTAAATTTTAATTTTAACTGGCAACATACATCCCATGCAAAGGATCCAGCCAATGTACGAAAAATGTTATTCCTGGGGTACAATGACCACAATCTGTTAAAGTTTAACATGATCTAGGAGGAAGAAATATTTACAACCAAGCATATAACATTAAAAAGCTAAATTCAGTAAAATAGAGAACAATTAAAGAAAATAGATTACAAAAGCAAAATACTGCAGATGTTGGAAATCTGAAATAAAAACAGAAAATGCTGGAAATACTCATATTCTGCTTGCCATCCACTGAAGTGTTCCCAGAACTGATGAAAGGTCATCGACATGAAACATTAACCCTGTATTTCTCTCGACAGATGCTGCCTGACCTGCTGAGTATTTCCAGCAAAGAATAAAGATTGTTCATTCAATAACACTTCAGTAGAAGGCAAGTAGAACAACTTAAAGGTATGTTACTAAAAGTGCAGATATTACATAAGGAAAATCAATAAGCTCAAACTAAACAAACCTGATCCAAAATGGATTAACAAACAAATTAAAACTAAATTAAAGAGCACCAAGGAGTCTGAATACACCCCAAACACTAAACTTTTCCAACCAATGCAGAACTTTTTATTTATTTGTCCATGGTATATAAGCATTGCTGGCAAGGCCAGCAATTGATGCCCATCCCAATTTTTCCTTGAGAAGGTGGTGGTGAGCCACCTTCTTGAACTGCTGCAGTCCTTGAAGTATAGGTACACCCACAGAGCTGTTAAGGAGGGAGTTCCAGGATTTTTACCCAATGATAGTGAAGGAACAGTGATATATTTCCAAGTCAGGATGGTGTGTGACTTGGAGGGGAACTTGGGAAGTGGTGATGTTCCCACGTGTCTGCTGCTCTTGCTCTTCTAGGTGGTAGAGGTCACGGGTTTGGAAAGTGGTGTTGAGGGAGGCGTGGTCAGTTGCTGCAGTGCAGCGTGTAGGTGGTACACACTGCTGTCACTGTGAACCGGTGGTGGAGGGAGTGAACGTTTAAGGTGATGGATGGGGTTCCCATCAAGTGCGCTCCTTTGTCCTGGATGGTGTCGAGCTTCATGAGTGTTGTTGGAGCTGCACTCATCCAGGCACTCCTGACTTGTGCCTTGTAGATGGTGGACAAACTGTGGGAGTCAGGTGGTGAGTTACTCATTGCAGAATTTCTAGTCTCCATCCTATTGTTGCAGCCACAGTTATTCATATGGCTAGTCCAGTTAATTTTCTGGTCAATGGTAACCCCAGAATGTTGATGGTAAGGGATTCAGCAATGGTAATGCCATTGAACATCAAGGGGAGATGATAAATTCTCTCTTGCTGCAGATGTTCATTGCCTGGCATTTATGTGGCATGAATGTTACTTGCCACTTATCAGCCCAAGCCTGAATGTCAGGCTTGACTAGTCTATGAGACAACCCTCCCAATTTTGGCACAAGGAGGACTTGCAGGATCAACTGGGCAGAGTGGACTTGATTGGGCAGGGTGTGCTTTGTCGCTTCCAGTGCCTAGGTTGATGCCATTTGGTCTGTCCCATTTTATTCTTATTCAGAAGCCCAGACTAATGCCGATGGACGTAAATTCAAATCCTACCACAACAACTTTTCTGTAGCTGTTTGATTCAACTGTGTGGCTTGCTAGGCCATTTCAGAGGACAATTGTGGGTCTAGAGTCACATGTAGGTAAGACCGGGTAAGGACAACAGATTTCCTTCCCTGAAGGATATTAGTGAACAAGATGGGTTTTTATAACAATTGGTAGTTTCATGATGATCATTACTGAGACCAGCTCTTTATTCCAGATTTATGAATTAACTGAATTTAAATTCTCCAGCTGCCATGTTGGAATTTGAACTCACATCTCCCGAGCATTAATCCAGGCTTCTGGATTACTATAATAAAACCAAAATACTGCAGATGCTGGATATCTGAAATAAAAACAAGAAATGTTGGAAATACTCAGCAGGTCTGGCAGCATCTGTGGAGAGAGAAGCAGAGTTAACCTTTCAGGTCAGTGATCCTTACCCTTCACCTCCGGGCTCACTTCTTTGACCAGGAGTCCTCCCACCAACCAGCAGACCCATTCACCCGCCTCCAGCATTCTCCCTCTACCTGGACCCCTCCCTCTGGCCTCTTACCTGCTCTTGATCTTTTCATTGAAAACTGCCGGCGAGACATCGGCAGTCTCAATTTCTTTGCCCCCCTCACTCACTCTAACCTATCCCGCTCTGACTTGCCACACTCCGTTCTCTCAGGTCTAACCCTGACATTGTCAGCAAACCTGCAGACAAGGGTGGTGCTGTTGTTGTCTGGCGTACCGACCTCTACCTTGCAGAGGCTCAGTGCCAACTCTCAGAAACTTCGTCCTACTTCCCCCGGACCATGACCCCACCACTGAACATCAAGCTACTGTCCACAGGGCTGTCACTGACCTCATCTCCTCTGGAGATCTTCCCTCTACAGCTTCCAATCCCATAGTCCTGCAACCCCAGACAGCCCGCTTCTACCTCCTTCCCAAAATCCACAAACAGGACTATCCCGGCAGACCCATTGTTTCAGCCTGTTCCTGCCCCACTGAACTTATTTCTTCCTATCTTGACTCTATCTTTTCTCCCCTGGTCCAGTCTCTTCCTACCTACATCCATGACTCTTCTGACGCCCTATGTCATTTTGACAATTTCCAGTTTCCTGGCCCTAACTTCCTCCTCTTCACTATGGACGTCCAATCTCTCTGCACCTCCATCCCCCACCTGGACAGTTTGAGGGATCTCCGCTTCTTCCTTGAACAGAGGCCCAACCAGTCCCCATCCACCACCACCCTCTTCCACCTGGCTGAACTTGTTCTCACATTGAACAACTTCTCCTTCAACACCACTCACTTCCTTCAAGTAGAAGGTGTTGCTATGGGTACCCGCATGGGTCCTAGTTATACCTGTCTTTTTGTGGGGTATGTCGAACATTCCTTGTTGCAGTCCTGCTCAGGCCCCCTCCCCCAACTCTTTTTCCAGTGCATTGATGACTGTATCGGTGCCATTTCCTGCTCCCACCCGGAACTGGAAAACTTTATCAACTTTACTTCTAATTTCCACCTTTCTCTCAGCTTTACATGGTCCATCTCCAACACTTCCCTTCCTCGACTTCTCTGTCTCCATCTCTGGGGATAGGCTGTCTACTAATATTCATTATAAACCCACTGACTCCCACAGCTACCTTGACTACACTTCTTCACACCCTGCTTCCTGTAAGGACACCATTCCATTCTCCCAGTTTCTCCATCTCCGATGCATCTGCTCTGATGATGGAGTTCTGATGAAGGTTCACTGATCTGAAATGTTAACTCTGCTTCTCTCTCCACAGATGCTGCCAGACCTGCTGAGTATTTCCAGCATTTCTTGTTTTTAACTCCTGGATTACTAGTCCAGTAACATTACCAGAATGATACCATTCCCTCATAACCAAAAAAGTAGATTAGAAGTTAGAGATTAACAGTACAGAGCTCTGATTTAGTTCTAGTCATCAAGACACAAAGGAGACATTCAAGTATTGGAAGCAGCAAAGAGAAGAGCAACAAGACTGAGCCCTGGTGTCAGAGGTCTGAGATATGGCAAACGACTGGAGAATCCTGAGCTTCTTAGCCTGGAAAGGAAGTGTCTGAGGAGTGATCTCCAAGGTATATAAGATAATAATTATGGCAGCGAGGCCTGGACAACGTATGTCAGCCAAGAGCGACGTCTCAATTCATTCCATCTTCGCTGCCTCCGGAGAATACTTGGCATCAGGTGGCAGGACCGTATCTCCAACACAGAAGTCCTCAAGGCGGCCAACATCCCCAGCTTATACACACTACTGAGTCAACGGCGCTTGAGATGGCTTGGCCATGTGAGCCGCATGGAAGATGGCAGGATCCCCAAAGACACATTGTACAGCGAACTCGCCACTGGTATCAGACCCACCGGCCGTCCATGTCTCCGCTTTAAAGACGTCTGCAAACGCGACATGAAATCCTGTGACATTGATCACAATTCGTGGGAGTCAGTTGCCAGCGTCCGCCAGAGCTGGCGGGCAGCCAGAAAGGCGGGGCTAAAGTGGGGCAAGTCGAAGAGACTTAGTAGTTGGCAGGAAAAAAGAGAGGCGCAAGGGGAGAGCCAACTGTGTAACAGCCCCGACAAACAAATTTCTCTGCAGCACCTGTGGAAGAGCCTGTCACTCTAGAATTGGCCTTTATAGCCACTCCAGGCGCTGCTTCACAAACCACTGACCACCTCCAGACGCTTATCCATTGTCTCTCGAGATAAGGAGGCCAAAGAAGAGTATGAGAAAATAGAGTATTACTTTAAGTTAATTAAATTTTGGGAGTAGGACAAGGGTACATATATTCAAATCAGTAGAAGGCAACTTTAGGACTGATATCAAGAAGTTACTCTTCATGGAGAGAATAATCAGCACTTGGAATGGCAAACACCCGGGAATCATTTAAGAAACATTTGGATACGGCAATAGGGGACTGAAGCGTGCTTCTGGGTTGATGGAGCCTTCCTCATCCATAATTGTCTTGAGAGCTTGATCTGGCCTACTTGAAAAATTTCTCTGATGGTTTACGAAGATGATTTTGATTCACATGGCTGCAACAATGTATAATATTGAAGGAATAGATGACAGGATGATAATAATGCTTGAGCAAACAGAAAAGAATTAACGGTATTCAGCACAACACAATAGCTTGAATGTTTGGATTTGGCTGCTGTTTATACTGAAGTAAATTTTGCAAAGAAATGAATGCTATTTGCACCCAATTTTCCCAGGTCAATTTAGTATTATAATTACACGTGGCTCTAGCTGCAGATTTACATGAGTTCAGGGAGCACACTAGGGGGTTGATTTTCATGTTCGCCGACTGGGTGGCAATCCAATGAACCGAATCATCCTCCCTTTATAGCATTTGTCTGATTTTCATGTCATTGGTTTCGATGGAAAATGTCATTTAAGTGAAATTTAAAGGGAAGGCCAGAACTAAAAAGTGTCAGAATAGGTCCTTGCCAAACCTAACAGGGAAGGGGCTAAAAAGTGACAGGCAAAATGAAGCTGAAGGAAATCCAAGGTGCTGGCATGAATCTACAAGGAAGTGATGGAGAAACTCAGCACTCAACCCTCTGTTTGATGACTGCTGAAGTGGAGTGGAAATGGTGCTGTGTGAAATGATTGTAAAGAGACCGGACTTCTATGTCACTCTATGGAACTGACTGCATGTGTCGACATTGCAGCATTTCTAAAGGATTCAGAGCCACGTTTGAGGCTGCAACTGACTATTAGTGTCACTGCAACTAGCAATTCAGTCACCCGGATCATGTGAGAATAATTATCCCTGGTATTTGTGGTTGGTGGGTTAAGACTCCGCCGATAGTGTTGGTGTCATTTTGATGATAATGGCCAGTCAGGCCACTGAAGCATTTCACATTGTGATTTGGTGGAAGGATCCAAAATTACAGTTAGTCAGTCATTCATGTATCTTAATAGTGTAATAGAACTTTCTTTGGATTGGGTGCCTTTGCATGTGCTAATCATCGACCAAAGTGAGATAATTTTCCCTATTTGTTCATGGAATGTCAGTATCGCTGGCAAGGCCAGCATTTATTAGCCAACTGTAATTCCCTGTGAGAATGTAGTGGTGAGCCACCTTCTTGAACTGCTGCAGTCTATGTGGTGTCGGTACACCCACGGTGCTTTTAGGTAGGGAGATTCAGGAGCACCTGCTTTCCTTGTCCTTCTAGGTGGTAGAGGTCATGGGTTTTGAAAGTGCTGTTGAAGGAGCCTTGGCAAGTTGCTGCAGTGAATCTTGTAGATGATACACACTGATGCCACTGTGTGCCAATGGTGGAGGGAGTGAAAAATGTTTAAGGTAGTTGACGGGGTGCCAATCAAGCAGGCTGCTTTATCTTGGATGGTGTCAAGCTTCTTGAATGTTGTTGGAGCTGCATTCATCCAGACAAGTGGAGAGTATTCCATTACAGTCCTCACTGCCTTGTAGATAGTGACAAGGCTTTAGGAAGTCAGGAGTTACTCACCACAGAATTCCCAGCCTCTGACCTGCTCTTGTAGCCACAGCATTTATATGGCCAGTCCAGCTAAGCTTCCAGCCAGTGGGGGGAGATGTTGATGTTGGAAGTTTCAGCTAATGTAATGCCGTTGAATGTCAAGGGGAGATGGTTAGCTTCTCTCTTGTTGGAGATAGTCAATAACTATTTATTTATTTTTTTCTAAATAAAATAATAAATAAATAGTTATTGACCAGCACTTGTGTGGCATGACTGTTACATGTCACTTATTAGCCCAAGCCTGGATGTCATCCAGATCGTGCTGTATATGGACACGGACTGCTTTAGTATCTGAGGAGTCGCAAATGGTGCTGAACATTGTGCAATCATCAGCGAACATCCCCACTTCTGACCTTATGATGGAGGGATTCATTGATGAAGCAGCTGAAGATAGTTGGGCCTAGGACACTACCCTGAGGAACTCCTGCAGTGATGTTCTGGAGCTGAGATGATTGACCTCCAACAACCACAACCGTCTTCCTTTGTGCTATGTATGACTCCAAGCAGTGGAGAGTTTTCCCCCTGATTCCCATTAACTTCAATTTTGCTATGGCTCCTTGATGCCATACTTGGTCAAGTGCTGCCTTGATGTCAAGGGCAGTAACTGTCATTTCACCTCTTGAATTCAACTCTTTTGTCCATGCTTAGACCAAGGCTTTAATGTGGTCTGGAGCCCAGTGGCCTGGTGGAACACAAACTGAGCGTCAGCGTGCAGGTTATTGCTCAGTAAGTATCACTTAATAGCCCTGTTGATGACACCTTCAATCACTTTGGTGATGATTGAGGATAATTGTCTGGATTGCATTTGTCCTGTCTTTAGTGGACTGCACATACCTGGGAAATTTTCCACATTGTTGGGTAGATGTAAATGCTGTAACTGTACTAAGGGTGTGGCTAGTTCTGAAGCACAAGTTTTCAGTACTACAGTTGGAATCAGTGGTCAGCAACGTGTCCGTACATGTTCACCAGTGCCCGTGGGAAAAGATTTTGAGGTTCATGACTGGTAATTTCAGGGATGAGAAATTTCTCATTGGCTTCTGCTTTCTGAGCAGAGTGGCTTCAAAAAGAAAATTGCAGTTGTCAGTTTCACAGCTGACAGGTGATGGGAGCAGGAACGGCACTTCCAAACTTCGAACAGAATTGGGACTTTCTGGCGGGTTCCAATTTTTTTTAAAGCACCCACCGGAAAACCCCGAAGTTGCCCGGAGTTTGGAAACTCCTATTCCTGCTCTCAACAATGCTCAGAGAGATGGGGGCGGGGAAGATGGGGAATGAGAGAGAGAGAGAGAGGGCAACGGAGACGGGGAGAGAAAGAGGGAGGAAGAGAGAAAGAGGGAGGAAGAGAGAAAGAGGGGGAGAGAGAGGGAGTGAAAGAGAGGGAGAGAAAGAGAGGGGGAGAAAGAGAGGGGAGAGGGAAGAGAGGGTGGTGCAGGGACAGAGGGGGGGAAGAGAGGGGGTTGTCGGGGATGGGGGAGATAGAGAGCATTGGGGACAGAGAGAGGGGACACAAAAGGGGGGAATGACACGGGGTGGACAACACAGAGAGGGGACAGACAGGGGGGAAGAGAGAGGGGTGTCGTGGATGGAGGACAGTGAGCACGGGGGGACACAGAGAGGGGGACACAGAGAGGGGGAACAACATGGGAAAACAACACAGAGAGGGGAGGAAATGACACACAGAGGAAAGGGAACAACACACGGCACAGGCATGCAGTGGTTAGCACTGCAGCCTCACAGCTCCAGTGACCCGGGTTCAATTCTGGGTACTGCGTGGAGTTTGCAAGTTCTCCCTGTGTCTGCGTGGGTTTCCGGGTGCTCCGGTTTCCTCCCACATGCCAAAAGACTTGCAGGTTGAAAGGTAAATTGGCCATTATAAATTGCCCCTAGTATAGGTAGGTGGTAGGGAAATATAGGGACAGGTGGGGATGTGGTAGGAATATGGGATTAGTGTAGGATTAGTACAAATGGGTGGTTGATGGTCGGCACAGACTCGGTGGGCCGAATAGCCTGTTTCAGTGCTGTATCTCTAACTAACTAACACAGAGGGGAGGGAATGACACAGAGGAGAGCGAATAATATTGGGGGGGAACATGGAGAGGGAGGGGAAGAGAGAGAGGAGGGCGAGAGCACGATCAAGGTCACTCCTGACAGCTGAACATCTATCCAGAATACTCCACATTACTGCAACAAGTGTGCAGACCAACATTGACTACTTGTGCAAGCAGAAAAGAATGCTAGGTATCTCACTAAATCAGTGTCCAACATAGTGATGAGAAAGTAATGTCAATAAATTAGTCTTCTCATTTAAAGCTTCTTCACAAAAATGCACATTTGTTGTTGTTTTGATTAATACTAAGATAATTTTTAATGCCTTTATCTTTCCAAAATTGTCCCAGTGGCCCCCTATGTAAGACAAAAATTGTAATGTGGGCTCCCACATGAAAAAGTTGGACACTTCCTGTCTCTCTGTCCCCTGATCTGTCTCTCCCCCCTCTCTCTCCCCTTCTTTGTCCCCCCTCTCTGTGTCTCTCTCCCCCACTCTCTAACAGATAGGTTATTTTAAAACACAAGTTTAAAGGCTTGTGTTATGTAAACTCATTTTAAAATGGCAAAAATCACTTAGGAAGTATCTCAATTTTTATGCTAAGTGACATGGCGAAAGTTGCTGGACTTTTACTTCTATATAAATGTCACAATTCTGCTGCTATACATTTGGAATCATATTGTTCCAGAACTTGTATTGAGGGGAAAATGAGCAAGAAAATACAAGAAATCTCCAGAAGTCAGAACTGTAAGCTCCTCATGAATACAAGAGTGCAGTGTATTGGGGCTGAGTGATATTGGCAAAAACAGGATTCTGCTGACCCATACACAATAGTTAGTAAATACAATCTAATGGATAGCTTTAATAAACCTTAATCGATGATGAACTGTCTACAATTCATTAACAAAAGCCATGCTGCAATTGCAGTTTTCAAAACTGTTGGGGAAACAGTAACATTTTATTATGTATCAATGACCTTTTTTTTGCAGTGAATTGGATTAAAGGACAAGTTTTACAAGTATGCCAAAGATCAGTAACTGCAATATGAATCATTTACTATCCAGTTTTAGGGCAGATAACCTGAGTGGCCAATGTCATTTGAAAGTTGTCTGTATCATATAATTATATTATGTTGAAAGTGCACCTTTGCCAACAAGTAAAGCTTTAGCTTAGACATAAATTGGTTAGTCTGGAGTACAATCTTACAGATAATGACTAAACATGTTATAACTGAATAATACATGCAGGAACAACCACTCAACGTTTTGCAGAAAAGCCTTTTGCTAATAATTATCTTGGCAGAGCTGAATCGGAATAGATAATGATGGACTGAGATATAGACATAAGTGAATTTAAGAGAATTGATTTATTGAAGGAACTGAAGGGTGCTCTTTATTTGTAATTGTGTTTATCTAATTTTGTCACCAGCTTTGGTGAGCAAATAACATTTTTTCCATGAGAGATTCTGTTGTTTCTGCATTTTAGAATCCAGAATCTAGTTTGACAGCCTGGCTACCTACCATTAATCTCTCTGTCCCTTCCTGTCCCACTCTGCTTTTTCTGTACATGACTCTTCTGAAGTACTATCTGCTCCATCCTATAAACATATGCTGATTTGCTCTTTTGTTGGATGTCCTGTCTTCAGACACATATTACAAGCAGGTGGAGAGGTTGCACAAACATTGATCATCATGGGTTAAATTGTCTTGTGACAACAGCAGTGTGAGAAATTGTCCACTTTCCTATTGCTGATTTTTTTTATTGCCTCACCTCAATAACCACAATAACAATCCTCTCCTTGAATTTCATGGTTTATTGGATGTATTTGCACTCCTGACACAGTTGTGAATCCACAGAGGTCATCCGATAAGGTCCATCTACCATCCCATGACATGGTGTAGGCTAGTTCTATTCTGTAAACAAAAGTAATTTGCATTGCCATTGCATATTATTTTGCTTATTAACTATCTAATACAGTTGTGCAGCTCTCTGTTCATATTTGTATGCTTAGCTACTTTATGGGGAGAAATGTGTTTTAAATCAGACTGTGTTTTGATGGCATTAGATTGGCTAGACACTTTATATATAGAGTAATTGCCTCCATGTTCGAGGCTGAGACAATCATTTTGTCAAATGTCCGTGGTGCAACCTGTCAGTGCCTACCACTGGTCGGGATGTTGTCAGGGCCCATAGTCTTTGCTGTACCAAGTGCCTTCAGCTGTTTCTTCATATCACATGGAGTGAATTGAATTGGCTGAAGACTGGCATTTGTGATGCTGGGGACATCAGGTAGAGGCCAAAATGGATCAGTCACTTGGCACTTCTGGCTGAAGATGGTTGCAACTGCTTCAGTTTTGTCTTTTGCACTGACATGCTAGGTTCCCCCATCATTGAGGATGATTATTTGTGGAATAATTTGTGGAGCCTCCTCCTCCAGTTAGTTGTTTAATTGTCCACCACCATTCATGACTGGATGTGGCAGGACTGCAGGGCTTTGATCTGATCCATTGGTTGTGGGATCGCTTATCTCTGTCTATCATATGCTACTTCTACTGTTTAGCATGCATCTAGTCCTCTGTTATAGTTTCACCTTATTTTTACTGCTATGACCCAGTCAGCAAGAGGTCTAGGGCTCCCTTTCAGCCTTCACCTGGTCTTACCGTAACAGGGTTTAATTTTTAAACACAATGTTTTTAGTACCCCCTTGGTGAATCCTTGTTCGCCGCTTTCTATAAGGCAAAGAAACCAGCACAACAGCTTTCTTAGGTTTAAAGAAGAAAAGTTGAAATTTATTAAACTTAAACTCTAATTTGGTTGACGCCTATGGATACACGACACGCCCAGGCTAGCATGCATACACGATACACACATGCAAGCAGAGACAGAAAAGAGCAGAAGAAAAATAAAGTGAAAGTCTGAGGCAATATCTGAAGAGATTTTGTTATGGTTCTTCGAGCTCACTGTGGAGTCCTTGATTGTAGGTAGTTCTTGCTTTTCGTTGGAGCCCAGTATTCTTCTTAAACCTTGTTCAGTGTAGGAGAATTTTCTCTCTTGGGGTTCATGCATCTTCAGTCGATTCAGAGGTTTGTCAGAAAGAGATGGGAGCAGACAGGAGAGATCTTCTCAGTCCGGGATCAAACAGACACTCTCAGTTCAAACTGTTTGTACAATTCAGAAAAAACCCAGGTTGCCAAGCAGGTTAGTCATGTGACTAACTGGTCTGACCATGTCTTGGATTGTATCACCTTAGCAGTCACTGGAATGCTCCTCTTACACACAATCCCTCGTGATCAAGATCCATTGTGGGTTGAATGTGTCACGGAATGGCTGCTTTGTCCTTCCAATCACTGTCTGTTAATATGCAAATGTCTATTCCAGCCAAGGCTGATCTGTTAAACAAATCCTTTCTTCACTCCAGTAACAGTTTAAAATCAATGTTCGTAACAAAATTAATGTGCCTCATTCTTGGCAGGTGGGGGCCTAGCATGACATTACATATACCTGGCACTGCTTCTGTCATGTTTTCCTACATTGATCGTTGATCCAGGGTTGGTCCCCAGGCTTCATGGTAATGGCAGAGTGAGGGAAGTACTAAGCCCACGAGGTTAGAGATTGTGGTTGAATACAGTTCTGCTGCTGCTGATGGCACACAGTGCCTTAGAGATGCCCAGTTTTGAGCTGCGAGATCTGTTCTGAACCTATCATTTAGCACAGTGGTAGTGCCACACAACATGATGGAGGGTGTCCTCTGTGTGAAGATGGGACTTTATTTCCACAACGACTATGAGGTGGTTACTCCTCCCAATACTGTCATGGACAGATGCACCTGTGACAGATAGATTGGTGAGAACGAGGTCAAGTGGCATTTCCCTCTTGTTGGTTCCCTTACCAGCTGCTGGAGGCTCAGTCTGGCAGATATACCCTTCAAGATTCAGCCAGTCAGTAGTGGTGCTACTGAGCCACTCTTGATGGGGTAACAGTAAACATATTGAGAAGAAGAAAAATCAGAAAATTAAGCATTTCTCTACTATATTAAAGGTGAAATGATAATTGTAATATATTACAGTATCAAATTATATCATAAACGTTGCAGCTATGAACAATTTGTTTTGGCTCCTCCAACTTTTTTGTGATTTACACAGGTTAAAACTACCTGGCTGTACATCAATAATTTTAAACTTTCACTGCAACATCCCCATACACCTGAGTAGTAGTGATAGTTTAGGGATTGCCATAGTATTAAACCATCCTCTTATACATTCTATGATGTAATAAAAATACATACATTACAGCCCAAGTAGAGTCTATTTTCTATGTTTGCCAGTGATGTCATTATGAAACACAATCTTTCAATCAGGTTGTTTTTTGTTCCATATTATAGCGCACTTACCTCTCTGTTGTGCCTGTGTCAGAATTATCTAGCACAGTCATTCATAATAAATACTAATCTGGATCCTGTTGTTTCAATTAGCCCTGCCACCATCTGAGGTTATGTCCAGAGCCTACTTACATGTTTCATTCTGTGATATTGCTGTCTCAGGAATGATGCCAGTCGTTTAATAGTGTGTTTCACACTTCACCACGGACCTTACGAGGAGTTAGCTCAGTTATTTGATTTGTTTCAAAGAAAATACATAAATGATGTATATCATTTGAAAATCTATAAATATGGGTGGGGCTGGATTTTACGGGCCCCACCAAGGCGGGATTGGAGACGGGGGGCACAGAGTATCATGATGGGTGGTGGAGGACAGAGGGCCCATCAGCCAGCGATTTTCCTGGGGTGGGATAGGCCGACGGCCTTCACATCCAAAGGCCAATTAAGGTCTTGAAGTGGACTATTAATGGCCAATTAGAGGTCTTATCCTGCCACTGCTGGGATCTTACCAGCGGTGGGGGCGGGGGCGGGGGTGGGGTGTGGGGATGCCTCCGTCGTACAGGGAATGCCTTGGAAAACAAGCTGCCCATCCTGCGGGCCTGGGGGTTCCCTCCTCCATGGGCAATTTGTGGCCCATAGAGGATCCCCACCAGGAACATTGCACAAAGCAGAGGAAAAAGGGGTGGAGATCTGTTCCTCACAGAGATTTCCAGGAGATTGCCCAAGGGGAAAGTGGGGGGCAGGAGGGGAGGGAGCGGAGGTGGTGGTTACAATAATTCAAATAACTGTGCTAGATCCCTACAAAATTGCTGGTGGAGCTTGAAACACAACTGAATGACTGACATCATTCCTCAGACAGCAAATATCCCAGCATGAAGCCTGGTATGTTTACCTCTAAGGAGTCTTTGGACATGATGCTGTCAGCCATTATTGCTGCTGTAGGATAATGAAGCCTGCAGCAGTGGTTGGACTTCTGACCCTGTTATTAAGCACAGGGCTTTTGGACCTTTGCAAATTATGTGACCCTGAAAATACAGCAGGGCTAGGTCAGGGCAGGTCAGACTGAGTATGCTTTGGGTGTTCTCCATCTGACTATTGCCAGGCAGAGCAGTGGGGAGAAAGTTCAGTCTCCATTGGCCCACCCATTACTTTCTCTAGCTGTTCTAGTTGTTCCGTTGTAACCAAACTGGTGCTTTTCTTCAAGATACTTATCCAATTTGACCTTGAAGAGATCTAACTCCCATGACCTTGAAACCTCTCTTGGTAAACTAATCCAAAGACACAGAACACCATCTTAGTGAAATAATGTTTTCTCACGCCCTGCCTGAATCTATCCCTTTTCAGCTTATACTAATTTTCCTTTGTAATGCAATCCTATACCAAATAAAATACCCCTAACCGATCCTCAACATCTCTAAGTCTTAATAATTTGACTACCTGCATCATATCCTCCCTTAGTTACACAAAGACACAGCATGAAGCACGCATAGTGTTTTTTTAAATAAGGAAGTGTGGGTGCACTCATACTTAGAAGAAACATTCTGCCACTATCAAAAAGTAATATCTTCCTCTGTGCTCTGCTTTAAACCATTGTTGTAGAAGAGTGTCTGCTGCTACATGCCTGAACAGGATCTTGCAGGTAACTTGGAATGTTGCCTCATATCGTTGGAACATTTTTCTTCAAGGTTGTGCCCTTTAAAGCGAACTTGACAAGCTTTCTAACATGTATAACTTATATAGTAAATGGCTCATTGGCTATTTCAAAGCATGAAAGAGCAACAACAACGACAACTAAATCAAAGTAAAAATACTGTGGATGCTGGAAATCTGAATTAAAAATAGAAAATACTGTAAATACTCAGCAGGTGTGGCAGCATCTGTGGAGAGGGAAACAGAGTTAACATTTCGGGTCGAGGACCTTTCATCAGAACTGGGAGAAGTTAGCAATGTCATAGGTTTCAAGCAAGTGAAGGGGGGAGGGTGAAAAAAGAACAAAAGGGAAAGTCACTGATAGGGTGGAGGGCAGGAGAGATTAAATTAAAAAAGGGTTCAAGGTGCAAGGCCAAATAATGTGGTAATGGAATAAGTAAAGAAACACCTAGAGGAGGTGCGAATGGCATAATGATAAACAGCTGCCATCCGAAAGCAGGAAAAAAGAGAAAGAAAGGAAAGCTTTATACGCATCCTGTCCACGTGAATATCCTGAGTGGATATAGCCTCTTCCTGAGAGCCCTTCTCACCCTTCTCCTCCTCCGTCTTTGAGCAGCTTGCCCTCCTCTGTGTCACCTCTGTCATGCTGCAGGCCAAGGGGAATGCTGCACCAATGGCTGGGAGCAAGTGGTCTGAGTTGAACTCTTGAAGTCAGAACCAAGTCTATTAACATGCCACATCACTCCCTATTGACTTCAGCAACTATAAATAGCAGTACAAACCACAAAACACTTCTAAAACCACAGCAACAGTCAATAGAAATCAATCAGCAACTCACCTAAAAGGTAGTTGATGATCCCTTTAAAGAGCACATGTTGGGCGTCCTTCCTGCTGCTGAATGCATGTTCTGCTCTCTGAGGTTAAGAGAGGGCATTAGCTGGAGTATTCAGCTTTGTGGGCATCAAATCAGCATTATACACTGACTGATATAACAATCCACTTACTCTACATACTTCTGGAGCACACTCCCTGCACCCCTGCTGATGTCATTACCAAAATGGCATTGGTGCAACCCACACAAGAAGCTTGCATGCATGCCACGAATGCCATTTTGAACCCGAAATGGCACTTGTAGCATTGAAATTACAGACTTCCAAATTTTGCAGCATATATATTTAAAAATCATGCTTTCCCATGATTTCTGTCATGAATCTTAAAGTAATATGAGAAAATGAGAATTCAACCTCTTTAGGTAAAGGAACAATACCTTTAGTAATTTGAAATAACCTGTGACAATCTGAACTTCCACATTTTGAGATATTAAAAAAGTTGTACTGTATAGTGATTTAAAATGACACTGGAGCAAATATATTTCTCATTGTTGCAGAAATTGACACTGTTCATATCCACAATGTTGAGCAGTCACTTGATTATTCAAACTGATAAAAAATCTTAACCTTAGTCAGCAAAGTTTAAAATTCATGAAACATTACTATAATACACAGGGCTGAGAAAAGGTATTTATTATTTATTGCAATGGATTCCAGATCACTGTACCTCATTGAAACAATTGATAAAACAATATCCGGACTTAGCAGAACACTTTTTTTCCCAGTCAAGGTTATTCAAATATACAGTTAATTTAACAAAGAGCACACAAACTGTCCACAATCACTTACCCAGATGATTCTGCTTTTTACATCAAAACACAATAAAATCTAAAACATTCAGAAACTGATGTTTTTCACTTGAGAACAACATTTGAACATTGCATTGCCAATATCTTCAAGAATGTCCATAATGATTCTCAGGCATTTTAATTTGGCAGCATGTTTCAAAATCATTGGGACATGAATAACTTAAATGCTGAAAATCTCAGTGCAGTCTCAGTGCCAGAATGTATAGGAGCTCAAGACACTGCTCATGGATACTTCTTAAAGTTTAGAATATAATTAAAAGGGGGAGGTGTGGGAACCACACATCGACACCAAGGAAGCTGAGTGAAGATGATCTGTGCAAAAACATAAGGAAAGGTATTGCTTCCTCTGAACCAGCCGGAGACGTAACTCTCTGATTCATCGAATTTTACAGCCCAGAAGGGAGAAACTGATCAACATCAAGCATATACTTACGTTTCCAGAAGATGAATAAGTTTCAGAAAATGATTACAAATATTGGTGAAGAATACAACAGCCTAGAAATTTAATGCAACCACACCTGCTTCTCAGGCACCTGAACCTCTAATATGGCAGTCAGGAAGCGTAAGCTCATTATGAGCTGGATGTGCATTGCCTGTCATATTGGCAAGGGAAAAAACAAAACAGGTGTCCTGAAACAGGCTCTGGGCCCTTGCATACGCAAATAAGAGGTTAATGCTTCTTTGAAGCCACCTGTACAAGATTGGGTTGCCCTGAACACTGCCAGCGCTAGGCCAGCTGCATTCAGGAAAACCAGGTCTACATGTGGCCTAATGAATGGTCCTTAATGTGCAGATGGCAAGTCACCACTAAAAAGATAAGTTTTTCAAATCTACTCATCTGAATATGGAACCAGGTGGTGCAGGGGTATTCTTCCCAGCTCCACTTTCAAACCGCAGGCTGTTGCCAGCCACCACCTGCTCCCCAGGTTGCAACTTCAGCCCCTCCACTGATTATTGCCTCCATCCCATCCCCTTTGGCCATTCAGTCCATGTCCCCCCCTCCCTTTCCCAATCCCTCGATTGGCCCTTCAATCCCAATTGCACCCCTCCTGATTTCCTTCCTCTTTAAACACTTAACCAAGGATCACTTCTGACGACATGATATTCAAAGGCTCTTCATCAGCGTGCTGCCACAAGTAAATGTTTTCAGCTCACTGATGCCATTTAAAAGAGGCTCAAGATCCAATATTGGGGCCATTCAGGACTACCCATCGATTCCCATGCCCAGTTCATGCCGCCAGGCCATGTAAACTATTTTCTATACCATAAGGACTGAATCCTCTGGAGTCCTACAAAAAGGCCTTGCAAAATACAAGGGAGCATATAGAAAATGACTGTAATATTCCCAAGATTCATTAGGTAGGCAAGAAACAATTAAGCTGAGCTTTTACTTCATCTCAGAAATTTGGTTGAAGAATTCTGATATGTGATTTGCCATATTGCTTAAGAGACCACAGCAAGTTAATGTGACCTATCATATGGATCCAGAACTTTTGGTTCTGGAATTCCCCCTCACATGTGCTTCAGAACAAAGGAAATATGTCGGACATTTTGTGGATTCAGAATAAGAGAAGGGTCATGCTCCTAAACATGTGATCCTTTACACAAGCTGCTCAGTGCTTATAGCATGACTGTGTAGGTCATTCACATTTAAAGCATAGTTCAATGAGATCCTATTTGGGCTGAATTTTTCCGGCCCATTGGCAATGGACTAGGAGGCAGGTGAGCTGGCAAAATGGCAGGGGAAGGTATCAGGATGCCATATTGCCAGTGGCGGGAAAGTTGACGGCTGCCTGCCGGCTGGCTAATTAAGCCACGTAAATGGCCAATTAAGAGCCACTACTTGCCTCTGCGGTCCTGGCTGCCAGGCCCCAGCTTCTCCCAAACTACCTCAATTCTCTTCGAGGGCACCCTGCCATTGAGATGCCCTCTCCCTGGAGCTGCAACCTCAGCTAGTGGGGGCAGGGCAATTTCCTGAATTGAATGGCGGCCCCAGTGGATGCCTATTAATTGGCTGCAGCCAGCAATATGCCACCCTGGGTCCCCCTTCCTGCTTTTGGTCTTGGCGGTGGGACTTTCTGGTATGCGGTAAAATCCAGGCCTTTGTGTCTGCAGTTTACCTATAAATTTGGTACTTTTGCCCTTTATTAAACATATTCAATTTTCTTGGTGATCTAGTCATAGATAAACGTGTGTTTAACCTACTGTGCTGATTAACTGAAAAGGAGAGGGGGTGTTGGTTTCTCTTCCAATTGGTAGGGTAGCGTCAGAATAGAACTAACACTGACCCATGTAACTCCACTATTAACCTGTTGCAAGTTCAACCAGGGGCCCTCATTTGAGTTGGAGGATGAATTGTAATAATAGCACTTCTGATAGGTTTGCCACAATAGGGAGAGAAATTAAAAGTTGCAGCATTTTAAATGCTGGAGCAATTTAAAGCAGCACAGGTATTTTTGGAAAGCAACAGACAGCATTGGCCAAAATGAATGAAAGTGTAGCAGCCTCGAAAGTGTCAGCAGCTGAATGTCTCCTCAGATTCCAAAACGCAGCTGTGGAGGTCCTTTTGACAAAAGTGAAGGTTGAAAGAGCAGAACTGATAGGCATTGGAGGCAGGAAACCCTTTAAGACTATGTTTCAAGCTTAATGGAGGGAGGGACCGAGGCAGTCAGAGCTACCTTCACCAACCCAAGAACTGCCAAACAGTTCAGTAGTAAGTTCAGTGATCAAGGTTGGCCGAAGTAAGCCTAGACATTGGTACCAACACACAGCTTCTACCACTCATACTTCCTTTGCTTATCTCCTACCTAACATTCACTTTCTCACTCAGCCCATATATGCCAAGGAAACTCATTCATGCAAATGGCAGCTTCACAAAAGACTCAAGTGCCATCTAAACTAACATTCAGTCCATCAACTCACATTGTCTGCCACAAAAGGTTCTGCTTGTCATCTAGGACTCTTCATTTAAAAGGACAATGCACTGTTCCCCTCATCATAGCATGCATACATACCTGTAATATTTGCTGCTTTTTGTCGGACCCACAATCACTACATGAGCAATGCAACCAGAGAAGAAGCATCATCACTTTGAGGTTGCATCAACAGGAGGTCTTAAACATCATAGGCAAACAGACAAGAGAGGCCGTGGATGATGGAAAGGTTGGAGATGAGAAAGAAAGACTTGCATTTATATAAGCACTTTTCACCACCACTGGATGTCTCAAACTGCTTTGCAGCCAATGAAATACTTTTGAAATTTAGTCATTGTTGTAATGTAGGAAACAGAGCAGCCAAGTTGCACACAGTGACCAGATAATGTGTTTCTGTGATGTTGATTGAGGAATAAATATTGGCCAGGATACCAGGAATAACTCCCCAGCTCTTCTTCAATATAGTGCCATGGAATCTTTTACATCCACCCGAGCAGGCAGATGGGGCCTTGGTTTAACATCTCATCTGAAAGATGGCATCTCTGACAGTGCAGCACTCCACTGGAGTGTTAGCATTGATTGTTGTGCTTAAGCCCTGTTGTGGATTTGAACCTAGTCACTCGGAGGCGAGTGTATGTGCAACCAACTGAACCACAGCTGACACACATAAGGTGGCAATTTAAAGTTTCCAAAGCCTGGGCAATGTTCAGCATATATCGTCTCAGCTTCCAGATCTTTTTCAAAGTATTGTAATGCCTTTACACATAGCAACTATTCTTTCAAGGGCAAATGGTCTTCTATGCTTCATACAGGCCTCTTACCTGTTCGAGCACTAGCCCAGAGAAAATATCATGGGAAGAGGCACCTGGTGAGTTAGAAGGTCTGTAATTGGGTAAAACAATAAGCATGACTGAGAATAAATACTTGGGAGTGGATAAGAGGAAGAGGGCTTCTTGGCAGCCTACACCCTGAAAATATGAAGGCTTCTGTGAGGAGTTGATGAAGTGCTTACTTGCACTGCTTCCTCGAGTGAAAGAAGCTTCTGAAGCATGTACACTAGCTAATCTACTGGCACTAGGAGCAGGATTATGGCTAGCAATGATTAGTGGGAGAATGGTAACAACAAGCATTTGAATAACAACTTCAATGCAGTAAACCATGTCAAAGCAACTCAACTACCCAATTAAGAAAATGGATGCCAAGCCCAAGAAGGAGGTCTTAGGAAAGGCAACCAAAACCCGAGTCGAAGAGGTGGGTTTTATGGAGGGTCTTGAAGAAGAAGAGAGAAGTGGAGAGGCAGAGCGTTTAAGCAGATGGGAAACCTGCCAGGTGGAACTACCAAGATGGAAGAGTGTGAAGGTTTTGGTGGGGACAAGGGAATCAAAAATGAAAGTGAAAAAATAGACAGCTGCAGAGGTATCATGGGGGGGCCAACAGTTAGCATGTCTGAGACAAGCAAAATGATGCCATATCATATCCCTAGCTCGACTGTTGTGCCAGGAAATATCTATTTGCTTCTCTGTCATTCAGTTAGTTGCCTTATTATTCATCTAACAGTACATATATCTTCGCTGACCTTGTGAGGTCGTTAATATTTTGTTGACGCTGAAAGAAGGTCCGTGGGTTATATAGATTGCACTCACAGCCAAAGTCATCTCCTTCCACATGCTTCATGCTGCTATATGCAATGGTTTTTTTATGTGGTAATCCAGCAACGGCATTGATCCCTTTTCTAATATGAACCAGGAGAACTTGCACTACTGCCTCTGAGAAGCTAGAGGCTCGCTTTTCCCTTTGTTGCAATATCATTTCACTTCCCTCTTCAGGGTGCCTGCTCAGCCTTTTCACTGCATGCAGCTCTTTATATGATGACACCATGCCCTTGCTCCCCCCATTCCCAAATTTGTCAAAAGCAAAATACTGCTGATGCTGGAAATCTGAAACAAAAACAAAAAACGCTGGAAAGCAGGTCAGGCAGCATCTGTGGAGAGAGAATCAAAGTTAACGTTTCAGGTCATAACCTTTCATCAGAACTGAAAACCAACTGAAATGCCACCCTTTGTGTTTCAGATCCACCCGTGATTAGAGATATCCCCAAATGTTTCAATCACCTTTGGCGTATCTGACCTCCTGCCGGTGGGATTTGTTCGGATAAATACTTTTGTGCAAATTGGCTTGCCACATGTGACCTCTGATGTCATGATATTTAAATAAAGGCTTTTGGCAGTAGCCATTTTACACAGCACTTGAAACATAGTGTCAGAAGGGGGAGCTGGGATTTGGGAGGGTTTTGATAGCTGTAAGACAGTCAGCAGATGTGCAAAACATAAAAGTTTAAAACAGCTCAGGACATTGAGAGCTGTTACGGCTGTGAATTTTCCATTAGCTTCTCCTATGGACACGAAGGCAGATTTGAGAGCGAATTGGCATTTCTTCTAGTCTCAATGGTAGAATTATGAGATTGCCACAGAGTTGGACAAGAAACCCAAACAGATAGGAGTAGCAACCTTGTTATCATTGATAGGGAAGGAATGTTACAAGCTGTATTGCACCGTGGATCTCACTCAGGAGAAGAAAAGCAAGACTTGTGAGATTTTGGAGGCCTTGAAGTCCCACTTTGAACCTTCTACTAACATCATTTATGAATGCTATGTGTTTAACACTGGAGCTCAGGAAGAGAGGGAGAATATTGCTCAGTATGTGACTGTACTGAAACATCTAGCCGAGTCTTGTGAGTTTGAGCAATTGAAGGATGATCTCATCAGAGATAGGATTGTCTTAGGAACAAGAGATCCCGCTGTGAGAACATGCCTGCTGATAGAAGAGAAGCTTACTCTCGACAAAGCTATTGACATGTGCAGAAGATCTGAGTGGCTTATCAACAGCTCTAGAGTATTGATGGGAGAACTGACGAGGCTGTGCGCTATGCTGAGAGGCAATCCAAGTCTTCCAAACACAAGTCAATGAAGAAGAGGAAGGACAACTTTCAGAAGTACCAGCAGAAAGATCAAGGCCGGAGTACTGGATGTAAGTACTGAGGGGATACCACAAGAAGGAAAAGAAAGCATGTCCAGCATGGGGAAAACAGTGTTCTATCTGCAAGAAGCTGAACCACTTTGCATCAAGTATTTTGCTAAAAAGAAGAAATGCAAGCCTGTAAAGATGGTTGATGGAGAGATGTTGGATAATGATTCTGATGAATCACTCTACACCCTGGAACTTGTTGGTGCCATCAAGTCTCAACGTAGGAAGTGGTTGTGACTCTTGGAATGATGACTGCAGAAGGAGAGCATCAAGCTGATGTGAGGGGTCAGACAGATACTGGTTCTACGTGCAACATCATGAGCTTCGCGGACTTGTGTGAAATTGCACAAGTTGGTGACCCAGATATGAAGCCGTCGCAGGTAAAGTTCAGGTTCTATGATGGAACAATGCTCACCTAAAAGGACAAACCAAGCTGAGAGTCCAATGCAACGGAAGGAAGAAGAACTCCAGTTCCAGATAGTGGACACTAAGTAAACGCCCCTTATAGCAGCAGCAACAAGTCAAAAGCTTTGACATACCAGAAGAGATTTGCAGTGTTTTGCATGACACCAAGCCATTGACTGCTGAACAAATCCTGACAGATTACAAAGATGTTTTCACAGGTCTTGGATGCCTTCCTGATGAATATCATTTCAAAGTAGATAAGAGTGTGAGGCAAACTCAATATCTTCCTAGGAGAGTTCCCCAGCTGCCCTCAAGTCGAGCCTGAAAGACAAGAAAGAGGAGCTTGAAAAGATGGGAGTAATCAAAAAAGTGCAAATCCGACAGACTGAATTAACAGCATGGTAGCAGTGAAAAGAAACACTGAAAGTTGAGAGTGTGTAGAGATATGATGGAATACGCCATTACAGACTATGATCAGAATCTAGTGAGACTGATAGAGAGAACTCGCCAGATGAACCTGAAGCTGAACAAGAAAAAGTTGCAGCTGAAGATGACTGAAGTCAGGTACATAGGGCATGTACTGACAGCGAAAGGACTTTGCCCTGATTCTGATAAGGTCTAGGCTGTAGCAGAGATGCAGCAACCAACAAATATGAAGGCAATTCAATGATTTGTTGGATTTGTGAACTACCTAGCCAAGTTCTTGCCCAACCTAACATCAGAGTGTGAACCTCTATGCAAACTCACTGCAAAGGATGTTCAGTAGTTTTGGGGCACAGGAGAAGAAGCAGCTTGCACTTGCATCAAACAACTAGTGACGACAACAGCAATACTCAGGTACTATGATGTCAATGATGAAGTCACCCTGCAGTGCAATGCCAGTGAAACAGGACTTGGTGCCATTCTCATGCAACAAGGACAACAATTGCATTTGCATGCAGCCCGTCAATGCAAACTGAATGATGCAATGTACAGATCGAGGAAGATTGTTAGGCTATTGTCTTTGCTTGTGAGCATTTCAACCAATACCTTTTTGGGAGAAAGTCAAATGTCACTTTGATAAAATTGCCAAATCATTGCCAGAGTTGAGAATTGTAGAGCTGTTCAGAGTGCAAACATTTAACACACTCAAGAAAAATGAGCCTAAAGGCCTTCTCAGGTTGGGAAAAAGAACCCGACCTGGACCCAACTGAACCACAGCGGATCCGAGCCCAACCCGGCCTGAGTCCCTCCCATTTTTCCCCGAGCCCAACCCAACTCGAGCCCGGCCCCGACTCGACCTGACTGGAGGCCGACCCGACCATCCCTTCACTTACCTTTGGACTCGGAACTTCCAGGAAGCTGCAGTGCATGCGTGATGACGTCAGAGTGACGTCACTCGCTCACTGCGCAGACTCAGTTTCGTCCCGGACTCCCAGCTCAGGTAAGTTTTTAAAATTTCAATACTTACCAGCAGAGCACTTACCGTGTGTGTCTGGCCCGACCCGACCCATCCTGACCCGGACTCGACCCGACCCGAGCTCAAAAGCCGGATCCAGAAGATGGGTCCGACCCGACCCGAACCCGACACATGTCGTCGGGTCCCGTCGGGTTCAGGTCAGGTAGCAGGCCTTTAAATGAGCCCACTTTGCAACTTGGGACTTGCATGAAGAAGTTTTCTCCTTGACCATGCCAGATGAAGGTGAACGATCAGATCTATCGTTGCAATCATAGACATCTACGCTCAACTGGAGAAGCTGCTCCTTCACAGAAAATGGCTGATGTGACAGTTTTGAGTTCACCACCTGAGCAAGGAACTGAATGTCAGTCAGTCCCAGAGGTCAACTGTACTCCAACCAGTGCGACAGATCAGCAGCAACAATCAACACAGCAGCAACTCTCACCACAGCAACAACATTCCTCAGAGAAGGAACAAGCACCAACAACATCACCCAAGGAACCAGCAGACACCAAACAGCCAACAGCAATTTGCATGCAAACCATAAAATGACCTGAATGCTTTAAATATTATGTGTGAAACTTGTGTGTCCGGACAGACAAATTTGAAAGAACAGACTTTTTTATGAAAAGGGTGATGTTTTGATAAATGCTTTTGCACACTTTGGCTTGCTGTACACATGTGACCTCTGATGTCATGATATATAAATAAAGGCTGTTGGCAGTAGCCATTTTATTCACCATAAGGAGCAGGATTCATGCCCTCATTTTACCATTGTTGTGCAAGTTAGTTGACCCAGGAAGTTCTGTTGAAGTCAGCCTTCTCGGATTTCAGTAGGCATATGTGCTACTCCACCATACTTACACCACCACATCCAGCTGTTAGGAATTTTGAGCTCTGTGAGCTTCTTGGGTTAGTTTCTAAAATGGATGTCAAAATTGATACCTGAAGCACCATCCTTTATATGTTTACATTTAGTTCAGGGGGCATTAAATACAACTCTTCAGCAAGCACAAAGTAGTCAGTCAATAGGAAATATAGTTGAAGCCAGTGATACAAGAAAGCCCCAGAGATATAAAGACCAACAACCTGTGCATCAACAGTACACTGTAATTAAATTTTAAAAAATGTCAGTCAGTACTGGAGGCAAAAATAAGATTTGGACTTCCCATCATGCACATAAAGCAGTTGAACTGCCTTCGTACTGGAGGCAGTTCTAATGTTAATTAGAGGGAAATGTAAGTAGTATCTGATTGTATCAACCAAAAAGACATCTGTTTTACTTAGAACACAAATGCCAAAGATCAATAAATAATTCTGACTGCGGCATGTGGTTGCAGACACTGCTTCCAGACAGTGAATAAAACAAACTGATACTCACAGAAAATGGCTATATATGAAGGTGTTGTCATCCATCATTAGTATCACTGTGTATCACTTGTGATTTGGTTAAATAGGTACTGTTCTGACAATAATTCACCATTGATTCTGTATACATTTATTCTAACTACAAGAATCCTAAAGCATCATTTATGAAGTAGCAGGATTTATAATGACTGATGACGTCAATTCCATCTCCTTTTTTGCAATGAAGAAATAAATATTAATGACAGCACGTTTCATCTTGTTTCAGATATGCTGAAGTAATGTTACATGATTGTCTTGTATTTTACTACTCAACTGTGACTTAACATCTTACTTTAATGATAAAGCTCTAACCCTAATCTCTTGGTATGAAACCTGCAGCAAAATGCAGTCAAACCAAACACAGAACTAATATTTACAGTATTGTGTCAGCTGTTTGTTCAGCTGCATTGCATATAAAAAAATATGGGTCAGCAGTGTTTTCTTTCATAGAAGTTTCCAAACTAACAATGTATGAACACACTCTGTGAACCGGGAATGAAGATTACCTGCCAGATTTTAATTGCGTGCACCAAGTAATACATAGCACTTTCCCCATTACAGTCATTTATTTATTGAGAAATAGCCATCCAATATGTGAAGTGTCCAACAGCACAAATTTCAGTAATTTGAATTGCTTTTATGCTGTATGGCAATAAGATTTTGTTCACAGCTTTTTAAAATCTGGCTTAGACAAAGTTTCACAAATGTTGTCTGTCAAACTAAATAATTAGAAGTATTGCATCTGGTGTTTGCCTGATATCCTCAAGGCAAGGGAAAATATTCAGTCTGTTTATAGACCATGATGTATACTGATTGGTCGCTTCTTAGTGACTGTGGCCTGAGTCAGTCAAAAAGTACTCACACGTTACACTTGTACTTTACAATTTAAAAAAAATCACATTCACCAAAATAAATGTGAAAAGGCCATAATATTTTTCAATTTCCCCCTCATGTTTACTTCATTTTAAGTTTTTCCCTCCCTTCTGCCATTTGATATACAGCATGGTTCCCTGACCAAACCTCATCTCTTCCTGTTCACTGCAGAACTCTCATTGACCCTCCCTTGCACAAGTTTCCTCAACCATAAAAAAATTATCCCGTGTTCCTGTAATAAAGAGATAATATTAGTCACACTTTTTATAATAAAAATGTCTATGGGCTTGAAAATCCAAGATCATGATCCGAAAAGTCACACTAGGATTGTGCCTGCCAGTGCTCTCCAATGTTCATCCCATTGCACGGAACCAGTGAGTGGCTGGAAAATAAAAACCAGCCAGGCTCCTTGTGAAAGGTGGTAATCCAGATTTATAAAAAAAATATATTCCTGCTCTTCAGGCATTCAGGCCCCTTTCCTCACCTGAATCCCTCCTATCGGGCTACATTATGCTGTTCTAAAGGCCGATATACCTCATCTCACTCAATGTACCCCCAGACTTCTGACTGAACTAAGCAAGCATGGTGAGGAGTACCCATGCCAGGCCATGGCATTGGTGACCCTGATGTCATTGGTCTGGCTTGAGGCAATTGGAGGTTCCAACCCTTACAAAGCCATAAATTAAATCCCAGAAATGACAGTGAATCAGCAGTAGACATGATTAGTTTATTCCCAGGATAACTGCACTGCTCATCATAACAATGGACAGGCTGGCTGGCAGGACACCAAGGATTCAGTCATAGTTACTGACACCTTTTGGAATCCAAGGAGAGAGACTGAAAACAAGTTCAGTGAGGCCTTAGGCACTGCCAGGTTCATTGTGGAACAGACCAGCAGAATTATCAAGCCCTTTTTCCAGTTACTGGACAGATTAAGGGAGTTCTGCATTGCAGTTCAGCAAAGGTTTTCAGAACTGTAGAGATTCGATTCATCCTCCATAATTTAACCATTACAAAGCTATGTCTTCCAAGCACAGTGGGTGAAGACATAGAGCATGCTGAAGATGATTTTCTGTTCACAAGAAGATCAGGAAGGTAACCCAACCACTGGCATTTTCCCTACATTACAACAGGGCTGCACACCAAAGAGCCACCACAATTCCAAGCATGGTGGCTCATTTAAATAGCGGGGCAGGCCATCCCCCCCCCCCCACTACCCCCCCAGCCCCGATCAGGTGGAGGTGACAGGCTGTCCGTCCCCAGCAATGGCATCAGCTGCCTGTGCGCAGGCGCTGACGCCATTGTTAAAGAGCTGTCAGCCCTACCAGCAAATTTAAATATTTAAATAAAGATTAAATGAAATTAAATAAATACATCTCTTTTCCCCCTCTCCCACCCTCAATAACAACTAAATTAATGATTTGCCCTCCCCCCAAACACTTACTTTTACCATCTGACCTTCCCCACACCCCCCCACAACTGCACTAACGTTAAACTATAACCCTTCCCAGCATCCCCTACACCATGACACTAATTTAACTCCATTCTCCCACCCTCCCCACACTGAGAAACCTACTTCCTCCGCCCTCCTCACCAGTGTTGGGCCTTGTTTCGCTAGATGGGGATCCGAAGGTGCGGCAGAACTGGCCGCTGTGGTGAAGATCACGGCAGGACATTAGGAGGTGATGGGAGAGTAATTAATTCAGGTGTTTTAATCTATTTAAACATTTAAATTGTGGTCCTGTCTCCCAGCGGCGGGGTGGCCGCCACGAGGCCTCGTCTCTGCCAGCAATACCCTGTTGGCGTCGAGGTCCCTCGCGGTCCTCATCTGGGGGCATCTTCAGGCCGCCTCTGCTACACATCCTGACGTCAAGCCTCCTTAAAATCCAGCCCATGGAGTGGGAAATGGAACCATTTTACTTGCTTCCCTACTCCCTTCCACCCAGCTGGGAGAGTGTGTGATGAAATATAGGTATAATAGGCTTAATTAGTTAGTATTTAGATATAATTAATACATTGTACCTTTTAGAATTAAAGATTGAATAAATGGTCAGTTTTTAAGCCTCACTGAAATTCCCCTTTAAGGGCAGAGTTAAATCCATTTCAAGGTCATAGAGAGGTACAGCACTGAAACAGACCCTTTGGCCCACTGAGTCTGTGCCAACCATCAACCACCCATTTATACTAATCCTACATTAATCCCATTTTTCCCCTCTCACATCCCCACCTTCCCTCAATTCTCTTACCACCTACCTACACAAGGGGCAATTTATTTACAATGGCCAATTTACCCATCAACCTGCAAGTCTTGGGCACGGGGGAGGAAACTGGAGCACTTGGAGGAAACCCACACGGTCACAGGGAGAACTCGCAAACTCCACACAGGCAGTACCTAGAACCGAACGTGGGTTGCTGGAGTTGTGAGGCTGCGGTGCTAGCCACTGTGCCACTGTGCCGCTCCAAGGTCTTCTAAGGTCTCTGCCACAATGGAATTAGAACATGACACGCATTGAAACATCCTATGTGAAGTCAGTACAGAATGGCTATAAACTTAATTAGTTGATAGTATTAGTGATATAGACAGACTGACTCACCAGGATGCTACAATTCAGCTTCTCCCATGAAAATATAATCAGGTGCCGGGCAGGCAAAGGTCCCACCCCACAACATTACCAATGATGTCAGGAAAGCCTAGGCCAGCTAAAGACAAAAAAATACTTATGTTCTGATTTCAACAGCAGGGATAAGACCACCACTAGGTAATGTCCCCACCCCACACCCAGTCACCAATCTCCTGGGAGAGGAAATAAAAAAGAGAAATAATCGTGGCCCAATGAAGGGGGAAAAGTACCTGGAAAAATTCTCTTTGACTCCAAAGGAGGCCAAACAATTTCCAAGACACTCTGGTATCTGGAAGCTATGTTCCCCCAACACCAAAAGCCAGCCTTGTAGAAGGCTGAAGCATTTGCAACAATCTTCAGCCAGAAGTGCCGAGTTGATGATCCGTTTCGGCCTCCTCCTGAAGTCCCCAGCATCACAGATGCCAGACTTCAGCCAATTCGATTCACTCCGCGTGATATCAAGAAACAACTGAAGGCACTGGATACTGCAAAAGCTATGGGCCCTGACAATATTCTGGCAATAGTACTGAAGACCTGTGCTCCAGAACTTGCCGTGCTCCTAGCCAAGCTGTTCCAGTACAGCTACAACACTGGCATCTAACCGGCTGATGGGACGGTAATTGCCCAGGTATGTCCTGTACACAAAATGCAGGAGAAGTCCAACCCGACCAATTAGCGTCCCATCAGCCTACTCTCAATCATCAGTAAAGTGATGGAAGGTGTCATCAACAGTGCCATCAAGCAGCACTTGCTTAGCAATAACCTGCTCAGTGACGCTCAGTTTGGGTTCTGCCAGGGCCACTCAACTCCTGACCTCATTGCAGCCTTGGTTCAAACATGGACAAAAGAGCTGAACTCAAGAGGTGAGGTGAGAGTGACTGCCCTTGACATCAAGGCAGCATTTGACCGAGTATGGCATCAAGGAGCCCTAGCAGAACTGAAGTCAATGGGAATCAGGGGGAAAACGCTCCACTGGCTGGAGTCATACCTACCACAAAGGAAGATGGTTGTGGTTGTTGGAGGTCAATCATCTGAGCTCCAGGACATCACTGCAGGAGCTCCTCAGGGTAGTGTCCTAGGCCCAACCATCTTCAGCTGCTTCATCAATGACCTTCCTTCAATCATAAGGTCAGAATTGGGGATATTCACTGATGATTGCACAATGTTCAGCACCATTCGTGACTCCTCAGATATTGAAGCAGTCCGTGTAGAAATGCAGCAAGACCTGGACAATATCCAGGCTTGGGCTGATAAGTGGCAAGTAACATTCGTGCCACACAAGTGCCAGGCAATGACCATCTCCGACAATAGAGAATCTAACCATCTCCCCTTGACATTCAACGGCATTACCATTGCTGAATTCCCCCACTATCAACATCCTAGGGGCTACCATTGACCAGAAACTGAACTGGAGTAGCCATATAAATACCGTGGCTACAACAGCAGGTCAGAGGCTAGGAATCCTGTGGCGAGTAACTCACCTCCTGACTCCCCAAAGCCTGTCCACCATCTACAAGGCACAAGTCAGGAGTGTGAGGGAATACTCTCCACTTGTCTGGATGGGCGCAGCTCCAACGACACTCAAGAAGCTCGACACCATCCAGGACAAAGCAGCCCACTTGATTGGCACCCCGTCTACAAACATTCACTCCCTCTACCACCGACGCACAGTGGCAGCAGTGTGTACCATCTACAAGATGCACTGCAGCAATGCACCAAGGATCCTTAGACAGCAGCTTCCAAACCCGCGATCTCTACCAACTAGAAGGACAAAGGCAGCAAATGCATGGGAACACCACGACCTGCAAGTTCCCCTGCAAGTCACACACCATCCTGACTTGGAACTATATTGCCGTTCCTTCACTGTCGCTGGGTCAAAATCCTGGAACTCCCTTTCTAACAGCACTGTGGGTATACCTACCCCAAATGGACTGCAGCGGTTCAAGAAGGCAGCTCACCACCACCTTCTCAAGCGTAATTAGGGATGGGCAATAAATGCTGGCCTGGCCAGCGATGCCCACAACCCATGAATGAATTAAAAAAAAATAATTTCAGCCACAGTTAGGAACAAGTCCAACTCCCTTTTGGCTATTTGTATCAAATGTGGGCTCTCTGCACAAGTTGTAAACCTCTTCCAAAGAAGGCCAGCTCTCTGAAAAGGAAAATCTGCTGCAATTAAACCTTGATCTATACTTACATAACTTGGACTTATATCCCTGATTCTCCACAACATACAAACTCAAATAACCTATTTCAATGGACCAAATTGAATCCTTTCATTAATGTAGTGACTGCAATCAAATGTACTTGAAGTTTATGCTTTCGTAAAGTAAAACGCTCTAGCTGTCTATGTTTATAGTGTAAACTAAGGGCCTCTAAACTAGGTACAAGTCTAATGGCCTTACTCTGAACTTTTTTCAGGGCCTCTATACCACTCATTATGTGGGAGGACCAAAATTGGATGCAGTATTCAAGATGAACCCTAACTAAAGTTTTATACGAGAACAATATAGATTTTTTTTGTTTTATATGTGATTGTACCAACAATAAACTGTATTTGCTTTAGCTATAAACTCAGCATTAGACATCAACCTTGAAAAATTCATGTACTGTGATGACTCATACACCATGAGGTCTTTCTCCTGCTCAATGGCCTTAAGTTCACATTGTGTGCACTTGTATTTGGGAATGGAAGCACTATGCTGTGCTTTTCTGAAATCTAACAGTCATGTGGAACTTATGTCTAACTCAGTTCTCGCAGCTTGTAGTGCTCTAAAGCAGTATCAAAATGATGAAGCATCCTAGCAACAGAATTGGATCAAGGTACAAACAAACCATTGCTTTGTTTCTTTTTTTAAACATAAAAGGCTGAATTAGTTGAGCTCCCGACATCAGGCTCTGTGGCGGGTTGGGGGGGTAGGGTGGGTGGGTGCTGGAAGATGACAGCAGCAGCGGCCCGCCACGGAGTCCGATGCTGGAATTGCCGGGCCCGATCTTCCTGACGGTGGAGAGGTTCCGTGGCAGCCCCCACTGTCGCTCAGCGACGGGACCCGACTTTAAATATTGAAATTAACTTCACGCATATATTTAAATCCAATTCCCCACGATCTTACTATCAGATCCGGATCTTCAGTGTGACAGGTGGCACTCACATGCCTTTACTTTCTCATCCAGGGAAAGCTGATGCCACCGCGGTGGGGAAGGGGGGAAATCACAGCATTTTTAGCGTAGTGGGGGAGGGTCAACTCTGCATTTCTAGTGTTTGGGGGGAATGGGGTGAACTCTGCACTTTGTGCAGTTGAGGGGGACAGAGGAGTCAACTCTGCACTTTGTGCAGTTGGGGAGAGAAGGGGACAATCCCGCTATTCAGTGTATTGTTGGGGGTGGGGGAGGGTTGGTGGTTAAAGGAGATCCGAGAGGAATCCCAAATGGAAACCCTTACTGTCCGGTCAGTCAACCCCGGACTGTTTGAAAAATTAGACCTCACATCCTCCTATGTAAATGCAGACACCAGAAGCACCCAACCAGAGTTGCAAACAGCAATTACAGAAACGATTTGCAGAGACAAAGAAAGCCCTCAAGAGGGTACAGAAACCATGAGGGTGATGCCTCACCTAGTTGACGTGTCACAGGGGAGTGCAGTAGAATATGGACAAATACCTGCAAGCAGGAGTGTTTCAGAGGACAAAAGGAAGATTAGCAAAGGATCTGTCCCCACAGTCAGGAGAAAAGGGAACCAACCATCCCCTAAGGTGAAAAGCCCTTGCATAACTCATCAAAGCATTGAAAGAGAGTTCAGAATGGATCCACCCACTACTGACTCTCATGAGGAGAAATCCAACCTAGGGCTAGTTAAATCTAATCCTCCCCCTGCAGATGTTAACAAGAACAAAGGCACCCTAGACAGTCATGGAAATGTGCAAAGTGAAAACTTCCCCAGAAATCACATGTTTACTGGGATGCCCATTCCCAAACCATTGCAGGCTGATAGTGAAGAAACTTCAAATCCCTTTAGGGAAACACATAGCTAGACCCACCTCAAGGGAAAAGGGACAGTTTAAAGCAGCACAGCCACAAAGGAAAGACAGGATGTTACAATTTTTAGGATTTCTGAATGACTGAGAATGAGTGAGAGAACTGCATGTGTGTTTTCCTGTACTTACTCTTCTCTCTATTCTATTTTTTTAATGAAATGCTCTTCTAAAATCATATTTCATTCCATTGGATGTGGAGGTGTGATGAAAACCACACCTGCCGTGAATGAGGCATATTAATTTTGTCATATGGAACATTAATTTTAAACTCTTACTGAACTGAAAACATGGCTCCACCTGCATTCTAACAGGCAGTGGCTGAAAACATTTGCATTCTAAGAGACAGTTACCTGGAGAAGACAATGGAACTGCTCCCTGATTCAATTAACCAAATTGATTTTGATCACAGGACATTGAATATGTGAAAGTCAGCATTCCAGCCCCCCACTGAGGATGTCTACTAAGATTGAAAGAATCCACAAAACCTCACCAGGCAGATTGTTCCAGGAAAGGAGCTAATCACATGACTGGCCTGTTGGCCCAGGTTCGGTTTGAATTGTGTTCACACAACAGTTGAGATCAGATTGCAACTCGAGTCATAGAGAGATACAGCACTGAAACAGGCCCTTTGGCCTACCAAGGCTGTACCGACCATCAACCACCCATTTATACTAATCCCATATTCCCTATCACATCCCCACAATTCTCCTACCACCTACCTACACTATGGGCAATTTACAATGGCCAATTTACCTATCAACCTGCAAGTGTTTGGCTTTAGGAGGAAACCAGAGCACCCGGCAGAAACCCACACGGCCACAGGGAGAACTTGCAAACTCCACACAGGCAGTACTCAGAACCGAACCTGGGTTATTGGAGCTGTGAGGCTGCAGTGCTAACCACTGCGTCACTGTGCCATCCTACATGCTGGCTAAAAAGTTCTCTTGAATGCAGTTCAAGAATGTTATGCCCTCGGTGCCCTTCACACTGTTTGTATCCCAGTTGATATTAGGGTAGTTGAAATCCCCAACTCTTATTGCCCTATAGTTTTTGCTGAACTTGAAGAAACAGCATCTCTCCCTGGCTTTCTCTCTCTCTTTCTCACGAAAAGCAAAGACTGCAACTGGATTTCAAGAAGACAGAAAACCATCAAAACAAGTTTGAAAGAGTGCACTGGGCCTCAAAGAGACAGCAAAATTTAACTGCAATCAAAGATTTTACATCGAACTCAAAAGACAGTAAATGAACTCCAGCTATTGCTTTAAACCTTTCCCCTTGATTTTTTCTCCTTTTCTGTCTCTATCTGTGTGTGTGTTTATTGCATATGCATGCTAGTGTGGTCGCATTGTGTAATTTTAGTAGTTTTCACTGAATTAGAGTTCTAAGGTTAATAAATTTACACCTTTCTTGTTTTAATCTAAGAAAGCCTGTCTGGTTGATTGCTTTGTTATTATAATTGGAGAGCAGTGAACAAGGATTCACTCGGGAAGCTAAAAAAATGGTGTTTTAAAAATTAAACTCTGTTATGGTCAAACCAGAAAAAAGGCTGAGACGGAGCCCCTAGACCCCTTTCTCACCTGGTCGTAACAGCTACTAAGATGTAAAAAATTTCCATGTTTATGATTTTCTTTTGTAAACTGAAAATCATACATTCAGATTGAAAAGTCATAGTGCTTGTATTTTAATAGTAGGAAACTTTGCTGTCAAAAGTCACTAGTAATTTGAATCTGTTATCCAGTGCAGTACAGAAACAGGAGCTAACAAAGTGCTAACAAAGTAAATCAAAAACTTACTGGGATAAACTGTTGTCTTTCCCGCCCAGGCATTGGTCATCATCTGGATGGAGCACAGAAAGAAACAACTGAAAAGGAGGATCATATGCCTTAAATAATCAACTGAATTTTGCTGCTGTTGAAACGACAGAAGGAAAATTCAGTGTGTTTCGTAAGGTGCATACAATCCTCCCGTTCGATTTGCTTTCAGCATTCTGTCAAGGTGACGATTAATCCTCAGACAGGGAAGACGAAAATCTACTCCACATTTCAATTAGGAGAGCAACTCCAATGACATCAAAGCACTCACACAGATCAAAGAATAAAAGCCCTGCCTTCCTTAATATCAAAAAAGGTTCTGATTATCTGTCCATTGTACTCCTGAAAAGAACAGAACATGGACGATTGCCACCTTTTCGATGGAAATGAGGGAAGAAATCATAGGATCTGTTGGGTTTCCATCTCTTTTCTTTATTAGAATTAAGCAGATATGAAACATTTTTCATTCTTGTTGAACAAATGCATCGCATCTTGTGAACATTAAAAATACAGTGAGTTAGTCTTTTACTGTAAAGGCTTGTCATTCAAACACAATCTAATACTATGGGCTGCATTTTATAAGCCCGCTGCCGATAGCAAACAAAATGGCGGCCCATCCATGCAGGCCACACATCGCAGAGCCACCGTGCTTCATGAACATGCCCAAGTTGCGCCACACTCCACAATGACGTGGAGGGGACGGACTTGATGCTGCCATGAACAGCGTCAGCTGACAGGAAAGAAGGTATTGGCGCCATGTTTAAACGGAAACCAGCCCTACATTAACTAAATACCTGAGAAAAAAGTTCTGTCTGCTTTCACACAACAAACAAAGCATAGAAACGTCTTCTAAACAACATCCTGTGACTTCCAGAAGATGTCAGAGGTGTGATCCAGGGTGGCCCCATGATTCAACGATGCCTCCCTGCTCAGTCTCCGCCAGGCTGTGCGGGCAAGGCACAAGGTCCTTTTCCCCAGCGATGGTAAGAAGGTGTCCTCCCACCTGACCAAGCAAGCCTGGGTGGAGGTGGCAGAGGAGGATAGTAGCCGTTGGGCCATTCGCCGGGTCTAGGCCCAGTGCCGCAAGAGGGTGAGCAATCACTTGCATTCCACAAAGGTAAGTGACTCTTTGTTGCATGCCTCCGCTGAACCTGGGTGTCACCACACAGAGTGGCATATGTGTGCCGCTGCCATGCCAAAGACAGGGAGGTCGGGCAGGAAGGAATGACATTACATGAATGGATGCATGCATGAAAGAACTCACCCTTGTCTGCTGCTCAGAGCATGGCACATACATGACAGGCTCACTCAGTAGTACAGACCGAGCCTTGACCACCTTCCCCAACACCCCTGTTGTGACAGCTGTCATGTTGTTGCTTTGCAATGCTCAATCTCTGCTTCCTTGCTCCTCAAGGCAAAGAGGGCCCGCAATACGTGTGAGGCAAACAGGAGTGGTGGAGGAGTGCCAGATGTATGCCCACTGACCCAAGCTGAGGAGGAGGCCGTTGAACTAGCGCAAATCCATGTGGATCGTTCTGTTGGTAACACTGAGCTCGCGGTCCTGAGTGAACATACAGCCATTTGATATACACAATGATTACAGTGAAAATCTTATTGTTTGAGACAATGCTGTCATTATCGTTCTTTGCGCACCATAAAGACTGATAGTACGTTCTTCACATCGTATCTTGCAGGTCAATGCTCCGAATCCAACCCGGACGCCCAGGACTCCTCCTGCACCTCTGAGGAAGAGACATCCTCAGAGGATGCACCGTCTCATGACACTCCCGCATCCTCCACCAGCACAGATACAGTCACCTCAGTGGGAATCCGATCGGCCTTAGATTCTGGCTCACAAGCTGGTGAGAGCACTGCACAAGTGCCCGAGCAGCTGACTGAGGCTGAGAAAGCCGAGGTCCCTGACAGTCAGAGGGTGGCCAGGACCCTGCTGTGCCCTGGGCTACTGATGACCCTCTGTTGTCGACAGCACAGGGCATGCAATCATGGCACATCTGGGGGAGATGCCACAGGCCATGTGCAGTCTTGAGTGGACGATGGAGGAGTCCATTCAGGCCATAACAGCTGTCATGTCCTTGGTATTTCAGGGCATGGCTTCATCCATGGAGAGGACACTGGCCCTCTTGGAGAGCCAGATTCCATTGCTCCGTGCTAACCTACAATCCTTCGCCACAGTCATGACGTCCACACAGCAGTGGCAAGGTGAGAAAGGGACCAGGCGCATGGAGACTGTCCCTGCCCCTGGTCCTTCCCAGGAGAGCAGAGGGGTTCAAACGAGCCTTGAGATAGAGGAGGTGAGCCTGCGCACTATATCTGGGATCCCCTCTCAAGGTGATTCCAATGTGGAAACCGGCCCCTCCGTCCCTCCATCGGTGAGTCAAGCTCCAGGAGACTTAACGTCTGAGGAGAATTCTGTTCTGGCGCAGGATTCCCCCAGGCAGCTGGGGCACTCCAGGCCTCGTGTGCACAGAGGACAACTGCCAAAGTCATCCATATCCAAGGGCAATCTCATCAGCATCCTTCCTCCAGTCAGCCTGGTGGCGCAGAAGTGGCACCGTGAAGGAGCTCACACAAGCATTTTAAAAAAACACCGTGACACAATGGGTCTGCACAGGTGACACTACACTATAAAAAGTTAACTCACTAAATGTTCTTCACTAACATATCTCTCGTTTTTACTGTGTGAATGATGTGTGCCAGCATGTGCTGATAGTGTCTCCTCCCATTACATCATGGGCCTTCAGAACTGCCAGTGTATGGAATGACATCATTGCCATACCAGCATTACTTATGTGTATCTCCATGAATGCAGCAACATGTACAATGGCTCAGTCTGCTGCAGCCATTAATAGCAGGGACAAAGATGTTGCAGATGCGGACTGCTGCACAATAGGTGAATGAGGGTGCTGTGTGGCTTGTAGAGCACATGGTGGTCTCTATGGTATGGAGAACCCCATTGATCAATAAGGCATTGTCGTGCATCCCTTGCTCAGTGCTCACCCTGCATTCGCTGCCTGGATGCTCTCTGTCCTCCCATGCAAGCCCTCTGTATTCTCATCGTCTGAGGAGGAGTCCTGCTCACGTCTCTCCTCATGCTGCAAGCACCACCCCCCCACTCTTCGCCCCATAGTTGTGCAGAGCACAGAAAACATCAATTATATGAGCTATCCTTTCTGGTTCATACTGCAGGGCACCACCTGATCTATCCAGGCAGTGGAAGCACATTTTCAGCATGCCAATTGCCTGCTCAACGATGGTTCTTATAGCACTGTGGCTGGCGTTGTATCTCTCCTCTACATCACTGGTGGGGTTTCTCACCGGCGACAGGAGCCATGTCTGCAAGGGGTAGCCCTTGTCTTCAAGAAGCCACCCCTTGATGTGAACCAGTTCAGTGAACAGCAACCTGGGACTGGCGCAGGATGAAGCCGTCATGGCAGCTGCCTGGAAAGCAGGCAAAGATTTGCATAAAGTGCTTACTGTGATCACATACCAGCTGCACGTTGAGCGAGTGGAAGCCCTTTAGATTGTGGTATGCAGCTAGTCACCCAGTGGGAACTTTGATAGCCACATGGGTGCAGTCTATGATGCCTTGAACCTGTGGGAATCCCACGATGGAGCCAAATCCAAGTGCCCTCTAAGTCTGGCTCTCAGGATCTGTCCTGAAGCAGACATAGTCACCGGCCCTCCGGTACAGGGCATTGGTGACCTCTCTGATGCTGCGGTGCACTGCTGACTGTGTCGCCCCACATAGGTCGCCGGTGGGTCCCTGAAATGATGCAGAGGCGTAGAAGTTAAGAGCCGCTGTCACTTTGAGGACCACAGGCATAGGATGTCCACCGAAGCCCATCTGCTGCAGTTCATCATTCAGCAGGGCACAAAGATGTGTCACTACCTCTCTCGACATCCACAGTTGCCTCTGAAGCTGGCGCTCAGACATCTGCAGGTATATCATGCGGGACCTGTAGAGGCATGGCGTTCTATAGTGGTGTGTTTGCCTGGGTGCTGCTGCTGCTCACGACCGGGGGCTTCCACGTGGGCTGCACCTGCCTCTTGGTTCTGCCTGCAGTGCATAGAACCAGAGAAAAATTACCACATAGAAGGAGGCCATTCAGCCCATCATGTCCATGCTGGCTCAAAAACTATTTGCCCAATCTAGTTACACCTTCCAGCACCTGGTCCATAGCCTTGCAGGTTATAGCACTTCAGGTGCACATCCATGTGCATTTTAAAAGAATTGAGGGTTCCTGTCTCCACCACCATTCCTGGCAGTGAATTCCAGACACCCACCGCCCTCTGGGTGAAAAAGTTTTTCCTCATGTCCCCTCTAATCTTTCTACCAATCACACTAAATCTATGCCCCTCACCTTAAATCTGCGCATATGGCTCCTCACCACAAACGGATCAGTGAATACAGAGGATGGTGTACCATCCTCATCTCCAAGTTGCAAATAAACTCGGTTCCTTCACTACTTCAAAGACACCTAACAGGGCAATGAATGATGTTGATTGGTGCATCAGGTGCTTTCATGCATCAATTATGTGGAATGGCATGGCATTGCCCGCCCTAGCTTCCATTAAGAGTGGCACAGCATGGCCACATTCAGATTGTATCAGTTACATCGATTGGCCCACCAGCCAGACAACCTTTAACCGCCTACTATTTATGGCACCCACCCCACACAAAGGATTCCTGAAGTGACATTGTTCCTTCACTCACACAAACATTCAAGGGCGCAGAGTGCCCCCTTTATGGAGGGAGGGCACGCGGCCCCCCCCTACATGCCTGCAGAGTTGTTCCCCCAGTAATACCATCCCTCTCCCACCTCCCTACATGCCTGCTTTTTTTTTTCAGTGTGTAGGTTTATTCAGTGAAGCTTCACATATTAGAAAAGTGCTTACTTAGCTTTCAAACCAAGGCAACTGACAATTACACATGCAGCAAATTTCATCCAGCCATTTTTAGACAAATAGCTTCTCTTTAGATTTTTTCCCTCAGTAAAAAGTTTTATTTGCAATGGGTCATCAAAACAAAAATACCAGCCACAAATAGTTAAATTTTATAGGCTAACAAGAGTCAGTAACCTTTCCCCTGGAAAGTCTATTGCTGTAGCTCAGTAAAGTGGCGAACACAGGCATTGAACCTGTCAACTGTAATGATCTGTTCTTCCCTACATGCCTGCAGAGTTGTGCCCCAGGTAATGCCATCCCCCTGCCACATCTGTACACATACATGAAGAGTTGAGACCCGTCTGGCAACACTAACCTTCACAGGCCCCAAGCACTGCAACTTTTATCAGTCGGAAACAGGAAGGCACGTGAGAAACACCCGTTCACCTAAATATTCAAAAGTGTTTGAGAAGCACAGCAGGATGCATAATGTGGCAAGGTAAGTAGCTCTTTGCAAATTTGAATTTGGCTCCTGTCGCCCAGAGGCAGGGGGCCACCATGAGGCCTCGCTGCCGCCGGCAATATGGGCCGGGTCTTCCCGGCGTCGGGGTGCATGGCGGGCCACTCCCGGAGGCATTTTCCAGTCCCCCTCGCCACGACCTCCGACGTCGGGCATCTGTAAAATTCAGCCCAATATGTGAGGTTGACAATTATTAGTGTAATAAACCATTTCTGTAAGATTTAAAGAAAATACAGCAAAAGAACTTTTAAAAAGTCTGATATATTTTGGGGGTGAATTTCTTTGAAGCTTCTATTGCTCTGTTGCTGTAACTTTGACGGAAGATTGGCAGAAACAGAAGCCCTGACAACGCATGTAAACAGAGTATCAGAGTGCTGAAGTTAGGGCAGTGGAGCAGGAGAAGCCCCAAGGAAATTCACCTGCTTTAAGAGGTGGATAAGATTCCATTCCTCGGTTGCAGCTACTCCTGGTTATGAAGTCCAGCTTGTGCTGTTATACAAACAACATTTATATGCAAGGAAACATTTATTAGACTTTTGTTGACCACAAAGATGTCCATTGTGAATGTTTTCTGAGGCCTCACTTGATTTAAAATTCTTGCTCTGTAGAATTATTTAGATCTGTAGAATTGATTTAATTTTTACTAAAACTGTTAGATATGATTTTCTTGTACCAGTTTAAAATCTTATCAAATGCTTTGCCATGTAGTAACCTGATCAGAATGAAAGGGTTCTATTGCCTATCACCACATTGGCCAACACAATTGTCATAAGAGGTAAAGGCAGGCTTGACAGAGGGTATATACATCCGCTTCCGAACAGATGGCAGTCTCTTCAATCTGCGACGACTACTGGCACATACCAAAACCACAGAAGAGCTTATCGTGTCTTGTGTGATTGCCTTTAAGAGTGATGTCCCTTTAAGATCTTAGTATGCTGTTGAGCTGAGTACCAGGATGCAGTCACGTGACTACATGCCAGTTTTACTCTGTAACTGTAACACCTAGAGGCAAGTCCTGTAAATCGGTAGCTCTGCACTGTATATATTAGTTAGCTGTTAAACTTGTTTGAGATCTTCAAACAACTGAACTCCACGCTTCTCATTTATGTTGCATCAGACAACATAAAAAGATTTTCATTACATGGTGGCATCTGTGGTGAGAAGACAGAATCCAAGATTGAAGACCACAAGAAAAGAGCTTGAAAAACTACCTACGGCTGAAAGAGAGAAAGTTAAAAGAAACACTGGCCCAAACAGTGTAAAGAAAAAAAAACTCACCTCCAGCTGTAGAAGACAGAGCTGAACGACAGCTGCAAATCAATCACTGTGATCACAATGTGCCGTTGGTACTGAAATTCCATTTAAAAAAAGAGAAGCCTTGAAGTCGTTAAAAGATTTTTTTTGTCTCTCAAAGGTTCCCTGGGAGAGTAAAAATTTGGGGAAGACCCGATTCCTCCCCCAGGCTGATCAGGTTGGCACCCGACAGCAAAAAGCGTGGGAATCCTGCATTCACACACCTCACAGCTGAAGCTATAAAAAGAAACCATTAAATCACTTAACCGCTGCAGAGCCTTCCCTCACTCAGCCAGAGTTTGAAAAAAAACTCATAAAACCACTCAACCATGAAGAATTGCCTATTGAATGGCTGGATAAACAAACTCCAGCAGAGAATAAAAATGCTCTTGAAATGCCTATTACACAGCTGTATAAACAGACAGACGAGAGTGCAGGAAGCTAGCTAAACAGACAAGCTGCTGCTGTCAATAAAACCAGCCAGTCTAAAGAGATTATTTTTAAAAAGAAGATAGTACAGAGTCAAAGAACAAAGTCTTAAAGCAAGTTGTGAAGCAAAGGAACAGCAGGAACATTGGTACTAAATTTCCCAGCATGAATTGGAAAGCCTTGGATATCCTATCCGAATTCAAACTATTCTAGGATCCTAGGGAGTACAGAGGGTCAAAGGGACCTTGAGGTGCTTGTCAATAGATCACTGAAGGCAGCAGCACAGGTAGGTGAGGTGGTTAGGAAGGCATACGGGATACTGTCTTTATTAGCCAAGGCATAGAATATAAGAGCAGGGAGGTTATGATGGAACTGTATAAAATGCTGGTTAGGCTGCAGCTGGAGTACTGTGTACAGTTCTGGTCACCACTCTATAGGAAGGATGTGATTGCAATGGAGAGGATGCAGAGAAGATTCACCAGGATGTTGCCTGGGCTGGAGCATTTCAGTTATCACGAGAGACTGGATAGGCTGGGGTTGTTTTCCTTGGAGCGGAGAAAGCTGTGGGGGGACCTGATTGAGGTATACAAAATTATGAGGGGCATTGATAGGATGGATAGGAAGAAACTTTTTCCCTTAGCGGAGAGGTCAATAACTAGGGGGCATAGATTTAAGTTAAGGGGCAAGAGGGTCAGAGGGGAGTTGAGGAAAACATTTTTCACCCAGAGGGTGGTTGGATTCTGGAACACACTACCTGAAGGGGTGGTAGAAGCAGGAACACTCACAACATTTATGAAGTATTTAGATGAGCACTTGAAACGCCATAACATACAAGGCTACGGGCCAAGTGCGGGGAAGTGGGATTAGTTTTGGACGGGTGCTTGATGGTCGATGCAGGCATGTTGGGCCGAAGGGCCTGTTCTGTGCTGTAAGATGCTATGACTCTATGCTATGACTCTAAAGAATGCAGTTATGCTTTACAGACCACGTAATTGTAGAACCAGAAAAACAAGCTGTAAAAATAATGATAGTGATTGGAAATTAGAGATTACACAGAATCAACATCTCAGGCATATCTGAAGAGGACCAGTAAGATCCCACAAAGATATGGAAAGTGCTGGAAGATCCGTTCCGATTGAGAGTGAATGTTAGAATTCACTGCCCGGAATTGGTGTTCTACAGGCAACAGCCACAGGAATCAATTGACTCGTTCATCAGCAGATACTGTAGCAAGAGCAACGAGTGCAATTTTTCAGAAGCTGAGCTGTCAGACCGAATAATGGAGCTGGTGATTGTATCAACACCCATTGAAGCATTTCTGAAAGACCTCTTAGGGAAAAAGATGCACAGCTGGAAAGTGGCAGGAAATACAAAGCCATTATAGCTGGACAACAGCACCTGCAAGCACTAGGTGCAACAAACAGTATGGGCACCATAACCAGGTAGAAAGGAGCGAGCAAGCTGTGTGATAAGTGCGGTCTGTCCCACTCATGGCGAAATTGCCCTGCATCTCATGACCTGTGCAAGGCATGCAGTGCAAAAGAACACTGAGCCTGCCTATGCAGGAATTCTGGCTCCAAAGATGCAGGCAGAAGTCACAGTCGGATGCAAACGAACAGAAAGCAGAGCAACAGCAGCAAGGAAAGCACCAGAGACTAGCGTAAATGCAAGCTGATACACGAAATCCACAGCAAAACAGACCTGAGACACGATTCAGAGAGAAATAGTTCTCAGACAGAAGAAGAACAGGCATTCCATGTTGTGAACCTTACATATCACGCTGATGTAGTCCAACAACTGGAAGCTTTCACCACTATTAACATCATGTGCCCAAAGAAACGTGTCAAACACACACAGCTGAATTTTACCAGCCCCCCCGACATCAGGGGTCGTGGCGGTGGGGCCCGGAAAATACTTCCGGAAGAGGCCCGTTGTCAGAAAGGCCCTGCCCCATTTTACTAGTGGTGGCATGGCCTGGGACGGCACCCCCCCACCCCGCCCCCCCGGTTGCTTGGCAGCAGAGCCTTAATTTAAATATTTCAATCAATTATAATGAATGCGTAAACACTTACCCTGTCCCAGTGACCAGCCCACGCCGATATTCCGGCCATAACTCCCGTGCATTTGGATCTCTGTTCGGAGATCCGAGGTGTAAGATTGGTGGGGAGGGGGGTGGAGTGAATTTTTCTGGGCCGGGGGTGGGAGTGAGGGGGGAGCGGCAAAAACGAACACGATTGGTTGAGGGGATGGTGGGAATGGGTTGAAGGTTAAAGGAAAAAATGTTCGGGGGAAAAGGTCATGATCAAAAATTTACTTTTTAGTGGGGGAGAGGACAAATAATAAATGGATTATTCATTGGTGGGGCGTGCAAGGGAATTGGAAGTGTGAATACATTTTTATTTTACTTTATTGGAAAACCTATCACTTTAAAACGTTAAATGTAACTGAAGGGCTTGAAGCCCTTTAAAAATGGCACCGACGCTGGTGTGGTGGCGCCAACACAGTTGCTGGGAATGGAGCAGCCGCCCCCACTGTGTCATCAGGGGCAGGCACTCTGCCCCCTCCATGTAAATGAGTTGCCATGCAAAATATCGCAGCGGATCTGCGGTGCACACCTCATGCCGGCGCCATGCCTCTTTTGAAGCTGGCCGCCAAGATCCACGGCAATCTTTAAGACTTTAGCCCTCAAGGTCAAGATTGACACTGGTGCTAGTGCAAATATCCTACCAGTCCGAATCCTCAAAGGTATGTATACCAGAGTTGCTGGAAATCAATTATACAACCTACAACTGCCAAGTTAGAACCATAGAACCATAGAAAAGTTACGGCGCAGAAAAAGACCATTCAGCCCATCATGTCAGCGCCAACTGAAAAAACTAGCCACCCATTCTAATCCCACCTTCCAGCACCTGGTCCGTAGCCTTGCACGTTACAGCACTTCAGGTGCAGGTCCAGGTACATTTTAAATGAGTTGAGGGTTTCTGCCTCCAGCACCAATCTGGGCAATGAATTGCAGACACCCACCACCCTCTGGGTGAAAAGGTTTTTCCTCTTGTCCCCACTAATTCTTCTACCAATCACCTTAAACGTGCCTCCTGGTAATTGACCTCTCCGCTAGGGGAAACAGGTTCTTCCTGTATACTCTATCTAGGCCCCTCATAATTTTGTACACCTCAATTAAGTCACCCCTCAGCCTCCTCTGTTCTCAGGAAAACAACCCAAGCCTATCCAATCTTTCCTCATAGCTGCAATTTTCAAGCCCTGGCAACATTCTTGTAGTACTCTCTCCAGACCAATTATGTCTTTCCTGTAATGTGATGACCAGAACTGTGCGCAATACTCCAGCTATGGCCTAACCAGTGTTATATACAATTCCAGCATTACATCCTTGCTTTTGTATTCTATACCTTGGCCAATAAAGGAAAGCATTCCATATGCCTTCTTCACCACTTTATCTACCTGTTCTGCCACCTTCATGGACCTGTAGACATGCACTCCAAGGTCTCTCACTTCCTCTACCCCTCTCAATATCCTCCCATTTATTTTATGTTCCCTAGCTTTGTTTGCCCTTCTTAAATGCATTACCTCACACTTCTCTGGATTGAATTCCATTTGCCACTTTTCTGCCCACTCAACCAAACCATACGACTATGTGGCCATACGAGTAAGGAGCAGAAGTAGGCCAATGAACCCATCGAGCCTGCTCCGCCATTCAATGAGATCATGACTGATCTGTTTGTGTCTTGAATTCCACACTCCCATCTACCCCCAATAATCTTTGATTCCCTTGCCTAACAAGAATCTATCTACCCATGCCTTAAAAATAGTCAATGACCCCGTCTCCACCACCTTCTGAGGCAGAAAATTCCAAAGTCGCACAACCCTCTGAGAGAAAAAATTTCTCCTTGTCTTTGTCCTAAAAGGGTGACCCCTAATGTTAAAACAGTGCCCCCTTGTTCTGAACTCACCCACAAGAGGAAACATCCTTTCCACATCCATATAATAAAAGCAAAATACTGCGGATGCTGGAAATCTGAAATAAAAACAAGAAATGCTGGAAATGCTCAGCAGGTCTGGCAGCATCCTGTGGAGAGAGAAGCAGAGTTAACATTTCAGGTCAGTGGCCCATCTTCAGGGTCTTCAGACCCTTCCACATCCACCTTGTCAAGACGGTTCAGGATCTCATATACTTCAATCAAGTCTCCCCTCACTCTTCTTAACTCCAGTGAAAACAAGCCCAGTCTGTCCAACCTTTCCTCATAAGTCAACCCGCTCATTCCTGGTATCAATCTAGTAAACCTCCTATGAACCACCTCCAACGCATTCACATCCTCCCTTAAACAAAGAGACCAAAACTGCACACAGTATTCGAGATGTGGTCTCACCAATACTCTGTAACTGAAGCATAACATCCTTACTTTTATTTTCAATTCCTTTCGTCATAAAGGCTAGCATTCCATTAGCCTTCTTTATTACTTGCTGTACCTGCATACTAGCTTTTTGTGACTCATGCACGAGAACACCTAGATCCCTCTGCACCTCGTAATTCTGCAGTCCTTCTCCGTTTAAGTAATACTCTGCTTTTTTATTATTCCTGCCAAAGTGAACAACTTCACATTTTTCCACAGTATACTCCATCTGCTGGATTTTTGCCCACTCACTCAACCTATCTAGATCAGTCTGTAAGCTCCTTATGTCCTCTTAAACCATTGATATCATTCTGGAGTCTATAGCTATCCTCTTCACTGTCAACTACATGGTCAATTTTTGTGTCATCTCCAAATTTCCCAATCAAACCTCCCACATTTAAGTCTTAATTATTAATATATACCACAAACAGCAAGGGACCTATCACTGAGCCCTGTGGAACGCCACTGGAAACCGTATTCCATTTGCAAAAACATCCATCAACTACTACCCTATGTTTCCTGTCACTGAGCCAATTTTGGACCCAACTCGCCACATTCCCCTGAATCCCATGGGCTTTTACTTTTCTGACCAATCTGCCATGTGGGACCTTGACAAATGCCTTACTCAATTCCATGTAGACAGCATCCACTGCACTACCCCCATCAATCCTCCTTGTTACTTCCTCACAAAATTCAATTAAATTAGTAAGACACGACCTTTCCTTAAAATATCCATGCTGGCTATCCCTGATTAATCTGTGCCTTTCTAAGTGACAGTTCATCATATCTCTCAGATTTGATTCTAATAATTTGCCCACCACTGAGGTCAGACTGACCAGCCTATACTTATTTGGCCGATCCCTCGTACCCTTTTTAAACAATGGTACAATTTTAGCAGACCTCCAATCCTCTGCTACCTTGCCTGTATCTAGCGAGGACTTGAAAATAATCCTCAGAGCAGTCGCCATTTCCTCCCTGGCTTTCTTTAACAGCCTGGGATACAATTCATCTGGCCCTGGTGATTTATCCACTTTCAAGGATGTCAGACCTTCTAGTACTTCGTCTCTCATTGTGCTTATCGTATCAAATATTTCACACTTCTCCTCTTTAACTACATCATCCCTCTCCTTTGTGAAGACAGAGACCAAGTACTCATTAAGAACCCTGCCCACATCTTCTGCATCCACCATGTTACCTTGTACATCTCTGATAGATCCTACCCTTTCCTTAGTTATCCTAATGCACATAATGTACTGATAAAAAATCTTTGGGTTTTCCTTGATTTTACCTGCTAATATTTTTTCATGTCCTCTCTTTGCTTTCCTACTTTCCTTTTTTACTTCACTCCTGCACTTTCTATACTCCTCAAGTATTAAGTTTTTTGTGACTGTCATCAGCTTTATTTTTCTGCTTTATCTTACCCTGTATGCTTCTAGTTAACCGGAGGCTCTAGATTCAGCAGTACCATCCTTTTTCTTTGTGGAGACATGTCTACATTGTCCCCATAGAATCTCGCTTTTGAATGCCTCCCACTGATTTGCCACTGATCTTTCTTCAAGTAGATGTACAGTCCACTTTCGTCAGATCACCTCTCAGCTTCGTAAAATTTGCCTTTCCTCAATTTAGAACTTTTACTCCTGTTCTGTCTATGTCCTTTTCCATAATAATGCTAAATCTAACAATATTATGATCTTTGACTCCAAAATGGTCACCCACTGCTACTTCGTCCACTTGCTCAGCTTCATTTCCAAAGACTACATCTAGAATTGCACCCCCTCTCTTTGGGCTTGTTACATGCTGGCTAAAAAAGTTCTCTTGAATACAGTTCAAGAATTTTGTGCCCTCTATGCCCTTCACACCGTTTGTAGCCCAGTTGATATTAGGGAAGATGAAATCCCCAACTATTATTGCCCTATTGTTTTTGCACTCAGGAATTTGCCTACATATTTGTTCTTCTATCTCCCTCTCACTATTTGGGGGTCTATAGTATACTCCTAGTAGTGTGGCTACCACCCATATGGCCTCATTTGATGATTCATTTAGCATATCATCCCTCCTCACAGCTGTAATTGATTCTTTAACCAATAATGCTACACACCTTCCTTTTTTATCCTCCTCTCTATCCTGCCTGAAAACTCTATATCCAGGGATGTTGAGCAGCCATTTTTGCCCCTCTTTAAGCTAAGTTTCCATTATAGCAATGATATCATGTTGTGATGTGTCCATCTGTGCCCTCAGCTCATCGGCTTTATTTGCTATACTCCTTTTAACACTGCCAAATTCCTGAACTGTACACTTCATAACCTTTGCTTCTCCCGTCTTTCAGAGTCACTCGCTAATTTTCTGCCTCCCATTCCCTACTGTGAATTTGTCCTATCTGAAACTGCCCTCCGGTTCCCATCCCCCTGCCAATCTAGTTTAAAGCATCCCCAAGAGCACTAGCAAGCCTTCCTGCAAGGATATTCATCCCAGTCCTGCCCAGATGTAGACCGTCTGGCTTGTACAGGTCCCACCTTCCCCAGAACAGCTCCCAATGCTCCAGAAATCTGAAGCCCTCTCTCCTGCACCCCCTCTCCTGCCACGCATCCATCTGGTGTATTCTTCTATTTCTATACTAACTAGCACCTGGCCTTGGGAGTAATCCTGAGATTACTACCTTTGAGGTCCTGCTTGCTAATCTCGTTCCTAACTCCTTAAACTCAGCCGTTTTCTACCTATATCGTTGGTACCAATGTGGACCACGACCTCTGGATGTGCACCCTTGCCCTCCAGAATGCTCAGTGATATCCATGACCTTTGCACCAGTGAGGCAACACACCATCCTGGAATCATACCTGCGACCACAGAAATGCCTGTCTGTTCCCCTAACTATAGAATCCCCTACCACTATTGCTCGCCTGTCTTTTCTCCTCCATCCCTGCACAGCTGAGCCACCTATGGGTGCGTTGGTCATGACTCTCGCTGTAGTCGCCAGAGGAATCCTCTCTCCCATCGGTACTCAGAACTGAACACCGGTTAGAAAGCGGGATGCCCTCTGGGGACTCCTGCCCTACCTGCCTTGTCATTCTTGTCTGTCTGATAGCCACACAGGCCCTCTCTGCCTGCGCTCTCTTAAGCTGTAGGTTGACCACCTCCTGCAATGTGCATGTATCTCTCATCCTCGTGAATGCACTTCAGTGACACCAATTGCTCCTCGAGTTCCAAGATGCGTCACTCAAGTTTTTGCATTTAGTGGCAATTTCTGCACATGTAGTTGTCCAGGACGTGGGTAGGGTCCTGGAGTCCCAACCTGGCACAGGATGTGCATTTGATGGGTGTGAGCAGCCTTACTATGCCTCCAATTATTTATTTACTGCACTAAAATTGGAAGTTAAATGAACACAATAAAATGGTTACAAATAGAACAAACAAACAAGTAACCACCTACCGACTGCTGGTATTTTAGCTTCTACTTAGTAGATACATGTAAATGTTAGAGAAAAAATAAAAATCAACAAAGAAATGAAAATAAGAAAGTAAGCAAGATCGAGGTGCACCATGCAAATGCTTCAAAGACTAGCTGAAAAGACAGCTGTCTCTGGCTGACATTGACCAATGGATGTGGGAGCAGGAGGCTGCCAACAGAAACAGCTGGTGCACAACAACCAGGAAAGTAATCTACAAGTTCGAAACAAATACATGTGAAGCTGCTAAAGACAGGCACAGATAATGGGAGGAGTCTGCTTATACCAGAGCCCCTTCAAACTAGGAGTTCTTGTGCCCCAATTGCTCAAGAGCCTGCAGAACAAAAATTGGCCTCTTCAGTGACTAACGATCATGCCGACTACCACAGAGGCAAGCCTTCCCATGATCTTCGCTTGCGAAGAATCTGCCATCATCATAATCATGTTCTGTGAGAAAATGGCATTGAGGTAGAAGAGCTAGTTGAAAATCATAGAGAATATTTTCAGCTGTCCATCCTTCAAGATGCTGGATGCCGATAGGGTAGTGATCCTAATCAGTAACTCATCCTGCATCAATTAAAACTTCTGGGACAGATTTATGAAAGTCTTCAAAGGGCTCACTGAAACATTTCATTTTTGACAAACCTATTTTGTGACTTTTGATCAAGAGTTTTGACTTGGAGAATTTTATTGCTGCAGTTATCATTTGGAAAATGGGCACTTCAATGGGGAGTCCATTGTTTTCGATCATTTGGAGAATGAAGAAGATGCAAGATAAGATGATAGGATACATTGTATATGAGGTAGACTCTCTGCACCTGTTTTTATCATTAAAACTATCTTTGCAGCATGCACTTCACTCAATAACTGTACCGTCTCCTGGAAATTAACCTCTAGCCAACCTCTACTCCTGGTATGGTCTTGCCAATGGCTGTCAACATCACCACAGCCCTACAACGGAGGACATTAATCTGTAGTTCACAGATGTATGATGTGGGTGACTAATCCATTTTTCAAAAGGATGAACTATCTCATCAGTTGCCCTGTGGACAACAAGTAGAAGAATAAGATGACAGGATTTTTCAAGACATCACTGATGGCACCCATGCGGTAATATGGGCATCTACTCATATTTTCATTGTCATTAGCAAGGGCTTTTACCCCATCAACAAGTAGATCATCTATAACCCTCAAACCAGCGTCCTGTAAGTGAATGAAGGAATCTGTTATTATATCACCCTGAGTGCAGCTTTATCTCTGCGATGGGATGTTCTGATAAGGCGCTATATAAGTTCTTTCTTTCTGAAATGCCCTCAGCTGGATAATCCTGTGCTAGTGCTTGCTATGGTGGAGTGAATGAAAGTTCATACTGAGAAATGTTGGCTTGGCCTTGCAGCTTCCTCTTCTATTCCAAAGAATCGCACTTCCTGAAACAATACTTAGATAACTAGTTGTCAGTGACATGGGTTATAATTTTAGTCTAACCTGCCTGGCAAGAAACTGATGGGATCAGGTTGGCTGCCGGTTTTACAATTCACCCAATTTTACTCTTCAGAGACTTCAATGGGGAGTAAAATTGGCTGGATGTAAAATGGGCAGCCAATCCAATCCTGTCAGTTTTTCATTGGGAGGTTTGGGTTAAAATTACCAATGTGGTAGGTTTTGTGTGCCTGTGAGTCAGTAAGCAAGAGAGTTCTGATGAAGGGTCACTGACCTGAAACGTTAACTCTGCTTCTCTTTCCACAGATGCTGCCAGACCTGCTGAGTATTTCCAGTATTTCTTGTTTTTATTTCAGATTTCCAACATCTGCAGTATTTTGCTTTTATTTTACTTAAGATAAAATTGTTAGTGGCCTGTATACTTTGCCCAATAAACTGAAACAGTCTAACCTGATAATGGCTAGTCTTAGCGGACATCCTGAAACTATTAACGGTTTTATTATCTGCCTCCAGATTCTCTACATATTTGAGATATTAATTACGAGCACCACTCTACGTAACGTACATTTCTCCACAGAAGATGGTGCTGGGGAAGCCAAAGCAAGTGGCCTGGATTTTCTGTACTTCATGTCAAACCACCTTTAAATTTCCATCAGAAAATGGGGCTGACTTGCTCCTTGCTGTAGATATTTCTTCTTTGGTCAGCAAAAAATAATCAGCCCTGTAAATGATAGGCATTAAAAGCCGCATGGACTTCCTACCTCCTGATGTCAGTGAGCTCCCACTGACAAGGCAAGCCCAGTTTAACTGTGGAACTTGCTATGAGTATGGACCTGATCTTGAGAAACCTGAATGGCCCCAATATTGGTAAGTGATACATTCATTGCTGTGACATCCTGCTGCTTTAATACTTGGACTATAAAATTGCTCTTATAAAATCAGGTAGTATTAGGGTTACCAACTCTCAGGGATTGTCCTGGAAGCTATAGGAATTTACAGATTAATCTCCTGAGCACTGCTGTGAGCAATCCAGGAGAAAAATCATACAGACATTTAAAAATGTATTTTTCTCCATTATCTTTCAATTATTGATTGTTTAAAGGTTGGAGTTGGGAAAAATGCACTTCAACTGGTTGGAGATGGGAGGTCATATGATAAAACTTCCAGGAATACATCCGAATAGATTTTGAAATCCTAGGTAGAACTAGCATAAAATTGTGTTAATGTATGTGAAGCAGTTCAGCAAATCAAGAACCATAGATTTGGTTTGCTGAACTCATTCTTTGATAAGGATAGAAGTCTATTTTAATTTTTCAGGGGAAATGAACCTTGAACTATGTGCCTGACAATTCAGATCAATGCCCATGCATGCTCTCCTTCCTTCTCCCCATATCCCCATTGTGCTAAACGTAGGACACATTGTGCAGTCTTTTCTTCTCACTCATCCTTTCCCAAGACTGCAAAACTCTGGAACTCCTACAATCTGCAGGCTTGTGAAATCCAAGCATGTGCCTACCTTATCATTATCTCTTATTTTACTTCTTCTTCTCATTTATTCTTTTCAATTTTGTTGGTATTAGCACCGTGGGGTTTGGCCCCTTCACTTTAATTCCTCAGAAAAAAAATGCAATGGTACAATTGCTCTGTCATCTTTATCATTTCTAGAAGCAGCAGCATAGAAGGCCAAAGTATATCCTGTTTGAAACAAATGAACACAGAAAAGGTTTAGAGACTCTTATCTGCAGTAGGTTGCAAAACATTTTCTCTAAAAAAAAATCAGATCAGCCCTAACCAATTGAATCACTTCTAACATTCCTTACAGCAGCAAAAAGCATTTGAAAGGCAAATAATACCGCAAAACATTGAATTATAGAGATCCCAAGTTTTGAGAATTGTTTCTTCTGATCTTTTTTGCATTCTGCTTTCTTTTCATGAAATTGAACAGAGCTCAAATAGTTCCTCAACTACATTACTTCCAAAATATTCCACATAAAAACCATTTATTGCAAAAATAGCTTTGGGCAATGAAAAAAAAGCATGCCAAATGTAGTAACTTAGTGACACTAGTCTCCAAATAAAGGTTTAATTAATACAGAGATTACTGAAATAGAATAATTTAGTTCAATATAAAAACTTAACACCATCCAACATAAGTGTTTTATACATGCCTCCCAAAAACATTATTAGCAGATTCTTGAATCTCCTCACACTCTGTTAAATATTAGATATGCTATTAATAGGCCTTTTATAAAAAGCATAAACTGAGAAATTCATTGGCAATATGACCATTTTATAGGCATAAAACAGGCGCCTAAGTTTCTCATGTGAATCTTATTTGCAGTTCTCAAATAAATATACCATAAAATATTTGAGCATAGATTAGTTAACAGACAGAAAACAGAATAGGAATAAAAGGGTCATTCTCGGGTTGGCAAACTGTAACTAATGGGGTACTGCAAGGTTTGGTTCTTGGGCCACAGCTATTTGCAATCTATGTTGATGTCTTAATTGAGGCAATCAAGTGTAATGTATCCAAGTTTACAGATAATGCAAAGTTAGGTGGGAAAGCAAGCTGTGAGGGAGACACAAATCGGCTGCAAAGAGATATAGACAGGGCAACAACAAGGCAGATGGAATATAATGTGGAGAATTGTGAAGTTATCCACTTTGGTCGGAAAATTAGAAAATCTGAATATTTTTAAAGGATGAGAGATTGGGAAATGTTGATATTCAGACCTGGGAGTCCTTGTACACGAATCACAGAAAGTTAACATACAGATACAGCAAGCAATTAGGAAGGTAAATCGCATGTTAGCCTTTATTATAACGGGATTGGAGTTGCTATGACCAGGTGAGGAAGGAGCCTCAGGCTCCCCACTTGGCCCTTTCCTGGTTTGGCGGTAACAGGGTTTAACTTTTAAAACACTTTTTTTAGCTTCCCCTCAGTGAGTCCTTGCTCACTGCTCTCTAATTGTAATTGTAAAGGAATTAACCAGACAGTTTTTCTCAAGTTTAAACAAGAAAGGTGTAAGTTTATTAACCTTAAAACTCTAACTCTTTTAAAACTACTAAAAATACACAACACAACCACACGAGCATGCATATGCGATAAACACACACACAAATAGTTACAGAGGAGGAGAAAGAATTAAAGGGGGAAGGTTTGAAGTATTAGATGGAATTCAGTTTCTTGTTTTGGGTTGGATGTAAAGTCTTTGATTTAAGTTAAGTTTTGCAGTTCTCGTTGGAGCCCAGTGCACACTTTGAAACTTGTTTCACTGCTACCAGAAGGTTGCAGGGATCTTCTGTCTTGAGGTTTAAATTACTTCCGTGGGTCCCTGGAACTTTGCATGAGAGGGAGACAGAGAGAGAGAGAGAGACAGACCTTGCTACTCTTTGGTCTTCAAATTGAAGTCTGCCTTCAAATTTCACTGTGATCATAATTCAATCAATTCTCAGGTTGGTCAGCAGGTTAGTCATGTGAATAGCTCTTCGTTTGGGACAGCATCACCTGCAAGGTTTTTTGATTCTTCAAAGCTCACTAGACAGACTCAGTGGGGGGGGGGGGGGGTGGTGGCTGGGATGGAATGCTGGCTCTGACACAGACAATGACTCTCGATGTCTTTTGATCATCACTATTGACAAAACCCATCTGGCTAATTGAGTCAGGGAGCACTCCTATTGTCTCTCTCGGTAACTGTCTCTCAGAATGCAAATGTGCAGCCATGTTTTCAGCCACTGCTCGTGGTCTTTATTAAACAAGTTATGTTCAAAGTCCAGTAACAGTTCAAATAGTGTTTCGTATGAGAAAATTAATATGTTTCCATTTGGCCGGCATGGTTTACATCACAGAGTATAAGAGTAAAGAAGTGTTACAACAATTATAAAGGGCCTGATGAGACCAGACTTGAAGTACTGTTTACAGTTTTTGTCTCCTTACCCAAGGAGGGATATACTTGCCTTGGAGGGAGTGCAACAAAGATTTACTAGGCTCACTCCTGGGATGAGAGGAATGTCCTATGAGGAGAAATTAAGTAGACTAGATCTATATTTCCTACAATTTAGAAGAATGAGAGTTTTCTTAAGGAGCTTTTCAGTCTAGAGGCTGGGAGGAAGTTAACTCTGGCTGGGAACCTATAATATGGGTTCACAGTCATAAAATAAGGGTTTGGCCATTTAGAACTGAGATGAGGAGAAATTTCTTCACTCAAATAGTTGTGAGTCTTTGGAATTCTCTACCTCAGAAAGCTGTTAATGCTCAATCGTTGACTATTCAAGACAGAGATCATTAGATTTTTTTGGTACTAATGGAATTATGGAATATGGGAATAGTGCTGGAAGATGGGGTTGAGGTAGAACAGCCATGATCTTATTGAGTGGAGGAGCAGGTATGAAGGGCCGCATGGCCTACTCAAGCATCTGTTTCTTATATTCTTACATTCTTATGCTCTTAAACAAATGAGGCCAGTGGACCAATTTTCCATGGTCTTGTCATCGGCCTCATTAGGTGCATGCAACATGCAATGCACTGAGATCAAGCCCTAATTCAGACACGGTCCAATTTCTAGGCCATAATTTCTTCAGATTGGAAACATTGTTAGAAACATTTGTCCTATAAGATGCTACACTAAGAGCTGAATTTTACCAGCCCCTCGACGTTGGGGGTCATGGTGGGATGTTGGGGGCCCATAAAATACTCGCGGTAGAGGCCCACCATGACATCCGACGTCGAGAAGGCCCCGTTGCATTTTACTGGTGGCGGCGAGGCCTTGGTGCGCCCACCACTCCCCGCACTGCCAAGCAGCAGGGCCTTCATTTGCCTACTCAAATTTATTCCAAAAAAATTTAATTAATTTACCTGGACCAGGCGGCTGTCCCATCCTGATATTGCGGCCGGTTGCCGGAAGTCCCGTGCCTTCCGAACCCTGTTTGGGGATTCAAGCTGAGATACTGGTGGGGAGGGGGAAGGAGCAAAATTATCAGGGCGGGGGCGGGGGAGTGGGATAAACACTTTTTATTGGCTGTGGGGATGGTAGGAAGGGGTTGACGGGCAAATGTGACGAGGTTCAGGGGAAAGTTCTGGTTGGTAATGAAATATATTAGTGACATATAGGTCAATAAAAAAAACCATTGGGAGTGCAGGGGTTGGGAAAGGGCCTCAAGCTTTAAATTTTTTTTTAAAGATGATTCACATAAATGCACCTTTAAAAATTCACTTTGTTCCTAAGGGCTTGAAGCCCTTTAAAAATGGCGCCGGACGCCGCTGCCGGGGATGGAGTGGCCACGCCCTCTATGTCATTGGGGGTGGCTGTTCCGCCCCTCCATTTAAATGAGCCCCCATATAAAATATCACAGGGGCTCAGCAGCAGTGCATCTGCGCCTGAAGGCCACCAACTTCAAATTGTGCTGCCCGATTTGCGGCGTGCTAATAAAATTCAGTCCTAAGCATGTCCCTTGAGGATAGAAATTCTGTAATTTTTCAATGTGGTATTCTTTTCCATATTCATACAAAACAGTAAACATGATGTGTAATATTCAAAAGAGGTCAGATAAAATTATTTACCTTTAGACACTGTATATTAGACTCAGGTTTTGGCTGAGAAATGCAAATTTCAAAGCCAAATGACTTAAAAAGGAGCTCTCCAAAGTGTTACTGCACTGCCTGGTGTGGTATGAATACACAGACTAGGAAGATTTCAGATCTGACCTCTGATCTGTGCTCAGTTATTTGTTCTCCAAGATGAGAATATTACAATTTCCTCGTCCTTGGCGAGGGAGGAAAAAATCAGCCAGTCTTCCTGCTTCTGACCACTTATCCAGTGAACTCCACTGTGTGCATATCATTGGCTGAGGACAAAATTGGGCTGGACTGTGATACTCCATCATGGTTAGGTGATCTGCCATGATACACTGTCTAGGTCATGGGTGTCCAAACTGCAGCCCACGGGCACCTGTAGCCTCTGAGCTCTGACAATCTGGCCTTTGAAACCCAGTGTATCAGTTCCATCTTGCATTTATATCTATAATATTCTCTAGTTTATCCTGTTAAAATGAATGACCTTAAGATCAGGAACATTGCAGATGAGGAACACTGAACTGTCCTCCTGTTTCTCAAACTGTTCTCCCATTGAGTGAAATTCTGCACCAGGATTGGAATCTCTGAAAATTTACCCAGAGAGATGGCTGGAACAAAATGGTAGCAAGTGGCTGTTTGTTTACTACAACCAGTGCCTTTTGCCTCTGGCAGCACAGCAAGAAATAATCACTTGAGAAAACTCCCTATGCTGCCAAAGACGCATGTGGCACTGCATATATATTATTGTGGCAGTACCAGTCGGGGCAGTGAGCTGCCCCATGGTAGTGACCCATGATATCACAAAACCACAATGCAAATTGTGTACAACAGAGCTAATTCTGTCAGAGCCAATTCTGTTGGTGTAAAATTGTTCTTGTTCATATTGCAGAGCAGATTAACAACACCAGAAGGCACCAGATTTGTGCATGTTCATTTACAGTGAAGTCTTGCTTGTGACTGCTCTTATTTTTGTGACAGACTTTCCATAATTTTGGGAGGAACACTGTACAGGCCATCAATGTCAAAAGTGTATTATTGGCCTGTATGAGTGGGTGAAAGATCAGCCACCCAGAGGCAGAGTCAAAATGGCAGTGCCAGTGCACTTGGCATAATCGTACCTTAGCTAGGAATGGAAACTACCTCTATAAGGTGGCTTCAATGTTTTCAGTTGCACTTGTTGTTCAGTTATTGTTTATGCTGTGGGGCTACTTCCAGTGGTATACTTGCCAGCGGATGCGACCCTATAAGGTTAATGGACGATAACTGCAGTATTAAAAGATCCTTTCATAGTAAACTAAAAAAACTAAAAAACTAAAGGAATGTTGTCAATGGCAGATAAATGATATTCAAAATTACCTCCAAAGACCCGATGCCATCAATGACACACCATTTTTTATAGGTATTGTGAAAACCATGCGTGTCCATTTCCAATTAAATCAATGGAACCTGATTCCCTGCCTTTTAACTACATAAATAATTGATTTTGGGCTCTAATGTATCTTGATCGGAGGAGCAGCAGGAAGTGAGGTAAACAGAAGAGAGCAGCTCATGAAGGTTGTGCTGGGTTGAGACTCCCCGGAGATCCCTATGACAATGTGAAAGTACCAAAGGTCTATTCAGCTGCCGCAGAAACTGCTCTACAATATAAACAGGGTAGTTGTTTGAACAGCTGTGGGACATAGAGCCAATATTTGAGAACCACTTCCTGCAGCAGTTCTCCAATAAGGTAGGTCCTGTGGGAAAAAAACGCTAATTCTTACCAAATCCCCCTGTTTTATCCCCTCAAAATCACCCATTAACACCTTCTTTCCCCCCATCTCCTGTCTGTGAAAGGAATCTTTTGTTCCCAATTGCTACTATTAATTTCTAATTGTCTCAGTATTGCCAAGGGTCAGACCACTGGAAACAATGATATATTCCAAAGGCACTGAAGTGAATAGAACTGGCATAATTTTTCTTTTTTTAACAGAATAATTCACAGAATGAGGTTACATGTTTTACAAACTACAGCAACTATGACTGGAAATAAGTCAGACTTGACAAATCTGGGTATGGAAGTCAAGAAAATTTGTAGTTTCTGCTTTTATAGCTCAACATAACCACAGCACATAATGGACTGTAAATATTAATGATACTAATTTCTTCAGAATGTCACTATTGAATTCCTTTCAGCAGCAAAGAGTTTATGTGCAACAGATTCCCTGAAAATACTGGCCAACTCCTGAAGATCCCTTGTCTTATTTTACCAAAGGTAATGTCAATATGCAAAAAAAAGTGTTATCAATGCAAAACTGTTTATCTTCAGTTTACAGACATAGAACCAACATACAATTCAGTGAACAAATACAAAAAAATTGATGATGGATGCAAGGAAACCTGATTCTCTCAACCTGAAAAACTGGGTTCTAAAAGAATGGTTGATCGGAATGTGAATTACACTGCATCCAATTATTTTTAGGGTAAGTTCAAAATGCAACAGATGCATAGATTGGGCAGAAAAAGTTCACTCCCAAACTTGTGCTCTTGAATCCCTGACTGTCACTTCTCCACATCGAGCTATGCATCCATTTTTCTCCTACTTTGCCACTATGCAGGGAGTAGCTGAAGAAATAACAATGAACACTTCTTCCATTGCTTATCACATACAGAGACACCTCAGAGTACTTTACAGAGAGGGGGATCGTAAATCAAAATTAAGCAGAGGGAAAAAAATCGAAGGTCAGAAGGCATTAGGAGAGACAGAAATGTGATCAACGAGGAGAGTTTTTGAGGGCAGAGAGAAAAATGGCAAGACAGGAGGAGAAGTAGAAGTCATGGATAGAAGATTGGCTAGCTAACAGGAAACAGAAAGTAGACATAAATGGGTCATTTCTGGTTGACAAGTTGCAACGAGTGGTGTGCCTCAGGGATCAGTGCTGGGGTCTCAATGTTTTACAATTTATATAAATGACTTGGATGAAGGGACAGAATGTATGGTTGCTACATTTGCTAATGACACGAAGATAGGTAGGAAAGTAAGTTGTGAAGAGGACATAAGGAGGCTACAAAGGGATATTGATAGGCTAAGTGAGTGGACAAAGATAAGGAAAATGGAGTATAATGTGGGAAAATGTGAAATTGTCCATTTTGGCAGGAAGGATAAAAAAGCATATTATCGGAATGGTGAGAGATTGCAGAGCTCTGAGATGCAGAGACATCTGGGTGTCATAGGCATCAAATCTGAGACCTACCTGATTTGTATGGCTCAGTACTATACAATACAGATACTGAGCTGCATTTTGCGCTGGATGCAGTGCTCCCAGCACCAGGCTGAAAAAGCAGGGGAAAGCCAGACTCTGCCTTTTTGTGCTCCCCTGCCACCCCACCCGCACCCCACCCCCCCCACCACCCCGGAGCAATCCTCCATTTTTTTTTGCCTAGTGTCCCACGCTGGGATCCCTGTCAATTTAAATATAGGGATCTCGCCTCCAAGAGCTGTTGGCTAATCACAAGGCCAGCGGCTCAGCAGTATCAGCAGCACCACCAGGAGCAGTGGCCACTGCCGGTACTGCAGAGGCCTTGAACCCAGACCCACCACTGGAACTCCAGACCTCAGCTCAGTGAGGTGGGGTCAGCAGCAGGACAACACAGCAGCACAGGAATTCCAAGCAAGAGGGTAAGTAGCACAGCAGTACAGGGACTCCAGGCAGGGGGTCAGTAGCACAGCAATACAGCAGCGCAGGGGGTTAGCAGTACAGCAGCACAGGAACTCCAGGCAGGGATGTCAGAAGCACAGCAATACAGCAGCAGAGGGACTCTAGCTAGGGAGTCAGAAGCACAGCAATACAGAAGCATCAAAGCCAGTCAGTGAAGCAGCAGTCTAAGTGCTTTAAATATGGTGCCAGCAAATACGGTGCCGTCTTTGCTGACGATGCCATCGACGTCTCACCACCCGCTCTCTCCTCCAATGGGATGGGGCCTACACCACCTGCATTTAAATGGGCTGGCTGCTGCGTGATCGCAGTCAGCTGACCGCACAAGTGACGAGTAGTGACGGTACCCACTTCCAGCTCCACCATCAGTACCCGCAACAGGCTCACTAAATTCACCCAAGTTAACTCTGCTTCTCTCTCTACAAATGCTGCCTGAACTGCTAAGTATTGCCAGCATTATCTGTTTTTAATTACATAAATACAGTAATTCACTGAACAACATGGCAATTAATAGTGGCAAAAGACTGTGACTCTACTGCTGTAAACCACTGGTTTCAGAAGATTTTATTTTAAATGAAAGCACATCGTGATCCTGTGCATACAGAAATTTCCACTCAGTGGGAAACAACAGATATTCCACTCTGTGGGCTGGATTTTAAGAGCCCGCTGTTGCTCCCGACGACAAGCTCAAAAAATGGCAGCCCACATGCTGAGAGCTGCTGCAAACTCCTGCGCAACGGCTCATTTAAATAGCCAGGACAGCCCATCCCACCCACCCCCCAATCATGTGGAGGGAGTGGGCTGTCCGTCACAGCAATGGCATCAGCTGCCTGTGCGCAGGCATGGTGCTGTTTTTAAAGAGCAGCCAGCCCTGCTGGCAAATTTGAATTTTTAAAGTGAACCAGCCCCCCCAAAAATTTACAAAATAAAATTGTAATGCCCCTTTCCAACCCCCCAATAAAAATTATGGTGAGTATTTGCTCCTTAACCCCCCCCCAAGAAACACTTATCTTTGAATTCTGACCTTCACCCCCCCCACCCCACCAGACTGCACAAAGTTGAAAGTTCACCCCTTCCCACCATCCCTCACACTGATGATGCTTATGTAACTCCATCACCCTGCACACTGAAAATGTTAACGTCCCGCCCCTCTCCACCGGTGTCACACCTGCCTTGCCCAGATGGGGAATTGAAGGCATGGGAGTGCGAGCCGCCGAGCTGAAGATTGCGGTGGGACCGGATGTTTGCCGGTAAGTATATTTAAATAAATTCATTTTAATGGTTTAAATATGGAAATTGAGGTCCCGTCGCCCAGAAGCGGGGGGCCGCCCCGGAGCCTCGCTGCTGCCAGGAGGATTGGGCCGGGCCCTCCTGGCGTTGGCCGCCGAGGCAGGCCTCTGCCGGAACAATCTTGCAGACCCCACTGTGCCATGGAGCCCAATGTTGTGGGCTTGGTAAAATCCAACCCTGTGTAAATAACTGAAAGCTGTTCTTATCTAATCTTTGGGAGTAATTCTTTGAGTTTGAGCTATCAGCCTCATCCACTGGCAGCACATATCAGAAATCTGGTCATGTGCTTGAGCGCGTTTTTCATTATATACTAATGGAAAGAAATTCTTCCTGGAAACAGCATGAAGTTAGAAAATGACTGCAATAACTTTTCTCTGGTGTATCACATTTATTTTCATAACGAGTTATTGGCAGCAAACAAATTGACAAAAGGCAAACTGTGTGCCTCTGACAGTGTCTGCGATCCAATTTTTCGTGGGTTCCAAGCCAACATAAAACTCAGAGCTATGCCATTGTCCGACAATCGAGATTAACAATATGTTGATCCAATCCAAAAAGGGGATAGTGGTACACAATGGTTGTGGCTTTCCATTTCAGCATCAATCTCTGGTGCCCTAAACAAACTGCATTGAACATTATTTTTGAAGAAAATATGTTAATTAACAGCTAATGCCATTTTATTCAGTTGCTGGAAAGTCTAGCCAATTGATGTGTGCTATTCATACATTTTTAAAAATGATTTTTATCCCCATTCTCTGCTGGTCGTACTTGAAAAGTTAACTGGATTGAAAGTTGATAAATACCCTGGACCAGATGAGCTGCATCCCAGAGTGTTGAAGGAGGTGGCTATAGAGATAATGGATGCATTGGTGGTTATCTTTCAAAATTCTATAGATTCTGGAAAGGTTCCTGCAGGCTGGAAAGTATCAAATGTAATCTCATTATTTAAGGAGGGAGTGAGAGAGAGAATGGAGAACTACAGACCTGTTAGCTTGATGTCAGTAGTAGGAAAAATGTTAGAATCTATTATAAAGGATGTGATAACTGGACACTTAGAAAATATTGGTAAAATTGGACAGAGTCAGCATGAAAGGGAAATCGTGTTTGACAACGTATTGGTGTTTTTTTGAGGATGTTACTTGTAGCATAGATAACGGAGAACCAGTAGCTGTGGTGTGTTTAGATTTTCAGAGGGCTTTTGATAAGGTCCCACACAGGAGGTTAGAAAACATAATTAGAGCACAAGGGATTGGTGGTAATATACTGGTATGGGTTGAGAATTGACAGAAAGCAGAGAGTAGGAATAAACGGGCCATTCTCAGGATGGCAGGCTGTTACTAGTGGGGTACCACAAGGAGCACTGCTAGGGCCACACCTGTTGATAATCTAAATAAATGATTTGGATGTGGGGACCAATTGGAAATTTTCCAAATTTGCTGATGACACAAAACTAGGTGGGAATGTAGGTTGTGAGGAAGACGCAAGGAGGCTTCAAGCGGACTTAAGACAGGCTGAGTGAATGGGCAAGAACATGGCAGATGGAATATAATGTGAATAAGTGTGACGTTATCCACTTTGGTAGAAAAAACAGAAAGACAGACTATTTCTTAAATGGTGAAAGGTTGGGAAGTGATAACGTCGAAATGGACTGGATGTCCTTCTTCATGAGTTACTAAAAGCTAACATGCAGGTGCAGCAAACAATTGGGAAGGCAAATGGTAAGTTGGCCTTTATTGCAAGGGCATTTGAGTACAGAAGTAAAGATGTCTTGCTGCAATTGTATAGAGCCTTGGTGAGACCACACCTGGAGCATTGTCTAGAGTTTTGGTCTCCTTATCTAAAGAAGGATATACTTGCCATAGAGGGAGCGCAATGGAGGTTCACTGGACTAATCCCTGGGATGGCGGAATTGCCTTATGAGGACAGATTGAGGAAACTGGGCCTGTATTCTCTAGCGTTTCAAAGAATGAAAGGTGATCTCATTGAAACGTACAAAATTCTTACAGGGAGTGACAGGGTGGCTGTAGATAGGATGTTTCCCCTGACTGGTGAGTCTAGAACCAGGGGACATAATCCTAGAATAAGGGGTAGGCTATTTAAGATTGAGATGAGGAGAAATGATGGTGAATCTTTGGAATTCTCTACCTCAGAGGGCTGTGGAAGTTCAATCACTGAGCATGTTCAAGATAGAAATCAATAAATTTCTGGAGACAAATGACATCAAGGGATGTGGAGATAGCGTGGGAAAGTGGTGTTGAGATAGATGGTCAGCCATGATCTAATTGATTGTGAATCAGGCTCCATTGTCTGAATAACCTACTCCTGTTGCTATGTTCACAACTCCAATTGTTAGCACACATGACGGGCTCCATGGTGCCGCAAAAAGTAAAGATACTAGGCAAAACAGCACAGAACATCTCAAGTCTGCACTGAGTCAGCTATTTCAGATCAGCAGTATTGGATTCTACAGTTAGGCCCGGTACCCCATGGCTAAGGAGAGGAATTATCAACAAGAGTTTTCCTGATTGACCCCGGCTGAAAATGCACACGCCGGGACACTGGGAAAGATCAGGATCAGCCTTGCTGTTTCCTGCTCCCATCCCAAACTGGAAAAATTTATCAACTTTGCTTCCAATTTTCACCCTTCTCTCATCTTTACATGGTCCATCTCTGACACTTCCCTTCCCTTCCTCGACTTCTCTGTCTCTATCTCTGGGGTAGGCTGTCTTCTAATATTCACTATAAGCCCACCAACTCCCACAGCTACCTCGACTACACTTCTTCACACCCAGCCTCCTGTTAGGACTCCATTCCATTCTCTCAGTTTCTCTGTCTCCGACGCATCTGCTCTGATGATGCAGCGCTTCTGATATGTCTTCCTTTTTCCTCAACCGAGGATTCCCCCCCACTGTAGTTGACAGGGCCCTCAACCGTGTCCGGCCCATTTCTCGCACCTCTACCCTCACCCCTTCCCCTCTCTCCCAGAACCGCGACAGAGTTCCCCTTGTCCCCACTTTCCACCCCACCAGCCTCCACATCCAAAGGATCATCCTCCACCATTTCCGCCACCTCCAACGTGATGCCACTACCAAATGCATCTTCCCCTCCCCTCCCCTGTCAGCATTCCAAAGGGATCGTTCCCTCCGTGACACCCTGTCCAGTCCTCCATTACCCCTAACACCTCATCCTCTTCACACAACACTTTCCCATGCAATCGCAGGAGGTGTAATACCTGCACTTTTGCCTCCTCTCTTCTCACTATCCAAGGCCCAAACACTCCTTTCAGGTGAAGCAGTGATTTACTTGTACTTCTTTCAATTTAGTATACTGTATTTGCTGCTCACAATGTGGTGTCCTCTACACTGGGGAGACCAAACGCAGATTGGGTGATCACTTTGCGGAACACCTCCACTCAGTCCAAAAGCATGACCCCAAGCTTCCGGTTGCTGGCCACTTCAACACACACCCCTGCTCTCATGCCCACATATCTGTCCTGGGCTTGCTGCAGTGTTCCAGTGAACATCAACGCAAGCTTGAGGCACAGCATCTCATTTACTAATTAGGCATGCTGCAGCCTGCCGGACTGAACATTGAGTTCAATAATTTCAGAGCATGACGGCACCCCCCCCTTTTATTTTCAGTTTCTTTTTCTTTTTATTTTATTTTTGTTTAGTTTGTTTCATCATTCATTTTTCTTACCATGTGCCTGCCCACTGTTTTTTTTTGTTTGTGCTTTGGGCCAGGGCTGTTCAGTTTTCTGTCCATTAACATCCTCTCTGCACTAACGCTTTGTCTTTCAACACACCATTAACATATCGTTTGCCTTTGCTCCATGACCTTCTGGCCAGTTATTCTCCGTGACTCTGTCCTATCAACACATTGCCTTTTGTTATCTCTTGCTCCACCCTGCTATATTTGCTTGAAACCTATTACATTTCTAACCTTTGCCAGTTCTGATAAAGGGTCACTGACATGAAACGTTAACTCTGCTTCTTTCTCCACAGATGCTGCCAGATCTGCTGAGTATTTCCAGTATTTCTTGTTTTTATTTCAGACTTGCCTATGAAGGGCTAAAATTTACTAGCCCCTCAACGTCAGGGGTTATGGCAGGGGGGCCTGTAAAATGCTTGCGGGAGAGGCCCGCCACAACCTCCGATGCTGAGAAGGCCCTATCGCATGTTCCTGGTGGCGGCAAGGCCTCGGTGTGGTCCCCCCACCACCAACCGGCGGCCTTCATTTGCCGACTCAAACTTATTCAAAAAAATGTTAATTAACTTACTTGAACCAGGCGGCCGTCCCACACGATATTGTGGCCGGTGGCTGGAGGTCCTGCACCTTTTGAACCCCCGTTTCGGGATTCAGGGTGAGACACTGGTGGGGAGGGGGGAAGAGTGAAATTATCAGGGCAGGGGGGAGCAGGAGAAACAGTTTTTACTGGCTGTGGGGATGGTGGCAAGGGGTTGAAGTGCAAATGTGATGAGGTTGGGGGGGGAAGTTCAGGTTGGGAATGAAATAAATTATCGACATATAGGCCAATAAAAAAATTGTGGGGGGCGTTTGTTGGGAAAGGGCCTCCAGCTTTTAATTACTTTTTAAAAGATGATTCACAGAAATGTACCTGTAAAAATTCACTTTGTTCCTAAGGGCTTGAAACCTTTTAAAAATGGCGCTGGCGCCTGCGCCGTTGCCAGGGATGGAGCAGCCGCCCTCTCTACGTCATCGGGGACGGCCATTCCACCCCCTCCATTTAAATGGGCCCTGCGCAAAATATCACGGGGGCTCAGCAGCGGCACATCCGCGCCTGAAGGCCACCGACGTCAAAGCGCGCCACCGCAATATGCGGCGTGCCTATAAAATTCAGCCTGATGTCTCCAATGGTCAAATCACCTACTGGCACTCAATGTCAAGTTATCCCACATGAAGAATAATCACTGGGATGAGCTACTAGAGAGCTGCTGACATTCTTGGAATCATAACCCTCTGAAACTCAATGGCTTATGCCAGTAGTGAAAAATGGGATCATTATGAATCAGCGGCCTGCTTCACAGCATACCAGAAAAATAAATCAGGCAAGGTGTAAAACGGAAATGAAAAAATTGCAAAACAAAAAGGGATGAAGTAACATCTGTGGATTAGACCAGCCTCTATCTCATCTTATCTCCAATACCAGTTGCACCACCATAGTAAAAGGAAAAAAATTGGCTGCAGGTTAGTATAATGCTATCTTGCTTCTGCCAATGTTAAACTGATATAAATGTTCACATATTTTCAATGCCACCATCAGCTGTTCTTTTAGTCTCCCTGAGAGCAGTTGCCCAATTAGAGTTAATTAGTATTGAATTATGGCCAGTTTTCAGAGTGGAACCATGTCTACTGAGATTGCTTAAATGCACTTCACTTACAGTAGGACCATTAAGAGTCACAAATGGCTGAGACTTTCATCTTATCAGTGCATGCTGGTTTTGAACAAAAGGTCTCAGAGGTAAAGAGCATCTTGTTCTACTATTGAACCAAATTAACTGATACTGTTTGCATTAATAATGACATGTACACAATTAATAATGTTTTGTGCATATTGTACATCTGCAGAGTTTCTGAAATGTAATAAACTGCACCTCACCAAAAAAAACCTTTCACAAATGGGCTTAATGATCAGTTTTCAAAAATATATTTTTTGTGGATTTTATTGAAAAACAGCAGGTGAAATTTTTTCTCTAAGAATTTTTCGATCCATTAGCACATCCTGATTTTCACTCCAGGTTGCAATGAATGAAACCAAATGTTTTTACTGAGTGACTGCTTTTCTCAGTCTGTTCTCTGCAGCTCCCAGCCTGGCAGCCAGCCATCCTCTCAAGTCTCCTCATTAGAGAGCCAACTGTAAGTCATCAAGGAGCAAGAGACAGCTGGTTCGCGATTAGCAGTCTAATGAAAAAAAGCCTACCATACAAAGACTTCAAAGGAAGGAAAAGAGGTGGAATTAACAACAAAGGATTCAGAATTGTGCAGAGTTTTGTAAAATAGTTTAAACTAAAATTGAAGTGGTTGGATATACAGTGGGATTCTATTAGAGAAATGGCTTATATCAGTGTTTTACATAAGTGAGATAGATACAAAAGTATTAAAGATCTATTACCATCTAATAAGAGGGTGTGGATGATTACAGTTCTGATAAAAGGTTCACAGTTTGGCTGCAACCAATGGAAATGTTCATGTGAACACTGTCTAAGATGATGGTGAGCTGAACACTGGCAGCATTCTGTATAACAGCTTCAGATGAAAACATTTTCGAATGGAAGCTTAAGTTTGAAGATTTCATGAATTTTGTTTTCAGGCTCAATGAAAATAATCAATTTTAATTTGTGCGCACCATTAAAGGAGTAAGGAAGAAAGGGTACTTAAAAATACATTTGACTATATATCAGAAAATGCCAGCATTTAATTTTTTTTTAAATTCTCATTTACAACGTAACATTTTAAACTGGATCATTGAAAAATGTAATATTCAGGCACTGTAATTTTAAAAACTAGCTGCAAACCAGAAGTATTAAAATTGATGAATTGTTCTGATGAAAGCTGCAGAAATAGTTTAAAGGGTCAAATTCCAAACATGAAGGGATGATAGAAAATCCCTCCAGGTCAACCGCCGATATGAACAACCTACTTTTCTTTATTCTCCTAGTTACTTTGTTTTAATTTGAAGAAAGATTTTTGCAAGGTTCCATGTCAAAATCAAAGGCTACACCAAGTTTTTGATTAATCACCAGTTGTGTGGGATGCAGCCACAGCAGGAGATCCATCTGCCAATCTGTGGTACGAAAGGGTATCTGTAATCCATTAGATAGGCATCCAGTAATGGCATCAAAATGACATCATTTGGACTTTGCCCTTAAAGCAATGCTTTCTTGAAAAACGAGAATAAATATTTGTGATTTACAAGTCAGAGTTTTCTAAATGACTGGTTATTATCATCTTCACTATAGATAAACTGAAGTTTATTTATTGTGTTACCTATAGTATTAAACTTCAACACAATATACCTCCACTTTTGTATTTGTGCTTCACATTAAAAAAAAATGTCTCTATAATATTTGAAGTCTCATCTCCATATTATTGATCCAGTCTCTCAAAGGGTATTGATTTGGAAATTTCTTTGTTAATAAAGAAAATTAAAGGCACTCATGTTGTAGTAACTCATAAAATAATGAAGGTAACAAGTAGAGGATCTGTGGATTGTCAAACTAAATATATTTCTAATCACTGCTGCTGAACTATATGATATATCTATGTACGCATTTTTTTTGCTCAAGTTGTCAATTTTTTCCTCAAACATTTAAGTTTGGTTTTCTGTCAATGCAAATGAACTTATTACTGTCAGAGAGCCAAGGAGATCATGGTGACAAGTAACTGTAGTAGTACTGACAAGTTACTCCCTTGAAAGAAAAAAACATTTTATACAACTTTTAATTCCTTAAATATTAACTCCAAAGAAGGTATTATAGAATGTATTACTGTATTCTTAGTCCACTTTATAATTTGGTCCCAACTTTTCGGTAAAACATTTGTATTTAAATGTCAATCTTATTGTACCAATTATTGATTTTAGATTTAGATATACAGCACTGAAACAGGCCCTTGGGCCCACCGAGTCTGTGCCGACCATTAACCACCCATTTATACTAATCCTACACTAATCCCATATTTCTACCACATCCTCACCTGTCCCTATATTCCCCTACCACCTACCTATACTAGGGGCAATTTATAATGGCCAATTTACCTATCAACCTGCAAGTCTTTTGGCTGTGGGAGGAAACCGGAGCACCCGGAGGAAACCCACGCAGACACAGGGAGAACTTGCAAACTCCACACAGGCAGTACCCAGAATTGAACCCGGGTCGCTGGAGCTGTGAGGCTGCGGTGCTAACCACTGCGCTACTGTGCCGCCCTGGATGCCAAGGATTCTCCAGAGGCAGTGAAGATGGAATGAATTGTGACGTCGCTCTTGGCTGACATACATTGTCCAGGCCTCGCTGCCATAGAGCAAGGTACTGAGGACACAGGCTTGATACACTCAGACTTTTGTGTTCCGTGTCTGTGCGCCATTTTCCCACACTCTCTTGGCCAGTCTGGACATAGCAGTGGCAGCCTTTCCCATGCGCTTGTTGATTTCTGCATGGAGAGACAGGTTACTGGTGATAGTTGAGCCTAGGTAGGTGAACTCTTGAACCACTTCCAGAGCGTGGTCGCCGATATTGATGGATGGAGCATTTCTGACATCCTGTCCCATGATGTTCGTTTTCTTGAGGCTGATGGTTAGGCCAAATTCATTGCAGGCAGCCACTATGCTGAATAGTGCCTTTCATATTGTCATGGAATGAGGTGATGATACTTAGTAGCTTTGGTGGACATCCGATCTTTTCTAGTAGTCTGAAAAGACCACGTCTGCTGACGAGGTCAAAGGCTTTGGTGAGATCAATGAAAGCAACGTAGAGGGGCATCTGTTGTTCGTGGCATTTCTCCTGTAGCTGGCAAAGGGAGAACAGCATGTCAATGGTGGATCTCTGTGCTCGAAAGCCACACTGTGCCTCAGGGTAGACACGCTCAGCCAGCTTCTGGAGGTCATAATTGCACACTACTAGGCCTGTTGACATTGCCCTTTTCCTCGTTGAGCAGCTCTTATTTCTCTCCAGCCACCAGATAGCTAAACCCTGTCTAGTTTAACCTGTTAACATTCGCACTCCTCCCCACTGAAATTTGACAGCCCAGTAATATTCTCATTGTTATTAAGGATACTGTACAATAACCCACTTCAAAAAAGCTGAGTTGGGAACTTTCTCACAAGTGATTATCTAATCTAACAAGTGTTAGCCTGTGTACAATATAAATTAAAATACTATATTGCCTGATCTCACCAACTTGTTGCTTTTACTGCTTTCCTGAAGGTACTTAGGCAGATAGGGCAGCACAGTGGCGCAGTGGTTAGCACTGCAGCCTCACAGCTCCAGCGACCTGGGTTCAGTTCTGGGTACTGCCTGTGTGGAGTTTGCAAGTTCTCCCTGTGACTGCATGGATTTCTGCCGGGTGCTCTGGTTTCCTCCCACAGCCAAACACTTGCAGGTTGCTAGGTAAATTGGCCATTGTAAATTGCCTCTAGTGTAGGTAGGTGGTAGAGGAATGGTGGGGATGTGGTAGGGATATGGGGTTAATGTAGGATTAGTATACCTGGGTGGTTGTTGGTCGGCACAGACTCGGTGGGCCGAAGGGCCTGTTTCAGTGCTGTATCTATAAATAAATAATTTTCCTTTAACACCCATGAGCTTCTTATTCTGGGGCATGAGGCAGAGGAAATTAGAGTAGAGGCTCATTATGCCAGATTATTGTCCATTTTGTACATATTTCCTGGAGCAACCCCTGGCCTGGGTTAGAAACTCCTACGTGAAACAGCTGGGAATTTTTATATTTTATATAAATGGCACAGGGATAATATCATCATGCCTCCTGCGTATTTTTCTACTATTCTGCCAAGTGGACACATAGGCAGATTAGTCGTCATCAGGCTCCTCAGATTTTCAGAAAGGTAAGTTTCAGTATTTTATGGGTCAGCAGGAGGAATAATTTTAGACAGTAGCTAGAAAATCCACAATTCAGTGTAAATTTGCACCAGTGAAATATTTAAGTCCTGCAGCACTGCACAGCTTACCTTCACTTACCTGGTCTACCTGCCTAGCCACAGGCTAAAATACATCAAGAGCTCTCCATTCAATTACTGGCACCCAATAATTTAGCTTGATTCAGTTACACTTAAGTTGGGCAAGTTTCAAAGACAGAGGTTACAAGGCATGGGTGATGGCTGAAAGGAAAATCAACTCAATGTCTTTTGCTGTTTCATGGGTATCTTTTTTTTAATTCATTCATGGGATGTGGGCGTCGCTAGCCAAGTCAGCATTTATTCCCCATCCCCAATTGCCCTTGAGAAGGTGGTGGTGAGCTGCGTTCTCGAACCGCTGCAGTCCATGTGGGGTAGGGACACCCACAGTGCTGTTAGGAAGGGAGTTCCAGGATCTTGACCCAGCGACAGTGAAGGAACGGGCGATATAGTTCCAAGTCAGGATGGTGTGTGACTTGGAAGGGAACTTGCAGGTGGTGTGTTCCCATGCATTTGCTGCCCTTGTCCTTTTAGTTGGTAGAGGTTGCAGGTTTGGAAGGTGCTGTCGAAGGAGCCTTGGTGCATTCCTATAGTGCATCTTGTAGATGGTACATACTGTGCACCATTGGTGGAGGGAATATTTGCAGAAGGGGTGCCAATCATTTGGGCTGCTTTGTCCAGGATGGTGTTGAGCTTCTTGAGTGTTGTTGGAGCTGCACCCTTCCAGGCAAGTGGAGAGTATTCCATCACACCCCTGACTTGTGCCTTGTAGATGGTGGACAGACATTGGGGAGTCAGGAGGTGAGTTACTCGCTGCAGAATTCCTAGCCTCTGACCTGCTCTTGTAGCCACGGTATTTATATAGCTACTCCAGTTCAGTTTCTGGTCAATGGTAGCCCCTAGGTTGTTGATAGTGGGGGATTCAGCAATGGTAATGCCATTGAATGTCAAGGGGAGATGGTTAGATTCTCTCTTGTTGGAGATGGTCATTGCCTGGCACTTGTGTGGCGCATATGTTACTTGCCATTTATCAGCCCAAGCCTGGATATTGTCCAGGTCTTGCTGCATTTCTACATGGACTTCTTCAGTGTCTGAGGAGTCACGAATGGTGCTGAACATTATGCAATCATCAGCGAACATCCCACTTCTGACCTTATGATTGAAGTAAGGTCATTCATGAAGATGGTTGGGCCTAGGACACTACTCCTGCAGTGATGTCCTGGAGCTCAGATGATTGACCTCCAACAACCACAACCATCTTCCTTTGCGCTAGGTATGACTCCAGCCAGTGGAGGGTTTTCCCCCTGATTCCCATTGACCTTAGTTTTGCTCGGGCTCCTTGATGTCAAATGCTGCCTTGATGTCATGGGCAGTCACTCTCACCTCACCTCTTGAGTTCAGCTCTTTTGTCCATGTTTGAACCAAGGTTGTAATGAGGTCAGGAGCTGAGTGGCCCTGGCGGAACCCAAACTGAGCGTCACTGAGCAGGTTATTTATTATTTTATTATTTAGAGATACAGCACTGAAACAGGCCCTTCAGCCCACCGAGTCTGTGCCGACCAACAACCACCCATTTATACTAATCCTACATTAATCCCATATTCTCTACCACATCCCCACCATTCTCCTACCACTTACTTACACTAGGGGCATTTTATAATGGCCAATTTACCTATCAACCTGCAAGTCTTTTGGAGGTGGGAGGAAACTGGAGCACCCGGCAGAAACCCACGCAGACACAGGGAGAACTTGCAAACTCCGCACAGGCAGTACCCAGAACTGAACCCGGGTCGCTGGAGCTGTGAGGCTGCGGTGCTAACCACTGTGCCACCCCAGGTTATTGCGAAGCAAGTGCCGCTTGATGGCACTGTTGATGACACCTTCCATTACTTCACTGATGATTGAGAGTAGGCTGATGGGGCGGTAATTGGCTGGGTTGGACTTGTCCTGCTTTTTGTGTACAGGACATACCTGGGCAATTTTCCACATAGCAGGGTAGATGTCAGTGTTGTAGCTGTACTGGAACAGCTTGGCTAGGGGCACGGCAAGTTCTGGAGCACAGGTCTTCAGTACTATTGCCGGAATATTGTCAGGGCCCATAGCCTTTGCAGTATCCAGTGTCTTCAGTCATTTCTTGGTATCACGCGGAGTGAATCGAATTGGTTGAAATCTGGCATTTGTGATGCCGGGGACTTCAGCAGGAGGCCGAGATGGAACATCAAATCGGCACTTCTGGTTGAAGATTGTTGCAAATGCTTCAGCCTTATCTTTTGCACTGATGTGCTGGGCTCCCCCATCATTGAGGATGGGGATATTTGTGGAGCCACCTCCTCCAGTTAGTTGTTTAATTGTCCATCACCATTCACGGCTGGAAGTGGCAGGACTGCAGAGCTTAGATCTGATCTGTTGGTTATGGGATTGCTTAGCTCTGTCTATCGCATGCTGCTTATGCAGTTTGGCACGCAGATAGTCCTGTGTTGTAGCTTCACCAGGTTGACACCTTATTTTGAGGTATGCCTGGTGCTGCATCTGGCATGCCCTCCTGCACTCTTCATTGAATCAGGGTTGGTCTCCTGGCTTGATGGTGATGGTAGAGTGGGGGATATGCCGGGCCATGAGGTTACAGATTGTGGCTGAGTACAATTCTGCTGCTGTTGATGGCCCACAGCGCCTCATGGATGCCCGGTTTTGCATTGCTAGATCTGTTCGAAATCTATCCCATTTAGCATGGTGGTAGTGCCACACAACATGATGGAGGGTGTCCTCAATGTGAAGGCGGGATTCCTACCAATACTGTCATGGACAGATGCATCTGTGGCATGCAGATTGGTGAGGACGAGGTCAAGTATGTTTTCCCCTCTTGTTGGTTCCCTCACCACCTGCCGCATACCAGTCTAGCAGATATGACCTTCAGGTCTCAGCCAGCTCGGTCAGTAGTGGTGCTACCAAGCCACTCTTGGTGATGAATTTTGAAGTCCCCCACCCAGAGTACATTCTGTGCCCTTGCCACCCTCAGTGCCTCCTCCAAGTGCTGTTCAACATGGAGGAGTACTGACTCATCAACTGAGGGAGGGTGGTAGGTGCTAATCAGCAGGAGGTTTCCTTGTCCATGTTTGATCTGATGCCATGAGAGTTCATGGGGTCCAGAGTTGATGTTGAGGACTCCCAGGGCAACTTCCTCCCTACTGTATACCACTGTGCCACCACCTCTTGTGGGTCTGTCCTGCTGGTGGGACAGGACATACCCGGGGATGGTGATGGCAATGTCTTGGACATTGTCTGTCAGGTATGATTCCGTGAGTATGACTATGTCAGGCTGTTGCTTGACTAGTCTGTGGGACAGCTCTCCCAACTTTGGCACAAGCCCCCAGATGTTAGTAAGGAGAACTTTGTAGGGTCAACAGGGCTGTGTTTGCCATTGTCGTTTCCGGTGCCTAGTTCGATGCTGGGTGGTCCATCCGGTTTTATTACTTTTTATTGACTTTGTGGCGGTTAGATACAACTGAGTGGCTTGCTAAGCCATTTCAGAGGGCATGTAAGAGTCAACCACATCGTTGTGGGTCTGGAGTCACATGTAGGCCAGACCAGGTTAGGACAGCAGATTTCCTTCCCTGAAGGACATTAGTGAACCAGATGTGTTTTTACAACAATCGACAATGGTTTCATGGCCATCATTAGACTAGCTTTTTAATTCCAGATTTATTAATTGAATTCAAACTCCACCTTCTGCTGTGGTCGTATTTGAACCCATGCTCCCAGAACAATACCCTGGGTTTCTGGGTTACTAGTCCAGTGACAATACCACTATGCCACCGCCTCCCCAACTGCAACTAAACTGTCCGTCATTCAAATGGCCACTCTTCAAGCTTGCACCTGAATAGTGAGTATTTATTGTAACGGGCATCAAAGTTGAAACCAATCCTGTCATCATCAGTTGTACTCCTACCATTACATCCATTGAAATTAACTAACAATATAAATGTGCAATTAAGCCTGGGTTCATTTCTGGTCCATTGGAATTAAGGGTTGAGCCATGAAGTGGACTCCAAAACAGTACAACTTCTAAAATGGAATCTATTGAAATAACACTGTAATAAAGGCTAATATAATTTTTTGTCTCGAGAAGCAATGGAATATAAAAATCAAGATGTAATGGTGAATTGATATAATAAGACTACAGTTGGAGTTTTCTGTGCAGTATTGAGCTCGACACTATCGGAAGGATATTGAGGCTTTGGAGAAGATACAACACAGTTTCACTCAGATTCTGCCTGGTGTGAGGAAACATAAGTATGAAGAAAGACTTGAAAAGTTGTGTCTCTTTTTGCTAGAACAACACAGGTTATGGGTTAATGGGTTTCTACAACTAGGAGAGGATGGTAGAGTAGATAGAAGTAAACAGTTTCCAGCAGTTGAAGGGTCATGAACGACAGGCTTCAACTACAAGATTAAATGTGAAGAGATTTTGAACAGAGAACAGGAGAAACTTCTTCACACATGGAGTTGTGATGCTGTGGAATTCACTTCCAGGGTTTGTAATTGAGGCAGAAACTATGTCAATTTTCAAGATTAGATTGGATAGGTGCTTGAAGGAAGCAGGGTTGAAAGGATATGGGAACAGGATTGGCAAATGGAATGAGAACCATTTTTCATGAAGAGGGCAAATGCAGACATAGATTGGTTGTGCCAAATAAGCTGTTTTGGTGTTGAAATTTCTATGAAAAGAATACAGTATCTGTTTGTGCTGCAGCAGTAAATTCACTAATGATCTAAAACTTAAATTTAACAGCTGTTATTTTAAATAACTGTCAAAGCACTGTGTACGAGAAACAAGAGCGACACCATATGAGGAATGATTAGGAAGAAAGCTTTGATCAGAGGAACTTCAAATGACCAGAAACTCTGAAATTTGGCACATTCCAGATTTCTATACAAACTATATTCTTTATTCCTCTGAAAATACCTTCAGGTAGATTTTTGCCTTCACTGCCTCTGTCAGAGCGGATCATACAAACTAGCTTGATTTTTATTCCACTAAATTCAATGGGATGAAAACCATGCAGATTCTATACCATGTAGGCAGTAAAAAAATTACCCACTCAGTCAAAATGGGTTATATTTGATTTAGTTTTGCAGCAGTTGGAAAGACAAATTTAAAAAAAATTAAATGTGAAATTTTGCAAGAATCCTTTGTCTAATTCCAAGAAGCCTTAATATAGCATTGGTATTAGGGCCAAGAGAGCAGACAGTATGAAAAATTATTTCTAAAGATGACACTTTTTATTATTGTAATACAAAATTTATACAAATGTATAAATCTGTGTGTGGTTTCATTATTCTGTAATTCATCACAGTCGTACGCTTTTAAAACTCCAAAGACTATTGAAAGCACTAAAAGTTATTCTGTAATATGAGTAGTCTGGCAGATCAATGTGCATGCAATGCTAATTACCAATATATGCAATGCACCAGTATGGACTATTTGGAACAGAGCCCATTTCTTGGCAGAGGGTCTCAATAGCTGCAGGTCACAGTCAGACTGCTTGTCTACCAACATTAATTAGAGTGATTTGTGAAGATATAAGTCAGCTTTATCAAAAAGCTTCTGGGTTAAGCTTCCGGGAAACCTCAGACAGGGTTGTTTTTTATGTTTTATGTTTTACAGATCATGTTCTGGCCACCACAAAGAACTTGAGACAGATCACAATGGAATATTCAACTGGTAATGGATTTTCTAATATCATTTTCTGAGTTTGTACATATGTAATTTTTAAAGAATTTCTAACAATTCTGGTTCCTTTTTACTGACTTATATCTACTTAAATTTTTCTTACATCTTTGAGGATGTTAGTTTCTTGGCTCCTCTTCAGTAAGGGTTGGGATTTGAAAAGAAAACATCATCTAGAGAACACTTCTAATAAAGACCATACTTTGTATTATCTATATCCTTTTCCTGCTTTGTAATTACCATGAGCTTTACTGAAAGCTATCATATGTTGAAATGGTAAACAAATTCACATATTTAAATCAGCAACAATTTAGTTCTGAATGACTGAATAGCTTTAACAGCAGTCATTTTTGGATCATGCATATAAGAATGATCAAACAATAATTTAATCATAAATAATAATTGCTTCTTTTCCTGAGATTAATACCACACAAAGGCTATCTCATTTTAACAGTAACCAAAAAGTACATAGTCACAACCACAGGCACATTTCTCTCCATGATTTCTTCATTTTTTCCCATTCTGGCCATTTTTTAGTCTTTTAACACTTTCCCCATTTCTACTTGTAGCCTTTTTGCATTTTGCTTTCTCTTTTCATACTTTTCCCATCAAATGCAGTAGATCAAAATGGTTCGGTAGAGCTAGGAAAGAGGTTGATTCGGAACCAGAGGTCATAAGTTCGGCTCCCAGTGCTGCCTATCTCTGATGTGTCTCATCTGGGTAAATTTGTTAGTTCTCAACAAAGCAGATATATAAAGCAATCTGCAGATTTGGGGTGTTACATTTTATTGGGAGGAAAACTGATCTAGAGCAGTTTGATGCGGCTATCAGTTGGACAATCACAGAATAATAGGGATAATAGGATGCTTTCAACCCAGACTGTACTGCCTTCAGGACAAAGTGTGTTAGTAAATAGCATCACTAAGAGAAATGCATAAGGAATAAATAAATAATTTCACCAGAATTTTTCCCAAATCCCTTCACTTGTTATATTTATACTGGAGGCAAGGAACAGATTGATTACAATTTAGGCACTGTTCTTAATAACAATGATGCACAAGAACAGGTAGCAAGCTCATCAATGCCAACTAATCATCAACTTCATGCCAACTAACTACTCATATAGCTATCACAATATACACTGGTCTATTTCATATTGATGCTGAAAAGTAATGGCTTGTCTATATGGCAGTGGACCCTGTCACTGATGCTATTTACTAACACACTTTGTCCTGAAAGCACTGAACACATGTATGTATTACCATAACACCCAAATAGGTCTGTTCTTAGTGAAGAATTTTTTAAAAATATCTTTGAACAATTATAATGTAAACTAAATATTTTAAAACAGGGCAGTTTTCATTTTAATAAATTATTTAGATTAGCTGTTTTATTCCCCAAAATTATATATTTGAAACCTTTGCTGGTTTATTACTCTATATTGGTTCTGGTCAGGTTTTCTCCTTTCTTCTCCATGCTTCCTACATTTGGTTTTATCTGTAATCTATGAAATACAATTCTGATCATATTACTATTAGTGTATGTTTAATGTTTTAGTGAGTTTCATAATTAATAGCCTTGGAAGCTTACAGTTTTGGTTCTGGAGTACAATTCTATCAATTTGTTTCTACTGTTATACCTAAGAATAATTTAATGATTTTATACTTATAATTAAAATGGGTTACTCAACAAAAATTATATTTTGAAATACAATCCTTCAAAGATGTTTTCTTCTGTGTTTGTCCTGGAGATTCAAATCTTGAATAAAGTATTTTGATTGTGTTACGAACAGGTGAGAAAGGGGTCTAGGGTTCCCTCTCAGCCTTCACCTGGTCTTGCCGTAACAGGGTTTAATTTTAAACACGCTGTGTTTTTAGCGCCCCCTTGGTGAATCCTTGTTTATTGCTTTTCAATTATAAGGCAAAGAAACCAGCACAAACCAGTTTTCTTAGGTTTGAAGAACAAAAGTTGAAATTTATTAAACTTGAACTTAAACTCTAATTCGGTTGACGCCTACGGATACGCGACGCGCCCACACTAGCATGCATACACGATACGCACCTGCAAATAGAGACAGAAAAAAGCAGAAGAAATAAAGTGGAAAAGCTTGAGGCAATATCTGAAGAGTTATTGTTACGGTTCTTCGAGCTCACTGTAGAGTCCTTGATTGTAGGTAGATCTTGCTTTTCGTTGGGGCCCAACATTCTTCTTAAACCTTGTTCGCTGTAGGAGACTTTTCTCTGTTGGGGTTCACATGTCTTCAGTGGATTCAGAGGCTTGAGAGAAAGAGATGGGAGCAGGCAGGAGAGATCTTCTGTCCAGGAGCAGTCTTTTCTCTCAAACTCTCTGTGGCTAGTTCAAAAAACCCTGGAACAGCCAGTTAGTCATGTGACCAGTCCTGGACCCTGTGGATTGCATCACCCCAGCAGGCCCTGGAATGCGCTTCCTCACCCACTCACTGTCCGGTGATCAACATCCATTGTGGGTTGAATGTGTCAGGGAATGGTCCTTTGTCCTCACAAGCACTGTCTGTTAGTATGCAAATGTTTTTTCCAGTCAGGGCTGATCTGTTCAACAAGTCATTTCCTCGCTCCAGCAGCAGTAAAACATCAACGTTCATATGACCAAACCAATGTACCTCATTCTTGGCAGGTGAGGTTCAGCATGCTAATCGCAATTGATGCTAATCTCTGTTTTGCACAATTAGGTCTTGAACATGTAATTAACAGGATCTCACAGTTGGAATGGAGGTCAAGGCTTCTCTTTGAAGTTCAACATTTTTTTTGTTTTATCAGACATATAAATGACAAAGTTATTTTCTTGGAGCCAAAAATGTGCAATCATCCATGAAATGATGACAGCAATCAAATGCCCCTTTATATATTACCTATTCATCATCAAAATGGGACCGTACAGTAGATGTCAATTATAATTCTTTAAGCAAGTTCAATGATATGCTCCATGAAAAATGCTACAGGCTTTAATTTGAGATCAGATATTTGTATGATATTTCCATTGCCTGTGTATAGATTAAGCCCATTCTCATCCAGTTAGTACAACATTCAGTATGTGGCATTTTACTAAGTTTCATTCTTCTCCATAAGTTTTAGCAACTTCAGTGCAAGCAAAAGACAAAACATGATTCTCACATCTTGTGCTTTACTTATAACCAATGACAGAGATAGAATGGCTGGAGGACACAAGGAAACAACTTGATCCTTAAATTATTCACCGATACGATTGTGCAATCGGAAAAGTTATGGAACAGTGCTCGTACTTGCAGTGAATAGAAAATAGCGATCATCGTAAAACTAAACTGTTCCAATAACTAGTTGGTGCATTTATTTCCTGCCATATTTAATTAATTTGCCAATTATCCCTCACCACACACCATTATAAGACAATGCTGTTGATTCATCTTTCTGAGTAAACTATCAAAGTGCCGTAAAGCAGCCTTGGTTAATTCATTGTGTCTTTTTCTCCCTCAGTATTCAAAAGTGTCTCACCTGCCCCCTCATTCAACAGTCTGGGATTAGATAAAGTGGGAGCATTTTGGATTCCGACCTACCTTCTATCATCCTGTATCAGAAATTTTACAACAACGTGCATCATCCAACCGTCTGTTTTTGTATTTATTTGTCATTTGCTAGACCAAGGACTTTGGCGCCATACAGACACAATTGCAAGAAATCAATTGTATGAGCTAATGAAATCAAGGTGCCTGGAGAATACTAGTTGGTCAGAATTTTTTTTAGCCCACTATAAATTTTTGTTTTACAACCAAGAATTGCCTCTTTAATAAAGCTGAAGAATGACCACTATTTCTAGGAGGACCTCAGCATGAACATAAGAATTTTGCGCTCACTCTGATTGTCTTGTAGTGTCAATTACACAGACATTTCAACATCTACCCGAGGATAACGGTATAAATTGTCAGGCAATCACAGAATAAGCTCTTAAAACATTCAATGTTGGGTTGTTTATAAACTTAATTTAGATCGCACTGTCAGGAAAACTTCCCCGGTGATACTTTTCTCCCGAAAAATTGTTGTTTCTTTGTTGTTGACATATTTATATGAACAGAAGGAATAAATATGTTTTATTCCATATCTAATAGTGTTTGAAATTCACTATGTCTTGCATTTTCATATTCTACCTTATAGTATCCGCCATTATAAATCTACAAAAGAAATATACAAAATCGTATGATTAAAAGATTAAGTTAACTATTCACCACTGCTGTAGTGATTCCTGTACTAAATTCAGAGCAAAAAAGATAGGAAACAAGTTATTTGAAGAGGAGGTCAAACAATGCAATCCTGGACAGCTGCTTGTGTGCAAAGCTTGAAACTTCAGAACAAACTTTAAATTGATCCTGTTATTCACAGGCCACTTTCATTGGTCCAAATGCACAGTTTTTGAGTGTTCCAGATCTTGGTTCTAACAGACTAAAAAGATTTTTAACTGCTGTGGTCCAGGTACATTTATTTAATTATATTATAAAATTGACTCTTTGCAATAGGGTCTGTATCCATGCTGTCAAAGTCCTTGCTCGAACAAATGACAAATAAATTCAAATGCAAAACAGATGACTAAATGATGCATGTTGTTGTGAACGATATGCTATGGAATGGTAGAAGGTAGATCGTAATATAAAATATCCCTACTGCCATTATTTCTTTATTCGTTCTTGGGACGTAAGCATCACTAGCAAGGCCAGCACTTATTGCCATGCCTAATTGCCCTTGAAAAGTTGGTATGGGCCTGCTTTCTTAAACCGCTGCAGTCCGTGTGGTGTAGGTACACCCACAGTGCTGTTAAGGGGGGAGTTCCAAGATTTTGACCTGGCAACAGTGAAGGGACGGCAATATAGTTCCAAGTCAGGATGGTTTGTGATATGGAGGGGAATTTGCAGATGTTGGTATTCCCATCTGCCTGCTGCCCTTGTCTTTCTAGGTGGTACAGGTCACGGGTTTGGAAGATGCTGTTGAAGGAATCATGTAGATGGTACACACTGCTGCCACTGTGCAGAGGTGGAGGAAGTGAATGTTGAAGGTGGTGGATGTGGTGCCAATCAAGCGGGCTGCTTTGTCTTGGATGATATCAGGCATCTTTAGTGTTGTTAGAGCTGCACTCATCCAGGCAAGTGGAGAGTATTACATCACACTTCTGACTTGTGCTTTGTAGATGGTGGACAGGCTTTGGGGAATCAGAAGGAAAATTACTCGCTACAGAATTTACAGCCTCTGACTTGTCATTGTATCCACAGAATTTATGAGGCTGGTCCAATAAGTTTCTGGCCAATGGTAACCCCCAGGATGTTGATGGTGGAGGTTTCAGTGATGGTAATGTCATTGAATGTCAAGGAGAGATGGTTAGATTCTTTCTTGTTTGAGATGGTCATTGCCTGGCACTTGTATGGCACACCAAATGCTACTTGCCACTTATCAGCCCAAGCCTGAATGTTGTCCAGGACTTCCTGAATGCGGGAATGGACTACTTCAGTATCTGAGGAGTTGTGAATGGTACTGAACATTTTGCAATAATCAGCAAACATCCCCACTTCTGACTTTATGTTGGTGTGAAGGTCATTGATGAAGCAGATGGTTGGGCCGAGGACACTACCCTGAGGAACTCCAGCAGTGATGTCCTGTGGCTGAGATGATTGGCCTCCAACAACTACAACCATCTTCCTTTGTGCTCTGTATGACTCTAACCAGTGATGATTTTTCCTCCTGATTCCCATTGTCTTCAATTTTGCGAGGACTCCTTGGTGCCACACTTGGTCAAATATTGCCTTGATATCAAGTGCAGTCAGTCTCACCTTACCTCTTGAATTCAACTTTTTGTCCATGTTTGGCCCTGGCGTAACCTAAACTGAGCATTGGTCAGCAGGTTGTTGCTGACTAAGTGCTGCTTGGTAGCACTGTTGAAAATACCTTCCATCACTTTGCTGAGGGAAAGAACCAGAGGGTGCCCTCCAAACATCTCACAACTGACAAGCGCAGAGGAGGATGTGCTGGTGTTTTCGCATCCGTTGAACATGGGGAGCTCCCAGCTACCCGGTTACACAATGTAAGCTGCCCACATGACATATGGCATTCAGTCATGTTGACTTGATTTCAACAGTGAGTGAAATATGATCATTTGTGTGGATGAGTGTAGCTTCAGCAACACACAAGAAGCTTGACACCATCCAGGACAAAGCCGCCTGCTTGATCGACATCCCTTCCACCACGGCAGCAACTCGAGAGTACCTTCCAAACCTGCGACCTCTACCACCTAGAAGGACAAGGGCAGCAGACGCATGGGAACACTGCCACCTGCAAGGTCTCCTCCAAATCATACACCATCCTGACTTGGAAATATATTGCCGTTCCTTTGCTGTTACTAGGTCAATCATGGAGCTCCCTTCCTAAGAGCACTGTTGGTGTACCCGTGCCACATGGACTGCAGTGATTCAAGAAGGCGGCTCACCACCACTTTCTCAAGAGCAATTAGGGATGGACAATAAATGTTGGCCTTGCCAGCAACATTCACATTCCATGAACGTATTTACAAAAAGGATACCTGAAGAAAGACTTCTATTATAATATTTCATAAGTAAAGAAAACACACAAAGTGAATGGGGAAAAATATGTAATTTTGATTACAGGTCAAAGTTGCAGCCAGTATGATGGGTTGAAGTGTGTCTATTTTAATGCAAGAAGTGTCAGGAATAAGGGTTAGAGCATGGATCAGTACTTGGAGCTACGATGTTGTGGCCATTACGGAGACTTGGATATCACAGGGTCAGGAATGGATGTTGGATGTTCCGGGGTTTAGATGTTTCAAAAGGAATAGGGAGGGAGGAAAAAGAGGTGGGGGAGTGGCATTGTTAATCAGGGATAGTATCACAGCTGCAGAAAGGGAGGTCGTCGAGGAGGGTTTGTCTACTGAGTCAGTATGTGTGAAAGTCAGAAACAGGAAAGGAGCAGTCACTTTACTGGGAGTTTTCTATAGACCCCCCAATAGCAACAGAGACACGGAGGAACAGATTGGGAGGCAGATTTTGGAAAGGTGCAGAAGTAACAGGGTTGTTGTCATGGGTGACTTCAACTTTTCTAATATTGATTGGAACCTCCTTAGTGCAAATAGTTTGGATGGAGCAGTTTTTGTCAGGTGTGTCCAGGAAGGTTTCCTGACTCAATATGTAGATAGGCCGACTAGAGGGGAGGCTATGTTGGATTTGGTGCTTGGCAACGAACCAGGCCAGGTGGCAGATCTCTCGATGGGAGAGCATTTCGGTGATAGTGATCACAACTCCCTGACCTTTACTATAGTCATGGAGAGGGACAGGAGCAGACGGGATGGGAAAATATTTAATAGGGGGAGGGGAAATTACAATGCTATCAGGCAGGAACTGGGGAGCATAAATTGGGAACAGATGTTCTCAGGGAAATGCACGACAGAAATGTGGAGGTTGTTTAGGGAGCACTTGCTGCGACTGCTGGATAGGTTTGTCCCGATGAGGCAAGGAAGGGATGGTAGGGTGAAGGAACCTTGGAAGACAAGAGATGTGGAACAGCTAGTCAAGAGGAAGAAGGAAGCTTACTTAAGGTTGAGGAAGCAAGGATCAGACAGGGCTCTGAAGGGTTACAAGGTAGCCAGGAAGGAACTGAAGAATGGACTTAGGAGAGCTAGAAGGGGACATGAAAAAGTCTTGGCGGGTAGGATTAAGGAAAATCCCAAGACGTTCTACACTTATGTGAGGAACAAGAGGATGGCCAGAGTGAGGGTAGGGCCGATCAGGGATAGTGGAGGGAACTTGTGTCTGGAGTCGGAGGAGGTAGGGGAGGTCCTAAATGAATACTTTGCTTCAGTATTCACTAGTGAGAGGGAGCTGGTCGTTTGTGAGGACAGCGTGAAACAGGCTGATATGCTCAAACAGGTTGATGTTAAGAGGGAGGATGTGCTGGAAATTTTGAAAGACATGAGGACAGATAAGTCCCCGGGGCCAGACGGGATATACCCAAGGATATTACAGGAAGCGAGGGAAGAGATTGCTGCTCATTTGGCGATGATCTTTGCGTCCTCACTGTCCATTGGAGTAGTACCAGATGATTGGAGGGTGGCAAATGTTACTCCCTTGTTCAAGAAAGGGAATAGGGATAACCCTGGGAATTATAGACCAGTCAGTCTTACGTCAGTAGTGGGAAAATTATTGGAGAGGATTCTGAGAGACAGGATTTATGATTATTTGGAAAAGCATAGTTTGATTAGAGACAGTCAGCATGGCTTTGTGAGGGGCAGGTCATGCCTCACCAGCCTTATTGAATTCTTTGAAGATGTGACAAAACATGTTGATGAAGGAAGAGCAGTGGATATGGTGTATATGGATTTTAGCAAGGTGTTTGATAAGGTTCCCCATGGTAGGCTCATTCAGAAAGTAAGGAGGCATGGGATACAGGGTAAGTTGGCTGTCTGGATACAAAATTGGCTGGCCCATAGAAGACAGAGGGTGGTAGTAGATGGAAAGTATTCAGCCTGGAGCTCGGTGACCGGTGGTGTTCCGCAGGGATCTGTTCTGGGACCTCTGCTCTTTGTGATTTTTATAAATGACTTGGATGAGGAAGTGGAAGGCTGGGTTAGCAAGTTTGCCGATGACACGAAGGTTGCTGGAGTTGTGGATAGTGTGGAAGGCTGTTGTAGGTTGCAACGGGACATTGACAGGATGCAGAGCTGGGCTGAGAAGTGGAAGATGGAGTTCAACCTGAAAAAGTGTGAAGTGATTCATTTTGGAAGGTCGAATTTGAATGCAGAATACAGGCTTAAAGACAGGATTCTTGGTAGTGTGGAGGAACAGAGGGATCTTGGGGTCCATGTCCATAGATCACTCAAAGTTGCCACCAAAGTTGATAGGGGTGTTAAGAAAGCGTATGGTGTGTTGGCTTTCATTAACAGGGGGATTGAGTTTAAGAGCCGCGAGGTTATGCTGCAGCTCTATAAAGCCCTGGTTAGACCACACTTGGAATATTGTGTTCAGTTCTGGTCGCCTCATTATAGAGAGGGTGCAGAGGAGATTTACCAGGATGCTGCCTGGACTGCAGGGCATGTCTTACGATGAAAGGTTGAGGGAGCTAAGGCTTTTCTCATTGGAGCGAAGAAGGATGAGAGGTGACTTGATAGAGGGGTACAAGATGATGAGAGGCATAGATAGAGTGGATAGCCAGAGACTTTTTCCCAGGGTGGAAAGGGCTATCACCAGCGGGCATAATTTTAAGGTGATTGGAGGAAGGTTTCGGGGAGATGTCAGAGGTAGGTTCTTTACACAGAGAGTGGTGGGTGCGTGGAATGCACTGCCAGTGGTGGTAGTAGAAGCAGATACATTAGGGACATTTAAGCGACTCTTGGATAGGTACATGGATGATGGTAGTATGAAGGGTATGTAGGTAGTTTGATCCTAGAGTAGGTTAAAGGATCGGCACAACATCGTGGCTGAAGGGCCTGTACTGTGCTGTACTGTTCTATGTTCTATGTTCTGATTGAACTAAAGAAAATACAGCATTATAATGGTTAAGTTTTTTTTAAGACAAGTGTAAGTTACTCTTTCATTGCACATAAACACGTGCATCCGCACATGCAGATTTTATTGTACAATAATATTTGTATCAGGTAATGTTTTCCCTCACAATATCCTCAGGGTTGCTTTTAAACTTAATAGATGTTATGGCTCATAAGTAATGCACCTTCAGTAAGAAAACTTGTGGTAGTAATTATAATAAAAAGCTCTGATAATTCTGAAGACAACAGCGGATTATCTCGGTCTCATTTTTGAGTACCACAGGGTGTCTTTCAGTAATCTGTAAGTTCTCCAGGGAACTAATCATGAAAAATTGTAAAATTAAATAAAAAGCAGTCGGAAATTAACAACGGCCTTTAGTTTTTGTTTACAAAAGGCTTTTATTAATTTATTTTCCCCTTTTCATACATATAATAAACAGTATCCAATAACATTTCAGGTGGCTCGTACAAATTCCATTGCCACTTAATTAGCTCAAAGGTCCTTGATTGCATTATTAGAACAATATTTTAGTAAAAGTATTTGAATAAGTTTCCTTATTTTTATATGTTGCACTGCATTTTCGCCTCGGAGAACGCAGAGAAGATTTACCAGGATGATACCAGGGATGAGGGACCTCAGTTACGTGGAGAAACCAAAGAAGCTGGATCGTTCTCTTTGGAGCAGCAAAGGTTAAGGGGAGAATCAATGTTCAAAAATTATGAAGGATTTTGATAGAGTAAATGAGAAATTGTTTCCACTGGCAGGTGGTCCACTAAACAAAATACACTTCGTTGTTGGCATTCTTCTATCTACGAAAGTTGATGGACAACCAAAATATACAGATTTAAGATAATTGACAAAAGTACAAGAGGGGAGATGAGTTTTTTTAATGCAGCATGTTGTTATGAGCTGGAATGCACTGCTTGAAAGGATGGCAGAAGCAGATTCCATAGTAAATTTCAATCTGGAATTGGATATATACATGACAAGGAAATATTTGCAGGGCAATGGGGAAAGAGTGGGGGAGTGGAACTAATTGGATAGCTCTTTCAAAGAGCTGGCACAGACAATGATGGCCGGAAATTTACTAGCGCACCACAAAACGCGACGGCGCACTTTGATCTCGGCGGTCCGCCACACAGAGCGGCCGTCACAGAGCCCCCACGTTATTTCACACGGGGGCTCATTTAAATGGAGGGGGCAGAGTGGCTGCCCCCAATGACACAGTGGGGGTTGGCGACTCCGTCCATGGCAACGGCTTCTGGCGCCACCATGCAAGCGTCAGCGCCATTTTTAAAGGGCTTCAAGCCCTTAGAAGAAATTTGAATTTTTAAAGGCACAGTGTTTAACATTGTCATTAAAAAAAATGAATAATAGCTGGAGGCCCTTTTCCACCCCTCACCCCGATGTTTGCTTTTGGGCCTATCGCTCCAAAATTAACGTTATTCCCAAACTGAACTTCCCCCCCCAACCTTGTTGCCTTTGCCCTTCAACCCATTCCCACCATCCCCACAGCCAATACAAAGTGTTTTCCCTGCTGCGCTCCTCCCACCCTGACAATTTCACTCCTCCTCCCTCCCCACCAGTGAACTCCGACCGGAGATCCAGCTGGTGGACAGAATATCAGTGTGGGATGGCCACTGGGACAAGGTAAGTTGATTTTCATTCATTTCAATTCATTTTAACATTAAAATGAAGGCCCCACCACCGAGCGGCAGGGGGGCTGCACTGAGGCTTCGCCGCTGCTGGTAAAATTCGACAGGTTCTTCTCAGTGTTGGGGGTCCCACCCCCACCATGACCCCTGACGTCAGAAAGCTAGTAAAATTCAGCCCAATGAGTCAAGTAGCCTCCTTCTGTGCTACAAGATGCTGTGATTAGAAAATAAATATATGACAGATGAAAAAGGAATTTTGTCTTTGGCCAGAATTCGAAAGAATGTGTGAGAATTGAATGAGACTGAATTGATGACTAATGTTGTTTATATTAATATGATATATGTGTAGAACTGCTTGGGATAATACTGGTTAGCTTTAAGCAGCAACTATTCAGTCAGAGGTGGCTTCCACTAAGCATCATGTCAACATGATTAACTATGATGTAATTTGTGAGCAGGATCTTTGGAGATGCTACAACAAAGAAACTGGGCTGCATTTTAAGAGTCCGCCACCAAAGTAGGCGGCGGATATAAAAAATTTCGGCCCACCCGCATGGGCGCCATGTTACGGAGCCACGACAATTTCAAATATGGCGGCTCATTAGCATGGCCGTGACGCCCATCCCCTGCGATAATGAGGTAAAGGCCTCTGGAACCAATGCGAAGGCGCCGGCAACATTTTTAAAGGGTTTACAGCCTTCAATGCACATTTAAAAGTTCAAGGAACAGGTAAGTTTAAGTTTCCTAAAACTAAATAAAATAAATGTACCACGCACTCTCCCAACCCACAATGGCAAATCACAACATTCCTGCCCTTTTCCCTCCCGGACTACAGATATTTAAAATTTGACCTTTTCTGCCCCCCACAAAGTTCAGCACCTTTGCCCTTTACCCCTTCCCATCACACCCCCTGAACAATCCGCAGCGTTTTAACCCTGCTCCCCACTCCCGCACAGAGAAAAAAGTCCTCCTCCCCCCTCCCCACAGGTGTCGTGCCACGTTTCACTGAACGGGGATTCGAAGGCACGGCATCGTCGGCCACCCAAATGCAGATCGGTGCGGGAATTAAGGAGGCGACGGGACCCTCATTAAATCAGGGATGTCAATTAGTTTACATATTTAAATAGGGGTCCCTTTGCCAAGCATCAGGGCTGCTGCCCCGAAGGTTGCTGCTGCCGCTGAGATCAGCACAGGGTCTGTCGCCATTAGGGTCGGTGGTGGGCCTCTGCCGCACTGATTTTCATTGCCCCCCACCGACGTTCCCGATGGCGAAGAAGCTTTAAAATCCAGCCCATAATGTCTGATAATGACAAGTATTTTTCATGAGACATCTTTACAGATAATTTTCCACTGTTTCATAATATAAAAGCAGAATTTATTTTGTTCAGAATATTGTTTGAATGAACAAGTACTTTTAAATCATTCTTGTATTTCCTCGGAACTCTCTAAAGATCACTGAGTTGTATACTGCATATGTTAAAGGTTTTAAATGTATATTCAGTTCCAAGAAAAATTTAAGTCATGCAGGATCATGCCTAGCAATATCAAATACTTCCTTCAGTGTCTTTACAACATATCAAATGCTGAAACTTCTATTGATTAAAAAAGCTAATATGCTGCATGAGAAATGCACAATGTCGATAGTGGCAGAGTCAGAGTTTTACAGCACTGAAACAGGCCCTTCGGCCCAATGCGCATGCGTCGACCATCAAGCAAGCACCTGTCCAATCGAATTCCATTTTCCCTCACTTGGTCTGTAGCCGTGTATGCTATGGCTTTTCAAGTGCTCATCTAAATACTTCTTAAATGTTTTGAAGGTTCCAGCCTTTACCACCACTTCAGGCAGTGTGTTCCAGATTCCAACCACCCTCTGGGTGAAAAATTTTTTCCTCAACTCCCCTCTAAGCCTCCTGCCCCTTACCTTAAATCTATGCCCCCTCCGCTAAGGGAAAAAGTTCCTTCCTATCTATCCTATTAATGCCCCTCCTAATTTTGTATACCTCAATCAGGTCCCCCCTCAGTCTTCTCTGCTCTAAGGAAAACAACCCCAGCCTTTCCAATCTCTCTTTATAACTGAAATGCTCCAGCCCAGGCAACATCCCAGCGAATCTCCTCCGAACCCTGTCCAATGCAATCACATCCCCCCGACAGTGTGGTGACCAGAACTGTACACAGTACTCCAGCTGTGGCCCAACCAGCGTTTTATACAGCTCTAACATAACCTCCCTGCTCTTATATTCTATGCCTCGGCTAATAAAGGCAAGTATCCCATATGCCTTCCTAACCACCTTATCTACCTGTGCTGCTGCCTTCAGTGATCTGTGGACCAGCATCCCAAGGTCCCTCTGACCTTCTGTGCTCCCGAGGGTCCTACCATCCATTGTATATTCCCTTGCCTTGTTAGTCCTCCCAAACTGCATCACTTCAGACTTCTCAGGATTAAACTCCATCTGCCACTGCTCTGCCCATCTTACCAGCCCATCTATATCGTCCTGTAATCAATGGCTTTCCTCCTCACTATTTATGACACCACCAATTTTCATGTTGTCTGGGAACTTACTGATCATACCTACTATATTCACATCTAAATCATTAATGTTCACTACAAACAGTAAGGGTCCCAGCACCGATCCCTGCAATACCCCATTGGTCACAGGCCTCCATTCGCAAAAACAACCCTCGACCATCACCCTCTGCCTCCATCCACTAAGCCAATTTTGGATCCAATTTGCCAAATTACCCTGGATCCCACGGGCTCTTACCTTCTTAACCAATCTCCCATGCGGGACCTTATCAGAAGCCTTACTGAAGTCCATGTAGACTACATCAACTGCTTTATCCTCATCTACACATCGAGTCACCTTCTCAAAAAATTCAATCAAATTTGTTAGACATGATATCCCCCTGACAAAGCCATGTTGACTATCCCTGATTAATCCCTGCCTCTCCAAGTGGCGATTAATCCTGTCTCTCAGAATTTTTTCCAATAATTTCCCTACCACTGACATAAGACTCACAGGCCTGTAATTACCTGGTTTATCCCTGCTACCCTTCTTGAATAATGGTACCACATTCACTGTCCTCCAATCCTCTGGTGCCTCTCCTGTGGCCAGAGAGGATTTGAAAATTTGTGTCAGCCCCTGCAATCTTCTCCCTTACCTCACATAGCAGCCTGGGATACATCTCATCTGGGCCTGGGGATTTATCCACCTTTAAGGCTACTAATACAGCTAATACTTCCTCCTTTTCAATGCTAAATAGATCAAGTATATCACAATTCCCCTCCCTGATCACTACACCTACATCATCCCTCTCCATAGTGAACACAGATGAAAAGGAATCATTCAAAACCTCACCTATGTCGTCTGGCTCCACACACAGATTGCCTCTTAGATCCCTAATGGGCCCCACTTTTTCCCTAGTTATCCTCTTGCCCTTAACAAACTTATAAAATGCCTTGGGATTTTCCTTTATCTTGTCTGCCAGTAATTTTTCATGCCCCCTCTTCGCTCTCCTAATTACTTTTTTATGTGTTCCCCGACACTTTCTATATTCCTCTAGGGCCTCCGCTGTTTTCAGCGCTCTGAATCTGCCATAAGCCTCCTTTTTTTCCTTATCCAATCCTCTATATCCCTTGACATCCAGGTTTCCCTTGACTTGTTGGTCCTACCCTTCACCTTTACAGGAACATGTTGGACCTGAACCCTCACTATTTCCTTTCTGAATGACTCCCACTGGTCTGATGTAGACTTTCCTATAAGAAGCTGCTCCCAGTCCACTTTGGCCAGATCCTATTTTATCATATTGAAATCTGCCTCCCCCCAATTCAGTACTTTTATCTCCGGTCCATCTTTGTCCTTTTCCATAACTACCTTAATGTTACAGAGTTATGGTCACTATCCCTGAAATGATCCCCCACTGACACTTCTACCACTTGTCTGGCTTCATTCCCAAAGATTAAGTCCAGTACCGTTCCTCCTCTTGTAAGACTTTCTACGTGCTGGTTCAAAAAGCTGAATGCAGTTGAAGAATTCTGCCCCCTTTAAGTTTTTTGCACTAATACTATCCCCTCGAATACAGAGGAAGTTGAAATCCCCTACTATTATTACCCTATTGTTTTTGCACCTCTCTGAATTTTGCCTACATATCTGCTCCTCTAACTCTCCCTGACTGTTTGGAGGCCTGTAGTACACTCCCAGCCAAGTGCTTGCCCCCTTATTGTTTTAAGTTCTACCCATATGGCCTTGTTAGAGGAACCTTCTAAGATATCATCCTTCCTTACTGCAGTAAATGACTCCTTAATCAACAGTGCAATGCCACCTCCTCTTTTACCCCTCCCCTCCCCTATCACATCTGAAGATTCTATACCCTGGGATATTAAGCTGCCAGTCCTGCCCTTCCCTCAATCATGTCTCAGTGATAGCAATAATATGATAATCCCATGTGTTAATCAACGCCCTCAATTCAGCTGCCTTACTAGTAAGACTTCTTGAATTAAAATAGATACAATCCAGCCTTGCATTATTTGCTTCAGCTTTAACAGGTCTGCATTTACTTGTCCTCCAGACTGACTTAGCTTCTCTTCTACATTTGATTGTACATCACCCCCTACTGTGCTTCCACTCTGTATCCCAACGCCCTGCCAAATAGTTTAAACCCCCCCAACAGCACTAGCAAACCTCCCAGCAAGGATGTTGGTCCCATTCCAGTTCAGGTGCAACCCGTCCATCTTATACAGATCCCACCTATGCCAGAAACAGGCCCAGTGATCCAGGAAACTAAAGCCCTCCCTCCTGCAACATCTCTTCAACCATGCATTCATCTGCTCTAACCTCCTATTCATATACTCACTAGTCTGTGGCACCAGAAGAAACCCAGAGATTGCAACCTTTGAGGTCCTACTTTTTAATCTGCTGCCTAGCCCTCTAAATTCTTTTTGCAGGACCTCATCCCACTTTCTACCTATGTCATTGGTACCAACGTGGAACAGGACCTCCAGCTGTGCGCCCTCACCCTCCAGAATACTCTGTAACCGCTCGTGATATCCATGACCCTTGCACCAGAGAGGCAACATACCATTCTGGAATCACATCTGCAACCACAGAAACACCCTATCAGTTCCTCTAACCACAGAATTCCCTACCACTATTGCCGTCTTGTCCCTTTTTCTCCATCCCAGCACAGCTGAGTCACCCATGATATCCCAGTTATGAATCTTGGTGCATTCTCCAGAGGAACCCTCTTTCCCATCGGTACCCAGAACTAAATACTGGTTAGAAAGTGGGATGTCCTCTGGGAACTCCTACACTACCTGCCCTGACTTCTTTGTCTGTCCGGCAGCCACCCAGACCCCCCCGCTGACTGTGCTCGCCTAGGCACCGACTTGACTACCTCCTGAAACCTGCCATCCATGTTGTCCTCCACCTCATGGATGCACCACAGTGACTCCAGCCACCGCTCGAGCTCCGAAACCCAAAGCTCAAGCTTCTGCAACTGGAGACACTATCTGCAGACATGTTCGCCAAGGTCACACGGCATGTCCACGACTTCCCACATTGCACAGGAGGCACAGTCTGCTTGGCCGAGTTACCCTGCCATTACTTAACTTTATAATGAAAACTTGCTAGTTGAAATAACTTGCCAGCTATTTACAGTCAGCTTTTATCCCCTGTACCTTTGAGGCTGAGAAAGAAAAAGACCAAAGAGCACCTTCCATTGTCCCCAGCCAGTGAAAATACCCACACTTAACTTATAGCCTCACTCCATGCAAACAGCACTAGTATAGCCAGTAAATACTAATAATTTACAGGTAGCTATCCTAGGGTTTTATATTTAAAAGGAACCTTTTTTTTACACCAATCTATTTCAGCTATCCCCACGCAATAACAGCTGCCACCCACCGACCAATCAGCGCACAGAATTTCAGTGATGTCACTATTCGTTTTTTTTCATTAAATCCAAACAGAGCGCGTGCAGAAACAGTCAGAGAGTCCGCTGCTGCCCTAGACGTCAGGTTATTGAAGGGCCTCGAGCCCCACTCTTTCCTTTATACGTCTCTAGCCCTGTTTCTTCCAGGTCCACTGCTGCCTGCCGCTGCCCTGGACATCAGGTTAGTGAAGGGCCTCAAGCCCCGCTCTTTCTTTTATAGGTCTCCGGCCTTGTTCCTTCTAGGTTGTGTGAAATTGGAGTTTCTTACTCTTTATCCTTGCCATCACTATCTAATTCTGCCTCAATGGCATCACTTGACTCCATCCCTCCGTCAGCCTATCCATTGCTGATGCTCACATTCATGCCCTTATTGCCCCTAGGCTCAATTACTCCAATGTTTTCCTGGCTGGCCTCCTATAATGCACCCTCCATAAACTCCAGCTCATCCAAAAGTCTGCTGCTTGTATTCTATCTTATCTGCACCAAACACTGCTTGCACATTACTGTCATTGGCTCCCAAGCCCCCCAAATGCCTCAAATTTAAAGTCCTTGCCCTCGCCTTTCAAATCCCCCTCTTCTCTATCTTTGTAAACTCATCCAGCCAACAAGCACTCTCCCTGACCCACAAATTCTTTGTTCCACTGACTCCGGCTCCTTTGACAAACAACACTCCCTAGGTGTTCAGCTTGTTAGGACAGTGCTTCCATTTTTTGTTAAATTTTTGAAGACTTGCATTTAAATTGTGGAAATGGATTCATTTTTTGGAGGCTGAAGATTTCATAGTTACTGGACTCTTTTTTTTAATGTTCACCCTGGGGACACTTGCGATGCTGTTGCTGAAAACAACCTTTTGCTGGAAATCATGTGATTTAACATAAATAAACAACAGAAACCTTTGACTAAAGGGAGATGTTTGCAAAGAAGCGACAAGGCAAGATTTAGGAGAATCAGGGGATTTGTGACCTGCTGTTTAGAGTTTTGCTTTGGGAGAAATTGTTTTTGGTTCTACTTTGGACAGAGTTGGGGGTGTGGACAGTGTTAAAAAATACAGTTGGAGAAAACCTGCCAAGGGAGCAAACCCCAACTCAGTTTGTCCCATCTCTTTGAAAAACCTGCCAGCTTTTCAATCCTTTAAGAAGCCCTGAGAAGCAAATATAAGAAACAGACTGCATTTCTCCTGAAAGGCCTGCAAAACTGATCCACAACATCGCCTGATAAGAACTGTTCTAGGAAAATCCCAGTGACAGCTGTCTACGCATAATTGGGATGCCAGACAAAAAAGGGACAACCGACATCTTTCCATATCTTCTCTTTTTTGTTCACAAATTAGCAAGTATTTGGCCAAAGTATTCTTTCATTTGTTTTTTGGTAACCTCTGCAGAGAGAGAATTTCTGCAGTTTTTCAGTGAGTGTGAGTGTGTGAGGGGCTAATTTAAAAAGGGAACTTTCATGTTTCAATCTGTGTGTTAATGCTTTGCTTTGTTGCTAGATAAATCTTGTTTTGATAATAAACTGATAATTTTGTTGTTTATTAAAGAAACCTGGTTGGTGTACTTTGTTCTGGGATAAGGAGTAAAGTGTATAATTGACCACATCGGTATCTGGGTAAACATTTAAATATATGTTATGACCTGTGGAGAAGTGGAACTAGAAACAACAGTGCACTCCTCCCACCTCGGTTGTAACATATAATTGGGGGTGTTGTGCAGGATAACCCAACGCCGACGATGAACAATTGTAATAATAATTGAAAAGAGGAAGAGTAGAAAACCAGGTTTCTTGTGCATTCAAGTAAAGTTTACACTACCAGACTGTCTTTGTCAGTTGCTATGACCTTTCTGGGGAAGAAGGATGCATTTTTACAAGCCCTCCCGAAACTTGAGGAAAGGGACGCAGAGGGATTTGTTACGACCAGGTGAGAAAGGTGTCTCGGGGTCTTTTGCTGTCTTTACCTGGTCTTATTGTAACAGAGTTTAAATTTAAACACATTGTGTTTTGAGCTCCCTTTTTTGTGAATCCTTGTTCACAGTTTTCAATTATAAGGCAAAGAGATGAGCACACCAGGTTTTCTCAGGTTTAAAGAAGAAAAAATGCAATTTGTTAAACCTTGAACTTAAACTCTAATACGATATACGATGCGCTCAAGCTAGCATGCACACGCGATATACACATACAGATAGGGACAGAAAAGAGAAGAAAAGATAAGGTGGAACAGTTTGAGGCAATATCTTGTTACGGTGCTTTGAGCTCACTGTTTAGTCCTTTCGTAAGAAGTCTTGCTTTCATCGGGGTCCAGTGTTCTTCTTAAACCTTGTTCACATAGGAGACTTTTCTCTTTTTGAGTTTCACATGTTTTCACAAGGTTCAGTTCTGTGGGAAGGAGATGGGAGCAGACAGACAGCAGAGATAGTAATTCTTGCTTTAGTTCTAGGAGCACACAGCGTTCTGAGTTCAAATTCAGTTTTCCAGTTTAAAACTCCCCTTGTTGGCCAGCAGGTAGTCATGTGACTGACTGGTTTGACCAGGTGCCTTCTGTGTATTGGGACGGGGACTGGTTCCTTTGTTTCAATACTGTCTGGTACTATGCACATGTCCTTCCAGCCAGGGGCTTACAATTTTAAGTTTTAATGTTCATGTGGCGAAATCTTGTGTGCCTCAGTCTTGGCAGTTGGTGGGGGGTGGGGGGGGTGGGGGTTTGCCTGACACCTCCACACCCAGGGGAATGAAATGCGATTGAAGAAAAATGGCACATTTCATTACAGAGTTTTCAAGAAATATAAGATACAGATAGAAAACCATGTATTTCTCTCATTCATTTCCATTCATTCACCAATCTTAAAGCTTATTAAAACTGGTCTCTTCTAGGTGTTGGCTGCTTTAATTTTCTCTTTTTTTCTCAGTAGAGTTAGTAGGGGCGGGTGCATCCTGAACTCTGAGTCATGCAAAGACTTGTTACTTCAGGGGATGGACGGTTCCCTTTTCCTCTGACTGTGGGGGAGGATTCTTTGTTATTCTTCCCTTTGTTCTCTGGGACATTCCTACCTGCAGGTATTTGTGCAAACTCGACTGCATTCTCCTGTGACACTTCGACTAGGTGAGGCATCACCCTCACAGTTTCTCTGTTCCCTAGAGGTCTCTTTTTGTCTTTGCAGGTTCCTGTTAATGCTGTTAGCAACACTGGTGGGGTGCTTCTGGAGTCTGCATTTACATAGGAGGATGTGGGGTCTAACTTTTCACATTTTTCGGGGTTGGTTGCCCGGACAGTAGGAGTTTTCATTCAGGACTTTTCCTGGACTTCTTTGAACCTGCCCTTTTGGTTACTCCTTCCCCTTCTCTTACTAAACTTTTGCTCGCTGTGTGCCAGCCTGTCCCCTTTTGTTCTCGGTGGGGCTCCCTTAGAGATCACCAGCCCTATGCTGCAGGGTCCTCCGAATACCAGTACTGGACACAGGGGTGCGGGTTTCACTGGAGGTTGGGGTTTCCTCTCAACTGGCACATGTGGCAACTCCTGCAGTACTCCACCATGTCTTTGTGGAGTTCTGGCCAGTCAAACTGCTGTCTTATGTGGGCTTTGGTCTTTCATATACCGGCATGTACAGCCACTGTTGTCTTGTGGGCCCTTCTTAATATTTCTCTCTGGTACCTCTGCGGCGCCACTAACTGGTGAACTACTGTCCACTCCTTGCTTTCAGGTCTATGAGGAGAACTCAATTTCCTCATCAGTACCTCACTCTTTAAATAGTAGCAGTCAGGGACTCCCTCTACTTCACTTTCAGATTGGGCAGTCTGTGCTAACCCTCGCAATACTGGGTCGGCTCGCTGAGCCTCAGCTAGGGTAAATCCATTTTATTCATTTCCTGGGTCTCCTAACTTTCCAAAGAAAGTCTCGGACAGGCAGACCTCATGGTCAGTTGTCTGCAGTGCCAATGCAGTCTCCTCCGGTGGAGCTGGTTTGATCATGGCCTGATACACTACACATTCAGGGACTCTGCAGGGGACCATCTCCTGCCACTGCCCTGTCTCTCTGACCTCCTGTGGTCTTTCTTTCACTTCTAGGGGTGCTACAACCTTCACCCCTGCTAGATCATTACCTAGGAGTGGGTCAACCCTTCCACAGGCAAACTAGGGACAATCCCTATGGTCACCGGTGGGATGCTTGCCTGACACATTTTTCATTGCTTTTGAAAAGATAGCCAGACAGATGAAGTGGCCGAAGGAAAGCTGTACACTGCTTATGCAAAGCAGGTTGATGGGCAGAGCTCATGAAGTTTATGCCATGCTTTCTGAGGAGGCTTCTGCAGATTATGAGATGGCAAAAAGGCTATTCTTGCTGTGTATGAATTGGTCCGTGAATCTTACTGACAGAATTTTCGAAACCTCTGGAGACAATCTAGGCAGACCTATATAGAATTTGAGAAGGTAAAGCAAATCCATTTTGATCATTGGATGCGGGCATTAAAGGTAGAGGCCATATAGGAGGCGCATAGGGAACAAATTCTCCTGGAAGAATTAAAAAATTCACTCCCTCCGTTAGTAAGAATGCATGCGGAGAGCCAAAAGGTTTCAACAGTCAGACAGTCAGCAGAAGTTGCTGATGATTACGAGCTTGTTTACAAACCCTTTGTCTGTCACCCCAACAAACCCAAGAAGGATAGAAGGTGGGAGGGTGAAAGGAATGCAAGTATCCGGGGAATTGAAGGGACAGCTGGGAACGCCCTGGGATCTCCTCCTCAGGCCAAAAAGGAAAATACTGAGGGTGGAAGTGAGGTCTGCAAGCCCAAGTATTGCCATTGTCACAAGGTGGGTCACCTTTGTGCAGAATGCTGGAAGTTACAGGGGAAACCCATGGGACTTATTGGGGTACAACCCAGCATTTATTGCCCATCCCTAATTGCCCTTCAGCAGGTGGTGGTGAGCCGCCTTCTTGAGTTGCTGCAGTCCATGTGGTGTATAGTCACAGTGCTGTGAGGAAGGAAGTTCTAGGATTTTGACCCAGCAATGATGAATGAGCGGTGGTATATTTCCAAGCCACAATATTGTGTGACTTTGTGGGGAACTTGCAGGTGCTAGTGTCCCCATGTGCTTGCTGCCCTTGTCCTTCTAGGTGTAGATGTCACATGTTTGGGAGGCGCTGTCGAATGAGCCTTGGCAAGTTGTTGCAGTGCATCTTGTTACACACTGCAGACATGGTGCACTGATGGTGGAAGTAATAAATGTTTATGGTAGTCAATGCATTGCCAATCAAATGGGCTACATTGTCTTGGGTGGCTTTGAGCTTCTTGAGTGTTGTTGGAGCTGCACTCATCCAGTCACGTACAAGTGTAACAGCTGGTGCCATTCTTTTTTTTATTATTCATTCATGGAATGTGGGCATTGCTGGCAATGCCAGCATTTATTGTCTATTCATAAGCACCTATGGGAAGGTGGTGATTCACCTTCTTGAACCGCAGTGCTGTTAGGTAGGGAGTTCCAGGATTTGGCCCAATGACAATGAATGAACCGCGTTATATTTCCAAGTTAGGATGGTGTGTGACTTGGAGGGGTCTCGGAGCTGGTGATGTTCCCACATGCCTGCTGCCCTTGTCCTGCTAGGTGGTAGCGGTCATGGATTCTCATTAAAAGCATTATATAAATGCAAGTTCTTGTTGCTGTCATAAATTATCAGTTCTCACCACTTAGGCATCCTCTGAAAAGTGGAGGCCAAGGTTTGTTGTTATGAAAGTGCTTCCATTTTTAAATTTATTTTGAGAACTCGTGTTTGAAGATTGTGGAGATGGATTAATTTGGAACTAAAGAGATTCCATAGATGCTGGACTTTTTTTTTGAATGGTCACTGGAAGGACTTGGGGAACTTTGTTTAAAGACAAACCTTTACTGGATGTCACATGCCCTAAGCTAAATAAACAGCAAGAGCCTTGGTGACGAGGGGAGTTGTTTACAGAGAAGTGACATGTTAAGCTTTATGGTGGTCAAGAGTTGGTTTTGTTTTGGATATTTGAGTGAGTTGGGGGTCAGTCTGCGAAGAGATAAGACACCAGTTCATCCTTTATTCCACCTCTCTGCAAAGCCCTGGAATCCAGTGTATTAGCTGAAACCCGTGATGCCGCATTTCTCCTGGAAAGCGTACTAGACTAATCCTCGATGTCGCCTGAAGAGAACTGCTCCAAAAAGATCCCAGTGACAGCATCTATGCGTATTTGGGACACCAGAAAAGGCACAACTGATATCATTCCATATCTTATCCTTTTCCTTCAAGAATTAACAAATATTTGGCCAAAGTATTTGGGGTTTTTTTGTAAAGAGATCTCTACAGAGAAAACTTCTTTATTTTTTCTTTAACCAGTGTGTCTATGTGTTGGGCTAAGTTAGAAGGGAACTTTCATATTTCAATCTGTGTGTTAATGCTTGGCATCTTTACTCAATAAGTCTTGTTTTATAATAAATTGATAATTTTGTTGTGTATTAAAGAAACTTGGTTGGTGGATTTTATTCTGAAATAAAAATAGAGTATATAATTGGCCATATCAGTAACTGGGTAAACATTTAAATATATGTTGTGAACCATGGAGAAGTGGAACTCGAAAAAGACAGTGCACTCCTCCCGCTTCGGTCGTAACACTGTGTTGGGACATAGAAAAAAAATGAAATGACAGATGCAAACGTAACTTTACTGAAATATGTGGTATCACAATGTAAAGCAAAAGTTGGGTAAGCTGCTTACAGTTAAAACTTAATGCACCAGTTTTTATTTTACGTCTCAACTGTATCCTTGTAGGAATCAATCACCATTTGGGCGAACTGTCAGTCTCAGTAACTCTGTCCATTAGGTTCCCCAAATTAAATCACATCAACTCTTGGATGAATTTATACCATCATTGCCTGGGCATGGAGCATTCTTAGTTAACAGTTTCAATGATGGGAATATCAGGCTGGCTCTTTTACCAATGTGCTATGCTCCACATCCGACTTCCCATTCTGCTCTCCACAAAGGTGATGTTCAATTTCCAGACAGTGAAGACAAAAATCTTTATTCCTTTATCTTTATCCAAAGTTTTTTCTGGCCAGGCCATTTTCTGTGTCCCTTAGATTTCTTTGAAGGAATTCAAGCTACACATCATCAAAAGCAGGAAGAAAAGGCAGGATTCAAGCACTCTTAGGGTTGAATATAGTTAACCCGTCGCAAGTCCTGGTGGTGGACCCAGAAGTGGGCGCCGTCACCGCTCGTCATATTTGCGGCCAGCCCACTGCGATCACGCGGCAGATGGCCAATTATCATAATGGAGGCGCAGGGCAGATCTAATTATGCGACGGGAGTGGGTGGCGAGGTGCCGATGGCGTCATCAGCAGAGACGACGCAGGTGCTGGCGTTATCTTTAAAGCACTGCCAGCACTGCTTAAATTGCTGCTTCACGAACTGACTTTGCTGCTGTTTTGTCTTTGCTGCTGCTGTACTGCTGTGCTGCTGACTCCCCCTGCCTGGAGTTCCTGTACTGCTATACTGCTGAACCCCTGGCTGGAGTCCCTGTGCTGCAGTACTGGTGAAATCCCTGCCTGGAGTCCCTGTGCTGCTGTACTGCTGACTCCAATGCCTGGAGTCCCTGTGCTGCTGTACTGCTGTGCTGCTGACTCTCCCTGCCTGGAGTCCCTGTGCTGCTGTACTGCTGTGCTGCTGACTCCCCTGCCTGGAGTCCCTGTGCTGCTGACTCCCCTGCCTGGAGTCCCTGTGCTGCTGTACTGCTGTGCTGCTGACTCCCCTGCCTGGAGTCCCTGTGCTGCTGACTCCCCTGCCTGGAGTCCCTGTGCTGCTGTACTGCTGTGCTGCTGACTCCCCTGCCTGGAGTCCCTGTGCTGCTGACTCCCCTGCCTGGAGTCCCTGTGCTGCTGTACTGCTGTGCTGCTGACTCCCCTGCCTGGAGTCCCTGTGCTGCTGTACTGCTGTGCTGCTGACTCCCCTGCCTGGAGTCCCTGTGCTGCTGACTCCCCTGCCTGGAGTCCCTGTGCTGCTGTACTGCTGTGCTGCTGACTCCCCTGCCTGGAGTCCCTGTGCTGCTGTACTGCTGTGCTGCTGACTCCCCTGCCTGGAGTCCCTGTGCTGCTGCACTGCTGTGCTGCTGACACCCCTGCCTGGAGTCCCTGTGCTGCTGCACTGCTGTGCTGCTGGCTCCAATGCCTGGAGTCCCTGTGCTGCTGTACTGCTGTGTTGCTGGCTCCAATGCCTGGAGACCCTGTGTTGCTGTACTGCTGTGCTGCTGACTCCCCTGCCTGGAGTCCCTGTGTTGCTCTACTGCTGTGCTACTAACTCCAATGCCTTGAGTCCCTGTGCTGCGGTACTGGTGAAATCCCTGCCTGGAGTCCCTGTGCTGCTGTACTGCTGTGCTGCTGACTCCAATGCCTGGAGTCCCTGCGCTGTTGTACTGCTGTGCTGCTGACCCCTTGCCTGTACTCCCTGTGCTGCTGTGCTGCTGACCAAAAGCGCAAAAGGCCAGGAGCTCTCCGGAAGCCAAGAAGGAACATGTCAGGTGTAAGACACCAGGTGGCCCCATGGTTCAGCGATGCCTCCCTGGTGATTCTCCTCCAGGCCTGCACAGGAAAGGTGGGAGGTCCTCTTTCCAAGGGATGGCAAGAAGAGGTTCTCCCGCCTGATCAAGCTAGTCTGGATGGAGATTGCAAAGGAAATCAGCAGGTAGGGGTCATCCAACACAACTGGGTCCAGTGCAGGAAGAGAGTCAATGACTTACTTTATTCTGTCAAGGTGAATGCTCCATACCTCTCTCTTCTTTGGGGCTTGCACATGGCTACGCAGGAGGCAGCATGACATGTGGAGGGAATCACCACAAAGTGATAGCAAGGAGGATGGCATCCCCACACCCTGGCAGGTACATGGCTGCATCTCAGCCGCAGGCCACCTCTTTCACAGCTCAGCCCAATGACGTCCCCTGACAGCAGATGTGGGAGGAGCCATGTTGGAAACCCCATCAGGGAACAAGAGGCTGCCACTAGCAGAACTGTTCTCCTGATCATCCTGCGAAGTTTCACTATGTCCCTCTTTCCACTTGCAGGACAAACAGGCCTATTACGTCAGGGAGACCACGTGGACTGGCGGAGGAATAGCCGATATCTAGCCTCTTTCCACAACTGAGGAGGAGGCACTGGAGCTAGCAGTGGCTCAGGGCAGCCGTTCAATAGCAGATGGTGAGACTGGATTCTCCACACAAGAGAGTGAGGATTGTCTTCATTTGACATCCACCACACTTCTGGAGATCCACATCATACATGGCTGGCAGAGCATGATTTTCACAGTTTAACACACTGATGTTTGTGTTCTCTCATGCAGGTCAGTGTCTGCAGGATACTTCAACAAAAGGGGGACATAATTCCTCCTCTGAGAACAGAAGAACAAAGAACACAAGAAATAGGAGCAGGAGTAGACTATATGGCCCATTGAGCCTGCTGCACTATTCAATACTGTCATTGGTGATCTTAGGCTTCAACTCCACTTTTCTATCCACTCGCCATATCCCTTGATTCCCTGAGATACCAAAAACTTGTCTATCTCAGCCTTAAATGTATTCAACAATGGAGCATCCACAATCCTCTGGGGTAGAGAATTAAAAGATTCACAACCCTTTGAGCAAAGTAATTTCTCCACATCTCAGTCCTAAATGATAATCCCCTTATCCTGAAACTGTGCCCCTGTGTTTTAAATTCCCCAATCAGCATAAACTGAGGTGGAATCGTGGTCAGTGGATGCACCATCCCATGCTTCTCCTGCACCTTCCACCAGCGCAGATACTTTCATCTCGGTGGGATTGCACTTGGCTGCAGAATCAGGGTCACAAGCTGGTGGGAGCACCGCACATACATCCGAGCAGCTGGCTGTGGCTGAGACAGCAGAGGCTCCTGACGTCAGAGGACTGTGGGTGGCAGGGCCCATGCTGTGCCCCAGGCTGATGGTGAGCCTCTGGTGTCTACAGCACAGGCATGCTGGAGTTGCAGAGAGGGGTAAGGCAACATCTGAACATCTGGTGGAGATGCCAGAGGCCATGCACAGCCATGGAGTCCATTCATGACATGACTGCTGCCATGTCTCAGGCATGTGAGTGAATGGCTCCCTCCATCGAGAGTTTGGTGACCCTCATGGATAGCCAGATCCCACAAATGCGCGCAGACATGCACACAATCACCTTGGCCGTGAGCTCAACTCAGCAGTGGCAAGGCAAGAGAAGGACAAGGTGCCTGGAGTTTGCTCCAGCTCCTCATTCTTCTCTGGTCAGCAGGGAGGTTCAACTGAGCCTTGAAAGGGAGGAGGAGAGGCTTGCGTTTACAGCTGAGGGCTCCCTTCAGGATGCTCTGAGTGTGGACAGTGGCTCCTCAGCCCCTCTGCCAATGAGCCCAGCTCCAGTAGCTGCGATGCCGGAGGAGAGTCCTGCACCTGTGTAGGAAATTCAGGCAGCCAGGGTCCTCCAGGCCTCAGACAGCCAGAGAACGCCCGCTAAAGTCATCCCAGGCCAAGGGACAGTGTGATTAGCAGCCTGTCTCTAATCCAGCTATGAGTGCTTGGGTCACAACACCTAGAAATACGTAAATGTATAAAGAAAACAACCTAGACACACTTGGGATTTCAAGCCTGTTTGACATTTGACATTTGCTTTCTCATATCAAGTTCCTTTGGTTTTGAAATTAAACCATCACTGCGGAAAACCGATTATTCAACTATGCCTTAATTGTGAGCTGCTGATTCTACCCTTCCCCCTTAGTGGATGCAAATGCAGGCACTGCCTCATTTGAATAGGGTCTCCCATGGGCCATAGCGCATAGTTCAGCTGGGCGCTAGGCTAGAAGGCGATAGAAAGGAAACGACAGACTGCATGTATTGAAGTTGGTCTTTATTGTTTTTACTCTGAAAGGCCATCACAGTGGCTGGAAGCGGTTAAGTACGAGACCATCTCTAGCCTCCTTGGCCCATCGTTCAATGTGCCTGGCCTCTGCTGCAAGGGCTTTAACATCCAGTGTCATTCAATCATGTCCTCGACATGCAAGGCCTCCCCCCTTTGCAGTGCTTGATTGTGCAGAACACAGCAGACCACCATGATACGTGAGACCCTCACTGGAGCATACTGCAGGACTCCACTGGATCGATCCAGGTACCAGACTCTCATCTTCAGTAGCCCAATAGCCTGCTCGATGGTCACTCGAGTGGAGCCGTGGCAAGTGTTGTATCTTTCCTCCACTGCATTGTGAGGGTTCCTCACAGGCATCAGTAGCCATGTCTTCAATGGGTAGCCTTTGTCTCTGAGAATCCATTCCTGAAGGTGAGCGGGGGAGCTGAAAAGTTGTGGCACCTGGGACTATCGAAGTATGGAGACATCATGGCTGCTTCCTGGGAAGTGCGCACACACCTGCAGCAAACACTTTCAGTTTTCACAGACCAAATAGACATTGATGGAATGGAAACCCTTTCTGTTGATGAAGGTGGCTGGCTGGAGCTTTAATAGCCACATGCATGCAATATTTCACACCTTGCACTTGGGGGAATCCAGCGATGACCCCGAACCCAATGGCCCTCTTGGCCTGATGGTCAGCGTTGATCCAGTAATGCATGTAGTCACCAGCCCTCTGGAGCATGGCATTGGTCACCTCCTTGATGCAGTGGTGGACTACTGCCTGGGAGGCACCACACATGTCCCCAGGAGATCCTTAGATTGATCCAGACATATATATGTGTAGTGCCACTGTGATCTTCAAGGCCACGGGCATAGGGTGACCACCAAATCTCATAGGTTGCAACTCGTCCTGCAGCAGGACACATAAGTTGGTGACGGCCTCCCTGGAGAGCCATAGCCTTTGCTGACAATGCCACTTGGACATTTGGAGATAGCTGATTCGAGTACAGTACACTCTTTGGTGCAGGTGGGCCCTTCTTGGCATGGCTGGCTGCTACTGCTCTTGTTGTGGAGCTTCACAGTCAGGTGCAGCTGCCTCCTGGCCCTCCCTCTGTCGGAGGCGCTGCATCACGCCATGGGGTCCAAAAAGACAGGTTGTGTAAGACCATGCCAGGTGATCAATGGGCCTCCAGAGCGCTGTTGATGCAGAGACAACTCTGCCTTGGCACCTGTGCCTCTGCTATTTCCCACAACAGACTCTCTGATGGTCCTCAGTGCCCACCCTTGCTGATAGCCAATTTGGACATTTGGACACCCAACCCTCTCACTCAACAGATTGGACACCCGGTACACCCGGTTTCCCATCTTCCATTTAATTCAAAACCCCCCATTAAATTGCGATGAATTAGATGCTAATGTGTGAAAACTCAGTCTTCAGCAATTTAAATTGTATTCCCATTGTGTTTAGGCAGTGATGCCGCCTTGGTGCTTTCCCGCCGCTGACTAAATCTGGAATCAATGTCACAACATCAGATATCTGGGCGGACATGTCCGACATAATTCTCTGACCTCCCACGCCACCATTCCCGCTCCAAATGGCCACACTAAATTCAGCCCGAGTGGCATGATGATGACACTGTTTTAATTTTGGAATATCCTAATTTTGACTAAATTAAAAATGGCTTTCTTTTAATGTGAGATTTCTGCAGATTTTTGATAGGTATTAGAAGCAGACTACTTACCATCAGCAGAGAGCAAAAAGAGGTGCAATCCATGCGATGCAGCTTTAGTGACTGAGGCCTCAAACTAAGTGGAATGAGGCAGAATGAACTACCTTTTACAACAAAAAAGGTTGATTGGATGGTATTAATTTTCCTAGTGTCTATGAACATGAAAGCGTCATATAACCACATATGTACCCAGATGCATCTGGAATAGAATCTTGCAGGTGAGAAAAAAATCAATCAAAAAATAGGATAGTCAGCCTATGGTGTAGTAGAAAAGCACAGTTAAGACTTCAACAGTCCTTGCCCAAATAAGAATGATTGGGGACTTTATGTATCTTTTGGCCTCTGCAGCAAGAGCAACTCATATATTAATGTGCAAGCCAAGGACAGAAGTCCTAGAGAGGTCTATATCTCAATCTAAGACAAATTTAGCAATCAAGCTACTTTTGCCACCTCATTCCTTTGAAAAAGCAAGAGCTATCATATAGTGCCTCAGGAAATAAAGTATCTAGCTTCACTAACACAAAGTATCATTGAGAACTGTAGTATAAGGGTTTGAAAGGGTTAACATTTGAGACAGTGTGAGTAATACCTCCCACTATGATGATGTAAGAGATCAAATGAGAGAGAGACTTGAAGGAGAAGTAGCATGGCATCAGTATTTTTAGACATACTTATGTAAAGCTGTATATAGTTCTGTAATATGTAATAAACTAGATATTGTTCAAACTTACCGAAGACTCAGTAATCTCTCCTAGCTGGACCAACCAAGCATACAACAAGAATAATATTAAATTGCAATTAGATCAATGGGAAATGAAAGAATCTGTCCAACAATTCAAGGCCTAAAAAGTAGGAGCGGTTGGAGGAAGGTTGATCCCATCATGGAAGTGGCAGTGCCACAATAGGAAATTAATTTTTGTTCATTCATGGGATGTGAATGTTGTTGGCTAGGCCAGAAGCTTCTTCTCCACGCTCCTGACCTTCGCTTTCCCTGCAGATATGGAAGGAGGCTACTCACACACGAGGTCAGACAGAAATCTATACAATGTATAGTATAGATATTAAGGAGGTTAAATTGGATAAACCCCCCCCTCCCCAAATAAATGGCTGTGACGATGGTGTATAGATGAAATCTTTTGATAAAGGGACGGCAATAATCATGGGTGATGTTAATCTACGTATAAACTGGAAAAATCAGACTAGCAATAGTAGCCTGGATGAGGAGTTCATAGAATGCTTTTCAGATAGTTTCTTAGAGCAGCATATTCTAGAACCAACCAGAGAGCAGGTTATATTAGACTTGGTATTGTGTAATGTGACAGAATTAACTAATGACCTCAGAGTAAAGGCACCTCTAGGTAGCAGTGAACACAATATGATTGAATTTTATATCCAGTTTGAAAAAGAGAAGTATTTTAAACTTGAATAAGGGCAACCATGTGGGCATGAACGCTGAGCTAGCTGAAGTGAACTAGGTTACTAGACTAGGAAATAGATCAATAGAAAACAGTGGCAGATATTTAAAGGGATATTTCAGAATACTCAGAATAAGTACATTTTTCCGACAAAGAAAAATTCTAAGGGGAGGACCCACCATCTGTGGTTAACGAAAGAATTTAAGGAAAGAATCAAACTTAAGGAAAAGGCATATAATTGCGCAAAGATGAGTGGCAGTTCAAATGATTTGTCAGAAAATAAAGAATGGCAGAAAATGACTAAAAGGTTAATCAGGAGAAAGAAATTAGAGTATGGGAGGAAGCTAGCTACAAATGGAAAAATGGATAGCTAGAGATTCTACAAGTATTTAAAAAGGAAAAGAGTAAGTAAAGTGAGCGTTGGTCCTCGAGAGAGTGAGAATGGGGAGTTAATAGTAGATAATAAGGAAATGGCAGATGAAATGAACAAATATTTTGCTTCTGTCTTCACTATAGAGAATACAAAAAACATTCTGGCAATAGCTGTAAATCAGGAAGTGGAAGGAAGAGAGGAACTTGGTGAAATTACAATCACCAGGGAAGTGGTACAGACCAAATTGCTGGAGCTGCAGGCTGACAAGTCCCCAGGTCCTCATGGGCTTCAGCCTAGGGTCTTAAAAGGGGTGGCAATGAGGTAGCAGATGCATTGGTGTTAATTTTTCAAAATTCACTAGATTCTGGTAAGGTTCCATCAGACTAGAAAATAGTCTATTCAAAAAGGGGGAAGGCAGAACACAGGTAACTATAGGCCAGTTAGCTTGACATCTGTCGTGAGGAAGGTGTTAGAATCGATTGTTAAGGAGGTTGTATCTGGGCACTTAGAAAAATTCAAGGTAATCGGCAATAGTTAGCATGGTTTTATGAAAGGGAAATCATGTTTTACCAATTTATTGGAGTTATTTGAAGGAGTGGCATGTGCTGTGGATAAAGGGGAGCCCATTGATGTACTGCACTTGGATTTCCAGAAGGCATTTGACAAGGTACCACATAAAGGTTATTATGCAAAGTAGGAGCTCATGATGTAGGGGTTAACATATTTGCATGGATAGAAGATTGGTTGACTAGCAGAAAACAGAGAATATGCATAAATGAGTTCCTTTCTGATTGGCAGGAAGTGACGAGCGGAGTCCCGCAGGGGTCTGTGCTCCGACCTAAACTTTTTACAATTTATATCAATGACTTAGATGAGGGGAGTGATGGCATGGCAGCTAAATTTGCAGATGATACAAAGATAGGTAGGAAAGTATATTGTGAAGAGGACATAAGGAGGTTGCAGACTGATATAGATAGGTTGAATGAGTGGGCAAAAGTCTGGCAGATAGAGTATAATGTGAGAAAATGTGAAGTTGTTCACTTTGGTCGGAAGAATAAAAAAGCAGAGTGTTACCTAAACGGAGAACGACTGCAGAATTCTGAGGTGCAGAAGGATCTAGGTGTTATAGTGCAGGAGTCACAAAACGTTAGTGTGCAGGTATAGCAGGTATGAAAGTAGGCTAATAGGATACTATCCTTTATTACAAGAGGAATTGAAAATAAAAGTAAATATGTTATGCTTCAGTTATTCAGGGCATTTGTGAGACCACATCTCGAATACTGTGTACAGTTTTGGTCTCCGTATTTAAGGAAGGATGTAACTGCAATGGAGGCGGTTCAGAGGAGGTTTATTTGATTTACAACTGGAATGAGCGGGTTGTCTTATAAGGAAAGGTTGGACAGACTGGGCTTGTTTTCACTGGAGTTTAGAAGAGTGAGGGGAGACTTGATTGACATTTATCAGATCTTGAGTCTTGACAAGGTGGGTGTGGAGAGGATGTTACCTCTTGTGGGTGAGTTCAGATCAAGGGAGCACTGTTTTAAAATTAGGGGTCACCCTTTTAGGATAGAGATGAGGAGAATTTGTTTTCTCTCAGAGGGTTGTGCAACTTTGGAACTCTCTGCCTTATAAGGTGGTGGAGGCGGGGTCATTGAATATTTTCAAGGCAGAGGTAGATAGATTCTTGATAGGCAAGGAATCAAAGTTTATCGGGGGTAGATGGGAGTGTGGAATTCGAAACACAGTCAGATCAGCCATCATCTTATTGAATGGTGGAGCAGGCTTGAGGGGCTGAATGGCTTACTTCTGCTCCTAATTTGTATGTTCGAATAAAGCTGAAAGTGAAGACAAAAACACATCATGTCCTAATCAGAAAACTCCTCTACGGTGATGATGCTGCGCTAGTTGCTCATACGGAAACTCAGCTACAAAGACTCATGGACTGTCTCTCCCATGCCTGTAACTTGTCCTACTTGACTAAAAGCACCAAGAAAACCATGTTCATGGGACATGGCATTGCATCTCCGCCCCTGATCACAGTAAGTAACACCCGACTGGAAGTGGTTATCAAATTCTGCTACCTTAGGTCCACAGTGACAGATTTTATGAAGATGATTCCATTGTTAATATTTTTGAGGACTTGTGCCTAAAAGACTGTGGAGAATATTTGAGGAGATGCTGGACTCGTTTTTTTTTTAAAGGGTCTCTGGAAGGACACTTGGGATTTTGTTTAAAAACAAACACTTACTGGAAGTCACATGTCTTAAGCGAAGTAACAGTAGGAGTCTTTCTTACTATTGGAGTTGTTTATAGAGAAGTCACATGTATGGGTTTATAGCTCAAGAGTTTTTGGTTTCATTTTTGGATATTGTTTGGAGTTCAGTTGGGGTGTAAGCCTGCTAAGAGAGAGAGGCAACCAGCTCATCCTGCTCCACCTCTTTGAGAAACCCTGAGAATCCAGTGTGACTACTGGAGAAATTGATGCAGCATTTCTCCTGAGAAGCTTCTGCAAGATTTTCTCTTGACATCTCCTGAATGAACTGTTTCTGAAACAATCCTAGTGACAACCGCATGTGTCTAGTGATACCTATATAAGTGTATGTGGATGCCAGACCAACTGGGACAGTCCACATCTTATGCTTTTTCTTCAAGAATCAACAAGTACAATTGTAAGTGGAGTAATAATAATTGAAAAGAGGAAAAGGAAAATGTCAGGTTTCTTATGCATTAGAGTAAAGCTTACACTACCAGAATGGCTACTTTTGATGCTAGTGCGCTTGTGTAGCAGTCTGGAAAAGATTATGATTCTTTAAAGGCATTGTCCACTGAAGAGCTGTCAAGTGTGGCGGCACACTTGAAGTTAGACATTATACCGAAAGCTAGGCGAGCTAAAATTCAGAGACTAGTGGCCAGGCAGATGGAGATTGAAGTGAAAGAGCCAGAGAGATGAGTAGAATCAGAAGACAAGGTCACATTGGCACAAATTCAGTTGAACAGGAAGAAGTTAGAGCTAGAATTTCAGGCAAGGGAAAAGGAAAAATAAAGGATATTTTGAAGGGAGCAAGCAGAGCAGCCGGAGAGAGAAAGGGCAAGAGAAACAGAGGAAAAGGAGAGAGAAAGGAAATACCAGATTAGAAGGCTGGAACTAGAAAAAAAGGATGCCCTTGGCCCCTATGAAAATTCGGGTGGGGAAAGAACTCACTCCAATCCAGGACCCAGTGGAGAGCTATTTAAATTTGTGCAAGACCTCCCAAAGTTTGAGGAAAGGGACATAGAGGCATTTTTAATTTCTTTTGAAAAGATAGCTGAACAGATGAGGTGGCCAAAAGAAAACTGGATACTGGAAAAGCTCATGAAGTGTATGCCATGCTTTCTGAGGAGGCTTCTGCAGATTATGAGGTCACTGCTTATGAGTTGGTCCTTGAAGCTTACAGGCAGAAATTTTGGAACTTCCAGAAACAGCCAGGGCAGACTTATATAGAAGTTGAGAAGGTAAAGCAAACTAACTTTGATTGTTGGATGCGGGCACTAGAGATAGAGGCCACATATGAGACCTTTAGGGAAATAGATCTCCTAGAGGAATTTAAAAATTCACACCCTCCATTAGCAAGAATCCACATAGAGAACCCGAAGGTTTCAACAGCCAGACAGGCGGCAGCTAAGATCACTGATGATTATGAGCTTGTACATAAGCACAACCATTTTTCCGTCACCCCCACAAATCCGAGGACGATAGAAGGTGGGAGGGTGAAGGAAAGCAAGTAGCCGGGGACAAGATGGGAAATCTGGGAATGCCCCAGGATCTCCTCCTCAGGCCAGAAAGGAAGATGCTGAGGATGGAAGTGAGGTCTGCAAGGCTGAGTGTTACCATTGTCACAAGGTGGGACACCTTTGTGCAGAAGGTAAAAAGGAATGAAACTGGAAGGACCACCCGGCATCGACCTAGGCACCGGAAACTATAACAGCAAACCCAGCCCTGTCGACCCTGCAAATGCCTCCTTACTAACATATGGGGGCTTGTGCCAAAGTTGGGAGAGGTGTCCTCCCTCAGTCGATGAGTCAGTACTCTTCCATGATGAACACCACTTGGAGGAAGCACTGAGGGTGGCAAGGGTGCAGAATGTACTCTGGGTGGGGGACTTCAATGTCCATCACCAAGAGTGGCTTGGTAGCACCACTACTGATGAGCTGGCCGAGTGCTAAAGGACATAGCTGCTAGACTGGGTCTGCAGCAGGTGGTGAGGGAACCATCAAGAGGAAAAAATATATTTGACCTCGTCCTCACTAATGTGCCTGCCGGAGATGCATCTGTCCAGGACAGTATTGGTAGGAGTGACCACCACACAGTCCTTGTGGAGACGAAATCCCGCTTTCACATTGAGGATACCATCCATCGTGTTGTGTGACACTATCACCATGCTATATGGGATAGATTTTGCACAGATCTAGCAATGCAAAACTAGGCATCCATGAGGTGCTGTGGGCCATCAGCAGCAGAATTATTCTCACCCACAATCTATAACCTCATGGCCCGGCATATCCCCCACTCCACCATTACCATTATCAAGCCAGGAGACTAACCCTGGTTCAATGAAGAGTGCAGGAGGGCAAGCCAGGAGCAGCACCAGGCATACCTCAAAATGAGGTGTCAACCTGGTGAAGCTACAACACAGGACTATCTGCGTAAGCAGCATGCGATAAACAGAGCTAAGCGATCCCATAACCAACGGATCAGATCTAAGCTCTGCAGTCCTGCCCCATCCAGCCATGAATGGTGGTGGACAATTAAACAACTAACTGGAGGAGGTGGCTCCACAAATATCCCCATCCTCAGTGATGGGGGATCCCAGCACATCAGTGCGAAAGATAAGGTTGAAGCATTTGCAACAATCTTCAGCCAGAAGTGCCGAGTTGATGATCCATCTCGGCCTCTTCCTGAAGTCCCCAGCATCACAGATGCCAGACTTCAGCCAATTTGATTTACTCCACGTGATATCAAGAAATGACTGAAGGCACTGGATACCGCAAAGGCTATGGGCCCTGACAATATTCTGGCAACAGTACTGAAGGCCTTTGCTCCAGAACTTGCCATGCCCCTAGCCAAGCTGTTCCAATACAGCTACAGCACTGGCATCTACCCGGCAATGTGGAAAATTGCCCAGGTATGTCCTGTACACAAAAAGCAGGACAAGTCCAACCCGGTCAATTACTGCCCATCAGTCTACTCTCAGTCATCAATAAAGTGATGGAAGGTGTCATCAACAGTGCCATCAAGCAGCACTTGCTTAGCAATAACCTGCTCAGTGATGCTCAGTTTGGGTTCCGCCAGGGCCATTCAGTTCCTGACCTCACTACAGCCTTGGTTCAAACATGGACAAAAGAGCTGAACTCAAGAGGTGAGGTGAGATGGACTGCCCTTGACGTCAAGGCAGCATTTGACCAAGTATGGCATCAAGGAGCCCTAGCAAAACTAAAGTCAATGGGAATCAGGGGGAAAAGTCTCTGCTGGTTAGAGTCAGACCTAGCACAAAGGAAGATGGTTGTGATTGTTAGAGGTCAATCATCTGAGCTCCAGGACATCACTGCAGGAGTTCCTCAGGGTAGTGTCCTGGGCCCAACCATCTTCAGCTACTTCATCGATGACCTTCCTTCAATCATAAGGTCAGAAGTGGGGATGTTTGCTGATGATTGCACAATGTTCAGCACAATTCGTGACTCCTCTGATACTGAAGCAGTCTGTGTAGAAATGCAGCATGACCTGGAGAATAACCAGGCTTGGGCTGATAAGTGGCAAGTAACATTTGCGCCACACAAGTGCCAGGCAATGACCATCTCCAACAAGAGAGAATCTAACCACCTCCCCTTGACATTCAATGGCATTACCATTGCTGAATCCCCCACTATCAACATCCTATGAGCTACCATTGACTAGAAACTGAACTGGAGTAGCCATATAAATACCATGGCTACAAGAGCAGGTCAGAGGCTTGGAATCCTGACTCTCCAAAGCCTATCCACCATCTACAAGGCACAAATCAGGAGTGTGATGGAATACTCTCCACTGGCCTGGATGGGTGCAGTTCCAACAACACTTGAGAAGTTTGACACTATCCAGGACAAAGCAGCCATCTTGATTGGCACCCCATCCACAAATCTTCACTCCCTCCACCTCCGATGCACAATGGCAGCAGTGTGTACCATCTACAAGATGCACTGCAGAAATGCACCAAGGCTCCTTAGACAGCACCTTCCAAATCTATGACCTCTACCAACCAGAAGGACAAGGGCAGCAAATGCATGGGAACACCACCACCTGCAAGTTTCCCTCCAAGTCACACACCATCCTGACTTGGAACTATATCGCCGTTCGCTGGGTCAAAATCCTGGAACTCCCTCCCTCACAGCACTGTGGGTGTACCTACCTCACATGGACTGCAGCGGTTCAAGAAGGCAGCTCACCATCACCTTCTCATGGACAATTAGGGATGAACAATAAATGCTGGCCTAGCCAGTGATGCCCACATCCCATGAATGAATTTTTAAAAACGCTTAAAGTTGCATGGAAAACCCAATGCAACTTATTAGCAAGGACAACGCAGAGAAAGGGGCTCTGACCGAGAGTACGACAGACCAATTTGTAGCTCTGACTGCTGCTGTAAGGTCAAGTGTTGTGAATGTGGGGAAAGTGAGCAAAATACCTGGGAGCTACAGGCAATTCTTGTGAAAAGGAAACGTAACTTCCTCTCCCTCAAGTGAGACACGAAAAACTATAGTTACACCTAGGGATACAGGAGGCATCTGAAAGGCATGACTTTTCCACCAGAGAGTGCATTGAATGCTTAGTTTTTCGCGACTGGTATTGGCAGGGAGTATGTACCCGTACCTCTGTGTCGGGTGCACCTGGAGTATGACCTAATGGCTGGAATGGTAAATCCATAGTTTGCCTGTAGACAGAGTTGATTTACTCCTGGGGAATGATTTGGCTGGAGCAAAGGTAGTAGCTTCTTCAGTAGTCACGGAAAGGCCAAGTGAAGTCAAGGAGACAGAGCAGTTGCAGGAAAAGGTCCCAGGAATTTTTCCTTCTTGTGTAGTGACCTGAGCAATGGCTAAACAAATTCCACTGTCAGAGGTCAAATTGGTACCACAGACAGATATTCGGCTATATAAAACTTTCTTTGGGGATTTGGATAATCTGAAGGAATTGTTCAGTAAATCTTCTCTGATTAAAGCTTAGCAAGCCGATCCAGAGTTAAATAAAGTGGCACAATCGGCTTTAACTGAAACTGAAGCAAGTGGAGTTCCAGAAGTGGAGACCTCCTCACAGACCCGTGGACAAAGAATGGATGGTGGTTCACCAGATAGTGGTACCGCCCAAATATCGCCAGGAAATATTAAGGATAGCCTATGAAATTCCTATAGCGGGACATGTTGGGATCTGGAAGACCCAATCAGTTATAAGTCGACATTTTTACTGGCCAGGTCTTTACAAGGATGTGGTGCAGTTTTGTAAAATGTGCCATACCTGTCAGATTGTGGGAAAACTGCAAGCTGCTATAAAACCGGCACCTCTAATTCCCATACCAGTTTTTGGGGAACAATTTAGTCGGGTGTTGGTGGACTGTGTGGTCTCTTTACCAAAAACAAAAGCGGGTCATCAATATATACTCACTATTATGTATATGGCTACTCAGTTCCCAGAGGCCATTCCCTTGAGAACAATTTCTGCTATGGTGGTGGTAGAAAGGTTAACCCAGTTCTTCACTCAATATGGATTACCGATTGGGATCCAGTCGGATCAAGGTTCCAATTTTATGTCTAAAATTTTTCTGGAAATTATGAGTAATATGGGGGTAATACAGTTAAAGTCCTCAGCATACCACCCACAGACACAGGGGTTTTAGAATGGTACGGTCAGACCCTCAAAACAATGATCAGGGCATATTGTCATGAATATCCCCATGACTGGGACAAAGGACTGGAATTTCTTTTGTTGCCACCAGGGATTCACCTAATGAGTCTACCGGTTTTAGTCCTTTTGAATTAGTTTTTGGCTATGAGGTAAGAGGTCCTCTAAAGCTAATCAAAGATAAGTTTTTAGAACAAAGGGATGAATCATCCATTCTCAATTATGTATCCATGTTCTGGGAGCAGCTCATAAGAGCCTGCAAAGTGGCTCAGGAACACCTTAAAGCTTCCCAAACAACCATGAAGAAATGGGAAGACAAGCATGCCAAGACCCGAACATTTCAACCAGGGAAGGATGTGTTATTTTCCTGCCTTTACAGAATGAACCACTGAAAGCATGGTTCAGTGGTTCATATAGAATAGTCAGAAGGATTAGTAAAATAAATTATTTGATTGACACCCCAAATCGCCGGAAAAGGAATCGGCTGTGTCATATCAATATCTTGAAACAATATCACTGCCGGAAGGAGGATAAGCAAGTATAGGTCTGTCAAGTAGTAAGGACAGTGAGGGACAAAAGGGATAGTGAGGATGAGGCAGAAGGAGGTCTAGACAATTCCCAAATTGAACCTCCTACTATCGGTTAGCTAACGTTGAATTGTTAGGGAGATTAGACGTTATGCTTTTATATTTAGAACAACGAGCAGACCTAACAAGGTTACACACAGCATTTAAATGAGTCTGTAGAGACAAACCAAGATGCACAACCTTAGCCATACATGATGTGGATGCAGGAGAATCCTCTCCTATCAAACTGCATCCTTATCGCTTAGATCGAGAGAAACAGGCCCAGGTGAAAGCAGAAATTCAATACATGTTGGAAAACCATCTAATTGAACCCAGTCAAAGCAGCTGGAGTTCCCCAGTCATGTTTTTGCCTAAAAAAGGTCAATGCAGTCACAAAGGCGGACTCCTACCCAATTCCTCATTTGGAAGACTGTCTTGACAGAGTTGGCAGTGCCACCTTTTTTACCAAAATAGATTTGTTAAAGGGATACTGGCAGGTTCCTTTAACACCCCGAGCTAAAGAACCATCGGCCTTTGTCATACCAGATGGTCTTTTCCAATGCCGATTGATGCAATTCAGGCTAAAAAATGCCCCAGCAACTTTCCAGAGACAAATAAACCAAATGGTAGCCAGTGTTCCTAACTGTGTGGTTTACCTTGATGATGTGTTGGTATACAGTGACACTTGGAAGGACCACTTGGAACAACTAGAAGCTCTGTTTACAAAATTACAGTTAGCTATTTGGTGATAAAGCTTGCCAAAAGTGAATTTGCAAAAGTGTGGGTAACCTACCTTGGGCATATAGTAGGACAAGGGCAAGTGTTGCCAAGAACAGCAAAAGTACAAGCAATGGTGGAGTTCCTTGACCCTAAGACTAAATGAGAAATCATGAGGTGTTTGGGGATGTGTGGTTTCTACCACATGTTTGTACCAAATTTTAGCACTATGCTCTAGTGATGGATTTTCTGCAAAAGAAAGCCAAGGTAGTGTGGTCAGGGGAGTGCCAAACATCTTTTGAGAGGCTGAAAGCAATTTTGATCAATGAACCAGTGTTGGCTGCCCCAAATTTCACTAAGCCTTTTAAGGTAGCAATTGATGCTAGTGACCTGGGGGTAGGTATAGTCCTGTTACAAGCAGATGAATTAGGCATAGAAAGGCCAGTGGGATACATTTCCAAAAAGCTAAATCAACACCAAAAGAGATACTCTACAGTGGAAAAAGAAACCCTGGGCTTACTACAAGCTCTTAAACATTTTGACATATTTGTTTGCCATGACTGTAGAGAGACACTGGCATATACTGATTATAACCTCGAGCCTTTGTGGAAAAATGCAAAACCCAGAATTCCAGACTATTTCAATGGAGTTTACTATTGCAGCCCTATCACTTAAAGATTATCTATATTGTGGGGAAAAACAATGTAATTATTGATGCTTTGTCTGGAATTTAACTTTGCTTTGAGTTATCTGAGTACAAAGATGGTGCAGGGCATAGTTGTATTAGTCACAGGTAAACAGTGAATGAGAAGGAGTGTATAAATGTGGTTTATTATTTTTTCATATTCTGTTTTTTTGTCCACGGTTTGTAATGAAACACATTTAAAAATTGGTGTTTCATTCCTCCAAGGGTGAAGTTGTTATGCAGATGCTTCCATTATTAATATTTTTTTAGGACTTGTGTGTAAGTATATTTGAGGAGATGCTGGACTTGTTTTTTTTTTAAAAGGGTAATTGGAAGGACACTTGGGGCTTTGTTTAAAAACAATTACTTACTGGAAGCCACATGTCTTAAGCTAAGTAAACAGCAGGAGCCTTGCTGACAGAGAAGTCAATGTATGGGTTTATGACTCAAGAGTTTTTGGTTTCATTTTTGGATATTGTTTGGAGTTCAGTTGGGTTGTAAGCCTGCTAAGAGAGAGAGGCAGCTAGCTCATCCTGTTCCACCTCTTTGAGCATTTCTCCTCAGTAACTTCTGCAAGTCTTTCTCTTGACATCTCCTGAACGAACTGTTTCTGAAAAGATCCCAGTGACAACCGCATGTGTCTAGTGACACCCGTCTACCTGTATGCAGATGCAAGACCAACTAGAACATTCCATATCTTATCCTTTTTCTTCAAGAATTCGCAAGTATTTGGCCAAAGTATGTTTTTGTTTCTTTGTAAAGTTGATCTCTGCAGAGAAAGCTTCTATATGTTTTCTTTAACTGGTGTGTGTGTGTGCATGTGTGTTGGTTTATTTAGAAAGGAATATATTTATACTTTCATATTTCAACCTGTGTATTAATAAGCTTTGCATCTTCATTGAATCAGTCTTGTTTTATAAGAAATTAATCATTTTGTTGTTTATGAAAGAAACCTAGTTGGCAGATTTTTATTCTGAAACTAAAATAGATAAGTATATAATTGGCCGTATCGGTAACTGGTTAAAACATTTAAATATATGTCGTGACCCTTAGAGAAGTGGAACTAGAGAAAGACAGTGCACTCCTCCATCCTCGCTCATAACACAGACAATCTGTCCCTTGATGCGGAACTCGTTATACGCATAGGGAAAGCAGCTACCACCTTTGGGTGACTTGCACAACGTACATGGGATATCACCAAGCTGACCCTTCGGACCAAGTTGATGGCTTATCAAGCCATGTGTTCTCAGCACTTTGCTGTACAGTTGTGAACCATAGGTAACTTACAGCTGCCAGGAAAAGAAGCTCAATAATTTCCATCTTCGGTACATTATGGGTATATCCTGGCAGGACAAAATCACAAATGAGGCAGACCTCTCAAATGTAGAGCTCCCAAGCGTGTTTGCATTAATCAAACAGAGGTGGCTTTGGTGGATCAGACATGTCCGCAGGCTGGAAGACGGTCGCATTCCCAAGGATCTTCTGTATACTGAGGTAGCCAGGGCCAGATGACCAGGTGGGTGCCCAAAGTTCCACTTCAAGGATGCTTGCCAGTGTGACATGAAAGCTCTAAATGTCGACTATCACACTTGGGAGTCACTAGCTGGCAAAAGAGGGAAATGGCAACACATCCTGTGGACAGGTGTGCACTCCCACAATGATCAGTTGTACAGCAGCTTGGCAACAGGCGCCAACATCGAAAACAACAACTCACAGTATCACTTGGCAGCTTCACGTACATACGAACATAAGAATTAGGAGCAGGAGTAGGCCACTCAGCCTCTTGAGCCAGCTCCGCCATTCAGTAAGATCATGGCTGATCTGAGTATAAACTCAACTCCACATTCCTGCCTACCCCCGATAACCTTTCACCCCCTTTCTTATCACGTGCAGCACTTGTGGCAGAACCTGCCTCCCAAGGATTGGTCTTCACAGCCATTAACAAAGGTGCACCAAGAGAAGTCACCCCACCTAAATGGATTGTTTGCTGCATGCCTATCATATTTTGTAGATGTAGGGATGCCAACCCAATGCAACCAGCACTAGCTGCATTGTTCCTTGGCTGCATGCATCAGCAGGAGGTCCATTATTGTGAGTCGATAGCGCTACTTAAAGGCAGCCTGCTCCTTTTAAAGGTGCATTGTGAATGCAAGAAGTGGTGGGTGCTTTTAAAAAGTGAATGTATGCTGTGATATTTTGAGGAATGGCTGAACATGCGAGAAAGTGAGCACCAAGGTTTTCTGAAACAAAAACAAGAAATGCTGGAATCACTCAGCAGGTCTGGCAGCATCTGTGGAAAGAGAAGCAGAGTTAACGTTTTGGGTCAGTGACCCTTCTTCGAATACAGCATCCGCAGTATTTTGCTTTTATATTACCAAGGTTTTCTGACAAGGTTTTCAAGTGAAATCATGTTGCAAGATGTGGAAAGAAGGAGAGACATCCTGGCCAGGATTTTATGAGTCCTGCAGCATTCCCAACGGCGGGACCAGAAGTTAGCGTAACTTCCGCTTCTGCCATTTTTCCCATATCTCACACAATTCCTAATTTAAATGAATGGTGCAGCGTCAGGCATGGGAGACACAAACGATCATGCGGCAGGGATGCCATCACTGGGTCAAGCACCGGTAGCACCACGGATATACAGCATTCTGTGTTTAAAGCCTTAAGGAATAGCAGCCTTTGTGTTTTGCATGTCTCTTCAGAGTTAGCAAAATTAAATCTGTTTCTTATTTGTAAGTGCTCTTTCCTTCCTTAATTTGTCAAACCCAGCACCAACTCCCTTTTTTACCCCGTGCAGCAAAAGCAAAGCAAACATCAGTCAGCAGGCAGCATCTAGCCCCATGGTTAAGTGATCCCTACCTGTAGTTTCTCCTCCAGGTCATCTGGGAAAGGTGGGAGGTCTTCTTCCCTGCAGATGACATCAGAAGACCCTCCTGCCTCACCAAGGTGGCCTGGATGGAGGTAGCAGAGGAAGTCTTGAACTTGAAGTGGGGTGATGCATAGAACCTGGGTTCAGCGTCGGAAATGTATCAATGACTTGCTCAGACCGGCGAGGGTAAATGGTCTTGGCAAAGCTGTTCCATTGTTTTCCTCCTGGCTCCGTGTCTTTAAGACGGAGGGATAGACAAGGCATGCAGTGGGTTGAGTGATCAGCCTTGGTGTCATGCACTAAATGATTGTATGCAAAGTTGATGATTGGCACTGTTTATGTGCTTGGTTATGTCTTGCAAAAGCCACACTGGAATGAGTGATGTCGATGTATGTATGCAATGGTTGTGAAGCATCTTTTGACATGTCATTAAATCTGCACTGTCTCCTGCAGGATAAACATACCCACAACCAGTGCGGGTGTGCTAAAACAGGTGGAGATGTCCCAGACATCCGGATGCTGACACCCACCGAGGAGGAGGCGTCAGAAATTGCAAGAGAGGAGGGAGGCAGGGTGATCGCATTTGGCAAGGCAGGATCCTCAAGGCTTAAGGATGAACTGTTATCTTCACTCTTGCAGCCATATGTGCACACCAAAGGAAAGTGTGTGAACTCACATCAGGCGCAGCTGATGCATCATGTGCCTCTGTGTCTCCACTGTAGGTGCCTGCACTCGAGTTGCAGAATGCTGAGAGGCCCAAGAATCCTCCTCTGGGAAGGAAGATGAAGTCATTGCCCCAGAGGTGCACCGTCACCTGCCTGTTCTTCCACCTCCACCACCACAGAAACATTCACACAGTCCGCGGGGGGATTAAGATTAGAATCTGGGTCACAAACTTGTGGTCACAACACAGACACATCCCACCAGCTGAGGGAACATGTGCCAGCTGGGTCCCCTGACAATTAGAGGACTTCTGGGGACCAGGCCCCTGCTCAGCCCCACAATCATGATCATCCTGTGTTGCTACGAGAAGACTGCTGGATGTGCAGCAAAGCCATGTGGAAAATATGTCGGAGATACCTGAGGTCATGCATGGCCTTGCATGTGCTATGGAGAAGTCCATGCCATGTCCCAGTCATATAAGCGTATGGATTCCTCAGTCGAGAGTCTGTTGAGCTCAGCGACGAGTCTGGTTGAGCACCCAAGCCATAAGCGATTTGACTCCATCGCTGTTGCCATGGGTTCCATGCAGCAGAGTCTAAGTAAGAAGGGGCAAGAAACCCGGACCTCCCCACAGGTGCTCCTTCCTCTCAGGGAGACAGGCAGGTGCCATCGTGCACACAGATGGAAGCCGAGTGCATGCCAGCTGCCACCAGGGCCTTCCGCTCAGGACGCCTCCCAGAGTAAGTGGCGTCTCTTCCCCACGCCTCTCCTGCCGCACATTGACCACATTACCTCCCACATGGGGGATACTCAATCATTATTGCTTGAGCCATCAAGGTCCCATCCCTCTAGAGAATGCCCACAATGGTCATCCACAGCAACAGAGCAGTGCACTGAGCAGACAGCCTCCACCTCAGCTGCTAATGTCAGGGTTGCACCTAGACATTGTGGTAGAAAATGTAAGAAGAAACAGTTTTGAGCACAAAGGTGGCACGGGTGCTGTAAATATTGTGCACATACTGCAGAATTTTCAATAAATTTTTATTTACTTTAGTATTTGATGCACTCTCTTAAATCATTTACTTGGTTTCATCTGGAAAGGAAAATGTTTAATGGAGGCATATGGTAGGAACGCATTGATGCTTGCAATGCATTTCAGGAAGTGTCCAGTGTCCATTTTTCATTTTGATGTTCGCCTTCAATCCTCAATGGTGGCTGTTTCTCGTTTGCGTTTCTTTCAACTGTAAAACTACCAACATGCCTTCCATTCATGGTTCTGCAGTCACACCTTTACTTTCCTTGTATTGTTGTGTTCCATGTTCCCTCGTAGCCCAGAGAAGATTAGATCTGCCGGTCACATCAAAGTACTGCAATGTTGTAGCTTTCTATGTTTGCGGGTTAATGCCTTGATGCAGTACAATGTTTTCAATGGAGATACAGGTCGCTTTTAATAAAGTGGATAGCATACAGGCCGTTAGGTACATCTCCACTGCAGGTTCATATGCGGTTGTCAGAAGGGCCCTTCTTTTTGATTACAGCAATGATTAAAACCTCAAGGGTATGTGAACATATTTGGAGGATGTTTTCTCCTCCCAAAGTTCCTTTTTGAATTGGCTTATCATTGGCTGAAACATGCAAATATTAGGTTTTCCCTGCTGTCCCTTGCATGTCACTGCAAGGCCCTTACATCTTTAACAACATTCTTTGCATTGTTGTCCTGCTCCTCACCCTCTTCATAGTCATCCTCATCTGGGGGGGACTGGTGTTCCTCCTGTTCCTGCACCTGCAGAAAGTTGCCATGTCTAATTACCAGGTTGTGTAATGCACAGAAGACAATGATTATTCATTGGTGTGTACTGAAGAGCCCCTCCAGACAGCAGAATTGCATTTTCAGTGTGCCAATGATGGCTCTAGTGGATGCAGCATTGCACCTCTCTTCAGCAGTGCTTTGAGGATGACGCACTGGTGTAATCAGCCATGTGCAAAGTGGGTATCCTTGTCACCCAGGATCCATCCATCCACTTCAACTGGTTCCTCAAAAACTCCTGGCAGCTGTGATTTCCTCAAAATGTATGAGTCATGACAGCTCCCTGGGAAATGTCAGCAAACCTGCATTATTCTTCTCCTGTGGTTGCAAACCAGTTGTACATTCAAAGAGTGGAAGGCTTTGCGATTCACATATGCAGCAGGCTGGCCCCAGGGAGTTCGAATGGCCTTATGAGTACAGTTGATCAGCCCTTGCACTCTAGGGAACCCAGCAATGGCGCCGAAGGCCGCAGACCTTGCTGCCTGGCTGTCCTCGTCTTCAAGTAAGTAGATGAAATCATTGACACGACAAAATAGGGCATTGGTCACCTCTTTGATTTACCTATAGGTAGCAGACTGTGATATGCCACATATGTCACCCATTGATCCCTGGAAGGCACCGCTACAAATAAATTGAGTGCAGCAGTCACCTTGAGGGCAACTGGATTCCCACCAAATCCAAATGGTTGCAAGTCATGCTGCAGGATCCTACAAATTTCTGTGACCATTTCACGTGTCATCCTTAGGCATCTCTGGAATTGCCTCTCTGACATTTAAAGGTATTTGTGCTTGTCCTGAGGATGCAATGATATGCCAGCGCACATCTTCATAATGCCATTCCTGGATGTTGTCATTCACAGCACACTAGCATCCTCACCTTTTTGTTCTGCCTGTTGCTGGCATTCAGGCATCATGCATTGACGAAAACAGCACTCTTTAGTCACTCTTCTTCCTATGGTATTAGACAAATTGAGTGTGTGTGACCCATGTCGCTGCAGCTTTGCAAATAATGAAATGTGCACAGAATTCCAATTCAGCTGGGTCTGCAACGTTAACAGCACTCATCCCTCCCTTTAGGCCACTCATGACCATCTGTTGACTGTAATGCTCAAATCAACCAACGACCCCACAGCCGCCTACATCCAGATTGAGCAACAATAACAACCACTACACACCCTGGACGCTTCCCTCCTCCCTCCCCTGCTTCTGCATGCACCCGATCACCCCACCCTTTGCCCTCCTTGAGTACCCTCCCATGCTCCTCCATGTACACCCACTCCATGCCTTTGTCATCATCCCCTGAGAAGAATTGCCCTTGCTGGTGCCGAGCCAAACACCCATTCCAATGTTGGAGTTCCTTGTGCCGATGTGTTCGAGAAAGAAAAACACTGACCTCAGATACAACTGTATAAAGCTGACTGTTGCAAGCCACATTTAAACAAACATGAACCGGATGGCACGGGAATACCACTCGCCATTAACTTAATCTGGTATGTAGGACTTAATTTGGATTAAGTGTAGGGTAATGAATATTCATGGTATGGTAATGCATGCAAAGCTGCAATCTGCCACCGTCCTGGCGGGGGGGGTGGGGGAGGTGATGCAGGGTGGTGGAAACCTCGGACTGCGGCAGACACACTGCTGACTTAATTTTCCTGAAAATCCTGCCATCAGAAATCCGAAAAAACAACTCACACCTGTTTAAATCACCCTGACGCCAACAAAGCCGCTCTTTCAGGGCCCATAAAATTCTGCTCCCTGTATTTACAGATCCGCAGGAGTCCCTCCAGGCATATGCTCGAGAAATTGGGAAGAAATAGTGGTGGAGATTGATGCCAGGAGTGTAGCTCCAAGAACATGGATGCAGTGCAGGAAGGAGTGAATGCATCCCCGATTTGCCATTCAGCAATAGTCCCACACCTTACCTTGCTGAAATAAAAGTCACCACAAAACAACTATTCCAAACCAACTTTATCAAACAAACTATCCAATATTCCATACAAAAGGCAATGAATCATCCTTGAGCACTCACTTAGTACCTGTCTTCTGTGTGCCTTTGCCTGTCCTGGTGCTCCTAAGCAGTGCTACCCCAATGGCTGCATCCTGAGTGATAGAAGACTGCTGACTTTCAATGGGGGAGAGTGCAGGTGGCCTTGCAGGACAACCTCATGCAGCTCTAGCCCAAGAAGGCCCAGGCTGCACCACCTTGGCATTGGCGGCAGAAGTCTGGGCTGGCTGACGGGCAACAGCAAGGGCACTGGTGGAGCAGCAGCAGTGGGAGGACAAGTGCTCTCATCCTAAGAGAGGACAGCAGGTTCGTACTCCATGTGCTATTCCCTGGGGCTGTGCCTCAGCAATCCTCACAATGTGTTGGAAGACAGGTTGCTGGACTGCTGTGAGATCCTGCAAGCCCCTTTGAACACTGGTGTCTGCAGCCTGGATGGCAGCAACCTAAGCCTGCATGGCAATGAGCTGAGCTTGCATCACCTCAGTCTGAGCTTCCACTCCAAAAAACCGGGCAACTTTGGGTCAGGTGGGAGGTTAAAGTGTGAAAAATCTGAATCTTGACCCCATCTACCCACTTCCAGAGGCGGGCCAGGGGTGGGGGTGAGGGGTGGAATGGGGAGCAGGTCATCAACCAGCTCCCAAGAGGCAGGTTGCCAATTTAAATATTACAATGAGGCTGCGTGCCTCATATTTATCCAACCATTTCAATTTTAACTCTAGCCGATCATGTTTCCTGGACCTCCCACCCACCTGTACCACTAATGCCTCCAGCATCTGTCAGTCTAGATTTTTCTGTGTGCCCTGGTTTTCATTTTCCAAGATTCTCCAATGCAGCAATCTTTATTTCCACCTTCCATTTAAGAGGCAGCCTGCCTTTAAGAAACAGTGGGCTGCCTGAACCACGTATTGGTAGATAAAGCTGCCAACATCACCTGCTGTGTGCAAACCATGTGGCAGCATTGAGAAGAGGAGACCAATGCTAGAGGCACAAGTTCGTGCCATGAAATCATGCAGATGAACTGCGTTCGTGTTCTTAACCACCTTGCCCTGAACGGGCATGGGCATGCCACGAACCATAGCCCCAGCGCCCAAAAATGGGAGCAATTGGTTTCTGGGCCTCCTAAGTTTGGAGCAACTGTAAACTGTAGAGTTGAGGTAGAGATCAGCCAAATTCTAGTAGAATGATGGAAGAGGCTTGAGGGGCTGAATGGCCTACTCCTGTTTCTGTGTTCCTTTTTTCTTACATTTGAATGAAACTGTTCATATGACTCACATACCCATAACATTGTCTTTGTTCCCTCCAAAGGAAAAGATAGTGTTCAACTATTTCTTCATGGGGGAATTTCACTGTGTGCAACTAAACAAGCTCTTCTGTGTTTTGCACCACATAGAGTGCCTTCCTGGAAGAGGGTTGGCCATGCCAATGACCATCCAGGCACTTACACAGGGGAATTAGATGTTGGAACCACAGCCTCAACTGTTACACTATTGTGTAATGTTAATGTGTAAGCACTTGGCAAATGACAATAACTAAAAAGAAGTATTCAGTGATTCAGCAAGGCTGTCCCTGGATGCTGCTCTGAGTACTATAAAGAATGAAGACCTGGCAGAACAGAGAAATGACCACCTTTGACTGAGGGGGCCTAGGAATTGCATCAAATTGAAAAGCACATTTTACTAATTCACATCTCCTAAGTGATGCGCATGTAGAATGTGTGTTCCCTGTGTATTTTTTTTTGGAGGGGTAGTAATATCTACTAAGGTGCATCTTCCTTAAATACTGCCTGACTCAGTTTTTCTCCATTCTCTGCTGCACTTATCCTCCAGGATGACGGAATTCAAGGGAATGCCTTACCTGCTCCTGAGAAGCACTAACTAATGCAGTCAGGGTGGTGGGGGTGGGATGATTGAAGGGGGATATCAAAACCTCCCAGTGGTCCCACACAGAAACATTCAGAAGCAAGACCGAGGCTATGTAGGCAGAATGCCAAAACATTCTTCCAGCTACAATAATCGCTTCTCAAATTCACCATACCTTTTTTGGCTCAGAAACTTCTCACCCACCTGTCACAGCTGATGCTGGCAGTAGCTGCAGCTTACCTCTCTCATTTAGCTTACCTCTAATGAACTGCAAGTATAAAATCAGAAAATATTGGTGGGGGGGGGGGGGTGGGGGGGGGGGTCACGGCAGCACTGACCTTCTTTACCATATATTAAAGTAAGTTGGCAGGGGACTTAGTGGGCAGATTGGAGTAAGGAGAAGTCATGTTTGAATCGATTTTGGGCAAAAACTGCCAGAAATGACATCCACCTCAATTTGCTGCCCAAGAAGAAAAAGATGATTTCCCCCTCCCCGATCTTACAAAGAACAATGCCAAAAACAGCATGTTAGGGCTATTATGCCTAAATAGGCGAGAATCACAACTTCTCCTGTTCATAACCTAGATTTAATCTAGTTAAATAAAAAAACATTATTTATAGTCAGAATGTTTCAACAGCAACCTCACAAGAGCCCCATTGCACCAGTCAGATGCTTTCAATTCCCACACTGTTTGTCTCAAGAGTTCTTGCCAAAGTGGGTGTCAAATTTTAGTTATGTCATATAAAATTCTGTCTTTTTGGAAAGTGGCGTGTGACTGTGACACTTAGGATCACTATCAGCTGTCAGGGAGGAGAAACATTCATTCCATTTATCAAGGCTGCATTGCATATTAATTTCACATTATCATTTAGCAGACGATTTTAATTGACCAATAAAACTGTTTCAGATGATATTGCTCCTGAACAGTACACAAGGATAATTTAATAGGAGGCTTTTCAATTCAGTGCTGTATAATTATTTCATACAACACACTTCTGCAGTATATGTAGTGGAAAACACTTCACATCTACCTTAGTTGCAGTTGAATTAAAGAATCCAGAGCATTATGACAGGTTTGATAATTCACTGCATGTAAGCATCTGACCCCTTGAATTCATTTACCAGGAAAGTTGAGAGTTCACATATGGAGACAGAATGGCTGCATGGTTTGGAATTTAGCACAGTTCCAACAGTCATTTGGAACAGTTACAAAGTGGCATTTTTTTGTACTGGAAACCTTTTAAACAGCATACTTTTAGTATGTGTTCTGGGTATTGTCAGCCCTAGACACATCAAACAGCAAAACACTTAAGAGTGTCTCAGTTCATAGACATGTCCAACTTCTCTTTATCAGTGTTTGTGCCTTCTTTTCACTTCAGACTAGACAAATAGGTTTCTATTCATTTCAAGAAAATGCAACATGCTCAAGAGTTGCACTTTCAAGCCAGGACACTCTCAACATTGACATATTAGGCTTGTAACATTCACAGTAACCCTAAGTCCATAATCTGTTGTACAAAAACAGAAGACAGCATTGATAAATGTGCCAAATTGCTCTGATGGATAATCAGGCCATCCAGGTCACATCTTCAGGATTTGCTCAGGCTGTGGGTGGTTCTTTGTACACTGATAAACAAGTGAAACCTTAACCCTCTGAGGGAAAAAAGTTATCTTTTGCAGTGAGGTTTATCACATGTTCAGTGCCAAAGCAGGAAAATCTGTATTAAAAGTAAATGTCAGCCTTACCCTACACTCCTATCATGTCCAATTACCCTGTATTAAGAAAGAGAGAATAAGATTAGAAAAGCTCTTTTTGTGAATAATATGCCACATGCAATCATACTCATTTATGGTTGCAGAGCAGGAGAGGCAACTGGGGGTCATAGTGATGAAACATTGAAGGTATACAAACAGTATCACATTGTCGTAAGGGAAACAAATTGTTTCGTCTTTGTGTTGTTTTCTGGTTCCCAGATGTTGGAAAGAATCACACTTTGATACTTGGAAAAGGCTGGAGTCAGTCTGGTTTATTACAGCACCATGCTTTGTACTGTGGAACCTGATTCCACTGGTTCTTGTGTTACACATTACATGACTCCACAGTGCAGCTGTGAATGTGGCCCCCCTACTGGAACACTTACACATAACAACTAGTTCCTAGCTAATTAGTTCCTAACACTTTACAGATAGTATGACAATATATATATATATATATAACATCCCTCTTTCTTTAAAACATAATGCCCCTATATCAATATAACTGTCAATATAAATAAAAAAGATTATCATCCGACTTGTGGAAATAATCTGAACCCCTTTTAAGAGTCGGTTAAGGGTGTATTTTTTATATTATTCACGGTATCACTTGGGTGGTAAGCTGTTGTGCCTCCATCATGTAGATTTGGCATTTGTTGCTCTCAGTTGTGTGTTGGCATGCTGTACAGGCGATGTTGTGTCACTTGCTGGTGATCTTGTTAATGTTGTCTCACTGAATAGTGATGTTTCTGGTGTTGTTGATGGTCTTTTCTGTTGTTCCAGCTCAGGTGTAGGTCGAATATGGATTCTGTTCCTTCTCATTTGATTACCGGTTTCGATCTCAATGATATATGATCTTGGAGTCTCAGCTTCACGAACAACTTTTGCTGGGCTCCAGGTTTTCATGACTGGATCCTGTACATGGACAGTTTGTCCTTTCAACAGCTCGGGTAGGGATTTATCATAATGTTGAAGTGTTGCTTTCCTCTTACCTGTGCTTCAGTGAGTTGTTGTCTCACTTCATCCTGGTCACTTGAAGGATGTATTTTGCTTGGTAGAGTTGTCTGATATTTTCTTACATTGAACAGCTCTGCAGGTGATTTCATATCAACCTTGAGAGGTGTGGATCAGAGTGACAATAAGGCCAGGTTTGGGTCTTCCTTCATCTCTCGGCATTTCCCAAGTGTTCTTAACAATATATACATATATAACACAAATAGTGTGCTGGAACGTATTGCTGGGACAGTACAATATAAAACTTGGACCACAAAATTTATGAAAGACCTTGATGCTATTACAGGAGTGTGTCCTGTTTTGGTTTCCTCAAACAATGGAGATGTTGAAGCCCTGGAGAACATTCAGAGGAGAAAAAACAGAATAATGCCTCATCTTCAAGCTTCTTAATTATTAGGATACATTGTGGTTTTTTTAATGGAGAAACATCAGCTAGGAATTTCTTCACAGCTGCTCCCACTTTTTCAGTGTGCATCAGAAACTCAAGGCTGGATTTTGTAGTCGCACCGCCGAGAGCCGCGGTGAGGGAGCAAAATGTCGGCTGATCCGCACATGACCCTCACGGCTGCACCGCCGCGATTAACTGGCGGGCGGCCACTTACCATAATGACGACAGCCATCTCCGCAAATCATGTGGCAGGGACAGCATTGGTGACACTGTAAATGGCATCCACCTGATGTTGGATCTGGTGCTGGCACCATCTTTAAAAGGCTGCCAGCCTTGCATTCACTCAACTTGCATCCACAAGCATTTTGTTGCAGCAACATTTCTTCGTTGTATATTCATTCTGCATCTCAGCAAACATTCCCCCTGGGCACCATAACCAACAGGACCGACGTAAGAGCAAGAGTGGCCCCACGGTTCAGTGATGCCACTCTGCTGATTTTCCTCCAGGCTGCAAGGGAATGGCGGCAGGTCCTCTTCCCCAGTGATGGCAAGAAGAGGTCCTCCCGCCTGACCAAGCAAACCTGGAAGGAGATCGCAGAGGAGGTCAGCAGCCGCGGGGTCACCCATCATAACTGGTCCAGTGCAGGAAGAGGGTCAATGACCTCCTAAGCTCAGCCAAGGTAAGTTGCATGATTCCACATAGCTTGCTACAATCTGCTTGCCCACATGATTAAAGATGCACAGTTGACACAGCCATTCAAATGGTAGGAAGGTTAGAACGTAATGATGGCAGATTACTGACTGCATAAGTGAGACCAATCCCCCTCATTTCTATCATAGCCCACTTTAGACCCATGACAGATAGAGTCAGCGTGAGAGCAGCGGCATCCCCCATCTGCAGAAGAGGGGCCCATGTTAGCATTGAAGTGTTGTACAGACATTTGGAACTTAACAGTGACTGCATTCTTTATCTTTCAGGAGAAGAGGGCCCACAAGAGCAGGGATGTGTTCAGGACCAATTGTGGGGTGGCCGACCTGAGGCCTCTGTCACAGGCCGAAGAGGAGGCGCTGGAGTCAGCCGGGAGCCAAGGAGCACGTGCCATTTCGGACTCGAACTCAAGGTACCAGTTGAAGACAGTGATTAATGCCAACCAAAGAATGAATCAAAATTACATTTCATATGCAAACGCTATGCTATCATCATTGCGGCTTGTGTATCATAACACCTAAATGTCTGTTCTTTACATTGTATCGTTCAGAGCAGCTCTTGCAAGTCCTTGCAGACACCAAGGGAACAATGACAACCCCTGAGGAAGAGCTACACTTAGTGGATGCACCATCCAATGACACTCCTGCACCTTCCACCATTGCCGATACTCTCATCTCGGTGGCCATCCGATCAACATTAGATTTGGGGTCACAAGCTGGTGAGAGCACTACACACGTGCCCGAGACAGCCGAGGCCTCTGACAGTCGGAGGACTGTGGGTGGCCAGGCCCATGCTGAGCCCTAGGTTGATGATGAGCCTCTTGTGTTGACAGCACAGGGCATGCTGGAGTTGCAGGGAGAGGTAAGGTAACATCTAGTGGTGATGCCAGCGATAATGCGCAACCTTGAGGCCGACGATGGCATGTGAGCGCATGGCTTCATCCATGGAGAGGTTGATGATCCTTATGGAGAGCCACATTCCACAGATGCGCCATGACCTGCAACCCCTTCAAATCAGTCATGGCAAGATGAGAGAAGGACCAGGAGCAGAGAGAATGTTCCCACTTCTAGTCCTTCGCTGGAGAGCAGTGAGGTTCCAACAAACCTTGAAAGGGAGGAGGCGAGGCTGTGCTCCACATCTGGGGTCTCTCCTCAGGGCAATTTGAGTGTGGATACTGGCTCCTCAGCCCCTCAGCCAGTGAGTCCTGCTCAAGCAGCCGCGACGCCTGAGGACAGTCCTGCACTGGTGCAAGAGGCCTTCAGGCAGCTGGGGCCCTCCAGGCCTCAAGCACCCAGAGGACGACCGCTAAGGGATGTCCTGACCAGCAACCTGCCTCCAGTCCAGCTGCTAACTCAAAGGTAACACTGCGAAACCGCACCTGCAAACATATTAAAAATACACTAAAATAAAAGCAAAATACTGCGGATGCTGGAAATCTGAAATAAAAACAAGAAATGCTAGAAGCACTCAGCAGGTCTGGCAGCATCTGTGCAGAGAGAAGCAGAGTTAACGTTTCAGGTCAGTGACCTTTCATCAGAACTGGCAAATATTAGAAATTTGATAGGTTTTAAGAAAGTGAAGCGGGAGTGGGGCAAGAGATAACAAAGGAGAAGGTGTAGACAGGACAAAGTCGCAGAGAATAACCGACCAGAAGGTCATGGAGCAAAGGTTATGTTAACGGTATAAAAACAAGAAATGCTGGAACCACTCAGCAGGTCTGGCAGCATCTGCGGAAAGAGAAGCAGAGTTAACGTTTCGGGTCAGTGACTCTTCATCGGAACTGACAAATATTAGAAAAGTCACAGGTTATAAGCAAGTGAGGTGGGGGTGGGGCAAGAGATAACAAAGGAGGTCTGGATTGGACCAGGCCACATAGCTGACCAAAATGTCACGGAGCAAATGCAAACAATATGTTAATGATGTGTTGAAAGACAAAGCATTAGTACAGATTAGCTGTTAATACACTGAATATTGAACAGCAGCAAGTGCAAACCTGAAAAAAAACAGTGGGTAAGCAAACTGAACAAACTAAGATGAAATGAAAAAAATGCAAAAAAAAAAGATTGTAAAAAATGTAAAAAAGAATGTAAAAAAAAAAGAAAAGAAAAAAATAACTAAAAATGAAAGTAAAATGGGGGGCTGTCATGCTCTGAAATTATTGAACTCAATGTTCAGTCCGGCAGGCTGTAGTGTGCCTAATCGGTAGATGAGATGCTGTTCCTCGAGCTTGCGTTGATGTTCACTGGAACACTGCAGCAATCCCAGGACAGAGATGTGAGCATGAGAGCAGGGGGGAGTGTTGAAATGGCAAGCAACCGGAAGCTCAGGGTCCTGCTTGCGGACTGAGCGGAGATGTTCCACAAAGCGGTCACCCAGTCTGCGCTTGGTCTCCCCAATGTAGAGGAGACCACACTGTGAGCAGCGAATACAGTATACTCCATTGAAAGAAGTATAAGTAAATCGCTGCTTCACCTGAAAGGAGTGTTTGGGGCCTGGGATAGTGAGGAGAGAGGAGGTAAATGGGCAGGTATTACACCTCTTGCGATTGCAGGGGAAGGTGCCATGGGACGGGGACGAGGTGGTGGGGGTAATGGAGGAGTGGACCAGGGTGTCGCGGAGGGAACGATCCCTTCGGAATGCTGACAGGGGAAGGGAGGGGAAGATGCGACTGGTAGTGGCATCACGCTGGAGGTGGCGGAAATGGTGGAGGATGATCCTTTGGATATGGAGGCTGGTGGGGTGAAAAGTGAGGACAAGGGGAACCCTGTCATGGTTCTGGGAGGGAGGGGAAGGGGTGAGGGTAGAGGTGCGGGGAATGGGCCGGACACGGTTGAGGGCCCTGTCAACCACAGTGCGGTGAAATCCTCGGTTGAGGAAAAAGGAGGTCATATCAGAAGCACCGTCATGGAAGGTAGCATCATCAGAGCAGATGCGTCGGAGACGGAGAAACTGGGAGAATGGAATGGAGTCCTTACAGGAGGTAGGGTGTGAAGAAGTGTATCGAGGTAGCTGTGGGAGTCAGTGGGCTTATAATGGATATTATTAGACAACCTACAGTGGCGCAGTGGTTAGCACTGCAGCCTCACAGCTCCAGGGACCCCGGTTCGATTCTGGGTACTGCCTGTGTGGAGTTTGCAAGTTCTCCTTGTGTCTGTGTGGGTTTTCTCCGGGTGCTCCGGTTTCCTCCCACAAGCCAAAAGACTTGCAGGTTGGTAGGTAAATTGACCATTATAAATTGTCACTAGTATAGGTAGGTGGTAGGGAAATATAGGGACAGGTGGGGATGTTTGGTAGGAATATGGGATTAGTGTAGGATTAGTATAAATGGGTGGTTGATGGTCGGCACAGACTTGGTGGGCCGAAGGGCCTGTTTCAGTGCTGTATCTCTAATCTAATCTATCCCCAGAGATGGAGACAGAGAAGTTGAGGAAGGGAAGGGAAGTGTCAGAGATGGACCATGTAAAGGTGAGAGAAGGGTGGAAATTGGAAGCAAAGTTGATAAGGTTTTCCAGTTCGGGGCGGGAGCAGGAAACGGCACTGATACAGTCATCGATGTACCGGAAAAAGAGTTGGGGGAGGGGGCCTGAGTAGGACTGGAACAAAGAATGCTCGACATATCCCACAAAAAGACAGGCATAACTAGGACCCATGCTGGTACCCATAGCAACACCTTTTACTTGAAGGAAGTGCGTGGAGTTGAAGGAGAAGTTGTTCAATGTGAGAACAAGTTCAGCCAGGCGGAGGAGGGTGGTGGTGGATGGGGACTGTTGGGCCTCTGTTCCAGGAAGAAGCGGAGAGCCCTCAAACCATCCTGGTGGGGGATGGAGGTGTAGAGCGATTGGACGTCCATAGTGAAGAGGAGGCGGTTGGGACCAGGAAACTGGAAATTGTCAAAATGACGTAGGGCGTCAGAAGAGTCACGGATGTAGGTGGGAAGAGACTGGACCAGCGGAGAAAAGATAGTCCAGATAGGAAGAAATAGGTTCAGTGGGGCAGGAGCAGGCTGACACAATGGGTCTGCCGGGACAGTCCCGTTTGTGGATTTTGGGAAGGAGGTAGTAGCGGGCTGTCCAGGGTTGCGGGACTATGAGGTTGGAAGCTGTAGGGGGAAGATCTCCAGAGGAGATGAGGTCAGTGACAGTCCTTTGGACGGTGGCTTGATGTTCGGTGGTGGGGTCATGGTCCAGAGGGAGGTAGGAAGAAGTGTCCGTGAGTTGGCGTTGAGCTTCTGCAAGGTAGACGTCGGTACGCCATACGACAACAGCACCACCCTTGTCTGCAGGTTTGATGACCATGTCGGGGTTAGACCTGAGAGAACGGAGTGCCTCAAGTTCAGAGGGGGACAGGTTAGAGTGAGTGAGGGGGGAAGAGAAATTGAGCCGACCAATGTCTCGCCGACAGTTTTCAATGAATCGAGCAAGAGCGGGTAAAGGGCCAGGGGGAGGGGTCCAGGTAGAGGGAGAATGCTGGAGGTGGGTGAATGGGTCTGCTGGTCGGGGGGAGGACTCCTGGTCAAAGAAGTGAGCCCAGAGGTGGAGGCGACGGAAGAAGAGCTCAACGTCATGCCGAGCGCGAAATTCATTGAGGTGGGGGCGTAAGGGGATAAAACTGAGACCTTTGCTGAGTAGAGAACGCTCAGCATCAGAGAGGGGGAGGTCAGAGGGTATAGTGAATACACGGCAAGGGGTCAGATCAGAAGGGGTGGGGTCAGAGGGAAGTGAAGCGGAGGGAGGATCTGGAGGGGCATTGGTCCCCATCAGCTGCTGGAGCTTGCATTCCTTAACACCTGAAAGGAAGAAAAAAAGTTAATGCGTCAGATGAGACGCAAGATGAAATGAAACTGCGGAGTAGAACAGCTTTGAGATAAGGTGAGGCGGTGCTGCTGGAGAGAGAGGTCCAGTGTGTACATGTGGCAGCGCATAGCACTGAGTGTGGATCTCAGGATGCGGCGAGAGTAGCAGTCCGAGGAACGTTGTATTTCTCGGAGATACCTGTGATCCTGGGTGGTTTCAAAGCATGATGGGTGAAACTGCAGTTGGAATCCACGTGGAATAAGTCGGAGCCGGAGACAGTCACTGAGGAAGGAGATGTGGCTGTGAAAACGAGTTTTGGTAGATACCTTATCAAACACCAGGAGGGAAATAGAAAGCAATGAAGGTGAACAAGGTAAAAGAGACAAACGAAAATCCTGTCGGAGAGAAGAGCAGAACTTCTTCAAGGTCGGCATTCCTGGAAGAGAAGTGGCAGTGAATTAAACACTAAAGTAAAAACAAAATACTGCGGATGCTGGAAATCTGAAATAAAAATAAGAAATGCTGGAACCACTCAGCAGGTCTGGCAGCATCTGTGGAAAGAGAAGCAGAGTTAACGTTCTGGGTCAGTGACCCTTCATCGGAACTGACAAATCTGACAAATATTAGAAAAGTCACAGGTTATAAGCAAGTGAGGTGGGGGTGGGGCAAGAGATAACAAAGGAAGTCTAGATTGGACCAGGCCACATAGCTGACCAAAAGGTCACGGAGCAAAGGCAAACAATATGTTCATGATGTGTTGAAAGACAAAGCATTCGTACAGATTATCTGTTAATACACTGAATATTCAACAGCAGCAAGTGCAATCCTGAAAAAAAACATTGGGTAAGCAAACTGAACAAACTCTGGTCGAGTCTTTTCCCACCTACATCCGTAACTCTTCTGACGCCCTACATCATTTTGACAATTTCCAGTTTCCTGGTCCCAACCGCCTCCTCTTCACTATGGACGTCCAATCGCTCGACACCTCCATCCCCCACCAGGATGGTTTGAGGGCTCTCTGCTTCTTCCTGGAACAGAGGCCCAACCAGTCCCCATCCACCACCACCCTCCTCCGCCTGGCTGAACTTATTCTCACATTGAACAACTTCTCCTTCAACTCCACGCACTTCCTTCAAGTAAAAGGTGTTGCTATGGGTACCCGCATGGGTCCAAGTTATGCCTGTCTTTTTGTGGGATATGTCGAGCATTCTTTGTTCCAGTCCTACTCAGGCCCCCTCCCCCAACTCTTTTTCCGGTACATCGATGACTGTATCAGTGCCGTTTCCTGCTCCCGCCCTGAACTGGAAAACCTTATCAACTTTGCGTCCAATTTCCACCCTTCTCTCACCTTTACATGGTCCATCTCTGATACTTCCCTTCCCTTCCTCGACTTCTCTGTCTCCATCTCTGGGGATAGGTTGTCGACCAATATCCATTATAAGCCCACCGACTCCCACAGCTACCTCGACTACACTTCTTCACACCCTACCTCCTGTAAGGACTCCATTCCATTCTCCCAGTTTCTCCGTCTCCGACGCATCTGCTCTGATGATGCTACCTTCCATGACGGTGCTTCTGATATGACCTCCTTTTTCCTCAACCGAGGATTTCCCTGCACTGTGGTTGACAGGGCCCTCAACCGTGTCCGGCCCATTCCCCGCACCTCTACCCTCACCCCTTCCCCTCCCTCCCAGAACCGTGACAGGGTTCCCCTTGTCCTCACTTTTCACCCCACCAGCCTCCATATCCAAAGGATCATCCTCCGCCATTTCCGCCACCTCCAGCGTGATGCCACTGCCAGTCGCATCTTCCCCTCCCTTCCTCTGTCAGCATTCCGAAGGGATCGTTCCCTCCGCGACACCCTGGTCCACTCCTCCATTACCCCCACCACCTCGTCCCCGTCCCATGGCACCTTTCCCTGCAATCGCAGGAGGTGTAATACCTGCCCATTTACCTCCTCTCTCCTCACTATCCCAGGCCCCAAACACTCCTTTCAGGTGAAGCAGCGATTTACTTGTACTTCTTTCAATGTAGTATACTGTATTCGCTGCTCACAGTGTGGTCTCCTCTACATTGGGGAGACCAAGAGCCGACTGGGTGACCGCTTTGCGGAACATCTCCACTCAGTCCGCAAGCAGGATCCTGAGCTTCCGGTTGCTTGCCATTTCAACACTCCCCCCTGCTCTCATGCTCACATCTTTGTCCTGGGATTGCTGCAGTGTTCCAGTGAACATCAACGCAAGCTCGAGGAACAGCATCTCATCTACCGATTAGGCACACTACAGCCTGCCGGACTGAACATTGAGTTCAATAATTTCAGAGCATGACAGCCCCCCATTTTACTTTCATTTTTAGTTATTTTTTTCTTTCTCTTTTTTTTTTACATTCTTTTTTACATTTTTTACAATCTTTTTTTTTGCATTTTTTTCATTTCATCTTAGTTTGTTCAGTTTGCTTACCCACTGTTTTTTTTTCAGGTTTGCACTTGCTGCTGTTCAATATTCAGTGTATTAACAGCTAATCTGTACTAATGCTTTGTCTTTCAACACATTATTAACATATTGTTTGCCTTTGCTCCGTGACCTTTTGGTCAGCTATGTGGCCTGGTCCAATCTAGACCTCCTTTGTTATCTCTTGCCCCACCCCCACCTCACTTGCTTATAACCTGTGACTTTTCTAATATTTGTCAGTTCCGATGAAGGGTCACTGACCCGAAACGTTAACTCTGCTTCTCTTTCCACAGATGCTGCCAGACCTGCTGAGTGGTTCCAGCATTTCTTATTTTTATTTCAGATTTCCAGCATCCGCAGTATTTTGTTTTTATTATGTTAATGGTATGTTGAAAGACAAAGCATTAGTACAGATAGGGTGTTAACGGACTGAAAATTGAATAGCCGCAAGTACAAACATGAAAAAAAAACATTGGGTAGGCACTGTTGGTTCGGACTTGGTTTATAATAAACTGATAATTTTGTTGTTAATTAAAGAAACCTGTTGGTGTGTTTTATTCTGGGAAAAATAGAGTATATGGTTGATCATATCAGTAAGTGGGAAAATTTAAATATATGTTGTGATCTGCAGAGAAGTGTGACTGAATTAACAGTGCACTCCTCCTGCCTCAGTTGCAGCATACATCATAAGCCTTATGGTATTGTCATTGTGAGCACTGACATCATTACTATGCCAATATGTATGAGGTGTAACTGCACAGATGATGTTACATGGGCAATGGCCCAGTTTGTTGCTGCCAGTCATGCTGAAGCGACAGATGTTACAGAGGCAGAGAACATGGTGGTGAGTTGTGTTTTCAAACATATTTATTGAAATTCACGGATTCAGGAAGCGCCCAATTATCAAGCTCTGACTTGCCTCCTTTGCACGCTGCTCACCATGTCTGACCTCCATCACTGCTCTCTGATTTCCCATGCATGCTTGTCCTTGTGTGCCCTTTGTGTTCTCATTGTCAGAGGATGTCTCATGCTCCCATACGTCTTCATCTTGCGAAGCCTCCACCCGCCTCTGTACTGCGATGTTGTGCAGAACGTAGCAGACTACAACGATGCACTGAACCCTATCTGGTTCATACTGTAGGGTTCCACCAGATCTATCAAGGCAGCGGAAGCGTATCATCTTCAGCATACCAATGGCCTGCGCGATGGTCGCTTGGGTGGAGCTGTAGCAGGTGTTGTAACACTCTTCAGCATCATTGGCGGGGTTCCTCGCTGGCGTCAGAAGCCATGTCATCAAGGGGTAGCCCTTATTCCCAAGAATCCACCCCTGAAGGTGAATGGGGGAAGTGAAAAGCAGTGGCACCTGGGACTGCCGCAGTATGTACGATTCATGGCAGCTGCCCAAGAAGCGGGCACACACGTGCAGGAAGCACTTCCTGTGGTCACACACTAGTTGGACATTAATGGAATGAAACCCCTTTTTGTTTATGAAGGCGGCTGGATGGTTTGCGGGAGCCTTGATGGCCACACGCATGCAGACGATGACACCTTGCACCTGTGGGAAACCTGCAATGGCCCTCTCGGACTGACTCTCAGGGTCATTCCTGTAGCGGACATGGTCGCCGGCCCTCCTGAACAGAGGATCGGTCACCTCCTTGATGCAACGATGCACTGTGATTGAGAGACCCCACACGTCGCCGGTGGATCCCTGGAATTATCCAGAGACATAGAAGCTTAGGGCTACAGTAATTATGAGAGCCACAGGCATAGGGTGACTACCAAAGCCCATTGGTTGCAAATCATCATTCCGCATTGCGTATAGCTGTGTGATGACCTCCCTGGTCATCTGCAGTCAACTCTGGGACTGGCGCTCAGACATCTGCAGATTTGTCATCTGAGTCCTATCGACGCGTTGGTTTCTCTGGGCTCCTCTGCGCCTTGGTGGCTGCTGCTGCTCACGTCAGGGAACTGCCTTTTGAGCCGCACCTGCCTCTTAGGCCCGCCTCCGGCGTAGATGCCTCATCACAGCAAGGGGATCCAGGAAAACAGGGTTAATCATACCCATCTCTATCCTCCTGGTAACTTGGATTCCTTCAAAAGGTCAATTACACCTATCTGGGCAGAGATTTGTGTTAATTTCTGCTTCAGCAGTATTCTGGCATGAGCTGAATGGTATGGCCTGACGTTGCCTGCACAGCCTCTGAAAAAGTGCGAGCCATCATGACCATCGGAATACCATTTGAGTTGCCTGCACTGGACCCCTGATAAAAGCAACCTAGTTCTGCACCCCGCCCCAAGCAGTGTATCCACTTGCAGAGATTCGCCCTTGCCCCTCCCACAACGATATACACTTACAGAGTTCACCCCCTTCTCCCCACCTCAATGATTTACAGTTGGAGAGCTCCAACCTGGGGATTAACCTTAGTGGCAGTGTCCGATGTTTCAACAAATTCTGCAGGATAGAAAGACAGAACTTATCTAAACTTTGCAGACACTGAGGGCTCTCGCCTCAGTGGCGCCAGCTTTTCAAGGACGCGAAAGTGAAGGCACATGAGTGCTGCACATCAAGCAGAAGATTGCGAACGGCTGGTAGGATCGTCACAAATTGCATTCTAATTAATGCAAAAAGGTATTTTACATATTTAAATACAGTCCCATCGCAGAGCAGCAGAGGTGCCACCATGGAACTTCGCTGCCTGCAGGAAAATTGGAAAGTGGCATTAAGGCGTCGGGCTCGGTGGTGGGCAATTCTGCTCCGATTCTCTGGCGGCACTGTCCACACCCCTCCCCATTGAAATTGAAAGGAGCACCATTGCATATTGATGACCCCTATCTACAGGAACGAACTAACAAAAGTTCTGGAGACAAGCTGACTCACAAACCAAAATAAAATGAATAGGGGTGGAGTAGCACCATTATAACAGAATGGTCCCCATTCAAACATCAACAGATAGCCATGGTCCATTGTGTGGACACACCAAGGGAGAGGGCAATGTGCCACCAAACAGAAAATCAAAGGTGATTTAGCTTAAAAGGTAGCCCTCTGGAGAGAGAGGGGAGATCGAGAAAAAAATTAAAGCCAGTCCAGCCAAAGGCTGTGAGATTGGACCGCATTAGAAAGAAGCCCTGCTGCTAATTCTACAATTCAACTTGCTGCAGCAGAGAACTGAAAGTAACCAGAACCTCCAATCTGATGTTTTAACCACAGAAATCTTCAACATCTCAGCAAGTTCATGACTGCAAACATCCAGGCCTGTACCTTTGAAAACATTTTTCCTCCTGAGAAGATGCAACAGGCTTTCTGTGAACCATTAACTCTTACCTCCCTTTGAATTTTAATTGCATCCTACCCTTTCTCTCTCTATATCTATTCTTGTGTATGCATGTGTGTGTGAATGTGTGAGTGGGTGAAGGTTGCGAAATTCGGGTTTTTGGCGATGAAATAAATTTTAAAAATGTTTAAACCTATGAGAAAATTTGTCATTTGTCTGTTTATTTGGCCTGAAAACACTCAGAATAACACATCGTTTTTAACGCTGGAAAGTTGGGAAGTGAGGAGTGGAAGTTATCCACACCACTTATCACCTGTCCATAACAATAGAGAGACCACACTTGCCAATGGCACAAACAACATCCTGTGTGACTATGACCAGGGGCTGGATTTAGTGAGCCTGTTTAGAGCAGAAATGGAGGCTTAGTGGGCCGGAGAATAGCGTCGACGCATCTGCCCGGAAATCCAATGTCATGACATCGGTTCCGGATGTAGTCAACGGCAGGAAAGCTCCAAGGTGGCAGCGTTGTCTCGACGCAATGGGACTGCAATTTAAATTATTGAACAGATAATATGTTTGCTTGAAATTGGCAGTGATTTATTGGGGGGGCTTGGAATTAAGTGAATGATGGGCAGCCCTCACATGCTATCGATCTCCAGCTGTTGAAAGCTGGCAACACCGAGGCAAGACCTCAGTGTCACAACAGGAAGGCAGCCATGACAAGCACTGGACAGGGGAAGAGGGGGGGTGTGGAGGCCATTGACAGCCTGTAAATCTATGAATTCTGCATATTCTTCCAATATCTCTCCTCAGCAATCCACTGTCCTGTGCTGATTTCACTCTTTTCTGACTGAGCATTCTGGCCAATATCTCCCTTTTTCTGATCACATGATCAACTCTGTTGGACAGTAGGGTTCCACCTTTAGCCCCCTCCTCTCCAATATCTATCTGATACCCTATGGCAGCAGTATCTGAAAACACAGAATCAACTGTCACATGGATGCTGATAATACTGAGCTCACCTTGCTGCTTCGTCCATTGATTCATAAATTGCCTGTCTGAAAACAAAATCTGAATGAACCAAAAATTTCCTCCAATTGAATGTCAGAAAAACTGAAGCTATTGTGATACAAGGCCCCCAACAGCTAAGAATGAGGCACATTAATTTTGTCATTGATTTTTAAACTGTTACTGGAGTAGACTTGTTAAACAGATCAGTCGTGGCTGGAAAAGACATTTGCATATTAACAGACAGTGTTTGGAAGGACAAAGCAGCCATTCCCTGACACATTCAACCCACAATGGACTTTTAATCACCAGATGTTGAAGGTGGGTGAGCTCGCATTCCAGGTTGACTGCTAAGATGGCCAAATACACAAACGGACATGGTCAAACTAGCGAGTCACATGACTAACCTGCTGGGCAACCTAACTTTCTTGAATTTGTACAAACAGTTTGGGCAGAAAGCATAATGCTCCTGGACTGAGAGGATCTCTCCTGGCTGGCTCGCCACAGCCTCTCCTGTCTGCCTGCTCCCATCTCTTTCTCACAAGCCTCTGAATCCACTGAAGACACATGAACTAGAGGCCTGTTCAGGTCAGGAAAAAAGAACCTTACCTGAACCCGACCGAACCACAGTGGACCCGAGCCCAACCCGGCCCGAGTCTCTCCAATTATGCCCTGAGCCTGACCCGACCCGAACCTGCCCCGACTTGACCCGACCCGAGTCTGAACCGACCATCTCTTTACTTACCTTCCAACTGAGAAGCTCCACGAAGCTGCAGCGCATGCGCAATGACATCATAGTGACATCACTCGCTCACTGCGCAGACTCAGTTTCATCCCGAACTCCCAGCTCAGGTAAGTTTTTTAATTTTAATACTTACCAGCAGAGCACTTACCGTGCGTGTCCGGCCCGAACCGACCTGACTTGACCTGGACTCGGCCCAACCCGACCCGAGCCCGAACACCATACCCTGATGATGGGCCCGACACGAGCCTGAACCCGATACATGCCGTCGGGTCCCGTCGTGTTCGGGTCGGGTAGCAGGCCTCTAACATGAACCCCAAGAGAGAAAAGTCTCCTGCAGTGAACAAGGTTTAAGAAGAATACTGGGTCCCAATGAAAAGCAAGATCTACCTACAATAAAGGATTCTACAGTGAGCTTGAAGAACCATAACAGAAAATCTTCAGATATTGCCTCAGACATTTCCACTTTATTTTTCTTCTGCTCTTTTCTGTCTATATTTGCATGTATGTATCGCATATGCATGCAAGCGTGGGCACGTCGTGTATCCATGGGCCTTAACCGAATTAGCGTTTAAGTTTAATAAATTTCAACTTTTCTTCTTTAAACCTAAGGAAGCCTGCTTGTCTGCCTTATAATTGGAAAGCGGTGAACAAGGATTCACCGAGGGGGAGCTAAAAACATGGGGTGTTTAAAATTAAACCCGCTTACGGTAAGACCCGGTGAAGGCTAAGTGGGAACCCCAGACCTCTTTCTCACCTGGTCGTAACAATATTCTCTTCAACTCTCATCAGTACTTCCGAACCTCTGGCCTCAAACCCATCAACCTCTCTAGCTACCTTCTCCAGTTGAATCCGTAACTGCTGAACCTTAGTATTCGGCTCAACTCAAGCTCAGCTTCCTCCCCCATATTCATTTCGTTACCAAAGACATTTTCTTTCAGCTCTGTAGCATTGCCCCTGTCCATCTTATCTCTCCAAATCTACTGCCAAATGCCTAGTTCCTATCTTCATCATCTCAAGACGTGACTTCTCCAATTCCGTTCTCGATGGCCTCCACACATCAACCCATCACAATCGGCAACTCATCCAAAATGTCAAAGACCATGTCTTCACTTCTATTTCCTCTATTTTAAGTTTCAATTTTTGTCCTTGATCAAATCCCTTCAAAGCATCACCTCACCTCACCCAAAGCCCCTTGCATGCACTTATCTCACCAAAAGCAAGATATTAAGGAAATATAAATTATTTTGAATGATCCAATGGAAGATTTCGTGTACAAGGGCCTGAGCTTCACTGGGTGAATGACTTTTACAATACTTTTCTTTACCTGTGTAACCTCCTCCAATCTTATCTCTTCTCCCAAATCTTTTGGTTTCTGTTTTTGACCTTTCATCAAACCCTTCCTCACATCATACTACCATTGGTACAATAGCCTTCAGCCACCTTGGTCCTACTCTCTGCAATTCTTTCCCTAAATCTTTTCACCTTTGCACTTCTCTTTCTGGCCAAGCTTTTAATCATCTCTCCAAACTTTCCCTCCATAGTCTGGCATTGATTCATTCCCTCATTTGCTTTATTTTTTTTCTCCTCCTTTTGTAAGGTGAGTCATGATATCTTCTGCATTAATGATACTATATAATTGCAAGTTATTGTTAGATTTTTATGCAAAAATATGCCAGTGGACTTTCTACTAGTAAATAATTCCCTTTTACAATAAGCAGAGAAAATAAAAAATAATCGAAGTATTATAGTGAACACAGGGGGATTCAAATCTGCAGTTACGGAAATTGTTGCCCCAATTCAGGAAATCTGGCTGAAACTAAATAAAGCGTGGGTAATTCAATGTAAAATCACAGAAGCACCGCTGGTGGTTACAACATTTGTGTAACGCTATTGTTATGAATGACTGCTCTAGTCGAAGCCCCCAATCAAAATATACAATTCTGATTGTGGTGGGACCAACGCACTGTTAATTCAATCCCAAGTCTCCACAGATTGGCGAACATAGCATTTAAATCTTTCCAAATTAAAGAAAGATCCAGCCAAATTGTACCATCCATTAACCCCCGAATGAGGCTAACCAAACCAGGTGTCTTTAAATCAATAAATTAACTCTTTAATTTGAAGAACTAAATTCTTAAACAACATTTAAAATAGAAAAAATTAGAGTCCTTGCAAATTTACAGTCCAATGTTGCTTGAAGTCCTCACAGAATGTTGCTTGAAGTCATCACAGAATGTTGCTTTCCTTTTCCAGCGAATTTCAATAATTAATGACTTGCAAAGACTTTCAATGGAATCAAGCTGACTTTAGAATTTTTGAGGGATAAAAGATTATCACAGTCTAACTTCCCTTTCTTCAACTTAAATTACCAGAGATCTCTGTTTTGGCTTGATGTTTTAGAATTTTGAGAGATAATAATTAAACAGACTAAATCCTATTCATTCAGTTTAAATGGTTGAGAGCTCTTTTTCAGGTGTGCAAAACACAGCTGTGTCCTCTGTGTGATGTGTTCGAACATACAGTCTCCCACTAAAAGCCAGTTCAAAAACTGAATTGTAACAAATGTATCGCATGAGACTCACTCCCAGTGGCTGTTTCCATGGTATCGAGAATGCACCCTTTGAATTGTAGTCTCCAAATGGCTGTTTCTAAGGCAACAAAAATGTACATTCCTATAACTCCTGAGGTTTGCTGGTTCTTAAAGCAATACTGATCCTTTGCAAGCCTTAAAGGCAAACCGCATATTCCTGTAAACAAAACAACAGGACCATGACACTATGCTGTTTGTGTCTTTCTCCCAAGTAGTTTCCTCTGTTGTGCTCTGCTATGTTGTATCATTCCTCCAACCTGGAGTGGGAAATTCCATTTGTCAACTACCTGAGGGAACAGAGGAAGTGGCATTAATATACTTATCCCACCATCTTCAATGCTTTGGGGTTTCCTTCTGTTTTCTTGTTGTTTCTGATCCTCTATAACCTATTATAGATCTTCCTTATCCAACTGACTTAGCTTCTGGTTGGTACCAAAAGGTTTCATCCTGTTAAAAATCAAGTAGCTGTTTTTATTCAGGGAAAAAAATTATTTTGATTGAGTCTAAAAACATTTTACTTATCAATCTATAAGCCAGCTCTTAAAATATTTTTCCAGTACTGCCTTAGAAACATTGTTTAGTTAATGTAGAGCCTCTGTGAACTACCTGATATAGCACATTTTAAAGTTCATACTATTATGCAGACAATTCTGCAGTTCCAAACTTTCAACATCTGAAAGCATTAATATCGAATAGATGAAAGGACATTATTTCCATAGGAACACAGTTCTGGCAAACATTTCAGAGGAACATGGTAAATGTTTCACAAATATTTTTCCAGGATAATACAACAGTGATCTATAGCAGGTTCATTTTCATTAGTTATTTATTTTATGTTAGTTATTTTACAGACTCGGGATCTCAAATTCAAATTTTGAAAGAGTTCAATCGCCAAAAGGGGAATTCCATTTGCTGTGCTGCCTTTCCTCTTCCATAATTAGTAATGCTGCTTGATCTGTACAAATAAATACAGCGCAGTAATGCAGCCTGAAGAAATCACATCTGTGGTTTCTATGAATTGCTATAGCTTATATAAATAAAGTCAGTTGGAAGGAATATTTAAAATGCTAGCATTTCTGCTGTTTTTCAAAATTTCTACTATTTAATAGTGGTCAGCGCCTGCTAATGATGTCAAAAAATACAGTTGCCAATCCCTAATTCCCCTCCACCCACCAACTTTATTTGTTAATGTTACTTTGTTCAAATCTTCTCTATATTTCTGTTTAAAATGTCAGTTGTCATATTCCTATAAACAATTCTCTGTTGAAGTATAATTGTTTTGGATGTGCAATGGGAAGCCATGAAATATGATTTTTTTATTGTAACAGTTGAGACTGACCAGATAATTTTTGAACAGCAAATTAAAAATAAAAGTAATTTGATACCTGACCTATTTTTGACAATTAAATATTAGTGATTAGTTTTACTTTAAAGCAACAAAAACAACATTGAAAAATGAATCAATATGCAGTGGCAAGCAGAGTGAGAATCAATGATTTCTGAACTTTTGCCATCCCAAAATACTTGAGTTATTATTTGAGAGGGAAGGAGTGCTCTTTAAATAGATTTGCATTATCATTGTTAAATCTGATACAGAAGCCCCGAGCACTAGAAACCGTTTTTTTTCATGAAAATGTGATTTTAAAAAATCCTGCTATATCTATTTCTTTTTCCTGAGGCAATCTGAAGTTCCACAGGGGTTGGTGGAGCATAAACAACTTCTGTTTATTAGCATCTTAATGCAAAGTGCTTCAGGAAGTAGAAATAAATGAAGAAATGGCTGCATAGCTAGGAACGAAATAATTATAAGCACCAAAAGTTGGTTGAAAAGATGTGTTTTGATGGGTGTTAAAGTGTGGAGGGAGAGTTGGAAAGATGGAAAGGTTTAAGAAGGGAATTGCACTGAGGTAGTTGATGTGGGTGGGGTGGGGGGTGGGGAGAAAGCAGAGTTTGTAATCAAATCAGAAAAAAATATTTCTACTGGCCTTTGAGTCAGGAACTAGATGACATAAATTTATATTCTTCACCAAAAGAACAAAGGGAGAGATTGGGACTTTTTTCATTAAAAGTGTTGTTAGGGCAAGGGCAGCAAAACAGGACTAAGAGGACATCACTTTCAGACAGCCTTTACAAATAGCCTCCTTTTTGTAGGATAATATTTTATGATTTTGTGATCCGAGGAGTAGGTTTAAGATAGATCTTCACGGAACTCCTGAGGTGATGGTGTGAGTGAGGGATGTCAGTGACTACCAGAGGCATGCTGGTTATATGTGGACGGGCAGGAATTGAATTATACAAGGGCAGTCCCATGGAGCCAGATGATGAAGAAAAGATGCGTTAGATAGATAAATATATCAAAGATTGTGCTCAGGTCAAAGAGGACAAATAAGAGATAATGCTTCATGTTAGCAGAACATAAGAAGTAGGAGCAGAAGTAGATCTCAGGGCCCCTTGAGCTTGCTCCGACATTCAATAAGATCAAGGTTGATCTTTGACCTCAATTTTACTTTCCCACCTGATCCCCTTATCCCGTGATTCCTCTAGAGTCCAAAGATCTATTAATCTCAGACTTGAGCATACTCAATCACTGAGCATCCACAGCCCTCTGGGATTGAACATTCCAAAGATTCACAACCCTCTGATGAAGGAATTTTTCCTAATTTCAGACTTAAATGATCAACGACTTATCCTGAGACTATGCCCCGTATTTCTAGACTCATTAACCAGGGGAAACACTTCCTCAGCAGCTACCCTGTCAAGCCCTCTCAGAATCTTTTAAGTTTCAATTAGATCACCTCTCATTCTCCTAAACTTCAGAGAGTATAGGTCCAATCTACTCAACCTCTCATCATAGGACAAACCTCTCATCCAAGGAATCAACCGAGTGAATCTTCACTGCACCACCTCCAAGGAAATTATAACCTTCCTTAGATAAGAAGACCAAAACTGTGCACAGTACTCCAGCTGTAGTCCCTCCAAAGTCACAGACATATACCATATCATTCATGACATCACCATGGGGAAGAAAAATGCTGGATTGGAGAGTTTCAACAGGGAGGTTTGGGAGACATGCGCATGAAACTGATACCAAGAACGGTGACTGGGGGTGGCATGAAGATCACTATGGATGAGGCCCGCCAAGACCCCGACACTGGCAGGGCCCAGCCCGATCTCAACGGAGGCAGAGTGGCCTCGTGGCCACCACCCCCCCCACCCCGCTGCTCGGCGACGGGACCATGATTTCCATAGGCAAATAAATTAACTTACCTGAATTAATGAAGGTCCCATCACCTCCTGATTTGCTGCACCGATCTTCATTCTGGCGGCCTTCATTGCTGCACCTTCGATTCCCCATTCGGGGAAACAAGGTGCGACCCCTGTGGGGAGGAGGGAGGAGGTACTTTTCTCAGTGTGGGAGGGGGAAGTGGGGTCAAACTCTTCAGATTGGTTGTGCGGGGGTGATGGGAAGGGGTAAAGGACAAAGGGTCTGAACTTTGAGATGGGGGAAAGGTCATATATTCAGGATAGGTATTCTGGGGGGTGGGGGATGGGCAGGAATGATGTGGGATTTTTTTATTCGTTCATGGGATGTGGGCGTCACGAGCCAGGCCAGCATTTATTGCCCATCCCTAACTGCCCTTCAGAAGGTGGTGGTGAGCTGCCTTCTTGAACCACTGCAGTCCATGTGGGGTAAGTACACCCACAGTGCTGTTAGGAAGGGAGTTCTAGGATTTTGACCCAGCGATAGTGAAGGAATGGCGATATAGTTCCAAGTCAGGATGATGTGTGACTTGGAAGGGAACTTGCAGATGGTGGTGTTCCCATGCATTTGTTGCCATTGTCCTTCTAGTTGGTAGAGATTGCGGGTTTGGAAGGTGCTGTCTAAGGAACCTTGGTGCATTGCTGCAGTGCATCTTGTAGATGGCACACACTGCTGCCAGTGTGCGTCGATGGTGGAGGGAGTGAATGTTTGTAGATGGGGTGCCAATCAAGCGGGCTGCTTTGTCCTGGATGGTGTCGAGCTTCTTGAGTGTTGTTGGATCTGCACCCATCCAGGGAAGTGGAGAATATTCCATCACACTCCTGACTTGTACCTTGTAGATGGTGGGCAGGCTTTGGGAAGTCAGCAGGTGAGTTACTCTGACCTAGCCTCTGACCTGCTCTTGTAGCCACGGTATTTATATGGCTACTCCAGTTCAGTTTCTGGTCAATGGTAGCCCCAAGGATGTTGATAGTGGGGGATTCAGCGATGGTAATGCCATTGAATGTCAAGGGGAGATGGTTAGATTCTCTCTTATTGGAGATAGTCATTGCCTGGCACTTATGTGGCGCGAATGTTACTTGCCACTTATCAGCCCAAGCCTGGATATTTTCCAGGTCTTGCTGCATTTCTATACGGACTGCTTCAGTATCTGAGGAGTCACGAATGGTGCTGAACATTGTGCAATCATCAGCAAACATCACCACTTCTGACCTTATGATTGAAGGAAAGTCATTGATGAAGCAGCTGAAGATGGTTGGGCCTAGGACACTACCCTGAGGAACTCCTGCAGTGATGTCCTGGAGCTCAGATGATTGACTTCCAACAACCACAACCATCTTCCTTTGTGCTAGGTATGACTCCAGCCAGGAGAGGGTTTTCCCCCTGATTCCCATTGACTTCAGTTTTGCTGGGGCTCCTTGATGCCATACTCGGTCAAATGCTGCCTTGATGTCAAGGGGAGTCACTCTCATCTCACCTCGAGTTCATCTCTTTTTGTGGAGTCACCTCCTCCAGTTAATTGTTTAATTGTCCACCAGCATTCATGGCTGGATGTGGCAGGACTGCAGAGCTTAGATCTGATCCGTTGGTTATGGGATCCCTTAGCTCTGTCTATCGCATGCTGCTTACGCAGTTTGGCATGCAGATAGTCCTGTGTTGTAGCTTCAGCAGGTTGACACCCCATTTTGAGGTATGCCTGGTGCTGCTCTTGGCATGCCCTCCTGCACTCTTCATTGAACCAGGGTTGGTCTCCTGGCTTGATGGTAATGGTAGAGTGGGGGATATGCCGGGCCATTGGATTACAGATTGTGGTTGCGTACAATTCTGCTGCTGCTGATGGCCCACAGCGCCTCATGGATGCCCAGTTTTGCATTGCTAGATCTGTTTGAAATCTATCCCATTTAGCATGGTGGTTGTGCCACACAACACGAAGGAGAGTATCCTCAATGTGAAGGCGGGACCTCGTCTCCACAACGACTGTGTAATGCCATTGGGGGGGTGGGAGAGGGCATGGAAAGATTTATTCATTCATTGTTATTACATTTACATTCACTGTGCCTTTAAAAACTTAAACGGTCATTTAGGGCTGGAAGTCCTTTAAAAATGGCGTCGGTGCCTGCACATTGGCGGTGGACTCCATTGCTGGGGACGGCTCGCCCGCCCCCTCCATGTCATCAGGGGGCGGCTACCCTGGCCATGCCGATGAGCCGGTGGTGGGCATATAGAATCCAGCCCAATGGCATATTTGACGACTTTAGAAAGGAAAGGTTAGAGATGGTTGGAGAGGGTAGATGGGTCAAGGTGGGTTTTTGAGGCATTGATGATTGCAGTTTTGAAAAGGAGATATTTTATTTTATTTAGAGATACAGCACTGAAACAGGCCCTTCGAGTCTGTGTTGACCAACAACCACCCATTTATACTAACCCTACAGTAACCCCATATTCCCTACCACCTACCTATACTAGGGGCAATTTATAATGGCCAATTTACTTATCAACCTGCAAGTCTTTGGCTGTGGGAGGAAACTGGAGCACCCAACGAAAACCCACACGGTCACAGGGAGAACTTGCAAACTCTGCACAGACAGTACCCAGAATTGAACCCGTGTCCCTGGAATTGTGAGGCTGCAGTGCTAACCACTGCGCCACTGTGCTGCCCTATGATGAGGAATGGGAACAACTAATTATGCCAACTAGCATGGCGGGGAACCAGGAGTTGATTTGGGGTTGAATCAAGAGAGTAAAACATTAAAAAGAAGTCTGAAATTGTTCTTGCCCTGCAGAAAATGATCCTGGAGTATAGGATAATTTTGGTTGAGACATTGGACTGAACTTTATGCGCCCCTAGGGACTGGAACGAAGGCGGGAAGGCCCACAAAATTACATGGGAAGGTGCCTTGGAATTTAGTCTGGGCAGGGAAGGCTGAGGAATATTTTATCAACAGCAGGGTTGCCTCTACCATGTGGGGCACTCACCCAGTAAAACAAGGCAGCCTCCCTGCGGGCTTGGGGCAAGGGGGTGGTTCTCCTTCGTGGGCAAACTGTGGCCCACAGAGGGACCCAGCAGCAAAGGCCACCCTCTAATAACAACCCTCCCATGCCCTCAACACCCACCCTCCCCCATCTCATAAGGCTTGCCAGACTGGCCCCAGCGACCCCACCTCACTTCCCTAGGTTTCAGGGCCTGCGGGACTGAACATTGAGTTTAATAATTTCAGAGCATGACTGGCCCCCCCATTTTACTTTTATTTTTAGTTATTCTTTTCTTTTTTATATATTTTTTTGTGTTTATTTTATTTTATCTTAGTTTGTTCAGTTTGCCGACCCACATTTTATTTTCATGTTTGTACTTGTGGCTGTTCAGTTTTCAGTCTGTTAACACCCTATCTGTACTAATGCTTTGTCTTTCAACACACCATTAACATATTGTTTGCCTTTGCTCCATGACCTTCTGGTCCATTATTCTCTGTTACCTTGTCCTATCTACACCTTCTACTTTGGTATCCCTTGCCCCACCCTGCTTTACTTGCTTAAAACCTTTCACATTTCTAATATCTGCTTGTTCTGAAGAAGGGTCACTGATCTGAAACGTTAACTCTGCTTCTCTTTCCACAGATGCTGCCAGACTTGTTGAGTATTTCCAGCATTTCTTGTTTTTATTCCAGCACTGGTCCTGGTCCTGTTCCCAGGCCTCTTGTAGTACCGGCAGTGGCCACCATTCCCGGTGATGCTGCCGATACATCTGAGCTGCTGGCCCTCTGATTGGTTGGCAGCTCTTAGAGGTGGAAAGTCCATCCTTAAAGGGGCAGAGACCCTGGTGCTGATCAGTTAATTGCCTGAGTGCTATTAAATAGAGCCGGTGGGGTCTCCAAAATGCTCAGGTTGGGTTCCCCTCACTTTTTTCAGCCCAACGTCAGGATCCCCGCTGGCTCCGTAAAATCCAGCCCATTGGTCCTTACTGTGGTTGAGTCAAATTTGGTGGTGAATGATTGGACCAATGATGCACGAATTATGTGTAAATTTTCACCCTTCCCATTTGAGGGAATGATGGTAGGGGCTGGACCAAGGAGATAGATAAGAAGGGAGACAATAATTGATGTGCTAGAAGCAAGAGTATTGAGAGACATGGGTACAGTTTAGCAGCATCAAGATATTATTTTTGTGGAAATAGGGTATTTTAAAATTTCTATCACTGTGACTTAGGTTTTCATTCCAAGCCCAACCCACACCGCACGAGGTGTAACACCTGCCCTTTTACCTCCTCTCTCCTCACCATCCAAGGCCACAAATACTACTTCCAGATGAAGCAGTGATTTACTTGCACTTCTTTCAATTTAGTATACTGTATTCACTGCTCACAATGCGGTCTCCTCTACTTTAGGGAGATCAAACACAGATTGGGTGACCGCTTTATGAAACACCTCCACTCAGTCTGCAAGCATGACCCCGAACTTTCAGTTGCTTGCCATTTTAATTCACCACCTGGCTCTGACATCCACATTTCTGTCCTCAGCCTGTTGCAGTGTTCCAATGAAGCTCAAAGCAAGCTCGAGGAATAGCACCTCATATTCCGATTAGGCACTCTACAGCCCTCATGACTCAACATTGAGTTTAACAACTTCAGACCATGACTGCCATTTTGATTATTTTTTTACCATGTGCCAGTCTTAAACTTGTTTTTCACGTTTTTGCTTTCGGACAGAGCTGTTCATTATTTTGCTATTAACATTCTCGCTGGACAAATGCTTTATCTTTTACTACAGCTATTACTACTCCCTTTGCATTCTGTTCCATGACATCATTGTCATTTAATCTCTCTTGCCCTCTGCCCTATCACTGACCTTCCCTTTTGTTCTTTCTGCCCCCTCCCCACTTTCACTTCTTCCTATTACTTTCTGACCTTTACCAGTTCTGATTAAAGATCACAGACCTGAAACATTAACTCTCTCTCTCTCTCCACAGATACTGCCAGACCTGCTGTGCATTTCCAGCATTTTCTGTTTTCATTTCAGATTTCCAACACCTGCATTATTTTGCTTTTATTACCACACCACACGTGTGATGGATTGAGATTTCCAGTCAATCATTTGAGCTGTCAATCATCCTGATGAAGTTTCCAACCATATTTAAACTTTTGCTGTGGCCTCCCAGTAGGATTCCCATCTGCACTTCAAAGCTCATCATAAGGGGACATGAAAAATAGTCACTATAGTAAGAAATGGATACCTGTGGCAGGTCAAAAGGACAGGCAGCCTGGGAAGTCGCCAAATTTCCCCAAGCATCAATGAAATGGCAAAATCGACCAAGTTGTGTCTGTGAACCCATTCAGCCATAATTTGCTGTGGCAGAACATTCAAGTCTGGCGGTAGACATTCTCACCTATGTTTAGGTTTTTACAATTTTGCCTGGCAAGTTGCTGAAAGTTGAAACTGATAATATCACAGTGAGAGAAACTGGGTATCTGGGACATGACTGATGTGGGGTGTTTCTACCTACCAAGCAAATACGGCAACTTCACAACTTTCAATGGCGATGCCGGCAGTGAAATGTCATTTTTGCAAAGCTATTGGCAAAGTGGCACAACTTGTTCAACAATTTTTGGATATTTGAGTTTAACTGTGCATCTGTCTCTCGCCTGAAGTTGCTGTACCATTTATGTATAAATAACAGAAAGTACATTTGCTTCAGTGTTATTTTGACAGAAAATTATGGCCCATTTTGTCTCTGTCCATTTGTCATCCTGCCCTTTTTCTTTTTCCTGCTATTTTGCCATCCTGAGCAACACTGGTTAAATACTCTCTGAAGCAGCATCCAGTGTTGCCAAGGCAATAATGACGGAAAATGTGACATATGAATTTACTCTGCTCTTACCACCAAATTAGAATATGCCTGTCTATATTTCATTCAGCACTTCAGGCAGCTGGCAGAAGTGGGGCTGCAAGATATGTGGAGCCTTCTCACTTGACCACTGCAGCAAAAGCAACATAAACACCATGGAAAAGCCTGTCTGAAGAAATTGGGAAACTTTTATGGCATATTCTTTGAAATAATTTTTTAATAACCTTTAGACAAGATTCTGTCTAACAAATATTATGGTTAACAATTAATCTTGATACCATACTCCCATTTAGCCTTATTATACAACTTGAATTACATTTCAGTTTTTTGAAATGGTTAGAAATGGCTAACTCACTAATGAATGACATGCATTAAGGCTCAGTCAGACTGCTGTTCTTTAGTTGAACATGTTTACTCTGAAGTCTAAGAGACACTTCTCACATGACATTCTTGTTTTCACCCTCCTTATCCAAACATGAATTCCTGAATTTTCATTGGCGTCATGTTTGTTTCTTAAAGCGGCAGCTAACATTATAACATAGTAAACACTGAAAAGGTGCAACATTAATTTCTAAGATCTAGTATTCTCTGTTTACAGATTTCAGATTGATCTGCACAATATATATTAAAATTTCTTAAACTTGTGATGAATGAACTCTCACAAGGATACAATCTGGAAATCTGAGACTGAAAAACAAAACTGATGAAAACATTCAGCAGTTCAGTCAGCATCTACCAGGACTACAATATTTATAGTAGAAATCTAGTACTATGGACCATATAGTTAATTGTAACTTAATTTAGTAAGGATTTAATAAGTATTTAATTATTTATTTTAAATTAATTTATTAATTAGTGCCAGAAATGTCAGTTAGAGGGGTAAAGTGCTTCACCTGCGAGATGTGGGAGGTCCGTGATGCTTCCAGTGTTCCCGACGACTACATCTGCAGGAAGTGTACCCAGTTGCAGTTCCTCACAGACCGCATGGATCGGTTGGAGCAGCAATTGGATGCACTTAGGAGCATGCAGGTGGCAGAAAGTGTCATAGACAGGAGTTTTAGAGAAGTGGTTACACCCAAGGTGCAGGCAGATAGTTGGGTGACCTCTAGAAGGGGCAGGCAGTCAGTGCAGGAATTTCCTGCGGCTATCCCCCCTCTCTAACAACTATACCGTTTTGGATACTGTTGGGGGGGATGGCCTATCAGGGGAAAACAACAGCAGCAGCCAGAGCAGTGGCACCACGGCTGGCTCTGTTGTTCAGTAGGGAGGGGCAAAGCGCCGATGAGCAATAGTTATAGGGGAGTCTATAGTCAGGGGCATAGATAGGCGCTTCTGTGGACATGAAAGAGACTCCAGGATGGTATGTTGCCTCCCTGGTGCCAGGGTCAAGGATGTCTCTGAACGGACAGGGGGCATTCTGAAGAGGGAGGGTGAACAGCCGGAGGTTGTGGTACACATCGGTACTAACGACATAGGCAGGAAAAGTGACGAGGTCCTGCAGGGGGAGTTCAGGGTGTTAGGTAGAAACTTAAAAGACAGGACCTCTTGGGTTGTAATCTCGGGATTACTCCCTGTGCCACGTGCCAGTGAGGCTAGAAATAGGAAGATAGTGCAACTAAACATGTGGCTGAACAGCTGGTGTAGGAGGGAGGGTTTCAGATATCTGGATCATTGGGATCTCTTCCGGGACAGGTGGGACCCGTACAAGAAGGACGGGATGCATCTAAACTGGAGGGGCACAAATATCCTGGCTGCAAGGTTTGCTAGTGTCACTCAGGGGGGTTTAAACTAGTGTGGCAGGGGGGTGGGAACCAGAGCAGTAGATCAGCAGGAGAAATAACTGAGGGGGAACTAGTAAATATGGCCAGTAAGACTCAAAGGAAGAGTAGGCAGGGAGATGTTGATGAGCACAGTGGGACTGGTGGTCTGAAGTGCATTTGTTTCAATGCGAGAAGTATAACAGGTAAGGCAGATAAACTTAGAGCTTGGATTAGTACTTGGAACTATGATGTTGTTGCTATTACAGAGACTTGGTTGAGGGAAGGACAGGATTGGCAGCTAAATGATCCGGGATTTAGAAGCTTCAGGCGGGATAGAGGGGGATGTAAAAGGGGTGGGGGAGTTGCATTACTGGTTAAGGAGAATATCACAGCTGTACTGCGGGAGGACACCTCGGAGGGGTCATGCAGCGAGGCAATATGGGGAGAGCTCAGGAATAGGAAGGGTGCAGTCACGATGTTGGGGGTTTACTACAGGCCTCCCAACAGCCAGCGGGAGGTAGAGGAGCAGATATGTAGACAGATTTTGGAAAGATGTAAAAGCAACAGGGTTGTAGTGGTGGGTGATTTTAACTTCCCCTACATTGACTGGAACTCACTTAGTGCTAGGAGCTTGGATGGGGCAGAATTTGTGAGGAGCATCCAGGAGAGCTTCTTGAAACAATATGTAGATTGTCCAACTAGGGAAGGGGTCGTACTGGACCTGGTATTGGGGAATGAGCCCGGCCAGGTGGTCGAAGTTTCAGTGAGGAAGCATTTGGGAACAGTGACCATAATTCCGTAAGTTTTAAGGTACTTGTGGATAAGGATAAGAGTAGTCCTCGGGTGAAGGCGCTAAATTGGGGGAAGGCTAATTATAACAATATTAGGCAGGAGCTGAAGAATTTAGATTGGGGGCGGCTGTTTGAGGGTAAATCAACATCTGACATGTGGGAGTCTTTCAAACGTCAATTGATTAGAATCCATGTTCCTGTGAGGAAGAAGGATAAGTTTGGCAAGTTTCTGGAACCTTGGATAACGAGGGATATTGTGAGCCTAGTCAAAAAGAAAAAGGAAGCATTCGTAAGGGCTAGAAGGATGGGAATGGAAGAAGCCCTTGAGGAATATAAAGAAAGTAGGAAGGAACTTAAGCAAGGAGTTAGGAGGGCTAAAAGGGGTCATGAAAAGTTATTGGCAAACAGGGTTAAGGAGAATGCCAAGGCTTTTTATACGTATATAAAGAGCAAGAGGGTAACCAGGGAAAGGGTTGGCCCACTCAAGGACAGAGGAGGGAATCTAGGTATGGAGCCAGAGGAAATGGGCGAGGTACTAAATGAGTACTTTGCATCAGTATTCACCAAAGAGAAGGAATTGCAGGATGATGAGTTGAGGGAAGGGAGTGTAGATAGTGTGGGTCATGTCGCTATCAAAAAGGAGGAGGTGTTGGGCATCTTTTTGGTTTTAGTTTTAGAGATACATCACTGAAACAGGCCCTTCGGCCCACCAAGTCTGTGCCGACCATCAACCACCCATTTATACTAATCCTACACTAATCCCATATTCCTACCACAACCCCACCTGTTCCTATATTTCCCTACCACCGACCAATACTAGGGGCAATTTATAATGGCCAATTTACCTACCAACCTGCAAGTCTTTTGGCTTGTGGGAGGAAACCGGAGCACCCAGAGAAAACCCACGCAGACACGGGGAGAACTTGCAAACTCCACACAGGCAGTACCCAGAATTGAACCCGGGTCGCTGGAGCTGTGAGGCTGCAGTGCTAACCACTGCGCCACTGTGCTGCCCTTGCAATGCATTAAGGTAGATAAGTTCCCAGGTCCTGATGGGATCTACCCCAGAATACTGAGGGAGGCAAGGGAAGAAATTGCTGGGGCCTTGACAGAAATCTTTGCATCCTCATTGGCTACAGGTGAGGTCCCAGAGGACTGGAGAATAGCCAATGTTGTTCCTTTGTTTAAGAAGGGTAGCAAGGATAATCCAGGAAATTATAGGCCGGTGAGCCTTACGTCAGTGGTAGGGAAATTATTAGAGAGGATTCTTTGGGACAGCATTTACTCCCATTTGGAAACAAATGAACTTATTAGTGAGAGGCAGCATGGTTTTGTAAAGGGGAGGTCGTGTCTCACTAACTTGATTGAGTTTTTTGAGGAAGTGACGAAGATGATTGATGAGGAAAGGGCAGTAGATGTTGTCGATATGGACTTCAGTAAAGCCTTTGACAAGGTCCCTCATGGCAGACTGGTACAAAAGGTGAAGTCACACGGGATCAGAGGTGAGCTGGCAAGTTTAGTTTAGTTTAGAGATACAGCACTGAAACAGGCCCTTCGGCCCACCGAGTCTGTGCCGACCATCAACCACCCATTTATACTAATCCTACACTAATCCCATATTCCTATCACATCCCCACCTGTCCCTATATATTTCCCTACCACCTACCTATACTAGGGGCAATTTATAATGGCCAATTAACCTATCAACCTGCAAGTCTTTGGCATGTGGGAGGAAACCGGAGCACCCGGAGGAAACCCACGCAGACACAGGGAGAACTTGCAAACTCCGCACAGGCAGTACCCAGAATCGAACCCGGGTCCCTGGAGCTGTGAGGCTGCGGTGCTAACCACTGCGCCACTGTGCCGCCCTTGGGCAGAGAAATGGCAGATGGAGTTTAATCCGGACAAATGTGAGGTAATGCATTTTGGAAGATCTAATGCAGGTGGGAAGTATACAGTCAATGGCAGAACCCTTAGGAGTATTGACAGGAAGAGAGATCTGGGCGTACAGGTCCACAGGTCACTGAAAGTGGCAACACATGTGGATAAGGTAGTCAAGAAGGCATGCGGCATGCTTGCCTTCATTGGTCGGGGCATAGAGTATAAAAATTGGCAAGTCATGCTGCACCTGTACAGAATCTTAGTTAGGCCACACTTGGAATATTGCGTGCAATTCTGGTCGCCACACTACCAGAAGGACGTGGAGGCTTTGGAGAGGGTACAGAAGAGGTTTACCAGGATGTTGCCTGGTTGGAGGGCATTGGCTATGAGGAGAGGCTGGATAAACTCGGATTGTATTCACTGGAACGACAGAGGTGGAGGGGCGACATGACAGAGGTTTACAAAGTTATGAGTGTCATGGACAGAGTGGATAGTCAGAAGCTTTTTCCCAGGGTGGAAGAGTCAGTTTCCAGGGGACATAGGTTCAAGGTGCGAGGGGCAAAGTTTAGAGGGGATGGGCGAGGCAAGTTCTTTACACAGAGGGTGGTGAGTGCCTGGAACTTGCTGCCGGGGGAGGTGGTGGAAGTAGGTACGATAGCGACGTTTAAGAGGCATCTTGACAAATACATGAATAGGATGGGAATAGAGGGATACGGTCCCCGGAAGTGCAGAAAGTTTTAGTTTAGACAGGCATCAAGATCGGCGCAGGCTTGGAGGGCTGAATGGCCTGTTACTGTGCTGTACTGTTCTTTCTTCTTTGTTCATTGACTACTTGCATGCCAAACTGCATAAGCAGCATGCAATAGATAGAGCTAAACGATCCCATAACCAACGGATCAGATCTAAGCTCTGTAGTTCTGCCACATCCAGTCATGAATGGTGGTGGACAATTAAACAACTAACTGGAGGAGGTGGCTCCACAAATATCTCCATCCTCAATGATAGGGGAGCCCAGCACATCAGTGTGAAAGATAAGGTAGAAGCAACAATCTTCAGCCAGAAGTGCTGAGTTGATGATCCATCTCGGCCCCCTCCTGAAGTCCCCAGCATTACAGATGCCAGATTTCAGCCAATTCGATTCACTCCGTGTGATATCAAGAAACGACTGAAGGCATTGGATACTGCAAAGGCTATGGGTCCTGACAATATTCCGGCAATAGTACTGAAGACCTGTGCTCCAGAACTTGCCACACCCCTAGCCAAGCTGTTCCAGTATAGCTACAACATTGGCATCTACCCGGCAAAATGGAAAATTGCCCAGGTATGTCCTGTACACAAAAAGCAGGACATGTCCAACCTGGCCAATTACCGCCCCATTAGTCTACACTCAGTCATCAATAAAGTGATGGAAGGTGTCATTAACAGTGCCATCAAGCAGCACTTGCTTAGCAATAACCTGCTCAGTGATGGTCAGTTTGGGTTCCGCCAGGGCCACTCAGCTCCTGACCTCATTACAGCCATTGCTCAAACATGGACAGAAGAGCTGAACTCAAGAAGTGAGGTGAGATGGACTGCCCTTGACATCAATGCAGCAGTTGACCGAGTATGGCATCAAGGAGCCCGAGCAAAACTGGAGTCAATGGGAATCAGGGGGAAAACTCTCTGCTGGTTGGAGTCATACCTAGCACAAAGGAAGGTGGCTGTGGTTGTTGGAGGTCAATCATCTGAGCTCCAGGACATCACTGCAGGAATTCCTCAGGGTAGTGTCCGAGGCCCAACCATCTCCAGCTGCTTCTTCAATGACCTTCCTTCAATCATAAGGTCAGAAGTGGGGATGTTTGCTGATGATTGCACAATGTTCAGCACCATTCGCAACTCGTCAAATACTGAAGCAGTCTGTGTAGAAATGCAGCAAGACCTGGACAATATCCAGGCTTGGGCTGATAAGTGGCAAGTAACATTTGCGCCACACAAGTGCCAGGCAATGACCATCTCCAACAAGAGCGAATCTAACCATCTCCCCTTGACATTCAATGGCATTACCATCACTGAATCCCCCACTATCGACATCCTAGGGGCTACCATTGACCAGAAACTGAACTGGAGTAGTCATATAAATACCGTGGCTACAAGAGCAGGTCAGAGGCTAGGAATCCTACGGCAAGTAACTCACCTGCTGACTCCCCAAAGCCTGTCCACCATCTACAAGGCACAAGTCAGGAGTGTGATGGAATACTCTCCACTTGCCTGGATGGGTGCAGCTCCAACAACACTCAAGAAGCTCGACACCATCCAGAACAAAGCAGCCCGCTTGTTTGGCACTCCATCCACAAACAATCACTCCCTCCACCACCGACGCACAGTGGCAGCAGTGTGTACCATCTACAAGATGCACTGCAGCAACGCACCAAGGCTTCTTCGACAGCACCTTCCAAACCCGCGGCCTCTGCCACCTCGAAGGACAAGAGCAGCAGATGCATGGGAACATCACCACCTGCAAGTTCCCCTCCAAGTCACACACCATCCTGACTTGGAACTATATCGCCGTTCCTTCACTGTTGCTGGGTCAAATCCTGGAACTCCCTTCCTAACAGCAGTGTGGGTGTAACTACCTCACATGGATTGCAGCGGTTCAAGAAGGCAGCTCACCACCACCTTCTCAAGGGCAATTAGGGATGGACAATAAATGCTGGCATAGCCAGTGACGCCCACATCCCATGAATGAATTTAAAAAAATTACCAGATAGAGAGCTGAACAATCAAAACTCAAAACCTGGCATTCGTCGAACAAAATAATCCCTATTCGAACGCGAGAAACAATGAGAAGCTACACCACAGAGATCAGATAGCTAATACTGTTAAAAACTTGTCATTACTGAATTAGTTTGGAACATATCTGGGCTAATAAATTTTGGGAAATTAACACTCAGCACATACAGATTTTTAAGTGACACAGCACATCTAACTTTTTGCCCAGTGTTTTTCCCTCAGTTTTCTTCTCCAAGGTAGTGGTTGTCCTCCAGCTCTGTATCCAAAGGTGTGGTCCTTGCTACTAAGTGGTAGCAAGCTATTCAGCCACAGGGGTGAATCACAGCCAAGATTAACCCCGGCCTCATCAGATATTCATGCAGATAAACATCCAGCAAAAGTCACTGAGAGTGACAACCTTTGCTGATATGGCCTCCCCATTGAGGCCATCATGGCTGCAATCAGCTAAATTAGCACAAACCAGGTATTAGACCTTCGTGGTCTTAGCTATTCATTGGGGGGAATTTTATCCTGGCAGTGGGGGTCTTGAAGTCCTTGGTGCCAATCAGGCACTTAAGTGGACAGCAGTGGGCCTTCCACGGGATCAAGGACCCTGTCGCTGGAGGTCTTTGAAATAATTCTTTAATAACTTTTAGACAAGATTCTGTATAACAAATGTTATTATTAACAATTAAGCTTGATACCATACTCCCATTTAGCCTTCTATAACTTGTGCAGAGTTGCCGGCCAATCAGAGGCTGGCAGCTGCATCGCCACCACAGAGCTGGTGGCTGCTGCTGCAGGTGCACCTACCAGAGGCTGAGGAATGTCACAGGAACCAGGCCTCAGGTAGGTCAGGGCAGGAGGGGTCGCGTGGGATGGGGATCACAGGGGAGGTGGGGGTGGGAGGGAGGGCTGCTCTCCCCTTCCCAATGCCAGGTCCCTCCTTCAGGCACTAAGTACCTTTTATTGAGGAACCCATCGCCCATGCCCCCCTCTCCCCACCACCACCACCCCCCGGGAACCAGGAAGCAGCCGGCATGATTTTCCATGCGGTGCTTCCCATGTGGTGATATGGCCGCCCACTGCACGGCCAATTGTGGCTGCAGTGGGAAGAGACCATTAATTAGGGGCTAAGTCAGGATGGTGTGCAATTTTGTGAGGAAGTTAGAGCTTATGATGTTTGAACAACATAGCTGCTATTGTCCTTTTTGGTGGTAGAGGACGCCTTTTAATACCCTTGGATGCAGGCCATCAGGTCCTGGTGACTTGTCTGCCTTTAGTCCCATCAGTTTGTCAAGCACCTTTTCCCTCATGACAAAGATTGTTACAAGTTCCTCCCTCCAATTTACACCTTGCTCATCTATTATTGTTGGGATGTTTAAAGCGTCCTCCACTGTGACCGATGCAAAATATTGATTTAAATTATCTGCCATTTCCCTGTTCCCTGTTATTAATTCCCCAGTCTAATCCTCTAAGGGTCCCACACTTTCTTTAGCTACTCTCTTCCTTTTACATACCCGTAGAAGCTCTTACTGTTTGTTTTTATATTTCTTGCCAATTTACTCTCATAATCAATTTTCTCCCTCTTTCTTACTTTTTTAGTCATCCACTGCTGGTTCCTAAAAAAATTCCCAATCCTCTGGCCTACCACTAGCTTTCGCCTCTTTGTTCACCTTTGTTTTTGATTTGATACTCTCCTTAAATTCTTTTGTTATCCATGGGTGGTTCATCGTTCTCATCAAGTCCTTCCTTCTGACTGGAATAAATGTTTGCTAATTATTATGAAATATCTGCTTAAAAGTCTGCCACTGCTTATCTACTGACTTTCCCTTTAGTCTATTTTCCCAGCCCGCTTTGGACAACTCTTTCTTCATACCTCTGAAATTGCCCTTGTTTAAGTTGAAGACACTGGTTTGAGACCCGAGTTGCTCACCCTCAAACTGAATTTGAAATTCGACCATGTTATGATCACTTTCCCCTACAGGATCCTTAATTATGAGATCTCTTATTAATCCTACCTCATTACCAAATATGAAATAGCCTATTCCCCGGTAGGTTCTGCAACATGTTGTTCTAAGAAACAATCCCTGATGCACTCTACAAATTCATCTTCCATGTTACCCTTGCCAATTTGATCTGCCCAATCGAGATGCAGATTCAAATCACCCCTTCTTACACGCCTCCATTATTTCCTGATTAATACTTTGTCCTACAGAGAGGCAACTCTTTGGGGCCTATAGACCACTCCCACCCATGATTTCTTTCCCTTGCTATTCCTTATTTCCACCCAAACTGATTCTACATCACGATCTACTACACCTATATCATTACTCATAACTGCATTGATCCCTTCCTTTAATAACCAAAGCTACCCTACCTCCCTTTCCTTTCTGCCTTTTCTTCTGGAACATCGAATATCCTTGAACATTAAGTTTCCAGTCCTGGTCATCCTGCAACCATGTCCTGTGATAGCTTTCAAATCATATTCATTTATTTCTATTTGTGCCATCAGCTCATCTATCTTGTTACAAATGCTACATGCATTCAGATAAAGAGCGTTAAGCTTTGATTTTTTACCATTTTTACCATCCATTATTGAACCAGCCCGATTTTCATTCTATTAATTTCAATGGCAAAAAGTCATCCGGGTTCTATAATCCACGCCAGTGGAGAATAATTTACTCCAGTAACCCCAATGTATTTGCACTCCCCATTCTACAACCCAGAAAGTCTTTTCATGTTTCTGTCGCTTCTTTGCACATTTTTATTCATAAACCCATTACACCTTCTTTGCTGCTTGAAACCTACATAAAAGCTTGATTTTAAACAAATAAATGTATTTTAAAGGTAATAATTGAGAGAGTACATTATGATAAGTTCACTCAAGGAAATAATGTGGCAGAAATTGAATATCATTGCACATATTTTACAGGCCTAATTTTGGGGAGCAAAATCCTGCAGCCTAAAGGATTCCAGAGAAATGTCCAACCAAAAATTGGAGCATAACAAAATTAGAGGACAATTCTGTTCTCAAATACCTCCTAACATGTTGCTCATGACATGCATTAACAACCATCTGGTGCCAGTCAATTACTCATAGTTTTTGTAAGGGACTAGACGAGGGTACCTTCAAAGAGGGAGGGGAGAAAATAAATTCTGTGAGAAAGGAAGCAAAGCCATATCATTTCTCACATTTAGCACATCAACATCCTGGGGGTCACCATTGACCAGAAACTTAACTGGACCAGCCACATAAATACTGTGACTACAAGAGCAAGTCAGAGGCTGGGAATTCTGCAGCAAGTAACTCACCTCCTGACTCCCCAAAGCCTGTCCACCATCTATAAGGCATAAGTTAGGAGTGTGATGTAATACTCACCACTTGCCTCAAAGAGTGCAGCTCCAACAACACTCAAGAAACTCAACACCATCCAGAACAAAGCAGCCCACTTCATCAGCACCCCATCCACCACCTTAAATATTCACTCCCTCCACCAGCAGCACACAGTGGCAGCAGTGTGTACCATCTACAAGATGTACTGCAGCAACTCACCAAGGCTCCTTCGACAGCACCTTCCAAACAGCAGAACTCTACCACCTTAAAGGACAAGGTCAGTAGAAGTATGGGGACACCATCATCTGCAAGTTCCCCTCCAAGTCAAACATCATCCAGACTTGGATATGTATTGCCGTTCCTTCACTGTTGCTGGAACATAAATCTGGAACTCCCTTCCTAACAGCGCTAGTGTACCTAAACCAAAAGTTCAAGAAGGCGGCTCACCATCAACTTCTCAAGGGCAATTAGGGGTGGGAAACAAATGCGGGCCTTGCCAGCGATGCTTACCTTCCATGAAAGAATAAAAAAGAACATTTCAGAGTCACATTTTTTGGAAATATTTAAACTTTTTTATATATTTATATTAATAAGGGTTTAAATTTTACACAAAGTTTGCTTATGGAAGATATTTTTATACATAACCTATGCTTTTAATAGCAGTTCTTCAAGTTTGGAAAACCCCCCACAGATCGTTAAATGTCAGGAATTCAATTGTTCAATCCAGAGAGAGGTTTAGACTAAAAGAATACCATGAGGCAAATCTAGGTTTACATTGACTATCATTTTCTACTAGCCAGGCATGAATCCTCTGACATTTTAAATGCTCCAGTACACTTTAAATCAAAGGCAAACAGGTAAAAAATGTAAAACTTTTCCTGGCCCAATGGAAAAAAATACAAAAACTGCTAGGAACTGAAGATTAAACAATAGTTTTTTGTACAAACACTCCAACCATTTAAGCATTCTTCTGTCTTCAGTTGACTCAATAACAATTGCACTGAAATGTGCACATTGACCCTAGGTGACCTTTGACAGAGTTCTTTGTTTTAGACCCACTTAACTGTTTCTTCATCACTCAACTGTCATGTTGGATGTGAAAATGAAAGTGAGTTCCCTCCCCAGGGTGGCCTGTGTATGATAGATTCAAAGACCCTAGCACAGTAGCAACTGTCTCTCTGACTAGGCAGGAAGGTCATTGGAAAGGTCTGCCTAAGCCTGTCAAGAGGCAAGGCATATCCTTGTTATACCCTGCTGTGCCAGGGGACTTAATGGGCTGGGCTCCTATCAGGAAACTCATAGGTTGAGATCCTGGAAAGGAAAATGCCTTCCGTTGGGGAACTGAACTAAACTCAAAGGAAGTGTAGCAGGAGACAGCATCCTTTATTAAAACATTCAGATTTTATTCTACATGGTGAGGTCATTTTTAAAAATGATTTTGATGTTGCTAGTGCCTAGCAATATTTAATACTGCACAGTGTACACCCCACCTTTGAAACTCAAACAAACTAGCAGTTGAGTTCAATCTCACAAAATGTTATTTGGTGTAAAATTAGCTAATGATATTGGAATTGCACGACTGTGTGCAAAACTAACAACTGAAAGCTAAAACAAAACTATTATGAAAAGCTGTTCCACGCAGTGAATCAAACATTTATGTCTGTGATACATCATTCAGAACTGAAATGTACACAGAGCTTCAACTATCTGTTACAGGGAGTTGCTGTCTAATTAATAAACTTTGAAATATAAACAGTAAAGTTGTGAACAGTCATTGGGAGGATAAAGATTTTCTCAACAGTGGGAAAAACTATTTTTTTGCATGTTTGATCAAAATTATTTCTAATCTTTTATTGACTTCTCAAGTCACTTAAATGTTCAACAATACCATAAAGAAGGCCTTGAATGTGTTATGCATTATGATTTGCTGTAAGCCTATCAGTACAGATATGTAGAACTGACATGTTCTTGCACTATTAATATCGCTACTGGTTTTCCTTAAATGTCAAGATAAATTACATTTAAATATTGACTTTAGGAATAGTTATACCATTACGTACTGTAATCCTAAGGGTAATGTCAGTGCATATTTAACCCACACTGGTGGTGATTAAGACTTTTGCATAACACTCTAAAACTATTTAGGGATAGTAATAGGCATGGTCCAACCTCTTCCCACTTTTCTGCCTCTTTCTTTTAAGCTGCTGTCTGTTTCTTCACTCGCTTCTTCTCCTCTGACATGCATCTTCGTTTCTTCATTTATGTCTGTCTCTGGTGTCCATTCATTCTAATGCTGTCCATTCCATTTTCATTTTACACAACTCCCTGATGTGAACTCTGGAATCTATAGCTACAAATTGCACCTCCTATGGTATGAATTTATCAACCATTTCACCTTTACACATCAGGAATATTAATAATGTACTTGACTGGTAGCATAGTTTGCAGAAAGTAAACCACTACAGACTTTCCATTGTATAGCTGACTTGATCCTACAGGAATTGCGAGTTAAAAATTTCTGGACAGTTAATGGCATCAGCAGATGATGAGAAATATATTTGTGTATTCAATGCGATCCCCACTGATTATAGCAGGTATGCTGACACTAGTGTGATTTTTTTTTGCTATAAGCAGTGAACAGTGAAACCAAGTGTGGAATTAAAACATTGTCAGGACAGTATCAGTCACACTTTAGTACCTGGCCCAAAATTGTATCATGGCAAAATTTTCCAGTAACATCAACATCATAAAGAGGAGTGTCAGGACAACAAAACTCAAGCCCCTAGAATTTGTATATCCCATCACTCAGCCACTATTTCACCAAGCTTCCAATATAAACAGTGGCACAGCACCTTCCAAATCCACGACCTCTACCACCTAGAAGGACAAGGGCAGCATATGAATGGGAACAGTTCCCTTCCAAGCCACACACCATCCTGACTCAGAACTATATCGCCGTTCCTTCTCTGTCGATGGGTCAAAATCCTGGAACACCCTTCCCAACAGCACTGTGGGTGTACCTACACCAGATGGGTTGCAGTGGTTCAAAAAGAAAGCTCACCATCACCTTCTCAAGGGTAATTGGGGATGGACAATGTATGCTGGCCTAGCCAGTGGTGCTCGCATCCCATGAACGAATGAAAAAAAAGAAAATATCTGACTATACTGCAGTATTGAAGCAAGCAGCTCCTACATGCCAGGTGAATACATGAAAGACATTTAATTAGCATTGCAATTTATATGAAATCAGTGGAACTTTTACTAAGGAGAGAGGGCCTTCTGTGACTGATGTGTACCACAGGCACTAGAGTGTTTGGTCAACATGGGGATAATATTATTTAATTTGATAAGTTTACTTTTTTAATGATGTAGTTTTCTATTAGTTATATCCTCCCAAAAGTGAGAACTTTTTGTTTGATGACATTGGGGCAACCAAAAGTCTCTTATTATTCCAATTAATAAAGTAGAGATATGAAGTAATTAAGATAATCGTATTTTAATGATGTGCAAATAGCTTATTGAATTGAAATATCTAGCAAACTCAATTAATTCTACATGGCACCTTTGTATCTGACTCCTCTGGTAATGAAAATGCTTCATGGGAGGTATAAACAGTTGCCCACTATTAGTACGGGTGGTATAATTAGCGAGGCCTGTGCTCAAAAAATCCTTTGTTTCTCCTTTTGATAATTGTAAGGTAAAGGATTTCTTCTGGGAAAAGGCATACTTTCTAATTTTGTTTCCCTGTATGAATATCAAGGGCCCTCAGATCGGGGAAACCACATGAAGGCAAAGACTGAGCTTATTTTTCCCTGTCCCAGCAATATGCCTTAATTCCAACATCAGAAGGGTATCCTTATATTATCAGTGTAAATGTTTTTCATTTCTCCAAACCAGGAATCATGTGACTCCCTGGGCAAAAGTTCCTGGCCCGAGGGTGGTGGTCTTGGAGGCGGGTCAGGAAAATAGTTGGGAGCCAAATTAGAACGGCTCCCCGGTGCATTTCCGCCACCAAGGAAGGTTTCCAGCAGCAGGCAAGGACCCAGATCGGCTGCTTGCTGAACAGACGTGAGTAGCAAATTACAGCATGTAAGATCAAGTCGGGGTAATTTAAATGGCCCACTGGCATATTACCGTTGGCGGAAAGGCCCCGCCACGTGGGGGAGGCGACAGCTTCTAGGAGGTGGCCTCTCTGCAGCAGTCCAAGGTGGAGAGGCATCGGAGCCAGAAAGAGGGGGCCGCGGGCAGCCTTCGCAGCCCTAACGAGCCATCCAGAGGGGTTTCACCTCTGATCTGAGGGGCTGGTCTGTTTGGCCCCACTGAATTTTTATTTCAAACATATATCTCAGGCACCCTCTCGATCTTCTACCAGCCTCAGTAGCACCCATTTGGAGGCCACCTCCGAGACTATCCTTATATCAATCCTGCTCCTGGCAAGTGTGGGGTCGGGACCCCCATTTGGTGCCGATGCTAGGGTCCCGAAACCCACTGGAAAGTTCAGTCCTCTGAGTCGGATTACCAAGTTTGATGCCAACTTGTGCCAAACTTGTGCAGGTTTTTTTTTACTGTGAACAAATATTGATTGGGAATTAAAACTACAGTGAGAAGGGGTTTTCATCCCACTTGCCTTGACTGGACTTGATGCCAGCTCCCAGAAGAGAGAGACCAGTAGGTATTAACCAATGCTCCATCAATATTAATTTTAATCCATTTGTTGCAAGTTACATTTTGAGTCTGCCTTAGATACTATCTCAGGTATCTTTCATAAGCAAATCCAAATTCCTTATGATCAGGAGTTTACTTTAGCCACCTAATATGTAGATGTTGCGCCATGCGTATCTGATAATGAAGCAACCCATGCCAGTCTACAGAGGATCATTGGCTCAGACTGGCACGGGGCAGGCAACCACATGAATACCAAGTAATGACTATCTTCAACAAGGGAAAGCCCAATCAACTCATCTTGACCTTTATCATTGCCAAGTTCTCCTTCATCAATATCCTGGGAGTTGGTATGGGAGTAGTAGGTGGAGGTTATTATTGGCCAGATATGTAACTGAACCAGCCATATCAATACCATGGCTATAAAGTCAGGGCACAGGTTGGCTGTGTGAGTAGCCCATGTCCTGATTCCTCATGCTTTTCCACATCTACAAGAATCAAGTCAGGAGTGTCAGGGAACCCTCACCACTTACCTGGATAGGTGTAGCTGCAAAAAGCTCAATACCATCTAGGCCAGAGCAATTCACTTGATTGGTGCCACCGCCACTGAACTCGATATCCACCTGCTCCATCACCAGCGCAGTATGCAATGGGGTAGATTTTGCGATCAGCAGTGAAGCAATGGCGCTTGCCGCTGACTTCGAGGAAAGCTGCCCACAAAGATATAGCGGTCTCTGTGGTGAAGACATCACCTTTCCCAATGCCAGTTTGTTTCTGGCGCCAAGTTAAGGAGATCGCCAGGCATCCAGCAACAGTGATGTCATCAAGCAAGGTAAGCAGCCAATCACATTGAAGTATTCTCATAGACAGTGAACCAGGAAGTAAAAACCACTAAATCCCTTCACTTTTAATATTTTAATTTTACAGATAGCAAAATAAATAATTGCAACGTAACCATGGATTAAAGCAGAAGATGAAATATCATTTTTTTTTAAACTTTTTAAAAACTTACACTTCTTATATTGGAGATATTCAACATTCAACAAATATAAAATTATTCTTCCAGGGCCAGTGAGGCTGTTTAGCAGCAATTGGGAAGTTAGTATTCCATTAAAAACCCAATTACACTGCATTCAACAAGGTGTAATTCTTTCAAAGGTTTTTACAGCGAGACTAAGAATGTAATTTGGAAGTTCTCACCACTTCAATGAATTTGAATATACTGCAGTCAAGGGGCACCTTAAAAGTGCACCCTCTGGAGAAGCATAGAATCACTGACAGCAAATTCTGGATTTCCATCTTTAACTGCATATGTCCAGACTCTATGGGGGAAATTTTATGCTCTCTCCGGCAGCAGGTTTGGAGGTGGGGAGAGCATAAAATAGGGTGGAATCATAGCGGGGGTGGGGGGGGGGGGGGGGGAATTCCCACCACCATCCCGCCTCTGCCAAAATTTAGTCCAGAGCAGGAAGGCCCGTGAACAGCCTTCCCACCCGCTGCAATTGAGGCCCTTAACTGGGTATTAATCTTTAATTAAGGGCCTCTTTCCGCCGCAGCTGCAATTAGCCGTGCAGTGGACGGCCCTGTTGCCACAAGGAAGCATGGCATGGAAAACAGTGTGGGCTGCTTCCCGGTTCCAGGGGTGGGGTGGGGTTTAAAGGCACAGTGCTTGAACAAGGGACCCATCATCAGGAAGGGGCGGGCTTGCTGAGAGCCACCCCCCCTCCCACCCTTGCTGCCGAACCCCCGGCTCCCACTCCCCCGTGACCTCCACCCCACAAGACCCCTCCCATCCTGATCTACCTGAGGCCAGGTTCCAGCGACACTCTTTGGCCTCTGGTAGGTGCTCCTCCAATAGCAGCCACCACCTCTGCGGTGGTGTTGCTCAGTGGAAGAGCAGCTAGCCTCTGATTGGCTGGCAGCTCTCCAAGGGTGGGAATTCCAGTGACAAGTTCCTTGATCCTGTGGAAGGCCTGCCGCTATCCACTTAAGTGCTCGATTGGCACTAGATTCAGCGGGCCTTCTGGCGAAGAGGCGACGCGGGGGATTTTGGCATCACTTTTCCAGACGTCAAGACCCCCGCCTCAAGGATAAAGTTCTCCGCTAGAAGTTGCTGTCAGTTTCAGAGGAGTAATAATGGCAAGTGCTGACAGTTTCACTATCATTACTACAGAACCAATATATATAGGATATAAAGAAGCAACTCCCCAAAGTTAATTCAACAAAACCTCCTCCCCCGCGTCCTCTACCACCAAAAAGGACAATAGCAGCTATGTTGTTCAAACATCATAAGCTCTAACTTCCTCACAAAATTGCACACCATCCTGACTTAGACAAATGTTGTCATTTTTCTTATTGTCATTATCTTGCAGTTCCCTGTTTAATACCATTGTGGGAGCACCATCACCACAAGTTCTGCAGTGGTTCAAGCTGGAAACCACTAACACATTCTCAAGGCAGCAAGTACAACAGTAAAAAATCCTTACCAATGTCATCCACATCATGAGAACATTTGTTTTTGATGGTAGAGTAACTTTGGGAAGGAAACAATGAAACAAACCCTTGTTTCATGAACTGAACATCATGATTCTCACACATATCCTCATGCTAGTGCCGTCAGTGTTTCACAATCATTAGCACTTTGGTAAGAAAAAGCCAGATACAAAATCATTAAGTTGCTTAACTTTACAGTCTGTAAGTGAACAGTCAGAATAACAGTTATTACAAGTTTTACCATACTTTAACTCATATCAGTCCCTTCTTATCGTAAGGGAAATTGTAAGGCACACTGCGGCACAGTGGCGCAGTGGTTAGCACTGCAGCCTCACAGCTCCAGGGACCCGGGTTCGATTCTGGGTACTGCCTGTGTGGAGTTTGCAAGTTCTCCCTGTGTCTGCGTGGGTTTTCTCCGGGTGCTCCGGTTTCCTCCCACAAGCCAAAAGACTTGCAGGTTGATAGGTAAATTGGCCATTATAAATTGTCACTAGTATAGGTAGGTGGTAGGGAAATATAGGGACAGGTGGGGATGTTTGGTAGAAATATGGGATTAGTGTAGGATTAGTATAAATGGGTGGTTGATGGTCGGCACAGACTCGGTGGGCTGAAGGGCCTGTTTCAGTGCTGTATCTCTAATCTAATTTTGTGGCCTATATAGCATCATCTCTTAGTCCTTTCTTATCACTACATCAGGCTAAGCTTCCATCTGAACCTGGTTGGCTCCCTTCACAGACTTGGGCCCTATTTCACTTCCTCAGCAGGATTCTTTTTCTGCTTGACCTCTGACATGTGGATCTTTGTTCTTTTTGTTTTCTCCATGGACAAAAAAGTTTGACAGTTTTTTGTTAGATTCCTTTGCTGCTCAGGGGTTGAACAGTAGAGTTGCCAATTAAACTAGCTACATCCTCCCAAGATTGGTTTCTGTCTGTCAGCCCGTGCCATGTCTACATGCGCACCATTGCATATGTGTATCTGAAATTGATTAATGGACCTCCTACTGTCACATATCACAGATTGGTACCAATCTGAATGGTGGTCATATGAATATTCCAGTCCTCTCTTTGTTTAGGTCTCTTGAAACTTTTCCTATGAGTAAAACAGACAGGGTGAGGTTGGATTTTCCCTGCAGGCTTCTGAACCCTGCAAATAGCCTCAAATCAGGGTCAGAAGCCTGCATTGTATGGCAATCAGTACTTAACTGGGATTTTTTTGCTGATTTGGCCAATCAGCGGCCAAAGGATGAGCTTACTGTCCAATTAAGGATTGCAGGTGGGCTCTCAAAAATGGAGGGTCAATCAGAGGCCTTCCAGCTTGAAAGCAGGAGAAGGATGCCATGGCAGGTCAGTGAGGGAGAGGGCGTTTCAAAATGGAGGTGCCCTCCCTCCAACCTTTCCAAAAATTAAATTAAAAATGGCCTTTGCAGCCAGGCTACCACTTTTGGCTAGGGGGAGCCCCTCTACAGGGTGGCCTGCAGCTGCTGCTGCACCCAGGCAGGACCGCTAAGTGCACTTGGAGTACTGGCCCCCAGTCTGCCGCCAGGAGGCCACCACCAGGCAGCTAAACTGGCTCCCGCTGCCTCCAGGAACCTGAAGGCTGACTGCAAAATTGCATGCAGTCAGGTAACCTTGTCACTACCCACACCACCGCCCCCCCCCCCCCCACCCCCATCCCCCCATCCCACCTCTGGAAAAATGGCCCAGGGCAAACATAGAAAAAACATAGAAACATAGAAAATAGGAGCAGGAGTAGGCCATTCGGCCCTTCAAGCCTGCTCCGCCATTCATTATGATCATGGCTGATCATCCAACTCAGTAACCTGTTCCCGCTTTCGCCCCATACCCTTTGATCCCTTTAGGCCCAAGAGCTATAGCAACATGGAGCTGCGGAACCAGCACGTGGGTTGGCAGTGCTATTTTTAGTGTCTGCCTGCCTCTGTTCTTGGACCCAGTGGAAGCTCAAAAATCCAGCCCCATATCTCTGTGAAAGTACACGTAAAGTACAAAACCTGTGTTCATGTCAGAAAATGTTGTAGCTTAAATCAAAAATCCCTCCTAAATCATATAGCCAATAATCCCTACTCATGACACCATGAATTACAGATAGGCATTGTTCAGTATAAAACTACAAGAACAATTATGAATATTTAAATAACACTCCATCCATAACCATGAAAACATTTTAGGTTTTAACATTTTTCATGCAAAGGAAAAGTATATAATGACCAATATATAAATACAAGACTTTATCAGAAATTGTGATTGTCCAGTAAAAATTATGTCAAAATGTTGCTTATGTCAACCATTACGAATGTAGTCAAAAATAGAGACACAGGAGTCACATTGGCTGATATATCTACACAATGCACACTGGGCTAAAAATTCGAGTAAGCCCGTTAGCGGCAATCTGATGTGCAACTACCCTTTGTCTGGTTGAAATGACGCAGGCAGCACGAAAACTACATGCTGCCTGCTCATTACCATGATAGTGGTGGTCAGCAACACACTTCTGATTGGCTGCATGTTCAGCAGGGGGCCCAGGTGCGTGTCTGGCTAACACAAGTTACAGGTAGCCTGCACTTCTTAAAGGCAGTATGCACCTCTTAAAGGGAGGTGTATTCAGGCTGCAGCAGGTGGTGAAACAGTTAGTGAAAGTCTTGCAGAGAAGGAATAAAACAACTAATTGTGCAGCAGGTTCTATGGCTCAGCAGTGACTGATGACATTGCATCTGGTGTCTTTAAGAACATCCAGGATGATAGTACGTTCCTGCCTTATGCATCTTCTCAATTCCCACCTCACCCTCATCTTGCTATCTGATATAAAATGCAAAAGCTGCAGATGGTGTGACCATGGACCTCTTGCTTTCCATCCAAGCCCCAATTCCATCACCCTAACCCTCCCCTTCTGCATTTATGCTTTCTGATACCCAAGAACTACCACTGGCCAGCCAGAGCAGCCTCACCATGAAGGGCACGAGCAACAGCTGACATCTGATGAAGAAACACCACTGGTTGGTCTGATTTTTGTAGCCACCAGCTCAGATACTGGCACAGTGCCTACTTTGAAGGGAAACATAAATGTGGGATCAGCATGTGGTGAGTCACTGGGCATGAGTGGGCCGCAACCAGGCTGTGCAGAAAAGGATAGCGTGTGTGCAAGCTGCCAGGAGGGCAAGGTCACAGATGAGTTCTGCTGCAGAGGATTCAGATGCGGACTTTGATGAGGTGGCGTATGGGAGAACACTGATGGACACAGAGATGCTTTGTGCATTGGCAGGCCTGCCACAGAAGCTGTTGTCACTGTCAAGGAGCATGAAGCAATTTGGCTCCAAATTAGTACAGGGCTTCGCATAGAGCTTGAAGTCCATCCTTTCCTGTGTGGAAGTTCTGGTCAACTCCTTAACAGCACTTGCAGACCCACCCATGAAACAGCTTTTCTAGAGGATTCACCTGGGTGATTCAGGGCAGCAGACCATTGCTTTAGAATTCCAAAGGTTTGCTCCATGATGTTCTTGGTGGCAGCATGGCTGTTGTCGTACAAGCACTGTCCATGTGTGATTGGGTGGTGAAGGGGAGTCATGAGCCGTATGTACAGTGGCTATCGCTGGTCACCAAGCAGCCAACCTCTAGTTCAACACCTTGGCTCAAAAATGGCAGTAACAGTTGACTGGTGTTTGATGAAAGGATCATGGTCGCTGCCAGGATATTATGCATTCACCAACATGATGCTCTGTGTATTGTCACACACCAACTGTACATCTCCCCGCTGACATGTGGTTCCTGCAGAGCCACATGCATATAGTCTCCCTCCCCCACTGGGAATCCCACGAGCCTGACAAAGCCACATGCCCACTCCTCCTACTTCTCTCTGCTTAGAGCTGGATAGAGAGAAGACTATGAATTCCACTCTCTTGGCATACAGGGCCTCTGCAATCTCCCTGATGCAGCGATACATGGTGAACTATGATCCGTTGGGATCTGCTTACATAGAAATTCAAGGCAATGGTAATCTTCATAGCCACTGGCAGCACCATCCCTGACCTGTTCTGTGGCTGCAGATCCAATGGATGAGGTGGTACAGTTCAGTGACTACCTCCTTGGTGAATCATAGCCCCCTCAAACTCTGCTCCTGGCTGAGGTAGATGTAGGAGAAGTGTTTTTTGAAGACCCTAGGTTGGTACAGCCTTCTATTTAGAGCCCTCCTCCTCCTCTCTCTGTGCACAGCTTCCCCTCTTTGCTGCCTATGCTCCATGTTCCTGTCCTGCTGCAGCAAGAGAGGGACTGCATTGTCATGCCCAGCAAAGACATATCATGTTCCTAACTTTTAAGATACAAACTTTATTCAATGTGGAATCCTTGAAATTGACTTTTCCTTTCACAAAAGTGGACAATTTGCTGCAAAGATAGCCACCAAAGGTCAGATGACCTAGTTTGTGTATTAAAAACTGCCTGTCTCGAAAGGACAAAAGGATACATTCCAGACTCAGAGGTGTTAACTGCACCCATCCTGATACCATCAAGAGACATTCCTGAATTGAATGAGTTCTTCTGAGAGAAAGAAAGAGTGAAGTAGCCACATCATAACAGAATGACACCCATCCAGACATCAGTAGATAACCATGAATTTCACATCCTGGTCCATTCTGTGGTCACACCAGGTAAGAAGGCCACTTGTCAATTAACAGGACTGCGAATGCGATGGATTTTGACCTTAAAAGGTTGCCTTTTGGAAAGAGAGGGGAGATCACAACAACATCACAGAAAGCAGTCCAACAAAAGACTGAGAGATTGTATCAGCACAAAGAAGAGAAGCCCTGCTGCTAATTCTGCACTTCAAATTGCTGCAGCAGATAACTGAAAGTGACCACCACCTCCAATATGAAGTCTTAATCACCAGAAATCTACAACGCCTCAACAAGTTCAAGACTACAAACATCCAGGTCTGCACCTTTAAAAGAGACTGTCCTCCTTAGACAATTCAACAGGTTTGTCGTGAACCACAAACACCTACCTCGCCTTAAACCACTTACCCTTTTCCTCTCTATCTATCTATTCTTGAGTATGCGTGTGTCAGTGAATGTGTACATGAGTGAGGTTGTGACTATTTCAGGAATCTTGTAACAATAAATAGTTATCTTTTTTAATCTATGAGAAAACCTGCCTTTTTTTTGTTTATTTGACCCTAAAAAACACTCAAGGGCTAACTCATCATTTTAAACAAAACATGGTTGCAGTCAGTTGGGAGGTGAACAGTGGGAACCACCCATACCCCTTACCACCTGTCCATAACAGCATCTATAGCCCCATGAGTGATAGCAGGTTTTCTGCTGATTGGCCTTCAAACTTCTCTGAACTCATTGGAAAAGTCCAGCACCTCTTCCTTCTAACTCCAACAATGTTTCAGAACTCTTCCAGCAACAGTTTATACAAGACTTGCACTCACGCTGCAGCAGCAAAAAAAGTCAAAAACACCTCACCTTAAAGTCCCATACTGATGCCTTTAAATAACGCTAGTGGAAAGTTCCTCATGCAGTTGACTGCGTATCAGCTGGGAGTGTTTACGAGAGGACATTACAGGAACAATGAGGTCCAATATAGCAGGTGTGGTGCCAAATAATATGCTGTTTAGCATCACAATCTGCCCTCTCTGCATTCTTCTGGATCATGCATGGCATGCCCACACTAGTGCTCTTACAAGCATGGTTCATGATGCAGCCTATGCCGGAAATGGCCAGAAGTGGTTCAGCCACCATTTTCCGATCTCTGGGCTCTGAGGCGCCAGCTCCAACGCCTCTACAGAGCCAAATTTTGTGGTCCATCTGATGCTCTGCTTCTCTGCACCAAAGTCCTGATATTTGCTTGCCACTTACTTGCTGCTGTTTATCAATGATTCACAGTTGTTAAAGTTTTACAATTTCCTTCGTTCTTGGGAGCTGTGATAACTAATGGAATGACTTCCTGGAGCAAGGGAAGTTTGAATTAGCTGATTTCACTGGGTGTAAAAGATAAGTAAGCTCCTGGTTGAGTTTCCAGCAGCAATCCCATCACGGCTCAGGCTGAGGTGTTGCTCCTTCACTATTGCTACCAGTGGAGCAGTTGCTCCCCATATGCACAGAAGTAAGAAGTGAAACAAAACAAAGGGATAGTAAACCCAAGTCACACTCAGAATAGCAGAGGCAGAATCTTAGGAGCAGATTAACTGGCTTTTTAGCTCTAATTAATAGTGCCTAACAAAGTCATGTAGTGTCTTTTATGATGAAAAACATGACATTTTCACTAAAATAAACTGCAGAGCCAGTAAGAATAATCTCACCAGAAGAAAATTATGGAGCCATCCTGTTAAGGAACAACAAAATCCACTGAGCATAATAGAGAAATTGGAATACGTAAAATATTATGGTAAAAAGGACCAAAATTAATCTATTAAAGATGTAAGTATTTTATTTATTATGTTTATAAAATACTCAATTTGCACACACTGAAGCATGTCAGATCTCATTTAAAGTTAGTGCATGCTCGTCTGTTCTTAGTGGCTTAAGATTAAAGTTAGTTTTTTTGCAGTTAAAAAGTAAACTTAAAAGTAATCTTAAAAACTATCAAAATTACATGCATTATAAATATTTCAACACATTCATAGGAAAATGATCAGATTTAGGGCGGCACAGTGGCGCAGTGGTTAGCACCGCAGCCTCACAGCTCCAGGGACCCGGGTTCGATTCCGGGTACTGCCTGTGTGGAGTTTGCAAGTTCTCCCTGTGTCTGTGTGGGTTTTCTCCGGGTGCTCCGGTTTCCTCCCGCAAGCCAAAAGACTTGCAGGTTGATAGGTAAATTGGCCATTATAAATTGTCACTAGTATAGGTAGGTGGTAGGGAAATATAGGGACAGGTGGGGATGTTTGGTAGAAATATGGGATTAGTGTAGGATTAGTATAAATGGGTGGTTGATGTTAGGCATAGACTCAGTGGGCCGAAGGGCCTGTTTCAGTGCTGTATCTCTAATCTAATTTAACAGGCTGTTCAAGAGATTTGCAAAATTGTTATCGGCATTTCTGTGCTATCAGTTGTTGAAGTGCTTGTTCAACTGTATTTATTTTAAGTGTTCTAATTTTATGTCAAATTGTACTTTCTGCTCAACCATCTACTGATCCTAGTACACTGAAGGATTTTTCATTGGCTATAGGTGTAAATTCAAGGTTAGGGTTAAATATTCATCAGCACCCATTTTTGGGCACAAGGATTGTGATTCACAACCACCTGCATCTGGTTTCTTTGAGGTAGGCAGCACACAAACGTTACTTCTTTCTGGGTGTCTCCCTCTCTCTCTTCAGGGAGCTACTTTTAAGGTCAAAAATGGTTTCACACCTTTGCTTTTGATGGGAAATGTGGATCTCCCTCCCTTTGGTGATCAACAATGGCCTACTTCACAACTTCATTTGTTTCAGAAGAACCCATTCAATTCAAAAGTGTCTCTTGATAGGTTCAGGATGAGAATAATCTGTTTATGATGTTTCCATTTTATACCTTCTTTGTTTCAGAAGAACCCATTCAATTCAGGAATGTTTCAGGATGAGTGTAATTGACCTCTCCCAGCTCAAAAGGTATTCCTTTTTCCCTGTCAGACAGTTTGAATATACAAAGGCCCAGGTCATTTATCTTCAGCAGCTAATTTTAGCAGCATTGTCCATTTTTTAAAAAGGTAAAGTCAATTTTTATAACTCTTCAGTTTTATTTTTTCATTGTTGCATTTCTTGTACATGTAACACTATGAAATTGCCTCTCTTGCACATAGGGCCTCCTGGATGCAGCGATGGGCAGCACACTGGGAGATGTTCACTATGTTTTCCCTGGAGCAAAGGAGAGCGAGGCGAGATTTGATAGATCTTGAGGGGTCCTGACAGGGTGGATGTGGAAAGGATGTTTCCCCTTGTGGGAGAATCCGAACTAGGGGTTACTGTTTAAAAATAAGGGGTCGCCCATTTAAGAAAGAGATGAGGAGAAATATTTTCTCTCAGAGGGTCGCGAGTCTTTGGAATTCTCTTCCTCAAATGGCGGTGGAAGCAGAGTCTTTGACTATTTTTAAGGCAGAGATAGATAGATTATTGATACGCAAGGGGGTGGAAGGTTATCGGGGGTAAGTGGAGATGTGGAGTAATGAATTCAGCTATGAACGTATTGAATGGCGGAGCAGGCTTGAGCGGTCTAGTGGCCTACCCCTGCTCCTAATTCGTATGTTTGTATGATAGAGGTGTACAAGATTATGACAAGCTTAGATAAGTTAGACAACAAAAAACAGTTCCCATTAACTGATAGTACAAGGACTAGGGGACACAGATTGAAGGTTTTGGGCAAGCAATTCAGGGGGAATGTGAAGAAGAACTTTTTAACGCAGCGAGTGGTAATGACCTGGAACTCGCTGCCCGCAAGGGTGGTAGAAGTGGAGACAATCAATGATTTCAAAAGGAAATTGGATGGGCATTTGAAGGAAATAAACTTCCAGAGCTACGAGGAAACAGAGGGGGATTGGTACTGACTGGATGCTGCATGGAGAGCCGGCATAGACTTGATGGACCAAATAGCCTCCTTCTATGCCATAAATTACTCTGTGACTCAATGTCACCAGCTCCTGTCCTCAACCTGGTGTGAGGTTACAGTTCTGTGACCTCCTCTTTCTTGAATCTGAGTCACCTCAGACATTACTCTGGGGTGAGGTGGAGGGAAGTGAAGTGGCCTCTGAAAACCTGTGGTGGGTACCGTCTTCTGTGGAGAGCCCTCCTCCTCCTCGTCCCTCTTTGCAGAGTTTCCCCTCTCTGCAGCTTCTGCTCCATTTGGTGGTATTGTTGCAGACTCAGAGGCCATACCTCTTGCAGACTTGGGACAGAATTTTATCCGGCCAGCATGAGCGGGATTTGAGGCGTGGGGGGCTATAAAGTTGGCGTGGATACGCTCACCCAGAAACCTGACCTCATGTGTCGGTTCTGGACTTTGTCATCATTGGGAAAGCTCCAAGATGGCGTTGCTGGCACGATGCGGAGGGACTGCAATTTGAATTGGTGAACTGCTAGTTAGAATGCATTTGCATTGATTGTAACAAATAGGGGTTTCCAATTTAGTCAATGATGCACGGAGATCATGCGCCTTCAGATCCCCAGCCGTTTAAAGGTGGCAGCACCAAGGCAAGTCCTCAGTGCTGCCACAGGAAGCAGCCATGGTGAACAGTGGATAAGGAAAGAGGGGGGGAGTGGAGGCCATTGTCAGCCTGTGGTGCAGGGCTGTCTGCATGAGTGGGTGCTGAGCTCTCTGCAAGTTGCGGGGGGACATTCTTGGATGCTGGGCTCTCTGAAAGGGTGGGAACAGTCTCATGTTCTGAACTCTCTGCAAGGATGGGAATGGTCTCAGGTTCTGGGCTCTCTGCAAGGGTGGGTGCATTCTTGGGTGCTGGGCTCTCTGCAAGATGGGTGCAGTCTCAGGTGCTGGGCTCTCTGCAAGCGTGGGTGATGAGGGGCATTAGAGGGTCTTCAGAGAGGAGTAGCAAAGGGAAGATCCAAAGGCAAGATTGACTACAAGGACAGTGCACAGGAAGGACAGAGACCAGCTGCCATGGATCTCATACATCCAGTCTTTGTGGATCCTCATGGTGCGCAGGAGCGCTCAGAGGGAGGGAGGGCCAGATTCCAGCTGGGCACACCCATGAAGCTCAAATAGGGGAGCAGCAGCAGCCGACCACACCAAGAAGGTGCTATCCATGCCATAGAGTGTACCAGACTCGCCTCAATTACCTGCAAATATCTGAGCAGTAATGTCAGCGAAGATTGTGTCTCTCCAGGGAGGTTGTCACTGACTTATGCGCCATGCTGCTGGGCGAGCTGCGATCCATAGACACCCAATGCCCATGGCCCTGAAGATCACCATGGTACTCAACATCTACACGTCTGGCTCTTTCCAGGGATCCACGGGGACATGTGTGAGGTCTCCAGGTAGCAGCCTATTGCTGCATCAAGGAGGTAACCAATGCCATGTTCATGAGGGCTGGCGACTAAGTGTGATACCGGACTGACCCTGATAGTCAGGTGGAGAGGGCCATCGGCTGCGGTGCCATTGCTGGATTCTCCCAGGTACAAGGTGTCATTGACTGCACGCATACGGTCATTAGGCTCTCATGGAGCAGCCGGCGGCCTTCATCAATAGGAAGGGCTTCCATTTCATCAACGTCCAGCTGGTCTGAAACCATCGGAAGTGCATCCTGCAGGTGTGTGCCTGCTTCCCGGGAAGTAGCCATGCGCATACACACTTCGATAGTCCCAGGTGCCACAGCTTTTCAGGTCCCCCGCTTGCCTTCAGGAATAGATTCTCAGAAACAAGAGCTACCTATTGAAGGCATGGCTACTCACCCTGTGAGGAACCCTTGCACTGCAACAGAGGAGAGATAAAACATCTGCGACGGCTCCAACCAAGCCACAATAGAGCAGGCCATTGGGCTGCTGAAGATGAGATACTGCTGCCTCAGTGAAACCCTGCAATATACCCCAGGTGGTCTTCTGTGCTCTGCACAATCTAGCACTGCAGAGTAGGGAGGCCTGGCATAAAGAGGACATGATTGATCACCAGTCCTCATCCAACGAGGAAGATATAGAGGAGGCTACTGATTAGATAGCACTGGATCTTGAACCCCTTGCAATGGAGGCCAGGCACGCTAAGAGATGGGAAAGGGAGGCCTGAGATAATCTCATGCACTTCCGGTTCCTGCTACCATGACGACCTCTCAAAGTGAACTCAATAAAGACTCGCCTCACTGTATTCCACCTGTCTCCTCCTTCTATCGCTCTCCAGTGGCTAGCATCCAGATTCATCATGCACTCTGACACATCTGAGACATTGACCAAATGCAGCCTGTGCCTACTGGCAGCCCATTGAGGGAGCAAGGGTAATGGTTGCACCTGACAAGGAGGGAATGAATGCATGACCCATTTTTAGCAATGATTTTGACCACCATTTATTCACACAATTGGAGAAACCAATGACAAGGCCAAAGTTAATACATCTGTGAAACCCCAAGGGCAGGATTTTCAAACTCCGCTGAGTGCGGGAGCTGCAGCAAGTGTTCTCGGAGGTCAGCACTAGGACTTGCCACCTCCGGAATGCGATACAATTTTCAAAGGGCCGCCGGCAGGGAGAGAATGGGTCACCTCCAAATATGTGCCTGTTGAGCTCATTACGAGCTTTTAACAGGCTTGTCGGGAGCAGGAAGCTATTTTTAAATGCTGGGAATGGGGAAAATAGCATGGGGGGAACACAGCAGGTTTGTGAAAATATAAGCATTGTGGAGAGATATGAGGGCTATGGAAAGGGCTGTTTAATTTAAAGAAGAGGCAGCAAATAAACCTTAGCTGCCTCAGATGTGTCTCAGTGTAGATATTGTTGAAGCTGGAAGAGTTAAATGTTACATTGGAAAGTGCCATGAAACCGGATAGGGAAGAGAGCCCACTGGAATCACAGTGGAAGCTAGGGTTGGCATGGAAAGGCTTGGTAAGTGTTAAAGGCCCAGCTGATGGCAGTCAATTGGGAACAAGCTACTCTGGCATTGGACCTAGCATCCACGATGAGCTGTGGCGTATGCACCCTCCTGGACAGCGGGAGGCCAGAGGAGCACAGTGGGTGACTGCTGGGGGATAAGGCCTGGCTGGAATGGCAGCAGGAACAATGCTCATTCAGCAGCGCTTCACCTGATCTCCATCTAACCCATACAGCTGAGAAACTCAGTACTCATCTGCCAACACGCAGAACTGTTGGACCACTTAGAGCCTAGATTGTGAAATTCCATTGGCAGCCACGAACTTGCATATGGAGCTTTCCTCCATCCATATATGTCCAACATTGAAGAGCTTGGCTAAACAGATCTCCACGGACCCGCCACTGGCACCACAATGCAGCATCCACCTTTCCAGAGCACACATCAACAACACATGTTGGAGTGATGACAAGAGATTTGTATTGTGAGGAATAACAATAAAGACAGAAATGATCATAAACACCCAGATGAGCCTAGAGGTGAAGTCATCAATGTGGCACCTTCTTGTCCCTTACACTGCTACAGGATACTCCCCCTATGGCAGACGATGAGGAGAGGCAGTCTATTCCCTACTTTGTGCCACCGACTGAGATGCCTTTGGCTTCCATCCTCATCTTGAAGTTGTCCATGGGGGTTCCTCCACAGGATGCCGTGCCTGCATCATTGCAGTGGCTGCCTCTGTCACAGAGCCCTGGCACACAGATAGCTTCTGAGTCGGAGGTGGCGAGGGGCCGAAGGTTGACACCAGCCCCCCTGAGGAGTATCCCCATAGTCTTCCGGTAGATCCCTCTCAGCCCTTTCCTGGCGCTCCTGGATGCTGGAAGTTGCCAGCGGCTGGGACGCAACTGGCATCCACTCAGACCACCTCTGCACCATCTGCGACACTGAGTGGTCAATGCTGCAGAGTCTCACTCTTCCTGTGCAGATCAGCGCACTGCTCCTGCACCCACTCAGTCATGCTGCATTTAGCTCTCCAAGAAGTTGCCCAATCTCTCAATGGAGGCCCTCATGTTTTCGAAGCCCTGAGTCATAACGGTGCACAAACATTGCATGGACTCCTCCATTGCCTGCCCATGACTCCTCAAGGTCTCAGGGACTTCTGAAAAATGGGAACTTATCTGCCTCTGGTTCTCGAGGAAGGCCCTTTTTGTTTGTGACACCTGAAGCCCAACATCTTTGCCCAGCGAAGTATCGCTGTGTTTGACCTCTGTCCTCCAAGGGGTACTGCCCACAGCTGACTCTGCATCACCGTCCTCCTCCTGCTCATGGGTGCTGTGTGGTCCACCTGTGCCCTCCTTTCTATGCTGCTCTGTGGCCCAACCGAGGCGAGTATATCTGCGCTGGTTAGGGTGCCAAGGTATGATGTGACGGCACAGTTTCTATGGATTGTCCCCAGCCGCTGATGTTGGTGCCAAGACAGAGTGTTGCCTTGGAAGCCTCTCGACCACTGGCCCTGTGAGAGACAGAAGATAATGGTAATGAGAACTGGCACTACTCAACTAGTTCCCTACCACATCCTGTCCCTTTTATAATTGCAGTCTTAGATACAGAGTTTGCATTGGGCAGGAGTGTCCTCCATGCCTTTCACCTTAACGAAAGTGCTATCCAATGACCCTGCTGTTCATAGCTTCCCATCTTGCCATCGCCCACCGAATGCTGGTTTGGCATCCTGGCGATCTCCAGTAACGCCTCCTCCACTGAAGTCAGAGTGTGGAGCTGGACCACTCCACTTCCTGTTCTGGCCATCTCCCTTGCATTATGGGCTCTCTTCTCCTGCAGGGTCAGATGAGAAAGATCCATAAATATTCTGCCCAGCCCCATCTCCCCTAGCATGACATTCAAGTGGCCTTTTGTCCCCGTCAGTGATGTCCCCATCTGAGCCACTCTGTGCACTGAGAGCGCACTGAAACTGACAATGTGAGGGTGATGTATAGGCTTGCTGTGAGGTCATCTTGTATGCATTCTAGCGCTTAGAAAGTTTGTGCCCATTCAACCGGCTGCTGCTGGCCACTCACCTTACCAGACCGCAATAGATCATTAAACCTCTTTCTGCACTGCACCCCAGTCCTTCTCATCGATCCTGGCTGCTGACCGCCATAGTCACCTCCATTCATGTCCTCCTGGTCTCGCTGGAGGATTCCTCCTCCCTGTTGCGGGATAGAAGACCTCTTTCATCTCGGACACGGCATCTATTAGAGCCTGAAGAAAGGCAACAGAAAAGCAGGGTACTGGCCAGAGACGCATTGCCATGCCCACACAGATCTTCCGAGATCCCTGGTGAACCATTGGTATAGGCAAAGGCAAACCTAGAGAAGGCTGCCACTTGCCTTTAAAAATTGCTGTCAATTCACCATTCCCACCTCCATAACCCTTCCCATGCCTCTAATGGGGCACCAGACTTGCTCCCAGGCCAATTACTTAGTTTGCATTTGAAAATAGTGCTGCATCTGGGGTCGGGATCCAGAACTGCTCTGGGCATTGGGGTCCCAACCCGAAAATGAAAATCCGCTTCAAATGCATCTAGGTGCTCTTCTTTATAAGGTTTTGTGTGCTTCTACGTGGTGTGACCCCTGTGCTGGCAGCTGAGGTGGACGCAAGCTGCTGATCGAGCTGTCCTTCGGCCTGGGATGACTTTGGTGGGCAACCTCTGACTGCTTGAGGCCTGAAGAGTCCTAGCTGGCTACGGGGTTCCTACACAGTGCAGGAGCCTCCTCAGCCATCACAGCTACTGGAGCTGGGCTCACTGGCAGAGGGGCTGAGGACCCGCTGTCCAAACTCAGAGACCTGAGGAGAGCTCCAAGATGTGGAGGGCAATCTCTCCTCTTCCCTTTCAAGGCTCACTTGTACCTGCCTGCTAACGTGAGATGGACAAGGACCTGGTGGAGACTCCAGGTGCCTCACTGCTGCATTGAGCTCATGATCAAGGCGATGATGTGCAGGTCTGCACGCATCTGCAGAAACTGTCTCTCCATCAGGGTCGTCAATCTCTCGATGAAGGAAGCCATGCGCTCACATGCCTGAGATATAGCAACACTCATGGCATGGATGGACTCCTCCATCATCCACTCATGGCTTCGGATTGCCTCTGGCAGCTTCACCAGGTGTTGCCTTACCTCTCTCTGGAACTCCAGCATGTTCTGTGCTGCTGATACCAGACACTTGTCATTGGCCTGAGGCTCAGCATGGACCCAACTGTCCAACTGTCAGTAGCCTCGCCTGTCACAGCCTCCATCAGCTGCTCGGGCAGTGTGGTGCTCTCACCAGCTTATGACCCTGAATCTAAGCCCAAACCATACCCAACGACCTGAGTATCTGCGCTGGTGAAGGGTGCAGCGGAATGATGTGATGGTGCATCCTCTGACTATTCCTCCTCCTCCTCAGAGGTTGATGGCAGGACCCCTGTGCCAGCGACTGATCTTGCCTCTGAAGTGCCATGTCCTGCAAGACAGAACACAAACATTTGTGCGTTATGTTGTTCAGATCTCCTCATGCCAAGCATGCATGATATGGATCTCCAGAAGTGTGGTGGAGGACATATAAATGCAATGTCTCATCACTTTCTTATGTGGACATTCCAGTCTCACCATCTGCAATTGCAGAGCTGCCCTGTGCTCCCACTAACTCCAAAGCTTCCTGCTCTGCGACTCAGGGGAAATAGTGGAGGTAAGCTCTGAATCGTTGAGATGTACCATGCATCTGAAAGGATGCCCTGATGCCTCACCCACTTACCACCTCCTGATTGATCACTCCCTCCCCACATAGTACTCCCTCCCATGTAGACACATGCAAACCCAAAGAAGAGATGGGTATGGAAGACTCACCTTGGCTGAGCGAAGGAGGTCATTGACCCTCTTGCGACATTGGACCCAGTTCCGGGGATGGGGGGGAGGGTGGGTGGTGGTGATCCCATGGCTCCTGACCTCCTCTGTGATCTCCATCCAGGTTTGTTTGGTCAGGCAGAAGGGTCTTTTCTTGCCATCCCTTGGGAAGAGGACCTCCTGCCTTTCCCTTGCAGCCTGGAGGAGAATCTACGGGGAGGCATTGCTAAACTGTGGGGCCACCCGGTGTCTTGCCTCAGACACGGTCCCCGTTGGCTCCTAGTCCATCCATTGGGCACTCAGTTTTAGTGTAGGGGTGCAGGGAGGTACAGCAGTAACAGCAGCATAGGGGGGGTGGAAGGGGTCATGCAGTAACAGCAGCGGGGAGGGGTGGTTGAGGGGTTCAGCAGTAATAGCAGTGGGGGGGGGGGAGGGGGAGGGGTTCAGCATTAGCAGCAGCTGCGGGGGGGGGGGGCGGGGGGGGGTGGGGGTGGTGGTAGGGGTTCAGCATTAACTGCAGCATGGGGGGAGGGGGTCCAGCAGTACACCAGACTCACTGCATCAGTGAAAGGTAGCAGTATAAGCAGGGGAGACAGAACCTGCATTTTCATCAGCTAAAACCACCATTAACACCTGGTAGCCCACCCCCATCCTGCAATAAGACAGGCCCCAAGTCTCAGCAATGATAATTGGCATGTTCCCGCTGCCGGGAACTGCGCCAAGATGACAAAATTCAGCCCTTGGTGTGTACAGGTGACAAAATCCTCTGGGCTCCCTGAATGAATGCACCAACTACCAAAAGACCTCAAAAACAATCCACAGTACTTCCACAATCTTTGCCACAATAAAAGTCAAAAACACCTCACCTGCATGTTACATGCCTGTCCCTTTAAATAGTGCTACTGAGAGGTCCCTTATCCAGCCCAATGCATGTTTAGCTGAGTGTGATTAGCACGTGCATACTCTAGACCTGTCAGTCCATGTTATAACATGCGTCAAATCAGCTGAAACGGCTGTTTGGCATTGCGATCTGAGCAGTCCTGACATGTTATTCCTCTGTGAACCTAGACAATGAGTGTTGCTAGATGGATAAGGTATTACAGGCTGGTCCAAACCCATCATTATCTAACATCTAAACAGACATATTTTCCAACATGGGCAATCTGAAAGTGGACAGGAGCACGAACCGTGTTTGATTCCTCTCCTTACCGAATCCGGGACAATGAAGTCAACTGGAGTGCTCCAGCTGCTCCCTGATATCAGCTAATCAAAGACGGAACCTATGATCTTTTTGATCAGTGTGGCTTAGTGTTACAGTAGGCTGTTCTTTTCTTGTTAAGGCATGAGAGAGAACTTCTAGTGTAAGATTTTTAACAGTATCCTTTGAATTAAGTTGAGCATATACAGTCAGTTTGCTGAACAGAACTGGTTAATCAACTAAGCTGTTCAGTTTACGACAAAATGCACGTGGTTCCTTTAATGCTAAATGTCCCCAAATTCCACTTTTATCCAACATGGGTTTGTTATGAATACTTTAAAAGGTGTGGAAATTAGTGCAAAAACAAATTTATAGTAAAACACTTGTCTCAATAATTTTTACATTTAAATTTCTAAGTATTAATTTACAAATATATGTATAGACCTTGCACTGGAAAAACAAATCAAAAAGTTCTCATTTGAACTTTAATTGTGTGATTTATGTGTTTCAAAGGTAATTAACACGCCTTTAATGTCATAATAATCAAAGTGCAGAGTTGTATTATATTTGAAATACTTCCATTCAGATGCATCACACAGTTGAAATTGCTTCTGTCACTAATGAACTATAAATACATGATGCAATGAGAGAAAATTGCCTTTAATGATATGAATAAATGGCTACTGAACTTCAATTGTGCTGTTATTGAGTTGCTTTTCTCATAACTCTGCATGGTGCTGAGAAAGGGAAACTTTTACTACTTTCCTTTCTCCAATTTTCTCCATTATTTCCCTATACAAATGGACAGAGTGGCTTTAACAAATGTTCTGCCAAGTTGTACCTCAAAATTGCTATCAGTGTTCCATGTACATATTGGGAACCCAAACTGCACAATAGGAGTGGCCTCCTGCTTTAAACAGGCAGGTGGTCCAGCCACCCATCTCAGGACCCTACCCAGGATGCCAGAGGCGGGGATGCCAGCGTAAGTGGGATATTAAGTGATCCAATACCATTTTCAGATTGCTACTGTCCTGCTTAGACCAGTTGAGATCCCTAAAACTGTTCCTTTTCAAGTAAAATTTTAAATTTGTTTAACCATTGTGAACCCACTTCTCACACAGCATTTCCACAGCTCACATTCCAGTGACGGTTGTTCGATGGTAATCAAGAGTAAGATCCCTAATTAATGTTTTAAAACTTCTTCCTTGTGGTACTCAAGCCAATTGTTATGCCTCCACCACTTTCCTGGCAGAGATCAGTCAACGCAACATACAGGGTCAATTTTTACCCTCATTCTTTAAATATGCACAAAAGGCTCCAATGTCATTATCAGGCCCTGATTGCAATTTTAACCCAAGGCCTGAATCATGGCTTTCCCACTGAGCCAACTTGACTGCAGGAAGAACCGGAAGAGGCTCAGAAAGGTGAGTTCCTTGTATCTTTTCTTGTTTCCTTGTGGGCCAAGAGGAGCAGGAGTGCTCTTCTGGGCCCCACAGCAAAGCTTTGGGTCTTCTCTACCCCGGGCATCCCTCCCCCTCCCCCAACCTCAGTGTTCTTCTGATCCCCCATTCCGAACCACTTGCCTGAGTGATGCTGACAGTTCACTGGTTTCCCAGTGTTCTTGCTGGCCAGCCAGCTAGTCTTCCCCTTAGCTTCAGGCGGGAGATTTATAATTAAAATCTACCAGGGTTTATGCTGCAAAGGGCCAGAGGATTCATTGTCCACCTCAGCCCCTGGCCCCACAACGCTCGCCAGAGAATTAAAATCAGATGAGACTTACTTTCGTCAGCTGTATAGCTCCGTACCACACTATGATCTACAAGAACCAAAGGAAAACTGCAATAAGATTTCCCTTCACTTATAAAGAATAAGAGCGAAATTCCATCCCATGAGTTGGAATACAAGGAGTGAGTTATGGCGTAATCAACCTCACAAATTTAAAGGCTTCACTGCAGACTGGCACAGGACCAGCTCATTATATATGGTAATTACAAAAATGATACTTCCAGTACCCAGCTCTTTCAGGATAAAATAAGTATGCTGGAGGGCTTATTTTACAATCAGCAAAGTGTTTGAAAAATGGTCTGTAGCAACCTAATGTGATTGAGCAATGTTTCTGTTCTTTTAATACTATTTTCCTAATTTACATTTCTACCAAAGTGTAGGAGATACTGAAAGAGTGATAGAGGAACAAATAGTCTATTTCATAAGTGAGGAAGAGCTCTTAAAGAATGTTTGGTCTTATGAAGGCATTGTTGACAAGGGCAGCAAGCAAAGTGGCTCAGTGCTGTATCTCTATCATAATACATTTGCAACACAGATACTGCTGGTATTACATATGCACACGTCAAAGACCCAATTTGATAGATCTCATTAAAGGACATGATAGGAAATTACTTCCGTGGCTGGCACTTGGATAAATGTATCATCAGATTCATTTAAGCAATTAATCTGGAATAAAGGAGCTTCACATGTACCTTACACTGAGAATTATTTTGCTTTCTCAGAGTTCAGCTGCCTTTATTTTCCTGTACAACCTTGAGCACATGTGGATCATCTGCTTATTGAATCATATTTTCAGAGTGTTTTCCAAAGAGATAAAAAAAAAACAGAAAATGCTGGAAATACTCAGCAGCTTAGGCAGCATCTGTGGAACGAGAAATAGAGTTAACATTTCCGGTCAATGACCTTTCATCAGAACTAGGAAAAGTTAGAAATATAACAGATTTTAACCAAGGGAATGAGGGGAGAATAAGAAAAAGAAAAAAAAGGAAGGTCTGTGATAGAGTGGGAGATTAACAGAAGGTTTCATGGTGCAAGGCCAAAGAGAATAGTAATTGGACAAGTAAAGAAACAAAAGATGTGTCTCGAGGAGGTGTGATAGCTGCCATCCAAATACAAAGAAAAGGAAATATAATAAAAACAAGAGAAAAACCAACATGAAACAAAATGGGGAACAGGTTATGATCCAAAATTGTTGAACTCAATGTTGAGTCCAGAAGGCTGTAAAGGGCCCAATTGAAAGATGAGGTGCTGTTCCTTGAGCTTGCATTGAGCTTCACTGGAACACTGCAGCAGGTCAAGGACAAAAATCTAAGAGTGGGAGCAAGGTGGAGAATTAAAATGACAGGTGACTGGAAGCTCAGGGTCACACTCCAAAGTGTTCTGCAAAGCGATCACCATGTCTGCATTTGGTCTCCCCAATGTAGAGGACGCCACATCGTGAGCAGCAAATACAGTATAGTAAATTGAAAGAAGTACAAGTAAATTGTTGTTGCACTTGGAAGGAGTGTTTGGGGCCTTGGTTTTTGAGAAGGGTGGAGGTAAAAGAGCAGGTGTTGCATCTCCTGCACTTGCATGGAAAGGTGCCATAGGAAAGAGAGGGAGTGTTGGACCAGGGTGTTGTGGAGGGAATGGTCCCTTCAGAATGCTGAAAGGGGAGGGGAAGATGTGTTTTGTGGTGGCATCATGCTGGACGTGGCGCAAATGGCAGAGGATAATCTGTTGAATACAAAGGCTGGTGAGGTGGAAGGTGAGGATAAGGGGAACCCTATCATGGTTCTGGGAGGAAGGGGTGAGAGCAGAAATGTGAGAAATAGAACGGACATGGTCAACCACGGTGGGGAGATAGCCTCATCTGAGGAAAAAGGAAGACATATCGGAAGCTTTAGTATGGCAGTTACTTCATTTGAACAGATCTGACGGAGATGGAGAAACTGGGACGATGGAATAACGTCCTTACAGGAAGCAATATGTGTGAAAGTGTAGTCAAGGTAGCCATGGGAGTCAGTGAGCTTTTAGAGAATATTGGTTGACAGCCTATCCCCAGAAATGGAGACAGAGAAGTCAAGGAAGGGAAGGGAAGAGTTGGAGATGGAGCATGTGAGAGTGACAAAAGGTGGAAATTGGAAGAAATGTCGATGAAATTTTTCACTTCAGGGAGAGAGCAGGAAATGGCACCTACACAGTCATCAACGTACCTGAAAAAGAGGTGAGGGAGGGGGCTTGAGTAGGACTGGAACATGGAATATTCCACATATTCCACTAAAAGGGTGGCACAGCCAGGACCCATGTGGGTATCCATAGCAATTTGGAGGAAATGAGTAGAGTTAAACGAGAAGTAGTTCAAGTAGTTAAAGGAGAACAAGTTCAGCCAGGTGGAGGAGGGTGATGGTGGATGGGGGACGGTTGAGCCTCCATTCAAGGAAGAAGCAGGGAGGCCTCAGACCATCCTGGTCGGAGTTAAAGGTGGAGGGAGATTGGACGTTCATGGTGAAGAGGAGAATGTTAGGGCCAAGAAATTGGAAACTGTTAAAGTGACGGTGGGCATCGGAAGGGTCACAGATGTAGGTGGGAACAGAATGGACAAGGGGAGAAAAGTAGAGTCGAGATGGGAAGAAATCAGTTCAGTGGGGCAGACTGAAACAATAGGCCTACCATGGCAGTCCTGCTTGTGGATCTTGGGAAGGAGGTAAAAGCGAGCTCTTTGGGGGACATTGAGTTGGAGGCCTTGAAGGGAAGATCTCTAGAGGAGATGAGGTCAGTGACAGTCCTGGAGATGATGGCTTAATATTCAGTGGTGGAGTCATAGTCCGGGGGAGGTAGGAGGAAGTGTCCAATAGTTGGCATTCAGCCTCTGCAAGGTAGAGGTCAGATTGCTAGATATCAACAGCACCACCCTTGTCAGCAGGTTTGATGACAATGTTCAGCTAATGGAGTGTAACAAGTTCAGAGGAAGGCAGGTTAAAGTGAGGGAGGAGAGCAGAGAAATTGAGATTGCCGATGTCACACCAGCAAATGAAAAATTCATGAACGGGAAGGGTAGGATGCTAGAGGGAAGGGCCCAGGTGGAGGGAGAATACTGGAGATGGTCAAAAGGTCTGCTGTGTGGTGGGGAATGAGATGTCTTTGCATTGTAGATCATATGCAGAAAGCTATTAATATAAACCTAATACAGGTTCAGTTGATTCTAGAATGCAGTCTTACACCCATGAGGAATGCTTATAGAGTCATCTATGGAGGATGTGAAATTTCTTTGTAATCTAGTTGTTTGTGAAGTTACAAGCCATATTTTGTTATCACCCCAGGGGAACAATTGCAGCAAAATTTAAAAAAATTAAATTAAGTATAATTTCAGGTAGCAAATCATTCTCAGGATTCAGCTGATTTACTCCCCATTTTAGTTTCATTCCTGTAGATTATAATGCCATTTGAATCTTTAGTCCTACTTAGGCAGTTTCCGGTGTGTATTGGGAATAACGTTGAATATCTATATATCTATTAAACTCTTGCATGTAACACAGGTTATCATCCACTTCCTGAGACATGTCTGTGCTACTCTTAATCAAAGACAAATTCTAATCTCGACCAATTTCATCAGACCTGATGGAATCATTCTTACGTTGTACTGGCTCTCAGGGCTTTATCTTTCAGGCGCACCGAGATCGGGAACGGAGGTGAACAGGGCCTGAAAATTATGAGGCCGGCCAATGCGGCAGTTTCCTGACGCCATTCCTGACATCTGCTATTTTGGCTGACATGGGTTCAGGGCTCAGCAAGGCCGCCTGCCCCCACAAGGCAGGCAGGTAATTAGTCTCATTAGGAGGCTTGTTAACCAGGGATTAAGGAGGCCTACTGGGATTTTCCTGTTAGCTTCCAGTTTCTCAACATGATGGGTGTGCAGTTCAACTGCCTGGATGCGGGGTGCCAGCTCTCTGCGCAGGCTTAGAGGCCTTCCCTGCCTGCCTTGGTTGGGATACAACCAAAGGCTGCCCTGTAGATGGGTTCCAGTAGTGGCCTGGCAGCTTTCTCTATTTTTTTGATTACATTTTTTAATAAGTGCCTGAGAGGACACCTTCCTGTTGAAGTGCCCTCTCTGTTACTTACCATATACTGCAGCTGGCTGCTCCTCTTAAGCTGGAAGGCCTCTGATTGGTCCTCCAGCTTCGAAAGCCCATGCATCACACCAATTAAGGAGGTGTCCTGATCAAAACTCCAATGAGTGACTGTTCCCCACCCCCCACAGGGGTGGGTTTGGGACCCAGAAACAGTCCCAGATCCTGTTTCCCACCCATGAAGCAAACATTCAGCCCTTAGTTTTGATTTTCACCTTCCAAACAGTTGCAACTAACCATGGACAAATAAATGAAAACAAACTAAGCTGCAAGCTAAATGTATATGTAGGAAATTTAAAACTTTTCAAATAATAATTTTTACAATTATAATACCTTACACATTCTACCTTGAGCTCTCTTATTGATGCAAAGCAATCTAAAAAGGGTAATATATTTTATCTCTTTCTCTCTAAGAAATACTGGTTGAACATTATTTGCAACTTGTTAATTGACTATCAACTAAGAAAGTCTCAGATTTTTAGAAAGTCTCAATTTAGCCTGTATGTGAATCCACCATTCATTTCAAACAATACACCTATAGCCTAACGGAGAGATACATCTATGACCTAATTATAAAAACAGAAAATGCTAGAAATACTCAGAATGAAAGGTCATCGACCAAAAACATTAACTCTGTTCCCCTCTTCATTGATACTACTTGACCTGCTGATTATTTCCAGCACTTTCAGTTTTTATTTCAGATTTCCAGCATCTGCAGAATTTGGCTTTATAGCTGTGCTGTGTTTCAAATGGTATAATGTTTCTGTCCTTAAAAAAAATAACAGCTTCGGTTTGAAATTCAACAGCTGTTCAATTTAATTGAGATTCGTAGAGCTGGACTTTACCAGCCCACTGGGGACAGGCTGGGAGGTGGGAAGGCGGACAAAATGGCATGGGAAAGCATCAGGTGGGGTGCCCAGCATCTTCCCGCCACCATGCCATTTTGCCAACGGTGGGAAAGTTGGCAGACACAGCTCACCCACCTGGAGCCCAATTGAGCCACTTAAGTGGCCAAGTAAGGGCCATTTCCTGCCTCTGCTGGCACTTTACCAGTGGCTGGGGGTCTCTCTGCTGCATAGGGAGACTGCCAGGTAAATCCTGGCAGCTTCCCTGTTGGCTTGGAGGGGTGGGAGGTGTGCACTCCTTTTCGGGCATGCTTTGGTCCACAGAGGAGGCCTCCAGTGGCAATGGGCTGCCCCCATGGCAATGGCACCACCTGCCTTAAGCAACCCTCCCTTCCCCCACAGGGGCCTGCCTGACTGGTCCCAGTACCCCCAGACTCCATTTACCTGACTTTGAGGGCACACGGCCATCGATGTGCCCTCATCCTGCAGGTGCAGCCCCAGTAGTGGCCATCGCTAACAGTGGCACTACTGAGGCTGCTGGAGCTGCCGGCCTTCTGATTGGCCAGTAGCTCTTGAGGGTGGGCTGCCAGTAGCAGCTACTGAATTGGTTGCCGCCCACAAAATGCGGCCCCGGGTCTCGCTGCCCACCGAAGCGGGGTCGTCCCCCACTTTCAGCCTTTGTTGCGGGACTCCTGTCGGCCCTGCTAAATCCAGCCCATATACACTGGATCCTGCCCTTGCATCCAAATCTCATTTTCATTGGGGACATGGAGGCAGAGCAGGGAACTCCAAACCTATAATGAGCGGAGGAGGAAGAAGAAATAACAGAGGCATGCAGGATAAGGCTACAGCAAAGGAGAAGAAGACCAACTAGAAGTTACACTTCACCCAGAGTCTATATACCGTGCTAATCCCTCAGTGATGCCTCCGGAGAGGTCTGCTTAAGGAGACAATGGTCCATTATTAAAGCATTAAAGAAATTGTGTGACCTATTACAAAGTGAACTCAAAGCATCTTCTCAAATCCACAAACCAAACAAGGAACAGATATACCTCAGAACAGTGAGCTTCAAATCAATGGTTTTCATGGTCACCATATGTACTTAGAACAGGTGCTTCTTTTTGAGAGCTTGCATATCCCACTGCCTGTCTATGCTGTTCCTAAACCAGTCTCTAGTGCCTCTAGTTACAACGGTCATCCAGTGCCCTTTTTAGAAAAGGGCCTCAGTGCACATGCTCTGGAACTAGGGTCTGACATCTGCAGAGCCTCTGCTTCCGACTATCAAATTTCACTTTCACCTCCTCTGGGAAGCTTATGTGTTGTAGCTTACCCCGTGAAAAACTCTGACTGGAAATCTCTGCACCTCCTAGTGAATTTCTATGGGCTGGTGTGTGATAGAGAAAAGTGATTGATGGTGTGGTTGAGGATGGAACTGGTCAGGTAGCGATGGAAAGTCACTCACCTCTTTCTTCTTCATCTTCCTTAGTGGCATATTGCTTTGGGTTTTATAGAGTGAAAGAAAATGAAGCAATGTTGTAATATTATGAAGCCACCATAATGATCCCTCTGCACCAATCACATTTCTTGATACTGAGACTGTATTTCCTAACCGTTATACAAGTAGCTGCCACTGCCTGTCCTACATCACCGTCCCCAATAAGTTCTACCACTTGGCTCCTCAAGATCTCTAAGGCTTCTTCCTCATGCAGGATCAGAGGACTACTATTGGACCCCACCAGCCATGAACTGAGAATCGCATAACTTCAGGGCCACCTTTTCCTGCAAGAGTGAAGAGGACATGACTATTGTATTGAAGGCTGACAGCACCTTTTGTTACAGCAGTTTAATACATCACATTACATGAGGGTCAAAAATCAAGAAATAACAGGCATGGTGGGTAGAATTTTCCTGCGAGTTTCAGGACCCAGCTGTCAGTCTCAAATGGGGATCAGAAGCCCGCACTGTGTGGGAAACAGTCACTCACCTATGATTTTCCCCGAATTGACCCATTACGAACATATGAATTAGGAGCAGAAGTACGCCATTCAGCCCCTTGAGCCTGCTCCACCATTCAATAAGATCATGGCTGATCTGACTGTGTTTCGAATTCCACACTCCCATCTACCCCCAATAACCTTTGATTCCTTTGTCTAACAAGAATCCATCTACCTCTGCGTTAAAAATATTCAATGACCCTGCCTCCACCACCTTATAATGCTGAGAGTTCCAAAGTCACACAACCCTCTGAGAGAAAAAATTTCACCTCATCTCTGTTCTAAAAGGGCGACCCTTAATTTTAAAATAATGCCCCCTAGTTCTGAACTCACCCACAAGAGGAAACATCCTCTCCACACCTACCTTGTCAAGACCGTTCATGATCTTATAAACTTCAATCAAGTCTCCCCTCACTCTTCTAAAGTTCAGTGAAAATAAGCCCAGTCTATCCAATCTTTCCTCATAAGACAAACTGCCAGGTATCAATCTAGTAAACCTCCTCTGAACCACCTCCAACGCATTTACATCCTTCATTAAATAAGGAGACCGAAATTGCACACAGTATTCGTGATGTGGTCTCACCCATGCCCTGTATAACTGAAGCATATCACCCTTACTTTTATTTTCAATTCCTCTCATAATAAAGGATGGCATTCTATTAGCCTTGTTTATTACCTGCTGTACCTGCATACTAACTTTTTTGTGACTCCTGCACTATAACACCTAGATCCTTCTGCACCTCGGAATTCTGCAGTCGTTCTCCATTTAATTAATACTCTGCTTTTTTATTCTTCCTGCCAAAGTGAACAACTTCACATTTTCCCACATTATACTCCATCTGCCAGATTTTTGCCCACTCACACAACCTATCTATATCGGTCAGCAACCTCCTTATGTCCTCTTCACAGCATACTTTCCTACCTATCATTGTGTCATCTGCAAGTTTAGCTACCATGCCATCACTCCACTCATCTAAGGCATTGATATAAATTGTAAAAGGTTGAGGCCCCAGCACAGACCCCTAGGGAACTCCACTCATCACATCCTGCCAATCAGAAAAGGACCATTTATGCATACTCTCTGTTTTCTGCCAGTGAGCCAATCTTTTATCCATGCTAATATGTTAACCCCTACACCATGAGCTCCTATTTTGAGCAATAACCTTTTATATGGCACCTTGTAAAATGCCTTCTGAAAATCCAAGTACAGTACATCAATGGGCTCCCCTTTATCACTCCTTCAAAGAACTCCAATAAATTGGTTAAACATGGTTTCCCTTTCACAAAACCATGCTGAACATTGCCGATTACCTTGAGTTTTTCTAAGTGCCCAGCTGCAATCTCCTTACTGATCGATTCTAACACCTTCCCCACGACAGACGTCAAGCTAACTGGCCTATAGTTACCTGTTTTCTGCCTCCCTCCCTTCTTGAATAGAGGGTTTATATTTGCTACTTTCCAGTCTGATGGAACATTTCCAGAATCTAGCGAATTTTGAAAAATTAACACCAACACATGTACTATATCATTAGTCACCTCTTTTAAGACCCTAGGATGAAGTTCATCAGGACCTGGGGACTTGTCAGCCCGCAGCTCCATCAGTTCGGACAGTACCGCCTCCCTGGTGGTTGTAATTTCACCCAAGTTCCTCTCTTCCTTCCACCTCCTGATTTACAGATATTGCCGGAATATTTTTTGTATTCTCTATAGTGAAGACAGAAGCAAAATATTTGTTCATTGCATGGCGAGGACAGCTGCCTGGAGGTGGCCTCCCAGCGGCAGATCAGGGATCCAGCACTCCAAGCAGGCTTAGAGGTCCTCCCTGCCTGTCTTGGTTTAGAAGGAGCCCAAAGGAACTGGCCAAAGGACAGGTTTGCCGTCCAATTAAGGATAGCAAATGGCTCTCGAAGCTGGAGGGCCAATAGGAGTCTCTCCAGCTTGGAAATAGCAACAGGATACCATTCAACATAAATGAGGAAGAGGGTGCCCCAAAATGGAGGCACCCTCTCTCCAACCTTTTCAAATGTAAAATAAAAAAGGGCCTTTGCAGCTGGCCACCAAAGTGGTAGGGTTGGGAGGGGTAGGGGGGAGGGCCCTTCCACAGGACGAAGTAGGGCTGCTGCTGAACCAAGGCAGGCAGGGACGACCTCTAAGCCTTTCTGGAGTGCTAGATCCCTGGACTGCCGCTAGGAGGCCGCCTCCAGGCAGTTGTCCTGTCCCTGCTGCTTGTGGGAACCTGAAGGCCAACTGGATAACAGGCCTTAATAGGTTTTTAAGTGGGTCAATTGGCGACCCACTGATTGCAAGCAGGTAGCCCTGCTTCCGCCCCCCCAACCCTGCTTCGCACCTCCAGGATAATGGCCCAGGAGCGGGATGGAACCAGGGAACCAACACGTAGGCCAGCGGCACAAAATTCCATGCTTGCCGCCTCCATTCCTGCCCCTCACTGGGCTAAAAATCCCGCCCCATGAATTAGGAAGGCTTGTTTATGCCTGAAATACTATGAAGGAAGATGTATTTCTAAATAATAGGTGACACGTGTGGTGGTAGAAGGGAGCAGAGTTACAGAGTACTAACAGAGCATAGTAAAGGTAATGAAAGAAGGGTGCCACACAGATAACAGACTTTCATAAAGGTTCCAGTGGAAGGAATTAGCTTACATTGGCTGCTCTGGGGTGCACTTATTTCTGCTGACTGTGACGGAAATCACACCTGCCAAATGGAAACATATTAATTTCGGCATATGGAACACTATTTGAATGTTTACTGGACATTGAAAATAACTTGTTTAAAAAGACCACAGAGCCGTGGCTGAAAACATGGCTGCACATTTTCATTCTGAGAGACAGTCGCCTAGAGAGACAATGGGAGTGCTCCTTGATTTAATTAGCCAGATGGGTTTTGTCAATAGTGATGATCAAAAGACATTGAGAGTTTTTGTCTGTGTAAGAGCCAGCACTCCACCCACAACCACCCCCACCCCCACCCCCTGCCCCCCACCCCCCACCTGCCAACCGTGTGTGTCGAGTAAGCTTTGAAGAATCAACAATCCTCGCAGGCGATACTGTTTCAAACCAAGAGCTGGTCACATGACTAACCTGCTGGACAACCTGGGAATTGATTGAATTGTGCATCACAGCAAAGTTTTGAGACAGACTGCAATTTTGAAGACCAAGGAGAAGTAAGGTCTCTCTCTCTCTCTCTCTCTTTGTCTCTCTCTCTCACGTAAAGTTTCAGGGACCCATGGAAGTAACTTAAGCCTCAAGACAGAAGACCCCTTCAGCCTTCTGGTACCAGTGAAACAAGTTTGAAAATGTGCACTGGGCCCCAATGAGAACTGCAAGACTTAACTTCAATCAAAGACTTTACATCCAACCCAAAACCAGTAACTGAATTCCATCTGCTACTTCAAACCTACCTCCCTTTAATTCTTTCTCCTCCTCTGCATCTATTTGCATGTGTTTATTGCGTATGCATGCGAGCATGGTTGTGTCATGTATTTTTAGTAGTTTTAACTGGGGTAGAGTGTTGAGGTGAATAAACTTACACCTTTCTTGTTTAAACCTGAGAAAGCCTGTCTGATTGATTTCTTTACAATTAAAATTAGAGACCAGTGAGCAAGGACTCACTGAGGCAAAGCTAATAACACTGTTTCAAAAGTTAAACCCTGTTACAGCCAAACCAGGAAAGGGACCAGAGGGGAGCCTGAGACTCCTTCCTCACCTGGTTGTAACAGAAATTTGGAAGCTAGTGTCCGTATTTGACCCACAGACAAATGAGAAATTGGAAGTGGGAAATCAAATTGATCCCAATCAAAAAGAGAAAAGATTTCAATACAGGTTTTCTTGGTGTGTGTACTAGAATGTCTGCGACCAAAGCCAATTCACTCCCAAACCAGGGAGAAGTAACTTGGGATATGTTAAAGGCACTATCCATGGAAGAGTTGAGAAATATGGCTGAGCAGTGTGGGATCACTTTCCATGCCAAGGCTAGGAAATCGGAACTCCTAAGACTAGAGGCCAACCATTTTTCCCTCGAATCTAAAGAATCAGAAACAGGGCTAGAAATAGACGCTGACAGGGTATTGCTAGCAAAGATACAACTGGACCTAGAAGACAGTGAAAGAGAGAGAAAGGGAGAGAGAGGAGAGCGAGAGAAAGGAAGACAGGAGAGAGAAAGAAAAAGAAAGAAATTTCCAGAAGGAAATTCGAGGGAGGAAAGAGAGCTGAGGCGGCTTGAGTTAACTAGGGGGCGACAGAGTTACCCCAGTGAAAGCATGGAAAATACAAGTAGTGCAGGGCTGTGTACTGAGTTTTTAAACTTTTCCCAACTGACTCCAAAATTCAATGAGGGAGACGTGGAAGCATTTTTGTATCTTTTGAGAAACTTGCAAGGCAGTTAAAATGGCTGACTGAGAGTTGGGCTCTCCTGTTGCAAAGCAAGCTAACAGGAAAAGCCCATGAGGTTTATTCCCAGTTGCCAGATAAGAGTTCATCATCATTATGAACTGACAAAAAATGTTATCCTCGGGGCATATGAGCTAGTACCGCCAGAACCCTTTTACTTAGAGTTTGGAGTTTGAGAGAAGTAAGCTGCTGGCTTTTGACCAGTGGTTGAGGGATCTTAAAGTGCAGCACAGCTATGAAAACCTCAGAGAGGTAATTCTCCTCGAGGAATTTAAAAACTCTCTCCCACTTTCCATAAAGTCCCATGTGGAGGAACAAAAAGTACATAGAGCGAGGCAAGCTGCAGTTCTGGCTGATGAGTTTGCTCTTATATACAAGTCGATTCCCCAGGGGAAAACCTTTCCTAGTCACCCCTACAAATCCGAAAAGAACAAAGGATGGGAAGGTGATAGAAGCCCAAGCAGTCCTGGGAGAGAAAGAAATGCATGAGACACAGGCGGCCCTCCTCCAGCCAAAAAGGACAGTACTGTAAATAGGGGTGAGACCCGGAGACCTGTGTGCTTCCATTGTAATAAGCCAGATCATCTCAGAGCTCACTACGGGGAAAACCTGTACAGTTAATCAGGGCACACCCACTCAGTGAAGGAGAAGGGACCCTGATGGAAAGCACAGCAGAAAAAGCTGTGGCTTTAACTGAAGCAATAGTAAGACCCAGAAAACAAACTGCTGTAGGTGCAGGAAAGTTTAATAGGATTCCTGAAGATTATCAGGATTTTGTGTCTGAAGGGACAGTAACCCCATACCCCTCGAGTGGGACAAGCAAGCCCATAGTAATCCTTAGCGATACAGGGGCCACCACATCCCTTTTGCTGGGAAAAGGCATGACCTTTCCCCCAGAGAATGCAGTAAATACCAGAATGGTGGTGAATGGTATTGGAGGGCAGTGTACACCTGTACCTTTACACCGGGTGCACTTGGACTGCGAGCTAGTATTGGGATGGTGACCATAGGGATTGTCCCTAGTTTGCCTGTGGATGGGGTTGACCAGCTCCTAGGTAATGAAGTGGCAGGGGTGAAGGTGGTAGCTTCCCCAGTAGTAATAGAGAGACCACAGGAGGTCAGAGAGACAGGGCAGTGGCAAGAGACGGCCCCCTGCAGTTCCCCTGAATGTGTAGTGAATCAGGACATGACCAAACCAGTGCCTCCAGAGGAGACTGAATTGGCACTACAGGCAAATGACCATGTGATCTGTCTGTCTGAAACTTTCTTTGGAATGTTAGAGGACACAGGCAATGAATTAAATGGATCTTCCCTAGTTGAGGCTCAGCGAGCCGACCGAGTATTGACGGAGTTAGCACAAGCTGCCCAGTCTGAAGGTGAAGCAGAGGGAGTCCTTTCTTCTTTGGTCTCCTTGTCTCGAGAGACAATGGGTAAGCATCTAGAGGAGGTCAGTGGTTTGTGGAGCAGCGCCTGGAGTGGCTATAAAGGACAATTCTAGAGCGACAGACTCGTCCACGGCACTGCAGATAAAATTGGTTGTCAGGGCTGTACACAGTTGGCTCTCTCCTTGCACTTCTGTCTTTTTTCCTGCCAACTGCTAAGTCTCTTTGACTCACCACTCTTTAGCCCCGCCTTTATGGCTGTCCGCCAGCACTGGCGATCACTGGCAACTGACTCCCATGACTTGTGGTCAATGTCACAAGACTTCATGTCGCGTTTGCAGACGTCTTTAAAGCGTAGACATGGATGGCCGGTGGGTCTGATACCAGTGATGAACTCGCTGTACAATGTGTCCTTGGGGACCCTGCCATCTTCCATGCGGCTCACATGGCCAAGCCATCTCAAGCACCACTGGCTCAGTAGGGTGTATATGTTGGGGATGTTGGCCGCCTCGAGGACTTCTGCATTGGAGACACAGTCCTGCCACCTGATGCCAAGGATTGCCAAGGATTTAGAGAGTTAGCACAGGCTTCCCAGTCTGAAAGAGGGAGTCCCTGATTGCTACTATTTAAAGAATGAGGTACTGATGAGGAAGTGGAGTTATCATCACAGACCTGAGGACAAAGAGTGGACAGTGGTTCACCACCAGTGATGCCACAGAGGTACCGGAGAGAGATATTAAGAATGACCCATGAGATTACAGTGGCTGTACATGCCGGTATACGAGAAACCAAAGCCCATATAAGACAGCAGTTTGACTGGCCAAAACTCCAAATAGATGTGGTGGAGTACTGTAGGGGTTGCCACATGTGCCAGGTTGAGGGGAAACCCCAACCTGCAGTGAAATCTGCACCCCTAAGTCCTGTATGGAATTCCCTCCAGCAGAGGGCTGGTGATCTGTAAGGGACCCCTGCTGAGAACAAAAGGGGACACGACAGAGAGGCACATTGAGAGTCATTGTCTGTGTAAGAGCCAGCACTCCTCCCACCCCCCCACTCAGTATGTCTAGTAAGCTTTGAAGAATCAACAATCCGCACAGGCGATGCTGTTCCCAAATGAAGAGCTGGTCACATGACTAACCTGCTGGCCCACCTGCAAATTGATTGAATTGTGCATCACAGAAAAGTTTTGAGACAGACTGCAACTTAGAAGACCAAAGAGAAGCAAGGTCTCTCTTTCTCTCTCACTCACAAAGTTCCAGGGACCCATGGAAGGAACTTAAGCCTCAAGACAGAAGACCCCTTCAGCCTTCAGGTACCAATGAAACGTTTGAAAGTGTGCACTGGGCCCCAATGAGAACTGCAAGACTTAACTTCAATTAAAGACTTCACAGCAAAACCAACAGTAACTGAATTCCATCTACTATGTCAAACCTTCCACCCCTTTAATTCTTTCTCCTCCTCTGTATCTATTTGCATGTGTATTTATTGCATATGCATGCTAGCATGGTTGTGTCATGTATTTTTAGCAGTTTTAACTGAGGTAGGGTGTTAAGATTAATAAAATTACACCTTTCTTGTTTAAACCTGAGAAAGCCTGTCTGATTGACTCCTTTACAATTACAATTAGAGAGCTGTGAGCTAGGACTCACTGAGGCAAAGCTAAAAACACTGTTTCAAAAGTTAAACCTTGTCACAGCCAAACCAGGAAAGGGACCAGAGGGGAGCCTGAGACTCCTTCCTCACCTGGTTGTAACATGATACAGTAACAGAGAACTGGGAGTTAAAAATGTGGCACTCACTGCCACTTACGTCCCTCTATAAAGTTGTATGAATCCTGTAACTCCCTTCCTAACAGCACTGTGAGTGAACCTACACCCCAGGGACTGCAGCGGTTGAAGAAGGCAGCTCACCACCATCTTCTCAAGGGTAATTAGGGATGGGCAACAAATGCTGGCTTAGCCAGCGATGCTCACATTCCACAAACAAATTAAAAAATATATTCTTCATGGGTTTCTTGCCCCCACTTCCTTGAAATTGGCCATTCTTCTGCTGGTCCCTGCTGCCATTGCTCTCTGCCAGGATGCCTATTTCTTCTAATGTTGTCAGCTCACCTTTAAGCAGTAGCAGATCATGACGTACCAGTTTAGCAGTTGTTTTACTGTCTTTTACACTGACCATCTAGCAAAGACCAACGATACTTGTGCATAACCCACATCACACAAATCCTAAGAAACTACATGAATTTGCAACTTGCACCTAAATACCAGACAGTTTAAATACAAAGGTACATAAGATTGTTAATCGAAGTCACAGCAGGTTAGATATATCATTTATTGATAAACAAATACATCAAATTTACTGGCATGATTTGTGCACATGTTTTTGAACAAAGAATCAGGAAAGTGAGCATTCAATGCAATCAAAAATTCTACATAAAAACATTTTAAAAATTGACAGGATTAGCCAATTTGCAATACACTTATGATAAATTGCTAATCTAATATCTAGTTATCTAAGCAATCCGAAAGGAAAAAATTACCTTGGCAGCCCTCATGCAATTAATTTAAGACTGACTGAATAATATGTAATTTTTGATTAAAATTCATTTAGCCAAATGGACTTTATCCAATAAAAAATTTACAGGAATAATTAATCTGAATCTAAATAGAAAGCTGCAATCCATCTGAAATGGGATGACACAGTCATAAAGTACAGCATTCTACTCACTTGAACAGAGCAACTTTGATGATTGTGTTTACTGTTTCAATATAATAACCCAACAACCCTCAATCTATGGGCTCTGTTCATTCTTCGTAAAGCTTGAATTTGTTCAGCAAAAGTGATTCTCTTTTACCTATTCAAAAATACTTAGGCAGAAAATTTGGAAATTTGTTTGCAGTTTAGATATGTATCTTTTTACCACAAGTAGCGAGTACTGCTTACGTTTGCAATATTTATCCAAGTCTTTTTAGCTGCAAATCTGCTCCATTGTTCAGTGGGGGAAAAAAACTCTTTCAACTTCTAGTCTTGCTTAATGATGGTTAATTTTGTGTTTGTGCCCTCTAATTCTAAATAAAGTAAAATAACCTGTTTATGTCTCAGTATTCTAACGATCATGTAATCCTCAATGTTTTTCTAGAATAACAAGAGATCTCCTAAAGCATTGTTTATGGTGAGTCAGAGCTTATCGGGAGGGGCACATATGACTGCTGAAAGAATTCAGAAATAATTGAGATGTGTTCAGAGACAGTGAAGTAAGTGTTTTTCTTTAAATTTCTGGTGGATTATATGGGCTGACTTCTCTCTCCACACCCCTTGCCTGGGCGCCAGGCAAGTGAAGCACAAAAGAAATGCATTCTGCCTGCAGTAATCTGAACATACCTGTTTTTCTAACTTGGGGGTAATAACATGCTGGCACAGCACTCCGCACTATGTCGCACACCTCCTCCCGTTCCATTGGCATGAACCTGTGCCCAGGATGGTGGGTGAAATGAGAGACCTGGAGGAGAAGTAATGGTCATCATTTGCAGGGTCTTCTGATTATTGTCAAAATGCAGCAAACAGAAGACCATCTTACCCAGTGATCCTCTTCAAAGACCTACAAAAGAAGAAACTTACTTTCTGGCTAGATCGATGTGACTGACTCAGATCCTCCAATCTGATGATGGCTAGATGCAGGGTCTAAGACTCATTTCTTATAGGTGTCCTTCCAAATAAGCACTACCTGATGAATAGAGTGGAAATTGAGAAGGAAGAAAGAATTTGTACAGCATTTTTCCCAACTTTAGGATGCCCTAAAGTGCTTCACAACCAGTGCAGTACTTTGGAAGTATTTCCTGTTGTAATGTAGGGAAAATGAGGTACAATGGGATGTTTCTAGTACTCGTGCCGCATTCCCATGTTTGCACTCCTATGTTGGCTGAGCCACTTACCTCACCCTCAGGGAAATCCCAGGGTAAAGTAAAGGGGGCAGAAACTCGATGGCAAAGATTTATGCTCTGTTTCCATCTCCTTTGCACCTTTAAACTAAGTGTTCCCAGACCCATTGAAAAGGAAAATCTCCACCATACTCTGCTTCTTGGTGAACTTTCTTTATTCAGCTGACAGAGTTGAAGCTTTGGGACGCCCTACGAACTCAAGCACTAGGTTTTTCAGAGAGGGATGGGTCTCAGACAGCAAATGTTCTTAAAGACATTTCAACCACGCAAAAGCCAATTATATAGATAATCACTTTCTGTTCACAGTGTAAGTTTTCTCTTTTAATCTGGAGAAATTTACTTTAGAAAGATTTTTTTTGCTGTCAACCTCTAAGGATTCTACTTGTGGAATAATTGAGGAATTTTTTTTTACTAGTACTGTTGCAGTAACATGTATCCAATGGTAAGAACAGATTAAATATCATCTGTCAATATACATTAGTATATAGATCAATGTCAATTTATGTTAGTTTCAATATTAAACATTCTTGTTATTAATTTAGGTAACACTAGTACCATACAGATTTGGCGCATGGTATAAAATTGCAGCTGGGCTGAGGAGGGAAGTTTTGCTGCACTGGGAGGCTAGGATTTTAATGTAGTAGTGAAAGGAAATCCCAGAACTGTAAGCTAAAGTCACCATCTTTATTAGCCACAATATCCATTTCATTTTTATTTTGGTACAACAGAAATCCTACAACCTCAAATACAAACAATATTACTTAACTGTTTACATGATGGAGGCCTTATTAAATAAAGTTTATCATTTATTAGCTATCCTACAAGTATATGTAAACCCAGAGTTAACTCAGAGTAGGAATTGGGCGGAGAGAGGCTGAGGCGGGCGACTAACTCCTGGGTCTTATCTACATGACCCTTGCCAGTTTCCTGCCTGAAACAGATCAGAATCAGGAACTGGCTAGTGGGTGGGAACACAATGTCAAATGGCCCCATGTCACCCTTTAGAACCAAAGCAACATCCCCTGGCACTCAGGTAAGTGGATTGAGGGTTTGGCCTAAGCAAGGGATGCCTAAATCTTCATTGTGAGGCAGGAGGGAAACTCCTGTGGATCGATGTGGGACATTGGTGGGTAAATCCCTTGGCAGATTTCAACTGCCTATCAGTCCTGTTTCCACCTAGTGGGCAGGGTTAATAGAGGTGCAAGAATATTTGGTGTAAATTGCTGTGAATATTTCTAAGATAAAAACATTTTTCAGACATTGGTTTCATGTACTGTGAATGAATTACATTGTTATTTTGAATCGTTCTGCTGTGCACAACCATTGTGTCCATCCCTCATAACTGGGGAGGCGCAGTGGTTAGCACCGCAGCCTCACAGTTCCAGTGACCTGGGTTCAGTTCTGGGTACTGCCTGTTTGGAGTTTGCAAGTTCTCCCTGTGACTGCGTGGGTTTCTGCCGGGTGCTCTGGTTTCCTCCCACAGCCAAAGGCTTGCAGGTTGTTAGGTAAATTGACCATTGTAAATTGCCCCTAATGTAGGTAGGTGGTAGGAGAATGGTGGGGATGTGGTAGGGAATATGGGATTAATGTAGGATTAGTATATATGGGTGGTTGTTGGTTGTCACAGACTCGGTGGGCCGAAGGGCCTGTTTCTGTGCTGTATCTTAAAATAAAAGTGTGCTATGTGCTCTCTGATGTGCTATTCTGCATTTTTTTTTAAATTCAAGCTTTTCCTTTGCCCTTTTATTATTTCCACTGACATAAGTCTGAATTTCCTTCCATCGATAGGGCTGACTTTTATTATCAGTCCGTCGTCAGCCAGCTATTGTTAATACTTCTCATTTCCTCCCTGGGTTAATTTAATGTTAAATAATAATGTTTTCCGTTCCTAATCACCCTGCCATCCTAAGACTAAAAATGATGCAGTGACCTAAAACCTGCTATATTTTAACAAATGGAGTAGATTTTTCATTTTTTTTTATGAGTTACCAAATGAGTGTCAGACACAGTACATGCCAGCTGCAATCAGAATTACAAATAGTTCCTGAGAGAGTCCCTCTGTTTTAAGGGCAACCTAGTCAGAAAAATATTGGCTTGTTAACCTAAAGGGGTGGGATTTTGACTGTCTGAATTGTTAGTGAACTCCTGTGATAGACATGTGGAGACTGGCTGGCCCACTTCTCATTGAAAACAAGTTTCCTGCATCAAAACACGCTTCCCAGTGTTCAAGAGGTCAAACAGCAGAACGGGGGATTGGGGTGGATTATTGATCTACGGAAGCTGTCACAATATTTTCTCTTCAATGAACTCTTAGCAGCTGAAACAGATATTTATCCTTTATTAATCCCTGTGGACTATTACTTTAACACAGAAGCAGTCCTTAAACAATGAAAATTCAGTATCCTGCTATAATTGCTACTTCTACACGACATAAAGCTATATTTATAAGGCAGTAAAATGGATTTTAGTACAGAATTCTAATATTTTACTCTGTATGCGTTGTAGCTGTAGTGTACCCCTTCCATACAAACATACTTGGATCTTTGTTCTCCAAGTGTTGATAGTGCCCCCTTGAGGTTGCAGCAGTTACTACGAGTTATTTCAGCTCAACCAGACTTTAACGTTTCAAGATCTCCCTTTAATTTCAGTTGTTACACCGAGTAAAAAAAATAACTTTTCTAACCCAGAGTAACATAAGCAAAAGAGAAAACATCTGGGGGCCTGGTATAATGTCCAAGGAGTTTTATTTTCAGGGGAAGCCCCTGATAACTTTTACTCAGTCAATTAATCACAACAAATAAGTAGTTACCATTTATCATAATATGGCTGACTGCTATTTAATCTCATTTTTTAACCTAAGTCTAAGGTTTCTGTTGCCTATAATACAATTATCAGTGTAACTTTAGAATTTTAACTGCCAAATATGCCATATAAATTAAATCTCCAATTCCTTTTTAGGTAGACAACTTTAATTTATGTTAGATTCCTGCATTCAGCCACTGACTACCAGGGTCTGATGCAGAAAATGTAAATCTAGGTTGGATGGAACAGAATGAGAAGGTCTTGATGGCAAAACACGACACATTAGGCAAGATGAAGGAAGCAACCAGTAGTGCCATTAAGTAACACCTGTTGCGGTACACCTTTAAGAGGTGTGGTCATGTGATAATGCAAAGCAGTGTAAGAGCTGTGATGTAACACATCATGTGACTTCGGGTTTGAGGTCAGTCTGAAGAAAGTATCTGTACAGTAAAGACCTGTGTGTACATGCAGAACCATCCTTGTATAAAAGAGTCTATGTTACTGTGTTACTGATCCTGTCTTGAGTGGTGAGTGCCTTGTGTGTATAGTAGTCACTAACACAAAGGTTAAGAAAACACAATATGGTGGCAGCTTCTGGGAATTTCAACTTTTTGAGTACTTGTCCACACCTTCAAAGAAGTGTTAGCCACAACCATTGCCAACTGTATGGGAATTTCAAGGGCCTGAATATTGGTTCCATTGTTTCATGCAACAGCAGCAGTGTAGGCAGCTGAGTAAACTTGTGTGCACTTGGGGCTGCGAGGACAGGCAGTTACAGACTCCAGTTAGATTCAATATCCACGAGATTCTTGGTCTGATTTCTCACATGGGGAGCAACTAGGGAAGGTCTGACTGTGCTGGACACTTTGCAGATTAAACAGACCCCCGATTGAGAGGTACATCAAACAGATTCGCACCATAGCAATAGTGTGCTACTGGGTCAAGCACATAAACGAGCCAGTTTTCATATTAATAGTGCCACAATCCGACAGTGAATTGAGGAAAGGGTGAGATTTAAGGCACGGAACAGAGGAAAAATTGCCATTGCTGTTTCGGGTCTTCAACACTTTTAGTGCCAAAACCACCCTTCATGGGCAGGGCCAAGTCAACAGCCCGCAAATTGGGTGACAGTGCCACACCCTCCAAGTGGAACTGCAGGCAGTTACTGCTGCAGTATTTCCATCTGCCTGTACAGCAGGAGATTTTTTTTTTAACTTCACGCAGAGTAACGGGTATCATTACAGGAATGACAGTGCAGTTTCCTACCATCAAATGAAAAACAGCTGACCTGCTGTCAGAATTTCAGCTCTTCAGGCAAAAGGTCAAGCTATGTTTTGTCAACTTAGCAGCCATGGAATCAGAGAAGCAGGCGGTGAAAATATGCATTGCCATTGGCAATGAAAGCTTACATCGCCTTAACACTTTTGGTCTCACCGAAGAAGAGCAGAAGGATCCTGAGAAAATCTGGTCCACATTAAAGGATCAACTTTTTGTCAAACTCAATTTTCGGGTCCATTGGTTTGAGTTCATGTCTTTTCGACAACAGCCAACTGAGTCTTTTAACCAGTCTGTCAGTCGGTGTCGAGCTAAGGGTCGCGAGTGTGACTTCAGAGGCTGAACTGGCAGACCTCATCGTCGAGCTAGTGATTGCATCCACAACAATATACCAGAGGGATCTCTTAGAGAAGCCCAAGGAGTATACTGTGGATGCCCTGTTCAGAGATGGTTGAAAATTTGAATCTATCATTGTGGGCAAACAGAGTTTTTAATCCCGATGTGCTGCAAATACCATAGGTGCTTTGAGTAAGGATTCCAGGACCAGGAACCTGTGTAAAAGGTGCGGGTTCTTACATATGCCTGAAAGTTGTCCAGCATTTAGCAACATCTGTAAGGCATGCGATGCCAGGGGTCACTGGAAAGGTCAGTGTTGGAAAGCCAAGCCAGATGCTACTGGTAAGAATCCTAACAAAAGCCAGGCAGACCGTAAGAAGGCTTCACATTCTGGAAAGCTTTGCAGTCGTACTCTGCATTATAACCAATATATCCACGAGGTTGTGGATGAAGTCAACCCCAGTGATGATGAAAATGAGAATCCAAGTCTGAGTCGGCAAGAGGAACAGTCATTTCATGTTGTCAATGTCACTGAACACATATACTCTACTGGAGGCATTTGCATCTATTCGTGTTCTATTTCTGAAAAAGGAGGGCACGCATGTGGTCTGGGCAAAGGTGGACACGGCTGCCAGTGCAAATATTTTATCTCTACCCATACTAAAGAACATGTATCCAGGTAAATGGTGAGCCATGGTGATGCTGATGAACACCCAACAGACAACATGTTTAGGAATCATCAAGATTAATTGCAAATACAACCAATCAGAATGGAAATCCCAACATTTTTACATCATCCAAACAGCTGGACCTGCTATCACAGGGCTACAGCCATGCAGAGATTTACCCTGGTAATTATATGGGAGTGAACCAAGCAGAGAGGACAAGCCAATTCACTCTGTTAAGGATCTCACTCAAGAAATAGAAAAGTTGAAGAAATGTTTGAAACTGCTTGAGATGGTGAAGGAGTACCTGCAGAAAACAGAAGGAAAATGCCAGGAATTACAAAAAAACGTCTCTCAGTAAGCAAAAAACAAGCCAAAATGTTGGCTGATTAGCTAGAGGAGATGAAATTGTGAATGGCAAGGAACAAAGCCTTAGAAAATGCTGGGACTGTACTCCAGGAGATTTGCATTTACAAGACAAAGCAAAATACAAAAGTATTGCAGCAGAACCACAGCTCCTGAAAGAGAAGATTCATGTGGTTTTATCTCAACCAAGGTCACAGTGGGAGAAAATGAGAAACAGAGGCTTGTTGCTAGAGGATGGCAATATGGGGAAAAGTTGCAGATATATCTTCAGTCCCAGTGCAAGTCAAAGATTTCTAAGGCTCTCTTCAAACCCAAGAACAACAGTTTCAATGAAAATAAATCAGAAGATCAATCTCCTGTCCGCAGCTATGTGCAGAAATATCAGGCCTGCACCTAGAGAAGCTTAAGAGCCCAGAGAGCCACCATCAGTGCTCAGCCACTATGCTCCAGCAGCCAACGAGCCCAATGTAAAGCGATCATGGACCACTCAGAGTAAACAGAGTGAAAATGGACCAAAGAGTAAGTTGGATAAAGCATCCAGAGACTACAGTGACTTGGAGCAATCATCAGCACTTCCTGAAGGACAGTAAAAGACTCTCAGCTGTTTACACAATTTTGAAAATGAGAATATGGCAGCTCAAGACAAGGTTAATGATTCTGGCGAGAATTATCATCTATAAGTACTACTGCTAGCCTTTTTCAATGGAACAGTTCATTATCCCAGATCCATGAAAGACTCCATCGCAAACCAGACGAGGTCGAAGACAAAGTCTCAGGCAGAGTCTACACATTCTACAACCATAGAGAAGAATCCAAGAACAGTTATTCTGTTTCCAATTCAGGACGTTTATCAAACCACCTTTACATTATTGTGACTGATGAGTCTACATCTCTCTGTTACTGTTTTGTACGGTGTATGTTTATCTCCTCTTACTGTTGATGAATTGTATCTAGCTAACTTTTACCTATTTGAGAGGGATATGCTTTTATTTGGAAAAAAGGGAAATATTGTAGTGCAATTTTAAGAGGTGTGGTACACCTTTAAGAGATGCGGTCATGTGATAATGCATAGCAGTGTAAGAACTGGGATGTAACACACCATGTGACTTCAGATGTGAGTTCAGTCTGTCGAGTGAAGACCTGTGCGCACATGCAGAACCATCCTTGAATAAAGAATCCATGTTATTGTATTACTGATCCTATCTTGAGTGGTCAGTGCTTGTGTGTAATAGTCACTAACACTGAGGTTAAGAAAACACAACAATGTTTACTCACCAATAACCTATTTGCTGATGCTCAGTTTGGGTTCTTCCAGATCCACTTGGCTCCTGATTTTGTCACAAACTTTATCCAGTAATGGGTAGAAGAGCTGAATGCCAGAAGAAAGATGAGAGTAACTGCCCTTGATGTCAAAGTAGCATTTGACTGAGTGGTACCAAGAAGTCCTAACAAAACTGAGGTCATTGAGGATCAGTGAGAAAACTCTCCAGTGACTGGAGTCATACATGTCATGCAGGAAGTTGGTCATGGTTCTCAGAGGTGAATTATCACAGCTCCAAGATATTTCTGCTCAAGTTCCTCAGGGCAACATCCTTGGCTCAACCATCTGACACCTGCTCCAAAAATAACCTTTCCTCTATAAAATCAGGAGTGGGGCTGTTGGCTAATGACTGCACAGTGATAAGCTGAATTCATAATTTCTCCAATATGGAATGGCCCCTGCCAGCCTAAAGAAGGATTTTCAATAGGAACACCATTGCTGAGTCCTCCATCATCAACATCTTCAGGGGTTAACATTATTCAGAAGTTTAACTTAAATCAGCCTTATCAACATTATAGCCAAAACAGTAGGGTAACTTTAGGGAGTCATAAGTGGCTCACCTCCTGAGCCTTAATGCCTCTCTACCATCAACAAGGCTTATGTCAGGATTGCGATGGATTACTCACCACTCACCTGGATGGGTGTAATTGCAACAAACATTAGTTGAAGTCTAAGATCAGCCATGAATGGCACAGCAGGCTTGATGGGCATATGTTCTACTCCTGATCCTATTTCTAATGTTCTTATGTTCAACAAAATCCAGGACAGAGCAGTCCACTTGATTGGCATCCGTGACATTGAACTCAATATCCACCTGCTCCACCATCCCTGCAATGTAGTAACTATTACACACTGTATGATGCACAGTGGTAACTCACTGAGGTTATTTTGACAGCAGCTCCCAGCCCATGACCTCGATCACGAAAAAGAACAAGAAAAGTGATACCATGGGAGAACCATCACATCCACCTTCCTCTCCAAGTCACACACCAACCTAAATTGAAGATATACCACCGTTCGTTCATTGTTGCTGATCGCAATCCTGCAATTCCCTACTTTATACCTTTGTGGAAACATCAACACCACAAGGCGTGCAACATCTCAAAGAGGAGGCTCACCACCACCTTCTCAGGATAACCAGGGATGGGAAATGAATGTGACCTCTCCATCGTTACCCACATCCAGAGAACAAATAAGGAATTATATATCTAATATGCTGACAGAAATGGAACCAGGGAGGAAGAGGATGACATTGTGGTTCACAGGCTTCCCATAATTCTGTCATGGGCAGCAAATTTTTTTTTAGTATACCACAAGAAGGACCAACGGAGGCAGTGCTAATCTGGTGTGCTGACTTTACATTCAGGGTAGTAGAACCACATAATTCTAGTCTCATTACAACTTCCCATGATGTGGAAAGTTGGCCAGGAAGTAAGGTATGCAAAAGGAGTTTAAATAATTGGCAAAAGCCTTGTACATAACAAGATGTGTATTTATATTCTTTGAGTGTACCTCAACCACTGACCAAATAGCATCTGTCAACAATTACTAAACAAAACAAAGCAATTAAGTGGCTTTGCATGTTGAAGAGGACTGTATTTCTTTGCCTCGAGAAGCTGAAAGGTAGCTGGGGAGAGCCTGCTCAGAAAATTCTGTTGCCTCATCAGCAATTAGTGACTGCAGCAAATACTACATCTGATGCACCACAAACTACAGGGCACTTTATTTTTACATCTAGTGTTAAATTTTTAAATATATACCTAATAGTGGACACAGTTATAACACAATGAGGTCACTCCAACTTTACTTGATCTTGCAAGATACTATAAAATCAGATGAAGATCTGGATTTAAATAAATCACTGAACTTTGAAGATGAAGGTAATCACAGTGGCGCAGTGGTTAGCCTCACAGCTCCAGCGATCCGGGTTCAGTTCTGGGTACTGCCTGTGCGGAGTTTGCAAGTTCTCCCTGTGACCATGTGGGTTTCTGCCAGGTGCTCCGGTTTTCTCCCACAGCCAAAGACTTGGAGATTGATAGGTAAATTGGCAATTGTAAATTGCCCCTAGGGAATGTGGGATAAATTAGGATTAGTATAAATGGGTGGTTGTTGGTTGGCACAGACCCGATGGGCTGAAGGGCTTGTTTCAGTGCTGTATCTCTAAATAAATATAGGTGTAGTAATTGCAGTATGAAGTATATACTCACTTGTGTTCTCCACAATGTTTATTTTGGAACACATTCTTTCTTTTGCTCCTCTCCTCTGCTGAGGCCTTTGACTTGTTGAGTGTGACACAGAACTATGAATGCTGGCACTGGTCAGCCCATCCTTCGCCCACGTGATCATTATTTATATGTAAGCAATGACAGAGAGTACCAGCAGACAATCAATGGAGCACATCACAGTTGAACCCAATCCTGCAGGTATCTGAATAAGATTTTCTCCACCCCAATCCAGGAGGACTGAGGCCACGTGCAGCATTTTTACTGTCTCTCTTGCTAAACTCAATACAGAGTGGGGATTGAACCTGTGATCCTACTGGTCTGAATGGCTCAGAAACAGATGCCATTATTTTCCACTGGGTTTTTCTCAATCGTTCACTGTAACTTTGGCAGTGACAGAAACCACAGGGAAATGGCATAAAAAGCATGCAGGCTATTCCTCCAGGTTTCTGTAGATATTCTGCTGAAGTTACAGCAGATGATTGGAAGAGCCCTCCTGGAAATTCTACCCCAGAGACTTTGGAGGTAATTTTAAACAAACCCGCCCGTCAGGAAACTGACAGGATCGGATCAGCCATCTTTTGTACACCCCAATTGATTTTACTTTCCATTTAAGTCAATGAAAAGTTAAATTGGGCAGGGTTTAAAGCAGGCAGTAAATCATTTTGCCATAGGGTGGATTAGGTTAAAATTACCCCCTTTACATCTATTCCATCAAGAAAGCTTGAAACTTACTCCTATCCTGAATACCACTTATCTAAACATTACAAAGAAGAGAATGTGTTTTACTGTCAAAGAACAAGAGAATTCTTATTGAATGCATCATCCAGCTTCCAACATATTTGGTACATATTTGGCTGTTTTACAGACCAATCAGGATCTATCTTTTTTTAATAACAGAAATGGACCCCTGTCTGAGATTGTAAACACTTCCCTTATTTAGCTTGCTTCTCCATTAATGAACAGTATACTGAAGCATATACAGCATTTCAGGTTTGATTATTGAATACATGTACTTAACTCTCTTTATAGTTTGTTTCTAACTTTGCTCATTAAATGGGTGAGCAAATAAAACTTCTTAGAAACCAAGTCCTTCACTAGCATATAACGTGCCCAGGCATCATACATATGTTTTCTTTGCTCCACAGCTTCTGCTGTTTCCTTTACTTCCAGTTCCTTCTGTGCATCTTCACTTGAGCTTTTTAAACTTCTTACAATTCTAAACTCAGCATACTACATTGAGGACGGCTGGAAAAGCATAGCAAGCTGCTGAAGGGCTTAGCACACAAAGTGATTCCCAAAGGCCTAGTGGAGCAGTGAAAACAGGACTACACAGGTGCATTTTAACTCGCAGCAAGTTTTTGGTGGTGAACCAAGCTGGCGACTTCATTTGTGCCACAGGGGCGGCAGAGTTTGTAAACCTTATTCTAAGAAATGTGCTACGTATGGCTTGAGCACTTGGGTGAAAACAAATTCACAACAATATTGTGTTCTGAATTGAAATCAGCACCATTATCACATTGAGGAATTTGGTCTATGGTTTCTTTTCATTAGAATTAGAATTAGAATTAGAATATTACAGCGCAGTACAGGCCCTTCGGCCCTCGATGTTGCGCCGATCATCTGACCTACACTATTCCATTTACATCCATATGTCTATCCAATGACCACTTAAATGCCCTTAAAGTTGGCGAGTCTACTACTGTTGCAGGCAGGGCGTTCCACGCCCCTACTACTCTCTGCGTAAAGAAACTACCTCTGACATCTGTCCTATATCTTTCACCCCTCAACTTAAAGCTATGTCCCCTCGTGTTTGCCATCCTCATCCGAGGAAAATGACTCTCACTATCCACCCTATCTAACCCTCTGATTATCTTGTATGTCTCTATTAAGTCACCTCTCCTCCTCCTTCTCTCTAACGAAAACAACCCCAAGTCCCTCAGCCTTTCCTCGTAAGACCTTCCTTCCATACCAGGCAACATCCTAGTAAATCTCCTCTGCACCCTTTCCAAAGCTTCCACATCCTTCCTATAATGCGGCGACCAGAACTGCACGCAATACTCCAGGTGCGGCCTCACCAGAGTTTTGTACAGCTGCATCATGACCCCGTGGCTCTGAAACTCGATCCCCCTACTAATAAAGGCTAACACACCATATGCCTTCTTAACAGCCCTATTAACCTGGGTAGCAACTTTCAGGGATTTATGTACCTGGATACCAAGATCTCTCTGCTCATCTACACTACCAAGAATCTTCCCATTAGCCCAGTACTCTGCATTGCTGTTACTCCTTCCAAAGTGAATCACCTCACACTTCTCCGCATTAAACTCCATTTGCCATCTCTCAGCCCAGCTCTGCAGCCTATCTATGTCCCTCTGTACCCTACAACACCCTTCGACACTATCCACAACTCCACCGACCTTCGTGTCATCCGCAAATTTACTAACCCACCCTTCTACACCCTCATCCAGGTCGTTTATAAAAATGACAAACAGCAGTGGCCCCAAAACAGAACCTTGCGGTACACCACTAGTAACTAAACTCCAGGATGAACATTTGCCATCAACCACCACCCTCTGTCTTCTTTCAGCTAGCCAATTTCTGATCCAAAGCTCTAAATCACCTTCAACCCCATACTTGCGTATTTTCTGCAATAGCCTACCGTGGGGAACCTTATCAAACGCCTTACTGAAATCCATATACACCACATCCACGGCTTTGCATCTTGTTAGTCTATATTACCAAAATGTCATTGATATAGGGGTTAGACAAATGGTTTCAACGTTCCTTAATGCAGAACCAAAGGAGTGGTGAAGGGGCAATAAGGACGATTAATGCCGAGGAGATTTTTAAAAAATCATTTTTCAGGTAAAGAAATTGAGCAGGTCACCGAAAGCACTGCTCTATCAAGTGCTCCCTGTGGCTGTATTTGCAATTTGTTCTGCTGTCACTCCATCCTGTGATTCTCAATGCAAGCTTGCCTGGTGAAGCACATCCTCGTGAGGAGTGCTCTTCACAGATATGCAGGAAACTGACTCTTGGCCTATAGACTCCTGGGGTGGGGTAAGAGTTCTACAAACAGCTCCATTGTGTTCTAACAGGTATACCTGCTGCTCACCTTAGTTTGTGAGGCTTGCTGCTGCTGCTGTTCCTCCAACTGTTCCCCCATCCAAAGCAATGAAACAAAAACAGCAGCCATAATAAACAGCAAGTGGTTAACCAGGGTAAGTGAGGGGAAAACAATCAGAGAGAAGCAAGCTTCAAGCTCATAACTGCCTTGGAAATCCATTAATCCCAATGGCACAAAGATCCCAATAATCTGAGTGGATGAAGCTGGGTGCTCTTTCAAATATAGCTTCCAGTTATGTTCACATGTACGTATACTGACGACAAAATGCATGTAAAGAAAACCAACCATAAAGTGCAGAAATATGGCTTGGATACAGAAACGTGAGATCGATATAGCTAATCAATGTTATTTTATACATTTTTCTATCAAAATGCTGTACATGGAAAGCAGACGCAACAAATCTGACCCCTGGTTACAGTGAAAAGTAACTACGTCAGTCAATCCATCAACTGTTATTTAACATATTTTCCCACACATTCATTGTCTGGTACATTTCAGTCTACTAGAGTGGATCCAATCCATATGTTCTATTCCACCAATACCTTGAATTGGGCATTTATAAACAGAGTAACACAAATCAGAAATGACAAACTACCACCAGACGAGTGCAACATAACATCTGAAGTGAAATAACCACAAGTTACTTAATTCTGATAATATGGCAGTATCTTATCGCCTGTGATGTGTTTAAATGCAATCTTTTATAACCAGTGCTAATATGTTCCATTAAGCATGTAATTAAGTGCACAGAATATAGCAAATTCATAAATCAAATCGTTAGATGGAGTTTTAACAATGACTTAGAATAATCCATCTAAATTACTGTTCATCTGCTGAAGCTTTTCAATTTGGCTCTTGCTGGCAGATATCAGCATGCTGGCATTTCATATTTCTGCTTTTCTTCTTTGATGTATTCTCACAATGACAAAAAACTTCATTTCCCATAAATACTATTATTTAAATATACTATAGGAGCCCAGATAGGAATAAAATCACCAGTTCACGTATTAGTGCTCTCCAACAGACCTCTTGAATGTAACCAATAAAATTAGCACCCATTTATATCTTAAGATGCAGTAGCAAAATAGCCCTATTGGAATAGGCTTACCATCAGCAATAAACAGTAGCATTAACAAACGCAGCTGTTTTACACTGACAATGCAAGCTATATTAAAATACTTACATTTATCATCAATGGTTTTCAGACATTTCAACACCCAATAAAGCATAATACAATAAAGAATGCTGTGGATGGAAAATTGGGTGAGAGACATCAGGCAGGCAACAAATTGAAGGCTATATGTGAAAATCCTAACATCTTGACTGAAAGGGTCTTTATAGCTGTTGAAAAGTTACGTGAAAGTCTTTTCCATGGCTTATGAAAATGAGTGGCCCTAGTTGGGGTAGATTTTTGTCTTCACCACCACAGCAGTTTCTAGAACCCACCCAGTTTTCATTCCACTGATTTTCTGGTGGGTTCTACAGTGGTTGGGCAATCTGCCAGGTGCTGAAGATGGAAGTTTACTCCAGTGTGACATTTGTGTTGCTGCGACACACACAAAAGTTAAGCCCTGAATTTCTGTGGCCGTTGTCCAGATTTCCCAACATAAGTTTGATTGGGCATCATCAGAACCCCTGAAGAAACACCGTATATGGCCGATCCCATGCCAAAGTTAAAGCAGAAGATCAAGGGCGCCAACCCCTCCAAAAATTCAGGGTCTTTTTCCTTAAAGCTATATTAGTGACGGAGTAGGTGACTGCACCATAATGTAGCACTGAACCATAAAGACCAGTAAGTTCCTACATTTGATCCCTGGTCCATTTTGTGTTAGCTAATCGCAGGCAGGGTAGAAGTAATCCAGGTTATGTTGAACTTGTATAAGACACTAGCTGGGCCTCAGCTGGAGTATTGCATCCAGTTCTGGGTGCCGCATTTGAGGAAAGATGTGAAGTCATTGAAGAGAGTGCAAAAAGGATTCATGAAAATGGTTCCATGGATGAGGAACTTAATTTATGAAGATAAATTGGGGAAGTTGGGATTGTTTCGCTTGGAGAAGAGAAGACTGAAAGGAGATTTGATAGAGGTATTCAAAATCATGAGGGGTCTGAACAGAGTGGATAGGGAGAAACCGTTCCCACTCGTGAAAGGATCAAGAATGAGAGGGCACAAATATAAGGTAATTAGCAAAAGAAGCAAAAGTAACCTGCATTCAGGTGGCATGTATTACATTTTTGGTAGACTGGGTGGTACCTATATCAGGAGTCTGTGCTTTCTATCTTCAATCTTCTCCAAAAGGTGTTGGAAGCCTGCATTTGTAAAGTTTTGTGATTCTCCTGGAGGTGTTGCTTCCCTTCTGCCCTCTGGGTATAAATGGTGCTTGAATTGTCATTATTATGTAGAAGTATAATAAAAAAAATATTGCTAAGAGATACAATGAAGTTATCAGAGAGTGAAGTACTGTGGTGCTTTTACCTGTTTGCCCCTCACTCTGTTGCTGAAGAAAGACTGCCTTTTTAAAGGCACCACATAAGTTTTCAGGTAAACCAGCTGCTTACATCCATTTTACACAGGTTTTACGCCAATGACTGCATTAATAGGAATGCAAATGTACAGACCCATGAAACCCACGTGTAACTCCCTCTGTAGGCCATTGGTGGATGCACTTTTCTTTTCTAAGGTGCAATAGTGATGTAGCTCACTTTGCGGAAATTCTAAGCCAATGAAAATAACAAAAATATAATATGATTTAATTTCCCATTCTCATTTTCTGAAACTTTCTACATCCATAGTTTGTCACAATTATTTTGCTATAATAGTCTGTACTTTTAATTCAATAACTTCTTTCATCAGTAAAATAGCTGTTGTGCCATTTGCCAACATAAATTGATTTTCCCTCCATTGTTATTATTTGTAAGGTTTGCTACGGAGGTATAATTTTTTTTATTGTGATGCAAGAAACATTGAACAATGACCAGGTTGTAAATTATAAATTAAGACAATCGTTCCATGTTTTAACGTATGTGATTTGGAAGCTACATTGAAAGTTACATGATAATAAATAATATTATACATACATTATAAAGTACCTCATCACACGGAAATGCCTTAAAGTTCTTCACACAATTAACTAAATAAAGTTGGAATGATGTGTGAATTCTAAATGCATATTGAGTCCATCTACCATCTGTGAAAGAATGATACACTTGTTCCTAGAATTGGATCACTCATGGAAACAGTAGGCCTTTCCATTTGAACCAATGCCTAGAAATTGCTGCTGTCATAAATTGAAACTTATTAGACAGCAATTTGGGCAATCTACTGTTTCTTCCGATTGTTACAAACTAACTAGATCATGGATTAGCCCTGCTGTGCTTGATATTTTCAGGAATATTGATGTTTAAGAGGGGAGTCCATAAAATTCAAATCTTCATGCATCACATCTTTGATGTGTTAATATCGTTGGAGTCATACCTAGCACAACGGAAGATGGTTGTGGTTGTTGGAGGCCAATCATCTCATTGCTGCAGGTGTTCCTTAGGGTAGTGTCCTAGGTTCAACCATCTTCAGCTGCTTCATCAATTAGAAGTGGGGTTGTTCACTGATGATTACACAGTGTTCAGTACCATTTGTGACTCCTCAGATACTGAAGCAGCCCATGCCCACGTGCAGAAAAACCTGGACAACATTCAGGTCTGGGATGATAAGTGGCAACATTTGCACCATACAAGTGCCAGGCAGTGACCATCTCCATCAAGAGAGAGCCTAACCATCTCCCCTTGACATTCAATGGCACTACCATCGCTGAACCACCCACAAATAACATCCTGGGGGTTACCATTGACCAAAAATGTAACTGGACCAGTCATATAAATACTGTGGCTACAAGAGCAGGTCAGAGACTAGGAATTCTGCAGTGCGTAACTCACCTCCTGTCTCTCCAATGCCAGTCGTTGGACCTACAAGGCACAAGCCAGGAGTGTGATGGAATACTCCCCACTTGCCTGGAGGAGTGCAACTCCAACAACATTCAAGAAGCTTGACACCAACCAGCACAAAGCAGCCCACTTGATCAGCACCTCATCCACCACCTTAAACATTCTCACCCTCAACTACCAGCACACAGTGGCAGCAGTATATACCTTCTACAAGATGCACTGCAGCAACTCGCCAGGCCTCCTTCGACAGCACCTTCCAAACATGTTACCTCCACCACCCAGAAGGACAAGGGCAGCCTGTGCAAGTTTCCCTCCAAGTCATATAATATCCTGACTTGGAATTATATCACAGTTCCTTCACTGTCACTGGATTAAAAACTTGGAAATCCCTTCCTAACAGCACTGTGGGCATGTCCACACCAGATAGACTGCAGTGGTTCAAGAAGCAGCTTACCACCGCCTTCTCAAGGGTAATTAGGGGTAGGCAACAAATGCTGGCCTTGCCTGCAATGCTCACATTCCATGAAAGAATTAAAAAAAATTGGAATGACCATTCCAGTTGAGATAGATTCTCTTGTGTGTTAGGATCTTGAAGGGAAATGCAGACAGAAGGGTCTCTACAATAAGGGGTGTTTTCAGTGTTCTCTTGACAGTTGACTTCGTACAGGAGGATGAGCAGATTCAGAGAAGGGCTGCCAATGATGTCAGGAGGATCAAAGACATGGGGGTAATTTTAACTTAGTGTGAATGAAGAAACCTGAATAAATTGGGTCACGTCTACCTGTTTTACTCTCGCCCGAATTTACTTTTATGAAGGTAAAATCAGGCAGAGTGCATGCAAAATGGGCCACCAATCAGATCCTGTTAGTTTTCTGCTGGGGTGCTCAAGTTAAAATTACTTCCATACTCTCTGGACCTACCGCTATGACATCTACTACAACAACAAGAACAACAACTTGCATTTAGATAGCACCTTTAACATTGTAAAACATCCCAAGGCACTTCATGGGATCATTAGCAAATAAGATTCAACACCGAGCCGCATAAGGAGAAATAAAAACTGAAAATGTTGGAAATACTCTGCAGCTCTGGAGCATCTATGGAGAGAGAAACAGAGTCCCAGTATTTTCCAGTATTTTCTTTTAGATTTCCAGCATTCACAATATTTTGCTTTAGTAAGGAGATATTAGTACAGGAAGAGATAGATTTTAAGGAACGTTTTAGAGAGAGGTAGAGAAGTGAAGTGGTTTCGGGAGGTTTTCAGAGCTTGGGCATCTGTAGGCATGGCCATCAATGGTGGAGCAATTAAAATTGTGATGCACACAGGGCCAGAATTGGTAGAACAGAGAAATTATGTGTGACAGAACTTGATGTGAGTTATAATGCGGGGCAGCAGAGTTTTGGATGAGCTCACGTTTACAGAAGGTGCAAGGTGGGCAGCCCGCCAGGAGAGCATTGGAATAATCAAGTCTAGAAGTAACAAAGGCATGAATGAGGGTTTCAGCTGCAGATAAGCTAAGGCAGGGACAGAGACAGGCGATGTTTCAGAGTTGAAAGTAGGCAGTCTTGGTGATGGATCTTCCTCAGAGAGCAGTAGAGGCGGGGTCATTGAAAATATTCAAGGCTGAGTTAGATAAATTTGTGATAGACAAGGGAATCAAGTGTTATGGAGGCAGAGAGGAAAGTGGAGTTGAGGCCACATTCAGATTGGCCATGATCTTATCAAATGGAGGAGCAGGCTTGAGGGGCCAACTGGCCTAATCCTGCTCCTAATTCCCAAGCTCATAGATACAGAATCAGAAGATCATCCCTGGGTCAAATAGGATGCCAAGATTGCGAACAATATGGTTCAACTTCAGACTGTGGCCAGGGATTTGGATGGATTTAATGGCTATGGAAAAGACTTTTGTGAAAGGGACTGAAGACTTTGGGCATCCAAATATTTAGTTGGAGGCAGTTTCTGCTAATCCACTACTAGATGTCAGACAAGCAACGTGACAAATCAGGGACAGAGCAGGGGTCGAGAGAGGTGGTGGTGAGGTAGGCCCATTGTTGTCAGCAAACATGTGGAACCCAAAGTTTTTGCAGATGATATCGCCGAGGTGCAGATTCTGATGAGAAACAGAAAACCCGGTGGCAGCTACCCAGCAATGACAGAAGAGAATTGCCTCTGGAGATTCAGGTTTACAAAGAAGGTAATTACAAATGTGTTCTATCTGCTTCAAGAAGGTCTGTCAGACAATAGAAACATAGAAAGATTTAAGCACAGGAGGCCATTCATCCCATCATGTCCATGCTGGCTGAAAAAGAGCTATCCAGTCTAATCCCTTGCACCACCTTGCACCTTCTGTAAACGTGAGCTCATCCAAAATTCTGCTGCCCGCATTATAACTCACATCAAGTTCTGTCACACATAATTTCTCTGTTCTACCAATTCTGGCCCCATGTGCATCACAATTTTAATTGCTCCACCATTGATGGCCATGCCTACAGATGCCCAAGCTCTGAAAACCTCCCGAAACCACTAATCCTTCCAGCTCTTGGTCCATAGCCCGGTAGGTTATGGCACCTCAAGTGCATATCCAAGTGTTTCTTTTAAATGCGATGAGGGTTTCTGCCTCTACCACCCTCTCAAGCAGATCCCCAGCACCCTCAAGACAATGTTGAACAAAAGAACTGCAATGTAACCAGGTCTTCAGTTTTTGTGATCCCATCTCCTTCCAGGCTAACACAAAGGATATTGGCAGTATCAGTCAATCTTAAATGCATAAAAAAGGTGGTGCTTTATTCAGGAAAGCCAACAGCATAATCTTCTTTATAACTGAATAACACCAGAATCATGACATGGCTACCCAATTCCACCCAATTACAATATGGTGGTTTCTCTAAAGTGTAGGCATTCATGTGGCCACCTGTTATCTTATTCATATCCAATGGCCTACCTAAACAGAAAGGGCTTTGATTCCATCATTGGACAGCAATTTCTGCAGTCTGTGACAACCAATAATGTATCAAACAGGTTCATTTCCCAGACAGAACCCATGGTAATTTTATTTTACATTAAACATCCGTGCCTGGTGTATTTGAAAGTGAAGAGTAATTGGAAAAATGAACCTCAGAGATCAAAATTACCCTCTTCACCATTGGCTTATGACACGCTTTTGGCATTCATGGACAGAGTCATAATACTGATCACAAGGCCCATGTAACCAGCAGGATAATTATTGAGCAGGTCAATCACATCTAGAATCAAGGCCAGAGAAGGAGATAGTCACTGGCATGGATGAAGCTCCTGAAACAATGGTGCAGCCAGGAAGATGGATTCACTCAGCACTGATACAAGGTACATTTAGCTGAGTGCCCAAGCTGCACCTTCCTGCCTACGTACACACAGTAAGTGGCCTCAGGTGATATGTACCTCCATGTGGTGGTACATGAGGCAGTCCTTCAACAAATTCAACCACAACCACATCTGCTGTCTGATGCATCTGTCATGAACAGATACGGTGTTGCCCTAAGAGAAAGCAACTTGATCTGTGTCAATGTCATTCATAATGTTGCTACAGGTTACTTCCTCATTGTGTTTACAGATTTGCATGTGAGCAGACCTCTGGGAAAGAACAAAGCCAAATAAAACAGCTGCTTGTAGATTGGTGTTCATGACTTCCATATCAGCAATCTGAGCATTCATGAGTTATTCCCTCCAGGCTTAAGATCTGTACCACTGAGGGCTCCACTGCACTTGCCCTTAAAATTGCTATGTGCTTCATGATAGACTGTAATGCAAATAGCTCCTCATCTATGATGGCACAGATTAGGCCAGTGAACTCATCCACACTCCTAGCCAGAAATTACAGGTTCTTTTACACCAATTCAATTGACTCTTGTAGACACTCCTGCCCAAACAGCAATCTGCTTTTACAAGGGGACACAAGTGCCACCGCCATTTGTTCCTCTTCAGTCCTGAATTGTGATTCACCAACTACAACCCTTCCAAACTCATTATATCCTCAATGGTGTCAGTAACTGTGTCGGTGTCAAGAAAGTTGCCGAGAGTGCTAATAGGGAGTTGTGAGTTGCTGTCTTGCTAGTCAACACTGGCAGAGTTGACACCCTGTTCTTCTAAGCCTGCAAAAACAGAATTAGAGCCTGGGGTAATTTTTATCCTCACTGTTTAGGCAGTTAACCAGCCTGATTGCCTCCCGTAATAGAAACTGTCTGATTTTTATTTCCATTGATCTTCCCCAAAATCCAATGGGAACCCAAAGTTAACTCCCAAATAGTGCACCATGAGCATAGAACCACAGAAAGGTTACGGCACAGAAGGAGGCCATTCAGCCCATCATGTCTGTGTCTGCTGAAAAATCTAGCCTCCCAATCTAATCCCAGCTACCAGCACCTGGTCCATAGCCTTGCAGGTTACAGCACTTCAGGTGCAAGTCCAGGTACCGTTTAAAAGAGTTGAGGGTTTCTGCCTCCACCACCATTCCTGGCAGTGAATTCCAGACACCTACCACTCTCTGGGTGTAAAAGTATTTCCTCATGTCCCCTCTAATCTTTCTACCAATCACCTTAAATCTGTGCCCCCTGGTAATTGACCTCTGCACTAGGGGAAACAGGTCCTTCCTGTCTACTCTATCTAGGCCCCATCATAATTGTGTACATCTCAATTAAATCACCCCTCAGCCTCCTCTGTTCGAAGGAAAATAACCCTCGCCAATTCAATCTTTCCTCATAGCTGCAACATCAAGCCCTGGCAATATTCTTGTAAATCTCCTCTGTACTCTCTCCAGAGCAATTATGTCCTACCTGTAATGTGGTGACCAGAACTGTACGCAACACTCCAGCTGTGGCCTAACCAGCATTTTATACAGTTCCAGCATCACATCTCTGCTTTTGTATTCTATACCTCAGCCAATAAAGCATTCCATATGCCTTCTTCACTACTCTATCTACCTGTCCTGTCACCTTCAGGGATCTGTGGACATGCACTCCAAAGTCTCTCACTTCTTCTATCCCTCTCAATATCTTCCCATTTATTATGTATTCCCTCGCTTTATTTGTCCTCCCCAAATGCATTACCACACACTTCTCTGGACTGAATTCCATTTGCCGCTTTTCCACCACTCAACCAAACCATGGATATCATTCTGGAGTCTACGGCTATCCTCTTCACTATCAACTACACAGCCAATTTTTGTGTCATCAGCAAATTTCCCAATCATGCCTCCCACATTTAAGTCCAAATCATTAATATATACCTCAACCATCAAGGGATCCAACACTGAGCCCTGTGGAACGCCACTGGAAATCGCTTTCCATTCGCAAAAACATCTGTCCACAACTACCCTTTGTTTCCTGTTACTGAGCCAATTTTGGATCCAACCTGCCACATTCCCCTGTACGCCATGGGCTTTCATTTAATTGACCAGTCTGCCATGCAGGACCTTGCCAATACCTTATTAAAATCCATGTAGACCACATCCACTGTACTACCTTCATCAATCCTCCTTGTTACTTCCTCAAAAAGCTCAATCAAGTTAGTAAGACTTGACCTTCCCTTAACCAATCCATGCTGACTATCCCTGATTAATCCATGCCTTTCTAAGTGGCAGTTTATCCTGTCTCTCAGAATTGATTCTAATTATATACCCACTGAGGTCAGACCGACTGGCCTATAATTATTTGGCATATCCTTTGCACCCTTTTTAAACAATGGTATAATGTTCGCAGACCTCCAATTCTCTGGCACCTTGCCCGTATCCAATGAGGATTTGAAGATGATCCTCAGTGTACCCGCTGTTTCCTCCCTGGCTTCCTTCAACAACCTGGGATGCAATCCATCCAGCCCTGGAGATTTATCCACTTTCAAGGATGTCAGACCCTCTACTACTTCCTCTCTCATTATGCTTATCTTATCTAATATTTCACACTCCTCTTTTACTACAATGTCTGCATCATCCCTCTCCTTTGTGAAGACAGAGACAAAAAACTTGTTAAGAACCCTGCCCACATCTTTTGCACCCACGCATAAGTTCCCTTGTACATCTCTGATAGGCCCTACCCTTTCCTTAGTTATCCTCTTGCACTTAATGTACTGATAAAGTATCTTCGGGTTTTCCTTGATTTTGCCTGCCAATATTTTTTCATGTTCTCTCATAGGTTTTCTAATTTCTTTTTTTTTATTTCACCCTGCACTTTCCATACTCCTCTAGGCTTTCGAAAGTATTAAGTTTTTGTGATCGTCATAAGCTTTCTTCTTCTGCTTTAACTTACCCTGTAAGCTTCTAGATAACGAGGGGGCTCTAGATTTGGCCATACTACCCTTTATCTTTGTGGGAACTTGCTGACACTGTGCCTGTAGAATCTCGCTCTTGAATGCCTCCCACTGATTTGTCACTGATTTTCCTTCAAGTCGCTGAATCCAGTCCACTTTCGCCAGATCACTTTTCAGTTTCGTAAAATTTGCCTTCTCCAAATTTAGAACGTTTACTCCTGTTTTATCTTTGTGCTTTTCCATGATTATGCTAAAACTCACTGTATTATGGTCATTGTCTCTAAAATGGTCACCTGCTACTTCATCCACTTGGTCAGCATCATTACTGAATACTAAATCTAGAACTGCGCCCCCTCTCGTTGGGCTTGTTACATGCTGGCTAAAAAGTTCTCTTGAATGCAGTTCAAAAATGTTATGCCCTCAGTTCCCTTCACACTGTTTGTATCCCAGTTGATATTAGGGTAGTTGAAATCCCCAACTCTTATTGCCCTATAGTTTTTGCACTCAGAAATTTGCCTGCATATTCGTTCTTCTATCTCCCTCTCACTATTTGGGGGTCTATAGTACACTCCTAGAAGTGTGGCTGCCCCTTTTTTATTTCTGAGGTGCACCCATTTAGCATCATTTGATGATTCATTTAACATATCATCCCTCCTCACAGCTGTTATTGATTCCTCAACCAATAGTGCCACACCCCCTCCTTTTCTATCTCCCTCTCTATCCCGCCCAGAAACTCCATATCCAGGAATGTTAAGCTGCCATTCTTGCCCCTCTTTAAGCCAAGTTTCAGTTATAGCAATGATATTGTGTTGCCATGTGTCTATCTGTGCCCTCAGCTCATCGGTTTTATTTGCTATACTCCTTGCATTTAAATAAATACCTTTTGACACTGCAAAATCCCTGTGCCGCACACTTTTTAACCTTTGCTCATCTGTCTTTTAGGGTCACTCGCTAATTTTCTGCCTCCCATTCTCTGCCCTGAAATTGTCCTATCTGAAATTGCCCTCAGGTTCCCATCCCCCTGCCAATCTAGTTTAAACCATCCCCAGAAACACTAGCAAAGCGTCCTGCAAGCATATTTGTCCCAGTCCTGTCTAGGTGTAGATCGTCCAGCTTGTACAGGCCCCACCTTCCTCAGAACCTGTCCCAATGCCCCAGAAATCTGAAGCCCTCCGTCCTGCATCATCTCTCCAGCCACGCATTCATCTGGTGCATTTTCTTATTTCTATACTCACTAGCATGTGGCCTTGGGAGTAATCCAGAGATTACTACCTTTTGAGGTCCTGCTTGCTAATCTCTTTCCTAACTCCCTAAACTCAGCCTGCAGGACCTCATCCCTTTTTCTTCCTATATTGGTGGTACCAATGTGGACGATGACCTCTGGCTGTGCACCCTTGCCCTCCGCAATGCTCTGTAGCTACTCGGTGATATCCATGACCCTTGCACCAGGGAGGCAACATACCATCCTAGAATCACGTCTGCAACCACAGAAACATCTATCTGTTCCCCTAACTATAGAATCCCCTATCACTATTACTCTCTTGTCCTTTCTCCTTCCTCCCTGCACAGCTGAGCCACCCATGGTGCTCTGGTCATGACTCTCGCTGTACTCGCCAGAGGAATCCTCTCTCCCATTGGTACTCAGAACTGAATACCCGTTAGAAAGTGGGATGCCCTCCAGGAACTGATGCACCATCTGCCTTGGCCTTCTTGTCTGTCTGGCAGCCACCCAGTCCCTCTCTGCCTCTGCTCTTTTAAGCTCTAGGTGACTACCTCCTGAAACGTGCTATCCACATAGTTTTCTGCCTCGCGGATGCGCCACAGTGACTCCAACCAGCGCTCAAGTTCCGAAACCCAGAGCTCAAGCTTCTGCAGCTGGTGACACTTCCTGCAGACATGTTTGTCAAGGACACATGGTGCGTCCACGACTTTCCACATACCACAGGAGGCACATTCCACTTGGCTGAGCTACCCTGCCATACCTTAGCTTTAAAAAATAATTATTGCTAATGTAATAAGTAGAATAACTTACCAGTTACTTGCCAATCAGCTTCTTCCCCTGTACCGTGGAGGCTGAAAAGGCAGAAAGGAGAGACTGCAAAGAGCACCTCCTTCCTCTCGTCAGTGAAATCCATCACACACCAACTCACAGCCTTGTACTCTGTACAAACAGCACTATTCTAATTAGTAATTATTAATAAATTTCACTAAACAAAACCTTACTAGTACCAACCTTACCACTTACAAAATAGCTATTTGAGGGTTTTAAAAAAATGAACTTTTTTTCTCTGATTTGTAAGCTATTTACAGGCAATAACAGCTGTTACTTACCAACCAATCAGCTTACGGATTTCCCGGAACACCACGGTTAGTTTTTTTCCCCAACTTCAATACTTGCATATTTGCAAGGTATATGCAGTTCAACAATGCCATCTATTGAAAAAAAATTATAATGTCAAGCTTTTTCACTGCAGTTTCTTGCCTAACATCCCTAACTACTTTGTTCAGTTATAAATAGTCCATAAAATGGTAATATGAATTCAACTTAATTGTTCAGATTCTTTAACTAATTAGCCACGTTTAATTCCCTTCTTTTCCTAATTTCTCTCCTGCATTCCTCTTCTCTTGAAGGTGTTTATTCTAACTTTGTGTAAAGTCCCTTGGGCACCAAATGTTTTCCTGTATCTTGTGTATGCATGAACAGTGATATAAATTAAACCTAATCCCATCCTCATATGACATCCCAGAAAAAAGATATTTCCAGCAAATTTTAATGGTTGATTTTTCCCTCCTGAATGTGTGCTTGCTTTCCAAAATGGGTCCATGGATAGCAACTAGGCTCCCTAGCTCAGAATCACTGACATAATGGTAGCAGTTCAATCAATAATGCTGCAGAGATCAGGGATCAAAATTGGGATCATCACATTGTCTATGACTCAATACTACTACACAGATTGCATTTAATCACTGAGACATCAGAGAACTCTAATTCACTTTGACTAAAACCACATGGAAGGAGACCTGGGTTACTGTTATTTTCTTGTTGTGAATTGAAGAATTACTTCTTTAATGTATTTAAACTCATTTACTATTTTTTTTTCTTTTATTGCAGTATTTCTTTACTGTAAGAATGTGAAGAATATCTAACAATAGTGCATCAGTATGCACCACAGTTGACGTTTGGCACTAAAACTCCTTTTCTTGCATCTTGATATGTTAGGGCACAACATATGGATAACAAGGTTTTTTAAAATCCGACTTCCATTCTGTTTCCACAATGTTTTTTTCATCAGATTGTCACTGCATGTCAAAGGTTACAGCTCAGCCCAGGCCTTCCAAAGCCATCATTTCCATGGCTAATAGATCAGTGTTATTCTTCAAATCATTCTGATAGAGCCCACCCTCAGTATGAGGATTAAAAAAAATCAAAGCTCCATTTGATTATATTAGAGTTTCTTAGAATACCAGTTCTCTTGGCTGCAGGGATCATAAATTATATGAACTCGGACAGTCTAAAACCAGTTCCCAGTGGGCAAATGTCCACAGAACAAAATTGACTATAATTCAGCAGTGATTGGCATTAAATTGACAGTCACATTCACAGAGTCAACAACAATGACTGGTATGGGAAATGGAAATGTCACTGGTGCATTAGGGAAGGTTGTAATTAAGCAGATTGTTGGACAACACAGGTTAAGCCTTATACTAATTCATTATGTGCAATAACTGACAAGGGATGTTTGATGCTGTAGTTTCCATTGAAGCTATTAAATTTATATCAGTACAAATAAACCAGCTGACAAGGCAGGCTTTCTAGAATCCAACAATATTACAATTTGTCACTAGATAGCATCCTTCATATAATTAAAAGTCTTGTATCTAGTGTATGTCCATCTCATGGTGCCTTTCAAAGGCATCACACCTCAAAGTGTCACGTTTCAATCATCACAAGTACATCTTCACTTTGCAGTAGGATGCAACTGTTATCTTGAAGAAAGCACCTGAGGCCACGGCAACTGAATTGCATTTGTGTAGCTCCTTCTATGGCCTCAGGATGTCCTGAAGTGCTTTACAGCCAATGAAGTACTTTTGAAGTGTAGTCAGTGTTATACCTTTATAAAACACTGGTGCGGCCTCAACTAGAGTACTGTGTCCAATTCTGGGCACCACACTTTAGGAAGGATGTGAAGGCTTTAGAGAGGGTTCAGAAAAGATTTACTAGAATGGTTCCAGGGATGAGGGACTTCAGGTACGTGGATAGATTGAAGTAGCTGGGGTTGTTCCTCTTAGAGAAGAGCGGTTGAGAGGAGATTTGATAGAGGTGTTCAAAATCATGAGAGGTCTAGACAGAGTAGACATAGAGGAGTGGCGGCAGGAGCACAAAATTGCAGCAGTACTTTTTTTTTATTCGTTCCTGGGATGTGGGCATTGCTGATAAGGCCAACATTTATTGCCCATCCCTAATTGCCCTTGAGAAGGTGGTGGTGAGTTGCCTTCTTGAACCACTGCAATCCATGTGGGGTAGGTGCACCCACAGTGCTGTTAGGAAGGGAGTTCCAGGAGTTTGACCCAGCGACAGTGAAGGAATGGTGATATAGTTCCAAGTCAGGATGGTGTGTGGCTTGGAGGGGAACTTGCAGGTGGTGATGTTCCCATGCACTTGCTGCCCTTATCCTTCTAGGTGGTAGAGGTCACATGTTTGGAAGGTGCTGTCGAAGGAACCTTGCTGCATTGCTGCAGTGCATCTTGTAGATAGTACATACTGCTGCCACTGTGTGTTGGTGGTAAAGGGAGTGAATGTTTGTTGATGGGGTGCCAATCAAGCGGGCTGCTTTGTCCTGGATGGTGTCGAGCCTCTTGAGTGTTGTTGGAGCTGTACCCATCCAGGCAGTCCTGCCTGTGATGTAGCAGCTGCACCACTGTGATTACACAGCGGGCGGCTATTTAGCATAATGATCGCAGCTGTCCCCCAATCGTTGCAGGGACGACATTGGCGACGCCGTTAATGGCGTCACCTGATGTTGGAGCAGATGCTGGCGCGATCTTTAAAAGACTACCAGCCCTGCATTTACTCTCTACGTTTTTTCAGCATCAGGTACCTGAGGTTGAAAGTCTGTGCTCTTCAAAATGTTTCTTTATCTGCAAGCAGCCCCCCTGGGGGTCATTACAGCAATGGCAGATGGACGATCAAGGGTGGCCCACGCTTCAATGATGCCTCCCTGCTGATTCTCCTCCAGGCTGCAAGGGAAGGGCGGAGGTTCTTTTTTCCAGTGATAGCAAGAAGATGTCCTCCTGCCTGACTAAGCAAGTCTGGGCAGAGATCGCAGAGGAGGTTAGTAGCCATGGGGTCACCAGTCATAACTGGGTGCAGCGCAGGAAGAGGGTCAATGACCTACGCTCAACCAATATAAGTTGCACGATTCCACATAGCTTGTTGTGATCTGCTTGTCCACAAGTGTAATGCCGTATGGTTGACACAATTATTCCAATGATAGGAAGGTTATAGCGCAATGATGGCAGAGGACTGACTGCATAAGTGCAATCAGTCTCACTTGTTTCTAAATTAGCCAGTAGATACGTTTGGAACTTAACAGTAGCTGCATCCTTGATCTTTCAGGCTCACAACAGCAGGGAGGCGGCCAGGACTGGTGGCAGGGTGCCCGACCTGCAGCCTCTGTCTCAGGCTAGAGAGGAGGTACTAGAGTTAGCCGAGAGCCAAGGAGGATGTTCCATATCTGACGTCGAGCTCAGGGTCCCAGTTGAAGAGAGTGATTATTGCCAAACATGGAATTAATCAAAATTACATTTTATACAAATATGCAATGCTGTTATCACTGGGACATGTGTACCGTAACAATTAAATGTCTGTTCTTTACATTGTATCTTGCAGGGCACCACTTGCAAATGATTCCAGACAATGATGGAACAACAACAACCTCTGAGGATGAGGAACACTTAGAGGATGCATCGTCACATGACTCTCCTGCACATTCCACCAGTGCAGTTGTGCTCACCTCGGTGAGTATTCGATCGGCATTAGAATCAGGGTCACAAGCTGGTAAGAGCATCACACACCTCCCCAAGCAGATGGCTGCAGCATAGACAGCTGAGGCCTCTGACAGCTGGAGGACTGTAGGTGTCCAGTCCCATGCTGAGCCCCAGGCTGATGATGAGCCTCTGGTGTCAACAGCACAGGACATGCTGCAGTTGCAGAGGGAGCTAAGGCAACATCTGGCAGAGAAAGCAGAGGTAATGCGCAGCCTTGAGCGGATGATGGAGGAGTCCATCCATGCCATGACTGCTGCCATGTCCCAGCCCAGGCATACGAGTGCATGGCTTCATCCATCGAGAAGTTGGTGACCCTTATGGAGAGCCACATGGAGCAGATGCGCCATGACCTGCAAACCCTCGCCTTGGCCATGACTTCAAGTCAGCAGTGGCAAGCAAGAGAAGGACCAGGAGCCTGGAGAGTTTTCCCACTCATAGTCCTTCTCCGGAGAGCAGGAATGTTCCAATGAGCTTTCAGAGGGAGGAGGAGAGGATGCACTCTACATCTAGGGCCTCCCCTCAGGGTGATTCCCCTCCGCCAGTGAGTCCAGCTCCAACAGCCACGACACCAGAGGACAGACCTGCACCAGTGCAGGAGGTCTTCAGGCTGCCAGGGCCCTCCAGGCCTCATGCACCCAGAGGACATCCGCCAAAGTAAACACAGGCCAAGGGGCAGCCTGCCTGCAGTCCAACTGCTAGGGTAGTGATTACACTACGAAGGAGCATTCGCAAACGTATTAAAAAGACACCTTGACACACATGGATATTCACAAGGAGACAGATATGTCATGTTTACTTTAATTAAATGTGTTTTGCTGCCAATCATCGGCCTTTATTGTCTGAAAATCACATTCCACCATGGAGTGATTGTGGCTCCTGCAATTTCATCATAAACCTTACAGCATTCTCAATGTGATCACTGACATCATTAACATGCCAATGAGCATGATGTTTAATTGTACAAAGGATGTCATATGGGCTATGGCTCATTTTGTTGCTTCCATTCATGCTGGAGGGACAGATAAAATGGAGACAGAGGACTTGAGACTACATGCCTGATGGTGAGTTTGGTAGTAGGCATATTTATTGAAATTCCTAGATTGTGGAAAGGCGCAATTATTAATCTCTACCTTGCCACCCTTGTGCGTTGCTCACCATGTCTGGCCTCCATCTTGAGTTTCTTTGCATTATCTTAAGCAACATGATGAGGTACGTGGATTCCAGTTCCTTGAAAATCTCTAGAGGGTTTGTTAACAGCTAAACTAGTACATGCAATACAGAGTCAAATATATGCAGAACATTTGTCCAGGGCGTTACCGTGCAGACTATGGCTTCTAGTCACATGACTACGTCCTGGTACTTAGCTCATTAGCATGCTGAGTTCTTAAAGGGACATCATTCTTTAAGCAATCATACAACAAATAGCCTCCATCTCTGTTCTCTGATTTTCCATGCGTGCTTGGCCTTGTGTGCCTTCTGTGTCCTCTTTGTCGGAGGATGTCTCATGCTCTCATATTTCTTCATCTTGCAAGGCCTCACCCCTCTGTGGTTCCAAGTTGTGTAGAATGTAGCAGACCACAATGATGCGCGCAATTCTGTCTGGGGCATACTGAAGGGCTCCACCAGATCTAGAGAGGCAGCAGAATTGCATCTTTAGCATGTCAATGGCCTGCCCAAAGGTCGCTTTGGTGGATCCCTGGCAGGCGTTGTAACCCTCTTCCGCATCATTGCTGGGGTTCCTTCCTGGCATCAGAAGTCATGTCTTCATGGTGTAACCCTTATACCCAAGACTCCATCCTTGAAGGAGAGTGGAGGCAGTGAAAAGCAGTGGCACCTGGGACTGGCAAATAATGTCCGAGTCATGGCAGCTTCCCGGGAAGTGGGCACATTCTTGTAGGAAATGCTTTTTGTGGTTGCATACCAGTTGGACATTAGTTGAATGAAACCCCTTTCTGTTTATGAAGGCAGATTGAGCTTAGCAGCAATGTCTGATATCAAAAAAAATCCCCTAGATAACAACAGTTAACTTACCTAACCTCTGGAGGCACTGAGGACTCTTGGTTTGGTGGTGCTAGTTTTTCAAAGACGGGAAAGTGAAGGCACATGCGTGCTGCACATCAAGCATAAAATTATAACGCCTGGTAGGATCGTGGTGAATTAGATACAAATTCATGCAAAATAGTATGTAACAGATTTAAATTATGATCCTGTCACATCTCGGAGTTGTCCACCACGGAACTTCGCCGCCTCCAAAAAAATTGTGAACAGGCATTAAGGCGTTGGGTTCTATGGCGTGTAGATACTTGCACTTTGGTGGGTCCAATTCAAAAGTTAGTTGGGTTTTCAACTGGTGGTTCACAACTCACAAGTACAGAGTACAACTCACAAGTACAACTCACAAGTACAACTCACAACTGGTGGAAGGGACAGTTGTGGTGAGTCCATGTCTGGAGTGGGGTGCAATCCTCTCCAAGCTGTGCTCAGCTGAGCACAGATGCTGAACCCTGGATGCTATCATTGAGAAGGAGAATGATAGAGGCACATGAGCAACTTAACCAGGTACTGACAACTGTGCCACGCACACTCTCCACAGTAGCGGAGAGGTTGGAGGAGTCCCATTCAATCAATAGTGTATCAGTGGCACAGGGCATTGGGAGAACATCTGCCATGAGGAGAGTGGCCACCTCCATGGAGCTTCAAGCAAACCCGTCAAATGAATCCATCACTCCCTAACCATAGCTGTGCAGACTTTGGATACCAACTTGTCTGCTATCTTAAACAGGAAAGATAGATAACTTATCCTTGGCCTTACAATATGTCACTGATCTTCACCAAGCTGGTGTGCAGTGGTAGGAACAAAGACAGAAAATGCTGGAAATATTCAGTAGGTCTGGCAGCATCTGTGGGGAGAGAAACCAAGCTACCATTTCAGGTCGAGTGGTAGGAGTGATGTGCTACTGGCCCAGGAGAGGGATAATGCTGAAAGGGCACATGGAAGTGGAAACTCCACTCAAGGTGCTTCCAGTTCTTACCCATTGTGCTTTACCCACCCATCCCACCCCCCCCAACACTGCCCCCCCCCCCTCCCCAAGTCAGTACCCAACATACTGCCTCATCTCCCAAAGGTCGAGTCTGCCTCTGTACAAGCATAGCTGGAGCAGTCTTTGGCGAGGTCCTCATGGGCTGCAAAACCCAGAGGTCATAGGCCAAAAGCATCTCAGCAGTCAGGGCAGGGATATGAGCAGCCTCCTTCTACCTCTGCTGAAGACACATGGGATATACCTTGTAGAAGCAATAGGAAGCATAAGTTGAAGAAATTGTATTTCACCAAGGGTATGCACATGGGTGCTTGGCAAAATGTTATGTTGTTAAGTTTCCTTTTCCTTATAATACCAATAAAACTTTATGATTTGCACCACTTTCACATCTTACCCATTATTGCAACCCAAGATCAACTCTCCCTTTCACTTGTTTCATGACGAATGTGAATAAATGGAGAGACCCATTGGCGGTTGAGTGGTTGAAGGACTGTTTGTTTAGTGAAAAGGTAGGGGTGGGGAGTTTTCTCCTGGTCATGGGAGTGGATCACAGGATTTAATTATTTCGTTTATGTTTCACATTAGATGAACCTTTGCGATATGAGGGCCTCCAGGAAGTAATATGAGCTGCTGGTCTAGCGATGGGGGCCCCATCTTCATCCTCCTCTTCTTCCTGCTCCTCCTCCTCTATGTTCTCCTCATCTGAAGATGAGCAATGAGCTCCTTTGTCCTCCTCCACTGCAATCTTCTATGTTATGCAATTTTGTGCGGACCACAATACATCACTATCATTCTGATACCCTCACTGGTAAGTACTGAAGGGCACCCCCAGACCCATCCAGGCACCTGATGCACATCTCTCTTGATGATATACCTGGTGCTCTCTGTGTTTCATTGGAGGGGTTCCTTACAGGTGACGTGAATCAAGTTTGAAGGGGGTTTCTGTTGCCTGCCCTTAAGACTGCTCCCTGGAATGAAAATGTCTGAAATGTTGGACTGCCACAGTATGTAGGCATCATGACAGCTCCTGGGGAATCCAGTGCAGACTTTCATGAACCTCTTCTTGTAACAAACCAGCTACACTTTGAGGGACAAATATCCCTGGTTTATAAAAACTGCTGATTGCTGTGGCGATACTGGGATTGCCACGTGTATGTAGTCAATGGCATCTTGTACTTGTGAGAAGCCAGCCAGAGAGGTGAGTCTAAATACCTGTTCATTCTGCCTAATGTCATCACAGGGAAAATTTACACAATTGCCGGCCCTGGTAAACAAGCCATCAGTGACCTGCATCATTCGTTCATGTGTAACCAACTGGGAGATCTGGGATATGTCTCCAGTAGTGCTCCAGATAGAACTGGAGGTAAAAAAGTTGAGGGCGGTGGTGACCTTCACTGACACTGGTAATGCATGACCGCCAGGTCAAGCAGTGAATGGTCTTCTTCTAGAAGGCTGCAGATGTCCGCCACTACCTGACGTGATAACCTCAGCCTACAGAAACACTGATCTTTCGAGAATTCAAGGAAGCTGAGCCACTGTTGCACAGGTAGTTCTTTCTGTGACCTCAGCCCCTCTCCTGTGCCCTTCTCTCCTGTGCACATGGTTCTCCCGCCATATCACGCCATTGCTGCTGTGGATGGTGATGGCCTTCCTCTTCTGATGTGCTGTCAAACATATCCAAGGCACCTCCCATCCTGATCTTGTCAATTTGAAATCCTCCAAGTTTGAAAAAAGTTATATCTACTCAATCACTCTGTGGCAAACATTTGCCAGGGGGAACTGAGACAGCTGCTGCAATAGTGAGGTTTTTTTCAGATGGGACAATGATGGGTTTAAATACCCACTGGCACTGTTCCTCAAACTTGCCATTGTTTCTAATCCATCAGTTAACCCAGCCCCAGAAAACCCTTCCTGCTTAAGTAAAACTGTAACTGAGTTAAAAGCTAGTTAAAAATACCTCACCAACATCTCCTAAGGACATTAATTGCACCAGTAAGTATCTGCCCCCTTCCAAATATTAATCCCTGACTTCAACGTGGAGTTTTATTGTCAGCGTTCAAATGGGCCTCCGTTGAAGCCGGGAGTGGGCGTGTCAGAGATAGGTTGCTCTCCGCTCTAAAAGACAATCATTTTTATCCCCCCCACCTACTCTCAACCCACCTGCTCCTCAAGGTTAAAATTCCCCCTCGGGAGACTGACAGAAGAATGACACAGCAAAAGAATAATCCAAAGATAGACTATATTCACCAACTAGCTGTCTGCAATGCCACAAAAAATTGGCAGTAATATAAAATAAAAGTATTGTATAAAAGCACTGTTAGCGGGAATGAATCGAGAAGAATCACTCGACACTCAGGTCTGCTCCAATGTCAAACAGTTTATTACGCCAGCGGGGAGCAGGTCACTGGGCTGTCCAGATGCCTCTCCACCGAACAAAGGAAAATCATACATACTTATACATTTTTCAAACAGTTACTCAGCCCATCCTGGCTGGACATGATCCAATCATAACGGTTATTGATTACATACATTACACATATTACCAATTAGATTACTCATTCGGCATCATGTGGCTACGTGATCAGCTCATGCAAGCCCCCTGATCATCTTGTGATATTTCCCAGACCCCCTATCAACTATCCTTGAGTCTTCACAATGAATCCTTCTACATTTATCAAGCCTGCATTTCTGATTGCTTCGTGCAGTCTGCAGTTACACAAAGCAACTGCCTTATACACTGATATGAGGGGCCTCCTTGGTCAGACCATTCCCAGGGATATGACTTAGCCAATCTTGTTCCCACAGTGCCTTGGATGAGTACTCCATTTTGTAACAATATGTGGCTATACTTTCAACTTGTATATGAGTGTATATATAATATATATATATATATTCACTAGGAATATATGAATCTACTTACTCAAATAACATTTAAACAGTATGATATTTACTGCAGGTGCCTCTGCGCTTGGGAATACACTACAACAGCACTCAGGTCTAATTATCTTCCTGCCTCTAAACCCACTACACCTGAAGGTTACAGTTGATCTAAACTCACTGTGTAATTGTAATTGGAGATGGACTAGTAGATAACATTTTTCTATTATCACAACTTGTTCAAAGTCTTTCTACACAAACTGAAAATGAAATCCACGTTAGATGACTTCCTGAAACCAATTATACTGAAGCAATACTATTCTGATGTTATTACTCTTGCTGTTTTCTCAGTTTGCTTCTTGAATATAATAAAATAGATATTAAATAAATTCCCCACAGTGAATTGCAGTAATATTTAATAGCATTATTCGGCCACCAGGTGGCGATGTCACCTTGCCCTATGAGAAATCCCTTTCTACTAAATTTTTTATAACAGTCCAGGTCCTCAGTACCTTGCTCTAGGGCAGCAAGGCCTGGACAACGTATGTCAGCCAAGAACAACGTCTCAATTCATTCCATCTTCGCTGCCTCCGGAGAATACTTGGCATCAGGTGGCAGGACGGTATCGCCAACGCAGAAGTCCTCGAGGCGGCCAACATCCCCAGCAAATACACCCTACTGAGCCAGCGGCGCTTGAGATGGCTTGGCCATGTGAGCCGCATGGAAGATGGCAGGATCCCCAAGGACACATTGTACAGTGAGCTCGTCACTGGTATCAGACCCATCGGCCATCCATGTCTCCGCTTTAAAAACGTCTGCAAACGCGACATGAAGTCCTGTGACATTGATCACAAGTCGTGGGAGTCAGTTGCCAGTGATCGCCAGAGCTGGCAGACAGCCATAAAGGTGGGGCTAAAGTGTGGCATTTCGAAGAGATTTAGCAGTTGGCAGGATAAAAGACAGAAGCGCAAGGGGAGAGCCAACTGTGTAACAGCCCCGACAAACAATTTTATCTGCAGCACCTGTGGAAGAGTCTGTCACTCTGGAATTGGCCTTTATAGCCACTCCAGGCGCTGCTGCACAAACTACTGACCACCTCCAGACGCTTATCCATTGTCTCTCGAGACAAAGAGGCCAAAGAAGAAGCAGGTAAATGTTATATTAAATCATCTGAAGAAATTTGTAGTTATTTATTTTATTTATTTAGAGATACAGCACTGAAACAGGCCCTTCGGCCCACCAAGTCTGTGCCGCCCATCAATCACCCATTTATACTAATCCTACACCAATCCCATATTCCCTACCACATCCCCACAATTCCCCTACCTATACTAGGGGCAATTTACCTATCAACCTGCAAGACTTTGGCTGTGGGAGGAAACCAGAGCATCCGGCAAAAACCCAAGCAATCACAGGGACAACTTGCAAACTCCGCACAGGCAGTACCCAGAATTGAACCCAGGTCACTGGAATTGGGAGGCTGCGGTGCTAACCACTGCGCCAATTCTGTATGACTCACTAATGATGCTTCAGTGTGATTGGTTATGGAGCTACACAGTTGCTTGCCTTGTTCACAAAGGTTCCAGATCCCCTGTAGGGGATGCTGCATCATTTTGGCTCTCGAATTGCAATACTTTCAAGTACAAAACCCCACAAAAAGTCTGTGGGCAAATGCAAGAGTAATGAATGGCTACTGTCGTTGATTCACCACTGACTGCAAAATCCAGCCCATTGATCATCAATGAAGAGAAATCTAGAAGCAGGTATTTGCAGAGTTTGAAACAGTTATCAGGCAAGCACAAGGTGAGTGTGTTTGACATATTAGGCAGGAAATTGCAGGTAAACTTACAAAATCACAGCATCACCAACATAACAAAATATCTTACAAAGCTCGGTAGCCTGTGACGCTATCAATTAGATTTCTCCAATCCTTGTTTTCCCGTATTCTAACTGTCCCAATACATCTTAAAATCCATTAGTTCCAGTCATCTCAAAATACATTGTTCATTGTGACAACAGTAGTCTCTTAGGACACAACTTTTGACTTTGGTGGGTAAATACATAAAACTAGATTGGATGCCCATTACTCACCCTACCCGATTCTCCATTCCATTGACTTTAGTTATCTGGTTTCCTTATTTAAGGAAGGATGTAAATTTGTTGGAGGTGGTTCAGAGGAGGTTTACTAGATTGAAACCTGGAAAGAGCGGGTTGTCTTATAAGGAAAGGTTGGACACACTGGGCTTGTTTTCACTGGAGTTTAGAAGAGTGAGGGGAGACTTGATTGAATAAAATATATAAGATAATAAACGGTGTTAACAAGGTGGATGTGGAAAGGATGTTTCCTCTTGTGGGTGAGTCCAGAACTAGGAGGCACTGTTTTAAAATTAAGGGTCGCCCTTTTAGGACAGAGATGAGGAGAAATCTTCTCTCTCAGAGGGTTGTGCGACTTTGGAACTCTCTGCCTTATAAGTTGGTGGAGACGGGGTCATTGAATAATTTTAAGGTGCAGGTAGATAGATTCTTGTTAGGCAAGGGAATCAAAGATTATTGGGGATAGGTGGGAGTGTGGAATTCGAGACACAAACAGATCATACATGATCTTATTGAATGGCGGAGCAGGCTTGAGGGGCTGAATGACCTACTTCTGCTCCTAATTTATATGGTCATATGTTCATACGGTTGCAGGATCACTGACCTTTCTCAGTGGCAGTTTCCCAGTGGAGAACAGTGACGCTGATAGGAAATCATATATATAAATCACACAACCCAGGAAAATGATTGGGGATAGCAACAGGATTGGTGTTGTGGGTGGAAATCCTACCCTGATGGACCTCTGGTAGCGATATTGCCCCAGAAGAAAATATAGGCCTCTCCGTCTCACTCTCTCTCTCTCTCTCTCACACACAAACACACATACACAGACAAGGGTGAAATGGCACGTTGCCATGCCGCCGCAATATTCCTTGTGGCGGCCCAGGATAATGAGCCAGTCAGACACCCCCCCACAATCATGTGGACGGGACGGGCTCTCTGACATTAGCAATGGCGTCAGTTGCCTGTGTTCAGGTGCTGGCGCCATTTTTAAAGGACAGCCAGTCCTGCCGGGTCATTTGAATTTTTAAAGGGCTATCCCCCCACAATGTACCGCCGATAAATCTGTCGCCCCTTCCCCCAGTAACAGTTAAATTCAACATTTGCTCTCTCCCCCCAAAACACTTACTTTCAAGACTTGACCTTCCCCCCCACCCCCCGCCCCCAAACTGATCAAAGTGCAGAGGTCTCCCCTACTCACCCTCCCCTACACTAGTAATTTGCATTACAGCCTGTCCCCTCCCCACCACTGCCCTAAAAATCATAAGTTCCCCCCTTCCCCACCACGGTGGTGCCTGCTTTCCCTGGAAGGGAAAGTAAAGGCACGTAAGTGCCAGCTGCCGCTCGGAAGATCACAGCCCGAAGGTAAAATTGCTGTTTATGCAAATGTATTCATTTCATTATTTAAATATGTTAATCCGGGTTGCATCACTCAGCAGCCATGGAGCTTCGCCGCTGCCTAGAAGATCGGGCCTGGCACTCCCGGCGTCGGGCTCTGTGGCAGGCCACTGCCAGAACGATATTCTGGACTCCCCCCCGCCGTGGAGCCTGACCTTCGGAGCTCAGTAAAATCCTGGCTACATTTTCCTCTTTTTTTCTTTAAAAGACCACTGGCTACATCACTCAACAACTAATTCCCATGTGAGCTGCACACACTGGGCTGGATTTTGTTCTCCCCCAGGCGTCAGGTTCCGTGGCAGGGGGTAGGCGGGGGTGGGCGATGCCTGAAGATGGCTCCAGATGAGCCCGCCACGTACCTCAATGCCAGGAGGCCCCGGCCTGATCCTCCTGGTGACAGCGCGGCTCCGTGCTGGCCCCCTGCTGCTGGGCAACGGGACCACAATTTAAATATTCAAATTAATAAAATTAATAAATTTACATAGACTTACCTGCGATCTTGAGGGCCGGCACTCCCGCACCTTCAGATCCCCGTCCAGGGAAACATGGCACCACACTGGTGGGGAGGGGGGAGGAGGTAAGTTTGTCAGTGCGGGGGGGGATAGGGGGGTGCAAAATGTGGTCAAGTATATATATGGATGCAGGCGATGGTGGGGATGGTTTGGAGGAGGGGATGTTCAGATGTAAAAGGTAAGTGTTTGGGGACAGAAAAGGGCAAATATTTATTGCAATTGTTATTGGGGGTTGGGAAAGGGGCGTTAGAAATTAATTTATTTAGTTTTGTGGGGTAGGACTTTAAAGATTTAAATTGGGCGGGAGGGCTGGTTGCCCTTTACAAATGGCGCCAGCGCCTGCGCACAGGCAGCTGACACCATTGCCAGGGTCGGACAGCCCTCCCCTTCCAGGTGATTGAGGGTGGGGGGGGGAGCAGGCCACCCCGGCTATTTAAATGAGTCACTACGCTTGAGATTGCAGCAGCTCTTTGGCATGTGGCCCGCAATAGTGGGCCGCCACTTGTGAGATCACCGTTGAGATTGGCAACGGGATCTTAAAATACAACCCACTGTGCACTCTCCAGAATTGGTACCTTAAAATTGAACTGGGGTTCCCCTACTGGCTTAGTACCCTGATTTGCATATTGTGAGTAGCCTTCTGCTTGAGACAGGATGGAGCCTGTGTCACCCATGTAAAGACCCCAGTGAAAATACGTGCAGTCAGATTGAGAGTGGGAAGGGAAGGGAAGGGAAGGGAAGGGAGTAGTCGGTCCAGCCCTGTAATCTATGGAATGCTGATATCCTATTCCTGCTCAAAAATGGGAATGAAAATCGACTCCACCCTCTCTCTCCCTCTCTCACCTTCAGGTATTTCTGACGTTGATAGAATCAGAAGTTGTAACAAGCATGTAGCTCTGCCGAAGAGCCGGCATAGACACAACAGGTCAAATGGCATTTTTCTGTGCTGCATCATTCTATGATTCTATGCTGTCGTCATGTGCAATTCAATATTGCAAAAGTCGCCTCAAACAGACATTAGGCCCATATGCAATTTGTGTATGCAAAACGGAATAATGCCTATTTCAGGCAAACACACTAGATACCTATGGAGGAGCCATTACTAAAATAGCTCGGGGTGCACTTCCAGGGGTGGAATTTAATCAGCCCTCCTGGAGACAGGTTAGGAGGCGGGGGGGGGGTGTTGATCCATGGAACTGTGACGGAAGGTGGGACGGGGCATGGGGGGTGGTGGTGCCGTCGCCTTCCTATCACACGATAATAAAGTTGGGGATGGGAAAGGCCAAATATGGCCTTCCCACCCAGAGGTCAATCAGTCACCACTTAAGGGCCTCTTGCCGCCATGAGGATCCTCTGGCACGTGGGGAGGTCGCCCAGTGATACAAGGCAACCTCCCTGCGGGCTTGGGGGGGCCTCCTCCGTGAGCAATCTGTGGTGCATGCAGGGCCCCCAGCAGCAATGCCTGCCCCCTCCATTAATCCACCCCCCCCCCCCGCCCTCAATGCCCACCCACCCCTCACCAGGGCCAGTCTGGCAGGCCCTGGCGACCGCGCCTCATTTACCTTTGCTCTGGGGTTCCAGCACTGAGCCTGGTCCAAGGCCTCCTCTAGTACCAGCAGTGACCACAGCTCCCATTTGCAGCTCTGGAAGGCTTAAAGGGTCGGGGATCCTGGTGCCGTGCAGTTAATTGCCCAAGCGCTGCCGAATTGCACCGGGGGTCTCCAAAGGACTGAGGCTGGGTTCCCTCGCCTTTTTGCCCCAGTGTCAGGACCCCCATTGGCTCAACTAAATTCAGCCTCCAGTGTGGATGAGCTCACACATGCCACCCAACATATTGGACCCTTCGGTGCCTGTTTTATGTTAAGAAAATGGGCAGAGTGAAATCCAATTCGTAGACCATGGCTTTTAATAAGATACATAGATTTGGATGATAGTTTTTGCTCCTTTATGTAGGAAAACTTCCAGTTCTAAAATGGATTTGGAGGATAACTAGCATGCAAGAAAGGCAAGAGTAAAGAATCCACAATGGCTGTGCAGGAATGTATCATTTAAAAGACAAATGTTGACTTATCAGTAATAATGGGATTTATTTCTTTCTAACAGTCAAAACAGGTAATAAAAATGAATAAAGCGGGTAGTTTGTTGAGTGTTTCAATTATATTTTATGTCTATATTTGTTCAAAACGGTGCATTACTTGCAAATAATGTATTTGCGCAGCCACAAGTAAATTGTTTCTTTAATTAAGACTCCACATAGATAACACATTCCATTCCCAGTGGAGATGATTCAAATGACTTTCAGAATAACAGCACGATTCCTCCTGTTGCTGTGGTAACGTTTTTGGCTTACTGTTCTGTGTAATTTATAGTAAGATATACACCCATATAAAATAATATTGAGTTCACAAAACCTCCAAAATATAATAGCATTTTATTTCGATAAGAGGTGGTATCTTGGCATCTCGAATAAATTGTGGTTCTGAAATTTACAGCAAAGGTAGATCTGGGGTAGAATGGAACTTAGCCCGCCAACTGCCAATGTCTCTGGCCTTGTTGACAGGTTATTAGATATTTTGATCAGATACCTGCACCATAAGCAGCACAATGACAATACCACCTGACTGGGGTTTCACTGCAGGCCCTTGCTGCAGCATCAGCAGTCCCAGACTTTTTTTTCAAAAAGTGTCATTTGCTTTTTCTGTCTGCTTCAGTAATGCTTTGTGAAACCGACCATTAAAATTCTCAAACTCCACCTGCCACCATGGTCCTATCAATGCCAAGGCAGGGATTAATATTCATACATAGAACATAGAACATAGAACAGTACAGCACAGTACAGGCCCTTCGGCCCACGATGTTGTGCCGAACCTTTAACCTACTCTAAGATCAAACTAACTACCTACCCTTCATTCTACTATCGTCCATGTACCTATCCAAGAGTCGCTTAAATGTCCCTAATGTATCTGCTTCTACTACCATCGCTGGCAGCGCATTCCTCGCACCCACCACTCTCTGTGTCAAGAACCTACCTCTGACATCTCCCCTAAAACTTTCTCCAATCACCTTAAAATTATGCCCCCTGGTGATAGCCCTTTCCACCCTGGGAAAAAGTCTCTGGCTATCCACTCTATCTATGCCTCTCATCATCTTGTACCCCTCTATCAAGTCACCTCTCATCCTTCTTCGCTCCAATGAGAAAAAGCCCTAGCTCCCTCAATCTTTCTTCGTAAGACATGCCCTCCAGTCCAGGCAGCATCCTGGTAAATCTCCTCTGCACCCTCTCTAAAGCTTCCACATCCTTCCTATAATGAGGCGACCAGAACTGAACACAATATTCCAAGTGTGGTCGAACCAGGGCCTTATAGAGCTGCAGCATAACCTCGTGGCTCTTAAACTCAAGCCCCTTGTTAATGTAAACCAACACACCATACGCTTTCTTAACAACCCTATCAACTTGGGTGGCGACTTTGAGCGATCTATGGACATGGACCCCAAGATCCCTCTGTTCCTCCACACTACCAAGAATCCTGTCTTTAAGCCTGTATTCTGCATTCAAATTCGACCTTCCAAAATGAATCACTTCACACTTTTTCAGGTTGAACTCCATCTGCCACTTCTCAGCCCAGCTCTGCATCCTGTCAATGTCCCGTTGCAACCTACAACAGCCTTCCACACTCTCCACAACTCCAGCAACCTTCGTGTCATCGGCAAACTTGCTAACCCAGCCTTCCGCTTCCTCATCCAAGTCATTTATAAAAATCACAAAGAGCAGAGGTCCCAGAACAGATCCCTGCGGAACACCACTGGTCACCGAGCTCCAGGCTGAATACTTTCCATCGACTACCACCCTCTGTCTTCTATGGACCAGCCAATTTTGTATCCAGACAGCCAACTTTCCCTGTATCCCATGCCTCCTCACTTTCTGAATGAGCCTACCATGGGGAACCTTATCAAACGCCTTGCTAAAATCCATATACACCACATCCACTGCTCTTCCTTCATCAATGTGTTTTGTCACATCTTCAAAGAATTCAGTCAGGCTGGTGAGGCATGACCTGCCTCTCACAAAGCCATGCTGACTGTCTCTAATCAAACCATGCTTTTCCAAATAATCATAAATCCTGTCTCTCAGAATCCTCTCCAATAATTTGCCCACTACTGATGTAAGACTGACTGGTCTATAATTCCCAGGGTTATCCCTATTCCCTTTCTTGAACAAGGGAACAACATTTGCCACCCTCCAATCATCCGGTACTACTCCAGTGGACAGTGAGGATGCAAAGATCATCACCAAAGGCGCAGCAATCTCTTCCCTCGCTTCCCGTAATATCCTTGGGTATATCCCGTCTGGCTCTGGGGACTTATCTGTCCTCATATCATTCAAAATTTCCAGCACATCCTCCCTTTTAACCTCAACCTGTTCGAGCATATCAGCCTGTTCCACGCTGTCCTCACAAATGACCAGGTCCCTCTCACTAGTGAATACTGAAGCAAAGTATTCATTTAGGACCTCCCCTACCTCCTCCGACTCCAGGCACAAGTTCCCTCCACTATCCCTGATCGGCCCTACCCTCACTCTGGCCATCCTCTTGTTCCTCACATAAGTGTAGAACGCCTTGGGATTTTCCTTAATCCTATGCACCGACTTTTTCATGTCCCCTTCTAGCTCTCCTAAGTCCATTCTTCAGTTCCTTCCTGGCTACCTTGTAACCCTCTAGAGCTCTGTCTGATCCTTGCTTCCTCAACCTTAAGTAAGCTTCCTTCTTCCTCTTGACTAGCTGTTCCACATCTCTTGTCATCCAAGGATCCTTCACCCTACCATCTCTTCCTTGCCTCATCGGGACAAACCTATCCAGCAGTCGCAGCAAGTGCTCCCTAAACAACCTCCACATTTCTGTCGTGCATTTCCCTGAGAACATCTGTTCCCAATTTATGCTCCCCAGTTCCTGCCTAATAGCATTGTAATTCCCCCTCCCCCAATTAAATATTTTCCCATCCTGTCTGCTCCTGTCCCTCTCCATGACTATAGTAAAGGTCAGGGAGTTGTGATCACTATCACCGAAATGCTTTCCCACCGAGAGATCTGCCACCAGGCCTGGCTCGTTGCCAAGCACCAAGTCCAACATAGCCTCCCCTCTAGTCGGCCTATCTACATATTGAGTCAGGAAACCTTCCTGGACGCACCTGACAAAAACTGCTCCATCCAAACTATTTGCACTAAGGAGGTTCCAATCAATATTAGGGAAGTTGAAGTCACCCATGACAATAACCCTGTTACTTCTGCACCTTTCCAAAATCTGCCTCCCAATCTGTTCCTCCGTGTCTCTGTTGCTATTGGGGGGTCTATAGAAAACTCCCAACAAAGTGACTGCTCCTTTCCTGTTTCTGACTTCCAACCATAATGACTCAGTAGACAAACCCTCCTCGACGACCTCCCTTTCTGCAGCTGTGATACTATCCCTGATTAGCAATGCCACTCCCCCACCTCTTTTACCTCCCTCCCTATTCCTTTTGAAACATCTAAACCCCGGAACATCCAACATCCATTCCTGCCCCTGTGATACCCACGTCTCGGTAATGGCCACAACATCGTAGCTCCAAGTACTGATCCATGCTCTAAGTTCCTGTGGGTGGGTGGGTAGACTCGGTCTGCTCCAAAAGGTGATGGTCATGAAAGGTGTTAAATAAATGCAAGTCTTTCTTCTTCTTTCTATTTATCATAGGCAGTTACCTCATCATTAAATCTCTCAGTGAAAACTGCAAAAAATTTTATTATGCACTTGCAAATTTGTCAATGTTTTCTTTAGAAATGTGCTTACGATTTTGCTACATCAAATATGTAAAGGAAGCCCTTCCGAAATGAGTTATTACCGTCCACCAGCTCCTCTGACTGTTCACCCTATTCTCTTGATGCTCACCACACTCTCAGTATTTGCCATCTTTATTTACTAATTATAGGAAATGGGTATTGTGCAGCATTGTTTAATAAAAACTCTTCAAGCTGTGATTATTTTAAATAACTTTCACTTTACTGAAAGGCACTGAAACATATTGATAATTCACAGTGGTACTTTTCGAAACAAGACAAGTTTTTAGAAAGTTCACTTCACAGAAACCATACAACAATCCCGATATTTTATTATGAAACAAGCCAGGCAACTCTCTGCATGTGTTATATCAGATTGTGTATAATTATGATGAAAGTACACTCACTAGTATAGTTGTCAGAGTTCACAGTCTGAAACAGAAAGGATAATTTCTAAGAAGTTCAATAACATTAATATTCAATGAAACATTATTCTTGAAGAGTGTACAATATGCTAACTGTAATAAAAATAATTACAGATAAAAAATGTCACTGTTACCATACCCTAAACATATCATAGAATTCTTCTCAAAATAAATGAAAATATCCTTGTTGTAGACATATTTAAACACATTCTTGTTGGAACGTTACCAACAACCAATTAACAAAGATTTGCAATTGGTACAGTATTACTAATAACTCACAAATAAACAACTTATTGAAACTCTAATAATTAAGTCAGTTCTATCTTTAGAGTATTCACATTCATTTCCATTTAAAACTCAGACTGCTGTCAGGTGCAGAGAAATCATAATATTCCAGAATAAAGCTACTCAAATGTCAGCTCTATTACCATATCAGCTTGTCCTGCTAAACCATTAAAAATCTTCAACAAAATGGAGTAGATTTCGACCTAGTTGTAATAGTGTAAAGCGGGTGATAGCAAGTCAGCAGCCTGTTTTACATCTATCCCAATTTTTATTTTCATAGAGGTTAACTTGTTATCACCCATTTTACAATATCATAAAATGTCAGAATTACCTTGAATATGTTTAATTTTAATTTTGCTCATCTTGCTTTCACTTTTGTTTTTCTCCTCTCACCATTCTGCCTGTCTTTCACTTAGGATTTTAATGTTTATTTGTGAGTATTTAGTATTTAAGTATCCTGGTCTAATTTATTAATTTACTTTCTGAGTTTCAATATTTCGTTGAAACAATTCGCCTATGACTCCTCCATTCTCAATAGTTTGATCAGGTCACATTATTGGAGTGACTAGGATTTACTAGGATGTTGCCTGGTATGGAAGGAAGGTCTTACGAGGAAAGGCTGAGGGACTTGGGGTTGTTTTCGTTAGAGAGAAGGAGGAGGAGAGGTGACTTAATAGAGACATACAAGATAATCAGAGGGTTAGATAGGGTGGATAGTGAGAGTCTTTTTCCTCGGATGATGATGGCAAACACGAGGGGACATAGCTTTAAGTTGAGGGGTGAAAGATATAGGACAGATGTCAGAGGTAGTTTCTTTATGCAGAGAGTAGTAGGGGCGTGGAACGCCCTGCCTGCAACAGTAGTAGACTCGCCAACTTTAAGGGCATTTAAGTGGTCATTGGATAGACATATGGATGAAAATGGAATAGTGTAGGTCAGATGGTCGGCGCAACATCGAGGGCCGAAGGGCCTGTACTGCGCTGTAATGTTCTAATGTTCTAATGACTAGTTCAAACTGTTAAATTAAAGCTAGGCTGACATGTAGCTTCAAATAAGCTTGCTTGCTCAGTGAGATAACTTGTTAGCTGTGCAGGCAGTAGATCACCACTGAAATGATTTCTCTCGGAGCATTTTAGCAGTGAGTTTCTTATCTCCTCTATCTCCGTACTTTGTATTGATCAATTTAGCCTTCCAGTGAGTTACACTGTTCTATGGTGTTGTCACAGTCCTGTAGTTTTTTTTGGAACATGCGGTTTGCCTTCAAGGTTTGCTGAGGATCAGTATTGCTTTAAGAACCAGCAAGCCTCAGGAGTTATAGAAAGGTGCATTTTCAGTTGCTATTAGAAACAGCCATTTGGAGACTGTGATTCAAAGGGTGCATTCTCGTTACCATAGATATAGCCACTGGGAGTGAGTCTGATGCAATACATTTGTTACAATTCCATTTTGAACTGGCTTTTAGTGGAGACAGTTTGTCCTAACAGGCATAGACACAGAGGACGCAGCTGTGATGAGCACACCTGAAAAGGAGCTCTCAACCATTTAAACTGAAGGAAGAGGATTTTAGTCTGTTTATTATTATCTCTCAAAATTCTAAAAAAAAAGGCAAGCCAAAACAGAGATCTCTGGTAATTTAAATTGAAGAAAGGGAAGTTAGACTGTGATAATCTTTTATCCCTCAAAAACTCTAAAGTCAGATTGATTCTGTTGAAAGTGTTTGCAAGTCGTTAATTGTTGAAGTTCGCTGGAGAAGGGAAGCAACATTCTGTGAGGACTTTGAGCAACAACCTGTGAGGACTTTGAGCAACATCCTGTGAGGACTTCAAGCAACATTGGACTGTAAGTTTGCAAGGACTCTATTTTTTTCTATTTATGTTGTTTATATCTTCATAGTGTTTAAGAATTTAGTTCTTCTAATTAAAGAGTTAATTTATTGATGTAAAGACACCTGGTCTTTCATTCGGGGGGGGGGGGGGGGGTGGGTTAATAGATGGTACAATTTGGTTCGGTCTTTCTTTAATTTGGAAAGTTTTTTATATGATCTGTTAAGCAATCTGTGGAGCGATGGGATTGAACTATCAGTGTGTCTCTCCCACCACAATCAGAATCATATATTTTGATTGGGGGGCTTTGGCATGAGCAGTCGGTCGTAACATATTTATTGGGGGCTTAGCCAATCTGTGGAATGATGGGATTGAATTAACAGTGCATTGGTCCCACCACAATCAGAATCATATATTTTGATTGGAGGTTTTGACAGGAGCGGTCGGTCGTAACATATTTATTAGGGGCTCGTCCGGGATTTGAATAACATATTTATTGGGGGCTCATCCTGGGATTTGAATAACATATTAATTGTGGACTCACTCAAGATTTGAATCACATATTAATTGGGTTTATGGATTTAAATCATATCTTAATTGGGGGCTCGCTCGCAGCTGAATCATATTTAATTCAGTGGCTCAAATCTGGGATCAGAACCAGACAAATTAGGAGGACTCACAATTGGCATCAGATTAATTACTCTCGAGTCTGGAATCTTATCAATTGGAAACTTGATTTTTGGGATCTAAATCTGACACCAATTACAAAAAAATTAAAAGAACCAGGTCTCTTGTATAATAAGGTACGGTCTATACCATTGTTGTGGCATTATTGGCTGTAGCAGAGTTTTTGGGAAAGCAAAATGTTTCCCTGAGTGATTTGATAATTTTAACAAAGAACAAATTAAAAGAATTAGCAGCGAAATTGGGGTTGGGATTGAAATCAGGTGCCAAAAAGCAGAGATAATTGACATAATAGCCAAACAGCTGGAATGAGTAGAAGAAGATGATGATGATGATGATACAGATGAAGGGCAATACGAGGAACAAGAAAGGGAATATGAGAGACATGAAGGTAATAGGTCCGAGACTGATGCAGTGGAATTAGCTAGGATTCAGTTAGAAATGAAAAAACTGGAGCTTCAGCAGGAAAGAGAAATGAAAAAATTTGAGGCAGAAGAAGAATTAAGAAAACTTGAATTGGAGGAAAGGGAGAAAGAGAGAGCATTTCAGAGATAAAGTGAAAAAGAGAGGGAATTTAAGTTAAAAGAGCTGGAACTAAGCCAAAATGGTAGTCTTGAATCCAGGGAAAATTCGGGTCACCAAGCATCTGAATTTAGATCAGGACCCAGCGGCACAGTGGCGCAGTGGTTAGCACGGCAGCCTCCAGCGACCCGGGTTCAATTCTGGGAACTGCCTGTGCGGAGTTTGCAAGTTCTCCCTGTGTCTGCGTGGGTTTCCTCCGGGTGCTCCAGTTTCCTCCCACAAGCCAAAAGACTTGCTGGTTGATAGGTTAATTGGCCATTATAAATTGCCCCTAGTATAGGTAGGTGGTAGGGAAATATAGGGACAGGTGGGGATTTGGTAGGAATATGGAATTAGTGTAGGATTAGTATAAATGGGTGGTTGATGGTCGGCACAGACTCGGTGGGTCGAAGGGCCTGTTTCAGTGCTATATCTCTAAACTAAACTAAATTTATACAAGCTCTTCCTAAGTTCGAGGAAAGGGACGTAGAGGCATTTTTCATATCTTTTGAAAAAATAGCCAAACAGATGAAATGGCCGAAAGAAAGCAGACGTTGCTCATTCAGGGCAGGCTGGTAGGCAGAGCTCATGAAGCTTATGCCATGCTTCCTGAAGAGGCTTCTGCAGATTATGAGATGGCAAAAAAGGCTATTCTCTCTGCGTATGAGTTAGTCCCTGAAGCTTACCATCAGAAGTTTAGGAACTTATGGAGATTGACTGGACTTTAGAATTTAAGAAGGTGAAGCAAATGAATTTTGACAGTTGGATACGGGCATTAAAGATAGAAACCACATATGAGAACCTTCCAGAATTGATTCTCTTAGAAGAGTTTAAAAACTCCATTCCTTCAGCAGTGAGAACTCATATAGATAACCTGAAAGTTTTGAAAGCTAGGCAAGCAGCAGAGACTGCTCATGATTTTGAGCTTGTGAATAAGCCAACCTATTTAGTCCGTCACTCCCATAAACCCGAGAAGGATGGAAAGTGGGAGAGTGAAAGGAAGGCAAGTAGCCGGGGACAAGAAGGAACAGCTGGGAATATCCCAGGATCACCTCCTCAGGTCAGAAAGGAAGATGCTGACGGTAGAAGTGAGGTTCACAAGCGAAAGTGTTATCATTGCAACAAAACGGGTCATCAGAGTGCTGGAAATTGTGAGGTAAACCCATTGGACTTGTTGCAAAGTTAGTGCAGAGGAAAAGACTCTGAGAGTATAGCAGACCAGGCTATAGCTTTAACGACAGCTGTGAATGTGAAACCAGGTACTAAAACTAAGAGGAGTGTAGAGGTTAAGAATAAAATACCTGAGAGTTATAATGAATTTTTGTCAAAGGGGAGAGTAACTCCTTATCCTGTAAGTGAGGCAGGAAAACCTATCACTATACTCAAGGCTACAGGAGTAACCCAAACACTCTTGCTGGGGAAAGATATGAGGTTTCCACCAGACAGCGCCTTGAACGCTAAAGTTTTAGTTAATGGAATTGGCGGGGTGTGTATAACCGTACCTTTGTATAAAGTACGCTTAGAGAGTGATTTAATAACTGGGGTAGTAACTGTAGGTGTTGTTCACAGTTTACCAGGAAAGGGAATTGATCTACTCCTAGTAAATGATTTGGCTGGATCCAAAATATCAGTTTCTCCTATGGTTACAGAGGAACTATGTGAAATTTATGAAACGGAGCATGTTCCAAGAGTATTTCCTGCATGTGTAGTTACCCGAGCAATGGCTAAACAGGATCCATTGTCAGAGGTAAAAGGGGCACCACAAATAGATAATCAGGCATCTGAAACATTATTTGGGGATTTAGATAATCCAAATGAGATGTTTAACAGATTGTTTATCATTGCAGCACAGCAAGCTGATCCAGAGATATACCAAATAGCACAGACGGTTCTGTCAAAAGCTGAGGTGAAAGGAGTTCCGGAAGGCTATTATATGGCAAACGGGGTTTTGAGGAGGAAATGGAGACCGCCTCACAGACCTGCCAATGAAGACTGGACAGTTGTTGAACAGATAGTGGTACCACCTAAATATCGGCAAGGATTATTCAGGTTAGCACACGACATTCCTTTTTCAGGACATAGAGGAATTCGGAAGACCAAATCACACATATGCGAACATTATTACTGGCCAGGTCATACAAAGGATGTGAGACAATTTTGTCTGGCATGCCACACCTGTCAAATGGTGGGGAAACCACAACCTACCATTACACCAGGCAATGAGGTGTTAGTGTTGTTACCATCACAGGGAGAACCAGTGAAAGCATGGTTCAGTGGCCCAAATAGAGTGATCAAAGGAGTGGGTAAGGTACATTACATGATTGACAATCCTGATCGCCAGATGAAGAACTGGTCATGTCACATTAATTTGCTTAAACCATATTACCACAGGGAGGAGGATAAGCCAGTACAGGTATGTCAGGTAATCGAGACTGTGGAGAAGGAAAAGGATAGTGAGGATGAGGCAGACGTAGGCCTAGGGAATTCTCAGATAGAACCTCCAACTATCCCATTAGCGAATGCAGAATGGCGAAGAAAATTAAACAATAGGCTTTTACAATTAGAGGCAAAACAGCGTGACGTCGTAACCAGGGTTTTCAAAAAGTTTGTAAGGACCAGGATGTACAACCTTAGCCACACATGATGTGGGTATAAGGGGAGCCATTCCTTTAAAACAACATCCTTGTTGCTTAGGTCCAGACAGACAGGCCCAAGAGGAAGCAGAGGTACAATGCATGCTGAAGGGCAGCTTAGATGAACCTAGTCAGGACAGCTGTAATTCGCAGGTGGTCTTGATGGCTAAACCTGATGGGACGGCTCAAACTTGCATAGACTCGAGAAAAGTCACTGTGGTAAAGAAGGCAGACTCCTACCCAAATTCTCATTTAAAGGACTGTATGGACACAATGTGTCTTAAAGAGACAGATGTGTTGGAAGGATACTGTCAAATTCCTTTGACACCCCAAGGTAAGAAAAAATGAGCTTGTGTTGCACCGGAAAGGGTTTACCAGTGTCAAGTGATGCCACATAGGTTAAGGGGTACTCAAGAAACTTCGCAAAGTATAATGAACCCAGTAGTGGTCAGTGGTCCTAGCTGTGCAGCTCACCTGGCTTTTTTTATTCATTCATGGGATGTGGGCATCGCTGGCCAGGCCAGCATTTATTGCCCATCCCTAATTGCCCTTGAGAAGGTGGAGGTGAGCTGCCTTCTTGAACCACTGCAATCCATTTGGGGTAAGTACACCCACAGTGCTGTTAGGAAGGGAGTTCCAGGATTTTGACCCAGCGACAGTGAAGGAACGGCGATATAGTTCCAAGTCAGGATGGTGTGTGACTTGGAGAGGAACTTGCAGGTGGTGGTGTTCCCATGCATTTGCTGCCCTTGTCCTTCTAGTTGGTAGAGGTCACACGTTTGGAAGGTGCTGTCTAAGGACCCTTGGTGCATTGCTGCAGTGCATCTTGTAGAGGGTACACACTGCTGCCAGTGTGCGTCGGTGGTGGAGGGAGTGAATGTTTGTAGATGGAGTGCCAATCAAGCGGGCTGCTTTGTCCTGGATGGTATCGAGCTTCTTGAGTGTTGTTGGAGCTGCACCCATCCAGGCAAGTGGAGAGTATTCCATCACACTCCTGACTTGTGCCTTGTAGATGGTGGACAGGCTTTGGGGAGACAGGAGGTGAGTTACTCGCCTCAGGATTCCCAGCTTCTGAACTGCTCTTGTAGCCACAGTATTTATATGGCTACTCCAGTTCAGTTTCTGGTCAATGGTAGCCCCTAGGATGTTGATGGTGGGGGATTCAGCGATGGTAATGCCATTGAATGTCAAGGGGAGAAGGTTAGATTCTCTCTTGTTGGAGATGGTCATTGCCTGGCACTTGTGTGGCGCAAATGTTATGTGCCACTTATCAGCCCAAGCCTGGATATTGTCCAGGTCTTGCTGCATTTCTACACGGACTGCTTCAGTATCTGAGGAGTCACGAATGGTGCTGAACATTGTGCAATCATAAGCGAACATCCCCACTTCCAACCTGATGATTGAAGGAAAGTCATTGATGAAGCAGCTGACGATGGTTGGGCCAAGGACACTACCCTGAGGAACTCTTGCAGTGATGTCCTGGAGCTCAGGCTAGGGGTGCGGAAAGTTCTGGAGCACAGGTCTTCAGTACTATTACCGCAATATTGTCAGGGCCCATAGCCTTTGCAGTATCCAGTACCTTCAGTCGTTTCTTGATATCACGCAGAGTGAATCGAATTGGCTGATGTCTGACATTTGTGATGCTGGGGACTTCAGGATGAGGCCGAGATGGATCATCAAATCGGCACTTCTGGCTGAAGATTGTTGCAAATGCTTCAGCCTTATCTTTCGCACTGATATGCTGGGCTCTCCCATCATTGAGGATGGGGATATTTGTGGAGCCATCTCCTCCACTTAATTGTTTAATTGTCCACCACCATTCACAGCTGGATGTGGCAGGACTGCAGAGCTTAGATCTGATCCGTTGGTTATGGGATCACTTAGCACTGTCTATCGCACGCTGCCTACGCAGTTTGGCATGCAAGTAGTCCTGTGTTGTAGCTACACCAGGTTGACATCTCATTTTGAGGTATGCCTGGTGCTGCACCTGGCATGCCCTCCTGCTCTCTTCATTGAACCAGGGTTGGTCTCCTGGCTTGATGGTAATGGTAGAGTGGGGGATATGCCGGGCCATGAGGTTACAGATTGTGGTTGAGTACAATTCTGCTGCTGCTGATGGCCCACAGCGCCTCATGGATGCCCAGTTTTGCATTGCTAGATCTGTTCGAAATCTATTCCATTTAGTACGGTGGTAGTGCCACACAACCCGAAGGAGGGTATCCTCAATGTGAAGGCGGGACATCATCTCCACAAGGACTGTGCGGTGGTCACTCCTACCAATACTGTCATGGACAAATTCATCTGCGGCAGGCAGATTGGTGAGGACGAGATCAAGTATGTTTTCTCCTCTTGTTAGTTCCCTCACCACCGGCCGCATACCCAGTCTAGCAGTTATGTTCTTTAGGACTCGGCCAGTTCGGTCAGTAGTGATGCTACCGAGCCACTCTTGGTGATGGACATTGAAGTCCCCCACCAAGAGTACATTCTTTGCCCTCGCCACCCTCAGTGCTTCCTCCAAGTGCTGTTCAACATTGAGGAGTACCGACTCATCATCTGAGGGAGGTCGGTAGGTGGAAATCAGCAGGAGGTTACCTTGCCCATATTTGACCTGATGCCATGAGACTACGTGGGGTCCAGAGTCGATGTTGAGGACTCCCAGGGCAACTCCCTCCCTACTGTATACCACTGTGCCACCACCTCTGGTGGGTCTGTCCTGTTGGTGGGACAGGACATACCCGGGGATGGTGATGGCAGTGTCTGGGCCATTGTCTGTCAGATATGATTCCGTGAGTATGACTATGTCAGGCTGTTGCTTGACTAGTCTGTGGGACAGCTCTCCCAACTTTGGCACAATAGGGACACTTGGAAGAAAAAAAAACAACTATGCTTGGAAACTTAAAATGGGTTAATTGGAACAACCTTTTGAAAATTTAAAGCCAAAATGTTCTGGTGGAGCTTGTTGCTGTATCTAAACATTTTTTTTAGGAATGTGTAGATCAGTAAATGCGTGAAAAAAAAGTTAGCATTTTTTCAATTTGTATTTTTTTACCCATTGTAATGAAACGCATTTCAGAAATGGCATTTCATTCTGCTAGGGGCGGAGGTGTTACGGTACTGTAGTTTTTTTCAGAATATGCGGTTTGCCTTTAAGGTTTGCTGAGGATCAGTATTGCTTTGAGAACCAGCAAGCCTCAGGAGTTATAGGAAGGTGCATTTTCAGTTGCTGTTAGAAAGAGCCATTTGGAGACTGCAATTCAAAGGGTGCATTCTCTTTACCATAGATGTAGCCCTGGGAGTGAATCTGATGCAATACATTTGTTACAATTCAATGTTGTACTGGCTTTTAGTGGAGACAGTTTGTCCTAACAGACACAGAGGACACAGCTGTGATGAGCACACCCAAAAAAGAGCTCTCAACCATTCCAACTGAAGAAAGAGGATTTTAGTCTGTTTATTATTATCTCTCAAAATTCAAAAAAAAAGTCAAGCCAAAACAGAGATCTCTGGTAATTTAAATTGAAGAAAGGGAAATTAGACTGTGAGAATCAAAAACTCTAAAGTCAGATTGATTCTGTTGCAAGTGTTTGCAAGTTGTTAATTGTTGAAATTCGCTGGAGAAGGAAAGCAACATTCTGTGAGGACTGCGAGTAACATCCTGCGAGGACTTCGAGCAACATTCTGTGAGGAATTCAAGCAATATTGGATTGTAAATTTGCAAGAACTCTAATTTTTTCAATTTTAAATGTTGTTTATATCTTCATAGTATTTAAGAATTTAGTTCTTCTAATTACCGAATTAATTTATTGATTTAAAGACACCTGGTTTGGTTGGTATAAATCGTGGGGTGGGGGGTGGGGGGTGGTTAATAGATGGTACAATTTGGTTGGGTCTTTCTTTAATTTGGAAAGTTTTTAAAATGAAAATAGGCTACATACTGGGAATTGTCAATAGAATGCTTCTAATAATTGGGGCTATCGTGGAAGATCAATAATTACCTAATCTTCAAAGAACAGCTGCTTATATGGTCTATTGGACAACTGTTAATATGACTTACCACTTTCAGCTGAGGCGAGAAAAACTAGAGAGCTAATCTTAACCAAGACTGTAATATACAGGACAAGCTCTGTGATGAGAGATTGTGTTTCGATTTAGAATATTAAAAATTGTTTTCAATTAACATCATTATGATTTTTCTTCCTGTGGGGTCCATTTGGTGTTTCACCACAAGTCATTGATATGTCATGTGGGATGCTATCTGTACATATTAATGGCATGTTAGCTTTTGAATTCATTTTGAGGTCACTTTCTACCTTTACCCTTTGACAGGTATCTGCTTGCTACCATCTCTAGCCATGTGGACAGATCATCTGCTGCCATGCTTCTGTAATAGCACTTTGAAACTATTTGCTAAGAGGTGTCCCACAGTGGTTCAGGATGATGCTTCCTTCAGATTTGTTTCAATTCTTATGCAGAACCCCTGTGCATCTCCTCCCAATATTTGGAATACTAGGGAAAGACAAATGAGGTTAACTGGTCTTTGCTAATATCGCAAAACACACTCATTGCAAAGCATCAGCCAAGCTTAATTTTTGAGCAAGTTGTAAAACAGACTTTTGATTCATTATGAGTGTATTTTGTGCTGCTGGCAAAGACCAACTTCACTCCAAAAACCTCCAAGTAATCAGAGAGAGCTGTAGCAACTGTAACTGCCTGTCAGGGAAGCAAGGGGCAGAAACACTGTGAAAATCACCTGCAATAAAGCAAGCTAGAGCCTCATTAAAATATTTAAGTCGGGGTCCTATGATGTCAATACGACTTCAATGCCATTTTCACTGGAAAGAGTGGAAATAGTGGGCAATGCAACAGGAATGCTTGCAGGCATCCTTATCCTTTCTATAGTGTTTATCAGGCCCAAATCACCTACCTCCAAGGAGCAGTGAGTCAGGAAGCTGTCATAGGCTTGAGCAATATCGTACAGCAAGACCTACAAGAAAATATGAGGACTCTATATACATGCAAGTTGTTATCCTTCCAGGTAAAGAGATTTGAGCATTGGTAGATGAAAGGTCTATATAGTGAAACTTTTAAAATATAATGCACATTTCATTAGATTCGTATATGAGAACTTGTTGAACTTTATCATGGTTAAATTCATGATACACAGTGTGAATACAATCAACCATTTTAAATGCCCACAACAACATGCTACAGAAGCCATAATGTAACAAAATGAAGTAACTGAAGTTCAATATTCACCCACATTTCCGCATTCAAGATGCTACTCATAGTCTTCAATATCAGACAATGGTATTCCATTACATGGACTGGATTCTAATACTATGCTGCGGGTTGTCATCCTGGTTACACTTGCAGAATACCATCTAGGTTTGGAACCTTGGAATTTTCGCCTACACATTACTTCTTTAAACATCTCTCTGAATCGAGTGGACATGAGGTTATAGAGGATAGGATTGACTGCTGAGCTAAAATAGAAAAACACACCCGAGACAATATGTACATACTGATACTGCCTGTGCAGTTCTTCAGTCCAGTTGTTTATCAGAATCCACATTAATCGATCTGTGTGAAAAGGTGCCCAGCAGATTCCAAACACAATCACCAGGACAACTGCAAAGAACAAAATATAATCATCAGTGAAAAAAGTTTAAAATGCCATAGTTTTGTAGTGCTTTAACTAAATGCTCAAAATAACTGAAACCAAAAATGTTTCACTGATCAAAAGTAACATCCAACTACACTAAAACAAAGGCAGAATGTGTCAAGAGTTGGTCACTTCCAGTACTATTTAAAGAGATACTCATCTGCTTTAATTTAAGATGCTGCTGAAGTTTGGGAGACATTTTGCTGGGTTCATTTAGAATGGTTTTTGGCGACTCAGATGATTTTTTAAAGTGCTTTTACAAACTACTGAGATGTTTCGGGGGTTCTGGCAATGCACTTTTTTTCTAAATGGGGATCCTTCTAACAATTTCACTCTAGCTACAGGGAGAGATTACTTGCAGAAGGAACAAATAGAGCTGCAGTTGCAGGAAGGTAGGATGTGTGCTCATAGGAATCCATACCCTTCCAAAAGAATACAAAAGGGTGGAAGTTATGTTATAGCTTTACAGAGCTCTAATGAGACCCATCTGAGTATTGCTTTCAATTCTGGTCATTGTCCTTGTACTTTGGTAAGGATATATTGGCCCTGGAGGGGGTACAGCACAGATTCACCAGAATTATGCCAGGGCTAAAAGGATTAAATTATGAAAACAGGTTGCAAAAATTAGTCTTATATTCCCTTACGCATAGAAGGTTAAGGGGTGATCTAATTGAGGTGTTTAAAATGATAAAAGAATTTGATAGGGTAGATGGAAACTATATCTTCTGGTAAGCAGAGTCCAGAACAAGGGAGATTTCATATTAGGCAAGGGTACTAAGGGTTATGGAACCAAGGCGGGTAGATGGAGTTAAGACACAGATTAGCTCTGAACTAACTGAAGGGTGAAACAGGCTTTAGGGGCTGAAAGGCCTACTCCTGTACCTATGTAGATTGTATAGGCCCATGATGATGTATCTGCACTTTTCAGAAGAGCAGTGTATAATAAGGCAGTGCTTTTCTTGCAAAAAAAGAGTTATGTTGTCTCCTGCAACAAGATCTGCATCCAGCTGTTGGCACAACATTGCCTGTTGCAATCAAGGTCAGCTATGCATTGCCTGTGCAATGCTGCTCTGAACTTCTTTGCCTCTGGCTCCTTCCCAGCTGCAACAGGAAATAACAGTAACATCAATCATCCGCAGTATATAGTTGCATTAAGCAGGTGCTAAAGCCATGTTTCCTAGAGCCATGTTTTCATCACTTTTCCCATGGATATGTGGTTTTCAGGCCCTGTGTCAGAATAAATATCACAGCTGTTGTGTGGAATGAAGACATCAGAGCTTTGAAACTAATTTCTTTGGATATTAGCACATGAAAACTTAATGTATTTGAAAAAAGAAAATTCCATTGTCAATGTATTACCTGTAGCATTAAAACAGATCGAGTGCTTCCATTATGATAATCGACAAAGGAATCCATTTAAATATCTTAAATATTCCATACTTTAAGAAACTAACCTCAAAGTATAGGTATCAGCTTCTATACTGCACCTCATTGGTAACATACATACATTTCATATATAAACAATTGCTTCAACACATCACTTAATCTAAAATGCAGGAACTACATATCCTCTTTCATGCCATGTTTCTGATTGGCACAATACACATCATTTAGAGATGATAACACTTAGTTAATGAGGCTGCAACAAAAGGGGTTAAGTGGCATATAATAACAGCTATGCCAAATTTTGCAACAGGAATCCTTTACCTAATTTGAATAGGTGCTGGCACATGAAAAACTTTCCAAGTGAGCGTAACCTGGAGTGCATTTGACTGGAACATCCTTCATAGCAACAGCTCCTAAAAAGTTCCTGCTCACTATTAAAGGGGATGTTGTGGCAGTGGCAGAAAATGGGGAGATGTAGGCTATGCTGTTCCCTTTGATATGGAGATCCTGCTTGAGTAGGTGTAGGGTCCAGAAATGGATATTTCAAAGTATGCAGTTGAAAAAATCTTGCAAATATAGTAAACAGTGATGAGGATCGTAGCAGACTTCAAGAGTGCAAAGACAGACTGGTGAAGTGGACCAATGCATGATGGATGAAATTTAATGCAGAGCAGTGTGAAGTCACGCATTTTAGAAGGAAGAATGAGGAACGGTAATATAGACTATGTGGGACAATTTTAAAGGGGTACATAGGGCGGCACAGTGGCGCAGTGGTTAGCACCGCAGCCTCACAGGTCCAGGGACCCGGGTTCAATTCCGGGTACTGCCTGTGTGGAGTTTGCAAGTTCTCCCTGTGTCTGCGCGGGTTTTCTCCGGGTGCTCCGGTTTCCTCCCACAAGCCAAAAGACTTGCAGGTTGATAGGTAAATTGGCCATTATAAAAAAATTGGCGCTAGTATAGGTAGGTGGTAGGGGAATATAGGGACAGGTGGGGATGTTTGGTAGGAATATGGGATTAGTGTAGGATTAGTATAAATGGGTGGTTGATGTTCGGCACAGACTCGGTGGGCCGAAGGGCCTGTTTCAGTGCTGTATCTCTAATCTAATCTAACATAAATAGAGGGAACTAGGGATTCACGTACACAAATCACTGTAGTGTCAAGATAAGATGATAAAGCTGTTAAAAAAACACATAGAATGCTATTTTCACATAGAGAACCAAAGCAAGGAAATTGTGCTAAGCATTTATAAATTACTGGTACTCAGCTAGAGTATTGTACCCAATTCCAGGCACCACAATTTAGGAAGAATGTCAAGGTGTTGGAAAAGGGTACAGAGGAGATTTACTAGATTTATACCAGGGTGAGGGACTTCAGTTATGTGGAGAAACTGGAGGAACTGGGATTGTTTGCCTCGGAGCAGAGAAGCTTAAGAGAGATTTAATAGAAGTGTTTAAAATTATGAGGGGTTTTGGTACAGTAAATAAGGAGCAACTGTTTGCACTGATGGGTGAGTCAGTAAACCCAGAGGACACAGATTTAAGACGATTGGCAAAAGAACCAGAGGGAACCATGAGGAGATTTTTTTTTTTTGCAGAGTGGTGTAATGATCTGAAATGCACAGCCTGAAAAAAGGTGGAAGCAGATTCAATAGTAATTTTCAAAAGGGAGTTAAATATATATACTTGGGGAAAAAGTGCTGGGCTATGGATAAAGAGCAGAAGAGTGCGACTAATTGGATATCTCTTTTCAAGAGCTGCTATGAGCTCAGTGGGGCTAATGGTCTCCTTCTGTATTGTAAAATTCTTTGATTCTAGGTGGGCCTTATTGGGGGCTGAAGATCACTCTCTAGAGCAAAGGAGGTCATTTAACCAATGCACAATTGTTCAAGGCTGAAAATTAGAAAGATTTTGTTGCAGGAATCAATAGAACTCCTGGTAGCCTCGCTAGAAAAGCACAGACTTCTTATATATTGGCATCATGAGAAAGGGACAGGTCAGAATGCTCATCACTTCCACACATGTTTCTTGTAAGGCTCATCAGGCATAGCATAAATCTAAGTACAGAACTCCCACACCATACAATTTCATGCATTTTATACAAACATTGCCCTTTTACACAATTTCTTTCTTCATGCCCAAGATGGGCATTTTCTATCCTGTTGGAGATGGCGGGCAAATGCTGTAGCTTCCAACCCAAGGGTCTTTTCCATGTTTTAGGGGCTTCTCTGTGGGTTTTGCAGCCTTAGATGCAAAGGCTAGCCCTGGCCTCCTACAAACCATCCTCTAAATCGTATTTCCTCTTCCAAAAACGTGGGTACCAAGAGCTACTGCATAATGAAAGAATGAATGACCACTGACAGGCATAATGATGTCTTGTGGTCAGATGCCACATGATAATTGAGAGCCAACCCCATAAGCTTGCTATGAAGAATCATGATGCCCATCTTGATTTCCTGTAATCGAGTGAACCCTGCCGCCCAGTGAAAGCTTTGGTTACTGTCCCATTGATACAACCTTTCCACAGGGTAAGTGATGAAAGTATTGACTTTGTGAACATAGTGGAGTAGTAAGTTTTCTCGGGCATTAGTGCAAAATAGCTGGTATTAGCATGGTCAGCCTGTTATACACACAGCTCAATATTCAGTTTTGTTGACTTTAATACAACTGAATATTATCTGTAGAGCAAAATATAATATAAAAGTGGAAAATAACCTCTCTATTTGATTGAGCAGGCAAAATATGGCAAAGTGCACACTGTGGACAGATCATTACTCAAAGTCCTGAGATTCTGCATAAAGCTTGATTTTAATAGTTTAAATATTTAACTGAGACCAATGCATCTGTAAAATCCACTCATTTTTTTCTACCTCAAATCTTACATTGCTAGATGCTGCATTACTATGATATTTTTAATAGAAGTTACAACATAGAAACAGGTCATTCACTCCAACCAGTCTGTATCAGTGTTTACCCTCTACAGGAGCAAATTGTTCTAATCACATTTATCCACCCTGTTCCCACATCTCTTCAACCCCTTTCCCTTTATCCACCTATCCAAACTAATTTAAATGCTGACATAGTTTTTGCTACAACCACAATCTAGAAGCTAATACCACTGCCTCACAACTCTCCATGTTAAACAGCTTCTCCTGCCCTCTTCTGATACCTATGGCAACTCGGTCTTGATCCCAACTATTGAAAACAGTCTGTTTCTAGCTACCTTGTCCCATGCTGCCACAATTTTAAAACTTCTACCATATCACCCTGTAATTTGCATTGTTCCGATGTGAAAAAACTCAATTTTTGAAGTCTTTCTTCATATTTGTAATTCCTCATACCAGACAGCATCCTGGTGAATCACCTCATGGTTTTTATACTCTACAGCTCTTGAAATAAAACTTGAAAATTGGTTAGCTTTTTTTCTACAGTCTTCACAGCCTGAGGTATGTTTGCTACTCTATGAACCGACAGTCCCAAGTACCTCTGCACCCAGTCTACCAGTGATGCCTTGTCCTGTGAGAAAAGCCTTAAAAAATCAAAGGGATGGATTTTGCCAGTCCTTTGGGAACAGGCTTTGCAGCAGGATAGGTGTTGGATGGTGTCCTTGTCATCTTTCCGCCGCCGTGCCATCTTGACAGCAGTAGCAAAGGTGGCAGACGGCCTGCCCAGAGCCTGATTGAGTCAAATAAGTGGCCAATTAAGGCCTTTTCCCGCCTCTGCTGGCATTTTATCAGCACGTGGGGGGCACCCCACCGTGTGAACCAGGTAAACCCAAGGGTCCTCCCGGTGGGCTCCAGGATAGGGGAGGCCTCCTTTTCCGACATTCTTTGGCCCACGGAGGGGCCCCCTGGCAATAAAGGCTGCCCTCAAGGCAACAGCACCACCTGCCATCAGTGACAGGCCCCCTGTCTCGCCAGGTCCTGTCTGCTTGGCCCGGTGCCCCCCAGACACCACAGTACACGTCCATGGATGCACCCTCATCTTCCAGGTGCAGCCCCAGCAGCGGCCACCTCTAGTGGTGGCACTGTTGAGGCTGCTGTGCTGCCGGCCCTCTGATTGGCTGGCAGTTCTTGGGGGCAGGCCGCCATCCCTAATAGACATGGCAGCCCTGGTGGTGACACTTAATTGGCTGCCACTGGCAAAATGCAGCCCTGCAACCTGCTGACCACCAACGCGAGCTCACACCACCACAACCTCTCACCCTGATTTCAGCCCCAGCGGCAAGACCCCTGCCACCTACATAAATTTCCAGCCAAAGTTTCCATCTAACCCCATGGGGAGGAATTGGAATCAGCCCGATATCAGGCACGGGGATCACAAAGTGTGATTGCCCCCACCTGATCCCGTTAAGGCAGGCAGCATGACAACTTTGTACTGCTTACTCATCAACATGACAGCAATGTGCAACCCAACACAAAATGCCCTGTTGACTGCCTGCATGATCTTCGGGGGCCCAGGTGCCTATGATGATAGCACAATGCGTAGCTAGTCTGTACCTCTTAAAGACAGTCTGCTCCTCTTAAAAGGGACTTGCATTCATCTACAGGAGCTGCTGTAACTGTCTCTGGAAGACTTGGCTGGAAGGAAAAACACAGCAAATGCAGCAACAGGCAAGAGAAGGGGCTCCTCTGTTTTCTGATGTGGCACTGGAGGCATTAGTGATGGAGATGGAAAGGAGGAAAGACACCATTGTTCCTGCAGGGCATCAGGAGGTCCTCAAGGCACAGTCTGAGAAGCGAATGGGAGCAGGTGGCCAATGAGGTTTATTTCCGGAGCCTGGCCCTGAGGACTTGGCTGCAGTAGCGGAAAAGTTCAAAGATCTCAAACAGATGGTCAAGGTCATCTTCAAAGGATATCTTCTACCCACCGCACCACCGACCTCTCACATTGCCCAATGCACTACATCCTCATCACTCATGCATCAGCAATCAGGACTCATGCCTAACAAGCAGAGACTTTACCTCACCCTGCCACACTTACCAATGCATCCAGCCTCACACCAACCTCTCGCAGCTATTCAGCTATAGCAGGCACAACACCCAAACACATTGCAGCACACTCACCAACATTCTTCCCTCTCTCTTACTGGGTAAGGTGACACACAGCTGCAGGGAGCAGGAGAGAACCAGAGGGGACAGGCACGTCTGCATCTCGTGAGCCCTCTGGAGGAGATGGTGCTCCACATCATGAGGCCGACTGTGACTGAGACCGTTGCATCCAGCATCACTGAGAGCATTCAGACTGGTATGTTCCTGCTTTATGCCCCTTCTCAAATCCCACTTCAGCCTCATCCTACTATCTGGCATGATGTACAAGCTGCAGATGGTGTGACCATGGACCTCTTGCTTTCCACCCAAGCCCCACATACCTCACCCTAACCCTCTCCTTATGCATTTATGCTTTCAGATGTCCAAGAACTACCACCTGGCCACAGAGTGGCCTCACCATGAAGGATGTGAGCAACAGCAGATGTCTGATGAAGAAACACCATTGCTTCGTCTGACTGTTGCAGATACTGGCACTGTGCGTACTTTAGAGGGAAGCATAAATGTGGGATCAGCACGTGGTGAGTCACTGGGTGTGAGTGGGCTGCAGCCAGGCAGTGCGGAAAAGTGTAGCATGTGTGCGAGCTGCCAAAAGGGCAAGGCCGCAGACGAATTCTGCTGCAAAGGACTCAGATGAGGACTTCAATGAGGTGGCTTACGGAAGAATACTGATGGGCACAGAGATGCTTCATGTATTGGTAGGCTTTCCACATCACCTCTAGCCCGCACCACTCCCCTCACCCTAACCCTCCCCTTCTCCATTTCTGCTTTCAGACATCCACCTGGTCAACAAATGCAGCCTCACCATGAAGAGTGCGAGCAAGAACAGTTGTCTGATGAAGAGGCACTGCCAATTGATCTGACACTTGCAGCCACCAGCTCAGATACTGGCACTGCGTGTACCTTAGAGGGTAGTATAAAGGTGGGATCATCATGTGGTAAATCTCTGGGCACGAGTGGGCTGCAACCAGGCTAAGAGGAAAATATAGTTCATGTGCCAGCTCCCCAGAGGATGTATTCGCAGATGAATTCTGCTACAGGGACTCAAATGAGGACTTTGATGGGGTGACGTAGAGGAGAACATTGATGGGCATGCAGACAGAGATGGTTGGAGCTTTGGCAGACTTGCCACAGAGCCTCTTGTCACTGTCAAGGAGCAGTAAAGGAGTCTGGATCCAACAGGGCTTAATGCAGAATTTGGAGTTGATCCTTTCCAGATTGGAAATGGTAGCCAATTCCATGACAGCAATTGCAAACACACCCATGATGCAGCGTCTGGTATCCGATGTCTCAGCTTCCACTGCAACACAGGCAGAAGCCACCAAAAGGGCTGGACTTTATGCTCCATTAGAAGGCGGTTTTTTTGGCGGGGTGGGCGGAGAATTGACACGCAGTCATACGCCACGGAACCCAATGCCTTAATGCCGGTTTCCAATTTTCTCGGAGGTGGTGAAATTCCGTGGCAGCACCTCCACTGCGATGCGACGGGATCGTAATTTAAAACTGTGCCACTGAGGTGAGAGTCACCAGTGTCTGTGTAATTTTTTTTTACATCGGACATTGCCGCTGAGGTCAATCTGCAGATGTGAGGGAAGAAGGGAACTCTGCACGTGGATACTGTTCCGGGGCGAGGGGGGGTGGGTGGGGGGTTGGGTGTGGTAGTTATATTAAATGGCTACCCACTGCGTGATCACGGTGGTGTGGACACTAACCTCATAGGCAGGACCACTGTCATTTTGCGCAACCACTGCTGCTCTCGGCGGCAGGATAATAAAATGCAGCCCAACATCTGAGTGCTGCAGTGGAAGCTCTGCTGTCATCATTGTCACAGATATTAGCACTCAAAGGGGTTTGCAGGTTCTCACAGCAGTCCAGCAACCTGCCTTCCAACAGATTACTGAGGTGCCAGCCCAAGGGAGCAGCAGTGGCTCCATGGTGCACAAAGCTGCTAAGCTCTTTCAGGATGACAGCATTTGTGCTCCCACCATCGTCACTATGCCAGTGCCCCTGCTGTTGGCTTTTGAGCCAGCCAGCTCAGACTGCTGCTGCCCATGCTGAGTGGTGCAATCCAAAGCCAGGCCCACATGGTCCGGATCTGCTCCAGATTGCCCTACAAGGCCATCTGCAGTCTCTGCCATTGAAAGTTAGTAGCCTTTCACCAGCCATGCTGCAGCCACTGGAGTTACATTGCATAGCAGCAATAGAACAGGCAAAGGGACACAGAAGACAGCCATTAAGGGAATACACAAAGGATGAATAGCTCAGTTTTGAATGAATTATTGGAAGTGTTGTTGGACAAAATGGTTATGGAATTATTTTTGTTGGTAGCTTTCATTGGATGGATTGAAAGGTGGGGAATTGTAGAGCAACTGTGATGTAGGGATGAGATCTCAGGGGAATCGGGGTTTGAGTGTTCGCTTGCGGACAGCCCATCCAGAGCGAAGGGGTTCCTGATACTTCCTCCTGTCCACTTTTTCCTGTCTTCTTCCTCTTCTTTCTCTTCCTCCTCCTCCCAAGGTTCCCTCCAAAAGCCTGGTAGCAAGGGCTGCACCCTCATGATAGCAAGAATGCAGATAATGCAGCAGGCCAGCACAAACTTGAAAGACACACTGTGGCAAGTACTGGAGGGCACTGCACCACTACCAATGCCCCACCACCACCCCCCCATTCCCCCCCCCCCCACCCACCTCACATTGCATCCAGACAGTGAAACTGTTGTTTCAGTATGCCAATAGTTAGCTCCATGACATTCCTAATGACAGCATGGCACTGGCTATGCATGGTCAAGGGAGGTGTCATTGACCATGTTTTAAATTGGTATCCTTCTCTCCTAGCAGCCAGCAGTTAACTCTGCTTCCAGGTGCAAAGATATCGGGGGATTGGACTGCTGCAGGATAACAGCATAACACAGCTCTCCAGGAATCTTGCACAAACCTGCATAAATATCTTTTTAGAGTTGCACATTGACGGAGTGGAACCACTTGCGGTTGACAAATACTCATGGGTGATCAGTGGGTGCCCTGATTGCCAAGTATGTGCAGTCAATGACTGATTAGCAGCATCGCAGGTAAAGTTGACATAACTGGCAGCCCTGGAACAAACGGTCTAACGCATTTGTCTTTTTTGATCTTTCATGGGATGTGACATTGCCGGTGTTATGACTAGGGGATAAAGGGGTCTAGGGGTTCCCTCTCAGCCTTTTCCTGGTTTGTCTGTAATGGGGTTTAATTTTTAAAACACTGTGCTTTAGCTTCCCTTTCATAGAGTCACAGAGAGATACAGCACTGAAACAAGCCCTTTGGCCCACCGAGTCTGTGCTGACTAACAACCACCCATTTATACTAATCCTACATTAATCCCATATTCCCTACCACATCCCCACCATTCTCCTACCACCTACCTACACTAGGGGCAATTTACAATGGCCAATTTACCTGTCAATCTGCAAGTCTTTGGCTGTGGGAGGAAACCGGAGCACCCGGCGGAAACCCACAAGGTCACAGGGAGAACTTGCAAACTCTGCACAGGCAGTACCGAGAACCAAACCCGGGTCACTGGAGCTGTGAGACTGTGGTGCTAGCCACTGTGCTGCCCCAGTGAGTCCTTGATCACTGCTCTCTAATGGTAACAGCAAAGAAATCAACCTGACAGGTTTTCCAAGATTTAAACAAGAAAGGTGTAAGTTTATTAACCTTAAAACTCTAATTCAGTTAAAACTATTAGAAATACACGACGCAACCATACTAGCATGCATACGCGATAAACGCACACGCAAATAGAGACAGAAAAGGAGAAAGAATAAAAGGAGAAAAAGTCTGAAGCAATAGTTGGAGTTCATTACTGGCTTTGGGTTTGATGTAAAGTCTTTGATTGCAGTTAAGTCTTGCAGTTCTCGTTGGGACCCAGTGCACACTTTCAAACTTGTTTCGATGGTCTTCTGTCTTGAGGCTTGAGTTACTCCCATGGGTCTCTGGAACTCTGCTTGAGAGAGAGAGTTAGACAGGGAGAGACCTTCCTTCACTGTTGTCTTCAAACTGCAGTCTCTTCTCAAAACTGGACTGTGAGCACAATTCAAACAACTCCAGCAGGTTAGTCGTGTGACTAGCTCTTTATTTGGAACAACCTCTCCAGCAAGGTTTGTGGATTTCCCCCAAGCTTAGCAGACACTCTCAGTTGTGGCGGGGGCGGGGGGGGGGGGGGGTGGGGAGCGGGGTGGGATGGTGGTGGCAGTGGTGGAATGCTGGCTCTTACACATTCAATGTCTCTTGATCAAAAATCTGTCTGGCTAATTGAATCAGGGAGGCACTCCCATTGTCGTCTTTAGGCAACTGTCTTTTAGAATGCAAATGTGCAGCCATGTTTTCAGCCACTGATGTGTTTTTTTTAAACAAGTTATTTCAAGTCCAGTAACAGGTCAAAAATAATGTTTCATATGATGATATTAATATGTCTCATTTTTGGTAGGTGTGGTTTCCGTCACACTGGCAACACCAGCATGTGTTGTCCATCCCTAATTTCCCTTGAGAAGGTGGTGATGAGCTGCAGTCTTGAACCGCTGCAGTCCATGTGGTATAGGTACACCCACAGTGCTGTTAGGAAGGGAGTTCCAGGTTTTTGACCCAGCAACAGTGAAGGAACGGCGATATAGTTCCAAGTCAGGATGGTGTGTAGCTTGGAGGGGAACTTGCAGGTGGTGGTGTTCCCATGCATCTGCTGCCTTTGTACCTCTAGGTGGTAGAGTAGTAGAGGTCATGGGTTCAGAAGGTGCTATTGAAGGAACCTTGTTTAGTTGCTCTAGTGCATGTTATAGACACTGCTACCATTATGCATCGATGATGGAGAGAGTGAACATTTAAAGTGGTGGGGTGCCAATCAAGCAGGCTGCTTTTTCCTAGATGGTGTCAAGCTTCTTGAGTATTGTTGGAGCTGCACTTATCCAGGCAAATGCGGAGTATTCCATCACACTCCTGACTTGTGCCTTGTAGATGGTGGACTGATTTATAGAGTCAGGAGGTGGGTTACTTGCCACAGAATTCCCAGCCTCTGAACTGCTCTTCTAGCCACAGTATTGATATGGATGGTCCAGTTAAGTTTCTGGCCAATGGTAACCCTTAGGATGTTGATGGTAGGGGATTCAGTGATGGTAATGCCAATGAATGTTAAGGGGAAATGGTTAGATTTGCTCTTGTTGGGAAATGCTCAATGCCTGGGACTTTTGTGGCATAAATGTTACTTGCCACTTATCAGCCCAAGTCAGAATGTTGTTCAGGTCTTGCTGCATGCAGGCACGGACAGCTTCAGCATCTGAGGACTTGCAAATGGCACTGAACACAACAGCAGCGGACATCCCCACTTCTGACTTTATGATGGAAGGAAGGTCATTGTTGAAGCAGTGAAGATGGTTGGGTCTAAGACTCCTGCAGCAATGTCTTTGGACTGAGGTGACTGGCCTTTAACAATCACAACCATCTTCCTTTGTGCTAGTTATGACTCGAATCAGTCACGTTTTCCCTCTGATTCTCATTATCTTCAATTTTGCTAGGGCTTCTTGATGCCATACTTGGTCGAATTCTGCCTTGATGTCAAGGACAATCACTCTCACCTCACCTTTGGAATTCAGCTCTTTTGTCCATATTTGGACCAAGGCTGTAATGAGATCAGGAATTAAATGGCCTTAGCAGAATCCAAACCCAAAGCAGGTTATTGGTGAGTGAATGACGCTTGATAGCACTGTCAACAACACCTTCCATCACTTTGCTGATGAGTGAGGGTAGACTGATGGGGCGGTAATTGGCCGGATTGGATTTCTCCTGCACGTTATGGACAGGACATACCTGGGCAAGTTTCTACATTGTTGGTTAGATGCCAGTGTTGTAGCCATAGTGGAAAACCTTGGATAGGAGCGCGGCTTGTTCTGAAGCACCAGTCTTTAGTACTACTGCAGGGATGTTATCAGAGCCCATAGACTTTGCTGTATCCACTGCGTTAACCATTTCTTGATATCACATCGAATGAATCGAATTGCTGAAAACTGGCATCTGTGATGCTGGAGACCTCAGGAGGAGGCTAAGATGGAAGATCTACTCAGCACTTCTGGCTGAAGATGGTTGCAACTGCTTCAGCCTTGTCTTTTGCACTGACGTGCTGGGGTCCCCCATCATTGAGGATGGGGATAATTGTGGAGCCGCCTCTTCCGGTTAGTTGTATAATTATCCACCACCATTCATGACTGAATGTGGCAGGACTACAGAGCTTGAATCGGATCTGTTGGTTGTGGGATCGTTCCGCTCTGTTTATAACGTGCTTCTTCCACTGTTAAGCATGCATGTACTCCTATGGTGTAGCTTCATCAGGTTGCACCTCATTTTTAGGTATGCCTGCTGCTGCTCCTGGCTTGCTCGCCTACACTGCTCATTGAACTAGAGTTGGTCCTCTGGCTTAATGGTAATGGTAGAGTGAGGGATATGCCGGAATATGAGGTTACAGATTGTGGTGGAATACAATTCTGCTGCTGCTGATGTCTCACTGTGCCTCATGGATGCCCAGTTTTGAGCTGCTAGATCTGTTCGAAATCTATCCCATTGAGCACAGTTGGCGGGTTCGGGGGTGGGGGGGAGGGGGGGTAGTGCATACAACACGTTGAAGGATGTCCACAGTGTGAAGTCAGGATTTTGTCTCCATAAGGACTGTGCAGTGGTTACTCCCACCAATACTGTCATGGTCCGATGTGCCTGTAACAGGTACATTGGTAAGGATGAGATCAAGTAGGTTTTTCACTCATGTTGATTCTCTCACAGAATCACAGAATTGTTACAGTGCAGAAGGAGGCCATTTGGCCCAGCGTGTCTGCACTGGCTCTCGGAAAGAGCAATTCACTCAGTTCCATTCCCCCGCCTTCTCCCCGTAATCCTGCACATTCTTCGTTTTCATATAACAGTCTCATTTACTTTTGAATGCTTCAATTGAACCTGCCTCCACCAGACTCTCAGGCAGTGCATTCCAGACCTTCACCACTCACTGTGTGAAAAAGTGTTTCCTCATGTCACTTTTGCTTCTCTTACAAAATACTTTAAATCTGTACCCTCTTGTTCTCGATCCTTTCATGAGTGGAAACAGTTTCTCTCTATCTACTCTGTCCAGACCCCTCATGATTTTAAATACCTCTATCAAATCACCTCTCAGCCTTTTCTCCAAGGAAAACAGTCCTAACTTCTCCAATCTATCTTAATAACTGAAATTCCTCATCCCTGGAACCATCACCACCTACTGTAGACCCAGTCTGGCAGATATGTCTTTCAGGACTCGCCAGCTTGGTCAATGATGGTGCTACAGAGTCACTCTTGGTGATGGACATTGAAGTCTCTCACCCAGAGTACATTCTGTGCCCTTGCTGCCCTTAGTGCTTCTTCGAAGTGGTGTTCAACATGGAGGAGCACTGATTCATCAGCTGAGGGAGAATGATAGGTGGTAATCAGCAGGTTTCCTTGCCCATGTTTGACCTGATGACATGAGGCCTCATGGGGTCTAAAGTCAATGTTGAGGACCCCCAGGGCCACTCCTTCCCCACTGTATGCCACTGTGCCACCACCTCTGATAGGTCTGTCATACCCAGAGATGGTAATAGAGGAGGTCAGGACATTGACTGTAAGGTATGATTTGGTGAGTATGACTATGTCAGGCTGTTGCTTGACTACTCTGTGGGACAGCTCTTCCAATTTTGGCACAGGTCCCCAGATGTTAGTGAGGCGGACCTTGCAGGGTCATCTGGGCAGGGTATGCCTTTGTCATTTCCGGTGCCTAGGTCAATGGACCATTTGGTTTTACCCTTATTCAACTTTTCTGTAGCGGTATTCTGGCAAGTTTGCACACCAACTGGATGTTAACCAGCAGCGTAAAGCAATGATGCATTGTGGATCCCCAACTCTTCAATCTCTTCTTTGCTGCAATGCTTAAGGAAGCCACCAGAGACATGCCTGCTGGCATTAAAATTAGGATCCGTTCAGGGAATCACTTCAATCTCTCCAGACTGCGTGCCTCCACCAAAGTCACAGAGACAGTAATCAGACAGCTTCTGTATGCAGATGACTGTGCCCCTAGCTGCCCACAACAAGGCATATGCCTGAATGCCACTACAGAAACATTGAATAAGGGTAAAGCCAGATGGACCATCCAGCATCAACCTAAGCACCAGAAACGACAAAGCCACACTCTGCCCAGTTGACAAGGAAGACATCCAGTCTGTGCCAGCACCAGGCATATGCTATGAAGCACCAGGCATAATGGTGAATGACACCAATCTCAAGGCAGTGGAAAAATTCTCACACCTTGGTAGTGTGCTCTCTAGGGATGCCACTATTGATGAAGATATCCATGCACGCATCCAGAAAGCAAGTTCTGCCTACAGCTTACTCCATGATTGTGTCTGGAAGTAGCATAGCCTTAAGGTGAAGACTAAAATCAAATTCTACCAGGCCATTGTCCTTTCCACTCTGGCGCAGAATCCTGGGTCTGCTAGAGGCACCACATCAAAACTCTGGAACTCTTCCACCAAAGACACCCGAGGCTCATCATGAGACTTCAATGGCAGGACAAAATCACAAACAATGAGGTCCTCCATTGTGCTGGGCTCAACCGCATGGAGACCTCCTCCAGAAAATTCAACTTAGAAGGGCAGGCCATGTTTCCCGCATGTGGATGATTACAGAATCCCCAAGCAGATCTTCTATGGGGAACTGTCTCAGGACAAACAACATCAAGGTGAACAGTACAAACAATTTATGGACACCCTAAAAAAGAGCCCTACAAACTTCTGCAATGCAGATCACCCGTCTGGGGAAAATACCGCAACCAACTGACCCGCATGGCAGTAAGCACTGAAATCTGGTTCAGCATGTTTCGAGGACTATCTATGCCAAACTCATAACATCCAACAAGTCCAGAGGAAGGTCAGAGCTGGCGCAGCTGCAGAAGTTCCCCAAGTACCGACAACGACAATATGAACAGCCAAATAATAAAAGCAAAATACTGCGGATACTGGAAATCTGAAACAAAAACAAGAAATGCTAGAAATACTCAGCAGGTCTGGCAGCATCTGTGGAGAGAGAAGCAGAGTTAACGTTTCAGGTCAGTGACCCTTCTTCAGAACTGGCAAATATTAGAAATGTAAAAGGTTATAAGCAAGTAAAGCGGGGGTGGGGCAAGAGATAACAAAGCAGGCCCCCGACTTTACTTTCATTTTTAATTATTTTTTCTTTTTCCTTTTTTTTATTTATATATTTTTTGTGTTTATTTTATTTTATTTCATCTTAGTTTGTTCAGTTTGCTTACCCACTTTTTTTTTCATGTTTGTACTTGTGACTGTTCAATTTTTCAGTCCATTAACACCCTATCTGTACTAATGCTTTGTCTTTCAACATATGCTCGCTCCCCTTGTTTCTCTCTAGTCAGTGAGAAGACGATGAAGTCCCCCCCCCCCCACTCCTTCTATACAGTGCCTCTGACGCTTCCCTGATGCTGCAATGGACGATGACCTGTGAAATGTTGCTTATGTCACCTGGTCCTGCCTGGAAGGATCCACTGGCAGTACCAATCTCACCCTGCTGTGCATCTGCAGATCAAGTAGTAGGAGGTGGCACAGTTCAGTCACTACCTCCTTGGTGAAACAATGGTGCCTCAGACAGTGCTCTTGGCTGAGATAGAGTTTGAGAACATCTCTTTAAAAACCCTTGGTAGGTAAGGCCTTCAACTGAGAGCCCTCTTTCTCCTCCCTCTCCACATGGCTTTCCCACGCTGCTGACTGTGCCCCATTTCCAAGTCATGCTGCAACCCGAGAGGGACTGAAACTATCGCCCCATTACTGAAGCAGGATTTCTCCTGACAAGCCTTCCAACTCCTCTGACCACCTTGACAAAATCCAGCACCACTCCCTTGTAAATTCAAAAAGTTTGCAAAACTCCTCCAATAACACTCGACATAGTATTTCCGCTAACGCTGCACCAGCAAAAGAAAGTCAAAAGCACCTAACCTGGAGGTTGCATGACTATCCCTTTAAATAGCACTAGTTTGGGGCGGTTGGGTGGGAGAGTCCCTCATGCAGCTGAATACATGTCTAACGGGGATCAATTAAGAGAGGGTATTCACTGGATTTAATCCAAAATGGCAGATTCACATCAACTTTAGAGACTGTTTGACGTCATGATCTTCCCACTCTACATGCTTCTGGCACATGCACAGCATACACACGCTAGCGCCATTACAATCAGGGCATACCATGCGGGTCGCGCCAAAAATGACCAGAAGCATTCCGGTTGACATTTTTTTGAATTATGGACTTCCATAGCATCAGTACCAGTGGCATTACAAAGCTGAATTTTGTGCCTCACATCTTTTCTTTAATCTTCCTGAAAGGGTTGTATAACCTTTTGACTTGAATAGAAGGTAGAAATGAAAGGACTTGTTAAAATGTGGATCAAGATACACTTCATTGCAATACCAAATGTTTTGCAGATTAAATTAAGTCTAATTAACTGCAAATTATTTTTTTACAAATCTGAAGAGTTGGTGTCAGAAATAAATTAAAAACTTTTCATGAACTTTAATTTGCTTGTTAACTGTCAGTTCACCAGACAATTTAGCTCACTAAGCTGGGATAGGCTAAAAGTGATACCATGTAATAACTGTGAACTTGATTTTCATAAATGAAGTATGCAAATGTCTCATAGCATTGTTCGTGCTGTGCCTGAGGATACACTGTTTTATAACATGGGTCCACTAAGTTCCATTAGCAATTGCCGCTTCCATTCCCAGTCAGTCATACCTCCCCTCCCCATTATAAGCTCATGATTTTTTCGCCTGCCCCTCATCTGGGTTCTTAATTTCACACGCTCCTGGTGACTGCCTACAAATAATGATACATTCCTGAAGACACCTGCAAATATTGACACACTCCTCGAGTTTTTGTTTCTCTTCCTTCCCTCCTCTCAACAGTCTTTCTCCCTTACCTATTCAACAAGAAGGCCTCTCTCACTCTCATTTCTCTAACACTGTCTGTCTCTGCATTTCTTCCCCATTTCCTGAGCTGCAGTGTTGATTATATCACTGGAGATGGATGTCTGAGCATGTGCATATTGGTATTAGTTCACATCAATGCTTCTCAAACTTATTTGCGCTTTTTCAAACCTTTTATCCCAAGTCTCACTGACAAAGATTTCACTACCTCTGTGGTTTTGGGTGAGCCTGCAAAAGATGTCCGTCTCACTCCTTCACTCCTGTTTCCCTGCATGTGTCCACCATTGCTATTTTTCCCTCTCTCTCCCCCATTCACTTCTGTTTCTCTCTGATCGCCTTCTATTCTCTCACTCGCTCCTCATTCAACTCTTTTTTTCCTCACTCACTTCTGATTGTCATTCACTTAGATTCACTTCTGTTTCTTTTCTCACATTCACTTGTTTCTCTAAGTATTTGTTTGTTCTCTTTCCCTCTTCTTCATTTATTTTTTCTTCCATTACATTTTTCACTTTTCATTTACCTATTCTACTTTTCTTACTCTTCTATTTCGTTGTGCTGGACACAATGTGTGTAAATGACACACACTTGGGAATCCCCTGTGAATACTAATGGAACCCGTCAATAAATAGCAATACACTCTGGGCACCAGCTGCAAAATCTGATGTACTCCTGGGAATCTCTTGCACTTCTGAAGATACCCCATGTGCTAAATTGCAAAATATACCCTCAGTTGTTCAAAAGAAAACACTTCTATCAATGTGGAAGACATGGTTTATTAATATATGTGTTAGACAGTCTATTAATAGAACGAAATCTGATGACCTTGGGACTCCCTGGAGGTCAGGGAAGCCAAATGCAAACCTGCTAACAAATTCAGACCCCTGTCCTGTCACCCCTTCCACCAATTTCTCCCTCCATTCACAGAGTAACAACTTATGCCTCTTCCAGCTTCTCACTCAGAAGTAACTCAACACCAGCCAAAAGCCAAACTCCTGCCTTCTGTAATGTTGCCTCCCCTGCATGAGAAGAAAATGCTCTTGCACTCCAATGGAGAGGAAGTTTTGCCCTAGTCCAGTGCTACCCAATCCTTTCCCATCTATTGTTGTCCACTCGCCTCCATTCCCTGCTCTTTTCCTCTATTGCTCCCCTTCCGCATATCGTCCTGTCATTCACAATCCCCTTCCCTCCTTGTCCACCCTTATCCTGCCCTCCTTCTCCCCCAATATGCAGGAAGGAGCCAAGCCCAGTGCTACACACCCTATCATTGCTTTCTGTTGCCCTTGCTCGTCCACCCATTCCTCCGGTCCTGTCACCCTCCTCTTCCCCATTTCTACCCATATAAGTCCCAACACCCCTTGTCCTTTTCTCCCTTTTTAACTCTCTTTTCTCTCCCATCTCTCCTTCCTCCTGCCCCTTCTCCTATCTATCTCCTCCCTTTTCTGTTCCCGGTTTCAGTTATCCCATTGCCTTCTAAACTGTTTAAACAGAGTACTGAACTTGGTATTGACTCCCTCTGTACAGCACCACAGGAGATCTTTATATATATATATATATATATATATATATATATATATTCAGCTTCTGAAGTAGCTACATCATGATAGGATTATACCCATCTACACATTAATGGATGGCCATGGATTCTACATCCTGGTCCACTGTGTGGTCACACCAGGGGAGAGGGCTATATGTCAACCAACAAATACTCTAATTTGATGGCTTTTGACCTTAAAAGGCAACCCTCTAGAGAGACAGAGGGAGATCACAACAACCACACAGAAGGAGTCCAGCCAAGGGCTGTGGAAAGATCTAGCCCAAACAAGAAGAAGCCCTGCTACTGATTCCACACTTCAACCTGGTGCAGCAGAGAAGTGAAAGTGACTGCCACCTCCAATCTGAAATATGAGACACCAGAAATCTACAGCACCTCAACAAGCCAAGCCTACAAACAACCCAGGCCTGCATCTTTAAAAGCGACAGTTCTACTTAGAAGATTCAACAGGTTTACCGTAAACCATGAACATCAACCACACCTTGAATTCTTACCTTTTACCTCTATCTATCTTCTTTGAGAGTGTATGTGAGAGTGAATGCATGCATGAGTGGTGTTGCAAACATTTCAGGGAATGAATATAGTTCAATAAATAGTTACTTTTCTGTTTTAAACCTACAATAAAACCCGTCACTGTCTGTTTATTTGGCAAGTAAAACACTCAGAGGCAAACTCATCATTTTAAACAAAACACAATTGTGGTCAGTTGTGTTGTGAATAGTGGGAACTACCCACACCTCTACCACCTGTCCGTAACAAATTAGAGGCTCGAAGCCAAGATTCTGAACAATCAGACTAAATGAGTGATTTGGAAAAGGAAGGAAAATTGACCTCTAAAACTGTGGAAAATTGAAAGAACAGGTTTTCTTGTATCAGTCTTTTTTTTCTCTATGGTGCTAGAAACAAAAAATATGGCCATATTTAATGCTGAAGACTTTGTTGAGCAGGGAAACAGATCCCATGACAAGTTATATCAATAAAATATTGAAGATTTAAAAAGCTGAGCTGTCCAGGTGGGAACCACTTTCAAGCAAGTTGTTGAGTTACATTCCAATCCTTAGGAATTCCTCCTCAATTTTGAAATTTATAAAAGCATCAGTTAAAGGTTCACTAATTTCTGCTTTTCAATGACTATAATGTTATTTAGATACTGTAAAGTCCTCTTCTTCTGTTTCTGAAACTTTGAAATCCAGTTTCGGCAACTTTCCTCTCATCTTCAGGGAAGGCCAATAAGAAACAACTATTTAATAGCTGGATACAGTTATAGCAGCATTCAAAGAACAACAAAGAACAAAGAACAGTACAGCACAGGAACAGGCCATTCGGCCCTCCAAGCCTGCGACGATCTTGATGCCTGCCTAAACTAACACCTTCTGCGCTTCCGGGGCCCATATCCCTCTATTCCCTTCCTATTCATATATTTGTCAAGATGTCTCTTAAACGTCGCTATCGTATCTGCTTCCACCACCTCCCCTGGCAGCAAGTTCCAGGCACTCACCACCCTCTGTGTAAAAAACTTGCCTCGCACATCCCCTCTAAACTTTGTCCCTCGCACCTTAAACCTATGTCCCCTAGTAACTGACTCTTCCACCCTGGGAAAAAGCTTCTGTCCTTCCACTCTGTCCATGCTGCTCATAACTTTGTAAACCTCTATCATGTCGCCCCTCCACCTCCATCGTTCCAGTGAAAACAATCTGAGTTTTTCCAACCTCTCCTCATAGCTAATGCCCTCCAGACCAGGCAATATCCTGGTAAACCTCCTCTCCAAAGCCTCCACGTCCTGCATCAACACAATGCTACTCATCTATGCAAAGGTGGCCAGATAATTTGGGAGCCATTTCAGCAATCTGATCCCTAAGTACGCTGAAATGAATGATACGAAACAAACCTTTGATACATGCTGAACTTCCTTATGCTTTCTGCTGCTGCATCATCTTAACTTTGTTGGAGGCCCTGCTGGAACCCCACTTACTAGATTAAATGGGGCTCCTGCCACAGTTCCAATGAAGTTACGGCAATGAAGCAGCAGAAAGTCCAAGTCTCATACCACTTAGAGTTCACAAATGGTGCAGTATCAGTCCAGCCTGGTCATTGACCTTCTATAGAGCATACAAACCTAATAAAATTCTCACCCATGCTCTCCTAATAATAAAACAGTCACCTAGGGAATGGAACTGTACCTACAAATCAAAATGCACTTGTACAGAATTCTTTTGTTGCTCGGGTCAATGTGAGATGCAGTTGACAATACAGCTTGAATCTACCAATTGAGCATCATGCTGTACAGATACCAATGACACATCAGTATCCATAACTGAAACCTTTTCCCCCATTTTCCAACTGTCCAGCACCATTTTAAGAGGACCAATACTTTTGTTTATCTTTTCTTTATTGTCTGTATGAAAATCCTTTTTCTTGTAACTTGGGATGTTACTCAACAACTTTATATTTAATTTTCAAGAGCTTAATATTGTAAATACAGATCAGAATTATGCCACCTGTAACAATCTTTATGAATAATGAAGAGACTACATTTCATTTTTGCACTGAAAAATGCTTCATAGGATTAAAAAATATTCCCAATGGCAGCAATTAATTTTGATAATCACCATTCGAATTAATTAGGACCATAATGCCCCCACAAAATGCTGCTCATCTAGTTTTCATAGACGTTACTCCACAATGCTAGGGGTGAGATAACAGAAATACATTTATAATAATACCCTATCTTTAAAACTGAAAACCAAGTAAAAGAGGAATGACATTCTTCCAAATGGCTTGTTTATTTTAATTAACAGATAGGAGGTTGGGGGAGATCGGATCTGAGTTATTCGAATAAAAGTTCTCTTGCTTCAAACTTACTCAGCATTTTGGTGACCTGGCTCCTCCTGACCTTTTCTTGTTGCATGCGGGCAGTCTGGTAATTGCCATTTCCCACCCCAGACTTGAACTCGGAAAATGCCTTCTCTCGTTTCAATTGCAACCCGATCAGTAAGTACAGCATACTTATAGTGATCATCGGGGCGAAGAAAAAAACCACCGTGGTGATCTGAATGATGAGATTATACATCCAGGCTGGCTTCATCAACACACAGATAGCGGACTCTTCAATACGTTCTCCAAATGGTGTACTCAGGTAATAGATACCATGCAGGCTCGTGTTGGGAATAGCCGAACAAACAGAAATCACCCAGACCGCTAATATAACACGTTTGGCATGAGTTCTGGTGACAACATACTTTGCTTTAAGGGGATGCACAACGGCGATGTACCTCTCCACACTGAGTGCCGTCACGTTTAATATAGAGGCAAAGCAAACAGTCTCAAAAAGGAACGTTTTAAAGTGACATCCTGCTTGACCGAGAAGAAACGGGTAGTTCCTCCACATTTCATAAAGTTCCAACGGCATACCCAAAATCAGGACCAACAGATCCGAAATGGCCAAGCTGAATAAGTAATAGTTGGTAGGAGTTCTCATAACCTTGTGTTTCGCTATCACGATGCATGTTAAAGCATTCCCAAGGGCACCGACTACAAAGATGCAGAAGTAAGTAATACAGACCGGCGTGAAAAAGGTGGATCTCCTCGGACCCAGATACTTTAACAAGAGTTCTTCTTTGGTCATAAAAAAGTCCTCTGGGACAGTGTAATTCCAGGTGAGGTTCTGCTCTTGATGGCTGGTGTTGCAGAAGTGTTGGTAGATAGTTTGGAGAAACGAGCTCCAATTTTTCAAGGAATCCATCTGAGAGCAGTTTTTGGGGAAGTGTTCTTCGCTCAGTGAACGTTGCATTGTTGTTTCCCCCTGAAAAGTAAATAGAGATGAACACGTGAATATGTGCAGGCCTGGTGAAATGAAGTTTTCGTCACTTTTAAACTGTCAACAATTCTTATTTCAACCTAATAGCTCGGTATCGTGAAGCTTGGAGATTTTATATCAATTTTATTACAGAAAAGAAGCGACGTCCTAAAACTGTTAATGTTAAATATATTGTAAAGACCGACCATTGACAAGAAAGCATTCAACATTACACGGGCTGAAGATATCCGAGTTTTTTTTCGAAGCAGCAAACTTATGGTTCATCATTTAGAAATGTAATAAGTCTATGATGCGATTTTATTACATGTAGTCCTGCATATAAGGTGAATCTACTTACAGCACTCGATTAAATAGGAACTGTATTTTTCTTTATAATTGAGTTTGGACGGCAGTCAGGAGGTTCTTTTCAGTTCCTGAGAGCTAATCTTCAGACAGGCTGCACCAAGTAGGTCTGCACACCATCCAACCCTTGTCCCTCAACATCCAAGCTTCCACCCACAGGGCAAGCTTCAATCGTGAAAAGGAGCACCCGCCGCAATTCGCCGCTCTGACAGCTATCTCCAGATGTCTTGAGGCACTTTGGTCGTTATAAATACATTGAGCTTTGCGTCGCTTCTGACGTCTACAAGGAATAATTCAGCATTTCCAATTCTTGTGGTTATATCCTGTGCCAATTGATCGGCACTGATTTAAATTGATTCTGAAAAGAGAAGGGCTTTCTTTTTTTAAAAAAATGACCTCTCTGTAGGTTCCAACACAATTTTTAAAAAGCTGCAGCAGTATTAAGCCGAAATCCCAAGACACTTTTAATGTTTTAATTCACCGTCTTATTGTTTGTCTTGTGAGATCAGCTGAGTAGTGAATATTGAAATACACGGTTCCAATCTCTTTGCATCAACAGCTTGAATAATATTTTTGATGTATATTATGGTAATCTTTCAAGAAAAAGTCGGCAATTTTTCACATTTTTGCGTCGGATATATATGAATATTTATTTTTTTGTTTTTTACTTCCCTGTATATGAAATTTCTAACCTTACTTTGTGCACAAAAAGGAACAGTTAGCACTCCCCACCACAACACAGCATTTTGCATTCCTTTTTACATTTTTTACAATCTTTTTTTGCATTTATTTCATTTCATCTTAGTTTGTTCAGTTTGCTTACCCACTGTTTTTTTCAGGTTGTTCTTCTTCAGGTTTGCACTTGCTGCTGTTCAATATTCAGTGTATTCACACCTAATCTGTACTAATGCTTTGTCTTTCAACACACCATTAACATATTGTTTGCCTTTGCTCCGTGACCTTTTGGTCAGCTATGTGGCCTGGTCCAATCTGCACCTTCTCCTTTGTTATCTCTTGCCCAACCCCCACCTCACTTGTTTATAATCTGTGACTTTTCTAATATTTGTCAGTTCCGAAGAAGGGTCACTGACCCGAAACGTTAACTCTGCTTCTCTTTCCACAGATGCTGCCAGACCTGCTGAGTGAATCCGGCATTTCTTGTTTTTGTTTCAGGAATAATTACACCTTGATGAGAAATGGAAACATTGGAAATAACCGTGATATTTCATTCACATCAACCCAAGTGACCTTCACATTGTAGATTGTTTTGGGATAAAATATACAAATCTAAATCACTGGTTACAGTTACAATTTGCTCATCTCTGTTTCAAATCGGTGCTTTAAATATTTTAAGGCTGATGCCACTTAATAGGGTACGTTAATGAAAATGTCACGTTAATACCACACGACCAGCCGTTCATATCATAAAAAGGAAAACTTATGTAGGGATAATTTCGGATAAATCTTCGATAAAACGTTATTTACATCCACTGTTATCATTCATTTCAGTAGAGCAGATACAATGATAGCAGGAACCTGTGAGAGCTGATCATGCATCCGCTTTGTACACTGCTGAAAGACGTGTCAGCAACATTAACAAACTGGACGGCCTAGATGTCCCTTTGGCACACAGAACCCTAGCTTACCCATAGAAACGGCTAAACCTATGGACCAGCTCTTTGTGAATGATTTTTTTTAGATGACCACAGAGGCAAAGTGTCTGTTCTTATCTAAAATAATCCTAGTCCTGGCATTTACTATAAAGCTCCCTTTAACATTAGCTAAACTTGTTTCTATAGACAATCATTTTCATGCACCCGCCTCCCACCAATAAATTAATGTTCCAACAAAATCTTTAACTATATCCCTGTAATGTCATGTATAACATTACGAGTAGCTCATTTAACTAGGACCCAGCTACATTCCCTCTGGTCTCCATAATTGTGCGTAACTTTGCTCTATGGCTTCCAGTAGTCACTTATGAATGGTGGTGACCACGCTTAAGGTAATGAGGTAGAGGGTATCTCATGTGTGGATGTCCTTGATTGATGGGGAAGCATCTATCTCCCATTTTAGAGCACGAAGTCACCTGTGACCTTGCAAACTAAGTAGCTATGCTAATTTTGCTGACTGAGAGTGCACATTAGCACAGCTATGTGGATAACTGAGGTCATTGGTATGAAGGCCACCCACAACAGCTGACTTAATCTCCAGCTGCCGCAACTCTGCCTTGCCATTGGGTCTAGATGAAGGAAGTTGAAGGAGTGATGCACACTCTGCGCAAATCTTCCTTACTAAAACCCAATTCATGAACTGGTGCTATTTCACCTCCACAGCACCACACCACTTCCCAAAGTCCAGTGATGATCGGCTAGCAGCGAAGCATCAGGTGTGGAAGCTGTAGATGTGAACCCACAGACACTCAGCTGATGGGAATCCCACATTAAATAGTCAAAACTTAAATATAGCAGCTTTGAATGTGAGAACTGTGTCTAGACCAAAAGGGAAAGTGAGCTAATTGATAGGGAACTAAGATCCTATAATGTCAAAACCGTTGCTTACAGCGAAACCTGTTTAGATGATAGTCAGCTGAAAGATTGGGGCAGCATTCACCTTCTAAACAGGATACTATAAAGAGGAACATAGAGAAGCTATGGGCAGCTTTGCTGTAAAATCCAACATGATATCTATGCTTGAAAGTATACCTAAAAGAGCATTTCTGATGACTTTCGGCATGCAACCATTATTAATAACCATGTACCAACCATGATAAACTCCAATAAGTAAAAATGAATTCTGTGAAGTTTTGGAGCAGGTCATCTCATTGGGTCCTAGAAAGAACAAACTCATTACCATGGATGGCTTTGTGCTCTAGTTGGAACTGACCACCTGTTCTGGAAGGGAGGGATTACTAAAACATGACATAGGAAAGTGCAATAGTAGTGAAATATGGCTGCTTAGGATCATCTGACCATTGCCAATCAGTTCTATAAAGCACAATGGCCAGAATCATGATAGAAGCTGCAGTTTCCAATCCCTTCTATGACTCTGTGTTTGTTTCTTTGCTTACCAGTACTTATGCCTTCAGCAATTTGGATAAGTAATGTATATTCGCTTCAGGATGCACGGCAAATTGTGCAATCGTTGCCTCCCCCATTCAAAGACCTTTGAAGAACTTATTCGCAATCCTTTGTTTCCTGATGGCTGTGTCCTCTTTGTCCACACAGAAGAGAGCCTTCATGTCATCATTGACTATTTCTCGCATGCCTTCAAGAAATTTAGCCTCACGACCAGTCGAAAGAGAACAGAAGCTATATACCAGTCTGTCCCTGGAAAATCTGTGCTACTCAATATTACCATGAAAAGACACAGGTTCACCTAGCTAGGAAGCAAAATGTTGCACGATGCATTTCTAGATGATGAAGTGAACTGCAGATTGTATAGTTAGTAGTGCTTTTTGGAAGTCTTCGTTATAACCAAAGAAAAAAGAAAGCTCAAAGGAAACTTTTAATTCATCATCAGATGTGAGCATGGCTGGCAAGGCCAGCATTTGTTGCCCATCTCTAATTGCCTTTGAGAAGGTGGTGGTGAGCGCATTTTTGAATTGCTGCAGTCCATCTGGTATAGAGATACTCACAATGCTGTTAGAAAGGGAGTTCCAAGATTTTGACCTAGCGACAGTGAAGGAACAGCGATATAGTTCCAAGTCAGGATGCTGTGTGGCTTGGAGGGGACTTGCAGGTGGTGCTGCTCCCATGCATCTGCTGTCTTTGTCCTTCGAGGTGGTAGAGGTGGCGGGTTTGGAAGGTGCCACTGAAGGAAGCTTGGTGAGTTGCTGCAGTGCATCTTATAGATGGTACACACTGCCGCCGCTGTGCGTTGATGGTGGAGGGAGTGAATATTTAAGATAGTGGATGGGATGCCGATCAAGCGGGTTGTTTTGTCCTGAATGGTGTCACTCTTCTTGAGTGTTTTTTAGAGCTGCACTCTTCCAGGCAAGTGGAGAGTATTCCATGACACTGCTGACTTGTGCCTTGTAGATGGTGGACAGGCTTCAGGGAGTCAGCAGATGAGTTACTCACTGCAGAATTCCCAGCCTCTGACCTGCTCTTGTAGCCACAGTACGTATATGGCTGGTCCAGTTCAGTTTCTGGTCAATGGTAACTCACAGGACATTGATGATGAGGGATTCAGCGATGGTAATACCATTGAATGTCAAGGGGAGATAGTTAGATTCTCTTTTATTGGAAATGGTCATTGCCTGGCACTTGCATGGTGTAAATATTACTTGCCACTTATCAGCCCAAGTCTTTCACTCCAGCTGTTTTAAATTTGGTGACATTTAATCTGGTCAACTTTTTCTGGTCTTCGAAATAGAGCTTTATGGAAATGAGGTTTTGCACAGATGAGTCTGTGGTTCATCCAACACTACTCTCCTCATGACTTGTGTTATTTTAACATCTTTAACATCCTTCTAGGAAGTGAGTATGTGGTCAATCAGGCGCCAGTCAGTTCCTAGGTCAATCTGAGATCGCTTGTCCTGTGTGTAGGAAAACATTCCACACGGAAATCAGACTTTATAGTCATATGGGAACTGTTGTAATTGGAGATGAATCATAGGCTGTCATCATCAACAACAATGAATAAACCATCATCATAACCTATATCTGTATAAAGCTTTGCACATGGGGACCTAGCCCATTCTTGAGTAAGCCTATTTTAAAAGCCTTCCATATTTTATTACATTACCTGGGATGCTTGTAGGTGGTGCTGTGATAGGACATTCAATGTTAGAGTTACCCTACCTTACCTGACATGCCTCACCCAATATTTTCCTCTATTACAACAATGACTACTGTTACGACCAGGTGAGAAAGGGGTCTAGGGTTTCACACTCAACTTTTTCCCAGTTTGACTGTAACAGGGTTTAATTTTTAAAAACATCATGTTTTAACTTCTCCTCAATGAATCCTTGTTCACTGCTCTCCAATTGTAATAGCAAAAAAATCAAACAGACAGGTTTTCTTAGATTTAAACAAGAAAGGTGTAAGTTTATTAACCTTAAACCTCTAATTCAGTTAAAACTACTAAAAATACGCAACATGACCACGTGAGCATGTGCACGCGATAAACACACATGCAGATAGAGACAGAAAAGGAGAAAGAATCAAGGAGAAATGTTTGAAGCAATATCTGGGGTTTATTTACTGTCTTTTGAGTTTGATGTAAAGTCTTTGATTGCAGTTCAACCTTGTCATCTCGTTGGGGTCCAGTGCCCTTTCAAACTTGTTTTGATGGTTTTCTGTCTTGAGGCTTAGTTTCCTTCCGTGGGTCTCTGTCTTTGCGTGAGAGGGAGAGAGAGAGACCTTCTTTCTTTGATGTCTTCAAATTGCAGTCTGACTCAAACTGTTCTGTGAACACAATTCAAAACCAAACCTGAGCCAGCAGGTTAGTCATATGAACAGCTTTTTTTTTAACAAACTCTCCTACGCTTTTTGTGGATTCTCCATCTTAGCAGACACTCTCAGTGGGGGGGTGGGGGGTAGGGGGGATGGCATGCTGGCTTGTTACACATTCAATGTTTGGTGAACAAAATCAATTTGGGTTAATTGGATCAGGGAGCAGTTCCGTTGTCTCCTCTAGGCAAATGTCTCTTAGAATGCAAATGTTTCCAGCCATTGATGTGATCTCTTTAAACAAGTCATCTTTTCAGTCCAGCGCCAGTTTAAAATTAATGTTCCATGTGAGAAAATTAATATGCCTCATTTTTGGCAGGTGGGGTTTTCATGACACCTCCACCTCCAGTGGAATGAAATGCGATTTTTAGAAGAGCATTTCATTAAAAAAGACTAGAGAGAAGAGTAAGTACAGGAAAACACACATGCGTCTCTCTCAATCATTCTGAAATCCTAAAAATTGTTATTGCCTGTCTTTTCTTGGTAGCAGTGCTGCTTTAAACTGCACTTTTTGGCATCCCAATAAACATTTTTGGGGAAGTTTTTCAGTCTGCATATTTCCATGACTGCCTAGGGTGTCTTTGTTCCTGTTGAGATCTGCAGTGGAAGGGTTGGATTTAATTAGTCCTAAATTGGAGTTCTGCTCAGGAGAGTTTGGAGGTGGATCCATTCTGAACTATCTTTCAGTGCTTTGATGAGTCATGCAAGGGCTTTTAATCTTCGGGGATGGTTGGTTCCCTTTTCTCCAGACTTTGGGACGGATTCTTTGCTAATCTTCCCTTTGTCCTCGGGGACACTCCTACTTGCAGGTATTTGTCCAGATTCTACTGCACTCCCCTGCAGCACTTCACCTAGGTGAGACATCACCCTCACAGTTTCTCTGCCCTCTTGAGGACTTTCTTTGTCTCTGCAGGTTTCTGTAAATTCTGTAAACAACTCTGGTGGGGTGCTTCTGGTGTCTGCATTTACATAGGAGGATATGGAGTCTAATTTTTTAAACATTTTGGGGTTGACTGACTGGACAGTAGGGGTTTTCATGTGGGATTGCTCCCGGGCTTCCTTTAACCTGCCCTCTTTGTCCCTTTTTCCCCTTTCCTCTCTAACTTTTTGCCAGCCTTGTGTCTGTCTGTCCCCTTTTGCTCTCAGCCGGGGTCCCCAGTTCACCAGCCCTCTGCTGGAGGGTCCTCCAAACACCGATACAGGACTTAGGGGTGCAGATTTCACTGTAGGTTGGAGTTTCCCCTCAACCTGGCACATGTGGCCACTCCTACAGTACTCCACCACATCTTTGTGGAGTTTTGACCGGTCAAACTGCTGTCTTATGCATGCTTTGGCTTTTCGTATACCGACATGTACAGCCATTGTAATCTCATGGGCCATTCTTAATATTTCTCTCCATTACTTCTGCGGCACCGCTAACTGGTGAACCACTGTCTGCTCCTTGCTCTCAGATCTGTGAGAAGGTCTCCACTTCCTCATCAGTACCTAATTTTTTAAATAGTAGCTGTCAGGGACTCCCTCTGCTTCAATTTCAGACTGGGCAGCCTGTGCTAACTCTCTCAATACTGGGTTGGCTCGCTGAGCCTCGGCTAGGGAAGATTCATTTAATTCATTCCCTGGGTCTTCTAACTTTCCAAAGAAAGTCTCAGACTGACAGACCTCATGGTCATCTGCCTGCAGTGCCAATTTTGTTTCCTCTGAGGGGAGCTGGTTTGCTCATGGCTCCATTCACTGCACAAGCAGGGGAACTGCAGGGGACCGTCTCCTGCCACTGCCCTGTCTCTCTGACTTCCTGCGGTCTCTCTTTCACTACTGGGGAAGCTACCACCTTCACCCCAACCAGATCATTACTTAGGAGCAGGTCAACCCCATCCACAGGCAAACTAGGGACAATCCCTACGGTCACCGGTCCTGTAACTAGGTCGCATTCCAAGTACACCTGATGTAAAGGTACAGGTGTACTCTGCCCTCCAATACCATTCACCACCATTCTGGTGTTTACTGCACTCTCTAGGGGAAAGGTCAGGCCATTTCCCAATAAAAGGGATCTAGTGGCCCCTGTGTCCCTGAGGATTACTATGGGCTTTCTTGTCCCACCCGAGGAGTTTGGGGGTACTTTCCCTTTAGACACAAAGTCCTGATAGCCTTCAGGAACCCGATAAAATTTTCCTGCACCTACAGCAGTACATTTCCTGGGCCTTACTACTGCTGCAGTTAAAGCCACAGCTTGTTCAGCTGTGCTTTCCATCAGTGTCCTTTCTCCTTCATTGAGTGAGTGCGCCCTGATTAACCCTACAGGTTTTCCCTGTAGTTTCCAGCAGTAAGCTCTTAGATAACCTGCTTTGTTACAATGGAAGCACACAGGTCTCCGGGTCTCACTCCTACTTACAGCACCTTCCCTATTAGCTGGAGGAGGACCCGTGTGTCTCCTGCTGTTCTTTCTCTCCCCGGACTGCTTGGGCTTCCATCACCTTCCCACCCTTTGTCCTTTTTGGATTTGTGGGGGTGACTGGGAAAGATTTTCCCCTGACTTATAGATGAGAGCAAACTCATCAGCCAGAACTGTGGCTTGCTGGGCTCGATGAACTTTTTGTTCCTCCACATGTGTCTTTATGGAGAGTGGGAGAGAGGTTTTAAATTCCTCCAGCAAAATTACCTCTCTGAGATTTTCATAGCTGGGCTGCACTTTAAGAGCCCTCAGCCATTGGTCAAAAGCCAGCTGCTTACTTCTTTCAAACTCCAAGTAATTTTGATCAGCTTGCTTCTTAAGGGTTCTAAACCTTTGGCGATAGGCTTCTGGTACTAACTCATATGCCCCATGGATTGCATTTTTTGTCAGTTCATAATTGGATGAACTCTCATCTAGCAACATGGAATAAACCTCATGGGCTTTTCCTGTTAACTTACTTGGTAACAAAAGAGTCCAAGTCTTAGCTGGCCACTTTAACTGCCTTGCAAGTTTTTCAAAAGATACAAAAAATGCTTCCACGTCTCCCTCATTGAATTTTGGGATGAGTTGAGTAAATTTTAACAGTTCAGTGCCCAGCCCTGAATTACGATTCTCCATACTGGCCATGCTTTCAGTGGGGTTACTATGTTACCCCCTAGTTAACTCAAGCCGCCTCAGCTCTCTCTCCTCGCATTCCTTCTTTCTCTCTCCTCTATTTTTCTTTCTCCTGTCTCTCTCTTTCTCTTTCCTCATGTTCCTTCTGGAAGGCTCTTTCTTTCTCTCTCTTCTCTCTCTTTTTCTTTCTTCAAATTCAAGTTTCCTCTGTTCCAATTGTATCTTTGCTATAATACCATGTTGGAGTCTATTTCTAACCCTGTTTCTGCTTCTTCAGATTCGAGGGAAAAATGATTGGCCACTGGTCTTAGGAGTTCTGACTTTCTAGCCTTGGCATGGACAGTGCTCCCACAATTCTCAGCCATTTTTCTCAACTCTTCCATCGACAGTGCTTTTAACTTATCCCAAGTTACTTCACCCTGGCTTGGGGAGTTACTGGCTTCAGTCGCAGACATGTTAGTATTCTAGCACACATAAGCACAAGAAAACCTGTATTGAAGTCATTTCTCTTTTTGATTGGGATCAATTTGACTTCCCACTTCCAAGTTGACATTTTTCTGTGGGTCGAACCTGGACGCTAGCCTCCAAATTTCAGTTATGACCAGGTGAGAAAGGGGTCTAGGGGCTCCTTCTCAACCTTTTCCTGGTTTGATCATAACAGGGTTTAATTTTTAAAAACACCATGTTTTTAGCTTCCCCTCACTGAATCCTTGTTCACTGCTCTCCAATCGTAATGGCAAAGAAATCAACCAGAGAGGTTTTCTTAGATTTAAACAAGAAGGGTGTAAGTTTATTAAGCTTAAACCTTTAATTCAGTTAAAACTACTAAAAATATGCGACGTGACCATGCTAGCATGCATGCACGACAAACACACATGCTGATAGAGACAGAAAAGAATAAAGAATCAAGGGGGAAGGTTTGAAACAATAGCTGGAGTTCATTTACTGTCTTTTGAGTTTGATGTAACGTCGTTGATTGCAGTTCAATCTTGCCGTCTCGCCGGGGCCCAGTGCACTTTCGAACTTGTTTTGATGGGTTTCTGTCTTGAGGCTTAGTTTCCTTCTGTGCATCCCTGTCTTTGCATGACAGGGAGATAGAGAGAGACCGGCAGAGTTTAAAAGTGCAGCAGCAGCGGGAAGGAGAGAGACTGAGCGAGACCGGCAGAGTTTAAAAGTGCAGCGGCAGCATGAAGGAGCGAGATTGAGCAAGACCGGCAGAGTTTAAAAGTGCAGCGGCAGTGGGAAGGAGCGAGACTGAGTGAGACCGGCAGAATTAAAAAGTGCAGCGGCAGCAGGAAGGAGCGAGACTGAGTGAGACCGGCAGAGTTTAAAAGTGCAGCGGCAGCAGGAAGGAGCGAGACTGAGTGAGACCGGCAGAGTTTAAAAGTGCAGCAGCAGTGGGAAGGAGCGAGACTGAGTGAGACCGGCAGAGTTTAAAAGTGCAGCGGCAGCAGGAAGGAGCGATTCTGTCTTACCTTCCGGGAGAGGAGCACTTCCAGCGTGCTGGAGTTTTGAAAAAAAAGCCAACAGTGACGTCAGAGGAGTGCTGCAAGCTGATTGGTTGGTGAGTCACTGCTGTTAGTGCATTTAAATATCTTAATAAAAGGGGAAAGATTTTTTTTGTTGAAAAAAAAACTTCTGGTGATAAGGTGAGTACTACTAAATTGTTTTTTTTTCATTCAGTGTAGCTTATTAAGGACTTTAGATTGTAGTGGGTAGAACCAGGCCCCTAGTGTAATTAGTATTTTTTAGTTAAGAGAGTAACTAATTAATCTAACGGTAAGTCATGGCAGGAGAGCTCAGCCCCATGATATGCTCCTCCTGCGCTATGTGTCCCTGACAACCATGTGTGCAGGAAGTATATCCATCTGCAACTACTGGCTACCCGCATTATGGAGCTGGAGCTGAGGGTGGATTCACTGTGGAGCATCCGCGATGCTGAGGACGTCATGGATAGCACGTTTAGTGAGGTGGTCACACCGCATGTAATGGTTGCACAGGCAGAAAAGGGATGGGTGACCACCAGACAGAGTAGTAGGTGCAGGCAGGTAGTGCAGGAGTCCCCTGTGGCCATCCCCCTCTCAAACAGATATACGGCTTTGGATACTGTTGGGGGGATGACCTCTCAGGGGAAAGCAGCAACAGCCAGGTCCGTGGCACCACGAAGGGCTCTGCTGCACAGCAGGGAAGGAAAAAGGGTGGAAGAGCAATAGTGATAGAGGATTCTATCGTAAGGGGTGCAGATAGGCGTTTCCGTGGCCACAATCGAGACTCCAGGGTGGTATGTTGCCTCCCTGGTGCTAGGGTCAAGGATGTCTTGGAGTGGCTGCAGGACATTCTGAAAGGGGAGGATGAGCAGCCAGAGGTCATGGTCCATATTGGTACTAACGACATAGGCAGGAAGAGAGATGAGGTCCTGCAAAGTGAATACAGGGAGTTAGGCAGAAGGTTAAAAAGCAGGACCTCTAGAGTTGTAATCTCAAGATTATGCCCTGTGCCACGTGCTAGTGAGGGTAGGAATAGGAGGATAAGGCAAATGAAGGCGTGGCTGAAGAGCTGGTGTAGGTGGGAGGGCTTCAGCTACTTGGATTACTGGGATCTCTTCTGGTGCAGAGGTGACCTGTACAAGAGGGATGGGTTGCATCTGAACTAGAAGGGGACCAATATCCTTGCAGGGAGGTTTGCTAGTAATACTCAGAAGGGTTTAAACTAGTCTTGCGGGGGGGGGGACCCAAAGTAGTAGTCTCTGATGAGATAGTTGAGGCAAATGTGGGGATTAAAGCAAGCAAGTCCAGTAGGCAGGCCGGGAAGGGGCAGGACAGGGAGTGTGGAGGGTCTGGTAGGCTAAACTGCATTTACTTTAATGCGAGAAGCCTTACAGGTAAAGCAGATGAACTCAGAGCATGGATTGGTACAAGGGATTGTGATATTATAGCTATTACGGAAACATGGTTGAGGGATGGGCAGAACTGGCAGCTAAATGTTCCGGGGTACCGATGCTTCCGGCGTGACAGAGGTGGAGGTAAGAGAGGAGGGGGAGTTCCACTATTGATTAGGGAGGACATCACGGCAGTACTTAGAGAGGATATCCGGGGGCAACGTCCAGCGAGGCCATATGGGTAAAACTTAGAAATAAGACAGGGGTGATCACTTTGATGGGATTATACTTTCAGCCCCCCGATAGTCAGAGGGAATTGGAGGGGCATATATGTAGGGAAATCACAGATAGGTGTAGGAATTACAGGATTGTAATAGTAGGTGATTTTAACTTCCCTAATATTGACTGGGACTGCCTTAGTGCTAAGGGATCAGATGGGGAAGAATTTGTTAAGTGTGTCCAGGATAGTTTTCTGAAGCAGTATGTGGATGGCCCTACTGGAGAAGGGGCTACACTCGACCCCCTCTTAGGAAATGAGGCTGGGCAGGTGGTTGATGTGTCAGTGGGGGAGCACTTTGGGACCAGTGACCATAACTCGATTAGCTTCAAGATAGTTATGGAAAAGGATAGGTCTGGTCCTCAGGTTGAAGTCCGAAATTGGGGGAAGGCTAATTTCAATGGCATCAGACAGGAACTCTCAAAAGTTGAATGGGAGAGGCTGTTTATAGATAAAGGGATGTCTGGCAAGTGGGAGGCTTTTAAAAGTGAGATAGGAAGAGTTCAGGGCCGGCATGTTCCTGTTAGATGGAAGGGCACGGCTGGCAAGTTTAGGGAACCTTGGTTGATGAGGGATATTGAGGGTCTGGTCAGGACAAAGAAGGAGGCATATATCAGGTATAGGCAGCTGGGATCAAGCGAGTCCCTCGAGGAGTATAGGGGATGTAGTAGTACACTTAAGAAGGAAATTAGGAGGGCGAAAAGGGGCCATGAGATTTCCCTGGCAGATAAGATAAAGGAGAATCCTAAAAGATTCTATAAGTATATTAAGAGTAAAAGGGTAGCTAGGGAGAGAGTAGGTCCCCTTAAGGATCAGTGTGGTAATCTATGTGTGGAGCCACGGGAAATGGGCGAGGTCTTAAATGAAGACTTCTCATCTGTATTTACCGTGGAGAAGGCCGTGGAAGCTAATGAGATCAAGGAAGGGAACAGCGATATCCTGGAGCATTTCAACATTACAAAGGAGGAGATGTTAGAGGTTTTGAAGCGCATTAAGGTGGATAAATCCCCAGGGCCTGACCAGGTGTATCCTAGGACGCTATGGGAATCAAGGGAGGAGATTGCTGGAGCCCTGGCAGAGATTTTTGTATCATCGTTAGCCACGGGTGAGGTATTGGAAGACTGGAGGATAGCTAATGCTGAGCCTTTTTTTTAAGAAGGGCAGCAGGGATAAGCCAGGGAACTACAGGCTGGTGAGCCTTACATCAGTGGTGGGAAAGTTATTGGAACGGATTCTGAGAGACAGGATTTCTATGCATTTGGAAAGGCAAGGTCTGATTAGGGATAGTCAGCATGGCTTTGTGCGTGGGAAATCATGTCTCACGAATTTAATTGAGTTTTTCGAGGAGGTGACCAAGAGGATTGACGAGGGCAGGGTGATGGATGTTGTCTACATGGACTTTAGCAAGGCCTTTGACAAGGTCCCGCATGGTAGGCTGGTCCAGAAGGTTCGAACACATGGGATACAGGGTGAGCTAGCCAATTGGATACAAAATTGGCTTGGTGATAGGAGGCAGAGGGTGGTAGTGGAGAGTTGTTTTTCCGATTGGAGGCCGGTGACCAGTGGTGTGCTGCAGGGATCGGTGCTGGGCCCTCTGTTGTTTGTCATATATATTAATGACTTGGATGTGAATGTAGGAGGCATGATTAGTAAGTTTGCAGATGACACCAAAATTGGTGGTATAGTTGACAGTGAAGAAGGTTGTCTAAGGTTACAACAGGATATAGATAAACTGGGAAAGTGGGCAAGGGATTGGCAAATGGAATTTAACACAGACAAGTGCGAGGTGATGCATTTTGGGAAGTTAAACCAGGGCAGGATATATGCAGTGAATGGCAAGGCCCTGGGGAGTGTTGTTGAGCGGAGAGACCTTAGAGTACAAGTACATAGTTCCCTGAAAGTGGCAACACAGGTAGACAGGGTGGTAAAGAAGGCGTCTGGCATGCTTGCCTTCATCGGCCGAGGCATTGAGTACAAGAGTTGGGACGTCATGTTACAGTTGTACATAACGTTGGTTAGGCCGCATTTGGAGTACAGTGTGCAGTTCTGGTCGCCGCACTGCAGGAAAGATGTGATTAAGCTGGAGAGGGTGCAGAAAAGATTCACAAGGATGTTGCCTGGTTTGGAGGGCTTGAGTTATAAAGAGAGCTTAGATAGGCTGGGTCTGTTTTCCCTGGAGCGAAGGAGGCTGAGAGGGGACATGATAGAGGTATATAAAATGATGAGAGGCGTAGATAGGGTAGATAGCCAAAGTCTGTTTCCCATGGTGGGGGTGAATAAAACTAGAGGGCATAGATTTAAGGTGAGAGGGAGGAGGTTTAAAGGGGAACAAAGGGGTAAAATTTTCACACAAAATAGTGGGTATCTGGAATGAGCTGCCAGAGGAGGTGGTGGAGGCAGGAATAGTAGCAACATTTAAGAGGCATCTGGACAGGTACTTGAATGAGCAAGGCATAGAGGGATATGGAATTAATGCAGGCAGGTGGGATTAGTATAGATAGGCATTATGGTCGGCATGGATGCGGTGGGCCGAAGGGCCTGTTTCTATGCTGTATGACTCTATGACTCTATGGTTCTAGAACCATAGAACCCTAGAAAAAGTACAGCACAGAAGGAGGCCATTCAGCCCAACATGTCTGCACTGGCCAAATTAGCTATCCGCCCAAACTAATCCCAGCACCTGGTCCATAGCCCTGCATGTTACAACACCTCAGGTACATGTCCAGGCACCTTTTAAAAGAATTGAGGGTCTTTGCCTCCACCACCATTCCTGGCAGTGAATTCCAGACACTCACCACCCTCTGGGTGAAAAAGTTTCCCCTATGTCCCCTCTAATCCTTCTACCAATCACCTTAAATCTGTGCCCCCTGGTAACTGGCCTCCTCGCCACAGGAAACAGGTCCTTCCTGTTAGAGATCTAGACCCCTCATAATTTTGTACACCTCAATCAAGTCATCCCTCAGCCTCCTCAATTCCAGGGAAAACAACCCTTTCCTCTCCAATCTTTCCTCATAGCTGCAACCTTCAAGCCCTGGCAACATTCTTGTAAATCTCCTCTGTACTCTCTCCAGAGCAATTATGTCCTTTCTGTAATGTGGTGACCAGAACTGCATGCAATACTCCAGTTGTGGCCTAACCAACACTCTATACAGTTCTAGCATCACATCCCTGCTTTTGTACTCTATACCTCTGTCAATAAAGGAAAGCAATCCATATGCCTTCTTCACCACTCTATCCACCTCTCCTGCCACCTTTAGGGACCTGTGGATATGCACTCCAAGGTCTCTCACTTTGTCTACCCCTCTCAATATCCTCCCGTTTATTGCATATTTCCTCACATTATTTGCCCTCCCCAACTGCAATACCTCACCCATTTCCCACTTTTGCGCCCACTCAACCAAAACATTGATATCATTCTGGAGTCCATGGCTTTCCTCCTCACTATTAATTGCACGGACAATTGTGTCATCGGCAAATTTCCCAATCATGCCACCCACATTTATGTCCAAATCATTAATATATACGACAAACAGCAAGGGATCCAACACTGAGCCCTGTGGAACACCACTGAAAACCACTTTCCATTCAACAAAAACTGAGCCAATTCTGGATCCAACCTGCCACCTTCCCCTGTATCCCATGTGCTTTTATTTTACTGACTAGTCTGCCATGTGGGACCTTGTCAAATGCCTTACTAAAATCCATGTAAACTACATCCTCATCAATCCTCTTTGTCATTTCCTCAGAAAACTCAATCAAGTTAGTAAGACATGATCTTCCCCTAACAAATCCATGCTGACTATCCCTCATTAATCCATGCCTTTCTAAGTGACAGTTAATCCTGTCCCTCAGAATAGATCCTAACAATTTACCCACCACCGAGGTCAGACTGACTGGCCTATAATTACCTAGCTTATCCCTCGCACACTTCTTAAACAATGGTACAACGTTTGCAGACCTCCAATCATCTGGTACCTCACCTGTATCAAGTAAGGATTGGAAGATGATCCTCAGCGCATCCGCTATTTCCTCCCTGTCTTCCTTTATTAACCAGGGATGAATCCATCTGGTCCTGTCAAATTATCCAGTTTCAAGGATGTCAGACCCTCAAGCACTTCCTCGCTCATTATGCTTATCTTATCTGATATTTCACACTCCTACTCTTTAACTACAATGTCTGCATCAACCCTCGCCTTTGTGAAGACAGAGACAAAAAACTCATTAAGATCCCTGCGCACATCTTGTGCATCCACACATAAGTTCCCCTGTACATCTCTGATAGGTCCTACCCTTTCCTTAGTTATCCTCTTGCTCTTAATGTACTGATAAAACATCTTCGGGTTTTCCTTGATTCTACCTGCCAATAATTTTCCATGTCCTCTCTTTGCTTTTCTAATTTCCTTTTTACTTCACCCCTGCACTTTCTGTACTCCTCTATCCTTTCTAAACTATTTTGATATTTGTGATCGTCATAAGCTTTCTTTTTTTGCTTTAACTTACCCTGTAAGCTTTTAGATAACCAAGGGGCTCTAGATTTGGCAGTACCACCCTGAATCTTTGTGTCACTATCTCCAAAATGGTCATCCACTGTTACTTCATCCACTTGCCCCGCTTCATTACCAAAGACTAAATCTAGAATTGCGCCCCCGCTTGTTGGGTTTGTCACGTGCTGGCTAAAAAAGTTCTCTTGAATACTGTTCAAGCATTTTGTCACCTCTGTGCCCTTCACACTGTTTGTATCCCAGTTGATATAGGGGGTAGTTGAAATCCCCAACTATTATTGACCTAAAGTTTTTGCACTCAGAAATTTGCCTACATATTTGCTCTTCTATCTCCCTCTCACTCTTTGCGGGTCTATAGTACACTCGCAGTAATGTAGCTGCCCCCTTTTTATTTCTGATCTCCACACATATGGCCTCGTTTGATGATTCATTTAGCATATCATCCCTCCTCAAAGCTGTTATTGATTCCTTAACTAATAATGCTACACCCACTCCTTTTTTATCTTCCTCTCTATCAAGCCTGAAAACTCCATATCCAAGGATGTTGAGCTGCCATTCTTGTCCCTCTGTAAGTCAAGTTTCCATTATAGCAACGATATCATGTTGCCATGTGTCTATCTGTGCCCTCAACTCATCGGCATTATTTAATATACTCCTTGCATTTAAATAAATACCCTTACACACTGCCAAATTCCTGTGTTGCACATTTTTTAACCTTTGCTTCTTCTGTCTTTCAGAGTCACTTGCTAATTTTGCTAAGTTTCGCCTCCTGTTCCCTGCCCTGAAATTGTCCTATCTAAGACTACATTCAGGTTCCCATCCTCCTGCCAATCTAGTTTAAACCATCCCCAACAGCACTAGTAAATCTTCCTGCAAGGATATTCGTCCCGGTCCGGTTCAGGTGTAGACCGTCCGGCTAGTACAGGTCCCACCTTCCCCAAAAACTGTCCCAATGCCCCAGAAATCTGAAGCCCTCCCTCCTGCACCATCTCTCCAGCCACACATTCATCTGGTATATTTTCCTATTACTATACTTACTGGCACGTGGCCTTGGAAGTACCCAGAGATTACTACCCTTGTGGTTCTGCTTGCTAATCGCTTTCCTTACTCCCTAAATTTAACCTGCAGGACTGTATCCCTCTTACTTGTTATATCGTTGGTACCAATGTGGACCACGACCTCCAGTTGTGCACCCTCGCCCTCCATAATGTTCTATAGTCGCTCAATGATATCCATGACCCTTGCTCCAGGGAGGCAACACACCATCCTGGAATCACGTCTGCAACCACAAAAACGTCTATCTGTTCCCCTACCACTATTGCTCTCTTGTCTTTTTCCTCCCTCCCTGCATAGCTGAGTCACCCATGGTGTTCTGATCATGAATGTCATTGCACTATCCAGAGGAACCCTCTCTCCCATCGGTACTCAGAACTGAATACCGGTTAGAAAGTGGGATGCCCTCTGGGGACTCCTGCACTATCTGCCCTGACCTTCTTCTCTGTCTGGCAGCTATCCAGTCCTTCTCTGACTGTGCTCTCTTAAGCACCGGGTTGACTACCACCTGAAATGTGTTATCCATGAAGTCCTCTGCCTCGCGGATGCCCACAGTGACTCCAGCTGCCGCTTGAGCTCCGAAACCCGAAGCTCAAGCTTCTACAGCCTGAGACACTTCCTGCAGACGTGTTTGTCAAGGACACATGGTGCGCCCAAGACTTCCCACATACCATAAGAGGCTGGCCGAGCTGCCCTGCCATTACTTAGCTTTACAATCAATTAATGCGAGTGCAATAAGTGTAATAACTTACCAGTTTTTTGCAATCAGCTTTATCCCCTGCACCGTGGTGGCTGAACAGGCAGAAAAGAAAGAGACCAAAGAGCACCTCCCCCTTGCAGCCAGCGAAATCCTCACACACACAACTCACAGTCTCATTCTGTGCAAACAGCACTATTCCAGCTAGTAATCACTAATAAATTACAGGTAGCTAACCTAGGGCTTTATTTTTTAAAAAGAACTGGTTTTTAAAAAAATCTGTTCTATATAAGCTAGCCATAGGCAACAACGGCAGCCACCCACCAACCAATCTGCCCACAGATTTCCCGTGATGTCACTGGTGGTGCTGGAGGACTGGAGAATGGCAAACGTTAAACCCTTGTTCAAAAAGGGCAGTCAATTTAATTTCGATGGTGGGGAAACTTCTAGAAGCAATAATTTGGGACAAATGTAGGTTAATTAAAGAAGGTCCATGGGACATTTCACAACAAACTTGTGAGCAAAGTTATAGCTCAGGGAATAAACGGGATGGTAGCAGCATGAATGCAGAATTGGCTGAGTGACAGGAAACAAAGAGTTGCAATGGATGTTTCTCAGGCTGGAGGAAGGTTTGAGGGGTCTGGACAGAGTAGATAGGGAGAAATTGTTCCCACTCATGAAAGGATTGAGAACGAGAGGGCACAGATTTAAAGTAATTGGCAAAAGAAGCAAAAGCGACATGAGGAAAAACATTTTCATGCAGCAAGTGGTTAAGGCCTGACAGTGTGTGGAGGCAGGTTGAATTGAATCATTCAAAAGGGAATTAGACTGTTATCTGAAAAGGAAGAATGTGTGGGGTTACGGGGAGAAGGCGGGGGAAGAGCACTAAATGAATTGCTCATTCGGAGAGCTGGTGCAGACACGATGGGTTGAATTGCCTCCTTCTGCACTGGAATGATTCTGTGATTCTGTGAGTCTGTTCTGCTCCCTATTTGTCCTGTTGTATACAGCCATGCTGTAGCTCCTTGAAAAAGATTCTGCTTGAGATGACCTCCATTTTATTTCTCAAGACACTTGAAATAAAATAATTGGTGGATATTGATAGATCTGGAGCATCTTTGGATAAAATATGAAGAATTTGGAAAAGGCATATTTTATTTGTATTACTGTACTGGCTATGGTTAGATAGCAATATTAGTAACACAAAAAATTGTAATTAATTAAAAATGAAAAGATCACAGAAGTAGTACTAAGTAAAAGAAAAGATGTCCATAGCCAGTACCGTTATATATATTCTTTCCTTCATTAGGTACTATCTTGAATTCACTGCAAGCTATTGACATTTTACATGATATACAATGTAGGGTGCTTTCAATTTTTTGTCTTACTGTTATGGTGCTACATTCCCATTGTCCTTGCAATCTGAAGATGTCACATGATGTAGGATCTGAAAGGATACTCAATTTGTGACTAATGAACAATAATGATTTTTAGAACTAATTACTGGAAATGAACAATATAATTTGCATATATTGGTGTGTGCATATGTGCATGTTATTCAGAAATAGTGTAACAGATTGAATATTTTAAATGTCAACTTTTGAATAAATTAGAAAATCCTGATTCAAAGAGTAAAATGTTAGCACTTAAACAGTATTAATCCATTGTAAGCAAAGGTGTCTCTGATAAAGTCAAATTTTAAATTAATCTTCACACCAAACTGCTTTGTAATTTTAACCTTTTATGTACCGACTTGGCTTTGTAAATTTTAGCCTGGTATTTTGCACAGTCATTTACAATTTTACTGTTAGAATTTTACAGGAGTCCTAGAATTAATACTGAATATTTAAAGAGATCATGTCCATAGAATTGGGATTAATTTTATCATTCTTTTTGTGTTTATTTGTGTTGACATTTCATTTAAACAGCAAATGCTGATCACATTGTCACAGGAACCAGCTCTTGGAAACTGTTACAGTTAATATTTTGAGAGAACTGAATTAACATAGAGATTTAATAATTGTCTTCAGAGCTCTTGTCATTTCATCTGTGCATTTAATTTAACTTTTCCAGCATATTGGATTCAATAACTCCATTCTACCAGTTATCTAGATATTATCTTTAAATAAAAATGAACAGAAGTGAACTAAAAGGTACACATTCATGTTAATATTAATCACAGTTCTTTGTGATGGTTTAGTTCAACAAATATGGGTCAATAATCAAACAAAGTGCTAAAGGAGAAGCAACAGTAAAACTAAAGCATGGAAGCTACTGACCCTGACCTATTCCAGAGATAAATAAAAACAGGAAAATGCTGGAAATAAGGAATATATTGATTAGCGTCTGAAAGAGAAAGATATTATTGTTTTGGATAGGACTTGCTTGCTGTATATTTCTGGAATATTCCGATTTTATTTCAGATTTTCAGGGTTCCCAGTTATTGATTTTGGTTTCACTGATCCAGCTCTAATCATGATTTTAGCAAGGTTCAGTATTCTAAAAGTTTCTTAGCAATTCAAGACAGCCTTCCATATTCAGCACAAAAAGCCATTCATCTTCTCATATATATGCCTAATGTATATTTCTGAAATATGTCACTGAGGTCAAAATTAGAATATAAGTAATTTTCTAAATTACAGTTGCATGTTTAGCAATCTTGGACTATGGAAACTGTTGAAATCCAAATGTGCTTATTCAGATGATGGCAAATATTATGTGAGAGAAGTTCACTTGTGCCTTTTATTACACAACTTCACACTTGCAAAAAAAACATTAATCAACTAAACTCTTAAAAAAAAGTTTTGTCATTTATTATACCTTTTCAAATATATCACGTATTTCACAAACTTTAAAACTTCCTTAGGTTTGTTCAAATTGGAACTCATCTATGCTTACTGGCTAAAATGACAGGTTATATTAGCCTAGCCGCACTCAGCATGTGGCAAGTAATTTGAGCATAATAAACAGCGCTGTTAAGTAAACAGCACTTACTGCCTGTGCAAAGGATGCAGACAAGCCATCCAATTTGTATTTTCATGCTTGAAAACAGTTATAAATCTGTGATTCTGAATGTGAGTCTGTGAACCCCCATGGATTCAGTTATCCGTGTTTGACTGACTGTCTGCTAGCAAGTTCTTGGGCATTTTGTCATTCAGGAGCAATTTGAGTTCTGTCTCACCTGCTGTAAAAACAAGTTTTGTTACAGATCACCTTGTGTAAGCATGTAACCTAGTTATCATCATAAGAACCCTGTGGAATTATCAAGGGTATGAAATTACATTAACCTATTAGCCTTGTAAATAAACATAAGCTCTTTACAATTGCTTTGCCACAACAAGTTCTGTAAGAATTGAGATTTGTTTGACCTGCAGTGACAATTTGCAATGTAATATGTTAAAACATAGAATAATAAGGAATCTTTCTCAAATAAAATATAGGTTACATTAAAATCATATACCACCATTTTGTTTTCCTGTAACAGTAAATAGTGCAAGTGAACCTAACATTTGACACCTTTTAGTGGAAGTGTATTGGTTGTGTCTTTAGATACACTTCTTCAGTCCTTAGCTGAGTTTGGTTAGGGGTGACTAATGTACATCACTTTAACAGCAGCTACCACATCCATGCCTCTTGTTAGCATGGCTTGACTGATAGGTTCTCTTTCAGCACATCTAGCGATTTGTGTGGGAACAGACCCAAGACTTCCTCAATTCAGTCCCCCAACCTGTCAAATCTGGAACTGGAAACCTTCTTTGCATTAGTCCCCTTAGGCACCAGTCACAGCTTTGTCGAGGGAAACTACCTCTAGGCTTAGGATCTCTGTGCGCTTTGGCTCCCCTGAACAAGATTGTGGAGTTGCCTCATGTTCCATGGTGCTGTGTATGTCTGTAACGATCTTGCATCTACATATCAATAACAAGTCCATTTTTCTCAATGTTGCTGTATGTAGTGTAACGCTCATGCAAGGAGAAATTATGAACTATATAATGAACTAATGAAACAAACCCGAAATGGACACTTTTCCTACAAAACAAAATGGAGTCAAGAGGTCAGCTGACGTTATCTTGTATTGCTATTACACAGAGAAACTGAAAGAATCATGATCCAATCTTCATGTCTGAACAAGTCTTGGAGAAAGTATTAAACTGCAAGCAACCCATTCTGTGATAATGGCTACTTCTCTCCAATGAATTGGGTCAACAATAACACTGCAGACTTGGTGACTCCAAATTCAGACTCAAGACAATGGCATGTGAAATAAGTCCACTTTATTAAGATGGAATGAGGATGAGTGACACCCACACCCCATTGTCTAACAATGGCCTCACCATCAGACATCATTTAGGAGAACAATGAGAGAGAAAATCTGTTCACATGACAGAAACTGAGGCTGGATTTTGTGGAGGAGTTGGGGTTCCCGTCTCCGAGTCAAAAAGATGAGGAGAACCCTGCCTCTGCCTTTGCATGCCACCCCCCACCCTGCCACCGAGCGATCCTCCATTGTTTTTCTGTCTAAGTGTCCCGCGCCAGGATCCTCGTCCCTTTAAAGACAGAGATCCCACTTCCAAGAGCTGCCTGCCAATAATAGGGCCAGCAGCTCAGCAGTAGTGCTGGTACTGCAGAGGTCTTAGACCCAGGCCCAGCTCTGGAACCCCGGACCTCAGGTAAGTGAAGTGGGGTCGCCAGGGCCAGTATGGAAGGCAAGGGGTGGTGGGGGGGAGGTGGGCGTGACATCCAGGGGGAGGGGGCTCCATGGAGTTGTAGGTTTTGCCAGCAGGGGTCCTACATAGTTCACAGATTGCCCACGAAGGAGGGATCCCCCCCACCAAGCCAGCAGGAAGGGTGCCTCATTTTACAGGGTGGTGGAAGTACCCCTCCAGCCGCTGGTTAGATCTCAGAGGCAGCAGGAAGAGGCTTTTCAGTGGCCATTAATAGGCCACTTACGGCCCTCAATTCCCTCTATGCAGGAAGGCTGTCATTGGCCTATCCCACCTCTGGCAAAATCACTTAAAGATGGGGTGGCAACGGGCCCTCCCCCCGTCACCTGTCGCAATTATATGGGCCGCACCACCCCCCTGGAGGGGCCCATAAAATCCAGGCCCAGGTTTCTGACAAGGTGTTTTAATCAGTGACTTTCTGAGCAGACAAAGGAGATTCTATCTATGCCATCGAAGAGAAAGGACCCTACCTCAGATTACCAGCTTTAAGCTACATGAAGGCAGAGACTGGAAGTCATCTTGTACTCCAAACCTGAGAAGTCATCCCAGAGTTTTCGCCATTGAGCTGTGACTGAGAGATAACCCACGAGATCTGCACCAACGCATCTATCCGCCCGTACCTTCCAAGCTTTGTTCTTCACTGAACCATAAAAAAACAGAAAAACAGACCTGCACCATTTCAAATCTTCGCCCCGGGGAAAAAGTAAGTTTTACAGCAGACTCTTTTTAAACCCATCAGACCTAAATGTGTGTGTGTGTGTGTGAGAATTGGTGAAGTTGCAAATATTTTCAGGTGTCGTATAATAAATATTTATCTTTCCTTTAAGCTTATGAGAAACCTTGTTATTTTTCTGTTTGTTGACCATTAAAACGCTTAAGGGTTAAAATACTTTTTTAAAAAATGCTATCTTTGATCAGTTGAGAGGTGAAAAAGGGAAACCATCCTTATCCCCCAATCATCTCTCACCTGTCTGTAACAATAGTAAGAAAAAAATGAACAACACATGTGCTTCATGAATGGAATAGCTAAACATGAAGATCAAAGATATCTTGGGGTTTTAGTGGACTGAAGGCGCAACATTTTCAATGATTGCAGAACGGCAATCAATACAACTGTTGTAGTACATCGTTAAGTGGGTATGGTTGCATTTTCAGTGCATCATGCTGGAGAGGAAGTGATGTAACATACCATATGACTAAGTCTCACTGGGAGTCTGCTGCTGATCACCAAACAGACCAGACATGTACAGATATTCTCTTGCAATCTAATGCCATGCTACTACCCTCAATAAAGGAAGCCACTATTTAAGTATTAACTGGCCCCTGATGCGTGATTCGTGCCTTGATGTCTGAAGTCTTCATAAGCACAAGAAAAAGAAAATACAATATGGTGGCTGTGCTGGGGATTTTTTTTCGTTTTAGAGCCCACCAAATGCAACATCAGCCAGCGGTGGTGAAGATTTGAAGAGTTCAAGACTCGAAGATTCTCGAAATCAAAGTTCGCCATGTGCAGTGTGGAACCACAGATAGTGGAGAAACTGCAATCAGCTGTTCAGCAATAACAAACTTCAGAGTCAAAAACACTCAGTCAACAAAGAGTGTGTGGTGTTAAAACAATCATTGAAATTGGGCCGATAAGGGTCGCAAATGTTAACAGTGAAAACGAAAGTAAAAGTCTAGAAAAGTCTGTGGCGCCATTACAGGCTATGCAAGCATCGTGGTGCATTCCTGCCACAACCGAGCTTCGTGGGCAGAGTCAGGAAAAAGCATGCAAAAGCAACAACAGCATTACCCATCTTAATTAATGCTTCAGCAATAGGACAAGCTGTGGCAAGCTGAGGAACTGCAACATCTACAGTGACTGCAACCTTCAGGCCCTGAGCAGCAAAACAACATGGACATCGTTGTAAAACACAGAAAGCAGCAGTAAAGTCCTGAAAAAACAGAAAAATTACTGCAAACTTTCCGAACATCAATTGGAAAGCGGACAATTCAGGCTGTTCAAACAAAGAACAGAGCTTTTGTTCGTCGACCTGGGAGTCTCTGAGCCAGACAAGTATGCTTTCAAAATCCGTATTGTGATTGGAAACAAAGGCCTGCATCAATTAAATACATCTAGGCTCACAGAAGAAGACAAAAGAGATCCAAATAAAATCTGGACAACTCTAGAAGACCAGTGAAGAACACAAGAACATCAGAAATAGAAGCAGGAGAATGCCATTCGGCCCCTCAATCTGCTCCGCCATTCAATAAGATCATGGCTGATCTGATTGTGACCCGAACTCCACTTTCCTGCCTGCCTCCCCCATGACCCTTGACTCCCTTGTCAATCAAAAATTTGTCCATCTCAGCCTTGAATATATTCAATGGCCCAGTCTTCACTGCTCATTAGGGAAGAGAATTCCAAACACGAAAGACCCGCTGAGAGAAGAAATTCCTCCTCATCTCTGTCTTAGATGGGAGGCCTCTTAATTTGAAACTGTGGCCCTAGTTCCAGATAACCCCACAATGAGAACCATAATCTCAGCATCTACCCTGTCAAGTCCCCTCAGTAACTTATACGTTTCAATAAGATCACCTCTCAATCTTCTAAACTCCAATGAATATAGGCCCAACCTGCTCAACCTTTTCTCATAAGACAAACCCCTCATCCCAGGAATCAGCCAAGTGAAACTTCTCTGAATTGCTTCGAATGCAATTATGTCCCTCCTTAAGTAAGGTGACCAAAACTGTAAACAGTACTCTAGGTGTGTTCTCACCAATGTCCTGTACAGTTAAGAGTCCAAATTAATTTTTGCATCCATAAACTAGAGTTTGTGCCATTTCATCAGCAACCCCATGAGTCCATTGACCACTTTATTAGTAGGTGCAGGGAAAAGGGTGCATACTGTTACTTTTCAGATGCCGAGCTAACAGAGCTGGTGATTACATCCACACCTACAAATGCATTTCAGAAAGACCTGCTAGATAAACCCAAAGCTTACAGCATCGATGAACTGCTTAAGGACTGATACAAATATGATGCCATCATTGCGGCCGACGGTCAACAATGTCTATGTACAACTTTGACGGTGAATAGATTCAGTAGGAAAAGCATACACAAGGTAACGGACACTGTGGCAAGGAAGAGCAAGCTGATGTGACCCAGCCTATCTAATCTCTCTTTATAATCAAGCCCTCCAAACCAGGCAACATCCTTGTGAATCTTTTCTGCACCCTCTCGAGCTTAATCACATCTTTCCTGTAGTGCGGCGACCAGAACGACACACAGTACTCCAAATGCGGCCTAACCAACGTTATGTACAACTGTAATATGATGTCCCAACTCTTGTACTCAGTACCTTGGCCGATGAAGGCAAGCATGTCATACGTCTTCTTCACCACCTTGTCTACCTGTGTTGCCACTTTCAGGAAACTATGTACTTGCACTCCAAGGTCTCTCTGCTCAACAACACTCCCCAGGGCCCTGCCATTCACTGTATATGTCCTGCCCTGGTTTAACTTCCCCAAATACATCACTTCGCAGTTGTCTATGTTAAATTCCATTTGCCAATCCCTTGCCCACTTTCCCAGTTTATCTATATCCTATTGTAACCTGAGACAACCTTCTTCACTGTCAACTATACCACCAATTTTGGTGTCATCTGCAAACTTACTAATCATGCCTCCTACATTCACATCCAAGTCATTAATATATATGACAAACAACAGAGGGCCCAGCACTGATCCCTGCGGCACACCACTGGTCACCGGCCTCCAATCTGAAAAACAACCCTCCACTACCACCCTCTGCCTCCGATCACTAAGCCAATTTTGTATCCAATTGGCTAGCTCACATGGATCCCATGTGTTCGAACCTTCTGGAACAGCCTACCATGCGGGACCTTGTCAAAGGCCTTGCTAAGGTCCATGTAGACAACGTACATTGGCCTGCTCTCATCAATCCTCTTGCTCACCTCCTCAAAAAACTCAATCAAATTCATGAGACATGGTTTTTCACGCACAAAGCCATGCTGACTATCCCTAATCAGACCTTGCCTTTCCAAATGCATAGAAATCCTGTCTCTCAGAATCCGTTCCAATTACTTTCCCACCACTGATGTAAGGCTCACTGGTCTGTAGTTCCCTGGCTTATCCCTGCTGCCCTTCTTTAATAAAGGCGCAACATTTGCCATCCTCCAGTCTTCCGGTACCTCACCCGTAGCCAACGATGATACAAAAATCTCTGCCAGGGCCCCAGCAATCTCCTCCCTTGATTCCCATAGCATCCCAGGATACACCTGGTCAAACTCTGGGGATTTATCCATCTTAATGCTCTTCAAAAGCTCTAAAACCTCCTCCTTTGTAATGTTGATATGCTCCAGGATATCACTGTTCCCTCCCTCGAACTCATTAGCTTCCATGACCTTTCCACAGTAAATACAGATGAGAAGTATTCATTTAAGACCTTGCCCATTTCCCGTGGCTCCACACATAGATTACCACACTGATCCTTAAGGGGACCTACTCTCTCCCTAGATACTTTTTTACTCTTAACATAATTAGAGAATCTTTTAGGATTCTCCTTTATCTTAACTGCCAGGGAAATCTCATGGCCCCTTTTCGCCCTCCTAATTTCCTTCTTAAGTGTACTACTACATCCCCTATACTCCTCAAGGGAGTCGCTTGATCCCAGCTGCCTCTGCCTGACACATGCCTCCTTCTTTGTCCTGACCAGACCCTTAATATCCCTCGTCAACCAAGGTTCCCTAAGATTGCCTTCCATCTAACAGGAACATGCCGGCCCTGAACTCTTCCTATCTCACTTTTAAACGCCTCCCATTTGCCAGGTGTCCCTTTACCTGTAAACAGCCTCTCCCATTTAACTTTGGAGTGTTCCTGTCTGATGCCATTGAAATTAGCCTTCCCCCAATTTAGGACTTCAAACTGAGGACCAGTCCTATCCTTTTCCATAACTATCTTGAAGCTAATAGAGTTATTAGAATTAGAACATTACAGCGCAGTACAGGCCCTTCGGCCCTCGATGTTGTGCCGACCTGTGAAACCATCTGACCTACACTATTCCATTTTCATCCATATGTCTATCCAATGACCATTTAAATGCCCTTAAAGTTGGCGAGTCTACTACTGTTGCAGGTAGGGCGTTCCACGCCCCTACTACTCTCTGAGTAAAGAAACTACCTCTAACATCTGTCCTATATCTATCACCCCTCAACTTAAAGCTATGTCCCCTCGTGTTTGCCATCACCATCCGAGGAAAAAGATTCTCAATATCCACCCTATCTAACCCTCTGATTATCTTATATGTCTCTATTAAGTCACCTCTCCTCCTCCTTCTCTCCAACGAAAACAACCTCAAGTCCCTCAGTCTTTCCTCGTAAGACCTTCGCTCCATACCAGGCAACATCCTAGTAAATCTCCTCTGCACCCTTTCCAAAGCTTCCACATCCTTCCTATAATGCGGTGACCAGAACTGCACGCAATACTCCAGGTGCGGTCTCACCAGAGTTTTGTACAGCTGCAGCATGACCTCGTGGCTCCGAAACTCGATCCCCCTACTAATAAAAGCTAACACACCATATGCCTTCTTAACAGTCCTATTAACCTGGGTAGCAACTTTCAGAGATTTATGTACCTAGACACCAAGATCTCTCTGTTCATCTACACTACCAAGAATCTTCCCATTAGCCCAGTACTCTGCATTCCTGTTACTCCTTCCAAAGTGAATCACCTCACACTTTTCCACATTAAACTCCATTTTCCATCTCTCAGCCCAGCTCTGCAGCCTATCTATGTCCCTCTGCACCCTACAACATCCTTCGGCACTATCCACAACTCCACTGACCTTAGTGTCATCCGCAAATTTACTAACCCACCCTTCTACACCCTCTTCCAGGTCATTTATAAAAATGACAAACAGCAGTGGCCGCAAAACAGATCCTTGCGGTACCCCACTAGTAACTAAACTCCAGGATGAACATTTGCCATCAACCACCACCCTCTGTCTTCTTTCAGCTAGCCAATTTCTGATCCAAAGCTCTAAATCACCTTCAACCCCAGACTTCCATATTTTCTGCAATAGCCTACCGTGGGGAACCTTATCAAATGCCTTACTGAAATCCATATACACCACATCCACTGCTTTACCCTCATCCACCTGTTTGGTCACCTTCTCAAAAAACTCAATAAGGTTTGTGAGGCACGAACTACCCTTCACAAAACCGTGCTGACTATTGCTAATGAACTTGTTCTTTTCAAGATGATTATAAATCCTGTCTCTTATAACCTTTTCCAACATTTTACCCACAACCGAAATAAGGCTCACAGGTCTATAATTACCAGGGCTGTCTCTACTCCCCTTCTTGAACAAGGGGACAACATTTGCTATCCTCCAGTCTTCCGGCACTATTCCTGTCGACAATGACGACATAAAGATCAAGGACAAAGGCTCTGCAATCTCCTCCCTGGCTTCCCAGAGAATCCTAGGATAAATCCCATCTCGCCCAGGGGACTTATCTATTTTCACACTTTCCAAAATTGCTAACACCTCCTCCTTGTGAACCTCAATCCCATCTAGCCTAGTAGTCTGAATCTCAGTATTCTCCTCGACAACATTTTCTTTCTCTACTGTAAATACTGACGAAAAATATTCATTTAACGCTTCCCCTATCTCCTCTGATTCCACACACAACTTCCCACTACTATCCTTGATTGGCCCTAATCTAACTCTAGTCATTCTTTTATTCCTGATATACCTATAGAAAGCCTTAGGGTTTTCCTTGATCCTATCCGCCAATGACTTCTCGTGTCCTCTCCTTGCTCTTCTTAGCTCTCCCTTTAGATCCTTCCTGGTTAGCTTGTAACTCTCAAGCGCCCTAACTGAGCCTTCACGTCTCATCCTAACATAAGCCTTCTTCTTCCTCTTGACAAGCGCTTCAACTTCTTTAGTAAACCACGGCTCCCTCGCTCGACAACTTCCTCCCTGCCTGACAGGTACATACTTATCAAGGACACGCAGTAGCTGCTCCTTGAATAAGCTCCACATTTCGATTGTGCCCATCCCCTGCAGTTTCCTTCCCCATCCTACGCATCCTAAATCTTGCCTAATCGCATCATAATTTCCTTTCCCCCAGCTATAATTCTTGCCCTGCGGTATATACCTGTCCCTGCCCATCGCTAAGGTAAACCTAACCGAATTGTGATCACTATCACCAGTTATGGTCACTGGTCCCAAAGTGCTCCCCCACTGACACGTCAACCGCCTGCCCAGCCTCATTTCCTAAGAGCAGGTCGAGTGTAGCCCCTTCTCTAGTAGGACCATCCACATACTGCTTCAGAAAACTATCCTGGACACACTTAACAAATTCTTCCCCATCTGATCCCTTAGCACTAAGGCAGTCCCAGTCAATATTAGGGAAGTTATAATCTCCTACTATTACAATCCTGTAATTCCTACACCTATCTGTGATTTCCCTACATATATGCTCCTCCAATTCCCTCTGGCTATTGGGGGGCCTATAGTATAATCCCATCAAAGTGATCACCCCTTTCTTATTTCTAAGTTGTACCCATATGGCCTCGCTGGACGTTCCCCCGGGATATCCTCTATAAGTACTGCCGTGATGTCCTCCCTAATCAATAGTGGAACTCCCCCTCCTCTCTTACCTCCACCTCTGTCACGCCAGAAGCATCGGTAACCCAGAACATTGAGCTGCCAGTCCTGCCCATCCCTCAACCACGTTTCCATAATAGCTATAATATCACAATCCCATGTACCAATCCATGCTCTGAGTTCATCTGCCTTACCTGTAAGGCTTCTTGCATTAAAGTAAATGCAGTTTAACCTACCATGCATTTGCCATGGTGTTCCCATGCATTTGCTGCCCTTGTCCTTCTAGGTGTTAGAGGTCGTGGGTTTGGAAGGTGCTGTTGAAGGAGCCTTGGTGCATTGCTCCAGTGCATCTTGTAGATGGTACACACTAATGCTACTGTGCATCGGTGGCGGAGGGAGTGAATATTTGTGGATGGGGTGCAAATCAAGCGGGCTACTTTGTCTTGGATGCTGTCGAGCTTCTTGAGTGTTGTTGGAGCTGCACTCATCCAAGTGGAGAGTATTCTGTTACGCCCAGGTGAGAAAGGGGTCTAGGGGTTCCCTCTCAGCCTTTGCCTGGTTTGGCCGTAGCAGGGTTTAACTTTTAAAACACTATGTTTTAAGCTTCCCCTCAGTGAATCCTTGTTCACTGTTCTCTAATTGTAATGGCAAAGAAAGGTGTAAGTTTATTGACTTTAAATCTCTATTTCGTTTAAAACTACTAGAAATACTCAACATGACCACGCTAACATGCATACGCGATAAACACACACGCAAATAGAGACAGAAAAGGAGAAAGAATCAAGGGGAAAGGTTTAGTGCTACTTCTTATACAGAGAAGATGTGGATCACTGCTGCCCAGACCAATCTTTGTTAATTGAATCAGTGAACATTTCCCATTGTCTCTTTTTCTCAACCGTCTTTTAAACCAAGCTATTTTTTTCAGTCCAGTAACAGTTTAAAGTTAATGTTCCATATGACAAAATTAATATGTCTCATTTTGGCAGATGTGGTTTTCATGATAATTCCATCACACTCCTGACTTGTGCCTTGTAGATGGTGGACAGGCTTTGGGAGACAGGAAGTGAGTTACTCGCCTCAGAATTTCTAGCCTTTGACCTGCACTTGTAGCCACAGTATTTTTATGGCTACTCCAGTTCAGTTTCTGGTCAATGGTAGCCCCCAGGATGTTGATAGTGGGGGATTCAGTGATCGTAATGCCATTGAATGTCAAGGGGACATGGTTAGATTCTCTTTTGTTGGAGATGGTCATTGCCTGGCACTTGTATGATGCAAAAGTTACTTGCCACTTATCAGCCGAAGCCTGGATATTGTCTAGGTCTTGCTGCATTTCTACACAGACTGCTTCAGTGTCTGAGGAGTCACAAATAATGCTGAACATTGTGCAATCATCAGCGAACATCCTCACTTCCGACCTTATGATTGATGTTTAACTATAATGGGTAGCTTCTTAGTTTGAAAAAAGGGGATGTTGTATTGCATCATTAATTGGATGTGGTTTCTTTTTCAGTACACTTTGCTAGAGAGGAAATGATGTAACATTTGTGGATGGCACAGTGGCGCAGTGGTTAGCACCGCAGCCTCACAGCTCCAGCGACCCGGGTTCAATCCTGGGTACTGCCTGTGTGGAGTTTGCAAGTTCTCCCTGTGTCTGCGTGGGTTTCCTCCGGGTGCTCCGGTTTCCTCCCACGTGCCAAAGACTTGCAGGTTGATAGGTAAATTGGCCATTAGCAATTGCCCCTCGTATAGGGAGGTGGTAGGGAAGTATAGGGACAGGTGGGGATGTGGCAGGGATATGGAATTAGTGTAGGATTAGTATAAATGGGTGGTTGATGGTCGGCACAGACTCGGTGGGCCGAAGGGCCTGTTTCAGTGCTGCATCTCTAAACTAAACTAAACTAAACCATGTTACTGAGTCTCACTGGGAATCTTCTGCTGATCATGAAACAGACCAGACATGTACAGATGTTCTCTTGTAATCTAATGCCATACTACTACCCTCAATAAAGTAACCCACTATTTAAGTGTTAACTGACCCTTGATGTGTGGTTAGTGCCTTGACGCCTGAAGTCTTAGTAAGCACAAGGAAAAGAAAACACATCAACAAATGGCATGCTGAACTATATAGACAGAACAGTAGATTAGAAATCAGAAAAAAAGTCATGCTCAAAATGTACAGTGCTCTAATCGGGCCACACCTTGTGAACTGCATTCTGTTGTGGTCAGTGAGACAAAAGAGAGAAATCCATGCATTGGACACATTTCAGAGAAGAGCCAAGAGACTGGTGATCCCTTGTGTTTGAAGATTTAATTACATGTCAGTCACAAGTCTAACATTAGAAAAGTGCTGATGGTCCTAGAAAAACCTAGCCTTCTCAGTCATGAAAGGAGAAGCATGACAGGGGATCTTGCAGAGCTATATAGCATAGCAAATGTCATAGAAAAGGTAAATCTAGAACATTCAAGGAGTACAACAAGGGATACAACATGAAAATAGTAAAAGGCAAATGTCAAACTGATGTCAGGTAGTTCTTCACACAAAAAGTGATCAGCATGTGGAACAGACTTCTGGGTAGAGCATTGGAAGTGAAAGCCCTGGAATCATTAAGAAGTAGTTGGATGCCATGATGGAGTCCGTAGAGTCTTTCTGGATGAATAAACTAGGATGGGGCAAATGGGCTTCCCCCTTGGCATTTTTTGATAAGGTTACATATGTAGTACAGTAATGCGCTGGATTTAGACTGTTGCAGAAAACTGAGTGATCCTATCCTCCCAGAAGAAAGTTCATGCTCAAAACAAGTAGGAGCCAGAGATAAGGTCACAACAGAGAGTCAATTATTCTCCAACCTGTACTACCTTTGATCACAGCCCCCCTCCACTAGAAATGTAAAAATCAATACTACGAGACACTGGCAACAGATCAATCAGATAATATGCCGTTTAATATTCTCTTAAGCAAAATCAGAAATAGATTGAAACAGCAATGTGATTCTGAAGCTGAATCAGAAAGTTGAAGCAAAATAGTGCTGTAACTCCATCACTCCATATCACAAACAATGGTGGGATATTGGTCCGTTCTTATGCTTTCCCCATACGATGTCTTCTTGATCTCAGGATTCAGGAGAGCAATGAATGGAGCTGAGATACACGCTCTCAGATAAGCAAATCACAGTGAGCATATCTCTTGCACACTCCTGCATATCTCCTAGGCGCATATTACAGGCAAAGGTTGATAGAAGGCTAGTAGCAGCTCAATTCCATTGTTTTTGCTGAGGTGACTTAAAAGGACGGTAATGGGAAGCAAGTGTATAAAAAAAGCAATACTTTATCATAACCTCAGCTGAAAGGAACATAACTAAACAAAATCTATTGGGTTACGTTTAACCCCAAAAACGGGTTGTTTTGGGTCAGGTGAGAAGTTAAAATCTAAAATATTTCAAAACTGAACCCAACCTATCTCAAAATCACCCAATGGAGAACACTAAAATAAAAGCAAAATACTGCAGATGCTGGAAATCTGAAATAAAAACAAGAAATGCTGGAACCACTCAGCAGGTCTGGCAGCATCTGTGGAATGAGAAGCAGAGTTAACGTTTCGGGTCAGTGACCCTTCTTCGGAACTGGGTTCACTGACCCGAAACGTTAACCCTGCTTCTCTTTCCACAGATGCTGCCAGACCTGCTGAGTGGTTCCAGCATTTCTTGTTTTTATTTCAAACTCACCCACTTCTGGTTTTAACAGAGTTGGGATGGAGGGGTTGGGAGGCTAACCCGCTCTCAGGAGGCGAGTCCTTCCTTTAAATATTTTAACAGGCTGCATGCTTCAGATTTTATGTGTATTCCAGTTTAACAGTAGCTGACGGCTTTCCTGGAATTTGGGAATTCCAATAGCTAAAGGGATGTGAGGACGGCTGGATAGAACAGGTAAGTGCCTTTCTAGCACTTCTTGTGGGCCAGGAAAGGCAGGAATATACCCCCCTACAGCCCACCAAGCTACCTTGTTAACCTCCCCAGCAATCAGACCACTGCCCCTGCCCCGTGTGATTTGATGCTGTCCCAATGTACTCCACAACCCCCTTGCAATCTCCTCCACAGCTGCCATGCAATCTTTTCCACTCCTCCCATCATTTCTCTGGGCTCCCCCAATGGTGCTCCCTGCCCCTACCACCCCCCACACCCCAAACCCACAACCTCAAATCTCTCCTTCCCTCCTTTCTGTTCCCTGGCTGCACCTGTTGCTGCAGGTTTATCAGTCTGATAGCCAACCAGCTCTTCAATCTAGTTGGCTCCAACCGGGAAACAGATTCCAAAAATGGTAATCTGGTTCTGCCATTAACTTCGGCTGGACCTGAGGGAACTTATCCTTCTGAGTTTCCCAGCCTCAAAACAGCCACCCCACACTCCATCCCTGCCTCTCCATAAATATCAGGGTCAAGATGTTGGAATGGATAAGATCGATGTTGAATAGCTTTCTCAGAAATGAAAACTTGCCATTTAATTATCTTAAAATGCTACAGAAAATAGAGATCAATTACTCTGTGTCACATCTGAACTGATTTGGTTTGTAAGGTTTTATCCAAGATAATAAGCAACAGTTTTTTAATATAAACTAGCATAACAACAGGGTGCAGCTGAAGACAGCTATAAGAAAGTGATGTCCCATGAAATTGATTGATAATGAATGTGCAGAAAGATTTACAGTAATTGTATTGGGGTGTTAACAGAAGGTTGCAGATTTACCATTACCTAATGCATACTTCAGCAACTGATGATTAACTCTACGCTTGAATTGAAATAATCAAAGAACAGTGTTCCACACATGGCATTGCCTTGGAGTAAATGTACATCAGGTTAAGTGGTATGTGAAATAATATTGCTGCTATTCTATGTAAACTTAATTAAATCAGAAGGTTGAGGCGCAGCTGCAACAGCTGTGTCTGGCGCAAATAGATAATGTGGCTTGAGTATTAGCAACTCTTGCGATGCTTTTTCAATCACAATGAAAGCGGATAATTTTAGCCAGGAGTGGGTTTCAGGCAGGTATGGATCTGGGCGCATGCGAAACTCACTTGCTGGCTTACATTTCAGGCCTGTGGCTTTTTAACTCCAGGCCTGAATTTAAATTTGACTGGCAGGTTTCCCACCACATTGGTTCAGGAACGGGAAGCCCATCCATTCACAATGCATAATTTCTGACAGGCTTCCTCTTTGAAGAGGGAATACAGCTCTTCAATGGAGATTATATGGTCTTCTGGCAAATTGGCAAATAGTTGCAAGAAGATTTTCTTGCAAGCAAGCCCCCGGATGTCCTGGTCGTAAAGGAGGGAGGATTCAAAAAATGGAAGTTGTGAAGGCCTAGAGAGAGGTGGCTGAGGTTGTCAGTAGTGCATCACTCTCTAAAGGTTCATGACCAATACTGTAGGGCTATAGCTGAAACAAATAAGTCTTTTCAATTGTATTCACAGTACAATTCACTACAGAACAAAACATACCATTTTGTCCAAGTACAAGACCTTATTTAGGCCTTAGTTAGAATACTGTATCCAGTTTTGGTCTCCTCAGATGGTAGGGGATATTGGAAAATGTACGGAAGAGAACCACAAGATTAATTCTTAACTTAAAACACCTAATTATCCAGATAGTCTCAAGGAGCTGAGTCTGTATACTTTCGAAAAGCATAGATTCGGGCGATTTGATTGAGGTTTGCAAAATAATGAAGGGACTAAACTGAGGTGATGCATCCAGCAGGAGAAGGCAGTATCACAAGGAGGGACAGCACACAAGGGCTAAATCCCTCCAAGCTCTGCTAAGCAGGACAGGGATGTTGACTTCAGGGGTCTGGTTATGAAAACAAAATGGAATGGCTCACACAACCAATTATACAAGGTTTTAGAAGATCTGTCAAGGAGTTTCAGCACCATGACTGAAAGTAAACTGAAAATCCGCTTCCAGATTGTATCATGCATGGAAAGAGCTGTGAAGAAATTAACAAGGAAATGGAAGAATTATGAATTTAAAAAGTCAACTGTTAAATAAAACCACAAGAACATGGACACTTGTACCACAGTCAAAAGGGAATAGCGCTCACGTGACCCCTCCTGTACAGGAAATCAGCAAACCTTTCTGCAAAGATGACTCATTTACCTGTTCTGAAATAGCACTGGGGAGAACCCTTTTAAAATTGAAAGGAGCACTATTGCATATTGATGACCCCTATCAATATGAATGAACTAACAAAGGGTTCTAGAGACAGACTGACTCACAGCCCAAACCAAATGAATAGGTGTAAAGTAGCACTGTGTTAACAGAATGGTCCACATTCAGACATCATAGAGTCATAGAGTCATACAGCACGGAAACAGGCCCTTTGGCCCATCGTGTCTGTGCCGGCCATCAAGCACTTACCCATTCTAATCTCATTTTCCAGCACTTGGCCCGTAGTCTTGTATTCTATGGCATTTCAAGTGCTCATCTAAATACTACTTAAAAGCTGTGAGGGTTCCTGCCTCTACCACCTCTTCAGGCAATGTGTTCCAGATTCCAACCACCCTCTGAGTGAAATTTTTTTTCCTCAAATCCCCTCTAAACTTCCTGCCCCTTACCTTAAATCTATGCCCCCTGGTTATTGACCCCTCCGCTAAGGGAAAAAGTTTCTTCCTATCTAATCTATCAATGCCCCTCATAATTTTGTATACTTCAATCATGTACCCCGCCACCCCCCCCCCACCCCCCCCACCCCCAGCTTTCTCTGCTCTAAGGAAAACAACCCTAGTCTTTTCAGTCTCTCTTCATAGCTGAAATGCTCCAGCCCAGGCAACATCCTGGTGAATCTCCTCTGCATTTTCTCCAGTGCAATCACATCCTATGTTATGGTACCCAGAACTGTACACAGTACTCCAGCTGTGGCCTAACCAGCATTTTATACAGCTCCATCATAACCTCCCTGTTCTTATATGCTATGCCTCAGATAATAAAGGCAAGTATCCCATATACCTTCCTAACCACCTTATCTACCTGTGCTGCTGCCTTCAGTGATCTATGGACAAGTACACCAAGGTCCCTCTGACCCTCTGTACTTCCTAGGGTCCTACAATCCAGTGTCTCGTCCCTTGCCTTGTTAGTCCTCGCAAAATGCATCACCTCACACTTCTCAGGATTAAACCATTTGCCACTGCTCTGCCTATCTTACCAGCCCATCGAAATCATCCTGTAATCTAAGGCTTTCCTCCTCACTATTTATGACAGCACCAATTTTTGTGTCATCTGCAAACTTATTGATCATACCTCCTATAGTCATGTCTAAATCATTAATGTACACTACAAACAGCAAAGGTCCCAGCACCGATCCCTGTGGTAGACCACTGGTCACAGGCCTGCACTCGCAGAAACAACCGTTGACCATCACTCTATGGCTCCTGCCGCTATTTGGATCCAATTTGCCAAATTGCCCTGAATCCCATGAGCTCTTACCTTCTTAACCAATCTCCCCTGCGGGACCTTATCAAAAGCCTTACTGAAGTCCATGTAGATTACATCAACTGCTTTACCCTCATCTACACATCTAGTCACCTCCTTGAAAAATTCAGTCAAGTTAGTTAGACATGATCTCCCCCTGACAAAGTCATGCTGACTATCCCTGATTAATCCCTGCCTCTCCAAGTGGAGATTAATCCTGTCCCTCAGAATTTTTCCAATAGTTTCCCAACCACTGATGTTAGACTCACCGGCCTGTAATTACCTGGTTTATCCTTGCTACCCTTCTTGAATAATGGTACCACATTCACTGTCCTCCAGTCCTCTGGTACCTCTCCTGTGGCCAGAGAGGATTTGAAAATTTGTGCCAGAGCCCCTCCCTTGCCTCACATAACACCTCATCTGGGCCTGGGGATTTATCCATTTTTAAGCCTGCTAAAACAGCTAATACTTCCTCCCTTTCAATACTTATATGTTCAAGTATATCACAATCCCCCTCCCTGATCTCTTACATCTACTTCGTCCTTCTCCATAGTGAGCACAGATGGAAAATAATCATTTAAAACCTCACCTATATCCTCCGGCTCCACATACAGATTGCCACTTCGGTCCCTAATGGGCCCTACCCTTTCCCTGCTTATTCACTTGCCCTTAATATACTTATAAAATGCCGTAGGATTTTCCTTTATCTTGCCCGCCATGTCCCTGTTTCGCTCTCCTAATTATTTTTTTAAGTACCCCCCTACACTTACTATACTCCTGTAGGGGCTCCACTGTTCTCAGCGCTCTGAATCTGCCATAAGCCTCCTTTTTTTTCCTGATCCAATCCTCTATACCCCTTGACATCCAGGGTTCCTTGGACTTGTTGGTCCTACCCTTCACATAAACAGGTACATGTTGGCTCTGAACTCTCACTATTTCCTCTTTGAATGACTCCCACTGGTCTGATGATCAATCGATAGCTATGGTTTCTACATCCTGGTCCATTGTGTGGTCACACCGGAGAGAGGGCCATGTGTCTCCTAATAGAAACTCTAATGTGATGGATTTTTACTTTAAAAAGGTAGCCCTATGGAGAGAGAGGGGAGATCAAGCCAAAACCTCAGAAAGCCAGTTCAGCCAGAGGCTATGCAAGAGATCCAGCCAAATGAGAAAAACCCTGCTGAACTAAAGCTAGAATAGCCACTACAGCAGAGACATCACAAAGTGACTTTGAGAGTCTCCATCTGTGAAGGCTGAGTTGTAACAACTAGAACTCTACAACAACTCAACAAGTTCAAGACCATAAATACCCAGGCCTGCATCTCTAAAAAGTCTTTCCTCCTGGGAAGATTCAACAGGTTTGCTGCAAACAATGAACACTTACCTCACTTTGGACTTTAAACTATATCCTACTCTTTTCTCTCTATCTAGCTATTCTTGTATATATGTGTGTGGGTGAATGGGTGTGTGAGTGAGGTTGTGACCATTTCAGGAATTGTGTAAAAATAAAGTTATTTTTTTTAAACCTGCAAGAAAACCTATCATTTGTCAACCGATGAGCAAATCTATCATTTGTCTGTCTATTTGACCCTAAAAATAAAAGTCACCATTTTAACAAAACACGATTGCAGTCAGTTGGGCGGTGAACCATGGGAACCACCCAGACCCCTTTCCACCTCTCTATAACAATCGTGTGGTGTCATCTCACTGTTCCTGTACCTATTTGAAGTTGAGTGTGCTGTACCAGAGTAGAGGCTTAGCAGACATTGAAGCCTGATTGTTAAGGATTCAGATGATGATCTCAGAGGTCCAGTCATGAAATGTCAAATACTTGCAGAGGATCAGATCCATATGAATGTACTGCAGAGACACTGAAGATATTCAGCACATGGCTGGGATGGTGGCATAGTCCACACCATCCTTTTCAGCACTATTAGAGAGAGCTTCTTTGCAATGCAAAACATCCTGGAGCAAGTGGCATCTCACAAAACATCTGAACATACAGGCAAGGAGGCAGCACTGTTCAACTGCTGGTCTGCCTTCTCTTTTCCTTTTCCAATAAATAAATGATAAAGATTGGAATCCCCATGGAGCAAAACCTTTTGTAACCTTTCCATACATTTCAAGGCAAGGTGAGCTCCTGGTGAGATTCCACTGCCAATACAGAGCCTACCAGTGTTAAGAGAAGAATCATAGTGATGCTGCAGCAGGGACACCTCTGTTGTAGCAAAAGAGATTAAAAGGGCCTTAAAGAAGAAGAAGCACCCAGAAGACTGCACTGAGGCTCCCACTGAAGACCAAAACCTTCAGTAGATAGATACTAGGCCAAAAATGGAAGGAGAGGAGGCCTTTATAAGGTCCTTTCCTCCATTCCCTGAGCCTGGAACAATTACTGCTACTTCCCAGAGTTTATCATAAACATTCACATAGCAGCCCTGGGATGTGATGGTAAATTGCACGGACAGAAGTGAAATCCACCAGGGATTCTCTCCACACTCTCTGTTGACATTGAAAAGTGGCAGGCAGGGAAGAAACAGCCAGTGGTGGTCCAGGGAGGAAAGTCCCAGACAGGATATTGAGGTTGCAGTAGGCCTCACTGCTTAATTTGTACCTCATTCTCGGCCATTATCTTACTTGATATGGATGGAATTGTGAAGGAGAATCCAGCCGTAGCCGGTACCCATCATTTGCAAACCTCAACTTGGATGGGCTTCAGTTGCAGAAGTCAGTTTGTGGCAAGGAGGTGCGTCACCTGCCAAAAAGTCTTTATGCTGTTGAGCAGCTTAGTCTCACACCAGTCAAGAAGAGAAGAGTAATGGTCTGTGCAAGACCTGCAAACTATTCCTGGAAGTAACCTTGAAATTGTACCAGCATTCTCCACATTGCCATTTGACTGTGGAAACCTTGACATGATTGAACTCAAGTTATTACGCAAACTGTTGGAATTCCCTTGAAGTAAATAGTGATCTATTATCTGATATAATCTCATTTGAAATATTATGGTGAGCAAAATGATCAGATTCAGAGAAGTAGACACAAGTATAAAATACTATAGAATACAGAATACCAGAATACCTTACTGGAACTATTCCCCATAGAGGATAATTATGACCATGAAATGGGAGATTGAAATAGTAGGAGAGGGATGTATGGTTCAGAGACGGTGGTTGTTAAGAGTATCTTGTGCTTAATAACTGCCTCAGTCAACTCTCCTTTGTGGTCATAAACAGTGTGCAAACGAGTCACGTGTCCAGCTTTCCCTTATGTTGGGTCAAATTAGTAATGCCTTTAAACATTTACAGCACTAAATTGCCACTCATGAGGTTGTCAAGGTGATAGTGATTGCCTGAGCCGCCTTTAATCTTGGTTGTTGAATTTATAAGGTTCATAGTTTTCAACACAAAACAATTTTACCTTGCTAAAAACAATTTTTATATCAGTTCTGTCCTCATTGGTGTCAAAATGAAGGCCATTGAGTATTTTTAGTGCATTTCTGCCCATACTGGTAATTAGTGCAACAATTCTGACATCTTTTGGTTGCTTAATGAGTTTTGATAGAACCTCATAATTGCCTCAAATTCTCTTAAGGTTTTTTCAATTGCAGGCTTGATTACCTGTCATCTCTAATCTTGCTGAAACAGTACACTTTGAATCGTAGATTTGGAAATCAGCACAACTGCATTACTGATGCTTCAGGGTTGATGAAGTGAAAGGTAGAAGGAGCATCAATGCCAGATAGACCTGTTGGGCTGAATGGTCTGTTTCTGTGCTGTAATTTCTATGCAGCTAACATATTAATTTTCATTTTAGTTGATATTTCAGCTATTTGAGTTAAATAGGATGCAGGTGAACAAAAAAGTATTCGATCATTCTGGATTTAGTTTTGTAGGTAGAGTGGAGAGAGGCTAACGCATGCAAGGTGGTTTGTGGCAGAAGTGATTAAGGTAAAAGCCAAGAACTGTTGCGGTTCACAGATAAAGAATAGCAGTTCAGCCAAGTATTAAAATGTTGTCAGAACTTTATGAAACCATAGCACAGCATGAAACAGTATTACAGCAAAAGAGGGAAGAAAAGCAGGAAGTAAAAATTGTTTATTCTTCTCGTCTGCCAAAACTGCTCACTTTTCCAGGATCATCCTGGAATGAAAAGATAACCACCAGCTTCTTTTTTCTACTGCAAACAGTCTTCTTAAACCCCTTTCCCCGTCCCCTCCACCCTCACCTTCAACAACAAGGCTCATGGACTTCTTCGTCACTGAGATTGAGACCATCCAATCAGCTGTCTTTGCCACTTCCCTCCCTGCCTGTAGCCCACCAGGCCAAACGTCCTCTAAAGTTCCACTCTGCCATAGCCCTGAACTCACACTGTTTTCTAGTTTCTCTGCGATCTCCCCTTATGCCCTCTCTGAGATCATCTTGTCCATAAGACCCACCTCCTGCTCCCTTGACCCTATTCCCATGAAACTTTTCTCCACCCAACTTCCCTTCCTGGTCCCCATGTTAGCTGATATTGTAAATTATTCTCTCTCTTCTGGCCCTTCTCTCCTTCAAATCATCACTCCCTCCTCAAAAAAAAAACTCTTGGCCCCACCATCTTTGCAAACTTCCACCCCATCTCCAACCTATTTTTCCTCTCCAAACTCCTTGAACGTGTTGTTGTCTCCCAAATTTGCGCCCATCTTTCCTGGAATTTCATGTTTGAATCCCTCCAATCAGGTTTCCACCCCTGCCACAGTACTGAAAGAACTCTTATCAAAGTCACAAATGCCATCCTATATAACTGTGACAAAGGTAAACTACCCCTCCTCCTTCTCGACCTGTCTGCAGCCTTTGACGTGGTTGACCAAACCATCCTCCTCCAACACCTCTTTTCCAGACCTCCAGCTGGGTAGTTCTGCACTCACCTGGTTCTATTCTTATATATCTAATCCTGGCCATAGAATCACCTGCAATAGCTTCTTTTCCTGCTTTCACACCGTTACCTCTGGTGTCCCCCAAAGACGTATCCTTGGCCTCCTCCTAATTCTTGCATGCATGCTGCCCCTTGGCGACTTCAACTGAAAAATACAGCGTCAATTTTCACGTGTACACTGATGACAGCCAGCTCTACCTCACCTCCTCCTCTCTCAACTCTTCCACTGTTGCTAAATTATCAGACTGCTTGCCCAACCCACTACTGGATGAGCAGGAATTTCCTCCAATTCAATATTGAGAAGACCAAAGCCATGGTCTTCAGTTCCTGCTGCAAACTCTGTTCCCTAGGCATCGACTTCCTTCCTCTTCCTGAGGCTGTTCACAACCTTGGTGTCATATTTGACCCCAAGATGAGCTTTTGAGCACATATCCATGCAATCACCAAGGCTGCCTCTTTCCAGCTTCGTAGCATTGCCTGACTCTGCTCCTGCCTCAGCTCATCTGCTGCTGAAATCCTCATCCATGCCTTTGCTACCTCTATACTTGACTATTCCAATGCACTCCTGGCTGGCCTGCCACATTCTAATCTCCGTTAACTTGAGGTCATCCAAAACTCTGCTGTCTGTGTCCTTACCCACACCAAGTCCTGTTCATCCATCACCCCTGTACTCGCTGACCTACATTGCCTTCCCATTAAGCAATACTCGATAGATATGGTAAATTTTCTTCTAAACCTTTGGGAATAAGGACCATTGACCAAAAATATAATGGGCCAGATTCTGCAGTTCCAAAGCATTTAACTGCATCTGCAATTAGTTAAATTTACCCCATCACCCTTCAGCTCAGAAAATGCCCACTAAGTTGTTGAATGTGCGAGCTGATAATGGCGCAACAAGGGAAACAGGGCAGTTGCGGCCTGAGCGAACAGGGAAACCAGCATGGTATCTCCTTAAAGAATGAGATTTAAAGATCGGGAACTAAACAGCAAAAGGACTGAGAAGGAGCATGAATTAAAGGGGATGGATTCAATGTCAAAACTTGTGTAAAACAAGCACAAATATGGCATCACAAATAGGGATAATAGTGAGTGGGCTGCCGTCTTCTGCCAAAGCACTTCACTCTCAGAGACACTTGCCTCCGCTGCTTCTCTTTCTGTACCTTTATTATGCAGAACAAGCTGCACTCGTTAAGAACAGTGCAGGGCCCAGTAAGTTTTTTTGTTCCAAATCATGAAGAAAATTGCTATCAAAATCCAGAAATTTCAGTTACAATAATATCAGGTGGCTTAGGGGTGTGCTACACTCAACTTTATATGCAGAAATCTACACGAGCGCCTTACTGGTGTAAATGCCAGAAACTCACCTAGGTCAGTCTTTCCAATAGCTCTCCTCCAAGCTATGTAAATAGTGGGGGGATGGGGTGGAGGGGGAGGAAAGAGGGTTTTGGCTGACATATGGGGGGAGGAAAGAGGGTTTTGGCTGACATATCTCAGAAACAGCACAAACTATCGAGGAAGCCTGAGTGAAAAAATAATGCGATACCACTCATACAACAGAGCTATGTCAACGATTTCCAGGAAAATTTGGGTCAATGTTTTCAGTAGGAGGTTCTTTTAAGAACATTTAGACTGCTTGTGTGAGACTCATGTCTCTGTAAGAGCGATTAACTTCGAGACTGTCAAATAGAAATGTAAATTACAAATGCAGAAAGACAGAGAGAATGGTATATGCCAGAAATTTCAACTTTGCAAGGTGTGTATTAGATTGGCCACCCATGATACACCCTGCCTAATTTTATCAAACAGGATGTACAATTGGTGATCAATCTAATACATAGATAGCGCATTATGCATTCCTGCTGAAGTTAAAACTTCCAGCATTGGGTCCAAATGGTGCCAGTTGTAATTGCAATTTCTGCTTTGCTGAAGCCAAAACTGATTTCTAAGATACATTCAGATAGGCCTGTATCCTTTTCATCCAAAAATAATGGAGTTCCCACACCTGAGTGAACAGGGTGAAAGGGGCCTGGAAAAGCTTGCATCTGTGCAAAAAGTGGATTGTTGACAACTATGCTGTAGCCTAATCATGGTAGGCATTGATTACTGAATATATAAATATGTGGTCTTATATCCAGTCTCTGGCTATTCTGCTAGACCATAGTTTCTTGATCAGCTGACAGACCAATGCTTGAGATGTGCCGGTCATCTTTCTGATCTAGACATCCATGTCTTATGCTGCTTACCAGGTTTACTCATCACTAACAAGTTAATCCATGTTCTCAGGCTTCGTCTTCAAATAGTTTATTAGCAACTCTTCCAGTAAAAGGAAGAAATTAGGACAAGTCGTAAATAGACTTGTGGCAGTAGTATCAATCATCCAAAAATACATTGTCCCAGATCTTGCAGTAGTAATGATGGTGGAACTGTCAGCATTTGTCATTACTCCTCGGAAACTGACAGCAACGTCTGGAATCCACATGTGCACCGTTTAGCACAGAAATCCAGAGACTGCTGTCAGTGATTCCACATTTCTCCAGCTACTGTTGAAGTCTCCCAGACTGCAATCAATTAAAAATCCCTGAACTGATAAGAACTTGCCCTGTTACTGTGTTAGTCTCACTGTAGAAATCTTGAAAAAGTGACACCTTGTTGAATGGGCAGGAAATGGACCGATGGCATGTTAATAAGGGCTGGGGATGAAAATTAACATGGCCTCTTACTGCCATGGGTTGATGGGAAATGGTCTGAAACCTGTTGTTTGCTGCCTGGAGTTAAAATCTTCTCCATGATCTTGAAACAGCCAAATGCGAGTGCTGCAACAATTCCTCTGGCAATGCACACTTCATAATTTCATAATTGTTTTGCTCTACAGGAGCTTGGGATGAAATTGTGGCCAACAGGCAAGATTTCAGTTTGATCCTACAGTTACACTACTGAAAAACAAAATTCAATGAATACGTTGAAATTGCTTGCCTGCTCATGCTGGCACGTTTTAGTTCATACAAAAACAGATATGCTGAGCTAACATGCAGTTTTGCAAGATAATATTTGTGCCAAAGTGGCTTATAGCAAAAGGAAAGCATCATGACGGGATACTAGAAAATTAGCAAGTACATAGGTGTCTACCCTGAGGCACAGTGTGACTTTCGAGCAGACAGATTGACCATTGACATGCTGTTCTCCCTTCATCAGCTACAGGAGAAATGCCGTGAACAACAGATGCCCTTCTACGTTGCTTTCATCGATCTCACCAAAGCCTTTGACCTCGTCAGCAGACGTGGTCTCTTCAGACTACTAGGAAAGATTGGATGTCCACCAAAGCTACTAAGTGTCATCACCTCATTCCATGACAATATGAAAGGCACAATTCAGCATAGCGGCGCCTCATCAGACCCCTTTCCTATCCTGAGTGGAGTAAAACAGGGCTGTGTTCTCGCACCCACACTGTTTGGGATTATCTTCTCCCTGCTGCTCTCACATGCGTTCAAGTCTTCAGAAGAAGGAATTTTCCTCCACACAAGATCAGGTGGCAGGTTGTTCAACCTTGCCCGCCTAAGAGCGAAGACCAAAGTCCGGAAAGTCCTCATCAGGGAACTCGTCTTTGCTGATAATGCTGCATTAACATCTCACACTGAAGTGTGTCTGCAGAGTCTCATCGACAGGTTTGCGGCTGCCTGCAATGAATTTGGCCTAACCGTCAGCCTCAAGAAAATGAACATCATGGGACAGGACATCAGAAATGCTCCATCCATCAATATCGGCGACCATGCTCTGGAAGTGGTTCAAGAGTTCACCTACCTAGGCTCAACTATCACCAGTAACCTGTCTCTCGATGCTGAAATCAACAAGCGCATGGGAAAGGCTTCCACTGCTGTGTCCAGACTGGCCAAGAAAGTGTGGGAAAATGGCGCACTGACACGGAACACAAAAGTCCGAGTGTATCAAGCCTGTGTCCTCAGTACCTTGCTCTATGGCAGCGAGGCCTGGACAACGTATGTCAGCCAAGAGCAACGTCTCAATTCATTCCATGTTCGCCGCCTCCGGAGAATCCGTGGCATCAGGTGGCAGGACCGTATCTCCAACATAGGAGTCCTCGAGGCGGCCAACATCCCCAGCTTATACACAGTACTGAGTCAGCGGCGCTTGAGATGGCTTGGCCATGTGAGCCGCATGGAAGATGGCAGGATCCCCAAGGACACATTGTACAGCGAGCTCGCCACTGGTATCAGACCCACCGGCCATCCATGTCTCCGCTTTAAAGACATCTGCAAACGCGACATGAAGTCCTGTCACATTGATCACAAGTCGTGGGTGTCAGATGCCAGCGATCGCCAGAGCTGGCAGGCAGCCATAAAGGCGGGGCTAAAGTGTGACGAGCCGAAGAGACTTAGCAGTTGGCAGGAAAAAAGACAGAAGCACAAGGGGAGAGCTGACTGTGTAACAGCCCCGACAACCAAATTTTTCTGCAGCACCTGTGGAAGAGTCTGTCACTCTAGTATTGGCCTTCATAGCCACTCCAGGCGCTGCTCCATAAACCACTGACCACCTCCAGGCGCTTACCCATTGTCTCCCGAGACAAGGAGGCCAAAGAAGAGGTGATGATGATATATGGATCATAGCTCACTTAGGCATCAATTGGGGGATAATTTCAATCCCCTAAAATGGGGAGGTTTTGTTCAGTAGGAGGTTAAAATGTTAAAAATCAGTAACAGGAACACAACCCACTTCAAACTCACCCACTTCCAAGTTTAATAAGGACTGGAGATGGGTCAGTTCAGTTCACTGAAGCAGAGGAGGAGACCCTGGAGGTATGTGATACATCTGCATCTCCTTCAGTCAGATATGGAGATTGGGAATTCACAGATTGCTCGTAACAAATTCATAAATATCTCTGACACATGCTGAATTTATTTCATCAATGACTGAACTATGAGAAGACAGAGTATGGTAATTAGTCACGATTGTACCTTTGCCATGATTTAGTTTTATCCCTTTCTTTTGTAACCAAGGGTATTTTTTTTATTCTTTCATGGGATGTGGGCATCACTGGCTGGGCCAGCATTTATTGCCCATCCCTAATTGCCCTTGAGAAGGTGGTGGTGAGCTGCCTTCTTGAACCGCTGCAGTCCATGTGCAGTACGTGTATAGCAAATATTGCAGGAACTCCAGAATGGCATTTCCTCAGAGGAATTCATTCCATCTGAGGATGCACCATTACAGGACGTACAGTGATGCACTAGCACAGATGCTCACACTTCGGTGGCTAAAGTTAGTCAGTTGGGTTTTCACACCTCACAAGTGAGCACAAGCAAACACTGGTGGCAGGAATGCAGTGGAAAGTCTGTGCCAAGGGGGTGCAATACTCTCCAAGCTCAGCTGGACACAGATGCTGAACCACAGGCACTATTGTTAAAAAGGAGAATAAAGAGGTGCATCAGCAATTTAGCCAGGTACTGATAGATGTGCCACACATCCTCTACACTATAGCAATGAGGATGGGGAGACCAACTTAATCGCTAATGTATTGGTGGTGCAAGGAATTGTGAGAGCTTCTGCCATGGAGAGAATAGATACCTCCATGGAGCTTCAAGTACGACACTCAAATGAGCCCTTGCAGGCCATGACCACAGCTGTACAGACATTGGATGCCAACTTGTTTGCTGCCTTAAACAGGAAAGACCTTATCCATGGCCTTACAACATCTTCACCAAGTTGGTGTACAGCAGAGTGGTAGAATTGATGTGTCACTGGCCCAGCAGAGGAATGATGGCAAAAGGGGGCATGGAAGTGGGAACTCCACTCAAAATGCTTCCATTTCTCACCTATTGCACTGCTTCCCACCTCAGGCAGTACCTGAAATGCTACTTTGTCTCCCAATGGCTGAGTCTGCCCCTGCAGAGATGCAGGTGGGAGCAATCTTTAGCGGGGCCCTCACAGCTCCAAAGCCTTGAGGACATTGGCTAAGAGCATCTTAACAGTCAGAGCAGAGATCTGAGCAGCTTGCCTCTACCTCTGTTGAAGTCACAGGAATTGAACCAAGTAGGAGCATTATGAAAAGGAAGATCAAAGGTTTGTGGTTGCACATGGGTATTGGAGACATTGTTATACTGTTAATTTTCTGTTCTTTACTTGAAGCACATAAATATTATTCTTTTGCACCATTTTCCCATCTTGCCCATTCTTGCTTGCTGGCTGGTCTTTTAAGTTGTTTGATGATGAATTTGACGACATGAAGTGACGGCTACTAAGAGATGTGAAGGAGGTGGTTGATCGTTTGCAGGGCCGCCTTGTGTTTGTAGCATGGAGAGGTGGGGGGAGGCAGGGGGGGAGTGACATTTGCATTTTGTTGTGAGATGGGTGCAGTGGTGGAACCTAATTAAACATTGCAATAATCAGGGCATCCCTGGCAGCAATGTGCACAGCTGGTGGTGCATTAACCTCATCACATTCCTTCTCCTTGTATTCCTCCTCTTCCATCTCCTCCATGGAATTGTCCGAAGAAGATCTGTGTTCTGCGACTTGATCCTCCTGCAGGTCACAACATGTCGCTGCTATGCAATATGCTGCAGTGCACTGCACAACATGATCATTCTGGGGGCCTGACTGGTGCGTTAACTCTGCTTCTCTTTCCACAGATGCTGCCAGACCTGCTGAGTGGTTCCAGCATTTCTTGTATAATGGAGAACACTGTCTGATTTATGATTCCAGGCAGTTATTTGTATCTTATACACCAATATATTAGTTCACAACACTCTGAATTTCATGCTCACTTCTTGTTTTAAGTAATTGGCAATAGTATGCGAAAACTGCCTGGCTTTGGAACTGAGCAGAACAATTTGTCATTGTAAACAAACCATCTGGCCACCGGCAGTTCCCTGCTGATAGTATATTTTACGTGATATATTTTTGCATGCATTGAAGTGTACATCTGTATAAACAAGTGAATGGAATTCTTTGTCTTTTTTTTTGTCTTTTGAAAAGATATGTCATGAGAGGTGAAAGGCCTGTAATTTGACTGATTCTGGGAACAAAAAATAACAATGCAATAACATCATTTCACACTCTTTTGAAAATCTAAAATGTTGCAGGGACTAATGACATTTTCAATCTGATAACATCGGGGTTAAAAATCTTCTTTTATCAATGAGTTGTTCAATTTATTTAATTGACATAAAATACTGCATAATATGTAAAATTGAGCAGTAGAAGGGAACATTAAACACATTCATTATTTTTCACAAATTTATACCAATGAAAGGTTGAAGTTTGAGTTCCAGATTATATGAAGTAATCAACAGTCAACAGATACCTTGCAGTGAAGTGAAATCTGCTGCAAATTGTGCCTTTCCAAAACCTTGAATAATTCTGCACTGTACTATTTAACAGTGATATCCACTTGCACAACCTCGCATCATCCACTAAAATAATTTCTTTCTGTCTCCGCATAAAAATGTGGTTTTCCATGATTGTGATACGATTCACTAAATTAATCAGAAGACTAAAATAAAAAAAAACATACTCTGCAAGATTGCCCATGAATGATAATGGAATGTATTTTGCTGTAAAAATATTAGTGAGGCTAACCCATTATTTATGTATAAACTGGACAGCAACTTCTGGTGACCACATATTGGCAGTTATTACGTCTCCTGGTTGTTTTCTGGTTCCCATTCGTTAGAAATAATCACATTTTTGACTTAAAAAGTCGAGAGTCTTTGTTTATTCCATTCAGCTTCCATGCTGTCTAGTATAGAACTGCCCTAGGCTGGTGTTTTGTTACATGTCACATGACTCTCCAGTGCAGTCATGAATCTGGAGCCCCAGAACACTTACACATAACAATTAGTTCCTAGCTAATTAGTTCTTTGCACTTTACTGACAATATAACAATATATAACAGCAGTTAAACGTGAAAATCCAGAAGTCGTTGTTCAAGATGTTCTTCCAAAAGCTCCCAGAAAATGGTATCTGGCTGTTCAAACGTAGTGAACAGTGTGAATTCTGTACTTATCTCATAGATATGGACCAAACTCAAGAAAAAAAGTTAGATGTGTCCATTCTAGTCTAAGTCCGCTTTTAACAGTGTGGCTTACTTAAGGTTGAGGAAGCAAGGATCAGACAGGGCTCTAGAGGGTTACAAGGTAGCCAGGAAGGAACTGAAGAATGGACTTAGGAGAGCTAGAAGGGGACATGAAAAAGTCTTGGCGGGTAGGATTAAGGAAAATTCCAAGGCGTTCTACACTTATGTGAGGAACAAGAGGATGGCCAGAGTGAGGGTAGGGCCGATCAGGGATAGTGGAGGGAACTTGTGTCTGGAGTCGGAGGAGGTAGGGGAGGTCCTAAATGAATACTTTGCTTCAGTATTCACTAGTGAGAGGGGCCTGGTCGTTTGTGAGGACAGCGTGGAATAGGCTGATATGCTCAAACAGGTTGAGGTTAAGAGGGAGGATGTGCTGGAAATTTTGAATGATATGAGGACAGATAAGTCCCGGGGGCCAGACGGGATATACCCAAGGATATTACGGGAAGCGAGGGAAGAGATTGCCGCGCCTTTGGCGATGATCTTTGCATCCTCACTGTCCACTGGAGTAGTACCAGATGATTGGAGGGTGGCAAATGTTATTCCCTTGTTCAAGAAAGGGAATAGGGATAACGTCTTACGTCGGTAGTGGGCAAATTATTGGAGAGGATTCTGAGAGACAGGATTTATGATTATTTGGAAAAGCATGGTTTGATTAGAGACAGTCAGCATGGCTTTGTGAGGGGCAGGTCATGCCTCACAAACCTTATTGAATTCTTTGAAGATGTGACAAAACACATTGATGAAGGAAGAGCAGTGGATGTGGTATATATGGATTTTAGCAAGGCGTTTGACAAGGTTCCCTATGGTAGGCTCATTCAGAAAGTAAAGAGGCATGGGATACAGGGAAAGTTGGCTGTCTGGATATAAAATTGGCTGGCCCATAGAAGACAGAGGGTGGTAGTAGATGGAAAGTATTCAGCATGGAGCTCGGTGACCAGTGGTGTTCCGCAGGGATCTGTTCTGGGACCTCTGCTCTTTGTGATTTTTATAAATGACTTGGATGAGGAAGTGGAAGGCTGGTTTAGCAGGTTTGCTGATGACACGAAGATTGCTGGAGTTGTGGATAATGTGGAAGGCTGTTGTAGGTTGCAACGGGACATTGACAGGATGCAGAGCTGGGCTGAGAAGTGGCAGATGGAGTTCAACCTGGAAAAGTGTGAAGTGATTCATTTTGGAAGGTCAAATTTGAATGCAGAATACAGGCTTAAAGATAGGATTCTTGGTAGTGTGGAGGAACAGAGGGATCTTGGGGTCCATGTCCATAGATCGCTCAAAGTTGCCACCCAAGTTGATAGGGTTGTTAAGAAGGCGTATGGTGTGTTGGCTTTCATTAACAGGGGGATTGAGTTGAAGAGCCGTGAGGTTATGCTGCAGCTCTATAAGGTCCTGGTTCGACCACACTTGGAATATTGTGTTCTGTTCTGGTCGCCTCATTATAGGAAGGATGTGGAAGCTTTAGAGAGGGTGCAGAGGAGATTTACCAGGATGCTGCCTGGACTGGAGGGCATGTCTTACGAAGAAAGATTGAGGGAGCTAGGGCTTTTCTCATTGGAGCGAAGAAGGATGAGAGGTGACTTGATAGAGGGGTACAAGATGATGAGAGGCATAGATAGAGTGGATAGCCAGAGACTTTTTCCCAGGGTGGAAAGAGCTATCACCAGGGGGCATAATTTTAAGGTGATTGGAGGAAGGTTTCGGGGAGATGTCAGAGAGTGGTGGGTGCGTGGAATGCGCTGCCAGCGGTGGTAGTAGAAGCAGATAAATTTGGGACATTTAAGCGACTTTTGGATAGGTACATGGACGATAGTAGAATGAAGGGTATGTAGGTAGTTTGATCTTAGAGTAGGTTAAAGGTTCGGCAAAACATCATGGGCCGAAGGGCCTGTACTGTGCTGTACTGTTCTATGTTCTATATTCTAAGTCTTAATCATTGCCAAACAAGCTTTCTGACACTTAAAATTACTCCTGCAAGCATGGAGTCACATTCCTTCAGCTTTTAATTTTTGTTGATTTAAAATAAAATGATTCCTTTTACTCTTTATTTCTGACTCATTAGTCTCTCTCTTAATTCAGTCTTTCATTCACTCTCTTTATTCCACTTTCTGTACCTGATTTGATATTGGATTAAATATTCTAACTGACACTTCCTGGTTCTGACTTTGTGCTGCTCAGTAACGACTCTTCACTCTGATTGGTTAATGGGGTGACTCGGGGAGATTATATTCAAGATTCTTAAGGGAATAGATAGATTCCCTTCCTCCTGCCCCCTGCCACTGCCCCCCACCCCGACTTGTTCATGATTGCCACAAAATCTATAACCACAAAGCATAGGTTTAAGCTTAGAAGAAGGAAGTGCGCAGAAAGATGGAAGGGCCAGACTGTCCATGCAGCACAAGAGGTGCAGCCTGCAGCTGTTCACCTCAATACTTAGCTGCCTTGAGACCAGAATCACCTCATTCTCCAGAGTTTCAAATTGAGAAACAGCAACCAGCCATTTCACTTACTCACTCCTGCCACTCAGGTACAGAACTGAATTTTAACAGTCAGTTCATGGCTAGAAATTTCCTCAGTGCTGCTCCCTCTGCACAGCCATATCTTCGCTGGAAGTGCGATGGAGTGCTAATGGAAATTCCATCACACTTCCAGTGAGGTCTTGGTGGCTTGTAGTCTTTCTCACCATCATCAATTTCTTTTCTTTGTTGAAACCAAAAAACAACGCAACTGTAGAGAGATTAAAACCAGAATGACAAAACGATGATCTATTATGCATGCCTGGTTTCCATTTATTCTTTCAGATCTATGCATTAATCCTATTGATTCGAACTGAATCTGTGAGTTAATATTATCAAATGCATTGAAACATAATTAATATGTTTGAAAATTTACCTCACCCAGTGTTGAATCAAGAGCTTTCTCTCTTGAACATTTAGCTACTGGCCTTTTTATAATGACGCTATTGTCTTGTAGTGATTAATTTTTAGACATGTATATACAAAATGATTAACTTAGAAAATAGAGATGGATAGAAAGATCGCTCGCATTTTATCTCAATTATACAATCTCTACTATTTAAAAGATCTCTTCATTAATGCCATAAATTCTGTCTTTTGTGTGGTGTAATAGGCAATTTGAAAATGTTCTTTGAGATTCATATGACTGATTTTAATGCATCTTGATTAGCAAGAGAATGAACAAAGCTGTCGATGTGACAGAGTGTCACTGTAATAAATTCTGGTGGCTTTATGCTCATTTAGGCCTAAATACTGTCTCCAGTTGAAAGGAATTATATTCCCTTATCATAAGGTGTACTAAATGCTTTTGCCTTCACACTGTTTTGCAAACTTTAATTCAGTGCTATAATCCTAAAGGAGGAAAAGGTATTAACAAATCAAGCAAAACTAAGTATTTATATTTCTACACAAAGTAGTAGGGGTTAGAAATTCATATCAGATAGTGGCACAAAATAGATTGTCTGCCCATTATACACAGCATTTGATATTTAATTTTGTTGACTGCAATGGAAATGAATATTGGACGGCATGCATAATAGGCAGACGATGCAATACATTCTGTTTTGTGCCACCACCTGAGACCAATTTCTCACCCCGGGTTTGTGCAATAGATTTATTGGCACTGATATTTATTAGTGCCCGTTGAGAGGGGTGTGTGGGGATAGAGTTGGGGTGGAGGGGGGGGGGCGTAGGCGTGGTCCAATATTGCACAGAAAACATGGAACTAATCTCAGAGTGCCTGTCTGTGGCTTTTTAATCAGCAAGTTCATGACCATTTTACCTCCAGGTTCTTATGACACAAACACAATTCAAATTTTAAATAGCCAATCCAAAGATTTGGATTTGCAATTTGGAGGAGTTGGGAGGTTTGGAATAAAGACAGCAATCATGGATGATGGAATCAGTGTGCTCAAAGGCTGCGCCCCGCTTTAACGATACCTCCTTTAATGTGCTGCTGGGGGCTGTAAGGACCCGCAGAGAGATGCTCTTGCCCAGTAATGGGAGGAAGAAAACTACTGCTGCCTCAATAAAGGTGTGGTTGCAGGTGGCCGAGGAAATCAGCGGCAGGAATGTTATGTCACATTCCTGGAATCAGTGCAAGAAGTGCTTCAATGACTTAATCAGGTCAGGAAAGGCGAGTACAATTGCACATTCACAGACATCCTACCGTACGCATCAATCTCGCTATCCCACCTACCCCCTCACCGCACCGCCACCTCTTCACTCTGGCTTTTCACACCGACTCCATTAAATCACTCCTCACAGCCACAGAGGTTGCAAACCTACCCCACCTTTCTTTTTCTTTGCACTTCCTCAAATCTCCATTTATCCATCCACCACTCCCACTCACCCTCATCCTTATGCAATTTCATGCCTCTCCCTGATAGTTACCCTCACCAAATAAACTCCATCCATCGGATGAACACAAGGTATCACTATCACTAATAGGTCTGTTCTTTCCCTCACTGCAGGAGAGTTACCCACGACAAAAAATTCCACTGAGTTTGGGGATCCAACCAAAACTCCTCTCCTCACTTACAAGGCCCGTCCCAATAAATATTGGGACCGTTGCATTTGAAAGGGTTACTTATCATAACGAAGAGAAATTCAATAAGGAGCCACATTAAATATTTATTAATCATTCCCGTTTTCTTTCACATTTGAGAAGTGAATTAGGGACAACTTTTTTTATTTTTAGTTTTTGGCAATCCTAGTGTGGTCTTCTGACATTTGAAATATAAAAGTGAATCAGGTTCAATTATTTATTTGCTTTTCAGCATTTGAGATTTACACTGTCATTTTGGCATTTAAAAAGTAAAGGGAGCCAATTTATTGTTCAGTTTTCATCATTTGACATTGTCAATATAAACTTGTGGGATTTGAAAAATGAATAAAGGGATTATTTATTTTTTCATTTTCCTCACTGGAAATTCAAAACATAAACAGTGTTGATTGTTTACTTATCTACTATTTGTTTTAATTTTAATTGTTGGCATGGTTAAAGTTACCTTGTATCTTGCTTGTTGTCTCAAATTCATCTGACATTAATGTTTAAAGCTGAAATAACAAAAGCAATTTTAACTTTTCCTGCCCAGTGGACAACTGGTAAGCATGGAAGACTTACCTGTCTACTTTCCATTCCCTTCCCTCAGTCTGCTGAACAGGAGACAAGAACAACTGCTGGAAATCTGCAGAGTCCTTGACTTCTATTTAAATGGGTAGCCTGACAGGGAAGGCAATGTGCCCAACATAGGCCCACAGAGATGTTTCTTTATGAAAAAAGCTCATTTTTACTAACATTGTGGAGCCAGGAGGAAGAGGAATGTATATGAACAAGGAAGATTTAGGCCTCTCATTCCCCAGGCTCCTTCTCCCAACTGCAAGACCCTTCCAAAATCCCCTCCCCATTCCTTAACTGTCAGGGACTGTTTCCTTTGGTTCTTGCCGGTGGTCGTCTGCTACCCAACATTCCGCTGTCGCCTGCAGTCCAGTTGTCGCTTCCTGCTGGTTTTGAGCGGACAACTGACAGGGGGCATGCAGATGAGATCCAGATGTTAAAATCACCCTAGTCTTAGGTTCCATAGTTAGGGGCTTGTTTCAGTCCTCACACACCCCTGGGAGGGGTGACTAAAACTAGAGGGCATAGATTTAAAGTGAGAGGGAGGAGGTTTAAAGGGGATCAAAGGGGTAAATTTTTCACACAAAGAATAGTGGGTATCTGGAATGAGCTGCCTGAGGAGGTGGAGGAGGCATGAACAGTAGTGACATTTAAGAGGTGTCTGGACAGGTACTTGAATGAGAAAGGGATAGAGGGATAGGGAATTAATGCAGGCAGGTGGGATTAGTATAGATAGGCATTATGGTCGGCATGGACGCAGTGGGCTGAAGGGCCTGTTTCTCTGCTGTACGACTCTATGACACCCAATTCTGATCCTGAGTTAAACTTGAGGCTAACATTGAGCGAATTGGATAAAAGTCCACCTAAATCATCATTGCATCTGTCCATATGCTCAGTGTAAACCAGTTTTCTCACAAATCAAAGTTTAGAACCAGACTGGTAATATTCCACCATATAATTTCAACATTATGTATTACTGCTGTTAAATGGCAGATTATATTCAGAATAACAAGCTTGAATTATAAGATATTTAAAAAACTAAGAGAAATTTTATCCTAATTTGCCCAGTGGAAACTGGGGGACTTTCAGTCAGTTTATGTAAGTGGCAAGTCCCAAAACTTCAGTACTTCTTAGAGAATACATTTCCTTGGCCTGGACTTCCAAAATGGACCACACATCAACCCAGGTAGTGGTCAGTACAATAAAAGCAAAATATTGCGGATGTTGGAAATCTGAAAAAAAAACAAGAAATGCTGGAACCACTCAGCAGGTCTGGCAGCATCTGTGAAAAGAGAAACAGAGTTAACGTTTTGGGTCAGTGACCCTTCATCGGAACTTCATCCGATGAAGGGTCACTGACCCAAAACGTTAACTCTGTTTCTCTTTCCACAGATGCTGCCAGACCTGCTGAGTGGTTCCAGCATTTCTTGTTTTTATTATAGTGGTCAGTACACTTCATCTCACTGGGTATATTGGCCATCACTTGAATACCAGACCTCTGACAAGCTGGGGCCGGAGATAGTCCAAGCCTGTGAGTCCCCATCCACAGCCTGGCTTTTTTGTTTATTCTTTCATGGGATGTGGGCATGGCTGGCAGGCCAGCATTTGTTGCCCATCCCGATTTGCCCTTGAACTAAATGACTTGCTCGGCCATTTCAGAGGGCAGTTAAGAATAAACCACATTGCTGTGGATTTGGAGGCACATCTAAGTGAGACCAGGGAAGGACGACAGATTTGTTACCCTGAAGGACATTAATGAACCAGATGGGGTTTCATGACAATCGATGATAGCTTAATGGCACCATTACTGAGACTAGCTTTCAATTCCAGATTTGTATTAATCAATTGAATTTATGAATTAAATTCGAATTCGACCAGCTGTGGTGGGATTTGAACCCATATCTCCAGACCATTAGCCTGAACCTCTGGATTACTAGTCCAATGACATTCCACTATGCTAGTGTCTCCCTGATCTTACACAACAGAAGAGATTCAAACCAAACACGACCCCCAACAAACTAAGAGCACAGTCCATAGGAATCTTGGAACATAGGAACAGGAGTAGGCCATTTAGCCCTTCGAGCCTGTTCCACCATTCAATGAGATCATGGCTGATCTATGACTTAACTCCATATACCCGCCTTTGCCCCATATCTCTGAAGAGTTTTAATAAACAAAAATCTATCAATCGCAGATTTAAAATTAACAATTTATCTAGCATCAATTTCCATTTGAAGAAGAGAGTTCCAAACTTCTTCCACCCTTTGTGTGTAGAAGTATTTCTTGATTTCACTCTTGAAATTTCTATGCCCCGAGTCCTAGATTCCCCACCAGAGGAAATAGTATTTTTCTATCTATCCTAGCTGTTCCGCTTAATAACTTGAAAACTTCAATTAATCATCCCTTGACCTTCTAAATTCCAGAGAATACAACCCAAGGGCTGGATTCTATGAGCTCACGGCCGATCTCGGATGGTGGGGCGGGCCCACACCAAACAGCCACTGCAATCTTAAACACAGTGGCTCATTTAAATAGCTGGGGTGCCTGCCTCCCCACCCACTAATCATGTGCAGGGGGCGAGCTGCCCGTTCCCGGCAATGGCGTCAGCTGCCTGTGTGCAGGTGCTGATGCCATTTTTAAAGGCCAGTCAGCCCTGCCGGCCCATTTAAATATTTATAGACATATTCAATAAAATTAAATAAATACATTTCTTTTGCCCCTCTCCCACCCCCCCATAACAATTACATTAACTATTTGCCCTACACCCACCCAAAACACTTACCTTTAACACCTGACCTTCCCCCCGCACAAACTGCACAAAGTTTAAAGTATAACCCTTCCCACCATCCCCTACAACCATGGTGTTAATTTGACTCCGTCCCCCACCCTGCACTGATAAACATCCCCCCTCACCAGTGTGGCACCTTGTTTCACCAGACGGGGATCGAAGGCGTGGGAGAGCCGGCTGCCGTGCCGAAAAACATGGCGGGCCCTCAAAATCTGAGGTAAGTATATGTAAATGCATTAATTTTATTAATTTATGGTGATTGTGGTCCCGTCACCAAGCAGTGGGTGGGGGGTTGCCACTGTGCCTCGCCGGAGGATCGGGCCGGGCCCTGCCAACGTCAAGGTCCGTAGTTGGCCTCATCTGGAGCTATCTTCAGACCCCAACCGCCATGGATCTTGACATCGAGGGATGCTTAAAATCCACATGCAAAGCTTTATCAAGTAACAGCATTCCTGCCTCACTAACTACTTCTTCACAAATTAGTTTTTGGCCTGATGTTTGCACAAGTGAAATTCCATGGTGGCGAAGCTGAAGAAGTGGCAGAAAGTGTGCAGGTGGTAATATGAATGGCTAACCTCTTCCTGCAAGGCAATCCCTTTGATATGAATGCAGAAGAGCATATTTAGCTGTGCACACAGTGGCATTTGCCCTTGAAGAAATAGTCGTTGTGTATAAAAGCATTGCAATACTTTTGGCAAGCACATGAAGCTGAGAGTACACATGATGAGCATTTTCCAGCTTTACCCTCTTTCTGTTGCCACTTCTCCTTCAATATCACCATTGCTATAGCCTCTCCTGTCTGTGTGCCTATGACATCTGAAAGCCCTTCTTCCTGTGGATTCAAAGTATTCAGAGATGGCACTCCTCACTGATTGCACATCTCAATTGATGGTTTTGGGCCAGCTTCTGTTTTAGAGGGAGAGCAAAGAATGCAGGTATGGACGCTTGTCCCACAAGAGTCCATATATGGCATGATGATGACAGGAGGTGGTGTATTGTCTCTTTAATTGAATTATCCTTGATTCTCAGCAGAACCTCATCTGCCAGGCTATGTGAAGGGATAGAGTGGTGGTTAATTAAAGTGAGTGTTTTCAGAGACTGCCATTTGTATTAATGAATTGTATGATAGATAAGGAGGTGAGTGAAGGTTGCATGAATGATAGAAGATGTGTACTGGTACTACGTCTAGAATTACCTTGGCTACCCTTGAGATCATTCAACTTTTTATTGCGCTGCATAGCAGTTCTTGGGGTAGCAGAGTTAACTATGACTGCCTCTGCCACCTTCCTCCAAGTAGCTTGCACCACTATCCTATAGGGCTTCCTGCCCTCATTGTCCAATTGCTCATCTGGCCCGCACTTCTTAGAAAAGGATCTACAGGATGCATCCAACAATCTGATAACCCTTTCATTCACTGACACTCCCGGTGCTGCTGTCTCTTCAGCTCACTTTAACTGCCTTTTCAATGCTGCACAAGAATGGAATTTCCATCCCTCCCAGCAGTGGTAAATCTATTAGGAGTAGTATTACCACTCCAAATCTGCCTTGTTTAGTAATGAATGACCCCATGAAGAAATAGTCGGCTAGCAGCAGAGTCACATGGATAGGTGGTAATCCTGCTCGACTGCTAATTTGTCAATGAGAGGAACACTCAGCATGTTATGTCATGATGAGGGGAAGTACCTTAGGAATTAAATTGTTCTATTGCTTCTAATTTCTTTAAGTGGCTTGGATTCAGTGTCCTTGGAACTCCAAAATGGTATCAGTGATGCATGCACACACTTGTGGGGCAAATCGTGCCGATACCATATTGGTACAGGAATAAGCATGTGCACAGTGAATGTCTGCTGGAACACTGATTTGACACTCCAGTTAATGCCCTCTCACAACTTCACACACCTGATCATGCATTCAGCAGCAGGAAGGATCCCCAGCAGCACTATTTAAAAAGATCATTAACTACTTACAGGTGAGTTGCTGGTGGATTTCCTGTGGCTTTTGCTATGATTCTTTGATGCATCCTATAATTGTTTCAAGTTACAAAAGTGTACATGGAGTGGTGTGGGAGGTGCTGTAGGACCTTTTGCTGACTTTAAGGCTTCTGCACAAACCAGTTGCTCCCATACATTGATGCACAAGTAGGCATTCTCCTTGGAATACTTACAATTTGAGGAAGCCATGCAGAGCAGAACAAGCTGATGGAAAAGGGAGGAGGAGGAGGACATAAGTGCATCAGAAATAGGAGCAAGAGTAGGTCCTAAACCCCCTCGAGCCTATTCTGACATTTAATAAGATGATAGTTGATCTGTGACCTCAGCTCCACTTTCCTGCCTGATCTTCCTTTCCCTTGATTCCCTTAGAGTCCTAAAGTCTATTGATGTCATCCTTGAATATACTCAATGATTGAGCATCTACAGCCCTCTGGGATAAAGAATTCCATAATACTCTGAGTGAAGATATTTCTCCTCACCTCAGTCCTTAATGGCCATCTTCTTATTCTGAGACTATACCCCTAGTTCTAGACTCTCTAGCATTCATGCTGTCAAGCCCTCTCAGAATTTTATGTTTCAATGAGATCACCTCTCATTCTTCTAAACACCAGAGAATATAAGTCCATTTTACTCAATGTCTCCTCATAGGATAGCCCTCTCATCCCAGGAGGAATCAATCTAATAACCCCTCGTTGCATCCCCTCGAAGACAAGTATATTGTTCCTTAGGTACGGAGACCAAATCTGTGCACAGTGCTCCAGCTGTGGTCTCATCAAAGCCCTGTACAATTTCAGCAAGACTTCCTTACTTTTGTATTCCAATCCCCTTGCAATAAGGACAGCATACTATTTGCCTTCCAAATTGTTTGTTGTACCTGCATGTTAACTTTGTGCCTCTTGTACAAGGACACCCAAATCCTTCTGAATACCAATATTTAATAGTTTTTCACCGTTGAAAAATATTCGGCTTATCTCTTCTTCCTAGCAAAGTGAATAAACTCACATTTCCTCAAATTATAATCCATCCGGCACCTTGTTGTCCACTCACTTAACCTATCTATATCCCTTTGCAGACTCTTTTGTCATACATACAGCTTATGTTCCCACCTAGTTTTGTATTGCCAGCAAACGTGGGTGCATTCTCGTGGTCCCACCACCTAATTCATTAATATAGATTGTAAATAGCTGAGACCCCAGCATTGATTCTTGAAGTACTCCACTAGTAACAGCCTGCCAACCTGAAAATGAAGGGCTGAATTTTACAGACCCCCCCCCCCCCCCCCGACGTCAGGATTTGTGGTGGGGGAGACCGGAAAATGCCTCCAGGAGAGGGCCGCCATGCACCCTGATGCTGGGAGGGCCCGGCCCAATATTGCTGGCGGCGACGAGACCTCCGAGCGGCCCCCAACCAGTCGGCGATGGGACCCTCATTAACATATTTCAATAAATTAAAATCAATGAATTAATCATATCTACGCTGCCGCCTTCCGTCCCGCTGCGATCTTCCTGCCACTGGCCGACACTCCCACGCCTTCGGATCCCCGTCTGGGGAAACAAGGCAGAACACTTGTGGGGAGGAGGTAAGTTTCTCAGTGCGGGAGATGGGGAACGGGGTCAAAGTAACATCATTGGTGTAGGGGATGGTGGGAAGGGTTTGAGGAGAAAGTTTATGCACTTTTGCAGGGAGGGGAGAAGGTCAGGTGGACAAGGGTAAGTGTTTTGGAGGGTGGGAGGGCAAGTAATTAATTTTACGGTTATTGTGGGGTTGGGAGAGGGGAAAAGTATATGCTTTTTTTTATTCACTGCATTTTCAAATATTTAAATTTAACAGTAGGGCTCAAAGCCCTTTAAAAATGGTGTCAGCGCCTGCGCACTAGCAGCTGATGCCATTGCCAAGGATGGACAGCCCACCCCCTCCATATAATCGGTGGGGGGGGCCCACCATGAGCCAGCACGCTTAGGATCGAGGAGGTTCCATAACATGCGGCCCGCATGGGCACCAATCGCGACGGACTGGTAAAATTCAGCCCAAAGTGTTTATTCCTACTCTCTGTTTTCTGTCCTTTGACCAATCCTCTATCCATGATAATGTATTACCCAAACCCATGAACCCTTATCTTACGTAACAACTTTTCGTATGGCATTTTATTGGCCTTTTGAAAATCCCAATATGCTACATCCACTGATTCTCCTTTATCTGCCCTGTTCTAATAGATTTGTCAAGTACGATTTCTCTTTCATAAAACAATGTTGACTCTGCCTGATCATATTATGATTTTCTAAGCATTCTGTTACCACCTCCTTAAGAATGGATTCCAGTATTTTTCCGACAAATGATGTCAGGCTAATTGGCCTGTAATGTCCAGTTTTCTCTCTCCCTCTGTTAAATAGCTCACTTTCAATCCACTGGAATCATTCCAAATTCTAGGGAATTTTGTAAATCACAACCAGTGCATTCACTATCTCTGCAGCCACCTCTTTTAGAACCCTAGAATGTGTCAATTGTATATTAATTGAATGTTTCATTGTATTCTTGTGATGGGAATTAACTGGGATTCACCTTGCTCATAGATATAGGAGCAGGCTGAAACTATGTTTGTTGGGTTGGAAGTGCATGATATGTAATGTGTGTCTCTGTAAATAAAAGCTTATAAGTGTACAAAGACTCAGCTCCAAGCAACACAGTGGCTTGCACTGCAGCTTCACAGCTCCAACAACCCAGGTTCAGTTCTGGGTACTGCCTGTGTGGAGTTTGCAAGTTCTCCCTGTGACTGCGTGGGTTTCCGCTGGGTGTCTGGTTTCCTCCCACAGCCAAAGACTTGCAGATTGATAGGTAAATTGGCCATTGTAAATTGCCCAGAGTGTAGGTAGGTGGTAGGAGAATGGTGGGGATGTGGTAGGGAATATGGGATTAATGTAGGATTAGTATAAATAGGTGGTTGTTGGTCAGCACAGACTCGGTGGGCCGAAGTGCCTGTTTCAGTGCTGTATCTCTCCATGAAAGCTAACATGCAGGTGCAACAATCCATTAGGAAGGCAAATGGTATATTGACCTTTGTTGCAAGAGGATTTGAGTACAGCAGCAAAGAAGTTGATGCAATTGTATAGAGCCTTGGTATGACTGCACCTGAAGTATTGTATACAGTTTTAGTCCCCTTACCTAAGGAAAGATATACTAATCAATAGAGAGAGTGCAATGAAGGTTCACCAGACTGATCCCAGGGATGGCGGGATTGTCCTATGAGGAAAGATTGAGGAGACAGGGCCTATATTCTCTAGAGTTTAGAATAATGAGAAGTGATCTCATTGAAGCATATAAAATTCTTACAGGGCTCGACGCGGTAGATGCAGGAAGGATGTTTCCCCTGGCTGGGGGTCTAGAACCAGGGGACACAGTCTCAGAATAAGAGGTAGACCATTTAGGACTGAGATGAGGAGGAATTTCTTCACTCAAAGGGTGGTGAATCTTTGGAATTCTCTACCCCAGAGGGCTGTCGAGCCTCAGTCATTGAGTATGTTCAAGACAGAAATTGATAGATTTCTAGATAGCAAGATATAAAGGAATATGAGGATAGTGTGGGAAAATGGTGTTGAGGCAGAAGATCAGCCATGATCTGGTTGAATGGCAGAGTAGGCACGAGGGGCCGAATGGCCTAATCCTGCTCCTATTTCCTATGTTCCTCTAAGGGAACCATGTTTACTTTCAGTACTCTCTTCCTTTTTACCACCCTATATGAGATCCTATATGAACTTCAGCAAGGAACAATGAACAGAATTTTACTGGCCCCTAGGTAGTGGGCTGGGAGGCAGAGGTGCCGGTAAAATAGCGGGAGGCTACGTTCGGACAGTTCCCCAACACAGTCCTGCTGCCGGGGCATTTTCCCAGCAGCGGGACCGAATGCGGAGGTGGCTGCCCGCTCCCAGAAAGCGGGCAGCCGATTTGCATACTTAAAGGCCCGTATAAACGCCATTTTACAGAGCCGCCAGCATATTACTAACAGCAGAGTAAAACCCTGCCACGTGGGGAGACCATTCGCTTCATGGAAGCAGCCTCCCTGCAGCAGCCTAGGGGTCTATTGGAGGTGGAAGCTCCAGGGCTCAAAGAGGGGGCCATGGCCAGGGAAGGTAGCCCATGTGACCCCAACAATTTCCCCACAGGTGTGTCCCCTCTGACCTTCAGCCCCCTGAATTTTAGATTTTTTAAAAATTACCTGTCAGAGGCTCGAGGTCTCCAGCCTGCCTCAGCAGTGACCACCTCTCCCAGTGGCACTGCTGAGGCTTCAGAGCTGCCGACCCACTGATTAAGCCAGAAGCATAAGGAGACTGCCTACTGTCTTCCCACAGGCAGCCAATTCGGAGGTCTCCTACAGTAAAATCACCGAGCCAGTCCCGTGGACTCGGGACCCACTTTTTGCCCAAAGCCGAGGTACCGAAAGCCCACGGTAAAGTTCAGCTCAATGTGTGAGACGTCTGAGCTTTAGTAAGGACGTCCTCCCTGAAATCTAATACCTGCTGCAGCCATAACTACAACCCCAGAGCAGGACAAGGATCACATTGCCAGTGGCTCTGAAGGTGATCGTGACGATTAACTTTTATGCACCTGGCTCCTTCCATGCTAGAGCTGGAGATATCTGCAACCTCTGGCAGTTGGTGGTCTACTGTTGCATAAGATGATAGAGAATAGCAGGTTTGTGTTCCATGGACTCTACTGCCGCACACTTGGGATGGCGCCTCAGCAATCCTAGTAATCTGTTGGAGGTCAGATTACTGGTCTTCAGTGACACACTGCAAGGCTCTTTGTACACTGTAATTCACAGCCATGATGACAGCAGTCTGAGCTTCCACTGTAGCACTCAGATGTGTTGTAATGGAAACTACAACATCGGCCATCAGACACTGCATCATTGTTGGGTTCACAAGTGTCGAATTGAGTTGGTCACCATTTTGATGCTAGAAAGGATGTGCTCCAAGTTTTATGAAAAGCTCTGTGCCAAGTTAATGCTGGCCCCCTCCATGCTCTTTGAATTTGACCACAGGCTTTCTGGCAGGCTTCCCAATGCACCAAGTATTTTGTTGTGCATACCCATCACCATTCTTCAGTAGGCAGTGCAGTCAAAGTGCTCATCTGAGTCCTCAGCAATGGAACCTGTGAGTGACCTCACTCTCTGGTGAGCTGGTGCCTGTGCTATCCTTGCCCATTGGCCTGGCTGCAGCCCACTCATGCCTGGTCTTTCACCATGTGCAGATTCCACCTCTGATCAATTCTCTACGATGCATGCAGTGTCAATATCTGAGCTGGTGGCTGTGAGTATGAAATAAAATGAAGGTGCTGTGTCTTCACCAACACTGTTTTCTTGCTATTCCTCCACTGCTGGCCAGGTTGCATCTCTTGAGTATCTGAAAGGAAAAAGGCAAAAGGGTAAAGTAGTGGTGCAGGAAAGGAAGGTAAGTAAGAGGTGTAGGCTTACACAGTCTGTAGCTTGTAAATCAGAAGGATGAGGGAGCACGTGGGATGTGAGAAGGAGGAGTAGGTATGAAGAAACCGTCATCTTTGATGGTTTCACCCTGCCGCCGGCCACGGCTTCCGCAATGGCCGTCCCAATAATGGCCATGCTGTCCCCCTCTGGTTACATAGAAACAGAGAAAATAGGAGCAGGAGTAGGCCATTTGGCCCTTTGAGCTGCTCCATCATTCATTATGATCATGGCTGATCATCCAACTCAGTAACCTGTTCCCACTTTCCCCCCATACCCTTTGATTCCTTTTGCCCCAAGAGCTATATCCAACTCCTTCTTGAAAACATACAATGTTTTGGCCTCAACTGCTTTCTGTGGTAGCAAATTCCACAGGCTCATCACTCTCTGGGTGAAGAAATTTCTCCTCATCTCAGTCCTGAAAGGTTTATCCTGTATCCTTAAACTATGACCCCTGGTTCTGAACTTCCCCACCATCAGGAACATCCTTTCTGCATCTACTCTGTCAAGTCCTGTTAGAATTTTATAGGTTTCTGTGAGATCCCCCCCCTCACTCTTCTGAACTCCAGCGAATATAATCCTAACCGACTCAATCTCTCCTCATACGTCAGTCCCGCCATCCCAGGAATCAGTCTGGTAAACTTCACTGCACTCTCTCTACAGCAAGAACATCCTTCCTCAGATAAGGAGACCAAAACTGCATACAACATTCCAGGTGTGGCCTCACCAAGGCCCTGTATAATTGCAGCTAGACATCTCTGCTCCTGTACTCAAATCCTCTCGCTATGAAGGCCAACATACCATTTGCCCTTTTTACCGCTTGTTGCACCTGCATGCTTACCTTCAGTGACTGGTGTACGAGAACACTGAGGTCTCGTTGCATATTCCCCTCTCTCAGTTTACAGCCGTTCAGATAATAATCTGCCTTCCTGTTTTTGCTACCAAAGTGGATAACCTCACAGTTATCCACATTATACTGCAAGTGCCATGCATTTGCCCACTCACTCAACTTGTCCAAATCACCCTGAAGCCTCTCTGCATCCTCCTCACAACTCACCCTCCCACACAGTTTGTGTCATCTGCAAATTTAGAGATTTACATTTAGTTCCCTCATCTAAATCATTAATATATATTGTGAATAGCTGGGGTCCTAGCACCGATCCCTGCGGTACCCCACTAATCGCAGCCTGCCATTCAGAAAAAGACCCGTTTATTCCTATTCTTTGTTTCCTGTCTGCCAACCAATTTTCTATCCATCGCAATACACTACCCCCAATCCCATGTGCTTTAATTTTACATGCTAACCTCTTATGTGGGACTTTGTCGAAAGCCTTCTGAAAGTCCAAATAAACCACAACCTCTTACTTCCTCCAGTTGTGTGCCACCTTGTCCTGCAAGAGAGAGGGAAGTGTGTCAGTGAGTGTTATACAATCTGTTTGGCTGATGTGGCTGTCATGGTTGAATAGCTGGCAATTTGTGCAACCCATGCGATTCGGGTGTGAGGCTTGCAACAGTGCTAAGTGTGTGAGGGTGAGGTGAAGCATATGAACGTTCGGCATGAGTCCTGATTCATAGTAACTGATGGCAAGTGAGTGACTGAGAAGTAGCTGAGGCTGACGATGTAGTTGGTAGGATATGGCATTTCAAGATGTGTTCACTGACCTTGACCACATAAGGTCATTGACCTTCTTATGGCACCACAGCCAGATTCTTGGGGTTTGACTCCTGACATTGACCTCCATGGTTATCTGCTCCCACTGCCTTTCACCTCCTTAACCCTGCAGATACAGGACATCTATCTTCTTTTCCACATCCTGCATCAAGGCCTCCAGAGGAGTCCCCAAAAACCTTGGAGCCCCTATTGTGCCATTCCTCACTCTTTCCCAGATCAGATTCTCTTCAACTATGACACCCAACATCAACTGCAGCCACAATCCAACTCCCATAATGCATCTCCGTTTAAGAGGTGCAGGTTAGCTTTAAGCAGTGCAGGCTAGATTTAAGTGATAATAGCCATTCATGCCATTGGCCCCTTACTGATGCACAGTTAGTACTGGCTGAATGCATAGATCATTAAAATGAATAGGCAGCATGAAGTTAGTCTGCTCCCAGTATTGCAATCAACGGGCACAGGTTAATTGTGCATTACGATCCCTGTACCCGTTTTTGGGGGTTATCAAATTTAGTCCCCTTAGTGTGTAATTTGATAACTGCGGATATAAATTTCAGAAGCAATTACTGCCGGATTTATGTAATGAGACCTTGAAATTTGGATGTGTGCATGGCTAAGCAGTGACTGGATGCTTCTTCACACATGATAAACAGTTGTTGACTTTGCATACAGATTAGTTATGGAGAATGTGAGTCAAGCATAACAAAATGATAAAAATTACTGATTAATGTTGCACACGCACCGCAGCATTACATGTGGGTGGGACTTTGCTGCTAATCAAATTTTCATGTGATGAATTCAGCTGAGCTGTAATCTCAAACACTGAGAGAACACGCAGTTTTCTTTTCAGGGAGGAAACAATGCACTCTCTACAAAGTTTATCTGACATGGGAGCAGGGAAAGTTCTCATGAGAAATAGACTTAAAAGTATTTGATCTAACTAATATCATCATCCTGGGGGATTCACTGGTAAATGGTGAAATACGTAAGTAGCACTTGCTCATTCTGCATCTTTTAGAGATGTATACAACAATGCTCAATCTGAAATGTATAAGTCCTTTACAATTTTGGCAGCATGAAGCACCCCACTACCCCTTCCCCACCCCACCCTCCCAAGCAGCTGCTAGTATTTTAACAGCTGATGCAAGGAATATTACAGACTCCACATATGGTAATGTAATAATACTGATGCATATTGTCAGGTGCTCTTTTCAGTCTTATTCCAGTTCTCAGCTGCTGCAAAAGCTACAGTATAAATATTGCTTTCTGGTAACAACACGGTCATTAATAGTTATGAAATATATAATTGCGTTAATACTGTTTGAACTCTCATAGAAAAAAAAGATAGAAACTCATGTATTTACACAATAATGTCATTCCAGATCTCTACTATGAATATACAATAGACACTAGCATGTTTGGTGAGATCAATGAAAGCAACGTAGAGGGGCATCTGTTGTTCACAGCATTTCTCCTGTAGCTGGCGAAGGGAGAACAGCATGTCAATGGTGGATCGCTTTGCTCGAAAGCCACACTGTGCCTCAGGATAGACACGCTCAGCCAGCTTCTGGAGCCTGTTTAAAGCGACACAAGCGAAGACTTTCCCCACTATGCTGAGCAGGGAGATTCCACGGTAGTTGTTGCAGTCACCGCAGTCACCCTTGTTCTTATAGAGGCTGACGATATTGGCATCGCGCATGTCCTGTGGTACTGCTCCCTCGTCCCAGCACACGCAAAGCAGTTCATGCAGTGCTGAAAGTATAGCAGGCTTGGCACTCTTGATGATTTCAGGGGTAATGCCGTCCTTCCCAGGGGCTTTTCGGCTGGCTAGAGAATCAATGGCATCACTGAGTTCCGATTTTGTTGGCTGTACGTCCAGCTCATCCATGACTGGCAGAGACAGGGTTGCATTGAGGGCAGTCTCAGTGACAACTTTTTCCCTGGAGTACAGTTGTAGGTAGTGCTCCACCCAGTGGTCCATTTGCTTGCGTTGGTCAGTGATTGTGTCCCCTGATTTAGATTTGAGGGGGGCAATCTTCTTGACGGTTGGCCCAAAAGCTCTCTTAATGCCATCATACATCCCTCTGATATTTCCTGTGTCAGAGGCCAGCTGAATATGACTGCATAAGTGTTGCCAGTAGTCACTTGCGCAGCGCCTGGCTGTTCTTTGTGCAGCGCTTCTGGCAGCTTTAAGTGCTACGGCTGTTAACTCGCTGGGGGCTTTCTTATAGTTCAGCAGTGCAATGTGCTTAGCGGCTATGACAGGTTCCAGCTCTTCAATGTGAGGTTGAAACTAGTCTGCATTCCGCTTCACACAATTGCCATAGGTGGTCATTGCTGAGTCATAGATAGCGACTCTGATGTGGGCCCACTTGGTCCCTGCATCCCCTGTGGGAGTGTTTTGGAGGACTTTTTCAAGTGAATTTAGAAACGTACGTAACAGCTGTGGATGAGAAATTCCCCTCTACGTTGCTTTCATTGATCTCACCAAAGCCTTTGACTTCGTCAGCAGACGTGGTCTCTTCAGACTACTAAGAAAGATTGGATGCCCACCAAAGCTACTAAGCATCATCACCTCATTCCATGACAATATGAAAGGCACAATTCAGCATAGCGGCGCCTCATCAGACCCCTTTCCAATCCTGAGTGGCGTGAAACAGGGCTGTGTTCTCGCACCTACACTGTTTGGGTTCTTCTTCGCCCTGCTGCTCTCACATGCGTTCAAGTCTTCAGAAGAAGGAATCTTCCTCCATACAAGATCAGGTGGCAGGTTGTTCAACCTTGCCCGTCTAAAAGCGAAGACCAAATTACGGAAAGTCCTCATCAGGGAACTCCTTTTTGCTGACGATGCTGCATTAACATCTCACACTGAAGTGTCTGCAGAGACTCATCAACAGGTTTGCGGCTGCCTGCAATGAATTTGGCCTAACCATCAGCCTCAAGAAAACGAACATCATGGGACAGGACGTCAGAAATGCCCCATCCATCAATATCGGTGACCACACTCTGGAAGTGGTTCAAGAGTTCACCTACCTGGGCTCAACTATCACCAGTAACCTGTCTCTCGATGCAGAATTAAACAAGCGCGTGGGAAAGGCTTCCTCTGCTATGTCCAGACTGGTCAAGAGAGTGTGGGAAAATGGCACACTGACATAGAACACAAAAGTCCAAGTGTATCAAGCCTGTGTCCTCAGTACCTTGCTCTACGGAAGCAAGGCCTGGACAACGTACGTCAGCCAAGAGCGACGTCTCAATTCATTCCATCTTCGCTGCCTCCGGAGAATCCTTAGCATCAGGTGGCAGGACTGTATCTCCAACACAGAAGTCCTCGAGGCGGCCAACATCCCCAGCATATACGCACTACTAAGCCAGCGGCGCCTGAGATGGCTTGGCCATGTGAGCCGCATGGAAGATGGCAGGATCCCCAAGGACACATTGTACAGCGAGCTCGTCGCTGGTACCAGACCCACCGGCCGTCCATGTCTCCGCTTTAAAGACGTCTGCAAACGCGACATGAAGTCCTGTGACATTAATCACAAGTCGTGGGAGTCAGTTGCCAGCGATCGCCAGAGCTGGCGGGCAGCCATAAAAGCGGGGCTAAAGCGTGGCGAGTCGAAGAGACTTCGCTGTTGGCAGGAAAAAAGACAGAAGCGCAACGAGAGAGCCAACTGTGTAACAGCCCCGACAATCAATTTTATCTGCAGCACCTGTGGAAGAGTCTGTCACTCTAGAATTGGCCTTTATAGCCACTCCAGGCGCTGCTGCACAAACCACTGACCACCTCCAGGTGCTTACCCATTGTCTCTCGAGACAAGGTGGCCAAAGAAAGAAGACTAGCATGGTTTTTTGCTATTAGGCCTTCAGGGGCTGTGGTACTGCAAGCCATCCTGTCAGGTAAAATTACAGTTGACTGCAGTTGATAAATTACATAACTTACGTATGTGGAGATTTAAAGAATTAATAATGAGAAAAGCCACTATATCTTCCATAGAGCAAAACTGTTTTGTAAACTAGTTAAGCTACTTTCATCTCATGCAATAAACAGGATTGCTTCAGTTGCAATTCTCTGGAGTGTATTTTCAAGACATTTCAGTGATCAACATATCATTCAAAATAAATTGTGCTGAGAGATTTGAAAGCACATAATAAAAAATGAATTTCTTATTCATTAATGTATAAATATTCAAAAGAAAAGGTTTCTCAGCAAATCTTTTAGATACATAGATCTAGAAATGCAATCACACTGAGGAACAGTAAAATGGGTGCCTAGAGATCTAATATGGTGGCAATATTTCTGTGTCTGTCTCACACCAGAAGTGCGTCATTTGCCATATTGGATCAGGTGGCTACTTAGGTGCCCAGACTGCATGTATGAAGTATTAAAAAGCATCATTACAAAACAACAACCTCTATTTACATAGTGCCTTTAATGTAGTAAAATATCCCAAGGCGCTACACAGGAGCATTACAAAGCAAATATTTTACAGTGAGCCACATAAGGAGATTTTAGGGAACATGACCAAAAGCTTGGTAAAAGAAGTAGGTTTGGAGGAGCATCTTAAAGCAGGAAAACCAGGTAGAGAGATGGAGAGGTTTAGGGAGGGAATTCCAGAACTTAGGGCCCAGGCAGCGGAACGCGGCAACCAATGGTGGAACGACTACAATTGGGGCCAGAATTAAAGGAACGCAGATATCTCAGAGGTCATGGGGCTGGAGGAGATCACAGAGCTAGGAAGGGGAAAGGCCATGAAGGGATTTGAAAACAAAGATGAGAATTCTAAAATCAAGGTGTTGCTGAACCAAGAGTCAATGTAGATCAGCGAACACAGGGATGACGCAAGAGTCAGACTAGGTGACATCAAGCTTAGAGTGTAGAACATAGGAGTGAGTTGGGATAGCAAAGTCTAGAGGTAAGAAAGGCACAGATGAGGGCTTCAGCAACTGATGAGCTGAGGCAGAGGCGGAGTCAGGCAATATTATGGAGGTAGAAATAATAATTGTTAATGGCTTGTGTATGTGGTTCGAAGCTCATCTTGAGGTCAAATGTAACACCAAGGTTGCTAACAGTGTGGTTCAGCCTCAGAAATTTGCCAGGGAGTGGGATGGCTAAGGAACGGAGTTTGCGTCTGGGACAATGTCTTTGGTCTTTCCAATATTTAATTGGAGGAAATTTCAGCTCATCCAGCACTGGATGTTGGCAAGCAGTCTAATAATTTAAAGACAGTGGATGGGTTGAGAGAGGTGATGGTGAGGTATATCTGGGTATTGCCAGTACACATGTGGAAACTGATGTGTTTGGATGTTGCCGCCAAGGGGCAGCATGTAGCTGAGAAATAGAAGCGGGCCAAGGATAGATTCTTGGGGGACACAAGAAGTAATGGTGCGGAATTGGGAAGAGAAGCCATTGTAGGTAATTCTCTACTTACGATTAGGTAGGTAAGAAAAAAATTAAAGTAAAAGTCATATTAAAATGCATGTCAGACTTGGCTCAGTTGATAACACTCTCGGTTCTGGGTTCAAGTCCCACTCCAGGACTTGAGCACAAAAATCAAGGTTGACACTCCAGTGCAGTACTGAGGAAGTGCTGCACTGTCAGAGGTGCCATCTTTCAGATGAGATGTTAAACTGAGGTCCTGTCTGCCCTCTCAGGTGGACATAAAAGATCCCGTGGCACTTTTTCGAAGAAGAGCAGGGGAGTTACCCCTGGTGTCCCAGCCAATATTTATCCCTCAATCAACATCACAAGAACAGATTATCTGGTCATTATCATGTCACTGTTAGTGGTATCGTGCTGTGTGCAAATTGGCTGCCATGTTTCCTCCATTACAGCAGTGACTACACTTCAAGAGTACTTCATTGGCCATAAAGTACTTTAAGACATCTGGTGGTTATAAAAAGTGTTATAGAAATGCAAGTCTTATTTTTCCTATGTATTTGTTTTAGGACCATTTTGGGAAATTTATCTGCCCCAGCACCTTACTCACCATAGGATAAATTCATCCAGCAAATTATGGCGCTAACAGTCAGCAATGTTCCTGCAGGTGTACTATTTAAAGAACTCATCCACTCCATACAAATTTGTTACTGGTTTGTCGTCTTTGGCCTTTTTTGGGGCTATTTTCTCTGTTGTACAAGTGATTTGGATTACTGGGAATCTATGCTCTTGACAGCCTTGTGAGTTATTTTGAGAATATGCTCGTCATGGTGGAATGCTGCGGATGTCTGAAAGAGATGAGATGTGGGGAAATGAAGGTTGCAATAACGGTGAGAGTCAGAGGTGCGGAGTGTATGATTAGAAGCTAAAGAGATGGAGTGAAGTAAGGTGCATTGATTGTGGTACAGTGAAGGGAAAAGGAGAGGGGAATGTTGTGAGTAGTGTGGCTGCAGGTGTGAGGAGAGAACATTCAGGTGAGGAGTAGAAGTCTTACCTTGACAACTCGAGTGAGGTCATTGAACTTGAGCCAGCATTGCAGTTACATCCTGGAAGTTATGCACCTGCCATTAACATTTTTAACAACCTCTATGCATTAATGCTAGAGGTGTTTCCTGGAGGGATTTCTATCACCAGAATGAACAATGTTTCCCTCCTCCTGCACACCACCTGGATCAGGGCCTTCAACACCATAATAGAGAACCTGGATTACATTGGAGAACCTTGAATGCCATCTCAGAACCTGTTGCAGCCATTTTTCATTTTTTAAGTTTTCTGGCATTCTGCTGCCACAGTACATCTCCCTTTAAGAGGTGCTAGCTGCCAGAGACACCTTATATACTACCCTCCACTATCCCTCTCCCCACAACCAGGCAGGTGTATAACGAATAAGCAGCACAGGTAGCATAGGTTGGACATCTGAGACCTGAGAATGAGGTCCAAGTGCAATCTTTGCAGGGTCCTTGTGCTCATATGAACAAGTCCATGCAACATGCATCCTGGCCCCTACATGCCTGTTTTCGTCAGAATCAAATTTCTGAGCAATAACGTGAAAATTTTGGGAGGAGGATTTCCTGTGATCGCTATCTATACTGATATCATAAACACAACTGAAAGATTACCTATGTTTCTAACTTCTAGTGAAATCATCAAAGCTTTCTAGAAGAAATCATTTACAATTTGCTGGAAGTAGCAATCAAAGGAAGTCTTCCCACTATATTTACAATGTTGTTAACACATAGCTGACCACAGGAAATTTCCCTGATTTGCAGAACATCTGTTTGTGTGGAATAAAAACAAAGGTGCTGGAAATACTCAGCAGGTCTGGCAGCATCTGTAGAGAGAGAAGCAAGACAAATATTAACTTTGCTTCTCTCTCCACAGATGCTGCTAGACCTGCTGAGTATTTCCAGCACTTTTTGTTTTTATTTCAGATTTCCAGCATCTGCAGTATTTTGCTTTTATATCTGTTTGTGTGGCTTCAATTACACACTTTCAAGAAGTTAGGGAAAAAGATAATGGATGTTTGGCTTTTGAAACACTTATATGAAGATAAATGCTTTACATAGCTGCTTCAATGGGAATACTGCAATTTCCAACAAACAATATGCTTTCTGCATTATAACAGTGATGACACTTCAGAAAAATTAAAGTGATTCAGGACATGAAGAAATAGGCGCTCTATTTTTACAAGATATTTATATCTTTGTTTAAAATTACTCTGGCACAAAGTTGACACCTAATCAGAAAATCGTTGTTCGATGCTGCCTCAATTCAATTGCTATTGCAGAAGCGAGGTTGTTAATCTCAGCGTGTGCTGGTTGAGGACAGATTGAGTACAGCTGTGATCGTCTCTCCCACACAGAGCCCGCATGTACCTGAATCAAAATTGTTTATTTAATTTAAGCTGAAAATTTTGAAGTGTTTTCTGTAGTATTTAGACAATGCTACCTATTCCCGAGGTAAGTGGGGGCTTTCAAAGTGTACCCGAAGATTAAGTCAGGCAGGTCTCAGGTGGAATCTCAGCAGCTAGGTGCAAATTTACAGTTGTCCATTGCTTAATGACCAACTAGACACCTTCCTTCTTGAAGGGAAGTGTTTTCGGATATTCCTAGGGATTGTTTTTTATTCATTCATGGGATGTGGGTGTCGCTGGCCAGGCAAGCATTTATTGCCCATCCCTAATTGCCCTTGATAAGGTGGTGATCAGCTGCCTTCTTGAACCCCTGCAGTCTATTTGGGGTAGGTAGACCCATAGTGCTGTTAGGAAGGGATTTCAGGATTTTGACCCAGCGACAGTGAAGGAACGGCGATATAGTTCCAAGTCAAGATGGTGTGTGACTTGGAGGGGAAATTGTAGGTGGTGGTGTTCCCATGCATTTGCTGTCCTTGTCCTTCTAGTTGGTAGAGGTCGCGGGTTTGGAAGGTGCTGTCTAAGGAGCCTTGGTGCATTGCTGCAGTGCATCTTGCAGATGGTACACACTGCTGCCACTGTGCATCGGTGGGGGAGGGAGTGAATGTTTGTGGATAGAGTGCCAATCAAGTGGGCTGCTTTGTCCTGGATGGTGTTGAGCTTCCTGAGTGTTGTTGGAGCTGCACCCATCTAGGCAAGTGGAGAGTATTCCATCACACTCCTGACTTGCGCCTTGTAGATGGTGGACAGGCTTTGGGGGGGAGCCAGGAGGTGAGTTACTCACCGCAGGATTCCTAGCCTCTGACCTGCTGTTGTAGCTATGGTATTTATATGGCAACTCCAGTTCAGTTTCTGGTCAATGGTAGCCCCTAGGATGTTGAAAGTTGGGGATTCAGTGATGGTAATGCCATTGAATGTCAAGGGGAGATGGTTAGATTATCTCTTGTTGGAGACAGTCATTGCCTGGCACTTGTGTGGCGCGAATGTTACTTGCCACTTATCAGCCCAAGCCTGGATATTGTCCAAGTCTTGCTGCATTTCTGCACGGACTGCTTCAGTATCTGAGGAGCCACGAATGGTGCTGTACATTGTGCAATCATCAGCGAACACCCCCACTTCTGACCTTATGATTGAAGGAAGGTCATTGATGAAGCAGCTGAAGGTGGTTGGGCCTGGGACACTACCTTGAGGAACTCCTGCAGTGATGTCCTGGAGCTGAGATGATTGAACTCCAACAACCACAACCATCTTCCTTTGCGCTAGGTATGACTCCATCCAGTGGAGGGTTTTCCCCCTGATTCCCATTGACGTCAGTTTTGCTAGGGCTCCTTGATGCCATACTCGGTCAAATGCTGCCTTGATGTCAAGGGCAGTCACTCTCACCTCACCTCTTGAGTTTAGCTCTTTTGTCCATGTTTGAACTAAGGCTGTAATGAGGTCAGGAGCAGAGTGGCCCTGGCAGAACCCAAACTGAGCGTCACTGAGCAGGTTATTGCTAAGCAAGTGCCGCTTGATGGCACTGTTGATGACACCTTCCATCACTTTACTGATGATTGAGAGTAGGCTGATGGGGCGGTAATTGGCTGGGTTGGACTTGTCCTGCTTTTTGTGTACAGGACATATCTGCGCAATTTTCCACATTGCCGGGCAGATGCCTGTATTGTAGCTGTATTGGAACAGCTTGGCTAGGGCTGCGGCAAGTTCTGGAGCACAGGTCTACAGTACTATTGCCGGAATATTGTCAGGGCCCATAGCCTTTGCAGTATCCAGTGCTTTCAGTCGTTTCTTGACATCACGTGGAGTGAATTGAATTGGCTGAAGTCTGGCATCTGTGATGCTGGGGACTTCAGGAGGAGGCCGAGATGGATCATCAATTCGGCACTTCTGGCTGAAGAATGTTGCAAATGCTTCAGCCTTATCTTTTGCACTGATGTGCTGGGCTCCCCCATCATTGAGGATGGGGATATTTGTGGAGCCACCTCCTCCAGTTAGTTGTATAATTGTCCACCATCATTCATGGCTGGATGTGGCAGGACTGCAGAGCTTAGATCTGATCCATTGGTTATGGGATCGCTTAGCTCTGTCTATCGCGTGCTGCTTACACAGTTTGGCACACAGATAGTCCTGTGTTTTAGCTTCACCAGATTGACACCTTATTTTGAGGTATGCCTGGTGCTGCTCCTGGCATGCCCTCCTGCTCTCTTCATTGAACCAGGGTTGGTCTCCTGGCTTGATGGTAATGGTAGAGTAGGGGATATGCTGGGCCATGAGGTTACAGTTTTGCATTGCTAGATCTGTTCGAAATCTATGCCATTTAACACGGTGGTAGTGCCACACAACACGAAGGAGGGTATCCTCAATGTGAAAGCAGGACTTCAACTTCACAAGGACTGTGCGGTGGTCACTCCCTAACAATACTGTCATGGACAGATGCATCCAGATTGGTGAGGACGAGATCAAGTATGTTTTCCCCTCTTGTTGGTTCCCTCACCACCTGCCGCATACCCAGTTTAGCAGCTATGTCCTTTCGGACTCGGCCAGCTCAGTCAGTAGTGGTGCTACCGAGCCACTCTTGGTGATGGACATTGAAGTCCCCCACCCAGAGTACATTTTGTGCCCTTGCCACCCTCAGTGCTTCTCAACTGACTCATCAGCTGAGGGAGGACATTAGGTGGTAATCGGCAGGAGGTTTCCTAGTCCATGTTTGACCTGATGGCAGGAGACTTCATGAGGTCCAGAGTCGATGTTGAGGACTCCCAGGGCAACTCCCTCCCCACTTTATACCACTATGCCGCCACCTCTGGTGGGTCTGTCCTGCCAGTGGGACAGGACTTACTCAGGGATGATGATGGCAGAATCTGGGACGTTGTCTGTAAGGTATGATTCCGTGAGTATGACTATCAGGCTGTGGCTTGACTAATCTGTGGGACAGTTCTCCCAACTTTGGCACAAGCCCCCAGATGTTAGTAAGGAGGACTTTGCAAGGTCATCATTTCCACTGCCTAGGTTGATGCCACTTGGTCCGTCCGGTTTCATTCCTTTTTATTGACATCGTAGTGGTTAGATACAACTGAGTGGCTTGCTAGGCCATTTCAGAGGGCATGTAAGAGTTAACCACATTGCTGTGGGTCTGGAGTCACATGTAGGCCAGACCAGGTAAGGACAGCAGATTTCCTTCCCTAAAGGACATTAGTGAACCAGCTGGGTTTTTACAACAATCGACAATGGTTTCATGGCCATCATTAGACTAGCTTTTAATTCCAGATTTATTAATTGAATTCAAATTCCACCTTCTGCTGTGGTGGGATTCGAACCCACGTCCCCAGAGCAATACCCTGGGTTTCTGGGTTTCTAGTCCAGTGACAATACCACTACACTACATCACCACCTCCCCTTGATTGAAGAGTTCAGATGGAAATAAAACTCCAGTTCATCATCCAGTCAACGAAATTAAAATAAATTTATTGTCGAGTCATTTTGTTTAATTCTTGGGGCCAAAATCTGTTTTTGGTGTGCTGAGTAGAATGTGGAGGGAGAGGAAGAAATTAGATTTTGTCCTGAAATACTGAAGTCTAAAATGTTAACAGCTCAGCTGTAGGCAGTCATATCACAAACATAATTAAATCAATTCCCAAAATATAGCCAAAATAACTGTCAGGCAAAGACTACCAGCAATGCCAGAAAACATTTTTAAAAATTCAGACAGGAGAACTGTCAGGCATCTGTGAAATGTATGAATCTGATAGACCCATTACTCTCTTTAATTCATAATACGCAGCTATAAAAGAAAGAATCTAAAACAACGAATTGCATTCAGGGATCATGGAGGTAATTTTAACCCTCAAAACGAGGGGCTTGTGTTGGATGAGAAGCGAAAATGTAAAAAATCTGAAATAGGAAACCAATCCACCTCAAACCCACCCACTTCCAGTTTTAATGGAGGCGAGGCAGGGTTGGGTGACCAATTCGCTCCCAGGAGGCGGGTTGGTCATTGAAAGCTTTTAAAGTGGCTGTTTATCTTAATTTTAACCGTGTTTTTATTTTTAACCAATGTTGGCCTCGGGAAACCTGGAAGTAAAAGGAGGTGAGAAGGTCTGGATCCATCAGGTGAGTGGCTTTACAGCAGGATTTCAGCAGCAAATGAGCTGAGGCAGGATGGATTCAAGCAATCTTATGGAGATGGAAATGGGCAGTATTATTGATGGCCCGGATATGTGATCGAAAGCTCAACCAGCAGTCCAATATAACATCGAGTTTCAGCCTCAGGCAGTTGCCGGGGGTGGGGGTGGGGGGAGGATCTGGGGGTGGTGGTGGGGGGGGAATGGAGTCAGTAGCTAGGGAGCAGAGTTTGTACAAAGACTTGGGTCTTTCCAATATTTAATTGGAGGAAATTTCTGCTCATCCAGCACTGGATGTCAGACGAGCAGTCTGATAATTGAGAGGTGGTGGTGAGGTAGAACTGGGTTTCGTCAACATACAAATGAAAACCTACACTGTGTCTTCAGATGTTATCGCCGATAGGCAGCATGTAGATGAGAAATAAGAGGGAAAGGCTGCAGACAGGTTGAGAAGGACGAGGAGGGAAAATTTACCTTTGTCACAGTCACATAACATGTCATTTATAACTTTGAAAAGAGTCGTTTCGATTCTGTGGCAGGGATGGAAACCTGATTGGAGGGATTCAAACATGGAGTTCCGGGAAAGATGGGCATGGATTTAGGAGGTGATAACAAGTTCAAGGATGGAGTGGAAAGTGAGGATGGAGCAATCTTTTGCAAGGACATGGTGGATTTTTGAGGAGAGGAATGATGATGGCAGATTTGAAGAAGAGCGGAACAGTACTTGAAGAGAGAACCGTTAACAATTTCAGATAACGTGGGAGCCAGAAGGAGAAGTTGGGTGGTCAACAATTTAGTCAAGGGATCGGGAGGTGAATCTCATGAATAAGATGAATTCAGAGAGGACATGAAGGGAGATAGGAGAGAAATTAGAGAACATTCTGAGTTCAGAGCCAGGGCAGGGGCGTACTGTAGAGAAAGTTTGGCCTGGTGGGCTCGGGAAAGTGAAAGAATTGGCAAAGGCAGTTGATAAGATGGTCTCAATCTCAGTGACAAAAAAGTCCCTGAGCTCCTTGCAGATTTTGTTGGAGGTGACGGTGGAGGAGACAGGAGAGAAGGATTAGAGGATGGTTTGCAGTAGAGGAAAGAAGCCAGGGATTAATGTTTCCATTCCAGGATGTTCCTGGAATAATGAGCAGTTTTGGCAAAGGTGAGTAGGACCTTTATGTGCTTTACCTTTGTGCTTTATGTGGTCCAGCCAGATCTGGTGGTAAAGCAGTTGTCTGCCATATCTGTTCAAGTCTGCATCCCTTGGACTTAAGGGAGAGGAGATGAGGACTGTACCAGGGCAAATGGTCAGGGTGACAAAGAGCAATGGTTTTAGTGGGGACTTTAACATCAAAGATGGAGGTGAGCGTATGGTTGAGCAGATCAGTAGCTACAGAAATTTCTTGGTGAACAGAGGGCCAAAGGATAGAGAGTTGGGACTTTGACAGTTGTAAGTGAATTGTGGAAGAGCTTTTTCCAGCAGTAAACACAGAAGGAAGTAGGATAGCAATGAGGAAGAGGGATACAAGTGGAAAGTGATTCAAGGAAATGAACAGAGATGGTTGAATAAGCTCTTCACTAATAGACAAAGGAATGTATTGCGAACACTCTCAGTGCTTATGCAATAATATTACCATTCATAATTTCCAGAGTTTAATAATTCATAACTTCCAGACTGAAGGCAGAAGGGCAGGTTAATAGGGTGGTGAAAAAGGCATATGGGACACTTGCCTTTATCAATCGAGGCATAGATTACAAAAGCAGGGAGGTCATGTTGGAGTTGTATAGAACTTTGGTAAGGCCACAGCTGGAGTACTGTGTGCAATTCTGGTCGCCACATTATAGGAAGGATGTGATTGCATTGGAGGGGGTGCAGAGACGATTCACCAGGTTGTTGCGTGGGATGGAACATTTAAGCTATGAAGAGAGGTTGGATAGGCTTGGGTTGTTTTCGCTGGAGCAGAGAAGATTGAGGGGTGACCTGATCGAGGTGTACAAGATTATGAGGGGCATGGACAGGGTGGATAGGGAGCAGCTGTTCCCCTTAGTCGAAGGGTCAGTTACGAGGGGTCACAAGTTTAAGGTGAAGGGCGGGAGGTTTAAGGGGGATTTGAGGAAGAACTTTTTTACCCAGAGGGTGGTGACGGTCCAGAATGCCCTGCCTGGGAGGGTGGTAGAGGCGGGTTGCCTCACATCCTTTAAAAAGTACCTGGATGAGCACTGTTCACGCGGCACAGTGGCGCAGTGGTTAGCACCGCAGCCTCACAGCTCCAGCGACCCGGGTTCAATTCTGGGCACTGCCTGTGTGGAGTTTGCAAGTTCTCCCTGTGTCAGTGTGGGTTTTCTCCGGGTGCTCCGGTTTTCTCCCACAAGCCAAAAGACTTGCAGGTTGGTAGGTAAATTGGCCATTATAAATTGCCCTAGTATAGGTAGGTGGTAGGGAAATATAGGGACAGGTGGGGATGTGGTAGGAATATGGGATTAGTGTAGGATTGGTAGAAATGGGTGGTTGATGGTCGGCACAGACTCAGTGGGTCGAAGGGCCTGTTTCAGTGCTGTATCTCTAAACTAAAGCTATAACATTTAAGGCTATGGGCCAAGTGCTGGCAAATGGGATTAGGTAGACAGGTCAGGTGTCTTTAATGCATCGGTGCAGACTCGATGGGTCGAAGTGCCTCTTCTGCACTGTATTATTCTGTGATTCTGTGATAATGGTGTATTGTCTGACAGGCACAATTTTTAGTAGCTCACCTTTCTGGCCGAATAGACCAATAGAGCATAAGAACATAGGAACATAGGAGCAGCAGTAGGCCATTACATGTTCCTGCAAAGTTGGGAGTATGAAATTATCAACACCAAAATTCACCTTACCAGCAGTCAGTTCCTTAAATTCAGTTTGCTGACAATGAATCAACTGCCTCCATTGCATGAAAAAGCAAAATCAACAATACATTCATTAAATTAAAGCAATTAACTGGATAAACAAATGCATAAAAATGGGAATTTATAAATTCTATTAGTACTCTGAGACTTAATTCATTCATATGAAATTACTTTTTTTAAAACAGTCACATGAATTCATTGATATGGAATCGCAAAAGGTTAGTAAGCAGGTACAGCACGTAATTAGGAAAGGTAACAGAATGTTGTCTTTTATCGTGAGAGGAATTGAATACAAAAGGAGGGAGTTTATGCTTCAGCTATACAGGGCATTTGGGTGGGACCACATCTGGAGTACTGTGGACAGTACTGGTCTCCTTATTTAAGGAAGGATGTATTGGAGGAAGTACAGAGAAGGTTTACTAGACTAACACCTGGAATGGGCTGCCTGTCTTATGAGGAAAGATTGGAGAGGCTAGGCTTGCATCCACTGAAATTTAGAAGAGTAAGAGGCGACTTCATTGAAACATATAAGATCCTGAGGGGTCTTGACAGTGTGGATGTGGAAAGGATGTTTCCACTTGTGGGAGAATCTCGAACTAGAGGTCACTGTTTAAAAATAAGGGGTCACCCACTTAAAACAGAGATAAGGAGAAATGCTTTCTCTCAGAGGGTCGTGAGTCTTTGGAATTCTCTTCCTCAAAAGGCGGAGGAAGCAGAGTCTTTGAATATTTTTAAGGCAGAGGTAGATGGATTCTTGATAAGCAACGGGGTGGAAGATTATCGAGGGTAGGTAGAAATGCAGAGTAATCAGTTCAGCCATGAATGTATTGAATGGCGGAGCAGGTTCGAGGGGTCGAGTGGCCTACTCCTGCTCCTAATTCGTATGTTCGGATGTTCGATTAAAATAGTAAACAAAGCAATTTCACTCAAATGGGTTAGCCATTCATATGTAAATATTGCAAAGTGCAATTTCCAGGATAAAATGTGTGCCTGCACACAGGGCACTGCCTGCAGAAGTTTACTTGTAAGATTTTTATTTTGAAATGGTAACTTTTTTCAACATTGGAAGAAATGTTCAAGTTTCCTATTTGAACGTAGCAGTAAAGGAAAACATGACTTAAATTCAATAAATAACATTTTTCACATCATGGAATTGATGGTTAATGGTTTATATCATTAGTAATTATTGTGATTGAAAACTCTAAATAATGCATGACAACATTGTATAGCTACAAGGATCCCCCACAGGATAAGCTTGTGAAGAATGGCAAATCAGGTACACATTTCTGAAAACAACAGAAATCAAAATAGAAGCAAAATACTGCAGATGTTGGAAATCTGAAATAAAAACAGAAAGTGCTGGAAATACTCAGCAAGTCTGGCAGCATCTGTGGAGAGAGAAACAGAGTTAACTTTTCAGGTCTGTGACCTTTCATCAGAACCCCGATAAAAGGTCACAGACATGAAGGTCACTTACCTTCAGGAGCGGAGAGCAGTCAGACCCATGTGGAAACGACGAGAACCGGGAGTGGATAAATTCAGCGCGAGGCTCGGGGCCTTCACTTAGCTTCAGGAGCGGAGAGCAGTCGGACCTCTTCAAACGCGCAAGAGTTTTGAAAGAAAAAGCCAACAGTGACGTCACAGGAGTGCTCCTCCTGTACAATGTGGGAAGTCAGGGACACGTCCAATGTCCAGGTGAACACGTGTGCAGGAAGTGTCTCCAGCTGCAGCTACTTGAAATCCGTGTTTCGGATCTGGAGCGGCGGCTGGAGACATTGTGGAAAGGACGGCATTACCCCTGAAATAATCAAGAGTGCCAAGCCTGCTATACTCTCAGCACTCCATGAACTGCTTTGCCTATGCTGGATGAGGGATCAGTACCACAGGATATGTGCGATGCCATTATCATCACCCACTATAAGAACAAGGGTGACCGCAGTGACTGCAACAACTACCGTGGAATCTCCCTGCTCAACATAGTGGGGAAAGCCTTCAGTGGTGTTGTTTTAAACAATTCCAGAAGCTGGCTGAGCATGTCTACCCTGAGGCACAGTGTGGCTTTCGAGCAGAGAGATCCAACATTGACATGCTGTTCTCCCTTCACCAGCTACAGGAGAAATGCCGCGAATAACAGATGCCCCTCTACGTTGCTTTCATAGATCTCACCAAAGCCTTTGACCTCGTCAGCAGACGTGGTCTCTTCAGACTACTAGCAAAGATCAGATATTCACCAAAGCTACTAAGTATCATCACCTTACTCCATGACAGTACGAAAGGCACAATTCAGCACAGCGGTGCTTCATTAGACCCCTTTCCTATCCTGAGTGGCGTGAAACAGGGCTGTGTTCTCGCACCTACACTGTTTGGGATCTTCTTCTCCCTGCTGCTCTCACATGCATTCAAGTCAGCAGAAGAAGGAATTTTTCTTCACACAGATCAGATAGCAGGTTATTCAACCTTGCCCGTCTTAGCGCGAAGTCCAAAGCACGGAAGGCCCTCATCAGGGAACTCCTCTTTGCTAACGATGCAGCATTAGCATCCCACACAGAAGAGTGTCTGCAGAGACTCATTGACAGGATTGCGACTGCCTGCAATGAATTTGGCCTAACCATCAGCCTCAAGAAAACGAACAGCATTGGACAGGAGCAAGGAGTCAGGAGGGCTAAAAGAGGTCATGAAAAGTCATTGGCAAACAGGATTAAGGAAAATCCCAAGGCTTTTTATCCGTATATAAAGAGCAAGAGGGTAACTAGGGAAAGGGTTGGCCCACTCAAGGACAGAGAAGGGAATCTATGTGTGGAGCCAGAGGAAATGGGCGAGGTACTAAATGAGTACTTTGCATCAGAATTCACCAAAGAGAAGGACTTGGTGGATGATGAGTCCAGGGAAGGGAGTGTAGATAGTCTCAGTCATCTCATTATCAAAAAGGAGGAGATGTTGGGTGTCTTGCAAAGCATTAAGGTAGATAAGTCCCCAGGGCCTGATGGGATCTACCCCAGAATACTGAGGGAGGCAAGGGAAGAAATTGCTGGGGCCTTGACAGAAATCTTTGCATCCTCATTGGCTACAGGTGAGGTCCCAGAGGACTGGAGAATAGCCAATGTTGTTCCTTTGTTGAAGAAGGGTAGCAAGGATAATCCAGGAAATTATAGGCCGGTGAGCCTTACGTCAGTGGTAGGGAAATTATTAGAGAGGATTCTGTGGGACAGCATTTACTCCCATTTGGAAACAAACAAACTTATTAATAAGAGGCAGCATGGTTTTGTGAAGGGGAGGTCGTGTCTCACTAATTTGATTGAGATTTTTGAGGAAGTGACAAAGATGAAGGAAGGGCAGTGGATGTTATCTATATGGGCGTCAGTAAAACCTTTGACAAGGTCCCTCATGGCAGACTGGTACAAAAGGTGAAGTCACATGGGATCAGCTGGCAAGATGGATACAGAACTGGCTCTGTCATAGAAGACAGGGTAGCAGTGGAAGGGTGCTTTTCTGAATGGAGGGATGTGACTAGTGGTGTTCCGCAGGGATCAGTGCTAGGACCTTTGCTCTTTGTAGTATATATAAATGATTTGGAGGAAAATGTAGCTGGTCTGATTAGTAAGTTTGCGGACGAGACAAAGGTTGGTGGAGTTGCGGAAAGTGATGAGGATTGTTAGAGGATACAGCAGGATATAGATCGGTTGGAGACTTGGGCGGAGAAATGGCAGATGGAGTTTAATCCGGACAAATGTGAGGTAATGCATTTTGGAAGATCTAATGCAGGTGGGAAGTATACAGTAAATGGCAGAACCCTTAGGAGTATTGACAGGCAGAGAGATCTGGGCGTACAGGTCCACAGGTCACTGAAAGTGGCAACGCAGGTGGATAGGGTAGTAAAGAAGGCAAACGGCATGCTTGCCTTCATCGGTCGGGGCATAGAGTATAAAAATTGGCAAGTCATGCTGCAGCTGTACAGAACTTTAGTTAGGCCACACTTAGAATATTGCGTGCAATTCTGGTCGCCACACTACCAGAAGGACGTGGAGGCTTTGGAGAGGGTACAGAAGGGGTTTACCAGGATGTTGCCTGGTCTGGAGGGCATTAGCTATGAGGAGAGGTTGGATAAACTCGGATTGTTTTCACTGGAACGACGGAGGTGGAGTGGCGACATTATAGAGGTTTACAAAGTTATGTGCGGCATGGACAGAGTGGATAGTCAGAAGCTTTTTCCCACGGTGGAAGAGTCAGTTACTAGGGGACATAGGTTTAAGGTGAGAGGGGCAAGGTTTAGAGGGGATGTGCGAGGCAAGTTCTTTACACAGAGGGTGGTGAGTGCCTGGAACTTGCTGCCAGGGGAGGTGGTGGAAGCAGGAATGATAGCGACGTTTAAGAGGCATCTTGACAAATACATGAATAGGATGGGAATAGAGGGATACGGTCCCCGGAAATGCAGAAGGTTTTAGTTTAGGCAGGCATCAAGATCGGCGCAGTCTTGGAGGGCCGAATGGCCTGTTCCTGTGCTGTACTGTTCTTTGTTCTTTGTTCTTAGTTCTTTGGACAGGACGTCAGAAATGTTCCATCCATCAATATCGGCGACCACGCTCTGGAAGCTGTTCAAGAGTTCACCTACCTGGGCTCAACTATCACCCAGTAACCTGTCTCTCGATGCAGAAATCATGGGAAATGCATCTGCTGCTATGTCTAGACTGGCCAAGAGGGTGTGGGAAAATGGCACACTGACACGGAACACAAAAGTCTGACTGTTTCAAGCCTGTGTCCTCAGTACCTTGCTCTACGGCAGCGAGGCCTGGACAATGTATGTCAGCCAAGAGCGACGTCGCAACTCATTCCATCTTCGCTGCATCTGGAGAATCCTTGGCATCAGGTGGCAGGACCATATCTCCAACGCAGGAGTCCTCGAGGCAGCCAACATCCCCAGCATATACACCCTACTGAGCCAGCAGCGCTAGAGATGGCTTGGTCATGTGAGCCGCATGGAAGATGGCAGGATCCCCAAGGAGGCATTGTAGAGGGAGCGCGTCACTGGTATCAGACCCACCGGCCGTCCATATCTCCGCTTTAAAAACGTCTGCAGCGCGACATGAAATCCTGTGACATTGGCCACAAATCGTGGGAGTCAATTGCCAGTGATCACCAGAGTTGGCGGACAGCCATAAAGGCAGGGCTAAAGAGTGGCGAGTTGAAGAAACTTAGCAGTTGGCAGGAAAAAAGACAGAAGTGCGAGGAGAGAGCCAACTGTGGAACAGCCCCAACATCCAATTTTATCTGCAGTGCCTGTGGAAGAGTCTGTCACTCTAGAATTGGCCTTTATAGCCACTTTAGGTGCTGCTCCACAAACCACTGACCACCTCTAGGCGCTTACCCATTGTCTCTCGAGACAAGGAGGCCAAAGAGGAAGTAGAAAGCAAAAGTGAAAAACGCAAGGCTGGATTGCATCTATTTTAATGCAAGGTGTCTTACCAGTAAGGCAGATGAATTGAGGGCATTGATTAGCACATGGGATTATGATATTATTGCTATCACAGAGACATGGTTGAAGGAGGGACAGGACTGGCAGCTCAGTATTCCAGGGTATAGAATCTTCAGGCATGACAGGGGAGGGGATAAAAGATGAGGTGGTATTACACTGTTGATCAAGGAGTCAATTACTGCAGTAAGGATGGATGATATCCTGGAAGGTTCCTCAAATGAAGGCATATGGGTAGATCTTAAAAACTAAAAGGGGGCAATCACTTATCTGGGAGTGTACTACAGGCCTCCAAACAATCAGGGAAAGATAGAGGAGCAGATATGTCGGTAAATCTCAGACAGGTGTAAAAATAATAGCGTAATAATATGAGGGGTATTTCAACTTCCCTCATTTCAACTGGGATAGTCTTAGTGCAAAAGGCTTAAAGGGGGCGGAATTCTTAAAATGCATACAGGAGAGCTTTTTGAGCCAGTACGTAGAAAGTCCGACAAGAGAAGGGGCAGTACTGGACCTAATCCTAGGGAATGAAGCTGGACAAGTGGTAGAAGTGTCAGTGGGGGAGCACTTCGGGGATAGTGACCATAACTCTGTCAGATGTGAGGTAGTTATGGAAAAGGACAAAGATGGACCAGAAATAAAGGTACTGAATTGGGGGAAGGCAAATTTCAATATGATAAAACAGGATCTGGCCAAAGTGGATGGGGAACAGCTACTTATAGGAAAGTCTACATCAGACCAATGGGAGTCATTCAAAGAGGAAATAGTGAGAGTTCAGAGCCAACATATACCCGTTAAGGTGAAGGGTAGGACCAACAAGTCCAAGGAACCCTGGATGTCAAGGGATATAGAGGATTGGATCGGGAAAAAAAAGGAGGCTGATGGCAGATTCAGAGCGCTGAAAACAGCAGAGGCCCTAGAGGAGTATAGTAAGTGTAGGGGGGTACTTAAAAAAGTAATTTGGAGAGCAAAGAGGGGACATGAAAAATCACTGGCAGGCAAAATAAAGGAAAATCCTAAGGCATTTTATAAGTATATTAAGGGCAAGAGGATAAGCAGGGAAAGAGTAGGGCCCATTAGGGACCAAAGTGGCAATTTGTGTGTGGAGCCGGAGGATATAGGTGAGGTTTTAGATGATAACTTTTCATCTGTGTTCACTATGGAGAAGGATGAATTAGGTGTAGAGATCAGGGAGGGGGATTGTGATATACTTTAACATATAAGTATTGAAAGGGAGGAAGTATTAGCTGTTTTAGTGGGCTTAAAAGTGGATAAATCCCCAGGCCCAGATGAGATGTATCCCAGGTTGCTATGTGAGGCAAGGGAGGAGATAGCAGGGCCCTGACACAAATTTTCAAATCCTCTCTGACCACAGCAGAGGCACCAGAGGACTGGAGGACAGCAAATGTCCATTATTCAAAAAGGGTAGCAAGGATAAACCAGGTAATTACAGGTCGGTGAGTCTAACATCAGTGGTTGAGAAACTATTGGAAAAAATTCTGAGGGACAGGATTAATCTCCACTTGGAGAGGCAGGAATTAATCAGGGATAGTCAGCATGGCTTTGTCAGGGAGAGATCATGTCTAATTAACTTGATTGAATTTTTTGAGGCGGTGACTCGATGTGTAGATGAGGGTAAAGCAGTTGATGTAGTCTACATGGACTTCAGTAAGGCTTTTGATAAGGTCCTGCATGGGAGATTAGTTAAGAAGGTAAGAGCTCATGGGATCCAGGGCAATTTGGCAAATTGGATCCAAAATTGGCTTAGTGGCAGGAGGCAGAGGGTTGTTTCTGTGAGTGGAAGCCTTTAACCAGTGGTGCACTGCAGGGATCAGTGCTGGGACTCTTGCTGTTTGTAGTGTACATTAATAATTTAGACTTGAATATAGGAGGTATGATCAGTAAGTTTGCGAATGACACGAAAATTGGTGGTGTCATAAATAGTGAGGAGGAAAACCTTAGATTACAGGATGATATAGATGGGCTGGTAAGATAGGCAGAGCAGTGGCAAACGGAATTTAATCCTGAGAAGTGTGAGGTGATGCATTTTGGCAAGACTAACAAGGCAAGGGAATATACATGGATGGTAGGACCCTAGGAAGTACAGAGGGTCAGAGGGTCCTTGGTGTCCTTGTCCATAGATCACTGAAGGCAGCAGCACAGATAGATAAGGTGGTTAGGAAGGCATATGGGATACTTGCCTTTATTAGCCGAGGCATAGAATATAAGAGCAGGGAGGTTATGATGGAGCTGTATAAAATGCTGGTTAGGCCACAGCTGGAGTACTGTGTACAGTTCTGGGTACCACACTATCGGATCTGATTGCACTGGAGAGGGTGCAGAGGAGATTCAGGATGTTGCCTGGGCTGGAGCATTTCAGCTATGAAGAGAGACTGAAAAGACTAGGGTTGTTTTCCTTGGAGCAGAGAAGGCTGAGGGGGGACATGATTGAGGTATACAAAATTATGAGGGGCATTGATAGATTAGATAGGAAGAAACTTTTTCCCTGAGCGGAGGGGTCAATAACCAGGGGGCATAGATTTAAGGTAACGGCAGGAGGTTTAGAGGGGATTTGAGGAAAAAACATTTCACCCAGAGGGTGGTTGGAATCTGGAACGCACTGCCTGAAGGGGTGGTAGAGGCAGGAGCCATCACAACATTTAAGAAGTATTTAGATGAGCACTTGAAACGCCATAGCATACAAGGCTAAGGGCCAAGTGCTGGAAGATGGGATTAGAATAGGTAGATGCTTGATGGCCGGCACAGACACGATGGGCCAAAGGGCCTGTTTATGTGATGTGTGATTCTATGACTCTATGAACTGTTAACTCTAGAAATCAAAATAGAGCAGTTTCTATATTGGATGGCCAATCCACATCGTCAATTTTATGCCCTAGTGGGCAAGTTGAAAATATATCTCTAGAGTTTTTCTATGAAGGAAAGCATTCTAATTGTTTTGTTGATGGCTGCTTTGCAGCAGTTAACCATGTTGAGCTTCAACTTAACTGGGATTCCCCGAGCTCTTTTTCAACTTTACCTTGTGTTGTTCATATTTTCTTCCTATATATAGATCTTTACACCTCTCCATCTTAAATTTCATCTGTCATTGTTCCACCCACTTAATTATTTTGTCCAATTCGTTCTGTATTTCCTGAGTTGTCTCCTTATAATCAACTGTCACAACATCCTTTTACATGGGCCTGGATTTTGCAGGCAGCAATGAAAGAATGGTGCTTGCCACCCACTACACTGACAGCTGCCCACAGAGTTTTTGCAGGCTTTAGAGTGGAAATTTGGACTAGAATTTTGCACACCCCTTTCCCCCACCCCGCCCCAGGAGCATACTGGAGGCAAGGTGGGGTGTGCTATTCCCGTCGCCTACCCACCCCCGCCCCGCCATTTTACCAGCAGCAGGTGAAGTGAGAAACGGTGCACCCCAGGCCAATTGAGGCCCTTAAGTAGCCAATTAATTGCCACTTAAGGACCTCCTCCCGTTGCTGCTGGTATCGTACCAGTGGCGGCCGGGCACCTCATCAGCTGAGGAGGCCACCCAGTAAAACCTAGAGGCCTCTTTGTGGGCTAGGGGCGTCCTCCTGATTGGGCACCCTGTGCCCCACGAAGGCCCCACCCAGCAGCATAAGCCACCCGAGCTGGAGCACCTCACCCCAGCCTCTTATTCGACCCCCACCACCCTCACCGGGGCCCAGCCAATTGTCTCCAGCAAGACCTGAAACTCCACTCACCTTTTCCGGGTCCGGTATCCCTCTCGCTCCTCTCGCTGGGTGCAGTCCCAGCAGTGGCCACCGCTCCCCGTGAGGCTGCTGGGACTGAGAAGCCGCTGGCCCTCTGATTGGCCAGCAGCTCTTGGAGGCAGGACTTCCTGCCGCAGAAGGGCGGAAGCCCTGACCAAGGCCAATGAAGGGTCTAGGCCACACAAAATCACTGCGTGACGTACAGCCCTGGCGGAGGAGGGCTCGTCCATGACTTTTCAACCGGTGGGCAGGGCCACCAACTCAACTTAAAATTCCGGCTTTGCTGTCATCAGGCATCTGATACCATAGGGTGCACTCTACCCGATGGAAATGGGTAATAGGCGGCAGTTAAAATGTTGTGGGCCACTTATGCACTCAGTTCCTGCCCCAACCTGGCCACCCACCATTTTAAATGGTCAAAAGCAGTAGGATCCTTTTTTTAATATGCAGATTGGGTTCCAATAATGTTGTCAGGGCTGACTGCCATTTTTACCTGAGGTCTGAGCAGTGGAGTACTGGTGGCTTCTCCAACAGGCCAAAATGTTTTCCAGTGCTTCAGGACAAGTACCTCTTCAGGGCCCACAAGAAAACCATAGCTCACCTTGCCCCAGGCTTCCTCACCAAAGGTGGAGGCTATTGAGCCACCTGATTTTAACGGCCAGACAGCTGCTTCCCATTGACTTCCCAGCTGTTTTGGTAGGCAAGTTGGCAAACAGCATGCAAATGAGACCAGTTATAAAAATTGGCTGAGCCTCCCTGCTGCTCCTGGTGGGACTGGTTGCTCTCTAGATACTGGGCTGGATTTTGTTCTCCCCCAAGCATCGGGTTCCATGGCAGTGGGGACCTGAAGATGGCGGATGAGGCCCACCATGGACTTTGACACCAGGAGGGCCCGGCCCAATCCTCCCGGCAGGGGTGAGGCTCCGTGGCAACCTCCGCCCCCTGACCGCTGCTGGATGATGGGACCACAATTTAAATAATCAAATGAATAAAATTAATAGATTTAAATAGACTTACCTGTGATCTTGAGGGCCTGCCATGTGGCAGGCAGCACTCCCGTGTCTTCAGATCCCTGACCGGGGAAACGAGGCACCACACTGGTGGGGTGGGGAGAGGAGGTAAGTTTGTCAGTGCGGGAGTTGTTGGGGGGGGGTGGGTGTGGGTGGGGTTAGGGGTGTGGCCGGGGTGAAATACACATGGAGGGGATGGTGGGAAGGGTTGAACCTGAAACTTTGTGCAGTTTGGTGGGGGTAGGTCAGATGTAAAAGATACATGTTTTGGGGGAGCAGGGCAAACATTGATTGTTATCAGGGGGTGGGAGGGGGGTGAGAAAGGGACGTTAGATACTATATATTTAATTTTGGGGGTGTAGGACTTTAAAAATTTAAATTGGGTTGCAGGGCTGGCTGCCCTTTAAAAAAGGCACCAGCGTCTGCGCACAGGCAGCTAACGCCATTGCCAGGGACAGACAGCCTGCCCCCTCCATGAGATTGGGGGGGAGGCGGCTCACGCCAGCTATTTAAATGAGCTGCCATGATCTTAAGCGCGGCAGCTCTGTGGTGTGCGGTCCACATGGGTGGGCTGCCATTTTTTGATCTCACCAGCTCTTAAAAGTCAGTCCTGTGTTTTGGCCCAGGAGTAAAAATCAGCCCCAAATTTCTGTTTCCAACTAATTTATTTGTTCAGGTACACCCACAGTGCTTTCAGGAAGGGAGTTCCAGGATTCTGACACTGCGACAGTGAAGGAATGGTTATATAGTTCCAGGTCAGGATGGTGTGTGATTTGGAGGGGAACTTGCAGGTGGTGGTGTTCCCATGCATCTGCTGCCCTTCTTCGTCTGGGTGGTAGAGGTCACAGTATTGGGAGGTGCTGCCGAAGGAGGCTTGGCAAGTTGCTGCAGTGCATCTTGTAAATGGTACACACTGCTGCCACTGTACATCAGTGGTGAAGGGAATGAATGTTGAAGGTGGTGAATGGGGTGACAATCAAACAGATTGCTTTGTCTTGGGTGGTGTCAAGCTTCTTGAGTGTTATCAGAGCTGCACCCATCCAGGCAAGTGGAAAGTATTACATCACACTCCTGACTTGTGCCTTTATTTTATTTAGAGATACAGCACTGAAACAGGCCCTTCGGCCCACCGAGTCTGTGCCGACTAACAACCACCCATTTATACTAACCCTACAGTACCACCTACCTATACTAGGGGCAATTTACAATGGCCAATTTACCCATCAACCTGCAAGTCTTTGGCTGTGGGAGGAAACCGGAGCACCCAGCGAAAACCCACGCAGTCATATGGAGAACTTGCAAACTCCGCAAAGGCAGTACCCAGAATCGAACCCGGTTCTCTGGAGCTGTGAGGCTGTGGTGCTAACCACTGCACCACTGTGCCGCCCAAAGATGATGGACAGGCTTTGAGGAGTCAGGAGGTGAGTTACTCACCATAGAATTCCCAGCCTCTGACCTTCTCTTTTAGCCACAGCTGGCTGGTCCAGTTCAATTTCTGGTCAATGGTAACCCCCAGGATGTTGATCGTGGAGAATTCAATGAGGGTAATGACATTGAACATCAAGGGAGATGGTTAGATTCTCTTTTGTTTGAGACGGTCATTGCCTGGCACTTGTGTGGCACGAATGTTACTTGTCACTTATCAATCCAAGCCTGGTTAATGTCCAGGTCTTGCTGCATCTGGACACAGGCTACTTCAGTATCTGAGGAGTCGCAAATGGTGCTGAACATTGTGCAATCCTCAGCGAACATCCGCACTTCTGACCTTATGATGGAGGGAAGGTCCTTGATGTAGCAGCTGAAGATGGTTGGGCCTAGGACACTACCCTGAGGAACGCCTGCAGTGGTGTCCTGGGACTGAGATGATTGACCTCCCACAACCACAGCCATCTTCCTTTGTGCTAGTTATGAGTCCAACTAACGGTCTTCCCCCCAATTCCCATGACTCCAGTTTTGCTAGGGCTCCTTGATGCCATACTCAGTCAAATGCTGCCTTGATGTCAAGGGCAGTCACTCTCACCTCACCTCTGGAGTTCAGCTCTTTTGTCCATATTTGGGCCAATGCTGTAATGAGGTCATGAGCCGAGTGGCCCTGGTGGAACCCAAACTGAATGTCAGAGAGCAGATTATTGCTGAGCATGTGCCGCTTGAGAGCACTGTCGATGACCCCTCCATCACTTTTCTGATGATTGAGAGTAGGCTGAATGGGTGGTAATTGGCCGGGTTGGATTTGTCCTGCTTTTTGTGTACATGACATATTTGGGCAATTTTCCACATTGTGGGTAGATGCCAGTGTTGTAACTGTACTGGAGCAGCTTGTCTAAGGACATGGTAGTTTTGGAGCACAAGTCTTCAGTACTATTGCGGAAATGTTGTCAGGGCCCATAGTTTTTGAATTTCTGGTACCTTCAGCCATTTCTTCATATCACATGGAGTGAATTGGATTGGCTGAAAACTGGTATTTAATGCTGGGGAACGCAAGAGGAGACCAAGACGGATCATCCACTTGGCATTTCTGGCTGAAGATGGATGCAATAGCTTCAGCCTTGTCTTTTGCACTGATGTGCTGGGCTTCCCCTTTGTTGATGATGGGGATATTTGTGGAGCTTCCTCCTCCTGTTGGTTGTTTAATTGTCCATGACTGGATGTGACAGGACTGTAGAGCTTAGATCTGATCCATTGGTTGTGAGATCACTTAGCCCTGTCTATCACATGTTGCCTCTGAATGCAAGTAGTCCTGTGTTAGTGCTTCGCCAGGCTGACATCTCATTTTGAGGTATGCCTGGTGCTACTCCTGGCATGCCCTTCTGCACTCTTCATTAAACCAGGGTTGGTCCCCCAGCTTGATGGTAGTACCAGAAATCTGTTATATGGATACATATAGTTGCTTAGAAAGAACAGGTAGACACATGAAAGCAAATAAAAACAGTCCAGAAGTATCATGTGTTTTGCAACATAGTAAAATTTCACAATAAAGTTATTGGCAGCAGAAAACACTAAATATATGGAAAATGCCTGTAACTCCAAATTAAATACAAGTCAATCTGCTTAAAATGCAGAGAACCACAATGGAAGTGACATTTTATCATTATAATAGCCATGACTATGGATCTAATCAATATAACTAATCAACAGAATATCAAAGAAATGTAGGAAATAGCGGACAGATTAATTGATAAAACAAGTCAGTCAAAGAACCAGTTGATGCAATTAATTCTTTCAATTCATTCTAATGGATAAATTTTATTTGGAGGCCGAATTAGCAAAACAGGTTAGCTAAAGAATTAACTACAAAATGACTTAATGGACCAAGTAAGACTGTGAGAAGCCAATTACAGAACTAATTTTTGAACAGTGATTGACCAGATGTTGAAAGTATCATTATCTGATTTGTATCAAACTTTCAGCTAGTCCACTGGATGACGGCTGCAGGAAAGCATTGAGAAGGTATCAATCCCTGATTAAGGAAAAGGTAAAATGAGATGAATTTGGAGGAAGAGAAAAGATGAAAATGAACATATTGGTTTCTGAAATAGGGCCTACAGGATGGAGTAAGCCGTACTGGTTAGATGACCTTTTTGGTTCTAAGGTTATGTTTTTTAAATGTTTTATATTCCAATTAGAGCAGGAGCAGGCTGAAGAATCAGTTAACAGAAAAGTGTCTAAGAACTGATCAACAGATTTGGTCAAAGAACTAATGATTACTACAAGACAGAAACTGGAGAGTAATATAGAATTGTAAGATCAATCTTAAGAACAAACCTACTGAAATACACAGTGGCGCAGTGGTTAGCACTGCAGCCTCACAGCTCCAGGAACCCGGGTTCGATTCTGGGTACTGCCTGTGTGGAGTTTGCAAGTTCTCCCTGTGTCTGCGTGGGTTTTCTCCGGGTGCTCCGGTTTCCTCCCACAAGCCAAAAGACTTGCAGGTTGATAGGTAAATTGGCCATTAAAAATTGTCACTAGTATAGGTAGGTGGTAGGGAATTATAGGGACAGGTGGGGATGTTTGGTAGGAATATGGGATTAGTGTAGGATTAGTATAAATGGGTGGTTGATGGTTGGCACAGACTCGGTGGGCCGAAGGGCCTGTTTCAGTGCTGTATATCTAATCTAATCTAAAAAAATGTTAAAAAAAAACTTTTAAATTCCATGAAATATGTTCTTAAAATGGGGTTTCAGTTTAAAGATGTCCATGAAATGGAGTCGGCAGTTACATTGAATACTGGGAAATGGCTGCAGAATCAAAACTAGTGAAAACCACGAAGAGGTATATTTAATCAAAACATTCTGTACCAATGATAGTCAGCATTAAGGACTTACTCGGGGATACCTCATTAGTGGGACATAATATGTCACGTCTTTGCTTTGTCTTTCAACACACCATTGACATATTGTTTGCCTTTGCTCCATGACCTTTTGGTCAGCTGTGTGGCCTTGTCCAATCTACACCTTCTCCTTTGTTATCTCTTGCCCCACCCCGTCTCACTTGCTTATAACCTTTGACATTTCTAATATTTGTCAGTTCCGAAGAAGGGTCACTGACCCGAAATGTTAACTCTGCTTCTCTTTCCACAGATGCTGCCAGACCTGCTGAGTATTTCCAGCATTTCTTGTTTTTATTTCAGATTTCCAGCATCCGCAGTATTTTGCTTTTATTATATGTCACGTCTTATCTGGTCCTGTGTAAGACCCTTAGTAAAAGAAAAGATTGAGAAGTTAGTGGAGTAAAAGTGGGACTTGGCAAGGTTCCCTCTAAGCTACGTGACCGTGCAGCAACCCAGAAGTTCCTGCACCAGTCAGCCCCTTTAATTTAACTCGTGGCTGTGCAAATAAATTTCAAAGGCCCCATGCACTTGAAGAAATATCCCATGCACAATCAATAAAACAGAGCTACCTTGCTTGGCACACCTAAGAATCAATGCCTCACTAACTTCAGAGTCTTTCAGGTCACTTACATGGCTGTTAAAGTGATTGACACAAAGAGACATGACCACTTCTGCCACAATTGTCACCCAGAATGGTCAATTGAATGGAAAGGGTTTTTTTTTAACTTCAGGTATCTACGTGCCCTTGTCATGCCTCTCGGTAGATTCTGTTAGATTTTCATTGTTTAGTCAGAAGAAGATTCTTTTTGTCTTCTCCAGACTTCTTCTAAAGTAATCTTTACTTCCCAGAAAGAATACCGACAGAAGTGCAAAGCATATTCAGTACAGAAAGTAAGCGGTTATTATAAGTCAAATTGTACAGTTACAGGCAGAGATAAGTGTGTCATTTAATTGTACTTACTTAATCTTAATTAGACTTATTGGAACACCTCAACCACCACCTTAATTGTTGTCAGTTTAATTCAACACAGGACAGGTAAAGGAACCTGAAATCTTCCTGATCTATATGACTTGGCATCGTGTCCCTTCATGCTCCAAACCATTGGAAGATCTAATATCATGAGATACATTGGGGGGTGGGGTTGTGGAAGGCAACGTTAAATGGTAACAAAAATGTAGTTTTTTATTTGTTGTAATGTAGGCAAAGCTAGCAAGGCCATATTTATTGCCTTTAATTGCTCTGAGGAGGTGGTGGTTGGCTGCCTCCGTCATGATTGCTTTTATAACTTGATAGTGCACTTTGGAGAGTATTAGGATTCAACTACTTACTGTGGGTCTGGAGAAAGCAGTATAAAATCTTGCATGATTGCAACTGGCAAATGAAAGAGTTAGAATAGATTGAATGCCAAATGACAGCCTTAAGCATTATCCATACAAACAGGATTTTTAACTCTTGTCAACAACTCAGCTTATTGAGTCTTTAATAGTTCCTCCTGAAAGCTTACTTCAGCTTGTATTCTCTCTTAGGTTAGATGGCGACCCATTACTGCTTTATCTTAATAGTTTCCCTAAGTTGCTGAGTCATTTCGTGTTTTCAAATTGGTCATAAAAAGCAGAGTACTCCAGGGAGAGGCGATCAGACCTGTATAGTCATGATTATTAAAACGTTGACTGAACATTATATGAAGAAGGCAACCTTTTGTTTTATCACTTGTTCATTTAAAATTTGTTATTTTTTCCAAAATATACTTTATTCATAAAAATCTGTAAAAATTACATGACAAAACAGTTCAAAACAGTACCCAGTCAACAATATGAAGAGTGCAAAGGAGATCAGTTTCCTTCAATACAGGAGCGGGTTGCCTCACAACCCTTCCGTTTCATTTTACACGCTATGTACATTTTGCAGCAAACCCATATTTCCTGGATACAGCCCGAGGGGTTTCCCATGGATCCAGCCCCTCAGTTCACCTTGGTGGGGGGGACCTTACGTAGTGGTCTTTCCCCATTGAACCTTTGCCGTGGCTGCCCCAAGCTTTAGTGCATCCATCAGCATGTAGTCCTGGACCTTGGAATGTGCCAGTCTGCAACATTCGGTCGTGGACAACTCTTTGCGCTGGAAGACCAGCAAGTTTCAGGCAGACCAAAGAGCGTCTTTCACCGAATTGATGGTCCTCCAGCAGCAGTTGATGTTTATCTTGGTGTGCGTCCCTGGGAACAGCCCGTAGAGCACAGACTCCTGTGTTACAGAGTTGCTTGAGATGAACCTCGACAAAAACCACTGCATCTCTTTCCACACCTGATTTGTAAAGACACATTCCAGAAGGAGGTGGGCAACAGTCTCGTCCCCATCACAGCCACCTCAAGGGCATTGTGCAAAGTGGGTGAGACTCTGGGCGTGCAGGAAAGATCTGACAGGGAGGGCCCTTCTCACCACCAGCCAAGTGACATCTTGGTGCTTGTTTGAAAGTTCTGGTGATGAGGCATTCTGCCAAATGACTTTGGCAGTCTGCTTGGGGAAACAGCCGACAGGATCCACCATCTCCTTTTCCCGTAGGGCCTTGAGGACATTCCGTGCAGACTACTGCTGATGGATTGGTGGTCAAAGGTGTTTTTCTGCAGAAACTTTTCCACGAAGGATAGGTGGTACGGCACGGTCCAACTGGATGGCTGGATGGAGTGTTCCGTGGCAATGTGACCAGACCCATTCTTCGCAACACCAGGGGACAGATAGAACCTCAGCACATAGTGACACTTGGTGTTTACGTACTGGGGATCTACGCACAGCTTGATGCAGCCGCACATGAAGGTAGTCATCAGGATGAGGGTGACGTTGGGTACATTTTTCCCGCCCTTATCCAGAGGTTTGAACATCGTGGCCCTCTGGACCCGATCCATTTTGGATCCCCAGATGAAGCGAAAAATGGCTTAAAATGTAAAGAGTTTGTAGAATTGGATTCAACAAAGTACAATATGATACCTGGGGTTACATTTTATTCAGGCGGCGGGCCAGAAGGTGGGGAGAAGAACACGTCTTGGCCCTCTGTCGGGCACCTGTAACTATTTAACAGCGGGGAGCCAATTAACTGGCCGCTGTTGAGGATGCTGTCCCTTTGAAGGATGAACTCCCGCCTCCAGAGCTGCTGGCCAATTGGAAGCAACTGATACTGAAAGAGGCTCTGCAGTACCAAAGAAAAGAGAAGAGTGATGAAGACCCCAGGAGAGGTAAGTGGGGTCAGGATTTTCAGAGCCTTTCAGGTAGGTCTTGGCGACGGGGTGGGGGGGGGAGGGGGGAGTGTTGGTGAGGGTGGGGGTGTGGGGGCAGCAAGCACCACTCAGTGGGGGGGGGTGCCCTGCGGGGCCCTGGATTGCCCTCAAAGGAGGGACAACCCTGACCCCACTAGGAGGCTGCCACATTTTACTAGGCTCTGTCTCCCTGCAGCAATGGGCCCCTCTGCCTTCAGCAAAATTGAGGTGGAAGTAGAAAGAGACCCTTAAGTGGCCACTAATTGGCCTGGGGCAGGAAGATCATTCTAGGTCTTCCCTGCCCTGGACAAAATGACCCACAACATTAGGAAAGGCACCCCCTGCCATTTTATTTGTCCCTTGCCTCTGTGCCCGCCTCCAACGGCAGAACAAAATTTGACCCTGATGCAATTGATTTTCAGTTTAGTGGCAAATCAACTCAACAGAATCATCCATTCTTGATCACACATGGTGAGTGCAATTTAACTTCATTGAGGCCCAAAACGGATGGTAGCATATCAGCAGCTTGTTCTACCCAATCCAATTTTACAATGAAAAAGAAGGTTGATGAGGCAGATAATAAGTGACTGATCTGCTTACACTCATTTTACACTCCCATTGAAGTTCAATTTCACCTCATTATTCCTTGCTTGAACCTCAAGATCTGATCGAGCTTGTGAAGTTACAATACAAATTACTACACACGCAGTATGTGCATGTCAACTAAATTAAAACATTGAGATTTTGACTAGTATTACAGGCAAACTATAATTGGGGACAATTTGGACTTTTGACCAGCTGGACTTTTGGGGGGCAGAGACCCCTATTATTTTTAGACCCCAGCCTTATTTAAATTTGGTAGGTGATCAGCAGGGCACCTAGAGGCTGCTGATTCGCTTTCACCTTTCCCACACTAGCGCACAAAGTCAGAATCTACCCCTGTGTGTGTTAAAATGCATGTCACAGTTATGGCTTCAGATGTCACAGACAGTGATACACATATTGATGAAATGTTCTTGTGCAACCAAATCATACAGCACTACTTTAAATTAAATACGTTGCGGTGATAACTGCACTTCAACAGTCAGCAACCTGTTTTTCAAATTTCATGTGAGGAGCCACTCTCTTCACCAAGTAGTTCTGCAAAATTCCAAAACCTCCCAGCAGGACTGCTTATCTGAAGTCATCAAAGATTCTATCTCTTCCAGTCAGCATCTCCTGTATAGATCCTACAAAGTAAGAGTTTTGTTTTACTATAGCATGTATAAACCCAAACCTTTGGCTGCTCCTCACCCAAATTTGTGACCCCGATCCGATACTGCCTTTGCCAGCTCTTTACCCTTGAGCCAGATCTCTGACCAACTTTCACTCCTGGACCAAAGCATTTCTAACTTTACTTCAGGCAGCCCAAATTGAAGGTTCTCTAATTTCCCCACACAAACAGTATAAATTCAGGACTAGGAAAGCTGACTGTCCACACAAAAGGTGGTTGGTAGAACTATAAAGGCAGGCAGGATCATCCATCATGACAGGCTAATCATTGCAGATACTGTGAGCACGGCAAAGATGCCAGATCTGCACGCTCAATACTTAAATGGATTAGTGTAGCTATATTGTGATCAGACTCTCTACTTTAGAGAAAAATAACTCAATCAAGGGAAAATCTACCCACTCTTCAGTTTCTGAAAAAAAACATGGGATTGATTTTTAAGGTAATCATTGCAATTCACGAAGTACAGCATACATCTATACATCTGAGATTCATAAAAATCCTGCAATTTTCTCTGTGGTGCCAAAGTTTGAGATCATTTCATTTCCTTTTTAATTGTAGATCAATTAAAGCCAGCCAACTTTTCAAGAGTTTGGTAATATGATTTTAGCTGGCGATTTGCAACACTGATTGGAGTCAGAAGCTACTCAGCAGTTAAAAGCAAAACTGAGCTGGGACTAGAGTGTGTATGCACAGTGATCCATTCCAAACTCAAGGGGTTCCAAAAAGAAACAGGGTGAATTTTAACTCTCGCCACTCAGTGGAAACCAGGAGGGTGGGCAAATAAAATAGATGGGCCGACTTGCCCGCCAATGTCCCACCAGGGTTCTGCTGCCTTCCATTTAAGCTTGCTCTTTTGACCACACAGTAAAGGCACCCATCAGAACTAGACAAGGCCCTTCTTTAAACATACAGGTCAGGGTCTGATAACATATTCGGGCACCAACCATTATTTTAACTGTGGCCTGAGAAGGGAAACTGCTGTGGCTTTCCTGTGAAGTAAACTCAAACTCAAGAGAATTGGAAGCAGAAGAGCCCATTCAAGGTAAGTTTTCCTGCTTTTGTGAGACCATGAAAAGCTGTTCTTCCCATCCACGTCTCGCCCGTGAATAAGGTCCAGCAATTAAAATCTCCATGGCCTCGTTCTGTCACAGGCAGGTGGGAAATTCACTGAAACCAATGTGTTCCCATACATCTGCTGGATGTTTAAAATCGCCCCTATGTTTTATTTTTATATTATTTTATATCCTTAAATTCAGTTACAGTACTCAGTGCAAAGAACAGAAAAATAACTAAATCTGTACAATTAGGGTGGCACATTGGTTAGCACCGCAGCCTCACAGCTCCAGTGACCCGGGTTTGATTCTGAGTACTGCCTGTGCAGAGTTTGCAAGTTCTCCATTTGACCGTGTAGGTTTCTGCCGGGTGCTCCGGTTTCCTCCCGCAGCCAAAGACTTGCAGGTTGATAGGTAAATTGGCCATTGTAAATTGCTCCTAGTATAGGTAGGTGGTAGGGGCATGGTGGGGATGTGGTAAGAATATGGGATTAATGTAGGATTAGTATAAATGGGTGAGTGATGGTTGGCACAGACTCGGTGGGCCGAAGGGCCTGTTTCAGTGCTGTATCTCTAAATATATAAATTAATGAACTCATCTGTCAATTGTAATAAAGTTTTTTTTTAAATCACTTCATAAAACTAACCTGACTTTTGGGACTTCATTCATTTTGTAATTTGCATCAAATTTATGAAGAAAACAGAGGTTAAAAAAAATTTGCAAAGTTTATAGCACTTATTTTAGTGAATATTGCATTCCTGCCATCTGCAAAAGTGCTGTACATGGGGAGAAGAAGTGAATCCCAAAGTTTAAAGGCATGTGTTTAACCGACTTAGATTAGCAGCTTTCATGATTACTGCACAAGCAGAAAAAGCTGATAGAAGCCAACTGTCTGATTTTTGACATAAACAATGTCATTAGGAGCTAAAATGAGTCTGCCATTTTCAGGGTAGCCATGGTGCTGGAGCTTGTGGGTTCGGTGGGTGAAGATGCCTGGGTAAGTTGCTTCAGTGCATCAGATTGATAATATTGCAGGCACAATATGCCAGTGATGGAGAGGGTGGATGTTTAAGCTAGTGGATGAGGTGCAAATCAAGTGAATTGCCTTGTCCTGGATGGCGTCAAGCATTTGCAATATTGTTGTAGCTGCACCCGTCTATGCAAGTATTCTATCCCATTCCTGACTCATGCCTTGCAGGTAGTAGACAAGCTTTTGGAAGTCAGGTGGTTAGCCACTCACTACAGAATACTCAGCCTCTGAGCTGCTCTAGTAGCCAAACCATATATATGCTTGGTCCAGTTGAGTTTCCAACCAACAGTGACGCCAGGATGTTAATAGTGATAGATTCAGTGATGGTAATGCCATTCAATGCAAAGGTGGGGTGCTTAGGATCTCTCTTGTCGGAGATGGTAATTGCCTAGCACTTGAGTGGTGCAAAGGTTCGTCATATATCAGCAAGCTAGGATCTTGTCCAGGTCTTGTTCTGCTTCGTTATCTGAGGAATTGCGACTGGAGCTATGCACTGTGCAATCATTAGCAAACAGATCCACTTCTGACCTAATGATGGAGGGAAGGTCATTGATTGATAATATTTACCCAGAATTTTCAAATAAACTTGTGGGGAAAAAATTGTGAAGCATTGACAGTTATTGGATACGGGGGAGGTTCATGTAGATTGGAAACAGGTCAATATTCAAAAAAGAATAAAACATATACATTAAACTACATACCCATTATTCTCACTTCACTTCTATGTAAAATAATGCAAAATACCTGGAGGAGAAGAAATGACTTATGCAGCTACTAACTGCAAATTAAAGAGGCACTGCTGAAGGAAATGGGGAACAAGCAACGTGACTGCTTCAAAGAAGACTCAATACCAAACGCTCTTATCAGACCTCTTCTGAAACAACACAGAGATGAGCTGTCATTTCCTCTTTCTTGCATCACGTTACATCGAGTCTACAGCACAGAAACAGGCATTTCAGTCAAACTAGTCTATGCTGGCATTTATGTTCCATACAAGCCTCCTCCCACCTTTTTACCCCTCTTCATCTAAGTCTATCAGCATATCCTTTTATTCCTTTCTCCATCGTGTGCCTATCTATCGTTCCCTTAAATGCATCTATGCTACTTGTCTCTTTTACTCCTTGTGGTACAGCACTCCACATTCCTACTTTCTTTGGGTAAAAAAGTTTCTCCTGAATTCCCTATTGGATTAGGGACTATCATATATTTATGGCCTCTAACTTTGGACTATCTCACATGTAGAAACATTTTACCTCTGTCCACCCTTTCAAACCCTTTCATTATCTTAAAGACTTTTTTTTATTTCCAAAATATACTTTATTCATAAAAATCTGTAAAAATTACATTCCCAAACAGTTTAAAACAGCATCAAGTCAAAAAATACAAACAGTGCAAAGATGATCAGTTTCCTTCAATACAATCATGAGTTGCCTCACAACCCTTCCATTTCATTGTCATGCCATATACATTTTTACATTTACAGCACACAAAATTTTCCCGATACAGTTCGAGGGGTTTCCCATGGATCCAGCCCCTCGGTTCAGCTTGTGGGGGGACCTTACACTGTGGTCTTTCCCCATTGAGCCTTTGCTGCAGCTGCCCCAAGCTTTAGTGCGTCCCTCAGCACGTAGTCCTGGACCTTGGAATGGGCCAGTCTGCAACATTCGGTGGTGGACAACTCTTTGCGCTGAAAGACCAGCAAGTTTCGGGCAGACCAAAGGGCGTCTTTCACCGAATTGATAGTCCTCCAGCAGCAGTTGATGTTTGTCTCGGTGTGCGTCCCTGGGAACAGCCCGTAGAGCACAGACTCCTGTGTTACAGAGCTGCTTGGGATGAACCTCGACAAAAACCACTGCATCTCTTTCCACACCTGCTTTGCGAAGACACATTCCAGGAGGAGGTGGGCAACCGTCTCTTCCCCACCACAGCCACCGCGGGGGCATTGTGAGGAGGGGGCGAGACTTCAGGTGTGCATGAAGGATCTGACGGGGAGGGCCCTTCTCACCACCAGCCAAGCTACGTCTTGGTGCTTGTTTGAAAGTTCTGGTGATGAGGCATTCCGCCAAATGACTTTGACGGTCTGCTCGGGGAACCATCCGACAGGATCCACCGTCTCCTTTTCCCGTAGGGCCTTGAGGACATTCCGTGCAGACCACTGCCTGATCGACTGGTGGTCAAAGGTGTTTTCCCGCGGAAGCTGCTCCATGAAGGATAGGTGGTACGACACGGCCCAACTGCATGGAGCGTTCCGCGGCAATGTGACCAGGCCCATCCTTCACAACACCGGGGACAGATAGAACCTCAGCATGTAGTGACACTTGGAGTTTGCGTACTGGAGATCTACACACAGCTTGATGCAGCCGCACACGAAGGTGGTCATCAGGATTATCTTAAAGACCTCTATTTGGTTACCTTTCAGCTTTCTCTTTTCTCGAGAAAAGAATCTCAGCCTGTTTTGCCTTTCCTGATAAGCATATCCTCTCAGTTCTGGTATCATTCTGGTAAATCTATGTTTTTTGCACCTTCTCCAATGCCTCTATATTCTGTTTATAATATGGAGGCCAGAACTGTGCACAGTACTCCAAGTATGTTCTAACTTTTAGCTTTGGTTGCAGCAGCTTTGACAGAAGCGGAGGTACGGAGCGAACTTGCAGCTGGGAGGTCAGTTTCAGTGTAAGTTAAAAGTTAATTCCCTTTTGTTTTCGGAGGACCAGGGGACTGCTGGGTAAGTAAAAACTATATATTTGGGCGGTTTAAATTCACTTTCTTTTAGTTTTGGTTGCAGCAGCTTTGACAGAAGCAGAGGTACGGAGCGAACTTGCAGCTGGGAGGTCAGTTTCAGTGTAAGTTAAAAGTTATTTCCCTTTTGTTTTCGGAGGACCAGGGGACTGCTGGGTAAGTAAAAACTATATATTTGGGCGGTTTAAATTCACTTTCTTTTAGTTTTGGTTGCAGCAGCTTTGACAGAAGCGGAGGTACGGAGCGAACTTGCAGCTGGGAGGTCAGTTTCAGTGTAAGTTAAAAGTTATTTCCCTTTTGTTTTCGGAGGACCAGGGGACTGCTGGGTAAGTAAAAACTATATATTTGGGCGGTTTAAATTCACTTTCTTTTAGTTTTGGTTGCAGCAGCTTTGACAGAAGCGGAGGTACGGAGCGAACTTGCAGCTGGGAGGTCAGTTTCAGTGTAAGTTAAAAGTTAATTCCCTTTTGTTTTCGGAGGACCAGGGGACTGCTGGGTAAGTAAAAACTATATATTTGGGCGGTGGCTGTACCCGAGCCACTACACGTGTAGTGTCTCCCACCCACACTCCTCCTCTAACCAAAAAAAAAGGACTCTGGTGTGTTGATAAGGTAAGCTTTTTATTTAAAAGTTCTGTCCGTCGGATTGCTAAGCTAACAAGTTTTGACTTTTTTTTTTTGGTTTTTCAGTAGATTTGTTGGGAATTTAGAACAGTGGGAATGGAGGTTAAGGCAGTTGTATGTTCCTCCTGCAGAATGTGGGAGGTAAGGGTCGCCAAGAGTGTCCCTGCTGACTGCATCTGCGGGAAGTGCACCCAACTCCAGCTCCTCGAAAACCGCGTTAGGGAACTGGAGCTGGAGCTGGATGAACTTTGGATCATTCGGGAGGCGGAGGGGGCTATTGAGAGGAGTTATGGGGAGGTAGTCACATCTCAGGTAAAAGAAGTAGGTAGATGGGTTACCATCAGGGGAAGGAGAGGGAAACAGCAGGCAGTGCAGGGATCCCCTGTGGCCGTTTCCCTCAACAACAGGTATACCATTTTGGATACTGTTGCGGGGGACGACTTACCAGGGGTAAGCAATGGGGTACAGGTCTCTGGCACAGAGTCTATCCCTGTTGCTCAGAAGGGAAGGGGGAAGAGGAGCAGAGCATTAGTCATTGGGGACTCCATAGTTAGGGGAACAGATAGGAGGTTCTGTGGGAACGAGAGAGACTCACGGTTGGTGTGTTGCCTCCCAGGTGCCAGGGTTCGTGATGTCTCGGATCGTGTTTTTGGGATCCTTAAGGGGGAGGGGGAGCAGCCCCAAGTCGTGGTCCACATAGGCACCAACGACATAGGTAGGAAGAGAGATGGGGATTTAAGGCAGAAATTCAGGGAGCTCGGGTGGAAGCTTAGAGCGAGAACAAACAGAGTTGTTATCTCTGGGTTGTTGCCCGTGCCACGTGATAGCGAAGCGAGGAATAGGGAGAGAGAGGAGTTGAACACGTGGCTGCAGGGATGGTGTAGGAGGGAGGGTTTTGGTTTCCTGGATAATTGGGGCTCTTTCTGGGGTAGGTGGGACCTCTACAAACAGGATGGTCTTCACCTGAACCAGAGGGGTACCAATATCCTTGGGGGGAGATTTGCTAGTGCTCTTCGGGGGGGTTTAAACTAATTCAGCAGGGGAATGGGAACCTAAATTGTAGTTCCAGTGTACAGGATGATGAGAGTAGTGAGGTCAGGGATAAGGTTACAAGGATGCAAGAGGGCACTGGCAAGCAAGAACTTGGTTTAAAGTGTGTCTACTTCAACGCCAGGAGCATCCGGAATAAGGTGGGTGAGCTTGCAGCATGGGTTGGTACCTGGGATCTCGATGTTGTGGCCATTTCGGAGACATGGGTAGAGCAGGGGCAGGAATGGATGTTGCAGGTTCTGGGATTTAGATGTTTCAGTAAGAACAGAGAAGATGGTAAAAGAGGGGGGGGTGTGGCATTGTTAATCAAGGAGAGTATTACAGCGGCAGAAAGGACGTTTGAGGACTCGTCTACTGAGGTAGTATGGGCCGAGGTTAGAAACAGGAGAGGAGAGGTCACCCTGTTGGGAGTTTTCTATAGACCTCCGAATAGTTCCAGAGATGTAGAGGAAAGGATAGCGAAGATGATTCTCGACAGGAGCGAGAGTAACAGGGTAGTTGTTATGGGGGACTTTAACTTTCCAAATATTGACTGGAAATACTATAGTTCGAGTACTTTAGATGGGTCAGTTATTGTCCAGTGTGTGCAGGAGGGTTTTCTGACACAGTATGTAGACAGGCCAACCAAGGGCGATGCCACATTGGATTTGGTACTGGGTAATGAACCCGGCCAGGTGTTAGATTTAGATGTAGGTGAGCACTTTGGTGATAGTGATCACAATTCGGTTAGGTTTACCTTAGCGATGGGCAGGGACAGGTATATACCGCAGGGCAAGAATTATAGCTGGGGGAAAGGAAATTATGATGCGATTAGGCAAGATTTAGGATGCGTAGGATGGGGAAGGAAACTGCAGGGGATGGGCACAATCGAAATGTGGAGCTTATTCAAGGAGCAGCTACTGCGTGTCCTTGATAAGTATGTACCTGTGAGGCAGGGAGGAAGTTGTCGAGCGAGGGAGCCGTGGTTTACTAAAGAGGTTGAAGCGCTTGTCAAGAGGAAGAAGAAGGCTTATGTTAGGATGAGACGTGAAGGCTCAGTTAGGGCGCTTGAGAGTTACAAGCTAGCCAGGAAGGATCTAAAGGGAGAGCTAAGAAGAGCAAGGAGAGGACACGAGAAGTCATTGGCGGATAAGATCAAGGAAAACCCTAAGGCTTTCTATAGGTATATCAGGAATAAAAGAATGACTAGAGTTAGATTAGGGCCAATCAAGGATAGTAGTGGGAAGTTGTGTGTGGAATCAGAGGAGATAGGGGAAGCGTTAAATGAATATTTTTCGTCAGTATTTACAGTAGAGAAAGAAAATGTTGTCGAGGAGAATACTGAGATTCAGACTACTAGGCTAGATGGGATTGAGGTTCACAAGGAGGAGGTGTTAGCAATTTTGGAAAGTGTGAAAATAGATAAGTCCTCTGGGCCAGATGGGATTTATCCTAGGATTCTCTGGGAAGCCAGGGAGGAGATTGCAGAGCCTTTGTCCTTGATCTTTATGTCGTCATTGTCGACAGGAATAGTGCCGGAAGACTGGAGGATAGTAAATGTTGTCCCCTTGTTCAAGAAGGGGAGTAGAGACAGCCCTGGTAATTATAGACCTGTGAGCCTTACTTTGGTTGTGGGTAAAATGTTGGAAAAGTTTATAAGAGACAGGATTTATAATCATCTTGAAAAGAATAAGTTCATTAGCGATAGTCAGCACGGTTTTGTGAAGGGTAGGTCGTGCCTCACAAACCTTATTGAGTTTTTCGAGAAGGTGACCAAACAGGTGGATGAGGGTAAAGCAGTGGATGTGGTATATATGGATTTCAGTAAGGCGTTTGATAAGGTTCCCCACGGTAGGCTATTGCAGAAAATACGGAAGTATGGGGTTGAAGGTGATTTAGAGCTTTGGATCAGAAATTGGCTAGCTGAAAGAAGACAGAGGGTGGTGGTTGATGGCAAATGTTCATCCTGGAGTTTAGTTACTAGTGGTGTACCGCAAGGATCTGTTTTGGGGCCACTGCTGTTTGTCATTTTTATAAATGACCTGGAAGAGTGTGTAGAAGGGTAGGTTAGTAAATTTGCGGATGACACGAAAGTCGGTGGAGTTGTGGATAGTGCCAAAGGATGTTGTAGGGTACAGAGGGATATAGATAGGCTGCAGAGCTGGGCTGAGAGATGGCAAATGGAGTTTAATGCGGAAAAGTGTGAGGTGATTCACTTTGGAAGGAGTAACAGGAATGCAGAGTACTGGGCTAATGGGAAGATTCTTGGTAGTGTAGATGAACAGAGAGATCTTGGTGTCCAGGTACATAAATCCCTGAAAGTTGCTACCCAGGTTAATAGGGCTGTTAAGAAGGCATATGGTGTGTTAGCTTTTATTAGTAGGGGGATCGAGTTTCGGAGCCACGAGGTCATGCTGCAGCTGTACAAAACTCTGGTGAGGCCGCACCTGGAGTATTGCGTGCAGTTCTGGTCACCGCATTATCGGAAGGATGTGGAACCTTTGGAAAGGGTGCAGAGGAGATTTACTAGGATGTTGCCTGGTATGGAGGGAAGGTCTTACGAGGAAAGGCTGAGGGACTTGAGGTTGTTTTCGTTGGAGAGAAGGAGGAGGAGATTAATAGAGACATATAAGATAATCAGAGGATTAGATAGGGTGGATAGTGAGAGTCTTTTTCCTCGGATGGTGATGGCAAAGACGAGGGGACATAGCTTTAAGTTGAGGGGTGATAGATATAGGACAGATGTTAGAGGTAGTTTCTTTACTCAGAGAGTAGTAGGGGCGTGGAACGCCCTGCCTGCAACAGTAGTAGACTCGCCAACTTTAAGGGCATTTAAGTGGTCATTAGATAGACATATGGATGAAAATGGAATAGTGTAGGTCAGATGGTTTCACAGGTCGGCGCAACATCGAGGGCCGAAGGGCCTGTACTGCGCTGTAATGTTCTAATTCTAATTCTAAGGTTTGACACAAGATTAAAATAACCTCACTGCTTGACAATTCTATCCCTCTGGAGATGAATCCTAGTGATTGGTTTGCTTTTTTTTAAATGGCCTTGTTAATCTGCTTTGCTATTTTTAGTGATTTGTGTATCTGTACTACAGATTTATTTTCTCCTTTACCCAATTCAGACTCTTCGGGCAGAATCTTCTCACCTTCGAGCAAACTAATTATCTTCCTGTCTCTGGGCTTTCTGACCAATTAGGGAGGTCAGGGGAGATGATGTCAGAAAAGCTCAGCAGCACATGGACTTTTGAGGCTGCAGCAAACACAGGAGTGGAGAGGAGATCTGGGAAGGTTGCTGCCCCGGGTGTCAATCTTACCTGGAGGCCCTGCTGCAGGATCTGAGGGACTGTAGTGAGGTAATCGTTTTCAAGGATAGGAGGAAGACCACAGTCTCTCCATCCAAGCAGGCATGGACAGAAGTGCGGGAGGAAGTCAGCAGCAGAAGTGAGGTCCCTCCAGCTTATGGACAGTGCACCAAGAGGACCCACGACCTCTGGAGCACGTCAGCTGAGTGGCTTAACACTTTCAGGTGCCAAGCCCCTAATTCTGACTTGCCCAGCATACTTCTGCAAGCACTCTTCAGGACAAACACAACTTGCATCTCCACTTATTCCTCCCTCTCCAGTTATCTCACATCCCCATCTGAACAGACAACACTCACACTCACTCTCAGCCTATTACCCTCTCACACCAATGCCTCGCAGTCAACCACCACAAATGGTGTCCTACCTTCCTCTGTACGCAAGCCATTACAAACACTCACACCTCTCTGCTTTCTCTCCTTGCAGGAGCGAGCACACCACTTGGCGAAAGGCAGAAACCTAGGGGCGGGAGAGGGGGGTGCCCCCAGTGACAGCCACCTTGCGGCCACTGGCAATACATACCTACCTGCTCCACTGGGAAGGAGGTCTTGTTCCAGGGGGCTGCAGATATCAGCAGTGTTATGGCCAGGTGAGAAGTGATAGAATGGCTCCCCTCTCTTTCTGCCTCTTGATTGACCACAGCAGGTATTTTTTAAAAGAATTTGCTTGTCAATTTAGTGAGCATCTAACTGTTTAAGTGCTGTGACTGTAAAAGAAACACACAGACAGGTTTTCTTATAAGGCTTTAAAGGAAAATGAAAGTGTGTTTATTGTTTTTCATACCGGATAAATAATAAAAGAAAAGCTCCAACTCACATTCACACATGCATCCCAGAGATTCACACACACACACAAATAGGTTACAAGGAGGGAGAGTAGGTTAATTTGTTTGAGTGTCCAAAAGAAAGTCAATCATAGATGAATTCTATAGGTTGATGTGTTGGATGGGTTCAGGCCATGTTCAGTGATTTTTCTGGATTCTGCGCAGAGACAGTTTACAGTGTTGACAGAGAATCTCTGTCTTTTCCTCTGAAGTCAGCAGCTGCTTGGTCTAAGTTTAAGATGCTGTCTGCAGTGTTTGGCTGGTCATATACAGGGAGGGCACACACCTGAGAGAGGGAGGGGGACCACAAGTTTTCTTCTCACTGTTACCCATTCATGGTTTGTCTTGATTCGGATTCACTCTGGAGAAGCAGTCTCTTTCTAACACAAAGGGTTAACTTGCTACCACATGACCTGTATTTACAATCTAGCCAGTTACCAAATATGGTCACAGCAAGCTGGGAAACCCTCATTCTGCCAATCTTCACCAAAGGACCTATCCTTTGTCTATATGTCTGAATGTCTGTGAGTAGTTTAGGTAATGGGTCATTCATACTTGTCTAAGCTGATTTTTCTAATGGTTCACTTCCAGACAGCCTGGCTCCTTTCTGACAACTTTGTAATTTGCAAGGTGAAGTTATGTAAATGTTTGGCCATTTTATGAACTGCTGTTTAGGCCACTTAAAATACTGTTTGTCAGTCTTTTTAAAACTTGTCCTGTTGTTTCAGTCCACTCAATAAAGAAAGTAATTTTTGGTTTTATAACAGCAGTGACCTACCGTGACCACCTGAGGCATTAGTGCTCAGATGTCGAGAGAGCTGATCCTCTGCCTGTAAACCCTGTGTTGGGGGTCTCACCACCTTCCAGCTGGATCCTGGTGTCCATCCCATCTGCCCTGTGGAGGGCATGTGGTTGAGGAGAAGGCAGCCGGTGCTGCTGCTGGTGCTGTTGGTGGTGGTGTGGTTTCTGCCCTTGCCCCTCATCAGAGGTGGAAAATGAACCTGAACGAGCTGCTCCCATGCCATGGTGAAGATTGGCAGCAGGGAAGTACAGCTGAAGGTGAATGAAGCGCTAGACAGGTGAAGCGCCTTCCAAGAAATTAGCAATCACCTGTCAAGCAGCGAAAACACTTAGACAGAAGTGCTCTGAACAGCAGTCTGTCAATGATCATGGCGGAACTCTTCAGTGTAGCTGATCAAAGCCTCCAAAACTTATCAGTTTCACTGAAGAAGTTGCTCCCACTATGCACTTGCATCAATGACTCTGACAAGTTGAAGTCACAGCATGGAATCCATGCCCTGTTATGAAAGAAGGATTCCATGATTAAAAAAGTTCTTAATTGCCTTTTAAACTATCTCAATTGCTTCCCCTCCAGACCACATGGGTTCCCCACTGCACTCTCAACCTGCCCCGTGCAAAGCTGCAAGATTCCATCAGGATCCTGACCCGATGTCAATTGCAGGGATGTTACTATCCCACTCTCTCCAGAACTAGTCGCCATCTGGTTGGGAAAGTTCTGCCCTTGAGCTCTGATATTGAGAGAGGCAGGTTGTGTAGGCGGGAGGCCATATGTTCAGGGTCCAGTTTGCTCTGCATGCTGTGGAGTTTTAACTCCAAAAAAGAAAGAAAGACTTGCATTTATATAGCGCCTTTCATGACCACAGGCCCTCCCAAAGTGCTTTACAACCAATTACATACTTTTGAAGTGTAATCACTGTTGTAATGTAGGAAATGGGGCAGCCAATTTGCACACAGACTCCCACAAACAGCAATGTGACAATGACCAGTTAGTCTGTTTTTTGTGATGTTGATTGAGGGATAAATATTGGCCAGTACAATGGGGATAACTCCCCTGCTCATCTTCAAAATAATGCCATAGGGCCTTTTACGTCCACCTGAGAAGATAGACAGGGACTCGGTCTAATGTCTCTTCCATCTTTCAGATGACACATTAACTCCACAGCATATGCCCTTCTTTGTTGATAGTAATCCTACCTGGAAGTCAGTCTGCTTGACAGGCTTGGCTTCCAGTTGGGAAGGGAGCATTCTGCAGCGGTCCACACCTGCTTATAAGGAGCCTGCAGGTGGGGAGATGCAACCCCGGTTGGGAGGGCCTGATCCCTGATGCTGGGAAGGTTCCAATCTGGGGACGGTTTGATGGCAATCCCCAATTGATTGGTGGTCTGATTGGGTAAGCTGGGGTCATTCCAAGGTAAGAATGAAATCTTGGGGAGAGCTGGAGGAAGTACTCCTGCTCTTCTTGGCCCACAAGCCGTGTTATAGATCTCTACTCAGCTCCCTTAGCTGTACCACTTTTGTACCAGGAAAAAGGTTGAACTTTGGACTTCTTGGCTCTCAACTTTCTGAGTCCCCAGCATGTGGGTGGAAAAGTAGCAGGGCTAAATTTCTGCCCACTAATAGCCAAGGATGCTGACCCCTCCCCTTGTGAGAAATCCTGGGCTACTTTGACAGAAATAGCATTCCTTTTTCTTGAAATGTAGTCGGAGATTAGACTGTCCACGTAAGGACTAAATTAAAAGGTTAGCTCTAATGTCCTTACAAGGAGTTTTAGGTAGCTGGCTACAATTGAAATCAGAAGCTCGCTGTGTGATGAATCACTGGCAGTTTGGTGTCCCATCATTTTGTCATGTAGTTTATGGCTCTCCAGAAAGAAACTGATTGGAATTTTGATACTTGACAAAATTTATTGAGGAGTACTGGTCTGAATGGTCTGCAGCACATGAGGCTATTGTTTGGCAACCTTTTGTAAATAGCAAATATTCAATCTGACTTTTATAAACTACTGTGAACCTAATTGCTGCTTTTGTGATTGTCTGTTGGAAGCAATGAGTAAAACTCTGATTCAAGCCTCGATTGGTGGTCTGATTGGGGAGGATGGGGTCAATCCAAGGTAAGAATGAAAGCTTGGGGAGGGCTGGGGGAAGTACTCCTGCTCCTCTTGGCCCACAAGCAGTGCTATAGATCTCTACTCAGCTCCTTTAGCTGTTCCTGATTCAAAATTCACAAGCCTATGTGGAAAGCTGCAGAAGTAATATTTTTATTTATTTGACTTGTGCCAGCTTTCTTGACTTGCGCATTTGTATATATCAAATTGTTCTCATTTTTACCAAAATAACACTGGTTTTCTGTGTAAAATAAGTGGTTGGATTCCTGTTTCCTCCAGTTTGTGTGAGGAAGTAAAATTGAACAGATTTTTGAAAAGTTAGGAAATGTTATTTTTGTTAGATATTCTTGCTATTTGATAAATGTTTTTAGCTGATATAAACAATTACTTACTCTTTAACCATTTATTCAGTGTATAATTATTTGAAACTAATGAATCACTTCAAGAGCATGATGTTATGTTTGACATTACATTTACAGGCAATCAATTTATATTCCACAGATTAAGAACATAAACACTGCCATTAACAGCTGCTTAGAATGTTAGCTCTTACTGCTGTCAGAGAACTGAACAGCACATATCCCATTTGGTCACTGTTTTGCTTCTCTGTTAACAAAGCATGAATACAAAGATGACATCCATCAATTAAAAATCCAGTTCAATGAAATTCAACCAGATGGGTCGATCACTTTAGGATTTCTATTCATTCATTTTATTATACCAGTGCATCAAAGAACAAAAGTAAGCCAATTAACTAAATTGGACGGCACAGTGGCGCAGTGGTTAGCACCGCAGTCTCACAGCTCCAAGGACCCGGGTTCGATTCTGGGTGCTGCCTGTGTGGAGTTTGCAAGTTCTCCCTGTGTCTGTGTGGGTTTTCTCCGGGTGCTCCGGTTTCCTCCCGCAAGCCAAAAGACTTGCAGGTTGATAGGTAAATTGGCCATTATAAATTGTCACTAGTATAGGTAGGTGGTAGGGAAATATAGGGACAGGTGGGGATGTTTGGTAGAAATATGGGATTAGTGTAGGATTAGTATAAATGGGTGGTTGATGTTCGGCATAGACTCAGTGGGCCGAAGGGCCTGTTTCAGTGCTGTATCTCTAATCTAATCAATTAAATCTTCAACATTCCAGTCTAGGTAGGGTTAAGTCTTCACTGTAACTAAATATAAGGATTAATAGAGGGAGACAGATCAGTAGTCTTTTAGAACACAAGTCATCTTGACACATGAATTGTTACACTGATTATTCACACCGCTTGCTTAAATACTGGGTTGTGTAATTAGTTAGAAATGAACAATTATTTCTATAAATTGTAACTCATTCCAAGCATAATTGTACTCACCAACTAGCCTGTGGCAAGTGACTTTTCCATTTTGGCAAGTTAACATGCCAAATTACCAATTTGTAAATAGCATTAGTGTTTGTAACATGCCATCCCTGGTCATTTATTGTTTGTGCTTTTTTTTTCCTGTTGCATATTATCCTAGATAGCCTATTACAGTTCTTTCCTACCCTAATCACTAGCATCTTGCATTATTTATGTGCTCTGTTTTTAGTCTTTACACAACTTATTCTGGGCCTTTTGCTAGGTTTTCACACTCATATAGCACATATGGTCTCCATCTGTCGTTTTCTGCCACATAAGTATTTCTTCTTCTTCTTTGGCCTCCTCGTCTCGGGAGACAACGGGTAAGCACCTGGAGGTGGTCAGTGGTTTGTGGAGCAGCGCCTGGAGTGGCTATAAAAGCCAATACTACAGTGACAGACTCTTCCACAGGTGCTGCAGAAAAAATTGGTTGTCGGGGCTGTTACACAGTTGGCTCTCCCCTTGCGCATCTGTCTTTTTTCCTGCCAACTGCTAAGTCTCTTCGACTCGCCACACTTTAGCCCCGCCTTTATGGCTGCCCGCCAGCTCCGGCGATCGCTGGCAACTGACTCCCACGACTTGTGATCCATGTCACAGGACTTCATGTCACGTTTGCAGACGTCTTTAAAGCGGAGACATGGACGGCCGGTAGGTCTGATACCAGTGGCGAGCTCGCTGTACAATGTGTCCTTGGGGATCCTGTCATCTTCCATGCGGCTCACATGGCCAAGCCATCTCAAGCGCCGCTGACTCAGTAGTGTGTATAAGCTGGGGATGTTGGCCGCCTTGAGCACTTCTGTGTTGGAGATACGGTCCTGCCACCTGATGCCAAGTATTCTCTGGAGGCAGCGAAAATGGAATGAATTGAGACATTGCTTTTGGCTGACGTACGTTGTCCAGGCCTCGCTGCCGTAGAGCAAGGTACTGAGGACACAGGCTTGATACACTCGGACTTTTGTGTTCCGTGTCAGTGCGCCATTTTCCCACACTTTCTTGGCCAGTCTAGACATAGCAGAGGAAGCCTTTCCCATGCGCTTGTTGATTTCTGCATCAAGAGACAGGTTACTGGTGATAGTTGAGCCTAGGTAGGTGAACTCTTGAACCACTTCCAGAGTGTGGTCGCTGATATTGATGGATGGAGCATTTCTGACGTCCTGTCCCATGATGTTCGTTTTTTTGAGGCTGATGGTTAGGCCAAATTCGTTGCAGGCAGCCGCAAACCTGTCGATGAGTCTCTGCAGACACTCTTCAGTGTGAGATGTTAATGCAGCATCGTCAGCAAAGAGGAGTTCCCTGATGAGGACTTTCTGTACTTTGGTCTTCGCTCTTAGGCGGGCAAGGTTGAACAACCTGCCACCTGATCTTGTGTGGAGGAAAATTCCTTCTTCTTCTGAAGACTTGAGCGCGTGTGAGAGCAGCAAGGAAAAGAAAATCCCAAACAGTGTAGGTGCGAGAACACAGCCCTGTTTCACGCCACTCAGGATAGGGAAGGGGTCTGATGAGGCATCGCTATGCTGAATTGTGCCTTTCATATTGTCATGGAATGAGGTGATGATACTTCGTAGCTTTGGTGGACATCCGATCTTTTCTAGTAGTCTGAAGAGACCACGTCTGCTGACGAGGTCAAAGGCTTTGGTGAGATCAATGAAAGCAACATCGAGGGGCATCTGTTGTTCGCGGCATTTCTCTGACGAAGGGAGAACAGCATGTCAATGATCGATCTCTCTGCTCGAAAGCCACACTGTGCCTCAGGGTAGACACGCTCGGCCAGCTTCTGGAGCCTGTTTAAAGCGACTCGAGCGAAGACTTTCCCCACTATGCTGAGCAGGGAGATTCCACGGTAGTTGTTGCAGTCACCACGGTCACCTTTGTTTTTATAGAGGGTGATGCTATTGGCATCGCGCATGTCCTGTGGTACTGCTCCCACGTCCCAGCACAGGCAAAGCAGTTCGTAGAGTGCTGAGAGTATGGCAGGCTTAGCACTCTTGATTATTTCAGGGGTAATGCCGTCCTTCCCAGGGGCTTTTCCGCTGGCTAGAGAATCAATGGCATCACTGAGTTCCGATTTTGTTGGCTGTACGTCCAGCTCATCCATGACTGGCAGAGACTGGGCTGCATTGAGGGTGGTCTCAGTGACAACATTCTCCCTGGAGTACAGTTCTAGGTAGCGCTCAACCTAGCGGTCCATTTGCTTGCGTTGGTCAGTGATTGTGTCCCCTGATTTAGATTTGAAGGGGAGCCATCTTCTTGATGGTTGGCCCAAAAGCTCTCTTAATGCCATCATACAATCCTCTGATGTTTCCGGTGTCTGAGGCCAGCTGAATATGACTGCATAGGTGTTGCCAGTAGTCATTTGCGCAGCGCCTGGCTGTTCTTTGTGCATCGCTTCTGGCTGCTTTAAGTGCTATGGATGTTAACTCGCTGGGGGCTTTTTTGTAGTTCAGCAGTGCAATGCACTTAGCGGCTGTGACAGGTTCCAGCTCTTCAAAGTGAGAATGAAACCAGTCTGCATTCCGCTTCACATGTCTGCCACATAAGTATTTATACCCCATTAAACCCCCCTCCCCCCCCACCAAAAAGCTATTCATCTCACCACAATGACAAAAGCTCTAAGTTCTATCCAACAGTTTCTTTTTCTTTGCATTCATTTTTTGCACTCTAAGCCAGATGAATGAACTGACATATTTATATTATTCAGGTGGCCTGTTTGCTACTTTAAAATTATGACAAGCATGATATGACAGGAACAAAAAACATAGCCATTCAACAAAATAACATGCTTCCAAGTTGTACATTTTTAATCCATGCCTTCCTGATCTTCTGTAGTAACCCTCAAATTTCAATACAAGATCGCATTTTCCCTGCTTTTCTGAAACCAGCTATCATCTAGCACCTTCAGTCCTTCTTCATTACTACAGAACACAATTAGTGTTCTCTATCATAAGGTACATTATTCACAAAGCCAACCTTTATTCTCACTAACAGCATGTGTAAACCAAGGTGAGTGCCATACAGTTTCTAATACAAGCACTACATCAACTTGCCTTTAACATGGAGAAAGGTCCCAAAGTGATAAAGAAGAAAGTACTTGCATTAATCTGGCACCTTTATGACCTCAAGGTGTCACAAAGTATTTCACAGCCAATGAATTGTTTTTGAAGTGTAGTCACTATTCTAATGTAGGGAAACACAGCAGACAATTGTCACATAGCATGGTCCAGAAACAGCAATGAGATAAATGACCAGTTCTTGCTGATGTTGGTTGAGGGATAAATGTTGGCCAAGGCTCCAGGAGAACGTACCTGCTCTTCTGTAAAAATACCATGGGATCTTTTACTTTCACCTGAGAGAACAATTGAGGCCTCAGTTTAACATCTCCGTTAAAAGAAGGCACCTTTGACAGGGTAGCACTGGAGTATCAGTCAAGGTTATGTGCTCAAGTTTCTGGAGTGGGGCTGGAACTGACAACTACCTGACTCAAACAAGAATTCTACCACTGAGCCAAGACTGACACCTACTTAATGTCAACAAGAGGTTGTACATGTAGGTATAAGGAAACAGGCCATTGAGCCAGGAAGGAAAAGATTAGGAAGCCACAGGGATGGGTAGAAAAGCTATCTCAAGGACCCCAATGTATACATCACTAATCAGTAGGCTAGTTGAAGAAAGTTGATATCAATTTTGGGTGATCATTGGTCACATTGGTCAGTTATTGGATGTTACTGCCCATGGTCTTACCTGCCACTAATGCCCACCTCACCATCATTCCTAACTCCACCAAATCCTGCTGCTTTTTCATGTCTCAGAGAATTGACTTTAAAATTCCCATCCTTATCTTTAAATCTCTCCATGGCCGTTTCCTTACCTAAATCTACAATCTTCTTAAGCCCTGTCCTGGCATAAACCAGCCTCCTTCCCATTCCCTTCTCCAGCCAATCCGCCATCGATGGTTGTTCTTTTATCTAATCTGTGGAACTCCCTCCCTCAGCAGCTCAGCCTTCAAAAGTGTTAGTTTAGCTCTGTGGTAGCACTCTTCCCCTCTCAGTCAGTAAATTGTGGATTCAAGCTCTATTCCGGAACTTGAGAGCATCACCTAGGCTGGCGCTTCAGTACTGCAACTTGTGAATGAGATGTTAAACTTGAGCCCTGTCTACTGCTCATGTGAACAGAGAAGAGTCAATAGCATCTTTCAAAAAGGAGCATGGAGTTCTCCTGATTTAACAGCCAACACTTATTCTACAAGAAATATCAGCAAAAACAGATTAACTGGTTATTCATTTCATTTGATGAAAGTGCTACTTTTTTGTGCACAAGCTGACCACTACTCTGTCCTACATATCAACATTGACTGCACTTCTGAAGCAATTTATTAACTGTAAAGTGCTTTGGAACATTTTGCGAATGTGTAAGGTGATTTTTAATGCAAGGACTTTCTTCTTTTAGACCATCCTCTTCAACTGTGATTTTGCACCTTCTATCCCACCCTTACTCCCTGTCCACTTGTTATTCGCTGTCCTGTAAAGATGTCTCTGTAGGTAATGAACAACATGGAAATGTAACACGTTGCTGTTAAAGTTGATATATTTATTTATTTTGTATTAATTTCAACAATTAAAAAATTACATTTTAATACCTTTTTCTACAATAACCCCATTTTGTTCTATGTCACAGGTATTTAATCAAGTTGCAAGAACACATTCGAACAACCATTCTTTAAATTATCACATTCACTCATATTAAATTTCTCTTTATGTAATTTTTTGATGTCTCTTCAACAATAGAATGATACAGCACAGAAAGATGCCAATTCCCCCATTATGCCTCTGTCAGCTCCTTGAAATAGCTATCCAATTAATCCCACTCCCCTGCCCTTTCCCAATCACCCTGCACATTTTCTGCCTTCAAGTATGCAGGAAGTTAACGAATATCAGATGAGATTCTTAATTGTGGTGTTCTGATTCCTATTCAACTTTCTGATTTCAAATATAAGCACCTATGTTTTAACCAAGTTGAAGATCAGAAGAGAATAAAAGACAGAATAATAATTGGATGAAAGGAGTTCTATAATTGGTATTATAAGACTACGGCTCACCTGTGAGAGGCCAGATTATCTTTAAATCTTCCTTAATGGGTTAGCTGTCAGTTTCACTTTAGTATAAGTAGCTGTCTAGTCAGATGGCAATAACATGCCAAATACTTCTCAACATTCAGACACCCAAAAGAATAAATCTGAAGCCCATTAATAAAAGTTGCATTACTGAATAAAGATGATTTGCTTATGGAGAAAAGGAGGCAAATGGAAGTCAGGATCATAATGAAAATGTTAGTATCTGGGTTCTATTATGTGAAAGGAGATAGATAGTTGTTAGTTTCTTTGCTTAACCATCTATCTTTACACTGTAAATTCTGTTTTGGGTGTGAAGGTCATGTGCCACAACAGCCTGAATTGCCCCCATCCCCACTTTAATGGGTTTGCAGAGGGTGCATTAACATCCACCAGAGTGAAACTGCCCCTAAACTGTCCAATTTTAGTTTTTAAACAGGAAGATTATGACCTTTAAAAGGCTGCAGACAGTTAAAAAGGCAACATCACTTTTCAGTAAGGTGGCAGAAGCAGTGTCAGCAGTTGGAAAGGCCCGCAGATTTTCTCATGTGCTGGCGGCAGTAGTGAAAGGCAGGAGGAAATGTGTGAAGGGCAGGAGGCCCCATAGGACAGTAGTGCTGCCTGCCAGGAGGAAGGTGGCAGAGGCAGTTACTGCAACCTCCACAATCTCCTGTCATTTATCACAGAGGTCTTAGATGACAGCATGAGGGAGAGACTGGATAAGCCGCTAACTCTGGATGAGCTGACAAAGGCCGTCAGGTCCTTCGAGATGAGTAAAACTCTCAGAAGCAATGGCTTACCGGTTGAGTTGTATTCAGCCCTGTGGGACTGGGTCGGCCCAGACCAGCTGGAAGTATACAAGAGTATGCTCCTGGCCAGCAGCAAGTCAGAATCCATGAGGAAAGGCATCATCACCCTCATCTACAAGCAAAAGGGGGAGATGGTGGAAATCAGAAATTGGCGACCCATCTCACTGCTTAATGTTGACTGCAAGATTCTGTCCAAAGTCATCGCCAGTTGAGTCAAGTCTGCTCTGGATTTGGTGATTCACCCTGAACAGACCTGCACTGTACCCGGCAGGAAGATCCCTGATAATCTCGTGCTACTCAGCGATACGATCGCCTATGTACGGGACAGGAGAGTGGACACCTGCCTCATCAGCTGGGACCAGGAGATCGCTTCTGACAGGATATCGCACATCTGCATGATGGACGTGCTCTTCAAAATGGGGTTTGGGGAGGGAATCTGCAATTAGATCAAACTGCTCTACATAAACATCAGTGGCGCAGTCTCAATCAATGAGTGAGAATCAGAAAGTTTCCCGATCAAATCTGGAGTCAGACAGGGCTGTTCTCTCTCCCCTGTCTTGTTTGTTTGCTGTATTGAACCCTTTGCTGAGTCTATTAGGAAGGATGCAAGCATAAGAGCGAGGCCATGTTCTTTGGGAACTGGGCTGACTGATCCTTTGTCCCCTTCACTGTCAGGTCAGACTACCTGAAGGTGTTGGGGATGTGGTTCAGAAGGGCCGGGGCGTGCACCAAAACCTGGAGGGAGCGAGTAGCCAGGGTCCACCATAAACTGAGAAAGTGGGAGCAGCGATCTCGCTCCATTATGGATAAGAACCAGGTCATCAGGTGCGAGGTGCTCATGTTGTTTCTGTATGTGGCGCAGGTCTGGCCCATAACTTCACTCCTGTGCCGTGGCGGTCCCCCGAGCCATTTTCCGCTTCAACTGGGGATCCAAAATGGAACGAGTCCAGAGGGACACGATGTTCAAACCTCTGGATAAGGGCGAGAAAAGTGTACCCAACGCTGCCCTCATCCTGATGACCACCTTCTTGTGCAGCTGCATCAAGCTGTGCATAGAGCCCCAATACGCAAACACCAAGTGTCACTATGTGCTGAGGTTCTAACTGTCCCCGGTGTTGCGAAGGATGGGTCTGGTCAGACTGCCGTGGAACGCTCCATCCAGTTGGACTGTGCCATACCACCTATCCTTCGTGGAAAAGTTTCTGCAGAAAAACACCTTTGACCACCAATCCATCAGGCAGTGGTCTGCACGGAATGTCCTCAAGGCCCTATGGGAAAAGGAGATGGTGGATCCTGTTGGATGGTTTCCCGAGCAGACTGCCAAAGTCATTTGGCAGAATGCCTCATCACCAGAACTTTCAAACAAGCACCAAGATGTAGCTTGGCTGGTGGTGAGAAGAGCCCTCCCCGTCAGATCCTTCCTGCACGCCTGGAGTCTCACCCCCTCCGCACAATGTCCTCAGGGTGGCTGTGGTGGGCAAGAGACTATTGCCCACCTCCTTCTGGAATGTGTCTTTGTAAATCAGGTGTGGAAAGAGATGCAGTGGTTGAGGTTGTTGAGGTTCATCCCAAGCAGCTCGGTAACACAGAAGTCTGTGCTCTAAGGGCTGTTCCCAGGGACGCACACCGAGATAAACATCAACTGCTGCTGGAGGACCATCAATTCGGTGAAAGACGCTCTTTGGTCTGCCTGAAACTTGCTGGTCTTCTAGCGCAAAGAGTTTTCCATGACTGAGTGTTGCAGACTGGGTCCAAGGTCCAGGACTACATGCTGAGGGACGTACTAAAACTTGAGGCAGCCACGGCAAAGGCTCAATGGGGCAAGGCCACTGTGTAAGGTCCCCCCACCAAGGTGAACTGAGGGGCTGGACCCATGGGAAACCCCTCGGGCTGTATCCAGAAAATATGGTTTTGCTGCAAAATGTACATGGCATGTAAAATGAAATGGAAGGGTTGTGAGGCAACTCACTCCTGTATTGAAGGAAACTGATCTCCTTTGCTCTTTTTGTATTGTCAACTTGGTGCTGTTTTGAACTGTTTTGTAATATATTTTTTACAGATTTTTATGAATAAAGTATATTTTGGAAAAAAAAAGCAACCTGCACAATCTCAGTCTTGAATATATTCATCAACTGCATATCCATAGCCAATCAGGTGGTGAGCATCTCACCACCACCTTCTCAAGGGCAATTAGGGATGGGCAATAAATGCTGGCATAGCCTGTGACACCCACATCCCATGAATGAATAAAAAAAAAATCAGGTCGAGAATTCCAAAGGTTCATAATCCTTCGAATGAAGAAATTTGTGCTCATCTCTGTACTAAATGGCTGACCCTTTATGCAAAAATTATTGCTGCTAATTCTAGACTCTGCAGCCAGGGGAAACAGCCACTCAGCATCTCCCCTGTCAAGTCCTCAAAGAATTTTACAGGTTTCAATGAGATCACCTCTCATTCTTCTTAACTCCAGACAATATAGGCCCTATCTACTCAGTCTCTCCTCATCTGACATCGGATTGATAGGAATCAATCTAGTGAACCTTTGTTGTACCCCCTTTAAGGCAAGTACATCCTTTCTTGCATAAGGAGACCAAAACTGTACACAGTACTCCAGATGTGGTCTCACCAAAGCCCTGTATAATTGCAGCAAGACCTCTTCTTCACTCTTATACTCTAATCCCTTTGTACTAAAGACTAACATACTATTTGCCTTCCTATTTCTCTTCTCTCAAGGGAAATTAGGGATGGCAATAAAACCATCCAATGAACTTAGAGTCATGATCATAACAGCATAGAAGGAGGCCATTCAGCCCATCAAGTCCATGCAAGCTCTCTGCAAAGCATTCCAATCAGTCCCATTGCACAGCTCTATTCCCGTAGCCCTGCAAGTTTACTTCCTTCAAGTGCCCATCCAAATTCCTTTTGAAATCATTCATCATCTCTGCTTCCACCACCCTCATAGGCAGTGAGTTCCAGGTCATTACCACTCGCTCTGTTTAAAAAAAAAGTTATTCCTCATATCCCCTCACATTTCTTGCCCAAAACCTTAAATCTGCGTCCCCTAGTCCTTGGACCTTCAGCTAATTGGAACAGCTTTTCTTTGTCTAACTTACTTAAACAGTCATAATCTTGTACACCTCTATCAAGTCTCCTCTCAATCTCCTTTCCAAGGAGAACAAGGTCAGCTTCCCCAAGCTAACCTTGTAGCTAAAATCCAGAATGGATAGTCAGAAGCTTTTTCCCAGGGTGGAAGAGTCAGTTACTAGGGGACATAGGTTTAAGGTAAGAGGGGCAAAGTTTAGAGGGGATGTGCGAGGCAAGTTCTTTACACAGAGGGTGGTGAGTGCCTGGAACTTGCTGCCGGGGGAGATGGTGGAAGCAGGTACGATAGCGACATTTAAGAGGCATCTTGACAGATACATGAGTGGGATGGGAATGGAGGGATGCGGTCCCCGGAAGTGCAGAGGGTTTTAGTTTAGGCAGGCATCAAGATCGGTGCAGGCTTGGAGGGCCGAATGACCTGTTCCTGTGCTGTAATGTTCTTTGTTCTTTGTTTGCAGAGGAAGCATTTGAGGGTCTGACATCCTTGAAAGTGGATAAATCACCAGGGCCAGATGAATTGTATCCCAGGTTGTTAAAGGAAGCCAGGGAAGAAATAGTGGATGCTCTGAGGATCATTTTCAAATCCTCACTAGATACAGGTGAGGTACCAGAGGATTGGAGGACTGTGAACGTTGTACCATTGTTTAAAAAATGGTGCGAGGGATAAGCCAAATAATTATAGGCTGGTCAGTGGGTAAGTTATTAGAATCAATTCTGAGAGATAGGATAAACTGCTATTTAGAAAGTCACAGATGAATCAGGGATATTCAGCATGGATTTGTTAAAGGAAGGTCGTGTCTTACTAACTTAATTGAATCTTTTGAGTAAGTAGCAAGGAGGATTGATGAGCGTAGTGCAGTGGATGTGGTCTACATGGATTTTACTAAGGCATTAGACACATGGCAGACTGGTCAGAAAAATCAAAGCCCATGGGATACAGGGAATGTGGCAAGTTGGATCCAAAATTGTTTCCTGTCACTGAGCCAAAGGGTAGTGGTTGACAGATGTGTTTGCGAATGGAAAGCAGTTTCCAGTGGCATTCCACAGGGCTCAGTGTTTGTGGTATATATTAATGATGTGGACATGTGCCTGAAGTGCTGTAACCTGACAGGTTGGACCAGGTGCTGGAAGGTGGGATTAGATTGGGTGGCTAGTTTTTTTTCAGCTGGCGCAGACATGATGGGCTGATTGGCTTTCTTCTGTGGCATAACTTTTCTATGGTTCTACAACCATCGAGGTCCTGCCTTTTAACTTCTTTCCTAGCTCCTGAAAATCTGACCGAAGGACCTCAATACGTGCCTTCTCTATGTCAATGTACCACAAATTCTGGCTCAGTCCCTTCCCACTCCTGATTATTATGCACCCTCTCTGTGATATCCTTTTACAGAGGCAACACACCATGTGGGACTCACGATTCTTCTTTCTTTGGCCTCCTTACCTCGAGAGACAATGGGTAAGCGCCTGGAGGTGGTCAGTGGTGTGTGGAGCAGCGCCTGGAGTTGTTATAAAGGCCAATTCTAGAGTGACAGGCTCTTCCACAAGTGCTGCAGAAAAATTTGTTTGTCGGGGCTGTTACACAGTTGGCTCTCCCTTGCGTTTCTGTCTTTTTTCCTGCCAACTGCTAAGTCTCTTCGACTCGCCACACTTTAGCCCTGCCTTTATGGCTGGCCGCCAGCTCTGGCGAACGCTGACAACTGACTCCCACGACTTGTGATCCATGTCACAGGACTTCATGTCACGTTTGCAGACGTCTTTAAAGCGGAGACATGGACGGCCGGTAGGTCTGATCCCAGTGGCGAGCTCGCTGTACAATGTGTCTTTGGGGATCCTGCCATCTTCCATGCGGCTCACATGGCTAAGCCATCTCAAGCACCGCTGACTCAGTAGTGTGTATAAGCTGGGGATGTTGGCCGCCTCGAGGACTTCTGTGTTGGAGATACGGTCCTGCCACCTGATGCCAAGTATTCTCCGGAGGCAGCGAAGATGGAATGAATTGAGATGTCGCTCATGGCTGACGTACGTTGTCCAGGCCTCGCTGCCATAGAGCAAGGTACTGAGGACACAGGCTTGATACACTCGGACTTTTGTGTTCCGTGTCAGTGCGCCATTTTCCCACACTTTCTTGGCCAGTCTGGCCATAGCAGTGGGACTCACGATTACTGTTGCAGAAATGCCTGTCTGTCCCCTTAACAATGGAATCTCCTGTAACGACTCTTTGCTGTTTCCTCCTGTGCAGTCCCTTGGCCATCCATGCCGTGGTCTGAATTGCACTCCTTCAAGGTGTTGTCACTTCCACCAGTCTCCAAAGCTGAGTACCGGTTTGAGAGTGGTACACACCCCAAAGACCCCTGCGCTTCCTGCCTCTTCCTACTCTTCCAGATGGCCACCCATCTGCTATCCTGAACTCTCATTGCCTGTGGGGTGACCACATCCTGGAAATATGATCCAGGAAACTATCCTACTCTCTGATGCTCCGCAGTGACTGCAGCTGCCCTCAAACTCAGAAATCCTGAGCTCGAGCTCAAGCAGTTAGAGACACTTCCTGCACACCTGGTCCCCCAAGGCATATGAAGTGTCTTGAACTTCCCACATGGCTCGGGAATTGCAAGCAACAAGTCTTATTTGAAAAAAAAAGCTTGTCGTATTTGCATGTTAACTTTCTGATCCGTATCCCAGGACCCCAAATCCCTCTGCACATCAACATTTATTAGTGTCTCATCTTTTTAAAAAATATTCTGCTTTTCCATTCTTCCCACCAAAATGGACAATTTCACACTTGACTACATCATACTCCACCTGCCATCTTCTTGCCCATTGGTCTCAAAGGTTGTCAAGGTAAATCAAAACTCTGGTGCCAGAACTTCTACCATTCTTCTCTCCCATTCAGATTGTTTCAGTTATCTCTTTAGCTAGCATATGCTTTCTCTGTCTGCTAAGGGCCCTCCCATACAATCAATCACCATCTTTACTCAAAAACACTCTCTCTACTCAGTTTGTTTGCCACAGGAGCTTGTGCTATTCTTCAGACACTTATTCAAAAAGGAACAAAGCACTTTCACTACCCATCATCATGGCATGCGTTACTACATATAGGTCAAGTGTCCATGATGCTAACAGGTCTATAACATTATCTTCTCATTTCAAAGGAAAAGGAACATACAACCAGTGACATAAAAGGACAATCAGAAATTGACCATTGTCTTTGAAAACCCTGAGTCTGCTGGAGGAAGCTTAGATTTAGTAGGCAGATGGATAGGACAGCCTGGAGGAGAGGACTAGATTATAGGCCAGTTGGCAAGAGAAGGTTTGTAAAGGTTGGGTAAAGATCATACATAATTTAAACTTTGTGCTTTCTTAAAGTACAGCAATGCCCTTAAGCGTACCTATTATTTCTTCTAAGGCAAATGTCACTACTTGCACAGCTAAACAAATCTTTCAGTCTTTCACATCATAGGGAATGTCTTGAAGAACATCATCAGCTGGGTACTTTCAGATCAACAGCTGCTGACACGATGTCTTCAACTTTGTCTTGGCATCTTAACTGCACAATCATCAGCACAAAGGCACCTACTGACAAGGAATTACTTAAACACTCAGAATGGTTGTCATCAGGTGCGTTAATGAGCACTAAGAATGAACACCTGGGACTGGAAGATAGGGTGAGTTCTGTTCTTCTGTGGTGATGGGAGAAATGATCACCCTTGGCTGAGGAGTCTCGGGAGCTCAGTCTTTGGGTGCAGGGGGTAGAGGAGGTGGCGACAGCGAGCTTGGAGTATCAATCTCATGTGGAGGCAATGGCGATAGTTTCCATACATATGGTTGAGATAATGGGTAAATGGGAAGAGTCCACTACCCATAACTGCAACACATTGCAAGACATCTTATGGCCTGCAAGAGTTACCTGCAATCAAAGACTCTACATCGAACTCAAAGGAAAGTAAATAAATCCCAGCTATTTTGCCTCAAACTTTCCCCTTTACTCTTTCTATTCCATCTCTATCTGCATGTTTGTTTAATGCGTATGCATGCCAGCGTGGTAATGTCACGTATTCATGGTAGTTTTAACTGACGTAGAGCTTTGAGGTTGATAAACTTCAACCTTTCTTGTTTAAATCTAAGAAAACCTGTCTGGTTGATTTCTTTGCCTTGCAATTGGACAGCAGTGAACAAGGATTCACTGAGGGGGGAGCTAAAAACATGGTGTTTTTAAAATTAAACCTTGTTACAGTTAAACCAGGCAAATTCTGAGAGGAAACCCCTAGACCCTTTTCTCACCTGGTTGTAACACATTTATGAGCCTGTAGCCGAAAAGTAGCACTGTACAGGACACAACAGAAAGTTAAATATCCCTAAGGCCCCTTTCAAAGTCATCATGAGAGGGAGTGTCAGGCTTGAATTTGAAATCCCTTGCTATTACAAGTGCCAAGCTGTCAGGAAGCTAGTCCTTCTGTAATAGTAGCCACCCTGAGATAAGAAGTTGCCTCAGGTCATCCCAGCTACGCACAGATCAACTTCTCATTTCGGAACCACTTCGTCGGATTAGTTGATTAGCAATCCAACCTCCAGTTGCCATTTCCCTCCTTGATTTCAAATACCATCTCAAAACCATATTATTTGATTGCTCCTCATCTTAGCCTCTCCATTTTTCTCCCTATGCTCTCAGGTGCCATCTGCAATGCAAGTTGTTCTGACTGTTGAAGATCATAAGATACAGCAAGTTAAAAAAATGCATTCAGTATGCTGGAAAGCCAATACACAATTTAGAAACACTTTTAAAATCTTTCTAGATAAAGGGGAGTGATAATATATGCCACTTAAAGATCAGTTCTACAAATGTGCACTCCAGCTGTGGAAAAAAGCCTGTCAGTGGTACCTATCAGGAAATTGCAGGCATGCCACAATTTTAAAAGGAGTATGTATACTTACTGAGAAATTGAAAGCAAAATGCAGAAACAAGGGTTCGATAAATCCACATAGCAGTACCTTGTGCATAAAGCTGCTCAAATGACACTATTTGCAATTCCGTGACCAGAACAGTAAGAATGGCATCAATTTACTAAAATGCACTCTGTTATCAGCTATATGCTTTCACAATTGTGCAAACTCAAAATGGTCATCCCATTATTGTCTATATGTCATTGTGACAGCGGAAACTGATGGCTTTCATTCGTTGCTTTTCCTCAAACTTATTTGGCCAATTTTTGGTACTATTCTGTTTAGTTTTATTTTCTCCTTTTGAATAACAAGTTTTAAAACAAACTCATAATCATGGAAAAGGACAAAGATAAAACAGAAGCAAAGGTTCTAAATTGGGGGAAGGCAAATTTTACGAAACTGAGAGGTGACCTGGTGCAAGTGGACTGGATACAACTACTTGAAGGAAAATCACTGGCAAACCAGTGGGAGGCATTCAAGAGCGAGATACTATGGGCACAATGTTGGCATGTCCCCACAAAGATTAAGGGTGGTACTGCCAAATCTAAAGCCCCCTGGTTATCTAGAAGCTTGCAGGGTAAGTTAAAGCAAAAAAAGAAAGCTTTTGACTATCACAAAAATCTTTATACTTTAGAAAGCCTGGAGGAGTATGGAAAGTGCAGTGGTGAAGTCAAAAAGGAAATTAGAAAAGCAAAGAGAGGACATGAAAAATTATTGGCAGGTAAAATCAAGGAAAACCCAAAGGGTTTTATCAGTACATTAAGAGCAAGAGGATAACTAAGGAAAGGGTAGGACCTATCAGAGATGTACAGGGCAACTTATGCATGGATGCAGAAGATGTGGGCAGGGTTCTTAATGAGTTTTTTGTCTCTGTCTTCACAAAGGAGAGGGTTGATGCAGACATTGTACTTAAAGAGGAGGACTGTGAAATATTCGATACTATAATATTGGGCGGCACAGTGGCGCAGTGGTTAGCACCGCAGCCTCACAGCTCCAGCGACCCGGGTTCGATTCTGGGTACTGCCTGTGTGGAGTTTGCAAGTTCTCCCTGTGTCTGCGTGGGTTTCCTCCGGGTGCTCCGGTTTCCTCCCACCTCCAAAAGACTTGCAGGTTGATAGGTAAATTGGCCATTGTAAATTGCCCCTAGTGTAGGTAGGTGGTAGGAGAATAGTGGGGATGTGGTAGAGAATATGGGGTTAGTGTCGGGTTAGTATAAATGGGTGATTGTTGGTCGGCACAGACTCGGTGGGCCGAAGGGCCTGTTTCAGTGCTGTATCTCTAAATAAAAAAAACTAAAAAGCATAATGAGAGAGGAAGTGCTTGGGGTCAGGCATCCCTGAAAGTGGATAAATCCAGGATTGGATGGATTGCATCCCAGGTTGTTAAGGGAAGTCAGGGAGGAAATAGTGGATGCACTGAGGATCATCTTCAAATCCTCACTCGATACAGGCGAGGTGCCAGATATTGGAAGTCTGTGAACATTGTACCATTGTTTAAAAAGGGTGCGAGGGATAAACCAGGTAATTATAAGCCAGTCAGTCTGACCTCGGTGGTGGGTAAATTGTTAGAATCTATTCTGAGGGACAGGATAAACTGTCACTTAGAAAGGCATGGATTAATCAGGGATAGTCAGCATGGATTTGTTAGGGGAAGGCCATGTCTTACTAACTTGATTGAGTTTTTTGAGGAAGTGACAAGAAGGATAGATGAGGGTAGTGCAATGGATGTGGTTTACATGGATTTTTGTAAGGCATTTGACAAGGTCCCAAATGGCAGACTGGTCAGTAAAATGAAAGCTCGTGGGATACAGGGGAAGGTGACAGGTTGGATCCAGAATTGTCTCAGTGACAGGAAACAAAGGGTAGTAATCGACGAATGTTTTTGTGAAGCGGTTTTCAGTGGTGTTCCATAGGGCTCCATGTTGGGTTCCTTGCTGTTTGTGGTATATATTAATGATTTGGATTTAAATGTGGGTGGCATGGTTGGGAAATTTGCTAATATCACAAAAATTAGCTGTGTAGTTAATAGTGAGGAGAAAAGCCATGGACTCCAAAATGATATCAATGTTTTGGTTTAGTGGGCAGAAAAGTGGCAAATAGAATTAAATCCAGAGAAATGTGAGGTATTGCATTTGGGGAGGGCAAATATAGTGAGGGAATATACAATAAATGAGAGGATATTGAGAGGGGTAGAAGAAGTGAGAGACCTTGGAGTGCATGTCCACAGGTCCCTAAAGATGGCAGGACAGGTGGATAGAGTGGTGAAGAAGGCATTTGGATTGCTTTCCTTTATTGGCCAAGGCATTGAGTACAAAGTAGGGATGTGATGCTGGAACTATATAGAGCATTGGTTAGGCCACAGCTGGAGTATTGCGTGCAGTTCTGGTCACCACATTACAGAAAGGACATAATTGCTCTGGAGAGAGTACAGAGGAGATTTACAAGAATGTTGCCAGGGCTTGAAAATTGCAGCTATGAGGAAAGATTGGATAGACTAGGGTTGTCCTGAGAACAAAGGAGGCTGAAGGGTGACTTAATTCAAGTGTACAAAATTATGAGGGGCCTAGATAGAGTGGACAGAAAGGACCTGCTTCTCCTGGTGGGGAGGTCAGTTACCAGGGGGCACAAATTTAAGGTGAATTGTAGAAGGATTAGAGGGGATCTGAGGGGAAGCTTTTTCACCCAGAGGGTGGTGAGTGTCTGGAATTTGCTGCTGGGAATGGTGGTGGAGGCAGAGACCCTCAATTCTTTTAAAAGGTACCTGGACCTGTACCTGAGGTGCTGTAACCTGCAAGGCTATGGACCTGGTGCTGGAAGGTGGGATTAGTTTGGGCGCATAGTTTATTTGGTCGACGCAGACAGGATGGGCTGAATGGTCTCCTTCTGTGCTGTACTTTTTCTATGGTTCTATGGGTAGCTCTTGACTTAGCGCAGTAGTTTAAAACAGGTCATGGTAAATCAGCAGTATCTGCCTGGCAAGGTAGGTTAAAACCACTTCCTATATGTTTATAAATATGGTTGATTGAATGTGGCCTGATAGTATAACAGGTGACGTCAATTTAAGATTGGTGAGCACCACAGCACTAGCAATTCAATGCTTATACATTGCATTACAATGCTTGTAAAATTTAGGGAAGTCTTTCAGAATTGTTCAATGAATCTAAAGAGTCTAGGGTCCATGATCTCAGAGATTTACCACCAATGTGAGACCTTAATTTTTCTGAAAACCATAGAAGCAAATTGAGAATCCATTGAAAAAAGTAGAGTTGTGCGGTATTATAGCTATTTCTCTTTGTATAATGTATCAATCGAAACTTCAAATGGACCTTTCATATAACCAATTCTGGTGCATGTTTGCTTAGGTATGCAGGAGAGCACAGTGACAAATATGGAGTGAACTGTACAGAACCACTCTGCCAGTCCTGTTGAATCGGTTCAATTACAAAGCAATAGAAATGCCAAACCCCATATTCAGTGTTCCTATACTGAGTGCTGTTATACAAAAGAGCGTTACACCCTGTGAAGCACTAAATCACCACAATGAGTACTGAATACCAGCTAAGTAATTCCATTGGAAGTAGGTTGATTCAAGAAACATGCTGGGGAAGCTCAAAAGAAATAAAAAGCAAAATATTTTTCAGTATGGGCACACAAAAGCCCCCTGAAAGCATTATGACTGTCCTAGACACTGTATATAAAATTGATCTAGTGGTTCTCTGAAGCATGGAAAGTTAGTCATTTTGACAACCCACAGAGGTTGCCACAAAAACGTACTTTAATTTAATGCTCCCTGCTTCTAAATGCATTTAGGATTTTTTTTTAAACAATGTCCTTGCCTCTCTCCAGTGTAAAAGCAAAGTAGGGGCACACAGTTCATACTAAATAAAGCACTGATGTTTTGGCATGCCATGAGTTTTACTGCATTTTCTATGTGTAGAACTACTTGCTACATAAAACAGAATAGGAAGTATTGAGAAGGAACTCTCAAAGCAATGGTAAACACCATTATTTGCAATTATAACAATGTAAAGCCTATGAAAATTCAGGACTTTTGAAGATTTTTAATAATTGTGTAGATATCTGACTGATGGATGACAGGAATTAATGGCCACCAAAGTCCAATAATCAGGGCCACTGATGTACTGTAAAAATCAAGTGACATTTCTATTGAGTTTCTAGGATTTTTAGTCAGATTTTAGAGATTCAATTTTATTATTCCACTCATTTTCCATGAAACCTGCAAATTAGTGGCCTTGTCTATATCCTTATAATACAATTGTTAAGTTCTTAAACGGCCAAGATGCCACACCATTCTAAGAACCATGAGGTAAATTTTAAAATTTGGTCTTCCCAGTGGAGACCTTTTTGTATGATGGGAGTGCATATCGGGAATTGGGCTGCAAAATTAATTGAAAGCAGTGACTACACTTCAAAAGTACTTAATTGGATGTAAAGCTTGTTGGTGCAGCCAGAGGTCATATAGGGATGGATTTTGTGGAGGAGGCGGGGCTTCTGGCTCTGGGCCTATAAGGCGAGAGGAACGCCACCTCAGCCTTTTCGTGCCCCACTACCCTCTCGCCCCCGCCCCCCGGAACATTCCTCCATCATTTTGCTGCTTAGGTGTCCCGCGCTGGGATCCCGTCCCCTTAAAGATGGGGCCCCCACCTCCAATCATAGGGCTGGCAGTTCAGCAGTATCGGCAGCACTGCTGCTAGCAGTGGACACTGCCGGTACTGCAGAGGCCTTGGACCCAGGCCCAGTGCTGGAACCCCAGAGCACAAGTAAGTGAGGCGGGGGTTGCCAGGACCAGTCCGGAAGGCCCCAGTGAGGCAGAGGGCAGTGGGGGGGGGGGGCATTGGGGGTGGGGTGAAAGGGTGGGCATGATTTCCAGTGGGATGGGGCGATCCATGGAGGTGCAGGTTTTGCCAGCAGGTTCCTCCATGAGCTACAGATTGTCCATGAAGGACGGACCACCCCACAAGTCTGCAGGGAGGATGCCTCATCTTACAAGGTACCCTCTCTGCATGGCGGAGGCACCCCCCACTGCTGGTTAGATCCCAGTCGCCGTGGGAAGAGGCCCTTAAGTGTCCATAAATAGGTCAATGAAGGGCCTCAATTGGCCTCTGGGCAGGATGGCCATCGTTGGGCCTATCCCGCCCCCGGCAAAATTGCTTGGCGACGGGCCCTCGGTCCCACTGTCCTTCGTGATTCTAGCCCATAGTAACTCATACAATCCTCCAATTATGTGCGTTGCCTTCTGTTCCCAATTATTCGGTCCTGTATCATGAAGCTATATGTTGGGAGCACTAAAGTTAAAAAAATTGTTCTTCTACTCAAGAGTATAAAATTCTAGGTATCCTGTTGGAAGAATGCATCTTTGTCTTGCATTCCAGTAGAATGCACTTTGAAACTCATTACAATCTTGCCAACAAATTCTGTTTTGCAGAATCGCCATCTAGATGACGAAATGTGTTAAAGTGATTGCTGTCTTTACCTGGCTGTATGATAATGCATCAAATGAATTGATTTAATATGCCTTGTTATTTGATTCTTTGAAAGGGTGGAAACTCTCATCAATCTATGATAACATGAAGCATGGCTGCTCTAAATTAAAAAGAATTGTGCCATGACAAAACTTACAGTTTAATTTTCAGGGCCTTGAACGTATTTATTTTTGCCTTAGAACTGTCCCATTGATGAAAACTATTATGTTTTATTTTTCTTGAAGGTAACACCACCTGAAAGATTTATTATTGTTTAGATACATGCTGTCTAGTTTTTAAGAGAAAATAGCCTAGAAATTATTATTGGTGACATTTAATTGATGAATGCTTAATGTGCTTTATGAACTTGGATGGTCCATTCATTTAGCCATACCATTTTATTGGGTCAGATTTTACTGTGATCAGAGAAGTTAAACTTGCATTTGGCCACAGACTTTCCGGGGGGGGTTTGCACTGAAAGTTGCTGTCAGTGAGACAACCAAATGGTGCAGCGTTCTCTCCATGGCACCTGGGATCTGTGGAGACAGGTCAAACAACTGACAGAGTCTGAACCAGCAAGTGTCAGTTAATTCAATGTCAAATCAGAAAGCAAAACAGAGAGATAAAGAAAGATTAGATTAAGAGAGAAAGGCAAAAGAGAGTAAGAAAAAAATAATCTCTCAACAATAATTACAATCTGGGGGAAGGAGACTCCACGCTTATAAAAAGTTAATTTTCAGTGCCAGGGAATGGACAAGGGATAACTTTTTGTGGCAAGTTTAATCTGTATGTATGATGTCAGTACAGAAACATCTTGCAGTTCAATGCATTTGAATGGGAAGCCAGATGGCGAGATGTCATTTTTGCACAGTTTATGAAGGAGCCGAGAATTTAGGACAGCAACTTTTGGATTTTCACAGTTAACTGTGAATGTATTCACTAGATGTTGCTGTCCGATTTGCGCATAAATAGCAAGTGAAGGCTGTGACCCTTACTGTTTTCTTCTAAGCAAAATCCAGCCCAATAATCCATTCAAAATGAATTGGTTAATAAATATGTTAAAATAGTGGTCAGAAAATGTCGAACCAAGATGATAAGCATTTGGTTAGTAATTGCATCAAGAACAATTTCTAGGCTAATATCCAATTTTCTTTGACCCACGATATTAAGTTAATGTTTGAAATGCAAATACATTGTAAAATTGCTTATATTATTGTGGAAATCCTACAACCCCCCATAAATCCAGGATTCTTTTCTTTAATTGAAATACAATTAAATTAATTTATGCATATGAGGGATAGTTTACTGTAATGACCAAATGCAGATTCATAATCATTTTGTTTGGTAGAATTACCCATCTTACTTAACAGTGAATTAATGGCCATATAGCCTTAGTGACTGGCCTCAGAGCCTACACGTTACTGTAATACATCTTTCTTTTCAAACGAGTATCCATAAATCAAGGTCTCAACTCTGAAGCCAAAGGGGTGTTCTTTTCTTCATCCTCTGCTAACGATTGCAGTGGTGGATCTACTAGAAAAGAGACCAAAAATGTTAACTCTGTTTCTCTCTCCACAGATGCTGCCAGACCTGCTGAGTATTTCCAGCATTTCTTGTTTTTATTGGGCTTTCTTTTCTGCTTCTGTTGGGAAAAGGGCACATCCTTGCCCATTTAACATTCCTCCAGCTCCTTTTGAGTTCTCTGAATCACATCCTCATTTCCAATATCTAAGTTCCCCAGGTGTAAGTATCTGATATGTAAGAAAGCACATGATGTAAGGAGTGATGTCAAGAGAGCTATGGCAAAGAACCATGGGAAAGATCTTGCTCCTGAGACTCCAATGTGGCCCTGTCTTCAAAATCCTTTTTCTCCACAGCAACATCATCCTCCTCATCATAGTCCATGAGGATGATTTTTTTTTCTCTCCTGCTTCTCCTCCCCATCTTCATCATTTTCCTTCTCCTCTTCATCCTCTGCTTACGATTGCAGTGGTGGATCTACTAGAAAAGGAGACCAAAAACTAAGAATGGTTGAGCTTAAACCTTGTGAGATTAAGAAAACAAAACAGGATACGGAAACTAGTACCTGGCTGCTGCTTCACAGGGTTGCTTTGGTGACGATCTAATGAACACCCACTAACCTATCACCTGCACAGTCCTACTGATATCACCATTTCCTTTTAGAACAGTGTTTTCCCAGCAGCTCCATGATATCCAGAATGCCCCCTCTGGTTCCTTGCCTTTCATAGGTGTCATGCAAAAGTTTGTCCTGTAATAAGCTTCAATAAATTAAGTGAACCTTAACATTTGTGGGATGGTTGCCAGGTAGCAACAAACAGTTGTTACTCTGTTAAAGTGTTTTATGGCTCTGGTGCAATTAACTGCTGATTGGGGAGATGGCACCATGTCCTGTGAGATACTGTGTTAGTGATCTCCTTAACCACAGTACAGTGGGAAGGATGACTTGCGCAGCTACTAATTTTAGAAGGTGAACAGTACTGGTGCTACGGGTGCCCAAGAAAGAAATGAGTTCATTGCCAGTATGTTACCTTGTCTGGCTTCATCAGGTCATTGAACTTTTAGAGGCACTGGTCTGCAGTTTTAGGGGCTCAACATTTTTTTTTTTGCAGTTCCCTTCCATTAGCACTCAGCAGCCTTTCTCTCCTTTGCTGCATTTAGTTCTAGAGTGTGAAGGGTGATATCTTTGAAATGTTGTTCTCTTCTCTTTTCCTCCTTTCAATACCCTGCTTCTCCCTTCAGTACTTCAGTCAGATCCTTCCCCTGAAGACATGCTTTAAATGTGGCATAAAATCTGGCATAAGCCATGCACGTACGCCTACTGGACAGCCAACTCATGGTGTCAAACGCTCTTATTTACCTACTGTTCTTCCAGCTTATTTCTATAATCTTCAGCCATTCTTAATTTTTTAAAAGGCTGCACTTCTCATTTCAAATCCCACCCTCCTCCACCTTACACTACTCCCATGTTACATAAGGGTTGTGCTACAGAGCTGCCGATGTATATTGAAATGAGCTGAGCCTACATTTTACAGCATTGGAAAGCATCAGTTCAAGGATGCAACCCCAGCAGAAATAGGCCATAAAAGTTCAGGACAATTCATTCCCCTGACTGATTAGATAAACCAAGTCTGATTTGAAAGACACAAAAATGCTATAACTGGGCCAGCGAATGACCATGTGACTCTCCAAAGCTTTTCCACTAATTGCAGAGTGCAAGTCAGGAGTGTGATGGATTACTCTCCACTTGCCTGGATGGACACAGCTCAAACAACATTCAAGAAGCTCAACACCATCCAGGACAAAGCAACCCATTTGATTGGCACACCATCTTCCACCACCTTAAACCTTCACTCTCTCCACCACTGGCATGCCATGACTACAGTATGTGCCATCTACAAGATGCACTGCAGCATCGCACCAAGGCTACTTTGACAGCACCTTCCAAACCTGTGACCTCTATCACCTAGAAGGACAAGGGCCTCAGGTGCATGGGACCACCATTACCTGCAATTACCCCTCCAAGTAATGCACCATCCTGACTTGAAACTATATCATTATTCCTTTATTGTCACAGGTCAAAATCCTTAAACTCCCTCCCAAACAACATTGTGGGACTACCTTCACCTCTCAGACTGCAACAGTCAAGGGCAATTGGGGAAGGATAATAAATGCTGGCCTTGCCAGTGATACCCAAATTATATGAATAAATTGAAAAAAAAGGAACAAGTGCATTTTTTTTTAAAAAAAGCATTGATTTAGCTTGTAAGCAAGTATTGGGTTGTTTGGCCTTTATGCATATTTGATATAGGGGAAAGTAATTTTATATTGTTCAAGCAAGCCCCTTGAACATTATGCCAGATAGCAGGATGAGGGTGAGCTGGGAGTTGAGAAGGTACATAATAGGAGCATACTGTTATCCTCAATGTTCTCAGCTACACTGGATGCCATGGGCTCTGTTGCAGCAGGCCCCATGATGCGGAGAACCTTCTCCTTCATAGGGCACAGGAAATGCAAGTGTCCTTGTCTTCATCAGTTCTGCTCTGCTCCTTCCTGTTATGAGCCACCTTATCCTGAAAGAGGGAAGGCAGAATGTCAGTGATTGTGTTGGCACTGTATTTGCGGGATGTTCCTATCATAGCTGAATAGCTGGAGGGAAATGGAAGTCATTGAGCTGGACGTGAGGTTGGTATCATTGAAATGTGTGTGAGGATGAAGTGGAGTATCTGGATGTTTGGCTTGCATCCTGAGTGCTTAGGTTCTGCCAAGGGCACTCAGCTCCAGACCTCATTACAGCCTTGATTCAAGCATAGAGAAAAGAGCTGAATTCCAGCGGTGAGGTGAGAATGACTGCCCTTGACATCAAGGCAACATTTGACCGAGTGTGGCATCAAGGAGCCCTAGCAAAATTGAAGGGAATGGGGATCGGTGTAAAACTCTCCACTGGTTGAAATCATACTGAGCACAAAGGAAGATGGTTTTGGATGTTGGAAGTCAATAATCTCAGCCCCAGAGCATCACTGCAAGAGTTCCTCAGGGTAGTGTCCCAGGCCCAATCATCTTCAGCTACTTCACCAATGGCCTTCCCTCCATCATAAGGCCAGAAGAGGGGATCGTCGCTGATGATTGCACAGTGTTCAATACTATTTGCGATTCCTCAGATACTGAAGCAGTCTGTGCCTGCGTGCACCTAGCCCCGAGCAACATTCAGGCTTGGGCTGATGAGTGGCAAGTGTCACACAAGTGTCAGACAATAACCATCTCCAACAAGAGAGAATCTAACCATTTCCTCTTGATAGTCAATGGCATTACCATCGCTGGATTCCCCCACCATTAACATCCTGGCATTACCATTGACCAGAAACTTAAGTGGACCAGCCATATAAATTCTGTGGCAACGAGAAGAAGTCAGAGGCTGGGAATTCTGTGAGTAACTCAGCACCTGATTTCCCCAAAACCTGTCCACCATCTATAAGGCACGAGTCAGGAGTGTGATGGAATACTCACCACTTGCCTGGATGAGTGCAGCTGCAGCAACGCTCAAGAAGTTTGACACCATCCAGGACAAGGCAGCACCCTTGATCGGCACCCCATCTACCACCAGCACACTGGCAGCAGTATGTACCCTCTCCAGGATGCACTGCAGCAACTTGCCAAGCTTCCTTCGGCAGCATTTTCCAAACCCATGACCTCAACCACCGAGAAAGGCAAGAGTAGCAGATGCATGAGAATGCCACCAGCTGTAAGTTACCCTCTAAGCCACCGACCATTCTGACTTGGAACTATATCGCCATTCCTTCACTGCCATTTGGTCAAAAACCTGGAACTCCCTGCTTTGCCAAAGGACTGCAGCCATTCAAGAAGGTAGCTCACCACCTTCTCAAGGGCAATTAGGGATGGGCAACAAAAAAATAGTCATCACTTGCCTGGATGGATGCAGCATCAACAGCTGCATCGAGTATCAGAATAAAGCATTAAAACAATTTGCTTGATCGAGGTAAATTGGCCATTGTAAATTGCCCCTAGTATAGGTAGGTGGTAGGAGAATTGAAGGAAGGTGGGGATGTGGTAGGGAATATGAGATTAATGTAGGATTAGTATGAATGGGTGGTTGATGGTCAGCGCAGACTCGGTTGGCCGAAGGGCCTGTTTCAGTGCTGTATCTCTCTATGACTCTATGACTGCTGACTGGTGAGCGATGGGTGTGTGGTACATTGAGCAGTATGAGAGGTTGGTGGTGCGGTGAATATGAGATCCTTTAAAGATGATTCACTGACCTTGACCACCTGCATGAAGTCATTAAACTTCTTGTGGACTGCTGCCAGAACCTCAGGGCCAGACTGCTTGCATTAACCTCTCTGGCCACCTGTTCCCATTCCCTTCAGAGGGTGATCCTTAAGAGCCTCCTAGCCCCCTGCAGAAACAGGGCTGCTCTCCTCCTGTCCATCTCCATGACTAAGGCCTCCAACCCCACATACATGAACCTAGGAGCCTTCGCTCTACCCTGTGCTCCATTTGTGTAACTTCTATATGAGCCAGTGTCAGTGCAGGCATCCAGCAGCAACTCCCTTCCACTTAGTGCAGCACCCCTTTAAGTTGGGCAGACAGCCTTTAAAAGGAGCAGGGTGGCAGCACCATGTGCCATCAGCACATGCTGCTAGACCCCTTGGACACTGTTCATTCTGCAATTGCCACTTCCTTCCCCACCTTAGACGTCACCTCAACCTCCACCCCAAACACTCCCCAGTCCTGATTGCATCCTCCCTCCTCCTCTTGGTCACACCCTCTCATGAATGTTCCCCCCCTCTCCCAAAACCTGCCTGAGGCTGCTGCCTATTCAAATTCATGGTAGAGTTGCCTGGGGCATCCAGCAGTCATCTGCAGCTTGCAGTCTGATGTAAATGAGGGCTTAAGTCTACCCATTGACACCAGAAAGCCGGTGCAAACCACTTTCTAGCTCCATATGTTCTTTAGAATGTGTCATTTGATGACCCTTAATAGGTCCGTGTTATGCTGGAGTATCATCAGGCATGACTTCATCTGGAACAAATATTCATGATATCAGGAAAGCCAACCATTCAATTCATAATTTCTTTCATTGATTCCAGATAAAGCTTCAAAGTGGAATAAATTATTTTTTAGGTAGATCCAGGAAGTTTTAAATTCATATGTATTATGATATTCAATGCATTACAAATAGAAGTCCTTTCTCTCTTTACGAGCCTCTTGCATATTACACTGAGTAATAACTTATTTTGTAAATATGAATGCATTCACTTTAGGTGCTTATATCGTAATATGGGTGTCATTAAGTGACAAGAAACTGACTTTAATTGAAAACATTTGCCAAATTTTCTTGCTATTGCTGTGTTTTCAGTGCCTAAGTGACCTCATCAATATTGTTCAACACAACACATTGACAAATGCCAGCATAGTTACCCTGGCGTTAGGGCAAGCAGCAGAAAAGCCCCACTGTGATTAAAACTTTCAAAGCTATAATGCAGTTGCAATGAAACAGGATAAGTCCAATTCACTGTTCAACAGTTGACATAGGTCAGTCAATAAAATTTAGCTCAGATGCTTCTAATAGATATCCTGCTAGTTTGAATGTCAAAAAGTTTATTCCTGACACAAAAACAATAAACTGCAGGAATGAAGTTTAATTCCTTCTGCCACATTCTTGATCTCTACCCTGTTGTGCCACTTTCTTAGGGGCAGGAAAATCAAAAAGTGAGCCACTGCCACATGATGAAGGATCTGGTTTACAGTGATAAATAAACGTTATTTGCATTAAACAAAACAATGAATCCATCTTAACTGAGAAGTATTTGACCAGCCCATCAGCTGGACAGTCATTTGAACCTCCTGGTAGCTAGTCAAAGAGCAGCCTGCGAGCATGATAATGTATGCACCATTTCCAATTGGTGAATGGTTCAACTAAGTAAAGGGAAAGAGAGGAAAGAAGTTTAATTATTTATAGTGTTTATGCACTCATTAGAAAAAGCTACTTCAACTGAAACTTACACCACATTTCTTTAATGCTGAAATGTTTTGAAACAATAGAAAGCAAGTGTATTTTACTGCTGTCTACCCCTTAGTGATGACTACTGTAAATCACATGCCAATCTGCCTTAGACTTACACCACATTGCCTTCATCATCAAAAGGTCAATATCCTGAAATTTATTACCTAACATCATTGTGGGTGCACCATCACCACAAGAACTGCAGCAGTTCCACAGAAGACCTACCACCACCTCCGAAGGCAGCTAGAAATTGACAATAAATGAGGCCTTGTCAGTGCTCCCATATGCCACAAGTAAATATATCCAGGTAAGTCACCTGAGATGTTGGTCCTGAAATCCTACAGGGGTTCTCCTGGTCTCCTGTTATAACTTCAATGTGAACAGCTGAAAATGACCATTTTGTTAGTCTCCTGTTTGGTTAGAGAGGGAAACTGGAAGAAGCTATAGAATTAATTGTTGATCATAAGCATTGTGTTAAACTTACAAATGCCAATATTGAGTGGCTATAATAATACCAAATCCTTTCTGCCCAAACTATTACTTCATACAGGACACTAAAATTAAGTCACAGATAACAGTGACAGTCACGGAAGGCTATCTTCGTCAGTCAGGTTGAAATAGTGTTTCACATTTAATTGCACCATATTACATTTAAGCCGCAGATCTATAAATATTTTTAAGTAATCACATTGCCCACCTCATGCCTTAGCCAGTTAAAGCAATAGATGACATGCAGGCTAGAATGGTTGCAGTTTCCACTCTGAACTGAGTTAGCTAATATCAGCTTGGTGAACAGTAAAAGATGCTGCATCTGACCTCAGTGCTCTGGTTTAGAGAGAGAAAAATTCACTGAAAGTTCCTGGACAGTATCCACCAGCATCTCCTTAAAGCATTCATGTGTGAGACTCAGGGAAAGATTTAAGATTGGCTGTACATTAACAATGAAAATTACTTATCTTTCTAATCATTAACACTGAGCTCTCACTTTTGCCAGGAGCTTTGTTTCATGTTTGATGAATGACTAAGCGCCACACTGTTAAATGATACTTAAACTGTTCCTAATTATTTTTTCCTTTCCTAACACAAAACAAATATTCTATTCAACTGGTTTGTCATTTAGCAAACTACTAACAAAGAAAGGAAGAACTTACATTTATATTGCACCTTGTTGTGTCCTCAATCACATGATAGTATTATTGTTATCCTCAATAAAAGTGGAAGAATTCAGTTACACCAGCAGAACACAGAAGCAGGCAATGCAGTACTAGGAAGTTTTGTGCTGCAAACTTTAATAAATATGCAAAGTATAAGACTTACACATTTCCATTAATAACTTAAACATTGTACTGGAATTCTGTTCTGCAATGTGCGTCTCAGGCAGTTTCATCCACATAAAAGCTAGGTAGAAATTTTGTTCACATAGAGACTGCATTATAATCTGCTACGAATGTTGGTTCAGCTGACCTTGCAGATGGCTAATAATAAGTGCTGTACATGGCATATCAGACACTTAGGATTTTATCCAGATTGTACTCAGCCAGATTGTACACTGCCTGGAGACTGCAAATCAGAGTACAATTAGGCAACGTGGCTGTGGTGGTGCATCTTGAAGCAATACACAACATCTGAAGTGACAAGAGGTAATTCCACCATCTCAGCAAGATGGCAGAAGGTCATCTTAACATGAAACAGAGCTTTCAGCAAAGGACCACCTCTAGTATCAGTACAGAGTTTCTCACCGCCTGCCCCTCCTCTATCATTAACATGCAACAAATACAACCAACTGTGTGAACACTAAGAAGGAATCTATGGACCTCACAAGTCAGAGCATTAAATGCAATAAACAGAGTACATCACCTCACCTATTTGCCTCGACAACTGCAACTCCTCTAAATAATGTTCAGTAGAATTTTTATTTCACTGTAATTATTGTTACAGTTAGTTATCATAACCTAGATGATCATAAGTGCCAATTGCATTCCCATTATGCAACCACTTTTGCCAGTTCTTGCAGTCATCTGCCTGTTGTCAATCTTCCAGTCAGCTCTTCCTGTACAGAGACCTACCATCTCATAGAGATTACAACATGGAAACAGGTTGTTTAGCTCAACCAGTCCTTGCTGGTGTTACCTTCTGCATGAGGGTTCCAGTTTTCATAGGTGAAGCGACAAACAAATTGAGGGCAGATGTGTTTTAATAATTTAGTTATTGAAAGAGAATTTTATTAAGAAACCTAAGAACACAAGGAAGTCTGATGAAAGAAAAAAAACTTATGCTCATCAACTCTAATACATGGACCCGGGAAGAGAGTGGAAGAGGGGTTGGGGAGGATTTCCCGACCCAAAACCTAGAAGTAAGGACTTCAAGCATGTCTTGCAGTCTTTTATATTTTTTCAACAGTTTTCCAGCCCAATAGCCAGCCTGATTGATAGGGCGGAAAAGCAGCTGAGAAGCAGATGTCCAGGTTGGGGATGCTTGTCCCCAGCCCGCTTCCATTAACACTGGAAGTGGGTAGATTGAAGGTGGATTGGGGTTGAGTTTCAGAATTTTTAAGTTTTTACCTCCCCACCTGTCCCAACCCACCCATCCTTGGGGATAAAACTCCCCCCACAGAATCCATGTATGTTTACGATACTCCACTCCCTAATTTAAGGAACACAAAATTATTTACCTTACTTTCGCTGAAAAAAAGATCAAACAATGCTGTTCAAATCTTTATAACAAAAATTAATCCAGCTCCCTTTTAAAGATACCAGTTGATCTTGAACCTCCTCTGGCACTCTGTTCCACATCAGCACTATTCTGCACGAAAAAATTTCTTCCATCTCTAATCTTGCCTGAGAATTCATTTTGTCCTTGCATCCTCTAATCTTGTCCTCATTAGCCAACCTAAATATCTTGCTTACTGCAGCCTTGTCGTTACCTTTTATTATTTTCAAGACTGTATCAACTTTCATCTCAGTCTTCATTTCTTCAGCAAATGTAAGTTTAGTCACTTGAGCTTTTCTTCATGGGTTTGTTCCTTCAGTCAGGGGCATCCAAGGTTTTGATCTTTGTGGACTTCAAGTGTTTGTCAAAAAGCCTCAGGGGCCCGGATACAAAGTTTAAATCAATTTTCCCACTAATTTGCATATATCTCAAGGCTTTGATTTAGGATTTAATCACCAATGAACCAACAGTGCTAAAACTCACCTATTCCAAACTCTAGGCTTACAAAATTCAAACAGGACAAACCATCAAATAAAAAATAGTTGCGATTAGAATTGAATGGCCTAAGCTACTGTTACTGCCACGTGGTGAGAGGTTTGGGTGGTTCCCAATGTTTAACACCCACCTGACCGCAGCAAGTGTTTTTGTAATTAAGATTTAGCCCCTTTGTGTTTTATTTGTCAAATAAACAGAGAGTGACAGGTTTTCTTGTAGGTTTAAAACAAAAAATCAATTATTTATTGATCGATAAACCTTAAACCAGAATTGTTGCAACTACATCCACACACACATTCACTTGCGCGCACGCGCATGCATACACACACACACAATAAGAGACAAAGAGAGAGGAAAAATGTAAGTGAGGTAGGTTTCAGGGGGTCAGAGAAAACCTGTTGAATTCTCTCGAAAGTCAAGTTTTCGTTAGTTGCAGGCCTGAGGTGTTTGTAGGTTACTCTCTTGGTTGCAAGTTCAGGTGAAGACAGTGGATCACTTCTAATTCACTGCTGCATAAGATGTAGAATTCTACAGCAGGGCACTTACCTTCTGGCTTTCTGGATTTCTCCCAGCCCCTTAGCTGGAGACAAGCTTCTTGGTAAGTCTTCTTTCAGGATATCTCTCTCTCTTCAGGGAGCTACCTTTCAGGTTCAAAATTGTTTCACACCTTTGCCATTGTCAGGAGATGTGGAACTCCCTCCCTGTGGTGACCAACAATGGCCTAGGATGTGGCTACTTCACAACTGCTTTGTTTCAGAAGAACCCATTCAATTAAAAAGTGTCTCTTGATGGGTTCTGGATGAGAATAATCCGGTTAAGGTGTTTCCACTTTCTACTTTCTTTGTTTCAGAAGAACACATTCAATTCAGGAATGTTTCAGAATGGGTGTAATTGACCCCTCCTGGCTCAAAGGTATTCCTTTGTCCCTGTCAGACAGTTTGAATATATAAAGGCCAGGTCATTTACCTTCAGTGGCCATTTTTAGCAGCATTGTACATTTTTTAAAAAGGTAAAGTCAATTTTTATAACTCTTCAGTTTTAGTCTGTATTTTTTATTGTTGCACTCCTTGTACTTACGAGACCACCAAGATCTGGATTGCCTAGTCTCAAGGGTGTCATAGCAACCATTGTGGCCTTTATCACATCAACTTCTGAGAATATTAATCTTCAGTTATGCAGAGCACATTATGTACTTTATCCGAACGGAACTTTGTAATTGTAGGAAATCATTATATTGCAGCTGCAAAATATGGAAAATGGTTAGGCTTTTTTCTCAAAGTTAGCTTGATTCCACTGTATATTCCATTCTTATGATTTAGATATTTAACAACAGGGCATACTTCATCTTCATCATGAGCTCCATTAACTGTTGTCATGATGTTTGCGTTCAACTTCAATGCGCAAATATTTGGTTATCCTTCAAGTTTATGAATTTCATGGTCTTCAGATATTTTTCCAACTTTTTTTTAACTGAAATATCCTTGGATGAAATTCACCCTGCTGAAATAACATGAATACAGTGGGTGTAATTGCAACCCACCCCCCACCCCAGCCAAACAGGTGGGACTGGGTCAGGTGGGAAATTAAAATGTTAAAAATTTCAAATCTGAATCCAAACTGCCTTGAATCCATCCACGTCTAGTTTTAATGAAGGCAGGGCATAGGCAGGTGACCAATCTGATTTTCAGAAGGCTTTTGATAAGGTCCCACACAGGAGGTTAGTAAACAAATTTTGTACACATGGCATTGGGATAATATACTGCAATGGATTGAGAATTGGTTAACAGACAGAAAGCAGTGATTAGGAATAAACAGGTCATTCCCAGGATGACAGCTGTTCCGAGTGGGGTACTGCAAGGATCAGTGCTAGGGCCACAGCTGTCCACAGTCTATTTAAATGATTTGAATGTGGGGACCAAATGTAATATTTCCAAATTTGCTGATGACACAAAACTAGGTGGGAATGTAAGTTGTGAGGAGGATGCAAAGAGGTTTCAAGGAGATTTGAACAGGCTAAGTGAATTGGCAAGAACATGGCAGATGACCAATCAGAGTCAAGCAGCTTGGTTTAAATTTCAAACAATGCTTGGCAGTTAACTGTCAGTCACCGCAAACTGGTGTATTCTCCATGGCAATGCCTCTACCAATCAGAGTTCACTTGCCAACCAATCAGCCCTCTCTTCTCATACAGTAACATTCACGCCACACAAGTGCCAGGCAATGACCATCTCCAACAAGAGAGAATCTAACCATCTCCCCAATCTACATCTACAAGATGTACCATCTACAAGATGCACTGCAGCAACGCACCAAGGCTCCTTTAGACAGCACCTTCCAAACCCATGACCTCTACCAACTCAAAGGACAAGGGCAGCAAATGCATGGGAACACCACCATCTGCAAGTTCACACACCATCCTGACTTGGAACTATATCTTTGTTCCTTCACTGTCGCTGGGTCAAAATCCTGGAACTCCCTTCCTAACAGCACTGTGGGTGTACCTACTCCACGTGGACTGCAGCAGTTCAAGAAGGCAGCTCACCACCACCTTCTCAAGGGTAATTAGGGATGGGCAATAAATGCTGGCCTAGCCAATGATGCCCACATCCCATGAATGAATAAAAAAACAAAATAAAATAAAATTGTTGTTTTCCCTTATATTGGTATTCTTGCAGGTTGTCCTGATGAGTGCAAGACGAAAAGCTTTGACAACACGTCTTTATTTTCAGCAATATTCAGTTCCTGTACTACCAAACGACTATTTGTATTCCAGTCTTGGGAATGATCACAGTTCCAGTGTGCTACAAAAATGTCAACCGAGGCAAGTTCCTATTCTATGTGGCAAAAGGGAAGAACCTTATCGGGGTAGACCTGTTTGATAAACTTGGCTTCAAACTTGCAGACTCCACTGGAGCGTATATTAATGTGATTGATGATACAAATTATGCACAACAGTATCCTTCCTTATTCACCAGTTTTGAGGAGATTAAGGGGTACTGTCATGCTCCTTGTGTCAACACATCAATTCTGCCTGATTTGCAAAATTTGAGATGGTTGCCATTTGCAATCCACACCAAAGTGTCACAAGAGCTGAAATGACTTGAAGTAGACCGTATCATTGAATGAATCAACTTATCCCATGGATATCGCAAGTAGTCATTGCACGGTGCAAAAATGGAGAACTTAGACTATGCGTTGACCTTAAATCAGCCAACAAAACAATCATTCTGGACAAGTATCTGCTGCTTCTGATCCAGGAACCATCGGCATCATTTCATGACTGTCTCGTCTTCACAAAGCTCAACATGCAACGGAGCTATCTTCAGATACCACTAGTGGAGTGAAGTCGACATCTTACTGCCTTTGTTACACACAGTGGCATAATTCAGTACCACAGAATGCCCTATGGACTAAGTTCAGCACCTAGTATGTTTCAGAATATTGTCATTTCAGTCTAGTCAGACGTTGAGGGGATGCTCAACCTTCTTTACATATCATCATCCATGGAAGGTACAAAGCAGAACTCGATCAGCAGTTATCCGCGGTGCTCGCCCGACTCGCACAACACAATTTGACACTCAACAAGGACAAATGCATGTTCGCAGCATCCGAGATTGACTTTCTTGGGCACAAAGTGACAGCAGCTGGAGTAAAGCCTATGTATGATGTTAAAACCATTCATGCGCTTCTGACCCCATCTAACTTGAAAGAATTGGCATTATTCCTCGGCACTACCAACCTCTATCACAAATTTTTGCCGCAGTACGTGGAGATCGCAGAGCCTCTTCAAAGGCTACTGTGCAAAGATGCACAATGGGAATGGACAAACACAGAGCAAACAGCTTTTGACACGTCAAAGGCGAAGATAGCACCTCTGCTAGTTCTTGCACATTTCACTCCACATGCGGAAACGTACATCACAACTGACACATCAGGAAATACAATAGGAGCTGTACTCTCACAGTACATTGCAGGAAGAGAATGACCAATCACGTGTGCATCACGCTTGTTGTTGGAAACTGAACGCAAATACTCTACTAGAAAGCAGGAAGCACTAGCCTGCATCAACGCTTGTGAACATTGGCATATGTAACTCTATGGTTGGAAGTTCACCCTCTGCACTGATCACCAAGTGCTGAGTACATTGTTCTCCATGTCAGGGTCTGGTCATAGACATCTACGCATCTACCAATGGTCTTGATAGTCTTCACCAGTACAACTTTGAGGTTACGCTCACGAAAGGAACAATTATGAACTAAAGTGAACTGGAGCAATTACGAACTGTAAAAATGAACTTGTGAATTAAACTGCAAAAAATGACCACATATTGCTGCAGGCAAGATGGAGGAAGAGGTCAGGTGACCCCTCCTGTACTGCCAACATACATCGTGGCTGTTGTAAACTAAACTCATCATCAAATCTGGAATTGAAAGTAAATCTCAGTAATGGTGCCATGAAACGATCATTGTCGTATAAACCCATCTGGTTCACCAATGTTCTTTAGGGAAGGAAATCTGCCGTCCTTACCTAATCTGGTCTACATGTGACTCCAGACCCACAGTAATGTGGTCAACTCTTAACTGCCCTCTGAAATGGCCTAGCAAGTCACTCAGTTGCCAAGGGTAATTAGGGATGGGCAACAAATGCTGGCCTTGTCCGTGATGCCCACATCCCATGAAAGAATATATATAAAAAAATCAAAAGATCAAGTCTGGACTAGTTCTGGGAAGTCACATTACGATGTTAAACAGGCCATTCATTACCAAATGGCTTCTATCTGCAAGAACTGGGCTGACAAAGACCTTCTCAGACAGAGCGTCTCTGGATGCAAAGCCAAGATAATAGAAATAACTCCACTTTATCAAAGATAAGCCACATTCCAACCCCATTTTATAAGAGTGGCCCCACGTTCAAAGACATTGAATGGACACACCAGGGGAGATCATCTATGCCCACCTAACCAAAACCCAGCCTGATAAGGGTTTTTCTTAAAAAAGAGATTTCTCTGAGAGAGAGGGAGAAGAAAGCCATTCCAGCCAGAGAAGCTATAAGATCGATGCAGCTAAGCAAGGAGCCTTGCCAGCATCATCTTAAAACTACTTGAGGCAGAGAGATTACAAGGTGACTTTGAAAACTCTCCATCTGAGAAATTGAAACAGGGCTTCCACGAGTAACTTCAGACTGAGTTTTAACCAAAGGAGTCGATGACCCTTCATCAATTCCAAGATGAGGAACATTCAGGCCTGCAACGCTGTTAAAAATTCCTTCTGGAAAGCCAAGAAGATTTCAAAGTGAACTCTCTTTACAACAATCACACTGTAATTGCATGCTACCTTTACTCTTTCTTGTTTCTTATGTGTGTGAGTGCGTGAGTCGGTGAGGTTCTGATCATTTACGGGTATTGTTTAATAAATAGTTAACTTTTTTTTAAACCTGCAAGAAAACCTGTCATGTGTCTATTTAATTGACCCATAAACACTCCGGGACTAAAACATTATTTTTTCAAAAAACTATCTGCAATCAGTTGAGAGGTAAAAAGTGGAAGCTACTCACACCATGTCCAGAATACGAGTATCTCGCAGGTTCACGCAACTGAGTAGCTGACATGCTTAGCCACATTCTATCAGAGACAGGGTTAGTGATAGCGAATAGACTTGCGACATCTAAGACTACATAGTCGCAATGATTTCCCACACGATCGTGAATCTTGTGATGCAAGAAGAGTTGAAGGTAGAGTCAGCGGCAGACAACATATTGCAGAAAGTAAGCCGGTACCTAAAAACTGACTGGTCTCGCAAAATAGAGAAAGAATTGGCCCCATACTACAGAGTACACAATGAGCTCACACTGTTTGATGACAACTGTATCACATGCTGAACTTGAGCGGTTATCCCGAAAGCGCCACAATGGGTGTTGCATCTTGCCCACGAAGGACATCCGGGCATTATTAAGATGAAACAATGATCACGTGAAGCAGTCTGGTGGCCGGCAATAGATCGCCACATAGAGGAGATCATCAGAAACTGCATAGCATGTACACTCAGTGAAAAATCTGCTAAGACATGTCCTGCAACTCTATAACCAACCCCATTTCCAACAAACCATGGCAGAAACTCCAAGTAGATAGTTTCGGAGAAATGCACGCAATCCCTAGCAATCAATGTTTTTTGCTTGTCATTCATGATCTACATACCAAGTGGCCAGAAATTGATACAACAAATTCCATCACCATCACTTCGGTCTTTGACATTCGAGACGAGCTGTTTACAAAATGGGGTTTGCCAGAGACTATTACTGTGGACACTAGACCACAGTTTGATTCTAGTCAATTCACAGAGTTCCAAGCAAGCTACGGAAATTACCACCATCTGACATCCCGATACAACCCACAATCGAATGATGGCGTCAAACGTTTCAATAGGGTGATCAAGGACAGTTTGCGAGCTAGCATGTCCGAGGGGAAAACTTTTGAACAATCTATTCATGTCCTACTTCGCACGTCAATCCACCAAACACTCTCTGACCAGAAAGACACCGGTCGAACTTATGATTGGTTGCAACAGTCACACACTGCTGACCATTCTTCAGCCATCACTGCTATCCAACACGAATTTCACAGTGAAAGCAGAAGAAATTGCGAAGCGACAAGGTGACGTAAAAGCGTACTCCAATAAGGGAACACACGCAAGGAAACTACAATTTGCAGTTGAAGATTGGGTTCACATCAAACGTCCAAATCAAAACCACAAGCTCACATGTTCTCTATCATGACCTAAGCAGATCAAGCGGATGCTCGGTGCCAACTCTTGGATGACAACACCAAGTGGAATGCGAGATGTTTGATTGCGAGCAGACCTGGAGGTTTCGATGGTTTTGACTGTGAGGATACATTTCTTTTTCTGATTAACGATCATGATGTTGATCATCTACTGCATCAGGATGATCGCGCTGAACCACAACCACATGTTTGTCAACCTCAATACCATCATTGGAGACCTCCATATCACAAGGATTATTTGTGTTCTTAGAGGAACAAACGGACTCTAAGAAATGACTCAATATATACATGTTTAATGCTTTTAAAGGTTTAATTTAAAATAAGCTCCTTAGTTTACAAGGGGCAAAATAAGTTTCGTTCATTCAGTGAATGATTGTTTTGTGCTTTGTAATACTGCTCACTATGCTGTTAGTCAACCTTGGAAAGGGCGTGGTTCCAAAAGTGAAACTAAGACAAGTCCAGACAGAGTCCAGGCAGCCTGTTTGAATAAAGCCTTCACACATACAGAAATAGAGAGTCTAGTTTCTTCAAGCTTAGGGCACAATACATAAAATAAAGTAAAAGCAAAATACTGCAGATGCTGGAAATCTGAAATAAAAACAAGAAATGCTGGAATCACTCAGCAGGTCTGGCAGCATCTGTGGAAAGAGAAGCAGAGTTAACGTTTCGGGTCAGTGACCCTTCATCGGAACTGACAAATATTAGAAAAGTCACAGGTTATAAGCAAGTGAGGTGGGAGTGGGGCAAGAGATAACAAAGGAGGTCTAGATTGGACCAGGCCACATAGCTGACCAAAAGGTCACGGAGCAATGGCAAACAATATGTTAATGGTGTGTTGAAAGACAAAGCATTAGTACAGATTAGGTGTTAATACACTGAATATTGAACAGCAGCAAGTGCAAACCTGAAAAAAAACAGTGGGTAAGCAAACTGAACAAACAAAGATGAAATGAAATAAATGCAAAAAAAAAAGATTGTAAAAAATGTAAAAAAGAATGTTAAAAAAAAGAAGAAAAAATAACTAAAAATGAAAGTAAAATGGGGGGCTGTCATGCTCTGAAATTATTGAACTCAATGTTCAGTCCGGCAGGCTGTAGTGTGCCTAATCGGTAAATGAGATGCTGTTCCTCGAGCTTGCGTTGATGTTCACTGGAACACTGCAGCAATCCCAGGACAGAGATGTGAGCATGAGAGCAGGGGGGAGTGTTGAAATGGCAAGCAACCGGAAGCTCAGGGTCCTGAGAGAGAGACTACAGAATGCTCCAGTACAGAGGGATCTTGGGGTCCTTGTACATGATTCACAAAAAGTTAGCATGCAAGTAGCACAACTAATTAGGAAGGCAAATGGATGTTGACAGTTATTGCAAAGGGAAATGGAGTATAAAAGTAGGGAAGTCTTGCTACAATTCTACAGAGCATTGGTGAGATCACACCTAGAGTACTGTGTACAGTTTTGGCCTCATTATTTAAGGAGGGATATACGTGCATTCAAGACAGTTCAGAGAAGGTTCACTAGGTTGTTTCCTGGGATGAAGGGCTTGTCTTATGAGGAAAGGTTGAGTAGGTTGGGCCTATACTCATTGGAGTTTAGAAGAATGATAGATGATCTTATTGAAACATATTAGCTTCTGAGGGGACTTAACAAGGTAGATGCTGAGAAGATGTTTTCCCTTGTGGGGGAATCTAGAATGAGAGGGTACAGATTCAGAATAAGAGGTCTCCCATTTAAGACAGAGATGTGGAGGAATTTCTTCCCTCAGAGGGTTATTAATCTCAGTCAGCTGTGGAGGCTGGGTCATTGAATATATTCAAGGCTGACTTAGGCAGAGTTTTGATCTACAAGGGAATCAAGGGAATTATGGGGCAGCAGGCAGGAAAGTGGAGTTGAGACCATGATCAGATCAACCATGATCTTATAGAATGGCAGAACAAACTCAAGGGTCCAAATGGCCTGTTCCTGCTTCTATTTCTTATGTTATTATGTCCTTCAGGGAGGGAAATCAGCCTTCCATGCCCAGTTTGGCTTATATATAACTCCAGATGCACAGCTATGTTAGGGTATTTAGGGATGGGCAATAATAATGGCCTTGCCAGTGATGCCCATAGCCTGTGAATTAATATATTTTTAAAAAATTTACATGCATATTTGGATTTGGGTTCTACATACCTATATTGCTGAAAATAGAGACATGTTGTCGAAGCTTTTCATGTTGCACTCGTCAGGCCAAGAATAACCAATGTAAGGGAAAACGCCAACTTATACTGCATGAGAAGAGAGTGCTGATTGGTTGGCAAGTGAACTCTGGTTGGTAGAGGCATTGCCATGAAGAATGCACCAGTTTACGGTGACTGACAGTTAACTGTCAAGCATTGTTTGAAATTTAAACCCGGCAACTTAACTCTGATTGGTCAAGGCATTACCCTGAGGAATGAACCAGGGAATGGCTGTTACTTATTTTGTTCAACTGAAATAGGCGCAAATTTTGTACATGTTCTCTCCGTCTGCAAAGAACAGGGCCTTGTGTATTGATATGTGTAGCTTCCAGAACGTGCAAATGCACCACACTGCAAGCCCTACTGGCAATCTTAAATTGGTTGTCAGTGTAATTCTTAGCACACTACAGATTATTTAGCAAATGTTATCCAATCGTGGAATCACATCTAATGTTGGACACTGTGTTTTGAGTTTTGCAAGCCCGGCTGGTTGGGTATGGCCTGTACCTTGCCTGTTGCGAACAGCAGAAGGGACATGTTGTTTGATATGATCCACCATCTTGTGGAATGTCCTGATGTATGCAAGATGAAAAGCTTCAACATCATGTCTCTATTTTCAGCAATACTCAAGTTCTATTCTACCAAATGACTATTTACATACCCATATATTGTTTGTAAACAGAGACATTTCTTTTGTTCACATGTAGGGTTGCACCATTAACAGTAAAAACAGAACTATTTATGAATAACGACAGTTTTGTTTTATTTTAATTGAACATGTATTGGTGGGTTAATCCTCAATGCCACAAGAGTAGATGGAAAAGGCAATGATTTCTCTGTAATTCTGAATTCCCAAGCTCAGGCTGCCCTGATGTGGGGAGTCACTGAGCAGATGTCAGGCTTCTCTCTGTAGAAAGGAAAAGTTGAGTCTCCACAAGAATTCTCACGCAGGTTTTCTGGCAGCTGGCCAAAGCCTGGCAGTAGGCAGCTACTCTATCTATTTTAGGCTCAAGGGAGTGAATTTATTAAACTAATATAATATTTATGAAACTTCCAATCTGATATTATTGTTCTGCAATAGTTTGCTCTTTCTGGCATGGAATGTAATATGACAAATGAAAAATACAGTCACAGTCTCCCTTTCCCTTTTAATCAAAATACTATTACTATGGTTAAATGGAACAAATGACTATGATGGTTTTATTACAGAAGAATAATCTTGAAACACAATTGATTAAAAGTTGCTATGACATAGCTGTTATTCCATTTGTATATTGGGATCTGGGATTCTACATACATATATATTATTCGTAACTGTAAGCCAATACATTATTTACCTTAATTGTATTAATCAGTCTTAATCATATAAATCGTGCTTTTACTTCCCTCATATTAATGAATGTAAACTGGTTGTGATGGAGTCCTGTGGGCAGATGTTGCCTCATGGTGGTAAGAAGATGGAGATGAAGGACATTGGGACGAAGGGAGAAGAATTCTGACCAAAGACATCATTCGCTGGGGTTCATAGTGGACTTTTTAAAAATAAAAGAAAATGTAAGTGAGCTTGCACCCCCATACATACACACACATACAGACAAATCAGGATATGCTAGCCTGGGCTGTTAGAACATCAAATAGCCTGTCTACAACCACACTCAGGGACAATGGCCTTTTGAAATATGTGTGAATGGTTTCCTTCTTGCCTTATTAAGATGCAGATATCACACCCATGGGTGGTATGCACCTAAGAACTCCCCCTGCTGAGAGCAGGATATGACCACATGCAGGTGGTCTTGCATAGCTAGGGTGGGTTTGATAAGTTACTGAAACCCAATCTGATGACCCAATTCAATATTATCTAATATGCCAAGGGCCAGGGTCAGGAAGGTGTATAAAGCTACAGCTTTATACTGTAGAGTGGCCTGGTCAGCCATTCTGAAGTCATGCCTGGAGATCTGTCGAAGGACTGACCACCTGAGACGGACCCTAGCTCGCAGGATTCCTAAGCAACCAGTGTCATTGTGAGTATATACTATTGCTTAGAGATTTAATAAAGGTGTATCATATTTAGTGAAACAGTATCCAAGTTGTTGTGTGTCATTGATATCAAGAGTAAAGACAAGAACCTCTAGACCAGAGAGGGGGGTCTTACATATCCAGAGGATTTTGCATTCAGCAGCAAAGAGGCGACATTCGCTGCTGACTACAAAGTAAAATACGAACTTACCTGGTTCATTGGCTGCAGCGAGAACTTCCGCTTCTTGCTGCAGCATAGTCCAACGTCAAAAGGATTTGTGAGATCGAACAGTGTGGTGCATTGCCGGTAAGGCCATGCCCCCTAGTGATGTCAAAGCTGAAGACACGGCCCTAAGGTCATTCTTAGTGCAAAGGGTGTGGAAGAGGCTTTGTCCACGCGGTTACACAGAAGATTGAAGTACTGTCTCACAATGATTTTTTTATCTTGGATAATTCTGTGATACAATCTATTGTCACCCACTGACCTGAAGGAAGAATCATCAAACAATATGATAATACATGCAGAGTCAGCATAGTCAAAATCATCTGAAGTGCTCGCTGCAGTGAGCGTTTAAAAAAAAAATTTGTTTAACCTTGTCCTTTATTGATCTCATTTCCTGTTCTTCCCCACTTTCACATTGCTCTTCTTTAACTGTGAAGGTAGGAATGTCTGGTTTGTGGACTTTGTAGTCATTTTGAATGCGGCTTTTGATGAGTCAAACAGGAGGCCTGTGCAGGTGATGCCTCTCATTCCTTCCCACATTCCCAGCCTCCCATTACATTACAGCAAGATGATCTATCTCGCAACCTGGATAGCAAAATCTATAAAACTCAATAAAAAATAAAAATAAGCCAAATTGTTTTTGGACTCTATGCTGAAATGCAGACTTCCAAGTTCCCTACCTTGAAAGCTTGTGTCCTGCCACAAAAGCCACTGAGCCATGGGAAAGCTTCAGTGCTTATTAATCCTGAAAGGAGAAACAACATAACAATGATTTCCACTTTAAGGGCATATTCATTTCTCTCCCATTTACGAAAGAGAATTTCAGGCACAAGTGATTTACTTCCTCCCACCATACCACTGTTATTTTTCAATTCCACCATTCTGTATCACGTATCCAAGGGGGAAAGCAATGGCCTTTCCCTACGCTCTTCTCTATCCCAGTGGTAACCAGGTGGGTGGAGCTACAGAAACATGATAGTGGTCAGTTTGGTTTGCCATTTTATAGCCTCTCTGTGAAGAGGTACCTTACTATCCCTCCCTGTCCCTTTCTCCCCAGTGCTGCTGTGACCCTTGATCAGGCTAAATAGTAAAATCTTTCATGTCTCTTAATACCTTATTAACAAAACTTGAGGTGCACTCTCCTCCCTTTCTTGTTCTGATTTTATTTCTAACGCAAATCAAGAAATGGTTGTTCTTAAATAAGTAAATGGGTAGATTTATGCATTGTTACAAGCAGAAGTTCACAGAATCAGTACACATTTAACTGTGTACTCAATATGGATAGTCAGTTTGAGGCAAAGTCACATTTCAAAGATCCCACTTTTTGGAAATATCTTGCACATTTAGATGTGCAGGAATCTCCCCAGCAGGCTGTGCACCTGCAAATATCAGCTTTTAAAAAAAGCTTGAAAATCATCGTAATTTGTGGGCAATCAGTCCAAGTTGAAGAATTACAGGTCCCTGCAACTTTACAGAGTGGCTCGGCAGAACCATTAGTGTACGCTCCTCTGAAGCCCATAGAGGCACACCATAACTTCTGTTTTTTGGTGAAAGTTTTTTGGCACACTGCGGCTCTCAATAGCGGTGAGCATCTCAGCGTTCAGCATTATTGGGACCGCAAAATCTGGGCCATTGGATTGCACCATAAACAATAAAAATCAGATCAAGTATGTATTAATAAAGATAAAAGGAAACCTTTTAAGTTAACTATCAGCAGTTTTGTATCATTTTAATATCATTGGAAATTAAAATTGGGCAGTTTCTATAACAGGCAGCCGATTCACAAGATCGGTTTACACCTGGTGGTAAGTTAAATTCTACCTCAAGGGATACCCACTAGAAAATCACCAAAGTTAGAAAATCTGAGGCGAGGAGGGGAAAACTAGGGTGCCTGCCCTGAAATGAAGGAAAATACCTTAAATGTATGTAATTATGTACTTAGTGTCATGCAGGCCCCCACTTGCGAAGAATGAGGCATATTAATTTCACTACCTGGACATTAAATTTCAAATTATTGCTGGGAAGAACAGAAGGCCTGTTATAAGGACTTCCAGACCCCTGGCTGGAAATAACATTTACATACTAACAGACAGTGAAGTCAGGGAAGCACATTCCATTCCCTGCTAAGGTGATACAATACGCAGAGACAAGACATGGTCAGACCAGTTAGTCATATGACTAACCTCCTTGGCAACCTGGGGGTTTCTGAATTGTACAGTTTGAACTGAGAACCTGCAGAAAGCAGAATGCTCCTGGACTGAAGAAGATTTCCTGTCTGTCTGCTCCCATCTCTTTCTCACAAGCGTCTGAATCCACTGAAGACACATGGACCCCAAGAGAGAAAAGTCTCCTACAGCAAACAAAGTTTAAGAAGAATACTGGGCACCAATGAAAAGCAAGATCTAACTGCAATCAAGGAATCTACAGTGAGCTCGAAGAACCGTAACAGCAACTCTTCAGATATTGCCTCAAACCTTTCCACTTTATTTTTCTTCTACTCTTTTCTGTCTTTATTTGCATGAGTATATCGCGTATGCATGCTAGCTTGGGTGCGTCATGTATCCATAGGCATCAACTGAATTAGAGTTTTAAGTTTAATAAATTTCAACTTTCATTTTTTAAATCGAAGAAAGCCTGTGTGTACTGGTTTCTTTGCCTTATAATTGAAAAGTGGTGAACAAGGATTCACCAAAGGGGAGCTAAAAACAGTGTGTTTAAAATTAAACCCTGTTACAGTAAGACCAGGTGAAGGCTGAAAGGGAACACTAGACCTCTTTCTCACCTGGTCGTAACATTAGACATAGAGATTATAACACAAGTCTCTGCCTAGATACAACTGATACAACACTAAGTTTGGAAGCTGTTTCTCTAATTTGATCTAAATACAAATGATGAATATTATGGGAAGAAACCTTGCTCTTTCTTGTCATCTCTGCACAGTAGGCAGTAAGCATAGCCCAACTGCGATAAAACCAATGTCACAGAGGACAATAACCTCTTGATGTCAGTTAGCAACTAGTAATGCGAATCCAGCATATGTGACAACTCTGGCATCAACTGCAGGCATCTTTTTACTTCAAGAGTATAGTGTACAATAAAAGTCTAATGTATGAAAAATTTATTACATATAAAGTCTTTCTCTTGCAATCTTCAGCACCTCGAAATGAATATGTTTCTTCTCTTGCTTAATAACATCTTGGTCCTGCTGCTGATCATCAAATGTTATCATTTGAAAAGTACATTTAACTGTGCCTAATATTTCTTAATGTTGGTTAAGAGTTATAGAGTTAGAAATATGAGTTAGAGACAATAGACCATCAGAATACGTGCAATACTTGCTGATTGCAAAGGATACCAGTATTCAATAACTTCAAGATATCAAATTCAGAGATATGATACAATGAGTTTGCATATTACACATGGGTAAAGCCGTAACCTAAAGTCATACATCATCATAGCAATTGGTCACCGTTATTTGTACAATGCCAAGCTCTAAGTAAACATAACAATATTATTTTCACTTTATAATAGAGTAAAAGGATTGTTAACAATTGCAACATGCAGGGTTTCTAATTCAATTACCTTTTTCTTTAATAGAATAATTGTTAGTTGCACAAATACTCTGGAGAAAATGTTACTCTCTTAGTTGTTAACAGTTGCTATTGGCATTTCTTACATGACTTGAAGTTTTAAATGCCTGAAAAAATGGAAATGGTGCTGTCATTAAAATCAACAAGAATTCAGTACATATCTTGATAGGTGTAAAAGAGCAGTATCAATTTTGGACTATCTCAGTCCAATTCCTACTGGGCATGCCCCTAATTTAGTTGTAATTGCCATTCTCATTTGAAGAATTACAAGATTCTTAGTATAAGAAACATAAAAATGCTACATTGATGTTCTAGGGGATGCTTTTCTGAGGTTGGAAATATGGCACATTGTTAGGACAGTTCAGACAGAGAAGAAGCTGCTCTACTCTGCATCTAACTCTACTCTACTTCATTAGGAAGTTCTTCATGCTGATAAAGTACTCTGTTCCCTACACTAATATTCCATACTGTTACGACCAGGTGAGAAAGGTGTCCAGGGGTCTTTTACTGTCTTCACCTGGTCTTATTGTAACAGGGTTTAATTTAGAACACACTGTTTTTTGAGCTCCCCCTTTGTGAATCCTTGTTCACAGCTTTCCAATTATAAGGCAAGGAAATGAGCACACCTGGTTTTCTTTAGGTTTAAAGAAGAAAAGTAAAATTTATTAAACCTTAAACTTAAACTCCAGTACAGTTAACGCCTACGGATATACGACGTGCCCACGCTAGCATGCACATGTGATACACACATGCAAATAGGGACAGAAAAGAGCAGAAGAAAAATAAAATGGAGAGGCTTGAGGCAGTCTCTAAAGGGTGTTTCTTGTTACTGTTTCTGTGTTTCCAGCTCGCCGTAGAGTCCTTGATTGTAGACAGCTCTTACTTTTCGTTGGAGCCCAGTATTCTTCTTAAACCTTGTTCACTGTAAGCAACTTTTCTCTCTTGGTGTTCATATGTCTTCAATAGTTTCCAAAGCTGGTGAGAGTGAGATGAGAGCAGACAGGAGAGAGGTGTTTTCAGTCCAGGAGCAAACAGCCTTCTGAGTTTCAAACACTCTGTGGCAAGTTCAAAACTCAAAAAACCATCAGCCAGCCAGTCATGTGAATAAACTGGTCTGATCACTTCTTCTGTGTATTCGGCCATCTTAGTAGTTACCCTGGAATGCTTCAATGCCTGGTAATCAAAAGTCCATTGTGGATTAAACTGGAGCAGGGAATAGCTCCTTTGTCCTTTGAAATATTTGTCTGTTGATATGCTAATATCTCTCTCCAACCAAAGTCTCCAATTGATTTTTAAAGCACGTTCTGTCTTCATCAACAATAGTTTAAAATCAATGTTCATGTGGCAAAATTAATTTTCCTCATTCTTGGCTGGTGGGGGGCTTGCCTGACAATACCATGATGAATAGAACTTTAAAAAAAAAATTCTTCTTTTTTAGACTACAATAAGTCTTCTTGCTTGCAGCAGCAGGAAGATTTAAAAAGTGACAAGTGCTTAAATGTTATCTTGATTCGCTAAAGATAATTTTTACATTCACCATTTGAATTGTAAACTCTCAGAACAGATTGCCTGCCCATGGAGATGAAAATCAGGTGGGTTCTACAGCTGGGATGCATTATTTAACTTTAAAATAATTAACTGTACATTCAATATTGATTGTTAGCATTCTGTTAAAATGATGCAAAGCTTTTTTCAAACAAAAAAAAGGTGCTTTTATTTTGCATTTCCTGCTTCCATTTCCAACTATTGATAATTTAAGAGCAGCTGAACATTTTATTTTGTAGAATCATAGAATCATCAAAAAGTACATCACAGAAAGAGGCCATTTAGCCCATCAACACTGACTCTTTCAACGAGTCCCAGACCCCCACTCTTTCACCATATCCCGACAATGTTTTCTCCTTCATGTATTCATCCAATTCCCTTTTGAATGTTACTGTTGAATAAGTATCCACCACCCTATGAGGCAATGCATTCCAAATCCCATGGTGTAAAAAAAAAATTTCCTCGTGTCACCTCTGGTTCTTTTGCCAATCAACTTAATTCGGTGTCCTTTCATTATTGGCCCTTCAGCCATTGGAAACAGTTTCTTATTATTTATTTATTTATTCATCCGAGCTCTTCATTATTTTAAACATCTCTATCAAATCTCCTCTTAGCCTTCTCTGCTCTAAGGAGAACAACCCCAACTCCTCCAGTCTATCCACATAACTCTAATCCCGCATCCCTGCAGCCATTCCAGTAAATCACCTCTGCACACTCTCCAAGTCTTTCACATTCTTCCAAAAGTATGGTGGCCAGAATTCAATACATTGCTCCACCCGGGTCTAACTAGTATTTTATGTAGGTTCAGCATAACTTCCTGGCTTTTGCACTCTGTGGGCTAAATTTTGTGCTCCCGTCCAAGGCGGGATAGGTGGCGTGGGGGAACCGAGAGTTGCCGTGGAGTCGTCCACCTCGAAACCCAGCACTGTTCCATAGTGTCCCGATGATATCAGAGGTGGGAAAGTACCATGGCTGTATTAACGCCCCAACGTGACGGCAATGTAATTTAAATTGATGAAATGATGTATAGCGTCAATTTGAATGTCATTATTTCCAGTTCTAGGAATGGTCCATGCATAGGAAGAACATAGGAAGATAGGAACAGGAGTAGGCCATTCAGCCCCTCCAGCCTGTCCCGCCCTTCAATGAGATCATGGCTGATCCGCGGCCTAACTCCATATACCTGCCTTTGGCCCATATCCCTTAATATCTTTGCTCAACAAAAAGCTATCTATCTCAGATTTAAAATTAACAACTGTTCTAGCTTCAACTGCTGTTTGTGGGAGAGAGTTCCAAACCTCTACCACCCTTTGCGTGAAGAAGTGCTTCCTAACATCTCTCCTGAATGGTCTTGTCTTACATTTTAAACTATGCATCCCCAGTTTTAGAATCTCCAACCAGTGGAAATAGTTTATCTTTATCTAGCCTGTATTTTCCTGTTAATACCTTGAAAACTTCAATCAGATCACCCCTTAACCTTCTAAATTCCAGCAAAAACAGGCCTAATTTGTGTAATCTCTCCTCGTAACTTACCCCTGTAGTCCAGGCATCATTCCAAGGCCAATATATCCTTCCTAAGGTGTGGTGCCCAGAACTGCTCACAGTACTCCAAGTGGGGTCTAACTAGGGTTTTGTACAACTGCAGCATAACCTCTGTGTCTTTATACTCCAATCCTCTGGATATAAAGGCTAGCATTCTATTAGCCTTTTTGATTATTTTCTGCACTTTAAAGATCTATGCACCTGAACCCCCAAGTATCTTTGGACATCCACTGTTCTTAACCTCTTCCCATTTAGAAAGTACCCTGCTCTATCCTTTTTTGGTCCAAAATGGATAATCTCACACTCGCCCGCATTGAAATCCAGCTGCCACAGTTTTGCCCACTCACCTAGTCTGTCAATATCTCTTTGCAATTTTATGCTATCATCTAGACTGTCTACAATGCCACCTAACTTTGTATCTTCAGCAAATATGGATATATGACTTACTATGCCATCATCCAAGTCGTTAATGAATTATGTGAATAATTGAGGCCCCAACGCAGATCCCTGCGGGACACCACAAGTCACATCCTGCCAGTTGGAGTACTTACCCATTATCCCCACTCTCTGTCACCTACCACTCAACCAACTTCCTAACCATGTCAATAATTTGCCCTCAACTCCATGGGCTTCTACCTTAGTTAACAATCTCTTATGTGGGACTTTATCAAATGGCTTCTGGAAGTCCATATAAATAACATCCATAGACATTCCCCTGTCCACTACCCTAGTCACCTCTTCAAAAAATTCAATGAGATTTGTCAGGCATGACCTTCCTGTCATGAATCCATGCTGGCTGTCCCTGATTAACTGAAATTTTGCTAGGTGTTCAGTCACCCTATCTTGATTATAGACTCCAGCAACTTGCCCACCACAGATGTCAGGCTAACTGGTCTGTAATTTCCTTGGTTCCCCCTTTCACCTTTCTTAAAAAGTGGAGTGACACGTGCAACTTTCCAATCCAGAGGGACGACTCCTGAATCTAGGGAACTCTGAAAGACTGTAGTTAGGGCATCTACAATGTGCTCCCCTACTTCCTTTAACACCCTCGGATGGAAACCGTTGGGTCCTGGGGGTTTCTCACTCTTTAGTTCCATTAATTTCCTTGTTACTGATGTTTCACTTACGTTAATTGTATTAAGTCCCTGTCCGCTATCGGCTATTAATTTTTTCGGGACTTCCGGCAAGTTATCCTCTTTTTCAACTGTAAATACTGAGGCAAAGTAATTGTTCAACATGTCTGCCATTTCCCCATTAGCAATGACAATATCTCCATTTTCAGCTTTTAGTGGGCCTACATTGCTCTTGACCATCCGCTTTCCCTTTATATAACTATAAAATTGCTTCTTATTGATTTTGATGTCCCTTGCAAGTTTCCTTTCATAATCTATTTTAGTAGCTCTTATAAGCTGCTTTGTGACCTTTTGCTGGTCTTTGTATCGATCCCATTCAGCTGGATCTGTGCTGCATTTTGCATTTTTGTAAGCTATTTCTTTTTGTTTTATGCTATTTCTAATCTCTTCAGTTGTCCATGGCTGTTTTTTCTGTGAAGTGGAGCATTTTCCTCTCAGGGGTATATACTCGCTCTGTACTTCGTTAAATGTTTCTTTAAATATTCTCCACTGTTCTTCAGTCGTTTGACCCATTAACAGATCTACCCAGTTTATCGTGGACAGTCTCTGTCTCATCCCGGTAAAGTCAGCCTTACCCAAGTCTAAAATTCTAGTAGCTGATTTGTGCTTTTCACTTTCAAACGCTACCTTGAATTCAATCATGGTGTAATCACTATTTGATAAATGTTCACGCACAGTTAGGCTTCTAATTAAATTTGGCTCATTACTCATAACTAAATCTAATATTGCCTGTCCCCTTGTTACATCTGGGACATGTTGCTGCAGGAAACTATCCCGGACACATTCCAGAAATTCACTACCTTTCTGACAGGTGCTAGTCTGCCTCTCCCAACTTCAGTGTAAGTTAAAATCCCCCATTAATACTACTCTGCCTTTGTTAAACACTCGCCTAATTTGTACATTTATACAATCTAACACCTCAGAACTGCTATCAGGGGGTCTATACACAACACCTGTTACAGTTTTAGATCCTTTTTTGTTCCTCAATTCCACCCATAAGGTCTACACTGGATGCTTTCCCCTCATTATATCCTCCCTCACCAATGAGGTGATATTATTTCTAATCAGTAAGGCTATTCCACCCTCTCTGCCATTTTCTCTGTCCCTCCTGTAAACTTTATAACAAGGTATATTTAGTTCCCAGTCCCGACCATCCTGCAGCCACATCTCCGCAATGGCCACCACATCATAACCTTCCATTTGAATTTGCGCCTGCAGCTCATCTAGTTTATTCCTTACACTCCATGCATTTGTATATAGAACTCTTATTTGGGATATACCCCCTAACCTGTCCCTCAGCACTGATGCTTTAATCGCCTGTTCATTATTTCTCTCTTTCTGGTTTAACCAGTATGCGTCTTGCAGTTTGGTAACAATCAGCCTCACCACTAACCTGCACTCCTCCCTGCACCTTTAACTTCCTGTTTTTCCATGCAGCTGAAGCCTCCCCCCACCGCCCCCCCCACTATTTAGTTTAAAGCCCTATCTACAGCCCTAGTTATGCAATTCACCAGGACTATGTTCCCAGCATGATTCAGGTGGAGCCCGTACCATCGGAACAGCTCCCTCCTTCCCCAGTACTGGTGCCAATGTCCCACGAATTCGAACCCATTTCTCCCACACCAATCTTGAGCCATGCATTTACCTCTTTAATCTTATTGACCCTTTGCCAATTTGCTCGTGGCTCAGGTAGTAATCTGGAGATTATTACCTTTTTGGTTCTGCTTTTTAATTTAGCCCCTAGCTGCTCATATTCCCTCAGCAGAACCTCTAACCTTGTTCTACCTATATCGTTGGTACCTACGTGGACCACGACAACTGGATCTTTCCCCTCCCACTCAAGTGCCTCTGCATCCCAGATGAGATATCCCGAACCCTGGCACCAGGTAGGCAACAGAGCCTTCGGGACTCTCGATCCTGGCCACAGAGAACAGTGTCTATGCCCCTAACTATACAATCCCCAATTACGACCACATTTCTCTTTTCTCCCCCCATTTGAATGGCTCCCTGTACCATGGTGCTGTGGTCAGTTTGCTCATCCTCCCTACAGTCCCTGCTCTCATCCACACAGGGAGCAAGAATCTCGAACCTGTTGAACAAGGACAATGGCTGAGGCTCCTGCAGCACTACCTCCTGGATCCCTCTACCTGCCTCACTCATAGTCACACCCTCCTGTCCCTGACCACTAACCGAATTCAAGGTAGATAATTTAAGGGGTGTGACTGCCTCCTGAAACACAGCGTCCAAGTAACACTCCCCCTCCCGGATGTGTCGCAGTGTCCAAAGCTCAGACTCCAGCTCATCAACTCTGAGCCAGAGTTCCTCGAGCAGCCAACACTTGCTCCAGATGTGTTCACCAGGAACCACAATGGGGTCCACCAGCTCCCACATCATGCAGGTACAACACATTGCCTGGCCCTGCATCTCTATTTTATTTAATTAGATTTTAATGTGTTTTTTAAATTTCCGACTGGTCTTTAGTTTTTAATCTGTAAAATATTTCTCCTATTCACTTTTAATCTGAAATCGACTTAGAATAGGTAATTCAAATTAGCAGTTACTTACCAACCAATAAACTTATGGTTTTCCTGTGGTGTCATTCTTGGTTTTTTTTTCACTCTGTTTTTACTCCCTTAAATTACCCAAAAATTAGTTTATTTACACTAGGAGCCTTGATTCCACGCCCCCCCCCCCCCAAATAAACCCACTACCTACTATATTAAAAAAGAACTGTAGACCTTTCTCGCTGCTTGAGTTACAAACCCAGCTATTGAGAGTTATTCCCTAACAGCAGTTACTCACCAACCAATCACCTTGCAGCTTTCCTGTGATGTCACTGTTGACTATTTTTCAAACCTCCGGCGCTCTCTGAGTGAACTCTCGCTCGCTCTGCAAGGGGATGTTTCCCACTGTCTGAGTGAACTCTCTCATCCTCTGCAAGGGGATGTTTCCCACTGTCTGATATGTGGGTGACATGCGGCAATCACATGCCTTCAGATTTGCAACCCTGAAAATCCTTGGTGTGGTGAAAGGTAAGGTAACCTCACCATAGCAGCAAAGGGGAAATGGGGGTACTGTGCCATTGCCACTATGCTGAGTGTCCAAGGGGGATATGTCTATGGGGGTGCTCTGCAAAGGTGATTTGTTTACTGGGGGTGCTCTGTAAGGGGGACGTGTTTATTGCGAGTGCTTTGTAAAGGGGATGTGTCTATGGCGGTGCTCTGCAAGGGGGATGCGTCTTTGGGGGTGCGTTTACTGGGGGTGTTCTATTTATTTATTTTTTATTTATTTTATTTATTTAGAGATACAGCACTGAAACAGGCCCTTCGGCACACCGAGTCTGTGCTGACCATCAACCACCCATTTATACTTATCCTACATTAATCCCATATTCCTACCACATCCCCACCTTCCCTCAATTTCCCTACCACCTACCTATACTAGGAGCAATTTATAATGGCCAATTGACCTATCAACGCTGCAAGTCTTTGACTGTGGGAGGAAACCAGAGCACCCGACCAAAACCCACGCAGTCACAGGGAGAATTTGCAAACTCCGCACAGTCAGTACCCAGAATTGAACCCGGGTTGCTGGTGCTGTGAGGCTGCGGTGCTAACCACTGCGCCACTGTGCCGCCCAAACATGGCCCAAACATCTGCATGGGGGACATGTTTACAGGGGGTGCTCTGCAAGGGGATGTATTTACGGGGGGGTGCTCTGTAAGGAGGACGTGTTTACTCGGGGTGCTCTGCAAGGGGGATGTGTTTACTGCGACTGCTTTGCAAAGGGGGTGTGTTTACCAAGGGTGCTCTGCAAAGGGGATTTGTTTACCGGGGATGCTCTGCAAGGGGGATTTGTTTACTGGGGGTGCTCTGCAAGAGGGGTGTGATTACCGGGGGTGTTCTGCATGAGGGACATGTTTACCAGGAGTGCTCTGCAAGGGGATGTATTTACCGGGGGTGCTCTGCAAGGGGGACATGTTTACACAGGGTGCTCTGCAAGGGGACGTGTTTACTGGGGGTGCTCTGCAAGGGGGACATGTTTATCGGGGTGCTCTGCAAGGGGGCGTGTTTGCCGTGGGTGCCCTGCAAGGTGGAGATGTCTATGGGGGTGCTCTCCAAGGGGGTTGTGTTTACTGGGGTGCTCTGCAAGCGTAAGAAGTTGTTTGTGTCAGGGTCCATTAGAGGGTATCATAAACGTTGTGTAATGTGTGTGATGTCTCACACTGCTGGAAAAGATGGGAGACCAACAATAACCTTTACTCTTGAGGCACATCAGGCATCCAGACAAGCAAAGATTGACAAAATACTTGGCTAGACAGGCTCATCTCTGCATCAGAAAGGAGCCGAAGGCCACAGGGCACCTGCCATGGGTCTCATACACCCTGTGTTTCTGGATCCCCTTGGTGTGTTGAAGTGCCTCTGATGGAGGCAGCTCGACCTGACCGTGAAGCTCTAAGATGCAAACAGTAGCAGCCAGCAAGGTTAAGAAGGGCCCAAGTGTGCCAGAGAGTCTATAGGACTCATGTTACCTACTTCTGGATGTCCAAGCGACACCGTCAGCAAAGATAAAGGCTTTCCAGGGAGGCCGTCACAGACCTATGTGGCCTTCTGCAGGATGATGTGCGACCAACGGGATTTGGTGGTCATCCAATGTCTGTGGCCCTAAAGATAACCATGGCACTAAAGTTCCATGCATCGGGATATTTCCAGATATCCACTGGGAACATGTGTGGAGTCTTCCAGACCGCAGCGCACTGCTGTATCAAGGAGGCAACCAATGCACTGTTCAAAAGGGCTGGTGACAGTGCGTGCTACTGGACAGACCCTGACAGTCAGACAAAGAGGGCATTGGATTTGGGGCGATAGCTGGATTCCCACAGGCGCAAGATGTAACAGATTGTACGCATGTGGCCATCAAGACTCCCATAGACCAACCAGCCGCCTTCAACAGGAAGGGCTTCCATTCAATCAACATTCAACTGGCCTGTGACCACTGAAAGCATTTCATGCAGCTGTGTGCCCACTTCCCAGGAAGCAGCCACGACGCCTACATACTTCGACAGTCTCAGGTGCCTCAGCTTTTCACTCCCCCCACTCACCTTCAGGTGTGGATTCCTGGCAACAAGGGCTAACCATTGAAGACATGGCTTCTGACGCCTATGCGCAACCCTCTCAATGCTGCGGAGGAGAAGTATAACACTTGCCACAAATCCACTCGAGCAACCATCACATAGGCTATTGGGCTGCTGAAGAGGAGGTTTTGCTGCCTTGATCGATCTGGTGGAACTCTGAAGTATGCTTCAGTGATGGTCTCTCGTATCGTGGTCTGCTGCACTCTGCATAATCTAGCATTTCAGAGGGGGAGGCCTTACATGAGGAACACATGTGTAAGTGACAAATATCCTCCGACAAAGAGCATGCGGAGGAGAGACAGGGCCAAGCAGCTATGGAAGAAGACAACACGCCATGGAGGCCAGACATCATGAGCAACACATAAAGAAGGCAAGAGACAACCTCATAATGACCCGATTTCAGCCACCCTGATGTCTACTAAATAATAATGCAATAAAGACTGACCTTCATGCATGCAGTCTTCCACCTCCTTTCCATCTGTTTTACTTGAATGCTGACCAGCTACATGTGTGCTAGGGCTCATGGAAGAGCATATCTTGATTACTTCTTCAGTCACATTGCCATGATAATGTGGTCCATGCTCACATTGGCACTGCTCTAAGGGGTGTGTTGGAATTCATTGGGTCATGATTAAGGCATGGTGGAATCTGGTTTTCTCACAATGAAGGCTAATGATTGGAACAAAAGAGCATTTAATTAATTGGACATAAAATAGTCACAGCACCCGTGAATACCCATGTAGCTACGTGATTTTTTTTATATGCTTGCGGGTGCGCCTACGAGGTGCGACCCCTATGCCAGCAGCTGTGCCGGAGGCAGGCTGCTGATCAGGATGCCCCTTGGCCTGAGCTGACTTCGGCGGGCCTCCTCTGGGTGCCTGAGGCCTGGAGGACCCCAGCTGCCTGAGGGTCACTGGTGCAGGACTGTCCTTAGGCATCATGGCTTCTGGAGCTGGGCTCATTGGTGGAGGGGCTGAGGAGCCGGTGTACACACTCAAATTGCCTTTAGGGGAGACCTCAGATGTGGAGTGCAGCCTCTCCTCCGCCCTCTCAAGGCTCTCTTGAACATCCCTGCTCAGCAGAGAAGGACTTGGAGTGGGAAACTCTCCAAGCACCTGGACCTTCTCTCAACTTACCACTGCTGATCTGAGCTCATGGCTGAGGCAAAGGTTTGCAAGTCATGGTGCATCTGTGGAATGAGGCTCTCCAAGAGGGTTGCCAACCTCTCAATGGAGGAAGCCATGCACTCATATGCCTGGGACATGGCAGCAGTCATGGCATGAATGGATTCCCCCACCATCCGCTCATAGCTGCGCATTGCCTCTGGCATTTCCGTCCGATGTTACCTTATCTCTCTCTGCAACCCTAGCATGCCCTGTGCTGCTGAAACCAGAAGCTTGTCAGCAGCCTGTGGCTCAGCATGGGCCTTGCTACGCACAGTCCTCCGACTGTCAGAGGCATCAGTTATCTCAGCTTCGGCCAGCTGTTCGGGCACCTGTGCGGTGCTGTCACCAGCTTGTTACCCTGATTCTAAAGCCGAGCAGTTACCCACCAAGGTGAAAGTATCGGCGCAGGTGGAAGGTGCAGAAGGGTAATGGGATGGTGCATCCTCTGAGCATTGCTCCTCCTCAGAGGTTGACAGGAGTCCCTCTGGGGCTGCGGTCTCCTGTGAATGCCGAACTGCAAGATACAATGTTAGCATATTTGGTTTAGGCTACACATATCCCATTAAGGACAGCATGCCAGAACGTGCTCTCCAATATTAATGAATTTTTAGCTAATCGGCAATAATCACTCTCTTGCGCAGGGACCCCGATCTCCCCATCTGAAATACCACATTCATCTTGGCACCTCACTAGTTCTAAGGCTTCTTCTTCGGCCTGGCTGAGAAGACACATGGTGGCACTCCACCACCTGTCCTAGCCGACTCCCTCCTGTTATGGGCCCTCTTCTCCTGCAAGAGCATGCATGTAACAATTATAAATTGCCATACGTTTCACCGTGATCGTTTGCTAACATGAGCCCCTCATCAACAACGGGGGGATGTAATGTATCTCATGCTGACTCACCCTGTCATGGGATTTACTTGGGCTGAGGTATAAACGAGGGAGACTTGTTTCACAGATGCATTCTTGCATCTGTCATGAATCTGTTATTACCTCCCCGTCTTTGGAATGGCAGTGGCACCTTCACCATGTGACACCCAAATTACACAAAGCAATTTTTGAACGTAGCACTTACCTAGGCTGACGCAGGAGGTCATTGACCCTCTTCCTGCACTGGACCCAGTTGCGTTGGGTGATCCCACAGCTGCTGACCTCCACTGCGACCTCTGATCAGGTTTGCTTGGTCAGGCGAAAGGACCTCTTCTTGCCATCGCTGGAGAAAAGGACCTCTTGCCTTTCCCTTGCAGCCCGGAGGACAATCAGCAGGCAGACATCACCGAAGCCTGGAGCCATCCTTGCTCTGACCTCTGACATTCCCAACAGTCTTCCCTGGGGCTGCTTGTTGAGGTTTTTTTTAATTCATTCATGGGATGTGGGCATCGCTGGCTAGTCCAGCACTTATTGCCCATCCCTAATTGCCCTTGAGAAGGTGGTGGTGAGCTGCCTTCTTGAACCGCTGTAGTCCATGTGAGGTAGGTACACCCACAGTCCTGTTAGGAAGGGAGTTCCAGGATTTTGACCCAGTGACAGTGAAGGAACGGCGATATAGCTCCAAGTCAGGATGGCGTGTGACTTGGAGGGAAACTTGCAGGTGATGATGTTCCCATGCATCTGCTGCTCTTGTCCTTCGAGGTGGTAGAGGTCACGTGTTGCAATTGATGTTAATGTAGAGACGTTTCCGATGAATGAGCAGCTATAGAATTCAAGAAAATAGTGAAGGGGCTGGAAGACTTTTAAAGATGGTGCCAGCACCAGCTCCGAGATCAGCTGACACTGTGAATGACATCTTGCCTGCTGTCCCTGCTGTCACATCTCAGGCTGAAATGAATCACACTTGAAATCACAGATCTAACTTAAGATTTAACAAGTGTCTTATTAAAGACTTCTGTAGAGTTCTTGCTTACTGTCCTCACTGTTCACTGTGGTAGCATAAGCTTATCAGACCTTACAATAATCCCCAGGTCAGATGTTTTCCCCAAAGCACAAAGCAACTTTCAGTTTCCCTTCCAAGTACCATATATTCTCTAATAGTCAAGTCCACTCATACAATCATGACATTCCTCCCTTAGCAGACCAAAACATGTCCATGAAAGCAAAATACTGCAGATGCTGGAAATCACAGACCTAAAACATTAACTCTGCTTCTCTCTCCACAGATGCTGCCTGACCTGCTGAGTATTTCCTGCACTTTCTGTTTTTATTTCAAAACATTCCCATGATTTTTGAACATAATCACAACACATAATCTTCATATCGTTTTGGTGGTCTCCCCATGTGCCGTGGTCTTCCTGTGGTCTCAGGAACTCTGTTCACCACGTCAGGATTAGGAAATGTCATCGGCCCCTCTGGAACCGATGTTGCTCCCTCTGGATAGCAAGCTGTCTGTCTGCCAACAGCATCACTGACTTGGACATCTGAATTGCTGGATGTCAGCTTCGCCTCAGCTCCTACATCTGGTTCATCTGCTATTGTGTCTTTGTCACCATGATACTTTTTAACACATGAAGAATTTCTGTCATACAATACTCCTTCTGGTGACAGCAGAGTCACACTGTTTCCCTTCTTGGCAATAACATTGTACAGCTTGGGATAATATGGTATATCCATCTTACTCGGACTCAGCAATATTCATCACCTGGCATCACATCAGACTGTCCAGCTCTCCTTCTATGGTTGGCATAAAACTTTGCAGCACCCTTTTTCTCAGCATCATGATCTCGAACCTCCTGATCAACAATAATGTCCCTCAGCTGTGGTATCTTGGTGCATATTTTGCATCCAAATAACAATTCATCTGGGCTCTTTCCTGTCGTAGAATGCGTAGTTGCTCTATACATGGCCACATATGACAAAAATATCTCCTTCCAGTCTTTACCATCAGCCTGAGCAATCCTCATCTGTTTCTCTAAGGATTAGTTTTGGCTTCCCACCTCCCCATTTGCCTGTGACCATTTAGGTGTTACTCTGTGATGGTGAATGCCTGTGACTTGCATGTAATCTGCAATGGTTTGTGAAATGAATTGTGGTCCAGTGTCTGATACAAAGTGATTGGTAGGCCATGCCTTGCAAATATTTCAGTCAATGCAAATACTGTTTTCTCTGTCATTGTAGACGTCATTACCATATACTCATAATAACGGCTGTAATAATCAATCACCACTAGTTATGGACTCTCCTGATGGAAATGGACCTAAGAAGTCAACTGCTACATCTTCCCATGGTCCAGCTGGTAACAGTGTACTGCATACTGGTTCTGGTGGATTGAGTCTACTGACAAGTTGACATCCAGGGCATGTTTTGACAAAAATGTTCCACATCTTTCTCCATAAGTTTTGCTTACTACCAACAACTCCCAAGTGACCCTCACGAGCTTGCATTACCAGTCTAGGTCTAAGCTTTTGTGGTACTATAAGTCTGTTACCTCTGAGAATACACTTCCCAATTGTGCACAGTTCATTTTGTATAACAATGTGTGTCTTGAGTGGGTAATTCTCCCAATTTCCAGCTTGGATTCTCTGGCTGATGTCATTCAATTCTGGATCTTTGTCTGACTCTCTTTCAACCTCTCTAGTTGTCATTGTTCTAGGAGTAGCATGAACTGCCAAACTGCACAAACCATTCAAATTCCTTCTCTCGTGAAGATCTGTGTATTTGTCCTTCAACTGGCAGTACGATGTCTTGGTCAACCAGTTCCTTGATCTTTGCCTCAACTTTCCCTCTCAGACCAAAAGGTGTTCAGCGTACAGGCTGAGCTACAGGCTTCACGTTCTCGTCAATTGTTCAGCTCACTTGGCTGTTGTGCAACTTCCCAATTCCTTGAAACACTGATCCAAACTCCTCTTGAAACGCCGTATAGAATTTCACAGAATTCTCTTTCAATCCAATGTGTAGAACTCCTCAAGGCGTGGCCAGTTTCTCTACTCAGAAGAGGCTCACCATCCTCCTCAATCACTATGAATTCTGCCTCCACACCCTGATCTCCAGCTCTTATACTCGCTGTGAAGCATCCAACAGTTTGAAATGGGGTTTTGGATGTGTAAGGATAAAGCTTTTTGACACATTTTTGTGATGTGCACTTGATTCTCTTTGTCTACAGTTCCTTCCACAGAGCTCTGCTAATTACATTACTGTCACTGCCTGAATCTACAATAATGCATACTTCAACACCCCCAACAATCACCAGAACTTTTTCATGGTTGCTCCCGTTGACAGAAAAAATGTATTCACAATTGCTATTCATATCCTTACTCTCTGCATCTTCTTGAACTCATCTCACATCTGTACTACTTCCATCTCTCTCTCCTTTACATTGTATGCCTTGCTTCCCACGCTGTTCAGCTTTGCTTCTGCACTTTTTGGCAAAATGGTCTCTACCCCCATATTTTCTGCCTATCTTTCCCTTGGCAGGGCAGCAGGCATCTCTTCCATGGTGCCCCAAGTTGCCACATCTGAAACACTCTCTCTCAGACTTTTGCTGTTTACATTTACACGTACCTGGATTCCGTTGTGCCACTCAGTTAATCTCATATTTTGTCGTGCTGATGGTGGAAATGGGCCAAGTTTCATGCTGTGAACTTCTCCATCCACTGCTTCCAATGCAGCTGCTATTTTCAAAGTGTCAATCAAAGTTAAGTCACCACCTCTTTCCAGCAGCCTGCATCTCAACTTATCCGACCTGCAATGTTGGCCGACCTGAACCATTATCTGGTTATTCAAATCGGTCGCAACATTATTGCATCCATCCGACCGACGCCTGCCTCAAAACAGTCACAAATTGGGCTACTGTTTTCCCCCTTTCTGTCTCATTTGACGGAAAACACGCCTTTGCAATGTGGCATTTGGTGTCACCACATAATGTTCCTTCAAAGCTTTCACTGCATGTTCATAATCCACCTTTCTCCAAAGTCAGGCAATGTCGTGAAAGTCTCCCTCACCGAAGCACCCGCATTGAACAGTAATAAGGCCCGTCGCTGTGCTTTCTGCATCTCCATTGCCCTGTCCAAAAACAAACCGTGATTATCAGCATACGCCTCAAACTCTTCCAACCACACTTTCCATTTCACACTGACAGTACTAGCATCACCAGTCAGATCAAAAGGCTCAGTTCCCCAGACTGCAGACATATCAGCTCCAGCAAATGCCATGACACAATCCTAAATATTTCTGATTTTATCTCTATTATTTGTTTTTATAACCACGTTGCCAATGTCACATGTCAGGCTGAAATGAAGCACACTTGAAATCACAGATCTAACTTTAACAAGATTTAACAAGTGTTTTATGAAAGACTTGTGTACAGTTCTTGCTTAATGTGCTCAATGTTCACTACAGCAGCATAAGTTTATCTGACCTCAGATCCCCAGATCAGGTGTTTCCCCAAAACACAAAGCAACTTTCAGTCCAAGTACAATCCAAGTATATTCTGTAATACTCAAGCCCACACATACAATCATGATACCCGCCACGTGATTGGGCGAGACAGCCACAGCAGCGTGGCCACTCTTGTGACACATGGGACTGCCACCATTTTGCATGCCCAGCATCAGGAATATATTTAAGGCTGGGATAGACAGATGTTTGGTCTCTCAAGGAATCAAGGGATATGGCGAGCGAGCGGGAAAGTGGAATTGAAGCCTAAGGTCAGCCTCAATTGTATTGAATGGCCTTTTGGGAAGGAAATCTGCTGTCCTTACCTAGTCTGACCTACATGTGATTCCAGACCCACAGCAATGTGGTTGACTTTTAACTGCCCTCTGAAAAGGCCCAGCAAGCCACTCAATTGTATCAAACTAAAGTCTATGGAAAGGAATGAAACCAGATGGCCACCCAGCTCAACCTAGGCAGTGGAAATGACATTGGCAAACCCAGCTCTGTCGACCCTGCAAAGACCTCCTTACTAACACCAGGGGACTTGAGCCAAAATTGGGCAACAGTCTGACATAGACATACTCACGGAATCATACCTTACAATGTCCTTGACACCACCATCACCATCCCTTGGTATGTCCTGTCCCACCAGCAGGACAGACCCACCAGAGGTGGTGGCACAGTGGTATACAGTCAGGAGGGAATTACCCTGGGAATCCTCAACATTGACTCCGGACCCCATGAAGTCTCATGGCATCAGGTCAAACATGGGAAAGGAAACCTCCTGCTGATTACCACCTCCCACCCCTACTCGGCTGATGAGTCAGTGCTTCTCCATGTTGAACACCAATTGGAAGAAGCACGGAGGGTAGCAAGGGCACAGAATGTACTCTGGGTGGGGGACTTCAATGTTCATCACCAAGAGTGGCTCTGTAGCACCACTACTGACCGAGCTGGCCGAGTCCTAAAGGACGTAACTGCTAGACTGAGCCTGCAACAGATAGTGATGGAACCAACAAGAGGGAAAAACCTACTTCGCCAATCTACCTTTCGCAGATGCATCTGTCGATGACAGTATTGACAAGAGTGACCACCGCACAGTCCTTATGGAGATGAAGTCCCATCTTCACGTTGAGGATACCCTCCATCGTGTTGTATGACACGAACACCGTGCTAAATGAGATAGCTTTTGAACAGATCTAGTAACTCAAAACTGGGCATCCATGAGGCGCTATGGGCCATCAGCAGCAGCAGGATTGTATTCAATCACAATCTGTAACCTCATGGCCAGATATATCCCGTGCTCTACCATAACGATCAACCCATGAGACCAACCCTGGTTTAATGAAGAGTGCAGGAGGGCATGCCAAAAGCAGCACCAGGCATACCTAAAAGTGAGGTGTCAGCCTGGTGAAGCTACAACTTAGAACTACTTGCACACCAAACAGCGGAAGCAGCATGCGATAGACAGAGCTAAGCGATCCCACAACAAACAGATCAGATCTAAGCTCTGCAGTCCTGCCACATCCAGTTGTGGACAATTAAACAACTAACAGGAGGAGGAGGGTCCACAAATATCCCCATCCTCAATGATGGGGGAGGCCAACACATCAGTGCAAAAGACAAAGCTGAAGCATTTGCATCCATCTTCAGCCAGAAGTGCCAAGTGGATAATCCATCTCGGCCTCCTCCTGAGGTCCCCAGCATCAGAGATGCCAGTCTTCAGACAATCCAATTCCACATGATATCAAGAAACGACTGAAGGCACTGGATGCTGCAAAGGCAATGGGCCCTGACAATATTCCCCAATAGTACTGAAGACTTGTGCTGCAGATCTAGCCACACCCCTAGCCAAGCTGTTCCAGTACAGCGACAACACTGATATCTTTTTATATGCCTATCCAGTACACAGCTCTGAGCTTACACTTCTCCATTCCCATATGGCCTTCGTGTATCTTTTGGAGAAGTTCTTCTTGCATTGTTTTGGGTATGATTATTCTGGATCCGGCCAGCTGAACACCATCTTCTAGTGAGATGTCATCTCCGATAGAGCAGTACTGCCGGATTGCTGGCTGCACGTTCTGTATCTTATCAGGCTATCCCTGGATCAGTTGCTGAGATAGCATTTGTAATTCCTCATCTTTGCTGGTCTCATCTCTAATTTGACTGAGTTTCGGTGGTGTTACGTTCACTAGGTGGTGAATCTTTATGCCTACGTCTTCTCCGGTGGTGGCAACCAAGATAGGGTATCTGCCAGCACCATTTCTCTTCCTGGCTTATATTTCAGAGTGAACATAACTCTGAAGCCCCAAGAGTAACCTCTGCAGTCTTGCTGGTGCTTTTAAAAATGTTCTAGGTTTACTCACAGACACTCGCTGCCACCATGTTTCATCTTTATGTTGTTTTCTGGTTCCCAGATGTTGGAAGAAATAACACTTTAAACTTGGAAAAGGCTGGAGTCAGTCTTGTTTATTTCAGCACCATGCTCTGGCTACAGGACCTAATTCAGCTGATTCTTGTGTTACATATAACATGACTCCCCAGTGCAACCATGAATATGGCCCTTTACTGGAACACTTGCACGTAACAACTAGTTCCTACCTAATTAGTTCCTAACACTTTACAGATAGTATAACAATATATAACATATATAACAAAACCCTCCACCACAGCACTAGTTAACCTGCCTGGAGTGATATTGGTCCCAGCTCTGTTCAGGCACAACCTGTCCATTTTGAAAAGGTCTCTTCTGCCACAGAACTGGTCCCAATGTCCCAGGAATCTGAAGCCCTCCCTCCTGTACCATGTTTCTAGCTTCGCATTTACTTGCTATATCTTCCTATTTCTACTCTGACTCGCACATGGAGCTAGGAGTAATCCAGAGATTACAAACTTTGAGGTGCTGCTTTTTAATTTCCTCTCTACCTCCTTAAACTCTGACTACCTTCTTCCTCTCTATGTCATTGGTTCAGACAGGTACTATGACTTCTGGCATTTCCTTTTTCCCCCACAGCATGTTCTGCACCCTCTCAGTGATGTCGCTTACCCTAGCATGAGGAAGGTAACACTCCATTTGGGTCAGTTATAACAGAACTGCCTGTCTGTCTCCCTGACTATTGAATCCCCAATTGCTACTACATTCTTGCACTTTTCTGTATTCATCCCATTCCATACAGTCCTTTGCCTCACAATGCCAGGTTTGGACTGCACTTCTTTGAGATAGAAATGTCATCATCCTCACCCTTATTCAATGGGTTTGAGAGTGCCACAGTCCAGGAAGACTCCTGCATTGCCTACCTCTTCCTACACTTCCAGGTGACCATCCATTTGCTATTCCGAATGCTATTTAGCTGTGGGATGACCATGTCCTGGCACCTACCATCCAGGAAACACTCAGCCACTGTATGACCTGGCAGGGAATCCAACTGCCCCTCAAGCTCAGAAACCCTTAGTGTGGTTTTGAGCAGCTGGTGGCACTTCTGACAAACACGAGCCTCTGGGACACTTGAAGCGTTCTGAAGTTCATACATGGCACAGGAATTTCAGGCTACGGGTCGTAGCTGTCGCTCCATTCTAAGTAAAAACTCTAAATAAACTCCTAAGATATAAGATGATTTACATGATTCCTGTTAACTAGATCTGAACTACAATGCTCATTTTCTATTCACTCCTTAAAGCAAACTAATCAAAGAATAAATTATTCAAGCTTAACAAAAACCATTGAGATATTAACACAAATCACCCAAATATTAGATATCTAGGTACATAACCTAGAAACTTATCTTAGCATCCTCGGGTTCTGCGGCTCTGCTCCTTTTTGAGTTGGGAATAGGCTGATTGCGATTTGCCCAGCTCCGTCTCCAGGCTCTGTACTTGCCAAAAACCACATTCATTTAGCAGCTTTGTATGAAACTGCTTTCCACAGAAACAATTATGTAGAACAAGTAAGCATAATGTTTGCATGAAACGTTATCTAGATATGACAGTCGGTGTGCTGGGAAACTCCCCATAAAGAAGACATTTGCTGCTCATGCCTGTTCTCATGGGCACAGGAACCACAGGAAATTGGTGCTGGCAGCTCATTATACTGAGGCAGGCATGCAGCTTGCGCTACTCACACTGCTTATTGACTGTGCACCTGTTTGGCAGGACTAGAAATTGACTATCTCCAATGCAATTTAAAGCATGTCTGCACCATCTGAAGTGGGACACTTCCAATGGAGAAAATTGGCTGCAAGAGCTGTAGATCAGGCTCTCAGGTTCACCAATGGCACTCTGATAGCTCTGGGCCAGGCGGTGGATGGGAGGAGGGTGATACTGTAATTGAAAATCAGGAAATGGCAGAAGCAAGATGTCACAGGAGAGGCGGAGGCCTGGCACATGGGGCAGGGCTGCCCCTCACTTTTTCGCTGCTGACCTGGATCTAATGTTGGAGGCTATGAGAGAGAGGAGGGAGGTACACAGGAAGAAGCCATCAGCCAAAACCAAAGAGACATGGCTGCAGATTGCTGCCGCCTTCAGCAGCAGAAGCGAGATAGGAAGAACCTGGACCCAGTGCCATAAAAGGTTCAGCAACCTTATATGTTCTGACAAGGTGAGTGCAACCCCCAAACCTCTGGGCAGGTCTTGGGATTGCATTCTGCAGCAGACACATCACCTGAGAAGTCTCAGGGTGCATGCTGCTCTTGAACATAAGAGGGGTGCATTACCAGGGCCCATCCTGAACTCTGAGAATGGCTCACAGCCATAGCGCTGCTGAAGATCTGTCACTACTGAGACATGCAGCTCCTAATGGATAGGGGCAGATGACATTGGACACAGAGGATAACAGTGCCTTATCTGGCTCTGTTTTGTCCTTGCAGGAGAAACAGGTACACAGCGTCCAGGAGAGGGCCCAGATGGCTGGAGGGGTGAGGTTTTCTTCTACACCACCCCAATGGAGGAGGCAGAGATGGAAATAGCCAGGATAGTGGAAGAGCAGGCAGTTGGGCCTGGTGAAATGGGAGCTCATGGTGGACTAGGTGATTACAGAGAGCAATGTGGTTATTAAGGGGATGTAGGGGATATTAAGGGGATCACTCTATCCAATTGGATAGCATGTCACACACTGAGTAACATTGGGTAACCTCAGCACTGCAATGGTTTCTATGCTCCTCGGCCAGCTGTCAGCATCTCTTCTCGTGTCTCATCCAAGTGCAGATGTCCAAACTACGACATCCTCTACCCTTCCCTCCCGGGCCCGGAGGACCAAAAGGAGATGAAGAACAGCTATCTCATCTTACAAGTGCGCTGTCCACCAATGCCTACTGTTTTTTCCCTCTTTGCACTTTCTAAATGATGACTCTTTAAGCCAGATGGCTGGGACTCCATTTATTGTTGCCGTGACAGGAAAAATGTTATGAGATGGTGAAATAGATAATGGGATCCTTCACAGTGAGGGCAAAGCATCTGGGCAGATGTGCTTCCTTCATTGGCAGTAATTGATTAGATGTTCTAATGTGCATCTTCTATGCATGTGTTAACACAGGTATCTCAGGCTGCCTTCCATGCCATGCTCCTCAACCTGGGTCAGAGGGGCTCGGTTGAACCGTTCCTGAATCAGGAGATCTCTGACATTCATGGCATCCTCACAAGCCCTTCATGCCCCAAGCTGTGCCTGGTCACTTCATTGTGCAGCAGGGGCGCCCCTCTGTTCAGCATCATCTCCCTCCACCTCCACTTCCTCCTCCTCTCTCACCTCCTGCTCCTGCATCGCTGAGCTTTCTCCTTCCAGGGCCACACCATCCTCCATTTCCACACCTCTCTGGAGGGTCATGTTATGAGAATGCAGCAGTGTACCACAATGACTGAGACCCTTGCAGGAGAGTTTAGGAGGGTGCCAGCCAACCAGTCCAGGCACCAGAAGCACATCTTCAGAAGCTCAATTGCCTGCTCAATGGTTGTCCTAGTGACCAAATGGCATTGGCTTTATCGCCTCTGTGCCTCTGTCTGGGGCTCCCATAGAGGAGTCAGTAACCATCGCTTGAAGAGATATCCCTTGTCCCCTGGGATCCATCTACACAATTTGGGGGTTAGAGTGAAGATCTGAAGCAGCCTGGACTGGCGGAGGATAGTGGATTCATGGCAGCTGCCAGGAAAGCTAGCACACATGTGGAGGATGTTCTTGCGGTTGCAGGCAAGTTGGACATTGAGGGAGTGGAAGCCCTTCCTGTTGATGAATCTGATTGGGTGGTCACTGGGTGCCTTGATGGCCACATGGGTGCAATCGATGATGCCCTGCATCTGGGAGAAACCAGCGATGGTGACAAAACCCAATGCCCTCTGTCCCTGTGAGGCTGCGTCTGTCATGAAATGAATGTACTGTACAGCTCTGACAAAGAGGGCATCAGTGATCTGCAAGATGCGGTGATGTGCTGCCATTTGTGAGATACCACTATGGTCCGCAGCTGATCCTTGGAAGGAGACTGAAGCAAAGATGTTCAAAGCCACAGTGACATTGACCGCTACTGGCAGGGCATGGCGACCAGTGCTGCGAGGTGTAAGGTTTTCAGCAACCACACTTCCTGCTACCTGTACAGCACCAAGGGCACCTTTACTGCAAATGCCAAGTCTTCCTTAGCCCCAGATTCCCTGGGGCAGCCATGACTGGCTCCCCACTCTGTATCTGTCTCCCTTCAGCTGGTCAGCAACAGACATCGCGTATAACCCATGCACCCCCTTCAAAATTCCAACTTCCACCTCTAACAAGCTCTGAGCTGCTTAAGTACTTTAATTGGCCTCGATCAGGAGGCGGGCAGGCGCCCTGGTGAGCATTGGGGACAGCATCTGGAAAATGACGTCAGCCGGAGCTGGAATTTTTGGGACCCACCCCCCGCCTCTGTTCCAGAGTCAGGGAGGAGGACTAAAAATTTAGCCCATGGGGTGCCCCTGGGATCTGCACTGGGGCCACTGTGTCTGGACGGATGTTTGAGGTAAGGGACAAGCCATTTACGTTCAAATAAAGTCTTGTGGACTTAATCTATATGTTTTTTTGATCGTTTTTGAGTTTATGAGATGCATATTTAAATTTTGCTGGTCTCTTTGAAACCATCGGCGAAAGATAAGGAGGGCAGAGAGCTTTATAGACAGTCAGAAATAAATTTGCGAAGTGCTTTAATCATTTAACTTATAACTGGTTTATAATTAATGCTCTAGAAGATTACCATCAATAATTGTTTTTCAAACATTAAACTAATTAAAGGCCCAATGGCTGTATAAATGTTTTTCTTGGAAACATGATAGGCATAATTTACAGTTAGCCAGTGTTCTAAAGGACCATGCTAAATAGTTTAAGAGATTACAGTCAGTATGCTAACGGGCAATGAAGATGAATTGTAATCCCATCATTACCATTAATTTTAATTGAATGCACTGTTTGTGAAGAGGATAAGGTAAATTCCTTTATTAAGTGTGTTCAAGGACAGTTTATGTAATTTGATGTTGTTCTATACAAGCTTTCAAAACAAATTGGATTTCTACCCATTTTCACTTAATTCAATAGTTTAATCAATGATGATTATATCGTCTATGCCAAATCTATGGAAAAAGTGAGAACAATTCATTTAATGGTTTCCAAAGTGGAACTAATCATCTCCTCCAATTGTACATTTTGGGAGGGGTTTGGCTACATAGGGCGGAATCTTACCAGTTCCATGAAGGCAGGATCAGGAGCAAAAATGGAAATGAGGGCGTCTAGCTGATGGTGGTGTAGTGGTAATTTCTCAGGACTGGTAATCCAGAAACCTAGGCTAATGCTGTGGGGACATGGGTTCATTCCCACCATGGCAGATGGTGAAATTTGAATTCAATTAATAAATCTCGAATTAAAAGCTAGTCTATGAAAACATTGTCGATTGTTGCATAACCACATCTGGTGCACTAATGTCCTTTTAGGTCTCGGGATACCTCCCGGCAGGATTGGGAAACATTGCAAACATTTCTCAGTATGCCATCTATTGCAGCATCTGGGAGGTGACCGAGACCCTGTACACCAGACAATGGGGTTTCATCACCTTCTCGCTCAGGAAGGACAAGATGAGAGGACATGTCTTCACCGGGATAGTGGGATTCCCAATGGTGTAGTACATTAAAATAGGGTTTTCATGATTTCAGGTTGTGCCAAATTGCTTGAATTACTTTTTGAAATGTAATCACTGTTGGAATGTAGGAATGCAACAAGAGGAGTAACTAAGTAAATGAAGGTAAAACAATGGGCAGAATCTTATCCCTGAGGTGAGCCAATTAAGAGGCCACCTCCAAGAGCCCCATCCAATTAAGGACAGCAGGTGGGTTTCTGAGGCTGCAGGCCCCATCAGAGGGCTTGTAGCTTTGGACCTTCACAGCCACTAACAGGGCTATATTTTCTTTGGCATGTGGCTCGAGGTTGTGTTGCAGGAGGTGGTACAGCTCAGTCGCCACCTCCTTGTTAAACCTTAGTCCTCTCAGGAATTGCTCCGGGATCAAGTTAAAGTAAGAGAACTGCTCCCTGAAATCCCTTAGTGGACCGTCCTCCTCCTCCTGCCTCTTCGCAGAGCTTCCCTTCTCTGCAACATCTGCTCCATGTCCTGGTTATGTTGCAGACCAAGAGGCACTACAACCATAGCCCTCATACATGGTTCAGGTATTCCTCTGTTGTCCCTAACTGGAAGCACCAACTGCCGAAAACTAACTCCAAAAACCCAGCACATTACTTCCACAAACTCAACCTAAGCAAAAGTAAGTCAAAAGCACCTCGCATGCAACTTGTTGAACTTAAATAGCGCTAGTGCAGGGTTCATCTGCAGCTGAATGCTTGATCTTTGTGGAGTGTTGCTGCATTTGTCCATTAGACCTGCGTGGTTCAAATTTGGTCGATGGGCATCACATCAGCTGGTAGGACTGTGTGACACCAGGATAGCACCAGTTGCTTCCGGTGCTTGCAGGGGTTGCCTGCACAACGCCCTTCTCACAATGGCATGTCCCACAGGCCGCACCAGACATGATTAGCAGTGCAGCGAGTCCCAGCAAAAGGACATCAGGCTTCCATAGTGCCATCTCCAGCAGTGCTACAGAAACCAAATTTCTGCTGTTTTTGCCTCAGTGTCTCAAAATTGCTGTTAGTTGAATAAATTATTTTAAATTGTTTCCAGGAGGACTGACAGTTAAGGCACTGCTTCAGTGTAAAATATATATAATTTGAGCTGATTTAAACAGATAAGTTATATTTGAACTATTGACTGAGCAAAATGGTAATGTATGAAGATAAATGTGCTGTGTAAACATGCAGGGTAAATTGACTTCAGGGTAGAAAATTAACCTTTTTACTTCCTAAAACAGGTGCAATGAGGCCTAGCTTTGGATACCAACATCCTGCACCCCAAGGGCGGCACAGTGGCGCAGTGGTTAGCACCGCAGCCTCACAGCTCCACCGACCCAGGTTCAATTCCGGGTACTGCCTGTGCGGAGTTTGCAAGTTCTCCCTGTGTCTGCGTGGGTTTCCTCCGGGTGCTCCGGTTTCCTCCCACATGCCAAAGACTTGCAGGGTGATAGGTTAATTGGCCATTATAAATTGCCCCTAGTATAGGTAGGTGGTAGGGAAATATAGGGACCGGTGGGGATGTGGTAGGAATATGGAATTAGTGTAGGATTAGTATAAATGGGTGGTTGATGGTCGGCACAGACTCGGTGGGCCGAAGGGCCTGTTCAGTGCTGTATCTCTAAACTAAACTAAACTACTGTTCACCCTCTAAAATTAGTAGCTGCGCAAATCATCCTTCCCACTATACTGTGGTTAAGGAGATCACTAACACAGTATCTCACAGGACATGGTGCCATCTCCCCAATCAGCAGTTAATTGCACCAGAACCATAAAACACTTTAACAGAGTAACAACTGTTTGTTGCTACCTGGCAACCATCCCACAAATGTTAAGGTTCACTTAATTTATTGAAGCTTATTACAGGACAAACTTTTGCATGACACCTATGAAAGGCAAGGAACCAGAGGGGGCATTCTGGATATCATGGAACTACAGGCTTCACGTTCTCGTCAATGGTTAATATACTTGGCAGTTGTGCAACTTCCCAATTCCTTGAAACACTGGTCCAAACACCTCTTGAAGCTCCACATAGGATTTCACAGAATTCACTTTCATTCCAGTATGTAGATGCCCCAAGGCTTGGCCTGTTTCTCTACTCAGAAGAGGCTCACCATCCTTCTCCTTAATTCTGCCTCTACATTCCGATCCCCAGCTCTCACACACAGTGAAGGTCCAACAGTTTCAAGTAGGGTTTTAGATGTGTAAGGATAAGGCTTTTGACACATTTTCGAGATGTGCATTTGATTCTCTTTGTCTTCAGTTCCTTCCACAGTGCTCTGCTGATGCCATTGCTGTCACTGCCTGAATCAACAATAATGCTCACTTCAACATCCCCAACAATCACTAGAACTTTCTCATGGTTGCTCCCATTGACAGAAAACATATATCCACAATTGCTATTCATATCCTCACTCTCTGCATCTTCTTCAACTCGTCTTACATTTGTACTACTTCCATCTCTCTCTCCTTTACATTATTTGCCTTGCTTCCCACTCACCAAGGAGAAGGACTTGGTGGATGATGAGCCTAGGGAAGGGAGTGCAGATAGTCTCAGTCATCTCATTATCAAAAAGGAGGAGGTGTCGGGTGTCTTGCAAAGCATTAAGGTAGATAAGTCCCCAGGGCCTGATGGGATCTACCCTAGAATACTGAGGGAGGCAAGAGAAGAAATTGCTGGGGCCTTGACAGAAATCTTTGCATCCTCATTGGCTACAGGTGAGGTCCCAGAGGACTGGAGAATAGCCAATGTTGTTCCTTTGTTTAAGAAGGGTGGCAAGGATAATCCAGGAAATTATAGGCCGGTGAGCCTTACGTCAGTGGCAGGGAAACTATTAGAGAGGATTATTCGGGACAGGATTTACTCCCATTTGGAAACAAACAAACTTATTAGCGAGAGCCAGCATGGTTTTGTGAAGGGGAAGTCGTGTCTTACTAATTTAATTGAGTTTTTTGAGGAAGTGACGAAGATGATTGATGAGGGATAGGCGGTGGATGTTGTCTATATGGACTTTAGTAAAGCCTTTGACAAGGTCCCGCATGGCAGACTGGTGCAAAAGGTGAAGTCACACGGGATCAGAGATGAGCTGGCAAGATGGATACAGAACTGGCTCGGTCACAGAAGACAGATGGTAACAGTGGATGGGTGTTTTTCTGAATGGAAGGATGTGACTAGTGGTGTTCTGGGCGTACAGGTCCACAGGTCACTGAAAGTGGCAATGCAGATGGATAAAGTAGTCAAGAAGGCATTCGGCATGCTTGCCTTCATCGGTCGGGGCATAGAGTATAAAAATTGGCAAATCATGTTGCAGCTGTACAGAACCTTAGTTAGGCCACACTTAGAATATTGCGTGCAATTCTGGTCGCCACACTACCAGAAGGACATGGAGGCTTTGGAGAGGGTACAGAGGAGGTTTACCAGGATGTTGCCTGGTCTGGAGGGCATTAGCTATGAGGAGAGGTTGGAAAAACTCGTATTGTTTTCATTGGAACGATGGAGGTGGAGGGGCGACATGATAGAGGTTTACAAAGTTATGAGCGGCATGGACAGAGTGGATAGTCAGAAGCTTTTTCCCAGGGTGGAAGAGTCAGTTACTAGGGGGCATAGGTTTAAGGTGCGAGGGGCAAAGTTTAGAGGGGATGTGCGAGGCAAGTTTTTTACACAGAGGGTGGTGAGTGCCTGGAACTTGCTGCCAGGGGAGGTGGTGGAAGCAGATACGATAGCGACGTTTAAGAGACATCTTGACAAATATATGAATAGGAAGGGAATAGAGGGATATGGGCCCTGGAAGTGCAGAAGGTGTTAGTTTCGGCAGGCATCAAGATTGGCGCAGGCCTGGAGGGCCGAATGGCCTGTTCCTGTGCTGTACTGTTCTTTGTTCTTTGTTCAGCTTTGCTTCTGCACTCCTTGGCAAAATGGTCTTTGACCCCACATTTTCTGCCTATCTTTCTCTTGGCAGGGCAGCAGGCATCTCCCCCATGTTGCCCCAAGTTGCCACATCTGAAACACTCTCTCTCAGACTTTTGCTGTTTACATTTACACGTACCTGGATTCCGTTGTGCCACTCGGTTAACTTCAGATTTTATCATATTTTGATGGTGGAAGTGGGACCAAGTTTCATGCTGTGAACCTGTCCATCCACTGTTTCCAATGCAGCTGATATTTTCAAAGTGTCATCCAACGTTAAGTCACCATCTCTTTCCAGCTGCCTATGCCTCAACGTATCTGACTTGCAATGTTGGACCACCTGATCCATTTTCTGGTTATTCAGATCCGTCGTAACCTAATTGCATCCATCCAACGATGCCTGCATAAACGAGTCACAAATTGGGTTACGGTTTCCCCATTTTTCTGTCTCATTTGACAGAAAACATGCCTTTGCAATGTGGCATTTGGCATCACCACATAATGGTTTTTTAAAGCTTCAACTGCACGTTCATAATCTGTCTTTTCTCCCATGTCAGTCAACGTCTTGAAAGTCTCCCTCACCAATCCACTCGCATTGAACAGCAATACGGCCCGTCACTGTGCTTTCTGCACCTCCATTGCCCTGTCCAGAAATAAACCGCGACTGTCAGCATTCACTTCAAAGTCCTCCAGCCACACTTTCCATTTCACACTGACAGTACTGGCATCACCCGATGGATCAAACAGTTCAATTCCCTGGACTGCAGACATACCAGCTCCAGCAAATGCCATGACACAATCTTAAATATCTCCGTATTTACCTCAGTATTTTTTTTTCATCTTTGTTGCCAATGTCACATCTCAGGCTGCAAGAATCACACGTGAAGTCACAGATTTAATTTTAACAAAGATTTAACAAGCTTTAATGGAGGCTTCTTCTTACTGCTGCTACTTGTGCTATCTGACCTTGCAACAACCCCCCAAGTTAGGTGACTCCCTATAGTACAGAGTGTTCCTTTCAGTTTCTCATCCAAGTACCATATAATATCTAATGCTCATGCCCACACGCAGAAAGAGCCATCATGACAACAGGGTGCCTCCATGTTGAAGTACCATCTCAGTTACTTACTTTCAGTTGCAGGCTGCTGCTGCTCTCAGCTGGCAGGCCTCTGATTGACCTTTTAAGCTTCAAGAGTCCAACTGCTGCCCTAACTATTCAGGGAACCTGACTGGAATTTTACACCCCCACAGGAGCAGGCTGGAGGCAGGGTGGCGTAAAATTGAGTCAGAGGCAGGGAGTGCCATTCCTATTGCCTTCCCATCCTTGCTGCAATGTTACGAACTGTGGTGGAAGTGACCAACGGCCCACACAACCCAGACCCTTAACTGGCCAATTAATTGCCACTTAAGGGCTGCTCCAACCACTGCTGGTATATTACCAGGGACGGGCGCGCAGTTCAGTAACTCAGAAGACCACAAATAAAACCTGGCGGCCTCCTTGCGGACTGTTGGGGGGGTCCTTCCTGATCGGGCACCCTGTACCTGATGGAGGGCACCCCCCGCCCCTGCAGCGCAAGCTGTCCCCACTGGAGCATCTCCCCCCCGTCCCACCCTCTTAAGCGACCCACCACTCCCCCCTCCACCACCCACCTCTCTGGGACGCAGCCAATTGTCCCCGACGAGGTCCAACACACTTACCTACTTTCCAGGGCCTCATCCATGTTGACAGTCCTGGCTGGGTGCAGTCCAAACAGTGGACACTGCTCCCTGATTGGCCGGCAGCTCCTGGAGGCAGGATTTCCTGCCTCAGAGTGGCGGAAGTCCCACCTGAGACCGATTAAGGGCCTCGGCCGTGTAAAATCATGGTGTGACTTCCAAGCAAAGTGGAGGTCGGTTCGCCCCTGACTTTTTCTACCAGTGGGCGGGGCCTCCAGCCCGACATAAAATCCCAGCCCCTGCCACCATGCCAATTAAGGGGGCACCTCCATGAATATCCCAAAGAGTGACTGGGGATGGGTTTGTCACCCAGGCACAGTCCCGACTCCTGTTTCCCATCCCTGGAGGGAGAATCCAGCCATTGGTTTCCAAAACTGAATGCAGCACTCCAGATGGGTCTGACCAAGGCTAGTGTGTCTGATCCACACCCAAGCATTGGCACTATCCTCCAAAACTAATCCTTTTAAAGTAAGTTTTAACTAATAACACATCCTAAAATACTCTTAGTTAGATTCTTTCCACGGAAAGAAAGTCAGAAAAGCAAAGAGTTAAGCGACTAAATAACCATATAGTGTCTTTTAACTAATATTCCTTACAAAATGTTCTTACAACTGGGGTATATTTCTTCCAGTCATAAAGACCCATATTTCTGCATAATTTCATCAGAGCATTTAACTAGCCAGGCTACATAATAGCAAATTATTTCTGTAATATACTTATTATATATACTATGGTCCATCAAACATCCCATATACGCAAAATGTATGGTTTCAAACACAGTACTGCACAATGTCAAAAATAGTTGTGATTATCCTTCAAAGTAATTATAATTTGAAATTAAAATCATTTTCATTCTTGAATGTAATCTAAATTTATGCTTCTTCATATAACTTTAGATAACATTTCTCATAGCCATATGTGAAACAGAAAGATTCTTTGGGTTTGGCTCAGTAATTAAACTTGTGTCAGCTGGCTACCTGTTTCCATGGAGATTACTCTTGTTACATTGTAGTGGGTTCTTAAGTCCTTTGTCTGCCACACATGAAGTATTTTACATTGTGCAAGATGTAACTGAAAGCAACAATGTTCAATATTTCAGCAGTTAAAAGTCAAAAGGGAAACGCCTGCATTTTCTGATTGGCGCTATGATTACTTTATAATTAATTAATTAAATGGGTTACTTACACCCGGTTAGAAAATCTATGCTAATTTCTCCTAGGTCTCAGTAGTGCCATTTATTTTCATGATACTGATAAAACAGTTTAAGTATTTCCCTTGAGCAAAAGAGCAAATCAGATAAATACAAGCTTGAATGAAATTCATCGTCAAAATAACTTGAACAAAAATGTGATGAGTGCCAAGTCACCCGATCTGAAATAGGGCAGTAGGGGGTCCTACTACTGTTGCCACCATTGCTGAGCTAGGCAGGAGTAGGCCATTTAGGAGTGAAATCAAAAAGCACTTTTTCACTCAAAGGGTAGTGGAAATCTGGAACTCGCTCCTCCAAATGTTGTGGATATGGCTGTCAATTGAAATTTTCAAAAATGAGATTGCTAGATTTTTGTTAGATAAGTGTATCAAGAAATGTTCAGAAGGTGGGTAAATGGAGTTAAGGTAGATATCAGTTGTGATCTAATTGAATGGCAGAACAGATTTGAGGGGCTGAATGGCCTACATCTGTTCCTATGTTTACATCTTGTTTCTTGCCTTTCAAATCAACAGTTTGAATCCCACATAGAACTGACCTTGCAACATATGTATAAAAATTAACTTGGTCCGGGGATCTGACTGCAGACTCATGTTGTAAAAATAACTGCTTATGTACTGTGACTATTTAAAGGGACAGTCACTCGGTAAACTAAATATGAATATATTACTTCTGGTACATCCAATGTGCCTAAAAAGCATCTGTATCATCCTTCCTTTCTCTTTCTGTCACCCCCACCTCTTCCCCACCCCTGCTCCCTCTCCTCAGTCGCCCTCCACTATTCCCTACCTCGAGTTACAGATAAAAACTGAAATGGACCCAAGTTTACTTTGCTCAGATTAAAACTATATGGATGCTGTTTTCAGCATATAAGTGGTGTAAAAATAGAGCAAGGAAATAATTTCTAGATGGGAAATCAGGCAAAAGCTGCACCTGCCCATTCTGTGTCTTTCAGTCACACCCCAGGTTTTGGCACACTTTTTGACCCTTTCCATGATCTGCCCACTGAGTCTTGCCTGACCTCATTAACATATATTGTAATGAGGTCCAAATATGCTGTGCTTTCACTTTCCTGCTTTTGTACTGGTAATGCACTCAGGGCAGCTTAAGACTGTGAACTATAAGGTGCAGTAGCTGTCAGGACCAGCTGACAAACCTGGCAATTTCTGAGATGGAAAAGTCTGCAGAGTTTCATCAGGATTTCTGCAGCTGAGACACATTTTTTTGCAGCAATATTTTTGCAATTCCATCTACAGACACATTTGGGCTTGCTTCTCAATTTTCTGACAGGGTCAGACAGGTTTCAGCCATGCTCATCTGCCTGTACTCTGTATCTTTGGTTATGGACTCAATTATTACTGTTGGAGGGGAGCATCACAATAATCTGTACTAAGCCTTAGCCTCCTCATACACTGCTCCTGTGCCACACACTGACTGTGGAATCTGTTACGGTTCATTTGATGCCCAAGCTAGAACCTGCTGCAAATATGTCCCTCTCAGGCATTCTGGGCTGAATTTTGCCAGCCCCTCGCTGCTGTGGGTCGTGGCGGGTGGGCCCGTGAAATTCTGCGGGGAGAGGCCCGTCTTGACCTCTGACGTCGAGAAGGACCCGCCACATATTACCAGCGATGGGGGGGACCTCTGTATTGGGCGGCACAGTGGCGCAGTGGTTAGCACCGCAGCCTCACAGCTCCAGGGACCCGGGTTCGATTCCGGGTACTGCCTGTGTGGAGTTTGCAAGTTCTCCCTGTGTCTGCGTGGGTTTTCTCCGGGTGCTCCGGTTTCCTCCCACAAGCCAAAAGACTTGCAGGTTGATAGGTAAATTGGCCATTATAAATTGTCACTCGTATAGGTAGGTGGTAGGGAAATATAGAGACAGGTGGGGATGTTTGGTAGGAATATGGGATTAGTGTAGGATTAGTATAAATGGGTGGTTGATGTTCGGCACAGACTCGGTGGGCCGAAGGGCCTGTTTCAGTGCTGTATCTCTAATCTAATCGTAAAAAATGGTGCCAACCGCCACCGCCCCCCCCCCCCCTCCACTCCGCCTTCTTCTAAATATTTAAATGAACCTAAATAAGATACAAACGACCCTACCTGTTGGCGGCGGCAGTCCCACACCGATTTTACGGCTGCCGATTACAACTCGCGCACCGTCAGAACTCCGTACGGAGTTCTGAGGTGAGAAACTGGTGGACAGGTGGGAGGAGTAAAATTCTCAGGGCGGGAGGGAGGGGGGAGCTGGGAAAGCATTTTTTATTGGTTGTGGGGATGGTGGGAAGGGGTTGAAGGGCAAAAGTGAAGAGGTTGGGGGGAAAGCTGGGGTTGGGAATAAAGATCATGTTGCTCAAATTGCCCCGAAAACAGACAGTGGTGGGGGACAGGTGGGAAAGGGCCTCCATTATTTATTAAAATTTGTATGCTGAATGCACCAAAATATTACTTGAAAAATTAAATTTAAAAAAAATGGTGCCAGTGCCTGCACGGTGGCACTGGACGCCATTGCCAAGAACACAGCAGCCACCCCTCTATGTCATCGGGGGCGGCCGCTCCGGCCCCTCCATTTAAATGAACCTCCATGGGTAATATCATGGGGGCTCTGCAGCGGCACTTGCGTGTTGGAAGGCCACTGCTTTCACAGCACGTCGCCGCGGAGTGTGGCGCGCGATAAAATTTACCCCTCTGTGTTTCTGCACCATGGTCACCTCTTTGTTCTTCACTTAGATTTAGTTATCAATGGCTGGTCCTCACATGCTGTCAAACAGAAAACTCCTCTCGACTTTCCATTTCTCTCTCAGTGTATATTTACTAATTGAACTTGCAGTAAAATTATTACAATTTAATTTGACTCTGCAGTTTCAGAATGCTGCATAGGTTTAGCAGAAATGAGCTTTAAAATGGCTTTACATGTTAAAATTGGACAGTTTTCTCATGTTTCATTAGGCTTTTTAAGTCCTTTTCTGAATGATCAGCAATAAACACAGGCAAATCATCAACAGAGGAAAAAGCTGGAAATCTTCTTCTTCTTTGGCCTCCTTGTCTCGAGAGACAATGGGTAAGCGCCTAGAGGTCAGTGGTTTGTGAAGCAGCGCCTGGAGTTGCTATAAAGGCCAGTTCTAGAGTGACAGACTCTTACACAGGCGCTGCAGATAACATTAGTTGTCGGGGCTTTTACACAGTTGGCTCTCTCCTTGCACTTCTGTCTTTTTTCCTGCCAACAGCTAAGTCAGATGCTCAATCAGAGTCTGCAGAGAGAAGACTCCAATATTAACTTGGAGGTTGGGAGGGACTGGAGTTGCTGTTATATGGTTAGGAAACCGAGAAGAATGGGTTTCCCACAGGTTCTTCTGAATTTCCAGGTTGGACCTGATGAAAATTTTTTGTCTCTGTTTTGGGCAGGAATACCCGAGGCACCAGGCTGCAGCAGGGAGTGGAGAGTACAGAAGGAGAGATCGTGGGTCAGGCACTGTGGATCGATCTCGGATCAGGGGCTTCAGGGTGAGGGGCTGACATCAGAGGGCCACAGTGGAAGGTTGGAGACACATCGGGGATGCTTGGCAGAGGTACGTATCGGAGGCATTGGGGGTGGGGAAAGATCTGAGGCTGGAGGGGAATCAGAGGTCTTGGTGCTGGGGAGATAGCAAGGGTTAGGTTGGTGGGAGATTGTGGCTCAGGGGCATTGTTTGATTGTGGGGTGGGGAGGTGAATGGGAGAGTGCTGTGAAGCAAGTAAGCTGGATCCAGCAAGTAAATTAAGGCATTTAAAAGGCATTTACCTGCTGGATCTCGCAATCCTTGCCTCCCTTTAGCTTCCCGAAGCCTGGGAAACCCAGCCAGCCAGCCAGGATGAATTTAAATCTGAGGCAAACAATCACATTATAATATTTAAATGACCAACTTGCCTCCTGGGAGCGGATTTATCACCCCCGCTCATCCCACCTCTACTAAACCCAGAGGTGGACGGGTTGAAGGCATGTTAGGTCAGGTTTGAGATTTTTAACATTTTTGCAACCCACCAATCCAAATCCACCCATTTTTGGGGTTAGAATTTCCACCAATGTATCAGGTAGGTACTCAATTCTAAATGTAACTGCTTGTTTCTCGATAGATACTGGTTAACTTGAAGTGCATTGCCAGCTATTTCTGTTTTGATTTCAGATTTCCAGCATTTTGTTGTATTTTGTTTGTACAAAGAAATCATCCATCGATGTTTTCTCCTGGCTACTTACTGCTTTTTACTTACATCTAGTCTTTGTAATGAGAAGCTTCTTATGTTCTCTAATGCAACATAAATGAGATGCGTGGAGTCCAGGTTGTTGAAGATCTCAAACAGGTTTATTAACAGCTAACAAGTATATACAGTGCAGAGCTACCTATTTACAGAACTTGCCTCTTGATGTTACAGTTACAGAGTGAGACTGGCACGTAGTCACATGACTGCATCCGGGTACTCAGCCCATTAGCATCCTAAGATCTGAAGGGAGATCACTCTTAAAGACACAACAGGTTTTTGTTACCATTAGGAACCAGGCATATTATCAAATGAATCGGAGTTCTGAGGCGTGACACTGGTGGGGAGGCAGGAGGAGTGCAAATTTCGGGGCGGGGGGAGCAGCGGGGAAAACCGCTCCAATTGGGTGTGGGGATGGTGGGAAGGGGTTGAGGGTCAAAGGTGCTGAAATTGGGGGATGAAAGTTCATAATTTAAAAATGGTTTTATTAATTGATATCTCAGTGGGGGGGGAGCGGAGGGTTGGAAAGGGGATGGAAAGTATCACTGAAATTTTATTTGTCATCTCAGGGCGTCGGCACCTTTAAAACTTTGATTGTACCTGAAGGGCTTGAAGTCCTTTAAAAATGGTGCCAGCACAAGTGCATTGGTGCCAGACGCCATTCCCGTGGTTGGAGTGACCACCCGCTCTACGTCCACCCCATCCATTTAAACGAGCCCCCGCGTGAAATACCGCGGGGGCTCAGTGATGGCACATCCATGTCACACAATTTGTAGCGCGCTCATAAAATTCAGCCCATAGTCTTTGTTAATCACTCTTAAAAGATATACCCGAGTGCCCAACATATTATTGACAAATTTCTGCCAGCTTCTTTCATTATAAATGTTTGTTACAAGTTCTGATGTGTATGATGTGTCTTGCACATTTTCATGAAGAATAGCAAAAAATATAAAGAAAATGAAAGTGCAAAATGTAATTCTAAGCAGCAGAATTCTCACACATGGGAAAAGCTTTCCTAAATATATTATGAAGGAAATTTGCAATTCTACACTTAATCGACTGATATTTCCAATTTGCCATAATGGTTCTGGAATATGATAGTCAGAAGCTGAGTGATTCTTATATTGAACAATGCAGAATATTATGACACCATCAACTCACTGTGGATGCCGATTCTAATTTAAAATAGATAGTGCCATCCTTTGGTTACTGTAACTCTATGGGGTTTAATTTCCCCTGGTACTGCACTGCTTAATGTGTTTACATTGCTTTCTGCACTTTATCATCCAGAAGTTAATCCATTCATTAATGAATGCTGTCAAGCTAGGTCCCCACCTGCCAAGAATGAGGCACATTAATTTTGTCATGAACATTTATTTAAACTGTTACTGGAGTCATAGAGTCATAGAGAGATACAGCATTGAAACAGGCCCTTCGGCCCATCAAGTCCATGCCGACCATCAACCACCCGTTTATACTAATCCTACATTAATCCCATTTCCCTCTCACATCCCCACCCTCCTTCAATTGTCCTACCACCTACCTACACTAGGGGCAATTTACCTATCAACCCGCAAGTCTTTGGCATGTGGGAGGAAACTGGAGCACCCAGACTCCTTGTCAACTTTTTCCATTATAAATTCCTGTGAAGAAAGGACTTGTTAAACAGATCAGTCATGGCTGGAAAAGACATTTACATATTAACAGATGGTGCTTGGAAGGACAAAGCACCATTCCCTGACACATTTAACCCACAAGAGACCTTGATCACCAGGTATTATGTGTAAGAAAATCATTCCAGAGACTAAGGTGATACAATCCAAGACGTGGTCAGACCAGTTAGTCACATAACTAACCTGCTTGGCAACCTGGGTTTTTCTGAATTGTACAAACAGTTTGCACTCAGAATGTCTGTTTGCTCCTGCACTGAGAAGATCTCTCCTGTTTGCTCCCATCTCTTTCTCACAAGCCTCTAAATCCACTGAAGATACATGAACACCAAGAGAGAAAAGTCTCCTACAGTGAACAAGGTTTAAGAATACTGGGCCCCAATGAAATGGAAGATCTACCTACAATCAAGGACTCTACAGTGAACTAGAAGAACCAGAACAACAACTCTTCAGGTATTGCCTCAAGCCTTTCCACTTTATTTTTTTTCTGCTCTTTTCTGTCTCTATTTGCATGTGTGTATCGCGTATGCATGCTAGCATGGATGCATCGTGTATCCGTAGGCATCAACTGAATTAGAGTTTAAAGTCAAGTTTAATAAATTTCAACTTTTCTTCTTTAAACCTAAGAAAACCTGTTTGTGCTGATATCTTTGCCTTATAACTGGAAAGCACTGAACAAGAATTCACCAAGGGGGAGCTAAAAGCACGGTGTGTTTAAAATTAAACCCTGTTACGGTAAGTCAGTAAAAGACCCCTAGACACCTTTCTCACCTGGTCATAACAGTATGGAATATTAGTGTAGGGAACAGAGTACTTTATCAGCATGAAGAACTTCCTAATGAAGTAGAGTAGAGTTAGATGCAGAGTAGAGCTGCTTCTTCCCTAGACCTCTTTCTCACCGGGTTATACCAATGCATTAAAGCAACACAAGACAATTTTAATTTAATCAAATGGATCTGCAAAAGTTAAATCCTATTCAATAGGGACTTCTCATTTCATGGATCTAAGGGCTTTTGGAAACTGTTAGCAAAACTGGATTCAATGGGAATCAGGGGGAAACTCTCCACTGGTTGGAATCATACCTAGCACAAAGGAAGATGGTTGTGGTTGTTGGAGGTCAATCATCTCAGTCCCAGGACATCACTTCAGGAGTTCTTCAGGGTAGTGTCCTCGGCCCAAACATCTTCAGCTGCTTCATCAATTACCTTTCCTCCATCATACGGTCATAAGTGGGGATGTTTGTGATGATTGCACAATGTTCAGCACCATTCACGACTCCTCAGATACTGAAGCAGCCCATGTCCATATGCAGCAAGACTTGGACAACATCCAGGCTTGGGCAGATAAGTGGCAAGTAACATTCATGCCACACAAGAGCAAGGCAATGACCATCTCAAACAAGAGAGAATCTAACCATCTCCACTTGGCATTCAATGGCATTATCCTCACTGAATTCTCCACTATCAACTTCCTGGGGGTTACCATTGACCAGAAACTGAACTGAACCAGCCACATAAATAAGTGGCCTTGAGAACAGGTCAGAGGCTGGGAACTCTGCGGCAAATAATCTCTTGTCTCCCCAATGCCTGTCCATCATCACCAAGGCACAAGTCAGGAGTGTGATGGAATACTCTCCACTTGAATTCATGGGTATAGCTCCAACAACACTCAAGAGGCTCGACACCATCCAGGACAAAGCAGCCCGCTTGATTGGCACACCATCCACCACCTTCAACATTCACTTCCTTCACCGCTGACGCACAGTGGCAGCAGTGTGTACCATCTACAAGATGCACTGCATCAACTCACCAAGGCTCCTTCGACAGCACCTTCCAAGCCTGCGACCTCCGCAACCTAGAAGGACAAGGACAGCAGATGCATGGGAACACCACCACCTGCAAGTTCCCCTCCAAGCCACACACCATCCTGACTTGGAACTATATTGCCGTTACTTCACTGTCACTAGGTCAAAATCCTGGAACTCCTTTCCTGACAGCACTGTTGGTGTACCTACACCCCAACACCACCTTCTCAAGGGCAATTAGGGATGGGCAATAGCAGCTGGCCTAGCCAGTGACACCCACATCCCATGAACGAATTACAAAAAAGTCCATTGTGGAAAAAATGTATCATATTTATTTCAGAATTCTATTGAATTTAATTCACAAGAAATATCTTAGTAATATCATTTTTGGAAAGTTGTTGAAATTTGGAAAAGTGTGAGGTGATGCATTTTGGGAGGACTAACAAGGCAAGGGAATATACAATGGATGGTAAGTCCCTAGGAAGTACAGAGCGTCAGAGGGACCTTGGTGTATTTGTCCATAGATCACTGAAGGCAGCAACTCAGGTAGATAAGGTGGTTAAGAAGGTATATGGAATACTTGCCTTTATTAGCCAAGGCATAGAAATAAAAGAGCAGGGAGGTTATGATGGAACAGTATAAAATGCTAGTTAGGCCACAGCTGGAGTACTGTGTACAGTTCTGGGCATCACACTATAGGAAGGATGTGATTGCACTGGAGAGGGTGTAGAGGAGATTCACCAGGATGTTGCCTGGGGTGGAGCATTTCAGCTATGAAGAGAGACTGAAAAGGCTGGGGTTGTTTTCCTTAGAGCAGAGAAGGCTGAGGGGGGGACCTGATTGAGGTGTACAAAATTATGAGGGGCATTGATAGGTTAGAAAGGAAGAAACTTTTTCCCTTAGTGGAGGGGTCAATAACCAGGGGGCATAGATTTAAGGTAAGGGGCAGAAGGTTTAGAGGGGACTTGAGGAAAATTCTTTTCACTCAGAGCATGGTTGGAATCTGGAACGCACTGCCTGAAGAGGTGGTAGAGGCAGGAACCCTCACAACATTTAAGAAGTATTTAGATGAGCACTTGAAACGTCATAGCATACAAGGCTACGGGCCAAGTGCTGGAAAATGGGATTAGAATAGTTAGGTGCTTGATGGCCGGCACAGTCAAGATGGATCGAAGGGCCTGTTTCTGTGCTGTATAACTCTATGATCACTGCCAAAATGAACAAAAAGCTACTCCTACAGCAACATTTTGTAAAGTTCGTAAAAGTTATGTCTTCATCAATGAACAAGTATTTCATTTATTAAGAAATTAATAATAACTGATCGCTGTGGAATGGGACTCAGACTTACCAGGAAGGATGTGACTGAGATGCATCAACTGGTTCATGAAGACCTGCAGGGACTGGCATCCATTTGCAATACACCAGTGGGAGTGACGGTCACTACAACATCAACTTTGACGCTGCAAGGACTTGCCAGACACATGCTGAAAGATGCATTCCATTCTAACTTAAAATAATCCTTAAAAATTAGCCAGCACAGTAAACCCTAATTCTAACAGGGTATTTGGAAACTAGTGAAATACTGTGTATTGTGAAAGCATCGTTGGAATACAAGCTGGTTGATTTTGTGAGATCGAATGGGATCCTTCAAAATATTGCCTTATTATTGGGCAGGAAGTCTCTTTGGTTCTAGCCACACTTTATAAATTCTGATATCGTAAGTTTGTAAAAAGGTATCTGACGCAGAAAACTTAGTAAGAGTCTACAAGGGAGGACCAGAGAAACATTTATATTTTGATCAGCCAGATAGCTGACACGTGCAGAAACCTAAAATGCTGTCACACTCCCAAGTACTGAAGATCCCAGCAATAGTGTTGGGCACAAACCTTTCTCTCCCAGATGCTACCAGCCTCCTCCACTATGAGTTGCTTGGCCCAGCTTCCATTTCCTACCAGACACCAGTTCCTTTCCCTTGATTGCTGCCAAGCTCCAGCAGTCTCACTCCTTCCTGCTGCGTGCAAGCTTCATTTCCCAGTGCTGCCAATTTCTCGAACACTTGCTCCAGGCTTTCTCACTCATTGTCATCTATTCCATTCCCAAGCAGCATCTTGAGCTTCACGTTTCAGAGCTTGAGCAGCAGCTGGTCAGCCGCGTGCCTGAGAGTTTTGTGGGTAGCACATTTATAGATGTGGTCACCCCACAGCTTAAGGGGATGCAGGCTGAGAGGGAATGGATGATTACCAGGCAGTCAAAGAAGAACAGTCAGGTAGTGCAGGAGTCCCCTGAGTGCATCTCACTCTCCAACCAGTATTACATTCTCAATACTGGTCAGAGTGATGGTTCCGCTGGGGTGTGCAGCCAAAGCCTAGTCCATGGCACCACGGCTGGCTCAGCTGTACATGGGGGCAGGTGGAAGATTGGAAAAGCAATAGTGATAGGGGATTCTATAGTCAGGGGAACAGACCGGCATTTCTGTGGCTGCAGGCGTGAATCTAGCATGGTATGTTGCTCTCTGGTGCCAGGGTCAGGGACGTCATTGAGCAGCTGCAGAGCACTCTGAAGGGGGAGGGTGAACAGCCACTGGTCGAGGTCCATATCGGTACCAATGACATAGGTAGACAGAGTGATGGGTCCTGCAGGAAGAGTTTAGGCAATTAGGAAAGAAACTAGCAAGCAGGACCTCAAAGGTAGTAATCACCAGATTATTTCCAGTTCCATGCACAAGTGAGCATAAAAATAGGAGGATGGAGTAGATGAATTCGTGGCTGAAGAGATGGTGCAGGAGGGAGGGCTTTAGATTCTTGGAGCATTGAGATCAGTTCTAGGGGAGATGGGACCTGTACAGGCTAGATGAGTTGCACCTAAACAGAGCCGGGACCAATGGCCTTGCGGGGGTGATTTGCTAGTGCTATTGGGGAGGATTTTAAACTAACTTGGCTGGGGTGTGGGAGCCAAGAGATAATATTAAAGAAGAAAACCAAGGTTTACAGAGAATTGGGAGAGACAGATATCACTAGAGTAGGCAATAGTAAGGTATTAGGTGGGGTTAGAGTAAGATGGAATTTAATAAGGTTGAAATTAGATTTACTGTGCGTGTATGTGAATGTGTGGAGTGAATGTGAATGTGGTAATTAAGAATGTGGTAATTAAGACTGGGGAGCTGCAGGCACAGATAGCCATGTGGAAATATGATGTCATGGCAAGAACAGGGAGCTGACTCAAAAAAGGGCAAGACTGGCTACTAAATATTTGTGGATACAAAGTGTTCAGAAAAGATAGGGAAGGAAAGAATGGAGGTGGGGTAGCAGTTTTATTAAGGAGAACATTATAATGCTGGAGAGAAAGGATGTCCCAGAGGGGTCAAGGACAGAATCTATTTGCTTAGCACTAAGAAACAATAGAGGCACCATTACATTGCTGATGTATTCTATAGGCCACCAACTAGCAGGAAAGATACAGAGGAACAAATTTGAAAGAAAATTACAGAGAGGTGCAAGAATTATAGTGTAGTTATAATGGGGGACTTTAATTATCCTAATATAGACTGGGATAATAGTGTAAAGAACAGAGAGGGTCAAATTTTTAGAGAGTGTGTTCAGGAGAATTTTCTACATCAGTGTGTTTCCAGTCCAACGAGGAAGGAAGCATTGCTGGATCTGGTTCTGGGGAATGAGGTGGGTCAAGTGGATCAAGTGTCAGTAAGGAAACATTTAGGGGACAGTGATCATAGTATAAGGTTTAGGTTAACTATGTAAAAGGACAAGTAGCAATCCAGAGTAAAAATAATTCATAAGGGAGGGCCAGCTTCAATGGTGTGGGAATGGATCTGGCCCAGGCAAATTGGAATGAACGATTGGCAGGCAAAACTGAAACTGAACAATGGGCTGCCTTTAATGAAGAGATAGTTCATGTACAGTCAAGTACATTCCCATGAGGGGAAAAGGTAGGACAAACAAATCCAGAACTCCCCGGATGATAAAAGAGGTAGGGAGTAAGATTAAGCATAAAAAGTATGCATATGACAGATGTCAGGTGGATAATACAATTGAGAACCAGGCTGAATATAGAAGGTTCATAGAGGAAGTGAAAAAACAAAATAAGAGAAGCAAAGAGAGAGTATGAGAACAGACTGGCAGCTAACATGAAAGGGAATCCAAAAGACTTCCAGAGGCATAGAAATAGCAATAGGGTGGTAAAAGGAGGAGTGGGGATGTTTAGGAGCCGAAATAGGAATTTACACATGGAGGCAGGGGGCATGGCTGCGGTTCTAAATGAGTATTTTGCTTTTGTCTTTACCTAGGAAGAAGATGCAGCCCAAGTCATAATGAAAGAGGAGGTTGTTGAGACACTGAATGGGCTAAAAATTGATAAAAAGGAGGTATTAGATAGGCTGGTTGTACTTAGAATTGATAATTCACCAAGAACAAATGAGATACATCCAAGGATATTGTGGGAAGTTAGGGTGGAAATTGCAGAGGCATTGGCCGTAATTTTCCAATCTTCCTTAGATTCGTAGATGGTGTCAAAGGACTGACGAATTGCAAATGTTACACCCTTGTTCAAAAAAGGATGAAAGGATAAACCCAGCAACTATAGGCCAGTCAGTTTAACCTTGATGGTGGGAAAGCATTTAGAAACAATAATTAAGGACAAAATTAAAAGTCACTTGGATAAATGTGCATTATTAAGGAAAGCCAGCACCAATTTGTTAAGGGCAAAGCGTGTTTAACTAATTTGCTTGAGATTTTTGATACGGTAACAGAGAGAGTTGATGAGAGTGATGCAGATGATGTGATATATATGGACTTCCAAAAGGCATTTGATAAAGTGCCACATAACAGGCTTGTCAGCAAAGTTAGAGTCCAAGGAACAAAAGGGACAGGAGCAGCATGGATACAAAATTGGCTGAGTGACAGAACAGAGAGAGTAGTTGTGAATGGTTGTTTATCGGACTGAAGGAAGGTATATAGTAGGGGGGGAGGTGTGGGGGGCATCCTCAGGGGTCAGTATACGGACTCTATGCCCCTATTTATAAAGTCCAGAATCCCATATGCTTTATTAACCACTTTCTCAAACTGCCCTTCCACTTTCAATAATTTGTGCACATATACCCCAGGTGCCTCTGCTCCTGCACCCCATTTCAAATTGTACCATATATTTTATTTGGATCTCTTCTTTCTTCCCACCAAAATGAATCACTTCACACTTCTCTGCTTTAAATTTCATCTGCCACTTGTCCACCCATTCCAGCAAGCTATACCCTTTTAAAATTTATCATTTCCTTCCTCACAGTTCACAATACTTCCAGGTTTTCTGTCATCTGTAAATTTTGAAATTGTTCCCTGTCCACCTAAGTCTAGGTAATTCATATATATCAGGAAAATCAGAAGTAAAGAGGGACAGGCATGCCTGCATCACCTGAGCCCTCTGGAGTAGATGGTACACTGCATTATAGGCCCAGCTGTGAGCGAGGCTGTTGCATCCAGTACCACTGAGAACATACAGAATGATGGTATGCCTTATGGAGTTTCTCAAATCCCACCTCAATCTCATCCTGTTTTCTGCATGCAATGTGCTTCTTGCGTTCCACCCAACACCCCCTTCCCTCACCCCAACATTCCCCTTCTACATTTTTGCTTTTAGATACCCAGAAACTGCCACCTGGCCAGTCACGGCAACCTTAAGAGGGAAGGTGACAGCTATACTTGACCTTTGATGAAGAAGCACTATCACTTGATCTAAGACTTGCAGCCACCAACTCAGTTACTGGCACTGCACAAGCTTCGAGCTTCAGGCCAGGGAGTGTATAACACTGTTCCGGTGGTGGTGAAGGACAAGGAAGGAGATGCACCGGGTCGATCGCACCTTCTTCATCAAGAAAATCCTCATCGATTGCTGTGGATTTCAAGCTACGGACATCTTCTGCCTGCAGGATTTCCCCAGCAGTGGATATTTCGATGTGACATTCAAGAATGCGGCGGGATGCATCAAGTTCCTGAAGGCATTCAAGGAGAAAGGGAACCTGGCGCCGTTATCTATCCTCACAGTGGAGCCGCTCTTCACGCTTCCGTCACAACGTGACCGGGAGGTGACAATTCACCTCTACAACCCCCATGTTCCTGTGGTGGATGTACTCACCTTTCTCGCCAGGTACGTCGAGGTGGCCGGCAGCAGCACTGATGTCAAGGACCCCTTTTGGATTTGGACCAGCAAGCGGCAGATCAAGGTGACCTTGAAGGTCGATGCCAATGGAGCCATTATCCACCCTCCCTCCAGCTTCGCTATCGGGGGAAGTCGAGGCTTCTTGGTCTACGCTGGGTAGCCCAGAGTTTGTCGCACCTGTGGCAAATCTGGTCATGTGGCAGCTAACTGCAGCATGGTTGTCTGAAAGAACTGCAAGAAGGAAGGCCATCAGACCAAGGATTGTAAGCAGACTAAGTGTTGCAACTTGTTCGGTGAGGCAGGCCACCTCGACAAAACCTGCCCCAAATGCTGCCTCAGTTATGCACAGGCGGCAAGGCCCAAGGAAAGGCCGGGAGAAGGTACGACGAAGGCGTCCGGTGCTGGAAAGGAAACAAGCAACCTTCTCCGCAGCGAGGAAAGTATACCTGAGAAGGAGAAGAAAGGGGAGGCAGCTGAAACCAGCGACCCAGCACCTACCCTGCGCCCGGAAACCCCTCCTCCACAGACAGAATCAACGGAGGAGGAGGCAGCAGATGGACAACAGGTCAGTGGTCAGTGGTACAAAGGAAAACCACAAAGAAAAGACCTCCAAAAGCAGAACAGGCGGCCACCCAAACCAGTGGCAAGAGAAGGCTACCATCTGAGACAGACTACAGCAGCTCCTCTTCACTGGACGAGGAAGTGTTGGAACGACGGCCCCTTCAAAAGAGGCGGCAGAACTCAAAGGAGCTGGAAGATAAAGCCCCCCCCCAGCCCCCGGGCACTGGAAGCTGTGATGGGCCCGGCATGCCCCAAACCCAAATTGCCACACCTAGAGACATGGCCAGCGCATCCCAGCTCTGGGACACTGGGAGCAAAGGCACGTCTGGCGCACCTCAGCTCCGGGAAGCCAGGAGCAGTGATGTTTTCGAGGAGGAACAGAGGGGAACAGCGGAGGACAGCCCAATCCTCGCTGCCTACAAAACCCCCCCGATGTCACCCCAGCAGAACAAACCCTGCATGAAAAACCATGAGGGGTTTCTGAGCCCAACAAATGTGAAACAGCTTCTGTACACTATGGGTATGCAGGAACATACCGAAGGACTGGGACTAGCAAGGACAAATGGTATGGGAAGCAACAACTAACTTAAAAAAAAAAATGGGTATAAGGATTGCTTCAATTAATGTGCGTAGCATTAAATCCACTACGCGATGTGTTTCAACCTTGGATTACCTCGCCAAGGTCAAAGCCGACCTACTGTTTCGACAGGAGTGTGGAATACCACACCTCAGCACCGACAAGCAATGGTTGCGATGGTGGTCCCACAGGCCATCGATCTGGTCAGGGGGTAATGATTGCCATTCCTCCGGCCTGGGGATTCTGCTGCAGGGAGGTAACTTCACCATCTCCGAAGTTAAGGAGGTGGTGGGCGGTCGCCTCCTCGTAGCAGATGTAATGTACAACAACGCTCCACTCCGGTTGATCAATGTGTACGCCCCGGTTCAATGCAGCGAGCAGCTGACCGTCTTCCAGCAGCTCCCACTGCTGCTGGCGACGTCCAGGCCGGTCATCCTGGGTGGTGACTTCAACTGCATCATCGATGCAGCTGGACGATCTGGCAGAGACGACAGCAAACCGGATGCCACGTCCAGATTCCTAATAGAAACAGTAAAAGATGCCAAACTGCAACACATCTTCAGCAAACCCGCAGACGGAGCGCAGCGTAGATACACATGGTCAAGATCGGACGGGTCTGCCCGTTCCAGGATTGACTTCCTGTTTGTGTCCCGTGCTGTCACTGTCGGATCCACCGACGTCAAGCCAGTATTCTTCTCCGACCACTGCCTCTTACTGGCCGACTGTCACTTACAGGACGACCAGCGGGTTGGCAGGGGGACATGGAAGCTCAATGCAACACTGCTAACCCCAGAGAATGTTGAGGGACTCAAAAGGGATTACAAAGGTTGGAGGACCGTGAAACCCCTCTTTGAGTCTCCAGTTCACTGGTGGGAAGCGATCAAGGAGAACATCAAAAGGTTCTTTATCCTCAAAGGTGTTCAGAGGGTGAGAGAGAGAGACAGAGGGAAATGTCCCGACTCCAGAAAAGTATGCAAAATCTACTCCGGCTGCAGTCGATGGGGGTCGAGGTCAAAGAGGACCTCCAAGAGGTGAAGAGCCAGCAGGCCTCGCTCTTTGCCACAGAGGCCTCCGAGATCATATTCTGGTCCAGAGTTCACTCCATTGAGCAGGATGAGACGTGCTCATGTTACTTCTTCCAAACGGTACAGAGAGAGAGCTCTGTTATCAGCAGCCTGAAGGAAGAGGATGGCTCGGTAACGTCTTCGCAGTCCGACATACTAAGGAGCAGCAAATCCTTTTATGCTGGGCCGTATGACGCGAAGCCCACAGACAGCAGAGCCTCCCAGTCCTTCCTGTCATCTATCACAGAGGTCTTAGATGACAGCATGAAGGAGAGACTGGACAAGCCGCTAACTCTGGATGAGCTGACAAAGGCCGTCGAGTCCTTTGAGATAAGTAAAACTCCCGGAAGTGATGGCTTACCGGTTGAGTTGTACTCGGCCCTGTGGGACTGGGTCGGCCCGGGCCTGCTGGAAGTATACGAGAGTATGCTCGTGGCCGGCAGCATTTCAGAATCCATGAGGAAAGGCATCATCACCCTCATCTACAAGCAGAAGGGGGAGAGGGCAGAAATCAGAAATTGGCAGCCCATCTCACTGCTTAATGTTGACTACAAGATAATGTCCAAAGTCATAGCCAATCGAGTCAAGTCTGCTGTGGAGTTGGTGATCCACCCTGATCAGACCAGTACTGTGCCTGACAGGAAGATCTCCGATAGTCTCACGCTACTCAGGGATACGATTGCCTATGTACGGGACAGGAGGGCGGACACCTGCCTCATCAGCCTGGACTAGGAGAAGGTTTTTGGCAGGATATCGCACACCTAAATAATGGACGTGCTTTCCAAAATGGGGTTTGGGGAGGGAATCTGAAATTGGATCAAACTGCTCTACACAAACATCAGTAGTGCAGTCTCAATCAGTGGGTGGGAATCAGAAAATTTCCCGATCCAATCTGGAGTCAGACAGGGCTGTCCTCTCTCCCCTGTCTTGTTTGTTTGCTGTATTGAACCCTTTGCTGAGTCTATTTGGAAGGATGCGAACATAAGAGGGGTGACAATCCCAGGCAGTGGAGACACTCAGGTTAAAACATCCCTGTACATAGACGACATCGTCGTCTTCTGCTTGGATCCGCCGTCCGTTCGCAGACTGATGAGCATCTGCGACCAGTTCGAACTGGCCTCGGGAGCCAAAGTTAACCACGGCAAGAGCGAGGCCATGTTATTTGGGAACTGGGCTGACTGATTCCTTGTCCCCTTCACCATTAGGTCAGACTACCTGAAGGTACTGGGTGCATGGTTCGGAAGGGCCAGGCGTGCACCAAAACCTGGAGGGAGCGAGTAGCCAGGGTACAACATAAGCTGAGCATGTGGGAGCACTGATCTCTCTCCATTGTGGGTAAGAACCTAGTCATCAGGTGCGAGGCGCTCACATTGTTGCTGTACATGGCGCAGGTCTGGCCCATACCCCACTGCTGTGCCGTGGCAGTCACCCGAGCCATTTTCTGCTTCATCTGGGGATCCAAAATGGACCGGGTCCGGAAGGACACGATGTTCAAACCTCTGGATAAGGGCGAGAAAAATGTACCCAACGTCACCCTCATCCTGATGACCACCTTTGTGTGCGGCTGCATCAAGCTGTGCATAGATCCCTAGTACGCAAACACCGAGTGTCACTATGTGCTGAGGTTCTATCTGTCCCCGGTGTTGCGAAGGATGAGTCTGGTCACATTGCCACGGAACAGTCCAGCCAGTTGAACTGTGCTGTACCACCTATCCTTCGTGGAAAAGTTTCTGCAGAAAAACGCCTTTGACCACCAATCCATCAGGCAGTGGGGACTGCACGGAATGTCCTCAAGGCCTTACGGGAAAAAGAGATGGTGGATCTTGTCGGATGGTTCCCCGAAAAGACTGTCAAAGTCATTTGGCAGAATGCCTCATCACCAGAACTTTCAAACAAGCACCAAGATTTACTTGGCTGGTGGTGCGAAGGGCCCTCCCCGTCAGATCCTTCCTGCACGTCCGGAGTCTCACTCCCTCCGCACAATGCCCTCGCGGTGGCTGTGGTGGGGAAGAGATGGTTACCCACCTCCTTCTGGAATGTGTCTTTGCAAAGCAGGTGTGGAAAGAGATGCAGTGGTTGAGGTTGTTGAGGTTCATCCTAAGCAGCTCCGTAACACAGGAGTCTGTGCTCTAAGGGCTGTTCCCAGGGATACACACCGAGACAAACATCAACTGCTGCTGGAGGACTATCAATTCAGTGAAAGACGCCCTTTGGCCTGCCCGAAAATTGCTGGTCTTCCAGCGCAAAGAGTTGTCCACGACCGTGTGTTGCAGACTGGCACATTCCAAGGTCCAGGACTACATGCTGACGGATGCACTAAAGCTTGGGGCAGCCGCGGCAAAGGCTGAATGGGGAAAGACCACTGTGTAAGGTTCCCCCACCAAGGTGAACTGAGGGGCTGGATCCATGGAAACCCCTCGGGCTGTATCCAGCAAATATGGGTTTGCTGCAAAATGTACATGGCATGTAAAATGAAATGGAAGGGTTGTGAGGCAACTCACTCCTGTATTGAAGGAAACTGATCTCCTTTGCCCTCTTTGTATTGTCGACTTGGTCATGTCTTGAACTGTTTTGTAATGTATTTTTTACAGATTTTTATGAATAAAGTATATTTTGGAAATTACAAAAAGCTTTTCCTGTTGGCAAAAACAGAATGTGAGTCATGTAGTTTGACTCGAGGCCACTGCGAGTGGTGTCATTCCATGCAGCATTCCTGGAAAATAAAATACCAACCCCATCACAACTTTTGAAAGTTGTATGGTTAGCTTAAACTGCTAGTGGAAAGGGTTAACTTTCTGCTATTCTGGAACGGGGGGGTGGGTGGGGCGAATGTTCTCAGATGGTCTAGTGATGATGTCACCACCTCGTTACCAGAAGACAGAACAAACCATGAGCTATGGCATAGTCAAAGCACATATTTTTCAGACAAATAAGAAATTTCCCAATTAGCAGTATTCAACATTGAAAACTACCCTGTTCTCACATGCATGAAATTATATCTGGATTAACAGTCCCACGTTTATCAAAATACAGTCGGGTTGTGATCTGTGGCCAGAAATCTCAGCTCGAATCTTATGACTTAAACATTTAGTTTGTTTACACTTTCCTTTTGATCCAACTCATATTCCTCATTGTAATTTTTTTTTTAAATGTGCTGACACCCCTTTTGCGCAACCACCCTTTAGGGAAGAAACCATATTGAAACCTACACACATTCATTATCCACACAATTTCTGCAACACTCATTCAACTTAACAACTTAAGATGAAAGAAAAAAACGAAGGAAATAAAGTGCATCAGTGGTCTTGGTCCTTCATTTAAATCTGCCAAACTTCAAACTGTGGCCTCTCACAGGCATGGGGGAAGGAAAGGGTGATCTTTGAGTTTTTCACCCACAGGAACAATCAAATTGACACTGCCGAGTATCATTACCTATCATTCCACTTTAAAGGAATTTTCTCACTCTCTTCCCTTGCAAAACAAAGTGTGTTCTTTTACAGCTTCTCATCCATTTTATACAGCTATCAAAACTTTAGAATGTCATGCAGGACCAGGCCACTGAACGTTAATAAGTCATTAGTTCAATAACACAGACGGACAAGGAAATCACAGTACACTAATATAATATACAAACAGAAACTTATGCACACACAAGTTTTCTTCCTTTTTTATCTTTTCTGACAGTATTTTAATTTACTGTGGTGCTTCCAACTTAATTCCTCCTAACCATTCTCTGACGTATGTCTATGTCTGTTCGAGTCAGTGCCCTAAAATGATAAAACAACCCCACATTATTTACTGCCGACCTTCTTAGATCATTTATCTTTCCCCACGACTGCTACGCACCACGCACCCACTCTCTTGGCGTTATGTGCTCATGACACAGAGCTACAATTCCCTTTTCTTTTATATCCTGTGTCTATTTGTTTGTTCTTTATCTTAGATGACGTTTTAGTTCTTTAAAAGTAACTTGCTAAATTACACTGGACTTTTTGCATCTCAGTTATCCCAAATTCAAATAACAGTGTTGCTGGGGTGATAGGTTTTGTTAACGTTCCATTGATTTCTTCCCAAAAGCAAACTTTTCTCTATATTCATAGAAACCACCTAGAATGTTTTTTTTTAGTTTGTCTAAATTTGATTTTCCCCTTAAACTTCCAAACATCTCTCTCAGGGAAGACAGCATTTTAGATTAAACTCCAATTGTTTCTAAACTAATTTTAAAATCTTTTCAATATCTCCTTTATTTATCCTTACAGTCAGTAAGATATGTCTTTAAACTGCAAGAAACAATAGTAGATTTTAAACTTTGGTCCAATTAAAGCAAAGCATTTAAAAACTTCAACTTGGAGTTCTGCCAGGCATTTCCAAGCCTTCAAGGCTGAAGCTTATCTCTTTGTGCATTGCCTGTTCACAGTTTCAAAACTGACTTTTAAAGTAAAAATAAAACACTGCACCACAATTTTTAATTAAAAATATAATTCAGCTTTTATATCCCATTTCTGGATGCACGATCTTAAATTGAAATGAGCACACTCAGCAATCACGTTCACACTCCCTTAATTCCATACAACTTAGAAATATTGATTCCTGTAATGGGTTATGAATTCAAAGTACCAAAAATCTGCATTAAATTCCCAGTCCCCAGCCCAAGGAACACACACAGGTTCAACTTATTCACACCCAAAACACGACTCAAGGTTCCCACAGAAATATACATGTGCAATAATAGAACAAGAGAACAAGTAACAGACACATACTTTCAATATTAAAGCCAGACAACAGTGAGTTAACGACTGTCAGCTCCAAAGCACATAGCAACACAGACAAGTGGAAGCTTCCAAAATTCATGCAGACTTGAACAAAGACACAGTAACTTGTTTTTACTCACTTTTAAATTTCACTAAAGCATCTTGTTTAAATTGTACCTCTTACCTCAACCCGATACCTCTCACTTTCCCACTCTGGTTCTTGCCCTTCTAACACTTGTAACCTGTCTCTTTTCCTGAGTTAGCCTCACTAATTCAGACTTTCCAGACTGACACATGGTAAGATTGCACTTGCATAATATAGTTATTCCTTTTTGCCTGTTCTTTCCACCATTCTTTATACTTATCCGGCATCCTCGAGGGATCCCAAACTTCCTGATCATTTTATCTAAAGTCCTTCTTGTTTTTGGCTGCCAAAAATTTGGTAAGTGACCCTTCGGGTCCCCACTCTGGATCCTTATTTGCTATGGCTGATGTTTTATAGTCTGATTGTTATTGCTGTTTGTGTGGGTACGGACCTCTCACAACCCTATGATCATTCCTCCTCATTTCCGCTCCGATCGTTCTTACTTCACCTGGTTAACCCCAAGAACGATATTACCTCCTCGTTTACCCAAGGAACGACAATCCTGGCACTGCGCTGCCTTTAGTTACTCCACCCGTGGGCCCGTCCTCAAATTGGCCTGCCAGCTTCCCATCCCGAATGCTGACCTCCCTATCTAATGGGTAGTAAAGTAAATGGACTCACCCGCTCTCTGAGGCCAACATTCAACTGGGCACGGTGACTGAGCCTTGAGGATCCTGCCAATTGTGTTGGAAAAATAACTAGTCTCGAGTCCATGGGATTAAAGTAAATAAAGGTTTATTCAAACACCGGTGCAAGGCAGAAGTGCCTGGTGAAATATCCAGAGGCTTCTCAATGAAACAGAATCTGTAGTACGAATTTATAGAATACAATAACCATTACTCATTTGTCCACACTACCCACCACCCCACGGACACATTCCAAAGCTGCAGCTTGATCAATAAACTGAAGTATATTGTCTCACTAATCATACCCCCTGTTGTCTCTTCCCCATTACTGAGGCTTGGTGTTCTCACAGTTTATAATATCCTGTGCTTCCTGCAGTTGCAGTCTTATCTCAAGGACAACATGTTTACACAAATATAAAGGCAATTAGACTTCTAAGTTGTACAGCTCCCATAACCATAGCCACGCATCCCATCCTGCCCTGGTTCCCCACAACTACAGTGCTTTCATCTTCCTCATAAGACTGTTAACGTATCCTAAATAATATACTAATATTGCCCTTCTGGTCCCACTTCAGAGTCTGTTCAACATCACAGTCTGCACACTCTGCATGCTTGCAGCCCACATATGCCACGCCTGGACGAGCGCCCTGTTAGTCAGGCCAGAAGCATCCCATCCGATTTTTTTTTCAGTTCAGAGCTTCCATAAGGCCAGCCTAATGCCTGTTTGAGGCATGCAACTGCAATGTCTAAAAAATGGGCCCATAAATTTGGCAGTGGGACAGATTAGGCACAGGTCATCCCACGGCTAAACTACTATGCTGGGTGCCTATTTTATGCCTGAAAAATGAGCGCAATGCATCCCAATTTCTACCCCCACATGCTTATGTTTGTTAATCTGTATGATTAGATTTGTCTTACTGTAAAGTAGATTTTTTGTAATAACTACCCAAATGCCAGTAATCCATGTTGGGAGATACCCTGATATGAGTTATCTAACAGCATTCTACATACTTTTCAGATATCAGAATTTTGTGTATCGTATTATTGCTTTTATATTGGGGGTGGGGGAGGAGGAATTTACAGCACTTTAATTTCAGCATTACTGATTTCCAGGAAAGATAAAATAAAGCAAGCATTATCTACAATGAATTTACAGGATACAGGTTGATAGTCACACAAAAAACAGGAATTATTTCTCAAGTAATGAAGATCCATGATCAAAAAGTTACAAAAGCAGAATATGGTTTTGCATTCTGAATGATTTTATTCATTTTGTGAAATGATTTCTTCCTTTCTCACTTGTAAATTGCCGAAAAGGCAGTAAGTAAAAACTGCTTATTTATTTTAAACCTCCAATTTATAATAAAAAATCATCTATAATTTCCCCAGCCAGATTTTGTAATTTTCTTTTAGATGGTTAATTTAGATTTTAGCACTATAATTATAGTAAAACAGCATTTCATAGACATTATTAGGTTGATAGGTAAATTGGCCATTGTAAAAATTGCCCCTAATGTAGGTAGGTGGTAGGAGAATTGAGGGAAGGTGGGAATGTGAGAGGGAAAATGGGATTAATGTAGGATTAGTATAAATGGGTGGTTGATGGTCGGTGCGGACTCGGTGGGCCGAAGGGCGTGTTTCGGTGCTGTATCTCTCTATGACTCTATTATCCCTGCCATTGCCACATTGAGCAGAATCTTAACCCCCAAAAATGGGTGGCTTCAGGTTGGGTGGGCTGTGAAAATTTCCAAAAATCTCAAACCGGAAACTGAACCCAATTCGAACCTGCCCACTTCCTGTTTTAATGGAGATGGGATGAGCAACAAAACTTCTCACAGGAGGTGGGTCAATCATTTAAATATTAAAACAAGACTGAGTGCCTTAGAAGTTATCCGCCTTCCAAAGTTAATCCTGGCCAGCTAGGTTTTCCGGTCCTCAGGAAACCTGGCATCTAAAAAGAGGCATGGACTGCTGCGTGGAAGAGGTAAGTGCTGCTTGTGAGTCAGAAACAGCAGGAGTGCTTCCTCCTAGTCCATCAAGCAAAGATGGTACCCTCCTCCAGGATTGCCTACCCCCTCTCAGGATTAGCAACATCTCTCCCCAGGATCGCAGCCACTCCTTCCAGAATGGGAAATCACCCCTCTGTACGATTGTACCCCTCCCCACCCAGGATTGGACTGACCCCAGGGCTAGACCTACCACCTCCCCCATCCCTCAAGAAAGAGACCCTCCACACACAATCACTGTCCCAGCAGCAGTCTCCCTAACTGCTTTTGGACAGCAGCCTCCTCCACAGCGTTCCCCTCCTGACTGGGAGCCAAGCCTGTCAATCAGGCTGGCTTCCAGCTGGAGAATCTGCTGGAAAAAAATGAGGCATGCAGTGGCATTAAAGCGTCACAGCATATGGGGAAACCTGGAATTCCTGACCACAACTCCTTGCCCATCCCTGCTCAAAAAACCCAACCCAGTCAAGATCAGGATCACTGGTACAACACTGCCACCTAGGTACACAAGTTGGATGAAATTGGTCATGAGCGATTGGGAATTAGCAGCACACTTTACACCCCCGCTGGATTTTCTTTTCCACTGGTTCAATGCAAAAGATAACCAGGCGGAGTGTAAAACAGGATTCCTATTCACTGGTGCCCATTTTGTTTCTAGCATCAAAGATAAATTTCACCTTAAGATTTCTATGCATGCTAGAAACAAGATAGGGCTGCAAAATATTTTTGAAGATGCAATAATCTCAGGATCTTAAAGGCAATATGAAAATTTGACTTCTTTCAATGTAGTATACTGTATTCGCTGCTCACAATGTGGTCTCCTCTACATTGGGGAGATCAAACTCAGATTGGCTGACCGCTTTGCGGAAAACCTCCGCTCAGTCCGTAAGCAGGACCCTGTGCTTCCGGTTGCTTGCCATTTCAACACTTCCCCACGCTCTCATGCTCACATCTCTGTCCTGGGATTGCTGCAGTGTTCCAGTGAACATCAACGCAAGCTCAAGGAACAACACCTCATTTACCAATACGGCACGTTACAGCCTGTCGGACTGAACATTGAGTTCAATAATTTCAGAGCATGACGGGCCGCCCTTTTTATTTTTAGTTATTTTTCTTTCTTTTTTTTCTCTTTTATTTGTTTATTTTATTTTAGTCTGTTTAGTTTTTTTCTACTGTGCCTACCCACTGTTTTTTTTAAATGTTTGTGCTTGTAGCCAGGGCTGTTCATTTTACAGTCTATTCACACCCTCTCTCTACTAACGCATTGTCTTTCACCACACCATTAACATACCATTTGCCTTTGTTCCATGACCTTCTGGTCAGTTATTCTCTTTGACCCTCTGTCCTATCAACACCTTCTCTTTGGTCATCTCTTGCCCCAACCCCACTTTACTTGCTTAAATATTTCTAATATTTGTCAGTTCTGAAGAAGCGTCACTGACCTGAAACGTTAACTCTGCTTCTCTCTCCACAGATGCTGCCAGACCTGCTGAGTATTTCCAGTGTTTCTTGTTTTTATTTCAGATTTCCAGCATCTGTAGTATTTTGCTTTTATGAAAATTTGACTGCCTGCTTGGAATACAATTAGGCATGATTGTATACAGCTCTCTAAAATGTGGCTCAATGTATGTATTCAGTAAGTATTAAATATATATATAGATCATGAAATTCCTAGATGGAATCCTCTTCTGTGCTGAGTTAGCCAATATTAACCAGATAGTTATAGAAGCACTACAATTGGTTTCTGCGCTCCTAAATTAGGTAATATTCACTAATATTTCCCATTGTAATCACTGGTCAGTGACTTTACTGAAATGTGGCTGTGCGTACTTCAAGTATAGGCAAAATGATCTCAACTGTGATACCGCTTAAAGTGGAATAGCCACCCAGGACTCATTGTCAATAGCAATCTGGGTGAGGGACCAAAAAATACCAGAATCCTTGGAACCATACCCAGCAAGGAGTCAATGCCATCAGACAAGAAACAAACTGTAGCCATGGTTACATTTTAAATAATAAAGACATCATTTCATTCCTTGGTGAGTTTAGATAAAACCCACAGCTGGAACAGAGAGGGGCGAATTTCACAGACCCCTCTGATATCAGGGGTCATAGTGGGGGGCTGGAAAATGCCTCCGAGAGAGCCCCATATCGCCGGCAGCAGTGAAGCCTCGTGGTGGCCCCCACAACCCTGAAACTCGGCAGCAGGATCAAAATTTAATGATGTTAATTTATTTAAAGTAATGAATTAAATACTTATCCACTCCCGCCGTCAGTCCTGGTGCGATATTCATGCTGGTGGCCAGCACTCCCGCGCCTTTGGATGTCCAGACAGAGATCCAATGCAAGACACTGGTGGGGAGGGGGGAGCAGTTCAGTATTTCAGTGTCGGGCGGGGGGAGCGGGGCCAAAGCAATCTGATTGGTGTAGGGGACGGTTGGGAAGAGGTTGAAGTGAAAATTTCATAAATGTTAGGGGGGGTGGCAGGTCAGGTACACAAGTTAAGTATTTTGTGGGGGGAAAGGGCAAGGAATGAACTATATGGTTATTGCGGGGGGTGAGAGAGGAACTGGAAACATTAATAAAATTTATAAGGCCTATAACTTTTGACATTTAAATAAATTGAAGTGCTCAAAGCCCTTTAAAAATGGAATTGGCGCCTGCTCAATGGCGCCTGACGACGTTGCTGGGGACGAACCACCAGCCCCCTTCACGTCATCGGCGCGGGAGGGTCCAGTTCGGTCATTTAAATAAGCCGCCACGCTGATTATCGTGGTGGCTCCATAATGGGCGGTCCATGTGGGCAGACCGCCATTTTTGAAGCTCACCGCCGAGATCAGTGGCGCGCATTTAAAATCCAGCCCAGAGATGTTGCACGAGCTGCTGTCCATTTGCAGCATTTTCTGTTTTTACTTGATGTTTTATTGTTCGGAGAATTATTAACAGTTCAATCAACAGAACATGTTAAACATAAACCTTAAATCTATTACATATAATCAAAATGCCAAAAATGCCAAAAAAAATTGCAGCTAGGACAATTATTTTAACCTATCAGTTTAGATGAGCAGTTTTCGCAAAAACTAGAGAATCTTAGAAATGTGTCACTCTTCCTGACAAGGTCATTCTCACACTTAACATTTTTAAAAAATGTACCTAGCAGTGTTACCATGTTTCCCAGAAGTAGCCAACTTTCATGCAGGCCCTTTTTTCTTTAAACCTGAGAAAACCTGTTTGTGCTCATTTCTTTGCCTTATAATTGGAAAGCGGTGAACGAGGATTCACCAAGGGGGAGCTCAAAACACGGTGTATCAGAAAACAAAACCCTGCTACAATAAGACCAGGTGAAGGCTGAGAAAGACCCCTAGACACCTTTCTCACTGACTGTAACTCCAACTATTACCTGTAATAATACATTTACTCCTCGAAAGAACATACATGTAAAAGAGGTCATACAGCTCACTGAGTCCAATCACTACACCAAACTATGGGAGTGCAATTTACATCTGCCTGCCCAGTGGTAACGAGGTGGCCACACAGTAAAAATCACCTCTGAAGAGCTATCGCCCCCATTTCCACTTGACTCCCCTCCACCACCGCTTTATCCTTAACTGCTCCTTTTTTTTAGGCAGCCGAGGCTTAGACTGCACCTGACCCGGACCTTTGGCTAGGATTCAGAAGGGGAAAGATTCTGCCTGACCAATCTTTTCAACAACCTAAGTGTATTGTAGAGACCCCTACTATATGGTATACCTAGACTTCCAAAAAGCAAGTAACAAAAAACTATTACTTAAACTCAAAGCTCTATGGATTTGATGTAAATTCTGAGATTGGATAAGACCATAGTTGAAAGGTAGAAAACTCTACTTCCCCTGCCTCCCAGATAATTCCCAAAGAGGTTCCCTTGTCCTCACCTTCCACCCCACCAGCCTCCGTATTCAATGGAGCATCCTCCACCATTTCTGCCATCTCCAGTGTGATGCCAACACCAACCACATCTTCCTCTCCCCTCCCCTTTCATCATTCCAAAGGGACCATTCCCTCCGCGACACCCTGGTCAAAGCCTCAGTCACTCCCAACACCTCCCCCCTTTTCCTATGGCATCTTCCCATACAAGCACAGGAAATGCAACACCTGCCCTTTTACCTCCTCCCTTCTCAACGTCCAGGGCCCCAAACACTCCTTCCAAGTGAAAGAGCGATTTATTTGTCCTTCTTTCAATTTAGTATACTGTACTCACTGCTCACAATGTGGTCTCCTCTACACTGGGGAGACTAACCACATACAGGGTGACCGCTTTGCGGAACACCTGCGTTCCATCCAAAAGTAAGACCCCCGAGCTTCTTGCCACTTGTCATTACAGTTCTCCACCTTGCTCCTACTCTGACCTTTCCATCCTTGGCCTGCTACAGTGTTCTAGTAAATAGTAGCACTCTGGAACTCCCTCTGCTTCAGCTTCAGTGTGGGCAGTCTGTGTTAACTTTTTTAACCCTGGGTCGACTTGCTGAGTCTCAACCAAGAGAGACCTATTTAAACAATCCTTTGGGTCCTCTAACTTCCCAAAGAAGATTTCAGATAACAAAACAGTAGGGACTATTGTCTGCAGTGCCAGTTCAGCCTCCTCTGATGGAGCTATTTTGGCCATGGACTGGGACACCACACAGTCAGGAGAAATCCAGGGACCTGTCCCTGTACCTGCTCTGTCTCCCTGATCTCTTTCAGTCTCTCTAAAACCACTGGGGAAGCAACCACTTTCGCCCCTGCCAGATCATTACCTAGGAGCAGGTCAACCCCATCCACAGGTAAACTAGGGACAATCCTCATGGTTACCGGTCCTAGAACATGGTCATACTACAGGTGCACCCAATATAAAGGTATGGGCATAGACTGTCCTCCAATACTGTTTACTAACACTCTAGCATTCAATGCACTCTCTGGGGTAGAGGTCAGCAGAAGGGATTGGGTGGCTCCTGCATACCTAAGTAGGACTATGGGCTTACTCGTCTCACTTGACGGGCCTGGGGTCACTTTTCCTCTGGACATAACATCCTGGTAACCCTCAGGGATTTTGTTAAGTTTTCCTGCACTCGCATCGGTAGGTTTACTGGGTTTTACTGCCACAGTTAGAGCCACAGCCAAGTCTGCTTTGCTTTCCATCAGGGCCCCTTTTTCTGCACTGGTCTGGAGTCTGACAGCTGATCTGGTGAAAGTGGACTAGCTACAGCTACTTGAATGAAAATCACTGGCAAACCATAGGGAGGCATTCAAAAGCAAGATTCTACGGGCTCAGTGTAGGCATGCTGCCACAAAGAAAAAGGGTGGTACTGCCAAATCTAGAGGTTTTGGTTATCTAGAAGCATACAGGGTAAGATAAAGCAGAAAAAGAAAGCTTATGACAGTCACAAAAATCTTTATACTTTAGAAAGCCTTGAGGAGTATAGAAAGTGCAGGGGTGATGTAAAAAAGGAAATTAGGAAAGAAAAGAGATGACATGAAAAAATATTGGCAGGTAAAATCAAGGAAAATCCAAAGATGTATTATCAGTACATTAAGTGCAAGAGGATAACTAAGGAAAGGGTAGAGCCTAGCAGAGATGGACAAGGTAACTTATGCGTGGATGCAGAAGATGTGGGCAGAGTTCTTAATGACTACTTTCCTCTGTCTTCACAAAGGAGAGGGATGACGCAGAGGTTGTAGTTAAAGAGGAAGCGTGTGAAATATTAGATCCAATAAGCATGAGAGAGGAAGTACTAGAAAGTCTGACATCCTTGAAAGTGGATAAATCACCAGGGCCAGATGGATTTTATCCCAAGCTGTTAAAGGAAGCCAGGGAGAAAATAGCAGGTGCTCTGAGGATCATTTTCAAATCCTCGCTAGATACAGGTGAGGTACCAGAGAATTGGAGGTCTGCGAACATTGTACCATAGTTTAAAAAGGGTGCGAGGGATAGGCTAAATAATTATAAGCCAGTCAGTCTTATCTTGGTGGTGAACAAATTATTAGAACCAATTCTGAGAGATAGGATAAACTGCCACTTAGAAAGGTACAGATTAATCAGGGATAGTCAGCATGGATTTGGTAAGGGAAGGTCATGTCTTACGAACTTAATTGAATTTTTTGAGGCAGTAATGATGAAGGTAGTGCAGTGGATGTTGTCTACATGTATTTTAGTAAAGCATTTGACAAGGTCCCACATGGCAGTCTGGTCAGAAAAGTAAAAGCCCATGGGATTCAGGGGAATGTGGTGAGTTGAATCCAAAATTGGCTCAGTGACAGGAAGCAAAGGGTAATGGTCAATGGATGTTTTTGCGAATGGAAAGTGGTTTCCAGTGGCGTTCCACAGGGCTCAGTGTTGGGTCCCTTGCTGTTTGTGGTATATATTAATGATTTGGACTTAATGTGGGAGGCATGATTGGGAAATTTGCAGATGACACAAAAATTGGCCAATTCGTTGATAGTGAAGAGGATAGCTGTAGACACCAGAATGGTATCGATGGTTTGGTTGAGTGACCGGAAAGTGACAAATGGAATTCAATCCGGAGAAGAGGTAATGCATTGGGGAGGGAAAACAAAGCAAGGGAATACACAATAAACGGGAGGATATTGAGAGGGGGTGAGGAAGTGTGAGACCTTGGAGTGCATGTCCACAGGTCCCTGAAGGTAGCAGGACAGGTAGATAATGAGGGGCCTAGATAAAGCAGACAGGAAGGACCTGTTTCCCCCAGTGGAGAGGTCAATTACCAGGGGGCACCGACTTAGCGTGATTGATAGAAGGATTAGAGGCGACATGAGGAAACGCTTTTTCACCCAGAGGGTGAATTCGCTGCCTGGATCAGTGGTGGAGGCAGAAACCCTCAATTCATTTAAAAGGTACCTGGACCTGCCCCTGCCCCTGATGTGCTGTAACCTGCAAGGCTTCAGACCAGGTGCTGGAAGGTGGGATTTGAATGGGTGACTAGTTTTTTCAACTGGCACAGACACGAGGGGCTGAATGGCCTATTTCTGTGTCATAACTTTTCTGTGATTCTATAGTATGCTGACTAAACATATGGGTTTTCCCTGTAACTTCCAGTAGTCAGCTTGAAGGTGACCTGCCTTGTTACAATAGAAACATACAGGCTTTCAGGCATGACTCCTGTTCTCAGCACCTTCAAGGAATATAGAGGATTGGATAAGGAAAAAAAAAGAGGCTTATGGCAGATTCAGAGTGCTGAAAACAGCGGAGGCCCAGAGGAGTATAGAAAGTGTAGGGGGGTACTTAAAAAAGTAATTAGGTGAGCGAAGAGGGGCCATGAAAAAACACTGGCAGACAAGATAAAGGAAAATCCCAAGACGTTTTATAAGTATATTAAGGGCAAGAGGATAACCAAGGAAAGAGTGGGGCCCATTAAGGACCAAAGTGGCAAGCTGTGTGTGGAGCCGGAGGACATAGGTGAGGTTTTGAATGATTGTTTTTCATCTGTGTTCACTATGGAGAAGGACAATGTAGGTGTAGAGATCAGGGAGGGGGATTGTGATATATTTGAAAACATTAGCATTGAAAAGGAGGAAGTGTTAGCTGTTTTAGTGGGCTTAAAGGTGGATAAATCCCCAGGTTCAGATGAGATGTATCCCAGGCTGCTATGTGACGCAAGGGAGGAGATAGCAGGGGCTCTGACACAAATTTTCAAATCCTATCTGGCCACAGGAGAGGTACCAGAGGACTGCAGGACTATGAATGTGGCACCATTATTCAAGAAGGGTAGCAGGGATAAACCAGGTAATTATAGGCCAGTGAGTCTAACATCAGTGGGAGGGAAAGTATTGGAAAAAATTCTGAGGGACAGGATTAATCTCCACTTGGAGAGGCAGGGATTAATCAGGGATAGTCAGTATGGTTTTGTCATGCGGAGATAGTGTCGAACAAATTTAATTGAATTTTTCGAGGAGGTTACTAGATGGGTAGATGAGGGTAAAACAGTTGATGTAGTCTACATGGACTTCAGTAAGGCTTTTTTTAAAATTCATTCATGGGATGTGGACGTCGCTGGCTCAGCCAGCATTTATTGCCCATCCCTAATTGATCCCTTGAGAAGATGGTGGTAAGCTGCCTTCTTGAATGGCTACAGTCCATGTGGGGTAGGTACACCCACAGTGCTGTTAGGAAGGGAGTTCCAGGATTTTGACTCAGCGACAGTGAAGGAAAGGCGATACAGTTCCAAGTCAGGATGGTGTGTGACTTGGAGGGGAACATGCAGGTGGTGGTGTTCCCATGCATTTGCTGCCCTTGTCCTTCTAGGTGGCAGAGGTCGCGGGTTTGGAAGGTGCTGTCTAAGGAGCCTTGGTATATTGCTGCAGTGCATCTTGTAGATGGTACACACTGCTGCCACTGCGCGTCGGTGGTGGAGAGAGTGAATGTTTGTGGATGGGGTGCCAATCAAGCAGGCTGCTTTGTCTTGGATGGTGTCATGCTTCTTGAGTGTTGTTGGAGCTGCACCTATCCAGGCAAGTGGAGAATATTCCATCACACTCCTGACTTGTGCCTTATCGATGGTGGACAGGCTTTGGGGAGTCAGGAAATGAGTTACTCGCTGTAGGATTCCCTCTGACCTGTTCTTGTAGCTATGGTATTTATATGGCTACTCCAGTTCAGTTTCTGGTCAATGCTAGCCCCTAGGATGTTGATAGTGGGGGATTCAGCGATGGTAATGCCATTGAATGTCAAGGGGAGATGGTTAGATACTCTCTTGTTGGAGATGGTCATTGCCTGGCACTTGTGTGGCGCAAATGTTACTTGCCACTTATCAGCCCAAGCCTGGATATTTTCCAGGTCTTGCTGCATTTCTACATGCACTGTTTCAGTATCTGAGGAGTCACGAATGGTGCTGAACATTGTGCAATCATCAGCGAACATCCCCACTTCTGACCTTATGATTGAAGGAAGGTCATTGATGAAGCAGCTGAAGATGGTTGGGCCTAGGACACTACTCTGAGGAACTTCTGCAGTGATGTCCTGGAGCTCAGATGATTGACCTCCAACAACCACAACCATCTTCCTTTGCGTTAACCAAACTCCAACCAGTGGAGAATTTTCCCCCTGATTCCCATTGACTCCAGTTTTGCTAGGGCTCCTTGATGCCATACTCGGTCAAATGCTGCCTTGAAGTCAAGGGCAGTCACTCTCACCTCATTTCTTGAGTTCAGCTCTTTTGTCCATGTTTGAACCAAGGCTGTGATGAGGTCAGGAGCTGTGTGGCCCTGGCAGAATCCAAACTGAACGTCACTGAGCAGGTTATTGCTAAGCAAGTGCTGTTTGATAAGGTCCCGCATGGGAGATTTGTTAAGAAGGTAAGAGCCCATGTGATCCAGGGTAATTTGGCAAATTGGATCCAAAATTGGTTTAGTGGAAGGAGGCAGAGGGTGACGGTCGAGGGTTGTTTTGGTGAGTTTTTTTTTGATTCATTCATGGGATGTGGGCATCACTGGCGATGCCAGCATTTATTGCCCATCCTTAATTGCCCTTGAGAAGGTGGTGATTAGATTAGATTAAATTAGATATACAGCACTGAAACAGGCCCTTCGGCCCACCGAGTCTGTGCCGACCATCAACCACCCATTTAGACTAATCCTACACTCATCCCATATTCCCACCAAACATCCCCACCTGTCCCTATATTTCCCTACCACCTCCCTATACTAGTGACAATTTATAATGGCCAATTTACCTACCAACCTGCAAGTCTTTTTGGCTTGTGGGAGGAAACTGGAGCACCCGGAGAAAACCCACGCAGACACAGGGAGAACTTGCAAACTCCACACAGGCAGTACCCAGAATCGAACCCGGGTCCCTGGAGCTGTGAGGCTGCAGTGCTAACCACTGCGCCACTGTGCCGCCCGCTGCCTTCTTGAACCGCTACAGTCCATGTGAGGTAGGTACACCCACAGTGCTGTTAGGAATGGAGTTCCAGGATTTTGACCCAGCGACAGTGAAGGAACGGCAATATAGTTCCAAGTCAGGATGGCATGTGACTTGGATGGGAACTTGCAGGTGGTGATGTTCCCGTGCATCTGCTGCTCTTGTCCTTCTAGTTGGTAGAGGTCGCGGGTTTGGAAGGTGCTGTCGAAGGAGCCTTGGTGCATTGCTGCAGTGCATCTTGTAGATGCACACACTGCTGCCACTGTGCGTCGGTGGTGGAAAGAGTGAATGTTTGTGGAGTGGGTGCCAATCAAGCGGGTTGCTTTGTTTTGGATGGTGTCGAGCTTCTTGAGTGTTGTTGGAGCTGCACAAATCCAGGCAAGTGGAGAGTATTCCATCATATTCCTGACTTGTGCCTTGTAGATGGTGGACAGGCTTTGGGGAGTCAGGAAGTGAGTTTCTCGCCTCAGGATTCCTAGCCTCTGACCTGCTCTTGTAGCCATGGCATTTATATGGCTACTCCAGTTCAGTTTCTGGTCAATGGTAGCCCCTAGGATGTTGATAGTGGGGGATTCAGCAATGGTAATGCCATTGAATGTCAAGGGGAGATGGTTAGATTCTCTCTTGTTGGAGATGGTCACTTGTATGTTGCGAATGTTACTTGCCACTTATCAGCCCAAGCCTGGATATTGTCCAGGTCTTGCTGCATTTCTACACAGACTGCTTCAGTATTTGAGGAGTCACGAATGGTGCTGAACATTGTGCAATCATCAGCGAACATCCCCACTTCTGACTTTATGATTGAATGAAGGTCATTGATGAAGCAGCTGAAGGTGGTTGGGCCTAGGACACTACCCTGAGGAACTCCTGCAGTGATGTCCTGGAGCTCAGATGATTGACCTTCAACAACCACAGCCATCTTCCTTCGCGCTAGATATGACTCCAACCAGCAGAGGGTATTCCCCTTGATTTCCATTGACGCCAGTTTTGCTAGGGCTCCTTGATGCCATACTCGGTCAAATGCTGCCTTGATGTCAAGGGCAGTCACTCTACCTCACCTCTTGAGTTCAGCTCTTTTGTCCATATTTGAATCAAGGCTGTAATGAGGTCAGGAGCTGAGTGGCCCTGGCGGAACCCAAACTGAGCATCACTGAGCAGGTTATTGCTAAGCAAGTGCTGCTTGATGGCACAGTTGATGACACCTTCCATCACCTTACTGATAATTGAGAATAGACTGATGGGGCGGTAATTAGCCGGGTTGGACTTGTCCTGCTTTTTGTGTACAGGACATACCTCGGCAATTTTCCACATTGCAGTGTAGATGCCAGTGTTGTAGCTGTGCTGGAACAGCTTGGCAAGGGGTGCGGCAAGTTCTGGAGCACAGGTCTTCAGTACTATTGCTGGAATATTGTCAGGACCCATAGCTTTTGCAGTATCCAGTGCCTTCAGTCGTTTCTTGATATCATGCAGAGTGAATCGAATTGGCTGACGTCTGGCATTTGTAATGCTGGGGGCTTCAGGAGGGGGTCGAGATGGATCATCAACTCGGCACTTCTGGCTGAAGATTGTTGCAAATGCTTCAGCCTTATCTTTCGCACTGATGTGTGCTGAGCTCCCCCATCATTGAGGATGGGGATATTTGTGGAGCCACTTCCTCCAGTTGGTTGTTTAATTGTCCACCACCATTCACGGCTGGATGTGGCAGGAATGCAGAGCTTAGAGATCCGTTGGTTATGGGATCGCTTAGCTCTATCTATCGCATGCTGCTTACGCAGTTTGGCACGCAGAGAGTCCTGTGTTGTAGCTTCACCAGGTTGACACCTCATTTTGAGGTATGCCTGGTGCTGCTCCTGGCATGCCTTCCTGCATGCTTCATTGAACCAGGGTTGGTCTCCTGGCTTGATGGTAATGGTAGAGTGGGGGATATGCCAGGCCATGAGGTTACAGATTGTGGTTGAGTACAATTCTGCTGCTGCTGATGGCCCACAGCGCCTCATGGATGCCCAGTTTTGCATTGGTAGATCTGTTCGAAATCTATCCCATTTAGCACGGTGATAGTGCCACACAACACAATGGACGGTATCCTCAATTTGAAGGCGGGACTTCATCTCCACAAGGTGGTCACTCCTACCAATACAGTCATGGACAGAAGCATCTGCGGCAGGCAGATTGGTGAAGACGAGGTCAAGTATGTTTTTCCCTGGTGTTGGTTCCCCCACCACCTGCTGCAGACCCAGTCTAGCAGCTATGTCCTTTAGTACTTGGCCAGCTCGGTCAATAGTGGTGCTACCGAGCCACTCTTGGTGATGGACATTGAAGTCCCCCACCCAGAGTACATTTTGTGCTATTGCTTCCTCCAAGTGGTGTTCAACATGGAGGAGTACTGAGTCATCAGCTGAGGGAGGGCAATAGGTGGTAATCAGTAGGAGGTTACCTTGCCCATGTTTGACCTGATGCCATGAAACTTCATGGTGTCCGGAGTCGATGTTGAGGACTCCTAGGGCAACTCCCTCCGTACTGTATACCACTGTGCCACCACCTCTGATGGGTCTGTCCTACCGGTGGGACAGGACATACCCGGGGATGGTGATGGCAGTATCTGGAACATTGTGAAAGCCTGTGACCAGTGGTGTACCAGGGATTGGTGTTGGGACCCTTACTGTTTGTCGTGTACATTAATGATTTAGATGTGAATATAGGAGGTATGATCAGTAAGTTCGCAAATGACACGAAAATTGGTGGTGTCGTAAAGTGTGAGGAGGAAAGCCTTAGATTACAGGACGATATATGATAAGATTGGCGGAGCAGTGGCAGATGGAATTTAATCCTGAGAAGTGTGAGATGATGCACTTTGGGAGGACTAACAAGGCAAGGGAATATACCATGGATGGTAGGACCCTAGGAAGTACAGAGGGTCAGAGGGGCCTTGGTGTACTTGTCCACTGAAGGCAGCAGCACAGGGAGAGAAGGTGGTTAGGAAGGCATACGGGATACTTGCCTTTATTAGCTGAGGCATAGAATATAAGAGCAGGGAGGTTATGATAGAGCTGTATAGAACACTGGTTAGGCCACAGCTGGAGTACTGTATATGGTTCTGGTCACCACATTATAGGAAGGATGTGGTTGCTCTGGAGAGGGTGCAGAGGAGATTCACCAGGATACTGCTTGGGCTGGAGCATTTCAGCTATGAAGAGAGACTGGATAGGCTGGCATTGTTTTCCTTGGAGCGGTGAAGGCTGAGGGGGTTCCTGATTGAGGTATACAAAATTATGAGGGGCATTGATGGGATAAATAGGAAGAAACTTTTTCCCTTAGCAGAGGGGTCAATAACCAGGGGGTATAGATTTAAGATAAGGAGCAGGGGATTTAGAAGGGAGTTGAGGAAAAATATTTTCACCCAGAGGGTGGTTGAAATCTGGAACATACTGCCTGAAGGGGTGGTAGAGACAGAAACCCTCAAAACATTTAAGAAATATTTAGACGAGCACTTGAAATGCCATAGCATACAAGGCTACGGGCCAAGAGCGTGAAAACGGGATTAGATTGGATGGGTGCTTGATGGTCGGTGCAGATGCGTTGGGCCAAATGGCCTGTTCCTGTGCTATATAACTCTTACTTTTTGGCCTGAGGAGGGCTCCCATGTGTCCAGCTCTCCCTTCTCATTCATGGCTGTTCACCCTCCTATCACTCTCCCACCTTTTATCCTTTTCAGGTTTTTGGAGACTCACAGCTCCAGTGACCCGGGTTCAATTCTGGGGACTGCCTGTGTGGAGTTTGCAAGTTCTCCTTGTGCCTGCGTGGGTTTCCTCCGGGTGCTCCGGTTTCCTCCCACATGCCAAAGACTTGCTGGTTGATAGGTAAATTGGCCTTTATAAATTGTCCCTAGTATAGGTAGGTGGTAGGGAAATATAGGGACAGGTGGGGATGTGGTAGTAATGTGGAATTAGTGTAGGATTAGTATAAAATGGGTGGTTGATGGTCAGCACAGACTCGGTGGGCCGAAGGGCCTGTTTCAGTGCTGTATCTCTAAAACTAAAGGAAAGGGTTTCCCTTGGGGAAAAGGCTTGTGAATAAGCCAGGATTGCTGCCTGCCTGGCTCTTGGAAACTTTTGTTCCTCCATGTGGTTTCTTATGGAAAGAGGAAGTGGGTTTTTGAACTCCTCAAGGAGGATCACCCCTCTGAGGTTTTCGTAGCTGGATGCGATCTTAAGTGACCTTATCCATTCGTCGAAATTGAGTTGCTTAACCCTTTCAAACTGGATGTAAGTTTGTTCTCTCTGCTTTCTGAGATTTCGGAACTTTTGGCGATATACCTCTGGAACTAGTTCCTATGCACCCAGGATAGCACTTTTAGTCATCTCATAATCTGATGAACTCTCATCTCACAGCAGTGAATAAATCACATGGGCTTTTCCTGTTAGTTTGCTTTGCACCAACGGCATCCAGTTGACTATTGGCCACTTCAACTGTTTTGCACGCCTTTCAAAAGAGATGAAAAATGCTTCCACATCCCCCTCCACTGGGGGAACTTTAAGAGTTCAGCACTCACTCCTGAGCAAGTCGTAACCCCCTCACTACCAGTGCCTTCACTGGGTACATTGGGTCTTCCCCTATTCAGTTCAAACTGCCTTAACTTGAATTCCTTCTCTTTCTTCCATTCCTGGAATTCTCCTTCTTTCTCCCTTTCCTGAAATTCTCTCTCCTCTTTCTCTCTCTGGAATGCTCTTTCTTTTTCTTGGAATTCTAATTCTAATCTCCTCTGTTCTAGTTGTATCTTAGCTAATGTTATGCTGTCTGTTTCAAATTCTATGCATGTCTCTGGTTCTTCAGTGTCAATTTTAAAATGGTTGGCCACAAGTTTTAGGATTTCAGGCATCCTAGCTTTTGGATGGATTGTAATCTCTAACCACCCAGCTACATTCCTCAACTCTTCAACCTGTCCCAAGTTACTTCACTCTGTTCTCGGAAGGTACTGGCCTCAAATGTGGACATTTTAGTACTCAGGAACTGAAAAGCACAAGAAAACCTGTATTGGATTTTTAAATTATTGCTCGGGAGCAATTTGGTTTCCTGCTTCCAATTTCCCATTTGTCTTTGGATTTGATCCCGGACGAGCCCCCAAATTTCTGATATGATCAAGTGAGGAGGGGTCGAAGGGCTTCCCTCTTTTCCCTGTCCTTGATTGACCACAAAAGGTTTAATTCTTTCTTAAAATGGATGTACTGGCCAATTCAGTAAGTGTTTCATTACTTACTTGCTATGATCATAACAAGAACCAATCAGACAGGTTTTCTTGAGTTAATAAAGAGGTTCATTTTATAGTACCTAGACTGAACTAATAAAATAATAAACAAGGTGCCAAATTTCACTCTCACACACACACTAGAGGTTTACACACTGTCACAAAAGGTTTTATTTTTGTACTAAAAACTTGGACTTCAAAAATAACGGAAAAAAAGGTTATTGCTCAGTGAAAGACACCTGCAAAAATAATTGGAGTTCCAGCAATGTTTTGAAAGGAAGTTCAGAACAAAGAGTTGAACTTTATGGGTGTTTTGAAAGGAAGTTGAACTTGTAAAAGGATAGGAAGGTCAGCAGTTTCAAGGAAACTCGGGTTTGACCTTTCTTCAGAGCAGCTTTTGAATCGGGGGCACACTGTGTCTGGACATGTGACCATGTTCAGGAAGGTTCTTTTTTCTCTTTGGACACCTTTAAAAGCCTGTGAATTGGACAAAGGGCAGGCATTTGAAATCTTTGCTTGACCTGCCTGGAGCCAGAGAGACAAGACCCAGAAAGGTGTTACCTCTCTCTGTAAAGGAGACTTGCATCTCTTGAAAAGGAATCCTGCATTTGAAAGGTAGCAGATTCCTGTTGCGTCCGGTCTCTGAAGAATTTCTGCATCTAGTGAGATTCCTGCTACCTGCAGTGTTCTAAGAAAATCCTGAAATCTGAAGAAGAATTCTACTGCTAGATTGTTGCTTCAAAACCCAAGCAGATTTGTTACTACACCCCTGATGGAAGACCTATGTGATGCCTGCTGCAGTTAAATTGCATCAACCCATCATAGACTATTCATCAACATCGCCTGGAAAAACTTTGAGTGGCATCCGACGATTCGACTCTGGGACACCTCACAGTACCAAAAGCAACCTACCAGAATGTGAACCTCCATTATTTTTATTATTCATTCTATTCCTAAGAAACAGTTGTAAGGTAAAACACCCTTTTGAAACTGGTTAACTATTTCTTTTTGAATGTATGTGTGTGTGATGAGGGTTAAGGGATTAAGGAGTTTTCTCATATATATTAATTTATCTTGTTAGTAGTTAAGACCTATTATTTCTTTTCGAATAAATGGTTATTGTTGTTGTTCTTTAAAGAAACCTGGTTTGGTGTGCTTTATTCTGGGGGAAAAATACAGTGTTTAATTTGGCTAGTCTTCGGTAGGTGAGAAATTATTTGATATGCTATAACCTGTGGAGTAGTGGGACTGAATTAACAGTGTCTTACTCCCGCCTTGGTCGTAACAACGCACACAAATAGGTTACAGAGTGAGGAAAGATATATTGATTGAGTTGGAGTCCGTAAAAAAAGGTATACAGTCTGTGGGTTTTGCTGGTTCGGCTGGCTTCTTGCTGAATTCAGTGGCCCTAAGGCTTTTATTTTGAGGAGGTAGATGACTGGTTCGGTGAGTCGCTTGGAGATAGCGATGGAGATGATTTCCTCCAACGGGGTTTCTGATTGTAACTGGAGTATGCAAAGGTGGTCAGTCAACAAGAAGGATTTGAAAGTTTTCAAGCAGGAATATATATATAGAGAGAGGGACCCCCACTTAGGGTCTGCTCATGTCAGAGTCCACTTGTTTCTCCTCTGCTGCAGAGAAAAATACAGTTGACAACCACAGATGGGGTGGGGCTTGTGACATGACAGTCACTCAGCCTTTCAAACATAGCAATTAGCAGTATTTATATATGAACATACGAATTAGGAGCAGGAATAGGCCACTCGGCCCTTCGAGCCTGCTCCGCCATTCAATATGTTCATGGCTGAACTGATTACTCCACATTTCCACCTACCTCCGATAATCTTCCACCCTCTTGCTTATCAAGAATCTATCTACCTCTGCCTTAAAAATATTCAAAGACTCTGCTTCCACCGCCTTTGGAGGAAGAGAATTCCAAAGACTCATGACCCTCTGAGAGAAAAAATTTCTCCTCATCTCTGTCTTAAATGGGCGACCCCTCATTTTTAAACAGTGACCCCTAGTTCTAGATTCCTTCACAAGGGGAAACATCCTTTCGACATCCACCCTGTCAAGACCCTCAGGATCTTACATGTTTCAATCAAATTGCCTCTTACTCTTCCAAATTCCAGCAGATACAAGCCTAGTCTGTCCAATCTTTCCTTGTAAGATAATCTACCCATTCCAGATATTGGTCCAGTAAACCTTCTCTGTACTGCCACGAATGCATTTCTCTGCTTGCTGAGAGAACAGGTAGTTCCTTTAAACTTCCTGGGTCTTGGATCTTGCTGGGATATTAGCAGACATTTGTCTCTCTCCTCACAAGCCTTGCGGTGTATGAATTTGTAGTGTGCAAATTAGGTGATCATCTTAAGCTGAAAGGATGATTTTGCTGGCAGCTCGTCTTTTAAAAATATCTTTTAAAAGAAATACAAATTCAGGTCTCCAGCCAGTGGACCAAAGACAATTATCATTCATCAAAACACATGTTCATGTCCTTTATTTCAATACCTAAAGTTGGATCCCATCGCCGAGCGGCGGGGGGAGCCCTACGGAGCTTTGACACTGCCAGGAAGATAGACCTGGCAATCCCAGGGTCGGACCCCATGGCAGGTTGCTGCCGATGCAATCTTCCGCTCCCCCCCACTCCCCACCACAGAGCCCGACATTGGTACCTCAACAAAATTCAGCCCAGTGTGGGCCACACCAGTAGCATGTTGTGTGCCATTTGCTTACTTCAGGGCTTCCATAGCATCATCATCAGCAGCACTACAGAGCCCAATTTTGTGGCCAGAATGTTTCCAGGGTTGAGGGGTCTAAAATGTGAGGGCATTGATTTCAAATCAAATGTAAGAGATTTAGGACAGAGAGTGAGAGATTTTTTCTTTATGTGCTCGTGTGTTTTGAGGTTACGAAATGCACTTCCAGAGTTAGTGACTGAAGCAGAGACAAAGTCAATTTTTAAGAGTAGCTTAGATAGGAGGCTACAGTAAGAGGCCTCTGTCTGGGATTAGGTTTACTGCTCATGTGGAAGATAAACACCAAATGTTTGGCCCAAAAGATCTGTTCTAATGATGAAATTTCTAAGATTCTTGTTCTCAATGTTGTGTGTGATATGGCGCAAGTTTCACAAGCTACTGCTGTGATAATAAATTAGAGTATTATAGTCAAGCAAATTATTGAACTAGCATTGCCACTTTGTGATATTTCTCATATTCTAAGTAAATAGACTGTAATAAAAGATATAGACATTAGTTCCGAGCAGGTGAATCATGGGCAATTGCTTACCTGATAAACGGATCTAACTGCCATCAAGATTTATATTTGCACCTTGCAATTTAATGCTGTGTTGTACTTAACTTGCTGGCCCAAGTTATGACATTAGTGACTGAATACCTTTGCTTCATTCATACTGATGAGGAGGTATTTGTATGCAGCTTTATGTGTCATATGGAGACATCTACAAAATGTATCCAAGTTTCAGAAAACATCAAATACTCTACATTTGCAAGAGTGTAACCTGGCCATTGAAAAGTTAAGGTACAATTTCTCCCACCATAACTTTCGCAGAAGATTGGTGGAAACAGGGGAGAAGGGGCAGAAATGCTCATTTTTGCCATTTCCTTGGCGTTTGCATCAACTTTTCGCTAAAGTTACACTGCTCATTCAGGAAATTTTACTTTATTACACCGATCCACCAATATACTGTCCACCAGTCAAGGGAGCAAAATTACACTGGTTAAAGAGAGTCTTAATCAAAAATCTCAGTGGCTATAAGTGAGACAATATGCCACGAATTTCTGTCAAGTTTCTCCCAATCAATCCAACTTCAAAAGAGCTGTAGAGAACCTCAGGTTTCCACAGATTTTCCACAGAGGTTCGAGCAGAAATTCAACCCCATAGTCTCTAAGTGGTGATTTTGGTTTTCAACAAAGTGAATGAAATCCATCTTAGAACTGAGTAACCACAACTATTAAAATATATATGTGCATTCAAAATAAGCCTGCAGCTGTGAAGATGTGATCCCAAAATCTATTTCTATCACATTTTCACAACTACAGGCAAAGCATTTTGAGTCACGGAGGATGTCCATTCTCATAAACTCTCAGTCTCCCTTATCAATTTCCCCCTGAAATTAAGACATTAAAAAGTGTGCTGTTCATGCTGGAATTTGCACGTTCTATACTTTTTAGTGTATGTGACCCTACATTGAATGGTTTCATTATGAGAAATTTTCTTCAGCTTTTCATGACCATTTTGTTAAAACAAGGAATTAATCTGAACTTTAATTTCCTTCTAAGCACAGATCTCAGAATTAACCTGTATTATTAGAAACATAGTAATATGTAATTGTTTCAAAATGAATTATGGCTGTGTGCTAGGAAAAGTACACAGGGACTTTAGTTCTCATATTTAAGCAGAAAATTTATTGCTTAACTGCTAACACAAGCCCCCTAAAGGTTAAACTTTATTTCACAAATAAAATCTAGTTGAATATAAATTTAATCAGTGGTCTGAATGGAATAAATGGCTTTCATTTAAACAATTTCTTGCAATATGAGAGTTAATCACATTTTATGATTCACACAGTTTTTCCCCTTAATGGACCTCTTAGTAAATTAGGATAATTTAAACTTACAATGCTCCTGGTAAATTTTATGTTATAACTTTAATCCTTTGAAAATGACATTCTGTTGGAAATTGTAGGCCAGAATTTAGTCAGCATGGCAGGGATCCCAACAACAGGCCCAAAAGCCAGGGGCAGCTCCATCGCAGCCATTTCTGGGACACCCCCAGCAACATTTTTTGGTCATTTGGCAACTAATTGGTTGCCTTAGGGCTGACAGCTCACCAGTCTCAGCAGTGCCACAAGCAGTGGTGGCCACTGCTGGGACTGCATCTAGTAGAGAGGACGCCATGGCAGCAGGCCGCCCTGCGAACCAGTAAGTGGGGTCTGAGATCACCAGGGCCAGTCAGACAGGCCCCGGCAAAGGGGAGCATGGGGGTTCCTGCTGGGGTGGACACTGCTCCTTGTGTCACTGCTGAGACTGGTGAGCTGCCAGCCCTCCGATTGGCCTTTAAAGGGAAAGCAGCCGCTCCGTGGGCCAAAGAGTGCCTGATTAAGAAGGTCCTCATACCGTAGCCTGCAGGGTGGCCGCCAGGGTTCACCTGAAGGTCTCCCCACAAGGCAGAGGGTCCACTCGCTGCTGGTAAAATGCCAGTGGTGGCAGGAAGAGGCTCTTAATTGGCCACTAAAGTGCCTCAATTGGCCTCTGGGTTGGAGCGCCATCTTCCACCTTTCCCACTGCTGGTAAAATGCCACAGCAGCGAGAAGGCAATGGGCACTCCACCCTGCTACCCCGCCACCACCCCCCTCCCCCCACCCCTTCCCTGGCCATTTTCTGGCCCCACCCCACCTCCAAGACCATTGCTAGAAGGCTGGTAAAATCCCACCCATAAGGTGCACATCTGTTTCATAGAACTATTGATCTTCATGGACAAAAATTATTTTATCCTAAAGTAGCATGTTTTTAAATTGAACACAGGCCTGTCTTACTCAGATAAATATTCAAGAAAGCTGAGGCCACAGAAACCTGGGCATCACATCTAATGTTCGACAATGTGTTCAGACCTGAAAAGTGCCCAATCTGCCTCAAATTACCCTGGAATGGGAAGGAATCTCAAAAATTTGAGCAATAGGTGAAGCTAACTGTTTCATGCTGTCACTATGCAGTAGCAACACGACTGGTATTTACTACTAACAGGATTCTGCCATCAAGCCAAAAAGACATTCTACCTACCACACAATTATGGTATGTGAATTCCAGTGCCAGTGCAATGCCAGGCAGGTAGGTCGTATGTCCCAATGACTGTCGGATCGTATCAAACAGCATATCCCTTCGACAGTTCACAATAGGCAGAGTACTGACTGTACTCAACCAGCCTATACTTGCAAAAATTCTGAACACAATGTCTAACGTTAGATGTGATTTTACGATTGGACAGCATTTACTGAACAATCCTGAGTGTGCTAAGAATTACACTAACAACCAATTTAAGATTATCAGTTGGACTCATATGCAGGGACCTGTCCTCTGCAGGCAAAAGAACATCTCCAGGCATTGCACCTTTTTTTGAATTAAACAAAGCTTGTGGGAAAATAGTTCCCTGGTGTATTCTCCATGGCAACGCCTCGACCATTCTGAGTCAACTTGCCCAGTCAATCAGCATCCTTTTCTCATGCAGTATAGATTGTTGCTCCCCTTTGGATTTTGGCATTCTTGCGTCTGTCCTGATAAGAGCAAGATGTAAAGCTTTGACAAGCGTGTCTCTTTTTTCAGCAACATCCTCAGTGAGCAAAATCCTTCAGGAAGATACTGAAAGCACATCAAATTGGTTGGTTGGCATCCTTCCAGCTACGAAAGATGATGGACACACAGTGGCGCAGTGGTTAGCACCGCAGCCTCACAGCTCCAGGGACCTGGGTTCGATTCTGGGTACTGCCTGTGCGGAGTTTGCAAGTTCTCCCTGTGTCTGCATGGGTTTCCTCCGGGTGCTCCGGTTTCCTCCCACATGCCAAAGACTTGCAGGTTGATAGGTTAATTGGCCATTATAAATTGCCCCTAGTATAGGTAGGTGGTAGGGAAATATAGGGACAGGTGGGGATGTGGTAGGAATATGGGATTAGTGTAGGATTAGTATAAATGGGTGGTTGATGGTCGGCACAGACTCGCTGGGCCGAAGGGCCTGTTTCAGTGCTGTATCTCTAAACTAAACTAAACAACAAACAATCCATTTAAGTGGGGTGTCTTCTCTTGGTGCATCTATGTTGATGGCTGTGAAGGCCAGTCCTTGAGAGGCAGGTTCTGCCACAAGTGCCACACATGAAGCTACCAAGTGACACTGTGAATTGTTGTTTTAGGCATTGGCATCTGCTGCCAAGCTGCTGTAGCAACTGGTCATAGTGGTAGTGCACACCAGTCTACAGATGTGTCGCCATTTCATTCTTTCACCAGCAAGTGACTCCCAAGTGCGATAGTCAACATTTAGGGCCTTCATGTAATGCTTGCAAGCATCCTTGAAGTGGAGCTTTGGGCGCTCCCACTGGTCATCTGGCCCCAGCTACCTCACCATACAGAAGGTCCTTGGGTATGTGATTGTTTTCCATTCTGCGGACGTGTCTGACCCACCGAAGCTACCTCTGTTTGATTCCTGTCAATGCACTTGGGATCTCTGCCTTTGAGAGGACTGCCACATTTGTGATTTTTTTCCTGCCAGAATATACTCATAATGCACCGCAGACAGCAAAGTTGCAAATTATTGAGTTTCTTTTCCTGGTAGCTGTAAGTCTATCATGTTTCACAGCTATACAGCAAGGTTCTGAGAACACAAGCCTTATAAACCATGAGCTTGGTCCTAAGGGTCAGCTTGGTGTTATTCCATGTGCGATTTGCAAGTCAGCCAAAGGTGGTAGCTGTTTTCCCTCTGCATGTATCGAGCTCTGTATCAAGGGACAGATTGTCTGTCACTGTGGACTCAAGGAAGCAGAATTTGCTAACTATTTCCAGTGGGGTGTTATTTAGTGAGATCAGGGGCAGAGTTGCAACACCTTGTCCCATGGTCACAGTTTTCTTGACACTTATAATCAACGAGAACAAGTTACAGGTATGGGAGAGACAGTCCATGATTCTTTGTAGTTGAGTTTCCGTGTGAGCAACTAGCGCAGCATCATCAGCATAGAGGAGTTCTCTGATCAGGGCATGATGTGTTTTTGTTTTTGCTTCAGCCTTGATAGATTGTAGAGATTGCCATCTGACCTAGTGTGCAAGTAGACTCCTTCCATATCTGCAGGGAAGGCAAAGGTCATAAGCATGGAAAAGAAGATGCCAAACAGAGTGGGGGCTAGGACACAATTGTGTTGCATTCCATTCTTCACTCCAAAACTGTTGGAAGTGGAGCCATCAAACTGCACAGTGCAGTATATATAGTCATGGAAGGGGCAGATGAGACTGAGGATCTTCACTGGACAGCCAATTTTTTCCAAAATCTTGTTGAGCCCTGTTCTGCAGATGGTGTTGAATGCCTTAGTGAGATCTACAAAAGTAAGGTAAAGGGATATACTTTATTCCCTACACTTCCCTTGTAGCTGGCATATGGAGAAGATCATATCCACAGTAGACCTGCCAGCATGGAAACCGCATTGTGCTTCCAGGTACACTCGGTCTGCAAGTAAATGGAGTCTTTTAAGTATGACCCTAGAAAAAGGCCTTCGCCGTGATGCTAAGGAGTGAGATGCCCCTATAGTTGTTGCAGTCTCCTCTGTCGCCTTTGTTTTTGTATAGTGTGATGATTTTAGCGGCATGCATCTCGTGTGGAACAGAGTCTACTTTCTAGCAGAGAAGGAGACGGTCATAATGTTGTGGCAATAGATGCCTAGGCTACGCAGCAAATAAAAAAAAAGAAAGCACATAAGTTGCACACAATTAGCACCAAGCAAAATGCAACATCCACTGACATGAGGCACTTCAAATGCAGAATTAGTGATGTGAATGATCTAATCTTATTGTGATTGATTATTTATTTAATGCCAATACCACAGAAAGGTTTCCCAAATGCTTCCCACTGGCAATAATAACCTTTAAAAAGTGTAGGTTGTGACAAATAGGCAGATATGGGTCTCTATCTTAGGAGATAACAAATAGTTACTACGTTTAAAAATGGTTCTGATAGATTGCAAAAATCCTATAGTTGTGTAATAAAGCTGGTATCTGGTAGCCAGTACACATAACTAGCACATCAAGTGCATATCTAATACTTTTTAAATGTTGTGGGTTTCTGCCTCTACCACCCTTTCAGGCAGTGAGTTCCAGATTTCCACCACCCTCTAGGTGAAAAAATTTCCCCTCAAATCCCCTCTAAACCTTCTACTTTTTACCCTAAATCTATGCCCCCTGATTCCCCTCAACTAAGGGGAATAGGGCCTTCCTATCCACTCTGTCCAGATTCCTCATTATTTTATACACTTCAATTAGGTCTCCACACAGCCTCCTCTGTTCCAAAGAAAACATCCCTAGCCTATTCAATCTTTCCTCATAACTAAAACAAAGTGATTCATGACAACGCTTCGTCAGCACTGACATCATCAGGCTGCGCCGCGGTGCGCACATGCGTAGACGGTCTCCTGCTGCCTGCGCATGCGCTGCGGTCCGGCTTGCCAGGGCCGCATTGCGCATGCGCAGATGACGTCATCGTGTTACGTCGTCTTCCTCGGGCAACGCGCCAGGTTGGCCTCTGCGCATGCGTCAATATTCGGATATTCACGCATGCGTCAAAGCTTCGGCGCGACTTTTTGAAAGTGGAAGGAGGAGAGGTTTCGTCAGGCATTTTCTGGCATTTTATCTGAATTATTTAGTCGTTTTGGAGATTTGCTTCATTTTTATTAGACACAGGAGATTGTTGCTCTGCCGTTGTAAGTTGCTTTGAAAACATTTCCATTGTCTGAGGCACTGCATGTGCTCCAGTCCCTGTTGTAAGTTGCTCTGAAAACATTTCCATTGTGTGGGGCACTGCATGTGCTCCAGTCCCTGTTGTAAGTTGCTCTGAAAACATTTCCATTGTCTGGGGCACCGCATGTTCTCCAGTCCCTGTTGTAAGCGGCTCTGAAAACATTTCCATTGTCTGGGGCACCGCATGTACTCCAGTCCCTGTTGTGAGTTGCAGGCAGTACATGTGCTGCAGTCCAGCGAACAACCTACCATCTAAACGGTCACTTTCGTTTTTGTAACGTTTCAATGGAGTGCATTCTGTATTTCTTATCTCATCTCATGTTTCCCGTGTGGTCCCTTAATAGCCTTCCTGAACTTCAAACTTCGATCATGGCAACGTCAGTAGATTCCACAGAGCAGTTCCTTGCCACCTTCACAACCCAGGAGTTCGAGAGTTATGACGACTTCAGCAGTAAACTTGAGATGTTTCAACAGGTAGCATGGTCTGCAGGCACATCCTGTGATGTGCCTTGTTATGCTCCACTATGTTAACAATGCTATTGCTGCTCAGTTACACAGCCACCTGTTCCTGCATCCAGCCGAGCAGTGCACGTGGACACACAGCCACCTGTTCCTGCACCCATCCGAGCACTGCACGTGGACACACAGCCACCTGTTCCTGCACCCATCCGAGCAGTGCACTTGGACACACAGACACCTGTTTCCCCATCCGCCTTTGAAATAACCATGCAGAGCCTTGTGAGACTCCGCAATTGCCAGCTGCTGCCTGTCAAGCAGAGAGGGCGTCCAAAGGGGTCAAGCACTTGGGGAACATTCAGCAAGAAGAGACTGAGCACTAAAAGAAACAAGCATGCCGTGTCCAGTGGTAGCACAAATGTGAATGCTCTTGCTGCGTACACAACTGGTGAGGTGGGAGTGCAGCCACACCATTCTCCATCCTCAGTGTTGCTTTAAGGCAAAGGTAGGTAAGAGTGAAAGAAATGGAAGGTGATGCTGATAGTAGTAGGCAGGATTAAATGGGAGTGGATGGGAAGGCGCAGGAGTAGCATAACCACTAGCAGGGAACAGCTGGGCTAAATGGCCATCTTTATGTTCATAGTCCAAAAGAAATGTGCTTCTTTTTCCAGCACCCTCACATCATTCATGTTTTCCCTGAGAGCAGCATTGAACTATCACGAGATAGGGGCAGTAACATCATCCTGCCTCCTACAGCTGAGGTGGGTACTAAGTGATTCATTGGCCTATACTGCAGAGCATAAAGCATGCTCAACAGTAATTTCATTGGAGGGAGGGAAGCTCTGACACTGATGTTCTTTCCTTATTTCCTTTCATGTAAAATGTGCCCTTGAGAAAACAATCCTTGACACTTAAGGACGGCATTCAAGCAAAGGAGGCAGTGCAGAAGAAGACGCAAGGATGTGATGATTCCTGCATCTGAGTGCTTCATTGGCGACGTTATCAATTGGTGCCTTCACTGCAGAACTTAAAAAGGTGTGCGCAACAGTAATTTCAGTGGATGGACGGAGGCAAGCTCTGACTCTGATTTGCTTTATTTCTTTTCATGTAAAACATGCCGTCGAGAAAACAATGCTTGAGACTTAAGGTCAGCATTCAAGCAACGAAGGCAACTGGATCATGCTGCGGAGCTCATCACAATGTGGAAAGGAACATTGCATTTATGGATGAATTGGGAATGCACATTGGGATGCGCTTGGGGGACATTCACCAAGAATAGACTGAGCTCAGGCTCTTGTGACTTTGCCTTCTTCACATGGACAATACAGTAGTGGAATAGAGAGCCAAGCGTTCATTCACCACAAGGCTCTCCAGGAACAATCTCTTTAGCTGTGCATAGCAGAGACTCGGCCTGTCTGTCTAACGGGAATGCTGGAAACACAACACTCATGTATCCATGCACAGCAGTTCCTCGGATGCTTAATGAACTTAATAAAACTTCTCAATAATTAACCCCAGAATTGTTGAGGCTTTGTTTTGCATGCTATTTTTCCCCGACTTAGCAACTGCACTTCAGATATTCAACTGTGGTGGAGGGGTGGAGGTAGAGGGGTAGAGGGAGGGGTGGAGGTAGTGGGGTAGAGGGAGGGGTGGAGGTAGCGGGGTAGAGGAGGGGTGGGTGAAGAGGGGGATAGATGGGTGGGTGAAGAGGGGGAGGGAGGGTTGGGTGAAGAGGGGGAGGTGAAGATGGAGAGGGGGGAGGGGTGGGGAGAGCAGGGAGGGGTGGGGAGAGGGAGCATGCAAAATGCAGGGACCAGACAGTTGCAATGCCTGAAGTACTGTGGAGAAGTAGGGGAGAAGCAACTGGATTGGGCATCGGCAGCTGGAGGGAACGGCTGAATGGAGAGGGCCAGAAGCGAGAGGCCGTAGAGAGCTGCGGGGAGCGAGCATGCGAAGACCTTGGTGTCGCCGGGTCCAGGGACTGGCCGGTAAGTCTTTTGCTGTTGTGTTTCTGGCGCATGCACAGAAAAAGGCACTCCTCTTCCGCTCCGCTGCTCCCCCACCCCCCCGCCCTCCCCCCACTCTCTCCCCTACCCCCCCTCTCCCCCACCCTCTCCCCTTCCTCCCTCTCCTTCCCCTCCTCCCTCTCCCCCTCCACCCTCTCCACCAGTTCCCCCCCTCCCTCTTCCCCCCCTCTCTTTTCCCCCCGCCCTCTCTTTCCCCCCTCCCTCTTCCCCCCCTCTCTTTCACCCCTCCCTCTCTTCCCCCTCCCTCTCTTTCCCCCCCTCCCTCTCTTTCCCCCCATCTCTTTCCCCCCTCCCTCTCTCTCTTCCCCCCCTCCCTCTCTTCCCCCCCTCTCTTTCTCCCCCTCCCTCTCCCCCCTCTCTTTCACCCCCTCCCTCTCTTTCCCCCCCCTCTCTTTTCCACCCCCGCCGCCGTCACCGCTGGTCTCCCCGCCCCCTGCGCTGCTCTCCCCCCCCCCACCCCCACCCCGCGCTGCTCTCCCCGGCCAGCTCCACTCTCTCACTCCGGCCATTGTATACTGCCACGTGTTTGTTAGGTTTCCTCTGTGTGATTCTTTGAGCAGCGCCATCTTTAGTCCTGGCAGCTGCTACAGTCGCAAGCTGTGACGTTTTAGTGGCACATGCTGTATTTGCGCATGTGCCAAAACAGCGCCACCTACCGTTCGCGTTGTCAACAAATGCGGTCTGACTAAAATTCTCCAGTCCAGGCAACATCCTCGTAAATCTCCTTTGTACCCTTTCTACTGCAATCACATCTTTCCTATAGGTGCCAAGAACTGCACACTGTACTCCAGCTGTTTCCTAACTCGTGGTTTATACAAATTCAGCATAACCTCCTAGCTCTTACATTCTATGCCTCGGCCAATAAAGGCAAGTATCCCGTTTGCCTTCTGACCACCTTATCTACCTGTCCAGCCACCTTCAGGGATCTGTGGACGTGCATTCCAAGATCCCTCTGTTCCTCTACTTCTCAGTATCCTACCATTTATTGTGTATTTCCTTGCCTTGTTAGCCTTCCCCAAATGCATTACCTCACACTTCTCCGGATTGAACTCCATTTGCCACTGTTCCACCCACCTAACTATTCCATTGATAGCTTCCTGCAGTCTGCAGCTTTCTTCTTCATTATGAACTACACAACCAATTTTTGTATTGTTTGCAAAGTTCTTAATCTTAACCCCTACATTTAAGTTCAAATCATTGATACATATACCACAAAAAGCAAGGGACCTGGTATGGAGCCCTGCAGAATCCCACTGGAAACAGCCTTCCAGTCACAAAAACACCCATCAATCATTACCCTTTGCTTCCTGCCTCTGAGCCAATTTTAAGCCAATAAAATGCCTGTCCTAAATTGATTTTCTTTGTTGTTTCAATATATATTGGACTATTCAAGATGTTAAGTAACTAAGAGAATTAATTTATGAGACTGGAATAGTTCAGATCTGTTCACTACAAAGGAGTGGCTATCAAACAACAGACACCCCTTAGCTGTTATAGGTCTGATTGCCAAGCATTGGTACCAGATCCAAACTCTATGGTGTAACAGTCAAGTGAGGAGGGGTCGAAGGGCTTCCCTCTTTTCCCTCTCCTTGTTTGACCACGACAGATTTAATTCTTTCTTAAATTGGATGTGCTGGCCAATTCAGTACATGCTTGATTACTTGCTTGCTATGATCATAACAAGAATCAATCGGGCAGGTTTTCTTGAATTTAACAAAGAGGCTAACTTTATTATACTGAAACTGATCTAATGAAAATAATAAACTACACACCAACTTTCACTTGCACACACATACACTAGAGGTTTAGACAGACACAAATAGGTTACAGAGTGGGAGAAAGTATATTTGTTGAGTTAGAGTCATTAGAAAAAAGGGTGTTTACAGTCTGTGGCATTTGGTGATTCAGCTGGCTTCTAGCTGAATTCAGTGGCGCTGAGGCTTTTAGTTTGAAGAGGTTAGACTGGTTCGGTCGGTCTCTTGGAGACAGAGATGCATATGATTTCCTCCAATGGGGTTTCTGATTGTAGCTGGAATATGCAAAGGTGGTCAGTCAACAGGCAGAGTTCGAAGCTTGTTAGCTGAAATGGAGAGAGAGAGAGAGAGTGGAATCCCCAATTGGGTCTGCATGAGTCAGAGTCCAAAAGCTTCTCCTTGCTGCTGTAGAGAAACACAACCTTAAAACAACAGATGTGGAGGGGCTTGTCACGTGACAGTCATTCAAACATGGTAACAGTGTTTCTCTTCTTGCTAAAAAGAACAGGTAGTTCCCTTAAACTTCCTTGGTCTTGGTTCTTGTTGGGATGACCAGCCATTTTGTCTCCACTTCACAAGCCTTGCAATGTAGGATACAGTGTTGCAAATTAGGTGGCCATCCTGAGGTGCCAGCAGAGTCATCCTTCATCTGTTCTCTCTTAAATTTCTTCAAAAAATATAAACTCAGATCTCCAGTCAGTGGATTAAAGAAAATTATCATTCAACAAAGCAAGTTGGTGTGACAGTGGGCAAAATGAAACCTGCATCCTCCACAGACAACACTTCATCTGGAAGATCTACAAAAAGTCAAAATTGACTCTTACACATTAGGTACTCAAAACCGGGCATCCAGGAGGCACTATGGGCCATCAGCAGCAGCAGAATTGTATTCAACCACAATCTGCAACCTCAGGGCCCGGCATATCCCCCACTCTACCGTTATCATCAATCCGAGGTACCAGCCCTGGTTCAATGAAGAGTGCAGAAGGGCATGTCAGAAGCAGCACCAAGCATACCTAAAAATAAGGTGCCAGCCTGGTGAAGCTACAACACAGACTACCTGCATGCTAAACAGTGGAAGCAGCATGCAATAGATAGGGCTAAGTGATCCCACAACCAGCAGATCAGATCTAAGCTCTGCAATCCTGCCACAACCAATTATGAATGGCGGTGAATAATTGAACAACTAACAGGAGGAGGAGGTTCTACAAATATCCTCATGCTCAGTGACAGGGGAGCCCAGCACATCAGTACAAAAGACAAGGCTGAAGCATTTGCATCCATCTTCAGCCAGAAGTGCCAAGTGGATGATCCATCTCGGCCTCCTCCAGAGCTCCCCAGCATCATAGATGCCAGTGTTCAGCCAATCCGATTCACTCCATGTTATGTCAAGAAATGTCTGAAGGCATTGGATGCTGGAAGGGCTATGGGCCCTGACAACATTCTGATAATCGTACTGAAGATTTGCGCTCCAGAACTAGCCACGCCCCTAGACAAACTGTTCCAGTACAGCTACAACACTGGCATCTACCCGGCAATGTGGAACATTGCGCAGGTATGTCCTGTCCACAAAATGCAGGATAAATCTAACCCGGCCAATTACTGCCCTATCAGTCTACTCTCGGTCATCAGCAAAGTGATGGAAGGTGTCATCAACAGTGTTATCAAGCAGCACTTGCTCAGCAATAACCTGCTCACTGAAGCACAGTTTGGGTTCCGCCAGGGCCACACAGTTCCAGCCCTCATTACAGCCTTGGTCCAAATATGGCCAAAAGAGCTGAACTCAAGAGGTGAGGTGAGAGTGACTGACCTCGACATCAAGGCAACATTTGACCGAATATGTCATCAAGGAACCCTAGCAAAACTGGAGTCAATGGGAATCAGGGGGAAAACTCTCCACTGGTTGGAATCATACCTAGCACAAAGGAAGATGGTTGTGTTGTTGGAGGTCAATCATCTCAGACCCAGGACATCGCTGCAGGAGTTCCTCGGGGTAGTGTCCTAGGCCCAACCATCTTCAGCTGCTTCATCAATGACCGTCCCTCCATCATAAGGTCAGAAGTGGGGATGTTTGCTGATGATTGCACAATGTCCAGTATCATTCACAACTCCTCAGATACTGAAGCATCCCATGTCCAGATGCAGCAAGACCTGGACAACGTTCAGGCTTGGGCTGATAAGTGGCAAGTAACATTCGCACCACACAAGTTCCAGGCAATGACCATCTCAAACAAGAGAGAAACTAACCATCTCCCCTTGATGTTCAATGGCATTACGATCACTGAATCCTCCACTATCAACATCCTGGGGTACCATTGACCAGAAACTGAACTGGAGTAGCCACACAAATGCTGTGGCTACACAAGCAGGTCAGAAGCTGGGAGTTCTGCGGCAATAACTCACCTCCTGACTCCCCAATGCCTGTCCACCATCTACAAGGCACAAGTCAGGAGTGTGATGGAATACTTTCTACTTGCCTAGATGGGTGCAGGTCCAACAACACTCAAGAAGCTTGACACCATCCAGGACAAAGCAGCCCGCTTAATTGGTACCCCATCTACCACCTTCAACATTCACTCCCTTCAGCACGGATGCACAGTGGCAGCAGTGTGTACCATCTACAAAATGCACTGCAGCAACGTACCAAGGCTCCTTCAACAGCACCTTCCAAACCCGCAACCTCTACCATCTTGAAGGACAAGGGCAGCACATGCATGGGAACACCACGACCTGCAAGTTCCCCTCCAAGCCACACACCATCCGGACTTGGAACTATATCACTGTTCCTTTACTGTTGCTGGGTCAAAATCCTGGAACTCCCTTCCTAACAGCTCTGTTGATGTACATACAGCCCAAGGACTGCAGCGGTTCAAGAAGGCAGGCTCACCACCACCTTCTTAAGGGTAATTAGGGATGGGCAATAGATTCTGGCCTAGTCAGTGGTGCCCACATCCTATGAACGAGTAAGAAAAAATTTCTCAGAAACATGTTTTAAAAAGGTATTTTAACACTTTATGGACTGATTTCATATTGTTTTGTTTGATATTGTTCTGATTCAGTATCTTGCTGTGTCTCACTACTTCTTATGTTATTCAGCCTGTAAATAAATCTGACCAAGTAAATTTAGGAGATCAAATTGGTCTATACCACCAGCACAAAGTGGGCTTGTAGTTAATCAGCAGCTGATTTTTCACCACACCCAATCTTCTTTCCACTGAAGTCCACAAAATTATAGTTCTTTGGAAACTTGTTTCCTAGTCCCACAGTTGCTTTTATTTGAGAACAGAAAGTCCCGGAAATACTCAGCAGGTCTGGCAGCATCTGTGGAGAGAGAAACAGAGTTAACGTTTCAGGTTTGCAAACCTTCATCAGAACTGGCAAAAGTTAGAAATGTAACAGTCTTTAAGCAAGTGAGAGGGGGGGGAGGGGGGAAGTAGAAAAAGAAGAAAGGACTGTGATAGGATGCAGGAGGGAAGAGGTTAAATGACAGATGTCATGGAACAGAATGCAAATGGAGTGCTAAATAGTTGTAGCAAAAGACAATGCATGAGTCCAGAGAAACTGTTAATGGCAAAATAATGAACAGATCTGTACAAAAGCAAAAACATGAAAAATAAGTGCTTTGTCTTTTGCTACAGCTATTTCACACTCCATTTGCATTCTGATGAAGGGTCGCAAACCTGAAACGTTAAGTCTGTTTCTTTCTCCACAGATGCTACCAGACCTGCTGAGTACTTCAGTCACATTCTGTCTCATTTCAGAGTTCCAGTATCCGCAGCATTTTGCTTTTATTTTAGTGTCGCTTTTATTTGGTTTGAAATTAAAAATTTGGAAAGTTTTCCAAGTCAATGGAAAATAAAAGCTATTGCAGTGTATAACAGGCAGCCAATTCTTTACAAGCCCGTTTCGTGCTGCTGGCATGGACCGATCTCACCCCCTTAGTGTTTACACATTGATTTATTGGCATGATATTTTACTCCTTTTAGAAAGAACAAAAAATGTATTGTGATTAAAGGTTAATTGTTAAACTTGAGCAGGCTAACCCATGGTAATGTGGCACATGTATGATAGAAAGTTTTCAAAGGAGATTTGATCTGTTGGTATAGCCTGTTGATTAGCCACAAATGTGATAAAAGTGTTGGAAAAAAGCCTGAACTGTAACAGAACTATTGAAAATGTTTTTTCTCAAGAACAAATATATGATTATGCTATTCAACCCGCTGGTCTTTTTTCTTCATTTTTCTTTACTGATTCTACACTGGTGCTTATCCAAGCACGAAATTGAAACTACTTTTGTTTCTGGACGATCATGTAAAAGAGATTAGTAGAATATGAAAAATTATGAATTAAATTCATAGCAGTTTCTTCCTTTTGGCAAAATACTCTGTCGTTCCTGAATCTTCAAACTATGAAAATCACTTGAATTGACCTGTAGCAAATATATATTTGATTTTCTACAGAAGTTACACTGCTTAAAGAGTTGAGCTTCAACCTGAAATGGCATACCTAATTTTGCAACTTTTACATTAAACTTTTTGGGATATGAGCACAATCTTACTGTCACCCAGTATATGCATAGCTACAAACATGTGTGTGCACACATACAAACCTATACCTGTGTGCACTTCCTACGATAGCAATTCAGGAGCAGGAACTCTGCCTGACCTTTCCTCTGCATAGCTCATTGAAAAATGAGGACAGTTGGGACCCCATGCACTGCCCGACTAGACCCAGCAAACTGAGCACAGACACAGGAACAAAGTTCAGGACCTTCATTTACAGCTTGGTGCATTTACAAACAAGGTTGGCGGCACAGTGGCGCAGTGGTTAGCACCGCAGCCTCACAGCTCCAGCGACCCGGGTTCAATTCTGGGTACTGCCTGTGCGGAGTTTGCAAGTTCTCCCTGTGTCTGCGTGGGTTTCCTCCGGGTGCTCCGGTTTCCTCCCACATGCCAAAGACTTGCAGGTTGATAGGTTAATTGGCCATTATAAATTGCCCCTAGTATAGGTAGGTTGTAGGGGAATATAGGGACAGGTGGGGATGTGGTAGGAATATGGGATTAGTGTAGGATTAGTATAAAATGGGTGGTTGATGGTCGGCACAGACTCGGTGGGCCGAAGGGCCTGTTTCAGTGCTGTATCTCTAAACTAAAAAATACTGATTGCAGCTCTCCGTTCTTGCCAAAGAACAAGCGACTACTTCAGGCCAAGACACAGGCACCGGCCTGGAGCACCACCACACCCCCTCCACCACCCCTGATCCTCTTGACTTCAACAGCTGCCAGCTCCGCCAAAGTCTCTCACACTGTTGGCAGCAGCCTGTCTCTCTTCCCCGAGCCTTTGTCTTACAGCTTTATACATGGCCACTGCCAGCTTCCAATCTCCACCGCCAGCCTCATCTCTGGCCTTTCAGCAACGGCACGCAGCAGAGGACAAAAAGTGCCTGCTGACTTGTCTTACCCCTAAGGTTTGGAAAATTCGAGAGATTTCGGAGCCCTTATGAGATCACCAGAGAGGCTTAATATTACCAAGAAATTGTGTTCTCTCGCGATCAGCTCACGAGAGTTGTTGGCATATCTGGCAACTTTTAACTGAGGGAAATTTACCCATATATGGCTAACTCTTTATGGAACAGTCACCATTGGTTTGCATTCACTTCATACCCCTCTTCAAATTTCATGGTCAGGCTTTTTGCAAAACCAGCAAAGCAGCCTTGGCTCAGTAGTAGCACACTCATATCTCAATCAGAAAGTTATGGTTTCACATCACTTGAACTTCAGCATTTAATCGAGACTGACAACTCAGTGCAGCACTAAGGTGCCATCTTTCAGACGAGACAGTAAACCAAGGCCCTGCTTGTCTCTTCAGACTAACATTAACGATTCCCTGGCACAATTTGAAGAAGAGCAGTGGAGTTCTCCTAGTGTCCTGACCGATGTTTATACCTCAAACAACATCACCAGAGCAGATTAAATGGTCATTGTAGGACTTTGCAGTGTGCAGACTGACTGTTAAATTTGCCTACATAATACGTCACTACATTTCATAAGTAATTAACTCACTGTGAAGCCCTTTAGTATAACTTGAGGATAAGAGGCGTCTGAATGCAAATTTTTTCTTGCAACAGGAGGTTCTATAGAATGGATTGTATTAGATGGCAGTTAACTGCAATGTTGACAAAGACTAATCAGCAATAACAACTTTACTGTTTAAGACAGTTTAAACAAGCTATATATCCTCATAATTTAAGTGAATGTAAATATATTAACAAGCCAAAAAACTTACACACCATACACATTCTAATAAACTAAATAGCAATAACATGATAATTAAGTCCATACCCGGGGAAATCCATTGCCATTACCGCAAGTGAGGACCTAAAATATAATGTCAGAAGGACCCTATTAGGCTTTCTAATGTGTCCATGTCATTCTATTTCCCTCTCTTGGATCCGCTGTGGTTGTTAGCTTGTGCTCCCTATCAACCTGGAAGAGAAATGTTCATGCTGTTATTCCAGAGAGGAAGAGTCAGGACATTGTTTTATATAGCCAGCTTCTCCTCCCCAGCTTCAGTCTTTGAGGAGTGATGAATGTTCCTATTGCAACCTTTATGGTTTCTGGTCTGTCTTGCAATTCAAAATGTGTTTACATTGCAGGATGGTGAACAATGAAACAACTATGTATGTGTCTATACCAGAGAACAGAGTGGATACTTCAGCGTAGAAATTGAATTGTGCCTGAAAATGGGTGCACTGGGGATTGGGCCATATGCTGCATGAGCCTGTTCACATTAAATTGGGGTTGCCAGCTCATTATAATCAGCCAGGTATGCAGCTAGTGCCACACTATTCATTGTCTGCATGCCTGTCTGGGGAGGATGGGGTGCAAGAATTCTATCTTCCACCCCAATGTACCTTCTCAGGGTGAACTGATTCCACCAGTTCTACCCTCCCTCAAAGTCTGGACCTAGCACAAGTGGGGTTCTAAGAATCTGCTTTCATGATGCTGTCCTCTCTCCTGATGAGCCTCTGAAATCACTTAATAGTTTGGAACATTCTGTAAGGCAGTTTGAAACGCCTATAGTACCTTTTGATGCCTGACGAAGCAACTGTGCTCAGAGTAACAAATGTCCATTCTCCTGATAGGCAAGCTCAGTGTCTGTAATTTAAAATGTTCAAATTAATTATATTTCTGTCCTATCGGTTCACTGCTAATGGGACTAGACTTAAATCTGCATCATTTTAGTTTTCTTGTCACTAGTTTGGAGAGAATCGAAGCTCCCAAACTTAGCTACCATTTCATCTGGCATGAAAAGCAATTTCTTCTGAAGCTTTTCTTAAATGCGAAATGAGACTCCCTTAGGATAGGTTCTTTAATCACTAAAATAATAATTCTTTTGATACTGTAAAACAAATATAATTTGCTTTTGAGTTGTTAAATAATATTTCCACTTTACTTCATTGATTATCAAAACGCCTTTAGCTTATTTATCCTATTTCTGTTGGTTGCAAATGATTTAAGAAATAAAGATCAACTCCAAAAGCATTTTATATTTCTTATTAATCATCTTAAATGCAGTGCAAATTCTGCTAGCTTTAGATATGCAGATATATTTTTCTGTGGGCAAAGCATAAATGGAAAAATATTTTAGCACAACTGGCAGTTCTGACCATTTAATTTAAGTGAAATTAAATTAAGGAAACCCATATGGATCAAAGAAAAAATTTAATTTCCTTTTTGCCAAGGGATTCAGGGATTTCTACTTTGAACAATTACCTGGATTGTTGTGAAGATTTGATACTCTCATACAATTTTCTACAGTTCCTTCCTTCCTTTTGGCCTCCTTGTCTCGAGAGACAATGGGTAAGCACATAGAAGTGGTCAGTGGTGTGTGGAGCAGCGCCTGGAGTAGCTATAAAGACCAATTCTAGAGTGACAGACTCTTCCACAGGCGCTGCAGGTAAAGTTGGTTGTCGGGGCTGTTACACAGTTGGCTCTCTCCTTACACTGTTGTCTCTTTTCCTGCCAACTGCTGAGTCTCTTCGACTCGCCTCTCTTCAGCCCCGCCTTTATAGCTGTCCACCAGCTCTGGCGATCGCTGGCAACTGGCTCCCACGACTTGTGGTCAATGTTGTAAGACTTCATGTCACGTTTGCAAGCATCTTTAAAGCGGAGACTTCTGCATCACCAACTCGTTCTTTCACACTAAACCCTGTCACCAGGTTTCTTGGAGACACCCAAGATCACGTCATTGGCACCAGCTGGACCTCATCGTCACAAGGCGAGCCTCTTTAAACAGCATTCAAATCACAAGCAGCTTCCACAGTGCGGACTGTGACAACGACCACTCGCTGGTGTGCAGCAAGGTTAGACTCAAACCAAAGAAGCTGCATCACTCCAAGCAGAAGGGCCGCCCGCGCATCAACACTGGCAGAATTTCTCATCCACAGCTGTGACATAAGTTTCTAAATTCACTTGAAAAAGCCCTTCAAAACACCCCTACAGGGGATGCAGAAACCAAGTTGGCCCACATCAGAGATGCCATCCATGACTCAGCAATGACCACCTATGGCAAACGTGTGAAGCGGAATGCAGACTGGTTTCAATCTCACTTTGAAGAGCTGGAACCTGTCATAGCCGCTAAGCACATTGCACTGCTGAACTACAAGAAAGTCCTCAGCGAGTTAACAGCCATAGCACTTAAAGCAGCCAGAAGCGCTGCACAAAGAACAGCCAGGCGCTGCGCAAATGACCACTGGTAACACTTATGCAGTCATATTCAGCTGGCCTCTGACACAGGAATAATCAGAGGAATGTATGATGGCATTAAGAGCTTTTCAGCCAACCATCAAGAAGATCGCCCCCCTCAAATCTAAATCAGGGGACATAATCACTGACCAACGCAACCAAATGGACCGCTGGGTGGAGAACTGTACTCCAGGGAAAATGTTGTCACTGAGACCGCCCTCAATGCAGCCCTGTCTCTGCCAGTCATGGATGAGCTGGACGAACAGCCAACAAAATCGGAACTCAGTGATGCCATTGATTCTCTAGCCAGCGGAAATGCCCCGCGGAAGGACGGCATTACCCCTGAAATAATCAAGAGTGCCAAGCCTGCTATACTTCCAGCACTGTACAAACTGCTTTGCCTGTGCTGGGACGAGGGAGCAGTACCACAGGACATGCGCGATGCCAATATCATCACACTCTATAAGAACAAGGGTGACAGCGGTGACTGCAACAACTACTGTGGAATCTCCCTGCTCAGCATAGTGGGGAAAATCTTTGCTTGAGTCGCTTTAAACAGGCTCCTGAAGCTGGCTGAGCGTGTCTACCCTGAGGCACAGTGTGGCTTTCGAGCAGAGAGATCCACCATTGACATACTGTTCTCCCTTCGCCAGCTACAGGAGAAATGCCGTTAACAACAGATGCCCCTCTACGTTGCTTTCATTGATCCCACCAAAGCCTTTGACCTCGTCAGCAGATGTGGTCTCTTCAGATTACGAGAAAAGATCGGATGTCCACCAAAGTTATTAAGTATCATCACCTCATTCCATGACAATATGAAAAGCACAATTCAGCATAGCGACACCTCATCAGACCCCTTTCCTATCCTGAGTGGTGTGAAACAGGGCTGTGTTCTCGCACCTACACTGTTTGGGATCTTCTTCTCCCTGCTGCTCTCACATGCATTCAAGTCTTCAGAAGAAAGAATTTTCCTCCACACAAGATCAGGTGGCAGGTTGTTCAACCTTGCCCATCTAAGAGCAAAGACCAAAGTACAGAAAGTCCTCATCAGGATACTCCTCTTTGCTGACGATGCTGCATTAACATCTCACACTGAAGAGTGTCTGCAGAGACTCATCGACAGGATTGCGGCTACCTGCAACGAATTTGGCCTAACCATCAGCCTCAAGAAAACGAACATCATGGGACAGGACATCAGAAATGCTCCATCCATCAATATTGGCGACCACGCTCTGGAAGTGGTTCAAGAGTTCACCTATCTAGGCTCAACTATCACCAGTAACCTGTCTCTCCATGCAGAAATCAACAAGCACATGGGAAAGGCTTCCACTGCTATGTCCAGACTGGCCAAGAGAGTGTGGGAAAATGGCGCACTGACACGGAACACAAAAGTCCGAGTGTTTCAAGCCTGTGTCCTCAATACCTTGATCTACGCCAGCGAGGCCTGGACAACGTATGTCAGCCAAAGAGCGACGTCTCAATTCATTCCATCTTCGCTGCCTCCGGAGAATCCTTGGCATCAGGTGGCAGGACCGTACCTCCAACACAGAAGTCCTCGAGGTGGCTAACATCCCCAGCATATACACCCTACTGAGCCAGCGGCGCTTGAGGTAGCTTGGCCATGTGAGCCGCATGGAAGATGGCAGGATCCCCAAGGACACATTGTACAGCGAGCTCGTCACTGGTATCAGACCCACCGGCCGTCCATGTCTCCGCTTTAAAGACGTCTGCAAACACGACATGAAATCCTGTGACACTGATCACAAGTCATGGGAGTCAGTTGCCAGCGATCGCCAGAGCTGGAGGGCAGCAATAAAGGCGGGCTAAAGTGTGGCGAGTCGAAGAGTCCTCGCAGTTGGCAGGAAGAAAGACAGAAACGCAAGGGGAGAACCCTGTGTGTAACAACCCTGACAAACAATTTTATCTGCAGCAGCAGTGGAAGAGTCTGTCACTCTAGAACTGGCCTTTATAGCCACTCCAGGCACTGCTTCACAATCCACTGACCACCTCCAGCCACTTACCCATTGTCTCTTGAGACAAGGAGGCCAAAGATGAAGAAGAAGAAGAAGAAGATGGTTAGGCCAAATTTGTTGCAGGCAGCCGCAAGTTGTCGATGAGTCTCTGCAGACACTCTTCAGTGTGGGATGTTAATGCAACATCGTCAGCAAAGAGGAGTTCCCTGATGAGGACTTTCCGTACTTTGGTCTTCGCTCTAAGACAGGCAAGGTTGAACAACCTGCCATCTGATCTTGTATGGTGGAAAATTCCTTCTTCTGGAGACTTAAACGCATGTGACAGCAGCAGTGAGAAGAAGATCCCAAACAGCGTAGGTGCGAGAACACAGCCCTGTTTCACGCCACTCAGGATGGGAAAGGAGTTATCTAAGTTATCCAGTGAGCATTGAAGACACTGGGTGTAATTCTGTCTTTCAGTGATTGTGTAAATCAGGCAATATCAATTCAGCCACCCATTATACATCGCTCCCAATTTTCAGGAGGAATGTATAATGGGCAAATGAATCAATATTGCTTATTTTACACTATTGCCCAAAGTCAACATTACCTCACTGGGTGGTGATTCTGTTTATGAAGCTAACAAGGCCAAAAAGCATATAAACAAAAATTGCAAACACTGAAAATGCTGGAAATCTGGAGTGCATTTAACTGGGAAACAGAACAGCACATTGTCTAAAGTTGTAATTATTCTTCTAGGCTGAAATATTGTAACACAGGTTGTGTATAGCTCCCATCACAGGCACACTTTACTGGAAAACAGCACAACTCATTTTTTATGAAAAACTACTGAAGTATCTTCCATACAATTAAGAAAATTAGGTAAATTTTGAGCAAATGATAAGCCAAATAATTTCAATCCTGAAGAAATTACTTTTAAGTTCAATAAAAGTAGGAAAAGCTATGGATCTACTGTGGTACTAATCTGCAATGTTGTGAGCAAACACAGCCATATACCCAATGTGTGCTAATGTTACAAATTTGTTGTACAGCTGATATAAAGACTGCAACCCCCATTTGACCTCAGGGTGGGAATTAGGTTGGTAAGCAGCAATTCTCCCTGACCTCAGCAGCATGAGTCTCAGGCGACTTTAACGTCCAGGCCTCATCTGCATGTTCCCGGTCAATTATCCACCCAAACCGATGGCAAATGACAGCTGGCTGGCAGGTGGGAGCAAAACGATGAGCTTCAGGAACCTGCCAGCTGGAACCACTCTTGCTCCTCCTGATCCCACCAGGAAAGTACCCTGCAGCCACAGTGATAGTGGAGGAAGTGGGTGTTTAGATTAGTGGATGTTGTGCTGATCATTGAAATGCTTTGTTCTGGTAGGTGTCATGTTTTTGACTTTTGTTGCAGCTGCACCCATTCAGAAGGTACGCCATCACGTTCTTCACTATTGCCTTGTGGATGGTGGAGAGGCTTTGGGCAGTCATGACATAGAATCATAGAATGGTTACAGCACAAAGGACCTGTTGTGTCTGTGGAGGCTCTCTGCAAGCGCAGCTCAACTAGTCCCACTTCCCTGCCTTTTCCCTGTAGCCCTGTAAATATTTTCTATTCAGATAATTATCCAATTCCATTTGAAAGCCAAGATTGAATCCGTCTCCACCACACCCCCAGGCAGTGCATTCCAGATTCTAACCACTCACTGCATAATAAACTTTTCCCTCATGTCACCTTTGGTTCTTTTGCTATTCGCCTTAAATCAGTGTTTTCTGGTTCTAGACTCTTCCACCAATGGGAACAGTTTCTCCCTGTCTGCTCTGTCCATAACCCTCATGATTTTGAAGACCTCTATCAAATCTCCTCTCAACCTTCTCTAAGGAGAACAGCCCAACATCTCCAATCTATCCACACGGCTGAAGTCCCTCATCCTGGAACCATTCTCGTACATCTTTTCTGCACCCCCTCCATGCCTTCACATCTTTCCTGAAGTGTGGTGCCCAGAGGTGGACACAATGCTCCAGTTGAGGCTGAACAAGTGTTTTATTAAGGTTCACCATAACCTCCTTGCTTTTGTACTCTGCGGCTCTATTTTATAAAGTCCAGAATCCCATATGCCTTATTAATTGCTTCCTCAACCTGTCCCGCTACCCCTTCAATGATTTGTGCACAAGTACCCCCAGGTCCCTCTCCTCCTGCACCCCTTTAGAATTGGGTTCTTTATTTTATATTGCCTCTCCTCGTTCTTCCTTTCAAAATGAATCACTTCACACTTCTCTGCATTAAATTTAATCTGCCACATCTCCTTCCATTCCACCAGCCAGACATGAGTCAATTAGTACAGAATACCGAGCCTCAGTCTGTTGTGGTAGACACGGCACTAACGTGGTTGGTCCAGTTAAGTTTTTGGTCACGGTGACCTCCAGGATTTTGATGATGGGGGACACAATGAAGGCAATGCCATTGAATGTTGAGGAGAGCCCATTATGCTGTCTCTTGTTGGACCTGGCACATGTGTGGCACAAATGTTATTTGCCACTTATCAACCCAAGTCTAAATGTTGTCTAGGTCTTGCTGTATATAGGCATGAACTGCTTCATTATCTGAGGAAATGTGAATGGAATCGATCTTTGCAGCATTCTCAGAGCTCCCACTCCCACAGTAAGAGCCATTTTGACCAAACATTAATACTGTGGACTACAGACCTCAACTCTTTCACAAAAATGGAAAACCCCACAGAAGTTGCAGAATATAAAACAAAAGAAAGCAAAACTGCCATTAAAGACAGTGCAGAAAAGATTCACGAGAATGGTTCATGGGATGAGGAACCTCAGTGATGTGGATAGATTGGAAAAGTTGGGACTGTTTTCTTTGGAGAAGAGAAGGTTGAGAGGAGATTTGATAGAGGTATTCAAAATCATGAATGGTCTGGACAGAGTAGATAGGGAAAAGCTGTTCCCCTTAGTCGAAGGATTGAGAACAATGGAGCACAGATTTAAGGTATTGGCAAAAAAAGCAATGGTGACATGAGGAAAAACCTTTTCATGCAGCAACTGTTAGATCTGGAATGCACTGCCAGAGACTGTGGTGGAGGTAGGTTGAAACGAGGCATTCAAGAGGGGATTGGATTGTTATCTGAAAGGGAAGAAAGTGCAGGGCTGTGGAGAGAAGGAGGTGAAGTAGCACGAGGTAAATAGCTCTTTGGGAGAGCCAGTGCAGACATGATGGGCTGAATGGCCTCTTTCTATGCTGCAGCAATTCTGTGATTCTGTGACATCAGTATTTAATTGTCAAAGGAATAACAATGATAAAAATTCAATAAAATAAGTTGGGTACTTCCCAGGAGTACTAGAACAAATATTATTCACAGAAAAATCTCTGTCAACAAGCACCAGTAATAGAACATGCTATAAATGTGGATTTACAAAACATACCTGCCATGGGCTGGTTAAGATGAGGATGGGAGGGCAGTGGAAAGCCACCACACCCTGAACCACATGATAGTCACTTGCATGAGCCTGTACTTGCAATGGCAACATGGACAGAAAAATATACTTTTTTTTAAGTACAGACTGTTCGAACACTATATCAGCACCAGTATACATCCAGAACTTACAATATTGTTGTAATTTTACAGTACAGAAGGAGGCCATTCAGCCCATCATATCTGTTCCAGCTCCCTGAAAAAGACATCCACTTACTCCCATGCTACTGCTTGCCCCACAATTTCAAAAAAGGTCTTCTTTAACTCTTTATTCACTTCTATTTTAAAAGCTCTGCTGGATTCTACTTCCATCACTGTTTCTGGTAGAACATTCCATGTGCTAACAACCCTTTATGTAAAAATATACTCCTAAACATTTCCTTCTTCTAATAATAATCTTAAATTTACCTTCTCTAATTATCAACACACCAACTCATGGAAATAGTTCTTCTACATTACCATATCAATTTTTAAACAATATCCCCTGTCCCCCACTATATTAACAGTTCTGAATTACATCAGTCCCAGTCCTTCCACCCTCAAATAAAATAGTCCAACCAAAGACCAGTATTGATAAATATGACACTCGACATTGCAGGGTCAACAGCTAGTACAAAAATGCCCTGCTGACAAATTTATAATAGTTTATAGTAATGCCATAGTACAGAAATTCTCATTCTGGTATTAGCCCATTGCACCTTTCTCAAATGTATTGGATACATTACAGCTCCTGTGAGGTGTGTACCCAGTGACTGCAACATTGGAGGGCTGCTGATGCTCAAACAAGAGCTGTTAAGATGCTTGTGACAAACTACTATTCACTAAAATACTGATGTAGATGACAAACGGGTGCAGTGTTTTGCAATATCTATTGTCTTGTCAGGCCAAGATATCTCATTGGATAAAAGAAAAAAGAATTTGCATTTTATATAGTGCCTTTCCCCTTCTCAGGAAAACCCAAAGTTCTTTCAAGCCAATTAAATGTAGGTAAACACAGCAGCCAACTTTCTCAAAGTAAATGAGATAACTGAACAGATAATCTGTTTAAGGTGGTGTTGATTGAGGATAAGTATTGACCAGGGCACTTGGAGTTCTTCCCTCCTCTTTTTCATGACCGCAATTGTTGACAACGCGATCGGTAGGTGGCGCTGTTTTGGCACATGCGCAAGTACAGCATGTGCCACGAAAATGTCACAGCTTGCGACTGTAGCAGCTGCCAGGACTAAAGATGGCGCTGCTCAAAGAATCACAGAGATGAAACCTAACAAACACGTGGCAGAATACAATGGCCGGAGTGAGAGAGTGGAGCGGGCCGGGGAGAGCAGCGCGGGGGCCGGGGAGAGCAGCGCGGGGAGACCAGCGTTAGCGGTGCCGGGGGGGGTGGGGGTGGGGTCGGGAGAAAGAGGGAGAGGGAGGGGGGGGAGAAAGAGGGAGAGGGAGGGGGGGGAGAAACAGGGAGAGGGAGGGGGTGGAGAAAGAGGGAGGGGGGGAGAGAGAGGGAGGGAGGGGAGAAAGAGGGAGGGGGGGAGAAAGAGGGAGGGGGGAGAAAGAGGGAGGGGGGAGAAAGAGGGAGAGGGAGGGGGGAGAAAGAGGGAGAGGGAGGGGGGAGAAAGAGGGAGGGAGGGGGAGAAAGAGGGAGAGGGAGGGGGGGAGAGGGAGGGAGGGAGGGAGAGGGAGGGGGGGAGAGGGAGGGGGGAGAAAGAGGGAGAGGGAGGGGGAGGGGGGAGAAAGAGGAAAGGGAGGGGGAGGGGGGGAGAAGGGGGAGAAAGAGGAGGGGGAGAAAGAGGGAGAGGGAGATGGGGGAGAAAGAGGGAGAGGGAGAGGGGGGAGAAAGAGGGAGAGGGAGAGGGGGGAGAAAGAGGGAGAGGGGGGAGAAAGAGGGAGAGGGAGGGGGGAGAAAGAGGGAGGGAGGGGGGAGAAAGAGGGAGAGGGAGGGGGGAGAGGGAGGGGGGAGAAAGGGGGAGAGGGAGGGGGGGAGAAAGAGGGAGAGGGAGGGGGGGAGAAAGAGGGAGAGGGGGGGAGAAAGAGGGAGAGGGAGGGGGGAGAAAGAGGGAGAGGGAGGGGGGGAGAAAGAGGGAGAGGGAGGGGGGAGAAAGAGGGAGAGGGGGAGAGCTGGGGGAATTGGGGGGGAGGGGTAAAGAAGGGGGGAGGGGGAGAGCTGGGGGAAGTGGGGGGGAGGGGGAGAGGGAGGGGGGGAGAGGGAGGGAGGAGAGAGAGTGGGGGGGGGGAGCAGCAGAGCGGAAGAGGAGTGCCTTTTTCTGTGCATGCGCCATAAACACAACAGCAAAAGACTTACCGGCCAGTCCCTGGACCCGGTGACACCAAGGTCTTCGCACGCTTGCTCCCCGCGGCTGTCTACGGCCTCTCGCTTCCGGCCCTCTCCATTCAGCCGTGGATTCCCAATCCAGTTGCTTTCTCCCCTTCTCCACAGTACTTCAGGCATTGCAACTGTCTGGACCCTGCATTTTGCATGCTCCCTCTCCCCACCCCTCCCTGCTTTCCCCACCCCTCCCCCTCTTCACCTACCCCTCCCTCTACCCCCCTACCTCCACCCCTCCACCATAGTTGAATATCTGATGTGCAGTTGCAAAGTCGGGGAAATAGCATGCAAAACAAAACCTCAACAATTCTGGGTTTAATTATTGAAAAGTTTTATTAAGTTCATTAAGTATCCGAGGAACTGCTGTGCATGGATACATGAGTGTTGTGTCCAGCATTCCGTTAGACAGACAGGCCGAGTCTCTGCTATGCACAGCTAAAGAGATTGTTCCTGGAGAGTCTTGTGGTGAATGAACGCTTGGCTCTCTATTCCACTACTGTATTGTCCATGTGAAGAAGGCAAAGTCACAAGAGTCTGAGCTCAGTCTATTCTTGGTGAATGTTCCCCAAGCGCATCCCAATGTGCATTCCCAATTCATCCATAAATGCAATGTTCCTTTCCACATCGTGATGAGCTCCGCAGCATGATCCAGTTGCCTTCGTTTCTTGAATGCTGACCTTAAGTCTCAAGGATTGTTTTCTCGACGGCATGTTTTACATGAAAAGAAGAAAAGCAAATCAGAGTCAGAGCTTGCCTCCCTCCATCCACTGAAATTACTGTTGTGCACACCTTTTTAAGTTCTGCAGTGAAGGCACCAATTGATAACGTCGCCAATGAAGCACTTATTACCCACCTCAGATGCAGGAATCATCACATCCTTGCGTCATCTCCTGCACTGCCTCCTTTGCTGGAATGCCGTCCTTAAGTGTCAAGGATTGTTTTCTCAAGGGCACATTTTACATGAAAGGAAATAAGGAAAGAACATCAGTGTCAGATTTCCCTCCCTCCAATGAAATTACTGTTGCGCATGCTTTATGCTCTGCAGTATAGGCCAATGAATCACTTAGTACCCACCTCAGCTGTAGGAGTCAGGATGATGTAACTGCCCCTACCTCGTGATGGTTCAATGCTGCTCTCAGGGAAAACATGAATGATGTGAGGGTGCTGGAAAAAGAAGCACATTTCTTTTGGACTATGAACATAAAGCAGGCCATTTAGCCCAGTTGTTCCCTGCTAGTGGTTATGCTACTCATGCGTCTTCCCATCCATTCCCATTTAATCCTGCCTACTACTATCAGCATCATCTTCCATTTCTTTCACTCTTATCTACCTTTGCCTTAAAGCAACACTGAGGATGGAGAATGGTGTGGCTGCACTCCACCTCACCAGTTGTGTACGCAGCAAGAGCATTCACATTTGTGCTACCACCTGGACACGGCATGCTTGTTTCTTTTAGTGCTCAATCTCTTCTTGCTGAATGTTCCCCAAGTGCTTGACCCCTTTGGACGCTTTCTCTGCTTGACAGGCAGCAGCTGGCAATTGCGGAGTCTCACAAGGCTCTGCATGGTTGTTGCAAGGGCTGATGGGGAAACATGTGACTGTGTGTCCATGTGTACTGTTTGGATGGGTGCAGGAACAGGTGACTGTGTAAGGAGAGGGTACCGCAGGTGGGGGAAGTGGAGCTTTGAACAGGCAGGCGTATGTATGGTCCATCAGATCATTAGGCCAGGGGGTGAAACGCTCAGGATCCATGGATTGTGGCACGCGACTTTTGTCCAGCGCATGGCCACCTCTATCCGAAGGTGCTTCCAGGCAATTGTTGGGCAAATTAATTGGCTCCATCTCATCAGCCAGTACTTGTGTTTATGGCGCATGCACAAAAAAAGGCACTCCCCTTCCGCTCCTCCCCCCTCCCCACCGACCTCCCTTCCCCCCTCCCTCCCGACCTCCCTCCCTTCCCCCCCGTCCCTCCCTCCCTCCCCTCCCTTCCCCCCTCCCTTCCCCCCCATCCATCCCTCCCTCCCCTCCCTTCCCCCCTCCCTCCCCTCCCTTCCCCCCCGTCCCTCCCCCCCTCCCTCCCCTCCCTTCCCCCTCCTTCCCCCCTCCCTTCCCCCCTCCCTTCCCTCCCCCGACCTCCCATCCCCCCGACCTCCCATCCCCCCTCCCCCCCGACCTCCCTTCCCCCCTCCCCCCCGACCCTACCCCCGACCTCCCTTCCCCCCTCCCCCCCGACCTCCCTTCCCCCCTCCCCCCCGACCTCCCATCCCCCCTCCCCCCGACCTCCCCCCGACCTCCCTTCCCCCCTCCCCCCGACCTCCCCCCCGACCTCCCTTCCCCCCTCCCCCCGACCTCCCTTCCCCCCTCCCCCCGACCTCCCTTCCCCCCTCCCTTCCCTCCCCGACCTCCCTTCCCCCGACCTCCCTTCCCCCCTCCCCCCCCGACCTCCCTTCCCCCCCCCACCTCCCCCGACCTCCCTTCCCCCCTCCCTTCCCCCCTCCCCCCCGACCTCCCCCCCGACCTCCCTTCCCCCCTCCCCCCCGACCTCCCTTCCCCCCCGACCCCCTTCCCCCTCCCCCCCGACCTCCCTTCCCCCTCCCCCCGACCTCCCTTCCCCCCTCCCTTCCCTCCCCCGACCGCCCTTCCCCCCTCCCTTCCCTTCCCCCCGACCTCCCTTCCCCCCTCCCCCCCGACCTCCCCCCTCCCCTCCGACCTCCCTTCCCCCCCTCCCCCCCGACCTCCCCCCCAACCTCCCTTCCCCCCTCCCTCCCGACCTCCCTCCCTTCCTCCCTTCCCTCCTCCTTTCCCCCCTCCCTTCCCTCCCTTCCCCCCTCCCTTCCCTCCCTTGAAATGTTTTCAGACCAACTTAACAACAGGGACTGGAGCACATGCGGTGCCACAGACAATGTAAATATTTTCAGAGCAACTTACCTTGGAACAATCTCCTCTGTCTAATAAAAATGAAGCAAATGTCCAAAATGACTAAATAATTGAGATAAAATGCCCATTTTCAAAAACACGCGCCGAAGCTTTCGGACGATTGACGCACATGCGCACACGGTCTCAGGCCCTCTGCGCATGCGCTGTGGTCCGGATTGCCAGGATCAGTTTGAGCATGCACAGAGGCCAACCTGGCGTGTTCCCCGAGGAAAATGACGTTACGCGATGACGTCATCGGCGCATGCGCAGAGGGCCTGAGACCGTGTGCGCATGTGCGCACCGTGGCGCATCCTGATGACGTAGCGTTGTCATCAATCACTTTGCTTTTTCATATGGTGCCATTGGATCTTTCACACACCGAGATAAACATTCAGCAGCGATTTGAGTGAAGAAGCGTCATGTCTGGAAGAGGTAAAGGAGGCAAAGGACTGGGCAAAGGCGGAGCAAAGCGGCACCGCAAAGTGCTTCGTGATAACATCCAGGGCATCACCAAGCCAGTAATCCACCGCCTGGCTCACCGTGGCGGAGTGAAGCGCATCTCGGGTTTGATCTATGAGGAGACCTGCGGGGTGCTGAAGGTTTTCCTGGAGAATGTGATCAGAGATGCGGTCACCTACACTGAGCACCGCCAAGCGCAAGACGGTCACCTCCATGGATGTGGTGTACGCTCTGAAACGCCAGGGGCCGCCCTCTCTATGGATTCAGCGGCTAAGTAAATCCACCCTTTCTACTAAACACACCGAGATAAACATCAACTGCTGCTGGAGGACCATCAATTTGGTGAAAGACGCTCTTTGGTCTGCCCAAAACTTGCTGGTCTTCCAGCGCAAAGAGTTGTCCATGACTGAATGCTGCAGACTGGCACATTTCAAGGTCCAGCACTACGTGCTGAGGGACGCACTAAAGCTTGGGGCAGCTGCTGCAAAGGCTCAATGGGGAAAGACCACCGTGTAATGTCCTCCCATCAAAGTGAACTGAGGGTCTGGACCCATGGGAAACCCCTCGGGCTGTATGCATCAAATATGGGTTTGCTGTAAAATGTACATGGCATGTAAAATGGAATGGAAAGGTTGTGAAGCAACTCACTCCTGTATCGATGAAAACTGATTTCCTTTGAACCTTTTGGAATGTCAACTTGGTGCTGTTTTGAAATGTTTTTGTGATGTATTTTTTTTACAGATTTTTATGAATAAAGTATATTTTTGAAAAAGAAAAAAAGCATCCATCTGGCGCTTACCTGGCAGGGGACAGACTGTGATCAGTGGCCTTTGATCCTGCAGGTGCTGTTTTTGTGCTTTTTTGGGGGGTTTCAGTGCCATATTTACAGCCTTTTGCCCTTTGGTATTGAAGATCTACCCTGGTTGTTGTTTTCCTATTGGTTGGGGTTTTAATACCAGTCCCAGGAAAGCTTCAAGCAAAAAATGGCTGCAACCAACACCAGAGCTCCAGGCTGGCGGGTGCATAACACTGTTATGGTGACGGTGAAAGATAGCAAGGAAGGTGCATCTTCCTTCCGCGCCTTCTTCATTAAGAAAATGCTGATTGAATGCTGTGGATTCCTAGCTGCGGACATCTTCTGCCTGCAGACTTCGCAAGTAGTGGATTTTTCGACGTAACTTTCAAGAATGTGGCGGGATGCATCAAGTTCCTGAAAGTGTTCAAGGAGAGAGGAAACCAGGCACCACTGTCAATCTACACGGTGGAGCCGCTCTTCACACTGCTGTCACAATGCAACCGGGTGGTGGCAATCCACCTCTACAAACCCCATGTTCCTGTCACGATAGGCTCACCTTCCTCGCCAGGAACATCGAGGTGCCCGGCAGCAGCGCTGAGGTCAAGGACCCCTTTGGGATTTGGACCAGCAAGCGGCAGGTCAAGGTCACCTTGAACATCGACTCCAATGGAGCCATCATCCATCCTCCCTCCAGCTTCGCTATCAGGGGACATCATGGCTTCTTGGTCTAAGCGGGGCACCCAGACTTTATCAGACCTGTGGCAAATCTGGTCATGTGGTGGCCAACTGCAGCACAGTCATCTGCAAGAACTGCAAGCAGGAAGGCCATCACACAAAAGACTGTACACAGAGTAAGTGCTGCAACCTGTGTGGTGGGGCAGGCCGCCTCTACAAGACCTGTCCCAAACGCTGCCTCAGTTACGTACAGGCGGCAAAGTCACAGGAAAGGCTGGATGAAGGAATGGTGAACATGCCTCGTGCTGCAAAAGAGACCAGCAGCCCACCCCAATGAGGAAAATCCGTCTCAGAAGGAGAGGGAAGGGGAGGCAGCTGCAACCAGCGACCCAACACCTACCCTGTGCCAGAAACCCCGCCTCAACACACAGAATTCATGGAGGAGGAGGCAGCAGTGGGACAATCAGATGAGTGGCAAGTGGTCAAAAGGAAAACCACAAAGAAGAAGCCCCAAAAAAGGGAACAGGTCACCACCCAAACCAGTGGCAAGAGGAAGCTACCGTCTGAGACGGACTACGGCAGCTGCTCCTCATCAGACGAAGAAGAGCTGGAAAGATGGCACCTGCAACAGAAGTGGCAGAACACAAAGGAGCTGGAAGAGAAAGCCCCCCAGCTCCATGGCACTGGAAGCAGTGATGGGTCCAGCGTGCCCCAACCCCAAAGCGCTGAACCCAGTGAGATGCCCAGCGCACCCCAATGCCGGGAGACCAAAAGCAGCGAAGCATTCAGCGCACTCCAGCTCCAGGAAGCCGGGAGCAGAAACGTCCTCGAGGAGGAGCAGAGGGGAAAGACACCACTAGCAGAGGACAGTCCAAACCTTGCTGCCTACAAGACCCCCCAATGTCATCCCAGCGGAACAAACCCCCCCCCACCCCGAGTGATCAGAAGGGTTATCTGAGCCCAACGCATGTGCAACAGCTTGTGCATACTATGGGTATGCAGGAAAATACCCAAGGTCTGGGACTAGTAAGGACACCTGGTGTGGTAAGCAACATCCAATTTTAAATGGGTATAAAGATTGCTTCTATTAACTTACGTAGCGTTAAATCCACTACGCGATGTGTTTCGACATTGGGTTACTTCGCCAAGATCAAAGCCGACCTACTGTTTCTGCAAGAGTGTGGGATACCGCACCTGAGCACTTACAGGCAATGGTTATGATGGTGGTCCCACGGGCCATTAATCTGATCAGGGGGAAATGATTTCCATTCCTCTGGCCTGGGTATTCTGCTGCAGGGAGGCAACTTCACCATCTCTGAAGTTAAGGAGGTGGTGGGCGGTCGTCTCCTCGTAGCAGACATAATGTACAACAATGCTCCACTTCGGTTAATCATTATGTACACCCCGGTCCAATACAGCGAGCGGCTAACCACCGTCCAGCAGCTCCCACTGCTGCTGGTGACGTCCAGGCCAGTCATTCTAGGCGGTGACTTCAACTGCATCATGGATGCAGTTCGACGATCTGGCTGTGACGACAGCAAACTGGACACTACATCCAGATTCCTAATGGAAACAATGAAAGATGCCAAGCTGCACGACGTCATCAGCAAACCTGCAGATGGAGCGCAGCATAGATCCACCTGGTCAAGACCAGATGGGTCTGCCTGTTCCAGGATTGACTTCCTGTTTGTGTCCCGTGCTTTCACGGTCAGATCCACCGATGTCAAGCTGGTGTTCTTCTCCGACCACTGCTTCCTACCCGACTGTCACTTACAGGACGACCAGTGGGTTGGCATTGAGACATGGAAGCTGAATGTTACACTGCTAACCTCAGAGAACATTGAGAAACTCAAAAGGGATTGCAAAGGTTGGAGAACTGTGAAACCCCTCATTGAGTCTCCGGTGCACTGGTTGGAAGTGATCAAGGCCAACAACAAGAGGTTCCTTATCCTCAGAAGGTGAGAGAGAGACCAAGGGGAATGTCCTGACTCCAGAAAAGAATGCAGAATCTGTTCCGGCTGCAGTCGATGGGGGTCGAAGTCAAGGTGGATCTCCAAGAGTGAAGAGCCAGCAGGCTTCGTTCTTTGCCACGGAGGCCTCCAAGATCATCTTCCGGTCCAGAGTCCTCTCCGTTGAGCAGGATGAGACGTGCTCGCGTTTCTTCTTCCAAAAGGTACACACACAGAGCTCTGTCATCAGCAGCCTGAAGGAAGAGGACGGCTCAGTAACATCATCGCAGTCTGACACAGTAAGCATCACCAAATCCTTTAATGCATGGCTGTATGGCATGAAGCTCACGGACAGCATGGCCTCCTCGTCCTTCCTGTCATCTATCGCAGAGGTCTTAGCTGACAGCATGAGGGAGAGACTGGACAAACCGCTAACTCTGGATGAGTTGATAAAGGCCGTCAGGTCCTTCAAGATGAGTAAAACTCCCGGAAGCAAAGGCTTACCAGTTGAGTTGTATTCGGCTCTGTGGGACTGGATCGACCCAGTCCTGCTTCAAGTGTATGTGAGTATGGTTCTGGTCGGCAACCTTTCAGAATCCATGAGGAAAGGCATCATCACCCTCAGCTACAAGCGGAAGGGGGAGAGGGTGGAAATCAGAAATTGGCGGCCCATGTCACTACTTAATGTTGACTACAAGATTCTGTCCAAAGTCATCGCCAGTCGGATCAAGTCTGCTCTGGAGTTGGTGATTCACCCCGATCAGACCTATACTGTAGCCGGCAGGAAGATCTCTGATAGTCTCGCGCTATTCAGGGATACGATCGCCTATGTACGGGACAGGAGGGTGGACACCTGCCTCATCAGCTTGGACCAATAGAAGGCTATTGACAGGATATCACACACATACATGATGGACGTGGTCTCCAAAATGGGGTTTGGGGAGGGAATCCGCAATTGGATCCAACTGCTCTATACAAACATCAGTAGCATAGTCTCAATCAATGGGTGGAAATCAGAAAGTTTCCCGATCCAGTCTGGAGTCAGGCAGGGCTCTCCTCTCCCCTGTCTTATTTGTTTGCCGTTTCGAACCTTTTGCTGAGTCCATTAGGAAGGATGCAAGCATAAGAGTAGTGACAATCCCAGACAGCAGAGGCACTCAGATCAAAACCTCCCTATACATGGACGACGTCACCTTCTTCTGCTCGGATCCACCATCCGCGACCAGTTTGAACTGGCCTTGGGAGCCAAAGTAAATCGCAGCAAGAGCGAGGCCATGATCTTTGGAAACTGGGCTAACTGATCCTTTGTCCCCTCCACCATCAGGTCAGATTACCTGAAGATGCTGGGAATATGATTTGGAAGGGCTGGGGCTGTGCACCAAAACGTGGAAGGAGCGAGTTGCCATGGTACACCATAAACTGAGCATGTGGGAGGAGTGTTCTCTCTCCATTGTGGATAAGAACCTAGTCATCAGGTGCAAGCCGCTCATGTTGTTGCTGTATGTGGTGCAGGTCTGGCCCATACCCAACTCCTGTGCCGTGGCAGTCACCCGAGCCATTTTCCGCTTCATCTGGAGATCCAAAATGGACTGGGTCCAGAGGGACACGATGTTCAAACCTCTGGATAAAGGGGGAAAAAACTTACCCAATGTCGCCCTCATCCTGATGGCCACCTTTGTCTGCGGCTGCATCAAGCTGTGCGTAGAAACCCAGTACGCAAACACTGAGTGTCACTAGGTGCTGAGGTTCTATCTGTCCCCGGTGTTGCGAAGGATCGGTCTGATCACATTGCCGCGGAACACTCCATCCAGTTGGACCGTGCCGTACCACCTATCCTTCGTGGAAAAGTTTGCACAGAAAAACACCTTTGACCACAAATCCATCAGGCAGCGGTCTGCACGGAATGTCCTCAAGGCCCTACGAGAAAAGGAGATGGTGGATCCTGTCGGATGGTTCCCCGAGCAGACTGCCAAAGTCATTTGGGAGAATGCCTCAACGCCAGAACTTTCAAAAAAGCACCAAGATGTAGCTTGGCTGGTGGTGAGAAGGGCCCTCCCCATCAGGTCCTTTCTGCACGCCCGAAATCTCACTGCCTCTGCATGCTGCCCTCGAGGTGGCTGTGGTGGGGAAGAGACTGTTGCCCACCTCCTTCTAGAATGTGCCTTTGCAAAGCAGGTGTGGAAAGAGATGTGGTGGTTTTTGTCGAGGTTCATCCCGAGCAGCTCTGTAACACAGGAGCCTGTGCTCTATGGGCTGTTCCCAGGGACATACACCGAGATAAATATCAACTGCTGCTGGAGGATCATCAACTTGGTGAAAGACTCACTTTGGACTGTCCGAAACTTGCTGGTCTTCCAGCGCAAAGAGTTGTCCACGACCGAGTGTTGCAGACTGGCACATTCCAATGTCCAGGACTACGTGCTGTGGGACACACTAAAACTTGGGGCAGCCACCACAATGGCTCAATGGAGAAAGACCACTGTGTAAGGTCCTCCCGCCATAAAGAACCGAGGGGCTGGAACCTGTGTAAAACCCCTTGGACAGTATGCACCAAAATATGGTTTTGCTGTGTAGTGCAAATGTACATTGCATATAAAATGGAATGGAAAGGGTGTGAGGCAACACAGTGAAGAAAACTGATTTCTTTTGCACTTTCTGGAATGTCAACGTGGAACTGTTTTGTAATGTATTTTTTTAACAGATTTTTATGAATAAAGTTTATTTTTGGAAAAAAAGGCATCCATCTGAGACAACAGATAGGGTCTGTGTTGAATGTTTCATCTGAAAGCAACTCCAACAATGCAACACTTCTTTAGTACTGCACTAAAGTATCAAACTTGATTAATACGTCATTCCCTTACCTTTTGGGATTGACGAGGGAACACAATTTTGTACACCCTGTAATAACAGTGAATCAAAATGGAACCTTGCCAGCCAGATACCTTCCCTTGTACTACTACTCATAGTTCATCCACTATGATCAGACTGAGTCAACATAGTTTTAGGAAAGTAAAATCGTGTTTGGCAAATTCATTAGCAATTTTTTGTGGATATAACTACTAAGGTAAATAAAACGGAGCCAGTAAATATAGAATATTTGGATTTCCAAAAGGCATTCAACAAAGTGCCACATAAAAGGTTATACACAGGATAAGGGCACATGGAGTTGGGAATAATATATTTGCATGGCTTGAGGACAGGTTAACGGACAGGAAGCAGAGAATAAGGATAAACAGGACATTTTTGAGTTGGCAAGCTGTCACTAGTGGAATGCTGCAAGAATCAGTGCCAGCACCTCAGCTATTTACAATCTATATTCACGACTTAGATGACAAGTAATGTATCCAAGTTTGCTGACAATACAAAGCTCAGTGGGAATTTAAACTCTGAGAGAAATAGCACCATCTTTTGGCCATTTGTGTGTATTTATGTGTATTAAACCAATCTCTTTTCCACCTCCATGTTGTGCACCTGAGTGATGTTTTGTCAGCAAAGATGTGACAGTTTGGTGACGAGGATGAGATACTGGATTCCCTAGCTGAAAAATTTTGGGTTGGTGGAGTTTCCAACTAACCAACTGAGGAATTTGAGTGTTCTTTGTTTGAGAAAAAGGCCTAAAAATCCGGTCAAAAAAAAACTGGGTTGTACACGTAGGTGGACTGATCTCCCAAGATGGCTGTTCCTACGTGAATTATCGGACAACTGGGGCAGTACAGCCTTGACCGAGAGTCTCTCGGTGTGTATATGGAGCGGCTAGAGATATTTTTCACTGCTGACAATATCCTCGAGGATCTTGATAATGGAGTTGTCAACCAAGCAGTGTAGGAAAGGAAAAGGATGATATTTCTGACTGAAGCAGGCCTGGAAGTTATGAGACGCTCAAAAATTTGCTCTTCCCAGAAAAGCCAAAGGGCATGCTGCTGAAGGATATTTTGATTAAGCTTGAGCAGGGCTACAATCCCAAAACTTACAACATTGCATAAAGCTATTGTTTTGGAACAAGGAATCAGCTGCCCAACAAGAACTTCAGGGAGTTTCTTGTTGCCTTGAAAAAGCTGTAAGTTCATTGTAATTTTGGAGAATTTCAAGAGAGAGCATTGCGTGACAGATTTGTTTGCAGCTTAAAAAGTGAGCACATTCGCAGTAAGTTGATGACATTGCCAAAGTTGACTTTTGACATAGCTTGTCTAACAGCATTGTCCATGGACATGGCTGAATATTACTGTAATGTGTTCTTTGTGTTGTCTGTTGCAACATAACTGAGATGTGTGGAGTCCAGTTATGCTGAAGATCTCAAACAGGTTTATTACAGCCAACAAATATATACAGTACAGAGCAAATCATTTACAGAACCTTATTCTAGGTGTTACAGTTGCAGAGTGACTAAGGCTTGTAGTCACATGACTCTGTCCTGGTACTTTGCTCATTGGCATACTAAGATCTGAAAGGGATATCACTCTTCAAGGCAATCAGACAATATCCCCCTTCTTTCCAAAGATAAGTCTCATATGCCACAAGTAAAAATACATAAAATTAGATCACATCAAAACTAGTTATACAGTATATAGATTATAAAATTTACAAATATAGAAGCTTAAGAGTACATATATCATTTTGATGGTTTGCCAACCCTTCCAGATCAGCTTATGGTATAACCTTCTGAGGATATGGATTTCACCCTTGGCTGTTTTGGGTTTGCAGGCATGTTATCGATATATTGGTTGTTGTTCTCCTGTTCCATCATACCCTCATCATCGGAGAGTGTTCTTTCGAGTCCGCTGTGCACAATTGGAATATTGCACACTTCTCTTAATTGGCTTCGGTTCCTTCTCAACACTGCTCCGCTAGATGTTGTGATGTTGTAATCTCATAGCACCTAGCCTCACTGCATATTTTGTATACCTCTGTGGATAACCACGTTCTCATTGTGGGATGTATGACCCTGACCTTTTGTCCTACATGTAGCTGAAATAGTTCCGCCCCTGTGTATCGGTCATGCACCATCTTCATTCTTCCTTGTTTTTCAAGCAGTATCTCCTGCATCTCAGAGAATTTGGAAAGATGATGGCTTGGCAGAATCGTTCACACTTGTCTGTCAAACATGATCTCTGCTGGTGATGGTAAGCCCATATCCATAGGTGGAGCTCTGAGGTGGAGCATGGCAACATGGAAATCTTGTTTCATCGTCCTACACTTCAGGATAAGTGCTTTGACTGTGCGGACCATTCACTCAGCAAGACCATTAAATCTAGGGTAATGTGTTGAGGACGTCACATGGTTTACACCCCATTTGGCGCACATATCCCTGAAAGGTTTGCCCGTATACTGTGGCCCTTTGTCAGAAATGATTTCTTCAGGTGCACTGAATAGACTGAATATGGCACTCAATGTGTCTGCAACAACCGCGCCTGAAGTGTCTTTTACCTATCTGACAATTGGAAATTTAGAAAAATAATCAGTAACTAAGATAAAGTCATTTCCATTAATGGAAAATGGGTCAGTGGCGATTTTGGACCAACGGACTGATGGAATCTCATGAGGGAGTAGAGGTTCTTTGCATTGTTGTGGCTGGTGGCTCTGGCATGACTCGCACATCCTCACTAACCTTTCGATGTCACTGTTTATCCATGGCCAATAAACAGTGTCTTGTGCCAGTCATATTGTCCACACTATGCCCATAAGGCCTTGATGAAGTTGTGACAAGATGTCCTGTTGGAGAGCTTTGGGCACAATCACAATATCTTCCAAATGGTGGCCTGAAGATGGTAACCTCTTGAGATTCCTTACCTAGGTGTACCGACCAATATCCATATTTAGCATCTAACTTGGAGAAGAATTTGGCTCCTGTGAACTTGGGTTTCAATTCCTCTAATGTCGGAATCTTGTGGGGGCATCTCTTTAGGGAGAGGTTTAGATGCCTAGGATTTAGACATACCGTGATTGCTCCATCCTTCTTCAGTGCACATGTAATTGAGCTGCACCAGTCTATCTGATGCACATAAAAGATGAACGCATTGCATTCCATGTCATCTAACTCGTGCTTAAGCTTTTCTTGTATGTGCATGCTGCATTTTCTGGGAGAGTCGATTGATGGAATTGCATCCTCTCTGAAGTGCAGTATGGTATCGCCTTTGAAATCCCCTATGGCATCGAACCTGTCCGGGTGCATTTATTGTAGGTCGTGGACTGACTCAATGCGGGTACCCTTGGTCTCTTCTGCTATAATGGGTACCTTGGTGGCCTCGTGGATGGTCATGATGTTGAGGTCCTTACATGCTGGTAGTCCTGCCACTGCTGGTAGGGTCGTGTCTACCAGATTAAATATTTGTGGTTTCCATGCCAACTTGCCTTAGCAGCATTGCATTGTTAGTGTACCACTGCAAGGGTGACCCATTATATGCAGATAACTTTGCAGTTGTCAGTTGTATCATTGATTTCCAATGATTCCAGTACATATCTTCAGGATTTGGACTGGTAGGATATTTGCACTAGCCCTGGTGTCAGTTTTAACCCTGAGTGTGTGTTTGCCAACTTTCTTTGGGCATGTGGTGTTAGTGATAGCAAAAGCTTCCAGTTGTTTGTCTTCATCAACATGATGTGTCAGGTTCACAATATGGAACACCTGCTTGTCTTTTAGCTGAGAATTGCTTCTCTCTGAGCCTCGCCTCAGGTCTGTTTCACTGTGGACTTGTGTATCGGCTCGCGTTTATGCAGGTCTCTGGTGCTTTCCTTGCTGCTGTTGCCATGTTGCTGCGCCTGTCTCCTGTTTGTTTTTGTCCTACTGTGATTTCTGGCTGCGTCTTTGGAGCCAGATTTAGTGCATAGGCGGACCCAGTGTCCTTTTGCTCTGCATGCCTTACACAGGTCTTGAAATGCAGAACAGTTTTGCAGTGAGTGGAACAAACCACACAGCTTGCTTGCTCTTTTCAACCTGGTTATCATGCTGATGTTGTTGGCTGAACCTGGTGCTTGCAGATGCTTTTGTCCAGCTACAATGGCTTTGTATTTCCTTCCATCTTCCAGCAGATCCTTCTGAAACACTTCAATGCGTGTTGAGACAATCACCAGCTCCATAAGTCGCTCATGGCATTTACTGATGAACTGGTCTATTAAATCCTGTGGTCATTGCCTGTAGGAACTGTAGGAATTGTAACATTCACTTGTAACCAGAGCTGATCTTCTAGCACTCTCCATATCTTTGTGGGATCTTGCTGGTCCTCTTCCGATAAGCCAAATGTATAGATTCTATATAATCCCTCATTTCCAACTGCCATCAATATTTTACAGCCTGTTTTCTGGGTCTGCAATTACTTGGTCTGTGAAGCATAACTGCGTTTTTTGCTTAACAAGTTTGAACTCGGATAGGATATCCATTTAAGGGTACAAGACTAACGTATAAGTTCAGAGAAATGCAAGGCTAGTTCATTGCAGGTCACATCCAGCAGCCTATGCTTTCAGAGAGAAGGCAGAGCAAGAACTGAAAAGATTTGAGACTGAGAACATTGGCCAGAATTTTACAGCCCCTCACCCAAGCAGGCTGGTGGCAGTGGCAGGGGTGGTGTACGTAAAAATGAGTGGGAGGCAGGGGGGTGCCGTTCCCAATGCATTCCCGCCCCCGCTGCAATTTTATGCGGGGCGGAGGCGACGAGAAATGGCCCGCCCGCCCCAGGCCAATCAAGACCCTTAAGTGGCAATTAACTACCACTTAAGGGCCTCCTTCCACCGCCGCTAGTATCTTACCAGCAGTGGCCGGGCACCAAACGCCTCCAGAACACTGCCAGGTAAACCTGGTGGCCTTTTTGCAGGCTGGAGGGGGGTCCCTCATAATCAGGCACCCTGTACCCCATAGAGGGCCCCTCCCATGGGCCAACCGCCCCCACCGGACAACATTACCCCCACCCCCACTCCTAAGCAACGCCCCTTTGCCTCGCTGCCGCCTGGCCGATTATCCCCAGCGTGGCCCCAAAAACTTACCTTGGTTCCAGGGCCATCTTCCCTCTTGCTTCAGTTGGCTGGGTGCAGTCCCAGCAGTGGCCACCGCTCCTAATGGTGATGCTGGGACTGAGAGCACTTCTGCCTCATGGAGGTGGAAGTCCCACCCAAAGCCAATTAAGGGCCTGGGGAGCAAAAGATCCCGGCGTGGCTCTCTAGGCCCAACGAAGACAGGCTCACCCCTGACTTTTCAGCTGGTTGGTGGGGCCTCCCGCTAACGAAAATTTCCAGCCATTATCTCTAAGGTAGAACAGAGTAATTGGGCTACTCCCATAATGGTAGTACCAAAGTCAGATAGTAGTGGAAGAATATGTGGTGTTAAGGTAACCATAAATCAGGTACTTGAATGTATTCCACCTGGTACTTTTCCAAACATGGAGGATTTGTTCACAATGTTGACAGGAGATAGATTTTTTCAAAGTGAGACCTGACAAATGCCTATCTGCAACTTGAGTTAGAGGGTGAGTCTAAGTCCTACTTGACTATTAAAGCACCCATGGATCTACTTCAGTTTCACAGGCTGCTATTTGGTGTTTCTTCGGCCCCCAGAATGTTCCGAGGGGTGATGAGCCACATTTTGCAAGGAATTGAGGGAGTAATGTGCTATTTGTATGACATACTTATTTTAGCTCCAAACAAGCAGATCGATGATGACAGACTGAAAGAGGTGCTCCAACGTTTGGAAAAACATGGAGTTTGGGTGAAGGCACACATATGTGAAATGTTTCAAAACTCTGTGGAGTACTTGGGTCACAAGGCAGACAAGGATGGGTTACATCCTACCAAGAGCAAGGTTCAAGCAATGCCACACCCTAAGATCATCTCTGAACTCAGATCTTTTTTGGGCCTCGTGAATTGCTACAGTAAATTCATACTAGATTTGGCAACATTATTGCATTCATTGAATGAACTCTTGAGGAAAGCAATTCCATGGAATTGGACAAAGGACTGTGACAAGTGGTACGACTGAGGCGGGAGGAGTGCACTGTCAATTCAGTCCCACTTCTCCTTCGGTCATAACATATCAATAAATGTTCCCACTTACCAAAACAGTCAACTAGGTACACTATTTGTCCCCACAATAAAGCACACCAACCAAGTTTCTTTAATAAACAACAAAATTATCCGTTTATTATAAACCAAGTCTGAACCAATAATGAAGTAAATATATACGCAAATTGAAATATTAAAGCCCCTTATTTTGAAATCCTAGCCCTCACATACTCACACTCACATACACAACCAGTTAACCGGGGGACAAAAAATGGATTTTTGTTTACAGCTGTAACAAAGAAATAGAATGGATTAAAAAAAAACTTAGACTGCAGAGGAATAGATATGGAAGTCCTTTGTTTTGCCGAACTGTCCCAAAGTCGAATATGTGGCTGCCACTAGGACTCTTTCCAGGCGATGTTGGTGAAAAGTCTGCTTGGGTAGGTCTTCAAAGAAATTCAGCTGTAGAAGGATTCACATAGGTCTTAAAGCAAGTGTGCAGCAATAAAGGTTTTGGGTCTCACACTTTCGATGCAAAGTCCTTTTAAAGATGCAAGGTTTCTGCAAACAATTAGGATATCTTCAAAATACAGGGAGCAACAGTACAACTTCACACAGGCTTTTGCTTTTCAAGAGTAGGGATTCTTCAAAGAGAGGCAACAGTACTCTGGATTTTCATCTTCTCCTAGCATTCAATACGCAGATCTACAACTGCCTCTTTAGTCCAAAACCCAGCTGGCTTTTAATAGTTGTGATGAAAACCCCACATGCCAAATGGAAGATATTCATTTCCTCGTGTGGAACTTGGGCTGAGACTTTTATTACAATTAACTTTTTCAAACAGAAAAGCTAGCAGCCAAGATGATGGCCATGACAATTTGCACATGAATTATCAACAGAGCAGACCAGAGACAAACATAATTGACTCAGCCTGGCCAGAACAATGGTGTGCTCTGTGATTCAATTATCTGAAATAGCCTTGTCAACATGTGATCATCAAAAGCCAGTGACACCCATTGACTTTGATAGAGCCAACCACCCCCACCCCCCACTCCCCACCAGCGCCAAGTATGTTTGGACAGCCTGAGGGGAGAACATTGAATTTCAGAGGAACTGCATTAAAACACAAAGAGGTGATCATGTCATGGGACCGCTTGTGCAACTCTGGAGATTGTGAATTGTGACCCAGAAGACAGACTATAACTGAGATACAGCAAGGGAACATCTCTCTCTCCCCTCTCCCTCTCTCCAGTAAAGTCCCAGAGAAGCCTCGGCTGCAACTTCTAAGCCTCAAACCTACAGCCAGCAACTAGGGGACATGGATCAAGCCCCTTTCTGCCTTCTGGAACCTGAGAAGCAAGCCCGAACGGTGCACATGGCCGAGTGAGGACTTCAGGACTACAATTTCAGCTAAGAATTCCAGAACTGAGATTCAGAATTTAAATTCCATTTATTACAGACTCGACTCCAACCTCCCAACTCTGTTTTTCCTTCTGAAATCTATTTGTATGTGTGTGTGTGGTTCTTGTGTGAATGTGGGGCGTGGTTGCATAGCATATTTTAGCAATTTTAACTGGTTTAGAGTGATAAGGTTAATAAACTTACATCTTTCTTGTTCACTCAAGAAAACCTATCTGATTGGTTCATTTGCAAATATATTAGAGGATAGGAGCAAGTGCTCACTGAGGTGATAAGTTAAAACACTGTGTTAAAAATATAAACCCTGTTGCGGTCAAACCAGAGAAGGGGCGAAAGGGGAGCCTGAGACCCCCTCCTCACCTGGTTGTAACACAGTTCAAAATGAAACTAAACTTTTTCTAGGCAAGTCCCATGATAATCATAAATCCTGTCTTGTCACAGCACAAACCACCCCCACACCACCACCCCCCCCCACACCCCACACTTTGTTTACTTGAAATAATGTGCTTTCCAGTAAAAACTTGTTTACTGGTTAACCTTTTGTTGAACTTCCTTTAAAAAAAACCCCCAAAGTTCAGCCTGTTCAGTTTTAAATTATAGATTCCAGATGAATCAGTGTCCACAATCCAACTATGATTTCTTAAAACATATTTTACACAGAAAAACAGAAGCACTCACGTAACACAAGGCATTCAAATTGTGTAAAAGTCAGCTTGTAGAATGTATGATGCTTGTACATTATAATGTGTCCAAAAAGCTTAAGCTACTGTGGAATACCCCTCCATAGAGTAGGTGCTGTGATCTGTCATGTTTTGGATAATAGTGAGGAGAGGTTGCTTGCATTTGCCTCTCGCACCCTCAGTGCCAGTGAGCAAAATTATGCTCAGATAGAATGTGAAGCATTGTCCTTGATATTTATAGTAAGAAGATTTCATAAGTACTTGTATGTTAGTACTTTCATGATCATTTCTGACCGTAAGCCACTGATGGCTCTTGTGAATCCAAAGTCTCCAGTACCCACTTTGTCTGCAGCTTGAATGCAGAGATGGGCTTTAATTTTGTCTGCTTATAAGTAAAACATTAAATACAGACGATTGGAAGATCATTGTAATGCCAAGACTGCCCCATCAGAGGTAGAGCCCAACAAGAAAGATGTATTTTTTTTCCGTATATAGATGAGTTGCCAGTCACAGCAGAAGACATTGGTAGAACAACTTGTAGGGACTGCGTTTTGGCAAGGGTGTATGACTGTATCGCAAATGGGTGACCAACACAGATACTGGATTTAGAAATCAGGCCATTTTTTTATGAGCAAGAATGAGTTATTTGCTGAAAAAGGTTGTGTTTTTTGGGGAGCTAGGGTTGTAATCCCCTAAAAAGTACAGATCACAGTTGCTATGTGAATTTCTTGATCAACATTAAGGGATATGCTTGACAAAAAGTCTAGCAAGGAGCTATCTTTCATGGCCAGAGTGTTACGACCAAGGTGGGAGGAGTGCACTGTTAATTCAGTCCCACTTCTCCACAGGTCACAGCATTTAAATAAATGTTCCCACTTACTGAAACAGCCAATTAGATACTCTATTTGTCCCCAGAATAAATCACACCAACCAGGTTTCTTTAATCAACAACAAAAATGAACTGTTTATTTATTATAAAAGCAATTCTTAACCAATAATGAAGTAAATCTATATACAAATTGAGATATTAAAGCTCCTCATTTTCCCTAGCCCTCATGTACACACACATACATCCAGAAGAACTGGTTAACTGGGGGAAAAAAGGATTTTTGTTTACAGCTGTTTCATAGGAATGAAAGGAATAAAAAAAAACTTTGTCATGATCTGGAAGAGGTTCTTTGGTTTGGTGAGGTGTCCCAAAGTCGAATAGTTGGATACCAGTCAAAGTCTTTCCAGGTGAGGTTGATGAACAGTCTGTGATGGGTAGGCATTCAAAGAACTTCAACAGTAGAAGGTTTCACCTAGGTCTTCCATCAGGTGTGCAGCAACAAGGATCTTCTTAGGTCTTACAGCAGCAGTATAGTGGTAAATGATTTCTTCCAAAATTCAGGATTTCTTAAACCCAGGAGGCAACAGTACAGCTTGATTCTGGGATTCTTTAGAGACAGGAGGCAATAGGAATCTGCCACATTTGAAATACAGGGTTTCTACTCAGAGATGCAGGATTCCTTAATAGAGGGGTCTTCTCCTGATCTCCAGGCAGGTCAAAATCAAATTTCAAATGCCTGCTTTGTGTCGAAACTCATTGGCTTTTAAAGGTCCAAGCTGAAACCAAAACCTTCCTGAAACAGGTCACATGCCCAGTCATAAATTCTCTCTTGTAGGGGTAGCTCTGAGGTCAACCCCCTGCTGGTTTCCTTGAAATTACCTGCATTCCAGTCCTTGTTTACCAGTTCAGCTTTAGTTGAACTTCCTTTCAAAACATCCATAATATTCAACGATTTGCAGGTGTCTCAATGTCCACTGAAATCCTTTTTCAGTTTTTAAAAACACAGAATCCTAAGTTTTAATACAAAGAAATCCTCGTAACAAGAGTTAGATAAGGACATCGAAAAGACAGTGAAACAGGATAGTGCATGTCAAGCAGCAGAAAAGAAGCACCATTGGTACCTTTGCAGCCATGGCCAGCTAGAGTGTGGCAGAGGCTGCACATAGATTTCACAGAATTTGAAGGACAACAGCTATTCCATTGTGTTAGATAGCCATTTGAAGTGGGTTGAGGGGTTTCCAATGAATTGAATAAATACTAGCAAAACTCGAGACATTTTGCATAGCTTGTTTGCTGTTTATGGGTTCCCAGAGGAAATTGTGCCCAACAACAAACCTCAGTTTTGTTCAGAGGCATTGGCATAATTTATAAGAACGAACGGTGCAAAACACACCATATCATCCTGCTTCCAATGGAGCAGCAGAGCGCACCGTGCAAATATGTCAAGCAAATGCTACATTCAGATCTGAAGAAACATCAGTTTTCATTGGATCACCGACTGGCGAACTTTCTGTTTACCTATCGTAACACTCCTCACACTACCACCGGCAGAATGTCAGCTGAACTGTTCCTTAGAAGATAGCCCGCCTTCTTGATTGTGCCTTTCTCTAGAAGAATTTTTAACAGGAGCCTGATGAATGGATGGGGATACGCACCAATGATGAGACTCATTGATTATTTTAATGCACTGGAATTAGTTTTTAACATATATTTTAATCAAGTTAGACTTTTTGTGATAGGGTAATTTTTTTTCTTTTTATTGTTGTTATTCAGATGTAATTTTAATGAATGAGCAATCTACCTGAAATGAATTTCTGTATGGACAGTAAACTAAAATTGAACTGAATCAAACAAGATTTTCATTGCTAAAGCCACATTTAGCACAGTCAGTAGAATAGAAACCATCAAGACAGAAAGAGAGCTATGATCGGGGTAGAGTGAGAGAAAGAGGTCTGAGGTTGACCAAAGGTTAGAGTGAAAAATCATCATCACACGTGGTTGAATTAGCTACCAGGAAGAGTTGTGAAAATATATGGTCCTTACACAGTTTTGGTCAAGATGTTTGGTATTGGAAAGGTTAGGTTTGTACATATCATTCATGTTTTGCCTTCTGAGGTTCACGATAAAGAAAGAGGTTGGAAAGAATCAAATGAGTTTGATGAATCAGATAGTTTGGATATGAGTTGAATACAAATAGTTACTCCAAAACAAGTCATGGCAGAAACTCTCTTTGGCCTCTTTATCTCGAGAGACAATGGGTAAGCGCCTGGAGGTGGTTAGTGGTGTGTGGAGCAGTGCCTGGAGTGGCTATAAAGGCCAATTCTAGAGTGACAGGCTCTTCCACAGGTGTTGCAGAAAAATTTGTTTGTCGAGGCTGTTACACAGTTGGCTCTCCCCTTGCGCCTCTGTCTTTTTTCCTGCCAACTGCTAAGTCTCTTCGACTCGCCACACTTTAGCCCCGCCTTTATGGCTGCCCGCCAGCTCTGGCAAATGCTGGCAACTGACTCCCACGACTTGTGATCAATGTCACACGATTTCATGTCGCGTTTGCAGACGTCTTTAAAGCGGAGATATGGACGGCCGGTGGGTCTGATACCAGTGGCGAGCTCACTGTACAATATGTCTTTGGGGGTCCTGCCATCTTCCATGCGGCTCACATGGCCAAGCCATCTCAAGTGCCGCTGACTCAGTAGTGTGTATAAGCTGGGGATGTTGGCCGCCTCGAGGACTTCTGTGTTGGAGATACGGTCCTGCCACCTGATGCCAAGTATTCCCTGGAGGCAGCGAAGATGGAATGAATTGAGACGTCGCTCTTGGCTGACATACGTTGTCCAGGCCTCGCTGCCAGAGAGCAAGGTACTGAGGACTTGATACACTTGGACTTTTGTGTTCCGTGTCAGTGCGCCATTTTACCACACTTTCTTAGCCAGTCTGGACATAGCAGTGGAAGCCTTTCCCATGCGCTTGTTGATTTCTGCACCTAGAGACAGGTTACTGGTGATAGCTGAGCCTAGGTAGGTGAACTCTTGAACCACTTCCAGAGCGTGGTCACCAATATTGATGGATGGAGCATTTCTGACGTCCTGTCCCATGATGTTCATTTTCTTGAGGCTGATGGTTAGGCCAAATTCATTGCAGGCAGCCGTAAACCTGTCGATGAGACTCTGCAGGCACTCTTCAGTGTGAGATGTTAAAGCAGCATCGTCAGCAAAGAGGAGTTCCCTGATGAGGACTTTCTGTACTTTGGACTTTGCTCTTAGACGGGCAAGGTTGAACAACCTGCCCCCTGATCTTGTGTGGAGGAAAATTCCTTCTTCAGAAGACTTGAACGCATGTGAAAGCAGCAGGGAGAAGAAAATCCCAAAAAGTGTGAGTGCGAGAACACAGCCCTGTTTCACGCCACTCAGGATAGGAAAAGGGTCTGATGAAGAGCCACCATGTTGAACTGTGCCTTTCATATTGTCATGGAATGAGGTGATGATACTTAGTAGCTTTGGTGGACATCCAATCTTTTCTAGTAGTCTGAAGAGACCACATCTGCTGATGAGGTCAAAGGCTTTGGTGAGATCAATGAAAGCAATGTAGAGGGGCATTTGTTGTTCGCGGCATTTCTCCTGTATCTGACGAAGGGAGAACAGCATGTCAACAGTTGATCTCTCTGCACGAAAGCCACACTGTGCCTTAGGGTAGACGCAACTAGTGCAATAGAAAGTCAGAGTTCAGATCCAAATCAGAGTCAGACAAACATGTCTGATGAAGTGTAAATTTCAAGTTCTGAAGAAGGGTCACTGACCCGAAACGTTAACTCTGCTTCTCTTTCCACAGATGCTGCCAGACCTGCTGAGTGGTTCCAGCATTTCTTGTTTTTATTTCAGATTTCCAGCATCTGCAGTATTTTGCTTTTATTTATGTAAATTTTAATTGTAGGTCAAGATCAAAATCAGCCTTTCTTGGAGAAAACTTCTCCTCAAACTCTGTCCAAGATGGATCAGGAAAGGAGGTATCCTCTTGGGAATAGGAAACCAGTGGTTATGTTTGATTTGTGAATAAAGGAAAATGAAGAAATGTATTAGGATTGTGTGGAAATCAAACATATTGTTGATGAACACATTGTGTATGGAAAGCAAAACAGAGACAAATGAAACAGTTATACACTGAAATTATTGTCATTTTTCAAATCTTGACCAGTTGTATTGTAACTTTTTCATTGAGGGAGGAGTGTAATAGTGCCATCTTGTGGCCATTCATGTGTATTTATGCATATATTAAACCAGATTAAACCAGTCTCTTTCCCACTTCCATATTGTACACCCAAGTGATGTTTTGCCACAAAGAGACATGACAGTGAGAGTGATGAGAAGGTGCTGCAAAAAGATATAGACAGGCTAAGCGACTGGGCGACAAGGCAGCAGATGGAATATAATGTGGGAAAGTGGTAGTGTAACTGTGGTACTAATAGAAAAGGAGAATATTTTTTAAAAGGTGTGGAACTTTTAAATGATAATGTTGAGAATGACGTGGGTGTTCTCATACAAGGAATGCAAAAACTTAGCATGCAGGTACAGCAAGCAATCTTTTTTTTATTCGTTCATAGGATGTGGGCATTGCTGGCTAGGCCAACATTTATTGCCCATCCCTAACTGCCTTTGAGAAGGTGGTGGTGAGCTGCCTTCTTGAACCGCTGCAGTCCATGTGAGGTAGGTACACCCACAGTGCTGTTAGGAAGGGAGTCCCAGGAATTTGACCCAGCGACAGTCAAGGAACGGCGATGTAGTTCCAAGTCAGGATGGTGTGTGGCTTGGAGGGGAACTTGCAGGTGGTGGTGTTCCCATGTATTTGCTGCCCTTGTCCTTCTAGGTGATAGAGGTCACGGGTTTGGAAGGTGCTGTCTAAGTAGCCTTGGTGCGTTGCTGCAGTGCATCTTGTAGAGAGTACCCACTGCTGCCACTATGTGTCGGTGGTGGAGGGAGTGAATGTTTGTGGATGGGATGCCAATCAAGCGGGCTGCTTTGTCCTGGATGGTGTCACGCTTCTTGAGTGTTGTTGGAGCTGCACCCATCCAGGCAAGTGGAGAGTATTCCATCACACTCCTGACTTGTGCCTTGTAGATAGTGGACAAGCATTGGGGTGTCAGGAGTTGAGTTACTCACCACAGGAATCCTAGCCTCTGACCTGCTCTTGTAGCCATAGTATTTACATGACGACTCCAGTTCAGTTTCTGGTTAATGGTAAACCCCAGGATGTTGATAGAATTAGGAAGGCAAATGACAGGTTGGCCTTTTTTTGCAAGGGGACTGGAGTACAAGAACAATGAAGTCTTGCTACAGTTGTATAGGGCTTTGTTGAGACCGTACCTGGGGTAATATGCACATTTTTGGTCTCCATATCTAGGGAAGGATATACTTGCCTTAAAGGTGGTACAATGAAGGTTCACTAGATTAGTTCCTGGGATGAGTGTGTTGTCCTGTGATGAGAGGCTGAGTAAATTGGGCCTATGCTCTCTAGATTTAAGAACGAGAGGTACCTCATTGAAATATACAAGATTCTGAAGAGGCTTGATAGAGTAGACACTGAGAGGTAATTTTCCCTGGCTGCGGAATCTAACACTGGGGCGCTGTCTCAGGATAAGGGCTCAGTCATTTAGTACTGAGATGAGGAGAAATTTCTTCACTCAGAGGGTTGTGAATCTGTAATTCTCTACCCCAGAGGATAGTGGATCTTCTATCGTTGAGTATATTCAAGGCTGAGAAAGACAGATGTTTGATCTCTCAGGGAATCAAGAGGTAAGGGGTATAGGCAGGAAAGTGGAGTTGAGGCAGAAGATCAGTCATTACTGTATTGAATGACGGAGCAGGCTTGAGGGACCATATGATCAACTCCTGCTCCTATTTCTTATGTTCCTATGTTCAATCATTTACAAATCTATTTTAATACGTTCCCATCTATCCAAAGGATTTGAACCTTATGTGGGACATTGGCAAGTGCCTTCATGACCCTCAAGATAACTGGTACTTGTCGTGTTTGATTGATCTGGGTTTGATTGGAGGTATTAGTCTGCCCACTTATCTGTGTTCACTGTGTTTGATTGCTTAAGCCTATGGGTGGAGCTGAAGAGTTAAAAGTGAAACTAAAATACACAGCTTGGATCTTGGACAGAAAACACACTGCCTATTCTGAGGAGATAGGTACTGAAATCATGTAAGAACTAATATAGTTTAATGTGCTGTAAATAATCCAGTTGGTGATTTAATACAAGTGTGATATCTGCATTGCTCTGAGATAAATCAGATATACATAACATATCCAGCAACCCGTCATAAACATCACAAAAATGTGGTGATGAGGATGATTCAACAAAATCTAATGTTATTAGCTCCAGAACCTTTTCTTCTGACGCCAGGAAATCCTCCCTTGTGCTGGAAGCAATGGATTTCAGGGTTGAAGACCTACTTGCTCGTTACAGGGATGGATAGCCCAGATATAGCAGTAAACCGTAAGAGAGCAATACCCATACATTGACTCGGCGCAAAAGGCAAACGAGTCTTCGCGCAGCTCACAGAAGATACGTCTACGTTTGATATGACGTTATTGCTCTCGAAAAATACTTCGGGCCGAAGAAAAGTGTGATTATACAATGATATGCATTCCGCCAGAGACCCCAGGGACATGGTGAGCCCATTAAACGATACATGACAGCACTGCAGAAATTAGCAGCTACATGTGAATTTGTAACACTAACTAATGAACTAATTTGTGACCAATTAATTGAAAAGACTTCAATTCCATGAATTAGGGAACATCTTCTCATGGAGGAGGATGATTTAACCCTGGAAAAAGCCACAACCTTAGCAGTCCAGATCGAATCTGCCATGTCAGATTTGAAGAGGCTACATACACATGCACCCTTAGACTCAGGCATGCAGACATAGCTTGCCCAACCAGCTTCAGTGCAAGGGTTAAGGCCAAGAAGACTTCAGCAACCTCATCAAAATGTGCCCCATCATGGGCAGTTACCTTCAAAATTGTGGAAATGTTCATCGAGTAACAATGCCATGTCCAGATAGAGGGAAAAAGTGTAACTCATGTTCAAAGTAGAACCATGTGTAGGTCAAAGAAAAAGACTTGCTTGGTTCGACATGTGAAGGAGTCTGTTCCTGAGAGTGAGGTACAAAATGTATTTACCATCACAAAAAGTAAAGCACCAGGTCACTTTTAAGTTTGCTCAGTCAAGATCGTAGGCATCTCAGTGTCACTTCTTATCGATGTTGGCATGAAAGTATCTATTTTGAGTGACAAACTCTACCATCAGTATTTATCACAATTCTCTCTCACTCCTGCAACAGACACTCTTCGAGTTTATGACGACTCTATCATTCCAGTTTCGGGGACAATCACAGTTCCAGTACGCTACAAAACGTCACCCTAGATAGGTTCACTTTCTATGTAGCTAAAGGTGAAGCCTTTTAAATCTTTTCAATAGACTTGGATTCCAACTGACTGACCCCACCGGAGCACACATTAATGGGATTGATAATGCAGATTATACCCGCCAGTATCCTTCCTTATTTGCTGGATTTGGGGAGATCAAGGGATATTGTCATGCTCCTCACGTCGACACATCAATTCAACCAGTTTCACAAAATTTGAGATGAAATCCGTGATGTGTCACAGGAGCTGAAATGACTAGAAGCAGATGATATCATTGAACGAATCGACTCATCGGCATGGATATCAAATCTAGTCATAGCATGACAACGAAATGGTGAACTTAGACTATGCATTGACCTAGAGGCAGTCAACAAAACTATCCTACCAGACTAGTCTCCACTTCCTACAATTCAAGAGCTGTCAGCGTCATTTCATGACTCCACAGTCTTCACAAAGCTTGATATGTGATGGAGTTATCTTCAGATACCTCTGGCAGAATAAAGCTGATATCTTACAGCTTTTGTTACCCATGAAGGTGTGTTTCAGTATCGCAGAATGCCCTATGGCCTAAGTTCAGCACCTAGCGAATTCCAGAAGATCGTTTCTTCAGTCTTTTCGGATGTTGAGGGGACACTTAACCTGCTGGATGACATCGTTGTCCACGGAAGGGACAAAGCTGAACACGATCAACGATTATCAGCAGTGCTGACTCGACTTGCAAAACACAATTTGACGCTCAACAAGGACAAATGCATATTTGACGCACCCGAGATTGACTTTCTAGGTTACAGGGTGACAGCAGCTGGAGTAAAGCCTACACAGTACAACGTCAAAGCCCTTCATGCACTTCCAACACTTCTAACGTAAATGAGTTGGCATCGTTTCTAGGTACTACCAACTTTTATCATAAATTCGTTCCTAATTACTCAGAGATCGCTGAGCCCCTTCGGAAGCTACTGCATAAGGAGGATCAATGGGAATGGACTGTCACACAGCAAACAGCGTTTGAAAAGTTAAAGGCAAAGTTAGCATCTCCACCAGTCCTCGTGTATTTCAGCCCACATGTGAAAACGTATGTCACAACAGATGCGTCAGGAATTGCAACTGGAGCTGTACTCTCACAGTCCATTGATGGATGTGAACGACCAATAGCTTATGTGTCAGGCCTGTTGTTGGAAACTGAACATAAATATTCTACTGGAGAATGGGAAGCACTAGCCTGTATCTATGCATGTGAACATTGGCACTTGTATCTTTATGGTAGAAACTTTACTCTCCGCACTGATTTCAAAGCTTTGACTACATTATTAGCTACGTCAGGATCAGGTCATTGACCTTTATGCATTTACAGATGGTCAGATTATCTACATCAGTATAACTTCAAGGTCGTGTACCTTGCAGGTTCTTGCAACCAAGTAGCAGATGTGCTTAGCCTTAATATTGTCGTAGATAGTGTTAGTGACAACAAGGCAACTTGCGATGTTGAAGACTACATGATCACAGTCAATTCACGCGTGACCGCGAATCTTGTTATGCGAGAGGAGTTGGAGGCAGAGTTGGCAGCAGACAACGCACTGCTGCAGGTAAGTCAGTACCTTAAATCTGAGTACCTCGTGATATAGGGGAAGAACGGACCTCGTTTTACAGAGTACACAATGAACTCGCATTGTTTGGTGATAACTGTATTGCACGTGGAACTTGGGCAGTTATTCCAAAGGCACTACAGCAACGTGTGTTGCATCTTGCCCATGAAAGACATCCGGGTGTTGTTAAGATAAAACAACAATCCCATGAAGCAGTCTGGTACCCAGGAATAGATTGCTGCATAGAAGAGTTCATTAGGAACTGCGTAACTTGTACACTCAGTGAAAAATCTGTTAAACTGTATCCTGCACCTCTACAACTGACCCCATGGCTAACAAAACCATGGCAACAACTCCAAGTTGATATTTTTGGTGAAGTACAAACAGCCCCTAAGAATCAATGTTTTTTAGCTTGTTGTCATGATCTTCACAGGAGATGGCCGGAAATTGCTACAACAAGTTCCATTACAAGCCACTTCAGTCTTTGACATTCTGGACAAGTTATTTGCAAAACAAGGCTTGCCGGAGACCATCACGACAGACAATTGACCACAGTTTGTTTCAAGTCAGTTCACGGAGTTCTTAGAAAGTTACAGAATTCATCACCATCTGACGTCACGCTACAACTCGCAATCGAATGATGGCATTGAACGATTCAACAGGGTGATAAAGGAAAGTCTGAAAGCTAGTATGTCGGAGCGGAACACATTTGAACAATCCATTTACATCCTACTCCACACGTATCAATCCACCCTACACTCTCTGACCTGAAAGACACCAGCCAAACTTATGATATTTCGCAACTTTCACATGCCACTGACTATTCTTAAACCATCACTACCAATTAACGAGGATGTCAGAGCAAAAGCAGATGAAATTTTAAAGCGACAAAATAAAATAAAAGCATACTTTGACAAATGTACAGGCGCAAGGGAACCACAATTTAAAGTTGGAGATTGGGTTCGAATCAAACGGCCAAATCACGACCACAAACTAGTTTCAACAGTATCAGATCCAAAGCAGATTAAACGTTTGCTCGGTACAAATGCTTATCTGTTGGATGACAACAAGTGGAATGCGAGACATTTGATAGGGAGCAGACCAGGATATTTTCAGGATAGTGGTTATGAGGATACATTTCCTTTTCCTCTGAGTGATATTGATCATCCACCTCATCAAACTAATCAAACAGATTCACAACCTCAAATTTGTAAATCTAATTGCAAACCGAAGAGACCTTCTTATCTCAATGACTATTTCTGTACCTGGAGAAAACAGACAAGTTGAACACTAAGAAATAACTTGATGTTTATATGTTTGTTATTTATAATACTTTAATTCAGAAATAATGTCTTTAGTCAAAAGGGGGAAAAATGTAGTGCTTGATTGATTTGGGTTTGATAGTATTAATCTGTCTACTTATCTGTGTTCACTGTGTTTGATTGCTTAAGCCTATGGGTGGAACTGAAGAGTTAAAAATGAAACTAAAGCTTGGATCTTGGATGAAAAACACATTGCCTGCTTTGAGGAGATATGTATTGAAATTGTGTAAGAACTAATATAGTTTAATGTGCTGTAAATAAACCAGTTGGTGATTTAATACAGGTGTGATATCTGCATTGCTCTGAGATAAATCAGATATACATAACATATCCAGCAACCTGGCGTAGACTTAAAATTACTCCTTTATCCCTCATAATACTTTCAAACACTTTACTAACAATGGAAGATAGATTTACAGATCTTTAGTTTGACGGTTTGTCCCTCTTCTCTTTTTTGGGAGTCACAATTACTATTTTCCAGTCCTCTGAGATTAATTAGCCTGAGTCCAATAAACTCTGGAAAAAAAACACTTTCTTGGTGCACATTTTGGCATGCCAAAGCTCAGTAATGCAGAAAGAAAGAAACGCTGGAACTCGTCACAAGTTATTTTGTAGATAAAAAATAACATATAAATATTGCCTCAATCCTTTCAAATACATGTAGCAAACAAGTCATTCCAATTGCCTCCAGAATTGTATTTGGCTTCATACTTGAACAGTCAGATAAACCTCTTGGTAGGTGTAAATCAACAACAGAAACATATATACACAACTGCTGGAGTCCCTGGCTGTGATGGGAGCACTTAAGACAAGCAACCTTATCTACTAAATATGAATAATTCACTATTTACACATCATGTCCAGCATGTACGTTTAATCCTGAAAACAGACTTCAGAAATAAATTAAACCCATTTATAGAAGATGGCTAAAACCAATTATCATGGGAATTTTCTTTCTCCACATTTAAGCTATTAATTAAATCTGTAGATATTACATGTTCTGCACTACAGAATACTAAGAGAACCAGGACAGTTACTTTAAACAGAAAAAATGTCTGAACAAAAACAAGGTTTAGGCCATATGACTACTGCTAAGAACATTGATTATGAGTCCAATATCTAGTGCATTGGTGTTCAGTGTTAACACAACAGCAGTAAGCACCATGGGGGGAGTTTTAATTTTGGGACTCTTCAGGAGTGGGGGGCCTGGTAGCTCGTGGGAAACCTGGGAAACTGGGTTTTTCCTCATGCTGTGGAGCTTTAACTCCACATCATGTGTGTAATGGTGCTGACTGGTTCCCCACCCAAGCATCAACCTGATTAACAGAAACATTGGAACATAGGAACATGAGTAGGCCATTTAGCCCCTTGAGCCTGTTCTGCCATTCAATAAGATCATGTCTAATCTGCGACCTAACTCCATATACCCACCTCTGTCCAATATTGGGTATTTAAACAAAAATCTATCAATCTCAGTTTTAAAATTAATTGATCTAACATCAATTGCCATTTATGGAAGAGAGTTCTAAACTTCTGCCACACTTTGTGTGCAGATATGTTTCCTAATTTCACTCCTGAAAGTCTAAAAATTAAAGCGCGACATATGCCCACTAGTCCTAGTGCTGGATTTTGTGTAGGATGCAGGGCTCCTAGAGAACCGGCCTCTGCATTTTCGCAGCCCCCTGGAATGATCCTACGGTGTTTTTCAGTTAAAGATTCACGAGACAGTATCCCCGTCCCTTTAAAGACTGGGATCCCACCTCCATCAGCTGCCGGCCAATCAGAGGGCCAGGCCCCGTCCAGAAGATCCTGGCAACGGCGGGGGGCGGGGAATGGTCGTGAAGTCCAGTGTGGCGGTGGGGGGTCCCGGGCAGGTAAAATTGTTCCTGGTGGGGTTCCCCCAAGGGCCACTAATTGCCCACTGAGGAGGCCACCCTTGTGTTGCAAGGTGTCCTCCCCACATGGCGGAGCCCCCCCCCCACTCTTGGTAACACCTCAGTGCCGGCCGGACCAGGCCCATAATTGGCCATTAACAGGTCACTTAAGGACCTCAGTTGACCTCTGTCATTGTCAGCCTATCCCGCCCCCCAGGAAGATTACTTGGCAATGGGGAGACAATGGGCCCCTGCCCTGTCGCCTCCTCGCCACCCGTCATGATACTCTGTGCACCCCCCGCTCCCACCTGCCTGCCTCCTTCCCCGCCTCAGTGGGGCCCATAAAATCCTGGCCCTAGACTCCCCAACCAGTGGAAATAACTTCTCTCTATCTACTCTATCTGTTCCACTTAATATCTTGAAAATTTCAATCAAATTACCCCTTAACTGTCTAGATTCCAGGCAATACAACCCTCGTTTGTGTAATCTGTCCTTGTAATTTAATCCTTGCAGTCCAGGTATCATTCTAGTAGATCTATGTTGCACTCCCAACAAGGCCAATACATCCTTCCTAAGGTGTGGTGCCCAGAACTACTCACAGTACTCCAAGTGTGGTCTAAACAGGACTTTGTATAACTGAAGCATGACTTCTAGCCCCTTGTAGTCTAGCCTTCTAGATATAAAGGCCAGCATTCCATTAGCCTTTTTTATGATTTTTTCTACCTGTTCATGACAGGTTTGTCTTCCAATTGGGCAGGGAACACAGAAGAAGCAGCTGCAGGACCAGGTGTGTCTTAGTCCTGACCCAAGGAGGGAAGGTTTATATGGGGGAGCTTGAGTGCTGGGAAGAAACACTCCTGCTCCCCCTGACCTACAAGGAGTGCTCCTTGCAGCTGTCCTCAACTGGCTGCAGCTGCCAGGTCTCCCAAGGCCTGGGAAATCTGGCTAGCCACAGTTAAATCTGAGGCTACCAGCGTTAATATATTTTAAATGCTAACCCGCCCTTCTGTCCCACCTGAGTAAAAGCTGGAAGTCAGGGGGTTGGAGGCAGCTTCCATATTTGAAATGTTTAAAACCCCCACCAGCACCCAATCCCACTTGCTCCTCTGTGTTAAATTCCCTCCCTTGTATTGGGCAGACACAGATTTAAGTCTGTCTGGTGCTTAATCTGAGTAATACTGAGTGAAGGGTAAAGTCAAGCCTGTGTGATTATTGTTACCTCATGGAGCTGAGCTTTATAATGGTGTGGGAGAAAATCGTTTAGCCGCCCTTCAACTGCAGGCATGACCTAAGTGTATGAAGAAAGTAGACAAAATAAATAAACAAACAGTGAACCTCACCCAACTACCAGACCAAAAATAAATTGAAGACTGAAACTACTTGAAGTTACAATCAGACTGATTTTCATGAAAACGTGAAGTAAAGATGATTGTGATGATAAGAAAATGCATAGACATATGCAGCTTTCCTTACTCAGGGATGAGAAACTAAGTACAAGTGTGTGCACTTACACAATCACTAGTTAGCACAGAGCTGTGGATTACATTACAACTGAACTGCATACATACAAATTATTTTAAAAATAATAGAAAGATAAACACAAGTACACAGAAATAAACGGTTTAATGAATATATTTTTTTGATTTTGCTTTTTAAATGAACCTGCACAAAATGAAAATGTTCCCAAAGACCCAAGAGAGGGAATCTTATTATCAAGATTCTCAATCATTGGAGAATGATTAACTTGAATACTGTTAAGTATGTGACAATGATTAAAAGGTTTTTAAATGCACTACTCTCCTTGTTGTAATTAATTTATATGGTTCTGTGAAGGAACTTCATTTGTATACTTAAAGTTATGGTTCAGCCATCAGAATAGTCAGGAAACTTAAGAGAAATCTAAGAATGGAAACATCCTAAATTCCAACAAACTGCAAAGAAAATGCCACAAAAGTACGACTTAGAAGTCTGATTACAGCCACACTCATATACCCAAGATTGGCTCAACTGGAATTACATTAGATCTGGCTGAGTGGTTATACAGGTTGGATTTTATTTTGACTTACAGTCCACTTTATGGGGTACAAAACTGGGTAAGGTGAAGCATCAGTAATGTTATTGATCCTGCAGTTGCAGTTTTCTATCATTGCTTATGTGTGATCTTTTCCTTCGCAGGGAGGGAACACAATGTTCAGGGAATGTGAGTGGCACGGGCACTTTTGATGCCTGTATGACATATACCCTATGATGATCAAAGCTGAAGATGCATCATTCCTTTAACTCAACTGTCCTTCAAGACTAGCAGAATCTCGAGTGGTAGTCAGCTTATACACACTACTGAGTCAGCGGTGCTTGAGATGGCTTGGCCATGTGAGCCGCAGGGAAGATGGCAGGATCCTCAAGGACACATTGTACAGCGAGCTCGCCACTGGTATCTGACCTACCGGCCGTCCATGTCTCCGCTTTAAAGACGTCTGCAAATGCAACATGAAGTCCTGTGACATTGATCACAAGTCGTGGGAGTTAGTTGTCAGCGATCGCCAGAGCTGGCGGGCAGCCATAAAGGCAGAGCTAAAGTGTGGCGAGTCGAAGAAACTTCGCAGTTGGCAGGAAATATGACAGAAGCGCAAGGAGAGAGCCAACTGTGTAACAGCCCCAACAATCAATTTTTTCTGCAGCACCTGTGGAAGAGTCTGTCACTCTAGAATTGGCCTTTATAGCCACTCCAGGCACTGCTTCACAAACCACTGACCACCTCCAGCCACTTACCCATTGTCTCTCGACATGGAGGCCAAAGAAGAAGAAGAAGAGTCAATGTAAAAGCACAGAGCAGTTTTAAATGAAGGCAGAGCTTCAGCATTACCAAAGATTCCCCCTCTTAATAAGCCTGTTTCTCTGACACCCACGTGATGACACAAAAACTGCATGAAAGATAAGGAGGTGAGTGAGGTTGTTGGTGTGGGATATGCAGAGAACAGTGGCTTGAATTACCCTGGCTAGCTTAATGAGATAATTGAATTCCTTTGTGCACTGTGTGGCAGTAGAAGATATACTCACTGCTTTAGCAACTACCCTGTATAGGACATAACTCATCCTTTTATGGGGCTTCCTGCCCTCAGTCTCTTCTAGCCCTTATTTCGACCAGTAAAATGTCTACCGATTTAACACAAGTTGCTGCCCCTTTAGTTATCCTTCCCCTAGTGGCTCTTACTGCCCAACAGGTTATGCCCCATTCAATTACCTGCAGAAGTACACTGCTTCCTGCATTGGAACTCAATAAGGAAAGGTATTTCAACTCTGAATCTGTCTCCCTGTATAATTAGGACCCCGGGGGAAAAGAAAAAACAGCAGGTTAGCAGAAGTCCCACCACCACCAACCCCCCACCCCCACCACCACAACTAACCAACCAATAGGAGGAGAATCCAACCCTATGTCCTGGTTAATAGTTATCCCTCAACCGACATCATTAAAACACATTATCTGGGGATTATCACATTGCTCTTTGTGGGATCTGGTTATGCACAAATTGGTTGCCACATTTCCTACATTACAACAGTGACTCAACTTTAAAAGTACTTCATTGGCTGTAAAGAGCTTTGGGATATCCTGAAGTTGTGAAAGGAGCTATATGAATTATTTCTTTCGTTATTCCAACCCATGGTAAGTGGCTAATGCAAAGAAGGAAAACAACCGTTTCTGTTGCTGTCAAATAATTTTGTCTCCGCCTACTGGACTGATCATATCTGTACAGATGAAAACCAAAGAAAGTAATACGAGAAAGAACAGACTTAAAACAGATTTCTTAGTTAAATTGACCATCCTCTTCAGTGACAGCACTCAGGTTATAAGTCAGTTTATACCTTATACCAGAAGGAAGTATGGTTTATTGCGAGTGAACAGCAGTGCTGAATTCTGAAAGCTGGATTTTAAGAGCTCGAGTTCAAAAAATGGCGGCCCGCCTGTGCAGGCTGCACGCCAAAGAGCCGCCGCAATTTCGCACGCAACGACTCATTTAAATAGCCGGGGCGGCCCGTGACCAACCCGCCCCCACCCCACCCCCGCCCCAATCAGCTGGCTGTGCGCAGGCGCTGGCACCGTTTATAGCGGACAGCCAGCCTTGCCGGCACATTTAAATTTTAAAAGTAACCCCCGAAAGTTAAATAAATACATTTATAATGCCCTTTTCCCACCCACCCCCATAATAACTACAGTAACTATTTGCCCTTCCCCTCCCCAAAACTCTTACCATTTACATGTGACCTTCTCCCCCTCACAAACTACACAAAGTTTAAAGGTCAACCCTTCCCACCATCCCCTACACCCATTACGTTTATTTGACCCCGTCCCCTCCCCCACCCCCGGCACTGAAAATCTTACCTCCTCTCCCCTCCCCACCAGTTTCAGCTACTAATTGATTATTATTATCAATCATATCCTGTGCACTTTTGCAGTGAACATCATTCCCATTACTTGGTTCTCTTGCCTTTTTCTTCCCAGCTGCTAAAAAATTTCCACTTGGTATTGACATTTATTAAAAATCTTATGGTGTTCAATTGAAGTCTAGCTAGACAAACAATAATAAAAGCAAAATGCTGCAAATGCTGGAAATCTGAAATAAAAACAGAAAGTGCTGGAAATACTCAGCAGGTCGGGCAGCATCTGTGGAGAGAGACGCAGAGTTAATGTTTCAGGTCTGTGACCTTTCATCAGAACTCCAAACAAACTAGACAAACAAAAAAGTATGTTCAGTGTAAGCTTATCTCTGGAGAAGATCAAATAAAGCCAGGTTACCACTAAAGAATTTTATTGCATTACCAAATCTTGGATTTTCCCTTCATCGGACAATTTAGTTTTATTGATTGTAATTCTATGGGTCAGATAACTGAACATGATGAGTTATTATGGAAACAAATTGCCAATCCTTCAAAATAATGCCATCTTTGTTTGATGGATGATTTTAATTTTCCTGGAATTCATTGGCATGATGGTTTAGTGCATGAAGTGCAGCTGAAAAATTTGTTGAAAACATACAGTGTGTTATTGAAGTAACCAAGGATCATATATTAGATCTTGTGTTTAGTAGTGAACCTTTTGTATCAGGCTTCCATGTGGAGGAACATCCGGGTGACAGTGATCACAGCGTTATACAGTTTCAATTGGCTGATAGAACTAAAGGTTCTGAGAATCTACAATTGTATCAGATTTCAGAAGAGTAAACTGTACTAAAATGGCAGACAATTAGGAATGAGTAAATTGCCCTACCCTACTGGCTGGTAATGAGATCAATGTAGAATACAAATGGAAAGCTTTTAAGAACAAGATAAAAAATGTGGAGTGCAAATATGCATCCAAAATTAAATTAAAAGAGACGAGACTGTGGTAAGTCACACACCATCCTGACTGGGAACTATGGGCTGGATTTTAAGAGTGCAGGCCGCACTCAAAGAGTCGTCGTGATCTTAAGCGTGGTGGCTCATTTAAAAATAGCCGGGGCGGCAGTCGAAGTTAGGTCTAGAAAGAGGGAGCAGGAGGCAGGAGAGAGTGTTGGCGGGGATGTTGGTGGTCGGGAGGAGGTCGGAACGTGGGGGGTTGTGGGGGCAGATGGTGGTCAGTGATTGGGGTGGGGGGGAAAGCAGAGAAATAGTGAAGGGGGTTTACTGGTAAGCTTGTTGGGTCTGGAAGGAACATTCCAGCTCCTCCTGACCAACAAACAGTGCTGTAAAGGCATTTACCTCATGGATTCTCACCTTTTTTCCCTTGCTGGGTTTCCTGAGGTTAGGCAAACTTGGTTAACTGGTTAAAAATAGAATCAGTTCAAATGAAGGCACGCAGTCTCATTAAAATGTTTAAATGAGAATCGTACCTCATGAGAGTGGGGGCTGAATTTTTATAGCTTGCCACCTTTCTTGGCGGCAAGCTTTAAAAAGTGCACAGTGCAAATGCGAGACATGCGCCACGGAGCTGCTGCGATATTTCTCGCGGGCGCTTTATTCCCGGCAACAGTGTCAGGCACGACCGCGCATGTGCCGGTGCCATTTTAAAGCGCTTCAAGCCCTGACAGGTCATTTAAATTTTTTAAGGTCTCGGTGTGCGAAAAATTAAAATAAAATTGCAATATCACTTTGAATCTCCTCTCCCACAGCCCCCCATGAGTACTCAATATATAAATTGCCCTATCTCCCAGAACAAACTTTTATTCTGATGCCGAACTCCCCCGGCTCTTCATTACCTTTGACCCTCAACCCCTTCCCACCATTCCTTCAACTAATAGTAAGAGTTTTCCCCATTACCATCATCTCCCGCCTGGAAAACCTCACTCCTCCCCCCTCTCCACCAGTGTTCGGCGATCCAAACGCACGGGACTTCCGGCAACTGGCCGAAATATCGGTGTGGGACAGCTATCATGGAAAGGTAAGCAATTATTCAGTGATTTAAATTTATTTGAATATTGAAATTAAGGTTCGAGGGTCGAGCGGTGGGGGGATAGGGCACCACGAGGCCTTGGCGCTGCCGGTAAAATGGGGCAGGGCAGTCCCAGCATCGGGGCCCTAGGCTGACCTCTCCCCGAAGGATTTTTCGGACCCCACACCCCCCTCCCCCCACCCCCACTGGCCACGACTCCCAAAGTTGGGGGGCTTGTAAAATTCAGCCCTGGATTGTTCGTCTGCCCCTCATCCTACCTCCATTAAAACTGGAAGTGGGCAGGTTCGGGGCGGGTTGGGTTCCTTCAGAATATTTTTTTAACATACCACCCAAACCAAATCCATCTGGTTTTGGGGGTTAAAATTACCTCCATTATTTTAGATAGAAATAAGAAATTGAAAGTAGATAGAGAAGCCAGGCTAGATGATATCCACCCAAGGGTCCTCATGGAGATGGCGCATGTGTTGTGTCGGGCCCCAGTCCATATTTTTAAGAGATAACTGCGCTGTGGGATGGTTCCCATAGACTGAAAGGAGGTTAATGTAGTCCCCATATTTGAAAAAGTTGACAAGCTAGACTTGGGGAAACTTTTTTCCAAGTCAGGATTGTGTGTGACTTAGTGGGGAACTCAGAGGTGGTGATGTTCCTATGTGCTTGCTGCCCTTGTCCTTTCTAGCTTCTGGGTTTGGGAGGTACTGTCAAAGAAGCTTGGGAAACTATAGGCCCATTAGTTTTGACATCTGTAATGGGAAAGATGCTGAGGGAATCATTCAGGGATTGCTAGAATAGTTAAGGACATATCACGGACACCCAACATGGCTTCAGAAAAAGGAAGTTGTTTCTTACAAATTTAATTGCATTTTTTTGAAGAGGCTACAAAGATAATTGATGAGTGAAGTCCAGTAGGCATTGTCTATTTAGACTTCCAAATCAATTTTGGTAAGGTATTGCACTAGAGACTTTGCGACAAGATTGAAACCTTTGGTATTAATGGCAATATATTAAGCTGGATTGAGAACTGGCTGGAAGGACGTAGACAAAAAGTAGTAATAGATGGATTAGGATCTGTTTGGAGATCTGCAGGGATCGGTGTTGGAGCACTATTTTTATTAATAAATGAGAGAAAAGTGCTGGAGACAGGATCTGCAAATTTGCTGAAGATATGTACAAGTTTAGAATAGTAGACAATGCTCGACAACTTCAGGTGGATCTTGATGTGATGGGAGATTGAACTCATGACTGGCAAATGATATTGAATTTGTAATATTACAAGTGTATGTGGGCAGGGCGAATGTTCAACATACATACACTCAGCATGGAAAAGCGTTAAAGAAGCTGGAGAAAGAAAGAGTTTTGGGCATATGAATGCACAACTGCATTGCTCTCTAAAGGTACACAAGCAATGCTGTGAAGCAATAGCTGGAGCGAAAAGTGTGTTGGGGGGCATTTAAGAAACGAGGATAAGATGAGGATACTATTATTGTCCTTGTACAAGTCCTTGGTCAGGCACCATTTGGAATACTGTATCTCGTTTTGGTCTCCTCACATGTTAGATGAGGCTTTGGAAAGCGTGCGGAGAAAGACCACAAGACTAATTCCCAATGTAAAGTATCTTGGTTATCAAGATAGGCTAAAAGAGTTGGGATTCTAAACTTTAGAAAACTGTAGAGTTAGGGTGATCTGATTGAGGTTTATAAAATGATGAAAGGAATAGATTGCATTCCAGTTGACAGTATGTTCCAATTAAATAGATTAGGGAGGGTCAGGGGTCACAATTTTACGTTAAGGCTAGATCTAGGTTAGATGTCAGGAGGTTCTTTTCCCAGAGAATATTGGACCTATCCAACAGGCTGATATTTTGTGTGGTGAGCACGAATTTGTTGAATTGCTTCAAGCGAGAGTGGGACTTGTTTCTGGCTGGGGTGAACATCACGTCTTACTAATAGTAGGTACTGTACGGAACTCAGGAACAGAGTAATCTCCTGGATTAGTTTTAATTGCCTAGATAGGAATTTCCCAGATTTCTTTTTTTCCAAATTGGCCTGGGTTTTTAATCTGCTTTTTTGCCTCTCCCAGGAGATCATATGATTTTGGCTGGAGTGGCGAGTGTATATATCTTGTGATGCATAAGGTATCACAATTTTGGGACAGTTTCAATAGACTAGAGGGTCTTTACCTGTCCATCATTGTTCATCTGTAATATTTATGTAATATTTAGAACTGCTTAACATAATGACACAATAATTATTAAAATATTATAGGCAATATGAAATCAAATCAGTATTTGCAAAGTGAGACATAAAGTTATCAGTTAAATAATTTTCAGATTTATTGTTTTATCCAAGGTACAGCACATTTGCAAAAAATTCACTTTTTATGGGCCTGCTGCAAATAGTGTAAGATAATGAAATTTAAAAATCAGCAATGGGTTGAGTACCTGTTCATTGAATTAACCTGTTTTAAACTCAGAAAAAGTTTTAATGACAAGTGCTTTGAGAAAAGATTTTATAAACATTAAATTTATTGAAAGTAAAGTGATGAATATTGTGAAAGTAGTATTAATCAGCAGAGCTGCTGGAATTTGTTTAAACCTCCTTCTATGCTATATACTTCAATGAACTAAAATCAGAGTATTAAAATGAATAGAGTTCAACAATATATCAACTGGAGCACAGTATGTGTTGTTCATTACAATAGGTGAAAAATATGAAGGGAATCATATCTGTACAATGATTAGAAGTTTCCTGCTGGTAATTGAGTTTGAAGTACACCCTATATTTGATAGGTTTTGATAGCAATTTTGTTAACCCTTAGACTGCCAGCAGGACAAAGATAGCACCTGTCCCTTCGGACCAACTGATTGTGTAAGTTGTCAACTCACACACTGACGCTGAAAATATTAAAATAATAAATCTACTCAAATGCTTGAAACACTTGTATTACTGCAAAAGTAACTCCAAACTACTAAAATGAGAATTATTTTAACTAAAAAAGCATAATTTTTTTAAAAACTGAGACATTTAACTTTGCTTTCACTGTCATCCTTTTGGCCCAATTGTCCCTCTGCTCCATTTTTATTTCTAAAATTGTAAGTTTTGCTTTGATTGCCTAATCAAATCTATCCTTTCTTTTCTAACTTTTAATTGCCATTTTTGGAGTCTGGAGTGTTAAGACTGGCCTGATCATTGATGTGAGCAGGTTAATAAATTATATATCAAAATGCAGAAAGATTGCTGCCAATATGTAAATCCGTCCCAAGGATATGTCCACCTGCAGCACTCTAAGCTGGAAAAAGTAGCGTAAGTCCTTATACAATCCCTGTATTTAGTCCAGCTAATACTACTTTTTCCAATGATTTCTGCGTAGATCAGGGGTAGGTGGGAATGGAATGGGGGTGGACTCTGCCATGTTCCTGCCCATTTTCAGGCTCAGCTGACTTTGATCTGGTGATGCTTATATGTAATTGGGTAGATGGAAATCAGATTCAAATGCCAGAAATACAACATCTGACATATTTTCAGCCATTGAATCCCAGAGGCACCTGGGCATCTCACCCAGTGCTTCGGCGATGGCGGAAGAGGGATTTCAAGTTTAAATTCCAGGTAAAATAAGCAATTTTTAAGTTTTACCAAGATCTGCCGCAGCAAATGTCCTCCCAATGGAAGGTTCCTTGAATGAAGCCAAACAATTTACCAAAAATATCCCTGAAGCTGGAAAATTGGAACAAAGGCCATTCAGTACCTCAAGTCTGTTCCTCCATTCAGTTAGGTTATGACTGATAACTCGATCTACCTGCTTTGGTTCCATAACCCTATCAATCACAGTTCTGAAATTTTCAACTGGCTTAGCCTCAACAGCTTTTTTGGGGAAGAGTTCTAGATTTCCAGTACTCTTTGTGTGAAGAAATTCTTCTTGACATCACCCCTGAGTGAACTAGCTCTGATTTTAAGGTTATGCCCCCTTATTCAGGACCCACACCAGATTAAATAGTTTCTCTATCTTCCTTAACAAAATCTTTAATTATCTTGAACACCTCAATTACATCACCTCTTAATCTTATATACTGAAAGGAATACAAGCCTAGTCTATGAATCCTGTCCTCATAATTTAATTTTTTTAGACCCAGTGTCATTTTTGGCCATGCCTGATTCACAGACAGCTTGGTGCTGCCAAGCTGGGACAGCATTGCCAGCCTTGTCATTATATTTCCAGGAGCATACATGGAAAGGAATTGTAGTTGTGGCACAATTCATTGCACGTGCTGACGAACCAGAAATGGAAAAGAGTGCCCAGCTTGAAAATAACAAAAAGCAGATCCAAATTCCACAAAAAAGACAAAATTAAAAGAGAGAAAAACAAAAAATAACGAATACATGAATGTAAAAAGCTAACAGGCAGACTCCCTTTTAAGGTGCAAGTACTTTCCAAGTACTTATTATATATTATGGGGAAAACAGCTCATTAATATTTATCTTATGGCCTTAATGTTTAGTCAGATGTTGGGATGTATTAAAAGGTCAGTACGGAGCCAAAATCATGAGGTAATTCTGCCACTTTATAAATCATTCCTGTGAGCGCACTTAGAATACAGTGTATAGTTTTGGTCATCACAGGATGTAAAAGAGTGCAACCAAAATGAGTGAGGATTGGAGGGATTGAATGATGAGGTGCAATTGTGTATGTTGTGCAGGTTTTCACTTGTAAAGAGAAGGTCGAGAGATGATATGATTGCTGTTGGTGGATTCTAAAGGGAGTGAATAATGTGGACCATGGCAAGCTGTTTCACCCTGACCAGAACTGTAGAACCAATGCTCACAGACTGCACATGAAACAATATTCAGTTAGCGAGTGATATGGAACAGGTTCCCTAGGGAGATGATGGAAGCAGTATTGTTTAATATAAATTCAAAATAGATAGATTTCTTTCAGAATTTTCACATTTTGGGACAAGGTATATGAGAAGTTCGAAATATGGCATGGTAAGTGTGGGATGCTTGGGAAGAACAAGTGAATCTGGATTTATGGTTCCCAAAGCTCTCCAAGTCTGGGTTTTTTGCAGATTAATCGTAAGTGATTGATTGCTATGATTAGTTTACAACCCCATTATCATAATATCATATGACCAGAATGGTAGAAGATGAGCATGGTGGATCTTGATCCACTAATTCCTATGTGGTGACTGCATGGCTTGGGTACATGCCCTCCGCTCTCATGTTTTTGCCTGACTGCACAATAGTGTTGACCCAGTTCACCAGATTGGTGCTAGTGCTACACATCATGGAATTGTCCCACAATCATAATGGGAAGATTTGCTGTAGAAATACCGGTGAGGTTAACAGCGCTCACCATTATTAAAATGTAAATCAGGCAGCAACTATCGGTCTTTTTCACACCCACAGATAAGCGCGGAAATCAGGAACTTGGGCTAGAAAGCTGGGGATGAGCCTGCCTCCAGCGGGGCCCAGGCCCTTAAATGACCCCAGGCAGGACTTCCATCCCTCTGAGGCAGGATGTCCCATCTCCAAGAGCTGTTGACCAATCAACAGGCTGGCAGCTCCTCAGTTCTAGCAGTGCCACTGGTTGCTTTTGCAGACAGCCAACGCAGACATGATGGGCCGAGTGGCCTCTTTCTGCGCTGTAACCATTCAGTGATTCTATGGCTGGATTTTCCCAAAAGCCAGGTAGTTCTGTCACCAGGACCCCAGGCTGAATTTTATCGGCTGTGGCCAATTAAGAGGCCACCTCCGAGACTGCCATCCAATTAAGTTTGGCAGCCCGCCTCTCAGATTTGCTGGCCCAGATGGCCAACTGCCTCGGTAGTGCCAGCAATAGAGGTGGCTGCTGCTGAAGTTGCAGGGAGAAGAGGGTGCCTTCATGTTGAGGTGCCCTCGAAGGCCAGGTACTTTTCTTTTCAACAGTGTCGAGGCCAGGCAGGTAGGCCCCAGCAATTGGAGGGGTGAACCCCTCACCAGCAGCATTGGAGCCACGGGGGCAGTTGTTGCTGCCAAGGGGGGCTTCCTCCATGGCTCATGGAATGGCCATAAGGAAGGCCCACTGCCCCTGCCCCCAAGAATCTGCTGGGAGGCCACCACGGTTTATCTGGCAACCTCCCCAAGCAGTGGAGGCCCGTCTTGATGTTATTAAAATGCCGGCGGAGGTGGGAGGTAGCCACTAATTGGACGATTAAATGCATCAAATGGCGGCCCACCTCCAGTCAGTGGGTAGCTGCGACCATATTGACACTGTCCCCTGGCAGCGGGAAGAGGTCGGGCTCCCTGTCCGATGCCTTCTGCCACCATTTTATAAGCCCTCCCATCTCCCAGCCCATCTCCAGAGGGCTGGTAAAATTCAGCCCTATGAATCTATACTACATCCCCTCCAAAGCCAAGATATACTTCCTGAGGTGCACAGCCCTGAACTGAACACAGTATTCTAAATGGGGCCTAACCTGAGCTTTAAATAACAGTAATGTAACTTCTACCCCTTTGTATTCCAGTCCCCTTGAGATAAAGGCCAGAGTCAGGGACACATCTAAATAATGGGTGAAAATCCTGCTGAAGGTGTGCTACATTTCTTCAAAGCTGAAAGATCTGGGCTCATGTTCTATACTTTCGGATCTTTGTAAAATAAACATGTATTTAGGTCAAAACCCATTCATCTCTAGTTAAAGTACGCTAGCTTTGAAATTACTATTGTCAGCATTAAGCAACTAATGTTTAAATCACTCATATGATGCTTTTTACTAATTGTTTTTATAATCATCTGATTCAACTCCTCTTTCTGTTCAGTCTTAGTTTTTCAATGTAATATTTATTAACAGACTGCACTTATCTCCTTAAGAGCTACAAAGGTGCTAACACCAGAAAGATAATGCATGAAACCACTTTTAGGAAGTGATGGTGGATGATGCCATTAAAGCTGTCCCTAGTGAGCACATTACTTGTTTCTGTTTATAATTTCAGTCATCTTCCTTTACCATCCTTTGTCTCTGATGCCCAGAGGCATGCCCTATATCCGTGAATAGATTCAAAGCCTTTCCTGTTATGGAGACGTACATATTCTCAGCAAGGGTACAAAAGTCAAATGACAAAGAAATTTAACACATTGGCAAATGCAACAATATTGGACAATTAAATATTTGATACTCTTACTGCTTTGAAGCATTGTGAATCTGTCAGTGGGGGTTTCATGAGTAAAGTGGCAGTGAACTGTGAAATCACAACTTCATCCCAAAGACTCTCCTGTGAATTTCATTGTTTCTGCAACCAACAATTCAAACATCTTATCACATATGTGACATTGCCCATTCCTGTTGTGTTTCTTTAAATCTTTGTTTACCATTTTATCCTTTGCACGTCAGTATACAGAATAAAGTGGTACACATTTACCATGGCTGATGTCTGCCTAAACTCCATCTACCCACCTCGGTCCATATTTATTTACTTATTTGCAAATCATTACTATTATAGTAGCACAATTTGTGTCTGAATTCTTATGAATCTGAACAAAATTTATGCACAATTGCACATTTCGGGCTGGATTTTATTACCCCATCACCAAGAGCGGCAGCGGGTGCACAAAATGGCGGTGGTCCAACCTGTGATGTTAATGGCCACACTGCCGTGATTACGCAGTGGGCAGCCATTTAGCATAATGACGGCGGCCATTCCCCCTCCCAATCATGTGGCGGGCACAGCATTGGCGATGCCGTTAACAGCGTCACCTGATGTTGGATTGCAGAGTTCAACCCTCCCCCCCACCAACAGTACCCACTTGCAGAGTTCTCTTCTTCCCCCCTGCAACAGTATCCACTTGCAGAGCTCCCTCCTGCCCCCTCCCCCAACAACATCCACTTGCAGAGTTCCAACCTTCCCTCACATCTGCAGATTGAGCTCAGCAGCAATGTCCGATGTGAAAAAAAAATAACCAAGATAACAACGGATAACTTACCTAACCTTTGCAGGCACTGAGCACTCTCACCTCGGTGGTGCCAGCTTTTCAAAGGTGGGAAAGTGAAGTCACGTGAGTGCCGCACATCATGCATAAGTTTGCAAACGCTTGGTAGGATCACGGTGAATTAGATACAAATTCATGCAAAACAGTAGGTAACAGATTTAAATTATGATCCCGTCGCATTGCGGCGGAGGTGCTGCCACCACACTTCGCCACCTCTGAGAAAATCGGAAACCGGCATTACAGTATCGGGTTCCATGGTGGGCAACTCCGCACCTATTCTCTGGCACACGCCCAACCCCCACCCCCTGCCAAAAAACTAATTGAGCGTAAAATCCAGCTCATAGAATTACAGCAAAGACAATGTTGTTCAAATTTGCAAAACATGAGGAATAGCTGAAGATTTTCCATATAGATTAACACTTTCACATAAGACATGGTACGGGAGAGATCTTTCATTTTAACCTATTTGACACTGTCAGGCTCAGTAATTTCTCAGAAGCAGTTTCTTTTATTACGTCATCAATATTCTCTATTAATACAGAAATGAATAGAAACAGAATAAAGGACCTGAGTGTGAATAAGTCTTTATGACAGTTACATTTTTCTGCAAGGACATTGGCTTGAGGGCGGCACAGTGGCGCAGTGGTTAGCACCGCAGCTTCACAGCTCCAGTGACCCGGCTTCAATTCTGGGTACTGCCTGTGTGGAGTTTGCAAGTTCTCCCTGTGTCTGCATGGGTTTTCGCCAGGTACTCCGGTTTCCTCCCACCACCAAAAGACTTGCAGGTTGATAGGTAAATTGGCCATTATAAATTGCCCCTAGTATAGGTAGGTGGTAGGGGAATATAGGGACAGGTGGGGAGAATATAGGGACAGGTGGGGATGTGGTAGGAATATGGGATTAGTGTAGGATTAGTATAAATGGGTGGTTGATGGTCAGCACAGACTTGGTGGGCTGAAGGGCCTGTTTCAGTGCTGTATCTCTAAATTAAAATTTAAAAAAATTAAAATTAAAAATTAATCTGCCTGCCCCTCCCCACTCCCTACCATGACTGGTCGAAAGATGTTGGGGGTTGAGGTGGGTGTTAAAGATTTAAATACAGGGAATGTGTCCTCAACACACCGCACATGCGCCTGCTGACATTTTTACAGAAATTGGATCGTTTGCATGTCCAACCATAGAAAGGCAGGATACTTAATTAATATATTTAAAGTCGAGCTCCCGCAATGCAACGGTTGATTTAAAATTCACTGCTGCTGCTGTGCGTGTTTCCCAGGGATCAGGTAAACCGGCAGTGAAAGGAGGTGAAAGCTGCTGGCTGCATAAGGTAAGTGCCTTTTCCAGCACTCCTTGTGGGCCAGGAGGAACAGGAGTACTCCCCCAGCCCCTAATGGAAGCCTTCTTCCCCTCTATCCCCACTTATCCTGACCTGTCTCTCCCCCATCACATTCATCAACAACTCCCCCTCTTCCCCCGGCAACTCTGATCACTGACCTCCCACCCCCAGCCTGCTCACTGACCTCGCCACCCAGCCCCAATGGTCTCTCTCTCTCTCTCTCCCTGTGCCGCATTTGCCAATATCCTTCCTCAGCAGCTTCAATGGCCAACCTCCCCTCCTAATTGCCGGCGCCCATCACCAAGGGTCCCCAGCTGTGACCTCCTGCTGCTGATTTTCTCTCCAAGCCATTGGCCAGGCTGTCAATCTTTCCGATTGTTGGGCAGGAAAGGGAACAGACATATGATAATGACATAGTGCCGTTAAATTCTGCAGGACCTCCACATCTCTGGCATTGCCAAGTCCTTTAGTCATTTTTGACCTCCCCCTCACCGTAAGTATCAAATGGTGATTTGTGGTGATTTTGATCATGCTAGTACCAATGGCAGCTCAAGCATCATCGTTGTCGTCAACATCATCATCAGCAACTTATATATCCCACCTTTGACATAGTAAAACAAGGAAAGGCACTTCACAGGAGTGTTATCAAACAAAATTTGACACCTCACTACATAAGGGGTTATTAGGGCAGATGGCCAAAAGCTTGATCAAAGAGGTAGGTTTTAAGGAGTGTCTTAAAGGAGAAATGAGAGGTAGAGAGTCAGAGAAGTTTAGGGAGGGAATTCCAGAGCTTACAACATTGATACCAACAATGGTGGTGTGATTAAAATTGGGCATGCTCAAGAGGTGAAATCAGATGAATGTAGATATCTCAGAAGGTTGGGTGTTAGAATCAATTATAGATATTAGAGATAGGAAAGGGTGAAGCCAAAGAGGAATTTGAAAACAAGGATGAGAATTTTAAAATCAAGGCGTTGTTTAATTGTGAGCCAATGTAAGTCAGCGAGCACAGGGATGATGAGTGAATGGGGCTAGGTGCGAGTTAGGACACAGGCAGCAGAGTTTTGGATGACCTCAATTTTACAGACAGTATACCATGAGAGGCCAGCCAAGAGTGCATTGGAATAGTCAAGACTAGAGGTAACAAAGGCATGGGTGAGGGTTTCAGCAGCAGATGAGCTGTGTCAGGCAATGTTACAGAGGTAGAACTAGGCAGTCTTAGTGATGGCACAGATATGTGGTTGGAAGCTCATCTCAGAGTCAAATATAACACCAAGGTTGCAAACAAAGTTGATGCATTAGTTTTAATTTTCCAAAATTCCCTGGACTCGGGGAGGGTTCCAATAGATTGGAAAATAGAGAATGTAACTCCTTTATTCAAAAAGGGAGGGAGACAGAAAGCAGGAAACCAAGGCCAGCTAGCTTAACATCTGTCATAGGGAAAATGTTAGAAGCTATTATTAAAGATGTTATAGCAGGACACTTAGAAAAATTCAAGGTAATTAGGCACAGTCAACATAGTTTTGTGAAAGAGAAATCATGTTTAACCAATTTATTGGAGTTCTTTGAAGAAGTAACATGTGCTGTGGATAAAGAGGAAACCGGTGGATGTATTGTACTTAGATTTCCAGAAGGCATTTGATCAGGTGCCACATCAAAGGTTATTGTGGAAAATAAAAGCTCATGATGTAGGTGGTAACATATTGACCTGGATAAAAGATTGGCTAGCTAACAGGAAACAGAGAGTAAGCATAAATGGGTCATTTTCTGGTTGGCAAGATGTAACGAGTGGTGTGCCACAAGGATCAGTGCTGGGGCCTCAGATTTTTTATAATTTAAATAAATGACTTGGATGAAGGGACCAAAGATATGGTTGCTAATTGGCTGATAATAATTTGATGATGACACAAAAATAGGTAGGAAAGTAAGTTGTGAAGAGGACATAAGGAGGATACAAAGGGATATGGATAGGTTAAATGAGTGGGCAAAGATCTGGCAAATGGAGTATAATGTGGGAAAAAGTGAAATTCTCCATTTTGGCAGGAAGAATAAAAAAGCATATTATCTAAATGGTGAGAGATTGCAGAGCTCTGAGATGCAGAGGGATCTGGGTGTCCTAGATGAATCACAAAAGGTTAGTATGTAGGTACAGCAAGTAATTAGGAAAGCTAATAGAATGTTATTGTTTATTGCAAGGAGAACTGAATACAAAAGTAGGGAGGTGATGCTTCAGTTATACAGTGCATTGGTAAGACCACATTTGGAGCACTGTGTACAGTACTGGTCTCCTTATTTAAGGAAGGATGTAAATGCATTGGAAGCAGTACAGACTACTTGACTAATACCTAGAATAGGTATTTACGAGACTAATACCTAGAATAAGCATAAAAACAAGAAACGCTGGAAATACTCTGCAGGTCTGGCAGCATCTGTGGAGAGAGAAGCAGAGTTAACGTTTCAGGTCAGTAACCCTTCTTCAGAACTGGCAGATATAAGAAATGTAAAAGATTTTAAGCAAGTAAAGCGGGGGTGGGGCAAGAGATAACAAAAATGGTGTTGATAGGACAAGGTCACAGAATAGGAGAGGCGGTGGCGTACTGATATTGTCACTGGACTAGTAACCCAGGTATTGCTCTGGGGACATGGGTTCGAATCCCACCACAGCAGAAGGTGGAATTTGAATTCAATTAATAAATCTGGAATTTAAAGCTAGTCTAATGATGGCCATAAAACCATTGACGATTGTTGTAAAACTCATCTGGTTCACTAATGTCCTTTAGGGAAGGAAATCTGCTGTCCTTACCTGATCTGGCCTACATGTGACTCCAGATCCACAGCAATGTGGTTGACTCTTACATGCCCTCAAAGTGGCCTCGCAAGCCACTCAGTTCAAGGGCAATTAGGGATGGGCAATAAATGCTGGCCTGGCCTGCGATGCCCACATCCCATGAATGAATAAAAAAAATATATAGCTGACCAGAAGGTCATGGAGCAAGGCAAACAATATGTTAATGGTGTGCTGAAAGACAAAGCATTAGTACAAATAGGGTGTTAATGGACTGAAAACTGAACAGCCACAAGCACAAACATGAAAAAAACACAGTGGGTTGGCACAGTAGAAACAAACTAAAATAAAATAAACACAAGAAATAAAAAAGAAAAAAATAACTAAAAGTAAAATGGGCTTTGGCCAAAGCAGTATTACAAATCAAACAGTGGAGCAATCAGGTGGTGGTGAGGTAGATCTGGGTATCATCAGTATACACATGAAATCTGACTGTTTTCGGATGATGTTGCAGCATGTAGATGAGAAATAGGAGGGACCAAAGATAGATCCATGGGGGACATCAGAGGTAATCGTGTGGAAGTGGGAAGGGAAGTCATTGCAAGCGAATCTCTGGCTATGACTGGATAGATAAGAATGGAACCAGGTGAATGCAGTTCCCCCTGTGCCCCCCGCTTGGCGACAGTGGAGAGATATTGGAGGAGGATGGTGTGGTCAACCGTGTCAAAGGCTCCAGACAAGTCGAGAAGGACAAGGAGAGATAGTTTACCTTTGTCAAAGACACATAAGACGTAGTTTGAGACTTTATAAGAGTTATTTTGGTACTGGGGCAGGGACGAAAACCTGATAGGAGGGATTCAAACATGGAGTTCCAGGAAAGATGGGCAGGGATTTGGGAGCTGATAGCACTTTTACGGGTCTTGAGAGAAAAGGGAGTTTGGAAATGAGGCAGTAGTTCACAAGGACAAAAGGGTCAATGGTTGTTTTTTTGAGAACAGTGATGACAGCAAATTTGAGGGAGAGCTGGGACAGAATCAGAGGAGAGAGAACAGAGCAGCTTAACAATATCAGCCAACATCAGAACCAGGAAGTGAAGTTGGGTGGTCAGCAGTTTAGTGGGAATAGGGTCGAGGGAGCAGGAGGTCGATCTATGTACAAGATCAGGTCGATCTATGTACAAGATCAGCTTGGAGAGGGCATGAGGGGAGATAGTAGTGCTAATAAATGTGACGACCTCCAACTCCAAGAGTTTTTTTCAGTTTTATTTCACATCTGCCAAGGTTTGCATGCCATCTTCTATCCACTTTGTTTTTCCAAAAATATTTGATGATACAGTTGGCTGCTTTTCTGTTTCTCTGAATTAAAAATGTTGGGCCACAATTTTAACTCCAGATGGGTTTTGGGTGAACAGTTGGATAGGTTGGAGAACCTGGGGCTGTTCTCTAGGAGAAGAGAAGATTAACAGGAGATTTGATAAAGGCGTTCAAAATCATGAAGGGTCTGGACAGAGTAGATAGGGAGAAACTGTTCACAAAAGCAGAAGGATCCAGAACTGATTTAAAGGTGATTGGCAAAAGAAGCAACGGTGACATAAGGATAAACTTTTTATTACACAGCGAGTGGTTAGGATCTGGAATGCACTGCCTGAGAATGTGGTGGAGGCAGATTCAATTGAGGACTTCAAAAGAGAATTGGATTATTACCTGAAGGGGAAAAAAAATTGATGGGCTACAGGGAAAAGGCAGGGGAGTGGGACTAGGTGAGTTGCACTTGCAGAGGGCTGGCACAGACATGATGGGCCAAATGGCCTCCTTTTGTACTGTAACTATTCTATGATTTCCCTGTTGGAGTGATAGATCAAGACTGATTGAACATCAGCCACTGGCAAATCTCTAGGTTTTCTGAAGCCACCTTAGAGGTCCCTGGATGAGGCCAGATCCTTAAAGGAAGCTCTCATCAGCTAATGGGAGGAGACTCCCAATACACCAAGCATGAAAAGACAGTTCTGAAATTGCCAGCTCCAGGAACATCACACCCAGGATCTGGATGCAGTGCAGGAAGCACTTCAATGACTTTACAAGAGCAGCAGGATGAGTACACCTCTTCATGTTTGCATCTCTGGGGAACAGTCCTTTCCTCACTTGCCCAGTGCCATGAACAATTCCCTCCCATCCTTCACCATCCAGCACAAGGGCACAGTATACTGGTTCCATTACCATCAGAAACACACACTTGCCTCTACAACAAATGCTGTAAACCTAAAATATAAAGAGAGAACACTGGAAATACTCACGAGGTCAGGCAGCATCTGTGGAAAGAGAAACAGAGTTACCATTTCAGGTCTGTTACCTTTTGTCAGAACCTCTTTATTGTTCTCTTCCCAGCAGCCACCAACATCATTCTATTCCCACTTGCCACATTTGCACAATCACTAACTTCTCTCATGCCTCCTTCCTCACTTCACACCCCATAGACATGCTTTCCCCAACCTTGCTTTTTCTCAATCTCAGCATATGTACAACAAGCAGAAGCCACATACATCTGCATTCGCATTTGCAGGAGACATTCATTAACGTTCTCCTTCTCTGTTTCTGCAGGGCAAGACAATGCACAATGCAAGGGAGACGATTAAGGCCAGGAGAGGACCAGCCAACCTCATTGTTCTGTCAGAGCTAGAGAAACAAGCACTGGGCATCAGTGGTCCCTCCAGAGCTGTCAGAGCAGGATATTTTTTTTTTATTCATTCAGGGATGTGGGCGTCACTGGCCAGGCCAGCATTTATTGCCCATCCCTAATTGCCCTTGAGAAGGTGGTGGTGAGCTGCCATCTTGAACCTCTGCAGTCTATTTGGGGTAGGTATACCCACAGTGCTGTTTGGAAGGGAGTTCCAGGATTTTGACCCAGGGACAGTGAAGCAACGGCGATATAGTTCCAAGTCAGGATGGTGTATGACTTGGAGGGGAACTAGCAGGTGGTGGTGTTCCCATGCATTTGCTGCCCTTGTCCTTCGAGTTGGTAGAGGTCGCGGGTTTGGAAGGTGCTGTCTAAGGAGCCTTGGTGCGTTGCTGCAGTGCATCTTGTAGATGGTACATACTGCTGCCACTATGCGTCGGTGATGGACAGAGTGAATGTTTGTTGATGGGGTGCCAATCAAGTGGGCTGCTTTGTCCTGGGTGGTGTCGAGCTTCTTGAGTGTTGTTGGAGCTGCACCCATCCAGGCAAGTTGAGAGTATTCCATCACACTCCTGACTTGTGCCTTGTAGATGGTGGACAGGTTTTGGGGAGTCAGGAGGTGAGTTACTCGCCGCAGGATTCCTAGCTTCTGACCTGCTCTTGTAGCCACGGTATTTATATGGCGACTCCAGTTCAGTTTCTTGTCAATGGTAGCCCCTAGGATGTTGATAGAGGGGGATTCAGCGATGGTAATGCCGTTGAATGTCAAGGGAAGATGGTTAGATTCTCCCTTGTTGGAGATGGTCATTGCCTGGCACTTGTGTGGCGCAGATGTTACTTGCCACTTATCAGCCCAAGCCTGGATATTGTCCAGGTCTTGCTGCATATCTACACGGACTGCTTCAGTATCTGAGGAGTCACGAATGGTGCTAAACATTGTGCACCAGCTGAAGATGGTTAGGCCGAGGACACTACCCTGAGGAACTCCTGCACTGATGTCCTAGAGTTCAGATGATTGACCTCCAACAACCACAACCATCTCCCTTTGCGCTAGGTATGACTCCAGCCAGCAGAGGGTTTTCCCCCTGATTCCCATTGACCTCAGTTTTGCTAGGGCTCCTTGATGCCATACTCGGTCAAATGCTGTCTTGATGTCAAGGGCAGTCACTTTCACCTCACCTCTTGAGTTCAGCTCTTTTGTCCATGATTGAACCAAGGCTGTAATGAGGTCAGGAGCTGAGTGGCCCTGGCGGAACCCAACCTGAGCGTCACTGAGCAGGTTATTGCTAAGCAAGTGCCGCTTGATGGCACTGTTGATGACACCTTCCTTCACTTTACTGATGATTGAGAGTAGGCTGATGGGGCGGTAATTGGCCGGATTGGACTTGTCCTGCTTTTTGTGTACAGGACATACCTGGGCAATTTTCCCCATTGCAGGGTAGATGCCAGTGTTGTAGCTGTACTGGAACAGCTTGGCTAGGGGGGCGGCAAGTTCTGGAGCACAGGTCTTCAGTACTATTGCCGGAATATTGTCAGGGCCCATCGCTTTTGCAGTATCCAGTGCCTTCAGTCGTTTCTTGATATCATGCGGAGTGAATCGAATTGGCTGAAGTCTGGCATCTGTGATGCTGAGATCTTCAGGAGGAGGCCGAGATGGATCATCAACTCGGCACTTCTGGCTGAAGATTGTTGCAAATGCTTCAGCCTTATCTTCGCACTAATATGCTGGGCTCCCCCGTCATTGAGGATGGGGATATTTGTGGAGCCACCTCCTCCAGTTCGTTGTTTAATTGTCTACCACCATTCACGGCTGGATGTGGCAGCACTGCAGAGCTTCGATCTGATCCATTGGTTATGGGATCACTTAGCTCTGTCTATCGCATGCTGCCTACGCAGTTTGGCACACAGATAGTCCTGTGTTGTAGCTTCACCAGGTTGACACCTCATTTTGAGGTATGCCTGGTGCTGCTCCTGGCATGCCCTCCTGCACTCTTCATTGAACCAGGATTGGTCTCCTGGCTTAATGGTAATGGTAGAGTGGGGGTTATGCCAGGCCATGAGGTTACAGATTGTGGTTGAGTACAATTCTGCTGCTGCTGATGGCCCACAGCGCCTCATGGATGCCCAGTTTTGCATTACCAGATCGGTTTGAAATCTATCCCATTTGGCACGGTGGTAGTGCCACACAACACGATGGACGGTATCCTCAATGTGAAGGCGGGACTTCATCTCCACAAGGACTGTGCAGTGGTCACTCCTACCAATACAGTCATGGACAGAAGTATCTGCGGCAGGCAGATTGGTGAGGACTAAGTCAAGTTTGTTTTTCCCTTGTGTTGGTTCCCTCACCACCTGCCGCAGACCCAGTCTAGCAGCTATGTCCTTTAGGACTCGGCCAGCTCGGTCAGTAGTGGTGCTACCGAGCTACTCTTGGTGATGGACATTGAAGTCCCTCACCCAGAGTACATGTTGTGCCCTTGCCACCCTCAGTGCTTCCTCCAAGTGGTGTTCAACATGGAGGAGTACTGAGTCATCAGCTGAGAGAGGGTGGTAGGTGGTAATCAGTAGGAGGTTACCTTGCCCATGTTTGACCTGATGCCATGAGACTTCATGGGGTCCGGAGTCGATGTTGAAGACTCCCAGGGCAACTCCCTCCCTACTGTATACCACTGTGCCACCACCTCTGGTGGGTCTGTCCTGCCGGTGGGACAGGACATACCCGGGGATGGTGATGGCAGTGTCTGGGACATTGTCTGTAAGGTATGATTCCGTGAGTTTGACTATGTCAGGCTGTTGCTTGACTAGTCTGTGGGACAGCTCTCCCAACTTTGGCACAAACCCCCAGATGTTAGTAAGGAGGACTTTGCAGGGTCGACAGGGCTGGGTTTGCCGTTGTCGTTTCCAGTGCCTAGGTCGATGCCAGGTGGTCCGTCCGGTTTCATTCCTTTATATTGACTTCGTAGCGGTTAGGTACAACTGAGTGGCTTGCTAGGCCATTTCAGAGGGCATGTAAGAGTTAACCATATTGCTGTGGGTCTGGAGTCACATGTAGATCAGTCCAGGTAAGGACAGCAGATTTCCTTCCCTAAAGGACATTAGTGAACCAGATGGGTTTTTACAACAATCGACAATGGTTTCATGGCCATCATTAGACTAGCTTTTAATTCCAGATTTGTTAATTAAATTCAAATTCCACCTTCTGCTGTGGTGGGATTCGAACCCATGTCCCCAGAGAAATACCCTGGGTCTCTGGGTTACTAGTCCAGTGATAATACCACTACGCCAATGCCTACCACGTTTTGAGTAGAGGGGTTTCTTTGAACAGGGTCTCGCCATTACTTGCATCCTTGCATGTACCAAAGAACAACTCTGGTGGCTTTACTACATCGAGCTGCATTGCGATGCCTGACATCTGCTACTATTCAACCTTTGACTTCACTGAAAATATCGATCAGGAAAGATATAAAACAGGATGCAAATTCACTTGCACCTGTTTAACATTGACAAAGTCAAAATTACTCCTAATGTTCTTTAATGCAGAGTCAAAGGAATGGTGAAGAGATAATAAGGACTGTTAATGCTGGGAAGGTTTTATCTGACTTTTCAACTGAGGTGATAGAGCAGTATGTTACGGACTTATGAAGAGTGTCATCAGCCATGTGTGTAAGGAGCCATCTCCTGTCCCCAAAAAAATCTTCTGATTCTTCAGGGTGGCTGTATAGAACTTTTTAGTCTACTTATTCTGGTTCACACATGAAAATCACAGGAATAATGGAATACACTCAAAACACAAAGTCAGATATTAAACTTTGAGTTACTCCAGATATCTAAAAATCATACAATACAGTGACCTACCCTACTATGGACTACTTAACATTTATAATTACTTATTCCCAAAATATGAAGTCAGCGAAATACAATCACCCGAGAGCAGTCAACTTCAGATTGATACAGTTTCCGAGTGACTGACCAAGTCACTCGTTCCCCTGCAGTTGCAATACCAAAGTTTCTTTAGCAGTTTCCTTTATACCTTAATTTTAGGGAGGGACAAGACATCATACTGACAGTGGCTTATTCTCCAAATGGTATTTGCCTTAGGCCAAATGTCCAACCATATGCTGGCCCATTTGTTTGAGAAAGCCCGCCCTGGTGCTCTCCACCTTCCTTGGACATCCTTCAGTAATTTTCCATCATGTGACGAACAGCTGCAACAGTTGAGAGTCATGGATTGGTTGTGAGGCTCATCCATCGAGCTGGCCAACTTCCAAATAAAGTTGTTCTGCAGAAGAAGTCAACAGATCATTAGGTTCTGTGTTATCTCATTCTTGTAGGACTTCTCAAGGTTTTGTGGCTCATTAATTTGAACAGATATCTCCTTTAATCGGAATGTCTTTGTTCCTTCCTGATAGTGTTACCTGGTTCATGCCACAGAGCAGCCAGTTTAAATTAAAGACAAGAAATCCTTCTTTCAACACAGTTCATTGGTTATTTGCAGGATATGGCATGAGTATAGTCAAGCTTCCACATGGAGTTAAATTTTTGTAAAGCAATGTCTTACAGCAGGAGAAGTGGGGGGGATAAATGAATGTCACAGATTGAAGTTATTGTGTCAACTGTCACTGGAATTGGTGCAGACCTGCATTATCCATCTGTGGTGATCACACACTAATTGAACATTGATGGATTGAAAGGTCTTTCTGTTCAAATAAGCTGCTGGCCCATCTTCTGGTATCCTGATAGCTACACGAGTACAGTCTGTGATGCCCTGAATATAGGAGAAGCTGGTCACTGCAGCAAACCCTAGAGCGCTCTCATTCTGACCATTGGCATCCATTGAGACAGTAATATACTAGTTTGCTCTAGCAAGGAGGGCACTGGTGACCCATTTGAGGAAGCCGTGCATTGCAGACTGGGAGATGCAGGAGATGTCCCATTCTCGTCAGTCATCTGAAAGGAGCCTATAACAGAAGTGATAAAAGAGGTGGTGACTTTAACAGCTACTGGCAAATTATGACCCCCGGTGCAGCAATCAGCATGTCCTGCTAAGTGAGCAACAACCTACCTGGTGAAATATCGCCTCCTCCTGCACCACTCTGCAAAAATATCCAAGAAATTAACTCTGGGCATATACAGCTGGTTGGATGGATATAACCTTTTACAAGCAGCCCCACTCACCTTCTAACTAGCCCACCTGGTGCTTGTCCTGGGAGTTCACGTTGCTCTTCCTCCAACTATTTGGCCATCCATGGGAGTGACTGAAAAACAGTATCTATAAGTAATGAGAGCTTAATGAAGGTAGGTAAGAGGAGAAAAAATTAGAAAGAAGCAAACTGGAAGGTCAAAACTGCTTGATTGTACTCACGAAGGCACACGGATCATGATGGCCTATATGCTTGCAACTAACTGCCCCTTTAAATGCAGCATCCAGTCACATCAGTCAGTTTGTTAAGCATATTCCATTACAATATACTTAGCAGGTTTGCCACTGGGTGGGACATCTGACCCATCCAATTAAAATCACATCAGCATCCTAATGAAGTCATAGGACCCTGATTTAAATTTATTCACGAGGCAACTGCTTATTTCTGGCACTTGAGTCAGCTTCAGAATTAAAATTGGTGGTTGGTGGATTTCCAATAGGAATGCATGGGAAATCAATTTTCATGATTTTAATTGCTCATCCATGCCATTCCCCTCTCCAGGTTGGATTAAAGATGGGGCCATGATTTTTAGCACTCACGTTGCTACTTGAAAGGTGCTAGTACTGCACCAGTGCCGCAGTTAGAGGAGCCTAGAGTGTGTGATCAGACCCAGGGAATTTGCTTGTGCACATATGCGTGTTTTTAAATTAAATATTTGTGCTATCACAGTCTCTTTGAGCTGTTTCTATTGCTAATGCTTAAAGCAAAATAGTTGGAATTGATCGAGACTTGCCTTTAACTCATGGGTCTCCCTTTGAAGCAATTTTTGAAAGATAGAGATGTTATTTGCAACGTTGCAGTGTTCCAGACAGCATTACAACTTGTAAATACAGCCTATGGCCACAAGATGGCAAAATATAACGGCTTTCTATTCTCCAGTAGAGGGAAAGATTTAATTGAACGACCATGCAGCTAAGGTTAAGAAGGGTCACTGACCCGAAACGTTAACTCTGCTTCTCTTTTCACAGATGCTGCCAGACTTGCTGAGTGGTTCCAGCATTTCTTGTTTTTATTTCAGATTTCCAGCATCCGCAGTATTTTGCTTTTATTATTATGCAGCTAAGGTTCCCCAATTTCAAGTTTTACAGATATCTTTTATAGTCCTAGATTTTAGAATAATTGTTAAACTAACTTTTATTGATTCTAACTGCAATACTAACAGACTTGCTAGTTTACCCGGATTTCGCAAAAGCTCATAAGATTTGACACCAGGGTATCTTTGAAGTTCACGGTATAGCTCCAGGACTTTCTCCCATTTTTTTTCTTCAGTGCATCATCAAAAGGTAAGTTTATGCAAATTAGAATTGCTATTTTTAAAAATTCATATGCATCTTTTACTAAAATACATAATTCGTCAAATAATATGATGAAAAATGTTATTGTTGGGGTTGTTTTTTGCTGGTCTTCATTCAAATTTAATTCCCGAGATTTAATAAAACCCTGCATGACTCATTTCTGTACATTCTACATGCTGTCATAATGTAACCTCTTTAACTCTCCTATCTTGAAAAACATTTACAACAGAAAGCAACTGGTAAATGTAAACCAAAGTATTACCGAGCAAAGCACTGTAAAGTGAATGCCTTGTAAATATTACGTTTATTTTTTTTTAACTTTTTCTAATGGTTAATTGGATAGAAAGACGTTTACTTACATCTACTGTCAAACTGAGTTCCAGTATTACAGAAGTACTCCACAATAAACTTATAATTCAGTGTATTAATAATTATCAGTAATAAACCAAACAAATCAGATGGATGGAATGTTGTATCAATTAAATGTGATTAAAACCAAGATTAACTAAGGAAAAAAAAATTGTGATTAGTTACGTTCTTTTTTTGTCATTTGACAGCCCTAATTGAAATAAAAATGCATTTTATCAGGACTTTTTAGAATAATCAATTTGAAGTATTTCTACATCCATGTACATCATTCATTCTGTGACTGAATGTGAGTTAAAACAACTTGTTTAAATGTTATAAAATTCCTTTTGCAGGAAGATGTTGGAATTTTCTCCTGTTCACAATACATTTTTACCTTAAATTAGGGTACATTTTGGATGTTGTGGGAAAAAAAGTCTGCATGACATCCTCAATCACAGGATTTTGTGACTTAGTATTTAATCTGGCATCACATACTAAGTAAACCAATCAACAAATTGTTGAAAACTAGCCTACCAAGTGGGTTACATGGGCATGACCATTTCTAGTCCACAGTTACCAATAATCTCCCTCTTCCACTGATTTTTGTCTGTGTAAAAATTGATGGCCCCAGCATCATGTGCAAATGGAGGCCTGCCTCCTGCTCATAAGCATTCCCCATATTGCCACAAAACAGAAGCTGGTAAATTGACATTATTCTTCTAAACACAGCAAAATGGCCAAATTCACAGCCACTCAAGAAATGGCAGAGTAAAGAGAGGAGCAATGGTCAATGGATGGTCACAATATCACTATTTATCATTCAATATGCCACAAATCAACTTACATAAAAGTCATAAGTGGGACTGTCATAACTCACCACCACCTTCGAGGGCAATTAGGAATGGGCAACAAATGCTGGCATTGCCAGCAACACTTGCATCCCATGAAAGAATTTTTAAAAATTTGGATAAAAAGACCTAATTTTATCATCGGACCAACTGTTTCTGCTCACATTAGAGACAGGCAGAATTCCATTTGTTCCCTCCTTACATTACCAGGCTGATTACAGAAGGTCCAGAGAGGAAGTGAAAAAGCAGATAAGAGAAGCAAAGAGAGTATGAAAAGAGACTGGCAGCTAACAAAGAGAATCCCAAAGTTTTCTATAGACATACAAATAGTAAAAGGGTGGTAAAAGGAGGAGTTGGGCCGATTAGGGACCATAAAGGGGAGACAGAAGGCATAGTTGAGGTATTAAATGAATACTTTGCATCTGTCTTTAACAAGGAAGAAGATGCTACCCAGGCAATGTTGAAAGAGGAGGTAATTCAGACATTAGAAGGGTTTAAAATTGATAAGGAGGATGTATTAGATAGGCTGTCTGTACTTAAAGTGGATAAAACCACCAGGACCAGATGAGATGCATCCAAGGATACTGAGGGAAGTGAGGGTGGAAATTACCAAGGCACTGGCCATAATTTTTCAGTCTTCCTTAGACTTGGGGGTGGTGCGAGAGGACTGGAGACTTGCAAATGTTGTACCCTTGTTCAAAAAATGGTGCAAAGACAAGCCCAGCAACTACAGGCCAGCCGGTTTAACGTCAGTGATGGGGACACTCCTAGAAAAAATAATTCGGGACAAAATTAATAATCACATGGACAAATGTGGGTCAATTAAAGAAAGCCTGCATGGATTTCCTAAGGGAAAATCATGTTTAATTAACTTGCTGGAGTTTTTTGAGGAGGTAACAGAGGACATTGCAGTTGATGTGGTGTACATGGACTTCGAGAGGTGTTTGACACAGTGCCACACAACAGACTTGCGAGCAAAGTTATAGCTCATGGAATAAAAGGGACAGTAGCAACAAGGATACAGAATTGGCTGAGTGACAGGAAGCAGAGAATAGTTGTCAATGGGTTTTTTTTTCAGCCTGGAGGAAGGTTTGTAGTGGAGTTCCCCAGGAGTCAGTGTTGGGACCCTTGCTTTTCCTGATATATATTAATGATCTAGACCTTGGTGTACAGGGCACAATTTCAAAGTTTGCAGATGATATGAAACTTGGAAGCATTGTGAACTGTGAGGGGGATAGTGTAGAACTTCAAAAGGACATGGACAAGTTGGCGGAATTGGCGGATAGGTGGCAGATGAAGTTCAATGCAGAGAAATGTGAAGTCATTCATTTGGTAGGAGGAACATGGAGAAACAATATAAAATTAAGGGTACAATTCTAAAGGGGTGCAGGAGCAGAGGGACCTGGGTGCATATGTGCATAAGTCATTGAAGGTGGCAGGGCAGGTTGAGAGAGCAGTTAATAAAGCATACAGTATCCTGGGCTTTATTAATAGGGGCATAGAGTACAAGAGCAAGGAAGTTGTGTTGAACTTATATAAGACACTAGTTCGGCCTCAGCTGGAATATTGCGTCCAATTCTGGGTGCCGCTCTTTAGGAAACATGTGAGGGCATTGGAGAGAGTACACAAAAGATTTCCGAGAATGGTTCCAGGAATGAGGAACTTCAGTTATGAAGATAGATTGGAGATGTTAGGACTGTTTCCCTTGGAGAAGAGAAGGCTGAGAGGAGATTTGATAGAGGTATTCAAAATCATGAGGGGTCTGGACACAGTAGATAGGGAGAAACAGTTCCCACTTGTGAAAGGGTTGAGAATGAGAGGGCACAGATTTAAAGTAATTGGTAAAAGAAGCAAAAGCGAGTGATTAAGGTCTGGAATGTGCTGCCCGAGAGTGTGGTGGAGGCAGATTCAATCGAAGCATTCAAAGGGAATTAGACTGTTGAAAAGGAAGAATGTGCAGGGTTACAGGGAGAAGGTGGGGGAATGGCACTAACTGAATTGCTATTTCAGAGAGCTAGTGCAGACAAGATGGGTCGAATGGCGTCCTTCAGCACTGTAAGAATTCTATGATTCTGTGATTCTGTAATGTTGCCACCGAATCTCCCACATGAACTCCACAGCCAATTCAACTCACCCAAATCTCAGGCATGTGTCTGCAAAGCATGCTGATGAAAGCCAACTAATCAGAGTGCTATCTTTTTGAATCTTGCCAGAATGATCATATTTCCACTTACAATGGTTGCTTCTGATTTAAAACGCTGCAGAGCCAAGACAGATGAACCTCATAGCATCTGAAGAAGTTAATTGAAAAAATAGCAAATCTGGTGTGTCTTGATAGGGATTAGTAGAAGAATTAAAAAAGCCATCCAGTAAATACAAGGCCTACGTGCTATTCCTCCTTCAAGGAATCTGCAAACAGAACAGACGCTCTTTTTCTCTCATGTTGCTATTTGAGTCACATTTATATTCTGTTCCAACAATTGTATTCAAAGGTATTTCAAAGTATGAAAATACAGTTTAAAAAAATGGAAATGCAACTTCAAACACATTAATCCCGCAACGAATTTTGATGTCATGCAGCACAAAAACTGTGCCCCTCATATCTTGGTCACGGCTCCGCATTGGACTTTCTAGGAGCTGAAAGATCTGATTGCCAACAAAAAAGGCAGCAGAGTGGTGAAGTTCCACATCTGCAATTTTCCATATTGAATTTTCTGATCTTCCCACTGTTGCTCAACTTGGAGTCGACTATTTTTTGCCAGAATGCAGACTACACTAGATAATTTATCAACACTCTAGATAACTGTGCAGTTTTCACCACTGATCAAATTCAGTCTTAAAGATGCAAATTCAGAATGTTTAAAGACACTTTGCATTCTGTTGCTGTGGAGAAGAAATTACAGACCCAATTAAAACATAATTGAGAATCTGACCACCTTTAGCCTTTCACTAGATTAAAAATCTTCCTAAATCCAATCAACATGTCCCACAAACTTTATCCATAGTAAAATAAATAAATATAAATCAAAGTGCATTTAACAGCGCCGCATGGAGTATTGAACTGACCTCATTAATTAAGCTTTTGATGAAATGCAATAGCAATTGTGGCAGCACTTGACCAAGCTTGTCAGGAGGTGATTACTGATGTTTGGAAAAGTATGTTAGATGTTTGCTTCCTTAGGCCACTGAGGATGACATTGACTTCTTGGATAGAGGTTAAAGGGAGACAGCTAGTTGTATTCATGATATAGACCCCAATCTTGATGGCCGGTTGCTTCAGCGGATGAGGCGGGGGCCGAAAATTTTCACTCCTGCCCCCCAAAGAGCAGGATGGTGGTAACGGTGGGGGGAGGGGGGGAATAAAATGGTGTGGGAGGCTTGGGGGCCCTTCCCGACCCGCTCCCACCTCCGCCACCATTTTACCCGGGGCGAAGGCGGGAAATGACCCACCCTCCCCAGGCCAATCAAGGTCCTTAAGTGGCCAGTTTATGGCCACTTAAGGGCCTCCGCCCGTCACTATGGGAATTTTACCATTGGCAGGCGGGCGTCCCAGGCCTGAGAAAAGCCACCTGTTAAAAGTAGGTGGCTTTCTGACAGCCTGGGAGTGGTGCCCTCCTAATCAGGCACCCTGTGCCCAATGGAGGGCTGCTCCCAATGCCCCAACCAACGCCCAATACGCCCCCCCCCCCCCATTCGACCGCCCTTGCCTCGCCGGGGCCCAACCGATCACCCCCGGCGAGGCCCCAAAAACGTACCTTTTCCCGGAGCCATCCTTACTGTCTCTGCAGCTATCTCTTTTAGAATCCTAGGATGTTGGCCATCGGGTCCCAGGGATTTGTCATCTTAATCCCTTAAGTTTCAGCAATACTTTGTCTCTGCTGATACTAATTGCCTGAACTTCTTCACTCTTTGTAGCCCCTAGGTTATCCTCTATTTCTTGCATGCAACTTGTGCCTTCTACTGTGAAGACAGTCACACAGTATTTGTTCACTGCTTCTGCCATTTCCTCATAATTTCTCCTGTCTCTGCTTCTAAGAGTAAAGCAGTTGATGAGGTCTACACGGACTTCAGTAAGGCTTTTGATAAGGTGCTGCATGGGATTCAGGGCAATCTGGCAAATTGGATCCAAAGTTGGCTTAGTGGCAGGAAGTGGTGATGATCGAGGGTTGTTTTTGCGAGTGGAAGCCTGTGACCAGTGGTGTACCACAGGAATCGGTGCTGGGACCCTTGCTGTTTGTAGTGTACATTAAGGATTTGGACGTGAATATAGGAGGTATGTATGATTAGTAAGTTTGCAGATGACATGAAAATTGGTGGTGTCGTAAGTAGTGAGGAGGAAATCCTTAGATACAGGATGATATAGATGGGCTGGTAAGATGGGCAGAACAGTAGCAAATGGAATTTAATCCTGAGAAGTGTGAGGTGATGCATTTTGGGAGGACTAACAAGGCAAGGGAATATATAATGGATGGTAGGACCCTCGGAAATACAGAGGGTCAGAGGGACCTTGGTGTATTTGTCCATGGATCACTGAAGGCAGCAGCACAGGTAGACAAGGTGCTTAGGAAGGCATATAGGATACTTGCCATATGAAGAGAGACTGGAAAGGCTAGGGTTGTTTTCCTTAGAGCAGAGAAGGCTGAGGGGGGTCATGATTGAGGTATACAAAATTATGAGGGGCATTGATAGGTTAGATAGGAAGAGACTTTTTCCCTTAGCAGAGGGGTCAATAACCAGGGAGCATAGATTTAAGGTGAGGGGAAGGAGGTTTAGAGGGGATTTGAGGAAAAAAAATTTCACCCAGAGGGTGGTGGGAATCTGGAACACACTACCTGAAGAATTGGTAGAGGCAGGAACTCTCACAACATTTAAGAAGTATTTAAATGAGCACTTGAAACATCAAGCACACAAGGCTACGGGCCAAGTGCTGGAAAATGGGATTCGAATAGTTAGGTGCTTGATGGCCGGCACAGACACGATGGGCCGAAGGGCCTGTTTCTGTGCTGTATAACTCTGTGTCTGTGTCCTCTTCTTGAAGCTGGGTTGCAGTCCCAGCAGTAGCCACCGCTCCTGGTGGTACTGCTGGGACTAAGAGCTGCCAGCCCGCTGATTGGCCAGCAGCTGCATTAGGGGGGACTTCCTGCCTCAATGAGGTGGAAGTCCCACCTCAGACCAATTAAGGGCCTGGGAGCCGTAAGATGTGGTCTGGATCCCCAGGCCCAGCAGAGGCAGGATCGCCACTGACTTTTCGGTCAGTGGACGCCTCCTGTCTAAGATTAAAATTCCGGCCGGAGTCTCAGTTTGGAAACCCCGAAGTCTAAGTTTTCCCAGATGCTCTGGAGGTTTGACTCCACAGCGTGTGGATTATTTTCATTGGTTCCCCACCCAGAAGTCAGCTTGATTGACAGGCTTGGTTTCCAGTTGGGCAGGAAGCAGTCCATAGCAGGCCACAGCCCCAGGTATGGAGCCTGCAGCTGCTATTGGGAGCATGAGGTAGGTCCAATCCATGACCCTGAATCGTTGTTGTATGGGGATGTGGAGGGGGGCGGTGTGTTCCGATGGTGGAGGGGCATTTGGGTGGCAGAGAAAAGCGCATTTGCTCCTCCACAAGTAGTGCTGGGGACTAGGCACTTCCCTTCTCCATGAAGCTATCTTCACCTCCCTTCAGCCTCCGGCTTTCCTAAGGTCTGGGAAACTGGCCAGCCAGGGCTAAACCTGCACATTAGGTTAAATCTGAAGCTGCCAGCATCTTTAAAACATTTAAATTGCCAACCCGTCTCCTGGGAGTAGGCTGGCTGCTCACTCCTTGTCCTGTCTCCATTAAACCAGAGGTGGATAGGGTTGGAAGCAGATTGGGGTGAGGTTTGATATTTTTAGGGTGAGATTCTAGCAGTGATTGATTAAGAAACACAAGGGTTCAAAATATTTTTTAAAAATTAGAAAATGTTGGAAATACACAGCAGCTCAGCAAACATCTAGAAAAGTAAGTAGGTTACTATTTTGTAGGGAACCCTCCACGTTTTGATTATTCTTTTCCAGCTGTCGAGTGAGCATTTCTAGTCATTTCTATTTTTATATTTGTTTTTAAGATACCTGGGTAGCTCTGTACCTTACTGTACTCTCCCAGTCATAGCCATAAGAATATACCAGAGTAAAATTGTACACCTCTCCATTAAAAACACTACCTCATAATGTTGCATTTCTTACTATTCTGCTTTGCTTGGTGACATAAAATGAAGGAATGTTAAAATCAACCCCCACCACCCCACCTCCCCCCCCCCCCCCCCCCACCGCCCCATGTAGTTTTACTCTGAATAAACAACTGAAACAGGACAACAAAGGATGGGACTGATTTTTTTTTGCATTTCATTCGAGAGATTACAATCTGAAGAACATTCTGACACACATTTTGGAACTGCCACATTTGATTTTGAGGAAGTTTGTGCAATTTGAAAGATTGCTTCATGTGTCACATGTTCTGCTATAGCTCAGTGAGTACATTATTTTAAAAATATGGCACTGAAGACATATTTTGGGACAATAGGGGAATTCAACCCTCACAAAGAGGACCGGTGTATTTATAAATAAAGGTTACACATTTGGCTTTAAGTTAACAAAATCGGAAATCAGGATAAAGTGAATTTTTTCCTAACCCTGTTGGGGTGAATGTGTTTGTGGTGGTGTTTAACCAATGTTGCCCACGAGACCCCAGTACTTTGGACTATTCTGAATTAAATGCAATTCTGGACTCATTATGCCTCAACTAAGAATGAACTTGCGCTCTGAGTTGCATTTTGTGGAAGGAAGCAGTTACCAAATGAGTCTATTGCAAATTATGTTCTTGAGTTAAAGAAACGTTCTTGTCACTGTGGTTATGGTGCCAACTTACAAGTAAACCTTGTAGACAAGTTGTTGGAGGTCTGAAGAACAGTAAAGTCCAGGCCTAGCTTTTGAGTAAAGGCAATAAACTGACGTGGAAGGTGGCCTGCAATGAGGCCACAAGCATGGAAATGGCAGGAAGAGGTAGTGGCAGATTGCAAGGAAATTCTTTTTCTGAGCCAGCAGGGGAACTCCACTGGATTTCAGCAGGAACCAGGCCACGGCAGCCAGGTTTGCAGTCTGAATCAGAAATTTAGATGCTATCGTTGCCATGGTAGCCACCAACCATCCAAATGCTCCCATTTCCAGTCAAAGTGCTATGCCTGTGGGAAAGTTGATCAAATCTAGGGGGCATGCAGGAGTAGAGGAAACAGTAATGCTCCAGATTTCAGTAAAGCTCCAGGTCGCAGCAATACACCAGGTTGAGATTGCGGTAGACCTAGAGCTAGATCAGGCTCCTGGAAGTCCTCGAATGTGCATATGGTAGATATGGAAACAGAAGTTGATTTTATCCAGCAGGAAAATCAAGAGTTGTACTCGATCACAGAGCAAGGAAAACAGAAGTTGAGAGAAAAGGGGCTGAAGATATAATTCCAGCGCCCACAATAAAAATTAAAATCGGAGGTTCACAACTTGCGTTCGTCCTCGATACAGCTGCAGCAGTGCCGGTTATCGCGGAAGAAGAGTGCAAGAAGTCCCTAGGTCACATTCCATAATGAAAAACTGGTGTGAAGCTGACTAGTTAGTTATTCCAATAACAGTATTCCAGTATTAGGTGAAGTGAGTGTTAAGGTGGAATACAATGATGCAACCCATTACTTGCCTTTGGTAGTAGTAGGATGTTTTTGTTAAAGCCATACTGGTGTTAAGGAAAGATAATTTTTTACATGTTAATTTCTCTGCAAGTATTGGTTATATATGTTTTAGTTGTGATTACACTAACAAGCGTGTAACACAACCTGTTAAATTTCAGGGTTTTCTTTCATTCGTTCATGAAATGTGGGTGTCGTTGGCCTTGAGAAGGGTGGTGAGCTGCCTTCTTGACCTGCTGCAGTGCTTGGGCTGTAGGTACACCCACGGTGCTGTTAGAAAGGGAGTTCTGTATTCTGGAAAATTATATACAAGTACCATTTTACATTTCATGTACAAAAAAAATAAGTGGAGAAGGAGAGTGGTATATTGCAATATCTTTTGTATACTGCCTCTCTGCTGCCCTCTCTGGGAGATGTAAATAAAAGTTTCCAACATGCTGCTCCCAATAAAGACCTCATGTAGTTTTACTCTGAATGCACAACAATTGTGTTTTATATAACTATTCAGTCAGAAATTTGAAAATAAAGGCGAAAAAATGTCAATATAGCCACAACAGATGATCAGAAGGCAGTGCTAAATTCAAAAATATAAAATCATTGTAGGTAACAATATTTTTTGAGTAATAAGAGCATTTCACAACATTCAAAAAGACTTACATTCATACATAGCTTTTCAAGACCCCAGGATCTTCCAGAGCACGTTACAACCAATGAAGTACTTTTGAAGTGTAATTAGTGTTGTAATGTAGGAAGCTTTGCAGCCAATTTGCATAAAGCAAGGTTCCACAAACAACAATGTGATAATAACCAGATAATTTTGTGATGTTGGTTGAGGAATTGATATTGGCCAGGACAGTGGGGAGAGCTCCCAAGCTGTTCTTCAAATTCAAAATATTGGCATGGGATCTTTTACCTTCACTTGAGAGGGTCTCTGTCTAACGCCTCAGCTAAAAGATGCACATCTGATAGTGCAGCACTCCCTCAGTACTGCACTGGAGTGCCTGCCTAAATTTTATGCTCAAATCTCTGGAGTGGGATTACGTGCTGAGGCTCTATTTGTCCTCAGTATTACGGAGTATGGGTCCGGTCATGTTGCCATGGAGTGCTGTTCAGTTGGACCATGCCGTACCACCTGTCCGTCGTAGAAAGGTTTGTACAGAAGTTGGTACCATTGACCACAAGTCCATTGGCAGTAGTCCACACATAACATCCTTGAGACAATGCAGGAAAAGGAGATGGTGGATCCTGTCAGATGGTTCCCCGAGCAAACTGTCAAACTCATTTGGCAGAATGCCTCATCACCAGAACATTTGAGCAAGCACCAAGATGTAGCTTGGTTGGTGGTGAGAAGGGCCCTCACCATCAGCCCTTCCTGCACTCCCAGAAGCTCACTGCCTGAGCACGCTGCCCTCAAAGCAGGTGCGGTGGGGAAGAGACCATCGCCCACCTCCTTCTGGAATGTTCCTTTGCAAAGCAAGTCTGGAAAGAAATGCAGCTCCGTAACGCAGGACCCAGTGCTCTGTAGGCTGTTCCCAGGGATGCATACCAAAATTAACATCAACTGCTGCTGGAGGACCATCAACTCGGTGAGAGACGCACTTTGGTCTGCCTGAAATTTGCTGGTCTTCCAGTGCAAAGAGATGTCCACGACCGAGTGTTGCAGACTGATGCATTCCAAGGTCCAGGATTACATGCTGTGGGACGCATTGTAGCTTGGGGTAGCTGCTGCAAAGGCTCAATGGGGAAAGGCCACTGTGTAAGGCCCTCTCGCCATAGCGAACCAAGGGGCTGGAACCTGTGTAAAATCTCTCAGGCTGTAGGCACCAGAAAATGTTTATTGTGTAATGTCAATGTACATTGTAAATATAACCTGAAATGACAAGCGTACTGAGGTACCTCATGTACTGCATTGAAAGATACTGATCTGTATTGCACTTTGTAATGTCCAATTTGAATTATGTAATGTATTTTTACAAATTTTTATAAATAACGTATATTTTTGGGAAAAAAAGATTTGAACCCAATGGCTGGGATTTTACAGGAAAAAAGCAGACAGTGAAGGTTGGGGGTGGGGGGGGTGGGGGGGCGCGGTGGCAGGAGAGCCGTAAGATCTGGGATGCAATTTCATGAGCTACGGACGGCAAGTCGTGTGGGGATTCAGCTCGAGTTTGGAAAACAAGGAATTAAACAGTAATTTAGATAATTAAGGAGGCAATTGAAACTGGTTTTACAGGCCCCTCCAAATTTTTCGAGTAGTGCAGGGGCATTACAGGGGTCAGAGCCTCGACAGATTTTAAAGGGCGGCAATGGAGCAGCCACTGTTAGTGTTGCGACACTCAGCAAATGTGCAGTGAGGTGTTTCACTTTCAATGCAAGGAAGGAGTAGGACAATCATTTATTTAGGGTCGAGGCCCCCTTGAGGCATTGTTCCTCCTGTCAGGGCCTTACTGGAGAGGGGCCCAAGAATGGGGTGGTCTGGATAGAGTTTCAGCACCCACTGGAAAGGTGCCCCTGTTACAGCAGCAGGGCTCTGGTGGCATGGGCATCGTGCAGGCTGATTGAGGTCCTTGTCTGGAGGCTGAAGGGCTCTGGTTGCTGACTGAAGATTGTGGTTGCAGGCTTCCTGCTCCCACAGCTTGATACAGGGCTCGGGTGCTGCTGCAAGCATTTCCTTCTGCATCAGCTGGCGATGCAGCCATCGCCACAATGCCCACCTCCAGCCACTCAGTGGCTGGCCACCATGCCTGCTAGCTGGCACAAGATTCCAATGGGAACGGGAATCGGAGAGGGAGGGCCTTCGCCACCTGCTTCCAGTTCCACCTTCCCTTTCCTGCTGAGTCCCATGAAATCCTGGCCAAACTTTCTGACTGAGAGGCAGCAGCTGACATGCCATGAACCATTTGCAAAGGGCATTTTACAAAGCTTCTAACTAAAAACTAAAAAAAAAAGGTGAAGCACTTATTAGACAACTGTTGCTTTAATAATAATGCATTGGATGCTTTGTTTTTTGACATTGAGCTGATGCAACATAACCACAGTAAAAGAAGTTTACAAAGGCTTGCTTTATGTCAATATGTATTCAGTTGACAGAAGTGGCTGGCTACAGCTGTAAACTATGCACTCAATCTAAGTATGTTCAGTCTATAGTGTATCAGCATGTTTACATGTACTCCAGATATCAAACATTTTTACTCATTAACCAAATGCAACAGAATCTCACAGGGTCAAGTTAATGTGGAGCATTTATGTGTATTCTTAAAGTAATTGAAGTTAAACAAGTGAAAGAAATGCATTTAACTCTACTAAATAACCCAGATTTTACCAAATCATTTCATAACACTTTCCTTCAAACAAAGAAAATGGAAAAACAAGTCAGCAGTGCCTACAGACAGATGTCTGTGATCGTAGCATCTGATTATCAGAACTTCCCTGCAGATTAATTACACTGATTGCCCTTGTAACAGGAGACTGCTCAACCTGACAGCAGTCTGCACTATTTTTAAAAACATACAGCATTCTCATAAAACTGGAGAGTCAACAATCCATTATGTGACTAAAAAGGAGTACACGTTCTTTAGTGTTACAATGGACTGGGAAGGAACAATGTAATGCTTAGTAGTGGATATTTTTCAATATTATCGGATCTCCAGTGCTGTTGGTTATAGTGCATCAGAGGTTACTATATTAGGGCAAAGTGTTAGGATAGGGCAGTAGGACAGGGTGCAGATTTTGCTGAAAGTACTTGGAAATACATTTCTCAGTGCGGTGCATTTTAAAATGGTTCCCAGAAAATAAATCAATTGCAGCAGATAGCTATATAAATAAATTTGTTCCCTCCCATATTATGGTTAGGCAAATAAATAGATTTGTAAATTTCAGGGAGAGAACAGCATCTCAGGATCACATGGCACGCAATCTTTGGTACAGAAGAGTGATGTTGGGGATGGTTAGGTTTGGTAAGAATACTGGGGTGGGGGGGGTGGGGGTGCAGGGCGGTGGGGGGGCGGTGCGGTGTGGGGCGGGGGGATGCAGAAGCGCCGGGCATCTAAACCCTGGCCTGCACATAAACATAGAAACATAGAAAATAGGAGCAGGAGTAGGCCATTCGGCTCTTCGAGCCTGCTCCGCCATTCATTATGATCATGGCCGATCATCCAACTCAGTAACCTGTTCCCGCTTTCGCCCCATACCCTTTGATCCCTTTAGACCCAAAAGCTATATCTAACTCCTTCTTGAAAACATACAATGTTTTGGCCTCAACTGCTTTCTGTGGTAGCAAATTCCACAGGCTCACCTGGGTGAAGAAATTTCTCCTCATCTCAGTCCTGAAAGGTTTACCCCGTATCCTTAGACTATGACCCCCGGTTCTGAACTCCCCCACCATCAGGAACATCCTACATCAACCATGTCAAGTCCTGTTCGAATTTTATAGGTTTCTATGAGATCCCCCCCTCACTCTTCTGAACTCCAGCGAATATAATCCTAACCGACTCAATCTCTCCTCATACGTCAGTCCCACCATCCCAGGAATCAGTCTGGTAAACCTTCACTGCACTCCCTCTATAGCAAGAACATCCTTCCTCAGATAAGGAGACCAAAACTGCACACAATATTCCAGGTGTGGCCTCACCAAGGCCCTGTATAATTGCAGCAAGACATCCCTGCTCCTGTAGGGATGCAGGAGCATCCTCTCACTATGAAGGCCAACATACCATTTGCCTTTTTTACTGCCTGTTGCATCTGCATGCTTACCTTCAGTGACTGGTGTATGAGAACACCCAGGTCTCGCTGCACATTCCCCTCTCTCAGTTTAAAGCTGTTCAGATAATAATCTGCCTTCCTGCTTTTGTTACCAAAGTGGATAACCTCACATTTATCCACATTATACTGCATCTGCCATGCATTAGCTCACTCACTCAACTTGTCCAAATCACCCTGAAGCCTTTCTGCATCCTCCTCACAGCTCACCCTCCCACCCAGTTTTCTGTCATCTGCAAATTTGGAGATATTACATTTAGTTCCCTCATCTAAATCATTAATGTATATTGTGAATAGCTGGGGTCCTAGCACCGATCTCTGCGATACCCCACTCGTCACTGCCTGCCTTTCAGAAAAAGACCCATTTATCTCTAATATTTGTTTCCTGTCTGCCAACTAATTTTCTATCCATCGCAATATACTACCCCCAATCCTATGCATTTTAATTTTACATGCTAATCTCTTATGTGGGACTTTGTCGAAAGCCTTCTGACAGTCCAAATAAACCACATCCACTGGATCCCCCTCATCAACTCTACGAGTTACATCCTTGAAGAATTCTTGTAGATTTGTCAAGTATGATTTCCCTTTCGTAAATCCATGCTGACTCTGCCTGATTCTACCACTGTTCGCCAAGTGCTCTGCTATAAAATCTTTGATAATGGACTCTAGAATTTTCCCCACTACTGACGTCAGGCTGACTCGTCTATAATTCCCTGCTTTCTCTCTACCTCCCTTTTTAAATAGTGGGGTTACATTAGCTATCCTCCAATCTGTAGGAACTGTTCCAGAGTCTATAGAATCTTGGAAGATGACCACAAATGAATGCACTATTTCTAGGGCCACTTCCTTAAGTACTCTGGGATGCATACCATCAGGCCCTGGGGCTTTATCGGCCTTCAATCCCATCAATTTCCCAACACCATTTCTCTACTAATACTGATTTCTTTCAGTTCCTCTCTCTTACTAAGCCCTGTGTTCCCCAGCATTTCTGGTATGATATTTGTGTCCTCCTTTGTGAAGACAGAACCAAAGTATGCATTTAGTTGGTCAGCCATTTCTTTATTCCCCATAATAAATTCCCTTGTTTCTGACTGTAAGGGACCTACATTTGTCTTCACCAATCTTTTTCTCTTCACATACCTATAGAAACTTTTACAGTCTACATTTCAAGTAAAAACCAAACCAGAGTAATACTCTTGAGGTATGGTGACACCTGGACAAGGGGAGGACTGAACATAAATTGCATGAACAAGTGTTTTTATATTGTCTGTACAATGTTTCCAGCCAAAAATTACCTCACAAAAGTTCAAAATTTTAGACTTTACATTGCTTTCATATTTTTACATATACAGAAACAAATTCATACATACCTTCAAATAATGATTTTCTGGCTTTGTACCTCCAAAACGTTCTGGCAATGGTGGCAGAGGATGGGTGGGTTTATAAACAGAAAATCCTGGCACATTCTGTGAGTGGTCAATTTTGCTGTCAATCATTAAAAATGCTGCAACATATAGGCATAGCAGCATTGTTGGAGATGCAGTATGCTACTTTACACAGTTGCTTCATAAAGTTAACAGTCATAACTCTCATGTTTAATGAACTCAAGCCCTGGGTGACTCAGAGGCACAGGGAATGAACCATGTGATTGGATGTTTTTATTCTATTTGCTACATGTTTATTAAGTTTTGTACCTAGACAGCTGTGATTTATTGACATTGTCTGAAAATGATATTTGAACTATTCAGTTGAAAGTGCGGTGTACATTTTCAACTGTAATACTTTGTAAGCAAAACATTTTTAAGGTGTGGTATCTAATGGTCTGACAGACAGCCTTGTCAAGCTGTTTGTACATGTAGGAGGTTAAGAAATAGTTACACAATATGCAATCTGCACAGATCTCTTTAGCAACATCGGGACTCTGTACTTAAAACTAAAGAGAGAAATTATTAATCAAGTAAATCACCAGTGGCTGTGAATGAATGAGGTCAATTTTAGCAAGGGTGAACATGTTGGTTTGGGAGTAGGTGGGGAGTGAAATCCAGGAAAAACGTGAGGGCATCAGGATGTCAGTTCCAACGCACCGACTTCTGCATTTCACTCCAGCACGTTAGGCTACAAGGGCACAACCACTGCATGTGGTGCAGCTTGGAAATTTCCATGTGTTAATCACTCAATTAGAGCAACATTAATGTGGATTTTATGGTTTAACTGGCTCCACAGGTTTCTGGGGCTTCCTGGAATGTGCCAGTGAAAGCAAAGCAACTAGACAGTGGCAATTTATGGGGCTGAAGACATGGCAAGGAAATATGGCAATAAGTACTTAGCTCAAAGCTGTTTTCTTACTGCTTGTTTACAGTACTTCTGATGAGAGGTTACTTTATACAGTTTGGAGGTGCTTTATACCCTTTGGATTTCGTGGCATCGGCTGGGCTCTCGCCGCTGGGCCAAAAAGACGGCGAAACCCCGCCTTGGTCTTTCCCAGCACCCCGCCCCCCACCACGATCTGTTATTGTTCCGATACTTAAGTGGCCGGTACCAGGATCCCCGTCCCTTTAAAGATGGGAATCCCACCTCGAAGAGCTGTCTGACAATCACAGGTCCAGCAGCTCAGCAGTATCGGCAGCGCCACTGGGAGCCGTAGCCACTGCCGGTACTGCAGAGGCCTTGGAAAAGGAGGTGGGGTAGTTTTTTTTTATTCATTCATGGGATGTGGGCATCACTGGCCTGGCCAGCATTTATTTCCCATCCCTAATTGCCCTTGAGAAGGTGGTGGTGAGCCCCCTTCTTGAACCGCTGCAGTCCATTTGGGGTAGATATACCCACAGTGCTGTTAGGAAGGGAGTTCCAGGATTTTGACCCAGCGACAGTGAAGGAACGGCGATATAGTTCCAAGTCAGGAAGGTGTGTGACTTGGAGGGGAACTTGCAGGTGGTGGTATTCCCATGTATTTGCTGCCCTTGTCCTTCAAGTTGGTAGAGGTTGCAGGTTTGGAAGGTGCTGTCTAAGGAGCCTTGGTGCGTTGCTGCAGTGCATCCTGTAGATGGTACACACTGCTGCCACTGTGCGTCGGTGGTGGAGGGAGTGAATGTTTGTAGATGGGGTGCCAATCAAGCGGGCTGCTTTGTCCTGGATGGTGTCGAGCCTCTTGAGTGTTGTTGGAGCTGCACCCATCCAGGCAAGTGAAGACTATTCCATCACACTCCTGACTTGTGCCTTGCAGATGGTGGACAAGCTTTGGGGAGTCAGGAGGTGAGTTACGTGCCTCAGGATTCCTAGCACTGACCTGCCATGAAGCCACGGTATTTATATGGCTACTCCAGTTCCGTTTCTGGTCAAGGGTAGCCCCAAGAATGTTGATAGTGGGGGATTCAGCGATGGTAATGCCGTTGAATGTCAAGGGGAGATGGTTAGATTCTCCCTTGTTGGAGATGGTCATTGCCTGGCACTTGTGTGGCGCGAATGTTACTTGCCACTTATCAGCCCAAGCCTGGATATTGTCCAGGTCTTGCTGCATTTCTACACAGACTGCTTCAGTATCTGAGGAGTCACGAATGGTGCTGAACATTGTGCAACCATCAGTGAACATCCCCACTTCTGACCTTATGATTGAAGGAAGGTCATTGATGAAGCAGCTGAAGATGGTTGGGCCTAGGACACTACCTGAGGAACTCCTGCAGTGATGTCCTGGAGCTCAGATGATTGACCTCCAACAACCACAAACATCTTCCATTGCACTACATATGACTCCAGCCATCAAAGGGTTTTCTCCCTGATTCCCATTGACCTCAGTTTTGCTAGGGCTCCTTGATGCCATATTCGATCAAATGCTGCCTTGATGTCAAGGGCAGTCACTCTCACCTCACCTCTTGTGTTCAGCTCTTTTGTCCATGTTTGAACCAAGGCTGTAATGAGGTCAGGAGCTGAGTGGCCCTGGCGGAACCCAAACTGAGCGTCACTGAGCAGGTGATTGCTAAGCAAGTGCCGCTTGATGGCACTGATGATGACACCTTCCATCACTTTACTGATGATTGAGAGTAGGCTGATGGGGCGGTAATTGGCCGGGTTGGACTTGTCCTGCTTTTTGTGTACAGGACATACCTGGGCAATTTTCCCCATTGCATGGTAGATGCCAGTGTTGTAGCTGTATTGGAACAGCTTGGCCAGGGGTGCAGCAAGTTCTGGAGCACAGGGTCTTCAGTACTATTGCCGGAATATTGTCAGGGCCCATAGCTTTTGCAGTATCCAGTGCCTTCAGTCATTTCTTGATATCACGTGGAGTGAATCGAATTGGCTGAAGTCTGGCATCTGTGATGCTGGGGACTTCAGGAGGAGGCCGAGATGGATCATCAACTCGGCACTTCTGGCTGAAGATTGTTGCAAATGCTTCAGCCTTATCTATGTGTTGGGCTCCCCCATCATTGAGGATGGGGATATTTGTGGAGCCACCTCCTCCAGTTAGTTGTTTAATTGTCCACCACCATTCACAGCTGGATGTGGCAGCACTGCAGAGCTTCAATCTGATCCGTTGGTTATGGGTTCGCTTAGCTGTGTCTATCGCATGCTGCTTATGCAGTTTGGCACGCTGATAGTCCTGTGTTGTAGCTTCACCAGGTTGACACCTCATTTTGAGGTATGCCTGGTGCTGCTCCTGGCATGCCTTCCTGCACTCTTCATTGACCAGGGTTGGTCTCCTGGCCTGATGGTAATGATAGAGTGGGGGATATGCCGGGCCATGAGGTTACAGATTGTGGTTGAGTACAATTCTGCTGCTGCTGATGGCCCACAGCGCCTCATGGATGCCCAGTTTTGCATTGCTAGATCTATTCGAAATCTATCCCATTTAGCATGGTGATAGTGCCACACAACACGATGGACGGTATCCTCAATGTGAAGGCGGGACTTCGTCTCCACAAGGACTGTGCGGTGGTCACTCCTACCAATACAGTCATGGACAGAAGCATCTGCGGCAGGCAGATTGGTGAGGACGAGGTCAAGTATGTTTTTCCCTCGTGTTGGTTGCCCCACCAGCTGCTGCAGACCCAGTCTAGCAGCTATGTCCTTTAGGAGTCGGCCAGCTCGGTCAGTAGTGGTGCTACTGAGCCACTCTTGGTGATGGACATTGAGGTCCCCCACCCAGAGTACATTTTGTGCCCTGGCCACTCTCAGTGCTTCCTCCAAGTGGTGTTCAACATGGAGGAGTACTGAGTCATCAGCTGAGGGAGGGTGGTTGGTGGTAATCAGTAGGAGGTTACCTTGCCCATGTTTGACCTGATGCCATGAAACTTCATGGGGTCCGGAGTTGATGTTGAGGACGCCCAAGGCAACTCCCTCCCTACTGTATACCACTGTGCCACCACATCTGGTAGGTCTGTCCTGCCAGTGGGACAGGACATACCCAGGGATGGTGATGGCTGTGTCTGGGACGTTGGCTGTAAGGTTTGATTCCGTGAGTATGACTATGTCAGGCTGTTGCTTGACTAGTCTGTGGGACAACTCTCCCAACTTTGGCACAAGCCCCCAGATGTTAGTAAGGAGGACATTGCAGGGTCGACAGGGCTGGGTTTGCTGTTTTCGTTTCCGGTGCCTAGGTCGATGCTGGGTGGTCTGTCCGGTTTCATTCCTTTATATTGACTTTGTTGCGGTTAGGTACAACTGAGTGGCTTGCTAGGCCATTTCAGAGGGCATGTAAGAGTTAACCACATTGCTGTGGGTCTGGAGTCACATGTAGATCAGTCCAGGTAAGGACAGAAGATTTCCTTCCCTAAAGGACATTATTGAACCAGATAGGTTTTTACAACAATCGACAATAGTTTCATGGCCATCATTAGACTAGCTTCTAAATCCAGATTTATTAATTAAATTCAAATTCCACCTTCTGCTGTGGTGGGATTCAAACCCATGTCCCCAGAGAAATACCCTGGGTCTCTGGGTTACTAGTCCAGTGATAATACCACTACGCCACTGCCTAATAAAGGAAGGTATCAGTGAGGTGGTGAGTAGTGATATAGGTGCAATAGATCGTGATGTGAAATCAGTTTGGGTGGAAATAAGGAATGGCAGGGGGAAGAAGTCACAGGTGGGAGTCATTTATAGGCCCCTGAAGAGTTGCCTCACTGTAAGACAAAGTATAAATCGGGAAATAAAGGAGATGTGTAAGAAGGGTGCTACAATTGCCGTGGGTGATTTTAATCTACAAATCAGATTGGCAGAGGTAACATGGAAGACGAATTTATAGAGTGCATCAGGGATCGTTACTTAGAGCAATACATTGCAGAACCTACCAGGGAACAGGCTATTTTAGATCTAGTAATGTGTAGTGAGGTAGGATTAATAAGAGATATCGTAGTTAATGGTAGAATTTCAAATTCAGTTTGAAGGTGAGCAACTCGGGTCTCAAACCAGTGTCCTCAACTTAAACAAGGGCAATTACAGAGGTATGAAGAAAGAGTTGGCTAAAGCAGGCTGGGAAAATAGTCTCAGGGAAAGGTCAATGGATGAGCAGTGGCAGACATTTAAGCAGATATTTCATAACGCTCAGCAAAAATTTATTCCAGTCAAAAAGAAGGACTCGATGAGAAGGATGAACCACCCATGGTTAACAAAGGTAGTCAGGGAGAGTACCCAATCAAAAACAAAGGCATACAAAGCGGCGAAAACAAGTGGTAGGCCAGAGGATTGGGAATTTTTTTAGGAACCAGCAGCCGATGACTAAAAAGTTAATAAAGAAGGAGAAAATTGATTTTGAAAGTAAATTGGCAAGAAATATAAAAACAAACAGCAAGAGCTTCTACGGGTATATAAAAAGAAAGAGAGTAGCTAAAGTGAACGTGGGACCCATGGAGGATGTGACTGGAGAATTGATAACAGGGAACAGGGAAATGGCAGATAATTTAAACCAATATTTTGCATCGGTCTTCATGGTGGAGGACACTATAGACATCCCACAGATATCAGATAAGCAAGGAGCTAATGGGAGGAAAGATCTTGTAACAGTCTCTATCACGAGGGACAAAGTATTTGACAAACTAATGGGACTAAAGGCAGACAAGTGGCCAGGACCTGAAGGCCTACATTCAAGGGTTTTAAAGGAAGTGGCTGCAGAGATAATGGAGGCTTTGGTTGAAATATTCCAGAACTCACTGGATTCCAGGACGGTCCCAGCGATTGGAAACTGTTATTGTGATGCCCTTGTTCAAGAAGGGAGGGAGTCAAAGAGCAGGAAACTATAGGCCAGTCAGCATAACATCAGTCGTTGGGAAAATGCTAGAGTCCATTATTAAGGAAGAAATAGCAGGACATTTAGAAAAGCTTAATGCAATCAAACAGAGTCAACTTGGTTTTGTGAAAGGGAAATCATGTTTGACAAATTTGTTAGAATTCTTTGAGGATATAACAAGCAGAGTTGATAAAGGGGAACTGGTAGATGTAACTAGTGGAGTGCCACAAGGATCATTCCTCGGGCCTCAATTATTTACTATCTATATTGATGACCTGGAGGAGGGGGCAGAGTGTAATATATCCAAATTGCTGATGATACAAAAATAGGTGAGAGGGCATGTTGTGATGAGGACATAAGGAATCTGCAAGGGGATATTGATAGGTGGAGTGAGTGGGCAAAAACTTGGCAGATGGAGTTTAATGTAGGAAAGTGTGAGGTCATGCACTTTGGTAGAAAGAATCAAAAGGCAGACTATTATTTAAATGGAGACAGACTTCAAAAAAGTGCAGCACAGAGAAATCTGGGTGTTCTTGTGCATGAAATACAAAAAGTTAATATGCAGGTACAGCAAGTAATTAAGAAGGCAAATGGAATTTTGGCCTTTATTGCTAGGGGGTTGGAGTTTAAAAATAGGAAAGTCTTGGTCCCCGTATTTAAGAAAAGATATACTGGCATTGGAGGCAGTTCAAAAGAGATTCACTAGGCTGATTCCTAGGAGGAAGGGGTTGACTTATCAAGAACGGTTAAACAGGTTAGGCCTTTATTCATTAGAGTTTAGAAGAATGAGGGATGATCTTATTGAAACGTACAAGATTTTGAGGGGCTTGGCAGGGTAGATGTTGAGAAGATGTTCCCACTAGTGGGGGAATCTCGAAATAGGGGACATTGTTACAGAATAAGGGGACACTCATTTAAAATTGAGATGTGAAGGAATTTGTTCACTCAGAGGGTAGTGAATGTCTAGAATTCTCTACCCCAGACAGTTATGGAGGCTAGATCACTGAGAATATTTAAAGAGGAGGTGGATAGATTTTTGAAATATCGGGGAGTTGAGGGCTATGAGGACCTGGCACGAAAGAGGAGTTGAGGTCTGGGGCAGATCAGCCATGATTTTATTGAATGGCGGGGCAGGCTTGAGAGATCAAATGGCCTACTCCTGCGCCTATTTCTTATGTTCTTATGGACCCAGGCCCAGCACTGGAGACACGGACCTCAGGCAAGTGAGACAGGGTCGCCAGGGCCAGTCTGGAAGGCCCTGGCGAGGTGGGGTGGGAGGGTGGGCGTGTTGAGTAGGGGGTGAGGGGTCCAGGGAGGTGGAGTTTTTCCCTGTGGGGGTCCTGCATGGGCCTCAGATTGCGGAGGCATCCCCTGCTACTGGCTAAATCCCAGCGGCTGGGAAAGAAGCCCTTAAGTGGCCGTTAATAGACCACTTAAGGGTCTCAATTGACCTCTGGGCGGGAAAGCTGTCATCAGCCTATCTCGTCCCTAACAAAATCTCTTGGCAACGGGCCCTCCACCCCACTGCCTCCCATCACAATTCTATGAGCACCCCCCACCCGCCTCTGACCCTCCCTCGAGGAGCCCATAAAATCCAGCCCTTTGGAGGTTCGGAGGTCTGATCTGCACTTTGGTACTCTGATCTATCAGATCAGCATGGGTGCTACTTACGCTGTTGCTACTTTGACCACACATGAGGAGCAAGATGGCCACCAGCAGCTACAGCAGGAGCTGTACCAACAGGAGCAGGCGCTGCCGGTGACAACAGGTGAGAAGTGAAATGAGTCCCCAAATACATATCCCCTTTCACCTTCTTCCCTCTCCTGACCCAGCAACACTTCCCTGCTAGCAATGAGCTGAAGAACGCTTTGCTGCAGATCAGTGGGACACTGAAGGGCCAAGGCTAGAGTTTCATTCAGCCTATTTAAGGTGAGATTCATAGTGTACAAGCCATTGGTGAGGGCCTGCATGCACGCGTTTGATAGCTGCATTTGATATTACATGTAGGTGGCTATTCTTACCATGGACAAAAACATTGCAAAGACCTGCAACATCATGCCACTCATACTTGAGACAGACTCCTCCAGTGCGGCTGGAACGCTTGCCCATACATTGCATATTCTTTTCTGCTGCTCCAGAAGTATCCTCTTCATCGTTAGTCCAGCTGGGCAAAGCTTGGGCGTCCAACACCCTCCAACGTGGACTCCCCACAGCTGCCTCTGTCTCCACCATCTGCTCTTGCTTACTTGTGATGTGTGAGTCACCAGGTGAAAACTCAACTTTCTTCCTTACCTGTCCCACAAGTGTGAGTATCTGAGCTGGTGCATGATCTGTATGAGTCCTGTGATCAAGCACCCTCAGAATGAGTGACCTCCTCCTGAGGAGTCAGCAGCAATGGTAGCAACCTGGGTCATCTTATGCATGAAGGCCCTCTGGGAGATTAAAGACCTGAATTCGAACTGTCAAGGTAAGAATGTTTGAAGTTGTCATTATGCACATGATCATATTTCACTTGCTGTTGTCATCAAGTCAACATGAGTGAGTGTTGTAAGCCACATACCATATGACCATATGAATTAGGAGCAGAAGCAGGCCATCGCGCCAGCTCAGCCATTTAATATGATCATGGCTGATCTGTTACTGTCTTGAATTCCACACTCCCATTTAGCCCCGATAATCTTTGATTCCCTTGCCTAATAAGAATCTATCTACCTCTGCCTTAAAAATATTCAATGACCCCACCTCCACCACCTTCTGAGGCAGAGAATTCCAAAGTCACACAACCCTCTGAGAAAAAATTTCTCCTTATCTCTATCCTAAAAGGGCGACCCCTAATTTTCAAACAGTGCCCCCTAGTTCTGGACTCCCCCACAAGAGGAAACATCCCCTCCACATTCACCCTGTCAAGACCGTTCAGGATCTTAAGTACTTCAACCAAGTGTCCCCTCACTCTTCTAAACTCCAGTGAATACAAGCCCAGTCTGTCCTACCTTTCCTCATAAGACGACCCACTCATTCCAGGTATCAGTCTAGTAAACCTCCTCTGAACTACCTCTAACTCATTCACATCCTTGCTTATATAAGGACACCAAAACTGCACACAGTTTTCGAGATGTGGTCTCACCAATGCCCTACATAACTGAAGCATAACATCCTTACTTTTATTTTCCATTCCTCTCGTAATAAAGGATAGCGTTCCATTAGCCTTCTTTATTACTTCCTGTACCTGCATACTAACCTTTTGTGACTCATGCACTAGAACACCTAGATCCTTCTGCACCTCGGAATTCGGCAGTCGTTCCCCATTTAAGAAATATTCTGCTTTTTTTATTCTTCCTGTCAACTTCACAAACTGAGCAACTTCACATTTTCCCACATTATACTCCATCTGCCAGATTTTTGCCCACTCACCTGGCTGTCTGATATTTAATTCTGTCACCAGGTCGCTGGAAGGCCCCCGTCTCTGGTAGAGAGGCATTCGGAACCTCCACTGATTTCCAGTGCCTGCTCTTCTGCACATTAGCTGTGTGAGAGCCACCTCGGGTTCTCTTGCCTCTCCCTTATGTTCTGTGGTCTGTTCTCCTGCAAGGAGAGAAAGAAGAGACCTAGGAATGAGAGCAATGGCGCGTGTTGAATGGATGAATGGACAGCATTTGCTGAGGGTTCTATGAGGGAAAGGAATGGCATTGTATAAAGATTAAGGTGAGTGTCACTGGTGATGGACGGATGGGAATGTGAGGAAGTGCACAGACAGAGAGCAATGGATGCACCTGCAAAGTAAGTTGGTGTGAGAAATGATATGCAGGAGTCGGTTTTAAGAAGGCAGAGGGTGGGGCTTGGGATGATATACATATCAGGATATAGGTGAATGTGTGATTGTTCTCACCTTTCCTGCACTACTTAGGTCATTGAACCGCTTCCTGCATTTTATGCAGGAGCATGGTACCACGATTCTGCTGCTGGCCTTTTGTTCCAGTTCCAAATACGCCTTCTTGGTGTCCGCAATCAGCTTCTTCCTCCCATCTCTAAGGAACAGTATAGCCCTCTGGGTCCTCACAGCCCCCAGCAGTACATCCTGGTGTCACTGAAGCAGGCCGCAGCCTTTGACCTTCTACCTTCCATGGCAATACTTGTTTCTTTCTCCTTCCCACCTCCATCTGCTTCAACCTGCATGTTTGGAGTGCCCTTTTAAATTGTGAAGTTGAAATCACATCAGGTGGATTGTCATCACACCCGCCAATGTTCCCTGAAGTTATGTGTGCATGCAGCTACACAGCTATCTGGAAGGTACTGCACAAGCCGTTCTCTTTAAGATATGGAGCGTGTGCAGCCGCACAAAAGAATTTTAAAGTACTGCGCATTCAAATAAATAGGCCACACGCAACAAAAAATTTAGAGGGGACATTTATGCCTGCTGATGCTAATTGGTCAAGATGCTAAGAAATGATCTGTTAATGAAGTAACTGAACACAAGTATTAGGTGCAGGAGTAGACCATTTGGTCCCTCGAGCCTGCTCCATCATTCAATAAGATCATGGCTGATCTGATTGTGGTCTCAACTCCACTTTCCTGTCTGCACCCCCACCCCCCCCTTAACCCTTGACTCCCTTGTCGATCAAAAATCTATTTAACTCAGCCTTGAATATATTCAATGACCCAGCCTCCACTGGAGAAGAGAATTCACAGACTAAAGACCCTCAGAGAAAAATGTTCTCCTCATCTCAGTCTTAAAAGGGAGACCCTAATTTTTAAACTGTGTCCCCATGTTCTGGAGTCCCCCACAAGGGGAAACATCCTCTCAGCATCCACCCTGTCAAGTCCACTCAGGATCTTACATGTTTCAATAAGATCACCTCTCATTCTTCTAAACTCCAATGAATATAGGCCCAACCTGCTCAACCTTTCCTCATAAGATATCCCTTTCATCCCAGGAATCAGTTGAGTGAACCTTCTCTGAACTGCTAATGCAATTATATCCTTTCTTAAGTAAGGAGACCAAAACTGTATGCAGTACTCCAGATGCAGTCTAACTAAGGCCCTGTACAGCTGTATCAACTAGGTTATAAAGCCATTAACAAACGCACAGCACTTACTTTCAGGTTTGATTGGTATCCTTCCATCTACGAAAGATGATTGACATGGGTTTGCTGCACACTATTGGACATCCCTCAACACCCCCCTCCCAGCGTGTCGCAAACTCAAATTCCAGCCCTATGATTCTAATAGAGAGATAAAGGTAGGGGTAGTTGGGGAAATAATCCTGAGTAAGATTAGTAAAAAACTTTTTGGCAAGATGTGCTTGCTAATAGTTGATATTTATCTTGTCCTTGATCTTTATGTCGTCATTGTCGACAGGAATAGTGCCGGAAGACTGGAGGATAGCAAATGTTGTCCCCTTGTTCAAGAAGGGGAGTAGAGACAGCCCTGGTAATTATAGACCTGTGAGCCTTACTTCGGTTGTGGGTAAAATGTTGGAAAAGGTTATAAGAGACAGGATTTATAATCATCTTGAAAAGAATAAGTTCATTAGCGATAGTCAGCACGGTTTTGTGACGGGTAGGTCGTGCCTCACAAACCTTATTGAGTTTTTCGAGAAGGTGACCAAACAGGTGGATGAGGGTAAAGCAGTGGATGTGGTGTATATGGATTTCAGTAAGGCGTTTGATAAGGTTCCCCACGGTAGGCTATTGCAGAAAATATGGAAGTATGGGGTTGAAGGTGATTTAGAGCTTTGGATCAGAAATTAGCTAGCTGAAAGAAGACAGAGGGTGGTGGTTGATGGCAAATGTTCATCCTGGAGTTTAGTTACTAGTGGTGTACCGCAAGGATCTGTTTTGGGGCCACTGCTGTTTGTCATTTTTATAAATGACCTGGAAGAGGGTGTAGAAGGGTGGGTTAGTAAATTTGTGGATGACACTAAGGTCGGTGGAGTTGTGGATAGTGCCGAAGGATGTTGTAGGGTACAGAGGGACATAGATAGGCTGCAGAGCTGGGCTGAGAGATGGCAAATGGAGTTTAATGCGGAAAAGTGCGAGGTGATTCACTTTGGAAGGAGTAACAGGAATGCAGAGTACTGGGCTAATGGGAAGATTCTTGGTAGTGTAGATGAACAGAGAGATCTTGGTGTCCAGGTACATAAATCCCTGAAGGTTGCTACCCAGGTTAATAGGGCTGTTAAGAAGGCATATGGTGTGTTAGCTTTTATTAGTAGGGGGATCGAGTTTCGGAGCCACGAGGTCATGCTGCAGCTGTACAAAACTCTGGTGAGACCGCACCTGGAGTATTGCGTGCAGTTCTGGTCACCGCATTATAGGAAGGATGTGGAAGCTTTGGAAAGGGTGCAGAGGAGATTTACTAGGATGTTGCCTGGTATGGAGGGAAGGTCTTACGAGGAAAGGCTGAGGGACTTGAGGTTGTTTTCGTTGGAGAGAAGGAGGAGGAGAGGTGACTTAATAGAGACATATAAGATAATCAGAAGGTGGGATAGGGTGGATAGTGAGAGTCTTTTTCCTCGGATGGTGATGGCAAACACGAGGGGACATAGCTTTAAGTTGAGGGGTGATAGATATAGGACAGATGTCAGAGGTAGTTTCTTTACACAGAGAGTAGTAGGGGCGTGGAACGCCCTGCCTGCAACAGTAGTAGACTCGCCAACTTTAAGGGCATTTAAGTGGTCATTGGATAGACATATGGATGAAAATGGAATAGTGTAGGTCAGATGGTTTCACAGGTCAGCGCAACATCGAGGGCCGAAGGGCCTGAACTGCGCTGTAATGTTCTAATTCTAATCTCTCCATCATTGTTGTCTGGTAGCCAACAGCTGATGGTAAATACACGACAGCACTTCAAGTTTTTACAGTCTGTAATAAATTTAGATCCTATCAGGTCTTGTGTGCATTAAAATATATTAACACAGATAAAGTCCTGCATGTAATTTGAACAGGGTCTAACAATTTGGATTAAAGAAGCAGCAATTAAAAAAGATCCTGGTGCCAACCAGTCAGATGTGTGCCATTTTGATTGTCAAGTGTAATCTTTCAGCAGGCCTCTTAGACTAGCCTGAAGTGGTCAGGTAAAAAAAACAGCCTTAGGCTCATTTAAATATTATAATGATTTCAAATAAAGCCTTGTGCAATTTTCTATTTGTTTACGACAAGATTGAGTTGACTAAAGGACCAATGCAGCTTTTAAAAGGTCTGAAATTATTATTTAATTTTGATTCTCATCTTTTAGTACAGTGTGGTATTCATTTCCGTTAATATTTTTTCTTGTCATTTTAATAAGTTTTTCTCATTGTCAGGAGGTGAGTTTCTCGCCTCAGGATTCCTAGCCTCTGACCTGCTCTTGCAGCCATGGTATTTATATGGCTACTCCAGTTCAGTTTCTGGTCAATGGTAGCCCCTAGGATGTTGATAGAGGGGGATTCAGCGATGGTAATGCCGTTGAATGTCAAGGGGACATGGTTAGATTCTCTCTTGTTGGAGATTGTCATTGCCTGGCACTTGTGTGGCGCAAATGTTACTTGACACTTATCAACCCAAGCCTGGATATTGTCCAGGCCTTGCTGTATTTCTACACAGACTGCTTCAGTATCTGAGGAGTCACGAATGGTGCTGAACATTGTGCAATCATCAGCGAACATCCCCACTTCTGACCTTATGATTGATGGACGGTCATTGATGAAGCAGCTGAAGATGGTTGGGCCTAGGACACTACCCTGAGGAACTCCTGCAGTGATGTCCTGGAGCTCAGATGATTGACCTCCAACAACCACAGCCATCTTCCTTTGCACTAGGTATGACTCCAGCCAGCAGAGGGTTTTCCCCCTGATTCCCATTGACCTCAGTTTTGCTAGGGCTCCTTGGTGCCATACTCGGTCAAATGCTGCCTTGATGTCAAGGGCAGTCACTCTCACCTCACCTCTTGAATTCAGCTCTTTTGTCCATGTTTGAACCAAGGCTGTAATGAGGTCAGGAGCTGAGTGGCCCTGGCGGAACCCAAACTGAGCGTCACTGAGCAGGTGATTGCTAAGCAAGTGCCGCTTGATGGCACTGTTGATGACACCTTCCATCACTTTACTGATGATTGAGAGTAGGCTGATGGGGCGGTAATTGGCCGGATTGGACTTGTCCTGCTTTTTGTGTACAGGACATACCTGGGCAATTTTCCACATTGCAGGGTAGATGCCAGTGTTGTTGCTGTACTGCAACAGCTTGGCTAGGGGCACGGCAAGTTGTGGAGCACAGATCTTCAGTACTATTGCCGAAATATTGTCAGGACCCTTTGCCTTTGCAGTATCCAGTGCCTTCAGTCGTTTCTTGATATCACGTGGAGTGAATCGAATTGGCTGAAGTCTGGCATCTGTGAAGCCGGGGACTTCAGGAGGAGGCAGAGATGGATCATCAACTCGGCACTTTTGGTTGAAGATTATAGCAAATGCTTCAGCCTTATCTTCCGCACTGATGTGCTGGGCTCCCCCATCAGTGAGGATGGGGATATTTGTGGAGCCACCTCCTCCAGTTAGTTGTTTAATTGTCCACCACCATTCACGGTTGGATGTGGCAGGACTGCAGAGCTTAGATCTGATCCGTTGGTTATGGGATCGCTTAGCTCTGTCTATCGCATGCAGCTTACGCAGTTTGGCACACAGACAGTCCTGTGTTGTAGCTTCACCAGGTTGACTCCTCATTTTGAGGTGTGCCTGGTGCTGCTCCTGGCATGCCCTCCTGCACTCTTCATTGAACCAGGGTTGGTCTCCTGGTTTGATGGTAATGGTAGAGTGGGGGATATGCTGCGCCATGAGGTTACAGATTGTGGTTGAGTACAATTCTGCTGCTGCTGATGGCCCACAGCGCCTCATGGATGTCTAGTTTTGCATTACTACATGTGCCCGATTGAGGGGAAATCCCAACCTACTGTGAAATCTGCACCTCCATGTCCTATATCGATGTTTGGAGGACCCTCCAGTAGAGGGCTGATGAACTGTAAGGGACCCCTGCCAAGAACAAAAGGGGACAAGCAGGCACAAGGCAGGCAAAAGGTTAGAAAGAAACGGGTAAAAAGTGACCAAGAGGGCAGTTTAAAGGAAGTCCGGGAGGATTCACAGAAGGAAACCCCGACTATCCGGTCTGCCAACCCACAAAATATTTGAAACGTTAGACCCCACATCCTCCTATGTAAATGCAGACACTAGAAGCACCCCACCAGAGTGGTTAACAGCACTTACAGGAACCTGCAGAGACAAAGAAAGTCCTCAAGAGGGCAGAGAAACCGTCAGGGTGATGCCACACTTAGTCGAAGTGCCGCAGAGGCGTGCAGTAGAATCTGGACAAATACCTGCAAGCGGGAGTATCCCAGAGGACAAAGGGAAGATTAGCAAAGAATCCACCTCCACAGTCAGGGAAAAAGGGAACCAACCATTCCCTAAGGTGAAAAGCCCTTGTATGACTCATCAAAGCATTGAAAGAGAGTTCAGAGTGGAACCGCGCACTGCTGCCGCCCCTGAGCAGAACTCCAACCTAGGGTTAATTAAATCTAACCCTCCCCTTGCAGACCTCAACAAGAACAAAGACACACTAGGCAGTCATGGAAATGTGCAAACTGAACAACTTCCCCAAAAACCACATTTTTATTGGGATGCTAAAAAGGGCAGTTTAAAGCAGCACTGCTGCCAAGAAAAAACAGGCTGTAACAACTGTTAGGATTTCTGAATGAATGAGAGAGATGCATGTATTTATCTTCTCTCTCGTCCCTTTTAGTGAAATGCTCTTTTCAAAAAAAAATTCACATTTCATTCTGCTGGGTGTGGAGGTGTCATGAAGACCCCCACCTGCCGAGAATGAGGCATATTAATTTCGTCATATGAACATTAATTTTTAAACTGTTGCTGGAGTGAAGAAATTACTTGTTTTACAAGAAATCACCAGAGTCCTGGCTGGAGAACATTTGCATACTAAGTGCTTGGAGAGACAAAAGAATTGCTCACTGATTCAACTAACAGAGATTGGGCTGGGCAATGGTGATCCACATCTTGTTGGGGTGGGAGACAGCACTACCACCCACCCCCCCTCACCGAGAGCTTTACAACCCACAAATGCAGGATGGTTAAACCAGCTGGTCACATGACTAACCTGCTGGCAAACTTAGAATTTTGAATCATGTTCACAGGACAGTTTGAAGACACAGACGGCAGATCGTAACTGAACCTGGAACAAGACAGCCTGTCTCCTGGCTGGCTGGCTCTCACTTTCTCACAAGCCTCCAGACCCACTGAAGACAAGTAAACCTCAAGAGAGAAAAGATTCCTACATCGAAACAAGTTAAAATGTGCACTGGGCCCCAACGTGCAGCAAGACTTACCGGCAACCAAAGACTGCCTCAAACTTTTCCCCATTATTCTTTTTACAATTTCTGTGTGTGTGTGTGTGTGTGTTTATCATGTATGCATGCTAGCGAGGTCACATCGCATATTCGTAGTCGCTAACCGAATTAGAGTTTAAGATTAATAATAATTCCATCTTTCTTGTTTAAATCTATTTGATTTGATTTCTGTGCCTTGCAATTGGAAAGCAATGACGTGAACAAGGATTCACCGAGGGGAAGCTAAAAACATGGTGTTTTAAAATTAAACCCTGTTACGGTTAAACCAGGCAAAGGCTGAGAGGGAACCCTGAAGACCCCTTTCTCACCTGATCGTAACACCTTTTTGTGCACAGGACATACCCGGGCAATTTTCCATATTGTCAGCTAGATGCCAGTGTTGTAGCTATATTGCAACAGCTTGGCTCGGAGCATGGCTAGTTCTGGAGCACATGTCTTCAGTACTATTGCTGGAATGTTGTCAGGGCCCATTCCCTTTGCAGTATCCAGTGCCTTCAGCCGTTTCTTGATTACATTGGTTTCTTGGTTACATTGATTATTACATCTTATAAGGGTAACAATTACAACTGTTATCATATCAAGATGCTGTAAAACTTGTTGAGGTTGGAATTGTTGCGATTGTTAATGGTCCAATTTTGAGGTCCATTGACCCCAAGGATGCCAGCAGCTCATGCAGATTATTCGGATTAGGCCCGAGGCCCAATCCCAGGCATGTAAATGTATTACGGCTCTTAAGTACGTGAATCAGATACTACAATTAAATGACAATAGAAGAAGTAGCTTAAAGGAAAAAGTATTATAAAGTCTTTAGGCTAGCAAAGAGGTAGGCTTCCATTTTAGCTATTTTAAATATGTAGCTATCAAGACAGCTTTTTACCTGTTGCAAGATAAAGCACCTCCTCCGACTTACATTCTTGTTCTACAGAATAACATGCAGAGTAACAAAGTGCTGTTTTGGGAAGACAAAGACTATTGGTCTACCTACCCTACCCTTCCATATCCCTCCTCAGATCCTTTACCTGATTCTGGAACGAATAGCTCTGTACTCACTTTCCCACAGGAATTCATCCTGTTATGGTTTTCTGCTCTATCAAGTATCAAATTAGTGATGATGGTTTGTGCAGGTCTTTAAAATAGTGCTTTAGGCAGAAAATAACCCATTCTTCATATTCCACATAAGAAAAGTGGCTTTGCAATTTCTTTTCTCACAGGAATGGAATGGGGAGGATATATCCCTCCTCCAATGTCTTTCACAAGAGCATCAAACTACAGCCACAGGACTGGCTGAGACATGCAGACCCACCATAGACTTATTTAGTATGTAAACTGAAACATAAACTAGGTCATACTGTCTAACTCATTGAACATCCACTGTCTAGTGAAAAATGAGAAGCCATTCCCTATATTAAAAGATATGGTCATTGGCATTCCTACCCAAGAATGTTAAATATGCAAAGATACAAACACATTAATGCCAACATCTAGTATAGCCACATTTGTCAATGTATCCTGTATCCAGCTTTCAATTTGTTTCATATTTTCTGGATCATACAGGATTTAACCAATTATTGGCTGTAATGTAATAAATTGAAACATATTTTACACTCTAATACATGATTTTAATTACTTTATTTCTACTCTAGTATTAAGTTAATATAAACTGTTTGCATTGCGTCACACATTATTTACAATTTCCCGAATGGGCTTGTTGTTCAATTTTGAGTTGTTCCTTGTGTGAAGTGACTTTTGTTGTCTCACATGCTTTCGAATTTGTGTGTTATTTTTTTTTAAATTGTTTAGTATTTTATGCTTTTGCTGTAAGATTTTTCTCTCATTCCAGGCATGTGCTGCCATTATGTCAATGCTGTTATATTTATTTTAAGAAAAAACTTGGAAATTATTTTATCTTTGTTTTTGTTCATGTCTTTAGTATATTAGCTCATTGAGTTTTAGCTTGGAGAACTAAAATAAAACTTCGCTGGGCCTAGTTTCAGCTGAACCTTCAAAAGCTCTGAAAAGGATGTTACAATTACACCAATTTCACATCTTTAATTGCAGCATTCCTTTTTGATTTTATTAGAGGTTTGATGCATTTCATGGAAGAAGTCAGTTATGTCTTGGTAATTGGTACTGGGGCTTCTTTCAGGCACAGCCTCATATTTACTTTAAATTTGATGTTAGACTTATTGCCCAGGGCCACAAATGCAGTCCTCAACTATACTATAATGATTCTGCTTCGCCCACAAACTACTTTTTGCCAAAGTTAGTTTGTGAACATATTTTGTCCTGTTTCCTTCTCATGCAGACTCTACTGGATATTGTTACTAAATGTAATTATTTTTTTTCTGTTTTATGGTTGCTATATTTCTTTTGAGAAGAGTTTCCTTTTATTTATCAATCTATGATAATTATTGCACTATTATATTGTGCTTATCAAGATTCTTTTGATAGAAACCTCTATTTACTATTAGCTATTCTGTTATCAGATTTAACATGTTTCTAAGCAGTACTTATGACAACAAGCACTTGGAACTCTTCCACATTTGTACCGTGTTGAATTGGAGCATCTTGCGGTGTACCCTGTTAGACTTCTTTTTTTGCACCTTTCAGCTCAAAAAATGTTAGAGGTGTAACTTGCTGGAAGTGTGAGCTGATAACAGCACAACAAGGGTAACAAAATCTGGACCCTAGTGAACGGAAGGAGCAACAGTGTATCTCCTTAACCAATGAGATTTAAGGATTGAGAAAGAAACAAAGGGAACGACCATGTAGGAGGGTGATAAAGATAGAAAGATAAAGAAAAAAAGGCAAAGAAAGTTTGGATGAAGAGAGAGAGAGAAAAGAGAAAAAAATAATAAAAGTAATTTTAAAATGTAAATGTCACATTTCTTATATTTCTAATACTTTACCACCTGAAGAAATGAGACTTCACAGTTTAAATTGTTCAATTTCTTGATCAGAGGGGTTGATTGTGCTAATTATTAATACAATGTCATTGTTAATTATCAGATTTAACTTCCTGTTTTGAGTTTACTGGGTAATTAATGTACAATTCTAGTAATCCTTAAAAATAACATGGAGGCTAAGGATAAGATGCCTTTTGTGCAAAGCAAATGGTGGAACGGTATAAATCGAACAGCAAGTTCTGGACATTTGCAACACACAATGGGCTGGATTATATGCTCTCCCTCGCGGCATGTTTGAAGGCAGGAGAACATTTAATCGGGCAGGGTGGTGGTGGGTGGGGACCCTGCCACCTTCCCGCCGCCTCCCCAATTAAGTCCATACGGGCTGGCCCATGGACTGCCTTCCAGCCACGCCACCAATTGAGGCCCTTAAGTAGGTTATTAATGTCCAATTAAGGGCCTCTTCCCTACCGGTATAAGCCCAGCAGTGAGCAGACCGGCCGCCACACGGGGACCATGCGGGTTGCTTGCCAGCTCCCAGGGTTTTGGGGGTCCCTCGTTCAAAGGCACGTAGTGCCTGATCAAGGGACCCAGAATCAGGAAGGGAGGGGCCCACTGAGAACTACCCCCCTGCCCTTATTGCTGAATCCTACAACCCGCTCCCCTGTGCCCCGCACCCAGCAAAACCCCTCCCGCCATGACTCATCTGTGGCCTGGATCCCTCGACGATCGTAGATGGTGGGTGGATGCTCTACCAGCAGCAATCGTCGGCTCCACGGTGGCGCTGTTGAGTAACAGAGCTGCCAACCTCTGATTGGCTGACTCCCATCATCAGGATCCTTAATCCCAGGTAAGGTCCACTGCTGCCCAGCTAAGTGCTTGATCGGCATATAATGCGGCAGGCCTTCCTGAAAAGAGGCAATATGTGCCTCTTGCCGGCTCTTCAGCTGGTGGCTGAGACCCCCACTGCCTAAATAAAATACCACCCAGTGTATTTCTTAATCCCCTGAACATATTGGCAAGTTTGCACATTAATAATAGCATGCACTGTTAACACGCTGTTATTTTTCAGCAAGATCTGGCCTAATATCTTGCAGCCTATTTACATACTTAAAATTTCTTTACCTCAGTGCTTATGGTTTGAATACAATGCCATTCTGATAATAGTGGAAAGATGTTTTATGTCTTGTTTCATAGCTGGCTGGAGATCACATTTGATAAGCGTACTGCGCAATTTGGAATACCAAGAATTTTGGTATTCTTGAATAAATAACTTAAAATGCTTCAGGCTAATTATAAAAGTAACTCCACATTTTTGATTTTGCATTTCTTTTTTTTTCTTTTCTAGACCGCCAAAACCTTTCACATATCCTACTTTAGCCTACATTTGTGAGGCTCTGAAGTTTCCCATGAATGTTGCCAATGTTGCATGATGAGCAGGTACACTTAAAGTGGAGAATGGCATGGAGTATCAGTATCTTCTGAGGTGGAATACTCCATCGGCCCAGAATTAACAAACATCACCACAGCGGACTGATACACGCATATGGCACCCATTCAGATTTGATTCTCTAGCCTGCAGTTGGTGAACAAAGAACTCTTGCAACAGTACAAACAGGCCTCTCCTACTGTGGACTATTTGTTACAAACTGGCACTTATTTATTTGACACTTTCAAATGCATCACTTCTATCTTGAATCAATGTATGCTTATTCAGAATATACCAAACATACTCTTAATTAATTCTGAGATTTGTACTTTGTCAAATAAGCACTGCAGCTGTTAGCACAGTAAATAGTCATATTTTCAATATGTTTGTTCATGGTACAGTACTTAAATAACTATTGAAAAACACAAATGTTGCACATTATTTCCACAGGATGGCACTCAAAGCTTATAGAACAATTGAGCTTAGCTATATACATGGACCATGCTAATGAAATTATGATTTTTCCATCTAATTTGGTGACTATTGGAATTTCTAACATTAAAACTTCTTGAAATCTGTAATAAATATTTGCTACATTTGACAGTTTTAATTTATCATATGAAACAAAGCAGATTGCTATTCATGTGTGCTGCAAAATTGTACAAGTTACACCACTAGGTGGTGGTGTTAAATTCCAAAGTTTCCATTACTTCCCAGAACAATGACTGCCTGTGTCAACTATGTTTATTTACAAAAAAATTCTGCACAGGTTTGAATTTCTGAATCGTAGAGTATTTATGCTAAAAAAAAATGTTAACACATTAAAATGGATTGGTTGGATATACCAGAGAGTATTCTCCTGTCTGCCATGAGCAGTCCCATTGTAAGAGATAAAAGCAATTTTTCAGAAGAGTTCTGATAATTCATTGCCACAATGGATAAATGTGTGTAATCAGTCCATTCATTCTTAAACAGAGAATATTAATGAAGATCAAAGCAAACATTTACTAACAAAAACCTGTTTAGCATTAACTGAAAAGGGAAAATGCATACATTACACACACAGTCTCAATATTTTTTTGTTAATTTTAGTTTTACAACTGCCTACTTGCCTCTAATCAGGGAAAGCAGAAATCTGTACAAACATATTAAAATGTCTGGGCAGCAAATTTCATAGCAGCTCTTTGGAGAACTCTCATCAGCTGTTTTCTATAAGTTTTAAAAATGATTAACATTAAAGTTTCAACATTTGGCATTGTGACACTATTGATTGAACTTTCAACTTCGGCAAGGATGTAAAATGGGCAGTAATGGATCAGCTGTCTGCCCTCTCCATTGATATGAACAGGTATATCTATCAACGAGGGTGTATAATGGGTGCTCAAGTCGATCTTACCCGTTTTATACCGCCGCCAATGCTGAATGTTCAGTCTCTTGCCTTCCAGATGGTTTATGACAAAAAAACAAATTGTTGAGAGTTCAGAAAAGTCAGACTGCTCTTCTTACCTCAATATTTTTGATGTTAATCCTCAGGATGTGGGTGTCACTGGCAAAGCTGCCATTTATTGCCCAGTCCTAGTTGCCATTGAGAAAGTGGTGGTAGTTCTACTTTAATCATTGTAGTTCTTTGTATGGTTTGATATAACTGTGTTGCTTGCTCAGTCAATTCAGAGGGCAGTTAATAATGGATAGCAGTGAATGACATTGAACACAGAGGACAGCAGTGCCTTCACTCGCACTCTTTTGTCCTTGCAGGAGAAATGTCAACACAATGTGAGGGAGAGGGCCCAGACGGGAGCAGGGGTGCTCTTCTATCGAATAACCCTCATGAAGCAGATGGAAATGGAAATAGCCAGGATGGTGGTTAAGGAGGCAGTTGGGCCAGGCAAAACAGAAGCTCCTGGTGGACCTGGTGATAACAGAGGACAATGTGATCATTGAGGGGTTCAGTGTACTCCACCCCATCCGATAACATGTTGCACATTGAGTAACATTGGGTAGCCTCAGCACTGCAGTGGTTTCTACTTTCCTAAACGAACTCTCATCATCCTTTTATGTGTCTCACAGCTGCAGATGTCCAACCAATGGCACCCTCTCCCTCTTCCTCTCCCTGTCATGGGCCCAGTGCACCACAAGAAAGAAGAAGCACCATCACACATTATGAGCACATCGTCCACCAGCGCAGATACTCTCACCGCGGTGCATCCGCATGCACGTTTAGAAAGGTGGCACAGGATGATGATTACGTCACTAGTGTGCAGGAGGAGGTGCCAGAGACAGGTCAGTTACCCTCGGAGAAGGGAGGATAGACACAGCCGTCAGGAGTCACAGGTAAGAAGGCTCTACCTTGAGCACCAGCTGGAGATGTGCTCCTGCATGTCATAAAATCATAGAAATTTACAGAAGGAGGCTATGTAGCACATCATGTCCCTGCCAGCTGACAAGTAGCCATCCAGCCGTATCCCACTTTCCAGCTCCTGGTCCATAGCCTTGTAGGTTACAGAGCTTCAAGTGCATATCTAAGTACTTTTTAAATGTTATGAGGGTTTCTGCCTCTACCACCCTTTCAAGCAGTGAGTTCCTGGTCTTCACCACCCTCTGGGTGAAAATGTTTCCCCTCAAATCCCCTCTAAACCTTCCATGTCTTACCCTAAATCTATGCCCCATGGTTATGGACCCCTCAACCAAGCAGAATAGGGCCTTCCTAAACACTCTATCTAGACCCCTCAATATTATACACTTCAATTAGGTCTCGGCCCAGCTTTCTCTGTTCTAAAGAAAACAACCCCAGCCTATCCAATCTTTCCTCATAACTAAAATTCTCCAGTCCAGGCAACATCCTCGTAAATCTCTGCTGTACTCTCTCTTGTGTCATGACCAGAACTGCATACAGTACTCCAGCAGTGGTCTAACTAGTGTTTTATATATACAGTTCCAGCATAATTCAGTTCTAGCTCTTATATTCAATGCTTCAGCAAATAAAAGGCAAGTATCCCATATGCCTTGTTGGCCACCTTATCTACCTATCCAGCCACCTTCAGGGATTGGTGGACGTGCACTCCAAGGTCCCTCTGTTCCTCTACACTTCTCAGTATCCTACCAATTATTGTGTATTCCCTTGCCTTGTTGGCCTTCCACAAAAGCATTACCTCACACTTCTCCAGATTGAACTCCATTTGCCACTGTTCCGCTCACCTGACTAATCCATAGATATCTTCCTGCAGTCTACAGCTTTCTTCATTATCAACCACATGGCCAATTTTTGTATTGTCTCCAAAGTTCTTAATTATACCCCCTACATTCATGTCCAAATCATTGATATATACCAAAAAAGCAAAGGACCTAGTACTGAGCCCTGCAGAACCCCACTCAAAAAAACTTTCTCAAACAAAAGCATCCATTGACCATTACCCAAGTTTACTATCTGAGCCAATTTTGGATCCAGCTTGTCACTTTGCTTTGGATCCCATGGCCTTTAACTTTTGTGACTAGTCTGCCATGTGGAACCTTATCAAAAGCCTTGCTAAAATCCATATAGACTACATCGATCCTCATTGTTACCTCTTCAAAAAAATTCAATCATTTTAGTCAGATGTGACCTTCCCTGAACAAATCTGTGCTGTCTTTGATTAATCCATGTCTTTCTAAATGAAGATTTATCCTGTCCCTCAGAATAGCTTACAATAAGTTTCCCAACCGAGGTGAGGCTGACTATCCCTTTCTCCCTTTTTAAACAATTGTACAATGTCAGTTGTCCTCCAGTCCTCTGACACCACACCACAGAACTGGAAAATGATGGTCAGAGCCTCCGCTATTTCTTCTCTTGCTTCTTTTAACAACCTAGGATACATTTCAGCCAGGCATGGGGATTTATCCACTTTCAAAGATGTTAAACCACTTAATATTTCCTCTCTCACTATATTAATTTCATCTAATATTTCAAACTCCTCTTCCCTGTAAGGTTGAGTAAAACAATTTACTGTCTACAGCATGTGAATTGTTCTGAAAAGAGCAGTTGTTTTCTTCAAAGAAGCGTTCTTAGAAGAACTGTTAGGACTCATCATTTCAGGCAGTGCTCTCTGCCCGTCTCCTGAAGAAAAGTCTGGATCTCTGGAAGAGGTGGGTTTATACGTGGTGGAGGATGGGAGTGTGGGCGGGATCTTGCTGCTGATTGGTCAGTATATGCTGTTGTTCTTGCTTCTGATTAGTCGGCTAATCTATCCTGTGTTAGGTCAATACATGCTAGTGTTCTTGCTGTGTGGTGGATCTTGAGTGTTTGGAAGGTTGTATATGTTAAAGTTGGTTGCACTTCAGTATGTTGGCTGCAGAGCAGCTGGTGTTATCATCTTCTTCCCTGATTGCAATGTCTGTATCGTCCCTCTCTTTTGTGAAAACAGACACAAAGTATTCATTAAGAACCATATCAACATCCTCCATCTCCACACACAGGTTACCATTATGGTCCCTAATAGGCCCTATCGTTCTTTAGCTATTCTCTTGCTCTTTATGAATTTAAAATATCATTCAGTTTTCCTTGATTTTACTTGCCAGAACTTTTTCCTTTGCTTTCCTAATTTTTATTTTTAATTTCTTCCCTACACTTCCTCTAGGTTTTTTGCAGTTTTGAACCCTCGTTATCTGTCATAAGTTTCCTTTTATTTACCTTATCGTCTCTTTTTAAGCCCCTTGACATCCAAGGGGCTCGGAATTTGTTAGTCCAACCCTTTTTCTTTAAGGGAACATACTTACTCTGAACCTTCACTATCTCTTCCTTGACTGCCTCCCATTGATCTGGCATTGATTTACCTTCAAGTTTCCAGTCCACCTTAGCTAAATCACATCTCAGCTTATTCCTGGTCTATCATTGTCTTTTGCATTAATACCGTAAATCTAATTGAATTATGAGCACTTACAGCAAAGTGCTCCCCAACTGATACACTTTCCACCTGCCCCACTTCATTCCCTAAAACTAAGTCTCAAACCAACCCCTCTCTTGTTGGGCTTGTTATGTACTAGCTAAAAAGGTTCTCCTGAATGTATTTTAAGAAGTTTGCTCTCTCTGTGCCTTTCACATAAATTCTATCACAGTTAATATTAGGGTAGCTGAAATACCCCACCATTATTGCCCTATTGTTTTTGCACTTCTTAGAGATTTGCCTATATATTTGCTCTTCTATCTCTCTCTGACTGTTTGGGGACCTGTAGTACACTCCGAGTAGTGAGATTGCCCCTTTTTTGTTCTTCAGTTCAACCCATATGACCTAATTTGATGATCTTTCTGCCATATCATCCCGCCTCACAGATATAATTGTTTCCTTGATCAATATTGTGATCTACCATTCTTTTTTATCCCCCTCTCTATCTCATCTGAAAGCTCTGTTACCAGGAATGTTGCTCTGCCATTCCTGCTCTTCTTTCAGCCATATCTCAGTAATAGCTATAATATCATACTCCAATGTGTCAATCTTTGCTCTCAGCTCATCTGCCTTATTCCCTAGACTTCTTACATTGTAATATATACCATTGTGCACTGCCAAATTCCCTTGTTATCTATTTTTAGTCTTAACACACTTACTAATTTTCTGCCTTCCATTTCCAACTTTTCTTTTATCCCTCTGAATCTACTCTCAGGTTCCCATCCCCCTGCCAAGCTAATTTAAACCGCCCCCAAATGTACTAGCAAATCCCCTTGTGAGGATATTGGTCCAGTCCTGTCCATCTTGTAAAGGTCCCACCTCCCCCTCCAAGCAGTCCCAATGCCTTAGGAATCTAAAGCCCTCCATCCAACCATGTATTCATCAGCTCCATTTTTCTATTTCTGTACTCACTAGCATGTGGTATTGGGAATAATCCAGTGAATACTACCTTTGAGGTCCTGCTTTTCAATCTCTCTCCTAGCTCCCTAAACTCTGCTTTCAGGACTTCATCCTTTCTCCTGCCTATGTCATTGGTGCCAATATGGACCATGACCTCTGGTTGTTCATCCTCCCCCCTCAGCATGCCTGCAGCCACTCAGTGACATCCTCGAACATAGCACCAGGGAGGCAACATACCATCCTGGAGTCACATCTGCAGCCGCAGAAGCACCTGTCTGTTCCCCTCACTATTGAATCCCCCACCAGTATTGCTTTTCCACTCTTCTTCCTTCCCCACTGTGCAGCTGAGCCACACATGGTGCTGTGAACTTGGCTTTGCCGGCATTCACCAGAAAAACCATTGCTGTCACATGTATTCAGAACCAAATCCCAGTTGGAGAGCAAGATTAACTGATGGGATGTTTGCTTGCCTGCATGATCTTCCTTGTCCTTCTGGCTGTTATCCATTCCCTCTCTGCCTGCACGTTTTAAAGCTGTGGGGTGACCATCTCCAGAAATGTGCTATCCACAGAGCTCTCAGCCTTGCAGATGCCCCATAGTGACTCCAGCCATCACTGAAGCTAGATGCTCGAGCTGCTCTAGCAGGCGACATTTCCTGTATATGTGGTTGTCCAGGCAACGCGAAACACCCAGGACTTCCTACATGGCACAGGATGTGCATTCCACAGTATTGAGGTCCCCTACCATGCATTTACTTTCTATAAACACTTACCAGCTACTCACCATGTCTGTCTGTTGCCTACTCCATCACTCAGACTGCTCCTTGTTTCATAAAAGACCAGAACACCACCTCCTCCGGTCACTGCATCAAATTCCCTCACTCACCAAACTCCAATCACAATAAGTACTCTATTGAAGCAGTATTCCATCGAGTTGGACTCCATGCTACTTACTTTATACAGAAGCAAAAGTTGCTTGTATTTATACTAGCAAAAATTCCAAAAACCTGAGTCAGCCCCTGCTGACCAGGTAACCAGTTCTAACTAGCCACCTAATTAACTAACTGTGCAGTCGCCACTACCAGACAGCTTGTTTACCATTGACTAAGAGTGAAAGAAACCACAAGTTGAGGTTAAAGTTAAGTTAAATACTAAATGCAGAACTTGACTAGATTATAAAAAGAGATCAACCCTTAAAATTGCCTCAGTCACCAAATTCCGAGTACTCTGCCAAAGCAGTACTCCATGCTACTTACTTCAGTTAGTGAATAGAAGGGTTTTAACAACGTTCCAATGTTCTCATGGTCACCATTACTGATACCAGCTTTTTAATTCCAGATTTTATTTAACTAATTTAATTTAAATTTCCTTAGTGGGATTTGAACTCATGTCTTAGGATCATTAGTCCAGGCATTTAGATTACCAGTCTAATAATATAACCACTATGCTACTGTGCCCCGGTGAACCTGAAACATGCTCCCGCATGTTGGAGTTCCCTAAGGCAGTGCAGGGTCTTCAGCAGAAGATAGAGGAGTCCATCCAGCTCATGTGCTCCACAATGACTCAGGGCTATGAGCACATGAGCTCCTTCATAGAGAGAGTGGCCAAACTCTTGGAGAACCATATGCAGAGATCACTTGGAATGGGTGCAGGAACTGTGCACTGACATCAACTGCATCTATGAGATGCTGGATAATGGGGACTGGTCAGTGGCACTGGTGGCGCAGAGATCTTTAAGGGGTTTTTCCAGCTGTGCCCCAGCTGGTGTCCTCTGCCAGGCATCCAGAGTGCCCAGCAAGGGCTGAGATTGCCACAGAGAAGGATGAGGTTGCCACACTTCACGGGGCACCCTTATCATCCTCTGCCTCCTTGGTCTCTCCGACTGAGGGACCATCTGTGTAGCAGGGCCAAGTGATGGAGGCTGTCCCTGCAATGATGCAGCTGCAGCAGCCTCCAGAGATGCCTCCATGGGCACCTCCACGACTAGGAAGACCACCACATGCATCTCAGCCGCAGGACGTGGCAAGTGAGCAAGCTGCCTTCACTTCCTCTGAGGCCACAAGGGGAGCACTGCATAGGAATGGACAGGTGCAGCAGCCACTGCATCACACAGAGCATTAAATGGGTCACTGGAGTGTCTTCCTGCTGCATCTGTAACATGCACCTTTGATGTAGGCTAACTAAGGTGTATAAAGGAGCATGGTTTTCAACAGTTATTTGGACAGCTTGAAAGATAAAGGAAGCTGAAAGCTACTCCCTGTCTACAGTTAAGTTGATTATCTGTGCTGAAAATGAATAAAGTCTGTTCCTTATACTCTGCCATCAATTGTCTTGTGCTTACTCAAAATGAGTAGTTGTGAACCATAGAAGGAAGCAAGTTGATGAAGAGTTGATCCTTAACAGTATCAAATACAGGTTTTCAGCTTGCCTACAATGACAGGTTTTTGTTCGATGATAAGGTACAGAAATGATCCATTCACCTCCATAGGATTTTGCAAACTGTATAATAGCATAAAGTATTATACAAAATCTATTCAAGCAAATATGTAAATAATATTTCATCTTTTTAGCAACATAGCCACTGATTCATTACTGGATTAGCAGATAAAAGTCCTCTAAAGAATTGTATTCATAAAATAACTACAATAATTTGTAATTTAATAATGGCAAATGTTTCCTTTAACCAACCTCCCTTTCTTCTCTTGAGTTCCAGAACGTGTCACCCAATAACTAACTCCATGCACACCTTTCCTATCCTTCTCTGCTCAAGTCATTTCTGTTTAGTTACATCCTGCCCATAGATTAAGACCACTCTAATCAAAATCACTAATGACATACAATCATGATAAAGCTACAAGTCCTCCTCAATTTCTCAAGTTTCCAGTCCTATCCATCCTAAATGTAGCCAAAGCAGCTCCTGCTGTAGTTTCACTTCCTGTACTGTATTGGCATCTCTGGTGTGCACAAAGGCTCCATCCTTGATTTTTTTAAAAATCTGTTACTCCACAGTGCAATTATCTGTAAACATGGGGTCAGTTTTCACATGTATACTGATGCTGAACAGCTATACTTCTGCCCTTCCAGTCTTAATTCTACGTCTGCTGGATTTCAAGTTGCAGCCATGTCAAAGCTAGTTACAGCTCAATACTGGCAAGGCCAAAAACTATCCTGTTCAACCCCAGCCAAAATCTCCAGATCATAGCCCCAGTCTCATTGTTTTTATTGAATGCCGGCTCACACTAAAGCTGATGATACACAACTTTGATGACTGCTCAGTCCCAAATCCTATATCCAGCCCATCATCTATACCGCTTCTTTCAAAGTCATCACCTCCCCCTATCCTTGCCTTCACCCCAATGCCATTAAAAGCCTCAGCTATGACTCTTTCATCTCCATAATTAACTCCTCATTGGCCTATTAAGCTCAAGTCCACAGAAACTACAGTTTATCGAATACTCTTCCAACCTACATTCTATTCAGCACTAAGTTTAGCTCACCATGGGCCCCATCCTTGTCAACTTTTGTTGGCTGTCAACCCTTAGTGCATATACTTCAATGTCTTAGCCTTTGTCTTCGTGTCCCTCCATGGTCTCATTCCTCCCAAACTCTGCAGCTGTCGTGTCCAATGTTAAACACCCTGTAGTTTTTATGCTAAGTATTGGGGGATATTTTCAATTACTCCCCATCTGTTTCCAGGTAAATAGGAAAATTGAAGGCTTATGCTGCTGTGGGACCATAGTTGCAATTTTCAAGTACAAATGGATGGAGGGTGCGCCATGCACATTTTGTCCATTTGTAATAGGCATTAAGTGGCCTTAAAGGGACTGCTGGAGGCTGGTCAAGCAACAAAGAAATTTGTTATTTTTATTTCTGTGGAGCCAGAAGCAGTAGAATTGCCCTAAGCAGTGGCCCTGGTTTCAACAGCAGCTTCATAAAATAAATGAGATGTGAAGAATCATCTCAGAAGATAGTTTTCCAGAAAATGTAAATGGTTGCCATTATTGTTGATCACTTTTTCACGCCACAGGTAAGCTGATCACTTAACCCAAGTTAATAGGGCAGACTTCCCCAGTCATTAGACAATTGTGATTTTGAAACTGTGCACATGATTGAGCACATACAATTGTTTCTATTGCCATCCGACTGTGGAATCTTTCCACAATATAAATGGGGATCCACAGCGCTTAGAGCCTCCGTAACATGTTTGTGAAGTGCTTCTGGAATAGGAAAGAGCATTAATGTCATTATACATTTGATTTAAAAAAACACATGGCATTTTAACATTTAGAGGAAAAGTGCTGGAAGCAAACTTCACAGTTAATGACTACTTTATCAAGTAACTGCAAAGTATTTTGTTATAAACTTGTTTCCTTTGTTTAGGTGACATCTAATTAGCAGTGCGAGCTAGATACTGAAGGAGTGCCCTGTGTACAAAATACAGGAAGTTGTTTTGAATTTCAATTAATTGAGCCTTCTTACAGGTGTTGCCCAGTCATAAAATTTACATATTTAAAAAATTATTTTATACATCAGCTGAAAATGAAATGCATTATTTTTGAGTCCTTCCGATCTATCTTCCACCTCTCCCCACTGAAACCACCCTAACCAAAATTATGAATGACATTATATGTGACTGTGATGTGGTGCATTAACACTCCCTGTCCCCTTGATCTGTCTGCAATTTTTAACTAAGTAATCCATACCATATTTTTCAATAAAGGCCGGGGTATGTCCAGATTCCTAATAGAAACAGTTAGGGATACCAAACTGCACGACGTCTTCAGCAAACCTGCAGACGGAGCGCAGCGCAGATACACATGGTCAAGATCGGACGGGTCTGCCCGTTCCAGGATTGACTTCCTGTTTGTGTCCCGTGCTGTCACGGTCGGATCCACCGACGTCAAGCCGGTGTTCTTCTCCGACCACTGCCTCTTACTGGCCGACTGTCACTTACAGGACGACCAGCGGGTTGGCAGAGGGACGTGGAAGCTCAATGCGACACTGCTGACCCCAGAGAACGTTGAGGAACTCAAAAGGGATTACAATGGTTGGAGGACCGTGAAACCCCTCTTTGAGTCTCCAGTTCACTGGTGGGAAGCGATTAAGGAGAACATCAAGAGGTTCTTCATCCACAAAGGTGTTCAGAAGGCGAGAGAGAGACAGAGGGAACTGTCCCGACTCCAGAAAATTATGCAAAATCTACTCCGGTTGCAGTCAATGGGGGTCGAGGTCAAGGAGGACCTCCAAGAGGTGAAGAGCCAGCAGGCCTCGCTCTTTGCCAAGGAGGCCTCCAAGATCATCTTCCGGTCCAGAGTCCGCTCCATCGAGCAGGATGAGACGTGCTCGCGTTACTTCTTCCAAAAGGTACACAGAGAGAGCTCTGTTATCAGCAGCCTGAAGGAAGAAGATGGCTCGGTAACGTCTTCGCAGTCCGACATACTAAGGATCAGCAAATCCTTTTATGCTGGGCTGTATGACGCGAAGCCCACAGACAGCAGAGCCTCCCAGTCCTTCCTGTCATCTATCACAGAGGTCCTAGATGACAGCAGGAGGGAGAGACTGGACAAGCCGCTAACTCTGGACGAGCTGACAAAGGCCGTCGAGTCTTTCGAGACGAGTAAAACCCCCGGGAGCGACGGCTTACCGGTCGAGTTGTACTCGGCCCTGTGGGACTGGGTCGGCCCGGACCTGCTGGAAGTATACGAGAGAATGCTCCTGGCCGGCAGCATGTCAGAGACCATGAGAAAAGGCATCATCACCCTCATTTACAAGCAGAAGGGGGAGAGGGCAGAAATCAGAAATTGGCGGCCCATCTCACTGCTTAATGTTGATTACAAGATTCTGTCCAAAGTCATAGCCAGTCGAGTCAAGTCTGCTCTGGAGTTGGTGATTCACCCCGATCAGACCTGTACTGTACCCGGCAGGAAGATCTCTGATAGTCTCGCGCTACTCAGGGATACGATCGCCTACGTACGAGACAGGAGGGTGGACACCTGCCTCATCAGCCTGGACCAGGAGAAGGCTTTTGACAGGATATCGCACACCTACATGATGGACGTGCTTTCCAAAATGGGGTTTGGGGAGGGAATCTGCAATTGGATCCAACTGCTCTACACAAACATCAGTAGCGCAGTGTCAATCAACGGGTGGGAATCTGAAAGTTTCCCGATCAAATCTGGAGTCAGACAGGGCTGTCCTCTGTCCCCGGTCTTGTTTGTTTGCTGTATTGAACCCTTTGCTGAGTCTATTAGGAAGGATGCGAGCATAAGAGGGGTGACAATCCCAGGCAGCGGAGGCACTCAGGTCAAAACCTCCCTGTACATGGATGACGTCGCCGTCTTCTGCTCAGATCCGCTGTCCGTGCGCAGACTGATGAGCATCTGCGACCAGTTCGAACTGGCCTCGGGAGCCAAAGTTAACCACGGCAAGAGCGAGGCCATGTTCTTTGGGAACTGGGCTGACCGATCCTTTGTCCCCTTCACCGTCAGGTCAGATTACCTGAAGGTGCTGGGGATATGGTTCGGAAGGGCCGGGGCGTGCACCAAAACATGGGAGGAGCGAGTAGCCAAGGTACGACAAAAGTTGGGCATGTGGGGGCAGCGATCTCTCTCCATTGTGGGTAAGAACCTGGTCATCAGGTGCGAGGCGCTCACGTTGTTGCTCTACGTGGCGCAGGTCTGGCCCATACCCCACTCCTGCGCCGTGGCAGTCACCCGAGCCATTTTCCGCTTCGTCTGGGGATCTAAAATGGACCGGGTCCGGAGGGACACGATGTCAAATCTCTGGACATGGGCGGGAAAAATGTACCCAACGTGGCCCTCATCCTGATGACCACCTTCGTGTGCGGCTGCATCAAGCTGTGTGTAGATCCCCAGTACGCAAACTCCAAGTGTCACTACGTGCTGAGTTTCTATCTGTCCCCGGTGTTGCGAAGGATGGGCCTGGTCACATTGCCGCGGAACGCTCCGTGCAGTTGGGCGGCGCCGTACCACCTATCCTTCGTGGAGCAGTTTCTGCGGAAAAACACCTTTGACCACCGGTCCATCAGGCAGTGGTCTGCACGGAATGTCCTCAAGGCCCTACGGGAAAAGGAAACGGTGGATCCTGTCGGATGGTTCCCCGAGCAGACCGTCAAAGTCATTTGGCGGAATGCCTCATCACCAGAACTTTCAAACAAGCACCAAGACGTAGCTTGGCTGGTGGTGAGAAGGGCCCTCCCCGTCAGATCCTTCATGCACACCCGAAGTCTCGCCCCCTCCGCACAGTGCCCCCGCGTTGGCTGTGGTGGGGAAGAGACGGTCGCCCACCTCCTCCTGGAATGTGCCTTTGCAAAGCAGGTGTGGAAAGAGATGCAGTGGTTTTTGTCGGGTTTCATCCCAAGCAGCTCTGTAACACAGGAGTCTGTGCTCTACGGGCTGTTCCCAGGGACGCACACCGAGACAAACATCAACTGCTGCTGGAGGACTATCAATTCGGTGAAAGACGCCCTTTGGTCTGCCCGAAACTTGCTGGTCTTCCAGCGCAAAGAGTTGTCCACCACCGAATGTTGCAGACTGGCACATTCCAAGGTCCAGGACTACGTGCTGAGGGATGCACTAAAGCTTGGGGCAGCCGCAGCAAAGGCTCAATGGGGAAAGACCACAGTGTAAGGTTCCCCCACCAAGCTGGACTGAGGGGCTGGAACCCATGGGAAGCCCCTCGAACTGTATTGTTAATATTCTCAATTGCTGTAAATGTAAAACTGTAATTGACATGACAATTGTGAAACGGAAGGGTTGGGAAGAAACTCATGACATTATTGAAAGAAACTGATCTCTTTTGCAATGTTTGTATTTTTTCGTGCTGTTTGGAAACTGTTTGGCAATGTTATTTTGACAGATTTTTATGAATAAAGTATATTTTGGAAATAAAAAAAAAATGTGTGCCCCAGGGTGTGCTCCAAAACAGGGGAGGAGCGAGTAGCCAAGGTATGACAAAAGTTGAGCATGTGGGGGCAGCGATCTCTCTCCATTGTGGGTAAGAACCTGGTCATCAGGTGCGAGGCGCTCACGTTGTTGCTGTACGTGGTGCAGGTCTGGCCCATACCCCACTCCTGTGCCGTGGCAGTCACCCGAGCCATTTTCCGCTTCATCTGGGGATCTAAAATGGACAGGGTCCGGAGGGACACGATGTTCAAATCTCTGGACAAGGGCGGGAAAAATGTACCCAACGTGGCCCTCATCCTGATGACCACCTTCGTGTGTGGCTGCATCAAGCTGTGTGTAGATCCCCAGTACACAAACTCCAAGTGTCACTACGTGCTGAGGTTCTATCTGTCCCCGGTGTTGCGAAGGATGGGCTTGGTCACATTGCCGCGGAACGCTCCATGCAGTTGGGCCATGTCGTACCATCTATCCTTCGTGGAGCAGTTTCTGCAGGAAAATACCTTTGACCACCGGTCCATCAGGCAGTGGTCTGCACGGAATGTCCTCAAGGCCCTACGGGAAAAGGAAACGGTGGATCCTGTCGGATGGTTCCCTGAGCAGACCGTCAAAGTCATTTGGCGGAATGCCTCATCACCAGAACTTTCAAACAAGCACCAAGACGTAGCTTGGCTGGTGGTGAGAAGGGCCCTCCCCGTCAGATCCTTCATGCACACCCGAAGTCTCGCCCCTTCCGCACAACGCCCCCGCGGTGGCTGTGGTGGGGAAGAGACGGTCGCCCACCTCCTCCTGGAATGTGTTTTCGCAAAGCAGGTGTGGAAAGAGATGCAGTGGTTTTTGTCGGGTTTCATCCCAAGCAGCTCTGTAACACAGGAGTCTGTGCTCTACGGGCTGTTCCCAGGGACGCACACCGAGATAAACATCAACTGCTGCTGGAGGACTATCAATTCGGTGAAAGCGCCCTTTGGTCTGCCCGAAACTTGCTGGTCTTCCAGCGCAAAGAGTTGTCCACCACCGAATGTTGCAAACTGGCACATTCCAAGGTCCAGGACTACGTGCTGAGGGACGCACTAAAGCTTGGGGCAGCCGCAGCAAAGACTCAATGGGGAAAGACCACAGTGTAAGGTCCCCCAACCAAGCTGAACTGAGGGGCTGGATCCATGGGAAACCCCTCGAACTGTATCGTTAATATTTTCAATTGCTGTAAATGTAAAACTGTAATTGGCATGACAATTGTGAAACGGAAGGATTGTGAAGAAACTCATGATAGTATTGGAGGAAACTGATCTCCCTTGCAATGTTTGTATTTTTTGGTGCTGTTTTGAAACTGTTTGGCAATGTAATTTTTACAGATTTTTATGAATAAAGTATATTTTGGAAAAAAAAAGTATGTGTGCCCCAGGGGATGTGAGCATAAGAGGGGTGACAATCCCAGGCAGCGGAGGCACTCAGGTTAAAACCTCCCTGTACATGAATGAGGTCGCCGTCTTCTGCTCGGATCCGCTGTCTGTGCGCAGACTGATGAGCATCTGCGACCAGTTCGAACTGGCCTCAGGAGCCAAAGTTAACCACGGCAACAGTGAGGCCATGTTCTTTGGGAACTGGGCTGACAGATCCTTTGTCCCCTTCACCGTCAGGTCAGATTACCTGAAGGTGCTGGGGATATGGTTCGGAAGGGCCGGGGCGTGCACCAAAACCTGGGAGGAGCGAGTAGCCAAGGTACAACAAAAGTTGAGCATGTGGGGGCAGCGATCTCTCTCCATTGTGGGTAAGAACCTGGTCATCGGGTGCGAGGCGCTCACTTTGTTGCTGTACGTGGCGCAGGTCTGGCCCATACCCCACTCCTGCGCTGTGGCAGTCACCCGAGCCATTTTCCGCTTCATCTGGGGATCTAAAATGGACCGGGTCCGGAGGGACACAATGTTCAAATCTCTGGATAAGGGCAGGAAAAATGTACCCAACGTGGCCCTCATCCTGATGACCACCTTCGTGTGCGGCTGCATCAAGCTGTGTGTAGACCTCCAGTACGCAAACTCCAAGTGTCACTACGTGCTGAGGTTCTATCTGTCCCCGATGTTGCGAAGGATGGGCCTGGTCACATTGCCGCGGAACGCTCCATGCAGTTGGGCCGTGCCGTACCACCTATCCTTCGTGGAGCAGTTTCTGCGGGAAAACACCTTTGACCACCGGTCCATCAGGCAGTGGTCTGCACGGAATGTCCTCAAGGCCCTTCGGGAAAAGGAGACGGTGGATCCTGTCGAATGGTTCCCCGAGCAGACCGCCAAAGTCATTTGGTGGAATGCCTCATCACCAGAACTTTCAAACAAGCACCAAGATGTAGCTTGGCTGGTGGTGAGAAGGGCCCTCCACTTCATGCGCACCCGAAGTCTCGCCCCCTCCACGTGCTGCCCTCGAGGTGGCTGTGGTGGGGAAGAGACGGTCGCCCACCTCCTCCTGGAATGTGTCTTTGCAAAGCAGGTGTGGAAAGAGATGCAGTGGTTTTTGTTGAGGTTCATCCCAAGCAGCTCTGTAACACAGGAGTCTGTGTTCTACGGGCTGTTCCCAGGGATGCACACCGAGACAAACATCAACTGCTGCTGGAGGACTATCAATACGGTGAAAGACGCCCTTTGGTCTGCCCGAAACTTGCTGGTCTTCCAGCGCAAAGAGTTGTCCACCACCGAATGTTGCAGACTGGCACATTCCAAGGTCCAGGACTACGTGCTGAGGGACGCACTAAAGCTTGGGGCAACCGCAGCAAAAGCTCAATGGGGAAAGACCACAGTGTAAGGTCCCCTCACCAAGCTGAACTGAGGGGCTGGAACCTGTGTAAAACCCCTCAGGCTGTATGCACCAAAATATGGTTTTGCTGTGTAATGCAAATATACATTGCATGTAAAATGGAATGGAAGGGTGTGAGGCAACTCATGTTCTGTATTGAAGAAAACTGATTTCTTTTGCATTTTCTGGAATGTCAACTTGGAACTGTTTTGAACTGTTTTGTAATGTACTTTTTACAGATTTTTATGAATAAGGTATACTTTTGGGGAAAAATGGTCCACTTCCATGAGATACAACCAAAACAGTAAGACTGACAACAGTTTCATAGGCATATGCTTAGACATAATCCTGTGCTGGTACAATATTTCTTCAAGTAAATTATTAGTATATGTATACATAAATTGAATTTTTTGTAGTGGTGACTAAAGTAGTGGACAAGGGAATGCCTATGAATGTTATTTGTCTGGACTTCCAGAAGGCATTTGATAAAGTTCCTCATAAGAGACTGTTAACTCAAGTTGAAGCTCATTGAATTGAAGGCAAATTGTGGACCTGGTTAGGAAATTAGCTCAGTGGCAGGAGACAGAGTGTAGGGATAATGGGCAGCTACTCCAATTGGCATAATGTAACTATTGGTGTCCCAAAAGGATCTGTGTTGGGGCCTCATCTATTTACCATATTTATTAACAACTTAGATGATGGGATAGAAAGCCACATATCCAAACTTGCCGGTGACACAAAGATAGATGGCATTATAAGCAGTGCAGACAGAAGCACAAAATTACATAGGAGCATAGGAAAATAGGAGCAGGAGTAGACCATTCAGCCTGTCTGTTCCCTGTATTCTCTCTCCCTCCTTTCTTAAATAGTGGGGTTACATTTGCTACTTTCCAGTCTGCAGGAACCTTTCCAGGATCTATAGAATTTTGAAAATTAACCACCAATGCATCCACCATCTCTCCAGCCACCTCCTTCAACACTCTGGGAAGTAGCTCATCTGGTCCAGGGGATTTATCAACCGTCAATCCAAAGAACAGCACAGCACAGGAACAGGCCATTCGGCCCTCCAAGCCTGCGCCGATCTTGATGCCTGTCTAAACTAAAACCTTCTGCACTTCCGGGGACCGTATCCCTCTATTCCCATCCTATTCATGTATTTGTCAAGATGCCTCTTAAACATCGCTATCGTACCTGCTTCCACCACCTCCCCCAGCAGCAAGTTCCAGGCCCTCACCACCCTCTGTGTGAAGAACTTGCCTCGCACATCCCCTCTAAACTTTGCCCCTCTTAAACCTATGTCCCCATGTAACTGACTCTTCCACCCTGGGAAAAAGCTTCTGACTATCCACTCTGTCCATGCCACTCATAACTTTGTAAACCTCTATCATGTCACCCCTCCACCTCCGTCGTTCCAGTGAAAACAATCTGAGTTTATCCAACCTCTCCTCATAGCTAATGCCCTCCAGACCAGGCAACATCCTGTAAACCTCTTCTGTACCCTCTCCAAAGCCTCCACGTCCTTCTGGTAGTGTGGCAACCAGAATTGCACACAATATTCGAAGTGTGGCCTAACTAAAGTTCTGTACACCTGCAGCATGACTTGCCAATTTTTATACTCTATGCCCCGACTGATGAAGGCAAGCATGCCGTATGCTGTCTTGACTACCCTATCCACCTGCGTTGCCACTTTCAGTGACCTGTGGACCTGTACGCCCAGATCTCTCTGCCTGTCAATACTCCTAAGGGTTCTGCCATTTACTGTATACTTCCCACCTGTATTAGATCTTCCAAAATGCATTACCTCACATTTGTCCGGATTAAACTCCATCTGCCATTTCTCCGCCCTAGTCTCCAACCGATCTATCTCCTGCTGTATCCTTTGACAATCCTCATCACTTTCCGTAACACCACCAACCTTTGTGTCGTCCGCAAACTTACTAATCAGACCAGCTTCATTTTCCTCCAAATCATTTATATATACTACAACAGCAAAGGTCCCAGCACTGATCCCTGCGGAACACCACTAGTCACAGCCCTCCATTCAGAAAAGCACCCTTCCACTGCTACCCTCTGTCTTCTATGACCGAGCCAGTTCTGTATCCATCTTGCCAGCTCACCTCTGATCCCATGTGACTTCACCTTTTGTACCAGTCTGCCATGAGGGAGCTTGTCAAAGGCTTTACTGAAGTCCATATAGACAACATCCACTGCCCTTCCTTCATCAATCATCTTCGTCACTTCCTCAAAAAACTCAATCAAGTAAGTGAGACACGACCTCCCCTTCACAAAACCAGTTAATTTTTTGAGTGCTACCTCTTTATTGATAATTTCTTTCAGTTCTTCATTTTCACAAAACTCTTGGTTTGTTAGTATTTCTGGGAGATTTTCTGTATTTCCTCAGTGAAAACAGACACAAAGTAATTGTTTAGTTTCCCCGCCATTTCTCTATTCTCCATTATAAATTCACCTGTTTCCGCCTATAATGGACCCACATTTCTGGAGCAGTGCTAATCTTTTCACATACCTAAAGAAGCTTTTACAGTCCACGTTTCTGTTTCTCGCTAGCTTGCATCCATATTCTCTTTTCCCTTTCTTTATCAGTTTCTTGGTCATCCATTGCTGGCTTCTAAATTGCTCCCAATCCTCAGGCTTACCACTTTTTCTGGCAACCTTCTAAGCCACTTCCTTTGATCTAATGCAATCTTTAACTTCTTTTGTTAGCCACGGTTGATTCATCTTTCCTTTTGGGTTTTTGTGTCTTAGAGGAATGTATATCTGTTATAGACCATGTAATACTTTTTTACATACTAGCCATTGCCTGTCCACTGTCAAATCTTTTAGTGTATTTTCCCAATGCACCACAGCCAACTTGCCCCTCATACCTTCATAGTTTCCTTTGTTCAGATTTAAGACCCTAGTTTCAGAATGAACTATATATCACTTTCAAAGTTAATGTAAAATTATATCATATTATGGTCTCTATTTCCCAAAGGCTCCTTTACAGTAAGATTGTTAATTTGCGCTTTCTCATGATATAATACTAAATCTAAAATAGCCCGATCCCTAGTTGGTTCTTCAACACCCTGCCCCAGAAACCCAGCTCGTACACACTCCAGGAGTTCATCCTCCATAGCATTAGTGCTCATTAGGTTTACCCAGTCTATATGTAAATTTAAGTTGTCCATTATTACTGTATTACCCATGTTACCTGCACCTCTAATTTCCTCATTTATACCATGCCCAACATTACCACTACTGTTTGGTGGCCTATAAACGACTCCCACTTATATTTGCTGCCCCTTGCTGTTTATTAGCTCCATCCAAATTGATTCTACATCTTGATCCTTCGATCTATGTTACTCTCTCACTAACGTACTGATCTCATCCCTTATTAAAAGCGCTACTCCACCTCTTTTTCCTTTTTGCCTATCCTTCCTAAATGACAAATCTCCTTGAATATTCAGTTCCCAGTCTTTGTCACCCTGCAACCACGTTTCTGTAATGGCAATTAAATCGTGCCCATTTACCTCTATTTGTGCCTTCAAATCATCTACCTTGTTGTGAATGCTGTGTGCATAGAGATATTAATAGATTAAGTGAATGGACAAAACTGTGGCAAATGGATTTCAATGCAAGCAGATGTGAGGTCATCCACTTTGGGCCTAAAATGCTGAGTGCTTCCTAAATGGTGAAAAGCTAGAAACAGTGGAGGTCCAAAGAGACTTGGGGTCCAGTTACATAGATCATTAAAATGTCATGAACAGGTACCAAACCTAATTAAAAAGGCTAATGGAATGTTGGTCTTTATAGCTTGAGGACTAGAATACTAGAATACAGTTATACATCCCTGGTTATACCACAGTTGGAGTACTGCGAGCAGTTCTGGGCACCACACCTTCGGAAGGATATATTAGCCTTGGAGGGAGTGCAGTGTAGATTTATCAGAAAGACTCCAAGGGTTAAATTATGAGGAGAGATTACACAAACTAGGGTTATATTCCCTGGAATTTGGAAGGTTAAGGGATGATTTGATTGAAGTTTTCAAGATATTAAGCGAAACAGATAGGGTAGTTAAAGAGAAACTATTTCTGCTGTTTGGGGAGTCTAGGTCTAGGGGCATAGTCCAAAAATTAGAGCCAGAACTTGCAGAAGTGAAATTAGGAAACACATCTGCACACAAAGGGTGGTAGAAATTTGGAACTCTCTTTTTGCAAATCGCAGTTGATGCTAGATCAATTGTTAATTTTAAAACTGAGATTGATAGATTTTTGTTAAGAGATATCAGACAAAGGCAGGTATGTGAAATTAGGTCACAGATCAGCCATGATTTCATTGAATGGTGGAACAGGTTTGAAGGGTTAAATGGCCTACTCCTGTTCCTATATATAAACAAAGAACTATGTGAATCATATAGAACAGGCAGAGGGGATAAAAGACATTGACAGGTACACTGATTCCCAGCCCACATGGACATTATCACTAATTCTGAAACTTGTATACTGTGTAGTTATAATTATTAGACCCATCTAATTTACCTCAAGTCTTGAGTGATACAGTCAAGTTTCCTATTTATAGCTGATAAGGGAGTTTAGCCATGCCATCTGACTATGGGATTTGCTAGCCCTGCATAGAAACTGCTGTCCAAATAAAACATTGTGGCTATGGCAATTGCAGAACACTATTTAAGGGGTCCACAGATTAGTTTGATTCCTGCTTACAGTTATATCAAAAAATTGCAGTTGGGTTTTTGAACTGGTGGTACACAAAAACACAAAGATTATACTTTAAACTTGTTCTGCATGCAGATTTGGGGTCTATTATTTATTAATGGGGTGCCTACAAAATTGGCACCTCGCAATGCATAAATCACACCCATATAAAATGGGTGTTAGAGTTCAGGCAGGGTCTCACATGTCAAATATGAGAAGACAGCTCCAGTAGTATCGATCAATATGTGTTAGGTCACATCAGTGGGAAAGCTTTCAGCTTTTCCTTGTCATTTTATTTACTCAACAACAATGAGCAGTGGCAGAGTAGATGTGAGCTAACTGGAGAAGCGTACAATTTGTGGCAGCCACTATGATAGGCATTTGAATCTAGATGGACAGATACAACTGCCTGATTGGCAGTTACAGTGGTATGCCACTTGATTCAAGAAGACTGCAAACAACCTCAACATAGGGGCAGCACAGCCAGTAGCTGTAGAGCCTACCATAGCTCTTAATTTGTATTCTTACAACTCCCACCAGGCTAGCATGAGTCAAATTGCTGTCCATTGATGCATTAAACTGGTGATTGGTGCTTTATTAAGCACAGCCAACATCTTCATTTCCTTTTGCAATTCCAGCAGTAGAAGGGTTCTAGTTTCACTAAACTATTGGATTTATGAAAATTCATCCTTGGTACCCATGTGGCAATCTGGTCCTCTGCACATGATGCTATGACTTACATGAACATGGTACACTGTGGCAGCCAAAGACAAAGGCAGAGTACACATACAATGAGACCTGTGTAACCACCAGGATTATTATTGAACAGCTTGAAGCAGTGCTTCAAACATCTGGACAGATTAGGAGCAGCACTTTATGGGCTCTCCAGAAGTATCATCATCTGCTGCAAGTTGCACACTAATATACAAGGAGATCTAACCATGCAGGAGAAGTATCTAGAATCAAGAAAATCACTCCAGAAATGTTATTAAAGATGATGCACCAGATGCTCATCCTTAACTGTCCTTTAAGGAGCCCTCATGTATACTTGCTGGCTGCATGGTTTCACCTGTTCAGTGAATTTTGCTTCCCCTTAATGTTGATCCATTGAGTAATCTGCTCTCCTCATGTAAGTGCTTAAATGGTTGCTCAAGTTATTTAACTGTCGCTCAGTTAACCCCTAACTTCTTCATCTGTACACTGAGTATGTATGCTGGCTAGCTGTCAGAGTCAGTTGGGATCTCAATGCTTCTTATGCTGAGGTGGCCCTAGAACTGATTGCAGCCACAGTTGCTATTCCTGTAGCTCATTGGCCCTCCCCACTTTCTGACACATCTACTGTTACTTGCATAGGGCTGCTGGATGGGCGAGATTTGGTATCACCCTAAGAGATAGTATCAGCATTCTTACCTATTCAAACATGCACTGTTGCTAGAACTCTTTAAATATGTCCACGATATGCGTGGGAGCAGAACTCAAGGCAGCAATGAAAACTTGAATCACTGCTCAGAGCTCCTTCAATCTGATCCTCCAGCATGTTGAAGGTGTACAGGAGAACTTCTAGTTAATTGGACTTCAAGGCCCCTGTAGCATCAGACTGAGCAATCATGAGAAATACTACAATGGACTTAAGACCTATGTCCCTAAGGCTTTCACTACAGATGCCTTGGGAGTTGCCACAGAATGCAGGACTGACCATTGTTCAACAATGACTACACAGATATGGCTAGTGGACTACTAGGCAGACCATGTAGGGTTATTTACATGATCTCAACTAACTTCTGTAGATGATCTTGCTCAGATAACAATCTACTTTTGTAAATAAGCCCTGTGAAGTCAGAATTCATAAGCACTGTGGTTGAGGAAGGAACTATACTGGATTTCTGGGTCACAGGTACCTGCTGTTCATCTGCCACCATCACCACTTGCTTCTTACCTTTGCTCTGTGGCTCATGCAGATCAACTCCTGACGATCACTACACGCTTTGGCTGTTTGTTGCCATACCTGTGATTGACAAAGTTGAAAGAAGTGATGGAGCTCCAGTGTGGTGCTGGCTTGCTCAAGGACATTGCTCCAGGCCTATGAAATAGAAGAGAGACATATGACAATATTTTACTTCAAGAAACACATTTAAACTCTCCACCTCACACACTGCTCCTGGCTGAGGTGAAAGTATTAGAAGTGCTCCCTGAAGATCTGAGGTGGATAAAGCCTACTATTCAGAGACCTCCTCCTGCTCCTTCTGTGCAGAGCTTCCCCTAAGTGTTGCCTGTAATCCATATCCCTGTCATGCTGCAGTCCAAGTGGGACTGAAACTATAGCCCCATGAGTGATAGCAGGCTTTCTGTTGATAGATCTTCAAACTCCACTGAACTCCTTGAAGAAGTCTAGCACACAGTACACAGTACTTCCACTAACTCTGCAACAGCAAAAGAAAGTTGAAAGCATCTCAACTGAAAATCCCGTGTGGATGCCTTTAAACAGAGTTAGTGGGTGTTCCTTCGTGCAGCTGAATGCATGTTTAAGAGAGAGTATTAACAAGACCTGCAAGGTCCAAAATGGCCGCTGGATGTCAAATCAGCATTAGATGCTGAGTGATCTCATAATCTGCCCACTCTGTATGCTGGCAGCGCACGCACGGCACACCTGCACTAGTGCCATTCCATTCCAATTCCATATGTGGCCAGAAGAGGATTGGCCACCATTTTTGGGACACCGGGCTCCAGTAACGCCAAGACCAACAGTGCTATGCAGCCCAATTTTGTGGTCATTGTCTTCAGACTTTAAAAGTTAACAAAAATCATGTCAACCTTTAAGAATAGATTAGATAGATGGTTGAAGTAATGGGATGAAGGGATATTAAAAACAAGTAAGGCATATGGGATTAGGATGTCTACTTGCATTGAAAATAAACTCCAAAATAAGAATGGTTACATTAATAGCCTGTTCCCATATTTTACTTTCTATGTAATTCTATATATCAATATTCTCTTCCTTTCTATACCCTGTGCTGGAACACACTGTCAAGAAAAAACTGCACAGAAGATATTGATGAACTAGCATCCATCTGTAAATCAGTCTAATGCATCCAATTTAACAGTCAACCACATTTTCTTGCATACATCAACACAGAAATTGTTTTGCAAAGAAATATTAATGTTTCTTCCCAATTGTTTAAGCAAAGTTCACAGCTCCCAAGACTTGGCTCTGAAAGAAATCCATTTACATCTCTTTATCAAATGCTGGATGGAAATTTCCATGCAGAGAGTACTGCTAGATTCTTCAGGATTAATGTCAACTCCAACAGAAACTATCCAAGGTAAAAGCAAAAATTAGACTCAAGATAATTTTAAACTAACCTCTTCGGCTGGAAACTGACTTAGTTAGATCATCTGTCAGTTTTTACACACTGCCCCATTTTACTTCCCATTTCATGGAAACTAAAATTGGGCTGTGTGTAAAATAGGCAGCCAATCTAATCATGTCAGTTTCCAATCAGATGGAATCTGACACATTCAGGACTAAATTTAATGTGCCCAAAGCCAGGACCGACGACAGGACGGAAAATGTTAGCGTTCCCATGCATCATGGGTGCGGCCGCGCCACCCCAATGATGCAGCGGATGGCCATTTAACATATTGGAGATGCTGGTCACTTTCAACCACATGGTGGGGTGGGAGGCACCATGGCAGCTGATCAGGTGCTGACACCATCTTTAAAAGTATGCCAGTCCTGCAATCACTCCTGCCTTGCAGTCTATACTGTTAAACAAATACTTGACGCAGATCCTTTTTTTGATAGTTGGTTTATTCAAAGAATGCAGCATTACATATCTCTGCTTCCTGTTTTTCCCGTGTCCCAGCAGGCTCTCCTTACATCCGCTCTCAGTCCTTAATTAAACAATATCCTTCAGCTCTGTATCTTTACCAACATAATTAACCTTTCATTAACATATAGGTCAGTTTACTGCGAGGCATACAAAGTCACAGCACGGTTTCCAACAACACTCAAACCCCCTCCACCACCCCCCGCCCCAGAAGAGTGGAGAGGATGGCAGAGGTTAGACAAAGGCTGGCTCCATGCGACAGTGATGCCTCCCGAAAGATTTTCCTCCAGGCTGCAAGGGAAAGGCAGAGGTTCTGTTCCCCAGCGACGGCAGTAAGAGATCCTCCCACTTGACCAAGCAAGACTGGGTGGAGATCACAGAGGAGGTCAGCAGCCGTGGGGTCACCTGTTGCAACTAGGTCCACTGCAGGAAGAGACCCCCTGCGTTCAGCCAGGATGAGTGCTGCATTCCAATGCTTTATTCTAGGGTTTGTATGTCACTGCAGCGCTGTGACATGTTGAAGGTGCCACTGCCAGCATAATGACAGAGATGTTATAACCTCATCATGGCAGATGCATGGCTGCATCTGAGCCACATGCCACCCTCATCCATAGCTCACTCCCAGTAAATCCCAGGACTGCGTACATCATCATGAGATATATCCAATCCCCCAGTTTTGGATGAGGGGCCTAAAGTAGCCGAACTGTCATGGTGATACTTTTGCCAATTTATACTTTCTCCATTCTTCCTCTTGCATGACAAGAGGGGCCATAACGGGAGGGAGGTGGCCAGGACTGGTGGAGGAGTCTCTGACATACATCCTCTAAGCCAGGCCAAGGAAGAGGCTTTGGGACTAATGGGGAGCTAGGACAGATGCACTATATTTGACGGGGAGACTGGAGTCCCTGTGCAAGAGAGTGATTATTGCTGTTCATCGAAGAATTCATGAGTGATGGAGAGCCACCTCAGGCATAACAGGATAGGTGCAGCCTAACCCACACAAGTTTTTGTTCTCTCATACAGTTCAGCATTCACAGCTGACTGCAGCTTCAGATGAACACCTGTCAACTTCTGAAGAGGAGGACCACTCAGAGGATGCATTGTTCCATGACTCTCCTGCACCTTCCACCAATGCAGATACTTTCACTTCAATGAGTAATTGATCGGCATTAGAATCAGGGTTGTGCATTGCTGCTGGACAGGAACACAAATGGAAGGGAGGCAGAGACTACATGCATGAAGGTGAGTCATTATTGGATTCTCATTGAGCAGACATCAAGGTAGCGGAAAGCGGGTCATTATGAGGTTGGCCCTTGCCTCCTTTGCGTGTCGCTCAACGTGTCTGGCCTCCATCATCATGTTATCATCATCCATTACTGGTTGCGCCTGTCTCTCTTCCACGTCCTCCTCATCAGAGGATGATTGTCACTCAGGCATATCTTCCTCCTATAAGGCCTCCCTGGTCTGGAGTGCTAGATTGTGCAGAGCACAGCAGATCACCACGATACACAAGACCCTCGACAGCACATATTGAAGGACTCCATCAGATCAGTCGAGGCAGTGGAATCTCATCTTCAGCAGCCCAATGGCCTGCTCGGTGCTAGCTCGGCAGGAGTCGTGGGAAGTGTTGTACCTCTCCTCCACTGCATTGCAAGGATCCTCACAGGTGTCAGAGGCCATATCTTCAACAGGTAGCGCTTGTCCCCGAGAATCCATCCCTGAAGGCAAGCAGGGGGATTGAAAAGCTGAGGCACGTGGGACTGTTGAAGTATGTCGGAGTCTTGGCTGCTTCACAGGAAGCGGACACACGCTGCCAATAAATGCTTTTGGTCATCGCAGATAGGTTGAAAGTTGATTGAACGGAAGCCCTTCCTGTTGATGAAGGCGGCCGGCTTGTCTGATGGAGTCTTGATGGCCATATGTGTACAATCTATTACACCCTGCACCTGTGGGAATCCAACTATGGCCCTGAAACCAATAGCCTTCTTGGCCTGACTGTTAGGGTCAAGCCAGTACCACACATAGTCGCTGCCTTCTTGAACAGATACATACTCCTTGATGCAGAGGTGGGTTGCGGCCTGGGAGACCCCGCATATATCCCAGGTGGATTCCTGGAAAATCCAGGTGCGTAAAGTTTAGGGCCACAGTAACCTTTAGGGCCCTGGCATAGGGTGACCCTATGGGGACTGAAGGATAGACCGAATAATTACAGGCCAGCCAGTCTAACCTCAGTAGTGGGCAAATTATTGGAATCTATTCTGAGAGGCAGGATAAACTGTCACTTAGAAAGGCACAGGTTAATCAAGGATAGTCAGCATGGATTTGTTAAGGGAAGATCTTGTTTGACTAACTTGATCGAATTTTTTGAAGAGGTAACAAAGAAAATAGATGAGGATAGTGCAGTTGATGTGGTCTACATGGATTTTAGCAAGGCTTTTGACAAAGTCCCACATGGTAGACTGGTTAAAAAAAAAAAAATCCATTGGGATCCAGGGAAATGCAGCAAGGTGGATACAAAATTGGCTCAGTGGCAGGAAACAAAGGGTAATTGTTGACGGGTGTTTTTTGCGCCTGGAGGGCTGTTTCCAGTGACGTTCCGCAGGGCTCAGTACTGTGTCCCCTGCTTTTTGTGGTGTATATTAACTATTTGGACGTAAATGTAGGGGGCATGATCAAGAAGTTTGTGGACGACACAAAGATTGGCCATGTGGTAGATAGGAGGATAGCTGTAGGAAGATATTGATGGTCTGGTCAGATGGGCAAAAAAGTGGCAAATGGAATTTGGCTTGGAGGAGTATGAGGTGATGCATTTGGGGAGGTCAAACAAGGCAAAGGAATACACGTTTAATGGGAAAATACTGAGAAGTGTAGAGGAAGTGAGGGACCTTGGAGTGAATGTCCACAGATCCCTGAAGGTAGCAGGACAGGTCAATAAGGTGGTTAAGAAGGCATGTGGAATCATTTCCTTTATTAGCCAAGGTATAGAATACAAGAGCAGGGAGGTTATGCTGGGACTGTCTAACTCATTGCTTAGGCCACAACTTGAGTACTGTGTGCCGTTCTGGTCACATCATTACAGAAAGGATGTAATTGCACTGGAGAGGGTACAGAGGAGATTTGCCAGGACTGGAAAAATGCAGCTATGAGGAAAGATTGGATAGGCTGGGGTTGTTCTCCTTGGAACAGAGAAGGCTGAAAGGAGATCTAATGGAAATGTACAAAATTGTGAGGGGCCTGGATAGAGTGGAGGTGATGGGTCTATTCACCTTAGCAGAGAGGTCAGTGACGAAGGGGCATAGATTTAAAATAATTGATAGAAAAATTAGAGGGGAGGTGAGGAAAACCTTTTTCACCCAGAGGGTGGTGGGGGTCTGGAACTTACTGTCTAAAAGGGTGGTTGAGACAGAAACCCTCAACTCATTCAAAAGGAGTCTGGATATGCACCTCAAGTGCCATAATCTGTAGGGCTACAGACCAAATGCTGGAAGCTGTGATCAGAATAGGTGGATCGTTTTTTGGCTGGAATAGACACGACGGGTCAAGTGGCCTCTTTCTGTGCCTTAACCTTTCTATGATTCTACTTTCTATGATTCTATGACCCCAAATTCCAGAGGTTGCAAATCATTCTGCAGAAGGCCACATAAGTCTGTGACAGCCTCTCTGGAGATTCATAGTCTTTGCTGACAGTGTCACTCCGACATTTGGAGGTAGGTGATGTGAGTCCTGTACACTCTTTAGTGTATGTGGGCCTTCTTCGCCTGGCCAGCCAAGAGCTGCTGCTGTTATCATGGAGCTTCAGGGTCAGGCACAGCTGCCTCTTGGGCCTGCCTCCATTGGAGGCGCCTCAACACGCAAAAGGGAGCCAAAAATACAGGGTGTATGAGACCCATGGCAAGTGACCTGTGGCCTTCAGATCGCTTCACATGGAGAGAAGACCCTGCCTTGGCAACTATGTTTATCAATATTTGCTCGGCGGAATGCGTGATGTGCCTCCAGACAAAAAGATACTGTTGGGCTACCATCTTCTCCAGCAGTGTGAGCCACCACACACAGTAACACAGCATTTATAATACCATCTAATGTCCATCCACACCCAACCTAAATCCTTGCAGAGACCCCAATACACACGACCCCCTTGCAGAGCCCCCGATACACACAGTTCTCTTGCAGAGCACCCCAAGATACACAACCCCCTTGCCGACACCACCCCCTCGCGATACATACGACACCCTTGTAGAGCACCCGATACACGCAACCCACTTGCAGGGCTCCCGATACACACGAATCCCTTGTCGGGCACCCGATATATGCAACCCGCTTGCAGAGCCCCTGAAAAACACAAACCTCTTTTAGAGCACTTGATACACACACCCACCTCGTACGTCTCCCTGATACGACCCCCTTGTAGAGCACCCGATACACACTACCCCCTTGCAGACCCTACATCAGCAGAGCAGCAATGGCTGCAGAAACCCCCACTTCCCATTTACTGCAATGCTCAGGATACCTCCCCGTCATGGCACTGAGGCCTCTCACCTTGGAGCTGCCAGTTTTTAATGGTTGCAAAGCTGAAGGCGCGTGAATGCCACGTCATTCACAAAATCATGGTCCAATCATTAAATCAGAGATAATTACATTTAAATTCATGGTACACAATATTTCACCAATTTAAGTTAGGTTCCAGTTGTGTTGGGGCATCAGTACCGCCATGGTACTTCCCGTCTCTGTCAAAATTGGGAACCTATGGAGAGACACTGGATTTCAGGGCGGCCGGCTCTGCAGTGATTCTCCATAGCACCCCCTTGCCACTGAACCTGCTATAAACAGCCGCACAAAATTCAGCCCTCTGTCTTCCTACAAAATTTAATAACTTAACATTTAACATTCATCCATATCTGGGACTTCCTTCTCAAAGTACCCTGGCCGTATTTTCCTGTACATGATCAATCTTCTCACTTTCCATTTTCCTTTTCCTAGTAATTGGAACACAGCTGCACAGCATAAAAGTGTGGAAGAAATATCCTGGTGAGATAAAGTAGGTAAAGCAGTATGATTGCCTCAATAATCAATTTTTGTTGTTATGGAAGGAGCAAGGGCTGGACTTTGCTCTAGTAAGCTGCTTAAAATGAGGTGGCTTAGTTGGGGTAGATCATGGAAAATGGGCAGGGAAGCTGACCTCAGTATCCTGCCCCTCAATCCACCTGTTGTGGGAAGACATTAAGAGCAGACGACCTTAAGAAGCTGTAAGTGAAGGTCACCGGAGGAAGTGATGTCACATCACACATGATCAGGGAGTTGTGGGTGTAACCCAACAGAGTGAGATGTGTTTAGATGTGGCTTGTGCAGTAATTGTTTGTATATATATGTTCTTGTTAAGTTATAGTAAAAACCCATGTTTTCTTTGGCTATTACTTGTAGTCCTGTGAGTCTTACAATAGTTCACATATCAAAGGAACAAGTAATATTACACTCCCCAGACCAGGGATTTCAGCTATCTGCTCCTTGACAACTGCCCCTTTAAAAGATAATGTTTTGCCCTCCTATCGAGAAAATCTGTCCCTTGACATCTTCTTCTCTTTAGCCCTCCTACCACCAACTGTGGCAATGTAAGTTCATTCTGAGCCACTAGGTCAAAATTTTGTTTTGATCTTCAAAACACTTTGCCTCCTTTTAGTATCCTTCCAATCCTTTGGGTGCTGCAGTGATTGTTCCACTTAAGCTGCCATGGATGTTCCTACTGTGCTGTGACGGGCTTGCTCTCAGAGTGGAGTTACTGCCAACAGCCCACTCTGTGTGTTTCATGAATTCTGACCTAGGGGCCACAGCAGGGATCAGGATGGAGATGGAAGACTTACCCCAAGCAATCACCGGCTGCAATGTTACCCTGAAGGAAAATCCAGGCTCTAATGTTTCTCCACAACCTCAGTGTTTAACTTTGTTCATCCAACCCCAAACAAAATTTCCAGGATTTTAATACAATCAAGGTGAACTGTTGCAAGACAAACTTAGCTAGTTTTATCACTCCATTTACCCAACACTAATAATGCAGTTTTTCCAGAGTTTAACCTAAAAACCAAGACCATTCCTAATCAGCATAGAAGCTGCTTTGTTAGAGAGACCAGAAAATTGCCTCTACATTACCACTACAACATTCATCTACACCCAAGCTTGGAACTTTGGTGGAAAATTCATGGAAAACTTGGAGAAATGGCATAAGCGTCTGATTTTAGCCATTTACAGCATATCTCCAAGTATTCTATCAATCTTCCACTCAAGTTATGGCAGTAGATTGGGAGAACCCGTCTTGGAAATGTAAAGTGAAGATCTTTTAATATGGAAGAAATTGTCCTCAATAGAATGTCCTGGCATGGTACATGTTTGAGATGTGTATAACAATCTATTACGGACTGAAAACATAGACAGAAAAGCTTAGCGATGATTGTATAATCAATAATTAAAAGCATAATAGATTTCCATTTCATGCTGTTTTCCTTTACCTTTGAAACTCAATGCAATCACTTCTTCCCTCAGGGAGAATCAGAAATACCTCCAAAAGATCCTAATTTAAAATGTTCCAATATAAAATTTGATAGGTAATCTGTCTACCTTATAGCCCTGAATTTGATAGAATGAAATAACATAAAAGGAAGCCATTCAGCCCATTGGGCCTGTGCTGACTTTCTGATGGAGCTATTTAATTAGATCCACTCCCCGGCTGTTTCCTATAGCCCTGTACATATTACCTTCAAGTAGTTATTCAATTCCCTTTTGAAAGTTGTTATTGAATTTGCTTCCACCACCCTTTCAAGCAATGCAGTCCAGATCACAACAACTCACTGTGTAAAAAAAATGTTTCCTCATGTCACCTCTGGTTCTTTTGCCAGTCACTTTCTAAGGAAAACAAATCATATGAAAACAAATATTTGATTATTCCTCTCTCAAGAAAAGATTCAATATTTCCTTAATCCTTCTAACAGCTGCCGAGAATATTTCCTCTCCCAATTTTCAGTTCCATTGCCTTTAGTGCTGTGGCCGCAGCAGTAGGATGCCTGATTTGTGACCTTCCTGGTCTTCTTCTTATTAAAATGGACAATCAGAAAATTGGGAGATTGGATTGACCCCAGGTCTGACCATTCTGTCTGCCCGCCCATAAAATGAGGTTCCATGAATGGAACGCTAACCTTAAATCATAAAAGTACACCAATAAGTCCATCTTTGGAATTAGAAACTAAATTCTCTGTAGTCCAGACATCACCACTTCTTGTGGTCTCTACTACAAGTCTGATCAAGCAGGAACTTTCAGTTTGCCTGCACCAATGGTAGGAAAATTGCCAGTGTTTCTTATTTAGTTAGTCTATGTTCAGCAAACTGCGCCAGCATAGGGTAGACAATCTCATCAATATAGACTTGTGCAATTTTTGCATGAGATGAAGCATTAGGTTTGTTAGTACACGGAGTGGATCAATGCAGTATGCCATGCATCTGGAGAGGTGCAGAAAAGAAACGTTTTATTTTCACTTCCTGAAATCAATGACACAAAGGTTATTATTATTACTGCAAGTAATGGTTACCGGCAATTGATTAGCAACAAAATAGCTCATACTGCAAACCTATGTGCTTGAAATTTACATAAACCCCAAATGTGAAGTTATTTGAACATGCAACCCAGATATGTGAGTTCAATTTTTATATTTCCATACTTACTTTAGGTTTCCTTAGAAAACTGTAAACTAACACAATATTTTTAATTTGTCACAATGTGTTCCTACACTGCTCACTTTCTCTGCTCTTTACAAAGGAAACTAGTTTTGCCACCTGGCTGCCATTAATTTGATCCTGTTAGTCATCACAACTGTAAAAGGTGTGTCGTTCTTTGCAAATGTAAAGTGCACCCATAATGAGATTTTTTGTGTGAAAATCTTTTCTAATCTAGGCTTCTCGTTCTCAAACGATGCAAAATGTACATGGCATGTAAAATGAAATGGAAGGATTGTGAGGCAACTCACTCCTGTATTGAAGGAAACTGATCTCCTTTGCACTCTTTGTATTGTTGACTTGGTGCTGTTTTGAACTGTTTTGTATTGTATTTTTTTTTACAGATTTTTATGAATAAAGTATATTTTGGGGGAAAAAAACATTCTCAAACGATGTACATGCAGGTGTCATTATTTGGCCTGATAAATGACTCAAAAAAGAAAAAGATTCATGAGAAGCAGAACTTAATTTAAAAATCTGGGATGTACAAATCTATACGTAAATTAACAGTAGATTGCAAAATTGCATTTTTGGATCAGAAGCAATGTGTGATCTAACAAGGCAGAATACAACTGCAATATTTATTGCAAAGTTTTAATAACTGGTTGGATGAATGTTTGAAAATTTAACATTTTGCCTCTTTAAAACACAAATTATTTGCAGATACTGTAGTATAAGGGTCTGAAAGGGTTAATGTTCAGAAACTGTAAAGAATACCTCCCACCATGATGATGTAAGAGATCACATGTGAGAGAGACTTGAAGAGAAACACAGTGTGGTTTCAATGGAGTCACACAGACTGGTGTGAAGTTGTACATAGTTAGAATGTAATAAAAGTTAATGTTCTAAGTAATCAAGACTAAGGAATCTCTCTAAGCTAGACTAACTAAGTATATAAAGGTGGCAGCATACCAACCAAACAGAAAACAGGTACCATACCTAAATGGAAAGAGTCTCCACTAGACTTCCAGGGAATTTGGATGGAGACCAGAAGAGGGTCAGTTGTAGGGCTATCTCTACCCGACACTCAGGCCCACATAAAACCAGAGTGTCAGTGTGGCTCTCTAGTGGCACTTGTGTCTCTAATTCAGTGTTGTGGGTTTCTGCCCTGATTTAAGACAGAGACACATAGACTGACACATCAGCACAGCAATGAGGGAGTGTTGTCAGTGGCTCTGTCTTGTGAATGGGATGTTAAATCAACGTCTGCCTGCTCAGATGGAAGTGAATGGTCCTTTGGTACTATCTGAAGAAGAGCTGGGGAAAATTTCCCAATGTCCTGGGTAACATTTAACCCTCAATCAAAGCAGATCAAATTTAACCCCATCAAAGCAGATCAACTGGTCATTTATTTCATTGTTGTTTGTGTAACCTTGCAATGTGCAATTTTGTTGATGCAGTTGCCAACAATGCCAACACTTGAAAGAATAATTAATTGGTTGTGAAGCATTTTGGTATGTTGTGATGTAGTAAAAATAAATGTAGATTTTTTCTTTGTATTGACTGGGCACATGGCCTACATTATTTAATCTGACCTATTGAGATAGCTCCATTCACAGACACTAGACCCAGATTTTGCAACAGCAGAAAAATCTGGACTGAGAATATTATCCTGGATTTCCCTCTCTGCTGATATAATTGCCATTAGTGCAGTAGGTGGGACTCCACCTGAGTGCACTAACACTAATTGTAGCAAATGTTCCAGGTTTAGATCAATTTGTATAAAGAAGGTGGGCTTCCGGTGGTATTTCCCCCTTTGATTCGGTACTGGCCACTGTTGAGTTTGGGAGGTCAGGAAATTATGTGCTACCGCAGGATTTAAATGCCTGCAAACAGATTAAGACACCAGGCACCAACGAGGAAACATTTTATTCTTCTACCAAACTGAATTAGCAGATGTATAATGCCTGAACGTTCAGGTGCAGCATGTGCAGCAAATAGGAGAGGAAGTTGGAGGTGTGGAAGTAGGAGAACAGGTGCCAGCTGCGGGTTCGTCATGACGTTCTGCTACTCTTTCTTATGTTCCTGAACCACATATATCCTGCCATCAAACAATGAAACCTTGATGTCTCTTCTCCTGCTGAAGTCACATGAAATCTACTGCTTCACAACCCATTCTAACCTTTCTTCTCCTCTAGATCTCACACAGCAAGAAGAGCAATAGGGGCCAAGATCTGCCAGGCCCCTTTGCACTACCTGTCATTCACCTCACTATGCAAAGCACAGGGTCAGAGACACCTGAAGACCGAAGATGGTGAACTAGAGGGAGCACCAAGGATGAGGCACAGAACATAGATGGTGAACTGGCTCATTCAAGCTTAGGTGTGCATAGCCAATTGACTAATGTTAAGCAAGTTCTTTGAGACAGCCTGCAATAACCACATAGCTTAAAAAATCAGAATGGAAGTGACCTTCACATTCACTTGGAGGTGGGCTGCAGATCAGATTCCACAATGTAGCATACTTCATTGATCTTTCCCTTATGAGTTGCAGCCTTCACAGGTACTGATACTAGGTCAACTGGTGACAACAACACCTTGGGCTCTAGGTTCAAAAGTGAGGGTATCATATATACCTCCTGTAGCACCTGACCAGCTTGAACTGCCTCAGTTTATTTTTACCTTCTCCTTTCAAAGATACATATACAGGAATATTTTCAATGAAAATCCCATTCTTCCCTCTCTAGAATGGAGTTGGGCAAAAATGGAAGTCCTGCAGCAGAAGGTAAACAGGTAGAAATTGAAGCAGTAGTCAGAAGCTGAAAAAAGTTCAAAGTTATTCAAGAATAAGGATTTTACAAAACGTTTTATCTTTTGTAACTTTGTAGTCCTTTAAATTTAGTTTTGTCTTTTCTGTAGCAAATAGCAGCACTGGACACCTGTTTTATACAGTTGTAAGTTACATCCTGCATTATTGAGCAGGTAATGACAGAAATTCAGACATGTGAAAATGACCACCACATTTATGGTGTCACCTCATTTAAATGTGGCTGCACTCTTTTGGTAGGCTGCTTTGGGGTCCCATATGAGGAACATGGAAAAAGCAAACAGATGGTAAACGGGTGGGGATCTGGTTTAATGGGACCCACATAGTTTCCACCCTGTCCTAGTACCATCTGAAAGCATGTAGCAAAGAAAGAAAAATCTACCCCACTATCATTCCACAACTGCAGAAGTTATTATATTTCAGTGACTGATCAATTGGTCTGATCTTCATAAGTTCATAACATCACAGATTAATGGATTAATTGCAAAATACTGGATATCTCCTGCACCAATTTGATAATAAATTTCAGCAGAGGCCTGTTTCTAAATGTATCAGTACATATGACAAAATTGTCAGAAGTTTGTTAAACTATTTGATGAAAAATCTAACAGGGGTTAACCTGCCAACCCTCTTTTGCATGGCAGAAGATGTGGGTCTCCCTTAACTCTGATTATTAGTGACTGCTGTTCATTGACCTAAAGTCAGTTGAAATAATGCTCGGGAATACGTATTTAGCCCAACGAGCTCAACCAGCAATGAAAGCATCTACGCAAGTATTGCAACTAACAGTCCAACCTATAATTGGTCATGCTGGGGACTGCATGCAATGTTAGTAATAGATTATAAAAGAGAAGTAAATTAAGATTATCTTAACCTCCGGATTCATTGGGAGGACCATCGAACAAACACTGGTGCCATTCTTGAATGCAGCTCCACAAGCATTCAGGCAAAACTCTTGCAAAACCAATTTCAATGGACTGAACACTGTGTCTGGTTGGCCGAAAACCGTCTCCCCCACGAGGTCCTGTTTTCTCAACTCTCAAATGGCCAGCGTTCCAGAGGAGGACAAAGAAAACACTTCAAAGACACTCTGACGTTCTCTTTGAAATGCGGCAGAATTGAGATTCATGACTGGGAGGAGCTTGCTAGCAATTGTTCTGAATGGTGACAACTTGCCCATCGAGTGCATCATGCTTTGAGTCTAAACACCTTAATGATGAGGCAGAGCGGCGGCAGAGAAGGAAAGAAAAGGAAGAAAATCCTGAACTCTGGATCCCACTACCTCATGGGACTTCCTGCCACATGTGCCCAAAGATCTGCGGATCAAGAATTAGTCTGTTCAGTCCCATGGCCCATGGCAGAAACTCGCGACCTTGAATAGACGTCATCCTTGAATCGAGGAACAGCCGCTGCCACTGCCGAATATGCTAATATAATTTAAATTTGCACCCCAAGTCCCACATTGTTTGTTCTGTTTTTGTTGCATGATTAACAAGCTAATCTTTCAGAATGAAACTAGAATTTTTCATACAGGTAAAATTACTTTAAACATGTTCAGCCCTATTACCTAGAATGTAGGACTACACCCAAGTTTACTTTCGTTGAATGTAAAAGTCATCCAGTGAAACTTTTCCTTGCTTTTGTTTCATGAATTAACAACCTTTTCAGGTTTGAAAGGGTGTGGATGGCATTAGTGAGCAAAAAATCTTAAAAGAAATTACAATTAATACAATAAAACTTGCAGTGACCAGCTATTGCTTACAAAAGGTTGCTTTGATTTAACTAAATACCTTTCCCAGAAGGAAGCTATTCTGTTTATTATTGTTAGTATAAAGTATTTACATAAATCTCTAAAACCTAAATACCATGCATGTAGCTCTCCAAAGCACCTCAAAATGACAAAATGTGCTTATTTTACTTTTTCATGAAGATGTAGATTAAATAGAATTGAGGCCAATTTCCAAAGCATTTTTGAAATCCATCATATTCAGAGAGGGCAGGAGCTGAAGGAGGGTGACTCAATTACCCTTGCTCCTGCCCTTTTGCCATCTATCGACATTTCCAGCCCACTTGCCAACACACAAATGGGTGGGTGCATGCAAATAAGGGGATGACATCCCACAATAAATGCCTGTATTTGTGCTGTTAGCAATGCTGGGCATAAAGGATGCCTGTGCGTTCTGATGTTTAGCATTGCTTGGCTATTTGAAGTAGATAAAATTGAAAAGGCTGGTGATTCAGCCATACAATTAATTGCAGAGTAATCATTTGCAATACAGAAACCAGCCGATCCATTTAATTGGGCTTTTTTAAATGAATTATCTTTGGGCAAGGCAAATAGGAAGGCATTGTAATCATAAATATTAAGAGAGGTCAAGATGCAGTTGGATGCTAAAATAGGTGAGTTTAAATACTGGAAGGACATGTGGCATCAAAAAATTGATAGGACAAGTAAATACAGATAAGATCGTCAGATTAGTATTTAGGGGAAATTTTTCAGGAACGCAGTCCAGGTACACTAGATTGCCTGGCTTCAGTGAATATGGGAAAATCAAAAGGGTCAAAGCGCTCATCTGTAAACAAACCTGCCCAATTTACCTAGCATCAGACCCCTTTCCTATCCTGAGTGGCGTGAAACAGGGCTGTGTTCTCGCACCCACACCTTTTGGGATTTTCTTCTCCCTGCTGCTTTCACATGCGTTCAAGTCTTCTGAAGAAGGAGTTTTCCTCCACACAAGATCTGGGGGCAGGTTGTTCAACCTTGCACATCTAAGTGCGAAGTCCAAAGTATGGAAAGTCCTCATCAGGGGACTGCTCTTTGCTGACGATGCTGCTTTAACATCTCACACTGAAGAGTGCCTGCAGAGTCTCATCGACAGGTTTGCGGCTGCCTGCAATGAATTTGGCCTAACCATCAGCCTCAAGAAAACGAACATCATGGGGCAGTACGTCAGAAATGCTCCATCCATCAATATTGGCGACCACGCTCTGGGAGTGGATCAAGAGTTTACCTACCTAGGCTCAACTATCACCAGTAACCTGTCTCTAGATACAGAAATCAACAAGCGCATGGGAAAGGCTTCCACTGCTATGTCCAGACTGGCCAAGAGAGTGTGGGAAAATGGCGCACTGACACAGAACACAAAGGTCCGAGTGTATCAAGCCTGTGTCCTCAGTACCTTGCGCTATGGCAGCGAGGCCAGGACAATGTATGTCAGCCAAGTGCGACGTCACAATTCATTCCATCTTCGCTGCCTCCGGAGAATACTTGGCATCAGGTGGCAGGACCGTATCTCCAACACAGAAGTCCTCGAGGCGGCCAACATCCCCAGCTTATACACACTATTGAGGCAGCGGCGCTTGAGATGGCTTGGCCATGTGAGCCGCATGGAAGATGGCAGGATCCCCAAAGATACATTGTACAGCGAGCTCGCCACTGGTATCAGACCCACCGGCCGTCCATGACTCCGCTTCAAAGACGTCTGCAAACGCGACATGAAGTCCTGTGACATTGATCACAAGTCGTGGGAGTCAGTTGCCAGCGTTCGCCAGAGCTGGCGGGCAGTCATTAAGGCGGGGCTAAAGTGTGGCGAGTCGAAGAGACTTAGCAGTTGGCAGGAAAAAAGACAGAGGCGCAAGGGGAGAGCCAACTGTGCAACAGCCCCGACAATCAAATTTTTCTGCAGCACCTGCGGAAGAGCCTGTCACTCTAGAATTGGCCTTTATAGCCACTCCAGGCGCTGCTCCACAAACCACTGACCACCTCCAGGAGCTTACCCATTGTCTCCCGAGACAAGGAGGCCAAAGAGAGAGAATTTGAATGAACGGAAAATTGGGCAGGTTCCATTACTAGCATGCATTCTGATTTGACCAATTTTCCAATATTCGCTGTTGCCAGGTGATGTAGTGTGCCGGACCCAGGAAAATCTCCCCTTATATACATAACTATATAGTGGCCCATTTACTGCCAATTGATTTGGAACTAAAGATAACACCACATGTGGGGACAGTAGCATAGTGTTATTGTTACTGGGCTAGTAATCCAGATGCCTGGAATAATGCTCTGAAGATCTGAGCTGGGTGAATTTAAATTCAATTAATTAATAAATCTGGAATTCAGAAAAAGCTTGTCTCATTGATAATGATCATGATCATAAAAAAACATTTGGTTCACTAATGTCCTTCAGGGAAGGAAATCTGCTGTCTTTACACAGTCTGGCCTACATGTGACTCCAGATCCGCAGTGATGTTTACTCTCAATCATTAGGAAAGTGATGGAAGTTATCGTCGACAGTGCTATCAAGCAGCACTTACTCATCAATAACCTGTTCAATTTGGGTTGGGCCAGGGCCACTCAGCGCCAGAAGTCATTACAGCCTTGGTCCAAACATGGACAAATGAACTGAATTCCAGAGATGAGGTGAGAGTTACTGCCCTTGACATCAAGGCAGCATTTGACTGAGTGTGGCATCAAGGAGCCCTAGCAAAATTGAAGTGTATGGGAATCAAGGGGAAAACTCTCCACTGATTGCTTATCCAGCACAAAGGAAGATTGTTATGCTTGCTGGAGGTCAATCATCTCAGCCCCAGGACATCGCTGCAGGAGTTCCTCAGGTTAGTGTCCTAGGTCCAACCATCTTCAGCTGCTTCATGAATGACCCTCCTTCCATCATAAAGTCAGAAGTGAGGATGTCAGCTGATAATTGCACAGTGATCAGTACAATTTGCAACCCCTCAGATACTGAAGTAGTCCGTGCCTGCATACAACAAGACCTGGACAACATTCAGGCTTGGGCTAAGTGGCAAGTAATATTCATGCCACACAAGTTCAAGGCAATGACCACCTCCAACAAGGGCAAATCTATCCATCTGCCCTTGACGTTCAATGTCATTAACCACCAGCAAGATCCTGAGGGTTACCACTGACCAAAAACTGAACTGGACCAGCTATATAAATACTGTGGCTACAAGAGCAGGTCAGAGGCTGGGAATTCTGTGGCAATTAACTCACCTCCTGACTCCCCAAAGCCCATCAACCATCTACAAGGCACAAGTCAGGAGTGTGATGGAATTCTCTCCATTGGCCTGTATGAGTGCAGTTTCAACAACACTCAAGAAGCTTGACACCATCCAGGACAAAGCAGCCCACTTGATCTTCACCCCATCCACCATCTTAAACATTCACTCCCTCCACCAACGGCGTACCATGGCAGCAGTGTGTACCATCTACAAGATGCACTGTGGCAACTTGCCAAGGCTCGTTCGACAGCACATTCCAAACACATGACCTTTACCACTTAGAAGGACAAGGGTAGCAAATGCATGGGAATACCACCACCTGCAAGTTCCCCTCCAAGTCACACATCATCCTGACTTGGAACTATATCGCCGTTCCTACACTATCCCTGGGTCAAAATCCTGGAACTCCCACCCTATCAGCACTGTGTTGTACCTACACCACACAGGCTGCAGCAGTTCAAGAAGGTGGCTCACCACCACTTTCTCAAAGGCAATTAGGGATGGGCAATAAATGATGACCTTGAACAAATAAAGAAAGAATGTGGTGGAACTTCACAGTGGAAATGCCATCACCCCTGCTCTCACATCCCTCAATTGTGGGTAATTTTAATTGGTAGATAGTACAGACTTCCTAAATTGTGGTAACAATACCTTGGAAAAATACAGTATAAATAGCAATAATGTACAAAAAACACAAGTAATAAAATAAACATTGGTGGACTGCTTAGTGAGGAAGCATCTCACACAAAGTTTTGTCCCATGAAATTTATGGCAGATAATCAGGAAATAGATGATTGAATTGCAGATAACGGATGTTCCACCATTATATTATATCACATGATGCCATGTCTATGTTCAGAATTCATGTTAGTATTTGTTTTATTTTCCCATCTCATCATTGCTATTTGTTCCCCTCTGGGGTAGAGAATTCCAAAATTGACCACCCTCTGAGTGACGAAATTCCTCCTCATCTCAGTCCTAAATGGCCTACCTCTTATTCTTTGTGAGCCCTGGTTCTAGACCCTCAGCCCCCAGTATACCATCACGCATGTGAAGTCAAATGCAAAGATTGAACTATTCATATTCTAAAATAACAAAGAGCTAATGGTGAGTTTAAGACAGCAGAGGATTTGAGTACAGGAGTAAAGAGGTCTTGCTGCAATTGTACAGTGCCTTGGTGAGACCGCACTTGGAGTATTGTGTACAGTTTTGGTCTCCTTACCTAAGGAAGGATATACTTGCCTTAGAGGGAGTGCAATGAAGGTTCACCATACTGATTCCTGGGTTACAGGATTGACATATGAGGAGAGATTGAGGAGACTAAGCCTGTATTCTCTAGAGTTTAGAAGAATGAGAGGTGATCTCATTAATGCATACAAAATTCTTACAGGGCTCAACAGGGTAGATGCAGGAAGAATATTACCCCTGGCTGGGGGCTGAGGGTCTAGAACCAGGGGACACAGTCAAAGAATAAGAGGTAGGCCATTTCGGACTGAGATGAGGAGGAATTTCGTCACTCAGAGGGTGGTCAATTTTGGAATTCTCTACCCCAGAGGGCTGTGGAGGCTCAGTCATTTAGTATATTCAAGACAGAGATTGATAGATTTCTAGATATTAAAGATATCAAGGAATATGGGGATAGTGTGGGAAAATGGCATTGAGTAGAAGATCAGCCATGATCTAGTTGAATGGCAGAACAGGCTCGAGGGGCCGAATGGCCTACTCCTGCTCCTATTTCCTATGTCCCTATGTTCCAATGTTCTCAATGTTCTGCAGGCATTCTTCTTTCCTTCAGTTTAAGGTTTCAACAGACCAGTCAATTCAAGTACTGTCTTGCAACTCCACTGCTTGTCATTTAAACGATTGCACAACTTAAATTCTATGCATTAGTCTTCAGTAACCATATATTTTTTAAAAAGTGGTATTTCTTGTTCTTCTGGTCTAATGTCATTAACTTCAGTTATATTCTTCATTCTGAGATGATGTAAGCTTATCTTCCAGAAGCTATAGGCAGGGCTGTTGTATCAAAATAAACAATTATAAATAGCAGAATTATGACTAGAAACACTATCAGGTAGCTTTAATATTCAGCCCTGAAGGTGGTGCACTGATACAATGTTCTCTTCCCTGGCCAAGGGCCTACAATTCTGTATGAGAGTCTAAGAGAGAAATTTTTCATACGGAAGAAACCATTTACTAATGTGAAAGCAAAATACTGCAGATGTTGGAAATCTGAAATAAAAACAGAAGATGCTGGAAATTCTAAGCAGGACTGGCAGCATCTGTGGAGAGAGAAACAGAGTTAGTATCTGAGGTCTGTGACCTTTCATCAGAACTTAAGTTCAGTCCCATTAGGGGACCCTTTAGAATTCAACTAACAATATGCAAGTACAATATATTTTACCTTCACTTCTGAATTTCAAGATGACAGCAATCAACTACAAGAATGTGCCTGATTACCAGGTAAAAATTATTAACTAAAAAAATCCAGCAACAATGCAATATAATAAAGTGATAACCAATAGCATTCACAACTAACTACAGGTCCAAATGATTTGGAACTTTCCTTGACTTTTGAGGATATCTTGACAGTGGATAAACTGGAACTAAAAACAGGAGCAGTAGATGATGGCTTCTCAGGTTAGATTTCAATGTTAGCAGTGCTACGGTCAAGTGAGGAGGTGGTGAAGGGCTTCCCTCTTTTCCCTCTCCTTGTTTGACCACAACAGATTTAATTCTTCCTTAAAGTGGATATACCGGCCAATTCAGGTGGTGTTTGATTACTTACTTGCTATGACCATAACAAGAACCAATCAGACAGGTTTTCTTGAGTTTAACAAAGAAAGAGGTTAACTTTATTGTACCTAAACCAAACTAATAAAAATAATAAGCAATGCACCAACTTTCACTTACATGCACACACTAAAGGTTTACACACACACACACAAATAGGTTACAGAGTGGGGAAAGGTGGATTGGTTGAGTTAGACTCCATAGAAAAAAGGGGCATACACTCTGTGGTGTTTGGTGATTCAACTGGCTTCTAGCTAAATTCGGTGGTACTGAGGCTTTTAGTTTAAAGAGGTAGATGACTGGTTCGGTGGGTCTCTTGGAGACAGCGATGTGGATGATTTCCTCCAACGGGGTTTATGATTGTAGCCGGAGTATGCAAAGGTGGTCAGTCAACAGGCCGGATTTGAAAGCTTTCAAGCTGGAATGGAGGGAGAGAGAGACCCCCACTCGGGTCTGCGCGTGTCAGAGTGCAGTTGCTTCTCCTGTCTCTGTGGCAGAAAGACACAAGCTTAAAATCACAAATGGGGATGGGCTTGTCACATGACAGTCACTCAATCATTCAAGCATAGCAGTTAGCAGTATTTCACTCTTGCTGAACATAAAAAGAACAAGCAGTTCCCTTAAACTTCCTGGGTCTTGGTTCTAGCTAGGATATGAGCAGACATTTTGTCTCCCTCCTCACACTCCTTTGCAATGTAGGATACAGTGTTGCAAATTAGGTGACCATCCTAAGCTGCCAGCAAAGTCATCTTCCTTTTTAACTGTTCCTTTTAAATTTCTTCAAAAAATATATAAATTCAAATTTCCTAACAGTGGATTAAAGAAAATTATCATTCAACAAAGCACATTGGTGTAACAGCAGGTTTCTCATCTTTCTTCAGACACTGTCCTGGAGAGTGCATATCAGAATCAGGAGCACAAACAATGTCCTCGGAGATGGTTGGTTTGTTATGCATGGAAATAGGTGAATCATCTTAAGTTTTGTGATGAGTGACAACAGCTACTTTTTTGCAGGGCATATTTCTGAGACTTTTCTTCAAAATGTTTTGTTATGGAATATAAAGAAAAATATGTCTCCTCTTCATCCATCCAATTTCATCCTCAAATTCCTTGTCGAGATGGACATAATGGATGCTAGATTTTTGTCTTTTCTTTTGTTGATTCCTTACATATATTCCAGAAATATAATTTGGAACTATCTTTTCTTCTTCCAGAAACACTCAGCTAAATGGCCTGATTCTGTACAGTTATGGCAATTAACCTTCTTACAAAAAACATTGGCCTAGATAATAATTATTTTTACCATACTTCTGGCATGTTCTCTCTGGAGCTGTTGGACCCTGTGACATGGAGCTTGTTGGCATGGCTGGCAGCAATCTCCATCCTTAGTGCTATTTTGAGAGTCCTAACAGATGCGAATTTGCCTTGCACCAACAGTTTTCTCTGTATCGAGGTTTTGCTCAAATCGCAAACAAGTCTCTTATTGCATCAGAGAAAGACACTAAATTCACATGTTTCCAACAGTTCCCTCCATTCCACCAAAACTGAGAAACATTTTCATAATTCCATTGTCACCTCTGGTTGTACTTGAACTGTACAATAATGACAAGTGGCTTTGGGCTCAGATGTTCTTTGACCAACTGGACTAATTTCTCATACGTTTTATTTTTAGGCTGGATAGGAGGCATCAGATTATATATGTTGTAGGCCCATGGATAACAGGCAAAAATGCTCTTTTTGGCCTCTGTTTAAAGTACATTTGCCTCAAAATAAAAATTAAGTCTTTCTGCATACTCACTCCAGCAAGATCCCATACAACACTCTCTGACTTTTCCAACTAATTCTAACATTTAAGAAATTGTATTTAAAAGGTTTACCACCATCTAAGCATGTTGTTACAATCAGGTAAGGAGGGGTCGAAAGGCTCCCCTCTTGTCCTTCTCCTGGCTTGACCGCAACGTGGTTTATTTCTTTTAAAAAGTGGATATGCTCAATTCAGTGAGTGTTTAACCCTTTATGTGCTGTGATTATAAAAGAACCAATCGTACAGGTCTTCTTGAATTTAAACAAGAGGTTAGTGTATTGTACTTAAAATCAAAACCCGATGTAACTAAAATAATAAACTAGGCTCCAACTTCCACACACACACACGTGCGAGAATCACACACACAAATAGGTTACAGAGTGAAGAAGAATAGAGTGGTTGGATTTGAGTCTGGAACAATAAAAAAGGAGATACAATCTGTGGAATCTGGTAATTCAGTTGTCTTCTGGCTGAGCTCATGGTCCTGAGGTTTCTGGCTGGTAGAGGTGGCCAACTAGTTCAAAGTTTTCTTGGAGACAGTGATGCAGATCGTTTTCTTCCTCAGGTCTCTGTCTGCAGCAATGATAGATTTGGATATTTTACAGCCAGCAGGAAGGGTTTGGACTTGTAGGGTGACCTTGAGAGAGAGAGAGAACTCACTTGGTTCCTGCACTGGTCAAACTCAGATGCTTGTCTGCTGTAGAGAGAAGAAACTGCAGGATTATACCCAGATGGAGGCCCAGTGTATTCTCTCTTTTGCACTTTGATTAGATCAAGTCTAAGAATTCCAATCTCTCGCAGGTCCCATTGATTCAGTGTTTAACCTTTGAGGGGTTCATCTCCACCAGTGTTAATGTTCCAAGGTGGCTTTGAATGCCTTGTTAATGAAGGCAGGGTAGGTAGATCATTTAAACTGAGCAAGCCATTGTTCTGGTTGGAGATTTTTCCAAACTTACGACTCTACCTCAATACATCGGTATGTGAGGTATTTAGATGCAAATTGTGGTGGCCATTTTAGCTGCTGGTAGTGATCCTGTTATCAGTTTTTTTCTCCTGCTTTATTTTTAAAGTTTAATTCAGGTTTCCAACCGATGGTTTTAAAAAAATCATCATTTGACATATTAAGTGTTCACGACAATGTCCAATGTTCCACCTTTGTAACAATGCAGTGTCTTTTCTCCTTGTTGCCACTGTTATATGTATTCAGATGGTTATGAAATAACTTTTTTATTTATTTATCTGGCATCAGTTTGCTAACTCTGGTTTGATGTTATACTGCGGCTTTGATCATGTGACATTTGATCACATGGTATTTGATTAGCTGACAATTGCCCACTGTTTGAACATGTTACTACATTTATCTTAGTTAAGTATCTCATTATTACCAAGCCTCAAATAAAATATTTGATTTTTGTTTTATAGCAAGATGATATAATTTATAAATTAAAAAACACAAAAGAATAGACAGATTTGAGAATAGAAAGATTCCATATTTAAATACTTCTGTGATGTTTCAACAGTTTCAAGTGCAATGGGAAAAACGAAGATAATTAGAGTCAGAAGGAGAAGGAGGCCATTCGTCCCATCGAGTTCATGCTAGCTCTCCAAGGAGCAATCCAGTCAAGTCATTTACAGCACAGAAGGAGGCCATTCAGCCCATCAAGTTCATGCTAGCTCTCCAAGGAGCAATCCAGTCAATCCCACTCCCCTGCTTGATCCCTGTCGCACTGCACATTTATTTCCTTCAAGTGGTCATCCACTGATTCAACAAAAACATCATTGATATAAGTAACTTCAAACTAAAGTTTTTGTACAATTTTATGTCCTTTTACAATACACAGCAAATTATAAAAACAATAAATTAAACCAAAACCAAACCTGATTCAATTCCCTGACTCCCATAACCTACCATGGAAACTCAGCTGCAGGGAAGTGTGACTCAGTCCTCAGGGAGGTGAGCTGAGGTGAGGCTCAGTCCTCAGAGAGCAGCACAAAAGCAGCCTGACTCCCATACACATTATACAACAGTGCACATCACAGGTCAACAAGAACTCTCCCCCCCCACCACCCCGACTTTGTGCTTCTCTCTCCCTCACTCCCCGATACTTGTTTCTTCCTCTCTCCCGAGTGTTTGTTTCTCTCTCTCTCACTCTCCAGTTCATGTTGCTCTCTCCCTCCCCAGTTTGTGTCCTCTCTTTTCCTCCTTCCCAGTATATGTTCCTCTCTCCCTCCCTACCCCAATGTGCTCCTCTTTCTCCCTTTTCTAGTCTGTGTTTCTTTCTCCCTACCAAGTTTGTGCTTCTCTCTCCCTTCCTCCCCAGGATTTGTTTTCTCTCTCCCTGTCTCTCCCTCCCCCATTGCTCTCTCTGGACTCACAGAGTTTCCAGGTGATTTCCATTGACTCCATTGCCATCACCCTCATAATTAGCAATGAAACATTTTTTCTGAATAGTGGGGACCAGCATGGTTCAGACAACGAGATTTGGTTGCAAGCCAGGTCAGTTGCAGTACAATAATTTGAGGGGGGGTGGGGGGGTGGAAGTGAAGAGGAAAATAAGACTGGCAAAGAGATAATGGGCTGATGTCGGGTGTCGTGGCAGGGTCGGCTGGAAAATGCCACAGGAGAGGCCCACCAGGGACCTCGACGCCGGGAAGGCCCGGCCCCAAATTAACGGTAGTGGCAAGGCCTTGTGGCAGTCCCACTGCTGCTTGGCGGCGGGAGCCCAATGTCAATATGTAAATTAATGTAAATACCTGAATTAATGACTATCACGTTCCCGCTGTCTGTCCCGGAGCAATATTGGTGCCGGCGGCCAGCACTCCCGTGCCTTCGGATCCCTGTCTGGGGATCCAAGGCTGAACACTGATGGGGAGGGGGAAGCAGGTAAGTTTTCCAGTGTGGGAGGGGTGGGGGAGTGGGGTCAAACCCATCTGATTGATGTAGGGGATGGTGGGAAAGGTTACAGTACACAGTTTATGAACTTTGGTGGGGGGGGGGGAAGGTCAGATGGGCAGGGGAGGTGTTTTGGGGGGAAGAAGGCAATTAGTGCATTGCATAGTTACTGGGGGAGTGGGAGAGGGGCAAACTAAATGTTTTTAACATTTTTGTAACCTCTTTCTTTAAATATTTAAATTTAATGGAAGGGCTCAAAGCCCTTTAAAAATGGCATCAGCACCTGCACAAAGGCTGCTGACGCTATTGCCAGGGATGGACAGTCCTCCCCCTCCACATCATCGGGGTGGGCGGTCTGCCCCGGCCATTGAAATGAGCTGCTCGACTGAATATCGCGGCGGCTCTGGGACGTACGGTCTCCACAGGCGGACCACCATTGTTTACGTCTGCCGCCGATTACAACGGCGGCACAATAAATTTCAGCCCAATATGAGAATACAATGGCAGTCAACATAAAAGGGAAATCAAAAATATTCTACCGGCTTGTAAATAATAAGCAGGTAGTAAGAGGTGGAGTGGGTCCTATTAGGGACAAAGAGGGTGATGTATGCTAGTGGCACAAGGCAAGGCTAGAATACTTAATGAGTACTTTGTATCGGTGTTTACTAAGGAAGAGGATGCTGACAGAACATCAGTAGAAGCGGAGATGGTAAAGGTAATGAATGGGGTGAAAATTGAGCGGCAGGAGGTACTGAAAAGGTTGGCTATGCTTAGAGTGAATATGTCACCTGGTCTGTATGACTTGCATCCAAAGTTGCAGAAGGAAGTGGGGGTGGAGATAGTGGAAGGGCTTACCATTATCTTCCAGTCTTCCCTAGATATGGGTGGGGTGATAGAGGATTGGAGAATGGCAAATGTTCAAGAAAGGGTGTAAGGACAATCCTAGTAACTACAGGCCAGTCAGTTTAACATGAGTAGTGGTTAAGGTTTTAGAAACAATAATAATGGAAAAAATCAACATGCACTTGAAGAAGTTTGAGCTAATTAAGGACAGCCAGCACTGATTTGTGAAAGGCAGATTGTGCTTGACTAATCTAATTACATTTTTTGATGAAGTAATAGAGAAGGTTTATGAAGGGAATGCAATGGATGTTGTCTATTTAGATCTTAAGAAAACGTTTGGCAGATGGAATTTAATACAGGGAAGTGTGAGGTGATGCATTTTGGAAGAAGGGACGGGGAGAGGCAATGTAGACCTAATGGCACAGTTCTAAAAAGTGTACAGGGGCAGAGGGACCTCGGGATGCATGTGCATAGATCTTTGAAGGGTGCAGGACATAGTGAGAGAGTGGTCAGCAAAGCATATGGGATCTTGGGCTTCATAAATAGCAGCACTGAGTACAAAAGCAGGAAGTTTTTACTGAACCTTTATAAAGCTCTGGTTAGGCCACAACTAGAGTATTGCATCCAATTCTGGTGAGCACACTTTAGGAAGGATGTGAAGGTCCTTGAGAGGGTGCAGAGAATATTTACCAGTATGGTTCCAGGGATGAGGGATTTTAGTTGCAAGATTAGTTTGGAAATGCTGGGGTTGTTCTCCTGGAGCAAAGGAAATTCAAGGGAGATTTGATAGAGGTATACAAGATTATGATAGGTTTGAATAAGGTAGACATTAGCTGATCATACAAGGACAAAAGGACACAGATTTAAGGTTTTGGACAAGAGATACAGGGGGATGAGAGGAAGAACTTTCTTATGCAGAGAGGGATAATGACCTGGAACTCACTGCCTATGAGGATCGTGGAAGCAGAGGCAATCAATGATTTCAAAAGGAAATTGGATGGGCACTTGAAAGAAATAAACTTGCAGGGCTACTGGGATAGAGCTGGGGAATGGGACTGACTGGAGAGGTGGCATAGACTTGATGGAACGAATGGCCTCCTTCTCTGTTGTTCTCCATGACATTACTGCACATACAGTATTTGGGCAAGTTGAAATTAAGTCATGACTTTATGAAAGGTTTTATGGAAATTGTGTTGTGAGTCTCATATGAGCACCTGAAATCAATGAGCCAGTCACCTAAGTATCTGTATCAACACATAATGCTTTTACCTTGGTGATTGATAGTTTTGTGACACCACAGGGCAGAGGTTGGGTAGAACAGAAAATGGTGCATTCTCACTGCAAAGGAAGCAACATTTTCAATGACTGATAGGGATGAAAAAAATAAATCAACTAAGTAGTTGTTTAGCTCGAATATTATTGTGAATATGGACATTCCATTCAAAAAGATATTCTGCAGATGAATCTACTGAGATCCTATGGATCCATGATGGACCATGGGATTCTGACTGGGAATCTGGAAGTTGTGGCCATTTTGGTCCCTCTAATGCAGGGTAACCTACTCAATTGCTGGTCCTTTTTCTGGGAACCTTGGAGCAGTATAGTCTTGTCTGGCATGTAGATTGAGACTGGTGGCAAATATGCCAAACTGAGACTAGGGGGTTGTGCATGAAATCTTACTAGCTAAAGGAATAAAGTGATCCCATTTTTGTTTTATCACCACTTCTGTAGGTCTGAGAGCAGAAAAAGCTGTACTTTGATTTTCATCTGCCCAAAAAATTCTCTGTGGAATATTATTCAGGGAAATATAATTAGGCATCCAGTAGTCTTACAGATGGTTAATCTTAACTAATTATTCTGTGGGGCCTAGTTGCCTTTATAATGATGCAATCTTTGATAGGCTTGGAATTGTTTCCTTTAAAGTCATGATTATGTTGAGTGCAGTGCCATCATTTTCACTCAGTATTTTAAGTCCATATAGGATTGAACAGATCTGTCCAAGTATACGTAGTATTTTTTAATTATTAAAGTGGCTGGTAGCAGTTGGTGTATGGTGTGAGAAGGATATACATCTGCGGCAGTGTGGAATAGGGGTAGAAAGGAAATTTGGTTTGTTATACAGTTATAATAGCCAAATAAACAAAATAGGAACCAATACCAGACGGGTCTTACTTGCTGCTGGGCTAATTTGAAACACATAAATTAACTTAAATGTACGATGTTTCAAAGATCAGATTCTGAATTTCAAAAGGTTTCTGAAAAAAATACAACTTTGACATCAAAAATTTTAAGGCTGCATTATTTTCTACTGTTACCTTACAGTCAGTTGTAGGCAGTATATTTCTTCCAAGGTGAAGATTTTGCTGTAGAAATTACAGAGGGAGGGTGGCGACCTTTGTGGAGTGTGTAGTAGGCATGACATCATGGCACTTTTCATGTTGGGTGGAGTCTGAGTTAACAATAAGCAAACATTCATATGAGAGAACCATGGGGCTGAATATTATAAGCCTATGAAAAAATGACACCAAAGAGTCACCGCGGTTCAAACGGGCTGCATCCCCACCACCACCCCACCCCCGATCACGTGGAGGGGATGGGCTATCCATCCCGGCAATGTCGTCAGCTGCCTGTGTGCATTTTTAAAAGGCTGTCAGCCCTAAGGTGAAATTTAAATATTTAAAGATGAGGTCAATAGAAATAAAGAAATGCATTTCTTTTGCCCCTCTCCCACCCCCCAATAACAATTAAATTAATTATTTGCCATTCACCCCCCCCTTTACAATCTGACCTCCCGCCACCAAATTGCACAAACTTTCAATTTCAAGCCTTCCCACCATCCCCTACACCTATGACATTAATGTGGCCCTGTTCCACCATCCCCCCCCCCACCCCTCTGATAAACTTACCCATTCCCCCTCCCCACCAGTGTGGTGTTGCGCAGTGTCAGCAAGGACAAATGGTATGGGAAGCAACAACTAACTTTAAAAACATGGGTATAAGGATTGCTTCAATTAATGTGCGTAGCATTAAATCCACTACGCGATGTGTTTCAACCTTGGATTACCTCGCCAAAGCCAAAGCCGACCTATTGTTGCTGCAGGAGTGTGGAATACTACACCTCAGCACCTACAGGCAGTGGTCGCAATGGTGGTCCCACGGGTCATCGATCTGGTCAGGGGGTAATGATTGCCATTCCTCCGGCCTGGGTATTCTGCTGCAGGGAGGTAATTTCACCATCTCCAAAGTTAAGGAGGTGGTGGGCGGTCACCTCCTCGTAGCTCCGCTCCGGTTGATCAACGTGTACGCCCCGGTTCAATGCAGCGAGCGGCTGACCGTCTTCCAGCAGCTCCCACTGCTGCTGGTGACGTCCAGGCTGGTCATCCTAGGCGGTGACTTCAATTGCATCATCGATGCAGCTGGACGATCCGGCAGAGACAACAGTAAACTGGACGCTACGTCCAGATTCCTAATAGAAACAGTCAAAGATGCCAAACTTCCTGTTTGTGTCCCGCGCTGTCACGGTCGGATCCACCGACGTCAAGCCGTTGTTCTTCTCCAACCACTGCCTCTTACTGGCCGACTGTCACTTACAGGACGACCAGCGGGTTGGCAGGGGGACATGGAAGTTCAATGCTACACTGCTAACCCCAGAAAATGTTGAGGAACTCAAAAGGGATTACAAAGGTTGGAGGACCGTGAAACCCCTCTTTGAATCTCCAGTTCACTGGTGGGAAGCGATCAAGGAGAACATCAAGAGGTTCTTTCTCCTCAAAGGTGTTCAGAGGGCGAGAGAGAGACAGAGGGAAATGTCCCGACTCCAGAAAAGAATGCAAAATCTGCTCCGGCTGCAGTCGTTGGGGGTCGAGGTCAAGGTGGATCTCCAAGAGGTGAAGAGCCAGCAGGCCTCGTTCTTTGCCACGGAGGCCTCCAAGATCATCTTCCATTCCAGAGTCCGCTCCATTGAGCAGGATGAGACGTGCTCACGTTCCTTCTTCCAAAAGGTACACAGAGAGAGCTCCGTGATCAGCAGCCTGAAGGAAGAGGATGGCTCGGTAATGTCTTCGCAGTCCGACATACTAAGGATCAGCAAATCCTTTTATGCTGGGCTGTATGACGCGAAGGCCACAGACAGCAGAGCCTCCAAGTCCTTCCTGTCATCTATTACAGAGGTCTTAGATGACAGGAAGAGGGAGAGACTGGATAAGCCGCTAACTCTGGACGAGCTGACAAAGGCCGTCGAGTCCTTCGAGATGAGTAAGACTCCCGGAAGCAATGGCTTACCGGTTGAGCTGTATGCTCCTGGCCGGCAGCATGTCAGAATCCATGAAGAAAGGCATCATCACCCTCATCTACAAGCGGAATGGGGAGAGGGCAGAAATCAGAAAATGGAGGCCCATCTCACTACTTAATGTTGACTACAAGATTCTGTCCAAAGTCATAGCCAGTCGAGTCAAGTCTGCTCTGGAGTTGGTGATCCACCCTGACCAGACCTGTACTGTACCCGACAGGAAGATCTCCGATAGTCTCGCGCTACTCAGGGATACGATCGCCTATGTACGGGACAGGAGGGTGGACACCTGCCTCATCAGCCTGGACCAGGAGAAGGGTTTTGATAGGATATCGCCCACCTACATGATGGACGTGCTTTCCAAAATGGGGTTTGGGGAGGGAATCTGCAATTGGATCAAACTGCTCTACACAAACATCAGTAGCGCAGTCTCAATCAATGGGTGGGAATCGGAAAGTTTCCCGATCCAATCTGGAGTCAGACAGGGCTGTCCTCTCTCCCCTGTCTTGTTTGTTTGCTGTATTGAACCCTTTGCTGAGTCTATTAGGAAGGATGCGAGCATAAGAGGGGTGACAATCCCAGGCAGTGGAGGCACTCAGGTTAAAACCTCCCTGTACATAGACGACGTCGCCGCCTTCTGCTCGGATCCGCTGTCCGTTCGCAGACTGATGAGCATCCGCGACCAGTTCGAACTGGCCTCGGGAGCCAAAGTTAACCACGGCAAGAGGGAGGCCATGTTCTTTGGGAACTGGGCTGACCGATCCTTTGTCCCTTTCACCGTCAGGTCAGACTACCTGAAGGAGCTGGGGATATGGTTCGGAAGAGCCGGGGCGTGCACCAAAACCTGGGAGGAGCAAGTAGCCAGGGTACAACACAAGCTGAGAATGTGGGAGCAGCGATCTCTCTCTATTGTGGGTAAGAACCTGGTCATCAGGTGTGAGGCGCTCACGTTGTTGCTGTACGTGGCGCAGGTCTGGCCCATTCCCCACTCCTGCGCCATGGTGGTCACCCGAGCCATTTTCCGCTTCATCTGGGGATCCAAAATGGACTGGGTACGGAGGGACACGATGTTCAAATCTCTGGATAAGGGCAGGAAAAATGTACCCAACGTCGCCCTCATCCTGATGGCTACCTTCGTGTGCAGCTGCATCAAGCTGTGTGTAGATCCCCAGTACACAAACTCCAAGTGTCACTACGTGCTGAGGTTCTATCTGTCCCCGGTGTTGCGAAGGATGGGCCTGGTCACATTGCCGCGGAACGCTCCATCCAGTTGGACTGTGCCGTACCACCTATCCTTCGTGGAGCAATTTCTGCGGAAAAACACCTTTGACCACCGATCCATCAGGCAGTGGTCTGCACGGAATGTCCTCAAGGCCCTACGGGAAAAGGAGACGGTGGATCCTGTCAGACGGTTCCCCGAGCAGACCGCCAAAGTCATTTGGCGGAATGCCTCATCACCAGAACTTTCAAACAAGCACCAAGATGTAGCTTGACTGGTGGTGAGAAGAGCCCTCCCTGTCAGATCCGTCCAGCATGCCCGAAGTCTCACCCCTTCCGCACAATGCCCCCGTGGTGGCTGTTGGGGGGGGAAGGGACGGTTGCCATCTCCTTCTGAAATGTGTCTTTGTAAAGCATGTGTGGAAAGAGATGCAGTGGTTTTTGTCGAGGTTCATCCCAAGCAGCTCTGTAACACAGGAGTCTGTGCTCTACGGGCTGTTCCCAGGGACGCACACTGAGATAAACATCACCTGCTGCTGGAGGACTATCAATTCGGTGAAAGACGCCCTTTGGTCTGCCCGAAACTTGCTGGTCTTCCAGCGCAAAGAGTTGTCCACGACCGAATGTTGCAGACTGGCACACTCCAAGGTCCAGGTCTACGTGCTGAGGGACGCACTAAAGCTTGGGGCAGCCGCAGCAAAGGCTCAATGGGGAAAGACCACAGTGTAAGGTCCCCCCAGCTAGCTGAACTGAGGGGCTGGATCCATGGGAAACCCCTTGAACTGGAGCGGGAAAATTCTCGTTTGCTGTAAAATGTAAAAATGTATATGGCATGACAAATGAAATGGAAGGGTTGCGAGGCAACTCATGATTGTTTTGAAGGAAACTGATCACCCTTGCACTTTGTATTTTTTGACTTGGTGCTGCTTGAAACTGTTTTGTAATGTAGTTTTTACAGATTTTTATGAATAAAGTATATTTTGTAAATAAAAAAAAAAGCAGGGTCAGCCGTCACTCCAGTTGATCAACGTCTACGCCCCGGTTCAATGCAGCGAGCGGCTGATCTTCTTCCAGCAGCTCCCACTGCTGCTGGCGACATCCAGGCCGGTCATTCTAGGCGGTGACTTCAACTGCATCATCGATGCAGCTGGACGATCTGGCAGTGACGACAGAGAGGATCAGCAAATCCTTTTACGCTGGGCTGTACGACGTGAAGCCCATGGACAGCACGGCTTCCCAATCATTAAAGTCATCTATCACGGAGGTCTTAGATGATAGCATGAGGGAGAGACTAGACAAACCGCTAACTCTGGATGAGCTGACAAACGCTGTCAGGTCCTTTGAGACGAGTAGAACTCCCGGAAGCGACGGCTTACCGGTTGAGTTGTATTCGGCTCTGTGGGACTGGGCCGGCCCAGACATGCAAGAAGGGCGGCACAGTGGCGCAGTGGTTAGCACCGCCGCCTCACAGCTCCAGCGACCCGGGTTCAATTCTGGGCACTGCCTGTGTGGAGTTTGCAAGTTCTCCCTGTGTCTGCGTGGGTTTCCTCCGGGTGCTCCGGTTTCCTCCCACAAGCCAAAAGACTTGCAGGTTGGTAGGTAAATTGGCCATTATAAATTGCCCCTAGTATAGGTAGGTGGTAGGGAAATATAGGGACAGGTGGGGATGTGGTCGGAATATGGGATTAGTGTAGGATTAGTATAAATGGGTGGTTGATGGTCGGCACAGACTCGGTGGGCCGAAGGGCCTGTTTCAGTGCTGTATCTCTAAACTCTAAACTCTAAAAATTATACGAGAGTATGCTTCTGGCCGGCAGCCTGTCAGAATCCATGAGGAAAGGCATCATCACCCTCATCTTCAAGTGGAAGGGGGAGAGGGCGGAAATAAGAAATTGGCAGCTCATCTCGCTGCTTAATGTTGACTGCAAGATTCTGTCCAAAGTCATTGCCAGTCGAGTCAAGTCTGCTCTGGAGTTGGTGATTCACCCTGGCCAGACCTGAACTGTACCCGGCAGGAAGATCTCTGATAGTCTCGCGCTACTCAGGGATACGATCACCTATGTACGGGACAGGAGGGTGGACACCTGCCTCATCAGCTTGGTCCAGGAGAAGGCTTTTGACAGGATATCGCACACCTACATGATGGACATGCTGTCCAAAATGAGGTTTGGGAACGGAATCTGCAATTGGATCAAACTGCTCTACACAAACATCAGTAGTGCAGTCTCAATCAATGGGTGGGAATCAGAAAGTTTCCCGATCCAATCCGGAGTCAGACAGGGCTGTCCTCTCTTCCTTGTCTTGGGTACACCATAATCTGAGCATGTGGGAGCAGTGATCTCTCTCCATTGTGGGTAAGAACCTGGTCATCAGGTGTGAGGCGCTCACGTTGTTGCTGTGTGTGGCGCAGATCTGGCCGATACCCCACTCCTGCGCCATGGCGGTCACCCGAGACATTTTCCGCTTTATCTGGAGATCTAAAATGGACCGGGTCCGGAGGAACATGATGTTCAAACCTCTGGATAAGGGCGGAAAAAATGTACCCAATGTCGTCCTCATCCTGATGACCACCTTCGTGTGCAGCTGCATCAAGCATAGAGCCCCAGTACGCAAACACCAAGTGTCACTACGTGCTGAGGTTTTTTCTGTCCCCGGTGTTACCAAGGATGGGTCTGGTCACATTGCCGTGGAACGCTCCATCCTGTAGGACCATGCCGTACCACTTATCCTTCGTGGGAAAGTTTCTGCGGGAAAACACCTTTGACCACCAATCCATCAGGCAGTGGTCTGCACAGAATGTCCTCAAGGCCCTACGGGAAAAGGAGATGGTGGATCCGGTCGGATGGTTCCCCGAGCAGACTGCCAAAGTCATTTGGCAGAATGCCTCATCGCCAGAACTTTCAAACAAGCACCAAGACGTAGCTTGGCTGGTGGTGAGATGGGCCCTCCCCGTCAGATCCTCCTGCACGCCCAGAGTCTCACCCCCTCCACACGCTGCCCTCGAGGTGGCTGCGGTGGGAAAGACAAAGTTGCCCACCTCTTTCTGGAATGTGTCTTTGCAAAGCAGATGTGGAAAGAGATGCATTGATTTTTGTCGAGGTTCATCCCAAGCAGCTCTGTAACACAGGAGTCTGTGCTCTACGGGACGCACACCGAGATAAACATCAACTGCTGCTGGAGGACCATCAATTCGGTGAAAGACGCTCTCTGGTCTGCCTGAAACTTGCTGGTCTTCCAGCGCAAAGAGTTGTCCACAACTGAGTGTGCAGACTGGCACATTCCAATGTCAAGGACTACGTGCCAAGGGACGCACTAAAGCTTGGGGCAGCCGCTGCAAAGGCTCAATGGGGAAAGACCACAGTGTAAGGTTCTCCCAACAAAATGAACTGAGGGGCTGGACCCATGGGAAACCCCCTCAGGCTGTATACACCAAATATGGGTTTGCTGTAAAATGTACATGGCACGTAAAATGGAATGGAAGTGTTGTGAGGCAACTCACTCCTGTATTGAAGAAAACTGATTTCCTTTGCACTCTTTGGAATATCAACTTGGTGCTGTTTTGAACTGTTTTATAATGCAATTTTTACAGATTTTTATGAATAAAGTACATTTTTGGGGAAAAAAAGTTAGCTGTCAGGGTGAAGATTGCAGTCGGACATCAGGAGGCAACATGAAATTCATGAATTGAGGTATTTTAATTTATTTAAATTGTGGCCCCATCACCGAGCGGTGGGGTCCGCCATGAGGCCTTGCCGCCGCTGGTAATATGGGACTGGGCCCGCCTGGCATCGAGCTCCATAGCGGGCCTCTCCTGGAGGCATCTTCAGGCACCCTCCCCCACACCCCCATCCCACTGCCTCCACCATGGAACCCCATGCCTGGGGGAGAACAAAATCCAGCCCTAATCCACATGAGGATTCAACTAAACTCGGAAGTATCAGTTCAAGGAGAAAGAGGTTTAGCAACTGAGTCCTTTAAGGAAAACAGAACAGTCTTAGCATGGATCATGTCAATAAGCCAAGTGATGATTAATTTCTTAAGTTTTCAGACATTGGCACAAGAGAATAATCAGTTGTACTGGAGCTATCCCATTGCTTTTTTTCATTTATGATATTAAGTACTGCAGGTTGAGTCATTTAACCCATAGTTTTTTCTTCTTTATTAGGAAATTTGTATTATGTGTTATCACATCAAGGTATCAATTAATCATGCCAATGACACTTTTTTAAAGTTGTCAGATGTGTACACACACTCATTCTAGACATAATTGTTAAACATCTGTATATTCAGCCTTTCTGTTGTTGAAAATTACCAACTACATGTGTTGAAAGCCTGTGAGAGAAATGACATAAATGACAAAGTTCAGATTATCTAGATTATCATATTCAATACTGAGACATAGCTACTCAATGACAGTATTAATTTAATTAAAGCAAAATACTGCAGATGCTGGAAGTCTGAAATAAAAACCAAGAAATGCTGGAAATACGCAGCAGGTCCGGCAGCATCTGTGGAGAAAGAAGCAGAGTTAACGTTTCAGGTCAGTGACCCTTCATCAGAACGTTCATCAAAAATTTATTGTGATCACAAAACTTAGAAATCATTTCGGTAATTATCTTAGAAAAGAGCTAATTATAACCAAACATTTAACAAAACCCATTTTTTTTTATAAATTATGAATGATCTGTTAAGTCCAAAATGGTCAGTTATATTTCAATTCTTATTATGACTACAATAAAAGCATTGTTAATTTTAATTTGTAATTTTAAGAAGTTTTTTTTACCATCAAAAGCTTAATTTTTGGAATATCATTTGGAATTAACAATAGTACTTTGGTTTTGGTCATTTTCATTCAATTAATGTCTCCATGATAATACTCTGTATTACTTAAAACTGCCAATGATCTGATAGCAGAGATGAAATGCATTTTGTTATATTTTAGAATTACTCAATTGATCATTTCCACATTTTCTAAGTTAATTTTTATTATTAGAAACTTACATCCTCTGCAATGAGATGTCACTGGGTAAAACTCAAGTTGTTACCCAACAAATATTTTTGCAATTAATCTTTGAGAATAAGGCAACACTGCTGGCATCGACAGTTTTCCATCCTATCCATTTGTTTAGTACATTCCCAGTCTGCTGTTAATCCATGACTGTTTTACATCTCCCATATCATACATTTTTATACATGTACTCACAATTTTCCCAGTGCTGCCCATTGTATGGCTGATAATAATGCTGTTTCATAATTGCTGAGTGTTACCCAATTTGACACCTAATGCATTATTCTGTTGCTAAGGTGGTTATGTCTAAGCCATGCCTCTTTAAGGTTACAAAGTATAATTGCTGTAAGTAAATACAGCCTGAAGTCAGTTAGCGGCTTAGTTGATGTTTGGCAACTGTTATGACCAGGCGAGAAGGGGACTAGGGGGTTCCGTCTCAGCCTTTGACTAGTTTAACTGTAACAGGGTTTAATTTGAAAATACCGTGTTTTTAGCTCCCCCTTAGTGAATCCTTGTTCACTGCTCCAATTGTAAGGAAAAGAAATCAAAAAGAATTAAACAAGGTAGAAATTTATTAATCTTAAATTTTAATTTGGTTAACGACTACCAATATGCGATGCGACCATGCTAGCATGCATACGTGATAAACACACACGCAGATAGAGACAGAAAAAGTAGAAGGAATAAAGGGAAAAAGTTTGAGGCAATATCTGGTAGTTAGTCCTTTAAGTTCAATGTAGAGTCTTTGGTTGCCAGTAAGTCTTGCAATTCGTTGGGGCCCAGCTCACGCTTCAGCTTGTTCCGATGTAGGAGTCTTTTATCTCTTGAGGTTTACATGTCTTCCGTGGGTCTTGTGGCTTGGGAGAAAGCAAGACAGAGAGACAGCCAGGCAAGAGACTTGTTTGTTTCAGCTTCAGTTACACACTGCCTTCTGTCCCTTTCTCTGTGGCACATTCAAAAACCCCCAGGTTGCCCAGCAGGTTAGTCATGTGACTAGTTCCTTATCTGGAAACAGTCTCTCTTGTGAGGATTGTGGATTTCAAAACTCTCAGTGGGCGGGGGCGGGGGGTGTAATGACAAGATGTGGAACCATTGTCAGACCAATCTCTGTTAATTGAATCAGTGATCAATTCCTTTGTCTCTCCAAACACTGTCTCTTAGTATGCAAATGTTCTTCCAGCCAAGTGTCAGGTGATCTTCAAATGCATCATTTCTTCACTCCACCCACTGTTTAAAATCAATGTTCAGATGACAAAATAAATATGCCTCATTCTTGGCAGGTGGGGGTCTGCATGACACCTCCACACCCAACGGAATGAAATGCGATTTTTTTAAAAAGAGCATGTCATTAAAAGCGACTAGAGTCATAGTCATAGAATGATACAGCACAGGAACAGGCCCTTCGTGTCCGTGCCGGCCATCAAGCACCTAACTATTCTAATCCCATTTTCCAGCACTTGGCCTGTAGTCTTGTATGCTATGGTGTTTCAAGTGCTCATCTAAATACTTCTTAAATGTTGTGAGGGTTCCTGCCTCTACCACCTCTTCAGGCAATGCATTCCAGATTCCAACCACCCTCTGGGTGAAAAAGTTTTTCCTCAAATCCACTGTAAACCTCCTGCACCTTACCTTAAATCTATGCCCCCTGGTTATTGACCCCTCCGCTAAGGGAAAAAGTTTCTTCCTTTCTAACCTATCAATGCCCCTCATAATTTTGTATACCTCAATCATATCTCCCCTCAGCCTTCTCTGCTCTATGGAAAACAACCCTAGCCTTTTCAGTCTCTCTTCAAAGCTGAAATGCTCCAGCCCAGGCAACATCCTGGTGAATCTCCTCTGCACCCTCTCCAATGCAATCACATCCTTCCTATAGTGTGATGCCCAGAACTGTACACAGAACTCCAGCTATGGCCTAAATAGCATTTTATACAGCTCCATCATAATCTCCCTGCTCTTATATTCTATGCCTTGGCTAATAAAGGCATATGCCTTCCTAACCACCTTATCTACCTGTGCTGCTGCCCTCAGTGATCTATGGACAAGTACACCAAGGTCCCTCTGACCCTCTGTACTTCCTAGGGTCCTACCATCCATTGAATATTCCCTTGCCTTGTTACTCCTCCCAAAATGCATCACCTCACACTTCTAAGGATTAAATTCTATTTGCCACAGCTCTGCCCATTTTACCAGCCCATCTATATCGTCCCGTAATCTAAGAGAGAAGATAAGGGCTGGAAGACACACATGCATGTCTCTCATTCATTCAGACCCCTAACAATTGTTACAACCTGTCTTTTCTTGGTCGCAGTGCTGCTTTAAATGGCCGTTTTTGGCATCCCAATAAACATGCTTTTGGGAAAGTTTTCAGTTTGCACATTTCCATGATTGCCTAAGGGGTCTTCGTTCTTCTTGAGGTCGGCAGGAGTTAGGTTTAATTTACCCCAGGTGGGAGTTCTGCTCAGGGGTGGTGGCAGTGGGCAGTTCCACTCTGAACCCCCTTTCAGTGCTTTGATGAGTCAATCAAGGCATTTTCACCTCAGGGAATGGCTGATCCCCTTTTTTCCTGACTGTGGGGGTGGATTCTTTACTAATCTTCCCTTTGTCCTCAGGAACACTCCTGCTTGCAGGTATTTGCCAGATTCTGCTGCACTTCAACTAGGTGAGGCCTCACCCTCACAGTTTCTCTGCCCCCTGGAGGACTTTTTTTGTCTGCAGGTTCCTGTAAATGCTGTTAGCAATTCTGGTGTGGTGCTTCTACTGTCTGCATTTACATAGGAAGATGTGGAGTCTATCTTTTCAAATATTTTGGGGTTGGCAGACCGGACAGTAGGGGTTTTCATCTGGGATTCTTCCTGGACTTCCTTTAACCTACCCTCTTAGTCACTTTTTCCCCGTTCCTTTCTATTGTGTTGCCAGCCTGAGCTAACTCTCTCAATACTGGGTCATCTCGCTGAGCCTCAGCTAGGAAAAATTCACTTAATTAATTTCCTGGTTCTTCTAATTTTCCAAAGAAAGTCTCAGATAGACAGACCTTGGAGTCATCTGCCTGCAGTGTGCATTCAGTCTCCTCTGGGGGAGCTGGTTTGATCATGACCTCACTCATTACACATTCAGGAACACTGCAGGGGACCATCTCCTGCCACTGCCCTGTCTCTCTGACCTCCTGCGGTCTCTCTTCCAATACTGGGGAAGCCACCACATTCGTTCCCACCAGATTGTTACCCCGAAGCAGGTTAACCCCGTCCACTAGGGACAATCCCTACAGCCTAGTTCCAGGGAGAAGACTTAGAGGGCGGAGTTCCGGACCGGTGAGTATAAAAACCTTACCTCGGGGACTCGCGGCCTAGTCCAGCGAGAAGACTCAAAGGGCGGAGTACCGGAGCGCTGAGTATAAAAACCTTACCTCGGGGACTCGCGGCCTAGTTCCAGGAAGAAGACTCGGAGGGCAGAGTTCCGGACAGGTAAGTTACCTCAGGTGGAAAAAAAACCTAAAAAAAACCTGAAAAAGCGACATCACAGGAACGCTGTGAGCTGATTGGCTGGTAGGGAATCTGCACTGAATTTGAAAATAAAACATTGATTACAATTGATTAAAACTTTAATTAACTAATTAATGAATAAGTAGAGGAGTAACTGAACTGGAGGGAGGAGATTACTGTTGTTAGCATTTAACATTTATAGTAGAAATCTAGCGCTAGGGACCATATAGTTAATTGTAACTTAATTTAGTAAGGATTTAATAAGTATTTATTTTAAATTAATTTATTAACTAGTGCTAGAAATGTCTGTTAGAGGGGTAAAGTGCTTCACCTGTGAGATGTGGGAGGTCCGTGACGCTTCCAGCGTTCCGGACGACTACATCTGCAGGAAGTGTACCGAAATGCAGCTCCTCACAGACCGCATGGATCGGTTGGAGCAGCAATTGGATGCACTTAGGAGCATGCAGGTGGCAGAAAGCGTCATAGACAGGAGTTTTAGAGACGTAGTTACACCCAAGGTGCAGGCAGATAGATGGGTGACCGCTAGAAGCGGCAGGCAGTCAGTGCAGGAATTCCCTGTCCCCCTCTCTAACAAGTATACCGTTTTGTATACTGTTTGGGGGGTTGGCCTATCAGGGGAAAACAACAGCAGCAGCCAGAGCAATGGCACCACGGCTGGCTCTATTGTTCAGCAGGGAGGGGCAAAGCGCAGAACAGCAATAGTTATCGGGGACTCTAAAGTCAGGGGCACAGATAGGCACTTCTGTGGACGTGAAAGAGACTCCAGGATGGTATGTGCCTCCCTGGTGCCAGGGTCAAAGATGTCTCTGAACGGACAAGGGGCATTCTGAAGGGGGAGGGTGAGCAGCCAGAGGTTGTGGCACACATTGGTACAAACAACATAGGCAGGAAGTGTGATGAGGTCCTGCAGGGGGAGTTCAGGGAGTTAGGTAGAAAGTTAAAAAACAGGTCCTCTAGGGTTTTAATCTCGGGATTACTCCCTGTGCCACGTGCCAGTGAGGCTAGAAATAGGAAGATAGTGCAGCTAAACACGTGGCTGAACAGCTGGTGTAGGAGGGAGGGCTTCAGATATCTGGATCATTGGGATCTCTTCCGGGACAGGTGGGACCTGTACAAGAAGGACGGGTTGCATCTAAACCGGAGGGACACAAATATCCTGGCTGTGAGGTTTGGTAGCGTCACTCGGGAGGGTTTAAACTAATGTGTCAGGGGGGTGGGAACCAAAGCAGTAGGTCAGCAGGTGAAATAACTGAGGGGGAACTAGTAAATAAGACCAGTAAGACTAAGAGGAAAAGCAGGCAGGGAGATGTTGCTGAGCACAGCGGGATTGGTGGTCTGAAGTGTATTTGTTTCAATGCGAGAAGTATAACAGGTAAGGCAGATGAACTTAGATCTTGGATTAGTACTTGGAACTATGATGTTGTTGCTATTACAGAGACTTGATTGAGGGAAGGACAGGATTGGCAGCTAAATGTTACGGAATTTAGAAGCTTCAGGCGGGATAGAGGGGGATGTAAAAGGGGTGGGGGAGTTGCATTACTGGATAATGAGAATATCACAGCTGTACTGCAGGAGGACACCTCGGAGGGATCATGCAGCGAGGCAATATGGGTAGAACTCAGGAATACGAAGGGTGCAGTCACGATGTTGGGGGTTTACTACAGGCCTCCCAACAGCCAGCGGGAGATTGATGAGCAGATATGTAGACAGATTTTGGAAAGATGTAAAAGCAACAGGGTTGTAGTGGTGGGTGATTTTAACTTCCCCAAAATTGACTGGGACTCACTTAGTGCTAGGTGCTTGGATGGGGCGGAAGTTGTAAGGAGCATCTAGAAGAGCTTCTTGAAACAATATGTAGATAGTCCAACTAGGGAAGGGGCTGTACTGGACCTGGTATTGGGAAATGAGCCCAGCCAGGTGGTCGAAGTTTCAGTAGGGGAGCATTTCTGGAGCAGTGACCATAATTCCGTAGGTTTTCAGGTACTTGTGGATAAGGATAAGAGTTGTCCTCGGGTGAACGTGCTAAATTGGGGGAGGGCTAATTATAACAATATTAGGCAGGAACTGAAGAATTTAGATTTGGGGCGGCTGTTTGAGGGTAAATCAACATCTGACATGTGGGAGTCCTTCAAACGTCAGTTGATTAGAATCCAGGACCAGCATGTTCCTGTGAGGAAGAAGGATAAGTTTGGCAAGTTTCGGGAACCTTGGATAACGAGGAATATTGTGAGCCTAGTCAAAAAGAAAAAGGAAGCATTCGTAAGGGCTAGAAGGCTGGGAACAGACGAAGTCCTTGAGGAATATAAAGAAACTAGGAAGGAACTTAAGCAAGGAGTCAGGAGGTCTAAAAGGGATCATGAAAAGTCATTGGCAAACAGGATTAAGGAGAATCCCAAGGCTTTTTATCCGTATATAAAGAGCAAGAGGGTAGGTAGCCAGGGAAAGGGTAGGCCCACTCAAGGACAGAGGAGGGAATCTGTGTGGAGCCAGAGGAAATGGGCGAGGTACTAAATGAGTACTTTGCATCAGTATTCACCAATGATGAGTCTAGGGAAGGGAGTGTAGATAGTCTGGGTCACGTCATTGCCAAAAAGGAGGAGGTGTTCGGCGTTTTGCAAAGCGTTAAGGTAGATAAGTCCCCAGGGCCTGATGGGATCTACCCCAGAATATTGAGGGAGGTAAGGGAGGAAATTGCTGGGGCCTTGACAGAAATCTTTGTATCATTATTGGCTACAGGTGAGGTCCCAGAGGACTGGAGAATAGCCAATGTTGTTCCTTTGTTAAAGAACGGTACAGTGGCGCAGTGGTTAGCACCGCAGCCTCACAGCTCCAGGGACCCGGGTTCGATTCTGGGTACTGCCTGTGCGGAGTTTGCAAGTTCTCCCTGTGTCTGCGTGGGTTTCCTCCGGGTGCTCCGGTTTCCTCCCACATGCCAAAGACTTGCAGGTTGATAGGTTAATTGGCCATTATAAATTGCCCCTAGTATAGATAGGTGCTAGGGAAATATATAGGGACAGGTGGGGATGTGATAGGAATATGGGATTACTGTAGGATTAGTATAAATGGGTGGTTGATGGTCGGCACAGACTCGGTGGGCCGAAGGGCCTGTTTCAGTGCTGTATCTCTAAAAAAATAAAATAAACGGTAGCAAGGATAATCCAGGAAATTATAGGCCGGTGAGCCTTAAGTCAGTGGTAGGGAAATTATTGGAGAGGATTCTTCAGGACAGGATTTACTCCCATTTGGAAACAAATGAACTTATTAGTGAGAGGCAGCATGGTTTTGTGAAGGGGAGGTCGTGTCTCACTAACTTGATTGAGTTTTTTGAGGAAGTAACGAAGATGATTGATGAAGGAAGGCCAGTGGATGTTGTCTACATGGACTTCAGTAAAGCCTTTGACAAGCTCCCTCATGGCAGACTGGTACAAAAGGTGATGTCACACGGGATCAGAGGTGAGCTGGCAAGATGGATACAGAACTGGCTCGTCATAGAAGACAGAGGGTAGCAGTGGAAGGGTGCTTTTCTGAATGGAGGGCTGTGACTAGTGGCGTTCTGCAGGGATCAGTGCTGGGACCTTTGCTGTTTGTAGTATATATAAATGATTTGGAGGAAAATGTAGCTGGTCTGATTAGTAAGTTTGCGGACGACACAAAGGTTGGTGGAATTGCGGATAGTGATGAGGATTGTCAGAGGATACAGCAGGATATAGATCGGTTGGAGACTTGGGCGGAGAAATGGCAGATGGAGTTTAATCCGGACAAATGTGAGGTAATGCATTTTGGAAGATCTAATACAGGTGGGAAGTATACAGTAAATGGCAGAACCTTTAGGAGTATTGACAGGCAGAGAGATCCGGGCATATAGGTCCACAGGTCACTGAAAGTGGCAACGCAGGTGGATAAGGTAGTCAAGAAGGCATACGGCATGCTTGCCTTCATCGGTTGGGGCATAGAGTATAAAAATTGGCAAGTCATGCTGCAGCTGTACAGAACTTTAGTTAGGCCACACTTGGAATATTGCGTGCAATTCTGATCGCCACACTACCAGAAGGACGTGGAGGCTTTGGAGAGGGTACAGAAGAGGTTTACCAGGATGTTGCCTGGTCTGGAGGGTATTAGCTATGAGGGGAGGTTGGATAAACTCGAATTGCTTTCACTGGAACGACGGAGGTGGAAGGGCGACATGATAGAGATTTACAAAGTTATGAGTGGCATGGACAGAGTGGATAGTCAGAAGCTTTTTCCCAGGGTGGACGAGTCAGTTACTCGGGGACATAGGTTTAAGGTGCGAGGGGCAAAGTTTAGAGGGGATGTGCGAGGCAAGTTCTTTACACAGAGGGTGGTGAGTGCCTGGAACTTGCTGCCGGGGGAGGTGGTGGAAGCAGGTACGATAGCAACGTTTAAGAGGCATCTTGACCAATGCATGAATAGGATGGGAATAGAGGGATACGGATCCCGGAAGTGCAGAAGGTTTTAGTTTAGACAGGCATCAAGATCGGCGCAGGCTTGGAGGGCCGAATGGCCTGTTCCTGTGCTGTACTGTTCTTTGTTCTTTGTTCACCGGTCCCGAAACTAGGTCACACTCCAAATGCACCCGATGTAAAGATGTAGGCATATGCTGCCTTCCAATACCATTCACCACCATTCTGGAGTTTACTGCACACTCTGGGGAAAAGGTCAGGCCTTTTCCCAGTAAAAGGGATCTGGTGGCCCCTATGTCCCTGACGATTACTATGGGCTTGCTTGCCCCACTTGAGGGGTATGGGGTTACTCTCCCTTCAGACACAAAATCATAATAACCTTCAAAAATCCTATTCAATTTTCCTGCACTTGCAGCAGTAGACTTCCTGGGTGTCACTCTTACTGCAGTTAAAGCCACAACTTGTTCTGCTGTGCTTTCTGTCAGGATCTCTTCTTCGCTGAGTAGGTGTGCCCTGATTAACCCTACAGGTTTTCCCTTTAGTTTCCAGCAGTTAGCTCTTAAATGCCCTGCCTTATTACAATGGAAGCATATCCGTCTCCGGGTCTCACTCCTACTTATAGCATCTTCCTTTTTGGCTGGAGTAGGGTCCCTTGTGTCTTCTGCTTTTCCTTCTTGCCCAGGACTGCTTGGGCTTCTATCACCTTCCCACCCTCTGTCCTTTTCGGATTTGTGGGGGTGATTAGGAAAGCAGTGACAGAGTAACCCCAATGAAAGCTCTCAAAGTACAGAAAGTCCTCATCAGGGAACTCCTCTTTGCTGACGATGCTGCATTAACATCCCACACAGAAGAGTATCTGCAGAGACTCATCGACAGGTGTGCGGCTGCCTGCAACGAATTTGGCCTAATCATCAGCTTCAAGAAAACGAACATCATGGGACAGGACGTCAGAAATGCTCCATCCATTAATACCAGTGACCACGCTCTACAAGTGGTTCAAGAGTTCACCTACCTAGGCTCAACTATCTACAGTAACCTTTTTCTCGATGCAGAAATCAACAAACGCATGGGAAAGGCGTCCACTGCTATGTCCAGACTGGCCAAGAGAGTGTGGGAAAATGGCGCACTTACACGGAACACAAAAGTCCGAGTCTTTCAAGCCTGTGTCCTCAGTACCTTGCTCTATGGCAGCGAGGCCTGGACAATGTATGTCAGCCAAAAGCAACGTCTCAACTCATTCCATATTCGCTGCCTCCGGAGAATCCTTGGCATCAGGTGGCAGGACCATATCTCCAACGCAGAAGACTTCGAGGCAGCCAACATCCCCAGCATATACACCCTACTGAACCAGCGGCGCTTGAGATGGCTTGGCAATGTGAGCCGCATGGAAGTCGGCAGGATCCCCAAGGATGCATTGTACAGCAAGCTTGTCACTGGTATCAGACTCACTGGCCGTCCATGTCTCCGCTTTAAAGACATCTGCAAACGCGACATGAAGTCCTGTGACATTGACTACAAGTCGTGGGAGTCAGTTGCCTGTGATCGCCAGAGCTGGCGGACAGCCATAAAGGCGGGGCTAAAGTGTGGCGCGTCGAAAAGACTTAGCAGTTGGCAGGAAAAAAGACAGAAGTACAAGGAGAGAGCCAACTGTGTAACAGCCCTGACAACCAATTTTATCTGCAGTGCCTGTGGAAGTGTCTGTCACTCTAGAATTGGCTTTCATAGCCACTCAAGGCGCTGCTCCACAAACCACTTCTAGGCGCTTACCCATTGTATCTCGAGACAAGGAGGCCAAAGAAAGAAAGTGGGGTGGGGAGGGGGAGTTGGTGTAGGTGTAGTGCTAACTCTTACCGACAAGATGTGGAACCATTGTCAGACCAATCTCTGTACATTGAATCAGTGATCAATTTCTTTGTCTCTCCAAGCACTGTCTCTTAGTATGCAAATGTTCTTCCAGCCAAGTGTCTGGTGATTTTCAAACCAGTCATTTCTCCAGTCCAGCCAGTTTAAAATCAATGTTCATATGACGAAATCAATATGTCTCATTCTTGGCAGGTGGGGGTCTGCATGACACAACACAAATGTGGAGGTTGTAAATTTTTAGCCAGTTCAGAAAATCCCTATAAAATGATTGCCTTAATTTTTCTTTATATTTTTAACATTGGCATGTTTGTTTTATTTGTCCTCAGGACGTGGCTAATACTGGCAACGCTACATTTATTAAACATTCCTGGATGCCTTGAGATTATGGTGGTGGGCCTTCTCCTTAAACAGTTGAGACTCAATATCCACCCAACTCCACCATCCACCACCGAACTTGTAGTCCTTTTGCTGATGGTGCTCCCATAACAGTGTTAGGTAGAGAATTCCAGGATTTTGACTCAGTGACAATGAAGAAACAGCAGTATATGCATGGACAGTATGCAACATGATGTACAAGTGTGGAGGTGCACACCAAGGACTTAGTAGCAATGCAATTGCTCTTGAGGTTTGACCTGATGGAAAACTGGGGTTTGGCAACAGTGGGTGGAAATTTGGCTATTAGCAGTACTTCAGGGTAAAGCTCCTGAGGTTCGACAGCATGAAAGGGAAAGAAAGACAGCAGAAGAGGGGCTTAGAATACCCATCCAGTTCCTGACCTACCAGGACTGACTGTCTCAGAGTAAGCCTCAAGTGGTCAGGCATGGACTTTGAAAGAAGTGTTGCGTAGAGTGCAGTCGGCAGTGGCTTCAGTGCCAAGTTCAAATCCCTGGCAGAGGTTAGAACTTAAGTTGAAAATTTCAGGTATGCATTTCTAACCTGAGTGGGCATTATTTATAGTTAGGCTGAAATATAATTTGCCAAGTTGCAGAGTTATAAATTGTTTTAAAATACAAATGTAGCCAGTAAGACAAAGAAAAACTGGCAGTTTGAGTGATTTTGGAAAAATATTTTTGCTATTGGTTTTCTCTTCTGGTCTTAGTAGCAGCTGCTGACAATTTTTTGACTTGAAATTTTTCCAAAACTGCTGCTAGGTGGTTCACAGTGCTGGTTGCTACAAATTGATTAGCAAGGTCCAGTTCTGTTCATTTATATTTTGGGGCCATTTTGTCAGTTTTCTGTAAAATTATTTTCAGCTTCTGCCAGACCAAATTTAAGGAATAACTGGATATATATTTGAGGAAATAGGTTAGAGTGGAGTGGACGACAGTATGTTCCACTCCTGTCCTAAGCTCCTAATCACATATATTTTTCTGCAAACTGCACATAAAGTGAAATAATCCTTGTAAAACATACAGTATACTCTGTATACATCATCTCTACCAAAAGGTATTTTAGCAATCAAACAATGAAGCTGTATTCTCAAATCTGATTGACATAAAAACATGTGTTAATAGTCCTAGAAATGTAAAATATTGTATATTGGAGTATTATCCTGAAATTATCAGATCCTATGTCCACTTTACAAATCTAAATTAAATGGTTTAACATATTCCTGACTTTCAAGATTGTATTTTAAACCATTGGTCATTTCAAAAATTAAGCCTCAAAAGGAGAATCCCTTATTAAGAAACTATTTAATGGTAAAGCAAAATTTTCATTATGTCCAATTAGCAGGAGCTGCAAATGTTCGAACAGCAAAACACCATTTCTGCAGCAATAATTGATTTTGAGACTTACTTCAGGCCAAAACACAAACAGCATATTGTTGGACACAGTATTAACCCTATCGGTAGACTCAAGACTTAGGGCAGGATTTTGATCCCCCGCCAGGGCTGGGAACAGAGGCGGGTGGGAGCTAAAAATAGCCCTGCTGGCTGGCGTGCTGGTTCCCCGGCACAATCCCGCCTCTGGGCCATTTTTGCGGAGACAGGATGGGATAACAACAGGACTTACCCGCCTGTACACAGCAGGTAGCTGACACAGCTCATTAAGAGCCACTTAAGGCCAATTAAAGGAGGTCAACTGGAATTTTTCAGTCGGCTCCATGTTCCTGCAGTCGGCTTGGGCCAGTTTAGGTGCCTGACGGTGGCCTCCCAGTAGCAGACCCTGCCTGCCTGGGTGTTACATCAGCTAGAGGCCATCCTGTAGAGCGGCTTCTCTCCCCACAGTGGTGGCCTGGCTGCAAAGGCCATTTTAAGGCGCCTATATTGTAAAGAGCCCTTTCCCTTACTTACCTTTCACTGCATCCTACTGGTCCTTTCAAGCTTCGAGAGCCCACCCGCCATCCTTAATTGGATAGCGTGCCTGCCTTTTGGCCATTAATTGGTAGCCCCGGGGAAAATAACGAAGAGTGACTGTTTCCCACACAATGCAGGTTTCTGACCCACATTTCAGCCTAATTGCGGGGTTCAGAAGTTTGCAGGGAAAACCCTGCCCTGGACTTTTATCATGCTAACTTTAAGAACAGCAGTAAAGTAGGTTGTAAGAAGGCGCTTTGGGGTGCAATTATACTCCCATTTCCACATAAAGGTAAAGGAGTACATCTTGATCAAATTTCCCCAAGCACATTAAAACCATGTGAAGAATAGTCACTCCAAAGGCACCTGATATAAATGCAGAACATCCCAGATCAGTTCAAATTGTATGCTTTGAAAATGCCCAGGCATGGAAACACATACACATATTCCTTAAGCATCATCCTTAATGCAAACTACCATTCAGTGTTATAAATCCAATTTACAAACCACACATTTTATTTCAGGTACTAATAGTTACAATTGTAGCCATATTTTCATCCATTATTACAACCAGAGAACTATTAAAGAATTTGCATTTATATAGCACCTTTCTCTAGCTCACAAAGCAGTCTGCAGCTTATGAGGTACTTTTGATGTATAGTCACTTTTGTAAGATAGGGAATGTGGCAACCATTTTTCCAATAGCAAGGTGCACAAACAGCAATGTGATATGCTGCACCCGAAGCTGCCCCCAAGGAGGGGGTGGGGAATAGTCACCGGCCCCAAATTTGAAGGGGGTGCCCCTTAATTAGCCGGGGAATGGGCTCACTGTCCAATTAAGGATGACGGGCAGGCTCTCAAAGCTGGAGGGCCAATCAGAGGCCTTCCAGCTTAAAAGGAACAGCATCCTGCAATAATGGGTAAGGAAAGGAGAGGGTACATCAAAATGGAGGAGCCAGCCGGTATTTTACATGGCTGTGGAGGACCCTGACTTAAAGATTGGGGGCACGCCACCTCTGCCGAGCCTGGAAGCCACGGTGGTCACTGCTGGGATTGCACCCAGCCAGAAGAGGACCATGGACGTCAGTCTCCGTAAAAGTGAGTGGGGTTTCGGGCTTCCCTGGGGACAAACAGCTGGGCCCCGGCAAGGGGAGTGGGGGTCGTTCAGGAGGACAAGGGAAGGCCCTCCATTGGGGTGGCTTGTTGGAGGGGTGGTGGGCTGGCCCTCGGTGGGGCATAGGGTACCTGAACAGGAGGGCCTACTAGGAGGCCACCTTGTATTCCCAGACAGCCTCGTCAGATGCTGAAGTTCCCAGCCACGGCTGCTAAAATACTACCAGCAGCGGGACAAGGTCCTTAAGTGGCAAGTAATTGGCCACAGGGTCCTCAATTGGCCTGGAGTGGGTGGGCCATTTCAAACCTCCCCTGCCACTGGTAAAATGGCAGCAGGGGCAGATAGGTGATGGGAATGGCACCCCTGCCTTCCACTCAATTTTATGCCCCCTCCCTGCTTCCAGGGTTGTGGCTGGATGGTGGTGCGTAAAATTCCGGCCACTCTCTCTCCAGCTTTTTAAACTTAAGAGTAAAAAAAGAATCTTGCAATTGGGTCACCTCTGTGGTCATTGGGGGTGGGGGGTACAACCCTTCTACAGGGCAGCCTGCAGTAGCTCCTGCACTCAGGCAGGCAGAGAGGGCACCGCACCCTGGCTGCCTGGAGCATTGGACATTTCTGCTACCGGGATGCCACCTCCGGGCACCTAAACTGGCCCCCGGCATCTGCAGAGACCAGACGCTGACTGGAAAGGCCTCAACAGGCTCTTAATGAGCTGTGTCAACTACCTGCCACATGCAGAAAGGTAGCCCTACTGCCACCCAACCCCCAGTCCCATTGGAGGCAGAATGGAGCTGAAGAATCTGCATGCCAGGCAGCTGAGATATTTTTAGCTCCCACTCACCACTGGGGAGGCGGTGGCATAGTGGTATTGTCATTGGACCAGAGACCCAGGGTATTGCTTTGGGGACATGGGTTCGAATCCCACAGCAGAAGGTGGAATTTGAATTCAATTAATAATTCTGGAATTAAATGCTAGTCTAGTGATGGCCATGAGATGATTGTTGTAAAAACCCAACTGGTTCACTAATGTCCTTTACAGAAGGAAATCTGCTGTCCTTACCTGGGCTGGCCTACATGTGACTGCAGACCCACGGCAATGTGGTTGACTCTTAGGGCGGCACAGTGGTTAGCACCGCAGCCTCACTGCTCCAGCGACGAGAGTTCTGGGTACTGCCTATGCAGAGTTTGCAAGCTCTCCCTGTGACCGCATGGTTTTCTGTCGGGTGCTCTGGTTTCCTCCCACAGCCAAAGACTTGTAGGTTGATAGGAAAAATTGGCCATTGTAAATTGCCCCTAGTGTAGGTAGGTGGTAGGAGAATTGAGGGAAGGTGGAGATGTGGTAGGGAATATGGGATTAATGTAGGATTAGTATAAATGGGTGGTTGATGGTCAGTACAGACTCAGTGAGCCAAAGGGCCTGTTTCAATGCTGTATCTCTCTGTGACTCTATGACCTCCATTCCTGGTGGGAACTCAAAATCCTGTCCCAAGTCTCTGGAATAGAACTTGAACCCATGACCTTCTGACTCAAGAAGCAGGAGTGCTATTATTAAGTTAAGGCTGACACTTAAAACTGAACATGCTACTGTATAGCTTCTGCCGCAGGTAGGTGTACTCCAAGAAAAACAAACGGTCAAGTATTTTTTTTTAAATGGATTGATTCAAAAAAGTATAAAACAAACTCAAGACCTTTTGTTTTTAAATAAAAGCTGTGGACACATTAACAACAACTTTACTAGTATTATGTATATATGCAACGCATTAAAGTACCATGAAAAGCTCATCAAGACTATTATGCTTCAGGTTTACTATAAAATGGCCTCATCTCAAATTCTGAACTTAAATTTAATATAACTCACTTCAAATGCAAACTCAGCATTTGATAAATTGGTTGATTTCACTTCTAATTTTCAACCAAGCCAGTTTTTATTTTCCCTCTCTTTGCTGATGGACATGACTTATACTACAGAATATTTCAACAGGCGACAGCCCCATAACCTCCCAAGAATATCCTTTGTACTTAAGCCAAGATAACCAGCAGCAGACTAGTGACTTCATTTTTTTGGGTGGAGAGAAAAAAATTGCTGTCAATCCCAATCATTCATTCCTTTCCCCACCCAATATCTACTTTCCATCAGGGAACACTGGATAGAAATCAGCAAGGGATCGCTTTACTAATTTCCCTCTTCAGTGTAGGGCCAGAGGCCAGTTATAATATTCCCCAAATACGCCCACCTGAGCTAACTCATCAGTAGCAAAACCTGGGATGAACTGGGTCGATATGGCTCTATACAACAAACCGACCACATCAACTGCATAACAAAAAGTTTCAGATACCAAATTTACTATTAAATGACTGAATGGCAAGCCTTGTTTCCATAATTTCATGGAATTTTAGTTGAATATCGAGTTCAATATAATTAAGGTACAACATCATTTAACTGGGAAATGTGGCACTAATAGTGAAGAGTTTGACTGTCTTATTTTGGATTAGAGTAATGTCAGTGAATGATAGCGAATTTAAATTGATAAATGATGGATGTCACTCAAGTGTTGTAACCAGATTAAATAGCCATATCATTTCACTTCCACCAAGTATTCACTTCTATATTTCCTCAAATACAAGAGCATTTTAGGTGCCTGACAATGTTTTGATGAACTAATAGGATTTTGACATTTTAAAAATGGATTTTGGTACGTCAACAGAAACATTAAAAATGCAGTCATTTCATCTATTAAATGTCAAACATAATAAAATATTCTAATAATTCAATGCTGCAAGACAATGCATTGAAATGCAGCATCTCGGATTTTGATTACAAATAAATGAACTTCACAGTACTGAGCTCCGAAGAAGGGTCACTGACCCGAAACGTTAACTCTGCTTCTCTTTCCACAGATGCTGCCAGACCTGCTGAGTGGTTCCAACATTTCTTGTTTTTAGTTCAGATTTCCAGCATCTGCAGTATTTTGCTTTTATACAAGACAGGAAAAGTTTATTGATTTGATTTTCTACTTAACACCTAAAATAACTTCTCCAAATGGAGGCAGATTTTATGGAATCATATTTCATATTAATCTATTTGAAGAAAAGTCAAAGCGCGTTTGTGTTTTCAGTGTTGTGTCCACTGTCATTTTGTTTGAGCATTATTGGTTATGTTTACTCAACATTTCAAGTCAGAACAAATCTGAGCTCAAGAATGAAGTTCCTGCCAGCAATTGCAGTGCTCTGATAGATGTTAAATTTTGTTCCTTTGCTTTCATTTACTCAGTGTGAATAATATTTTATTCTAAACTGTAATGCGCATTTAAAAAAAGTCTCAACGAGTCAATTCATCAGAAAAACTCAGCAAAATAAAATTCCGGTTTATTGGACAACAAACTTTTCACACATACAACAGGCCACAATGGACAGTATTTCAGACAAAAAACCTTGATCTTTGGCCTTTCCACCTCATACAAACCAACTACTTATAGTACAGCTAAAGTACATACAGCTATTGGAATGCGCAAAATTAATTTTGTTTTTACAGATTACCTTTAAGATAATGTGGCCAAGACATGGTCAAACCACCAGTAAAGTCTGTTTTACAGAAGAACTTCAAAGCCCCGTTTGGTCATCAGAGATCACTGTTTAAATTGGCTGATCTCTAACCATATGTACAAAAATATAAAATGTAAATAAAAATACAAACAAATTCTCCTTTAGGATTTTAAGAAAGAAGTAGGGCCATGAAGTCTTAGTAATTTTATTGTAAAAATTCTGCAGTTGACTTGCACTGGTGTACACTCTGCTTAGTGATGATGACCAAGTTTTTCCAACAGAAAAAAAAGGGGGAAAATGTGGATGAAAATACAGCTTATTCAGCATCTGTTTTCTGCTTCTTCTTTGCAACATCATCCTATGGAGTTGAAAAACATTGATGAATAAGGATTTTTGTTATCTTGTCTCATTTCATCACAATTTAAATAGAAACACTGACTACTTTTTTTGCTTTAGCCATCATACCTAGATACTAATTGAAAGCAAGTTTTATGATCTTGCCATTCAGCTCCACTATTTTTATATGCAGCATTCTAATACAAGTATGAAAACTATACATTCATCAGGTCTCAGTCCAGGTAGTACTGCTATCTTTACAGATTAAGTCCAATTACACCCAAACCAAAGGAGCCAACTTATTTTCTACTTTTGTTTTTTTACTAATTTAATTCAAAAGTAAACAAAGAAACCACTTTAACGAATCTCAATAAATGCATATCATGTTCATTAAAAAAAAAATCAGAACTAAAGTACCTCTTCATCTTCAGCCACCCGTTTCTCTGCAGCTCCCTCACATTCATCATCATCACCCTCCTCATCTAGAGAGAAAGAAGCCATCCTTTTTAGTGAAGTATACACCAAATAAAACTGCAAAAATACCCTCCCTTCATCATTACTTTCACAAGGCTTTAAAGGCCCCTTTCCTATTTCCATTCAAAAGTGCATGAAGAAAACCCCCATTTGTTACAATCCATGTAAGTGATGGATATGACGTTTAAACAAAATATTGAGCCCTGTTGATTCACAATACCTACTGTTCCACTCCTACAGGTGAGAATAGAATACATACAATAAAACAAACAGCTGAAGCTGCCCTGGTGTCAGACCATTGGCCAGTCGAGGTACAATGCTCAAAGGGGAGAATTTGGAAACATCTCTTGCCATTTCCCAAATGGCCAGTGGTGTCACTATAGAGAATAGTAACTGAATATTAGAGTAACAAAATGGGAACAAAAATTGAACACATATACAAAATGAAGTGCAAATTAGCAGTGTTGATAAGAAGGACTCAAAATGCTAAAAATTACGCTTCCTGCTATAGAAATAATAAGATATGTAGCTAAATTAGAAAAGGTGGAATTGGAGAGTCTAAAAAAAAGTTTGTCTTACAGCTTAAGGCTAAACTGAAAGGTCTGATCAGAGATTCCTTTAAAAAGTTAGAGATCCTCTTGTACTCCAGACATCATAATGATGCTTTTTAAGGCTTCACTTCACAAACTCATTCTAAACCTATATTACCTACTGTGTGAAGTTATTTTCTACTAATCTTTTATCCAGGTCATTTGAAAAATAGATGCAGTATATCTCTCCATTGACTTTCCAAATCTTGTCACATTAATCTATAAAACACTGAAAAAAGTTACCTTCTTCATCCTCTTCCTCCTCATCGTCTTCACCAACGTCTTCACTTTCTTCATCTTCTACCTCATCTGCATTCTCTTCAACTTCTTCTCCATTTTCTTCATTTCCCTAATCAAAATGAATACAACCATGTCAAAATTGTTCACATTTTTCTAGTAAAACAAAACACTCCCCAGCAAATAGTTTTGCAACTTACAGCATTTCCGTTGGCTGGTGCATCACCTTTGCCATTTTCAGGCTCTACCTCTTGAGTTTTCTTCAAGTCCTTAGAAGAAAAATAGAAACATCAATCTTCCTTCACCATATGATGCGTTAAAGTGGGGGGGGGGGGAGGGAACTACGGTTCAATACTTCGGTCTTGAAGTTTGACTCTTCAAACCTCTAAACATACCGTGTACCAGCTACAAGCAGTAAGCCTCGTCCGTCAGTTCACAATTTTAAACAAAAGTGTCGACTAACTTGTCTAATCAAACGGACATCAAAATTGGTTTCTCTGCCAGTATTTATTTATTGGCTGGCCCAACAATCGGCACCGCCCAATCCAGTGCTATCGCGAGGTATCCCCGCCCGTCCCGTCCCCATTAAATCTAGGTTGCTTGAAGCCACGGGGCATTTTGGGAATGGTAGTCACAGTGTGTTGCTGCCTTATTGTTTAGTAACCCCACGGAGGGAGATAGAGGACTACAAACTCTCAGCGTGCTCCGCTTGCACCACCTACACGCATCAATTGCCAGAAATAGCACACATCCACCTTTCTTTAAACGTTTTTTTTCTCCGCCATCTCAACAGCTTCACCTCGGAGTCGCTCAAGCGCAACAGATCCACACATTAGTTCGCTTTTCATGCACGTTAAGAGTTGTATTCCCGATCAACGATTTAGAAATACATGGTATGCATCCACGTACAAAAGACACCCAACGCGCGTTAGAAGTAGGCTGCAAAAATTCATCTGGACAAAGCTGGAAATGTTTATCCCATCCAATAAAAACTACGCTTTTAAAAAAGTATACCTGGTACACTAACATTTTTAGTCGATAAAAAGTAACTTCGAAGAACATTTTTTGCCAAATTTTTCCCGATTAGAAAGATTACTAAATTTGTCGCCACCTTCTCACTTTGCACCCTGCGATCTGATCGCTCCTGACTCAACTTGGTGAAATTGTTTGCTAATCTTTATCTATTAATCCGGCCATCGCTGGCATCATCCCAGGGACCACCTTTTCACCAACGACAGTCTTTTCTCCCCGAAAGATCAATTATGAGATCAAAGTGATTTGTCCGCCTGCATTTAAGGAGCAGGCACATAATCGGCTAAATGACACATAAAATTACACAAGATCCAAAAATAAAGGCAGCCAAGGTCAGTCACCTCTTAACTAGTCGACCGGTGACTACAGTCTCCGTCCCCGAAAGCACGATGTAACCGGTTTCAGAGACGGAAGTAAAGCTCCGGCTCCCACGCTCCAAACCGACTATTTTCCTCAGACAAATGTCAAGTACAAAGAGTCAAAAATTCTTCATACCACTTTAAGCCAACACCTATTGTGCGGCTAAACCTGCCCCACAAACCAGCTTCTGCAGAATAAACTAGACAGATTGGGTCTCTTTTTTGATGCGGGGGGTGGGGGGGGGGGGGTGCTGGAAGAGAAGGGAGAATTTTTTTTTAATAATGGAATTTGAAACCTCAAGGCTTACCCTAATCCCTTCGTTAATTTACAGCACGGTGCAACGTCCACCCTTTTCAAAAATGGATATGTGTGTTTAACATTACATCTTCATTTGAGGAAAGCTACAGGATCGAATCCGATCGATATATTTGCTCACCATATCGCGAAAACTACGAGAAATGTTAAAGTCAACAATTCGCATCTGATCTTACGTAAACGTTATGTGAAGTAACTGTTTAGCCAAGTCACAGGGGTTTATTTTTGCTCCGATACATTTTAATGCTGATCAAGTGGATGCGCCGTTAGTGAAGTCAGGGGCAGTGTTGATACCCGGATAGCGCGCTTTCCACAACATCTAAACACAACCAACAACAATGTCCAACTTCAGACTGTGCTCTGTCAACAGACCGAGGACTTGAAAGAGGAAGGTTGCCAGTGGCGGGAAATCAGGTTATTTAACAGAAATCTGAACACAAACAAGAGAAGCTGGATGTAAAGTGCGCGCTGGGAGCCGAGCTGCAGCCTCTCGAACTGCGTGCCCCTTTGATGTTGCTACAATGCAATCCAACTGTATCCGAACAGACACAACGAGATGACACAGCTACCGACCAGAAGAACCTGTGCGCTTAGAACAGAAAAGGCGCGATCGACTTCTGTAGGATGATTTATCACCAAATTCACGAGAGGGAATGGATCAATCCCCGCAACGCACCCGATTTAGGAATAATAAGACAACTCTCCGCTAACAGCTTATGAAACTCGACTTTCATCACTTAACATCCACAGACCACCGAACTACGCTCCCATTCCGAGACGAAATGCAGAAGTTTCTGTACAACAGCATTTCGCCTTCAAAAGAAAAGCGCAGCTTGTCCTACAAGCACCGTCCTGTGAAACCAAACGCCAACTTTCACAAGTATCTGGCACATTCAGCACTTCGCAGACTTCAGAATTCACATTTTTTTTTAAAAAGGTACACTTCCATTTAAAGTTTTTTTTTCAGAGTGGGTTTCGATTTCTGACATCAATCACATCTCAGATATGCCGTCTTAGCACAAAGAGCCTGTGCTGGTTCCTTTCACCTGTATCAACATGACTTCTGCTGCATTTTGTTACTTTTACCTCTCCATCAAACTGAGTGTTTTTAAGAAGGAGCGCACGGTTACCTTCGGGACTCGCTCGACACTTATTTCTACTTTGCTCTCTGACATTGTTGTCGGTGACGATCGCGTGCTTAAAAGTAAGAAGAGTTTACGAGCGAAAGAGGTGGTGGTGGTGGCGGCTGCTGCTGGCACACGGACTGAGCTGCTCCGAGCTGGAACTGCTGCTCCTGTTGCCGAGGCTGCAAACAATGCAAATATGGCTCGAGCCGAGAATGAAGGGCTCGCCGCGGCGGCTCGCGCATTTACAGAGAGCTCGCGTCACATCTCCCGGTTTAAAGTCACGTGACTCCTACACGGCCATGCTATTGGACAAACGGTCGAAAGCTTGTATGATCGTTGGTCGATTATAAACTCAAAGACAATTCTAATTACGTAACTTTGTTTCTATTATTCCACCAAGCAGTTATCTTGGTGTAAAAAAAAGTAAAGACAAATAAAAACATGAAATTCACTTTAATCTGTCTGTTTGGATTCGGATGGATGGTATTGTGGCTAAACGCCTCCATTTGGGTGTCGGCACGATGTGATTGGTTGATTATTCTGGTGGGGAGGCAGGGTCATATGAGGTTCCGCCTTCTCTTCGCTGATTGGTTGATTGTGTTATTGCTTATTAATTAGACGCCTATTTGACGTAACCAGTTTGTGATTAGTGGAGAAGACGTCCATCAAATGGCATCATGGGCATTGGCAGCTGGGTGGTGGTAAATCGCAACACACGGACGACCTTGTGGTTCTTTGAGGGATTGTTGCTGGTTTACCTTCCGCGTAGCGCTGGCTGCCAGGATCTGATGAAAATTAGCTGCTGAAAGGAGGATTGTTGTCCAATCGTGCTCAGTACAACGGAAATGGCAGTTTTTGTTGCACTCCATTGATGGGCCAGATGTGTATGTCTTTGAAATAATTAATCCAATGAGCGCGCTCCGATTGTCAGGGGAGCAATTGTCTTACAACTTGTAACTGCACGGGAGAAGTGGATTTTTCTCCAGCTTCTACTTCCAAGTATTTATTACTATACAGCTGAACAACAGAATACTGAAGATGTATGTAATTAAAGTCAGAGCTTTTTAAAATATTCTTTACAACTAAAAATGGAGAGCTCAACTTTAAAGCATTGAAAGTACTGAAGTTACTCTAATCCTCTTTTTAAACCCTTTTCCCCTGGCCCCTCCACCCTCACCAACAAGTGCGAGGAGCTCCTGAACTAAGATTGATACCTACAATTCCGCAACGTCTGTTTCATCCCTCTTTTCCCCCTGCTCTCCCTGAACATGCAAATTTTTCTAGTATCTCTCCGAAGTTCCTGCATATTTTGTTTGAATCTCTCCAATCCGATCTCTGCCCCTACCACGTTACCAAAACAGCACTTATCAATGTCACAAATGACACCCTAAGTGATTGTGATAATGGTAACCAATCCCTCCTTGTCCTACCCGGCCTCTCCGCAGTTTATTACATGGTTGGCCAGATTATCCTCCAATACCTCTCTATTGTTGTCCAGCTGGTTGGGACTGCACTCACCTGGTTCCATTCTTATCCATCCAGTTGTAGCCAGAGAATTGCTTGCAAAGACTTCTCTTCCTGCTCCTGCAATGTTACCTCTCATGGCCCCCAAGGATCTATCCTTGGCCCCCTTTCTATTTCTCATCTACATGCAGCCCCTTGGCAACATCATTGGAAACCACAACCTCACTTTCCCCATGTACACTGGCAAACCCAGCTCTACTGCATCACCACCACCCCTCTCAACCCCACAACTGTCTCTAAATTGTAACATTGCTTGTTCGACATCCAGTACTGGATGTGCAGAAATTTCCTCCCACTAAATATTGGGAAGACCGAAGCCATTGTCTTCGGTCCCCACCACAAACTCCATTCCCGAGCCAGCGACTCCATGCCTCTCCCTGGCAACCGAGGCTGAAGCAGATTGTTCGTAATCTTGGTGTCATATTTGACCCTGTGATGAGCTTCTGACCACATAGCTGTGCCATCACTAAGAATGTTTATTTCCATCTCCATAACATCTCCCATTTCAACCTTTGCCAAAGCTCATCTGCTGCTGAAACCTTCATCCATGCTTTACCTTTACATCTGACTATTCAATACACTCCTGGTTGGACTTCCATTTCCTACCTTCCATAAACTTGATGTTATCTAAAATGCTGCTCCCTGTGTCCTAATTCACCATCACCCCTGTGTCTGCAGTCTTACATTGACCTCCCAGTTAAGCAATGACAAAATTTTAAAATACTGGTCCTTGTTTTCAAATCCCTCCATGGCCCCCATCCCCCAACTCTGTAATGTTCTCCACCCCTACAAAGTTCTGAGATATTTGTGTTCCTCCAATTCTGGCCTCTTGGGCATCCCGATTTTAATCACTCCTCCATTGGAAGCTATGCCTTTACTTGCCAAGTTCTGGAATTCACTCCCTAAAACTCTCCACATTTCTTTCCTCTTTTAAGACTCTCCTTCAAATCTACCTCTTTGGCCAAGCTTTTGGTCATCTGCCCTAATAACTCCTGATGTGGCTCAGTGTCAAGATTTCTTTGATAAAGATCCTGAGAAGCACCTTGGGATGTTTTACTACATTAAAAGGTGCAATATAATACAAATTGTTGTTGTTCGTGAGACCAACCTTCTGCTCGCTCGACCCTATGCACACTAAATTGCTACCCACACACTTTCCATCCCTGGCCCCCATGCTACCTGCCAGTGTAACTGGCAATGTTCCCTCTAAGCTGTGCAGCCGAACACCAATTCAAAAGTGCCTGCACAGGCATTTAAGTCAGTTCCTCTAAATTAACGCTTGTGTGCAGCCACTTAATAAAGTTTAAAGGAGGTGCCCACTTAAAGAAATCACCTGCACACTCAAAAAAATTGGAGAGAACATTGGTAACCACTTTCCTCTCCTATGGTCCCTCTCAAATCTGCCATAATCATCCCCCTCAAATGACCCACACAGGACCCTACAGTTCTTGCAAACTACCACCCCATCTCCAACCTCCGTTTTCTCTGAAGCCCTCGAATAACATTGAATCATTTACGGCATTCAGCCCATCGACTCCATGCCGGCTCTTCATGGAGCAATCCAATCAGTCCCACTCCCCCTCTTGATCCCCATAGTCCTGAAAGTTTATTTCCTTCAAGTGGCCATCCAATTTCATTTGAAGTCATTGATTGTCTCCGCTTCCACCACCCTTGCGCATTTCAAATCTATGCCCACCTTTTCCACAACTCCATTTTTGAACCTCTCCAATCAGGTTTCCACACAAATGACATCCTATAGGACTGTGAGCATGATGCAATGTCATTCCCTATCCTTCCTGAACTGATTGCACCCATTAACATGGTTGAATACACTATCCTCCACTCACCTTGTTTCATTCTTATCTATCTAGTTGTAGCCAGATAATCTCCTGCATGGATCCTCTTCCTGCTCTCACATCGTTACCTCTGGAGTGCTCCAAGGATCCATCCTTTGCCCTCCCTATATCTCATCTGCATGCTGCCTGTCAGTACCATTAATGGCAAACATGTCAGATTTCACAAGTATGTTAATAAAATCCAGCTCTATCTCAGCACTATCTCTCCTAACCCCTCCACTGCCTATTATTTGTCACACTGCTTGTATGCTATCCAGTATTGGATGAGTAGCAATTTCCTCCAATTAAATATTGGGAAGGAAAAAGCCACTGTCTTTGTCTCCTGTAAACATGAGCTCATGCAAAAACTCTGCCACATGTATCCTAACTCACACCAGGTCCTGTTCTCTCATCACCCTGCCTCACTGACCTACACTGGCATCCGGTCCAGCAACACCTCACATTTAAATCCCTCCATGGCCTCGCCCCTCCCTATCTCTGTAACTTCCTCCAGCCATACAAACTGCAAAGAACTCTGCGCTCCTCTTTTTCTGGACTTTAGTGCAACCCCAATTTCATTCACCCCCACATTTGCCGGCCGTGCCTTTAACTGCCTAGGCCTGTAGCACTGGAATTCCCTGCCTAAATCTCACTGCCTCTCTATCTCTCCTCGTTTAAGGCAATCCTTGAAAGCAACCATTTTGTCTAGGCTTTTGGTCACCTGTCCTAATATCTCCTTAGCTGGTTTGGTGTCAAATTCGGTTTAACAATGCTCCTGGAAAGTGCCTGGGGGCGTTTTACTATGTTAAAGCCACTGTATAAATGCAAGTTGTTGTTTGGTGAATAGTTATTACTCAAACAGATTCTAGGATATTAGGTCACTGGGAGCAAGGCTGAGGAGTCTGGGAAAATTAGTGAAGGGAGATATTCCTTGAGCATCTTCCATCATTGGTCTAGATCAAGATTAATCTGTACCGCAACTCCATTGACCTGTCTTGGAACCATATCCAGGAATACCTATAGAATCATAGAGTCATTGAAATTTACAACACAGAAGGAAGCCATTCAGCCCATCATGTCCCTGCTGGCCAACAAGAAGTGATCCAGCCTCATCCCATTTTCCAGCTCTTGGCCTGTAGCCTTGTAGGTTGTGGCACTTCAAATACTTTCTCTGAGTCCATATAGATAATATCAATGCACTTTCTAGAAGCATTGGAGATGGTCCTGAGATGAGAATGCACTGGTAAAACAGTCCAGCGAGATGTGAACTGCCAGTGGGGGGTTAGTGATGGTGCAGGTATATGGAGTTCCAGGGTAGAGCAGGACTTTGGACCATTAGTGGGAGAAGAGTTTGACAGTATTAGATTCGATCAGGGTCTAGCAGTCTTTTGTGGGTGTGAGATAGATACATTTTGGGTCTGCAAAAAATAGTCTCTTGGGCTGAGCATTAATGGTCCCTCCCTTGCATCTTCTACAATCTGAAAAGCCCTCTTACTATGTCATATATATTTAAAGTACAGTGTTACGACCTAGTGAAAAGGGGTCAAGGGGTTCCCTCTCAGCCTTTGCCTGGTTTAACTGTAACAGGGTTTAATTTTAAACCATAGTGTTTTTAGCCCCCCCCCACCCCCACTTAGTGAATTCTTGTTCACTGCTCCAATTGTAAGGCAAAGAAATCAAACTAGTTTCCTTAGATTTAAACAAGAAAGATGGAAGTTTACTAATCTTAAACTCTAATCCAGTTAACGACTACGAATATGCGATGCGACCGTGCTAGCATGCATACGCGATAAACACACATGCAGATAGAGACAGAAAAAGTAGAAGGAATAAAGGGGAAATGTCTGAGGCAATATCTGGTAGTAAAAGTCTTTTAAGTTCAATGTGGAGTCTTTGGTTGCCAGTAGGACTTGCAATTCATTGGGGCCCAGTTCACGCTTCAACTTGTTCTGTTGAAGGAGTCTTTTCTCTCTCTCTCTCTCTCTCTCTCTCGGTTTACGTATTGTCTGTGAGTCCAGTGGCTTGAGAGAAAGCAAAAGAGAGAGAGAGGCTTCCTTGTTCCAGCTTCAGTTGCACACTGCCTTGTGTTCCATTCTCTGTGGCACAATTTTTAAAAACCCAGGTTTCCCAGCAGGTTAGTCATGTGACTAACTCCTTATTTGGGAACAGTCTCTCCTCCTAGGTTTGCGGATTGTATTACCTTAGCAGTCTCTGGAATGCGCTTCCTTACACCTTCAATATCTGGTAATTAAAATCCATTTGGGTTAATTGGAGCAGGGAATAGTCCTTTGTCTCCACAAGCAGCATCTCTTACTATGCAAATGTCCTTCCAACCCAGTGTCTGGTGATCTTCAAACAAGTCATTTCTTCACTCCAGCAACAGTTTATAATCATCTGACCTGAAACGTTAACTTTGCTTCTCTCTCCACAGATATGCCAGACTTGCTGAGTATTTCCAGCATTTCTTGTTTTTATTTCAGATTTCTAGCATCTGCAGTATTTTGCTTTTAGTTTAAAATCAGTGTTCATATGACAAAATTAATATGCCTCATTCTTGGCAGGTGGTGTCTGCATGACACCTCCACCCCCAGCAGAATGAAGTGCGATTTTTTAAAAGAGAAGATAAGGACAGGAAACGCACATGCATCTCTAACCTTCATTCAGAACCCTAACAAATGTTACAACCTGTCTTTTCTTTTTGGCAGTGCTGCTTTAAACGGCCCTTTCTGACATCCCAATAAACATGTGGTTTTGGCGGAAGCTTTTTTTCAGTTTGCACATTTCCATGACTGCCAAAGTTCTTTGTTCTTGTTGAGGTCTGCAGAGGGAGGGTTCGGTTTAATAGCCCTAGGTTGGAGTTCTGCTCAGGGGTGGTGGCAGTGGGCGGTTCCACCCTGAACTCTCTTGCAGTGCTTTGATGAGTCATGCAAGGGCTTTTCACCTCGGGATGGCTGGTTCCCTTTTTGCTTGACTGTGGGGGAGAATTCTTTGCTAATCTTCCCTTTGACCTCTGGGACACTCCTGCTTGCAGGTAAATGTCCAGATTCTACTGCACTCCCCTCCAGCACTTCGACTAGGTGAGGCATCACCTTCACGGTTTTTCTGCCCTCTTGAGGACTTTCTTTGATTCTGCTGGTGTCTGTAAATGCTGTAAGCAACTCTGGTGGGGTGCTTCTAGTGTCTGCATTTACAGAAGAGGATGTGGGAGCTAATTTTTCAAACATTTCAGAGTTGGCTGACCAGACAGTAGGGGTTTTCATGTGGGATTATTCTTGGATTTCCTTTAGCCTGGCCTCTTGGTCCCTTTTTCCCTGTTCCTTTCTATTGCCAGTCTTGTGCCTGGCTGTCCCCTTTTGTTCTCTGCAGGATCCCTTACAGCTCACCAGCCCTCTGCTGGAGGGTCCTTCAAACACTGATACAGGACTAAGGGGTGCAGATTTTACTGTAGGTTGGGGGTTCGCTTCAACCTGACACATGTGGCAACTCCTACTCCACCACATCTTTGTGGAGTTTTGGCCAGTCAAACTGCTGTCTTATGTGGGCTTTGGTTTATTGTATCCCAACCTGTACAGCCACTGCAATCTCATGGGCCCTTCTTACTATTTCTCTCTGGTACCTCTGTGGCACCACTAACTGGTGAACCACTGTCCACTCCTTGCTCTCAGGTCTGTGAGGAGAACTCCATTTCCTCATCGGTACCTCATTCTTTAAATAGTAGCAATCAGGGACTCCCTCTGCTTCAATTTCTGACTGGGCAGCCTGTACTAACTCTCTCAATACTGGGTCGGCTTGTTGAGCCTCAGCTAGGGAAGACTTATTTATCTCATTGCCTGGGTCTTCTAACTTTCCAAAGAAAGTCTCGGACAGACAGACTTCATGGACAGCTGCCTGCAGTGCCAATTCAATTTCCGCTGGGGGAACTGGTTTGATCATGGCCTGATTCATTACACATTCAGGGATACTGCAGGAGACCATCTCCTGCCTGTGCCCTGTTTCTCTGACCTCTTTCATGCTTGGGGAAGCTACCAACTTCGTCCCCACCAGATCATTACCTAGGAGCAGGTCAACCCTGTCCACATGCAAACTAGGGACACTCCCTACGGTCACCCGTCTCAAAACTAGATCGCACTCCAAGTGCACCCGGTGTAAAGGGGCAGGCATACTCTGCCCTCCAATACCATTCACCACCATTCTGGTATTTACTGCACACTCTGGGGGAAAGGTCAGGCCTTTTACGGTAAAAGGGATCTAGTGGCCCCTGTGTCCCTGAGAATTACTATGGGCTTGCTGGCCCCACTCGAGGGGTATGGGGTTGCTCTCCCTTCAGACACAAAACCCTGATAACCTTCATGAATCCTATTAAATTTTCCTGCACTTGCAGCGGTAGACTTTCTGGGTCTCACTCTTACTACAGTTGAAGTCACAGCCTGTTCAGCTGCGCTTTCCATCAGGATCTCTTCTTTACTGTGCGGGTGTGCCCTGATTAACTCTACAGGTTCTCCTTTTTGTTTCCAGCAGTCAGCTCTTAAATGCTTTATTACAATGGAAGCACACAGGTCTCCAGGTCTCACTTCTACTTATAGCACCTTCCTTTTTGGCTGGAGGAGGGCACCCTGTGTCTCCTGCTTTTCTTTCCTCCCAGGACTGCTTGGGCTTCTATCACCTTCCCACTCTTTGTCCTTTTCGGATTTGTGGGGGTGATTAGGAAAAGTTCTCCCCTTGGAAACAGACTTATAAATGAGAGCAAACTCATTGACCAGGACTGCTGCCTGCCAGACTCTATGAGCCTTCTGCTCTTCGACATGCGTTTTTATGGAGAGTGGGAGAGAGTTTTTAAATTCCTCTAGCCAAATTACTTTTCTGAGTTTTTCATAGCTGAGCTGCACTTTAAGAGCCCTCAGCCACTGGTCAAAGGCCAGCTGTTTATTTCTCTTAAACTCCAGGTTGATCAGCTTGCCTCTTGAGGGTTCAAAACGTGTGGCGATAGGCTTCTGGTACTAACTCATACGCCCCGAGGATAGCATTTTTTGTCAGTTCATAATTTGGTGAACCCTCATTTGGCAACATGGAGTAAATCTCATGGGCTTTTCCTACTAATTTACTCTGTAACAGCAGATTCCAAGCCTCAACTGGCCTCTTTAACTGCCTTGCCAGTTTTTCAAAAGTCTCAAAAAACGCTTCCATGTCTCCCTCATTGAATTTTGGTATCAGTTGGGAAAACTTTAACAATTTTGTACCCAGCCCTGAATTACACTCCTTCATATTGGCCATGCTTTCACTGGGGTTACTCTGTCACCTCCTCGTTAACTGAAGCTGCTTCAGCTCTCTCTCTTCACATTCTTTTTGGAAGGTTCTTTCTCTTTCTCTCTCTCCTGTCTCTTTTTCTTCACATTCCTTCTGGAAGTCTGTTTCTTTCTCTCCTGTCTCTGTCTTTCTTTCTCCTGTCTCTCTCTTTCTTTCTCCTCTAATTCAAGTTTCCTCTATTCCAATTGTAGCCTTGCTAGCAATACCCTGTCAGGGTCTACTTCTATCCCTGCTTCTGCTTCTTCAGACTCAAGGGAAAAATGGTTGGCCACTAGTCTTAGGAGTTCAGACCTCCTAGCCTTGCCATGTACAGTGATCCCACACTGCTCAGCCATTTTCCTCAACTCCTCCATATACAGTGCTTTTAACTGATTCACAAGTTACTTCAAATATAATTAGCTACTAGCTGTAGTCACAGACATGTTAGTATTCTAGCACACAAAACCACAAGAAAACCTGTATTGAAATCTTTTCTCTTTTGTTTGGGAACAATTTGACTTCCCACTTCCAATTTCTCGTTTGTCTTTGGGTCGAATCCAGGATGCTGGCCCCCAAATTTCTGTTATGACCAGGTGAGAAGGGGTCTAGGGGCTCCCTCTCAGCCTTTGCCTGGTTTAACCGTAACAGGGTTTAATTTTAAAACACCATGTTTTTATCTCCCCCTTAGTGAATCCTTGTTCACTGTTCCAATTGTAAGGCAAAGAAATCAAGCAGGTTTCCTTAGATTTAAACTAGAAAGGTGGAAGTTTATTAATCTTAAACTCTAATCCGGTTAATGACTACGAGTATGCGACGCGACCACGATAGCATGCATATGCGATAAACACACATGCAGATAGAGACAGAAAAAGTAGAAGGCATAAAGGGAAAAAGTTTGTGGCAATATCTGGTAGTTACAGTCTTTTAAATTCAATGTGGAGTCTTTAGTTGCCGGTAAGTCTTGTAATTCGTTGGGGCCCAGTTCACGCTTCAACTTGTTCCGAAGTAGGAGTCTTTTCTCTCTTGTGGTTTACGTGTCTTCCGTGGGTCCGGTGGCTTGGGAGAAAGCAAGACAGATAGAGAGAGGCTTCCTTGTTCCAGCTTCAGTTGCACACTGCCTTCTGTTCCATTCTCTGTGGCACAATTCAAAAAACCCTAGGTTGCCCAGCAGATTAGTCATGTGACTAACTCCTTATTTGGAACAGTCTCTCCTGCAGGTTTTGTGGATTGTATCACCTTAGCAGTCTCTGGAATGCACTTCCTTACACCTTCAATATCTGGTGATCAAAATCCATTTGGGTTAATTGGAGCAGGGAATAGTCCTTTGTCTCTACAAGCAGCGTCTCTTAGTGTGTAAATGTCCTTCCAGCCCAGTGTCTGGTGATCTTCAAACAAGTAATTTCTTCACTCCAGCAACATTTTAAAATCAATGTTCATATGACAGAATTAATATGCCTCATTCTTGGCAAGTGGGGGTCTGCATGACAACAATGACATGGGAATTGTAATAATAAGATCCTTCATTGTGTGAAATGAACACTGATCTTGCTAGTGCTACCCCAAGCAATCTTCTTTTAGAAGGCAGATTGAAAAGCACTCTATAAAGACAGAGCCTGAGTGTAAACCTAAAAAAGGTTATTTTACATGAGGTACATGAATTAAAAAATACTGTCTTTTAGAAAAATAAATTCATCTCCTACTGCTTCTGGTCGCATGATAATAACAAACAGTGCATCTCTGGTACCATTCTGGGCAGAAACCTCCTAACAAGTGAGCAATCATTGTACTATCTGACACACATTTTAGAAAGCAAGATGTCACTGCTCTCTCACTGTTCCAAACTCAATTTGCTGATCTTTTCCAGAGAGCGAGAGAAAGGCAAAGGCTGACCTCATACCTCTTGCTCAGCAATCTGCATTGATGATTGCTCTGCAATTTGCTTATCAAAGCTACCACCTTGAGTAAAAAGCCCTGCTCCTTGGTTTGAGAGCTATATTAACTGCAATGTCTGTTTATCTAAGTTAAGAGTGTGCTCAATGGCTTCAATTATTTCAAAACCTATGTGATCTGGGTGAGAACATGCAGCTTTGATGGCTCATTGATTTGGTATTTTAAGTAATGTGTCCTGCACAACTTTCCATACAGCTTGTGCTTCTGAGGAACTTATCCCTTTGTGAACTGAATCTTACTTCATAACAACATAATATAAATTAAACCGAATTCTCTACCAAGCCAAAAGAGGTACCTGTCTCAAAATGTTACAAGGACCCAGAAACTTCTCTTGCCCCATCAAGTGTTACTCTACTACACATCAGCCTCCTTCTCCTCCTTTCTGACTACAACTCATTTTGCATCCTCAGGTATTTCCCCACTACATTCTCTGTCTTTACACTCCTGCCTAATAGCACTTAAGAGTAAATGTTCTGCTTCTTTGCTCCCAATGCATGCTATCATGGCATATAGAAAATTTTGCACAGCTCCTTCCTATAACATGTAGATGGAAAATCGTTGGCTGCGGATGCACAATTTGCCAACATGTGCTCTTGGTATGAGCACTAAAGTGACTTTTACTGGTATTAATTCTCAGATGTGGGCATCACTGGTAAATCCAACATTTATTACCCATTCCTGGTTATCCTTGGCAAGATGGTGGTGCTGCTTCTTCTAGAACCATTGCAATCCATATGGTGAAAATGCTCCCACAATGCTGTTATTTAGGAAGTTCTAGAACTTTGATCCAGCGACAATACAGGAAAGGCAATACATGTCCAAGTCAGGACGGTGTGTGACTTCAAGAGGAACCTGGAGGCTCAAGTGTTCCCATGACCCTCTTTTCCTTGGTTTTCCAGATGTTAGAAGTTTAAAGTTTGGGAGGGGCTACCGAAGAAGCCTTAGCGAGTTGCTGCAGTGCATCGTGCAGATAGTACATTGTTACAGCCACGTGGTGCAGAGGAGGGGGGTCCCCACTGTTCAACTCACAACTGACTGCAGCAATTGTTTTTGTTATTTGGGTTTTACCCCTTTGTCGAATTTTATTTGTCAAATAAACAGAAAGTGACAAGTTTTCTTGTAGGTTTAAAACAGAAGATTAATTATTTATTGAGCAATATTAATTCCCGAAATTGTCGCAACTGCGCCCACACACACAAGAAGAGGTAGAGAAAGAGATAAAGGGTTTGCAGTGTGGTAAGTTTTTGGAGTTCACGGTAACCTGTTGAATTTTTTCGGAGATCAATTTCCCCTTTAAAGTTGCACGCCTGGGTTTTGTAGATTTATTTGGTAGCTAGATCTTCAATCTAGAGATGGGAGATCACTTCCAGTTCTCTGCTTCACCAGTTGAAGTGTAGAATTCACAGCAGGGAACCTCCTCTGGCTTTTGCTGGATTTCTCCTGGCTCTCAGCTGGACAGGCTGATGTTTATCCTGGGTCTCTTCTCTCTATCTCCAGAAAGCTACTTTTTAAGCTAAGAGTCTCTCACATGTTGCCTCTGTTGGGAAACATAGATCTTCCTCCCTGTGGTGTCTGACAATGTCCGAGGATCTGGATACTTCACACCTTCTTTGTTTCAGAAGAACCCCTTCCATTCAAAAATGTCTCCTGATGGATTCAGGCTGGGTATAATTGACACCTCTTAGCTTAGAATGTATTATTTTGTTCTTACCAGATTGTAAGACAGTTTGAATATACAGGGCCAGGTCTTTTGACCTTTAGCGGCTATTTTTTCCAGCACATTGTCCACTTTTAAAGGAAAAGTTGATATTTATAACTCTTTAGTTGGGGTTCTTATATTTTCAATTGCTGCACTTCACATGAGCGTAACAACGTGCTACAGCCACTTTATATCAGTGATGGAGGAGTAGATATTTAGGCTAGTTAATGAAATGCAGATCAATTGGAGATGCTTTGTTCTGGATAGTGTTGAGCTTCTTAAATGTTGTTGCAGCTTCGCCGATCCAGGCAAATAGAGAGTATTCAATCACCTTCATGATCTGTGCCTTGTAGGTGTAGCTGCTTTGGAGGGTCAGGAGGTGAGCCACTTGCCATAGAATATCCAACCCCTGAATTGCTTCAATATTATATTAGGCCATTCAGGCCAACTACCAAATTTTATGAGTTTGTACCATACAACGTCCATAACATGAGTATTGCTCATAATAATTTAATGCATCAGAATCCTCAGGATATTGCCTGCTCAAGCAGGCCTCTTAAAAGGACAAGATGAGTTTTTGGTGGGCAATTGCATTTTCCTGTACACTTGCCTGCATTTTGCTCCACAAATTAGTTTCTTAACATTGTTCCCCCGTCAATATGTTTCTTCATTACTCCTGGCTCCTGCTGGTTTTGCCCATCATTTTCCAATCCTCTTTGTTTACAGGCATGGTGCCAGAGGACTGGAGGATTGCTAAGGTTGCATGATTGTACCTTTGTTTAAAAAGGGAGAAAGTGATAGACCAAGTAATTAGAGGCCAGCCCAACCTCGGTGGTGGGCAAATTATTGGAAAAAATTCTGAGAGACAGTATAAATCGTCACTTAGAAAGGCACAAGTTAATCAAGGACAGTCAACATGGATTTGTTAAGGGAAGGTCTTGTCTAACTAATTTGTTTGAATTTTTTGAGAGGGGAATAAGGTGTGTCAATGAGGGTAGTACATTTGATGTGGTCTACTTGGATTTTAGCAAGGCTTTTGACAAGATTCTACGTGGTAGACTGGTCAAGAAAGTAAAAGTCCATGGGATCCAAGGGAAAGTGGTAAATTGGATCCAAAATTGGCTCAGTGGCAGAAAGCGGAGCATTTTTTGTGACTGGAATGCTGTTTCCAGTAGGGTTCCGCCAGGCTCAGTACTAGGTTCCTTGCTTTTCGTACTATATCAATAATTTAGGCATAAGTGTAAGGGTTGTGATTAAGAAATTTGCAGGTGATATAAAAGAAATGGCTATGTGGCTGATAGTGAAGAAGAAAGCTATCTTCCTCTCCTTCTTAGGCAATCCCTGGGGCTTGAGGATGACTTGCTTCCGCTCCGGTTCGATGGGTCCTGAGATGGTTGATAAGACCAACGCGTGATCTGCAGACTCTGCCACATGAGGGGCAGGTGGTGCTTGAAGGGTCTGGTAGATGAGTAGTTTAGAGGTTTGTGCGCTCCCTTCAAAACCTCAACTTCACCTCCACATGTTCCTGACAAAGTCCCTCAAGGTGTATGATGCCTTCCTGAATGAGCTTTCTCCATCTAGGATGGTCACGAGCCAGGGACTCCCACAAGTCGACGAGGATGTTTGATCTCTTCAGGGATGCTTTGAGGACATCACTAAAGCATTTCTACTGTCCTCCTGGGAGTCTCCTGCGGCAACCAAGTTCTGAGATGAATAGCTGCTTCGGGAGTCTGGTGTCATGGCAACACCCGCAGTCCAAACCTACTCAACTATGTCATCATGGGAGCAGGGGACCACCGAGGTGTCCACATCACCAGCAGCGTGGCAGGTATCAATGGCTGCTGGACCAACCACTGCCTCATCCAATCTACCATCTCCAGCCTAGCCCACAAGCAGCGGAAGCATCAAAAGCAATGTTGCAGGAAAATTGGCATTGAAGGCTTCTGTGTTGTGCTGTGTTCTTAAGTCTTCATTAAATGATGACCACAGGCTTTATATTCAGATTCAAGACAAACACTATTTATTGTCATACTTATCTACATTGCATAATCTCTGGTCCAGGTCTTTTCACCACTCATGTATGTGTGTGTTCTCTGTAGACCATGTGCACAGTGTCTCTCAAAATGGTGTCTCCTTATATATGACTGATGATGTCATCAGTTGCAGCAGGGGCCTGGTCTCTTAACGGTATGGTTTCTTAAAGGTGAAGTTATCATTGCACTACATTACAAAGGCCTCAGAGATCCTGCTAAGGTGGCCCTTCTCAGTCAGCGACTTACCGCCAACCTCCAACCACCAGGACCGCTGTGTGCCATTAGTGTCTGGTTGACCCCAAAGGCCACCATAGCAAGCACCTGCAAATAGGTCCTTGGTTTCTCCACCAGGAAGCATTGTGACTGGTTTGACAAGAACGACCAAGTAATACAGGACCTAATCGAGCGCAAGCACAAAGCCTTTGCAGACTGGAAACTTCACCACATATCCAAGGTAAAGTAACAATCCTACAGGCTCCTGAAGGCAGTGGTGCAGCATAAAACTCAGGACATAAAAAAACTAATGGTGGGTAGAGAAAGCGTGAGAGATCCAGCAACTTTCAGACAACAACGACATGCACGGTTTCTTCAGCGCTGTCAAGACAGATCTATTACCCCAGCACTCAAGGGCCCAACCTGCTGAGAGGAAAACATGGAGGAGAACTCATCAAGGACAGGAAGGCAGTCAGTGTTTGCCGGAGGGAACATTTTGAAGAACTCCTCAACTGAGCCTCTGCTTTTGACTTGAACGTCCTTGACTCCACCCCTCAACACCCCATCCAGCTAAGTCTCAGCTCCCAGTCCGAAGCGAGGTTGGAAAAGCCATTCAACAGCTGAAGAACAATAAGGCCGCTGGAGCTGATGGAATCCCTGCTGAAATCCTGAAGAAAGCTCTAGACTGCAGGAAGATAACAATGTAGTGGTCAAGTGAGCAGAAAATTGGCAAATGGATTTCAATCCAGAGAAGTGTGAGGTAATGCATTTGGGGAGGGCAAACAAGGCAAGGGAAAACACAAGAAATAGTAGGATACTGAGAAGTGTAAAGGAACAGAGGGATTTTGGAGTGCATGTTCACAGATCCCTGCAGGCAGCAGGACAGGTAGATAAGGTGGTTAAGAAGACAAACAGGATACTTTCCTTTGTTAATCGAGGAACAGAATATAAGAGCAGGGAAGTTATGCAAGAACTGTATAAAACACGAGTTAGGCTACAATTAGAGTACTGCATATAGTTCTGGTCACCTCATTACAGGAAGGATGTGATTGCAGTAGAGATGGTACAGAGGAGATTTAGAAGCATGTTTCCAGGAATGGGGTATTTTCATTATGAAGAAAGATTGGATAGGCTAGGGTTGTTTTCTTTGGACCAGAGGAGGCTGAGGGGAGATTTAATTGAGGCGTACAAAATTATGAGACGACTAGATGGAGTGGGTAGGAATGACCTATATTCCTTAGCAGAGAGGTCAATAACCTGGGGCATAGACTGGTGGAAGGATTAGAGAAGTTAAGAATATTTTCACCCAGAGGGTGGTGTAGGTCTGGAACTCACTGCTAGAAAGGCTAGTAGAACAGAAACTCTCATCGCATTTAAAAATACTTGTACATGCACTTGACGTGCCATATCCTACAAGGCTACGGACCAAGAACTTGAAAGTGGGATTCGGATGGATAGCTCTTTTTCAGCCAGTTCAGTCATGATGGGCCGAGTTGCCTCCTTTGTGCCATAAATTTCAATGGGCTGGATTTTGTGCAGGAGCCAGGGATCCCGCAGCTCAGCAGTATTGGCAGTGCCACAGGGAGCAGTGGCCACTGCCGATACTGCAGAGGCCTCGAACCCAAGCCCAGCGGTGGAACCCCGGAACAGAGGTAGGTGAGGCGTAGTCGCCAGGGTCAGTCTGGACTGGCCCTGGGGAGAGTGGGAGTTGGGGGGATGTTTGTTCAGTCCGGGGGAGGGCTGTCCTGGGGGAGGGCGGTAAAGTTGTTCCCAGTGGGGATCCTCCGTGGGCCACAAATTGCCCACAGAGGAGGACACCCCACCCAAAGCCTGCAGGGAGGTCCTGTTATGATGGTGCTTCTATATTTTTTGTTAAGTATTCTTTTTTGAGGATTCATGTATTTTTAGAATTATGGACATTGTTTTATTTGGGAAAACTGAAAAGGATTCCATGATTTTTTTTCACTGGGGTCATGGACACTGAGAGGACTTGGTTTGTAAGTAACCCTTACTGGAAGTCACGTGTCTTCAGATAAATACCCAGCAGGGGTTTTTTGACTTGGAGAAGATGTTTACAGAGAAGTGACAGGTCAAGATTTATAGGGGTCAGAAGACTTGATTCTTGAGATATTGGACAGTGTGTTGGAGTATGAACTGTTTTGAAGGAGTCGTAGAAAACCAGCCAAGAGAGCAGTCACCATCTGCACCCTCTTCCATCTCTTTGAGAACGTCCTGAGAATCAAGAGTAAGAAATAGAGAAGTTGATGCTGCATTTCTCCTGCAAAAGCCTTCCAGAAACTCCTGTTGCTGCATTTGTTTTGAAAAACCTGCCAAACTGATCTTCAACATCGCCTGAAAGAACTGCTCTGGAAAGATCCCAGTGACAGCCATCTATGTGTATTTGGAACGCCAAACCAAAAAAAGGGACAACTGACACCTTTCCATATCTTCTCTTTTTTTCTTCAAGAATTAGCAAGTATTTTGCCAAAGTATTCTTTATTGTCTTTTTTTGTAACAGAACTCAAAAAAGAAAATCTTTTTTTTTTCTGGTTAACCTGTGTGTGTTTGTGTGTGTGTGTGTGTATGAGGGGCTAAGGTAAAAATGGAACTTTCATATTTCAATCTCTGTGTTCATACTTTGCTTCGTTACTGGGTAAGTCTTCTTTTATAATAAACTGATAATTTTGTTGTTTATTAAAGAAACCTGGCGGGTGTATTTTATTCTGGGATAAAAATAGAGTTATGATTGACCATATCAGTAGCAAGGTAAACATTTAAATATATGTTGTGACCTGGGGAGAAGTAGAACTAGAAAAAACAGTGCACTCCTCCCACCTCGGTCGTAACAGTCACCTCGTTTTAAAAGGCATCCTCCCTGCGTGGCAGAGCTCCTTCCCCCGCACCCCCCCCTCCTCCCCCTTCCTGGTAAGATCCCAGAGGCGGTTGGAAGAGGCCCTTAATTGGCCTCTGGATGGGAAGACAGTCGTTGGCCTATCCCGCCCCAGGAAGATCGCTGGGCGACGGGGAGGCAATGGGCCCACTGTCCTGCTACTGCCCCCCTTGTTGCGATACTCCGTGTCCTCCCCCCCACCCCCCGCCTCAGAGGTGGGGGGGGGCCATAAAATCCAGCCGTATGATTCTATGACATTCCACCCTCTGAAGGGTTGAATATAGGCATTCTTTTGGGGTTCAAAACTTCTTGTTTAATTGAGATGGAGATAGAAAAATTTGTGATGCACTAGAAAATTCCAGCACAACATCCCCTGGGGACCTTTGGCCACACCTCTTGATACTACAAAACTTATAACAGGACATGTCAGAGGAGATTGGTCTCCAGTGTGACAGCTTCACAAGACAGACTGCCAGAGAGTGCCATCTACTGCACAATGACCAGGGCAGTTTCGCAGTGAGCTTACACACAGTTTGGCAGAGAGCATGGAGGCGTTCAACTCTAGCTCGTGTGAGGTGGTCCAGCATGACATTGAAAAAATGCAATCAGCCATGGAGCAAGTGTCAACACTATGAATACTCCAGTGGGGCCCACAATGATGGTGACAGCTCTTAACAGGTTTGCTGGGAGCTCAGATTGCTGCCATCATGGCTCTGATGTCTAGCATCTCCTTAGCCTTTCAATCCATGAAGGAAAGAATGGATAGGAATGTGGAGAGTATGGATAGATACTTTCTACACTCCTTCATTCTGTTCTCATGCAGACCAGAGGGAGTGTAGAGGTGCAGCCCCATGATAGTGGCATTGGCCTCATGGAAAAGCTCATGTTAGCTCTTTTAGAATGACAGAACACCTGCTCCTCTGCCAACCTCTGACACAGTGCCTTTGTTGGTTCCACACTGCCAGCCAATGACATCACACAGCAGTCTGGCCCTCAAGGCTCAGAGTTGCTCAAGGTCACCCAGCCAAACCATCTCAAGTGCCCTCCATGGATGATCAGCAGCCTTCCACTTCCCAGGCTCCTGCAACAGTCGAACAATCTGGGAGCACAAGAGTAGGTAAATTAGCACAGAGGCTAAGCACTAAGGGATTACACTAAAATGATTTCAATATTAAGAGAAGGAAAAGTTGTTTAATCCGTAATATGCATGTTAAGTAAAGAGGTTCTTTTTGCATTGATGTTGGTCTCTACATTTGCAATTATTAAGAGGGAGACCAATGAATCATAGAATAGTTACAGCACAGAAAGAGGCCACTCGGCCTGTCATATCCATCTGGCTGTCTGTAAGAACAACTCACCTAGTCCCACTCCCCTGCCTTTTCCCCTGTAGCCCTGAAAATTTTTTCTCAACAGGCAATTATCCAGTTCTCTTTGATTGAAACTGCCTCCACCACACTCTCAAGCAGTGCATCCTAACTGTTATGTTGCAGAAAACTTGAAAGGATTATACTGGAGCCGATCTTTACTTAGTCTTACATTTATTTCACTAAGTAAAAGGACTACAAACATGCAACTCTTCACTCAAACCTTCATCCAGTTTCAGTAAGTGTCTCCTTTTATATATACTCAAGGAAGACCCTAATTTACACCATCCACCTGCATATGATTAAACACAATTAACAGATTCCCTTTTTCTTTAAATAAAACTTAGAGTTTAACATGCACAAACATTTCAAAACAAATCAAAATAAATTCCATATTCTATACAAAGCATTACATTGTGAGACACCCCTCCTCTAGGGCCCCTAAATCAATGACTTGTATCTACCCTTTTAATTTTGGAGATTTCCTTTCTCTCCAGCATTTGTTTCAATCCAGCAAGATCAATCTGTAGCCTTTTCTCACACACTTTATGTAGATTGTACATTGTCCCACAAGGAATGATTATCTACCTAAACTTCAATGGGTATAGTATCTTCAGAACGCCACTTGTACAGAATCTCACTTAAATATTTCACAAATAGAATCCCGTATCCACTTCCTCCACAAAAGCCAGTGTTTCCACAGCTAAAGTACTTTTAACAAACCTTTTTATTTTCTTAGCTTCCCAAGATAAAGGACAACATTTCTCATTTTCACCCATCAACTATATTATGAAACCAGCTGCACGCGATACCCATCAGCAAGATTAGCATGTGAAACATCACTAAAAATGGCTAGTTTCATATTCTTTGGGTCACCTAAGGATGGAAACTTAAGTGCGCATTTCTCCAGATTTAATTTTTTAAATGTTTCATTTGTCCTTAAAACATTCTCAACCTTTGGGTGTTTCATCATAGTTCTTAACTCCAACATATCAAAACTAGCATCAGGTCTAGTCTGAATGTACAACCAGTTTAATAGTCAAGCTTCGCAATTGCTCTGTGTCTTTAGCTATATCATCATCTTCCTGTGATGACTGAGCATGATTAACTGGGATGGGAGTAACACTCTCTAAATAGGATTGTTGATTTAAAGTTATTCCAGTCCTACTCTGCTTAATATCTAAACCAATATATTTAAAAGCCTACAGCCTGACTGCCAATCTTAATTTCTACTCTAATCTTATTAATAACATATTTCTCAAACTCTGCAGTACCACCCCAAAAGAAATCATCAACGTGCATCATCTAGATGTCTGAAAGTTTCCCTTTATGATACCAATAAAACATTGTGGGATTTGCTTTTAGTTGAACACAACCAATTTTCAGCAAAACAAATTTCACTGAGAAATACCATACCCTGGAAGCATCATTAAGCCATAGATGCATTTGTTTAGTTTCCATAGTTTCCCTTCTGCATCTGCTGCCTTTTTGGCAGTTTCAGTAACGCTTCTGTCTGAAAAGTATCACCCGACAGAGAAGCAGCTTTTATATCAATTGATCTACACTCCCAAAAGAGCTAAAAAGATTTTCAAGATTACTTTTCCAACTGTGGGAGAGTCCACTCGAACATCTGTATCACCCAGTCACTCTTTAAAACCAACTAGCCTCGCTTTAGCCTCATAAGTCTCATCTGCAAGGACTTTTTCAGTACAAATCCATCTATGTTACAAATCTGGCTGTCTCTTATCTGGTACCTCAAAATAAACACCAAACTCTCTCCAACTCTCTAACTCCTCTTGTTTTGTCTCTTTTATTAGTTTATCCTCAAGTTCATTGGCAGCCAGAAAAAATTCACAGTCATGAGGACTTTTGCTTCTAGTTCTATTGAGACACTGTTCTTCAGCCTTCATTTCATTGGTGTAATCTGTTCAAACTATGGCCTCGGCTAGCACTTTGATGTCTTTTGGGATTACTACTGTAAGATCTCCCTCTCGCACTATTGGAGGCTCTTTCTCCAGTATATGATCATTTCCTGACACGAGTCACGTCTAGACCCACTATTAGAACTTGCACTACACTTTCTTACTCTCCACTCTTTCACGCCATTCTGCCAGTCCTTGGCCATCATTCTGAACATTCAACCAATATTAAAACTTGCCAGTAGATTTTCCTGCACGTCCCACAATTATCGTATTCCTCCATGGGATTCGGGATAGTGTATTGCAATGGATAGGAAATTGGTTGGCGGAAAGGAAACAAAGAGTAGGGATAAATGGTTCTTTTTCCGAATGTCAGGCTGTGACTAGTGGGGTACCGCAAGGATCGGTGCTAGGACCCCAGCTATTCACAATATACATTAATGATTTAGATGAGGGAACTAAATGTAATATCTCCAAATTTGCAGATGACACAAAACTTGCTGGGAGGGTGAGTTGTGAGGAGGATGCAGAGAGGCTTCAGGGTGATTTGGACAAGTTGAGTGAGGGGGCTAATGCATGGCAGATGCAGTATAATGTGGATAAATGTGAGGTTATCCACTTTGGTAGCAAAAACAGGAAGGCAGATTATTATCTGAACGGCTATAAACTGAGAGAGGGGAATGTGCAGCGAGACCTGGGTGTTCTCGTACACCAGTCGCTGAAGGTAAGCATGCAGGTCCAACAGGCGGTAAAAAAGGCAAATGGTATGTTGGCCTTCATAGCGAGGTGATTCGAGTACAGGAGCAGGGATGTCTTGCTGCAATTATACAGGGCCTTGGTGAGGCCACACCTGGAATATTGTGCGCAGTTTTGATCTCCTTATATGAGGAAGGATGTTCTTGCTATAGAGGGAGTGCAGCGAAGGTTTACCAGACTGATTCCTGGGATGGTGGGACGGACGTATGAGGAGACATTGAGTTGTTTAGGATTATATTCGCTGGAATTCAGAAGAGTGAGGGGGGGGATCTCATAGAAACCTATAAAATTCTAACAGGACTTGACAGGGTAGATGCAGGAAGGATGTTCCCGATGGTGGGGAAGTCCAGAACCAGGGGTCATAGTCTAAGGATACGCAGTAAACCTTTCAGGACTGAGATGAGGAGAAATATCATCACCCAGAGAGTGGTGAGCCTGTGGAATTCGCTACCACAGAAAGCAATTGAGGCCAAAACATTGTGTGTTTTCAAGAAGGAGTTAGATACAGCTCTTGGGTCTAAAGGGATCAAAGGGTATGGGGCGAAAGTGGGAACAGGCTATTGAGTTGGATGATCAGCCCATGATCAGAATGAATGGCGATGCAGGCTCGAAGGGCAGAATGACCTACTCCTGCTCCTATTTTCTATGTTTCTATGTAAGTAGTTTTATACTCCTTAACTTGCATCGATCCTCACTACTGAGTGAATCCAGATAACATTTTAACCAATCTGCTCCATATACTGTCGACGTGCAAGCACCATCTAACACAACACTGTTGAATGAATCCTTAACTAACACATTCATCACAGGACTAAAATGCCTTGTGACTAGTACAATTCATTCAGATTCATCATTATCTTCCTCTTCTGCCTACGTATTCTCTGTGCCGTGTGTCATTTCAAGGACCCTGCCTCTCCACTTTGGGCAGCTCATTGCATAATGATACTTCAAGTCACACCTGAAGCACCTATTAACAGTTCAAATAGTTGTTTGGTAGTGCAGAACCTGAGAATTGCTGAAAATATAGACATGTTGTCGAAGCTTTTCATCTTGCACTCATCAGGACAACATCAGAGGGTAATCATACCGTGACAATTTACACTTGCTTTCTGCCATTTTCCACAATAGCCACTGGGATTTTAGTTTTCCCTGTGTTTTTTTTCTTAGTTTCTTAGGCAACCATCTTCTGCTACAATGTTATACTCCAGAAAGCTTATTGCTGAAGGATTATGCTGGATCCAAACTTTACTCGTTCTTACATTTATTTTACAAAGTAAAAAGATTGCGAACATGCAACTCCTCATTCAAACCTTCACCCAGTTTCAGTAAGTGTATTTATATATACTTAAGTAAGATCCTAATTAACACCCTCCACCTACTTATGATTAATACAGCTAACACTAACCACTTGCTGTGTAAAAAGGTTTTTCCTCATAGCACTGTTGTTTCTTTTCCAATCACCTTAAATCAGTGTCCTCTGGTTCTGGTTCCTTCGACCAATGGGAACAGTTTCGCCCTAACTACTCTGTCCAGTCCCCTCATGATTTTGAACACCTCTATCAAATCACCTCTTAATCTTCTCTTCTCCAAGGAGAACCGACATAGCTACTCCTACCTGTCCACGTAACTGAAGTTTCTCATCCCTGGAACCATTCTCATGAATCTTTCCTGCACCTTCTCTAATGCCTTAACGTCCTTCCAGAACTGGACACAATACTGCAGTTGAGGCTGAACCAGTGTTTTGTACAGGTTTATCATAACTTCCTTGTTTTTGTACTCTATGCCCCTATTTATAAAGCCCAGGATCCCATATGCTTTATTAACCACTTTCTCAACCTGATTTGCAACCTTCAATGATTTGTGCACACATGCCTCCAAGTCTCTCTGCTGCTGCACCCACCTTAGAATTGTGCTCTTCAATTTATATTATCTCTCCTCGTTCTTCCCACCAAAATGAATCACTTCACATTATTCTGCATTAAATTTCATTTGCCACTTGTCCGCCCATTCCACCAGCCTGTTTATGGCCTCTTGAAGTTTATCACTATCCTCCTCACAGTTCACAATACTTCCAAGATTTGTGTCGTCTGCAAATTCTGAAATTGTGCCCTGTACACCCAAGTCTATGTCATTACTATATATCAAAAAAAGCAGGGGTTCCAACACCAACCCCTGGGGAACCCACTATATACCTTCCTCCAGTCCAAAAAACAATTCACAACTACTCTCTGTTTCCCGTCACTCAGCCAATTTCGTATCCATGCTGCTACTGTCCCATTTATTCCATAGGCTCTAACTTTGCTGATTGAACTGCTATGTGGCAGTTTATCAAATGCCTTTTGGAAGTCCATGTACACCACATCAACCACATTCCCCTCTCTGTTACCTCATCAAAAAACTCAAACAAGTTAGTTAAACACAATTTGCCCTTAACAAATCCATGCTGGCTTTCCTTAATTAATCCACATTTGTCCAAATGACTATTAATTTTTCCAGAATTATTGTATCTAATAGCTTTCTCACCACCGAGGTTAAACTGACTGGCTTGTAGTTGCTGGGCTTGTCTTTACACCCTTTTTTGAAGAAGGGTGTAACATTTCCAATTCTCCAGTCCTCTGGCACCGCACCTGTATCTAAGAAGATATCTCATCCGGCCCTGGTGGCTTACCAACTTTAAGTACAACCAGCCTACATAGTACGTCCTCTTTATCAATTTTTAACCCATCCAGTGTCTCAACCACCTCCTCTTTCACCAGGACTTTGGCAACATCTTCTTCCTGGGTAAAGACAGATGCAAAGTATTCATTTAGTGCTTCAGCCATGCCCTCTGCCTCCATGCGTAAATCCCCTTTTAGGTCCTTAATAGGCCCCACTCCTCCTTTTACCATTTATATGCCTGCAGAAGATGTTTAGATTCCCTTTTATGTTTGCCATGAGTCTCTTCTTATACTCTTTCTTTGCTTTTCTTATTTGCTTTTTTAACTGGGGATGGCAATGACCAGCTCAAACAAGAGGGAATCTAACCATCTCCCCTTGACATTCAGTGGTATTCTTTCTTCTCTTCTTCTTTGGCCTCCTTGTCTCGAGAGACAATGGGTAAGCGCCTGGAGGTGGTCAGTGGTTTGTGCAGCAGCGCCTGGAGTGGCTATAAAGGCCAATTCTAGAGTGACCGACTCTTCCACAGGTGCTGCAGATAAAATTGGTTGTCGGGGCTGTTACACAGCTGGTTCTCTCCTTGCGTTTCTGTCTTTTTTCCTGCCAACTGCTAAGTCTCTTCGACTCGCCACACTTTAGCCCCGCCTTTATGGTTGCCCGCCAGCTCTGGCGATCGCTGGCAACTGACTCCCACGACTTGTGATCAATGTCACAGGACTTCATGTCGCGTTTGCAGATGTCTTTAAAGCGGAGCCATGGACGGCCGGTGGGTCTGGTACCAGTGACGAGCTCGCAGTACAATGTGTCCTTGGGGATCCTGCCATCTTCCATGCGGCTCACATGGCCAAGCCATCTCAGGCACCGCTGGCTTAGTAGGGTGTATATGCTGGGAATGTTGACCGCCTCGAGGACTTCTGTGTTGGTAGTACGGTCCTGCCACCTGATGCCAAGGATTCTCCGGAGGCAGCGAAGATGGAATGAATTGAGACGTTGCTCTTGGCTGACGTACGTTGTCCAGGCCTCACTGCCGTAGAGCAAGGTACTGAGGACACAGGCTTGACACACTTGGACTTTTGTGTTCTATGTCAGTGCGCCATTTTCCCACACTCTCGTGGCCAGTCTGGACATAGCAGAGGAAGCCTTTCCCATGCACTTGTTTAATTCTGCATCGAAAGACAGGTTACTGGTGATAGTTGAGCCCAGGTAGGTGAACTCTTGAACCACTTCGAGAGTGTGGTCACCGATATTGATATATGGGGCATTTCTGACATCCTGTCCCATGATGTTCATTTTCTTGAGGCTGATGGTTAGGCCAAATTCATTGCAGGCAGCCGCAAACCTGTTGATAAGTCTCTGCAGACACTCTTCAGTGTGAGATGTTAATGCAGCATCATCAGCAAAGAGGAGTTCCCTGATGAGGACTTTCCGTACTTTGGTTTTCGCTTTTAGATGTGCAAGGTTGAACAACCTGTCACCTGATCTTGTGTGGAGGAAAATTCCTTCTTCTGAGGACTTAAATGCATGTGAGAGCAGCAAGGAGAAGAAGATCCCAAACAGTGGTATTACCATCGCTGAATCCCACACTATCAACATCCTGGGGGTTACCATTGACCAGAAACTGAACTGGACCAACCACATAAATGCTGTGGCTACAACAGCAAGTCAGAGGCTAGGAATCCTATGGTAAGAAACTCACCTCCTGACTCCCCAGTGCCTGTCCACCAGCTACAAGGCACAAGTCAAGAGTGTGATGGAATACTCTCCACTTGTCTGGTTGGGTACAACTCCAACAACACTCAAGAAACTCAACACCAGCCAGGACAAAGCAACCCACTTGATTGACACCCCATCCACCACCTTCAACATTCACTCCCTTCCACGCCAACGTGGAAGCAGTGTGTACCATCTATAAGATGCACTGCAGTAACTCACCAAGGCTCCTTCCACAGCACCTTCCAAACCCATAACCTCTACCATCTAGAAGGACAAAGGCAGCAGATGCATGGGAACACCACCACCTGCAGGTTCCCCTCCAAGCCACACACCATCTTGACTTGGAACGATATCGCCATTCCTTCACTGTCACTGGATCAAAATCCTGGAACTCCCTTCCTAACAGCATTATGGATGTACCAACACCCCAAGGACTGCAGTGGTTCAAGAAGGCAGCTCACCACCACCTTCTCAAGGGCAATTAGGGAGGGGCAATAAATCTGACATAGACAGCAACGCCCACATCCTATGAATGAATTTTAAAAAACTTCCCCAGTGAGACTTCTATATTCAGCCTAGTTGTCAATTGTATTATGAGGTAGCAGTGTTGGAGGGTATTCAAAATGTGGGCAGAAGGAGTGGGTCACATGGTGGGACTGTTGATGTGCTGGGTGGAGCATTTACTTAGGAGAATCTCTTTTCAATAACTTGTTGACTTAAACCTCTGCTAGCTGGCAACACTGTTCGGCCTCAGGTTTTCTCATCATTCTCTTCTTTCTCATCCCTTCTTTATCTTGCTCCTGCACTTCTTCCTCCTATGGTGACTGCAAGGTTTGGCTGACTAGCATAGTTGTATTGCATGCAGCAAACCACTACAAATCTAAAGATTCACGCAGGGCTATACGACGGGACTCGATCAGCTTGGTCTAGGTACCTTTTAGGATGCCTATAGTTTGCTCAATGACAGTGTCTGTGCTCAGGTTCCCAACAGGAGTCGTGAGCCAGATGTAGAGAGGATACTCACTAATGCAAGGAGCAAGCCTGACACCCACTGATCTGGGTTGAAGATGGTGGGGGAAATTGAAAACTTATTCAGGATGAAAGTATTGTGAATACAGCCAGAAAAATGGACACAAACCTTCATTATAGATGGATTCACCTTTGCCAGTCATGACCTCAGGCCGTTCCAAAGCTCTTTACATCCAATTAAGGACTTTTGAATTGTAGTCACTTTTGTAAGAAATGTGGCACCCAATTTGCATACAGCAAGGTCCCACAAACAGCAATGTGATAATGTCCAGATAATCCTTTTTTTGTGCTGTTGATTGAGGGATAAATATTGGCTCGGACACTGGGGATAACTCACCTGCTCTTGAAAAGGCCTTTCAGATTGTAAGACAGACTGAAGTTCGCAAACAAAATAGAGCCATTCTGCAGACTGAAGATAAGCCGTGGATGAGAAGAAGTCCTGTGATGGTACATTTTGTGAAGCCAAGGTCTGAGAAATACACTGTGGAAAAGAAGTCACACATAGGTGAGAAGGTGCATGACACCGGGAAACCGTGCCAATGCTGTGGAGCCAGGAAGACCCACAGAAGGGAGCAATGCCCAGCAAATAAAGCTGAGTGCTTCAATTGTAAAAAGACTGGACATTATGGGAAAATGTGTCAGAGCAAAACTTCTTCACTCAAGAGTGCAAAGAAGACTTTCACGTAGAGAGCAGTGGATCAAGTATCCAGAAGATAAAACATCAGGAGATTTCCTAGGAGATAGAAATGACCCAAATCAAGGATTTTGGATGGCGACATCTACGTAGATGAACACCTCACAAAATTTAAACTGGACATGGGTGCTAGTGTCACAGTTCTGTCAGACCAAGAGCCATGGTTAATGAGATATTGCCTACAACCAGCAGATACACAGTTTCCAGGCAGGAGACAACTGAGAGTAAAAGGCAAACTGCAAGCAACTCTCCAACACAGAGGGAGACAAATCATGGATACCTTATATGCCTTGCATAATCAAGAATTTTCCTTACTGAGTAGAAAAACATGCTTCGACCTGCATTTGATCAGGAAGATAGACGAAGTCAAGCGAACAGGAGTAAAGAATCGCTTTCAAGCAGAATACCCGAAGCTGTTCACAGGGCTTGGTAGACTGAAGACAGAGTACAGAATTGCACACAAGGAAGGGGCCAGGCCAGTGCGTTTCTTTACACCCAGAAAGATACCTCTTCAGGAACAAGCATTCAGGAGAATAAAAGAGATACTTATATCACCAGAAATCTTGGCACACTGCAACTCTACACTACCTACGACGAGAGTGGCAGATGCCTCCTCAACTGGTTTAGGGGCCATTCTTTTTCAGGAGCAACCTGATGGTTCCTGTAGACCGATATTCTATGCATCAAGAGCTTTGTCAGACACATAGACATGGTATGCAGCAATAGAAAAAGAAGCGCTAGCCGTTATTTGGGAATGTGAAAACTTTTCTGACTACATCGTTGGATTGAGTGTCGTCATCGACACAGAACATAAACCTTTGGTATCTTTGTTCGACCAGAACCAGATTGCAAAACTGCCTCCACTTGGCACGTCATAACATTCAAGGCTATGGGCCAAGTGCTGGCAAATGGGATTAGGTAGGCAGGTCAGGTGTTTTAATGCATCGGTGCAGACTCGATGGGCCGAAGGGCCTCTTCTGCACTGTATTTTTCTGTGATTCTGTGAATACAAAGATTTCATCTAAGGTTGATGTGGTATACTTATGAGACAGTATACATCCAAGGGAAGTTGCAATTGTCAGCCAATGCGCTTTCTAGCGTGACAGTAGACCATTCAACACAGCAGGATGTGAATTTTGCACATGACATAGTATCATATTCCCAACATAAGTCACAAAATTGGCCAGCAAGCACACAGAAGTTGCAGGAAATACACCAAGCCCAAAAGAGTGATGAGGACTGTAGTTGAGTAAGGCAGTATTGCATACAAGGGTGGCTACAGGAACGTCCAGGTGGGAGAACAATGAAAATGTTTTATGAGTATCAGAAATACTTTACCATTATAGACGACTCGTTCATATACAATGACAGACTAGTCATTCCCAGTCCACTGAGATCAGAGATCTTAGATCGTTTACACCAAGGTCATTTGGGTATAACCAAATGCAGAGCGAGGGCACAATCTTTGGTATGGTGGCCTGGGATATCTAAGGGTATCGAGAACATGATCCAAAACTGTCAGACATGCGCAGTACAGAGACCAAAGCAACAGGAACCTCTGTTAGCCACACAGTTTCTGAACAGACCATGGCAAAGGCTGGGTATGGATTTATTTATGTTTGGTGGGAAGTCCTACATCACCAACATCGATTACTTCTCAAGGAGAATAGAAGTCAGAAGGTTGCATTCTATGACGACAGAAACAGCCATCAGAACTGAAGACATCTTTGCGACACATGGTATCCCCGATGAAATACTGTCAGACAACAGACACAATTCGCGAATGAATATTTTTCTCACTTTGCGATGAAGATGGGATTACAACATCTCATGCGTTTGCCAAGGTACCTACAGTCGAACGGTGAGGCAGAAAGAGATTTAAGAACTATTAAGTCTTTACTGAAAAAGAATACAGATCACTTTTAATTTCTAGATGTATGCTACTGATGTGTGGATTATCACCAACAGAACTACTGATGGGCAGGAACAAAAAAACAAAGCTTCCTATATTGCCGAAGAACTTGCTTCCTGGATTGAATGTCCAGGACTCTGACAAAGTAAGAAACAGGGAGAACTTTACAGAAGGCAACAAACCTGGAATTATAATAGAAGAATTTGAGCTAGAAACCTACCTGAATTAAAAATGGTCAAATAGTATGGATATGTGACCTGGAAAGAGAAAGTACAGTAATCCATAGACACAAGAACTACCAACGATTGTATGCTATACACATAACCGAAGGAAAGGTAAAAATAGGAGAACTATCATCCCTATTCCTCAAAAGCAACAGCCAGTCATTCATTTGGAAGATACAGATGAAGAGGAACAGACTCAATCTGAACAGAAGGTGACAATCCATAGTAAAAAGCAACGAAGTCAATGATCCAGACTTACAAGGAAGACTGCTGATCATCTCAGTCAGACTACAACCAGATCAGGGAGAGTTGTCAAACCTCCTAACGGACTAAATCTGTGAAGTCAGCGATTTGGGGGGAGAGAAGGTAGTAGATACGTCAAGTGTATAAATATGTTTGGTAAAATGTTGGATAAAGACTTGGGGGGAGATGTAGTATAAGGATGCAAATGGTTAATGCTGAAGACAGAGAGCAGCCCCTCTCACTGCAAGAGTTCTTAGTTGACCTTATCCTGAGTTTGAATCAGACGAAAATATGAATTAGGAGCAGGAGTAGGCCACTCAGCCCTTCGAGCCTGCTCCGCCATTCAATAAGTTCATAGTTGAACTGATTACTCCATATTTCCACCTACCCCCGATAACCTTCCACCCCTTTGCTCATCAAGAATCTATCAACCTCTGCCTTCAAAATGTTCAAAGACACTGCTTCCATCGCCTTTTGAGGAAGAGAATTCCAAAGACTCATGGCCCTCTGAGAGAAAAAAAAACTCCTAGTCTCTGTCTTAAATGGGCGACCCCTTATTTTTAAACAGTGACCCTCAGTTCTAGATTCTCCCACAAGGGGAAACATCCTTTCCACATCCACCCTGTCAAGACCCCTCAGGATCTTATATGTTTCAATCAAGTCGCTTCTTACTCGTCTAAATTCCAGCAGATACAAGCCTAGCCTGTCCAATCTTTCCTCGTAAGACAGTCCGCCCATTCTTTCTCCAGAACCTCCCTGTTATGTTACTAAAGACAACAACAACACTCCACACCAAATTCCCAAAAGGGCACATTTTTTTTCAAAAAATATACTTTTATTCATGAAATTTGTAAAGCTGCTTTACATACAATTCCAATGTGGCAGTTCATGTAGTGCAATTTGATTCATTACATGACACACGAGAACAAAGAACAAAGAACAGTACAGTACAGGAACAGGCCATTCAGTCCTCCAAGCCTGCGCCGATCTTGATGCCTTCCTAAACTAACACCTTCTGCACTTCCGGGGCCCATATCCCTCTATTCCCTTCCTATTCATGTATTTGTCAAGATGTCTCTTAAACGTCGCTATCGTATCTGCTTCCACCACCTTCCCTGGCAGCAAGTTCCAGGCACTCACCACCCTCTGTGTAAAAAACTTGCCTCGCACATCCCCTCTAAACTTTGCCCCTCGCACCTTAAACCTATGTTCCCTAGTAACTGACTCTTCCACCCTGGGAAAAAGCTTCTGACTATCCACTCTGTCCATGCCGCACATAACTTTGTAAACCTCTATAATGTCGCCCCTCCACCTCCGTCGTTCCAGTGAAAACAATCCGGGTTTTTCCAACCTCTCCTCATAGCCAATGCCCTCCAGACCAGGCAACATCCTGGTAAACCTCCTCTGTACCCTCTCCAAAGCCTCCACGTCCTTCTGGTAGTGTGGCGACCAGAATTACACGCAATATTCTAAGCGTGGCCTAACTAAGGTTCTGTACAGCTGCAACATGACTTGCCAATTTTTATACTCTATGCCCCGACCGATGAAGGCAAGCATGCCGTATGCCTTCTTGACTACCTTATCCACCTGCGTTGCCACTTTCAGTGACCTGTGGACCTGTACGCCCAGATCGCTCTGCCTATCAATACTCCTAAGGGTTCTGCCATTTACTATATACCTCCCACCTGCATTAGACCTTCCAAAATGCATTACTCAGATTTGTCCGGATTAAACTCCATCTGCCATTTCTCCGCCCAAGTCTCCAACCGATCTATATCCTGCTGTATCCTCTGACAATCCTCATCATTATCCGCAACTCCACCAACCTTTGTGTCGTCCGCAAACTTACTAATCAGACCAGCTACATTTTCCTTCAAATCATTTATATATACTACAAACAGCAAAGGTCCCAGCACTGATCCCTGCGGAACACCACTAGTCACATCCCTCCATTCAGAAAAACACCCATCCACTGATACCCTCTGTCTTCTATGACCGAGCCAGTTCTGTATCCATCTTGCCAGCTCACCTCTGATTCCGTGTGACTTCACCTTTTGTACCAGTCTGCCATGCGGGACCTTGTCAAAGGCTTTACTAAAGTCCATATAGATAACATCCACTGCCCTTCCTTCATCAATCATCTTCGTCACTTCCTCAAAAAACTCAATCAAATTAGTAAGACACGACCTCCCCTTCACAAAACCATGCTGTCTCTCACTAATAAGTTCATTTGTTTCCAAATGGGAGTAAATCCTGTCCCGAATAATCCTCTCTAATAGTTTCCCTACCACTGACGTAAGGCTCACAGCCTATAATTTCCTGGATTATCCTTGCCACCCTTCTTAAACAAAGGAACAACATTGGCTATTCTCCAGTCCGCTGGGACCTCACCTGTAGCCAATGAGGATGCAAAGATTTCTGTCAAGGGCCCGGTAATGTCTTCCCTTGCCTCCCTCAGTATTCTAGGGTAGATCCCATCAGGCCCTGAGGACTTAATGCTTTGCAAGACACCCAACACATCCTCCTTTTTGATAATGAGATGACTGAGACTATCTGCACTCCCTTCCCTAGGCTCATCATCCACCAAGTCCTTCTCTTTGTTGAATACTGATGCAAAGTACTCATTTAGCACCTTGCCCATTTCCTCTGGCTCCACACATAGATTCCCATCTCTGTCCTTGAGTGGGCCAACCCTTTCCCTGGTTACCCTCTTGCTCTTTATATATGTATAAAAAGCCTTGGGATTTTCCTTAATCCTGTTTGCTAATGACTTTTCATGACCCCTTTTAGCCCTCCTAACTCCTTGCTTAAGTTCCTTCCTACTGTCTTTATATTCCTCGTGCTTCATCTGTTCCTAGCCTTCCAGACCTTACGAATGCTTCCTTTTTCTTTTTGACTAGGCTCACAATATCCCGTGTTATCCAAGGTTCCCGAAACTTGCCAAACTTGTCTTTCTTCCTCACAGGAACATGCTGGGCCTGGATTCTAATCAGCTGACGTTTGAAAGACTCCCACATGTCAGATGTTGATTTACCCTCAAACAGCCGCCCCCAATCTAAATTCTTCAGTTCCTGCCTAATATTGTTATAATTAGCCTTTCCCCAATTTAGCACCTTCACCCGAGGACTACTCTTATCCTTATCCACAAGTACCTTAAAACTTATGGAATTATGGTCACTGCTCCCGAAATGCTCCCCAACTGAAACTTCGACCACCTCGCCGGGCTCATTCCCCAATACCATGTCCAGAATGGCCCCATCCCTAGTTGGACTATCTACATACTGTTTCAAGAAGCCCTCCTGGATGCTTCTCACAATTTCTGCCCCATCCAAGCCCCTAGCACTAAGTGAGTCCCAGTCAATATAGGGGAAGTTAAAATCACCCACCACCACAACGCTGTTACCTTTACATCTTTCCAAAATCTGTCTACATATCTGCTCCTCTATCTCCCGCTGGCTGTTGGGAGGCCTGTAGCAAACCCCCAACATCGTGACTGCACCCTTCCTATTCCTGAGCTCCACCCATATTGCCTCGCTGCATGACCCCTCTGAGGTGTCCTCCCGCAGTACAGCTGTGATATTCTCCTTAACCAGTACTGCAACTCCCCCACCCCTTTTACATCCCCCTCTATCCCGCCTGAAGCTTCTAAAGCCTGGAACATTTAGCTGCCAATCCTGTCCTTCCCTCAACCAAGTCTCTGTAATAGCAACAACATCATATTTCCAAGTACTAGATGGCCGTTTTCCATTGAGCCCTTGCGGTTGCTGCCCTAACCTTCAGTACATCCCTTAGTACGTAGCCCGGGACCTTGGAATGTGCTAGTCTGCACTATTCGGTTGTGGACAGCTCCTTGCACTAGAAGATCAGCAAGTGTCGGGCAGACAAAGGAGCATCTTTCACTGAGTTGATGGCCTTCCAGCAGCAGCTAAATTGTGTCTCGGTGTGCATCCTGGGGACAGTCCATAGGACATTTACAGAGCTGCATTGGATGAACCTTGACAAAAACCACTGCATTTCTCACTGAACCTTCTTGCGAATAGACTTGTCGGGCTATGAGGATCGAGCCGGGGAGTGGGACTGACAGCATAGCTCTGTGGAGAGTTGGCATGGACTCGATTGGCCAAATGGCCTCCTTCTGTGCTATAAATGACTCTATGACTCTAAATGCACATTTCAGAAGGAGGTGGGTGACAGTCTCTTCTCCACTACAGCCACTTCAAGGACAGTGTGCAGTGGCGCTGAGACACCGGAGCTAAATCTTCGGTGCCAGTGAGAAAAATGGCAGCCGGCCTGTGCCGCCTCAATCTTCCGTGCAGCAGCTCATTTGAATGGCGGGGGCGGGCCATCCCCCGATTACATGGAGGGGGAGGGCTGTCAGTCCCTGGCAATGGCATCAACTGCCTGTGCGCAGGCACTGAGGCCATTTTTAAAAGATTTGAGCCCTTCCATTAAGTTTAAAGATTTAAAGGCACAGTTATTGAAAAAAAATTAAATACATTATTTTTGCCCCTTTCCCACCCCCCCAATAATATCAAATTAATTGCTTGCCCTCTCCCCTCCCCAAACATTTACCTTGTCCACCTGACTTTCCCCCCCTCAAAGTGCATAAACGTTAACCTAAAACTCTTCCCACCATCCCCTATACCAATGATGTAACTTTGACCCCATTTGACCTCCACCGCCTGCACTGATAAACTTACCTCCCCCCCCCCCCCCCCCTCACCAGTGTGGAGCCTCGTTTCCCCAGATGGGGATCCAAAGGCACAGGAGTGCTGGCCAGCAGCACGAAGATCACACCGGGACAGATGGCAGGAACGTAAGTCTAATTAATTCATTAATTTTAATTTATTTAAATGGTGGTCCCATCGCCAAGCTGCAGGGGGTGGGGGGGGCCGCCATGAGGCCTTGCTGCCACTGGCGATAGCGGGCCGGGCCCCCCGGCATCGGGGTCCGTGGCGGCCCTCTCCCGGAGGCATTTTCAGACCCCCACCACCCACCACGGACCCTGACACCTAAACCCAGCCCCAGATGTACATGAAGGATCTGACAAAGAGGGTCCTTCTCACCACTAGCCAAGTTACATCTTGGTGCGTACTTGAAAGGTCTGGTAATGAGGTGTTCTGCTAAATGACTTTAACAGTCTGTTCTTCAAACCACCTGACAGGATCAATTGTCTCCTTTTCCTGCGGGGCCTCGAGGACGTTACATGCAAACCAAAGGTGTTTTTGTGTACTAACTTGTCAAAGGTTTTTTGCATACAAACTTTTCTATGAGGGACAGGTGGTACAGTATGGTCCATATGGATGTTTCCCCTGGCTGGGGTGTCTAGAACTAGGGTTTACAGTCTCAGAATAAGGGATTGGCTATTTAAGACTGAGAGGAGGCAAAATTTCTTCACTAAAAGGTTTATGGATCTTTGAAATTCTCTAGCCCAGAGGACTGTGGATGATCAGTCATTAAATATATTCAAGACAGAGATAGATAGATTTTTGGATACTAAGGTAATCAAGGGATATGGGAATAGTGCGAGTAGGTGGAAATTGAGGTAGAAGATCAGCCATGATCATATTGAGTGGCAGAGCAGGCTTGAAGGACCGAATGGCCTAATCTTGCTGCTATTTCTTATGTTCTTATGCAACTGAATGGAGCATTTTGCTGCATCGTGGCCAGACCCGTCCTTCCCAACAGCCGGGACAGATAGAACTTCAACCTTGGTGTTTGCATACCGAGGGCAGGACCCATATGCAAATATATTAATGAGGGCAATGTTCATTCCAGGTGGCCACCAGAGATGGCTAAGGAATATCTTAACAAATATGGCAGCACCCACTTTTTGTGCACACTTTGGGCACGGGATGTTCCACTGCTAAATTGATAAGTGGAATGCAGATTTCATGCCCTAAATCTTGTGAAATACAAACAAGTTTCCACCCTGTGAAGTCTTCTTTGTTCAACATTCCATGCTGCCTAATTATTTCAATAAAGGAAAATGCATTGGATGTTGGGTCCTCAGCATCTGTGGCTGTTGAACCAGCCCCGTAAAACATCCCAGCAGCAGAGGAGCACCTCAGCCTTGATCCCTCAGTACCTGTTTACTGTTTTTCGGCTGCAACTTAATCTTAAGTACAATAAATGAACAAACAGTGCAGTTGATTTCGACTTCTGGGTGACCGAGTGCTGTACACTCAAAGCCTAAAGGTGGCTGTGATTTAAGGCTCCACTGGGGTTGCCAACCTTCCAGGATTGCCCTGGGGTCGCCAGGAATTAAAGTTTAATCTCTAGTACACTGCTAATTTCCCTTGAGATGGTGGTGAAGAGCCACCTTCTTGAACCACTGCAGTCTGTGTGGTGAAGAAACTCCCACAGTGCTGTTAGGGAGAGAGTTCCACGATTTTGACCTAGTGACAATGAAGGAACAGCAATATATTTCCAAGTCATGATGGTGTGCTACTTGGAAGGAAACTTGGAAGTAGTGGTGTTCCCATGTGTCTGCTGCCTTCTAGATCACGAGTTTGGAAGGTGCTGTTGAAGAAGCCTTGGCAAGTTGCTGCAGTACATCTGGTAGATAGTACACACTGCTGCCAAGTTGTGCCGTGGTGAAGGGGGTAAGTGTTTAAGGTGGTGGATGGGGTGCCAATCAAGTGGATTGTTTTGTTCTGGATGCTTTGTTGGAGCTGCACTCATCCAAGCAAATGGAATCACACTCCTGTCTTGTGCCTGGCAAATGGTGGAAAGGTTTTGGGGAATTAGGAGATGAATCACTCACCGCAGAATACACCCACTCTTACAGCCACAGTATTTACATGGCTAGTTGAGTTAAGTTTTTGGTTAATGGTGAATCCCAGGATGTTGATGGTGGGGAATTCAATGATGGTAATGCCGTTGAATTTCAAGAGGAGGCAGTTAGACTCTCTCTTGTTGGAGATAGTAATTGCCCGCTACTTATGTGGCACCAATGTTACTTGTCACTTATTAGCCCAAGCCTGAATGTTGTCCAGGTCTTGCTGCATGTGGGCACGGACTGTTTCATTATCTGAGGAGTTGGGAATGGAACTGAACACTGCACAATCATCAGCAAACATCCCCACTTCTAACCTTATGATAGAGGGAAGGTGATTGATGAAGCCGCTGAAGATGGTTGAGCTGAGGACACTGCCCTGAGGAACTTCTGTAGCAATGTCCTGGGCTGAGATGATTGGCCTCCAACAACCACCATCATCATCCTGGGTGGGAAATCAATGGGTGGGATGAGCAGGACAGGAAAAAGGTTGGCAAAGTTAGCCCCAGTGCGCAGGTTGGGTCAGAAGTACAACATAAGAGGATGATGGGGCAGCTGGGGTTGCTGCTCATAAGGATGCAGTGATGGATACCTGGATGGATCCTTCAGAGAATGCAAAGAGTGGCTCAGAGTGAAGCCGAGGGCATGTTCCAGACTGGGAAGACACAATTGTAGGAAAGAAGAGGAATAGTCAAGGGTTGGGGTCAAGTGTGAGAGTGGGTAAAGTTCCTCAGAGGAAAGAAATAAAAAGCGGCATAGCTGAGTAACTGGAAAGGGAGGAAACAGGTGAGAAAGGCCCAAGGCTAAGAGAATAAAACAGGGAGACAGAAGTCCAAAGCAGCAGCCAAAATTCGCATGCAACTTGACATGGAGGGATTTCTGGTTAGTTAGGCATGGCATTCTCATTGTGAACAGAGGAGCAGTCATCCAAAGTTGAAGGCTGAGGTTCTGTGGTGAGGTGAACTTGACATCCAGAGAGGATGAAGTCATCTTGGAGCATCCACAAACAAGTGTCCAGATTCAGAGACACATGTGGAGAGGAAGTAAATCAAGGAGCAGTTCGAGGGGCAGAACATCAGTGAGTGCACTGCCAAAAGTAGCAATGCACCTTGAACAATAAAACTGCCACTGAGGTAATATGCCAACCTAGTAGTGTCAGTGTTATACAGATACTTGACCTACTGAGCACTATTCCTGCCTCTGGAATGCACAGAATGAGCCTCGTACCTTTGCATCTATAATACAGGATTGAAGCACTGAGATGCTTCAGGCACTTATCACCTTTTACATTGGGAAGTGTCACTAGATTATGTACTATGCACTTATCCACAATGTGCATCGACAGATTGATGTAACATAAGGTGCAAATCGTAGAATATATGATTAATATAGCCTTCTGACTTAATCAGGTCCAATGCGTCAGAGAGCCTCCCTCCCTGTTTATTGTTCAATTCTCAGTCCCTATGAAGCTAATAGTTCTCCTGGGAGGATCACCAGCTGTTCCCCTCCTGCCTTCTTATTATATGTGACTATTGCCTTTAAACATATAGCCTTGCGGATTAAGGCATTAATTTGCCACAGGGAAATCGATTCCCTTCTCAGTGTAACTACAGCTTTTTTGAAAATATCTTTAATCCAATTGCCATTAACTTAATCTCCAAATTATGCCCTTAATCTCCATTTTAAAACAAATATTTCGGGCAGCGAAATTAATCTTACTATCGCAGGCAGCATATCATTTAAAGTATATCCTGGCATTAGCTTGGTGATTTCTTATTCACCAGCCCTGCCCCCCACTCAGATTATGCATCTAATTTTAGATTTCTCTCTAGGATTTCATTGTTGCTGAGTCTGTGACCACATGCTCCTTAACTTATTTCCAATTTCTTGTCCTGGATGAAGGGGAGAAAGAGAAGGTGGGAGGAGAGAGCAAGAAGGGAAAAGAGAAGGGAAGGAGGAGAGAGAGAGGAAAGGGTGAAAGCAAAAGAGAGAGCTGGGTGAGAGAGAGAGGGGGCGGGAGAGAGACAGAGAAGGGGAGGGGAGGGAGGGGATGAGGAAGAGAGAGGGAAGGGAGGGAAGGGGGCAGGTCTATACAGGAATCTTAGAGAAAATTTTTTTGATTAATTAAATGATTAATTTTATGTGGAAGTTTAATTACTTATAAGGCTACATAATCAGCTAGGTCAGAAATTTATGATGGTGGTTGGAACTGTTTCAGTGATGCTCATTGCAACTCAAAGAATGGCACCATATCATTCTGCGAGGTATGTTGCAGCCCTCTGGCCTTAATATTGACTTTAATAAATTCAGACCTCAACTATTGTAGTATAAGGGTATCAAAAGGTTAATCTTGAGAGAATGTAAAGATTACCGTCCACCATGATGATGTAAGAGATGTGGGAGAGACAGGAGAACAGTTACAGCGTGGCTTTTGAAGGAGACACACAGGCTAGTGTGGAGCATGTATAGTTACTATACAATAAATAATGTTTAAACAATACAGTCGAAGAATCTCTCTGGCTATACTCTATACGGTGGCAGCATAAAGAACCAAATATATAACAACTATAACATCCATTACCTGTCTTGAAAGAAATGCTGGCAATGTGCAGTGGGGAGTGCTGACATTTCTGGGAATGGGGAGGGGAAGAGAAGGATTGGGTGTAGCTTGGGGTGGGGGATCCTCTGTTGGAGCCACTCTTGGTGATGGACATTGAAGTTCCCCACTCAGAGTAATTTTTTTGCCCTTGCTACCCTCAGTGTTTCTTCTAAGTGGTGGTCAATATGGAGGAGTACTGATTCAACAGCTGAGGGAGGGCAGTAGGAGGTAATCAGCCCACGTTTGACCTGATTCCATGAGACTTCATGAGGCCCTGCGTCAATGTTAAGGACTCCCTCCCGACTCTATAACACTGTACCTCCACCTCTTGTGGGTCTGCCCTGCCGGTGGGACAGGACATACCCAGGGATGGTGATGGAGGAGTCTGGGATGTTGGCTGAAAGGTATGATTCTGTGAGCATGACTATGTCAGGCTGTTGCTTGAAATAATGGGCTGAATTTTACTAGCTCGCATTCTAAGATGACGGCTGGCACAAGCCTTTACTCCGCGGAGCCGGTGTGATATTATATGTGGTGGCTCAATTACATGCCTGGGGCGGACCGCCCCTCCTCGATGACGTGGAGGGGGCGGGCGCTCTGGCCGCGGCAACGGCGTCTGGCACCAGTGCACAAGCGCCAGCGCCATTTTTAAAGGGCTTCAAGCCCTTCCAGTGAATTTGAATTTTTAAAGTTATAGCCATTATAAATTTAATTTAACAAATTAAAAAAAGATTCAAGCCCCTTTCTCACCACCCCAATGAATAAACAATTTATTATTTGCCCTCACCACCCCAAAAAAACTTACCTTGCGATCTGGACCTTCCCCCTCTCCCAAAGTTTATACATTATGAACTTTACCCCTTCCCACCACCCCCTAGACCAAGCGGAAATGCTTAACCCCACTCCCCCTGCCCTCCCGCCATGAAAACTTACCTGCTCCTCCCTCCTAACCAGTGTTCCGCCTCGGATTTCTGAATGGAGATACGAAGGCGCGGGAGTTCTGGCAACCTACTTCAGTATCAGAGCGGGACAACTGACGGCAGCAGGTAAGGCATTAATTCATTGATTACCATGCATTAATACATTGAAATTTCGGCCCCGTCACCCAGTGATGGTGGAGGTCACCATGAGGCCTTGTCGCCACCGGTAATACGGGATGGGGCCTTCCCGGCGTTGAGGCCCATGGTGGGCCTCTCCCGGAGGAATTTTCCGGGCCCCCCCACCATGACCCCCGATGTCGGGGAGCTGGTAAAATTCAGCCCAATGGGTGAGATTTTAACTCACTCAAAACCCATTCGCTTACACAGAGTTAAAATCAGACCCATTTAATGTTTCTAAAACTGCAGCAGAACAGGTTGCATCAAACTGAATAGGTACAATGTGTGCACATTTCATCAGGATGTAAGCAGGTTTCACTACAGTACCAGGTAACAATGCAGTAAGCCAAATTCAGAAGCAATCTGGAGCGAAATAATGATTGTATTTTTTTTTTATTTATCAAAATGTCAGCTAATTTTGCTGATGCATTTTCATGTCTTCCAATTGGGAGAAAATGAATGACCTTCTGCCAGCCATTGTCGATTTCACCAAATCATCAAGCCATTATCTAGGACCCACATTCCAAAATGTCCTCCCTAAAATCCTCTTCCCTTCTACCTCCTTCTCTTCTTTTAATGCCCTCCTTAAAACACAACTCTTTGATCAAGCTTTCAGTCTTCCTTCTAATATCTACTTCTCAGCATCAATTTTAGTGTGCTTACACCTCTGTGAAGTACCTGGTATTTTGTTTTGCATGTTAAAGCTGCTATAATAATGTCAGTTGTTGTTGTTGATTCAGCCATTTCAAATTTTTATCAATGTTTATAAGCCATCTTTATCCTGTCATCATCTCCAATTTTAAAAATGAAATTATAAAAAAGCCCTATATTAACTTTGTTGAAGACTAAAATACCATTGGTCATTCAGATGTTTTGTCAGATTATCTATAATGATTAACTTCATTATTTTCATTTCACGGCTATCATAGAATTTATCCAATTGTGTAAAGGAGTTAGAATTTGCAGTAAGGAATTTCCGTACAAAATGCTGTCATAATCAGCTGCATGGTTTACTCGACAATCCTCACGGTCAAAATCATTTGGAGGTATTAATGACCAATAGAGGGCACTCTCATCAACTGCTCGATATGTAGGAACGACTTAAGCATGAGTTATAGAGTTATATGCACATTAGCAATCGTAAAATCCTGGCAGAAAACAATAACTGGCAATTCATCCATTGTCATCTCTGCTCTGAAGATTGCTCCCATCTAACTGATTTGGAGAAAATTAGAAAAAATATTTGAACAAGCTCATGGGGTTAAATGGCCTACTCCTGTAGCTATGTTCCTATTTTCGAAAAGGCAATTTGTTAAAAGCATATTCAAGAGCAATCAGCATAAATGCCTGCAGAATTACACTGGGAGAAGAGGGGAATATAAGCGAAAAGTGAGCTCAGAACTCCAACTCAAAATGGCATTAGTCATTAGCAAATAGTAAGATTTGCAATCATCAGTACAGCTTCCAGCCATGAGAATCAAAAAGTTAGAATTGTAATAAAAGTTTCAATTTGATCTTTTTTCCCCATTCGCAATGATTATCTTGCTCCCCAGTGAGTGCAGTGGCTTTCTCTCAGTCTGAGCACCACAAAAATGGATTTGTGTTCTCTATCGTTATTTTCTGCTCGTTATTACTTTCTATTATTAGCAATATTAGTTATTGTTATATTTCATTGGTTTCCCACTGGCTGCCTGGTATCTACCATATATTATGCTGGTGGATTATTTTGCTGAATCTTCTTCCTCCCCAGGATTAAAACTAGGTTCTGGCCTCCTTATTTTGTGATTTTATTGAAGCTGCTTAAAAATAGGGACTGAAAATCTGAAGAAGCCAAAACCTCCAGTGAAATAGATCAATCAGCAATCATATTCCAATTTATCTAGCTTTCATAAATAAGCCATAGAAGTTAAAATCAGCAAAATTGCAGCAGAACAATTTTACGGACATAAAGGTTTTCTACATTTGCCACACAGACTACCATCCATACATAGGTCACAGGCCACAGAAGCAAAATTACAGCTCCAATTTCCTGTGCAGCCATGTCCTTTGCAGAGGTATACTTTTTAAAACAACAAGTTTATTGCAAAAATAAACTGTTGATTATATTGTACTCAAGATTCTAGATTTATATTTGCACGGCTCATATGCTAACGAGATATAGTGGAGAACAGTATTTGGACTCTGCTATAGATGTTAGCAATAATATACTGCTTTATTACCCAGTGAATTCTACCTCACAAATATCTTTTTAAAAAAAGGAACAGCAAAGCAGTCACCCAATCTGTTTGGTCTCGTACATCTGGGAAGAAAGTATAGGCTGAGTGACCACTTTGCCAAACATGGTTTGTCCATAGGCATGATCTTGACCTCTCTGTGACTCACCATTTCAACTTTTCTCACCCTCTTTTAGGCTTCTCATACTACCCCAAACATCAGTAGAGTTAGCCCTTACTGTTCCCTTCTACAGATTTCTCCAATTCATATTTCACTTTGTCTTCAGTTTTGGATCTATTTTCTCACCTTTTTTTTACAGCATGATCTTTCTATACTATCCAGTGCTTTTCAGCTGTTACCAGCTTATTTTTTAAAATATTATTCCTTTAAACTCATTAGCTAGTTCCCTTATGATAACAATTATCAAACCTGTCATTCTGCCCTCTCTCTCTAAATTCAGTCCCATAAGGAGCTCTCCTGCCTTATTTTTTTCCAATTTTGCTGAATGGTCTCAATTAAAGCACTTGAAAAGAGGAAAAAAAAATAACAGATATGAGATATCTACAGTATTTCATATTTTACATGAAAAATTAATCTGATACTTTCCTTCCAACTTTTGTAATATTAATTTTGTGGTTGCTTAGTTTAGACGTCTTCAATATTGATGATCAAAAAAAATACAAGAATCAGGGTGTAAAACAGTAAACCCATTACACTGTATAAAGACCAGAATACGTTATTTTGTGGTCATTCGTTTTAAAATGAAACATTCCACTTGCTGTTTGTTTACCAATGACTCAAAATGATGCTATGACAGTTAATAGAAAATAGGAGAAAAGAATCTTGCAATTAGTAGAACCTAATCATGAACAAGTAACGGGCTTCTTGTATAACGGAAATACAAGCTTGCCTTTGCTAGAAATATAATTATCAGACAGTAATTAAACTTATAGAATCATATTACATTAGAAGTGAACTCTGCCAATGACTGAAATCTACATCCAACCACAAATTTGGTGAACTTGTGCTCCTGAATCTGATCAAATCATACTGATGTGTCAGTGAAAGTAGAGGAAACTGAAATATCACAAGTGAGTTTGGTGTAAGTTTTAAAGAGTTGATCTCAATTGGATATGATTGATGCCACTAAGTCTTCTAAGTACTACAAACTGGTAATACTCATCCGATAAGGCAAATCAAGTTAGTATGATAGTTGACCTATGGGCCCTCTGTTAGGGAGTCCACTTGATAAGGGAATCCAAAGGATATGGCAGGAAAGTGGAGTAGAGTTAAAAGATCAGCCATGATTTTATCAAATAGTGGAGCAAGCTCGAGGGATCATATGACCTACTCCTGCTCCCATTTCCTACTTTCTTACGATAATTCTAAAAATTGCCAGATGACTATTATTTTATGGGTGCATGTACTAACTGTATTCAATATTTCCTCAAATCAGGCCTTAGATTAAATTTCTATTATGTTGCCTATTCTTGTTATTGCCAGTTTGTAATACTTAGAAGACTTAGTGGCATCAATCATATCATATAAGCAATCATATTCATGTATTGATCAGCCATAACTTAATGACTGTTCCCCCAAAATTCCATGTGTGAGTTACACTGGATTTGCTGAATAAATCAAGAATTACGCTTATTAATGCTCTGTGGAGACGAATGTACCAGAATTTCATGAATCAGCTTATTTGTGGATCCATTGTATGACCTCCAGTAGAAATCCCAAGTGAAATGGAATTAATGTACTGATGGTGCAGCTTTTAAAAAGCAAATGCTAATTGAAGAATACAGCTGTAGACAATTAGGAAAGTATCTGGATCTATGACTTCACTGTCAGGTAGCTACTCATGTGTGATTTTGTCACACCTTTCATGAAAGTGTTCCACTGGCAATCCAGGACAGACATGCAAAGAAGCAAGTTGGGAAAATCAGAAGAAGCACTCCTAATTTCAGTGAGACTGACTGCTAAACTCTCCTTGAGGTGACTGAGAAGAGAGGAAAAAATGTCAGATGGGTCTCTATTGGAAGAAACTGCAATAAAAAGTCATGTGCTATGTGAAAGTGGCATTGGGTGCCAACTCACTCACCCAACAGCAAAGCAGACCAGTTCCACAAGAACTTCAATAATCTGACCAGGGCAGGCAACATAATACATCGGCCAGTCTCCTTCCTTGGGCACAGTCTATTCTTCATCCTTTTTCATTCAAGTTACATCCATGCCACAAAAGTGCCAGACAATGACCATCTCCAACAAGAGAGAATCCAACCATCTCCCCTTGACATTCAATAGCATTACCATTGCTGAATCCCCCACTATCAACATCCTGGGGGTTACCATTGACCAGAAACTGAACTGGACCAGCCATATAAGTACTGTGATTACAAAAACAGATCAGAGGCTGGACATTCTGCGGCGAGTAACTCACTTCCTGACTCCCCAATGCTTGTCCACCATCCACAAGGCACAAGTCAGGAGTGTGATGGAATACGGTCCATTTGCCTGAATGAGTGCAGCTCCAACAGCACGCAAGAAGCTCGACACTATCCAGGACAAAACTGCCTGCTTAATTCGCACCCCATCCGCTACCTTCAACATTCACACCCTCCACCATCGACACCTAGTGGTAGCAGTGTGTACCATCTACAAGATGCACTGCAGCAACACACCAAGGCTCCTTCCACAGCATCTTTCAAATCCACGACCTCTACCACCTAGAAGGACAAGAGCAGCAGATGCACGGGAACACCACCACCTGCGACTTCCCCTCCAAGCCACACACCATCCTGATCTGGCTGGGTCAAAATTCTGGAACATCCTTCCAAACAGGACTGTGAGTCTACCTAAACCACATGGACTGCAGTGGTTCAAGAAGGCAGCTCACCACCACCTTCTCAAGGGCAATTAGAGATAGGCAATAAATGCTGGCCTAGTCAGCGATGCCCATATCCCATGAAAGAATAAAACAAAAATCCTCTAAAATTAAGAGCAGCACAACTAACTCTTCACATTGCACATTGGTTAAGGAGAAGCACTGATTGGGAACCTCCCTAACAGCCCCTTGCCTACGTACAGAATATTAAAACTTCTTCCTCCACTTTAATTGGGTGATACTCCCTGATCACTTGTGGCAGCTGTCTGATGTCACCCGGTACAATTGATAGCTTTCATATAATTCATTCAATCTTTTCATAGGAGAAACTTGTGTATAATATCCATGAGAGGCAGGATATCGGAGAGAGCTTGCCTGCCTTTAAGGCACTCATTCATCCAGCCCATGCAAAGCAGGCCATAGAGCTGCTGAGGAGGCACTTTGCTGCAGTTGAGGGAGAAAGGAACATAGTAACATAGGACTTAGGGGTAGGAGTAGGCAATTCGGCCCTTCGAACCTGCTCCGCTATTCGATAAGTTCATGGCTGAACGAGTTGTGGTTTCAACTCCACTTTTCCATCTGCCCACCATAACCCTTGACTCCCTTGTCTATCAAAAATCTATCTAACTCAGCCTTGAATAAATTCAATGGCCCAGCCTCCAATGCTCTCTGGGGAAGAGAATTCCAAAGATTGGCAAGGTCATCGCTACTGTGCCAGGGAATGCTGGGAAAGGTAGAGTGTGGGGCTTCTCACCTGAAAGTGTTTTGCCACCCAGCTTTCCCTCTCTCCTGAGATCATTGATCCTCTTGCAGCACAGGGAACCACAACCCTGCTGCTGACTTCCTTGGCCACTTTCATGCACAACTGCTTGTTGGAGAGGCTGGCCTCTTCCTTACATCTTTGGCAAACATCACTTCACTTCAGTCCCTCAGATCCTGCAGCAGGACCTCTAGGTATGGGTCAGAGACCTGGGGCAGCCTTCCAGGTCTCCTCTTCATTCCTGTGGTTGCTGCAGCCTCAGGAATTCATGTTTAGGTCAGCCATTCCAACGCATGCTGGGGCCCCTTTAATTAGAAATCCTCTCTTTGACAGATTTGGCGCATCATCCCGCCTGCCCTCTCTGATTGGTCAGGAAACCTGGAAGTGGGACGCTGATTCAGTAGCTCCGTTAAAGAGTCACGACAATGCCAGCTGCAGATTCCAATGGGTTTCCAACTGCTACAGGTCCCAACATTTCAGCTGGGACCATCATTTCTATATTCCGCCCTCTAACTCATAGTTAAATGCTTAAAGAAAAGGATATTCGAGAAGTAGGTGCAGGGTCTGGTCAGTCTCAGAGGATATGAAGCAACTGACATGATTTGAGCCTACAGTCCTCATTTGTGGCAAGATATAGAAACTTTTCCTTCATTACAAACATCAATGGAGCATCTGGCAGCTTCATTGGAATCTGTAGCAGACCTGTTCTATGAAGTAGCCAGTGACCACAGGATATCTGCTTCTCCATGGAAGCATAGACTCCAGCTCTGATGACATTAACGGAATAGAATAAACAGGACTTTGAATATTGTCTTTAAATCCTTGGCGACCTGGGTGCAATTTGTTGTCTTTCAGGATCCAATAGCTGCCATTAGAACAGTCTTCTTACTGATCAGTGAGGACATAGATCAAGGGTGCAATGGAATAGGAATTGCTGGAGTTGACCTGCCAGAGCCTTCTGTCTCTCAGAACAACAGCAGAAGCCAGGTATCTAGCCTACCTGCTCCAAGCACTGTACTAGATGCAAATAGATGATAATACTAGGCACAAGTTCCAGAGATGCATCCAGCTGTGATGCCCTCTAGCAGCAAGCTGCCCTTAGCAGAGAGCCACGTCAGTCCATAACTCTTTTGTAGAATACAAGCAGCTATACCCCTCTTGTAATACTGACTTTCAGGTTCACCTAGAAGAAGCACTAGGAAGTGCTAACATAGGAGAAGGTAAGGAACATGTGACCTCCTAGGGGAGGCACAGAGTCCGGAAAGAATCATTTGACTTACTTTCACTTTGGACTACATTGAACTAAAATAGAAACTGCAGTTATGCTGTGTTTTGCTACTCATGGTGATTAAGAGTCAGTCAAGAAAGGATACAATAATTTTGTTCTGGCTTATTCAATCAGGTGGTTGTTACTGCTATTGCCATGTAGGGACAATGAGGTCTGATGTGTTTTCATGATCATGAATGGAGTACTGAATTGAGGGATTGGTCTTTTATTTGAAGGTGGAGAAAAAGCAATGAATGCAATGGTACCAAAGGTAAATTGTATTAAACAGAAAAGAAAACTTGAGTGATCAGTTGTGCACTGATGCACCTTGCAACAGTCCTTGAGCAATCCTCTGAGTGATGGTTATAATGATGCTCTCCTCATGTAGGTCTGCCTTTAGCTGCAAGGGATACCTTCCCAGGTATGTCCAACACCAGCCCTTTTGTATGACAAAGTTGTGAAAGGCACAAAACTGGCTAAACTATTTAGTATATATAAGTTGGAACATACTCCAGCTCCTTGAGACCAATCTATGGAATGCAAATGCCCCTTTAAGAATCCTATAGTCCTTTTCTGCTGCTGTTTGAGCAATTCTTAAAGAGGTCATTATCCATGCAGACTATGCCTTGTCACCTACGAGCCATCTATTAATGTGATTTTCTTCTTTAAGGAGCTCATGGAGGACTGAATTTCAACAGATGAATGCATCTTGACAACCTCCAACAAATCTTGTGTTGAAGTGAAGGATCCTTTGCCTGCTGGAACACACAATCTGTACTCTCAGAGAATGGAAACCTCTTCTATTGAATGAGTAATTTGAGAACTCAGCTTCTAACTCAAATACCTAGAGCTCTTTTTACTTCGGGGCTTCTGCAGTTCACATCACAGGAAAGAGACATCCATACACATGGATGATGCCAGAAATAGGAAATGTATAGTTATTAGGAGAGGGTTGGGGCCGACCATGACTCATGGCCCTCCTGCCTTGGGCGCTATGGCGTTGGAAGGATGAATGAGAACGGGCAGAGACTGCTTGAGTTGTGTACCTATCATAACCTCTGCATCACCAACTCGTTCTTTCACACTAAACCCTGTCACCAGGTTTCATGGAGGCACCCAAGATCACGTCGTTGGCACCAGCTAGACCTCATTGTCACAAGGCGAGCCGCCTTAAACAGTGTTCAAATCACACGCAGCTTCCACAGTGCGGACTGCGACACCGACCACTCCCTGGTGTGCAGCAAGGTTAGACTCAGACCAAAGAAGTTGCATCATTCCAAGCAGAAGGGCCACCCGCGCATCAACACGAGCAGAATTTCTCACCCACAGCTGTTACAAAAATTTCTAAATTCACTTGTAACAGCCCTTCAAAACACTCCCACAGGGGATGCTGAGACCAAGTGGGCCCACATCAGAGACGCCATCTATGAGTCAGCTTTGACCACCTACGGCAAAAGTGCGAAGAGAAATGCAGACTGGTTTCAATCTCATAATGAAGAGCTGGAACCTGTCATAGCCGCTAAGCGCATTGCACTTTTGAACTACAAGAAAGCCCCCAGCGATTTAACATCCGCAGCACTTAAAGCAGCCAGAAGTACTGCACAAAGAACAGCTAGGCGTTGCGCAAACGACTACTGGCAACACCTATGCAGTCATATTCAGCTGGCCTCAGACACCGGAAACATCAGAGGAATGTATGATGGCATGAAGAGAGCTCTTGGGCCAACCATCAAGAAGATCACCCCCCTCAAATCTAAATCGGGGGACATAATCACTGACCAACGCAAACAGATGGACCGCTGGGTTGAGCACTACCTAGAACTGTACTCCAGGGAGAATGCTGTCACTGAGACTGCCCTCAATGCAGCCCAGCCTCTACCAGTCATGGATGAGCTGGACATACAGCCAACCAAATCGGAACTCAGTGATGCCATTGATTCCCTAGCCAGCGGAAAAGCCCCTGGGAAGGACAGCATTACCCCTGAAATAATCAAGAGTGCCAAGCCTGCTATACTCTCAGCACTACATGAACTGCTATGCCTGTGCTGGGACGAGGGAGCAGTACCCCAGGACATGCGCGATGCCAACATCATCACCCTCTATAAAAACAAAGGTGACCGCGGTGACTGCAACAACTACCGTGGAATCTCCCTGCTCAGCATAGTGGGGAAAGTCTTTGCTCGAGTCGCTCTGAACAGGCTCCAGAAGCTGGCCGAGCGCGTCTACCCTGAGGCACAGTGTGGCTTTCGTGCAGAGAGATCGACTATTGACATGCTGTTCTCCCTTCGTCAGATACAGGAGAAATGCCGTGAACAACAGATGCCCCTCTACATTGCTTTCATTGATCTCACCAAAGCCTTTGACCTCGTCAGCAGACGTGGTCTCTTCAGACTACTAGAAAAGATCGGATGTCCACCAAAGCTACTAAGTATCATCACCTCATTCCATGACAATATGAAAGGCACAATTCAACATGGTGGCTCCTCATCAGAGCCCTTTCCTATCCTGAGTGGTGTGAAACAGGGCTGTGTTCTCGCACCCACACTTTTTGGGATTTTCTTCTCCCTGCTGCTTTCACATGCGTTCAAATCCTCTGAAGAAGGAATTTTCCTCCACACAAGATCAGGGGGCAGGTTGTTCAACCTTGCCCGTCTAAGAGCGAAGTCCAAAGTACGGAAAGTCCTCATCAGAGAACTCCTCTTTGCTGACGATGCTGCTTTAACATCTCACACTGAAGAATGCCTGCAGAGTCTCATCGACAGGTTTGCGTCTGCCTGCAATGAATTTGGCCTAACCATCAGCCTCAAGAAAACGAACATCATGGGGCAGGATGTCAGAAATGCTCCATCCATCAATATTGGCGACCACGCTCTGGAAGTGGTTCAAGAGTTCACCTACCTAGGCTCAACTATCACCAGTAACCTGTCTCTAGATGCAGAAATCAACAAGCGCATGGGTAAGGCTTCCACTGCTATGTCCAGACTGGCCAAGAGAGTGTGGGAAAATGGCGCACTGACACGGAACACAAAAGTCCGAGTGTATCAGGCCTGTGTCCTCAGTACCTTGCTCTACGGCAGCGAGGCCTGGACAACGTATGCCAGCCAAGAGCGACGTCTCAATTCATTCCATCTTCGCTGCCTTCGGAGAATACTTGGCATCAGGTGGCAGGACTATATCTCCAACACAGAAGTCCTTGAAGCGGCCAACACCCCCAGCTTATACACACTACTGAGTCAGCGGCGCTTGAGATGGCTTGGCCATGTGAGCCGCATGGAAGATGGCAGGATCCCCAAAGACACATTGTACAGCGAGCTCGCCACTGGTATCAGACCCACCGGCCGTCCATGTCTCCGTTATAAAGACGTCTGCAAACGCGACATGAAATCGTGTGACATTGATCGCAAGTCGTGGGAGTCAGTTGCCAGCATTCGCCAGAGCTGGCGGGCAGCCATAAAGACAGGGCTAAATTGTGGCGAGTCGAAGAGACTTAGTAGTTGGCAGGAAAAAAGACAGAGGCGCAAGGGGAGAGCCAACTGTGCAACAGCCCCAACAAACAAATTTCTCTGCAGCACCTGTGGAAGAGCCTGTCACTCCAGAATTGGCCTTTATAGCCACTCCAGGCGCTGCTTCACAAACCACTGACCACCTCCAGGCGCGTATCCATTGTCTCTCGAGATAAGGAGGCCCAAAAGAAGTTATTAGGAGAGGGCTGAGAGGCTCAGATACTGGGAATATTTCCATTCCAGAGAGGACATTTGATAGAAGTTTTTAAATTTATGAAGGTTTTTGATATTGATATTAAAGAAAGACAATGCCCTCTGTTGGGGAGTCACTGACAAGGGTTGTCAATTTAAAACAAAAACAAGAAATGCTGGATTCACTCAGCAGGTCTGGCAGCATCTGTGGAAAGAGAAGCAGAGTTAACGTTTCGGGTCAGTGACCCTTCTTCGGAAATTGTCAATTTAAAGTTATCTCTAAGTTAGTGAGGGGAGAGGCGAGTTATATTACACAACTGATAGCATATGGAATTCTGTGTTTCGGTGATTGTGACTGAGACCATTGTATCTAAGGGAACTGTGGATAAGAATTCAACACAGTGGAACATACAGGGGTATGTGGGAAAGTTGGAAGGGCATTTGGATTCACATTAGATTGCTCTAACAAAGAGATAGCATTCTCCACGATGTCAACCTCAATGGTCTGGTTCTAATTGTACATCTTTTGCTAAAACTAGCTCTCCTTTGTCAACAGTATAATTTAAGAACATAAAAATATGGACTTATGATTTTTCCATCAACTCTAATAGTCATTTCTGGTAATATAAATATGGGAAGCTTGGGTGCTACAGGCCCACAATCCAAACTAGAACGTAATGCCTATTTTTTGTAATTACACAAACTCATCATTTGTGTGATCAGAACAGTTTTTCAGGTAGTCCAAACAGAAATATATAAGTCTTCTTTGACAGATTTTAATAAGGTACTTTGAAATTTTTATTTTTTTAAATATCCATTTGGTCAATTTCATAGATAACAGCCCCAATTTCACCTAGTCAAGACTCCTGCCGGCAAAATCAGCTTGTGTTGCAACAACTGATCCATTTGTTTATTTAGCAGTGCAAGGCTTTCTCACATTCCCACTTACACAGTTAATAAGGTTTCAGTGAACAAAACAGACATTAACTGAAAACTTACAAAACATGCCCTGGATCTGCTGGCAATCTAAGGGTAAGTAGTAAGCTTCAGAAAATCCTTGCAATGTGTGCCAATAACTCTGGAATTCCTTCTATGCTTTTGTATTTGTGCTCAAAATATCCAACCTGACCAAGAAAAATATGGCAAAGTGTTGATATCTGTACCTAATGCCAGCCACAATATTCATGTTTTGGAAAATTTCAATTCAATTCAACCTGTTGTGTTATTGGTTCGTAACATGAACATGCCAAACACTATAACAATGATTGGTAAACAATACGAAGGGTTCTTTATTGAAGAATACAGGATTTGGAGAGAGCTCCTCAATGCGTTACCTTCTGACGGATGCTGCTTCAACTACTGTATCACATGTTAACTTTCATCACTTCCTGTGATGATGTATACTTAACTATTTACATATTCAGTAGTATGTTAATCAGTATCAAAGCAATGTCATGCAGGCCCCCACCTACCAAGAATGAGGCACATTAAATTTCAAATTGCTGTTGAGAAGAAGAGAAGGCCTCAACAAGGGGTTGCCAGGCCCCTGGCTGGAAAGACATTTTTGCATATTAACAGACAGTGTTTGTAGACAAAGGACCATTCCCTGACACGCACAATACACAGAGCCAAGACATGCTCAGATCAATTGGTCACATGACTAACCTGCTTGGCAACCTGGGGTTTTCTGAATTGTACAGTTTTAAACTGAGAGCCAGCAGAAAGCTGTTTGCTCCTGGATTGAAAAGACTTCTCCTGGCTGGCTCACCACAGCCTCTGTCTGCCTGCTCCCATCTCTCTCTCACAGAACTCCAAAACCTCCTGAAGACACATGAACCCCAAGAGGGAAAAGTCTCCTACAGTGAACAAGTTTTAAGAAGAATATGGGATCCCAATGAAAAGCAAGATCTACCTACAATCAAGGACTCTACAGCCAGCTCGAAGCACAGTAACAAAAACCCTCTTCAGAGATTGCCTCTAACTTTTCCACTTTATTTTTCTTCTGCTGTTTCTGTCCCTATCTGCATGTGTGTATCGCGTATGCATGCTAGCGTGGATGCATCGTGTATCCGTAGGCGTTAACCGAATTAGAGTTTAAGTTTCATAAAATTTCACCTTTCTTCTTTAAACCTAAGAAAGCCTGTTTGTGCTTGTTTCTTTGCCTTATAATTGGAAAGCGGTGAACAAGGATTCACCAAGGGGGAACTAAAAACAGTGTGTTTAAAAATAATACCCTGTTACAGTAAGACTAGGTGAAGGCTGAAAAGACCCCTAGACACCTTTCTCACCTGGTCGTAACACCCACCCACTTAATCTATCTATATCCTTTTGCAGCCTCTTTGTGTCCTCCTCCCAGCTAGTGATGATTAGCATCCTTGAAAGTTGATAAATCACCAGGGCCAGATGAAATGTATCTTAGGTTGTTAAAAGAAGCAAGAGAGGGTCTGATTATCATTTCCAGTTTACAGGTGTGGTGCCGGAGGATTGGAGAATTGCTAATGTTGTACCTCTGTTTAAAAAGAGAGTGAAGTATAGACCGAATAATTACAGGCCAGTCAGTCTAAACTCAGTAGTGGACAAATTATTGGAATCTATTCTGAGAGACAGGATAAACCGTCACTTAGAAAGGCACAGGTTAATCAAGGATAGTCAGCATGGATTTGTTAAGGGAAGATTTTGTTTGACCAATTTGATCAAATTTTTTGAAGAAGTAACAAGGAAGATAGATGAGGGTAGTGCAGTTGATGTGGTCTATGTGGATTTTAGCAAGGCTTTTGACAAGGTCCCACATGTTAAAAAAATAAAATCCCATGGGACCCAGGGAAATGTTGCAAGATGGATACAAAATTGGCTCAGTGGCAGGAAACAAAGGGTAATTGTTGATGGGCGTTTTAGTAACTGGAGGGCTGTTTCCAGTGGCGTTCCGCAGGGCTCAGTACTGAGTCCCCTGCTTTTTGTGGTGTATATTAATGATTTGGACGTAAATGTAGGGGGCATTATCAAGAAGTTTGTGGACGACACAAAGATTGGCCATGTGGTAGATAGTGAGGAGGTTAGCTAGCTGTAGGCCTGCAGGAAGATATTGATGGTCTGGTCAGATGGGCAGAAAAGTGGCAAATGGAATTCAACTTGGAGAAGTGTGAAGTGATGCATTTGGGGAGGTCAAACAAGGCAAAGGAATACACGATTTATGGGAAAATACTGAGAAATGTAAAGGAAGTAAGGGGCCTTGGAGTGAATGTCCACAGATCCCTGAAGGTAGCAGGACAGGTCAATAAGGTGGTTAAGAAGGCAGATGGAATTCTTTCCTTTATTAGTTGAGGTATAGACTATAAGAGCAGGGATGTTATGCTGGAACTATATAACTCATTGGTTAGGCCACAACTTAAGTACTGAGTGGAGTTCTGGTCACCTCATTACAGAAAGGATGTAATAAAAGCAAAATACTGTGGATGCTGGAAATCTGAAATAAAAACAAGAAATGCTGGAACCACTCAGCAGGTCTGGCAGCATCTGTGGAAAGAGAAGTTTTGGGTCAGTGACCCTTCTTCGGAACTGACAAATATTAGAAACGTCGCAGGTTATAAGCAAGTGAGGTGGGGGTGAGGCAAGAGATAACAAAGGAGAAGGTGTAGATTGGACAAGGCCACATAGCTGACCAAAAGGTCATGGAGCAAAGGCAAACAATATGTTAATGGTGTGTTGAAAGCCAAAGCATTAGTACAGATAAGGTGTTAATGGACTGAAGATTGAACAGCAGCAAGTGCAAACATGAAAAAAAACAGTGGGTAAGCAAACTGAACAAACTAAGATGAAATGAAATAAATGCAAAAAAAAAAGATTGTAAAAAATGTAAAAAGGAATGTAAAAAAAAAAGGGAAGAAAAAATAACTAAAAATGAAAGTAAAATGGGGGGCTGTCATGCTCTGAAATTATTGAACTCAATGTTCAGTCCGGCAGGCTGTAGTGTGCCTAATCGGTAGATGAGATGCTGTTCCTCGAGCTTGCGTTGATGTTCACTGGAACACTGCAGCAATCCCAGGACAGAGATGTGAGCATGAGAGCAGGGGGGAGTGTTGAAATGGCAAGCAACCGGAAGCTCAGGGTCCTGCTTGCGGACTGAGGTCTGGAACTCACTGCCTGAAAGGGTAATTGAGGCAGAGACCCTTAATTCATTCAAAAGGATATGCACCTCAAGTGCTGTAAGCTGCAGGGCTACAGACCAAATGCTGGAAGGTGGCAATTGAATAGGTCGATCGTTTTTCGGCCGACACAGACATGATGGGCCAAGTGGTCTCTTTATGTGCCTTAAACCTTCTATGATGCTATGATCCTGTGTTGAATATCCTTGTTCCCAGTCTTGGTTACCCTGTAGCTACTTTTCTGTATTGGCAATTAGATCATCCCCATTTACCTCTATTTGAGTCTTTAAGTCATCTATTTTGTTGCAAATGCTGCATGCATTTAGGTAGAGTGCCCTTAACCTTGTCTTCTTGACATTATTCTGCATTCTAAGCCTAGTTGATGCTTGCATTTGGCAAGGTCACACTTGCCTTGATTAGCTAGCATTGGCCCTTTACTGCTCTTGTGAATCGTCACGATCCGAGTTCATTGCATGCTGGTAGTTGTGCTACCAAAGGACCATTGGTGTCATTATCATAGAAGACTTGTGGCAACCATGCAGAATGTCCATATCTGCACTTCAACGTCAATGCTGCCATGCAGTAGATTGGTGAACTGTTATATGCAGTGTTATGCAGGCCCCCACCTGCCAAGAATGAGGCACATATATTTCACCACATGGACAATAAATTTTAAAATTGTTACTGCGAGCAAAGAAGGCCTATTACGAGGGGTTGCCAAGCCTCTGGCTGGAAAGCCATTTTTTTCCATACTAGCAGACAGTGTTAGAACACAGAAGAGACCTGGTCAAACCAGTCAGTCACGTGACTACCCGCTGGCCAACTAGGGGATTTTTAAATTGGTCACAGAGAATTTGAACACAGAAAGCTCCTGACTCATGGATTGAGAAAATCTCTCTCCTGTCTGCTTCCATCTCTTTCTCACAGAACTGAAAACCACGGAAGACAAATGAACCCGAAGAGAGAGAAAGGTCTCTTACAGTGAACAAGGTTTAAGAAGAATACTGGGCCCCAACGAAAAGCAAGATTGACCTACAATCAAGGACTCTACAGTGAGCTCAAAGCACAGTAACAAATCCCTTTCAGTTATTGCCTCAAACTCTTTCACTTTATTTTTCTTCTGCTCTTTTCTGTCTCTATTTGCATGTGCATATCGCGTATGCATGCTAGCGTGGGGCATGGTGTGTATCTGTAGGCGTTAACCGAATTAGAGATTTTAATTTAAGTTTTAATCATTTTCACTTTTCTTCTTTAAACCTAAGAAAGCCTGTTTGTGCTCATTTCTTTGCCTTATCATTCGAAAGTGGTGAACAAGGATTCACCAAGCGAGATCTCAAAACACAGTGTGTGTAAAGATTAAATCCTGTTACAGTAAGACCTGAAAGCTGAAAGAGACCCCTAGACACCTTTCTCACCTGGTCATAACAGCAGCGAGTCTAGCTCTTGTTGGCTGTAACATAGCATCCCACTTCGCTGGGTACAAGCCTTTGAGTATCTATAGTGGTAAAATGTTGGTGCTTGCCCCAGTGTCTTTAGTTGTAGCTTGTGCTTGTCATTTTGTTAGGACATATAATTTCAACTGTGATGAAAGTTTCCAGCTGTGTGATTGCATCCATGTGCTGTGTGACTGTCACTTTGTTTCCCAGTCTCTGCCTACCTCGTGGACATGCCTGTGCTTGAAATGGTACTTGATGGACTTGTTTTTTCCACTAGGTGGCTTCTGTTTTTTGTTGAGCTGTGGCTTCTGACCGCTTCTTCACTGCCAGATTTTCTTCACAGTCTTGGCTCAGTGTCCCTTTAGACCACACGTCTTGCAGGTTCCTCTGAATGCAGGACGTTTAGGTGGCTGATGCATTAGGCCACACTTGCATGCCTTGCCCTATCGGGATGCCTTGCCTACCTCGCCTGTGGTTGTTGCAGCTCCAAGCACTTGTATATATTGTCTGCTCACAGCTATGGCTTCATATTTTATGCCATCTTTGAGTAGACTGTCAATGTCATATCCTTTTTTCTTATCAAGCAGATTCTTTTGGGGTGCCTTTATTGGAGTTGATGCAAGTAGCATCTCCAATATTCTCTGAGAGAATTCTGCATCTGAGAAATTGCAAGCTTTGCCTTTTTCTCGACATCTACTGAAAAGCTGGTCAAGCTCTTTGGGCTTTTGTCTAGAGGCCATCAGTTCAAGTCGATGGACTCTGAAGTTGACCTGGACTCTTAACTGGTCCTCTAGCACTGTCTAGTGTTTAAAGGGGTCTTTTTGGTCTACTTCTGACAATCCAGAGGTGTTGATGCGATGGAGACCTTCATTGCCAATCACTATCTTTATTTTTATTGCTTGCTTGTTGGGTTCTGCGACTGCAAGGTCTGAAAAGTATAATTCCATACACTGTTGAAATATTTGGAATTCATGAAGGACATCTGGAACCTTCCAATTCATAGCTGGATATTTCATTGTCATGGCGTCAAAACTACTTGCTTTACAAGAATCACAAGAATTCTTTTTGCCAGAGCTTTCCCCTTAAATTACTTTTCCTTTCATAACTTTTCTTCAAGAAAAAGCAATGCAGGTCTACTGCAACTGCAGTGCTGGACCTCTGCCATGCCCTGAGCTCAGTGGCTGCAGTGCAGGTTTTCAGCCTCTGCGCAGGGAGACTCCGCCCATGGAGCTCTTTTTCAGTGGGAAAACTCACAACGCTTAATGGTGGTGCAGTCTCACAGCCCCGATTTGGATCGACTGTTTTTTGAGCCAGATTCCACCAGAATACTGCCTTTCTGGTCAACTGCCATTCCGATAAAATTCCCCTTTCGCTTGCTCACTCTGTAGGAGTCTGCTCTTGAGGGAGATTTTCGAATCCGGCCTGAAATCTTGCCATCGCTGCTTCTTGCAGCTATTTTCAGTGTTGTCCCAGGATTTTATGACTTCTCCCATTGTCCACGACGTTGCACTTGCGATCGCTGTCACTATGTCAAACACCGCACCTAAAATGCTGTGCACATTTGCATCTCTGCCACCATATTGTGTTATTGGCTCTTAACACGAATGTACCAAACGCTATAGCAATGACTGGTAAACCAAACAAAGGACTCTTTATCAAAGAATACAGGGTTCTAGGAGAGCTCTTCAATACACATGTTACCTGCTAACGCTGCTCCAAATATTTTATCACATGTCAGCATGCATCACTTTCTGCGATGATGTATACTAAACTATTTACATATTCAGTAGTATGTTAACCAGTATTAAAGCACTTAAAGCAATAACACAACATAACCTATTGATGATGCTATTTTGAATTAATTGAGGTACAATTTTGTAATAAGTTGGGGGCATTACAGTGACAAGTGGATGTAATGTTTTTAGGACATTCTGAACTTGGTCTTTTTACATTCTTGTAGCTTTTCGCAGCATTAGCTGTTGTAAATTACAATTACTACTCTGCACATATATTTGATTTTTTTTCTTTTAAAATTGTGCAGGAGAATTTAAATATTTGATTCATTGTTTAAGTTAAAAATATAAAAAAAGACTTACATAATTGCTTTTGTAATAATTTTTGTGAATAATGCTTTCCTCACTTGCATTAGAATGTTTATGGTTGTTATCTACATAAATATTTTAAACTGAACCCATTATTCTGACTAAGGCATGTGTGTTTGGTGATATGATACATCATTACAAAATTGAAAGCAAAATATAGAAACAAATTTGTTATTTCTGCCCACTTTTTAAAATCCTAATAATGGTATATGTACATATATCAATGTTTGTGAAGGTGGAACAATGGGGGTGATCTCTGAAAAAGAGATGGGATTATTGAACCAAATAATCTTTTTGCAGCTCGTAAAACTTCATAATGTTTCTAAATTTTTAGCAATCAGTTTTCCTTACAACATGATTTGATCAAAATGACAGTATTCGCTAGATGACCCTGAACTTTGTTAGTTAGTCACAAGATTTCTCAGTTTAGGCTCCAAACTTAGTGCCGTTAACCAGATTATTCAGACTGCTCAGCGAAAGGAAGCTGCTGTCAGACCCCAATTACTAATCTGCTAGAAGTTTGGAAATAGGTCAGCAAACTAATGTTCTTACATCCCAGAGCTCCCAATCTCTATTCATCAGAAAGTTGTTGTCAATGGTGGGCAGTTCCTTTTGTGCCTATCCTCAATACAGTTTCATAGCTTGCTGGAGAATACCTCATGGGGGATTTTCTCCATTTGCTATTCTTCGTTACGACCCAGTTATATAGAAATGCAATTTAGAAGGAGGCAGCAAGAACAGAGAGAAGTGAGCAGTTTAGGAAGGGAGTTCCAGCGCCTAGGGTCCTGGCAGCTGAAGGCACGGCCGCCAATGGTGGAATGTTAAAAATCAGGAAGGCACATGAGATCAGAATTGGAGGAGCGCAGAGATCTCAGAGTGTTATCGGGCTGGAGGAAGTTACAGAGGGAGGTAGGGGCGAGGGCATGGAGGGATTTGAACACAAAGATGAGAATTTTAAAATTGAGGCTCAAGGGGTATATCTTTTTGCAGTCAATACAAAATGAGAATGCAATTTATTCTATGTGCAACAAATGTTGATTTATAATTGTATAATTTATGTATCAGAGACACATATTAAACAGCAATGGTTAAACTATGATTCAAATTTTATTAGTAATGCACTGGTTGACCATAGAGTCTGACTTGTATGCACCTGCCCCTGCAGTAATATATTAGAGAATAATGGAAATTTTAACAATACACCTAATGATGCTCAAATAACCCCCTCTAACTTCTCAAATCAATATTGCTAGGTCTGTCTATATTCTCAACCTGAGAAAACAAGAGTGATTACTTTTAATCTAAATATGGCTACAGTGCACAATTCCTGGTGCACAGATTGTCCAGTAAGATTCACTTCCTTCCCTGCTGCACAAAAAATAGATATTTCACTTTCATGGCCATGCTTCTAGCAGAATGTTGCAGCAGGTTCTCAAATTGTTTTATGTTGTTTTCCACAAGAGTAAAGAAAAAGTTTGCCTCAGTAAGCATTAAACTTCTCATCACTGTAATTTCCATTAAGTCAGTTTAGGATGGGAGCAAAACACAGAATAGCAGTGTTTATGGACAAAAAGTTTGTTGGCACTTTCAAGATATCTTGAACCCCTGTATACATCTGACTTTGTAAAAGTGAACATAGGGGAATATAGAATCATAGAATGGTTACAGCACAGAAGGAAACTGTCGTGTCCGTGCCAAGAGCAAGTCAGCTATTCCCATTCCCCTGCTTGCTTCCCAAAGCCTTGCAAGTTTTTCCTCTTCAGATAATTATCCAGCTCTTTCTTGGAGGCCTCAATTGAATCTGCCTCCACCACACTCTCAGGCAGCACATTCCAGATCCTAACTACTTGCTGCATAAAAATGTTTTTCCTCATGTTGCCATTGCTTCTTTTCTCAATCACCTTAAGTTGGTGTCCTCTGGTTCTGGATTCTTTGGCCAATGGGAACAGTTTCTCCCTATCTACTCTGTCCAGCCCCCATTTGAACACCTCTATCATATCACCTCTTCCCCAAATGGCCTAAAAATATAATTTTAGTACAAGGTGAGAGATATCAGTGCCCTTCTTATTTCAAGCACCTCATGTCAGTATCAGGTACTCTCAGATACAATATAGCACATCGAGATGCAGAATGAAGCTCTATATACTGTGCCCCAACATTTCTAAACTCCAACCTCTGCTACTGCATTAGTGTGACATTTTTTCCATTTTCTACCACAGCAACGTACCTCTTGTGCCCTTTGAGGGGTATTTTTTAAATTCATTTTTGTGCGATGTGGGCGTCGCTGGCAAGGTCAGCATTTATTGCCCATCCGTCATTGCCCTTGAGCTGAGTGGCTTGCTAGGGCATTTCAGAGGGCAGTTAAGAGTTAACCACATTGCTGTGGGTCTGAAGTCACATGTAGGCCTGAGCAGATAAGGGTGGCAGATTTCCTTCCTTAAAGGACATTAGTGAACCAGATGGGTTTTTACAACAATTGACAATGGTTTCATGGTCACCATTAGACTAGCTTTTAATTCCAGGTTTATTAATTGAATTTAAATTTCACCATCTGCTGTGGTGGGAACCCATGTCCCCAGAGCATTAGCCTGGGCTCTGGATTACTAGTCTAATGACATTACCATTATGCCACTGCCTCCTGCTAATAAATGAAGGGTTCCAGTATAAATTGTGATGGTGAAGGCAGAAGATTGCCACCATGAATTGAAAGGAGAGAGTGCCTGCTGTACAAGTGATGGAATGTTGGGTAAATCATCAGGTTACCTTCAGGGAGCAGAGAGGAACTGGACTGCGAGGGAGCACCTAAACATTGGAAGAGGATGAAGACAGAGCGAGGCTCCAGGCCTTCGCCTTCACTTACTTTCAGTGAGTGGAGAGGAACAGGACCTGCGAGGGAGCACCTAAATATCAGAAGACGATAAATACAGAGTGAGACTCCGGGCCTTCACTTACCTTCAGGGAGCTGGGAGGAACTGGACCTGTGAGGGAGCACCTAATCATTGGGAGAAGAGCTTAAGGAGTTGGCGTGCTGGCTGAGTTTGAAGAAAGAATCAATAAGTGACATCACAGGAAAGGTATAAGATGATTGGTTGGTGAGTAACTGTTAAAGTAAATAGCTAGCTGCGTGTGTTAATAGCTGGAAATTAGAAAAATGTAAAAAAAAAATTAAGTAGCTACCTTATAATTAAATAAGGCATGCAAGCAGAAGGGAAGTAAGAAGCTGGTGAGTCTTCTGTTCTTTCATTTTTAAGCTGTAAGGTTTATTATATTATCAAGGTTTAAATTAGTGCAGTAAGTGCTGGTGAGGAGAGACATTAATTAAAAAATAATTAAGAAAATCATTAATTAATTCGTTAATTAAAACACAATATAGATGGCTGGGTAGGTGGTGTGTTGCAGCTGCAGAATGTGGGAGCTCATGAACGCCAATGTGATCCACGGCAACCGTGTCTGCAGTAAGTGTTTACACCTCGAGGAGCTTTGCCACAGAGTCAATGAGCTGGAGGCTGTGCTACAGATGCGGCGATTCATCAGGGAGGGGGAAAGATACCTGCATACTTTGTTCCAGAAGGCAATCACACCCCTTAGGATAGCGTCTTCTGATTTGGTCAGTGGTCAGGGACAGGGGGTGTGACAGCGAGAGGAGCAGGTTTGGGGGTCGAGAAGGCAGAAGCTTATTACATTACTAACCTTTGCCAGTTCTGATGAAAGGTCACAGACCTGAAACGTTAACTCTGTTTCTGTCTCTACAGATGCAGCCTGACCTGTTGAGTATATAGAACCATAGAAAAATTACAGCACAGATGGAGGCCATTCAGCCCATCATGTCTGTGCCGGCTGAAAATACTAGCCACCCAATTTCCAGCACTTTCTGTTTTTATTTCAGATTTCCAGCATCCACAATATTTTCCTTTTATAGAACTGGAGGAGCCTTAGCCCTTGCAGTTGTCCCACAGGTTTGAGGTTCTCTCAGCATGTATGGATGAGAGCAAGGGCTGCAGGGTGGATGATCAAACTGATCACACACCATCGTACAGGAAGCCTTCAAGCGTAGGCAATAAATAGGAATGTAGTGGTAGTATGTTGCCTGCCCGGTACCAGGATTCAGGACATCTGCTCAGGGCTGCAAAGGAATGCAGTGGGAGGTGGATGATCCAGCTTTTTGTGGTCCATGTGGGTACCAATGACATAGATAGGACTAGGAAAGAGGTTCTGCATAGGAAGTATGAGCAGCTAGGGGCTAAATTAAAAAGCAGAGCCTCAAGGAGGAGGTTGTTGTAGGGTCAATAAGATTAGAGAGATGAATGTGTGGCTCAAAGATTGGTGTGGGAGAAATGGGTTTCGATTCATGGGGCACTGGCATCAGTACTGGGGAAAGTGGGAGCTGTACCATTGGGACGATCTTCACCTGAACCATGCTGGGACCAGTGTTCTGGCAAGTCGTATAACTAGGGCAGTAGAGAGAGCTTTAAATTAAATAGTTGCGGGGGGGGGGGGAGGGATCATGTGAGAGGAGATGTGGTAAATCAAAGGGAAACAATGAGGTAATAGAGCAGGGTAGCAATTTGGGTAATGATAACCAGAGTGTGGCAGGAAGGGACAGAGCATACAACCTTAAGAGTGCAACAGCAGACAAGGCCAGAGACTGAAGGAATGGTAAAAAGACAGAGTTATAGGTTCTGTATCTGAATATGCACAGCATTTGTAACAAAATGGATGAATTGTTAGCACAGATAGAAATAAATATGTATGACCTGATAGACATTACTGAGACATGGTTGCAAGGTGACCAAGGCTGGGACCTGAATATTGAAGGGTGTTTGACATTTTGAAAAGATAGGAACCTGGGAAAAGGTGGTGGGATAGCTCTGTTAATTAAGGATGTCATTAGTACGTAGCGAGAGGTGACCTAAGCTCAAAACAGCAAGATGTAGAATCAGTTTGGGTAAAGCTAAGAAATAGGAAAGGTAAGAAGCCACTTGCGGGAGTCGTTTGTAGGCCCGCTAACAGCTGCTACACTGTGGGACAGAGTATACAGGAAGAAATAAATGGGGCATGTAAGAAAGGTACCGCAATAGTCATGGGTGACTTTAATCTATATGTAGATTTGGCAAATCAGATTGGCAAAGGTAGCCTGGAAAATGAGTTCATAGAGTGTATTCATGACAATTTCTCTGATCAATACACTCTAGAGCCAACCGGGGTATAATTCTAGACCTGGTAATGTGCAATGAGATGGGATTAATCAATAACGTCATGGTAAAGGCGCCTCTAAGCGACAGGAATCATAACAAGATAGAATTTCACATTCAGTTTGAAAGGGAGAAGTATGGGTCTAAGAATAATGTTTTCAACCTAAATAAAGGTAAATAAAACAAGGGTATGAAGGCAGAGCTCAAGTGCACTGGGAAACTAGGTTAGAAGGTAGGACAATAGAGATGCAATGGCAGACTTTTAAGGAGATATTTAATAACTCTCAGCAAAGATTTACTCCAGTGAGAAAGAAAGATTCTTTGAGAAGGATGTATCATCCATAGCTACATATCAAGTTAAAGATAGTATCAAATTGAAAGAAACACTGTACAAATCTGCAAAGAGCAGTGTATGTCAGAAGATTGCACAGATTTTAAGAACCTGCATAAAATGACAAAAAAGGGAGAAAGTAGAGTATGAGAAAAAAAACTAGCTAGTAATATAAAAACAGATAGTAAGAGTTTCTACAAATATTTAAATAGGAAAACAGTAACTAAAGGTGTAGTTGGTTCTCTAGAGAGTGAGTCTGGGGATTTGGTAATGGAAAACAAGGTTTTGAACAGATACTTTGTGACTTAGAAAACTTCCCAAAGATACTTGAAAATCAAGAGGTGAAAGGGAGGGAGGAACTTAAAACAATCACCATCACCAGGGAAAAGCTGAGAAATCTATTGGACCTAAAGGCTGACAAGACCCAAGGATCCGATGGCCTGCATCTTAGGGTTTGAAACAAGTGGCTGCAGAGATAGTAGAGGCTTTGGTTATAATCTTGTAAAATTCCTTAGGTTCTGGAAGGGTCCCAGCGGATTGGAAAATAGCAAATGTAGCTCCTCTATTCAAGGAAGGAGGGAGACAGGAAGCAGGAAACTATAGGCCAGTTAGCCTAACATCTGTTGTAGGGAAATTGCTAGAATCCATTATTGAGGAGATTATAGCAGGCTACTTAGAAAATTGTAATGGGATTAGACAGAGTCAACATGGTTTTGTGAAAGAGAAATCATGTTTAGCTAATTAATTAGTGTTCTTCAAGGAGGTAACATGCAAAATGAATAAAGGAAAACCTTGGATTTCCAAAAGGCATTTGATAAGGCGCCACATCAAAGGTTACTACACAAGATAAGAGCACATGGTGTAGGGGGTAACATATTAGCATGGATAAAGGACTGGTTAGCTAACAGGAAGCAGAGAGTAGGGATAAATGGGTCTTTTTTGGGTTGGCAAGCTGTAACTATTGGAGTGTCACAGGTATCAGTGCTGCGGCCTCAATTATTTACAATCTATATCAATGACTTGGATGAAGGGACCAAATGTATGGTAGCTAAATTAGCTGATGACACCAAGATAGGAAGGGAAGTAAGTTGTCAAGAGAGGTAAAGAGTCTACAAAGGGATATAGATAGGTTAAGTGATGGGCAAAAAATTGGCAGATGGAGTATAAAATAGGAAAAAGTGAACTTGCCCACTTTGGCAAGAAGAATAGAAAAGCTATATACTATATAAATGGAGAGAGATTGCAGGACTCGGTGGCACAGAGGGATCTGGGTGTCCTGGTATATATTTTTTTATTCGTTCATGGGTTGTGGGCGTTGCTGGCTAGGCCAGCATTTATTGCCCATCCCTAATTGCCTTTGAGAAGGTGGTGGTGTGACACCTTCTTGAACCACTGCAGTCCATGAGGTGTAGGTACACCCACAGTGCTGTTAGGAAGGGAGTTCCAGGATTTTGCCCCAATGACAGTGAAGGAACAATGATATAGTTCCAAGTCAGGATAGTGTGTGACTTGGAGGGGAACTTGCAGGTGGTGGTGTTCCCATGCATCTGCTGCCCTTGTCCTTCTGGTGGTAGAGGGTGCGGTTTGGAAGATGCTGTCTACGGAGCGTTGGTGTGTTGCTGCAGTGCATCTTATAGATGGTACACACTGCTGCCACTGTGCGTCAGTGATGGAGGGAGTGATTGTTTGTGGATGGGGTACCAATCAAGTGGGCTGCTTTGTCCTGGATGGTGTTGAGCTTCTTGAGTGTTGTTGGAGCTGCACCCAACCAGGCAAGTGGAGAGTATTCCATCACACTCCTGACTTGTGCCTTGTGGATAGTGGGCAGGCATTGGGGAGGCAGGAGGTGAGTTACTTGCCTCAGGATTCCTAGCCTTTGACCTACTCTTGTAGCCACGGTATTTATATGGCTACTCCACTTCAGTTTCTGGTTAATGGTTACCCCCAGGATGTTGATAGTGGGGAATTCAGTGATGGCAATGTCATTGACTGTCAAGGGGAGATGGTTAGATTCTCTCTTTTTTGAGATAGTCATGGTCTGGCACTTGTGTGGTGCGAATGTTACTTGCCACTTATTAGCCCAAGCCTGGATATTGTCCAGGTCTTGCTGCATTTCTACATGGACTGCTTCAGTATCTCAGGAGTCACGAATGGTGCTGAACATTGTGCAATCATCAGCGAACATCCCCACTTCTGACCTTATGATTGAATGAAGGTCATTGACGAAGCAGCTGAAGATGGGTGGGCCTAGGACACTACCCGCAGGAACTCCTGCAGTGATGTCCTGGGACTGAGATGATTGACCTCCAACAACCACAACCATCTTCCTTTGCGCTAGGTATGATTCCAACCAGCGGAGAGTTTTCCCCCTGATTCGGTTTTACTCCAGTTTTGCTCAAGCTCCTTGCAAATGCTGCGTTGATGTCAAGGGCAGTCACTCTCACCTCACCTCTTGAGTTCAACTCTCGTGTCCATGTTTGAACCAAGGCTGTAACGAGGTCAGGAACTGAGTGGCCCTGGTGGAACCCAAACTGAGCGTCAGGATACAAAAAACATTCCAGTAATAACTGTAAATCAGGAGATGGAAGGAAGAGAGAAATTACAATCACCAGGGAAACGGCACTGACCAAACTGATGGAGCTGCGGAATGACAAATCCCCGGGTCCTGATGGGCTTCATCCGAGGGTCTTAAATGAGGTGGCTAATGAGGTAGTAGATGCATTGGTGTTAATTTTTCAAAATTCTCTGCATTCTGGAAAATTTCCATCAGACTGGAAAGTAACAAATATAAACCCTCTACCCAAGAAGGGGGCTAGACAGAAAACAGGTAACTATAGGCCAGTTAGCTTGACGTCTGTCATGGGGAAGGTGTTAGAATTGATCATTATGGAGGCTATAGCTGGGCACTTAGAAAAACTCAAGGTAATCGGGAATAGTCAGCATGGCTTTGTGAAAGGGAAATCATATTTAACCAATTTATTGGAATTCTTTGAAGGAGTGACATGTGCTGTGGATAAAGGGGAGCCCGTTGACGTACTGTACTTGAATTTCCAGAAAGCATTTGACAAGGTGCCACATAAAGGGTTATTAAGCAAAGTAGGAGCTCATGGTGTAGGGGTTAACATATTAGCATGGAAAGAAGATTGGCCAGCTGGCAGAAAACAGAGTATGCATAAATGGGTCCTTTTCTCATTGGCAGGATGAGACGAGTGGAGTCAACAAAGAACAAAGAACAGTACAGCACAGGAACAGGCCATTCGGCCCTCCAGGCCTGCGCCAATCTTGATGCCTGTCTAAACTGAAAACCTTCTGCACTTCCGGGGACCGTATCCCTCTATTCCCATCCTATTCATGTATTTGTCAAGATGCCTCTTAAACATTACTATCGTACCTGCTTCCACCACCTCCCCCGGCAGCAAGTTCCAGGCACTCACCACTCTCTGTGTAAAGAACTTGCCTCGCACATCCCCTCTAAACTTTGCCCCTCGCACCTTAAACCTATGTCCCCTAGTAACTGACTCTTCCACCCTGGGAAAAAGCTTCTGACTATCCACTCTGTCCATGCCACTCATAACTTTGTAAACCTCTATCATGTCGCCCCTCCACCTCCGTCGTTCCAGTGAAAACAATCTGAGTTTATCCAACCTCTCCTCATAGCTAATGCCCTCCAGACCAGGCAACATCCTGGTAAATCTCTTCTGTACCCTCTCCAAAGCCTCCATGTCCTTCTGATTGTGTGGCGACCAGAAATGCACGCAATATTCTAAGTGTGGCCTAACTAAAGTTCTGTACAGCTGCAGCATGACTTGCCAATTTTTATACTCTATGCCCCAACCAATGAAGGCAAGCATGCCGTATGCCTTCTTGACTACCTTATCCACCTGCGTTGCCACTTTCAGTGACCTGTGGACCTGTATGCCCAGATCTCTCTGCCTATCAATACTCCTCAGGGTTCTGCCATTTACTGTATACTTCCCACCTGTATTAGATCTTCCAAATTGCATTACCTCACATTTGTCCGGATTAAACTCCATCTGCCATTTCTCCGCCCAAGTCTCCAACCGATCTATATCCTGCTGTATCCTCTGACAATCTTTATCACTATCCGCAACTCCACCAACCTTTGTGTTGTCCGCAAACTTACCAATCAGACCAGCTACATTTTCCTCCAAATCATTTATATATACTACAAACAGCAAAGGTCCCAGCACTGATCCCTGCGGAACACCACTAGTGTCAGCCCTCCATTCAGAAAAGCGCTCTTCCACTGCTACCCGCTGTCTTCTATGACCAAGCCAGTTCTGTATCCATCTTGCCAGCTCACCTCTGATCCCGTGTGACTTCACCTTTTGTACCAGTCTGCCATGAGGGACCTTGTCAAAGGCTTTACTGAAGTCCATATAGACAACATCCACTGCCCTTCCTTCATCAATCATCTTCGTCACTTCCTCAAAAAACTCAATCAAGCTAGTGAGACACGACCTTCCCTTCACAAAACCATGCTGCCTCTCGCTAATAAGTTCATTTGTTTCCAAATGGGAGTAAATCCTGTCCTGAAGAATCCTCTCTAATAATTTCCCTACCACTGACGTAAGGCTCACCGGCCTATAATTTCCTGCATTACCCTTGCTGCCCTTCTTAAACAAAGGAACAACATTGGCCATTCTCCAGTCCTCTGGGACCTCACCTGTAGCCAATGAGGATACAAAGATTTCTGTCAAGGCCCCAGCAATTTCTTCCCTTGCCTCCCTCAGTATTCTAGGGTAGATCCCATCAGGCCCTGGGGACTTATCTACCTTAATGCTTTGCAAGACACCCAACACCTCCTCCTTTTTGATAATGACATGACCCAGAATATCTACACTCCCTTCCCCAGACTCATTATCTACCAAGTCCTTCTCTTTGGTGAATACTGATGCAAAGTACTCATTTAGTACCTCACCCATCTCCTCTGGCTCCGCACATAGATTTCCTCCTCTGTCCTTGAGTGGGCCAGCCCTTCCCCTGGTAACCCTCTTGCTCTTTATATACATCTAAAAAACCTTGGGATTCTCCTTAATCCTGTTTGCCAATGACATTTCACAATGCCAATGAGTCCCACAGGGGTTTGCGCTGGGGCCTCAACCTTTTACAATTTATATTGATGACTTAGATGAGGGGAGCGAGACTTGGTAGCTAAATTTGCAGATGACACAAAGATAGGTAGGAAAGTATGTTGTGAAAAGGACATAAGGAGGTTGCAGACCGATATAGATAGGTTGAGTGAGTGGGCAAAAATCTGGCAGATGAAGTATAATGTGGGAAAATGTGAAGTTCTTCACATTGCAGGAAGAACAAAAAATCAGTTTTTCAACAGTTGTACAGGGCCTTGGTGAGACCACATCCAGAGTACTGTGTACCGTTTTGGTCTCCTTATTTGAAGAAGGACATAATTGCATTAGAAGCAGTTCAGAGAAGGTTCACTCGATTAATTCCGGAGATGAAGGGCTTATGAAGAAAGGTTAAAGAGGTTGGGTCTATACCCATTGGAGATTAGAAGAATGAGAGGGGATCTTATTGAAACATATAAGATCCTGAGGGGACTTGATAGAGTGGATAGCAGTTTCCTCTTGTGGGGCAGACTAGAACTAGAGGATGCAGTTTAAGAATATGAGGTCTCCCTTTTAAGATGGAGACAAGGAGAAATTGTTTCTCTCAGAGAGTCATTAGTCTGTGGAATTCTCTTCCCCAGAGAGCAGTGGAGGCTGGCTCATTGAATATATTCAAGGCTGAGTAAGATAGATTTTTGATAGACAAGGGAGTCAGGGGTTAGGGGGGCAGACAGGACAGTGGAGTTGAGACCACAACCAGATCAGCCATGATCTTATCAAATGGCAGAGCAGGCTCGAAGGGCAGAATGACCTACTCCTGCTCCTAAGTTCTGCGTTCCTCTGTTATAAAATACTCATGCTCCACTATACTTCCAGTGTAACTTTCTATGTTCTTCTTTCATGTGGTAGTAGCAAAAATCAAATCAAACATCAATATCTAAGTCAGATATCCAGGCTAAAGCTTCCAGTGTAACAGCATGGGTATCCTATAGGCTGCCTGCGAATTTCCTCTAAGGGCAGTGTTCAGTGATGTGCTATAGGATCTGATTAGGAACTCCGCAATCATACTATAGGATGCTTTAATCTTCCATTTATAGAGTAGGTGGCAGCATCTACTAAGACTGGTTCTGAAGTGATTGATTGTTGTCCACTGTTTGCAATGAAGGTTTGATCCTCCAGGTTGTACTGTGAGGTCCTCTATAAGGAATCCATCTGAATTCATTTTGCAGTTCTCCAAGCATTACGACATCAGTCATCAAGATTGAGGGAGGTCACTGATGGGCTTCAGCAACAGTCCAAAATGGCCTTCTAGGTTTGAGATAGGTTGGCCAAGTTGATCTGGATCAGCATGTCTTTGCTGATGCAGTGGTTGTATTTTCTGGAGAATACATATTTGCGGTGTAGATGTGCTGCAATATTTGCAAGCACAAGCAGCCAGTGTGCTGGTGTTGATAAAAGCATACCAATGATAATTCTCATTGTAGAGTTCAGCTGGGCATCAAAGGAGAGCAATACTCCCCTGTAGAGTATATCAAGGTGAGTGCTGCTTTATGGAGGATTTGAGTGTCTGCTCTCCATGTGAATCTGGTGAATTTTTGGATCAAGTTGACCCTACTCTGGAGATGCTGTCTATTCAACAGGATGTGATCAAGCGTGACTCTGAAATAAGTGGGAATTTTAGCATGGTTTACCTCTGCGCAACAAAAGGTAACTTGCAAAGCTCGGTTTGCTCGATGGGTGTTGAGGTGGAATATTGAAGTAGCAGCCTTTGCAGGTTTGGCTGAAGTCACCATCCGTGGAAATAAGCCTCCAGTATTTGGCTAATATTCAGGGCCTTGATCACCTTTTACTGGTTTTCTAGGTTGGCATACAAGTCTGAACTGTAGTTAGTGCTGAGGCATAAATGGAGATATCCCGAGTCTTGCTAGCATTGGTGAAATACCTCTCATTATTCTACGTAATATTGTGATATTCTGTCCAGTGGCATCATGAATAGGAGCAATGGAGGGTGGACAGCTGTCCTACTACATAATGCTAGTGAAACAGAGAGCTGAATTTTCTGGGCCACTTGTAAGATCCCAGCAGCAGCAGGAAGAGGCCCTTCACTGAGGTGGGGGCAGAGGCTGGGGGCACAGAGAATCACAACGAGTTGCAGGGGGAGTGGGGTGGCGGAGGGCCCGTCGTCAAGCAATCTTCCCATGGACGGGATAGGCCGATGACGGCCTACCCGCCCAGTGGCCTGTTGTAGCTCTTAAGTAGCGTATTAACGATCAATGAAGAGCCTCTCCCTGCCGCTGCTGTGATCTTACCAGTGGCGCAGGCGGCCTCCACCAAGTGGGGAGGTCTCCTTGTAACACGAGGCAACCTCCCTGTGGGCTTGGCAGTGTGGGGGGTGGAATCTCCCCTTTGTGGACAATCTGTGTCCCATGGAGAACAGTTACCCCTGGGACACACCCCTCCCCCTGGACTGCATGACAACTCCTTGCCACCACCGACCCCCCCCAAAGGCCTGCTATGCAACCCGAACCCAACAGGATCCAACAACATGCGTCGGGTTCGGGTCGGGTCGGCTCACACTTCCAGGTTTGGCATTCAGGCTTGGGTCGGGTCGGGACGGATCAGACACGCTCTATCACCACCTCAGGTAAGTGAATATAATGTTAATTTACTTTTTGGACTTTAAAGGTGGTTTTGTTACAGTTATTTTAAGCTTGTGCAGGTAAGGAACAAAAGTGAAAAACTGAAGGTAAGTTAACTGATGGTCGGGTCGGGCGCGGGGAAAAATGGAAGGACTCAGGCCGGGTCAGGCTCGGGGTCAGATGGGGTTCTGTTGGGCTCGGGTCAGGTCTCATTTGCAGACCCGAGCAGGTCTTTACCCCTCCCACCCCTCACCAGAGCCTTCCAGACTGGTCCCGGTGACCCTGCCTCACCTATCTCTGGTCTGGGGTTCCAGTGCTGGGCCTGGATCTGAGGCATCCGCAGTACCAGCAGTAGCCACCACTCCTGGTGCCGCTGCTGATACTGTTGAGCTGCCAGCCCTCTAATTGGCTGGCAGTTGATGGAGGTGGGATCCCCGCCTTTAAAGGGACAGGGTAGTAAAAGACCAGAGGATTTGTTTCGGGGTGGGGGGGGGGGGGGTCGGGGTGTTGGCGGGGAGGGGGCAGGAAAAGGCAGATTGCCTTTTTGGCCTGACTGTGGAAGCCCTGCCTCTTACTCAAAATCCAGCCTCTGGGCATTATTTTAGATCATTAAGTAATTGACTTTCCACAATAAAGGAAGAGAAAAGTGACATATAGATTCAATTATTAACAAGTCAATTGTGATCATCGAACATTAAATTACAGTAAGAGGCCTTCTATTCCATTGTACCTGATGATAGTGCGATGCAAAATACCTATACTGTATTTTAAAAACAATTTTAAAACTATTCAAAGGGTTAAGTGTTGCCTGTATATCCCAACATTTTTCTTTACTGAGTTGCACTGTTGCTGGCTGGCTGATTTCTGTCCCACCCAAGATTGTCAATGTTCCAGCCAACTTCAGTGTTGCTAAATTCAGTTGTTTTTTTCCATCATCACAACAACAATAGCAGATTTTAAGACTAGAGAGTGCACATGTACATCACTGAGCATAGGTACAAGAGGCCAAATGGCCTCTTTCTGTGCTGTTAACCACTGTGGTTTCATCAAATCCATCATTGTGGATTTAATTTCATTCTACCTAGTACTGAACTCCATTAACGGCTGCTGCATTTACAGGTTGAATACATAAAGCAAAATAAACATGATTGTTATTAAAAAGAGGCCTGAATAAATGGTCTGCTTGAAGTACTAATGTTTATTATAGACAAGATAGCACAGAAGGCTTTTATTTGGTATAACCTGAATGTTGGTTAATTGAATACTATTTACTAATGCATGCATTGTAGTCACAACTCCCACTGCCAACTAATAATTTATAACTTCTCATAAATTTACTAAAAGGTTTGCTTTCTAATAAATCTAAGGATATAAAATTCATGACTGACAAATTGCAATGATTTTTCTCCAGACAAAATAACTCCTGCTGCAACATTCAGAGTGAATATTTAATGCCTCCACAATATATGTTGCCACACAAACTTCTGTGGAAGTAAACTAACTGGTTAGCAATTTCAAGTCATGCTTTTAGGGCTTAACTAGTAAATTAAACAAGCAGTAGGGCAAGAAGATTCTAAGATCTATAAATGACCTCTACAGCATCATCTAGGATTTATGGAGGGATTTTCTGAAGAGGATTGCCTTTTAAGTAATTGCTGATTTACCAGGCCAGTGCCCTTTTCCCTGTGAGCACATTTCAGGTACTCTTAGGATTTTCATAGAATCTAACTTCCATCAAATTGCAATTATTTCTGTTACAATACCTACAATTTGATATTCTATCGTATAAATATATTTATTTTATTATAATCAACCGATAGTAAATAGTTTACTTGTTAATTTTATCTCAGTTTTCTCTTCATCTCTTCCTCATTCTAAGTGCACCATTCAGGTGCCCTCTATTTCTGTACGATCCTCAGCAGCAAGTGCCAGGGAGCTATTCAACTGCAGGAAGCATTATAGCCATGCCTAATTCATTCATCCATCTACCTGCACTTCCATCAGCCATTGGTATATAATAATCAGTAATCAATAGTGAAGCCTTGGTGGATTATCCCCTTTAACCAGAGATCAGTTCTAGCATCACTACTGCTGCCCCGCCTCAGATCAACTAACTCAGCATGAAGGGATTGAACATGGGATGTTTCTGGCCTATAAATGCCATATTTTTTATTTAGCTGCTGGTACATTTCTTCGAAAAATGATCTGAAACAACACCGAAGCTTTAAATGTCTAGTACTTAATTCTGGTAGAAAAAAATAGTGGAATGTATAAGGAGTCAGGCAATATTTTTGGGTTGACTGGAATTGTTAGCTTTGGGTACATTTAAAATTTGAACTGGAAGGTTTTCATGCATATTTCAAAGAATGTGCTTTTTAAAAATGAACAATAAATTATCAAAGCATAGCTTATAAATTATAGTAAGTACTTAATACAATGTCTAAACAAATAAATGTACTGGTTAGACACTAGCTTTGGGTAAAACAACAAACATGTAGGCAGTTCAGAAATACTTCAGATAGTATCTTGAAAATGACTGATAGATGCTTAGCTAAGTTCCTATAATTTTGAATCAATGTTGATCTTCAAGGACAAAGGAAGCTAAAGGTCACAAAGTCAATAATATGCTATCGAGAGTGATGATTAGCCAGTCAACAAGAAGTTGCCACTGTGTAAGAAACAAATAGCTCAGGTAGTTAGTTTATATCCTGTACTCAGGCAACTGTGTCCATCATGTATAGAAAAAAAAACTTTATCTAAAGTTAGACTGCTGGCTTCAAGGAATTTCTGGCTTCCTCAGCTAGGCATTTTTAATATAATTAACATTTTTAGCTCATATATTATGATGTTGAATCAATCACTAATATTACAGGAAGTTGCTCAAGTTAGAGGTAATGTTATTAGTAAAATACAAACATAATAATACTAAGATAAAACACTGGAAACAAATTTTAAATGTTGTTCAGCTGGTTAAGGCAGGGACCAGCTGAATGATACAGGCCAAGAAGGTCCTAGTTCAGTTCCCAGTCAGTGCAGTGTCAGCTGATCTCATCTGTCACAGCAATAAAGGGTAGTGCAATTGACCTCACTAGCTCTAGGCTCAGGAAAGGAAAAATGCCAGTGTTCCTGATGGCTATACAGCGACCTCTGCTGGAAGATTCCATGTGTGCCCAGCAGGTGAAAACAGGAACAGATTGTTGAAATACATTGTCATGTTAAATAGCCTGCCTGCATTCACTGTCTATATCAGGACAGTCTGAACTTTTGTCTTTGTAGCCACAGAGGTAAATCGTATGGAAATTCAGTCGGTACAAGTAAAGTTTAAATTCATGTTTCAATTAATTAGCATATATTCCATGTTGCTCATACACACAGATCTTGGTGCTTTATTCCAGGATTTATCCACTAATGAAGCCCACTGAGAGTGCAGATTGGAAAATTCATGAGCGTAGAGCCCATGATCTTCCAATCCACGCTTACGGTAAGCCAGGTCCCTTGCTACGGGTGAAGATTTGGAAAAATCTACCCCTGTATGCATAATAGGACTGAGCCACTTGGGCTTAGAGAGTTAGATTGCCTGACCTCAGGAGTCACCTGTTGGATATCTCTGGTCTAGATTTATTCAAGTAGCTATGCTTCATGGTCAAGTCCTAGAGGGTGATATCCCAGCAAGAAATCTCGCCTCAAGAGAGAAGAGGAGAGGACTGAAAAAGAGGGTAACTTTTTTATAATAAAAAGTAACACTGGTTAAGTATATAACATCTGTGTATCCACTTTTTTTATTCTACCATTCTCTATTATTTTAACTTTACTTGATTTCTAATAGTAATTTTTCTCCTATGCCAGAAAATGAAAGGTCCGGTAATAATGAGTATAGGTGATCAAAATGAAAGAACAAGAAGCAAGTGGCAGGCAAGCAGTAATGTTCACTGAGCAGCAGAGGTGGGGAAATGAGTAGCAGCCACAGACAGGAGCTCACAAGATAATCAGAAACCTTGGGAAAGTGGGATCAGGGCAGGTCTGAAATAGTGTCGGTGGCAACAGAGGTGGAACTTAAAAAATACAACTTACCTACCTGTTTTCCTGACCAATCAGGATCCTACTACTCATTTTGAAGGTAGGATCCTAGTATTGAAAATTTATCCTGTGTCTGCAAACTGGCTTCAATAGTCTTTTTTGAGCTATATTAGGTCCAAGAATTTAAATCATGGCTTTGTGGTAGCACAGACACAGTGTCAAGTTTTCATATTATTTTTAAGTGTCAAACAAGAAGTAATACCACTCAACAATTTAGCTCAGGAGAGACCTCAGCACCCTTATTGTTAATCCCTCACAATCTCTGAAGATATTATTGCATAAAACATAATACATGCCATAAGGAAAGGCTATTTGTTCCATCAAGCCTATTCAGATGTAAAATTAGCAACATTGTGAACTCTAAGCCAACTCGCTGAATCTCCTGAGGGAGAATATCTATTACAAGGCAATGTTCTGTGATTTCTTTTTTCCATGACCCCAAAGAATATTCGTCCGATTTTATTCATAAATAACTATGTGAAATCCACAAATGACTCATCCACAATGCCAGCAATGCACAATGTGTTTCAATGTAAGGACTTGCTCTCCTGTGGCAAGATATAAACGATTATGTTTTGCTAGCAAATTTGATGGAACTTCAGCAATGCCGGATTTCAAGCAATTTCCATAGGTTTTAAATGGACCTCAGAAGTTCTTGTAAATATATATTTTAGAATAGCATTATGGGCTAGATTTTTCAGTCAGCAGCGAAGGAAAGGTACTCGCCGCTGACCTCAAAGAAAGCTGCTGACACAGTCCTTGCGATCTCTGTGGTGCAGATTTCCCCTTTCCCAATGCCAGTTTAAATCTGGCACCAAGCCAACAGGATCTCTTAGCACGCAGCAGTAAAGATGTCAGCAAGCAGGTTAACATTGAGTATTCACACACAGCAAACCAGAATTTAGAAGCACTGAACATCCTTCACTTTTAGTTTACATTTTCAGAGAGCAAATAAAAAGATTGATTGGATTACATTAGAAGCTAAAATAAGCAAATGTTAAAAAAAGTTAAAAATATGTGGAATTTATCATAATGGATAAATTTGATATTCCACAAATTAAAAAAAATAGCTTGTCAGGGCCAGTGAGGGTGTTTAGCAGTAATTATGAAGTTAGTACGCATTAAAAACCCAGTTCAACAAGGTATAACTTTTTTAAGGTTTTTACAGTGAGACTAACAACTTAAGAGTGGACGTTCTCGTCAATTCATCAATTTCCCATTCATTTCAGTCTGGGGGAGCCTCAACAGCACACCCATTGGAGAAGTGTAGAATCACAGACAGCAACTTCTGGATTTCCATGTTATTCTGCGCATGTGCAGACTCCAGAAGTTGCTGTCAGTTTCTATAGAGTAATGACAGCAAACGCTGAGAGTTCTGCTGTCACCACTACTGCAAAATCTGGGCCCATAAGTTTATTTTTATTCTTTTATGGGATGTGAGTATTGCTGGTAAGGCCAGCATTTGTTCCCCATCTCTAATTGCCCTTGAAAAGGTGGTGGTAAGCTGACTTCTTGAACCGCTGCAATCCATCTGGTATAGGTACACCCACAGTGCTGTTAGAAAGGAGTTCCAGGTTTTTGACCCTGCGATATAGACCCATGTCAGGATGATGTGTGGCTTGGAGGGGAACTTGCAGGTGGTGGTGCTCCCATGCGTCTGCTGCCCTTGTCCTTCTAGGTGGTAGAGGTTGCGGGTTTGGAAGGTGTTGTCAAAGGAGGCTTGCTGAGCTGCCGCAATGCATCTTGTATATGGTACAAACTGCTGGTGGCAGAGAGTATGAATGCTTAAGATGATGGATGGGGTGCTGATCAACTGGGCTGCTTCGTCCTGGATGGTTTCAAGCTTCTTGAGTGTTGTTGGAGCTGCGCTCATCCAGACAAGTGAAAAATATTCCATCACACTCCTGACTTGTGCCTTGAAGATGGTGGATGGGCTTTGGGAAGTCAGGATGTGAGTTACTCACTGTAAATGGTAGGATAATTATGTTGTTAAAGATACACATATGTAGGGCATTGTTTAATTAAGGACTTAAAGCGGATACAAAGGGAGCGTGCTGGGACACGGGGCAAGAAAGCAAGAGGCAGAGAAATGCAATGCTGCATTCTGTGAATAAACCGACTATCAAGAAAAGGATCTGTGTCTAGCTTTATTCTGCATTATTTGGCTTGGATCCGTATAACATGGTAGCAGAGGATGGTTGCCTAAAGTTGAAGATTGGAAACTAAGAATTTTTTTTCAGACAGAAGATTGTAATCTGGGTTATTTTTGAGGAGAATGGCAGAATCCAAGTGTAAAGTGTCACGGTATGATTTTCCACTAAGGTTCTCTGAATCTGAACGTTATGACAATGGAAAAATGAAGTAGGTACGTGGACATGGCCTTACTGAAGAGAAAACAAAAGCAAGATCAGGTGCAAAGTATTTTGTGAGCTACAGGCCTGTCAGTTGGACACTGAGGAAGGTTTGGAGCTTTTATTGCGCTTTATGGATAAAATGTGTAAGAAAGATGATCTATTAAATTCATACAAGGCATGGTCAGACTTTGATAAATGTCGCAAGACGGATGGTTATTCCATAGAGGAATATCACAGGATCACAGAATTGTTACAGCGCAAAAGGAGGCCATTCGGCCCATCGTGTCTGTACCGGCTCTCCGAATGAGCAATTCACCTACTGCCACACCCCCGCCTTCTCCATGCAACTCTACACATTCTTCCTTTTCATATAACAGTCTAATTCCCTTTTGAATGCTTCAATTGAACCTCCCTCCATCACACTCTCAGGCAGTGCATTCCAGACCTTAACCACTTGCTGCATGAAAAAGTTTTCCTCGTGTTACTTTTGCTTCTTTTACCAATTACTTTAATTACTTTCGTTCTCAATCCTTTCACAAGTGGGAACAGTTTCTCCCTGTCCAGAGCCCTCATGATTTTGAATCTATCAAGTCATCTCTCAGCCTTCTCTTCTCCAAGGAAACAGTCCTAACTTCTCCAGTCTATCATCATAACTGAAGTTCCTCATTCCTGTAACCATTCTTGTGAATCTTTTCGGCACCCTCTCTAATGTCTTCACATCCTTCCTAAAATGCGGCGCCCAGAACTGGACGCAATACTACAGCTGAGGCCGAACCAGAGTCTTATACAAGTTCACCATAACTTCCTTGCTCTTGTACTCTATGCCCCTATTAATAAAGCCCAGGATACTGTATACTTTATTAACCACACTCTCAATCTATCCTGCCACCTTCAATGACTTATGCACATATGCACCCAGGTCCCTCTGCTCCTGCACCCCCTTTAAAATTGCACCCTTTATTTTATATTGTCTCTCCATGTTCTTCCTACCAAAAAGTATCACTTCACATTTCTCCACATTGAACTTCATCTGCCACCTGTCCACCCATTATATCATGGAAATTAACCCACTAAATAAAAGATTGCAGAATTTCTATTTGGAAATTCCTTGTTCAGTGCTCACATTCAAATTGTTGGACTGTGGTTAAGTGTCACACATCGATAGGCTCCTGGTCTTAACTGGAGTGAGATTCTCAGAAAGAGATATGCTTCTGGATCAAGTGTCTGATGCTTTAGAAAAATTCCTAGGAAAGCAGTCATTTCCAGCAGACTTCATGACACGAATGAGATATTCGGCAGTGTCACAGAAGATGGAGGACTCGATGGTCATGGCATTTCGAGATCGTTCAGATATGAGGCGCAGGCACCAATACAGCAGAAGAATCACAGACAAAGGAAATGAGGATGGAGATATTTTTGGCAGATCTGGCAGATGACAGGAATAGAGTAACAATAACAGACAACTGAACCCCAGGAATGCCCAGGGAATTATTAACAGGTGTTTCAGATGTGTTTCGAGATATTATGCGGTAAATTGTCTGAAATGGAACAACAGGGTTTTTGAGGCGATGCATGACCACGAAGGTTCAGAAATGGAAGACAATGATATTGATCAGTCTGAGGGAATTGTAGTGGTCACAAGAAGCTTCAGTCCAGTAATGTGTGTACTAGTCGCAGATTCCTTTAATTGCACCGTGTTGGACAGTGGTTGTACATCGACAGTATGTGGGACGGATTGGTTGAAATTGTTATTTAGATTCACTCAGTAGTAAGGATCAAAGTTAGTTAGGGAGTAAGTTCTACTTGCTTCAGGTTTGGGGATAACAACACATTTTTTCTTCTTTTTTTTTCTTTGGCCTCCTTGTCTCGAGAGACAATGGGTAAGCGCCTGGAGGTGGTCAGTGGTTTGTGAAGCAGTGCCTGGAGTGGCCAATTCTAGAGTGACAGACTCTTCCACAGGCGCTGCAGATAAAATTGGTTGCCGGGGCTGTTACACAGTTGGCTCTCGCCTTGCGCTTCTGTCTTTTTTCCTGCCAACTGCTAAGACTCTTCGACGCGCCACACTTTAGCCCCGTCTTTATGGCTGCCCGCCAGCTCTGGCGATCACTGGCAACTGACTCCCACGACTTGTGATCAATGTCACAGGACTTCATGTCGCGCTTGCAGACGTCTTTAAAGCGGAGACATGGACGGCCAGTGGGTCTGATACCAGTGATGAGCTCGCTGTACAATGTGTCCTTGGGGATCCTACCATCTTCCATGCGGCTCACATGGCCAAGCCATCTCAAGCGCCGCTGGCTCAGTAGGGTGTATATGCTGGGGATGTTGGCCGCTTCGAGGACTTCTGTGTTGGAGATACGGTCCTGCCACCTGATGCCAAAGATTCTCCGGAGGCGGCGAAGATGGAATGAATTGAGACGTCGCTCTTGGCTGACATATGCTGTCCAGGCCTCGCTGCCGTAGAGCAAGGTACTGAGGACACAGGCTTGATACACTCGGACTTTTGTGTTCCGTGTCAGTGTGCCATTTTCCCACACCCTCTTGGCCATAGCAGCGGATGCCTTTCCCATGCGCTTGTTGATTTCTGCATTGAGAGACAATGATAGTTGAGCCTAGGTAGGTGAACTCTTGAACCACTTCCAGAGCGTGGTTGCCGATATTGATGGATGGAGCATTTCTGACGTCCTGTCCCATGATGTTCGTTTTCCTGAGGTTGATGGTTAGGCCAAATTCGTTGCAGGCAGCCGCAATCCTGTCGATGAGTCTCTAAAGACACTCTTCAGTGTGGGATGTTAATGCAGCATCATCAGCAAAGAGGAGTTCCCTGATGAGGACTTTCCGTACTTTGGTCTTCGCTCTTAGACGGGCAAGGTTGAACAACCTGCCCCCTGATCTTGTGTGGAGGAAAACTCCTTCTTCTGAAGACTTGAATGCATGTGAGTTTGGGGATAACAACACATTGAAGTCACTGAAAAGGGTGGTGATTCCATGCAGAATAGCTGGAGTAAGCCACTTTATTAGTACAGATGTGGTATCTAGTGAGATACCCTTGCTGCTGAGCAAGCCTTCCATGAAAAAGGCACAAATGAAATTGGACATGTGACATGATAAGCAACTGTCTTTGGAAAGTCAGTAGATTTGCAATTTACCCAATCAGGACATTATTGCATTCATTTAACAAAACCTTGCATCTCCAATAAGAATGTTAAAGAAGTGTTAATGACATCAGATGATAGGAGTTTGAGACAAAAAAAGCAAATTATCTTAAAGTTACATTGACAATTTGCTCATCCCTCTTGTCACAAATTAAAAATCCTATGGAAGGATGTAGGGGTGGTTGATGATGAGTACACAAAGCTTATTGAAGAGATTGGTGAAAAATGTGATAAATGCAAGAAGTATCGGAGGACACCATCACGGCCTATTGTAAATCTCCCATTACCATGAGACTTTGATGAAGTAGTAGCTACAGATTTAAAGGTGTGAGACAAGGACAGAAACATTTTAATTTTGCATTTAATAGACACGGCAACAAGATTCAGTCTTTCTACAGTAATATATGGTAAAGACAAAAGAGTGATTGTAGATAAAGTCATGGAAAATAGATAGGGACTGGACTGGGGGCACCAGCTAAATTCCTGACTGACAATGGGGGGAATTTGCCAATGACGAGTTTAGAGACATGCGAAAATATGAACACTGCAGCGGAAAGTCCTTTCAGTAATGGGCTCTGTGAAAGAAATCACACGGTGATTGATGAGATGCTCCAAAAGATCTTAGCAGACCAACCAAATTGCAAGCTAGCATCTGCCCTGGCGTCGGCAGTCCATGTGAAGAATTTACTTCAAATGGTTGGTGGCTATAGTCCATATCAGTTGGTCTTTGGGAGGAATCCCAAAATACCTTCTGTGCTGTGTGATCATCCTCTGGCCTTAGAAGGGACTACAACTAGTTCCACATTTTCTACGCACAAGAATGCGATACATGCAGGGAGAAGGGCATTCATCAAGGCAGAAGTCTCAGAGAAAATTCGGCAAGCCTTATAGCATTGCATAAGACCATCAGAGATAAACTTTAATCCTGGGGATTTTGTCTTCTATAAAATAGAAGGTCAAAGAGCGAAAGGTCCAGGTAAAGTGATAGGTTATGATGGGAAGACAGTAATTCTCCAACATGGCAGTCAAACTATTATTCATCTAGTGTAATCGGGGTTGATTATAAACTTGCAGAATCTGAACAATTAGTAGAAGGTGATGAGGCACTCTTTACCTCACATACTCATATGTTGACAGTTATGAGGAACAGAATACAGTAGCTAAGAGGCTGGATGATGATAGACAAAGTGATACTGGTGCACATGAGAGGGCTACTTTACCAAAAGAACAACTGCCTAGAATCAGTACTAGGGTAATGTATGAACCAAAAGGGCCTACTGAATGGAGGGATGTGACCATTGTAGGGACCATTGTGGGCGGCACAGTGGCGCAGTGGTTAGCACCGCAGCCTCACAGCTCCAGCGACCCGGGTTCAATTCCGGGTACTGCCTGTGTGGAGTTTGCAAGTTCCTCCTGTGTCTGCGTGGGTTTCCTCCGGGTGCTCCGGTTTCCTCCCACATGCCAAAGACTTGCTGGTTGATAGATTAATTGGCCTTTATAAATTGCCCCTAGTATAGGTAGGTGGTAGGGAAATATAGGGACAGGTGGGGATGTGGTAGTAATGTGGAATTAGTGTAGGATTAGTATAAAATGGGTGGTTGATGTTCGGCACAGACTCGGTGGGTCGAAGGGCCTGTTTCAGTGCTGTATCTCTAAACTAAACTAAAAAAAACAGGGATAGCCACTGGCAAATTCAAACATTGGCTAAACGTTCAAGATGATGAACAAGAGGTAAGATCTATGGACTGGCAAAATGAGCTGAAATGGTAGAAAGCCCCATAGTGCAAGTCCCCATAGTGGATTTGGAAGTGACTCCGGCATTAGGAAACGATTAAATACGCGTGACAGAACCTCTGATCGTGGGAGGGAGAGATCCTGTAACAGTAATCCAGAAAAAGATAAGCGGGCAGGTAGAGGTCAAAGCTTGACTAGGCTATGTGATAGAACAAGGACTACAGAATGAACACTGGGGGAGAAGTAGAAGCCCTTATGGTCAGGATGTTATGGTGGCTGGAAACAAATTAGAAGAAAGACTTTCTTCCATTCCAGAGTTGTGGGTCCTAAGGTGACTGAATATTCCAATTCCAGATCCTTACACTCCGCCACAGGTGGGGCAGGTGGTGTTTCATGAAGCGAGTGAATGGGATGCTCGGATTTCCGAATGCTTCTTCCGCTGTTTGCGCTTGGTCACTGCCTGGGTATGTCGACATTGTTCAACTGGCTGGCACCTTGGCAGATGATTCTTCTCCATTTTGGGCAGTCTTGGGCAAGAGATTCCCACGAATCAATGGAGATGTCACATTTTTTCAGGGAGGCTTTAAGGACATCCTTGTAGCGTTTCCGCTGCCCTCCTGGTAACTTATTGCCGTGACAGAGCTTAGAGTAGAAAGCTTGTTTTGGGAGTCTTGTGTCAGGCATGTAGACGATGTGGCCCACCCAACATAATTGACTAGCCATGACCAGTGTCTTGATATTGGGGATGTTGGCCTGAGAGAGGACACTGATATTGGAGCGCCTGTCCTGCCACTGAATTTGCAGGATCTTGTGGAAGCACCGCTGGTGATATCTCTCCTGGGCTTTGAGATGTCTGCTGTACAGTGTCCATGTTTCTGATGCATACAGGAGGGTGGGTAACACTGTGGCCCTGTAGACCATGAGCTTGGTGCCGGATTTGAGGTCTTTTTGTTGTCAAACACTCTTTCCCTCAGATGACCAAAAGCTGCACTGGCACACTAGAGGCAATGCTGAGTTTCATCGTCAATGTCTGCCTTTGCTGACTGGAGGGTCCCAAGGTATGAGAAGTGATCCACATTGTCCAGTAGTTCGACATAGATCTTGATAGTCGGGGGGGGTGGGGGGGGGGGTGCGGTGCAGAGTTGCGCTGCGGGAGCAGGCTGGTAGAGGACCTTTATCTTCCGGATGTATAGCTTAAGGCCCATTCTTTCATACGCCTCCATGAATGCATCGCCGAGGGTTTGAAGCTCGGCCTCTGAGTGTGCGCATACACAAGCGTCGTCAGCGTACTGCAGCTCGATGACAGAGGTTGGGGCAACCTTGGTTCTGGACTGGAGGTGAGATAGGTTAAATAGCTCCCCGCTCATCCAGTAGAGTAGATCTACTCCAACAGGGAACTTCATGGAGATGAGGTGGAGTGTTGCAGCAAGGAAGATGGAAAAGAGCATTGTTGCTTGACCCCAGTTTGCACTCAGATTGGATCAGTAGCAGATCTATTGGCAAGGATTACAGCTTGCATGTCGTCATGCAGCAGGCGGAGGATGGCGATGAATTTCTCCGGCCATCCAAATTTGAGGAGGATATTCCATAATCCCTCATGGTTGATAGAGCTGAAGGCCTTTGTGAGGTCAAAGGAAGCCATGTATAAAGGTTGCTGCTGCTCCCTACATTTTTCTTGGAGTTGTCTTGCTGTGAAGAATATATCCTCTGTGCCTCTTGATGGAGGGAATCCACATTGTGATTCAGCAGGAGCTCTTCAACCACGGGGAGGAGGCGGTTGAGAAGGATTCTTGCGATGACCTTCCCTGTGGCGGACAGCAGGGATACCCCTCTGTAGTTACCGCAGTCGGTTTTGTCGCCTTTATTGAAGATGGTCACAATTACGGGGTTTCGGAGATCCCCTGACATGCTCTCCTTCTTCCAGATGAGGGAGATGAGACCATGTATTTGCGTCAAGAGTGCCTCTCCGCCATTTTTATAATTTTGGCAGGAATTCCTTCTACGCCAGCGTCCTTATTGCTTTTTTAGCTGTTGGATTGCCTCATTATGATCTCATTTCAGGCTGGGGTTGTGCTGAGGTCATGGCGGGTAGCATGCTGTGGAATGTGGTCGAGGGCACTCGCATCAAGGACTGAGTCGCAATTGAGGAGATCTTCGAAGTGGTCCTTCCAATGAGTGCTGACTGCCTCTCAGTCCTTGATCAGCGCCACTCCATTCTTTGCTCTCATTTTCCATCATTTTGCTGATGATTGGGAGTAGTCTCATGAGGTGGTAATTGGCTGGATTGGATTTGTCCTGCTTTTTGTGGACAGGACATACCTGGACAATTTTCTACATTGTCAGCGTGATACCAGTGTTGTTGCTGTCCTGGAACAGCTTGGCTCAGTGCCAATCACACCTTTCCAAAGGTTTGTGTCCCTCCCAACTCTGGCATTGAAGTCTCCAAGGAGGAACAGCTTGTCTTCCTTGGGAACATGGGACAGCAAGTGATCAAGGCTGGTGTAGAATTCCTCTTTGGCCTCATCTGCTCCTTTTAGGATTGGGGCATACACGCTGACAACTGGCATGCTGTGAGCTAGGGTGAGTGAAGGGTCATGAGATGTTCGTTTATCCCACAAGGAGGCTTGCTGAGGCAGTCGGCAAGTTCATTTTTATGGCGAAGTCAACACAATGGAGTCGGCGCTCTTCTTCTGGTTTACCTTTCCAGAAGAAGGTGCATCCACCACCTTGTTCCATAAACTGGCCTTCTCCTGCTGCCGTGTCTCACTCAGGGCAGCAATATCAATGTTGTAGCAGCGGAGTTCTCGGGCTATGATAGCGGTGCGATGTCCAGGTCTGTCGCTGCTCGGGTTGTCCATAAGAACCCTGATATTCGAGGTCCCGAATTTCTTTTTGAGGGGATGGAAGATACCTGTGCATGGGTTCTTTTAACATGGGGTGGCTGTTGCACACCGACTACCACACGGTCCAAGCGAAGCAAAATCTTTGTCCAATGGCAGGGATGGCTGAGACGATTGGAGACCAGACTCCGTTGCGCGGACGGGGACTAATACATACACATTGCTAGCATGTCCAGCTGGCGAGCTTGGATGAAGGCCATGTGGGTCTGCGTCAGGGTGTTCTTGAAGGGTAGCTGAAAGCCTGCAAGGAACACACAGGTATTCACACAACGTATTATGAAAATTACCTCAGAAAACGTTGGGGTATCTATTCTGAAACTATTCTGAAGTGCAAGATGGGGGACAGCCAGTCTTATCACACAGATGGATATGTATGCAAAAAATACTCCCAGATGTGACATATAAGGCTAAACGAGACTAATGGCTTGGTGTTTCGAAGAGAGACATGGTGATCAAGATATTAGAGTCAACTGCCTCACGGCAGGAAAAGTGATCTTGAAAATTTTCTTAGCTCTTTTAGCCACATGCTCGTGGGAATATAAGTTGATCGATATAAAAGCCGCATTTCTGCAGGGTGAAAAATTTCAAAGAGAAGTGCTTTTGAAACCACCTAAAGAAGAAAGTGCTGTAGAAAAGAAGCTGTGGAAATTAAACAAATGTGTCTATGGATTGAATGATGCATCGAGAGTATGGTATTTCTTGGTTAGGTCTGTCTTGCTGAAAGTAGGCTGTATTCAGCAGAAAGCAAATCCAGCAATGTTCTAATGGAACCTCAAAGAGAAACTCCCAGGCATCTCTATGATGCATGTAAATGATTTTCTATGGGGAGGTTCTGCAGAATTTGAGCAATTAGTTATAGATAAGTTAAAAGGGGAATTTAAGATTGAAAGTCAGGCTTCGGGGGCCTTTAAATATATAGGGTCTGACATTAATCAGAATAGGTCGGAAGTAACCTTGAATCAACAATCATACCTAGAAAGTGATAATCGTATCCCAATAAATTGAGCCAGGTCATCACAGAAAGATGATCTTATATCCAAAGAAGAAACAGAGCAGTTAAGAAGCTTGATTGGACAGTTAAACTGGTTATGTACCAGGACCTGATGCCAGTTATGATGCATTGGAACTTAGTACTATGATGAAAACACTCTAATTGAGGAGGTTTTGAGGCCAAATTAAACATTAAAGAAGTTAAATTTGGAGAAATGTACTCAAGTTTCCAGCCATGAGTGATCTAAAAGGCATAAAACTGGTCCTTTTTAGTGATGCTTTTCATACCAATCTTCCAGATGGATATTTGAGTAAAGCTGGGTTTATCATATTCTTGGTGGGGTAAAATGGAAAGTGTTGTCTCCTGGCTTGAGAAGCCAAGAAAATAAAAAGGGTAGTTAGAAGTACCCTAGCTGCAGAAACACTGGTGCTAGTCGAAGCAATAGATATGGGATTTTACTTAACTTACATTTTGAAGGAAATCCTATACAAAGGGCAGTCTGAGAAAAGTTTGCCCATTGAATGCTATACGGATAACCCGTTCTCTATAGGATAATGATCAGACGTCAAAGAGTGTCACTGAGAAAATGTTAAGGATTGACCTTGCTAGCATAAAGGAAATGTTGCAGAGAAAAGAGATCTATAAGATAAAATGTGTCGATGCAATTCACCAATTATCAGACTGTTTTTCAAAGAGGCATGCTTGCTCCAAGAAATTGTTTGAGGTCCTGGAACAGAACCTTGTATTATGATGAGTTGTAAGACATATGGAAAACCTGGGCCTGGCAAAGGTGGCGATTAATAGGTCCAGGCAGCGGGCAGTTGAGGGGTCATCCAGCCTGGCTGTATGCCTCTCTTCCATAGTTACGTTTGCACCCAGGTGTCCCTGGAGAGGGAGAATGCGGTGTCCACCAGTATGCTTGAGGCTTTCACTACCAGTGGGCACCAGATGGACTGGAGTGTATCATCACCACCGGAAACAATATTTTAGTTTGACTTAGTTAAGTTTCCTGTTATAGTTTGTTTTTGTTACCGTATGGTACTGGTGCCCCCTCATTAGGGTTATATAGTCCCTTCCTTAACTCGGTTTTCAAAAGAGGTATGAAATATTGAAGATAAAACACTAAATTTTACAAATCACAACCCTTTTTTCCCCTTCAGCAGTTCGTGTTCTTACTTGTTGATCATCTACTTCACAGTCAGGATCTTACCAAATGACTGAATGCTGTGACTGAGCTCCCTCTATTGGATGCATATGCAATTGCATATGGGACAAATTTTTATTTTTTTAGTACTTGAATATAAAAACCTGAATTTTACCAATCAGGCAAATGGTCCAATGTCGGGTGGAATGCAAGTCAGCCGCACGCATGGGTGAGCAGCGGGACTTCCTGCGGCATTTTACCAGCAACAGCCAATTAAGGACCTGCAGGCGGGGAAGCTAGTCAGTTAACAGTGGCGGGCACGTCCTAGTGTGGGCAGTGGCACGCAGCCATCATTTTTAAAGGCAGTTTTGCAGCAGTTTGGCAGGCTGAAGACAGAGGCAAGAAGGAGGGGGTCAATAACAAAGAAAGCTGCAGAGGAATGGCATCAGAACGAGTAAGGGTTGCTCCACAATTCAACAATTACACATCAGTCAGAGAAAGGAGAGATGTCATGTTTCCAGCAGACCAGCAAGCCTCAACAAGAATGCATGGCTGGAGGTGGCAGATGTTGTAAGCAGCTGAGGGGTCGTTGCAAGAACCTGGATCCAGTGCAGGAAGAGATTTAATGACCTCCTGTGGTCTGGAAAAGTCAGTGACATTTAAAATTGCAAACTGGAAACACAGCATGAATTAAAAGGTAACCATGAGATGTGAGGCCAGGCAGTAGACCCATGGATGGGGCATGACCTGGCACCACCATCCACATTGAGGCCCCCAGTACATACACACCTGAACCCCATGCTCAGTCATAGGTGAATGCTGCATTGAGATTGCCGACTCACTATGCCATCCCAGCAGCGCGGTGCTACACGTTTACACTGCCTCAGAGTGACCAGTACAGATGTGCCATGAGACACGAGCAACACTGTATAAGTCTATGCTTGGAGGAACAGCACACTCAGAATGCCAGGGGGCATCTACGAACCGGAAGTGGAGTGCCTTTCATTACAGTGGTGACACCTATGGAGAAGGAGGCCATAGAGATTGGATGGGTCACAGCAGGTTGCTGAGGGTGAGGCAGATGTGGAAGCTATGAAGAGTGAGTAAAGCAATGGTTGTGCCCTTCATTCCCTAGACCACGTGACGCCTGTGGCACTTAATGGGTTTTTAACAGCACTGGGAGCTCCTGACCAAGTGGAGGCACCAGGGCATGGTTGAAGGAGCAACTGTTTCATTTATATAATGTCTCTCCACCAGGACAGCAGCAGATGAGGAACAGTCTGGAACTTGGACTGGAAAGCTCACGAGATGCAGTGCCATTCAAGGTACTGCGTCACTTTATTCCAGCACATCGTCCACCAGCAGGAGGCAGAGGTATGTAATGCTGCATTCTTTGAATAAACCGACTATCAAGAAAAGGATCTGTGTCTAGCTTCATTCTTCACCATTTGGTTTGGATCTGTACAACACTCGCCACAGAATTCCCAGCCTCTGACCTGTTTTTGTAGCCACTGTATTTATATGTCATTGCCTGGCACTTGTGTGGCACAAATGTTACTTGCCACCTATCAGCCCTCACTCATGTCAGTGGGTTTTGTTGCGCATGTAGAACGGGTGGCACTATCTGGTGAGTACTGCACAGATGTGCAGGAGGAGGTAACAATGGAGTGAGGAGACGCCCAGCAATGCTAAGCTCCATGCAGATGGCGAGCCTCCAGTGTCATCAGCAAAGCAGCAGTTGCTTCAGCAGCAGCATCACATGTGTGAAGATCTGTTGGAGTTTCAGAGGTAGTGAAATGTGATGAGCAAATGATGGAGGAGTCCATCCATGCCATGAGTGGTGCCATATCTCTGGCATGTGAACACATGCCGTCCTCAATTGACAGAGTGGCAACCCTCATAGACAGACACATGGAGCAAAGCACCAGGTGGATGCAGGGGGTGCTCTGAATCTCTCCAGGTAACCACAATAGTGCATGTGGGACTTGAAAGTGCAGAGGAGGGGGAGGCTGAAGGTAATGGAGGCTCCTGTAAAGGCACTTTGATAGCTGAAGGCAGATCTTTGGCCCTTTTGATGGTTACCCCAATGCTGCATGCTGGTCTGATGACTGAGGTGGCTCCTGCACAGATGCCAGGCCTCAGTATGGTTCTGGCACCCAGGGGATGCAGACCACAGATATCTAATGCACTGGAGCAAGAAAGGCAGCAGTCTGTCCCCACATCAAGTCCAGGTGTAGAGGGAGCACGCCATAGAAGTGACCATAAGTGAGCACATAAATGCATGGACTAGCACTTGGAGTTTCACTGGGTGATAATAATTTGTTAACTGCAGAATCAGTTAATGTTTAATGAAAGTTAAAGGTCTTGACATTCAACGTATAATGACTTGTGTTTTAACTTGTATGCAACAGTTGTGATGGAGTCTGTGGTCTGCTGGATCAGTGGGGGAGTGTGTGCGAACTGTTGTCTGAACAGATGATTTGTCAAATGTTCTGTTAGGTGAACTGACACGGTTTCAAAACTTGTTTGTTTCTGAGACAGACCCTAACTGAAAGTGAAACGAAAACTTTAGGTTTCTGGGGAAACTGAAACTGGTTGGAATCAGATCAAAGGACACAGAGCAATCCAAGCTCAGATCATGCAGGAGTGGAGTGCTGGCAGGCTGAAGAAAGTGAAGATATCCGGGAGCTGTTTCTGTTTTTCAAAGTAACTGATTAACCAGACCTGGCCGTATAGTGCATAGGGTTGCCACTGAAGGTCTTGGAAAATGGTAATACTCGTGGATCCACATGATTAAGACTGTTGTGAGAAGAGCTGAGGGGGTTCTAGAGATGAGCGCATACCCATGGAGTTTGGGTTGAAGGGGAATTACTGTTGGATGAGAATTGGTAGCTGCATCTTGGAATACAGGAGCAGGAGATCTACCTGAGGAAGTTCAGAAATTTGAAAAGTTCTGAGATTTAAAGAACTTTGTGGCTGTAATTGGTGCCATATATGCTGAATGGTCTGGCCAGTAAATCCATGAGATTGATCTTTATTGTATCTGATAGTTAATGTGTAATTTGTAATATAGATTGACTGTGATTTGTCTGTTACTTGATGTTTAATTTATGTTGATTTTGATTAGATTGTTAAAGTAAAGGTTATAAAATTGAAATTTTTGTCCATTTGTTTTACAAAGTGACTCCTGACAACGCAGACCATGCACAGAGCGATTGCGGACATCATCAATGCATGCGAACATTTGCCAGCCCCCCCACCATACCGCTGCCTTCCCTCAGCCACTCGCTCCCCCCGCCCACTTCCCCCCCCACCTTAGTTACATGCTCCCACCACACTGACGCTACCACGTCACCCCGTCACCTGTCGCGGCCTGCCTTGCTTTTTCGGGTGGCGTGGGGAATAATAAAATGTGGGAATGAGTGGCTGAAAGGAGGGAAGCGGCGCAGCCTGAAGTGAGCGGCTGGGGGTGGGGGGGGAAGGCAGAGTGCGAGCGGCCGGAGAGCGGGGGTGGGGAGCGGAAAGGCTGGAGTAACTGGCTAAGGGAAGGCAGCGGGGAGCGAGTGGTGAGAAGATGGGTGCAGGAGTGAGTGACAAAGAGAAATGCAATGGCAGGATGGAGCAGGGGACTGTTGGGAGTGGGATGGAGGCAGCAATGGCAACCAGTGAGGGGATTTTTGGGTTGAATTTGTTTTTTGTGATAAATTGAGCTGCGCCATCTTTAATCCTGGCAGCTGCCTGAGACATTGCAGACAGTGATGTTTCAGTGGAAGAGGCTGCATTTGTGCATGTGCTAGTACTGCGCCACCTGGTGGTTGCATTGTCAGCAAATGTAGCCTTTGTTTTATTATTGGGGTTGTTTGATAAATTCAGTTCTTTTGGTTTGTTGCTTTCCGTGGGGTTCATAACAAAACTGGGGGCTTGTCCAGGATAGAACCAAATTAGGCTGTGAAACTGGTGCACTGGAATTTTCCAGAATTTAAACAAACAAGATTTCACATTTACTTTTGCTGTATTCAGTGGGAAATCAACATGAGTACCTTTGATGCTCAGGCCTTTTGTGGAGAGAAAGGATTTGTCTTAGTGCCTTGGAACAGTTGACAAAAGATAGAAATCTCTGAAGCGTTGGCTCATCACTTGAAGACTGAGAAAGAAGTGGAAAAAAGCCCAAGTAGAACTAGCCAAAATTGAATTAGAGAAAGAGAGGATAAAATTGGAAAGGGAAAGAGAAGAAAAAGATAGAAAAAAAGAAAAAGAAAAAGATAGAGAAATGCCAAAACTTGAATTAGAATTGGAAAAAGAAAGAGAAGTGAACAAACATGAATTTGAAAGAGAAAGGAAGAAATTAGAGTTGGAAAGGGAAAAGCTCAAAGTCCATGTACATGCATTAGAGATGAAAGGTAAGAATGACCCAGAGCAAACTCCTCGTAGTTTTGATTTGGCAAAGAATATTCAGTTGGTACCTAAACTTAGTGAGGAGGGAGTAGAAATGTACTTTGTCTCATTTAAGAAAATTGCCATAAATCTGGATTGGCCTAAATCATCTTGGACAATGCTTCTATACAGTGTTTTCGTAGGCAAAGCCTTGGAGATATATACATCTCTTTCAGATGAGCATTCATGGAACTATGCTGTTCTCAATGCCAGTAAGTTGGTCCCAGAAGCCTACAGACAGAAAATCAGAAACATAGAAAATAGGAGCAGGAGTAGGCTATTTGGTCCTTCGGGCATGCTCTGCCATTCAAAAATGATCATGGCTGATCATCTAATTAAGTACCCTGTTTCCGCTTTCTCCCCATATCCCTTGATCCTTTTGGCATTAAGAAATATATCTATCTCCTTCTTGAATATATTTAATGACTTTGCCTCCACTGCCTTCTGCGGTAGAGAATTCCACAGGTTCACCACCTTCTGAGTGAAGAAATTTCTCCTCATCTCGGTTCCAAATGGCATACCCCGTATCCTGAGACTGTGACCCCTGGTTTTGGCCTATCTAGATCCTGTTAGAATTTTATAGGTTTCTATGAGATCCCCTCTCATTCTTCTAAACTCTAGTGAATATCGGCCTAGTCGACCCAATCTTGCCTCATACGTCAATCCTGCCATCCCAGGAATCAGCCTAGTAAATCTTCTTTGCAGTCCCTCCTTGGCAAGAACATCCTTCCTCAGATAAACTGCACATAATACTCCAGATGTGATCTCACCTAGGCCCTGTATAACTGTAGTAAGACGTCCATGCTCCTGTACTCAAATCCTCTTGCAATGAAGGCCAACATACCATTCGCCTTCCTAACTGCTTGCTGCACCTGAATGCTTGCTTTCAGCGACTGGTGTACAAAAACATCCAGGTCTCGTTGCACCTCCCCCTTTCCCAATCTATCACCATTCAGATAATAATCTGCCTTTCTGTTTTTACAACCAAAGTGGATAACCTCACATTTATCCACGTTATACTGCATCTGCCATGCATTTGCTCACTCACCCAACTTGTCCAAATCATATTGGAGCCTCTTTGCATCCTCCTCACAGCTCATATTCCCCCCAGCTTTGTGTCATCTGCAAACTTGGAAATGTTACATTTAATTCCCTCACCCAAGTCATTAATATATATTTTGATTAGCTGGGGCCCAAGCACTGATCCCTGCGGTACCCCACAGTCACTGCCTGCCACCCGGAAAAAGGCCCGTTTATTCCTACTCTCTGTTTCCTGTCTGTCAACCAATTCTCAATCCATGCCAATTTATTACACCCAATCCTATGTGCTATAATTTTGCACACTAATCTCTTATATGGGACCTTATCAAAAGCCTTCTAAAAATCCAAATACAACACATCCACTGGTTCTCCCTTATCTATTCTACTCTTCTCTTTTTCTTTGGCCTCCTTATCTCGAGAGACAATGGATAAGTGCCTGGAGGTGGTCAGTGGTTTGTGAAGCAGCGCCTGGAGTGGCTATAAAGGCCAATTCTAGAGTGGCAGGCTCTTCCACAGGTGCTGCAGAGAAAGTTGTTTGTCGGGGCTGTTACACAGTTGGCTCTCCCCTTGCGCCTCTGTCTTTTTTCCTGCCAACTACTAAGTCTCTTTGACTCGCCACACTTTAGCCCCGTCTTTATGGCTGCCCACCAGCTCTGGCGAACACTGGCAACTGACTCCCACGACTTGTGATCAATGTCACAGGATTTTATGTCGCGCTTGCAGACGTCTTTAAAGCGGAGACATGGACGGCCGGTGGGTCTGATACCAGTGGCGAGCTCGCTGTACAATGTGTCTTTGGGGATCCTGCCATCTTCCATGCGGCTCACATGGCCAAGCCATCTCAAGCGCCACTGACTCAGTTATTCTACTAGTTACATACTTAAAAAACTCCAGTAGATTTGCTAAGCATGATTTCCCTTTTGTAAACCCATGCTGACTTTGTCCAATCCCGTTTATGCTTTCCAGGTGTTCTGCTGTCACATCCTTTATAATAGACTCTAACATTTTCCCCACTACTGATATAAGGCTAACTGGTCTGTAATTCCCTGTTTTTTCTCTCCCTCCCTTTTTAAATAGTGGGGTTACATTTGCCACCTTCCAATCTGTAGGAACTGCTCCAGAGTCCATAGAATTTTGGAAGATGACCACCAATGCATCTATTTCCAGGCCACTTCCTTTAGTACTCTGGAATGTAGATTATCAGGCCCTGGGGATTTGTCAGCCTTTAACCCCATTAATTTCCCTAGCACTAGGGGATTTGTCAGCCTTTAACCCCATTAATTTCCCTAGCACTAGAGGATTTGTCAGCCTTTAACCCCATTAATTTCCCTAGTACTATTTTTTTACTAATACTGATTTCCTTCACTTCCTCACTCTCATTAGGCTCAGGCTCGGGTAATGGCGCATTTTTACTGGCCAAGGCAGCATAAGGATGTGGTTGACTTTTGTAAGACATGTCACACTTGTCAGGTAGTTCAGAAGCCACTGCCTTCGATTAAGCCAGCCCCATTAATAATAATACCTGAATTTGATGAACGATTTAGCAGGGTTCTCGTGGATTGTGTTGGACTGTTACCTTCGACTTAGGCGGGTCATAATTATCTCCTGACCATCACGGATTTGCTACCTCGATTTCGAGAGGCAATACCATTGAAGAAGATCATGGAAAAAGTTGTCATTGAGAAGTTGATCCAGTTTTTCCACTAGGTATGGGTTGCCAAAAGGAATTCAGTCTAACCAGGGTCAAATTTCATGTGAGGTGTATTTCAACAGCTCATATGTAATTTAGGAGTGAAGCAGCTCAAGTTGTCTGCTTATCACCTGCAGCCCCAAGGTACTTTGAAGAGGTATCACCAAACCCTGAAGAGTATGATTAGGGCTTATTGTCTTAATAATGGCAGGATTGGGATAAAGGGATATCATTTTAGTTAATCACGATGAGTCGACTGGTTTCAGTCCCTTTGAATTGGTTTATAGGCATAAATTGGTTTATAAGTGGTCCCCTTAAACTCATTAAAGAGAGATCTTTGGCACAGGAGGAGGAAACTACCTTCCTAGATTATGTGTCAAAGTTCCGAGAACGGCTCTCAAAAGCTTGTGCGGTGGCCAGAGAACATCTCAAGGCTTCTCAGCAGGTGATGAAAACACAAGCAGATAGAACAGCTATGGCATGTAATTTTCAACCCAGGGATAAGGTGCTAGTTTTGTTGCCTTTGCCTGGTGAACCATTGAAAGCTAGGTTTAGTGGACCCTACTGTATCAAAAGGAAACTCAGTGATATGAACTATGTAGTTAAGTATACCTGACAGGTAAAAGAGTCAAAGGGCGTATCATGTGTATATGCTGAAAAAATACAAAGACTGTGAGCAGAGTCAGCCAGTAGGGGTAGCACAGGTGATAGAGAATGCAGATGGTGATGCTGGTGCACGTGAGGAAGCAAATGACGAGTTTGAGACTGAGAGTTCTCAGATAGAACCTTCTGTGGTGAAGCTGGCAAATGCAGAGGTATTGGAGGATCTGAATGAGGTGCTACACCATCTACCTGAGCAACAGAAGAAAGACAGAGATGACCTATTGAGGGAATATAAGCCAGGTCGTATTTCTCTGGCTATTCATGAGTTTGAAGTAGGGGAAGGTAAACCAATTTAAAAAAGCCCCGACAAACCAATCCCAGCAAATTGGCCAAAATGAGGGAGGAGGCTTGATACATGTTAAGTTATGATATAATCGAACCCAGTCAAAGTAGTTGGAGTTCTCCTGTTGTTCTCGTATCAAAACCGGACAGTTCTCAAAGCTTCTACATTGATTATCAAAAGGTTAATGTGGTAACTAAGACGGACTCCTATCTGATCCCAAGGCTCGAGAATTGTATTGATGGAGTGGGGATCTTGGCCTTTGTTTGCAAGACTGATTTGCTTAGGGGATATTGGCTACATTTCAACATCAAAGCCAATCAAGTGATTGCCAGGTTGAGTAATTGATCAATGACCTTTTGGTGTACAGCGACACTTGGAGTGATCATGTTAGACATTTGAAGTCATGGCAGCTTCCTGTTTACCTTGCACACACCTGCATAATCTGTTTACAATGGTCACAGATGACTTGAACATTGAAGGAGTGGAACTCTTTCCTGTTCACAAAGGTACCTGTCTGCTCTGAGGGAGCCTTAATGGCCACATGAGTACTGTCAGTGACCCCCCTGCACCTGGGGAAATCCAGCCAAGGCCGCAAAGCCAACAGACCTCTTGGCCTGACAGGCCTGATCGATTGTGAACTTGATATACTGGCCAGCCCAATGGCACATGGCATGTTTGACCTCCGTTATGCAGCAATGAACTGCTGACTGAGAGATGCCACATAGATCTCCAGACAATCCCTGGAACAAATCACAGGCGAAAAAGTTGAGTGCAAATGTCACCTTTAAGGCTACAGGCATTGAATGTCCACCACTTCTCATTGGCAACAACTCCTGCTTTAGCATACCACACAGCTCCAGCATCACCTCCCTGCAGAGATGCAGTCTTCATAGACGTTGGTGCTTGGACGTCTCGAAGAGCCTCTGACGGTAAACCGTATGAGCTGGATAGTGCCTTCTGAAACCATGAGGCTGCCTCTTGCTCCTCTATGCACCCTCCTTGTCGACATCCAATGGCTTCCTCAAGCCACTGGAGCTCCCCTGGCCGCTGCACAGCTGCTCCACGTGGTTGCATCCCCATCTCTGTGCCACTCTCCTCCTCACTGGAGGAGTCAAAGTCTTACATTACATAGGATAAACGGCACAGACAAAGGCCATTCAGCCCAACCAAACCATGCTGGTGTTTATGTTCCACTCAAGCCTCCTCCCATCTTTCCTCCCTCATATGCTTTTGTAGCTTCCCCTTAAATACATCATAATCACTTAAACCACTCCCTGTGGTAGCGAGTTCCACATTCTCACCACTTTTTGGGTAAAGAAGTTTCTTCTGAATTCTTTACTGGATTTCTTGGTGATTATCTTATATTGATGGCCTTTAGTTCCTCTTCCCCACAAGAGGAAACATTCTCTCTGTATCCACTCTGTCAAAACCTTTCATAATTTTAAAGACCTCTGTTAGGTCAACACTTTTTTTCAAGAGAAAAGAGACCCAATTTGTTCATCCTTTCCTGATATGGCGACCAGAACTGCATGTAGTACTCTAAATGTGGTCTAACCAAGATTCAATATTTCCATTCTATCCCTCTAGAAATAAAGCCTGGTGCTTGGTTTGCTTTTTTTTTGGCTTTGCTAATCTGTGACACAACTTTTAGTGATTGGTGTATTTGTACCCTTCGTTCGTCTACCCGACCTAGACTCATACCTTCCAAGTAGTAAGTGACCTCCCTATTCTTCCTTCCAAAATGTACTACCTCACATTTATCTTTGTTGAACTTCATTTGTCAATTATTTGCCCATTCTGCAAGTTTATTAATGTCCTCCTGAAATTTGTTGCAGTCCTCCTCAGTATGACTATCCTCCCCCCAATTTGGTGTCATCCGCTTATTATGTTTTTGATTCCAAAGTCCAAATCATTAATGTAAATTGTGAACAGTGGAGGTTCCAGCACTGATCCTTGTGGAACATCACTTCCCAACTTCTGTCACTCTACCCTTTAATCCCAGTCTGTGCTTTCTGTCTTGAAGTCAGCTAGTAATCCATTCTGCCATTGTCGTCTGACTCCACACTCTCTGTCTCTATTCATTAGTCTATTTTGGGGCACCTTATCGAAGGCATTTGAAAATCGAGATAAATTACATCTACTCCATTACCATTGTCTACTCTCTCTGTCATCTCCTCCCTTTCGAAATCCGTGCTGACTATTCATTGTTATATTTTTATTTTCTAGATGTTCTTCGATTCTATCCTTTAGTAGGGATTCCATTATTTTTGCTACCACTGATGTTAAGCTGTCTGGTCTATAAGTCCCTGGGCATGTTCTGTCCCCTTTCTTAAATATAGGAATTATATTAGCTATCCGCCTTCCTCTGGCACCTTTTTCTAACGAATTATTAAATATGTGTAGTAATGCCTCTGCTATCTCTTCCTTAGTTTCTTTTGAAATATATGGATGCAATCCAACTGGACTGGGAGCTTTTCCCCTTTGAGTTTGATTAATTTATTAAATAGATCTACTTTTTTATTTTAAATGCATTTATCTCATTACTCAACTCATCATTCAATGTCATGTCTGCCTGTTCTATCTCCTTGTTAAACACAGAAGGGAAATAATTATTTTATATTTTTGCCATCTCTCTATCGTTACCTGTGGTACTATCCTGTCAATCCCTTAATGGTCCTATTCCCATCCCAACCTTCCTTTTTTACTAATGTGCCTGTAAAATATTTTACTATTTTGTTTTATGTTCCTTGATAATTTAATTTCATAGTTTTTCTTTGCCTTCCTAATTGTTGTTTTGACTTCTCTCCTAATCTCTTCTTATTCTCTGTGAAAGCATTATCCCCATAGACAGATGAAGCCTCCACTGCAATAAGCCTCTCAAAAACCTCATCCTGGCTCCAGTGGCTGCTGGACCTGGGAGACACCTTTCCACCAGCAACATTTCACTTCGGCCCTACACTCTGCAGTGCCTCCAAACATGATAGTGTCGCATCTTGAAAACACAACCTGCAGACAGCTTCACAGGTTGATTGCTAGTTCCCTCCAAACTCAGCGGCCACTGAGATCTCACTTCAACTGAGTAGGTGAGGCTTTTGATAAGGTCCCACACAGGAGGTTAGTAAAAAATATTAGAGCACATGGGATTGGGGGTAATATACTGGTATGGATTGAGAATTAGTTAAAATTCAGAAAAGAGAGTAGGAATAAATGGGTCATTCTAAGGATGGCAGGGTGTTACTAGTGGGATACCACAAGGGTCAGTGCTGGGGCACAGCTGTTCACATAAATAAATGATTTGGATGTGGGGGCCAAATGTAATATTTCCAAATTTTCTGATGACACAAAAATAGTTACGAATGTAAGTTGTGAGGAAGATGCAAGGAGGCTTCAAAGGGACTTGGACAGGCTACGTGAATGGGCAAGAACATGGCACATGGAATATAATGTGAATAGAGTCATAGAGAGATACAGCACTGAAACAGGCCCTTTGGCCCACCAAGTCTGTGCCAACCAACAACCACCCATTTATACTAATCCTACATTAATCCCATATTCCCTATCACATCCTACCACCTACCTACACCAGGGGCAATTTATAATGACCAATTTACCTATCAACCTGCAAATCTTTGGCTGTGGGAGGAAACCAGAGCACCCGGCAGAAACCCAGGCGGTCACAGGGAGAACTTGCAAACCCCACACAGGCAGTACCCAGAACTGAACCCGCGTCACTGGAGCTGTGAGGTGCAGTGCTAACCACTGCACTACTGTGCTGCCCCTAATAATCGTGAGGTTATCCACTTGGTAGAAAAAAACAGAAAGACAGACTATTTCTTAAATGGTGAGAGGTTGGGAAGTGTTGATGTCCAAAGGGACCAGGGTGTCCTTGTTCATGAGTCACTAAAAGCTAGCATGCAGGTGCAGCAAGAAATTAGGAAGACAAATGGTATGTTGGCCTTCATCACAAAGGGTTTTGAGTACATGAGTAAAGAAGTCTAGCTGCAATTGTATAGAACCTTGGTGAGACTGCACCTGGAGTATTGTGTACAGTTTTGGTCTCCTCATCTAAGGAAGTATAATACTTGCCATAGAGGGAGTGCAACAGAGGTTCACCAGACTAATCCCTGGGATGGCGGGATTGTCTTACTGAGGAAACTGGGCCGATATTCTCTTGAGTTTTGAAGAATGAGAGCTGATCTCATTGAAACTTACAAAATTCTTACTGGGTGTGACAGGGTAAATGTAGATAGGATGTTTCCCACGGTTGATGAGTCTGGAACCAGGGGACATAGTCTCAGAATAAGGGGTAGGCCATTTAAGACTGAGATAAGGAGGAATTTCTTCACTCAGAGGGTGGTGAATTTTTGGAACGCTCTACCCCAGAGGGCTGTGGAGGCTCAGTCATTGAACATGTTCAAGACAGAAATCAATAGATATCTGGATACTAATGAAATCAAGGGATATGGGGATAGCACGGGAAAGTGACGTTGACGTAGATGATCAGCCATGATTGAACTGAATGGTGAAGCAGGCTCAATGGGCTGAATGGCTTACTCCTGCTCCTATGTTCCGATGACAGCAGGAGCTGACAGAGCTGAGCAATTGAGAGGCAAAGAGGGCTTTAAATACTAAGATATGACAACTGCTTGTTTGCCTAAGTGAAAGGCTTTAGCTCAGAGGACTTGTTCTGATAGTGTGCTTTCACTGCTTTGGAGGTGATTTCCAAGACTTTGGGGGTTATTTCTGCTAACTTAGACTTTTTTTGCCTTTGATCTGCATGTCCCAGCTGTCAGCCTTCTCAGCAGCATAGCAGCAGCTTATGCAACATTATTTGGACCTCTAATGAGGAACAAGAGCAGCAGCATCAGCAGCAGCAACATCAACAGCAGCAGGAGCAACCCCAGCAGCCTTATGCTCAACCACCTGCTGCTCCACAGGACAGAGGGGATGAGCACAGTGCTCCAGCTCAAAGGAGGCGATATCCCCAACAGAGGGTATACATGCAGAGGATTAGCATTTTGGACATGATTGAGCACCAGTGCCTCAGGAGGCTCAGAGTTTCCCATCAGGTGTTTGCTGACATTTGCAGCCTCCTGGAAGAAGACATCCTTCTAAGTGGACCAGGTCAGCACGCTTTGTCTGAGGCGGTCAAGGTCACCACAGTACTTAATTTCTTCACCTCTTGTTCCTTTCAGGAAACTGTTGGTGACATTTGTCAAATCTCACAATCTGCTAACCACAAGTGCATTTGCATGTGACAGATGTCATGTTTGCTTATGTGCACTTCACTACTAATGAAAGCAGTTTGAATGAATGGGCCTTCAGATTTACTGCTTTGGCTGGATCCCATTCTTTTGGGCCTCCTTATCTCGAGAGACAATGGATACGCACCTGGAGGTGGTCAGTGGTTTGTGAAGCAGCGCCTGGAGTGGCTATAAAGGCCAATTCTGGAGTGACAGGCTCTTCCACAGGTGCTGCAGAGAAATTTGTTTGTCGGGGCTGTTGCACAGTTGGCTCTCCCCTTGCGCCTCTGTCTTTTTTCCTGCCAACTACTAAGTCTCTTCGACTCGCCACAATTTAGCCCTGTCTTTATGGCTGCCCGCCAGCTCTGGCGAATGCTGGCAACTGACTCCCACGACTTGTGATCAATGTCACACGATTTCATGTCGCGTTTGCAGACGTCTTTATAGCGGAGACATGGACGGCCGGTGGGTCTGATACCAGTGGCGAGCTCGCTGTACAATGTGTCTTTGGGGATCCTGCCATCTTCCATGCGGCTCACATGGCCAAGCCATCTGAAGCGCCGCTGACTCAGTAGTGTGTATAAGCTGGGGGTGTTGGCCGCTTCAAGGACTTCTGTGTTGGAGATATAGTCCTGCCACCTGATGCTAAGTATTCTCCGAAGGCAGCGAAGATGGAATGAATTGAGACGTCGCTCTTGGCTGGCATACGTTGTCCAGGCCTCGCTGCCGTAGAGCAAGGTACTGAGGACACAGGCCTGATACACTCGGACTTTTGTGTTCCGTGTCAGTGCGCCATTTTCCCACACTCTCTTGGCCAGTCTGGACATAGCAGTGGAAGCCTTACCCATGCACTTGTTGATTTCTGCATCTAGAGACAGGTTACTGGTGATAGTTGAGCCTAGGTAGGTGAACTCTTGAACCACTTCCAGAGCGTGGTCGCCAATATTGATGGATGGAGCATTTCTGACGTCCTGCCCCATGATGTTCGTTTTCTTGAGGCTGATGGTTAGGCCAAATTCATTGCAGGCAGCCGCAAACCTGTCGATGAGACTCTGCAGGCACTCTTCAGTGTGAGATGTTAAAGCAGCATCGTCAGCAAAGAGGAGTTCTCTGATGAGGACTTTCCGTACTTTGGACTTCGCTCTTAGACGGGCAAGGTTGAACAACCTGCCCCCTGATCTTGTGTGGAGGAAAATTCCTTCTTCAGAGGATTTGAACGCATGTGAAAGCAGCAGGGAGAAGAAAATCCCAAAAAGTGTGGGTGCGAGAACACAGCCCTGTTTCACACCACTCAGGATAGGAAAGGGCTCTGATGAGGAGCCACCATGTTGAATTGTGCCTTTCATATTGTCATGGAATGAGGTGATGATACTTAGTAGCTTTGGTGGACATCCGATCTTTTCTAGTAGTCTGAAGAGACCACGTCTGCTGACGAGGTCAAAGGCTTTGGTGAGATCAATGAAAGCAATGTAGAGGGGCATCTGTTCACGGCATTTCTCCTGTATCTGACGAAGGGTACAGGGAATCATAGATTGCAACATATGCAGAGATCAAGGCACCATCAGATCACCCAGCAGTATTCATCAGCTGAAAGGAATGCAACCATTGAAAGATTATCAGATGATTTTGGCCAATGTCCTCTGGGTTTTGGAACCTCTAAGGGCCTGCCAAAGACTGAGGCTGGGGCAAGGGGCCAGGAATGGAAGTGCTTTGAGCAGAGTCCCCACCTCCATGTGCCCTTTCTCCATCTTTCCTCTCATGGCCCACCTGCAGTTCTCTGCTAGCCAAGAACTGAAGAGCACTTTGCTAAACATCCAAGGCGAGGCTTTCCTCCATCTTGTTTAAAGTAGCAGACTGAATGTGCAGGCCATTTGTGAGGGTCAGTATGCACTCTGTGGACTCCACGTCTGATGCTCTATGCAGGTGGCCACTCTTTCCATGGACGTGGACATCAGCACAAAGGCCTGAGACATCATGGTGCTCATATTAGAGACAGACTGTTCAATCTCTCTCCAGTTGTGTTCAGTGACTCCGGAAAGGTTAACAGAAGCTCACACATTTTCTATTGCTCCTCCAGAACAGTCCTCCTCATTTTTTTTTTATTCATTCATGGGATGTGGGCATCGCTGTTCAGGCCAGCATTTATTGCCCATCCCTAATTGCCCTTGAGAAGGTGGTGGTGAGCTGCCTTCTTGAACCGCTGCAGTCCATGTGGGGTAGGTACACCCACAGTGCTAGCGGTTAGATACAACTGAGTGGCTTGCTAGGCCATTTCAGAGGGCATGTAAGAGTCAACCACATTGCTGTGGGTCTGGAATCACATGTAGGCCAGATCAGGTAAGGACAGCAGATTTCCTCCCCCAAAGGACATTAGTGAATCAGATGGGTTTTTACAACAATTGACAATGGATTCATGGCCATCATTAGACCAGCTTTTTAATTCCAGATTTATTAATTGAATTCAAATTCCACCTTCTGCTGTGGTGGGATTTGAACTCATGTCCTCAGAACAACATCCTGGGTGTCTGGGTTACTAGTCCAGTGACAATGCCATTACGCAACCACCTCCCCGTCATGACAGCCCTTGAGGCTCAGCACCCTCTGATAGCGACTCTCACTGCTGTCCCTGTTTCCAACACCTGCTTCTACTCACTTGATCTGTGCTTCACCATGTGAGAAGCCAACTACTTTTCTTGGAGGCCCCACCAAGGTGTGTGTATTTGAGCTGATGGAGGGTGTGCATGAGTTGTGTGACAGTGCATCCTCAGTGTGAGTGACCTCCTCTGAGGAGTCTTTGTCGTTCTCCAGCACGACCTCCTGAGGGATGCTTGATGATATGGAAGATGAACAACATGAATTAGAACTGACAAGGTGAAAGGGTTCTATGTCATCATTGTGCAGATCATCATATTTCAGTGGCTGCTGACATCAAGTCAACATAAATGAGAGTTGTATGGCATGGGAATGTCTTCTATTTAATTCTGTCACAGGTAGCTGGGAGACCCCCATCTCTTCATCACCAATGGTCATGCATGCTGAGACATGGCTTATATCCATCACCTCCTCCTCTGCAGTGGTCAAAGTGGTGATGACTGGACGGCCAATTCTAGTTCTCTGCCTCTCCCTACTGTCCTGTGCTCTCTTCTCTTGCAAGGAGAGACAGAAGAGATCTTTGAGTGTGAGCTGTGGTATGTTTTGAGAGGATGGAAGGACAACATCTGTGGAGAGTCACTTTGAGGAATGGGCATAACATTGCATTAAGATGAGGGTGGATGTCAGTGGTGGCTGAACAGATGGGAATGTGAGGAAATGTCTCGAGAGAGAGAGATGGGTGCACCTGCAAAGTTTGTTGGCCTAAGGAGTGATGTGTCAGAGAAGGCTGAGGAAGGCAGAGTGAGGGGTTTTTACTGGAATGTGCCATGCCACTCACCGTTCCTGCCCTGATCAGGTCATTAAACCTCTTGTGGCACTCTATCCAGGAGCAAGGCACCATACTCCTGCTGTTGACCCAGGCTTCTTCCTCCCATCCGTGGGGAAAAGAATCTCCCTATGGGCCCTTACATGATGTCCATGGATGCATCTGAAAAGTGTGGTGCTGCCTTTCCTCAGTGACCCTCCATCTCTTAAGTTGCTCACTGTTTTGACACTTTGACTATGCTTCCATTCTGACCCTTGCAGGATCCCTCCAAACAGTGGGGCTGAAACAGACTGCTGCGGGTAGTCATCATGCCTGTTAGCTCTAATACATGGATACATAATACATATGCTAGAAGACAGATGTAAATGCCTTGGCTGAGTTAAAAAGCCTTTGACAAACACGCTGCTGAAACTTCTGAGTTCACTACACGCTGCCGGCCTCCCCTGCTACAAGTGGGCCGGAAAGTTAACTTTAGACCCAGAGGATCTGACAGACACCAATAATTTAATACACAGGTCTCTTTTTGTTTTTTGTTTAATTTAGATAAAAGGAGGCTCCTGCAAATTTGTTTTTCTATTGATGACACTGAGGCACCCAGTCTCACCCTGATTGACCAATTCATCAAGGAGTACTAACTCGTCAATTAAGGAATGACACTGTACCACTTTGATGTCTATTGCTAAGAATGAATACAAGGATGATGCGAGAATACATAAATAATAGGTTCATCCTTAGTTGAAAGAAGTCATGGCATTAGTTTGAAATAGATGTTATTTGAATAATTAATTAGGTTACAATTTTATAGACAATTTCACTTCCTTGGTATTGCAATACATAAAATGATCATTGGGGTTCTCATGATGATCATCATATTGTGTAATTCAGAAACTGAAATTTACAGATATTGGGCTGAAATTTCCCACAGGCATCGGAAACCTGATGTCAGGAGAGCTTCCGGGTCCCGAGCCCACGTGTTTCAGCAGTGCGCCTGCCAGCTTAATTTTACGGGAGGCAGCCAATTAGCAGGCTGCCTCCCCATTGGCCCGTCCAATTAGGGATGATGGGGGCACATGGATGCAGGAGGGCCTATCACAGGGGTTGAAGGGAGGTCTGACTGATAGCCCCATTGGGAATGGTGAGCGCTGCTCAGGCAGATGGAAAACGAGATGGAGGCTCTCACCTAAAGATCCAAACGACATCCTATAAATAGTGGTCAGAACCATCTCGGGGATCAGTATGCAGGGCAAACGGCTCTAAGTGCCTGCAGATGTACTACATACAACCTTTACAACCTTCTGCTTCTTTACACATGAATTTGCAAGATCATATCACAGCACTCCAACCTCCCACAGTGAAGCCACTTCCAATGCTAGATTGAGCTCCTGACACAGCAAGGGGTACCGTGTGCCATTTGTAAAATTTCATTGCAGTGCAATGCAGTAAATGTCTTAATTTCATTCCAGTAAATACCTTAATTGGCTACCCACTGTCGCTGGGAGGGTAGCCATTGCCGCCGGGAGCCTTCCTCTAGGAGAAGCACACAATGGAGGGAACACATCAGGGAGCCAACCTGACCTGCTTCATTCAGAATTTCCACGCCCACACCCACACCCCCTCCACCCCGCTTCACTGGCCGAAAAGCCGTCTTCACGGGGCTGATAACATTCTGGCCTAGGACTATCTTTAAATTACCTCATTCTACAGTCATACATGCGTTTTAAATCAAGTTAGATGAGACAGCCAATAAAGAAGCTAATGTTAGCTGGGATTTTTTTTTTAAAGTGTAGATCATCAATCAAAAGAGCTGGTTCTTTACTGTTCACTCAGGCTTCATTACTATTGGAATCCGCCACCCACCCCCACACAACCACACACCACCCCCCCACCCCCGCACCACCCCTCCAGCACCCCTCACCACCGATTATTTGCACTATGCTGAATGTTACTTTTAAACGTTGAATGGGATGCAAGCCACTGCAAATCAGTATTCACATGCTGTTCATTGAACATTTGATGATAATTTTAGTGATCACTGAGCAAAGAATCAAGTTGCTGGATGTACCTGTTGTTGTCAATTCATTGCAAACAGTAAATTATCACAATTACCACGTTGCAAACAGTAAATTACCAATGGTTTGCTTCCAGACAAGAGACAGATTTACAAAAACTGGTAGATGCAGGCAATACCCACTAAAGGGAGGCATTTCAGGCCAACATTAACTTTCATAAAACAGTCTGAACACTAGAAACTTTGCATTTAAAGTATAAAAGAATCAGATTATGCTGGACTTCTTGAAAAGCTTATCAGTCTTGAAGCCAATAATGATCATAATTATCACTACTAATGCAGTTCAGTGTCACCACATACAGCGTGGAATCTTACATATCCATTTCCAAAGTCTTGGAAAAAATATTGCAGAGATTAGTAAATTATCTATGTGCTACATAGAATCATTGCTTTTTTTAGAACAAAAGTAGCATCATAATGTCCAACATAAATTGTTTCCAAAGTTGCAGGATTCTGCATTTCTGGAGCCAATTGATTGCTTTAAGATCAAATGCTCACACTAAGGAATCAAAAGTAGTTTCATAACAACAACAATAATGACTTGCATTTATATAGCATCTTTAACGTAGTAAAACATCCCAAAGTGCTTGACAGGAGCATAATCAAACTAAAAATAACACAAATATACATTTGTGTGATGTGTAGTCAAGTATAAATCACCAATGATTGCCATTATTAATTTTGCATGCTTCATACATTCTGACATTTTGATCTTGCCCCTACAGTCAGGAACATAGGAAGATAGGAACAGGAGTAGGCCATTCAGCCCCTCGAGCCTGTTCCACCATTCAATGAGATCATGGCTGATCCGTGGCCTAACTCCATATGGGCCTTTGGCCCATATCCCTTAATATCTTTGCTTAACAAAAGTCTATCTATCTCAGATTTAAAATTAACAACTGTTTTGGTTCAACTGCTGTTTGTGGGAGTGAGTTCCAAACCTCTACCACCCTTTGTGTGAAGAAGTGCTTCTAAACATTTCTCTTGAACGGTCTGGTCCTAATTTTTAGACTATGCCCCCTAGTTTTAGAATCTCCAACCAGTGGAAATAGTTTATCTTTAGCTAGCCTGTCCTTTCCTGTTAATATCTTGAAGACTTCGATCAGATCACCCCTTATCCTTCTAACCTCTAGCGTAAACAGGCCTAATTTGTGTAATCTCTCCTCGTAACTTAACCCCCCTGTAGTCCAGGTATCATTCTTGTAAACCTACGTTGCACTCCCCCCAAGGCCAATATATCCTTCCTAAGGTGTGGTGCCCAGAACTGCTCACAGTACTCCAAGTGGGGTCTAACCAGGGTTTTGTACAGCTGCAGCATAACCTCTGTGTCTTTATACTCCAATCTTCTAGATATAAAGGCTAGCATTCCATTAGCCTGATTGATTATTTTCTGCACTTGCTCGTTGCATTTTAAAGATCTATGCACCTGAACCCCCAAGTCTCTTTGGACATCCACTGTACTTAACCTCTTCCCATTTAAAAATTACCCTGCTCTATCCTTTTTTGGTCCAAAATGGATAATCTCACACTTGCCCGCATTGAAATCCATCTTCCACAGTTTTGCCCACTCACCTAGTCTGTCAATATCTCTTTGCAATTTTATGCTATCATCTATACTGTCTACAATGCCGCCTAACTTTGTATCATCAGCAAATTTGGATATAAGACTTACTATGTCATCATCCAAGTCGTTAATGAATAAAGTGAATAATTGAGGCCCCAACACAGATCCCTGCGGGACACCACTAGGCACATCCTGCCAATCGGAATACTTACCCATTCTCTGTCACCAACCAACTTTCTAACCATGTCAATAATTTGCCCTCAGCTCCATGGGCTTCTACCTTAGTTAATAGTCTCTTATGTGGGATTTTATCAAATGTCTTCTGGAAGTCCATATAAATAACATCCATAGACATTCCCCTGTCCACTACCCTTAGTCACCTCTTCAAAAAATTCAATGAGATTTAGTTTAGTTTAGTTTAGAGATACAGCACTGAAACAGGCCCTTCGGCCCACCGAGTCTGTGCCGACCATCAACCACCCATTTATACTAATCCTACACTAATCCCATATTCCTACCACATCCCCACCTGTCCCTATATTTCCCTACCAGCTACCTATACTAGGGGCAATTTATAATGGCCAATTTACCTACCAACCTGCAAGTCTTTTGGCTGTGGGAGGAAACCGGAGCACCTGGAGAAAACCCACGCAGACACAGGGAGAACTTGCAAACTCCACACAGGCAGTACCCAGAATTGAACCCAGGTCGCTGGAGCTGTGAGGCCGCGGTGCTAACCACTGCGCCACTGTGCCGCCCCAATTTGTCAGGCATGACCTTCCCGTCATGAATCCATGCTGGCTGTCCCTGATTAACTGAAATTTTTCTAGGTGTTCAGTCACCCTATCCTTGATTATAGACTCCAGCAACTTGCCCACCACAGATGTCAGGCTAACTGGTCTGTAATTTCCTTGGTTCCCCCTTTCACCCTTCTTAAAAAGTGGAGTGACGTGCAACTTTCCAATCCAGAGGGACCACTCCTGAATCTAGGGAACTCTGAAAGACTATAGTTAGGGCATCTACAATGTGCTCCCCTACTTCCTTTAACACCCTCGGATGGAAACCGTCAGGTCCTGGGGATTTCTCACTCTTTAGTTCCATTAAGTTCCTTGTTACCGATGTTTTACTTACGTTAATTGTATTAAGTCCCTGTCCCCTATCGGCTATTAATGTTTTCGGGACTTCCGGCAAGTTATCCTCCTTTTCAACTGTAAATACTGAGGCAAAGTAATTGTTCAACATGTCTGCCATTTCCCATTATCAATGACAATATCTCCATTTTCAGCTTTTAGTGGGCCTACATTGCTCTTGACCACCCGCTTTCCCTTTATGTAACTATAACATTTCTTCTTATTGATTTTGATGTCCCTTGCAAGTTTCCTTTCATAATCTCTTTTAGTAGCTCTTATCAGCTGCTTTGTAACCCTTTGCTGGTTTTTGTATCGATCCCATTCGGCCGGATCTGTGCTGCGTTTTGCATTTTTGTTAGCCCTTTCTTTTTGTTTTATGCTATTTCTAATCTCTTTAGTTGTCCATGGCTGTTTTTTCTGTGAAGTGGAGCTTTTTCCTCTCAGGGGTTTACACTCGCTCTGTATTTCGTTAAATATTTCTTTAAATATTCTCCACTGTTCTTCAGTCATTTGACCCCTTAACAGATCTACCCAGTTTACCGTGGACAATCTCTGTCTCATCCCGATAAAGTCAGCCTTACCCAAGTCTAAAATTCTAGTAGCTGATTCGTGCTTTTCACTTTCAAACGCTACCTTGAATTCGATCATGTTGTAATCACTATTTGATAAATGTTCATGCACAGTTAGGCTACTAATTAAATTTGGCTCATTACTCATAACTAAATCTAATATTGCCTGTCCCCTTGTTACATCTAGGATGTATTGCTGTAGGAAACTATCCTGGACACATTCCAGAAATTCACTACCTTTCTGACAGGTGCTAGTCTGCCTCTTCCAATCTCCGTGTAAGTTAAAATCCCCCATTAATACTACTCTGCCTTTGTTACACACTTGCCTAATTTGTGCATTTATACAATCTAACACCTCAGAACTGCTACCAAGGGGTCTATACACAACACCTATTACAGTTTTAGATCATTTTCTGTTCCTCAATTCCACCCATAAGGTCTACACTGGATGCTTTCCCCTCATTATATCCTTCCTCATCAATGAGGTGATATTATTTCTAATCAGTAAGGCTCCTCAACCCCCTCTGCCATTTTCCCTGTCCCTCCTGTAAGCTTTATAACCAGGTATATTTAGTTCCCAGTCCCGACCATCCTGCAGCCACGTCTCTGCAATGGCCACCACATCATAATCTTCCATTTGAATTTGCGCCTACAGCTCATCTAGTTTATTCCTTACACTCCATGCATGCAATGTATATGGAACTCTTATTTGGGCTGTAGCCCCTAACCTGTCCCTCAGCACTGATGCTTTATTCGCCTGTTTATTATTTCTCTCTTCTGGTTTAACTAGTATACTTCTTGCAGTTTGGTAACAATCAGCCTCACCACTAACCTGCACTCCTACCTTCTCCTTTAACTTCCTGTTTTTCCATGCAACTGAACCTTGCCCCCTATTATTTAATTTAAAGCCCTATCTACAGCCCTAGTTATGCGATTCACCAGGACTCTTGTCCCAGCGTGATTCAGGTGGAGCCCGTCCCATCGGAACAGCTCCCTCTTTCCCCAGTACTGATGCCAATGTCCCACAAATTCAAACCCATTTCTCCCACACCAATCTTTGAGCCACGCATTTACCTCTTTAATCTTATTGACCCTTTGCCAATTTGCTCGTGGCTCAGGTAGTAATCTGGAGATTATTACCTTTTTGGTTCTGCTTTTTAATTTCGCCCCTAGCTGCTCATATTCCCTCAGCAGAACCTCTAACCTCGTTCTACCTATATCATTGGTACCTATGTGGACCACGATAACTGGATCTTTCCCCTCCCATTCCAAGTTCCGCTGCAGCCCAGATGAGATATCCTGAACCCTGGCACCAGGTAGGCAACAGAGCCTTCGGGACTCTCTATCCTGGCCACAGAGAACAGTGTCTATGCCCCTAACTATCTTCTTCTTTGGCCTCCTTGTCTCGAGAGACAATGGGTAAGTGCCTGGAGGTGGTCAGTGGTGAGTGGAGCAGTGCCTGGAGTGGCTATAAAGGCCAATTCTAGAGTGACAGGCTCTTCCACAGGTGCTGCAGAAATATTTGTTTGTCGGGGCTGTTACACAGTTGGCTCTCCCCTTGCGCTTTTGTCTTTTTTCCTGCCAACTGCTAAATCTCTTCGACTCGCCACACTTTAGCCCCGCCTTTATGACTCCCCTAACTATACTATCCCTGATTACGACTACATTTCTCTTTTCTCCCCCCACTTGAATGGCTCCCTGTACCATGACACTGTGGTCAGTTTGCTCATCCTCCCTACAGTCCCTGCTCTGGCCCACACAGGGAGAAAGAATCTCGAACCTGTTGGACAAGGACAACGGCTGAGGCTACTGCAGCATTACCTCCTGGATCCCTCTACCTGCCTCACTCATAGTCACACCCTCCTGTCCCTGACCACTAGCCAAATTCAAGGTAGTTAATCTAAGGGGTGTGACTGTCTCCTGAAACACAACGTCCAGGTAACTCTCCCCTCCCTGATTTGTCACAGTGTCCGAAGCTCAGACTCCAGCTCATCAACTCTGAGCCGGAGTTCCTCGAGGAGCCAACACTTGCTACAGATGTGTTCACCAGGAACCACAATGGGGTCCACCAGCTCCCACATCATGCAGGTACAACAAATCACCTGGTCCTGCATCTCTATTTTATTTAATTAGATATTAATTTGTTATTTAAATTTCAGACTGGTCTTTAGATTTTTGTAAAACCGCTTTAGTCTTTAGTTTATATCCTTATAAATCAATCAAGTCTTACTCTATGTTGATTCAATTAAATTAAATTAAATTAAAAACTTACCTGAATACTGACCCCAGTTGCTCTCTGTTTCCCTGCTCTCACTGTTCAATGTGACGTCACTCTGCTGTCACTTTTCGATTTTTTTTCCCCCTCCTAAGGCTCTGCTGCTCTCTGCCTCTCTCCCACACAAACCTCCAGTCCTGCTGCTCCTCGGGCTCTGCTGCTCTCTGCCTCTCTCCCACACAAACCTCCAGTCCTGCTGCTCCTCGGGCTCTGCTGCTCTCTGCCTCTCTCCCACACAAACCTCCAGTCCTGCTGCTCCTCAGGCTCTGCTGCTCTCTGCCTCTCTCCCACACAAACCTCCAGTCCTGCTGCTCCTCAGGCTCTGCTGCTCTCTGCCTCTCTCCCACACAAACCTCCGGTACTGCTGCTCCTCAGGCTCTGCTGCTCTCTGCCTCTCTCCCACATAAACCTTTTGTCCTGCTGCTCCTCAGGCTCTGCTGCTCTCTGCCTCTCTCCCACATAAACCTTTTGTCCTGCTGCTCCTTGGGCTGCGCTCCTCTCTGCCTCTCTCCCACACAGTTCAACATACTGAAAAGGAGAACATTGGAGAAGTGTTACCCTCGAGGATGGTTTTATTGTCAATATTTTTTTTCCAAGGGTACAGACTTAATAATGCTTCTGGTGGCTTCAATTTCTCAGACAAAGGAAAGGTTTCCATGAAATACATGCTTCTATTCGATCATAACACAGACTTTTGGGATGCTAGACACATGTTTAGGTGCCAATCAATCCATGCAGGTGGGGTGTGATAGAGGAGAAAGAAAGTAAGTCTGCAGTAATGTCCTGTAAGTCTATTGTTTAACTATCAAATACCCAATATTTTTCACTCTTGAAGCTTGAATTTTAGCTGTAAGAGCAAATGTAACGTACAAGGATAGTACCAGAATAAGGTTATTCTGACATTATCCTTGTCGATTACATTTGCTCTCCACAGCTAAAATTCTAGCTTAAAGGGTGAAAAATAATGTGCATTTCATAGTTTAACTGATGAACAAGACAAATCAAACTAAATCTATAACAGAATTAACTCTACTAAAGCTAATTGCTGTTTCCATATTGTCACTATTTACAGTGAGCAAACAGCCCAGAAACGCCTGAGAACATTTCCAGCATTTTTTGTTTTTATTTCAGAATTCCAGCATCTGCAGTATTTTGCTTTTATTTTACTGTTTAATTTATTGCCATTTCTTTCCAGGAATGCCCACCTTGACGAAGTTCTGCTCTTCTCTCTGATGGGATTTTTGTTTGTCCCTTTTACCTTGTTCACCTTCATTGCTTTCTATTTCCCTCCTGGTGTTTGATAAAGTGTCTACCAAAACTCATTTTCACAGCCACATCTCCTTCCTCAGTGACTGTCTCTGGCTCCGATTTATTCCACGTGGGTTCCAACTGAAGTTTCATCCTTCATGTTTTGAATCCACCCAGGATTGTAGGTATTTCCGAGAAATACAACGTTCCTCAGACTGCTGTTCTCGTCACATCCTGAGATCCATACTCAGTGCCATGCGCCACCACATGTACACACTGGATCTCTCTCTCCAGAAGCACTGCCTCACCTTATCTCAAAGCTGTTCTACTCCGCAGTTTCATTTCATCCTTTGTCATATCCGACGCATTAACAAAAATGCTTTTTCTACCTTTCAGGTGTTAAGGAACGCAAGCTCCAGCAGCTGATGGGGACTAATGCCCCTCCAGATCCTCCTTCCCCTTCACCTCCCTCTGACCCCATCCCTTCTGATCTTACCCCTTGCTGTATATTCACTATACCCTCTGACCTTCCCCTCTCTGACGCTGAATGTTCTGTACTCAGCAAAGGACTCAGTTTTATCCCCTTACGCTCCCACCTCAATGAATTTCACGTTCAGCATGACATTGAGCTCTTCTTCCATCACCTTCACCTCCGGGCTCACTTCTTTGACCACCATTCACCCACCTCCAGCATTCCCCCTCCACCTGGAGCCCTCCCTCTGGCCTCTTACCCACTCTTGATCTTTTCATTGAAAACTGTCGGCAAGACATTCGCCATCTCAATTTCTTTGGCCCCCTCACTCACTCTAACCTGTCTCCCTCTGAACTTGCTGCACTCTGTTCTCTCAGGTCTAACCCCAACATTGTGATCTAACCTGCAGACAAGGGTGGCACCATTGTTATCTTGCGTACCGACCTCTACCTTTCAGAAGCTGAGCGCCAACTCTCAAACACTTCTTCCGACCTCCCACTAGACCATGACCCCACCACCAAACATCAAGCTACTGTCCACAGGACTGTCACTGACATCATCTCCTCTGGAGATCTTCCCTCTACAGCTTCTAACCTTATAGTCCCGCAAACTCGGACAGCCCTCTTCTACCTCCTTCTTAAAATCCACAAACAGGACTGTCCCAAAAGACCCATCTTTTCAGCCTGCTTCTGCCCCACTGAACTTATTTCTTCCTATCTTGAATATCTTTTCTCCCCTGGTCCAGTCTCTTCCCACCTACATCCGTGACTCTTCTGACACCCTACAACATTTTGACAATTTCCAGTTTCCTGACCCTAACTGCCTCCTCTTCACTATGGACGTCCAATCTCTCTACACCTCCATCCCCCACCAGGACGGTTTGAGAGCTCTCCGCTTCTTTCTTGAACAGAGGCCCAAACAGTCCCCATCCACCACCATCCTCTTCTGCCTGGCAGAACTTGTTCTCACATTGAACAATTTCTCCTTCAACTCCAATCACTTCCTTCAAGTAAAAGGTGTTGCTATGGGCACCCGCATGGGTTCTAGTTATGCCTGTCTTTTTGTGGAATATATCGAACATTCCTTGTTCCAGTTCTACTCAGGCCCCCTCCCCCAACTCTTTTTCCGGTACATTGATGACTATATCGGTGCCATTGCCTGCTCCCGCCCTGAACTGGAAAACTTTATCAACTTTGCTTCCAGTTTCCACCCTTCTCTCACCTTTACATGGTCCATCTCCGACACTTCCCTCCCCTTCCTCAACTTTTCTGTCTCCATCTCTGGGGATAGGCTGTCTACTAATATTCATTATAAGCCCACTGACTCCCACAGTTACCTCAACTACACTTCTTCACATCCTGCCTCCTGTAAGGACTCCATTCCATTCTCCCAGTTTCTCTGTCTCCGACGCATCTACTCTGATGATGCAGCCTTCCACAACAGCGTTTCTGATATATCTTCCATTTTCCTGAACCGAGGATTTCCCCCCACTGTTGTTAACAGACTCTCAACTGTGTCCAGCCCATTTCCCGCACCTCTACCCTCACCTCTCTCCCTCCCTCCCAGAACTGCGACAGGGTTCCCCTTGTCCTCACTTTCCACCCCACCAATCTCCACATCCAAAGGATCATCCTCCGCCATTTCCGCCACGTCCAGCATGATGCCACCACCAAACGCATCTTCCCCTCCCCTTTCAGCATTCCGAAGGAAATTGTTCCCTCCGCGACACCCTGGTCCACTCCTCCATTACCTCTGATACCTCGTCCCTTCCCACGGCACCTACCCATGCAATCGCAGGAGGTGTAATACCTGCCCTTTTACTTCCTCTCTCCTCACTGTCCAAGGCCCCAAACACTCCTTTCAGGTGAAGCAGCAATTTACTTGTACTTCTTTCAATGTAGTATACTGTATTCACTGCTCACAATATGGTCTTCTCTACATTGGGGAGACCAAACGCAGACTGGGTGACCGCTTTGCGGATCACCTCCACTCAGTCCGCAAGCAGGACCCTGAGCTTCCGGTTGCTTGCTATTTCAACACTCCCCCCTGCTCTCATGCTCACATCTCTGTCCTGGGATTGCTGCAGTGTTCCAGTGAACATCAATGCAAACTCGAGGAACAGCATCTCATTTACCGATTAGGCATGCTACAGCCTACCCAACTGAACATCAAGTTCAATAATTTCAGAAGATGACTGGCCCCCTTTTTTATTTTTATTTTTATCTTTTATTTTTTTTAATTTTATTTTAGTTTATTTCAGCATTCATATTTTTACCATGTGCCTGCCCACTGTCTTTTTCCATGTTTGTGCTTTTGGCCAGGGCTGTTCATTATTCTGTCATTTAACATCCTCTCTGCACTATTGCTTTGTCTTTCACCACACCATTAACACGCCCTTTGCCTTTGCTCCATGACCTCCTGGTCAGTTATTCTCTGTGACTCTCTGTCCTATCAACACCTTCCCCTGTGTTATCTTTTGCCCCCCCCCCGCCACTTTATTTGCTTAAAACCTATCACATTTCTAACCTTTGCCAGTTCTGATGAAAGGTCACTGACCTGAAACATTAACTCTGCTTCTCTCTCCACTGATGCTGCCAGACCTGCTGAGTATTTCTAGCATTTTTGGTTTTTATTTCTAACATTGGTTGTAGGTCTGCTGTGAGTGATGTTAAGATCAGGATGGAGGTGCAAAATCCAGCAATGCCATCCTCGCCTGCTAATGTGCCTGGAACAGCCCAAATACCTGTGGGGGTGGGAGTTATTCAGCAAGACTTTGCAACAATCCTGTCCAGAAGTTAAAATTAAGCCATTATTCTCAATGCGGTTCACTTTACCAATGCCATTTTCTGGCTAATTTCTAGTTAATTTATTGTGGCTGCTGTTCTATGAAAATCTTCATTAAAACTACATTGCAGTGGCTTTCAATCTTTATAAAACTGTAATTTGTGTTATATTTATATTTAGGGATGGGCAACAAATGCTGGCCTAGCCAGTGACACCCACATCCCATGAATGAATTTTTAAAAAATTAAGTGACTATTGTGTGATTTCTACTCATTTATAGGTCTGCAGATTTGTCAGCAAAGTTTGGTGGATAATGTTTATGGCACATTTTTTTATCCTTTCATGAGATGTGGGCATCGTTGGCAAGGCCAGCATTTGTTGCCTATCCCTAACTGCCCTTGACAACTGAGTGGCTTGCTAGGCCATTTTAGAGAGCATTGAAGGGTCAACCACATTGCTGTGGGTCTGGAGTCACATGTTGGCCAGACCAGGTAAGGATAGCAGATTTCCTTCCCTAAATTAGTGAACTAGGTGGGTTTTTACAACACTAGAGTAACTTTTAATTCCAGATTTATTAATTAAATTCAAATTCTACCATCTGCCATGGTGGGATTCGAACACATGTCCCCAGGCTCTGGATTAGTCTAGTGACATTACTACTGGGCCACCGCATCCCCATTGTGAAACCAGCAAATATTGCTGAAAATAATGCTACTATACTAGAACCTGGTCTTTTCTTCTGGCATCCCTATAGTCTCTGATCAGACAGACTCCGATTAGAATATTGCAGGTCCATTGTTGGCCATTTTCTCAAGTACCCCTGCCAATGCAGGTTGTAAACTTTTTCTCAAGTAGCTCTGTGTGTGTATAGGCTACAAACGTTTCCTCGAGTACACCTGTGTGTGTGCAGGTTATAAACATTTCCTCATATATCCCCTGTATTTGCAGGTTATAAACATTTCCTCATATACCCCCTGTATTTGCAGGTTATAAACATTTCCTCATATACCTCCTGTATTTTCAGGTTATAAACATTTCCTCATATACCTCCTGTATTTGCAGTTAATAACCGTTTCCTCATGTACTCCCTGTATTTGCAGTTAATAACCGTTTCCTCATGTACTCCCTGTATTTGCAGTTAATAACCGTTTCCTCATGTACTCCCTGTATTTGCAGGTTATGAACGTTTCCTCATGCACCCCCTGTATTTGCAGGTTATAAACATTTCCTCATATATCTCCTGTATTTGCAGTTAATAACCGTTTCCTCATGTACTCCCTGTATTTGCAGGTTATGAACGTTTCCTCATGCACCCCCTGTATTTGCAGGTTATAAACATTTCCTCATATATCTCCTGTATTTGCAGGTTATGAACGTTTCCTCATGCACCCCCTGTATTTGCAGGTTATAAACATTTCCTCATATATCTCCTGTATTTGCAGGTTATGAACGTTTCCTCATGCACCCCCTGTATTTGCAGGTTATAAACATTTCCTCATATATCTCCTGTATTTGCAGGTTATAACCGTTTCCTCAAGTACCTGTAGGTAGGCAAACCCGCACCTCCCCTCTCATACGCTCAACTCTAAAGTCCGACCTGAACCTGTCCGGGTGGGGAAAATGGTCAAGGCTCACAACTCAGTACATTAGTATTCTTTTAACAGTTTATTATACCACCGATAACTTACAAACATCAGTACCCTGCTCCCTTCAAATTAAATCAATACCAACATCAGTTCCCTGCTCCCTTCAAATTAAATTGTTATTCAAAAACGCTGTCCCTTTATTTCTGAACTGCACTCCTCATGTCGATCACTTAGAGGAGTACATTCCCATCTGTGTGGATGATCAATCCTGCCCACAGTTACCTTGCAAGTCACTGTTCTTGTCCCTTAACACACATTTCTTATAGTACAAGAAATGCACCCGTGACAATGATTGACGCAAATCCCTTACGCTTTTGATTGTAATCTCTTAAATCTTGCAACAATTCTACACCTTGGCTTCGTATATATAGTCCATTAACATATGAAGGTGTTTCAATGGGGAAGATTATGGTTTATCAGCATTATCAGATTGGTGAATGAGTTTCGCCCTAATGAAACAGATTTTGGGATGAGCATTTCCAAGTAATGTGAGTGTCCACCCAGACATACTGAAACTCAAAGCTCATTACATTGTAAGTGCTATTTACAGTCTGGCTACACAAGTAAATGGTTGAGATAAGCCACTTAAACCTGGATAGATGCATATCATTGTGTTGTCTGATTGCACCAGCTATCTCTTGACTAGTAGATTCATGAAGTCATTCGATTGTGTCTGTTTCTCTTTATGAATAATGTCATTTCCGCTCCCAGTTTGTTTTAAAAGTTCATGGATACCAAACCTGGCCTATTTCTGGCGATTGTCAATTGACAAACTGCCTTCGCAGTAAAGTTGTTTGATTTTTAAATGTTGGCTCCCTTTAAGTTGAATGCCTTTTTCGGAAGAACTGGCTACAATCCGTTTGTGTGCAGGTTATAGATGTTTCCTCAAGTACCCATGTGCGTGTGCAGGTTATAAACGTTTCCTCATGTCCTCCTGTGTGTGCAGGTTATAAACATTACCTCATGTACTTCTGTGTGTGCATGTTATAAACATTTCCTCATGTACCCCTGTGTGTGCAGGTTATAAACATTTCCTCATGTACTTCTGTGTGTGCATGTTATAAACATTTCCTCATGTACCCCTGTGTTTGCAGGTTATAAATGTTTCCTCATGTACTTCTGTGTGTGCATGTTATCAACGTTTCCTCATGTACCCCTGTGTGTGCAGGTTATAAACATTTCCTCATGTACTCCTGTGTGTGCAGGTTATAAACATTTCCTCATGTACCCCTGTGTTTGCAGGTTATAAACATTTCCTCATGTACCCCTGTGTGTTCAGGTTATAAATGTTTCCTCATGTACTTCTGTGTGTGCATGTTATCAACGTTTCCTCATGTACCCCTGTGTGTGCAGATTATAAATGTTTCCTCATGAACCCTGTGTGTGCAGGTTATAAATGTTTCCTCATGTACCCCTGTGTGTGCAGGTTATAGATGTTTCCTCATGTACCCCTGTGTGTGCAGGTTATAAATGTTTCCTCATGTACCCCTGTGTGTGCAGGTTATAAATGTTTCCTCATGTACCCCTGTGTGTGCAGGTTATAAACGTTTCCTCATGTACCCCTGTGTGTGCAGATTCTAAATGTTTCCTCATGTACCCCTGTGTGTGCAGATTATAAATGTTTCCTCATGTACCCCTGTGTGTGCAGGTTATAAATGTTTCCTCATGTACCCCTGTGTGTGCAGGTTATAAACGTTTCCTCATGTACCCCTGTGTGTGCAGATTCTAAATGTTTCCTCATGTACCCCTGTGTGTGCAGGTTATAAATGTTTCCTCATGTACCCCTGTGTGTGCAGGTTATAAATGTTTCCTCATGTACCCCTGTGTGTGCAGGTTATCAACGTTTCCTCATGTACCCCTGTGTGTGCAGATTCTAAATGTTTCCTCATGTACCCCTGTGTGTGCAGATTATAAATGTTTCCTCATGTACCCCTGTGTGTGCAGGTTATAAATGTTTCCTCATGTACCCCTGTGTTTGCAGGTTATAAATGTTTCCTCATGTAAACCTGTGTGTGCAGGTTATAAACGTTTCCTCATGTACCCCTGTGTGTGCAGGTTATAAATGTTTCCTCATGTACCCCTGTGTGTGCAGGTTATAAACGTTTCCTCATGTACTTCTGTGTGTGCGGGTTATAAACGTTTCCTCATGTACCCCTGTGTGTGCAGATTCTAAATGTTTCCTCATGTACTTCTGTGTGTGCAGGTTATAAACGTTTCCTCATGTACCTCTGTGTGTGCAGGTTATAAATGTTTCCTCATGTACCCCTGTGTGTGCAGGTTATAAACGTTTCCTCATGTACCCCTGTGTGTGCATGTTATAAACGTTTCCTCATGTACCCCTGTGTTTGCAGGTTATAAACGTTTCCTCATGTACCCCTGTGTGTGCAGGTTATACATGTTTCCTCATGTACTTCTGTGTGTGCATGTTATCAATGTTTCCTCATGTACCCCTATGTGTGCAGGTTATAAATGTTTCCTCATGTACTCCTGTGTGTGCAGGTTATAAACGTTTCCTCATGTACCTATGTTTGTAGAAACCTTTCTGTCAATTAACTAGCAATTACAGTGCTATTGTCTTCAAAATGTCCTCACTTGCCTTCAACCATCTATCTAATATATTCTTAAATGTTGAAGCAGTAATTATTTCAGAATTTAACAATAGTTTAGATGTGATTGAAGGAAAGGGGAATAAAGGGAAATGGGAATAGAGCGAGCACCTAGTATTAGGACTGCAACTTCTGGAGGATAAACATCAACCATCTTTTTGTCAAGTATAACTCCAGTCACTATAGGGCTTTTTTTTTTACAGTTCACAGATCTCAGTTTTGCTGGGTTTCCTTGGTGCCAGATTCAGCCAAAATCTGCCTTGATATTAAGAGCAGGTACTCACACCCGTCCTTTAACTTTCAACATGTTTCAATGTCTGGATCAAGATGGTGACGAGGTCTGGAGCCGAGTGATGATGGTGGAATCCAAACTGAGCGGTGAGCAGGCTATTAGCGAGCAGCTCTTGATTGTGGTTGTCTTACGGCAATCACCACAGCCTCAGGACATTGCTGCAGACGTACGTCAGGAAAGCACGCTCGACCCAATCATCTACAGTTGCTTTATTGATGTCTTTCCTTCCATCATAAGATCAGTAGTGGGATGTTCACTGATGATTCCACAGTGTTCAGCTCCACTCATAACTCCTCTGATGATCAAGCAGCCCATTGCCAGCCTACAGCAGGAACTGGTTTGAGCCAACAAGCGCAGGTAACATTTAAGCCACATAACTGCTCCATGTAGGGCGGCACAGTGGCGCAGTGGTTAGCACCGCAGCCTCACAGCTCCAGCGACCCGGGTTCAATTCTGGGTGCTGCCTGTGTGGAGTTTGCAAGTTCTCCCTGTGTCTGCGTGGGTTTTCTCTGGGTGCTCCGGTTTCCTCCCACAAGCCAAAGGACTTGCAGGTTGATAGGTAAATTGGCCATTATAAATTGCCCCTAGTATAGGTAGGTGGTAGGGAAATATAGGGACAGGTGGGGATGCGGTAGGAATATGGGATTAGTGTAGGATTAGTATAAAATGGGTGGTTGATGGTCGGCACAGACTCGGTGGGCCGAAGGGCCTGTTTCAGTGCTGTATCTCTAAACTAAACTAAACTAAACCTGGTCATCAGGTGCAAGGCGCTCATGTTGTTGCTGTATGTGGCACAGGTCTGGCCCATACCCCACTCCTGCGCCATGGCAATAAAGTTTCTGTGGAAAAACACCTTTGACCACCAATTCATCAGGCAGTGATCTGCACGGAATGTCCTCAAGGCCCTATGGGATAAGGAGATGGTGTATCCTGTCGGATGGGTCCCTGAGCAGACATCCAAAGTCATTTGGCAGAATGCCTCATCACTTTCAAACAAGCACTAAGACGGAGCTTGGCTGCTGGTGAGAAGGGCCCTTCCCGTCAGATGCTTCCTGCACGTTCGGAGTCTCACCCCCTCCGCATGCAGCCCTCGAGGTGGCTATGGTGGGGAGAGACAGTTGCCCACCTCCTTCTGGAAGGTGCCTTTGCAAAGCAGGTGTGGAAAGAGATGCAGTGATTTTTGTCGAGGTTTATCCCAAGCAGCTCTGTAACACAGATGCCTGTGCTCTACAGGCTGTTCCCAGGGACGCACACCGAGATAAACATCAACTGCTGCTGGAGGACCATCAATTTTGTGAAAGACGCTCTTTGGTCTGCCCAAAACTGGCTGGTCTTCCAGCACAAAGAGTTGTCCATGACCGAGTGTTGCAGACTGGCACATTCCAAGATCCAGGACTACGTGCTGAGGGACGCACTAAAACTTGGGGCAGCCACGGCAAAGGCTCAATGGGGGAATACCACTGTGGAAGGTCCTCCCACCGTAGTGAAATGAAGGGCTGGACTCATGGGAAACCCCTCGGGCTGTATACGCCAAATATGGGTTTGCTGTAAAATGTACATGGCATATAAAATGGAATGGAAGGGTTGTGAGGCAACTCATTCCTGTATTGAAGAAAACTGATTCCCTTTGCACTTTTTGGAATATCAACTTGGTGCGGTTTCGAACTTTTTTGTAATGTATTTTTTACAGATTTTTATGAATAAGGTATATTTTTGGAAAAAAAAGGAATGATTTCATTTGGAGGGAGTAATGAAGGAAAAATACTGAAATTGTTGATGGGGAATTAGCCATACAAGGTCTGTGACCTCTCCGCCATTCCTTCCAGACAGTGACCACATTACAACTGGCAGTCCTGGCACTCTTACCTTTTATAATTACTTTTGTATTTCCCACAGGATACTCATTTCAGGAGCGCCTAGAAGAAGCAAGCCTTCAGCGCTGTGCCCAACCCCTCTCTGATGATGTGAGAATTATAGAGGAGCTAGCGTCAAAAAGAACTCAAATGTAAGTTTCTGTGTAATCTAGCAGTTATGTGGCTTAAATGTTACCTGCGCTTGTTGGCTCAAACCAGTTCCTGCTGTAGGCTGGCAATGGGCTGCTTGATCATCAGAGGAGTTATGAGTGGAGCTGAACACTGTGGAATCATCAGTGAACACCCCACTCCTGATCTTATGATGGAAGGAAAGACATCAATAAAGCAACTGTAGATGATTGGGTCGAGCGTGCTTTCCTGACGTACGTCTGCAGCAATGTCCTGAGGCTGTGGTGATTGCTGTAAGACAACCACAATCAAGAGCTGCTCGCTAATAGCCTGCTCACCGCTCAGTTTGGATTCCACCATCATCACTCGGCTCCAGACCTCGTCACCATCTTGATCCAGACATCGAAACATGTTGAAAGTTAAAGGACGGGTGTGAGTACCTGCTCTTAATATCAAGGCAGATTTTGGCTGAATTTGGCACCAAGGAAACCCAGCAAAACTGAGATCTGTGAACTGTAAAAAAAAAGCCCTATAGTGAATGGAGTTATACTTGACAAAAAGGTGGTTGATGTTTATCCTCCAGAAGTTGCAGTCCTAATACTAGGTGCCTACCCACAATGGAGAGAGAACGCTGCTCCCAAATCATTCCTTTCTTTTTATTTCCAAAATATACTTTATTCATAAAAATCTTGAAAAAATACATTACAAAACAGTTCCAAACAGCACCATGTCAAAAAATACAAAGAATGCAAGGAGATCAGTTTCCTTCAATACAGGAGTGAGTTGCCTCACAACCCTTCCATTTCATTTTTCATGCCATATACATTTTACAGCAAACAAAAATTTTCCGGATACAGTTCGAGGGGTTTTCCAAGGATCCAGTCCCTCAGTTCAGCTTGGTGGGGGGACCTTACACAATAGCCTTTCCCCATTGAGCCTTTGCTGTGGCTGCCCCAAGCTTCAATGCATCCCTCAGCACTTAGTCCTGAACCTTGGAATTTGCCAGTCTGCAACACTCGGTCGTAGACAACTCTTTGCGCTGGAAGATCAGCAGTTTCGGGCAGACCAAGGGGCGTCTTTCACCGAATTGATAGTCCTCCAGCAGCAGTTGATGTTTATCTCGGTGTGCGTCCCTGGGAACAGGCCGTAGAGCACAGACTCCTGTGTTACAGAGCTGCTTGGGATGAACCTCAACAAAAACCACTGCATCTCTTTCCACACCATTCCAATTATTAACAATCTTTAGGTGGCAAGTATTTTATTTACTAGTGTGTACCATGGACTCTTGTTACAAGTTGAGGATCTCGCTTTACAGTGGTGCTGGTCACTCCCATAAGTGGTCTGAGTGTCTTACGGTTATGGATGTGCCTCAATTGCCCACTACCTAACTATACAACAGCAAAACCAGGGGTGTACAATAGTATCACGTTATGATCTGAGCTGGATATTCATGTAATTTGCTTATGTGTTTCTATAATCTTTTTGAAGGCAGACTAAGCAAACATTAGGTGAAATGAGGTCAGGTACAAATCATTGAGCAGTGTTACTTTACAGTAGGCATAAAGAACAAGAGTTATGTTCAAATTCATTTACTTTAATCACTACAACTTGTCATTGCATAATAATGAACATGTTACTCTTACCTACCTACAGCAGTGGGTCATTTCACTTGACTTGAGAATGGTAACTACTTCCCTACCTTCTGACCTTCTTGCAAATTTTGCTGGACCTGATTGCTTAGCCTGGAGTTTTCATGATAAGTGCAAATAGCAATGACTACGTTCACAACATTGCTGTTTGATCATCTATGCTTCTATGTTACAGAAAAACGAAGCAAAACTATTAAATAATTCTGCAACTTCAACACAAGGCACCATGAGCACATGATAGTACAGTTACAGCACTTTTAGTCGAGATTCATACCATTAAATCAGATTCACAAAGTCGGGTAATTCCACAAATCCATCAGGAGTTCCATCACTTTTTAAAATTGCTATTCGTTCCATACTTTCAGGGACTGCATCCATCCACTGTTATTTTCTGACCACACAATTACTTTTTTAATGTGGAGGTGAAAAATGGAGAGTGGCTACATGGGTGGAATTTTATCCTAACAGCAGGCAGTGAGGAGGCTGGTAGCAGATTGGGAACCCCTTTGTTCTATCAGTGAGCTTTACCATAGATCTTTAACTCAGCCTTGACATTAGCATCCCGCTTCTGGTTTCCCAATCAATCAGAGAGGGCAGGCAGGATGACACTCCAAATCTGTCAAAGGAAGGATTTCTAGTTAAAGGGACCGCAAGAGCAGCCAGAATGGTTGAATTGGATTCCTGAGGCTTCAGCAACCACAGGAATGGAAAGGAGACCAGGGAAGGCTGCCCCTCGGGTCTTGGACACTAACTTGCAGGTCCTGCTGTGGGATCTGATAGACTGAAATGAGGTGATCATTACCAAGGATGGGAGGAGAAGGCCAGCCTCTCAAACCAAGCAGGCATGGATGGAATTGGCCAAGGAAGGGCGGAATCTTCCTGCTCCCAAGGGGATGGGCTTCAAGGCGATCTTCCTGGAGGTAGGTCAGCACATGCAGATTGGCTACCTGCCTGGCAGTGGCAGGTAGTCAATTTGCATATTTAAATACCCATTTGTGGGCTGATTGGGGCCACTGCCGGTGTCTTCATTATGCTGGATGACACTCCCCCCCACCCCCCACTGACAGCTAAGCCCAGCAGGTGCCTGGAGGTGGCTTGTTGGTGGCAGACTTGGACGAGCCATGAGGCCTCCTGCTTTAACTCCCCCACTGGAACTGCAACTATCAGTGGGCCAGAGCTGTTGCCAACTATCATCCTGTGGATGGGTTTCCCCTGTGACTGTGGCCACCGTTTATTTAATTTAATTTAATCGCTCATCAGAAGGCTCCTCAAGATGAAGGCACCCTCCCATTCCCCCTTGGACAGTGGCAACTCCCACCTCTGGCAGTGGGGCTGCCGTCCTTCCAAGGCTGCAGGCACTCTGATTGGGTCTGCAGCCTCAGGGACCTGCTGCCGTCCTCAATTGGATGCCGGTCCCAGAGGCAGCTTCTTAATTGGCCGTCTCCAGGAAGTTGTCACAGGCAGGCACCCTGACAGCAAGAGCCGGATTGGGACCTGGAAATGGTGCCGACTCACATTCATAGCCTAAGAGCAGAAGATTCACCCAAAGTGAGCAGCAGGATTGTGGTCCCTCCAACTTGGAGACAGTACCCCAAGAGCTTCAAGGTCCTCAGGAGGGCAGGAAAGGTGAGTGACATCACACTTTAAAGTATCAAGCCCCTCACTCTGACTTTCCCAGCATACTCCTGCACAACACACCTCAGGCCAACATACCTTGCAGTTCCTCTCACATCCCCATCTGAAGAGCCAGCACTCACACTTATCCTCATCTTTGTGTCATCTCACACCCATGCCTCACAGTGAACCTTCATATATGGTGCCTTTCCCTCCTCTCCACATAACCCATTTCTCACACTCATAACTCCCTATTTTCTCTCCTTGCAAGAGAAGAGCACAGATCTACAGAGAGAGATAAGGAAGTTTTGGTGAGGGTGCAGGGGTACCCCAAGGATAGCCACCTTGATAGCCATTGGCCATGCCAGTGCCCATCTGGTCCACTGCGAAGGAGGTCTTGTTCCAGGAGGTTGCAGATGTCAGCAGTGACCTGCTGTGACAGCCTGAGCCCCCCGAGGCACTCGTGCTCACGCATGTCGAGAGAGCTGATCCTCTGCCTGTAGACTCTGTGTTGGGGGTTTAGCCTCCTTCAAGCTGGAACTTTGTGTCAAACCCTTCTGTCCTGTGGAGCAACATGTGGCTGAGGAAAAGGCAGCTGATGCTGCTCCTGGTGCTGTTGCTGCTCCTCTTGTTCTTCATCAGAGGTCCAAGGTAGAGCTGCTTAAGCTGGTTCCATGCCGAGGTGAAGGCTGACAATGGGGGAGTGGAAGGTGAGTGAAGTTCAAGACAGATGAATTGACTTCCAAGAAGTAGGAAATCACCTGTCAGGCAGTGAAAGCACACTCTCAGAAGAAGTGCTTTGAGCACCAGCCTCTCACATAGGCTTGGCTGCAGCTAGTCAATTTCACTGTTTGAAGACTTCCCAGCATGTCAGTTTCACTGATGTAGCAATCCCTTCTGTGCACTCACCTGATTGACCCTGGCGAGTTCCACACACCTCAGGAAACCTGTGTGCTGGCTGTTAAAGCCAGAATGCTGGGTTAAAATCCTCAGTTAATTGCCTCTTTGAATATTGTCATTACTTACCTGACAGCTCCACGAGGGCTCCCCGCTCATCTGCAAATTCACCCAGGTTAAACCCAGAAGTGGGTGGGATTATGTTGAAACATAGACATAGAAACATAGAAAATAGGAGCAGGAGTTGGCCATTCAGCCCTTCGAGCCTGCACCGCCATTCATTATGATCATGGCTGATCATCCAACTCAGTAGCCTGTTCCGGCTTTTGCCCCATACCCTTTGATCCCTTTAGACCCAAGAGCTATATCTAACTCCTTCTTGAAAACATACAATGTTTTAGCCTCAACTGCTTTCTGTGGTAGCGAATTCCACAGGCTCACCACTCTCTGGGTGAAGAAATTTCTCCTCATCTCAGTCCTGAAAGGTTAACTGCGTATCCTTAGACTATGACCTGGACTCCCCCACCATCGGGAACATCCTTCCTGCATCTACCCTGTCAAGTCCTGTTAGAATTTTATAGGTTTCTATGAGATCCCCCCTCACTCTTCTGAACTCCAGCGAATATAATCCTAACTGACTCAATCTCTCCTCATACGTCCGTCCCGCCATCCCAGGAATCAGTCTGGTAACTCTTCGCTGCTCTCCCTCTATAGCAAGAACATCCTTCCTCAGATAAGGAGACCAAAACTGCACACAATATTCCAGGTGTGGCCTCACCAAGGCCCTGTATAATTGCAGCAAGACATCCCTGCTGCTGTACTCGAATCCTCTCACAATGAAGGCCAACATACCATTTGCCTTTTTTACCGCCTGTTGGACCTGCATGTTTACCTTCAGCGACTGGTGTACGAGAACACCCAGATCTCGATGCATATTCCCCTCTCTCAGTTTATAGCTGTTCAGATAATAATCTGCTTTCCTTTTTTTGCTACCAAAGTGGATAACCTCACATTTATCCACATTATACTGCATGTGCCATGCATTAGCCCACTCACTCAACTTGTCCAAATCACCCTGAAGCCTCTCTGCAGCCTCCTCACAACTCACCCTCCCACCCAGTTTTGTGTCATCTGCAAATTTGGAGATATTACATTTAGTTCCCTCATCTAAATATTGTGAATAGCTGGGGTCCTAGCACCGATCCCTGCGGTACCCCACTAGTCACTGCCTGCCGTTCGGAAAAAGACCCATTTATCCCTACTCTTTGTTTCCTGTCTGCCAACCAATTTTCTATCCATTGCAATACACTAGCCCCAATCCCATGCGCTTTAATTTTACATGCTAATCTCTTATGTGGGACTTTAGCATGTAAAATGTCAGAAGGTTTTCGACAATCTCTTATGTGGGACTTTGTCGAAAACCTTCTGAAAGTCCAAATAAACCACATCCACCGGCTCCCCCTCATCAACTCTGCGAGTTACATCCTCGAAGAATTCTAGTAGATTTGTCAAGCATGATTTCCCTTTCATAAATCCATGCTGACTCTGTCCGATTCTACCACTGTTCTCTAAGTGCTCTGCTATAAAATCTTTGATAACGGACTCTAGAATTTTCCCCACTACCGACGTCAGGCTGACTGGTCTATAAGTCTCTGCTTTCTCTCTACCTCCCTTTTTAAATAGTGGGGTTACATTAGCTACAATCTGTAGGAACTGTTCCAGAGTCTATAAAATCTTGGAAGATGACCACCAATGCATGAATTCCTGACCTGATGTCACTTTTCAGGGTTTTAACCCCACCGCCTCACCCAAACCCATCTCCCCTTGGTAGTTAAAATTCTGCCCTATATGTTGATGGCTCTGTGCATCATTTATTGCAAGTTTTCCCTTTTTGAGCTCGATATATGCAGTAAAAACTGAATTGGCCAGTCAGATCTCCAGTGACACAAAGACACCAACTGGCATAGTTGCACATGTACATCTTTTGCACTCAACTTTTGGATACAACTGGCACATCTTTTGTTCCAAACAAAATAAACAGACACAGTTACATAGTCTTCCTTTTTTGCCAGCACCTCAGAGAATATTTTAGTTAATGCTAATCAGACATTTTAATTCCTAACCTCAGATCCTAAATTTCTGATCGTTGTTTTGGCGCATTGGTGTCAAATAATAATATTCCGCTAGTCAAGTTATTTAACTAATCTTATACCATGGACCTTAGGCTATGCAATGCAAAAGATATTTTCTTCCATTTGAAAATGATATACAGAATGTTATTGGTCTAAACAGAACACAACTCAAGAACCTGTAGCAGTTTGTTTCGAAAAACATTTTACAGTGTCTTGAAAGCCAATGGTAACAAGTGGTAAAATATATCTGGCACCTCCATTAGGTTAAGAAGTGAAACTGCATCAAAAGTTCATTTGAGTTTGAAAAAAATCATTTAACTTTAATATTATAATTTCATTTACTTCAGCTATTGAAAAATGTTTAAGCACATCTAATTTCTATCACATCTATGCCAAATAAAAAAGAAATGTTTAGACAACAAAGTGGAAGTAAACACTTTTTGTAGAAGTTTCTCCAGTTCCTCTTTCTGGAACATTGTATGCGGAAATGAAACAGGCTACTTCACAGTCTCTAAAGAGGAACATGATAACATAAACAATTCAAAAACTTTTAAAGATGCTGTTTAGCTTTTGGGAGAGATTATAAGCAGAAAAACAGTTGAAAGTTTCCAATGCTGATTATATCAAAGTAACACGAAAACTTGGTGCATTATAAAAAGAATACCTCTTGTATAAAAACAGCAGCAATATTTCCATCAGTCCTGTTCCCTTACTCATAGCTCTGCAGCGTTAGATAATAATTGTCCACAAACCTTCCATCCTTGGGTCAGGGGTCGACAGAACACAGGCAGTTTTGACAATTTAAGGGAAGGTTTTTCTTTATTGATGCTTCACTCAAGTAACTGACAATTTGCAGGTGCCCAAATGAAACAAAGATTAGCATTGTTACTTATACCTAAGATGTGTTTCCGTTCAGTAATTAATCAATATGAAATGAATCAAAAATGTAGTTTATGCATACACTATAATGTTTATTCAATATAATTTATAGTAGAGAAAGAAATTCTGTTGTTGACCTCAGTGTTACATGAGCAAGCTAACATTTTCCAATTACAAACAAGAGTGCGGGCATGACAAACCAATAGACCTCCTCCTGTGCCGTGACCCTTCCATGGTGAGTCAAAGAGTGCTAGCTGCAGGTAATTTGGAAACACTGCATCTGGACAAATTAAATCATAAGCTTTGGACCTAAATTATTGGGCTGCAAAATTGGGCTCCTTTGCACCAGCACTACAAGTGCCTGATTGGCTCCAGAATGCACGCATGCACTTCTGGTATGAGTTGCACTGGATACCATTATGGTGAGGGCGCTAATGTGCGTACAGGGACTATCCAGTGGAAATATACAGAGTAGGAAAAGTGTGACGTCAGTTAATGTGTAACGCTGATTTGAGGCCCGCGCTGCCATTTTGGAGCTCAACGCTCTAGTAAATGCCGTCTTTTAAACATGAACAATAGAACATAAATTCAGCAGTAGGAATTACACCCCATTAACGCTACATAAAGGAATCAACAACTACTTTCAGGTTAGTTGCTGATTGATTTCTAGCAATCTGTCCTCCCACAGGTTACTAGGATTGCTGAAGTCCTGCCCCAGGGGAGTGGCAGTGGCTCCATGGAGCAAGAAACTGCTGTCCTGACTTAGGATGACAGCATTCGTTCTACCACCACTGCCACTCTGCCAGTGCCATTGCTGTTGTCTGTTGACCAGCTAGCCCTGACTACTGCAATCCATGCCAAGTTGGTGTCGTCAAAAGCCGGGCCTTCTAGGGCTAGAACTGTTCAAGGACATCCTGCAAGTCCACCTGCAGTCTCCCCCACTGAAAGTCAGCTAGCCTTCCACGAGCCATGCTGCAGCTTCTGGGGTAGCACCATATAGGAACACTAGACCCGACAAAGGCACACGGAAGACAGGCACTAAGGGAATGCACAAGAGTGATTTGTTGACTTTTGCATGTAATATGGCATGGTTTGATTTACAAATTTGGTTTACTTTGTGTTGCCTTTTGTTTTAGCATTGTAGCCAAGAAGATATTGTGATGGTCCGTAACAGAAGGAAGGTAAGGCGTGAGACTGTTGGTGAATGGGGACTTGTGTTTGCACTTATTGGTATTGTACTTGGATGAGTCAATCATGGACAGCCTGGCCAGGAAGTGGCTGTGTAGGTTGCCTCCTCCCTTTCTCTTCCTCCATCTCTTCCTCCTCCTGCTCCTTAGCTGGTTGCTGTACAGCTGGTGGCAAGGGCTGTGCCCTGATGATGGTGAGGTTGTGCAGCGTGTAGCAGACCAACATGAATCTTGACACGTACTCTGCCAAGTACTGCAGGGCTCCTCCAGGGTGGTCCAGGCAATGGTCTGCTCTATCACATTTTGTGTGGCAGCTTAGCTTTCTTTGTATGCATGCTGCCCGTATGTATGTGCACACCAAAGTCATAAGCCCAGTAGCCACCCTCTGGTTTTTCGTGGTGACTCAAATGCAGATGGCACAGTAGTGCAGAATGAAGGCAACATGACTACTACCTGGCATTGAGCTGCATGATACACTGCATATGGTCACATACCAGATGGATGTCGTGGGAGTGAAATTCCTTCTATTGCAGTACATGTCAGAGTTGACATGCGGTGCCTGCAAAGCGACATGCATGCAGTCAATGGTGCCCTGCACCATGGGAAAGCTTGCAATCCTTGTAAAGCCACATGCTCACTCCACTAGCTTCTTTCTGGCAAGAGAATGAATTGTATTTAGCTCTCTTGGAACACAGAGCCTCAGTGACCTCTCTTATGTAACAATGGATGGCAAACAAGGAGATGCTACAGCCTGAAACGAGTCAGGTGCATAAAAAGTCATGGTCATGGTCACCTTCACAGGCATTGGATATGCCATCCTCTCCATGCTCTGAGGTTGCAGTTGTGGTTACAGTTGTGGCAGATATCAGTGTGGTCATTTTGAGTGAAGTGCAGACATCTGACACACTGTTCCACTCTAGGTGAATAGTTTCCTGAGCACCCTGGATGGATATGGCCTCCAGCTGGGAGCCCTTCTTCCCCCTCCTCTTCACCCCTCTTCCAGAAGCTTGTCCTGCTCTGTGTTGCTTCTGTTCATTCTGTCAGGCTGTAGTCCAAGGGGGATGCATACTATTGCACCCATGACTAGGAGCAAGTGGTTTGGGCAGAATCCTTGAAGACAGGTCAAAGGTCTTCAGCACATGCCATACACTCCCCATGGACATTATCAACTTTAAAGAACTCTAGAAACCACCAAACATTTCAACAACCGCAGCATAACGAGAAGCATGTTACATATGCAAGAAATAACGAAGTCTAGAGTGTACATCAGACACAAAGCAACAAAGGGTTGAGATGGTGTCATGAATTCCAAGAAAGAAAGTCATTTATCAATGTCAACTGAACTCTACTTTTGTCACAGATGGACTATAAATCTGTTACATCTGGCCTCTAAATTGTGTATTTGCATGATTAGTTATTTGTAAACATTATTATGAGCTTATAGAAAGGAAGAAAAAAAAGTTGCATTTATATGTATCAGCCTTGCCTTAGCAGTAGTGCTCTTTTTTTATTCATTCCTGGGATGTGGGCATCGCTGGCTAGGCCAGCATTTATTGCCCATCCCTAATTGCCCTTGAGAAGGGGTGGTGAGCTGCCTTCTTAAACTGCTGCAGTCCAAGTGGGATAGGTACACCCACAGTGCTATTATGAAGGGAGTCCCAGGATTTTGACCCAGTGACAGTGAAGGAACGGTGATATAGCTCCAAGTCAGGATGGTGTGTGGCTTGGAGGGGAACTTGCAGGTGGTGGCGTTCCCATGCATCTGCTGCCTTTGTCCTCCTAGGTGGTAGAGGTCACGGGCTTGGAAAGTGTTGTCTATGGAGCCTTGGTGCATTGCTGCAGTGCATCTTGTAGATGGTACACATTGCTGTCACTGTGCGTCAGTGATGGAGGGAGTGAATGTTTGTGGATGGGGTGCCAATCAAGTGGACTGCTTTGTGCTGGATGGTGTCGAGCTTCTTGAGTGTTGTTGGAGCTGCACCCATCCAGGCAAGTGGAGAGTATTCCATCACACTCCTGACTTGTACCTTGTAGATGGCGGACAGGCATTGGGGAGTCAGGAGGTGAGTTACTCGCTACAGGGTTCCTAGCCTCTGACTTGCTCTTGTAGCCATGATATTTATATGGCTACTCCAGTTCAGCTTTTGGTCAATGGTAACTCCCAGGATGTTGATAGTGGGGGATTCAGCGATGGTAATGTCATTGAATGTCAAGGGAAGATGGTTAGATTCTCTCTTGTTAAAGATGTCATTGCCTGGCACTTGAGTGGCGCAAATGTTACTTGCTACATATTAGTCCAAGCCTGGATATTGTCCAGGTCTTGCTGCATTTCTACATGGACTGCTTCAGTATCTGAGGAGTCACGAATGGTGCTGAACATTGTGCAATCATCAGCGAACATCCCAACTTCTGACCATATGATCGAAGGAAGGTCATTGATGAAGCAGCTGAAGATGGTTGGGCCTAGGACACTACCCTGAGGAACTCCTGCAGTGATCTCCTGGAGCTGATATGATTGACCTCCAACAACCACAATCATCTGCCTTTGCGTTAGGTATGACTCCAACCATTGACCCCATTTTTCCCATGGCTCCTTGATGTTATACTCGGTCAAATACTGCCTTGATGTTGGCTGTGACTCTCATCTCTTGAGTGAGAAGGTTGTAGGTTCAAGTCCCACTCGAAGGACTTGAGTACATAATTTTGGGGTGGCACAGTGGTGCAGTGGTTAGCGCCGCAGCCTCACAGCTCCAGCCACCCAGGTTCAGTTCTGGGTACTGCCTGTGCGGAGTTTGCAAGTTCTCCCTGTGACCGTGTGGGTTTCCGCTGGGTGCTCCGATTTCCTCCCACAACCAAAGACTTGCAGGTTGATAGGTAAATTGGCCATTGTAAATTGCCCCTAGTATAGATAGGTGGTAGGAGAATTGTGGGGATGTGGTAGGGAATATGAGATTAATATAGGATTAGTATAAATGGGTGGTTGATGGTCGGCACAGACTCGGTGGGCCGAAGGGCCTGTTTCAGTGCTGTATCTCTCTATAAAAATGTCAAGGGCAGTCACTCTCACCTCACCTCTTGAGTTCAGCTCTTTTGTCCATGTTAGAACCCGGGCTGTAATGAGGTCAGGAGCTGCGTGGCCCTGGCGGAACCCAAACTGAGCATCAGTGAGCAGGTGTTTGATAGCACTGTTGACAACACTTTACATCACTTTACTGATGATTGAGAATAGACTGATGGGGTGGTAATTGGCTGGTTTGGACTTGTCCTGCTTTTTGTGTACAGGACATAGCTGGGCAATTTTTCACATTGCCAGGTAGATGCCAGTGTCGTAGCTGTACTTGAATAGCTTGGCTAGGGGCGTGGCTAGTTCTGGAGCATAGGTCTTCAGTACTTTTATTGGAATGTTTTCAGGGCCCAATGCCTTCAGTCGTTCATTGATATCACGCGGAGTGAATCGAATTTCCTGAAGACTGGCATCTGTGATGTTGGATACTTCAGGAGGAGGCCAAGATGGATCATGCACTTGGCACTTCTGGCTGAGGATTGTTGCAAATGTTTCAGCCTTATCTTTTGCACTAATGTGCTGGACTCCCCCATCATTGAGGATGGAGATATTTGTGGAACCACCTCCTCTAGTTAGTTGTTTAATTGTCCACCACCATTCTCGACTGGATGTGGCAGAACTGCAGAGCTTCGAGCTGACCCATTGGTAATGCGATCACTTAGTTCTGTCTATCGCATGCTACTTCCGCTGTTTGGCATGCAAGTAGTCCTGGCTTGTAGCTTCACCAGCTTGATACCTCATTTTGCGGTATGCCTGGTGCTGCTCCTGGCATGCCCTCCAGCACACTTCATTGAACCAGGATTGGTCCCCTGGCTTGATGGTATTGGTAGAGTGGGGGATCTTCTGGGCCATGAGGTTACATGAGGCCATGTGGTTCAGTACAATTCCGCTGCTGCTGATGGCACGCAGCACCTCATGGATGCCCAGTTTTACATTGCTAGATCTGTTTGAAATCTTGTCCTTAGTCAGAAGGTTGTGAGTTGAAGCCCTACTCAAGAGACTTTAGTGCATACTATAGGTTGACATTTCAGTACACTACTGAGGGAATACTGTATTGTTGGTGGTGTTGGCTCTTTGATGAAATGTTAAACAAAGATCCCATTTGGCTTCTAGGGTGGACACAAAGGATCTCATGGCACGACTTGAAGAGCAGGGGATCGCTCATGGGATCCTGGTCAATACTTATGTCTGAACCAATATCACTAAAACAGATTGTCATGTCAGTTACCATGGTGTGCTAAAGTCCTGAAATGAGGCTGGTTACACCATGTAATAAGGTTCTAAATAAAAAGGGGAATTTACATAATCAAGATTGTCAGTAAGTACATCAGCATAAAGACTGGAAATACTGAAACTGATGGTCATCGACCCGAAACATTAACTCTGTTTCTCTCTCCAAAGATGCTGCCAGACCTGCTCAGTATTTCCAGCATTTTCTGTCTTTATTTAAAATTTCCAGCATCTGCAGTATTTTGCTCTTATATTAGTAAGTAAAGAGGCATGTATGTTATATCGAGTATCTAGATGTATCTGGTTAGTTTTACACAGACTACTGCTTTCAGAAGTCTATTATGTTCCATATAATCCTCTACAAATATGCATGTGACGAAACAACACAGAAGGCAGCAATTACGGGTTTTAAATCCAGCTCAATTGGCCTAGAGATTGGGCACCATGGTGGGAGAGGTTGTCGCATCTCATTGGATAGCTACTGCCCACCTCAAACCAGGTAGCCCCCAGGCAGAAAGGTTCTGTCCCGCCACAGTTCACCTGCTTCAATGGGTGCTTGGAGCTTAAGGTCATTGTCTGACAAGTGGACTGTAATACTGCACCAAACAGCACGACAAAAAATGGAAAGAAGGTACCAGCCCTTCGTTTTGCAAGCTAGAACATCAGAACCATGCGTCCTGGCCTGTCGGACGACCTTACACAAATCAACAACTCTTGGAAGACTGCCATCATTAACAACGAGCTCAGTAGACTCAACGTGGACATTGCAGCACTTCAGGAGACACACCTCCCTGCGAGCAGATCTCTAAGAGAGCAAGACTACACCTTCTACTGGCACGGTAGGGATCCAGAAGAACCAAGACAGCATGGAGTGGGCTTCGCCATCAGAAACTCTTTGCTCAGCATGATAGAGCCACCTATAAATGGCTCGGAACACATACTGTCCATCCGGCTGCTCACTGCCTCTGGTTCAGTACATCTACTCAGCATCTATGCTCCAACACTCTGCTCTCCACATGAGGTTAAAGACCAGTTCTATGAGGAACTCCATTATATCATTAGTAGCATTCCTAATACCGAACATTTGTTCCTGCTGGGGGACTTTAACGCTAGGGTTGGGGCCAACCATGACTCATGGCCCTCCTGCTTCGGGTGCTATGGCATTGGAAGGATGAATGAGAATGGACAGAGACTGCTGGAGTTGTGTACCTATCACAACCTCTGCATCACCAATACATTCTTTCAAACTAAACCCTATCACCAGGTTTCATGGAGACACACAAGATCACGTCATTGGCACCAGCTGGACCTCATCGTCACAAGGCGAGCCTCCACAAATAGTGTTCAAATCACACACAGCTTCCACAGTGCGGACTGCGACACCGACCACTCCCTGGTGTGCAGCAAAGGTTACACAGACTACTGCTTTTAGAAGTCTATTATTTTCCATATCATCCTCTCCAAATATGCATGTGAAATGGCTGACTTCTTTTGCTTGATATGATATCCGTTATAGGAGAAATTTAACAATAAAGGATATAGTGGCACTGGAGAAGGTGCACAAAAAATGTAATAGAATGATACCAGAACTGTGAGGTTATACCTACCAGGAAAGAATGAACAGGCTAGGGCTTCTTTTCTAGAAAAGAGAAAACTGAGGGGTCACCTGATAAGATTATGAAAGGATTTGAAAGGGTAGATGTACAGAAAATGTTACAGAAATTAATCGCAGGTGGTTGGGCAAAATGTGCAGCATCAGATCAGCACCTGTGATATGTATACCTGTGATATTATTCAGTTCCGTGCCAGTCAATTGATATTGCCATGTTTTGCTCTATAAAACAAATCTCCTGGATTTATGTGGAATTCCCATCTGCCAACCACAACTAGGCATATAATCTGACCCTAGCAATAAGTGATCTTTCTGCTGGTACACAATTGTAATGAGAGTTGACTTCCTTTTTGATATGCAAACATTGGTAAAATGATGACATTGGCAGCTTGTGGTGAAGCTCTGAAACGTCTGTTTTTAGCCACAATTTAGTTTCTTCCTTTTATGTACTGCAAACAGTAGGGGAGATTACAATGTATCAAGTTCAAATTACAGCATTTAACAGTATGCATGCATTGTACAGCACTCAAATGTATCATGCAGATTCTTAGTTATAAACTTTAGTGAAGCACAATACAAGGGTTTGTCATAGAGGAAGTTTTGTCTTGGTTTCCTTATTTTAATAAAAAGAAATAACTTGCATTTATATAGTCCCTTTCATGATACTGCGATGTCCTAAAACGCTTCACAGCCATTTGCAGTGCAAACTGAAAATACTAACATCCTGCTCTGAAATTTGAATTTTATTGTTACATCAGATCATTTCCATTGTGCACTTTAACTTGAATCAACTGTTCATTATTTCCCATTAAAGATAGATGATATAATCAGTGGGAAAAGAATTCATGATGATTAATCCTCACATCTGTAGAAATAGGGTCATTTCTATCTGCCTAACAATCTGTCCACCTTTCTCTGTTCACTCAAATACACCAATAATGTATCTTGAAACTTCTGAGTTGCACTACTGGGCCTATTCAGGGGTTTTTTGATAATCTCAATTTGCATGTAGCACTAGCCAAGCATATAAGCCTGAAACAAGTCATTTCAGATGTGTGAAAACAGTCAGAAACGTTGGATGTTAAAATAACTGGGATTCACAAAAGTCATGTCGTAAAGAATCCACCTCTGAACCAATGTCACCATCTACTTTGTCCTACTATTACCACATCCATTGGGATGTATGGAATGCTTAGGTAATAGTAGCACCGTTGTCCATGCAGCACCCTCAGCTTTGATGGTTACAGGCACTGGTCCTCACTTGGGTTTTCATTTATGGCTCCCAATATCTGTGCAATACTGGATGAGAGTAGCTGGTGGTCCAACCATCAGCAAATATAGCAGAAAGTCCATCCTCAGGCGTATAAACCAACACCAGCAGAAAAATCTTTATTTTATATGTTGAATGATAATAAAAAATGCTTAAAATGCTGTAGCAACATGCTATGAACTATCTATTGCATCTCAAATGGAGGCAGATTTTGGGTATAGTCTATTCTAGAAAGGAAAGGCAGTGATGTTGAATTTTCCATCCAGTGCAACCTTGTGACTACTCTAGAACGCATCAAAAACCATTTCATGGTGATGGGACTCCTACTAATGCTATATATTAAGATAAGACCATTAGCATCTAGGCATTTACCATGACCAGAGCTGATTACACCAAAAAGAAGTTATACCAAGATTAGTTTAAAAGGAAGATAAAATTATTCCTCGTTGGAAATATTAATGTCTTTGTAACTCAGGAAATTAATAGAAATCGGGTGGGGTATGCTACTGCCAGTTAAACTCCCCCCACTAAACTTGAAAGTTCTGCCATACCTTTGTAAGGAAAATGCATTGGGCCAGAATTTGCTGAAAAAATAATGGCTTGTGAATAACATACACTGTTATTAATGTGCAAATCAGCCAGCAACTTGTGGTGAGGAAGAGATACCTGCGTGAATTGCAAATTGCCACAAATTGCTGGACAACTTGTAGAGTTCTACCATTAGCTTTGAGAAAAGGGCATCTCACCCTAACTTCAATGTAAGTTTCATGACATTGATGCATTGGTACATTAATTGCCCATGAAATGCACCAGAGAAAGTTAAATCCAGTAATTAACAACTTTTAACAATGTGACAAAAGTTGATGACTATCAGTCAAACTCTCTGGCTGAGAAAATGAAGAATTAAAAATGTGGAGGTTCATTCTTTTAGATAATTAATTGTTATTGGAGATTTTTTTAAATGTAAAATCTTAATTTAATTTTGTTTATTACTTTCCCTTTCTATCTCTTTTTCCTCTCTCCTAATCTAATTGTTCTCTCCTTATTTTTCTTTCTATACCTGATTTGACATTGAATTTACCCATGCTAATTCACTCCCTTCCCAGTCCTTCTTCTGTTTATTACTCAATCCTTAAATGTCATTGGTTGGGGAGATACTATTTTGGGCCCATCATTTACCAAGGTCTGCTACGTTCATGTGCTGGTATTAGCTTGCACTTTCAGCGAATTATAGGGCAAAAATTATGAGCTGAAGGGTGAAGAACCAGGCATGTCATGAGATGCTCTGCTCTAGCAAATCCCAGTTCATCAGGCTGGATTTTGTGTAGGAGGCGGAGCTCCTGGATCTGGGCTGAAAAGTCAGAGGAAACCCCGCCTCTGCACTTTTTCAGGCCCTCGGAATAATCCTCCAGTCTTTGGCTGTCAAAGTTGAAGGTTGCGGGATCCCCGTCCCTTTCAACACTTAGTAGAGACGGGGATCCCGCCCCCAAAAGCTGCTGGCAGATCACAGCGCCGGCAGCTCAAAAGTATCGGCAGCACCACCAGGAACGGTGGCCAATGCCGGTACTGCAGAGGCCTTGGACCCAGGCACAGCATTAGAACCCCGGACCCAAGGTAGGTGAGGTGGGATTGATGGGACCGGTCCAGAAGGCCCCGGTGAGGGGGGTGGGTGGAGGGTGTTTGGTCCAGGGGAAGGGGCATCCCAGGGGGCACTGTTGTTCCCGGGGGTTCCTCTGTGGGCCATGAATTGCTCACGAAGGAGGGACACCCCATAAGCCTACGGGGAAGGCGCCTCATGTTCCAAGGTGTCCTCCCCGTGCAGTGGAAGACCCCCTCCCCCCCATCCCACTCCTGGGAAGATCGGGCCCAGCAATCGCGGTGTCGGGTTCTGTGGCGACCACTGCCGCTCCAATTCTCCAGCCCTCCTCTGCCACAGAACTGGCGTTGGGCTGGGAACAAAATCCAGCCCATAATCTTTCAATCTTAGGCTGCACCTAGTCCAAATCCACATTACTTCAATGATTTCATAATAGTTCAGAACAGGAGAACTTCAGTAAATGTTAATAAAGTTCTGCATGGCAAGGGCCTTGTTCCCAAGTGAACAGACATTCTGGAAGGAAGTGCAGAGCGAGATAATTATTGCTGATCTCATTAGCTGAGACTGGAGAGGCAGTAATGGTTGGGGTGAGCAGGAGTTGCTGAGACTAGCTCCCAGCAGGTGTGCTGGGTGGGAACTTAGTGAGAAAGGAGGTGACTGCACATGTGAAGCTCTATTGGATTCAAGGTTCTCATTCTCTAATAGGCAGTAGTGGACATTACTGTTTAATATCTTCATTAGTCTGACAAAGAGTTTTTTTATTACTTTATATCATTCAGCAAAAAGAAATTACTTATCGTCCCAGCATTGAAGCTGTAGATGGATTTATCTGGATCAGAATGTACCACAATTGTTCCAGGCATAGCAAGAATAGGGTTTATGGATCTTTAAAGTTGCTAATGCCTGTAACAAATTCTGCCTTAATAGATCAGGCTAAACTGTTTTGCACTCTGGTTCCTGTGTTCATCGATTTTTTTTGTTCATCTTTCTAAAGTAAACAAGTTAACTTTGATAGGTTAGTTCTATTGATTATTATTTTTCTTGTGAGAAGAGAAGGGAGAGAGGAAAGGATGAGCTTTCGGTCTACAAGAATACACTGCAAAAAGGATTAGCTTTCTGCCTTGCAGTCAGCAATATAACCATAATATCTAAAAGAGAAAATTTCACCATAGTTACCCTTTTGTTGTCTGGAAGATTCCAACTGCATTATTGTATTTGCGTAAGGCAACTAGGGTCAGGTTGTAACCTAATGTTGAGTTCTACAGGGAGGCCAGCACAGGTCACACAAGATAAGATCAGATCACAGAAATAGGCAGCGTACAACATTTCGGCCTCTATCATTATAGGAAAGGATACATAGTGGAATATTATATGTAAGAGGTCAAACAGAAAATTATGTATAAGTTAACTCGAAACAAGACTGGCTATGAAGGCTTATTAGAAACAAGTTTGGGCGTCAATAAGTTCTTATTGATATTCAGAATTTGCCTACATCAGTTTTCTAAATGCATTTCACAATATGATTACATGTTTTCCATTCCACTTCAAAACGCAGAGATTAGAGCATCAACTAATTTGCAGCAATGGAAATCTATAGAATGGACATTATATATTCATTACAAATGTCAACTGACAGATGCTTACAGAACGATCTAGAAATGGAGGCACAGTAACAGAACAACAGGAGAAATGGATCATATCATTTAAAATTATGTCATTCTCCCTACCATCCATATGCTATAAATGTTACTTCCACAGTGGCACCTTTGAGCAAAAAACCTTATTAATGCCAAAGCATATTTTCTCAATTAGTCATGCACATACAAGACAGCAGATTGCATGCATTTCTTAAAGCTGTCTGTAGATATATTAAATATAATTATAATGTGTGGATCCTGAAATTGTTTTTCTGTGCAGAGATAGGGGGGAAAGGGCTAATAGTTGTTAACTTCAACATAGGGTTAATTTAAAATCATATGTTCTCGTGAATTTTGTATTTTCATATTATTTATTCACTAATAAAGAACTTCCTGAGAGAGGGACAAAGTTAACATTGCCACAGAAACATGCTCCATTTAGGGTGAACTGAATACTTGAAGACATTACTGCATACATGGAAAGTACCTATACCAAGTCACCATTTTACTTGCATGCCTTTTTCTTAAAAGAATCAGACCCTCCATTCCTGCTGGACTTTTCCCAGCATCAGTCGAATACAAGCAACTAAAACCAGTGTTATCCATCACTATCCTGATGATGTGTGTTCCAGTAAAGCTCTATTATGCACAATTTGGGGAGTTTTACACTATAGTCACACAGGCTTCAGGTGACTGCTCTGTCACCTGACAAAAATGAATTATGTTAATTTTGTTTATAGCAGAATTATTGCAATTATGTAGATTATATCTTTCCGAGTAAAATGTTTTCCAGCAGTTAATTTTCTTTCATTAAGCTGTCTGCCAAGCCCAGCATCAAGTGGGATCAGAATTGAAGATGCTGCAGGATAATTCACACATATCTACAATGATATTCTTGGCATTGCATACCTCCTTCACATTACCAGAATAGACGGTAGTCCATACTTTGTGTTATGACCTAGGGCAGGTCCTCACTCAAGTCTCACACATGAGATTCTTGAGTCACTAACCAGGAACAATAGCCGAGGTGATTTCCCATTGTCTTCTTCATGATTTCAATCAAGGCCAAAGCTCAGCTATCCTTGATAAAAGGGGGCCCCTGTTATTCATTGGTTGCAAGTACCCATGCTGGACATTAATCAAGTATTCACAGCCAGAGATCTGGTCTCCACTCACTGTGGCTGCCTGGAATGCAAGCCAAGCTCAAACCATCTGACTCTGAAGCATGAATACTATCAATAATGTCACTTGATCTAAATTATGTCAACACAGCATTTAGAGGCCATGTTCCAGTTTCCAATCACCAAGGCTATCTGTGGTAGGGCTTGTATCTTTCACCTTCAGACTCAGTGCTGGGGATGCTACCACTAAACCAAAGGATCACTCTATCTAAAATGGAAGTAATCGTATTAAAGATGAATCATCAATGTCAGGGCTCATTTGGAAAAGTCAATTATATATTTTTGTTTAATGAAGGATATGGATAACTTCATTGGGAATACTGGTTTTGAGCAATTATTGAACATGACAGTGTGAGGGAGCTGAACTAACATTATAGGAATAGAAAGTCATATATTATTATTATTGGATTGAGGTCAAATGTATGTTTATGATATTCCCCATTTGTTACTTTAATGGCAGAATGAGACCTTGAACTAAAATGACTTAAATGAAACTACTGTGACAGAAACCACAACTGCCAAATTGAGACATATTAATTTCATCATATGGAACATTATTTTTAAACTGTTACTGGACTTGAATTAACCTTTTTAAAAGACCACAACAGTGGCTGAAAACATGGCTGCACATTTGCATTCTAAAAGACAGTTGCATGAAGAAGACAATTGGAGTACTCCCTGATTCAATTAGCCTGATGGGTTTTGTCAACAGTGATGATCAAGAGACATTGAGAGTCATTGAGACAGCATTCCACCCCCGCCCACTGAGAGTGTCTCGTAAGCTTGGGGGAATCCACAAACCTCCCAGGAGAGGCTGCTCCAAATAAAGAGCTAGTCACATGACTAACGTGCTGACCAACCTGGGTTTTTTTTTAAATTGTGCCTGACACAGAACAGTTTAGGAAGAGACTGAAAATGAACTTCAAGAAGAGAGCATCTCTCTCTCTCTCTCTCATGCAAAGTTCCAGGGACCCACAGAAGTAACTCAAGCCTCAAGACAGAAGACCAGCGAAACAAGCTTGAAAGTGTGCACTGGGCCCCAATGAGAACTGCAAGACTTAACTTCAATCAAAGACTTTACATCCAATCCAAAACCAGTAACTGAACTCCAGCTAGTACTTCAAACCTTTCTCCTTCTTTCTCTTCCTCTATCTCTATTTGTGTGTGTGTTTATCGCATATGCATGCTAGCGTGGTTGCGTCATGTATTCTTAGTAGTTTTAACTGAGTTATTGTTTTAAGGTTAATAAGCTTACACCTTTCTTGCTTAAATATGAGAAAACCTGTCTGGTTGATGTCTTTGCAATTACAATTTAGAGAGCAGTGAGTAAGGACTCACTGAGGGGAAGCTAAAAACATGGTGTTTTAAAAATTAAACCCTGTTACAGCCAAACCAGGAAAGGACTGAGAGGGGAGCCCTAGACCCCTGCTTCATCTGGTCGTAACACTATTAAAGGAAAGAAACAACAGTTCAGTGGTATTGTGCAGTAACTACTTTTTAAAATGTTTTTATTTTGTTTGAAACTTTGGTTTAGATTGTAACTGTGAGCAGGAGACCACACTAGCAAGTCAATTTCCCACCGGCCTTGTTTAAATCCCGCCAGCTGACCTCAAGCTCAAAAGAGGTGGAAAGATGGTGGAAAATAACAGAAAATTGTACAGCTTGGAGGCCACCTGCTGACAAAAGATCTATGGTCATTTCGGGGGGCTGGGGGAGTTTTCATACTCAGGATGTGTGAGGGGAGTCTGGGGCAGAGGAGGCCTACATTTTCCTCATGGATCTCAGTGGAACATCCCTGCTCCTCCTGGTATCAAGAAAGAAAAAAGCTTTTGGCCTTTTCTAGGGCTGATCCTTTTCTGTCCCAGGCTGATCTGGTGGGAAATTCACTTATCCGCTTAGGTTTGAACTAAAATTGCAGTCAGATCCCAAGTAAGTCATTGAGATTCAACATGAATATGTAAAGGAGAACCCTGCAACTTTTGGCGGCCACCTGCTCAAGTTAAAATCGGGCATGGGTGAATCTTGGTGGCTCCTAGGTGGGTCAGTAAAGGTGATTTTAATTGCCCATCTGCCTGGTTTCCATCGGGTGAGTAGGGTTAAAATCACCCACAGTTTCTGCCTTTGGCTTGATATTTTTACCTTGCCTCACAGTTCGGGAGAGCTTTCAATCACATTTGTGCATTCTAATCCTATGCATTTTTCAGAATTTCCCAGTAGGCAATCTGTGGATCAACAGGAATTGAAAGAAAAATGTTATTGAAAAAAAAATGGATGAAATAGTTTTGAAAAAGCATTGCTTAATTGCAAAAGGTTTCCAGGCATCTGCTTATATTGGATATTTCCAACATAAATCTTTACAGGCAGTTTCAATGCTAAATGTTGATGCAAAAGTGTGGGCAGTACTGATGACAGTAGGATTTTGGGATAGGAAGTGTGTGCATGTGTCAAATCTTTAATAAGCTTATAGATAGATACAAAATTAAGTTGACCATAACTCTTTTGCAATATTTTTGATTCTTGATTATGGTGGTGAGAAGCACTCCGAGGTAAAAGGGTCATAATTGTGGAAAATGCATGGATGGTTGTGTGAGAACAGCTTATGGATACCAAGGTATCAATAAAAATCAATAAGGACAAAGGTGGACTTTTTCTTCTTGGTTGACTTTACAGATATGCTGCAAAGTATATAGAAAAATTTGACTTGTTAAACTATATAGGACTGATATGAATATTAATTTTGGCATTACAACTAACTGCTATCGATGGTTGCCCCAGATAGTATCTGAAGGTTCCCAGTATTATAGAGAGTGAGTGCACAAGCATTACATAAATGGGTCTGGATTTTCTTCACACGCTGGGTAAAATGGTGGGGTGGGATTTCTGCCCATCCACACAATATCCTCAGCACCTCACCACATTTTCCTTGTGGGGGTGCCAGGGAAAAGAAAGCTGATTTAACACATAGGGTGAGAGTCCTACTTCTAATTGCATCTCCAACGCTGATAAGGAATGAAATTGGGGCAATTCAGCAATTAACAGGCTGCTGCAGCTGAAATGGCCTGAAGTACAATAAAGAAAAGAAAGACAGTGAAACAGACATTTAAACACTGAAAAAGTAACATAAGAAGAGCACCAACTAGGGAGTCTAAAATGCCCTAGATCCCAAGATTCTCAGTAACTACAGTGGAGATAATGCTGGCAGAGATAAGGTCTAGAAAATAACGTTTTTTTGGCATCCAGGAAATTATGGCCCATGAGGCTAACCTTCGCAAGTCTTGTGAGGTGACTACATTTTTTGGCATTGTAGCCATCTCCTGGGGATGATGCTTCTTGCACTCACCTACTCAATCACCTTTGCCTAATCATGCCAACAGCTGGTCTGGATATCTTCCTGTTGCTTGGTGGAAACAGGATGTTCCTCCTCCTACTGGCCTGCTTCCACCAATCCCTCCAATGTAACATTATTAAAACAGGGGACTCTTGCAACATCTGCTCTGCATGCAATTGTCAGAAACCTTCAGTCACAGGTGCCTGCAGCCAAAGTGCTGACCACCTCATCAGACAAGCAACCAATGCACAGCGCAGGCAATGCTGGCAAGCCATCTGCTCTATTTAATTGAAGAAGGGGGACCAATTTTGGGCCTTAGTTGCATCCAGATGGTTAAGCCACACTCTTAATGCAGCCTCCATTCTATGCCAGAAAATGGGCTGAAACCAACTTCTGCCCCATTGTGATTACAGATTGAACAACCTGTGTGTTAAATTGTATAGTCAGATGGGAATTGTTTAACTCTTAGGTAAATCTGAATATCTGACTGCCACAATTGTAGCTTCCCATTCTCGCCAATTAAATCCAACCTATTTTCACTGCAGGGTAAAATTATATAAGCCATTGAAATAGTTTGCAGCCCAGCCCAAGATGGAAGAAGACATGGAGCCGTGAGGAAAGGTAAGTTTTGGTTGCCTTACCGGGGGTAATCGGTCGGGCCCCGGCGAGGCAAGGGTGGTTGGTTGGGGGGAAGGAGGGGCGTGTTGGGAGCTGGGGTGGTTGGGGTAGTGGGGGCAGCCCTCCATCTGGCACCCTATGCCTGATGAGCAGGACCCCCTCCCCACCCCCAGGACAATCGGCAGCCACCTAGTGTTCCCAGGCGGCTTTTCCCAGCTCCAGGACGCCCTCTTGCCGCTCTTAAAATCTGTGTGGAGGTGCGAGAAGGCTCTTTAGTGGCTGTTAAGTGGTCTACGTAAAGGGCGGCGGAGGCGGGAGCGGGTCGGGTCGGGAAAGCCTCCCAGAGCCTCTCGCTCCATTTTACGCCACTCCCCAGCCACCATCCCGCTCATTGGGTAGCATAAAATTCCAGCCATAGAATCAGTTTGGATGGAACAAAGAAACAACAAGGGACAGAAAACATTAGTGGGAGCTGTTTATAGGCCACCAAACAGCAGTGGTAATGTAAATAACAGTATAAATCAGGAAATTAGAGGTGTGGGTAACAAGGGTAATACTGGAATCATGGGGGATTTTAATCTATGTATAGACTGGTGTCATGCAGACCCCCACCTGCCAAGAATTAGGCATATTAATTTTGTCATATGAACATTGATTTTAAACTGTTGCTGGAGTGAAGAACTGGCTTGTTCAAAGATCACCAGACATTGCATACGAAGACACACTGCTTGTGGAAGCAAAGGGCGATTCCCTGCTCCAGTTAACCCAAATGGATTTTGATCACCAGACATTGAATGCGTAAGGAAGCACATTCCAGACCCTGCTAAAATGATACAATCCACAGAGCCAGGACTGGTTAAACCAGCTGGCCACATGATTAACTGGCTGGCCCAGGTTTTTTGAACTAGCCACAGGACAGTTTGAATTCAGAAGGCGGTTTGCAACTGAAGCTGAAACAAGCAAGACTCTCACCTGGCTGTCTCTCTCTCTCTCTCGCTTTCTCCCAAGCCACCAGACCCATGGAAGATATGTAAACCTCAAGAGAGATAAAACTCCTACATCAGAACAAGTTGAAGCATGAACTGGGCGCCAATGAATTGCAGGACTTCCTGGCAACCAAAGACTCCACATTGAACTTAAAGGACTGTAACTACCAGATATTGCCTCAAACTTTTCCCTTGTATTCCTTCTACTTTTTCTGTCTGTATCTGTGTGTGTGTTTATCGTGTATGCATGCTAGCGGGGTTGTATCGCATATTCGTAGTCGTTAACAGGATTAGAGTTCAAGATTAATAAACTTCTACCTTTCTTGTTTAAACCTAAGGAAACCTGTTTGATTTCTTTGCCTTACAATTGGAGCAGTGGAATGAGGATTCACTAAGGGGGAGCTAAAAACATGGTGTTTTAAAATTAAACCCTGCTATGGTTAAACCAGGCAAAGGCTGAGAGGAAACCCCTAGACCCCTTCTCACCTGGTCGCAACACTGGGTAAACCTAATTAGTACAAATGTTGTGGAGGCTGAATTCTTGGATGGTTTTCGAGAACAGTACATTGAGGAACCAAGTTGGGAATGTTTTATTTTAGATCCAGTATTGCGCAATGCAAAAGGGCTAATTAATAATCTTGTTGTGAAGGAGCCTTTAGGAAAGAGTGACCATAACATGATAGAATTTTAGTGAAAGTTTGACAGTGAAGTAGTTCAATCGAAAACTAGTGTCTTAAATCTAAGCAAAGGAAACTATGAAGGTATGAGGGACAAATTGGCTATGGTGGATTGGGAAACTACATTGAAAGGTATGATGGTAGACAGGCAATGGCTAACATTTAAAGAATTAATACATAGTTTACAACAAAAATATATTCCTTTAATTCACAAAAACCCAGCAGGAAAGAGTTCCAACTATAGCTAATGAAAGAAATCAAGGATCGTATTAGATCAAAGGAAGAGGTGTATAAAGTTGCCAAAAATGGTAAGCCTGAGGATTGGGAGCATTTTAGAATTCTGCAAAGGAGGACCAAGAAAAAGATTAAGAAAGGGAAAATAGAATATGAGAATAAACTAGCAGGAAACATAAAAACGGACTGTATAAATTTCTATAGGCATGAAAAAAGGAAAAGATTAGCAAAAACAAATGTGGTTCCATTTCAAGCGGAGTGAAGAGAATTTATAATGGGGAATAAGGAAATGGCAGAAAAACTAAACAAGTACTTCATGTCTGTCTTCATGGAGGAAAATACTTAAAGGCTCCCAGAAATAATGGAGAATCAAGGGACTGGTATAAACAGGGAACTTCAAGATATTAATATTAGCAAAAAAATGTCTTTTGGGCCTCCTTATCTCGAGAGACAATGGATACGCGCCTGGAGGTGGTCAGTGGTTTGTGAAGCAGCGCCTGGAGTGGCTATAAAGGCCAATTCTGGAGTGACAGGCTCTTCCACAGGTGCTGCAGAGAAATTTGTTTGTTGGGGCTGTTGCACAGTTGGCTCTCCCCTTGCGCCTCTGTCTTTTTTCCTGCCAACTACTAAGTCTCTTCGACTCGCCACAATTTAGCCCTGTCTTTATGGCTGCCCGCCAGCTCTGGCGAATGCTGGCAACTGACTCCCACGACTTGTGATCAATGTCACACGATTTCATGTCGCGTTTGCAGACGTCTTTATAACGGAGACATGGACGGCCGGTGGGTCTGATACCAGTGGCGAGCTCGCTGTACAATGTGTCTTTGGGGATCCTGCCATCTTCCATGCGGCTCACATGGCCAAGCCATCTCAAGCGCCGCTGACTCAGTAGTGTGTATAAGCTGGGGATGTTGGCCGCTTCAAGGACTTCTGTGTTGGAGATATAGTCCTGCCACCTGATGCCAAGTATTCTCCGAAGGCAGCGAAGATGGAATGAATTGAGACGTCGCTCTTGGCTGGCATACGTTGTCCAGGCCTCGCTGCCGTAGAGCAAGGTACTGAGGACACAGGCCTGATACACTCGGACTTTTGTGTTCCGTGTCAGTGCGCCATTTTCCCACACTCTCTTGGCCAGTCTGAACATAGCAGTGGAAGCCTTACCCATGCACTTGTTGATTTCTGCATCTAGAGACAGGTTACTGGTGATAGTTGAGCCTAGGTAGGTGAACTCTTGAACCACTTCCAGAGCGTGGTCGCCAATATTGATGGATGGAGCATTTCTGACATCCTGCCCCATGATGTTCGTTTTCTTGAGGCTGATGGTTAGGCCAAATTCATTGCAGGCAGACGCAAACCTGTCGATGAGACTCTGCAGGCATTCTTCAGTGTGAGATGTTAAAGCAGCATCGTCAGCAAAGAGGAGTTCTCTGATGAGGACTTTCCGTACTTTGGACTTCGCTCTTAGACGGGCAAGGTTGAACAACCTGCCCCCTGATCTTGTGTGGAGGAAAATTCCTTCTTCAGAGGATTTGAACGCATGTGAAAGCAGCAGGGAGAAGAAAATTCCAAAAAGTGTGGGTGCGAGAACACAGCCCTGTTTCACACCACTCAGGATAGGAAAGGGCTCTGATGAGGAGCCACCATGTTGAATTGTGCCTTTCATATTGTCATGGAATGAGGTGATGATACTTAGTAGCTTTGGTGGACATCCGATCTTTTCTAGTAGTCTGAAGAGACCACGTCTGCTGACGAGGTCAAAGGCTTTGGTGAGATCAATGAAAGCAATGTAGAGGGGCATCTGTTGTTCACGGCATTTCTCCTGTATCTGACGAAGGGAGAACAGCATGTCAATAGTCGATCTCTCTGCACGAAAGCCACACTGTGCCTCAGGGTAGACGCGCTCGGCCAGCTTCTGGAGCCTGTTCAGAGCGACTCGAGCAAAGACTTTCCCCACTATGCTGAGCAGGGAGATTCCACGGTAGTTGTTGCAGTCACCGCGGTCACCTTTGTTTTTATAGAGGGTGATGATGTTGGCATCGCGCATGTCCTGGGGTACTGCTCCCTCGTCCCAGCACAGGCATAGCAGTTCATGTAGTGCTGAGAGTATAGCAGGCTTGGCACTCTTGATTATTTCAGGGGTAATGCTGTCCTTCCCAGGGGCTTTTCCGCTGGCTAGGGAATCAATGGCATCACTGAGTTCCGATTTGGTTGGCTGTATGTCCAGCTCATCCATGACTGGTAGAGGCTGGGCTGCATTGAGATTAATGAGAGATTAATGGGACTTATAGTGGATAAATCCCCTGGACCTGATGATCTACATCCCAGAGTGTTGAAAGAGGTGGCTGTAGAGATAGTAGGTGCATTGGTGGTCATCTTTCAAAAAACTATAGACACTGGAATGGTTCCTGCAGATTGGAAGGTAACAACTGTAACCCCACTCTTTAAGAAAGGAGGGAGAGAAAAAAACAGGGAACTACAGACCTGTTAGCCTAGCATCAGTTGTGTGGAAAATGCTAGAATCTATAATAAAGGATGTGTTAATAGGACACTTGGAAAATAATTGTAGGATTGGGCAGAGTCAACATGGATTTATGAAAGGGAAATCATGTTTAACAAACCTGTTGGAGTTTTTTGAGGATGTAACTAGCAGAATAGATAAGGGGAATCGGTGAATGTGGTATATTTAGATTTTCAGAAAGCTTTTGATAAGGTCCAACGCAAGAAATTTTTTTAAAAATAGAGCACGTGAGATTAGAGGGAATATACTAGCATGGATTGAGAACTGGTTAACAGACAGAAAACAGAGAATAGGAATAAATCAGTTACTTTCAGGTTGGCAGGATGTGACTAGTGGGATACTGCAAGGATCAGTGCTTGGGCCCCAGCTATTCACAAGCTATGTCAATGGTTTGGATGTGGGGATTAAACGCAATATTTCTAAGTTTACAGATGACACAAAACTAGGCAGAAGTGTGAGTTATGAGGAGGCCGCAAAGAAGCTTCAAGCGAATTTGAAGAGGCTAAGTAAGTGGGCAAAAATTTGACAGATGGAACACAATGTGGAGAAATGTGAGGTTATCCACTTTGGTAGGAAAAACAGAAATACGGAGTATTTCTTAAATGGTGAGAGGCTGGGAAGTGTTGAACTTTAAAGGGACTTGGGTGTCCTTGTTCATGAGTCACTGAAAGCTAACATGCAGGTACAGCAAGCAATTAAAAAGGCAAATGGTATGTTGGCTTTTATTACAAGAGGATTTGAGCATAGGAGTAAAGATGTATTATTGCATATAGAGAGTCTTGGTGTGACTGCATCTGGAGTATTGTATGCAGGTTTAGTCTCCTTACCTAAGGAAAGATATACTTGTTGTAGAGGGAGTGCAACAAAGATTCACCAAACTAATTTCTGGGATGGAGAGATTGTCCTATGAGGAAAGATTAAATAAACTGGGCCTTTATTCTCTGGAGTTTAGAAGGCTGAGAGGTAATCCCATTCAAACATACAAAATTCTTACAGAGCTCGACAGGGTAGATGGAGGAAGGATGTTTCCCCTGGCTGGGGAGTCTAGAACCAGGAAAGACAGTCTCAGAATAAGAGCTGGCCATTTAGGACTGAGAAGAGGAGGAATTTCTACACTCAGAGGGTGGTGAATCTTTGGAATTCTCTGTCCTAGAGGGCTGTGGAGGCTCAGTTGTTGAGTATGTTCAAGACTGAGATCGATAGATTTCTACATACTAAAAACATCAAGGTAGAGCATGGCTACCCAACCCAAACCCGACCGGGCCTGATGACGTGTGTTGGGTTCGGGTCAGGTCAGGTCGCTCTTTTGGGTCTAGCATTCGGGCTCGGGTCAGGAGAGACACAGTGACAGCCAGGGCGTCAAGGCGGGAAATGTGCATTTGGACTCCGCACTAGTCGGCAGTGAGCGATTCCATCCAAGGTCGAGCACAGCCTCTTCAATAAAGCTGATTATATTCCGGTGGTTGGGTCAGGTCAGGTGCGGGAAAACGTCAAAGGACTCTGGCTCGGGTCGGATGTGGTTCTGTTGGGCTCAGGTCAGGTTTCATTTGCAGACCTGAGCAGGCCTTTACATCAAGGGATATGGGGATAGTGCAGGAAAATGGTGTTGATGTAGAAGATCAGTCATGATCTCATTGAACGGTAGAGTGGGCTCGAATGGCTGAATGGCCTACTCCTGCTCCTTTTTCTTATGTTCTTATGTAACCTGTCCTCATAATTTGACCCTTTAAACCTTTCCATAATTCGTGTGAATCTGTACTGTTCCTCGTCAAGGCCAATATATTTTTCCTGAAGTCCGGTAATTGAATGTAGTATTCTAGATTGGGTCTGACAAAGGCTCTGTACAATTCAAGCATCACTTCCTCCCTTTCGAATTCCAACCTCCTTGAGATAAATTCCACCCAGTTTATTATGGGCAGGGCTCCTGCTGTGTGAGGAGATTCACCGAAAGAAATAAAACTCTCTGTCTCCAAATTTAAATATTTCAGTACTGTTGCACATGACATCGCAGCTAACAATGCCAACTCTGGTTGGACATATGTCGGGAGGTTCAATCACATGACTTGCTATCTTTGAACACGCCACCCTCAAGTATCTGCTTGATGGTTTAACAAATATAAGAGTTCTAACTAATTGGACCAACCTACTGTCAATCAAATTGAAGCTGTGGCCTGATTGGATAATATTACTGTTAATCCACACAGGAGCATGACCTGATTTAATGCTGGATTCTAAAATACAGAAACAACAGCATCTCCCATGGACAAAATGTAATTTACTCAACAAAGCTAGTGACAAAATTAGATAAATGCAATTACAAATAAAGAGCGCCCTTCAGTTCCTCCAATATAGTGATTCTCTGAAATTCTTAAATTAAATATCTCAGTCTATCACTGTCGATTCTGATTCAGTTCTGACAAGATAGTTATTAACAAAAAGCTTTTCTGCAAAAAGTTGAGTGATTGTTACTGCGTGTATTATTCAGTTACAAAATGTTTAGTCACTATCTGTAAGATTGTACTCTAGACTAATCAATTTATGTCCAAGCCAAATCTCTTACCTGTTGGCAAAGGTGCACTTTTAACATAAAGTAATTATATGATACAGTCAAATTTCAAATGACATTGGCCCCTCAGATTATCTGCCCTCAAACTGGATTGTAAATGACGCACATTGCAGTTACTGATCTTTGACATATTTGTAAAACTTTTCCTTTAATCCAATTCATAACAAAAAAAAATCAGTTAATGATTGTTTCTAACATGGTCGTTGAAACATAATAAATTTTTACTATGTCTTCCCTGACAATTTATAAAACTGAAAATGCAGCATGGAATTTGTTACAGCATCATAAACAGCTCACCATAGATTAAGGTTTATTAAAGCTATCCGTTACATTGTATTTACTAACTATTGCATATGGGTCAGCAGCATCCTGTTTTAGCCAATATCATTCAGCCTAATTATACTGTACTCTTGTATTCATAAGGAACTTACAGTGCTGACGTCTGAAGATTTTTGGATTTTCTTGCCTATTTTCCCCACAATTCAAATTCTGGAACAATGTGATTCCAAATGAATATCAGTAGAATTACGGCATTAATATAGAAGTAAAAGTCTAGAAATTTTCAACATGTCACTGAGCTTGTGTCCCAAGTGAAAGTAACGCGTGCCAGAGTGGAGAAATCGAAACATTCCCGAAGTGACCTTTGCCATTTTAAAATTAGTTTACATAACACAAGCCTTTAAACTTGTGTTTTAAAGTAACCTAGCTGCGAGGTGGTGTCCAACCTTTTCACGTGGGGCGGTGGGGGGGGGGCACATTACAATTTTTGACTTACATAGGGGGCCAGTGAGACAATTTCGGATAAAGAGATAAAAAATGTATCTTATTCTTCATCAAAACAACAACAAATATGCATTTTTGTGAAGAACTTCTAAATTAGAAGACTTATTTATTGGCTTACTTTCTCATCACTATGTTGGGACACTAATTTAGTAAGATACCTGGCATTTTTTTTTTTGCTTGCGCAAGTAGTCAATGTCTGCCTGCACACTTGTAGTGCTGCTGTGTATTCCAGATAGATGTCAATCTGTCAGGAGTGATCCTGATCGCACTCTCTCCCTCCCCTCTCTCTCTTTCTCCCCCTCCCTCTCTGTGTCCCCCCTTTCTGTGTCCCCACCCCTGTGCCATCCCACCGTCTTTGTCTTCCTCCTGTGTCATTCCCCCCACTGTGCTGTTCACCCCCTCTGTGTCCCCCTCTCTCTCTCTAACCCCTCTCTATCTCTGTACCCCCTTTCTCACTTTCCCCTCTCTCTATCTGTCCCCCCTCTCTTTCTGTTCCCCCCCTCCCTCAGTCCCCCGCTCTCTTCCTCTCTCTCTTGTTTGCCCCTCTCTCTCTTCCTCCCTTCTCGCTCGGTCCCCCTCCCTCTCTCTCTCTGTCTCCCCCTCTCTCTGGCCCCTCTCTCTCTCTGCCCACTCTCTCTCTCTCTGCCCCCCCTCTCTCTCCCCCTCTCTGTCTCCCCCCTCTCTCTCTCTGCCCTCTCCCTCTCTCTGCCCCTCTCTCTCTCTCTTTTTGCCTCCCCCTCTCACTCTCTCTGTCTCCCTCTCTCCATCTGCCCCCTCTTACTCTCTCTCTCTGTTCCCTCTCTCTGACTATTGCTGAGAGTGGGAACAGTGGTTTCCGAACTTCAGACAGATTCGTGGTTTCCCAACGGGATTTTTAAAAAATCTGAACTCGCCAGAAAACCACGAATCTGACCATAGCTCAGCAACCGCTGTTCCCGCTCCCAGTACCTGTCAGGACAGCTTCAGGGTTTTCCAGAGGGTTCTGATTTTTTTTAAAAGCCCGCTGAAAAACCATGAAGCTGTCTGAAGTTTGGAAACCATTGTTCCCGCTCCCAGCAGGAAGTGAAGCTGACACTTGTGATTTTTTTTGAAGCTGGTCTGAAGAAGCCAGTGGGAAATTTCTCATCCCTGGAATTACCTCAAAATTTTTTACCACGGACACCGATGTCTGCGTACAGACACGTTGCCGAACCCCGTATCAGAGACAATCCTGCCTTTGTGATGTCTGATTGGTCAATGACAGTGCAGGCAGTCCAATCAGATGCGTGTGATTGGAGGATGCGGTTGTCAATTAGAGATCGTGGCTAAGTGGAGTCAGTCACAGCCTCCCACTGATTTTTTCTTTCATCTGTGTCCAGGAGATTAATCTTTAATTCAGGGAGACTGCGGGACATTCTGGGAGGTTTGGTCACCCTAGGGACAGCAGCTTATTATATAAACTCTCAATGCCCAATGGAAAATCAAGTGCCCTACAAATCAGGCATGTTCAGATAATAGGGGCCTGATTTTTAGGCCCTGTTGGGGCCGGGATCAGAGGTGGATGGGCGCTAAAAATAGTGTCGCAGCCGGCATGATGGTTTCCCGGCTCCATCCTGCCCCCAAGCCATTTTTGCAGAGGCGGATGGGGATGGGGGTGGGGGTGGTTTGTGGCTCAGGGCTACCCACCCACACATGGTGGGTAGCCAATTTTAAGGGCTTATTAAGGTCTGTTAACAGAGCTGACTGGGATTTGTCAGTTGGCTTCCAGGTCCCCACTGTTGGAAGGGGTCCAATTAACTGCCTGGAGGCAGTCTGCTGGTGGCAAACTGGAGGGCCAGTGCTCCAGGCAGGCCTAGAAGCTCTCCCTGCCTGCCTGAGTGCAGCAGCAGCCAGAGGCTGCCCTGTAGAGAGGCTCCCCCTCCACAGCAGAGGCCTGGCTGCAAAAGCCATTTTTTATTTCAAATTTTAAAAAGTTGAATAGAGGGCACCTCCACTTTGAAGCACCCTCTCCCTCACTTACCTTCCAATGCATCCTGCTGCTGCTTTGAAGTTGGAAGGCCACTGATTGGCCCTCCGGCTTCGAGAGCCCGCCCAACATCCTTAATTGGATATCAAGCCTACCCTCTGGCAGGCTTCTGACCCATATTCGAGTGGACAGCGGGATTCAGAAGCCTGCAGGGAAATTTCTGCCCTAGCTTTTCCAATCCAGGGCACTACACACAGTGTGGGACTTAATACAATTTACAGAGTTGGCTCTGAGCCTCAGAAAACATTATATGTATGACATTGAGAATTTTTCCACGTGTAAGATTTAAATGTATATTCAAGTGTGATCGTTTGAGTTAATGTTCCAAAGCTTCACATATTTTGAATTTGTTTCGTTTCACTGACACACTAATTACATATTGAGATACACCTAAAATGAATCATTATATAAATACAAACATTAGTCAGTGGATAGCAACAAATAGCTGTAATTCATTGACTGACTGACAACAAACACTGGCAGATTAAATAGGACAGCTAGCAATTTATATTACCTTATATAGAGAATACTGGAGAATGATTACAAGATAGCTTTCATATCAAGAAATTCAAATGATGTCATAAAACCAAGATTAGATTATACTGTATAAACAAAAAGCAGAACAAAGGCTACAATGCTGAAAATCTAATACATGGACATGAAATCTTGGAAATACTCAGCAGGTCAGTCGGCATCTCTGGAGAGAACATTTCAGGTGTGGACACTCATCAGTACTGTGTGGGGTTATTCAGCTTTGCATTCATTTGTGAGTTGGATGGCTGCCTGTGTTGACACCATTATTCGTGGTTTGCCTGTCAGTTTGTGATCAAATTTACATTGCAAAATTATTAATTGTTATGTGATTAACATAATATTTATCAAGAAATAATTTGCAGCTGATTACCAAAGGTATGTTATATAAGGGCCAATTTTAACCTTGCCCACTCACTAGGAAGCAGGGTGGCCTATTAGGAAAAATGACGATCTGGAGCATCCTGCAGTCACCAGTTTAACCACACTGTTTTTGACCCAGCTGACTTGCTGGCATCTTGATAGGCATAAGTTAATGGTAGTGGAAAATGAGCAGATGTGCTGACATCCTGAAAGAGCCCAGCACATTGGTACCATTAAAAAACACCACTGACACTCCTGGGGAGCTGATCACTTCCAACGATCTACGGGACAGCAGGCTGAAGAAGATGAGTGACTCCATGAAAGTCCCTATCGATTTGTGCCACCAATCATCCAAGATACATCACTGCCTCTCCAAGACAGAGTACAGGTTTGAGCTTCCACTAAAGCTGCAAATCCTGTGAGAGGGAATTCCAGTTGGGCAGTCCAGCTGCAGGAGGTGCCCAACCTGCAGAGTGCTGATATCATGCAAGCGATGTTAGGTGGGCTGGAAGTGGACTCCTCCACACTTTCAGCCATAGCGCTGAGTACCTTGGCAAGCCTTCCAACACAGCTGTTTGTGTGATCCCATAAGTTTAATCTTCATAACTGGATCCGTGAAGTCCTCATCCCTGCCCTCCTCAGCAGAGTTTGAAGAGGACCATGCCATGTGGTTAGCTGTCTCCTGTACTGTCCTGGCCACCAGAAACTGCATTTCCTCATTCATGCAACATGTTTCACCATGTGCAAACCTCTCTGACTCACTGGACTGAATTTTATTCCGCGCGGTGTGCTTTTAATTCAGCGGCTTTCTGACACGGAAATGCCGCTGCCAAGCCCCCGCGATATTACGCACGGGGACTCTTTTAAACAGAGGGGACGGAGCGGCTGCCCCCGATGATGTAGAGGGGACAGCCACAGCGTCCCTGGCAACAGCATCCAGCGCCACCGGACAGGCTCCGGCGTCATTTTTAAAGGGCTTCATGCCCTTCAGTAACATTTTAATATTTAAAGGTCCCGGTCTCCGGGAAATAAAAATAAAATTTAATTTTCAACCCTAAATCCCGTCTTCCACCCTCCAATGGGTAATTTATATATAAATTGCCCTCTCCCCCATAATAAACTTCTATTGATATCCCAAACTTCACCCCCCCCCCCCCACCCACCCCTGAAATCTGTTCCCTTTGGCCCTCAACCCCTTCTCACCATCCCCACAGCCAATAAAAATTGTTTTCCCCGTTCCTCCACCCCTTCCGCCCTGAAAAGTTTATTCCTCCCCCCCGCCACCGGGTTCCGGCCTTGGAGGGAGTTCCTAAGGTGCGCGAGGTGCGATTGGCGGCTGTAAAATCGGCGTGGGACGGCCGCCGCCAGCAGGTAAGTTAATTTACATCTAATTTATGTTAATATAAATATTTAGACGAAGGCCCCGCCGCTGGTCCCCCTGCCACTGGTAATATGTGGCAGACCCTTCTCGACGTCAGGGGTTGAGGTAGGCCTCTCCCCGCAGAATTTTGCGGGCCCCCCGCCATGACCCACGCCTTTGAGGGGCTGGTAAAATTCAGCCCACTATCTAATTGATTATGAGTGCGAATGTCTAAGTTGGTGTCTGGAAGGGATGAGCCCATTATGGTGCATCATCAGGAGGATTGTCTTCCTCTGAGCTGCTTTCTTGTGCAGGAGCCTCTTCCTGCCAAGAAGGACCTAGAAGAAAGAGAAAAGGGAGAATAGTTAGGGTAGGTGTTGGACACTTGCAGGTGATAACCTGGAGAATACAGCTTTAAGTTGTGCAGCTTGCTACGTATTTGGAGAGATAAATGAAAGATTACAAGCAATATGTAGACACTCTGCTGAGGTAAGCCACCCATCTTGCCTTCCCCAATACTGATGGCTCTACTTGGCTATACTAATCTCTATAACTTTCTGCTCTCTTGGATGTGGCTGATAATGGTGCCAACTTCTCCCCCTATCTTGTTCCATCACATTATGCACGAAATTCTCCTGCAGAAAGACAGCATGAGAGGTGGTGAGTGGCTATTGATAAGAGGAGTGGAGATGTGTTGGGATTGTGCATATAATGCATGTGTTAAGAGGAGAAGAAAAGGCAAGATAGAATGAGCAAGTGGAGGTGATGCATGTAAAGACAAGTCTGTGTGATGTGAATTGAGGAAGAAGTGCTGGGAGGAGTTGGTGAGTGTGCAACTAATAGTTTGTCAGAAGAGAATGCGTTAGTGTGTTGCATGAAGAGAGGAAAAAATAGCTGAGTGTGATTAGAATGAGAAAGAGAAGTGGTGCAGTGTGCCTTTGTGTTTGTATGCTGAAGGATGTGATGGTGGGGAGGGAATTGTTGAAAATTATGGGGGAGTGGATGGAAGGAGTGTTGTCAGAGAGCTGGAGAGATGAGCAGCTGATCTCACTTTTGTTGCCCTTGTGACATCATTGAAAATTTATGCATTGCACCAAGGGCAATATTTTCCTTACACTATCATTTTGCTTAACAGCTGCAGTGAATGAAATAAAAGTAATGCCAATGATCCAAGGTATTGGTGTGCTAGAGAATAAAAGCTTTAACCGTCCATGATATGGTCAGGATGCTTGGAATCAAAACCTTAGAAGTTTACAGTAGCAGCACAAGTTGAAAGTGTATGTTAGCACTACAAGGCTACTGGATGAGAGGTTCAGTTGCACATCACTCAGTAAGAACTAGTATTTTGAATCATAAGATCATAAGAACTAGGAGCAGGAGTAGGCCGTCCGGCCCCTCGAGCCTGCTCCGCCATTCAATAAGATCATGGCTGATCCCTGTTTTAATCATTTGTATGACTGCTTCCATTTTTTTTCATTAAATTATGAGATCTGTGTGTTAAATGCTGGAACTTTGTTTTTTTTAAAGGGGTTATCAGAAGTTCTTTTGGACTGAACTTGTAAACAACCATTACTGAAAGAATCAAGGAGTGCTAAAAACAAGCCCTTACTGGAAGGTACCTGTCTTCAAATAATTACCCAGCAGGGGTTTTTTTTGACTTGGGGAAAGATGTTTACAAAGAAGTGACAGATCAAGATTTATAGGAGTCAGGAGGCTTGACTCTTGTGACATTGTTTTTGGTTTCGCTTTGGACAGTGATATGGACAGTGTTAAAAAAAGACAGTTGGAGAAAACTTGCCAAAGGAGCAAACTGAACCTCAGCTTATTCCAGCTCTTTGAAAAGCCTGCTAGTTTTTCATCTCGTTAAGAAACACTGAGAAGCCAGTGTAAGAAACTGCCTGAAACCCCTGTTGCTGCATGTTTCCTGAAAAGCCTACCCAAACTGTTCTAGGAAGAACCCAGTGACAGCAGTCTACGCATATCTTCTTTTTTTTCTTCAAGTATTAGCACGTATCTCGCCAAAGTATTCTTTTTGGCCTTTTTTAAATAGAGCTCTAAAGAGTAAATCTCTATTTTTTCAGTTAACCAGTGTATGTGTGTATGTATGTGCATATGTGAGGGGCTAAGGTAAAAAGGGAACTTTTATATTTCAATCTGTGTGTTAATGCTTTGCATCATTACTGGTTAAGTCTTGTTTATATAATAAACTGATAATTTTGTTGTTTATCAAAGAAACCTGGCTGGTGAATTTTTTTTCTGGGAAAATTAGAGTCCATGATTGACCATATCAGTAACTGGAAAAAAATTAAATATATGTTTGATCTGTGGAGAAGCGGAACAAGAGAAACAGTGCACTCCTCCCACCTCAGTCGTAGCAAATTATAAAAATGATTTTAAAAAGCTTTGAGTTGCTATAATTCATCAACAACATTTTCTCCTTCCTCCTACTGGTCTGTTTCCAAAGAGAACGTATATTCATGCAAGGCAACACACTGTACATTAACAGAAATGCACTGAAAGCATAGATTCAAAGAGGAAGGCTTGTTGGGCCTAATAGCATTTCCTGTTCCAAAAATAACCTTATATCCTGTTATGCAACTTGATTAATTAAAGTTTTCCAAATGATATATATATATATATATATATATAAAACCACACAGTGGCGCAGTGGTTAGCACCGCAGCCTCACAGCTCCAGCGACCTGGGTTCAATTCTGGGTACTGCCTGTGTGGAGTTTGCAAGTTCTCCCTGTGTCTGCGTGGGTTTCCTCCGGGTGCTCCGGTTTCCTCCCACATGCCAAAGACTTGCAGCTTGATAGGTAAATTGGCCATTATAAATTGCCCCTAGTATAGGTAGGTGGTAGGGAAATATAGGGACAGGTGGGGATGTGGTAGGAATATGGAATTAGTGTAGGATTAGTATAAATGGGTGGTTGATGGTCGGCACAGACTCGGTGGGCCGAAGGGCCTGTTTCAGTGCTGTATCTCTAAAACTAAACTAAAACTAAAACACACATACAATCATACATATACTCATGATTCATACAGCAATAGTAAATGGAACAGTCTAAGGGAGAATGTGTGCAGAAGTGCAACACATTGAAGAACGAAAATGCTTCTGCACAGAAAGGTAGGACATGGATTTGCATCCACATTTTACACAGTGTATTGTCAGCAAAGAGCCAATCAGGCCTAGATGCTTGCCAAATGTAAGGTAAGGCAGGCCAACTCACTTAAGGCCTAACACAGTTCATAACTAGTGTACTTTAGTTTTGTAATCACATTTTAAAAATGCATTAATTTATGCAGTGATTAACTGAGTATTTAAAGACTAGAGATGTTCTAGTTTCAATGCCTGGTCTGTGCTAAGTTAGCTGATCACATAGAGGTGCTATGATCACCTTAGGTAGCCTTAAATTAGGATGGGGAAAGTTGGCCAAGGTCCCATTGCTTATCATTATCCAACAACCCCTGCTGGAGGTGTGTGTGTTTGGCCCTTGGATGAGGAGAGGATCAGGCTCTGGTATGAACATTCTGAAGGGGGAGGGTGAACAGCCAGTTGTCGTTGTGCACATAGGCACCAATGATATAGGTAAAAAACGGGATGAGGTCCTTCAAGCAGAATTTAGGGAGTTAGGAGCCAAGTTAAAAAGTAGGACCTCAGAGGTAGTAATCTCAGGATTGTTACCAGTGCCACGTGATAGTCAGAGTAGAAATGAAAGAATAGTCAGGATGAATGCGTGGCTTGAGAGATGGTGCAGGAGGGAGGGGTTCAGATTTTTGGGACATTGGGACCGGTTCTGGGGGAGGTGGGACTATTACAAATTGGACGGTCTACACCTGGGCCGGACTGGAACCAATGTCCTTGGGGGTGCTTTTGCTAACGCTGTTGGGGAGGGTTTAAACTAATGTGGCAGGGGGATGGGAACCAAATGAGGTCAGTGGAGAGTAGTAACTAAAGCCTGTAAGGAACTAGATAATGAAGTCAGCGTGACTAAGGGAAAGAGTAGGCAGGGAGCAGATGATGAAAGCAAAGGGACTGGTGGTCTGAGGTGTATTTGTTTTAATGCAAGAAGTGTAGTAGGTAAGGCAGATGAACTTAGGGCTTGGATTAGTACCTGGGAGTACGATGTTATTGCTATTACTGAGACTTGGTTAAGGGAAGGGCATGATTGGTAACTAAATATCCCAGGATACCGATGCTTCAGGCGGGATAGAGAGGGAGATAAAAGGGGTGGAGGAGTTGCATTACTGGTCAAAGAGGATATCACAGCTGTGCTGAAGGAAGGCACTATGGAGGACTCGAGCTGTGAGGCAATATGGGCAGAACTCAGAAACAGGAAGGGTGCGGTAACAATGTTGGGGCTGTACTACAGGCCTCCCAACAGCGAGCGTGAGATAGAGGTACAAATATGTAAACAGATTATGGAAAGATGTAGGAGCAACAGGGTGGTGGTGACAGGAGATTTTAATTTTCCCATTGACTGGGATTCACTTAGTGTTAGAGGTCTAGATGGAGCAGAATTTGTAAGGAGCATCCAGGAGGGTTTTCTCGAGCAGTATGTAAATAGTCCAACTCGGGAAGGGGCCATACTGGACCTGGTGTTGGGGAATGAGCCGGGCCAGGTGGTTGACGTTTCAGTAGGGGACTACTTTGGGAATAGTGATCACAATTCCGTAAGTTTTAGAGTACTCATGGACAAAGACGAGAGTGGTCCTAAAGGAAGAGTGCTAAATTGGGGGAAGGCCAACTATACCAAAATTCGGCAGGAGCTGGGGAATGTAGATTGGGAGCAGCTGTTTGAAGGTAAATCCACATTTGATATGTGGGAGGCTTTTAAAGAGAGGTTGATTAGCGTGCAGGAGAGACATGTTCCTGTGAAAATGAGGGGTAGAAATGGCAAGATTAGGGAACCATGGATGACAGGTGAAATTGTGAAACTAGCTAAGAGGAAAAAGGAAGCATACATAAGGTCTAGGCGGCTGAAGAAAGATGAAGCTTTGAAAGAATATCGGGATTGTAGGCGCAATCTGAAACGAGGAATTAAGAGGGCTAAAAGGGGTCATGAAATATCTTTAGCAAACAGGGTTAAGGAAAATCCCAAAGCCTTTTATTCATATATAAGGAGCAAGAGGGTAACTAGAGAAAGGATTGGCCCACTCAAGGACAAAGGAGGAAAGTTATGCGTTGAGTCAGAGAAAATGGGTGAGATTCTAAACGAGTACTTTGCATCGGTATTCACCGAGGAGAGGGACATGACGGATGTTGAGGTTAGGGACAGATGTTTGATTACTCTAGGTCAAGTCGGCATAAGGAGGGAGGAAGTGTTGGGTATTCTAAAAGGCATTAAGGTGGACAAGTCCCCAGGTCCGGATGGGATCTATCCCAGGTTTCTGTGGGAAGCGAGAGAGGAAATAGCAGGGGCCTTAACAGATATCTTTGCAACATCCTTAAACACGGGTGAGGTCCCGGAGGACTGGAGAATTGCTAATGTTGTCCCCTTGTTTAAGAAGGGTAGCAGGGATAATCCAGGTAATTATAGACCCGTGAGCCTGACGTCAGTGGTAGGGAAGCTGCTGGAGAAGATACTGAGGGATAGGATCTATTCCCATTTGGAAGAAAATGGGCTTATCAGTGATAGGCAACATGGTTTTGTGCAGGGAAGGTCATGTCTTACCAACTTAATAGAATTCTTTGAGGAAGTGACAACGTTGATTGATGAGGGAGGGGCTGTAGATGTCATATACATGGACTTCAGTAAGGCATTTGATAAGGTTCCCCATGGTAGGCTGATGGAGAAAGTGAAGGCGCATGGGGTCCAAGGTGTACTAGCTAGATGGATAAAGAACTGGCTGGGCAACAGGAGACAGAGAGTAGCAGTGGAAGGGAATTTTTCAAAATGGAGACGTGTGACCAGTGGTGTTCCACAGGGATCCATGCTGGGACCACTGTTGTTTGTGATATACATAAATGATTTGGAGGAAAGTATAGGTGGTCTGATTAGCAAGTTTGCAGACGACACTAGGATTGGTGGAGTAGCAGATAGTGAAGGGGACTGTCAGAGAATACAGCAGAATATAGATAGACTGGACAGTTGGGCAGAGAAATGGCAGATGGAGTTCAATCAGGGCAAATGTGAGGTGATGCATTTTGGAAGATCCAATTCAAGAGTGAACTATACAGTAAATGGAAAAGTCCTGGGGAAAATTGATGTACAGAGAGATTTGGGTGTTCAGGTCCATTGTTCCCTGAAGGTGACAACGCAGGTCAATAGAGTGGTCAAGAAGGCATACGGCATGCTTTCCTTCATCGGACGGGGTATTGAGTACAAGAGTTGGCAGGTCATGTTACAGTTGTATAGGACTTTGGTTCGGCCACATTTGGAATACTGCGTGCAGTTCTGGTTGCCACATTACCAAAAGGATGTGGATGCTTTGGAGAGGGTGCAGAGGAGGTTCACCATGATGTTGCCTGGTATGGAGGGCGTTAACTATGAAGAGAGGTTGAGTAGATTAGGATTATTTTCATTAGAAAGACGGAGGTTGAGGGGGGACCTTATTGAGGTGTACAAAATCATGAGAGGTATAGACAGGGTGGATAGCAAGAAGCTTTTTCCCAGAGTGGGGGATTCAATTACAAGGGGACACGAGTTCAAAGTGAGAGGGGAAAAGTTTAGGGGGGATATGCGTGGAAAGTTCTTTACGCAGAGGGTGGTGGGTGCCTGGAACGCATTGCCAGCGGAGGTGGTAGACACGGGCACCATAGCGTCTTTTAAGATGTGTCTAGACAGATACATGAATGGGCAGGAAGTAAAGAGATACAGACCCTTAGAAAATAGGCGACAGGTTTAGATAGAGGATTTGGATCGGCGTAGGCTTGGAGGGCCGAAGGGCCTGTTCCTGTGCTGTAATTTTCTTTGTTCTTTGTTCTTTGTTCTTATGATGCCTTCCATGAAAATCTTGCATACTGACACATAAGGGTACACATCAAGAATTTTCTAATCCAGCGTGGAACTTCACATGTGGAAAGAGGATATTGGAAATTCAGGGGCTGAGATCAATTCTTTAAATGGATGGAAAATGGTGCTTCCTCAGCAGTGTTGCCCGATACCATTTTATAGCTAAACTGTACACATCTTTACAATAGTGGACTGCAACATTCCAGTTTTTCCCTATCCCTCCAACTTTACACAGAATGTTGGTGTGCAAATTCTCAAAAGGTAAAAGGTTGTTAAAACTGATGGTTCTCCTAAAAGAATCACGTTATCTTATTCAGTGTCATCTACACTCCTAACAATGTGCAGATTTATTTCAGAAGAGACTAAAGACAATATTGTACATAACAGATACATTATCAAACGCAAAAACTTGCTATTAATATTGCAACTGCACTTTGAACCAGATGCTGCTAAATATTTTTAACAGTTAGTTTGGTCTCTACCAAGGAAGACATTGGCCAGAACTTTCAACTGCAGTTGGGGCATAAAATGGGTGATTTCAGATTGGCTATCCATTTTCCCTTTCCATTGACGAATGCTTCGAGATGTTTTTCAGAGATGTGATAAGGCCCTCGATAAAATCAAGTCTATTTTTGTCTCTTCCTTTGTCATTTATTATTTACTACTCCCCTTGTTTTTTCCTATCTTTTCTTCATTTTGATCCCATTCAATTTTTTTATATCAGCCATCACTCAGTTGGTGGCACTCTTGCCACTGAGTCAGAAGCTTCTGGGTTGAAGTTCCACTCCAGAACTTGAGCACAAAAATCAAGGCTGACACGCCAATGCAGTACTGAGGGAGTGCTGCACTGTTGGAGGTGTTGTCTTTCAGGTGATATACTAAACCAAGGCTCCGTTTGCCCTCTCAGGTGGACGTAAAAGATCCCAAGGCACTATTTTGAAGAACTGCAAGGGAGTGATTCCCAGCATCCTGGCCAATATTTATCCTTCAATCAACATCACAACATCACATCAACATTATCTGGTCATTATCACATTGCTGTTTGTGGGAGTACGCTGTGCGCAAATTGGCTGCCGTGTTTCCTACATTACAACAGTGACTACACTTCAAAAGTGTTTCCTTTGGCTGTCAAGCACTTTGAGATGTCCGATGGTCATGAAAGGGGCTATATAAATGCAAGTCCTTCTTTCTTTCATCTTTGATGGCGACATTTTATTCCTCTTTGGTTTTATTCAACCTTTCAATCTTTTTTGCTTTTGGTTTATTTTGTTTTCATAGAATTACATATAATGTACGGCACAAAAACAGATCATTCAACCCAACAGGACTATGCCAGTGTTTATGCTCCACACTAGCCTTCTCCCACCTTACTTCAGCTCACCCAATCAATTTTTCCATCTATTTCTTTCTTTCTCATCAACTTATCTAGTTGCTATTCACTGGAATCACTCCATGAGTTAGCAAGTTCCACATTTCTATCATTTTGTTCCACAACTTCACCTCACTTTCTTTTCCTGTTCTCCGCTTGTGTTAGAATTAATTGATCTTAAATGTAGACCTATTGGTCTCTTATCATTATGTCGGATAGAAGTTGAATGTAACACTGCTGAGAATGAATTGTACAAGCATAAGCAACTAGCACTGAGGGGTGAATATGCAACGATCTGAAACATATTGAGTTGCAGGGCCAAGATGAAGGGAGACAGGTGAGGCTTCAACAGAGGATATTGTTGAAAATATTGGAAGATGGGTAGGTAGGGTTATGGGCAAGTTTTGTGATTATTAAAATTAAGTATTATTTTGAAGGATATGTAATGAGATGGATAAGGAGTTTACATGGATAATGAACAAAATTAGGGAAAAAAACAAGGATGCAATTGATTCCATTTTGTGTGGAATTCTTTTTGAGCAACAGTGAAATTCTGGGCTGGGTTTTGTTCCCAACCCGATGTCGGGTTCCGTGGTGGGGGTGGGGATGGGGGGACCAGAGCATCAGAGCGGTAGCGACCGCCACAGAACCCGAAGTCGGGATTGCCGGGCCCGATCTTCCCGGTGGTGGCGTTGCTCCGTGGCAGCCCCTCTGCCGCTCTGCAACAGGCCCCTGCTTTCCATATGCTAATTAGATGTTTGCATTAATTTAAATGTAATCCGCAGCGATCTTACCTTCAATTTCCAATCTTCAGCATGATGTGCGGCATTCACGCGCCTTCACTTTCCCATCCAAGGCAAGCTGGCGCCACTGAGATGGGGAAGAGGCGAACACTGCAGTATTTGGATGGGGAAGGGAGGGAGAAAGGAGTCAACTCTGTAGTATTTATATTGGGAAGGGGGGGAAGGGATCAACTCTGCATTTTATTGAACTATTTGCAGGACTGGCAGCCTTTTAAAAATGCCAACAGCATCTGCTTCCGCAGCAGGTGACGCCATGAACGGCGATGCCAATGCTGCCCAGCCATGTGATTGGGGGGGTGGGGGGGTGGTGGTGGTGGCACAGTGGCGCAGTGGTTAGCACCGCAACCTCACAGCTCCAGTGATCCTGGTTCGATTCTGGGTACTGCCTGTGTGGAGTTTGCAAGTTCTCCCTGTGACCACGTGAGTTTTCACCGGGTGCTCCAGTTTCCTCCCACAGCCAAAGACTTGCAGGTTGATAGGTAAATTGGCCATTATAAATTGCCCCTAGTATAGGTAGGGGAATTGAGGGAAGGTGGGGATGTGGTAGGAATATGGGATTAATGTAGGATTAGTATAAATGGGTGGTTAGAATTAGAATTAGAATTAGAACATTACAGCGCAGTACAGGCCCTTCGGCCCTCGATGTTGCGCCGACCTGTGAAACCATCTGACCTACACTATTCCATTTTCATCCATATGTCTATCCAATGACCACTTAAATGCCCTTAAAGTTGGCGAGTCTACTACTGTTGCAGGCAGGGCGTTCCACGCCCCTACTACTCTCTGAGTAAAGAAACTACATCTGACATCTGTCCTATATCTATCACCCCTCAACTTAAAGCTATGTCCCCTCGTGTTTGCCATCACCATCCGAGGAAAAAGACTCTCACTATCCACCCTATCTAATCCTCTGATTATCTTATATGTCTCTATTAAGTCACCTCTCCTCCTCCTTCTCTCCAACGAAAACAACCTCAAGTCCCTCAGCCTTTCCTCGTAAGACCTTCCCTCCATACCAGGCAACATCCTAGTAAATCTCCTCTGCACCCTTTCCATAGCTTCCACATCCTTCCTACAATGCGGTGACCAGAACTGCACGCAATACTCCAGGTGCGGTCTCACCAGAGTTTTGTACAGCTGCAGCATGACCTCGTGGCTCCGAAACTCGATCCCCCTACTAATAAAAGCTAACACACCATATGCCTTCTTAACAGCCCTATTAACCTGGGTAGCAACCTTCAGGGATTTATGCACCTGGACACCAAGATCTCTCTGTTCATCTACACTACCAAGAATCTTCCCATTAGCCCAGCACTCTGCATTCCTGTTACTCCGTCCAAAGTGAATCACCTCGCACTTTTCCGCATTAAACTCCATTTGCCATCTCTCAGCCCAGCTCTGCAGCCTATCTATGTCCCTCTGTACCCTACAACATCCTTCGGTACTATCCACAACTCCACCGACCTTAGTGTCATCCGCAAATTTACTAACCCACCCTTCTGCACCCTCTTCCAGGTCATTTATAAAAATGACAAACAGCAGTGGCCCCAAAACAGATCCTTGCGGTACACCACTAGTAACTAAACTCCAGGATGAACATTTGCCATCAACCACCACCCTCTGTCTTCTTTCAGCTAGCCAACTTCTGATCCAAAGCTCTAAATCACCTTCAACCGCATACTTCCGTATTTTCTACAATAGCCTACCATGGGGAACCTTATCAAACGCCTTACTGAAATCCATATACACCACATCCACTGCTTTACCCTCATCCACCTGTTTGGACACCTTCTCGGAAAACTCAATAAGGTTTGTGAGGCACGACCTACCCGTCACAAAACCGTGCTGACTATCGCTAATGAACTTATTCTTTTCAAGCTGATTACAAACCCTGTCTCTTATAATCTTTTCCAACATTTTACCCACAACCGAAGTAAGGCTCACAGGTCTATAATTACCAGGGCTGTCTCTACTCCCCTTCTTGAACAAGGGGACAACATTTGCTATCCTCCAGTCTTCCGGCACTATTCCTGTCGACAATGAGAACATAAAGATCAAGGACAAAGGCTCTGCAATCTCCTCCCTAGCTTCCCAGAGAATCCTAGGATAAATCCCATCTGGCCCAGGGGACTTATCTATTTTCACACTTTCCAAAATTGATAACACCTCCTCCTTGTGAACCTCAATCCCATCTAGCCTAGTAGCCTGAATCTCAGTATTCTCCTCGACAACATTTTCTTTCTCTACTGTAAATACTGACGCAAAATATTCATTTAACGCTTCCCCTATCTCCTTTGATTCCACACACAACTTCCCACTACTATCCTTGATTGGCCCTAATCTAACTCTAGTCATTCTTTTATTCCTGATATACCTATAGAAAGCCTTAGGGTTTTCCCTGATCCTATCCGCCAATGACTTCTCGTGTCCTCTCCTTGCTCTTCTTAGCTCTCCCTTTAGATCCTTCCTGGCTAGCTTGTAACTCTCAAGCGCCCTAACTGAGCCTTCACGTCTCATCCTAACATAAGCCTTCTTCTTCCTCTTGACAAGCGCTTCAACTTCTCTAGTAAACCACGGCTCCCTCGCTCGACAACTTCCTCCCTGCCTCACAGGTACATACTTATCAAGGACATGCAGTAGCTGCTCCTTGAATAAGCTCCACATTTCGATTGTTCCCATCCCCTGCAGTTTCCTTCCCCATCCTACGCATCCTAAATCTTGCCTAATCGCATCATAATTTCCTTTCCCCCAGCTATAATTTTTGCCCTGCGGTATATACCTGTCCCTGCCCATCGCTAAGGTAAACCTAACCGAATTGTGATCACTATCACCAAAGTGCTCACCTACATCTAAATCTAACACCTGGCCGGGTTCATTACCCAGTACCAAATCCAATGTGGCATCGCCCCTGGTTGGCCTGTCTACATACTGTGTCAGAAAACCCTCCTGCACACACTGGACAAAAACTGACCCATCTAAAGTACTCGAACTATAGTATTTCCAGTCGATATTTGGAAAGTTAAAGTCCCCCATAACAACTACCCTGTTACTCTCGCCCCTGTCGAGAATCATCTTCGCTATCCTTTCCTCTACATCTCTGGAACTATTTGGAGGTCTATAAAAGACTCCCAACAGGGTGACCTCACCTCTCCTGTTTCTAACCTCGGCCCATACTACCTCCGTAGAAGAATCCTCAAACGTCCTTTCTGTCGCTGTAATACTCCTCCTTGATTAACAATGCCACACCCCCCCCCTCTTTTACCATCTTCTCTGTTCTTACTGAAACATCTAAATCCCGGAACCTGCAACATCCATTCCTGCCCCTGCTCTACCCATGTCTCTGAAATGGCCACTACATCGAGATCCCAGGTACCAACCCATGCTGCAAGCTCACCCACCTTATTCCGGATGCTCCTGGCGTTGAAGTAGACACACTTTAAACCAGGTTCTTGCTTGCCAGTGCCCTCTTGCGTCCTTGTAACCTTATCCCTTACCTCACTACTCTCAACATCCTGTACACTGGCACTACATTTTAGGTTCCCATTCCCCTGCTGAATTAGTTTAAACCCCTCCGAAGAGCACTAGCAAATCTCCCCCCCCAGGATATTGGTATCCCTCTGGTTCAGGTGAAGACCATCCTGTTTGTAGAGGTCCCACCTCTGGTTGATGGTCAGCGCAGATTTGGTGGGCCGAAGGGCCTGTTTCAGTGCTGTATCTCTAAATAAAATAAAATAAAATAAAATAAATGGCCGCTCGCCGCAAAATCACAGCGGCGCAGGTCCAACGCGGGGCGGCCACCGTTATCTGCACCACAAAATCCAGTCTGCTGTGTGTAGTTGCGAAAGTTTACTTTTCGATTTGTTCCATTGTTGGGCTGATTGTGAAATTGACTGGCGATTCACACTCAACAATATTGTGCTACTGCCCAAGGCAAATTTATACTTCAGTGTTGCTTAACTCCGCTTTAAAGACGTCTGCAAACGCGACATGAAATCCTGTGACATTGATCACAAGTCGTGGGAGTCAGTTGCCAGTGTTCGCCAGAGCTGGCAGGCAGCCATAAAGACAGGGCTAAAATGTGGCGAGTCGAAGAGACTTAGTAGTTGGCAGGAAAAAAGACAGAGGCGCAAGGGGAGAGCCAACTGTGCAACAGCCCCGACAAACAAATTTCTCTGCAGCACCTGTGGAAGAGCCTGTCACTCTAGAATTGGCCTTTATAGCCACTCCAGGCGTTGCTTCACAAACCACTGACCACCTCCAGGCGCTTATCCATTGTCTCTCGAGATAAGGAGGCCCAAAAGAAAGAAGAAAGAAAGAAATAAACTTTACCATCACCTTATTTGTGACAGTAGGTGTTCAAGACTATTAATTACTGACAGGGCAGGTAAATTACCATAACCTGTAAAGTAACTTAATCTATATATGGTCCTAACTTCAGCAAACATTTAGATGCAGGTTTCTTGAGGTCCTCGTTGCCACACACGTGTGCATGATTGATGTAAAGTTTTACTGAACAGGGAATTCTATTCCAATGTTTTATTTGTAAGATTTGTATTTTCTTTTCAGGTAGGAGTATCACAGATTTGAACGCTGAGCACATATTGTTCAGCTAAGTAAATAAGGATAGAAATTACAGTTGGCAATTTTATCTTATGAATGCTTAATATGCTCATAACAAATTCCACTCATAACAAATTCCACTCATAACAAATTCCACTCCTCACAATTTTAGTGAAGGCATTAATCTGTTTTTTAAATGGATTGACACCTCCATTAAAATAGTGGAGAGAGGAATTTGGTCTAAGTATATTAAGCATTTGTGGGGAGTTAATTATCATCAATAATAATTTCTACAATGTAATATTTAATATATTGGACATCATAAAAGACAGTGTTAATGATATAGTACCTTTCACCTGCCACACCAGGGGAGAGGGTCATGTGTCACCTAACCAAAACTTAAGTGTGATGGATTTTGACCTTAAAAGGTAACTCTCTGACGAGAGAGAGAGAGAGAGAGAGAGAGAGAGATCGATTGATCAAGCAAGACCACAGAAAGCCAGTTTTCCAGCCAGAGGCTGTGAGAGAAGTTCAGGGCTGGTTGCTTGCCATTTCAACACTCCCCCTGCTCTCATGCTCACATCTCTGTCCTGGGATTGCTGCAGTGTTCCAGTGAACATCAACTTGAGCTCGAGGAACAGCATCTTCATTTACCAATTAGGCACACTACAGCCTGCCAGACTGACCTTTGAGTTCAATAATTTCAAAGCATGACGGGCCCCCATTTTACTTTTATTTTTAGTTATTTTTTTATTTTCCCTTTTTAGATATTTTTTTGTATTTATTTTATTTTATCTCATCTTAGTTTGTTCAGTTTGCTTACCCACTTTTTTCATGTTTGTACTTGCAGCTGTTCAATTTTCAGTCCATTAACACCCTATCTGTACTAATGCTTTGTCTTTCAACACACCATTAACATATTGTTTGCCTTTGCTCCACGACCTTCTGGTCAGCTATTCTGTGACCTTGTCCTATTTACACCTCCTTTGTTATCTCTTGCCCCACCCTCGCTTTACTTGCTTATAACCTTTTACATTTCTAATATTTGCTAGTTCTGAAGAAGGGTCACTGACCTGATATGTTAACTCTGCTTCTCTCTCCACAGATGCTGCCAGACCCGCTGAGTATTTCCAGCATTTCTTGTGTTTCTTTTAGAAATAACTGTATGCAGACTATCTTTTCTTTCTGCCAATTGTGCAGTTTTAGCTATAATACTAACCTACTAAAGTTTTTTCTCTCTGAGTTCCTCGATATTTGCCAAGATCTGCTAAAACATGTCTTCCTCTCCCAATGAAAAGCATTGCTCACCAATGCTTTGCTGCAGCTTGCACCTTAATATGAAAATATCTGTAACTTTAATACAGGGGAGACATCTCACTGAGTTGAGTATGCTCTGGATAACAAGTGCTCATACTCCACTGATTGCTTGATTGTTATTATGATCAACCAAGACAGCTGCCCTGACTCATTCCAATATTTATAGGGGCTGTGTGAACTTTCAAACTTCCATGCATGATGTGAAATTTGTGTATAGACTCCACAAAGGCTTTCTGCAACCACTGAACACTGCACAGGTTATAACACATTCATTGCATTTGGCTATTTTTCAATTATGATAATTTTACACATTCAGCTTTTGTTGGTTAATAGTTAAACAGAACCAAGTTGCAGAAAGAAAAATCTTTCTTAGTCGGTCTGTTCTAAACAAGCTCAGGGAAAAGCAGTAAAAGGAAAGGGTATTTTTGTCAAGTAATATTTAGTGTGACTTTTACATTCTTATGAAAACTGACTCCATTACATTTACTGTACTGTATTTTCTTGCTTTTTTTCTTTAGGTCTTTCTTGTGAAAAGCTACAAAATGTAACTATACACTGCATAATAGTGTATAACTGCTGACTGCTACCAGGTTAAACCAGTGGAAGGAGAGTTGTTGGAATCCCTCTTGTGGTGAAAAGGTGCAAAGTCACATACTGGATATTTTTCATATCACAGAAGCATGTGGTTCAAAACAATTGACATCACTTTGCCTGTAAGTGAGCTACTGAAATGTAAAATAAAAAAATACAAGGTTTTAATCATTTACAAGAAGGAAGCCGCATATCTAAATACATAGTTACCTATCTGAACTCTGTCTAAAAGTATATTTTAATTATGTAGGCATCCTGCTGGTCATTTATCCTCACTGCAAAATTGAATAAAATCTACTAGAGATAACTTCCTATTGAAGTTTAGGTTGCTCGGGTAACTCATGCAGGGACAGCAAAGCTTTCTATACTTGTAATTGTCTATGATGCACTGTCACTGTTGTCTGCAAGAGGTTTTTGTCTGATGTTAATGTTCCATAGGTACAGTGTTTATATTATTGTCAGCTATCATCTTTCATTAATGCATCTAACTAATTAAATGATCAATATTGATATTCCTTAAGTTGCCATCATAAACTAAGCAATCATTGTGAACTCAAATTCTGGAACTTCTACTCTTCTGATAGAAACAGGACAGAGCAGAATTCCTGTCTGTCCAAGGTCAGCAATGTAGATCTTATCACAAGTTTCAGGGAAGGAGTCATTACCACCATGAAAGTGGCTAGCCCACACCTTTAAGGGCACATCTCAGGTGTCTACCCCAACAATAGTTTGGAAAATCAGAATGTTGCTCCGATGATGCTGGAAGAAATCCTTGAATCAAAGTTATTTAAATTATCATCCCTGCAGGGATTAAATGGGCAAAGATCCTCTCTGTGATCAAATCTTTATTTTTTCTTATTCATTCATGGGATGTGAGCACTGCTATAAGACCAGCCCCTCCCTAATTGCACTTGAGAAGGTGGTGGTGAGCGACCTTATTGGACCACTGCAGTCCATGTGGCGTAGGTACACCAACAGTGTAGTTAGGAAGGGAGTTCCAGGACTTTGACGCAGTGACAGTGAAGAAACGGCGATATTGTTCCAAGTCAGAATGGACTTGGAGGGGATCTTGTAGATGGTGGTGTTCCCATGCATCTGCTGCCCTTGTTCTTCTCGGCGGTAGAGGTCATGGATTAGGAAAGCGCTGTAAAGGAGCCTTGGTGAGTTTCTGTAGTGCATCTTTGTGGTACACACTGCTGCCACGGTACATCAGTGGTGGAGGGAGTGAATGTTTAAGGTGGTGGATGGGATGCCTATCAAGCTGGCTGCTTTGTCCTGGATGATGTCAATCTTCTTGACTATGGTTGGAACTGCACTCGACCAGGCAAGCGTAGACTTGTGCCTTGTAGATGGTGGACAGGCTTTGGGGAGTCAGGAAGTGGGTTACTCACCTCAGAATTCCCAACCTTTGACCTGCTCTTGTAGTCACAGTATTTATATGGCTGGTCCATCTTTCTGGTCAATGGTAACCCCCAGGATCTTGATTGTGGGGTTTCAGTGATGGTAATGCCATTGAATGTCAAGGGAAGATGGTTAGATTCTCTCTGGTTGGAGATGGTCATTGCCTGGCACTTGTATGGCATGAATGTTACTTGCCCAAGCCTGAACCATGTCCAGGTCTTGCTGAATGTGGGTATGGACCGCTTCATTATCTGAGAAGTTGCAAATGGTACTGAACATTGTGCAATCTTCAGCAAGCATCCGCATTTCTGACCTTATTATGGAGGGAAGGTCATTGATGAAGCAGCTGAAGATGGTTGGCCCTGAGGAATTCCTGCAGTGATGTCCTGGGATTTAGATGTTTGGCCTCCAACAACCACAACCATCTTCTTTTGTGCTAGGTAAGACTCCAACCAGCAGAGAGTTTTCCCCTGATTCCCATTGGATTAAACTTTGCTGGTGCTCCTTGATGCCACACTTGGTCAAATGCTGCGTTGATGTCAAGGGCAATATTTCCCTCAATGAGGGGAATAGTTTGAGTAGTCTATAAACTACCCATACATGCCTACTAGACAGAAGAATGGAAGACTCGCTTCTATCCCGACCAGAATTTGGGCCTGGATTTACATGAAGCGGAAACCCAGTAGATCCAGATTCCATCTTAAATTCTGCTACCACCTTCTTGTCTTTCTGTCTTTCTACTGCCTTTCTGTCTACCTCAGCCATCATCCTTTTGGATTTTGTGATTCCACCATCAACAATTTATTCATTACAAAATTGTATTTAAAAGTTTTAAAAAATAAATTTTATGTAGCACTCATATCACTCTACTAAGGCTGCCATAGCAAATCATCACATCCATTTGCAGCTTGAACCTTGTTCGAAGCAGTATGTGGCACAGTCTGGATGACATTGCTTATTATCACACATTGTAGTGCGACTGTCAGAAGAATATCAAAATTTGCTGATGACACCAAACTGATGGTTATATTAAAACTGAGGACTGTGACAAAATACAGGAAGACATTAAGAAACTTGCAGAATGGGCATGTATAATAAATTAATGTCAATATAGATCAGGAAGATAAGGAGGCCGCCTACTCCTTGGGAAGTAAGTCTAAATGGAGTAGAGGAGCAGAGGGATCTAGGGTTAGAGATACATATACCATTAACAGTAGCAATGCAAGTTAACAAAGCCATAAAAAGTGCAAACAAAGAGGAATAGAATTCAAAAGCAAAGAAATAAAAACAGAAAATGCTGGAAATGCTCAGCAGGTCTGGCAGCATCTGTGGAGAGAGAAACAGTGTTAGCATTTCAGGTCTATGATCTTTCATCAGAACAAAAGCAGAGAATTTGTGTTCAACTTATATAGAACCTTGGTTAGACCATACTGTGCATAGTACTGGTCTCCATATTACGAAAAGGATATAGAAGCACTGGAGAAGTGCAAAAAAGATGAACAAGGATGATACCAGAACTGAGAGGGTAAAACAATCTGGATAGGCTGAAAAGGCTGGGGCTCTTTTTTTAGAGAAGACAAAACTGAGAGGTTACCTAATAGAAGTCTTTAAAATTATGAAGGGATTCAAAAGGGTAGACCCAGACAAGATGTTTCCACTTGTAGGTGAGTTCAATACTGGGGGCCATAAATACAAGACAGTCATTAATAAATCCAATAAGGAATTCAGGAGAAATTTCTTTACTCAGCGAGTGGTGAGAATGTGGAACTCACTACCACATGAAGTGTTTGAGGTGCATAGTATAGACACATTTAAGGGCAAGTTAGAGAATTACATGAGAAAGAAAGGAATAGAAGGATATGTTGATAGGGTGACATGGAGTAAACTAAGTGGGGAAAGGAAGGCTCGTGTGGAGCATAAACACCAGATGGACTGTTACTGTGCTGTGAACCCTTTATAATTCTGTGTAACACCATGCTTATAAACATTATAGTGACTTGTTGGTCTGATTCTTGAATTTTAATTATAGCGATAAATCCTTCATTGAAATTTACGCATCACTTGATCTCTCTTTCCCAAGCCTCAGCCCCATGTCAGTCTTTGACCCCACACTTCATTTTCAGCTTGGAGAACAGGATGTCTTTTGTTAGCCTATTGGTTCCCCCTTGCTTTTGTTCAAGATGGGCAGTAACAGCTTTTTCTCTCAAAGTTAAGCATTTGCCTGAGGCTATCCACCTGGTGTGCGGGGCAACAGTGGTGACAGCACACGTCTGGTGTTTAGCTTTGTGCATCAGGCAGCAAAAAAGCTTTAAGCACATAATCATAAAGGCAACAAGCAAGTGCTAAACAGTTGTGCTACTTTAGATCTACTTACTGCATTTCCTGATATTAAATTATACACATCTAGAATAGCGAAAGCCAGTTACAAAACTGTGTTAATTTTATGTTCTGCACAACATTATACAAGCAAAAAATACTACACTTGGGGATTTGTACCCTCAACTCTTTTAACTCTGTAATTCTTTTAACTTATTTTCTACACATGTAGTTTGTTTTTATATAATACAGACAATTCTCAAATTTAGGACTACAAAATTGGGACAAGACAAATACATATTGATTTTCTTTAACAGTTTCTCCTGAGGCTGAGATTTAAAATGGGTTAAGTTTGTGACATCAGTGCACACCAAAATACTTGGAATAACTATAAGGAATTTATTATATAAATTAACAAAGCAATTGCTTACAGTTAAAAATGATCAGTAATTCACTCCATCATTAATTTCCAATTATAACTTTTGATATAATTTTTTTTTAAAAATACAATACAGAATCTAAAAGTCCTCCCCTTTTCATTTTTTGTTCTTAAAATTATGAAGTTTCAATTTCATGTAATTGCTGCATCCTGCTGGTCAAATCAATACTGTCCATAACTTACTATTTCATTCATTTATTGAAATATATTATACAATAATTAGCATCAGCAGATGGTGCCAGACATCTCCTGCTGTTACACAAACTGAAAAACTGTAGGATAGTGACCAGAAAGATTGTATCCATTACATTCAGATCATTAATTTTAGATGAATAAAAACATTTTAATTTTATTATTGACTATTCTGTTTGTCTTTGTGTACTTACCACCAATCCAGATTTTATCAATTTCGACAAAAATATGTGTTCCAAATGATACCAGTAATTCCTACCTCCAGATTTTCAAAGAAATGCATTTCCCATTCTGTGGGTTTAGTCCTTCTGTGCTGTGAGCTCAGAATTTTCCCATCAGTTTACTTTTTGCACTGCTGGCTGTCGTCTCTCAGTCTGAAGGCTCTGAACATTTGCCAAATAGCTTTCAAGAATGCAACTTTGTTCAAGGAATGTACCAAAAGCTAAAGTACCTTCAATTAATAGAAATAGCTTACTGACTGATCAGAACATCTTTACATTAAACAATAATAAACAGTGAAAGCAAATTATTTCAGATGTTGAATTGTTTAGCATTTACATTAAATCACAACATGGCTAGGATCCAGTGGCATTTCTGTGTCTTCAAATCTTAAAAGTGTAACACTATAGTTGGATTACTTAGAGACTGCCCATCTTCCACCCTAAATACAGTTGCTCATGGTACATTCCATCAGCATTACTCAGGATTTGAGCCAGACAGATTCTTATGAGGAAAGGGAATCATCTTACTTTAAAATTTATGTTTTCTAATGGAAACCTGACAGAAAAGTAACAACAATGAAACAGTAAAAATCAGATGTAACAAGTTAATGATAAGCCTGAAAGGCACTGATAAAATGTTGTAAAGAAATTTTATATATATGTAAGTCTGTGTGTATGCGTCTACACGCCTTGAAAGCATTTCACAACTGTTGTGGGATTATGGGGATTCTTTTACTCATATACTTGCCATCAGAGTGGTGAAGAAGTCTCACCCCTTACAGCAGTATGGGAGATATTGCTTGCTGGGTGTAATCAGCAGTTCCTGCCCTATGTCAATACCACACCAGAGGGCATTTCATAATTGTTTCATTTTTAATTTTATTAATGTTTTGTTAGCTGCAATAATTATATTTTTGAGGAATGTTATAAGTGTACAAGTGAAAACTTAAGGGGGTGAATTTCCACAGTGGTTTTTCCACTCATTCATTGTAACATCAGCAGAAGGGCGAGGGAAATCTCAGAGGAATAACTGAAACAGATTGTCTGAGGAACAGCATTAGGCAGACTTTTTCTTATACCCTTGGGCATAAAACAGCACCTAAACACAGCATAGAGACAAAAGTCAAGTAGGAAGCATTGCATGCCTATTTAAAATAACGGAAGGAAAATCAGATAGGCTTCACTGTGGGCATGCAATCCTCCTAGTCCAATTTTCGTTGTGCTGAGCTCTGACAACACTTTACTCCTAGGTAAGGCCTAGTCCAGCCCCAGGCAGAACACTAGTACAGTTCTGATTATTATACTAGGCGAAAGACATCCAGGCATTGGAAAAGGTGCAGCAAAAAGCAACTAAATTGAGAGCTGGGATTACCCAACTGAGTTATGAAAGGATGTTGCAGAAGCTGGAATGCTTACACTGAAAAAGAGCAGACTTGGGAGTGGTTTTATGAAAGTAGTTATGGCCCTAAAGGGTGCAAACAAGATAAATGTCAAAAAAAGTTTAATGTCAACATTCCAGTCCAAGTGCTGGGGTACTCCCACCTGAGACCTATGCTACTGACTGACATCTCTTTATTTGTATGTGATTAGCATGTGCCCGCTTTCCCTCATGTCACAATTTATAGCATAACTTGCCTGTTCTGGTAGGAGTATGGCTCCCCCAAACCCCACCCCATAACAGAAATTTGAAATACCTCCTGCAGCCCTCTTTTTAAAGGAAAGCCAATTTAAATAATAAAAGAGATTGGAATGATCGCAACCTGGATGACCAGGTGGGGCCTACTATCTCCATTTGGCAGATTGCTGCATCTGATCTCATTAGGCATTCTGCTGAACATACGCTGAATGCTTCTGAAAGCCAGAGGTGTGGGAACTCCTGGCATTGGGAGTCTTCATCAACAGTCCCCACTCCTCTTTCATTGCTGATTTTGTAAGCGATAAAAGGTGGCTCTGCCCTACCAAGGACTGTGGAATCCCTGGCATAAGGCTGAGCTCACCTCACCCAAGTCTAGACCGAACTTCTGCCTATCTAGTCCACTCCGACCATAGTTACATTGGGATTGCTCAGGAAACACCATGGATTTTTGGGCCCACATTCTATCACAAGAGGGATTGCCTTAAAATTGGAAAAGGTCAGTGAAAAACAGTTTAGATTCAAGTGCTTTATGCAAAGTTTAATGTTTCGAGTGAGCTACCAAGAGAGGCAGTGAGGCTGATTGTATCTGCAAATTCAAGAGAGTTAATAAGTACCTGAAGAAAAAAATGGTAGAGCGGTATGACAAGTATAGAGTGAAATGTTTTTTCCTAGAAACTGAGACAATCCAAATATCTGCATTTGTCATTTCCAATACTTGGATAATTGGTATTGGCAGTTGCAGGATTCCTCAAAGTCTAGATTGCACATGTACTCCTGCACACCTTACTGCACAGTCATGAACCACAACGGCAATCACTCCATCAACATGGAGCTGGTCTTCAAGCAACCACACAAAAACATGTAGATGAATGCCAGCTTCCCAGATAGTCAGGATTCTTTTTTTTAAGGTAAATTGGCCACAATGATTCAGTCCACCAAAATAGCCATATATTTTCTGGCCCAATTGTTTTCACTGCTTGCAAGTAAATGTCTACAATTCATGTATGTGTGCTGCCAAACAATCTGTGTCTGCAAGATGATTTTCCTTCCCCACAGCTGGCACAGAGTAGGAGCTGTACTCAGAATCAGGCTTGATTTCAGAGGGCCATTGAACAAGTGCACATTACCAGTGAGGAGCCTTGCCCAGAGGCTACACAGCTAAAATCAGCTTTCAAGTACCAAAAATGGGTTTTCTCACTAGTCTTTATGATCTCAAAAGCACACCACTAATATGTATTGAAGAACAGAAATTTTGATTTATTTGTAAATTAACTTTTAGTTCATCAATTTTGTGAATCCATCAGCTCTGTTCAAATTGTCAAGGACTAATATAGCAGTCTTCCACAAATCATGCTACTATATCCCTTTGTACCAAGATAAATATGCTATATCTGTGTGAATCTGCCACTAATGGTCTGGAAAATAAACTTTTGTTTTTATTTCCAGTACCTACCAGCTTAATGTTTTTAAATCACAGCAAGTGCATTCATGCTAGCTCAGAGCATTGTAGGTTCATTTTTTGGCGCTCCACAGCCTAATCTTTTTTAACTGGGCACATCTGGTAAAGTAATTGGCATGATACACTTGAACGCTAACACCCTGTGGTATGTCATAGACCACCAGGTGAGCATAAGAAGGAGAACAATTTGCTCTTTGAAGATATAAGGTGAGTATGTGAGAAAAGGAAAGTAATTTTAATGGAAGACTTCAATCAACCAAATGTAAACTGGGGAAAATCCAAGTTGTTTAGAATTAGAGTTGGTAGATGTTGGGGATTAAATTGGCTAACCCCCGAAAACAGGTGTGGTGATTAACCTGTGCCTGTTCATTGCATTGCAGGGAGTAGGTTAAATTGGTATTGCCTGCTGTGTTAAATGATTTCTGCATGCAGCCAGCACTACAGGCAATGTTGACTGGCTGAATGCATCAGCAGAGGGCCCTATATCGTGAGTGGCTAGTGCTACTTAAAGGCAGCCTGCACCTCTTAAAGGGGAGATGCTTTGTGGCTGAAGGAAGTTGTGGGAGTTTTTTCAAAAGTGTGCCTCTGTTGTGATACTTTGAAGAATAACTGAACATGTAAGAGAGCACCAAGATCTTCTGACAACACTTTAAATGTCTTGGTACACCAAGTGGAGATAACAGACATCCTGTAACCATGGGGGACAGAAGGCCCTCAAGACATATGCTCAAGAGGTAGTGGGAGGAAGTAGCAGCAAAGGTCAATGGCAGGAGTTTTGCTCCAAGAACATGGATGCAGTGCAGGAAGAAGTTTAACAATCTGATATAAAAACAGGAAATGCTGGAAATACTCAGCAGGTCTGGCAGCATCTGTGGAGAGAGAAGCAGAGTTGACGTTTCAGGTCAGTGGCAATCTGATACAAGTTTTCAAAGTGATTGAGTTCATCTTCAAATGACAGATCCTACCAACTGCACCACTAGCGTCATCCACCGCTCAATTCACTATAATCCCATCGAATTATCTCTATCTATCAGTACTCAACCCTTCAATTCATATGTTTTGGCTAACCATCACGTTTGCACTGTTGCAAGCCTCACACCCAGAACTCAGAGCTCACATATGTTGGCAGGTATTCAACCATGACAGTCACATCCAATATTGGCCTTGCCCTTGTAGTTGTGGCTGCAACAATTAGCAAATTCCAATCATGGACCCTCTCTTGTGAAGCAAAAACACTTCATGCAATGGTCCTCAGTGAAGCTGGGTTAAGAGGATTGCTCCCTAAAGGTCCTCGGCAGATATGACCTCCTGCTGAGAGCCCCTTTCTTCATCTCCTCCCTCTTCTAGCAGCTTGTCCTGCTTTGCATGACCTCTCTTCATTCTCCCAATCATGTTCAATTCCCAGAGGAAGGTTCACTAGGCTACCCATGTTTGGAAACACTTTGTTTCAGCACAAGCTTCGAAATGAACAGAAAATACTTCAGCACCATTCAAAACACTGTAGACTATTCACACTTTAGCCAAGTATAGGAAATCTCCCAAAACACATACAATTGCACCATCAGCCAGAAGAAATGATCCAGCAACTAACTTGTAAGTAGTTCATGATCCCTTTAAATAGTGCTGGTAGTGGGGTACTTCATTCTGTTTAATGTTGTGTTCAGCTGTGAGGTTAAGACAGGGTATTGGCTGGAGTGTGGAGTTCACAAATGGCAGCACTGGGGTCAAATCAGCATTGCACAGTGACTGACATCATAATAGCCTGCTCTACAAGTCACACACCATCCTGACTTGGAACTATATCACTGTTCCTTCACTGTCGCTGGGTCAAAATCCTGGAACTCCCTTCCTAACAGCACTGTGGGTGTACCTACCCCACATGGACTGCAGCGGTTCAAGAAGGCAACTCACCACCACCTTCTCAAGGGCAATTAGGGATGGGCAATAAATGGTGGCCTGGCTAGCGACGCCCACATCCCATGAATGAATTTAAAGAAACTGAAGAGGAAAGTGCAGGATCGTGAGGCGTGGAGCAATGAGCAGAGGACCTGCCCCTGGGCAGGTCACCACTACTAATGCTGAGCATGCAGGATCAACACATTCCCAAAACCAACAAGCTCAGTCTCAATAAATGTGATTTTAATGGATTTTTAAACAAATAAAAAGTACAATTCAATGGAATTTGCAAGTCCTCCAAAGAGAAAGGAAAAGAAGGTTAATGGGATGAATAAAAGAAATTGCAGCAAAATATTAAAAAGATAATCAAAGAGGCAAAAAGAGAATTAGAAAAAAGCACAGCAGTTGAGGTTAGGCATGACATTAAAACTTATTTCAGTGCTACAAAAGCAAGATGGCAGGCAGAAAAGAGGTAAGAACCATAATAGATCCAAATTGGCTTAAAACTAAGGACAAGCAGAAAATGTAAATATTGTAAATGAATACTATCTCCAAGTATTCACAAGGGGAGAAATAAGCAACATCCCTTTTCTAAACAAAAATATCTAAATCAACTCAATGATCGTGTGATAAATGAGATAGAATTCATAGGCAGGTTAATTGGTCTCAAAACAAATAAATCCCCAGGAATAGAAGGTATAAATTCCAAGATGGCTGGAAGAGACCAGGGAAGAGATTACAACAACAACTTGTATTTATATAGCGCCCTTAACAGTAAAACAAGGTGCTTTACAGGCACACTATCAGACCAAATTCAACAGCAAGCTACATCAGGAGAGATTAGGACAGGTGACCATAAGCTTTGTCAAAGAGGTAGGTTTTAAGGAGCAACATAAAATTAGGAGAGAGAGTTAGAGAGGTGGAAAGGTTTATGGAGGGAATTCCAGAGCTTATGGTTTAGGTAGCTGAAGGCATGGCCACCAATGATGGAGTGAAGGGAATCAGCTAGAATTGGAGGAATGCAGAGATCTCAAAGAGTTGTCGGATGGAGGAGGTTACAGAGATAGAGAGGGGCGAGGCAATGGAGAGATATGAACTCAAGCATGAAGAGTATATGGGGTCAGGAGCTTAGTTCAGCATCAGATAGATGAGAAATAGGAAGGGTCAAGGATAGGTCCTTGAAGAACTCCAGTGAGGCCCAGATTAGTGAACACTGACAATCATTATGAGGATATCTTTGGACACAGGCTAATGAGATGCTTATTCTCATCAAGTGTGACAAAACAGATACAGGCCAATTAGGCTTAGTTCCATTCCATTCAAAAGTAAATTTAAGGATCATCTGTAGGGCAATAACCTAGTTAACAGCTGTCAATATGGATTCAGAAGAAGTCAGGCAATGGCAAATTGTGAAGATGAATGCATCATGACAATTTCCAGCTTTGTGGGTATTGATGTGCAGGATCATCTGCAGGTTGTCACACAAAATCTGTACATTGAGGGAGTGGAAGCCTTTCCTGTTGAAGTTATTGAAGGAGATTTCTGTGGGAGTCCACAAAGCATTGTGGATGCCAATTGTACCTGAACCTTGGGAAGCCCATACTCCATAAAAGTGGATGGCCCTATCTTGGTGCTGCCTTGCTGAGATCCCAAAAATGGCAACTTCACCAGCTCTTCTGTAAAGTGCATTCTTGACCTGGCAAGTGCATATCTATACTGTAGCCTCAAATATGCTAGTGCCATAAAGGTTGAGTGTGTTAGTCACAGAGAGAGCAGTGCAGGCAGATCAATATGGCTGCAGGTCATCATCGTGAATAATGGCGGGTGGAATGCATTTTACAACTTGCAATTGATTAACCTTTATTTACTGATAAAGGAATGAAGAGTACATCTACATTTTCACTTCTCAGGACTATTGAATATCTTATTTTGTTTGTACCTTTACTTTCACAAATTACATCCTATGTGCCTGCGACAAAGGTAAACTTTCCCTCCTCGTCCTTCTCAACCTGTCATCAGCCTTTGACACGGTTGATCACACCATCTTTCTCCAACACCTCTCCACAGTTGTCCAGCTGGATGGGACTGCACTCACCTGGTTCCATTCTTATCTACCGAATCATACCCAGAGAATCACTTGCAATGGCTTTTCTTCCTGCTCCCCCACCATAACCTCTGATGTCCCCTAAGGATCTAACCTTGGCCCCCTCCTATTTCTCATCTACATGTTGTCCCTTGGCAACATCACCCGAAAGGACAGCATTAGTTTTCACATGCAGGGTGACGACACCAGCTCTACCTCACCACCACCTTTCTCAACCCCTCCACTGTTGCTAAATTATCAGACTGCTTATCTGACATCCAGTACTGGATGAGCAGAAATTTCCTCCAATTAAATATTGGGAACACTGAAGGCGTTGTTTTCAGTCCCCACTCCAAACTTCTTTCCCTAACTACTGACTCCATCCCTCTCCCTGGCAACAGTCTAAGATTAACCAAGTCTGTTCTCAACTTTGGTGTCACATTTGACCCCGAGATTAGTTTCCGACCTCATATTCGTATCATCTCTAAGACCACTTACTTCCACCTCCGTAACATTGCCCAACTTCGCCCCGTCTCATCTCATTTGCCGTTGTAACCCTCGTTCATGGCTTCATTACCTCTAGACTTGACTATTCCAATGCATTTCTGACTGGTCTCCCACATTCTACCCTCTGTAAACTTGAAGTCATCCAAAGCTCTGCTGCCTGTGTCTTAACTTGCACCAAGTCCCCTTCCCCTGTCACCCATGTGCTTGCCCACCTACATTGGCTCCTGGTCAAGCAAAGACTTGATTTTAAAATTCTCATCCTTATTTTCAAATCCTTCCATGGCCTCACCCCTCCCTATCTCTGTAAATCCTCCAGCCCCACAACCCTCCGAGATATCTGCGCTCCTCTAAATCTGGGCTCTTGAGCATCCCCCAATTTTAATTAGTGAAACTCCAACAATACACAAGAAGCTCAATGCCATCTAGGACAAAGCAGCCTGTTTGATTAGGATCCACACCCACCACCTTAAACATTCACTCCCTTCATCACCAGTGCACTGTGGCTGCAGTGTGCGCCATCTACAAGATAGACTGCAGCAAATCGACAAGGCTTCTTCAACAACACCTTCCAACCTGCAAATTCTACCACCTAGGAGGACAAGGGCAGCAGGTGCATGGGAACACCTTTGCCTGCAAGTTTCCCTCCAAGTCATACACTATCCTGACTTGGAACTATATCGTCGTTTCTTCATCATTTCTGGTTCAAAATTCTGGAACTCCCTACCTAACAGCACTGTGGGTTTACCTACACCACATGAACTGCAGCAATTCAAGAAGGCAACTCACCACCACCTTCTCAAGGGCAACTAACGATGGACAATAAACATTGGCCTTGCCTCTAACGCCAACATCCCATTAACAAATAGAAGAAAAAATTATCTCTGCCCTCTGGAAGGTGGAGAGCGATGTAGGAGAAGAACCTTCAAATGATTCAAGCTATAAAGTTTGTTGTTGTGAAGCTTGTTGACTGGATATTTGTTGGTTGTTACCATTGTGCTCCTGGTTGTTGCTTGGATGGCTGCTGATGAAACCTTTCAATAGTGAATTGCACCCTGACAAATTTTTACCTCACTAATTATTTTTATATTAAATTGAGGAAACCCATTCTATGAAGACTGGAGAGACATTTTACTTACAAGTAAATTATGATATGATTATATTTCTGTAACGTAAATACAAAACCTAAAGGATGTTCCTTTATCACAGTAAAGTAATTAGCTGCTGCTTTTGTGCTCAATTGTAAACATTAGGGAGTTATGTCTAGGAAGGAGGCAGAGAAAGATGTCATTTTTAACTTGGGTATTGTGTCCATTAAAAAAAATTCAAAATCAATTTTACAATCAATATTCTAAAAAGCCGTGCAGTATATATTCTACTCTGAACAGCAGTTATGAAAGTGAAATGTTACTGAAATCTGTTCGTGGTTAGTTGCTTGGAGGCTTAGGCTGATTTTTTAATGGGGTCCTTAGCCGGTGGCAATTTGTGCTCCGTGGTCCATTAAGTATGGATTCATGTATAATAATAAAATGCCTTAGGCAAAGAGATCTAAAAGGAAGTCTATCAAGCACCAATACAAATATATTATAGTTTGGAAATGCAAATTTGGCTCTGATTAACAGCAGTACCCCTTCCTATCTAATAAAGAGGAGAATTCATGAGTAGGGATTCCTGTATTATTGGCTAAAGGTTATTTCTCCATTTTCATTGTAAATAGGATTTATAGTGGTTCTGAGGAACTCATAATGTTGATTGAAACTGGAAAGCTTTATTTGGTTTTTGGTTTCTGATTTCACCCCAAAATATTTTCAACATATATTAAATGGATTTATAATATTCAAGTGATGTACGTTTTATGTATTGGAATAATCTTTATTTTAACTCAACAGTAATTTCAGGTCATGGGAACGGTAATGTTAAGAAAAAATGCTCTCCTTTACTTTAAAACATTTTCCTTGTAAGAATTATCATATTAATTATTAATTCTAAGCACAGTATATGATAACCTGACTGCTTTAGATGAGTTACGAATAACTTAGATGTCAGCTGTGACTCCACAGAGAATTGAACGCATAATCTAGGCTGACACATCAATGTTGTACTGACGATTTACTTTTAAAATAGTGATTGTTGTTTTGTAGGCAAGTGTGGTAGCCATTTTGTAATTGTTTTGTGACAGCTAGAAATGATAAGTATAGGTATTTTGAGGAGGGTACAAGAACAGAGGAACCTGGGAGTGCATATTCACAAATCTTTGAAGGTGGAAGGGCAAGTTGACAAGGCAGTTAAGAAAGTCTATGGGATACTTGGCTCTGTAAATAGGGGCATTGAGTACAAATAAAGGAGGTCATGCTAAACCGTGACAAATCTCTGGTTAGGCCTCAGCTGTAGTATTGTGTACAATTTTGGACACCATACTTTACAAAGCTGTCAAGGCCTTAGAGAGGGTACAAAGGAGGTTTACCAGGATGATACTAGGAACGAGGGACTTCAATTCCATGAAGAGAAGGAGAAGCTGGAATTGTTCTTCTTAGAGCAGAGAAGGTTAAAGGGAGACCTAATAGAGGTATTCAAAATTGTGTGTGGTTTTGATAAAGAAAGTAGGGAGAAACTATTTCCTCTGGCAAGTGGATTGGTAGCCAGAGGTCATAGATTTGAAATAATTGGCAAAAGAATTAGAGGGGAAATGGGGAGAAACGTTTTCACATAGAGGGTTGTTAGATCTGGAATGCACTAGCTGAAAGGATGGTGGAATTAGACTCTATAGACTTTTCAAAAGGCATTTGGGCATGTACTTAAGGAGGAGTAATTTTCAAGGCTATTGGAAAAAAGCAGGGTGCGGGACTTAATTAGACAGCTCTTTCAAAGAGTCAGCACAGACATAACTGGCTGAATGGCCTTCTTCTGTGCTGTAAGATTCTATGATTCTATGAATGACAAAATAATGTGTCTATTTTTGGTGCTGTTGGTTGAAGAAGTAATGTAGTTTAGGACCCTGGAAAACTCCCTGCTCTTCTTCAAAGAGTGCCATTTGATCTTTAATATCCAATCACAACACCAGAGGTGGGAAGGTGAGAAAATACACCTGGAGCATTAGCTCAAACCCTGAATAATGTATTAGGAAAAAAAAAATATTTGAGTACAATAACAGTGAATGGTTAGCACAAGTTCCAGACCCAGTGGAATTTTACAATTTCACCCAGTTAATGTTTATGAAAAGGCCTTTTGTCAACTGTGCAAACAGGGGCCTAGTACTAAAACATCTATGGCAGGAACCAGTGGTGTGAATCTCACGGCTTTCCTCTAACAGAAAAATCTAATGATGCATGAAAACTAGGTAATCTGAGGTGAGATGAAGGGAAATGTGATTCAATGCAACACTGAGGTTATGTAATGGATCCAGAAACTACATTTTAAAGGATGGATTTTGGAAGATAAAAAGCTCAAAATGTGAATACTTCTAACCTCAGAGAATAAGTACTTTTTTTGTATAAACGGTAAATGGGATGGAAAGCCAAGAAGTATAATGCAGCTAGTCTGGAAATCTGTGCTTTCGTATTAGATATCAATAAAAAGCCCATCCCCTGTGACAGAAAGTGAGAAGTTCAGGAAAAGAAAGTAAAAGTAAGAGATGTGCTCATAAAGATGAGAGAGGGGTTCAAAATTAGAAATAAAACCTGACGGTGTTGTTTTCTGCTCCTGCCTAGGTCTAGATAATTTAATTAATTTTACTTCTTCCCATAACACCTAATCCCCATTTCCAGTTTTTCCATCTCCATCGCATCTGCTCTGATAATACCATCTTCTACACCAAAGCTTCTGAAATGCCCAGTTTTTTTCTTAAGCTGAGGATTCCCCTTCACCTTGACAGAGTCCATTGCTTTTCCCATATTTCTGCCCTTTTCCCTCCCTTCCCACTAACTCATTATGGGGTTCCCCTTGTCCTCAGTTTACTCCTCACCAGCCTCCACATTTGACAAACCACCATTTTTGCTACCTCCAAAGTAATTTCATCACCAAAAACCCCAGCCACAATATTTGATTACAGCCAAAACTGGGTGCACGTTGCACATTGATGTTGTTCCAAGCAGAATGTAATATTCCTGCTTCCAGCCCACTATCATGAATAAGGTGTGCAATCAGTGCTACCTGCATTATTCATTGGTTCCTTGCCTGTTTAGCAGACTGACTATCATGTGTCTCTGACGCCATTTAAAGGCAACCAATACCTCTTAAAGGGAAGGTGTACTCTTGACAGCCTGGCTGGAATAAAGGCAGTACTGAGGATTGCTGCAGCATTAATGTCATAACCGCTGCCTTGATACCGGGCATAAACTTGTACGATGCGTTGCCTGAGGTTGTAACACACAGTACGTTGAGGGAGTGGAATTTCTTTGATTGATAAAGATGCAAAGTGGGTGATGGAGAGTACGCAGGCCAACATAGTACAGACTATAGCGCTCTGCACCCTGCAGAATTCTGCCAAGTGGCTGATGCCTAATGCTTTCTTGTCCTGTAAAGGTATTCCTTCTGGTACAGAAAGCCTTGGTGACATCCCTGATAGAGTGGTGGAATGGAAACTGTGATATGTCACTAATGTCACCTGCTGCAGCCTGAAAGGAGCCAGTGGAATAGAAGTTGAGGGCGACCGTGACATTGACAGGTAGTGATGTGCATGGTACGATGCTCGGGTTGTGGGCTGCAGCAGGTGTCATAGTTCAGTGACCACCTCCTTCGTGAAGTGAAGGCATTTGAGACATTGCTCCTCCAAGAAGTTCATGTAGGAAGGGTGCTCCCTGACCACCCACTGTGGGTGTTGCCTTCTGCACAGTGCCCTCCACCTTTTCCTCCCTCTTGTCGCAACTGCTCCTCCTTTCTCCTGTCTTCCTCGTTGCTCCCCCTCCTCCTCCTCCAGCTCCAAAGGCAATCCTACCAGACTAACCATGATGGCAGACAAACTGTTTATAAAGCAGCCAACATCAGTGCAACAGCAGCAAAAGCTTCTTGGCAGCAGTCAAAATGGAACTTTCCAGAGTCAGTTAACCAGGAGCCTGAAATGACAAAGGAGGCAACCAACCTGTCAGTACTTCATGATCCCTTTAAAAAGTGCTAGTAAGGAGTCCTTTCTGCCTGTTCGTGCCATGAGTTGCTGGGCAAGTTTAGCATGTGGTGAGTCAGTAGCCCAGTTTGACAAAAAGATCCTTCAACAAGCGTAGCAGCCTTACTTACATGAGTTATTCATTGTTTTAAACAGTTCAGGTATGTGCTGTGGACAGCTGCAAAGAAGTCTGATCCAATATGGAGGACAGCGCTCTCCTATCTCGTAATGAGAGTTGTGTTTCCTGCCTGCCATGTTGGATGCATATGCACCTCATCAATCGCCTACCAACAATCTCTATGAAACACGACTCATACCTCACATTCATAGTCTCACCTCATCCTTACACACTTAGCATTGCTGCAAGCTATACACTCACATCTCACAGCTTGAACAAGCTGCCAACTATTCAACTGCAGCAGACATATTGTCCAAACATATTGCATCACACTTATTGATACACCTCCATCTGTTTTGCAAGACAAGGTGGCCTATAATAGGTGGCAGCAGCAGCTAACCGGCGGGATGTGCTGACCCTTATGGAGGAGATGGTGTTGGCCGTTATTGGAGCAGCCATCACTAAGGCCAGAAGCGTGGCTGAAACCATTGATGGTGACAGTATATTCCTGCCTAAAACACTTTCTCAAATTCCTCATCCTGCAATCTGTTATGATTTCAAGTCTGCAGATTGTGTAACCATGCATCTCTTGTTTTCCCCACTTCCCTCACCCCTACCTTGCATTTGTGCCTTTATGCTTTCAGAGACCCAAGAACTGTTGGCTGGCCAGGTCGTGATATAGTAGGCTAAAGGGTTACATGAAAAAGAGACACCATCACTTGATCTGACATTCGCGTCAACAGTTCAGATATTGGCACTGCGTGAACAATAGAGGATAGCATAGAGGCGGGATCTGCACAAGGGCAGTCACCTGGCATGAGTGGCCTGCAGCCAGGCCAGAGGGAAAGGATTGTGTGGATGTTGGATCCCTGGAAGGCATAGTTGTACATGAGTTCTGCTGCAGAGGACTCAGATGTGGATTTCAACGGGGCAGCATATAGAACAAGACTAATGGGAATGCACACAGAGATGTTTGGTGCTGTGGCACGTGTGCCAGAAAACCTGCATGCAATATAAAGGAGCATGGAGGAGTCTGGTTCCAATTTGGCACAGGGCATTGCACAAAGCTTGTAGCTCATCCTTTCCAGCATGCAAGTGGTGGCCAATTCGATGAGGATACTTGCAGACCCAACTATCATGCAGCGTCTAATGACTGATGTCTCATTTCCATTGCAGAAAAAGCAGAAGCCACACAATGCCTGAGTGCTGCAGTGGAAGTTCATATGGAGGTCATAAAATCACAGCTTGTTGCCTTAGACTACTGCCATGGTGACTATGGATACGCATGCATGCAGACTCATGCAGCAGTCCAGCAATTGGTCCTCCAACAGATTAATCAGACAGCTGAGGCACCGCCCAGGGGAGTGACAGTGACACTGTGAAGCATGAACCTGATGTCATCTCTTCGGGTGACAGTATTTGTGATCCCACCACTGCCACACTGTCAGTGGTCTTGATGCTGCCTTTCAGCCAGCCAGCCCAGATTGCTGCCACCGGTGCCGAGGTGGTACAGACCGAAGCCTGGAGCTCCACATTGTCTTGCAAGGCCATCTACAATACCCCCGGTGAAAGTCAGCATGCTTCTGTCAGCCATACTGCAGCCACTGGGGTAGCATTGCATAGGAGCACTAGACCACATAAAGGCACCACCAGATAGTTGAGAATTGTATGGAGTATTGAATGTTCTGTTGGATAAAGTTGGTTAGGAATGGTTGTTTTGTGGTAGTTTTTATTTCAGGATTCTGGTGATGGCCCATAATAGTAAAGAATAGTAGGTTTGCAACTGTTGAATAATGAGGATCTGGGGTTCTATTCATGGGAACCAGAGTCAAATAATGTGCTCAGAGGCAGCCTATATGGAATGTAAATATATCAGCTGCCTCCTCCATTCCTCCTCCTCTTCCTCCTCCTCCTCTTCTTCTTCCTCTTCCTCCTCTTCCTCCTCCTTCTGAAGTCCTAGCTAAATCTATGATGGCAAGGGCTCTGCCCTCATGATGGCCAACTCATAGAGGATGCAACAGACCACCACGAATCGGGACACCCACTCCAGTGAGTACTGGAGGCCTCTTCCCGAGTGGTCGATGCAGTGGAACAGTTGCTTCAGCACCTCAATCATCTGCTCGATGGCAGGATGTCTCGCATTATATTAACGTTGAGAACGTGTGTTTGGTTTGTGGAGAGGAATCATTAGCTAGGTGTAGATCAGATAGCCCTTGTTGCCGAGCAGCCACCTTCTGGTTAGACATGGTGGCTGAGATTTCTGGAACAACAGATTGGTGCATGATGAACGTATCTTGACTGCTGCCAGGATCGTGGCATTCACCAGCATAATGCGCTGGGCATGGTTACACACGGGTTGCACATTCAGTGAGTGGTAAACTTTGCAGTTTCAGTACACTGCACCATTAAAACGTAGCACCTGCAAAGTCACGTGTATGCAGTCAATGGTGCCCTGCACCATAAGGAACTCTACTATCCTGGCAAAGCCACATGTGCGCGAACAGAGAGAAGACAATGAAGTCCCCTCTTCAAGCATACAGAGCCTCTGTCACCTCCCGGATGCAGCAATGGATGGCAAACTGTGAGATCTTAGGTATGTCTCCGGTCCAGCCTGGAAGGATACGATCTTGAAGAAATTGAGAGCTACGGTCACCTTCATGGTCACTGGCAGCACAGTCCTCTCCCTACTCTGAGGCTGCAGGTCTGGTTCCAAGACATGCCAAAACTCTTGTGACCACTTTCCTCGGTGAATCGCAGACATTGAACACACTGCTCCCGGCTCAGGTAGAGGCAGGAGACGTGTTCCCTGAACACCCTAGGTAGGTAAGGCCTTCTGCTGAGACCCCTTCCCCCCATCCTCCCTCTGCGAGCAGCTTGTCTTCTTTGTTGTCTCTGCTCCATCTCCCTTTCATGCTGCACCCCAAAGGGGACTGCAACTATGGCACTGGGAGCAAATGGTGTGCTCAGAGCCCTTGCAGTCACAAGCCAACCTTCCCCACATGCAGCACCACTCCCTGCAGACTTTACCAACTGTCATCAACTCCTCCAAACACCCAGCACTTCCACAATCAAACCGAGCCAGTAGAACGTAATCAGCAATTAAGGTGCAAGTTGTTGATGATTCCTTTAAATAGCGCTCATGGAGGCAGGAAGGGAGGGCAGGTCCTTCATGTTGCTGAACACATGTTCAGCTGTACGTCTTTAAGGGAGGGCATTAACTAAAGCAGTGAGGTCCAAAATGGCATGCCTAGTGTCAAATCAGCATTAAATGCTGACTGATGTCACAATCTGCTCACTCTACATACTTCCATTGCTTGCACATAAATCTCACGCTCTCGCCCTCACCAAAATATCATTCAGTACAGTCCATGCCGGAAGTGGTCAGAAGCAGCACAGATGCTATTTTTCTACCAAACCAGCAGCCATAGTGCCAAAAATGCTGGCACAACAGTCTCAATCAATGGGTGGGAATCGGAAAGTTTCCCGATCAAATCTGGAGTCAGACAGGGCTGTCCTCTCTCCCCGGTCTTGTTTGTTTGCTGTATTGAACCCTTTACTGAGTCTATTAGGAAGGATGCGAGCATAAGTGGGGTGACAATCCCAGGCAGCGGAGGCACTCAGGTTAAAACCTCCCTGTACATGGATGACGTCGCCGTCTTCTGCTCGGATCCGCTGTCCGTGCGCAGACTGATGAGCATCTGCGACCAGTTCGAACTGGCCTCAGGAGCCAAAGTTAACCACGGCAAGAGCGAGGCCATGTTCTTTGGGAACTGGGCTGACCGATCCTTTGTCCCCTTCACCATCAGGTCAAATTACCTGAAGGTGCTGGGGATATGGTTCAGAAGGGCCGGGGCGTGCACCAAAACCTGGGAGGAGCGAGTAGCCAAGGTACAACAAAAATTGAGCATGTGGGGGCAGTGATCTCTCTCCATTGTGGGTAAGAACCTGGTCATCGGGTGCGAGGCGCTCACGTTGTTGCTGTCCGTGGCGCAGGTCTGGCCCATACCCCACTCCTGCGCTGTGGCAGTCACCCGAGCCATTTTCCGCTTCATCTGGGGATCTAAAATGGACCGGGTCCGGAGGGACACGATGTTCAAATCTCTGGATAAGGGCGGGAAAAATGTACCCAACGTGGCCCTCATCCTGATGACCACCTTCGTGTGCGGCTGCATCAAGCTGTGTGTAGACCTCCAGTACGCAAACTCCAAGTGTCACTAAGTGCTGAGGTTCTATCTGTCCCCGGTGTTGCGAAGGATGGGCCTGGTCACATTGCCGCAGAACGCTCCATGCAGTTGGACCGTGCCGTACCACCTATCCTTCATGGAGCAGTTTCTGCGGGAAAACACCTTTGACGACCGGTCCATCAGGCAGTGGTCTGCACGGAATGTCCTCAAGGCCCTATGGGAAAAGGAGACAGTGGATCCTGTCGGATGGTTCCCCGAGCAGACCGTCAAAGTCATTTGGCGGAATGCCTCATCACCAGAACTTTCAAACAAGCACCAAGATGTAGCTTGGCTGGTGGTGAGAAGGGCCCTCCCCGTCAGATCCTTCATGCACGCCCGAAGTCTCGCCCCCTCCGCACAATGCCCCCGCGGTGGCTGCGGTGGGAAAGAGACAGTTGCCCACCTCCTCCTGGAATGTGTCTTTGCAAAGCAGGTGTGGAAAGAGATGCAGTGGTTTTTGTCGAGGTTCATCCCAAGCAGCTCTGTAACACAGGAGTCTGTGCTCTGCGGGCTGTTCCCAGGGACGCACACCGAGACAAACATCAACTGCTGTTGGAGGACTATCAATTCGGTGAAAGACGCCCTTTGGTCTGCCCGAAACTTGCTGGTCTTCCAGCGCAAAGAGTTGTCCACCACCGAATGTTGCAGACTGGCACATTCCAAGGTCCAGGACTACGTGCTGAGGGACGCACTAAAGCTTGGGGCAGCCGCAGCAAAGGCTCAATGGGGAAAGACCACAGTGTAAGGTCCCCCCACCAAGCTGAACTGAGGGGCTGGATCCATGGGAAACCCCTCGAACTGTATCAGGAAAATTTTGTGTGCTGTAAATGTAAAAATGTATATGGCATGACAATGAAATGGAAGGATAAAAGCAAAATACTGCGGATGCTGGAAATCTGAAACAAAAACAAGAAATGCTGGAATCACTCAGCAGGTCAAATTTGGTGTAATGAAATGGAAGGGTTGTGAGGCAACCCATGATTGTATAGAAGGAAACTGATCACCTTTGCACTGTTTGTATTTTTTGACTTGATGCTGTTTTAAACTGTTTGGGAATGTAATTTTTACAGATTTCTATGAATAAAGTATATTTTGGAAATTAAAAAAAAAATGCTGGCACAACAGAGCTATTTTAACTGGAGTTTAAGAAATTATTTGGACACCATTTTGCTTTTGTTGTCAGTGCTTCAATTTATAAAATCTAAGATCTCATACTCTATTTCGATAAACTTTAGCAACTTGTCCTCTCAAAGTCTCTCTGCTTCTCTTCTCATTTTAAAGTTTAAAGTTTTACCCTTTACTGAAATGTCATCTTCTTACTCATCATACCTATCAATGGAGGTCATTTCAATCCAATCCGCTAGGCAAGAAACTAACAGGATCGGATTGGCTGCCTGTTTCAAACCCTGCCTGATTTTACTTTCCATTGAAGTCAATGTGCATGGGGTATAACGAGCAGGCAATTCTCTACTTCACTGAAGTTGAATTTTACATCCTTGTGCACAGAGGAACGAATTTGGCTCATAGTCTATGCTGGTGCTTAGTCCTTTGCTTCCATTTCCTTCCCTTTTCCTTCAATATTTTTTTGCCAAATACTTACCCAATATTTACTTAAATTATGTTCTAGTCTTTAGCTCATTAGTTATTTAGGGACATACGGACACCAGTAGGCCATTTAGACTCTCAAGCCTGTTCCGCATTCAGTGAGATCAAAGGCTAAAATTTGTTATGGTGATTGGGGTCCCGGACGCAAGCGAGGAGACTCCACCTCGGCCCTCTGTCAATACCCCATTGCAATTCCACTGCGGGCAGGCTATAAACTGCCCACTATCAGGGACACCTTTAAGGAACGAGCTCCCATCTAGGGGGCATTGTTTGAAAATGAGGGGTCGTCCTTTTATGACAGAGATGGGGAGAAATTTTTTCTCTCAGAGGGTTGTGCGATGTTGGAATTCTCTGCCTCAGCAGGTGGTGGAGGCGGGGTCATTGAATATTTTTAGGGTGGAGGTAGATAGATTCTTGTTAGGCAAGGGAATCAAAGATTATGGGGGTAGGTGGGAGTGTGGAATTCGAGACACAAATAGATCAGCCATGATCTTATTAAATGGTGAAGCAAGCTCAACAGGCTGAATGGTCTATTTCTGCTCCTAATTTGAATGGTCGAATCTCCAAGAGCTGCTGGGGGCAGGGATCACTGCTGGTCCTGCAGGAGGCCCTGCAGTGCCAAGAATGTCCGAGACCCCAGGATGGGTAAGTGGGGTCAGGGTTGCCAGGGCTATTTAGGCAGACCCCGGCGACTGGGTGGTGTTTGGGGTTAGTGAGGGTGAGAGGGTGTCTTCCAGGGGGGGCGGGGTGGGGGGGAGGGGGGAGCAATCGCTGCTGGGGGTCCCTCCAGGGCCCCTGAATTGTCCCCAAAAGAGGGACCCGACCCCCACTACCTGATAGGAGGCCACCAGGTTTTATCAGGTGGTGTCTCCCTGGGCCCCTCCGTCCTCCATTAAATTGAGGTGGAGGTGGGAAGAGGCTACTGTGATATAATTACCAAATGCACAAGCCCTACGCATCTCCACTAGCCTTTTTCAACAGCCACTCACTAACTCTCACCCTCTCTTTCAGTAGGAGAAGACAGCTTATAATGTGAAGGAGCCAAACAAGATTGGGGGAGAAGTCACCAATATCACCACCATTATCCAAACAGAATAGGTCACCACGGAGAACAGTGACCAAGGCACAGCCATTAGCATCAGGAAAGGGAAGCCTGGCAGCTTACATTAACAAGCTGTCAGGGCACAGCTGTGAAAAGGAAACTGGCATTATAAAAGCAGGTGGACAAGGCATTGGAAGGCCTGCCAAAAGTTTCATCACTGTGGCTGAAAGTATGGAGTAGTCTGCTTCCAGTCTGTCTGGTGTCAACTTGCATGGTATCAGCACTCCAAAGTCGATCCTGTAGAGTGTGGTTAGCTCCAGGGATACTGCAACTGAGCTCACAAACTAGGAGTCCAGGTTTGCTTTGCAGCTTTGGTGGAAGCTGAAATGACACACTACCAGAAGGACATGGAGGCTTTGGAGAGGGTACAGAGGAGGTTTACCAGGATATTGCCTGGTCTGGGGGGCATTAGCTATGAGGAGAAGTTGGAAGAACTCGGATTGTTTTCACTGGAACGACGGAGGTGGAGGGGCGACATGATAGAGGTTTACAAAGTTATGAGCGGCATGGACAGAGTGGATAGTCAGAAGCTTTTTCCCAGGGTGGAGGAGTCAGTTACTAGGGTACATAGGTTTAAGGTGCAAGGGGCAAAGTTTAGAGGGGATGTGCGAGGAACGTTTTTTACACAGAGGGTGGTGAGTGCCTGGAACTTGCTGCCAGGGGAGGTGGTGGAAGCAGGTACAATAGCGACGTTTAAGAGACATCTTGACAAATACATGAATAGGAAGGGAATAGAGGGATATGGGCCCCGGAAGTGCAGAAGGTGTTAGTTTAGGCAGGCATCAAGATCGACGCAGGCTTGGAGGGCCGAATGGCTTGTTCCTGTGCTGTACTGTTCTTTGTTCTTTGACTGCTAATGCAGGCTGTGGGCTCCAAGTTGGAAAGGTAGGTGCCCACGTTGGACTAACTGACTGGTCACATGGATAGGGGCTTTCAAGGATTCATTCATCTTCTGCAGTCTGCTCTTCTACAGATCAGTAGAAGTGATGAGCACCAGTGCCAGAGGAGTGGCAGTAGCACGATGTGAGCAGAACGTGTTTCCTTCTCTCAAGATGTCAACATGCCTGCTCCTTCAACATCCCCTCAAACAATACCTGCCATGGTGCAAACAAGTTAGCTGGGCCAGACTACCCTGGCAGCAGGCAAAGTGCATCAGTCACTGAGCACTCAGAAATCACTGGCTACAAGTATCTCAAGGGTCCCAACATGAGGTACAGCAGCTTTCCACCAGCTTGGTGATGGGCTATAGGGAAACACCTCTTAGGAGGAGTAACTGAGTTCAGAAATTGGCTTTAAAGAAAAGACTATAGGTTGATCAAAATGAATGGAAGCACTTATTATGCTTGGCATTATATGAATCACCTTTGTCACATTTGGCACTTTGTTCTGCAGTGTAGTTTCATAGCAGCTTCTGTGCCCGCATTGTCTACATATCATTGATACAGAAGTTACCTGAATGGTTTGAATGTTCATTAACAAACAGAGTGGGGAAGAAGGTTACAAGGACCCATTTAGCAGAGGATATTTGTGTAAGTTCTCAGGGCAGGGAAATGAACATATCAGCAGAATCACTGAACAATTAGCTGCTCCCTCACGTCTCTTGCTGAAAGATCTGCTCTGATGATGCAACCTTGCACAACAATGCTTCTGATATGTCTTCCTTTTTGCTCAAACGAGTATTCCCCCCCTCCCCACTGTGGCTGACAGGGCCCTCAACCGTGTCCGGCCCATTTCCCGCACCTCTGCCCTCACCCCTTCCTCTCCCTTCCAGAACCGCAACAGGGTTCCCCTTGTCCTCACTTTACACCCCACCAGCCTCCAGATCCAAAGGATCATCCTCCTCCATTTCCACCACGTCCAGTGTGATGCCACCACCAAATGCATCTTCCCCTCCCCTCCCCGTCAGCATTCCGAAGGGATAGTTCCTCCGCGACACCCTGGTCCACTCCTCCATTACCCCCGACACCTCATCCCCTTCCCACAGCACCTTCCCATGCAATCAGAGGGGTAACACCTGCCCTTTTACCTCCTCTCTCTTCACTGTCCAAGGCCCCAAACACTCCTTTCAGATGAAGCAGCAATTTACTTGTACTTCTTTCAATTTAGTATACTGTATTCGCTGCTCACAATGCGGTCTCCTCTACATTGGGGAGACCAAATGCAGATTGGGTGACCGCTTTGCGGAATACCTTCGCTCAGTCCGCAAATATGACCCTGAGCTTCCTGTTGCTTGCCATTTCAAAACACCCTCCTGCTCTCATGCCCACATCCCTGACCTGGGCTTGCTACAGTGTTCCAGTGAACATCAACGCAAGCTGAAGGAACAGCATCTTACCGATTAGACACACTACAGCTTACTAGACTGAACATTGAGTTCAATAATTTCAGAAGATGACTCTTTTTTACTTTTATTTTTATATTATTTTAGTTTGTTTTATCATTCATTTTTTCACCATGTGCCAGTCCACTGTTTTTTTCATGTTTCTGCTTTTGGCCAGGGATGTTCATTATTTGTTCATTTAACACCCTCTCTGCACTAACGCTTTGTCTTTCACTACACCATTAACACCCCCTTTGCCTTTGCTCCATGACTTTCTGGTCAGTTATTCCCTGTGACCTTGTCCTATCAACACCTGCCCTTTTGTTATCTTTTGCCCCACTCCCGCTTTATTTCCTTAAAACCTATCACATTTCTCACCTTTGCCAGTTCTAATGAAAGGTCACTGACCTGAAGCGTTAACTCTGCTTCTCGCTCCACAGATGCTGCCAAACCTGCTGAGTATTTACAGTATTTTTTGTTTTTATTTCAGATTTCCAGCATCTGCAGTATTTTGCTTTTATTATCTTGCTGAAAGATGTTTAGGTGGCCCTCCTTCTTTAGCTGCTTCCTTGTCTTCCCCGGTTTTTCTTGTCCAAAGCGGACTGCTGCTGCGCTTCCGCAAAATGCAGGCCTCGCTGTACATCGGGATTGTCCAACATGCCACTACAATGTGGGAGACTTTGTGGGACATATTTTAAGGAGACCCCAGGCCATTCGAGACACCTGAACCCCTACTTTAATATTGATTTTGATGGTTCCCTGGCTTTGATTATATCTGTGTGGGAGTGGTGGGGTTGTGGAGGTATGACATGAGTCATGTCTGTAAGGGATATCCTTTGACCTCCAGCTGCTAACATGTCATATTCCTGGGAGAGTCAAATACTGGGGGGATGGTAGGCTAGTGCAGGATCTTCTTTGGCCTCCTTATCTCGAGAGACAATGGATACGCGCCTGGAGGTGGTCAGTGGTTTGTGAAGCAGCGCCTGGAGTGGCTATAAAGGCCAATTCTAGAGTGACAGGCTCTTCCACAGGTGCTGCAGAGAAATTTGTTTGTCGGGGCTGTTGCACAGTTGGCTCTCCCCTTGCGCCTCTGTCTTTTTTCCTGCCAACTACTAAGTCTCTTCGACTCGCCACATTTTAGCCCCGTCTTTATGGCTGCCCGCCAGCTCTGGCGAACGCTGGCAACTGACTCCTACGACTTGTGATCAATGTCACAGAATTTCAGGTCGCGTTTGCAGACGTCTTTAAAGCGGAGACATGGACGGCCGGTGGGTCTGATACCAGTGGTGAGCTCGCTGTACAATGTGTCTTTGGGGATCCTGCCATCTTCCATGCAGCTCACATGGCCAAGCCCTCTCAAGCGCCGCTGACTCAGTAGTGTGTACAAGCTGGGGATGTTGGCCGCCTCGAGGACTTCTGTGTTGGAGATACGGTCCTGCCACCTGATGCCAAGTATTCTCCGGAGGCAGCGAAGATGCAATGAATTGAGACGTCGCTCTTGGCTGACATACGTTGTCCAGGCCTTGCTGCCATGGAGCAAGGTACTGAGGACACAGGCCTGATACACTCGGACTTTTGTGTTCCGTGTCAGTGCGTCATTTTCCCACACTCTCTTGGCCAGTCTGGACATAGCAGTGGAAGCCTTTCCCATGCGCATGTTGATTTCTGCATTGAGAGACAGGTTACTGGTGATAGTTGAGCCTAGGTAGGTGAACTCTTGAACCACTTCCAGAGCGTGGTCGCCAATATTGATGGATGGAGCATTTCTGATGTTCTGCCCCATGATGTTCGTTTTCTTGAGGCTGACGGTTAGGCCAAATTCATTGCAGGCAGCCGCAAACCTTCGATGAGACTCTGCAGGCACTCTTCAGTGTGAGATGTTAATGCAGCATCGTTAGCAAAGAGAAGTTCCCTGATGAGGACTTTCCGTACTTTGGACTTCGCTCTTAGACGGGCAAGGTTGAACAACCTGCACCCTGATCTTGTGTGGAGGAAAATTCCTTCTTCAGAGGACTTGAACGCATGTGAAAGCAGCAGGGAGAAGAAAATCCCAAAAAGAGTGGGTGCGAGAACACAGCCCTGTTTCACGCCACTCAGGATAGGAAAGGGCTCTGATGAGGAGCCACCATGTTGAATTGTGCCTTTCATGTTGTCATGGAATGAGGTGATGATACTTAGTAGCTTTGGTGGGCATCCAATCTTTTCTGGTAGTCTGAAGAGACCACGTCTGCTGACAAGGTCAAAGGCTTTGGTGAGATCAATGAAAGCAATGTAGAGGGGCATCTGTTGTTCACGGCATTTCTCCTGTATCTGACGAAGGGAGAACAGCATGTCAACGGTCGATCTCTCTGCACGAAAGCCACACTGTGCCTCAGGGTAGACACAATCTGCCAGCTTCTAGAGCCTGTTCAGAGCAACTCGAGCAAAGACATTCCGCACTATGCTGAGCAGGGAGATTCCATGGTAGTTGTTGCAGTCACCGCGGTCACCTTTGTTTTTATAGAGGGTGATGATATTGGCATCGTGCATGTCCTGGGGTACTGCTCCCTCGTCCCAGCACAGGCAAAGCAGTTCATGTAGTGCTGAGAGTATAGCAGGCTTGGCACTCTTGATTATTTCAGGGGTAATGCTGTCCTTCCCAGGGGCTTTTCCGCTGGCTAGAGAATCAATGGCATCACTGAGTTCCGATTTGGTTGGCTGTATGTCCAGCTCATCCATGACTGGTAGAGGCTGGGCTGCATTGAGGGCAGTCTCAGTGGCAACATTCTCCCTAGAGTACAGTTCTAAGTAGTGCTCAACCCAGCGGTCCATTTGTTTGTGATCAGTGATTATGTCCCCTGATTTAGATTTGAGGGGGGCGATCTTCTTGATGTTTGGCCCAAGAGCTCTCTTCATGCCATCATACATTCCTCTGATGTTTCCGTTGTCTGAGGCACGTCATAACACCTACTTGGGTACCTTGCAGAAACTTGCATGATCCTGTTTCTATGATCAGCCACTAGCTATGCATTAATGGAATGGTAGCCACTTCTATTTTTGAAAGTTGCTGGCTGAAGCCCCATTGGCAAAGTGTGTGCCGTCAATAATGCCCTGAGAAGCTAACCACTTTTGCAAATCCCCAAGCTCTTGTGTTGACTGTTTCGAACAATGGGTAAGGTGATTTACTGCTTAGTTCTGGCAAACAAGGTATTGGTGGTTTGCTTTGTGGAGAGCAGAATGCAACTGTGAGGTTGGCACAAGCAAACAGTATTTTTAACTTTAAGTAACTCCAAATTCAAAAGGTGCCACAAAAGCCCTGCTGCTAGCTACAAACATAAGCACCCAATTGCAATTGAGGAATTTAAATGCCATAAGAGAAAAATAGCAGGTAGCACTGGAAAATTACCCACATAATAATCATGCTACAAATAGATTAAGAATTGTGTTCAGAAAGCACTTTTGATCAGGTTTGCCACACATGCTTGTATTATTGAACAATTATCCATAAGATTTGAATGTTGGCCAGAAATGCATGCCATCTGCAGTGTTATAATGTGCAAAACATTTAATTACCTCACATGAAAGAAACCAAACTACTTATTGTGGTGAAAGCAAAACTCTACCACTCATTTGGCTATCTTGATGTCAAGTACATGGTGAAAGTTTTCTTAAAAGCATATTCTACAATGATTTAATGTCATTCTAAACTGAAGGAAGTGATCAGACTTTTAGATTGTGAGGAAAAAAAACTCAAAAGATCCTGTTTTGTTATCTAAAGAGCGGAAGTCTTTTGTTAGTGATCATTCTAATAGACATATAGAGTATAAATAAACAGAACTGCATCTGTTTCCTTTTGATTGGAGCTGAAAAGAGAATTGTACCACAATAGTTAGGTCATATGTACTATTAATTAAGGAAGTAAGGACTCATGTTCAAGAGCAATTTCTCTTTTTCAAATGCGCTCTTCTTATGTGGTTATCAAGTTGAGGGCGTGCTGAAGAATGGAGCAATTTTTTAATTTCAGACATCCAGTATTATAATCAAACATCCCTAACAATATTTACTCTACCCTGGCTTCAAAAAAGCAGTCCCAACTGCATCATTGTGACTTTTCTATTGACCATGCAAGTCAACTAAAATTGATAAAGTTGTACTTTATCTCAACCTCCCATCCAATCCCTATCAATAATTATTTTTCATAAGTACTTTAGAACCTGAGCTTGTATACAGAGCACTTGGGGTATTGTGTACAGTTTTGGTCTCTCTACCTAAGGAAGGATAGACTTGTCTTTGAGGCAGTGCAAGAAAGATTCACTAGATTGATCCCAAGGAAAAAATCAGGGGCGAGTGCACCTCCGCCGGGCCTGGGAGCCACACCAGGATTTTAAGTGGCCCAGGTCCTTAATTGGCCTTCAGCGGGACTACTGCCCCTCTGAAGCAGGAAGTCCCGCCTCCAGGAGCTGCTGGCCAATCAGCAGGCTGGTTGTTCTCAGTCCCAGCAGCGCCACCGGAAGTGGTCACTGCTGGAATTGGACCTAGCCACAGCAGCAAGAGGGACGCCGGCCCGGAAACAAGGTAAGTGTCTGGGGCCTCGCCGGGGACAATCGGCTAGCGCTCAGCGAGGCAAGGGATGGTGGGGGAGGGTAGTGCAGTGGGGGCACTAGGGCCATGGGGGGCCCTCCGTGACGCACAGGGTAACTGATCAGGGGGGCCTCCTAACCCCGCAAGGAGGCTGCCAGATTTTACTCGTTGGCCTCCTAGGGGACCTCAGCTGTCTGTCGGCCGCTGGTAAAATAATCTGCAAAAATAAGTGGCAGTTAATGTGCCACATAAGGGCCTTGATAGGCCTGGGGCGGCAATCCGTTTCTCACCGCCACCCCTCATAAAATTACAGCGGGGGTGGGAAGGCATTGAGAACAGCACCCCCCACCCCACCACCCCCACCCCCCCCCCCCCCGCCTCCCACTCAATTTTACAACCCCCCGGCAGTAGCTCGTTTCACGGCGGGAAGGGGGAGGTGAAAATTTCGGCCGTTGTTTCCTCTGGCTGGAGTGTCTAGAACTAGGGTCACAGTTTCAAGATTGGCCAAGTAGGACTGAGATGAGGAGCATTTCTTCACTCAGGAAGTTGTGCATCTTTGGAATTCTGTACCTCAAAGAGCTGTGGATGCTCATACATTGAGTATATTAAAGGCAGAGATCGATAGATTTTTGGACTGTAAGGGAATCAAGGGATACGGGGATCAGGCAGGAAACTGGAGTTGAGGTCGAATATCAGTCATGATCTTATTGAATGGTGGAGCTGGCTCAAGGGTACGTTTGGCCTATTCCTGCTCCTATTTCTTACGTTCTCATTTTAGCTCACTACTATATCAGATCAGATTATGCTGGATTAATATCCTTGAAACTGGATAAATCACCAGGACCGGATGAAATGTACCCCAGGCTGTTAAAAGAAGCCAGGATGAAATAGCGGAAGGTCTGACCATCATTTTCCAATCCTCACTGATACAGGTGTGGTGCCAGACCATTAGAGGTCTGCTAACATTGTAGCTTTGTTAAAAAGGGAGTGAGGCATTGACTGAATAACTACTGTTATGATGGTGCTTCTATATTTTTCTTAATTTTTTTTGAGGACTCGTATTTTAGAATTATGGACATTATTTTATTTGGGTAAACTAAAAAGGATTCCATGGATGTTTCTTTCACTGGGGTAATTGAAAGGATACTGAGAGGACTTGGTTTGTAAATAACCAATAGTGGAAGTCACCTGTCTTCAGACAAATACCAGCAGGGGCTTTTTGACTTATAGAAGATGTTTACAGAGAAGTGACAGGTCAAGGTTTATAAGGGTCAGGAGGCTCTTGAGATTGATTTTGGTTTCACTTTGAACAGCCAATTGGGGTTTGGACAGTGTTCTGAAAGGAGTTTAAGAATCAACCTGCCAAGAACAAAACCCCAGCTCAGCCTTTTTCCATCTCTTTGAAAAGCCTGCCAGCTTTTCCATCTCTTTGAGAAGCTCTTAGGAGTGAGTGTAAGAAATAGAGAAATTGATGTTGCATTCCTCCTGAAAAACCTGCCAGAAACCCTTGTTGCTGCATTTCTTCTGGAAAGCCTGCCGAACTGATCCTCAACGTCTCCAGAAAAGAACTGTTCTAGGAAGATCCCAGAGACAGACGTGTTTGGGATGCCAAACCAAAAAAGGGACGACTGACATCTTTCCATATCTTCTCTTTTTTTTCTTCAAGAGTTAGCAAGTATTTGGCTAAAGTATTCTTTTTCACCTTCATTTGCAACAGAGTGCCACAGTGGCACAGTGGTTTAGCACTGCAGCCTCATAGCTCTAGTGACCTGGGTTCAGTTCTGGGTACTACCTGTGTGGAATTTGCAAGTTCTCTCTGTGACTGTGTGGGTTTCTGCCAGGTGCTCTGGTTTCCTCCCACAGCCAAAGACTTACCAGTAAATTGGCCATTGTAAGTTGACCCTAGTATAGGTAGGTGGCAGGAGAATTGAGGGGATGTGGTAGAGAATATGGGATTAAAGTAGGATTAGTATAAATGGGTGGTTGATGGTCAGCACAGACTCAGTGGGCCAAAGGGCCTGTTTCAGTGCTGTATCTCCCTGTGAGAGCTCTAAAGGAAAAATCTCTATTTTTCCAGTTAACCAGTGTGTGTCAAGGGCAAAGGTAAAAAGGGAACCTCCATATTTCATTCTGTGTATTAATGCTTTGCTTCATTACTGACTAAGTCTTGTTTTACATTAAACTGATAATTTTATTTTTTATTACAGAAACCTGGTTGATGTATTTTATTCTGGGATAAAGAGTAGAGTCTATGATTGACCATACTGGTAGCTGGGCAAACATTTAAATATATGTTGTGACCTGTGCAGAAGTGGAACTAGAAAAGACAGTGCACTCCTCCCACCTCGGTCATAACACTATAAGCCAGTCAGTCCAACCTCGGTAGTGGGCAAATTATTCAAAGCAATTCTGAGAGACAGAATAAACTGTCACTTATAAAGGCACAAATTAATCAAGGATAGTCAGCATGGATTTGTTAAGGGAAGGTTGTGTCTGACTAATTTGATTGACTTTTTTGAGGAAGCAACAAGGAGGATTGATGAGGGGAGTGCAGTTGATGTGGTCTACATGAATTTTAGCTAGGCTTTTGACAAGGTCCATGACAGACTGGTTAAAAAAAAACACCCATGGGATCCAGGGGAATGTAGCAAGCTGGATACAAAATTGGCTCAGTGGCAGGAAACAAAGGGTAATTGTTGACGGGTGTTTTTGCGACTGGAAGGCTGTTTCCCGTGGGGTTCTATATTGCTCAGTGCTGGGCCCCCTGCTTTTTGTGGTGTATATTAACAAGTTGGACATAAATGTAGGTGGAATGATCAAGAAGTCTGCAGACAACACAAAGATTGGCCATGTGGTAGATAGCGAGGAGGGTAGCTGCAGACTGCAGAAAGATATGAATGGACTGGTCAGGTGGGCAGAAAAGTGGCAATTAGAATTCAACCCAGAGAAGTGTGAGGTGATGCATTTGGGGAAGTCAAACAAGGCAAAGGAATACACAATAAATGGGAGGATACTGAGAGCTGTATAGGAAGTGAGTGACCTTGGAGTATATGTCCACAGATCCCTGAAGGTAGCGGGCCAGGTTGATAAGGTGGTTAAGAAGGCATATAGAATCCTTTCCTTTATTAGCTGAGGCATAAATATAAGAGCAGGGAGGTTATGCTGGAACCATACAAAACATTAGTTTGGCAACAACTTGAGTACTGTGTGCAGTCTGGTTGCCTCATTACAGAAAGGATGTAATTGCAGTAGAGATGGTGCAGAGGAGATTTACGAGGATGTTGCCAGAACTGAAAAATTGCAGCTATGAGGAAAGACTGGATAGGCTGGGGTTGCTCTCCATGGAACGGAGGAGGCTGAGGGGAGATTTGATTGAGATGTGCAAAATTGTGAGGGGCCTGGATAAAGTGGATGTGAATGGCCTATTTACCTTAGCCAAGATCAGTGACTAAGGGGCATAAATTTAAAGTGATTGGTAGAAGGATTAGAAGGGAGATGAGGAAATCTTTTTTCACGCAGAGGGTGTTGGGGGTCTGGAACTCACTGCTGAAAGGGTGGTAGAGGCAGAAAACCTCATCTCATTTAGAAGGTGCCTGGATGTGCACATGAAGTGCCATAACCTGTAGGGCTACGGACCAAATGCTGGAAAGTGGGATTTTAAAAAATTCATTCATAGGATGTGGGCATCGCTGGCGAGGACAGCATTTATTGCCCATCCCTAATTGCCCTTGAGAAGGAGTAATTTTGTCTCCTGATGCCTAACTAGGAGCCTGCAGCTTGGATTTGACTCATGTTCATGCTCTTGGTACAGTTACTTCCTGGCCCAAGAAAACCCTGAACCATGTGGACCAGCTGCAAGTGCACTTCTACCAGCCAGAGACTTCAGAACCATGAATTCAGCTGGAATACGAGACCCCACAGATTGTATATTATTTTTATTTGTTCTGGACTCTATTCCAACCAAACTCTTCTTCATTACTCTGTAACCTATTTGTGTGTGTGTGTGTGTGTGTGTGTGTGTGAAAGTTGGAGCACAGTTTATTACTTTCACTTAGATCGGGATTTTATTTTAAGTACAATAAACTAACCTCTTGTTTAAACTCAAGAAAACAGGTCTGATTGGTTCTTTTTAAACACTCATGGAATTGGTAAACGCATCCACTGTTTAAAAAGGAATAAACCCTGTTGCGGCCAAACAAGGAGAGGGACAAGAGGGGAGCCTTTCGGCCCCTCCTCACCTATCATAACATACTTCATTGGCTGTAAAGTGTTTCGGGGACATCCTGAGGTTGTGAAGGGCCGTATATAAATCCAATTTTTTCTGTATTTGCATCTACTTCCTCATGTATATGTTGCACAGATTTAGATTTTCCTGATGCTAAGACCCTAACCTACAGGCCTAGTTATGTGATAGACCCTAGACTTGTTTGAAATAAGGTCCTACAATTTACAGTCTTACTAAGTGGTGTAAACCTTGTAGTTGTATTGCTGGTGTGAGAAATTAATGAGAATTGACTGAATGCGAGGATATCTGTATGTCAGAATTTCAAACAGTCTGGGCTGGATTTTATGGTGCGCCGCTGAGTACAGCGATGGCCGTAAAAGATGCATGTGCGGGTTTTACTCCGCAGAGCCACCGCAATGTTATACATGGTGGCTCATTAACATGGCTGGGGCAGACTGTTCCCCCCGCCCCCACCCCAATGACATGGAGGGGGCGGGTGGGCCATCCCCAGCAATGGCGCCGGTGCTATTTTTAAAGGGCTTCAAGCCCTTAGAAGAAATTTTAATTTTTAAAGGGACTGAAGTGTTACAAAATTTAATTTGCACATTACATTACATCTGCACTCCCCTCAGCCACACCCCCAATGAACAATTGAGTCATTTACTAGCCCCCACAAAGAAACTTTGATTCAGATTGCGGCCTTTCCCCCCAACCTTTAGTAACTTTAACCCTCAACCCCTTCACACCATCCTCCCCCCACCAATCCAAAGAGTTTGCCCCTGCTCCCCCCATCCCACACTGAGAAACTTACCTCCTCTGCCCTCCCCACAGGTGTTGTGCCTCATTTCCCCGGATGGGGATTCGAAGGCATGTTAGTGTTAGCCGCCAGGATGACGATCGCGGCGGCACTTCAGGAGGTGATGGGAACGTCATTAATGCAGGTGAGTTAATTTATTTGAATATTCAAATCCAGGTTCTGTCGCCACGTAGTGGGGGGGCCGCCACGAGGCCTCGCCGCCGCCGGCAAGATCTGGACAGACCCTGCTGGCGTCGAGGTCGGTGGCGGGCCTCATCTGGGGGAATCTTCAAGCCCCTCCGCCGCCACCACGGATCCCGACGTTGAGGCCTCTATAAAATCCAGCCCTCTATCTTCAAATATTCCTGGTAGTTCCTAAATCAACCTAAATTCTGTTCAACTTGGAACAATTGTGAACTGTGAGGAGGATAGTGTAGAACTTCAAAAGGACTTAGACAAGTTGGTGGAATGGGCGGACAAGTGGCAGATTAAGTTCAATGCAGAGAAATGTGAAGTCATTCATTTTAGTAGGAAGAACATGGAGAGACAATATAATATAAAGGGTACAACTCTAAAGGGGGTGCAAGGGCAGAGAGACCTGGGTGTATATGTGCATAAGTCATTGAAGGTGGCAGGACAGGTTGAGAGAGTGGTCAATAAAGCATACAGTATCCTGGGCTTTATTAATAGGGGCATAGAGGACAAGAGCAAGGAGGGTAAGTTAAACTTGTATATGACATTAGTTCAGCTTCAGCTGGAATATTGCATCGCGTTCTGGGTGCCGCACTTTAGGAAAGAGGTGAAGGCATTGGAGACAGTGCAGAAAAGATTCATGAGAATGGTTCCAGGGATGAGGAAGTTCAGGTATGAAGACAGATTAGAGAAATGGGACTGTTTTCCTTGAAGAAGAGAAGGATGAGAGGAGATTTGATAGAGGTATTCGAAATCATGAGGGTTCTGGACAGAGTGGAGCAGGAAAAACTATTCACACTTGTGAAAAGCAAAACTTCTTCACCCAGCGAGTTGTTAAGGTCTGGAATGCACTGCCTGAGAGTGTGGTGGAGGCAGGTTTCATTGAGGCATTCAAAAGGGAATTAGGCTTTTATCTAAAAAGGAAGAATGTGCAGGCTTACGGGGAGAAGGCAGGGGAATGGCATTAGGTGAATTGGTCTTTCGGAGAGCCAGTGCAGACACAATGGCCCAAATGACCTCCTTTTTCGCTGTAACAATTCTGTGATTCTGTGAACCATGAATATATTTCAAATACTGCTTGCACATATGCAGTGAATTTGTCATATATTCTTGTCCCATACAGACTACTGTATGCAAATTTAGTTTCAAAAATGTCTCTTTGCATAACCAAGAAAATAGATTTATAACTTATAAACCTATCAGTGAATATTTTTCTATTAGCAAGAAAAATGTTCTTGCATGAACGCTATTTAGATATTTTAACACCTACGAATTGAAATGGTGACTGTCAATATTGCCTTGCTTCGAATTTATGTAAATTCAACTGGAAAACACCAATAAACTGTCCAGTCACAACTTATTTGAGATAATGCTGCTTTCACATTCTCAAACTAATAAATTTGCCTTTATCTGCAAAATCTGACCAAAATTTGTTTAATTGAACCATGTTAAATTTTGTAAATCTGGAACCCTAACAACATTCAGTTTCAGCCTTCCTCACTAATAACTATTTCCAATGTCAGATCAATTACTCATTCATTCATTGCACTGTATTAAAATTTAATTTATATCATTCACATATAAAAAAAACCTGACTTTTGTAATTTAGTTCTTCGTATTTGGTCAGCCTGCCCAGTCCAGGCTACTCTAAGAGTGACAGAGTTGTCAGCTTTAAATTCATTCATTTGAGTGTGTGAAATGATATAAGGAGTGGAAGCAGGAGGAGGACTGTCATCAGGAGTTGGGGTCTAATAGCCCAGATCTGCCAATGATTATTATCTTATCTTTTTAAAAAAAAACATAAATAATTGATTAGAAATTCAGGACAAATTGTTCTTTTTTTTTAAAGACATAGGTAGCTATATTTTGCAGTATTAATGTTCTTCTACTGCAAGCTAGGAAAAGAATTGTTTACAAAGCCATATGTTTACTTATAAATTTCAACCCTTAGACTGATGTGATAGCCTGTGGTTTCTCCTGTATACAAGAGGACAATTAACAGTGAGACTATCTTTATGTTTCCTGCACTCTGTCATCCTCTAGTGGTGAAACAAGTACTCTTTAGAAATGGAGAAAGACTTTTTGTATTCACTCATCTTAATCATGTATCACAGTTCTATTTCAATATTCTTATTGCCTGTTTTTTTTATCACGTTGTGCTCCAAATAAATAAACCATTTTTTTTCAGCAAGCTTTCTTTATGACTTTTTTCCTTTACCCCTCCTCTCCTGAAGGTGGTAACTCATGCTGGAGTATGTTCCATAAGTGATGGTAACCCGCCAGCACCTTGCACAGGTTGCCTTTATCCAATTGTGATATAACGAGAGTATCAGTGGGCTATTTGTCATCATAACCAAGCCCACTCTGTCTGCACCTATTATCAATACATGTACTTCTTGGTGGGGCACTGGGTAATGATCAGGGGTAGAGATTATGGCTAGTTTTTCTCTCACAGTCAGGGATGGTAAGTCCAATGCTAATGCTGACCACCACCATCCCAGTTAATCCAAAATAACATGGGGATGATTCCTGGATCCTTTCTGTTTTATATGGTTCAATGTATGGTGCCTTTCCTCACTGAACAATGTTATAGTCCTATTTATGACCTGTGCTCTCAATGAATATGACTTTCCATCGCTTGCAGGAGTACTGAATTTACCTTGTAAGTGCTGACTTCAAATTGTCAGACCATATAAGGTAACTAAAAGGACCTTATGTTGGTTTGTGTCAAGAACACTCCAGTTAGATGGAAATGATTGCAATCATGTTATTTCGTTGTGTAATATTGTAAAAGGTGCATTCTTTATTGCAGTGGTACTGCTTAGATGTTGGTAAAAGAGTTTGTCAGTCTTGATTTTTAATCAAAAATGAAAAATTATAATACTCTTTTGCAAGCTATTTAAAGAGCTGCCTATGTTAATTAGTGTTATTATTGAGGGCTGAAACTATATTGCTAATCTTTTATGATCTATCATGGCAAATGGTTATCATTTCTATGGTGAAAAATGGAGAGTATACTTGTGTGGATAATAGGTACCGACTGCACTGGGCTAAGCAATGATGCATTCCAAAGTCCAGGTGCTCGTACATAAAGGAAATCCAACTGGTCAAAATATTGGAATGTGCTTACACCAGCATGAACTGCTGTCTTATGGAGATAGAAATCAGTGTAATGGACTTTGCCGCAAAAAGCACCATGTTGATGGTACTATAAAGGCACTAATCCACTGTATCCCAGAGTTAAATGAGGTAAATCAATAAGAACTGTGGCTCAGTTGGTAGTACTCTTGCCCCCGAGTTATAAGGTTATGGGTTCAAGTTCCACTCCAGGATTTGAGTAGACCAATCTAGACTGATACTCCAATAGTGAGGAAGTGCTACACTGTTGTAGGTGCTGTCTTTCAGATGAAATATTACACTAAGGCCTTGAATGCTCTCTCAGGTAGATATAAAAAATTCCATGGCACTATTTCAAAGGGGAGCCATCCCTGGCTAATATTTATCCCTTGCTCAATATCACAAAAAACAGATTATTTGGTCATTGTTACTGTTACGGTCAAGTGAGGAGGGGTCGAATTGCTTCCTTGTTTGACCACAGCAGGTTTAATTTTTTTTTTAAGTGGATGTACTGGCCAATTCAGTTGGTGTTTGATTACTTACTTGTTATGATCATAACAAGAATCAATCAGACAGGTTTTCTTGAGTTTAAACCGAACTAATAAAAATAATAAACTACGCGCCAACGTTCACTCACGCACACACACTAGAGATTTATGTACACACAAATAGGTTACAGAGTGGGGAAAGGTAGATTGGTTGAGTTAAAGTCCATAGAAAAAAGGGTACACAATCTGTGGGGTTTGGTGATTCGGCTGGCTTCTAGCTAAATTTTGTGGTCCTGAGGCTTTTAGTTTGCAGAGGTAATTGATTGGTTTGGTGGGTCTCTTGGAGACAGCAATGTGGATGATTTCCTCCAACGAGGTTTCTGATTGTAGCTGGAGTATGCAAAGGTGGTCAGTCAACAGGCAGGATTTGAAGCTTGTAACCTGAAATGGAGGGAGAGAGAGAGAGAGAGACCCCCACTTAGGGTTTACACGTCAGAGTCCAGAAGCTTCTCCTCTCTCTGCTGCAGAAAGACACAAGCTTAAAACCACAGATGGGGAGGTGGTCACATGACAGTCACTCAATGATTCAAACATAGCAGTTAGCAGTATTTATTCTGGCTAAAAGAAAAAGAACAAGCAGTTCCTTTAAACTTCCTGGGTCTTGGTTCTTGCTGGGATATGAGCAGACATCTCATCTCCCTCCTCACGGTTCTTGCAATGTAGGATACTGTGTTGCAAATTAGATGGCCATCTTAAGCTGCAAGCAAAGTCATCTTTTTATCTGTTCCTTTTAAATTTCCTCTAAAAAATATAAATTCAGATCACCAGTCAGTAGATTAAAGGAAATTATCATTCAACAAAGCAAGTTGGCGTGACAATCACATTGCTGTTTGTGGGAGATTGCTGTGCACAAATTAGCTGCTACTTTTCCTACATCACTACTCTTCAAAAGTGCTTCATTGGCTGTAAAGTGTTTAGGGATAGCTGGTGGTCTTGAAAGGTGCTATATAAATGAAAGTCTTCATTTCAAATTGAAAAAGGTTCTAGTTAAAGATCATTTACATTAGATGACACAAGAAAGACAGCAACTGTAACAAATGTGAATAATTACTGAAATTGCCCTTGCTTATTGGTGACAGGAACAGATCTACCATGGACTAATACAGGCTCCAACATCCTGGTTCACCAGAACTACACAGAATGTACAGCACTGGAACAGGCCATTCAGCCCAACTGGTATTTATACTTCACATGAGCCTCTTCCCACTCTAGTTACTTCCCCACTCTGCCCCATATCTCTCTGTTCCCTTCTCCCAGATGTATGCATCAAGGCTCTCCTTAAATGCATCAATGTTATCTGCTTCAGCCACTCCATGTGGCAGCAAGTTTTGCATTCGCACTACTCTCTGTGAAGCGAATGATGGTTAACTCTGCATTTTAACTTTTGGATAGGAAGCAAGTGACGGTATTGGGAAGGATTTCCTCAGTAGGTCAAGTCTTCTGTATGAAACTTTGCTATCTGCCTGTCTTAATATAGAATATTCTGATGCAAGTGCAGGAGATCTGTTCCTGGCATAAACAAAGAGCACTGTTTAAACAATTCTTTGTGCTGCTGATCTACACAGATGGTCAACCGACAGTCCAACCATATCTCTTACATAGTGTAACAGTCGGATTCTGGCAATGGAAATTATTCTCATCTAATCCACTGGACTACAACTTTTTGGATTTTACTGTGGAGGGGACACAGATTATTTTTTCTTTGTAGCCAGCTATGTAGGACATAGGATTTGAATTTCTGAAATAGTTCTTCCAAAAACAAAGCATAGGGAGGGGAGGGAGAACAAATAAATAGCCTTGGATTTTGCTGTATAAAACTGTTTGATCTGGGCACTAACAACTGAACGTTACAGTAGGCAGGCCACAGAAACTGATCTAATTTAACATTAAATATTCAAATATCAGTGATCTTTATTGTGCACAGAATAGACTTTGCACAGGGACATAAACAAATAATTCTCACTACACAAGTATTGATGCCAACAACATTCTAAATTTAGCTCAATATATTCAAAAGCTATTAATTGATAAGAAATGCAATTTTAAGGTTGAATTATTTGCATTGAGGAAACAGTCACTGACCTGGGATTTTGACTGGGCGCCCCCTTAATTGGCATGGAGAGACACGTTCCCTGTCCAATTAAGGGCAGCAGATGAGCTCTTGAGGCTGGAGGGCCATTCAGAGGCCTTCCAGCTTGACAGCAGTGGGGGGGGGGGGGGTGCGCTCTCACCATTAACTTCTTTAAAAAAAATTTAAAAAGTAGAAAAGGCAGCCTGGCCACCACTATGGGGGGGTGGGGGGAGGGTGGCGTTTTGCTGCACCTGCACCCAGGCAGGCAGCGAGGACCTGTAGGCCTGCCTGAAGCGCTGGCACCCTTGCCTGCTGCTGGGTGCACAACTCCAGGCATTTAAACTGCCCCCCCATCACATTGGTAAACTGGAGGCTGACTAGAAAATCCCAGGCTCTTAAAAAACAAGGCTATTAATGAGCTTAATTGGTTGCCTGCTTCATCTGAGTGGGCAGCCCTGTCAGATCCCAAACCTGCTTCCTCTAAAATGGCCAGTGCTGGGAATGGGGACAGGAATGCAGCACGTCAGCTAGCGCATGACCTTCAGGCCACATCCGCTTCCATTCCAGACCTCAGCGGGCCTGAAAATTCTTCCCAAAGTTTTAAAACTGACACTGTGGGTCTGCATTTTCACTGCAGAGGCAGGAAACGGAAGTGGGGACCGTTTCCAGATCATGAACATGCTCCTTGGGGGAAACAGAAATGGGTCCCAAGTTTCAAAGGGCCAACCACTTAATTGATAGGGAATCGGGTTTGGCAGCCAATTAACGGCCTTGGGGACAGGAACAGAGGCGGGCCAAATCAAGTGTGGGCCCAATTTACACTCACCACAGTAGCCATTACTGTGGCTGCTGTTTCACTGCTGTGACTGGACAGTGAGGGATCACAGAAAACTTCATTTCCATGATGTCTCAGGATATCCAGAGGCCTGGAATCTGGGGCAGAGCAGCTCCTCACTTTTCAGATGTGGACCTGGAGGCTGTGAGGGAGAAGAGGCAGATCCTTTGCTTGGACAGTAGCAGGAGGAGGCTACCCACACAGACCAAGCAGGCGTGAATGGACATCACTGCCGCTTTCAGTAGCAAGGGTGGTGAGAAGAGCCTGGGTCCAGTGCAGGAAAAGGTTCACTTACCTGGTGTGCTCTGGCAAGGTGAGTGACACCCCCAACCCTCAGGGGAGGTCTCTGAATATTCACCCTCCAGCAGACTCACCAGTTGAGAAGCCTCAGGGCGCATGCTACTTCAGGGCTTGGAGGGGTGTGTGCACAGACCACTTACTGACCCCGCAGAATGGATCAGAGCCATAGTGCTGCTGAGGACCTGTCAGCACAGCAACAGGCAGTTTCTAATGAATTGGACCACCTTCCACTGGTTGTAGAGAACAGTAGTACCTTATCAATCTCTCTTTTGTCCTTGCAGGAGAAACGGGAACATAGGGCTGCATTTTACCAACCCCACCGATGTTGGGGGTTGTGGCAGGGGGGTCCGGAAAATTCCTCCGGGAGAGACCCACCATCGGCCTCAACACCAGGAAGGCCCGGCCCCATATTGCCAGCGGCGGTGAGACCTCATGGCGGCCCCCCTAGCCGCTCGCCGATGGGAGCAGGATTTAAATATATTAATTAATGTAAATTAATGAATGAATGACTTTACCTGCTCACCCCGGCTGTCCTGCTGCAATAGTGAGGTCAGTTGCCGGGACTCCCGTGCCTTCGGAGCTTCGTTCAGAGATCCGAGGCGGAACACTGGTTGGGAGGGGGGAGCAGGTAAGTTTTCAGGGCGGGAGGAGGGGGAGCGGGGTTAACTGTTTTCGATTGGTCTAGTGGGTGGTGGGAAGGGGTAAAGTTCATAACTTATTAACTTTGGGGGTGAAAGGTCAGGAGCACAAGGTAAGTTTTTTGCCATGGCAGAGGGCAAGTAATAAATTTGATGGTAATTGGGGGGAGTGGGAGAGGGTCGGGATAACTTCATTTAATTTTTAAAACTCCTGAAACTTTTAAAATTTAAATTAAATGACAGAACTGGAAGTTCTTTAAAAATGGCGCTGACGCCTGCGCAGTGCAGGAGTTCCCTACCTTCAGATTGTTACACCAATGAAGGATAGAGTGATAGAAATGCCAGGATTGCAGACTATGAGGAATTCAGCCCTGGTGAAATGGACACTCATGGTGGAGATGGGGATTACAAAGGGCAATGCATTCATTAAGAGGGTCTATGCAGTCCGACAACATGCTGAACACTGGGTTGCTTTGGGAAATCTCAGCACTGCAGAGGCTTCTGCTCTCCAAGGCTAGCTCCTACAGGTACCGATGTACACCCCAGGAGATCTTCTGCCTCTCCATCACAGGGCCAAGGTGACCAGCAAAGATCTGAAGAAGCACCATCACACCTTACAAGCACGCCGTCCACCAGCACAGATGCAGTCACCTCAGTGGGTCCTCGCACACATTTTGATAGAGTGACACAGGTGAGGAGCATGGCACAAGTGTGAGGAGGAGGTGCCAGAGGCAGAGGCAGCTGTGGGCAGTTCCCCTTGAAGGACGGAGGACAGGCACAGCCCTGCTCAGCTGGGCACAGATGCAGAGCCTCAGGAGTCACTGAAAAGGAGTCTCTACCTAGACCAGCAGCAGGAGATGTGATCCTAAATGCTGGAGTTCCCTGAGGCAGTGCAGGGTCTTGGGCAGAGAATGGAGGAGTCCATTCAGCTCATGTGCACCACAATAGCTCAGGGGTATGAGCGCATGAGCTCCTCCATGGAAAGAGTGGCCAACCTCATGGACAGCCATATGCAGAAGCACTTGAAATGCATGCAGAAACTGTGCACTGACGAACACAGGATGTATGCCACACTATGTAGCCTGGACCGGTCAGCGGCCTTCCAGAGCACAGGCCAAGGGCTGAGTATGTCAGGAGGGAGGATAAGGGTGCTGCCCCTCATGGGGGTGTCTTCATCATCCTCAGCCTCCATGGCTCCTCAGACAGTGAGAGCACCTATGCAGCAGGGCCAAGTGACAGAGACTGCCCCTGCATTGATGCAGGTGCAGCAGCCTTCATGATGAGGATAACCGTCACGTGCATCTCAGCTACAAACAGAGACAAGTGAGCAGGCTACCTCTACCTCTTCTGAAGCCACAAGGGGAGCACAGCGTAGGAGTGGCAAACATGGAGGCCACCGTGTCACGTGGAACACTGAATGGGTCACTGGGATGTCTTTGGCGGAAGAAGAAAAAGGGTATGATGTGGTGGAAGAGATCAAAGCTTCCTCAACGGTGATGGCAAAACCTCTGGGCAGATGTACATCCTTCATTGGCGGTGTTACAAGCAGGTGAGAAATGTGTCTAGGGGTTTTTTGCTGTTTTTACCTGGTATTATTGTAACAGGGTTTAATTTTAAACACACTGTGTTTTGAGCTCCCCCTTTGTGAATCCTTGTTCACAGCTTTCCAATTATAAGACAAAGACACCAATTTACATAGGTTTTCTGAGGTTTAAAGAAGAAAGATGAAATTTTATTAAAACTTAAAGTTCAACTCGATATGATATATGACGTACCCACACTAGCTTGCACACGCGATACACACATGCAAGTAGGGACAGAAAAAAGGAAAGGAAAATATGGTAGAGATGGGTTTAAGACAATATCAGAAGAGTTTCTTGTTTACTGTGCTTCGGGTTCACTTGATTGTAGGTAGTCTTGCTGTTCGTTGGGGCCCAGTGTTCTTCTTAAACCTTGTTCACGTAGGCTCTTTGAGGTTCACATGTTTTCACAAGATTTCCGATTCTGGTGTGAGTGTGATGAGAGCAGACAGGAGAGAGATGTCCTCAAACCAGGAGCAAGGAGCTTTCTGAGTTGAAATCTTCTGTTGGAAGTTCAAATTTAAAACTTCCAATGGTCAGTCAATCATGTGACCAAAACTGATCTGACCACTTTTTCGGCGTATTGGGGAAGCAACGACTGGGTCCCCATTGTTCCAACACTGTCAGTTATGATGCAAATGTTTTCCAGTCAGGGGCTTGCAATTTTAAGTTTTAATGTTCATGTGGCGAAATCACGTGTGCCTCAGTCTTGGCAGGTGGAGGGTTTGCCTGATACCTCCACACCCAGGGGAATGAAATGCCATTTGAAGAAAAACGACACATTTCATTTCTGAGTTTGAGAAAAATATAAGATACAGCAAGAAAAACCATGCATTTCTCTCATTCATTTCCATTCATTCACCAATCTTAAAGCTTATTAAAAATGGTCTTTTCTGAGTGCCAGGGCTGTTTTAATTTTCCCTTTTTTTTCTCAGGAGATTTGGTAGTGGGCAGGTCTATCCTGAACCCTCTGAGTCATGCAAAGACTTTTGGCTTCAGGGATGGGTGGTTCCCTTTCCCTCTGTCTGTGGGGGAGGAGTCTTTGTTACTCTCCCCTTTGTTCTCTGGGACACTCCTACCCGCAGCGATTTGTGCAGACTTAACTGCACTCTCCAGTGATATTTCGACTAGGTGAGGCATCACCCTCACAGTTTCTGTGCCCCCTAGAGGTCTTTCTTTGTCTCTGCAGGTCCCAGTAAATGCTGTTAGCAACTCTGGTGGGATGCTTCCAGAGTCTGCATTTACATAGGAGAACGTGGGGTCGAACTTTTCACATTTTTCGGGGTTTTTTGACCGGATGGTTGGCATTTTCATCCGTGATTCTTCGTGGACTTCCTTTAAAATGCCCTCCTGGTCACTTTTTCCCCTTCTCTTTCTAAACTGTTGCCAGCCGTGTGCCTGCCTGTCCCCCTTTGTTCTCGGTGGGGGTCCCTTACAGTTCACCAGCCCTCAGCTGGAGGGTCCTCCTAACACGGGTACAGGACTTAGGGGTGCACAGAAATGGTGATGGTGATGCCTCACCTAGTCGAAGTCACGCAGGAGAGTGGAGTTAAGTCTGCACAATACCTGTAGGTAGGAGTGTCCCAGAGAACAAAGGGGAGAGTAACAAAGACTCCTCCCCCCAAGTCAGAGGAAAAGGGAACCACCCATCCTCTGAAGTCAAAAGTCTTTGCATGACTCCAAGAGTTCAGGATAGACCCACCCACTACCAAAATACTGCAGATGCTGAAATAAAAACAAGAAATGCTGGAAATACTTAGCAGGTCTGGCAGCATCTGAGGAGAGAGAAGCAGAGTTAACGTTTCAGGTCAGTGACCTTTCATCAGAACTGGCAAAGGTTACAAATGTAATAGGTTTTAAGCAAATAAAGTGGGGGTGGGATGCAATACTGGGTCAGCTCGCTGAGCCTCAGCTAGGGAAACTTAATTTAATTCATTCCCTGGGTCTCCTAACTTTCCAAAGAGAGTCTCGGACAGGAAGACCTCATGGTCATTTGCCTGCAGTGCCAATGCAGTCTCCTGTGGGGTAGCTGGTTTGATCATGGCCTGATTCATTACACATTCAGGGACTCGTAAATGGACCATTCCCGGCCACTGCCCTGTCTCTCTGACCTCCTGCGGTCTTTCTTTCACTGCTGGGGGGCTACCACCTTCACCCCTGCCAGATGATTATCTAGGCGTAGGTCAACCCGGTCTACAAGCAAACTAGGGACAATCCCTACAGTCACCGATCCAAGTGCGCACTCCAAGTGCACCCGGTGTACAGGCACAGGCATACATTGCCCTCCAATACCGTTCACCACCATTCAGGTGTTCACTACACTCTCTGGGGGAAGGTCAGGCCTTGTCCTAGTAAAAGGGATCTAGTCACTCCTGTGGCCCTGAGAATCACTATGGGATTGCTTGCCCCACTCAGGAGATATGGGGTTACTTTCCCTTCAAATACAAAACCCTGATAACCTTCAGGAATTCTAGTAACTTTTCCTGCACTGGCCCTAGTAAGCTTTGTGGGTCTCACTTTTACTGCAGTTAAAGCCACCGCTTGTTCTGTGTTTTGCATCCGGCCCTCGTCTTCACTAAGTGGGTGTGCATTGATTAACCCTACCGGTTTCCCCTTTAGTTTCCAGCAGTCACCTTTTAAATGCCCTGCCTCATTACAATGGAAGCACACAGGTCTCCGGGTCTCACTCTTGCTCTCAGCACCTTCCTTTTTGGCTGGAGGGGGGCCCCCTGTGTCTCTTGCTTTCCTTCCTCTTCCAGGACTGCCTGGGCGGATATCAACTTGTCACCCTTTGTCCTTTTCGGATTTGTGGGGGTGATTAGGGAAGGTTCTCCCCTGGGAAATCAACTTATAAATTAAAGCAAACTCATCGGTCAGAATGGCCACTTGCCGGGCTCCCTGAACCCGCTGCTCCTCTACATGGGTCTTTATTGAGAATGGGAGAGGTTTTTTAAATACCTCTAACAGGATTACTTCTCTGAGAATCCCAGCTGAGCCCTCAACCACTGGTCAAGCCAGCTGCGTACTTCTTTCAAACTCCAGATAAGTTTGATACCTTGGTTTTTGAGGGTTCTAAACTTTTGGTGATAGGCTTCCGGTACTAACTCAAATGCCCCGAGGAAGCATTTTTGGTTAGTTCATAATTTGATGAACTCTCATCTGGCAACAAGGAATAAACCTCATGGGCTTTTCTGGTTAGTTTGCTTTGCATTTTTGCTGCCTTGCCAGTTTCTCAAAAGACATGAAAAATTCTTCCACATCTTCCTCATTGAATTTTGGAATTAATTGAGCAAGTTTTAGCAATCTTGTACCCAGCCCTGAATTCTGCTCCTCCATATTGGCCATGCTTTCACTGGTGTTACTCTGTTAACTCCTAGTTAGCTCAAGCAGCTTCAACTCTCTTTTTTCATATTCTTTCCAGAATATTCTTTCTCTCTCTCTCTCCCCTCTCTCTCGTTCCTTCTCCTGTCCTTCCCTCTCTCTCTCCTGCCTTTCATTTTCTTCACATTCCTCTTGGAAGGCTCACTCTTTCTCCCTCTCCTGTCTCTCTTTCTCTATCTTTCCCTGTCTTCTAATTCAAGTTTCCTATGTTCCAATTGTATCTTTGCTAGCAGTACACTTTCTGGGTCTGCTTCTAACACGGTTTCTGCTTCTTCAGATTCAAGGGAAAAATGGTTGGCCACTAGCCTTAGGAGTTCAGACCTCCGAGCCTTGCTCCGTACAGTGATCCCATGCTATTCAGCCATTTTTCTCATCTCCTCCATAGATAGTGCTTTTAATTATCCCAAGTTACTTCACCTGACTTGGAGAGCTACTCATTTCAGTTAGACATGTTAGTTTTCAATCACACACAACCACAAGAAAATCTGTACTAAAACCTTGCTCTTTTTGATTGGGAACAATTTGGCTTCCCACTTCCAATTTCACTCGTTTGTCTGTGGGTAAAATTCCAGACACTAGCAGCCAAATTTCTGTTACAAGCAGGTGAGAAGTGTTTCTAGGGGTCTTTTGCTGTCTTTACCTGGTATTATTGTAACAGGGTTTAATTTTAAACACACTGTGTTTGTAGCTCCCCCTTTGTGAATCCTTGTTCACAGCTTTCTAATTATAAGACAAAGAAACCAATTCACACAGGTTTTCTGAGGTTTAAAGAAGAAAGATGAAATGTTATTAAAACTTAAACTTAAACTCTAATATGGTTAACGCCCATGGATATAAGACGTGCCCATGCTAGCATGCACACGCGATACACACATGCAAGTAGGGACAGAAAAAAGGAGGAAAATATAGAGAGGGGTTTGAGGCAATATCAGAAGAGTTGAACTCTGTTGGAAGTTCAAATTCAAAACCTCAAACAGTCAGTCAGTCATGTGACCAAAACTGGTCTGACCACTTCTGTGTATTAAAGAAACAACGACTGTGTCCCCATTGTTCCAACACTGTCGGTTACTATGCAGATATCTTTCCAGTCAGGGGCTTGCAATTTTAAGTTTTAATGTTCATGTGGTGAAATCATGTGTGCCTCAGTCTTGGCAGATGGGGGGTTTGCCTGACAGGCAGTAAGAGTTTACATATTCCAGGCTATGTCCTCAATAGATGTGTTAACACAGGCACCTCAGAGTGAGTTCCATACCATGCCCTTCATCCTAGGTCAGAGGGCTCAGTTGAAACGATCCTGAATAAGATGATCACTGACATCATGGCATCTTGACAAGACCTTTGAGCCCTGCACTGTGCCCAGCCACCGCCCTGTGCAGCTGGGGCACCTCAGTGTTCTGCATTCTTCGCCCCACCTCTTTTTCCTCCTCCTCTTCCATGTCCCCCTCCTTCTCTTCCCCTGATGAGCTGTCTCCTTCAAGGACCTCACTGTCCACACCTCTCTGGAGGGCTATGTTATGGAAAGTGCAGCTGACGACCACAATGAGTGAGACCCTAGCAGCAGTGTATTGGAGAGCGCCACCTGACCGGTCCAAGGAACTGGAAACACATCTCGAGAAACCCAATGGCCTACTCAATGGTGGTCCTCGTCAGCAGATGTCTTTGGTTGTATCGCCTCTGTGAATCGGTCTGGGGCTCTCATAGAGAAGCGAGTAGCCATCTCTCAAGAGATAACACTTGTCCCCTAGGATCCATCCACGGACTTTGGGGTTGAACTGAACAGCTATGGCAGTCTGGACTGGCGGAGGATGAAGGTGTCATGGCAGCTGCCAGGAAAGCAAGCGCACACATGGAGGGAGCTCTTGTTGTGGTCGCAGACCAGCTGAACGTTGTGGGAGTGGAAGCCTTCCTATTGATAAATCTGACTGGCCGGTCACTGGATGCCTCGATGGTCGCATGGGGACAATCGTTGATGCCCTGCACCTGGGGGAATCCAGCAATGGCAGCAAGAAACCATGGCCCTCTGTGCCTGTGAGACCGCATCTGTTGTGAACTGAATGTACTGTCCAACCTTGGCGAATAGGACATCAGTAACATGCCAGATGCAACGGTGTGCTGCCGTTTGCGAAATGCCACGAAGGTCTGCAGCTGATCCTCGGAAGGAACCAGAAGCAAAGAAGTTCAAGGCCACAATGTCTTTGATGGCTACTGACAGGGCACAGCGAGCAGTGCTGCGATGTGTGAAATCTTCTGCAACAAGGGCACAGATGTCTGTCATTATCTGCCTGCAGAGTCACAATCTCCTGCAGCTCTGGTTCTCATTCATCTCCAGATAGCTCCATCTTTGCTGGTTAATCCTATGCTGAGGATATGGCCTCCATTTCCTTTCTGCTCCTCCTCCCTCTCCCCTGCCCATCCTCCTCCCTCTCCCCTGCCTTGGCTCTGCCCCTTCCTGACAACGGTGTTGATCCTCATCGCCGCTGGGCTCAAAACCTGAGAGTCATGTTCCATTGCCAGTTGCTGCCTTCTTTGTGGTCAGATGGCCCCAACTGCCCTCGACAGACTTGTCCCCTGCTCTGATGCCTCCACAATACCAGGAAGGTGATGACCCCCAGCACTGCCCGAGCACTTACTACCCACTCTGCCCACCACCTGCACTGTGCCAAGGGCACCTTTTTGTCAATGGCTCAGTCCCCCTTTGAGCTGTTCACCTTTTATGGGGGCCAGGTAATTCCCTGGGGTGGCCATGACTGGTTCCCTATTGTGTACCTGCCTCCCTTCACCTAGTCTGCTCCAGACAGCACGTTCGTCCCTGCGAAAATCTTCCGCAACATCCCCCATTAACGAGTTCTTAATGAGCTCCTTAAACAGCTTAATTGGCCTTAATCAGGGAGCACGAAGGATCGCGGAAACACCCTTTACCCACCCTGGTGAACATGGCTGGTGCCAGGAACAGCATCGGGAAAGCATCATGCCTGCAGGCTCCGGTATTTTCGACCCCCGGCTGCCTCCTTTCCCGTGCCCAGCAGGACCCGAAAATCCAGCCCCATACCTTTTTCCTGGAAAAGTTTTCAAGGTAAATGTAAATAAACACTGATCTTAGCATAGCTTCCAAAATGCATCATTTCTTGGTAATCATTTCTGTCAATTTGTTTCAGCTGATCTATCCATATGTTCCTATTTCGAATGCAATTGTTGTTGTTCGCCTCCCCCTGTATGTTAAGTTGTATAATGTAAGTTTTAGTTATTAGTGCAGGGGCCACCTCTGTCATCGCAGCTACATGAGGCACTGATGCCACTGACAGAGGAGCTGAAGAGCCTCTGTCCACACCAGGAGCATCCTCACAGCACCCCCACATGCTTCAGGTAGATGCTCCTCTACCCCCTCAGGGCACAGTTGTCCCTCCCTCCTCACCTGAGGAGTCTAAGAACCTGGCAGTGACGCCAGGCACCTCACACTGCCCATACCCGCAACCCCCCCTGCCAACTCCTTGCCACTGCTCCATAGAGCTCATGGAGGTGGTAATGATGTGCAGGTCTGCCCGCATCTCTGACATCCACGGTGGTATGCTGGAAGTGGCTCTCCAAGAGGGTCCCAACCCTCTCCATGGAGGATGCGAAGTGCACGTATGCCAGAGGCATAGTGGAACTCATGGTCTAGATGGCCTCATCCATCATCCATGTTTGGGTGAGCACAGCCTCTGGAAGCTCCGCCAGATGTTCCCACACCTCGCGCTGCAGGTCCAGTCTTAGCCGTCTTGTTGATGACTCCAGAGGTATGTCATCAGCCTGAAGCTCAGCATCGTCCTGACCTCCCACCGTCCTCTGAGTGTGAGGAGCCTCAGCTGTCACAGCCTCCATCAGCTGCTAGGGTGTGTCTGTGCTCACCAGGTTATGATCCTGAGACTACTCACTCAGGGACACCCAAGAATGTGAGAGTATCTGCGATTGTGGAAAGTGCAGGGGGTATGATGTGACGGTGCACCCTCTGTGGTCCCGTTCTCAGAGGCAGACGGCTATCACCAGTCACTGCAGCTGTCCAATCTTGTCTTTGGCCTGCATGAGAGAGTAGAGTATTTAAAGGGGAATGTGCATTCCATTACTTTTTTCACTGTACTGCTAGTGTGAAGCTCCACGTGACCAGTGGTGGCCAATGAGCACTATGCCTCACGTTCACCAGAGGCTTTCTTGTGCCCCTCCATCATGCCACTCACTCTCTTGAGAGTCCACTCCTGTCTCACCATCAGCAATAAACCAGGCCGCCTCCAGGACTCCCAGCTCCAGAACCTCTTCCTCAGAATGGCCAGGTAAGGGACGCCCCTGCCCATCTTGGCCCTTTCCTTTGTGTTATGCGCTGACTTAACCTGCAAGCACATAAATGTCCATTGTTAGTTGTCTGCCAAAGACATGCACACTGCCTATGCTGGTGGCAGCCTGATTGTCCCTTTTCCAGTCCCAGTGGTGGGACCTTGGGACTGTCCATAAAATTCAGCTCTGAGTGTGAGCAAGTGTTTTTAACCATGGAAAACATCCCAGCCAGGGTCATCCTGCTATCACCTAATGGCACTGACTAAAGGCACTGAGATCACAAAAGCTCACTTTCAACTTGATGTCAATATTATTTGGATTCCAAATTCCAGCAAACTTTCCCAATGCTGCAGGCAGCAGGCTTGTTGTTGCTTGGAACTCATTCTTATGCTCATGAGCTGGAATTTTATGTTGGGTGGGAGGCCCCGCCCACTGGCCATAAAGCCAGTGGCAAGCCCGCCTCCGCCAGGCATGGGGAGCCACACGAGGATTTTTCGGTCCCCAGGCCCTTAGTTGGTCTTGGGTGGGACTTCCATCTCCTTGAGGCAGGATGTCCCGCCAAATGGAGTTACCAGCCAATCAGCGGGCTGGCAGCTCTTAATCCCAGCAGCACCACCGGGAGTGGTGGACACTGCTGGGACTACACCTAGCCATTGCAGGCAACAGGAAGGACGGCCCCGGAACTCAGGCAAGTTTTTAGGGCCTTGCTGGGGATAGTTGGCCGGGCCCCAATGAGTCAAGAGGGTCGGCTAGGGGGTGGGTGGCAGGGGAATGTTATGCATTGGGGGCGGTTGGGCTTCAGGGGAGGTCCTCTGCGGGGCACAGGGTGCCCGATCAGGAGTGCCCCCCACAGCCCGCAAGTAGGCCGCTTGGTTTTACCAGGCATGGTTCTTGGGGCTTTGCCATCCGGCCGCCAAGGGTAAATCACTTAAGGGGTTTAATTGGCCAGGGGCAGGCAGGTTCTTTCTCGTCGTTGCTGCCCTGTTTAAAATTGCAGCAGGGGTGGGAGGGGGTCGAGAACGACCCCTCCCCCATGCCTCCCACTCAATTTTACGAACCCCACGTGCCATCAGCCCGCTCATTGAGGGTCGGGGGGCATAGAATTTCGGCCATTGTCTTGATCAGGCTTGCCCCTCGGGTACTTGGTGCGTAGTTCCGGAGTCTTGGTTCCAGTACTGGCACAACACAAAGCTAAGTGGCAATTATTAAGTATGAGTTACTATGGTTACAGCTAGCACATACTCCTCTGGGTGCCAGCATTTATCTCTGTTTACAACTGCCAGTGTGTCAATCAATTTATTAACTCATGTGTGGAATAGGTTCCAAAAATCACATGTGTAAGGCAGCAATAAATCAACAAATGGTCACATGTGTATAAACCAGATCACAAAACAAACAATAATGTGAACTTTAATTAGTTGGAGTGCAAGTAAAGTTAAATTTTTAAGGTAAATATGAAATACTCAATAGTTTGAAGTTCATTATCAGTTTGCATTATGCTAACAATAATATTCTGTAAGGTTTCAGAGAAAGAAGCTTAAACTGCTGTTAAAAGTTAATCCCTGGTGCATTACTGAACTATACAGACCAGAAAGTCCCAGATCCAATCTCTGAACTGTCCTGAGCTAATTCCTTGAAGTGTTCATTACAGAAGACAACAGCAACCTGACATTTTAAGTTTGCAGATGACACGAAAATTGGTGGTGTCGTAAATAGTGAGGAGGAAAGCCTCAGATGACAGGACAATATAGATGGGCTGGTAAGTTGGGCAGAGCAGTGGCAAATGGAACTTAATCCTGAGAGGTGTGAGGTGATGCATTTTGGGAGAACTAACAAGGCAAGGGAATATACAATGGATGGTAGGACCCTAGGAAGTACAGAGGGTCAGAGGGACCTTGGTGAACTTGTCCATAGATCACTGAATGCAGCAGCACAGGTAGATAAGGTGGTTAGGAAGGCACATGGGATACTTGCCTTTATGAACCAAGGCACAGAATATAAGAGCAGGCAGGTTATGATGGAGCTGTACAAAATGCTAGTTAGGCCACAGCTGGAGTACTGTGTACAGTTCCAGGCACCACACTATAGGAAGGATGTGATTGCACTGGAGAGGGTGCAGAGGAGATTCACTGGGATGTTGTCTGGGCTGGAGCATTTCAGCTATAAAGAGAGACTGGATAGGCTAGGGTTATTTTCCTTAGAGCAGAGAAGGCTGAGGGGGGACCTGATTGAGGGGCATAGATAGGGTAGATAGGAAGAAATGTTTTCCCTTAGCAGAGGTGTCAACAACCAGGGGGCATAGATTTAAGGTAAGGGGCAGGAGGTTTAGAGGGGATTTGAGGAAAAACATTTCACCCAGAGGGTGGAACACACTGCCTGAAGGGGTGGTAAAGGCAGGAACCCTCACAACATTTAAGAAGTATTTAGATGAGCACTTGAAACGCCATAGCATACAAGGCTACGGGCCAAGTGCTGGAAAATGGGATTAGAATAGATAGACTTGATGGCCGGCACAAACATGGTGGGCCGAAGGGCCTGTTTCTCTGCTGTATAACTCTATGACTCTATGCCCTACTGCGACAAAAATAATCCATGCAAATTTTAGCCAGTTGACATTCCAAGAAAGCTTAAAAAACTCAAAATGAACAATTTCTCAGAAACTGATTTTATCTATCAGAGGGTATTAAAAGAAACAAGGAGGAAATTTATGAAGTGCTGACAATTATGAGAGTGGATGATTGTTGAGGAGTTACCACTAGATTAGAACCAAACTATTGAATACCCATATACAAGAAAATTGATAAACCTAATCCAGGTACCTCCATTTTCTTCAGACCAACACCAGTACTTATTAAAATAATCAAATAAAATATCATGCTCAAATTTGAGTAGTTCTATGAAGGTAGCTAACATTTTAGGGGGAGAAGATCTTGCCTGCCAAACGTCTTTACATTGTGAGGAAGTGAACCTGCACCCCCACCCCACCAAGGGAATTTCCTTTATAAACTTCCAGAAGGGCGAGGACAGAAAATTACCCCCGTGTTTCTGGATATCAAAAAATAACAGGATTGGGACCGGCTATGATATTTCCCTTTGACTGAAGAACCTGTTAACACTGACTGCTAAGATTTACATATGAAAAATGATCATCTGGAGAAGGTACCAGATAGCTATCATCACCCAAGGAATTATATTACATTATGAATCTGCACCTTTAGGAGCGGTGAGGAGAATGTTATAAATAAAAATGAAATTAGCAGCCAGCTCAGAAAGACAATGGAGCTTTGTTTTTTGGGTGGATAAAATTGACTGCATTTGTAATGCTCCAGAAATAGAGCATAACAGCCATACGTAAGAGTATTCTGTTCGATAACTGGTATGTTACAGCCACGTGGTGTGATGTGGGTGGTTCCCACTGTTCAACTCCCCACCTGACCACAGCAAGCATGTTGTTATTAAGGTTTAACCCCTTGGTGTTTTATTTTTCAAATAAACGGACAGTGACAGGTTTTCTTGTAGGTTTTAAAAAACAGAAAATCAACTGTTTATTGATCAATACGCTTTGTCCCACAATTGTCATAACTGCACCCATTCAATCACACGTGCACACACATACACACACACACAAGAACAGACAGAGAAGAAAAAAAGGAAGTTGACTTTTAGTTGGCGGGGGGTGGGGGGGGGCCATGATAAACCTATTGAATTCTCTTGGGAATCAAGTTCTTGATGGGTGCAGGCCTGAGATGATTGTAAATTTCTCCCTTAATTGGAGGTTCCATTGAAGATAGTGGGTCACTTCTAGTTCACTGCTGTCTAATGTAGATGTAAAATTCTGCAACAGGGGACATGCCTTGCTGGCTTGCTAGAATGTTGCTTCTCTTGCTCTCTGGTGCTAGGCTATCTTTTTTTAAGGTAAAGCTGTGTTACCTTCCACCTCCAGGTAGGAGACGCTCTCATCTCTTCCCCATGGTGATTGCACAATGGCCCAGGACGTGGCCACCTCCCACCTTCTTTGTTTCAGAAGAAGATATTCAATTCTGGAATGTTTTTAGGATGGGATGCAATTGATACCTCTTAGCTTTGAAGATTTGTCCTTTGTCTTTGTCAGACAGTTTGAATACACAAAAGCCAGTCTCTTTCCTTTGGTGGAGAGTTTGGGATCATTGTTCACTTTTAAAAAATAAAGGTTCATTTTTGAAAGGCAAAGTCAATTTTTCATAACTCTTCAGAGTTATTCCACAGTTTGTATCATTGCACTTCTGGTGTGCGTGACAGATAATACAAGAAAAGAGGGAAACTCTCAAAATATAAAACAGCTCTTCTTCTTTGGCCTCCGTGTCTCGAGAGACAATGGGTAAGCGCCTGGAGGTGGTCAGTGGTTTGTGGAGCAGCGCCTGGAGTGGCTATAAAGGCCAATTCTAGAGTGACAGACTCTTCCACAGGTACTGCAGATAAAATTGTTTGTCAGGGCAGTTGACTCTCCCCTTGCGCTTCTGTCTTTTTTCCTGCCAACTCTTCGATTCGCCACACTTTAGCCCCATCTTTATGGCTGTCCGCCAGCTCTGGCGATTGCTGGCAACTGATTCCCACGACTTGTGATCAATGTCACAGGACTTCATGTCACGTTTACAGACATCTTTAAAGCGGAGACATGGAAGGCCGGTGGGTCTGATACCAGTGGCGAGCTCGCTGTACAATGTGTCCTTGGGGATCCTGCCATCTTCCATGCGGCTCACATGGCCAAGCCATCTCAAGCGCCGCTGGCTCAGTAGGGTGTATAAGCTGGGGTTGTTGGCAGCCTCGAGGGCTTCTGTGTTGGAGATACGGTCCTGCCACCTGATGCCAAGGATTCTCTGGAGGCAGCAAAGATGGAATGAATTGAGAAGTCGCTCTTGACTGACATACGTTGTCCAGGCCTTGCTGCCGTAGAGCAAGGTACTGAGGACACAGACTTGATACACTCGGACTTTTGTGTTCCGTGTCAGTGCGCCATTTTCCCACACTCTCTTCGCCAGTCTGGACATAGCAGTTGAAGCCTTTCCCATGCGCTTGTTGATTTCTGCATCGAGAGACAGGTTACTGGTGAAAGTTGAGACTAGGTAGGTGAACTCTTGAACCTCTTCCAGAGGGTGGTCGCCGATATTGATGGATGGAGCATTTCTGACATCCTGTCCCATGATGTTCATTTTCTTGAGGCTGATGCTTAGGCCAAATTCGTTGCAGGCAGCTGCAAACCTGTCGATGAGTCTCTGCAGACACTCTTCAGTGTGAGATGTTAATGCAGCATCGTCAGCAAAGAGAAGTTCCCTGATGAGGACTTTCCGTACTTTGGTCTTTGCTCTTAAACAGGCAAGGTTGAACAACCTGCCACCTGATCTTGTGTGGAGGAAAATTCCTTCTTCTGAAGACTTGAACGCATGTGACAGCAGCAGGGAGAAGAAGTTCCCAAACAGTGTGGGTGCGAGAACACAGCCCTGTTTCACGCCACTCAGGATAGGAAAGGGGTCTGATGAGGTGCCGCTATGCTGAATTGTGCCTTTCATATTGTCATGGAATGAGGTGATGATACTTAGTAGCTTTGGTGGACATCCGATCTTTTCTAGTAGTCTGAAGAGACCACGTCTGCTGACGAGGTCATAAGGCTTTGGTGAGATCAATGAAAGCAACGTAGAGGGGCATCTGTTGTTCGCGGCATTTCTCCTGTAGCTGACGAAGGGAGAACAGCATGTCAATGGTGGAGATCTCTGCTCGAAAGCCACACTGTGCCTCAGGGTATACACGCTCAGCCAGCTTCTGGAGCCTGTTTAAAGCGACTCGAGCGAAGACTTTCCCCACTATGCTGAGCAGGGAGATTCCACGGTAGTTGTTGCAGTCACCGCGGTCACCTTTGTTTTTATAGAGGGTGATGATATTGGCATCGCGCATGTCCTGTGGTACTGCTCCCACGTCCCAGCACAGGCAAAGCAGTTTGTAGAGTGCTGAGAGTATAGCAGGCTTAGCACTCTTGATTAGTTCAGTGGTAATGCCGTCCTTCCCAGGGCCTTTTCTGCTGGCTAGAGAATCAATGGCATCACTGAGGTCCTATTTAATTGGCTGTACGTCCAGCTCATCCATGACTGGCAGAGACTGGGCTGCATTGAGGGCGGTCTCAGTGACAACATTTTCCCTGGTGTACAGTTCTAGGTAGTGCTCCACCCAGCGGTCCATTTGCTTGCATTGGTCAATGATTGTGTCCCCTGATTTAGATTTGAAGGGGGCGATCTTCTTGATGGTTGGCCCAAAAGCTCTCTTAATGCCATCATACATTCCTCTGATGTTTCCGGTGTCTGAGGCCAGCTGAATATGGCTGCATAGGTGTTGCCAGTAGTCATTAGCGCAGCGCCTGGCTGTTCTTTGTGCAGCGCTTCTGGCTGCTTTAAGGGCTACGGATGTTAACTCGCTGGGGGCTTTCTTGTAGTTCAACAGTGCAATGCTAAAAAAGTTGTGAAGTTATTGCAGTTTGGTTACTGTTAAAACAACATAGGGATAAAATTTCAAAACCAAGCAGTTTTATGGCAGGGCTGATTTTATCCATACTGTCAGATGTAGTCATGGGTGTGAATATAACTCCTTCGCAGAATAAAGGGTTTGAGTGACTGGCTGCATTAATTAGCTTGAAGACCTCTGAATCAGTGGCTGCAATATATACCACACTTAAATCAGTTAGGTATACATGACCCAGGTGAAGTAGGTGTAGAGACACTGGTGCGTTTTGTGGAAACAGGGATGACAGCAGGCATATTCAACCTGTTTGACCACAAAGCTGAGATTCAGTCAGATAAAAGTGCAGCATTTGTCCAGGTGGCAATAAATGCTGGTCTTGCCAGCGACGCTCATGTCCCATGAACAAATAAATTAAAAGTTAAAGGTGGCAGGAATCATTTACAATTTTAGCGATGTGAGGAGGATACAGCAGAAAATATGAAGGTTTTAGAACAGGAGAATAACAAAATCAAGAAATTAATCCTGCATTAATGGCAACCTTGCCAACACAGCTATTGTTCAATCTAGAGAGGTTGATTTTGCTTCCTCCTGACAGAGAAAGACTCTGATATTTACAGTGAAGCAGTGAAGAAGCGCAGGGAACAGTTTTATGTTTATGAAACCCAGACAATCATATTTTCCTGAGGTCCTGATGAATTTAATGACAGGTCCTGATTAACATTTTTTGGCTCTGTAAGAGCAAAGCGCTATGGATCCTGGAAATCTGAAATAAAAATGGAAAATGCAGGAAATATTCAACACGTCTGACAGCATCCGTGAAGAGAGAAACAGGGTTAATGTTTCAGGCCAGTGACCGTTCGTCAGATCCCTTCATGATGCAGGTGGGCATGAGAAGAGATGCCATGGTACCACAGGGGGAGGGAGGGCAGAAAATCCTCAATAACCACCCTCAGAATGAAGTGGGAGCAGTAGCCAGGAGGGTCAATTCCCAGACTCTGGACCTGGCAGTAGTGTCACAAGAGGAATGATGACCTCACATGGGTGCTCAAGGTTAGTGAATGCATTATCACATGACATCTCCTACCCACCTCACCACTCGCCTCTCATGCCATTTCAAAACTCACTCAGCAACACTTTCTGACACTCTGGACTTACACCTAACATCCAGATATTCCACTTCACCCTCACACACCTACCAATGCTGCCAGCCTCACCCTCCTCTCACTGCCTCCACATATCTCCAGCTATTCAGCTATGGCAGACACTTTATCCAAACACAGTGCTACAAAACCACTGACCTTGTGCCCTCTCTCTTGCAGAACAGGGTGGCACATAATAGAGTGAGCAGAGTGGAGCCGACAGGGGACAAGGACACCAGCAACTTCTGAGCCCCACAGAGGAGATGGTTCTCAGCATCATGGTACTGGCTATGACAGGGCCCTCGGCATCCAATGACATAGAGTCATAGGATGGAATTTTGTGCTGGCGGCTGGGGTCTCGATGTCGGGGGAAACTGACGACAAGAACCCCGCACCAGCTCGTGTACAGAATGTCCGCCCAATTTAGTGCCAATCAGACACTTGACGGACAGCAGCGGGCGTTCCTTATGATTAAGGACCCCACTGCCGGAAATCCCAGCCCTCTAGAGCTGCCAGGCAATCAGAGGCCGGCAGCTGCTGCACCACTACAGAAATGGTGGCTGCTGCTGCAGCTGCAGCAACCAGACACCGAGGAGCAGCGCTGGAAACAGGCTCAAGGTACGTCAGGGCAGGAAGGGTCCCGCGGGGTGGGGGTCACGGCAGGGTTGGAGGCAGGTCGGCAACAAGGCCAAGGGGAGCCCTCAGCGGGTCCTCCCTTTCCTGATACCGGCTCCATTGTTCTGGCACTAAGTGCCTTTGAATGAAGGACCTGCCTCACACCAAAACCCCCCCCTGCCAACCCCAACCCCCCACCCACTAGCTGAGAAGCAGGAAGCAGGTTTTTCATGCTGTGCTTTTCCGTGCGGCGACAGGGCTGCCTGCCGCATGGGTAATTGCAGCTGCGGTGGGAAGAGCCCCTTAATTAGGAGTTAATTACTCAGTTAAGGTTGTCAGTTGGCAATGGGGCCGGAAGGCCATTCACAGGCCTTCCCACGTCGGACTAAATTTTGGCAGAGGTGGGATAGTGGCAGGCTCCTCCCACCTCCACCATCCCAACCGGATTTTATGCTCTCCCTGCCTCCAAACTCACCCCAGGGGGAGAACATAAAATTCCACCCATAGAGTCATAACGGCACAGAAGGGGGCTATTTGGCCCATCGAGTCCATGCCGGAACTAGGTCTGTTCAGAATCAACTAATGTCACTACCGAGTACTGCAGTATGTAGAATCATTTAAAATGTAATGAATAATAATTAGAAATAAATCTGTACAGTTATCGAATAATTTGGTAACTATGTACAATCTAAAACATGGAGAAATATACTTTTCATTTACTGTAGGTTGTAAAGTAACCCTGCATAAATCCATCATCGCTCAATTTTTTAAATATGTTTTTCTCATCTGTTGCTACAAATTGTTTGTTCTGGTTATTTGTGTGCTAACGTGATAGCAAATTCTGCTCCATAACACAGGCCAACAGCACCCTCTACAGTCACGGAGCTGAACTCCTTGAACAGCAGTAACACTTTCATTATTTACCATTGTTGGTACCATATTGTAGATTCCCAGCACTCAGATTCTCCTTTTAAGACTGCACTGAAGGAGCACAAATAAGTCAGTCTACAGCAGCAGTACAATACATGCCAGCAATAGCCAGACTGGCAACAGTTTAAAAGTTGTAGAGTAGGAGAAAACTATACAAAACAGCCTTGCGTCTAATAAAGGCTATTGTGACAACAAACATTTACAGAGAAAGAGAAGCCCAAAATGAGAAAAATAATAAAATTCTTTACAATTTGAGCTACAATCCATATGCATCAAATCAGTAGAAAAAATGTAAGTATAATACTAGATTAATATGTGAATGTAAGTAGCTTTATTTAAATCAACATCATGACACAAAAGCATCATTATGTACAGTAGAGAAGATTTACAGCACATCTTTTGCGAGGTAAAAAAATTAAATGCATCAAAATGAAGTAAAGCCACTTCACAAGGCCATGTCAGATCATTCCGAAATAACCATTTGATATCACTACAAGAGGTAAAGGATAATTTAATTTGAACCTGGTTATCATTTAGAAATTGAATGGTTCGATATAAATACTGATTTTTTTTATTCATTCATGTGATGCAGGCATCACGGGCCAGGCCAGCATTTGTTGCCCATCCCTAATTGCCCTTGAGAAGGTGGTGGTGAGCTGCCTTCTTGAACAGCTACAGTCCTTGAGGTGTAGGTACACCAACAGTGCCGTTAGGAAGGGAGTTCCAGGATTTTGACCCAGCGACAGTGAAGGAACAGCGATATAGTTCCAAGTCAGCATGGTGTGTGGCTTGGAGGGGAACTTGCAGGTTGTGGTGTTCCCATGCCTCTTCTGCCCTTGTCCTTCTAGATGGTAGAGGTCACGGGTTTGGAAGGTGCTGACGAAGGAACCTTGGTGAGTTGCTGCAATGCATCTTGTAGACGGCACACACTGCTGCTATTGTGCATTGGTGGTGAAAGCAGTGAATGTTGAAGGTGGTGGATGGGGTGCCAATCAAGCAGACTGCTTTGTCCTGAATGGTGTTGAGCATCTTGAGTGTTGTTGGAGCTGCACCCATCCAGGCAAGTGGAGAGAATTACATCACACTCCTGACTTGTGCCTTGTAGATGGTGGAAAGGCATTGGGGAGACAGGAGGTGAGCTACACACCACAGAAATCCGAGCCTCTGACCTGCTCTTGTAGCCATGGTATTTATGTGGCTGGTCCAGGTCAGTTTCTGGTCAATGGTAACCTCAGAATGTTGAGAATGGGGGATTCAGCAATGATAATGCCATTGAACATTAAGGGAGATAGTTAGATTCTCTCTTGTTTGAGATGATCATTGCCTGGAACTTGTGTGGCGCGAATGTTACTTGCCACTTATCTGCCCAAGCCTGGATGTTGTCCAGGTCTTGCTGCATTTCTACACAGACTGCTTCAGTATCTGAAGCATCGCGAATGGTGCTGAACATTGTGCAATCATCAGCGAACATCCCTACTTTTGACCTTATGATGGAGAGAAGGTCATTGATGAAGCAGCTGAAGATGGTTGGGCCTAGGACACTACCCTGAGAAACTCCTGCAGTGATGTCCTGGGTCTGAGATGATTGACCTCCAACAACCACAACCATCTTCCTTTGTGATAGGTATGATCCCAACCAGCAGATATTTTTCTCCCTGACTCCAGTTTTGCTAGGGCTCCTTGATGCCATACTCGATCAAATGCTGCCTTGATGTCAAGGGCAGTCACTCTCACCTCACCTCTGAAGTTCAGATCTTTTGTCCATGTTTGAACCAAGGCTGTATTGAGGTCAGGAGCTGATTGTCCCTGGCAGAACCCAAACTGAACATCACTGAACAGGTTATTGCTGAACAAGTGCCGACCCCTTCCATCACTTTGCTCATGATTGAGAGTAGACTGATAGGGCAGTAACTGAACAGGTTGGACCTGTCCTGCTTTTTGTGGACAGGACATACCTGGGCAATTTTCCACATTGCCGGGTAGATGCCAGTGTTTTGGCTGTACTGGAACAGCTTGGCTAGGGTTGCAGCTAGTCCTGGAGCACAAGTCTTCAGTACTATTGCCGAATGTTGTCAATGCCCACAGCCTTTGCAGTATCCAGTGCCTTCAGTCATTTCTTGATATCATGTGGAGTGAATCGGATTGGCTAAAGATTGGCATCTGTGATGCTGGGGACCTCAGGAGGAGGCTGAGATGGATCATCCACTTGGCACTTCTGGCTGAAGATTGTTGCAAATACTTCAGCCTTGTCTTTTGCACTGATGTGCTGAGTTCCCCTGTCATTGAGGATGGGGATATTTGTGGAGCCTCCTCCTCCTCCTCTTAGTTGTTTAATTGTCCATCACCATTCATGACTGGATGTGAGAGGACTGCAGAGCTTAGATCCGATCCGTTGGTTGTGCGATCACTTAACCATGTATATCGCATGCTGCTTCTGCTGTTCAACATGCAAGTAGTCCTGTCTTGTAGCTTCAGCAGGTTGGCATCTCACTTTTAGGTATGCCTGGTGCTGCTCCTGGCATGCCCTCATGCACTCTTCATTGAACCAGGGTTGGTCCCCCTTGCTTGAGGTAATGGTAGAGTGGGGGATATGCCAGGCCATGAGGTTACAGATTGTAGTTGAATACAATTCTGCTGCTGCTGATGGCCCAAAGTGCCTCATGAATGCCCAGTTTTGAGTTGCTAGATCTATTCGAAATCTATCCCATTTAGTTCAGTGTTAGAGCCATACAAGACAATGGTGGGTCTCCTCATTGTGAAGACAGGTCTTTGTCTCCATAAGGACTGTGCGGTGGTCATTCCTGCCAATATTGTCATGGACTGATGCATCTGTAGATTGGTGAAGACGAGGTCAAGTAGGTTTTTCCGTCTTGTTGGTTCCCTTACCACCTGCCGTAGACCCAGTCTAGCAGATATGTCATTTAGTACTCAGCCAGTAGTGTTGCTACCAAGCCACTCTTGATGATGGACATTGAAGTCTCCCACCCAGAGTACATTCTGTGCCCTTGCTACCCTTAGTGCTTCTTACAATTGGTATTCAACATGGAGAAGCACCGACCCATCAGCCGAGGAGGGGCGGTAGGCGGTAATCAGCAGGAGGTTTCCTTGCCCATGTTGACCTGATGCCATGAGACTTCATGGGGTCCGGAGTCAATGTTGAGGACTCTCAGGGCAACTGCCTCCTGACTGTATACCACTGTGCCGCCACCTCTGCTAGGTCTGTTATGCCGGTGGGACAGGACATACCCAGGAATGGTGATGGTGGTGTCTGGGACATTGTCTGCAAAGTATGATCCGTGAGTATGACGGAACAATGTCATGCTTTACTAAAATTAATCATTAACTCCAGGTTTGTGAAGGGGTTGAAAAATCATGGGGGTTATTTTGGCCAGGGGTGAAACAGGTGCAAAATGGGTGCTGTGCAAATAAGAAATACCTATTTGAAATCAGATTTAGCATACAATTGTTGTGCTAATTGAAGATTCTCACGATTTGAATGTTTTTGCAGGCACTAACCACAAACCTGCAGGTTTAGCTCTCAGGTGCTGATTAAATGCAATTTTTGTGGAGTAGTATATGTGGGTCTCTCGTTCCCAGTTCCAACTGAAGGAGTGGAAGACTCTGGTTGACACACAATAGGAGGTTTCAGGTTGGCTCAGGGACTGAAAGAGAGTGCACAGGTTTTCGGATGCAGCACTGAAGGTCCTTGTGGAGGTGGTCCAGAGGAGGCGAGATATCCTCAATTCAGAGGGGGAAAGGACTCCATGAATGCCTGTTATGAAGCACTTCCATTCTCCCTGGTGACTCCTATAAGGTGTCCAATAAGGTGGTGCAGCAGAGCACTTACTCTTTTTAGGTGACGTCCTCAAAGAATTTTCAGAATAAATGTTGCTTGAGTGTTGGTGAAGTCTTGACAATGTCCCAGAAAATCTCCTGATGTATTTCAGAGGTCTTCTTCACAGCCATAGCAGCAACAATCAAGAAATAGTGAGTATCCCTGTAAGTGACGCTTGAAATGAACATCAACGCCATGTTTACTTCCAAACAGCTGGTCCTTTTTGATAAAAGGTTAGTTGAAGTGTCAGCCACTAAAATTCCCTGCAGCCTCTTTAATGAATACTAGCAGGCATTTTAAGTGACAATCATTTGTTTAATAAGCCTCCAGGCAGCCGTACCTACCAGCGGCTTAACTCCTTTATCAAGATGTCATCTCTTGCACTCTTCTTCTTCTTCTTTTCTCCTTCTTCTTCTTCTTCTTTGGCCTCCTTATCTCAAGAGACAATGGGTTGGCGCCTGGAGGTGGTCAGTGGTTTGTGAAGCAGTGCCTGGAGTGGCTATAAAAGCCAATTCTAGAGTGACAGACTCTTCCACAGGTGCTGCAGATAAAATTGGCTGTCGGGGCTGTTACACAGTTGGCTCTCCCCTTGCGCTTCTGTCTTTTTTCCTGCCAACAGCTAAGTCTCTTCGACTCGCCACACTTTAGCCCCACCTTTATGGCTGCCCGCCAGCTCTGGCGATCACTGGCAACTGACTCCCACGACTTATGATCAATGTCACAGGACTTCATGTCGCGTTTGCAGACGTCTTTAAAGCGGAGACAAGGACGGCCGGTGGGTCTGATACCAGCGATGAGCTCGCTGTACAATGTGTCCTTGGGAATCCTGCCATCTTCCATGCGGCTCACATGGCCAAGCCATCTCAAGCGCCGCAGGCTCAGTAGGGTGTATATGCTGGGGATGTTGGCCGCCTTGAGGACTTCTGTGTTGGAGATACGGTCCTGCCACCTGATGCCAAGGATTCTCTGGAGGCAGCGAAGATGGAATGAATTGAGATGTCGCTCTTAGCTGACCTACGTTGTCCAGGCCTCGCTGCCGTAGAGCAAAGTACTGAGATCACAGGCTTGATACACTCGGACCTTTGTGTTCCGTATAAGTGTGCCATTTTCCCACACTCTCTTGGCCAGTCTGGACATAGCAGTGGAAGCCTTTCCCATGCGCTTGTTAAATTCTGCATCAAGAGACAGGTTACTCGTGATAGTTGAGACTAAGTAGGTGAACTCTTGAACCACTTCCAGAGCGTGGTCGCCGATATTGATGGATGGAGCATTTCTGACGTCCTGTCCCATGATGTTCGTTTTCTTGAGGCTGATGCTTAGGCCAAATTCGTTGCAGGCAGCCGCAATCCTCGCAGTCAATGAGTCTCTGCAGACACTCTTCAGTGTGAGATGTTAATGCAGCATCGTCAGCAAAGAGGAGTTCCCTGATGAGGACTTTCCTTACTTTGATCTTCGCTCTTAGATTGGCAAGGTTGAACAACCTGCCACCTGACCTTGTGTGGAGGAAAATTCTTTCTTCTGAAGACTTGAACGCATGTGAGAGCAGCAGGGAGAAGAAGATCCCAAACAGTGTAGGTGTGAGAACACAGCCCTGTTTCACGCCACTCAGGATAGGAAAGTGGTCTGATGAGGCACCGCTATGCTGAATTGTGCCTTTCATATTGTCATGGAATGAGGTGATGATACTTAGTAGCTTTGGTGGACATCCGATCTTTTCTAGTAGTCTGAAGAGACCACGTCTGCTGACGAGGTCAAAGGCTTCAGTGAGATCAATGAAGGCAAAGTAGAGGGGCATCTGTTGTTCACGGCATTTCTCCTGTAGCTGGCGAAAGGAGAACAGCATGTCAATGGTGGATCTCTCTGCTCGAAAGCCACACTGTGCCTCAGGGTAGACACGCTCAGCCAGCTTCTGGAGCCTGTTTAAAGTGACTCAAGCGAAGACTTTCCCCACTATGCTGAGCAGGGAGAGTCTACGGTAGTTGTTGCAGTCACCGCGGTCACCCTTGTTCTTATAGAGGGTGATGATATTGGCATCGCGCGTGTCCTGTGGTATTGCTCCCTCACCCCAGCACAGGCAAAGCAGTTCGTAGAGTGCTGAAAGTATAGCAGGCTTGGCACTCTTGATTATTTCAGGGGTAATGCTGTCCTTCCCAGGGGCTTTTCCACTGGCTAGAGAATCAATGACATCACTGAGTTCCGATTTTGTTGGTTGTACGTCCAGTTCATCCATGACTGGCAGAGACTGGGCTGCATTGAGGGCGGTCTCAGTGACAACATTTTCCCTGGAGTACAGTTCTAGGTAGTGCTCCACCCAGCGGTCCATTTGCTTGCGTTGGTCAGTGATTGTGTCCCCTGATTTAGATTTGAGAGGGGCGATCTTCTTGATGGTTGGCCCAAAAGCTCTCTTAATGCCATCATACATTCCTCTGATGTTTCCGGTGTCACAGGCCAGCTGAATACGACTGCATAGGTGTTTCCAGTAGTCATTTGCACAGCGCCTGGCTGTTCTTTGTGCAGTGCTTCTGGCTGCTTTAAGTGCTACTCGCTGGGGCTTTCTTGTAGTTCAGCAGTGCAATGCGCTTAGCGGCTATGACAGGTTCCTGCTCTTCAAAGTGAGATTGAAACCAGTCTGTATTCTGCTTCACACTCTTGCACTAAACACAGACTAAACCAGCATTTCAGGTTAAGGCTTCATCTTGGTCACCTCTTCATCTCTTGTACAAGATTATGAGGGGCATGGACAGGGTGGATAGGGAGCAGCTGTTCCCCTTTGTTGAAGGGTCAGTTACAAGGGGACACAAGTTTAAGGCGAGGGGCAGGAGGTTTAAGGGGGTTTTGAGCAAGAACTTTTTTACCCAGAGGGTGGTGACGGTCTGGAATGCACTGCCTGGGAGGTTGGTAGAGGCAGGTTGCCTCACATCCTTTAAAAAGTACCTGGATGAGCACTTGGCACGTCATAACATTCAAGGCTATGGGCCAAGTGCTGGCAAATGGGATTAGGTAGACAGGTCAGGTGTCTTTAATGCATCGGTGTAGACTCGATGGGCCGAAGGGCCTCTTCTGCACTGTATTATTCTGTGATTCTTAACACCTAAAGTATTCAGCAAAAATCCCCCACCACCATGTTCATTTGATGGTGATCTGTATGTTTTTTTGATTATCTGATCTATCAGTAAATTTAGCAAGGACTACATGGTTTAAAATGTATGTCATCCTTGTAACATGCAGTAACTAGATACAAGGATCACATTTAATGTTAGTCTCAAATAAGCATAAAATTGGTCATGTATTTTTTGCTTGAATTGGAACATGATATCCCGCAACTCGACAAGTAAAAATTAACTAGTATTTGAAAGGGAAAAGACTATTCAATATGTACTTTATCTCAGCTTAACTGTTTCCATTATACCTTCTATGTTCCATGGAGGCATATCAAGCCAATTATAGTGGGCTAGTATATATACTTACAAGTGGGAAACTCATGAGTATTACAGTCAAACAGTTATGCTCTTACAAAGGCTCAGCTGGTTAAGGCATTGAATAACTGAGCCATACAGACAAAAAACAGGTTTCAGATGTGATCTCTTGTCTGTGCTGATTTCAGCTGGAGTGCTTGTAAGAGTCCAGTTATTGGCCTCAGCATTCCCATGTTATGGAAAGTTTCTGCTTCTCATTTCTATCCAGTAGCCCTTCTGGAAGGACATGGGGATGGCTGTTGTGTAAGGATAGGATCATGTTTAGCTATGATGCCTGACAATGGTATTCATTAAGTTCAGTTATGAATAATGGAAGACGTCTGTAGAACCCTACTCCAACACCATATGAGAGATTAGAGGGGAAAAAATGGAACTATATTACAATGATTAAAAAAGTTAGCTCCCCTCAAGGTCTTGTGATTCGAAGCATAGCCTGCTGCAGTACCAAGCTATATAGACAGGAGAGCCCAGGTTTGTCCTTGGTATGTGTTTCATACGTAGGAACATAGGAATAGGAGTAGGCCATTCCGCGCATTTCATTTTAACCTCAGCATTTGGAAACTCAGTCAGCATTTGGTGAGAAAAATCTGTGCAAATCAGAATCCTGGGCTGAATTTTACCGGCCCCTCGACGCCGCGGGTTGCAGTGCGGGGGCCAGTAAAATTCTGCGGGGAGAGGCCCGCCTCAACCTGCGATATCGAGAAGGGCTCGCCACAAATTAACAGCAGCGGGGGGACCTCGGTGCAGCCACCCCTGCCGCACGGCGTTGGCACCCGAATTAGAATATGTTAAACAGTACTTACCTCTGCAGATTATGCAGCCCCCGCCTCTCTATGGACACTTCCTGATTTTACTTTGAACGGGCGGCTGTCACGTGCCATCCGGTTCACGATTAGAAAGGCCAGTGGGTCATCGAAGGCAGAAGGCTTCGCGACAGGAGGTAGGTTCTGTTTTTGGGGATCTTATTTGGCATTCTTAAAGGGAGGAGGGAAGAGGGGATTACAGGGGTCTCACTCTGCATACTGGAAGAGAGGAGGGAGATTGCAGGGGTCTCACTCTGCATACTGGAATGGAGGAGGGAGGGAGGGAGGAATCACAGGGGTCTCACTCTGCATACTGGATGGGAGGAGGGAGGGGGAGATTATAGGGGCCTCGCTCTGCATACTGGGAGGAAGGAGGGCGGGATTACAGGGGTCTCGCTCTGCATACTGGAAGGGAAGAGGAAGGAGATTACAGGGGTCTCGCTCTGCATATTGGAAGGGAGAAGGGAGGGAGGAATCACAGGGGTCTCACTCTGCATACTAGAAGGGAGGGGGTGATTACAGGGGTCTCACTCTGCATACTGGAAGGGAGGAGGGAGGGAGGAATCACAGGGGTCTCACTCTGCATACCTGAAGGGAGGAGGGAGGGAGGAATCACAGGGGTCTCACTCTGCATGCTGGAAGGGAGGAGGGGAGGATATTCAGGGGTCTTGCTCTGCACTCTGGGGGCAATCGATTCAGCTGGTAGGATCTTGATGCAGTCATGTTGTGCCACTCTGAGTGTTAGCCAAGATGGGCAACACCACATAGTTGATCCATGAAAGCAGCTGATGTACCCGTCAACACCAATCCCTGCCCTGTTAGGAACCTTGGAATACATGAAGGGTTCAACTATATTTATCACATGGAAATAGGTATGGCTCATCCTACATTGTGTGATCCCCTGCTCCTGAGGATCTGTATGCGCCAGAGGCAAAATCAACAGGTAGGTGTGATCAACACAGAAGCCCCTGGTCGTCAGCAGCAACCCCCAAGGGGAGCCCGCCATTATGATTGCCGTGCATCTACAGGCCCCACATGACATGCCATCGGATGTCAGAGCACCAGTGTCAGAGGCGATTGCGCATGTAGAGAGGGTGGTGACACGTCTCTGTGTCCAGCTCAAAGATGACCTGCAGCCCATGGGCTTTGATTGACGTCCTATGCCTTTGGTCCTCATAGTGGCAGCAGTTCTCAAGCTTGACTCCTATGCAGCTTTTCAGGGGTCCACCGGAGACCTTTGTGGGGTCACACAGTCAGCAGTACACCGCTGCATCAGGGAAGTCGCCAATGCTCTGCACCGGAGGACCAGTGAGTATGTCGGCTTCAGGACAGACTCTCACAGCCAAGCCCAGTGGGCTATCGGTTTCGGCACCATTGCCGGAGAACCATAGGTTGTAATGTTCATAGACTGCACCCATGTGGCCATCAGGCCTCCCGCAGGCTATCAGCTGCAGACGTCACCATTAAAGGAATCCTCTCAATCTAGGTGAAGCTGGTATGTGATCACTGGTGTAATATTTCTAGTTGGCAATGCAGCTAGAATATGAACATATATTCCTGTTTTTTTAACAAAGATCGTATATTGCAATTACATGTATTTTCACATAACAGTTAGCAGAGAAATGAATACAGATTCCAAATGCATATTAGTCTGTGGCTTTTCACACTCAGATGATTAGATGCTCATAGTAGGTAATTATTCTTCAATTATGGTTTTATTTCTGTTGTGTATTTGCCTTTTAAGATACATTCAAGTTTCACGTCCTGGAATGTACAAAATTAATATTATTCACCCAGGTGTGGCATGCCTACAAGAAAGAATGTTACACTTGAGTGGAAGAAGAGGATCGCAAATTCACAGGACACGGGGAAAAACAGGGTAAGTATGTGGCAGCAAAGCAGAAAGTGCTCGGGTAACTCAGCAAGTCAGGCAGCATCTGTGGAGAGAGAAGCAGAGTTAATTTTAGGTCTGTGAACTTGGTCAGGTTAACTCTGCTTCTCTCTCCACAGATGCTGCCTGATCTACTGAGTTTCTCCAGCACTTTCTGCTATGCTGCCTGATTGACAACAGCCCCACTCTTCAGCAGTCAGGTAAGTATTCTTTGACAATAATATAAAAGCAAAATACTGCGGATGCTGGAAATCTGAAACAAAAACAAGAAATGCTGGATTCACTCAGCAGGTCTGGCAGCATCTGTGGAAAGAGAAGCAGAGTTAACGTTTCGGGTCAGTGACCCTTCTTCGGAACTGACAAATATTAGAAAAGTCACAGATTATAAACAAGTGAGGTGGGGGTTGGGCAAGACATAACAAAGGAGAAGGTGCAGATTGGACCTGGCCACATAGCTGACCAAAAGGTCACGGAGCAAAGGCAAACAATATGTTAATGGTGTGTTGAAAGACAAAGCATTAGTACAGATTAGGTGTGAATATACTGAATATTGAACATCAGCAAGTGCAAACCTGGAGAAAAACAACCTGAAAAAAACAGTGGGTAAGCAAACTGAACAAACTAAGATGAAATGAAATAAATGCAAAAAAAGATTGTAAAAAATGTAAAAAGGAATGCAAAAAAAAGGAAGAAAAAATAACTAAAAATGACTGAAAATGAAAGTAAAGTGGGGGGCTGTCATGCTCTGAAATTATTGAACTCAATGTTCAGTCCGGCAGGCTGTAGTGTGCCTAATCGGTAGATGAGATGCTGTTCCTCGAGCTTGCGTTGATGTTCACTGGAACACTGCAGCAATCCCAGGACAGAGATGTGAGCATGAGAGCAAAGAAAGTATTCTTTGACAACTGGGGCACTTTAAATAAGGCCCCAGCAACTACTGCAAAGCTGTCAAATTGTCTCTCACTGCGCCGGATGTCCCGCCAGTCACTACGTAATATAGCTCGGTGCAGTGATGCTATTGAGCCACCACGCGAAATATCGCGGGGGCTCTGTGGCGGCTGCTAAATGCGGGCACCCCGCCGAGTTTAAAGGGTGCCGCCACGTAGCACGGCGCCCGAATAAAATTCAGCGCCCTATCTCATTAATGCTGCTCTTACATGAGCCCTGCTGCTAATCATCAAATAAGATCAGCCATTTAGGACTGAGATAAGGAGAAATTCACTCAGAGGGTTGTGAATCTTTGGAATTCCCCACCCCAGTGGGGTATGATGCTCAGTCATTGAGTATTGTTCTTGACTGTGATTGATAGATTTTCGGGTACTCAGGGTATCAAGGGATATGGGGTGTTATGACCAGGTGAGAAAAAGGTCTAGGGTTCCCTTTCAGCCTTCACCTGGTCTTACCATAACAGGGTCTAATTATAAACACACTGTGTTTTTAGCTGTCCCTTGGTGAATCCTTGTTCATCACTTTCCAATTATAAGGCAAAGAAACCAGCACAAACAGGCTTTCTTAGGTTTAAAGAAGAAAAAGTTGAAATTTATTAAACTTGAACTTAAACTCTAATTCGGTTGACGCCTACGGATACACGACGCGTCCACGCTAGCATGCATACGCAATACGCACATGCAAATAGAGACAGAAAAGAGCAGAAGAAAAAATAAAGTGGAAAAGTTTGAGGCAATATCTGAAGAGTTGTTGTTACAATTCTTCAAGCTCACTGTAGAGTCTTGATTGTAGGTAGATCTTGCTTTTCATTGGAGACCAATAATCTTCTTAAACCTTGTTTGCTGTAGGAGACTTTTCTCTCTTGGGGTTCATGTGTCTTCAGTGGATTCAGAGGCCAGTGAGAAAGAGATGGGAGCAGACAGGAGAGATCCTCTCAGTTCAGGAGCAAACAGACACTCTGAGTTCAAACTCTCTGTGGCCAGTTCAAAAGGAAACCCTGGAACAGCCAGGTAGTCATGTGACCAGCTGGTCTAACCAGTGTTGGCCCTTGTGGATTGTATCCTCATTAGCAGGCCCTTGAAATTACTTCCTCACCTTCGATGTCTGTTAGTATGTGAATATTTTTTTTCCAGCCATGGCTGATCTGTTTAACAAGTCATTTCCTCACTCCAACAACAGTTAAAAATCAATGTTCATGACAAAATTGATGTGCCTCATTCTTGGCAGGTGGGGGCCTATCATGACTCCTCCACACCCAGTGGAATGAAATGCGATTTGTGAAAAGGCGAATCTCATCAAAAGGGACTAGAGAAAATATAAGATACAGAAAAAAAAACATGCATTTCTCTCATTCATTCCCATTCATTCATAAACCCTAAAACTTATTAAAGTTGCCCCATTTGGCATCCCAATAAACATGTTGTTCTTTGGGGAAGTTTTTCTTCAGTTTACCTATTTCCATGTCTGCCTAGGGTCTTTGAGATGGTTAGGTTTAATTAGCCCTGAGTTGGAATTTTTATTTTCAGGAGAGTCAGTAGGGCCGGGTCTATCCTGATCTCTCTTTCAGTGCTTTGCTGAGTCATGCAAAGGCTTTTGAATTCAGAGGATGGGTGGTTCACTTTTTTTCTGACTGTGGGGGAGGATTCTTTGCTAAACTCCCCTTTATTCTAGAGGACACTCCTGCCTGCAGGTATTTGTGCAGGCTCTACTGCACTCTTCAGTGGCACTTTGACTAGGTGAGCCTTCATCTTCACAGTTTCTCTCCCCCCTAGAGGTCTTTCTTTGTCTCTGCAGGTTCATGTAAATGCTGTTAGCAACTCTGTTGAGGCGCTTCTAGTGTCTGCATTTACGTAGGAGGATGTGCGGTCTAACTTTTCACATTTTTCGGGGTTGGCTGACGGACAGAAGGGGTTTTCATCTGGGATTTTCCCAAACTTCCTTTAACCTGCCTCTTGGTAACTTTTTCCCCCTCCCTGTCTAACCTTTTGCCAGCCTTGTGCCTGCCTATCTCTTTTTGTTCTCAGAGGGGATCCCTTACAGTTTACCAGCCCTCTGCTGGAGGGTCCTCCTAACACCAGTACAGGACTTAGGGATGCAGGTTTTACTTTAAGTTGGTGTTTCCCATCAACCTGGCACATGTGGCAACTCCTGCAGTAAGTACTCCACCACATCTTTGTCGAGTTTTGGCCAGTCAAACTGCTGTCTTATGCAGGCTTTGGTCTTTTGTATACTGGCATTTACAGCCACTATAGACTCGTGGGCCCTTCTTAATATTTCTGTCCGGTACCTCTGTGGCACCACTAATTGGTGAACTACTGTCCACTCCTTGCTCTCAGGTCTGTGAGGAGAACTCCATTTCCTCATCAGTAACTCATTCTTTAAATACTAGCAATCAGGGACTCCCTCTGCTTCCCTTCCGACTGGGCAGTCTGTGCTAACTCTCGCAATACTGGGTCGGCTCGCTGAGCCTCAGCTAAGGAAAATCCATTGAAATCATTCCCTGGGTCTCCTAACTTTCCAAAGAAAGTCTCAGAAAGACAGACCTGGTCATCTGCCTGCAGTGCCAATACAGTCTCCTCTGGGGCAGCTGGTTTGATCATGGCCTGATCCACTACACATTTAGGGAAACTGCAGGGGTCCGTCGCCTGTCACTGCCCTGTCTCTCTGACCTCCTGTGGTCTTTGTTTCACTACTGTGGGGGCTACCACCTTCACCCCCGCCAGATCATTACCTAGGAGCAGGTCAACCCCGTCCACAGGCAAACTAGGGACAATCCCTAGGGTCACCGGTCCTGAAACTAAGCCGCACTCCATGTGCACCCGGTGTACAGGTACATGCATACACTGCCCTCCAATACCATTCACCACCATTCTGGTCTTCACTGCACTCTCTGGGGGGAAAAGTCAGGCCTTTGGCCCCTGTGTCCCTGAGAATTACTATGGGCATTCCTGTCCCTTATTCTCCCTTCAGACACAAAACCCTGATAACCATCAGGAATCCTAGTAAATTTTCCTGCACTTGCAGCCGTAAGCTTCCTGGATTTCACTCTTACAACAGCTTGTTCTGCTGTGCTTTCCATCAGGCTCTCTTCTTCACTGAGCATGTGTGCCCTGATTAACCCTACTGGTTTTCCTTTAGTTTCCAGCAGTCAGCTTTTAAATGCCTCGTTTTATTACAATGGAAGCACACAGGTCTCCAGGTCTCACTCTTGCTCACAGCACCTTCCTTTTTGGCTAGAAGTGGGCCCCCTGTGTCTCCTGCTTTCCTTTCTCTCCCAGGACTGCTTGGGCTCCTATCACCTTCCCACCCTTTGTCCCTTTTGGATTTGTGGGGGTGACTAGGAAAGGTTCTCCTCTGGGAAACCGACGTATAAATTAAAGCAAACTCATCAGCTAGAACAGCCGCTTGCCGGGCTCTCTGAACCCACTGCTCCTCTACATGGGTTTTTATGAAGAGTGGGAGAGAGTGTTTAAATTTCTCTAACAGAATTACTTCTCTGAGATTCTCACAGCTGAGCTGTACTTTAAGAGCCCTCAGCCACTGGTCAAAAGCCAGCTGTTTACTTCTTTCAAACTCCAGATAAGTTTGATTAGCTTGCTTCTTGAGGGTTCTAAATTTTTGGCGATATGCTTTGTGTACTAATTCATATGCCCCAAGGATAGCATTTTTGGTCAGTTCATAATTTGATGAACTCTCATCTGGCAACAAGGAATAAACCTCATGAGCTTTTTCAGATAGCTTGCTTAGTAGTAAAACAGGCCAGGTCTCAACTGGCCATTTTAGCTGCCTTGCCAGTTTCTCAAAGACACAAAGAAGACTTCTACATCTTCCTCATTAAATTTTGGAATTAATTGAGCTAGTTTTAACAATTCTGTACCCAGCCCTGAATTATGCTCCTCCATATTGGCCTGCTTTCACTGGGGTTTCTCTGTCGCCTCCTAGTTAACTCAAGCCACTTCAGCTCTCTTTCTTCGCATTCTTTCTCTTTCTCTCTCCTCTCATGCTTTCTCTCTCTCCTCTCTGTCTTTTTCTTCACTTTCCTTCTGGAAGGCTCTTTCTTTCTCCCTCTCCTGCCTCGCTCTCTCTTTTTCCTGTCTCTCCCTTTCTCTGTCTTCTAATTCAAGTTTCCTCTGTTCCAATTGTATCTTTGCTAGCAGTACCTTATCTGGGTCTACTTCTAACACTGCTTCTGCTTCTTCAGATTCAAGGGAAAAATGGTTGGCCACTAGCCTTCGGAGTTCCTAGCCTTGCCACGTTCAGCGATACCACACTGCTCAACCATTTTCCTCAACTCCTTCCTAGACAGGGCTTTTAACTTATCCCAAGTTACTTCACCCTGGCTTGGAGAGCTACTAGCTTCAGTTGCAGACATGTTAGTATTCAATCACACACAACCACAAGAAAACCTGTATTGAAATCTGGCTCTATTTTGATTGGGAACAATTTGGCTTCTCACTTCCAATTTCTCTTGTTTGTCTGTGGGTCAATTCCGGACGCTAGCACCCAAATTTCTTTTACAACCCGGTGAGAAAGAGGTCCAGGGTTCCCTTTCAGCCTTCACCTGGTCTTACCGTAACAGGGTTTAATGTTTAAACACACCATGTTTTTATCTCCCCCTTGGTGAATCCTTGTTCACCACTTTCCAATTATAAGGCAAAGAAACCAGCACAAACAGGCTTTCTTAGGTCTAAAGAAGAAAGGTTGAAATTTATTAAACTTGAACTTAAACTCTAATTCGGTTGATGCCTTTGGATGCATGACGTGCCCACGCTAGCATGCATACATGATACACACACGCAAATAGAGAAAAGGGCAGAAGAAAAAATAAAGTGGAAAAGTTTGAGGCAATATCTGAAGTGTTGTGGTTACAGTTCTTCAAGCTCACTGTAGAGTCCTTGATTGTAGGTAGATCTTGCTTTTTGTTGGGGCCACGTTTTCTTCTTAAACCTAGTTCGCTGTAGGAGACTTTTCTCTCTTGGGGTTCATGTGTCTTCAGTGGATTCAGAGGCCTGTGAGAAAGAGATGGAAGCAGACAGGAGAGATCCTCTCCATTCAGGAGCAAACAGACACTCTGAGTGCAAACTTTCTGTGGCCAGTTCAAAAGAAAACCCTGGAACAGCCAGGTAGTCATGTGACCAGCTGGTCTAACCAGTGTTGGCCCTTGTGGATTGTATCCTCCTTTGCAGGCCCTTGAAATCACTTCCTCACCTTCGATGTCTGTTAGTATGTGAATATTTTTTTTCCAGCCATGGCTGATCTGTTTAACAAGTCATTTCCTCACTCCAACAAGTTAAAAATCAATGTTCATGACAAAGTTGATGTGCCTCATTCTTGGCAGGTGGGGGGCCTCACATGACAGCGGATATGGTGGGAAGATGGCGTTGATGTAGAAGTTTAGCCATGATCTTATTGATTGGCACAGAAGGCTTGAGGGGCCACATGACCTACTCCTGCTCCTATTTCTTATATAATGTTCTAATCTTATAAAGGTTTAGCATAGCTTCCTTGCTTTTGTATTGTATTCCTCTGCCTTCTCAATTTGTCCTGCCTCCTTCCAAGATTTGTATATAAATATATATATCTGGAGGTCTCCCTGTTCCTGCACTCCCTTTAAAACTGTACCATTCATATGGCATCTCCTCACTCTTCCGACTGAAATGTATCATTTCACAGTTCTCTGCATTAAATTGCACCTGCCATGTGTCTGCCCACTGCACCAGTCTATCTATGTCCTCCTTAAGTCAGTTACTATCCTCCATATTGTTACTACTTTTCCAAATTTTGGATCTATTGTATCAAATTTTGCCCTATATACCCAAGACCAGATCATTAATATACATGAAAAAAAGGAGTGATCCTAATATTGACCCACTATATACCTCCCACCAGTCCGAAAATTAACTGTTCATCACTACCCAGTGCTTTCTGTCCCTTAGTCCATTTTGTATCCATGCTGCCACTATCTCTTCAATTTCGAAAGTCAATATACATAACATCAAATGCACTACCCTCATCAACCCTCTCTATTACTTCATCAAAGAACTCAATCAAGTTAGTTATACAAGATTTGTCTTTAACAAATCTGTACTGACTTTCATTTATTAACCCATACTTTTCCAAATACCAATTTTTGTCCAGGACTCAGCTTTCCCAAATACCTTGCAGCCAGCATTATTAAGTTCCCAATCCTCCCCTTCTGTGAGCCAGTTCTCTGTTATTTGCCAATCTATCATAGTCTTGTGCGGCAACTTGTGCCTGCAGATCACCAGCCTTATTTACCATGCTCCATGCATTTATGTCGATGCACTCCAAACCCATCTCAGACTGCCTTGCATTGGCCCCTGTCTGATCTCTCATATTTATGAATATTCTTTACTCAAGTGTTGTCTCTCCTAGTCCTCTGTGCAGCTTGTTTCTCTACTGTAATATTTCATCATTTAAACCCACAGTATTAGTTAACCTTCCCACAAGGATGCTGATCCCAGTTCTGACAAAGGGTCGCAGACCTGAAACATTAACTCTGTTTCTCTATACACAGATGCTGCCAGACCTGCTGAGTATTTCCGGCACTTCCTGTTCTCATTTAAGAGTTCCAGCATCCGCAGTATTTTGCTCTTATCTGATCCCAGTTCTGCTGAGTCCACCTTGAACAGATCCCTCCTGTCCCAGAACTGGTTGCAATGATCCAGGAACCTGAAGCCTTCCCTCCTGCATCATTTTCTCAGCCATGTGTTAATCTGTTTCATCATACTCTTCTTTTTGCTCACTAGCATGTGGCAGCAGGAGTAATCCAGAGATTACTACCTTTGAGTTCCTGCTTTTTAACTTCCACCCTAGCTCCTGAAACTCTAACTGCAGGACCTCAACCCTTTTCCTTCCTAATCTAAAGGATCCCATCCATGACAGACTACAATTAGGAATTCTTATGAGAACAGCAGTTTCTATCTACAGGATACAGTAGCTGGAATCCATTTCATTAGCAATAGCACACAGGACAGAGCTGTGCTAAGTGTAGAGTGAAGAGTATAAATGGGAGGAATGAAGATGAAAGTGAAGCCATAAAATGGATAGCAATGAGAGAAAGAAGTGTGGAAATCATAGAATCACAGGGGGGAATTTTAACCCCAAAAAAGACTACCTGTTTGAATCTGGAGGGAGATGAAGAAGAGTATGTCATTGAAAAAAGTTGGACAGAGAGAAGACTGCCAAGTTGAATTAAGCAAGAAGAGGGAGAAAATTGCCTGTTAAAGATGACAAGGTTTGGAGGAAGAGACTGTGAAAGGCTAGGTGCTGGGTGGAGTATGGTCCCTGCAAACTAGGGTGGAAAAGTTGGATGTAAGAGAATGAGTGTTGAGGTAATTGCCTGTTAAAGATGACAAGGTTTGGAGGAAGAGACTGTGAAAGGCTAGGTGCTGGGTGGAGTATGGTCCCTGCAAACTAGGGTGGACAAGTTGGATGTAAGAGAATGAGTGTTGAGGTAATGGCTTGGTTAGTCTGTTGAAAATCCAAATGTTTCCTTTTTAGATTAAAGATCTATCAATTTTTAAGTATAAAAGTGCTTAAAATTAATCAAAATGCATTATTTTAATGCAAACATTCAAAATTTTCTGGAACAGCATTCCTCAGCATACACTTCCCAAGAATGTACAACCAACTTTGTCCCACCAACATTTGAATTTGCCACTTAAGATTTTTACGAACTTATGTTTATTTGGTCTGATACAAGAGGAGGAATGTTGCATGAATCTACATTAAGTTACAAAACCGCTATAACTACCTGTTTTCACATGTCTTAGGCTTATATTATTAGGGTCATCCATAAATTGTCAGCTTGTTTGTAGCCCATCAGATTTTTTTGAAGCTGTTGGTTAATTTTTGCCAGTTTTCTAGGTGGGCATATACGCCGATCTCAACGAGGCGTAGTGATATTGTCACTGGACTAGAAACCCAGAGACCTAGGGTATTGTTCTGGGGACATGGGTTCAAATCCCACCACAGCAGAAGGTGGAATTTGAATTCAATTAATAAATCTGGAATTAAAAGATAGTCTAATGATGGCCATGAAACCATTGTCGATTGTTGTAAAAACCCATCTGCTTCACTGATGTCCTTTAGGGAAGGAAATCTGCTGTCCTTACCTGGTCTGACCTACATGTGACTCCAGACCCACAGCAATGTGGTTAACTCTTACATGCCCTCTGAAATGGTCCAGCAAACCATTCAGTTGTATCTAACCGCTATGAAGTCAATAAAAAGGAATGAAACCGATGGACCACCCGGCATTGACCAAGGCACCGGAAACGACAATGGCAAACCCAGCCCTGTTGACCCTGCAAAGTCCACCTTACTAACATCTGGGGCCTTGTGCCAAAGCTGGGAGAGCTGTCCCACAGACTAGTCAAGCAACAGCCTGAGATGGTCATACTCACGGAATCATACCTTACAGACAATGTCCCAGACACCACCATCACCATCCCCGGGCATGTCCTGTCCCACTGGCAGGACAGACCCAGCAGAGATGGCGGGACAGTGGTATACAGTAGGGAGGGAGTTGCCCTGGGAGTCCTCAACATCGACACTGGACCCCATGAAGTCTCATAGCATCAGGTCAAACATGGGCAAGGAAACTTCCTGCTGATTACCACCTACCGCCCTCCCTCAGCTAATGAGTCAGTACTCCTCCATGTTGAACACCACTTAGAGGAAGCACTGAGGGTGGCAAGGGCACAGAATGTACTCTGGGTGTGGGACTTCAATACCCATTACCAAGAGTGGCTCGGTAGCACCACTACTGACCGAGCTGGCTGGGTCCTAAAGGACATAGCGGCTAGACTGGGTCTGCGACAGGTGATGAGTGAACCAACAAGAGGGAAAAACATACTTCTCCTCGTCCTCACCAATCTGCCTACCGCAGATGCATCTGTCCATGACAGTATTGGTAGGAGAGACCACAGGACAGTCCTTGTGGAGATGAAGTCCTGCCTTCACATTGAGGATACCGTCCTTCGTGTTGTGTGGCACTATCACCGTGCCAAATGGGATAGATGTCGAACTGATCTAGCAATGCAAAACTGGGCATCCATGAGGCGCTGTGGGCCATCAGCAGCAGCAGAATTGTACCACCACAATCTGTAACCTCATGGCCCGGCATATCCCCCACTCTACCATTACCATCAAGTCAGGAGACCAACCCTGGTTCAATGAAGAGTGCAGGAGGGCATGCCAGGAGCAGCATTAGGCATACCTCAAAATGGGGTATCAACCTGGTGAAGCTACAACAGAGGACTACTTGCATGCCAAATTGCATAAGCTATCCCATAACCAACGGATCAATTCTAAGTTCTGCAGTCCTGCCACATCCAGCCGTGAATGGTGGTGGACAATTAAACAACTAACTGAAGGAGGTGGCTCCACAAATATCCCCATCCTCAATGATGGAGGAGCCCAACACATCAGTGTGAAGAATAAGGCAGAAGCATTTGCAACAATCTTCAGCCAGAAGTGCCGAGTTGATGATCCATCTTGGCCTCCTCCTGACGTCCCCAGCATCACAGATGCAAGACTTCAGCCAATTCGATTCACCCCACGTGATATCAAGAAACAACTGAAGACACTCGATACTGCAAAGGCTATGGGTCCTGACAATATTCAGGTAATAGTCCTGAAGACCTGTACTCCAGAACTTGCCGCGCCCCTGGCCAAGCTGTTCCAGTGCAGCTACAACACTGGCATCTACCCGGCAATGTGGAAAATTGCCCAGGTATGTCCTGTACACAAAAAGCAGGACAAGTCCAACCCGGCCAATTACCACCCCATCAGTCTACTCTCAATCATCGATAAAGTGATGAAAGGTGTCATCAACAGTGCCATCAAGCGGCACTTGCTTAGCAATAACCTGCTCAGTGACGCTCAGTTTGGGTTTCACCAGGGACACTCAGCTCCTGACCTCATTACAGTCTTGGTTCAAACATGGACAAAAGAGCTGAACTCGAGGTGAGGTGAAAGTGACTGCCCTTGACATCAAGGCAGCATTTGACTGAGTATGGCATCAAGGAGCCCCAGCAAAACTGGAGTCAATGGGAATCAGGGGGAAAACTCTCCGCTGATTGGAGTCATACCTAACGCAAAGGAAGATGGTTGTGGTTGTTGTGAGGTCAATCATCTGAGCTCCAGGTCATCACTGTAGGAGTTTCCTCAGGATAGTGTCCTAGGCCCAACCATCTTCAGCTGCTTCATCAATGCCCTTCCTTCAATCATAAGGTCAGAAGTGGGGATGTTTGCTGATGATTGCACAATGTTCAGCACCATTCGTGACTCCTCAGATACTGAAGCAGTCCGTGTAGAAATGCAGCAAGACCTGGACAATATCCAGGCTTGGGCTGTTAAGTGGCAAGTAACATTCACACCACACAAGTGCCATCTCCACCAAGAGAGAATCTAACCATCTCCCCTTGATATTCAATGGCATTACCATCGCTGAATCCCACACTATCAACATCCTAGGAACTACCATTGACCAGACACTGAACTGGAGTAGCCATATAAATACCATGGCTACAAGAGCAGGTCAGAGGCTAGGACTCCTGTGGCGAGTAACTCATCTCCTGACTCCCCAAAGCCTGTCCACCATCTACAAGGCACAAGTCAGGAGTGTGATGGAATAGTCTCCACTTGCCTGGATGGGTGCAGCTCCAACAACACTCAAGAAGCTCGACACCATCCAGGACAAAGCAGCCTGCTTGATTGGCACCCCATCTACAAACATTCACTCCCTACACCACCAATGCACAGTGGCAGCAGTGTGTACCATCTATCCGCAGCCTCACAGCTCCAGCGACCCGGGTTCAATTCTGGGTACTGCCTGTGTGGAGTTGGCAAGTTCTCCCTGTGTCTGCGTGGGTTTTCTCCAGGTGCTCCGGTTTCCTCCCACATGCCAAAGACTTGCAGGTTGATAGGTAAATTGGCCAGTAGCAATTGCCCCTAGTATAGGTAGGTGGTAGGGAAATATAGGGATAGGTGGGGATGTGGTAGGAATATGGAATTAGTGTAGGATTAGTATAAATGGGTGGTTGATGGTCGACACAGACTCGGTGGGCCGAAGGGCCTGTTTCAGTGCTGTATCTCTAAACTAAACTAAACTCTAAACTAAGATGCATTGAGGCAACGCACCAAGGCTCCTTAGACAGCACCTTCCAAACCCGCGACCTCTACCAACTAGAAGGACAAGGGCAGCAGATGCATGGGAACACCACCGCCTGCAAGTTCCCCTCCAAGTCACACACCATCCTGACTTGGAACTATATCGCAGTTCCTTCACTGTCGCTGGGTCAAAATCCTGGAGCTCCTTTCCTAACAGCACTGTGGGTGTACCTACCCCACATGGATTGCAACGGTTCAAGAAGGCAGCTCACCACCACCTTCTCAAGGGCAATTAGGGATGGGTAATAAATGCTGGCCTAGCCAGCAATGCCCACATCCCATGAATGAATAAAAAAAAACTAAGTAGCAGTGCCAGGCTATGCAAAAGAAAATTAAGCCAGGAATCCTGCTCTTGGCTGTTACCTAGTGACTTCCTCTGGAAAGTGTGCATTTATGGACCTTAGATGAGGACAAAACTGAAAATTGCCACAATAATCCCTACGGTTAAGTAGTTTGCTGGCATGCATTGTCTAGGAAAGGCTGAGATATGAAGAATGCCCACTACAGTGCTGACAGCAACAATGCAATTGTGCCGCAGCAAAAGTGCGTGCTGAAGGGAAGAAACTATTTTTATAAATCAGTGTAGTTTATTTGCTTTTCTAATTTTGGGACCGATTCATATATCCATTCTAAATCACAGTTTAATGTACATCCCAAATTTACATTGTACTGTCAAATTTAGCAGGATCATTATTGTACAATTCTATGCACTAATTGAAATACTGTATCAAGAATATAATGTAATTTTCATTATATTCAGTTCAATAATTAATGAGTGGCTTGTGTCTGGAGACTCAGCATTAAAACACACAAGGTATTGTTTCAGGAGGATGTCAGCCTTTATGTGTCTTGGAGAATGGAGGATCAGGCCCATATTGTACGTGTGTTTTCACACAACTACAGTGGAGGGCACTTGCTAATGTTTAAAGATCAAAAGGGCATACCAGGAACTGTCAATGGTGGCAAAATGATACTCAACTGAACCCCATGTGCTCCTGACCCTTTTGGAATATAGAAAAAACATAGCTCGGTAGAAGTTTTCAAACTACAGTTCTTGTAACAGAAAAATTAAACTGGAAATGAACAATGGAAAATATGTTGATGCTTGTCAACTGTAGAAAGGAAATCCTGAGCTTAAAAGCTAAATGTCATTTTTTTGGCTGTGTGCTGCTTAACACAGAGCGACTTCTATGTCACAAAGACTAGACTTGGAAAAATTTTATCAGTTTTCAACATTCCTACATTTTTGTAATTACTGATATATTTTGGTCTTAAAATAGGCATTGTATTTATTTAACTGGGGAGCTCCTTAAGTTTCAGTATTATGTTTAAAAAGAGCTTTTGGGTGCATCAGGCTTTTAACAAATTATGATTGAAATATTGATATGGTGCAAAACTACTACAAGGATGATAAAATAGAGTGCAAAAATAATAAAAAAGTATGAATCTGTTTTTCATAACAGTAATTCTAGAAATTTTATGAAGAAACAAATGCTTTAAGTAACCTGTGAATATTAAGTAGTACATTTTCATTGCATGTACGACAGTACTCTGGGGAGGTTACAAATTCTGTTATGAGAAAAACAACATAAAACAGTGACACACATTCAATTTACAATAATGTTCCCTTTGTCAACCATCACCAATACCTTTTAAAAAAATATCTCTGTCACCAATGCTACCCTAACAGATAATGAATGCACTATAAGTCGGTTTGGAAGGACTGATTGTTTCTTCATCTATACTGCCGCTGCTGGGCCTCCATGATACAGTGTGACAAAAGCTCTCAAAAGGTTATGAAATGGCGGATTGTGCTGAAAAGTCAGGAAATGAAACCTGAGCCAGTGCAGTCGAAAGGTTGGTTGTAAAACATGGATTTTATGGAAGTCTGCTGGAATGAAACTAACTTGGAATGGAGTCATGCCACATTTCCATGTTATTCTGCATAGCTGGCATCTTAAGGCTGAAAAAAATAAAATAACTGTATTTGCTAATAGTACATGATATATTGTGAAAAAATAGAATAGATCAGAAAAAATATAAACAACTGAAGGGATTCAGGCAATAAAATACAAATATATCGAAGCCTCAGTACCACAATATGTAAATGTTACTATGCTTTAACTTTAAGTATATTGCAAATATTAATCTGTACATAGAATAATAGAAAAAAAAATTTACATATCCACATTGTACCATGAAATCTTTACATATTTTTGGAACAAATCTTCAACTTTCATTCCTGTACTGCAGGTGTTGGTACAGGAAATAATGTTGTTCAAAGAAGTATGTCACAAAATTTGGATGTGTAGTGCCAGTATTTTCAATGCTACAGGTGCCTTTTGGGGGTCCAAATGATGTCCGCACCATCCATGCCATTTCTAGTGTGGGCCGGACTGGACACCATTTTGGTGAGGTCGTTAGCATGAGCACTAGAAGGGTGTGCCAGAAGTATACAGAGTAGGCAGATCATGATACCACCATGTAACTCTGATTTTACTCCAGTGGTGCCATTTTCAACCTCAATGCTCCCGTGAAAGCTCTCTCGTAACCTCGCACAACTGAACATGTGCTCAACAGTGGGAAGAACCCCTGACCAGTGCTATTTAAAGGGATCATCAACCACATTCAGGTTAGTTGCTGATTGATTTCTACTGGCTGTTGCTGAGTTAGTAGAAGTGTATGGTGGATTATATTCCTATTTAAAGTTGGTGAAGTCCTTGGTTTTCATTTCGAGATCATGCTCAGACCACTTGCTCCCAATCATGGGTGCTGTAGCTTCCATCTTCCTTGGCCTGCAGTACGACAGGGAGAATGAGAAGAGACAACATACAGGAAGACAAGCTGTTCAGAGAGGGAGGAGGAGGAAGGGGAGAAGGGTTCTCAGCAGAAGGCCATATCTTCAGTATCTTCAGGGAGTAATTCTCCTACCTCAACCTCAGTGAAGAACAGTGCGTATGATGTTTCTGCTTCATTAATCATGTTCTCACTAAAATCTGCCATCTGCTGCAAGCAGACTGCACCCTTAGAATAGGATAAAGCCAGCATTGCCAATGGCTGTAAAGGTGACCCTGACCATGAACTTCTTCGCATTGGGCTCCTTCCAGACTGGAGCAAGGGACATCTCCAACATCTCACAGTTCACCATCCACTGTTGTATATGGGAGGTAACTGACACACTGCATGCAAAGAGAAGGAATACATTGTCTTCCCTGTTTCAAGAGAGAAGCAAACAGAGCTGCTTTGCCAGGATGTCGGGCTTCCCCATGCTGCAGGGTGCCACTGACGGCAAACACATTGCTTTGCGGGCATCACATCTAAATTCAGAGATGTACTACAGCAACAAAGGTTGCCACTCCCTCAATGTGCCACTGGTGTGCAACCATATTCGGTGCATTATGCTTGTCAATGCTCGATATCCTGGCCTTTATTCTGCTCCAGTCTGCTGTACCATCAGCATTTGAGCCACCATGAGAGACTAGAGGGTGGCTACTGGCCGACAAGGGCCACCACTTGCCACCTGCTTCAAGCTCTGCGCAAAGTTGTGTGTAAGGTTGGTGGCGGACTCCCCCATGTTCCTTGACAGTAAACATAGGCTTTCTGGCAGGCTTCCCAAGGACCAAGCATTTCTGTTTGCATAACCATCAGCCTTTTTTCTGTACAAAGTCCCATCTGAGTCCCCTGCAGCAGAACTCATGTGTGACCTCACCCTCCAGCGAACTGGCACCTGTGCTATTCTCTCCCACTGCCCTGGCTGCAGCCCACTGTTAACTCATGGCTCACCATTTGTAGTTTGTGCCTCTAAGCTACCCTCCAATGTACACGCAATGTCACTATCTGAGCTGGTGGCTATGAGTGTGAAAGCAAGTGACTGTGTTTCATCTTCATCAGTCTCTTCTCCCTCTTCCACATCTTGTTCCTGCATCACTGCCTGGCCAGGTTGCAGTTCTTGGGTATCTGAAAGGAGAAAGGCACAATTGTCGAGTTGCAGTGAAGTGGGAGGCCGGGGGGTGATGGAAACAAGAGGTGCATCATTAAACCATTTGCAGCTTTAAATCAGAAGAGATTGTGGGATGAGGGGGAAGTGGGATGTGAAAAGATGGATTAGGTAGGAATATATTGTCATCTTCGATGGTTTCAGACCCACCGCTGGCCAGGACCTCAGTTGTGGCTGCTCCAATGCAGCCAGGACTGTCTCCTCCATGGGGTTGAGGGCATGCAACCAAGCCTGTCCCCGCCAGTTAGTTCCTGCTGCCTGCTGTTGTGTGCCACCTTGTCGTGCATGTATATCAGTGAGTGTGGTGCAATGTGTTTGGTTGGTGTACCTGTCATGGTTGATAACTGGCAGTATGTGCAAGATGTGAGGTGTGAGTGTAACACTTGCAGCAGTGGTACATGAGGGTTAGGTGAATCTATGAATGTGAGGTATGAGTCATGACTGATAGATTGTTGGTAGGTCAATGAAAGGGTTATGGTGAATTGAATAGCATGCGACGTGATTGATTTAGTTATAAGGATATGACATGAGGATGAATTCACTGACTTTGACCAGTTTTGTGAGGTCAAAAAACTTCTTCCTGCCCTGCATCCAGGTCCTTGGGTCTGCACAGCTTGCATCAGTAGCAATGGCTATCTGCTCCCACTGCCTTCACAAAGTTTGTTTGGAGGGCCTCCTGCTCCACTGTGTCCACTGGTGCAATATCAGAGAGTCTTGGAGCACGCTCTCTGCCCTGTTGTAACATTTTCTTGGACGTCAGACATCCCAGCCCCTTCCAGTACCCATTCCAGCCGGAATGCCCCTCCCCTTTAGGAGGCACAAGCTGGCTTTAAGTAGCACAGGTTATCTTTAAGTGGTGCTAGCCTCACTAAAACTTGGGCCCAGCTGAAGCTTGGAGTCACTCAACAACTCATTGAGTACTGGGCTGCATGTGGAAATCATTTAAATGAACAGGCAGCAGGAAATTTGCTTGCTGCCAGCTTCAGAAGTGATGGGTGCAGGCTCGTCCCGTATCACAATCCTGCACCCATTTTCAGGAGCCATTGACATTTGCCCCACAGTTTCTTGAAACAAGCATGTCAATACTGCACAGTACTGTAACTTTTAAAAAGACAGGGGAGGAGAGATAAGAAAAATATTCTAATAGTGATTGAAAAGCAATTTTGTGATGCAAACCAATACTACATAAGGTAATAAAAACAAGAAATGCTGGAACCACTCAAAAGGTCTGGCAGCATCTGTGGAAAGAGAAGCAGAGTTAACGTTTCGGGTCAGTGACCCTTCTTCGCAACTGACAAATATTAGAAATGTCAAAGGTTATAAGCAAGTGAAGCGGGGTTGGGGCAAGAGATAACAAAGGAGAAGGTGTAGATTGGACAAGGCCACATAGCTGATCAAAAGGTCATGGACCAAAGGCCAGCAATATGTTAATGATGTGTTGAAAGACAAAGCATTAGTACAGATAGGGTGTTAACGGACTGCAGATTGAACAGCAGCAAGTACAAACATGAAAAAAAAAGTGGGTAAGCAAACTGAACAAACTAAGATGAAATGAAATTAACATTAAAAAAAAATTGTAAAAAATGTAAAAAAGAAAAAAAGAAAAAATAACTAAAAATGAAAGTAAAATGGGGGGCCCGTCATGCTCTGAAATTATTGAACTCAATGTTCAGTCCGGCAGGCTGTAGTGTGCATAATCGGTAAATGAGATGCTATTCCTCAAGCTTGCGTTGATGTTCACTGGAACACTGCAGCAAGCCCAGGATAGAGATGTGAGCATGAGAGCATGGGGAAGTGTTGAAATGGCAAGCAACCGGAAGCTCAGAGTCCTGCTTGCGGACTGAGCGGAGGTGTTCTGCAAAGCGGTCACCCAATCTGCATTTGGTCTCCCCAATGTAGAGGAGACCACATTGTGAGCAGCGAATACAGTATACTACATTGAAAGAAGTACAAGTAAATTGCTGCTTCACCTGAAAGGAGTGTTTGGGGCCTGGGATAGTGAGGAGAGAGGAGGTAAATGGGCAGGTATTACAGCTCCTGTGATTGCAGGGGAAGGTGCCATGGGACGGGGGCGAGGTGGTGGGGGTAATGGAGGAGTGGACCAGGGTGTCGTGGAGGGAACGATCCCTTCGGAATGCTGACAGAGGGAGGGAGGGGAAGATGCGTTTGGGGTAAATTCAGCAAGGCTACACTCCGTGGAACCTCACCTGACAGGAGCATGGGCTGCAGAACTGGCCCTAAAATGTTACAGCCTGATATTTGACTCGTTCCTGTTTAGCAAGGCTTTAATGGAAGTGCAACTTTGCTGAACTGGCGCTTATATAAATAAGAGGATTATGTAAATAAGAAGCTTGGCACCATCCAGGACAAAGCAGCCCACTTGATTGGCACCCCATCCACAATATTCAACATTCACTCCCTCCACCACCAATGCACAGCGGCAGCAGTGTGTACCATCTACAAGATGCATCGCAGAAACTCGCCAAGGCTTCTTCAACAGCACCTTCCAAACCGTGACCTCTACCACCTAGAAAGACAAGGGCAGCAGATGCATGGGAACACCATTACCTGCAAGTTCCTCTCCAAGCCACACACTATCCTGACTTGGAACTATATTGCCATTTGTTCATTGTTGCTGGGTAAATAAACCTGGAACTCACTTCCTAACAGCCCTGTGGGTGTACCTACACCACATGGACTGTAGCAGTTCAAGAAGGCAGCTTTTCACCACCTTCTCATGGGACAATTAGGGATGAGCAACAAATACTGGGCTTGCCAGCAATGCTCCCATCCTGTGAATAAAAATTTAAAAAAATTGCACTTTGCCATCCCATTGGTGAAACCATTCCATGTAAAATATACACAATTTCACCAGCAGTTTAAAAGCTGCATTCCAAAACTCTGCTGCCCATTGTTAATTGTATATCAATTGGGTGTTAACTGTATTCAGGTAGTGGGTATTAATTGGGATTCTCTTGTGCTCAAATATAGGAGCAAACTGAAAGAGGGATTGTTGGTTGGATATGCAATGTGTGCCTCTATAAATAAAATCTTGTACATTTATAAAAGCCAGGCTCCAGTGTTCTATCCTTCACTGCCTGGCTATCTGAGTTCCAGCACCCATATCCTAATTCACACCAAGTCCCATTCATCCATCACCACTCTGCTCGCTGACCTACATTGGCCCCCGGTTGGGCAATGCTTCAATTTTAAAATTGTTATGTTTCTTGTCAAATACCTCCATGGCCTTGCTCCTCTCTATCTCTGTAATATTCTCCAGCCCTACAACCCTCCGAGATATCTGCGCTCCTCCAATTCCGGCCTCTTGAGCATCCCTAATTTTAGTTACTCCACCAACTGCCTCGGCCCTAAGCTCTGGAATTCCTTCCCTAAACCACTCCATCTCTACCTCTCCTTTCACCTTTAAGATGCTCCTTAAAATCTACCTCTTTGACCAAGCTTTTTGTCATCTGTCCTAATATCCCCTTATGCGGCGTGGTGTCAAATTTTGTTTGATAACACTCCTGTGAAGCATCTTGGGACATTTTACTATGTTAAAGGCACTATATAAATGCACGTTGTTGTTGTAGTTATTGCCCAAACCCTTCCACTTTCCATATAATGAACAAAAGCAATTTTGGGATCACAATTGTTGTGTGATTGCCTTTGAGGATAATGTACCGTTAAGATCTTAGTATGCTAATGAGCTGAGTACCAGGTTGCAGTCATGTGACTACATGCCAGACTCACTCTGTAACTGTAATGCCAAGAGGTAAGTCCTGTAAATAGGTAGCTCTGCACTTTCTATACTTGTTAACTGTTTAATAAACCTGTTTTGAGATCTTCAATCAATTGAACTCCATGCATCTCATTTATGTTGCATCAGACAACATAAAAAGCTTCTCATTATATGGTGGCAGCTGTGGTGAGAAGACAGAATCCAAGATTGAAGACTATAGGGAAACAGCTTTAAAAACAGCTAAAATAGAGAAAGTTAAAAGAAATTTTGGCCCAAACAGGGAAAGAAGAAAAAAAACTCACCTCAAGCTTTAGAAGACAGAGCTGAATGACAGGCTGCAAATCAATCACTGTGAGCGGGTGAGTCATTGTGCCGTTGGTACAAGAACCCAAGTTTAAAAAAAAGCTTTGAGGTGCTTGCAAAGTTGAGTTTTTTTAAAAGGCTCAGTAAAAGAAAAAAACATGGACAACCCAATCCCTACCTCAGGCTGATCAATTGTTTTCAAAGGCTCCCCCGTGCTGATCAGGTCCGTGCCATTACAGGAAGCGCCCGACAGCAAAAAGCGCAGGAATCCTCCATTCACGCAGCTCACAGCTAAAGCTATAAAAAGAAACCCATTAAATCACTCCAGCGTGAAGAGCTTTCATTCACTCAGCCTGAGTTGAAAAAACTCAAAAACCACTCAAGCGTGAAAAATTGCCTTTTGAAACAAACCCTAGTAAAAAAAAACACCTGAAATACCTATTGCACAGCTGTATAAACAGACAGAGTGCTGGAAGCTAGATAAACAGACAAGCTGCTCCTGTCAATCAAACAAGTCAGTTTAAAGAAGAGAATCTTTTAAAGGGAAAGCAGTGCTGAGTCACAGAAGCAAGGTCTCAAAGCAAGTTTTAAAGCAAAAGAACAGCAGGAACATGGATACCAAACTTCCCAGCATGAACTGGAAGGCCATTGATATCCTACCTGAGTTCCAATTGTTCAAACAAAGAAAGCAATTATCTTTTACAGACCAATTAATTGTAGAACCAGAAAACAATGCTGTAAAAATAATGATAGTGATTGGAAATGAGGGATTGCACAGAATCAATACCTCTGGATTACCTGAACAGAACCAGAAAGATCCCGCAAAGATATGGAAAGTGCTGGAAGATCAGTTCCGATTGAGAGTGAATTTTCGAATTCACTGCCTGGAATTGACGTCCTATCGGCAACAGCCACAGGAATCGCTAGATCAGTTCATCAGTGGATGCTGAAGTAAGGGCAACGAATGCAATTTCTCAGAAGCTGAGCTGTCAGACTGAATAGTGGAGCTGGTAATTGTATCAACACCCATTGGAACATTTCAGAAGGACCTCTTGGGGAAAAGGTTCACAGCATTAACACACTGATAGAAGATGGCAGGAAATAAGAAGTCATTGTAGCTGGACAACAGCATCTGCAAGCATTAGGTACAACCAATTGTATCGGCAGGATAACCAAGTCGAAAAGAGCAAGCAAGCTGTGTGGTAAGTGTGGTCTGTCCCACTCACAGCGAAATTGCCCTGCATTTCATGACCTGTGCAAGGCGTGCAGTGTGAAAGGACACTATGCTGGAATTCTGGCTCTAAAGACGCAACCAGAAGTCATGGTAGAATACAAGCAAACAGAAAACAGTGCAATAGCAGCAAGGAAAGTCCCAGAGACCTGCATAATCGCAAGCTGATACATGAGGTCCACAGCAAAACAGACCTGAGACAAGACCCAGAGAGAAGTAATTTTCAGCTAGAAGATGAGCATGCATTCCACATTGTGAACCTGACTCATCACGTTGATGAAGCCAAACAATTGCAAGCTTTCGCTACTATCAACATCATGTGCGGAAGGAACGCTAGCAAACATACACTCAAGGTCAAGACTGACACCAGCGCTAGTGCAACTGACAACTGCCAAGTTATCTGCATACAATGGGTCACCCATCCCATGCAGTGACACATTAACAATGCAATGCAGATATAGCAAGTTGGCCTGGAAACCACAAACGTTCTATCTAGTAGTCACGAGCGGACCAGCAGTGGCAGGACTACCAGTGTGTAAGGACCACAACATCATAACCATCCACGAGAGTATTGCCAAGGGGAAATCTCCAAGGAATGGAACCCGCTCACAGACTCTGGCCAGCATCAAACCCAGTCTGGAAACCCAGCAACAGCACAAATATGCCAAGCCTTCACTCCTGCTCTCTGGAGAACTGCCAGCACCACAACAAGCCAAAATGGACAGGTATCTCCATGAGACCAAGTACTCTTCCCCCAACAAGCCCTTGACCTTGAGCCCTAAGCCTTCCGACACAGAGGATGAGGAGAAGCGAAGGATGCACAATGTCCTGAGGAGGCAGAGGAGGAATGAGTTGAAACATTGTCTGTTGGATCTTTGAAATGAGGTGCTGGAGCTTTCCAAGAATGACAAGTCCTCAAAAGTGGTCATTTTGAGAAAAGCAACAGAGTATGTTAGCAGGCTGAAGGCAGAGCAACGGAGACTGAATGCAAAAAGGGAGAAATTTCAGAAAGAACAGCAACAGATGAGATGCAAATTCCCACAGCAAGAGTTGTCAAACCACTGAGATGATATATGGACTTTTGAGCCTCTATACTTGTAAAGATCATAATCTCTATCCGTGGGTAAATCATTTTGATGTTATCTAATGTTATATGTTGTTACCTTTACCATATGAGACTTACCTTTGGAAAGAAGGGGGATGTTGTGTGATTGCCTTTCAGAGTAAAGTACCTTTAAGATCTTAGTATGCTAATGAGCTGTGACTACATTCCAGAATCACTCAGTAACTGTAGCACCAAGAGGCAAGTCCTGTAAATAGGTAGCTCTGCACTGTATACACTTATATATACTTCATAAACCTGTTTTGAGATCCCATAAACAAAACTTTTAAAATCTGTTCAGATATGTAGCAAAGCAAAACATGCAGAATTTCGTAAAAATTTCTTGCCCCAGTATATATTAGCAATTAAGTGCATTGATTTGTTATATGTAGGCAAACATGGTAGTCACTCTTTGCTGACAATGTCCCACAGTTATAAGATCAATGATCAGTTAATCTGCTTTTTAGCAATGTTGGTCAAGAGAGTAATGTTGGTCAAGATATTGGGTGGGTTCCCTGCTATTCTCTCAATACTGCCATGGCATTGTTGGCATCTGCCTGAATAGGCAGACACCCTATTTACTACTATTTAAAGAATGAGGTACTGATGAGGAAATGGTGTTCTCCTCACAGACCTGATGGCGAGGAGTGGACAGCCACAGAGGTTCTGGAGAGTAATATTGAGAATGGCCCATGAGACTACAGTGGCTGTACATGCCATATATGAAAAACCAACGCATGCATAAGACAGCAGTTTGACTGGCCAGAATTCCACAAAGATGTGGTGGAGTACTGTAGGAGTTGCCACATGTGCCAGATTGAGGGGAAACCCTGACCTACAGTGAAATCTGCATCCTTAGGTCCTGTATTAGTGTTTGGAGGACCTCCAGCAGAGGGCTGGTCAACTGTAAGGGACCCCCGCCAAGAACAAAAGGGGACAGGCACGCACAAGGTTGGCAAAAGGTCAGAAAAGAATGGGGAAAAAGGGACAAAGAGGGCAGGTTAAAGGAAGTCCGGGAGGAATCCCAAATGGAAACCGCTCTGGTCAGCTAACCCCGAAATGTTTGAAAAATTAGACCCCACATCCTCCTATGTAAATGCAGACACCAGAAGCACCCCACTAGAGTTACTCACAGCATTTACAGGAACCTACACAGACAAAGAAAGTCCTCATAGGGCAGAAAAACCGTGAAGGTAATGCCTCACTAGTTGAAGTGCCACAGGGGACTGTAGTAGAATCTGGACAAATACCTGCAGGCAGGACTGTCCCAGAGGACAAAGGGAAGATTAGCAAGAAATCCACCTGCACAGACAGGAGAAAAGGGATTCAACCATCCCCTAAGGTGAAAAGCCCTTGCATGATTCATCAAAGCACTGAAAGAGAGTTCAGAGGAGATCCACCCACTGCCGACGCCCATGAGCAGAACCCCCACTTAGGGCTAATTAGATCTAACCCTCCCCCAGCAGACCCCAACAAGAACAAAGACACCCTAGGCAGTCATGGAAATGTGCAATCTGAAAAACTTTCCCAAAAACTACATGCTTATGGGGATGCCAAAAAGGGCAGTTTAAAGCAGCACTGCTACCAAGAGAGGTTGTAACAACTATTAGGATTTCTGAATGAATGAGAGAGATGCATGTACGTTTTCCTGCACTTATCTTCTCTCTAGTCCCTTTTAATTAAATGCTCTTTTAAAAAAATGACATTTCATTCCGCTGGGCGTGGAGGTGTCATGAAGACCCCCAGCTGCCAAGAATGATTCATATTAATTTTATCATATGAACATTAATTTTAAACTGTTGCTGGAGTGAAGAAATGACTTGTTTAAAGAGATCACCAGACATTTGGCTGGAGGGCATTTGCATTCTAAGAGACGGCGCTTGTGGAGGCAAAGCAACTACTCCCTGGTCCAATTAACCCAAATGGATTTTGATTACTAGACACTGAAGGTAGCTCAGTGATAACTCACATTCCAGTGTCTGCTAAGATGAAAAATCCACAAATGCAGCAGTGGTTAAACCAGCTGGTGACATGACTAACCTGCTGGCCCAGGCTTTTTCTGAACAACACAGTTTGAAGACAAACTGCAGATTGAAACTGAACCTGGAACAAGAGAGCCTCTCTCCTGGCTGGCTCTCTCTCGCTTTCTCACAAACCTCCAGACCCAGTGAAGTCACTTAAACCTCAAGAGAGAAAAGACTCCTACGTTGAAACAAGTTAAAGCACGCACTGGGCCCCAACGAGTAGCAAGCCTTACCGGCAACCAAAGACTCCACATCGAACTCAAAGGACTGTAATTACAACCCAGCTATCACCTCAAACTATTCCCCTTTATTCTTTCTGCTTTCTCTGTCTCTATCTGCGAGTGTGTTTATCACGTATGCATGCTAGCGTGGTCGTGTTGCGTAGTCATTAAATGGATTGGAGTTTAAGGTTAATATACTTCCACCTTTTTTGTTTAAATCTAAGAAAACCTGTCTGATTGATTTATTTGCCTTACAATTGGAAAGCAGTGAACAAGGATTCACTGAGGGGGGAGCTAAAACACAGTGTTTTAAAAAATTAAACCCTGTTATGGTTAAACTAGGCAAAGGCTGAGAGGGAAGCCCTAGACCCCTCTCTCACCTGGTCGTAACAAGCATCAAAGTAGAATTTCAGTGAATATAGCACAAAGGAGCCCTAGAAAAAAATGAAGTCAATGGATGTTAAAGGGAAAGCTGACCAGTGGTTAGAGTCACACCTGAACAAAGGAAGAGGACTGTGGCTCAGAGGCAAGTCATCACAGCTTCAGGACAACGCTACAGTAGTTCCTCAGGGAAGCGTCCTCAGACCAAACATCTTCAACTGCTTCAATGGCATTCCCTCCGACATAAGATCAGAAGTGTGACAATTCTATAGTGTTCTGCTCTATTCACAACTCTTCCAATAATGAAGCAGTCCATCCCAGCTTACAGCAGGACCTGAACAAGATATAGGTTTGGGCTGACAATTGACAGGTAACACCAGCACCACATAAATGGCAAGCAATGACATTTTCCAACATGGAAAGGCCCATCCACTCCACGTAACTTTGAATGGCACAACAAGTTCTTGAACAGAAGCTGAACTGAACCATCCACATGAACACTGCAGCTACAAGGGCAGGGCAAAGGCTGGATACCCTCTGATAACTGAGTTACCTTCTGACTCCTCAAAGCCTAGCTGCCATCTATAAGGCTGAAGTCACGAGGATACTAGAATACTCACCACTTGCCTGGATAGGTACAGACACAATAATACTCAAGAAGCTCAACTTCATCCAGGACAAAGAAGTTCACTTGCTTGGCACCCCTGCCAGTGAATTCAATAACCACCCCTTCTATCACCAGTGTACGATCAACAAATGTACTACCGAAACTTATCAATGTTAATTTGACAGCACTTTCCCTCCCCTGTTACCTCTCCTACAGAGAAGGACAAGAGCAGCAATGTTGTGGGACACCATCAATGTCCAAATAAATTTACTTAGACTCGGCCTGTTGAGTTTTCCAGTAGTGACACTTTAACTACAAGAAAGTCTATTCCTCGATTTCTACTGCTGTGTCAAATGGAATTTCAAAACCCAACAAAATATGTGAATGATTATAACCTGTACCTGGAACAAATCCTTTCCACAACAAAACACAGATCACAAACGTACACGTCTGGCATATTTTTAACCCTACCTGGTGGAGAAAAAATAAGTGAGGAAGCAATCAAAATTGCCCAAGTTACTTACCTGTCAGAAAGCCAGCATGTGGTTATGCCACCTGCACAAAACCAGTGGGGTCCTTCTTTATATATGCATTTTGAGTCCCAGTGACATCATCGGGACCCAATTTCAAATCAGGTATGAGCAGGGAAGCCACTGCAGCTTTGCCACCAGGTTCAACTAGGTCAGAAGGGGATCGACCCCAGAAGCAATTGAAAAAGGTACATTTCTTTCTCTTCTTGTGGAGGCAGGAGAAGCAGGAGTGCTCCTCCAGTTCCCAGATGGAAAGCTTAGACTTCTCTGTCCCAGGCAACCCCTCCTTTACGAATGTGAGACCTCCATGAGACCCCCAAAACCCAATCCCTCCACCTATCTTTCCTTCTGAGCAGGAAGTCAGGCAGTGGAATTTAAATAAGGCCAGAAAGTTTAAATAGCTTGGACCGCATTTTTGCAGCAGCAGGTGAGCTTCCAACTCTCCTTACGACTTACCTGCCCAGAATAAAAACGAGACCCATTAACTTATGAAACAAACCTCACACGAAGGAGTTTATTTTGATATAAAACACACAATATTTATATATTTTTATGCTGGCTTTGCACTGGTATAATACTTGTAAGTATTTTAACAGTGGTCCATGCATGGAGCTATAGGTACACTGTCAGCTTAGATTGCTGCAAAGAGGATTGCAGAGTTCCACATCCATGCACACAGATTTAGATAAGGAGCTTTCCTTTCCTGCCTCCAAGTACCATTGAGATTTTCACCAGCACCAATAGCAATAAACTCTTTTCCACAGGTAAAACAAAGTTCAAGGTACAGGAGTCTTAGTTGAATTTTAAACTTAAATGAAAAGTATGATTTACATTGATGGCATTATAATTATACTGCAACCAGGGCAATGATATAGGCCCAACACTTAAAAGCTGTCTCATTATTGCTGATAACAACTTGTATGGTAGCTTCATAGTTTTTGGTACAGAACATTGCCAATCTTGACATTACAGACAGCCAAAAATGCAGTACAGCATTATTATATTATATTATATTGTGTATTATATTATTCATAAATGGTACTGCACACAGTATGCCAGCCACGCCTGTTCTAGCCCAGTGTATTAAAAGTAATGTGTCTTTTGTTGGTATCTAAAGACAGGATTAGTCTATCCAGCCATATCAATTACACAGGCATTAATTTGCTCAACATATGGCAAAGACTCTTCCTGACTCTCAGTTCCCCATCTCCACAGCTGATCCTTCCCATTCTAAACTCCCCTTCCCCCTGAATCCACATTTACAGCATTGTTTCTTGATATACAATGGACAGCTGTTTATTGCAGACAAAACAGGGCTACACCAATTAGTCGTTCATAAGTGAATTGCACAGTGTCAGTGAACCTAGCTAGCTTCAGCGATTGTTCCTAATCTAGTTGATTAAGTAACAGGATCTTATGCTTGGAAACAAAATTGCAAGTGTAACTTCTCACTACTTCATTTACTAGTTCCTGCGGAAATCTCGTTCAAAGATACATGTTTCTAGAACGTTAGTATTTCGTGGTTAACAATTCAGTATCACTTAGTGAAATGTTCCACCTATCCTGTAACGTTGATCAACTCTCTGCACCCTGTTTGGTGCATTTTTGTTTACTCAGAGAAATAAATTCATTTGTATCTGCAGTAAATACTCCCAGGCCACAGGGATGTATTTCATCAACAAAAACAGCTGTTTTCAGAAAGGAATTCCTCCACAATAACAAATTCCTAATAAGGTCACTCCTACTCACTCCCTAAAGTTGTTTCAATAAAGGGGATGTAACAAGAAATATCAGGACATGTTTCTTTTTCACAGTAGGCTGGCTTGTTGTGCTATGTGATTAAAATATTTTTGTGTAAAGAAAGTTCTCAGTTCACCATTGCCACTGTAAAGTTCACCTATCCAAATATCTGCAGATTTGGAAGGTTGAGGCTCTTTAAAGAATTTATGTTTTACAGTAACAAGCCAGAGTTTGGATAAACACATTTCTGGGCAGTGAACCATGTGAGTAGGTTGTGGTGGAATTTGTGTGGTAAGTAGTAAGTACACACGTCCTTACATGTACTGTCTGCTCAGTCAAAAATGAAAGCAACAATTTTTTTTAAATCAGTAGGCTGAAGATTATACATACTTTCTTCCAAAGTCTGATATTGATCCTGTAATGGTTTATTCATGTGAAGAACATGTTTAATCAAGACAGCACACATTTTGACTCAGAATACTATGTTTTCAGAACAACTGTTCATATGCAATATACTCCTTTAAGTACATATCTGTTTAGTAAATGTCCCTCCGCTCCATTCAATTCTATTGACCTTTCTGGTAAATGTATAACCAAAAGGAAGCATTCCTTTTGGATAAATAGTTTCACAGCTGATTCACACAGCTCTGTAGATGAAAAAACCCATCAACTTTGCAAATACTAATCTGTTAATTGTCCATCTGTTCACTAACAATAGTCTTACCAGTATAAATGTCATAGTGTAAACTCCTCAACTTTCTCCAAATCCAAACATCCAAATTTTAACTTGGGAAACTGACAGTATATTTTACACTCAGTTGAAGTCAATGGGGAGTAATATTGGGTAGGGTGTAAAACTGACTCTGCACCCAATCCTGTGGGTTTCATGCCTGGTGAATTCGGCTAAAATTACCCTTCCCAATATCTGTTTCATAACTCTTCAAAGTGGAAGTATTTAGGCTGCCAGCAGTCACATAGATTTTATCTCATTTGTGCCATCTCCTCAGTTTCTCATATGTGCACAACTGTACAGACCAATATTACAGACTTACTGCATCTGCAGTATTTTGCTTTTATCACAGACTTATTCCCGTTTTGTTTTGAGTTAGTGTATATCATTGAGGCAGCAGTAGGGACGTGATAAGTAACCTAAGCAACTTGGGCTAAGGAGGGAAAAATCTAGCAAAAAAACTGATCACGAGAACAGAGAACTCCAAAACTGCTGTAGGAGAGAAAGAAATGTGAGGAGAAAGTGGTTTAGTGGCATAGCACATTTGTGTATCAACATGCTCACCACGAGACTATGCATTCCTTACATTTCTTTCTTGCCTACCCATATAGAAGTGAGCTAGGCATAGATATGTCAAGCCATTAGCTTGCACTAACTATTCATGTTGCATAATGGAAAATGGCAAGTGTTGTTGTATCCCTATTGATGTGCAATAATTAAAATTTGGAAAAACACTAGTGCTTGAAGGTTCTCCCTGGTCAGGGGAGACAAGCTACTTCATCTCCATCTCTTGGACAGTGTTTACAGCTGCCGAATTTATGCTACCCTGCTTCTGATCAGGAGCCAGTAACCCTATCCTCTCCCAGCATCCACCCATGTTTGTTTCTAGCAGTTCATATGTGTGGATGGTGGGGAAGGGTAATTATTGTCTCGGTCAAATGAAAAGTATTCACTTTAGAGAGAGATTACAAAGGGCCGGGGCTGCATGTGGAGCCATACCTAGCATGAGTCACCATTACCACGGAGTGGTAACAGGAGAAAATTGGTGAAGAAAAATCAATTTATATAAATAAATTAACACTCATTTAAACTTTGATTCTTGTAAATCCTTTGGTCTGCCCGAAACTTGCTGGTCTTCCAGCGCAAAGAGTTGTCCACGACTGAATGTTGCAAACTGGCACATTCCAAGGTCCAGGACTACGTGCTGAGGGACGCATTAAAGCTTGGGGCAGCCGCAGCAAAGACTCAATGGAGAAAGACCACTGTGTAAGGTCCCCCCACCAAGCTGAACTGAGGGGCTGGATCCATGGGAAACCCCTCGAACTGTATCGGAAAAATTTTCATTTGCTGTAAAGTGTAAAAATGTTAATGGCATGACAAATGAAATGGAAGGGTTGTGAGGCAACTCATGATAGTATAGAAGGAAACAAACCGCTTTTGCACTGTTTGTATTTTTGACTTGGTGCTGTTTGAAACTGTTTGGCAAAGTATTTTTTCCAGATTTTTATGAATAAAGTATATTTTGGAAATTAAAAGAAAATAATTTATTCATTTAAATCATTCGTGCTGCTTAGAACTGTTTTGTCATGTATTTTTTTTAACAGATTTTTATGAATAAAGTATATTTTGGAAAAAAAAATTCTTCCCACAACAGAACTTCAATTATCTGCACGGCCACTTTCTTGAATATCCAAAATAATGGAAGGACAAACAGGAAGCAAGATTGTTAGTACTTTTTTCTTCATTCATCTCTGTTCCTCTGCCCTTCGTGGCAAGATCTGGTGATCAGCATGATGAGCAACAACTGGTGATGGAACAGCAGATCTGCTGGGCCTCATTTTAACTATGTGCAAGTGAATGGGTTTTGAATGAGTTAAAATGAGGCCCAAGGTTGGTTCAAAACTCTTCTACATATTATGTCCAGTGGCCACTGACCCAAAACAGCTGACTAAAAATGCTTCTCGCGTCATAGACCCACAACAGAAATTAGTACTGAAGATTGGTAGCCTCAGCTGATGTTATTCAAAGCATGCACCACTCATTTGCACAACAGTGTGTTTAAAGAGGCAAGCTTCATAACGATTTTAAAGTTGCCAGCTCCTCAGCATCGACATCACAGGAGCATTTTTTAATCAGCTCTCATGGATCTGTGGCAGGTCCAGTGGGTAATGTTGTGAGATTGCAAGTTGCTGCATGAGGGAGTTTTGAGCTGGAAGGTTAGCCAGTTTTTCCAATGCAGGTGATCTTAATAGAAGTATCAGAGGGTAACGGGAGTTGGGGGTAACAGCTTCTGGAAATGACTGATAAAGGCAAGTAGAAAAAGGTAGCACATTCAAAATATCAGAAGAGCTAGTGGCTATGTGATCTAGATTTTCTTCAATATCCACCAATTTCCATCATCTTCCAAACAGATTACCCTCCATTATGATGGGTTATTAAGATTACACTGTATTTAGTAATACTAGCCTTATCAACTGATCATCTTATTCTTGCATCCTGTCCTAGGAGGCAAGTTAAATGCTGGCAGAATAGATTTAAGACTTTGATATATTTGGACTTCATGGAGAACTTAAGAGTTGCTGAAGGGAATATATATTTGGCATGAAAAAAAAAACGCTGAGTAACTTGGGAGGCAGCTTTAGGGATGGCAGATATGTGGGAATTCCATTTTAGGTCAAAGGAAATACTGGGCAGTATTTAATGGAGGCGACAGGGGTCTTGCCTGCTGACTGAAGAGCTGGCAAGAGCCCCGCGTGACCTCTTTTTGGGAAGGCCCGCTGCAAGCCAAAAGACTTGCAGGTTGATAGGTAAATTGGCCATTATAAATTGTCACTAGTATAGGTAGGTGGTAGGGAAATATAGGGACAGGTGGGGATGTTTGTTGGGAATATGGGATTAGTGTAGGATTAGTATAAAATGGGTGGTTGATGGTCGGCACAGACTCGGTGGGCCGAAGGGCCTGTTTCAGTGCTGTATCTCTAATCTAATCTAATCACGTGCCAATCAAGCACTTAACTGGGAAACAGCAGTAACCCTAACCCTTCCCCGGATTAAGGACCCCAGGAACGCAAGTCTCATGCGCTGAGAACTGCTGGCCAATCACAGAATTGTTACAGTGCAGAAGGAGGCCATTTGGCCCATCGTGTCTGCACCAGCTGGCAGCTCCTTTACCTTTTTTTCCAAAAATATACTTTAGTCATAAAAATCTGTAAAAAATACATTAACAGTTCAAAACAGCACCAAGTTGACATTTCAAGAAGTGCAAAGGAAATCAGTTTTCTTCAGTACAGGAGTGAGTTGCCTCACAACCCTTCCACTCCATTTTATATGCAATGTACATTTTACAGCAAACCCATATTTGGTGTATACAGCCCAAAGGGTTTCCCATGGGTCCAGCCTCTCAGTTTACTATGGTGAGAGGACCTTACACAATGATCGTTCCCCACTGAGCCTTTGCAGCGGCTGCCCCAAGCTTTAGTGCGTCCCTCAGCATGTAGTCCTTGACCTTGGAATGTGCCAGTCTGCAACACTCGGTCATGGACAACTCTTTGCGCTGGAAAACCAGCATGTTTTGGGCAGACCAAAGAGCGTCTTTCACCAAATTGATGGACCTCCAGCAGCAGTTGATGTTTGTCTCAGTGTGCGTCCCTGGGAACAGCCCATAGAGTACAGACTCCTGTGTTACAGAGCTGCTTGGGATGAACCTCGACAAAAACCACTGCATCTCTTTCCATACCTGCTTTGCAAACACATTCCAGAAGGAGGTGGGCAACCATCTCTTCCCCACCACAGCCACCTCGAGGGCAGCACGCGGAGGGGGTGAGACTCCAGGCGTGCAGGAAGGATCTGACGGGGAGGGCCCTTCTCACCACCAGCCAAGCTACATCTTGGTGCTTGTTTGAAAGTTCTGCTGATGAGGCATTCTGCCAAATGACTTTAACAGTCTGCTTGGGGAACTATCCAACAGGATCCACCATCTCCTTTTCCCAGAGGGCATTGAGGACATTCCGTGCAGACCACTGCCTGATGGATTGGTGGTCAAAGGTGTTTTACCGCAGAAACTTTCCCACGAAGGATAGGTGGTACGACACGGTCCAAATAGATGGAGTGTCCTGCGTCAATGTGACCAGACCCATCCTTCACAACACCGGGGACAGATAGAACCTCAGCACGTAATGACACTTGGTGTTTGCATACTGGGGCTCTACACACAGCTTGATGCAGCCGCACATGAAGGTGGTCATCAGGATGAGGGCGACATTGGGTACATTTTTCCCGCCCTTATCCAGAGGTTTGAACATCGTGTCCCTCCAGACCTGGTCCATTTTGGATCTCCAGATAAAGTGGAAAATGGCTTGGGTGACTGCCACGGTGCAGGAGCAGGGTATGGGCCAGACCTGCGCTGCATCGCATCTGATGACCAGGTTCTTACCCATAATGGAGAGAGATCGCTGCTCCCACATGCTCAGTTTATGGTGTACTCTGGTAACTTGCTCCTTCCTGGTTTTGGCGCACGCCCCGGCCCTTTTGCACCATATCCCCAGCACCTTCAGGTAGTTTAACCTGATGGTGAAGGGGACAAAGGATTGGTCGGCCCAGTTCCCAAAGCACATGGCCTCACTCTTGCCGTGGTTAACTTTGGCTCCTGAGGCCAGTTCGAACTGGTCGCAAATGCTCATCAGTCTGCAAATGAACAGGAAATCCGAGCAGAAGACGGCGACATCATCCATGTACAGGGAGGCTTTGACCTGAGTGCCTCCGCTGCCTGGGATTGTCACCCCTCTTATGCCTGCATCCTTCCCCCAGGAATGATCAGTACCCTTCAGCTGGCAACCCCCAGGGTTGGTGGAGACAGTTTTGATAAGGAGGAAAATTTAGCTTGCTGAGCCCAACCTCCCTGTTAGTATTTACAGAGACCAGGCAGAGATGAGGAAGACAGCAGCTGTCTTGACATTGGCACCGAGGTGGGAGGTGTGCACTGTCTTTTCTAGTTCCACTTCTCCACAGGTCACAACATATATTTGAATGTTTACCCAGTTACAGATACAGTTGATCATAAACTCTACTCTTTATCCCAGAATAAAATACACAAAACAGGTTTCTTTAATAAACAACAAAATTATCTGTTTATTATAAAACAAGACTCAACCAGTAATAAAGCAAAGCATTAACACACAGATTGAAATATAGAAGTTCCCTTATACCTTAGTCCCTCACACACACACACACACCAGTTAACCGAAAAGAGATTTTATCTTTAGAGCTCTATTACAAACAAAAACAGAAAAGGAATACTTTGGCCAAATACTTGCTAATTCTTGAAAAAAAAGAAGATATGGAAAGATGTCGATCTTTTCGACATCTTTTGGTTTGGCATCCCAAATACGCGTAGACAGCTGTCACTGGGATCTTTCTCTGGAGCAATTCATTCAAGCAGCATCGAGGATTTATCCGGCAGGCTTTTCCAGTGTCTCAGGAGAAATGCAGCAACAGGGGTTTCAAGCAGGCCTTTCAGGACGAATGTAGTATCAATTTCTTTATTTCTTACACTCGTTTCTAAGAGCTTTTCAAAGAGATGGAACAGGCTGAACGGGGGGTTTTGTTCTTCAGGTTGACTTTTAAAACTCCAACTGACTGTCCAAAGCAAAAATAAAAACAATCTCAAGAGTCAAGCCTCCTGACCCCTATAAATCTTAACATGTCACTTCTCGGTAAGTCAAAAAAAGCCCATTGCTGGGTATTTATCTGAAGACAAGTGAATTCCAGTACATGTTGTTTGTAAACAAGACCTCTCAGTCCTTTCAATGACCCCAGTGGAAAAAAAACGTCCATGAATCCTTTTCAGTTTTCCGAAATAAAACACAAGTCCTCAAAATTTTACCAAAAAATTGAAGTACTTTCATAACAGCATGGATGAGAAATAGAGTTGGGGCAGGAACATTGTCTCATTGCCTGATTTTCCCTTGGTTTCTGACACTATCCCAATATTGTGTACGATTGCGGAGGAAAATCCAGCCCAAGATTTCCGTTATTCCACTGGAAGCCATGAAGGCATTCAAAATTTAGGGATTCACCCAACATAGGTGAGATGGTGGTGTAGTGGCAATGTCACTGGACTAGTAATCCAACAGCCCAGGTTAATGTGTGGGGACATGGGTTTGAATCCCAACACAGCAGCTGGTGGAATTTAAATTCAATTAATTAATAGAAATCTGGAATTGAAAGCTAGTCTTAGTAATGTACCATGAAAATATCATCAATTGTTGTAAAAACCCATCCGGTTCACTAATGTCCCTTAGGGAAGGAAATCTGCTGTCCTTACCTGGTGTGGCCTACATGTGACTCCAGACCCATAGGGTTGAACTTTGGACTGATTTGGGGTTTTCCGGAAGGCTTTTAAAAAAAAGTCAGAACCCGCCGGAAAACCCCAAGTTTGTTAGAAGTTGGGAAACCGCTCGTCCCGATGTCAGCACCTGTCAGCTGTGAAACTGACTTGCGATCTTTTTAAAAAGCTGGTCTGAAAGAAGAAGACAATGGAAAATTTCTCATCTCTGAAATACATCCGCGGGCCAGATGGAAACCTTTAGTGGGCCATATGTTGGATAGCCCTGTTCTATAACATTCAATTTTATAAATATAATATAATATTCAAGTTCCTGAATGACTAATGATGCTGTTGCTTTTCCTGACAGTTGTACCATTAGAAAGTTCTCAGGCACAAAATATTAAAACAGGTTAATAAAATAATTCAGTTGCATCAACAGATTTAAAGGATTGTATTTTCCAGCAGGTATGCAAATATAAGATATTGGGAGGTCCCTATGGTGTAAACCAGGTTAGAACTACAACACTGGTTTTATGTAGGTTTTGCATTACTTTCATGCCGCATCACCCTGGTGTAGATGTTTGTGCAACATGAAAGCCATGTGCCAGAAGTATTCACAACAGGAAATGCAGCATTTCCACATGTAAGTTCATGAAGCTGAAACTTTTTCTCCTATGTTTAAGTTTATCTGTCAAGAGAGCTATCCTGTTGTGACTGTATTGTAAACAAGACTCCTATTACAGTAACTAACCTATTACTGAGTAAAAACAGAAAGTGCTGGATATACTCTGCAGGTCAAGCAGCATCAGTGGAGAGAGAAGCAGAATTAACATTTCAGGTCTGTGACCATTCATCAGAACTGGCAAAGGTTAGAAAAGAATTAGGTTTTAGCAAGTGAACGAAGTGGGGGTGGGGGTAGTGGGGAAGAGAACAAAAGGGAAGGTTTGTGATAGGGCAGAGGGCAGGAGAGGTTGAATAACAATCTGCGTATCGTCTCCCCAATATAGAGGCGACTGCATTGTGAGCAGCGAATACAGTCAACTAAATTGAAGGACGTACAAGTAAATCGCTGCTACACCTGGAAGGAGTGTTTGGGGCCTTGGATAGTGAGGCGAGAGGGGGTAAAAGGGTAGGTATTACATCTCCTGCGATTGCATTGGAAGGTGCCATGGGACGGGGACGAGGTGTCGGGGTGATGGAGGAGTGGACCAGGGTGTCGCAGATTGGGTGACCGCTTTGTGGAACACCTCCACTCAGTCCGAAAGCATGACCCCGAGCTTCTGGTCGCTTGCCATTTCAACACCATCCCTGCTCTGATGACAATATTTCTGTCTTTGGTCTGCTCCAGCGTTCCAGTTAACATCAACGTGAGCTCGAGGTGCAGCACCTGCTCTTTCGATTAAGTACTCTACAACCTTGCGGACTGAACACTGAGTTCAATAACTTCAGATCATGACTGGCCTTTTTCATATTTTTATATATTCATTTTATTTTATTTTTAACTATGTGCCTGTTTTCCATGTGGACAGAGCTACTCATTATTCCGCTATTAACACTTTCTCTGGACTAATACTTTGTCTTTCACCACAAACGTTACACACTCTTTACCTTTGCCCCAGGACAGCTTTGTTATTTAATCTCTCCTGCCCTCTGCCCTATCATATGCCTTCCCTTTTGTTCTCTTCCCCACTACCCCACCCCGTCCCCCCTTCACTTGCTTAAAACCTAATTCTTTTCTTACCTTTGCAGTTCTGATGAAAGGTCACAGACCTGAAATGTTAACTGTTTCTCTCTCCACAGATGCTGTCTGACCTGCTGAGTATTTCCAGCACATTCTGTTTTTATTTCAGATTTCCAGCATCTGCAGTATTTTGCTTCTATTACTATGTAAGTTATGTTTTAGTAAATGGACAACTATTGATGTGCTGAGGGATACGCTAAAGCATTTAAGATTGCATTAAATAGAATCATAGAATAGCATTGCGCAACTGAATTACATGAACACTAGTTACTGAAATAATCTTCTATCTTCAGTTTCAACAGCATTTTAGTTTTCTGCTATTAAACTAATATGGACTGTATGATCATTCCACAATGCAAATTTTCCTTGAACAACAGGATCATGACCATTTACTGTAGAAATGTTATAGTTGAAATGATGCATATTACTACAACTATATTGTGCAGAATGAATATGTTTCCTTGTTACCATGAATGAGCCAAGTTATTGTTCACTAATATTTACTGAAAGCAGTACAGCTAATTTTTCCACAAAATGGCCACTTCCCTTTATATTATCAACCGGTCAGTTCGACTGAATCAAGAAATGCTGAATATTTGTACACTGTATCATGGAAAATATCTAGAATCAGACAAAAACAGAAATCAAATATATTAGGAAGAGGATAGGGGAAATACCTCAGTGTTTAAATGTGCCATATAGGTATGGTACTGAACCATACAGATGAGGAAGCTCCCAGGGTCAATTCCTTCTCTGTGCTATTAGTAGATCTCAGCTAGGCAGCGGGATATGCCTCATTGTCTTTCAGATAGGGAGAATGATATTATTATTAAAATATTACTAAAAATTATAATATGCAAAATTATAAACCCATGTTAAATTATTCCCAATGTGGTAAATTCTTGGTTTTGGCTCTGAACAGATGAGCCAGTACCCAAAAGGCTGTAAAAGTGACTACAGCCCATATTATTATTCCACCAGATCCTTCCAGACAGCCTCAGGTGACCTCAGTCGTATATGTCAACCTACAGCGCACTGCTACATTAAAAATATTGCAGATGCTCTCTCTGGCCAGGTCTTTAAAACTTATAAACTTCTCTACGCATTCTGTCAAGCAATGCAAATGAGCAGTGAGTTTTCATTGAATAGCAGGATTTCCCTAAGAACAGGGTGTGAACAACAGAACTCCTGTTGCATTGAAAGGTCTGTATCAGAACATCCTCAATTTGATCAATAGAAAGGTGTATCATTCCAATAATCTTTAACTAGTATGTGATGTCAAGTATACGATCTTGCATGTGAATGTGTGCTAACCAGAAAGTTGCAAGACTCTTTCATACTTCGACAATCAGCTATACGTTCATTGTTGATCCAGAACATTGCATTAAGTTAGTTTATTAGGGACCATGAATGCCCCCTGTAGTAAAAACAGAAAATGCTGGAAACACCTACCAAGTTAGACAGTATTTGTAGAGATAGAATCAGAGTTAACATTTCAGGTCGATGACCTTTCATCAGAATCCCCTCTACAACCTTGGCTGAGGACACCTCTCTGACATCTAAGCTCCTGATCATTATTGATTTTCATTTCATTGGTTAGAGTATAAAAGCTCCAGAGAATTTGCTGTGGGTGTCAAAGGAAGCCAAGAGCTTTTCCACATCTTAATGCATCCTCCAATAACACTGACTCCATGAATCATGGTTTATTGTATGCTTGAAAGAACAGCTAATTACATTATCTGCAGGAACTTTCCACTGGCAGCTAAAGTTGGTTGTTAAACTTTTCCATATAGACATTTTGGATTAATACAGAATGCAGATGCGGCTGCAATGTGTATGTGTTTTGGGCATAAATGTAGAGGTTTGGCATAAGGATCTGCTACTGTTATGGTGCTACTCTGATTTTGATCTTATGGGGGACTGGTAGCGCAGCTACAGTTCAATGATTGTATAGAAGATGGGTTCTGCTATGAAGTAAGTCTGATTCACTACTCTAGGTAGGACATAGGTAGGAAGAGAGATGGGGATTTAAGACAGCAATTCAGGGAGCTAGGGTGGAAGCTTAGAGCGAGAACAAACAGAGTTGTTATCTCTGGGTTGTTGCCCGTGCCACGTGATAGCGAAGCGAGGAATAGGGAGAGAGAGGAGTTGAACACGTGGCTGCAGGGATGGTGCAGGAGGGAGGGTTTTGGTTTCCTGGATAACTGGGGCTCTTTCTGGGGTAGGTGGGACCTCTACAAACAGGATGGTCTTCACCTGAACCAGAGGGGTACCAATATCCTGGGGGGGAGATTTGCTAGTGCTCTTCGGGGGGGGTTTAAACTAATTCAGCAGGGGGATGGGAACCTAAATTGTAGTTCCAGTGTACAGGATGTTGAGAGTAGTGAGGTCAGGGATAAGGTTACAAGGACGCAAGAGGGCACTGGCAAGCAAGAACCTGGTTTAAAGTGTGTCTACTTCAACGCCAGGAGCATCCGGAATAAGGTGGGTGAGCTTGCAGCATGGGTTGGTACCTGGGATCTCGATGTAGTGGCCATTTCGGAGACATGGGTAGAGCAGGGGCAGGAATGGATGTTGCAGGTTCCGGGATTTAGATGTTTCAGTAAGAACAGAGAAGATGGTAAAAGAGGGGGGGGTGTGGCATTGTTAATCAAGGGGAGTATTACAGCGACAGAAAGGACATTTGAGGACTCGTCTACTGAGGTAGTATGGGCCGAGGTTAGAAACAGGAGAGGTGAGGTCACCCTGTTGGGAGTCTTTTATAGACCTCCAAATAGTTCCAGAGATGTAGAGGAAAGGATAGCGAAGATGATTCTCGACAGGGGCGAGAGTAACAGGGTAGTTGTTATGGGGGACTTTAACTTTCCAAATATCGACTGGAAATACTATAGTTCGAGTACTTTAGATGGGTCAGTTTTTGTCCAGTGTGTGCAGGAGGGTTTTCTGACACAGTATGTAGACAGGCCAACCAGGGGCGATGCCACATTGGATTTGGTACTGGGTAATGAACCCGGCCAGGTGTTAGATTTAGATGTAGGTGAGCACTTTGGTGATAGTGATCACAATTCGGTTAGGTTTACCTTAGCGATGGGCAGGGACAGGTATATACCGCAGGGCAAGAATTATAGCTGGGGGAAAAGAAATTATGATGCGATTAGGCAAGATTTAGGATGCGTAGGATGGGGAAGGAAACTGCAGGGGATGGGCACAATCGAAATGCGGAGCTTATTCAAGGAGCAGCTACTGCGTGTCCTTGATAAGTATGTACCTGTGAGGCAGGGAGGAAGTTGTCGAGCGAGGGAGCCGTGGTTTACTAAAGAAGTTGAAGCGCTTGTCAAGAGGAAGAAGAAGGCTTATGTTAGGATGAGACGTGAAGGCTCAGTTAGGGCGCTTGAGAGTTACAAGCTAGCCAGGAAGGATCTAAAGGGAGAGCTAAGAAGAGCAAGGAGAGGACACGAGAAGTCATTGGCGGATAGGATCAGGGAAAACCCTAAGGCTTTCTATAGGTATATCAGGAATAAAAGAATGACTAGAGTTAGATTAGGGCCAATCAAGGATAGTAGTGGGAAGTTGTGTGTGGAATCAGAGGAGATAGGGGAAGTGTTAAATGAATATTTTGCGTCAGTATTTACAGTAGAGAAAGAAAATGTTGTCGAGGAGAATACTGAGATTCAGGCTACTAGGCTAGATGGGATTGAGGTTCACAAGGAGGAGGTGTTATCAATTTTGGAAAGTGTGAAAATAGATAAGTCCCTTGGGCCAGATGGGATTTATCCTAGGATTCTCTGGGAAGCTAGGGAGGAGATTGCAGAGCCTTTGTCCTTGATCTTTATGTCGTCATTGTCGACAGGAATAGTGCCGGAAGACTGGAGGATAGCAAATGTTGTCCCCTTGTTCAAGAAGGGGAGTAGAGACAGCCCTGGTAATTATAGACCTGTGAGCCTTACTTCGGTTGTGGGTAAAATGTTGGAAAAGGTTATAAGAGACAGGATGTATAATCATCTTGAAAAGAATAAGTTCATTAGCGATAGTCAGCACGGTTTTGTGACGGGTAGGTCGTGCCTCACAAACTTTATTGAGTTTTTCGAGAAGGTGACCAAACAGGTGGATGAGGGTAAAGCAGTGGATGTGGTGTATATGGATTTCAGTAAGGCGTTTGATAAGGTTCCCCATGGTAGGCTATTGCAGAAAATACGGAAGTATGGGGTTGAAGGTGATTTAGAGCTTTGGATCAGAAATTGGCTAGCTGAAAGAAGACAGAGGGTGGTGGTTGATGGCAAATGTTCATCCTGGAGTTTAGTTACTAGTGGTGTACCGCAAGGATCTGTTTTGGGGCCACTGCTGTTTGTCATTTTTATAAATGACCTGGAAGAGGGTGTAGAAGGGTGGGTTAGTAAATTTGTGGATGACACTAAGGTCGGTGGAGTGCCGAAGGATGTTGTAGGGTACAGAGGGACATAGATAGGCTGCAGAGCTGGGCTGAGAGATGGCAAATGGAGTTTAATGCGGAAAAGTGCGAGGTGATTCACTTTGGAAGGAGTAACAGGAATGCAGAGTACTGGGCTAATGGGAAGATTCTTGGTAGTGTAGATGAACAGAGAGATCTTGGTGTCCAGGTGCATAAATCCCTGAAGGTTGCTACCCAGGTTAATAGGGCTGTTAAGAAGGCATATGGTGTGTTAGCTTTTATTAGTAGGGGGATCGAGTTTCGGAGCCACGAGGTCATGCTGCAGCTGTACAAAACTCTGGTGAGACCGCACCTGGAGTATTGCGTGCAGTTCTGGTCACCGCATTATAGGAAGGATGTGGAAGCTATGGAAAGGGTGCAGAAGAGATTTACTAGGATGTTGCCTGGTATGGAGGGAAGGTCTTACGAGGAAAGGCTGAGGGACTTGAGGTTGTTTTCGTTGGAGAGAAGGAGGAGGAGAGGTGACTTAATAGAGACATATAAGATAATCAGAGGGTTGGATAGGGTGGATAGTGAGAGTCTTTTTCCTCGGATGGTGATGGCAAACACGAGGGGACATAGCTTTAAGTTGAGGGGTGATAGATATAGGACAGATGTCAGAGGTAGTTTCTTTACTCAGAGAGTAGTAGGGGCGTGGAACGCCCTGCCTGCAACAGTAGTAGACTCGCCAACTTTAAGGGCATTTAAGTGGTCATTGGATAGACATATGGATGAAAATGGAATACTGTAGGTCAGATGGTTTCACAGGTCGGCGCAACATCGAGGGCCGAAGGGCCTGTACTGCGCTGTAATGTTCTAATTCTAATGGTCTTAATATCTTCAAAAGCAAAGAATGGGATTTCTTTGCAGCTACCAAATGACATGGAGAAAAGGGAGGTAATGGAGTTTGAGGTACTGATCAGTCATGATCTAATTAAATGGCAGAACAGTCTCAAGGGTTGAATGGCCTATTATTTTTCCTTTTCCTATTTTCCAAATAGGGTTGCAGTGTTCTATCACTGAGCAAATATCCAATCTGCAGAAACATTACGTTCCATAACAGTAGGGCACAGCTTTCCTGATAATTCACATGTTTCCACAATCCTTTCCAGCATCTCCACCACCTGGAGGATTGAGGTATACAAAATTATGAGGGGCATTGATAGGTTAGATAGGAAGAAACTTTTTCCCTTAGCGGAGGGGTCAGTAACCAGGGGGCATAGATTTAAGGTAAGGGGTAGGAGGTTTAAAGGGGATTTGAGGCAAAATATTTTCACCCAGATGGCGGTTGGAATCTAGAACGCACTGCCTAAAGGGGTGGTAGAGGCAGGAACCCTCACAACATTGAAGAATTATTTAGATGAGCACTTGAAACGCCATAGCATAAAATGCTACGGGCCAACAGCCAGAAAATGGGATTCGAATAGATAGGTGCTTGATGGCCGGCACAGACATGATGGGCCGAAGGGCCTGTTTCTGTGCTGTATAACTCTATGGAATCTCAGTTTCTATGTTCTCAGATGATTCATATTTTAATTTATTCTGTCTTAGAAGACTTTTAGCTGTTCTTGGATATCCAGGGCACTGCCCAGCAATGCCAAGAATCTAATTCCAGTAAAACAAATCTCCGTGGAAAGGTCAGAAACTGATCCAGCTTTCTGAATTAAGAATGGGACAGAGGGTTCATATCTAATTGGGAATGATAACACATAGTGGGTAAAAGCAGCTATTTTATAGTGTGGTTATGCACATATATATTTGTCTTTAAGGTCATTCATTTTTAAAACAAAAAAAAAATCACCCAAAAAACCACGATTGGCGTACGATAGTCAATATTATAAAGATTTCTTTCCATTAGAATTCTCAGCTTCCTGTCACCTGGCATTAAAGCCTGGTTATCCAACCCGAACCCAACTAGACCCGCCTACACGTGTCGGTTTCGGGTCGGATCTGGTCGAAATTCCGAGTCCAGCATTCGGGCTCGGGTCGGGTTGGACACGGCTTCCAGGAGGTCACGGGATCAGGCTCACCCATGATTCCCCACAACGCCACCTGCAGGAAGAACCTGCTGCCGGAACAGATGAAGGAGATGCATGTTGGGTCAGGTCGGGTGCGAAATAAAATTAAAGGGCTCAGGTCGGGTTCAGGTTGGCTGTGGTTGGGTTGGGTCTGGGTCGGGTTTTAATTTTATACCTGAGCCAGGCTTTACCTGGCATGCACAAATATATTTTCTTGTTCCTTAACTCATTTCAACCAATTTATTCCTGTACTGGACCGTCGGCTTTTCATCACTTATATTAATGGCTTGGATGAGGGAATAGAGAATTGTATATCCATGTCTGCAGATAAAGAAAGAACTTGTATTTATACAGTGCTTTTTATGAATTCAGGACATTCTAAAGTGTTATACAGCCAATGAAGAAGTTTTGAACTGCTGCAATGTAGGGAACCGCGACAGCCGAGGTGCACAGCAATGTCTCACATAAGCAATGTAATAATGACCAGAGAATCTGTTTTAGTGAGGTTGGTTGAGGGATAAATATTGGCCAAGGCACTGGGGAAAATTACCCTCCTCTTCATCAAAATAATGCCTTGGCACCTTTTATGAAAGGTCAAAAAAGCCTTAATCTACATTTCCATCCAGCAACCTCCAATAGTGCAGCTCTCTGTCAGTATTCATTGATGCATCGATCTAGACTATGTGCTCAAGTCCCTAAAGTGGGGCTTGAACGCACAACCGTTTGACTCAGCGGCAACAGTACTACCAACTAGGCCACAGATGACAGCAGATAAGGAGTCATAGATGACATGACGGCACAATAAGTACTGTGGATAAAAACAAGAAATGCTGGAATCACTCAGCAGGTCTGGCAGCATCTGTGGAAAGAGAAGCAGAGTTAACGTTTCGGGTCAGTGACCCTTCTTTGGAACTGACAAATATTAGAAAAGTCACAGATTATAAGCAAGTGAGGTGGGGGTGGGGCAAGAGATAACAAAGGAGAAGGTGTAGATTGGACCAGGCCACATAGCTGACCAAAAGGTCACGGAGCCAAGGCAAACAATATGTTAATGGTGTGTTGAAAGACAAAGTACTGTGGATAGGTGCAGTAAGTAACAAAAGGACATAGATGAAATGAGTGGGCAAAACTATAGCAGATGGAGTTCAATCTGGGGAAGTGTGAGGTCATCCACTTTGGATCTGAGAAAATCAGATTGGATTATCTTCTTAATGGTGAGCAATTAGGAGCAATGATGGAGCAAAGGGCTTTCAGTCCCTATAGAAAAATCATTAAAAGCTAGTGCACAGATATAAAAAGTAATCAAAAGGCTATTGGAACATTGGTCCTTATTTCAAGGGGGTTAAATTCAAAAGTGAAGCAGTGATGCTTCAGTTGTAGAGAGTTAATTTAAATTTTCAACACTGAGATTGATAGATTTTTGTTGAGCAGCAGTATCTAGGAATTTGGAATTCCTGTTCCTACGTTCCTCAAGTAAACTGCATCGGCCCAGAGAACAACATTGATATTCATGTAAACTAACATTGCAGGGTCACCAACTACTATAAGAACACAATGATTTCAAGAAGGTCAATCAATTGACTGGCTTATGTAAATTATCACCCTGTCTTAAGTGTTCGCTTAACTATCCTGCTATCTACAAGGCACTTTCCCAATGTCTGCAGCATGGGAGCCGGAAGGCTGCTGTGGCTCAGTCAAGGGCTCATGAGCAGCAACCTCGAGGAGTTCAGGCTTGAGGCCCCATCTGCCAGGGAAGTCTGGCCCAGTTGATTTTCTGGCACCAGGTCAGTTTCAGGGTACTGTGAGCATCCAAACATGCTGTCATCATGAAATGGCAACATGTTCCATTCTTACTGTACACTGCTCCTAATACGAGGCTGCAACTCAGCACTCCCAACGATCTGTGGGAGAGTAGATTTTAGGACATTTGTGATCCAACTGAAGCCTCCAACCCATAACTATGCCATAGCTCCTAAATCCCGTAACTCAGAATCACTGGTCAATGATACTCTCGTATTTTTTTTTATTTGTTCATGGATTGTAGGCATTGCTGGCTTGGCCAGCATTTATTGCCCATCCCTAATTGCCCTCAAGAAGGCAGTGGTGAGCCACCTTCTTGAACTGCTGCAGTCTATGAGGGGTAGATATGCCCACAGTGCTGTTAGGGAGTTTCAGGATTTTGACTCAGACAGTGAAGGAACAGCAATATAGTTCCAAGTCAGGATGGTGTGTGGCTTGGAGGGGAACTTGCAGCTGGTGGTGTTCCCATGCATCTGCTGCCTTCGAGTCATAGAGATACAGCACTGAAACAGGCCCTTTGGCCCACCGAGTCTGTGCCAACCATCAACCACCCATTTATACTAATCCTACATTAATCCCATGTTCCCTACCACATCCCCACCTTCACCAGGGGCAATTTACAATGGCCAATTTACCTATCAACCTGCAAGTCTTTGGCTGTGGGAGGAAACCAGAGCACCTGGCAGAAACCCACATGGTCACAGGGAGAACTTGTAAACTCCGCACAGGCAGTACCCAGAACCGAACTCGGGTCGCTAGAGCTGTGAGACTGCGGTGCTAACCGCTGCGCCACTGTATCACCCTCAGGTGGTAGAGGTCACAGTTTGGAAGGTGCTAAGGAGCCTTGGTGCATTGCTGCAGTGCATCTTGTCGATGGTACACACTCCTGCCGCTGTGTGTCGGTGGTGGAGGGAATGAATATTTGTGGATGGGGTGCCAATCAAGCAGGCAGCTTTGTCCTGGATGGTGTCGATCTTCTTGAGTGTTGTTGGAGCTGCACCCATCCAGGCAAGTGGAGAGTATTCCATTACACTCCTGACTTGTGCCTTGTAGATGGTGGACAGGCTTTGGGGAGTCAACAGGTGAGTTACTTGCTGCAGAATTCTTAGCCTCTGACCTGCTTTTGTGGACATGGTATTTATATGGCTACTCCAATTCAGTTTCTGGTCAATGGTAACCCCCAGGATGTTGATAGTCGGGGATTCATCAATTGTAATGCCACTGAATGTCTTCATCCCTTTACAGCAGTTGCTGACAAATGTCAACTGCACAGCAAGAACTTGGAACAGAATTAATGAGCAATAGTAGTCCCTTGCAAGTCCCAAGCACAAACACACCAAGGAGCCCACTTTTCCAAGTACAGTTGATCTGAGTCAAATGCTAATGATGAGACAAAAGTCTTGGACAAACTACGTATCAAAGCTCCTGATGCAGTGAAGTGATTCTCAAAGGATGGGGAAGGAAACTGCAGGGGATGGGAACAATCGAAATGTGCAGCTTATTCAAGGAGCAGCTACTGCGTGTCCTTGATAAGTATGTACCTGTGAGGCAGGGAGGAAGTTGTCGAGCGAGGGAGCCGTGGTTTACTAAAGAAGTTGAAGCGCTTGTCAAGAGGAAGAAGAAGGCTTATGTTAGGATGAGACGTGAAGGCTCAGTTAGGGCGCTTGAGAGTTACAAGCTAGCCAGGAAGGATCTAAAGGGAGAGCTAAGAAGAGCAAGGAGAGGACACGAGAAGTCATTGGCGGATAGGATCAGGGAAAACCCTAAGGCTTTCTATAGGTATATCAGGAATAAAAGAATGACTAGAGTTAGATTAGGGCCAATCAAGGATAGTAGTGGGAAGTTGTGTGTGGAATCAGAGGAGATAGGGGAAGTGTTAAATGAATATTTTGCGTCAGTATTTACAGTAGAGAAAGAAAATGTTGTCGAGGAGAATACTGAGATTCAGGCTACTAGGCTAGATGGGATTGAGGTTCACAAGGAGGAGGTGTTAACAATTTTGGAAAGTGTGAAAATAGATAAGTCCCCTGGGCCAGATGGGATTTATCCTAGGATTCTCTGGGAAGCTAGGGAGGAGATTGCAGAGCCTTTGTCCTTGATCTTTATGTCGTCATTGTCGACAGGAATAGTGCCGGAAGACTGGAGGATAGCAAATGTTGTCCCCTTGTTCAAGAAGGGGAGTAGAGACAGCCCTGGTAATTATAGACCTGTGAGCCTTACTTCGGTTGTGGGTAAAATGTTGGAAAAGGTTATAAGAGACAGGATGTATAATCATCTTGAAAAGAATAAGTTCATTAGCGATAGTCAGCACGGTTTTGTGACGGGTAGGTCGTGCATCACAAACCTTATTGAGATTTTCGAGAAGGTGACCAAACAGGTGGATGAGGGTAAAGCAGTGAATGTGGTGTATATGGATTTCAGTAAGGCGTTTGATAAGGTTCCCCATGGTAGGCTATTGCAGAAAATACGGAAGTATGGGGTTGAACGTAATTTAGAGCTTTGGATCAGAAATTGGCTAGCTGAAAGAAGACAGAGGGTGGTGGTTGATGGCAAATGTTCATCCTGGAGTTTAGTTACTAGTGGTGTACCGCAAGGATCTGTTTTGGGGCCACTGCTGTTTGTCATTTCTATAAATGACCTGGAAGAGGGTGTAGAAGGGTGGGTTAGTAAATTTGTGGATGACACTAAGGTCGGTGGAATTGTGGATAGTGCCGAAGGATGTTGTAGGGTACAGAGGGACATAGATAGGCTGCAGAGCTGGGCTGAGAGATGGCAAATGGAGTTTAATGCGGAAAAGTGCGAGGTGATTCACTTTGGAAGGATTAACAGGAATGCAGAGTACTGGGCTAATGGGAAGATTCTTGGTAGTGTAGATGAACAGAGAGATCTTGGTGTCCAGGTGCATAAATCCCTGAAGGTTGCTACCCAGGTTAATAGGGCTGTTAAGAAGGCATATGGTGTGTTAGCTTTTATTAGTAGGGGGATCGAGTTTCGGAGCCACGAGGTCATGCTGCAGCTGTACAAAACTCTGGTGAGACCGCACCTGGAGTATTGCGTGCAGTTCTGGTCATCGCATTATAGGAAGGATGTGGAAGCTATGGAAAGGGTGCAGAAGAGATTTACTAGGATGTTGCCTGGTATGGAGGGAAGGTCTTACGAGGAAAGGCTGAGGGACTTGAGGTTGTTTTCGTTGGAGAGAAGGAGGAGGAGAGGTGACTTAATAGAGACATATAAGATAATCAGAGGGTTGGATCGGGTGGATAGTGAGAGTCTTTTTCCTCGGATCGTGATGGCAAACACGAGGGGACATAGCTTTAAGTTGAGGGGTGATAGATATAGGACAGATGTCAGAGGTAATTTCTTTACTCAGAGAGTAGTAGGGGCGTGGAACGCCCTGCCTGCAACGGTAGTAGACTCGCCAACTTTAAGGGCATTTAAGTAGTCATTGGATAGACATATGGATGAAAATGGAATAGCGTAGGTCAGATGGTTTCACAGGTCGGCGCAACATCGAGGGCCGAAGGGCCTGTACTGCGCTGTAATGTTCTAATTCTAATGTTCTAATTCTTAAAAAAAAAGGAGGCAGATATAGCCAATCCCGGAATCCTGATGTGTAGTTTTCCAAAGCAAATTCAGTGTTCATCATCTCCTCCGTTTGATCTTGGTGAGGTGCAAGCTAAGAGTTTCCAAAAAGAGGGGCGGGGTAAATATCTTACATTATTCATGTATACTACATTGTACCCCCACCGCCCGCCTCCCCCCCCAAAGCAAACTACAATGTAGCATCGGTAGAGTGTAGGAATCTAGTTATTTCACAAATGGGAACATGAGGTGAAGTGGTTGCTAATCAGGTATTGGAGATGACAAAATAAAAAGGGTTTGAAAAAATATATTTTGTAGATATTCTTGCTTGTGCATTCAGCCATATAATTTCAACACAGCAACTTTAAAATTTGAATGATTTTCGGAGAGCAAAGGGAGTCTGCAACTGACACATGTAATACTCAGTGTTAATACTAGACTGACATTGTGCCTTCAAGTGGCCGCCTTCGTATCTTGCTGCATTGGTGAAATTCTTGCCTCGCTTGATGTTTTTTTTAAAGGTTAAATTACTGCTGTGGTTTTCTTTAATGGTGTTTGCTGCCTGGCTTCAATGTGTATAGATACACAAGAGACATCAGGGTGTAATAACAGGAAGGTTTTACATTATTGATCGTGTGTGGGTGTGATTGCTGGGAAAATCATCAAGTTTATTAGAACACGTTGGAACTTTTAAATTATAACTATAAATTGCTTAACCTTGCAGCTTTATAAAAATAATCCTTTTAATACCGTCACTATATTTAAAGAGGTTGACTATTAGAAAATCTTTTTTAAAATTACGAAATGCCAATAAAATATACAAACTGGGTGGTTTATTTTAATTAAAAAAGTCACAACAGATGAAACTCTCCGCCGAACTATATAATTTATGAAACTTTCACCTATAACACATACTAATAAATGGCAAGATTCAAAAAAGTACGGAAGTATCACGTTAACAAATTGCTTTTACTCTACTACCAATAGTATCAAGTTGTTTGAAAATCCACCGAGAAACAATCTGTTAACCTATCTTTGCGTTACTCTGCAATTTACCTAGATTTTCAAAATGAGTAGCAGCCATTTCAGCTCTCAAAAAAGTCGTTATTAATTCTGTTTCAATCTTGTTTATGGGGACCTAGACGAACACGAACAAAAGCCTTTTTTCATAATTCTCATATATAATCCTCAGCTGATGTCTCTCAGAAAGGATTTAGCTCCTTTTACTTTTGACGGCAGATTTGTCTTTAAAAACAAAGGATTGTATTCTTGTGTGACGAAATTGTGAAATGGTATGCTGAAACCTTCTAGAATGTTCTCTCAAACTGCCAGCTCACCCAGGCAGGAAATAAATAACCAATAACTGTTCACGTCTGGCTGCTATTTGCACAGAGAAAGGCTTCTCTGAATATTTGCATAACCAGCTCTTCAAAGCAGCTTGGGCTATACCACTAGAAAGGGGCGAAGAAGGGAAAGAGATTATCAGATTAATTATTAGCCTGTCGCCTCAAAAAAAATCGGACGTTACACTTGGAAATTTTTATGATTAGGAATGACGTGTGTGTGAAAAAAAGCTTTAATTCGAGAAAACAGTGCATTTTTTTGTTGGTGCTAATTTCCACTATTTGTTGATACTACAACAATCAACACATCTGCAGCTGGTGACATTGTTCAAGAGGCTCTTCTTGTTTTATACGCAAACAAAAAGCGTTCCCCCTAATCGCCTGCAGCACAGCTGCTACAGACAGAGAAACCACCCATGAAGATAATCCACATTATCTAAAGGACCAGCAGAAGCCATTTTAGTGCATCTATTGAGCGCCGAAATCTGCAGCTCGTCTTTAAATGTAATGAAATAATGTGCTGAAATTCGATACTTCGGCATTAACAATGAGAGGCACTGAAAGCTGCTCACTGAGTAAAGTGAGATATCAAAAGGTATAATAACGCAGTGGTGTGAATTACGTTTTATGATATATTGAAGGAATAATCAATAACCTTGTATGAAGAGGGCCATTTTAAAGCGATTTGTAACTTGAATAAAATTGGTTTAAACTTAAACCCTTATGCCTGGTTAAGCTAGTTGCACTATTCTCCAACCACGTTCCTAGTAATTTTCTTGGCACTGCCTGTCTGCAAACGTAACGCAATTACTATATATAACCTCGCGAGAAATGGCACAATAATTCATTCCTTACGCTGTTCTGTGCACTGAACCATGTCTGATTTGCCTGCGAAATTACATCACAATTCTCTGAACAAATTAAAATATATGTTAAATGGAAACTTTAATTTCTGAAGAGACTTTCTGTCGCCCACTGAACTCCGGCAATACACTTCTCAGTAACAAGTGCTACTTCAGCCTCCACCCGCAAAAAAAACTCACAGCAATTGGAAAAAAATGTACAATCAAAACTCTCGTACAGCCTTCTCCCGTGTAAATGGCCTCACCACTCCAACAGTCAAGCAATCCATGCATGTATCTACAAATATAAATGCAATAGAGGCATTTCAGCACTCACTGCCATTAGCTGCTGTGGGTGTAATATTCGCTTTTAAACAGACACTGCCGCCGGTTTACGCCCTGCTTTGTCAAGGCTATACTGTGAAAGCTAACAAGGACAGCAGGCATTTTGCTCTGTGATATTTCTAACATCCGCTAAGCTGCAGCGTTTTTACAAACAGGACAGTGTTGGAGACATGGTGCAGCACATGAAGAGGACTCGCATGCCCCATGTTCAGCTGATTCTAGGTGAATCATTAGCCTTCAATCTAGTTGGCAGCCTCTCTGCTCCACAACAGAAAGATCTTGACTACAGCTTGTTGGTGTGCACAGTGTCGCAACATAAATAGCTGCGATAATAAAAGCAAAATACTGCGGATGCTGGAAATCTGAAACAAAAACAAAAAATGCTGGAAATACTCAACAGATCTGGCAGCATCTGGAGCTGTTAATAAATAGCTGTAGAAGTCAGTAGGTGGGCTGCCATGGCAACGGATGTCGCAGATAGTTTCCATGGCAATGAGCCTGGATTTAGTGTCACAGCATGAGGTCAAGGTTTCCATAGAGATGTGCTGGGTGTGCGCTGATCCGACTCTTTTATGCATTGTGTGCAGTTTGGCGCAGTGGAGGAGGGAGCAGGATGCATAATTAATATTTATTTTGTAAAACCAGATGCCCTTTTTGTGTGAAATTAGCCTTTTAATGGAAGGAGAACTGAACTGCGTCATTCTTTGCCTTCTGTGTGGAAGAGCCATATTTTAGTGAAGAAATATGGGTTTGCAAAAGGAAAAGGTTCGCCAAACACACTCATCGCTTGCACACGAAAGGCTGACGACCCATCCACAAACAAAAAAACTCACCCAGCATTTCCTTTGGCGCAGTGCTGATCCTTCTCACATCTGTTTACTGTTCAAATAATAGTTTGTATGAAAACATCTTGTTTAGTAATAAGGCTTTATTAGAAATGTCTCGTACATATCTAGTAAGGCAGCGAGGAGTCGTTAGAACGGATGTTTGGGTGATTTTGAAAGTGCCTTGAAAGCGATGATCGGCCAGATCCCAGACCAATGCAATGAAGTCGCTGTATCGCTTCCCTTTAAACTTTCTTAACTTTGATTCGAATTTTAATCTGTGAGATTGAGATAATTTAATCTCTCTGAAAACACAGGGAAACATTCAAAAGTATGACTCTTTGTTGCGCTGATGGAAGGTTCCAGTATGTTAAAAATTGTCTGTATCTACTGCCACCTGGTGTCTTAGACACTTGCATGTATTACATGCAACACCGACAGAAATTATTTTGAATGGGCGGGTTCCTGGGTTTCTACAAAGAAGCAATTTACCAAAGGGCGTTACTTTTTAAGTGTAGTCACTTTTTCCTAGGAAAACACAGAAATTTGCACACAGCAACAAGATGAATTGAATCATAGAATTTAAATAAAATTAATCATTCACCGCATGTGGGTGTCGCTGGCTAGGCCAGCATTTATTCCCATCCCTAATTGCCCTTGAGACGGTCGTGGTGAACTGCCTTCTTGAACCTCTGCAGTCCGTGTGTTGCAGGTACACCCACAGTGCTGTGGTAGGGGGGTGGGGGAGATCCATGGTTTTGACTCAGTGACCATGAAAGAATGGCAATATATTTCCATGCCAAGATAGTGTATGACATGTAGGGGGTCTTGCGGGTGGTGGTATCCCTGGGCATCTGCTGCTGTTACAACCAGATGAGAAAGGTGTCTCGGGTTCCCTCTCAACCTCCACCTGGTAACAGGGTTTAATTTTTTAAAAACTGTTTTTAGCTCCCCCCTGGTAAATCCTTGTTCACTGCTTTCCAATTATAAGGCAAAGAAACCAGCACAAACAAGTTTTCTTAGGTTTAAAGAAGAAGAGTTGAAATTTATTAAACTTAAAGTTTATTTCAGTTGAGGCCTACGGATGCACAACGCACCCACGCTAGCATGCATATATGATATATGCAGATAGAGACAGAACAAAGCAGAAGAAATAAAGTGGAAAGGTTTGAGGCAATCTCTGAAGAGGGTTTTTGTTATGGATCTTTGAGCTCACTGCAGAGTCCTTGATTGTAGGTAGATCTTGCTTTTCATTGGGGCCCGGTATTCTTCTTAAACCTTGTTCGCTGTAGGAGACTTTTCTCTCTTGGGGTTCATGTGTCTTCAGTGGTTTTGTGTTCCGTGAGAAAGAGATGGGAGCAGACAGGAGAGGTCTTCTTCAGTTCAGGAGCATTCAGTCTTTCTGAGTTCAAACTCTCTGTGGCTAGTTCAAAAAACACTGGAACAGCCAGTTAGTAATGTGACCAGATGGTCCAACCAGTCCTGGCCCCTGTGGATTGCATCACCCCAGCAGGCCCTGGAATGCGCTTCCCCATCCCCTCACTGTCCTGTGATCAACATCCATTGTGGGTTGAATATGTCGGGGAATGGTCCTTTGTGTACACAAACACCATCTGTTAGTATGCAAATGTTTTTTCAGCCACAGCTCATCGAGTCAACAAGTCATTTCTACACTCCAGCAACAGTTCAAAATCAATGTTCATATGACCAAACCAATGTGCCTGATTCTTGGCAGGTGGGGGCCTGCATGACACCTCCACACCTAGCGGAATGAAATGCGATTTGAGAAAAGCACATTTTATTAAAGGGGTTGAGAGAAAATACAAGATACAGAAAAAAATCATGCATTTCTTTCATTCATTCCCATTCATTCATAAATCCTAAATGGGATCAATGGATATGGGGAGAATGCAGGAACAGGGTACTGAATTAGATGACCAGCCATGTTCCTTTTTGAATGGCGGAGCAGACCCGAAGGGCTGAATGGCCTACCCCTGCTCCTATTTTCTATGTAACTTATTACAGCCTGTCTTTTCTTGGTGTGTGTTGTTTTAATTATCCCCTTGTTCGCATCCCAGTAAACAGGTAGTTCTTTGGGGAAGTTTTTCTTCAGTTTGCCCATATCCATGTCTGCCTAGGGTCTTTGAGATGGTTAGGTTTAATTCGCCCTGAGTTGGAATGTTTTTCCCCCAGGGGAGTCAGTAGTGGGCGGGTCTATCCTGAACTCTCTTTCAGTGCTTTACTGAGTCATGCAAAGGATTTTGACTTCAGGGGATCGGTGGTTCGCTTTTTTTTCTGACTGTGGGGGAGGATTATTTGCTAATCTCCCCTTTGTCCTCTGGGACACTCCTGCCTGCCTGCAGATATTTGTGCAGGCTCTACTGCACTTCCCTGTGGCACTTCGACTAGGTGAGGGATCACACTCCCAGTTTCTCTGCCCCCTAGGGTACTTTCTTTGTCTCTGCAGATTGCTCATGGACTTCCTTTAACCTGTCCTCTTGGTCGCTTTTTCCCCTTCCCTTTCTAACTCCTTTCCCCTTTTGTTCTCGGCGGGGTCCCTTACAGTTCACCAGCCCTCTGCTCGAGGGTCTTCCTAACACTGGTACAGGACTTAGGGGTGAAGGTTTCACTGTAGATTGGGATTTCCCCTCAACCTGGCACATGTGGCAACTCCTGCAGTACTCCACCACATCTTAGTGGAGTTTTGGCCAGTCAAACTGCTGTCTTGTGTGGGCTTTGGTCTTTCGTATACCGGCATAAAAGGCCATATGTAGTCTCGTGGGTCTTTCTTAATATTTTTCTCTGGTACCTCTGCAGCACCACTAACTGGTGAAACACTCGCCATCAGGTCTGTGAGGAGAACTCCATTTCCTCATCAGTACCTTTTTCTTTAAATAGTAGCAATCAGGGACTCCCTCTGCTTCACTTTCAGATGGACAGCCTGTGCTAACTCTCTCCATACTGGGTCGGCTCGCTGAGCCTCAGCGAGGGAAAATCCATTTAATTCATTCCCTGGTTCTCCTAATTTTCCAAAGAAAGTCTCAGACAGACAGACCTGGTCATCTGCCCGCAGTGCCAATTCAATCTCCTGTAGGGGAGCTGGTTTGATCATAGCCTGATCCACTACACATTCAGGGAAACTTCAGGGGTCCGTCTCCTGCCATTGCTCTGTCTCTCTGACCTCCTGCGGTCTTTCTTTCACTACTGTGGGGGGGGGGGGGGGGCGCTGCCACCTTCACCCCCACCAGATTTCTTCCTAGGAGCAGGTCAACCCTGTCCACAGGCAAACTAGGGACATCCCTACGGTCACCGGTCTCGAAACTAGGACACACTCTATTTGCCGAATAGGCTCGCTACAACCTGCCGGACTGAACATTGAGTTCAATAATTTCAGAGCATGACGGGCCTCCCCTTTTTATTTTCAGCAATTTTTTCTTTTTTATTTGTTAATTCATTTTGTTTCATCCTTCATTTTTTTTACCATGTGCCTACCCACTGCTTTGGGCCAGGTTGTTCTATTTTTCTGCCATGACCTTCTGGTCAGTTATTCTCTGTGACCTTGTCCTATCAACACCTTCTCTTTAGTTATCTCTTGCCCCACCTCTGCTTTCTTTGCTTAAAACCTATTACATCTCTAGCCTCTGCCAGTTCTGATGAAGGGTCACTGACCTGAAATGTTAACTCTGCTTCTCTCTCCACAGATGCTGCCAGATCTGCTGAGTATTTCCAGCATTTCTTGTTTTTATTTCACATTCCAGGTGCACCCAGTGGACAGGTACAGGCATATACTGCCCTCCAATATCATTCACCACCATTCTGGTGTTCACTGCACTCTCTGGGGAAAAGGTCAGGCCTTTTCCCAGTAAAAGGGATCTAGTGGCCCTTGTGTCCCTGAGAATTACTATGGGCTTGCTTGCCCCACTCGAGGGGTATGGGGTTACTTTCCCTTCAGACACAAAACCCTGATAGCCTTCAGAATCCTATTAAATATTCCTGTATTTGCAGCTGTAAGCTTCCTGGGCCTCACTCTTACTGCAGCTTGTTCTGCTGTGCTTTCCATCAGGTCCCCATCTTCACTGAGTGGGTGTGCCCTGATTGACCTTACAGGTTTTCCCTTTAGTTTCCAACAGTCAGCTTTTAAATGCCCTGCTTTATTACAATGGAAGCACACAGGTCTCCAGATCTCACTCTTGCTGCTCACAGCACCTTCCTTCTTGGCTAGAGGAGGGCCCCCTGTTTCTCCTGCTTTTCTTTCTCTCCCAGGACTGCTTGGCCTCCTATCACTTCCCACCCTTTGTCCTTTTCGGATTTGTGGGTGTGATTAGGAAGGTTCTCCCCTGGGAAACCGACATAAATTAAAGCAACTCATTGGCTAGAACAGCCGCTTGCCAGCTCGCTGAACCTGCTGCTCCTATACATGGGTTTTTATGGAGAGTGGGAGAGAGTGTTTAAATTCCTCCAACAGAATTACTTCTCTGAGATTCTCATAGCTGAGTTATCTTTTAAGAGTCCTGAGCCACTGGTCAAAAGCCAGCTGCTTACTTTCAAAACTCCAGATAAGTTTGATTAGCTTGCTTCTTGAGGGTTCTAAACTTTTGGCAATATGCTTTGGGTACTAATTCATATGCCCCAAGGATAGCATTTTTTGTCAGTTCATAATTTGATGAACTCTCATCTGGCAACAGGGAATAAACCTCATGGGCTTTTCCAGTTAGCTTGCTTTGTAGTAAAAGAGGCCAGATCTCAACTGGCCATTTTAGCTGCCTTGCCTGTTTCTCAAAGGACACAAAAAATGCTCTATATCTTCCTCATTGAATTTTGGGATTAGTTGAGCTAGTTTTAACAATTCTGTACTCAGCCCTGCGTTACGATCCTCCATATTAGCCATGCTTTCACTGGGGTTATTCTGTCACCCCCTAATTACCTCACGCCGCTTCAGCTCTCTTTCTTCGCATTCTTTCTAGAATATTCTTTCTCTCTCTCCTCTCTGTCTCGTTCCTTCTCCTGTCTTTAATTTTCTTCACGTTCCTTCTGGAAGGCTCTTTCTTTCTCCCTCTCCCTTTCCTCAAATTCAAGTTTCCTCTGTTCCAATTGTATCTTTGCTAACAATACCCTGTCGGGGTCTACTTCTAACCCTGTTTCTGCTTTTTCAAATTCAGGGGAAAATGGTTAGCCACTAGTCTTAGGAGTTCAGACTTCCTAGCCTTTCCATGCACAGTGATCCCACACTGCTCAGCCATTTTCCTCAACTCTTCCATAGACAATGCTTTTAACTTATCCCAAGTTACCCTGGCTTGGAAGCTACTAGCTTCAGTTGCAGATATGTTAGCATTCAAGTACACACAACCGCAAGAAAATCTGTATTAATCTTGCTCTTTTTTGTTTGGGAACAATTTGGCTTCCCATTTCCAATTTCTCTCGTTTGTCAGTGGGTAAAATCCAGGATGGTAGCCCCCAAATTTCTGTTACAATCAGGTGAGAAATGTGTCTAGGGTTCCCTCTCAGCCTTCACCTGGTCTTACTGTAACAGGTATTAATTTTTTAAAACACTGTTTTTAGCTCCGCCTTGGTAAATCCTTGTTCACTACTTTCCAATTATAAGGCAAAGAAACCAGTACAAGCAGGTTTCCATAGGTTTAAAGAAGAAAGGTTGAAATTTATTAAACTTCAACTTAAACTCTAATTTGGTTAATGCCTATGGATACACAATGCGTCTCACGCTAGCATGCATATGCGATACGCACATGCAGATAGAGACAGAACAGAGCAGAAGAAATAAAGTGGAAATGTTTGAGGCAATCTCTGAAGAGGGTTTTTGTTATGGATCTTTGAGCTCACTGTAGAGTCCTTGATTGTAGGTAGATCTTGCTTTTTGTTGTGGCCCAGTATTCTTCTCAAACCTTGTTTGCTGTAGGAGACTTTTCTCTGTTGGTGTTCATGTGTCTTTAGTGGATTTAGAGTTCTGTGAGAAAGACATGGGAGGTCTTCTTCAGTTCAGGAGCATTCAGTCTTTCTGAGTTCAAACTCTCTGTGGCTAGTTCAAAAAACCCTGGAACAGCCAGTTAGTCATGTGACCAGATGGTCCAACCAGTCCTGGCCCCTGTGGATTGCATCACCCCAGCAGGTCCTGGAATGCACTTCCCCACCCCCTCACTGTCTGGAGATCAACCCATTGTGGGTTGAATGTGTCATGGAATTGTCCTTTGTCTGCAAATAAAACATCTGTTAGCATGCAAATGTTTTTTCCAACTACGGCTCATCTATTCAATAAATCATTTCCTCGCTCCAGCAACAGTTCAAAATCAATGTTCATATGACCAAACCAATGTGCCTCATTCTTGGCAGGTGGGGGCCTGCATGATAGCTGCCATTGCCCTTCTAATTAGTGGAGGTTGCATGTTTGGGAGGTTCTGTCAAAGATGGTAGTTGGTACACACTAGCAGCTTATAGATGGTACACACTGCAGCCACATTGTGCCGGTGGTGCAGGAAGTGAATGTTTCAGGTATTGGATAGGGTTTATGGGGGATGGGGGGGTGGGGGGAGGGTGGCGTGCCAATCAAGTGGGCTGCTTTGTCCAGGATGGTGTTAAACTTCTTGCATTTTGTTGAAGATACACTCATCCAGGCAGTGGAGAGTAATCCATCACACTCCTGACCTGTGCCTTGTAGATGGTGGACAGGCTTTGGGGAGCCAGGATGCGTGTAACCTACTCCAGAATACCCATGCTCTGCCCTGCTCTTGTAGCCATAGTATTTATGTGGCTGGTCCAGTTAAGTTTCTGGTCAATGGTGATCCCCAGGATGCTGATGGTGGGGGATTCAACTATGATAATGCCATTGAATGCTATGGGGAAGTGGTTATACAATCGCTTGTTGGAGATGGTCATTGCCTGGAATTTGTGTGGCATGAATCTTACTTGCTACTTTACTTGCCACTTATCAGCCTAAGCTTGAATGTTGTCTAAGTCTTGGTGCATGTGGGCACGGACAGATTCATTTTCTGAGCACTTGCGAATGGAACTGAACACTGTGATCATCAGCAAACATCCCCGCTTCTGACCTTATGATGAAGCAGCTGAAGATGGCTCGGCCGAAGTCAGTGCCCTGCAGTGATGTTCTGCAGTTGAGATGAAGGCTTCCAACAGCCACAACCATCTTCCCCTTTGTGCTAGTTATGACTCCAGACAGTGGAGAGTTTTCCCTAGTTTCCATTGGCTTCAATTTTGCTCAGGTTCCTTGAGGCCACCCTTGGTCAAATGCTGCCTTGATGTCAAGGACAATTACTCTCACCTCACCTCTCCTACTTGCATCTTTCTTCTTCTTCCTCTCTATATCTACATTCTAAATAGAAGCTCCAGACATCTGCATGCTCTTTTGTGGAGACATTAGCACTCTCCCTCTGTCAGTGCAATGCAAGACTGTGCACAACAGATGCCTCTTTTCAAGCTGAAAATTGAAGTCTGTCTGGTCTTTTCTGATTACTCAGCCTTCCGACAGCACTGAGGTTGGCGGGTCCTCCCCTGGCCTTGATCCTCAACAGCAGCAAGAAGGCCTCCAGGCCTGAGAATCATGCATGTTACCTGTAAAGGAAATGTGCTTTTTTGGATTCCACCTTCTTATTGTCTACACCTTTCAGGTCCTCCAATCAAGTACTGGCAGCGGGTTTTGGGACAGCAGGGACACAGCAAGCAGAAGAAGGGCCTACTACTTCTGGGTCGCCTTCATATAGGTGTCTTATTGGCTTTTGATTGTGCTACCAGCAATCTGCTGGTTTTGGAAGATCAAAATTGTAAAGTAGGAGGAGTTGAGCGATCTGTTGGTATTACAATGTTCTAAGTAGAAACTGTTACTCCTAGAATTCAATATATTCATTCACACATGCTCAGTTTAAATAACTATTTGACAATTGAAATATGTTTTCCAACCAAAGCATGTCTCTTTTTGCATTTACATGGTTGGTTGTTGTGGAAATTTAATTATAGGAACTTTACCCATGCTAAGCCTCTCCCAAATAGGGAAAAATCTGTAAAATATGTTTGACAAAAAGCCAAATTGATTGCAATAGACAAATCTCCCTCTGGAGGTGGGAAGTGACTCATGCAGTCTGATATTAACCCCTTGAATGCTAATGACTGTTGCAGATTTTACTTTGACAGTAAATGCACAATGTATTTTCTAACACTGATTCTTCTCTTCATTTTCAAACTTGTATCACCTTTTTCAGTTGGTAATGCAAATGGCGGGCAGCCATAAAGGCGGGGCTAAAGTGTGGCGAGTCGAAAAGACTTAGCAGTTGGCAGGAAAAAAGACAGAAGCGCAAGGTGAGAGCCAACTGTGTAACAGCCCCGACAAACAAATTTTTCTGCAGCACCTGTGGAAGAGCCTGTCACTCTAGAATTGGCCTTTATAGCCACTCCAGGCGCTGCTCCACAAACCACTGACCACCTCCGGGCGCTTACCCATTGTCTCTCGAGATAAGGAGGCCAAAGAAAAAAAAAAGAAAAAAATGCAAATGGTAAAACTCAGGGGTTTCCACGGATGTGATTTCATGGCAAGCCTACTGGGGACATATTTGAATGAGTTACAAGATTCCTTTCAACCCACCCAACACTGGTAATCTTATGAACTAGGTTAAGTGACAATTTAAACAATGCTGGAAACAGATTTATGGGGCCGGTTTAACTGGCAGCAGGTTTTGGGAGAACAGAGGAAGGGCGAGCAGAATGTATGCTCAACATACATCAGTGTACTGCCAGGGAGATTTTAACTGCCGCACCTTGTTTACATCTGATTGGCTGGTTTTCCACTTGACGGCGCCAAGAACAGGAAGCCCACCTACTTGCAGGCTGGGATTTCAGCCAGGCCTCCTGAGGCCTATTTAAAGCCTAAACATACCTCTTAAAGGGAGGCTGCATTCACTCCTTGGATATTGCTATTATACTGCTGCAAAGAGGAGATTGTGAGAAATAAGTCAAAAGCAAGCCCCAAGTTCTTTAACACCTCCCTACATATCCTACCCTAGCCAAGTTGTTCCAGTACAGCTACAACACTGCCATCTACCCAGCAATGTGGAAAATTGTCCAGGTATGTCCTGTCGACAAAAAGTGGGACCAATCCAACCAGGCCAATGACCGCCCTATCAGTCTATTCTCGATCATCAGCAAAGTGATGGAAGGGGTCGTTGACATTCCGGCACTTGCTCAGCAATAACCTGCTCACTGACGCTCAGTTTGGGTTCCACCAGGTCCACTCAGCTCCTGACCTCATTACAGCCTTGGTCCAAACATGGACAAAAGAGCTGAACTCCAGAGGTGAGGTGAGAGTGACTGCCCTTGACATCAAGGCTGCATTTGACTGAGCATGGCATCAAGGAGCCCCAGCAAAACTGGAGTCAATGGGAATCAGGGGGAAAACTCTCCGATGGTTGGAGTCATACCTAGCGCAAAGGAAGATGGTTGTGGTTGTTGGAGGTCAATCATTTCAGTCCCAGGACATCACTGCAGGAGTTCCTCAGGGTAGTGTCCTAGGCCCAATGATTCCCAGCTGCTTCATCAATGACCTTCCTTCAATCATAAGGTCAGAAGTGGGGATGTTATCTGATGATTGCACAATATTCAACACCATTCACAACTTCTCAGATGTTGAAGCAGCCCATGTTCAGATGCAGCAAGACCTGGACAGCATCCAGGCTTGGGCTGATAAGTGGCAAGTAACATTCGTGCCACACAAGTGCCAGGCAATGACCATTTCAAACAAGAGAGTATCCAACCATCTCACCTTGATGTTCAATGGCATTACTATCACTGAATCCCCCACTATCAACATCCTGGGGGGTTACCATTGACCAGAAACTGAACTGGACCAGCTACATAAACATTGTGTCTACAAGAGCAGGTCAGTGGCTGGGAATCCTGCGGCGACTAACTCACCTCCTGCCTCCCCACTGCCTGTCCACCATTTGCAAGGCACAAGACAGGAGTGTGATGGGATATTCTCCACTTGCCTGGTTGGTTGCAGCTCCAACAACATTCAAGAAGCTCAACACCATACAGGACAAAGCAGCCCGCTTGATTGGCACCCCATCCACCATCTTCAACATTCACTTCCTTCACCACTGATGCACAGTGGCAGCAGTCTGTACCATCTAAAAGATGCACTGCAGCAACTCACCAAGGCTCCTTTGACAGCACCTTCCAAACCTGTGACCTCTACCACCTAGAAGGACAAGGGCAGCAGATGCATGCAACACCACCAGCTGTAAGTTCCCCTCCAAGTCACACACCATGCTGACTTGGAACTATATCGCCATTCCTTCATTGTTGCTGGGTTAAAATCCTGGAACTCCCTTCCTTACATCACTGTTGGTGTATCTACACCCCAATGACTGCAGTGGTTCAAGAAGACAACTCCCCATCACCTTCTCAAGGGCAGTTAGGGATAGGCAATAAATGCTGGTCGAGCCAGTGAAGCCCACATCCCATAAACAAATAAAAAAAGAGGTGTAGAAAAAGAGACTGATTCTCTCTCCAGAAAATGGAAAGAAGTTTCTGAAGGCTAATGTCCAGCAGGCCTGGAGAGAGATGGGAGAGCTTATCAGTTCAAAGAGCTTGTGCGCAGTTAAATGCTAAAATCCAGAAGTTTCTTTCAGTAATTCTATGCTTCTCCATAGGGTGTGCTGTTGAAGTCCCTGCAGGCTACAATCAATTAAAAATCACTGAACTGAAGAGAACACTAACATCACTGTTAAAACCCCTCAAAAGAGTTATGCCTTGCTAATGTGGTGTAACTGGGATTTTTGGTGGGTGTACCAAGTTATAACTACTGCTGAAGAACCTCTCTGGCCCTGGAAGAATATTTTTATATTTGTGTAATGCCAAATTTTTCCATTCTGTGTCATGGTCCTGTAGTTTTTTATTCGGGAATGTGCGGTCTGCCTTTAAGGCTTGCAAAGGATCAGTATTGCTTTAAGAACCAGCAAGCCTCAGGAGGTATAGGAAGGTGCATTTTCATTGCCTTAGAACCAGCCATTTGGAGACTGCGATTCAAAGAGTGCATTCTCGTTACCATAGATACAGCTACTGGGAGTGAGTATTAAGCGATACATTTGTTACAATTCAATTTTGAACTTGCTTTTTAGTTGAAGACAGTTTGTTCTAACAGAACACAGATGCAGAGGACACAGACAGCTGTGGTGACAGCACCTGGAAAAAGAGCTCTCAACCATTTAAACTGAAGGAAGAGGATTTTAGTCTGTTTAATTATTATCTCTGAAAATTCTAAAAAAAAGTCAAGCCAAAACAGAGATCTCTGGTAATTTAAATTATAGAAAGGGAAGTTAGACTGTGACAATCTTTTATCCCTCAAAATTTTTAAAGTCAGCTTGATTCTATTGAAAGTGTTTACAAGTCATTAATTGTTGAAATTTGCTGGAGAGGGAAAGCATCACCAACTGCTGAAGTTAGACTACTGTTCTACTGTGGAAGAACCTTTTTCCCCGCATCAGACGACTGTGAGGACTTCAAGCAACATTCTGTGAGGACTTCAAGCAACATTGGACTGTAAATTTGCAAGGACTCTAATTTTTTCTATTTTAAATGTTGTTTATATCTTCATAGCGGTAAAGAATTTAGTTCTTCTGATTAAAAAGTTAATTTGTTGATTTAAAGACACCTGGTTTGGTTAGCCTCATTCGGGGGTTAATCGATGGTACAATTTGGCTGGGTCTTTCTTTAATTTGGAAAGTTTAAAATGATATGTTAGGTGATCTGTGGAGCGATGGGATTGAATTATCAGTGCGTTTCTCCCACCACAATCAGAATCATATATTTTGATTTTTAAAAATTCATTCATGGGATGTGGGCGTTGCTGGCCAGGCCAGCATTTATTGCCCATCCCTAATTGCCCTTGAGAAGGTGGTGGTAAGCTGCCTTCTTGAACCGCTGCAGTCCATGTGGGGTAGGTACACCCACAGTGCTGTTGGGAAGGAATTTCCAGGATTTTGACCCAGCGACAGTGAAGGAACGGCGATATAGATCCAAGTCAGGATGCTGTGTGACTTGGAGGGGAACTTGCAGGTGGTGGTGTTCCCATACATTTGCTGCCCTTGTCCTTCTAGTTGGTAGAGGTCGCGGGTTTGGAAGGTACTGTCTAAGGAGCCATGGTGCTGATTGGGGGCTTTGACACGAGCGGTTGGTCGTAACATCTGATAATAATTCCAAGTTTTTTAATATAATTTTTAAAAAGTTTTTAAAATAATATTTCAGTTCTAGTATGTGTTGCAATCATGTATTTCGCTCTATGTAAAAGTTATAAATAAGCAAAGCATAATCAGTGCTTTTTATTTCCTGGTTTTTGTCTGTGAGAATACTTCAATGAAATTGGCTGCTTACCCTGTTTGTTGACATCACTGCTGTTGGGTGCCTGTAGATCACCTTGACTTAGTGCAGATTTGGGAAAGAGGAAATCCATGCCACTGAGATCAGTCGATCTTCGTGCGCAGCTTTCTTTACCGCTAAATGCAAAATTTGGGCTAATGTATCCACGTTTGCTGACAGTACAAAGTTAGGTGGGAAAGTAAGCTGTGAGGAAAATGCAAAGAGGCTGCAAAGCGGATATAGACAAGTGATTGGGCGAGAAAATGGAAGATGGAGTATAATGTGGGGAAGTGTGAAATTATTCACTTTGTTAGGAAGAGTGGAAAAACAGAATACTTTTTAAAAGGTAAGAGACTGGTAACTGTTAGTCTTCTTTTGGGCCTCCTTATCTCGAGAGACAATGGATACGCGCCTGGAGGTGGTCAGTGGTTTGTGAAGCAGCGCCTGGAGTGGCTATAACTGTTAGTATGCAGAGGGATTTTGACGTCCTTGCACAAGAATTACAGAAAGTTAATATGAAAGCACAGCAATTAAATAGGAAGGCAAATGGTATGATAGCCTTCATTGCAAGGGGGTTGGAGTATAAGAATAAGGAAGTTTTGCTAGAATTACATAGGGCTTTGGTGAGACCACACCTGGAGTATTGTGCGCAGTTTTGGTCTTCTTATCTAAGGAAGGATATTCTTGCCTTGGAGGGGGTGCAACAAAGTTTCACTAGTTTGATTCCTGGGATAAGAAGGCTGTCTTATGAGAATAGATTGAGTAGAATGGGCCTATATTCTCATGGAATTTACAAGAATGAGAGGTGATCTCAATGAAATGTATACACTGCTTAGAGAACGTGACATGGTAGATATCAAGAGGCTGTTTCCCCAGGCTGGAGAGTCTAGAACTAGAGGTCATTGTGTCAGGGTAAAGGGGTCGGCCATTTAGGACTGAGATGAGGAGAAATTTCTTCACTCAGAGGGTTGTGAATCTTGGGAACTCTCTACCCCAGAGGGCTGTGGATGCTCAATCGATGAGTATATTTAAGACTGAGATAAACTTTTGGACACTAAGGGAATCAAGGGATATGGGAGGGGGTGGGGGTGGAGATGGGGTGGGAAAGTGGAGTTGATGCAGATGATCAGAGCAGGCTAGAGGAGCCATATGGCTACTTCTGCTCCTATTTCTTATGTTCTTATGTTTAGCGGAACACATTCTTTGCCAGCAATCACAAGGAACACTGTAACACCTCCTTTTTATTCCAAACACACAAAGCTGTTGTTTGCTGTCTTCACAGAAGTTATTAACAACTTTCTGTTCTCATAAGAGCAATTGTAAAACAAGGAAGGCTTATGATAACTCCTTTCTCAGTTGATACTCCAGCCACTTGTTTTCCATTGAACACCACCTTACTCTGCTTGCAACTTACAGCTTCTTACTCTCAGCATATGCACTGCATGAAGAAGCCCCACATGTATAGATTCCTTTTCAATAGCCACGAAGCAACACTGTCCCTCTTTTTCTGTAGGAAAAAATGGATCATAACATTAGGGAGAGGAGCAACACTGTGGAAGGACCATCAAACATCCTGGCCTTAAGTGAAATGGAGCAGATAGACTGGAGATCTTTCAATTTGCTTCACGTTATGCTACATAGCAAAGTCTATCATCTGCTACTGTTCAGGCTCTCAGTGTCATGCTAAGGCCAATTCACATTGGGCCTGTAGAACCTATGGGCTGGGTAATGTGAAAGGAGTTGGTGTTGTTGAAAGAGCATTGTACTCATTCTTGCTACCCTTGTGAAGTTATTGAATCTCTTCCTATACTGAAGCCAGGCCCTGACCTGATCATTCAGTTCTGTCCAGTCCTGCCTGATAGTTGCCCTGCAGATGCTCCTGCAGGTGCTAGGAAACAGTACTTCTCTTCTTGCCCTGACCACCTCCATCAGTATCTCTGAGCAGGCATCAAAAAACCTGGGGCCAGATCTGTGAATCATTACAGTGACAACAATTCTGTACACACTGTTGAAAAAGTAATCTGGCATCAGGGAATCTCACCTTAAGAAATGCATTCCCACTTTACAAAGGCTTCAGTTGGCCCATCAGAAATTACACTGTGACAATGAGAGATCTGCCTGTCTTGTGAGCAGATGGCAGCCTATCAATCCTGTCACAATGACACCTGGGAATTAAAATAGTCCAGGCCTCAGGCTGGCAACATCATGGGAGCTTGCTGCTCTTTCCACTCTCTGCCTGCTTGATTCTTGCCCTGAGTTAATAAGGCCTTTATGCTTCATGCAGCATAAAATTCACCAAGAATTCCATGCTGTTGACTACATGCCACCTTGTGTTATGTCATATAGACAGCATCATGTAACTACTGGATTACAAAGTGTGTATGACAATAAATGATAATTTAGAAAAACATGCATCCACTGCCAGTTTCACTATAGGTCTACCTATGATGAAACAGTGCTTTAACATATCTGATGCATTTAGCTGCCATATTATAGTCCTGTGAAACTATTCTTTTAGTACAGGTGTTAATTATTTAGATAATGGAGTGGCATCTGAATATAAGTACAATACCAATTTAACAACAATAGGTCAAATAAACAGTTGTGTTGGAGTGATGGCTACAATATAATTGAACCCACTGTGACTTCATATAATAGTCTTTCAAAAGAAAAAGACTGGAAGCATAACCAGAGCAGTATGCTACCAATTTTCTACTATTGTAAATGGATTACACAGAACACAGTTGCTCACTATATGCTTTCTAGAACATAAAAGCAGATAAAATAACATTTAAGCACAATTTGCAGGCTTTATTGCGCATTTGGTCTATTTTGTACAACTGCCTGTATTACCTGTCAAAACTGAGATCTGTTAACATGAATCATCCAGGATATTGTTGAAACCATAGGCTCTCTTTTTCAGTTCCTGACAATTCAGCAGGAATAGTTTACACCGTTACAAAACTAAATGCATTTTTTAAACAAAAGTAATAGTTGGTTAACAATCGTTGAAGACTCGCCTCACTATTTTTTTTATTACTACTGTTTTATTAAAGGTACATTTGAACAAATACACTTGAATGGATTTTTAATTTGCTAAAGTAGCATAGCTCATGGGTACTGTACACAGTAATTAAATGGTAAGTGAAAACACTTGTTTTAAATCATCAGTACATTCAACACAATTAGTTTCTCTTTTGTTCTAATTGTTCATCCTAAAGAGAGAACTAAAACCTTCATTCATGAACAAAAGTACTCACAAATGGTGATTATTGTTCTTCAATATTTTTCATGTGCGAACTTCTGAAAGAAAATTAAATTAATTTTTTTTCGCACTTGAGCTTATTGGATTATCATGTTCAAAATATTAAATTTGGCAACTACACTCTTTGGCACTTCATGACCATAGAAGCCACTCTTCATAGTCTTGATCTAAGCATAATATTGATAACTGTGTTGGAATTGGTCTGAGAAAGCACTGAGAGAGTAATGTTTGCTATATGCAAATCTGCAACAGAACATTCTGTTATCTTCAGAGCACAACAGCATTTCACACAAATGTTGGTGACTATATATGTTATACATATCGTGTGTTCTTGTTTACCAGTAAAATATATTTATTTATTACTGGTCAATAAAAAATCTGAAAATTGACCAAACTGGTAACATCTTCACATTTTTAAAGAGGAGTGTTTATTTGTCAATATTATCTTTACTATTAATTCTTCCCCACTGATAGTTAGCGTCAACGTTCTCTTTGGTAGTAATTTGACATTTCACAGGCCTTCACTGCACTGATCTACTCAGGTTTCTGCAACACAGTTGTAGTTAGATTCTAGAGCCCCCTGCTGATTTGTGAAAGAATTACAGGTACTTTGTAGAACTTAACATTAAAGCGAGACTCAAAATATTAATTCATTTGATCAGAAGCAATAGAACACTGCCAGTGAGAATGGGTCAGTATAACATGATTCTGGTATGTTTCATATACACCTTAAATTCTTCCTTCAACACAACAAAATAAACATTTATAATAGATTTATGGGACTGGATTTTCAAATGCTGTTGGGGTCAGCAGTGGGTGCAGGTGTGATTTGGAAATTGCATTCCCAGAGGGCGTACTAGAAATTTCTGCTTCTGAAATACGACACAAGTTTCAAAGGGGGGGGGGGTGTGTTGTTGGGTATGAACAGCGAACCTGCTCACCTCCAATTATCTGGTTATTGAGCATGTTGGGGAGCTCATTAAGAGGTCTCACAGGAGCAGTTTTACATTTTCAATCGGGAGGCACGGAGAACACACTTGCCTGGGGTACGTCAGGGTGCAGCTGTCGTGAAGACAGTGGGGAGCCATGAGGGCTAATGGATGCACTGATCAACATACTTAAGAAGTGGAGATTAATGCTCAGCTGGTCAACCACTGGCACACAGTTGGCTTACTGAGAAGCTTGCAATTTTGAGAAAAGAGCAGTGGGCCACGTGAGAGGGACGTGAGGCTGCTGGCATCACTTGGGCAGCAGAGGGTGGCAGAGGAAACCCCGGTGAACGAACCAGCACCAGCTGAGGGAGCTGACATAGAAGCAGGCTACTCTGACATTGGACAGAGTAGCGAGGAGGAGCTTTAGCAGGTACATTGTCCTGGAAAGCAGGAGCACAGCGAGGGGCTGTAAGGGAAGAAGGTGCTACCCAATACATCATTGTACCACCCAAGAGTTAGCTACCTGCAAATGACAGAGCACCAGTGTCATAGGAGACTGCACCTATCCAGGCAGTTGGTCTCAGACATTTCCGCTCTGGTGCACAATGACCTGAGTCCTCACGGACCCCATGGCAGTCCTTTATCTGCAGCTGTCAAGGTCACTGTCAGCTGAAGTTTTTATGCTTCTGGGTGGATCCAAGGATCAGCTTCAGACCTGGGTGATATCTCACAGTTGGCAGCTCATTACATCATCAGGCAGGTCATGGATACCCTATTCCGGAGGGCGGGGGACTACATCCATTTTGAGACTGATGGGTCATCGCAAGCACAGAGAGCATTGGTCTTTGCTGCCATCAATGGATTCCCATGATCCAGGGGGTCATTGATTGCACCCATATAGCAATCAAAGCACCGACAGACCAGCCATCTATATTCCTGAACAGAAAAGGCTTCCACTCTTTGACTATCCTGCTGGTCTGTGACCACAGGAAGCACATCTTGCAGGTGTGCACCCAGTTCCCAGCAGCTGCCAGGAAGCCTTCATCCTGCGATTGTCCCAAGTGGTGAACCTCTTCAGGCCAGCATCCAGACTCCGTGGGTGGCTGCTTGGGACAAGGGTTATCCACAGAAAAGGTGGCTCCTGATGCCTGTTCGAAACCCAGACACGATAGAGGGAGGCAGTGCAACCAGAACCATCTACTAACACGAACTTGCATTGAACAGACCATTGGCATTTTGAAGATGTGCTTCCGTTGCCCTCCAGTATGAGCCAGTCAGAGGGTCTTGTATTGTTCTCACTTGCTGTGCATTACACTACATGGCAATGCAAAGAGTACTGGAGCTGGATGAAGAGGAGGACCTGGAACACCACTCTTCCTCAAAGGAGGGCAGGGAGGAGAAAGAAGAGGAAGAAGAGGAGGAGGAAAGGGATGCTGTAGAGGAGCTCAGTGCTTAGGCATTGGAGAAATACCACCAAGGCAGTCCCAGGACTCACAGTGATCGGCAGGGTGGCTTGGCTGCAAGGGCGATGCTGATTCAGCAAGGTTTCGCTTGAGCACCTCACATCCATTATGACAGATGACTCTGAAACTCAAATTCCATCAGAGAAAAAGATTATTCAGCAAGCACACACATCTTAGGAATCCCACTGCCACCCAAAAACATTGAGAATGGGGTCTCCACGCCAACATTCACCCACATCACAGACCATGGAACCGCACCAGACCCAGGCCCCCAATCTGCAATTCACTTATGTCATCAAGCATGACTAAGACACAAGTTTGTTCAAGATCAAAATGATCAAACAAATTCAGGAAACTTCACTCAAGTGACCCAAAAAGTGCAACTAACAACGTGGCACCTTGCGTTCCTGCCCACTCCTGCAAGGTTCTCTCCCTGTGGCTGAGGATGAAGTGGAGGCAGCCTGCTCCATTGTAAGCGCAGGTAGCTGCGATGCTCATGGCTTCTGTCCTAGTCGTGGAAGTGCCTGTGGGAGTTTCCTCCATCGGTTGCTGCACCTGCATCCTTGCAGGGATAGCCTCTGTCACAGGGCTTTGTGGCAGGGATAGTTCCTCAGTCGGAGGTGCCACGGAGGCAAGGGGTGGCCCCCTCATCGGCCTCCTCAACTGCCTCAGCCCTTTCATGGCACTCTTGCAGGCTGGATGAGGCCACCAGCTGGGACACAGCTGGCATTCACTCCAAGCATCTCTGTGCCATCAGTGCCATTGAGCAGTCCACGCTGCAGAGAGTCTCAACTTCCTGTGCATGTCAGCGTGCTGCTCCTGCATTCACTGAGAGTGGTGCTACATTATGGCTCTCCAAGAGGTTGGCCACTCCCTCATGGAGGAGCTCATGTGCTCAAATCCCTGAGTCATTATGGTGCAGATGTGCTGCATGGACTCCTCCATTGCTCATGGCGCTGCAGTGCCTCAGGGATCTCCAACACATGGGAACTCATCTGCCTCTGATGCTCCAGAAAAACCCTCCTTATGTGTGACACCTGAAACCTAGCATTTATATCCACCGAATCATGGCTGTATCTGTCCTCCGTCCTCAGAAAGGGACTACCCACAGCTGACTCTGCCTCGCTCGCTTCCTTCTGCTCACTTGTGATGTGTGGCTCACCCAGTGCTCCCATTCTAATCTTGATTTCAGCCCATCCAAGGTCTCTGCACTGGTGGAAGGTGCGGAGGAATGATGTGACAGTGCAATCTCTGGAGCTTCTCTCCCCACCAAAGGCCGCTGGCGATGACTGTCCTGGGACACTCTGCTCCTGCTCCGCTACTGGCCCTGTGGAAAACACAAGAAGGTGGTGATGAGAGCTTGACCTACTCAGCAGGTGCATCAGCACAACCAACCCAATAGATACTGAAGCTGTCCATGTCCATAAGCAACAAGACCTGGACAATATCCAGGCTTGGGCTGATAGGTGGCAAGTAACATTCGTGCCACACAAGTGCCAGACAATGACGATCTCCAGCAAGAGAGAATCTAACCATCTTCCCTTGACATTCAATGGGATTACCATTGCTGAATCCCCCACTATCAACATCCTGGGGGGTTACCATTGACCAGCAACTAAACTGGACCAGCCATATAAATACTGTGGCTACAAAAGCAGGTCAGAAGCTGGGAATTCTGCTGTAACTCACCTCCTGCCTCCCCAATGCCTGTCCACTAAAGGCCGGCTCGGGTCTGTAAATACAACCCAACCCGAGCCCGACAGAACTGCATCTGACCCCGAGCCTGACCCGACCCGAGTCCTTTCAATTTTTCCCCACCTGACCCGATCCGACCTAACCATTAGTTAACCTACCTTCCATTTTTCACTTTGTTACTTACCTGCACAAGCTGAAAATGCCTGTAACAAAACCACCTTTCAAGTCCAAAAAGTAAATTCACATTGGAGTCACTTACATAAGGTGGTGATAGAGCGTGTCCTACCCGGCCCGACCCAACCTGAGCCTGGCAGTGCGACCCAGAAGTGCGACCCGACCCAACCCGAACCCGACACATGTTGTCGGGTCCTGTCGGGTTTGGGTTGGGTAGCTGGCCTTTACTGTCCACCATCTACAAGGCACAAGTCAGGAGTGTGATGGAATACTCTCCACTTGCCTGGATGGGTGCAGCTCCAACAACACTCAAGAAGCTCGACACCATCCAGGACAAAGCAGCCCACTTGATTGGCATCCCATCCACCACCTTAAATATTCACTCCTTCCACCACAGCAGTGTGTACCATATACAAGATGCACTGCAGCAACGCACCACCCCTCCTTTGACAGTACCTTCCAAACCCGCGATCTCTTCCACCTAGAAGGACAAGGGCAGCAGATGCATGGGAACACCATCACCTGAAAGTTCCCCTCCAAGCCAGATACCATCTTGACTTAGAAATGTATCACTGTTCCTTCACTGTCACTGTATCAAAATCCTGGCGCTCCTTTCTTAACAGCACTGTGGGTGTTCCCGCCCCAGATGGACCGCAGCGGTTCAAGAAGGTAGCTCACCACTACCTTCTCAAGGTCTCTGACCTGCTCTTGCAGCCACAGTATTTATGTGGCCATTCCAGTTCAGTTTTTGGTCCATGGTAACCCACAGGATGTTGATAGTGGGGGAATACAGCGATGGTAATGCCATTGAAGCCATGTTGCCACTTTATGGCAGATTGAAGAAGCAGGAGCAACCCACTTACATGAATTTCAGCAATTTCTGTGAAGTTTCAAAATTAGAAGCTCATGAAACTCATCAATAATCAGGAAACTATAAAAGTACATGGTCAAATCTCAGATTTTATCCAGGATGTGTAGTCCAACTCCATGATGTGTAAGGGTAAATAGCTCACTGGAGCTGTTACTCTTGAAAGAAGAATAAAGCAAGATTGGTCAGCTATTCTACTTTATGTAAGGAGTGAACTGTCTGTTCCAGACATTTCTGAACGGGTAATGGTGGCTGGTGGTACAGGGAGAAAGGCATTATTTACTCCGACAGTGCTGTGGAAGTGGATCACCAGGTCAGGGCTGCTGGGGAAGATCCTAGGTCCTTAATGTGTTATTATGGGCTGCCTGGGGTCTAGCAACACTGGTGTCTGAAAGCAATGGGTGAAGTGGTCCCAAAGGTCTGACAGCAATGGAAAGCGGAAGTTCAGGAGTGCAAAGTCAATAGGGAAGTTTCCTGGAGTGTGATGGCATGGTTAGCAGGTACAATGTAGGGGTATGGGAATCAACCTGAGACCTGGGACCTGGAAACACCAAGGGCATGTTCCAGCATCTAGTGGTGCAGTGGAGTGTATTCCTGAGGTCTGGTGTCAGTACAGAAGGTGGTTTAGCCTTATGACAACCATAGGGAAGATCCTGGCATCTGGCAAAATGGGAGAGAGGTCCCAGGGTCTGGCATCAGCTATAGAGGTAGAAGGGGTTGTGTCAGCATGAAGAGTCTGATTGCTCTGGAGTAGATAACAGGGTCTCGGTTTGGCTAAGAACTCTTTTCTTGCCCATACCTGCAACCCCCGCCCACCCCCACCCATGACTGCTTCTACATTTTTCCCTTCTCCCCTGACCCTTTCTAGGTCCTCAGGTCATGCTGCTGCTTAAAGCCAGTTTTCAGTGCTGATCACACTGTGTTTGCCAATTGTATTTGCTGATGGGCAAAGAACTCGATGGAGCTGGTGCAGGTCAGCTACGGGAGGAAATCAGTACGGTGGGACAGGAGTGTGGTACAATAGTTCAGGGTCAGCCATCACACTCTGCCCAGGGCCAAGACAAACATTATGCCTTGTCAGGACCAGGAGTGCACACAACAAGGAAGGAATGTGTCAGCTTGGACCAGGCCAGGTTAGGTTAGGCTGTGAAGGATACAGGCAGGCAGTGGAATTGGGAAGCATCAGGCACAAGTCAGGCATATTTTTAAAATAATAGTGACCTCTTGTGGTGCTTCTGCTCATGGACATGCCAGGGAACCAGAATGGAACTCAGGTACAGGTACACGACAGAGAATACCTGACCAGCCCAGACCTTCAAAAGCTGGAAAAGGTTCTAAAATGAGAATACAAAAGTTCAATCACTGTTAATGCATGGGTGCTACTACAAGGTCAGACACATTGCACATAGTTTTTAAACAGGATAAATAAATATCTAAAACAATGAAGATGGTAGGTTAAATTAGAATACACAATGCATGATGTTACAGCTTTCCCTGCAGGCTGTCTGTCACCAGCAATCCTGAAGCATAAAGGGAGCAAATGAAACAACTGGGGTAAATTTCCTTGGGCCTTCTCCTGTTCTGCAGCTGTGACCTATTGCGAGTTTGGTGGAAACCGCATTTACAAACAGAGTTTCTGCTGAACTTCCAATAGCAGAAGGGTAGAAATTCCAAGAAAATCCTCCCTACCGGAATGTGTTTAGCTTATCTCCCCTTGTAACATTTAGATAGATGGCAACTCAACAGAAAATATTTTTAAATTCTCTCACACTTTACAGTATTCCATAACATAATAGGTAGGGTGTTTTTCACAGGAAGCTACTTCCAATTGCAGAACCTCCTGCACTATTAATCTACAATTCTTAGACTAGTCGCTGAAGTTTGGACTCCAATCAGACAGAAAAATATTTACATTGTCTGACTGGAACTGTAAGTCGTGACAGGGAGAGAGCTGTGTGCATTTGTGGATATAGGTGTGGGCTGAGCTCTCTCCCAAACAGTTTAGAATTTATATGGGTCGAAAGTGGGGAGGGGAAAATCATTACTCTCTAAACATTTAAATTAATGTCAGGTGGGGGTTTACAAATAACTCAAGGGCCTAAAGAATTCCTTAAGCACTTTGTAAACCAGGTTTGACGTGACATTGAGTTTATACTCGAGGTGGTGTCAAACTCACTGCAAGGAGTCTCACTTCACTTTATCTGGAGTCAAGTTCATACTCCCAATTTATGCAAAATCCAAAATGCTTTACACTGCTTGTGTGGAGAATAAATATCAATAGAGAATGGTTGGGACAAATGGTCAATTTGCTTTGTAATTTTTATATAATGCTAAACTGGGAATGTTAATACAAGCTTAGCTTTTCATGTCCAAGATGGAACTCTGTATTGAATTTGGGCCAAAATCCCCAGGACAAATTTACAAGTAGAAACCATTAATAAAGCATGAAACACACAATTATTTTTAGAAGTGAGACAATGGCCAGGATTTTATGCTGGTGACGGGGGTCTCAACGTCCGGAAAAAGCAACACCGAGAACTCCACGTCAATTCTTCTCCAGAAAGCCCGCCGAATCTAGTACCAATCAGGCACTTAAGCAGATAGCGGTGGGGCTTCCATAGGATCAAGGACTCCATCGCCGGAAGTCCCACCCTTGGTGAGCTGCCGGCCAAGGCAGCTGGACCCAGGCCACAGGTAGATCTGGGCGGGAGGGGTCTCACGGGGTGGTCATGGAGGAGGGCAGGAGGGCGGTGTAGGGGTGGTCACTAGCAAGGGGAGGGGGGTGGCTCACAGTGGGCTCCTCCCTTCCCGATGCTGAGTCCCTTGTTCAGGCACTGTACCTTTTAACGAGGGATGCCCGCCCCCACCCCCACCCCCAAGCCGGGAAGCAGCCCACACTGTTTTTCATGACCTGCTTCTCGTGCATTGACAAGGCCGCCCACCGCACGGCTAATTGTGGCGGGATGAGGCTCTTAATTGGGGTTAATTGCCCAGTTAAGGGCCGCAATTGGAGGCTGGGCAGGAAGGCCGTTCATAGGCCTTCCCACCCCAGACTAAATTTTGGCGGAGGGGGATGGTGACGGGATCCACCCCCTGCCCCCCACGACCATCCCACCCGATGTTATGCTCTCCCACCTCCAAACCCGCTGTGGGAGCAGCATAAAATTCCCCCAATAGATATGCTCATTGTGCCACTTTTAATCTTAAAGTTGATCAGCAACCTCTAGAAGCTCAAGCCTGAGGACAGATTGCAAAATCTCAGTTGTCTTGCCCAGTTAGCCTTCTGGTGCCATAGAAGGTGCAGGTTGAGGAACTGGTGAGAGAAATCATGAGGTCATCCTGAGGGCAACATGTGCCACTCATGTTGTGCTACAGCCCTGCCATAGGACTGCAGCTCATTAGTCTCACCTAACTGTCAGAGAATAGACAGCAGGAAATCATTGATGCGATTGAGCTCCCTATTCGTGTGATCCACCAGCCTTTCCAAGGTGATGCAGGCATTGGAGCCCAGTACCTGAGCAGCATCATGTTTGAATTTCTATCAAAGTTCCTACAGCTGGTGGTGCAGACTGCTGGTGGGAGACCCCAGCTGAACCTTCATCAAGGTGGCCACACATTCAGTGGTAGACTGCAGAGTGCCGATGCCTTGCAATACACCAGACAATTGCGACAGCTTCTAGACAGACTTTCCAATACCTCATGCAACTGCCTACTTGCAAAAAACAACTTTCTTTTAAAGGCTGAACCCTTCATGTTGACATCTTTGACTTCCTAGCAGAACTAGGAGCCAAGTTGTCCCTTCCAGTAGTTCCTGCTCTTGCTCGCTTGTGCTGTGAGATTCACCAAGTACAGATCCCTGTATTTCACTATCTCCACCTTCAGTGCCAATTTCTGTGCAATGATTGGTTAGGATGGATCATCCTCCTCTGAGTCATCAGAAAGCTCCAGACATTGAGAAGGACCTAAAAAAGTGGAGAGGGACAAAGTTTCGTACTTAGTGGCAAGGATAAGCAGCAGCAGATGAATGCAGGGCAATGCACTACCAGGTTCTCCTGGACGTACATGGTTTCCAGAAACTGACACATCATGCAAGATCCACAAAACATTGGTTTCCAATATCTTGCCACACTAAATTGATTCAGGAATTTTAAGTAATTTTATGTCAACTACACCTCAGTGCTGACTTTACTTCAAGCCAAACTAGCTCTATTCCCTCAGTTGTAATCTCACCTCGACAGCTTCAAGCTTGTACAATCTATTTAAACCATTCAAAATAGTACATTTAGCCAATTCAAAAGATATTATTTTCAAAATGGCCAATCAAAATCATACCCAGCCGCCAGTAATTTCACACTTAATTAATAACGAGTTATCAGTCAAACCAATAAAATGAATAGTTGCAATTAACCCAATTAAAAAACTACTAGTAATTTAACAGCTAATTAGACAGTATGGATTTTGCCATAAACATAACAGTGATGCTATCAATGCTCACTTAGAGTAAATTGGACAGTAAATTCCACCAACTACACATGCACAATTAAACATGAAAATCAGGAAGTTGCTGTCCGAATTGCCCTGCTCCTCCAGAAGCTTCAGCACAATAGTATCATGCCAAGAGATTTACCATTGAAATACATGGAATTGCGTGCATTTGCAGCACTTCGCCACTAGACACTCACAAAAGTTAAAGCTTGACTATTCAAATGTAAGTGAATTTTTAACAGCATTATAAGTCTTAATTATTGCAAAACAACCTCTCTGGCACTGAAAATTAACTTTTACAATTGTGGAGTTTCATTCCTTTAGAATGTAATTACTGTTGGAGATTTAATTTTTTTTAAAAATGTATATATTTTAAAAACTTTTTCTATCTCCTTTATCTCTTTCCCTTAATCTCGCTATTTCACTTGCTGTACTTGATTTGACATTGAATTAAATGTTCTAACTTATACTTCCTAGTTTAGACTTTGCATGCCTCTAAGGATTCTTCAATCTGATTGGTTAAGGAAACAGATCATTACTTGTCTTGTTCACACAGGTCCCAGATCCCCAGTAGAGGGTGCCACATTGTTTTGAATTTCTAAGAAACACAACTTAGAATGCAAAAGCCCACAGAAAGTCTGTGGGTACGTGTAATGAACGGCTAGCAACATTTGTTTACTGCTGATTGCAAAATCGTGGCCAATATAGTTTATTACTTCCCCACTCACTGTAGTTCAGGCCACTGCCACCCCACTGAATGTCCTCTCAATTTTTGTGTGAAGGTATGCAGAGAGCAGGGTCTTCATAGGTTGGTCTGAGCTCACAGGGTGTTCACCGTCTTGAGAACACCACCAGTTCATCATCAGGTGATCCCAGCACTACACAGCAATAGGTCAACACTCAATTATGACAGGTTATCTTTGTGTGTCCCAACTACTCAAGGAGAAAACATAAGGAATCAGATAATTGGTGCATTTGTTGAGAATGGTGATGAAGTGTTTTTCTAGCTGGACAGCAAATATAGATAGACAGCAGGCCACAGAGGCTTTACAAATCTTTCATCCACTATCAACAGGCAAGGCAATCTGCCAAAAAAGTTTGTCCACAGACAACTCAACACCAGCCAAGTAACACCCACGTTCTATGATATAGGGTGTACAAAATCACATCAGGAGATCGTTTCAGAGAACACACATTTATCAAAAATGTCTAAACATTTTCTGAATGCTATATGTATAAAGAGTCATCAATATTATTTGGTCAAGTAAGACAGCCAATAGTGTGACAGCCACATGGTGTGCTGTGGGTGGTTCCCACTGTTCAACTCCCCACCTGACCACAGCAAGTGTATTTGTTTAAGAGTTTAGCCCCTTGTGTTTTATTTTTTAAATAAACAGATTTTCTTGTAGGATTTTAAAAAAAGAAAGTAAATTGTTTATTGATTAATATGCCTTATCCCAAAATTGTCGCAACTGCATTCACTCACACATTCTATTGCGCACACACACACACACACAAGGAGAAACAATTAGAGGAGGGAAAGAGGTAGATGGGTTTTAGTGGGGGGAGCAAGGTTATGATAAACCTGTTTAACTCTCTTGAGACTAGAATTATAGAGGGTTGCAGGCTTGTGATGATTGTAGATTTCTCTCTTGATTGAAGGTTCTGTTGAAGATGGTGGGTCATTTTTCGCTCTCTCTCTACTGTATGATGTAGATGTCGGATATTTTTCCAGCAAGGCATGTGCTTTCTGGAATGTCAGCAGTTACAAGTAGCTTCATCTTCTGGGTCTCTCTCTCTCTCTTTCTTTCTGGCTGTCTTTTTTAAGGTAAAGCTGAAATTTCTCGCTTCCTGTTAAGAGACTTTCTGGTTTCTTTCCCATGGTGATCACACAATGGCCCAGGAAGTGGCTACCTCACACCTCCTTTGTTTTAGAAGACATTCATTTCTGGAATGTTTCTATGATAGGTGTGAGAAGGATTTCATTATCACCTTTTGACTTTGAAGATTTGTCCTTTGTCTTTGTCAGACTATTTGATCATACAAAAGGTTAATGTCCTTCTCTTTGGTGGCCATTTTGGACTATTGTCCACTTTTCTTTTAAAAAATGTTGATTTTTAAAGACATAGTCCATTTTTTTCATAACTCTTCAGAGTTACTCCGTGAATGTTGTATCATTGCACCTCCGAAATGCATGGCAGCTCCTCCGAAATTGCTTGGATTTCATTTTTGTGGGTTTTTTTTGTGCTGAAAGAGGGAAAAGAAACAGTAAGGCAGTTTAAGGTTACATCACTTTACACATTCATTTCATTCACTTTTCAGGCTTCCAGCGCTGAGTCTAATATCAATTTGATTTACACGGTGTTCTTTTACATTCTGGACAGTGTGTCGGCTAGGACATTGAGCTGGATTTTACCATAGACGTAAAAATCGGTGGGGAACCGGCTTCCGCCTAGCCCGTGGATCCGACCCACATTTTAGGGCAGCTATCGCTGGGCAGCCTTTCACGTCCTCAGCACGCCCGTTTGCCATGGGTAAAATGCCCGTGGAGGCAGGCGAGGGCCCTTAAGTGGCCATTCAGTGGCCACTTAAGCGCCTTGATTGGCCTCAGCTGGGCGGGCAGGCAATTTCCACCCCCAACCCCCCCCCCAACACCTGAATGCCGTAAAGTTGGCTGGAGGCAGGAGCAGGGCGGGAAGGCCTCCCGGAGCCTCCCGCTCAATTTTACGCCGCACCCATCTGCCCCCACACCACCATCCGACCCGCTGGGGCGGTGTAAAATTCAGCCCATTGTCTTTTCCCGCTATGTGTGAAATATTTAAGTTGAATGGTTTGAGGAGCAAACTCCATCGAAAAAACCTGGCATTTTTTACTTTGAATTTTTCCTGGAAGGTGAGTGAATTGTGGTCCATATGAATTTGAATCTTTGTGCCTGTTTTTGGCATAGACTTCGAAATGTTGAAGAGCTAAGGGGAGCCGTAATGTTTCCTCTTCTAAAGTGGAGTATTTCTTTTTGTGTATGTTTAGTTTTTTTTTTGAGAAATAGCCAATTGGTCTTTCCAAACCTGAATCATCATCCTGGAGTAGGATGGTGTCTACTCCAACATCACTGGTGTCAATGGCCATTTAAAAAGGTTTGTTGAAATTCAGGGCTGCCAGTACTGGGTTGTTTGTTTGAATTGCCTTCAACTTTTTGAATGCTAGCTGGTACGGCTCTGACGACACCACTTTTGCACTTTTCTTTCGCAGGTCTGACAAGTGCTGAAAATGGGAACAAATTTGCGGTAGAACCTGCACATTCCTAGGAAGCACATGATTTCCTTCTTGGTTTTTTGGAATGGGGATATCCACCAAGGTCTGCATTTTTTCTGTTCTTGGCCATTCTCGACCTTGGCCCACGATATGGCCTAAGTAGGCAAATTTGCTTTTTGCCAAGTTGGTCATTTGGTGAGCATTCTGTTCGCTGTTGAAGAGTGCCTGTAAATTATTTAAATGGTCTTCCCAGGTGTTGCTGAAAACTAGCAGGTCGTCAAGGTAAACAGCAGTTATTTAGACAAGCTATCACTTGATTCATTAACCTTTAGAATGTGGTTGAGGTATTTTTCAGACTGAAGAGCATTACTTTGTACTGAAATAAGCCATCGGGGGTGACAAAGGTGGAGATTTCCTTTGCCTGCTGGGTCATTGGTACCTGCCAGTATCCTTTCAATAAGTCTATTTTGCTGACGTAGATGAAATTTCCGACCTGGTCTATGGAGTCTTCGATATGGAAGTTTGGGTGTGAATCTGTTTTTGTAACTGCATTGACCTTGCGGTAATCAATACGAGTCTGGTTGAATCATCAGGTTTGGGAACTAAAACTAGAGAGCTCCAGCTACTCTGACTGGATTCGATTAAATCATTTTCCAGCATGTACTGGATTTCCTGGTGGACCTAAGCTAGCTTATTTAGGTTCAGTCTATAGGGGTTCTGTTTTATTGGTGGGGTCTCATGGTGCACTGTTAAAGGTGTGCAACCCGGTTTGTCCCTGCAGACTTCCTTGAACTCCTTTAATAATGTGATTAGGTCCCGTCTCTGTTGTTCAGAGAGATAGTCCAGCATTGTGACCAATCCCTTTAAAATTTCGGTGTTTTCCAATTTAGCGGTAGGGAGTTCAATTTTAGAGTTTTCAGGGTTCTCATCTTCATCCAGTTCGTCCCCACTTCTGCTCTCTTCCTCTATCACCTTTACTGCCTGGCACACACTTACTGATCTATCTAGTTCCCTGCTGTAGTATCTTTTCAGCATGTTAATACGACAGTCTTTGTTTTTCCCTTCTTTCAGGAGTGTTAATTAGGTAGGTTACCTCATTCATCTTTTTCCCTGCACTATATGGGCCACTAAACCTTCCTTTAAGGGTTTGTCCTGCAGTGGTAACAGCACTAGAACCTGGACCCCTGGTTTAAACTCACAGACTGCAGTTTTCTTATCTGCCTTCCATTTCAATTCTTCCAAGAGATTTTGAGGTGTTCCCAGGCACAGGCCTGGGAAAGTCTCTCCCAGAAGAATCGAGGTTTCCTCCCTTTGATCTAGGAACTTTGCCTTGATCAATTTTAGGGACCTCTCACCTCATATCCGAAAATCAATTTGAAGGGAGTAAAACCTGTGGATTCATTGAGGGAATCCCTGGTAGCAAATAGCAAGAAAATTAGTCCTTTGTCCCATTCGTAGGGGTATTCACTACAATATGCTTAGAGCATAGTTTTAGGGTCTGATGGTACCTTTCCAGATCACCTTGTGATTGGGGATGATACGCTGAGGATTTCAGCTGGTCAATACCGAGGCTTTGTTTGACTTCCTGGAACATTCGGGACATGAAATAGGTTGTCTGATCGGATTGTATTTCTTTGGGGAGTCCATATCTGGTAAAGAACTGGGTTAACCTCTCAACTGTGGCTTTGATAGTAATTTTTCTCAAGAGTCTGGCTGCTGGGAATCTGGTGGCCATATCAAGATAGTTAACAGCTACTGATGACCTGTCTTGGTTTTGGGTAGGGGTCCCACACAATCGATTAGAACTCGACTGAAAGGTTTTTCGAAAGCAGGAATGGGGATCAGTGGTGCAGGTTTAATGGTATGTTGGGGTTTCCCAATAATCTGGCAGGTATGGCAGCTCTGGCAAAACTTGTGGAGTTGTGGCCAGTAAATGTGTCGGCTAATTCGGGCTTGGGTCTTTCGGATCCCCAACCATAGTGATTTCATGGGCAATTCGCAGAATCTCTCTGTGATATTTAGGGGGGAACCACAATTTGGTAATTTGGTGAACTACTGTCCACTCCTCCTCCAAGGGTTGCTGTGGGGTGTGGGGGGGGGGGGGGGGGGTTGGGTGGGGGGGGGGGGGTAGTCTCTATTTCCTCATTAAAATTTCATTTTTTAAATAGTGACACTCAGCAGCTTCTCTGCATCTGTCCCGGAATAAGCTGCGCCATCTTTTTAAAATCGGCCTGCTTTTTGGGCTTCAATTATGGAAGGTCTGTCATATCCTTCCCCTAAATCTCCGAAAAAAGTTTCAGCCAGCCAACTCTGAGTCATTGGGCTGATTTTTTTGGTTCAGTTCCCCCTGCGGGAGTGTGCTTGGCTATGGCCCTTGTTACTGCACAGGCAGGAAAGAATCTTGGGACTTCCTCCTGTATTTGCTTTGTCTCCTTGGCCTCTCCTTTGGCTGGTCTAATATCACTGGGGCTGCGAACACCTTACCTTAACCAAATCATTGCCGAGTAGCAAGTCTATGCTGGCTGCAAGTAGACTAGGGACAATTCCTACAGTAACTGGCCCAGAAACCAGGTCGCACTGCAAGTGAACCTGATGCAGGAATACAGACATGTATCCTCCTTCAATTCCTTTTACCAGAACCTTCGCTTTTAGCGAGTTCGCTGGTGGGAGGTCCTTTACCCAGCATAAGGGATTGAATGGCCCCGGTGTCTTGAAGCAGGACAATGGGTTTATTTGCCTCACTAGAGGGGTATGGAGACACTATTCCTTTTGAAACGAAATCCTGATGGCCTTCAGGAATTTTCTCTACTTCTTCCCTACCTACGGCAGTATTCTTTGTGGAGTTTTTTTCCCAAGTCCAAGGTCACAGTCAGATCTGCCAGGGCACCCTTTTCTTTGTTAACCTTGTGCACCCCTAGTAGATTAACGGGCTTCCTCTTTGACTTCCAGCAGTCAGCTTTGATATGTCCTGTTTTGCTGCAATGGGAACACACAGGTCTTTGGTATATATTCCTGCCCATGTGCATTTTCTTTCCTTATTAGAACAAAGAACAGTACAGCACAGGAACAGGCCATTCAGCCCTCGAAGCCTGCGCCGATCTTGATGCCTGCCGAAACTAACACCTTCTGCACTTCCGGGGCCCATATCCCTCTATTCCCTTCCTATTCATATATTTGTCAAGATGTCTCTTAAACGTCGCTATCGTATCTGCTTCCACCACCTCCCCTGGCAGCAAGTTCCAGGCACTCACCACCCTCTGTGTAAAAAATTTGCCTCGCACATCCCCTCTAAACTTTGCCCCTTGCACCTTAAACCTATGTCCCCTAGTAACTGACTCTTCCACCCTGGGAAAAAGCTTCTGACTATCCACTCTGTCCATGCCGCTCATAACTTTGTAAACCTCTATCATGTCGTTCCTCCACCTCCGTCGTTCCAGTGAAAACAATCCGAGTTTTTCCAACCTCACCTCATAGCTAATGCCCTCCAGACCATGCAACATCCTGGTAAACCTCCTCTGTACCCTCTCCAAAGCCTCTCCGTCCTTCTGGTAGTGTGGCGACCAGAATTGCATGCAATATTCTAAGTGTGGCCTAACTAAGGTTCTGTACAGCTGCAACATGACTTGCCAATTTTTATACTCCATGTCCCAACCGATGAAGGCAAGCATGCCGCATGCCTTCTTGACTACCTTATCCACCTGCGTTGCCACTTTCAGTGACCTGTGGACCTGTACGCCCAGATCTCTCTGCCTGTCAATACTCCTAAGGGTTCTGCCATTTACTGTATACCTCCCACCTGCATTAGACCTTCCAAAATACATTACCTCACATTTGTCCAGATTAAACTCCATCTGCCATTTCTCCGCCCAAGTCTCCAACCGATCTATATCCTGCTGTATCCTCTGACAATCCTCATCATTATCCGCAACTCCGCCAACCTTTGTGTCGTCCGCAAACTTACTAATCAGACCAGCTACATTTTCCTCCAAATCATTTATATATACTACAAACAGCAAAGGTCCCAGCACTGATCTCTGTGGAACATCACTAGTCACATCCCTCCATTCAGAAAAACACCCATCCACTGTTACCCTCTGTCTTCTGTGACTGAGCCAGTTCTGTATCCATCTTGCCAGCTCACCTCTGATCCCATGTGACTTCACCTTTTGCACCAGTCTGCCATGCGGGACCTTGTCAAAGGCTTTACTAAAGTCCATATAGACAACATCCACCGCCCTTCCCTCATTAATCATCTTCGTCACTTCCTCAAAAAAACTCAATCAAATTAGTAAGACACGACCTCCCCTTCACAAAACCATGCTGTCTCTCGCTAATAAGTTTGTTTGGTTCCAAATGGGAGTAAATCCTGTCCCGAAGAATCCTCTCTAATAGTTTCCCTGCCACTGACGTAAGGCTCACCGGCCTATAATTTCCTGGATTATCCTTACCACCCTTCTTAAACAAAGGAACAACATTGGCTATTCTCCAGTCCTCTGGGACCTCACCTGTAGCCAATGGGGATGCAAAGATTTCTGTCAAGGCCCCAGCAATTTCTTCCCTTGCCTTCCTCAGTATTCTAGGGTAGATCCCATCAGGCCCTGGGGACTTATCTACCTTAATGCTTTGCAAGATACCTAACACCTCCTCCTTTTTGATAATGAGATGACTGAGACTATCTGCACTCCCTTCCCTTGGCTCATCATCCACCAAGTCCTTCTCCTTGGTGAATACTGATGCAAAGTACCCATTTAGCACCTCACCCATTTCCTCTGGCTCCACGCATAGATTCCCATCTCTGTCCTTGAGTGGGCCAACCCTTTCCCTGGTTACCCTCTTGCTCTTTATATATGTATAAAAAGCCTTGGGATTTTCCTTAACCCTGTTTGGTGGAGGGCTTCTTGTGTGCTCACCTTTTGTTTCTCTGTTGCTATCACTCCATATTTTATCACTGCCCTTTCCGATCCTCTGGGAATTATCATGAAAGGCTTTTCCCTGAATCAAGGGATGTGAGATCAAAGTCATCTGCCATGGTGGCAGCTTCTCACCCTGTGAATTCTTTGTCCTTCTATGAGAGTTCTTATACTACTTGGAATGCTATTTTTAAACACTTCCACCAACATAATTTCTCTCAATTTTTCATATAAGGGTTTTAGCTTGAGAGACCGTATGCAGTGATCAAAAGCCATATGTTTAATTCTTTCGAATTCAAGGTGTGTTCCTTTTACAAGTGTATCGGAATTTTTATTTATATGCTTCCATTACCAGCTCATATGCATTTAGAATTGCAGTTTTAGTTTGTTCATAATCAGAGGAACTTCCTTCTGATAACAGGGGAAGAAACTTCACAAGCCCTATCCACCAACTTGCCTGATAAGAGTCTAAAATTCTTTCAGCCATTTTAACCTGGTAGCTATTTTCTCAGATGAGATAAAGTATAACTCAACCTCCTCCTCATTAAATGTTGGCACTTGTCTTGAGTGTCTCAGCACATCAAAATTTTGCTCTGAATTGGGGATAGCAGCATTTTCATTTTGGGTTTGCAGTCTCTGTAACTCAAACCTTTTTGCCGCGTCCTCTCTTTGTATCTCTATTTCCTTCTGAAACTCTCCTCTTTTTCCTTTTGAAGCTGATACTGTATTTCTTCCCTTTTCATCTGTAACTGCATCTCTTCCCTTTTCAATTGAATTCTAGCTAGAGTTATTCTTTCAGACTCTGATTCCATGCTGTCTTCTTCTAGCTCAGGGATAAATTTAAAATGAAAGCACAATACTGCAGATGCTGGAAATCTGAAATGCGAACAGAAAGTGCTGAAACTACTCAGCAGGTCAGGCAACATCTGTGGAGAGAGAAGCAGAGTTAATGTTTCAGGTCTGTTTCTGCTTCTCTCTCCACATCTGCAGCCTGACCTGCTGAGTGTTTCCAGCATTTTCTGTTTATATTATAAGTTTAAAATGGTTGGCTAGACTTTTCACTGGTTCGCGTTTCTTTGCTTTTTGTCTGGAAGTGATCCCCCCTCTGTAGCAAAGCATTTTAAATCTTCAACACCTAATTTGTTTAACTTATCATGGGCTATCTCTCCCTGCTCTACAACCTTCTAAGCATTAAATGCGGCCATCTCTTTTGTTTCTAGCATCGCAGAAAACAAAAACACAGAATACAAGAAAACCAGTTGTTAATGTTTCCACAATTCTAGAGGTTAATTTTCCTCCCATTTTCCAAATCTTGTCTGGCAGCTCAGATCCCAGCTTCGAGCCAATTTGTTACAGCCTTGTAGTGTGATGTGGGTGGTTCCCACTGTTCAACTCCCTACCTGATCGCAGCAAGTATATTTGTATTAAGAGTTTTGTCCCTTTGTGTTTTATTTTTCAAATAAACAGACAGTGACAGGTTTTCTAGTAGGGTTTTAAAAAGATGGTCAATTGTTTATTAATCAATACGCCTTATCCCAAATTTGTTGCAACTGCATTCACACACACAAAGAAACAGGTAGAGGAGGGAAAGAGGTAGGTGGGTTTTAGTGGGGGGAGCAGGGTTATGATCAACCTGTTTAATTCTCTTGAGACTCGAGTTATAGAGGGTTGCAGGCCTATGAAGATTGTAGATTTCTCTCTTGATTGAAGATTATGGTGAAGATGGTGGGTCACTTTTAACTCTCTCTCTGCTGTATGATGTAGATGTCAGATTTTTATCCGGCAAGGCATGTGCTTTCTGACTTTTTGGAATGCCAGCAGTTACAAGTAGCTTCACCTTCTGGGTCAGTTTCTCTCTCTCTCTCTCCCCCTCTTTCTGGCTGTCTTTTTTAAGGTAAAGCTGCCATTTCTCACTTCCTGTTAGGAGACATTCTGGTTTCCTTCCCATAGTGATCACACAGTGGCCCAGGATGTGGCTACTTCACACCTCCTTTGTTTTAGAAGTCATTCATTTCTGGAATGTTTCTGATAGGTTTCATTATCACCTTTTGGCTATGAAAATTTATCTTTTGTCAGACTATTTGAACATACAAAAGTTTAATGCCCTTCTCTTGGGTGGCCATTTTGGATCATCGCAGCATTTCTTGCTAAAGGTTCATTTTTTTAAAGACAAAGCCCGTTTTTTCATAACTCTTCAAAGTTACTCTACGAATTTTGTATCATCGTACCTCCTATGTGCGTGACAACACTTTTGCAGAATCACCACAGTCATCACCAATGTGTGATCATCATTTGGGAGGGGGCAGGGGGTTGGGGAGAGAAAAGTATATCAAAAGTATGCCTAGGCCATAATAATAGCATCAATTTAAAAAGTACTGTGCTAAATTTTATAATATTCTGTTGCTTGGAGCTTTGGATCAGAACTCAATTGCTAATATCAGTTTTGTTGTTGGGCACAGGCCAGGTATTTCTCAAAGAAAGGGGAAATTACAGCTGGGCAGAGTATTAAGGAGTGTGAGAACAACAAATGAAGAAAAATAGATTCAGGCAAAATTTACTGACAAATACAACTACAGTGCAGCCAATGATTTCCTGGTGATAGTAACATTGCTGGAAAAGAAACTTTCAATGTTTTATTATGATTGTCTTTTCCAGTTGAAAAGTGTACTACTTACGCATGCACAACTCCTAGCAAAAAGTACAAACAGGAAGGTTACTTATGGAGTAGTGGCTGGCAGCAACCAACTTGCTGCGAGACCTCTTCCACCCTTCACTGACATATGTACATATTTTGTGTTGCATCTCTGATGGTACAGCAAAATTTGTGCCATTAAAAATCCTATAGTTAATTTTTAAAAATTGAGATTCCTTGCTCAAAATAGTTATTTAAAGCTAACCCATTTAATACTGCATCTTAAATTGTAAACAAAACATACTATAAAATGATACTGCATCAATATGTACAGTACAAATGAACTACATTTGACTTTTAAATACAGAAGCAACAGCTTTTATTTCACTGAGACTGCAACGTTGCTCATCCCTATCATTTACTTCATTATGGATTAGAATTATATAAAGCATACAAGGAGTATTTTACACTTGGTTACAACTGAGGAATGTGTCACGAATTATAGCAGTCAATAAAAAGTAACTAGGTAATTAACATGGACAAAATTCTAAAGTAACATGAAGTGCAACTATGTATGGTACAAACTAAGGAAGAAAAGCAGTGTATACAGATTCAAAGCAAAACAAAAAGCATTTAAAATAATGTACAACATTGGTCTCAAGAAAATACAGTGCTCAGTGTCACTGCCATATTTCTTTTCTAAAAGTCTTGTTCTTTTGTACTGAGAGTCTTGCTCATTTCAATCTTCTAAATCAATTCTGAAGAACCTAATTTGCCAATTGCCATCCAGATACAGCTGGGCCATTGGTCACTTGACGCTGAAAAGTGTCTCATCCATCTGCCATCAGCAAGACATTTCGTACTAAACAGTAGACAATTCCCTTCAGACGTAGAAAAGTCTAACTTTGGAAGTACTTACAAGGAGGTCATCATCATAGAACTTGGTTTCTATGACTACATTACCACTGTTGGTTGAAAAAAAAGCAAACTTAAACAACTTGGTAAACTTCATGGAACACAATTATAATATTTACAAGTTATATTTGTCAGCAACTACTAAATAATGGGGTGAAGGCAAGGAGCTTAATCTGGCAGCTGAAGTACAAGGCTTTTCTATACACACAATATACACTATTCCGTTCTTCCTCTTCAACTCATAAAAATCTATTCTGTTGTTTACTAAAATATTTGAATTCTATATATTGTTGAGCTTTTTATGTGTTCTTTCCCAAACAGCTTGAAATTGTTATTAAGAATATTAGGTAGCATAGTGGTATAACATTAACGAACAGTACTACAGAGTGAAAGGATGCCAATGCAATCCTCCATTAAAGTCGAACAGAATACTGCCACACTTAGCACTTTATCTGAGTTATACAAAGTACAGGAAGCAGCATATACAAAAGAAAAAAATAACTGGACTGTTGCACAATTGCTGGTCACCAGCAAATAGCAAAAGAGGGCATTGCCAGAGGTCTGGAAGCAGGCTGCCCATCCTCTTGTCGACTGGGCTGTGGGAATGCAACTAAATATCCTTACTATAAATAACTGATTGTTGTACAAGAGAATAAATGAAGTTTTATTCACAAAGGTAGTCTAAGTTTTCAATTTACAATGACTAAGATAGTCAAAGATGAAAGGTAACCTATATTAATTGAAACTAATATGCCTAATGATAAACTGCATTGGAGCTGTATCTCAACAGTAGTGCTTAATAAATATTCTGAACTGCACTGGTGTTTCTATCTTGTAGATATCTAAACAAGTAGGTTTAAACTAGTAGCCACAGATCTAGCAGAATGGTCTTTGAGCTTCCCTGCAGATTTTCCCCTACCAGTTGGGAACAATGAATCCATGCCATTCCTGGTAATAAAAACAATGAGCATGCACCTACGTTGTGTAATTTATTATTGTGTAAGAGATTAAAAATAGGAAACTAATTTTCTGATATCCTTAAGGAAGGAATTTTGAAGGAGACCATACTGATGGTTTGATAGGGGAACTCTTCACAAGCTACTGTAATTAATTGATGCTCCTAATAGAAATCTGTGTCACCAATGTAACATTTATCCAGATCAAAAGCTTAAGATCAAAGGTCAATATTTCTTTAAATTAAGAGCATATAAATTAATGAATAACCAGCTCCAATGCTGGTGTAAATTGGTTTGGAAAGATTAAAAAAAAAAATATCAGACATCCTCAGTGCTCTGCAAATTCTGGATACATCCAGCAGGATAACTGGCACAATGCAGGCTTCAACCTTTAAAGAGCTCAGTAAGACATAAGAAGGTTATTTTTGTGTTGTCACTTTATCTTGAATTAATTCAACTTGAATTAATGTTGTTTGTTTTGATAACCTAGTCTGTAATTGGACACTTCTATCATTGAAATGCTCGGTCAGCCATCGTGGGGTGGAGTAGAATGGGTTCATCTTATTGCTGCTGAAATTCTGCCAAAATTATCTTCACTGTCAAACTGTACAGTAGCAACAGATGTTTAATGTAATGCCACTGCCTCTACTGGTGGAGGCTAACCACTCAAAACTAATCACTTGAACAATGGGAGCCTGGTTGTGAGAAGGAAATTCTTAGACATGGACTGATTAAGTTGCAAGAGGGAATACACACTGGTAACCACCATGCTTGAATCACTGGGTGACGATCATGTGACAGGCCCACCATCTCTGTGCTTAAGTTTGTGTTTTCTCTGCAGCAACCAGACAAGCTGTTAGACACTGAGAAGAGAAGACCCAAGTGGAGTCCCTCTTTCCTCTCTCTCTCTCTCTCTCTCCCCAATCACCTTGCAAGCTTCAAACCCTGCCTGCTGACTGTGACCACCGAGGCATATCCCTGCAGCAGACAGAGACTTCCTGAAGTAAATCAGCTGCATTCTTGTCTCCAGGAGAACCACTGCATCAGCCATCCACATCTTCAAATTGAAAGCTTCAGGACCACCAAAGGAAAGTTGCACAACCACTGAATTAAGCCTGAAGACAGCTGAGTCATCAACCTCCACAGACTGTATACCCCTTTTTATTTCTCTGGACTCTGATTCGACCAATTTATTCATCCCCACTCTGAAACCTATTGCGTGTCTGTTTGTGTGTGTGTGTGTGTGTGTGTGTGAACCTCCAGCGTGTGTGTGTGAAAGTTGGAGCAAGTTTATAATTTTTACTTAGATTAGTTTAAGTACGATCAAGGGAACCTCTCTTTGTTAAACTCAAGAAAATCTGTCTGGTCAGTTCTTTTAACTGTTTATGCACCGTGATCATAAAAACACTCACTGAATTGGCAAGTATATCCAATTCAAAAGGAAATAAACCTATTGTGGTCAAACAAGGAGGAAAAAGAGGGGAGCCCTATAATCCCTCCTCACCTGATCGTAACAATTGCAATATTCATATGTTCTGTTCAGAAGATGAGATGAAAACCATGCCTGCCAAGAATGAGGCATATTAATTTTGTCACATGGAACATTAATTTTAAACTTACTGGACTGAAAACATGGCTGCACAGTGGCTGGAAACATTTGCATTCTAAGAGACAGTTGCTTGGAGAAGACAATGGAACTGCTCCATTATCAATTAACCCAAATGGATTTTGATCACCAGACATTGAATATATGGAAGTCAGCATTCCAGCCCCTTAACTGAGGATGTCTACTAAGATTGAAAGAATTCACAAAACCTCACCGGGCAGGTTGTCCAGTAAAAAAGAGCTAGTCACCTGACTGGCCGGCTGCCCCAACTATTGGTTTGAATTGTGTTCACAGAACAGCTTGAGACAGACTGCAACTGAACTTGAATAGAGAGCATCTCCCTCTCCCTCACGAAAAGAAGAGAATGCAACTGGATTTCAAGACAGCAGAAACCCATCAAAACAAGTTTGAAAGCGTGTACTGGGCCCCAACGAGATGGTAAGATTTAACTGCAACCAAAGACTTTACAGTAAACTCAAAAGACAGTAAATGAACTCCAGCTATTGCTTCAAACCTTTCTCCTTTTCTGTCTCTATCTGCGTGTGTGTTTATTGCGTGTGCATGCTAGCGCGCGTATTTTCAGTAGTTTTAACCGAATTAGAGTTTTAAGGTTAATACACTTACACCTTCCTTGTTTAAATCTCAGAAAACCTGTCTGGTTGATTTCTTTGCCATTACAATTGGAGAGCAGTGAACAAGGATTCACTGAGAGGAAGCTAAAAATACGGTGTTTTAAAAATTAAACCCTGTTACGGCCAAACCAGCAAAAGGCTGAGAGGGAACCCCTGGACCCTTTTATCAGCTGGGCGTAACAATAGGATTAACTACCCATAAATAAAAAAAAGGACAAAAATGACAGAAACAAACCTGGTTTGCACCCTTAACTGTTGATGTAGCACTTAGCGATGTAGGCTAAGTACTCAGAAGTTCAAATATCCCAGAGTTTCGTCAATGTGTCTGTAGCAACAGCACTGGTCAACAGCTGGACTCAGTTATAACAACTTGACTCTGACCCTATTTTATGACAAAAGGCACCAGTTGCTTCTGGACATTATAACATTTTTCAGGCTACCCAGCCTGAAATCTTGATCTTATTTTCTGGTGGGATGATCAATTCTTCAAAGGTTGGGTAAGTCATCCAAAGCTATGGTCCTTTAGATAGGAAGAACAATGCTCTCAGGCAGAGTCTCAGCACTTGTACACTGTCTGGTGGCACAGTAAAGTCTTCACATCTTGATAGATTTATTTGGGGAGTGGGAGAAGAGGAGAAATATGATAGGAATGACACTGTAGAACCAAAGTGACAATATTAATAACTACTGGATAATCAATTTACAGCATTATCAAGGTTTGATAGTCTGAAAGCAGAATTTGAGCAGAGTTAAACATTGATATGCTTTAAATATGAGAGTGATGACAACAAATCTGCAGCTTAACATAGGTCGCTTTGGAGGGTATTCTCAGCTGGTATAATACTGGTCTAGATTTTCAATCTCAAATTACAATGTGAAGGTGTGTCATTAGGAATGAATTAATTGTCAACTAATAATGATTACATCTATGGCTACTGGGGGATTGCATCATGCTCTTGAAAAAGTATGCAACCCATAGTATCCAACTTACTGAGTTGTTTGTCTGGAACATAAGAAATAAGAGCAGGAGTAGGCCATTTGGCCCCTCAAGCCTGCTCCACCATTCAACTAGATCATGGCTGATCTACCTCAATGCCATTTCCTGCACTATCCCCATATCCCTTGATATCTATAGTATCTAGAAAATCCATCAAAGAACAAAGAACAGTACAGCACAGGAACTGGCCATTCGGCCCTCCAAGCCTGCGTCGATCTTGATGCCTGCCAAAACTAACACCTTCTGCACTTCCGGGGCCCATATCCCTCTATTCCCTTCCTATTCAAATATTTGTCAAGATGTCTCTAAAACGTCACTATCGTATCTGCTTCCACCACCTCCCCTGGCAGCAAGTTCCAGGCACTTACCACCCTCTGTGTAAAAAACGTGCCTCGCACATCCCCTCTAAACTTTGCCCCTCGCACCTTAAACCTATGTCCCCTAGTAACTGACTGTTCCACCCTGGGAAAAAGCTTCTGACTATCCACTCTGTCCATGCCGCTCATAACTTTGTAAACCTCTATCATGTCGCCCCTCCACCTCCGTCGTTCCAGTGAAAACAATCCGAGTTTTTCCAACCTCTCCTCATAGCTAATGCCCTCCAGACCAGGCAACATCCTGGTAAACCTCCTCTGTACCCTCTCCAAAGCCTCCACGACCTTCTGGTAGTGTGGCGACCAGAATTGCACGCAATATTCTAAGTGTGGCCTAACTAAGGTTCTGTACAGCTGCAACATGACTTGCCAATTTTTATACTCTATGCCACGACCGATGAAGGCAAGCATGCCGTATGCCTTCTTGACTACCTTATCCACCTGCGTTGCCACTTTCAGTAACCTGTGGACCTGTACGCCCAGATCTCTCTGCCTGTCAATACTCCTAAGGGTTCTGCCATTTACTGTATACCTCCCACCTGCATTAGACCTTCCAAAATGCATTACCTCACATTTGTCCGGATTAAACTCCATCTGCCATTTCTCTGCCCAAGTCTCCAACCGATCTATATCCTGCTGTATCCTCTGACAATCCTCATCATTATCCACAACTCCACCAACCTTTGTGTCGTCCGCAAACTTACTAATCAAACCAGCTACATTTTCCTCCAAATCATTTATATATACTACAAAGAGCAAAGGTCCCAGCACTGATCCCTGCGGAACACCACTAGTCACATCCCTCCATTCAGAAAAACACCCATCCACTGATACCCTCTGTCTTCTGTGACCGAGCCAGTTCTGTACCCATCTTGCCAGCTCACCTCTGATCCCGTGTGACTTCACCTTTTGTACCAGTCTGCCAAGCGGGACCTTGTCAAAGGCTTTACTAAAGTCCATATAGATAACATCCACTGCCCTTCCTTCATCAATCATCTTTGTCACTTCCTCAAAAAAACTCAATCAAATTAGTAAGACACGACCTTCCCTTCACAAAACCATGCTGTCTCTCGCTAATAAGTTCATTTGTTTCCAAATGGGAGTAAATCCCGTCCCGAAGAATCCTCTCTAATAGTTTCCCTACCACTGACATAAGGCTCACCGGCCTATAATTTCCTGGATTATCCTTGCCACCCTTCTTAAACAAAGGAACAACATTGGCTATTCTCCAGTCCTCTGGGACCTCACCTGCAGCCAATGAGGATGCAAAGATTTCTGTCAAGGCCCCAGCAATTTCTTCCCTTGCCTCCCTCAGTATTCCAGGGTAGATCCCATCAGGCCCTGGGGACTTATCTACCTTAATGCTTTGCAAGACACCCAACACCTCCTCCCTTTTGATAATGAGATGACCGAGACGATCTGCACTCCCTTCCCGAGGCTCATCATCCACCAAGTCCTTCTCTTTGGTGAATCCTGATGCAAAGTACTCATTTAGCACCTCGCCCATTTCCTCTGGCTCCACACATAGATTCCCATCTCTGTCCTTGAGTGGGCCAACCCTTTCCCTGGTAACCCTCTTGCTCTTTATATACGTATAAAAAGCCTTGGGATTTTCCTTAATCCTGTTTGCCAATGACTTTTCATGACCCCTTTTAGCCATCCTAATTCCTTGCTTACGTTCCTTCCTACTGTCTTTATATTCCTCAAGTGCTTCATCTGTTCCTAGCCTTCCAGCCCTTACAAATGCTTCCTTTTTATTTTTGACTCGGCTCACAATATCCCGTGTTATCCAAGCTTCCCGAAACTTGCCAAACTTGTCTTGCTTCCTCACAGGAACATGCTGGTCCTGGATTCTAATCAGCTGACGTTAGAAAGACTCCCACATGTCAGATGTTGATTTACCCTCAAACAGCCAACCCAATCCAAATTCTTCAGTTCCTGCCTAATATTGTTATAATTAGCCTTTCCCCAATTTAGCACCTTCACCAGAGGACTACTCTTATCCTTATCCACAAGTAGCTTAAAACTTATGGAATTATGGTCACTGCTCCCGAAATGCTCCCCCACTGAAACTTCGACCACCTGGCTGGGCTCATTCCCCAATACCAGGTCCAGAATGGCCCCATCCCTAGTTGGACTATCTACATACTGTTTCAAGAAGCCCTCCTGGATGCTCCTCACAAATTCTGCCCCATCCAAGCCCCTAGCACGAAGTGAGTCCCAGTCAATACTGGGGAAGTTAAAATCACCCACCACCACAACCCTGTTACCTTTACATCTTTCCAAAATCTGTCCACATATCTGCTCCTCTACCTCCTGCTGGCTGTTGGGAGGCCTGTAGTAAACTCCCAACATCGTGACTGCACCCTTCCTATTGCTGAGCTCCACCCATATTGCCTCGCTGCATGACCCCTCTGAGGTGTCCTCCCACAGTACAGCTGTGATATTCTCCTTCTGGGCGGCACAGTGGCGCAGTGGTTAGCACGGCAGCCTCACAGCTCCAGGGACCCGGGTTCGATTCTGGGTACTGCCTGTGCGGAGTTTGCAAGTTTTCCCTGTGTCTGCGTGGGTTTCCTCCGGGTGCTCCGGTTTCCTCCCACATGCCAAAGACTTGCAGGTTGATAGGTTAATTGGCCATTATAAATTGCCCCTAGTATAGGTAGGTGGTAGGGAAATATATAGGGACCGGTGGGGATGTGATAGGAATACGGGATAAGTGTAGGATTAGTATAAATGGGTTGTTGATGGTCGGCACAGACTCGGTGGGCCGAAGGGCCTGTTTAAGTGCTGTATCTCTAAACTAAACTTAACTAGTAATGCAACTCCCCCACCCCTTTTACATCCCCCTCTATCCTGCCTGAAGCTTCTAAAGCCTGGAACATTTAGCTGCCAATCCTGCCCTTCCCTCAACCAAGTCTCTAATAGCAACAACATCATATTTCCAAGTACTAATCCAAGCTCTAAGTTCATCTGCCTTACCTGTTATATTTCTCGCATTGAAACAAATGCACTTCAGACCACCAGTCCCGCTGTGCTCAGCAACATCTCCCTGCCTGCTCGTCCTCTTCGTCCTACTGGCCTTATTTACTATGTCCTCCTCATTTATTTCACTAGCTGTCCTACTGCTCTGGTTCCCACCACCCGCCACACTAGTTTAAACCCTCCCAAGTGACGCTAGCAAACCTTGCAGCCAGGATATTAGTGCCCTTCCAGTTTAGATGCAACCCGTCCTTCTTGTACAGGTCCCATCTGTCCCTGAAGAGAGCCCAATGGTCCAGATATCTGAAACCCTCCGTTCTACGCCAGCTGCTCAGCCACGTGTTTAGCTGCACTATCTTCCTATTTCTAGCCTCACTGGCACGTGGCACGGGGAGTAATCCAGAGATTACAACCCTAGAGGTCCTGTTTTTTAACTTACTACCTAACTCCCTAAATGCCCCCTGCAGGACCTCATCACTCTTCCTCCCTATGTCATTGGTACCGATGTGTACCACAACCTCTGGCTGTTCACCCTCCCCCTTCAGAATGCCCCCTGTCCGTTCAGAGACATCCTTGACCCTGGCACCAGGGAGGCAACATACCATCCTGCAGTCTCTTTCACGTCCACAGAAGCGCCTATCTGTGCCCCCGACTATACAGTCCCCTATAACTATTGCTCTTCTGCGCTTTGTCCCTCCCTGCTGAACAACAGTGCCAGCTGTGGTGCCACTGCTCTGGCTGCTGCTGTTGTTTTTCCGATAGGCCATCTCCCCCAACATTATCCAAAATGGTATACTTGTTAGAGAGGGGGATAGCCACAGGGGATTCCTGCACTGACTGCCTGCCCCTTCTAGCGGTCACCCATCTATCTGCCTGCACCTTGGGTGTAACCACATCTCTAAAACTCCTGTCTATGATACTTTCTGCCACCTGCATGCTCCTCAGTGCATCCAGTTGCCGCTCCAACCGATCCATGCGGTCTGTGAGGAGCTTGGTCTTGAACATGCTCAATGACTGAGCCTCCACAGCCCTCTGGGGGTAGAGAATCCCAAAGATTCACCACCCTCTGAGTTGAGAGATTCCTCCTCGTCTCTGTCCTAAGTTAAAGGCCAGCTCGGGTCTGCAAATGAAACCCGACCCGAGCCTGACAGAACCACATCCGACCCTGCCCTAGTCCTTTCATTTTTTCCCGTGCCCGACCCAACCACCGGAATGTTTAGTTAACCTAGCTTTTTCACTTTTTAAGCTTGTGCAGATAAGCAACAAAAACTGTAACTGGACTTGAAAGGTTGTTTAAAAAGTACATTAATATTGGAGCCCGAGTCTGAATGTCGGACCTGGAAGAGCGACCCGACCCGAACCCGACACATCTTCGGGTCCCGTCGGGTTCAGGTTAGGTAGCTATGCTCTATACTAAGTGGCCTACTCCTTATTTGGAGACAGTGCACCCTGGTTCTAGACCACCACCACCCCACCCCTAGCCAGGGGAAATATCCTTCCTGTATCTATCCTGACGAGCCCTCAAGAATTTTGTATGTTTCAATGAGATCACCTCTCATTCTTCTAAACTCTAGAGAATACAGACCCAGCCTCCTCAATCTCTCCTCCTAGGACAATCCTGCCATCCCAGGAATTAGTCTGGTGAATCTTCGTTGCACTCCCTCTATGGCAAGTATGTCCATCCATATGTAAGGAGACCAAAACTGTACACAATACTCCAGGTGCTGTCTCACCAAGGCTCTATACAATTGCAGCAAGACATCTTTATTCCTGTACTCAAAATCCTGTTGCAATAAAGGCCAACATACCATTTGCCTTCCTAATTGCTTGCTGCACCTGCATGTTAGCTTTCAGTGACTCATGAACAAGGACACCCAAGTCCCTTTGCACATCAACACTTTCCAATCTCTCACCATTTAAGAAATACTCTGCATTTCTGTTTTTCCTACCAAAGTGGATAACTTCACATTTTTCCACATTATATTCCAGCTGCCATGTTCTTGGCCACTCAAAGAACAACAAAGAACAAAGAACAGTACAGCACAGGAACAGGCCATTCGGCCCTCCAAGCCTGCGCCGATCTTGATGCCTGCCTAAACTAACACCTTCTGCACTTCCGGGGCCCATATCCCTCTATTCCCTTCCTATTCATATATTTGTCAAGATGTCTCTTAAACGTCGCTATCGTATCTGCTTCCACCACCTCCCCTGGCAGCAAGTTCCAGGCACTCACCACCCTTTGTGTAAAAAAACTTGCCTCACACACTCATTTAGCCTGTCTAAATCCCCTTGAAATCTCTTTGCATCTTCCTCACAACTCACATTCCCACCTAGTTTTGTGTCATCTGCAAACTTGAAAATATTACATTTGGTCCCCACATCCAAATCATTGATACAGATTGTGAATAGGTGGGGTCCAAGCACTGATCCTTGTGATACCCCAATAGTCACAGCCTGTCAACCTGAGAATGACCTGTTTATTCCTATTCCCCGTTTTCATCCATTAACCAATTCTCAAGCCATGCCAGTATAATACCGCCAATCCCACGTGCTCTAATTTTGTTTACCAACCTCCTGTGTGGGACATTATTGAAAACCTTCTGAAAATCCAAATACAGCGCATCCACTGGTTCCCCCTCATCTATTCTGCTAGTTACATCCTCAAAAAACTCCAACAGGTTTGTCAAACAAGAGTTCCCTTTCATAAATCCGTGTTGACTCAGCCCAATCCTACCATTATTTTCTTCGTGTCCAATTATCACATCCTTCATAACAGATTCTGGCATTTTCCCTACCACTGATGTCAGGTCAACAGGTCTGTAGTTCCCCATTTTCTCTCTCCCTCCTTTCCTAAATAGTGGGGTTACATTTTCTACCTTCCAATCTGCAGGAACCATTCCACAATCCAAACAATTTTGCAAGATGACCATCAACACACCCACTATCTCTACAGCCACCTCTTTCAACACTCTGGGATGTAGATCATCAGGTGCAGGTGATTGGCCAACTTTCAGTTCCATTAATTTCTCCAGTACTACTTTTTTACTAATACTAATTTCTTTCAGTTCACCTTTCTCACTAGTTCCTTGGTTCTCTAGTATTTCTGGGAGGCTTTTTATATCTTCCTCCGTGAAGACAGACACAAGTATTTGTTTAATTTTTCTGCCATTTCTTTGTTCCCCATTATAAATTCTCCTGTTTCTGCCTGTAATGGGCCCAAATTTGTCTTTGTTCATCTTTTCCTTTTTTGCATATCCATAGGAGCTTTTACAGTCCGTTTTTGTTTCTCGCTAGTTTACTTTAATATTCTATTTTCCCTTTCTTTATCAGTTTCTTGGTCCTCCTTTGCTGAACTTGAAAATGCTCCCGATCCTCAGGCTTACACTTTTGGTAATTTTATAAGCTTCTTCCTTTGATGTAAAACAATTTTTAACTTCTCTTGTTAGCCACAGTTGGACCACTTTTCCTGTTGGGGCTTTGCCTCAAAGGAATGTATATTTGTTGTAAACCATGTATTAATTCTTTAACTGCTAGCCATTGCCTATCTACCATACCATTTAATGTAGTTTCCCAATCTACCACAGCCAACGTGCCCCTCATACCTTTGTAATTTCCTTTGTTTAGATTTAGAGCCTAGTTCCGGATTAAACCACATTACTTTAAAAACTTGATGTAAAATTCTATAACATTATGGTCACTCTTCCCTGAAGGTTCCTTTACAATGAGGTTATTAATTAGCCCTTTCACACTGCACAATACTAAAATAATCTGTTATCTAGTTGGTTCCTTAATATACTGTTCTAGAAAACTATCTGGTATATATTCCAGGAATTCATCTTCCATAGCATTAGTGCTAATTAGATGATTACAGTATTTTCCTTACTACATGCATTTCTAATTTCCTGATTTATACTGTGCCCTACATTACCACAACGTGTTTGACGGCCTATAAACAACATCCACCAATGTTTGCTGCCCCTTGCTGTTTCTTAGCTGCACCCAAATTGATTCAACATCTTGGACTCCTGATCTAAGATCCTCTCTCACTAATGTACTGATCTCATCCTTTAGTAACAGCTGTACCCCACCTCCTTTTCCTTTTTGCCTATTCATCCTTAATGTCAAATACCCTTGAATATTCAGTTCCCAGCTTTGGTCATCATGCAGCCATGTCTCTGTAATGGCAATTAGATCATACCCAATTACTTCTACTTGTGCTGTTAATTCATCTACCTTGTTGCAAATGCTGTGTGCATTCAGATACAGTGCCTTTAATTTTGCCTTTTAAACATTTTTCAGTATTTTTTAACCAATTTGGTGCTGCTTTTTTTCAGCTGCCTTCCAATTTCGCCTAATACTAGGTCACAAAAGCTTAATTGTTAAGGACTCATCAATGCAGGATTGAAGGATGTACTAGATCAGTCACCGCAGACTCCACCAAAGCATTTATGAAAACTGGAGTACAAGAGTCCACCAAATTCTTACCCAGACAATGTAACCTGTAAATTTAGCATGCTTTTACTCAGATGGAAAAAGAGAAGCGACGTGTAAATGAAGATATAGATTAGCACTTTCTTTAGAGCAGAATCCTGATATTTATAGCCAATGATCAAGGCCACTGGTTTATAGTGACTAATTAATCGAATTGTGTTTTTGTCACATATGCCAAGAACCCCCACCTGCCAAGAATGAGGCATATTAATTTTGTCATATGAACATTAATCAAAAACTGTTGCTAAAGTGGACAGATGATTTGTTTAAAGAGATCAGCAGTGGCTGGAAAAAGATTGCATTCTAAGAGACAGTCGCGTAGGAAAAGACAATGGGAACTGCTCACTGATTCAATTAACAGAGACTGGTCTGGGCAATGGTGATCCACATCTTGGCGGTGTAAGAGACAGCACTACACTGCACCCCCCGTCCCGCCACCAGCCACCGCACACCCCCACCCACCACCGAGAGCTTTGGAATCCACAAACGCAGGAGTTTGTTAAAAAAAAACTAACCTGATGGCCCAGGTCTGGTTTTGAACAGCTCACAGGACAGCTTGGGGGAGACTGCAGACTGCAACTGAACTTGGAAGCAGAGAGCCTCTTTCGCTCTCTCACTAATCTCTGGATTCACTGAAGTCACTTAAACCTCAACAGAGAAAAGACTCTTACATCCAAACAAGTTTGAAAGCAGGCACTGGGCACCAAAGAAACAGCAAGACTTACCGGCAAGCAAAGACTCTACAAACTCAAAGGACCGTAAATAGAAACCCAGTTATTGGCTCAAACTTTTCCCCTTTATTCTTTCTACTTTTTCTGTCTCTATCTGCGTGTGTGTTTATCATGTATGCATGCTAGCGTGGTCACATCGCGTTTTCGTAGTTGTTAACCGAATTAGAATTTAAGATTAATAAACTTCCACCTTTCTTGTTTAAATCTAAGAAAACCTGTCTGATTGATTTCTCTGCCTTACAATTGGAAAGCAGTGAACAAGGATTCACTGAGAGGGAGCTAAAAACATGGTCAAACCAGGCAAAGGCTGAGAGGGAAACCCTAGACCCCCTTCTCACCTGGTCATAACACATAGAATTCCAGGACTTCCATCTATGTCTTTGGGATAACATTTGTGATTTGTCCATTTGTCTGTGGAAACTACGAACAGTATCACTGCTTAAGATTCAAAGCAATCTTTCCTCTTTTCAGGTAAGGTATGGGGCAGAACAAAATACTCCTGATCCTTTAGCAAAGCACAAGGACTTTAAAGGAATTCACCTTGGAAGGCTGCATTAAAGAGAAAGAGAAAGTCAATTTGGAAGAACTGATTCCACTGCTGAGGCCAGTTTTATCCAACTGGAACCAGTCAACAGAAAGACGCGTCTCATAAGTCTGACCCAAAGACCCTGGATGAGCCTGTGTCAGGATTTAATCCCTATTTAGGCACGAAGGCTAGTTCACCCAAGTCTTACAGCTCTGTGCAAGGATAGAAAGGTGCGCTGCAAACTTATTCAGCACATGCTATTAGAGATAAAAGTTCAAACATTCTCCACGAGAGATGCACCCACAAATTACGCTTGTGCCAATATCAAGATCAACTTTTTACGGGGTTTGGCATTGATAACGCTGCCTTTCTGTGTCCTGGATCCAACTAGAGGAATCAGAGTTACTCCATATAACATTGATTGCTTTTGACTTTCCCTCAAGAATGGTCAATATCAAGTATAATTCTTCCCTTCAATTAGAGGTTGACACCAAGGAGTATGGAAACTGAAGCCGACAGAGATTTTACATGCCTTGACTCTGACTTCCACCCAAAGCTGGCAGGAATGACTTAACCACCAGCAGATGAAGTCAAAATTGGAGAGAGGTCAGGCTGCTGTCAGGGACCCACATTAATGGTCCCTGTTAAAGTGGGTGTGGGGATGCTAGCACATCTACAAATCGGGGAACAGGGAGGAAGCCTGGGGCAGGGAAAACCCAAAACGTACTTGTGTGTCACTCCTACTCCTCCTAGCCTACAACAAACCTTTAAAAACTAAACTAGGCCTCCTGTGACCATGATCCTTGCTACCACGTTTTCTGGTAGGTTTAACACAGAATTGCCTTAGTCCTGATGACATCATCAGAATGCGCAGAATTACACTGACTGTACAGCACAGAAACAGGCCATTCATTCAACCAGCCCATGCAGGAGTTTATGTTCCTCTGCAGCCTCCTCCCACCCTTCCTCATCAAACTCAATCAGCATTAACCTCCATTGCCTTCTCCCTCATACGCTTATCTAGCCTCCCTTATTCACCTCAACTGCTCTCTGTGGTGGTGAGTTCAACATTCTCACCACTTTCTGGGTAAAGAGATTTCTTCTGAATTGCCTATTTGATTTCTTGATGACCATCTTATATTAATGGCCTCTAGTTTTGCTCTCTCCACAAACACCCTCTCTGTGACTACTCTACCAAAAAACTTTCATAATTTTAAAGACCTCCGTTAGGTCACTCCTCAATCTATTCTTTTCAAGAAAGAGACCCATGGGGAGAAATTGATTTGCATAGAACTGCTTCTAGCGGGGCTCCGTAGACTACGTCAATTCCCTGGGGGTAGGCAATCTTACAGGCTAATACCTGTGTGGTGTTCTTCATCATTGAAGAATGCTGTGCAGGTAGCCAACAGCTGCCATACAAAAACAGAAAAAAATGGGGGCAGAAGTTATGATCTGAAATTGTTGAACTCGATGTTGAGTTTGGAAGACCGTTAGATGCCTAATCGAAAGATGAGGTGCTGTTCCCCAGTTTCTCACTGCACAGATGTGGCCAGACTTTCTCAATATATTCAGCATTTTCTGTTTTTACTTCACTCACCCAATTGTTGGGTGGTGAAGGGAAAGCAAGAGGAAAAAGCGAGACTGAGCCTAAACAAATATGAAAAAAAATGCACACTTGAGGTAAATGTACAACTGAAGATACTTAATAAAAAGACACTGTAATGAAGGATGATGGCAGTATACAGCTTTGTGAAATAGCATTTTGAAAATATGTGACCAATTCTGATGGCAGAAGAATCGCTTAATACAGTTGGCAACAGGAAATGTTGCGTTCTGTTTTTAAAAGAACACTCTTTCCCATTTACCTGTTCAGATACAATCTTGATTTTTGTTTATGGGAGGGCAATTTGCCATGTATTTAGTTTATTTTTCTATCTGGAAAATGAATTCCTCTACATTAAGAGGTGACACAGATTCTCTAATGTTGCCATGCACATGAATACAAAAAGCACAGAATGAGATGACAACTCTGGCCTTATAGCAGAAAATTGTCAACTCAAAATATGTTTCTTCCACACCATTTCTGAACACTTTCTTCCAAGTAACACAAGGGATGGCTTCCAATATCAAATATATATCTACCTTCAAAGATGAATCAAGTAAAAAATACAATATTGATAGTTTCACTAATACTTGAGAAATTGCCTTGTACACATAGCAGCTGTATGAAACTGCAATTGATCACAATATTAGGTTTGCAACCTTGGTGTAATATTTGATCCCGAGATGAGCTTCTGATCGCATATCCGCGCCAACACTAAGATGCCTATTTCCATATCTGTAACATCGCTCCACTGTGCCCTGACTCAGCTCATGTGCTGCCGAAACCCTCATCAATGCCTTTGTTACCACTAGGCTTGATTATTCCAATGCTCTCCTGGCCAATCTCCTGAATTCTACCCTCTGTAATCTTGAGGTCATCCAAACCTCTGCTGCCCATGTCCTTACTTGCACTTTCACCTATCAGCCCTGTACTCAGTGACCTACATCGACTCCGGGTCAAGTAAATGCCCTCCAAGGCCTCGCCTCTCCCCATCTCCTTCAGCCCCACAACCCTCAGAAATTGCCACTCATCTAATTCAGGCCTCCTGAGTATCCCGATTTTAATTACTCTACCAATGGTGGCCACCTTCAGCTGCCTAGGCCTTAAGCACTGAAATTCCCTCCTTAAACCTCTTCACCTCTCTTTCCTCCTTTAAGAAGCTCCTTAAAACCTACCTCTTTGACTAAGTTTTTGGCCATTGACACCGAGCCTTATGTGGCTCGGTGTCAAATTTTGCTTTGTAACACTCCTGTGAAGTGCCTTGGAATGTTTTATTATGTTAAAGGTACTATATAAATGCAAACAGTTGTTGTTTAGAGTAGCTATGGAAAAAGACAAGATAAAACTAGATGAGAAAATACTCAACTGAAGCAGGGCTAACTTTAGTGAGTTGAAAAGATATTTGATGCAGGTGGACTGGAATCAACTTTTCAAAAAAGAATTGGATAAATACTTGAAGTGGAAAAATTTGCAGGGATTGGGAGGAACTGTACAGCTTTTTTTTAAAGAGCTAATGCAGGCACAAAGGACAAACAGACTCCTTCTGTGCTGTATCATTCTATGATTCTATAAAGAGCAGTTGAAGAACTCGAAGACTGACTCATGGTTACCACAGAAGCACGAGAAAATATAAATCATACAATAGATGTGTACTACATGCTCTTAGAGGGGCAGCTACCCAATAAAATCTCCTTTTGTTAATTTAGGGATTACTTCGATGTGGTAAGCAAAAGGTTAGACAGGAACCAAGAATTGGGTAAAGAAATCAGGAACTTTAGTTCTTTTTTTTCTTAAGGTACAAGATGAAAGTAGGCCAGCGGCATGTATGTTCTGTCATAGGTCGTCTGGTTTATTTTTCATGATCAACTTAACCTTTTTATAACACAAATGCAATAACACTAATAAAAGAAGATGTTACATCACAGGTCACTTACGTTAACACATTAGCTGGCATCATCTGTGATTCTGGTGCTGCTTCTATTAATGATTGCCAAGTGTTTGTGGAGTTAGGGATGACAAAGCCAAATTCAAAAAACCATTCTAGAAAAAATAAGAAGTTTTCATAAAGATTAAATATAACAAGTACCACCTCTCATTAAATAATGACAATTATTTAATTTTACTAGATTTCTTCTTACATTTCTCATGGGTACTATAGGATCTGAAGCAAAGTTCCTGATGCTTATGCGGCTTCACTATGAAATTCTGGATGACACATTTCCCCTGCCTCATGACTTACTAAATGGAAGATCTCGTACTGCTACAAAAAAAATGAGGGCTGAATTTTATTCGGGCGCCTCGCTCTGCGGCAGCGCCCTTTGAACTCGGTGGGGTGCCCGCATTCAGCGGCCGCCGAACAGCCCCCCGCGATATTTCGCACGGGAGTTCATTTAAATAGTTGGTGTGGAGCGCCCGCCCCCGCTGACGTAAGGGGGCGGCCTCCGCATCCCCAGCAAGGGCGTCCGATGCCACTGCTTTAAGCCCTTACAATTAATTTTAATTTTTAAAGGCAAAACATTATTTATTTTTATTAAATATAAAATTAAGTGGAGACCCTTCCTCAACCCCCACAATGGTCATTTCATTGCCCGCAATGACCCTCATTTATTTTTCAAACACCTGAACCTCCCCCCCAACCTTCTATCTTTTGCCCTTCAACCCCTTCCCCACATCCAATAAAAATTAATTTCCCTGCTCCTCCACACCACTCGCCCTAAAAATTTTATTACTTCCTCCCCTCCCCATCAGGTTCTCGCCTCGGAACACCGTGCGCAGCTCCGAAGGCGTGTGAAGGCCAAACGGAGGCCGTAAAATCGGCGTGGGACAGCAGGTAAGTTATTTTGAATATATTTAATGGCAATCTGCATATGGAGATGAAGGGCCCTCGCCAAACAGGGGGCGGTGATCCGCACCGAGGGCCCCACGCCACTGGTAATATGCGGCGGGCCCTTCGCGACGTCACAGGTTGAGGCGTGCCTCTCTCCGCAGAATTATACCAGCCCCTGCGCTGCAACCCGCAGTGTCGAGTGGCCGGTAAAATTCAGCCCTAACTGTTGAATTGGTGCAGTACAAGTTGGTAATTGTGGTTTCAACCATTCGCTAACTATAGTAATGAGTCAACAGGCGAATGTAGAGTTATATTGGCAGTGAAGCTGATCCCTGGTTCATTTACTAATCTAATTTTCCTAACCACTTTTTTCTTTCAGCAAGCTATTCTGCCTGTATGGATTGCTCTTCTTAATGTTTTTTATCTGTAGCACTTCGAGAGTCGGAATATTTCCCTTGGGTTCAGTTACCAAAACTGACAAAGTGTAGTTCCACTTGTACAGTACCATTTTAGCTACAAGGGTCAGCGTTGTTTGTTCTATTAGTTGTTGCTGTGCAATGACTGAACATGTTAAATAGTGAATCTAATATCCCTGGATCTCTTTCAATTTCATCTGCCATTATTGCAGCACTATTCACAAAGGATGTACATTGTCCAATTTTTCATTGTGTATGCACATTCAGTTTTATTTGTCACCAATCAATCCACTTAAATATTTAATTCAATTAATTTTGTGGATCCTTTGTTGCATCTTCCGAGTTGACTGATCCCCTAACCCACCTCTCCTCCCATTTGTCTGTAAATCTAACAAATTTCCATTTAGCTTCTGAATCCAAGTTATTAGTGCAAGTTAGAAACAGTAGATAGCCCAAAACTAATCCTCTCGGTGCTTCACTTAGCACTTTCCACATTACTCTAACACCACTCCCCTAAAGCTGCAGTCTACCTTTCAGCCAATTTCTTACCCATTCCCAGATTCTAACTTCAATCCTCAACCACATTATGCTTAAGTCGCTGCCTTTCTTGCAGAACATTTTTTTGGAATTTTAGATATACCACCTAGTAAGGATTGTCAGACATTTTGAGGGAGTGAAATCCTACAAATGTTATCAAGCAGAAGCTTCCCATTCAGAGTCTGTGTTTGATGCCAATTATTAGGTTGTCATACAGGTAAATCCTCAAAAGTCAATCTATTATCTTATCCAGTATTAAAGCAACAATAAAAGATGTGTAACTGCCTTGGTCTGTTTTGTCATCTGATTGAAAGTGATCCCTTTCATCCATCTAGCACTTCCAGGTCACGTTGTAGTCATTAACCACGTGTAGATTATCTCTGACTGTGTACTCACATAGTTGCTAGCGAATACATGGAAATAAGCACTGAATAAATAAATTATTTATTGTAAATTATTTGAGAATAGGGCATTCTCAGTGCCCTGACCAACATTCCTCCCTCAGCCAAGACCATTAAAAACAGGTTAACTAATCAGTCATCTCCTTGCACTATATAAATGCAAGTCTTTCTTATTTCTTGAGAAAACGATGGAAATGGTATTGACTTTGTTCTGGAGCAATGAGAACAATTAACGTACATGGCGCAATGCTAAGCTGAAAGGGCAAAAGCTCTGAAGAATCAGATAAATAATCACTTCTCCCAGAAGACTGAAAATATAAGGCTCAATGGAAAGCTATACAAGCTTGGAAATTTGTGTGTATAGCAGAGGCACAAGGGGAAAGGAAAATCGAGTGGTTCAAAATTGTATTCAGCAAAACTTTGGCAGTATACACCCAAGGACAATGAGCCCACAAATAATACTCTGCTAAAGAATCAAGTCAACAGTAGGATGACGGATAAGCCTCAGTTAATTCCTTGGAAAACAGCAAGTGCTGCCATCCAGCACTATTCAAGTCCACAGGAAAGTCCCTCTGAAAACCCAGGTGAAGAAAGTGCAGTACATATGAAACTTAGCAGCCAAGAATATTTTTGTTGTGGAAGGTAACTAACAGTTGAAGATGTTCATACGTATTCATAAACTACAGTTGTGGCTTACTCCGCCTGGGAGGATATAACAATATCAGAACCACCTTTGGTTGTTTAATTTTTCCGTCAACACTCTAAGGGCTGGATTTGATATGGTTGCCTTCAAAAATGGTGGCCCGCCCGCGCAGGCCGCACGCCAAAGAGCCACCACGATCTCAAGTGCCGTGGCTCATTTAAACAGCCAGGGCAAGCCCCTCCCGATCACATGGAAGGGGCGGGCTACCTACCCTCAGCAATGGGTTTTTACAGGGTTGCCAGCCCTACCGGCTTATTTAAATATTTAAGAAATATTCAATAAAATTATATTAACACATTTCTTTTGCCCCTCTCCCACCCCCCCCAAATAAAAATGTAATTATTTGCTCGTCCCCTCCAAAACATTACCTTAACCATCTGACCTTCCCCCCCACCCCCAAACTGCACAAGTTGAAACTACAACCCTTCCCACCATCCCCTACACCCATGATGCTAATTTGACCCCGTTCCCCCACCTCCCCCACACTGATAAACTTACCTTGTCACCAGCCCCAACCAGTGTTGTGCCTCATTTCCCCCAGACAGGGATCCAAAGGCGCGGGAGGGCCGGCCGCTGCTCTGAAGATCATGGTGGGCCCGTAATCTCCCAGGTAAGTGCATGTTAATTTATTAATTTTATTCATTTGCATATGTTAATTCAGGTCTCATCGCCCAGTGGCATGGTGGGCCTCATCCAGGATCATCTTCAGGCCCCCCCCTCCCCCAAGCCCCGCCACGGATCCGGATGTCGAGGGCTCCGTACAATCCAGCCCTAAATGTGAGACACAATTGCTACAGGTTGTGGAAAGCAATCCTTTCTGGAATAAAATGTTGAATGTGTAAGTTAAGATCAAGAATCACCAAGAAATAGTTACAAGCCAGTGAATCTACAAGTACCACCCTTTAAATTTGTGGATTTTCTTAGAAACACTAAAATGAAAGAAAAGACACTTACTGGAAAACCACTAAGAAGAAGATGGTGGTGATGGAACAAAGTCACCAGCTACATTAAAACCTAGATGTGGATAACCCAGATGAAATCACAGAATCACAGAATAAAACAGCACAGAAGAAGCCCTTCAGCCCATCGAGTCTGCACCGATGCATTAAAGATACCTGACCTGTCTACCTAATCCCATTTGCCAGCACTTGGTCCATACCCTTGAATGTTATGACGTGCCAAGTGCTCACCCAGTTACTTTTTAAAGGATGTGAGGCAACCCGCCTCTACCACCCTCCCAGGCAGGGCATTCCAGACTGTCAACACCCTCTGGGTAAAAAAGTTCTTCTTCAAATCCCGCTTAAACCTCGTGCCCCTCACCTTAAACTTGTATCCCCTCGTAACTGACCCTTCAACTAAGGGGAACAGCTGTTCCCTATCCACCCTGTCCATGTCCCTCATAATCTTGGACACCTCGATCAGGTCACCCCTCAGTCTTCTCTGCTCCAGCGAAAACAACCCAAGCCTATCCAACCTTTCTTCATAGCTTAAATGTTCCATCCCAGGCACCATCCTAGTGAATCGCCTCTGCACCCCCTCCAGTGCAATCACATCATTCCTATAATGTGGCTACCAGAATTGCACACAGTACTCCAGCTGTGGCCTTACCAAAGTTCTATACAACTCCAACATGACCTCCCTGCTTTTGTAATCTATGCCTCGAATGATAAAGGCAAGTGTCCCATATGCCTTTTTCACCACCCTATTAACCTGCCCTTCTGCCTTCAGGGATCTATGGACAAACACACCAAGGTCCCTTTGTTCTTCGGAACTTCCCAGTGTCAGGCCATTCATTGAATACTTCCATGTCACATTACTCCTTCCAAAGTGTATCACCTCACACTTTTCAGGGTTAAATTCCATCTGCCACTTTTCTGCCCATTTGACCATCCCGTCTAGATCTTCCTGTAACCCAAGCCACTCAACCTCACTTTTAACCACTCGGCCAATCTTTGTGTCATCCGTGAACTTACTGATCCTACCCCCCACATAGTCATCTATGTCGTTTATATAATTTTGACAAATAGGGGACCCAGCACAGATCCCTGTGGTACGCCACTGGACACTGGCTTCCAGTCACTAAAACAGCCGTCTGTCATCACTCTCTGTCTCCTACAGCTAAGCCAATTTTGAATCCACCTTATCAAGTTACACTGTATCCCATGTGCATTTGCTTTCTTGATAAGTCTCCCATGTGGGACCTTGTCAAAGGCTTTGCTGAAATCCATGTAAACTACATCAACTGCACTACCCTCATCTACGCACCTGGTCACATGCTCAAAAAATTCAATCAAATTTGTTTGGCATGACCTCCCTCTGACAAAGCCATGCTGACTATTCCTAATCAAATTTTGCCTATCCAAGTGGAGATAGATTCTCTCCTTCAGAATTTTCTGCAATAGCTTCCAAACGACTGACGTGAGACTCACTGGGCTATAGTTCCCTGGCTTATCTCTACAACCTTTCTTAAATAGTGGGACCACATTAGCTGTTCTCCAGTCCTCTGGCACCTCCACGGTGGCCAGGGAGGAATTAAAAATTTGGGTTGGAGCCCCTGCAATCTCCATCCTCGCCTCTCACAGCATCCTGGGACACAAATCGTTCAGACCTGGAGATTTGTCCACTTTTAAGCCTGCCAAAACCTCCAATACCTTGTCACTCCCGATGACAATTTGCTCAAGAACCTCACAGTCTCTCTCTCTGAATTCCATATCTACATCCTCATTCTCTTGGGTGAAGACAGATGTGAAGTATGCATTCAACACCCTACCAATGTCCTCTGGCTCCACCCACAGAGTTCCCCCTTGGTCCCTAATGGAAACCCTCAGAATGTCTGGCACATCAATTCCATTCTCCAAAATAATTAACTGCCTGGCTGGTTTTAAAGAGAGATTCTGGAAAAGCAAGGGGCTACCAGTGATAGCCCATTTGTTTATGTAAATGAACCTGGTTGCTTGAAGAATTGAGAATATTATTGCAATTAACAGACTCATTAAAAGCAGGGAGGATTATATCAAGTAAAAACAGAAAACGCTGGAAGTACTCAGATCTGGCAGCATCTGTGGAGACAGAAACAAAGTTAATGCTTTGGGTCGATGACCCTTCATCAGAACTGGGAAAAGTTAGAAATGGAATAGGTTTTAAGTAGGTCAAATGGGGGAGGTTGGAAAAGGAACAAAAGGGATGGTCTGTGAGAGGGCAGAAGATGGGAGACATTAAATGACAAATGATTTGCTCAGGCAGAGCAAAGTGAGTAATAATGGGACAAATTAAGAGACAAAGGATGTGTCCAGAGGAAGTGTGAATGGCAGAATAAAGAACAGCTGCCGTCCGAAAGCAAAACAGGAGGAAAAGACTGAAATGTGCAAGAAAAGGAAACAAAATGGGGGGCACAGAGTATGGTTTGAAATTAGTGAACTCAATGCTGAGTCCAGAAGGCTATAAAGTGCCTAATCAAAAGATAAAGTGCTGTTCCTCAAGCTTGCGTTGAGCTTCATTGGAACACTGCAGTCGGCCAAGGACAGAAACATCAGCATGAGAGCAAGATAGAGAATTAAAATGGCAGGCCACCAGAAGCTCAGGGTCATTCTTGAGGACTGAACAGAGGCGTTCCGCAAAACAGTCAGCCAATCTGCATTTGGTCTCCCCGATGTAGAACAGGCCGCATTGTGAGCAGTGCATACAGTATGCTAAATTGAGAGGAATACACATAAATCGCTATTTCACCTGGAAGGAGTGTTTGGGGCCTTGGACAGCAAGAGAGAGGAACTAAAAGGGCAGGTGTTGCATCGCCTGTACATGCATGGAAAGGTGCCATGGGAAGGTGACAGGGTGTTGGGGGTAACTGAGGAGTGGATTAGGGTGTCACAGAGGGAATGGTCCCATCGGAATGCTGAAGAAGGATGGCGAATGTGGCGGCATCACACTGGAGGTGGCAGAAATGGCAGAGGATGATCCATTGAATACGGAGGCTAGTGGGGTGGAAAGTGAGGACAAGGGGAACCCTATCATGGTTCTGGGAGGGAGGGGAAGGGGTGAGAGCAGAAGTGCGGGAAATGGGTCAAACAAGGTTGCGGGCTCTGTCAACTATGGTGGAAGGGAATCCTTGGATGAGGAACAAGGAAGACTGATCAGAAGCACTGGTGTGGATATTTGCATCATCAGAACAGATGTGATGGAGAAACTGGGAAAATGGAATGGAGTTCTTACAGGAAGCAGGGTGTGAGGAAGTGTAGTCAAGGTGGCTGTGGGCTTATAATAAATATTTGTTGATACCCTATCCCCAGAAATGAAGACAGAGATGTCAAGTAAGGGAAGGGAAGGGAAGAGTCAGAGATGGATCATGTGAAGGTGAGAGAAGGGTGGAAATCAGAAGCAAAGTTGATGAAGATTTCCAGATGAACATCAACGCAAGCTCGAGGAACAGCATCTCATTTATCGATTAGGCACACTACAGCCTGCTGGACTGAACATTGAGTTCAATAATTTCAGAGCATGACAGCCCCCCATTTTACTTTCATTCTTAGTTATTTTTTCAACATTCTTTTTTACATTTTTTACAATCTTTTTTTTGCATTTATTTCATTTCATCTTTGTTTGTTCAGTTTGCTTACCCACTGTTTTTTTTCAGGTTTGCACTTGCTGCTGTTCAATATTCAGTGTATTTACACCTAATCTGTACTAATGTTTTGTCTTTCAACAGACCATTAACATATTGTTTGCCTTTGCTCCGTGACCTTTTGGTCAGCTATGTGGCCTGGTCCAATCTAGACCTCCTTTGTTATCTCTTGCCCCACCCCCACCTCCCTTGCTTATAACCTGTGACTTTTCTAATATTTGTCAGTTCCGATGAAGGGTCACTGACCCGAAACGTTAACTCTGCTTCTCTTTCCACAGATGCTGCCAGACCTGCTGAGTGATTCCAGCATTTCTTGTTTTTATTTCAGATTTCCAGCATCCGCAGTATTTTGCTTTTATATTATTATTATTGAAGATTTCCAGTGCTGGGCGAGAACAGGAAAGGGCACCGACACAGTCATCACTGTACCGGAACATGTTGAGGGAGGAGGCCCAAGTAGGACTTGAACAAGAGATGTTCCACATATCCCACAAAAAGGCAGGCATAGCTAGGACCCATGAAGGTACCCATTGTAACACCTTCTATTTGGAGCAAGTAAGATAAATTACATAGAAACATAGAAAATAGGAGCAGGAGTAGGCCATTTGGCCCTCGAGCCTGCTCCACCATTCATTATGATCATGGCTGATCATCCAGCTCAGTAACCTGTTCCCGCTTTCTCCCCATACCCTTTGATCCTTTAGACCCAAGAGCTATATCCAACTCCTTCTTGAAAACATACAATGTTTTGGCCTCAACTGCTTTCTGTGGTAGTGAATTCCACAGGCTCACCACTCTCTGGGTGAAGAAATTTCTCCTCATCTCAGTCCTGAAAGGTTTACCCCGTATCCTTAAGACTATGACCCCTGGTTCTGGACTCCCCCACTATTGGGAACATCCTTCCTGCATCTACCCTGTCAAGTCCTGTTAGAATTTTATAGGTTTCTATGAGATCCCCCCTCACTCTTCTCAACTCTAGCGAATATAATCCTAACTGACTCAATCTCTCCTCATACGTCAGTCCCGCCATCGCAGGAATCAGTCTGGTAAACCTTCACTGCACTCCCTCTATAGCAAGAGCATCCTTCCTCAGATAAGGAGACCAAAACTGCACACAATATTCCAGGTGTGGCCTCACCAAGGCCCTGTATAATTGCAGCAAGACATCCCTGCTCCTGTACTCAAATCCTCTTGCTATGAAGGCCAACATATCATTTGCCTTTTTTACCGCCTGTTGGACCTGCATGCTTACCTTCAGCGACTGGTGTACGAGAACACCCAGGTCTCAATGCATATTCCCCTCTCTCAGTTTCTAGCCATTCAGATAATAATCTGCCTTCCTGTTTTTGCTACCAAAGTGGGTAACCTCACATTTATCCACATTATACTGCATCTGCCATGCATTAGCCCACTCTCAACTTGTCCAAATCACCCTGAAGTCTCTCTGCATCCTCCTCACAACTCACCCTCCCACCCAGTTTTGTGTCATCTGCAAATTTGGAGATATTACATTTAGTTGCCTCATCTAAATCATTAATATATATTGTGAATAGCTGGGGTCCTAGCACCGATCCTTGCGGTACCCCACTAGTCACTGCCTGCCATTCAAATAAAGACCCATTTATCCCTACTCTTTGTTTCCTGTCTGCCAACCAATTTTCTATCCATCGCAATACACTACCCCCAATCCCACGCGCTAATGGAGAAGATGTTCAATGTGAGAACAAGGACTATCCCAACATCCAGACCAAGAGATGTCTTTACATACATCCATGGACAGAATACAAAATTGGTAAAAAGAACCAAAAAGAGAATTCTCATAGAAGTGTTACATTGAGAATAGATTTGTATGGGGTCAGGGAACAAGCAGTGTCCTGCAGGGATGTATGCTGGAACCAGTGCTACACATCATCTTAATATCTTGGATGAAGATATTATGTAATACCATTCCCAGTTTGCAGATGGCATAGAAATATGTACAGGAGTTGGGGTTTTGAATGAAATTAATATTTTATAGACTGATTAAACCAAGTTAATGGACTGTACCAGTGTGTGACAGATTTCCTTTGATGTGAGTAAGTACAGTATTTTGCATTTGGGTTTGGAAAATTCCAGGCATTTGTATGCAATGCAGGAGTATCTGTTAAATGCTACAAAGCAAGAGGGATACCTGGTTGTAATGGTAGCACAATGCAATAAATATAAAATTAAGGACACAATACTTAAGCAATACAAAACTTTAGTACAGCTGCACTTAGGAGTATTGTCTTCAGTTATGGACTCCATATGTAGCAGGGATATTGAGGTCCTGAAGAAGGTGCAGAGGAGGGCAATCAAAATGTTTTTGGGTATTATTTATCAGAATAGGCTCAAAGAGTTAGGACTATTTTCATCAGAGAAACCTGGGCTTAGAAATGAAATGTTTGAGGCTTATAAAAGGATAAAAGATTCTGTCCATCTGGGACAGATAGGAATGGTAAGACTAGTGGAAAGAGTTAGGGTATATGTTCGGAAGTATTTTTTTGTACACAGTCATCACTCTCTTGCTTTTTAACTTTGCCCAGAGCTTTGCGTGATTAGTGGATGGGTCAATGGTATGTGTGGCTACACCATTTCTGAATGGGGCAGACTTAGTGAATCAATTGATCTTTTCCCATTCCTTTTTTTGTAATTTTGTATGAGTGTCTACTAAAGTAACAGCTTGTTTAGTAAAAGTAAAAAATAAACAGCATGCCATATAGCATCTGTTAAGAGTTAATACAGTTTTGATATAAGGTACATACTTGAAACTTTGTAATTTATGTTTCCTCTTTAGAAATTACTACTGCGTATTTGTAGATTGTTAATGACCCAGTCTAAACCTAGAAATGCTAAGAACTAACGGGAAATGAGAAAATTCCAAGGCAGGTACGTAATATGCAAAGATAATTGAATTTCTTTGTTTTATTTTGGCTCTCAAATGTCCTAATGTGAATGGTCATCTAAAGCCATGAAATGCAGATGAACAAAGTAAGATCAAACCAGTGTAATACTGGTTCAGCATGATAGTATCAACAGGCATCAAGTCAAGTCTTTCCTACATAACAGCACAACTATTAGATTTTCAGTGCTATTTCCCCTGAAGTTATTGGATACTGAGAATATATTAGACTTTGAGGATGTAGCAAAAAATTGTCCTGTACAACATTGAGTCTAACAAGTTAACTTCCTGAATATTTGTGCATTATCATTTTCTAACCCTCAAGTGAAACTGCCTGTAAGAAAAATAATGGATAAGTGAAGAAACACTATCCAAGTATATTTACATTACACAGCAATAGCAAATAAACATTTTCTGTTCTAGTGTCCCATTTGAATTTATTCAATTTACCCAATTCATTAATACCCATCAGCAAAAATATGACTATCCCCAAGATCTCAAGGAAAGTTATTAATACAAGTAGATGAACATTTACACTGCCATTGACACTTTCCAGTCTCCAATACTATGCATGCTTAAATAAAAAAAGATTGTCACGGAACTATGTATGTGTATGAAAAATGACTAAATTTTAACATTTATTTACCACTGTTGGTCTACAAATTATGCCTGGGACAGATAATGCTTCAATACATGAATTACTGTGTTTGCACAATTTTTTTCAATATATGCGACAGGTACACAATTAAATACAAGATAATCACCTTCTAAGCACTGTCCTTTGAAGAAAACCTTTTGTTCTAGCCTGAATTTTTCCATCTGTTCAGATGAGGAAAAGTTTAGTTCTCTGGAAACGGCTTTACATTTCAGGATCTTTTTTGGAACCCGAGCTGCAGAGAAATCAGAGCAGAGATTTTCCATTCTAAACTATTCAATAGCAATATTCAGCGATATAAAAGGCACCATCAGGTGACCCATGAGGAGTCCAAAACCTTCGTACTTGGTGGAGAGAGGAAGGAAGAAAACAAGCACAAAAATGAATTATAATGGGAATCAAATTTTTAAAAAAGTTGTCAAATACCTAAACAGATTAGCTGTATTGTCTGTTCTTCACAAATCAAATAAATGTTTTCTAGAAAAAAATACAATTTTTCCTCGATAACTGAAATTTCTGATGTTCAAAAGTTCCTTTAAAAAAGGAAATAAAGATCAAAAATGTGTCACAATAGCATGATTAAATTCATACAATTGATTTTATTTCTTATAAGACAGTCAGTCTCTTTCTCAAAAGTCGGAGCTTCGACTTGATGCTTTTGCCCAGCGTTGTAGCTATATTAGCTGAATTCAGATTGCTCAATCTAAGCACATATAGTGCAACTAATCTGTCAGGATACATCAGTAAGAATTGGGGTACATTAATGTAGTAGTTATGTTGCAGGACTAGTAATCCAGAGACCTGGACTAATAATCTTGGGGCAACAAGCTCTTTTTAAAAAAAAATCTATCTCTTACAGTTGTCACTCAGTGCATTTCCCTGACTGCAAGACTGACAACATTAAGAGAAATTGTGAACCAACATTGTTCCTTTCTGTGTGGACATAACTTTCTGGCATCATTAAAAGATCTCCTATAGAATTGCTCACAATGATTCAGAAGTTTTATAAGAACAGGGGTGTTATGCCAAGAAATATCCGAAACAGTGATTTATCAGAATGGTGGGCTGGGGCAGCAGAGATCCTGGAAGGGAGCCAAAGGCCAGCTAGCACTGGGATGGGGTTTCAATCTCATGCTGTAGCAACTCTGAATGAAGGAATCTTTGATAATAGGGCCGTCACCATGATTAGCTTCTTATGCAGATATAGATCATAAAACAAATTAACCAAAAAAAGCATAAGTATTTTTGAAGTGGGCCCCATGGTTTGGGAGCATTCGAAGGGGGAGGAACCGGAAACACTGCTGGAGGATTTTATAGAACACAAGGGCAGGGCCAGAGATCTGGGATAATTGAAGAGGACTATTGGGATCTGCGACCTCTGAGATTGTAGTCTAAAAGGTTTGCAAGAACAGTGAGCAGGTCACACTCTGACTTCATCTCTCAATATTTTAAAAAAATCTTTGTGGAACTCCCACCCTGGTGTTTCACAAATGAGTTCTCTTTGCCTCCAGGTCCACTTCCAATTCTGTTATAGTTCCTGTTTCCTAACAAGCTGTACTCAGTGTTGCCTGCCTCCTTTACTGTTTGCAGCTGCCCCAACTCTTCCTGAGGGATGCACTGTGGGACTCCTGTTCATGCTGTTCGCCTCCCCAAAAAGCAAACTTTAATTTTCCTTCAGATGTCGGCTACCATTGCTCCCTACTTGTGCTGTTTAGTCACTGGCCCATTCTCAGACTTCTCTGCCCCATTATTACTTCATTCTTGAATAATTTGCTATAAATAAACATACAAAGTGTAAGTCAGCATGTGTGTTACCTGCACCAGGATGGATCGTATATCCAGATTCTTATGTTCTGTTTCAGTCCAGTTTCTGCACGAGGAAGAGCATAGAACCAAGTTCTCACCTAGCTCCTAGCATATCACTGGCTCACTCACAACCTGCAGCAGTGATGGCACTAAGTCTGCTTTAATGGTGGTGGACAATTAAACAACTAACTGGAGGAGGTGGCTCCACAAATATCCCCATCCTCAATGATGGGGGAGTCCAGCACTTCAGTGCGAAAAATAAGGCTGAAGCATTTGCAACAATCTTCCGAGTTGATGATCCATCTCGGCCCCCTCCTGAAGTCCCCAGCATCACAGATGGCAGGCTTCAGCCAATTCGATTCACTCCTCGTGATATCAAGAAACGACTGAAGGCACTGGATACTGCAAAAGCTATGGGTCCTGACAATATTCCAGCAATAGTACTGAAGACCTATGCTCCAGAACTTGCCGCGTCCCTAGCCAAGCTGTTCCAGCACAGCTACAACACTGGCATCTACCCTGCAATGTGGAAAATTGCCCAGGTATGTCCTATACACAAAAAGCAGGACAAGTCCAACCCGGCCAATTACCACCCCATCAGCCTACTCTCAATCATCAGTAAAGTGATGGAAGGTGTCATTAACAGTGCCATCAAGCGGCACTTGCTTAGCAATAACCTGCTCAGTGATGCTCAGTTTGGGTTCCGCCAGGGCCACTCAGCTCCTGACCTCATTACAGCCTTGGTTCAAACATGGACAAAACAGCTGAATTCAAGAGGTGAGGCGAGAGTGACTGCCCTTGACATCAAGGCAGCATTTGACAGAGTATGGCATCAAGAAGCCCGAGCAAAACTGAGGTCAATGGGAATCAGGGGAAAAACACTCTGCTGGCTAGAATCATATCTAGCTCAAAGAAAGATGGTTGTGGTTGTTGGAGGTCAATCATCTGAGCTCCAGGACATCACTGCAGGAGTTCCTCAGGGTAGTGTCCGAGGCCCAACCATCTTCAGCTGCTTCATCAATGACCTTTCTTCAATCATAAGGTCAGAAGTGGGGATATTCGCTGATGATTGCACAATGTTCAGCACCATTCGTGACTCCTCAGATACTGAAGCAGTCCGTGTAGAAATGCAGCAAGACCTGGACAATATCCAGGCTTGGGCTGATAAGTGGCAAGTAACATTTGTGCCATACAAGTGCCAGGGAATGGCCATCTCCAACAAGAGAGAATCTAACCATCTCCCCTTGACATTCAACGGCATTACCATCGCTGAATCCCCCACTATCAACATCCTAGGGGCTACCATGGACCAGAAACTGAACTGGAGTAGCCATATAAATACGGTGGCTACAAAAGCAGGTCAGAAGCTAGGAATCCTGAGGCGAGTAACTCACCTCCTGACTCCCCAAAGTCTGTCCACCATCTACAAGGCACAAGTCAGGAGTGTGATGGAATACTCTCCACTTGCCTGGATGAGTGCAGCTCCAACAACACTCAAGAAGCTCGACACCATCCAGGACAAAGCAGCCCACTGGATCGGCACAGCATTCACTCCCTCCACCACCGACGCACAGTGGCAGCAGTGTGTACCATCTACAAGATGCACTGCAGCAATGCACCAAGGCTCCTTAGACAGCACCTTCCAAACCCACGACCTCTACCAACTCGAAGGACAAGGGCAGCAAATACATAGGAACACCACCACCTGCAAGTTCCCCTCCAAGTCACACACCATTCTGACTTGGAACTATATCGCCGTTCCTTCACTGTCACTGGGTCAAAATCCTGGAACTCCCTTCCTAACAGCACTGTGGGTATACCTACCCCAAATGACTGCAGCGGTTCAAGAAGGTAGCTCACCACCACCTTCTCAAGGGCAATTAGGGACGGGCAATAAATGCTGGCCTAGCCAGTGACGCCCACATCCCATGAATGAATAAAAAAAAAAAATTCTTTCCATTTTAATTCACTGCCAGAACCTCTTGGATAAACAAGAGGTTATAAAAAAACAACAGACCTGAGGATTGGGAGCAGTTTAGAATTCAAAGGGGACCCAGGGAATGATTAAGGGGAAAATAGAGTATGAGAGCAAGCTTGCGGGGAACATAAAAACTGACTGTAAAAGTTTCTCTAGGTATGTGAAGAGAAAAAGATTGGTGAAGACAAATGTAGTTCCCTTCCAGTCAGAAACAGGGGAATTTATTATGGGGAACAAAGAGATGGCTGACCAACTAAATGCATACTTTGTGTCCTCCTTTGTGAAGACAGAACCAAATATCATACCAGAAATGTTGGGGAACACAGGGCTTAGTGAGAGAGAGGAACGGAAGGAAATCAGTATTAGTAGAGAAATGGTGTTGGGGAAATTGATGGGATTGAAGGCCGATAAATCCCCAGGGCCTGATGGTATGCATCCCAGAGTACTTAAGGAGGTGGCCCTGGAATAGTGGATGCATTGGTGGTCATCTTCCAAGATTCTATAGACTCTGGAACAGTTCCTGCAGATTGGAGGGTAGCTAATGTAACCCCACTATTTAAAAAGGGAGGTAGAGAGAAAGCAGGGAATTATAGACCAGTCAGCCTGATGTCAGTAGTGGGGAAAATTGTAGACTCCATTATCAAAGATTTTATAGCAGAGCACTTGGAGAACAGTGGTAGAATCGGGCAGAGTCAGCATGAATTTACGAAAGGGAAATCATGCTTGACAAATCTACTGGAATTCTTCGAGGATTTAACTAGTAGAGGAAGGATGTTCCCAATGGAGGGGCAGTCCAGAACCAGGGGTCATAGTCTAAGGATACGGGGTAAACCATTCAGGACTGAGATGAGGAGAAATTTCTTCACCCAGAGAATGGGGAGCCTGTGGAATTCGCTACCACAGAAAGCAGTTGAGGCCAAAACATTTTATGTTTTCAAGAAGGAGTTAGATATAACTCTTGGGTCTATAGGGATCAAAGGGTATGGGGCAAAAGCGGAAACAGGTTACTGAGTTGGATGATCAGCCATGATCATAATGAATGGCGGTGCAGGCTCGAAGGGCCGAATGGCCTACTCCTGCTCCTATTTTCTATGTTTTTAAACAAAAAGGAAAGTAGCTCAGGAAAGTCTGAATAAAAGGATCATTGAGAATAACACAGTCACATTTTCAGGTTTTTATGTTAGCTGTTTTCTTGGTTTGATGTCACCAGTCATTCTTATAAGCAAACCTTGCATCCCCTGCCACCTGGAGTATACCTTGTATTAACCAATATCCAAATAACCACTAGTTAACCCAGGGATCATAACTAAGAACTCTTACTCCATACACTGATTACTGGAATGTATCAAATACCTGGAATGTTGATACTATTCTCACAAACATTTTAAAAGGTTAATCTAGATAGAAAACTTTTTTTTTTTAGGTGTCAGAGAGAGACTGACTGACTTTGGGTCCACCACCTTAGAACAGAATAAAATTGTAAACAGAAACATTTAATTATACAACTGTACCAGCTATCTACCCAATTGCAGTGGTTAGGGGAAAACAAAGGAACGGAAGACAAACTGAAATTTGGAAAGCTTTTTGAATGAAAATGGTTCATAAGTAAACTATTCCCAACCCACACAGCAATGCTGCTAAAACCCACAACACCCATCCCCCTTCCTCTCTCTGATACTGTTATATGCCATGTATAAAGACAGTAAATCATATTTGTTTGAAGAAACAAATAGAGTTTGTTCTTTTTGGTACAAAATATGTGAATTATTATCTTTTCAACATTTAGGCAATTTTGACTGGAAAACAGCATATACTGGTATTGTCTATTAATGCACTTTATACATAAAGTGGCCATATCTATATTTACAGCTATGTCCGAGGCAAATTCCCATGGATAAATGGCAAATTATTGAACTTTTTCTAAGTTAATTTACCTGAAATACTGAAATTTACAAGTGGAAGTTTTCTGTTTTTAATGTATTCTAAGTGGTTACAGCACCTTCTTTTCTCATTTACGCTGAAGTTTCATTTAATTGATTTATACAGCTGTGGTACCTATTCATTTAACTAGACAGAAGGGAGAGCAAGGACCTAATTCCTTTAGCAGAGAAGTCTATAACCAGGGGCCACAAATTTTAAGCAACTGGTCGAAGGATTAGAGGAGAGTTGATAATTTGTTTTCACCCACAGGGTGGTGAGAATCTGGAACGCACTGCCTGAAGGGGTGGTAGAGGCAGAAAACCCCATCGTATTTGAGAAGTACTTGAATATCCACTTGAAGTGCCCTAACCTACAGTGCTATGGATCAAGAACTAAAAGTTGAGATATGGCTGACTAGCTCTTTCTCAGCCTGCAAAGACACAATTGGCTGAATGGCCTCTTGTGCTAAAACTTCTATGATTCTATCTGCAATGGGTAATGAAAACACAATTTATTTCCCAGGAACTAATGAAAAATACTTCACTGTCTCTAGGGAAAATTCTTTAAAGAAAAATTAACTTCTTTCTTTGAGAAACAAAGGGACGTAGGCATGCAGATTTACAAAATTAAAAGTTCCAAGAGGAAGAGAACTGAAAAGCAGAGAAGTTATGTTAAACTTGTATAGAACTTTGGGTGGTCCACATTTACAATACTGTGCATAGTGCAGGTCTTCATATTACAAAAAGGATCCAGAGGCATTGGAAAAGCTACAAGAATTATACTAGAACTGAGGTTATAACTATCGGAAAAGACTGAATAGACTGACACTGTTCTCTATAGAAAGAGAAGGAGGAGGGGTAATCTAATAGAGGTCTTTAAAGTTTTGAAGGGGATTGGTAAGATAGTCGTAGAGAAGATGTTTTCACTGATGGGGAGTTCAAAACTCGGGGGCATAAATATAAGGTAGTGACTAATAAATCCAATAAGAAATTCAGGAAAAACTTCTTTACTCAGAGGGTGTAGAATGTGGAACTTGCTACTATATGGAGTAGTTAAGATGAATGACATAGGTGCATTTAAGGGGAAGCTAGACAAGTACATAAGGGAGAAAGGGTTTGAAGGATATGCTGATAGTTTAGATTAAGTAGGGTGGGAGGAGGCTCGTGTAGAGCATAAACACTGGTACAGACCATTTGGGCTGACTGACCTGTTTATGTGCTGTAAATTCTATATAATCCCCATCCTTCAAACACATTAATATGTGACTCACTGCAAACCATACAGGAGCTCCACTAGGTAGACACATGGCAGTATGATATCATAACTATTACAGAAACATGGCTTAAGGAGGGACAGGAATAGCAGCTCAACGTTCCTGCTTACAGGGGTTTCAGACACGATAGGGAGGGGGATAAGAAAGGAGGGGGGGGTGGCAATTTTGGTCAAGGAAACTATTATAGCTGTGAGGAGGGATGATATGTTGGAAGGTTCATCAAATTGATATTGAGCTAAGGAACTAAAAAAGGGGCAATCACACTGCTGGGAGTGTACTATAGACCCCCAAACAGTCAGAGGGAGATAGAAGAGCTGATATGTAGGCAAATCTCTGAGAAGCGCAAGAACAATAGTGCAGTAATAGTAGGGGATTTTAATTACCACAATATTAACTGGAATAGTTTTAGTGTGAAAGGAATTGAGGGAGCAGAATTCTTGAGGTGCATTCAGGAGAACTTTTTTGCCCAGTATGTAGCAAGTCCAACAAGAGAGGGCGCAGTTTTAGACTTAGTTTTAGGAAATGAAGTTGGGCAAGTGGAAGGAGTGGCAGTGGGAGAACATTTTAGTGGTAGTGATCATAATTCAGTCAGTTTTAACATAATTATGGAAAAGGACAGAGATAGAACAGGAATTAGAGTTCGCAATTGGGGCAAGGCCAATTTTACTAAACTGAGGAGTGATTTAGCGAAAGTGGACTGGAAACAGCTACTTGAAGGTAAATCAGTGTCAGAACAGTGGGAGGCATTCAAAGGGGAGATTCAAGGGGTTCAGGAAACATGTTCCCACAAAGAATAAGGGTGAGGCAGCCAAATCTAGAGCCCCATGGATGTCAAGGTGCTTACAGGGTAAGATAAGGCAGAAAAGGAAAGCTTATGTCCGACACCGAGAACTCAATACAAGAGAAAGCCGAGAGGAGTATAGAAAGTGGAGGGGTGAAATCAAAAAGGAAATTAGGAAAGCAAAGAGAGGGCATGAAAACATATTGGCAAATAAATTCAAGATGAACCCAAAGGAGAGAGTAGGGCCCATAAAAGACCAAAAAGGTAACCTATGTATACAAGTGGAAGATATTGGTATGGTTCTTAATGAATACTTTGCATCTGTCTTCACAAAAGATGGGGACATGCAGATATTGTAGTTAAGGAAGAAGAGTGTGAAGTATTGGATGTGATAAACATAGGGCGAGAGGAAATATTAATGGGATTAGCATCCTTAAAAATTGATAAATCACCAGGGCCAGATGAAGCAAGAGAAGGAAAAGATTTTCCAGTCTTCACTGGATACAGGTGTGGTACCGGAGGATTGGAGAATTGCAAATGTTGTACCTCTGTTTAAAAAGGGAGGGAAGGAGAGACCAAATAATGACAGGCCAATCAGTTTAACCTCAGTAGCGGGCAAATTATTGGAATTTATTCCGAGAGACAGGATAAACTGTCACTTAGAAAGGAACAGGTTAATCAAGGATAGTCAGCATGAATTTGTTAAAGGGAGATCTTGTTTGACCAACTTGATTGAATTTTTTGAAGTTAACAAGGAAGATAGATGAGGGTAGTGCAGTTGATATGGTCTACATGGATTTTGGCAAGGTGGATACAAAATTGGCTCAGTGGCAGAAAACAAAGGGTAATTGTTGACAGGTGTTGACAGGAGGGCTGTTTCCAGTGGCATTCGCTGGGCTCAGTATTGGGTCCCCTGCTTTTTGTGGTGTATATTAACGATTTGGACATAAATATAGGAGGCATGATCAAGAAATTTGCAGACGACACAAAGATGGACCGTGCAGTAGATAGTGAGGAGGTTAGCTAGCTGTAGGCTGCAGGAAGATATTGATGGTCTAGTCAGATGGGCCGAAAAGTGGCAAATGGAATTCAACTTGGAGAAGTGTGAGGTGATACCTTTGAGGGGGGGGGGGGGGGTGGGTATCAGACAAGGCACGATTAATGGGAAAATACTGAGAAGTATCGAGGAAGTGAGGGACCTTGGAATGAATGTCCACAGCTCCCTGAAGGTAGCAGGACAGGGCGATAAGGTGGTTAAGAAGGAATATGGAATCCTATAGCCGAGCTATAGAATACAAGAGCAGGGAGGCTATGTTGGAACTATATAACTCATTGGTTTGGCCACAACTTGAGTACTGTGTGCAGTTCTGGTCACCTCATTACAGAAAGGATGTAATTGCAGTAGAGTGGGTACAGAGGAGATTTATGAGGATGTTGCCAGGACTGGGAAAGTGCAGCTATGAGGAAAAATTGGATAGGCTGGAGTTGTTCTCCTTGGAACAGAGAAGGCTGAGGGGAGATCTGATTGAAATGTACAAAATTTTGAGGGACCTGGATACAGTGGAGGTGAAGGGTCTATTCACCTTAGCAGGGAGGTCAGTGACTTGGGGGGCATAGATTTAAAGTGATTGGTAGAAAAATTAGAGGGGTGATGAGGAAAAACTTTTTCATCCAGAGGGTAGTGATGGTCTGGAACTCACTGCCTGAAAGGGTAGTTGAGGCAGAAACCCTCAACTCATTCAAAAGGAGTCTGGATATGCACCTCAAGTGCCGTAATCTGCAGGGCTACAGAGCAAATGCTCAAAGGTGGGATTAGAATAGGTGGATCATTTTTTGGCCGGCACAGACACGATGGGCTTCTGTGCCTTAAACTTTCTATGATTCTAGGTGCCAACTATGGTAGCACTCTTGCCCGAGTCAGAAAGTTGTGGGTTTAAGCCCCACTTCTGGACTTGAGCACCAAAAAAAAAAATCAAAGCTGACACTCCAGTGAAGTGCTGAGAGTGCTGCACTGTCGGAGGTGTCATTTTTCAGATGAGATGTTAAACCAAGGTACCCCATCTGCCCTCTCAGGTGCACATAAAAGATCCAACAGCACTATTGTGAAGAACATCTGGGGAGTTATCCCCTGTGTCCTGGCCAACATTTATACCCCCATCAATCATCATCTCAAAAACACATTATCTGGTCAGTATCACACTGCTGTTTGCAGGAGCTTGCTGTGCACAAATTGGCGACCACATTTTCTACATTACAACACTAACTATACTTCGAAAGTACTTCATTGGCGTTAAAGCGGATTGTGACTTCCTGTGGTTGAGAAAGGTGCATGCCTTTCTTTCCTTCATTCTATCTTTCTAGTAATCAAATAAAACCAGTTTGAGTGGGTCATCCTTGACCATCCCATAATCCTGCATGACATTTATTATAAATTTCCTGCAGCCAACTGTTTCATACACAATATGTGCATTTCTTCCAAACGTTAAAAAAATCACAAGATCATTCCCCAAGAGGAAAGCCAGTCTCTCTGAATATATCTATCCAGAAAAAATACTAGTTATCCCATTCCAGCACCTAATTGTTTCTTTACCTCTCCAAAAGGAAACTACTGAATAAGAAAGCCTTAACATTACTCTTGATAAACCCAAAGAATATTTTGTTGCTATCTTTATATTTTATGCCATGTTCCTCTTATGTTACCTCTCAGTTTCAACGTCTATCTCTGCTTGATTTTAGAATGCTTCCTATCCCGTTCCTTTTATATGTATCTCAAATTCTTAAATAATATGCTTTGGATTTAAAATCTTTCCTGGCTGCAGTAAACAGGTTTGAAGCCAGAAAACCCTTTTGCTGGGTTGTACATATCTCTTGTTACCGCTTCTTGCCTTTGACAAGGTCCCGATGCAAAAGGTAGTGACGTTACACAGGATCAGAGGTGAGCTGGCAAGATGAATACAGAACTGGCTCAGTCACAGAAGACAGAGGGTAACAGTGGATGGGTGTTTTTCTGAATGGAGGGATGTGACTAGTGGTGTTCCGCAGGGATCAGTGCTGGGACCTTTGCTCTTTGTAGTATATATAAATGATTTGGAGGAAAATGTAGCTGGTCTGATTAGTAAGTTTGCGAACGACACAAAGGTTGGTGGAGTTGCGGATAATGATGAGGGTTGTCAGAGGATACAGCAGGATATAGATCGGTTGGAGACTTGGGCGGAGAAATGGCAGATGGAGTTTAATCCGGACAAATGTGAGGTAATGCATTTTGGAAGGTATAATGCAGGTGGGAGGTATACAGTAAATGGCAGAACCCTTAGGAGTATTGACAGGCAGAGAGATCTGGGCGTACAGGTCCACAGGTTACTGAAAGTGGCAACGCAGGTGGATAAGGTAGTCAAGAAGGCATTCGGCATGCTTGCCTTCATCGGTCGGGACATAGAGTATAAAAATTGGCAAGTCATGTTGCAGCTGTACAGAACCCTAGTTAGGCCACACTTAGAATATTGCGTGCAATTCTGGTCGCCATACTACCAGAAGGACGTGGAGGCTTTGGAGAGCGTACGGAGGAGGTTTACCAGGATGTTGTCTGGTCTGGAGGGCATTAGCTATGAGGAGAGGTTGGAAAAACTTGGATTGTTTTCACTGGAACGACGGAGGTGGAGGGGCGACATGATAGAGGTTTACAAAGTTATGAGCGGCATGGACAGAGTGGATAGTCAGAAGCTTTTTCCCAGGGTGGAAGAGTCAGTTACAAGGGGACGAGGGGCAAGGTTTAGAGGGGATGTGCAAGGCAAGTTTTTTTACACAGAGGGTGGTGAGTGCCTGGAACTTGCTGCCAGGGGAGGTGGTGGAAGCAGATACGATAGCGACGTTTAAGAGACATCTTGACAAATATTTGAATAGGAAGGGAATAGAGGGATATGGGCCCCGGAAGTGCAGAAGGTGTTAGTTTCGGCAGGCATCAAGATCGGCGCAGGCTTGGAGGGCCGAATGGCCTGTTCCTGTGCTGTACTGTTCTTTGCTCAGTCAATATGAAGATTAAGTCCCCCATGATGCCAGCACTTGGCCCATAACCTTGAATGTTACGACAAGCCAAGTGCTCATCCAGGTACTTTTTTAAAGGATGTGAGGCAACCCGCCTCTACCACCCTCCCAGGCAGAGCATTCCAGACCGTCACCACCCTCTGGGTAAAAAAAGTTCTTCCTCAAATCCCCCTTAAACCTCCTGCCCCTCACATTAAACTTGTATCCCCTCGTAACTGACCCTTCAACTAAAGGGAACAGCTGTTGCCTATCCACCCTGTCCATGCCCCTCATAATCTTGTACACCTCGATCAGGTCACCCCTCAGTCTTCTCTGCTCCAGCAAAAACAACCCAAGCCTATCCAACCTCTCTTCATAGCGTAAATGTTCCATCCCAGGCACCATCCTGGTGAATCACCTCTGCAACCCCTCCAGTGCAATCACATCCTTCCTATAATGTGGCGACCAGAATTGCACACAGTACTCCAGCTGTGGCCTTACCAAAGTTCTTTACAACTCCAACATGACCTCCCTGCTTTTGTAATCTATGCCTCGATTGATAAAGGCAAGTGTCCCATATGCCTTTTTCACCACCCTATTAACCTGCCCTTCTGCCTTCAGAGATCTTTGGACAAACACGCCAAGATCCCTTTGTTCCTCAGAACTTCCCAGTGTCAAGCCATTCGCTGAATACTTTCGTGTCACATTACTCCTTCCAAAGTGTATCACCTCACACTTCTCAGGGTTAAATTCCATCTGCCACTTTTCTGCCCATTTGACCATCCCGTCTAGATCTTTCTGTAACCCAAGACACTCCACCTCACTGTTAACCACTCATCCAATCTTTGTGTCATCCGCGAACTTACTGATCCTACCCCCCACATAGTCATCTATGTCGTTTATATAAATGACAAACAATAGGGGACCCAGCACAGATCCCTGTGGTACGCCACTGGACACTGGCTTCCAGTCACTAAAACAGCCGTCTGTCATCACTCTCGGTCTCCTACAGCTAAGCCAATTTTGAATCCACCTTATCAAGTTACCCTGTATCCCATGTGCATTTGCTTTCTTGATAAGTCTCCCATGTGGGACCTTGTCAAAGGCTTTGCTGAAATCCATGTAAACTACATCAACTGCACTACCCTCATCTCCACACCTGGTCACATGCTCAAAAAATTCAATCAAATTTGTTAGGCATGAGCTCCTTCTGACAAAGCCATGACTATTCCTAATCAAATTTTGCCTCTCCAAGTGGAGATAGATTCTCTCCTTCAGAATTTTCTGCAATAGCTTCCCAACCACTGACGTGAGACTCACTGGTCGAGAGTTCCCTGGCTTATCTCTACAACCTCTCTTAAATAGTGGGACCACATTAGCTGTTCTCCAGTCCTCTGGCACCTCCCCCGTGGCCAGAGAGGAATTAAAAATTAGGGTCAGAACCCCTGCAATCTCCACCCTAGCCTCCCACAGTATCCTGGGACACAAATCGTACAGACCTGGAGATTTGTCCACTTCTAAGCCTGCCATAACCTCCAATACCTTGTTGCTCCCTATGACAATTTGCTCAAGAACCTCACAGTCTCTCCCTCTGAGTTCCATATCTACTTCCTCATTCTCTTGGGTGAAGACAGATGTGAAGTATTCATTCAACACCCTACCAATGTCCTCTGGCTCCACCCACAGATTTCCCCCTTGGTCCCTAATGGGTCCTACTCTTTCCCGGTTATCTTCTTCCCATTGATATACTTATAGAATATCTTGGGATTTTCCCTACTTTTACCAGCCAGTGCTTTCTCATATCCCCTCTTTGCTCTCCTAATGACTTTCTTAAACTCCATCCTACACTTACTGTACTCCACTAATGCTTCCGTTGATTTGCTCTCCTTGTATTTGCTAAAAGCCTCTCTTTTCCTTCTCATCGTACCCTGAATGCTTATGGTCATCCATGGTTCTCTGGGCTTGTTGCTCTGACCTGTAACCCTAGAGGGAACATGTTGGGCCTGTACCCTCCCCATTTCCTTTCTGAATGCCCCCCACTGTTCTTCTGCAGATTTCCCAACAAGTAGCTCTTTCCAGTCCACCTTGGCCTGATCCTGCCTTGTTTTACTAAAATTCGCTCTCCCCCAATCCAAAACCATTTTTTTGCAACTTGTCTATTTCTTTCGCCATAACAAGCTTAAATTGTACCATGTTGTGGTCGCTATCACCAAAATGCTCCCACACCAACACATCAACCACCTGTCCGGCTTCATTCCCCAGAATTAAATCCAGCACTGCCTTATTGGATCCTCTACATATTGAGCTAAAAAGTTCTCCTGTATTCTTTTCAAGAACTCCACTCCATCTAAGCCCTTAACACAATGACTATCCCAATTTAATGTTGGGAAAGTTGAAATCAACCTGGTGAAGCTACAACCCAGGACGACTTGCATGTCAAACTGCATAAGCAGCATGCAATAGACAGAGCCAAGCGATCCCATAACCAACGGGTCAGATCTAAGCTCTGCAGTCCTGCCACATCCGGTCGTGGATGGTGGTGGACAATTAAACAACTAACTGGAGGAGGTGGCTCCACAAATATCCCCATCCTCAATGATGGGGGAGCCCAGCACATCAGTGCAAAAGATAAGGCTGAAGCATTTGCAACAATCTTCAGCCAGAAGTGCCGAATTGATGATCCATCTCGGCCCCCTCCTGAAGTCCCCAGCATTACAGATGTCAGACTTCAGCCAATTCGATTCACCCCGCGTGATATCAAGAAATGACTGAAGGCACGGGATACTGCAAAGGCTATGGGTCCTGACAATATTCCAGCAATAGTACTGAAGACCTGTTCTCCATGACTTGCTGCACCCCTAGCCAAGCTGTTCCAGTACAGCTACAACACTGGCATCTACCCTGCAATGTGGAAAATTGCACAGGTATGTCCTGTACACAAAAAGCAGGACAAATCCAACCCGGCCAATTACCGCCCCATCAGTCCACTCTCTATCATCAGTAAAGTGATGGAAGGTGTCATCAACAGTGCCATCAAGCAGCACTTGCTTAGCAATAACCTGCTCAGTGATGCTCAGATTGGGTTCTGCCAGGGCCACTCAGCTCCTGACCTCATTACAGCCTTGGTTCAAACATGGACAAAACAGCTGAATTCAAGAGGTGAGGTGAGAGTGACTGCCCTTGACATCAAGGCAGCATTTGACAGAGTATGGCATCAAGGAGCCCTAGCAAAACTGGAGTCAATGGGAATCAGGGGGAAAACTCTCTGCTGGTTGGAGTCATACCTAGCGCAAAGAAAGATGGCTGCGGTTGTTGGAGGTCAAACATCTGACCTCCAGGACATCGCTGCAGGAGTTCCTCAGGGTAGTGTCCTTGGCCCAACCATCTTAAGCTAGCTGCTTCATCAATGACCTTCCTTCTATCATAAGGTCAGAAGTGGGGATGTTTGCTGATGATTGCACAATGTTCTGCATCATTTGCGACTCCTCAAATACTGAAGCAGTCCGTGCAGAAATGCAGCAAGACCTGGACAATATCCAGGCTTGGGCTGATAAGTGGCGAGTAACATTCGCGCCACACAAGTGCCAGACAATGACCATCTCCAACAAGAGAGAATCTAACCATCTACCCTTGACATTCAATGGCATTACCATTGCTGAATCCCCCACTATCAACATCTTTGGAGCTACCATTGACCAGAAACTGAACTGGAGTAGCCATATAAATACCGTGGCTGCAAGAGCAAGTCAGAGGCTAGGAATCCTGCAGTGAGTAACTCCCTGACTCCCCAAAGCCTGTCCACCATCTACAAGGCACAAGTCAGGAGTGTGATGGAACGCTCTCCACTTGCCTGGATGGGTGCAGCTCCAACAACACTCAAGAAGCTCGACACCATCCAGAACAAAGCAGCCCGATTGATTGGCACATCATCCACAAACATTCACTCCCTCCAGCATCGACGCACAGTGGCAGCAGTGTGTACCATCTACAAAATGCACTGCAGCAACGCACCAAGGCTCCTTAGACAAAACCTTCCAAACCCGCGACCTCTACCACCTCGAAGGACAAGAGCAGCAGATGCATGGGAACATCACCATCTGCAAGTTCCCCTCCAAGTCACACACCATCCTGACTTGGAACTATATCGCCGTTCCTTCACTGTCGCTGGGTCAAAATCCTGGAACTCCCTTCCTAACAGCACTGTGGGTGTACCTACCTCACATGGACTGCAGCGGTTCAAGAAGGCAGCTCACCACCACTTTTTCCAATGGCAATTAGGGATGGGCAATAAATGCTGGCCTGGCCAGCGACGCCCACATCCCACGAATGAATAAAAAATAAATTAAAAATGATCTTTTCTGGGTGCCAATGCTGCTTTAATTTCCCCCTTTTTCCCCCTCAGGAGAGTTGGTAGTGGGCAGGTCTATCCTGAACACTCAGTCATGCAAAGACTTTTGACTTCAGGGGATGGATGGTTCCCTTTTCTCCTGACTGTGGGCGGTGGGGGGGGGGGGGGGTGGAATTCTTTGTTAATCTCCCCTTTCTTCTCTGGGACACTCCTGCCTGTAGGTATTTGTGCAGACTTGGCTGTGCTCTCCTGTGGCAGTTCAACCAGGTAAGGCATCATCCTCACAGTTTCTGTGCCCCTAGAGGTCTCTCTTTGCCTCTGCAGATTCCTGTAAATGCTGTTAGCAACTCTGGGGGGCGCTTCTAGAGTCTGCATTTACGTAGGAGGATGTGGGGTCTACATTTTCACATTTTTCGAGGTTGGCTGACTGGACAGTAGGGGGTTTTCATCCGAGATTCCTCCCAGACTTCCTTTAACCTGCCCTCTTGGTCACTTTTTCCCCTTCTCTTTCTAACCTCTTGCCAGCCATGTGCCTGCCTGTTCTCGGCGGGGGCCCCTTACAATTCACCAGCCCTCTGCTGGAGGGTTCTCCTAACACCGGCACAGAACTTAAGGGCGCAAGTTTCACTGCAGTACTCCACCACGTCTTTGTGGAGTTTTGGCCAGTCAAACTGCTGTCTTATGCGAGCTTTGGTCTTTCGTATACTGGCATGTATAGCCATTGTAGTCCCATGGGCCCTTCTTAATATTTCTCCCCGGTACCTCTGTGGCACCACTAACTGGTGAACTACTGTCCACTCCTTGTTCTCAGGTCTGTGAGGAGAACTCCACTTCCTCATCAGTACTTAATTCTTTAAATAATAGCAATCAGGGACACCCTCTGCTTCACTTTCAAACTGGGCAGCCTGTGCTAACTCTCAATACTGGATCGGCTCGCTGAGCCTCAGCTAGGGAAAATCCATTTAATTCATTCTCTGGGTCTACTAACTTTTCAAAGAAAGTCTCAGATGGGCAGACCTCATGGTCATCTGCCTGCAGTGCCAATGCAGTCTCCTCTGGGGAGCTGGTTTGATCATGGCTTGATCCACTACACATTCAGGGAAACTGCAGGGAACCATCTCCTGCCACTGCCGTCTCTCAGACCTCCTGCGGTCTTTCTTTCACTACTGGGGCAGCTACCATCTTCACCCCCACCAGATCATTACCTAGGAGCAGGTCAACCCCGATCTCAGGAAAACTTGGGACAATCCCTACGGTCACCGGTCCTGAAACTAGGTCGCACTCCAGGTGCACCGGCATACACTGCTCTCCAATACCATTCATCACCATTTTGGTGTTCACTGCACTCTCTGGGGGAAAGGTCAGGCCTTTTCCCAGTAAAGGGGATCTTGTCGCACCTGTGTCCCTGAGAATCATTATGGGTTTGCTTGCCCCACTCAAGGGGTATGGGGTTACTTTCCCTTCAGACACAAAACCCTGATAACCTTCAGGAATCATATCAATTTTTCTTGCTTCCTGGGTTGCACTCTTACTGCAGTTAAAGCCACAGCTTGCTCTGTGTTTTCCATCAGGGTCCCGTCTTCACTGAGCAGGTGTGCCCTGATTAACCCTACCAGTTTCCCCTGTAGTTTCCAGCAGCCAGCTTTTATATGCCTTGCTTTATTACAATGGAAGCACACAGGTCTCCGGGTCTCATTCTTGCTCACAGCACCTTCCTTTTTGGCTGGAGGAGTGCCCAGTGTCTCCTGCTTTTCTTTCTCTCCCAGGACTGCCTGGGCAGATATCACCTTCCCACCCTTTGTCCTTTTCGGGTTTGTGGGGGTGATTAGGAAATGTTCTCCCCTGGGAAACCAATTTGTAAATTAAAGCAAACTCCTCGGTCAGAACGGCTGCTCGTCGGGCTCCTTGAACCTGCTACTCCTCAACATGGGTCTTTATTGAGAGTGGGAGAGAATTTTTAAATTCCTGTAACAGGATTACTCCTCTGAGAGTCTCATAGCTGAGCTGTATTTTAAGAGCCTTCAGCCACTGGTCAAAAGCCAGCTACTTACTCCTTTCAAACTCCAGATAAGTTTGATTAGCTTGCTTTTTGAGGGTTCTAAACTTTTGGCAATAGGTTTCAGGTACTAATTCAAATGCCCCAAGGATAGCATTTTTGGTCAGTTCATAATTTGATGAACTCTCATCTGGCAACAAGAAATAAACCTCATGGGCTTTTCTAATTAGCTTGCTTTGTATTAAAAAAGAGACCAGGTCTCAGCTGGCTATTTTCTCAAAAGACACAAAAAATTCTTCCACATCTTCCTCATTGAATTTTGGAATTAATTGAGCGAGTTTAAGCAACCTTGTACCCAGCTCCTCCATATTGGCCATGTTTTCACTGGGGTTACTCTGTTGCTCCCTAGTTAACTGAAACCACTTCGACTTTCTTTCTTCACATTCTTTCTGGAATATTCTTTCTCTCGCCTGTCTTTCATTCTCTTCACGTTCCTTTTGGAAGACTCTTTCTTTTTCCCTCTCCTCCTCTCTCTTTTCTAATTCAAGTTTCCTCTGTTCTAATTGTCTGATTCTACTTCTAAGCCTGTTTCTACTTCTTCAGATTCAAGGGAAAAATGGTTGGCCACTGGCCTTAGGAGCTTTGGATGCTCAGCCGTTGAATCATTCAGTCAGAGATCGACAGATATTTGGATATTAAGGGAATTAAAGGATATGGGGATTAAGCAGGAAAGTGTAGCTGAAATAGATCAGTCATGATCTTATTAAATGGCAGAGGTCATAAGGCCTGCTCCTATTTCTTATGCTCTTAAAGATGTGGATTTTAAGAAAAGATCTTGAAGGAGAGGAAGGTAGAGGAAAGTACAACTGCCAATGGTAGTGGTGGGGAAGGGGTGGATTTTGGGATACAGAAAAGAGGTCAGTGATGGAGGAATGCAGAGTTCCAAGGGGGTTATAGGGTTGGAGAAGGTAACAGAGATATGGAGGGGTAATGCCATGAAGGAATTTGAACATAAGAATAGAATTAAAATTTGAGATATTGAGGCACGTGGAGCAGACATAGTCAGTAAGCATAGCGGGACTTGGTGTGGGATACCTACAGCGGAATTTTGTACGAGCTAAAGGTTATGGATGCTGCAGATTGGGAGGCTAACCAATTTCTATGTTAAATGCTTGTGTGCATGCAGAAGCCTAGTTTGCCAATGTATCACCAGGACGTGAGGGATAAACATAAACAGAAGTCCTGCTCCAAATCATCTGTACATAGGGAGATGTTCAGAATGGACCCTTGAATCTTCTCTGATTGTGCGGTTCCAGTCTGTAGCATTACAGCTCGCACCATGGCTTTTAGTGTTAATCAATACCATGAATTTACCATACAGCAAGTTCTGTGCTTCCTGAGCAATTTATCTGGAAAATATTGCAACATTCCCCTGTACCTCATATTCTCCTCCCCAAAAGTAATCTGTGGATGTCTCACAGGGAAATGTTCTCAGTGAAGATGGTGCAAACATTGACCATATGCGTGAAAGTAGGCATACTTAACCATCACTCCAGAGTAGGGTTGTGAGTATAGTTCAAAGGGTACATAGTGCTGGGACCTCTAAACACAGGTTCAATCTACTGGAGGGAAGTCCCATGTTACTGGACTTCTAGTAATCTCATGGGAGGTATAGGGTGTAATTTGCCCCTGATTCATATAGAACACAGCAAGAGCTGTTACAGATCATTTTTCAGTTTCAGCACTAACTCAATGCCAAAGTCAGTGAATCCCAGTATTGACTGAAGTTATCAAGTCCATGGCATCAATCAGTGATGCTGTGCGTTCAGTATGCCTGGCTAAGTATTATCAGATTTCTAAGGCTTACTGTGCTTGCCTCTCTTTCTCTGAATAATGTATGAAACATACATTCTTTAAGGATTGATTTTGTGAATCTGAGGGAAATCTGGCAAGCTGCAGAATGATGCTTATGCAAGAAACATCTTAAGTAACGATTGTGAGACAGCAATTTTTGAACAAAATTTAAAGCCGCTAGCAGGCTGATTCAGAAACATAGGCTTTGGCATACATTGTGGCAAGATTTTGGAGCTGGGCGAGTAGATATGGTCGAGAAATTCTGAAGTCTGAAAAGATTCCCCGCTTGCAAGCCAGCCTGATTGGCAGGCTTGGCCCCCCAGAATACTTTATTACAGGCCAGCTTGTTTGCCTGGAAGAAATACTCCTGTTCTCCTGGCCCACAAGCAGTGCTGTAAATGGCCTTACCCAATGGATCCCACCCTTATCACTTCATTTTAGCTGCTGGGTTTCCTGAGGCCTGATCAACATGTGTTAAAAACAGAAATCCTATTAAAATGAAGCTTTCAACAACCAACTTGCCTCCCGAGAACAGTTGGTCACAAGGTCCTTGTCCCACCACTGTTAAAACCTGAAGTGGGGAGGAGTACGAGGTGTGTTGAGCTCCTGTTTCAGATTTGCAACATTTTAACTTCCCATCCGGACCCAAACTCACCCAGTTTTGGGGGTTAAATTACTCCAATTGTCTCTCACTCAAGTGGCAGCATAACTGCAAGTGACTGCGACAAGAGAACGACCAACAAAAGTTAGTCATATGGAGAAAGCACAGTCATAAATCATTTGGTATGCTCACCTTTTTAGAGAATGTGAAGGATCATAGATGGAAAATTAAAAACAACTTTTGAAAAATGTGATACGCAGAATGTAAAAGATGGCAAAAGTAGATCTAGTATAAAAACCTGTAACCACCCCAAATATGAACCAAACTTCAACATATAGAGGACATACAAGAGCTTGTTGAATCTGACTTTTACTCAAGTAATTAAGATTGAATAACAAACATCTTGACTTGTTTAAGATGCTGTCATAAGTGGTCTAAAATTAAATCCAATGGGAACCCACCATGTTTCTGATTTATGCCATAGCCTAGATTTTCCAATTGTAATACCAACGATAACCCACTGACCTGTGTATGAAACATATGATTACAGTACCTTCATGCTCCACTCCAGGTAATGAGAGATCTTCAGTGCCTTGCCACAAAACTTTTCCTGTCTCTGCATCGCGCAGATTCATCCAGTTACTGAAGAATGAGATTTGTTAAGTAACTAACAATTGAGCATATCAAGCATATGATTTTCTTTGAAAAAAATCATTAGCATTGTTATTGTAGAAAACTGCTTATAGCAAAGTGGCAGCATTTTCCAGGTGTTTCAAGCAGTTATTTTCAACATAACAGTTTAACTAAAGTCTCATCCCATAAAGACACATCAAAACATAAACCACTTCACCAACACAAGTACATTTTTGTACTCACAGGTTTACAAATAGAAACAATAAGATACAAGTTTTACTCATTACTTTTGCACAAAAAAAGTTTGGATGTTAATGCATCTCAAGAGGATGGCCAAAGTTTCTAGTGAAACAAAAAGATCACACATCGACAACTCCAGTATAGTTATAAACAGTTCAAATGAAAAAATGACATGTTTATTTAGCATGTTCACTTCACGACTATCAAGTATAGCAACTGCTGTTATGTAGGAAACACAACAACCCAATTACACACAGCAAAATCAGGTAAATGGTCATGAGATGATGGACTAGATGTTCTGTTTTTGGCAGTGTTGACTGAAGGAGATGGAACTGTATTCTAATTTTTGAGGAATAGACAATTTCAATGTTTTTAAAAATCACTTCTGGTTCTTTAAAGTTCACCAATTGTAATATTTCTTTGGAAAAGTTACATTTTTCACAATTAACATGGCTCAGCAATATTAAAAATAACTACTTAAACAAAAAACAAAGAAATATTATGTGCAGTCTCAAAACATAAACAAAAGGTCACATTTGTGTATCCTTGGAAGGGGAAATCATGAAGGCATTGTCCCTATTATGACCACTATGAAAACCAACTTAAAAAGATCCTGGGGGGCTACTTTTGGTGAAAGCACTAAGGGTGAAGCACTAAAGGGGTGCTATGCTAATAAGACACACCTGTTTGAAAGTATGGATTTTTCACGTAATTTTGGGGCTAAATGATTATATCTATGATTTAAACATGCCCGCAAGCACTAAAACATACAACTGCTCATTTATCACTCAAGTACTGATCAGATGCAATTTCCCTGGAGCAGTCCACTGAAGCTGTGGAGTGCGCTGGCTGGCAGAAAAGCAACTGCTGCTAGATGGCTCAGAAACCAAGAGGGCACACAAGCTCTCGGTCACTGCACTGAGGTTCTTAGCGGATGAGGTCCAGAAGAGGAGGAATGCCCTGTATCCACAGGCGTGCATCGGTGGGGGTGGGGGGTGAGGAAAGGAAGTCACAGACAGCTAATGCGGCACATGTGGGAGGAGGTGACAGCCAGGAGCACTGGCCCCAGTGCCACAAGAAATTTAACTTTTGGCATTACTGGACAAGATATATTCCAATCTCACAAACACATTGTTCAATAACTGCATCCCCACCTTAGCAAATTCATCTGCCAGCTAACCACACACTGACATTCACACACCCCCACAAGTACTACTCAGTTCAGACACATTGCTCTTTACCCACGTGAAGCATCAGACACAAAAACACCCATCAACAGACTCGTTCACAATCACCACTCTCTTCTGGAACACAATAACACACAAGCAGCAACAGACCTGACCGGGGAAGAGGAATGCAGTGGAGTGAGATGCTGTGGCCAGAGGTCAAGCAGAAGGCATATCATTTAGAGGTATGTGGCCAATCCAGCATTATCACAGATCCAGAACAATTCCTGATCCCCAATATCCCACACCTGTACTCACTCTCAAGCTCCAAAATGGTCTCTTCATGCACATCCTCCTACAGTGGGCACACACGCCGCTTGCCAACTCTTTTAGCCTCATCAGTGTAGGCTTCCAGCAACTAGATCCAGCTCACCTTGTGCAGCTAGTCGAAGAGGAGCAAGAATCACCTTGTCTCTTGGATGAAGAGGAGAGCGAGGAAAAATGCACTGCATCAATCGCTACCACTGTGGCAGGCACCAGCTCGGAGATCAGCACCACGCGAAACTTGGAGGGTAGGTTAGGACAGAGATGGTCAGTGACATGCACCCGGGTACTATTGGGTAGCAACCATGCATGGTGGGAGGAACACCATAGGCGCCACCTTTCAGGGATGGAGATGGCAAGGTTGCGTACTAGTTCTCCTGTACAAGGGTCAGATGAGGAGCTTACAGAACCAATTTTCAGAAGACGGCTGATGGTCCGACAAACCAAATGCTTGGTACAATGGACAGCCTGCCTGAAATCTTACCGGTTGTGGCTGGGAGATGTAGGAGTGCACCTCCAGCTTGGTCCATGGCTTGACACAGAGCCTGACACCCATCCTCTTCAGGGTGGAAAAGCTGGCCAATTCCAGTCAACAACCTGTGAACAACAGATTGCCGCTCCCACAGAACGACGAAGTGCAGAAATGGAAGCCTAAACACCTTCAACTGGATGATTTGTAACTTCCATGGAATGGCAAAGTGATGCAATAGAAGTTCAGGCAGCTGCCATGGTGGTTCTGGGCTCCTCGGTTGAAAGGGGCTTGCAGTATGCCCAGAGATCTGTCCTCCAGCAAATCACTGGGTTGGCTGACCAGAGGCCTAAGGTAGTGACGTGACAATCATGGAGCAGGAACCTACCGGCCTCTGTCCAGATGCCAGCATTACTTCTCTCTTCCATGACCCCCCCACCCCCAACTCCATCAGTGCCCTCACAGTTGCCTGTTAGCTATTTGGCCCAGACTGCTAAGCCCATACTGAAATCATACAGTCTGAGGCAGGGCCATCATGGCTCACAGCCTCTAAGGCGTACTAGAAGAACTGCCCTCTTCAGAATTTCAGCAGCCATCCACCTCACCTGCTGCTGCCGCCGCCACTCGGGTTGCACTTTGTAGAAGCATCAGAGTAGGCAAGCACACTTATGGGATAGCTATTAAGGGTAAGCACCAGGGCAAAAGGTTTAATATTTTCTGCTCATATGTTCCCAATGATTACTTCGGCTACAGTTAAAAGATTGAATAGGGTAACTGGATAGTGGTAGAACTTGTTGTCTTTTCGATTGTTGTCTTCAAGGGGAAGAGGTTGAAAAGATTGAGTGCAAATGATGAACCTCTTGATGAATCCTCAGTCATGAAAAGTAAAGCAAGTGGCACAGTGCTCTGGAGTCTGACAGTAGACGAACTGTCTCAAAAGAGCTCTTTAAATAGATGGTAGCTACTGTCCCTCAGGTTCAGTCAGGGCGTGTAAACCTCTGCTTGAGGACCCCAATAGTTTGCTCAATGATATTCCTGTGGCTGAGTGGCACTCATTGTATGAGTGCTCAGCTGGTGTCTGGGGGTTTCTCAAGGGAGTCATGAGCTATGCCATCAGAGGGTATTCTTTGTTACCTATAGCCAGCCATGCACATTGCATGGAACTCTAAAACCTGTGGGACAGATGACGATCCTCATTATAAATGCATCCTGGCAGTTCCCTGGATAGCAGATATTCTCCTGCACGATGCCCTGTCAGTGGTTGTACATGAGCTGCTCAATAAGGCAATAGAGTCCCTTCCTGAATACCCGAGTTTATTTATTTATTTAGAGATACAGCACTGAAACAGGCCCTTCGGCCCACCGAGTCTGTGCCGACCAACAACCACCCATTTATACTAACCCTACTGTAATCCCATATTCCCTACCACCTACCTACACTAGGGGCAATTTACAACAGCCAATTTACCTATCACCTGCAAGTCTTTGGCTGTGGGAGGAAACCGGAGCACCCGGCGAAAACCCACGCGGTCACAGGGAGAACTTGCAAACTCCGCACAGACAGTACCCAGAATCGAACCCAGGTCCCTGGAGCTGTGAGGCTGCGGTGCTAACCACTGCGCCACTGTGCCGCCCAATAAGGCGCTCACTTTTTTTTATTCTTTCACAGGATGTGTGTCGCTGGCAAGGCCAGCATTTGTTGCCCAACCCTAATTGCCCTTGAGAAGGTGGTGGAAAGTCACTTTCTTGAACCACTGCAGCTAATCTGGTGTAGGTACACCCACAGTGCTGTTCGGCAGGGAGTTCCAGGCTTTGACCCAGCGACAATGAAGGAACAATGATTTCATTCCAAGTCAGGATGGTTTGTGGCTGGGAGGCGCTGGGAGAGCGTCTGCTGCCCTTGTCCTTCTAGGTGGTAGAGGTTGTGGGTTTTGGAAGGTGCTGTCGAAGGAGGTGTGGTGAGTTTCTGCAATGTATCTTATATATGGTACACAATACTGCCACTGGTGGTGGAAGGAGTGAATGTTTGAAGTGGCGGATGGGGTGATGGTCAATCGGACGGTTTTGTCCTGGATGGTATTGACTGTCTTAAGTGCTGTTACAGCTGCACTCGTCCAGGCAAATGGAGAGTGTTCCATCACACTCCTGGCTTGTGCCTTGTAGATGGTGGACAGGCCTTGGGGAGTCAGGTGAGTTACTCGCCACAGAATTTCCAGCCTTCAGCATGCTCTTGCAGCCACAGCATTTATATGGCTGGTCCAGCTAAGTTTCTGGTCAATGGTAACCCCCAGGATGTTGATGGTGGGGGAATTCAGCAATGGTAATACCATTGAATGTCAAGGGGATAGATTAGATTTTCTTTTGTTGGAGATGGTCATTGCCTGGCATTTGTGTGCACAAATGTTACATACCACTTATCAGCCCAAGCCCAAATGTTGTCCAGATTTTGCTGCATGTAGGCATGGACTGCTTCAGTATTTGAGGAGTCGCAAATAGTTCTGAACACTGGGCAACCATCAGCAAACATCCCCACTTCTGACCTTATGATGGAGGGAAAGTCATTGATGAAGCAGCTCCACCCTGAGGAACTCCTGCAGTAATGTCCTAGGACTGAGATGATTGACCTTCAACAATCACAATCATCTTCCTTTGAGCTAGGTATGACTCCAACCAGCGGAGAGTTTTTCCCGATTCCCATTGCCTCCAGTTTTTCTGGGGCTCCTTGATGCCATACTCAGTCAAATGCTGCCTTGATGTCAAGGGCAGCCACTCTCACCTCACCTCTTGCGTTCAGCTCTTTTGTCCATGTTTGGACAAAGGCTGTGATGAGGTCTGCTTTTTGTGCACAAGACATAACTGGGCAATTTTCCACATTGCTGGGCAGATGCCAGTGTTGTAGCTGTACTGGAACAGCTTGCTGAGAGGCGCGGCTAGTTCTGGAGCGCAAATCTTAAGTACTTTTGCCGGAATGTTGTCAGGGCCCATAGCCTTTGCTGTATCCAGTGCCTTCAGCCATTTCTTGATATCATGTGGAGTGAATCGGATTGGCTGAAGACTGGCATCTGGGACGCTGGGAACTTCAGGAGGAGGCCGAGATGGATCATCCACTTGGCACTTCTGGCTGAAGATAGATGCCTTGTCTTTTGCACTGATGGGCTGGGCTCCTCCATCGTTGAAGATGGGGATGGTTGTGGAGCCTCCTCCTCCAGTTAGTTGTTTAATTGCAGTGGTTAGCACCGCAGCCTCACAGCTCCAGGGACCCGGGTTCGATTCTGGGTACTGCCTGTGTGGAGTTTGCAAGTTCTCCATGACCGCGTGGGTTTTCGCCGAGTGCTCCAGTTTCCTCCCACAGCCAAAGACTTGCAGGTGATAGGTAAATTGGCCGTTGTAAATTGCCCCTAGTGTAGGTAGGTGGTAGGGAATATGGGATTAATGTAGGGTTAGTATAAATGGGTGGTTGTTGGTCGGCACAGACTCGGTGGGCCGAAGGGCCTGTTTCAGTGCTGTATCTCTAAATAAAAAAAAAAAAATCATTCATGACTGGATGAGGCAGGACTGCAGGACTTTGTTCTGATCTGTTGGTTGCGGGATTGCTGAGCTCTGCCTATTGCATGCTGCTTCCACTATTCAGCATGCATGTTGCAGCATCACTAGGTTGGCACCTTGTATGCCTGCTGCTGTTCCCGGCATGCTCTCCTGCACTCCTTATTGAATCAAAGTTGATCACCTGGCTTGATGATAATGGTAGAGTGAGGGATATGCCGGGCCATGAGGTTACAGATTGGGGTTGAATACATTTTGGCTGCTGTTGATGGCCCACAGCGCCTCATGGATGCCCAGTTTTGAGCTTCTAGATCTGTTCTGAATCTATACCGATTAGCACAATGGTAATGCCACACGGTACCCTCAATGCGAAGACGGGACTTTAGGACTGTCGGTGGTCACTCCTACCAATACTTTTATGGACAGATATATCTGTGATGGGTAGACTGGTGAAGGCGAGGTCAAGCAGGTTTTTCCCTCTTATTGGTTTCCTCACCACCTTCCACAGGCACAGTCTGGCAGATAGGTCATTCAGGACTCAGACAACTCAGTCAGTAGTGGTGCTACCGAGCCACTCTTGGTGATAGGCATTGAAGTCCCCCCACCCAGAGTACATTCTGTGCCCTTGCTCCCATCAGTGCTTCTTCCAAGTGGTGTTCAACAAGGAAGAGTATTGATTCATCAGCTGAGGGAGGGCAGCGGGTGATAGTCAGCAGAAGGTTTCCTTGCCCATGTTTGACCTGATGCCATGAGACTTCATAGGGTCCGGGGTCAATGTTGAAAACTCCCAGGGAACTTCCTCCCTCCTGTATACCACTGTTCTATCACCTCTGGTTGGGATGGTGATGGAGGAGTCTGGGACATTGGCTGTAAGGTATAATTCGGTGAGTAGGTCTGTGTCAGGCTGTTGCTTGACTAGTTTGTGAGACAGCTCTCGCAATTTTAGCAAAAGTCCCCAGATATTTGTAAGGACGGCATTGCAGGGTGTGCTGTTGCCATTTCCCATACCTAGGTCGATGCTGGGTGGTTTGTCTAGATTTATTCTTTTTTGACTTTTCTGTAGCAGTTTGGTACAACTGAGTGGCTTGCTAGTCCATTTCAGAAGGCATTTAAGAGTCAACCACATTACTGTGGGTCTGGCGTTATATGTAGACCAAACTGGGTAAGTACAGCAGATTTCCTTCCCTATAGGAAATTAGTGAACCAGATTGTTTTTACGAAAATCCAGTAGTTTCATGGTCACCTTTACAAAGACTAGCTTTTAATTAAATTTATTAATTAATTGAATTTAAATTCTACCAGCTGCCATGGTGGGATTTGAACTAGTGTCCCCAGAGCATTAGTCAGGGCCTCTGGATTACTAGTCCACTAACATTACCACTAGGCCAGAGTCCCCTTGGCCACATGTGTACAGTCAATGGCGCCCTGGACCATGGGAATGTTGCAATCCTGTTGAATTCTAGAGCTCTCTGCCTCTGGTCTTCTCTGGCAATAGGGAATGATATACAGCCATTCCTCAGAGCGTATAGAGCTGCAGTGACCTTCCTTGGGCAGAAGCGCACAGAGGATTGGGATATGTAGTTTCTATCACCTGTGACAGCCTGGAATGTTCCAGTAGCATAAAAATTAAGTGCTACTTTGACCTTGATTGCCACAGGAAATGCAGTCCTGGCTGTGCTGTGAAATCCGAGACTTTGTTCCACAAGGCCACAGATCTCTGTGATGACCTCCTTGGTAAAGCTCAGCATGCTCATGCACTGATCTTGGGTCATATGAATGCAGTAGTGCTCTGAGGACCATTGGGGGGGGAGACAGGGTTTTCTGCTGATAGCCCTTCTGACCCTCTCCCTTGCAGTAGCTAGAGCTACTCTGCATGGTCTCATCTCCTCTCATAGACCAAGAGGGACCCTAGCAAGATGCCCATGACCAAGCACCCTTTCTCCTGGTAACTGCTATAAGATGTCCAAAAAGGTAGTGTAGCACATCACTCGCTCTTTTTAGGTGAAGTCCTGAGAAAATTTCCAGGAAAAATGTTGATAGAATATTGGTGATGTATGGACAAAGCGTCCCAGAATGTCTCCCAACGTGGCTCAAAAATCATCTTCAATGTAGTGTAGACAGTTGATCTCCAGCCGCATGTGAAGACTGAAAGCGGTGCAGGGCTTTAAGTAGTGTTCTAAATCCTCAACAATAACTTCCTTACTCCCGTTCAGCTGGTCGCTGATAGGAGAGGTTGTTAATTGAAGCACGACCCACCAAAATCCCATGCAGCCTCTTTAATGAGAGCTATGAGGCAACTTAATTGTCAATCAGCCTCTTCGGCATTCTCCAGGCTGCCGTTCCTAGCATGTGCTTCAACACCTCTAGCGAGATGGCACCTTACACTAAATGCAAGCTAAACTGGTGTTGCAGCTTAAGACCCCAAATTGGTTACCTCAGAGGCTTTATAGTACCTAAAGTATCCAATGAAAACAGCCACCCCATGTCCCCATTGGTAACAGCACAGACACAGAAGACAAAACACTTTTAAGTGAAGTGTGCTTAAGGGTCCTTGGATTTCTTTTACCTGACATAACAGACACTGCTTCTATTAATAGAATTTTAAAAAAGCTAATTAGCACTGTCTATAATTCCAGTGAAACGGTAATGAGGAAATTGAACAGAACATTTAAAACAGGATTTGCCTAAAATAGAGGATATTAAATTTTAATTTATTAACTACCACATTTATTTTCAGGATTGAAGAGGAAACTCACACGTGGGGAAGATAGAAATATTCCGAGTAGGGATCATATTTTAAAGAGTAAAATAGAAAAGAGAAGCTGCAAATGCTAAAAATCTGACATAAAAACAGAAAATACGACAAGTACACAGCAGGTTACCCAGCATCTGTAAAGAACAAGTTAGAGTATGATGTTTCAGATGTGTACCTTTCACAGAATCACAGAATAATACGGTGCAGAAGAGGCCCTTCGGCCCATCAAGTCTGCACCGATGCATTAAAACACCTGACCTGTCTACCTAATCCCATTTGCCAGCACTTGGCCCATAGCCTTGAATGTTATGACGTGCCAAGTGCTCATCCAGGTACTTTTTAAAGGATGTGAGGCAACCTGCATCTACCACCCTCCCAGGCAGGGCATTCCAGACAGACAGTCACCACCCTCTGGGTAAAAATGTTCTTCCTCAAGTCCCCCTTGAACCTCCCGCCCCTCACATTAAACTTCTGACCCCGCGTAACTGACCCTTCAGCTAAGGGGAACAGCTGCTCCCTATCCACCCTGTCCATGCCCCTCATAATCTTGTACACCTCGATCAGGTCACCCCTCAGTCTTCTCTGCTCCAGCAAAAACAACCCAAGCCTATCCAACCTCTCTTAATAGCTTAAATGTTCCATCCCAGGCAGTATCCTGGTGAATCGCCTCTGCACCCCCTCCAATGCAATCACATCCTTCCTATAATGTGGCGACCAGAATTGCACACAGTACTCCAGCTGTGGCCTTACCAAAGTTCTTTACAACTCCAACATGACCTCCCTGCTTTTGTAATCTATGCCTCGATTGATAAAGGCAAGTGTCCCACATGCCTTTATCACCACCCTATTAGCCTGCCCTTCTGCCTTCAGAGATCTATGGACAAAATCACCAAGGTCCCTTTGTTCCTCGGAACTTCCCAGTGTCAGGCCATTCATTGAATACTTCCGTGTCACATTACTCCTTCCAAAGTGCATCACCTCACACTTTTCAGCGTTAAATTCCATCTGTCACTTTTCTGCCCATTTGACCATCCCATCTAGATCTTTCTGTAACCCAAGACACTCCACCTCACTGTTAACCACTCATCCAATCTTTGTGTCATCCGCGAACTTATTGATCCTAACCCCCACATCGTCATCTCTGTCGTTTATATAAATGACAAACAATAGGGGACCACAGATCCCTGTGGTACGCCACTGGACACTGGCTTCCAGTCACTAAAACAGCCGTCTGTCATCACTCTCCGTCTCCTACAGCTAAGCCAATTTTGAATCCACCTTATCAAGTTACCTTGTATCCCATGTGCATTTGCTTTCTTGATAAGTCTCCCATGACCTTTCTTAAAAACTAAAAGGACATTGAACATATTTCAGGCTTTAGTTCGGATTAAAAATACACATCCAAAACTACATAACCTGCCTTCTCTCCTCCATCCTGGTCTAATTAATCTAGCCATGTAACCCTGCTTCACCTGAAGACTACAGACTAGACACGTGTACCATCACAGGAGATCCATTAGCAACTTAAACTTAATAAAATGTTTCACACAGGTGAAAATAGGGATGAATGAGGTTGAAGAAATAGGGAGGATCAAAACCATGGAGGACCACGTAAAGGAGGCAAGGATTTGAGATTACTTGCAATAACCTCCTTCGCCATCTAAAGAAAATGAAATAACCATCCAGGAAAATGCTAAATGCTTCTAAGTTATTAGTACTGAAAATATTCTGGAGTATATACACATCAACTCAAGACTAGCTACTGGCAATCTCCTGTTTTAAACGGCAGCTGTACACAACAAAGGTAATGTAGCACAAGCACTTTTTTGACTTTACAAAACATCAGTTTCTGACATTCTCTGGTTCTCACTGTCTCCAGCAGCTGCTGGCAGTTCAGTGCACCATATGGACATACAGAAAGTTTCCATGATCACATAAGCTTAAATGATGATAACTGGCTTTATGTCTTCTGTAAACTAATGACCTGATTTAAACATAAACCAGAGCTCTTAATTAACTATTTCCAGCCTTGTTATAATTATTGATTCTGATCAGGTAATGCTGAAGTCAGTGACTATTTCTTTATAAATCTGTTAAAATATTGGAATGAGTCTTTTACAGAGAATCAAGGTGTGTATTTCAGTTTTCAAAAGAACACAAGTAAATTAAACAGAGTTATTGAGTTATGCAGCACATCGTGTCCGTGCTGGCCATCAAGCACCCATCTAGTCTAATCACATTTTCCAGCACTTAGCCCATAGCCTTGTATGCTATGGCGTTTCAAGTTTTTATCTAAATACTTCTTAAATATTGTGAGGGTTACTGCCTCTACCATCCCTTCAGGCAGTGTGTCCTAGATTCCAACCACCGTCTAGGTGAAAAAAAATCCCCTCTAAACCTCTTGTCCCTTACCTTAAATCTATGCCCCCTGGTTATTGACACCTATGCTAAGAGAAAAAAAGTTTCTTCCTATCTACCCTATCTTTCCTCCCATAATTTTGTATACCTCAATCAGGACCCCCCTCAACCTTCTCTGCTCTAAGGAAACAACCCTAGCCTATCCAGTCTCTCTTCATAGCTGAAATGCTCCAGTCCAGGCAACAGCCTGGTGAATCTCCTCTGCACCCTCTCCAGTGCAATCACATCCTTCCTATAGTGTGGCAACCAGAACTGTACACAGTACTCAAGCTGTGGCCTAACTAGTGTTTTATATAGCCCTATCATAACCTGCTTGCTCTTACATTTTAGGCCTCGGCTAATAAAGGCAAGTATCCCATATGCCTTCCTAACCACCTTATCTACTTCTACAGCTGCCTTCAGTGATCTATGGACAAGTACACCAAGGTCCCTCTGACCCTCTGTACTTCCTAGGCTCCTACCACCCAGTGTATATTCTCTTGCCTTGTTAGCCTTCCCAAAATGCATCACCTCACACTTCTCAGGATTAAATTGCATTTGCCACTGCTCCGCCCATCTTACCAGCCTATCTATATCGTCCTGTAATCTAAGGCTTTCCTCCTCAATATTTACGACACCAATTTTTGGGTCACCTGCGAACTTACTGATCATACCTCCTATATTCACATCTAAATCATTAGTGTACACTACAAACAGCAAGGGTCCCTGCACCGATCCCTGCGGTACACCACTGGTGACAGGCTTCCAATCGCAAAAACAACCCTCGACCATCACCCTCTGTCTACTGCCACTAAGCTAATTATGGATCCAATTTGCCAAATTGCCCTGGATCCCATGGGCTCTTACCTTCTTAACCAATCTCCCATGTGGGACCTTATCAAAAGCTTTACTGAAGTCCATGTAGACTACATCAACTGCTTTATCTGCACATCTAGTCACCTCCTCGACAAATTCAATCAAGTTTGTTAGACATTATCTCCCCGTGACAAAGCCATGCTGACTATCCTTGATTAATCCCTGCCTCTCCAAGTGGAGTTTAATCCTGTCCCTCAGAAATTTTTTCCAATAGTTTCCCTACCACTGATGATAGACTCACCGGCCTGTAATTACCTAGTTTATACCTGCTACCCTTGAATAATGGTACTACATTCACTGTCCTCAGTCCTCTGGCACCTCTCCTGTGGCCAGAGAGGATCTGAAAATTTGTCAGAGCCTCTGCTATCTCCTCCCTTGCCTCACAAAACAGCCTGAGATGCATCTCATCTGGGCTTGGGGATTTATCCACTTTTAAGCCAGCTAAAACCGCTAATACCTCCTCCCTTTCAATGCTAATTTGCTCGAGTATATCACAACCCCCCTCCCTGATCTCTACACTTACACCATCCTTCCCCATAGTGAATACAGATGAAAAATCATTTAAAACCTCACCTACGTCCTCTTCTACTTGCAGAAGATTAGGTTTCAAATGGAACATCAAATACAAGAACATTTTGCTCATAATATTATGATATATTCCCCTCAAAGTTTCCCCTGCCCTTTTCCAAATTTCTCTTCCCATCTTCCTTCATGCCTTCTCTGAGCTCATGTTGTCCACGCGACCCACCTCCTGCTCTCCTGACCCCATTCCCACTAAACCGCTGACCACCCAACTTCTCTTCCTGGCCCGCAATGCTAGTTGATATTGTAAACGGTTTGCTCTCCTCAGTACGATTGCCTTCCCTTTAAAAACTGCTTAATCACTCTGCTCAAAAAACCCACCCTCAACTCCTCTGTCCTTGCAAACAACTGTTTCATTGCTAACCTCCCTTTCCTCTCCGAAGTCCTTGAACATCTTCCAAATTTATGCCCATCTTTCCCAGAACTCCATACTTAAATCTCTAAAATCAGGCCTTGCACCCTTCCACATGACAAACACAAATGACATTCTCTGTGATTGTAATTATTATGCAATATCCCTCCTTATCCTGCTAGGTCACTATGCAACCTTGGTTGATCACACCATCCTCCTCCAATGCCTTGCTTCCATCGTCCAGCTGAGTGGGCCTGCCCTCGTTTGGTTCCACTTTTGTCTATCCAATCTTGGCAGAGAATCTGCAGCAATGGCTTCTCCTCCCAATCCCAGATCTTTACTCTAGTCTCTCAATGATATACCCTTGGCGCACTTCTATTACTGAAGTAGATGCTGTCTCTCAGGAACAGGTTTCACATGTACACCAACAACAGCCAGCTCTAACTCGTCACCATTTCTCTTGACCCCCTTCACTGTCTTTGCAAAGCTAGGTGGGAAACTAAGCAGTTAGGAGGATGCAAAAAGGCTGCAGAGGGATATACACAGGTTGGGTGAGTGGGCAAGAACATGGCAGATAGAATACAATGTGACAGAGTTTGAAGTTATCCACTTGGGTAGGAAAAATAAAAAAAATGTAGAATTTTTTTGAATATTGAGACTGGGAAATGCTTGCATTCAGAGGGACCTGGGGGATTCATGTACAAGGACACAAAGTTAGCATGCAGGTCCAACAAGAAATTAGGAAGGCTACTGGTATGTTAGCTTTTATTACTAAGATATTGGAATACAAGAGTAAAGAAGTCATAGTACAATTACACATGGCATTGGTGATGCCACACAAGGAGTACTGTGTGCAGTTTTGGTCTCCTTACCCAAGGAAGGACATACTTGCCCTAGAGAGAGTGCAACAAAGGTTCACCAGACTGATGAAAGATCATTGACCTAAAATGTTAACCCTGTTTCTTTTTCCACAGATGCTGCTTAACCCAAGTATTTCCAGCATTTTGTTTTTATTTCAGATTTCCAGTATCTGCAGTATTTTGCTTTTGTGTTCAAGAGATTGGTTCCTGGGATGAGGGGATTGTCCTGAGGAGAGATGGAGTAGACTAGGCCTCTATTCCCTGGAATTCAGAAGAAAGGTGACCTCATTGAAACATATAAAACTAAGTGGATTGACAGGGTAGATGCTGAGAAAATGTTTCCCCTGGCTGGAAATTCAGAACATGGGATCAGAATAAGGAGTTAGTCATTTAGAACTGAGATGAGGGGAAATGTCTTCACTCAAAGGGTTGTGAATCTTAGGAATTCCCTAGCTCAGAGACCTGTGGTTGCTCAGTCGTTGAGTATATTCAAGACAGAGGTCAACAGATTGTTGAGTATTAAGGATCATGGGGATAATGCAGGAAGGTGGAATAGAAGCAGAAGATCAGCCATGATCTTGTTGAATGGCAAAGCAGGCTCGAAGGGCCAAATGACCTACTCCAGCTCCAGTTATGTACTGGCACTTAGGCATGGGTGAGCCACAATTTCCATCAGTTAAATATTGGGAGGGTAGAAGCCTTTGTCTTTGCCCCACTCCACCTCCTATACAACCTCCACTTCCCTAGCCACTGATTCCATTTGTCTCAGGCAGAACCAGTATCGTCCTATTTGACCCTGAGCTGACCTACCGATTCCCATATTCGCTCCGTCACAAGATCATCTATTGTCACTTCAGTAACATTGCCCTTCTTCACCTCATCTCAGCCCATCCACTGTTTTTGTCATTTATGCTTTTGTCACCTCCAAACTTAATTATTCCAATGCTTTCCTGGCCTCCCTCCCATTGTCAATCCTGCATAAATTTAAGCACATCCAAAACTCTGCTGCCAACATGCTAACCTGCACTAAGTCCTGCTCATCCATCAACCCCGTACTCACTGATCTACTGGCGCATTCATCTCAAAATGTTATCCTTGTGTTCAGATTCCTTCATGGTCTTGCACTGCCCATCTCAATCTTCCTGTGAGAATACTGCATTCCTCCAACTATGACCTCGACACAACCCCACACCTCTTGGCTCAAAGTACTTCTGAATTATGCTTTTTAATTAATTCAAATTTCATAGTTACCAAGTTGTGATTTATTGAATAAGAAAATGTAAACAAAAAAAATAAATAGCAGAACCTGTCAAGTAAACTATTCAAAATTTTGATAACCTGCTTCTTTTTCAGGAAAGAAATACAAATTATAACCCAATTAACATAAAAATGTAAAAAGAAAAAAAACATAAAAAAATCACTCACCTTGTCAGAAATCATCTGTTAAACTTTCCTTTGAGACCTAATTTGTCAGGCATCTGGAGTTCAAGTATCAACCTAACAGTGACGTCTACGCTCTTGGTGAGACCACTTTCTGGCCATATTTCAGCTCCAAGCAGCACAGAGGAAGTCCACTACATTTTTAAAAGCAAGCCTGTACTCACCCACCTCACTCCTGCCCTGCTGCTATTGTACTGTACTGCTCAGTTGAGTATTTGCAACAGCCCATCTGCTGTCATGGCCTTGCTTCTGAGGTGCCGCAGGCCCACCCCCAACCTATTCTTGGCTTATCAAGCCCCTTTTGAACATAGAGTTGGGCTTTAGCACTTGAAATGCTTTATAATGTTTTTGCCCTTCCGAGTAATCAGAGACCCTGGGGCCTTTCAGTCCTCCCAGACACCAAGTGCCCTATGCACTCTGACAGTTCCCCTGAAAACCCACCCCCAGTGGTGCCAGACCCTGTCAGCACCACTGTGCTGCCCCATAGTTCCTCTAAATGCTCACAGAACTTGGGGTCTTTATCCCACACAGAGCTACCCAAGTCTCTTCACTGAAATAAGATCTCGAAAACTTTCAGTACCCATAGATCCTCCCTCAGCTCTACACCGAACAACTTCTCATCTTCAGTGATTTCAAACTCCATCGCAACTTGTCACGCTCTTCTTCCTCCGAGTTCACTCTCTTTTATTCCCCCCTTAATTTCTCTCGCCATGTAAACTGCCCAACTCATATTCATGGCCATCCCCTTGACCTTGCCATCTCATCCGATCTGGCTACTCCCATTGTATCAATCTCAACTAAGGCCATCTCTGATCACTTCCTTGTAGGTGGAGAGTCATACATCCCCCTTCCATATCCCAACCCTACCTCCTCCTGTGTCAGTCCTGGAAAAAAAATTACCTCCCCACAATTCAGTTACAACTGCACTTTCAAAATCCCAACTATCTGGTCTTTAGCTCTCCATTCACATAATGTTTCTGCAGTGTCTGATTTGCTCAACCGCACCCTCACCTGCATCCTTGATGCCCTAGTCCTAAATAAAACCATTACTCTCTCTTGTCCTGGCCATTCCCCGGTACAGACCTCATCGCCGCTCCCTTAATTCCAAGGGACGCAGACTAGAACGGATATGGCAGACAACTGGTTTAGCCATCCACCGAACTGGCTGGACTACATCAAGCACTATCAGGTTCTTCTCTGGTCTGCTAAAATTGCTCACTATTCCAGAATTGTCCTGGAATGCAGAGATAACCCCTGGCTTCTTAAACCCCTCTCCTCTGTACCCTCCACCCTCACCTCCAACAATAAGTGTGAGGAGTTAACAGACTTTTTTGTCACTAAGATTGAGACTAACCACTCAACTGCCTCTTCCACATCCCTCCCTTCCCCTAGCCTACCAGGCCAAATTTCTTCTAAAGATCCCCCCTGCCCTAGCCTTGAACTTGCATCTTTCTCTAGTTTCTCTTCTATCTCCCCTCATGCCCTCTCCAAGTTCAGATGGTCCATGAGACCCACCTCCTGCTCCCTCAACCTTATTCCCACTAAACTGCTGACCACACCTCCTCTTTTCCTGAACTCCATGTTATCTGACATTCTTAACAGTTCTCTCTTCACATGACCGTGATAAAGGTAAACTATCCCCCCTCGTGCTGCTGGGCCTGTCTGCAGCCTCTGACATGGTTAATCACACCATCCTCCTCCAATGCCACTCCTCTGTCCGCCAGCTGGGTGGGACTGTACTCACCTGGTTCCATTCTTATCTAACTAATCCTAGCCAGAGTATCACTTGCAATGGCCTCTCTTCCTGCTCTTGTACTGTTACCTTTGGTGTCTCCAAGGATATATTCTATTTCCCATCTACAGGCTGCCCCTCGCAACATCATCTGAAAATGCAGCATTGTTTTCACGTGTACGCTGACTCCTCCTAATTCTACTTCACCATCACCTCCCTCGACTCTTCCAATATTGCTAAATTATCAGACTGCATGTTGATGTTGATGCAATCATCCACAATAAGCTCATGGATGGTCAGTAAATGGACATTGTGGAAAGAGATGCAGAGAGCAGCAGTGATAGCTGATATACGGTCATAGCCAACAGGGTCAGAGCAGGGAGGCATGAGTGAGAAAGGAAGGAGATTGGCAAGATTTGGCAAGGCGGGATGGCCAGTGAGAAAGTAGGACGGGGCGGTTGGGTCGCTGTTTGTAAGGGGGCAGCAACTGGTGCCTTGAAGGATGCAAAGAGAGGCATAGATGGAAGCTGTAGGTTTATCCAAGAGGCAGTCAAGTCTAGGCTGGTGGTAGGAGTACAAAGGTGGAGGAGCACAAAAGGACTGGGATAAATATTTGGGGAGGATGGAATAAACAGGAGGGGAAAAATGAAAGGAGGCAGGGCAACAGGATAGAGAGAGAGATAGAGAGACACACACACACATATCTTGGAGGGGTAAAGAGAAAAGAAATTATTGCAACAGAATCTACAGTAGCACCAATATACAGTGGGTTTTGTTCAAGACTGCTAACAGAATATCGTCACAATTTTGAGAAATGTTCAAATTCTTGCCTATGTCAGATTTAGACACTACCTAAAGATAATTTCTGAGAGTTGTTTTTTTAGTAAAATGTTCTCGATCAGAAAATATGAGTTGAGTTTTTGATTTGATGGAACAAAATGGAAGATCTTCTCAGAAATACTGCAGCTTTAATTCAGATTGCAACATATGCTATCCTGATATAAACCACACTGTAACATCATAGGCACTTTTATAGCTACGTCAACAGCAACATCCTGCTCCAGGAAACCAATAACCTAACTCTTCTCATTTCCCTCCAGTCACCCAAAGTTCTGCTGTTAAATTGGGTATGAAATGGGGTGGGGAGTGAGTAACAGCATTAACTAACAGTCCAGGAGAAACAAGTGTTTAAGTTTTGCCTCAGTGAAATCTATTCAGAACGGTCTGTGATTAGTATAGAATTAGAAGTTTAAAAAGTTGCAGTCTATAGGCACATCAATACTCAAGGAGTATAGACACCTTTTCCACTGCTCTATTATAGTTAAATTATATATTAAATCATGTAGGGCAATGAGAAACCAAAGAATTCCAAACCCTGTTCACATACAAAATAGTGCAGGTTCCATTCACTGTTTAATTGACTTTCTTGTACAGTATCACAGAAAAGTGTGCCGACAGAAACAGAAAGTTTCATGTGGATGGTTCTTTCTATCTAATATAACTTATTTTCAGTGTATAATTAAATCCCTCCCTTTTACACAAAGGCTCCTATTTTGAAATATATCTACATAAAAGAGACAATAGTGCACAGGGGAGTCCAATGACGTCTTCATGTGCTTCAATAAAAATTTAAGCACAAATAGGATTGGGTTATCTAGACTTCAAAGGCTGAATTGTGAAAGCCCAAGCCATTGGACTGCTGACTGGACAACCCTGCTGTATGCCAACTTCTATCAATATCTATACATCAGTTTGGCTCAGTATTAGCACTGTCACCTCTAACTGAGAAAGTCGCAGATTCAGCCCTCGCTTATAACCTAGACTGACACTTCAGTGCAGTACTACCAGAAGTACTGCCTTTGACAGCAGATGTTAAACCGAGGTCCTGTATGCCTGTTGAGGTGGGTGTAAAGTATCCCATGACACTATTCTAAAAGCACAGGGTTTTTCTTCAGTATTCAAGCCAACATCTATCCCAAATTAGGTAACACATTTGTCTACATAACAGTGACTATATTTTAAAAGTAGTTAATTGGTTGTGAAGTGTTTGAGCATCACATGGACATGAAATATGCCATACAAATACAAGTTATTTTACTTTGTATAGGAATGAAATCCTATTCAATCCATCCCTGCAAGATGGATCCTAATTCATCCTCTAAGCTATTATTTTACTAAAGATAATAAAGTTCACCTTATTTTGTTCATCATTATCATGTTCTTTTAAATTAGCAATTTAAAAATCTCAAACACTTTTATTAAGAGTTTTAAAAAATGCATTCATGTAGCTCCTTTCATGAATTCAGGATGTTCCAAAGCTCAAACGGCCTTTGAAGTGTAGTCACTGCTCTACTATAGGAAATGTGGCAGCCAATTTATGCACAGAAAGCTCCCAAAAACAACAACATAATAATGACCAGATAATCTGATTTAGCCATGCCAATTGTTATGAAAGTGCTTCCATTTTTTTGTTAAATGTTTTTAGAAAAGACAGTGCACTCCTCCCACCTCAGTCAAAACACAATTGAAAGAAATATTGGCCAGGACACCAAGGATAATTCCCCTGCTCTTCTTCAATATTATGCCATAGGATCTTTTACATCTACCTGAGAGTGTGGTTGGGCACCTCTGACAGTGCAGCACTCCCTCAGTACTGCACTGGAGTGCTAAAGGGACTCTAGATAACTTGTTGCATTACCCATTTCAAAGCTGATGAGAGGGATCAGTTAGCTCAGTAGGCTAGATGGCTATAGTGTAACACAAAGATGCCAATAGCACGGGTTCAATCCCTGTACCGGCTTTCGTAGTGCGTGGAGGCCTGCCTCCTTGCCTTGCCCCACACTTGAGGAGCTGTGACCCTCAAGCTATACATCACCAACTGTCTCTCTCTCATGGAGAGAGAAGTATATGGTCCTTTGGGGACAATGGCTAGAGCAATTTCAAAGCTGATCCAGCCTTACTCCCCCACAATTTCCTTACCATTGTCCCTCTGTTGAGGTAGTTTTACAGGAGCAGTATGTTATGAAGGGATAGACTTCACATGAACCTAGAAATAGAGTTATCAATTTTGGGAGGGGACAAGAGCAATCAATGCTATGCCTGACCATATCTTCTGTACATGTACTCTTTCTAGCTGGGGTCACTGGTAGTTACCTTGGAAAACTTTAACTAATTTTACTCTACAAGGTCTACAATTACTAAAACCAACGATAGTGCACTCCCCAAGATTGATAAACACCAACACTATATCTGTACATACTTGGGACCGTAGGACAGTGGCAAAGCCTTGGCTTTGTCAATGGATACCTCAATTCTCTTGACTTGGGTAAGCGGGTTGCCTCTCTAAGGGATCAAACTTGGAACATTATTTTCCTGTATGACTCAGTGCCATGCATTTATCCTCTAAACCATTTTTGCTGGTTCTACTTTAAGTTTGATCAATTTATGTTGCGCCCAAGTATTAGTATTTGAATTTCATCCCTTTCCTTTAAGCATTCTACTTTCCCATGTAACTTGGAATTGTTTACAAATATTTGTGAACAGCAGAAATTTCAGAAGTGATTTCTGGGTTACTACCCTGGTATTATTTATCAGATAAAACTACTACAATGACTATCACCCTTTGATTCTACTATTTATATAATTTACAGACAATATATTCTTTCTACATGATTCCTAAGACCTTCCTTTTCAGTCACATGTTTCTTGTAAGACTTATCAAATACCTCCTGAAAGTCTCCTAACCAAACTCAAAAGCAATCTACCCACGTGCCAAGCACAGATCCTCTCCCCAAAAAAGACAAATCGCTTAACCAAGTCAAGAGAATTGAGGAATAGGTTGATAAAGCCAAGGCTTTGCAACTGCCATCTAGCTCCCAAACGCATACAGATATAGCATTGGTGTTTAAACAGCAAAAACTGTGCAGCTTAGCAGTACCACTTCTTGTTTGTCTAGCCAGTGCCATTCAACCAGTTAGGGGTTTAGCTTGCAGGGTTGCCTGGTTCCATTAGAGAGCCATGCAGCCTGCTCAATCTTCAATAGCATTCTGGAGCACTGCAGACCCAACTGATTTAAAAGATCAGATAACTGAGCACACTGCAAATAACTGACCTGGTTCTGAAATTCCAATAACAGACATGCTCTCTTCAAGCCATCTCAACCCAAAGACCTTACTTACAAAGCACTGCACACAGTATTTGGGGCAGAATGGCTGCTGCCTACATAACAATGTCCTATAAAGAGCAATGAAATGACTAACCAGTTAATCTGGGGTCTTTTTGGTGGCATTGATTGAGAGGAGAACGTTAGTCATGGCACTGGCAGAATTTCCTAGTTTGTTCTGAATAGTAACAGGGCATTTTTAATTTCACTTGAACCCTCTGAATAGGCAGATGCAAGTTTGGTTTAATATTCCAAAGATCAGTACTCCCCCAGTAACGCATTGAAGTATCAACAGAGATTATGTGCTCAGGTTTTACAGACAGATATCTTCCTGCTGGCTAATGCAGTATCACCAATGACTAGCATCCTCTGTGTATCTCACAAGGGATCCATAGGAAACAACAGGGCTACAAAGTAAAATGACGCAACAGCCATTCCAGAGCCACAGGACTTTAGGAAGCCATTAACATCTGGAAATGAAACTTTCCTAGCATGACTTGCTATAGGCTCACAGAAGCAGCTTTAAGGTCAATCTAAAATTATAGCTCCCTATGTTTTCTATGAAGGTGCTCTAGGATGCTACCATTGATGATGGCCCCAGAGTTTTCTAGGAGAGGGGGAAGATTTATTTTAAAAAGTCTATAAAAATTTGCCCAAGCCCATATTTTCTTCTATTTCTTCACTTTCTACTAAACATTGGGAAGACCAAGCCCATTGTCTTCGGTCCACATCACAAATTTCATTCCCTCGCCACCGACTCTACCCCTCATCTGGCAACAGATCCCAAGGTGAGCTTCCCATCACATATCCACACCACCTAGACTGTCAATTTCCAACTCCGAAACATTGTCAAATTCTGCCCCTGCCTCAGCTCATCAGCTGCTGTAAACCCCACCCATCCCTTTGTTATCTTTAGATTTGACTATTACAACGCACTCCTGGCTTGCCTCCCACCCTCTGTAAACTTAACTCTTCTGCTGGGTCCTGACTCCAAGTCCCCTGTGCTTGCTGATCTACATTGCCTCCAGGTCCAACAAAGCCTGAATTTAAAAAGTCTCATCCTTGTTTTCAAATCCCTCCATGGCTCGTCCCTTTCTATTTCTGTAATCTCTCCAAGATATCTGCACCTCTAATTCTGATCTCTTGAACATCCCCGATTTTAATGCTCCACTATTGGTTGCCGTGCCTTGAGTTACAAAGGCTATCAGTTCTGGAATTCCCTCCTTCAACCCCGCTGCCTCTCTACCCCACCTTCCTCCTTTAAGATGCTCCTTAAAACCTACCTTTTTTACCAGGCTTTTGGTTATCATGTGACATCGTGTTGTATTTTGTATGATATGGCTCCTGTGATGTGCTTTAAAGGCACTATACAACTACAAGTTGTTGTAGCTCTGTACATTTTCCCTTCAAGTATTTATTCAATTCCTTTTTGAAAGTTACTATTGAATCTGCTTCTATCAATCTTTCTGGCTTTGAGTCATTGAAATGGAGTCCCAGTTGAAGACCCTCTGACACATAAGGGAGGAGCAGCAGTGTCTGAACAGTTTACTCCAGACTTCAGTGGCCAAGAGGCCTCTTTCTGTGCCGTACTATTTCTATGATTCGGCCACACCACGTAGAGAGATGCAGGTCTGTATTTTTTATATTTACATTTTGTGTTTTTTTCTTTTTCTACCAATTTTCTCCTCCTCCTCTACTAAAGGTACTGAACTCTTAGTGGAATACAGTTTCTCAGAAGCCAGTAACCACCCAGTATTGTGCCTTTGAGAATATTTAGCATAGCTTAACAACTGTTGCTAGTTCTAGTTGTATCATTTGTATTTTATTTAAGTCATATACCACTGCAATTTTTGTAAATTCAAGACCCTTGGAAGAATGATAACTCTGTGAATGTATCAATTAATGGACAGACCATCCTCTGAAAGACAATTCAAATTGGCCTGAATTTTGCAGTAAAAATAGACTTTCAACGGTCACCATTATTAAAGTGTAAATCGGCCAGAAACTTCCAGCGACCACATATGCATAGTTAAATGCAGAAATTCATTTTCACAATATCACGCTAAAAGATTCAACATTCAAACACGTGAAAAGGTGCGAAGTTGAGATACATACGAGAGATACCCACTAAACTCACCAGAATAAGTTAGGGCTTGTCCATTTCAGTGTAAGTTTTTTTTTTAGTGGTGTGATAAGTTTTCATTAGTGCCAAATAATTTCTCAGCCCCTGAAAATTAACTCTTACAAGTGTAGAGACTCATTCCTTCAGATTTTAATTGAAGATTTTAAAAAAAACTTTTACTTTTTCTGTCTCATTCATCCCTCTCAATGTCATTCTTTCCCTCTTTAAATTTTGCTTTCTGTGCACGGTGTAGCATTTAATTAACTTTTCTGACACTTCCTGGTTCAGACTGCATCCTTCAATGAGTTTTTTTTTTATGTGTTCGTGGGATGTGGGCGTCACTGGCTAGGCCAGCATTTATTGCCCATCCCCAAGTGCCCTTGAACTGAGTGGCTTGCTATGCCATTTCAGAGGGCATTTGAGAGTTAACCACATTGCTGTGGGTCTGGAGTCACATGTGGACCAGGCAGATTTTCTTCCCTGAAGGACTTCAATCCGATTGGTTAAGGAGATACACAGTTGCTTGTCCTGTTCATACAGGTCCCAAATCCCCTGTAGAGGGCACTACAACAAAATGGCTTTGTTAACACTGCAAATTCCTGTGCAAAAACCTTGAGAATCTATGGGCAAGTGTAAGTGTAATTCTAGCCCTGTTTGTTCACTGCTGCTTGCAAAATCCAGGCCATACAACATGTTATAAGTTTCAAACATATGAAAGTCTTTTAGCTTTCAAAAGATGAAACCACATTAGAATAGTACATTCTCAACTGATCAGAGCAAAATTAAAATAATGTACCAAACGGGAGAATATCAATTCCACAGTATAGTTAAATCATATAGAGGCTCACCACCACCTTCTGAAGGGCAATTAGGGGTGGGTAACAAATGCTGGCCTTGCCAACAGTCACATCCCATGAATGAATATCAGAAACCTTTTAATAATTACATCAGTAAATTATCATAAACAAACTACTTGTACCAATATTTGTTCTTTGAATTAAGACAGTAACTTGTCCAATTGTCATAAATCAGGAGTGACATTTTGATTTAATATGAAATAAACATTAGTTTGCAACCTGCATCATTTCTAATCATAAATGTCACTCCTAACAAAAGGGTCGATCTTGACAGCTCTTATTAACAAAATATGTGTAGAATATGTTTCATCATAAAGACAATGAAAAAAGTACAAATCGGTAATTTTGAACTGCACTGTGATTTAGATATTTGTGACAAATGTATACATATTACGACTTTAGTTAAGCTTTAGTTATTTTCCCCCAAAAGATGATCATTTGCCCAAACAGAGTAATATAACCAACAGCCCTGCCGGCTTCCTCTACTGACGCTGCCATTGTATTAAATCCGTCCTTGCAGCACAGGGTGGATTTGGGAATTACCGGGTGCAGACTCTTTGGCCCTGTCCTGTGAGTCACCTTCAGCGCCCTCGGCCACTGCAAACTCGGCGCCCTTGTCCCCGATGCCACTCGAATGGCTGCTGTCTGAGTTTAGATGTTTTGCCCCGTACATATATTGCAGGCCCAGGCCTCGACTTCAGGGCTGCACTTACCCCGAGAAGAGGCAGCTCGCAGAGCGGGCAAAATGGGACGTAATATTCAGACGCGTAAAGGATACAGCTTAAAGCCCTTCAGAATCTCCTTAGCCCTGTCTTCCTTCGAAGACATTGCAGTTCTTCCAGTCCTTCTCTAATAAATCGGAACAAAGGGATTAAAGCGATTAACGTGAAAAAAGGAGTAACTGTAATGTCAATAAATTTAAAATCGAGCAACAAGCTGATTATCGCCACAGCAACGCTTGGCTCATCGCGGCCGACCACACATCAGCTTCCAGCAGCCAATCAGGAGGGGCAGCCACCGTGGCAGTCAGACTGACACCCATGTTGACCAATAAAACACGGGCACTCCTGCGGAGCAGCCATTCGGCGGCGCGATTTCACTAATGTAGGCGGGAGCTGCCGCTGTTAGGTTACGTCGTCAATAGTGACGCCGGTGGCAGCGCAGAATGAAGATGATTGGTTAATTCCCTGTCAATCACGCTTTGAGCCAGTTTGTAACTATCCTCCACTTACTGCATTTTGCTGGAGAAATAATCAAAATTTGTATTACCAAATTATTCTTAATTAAGCTGACACTCTGGCTAAGTTTGGATGGGTCGGGAGGTTGGAAACGATTTCGCCAGGATGGCACCCAGAGGCCAGTATGGACAAGTAGTGCTTCCATTGTTGATAGAATAGTTAGGAGCCAGATATTTATGTGATGACAAAGTTGTAAGACTGTGGGATGCACTAAAGCTTGGGGCAGTCACCACAAAGGATCAATGGGGAAAGGTCCCTGTGTAAGGCCCTCCTGCCATAGTATACAGAAGGGTTAGAACCTGTGTAAAACCCCTCGGGTTGTATGCACCAAAGAATGTTTGATATGGAATGTAAATGTATGTTGTAAATATAACCTGTAGTGAGGCACCTCACATACTGTATTGCAAGAAATATCTGTATTGCACTTTATGTAATGTCAAATTTGAACTGTTACATAATGTATACTTACAAATTTTATGAATAAAGTATATTTTGGGGGAAAAAAGCTGCAAGACTATTCCTAACAGGGCATGTAGTTAGCTGAATCTCAAAGATCAAGGCCAGATGTTTCAACTATTAACTCTTAGAGTAGATTTATATGACTGCAGTCTTGGCACAAAGTGTTTTTGCTTTGCAGCGACACTACAGTTAGAATCTAAATGCAACCTAAGTCTGAAGGCGCGAACATCATCTCACTTTGCTCCGGAGTCAGATCGTGCCTTTACTCTAGACATTAGAACATAAGAGATAGGAGCAGGAGTAAACCATATAGTCTTTCAGGCCTGCTCTCTCATTCACTAAGTCATTGTTGATTTTCTACATCAACTCCACTTTCTTGCAAATCCTCACATCTCTTGATTCCCTTAGTATCCAAAAATCTATCAGTCTCAGTCCTGATTCTACTCAATGATGGAGCATCCACAGCCCACTGGGGGAGAGAATTCCAAAGATTCACAATTTTCTTCATGAAGAAATTCTTCCTCAGCTCAGTCCTAAATGGCTGACATCTTATCCTGGGACTGTTACTCCTAGTTCTAGACTCTCCAGCCAGGGGAAACAAGACCTCAGCATCTACCCTCACAATCCCCCTCAGAATCTTTTAAGTTTCAGTGAAAATACCTCTCATTTTCCAAACACCAGAAAGTATAGTCCAATTCTACTCAATCTCTCATCATAGAACAATCCTCTCTTCCCAGGAATCAGTTGAGAGAGCCTTCTAGTGAATGTAGGCTGGCACTTCAGTGGAGTACCAAGGAAAAACTGCAATGGCAGAGGTGTTGGCTTTCAGCTGAGCCATTAAACTGAATCCCTTGTAAATTGAAGTAAAAAAATTCTATAGAACTAGTTGAAAATAGAGTAGGAGACTTCTGTTGGCATCCGAGCCAATGTTTATCCCCCAACCAACATCACTAAAACAGATGTAAAAACAGAAAATTGCGGAACCTGACGACAGGTCAATGATCTGAAATATTATTTACTCTTTATTTCTCTCCCACAGATGCTGCCTGGCTTGTTAATTGTTTCCTGGATTTTCTATTTTTATTACAAATTTCCAGGATCTGCATTAAAACAGTGAATCTAGTCATTTAATTCTTTGCTGTTTGTAGGACTTTGTTGTGTGCCAATTGGCTTGTGCGTTTCCCAACATTACAACAGTGCTTACAATTCAATAACACTTTACTGGCTGTGAAGCATTTTGGAATGTACTGAGGTCATGAAAGGGGCTATACAAATGGAAATTGTTCAGTGTTGATATGAAGCACTTCACACCAATTTGTAATGTAAGTGCACTCTTACATGTTGATTACTCAAAAATTATTTAACAAAATGCATCTGAATGTACACCCTTGAAAATTCATTTTAAGTGTTGGAGATTGTGATTATTTTTAAGAGTAGCAATACAGCCTTGCGCTACTCAGGGATACGATTGCCTACATGCAGGACAGGAGGGTGGACACCTGCCCCATCAGCTTGGACCAGGAGAAGGCCTTTGACAGAATATCGCACACCTAATGATGGATGTGCTCCCAAAATAGGGTTTGGAGCAATTGGATCCAACTGCTGTACACAAACATCAGTAGCACAGTTTCGATCAATGGGTGGGAATCAGAAAGCTTTTAGATCAAATCTGGAGTCAGGTAAGGTTGTCCTCTCTCTGTCTTCTTTGTGTACTGTATTGAACAATTTGCTGAGTCCAACAGGAAGGGTGTGGGCATAAGAGGGATGACAATACTAAGCAGCAGAGGTGCTCAGCTCAAAGCCTCCCTGTACATGGACAACATCGCTGTCTTCTACTCAGATCCACTATCAGTTCATAGACTGATGAGCATCTGCGACCAGTTTGAACGGGCCTTGGGAATCAAAAGTAAATTGCAGCAAGAGCAAGGCCATGTTGTTTGGGAACTGAGCTGACCAATCTTTTATTTCCTTTACCATCTGATCAGACTACCTGAAGGTGCTGGGATATGGTTTGGAGGGGCTGGGGCATGTGCCAAAAACTGGGAGGAGCATATAGCCAAGGTGAAACAGAAACTGGGCATATGGGAGTGATGCTTCCTCTCCATTGCGGGGCGGCACAGTGGCGCAGTGGTTAGCACTGCAGCCTCACAGCTCCAGGGACCCGGGTTCGATTCTGGGTACTGCCTGTGTGGAGTTTGCAAGTTCTCCCTGTGACCGCGTGGGTTTTCGCCGGGTGTTCCGGTTTCCTCCCACAGCCAAAGACTTGCAGGTGATAGATAAATTGGCCATTGTAAATTGCTCCTAGTGTAGGCAGGTGGTAGGGAATATGGGATTACTGTAGGGTTAGTATAAATGGGTGGTTGTTGGTCGGCACAGAGTCGGTGGGCTGAAGGGCCTGTTTCAGTGCTGCATCTCTAAATAAATAAAAAAATCTGGTCATCAGGTGTGAGTGCTCTCACTGTTACTGTATGAGGCACAGGTCTGGCCCATAACCCGCTCCTGTGCCAAGATGGTTACCCGAGACATCTCCTGCTTTATCTGGAGATTAAAAAGGGACCATGGCCACAGGGACACCATGTATAAATCTCAAGATAAAGGGGGGGGGGGGGGGGAAGTACACAATGCCGCCCTCATCCTGATAGCTACCTTTGGCTGCATCAAGCTGTGTGTAGATGCTCAAAACACAAACACCAAGTGTCACTACTGTCATGGTCCTGTAGGTTTTTTCAGAATATGCGGCTTGCCTTTAAGGCTTGCAAGGGATCAGTATTGCTTTAAGAGCTGGCAAGCCTTAGGTGTTATAGGAAGGTGCATTTTCGTTGCCTTAGAAACAGCCATTTGGAGATTGTGATTCAAAGGGTGCATTCTCGTTACCATAGATATAGCCACAGGGAGTAAGCCTGATGCGATACATTTGTTACAATTCAGTTTTGAACTGGCTGTTAGGAAGACAGTTTGTGCTAACAGAACACAGACAAACAGAAGACACAGACACACAGAAGACACAGACAGCTGTGATGAGCACACCTGAAAAAGAGCTCTCAACCATTTAAACTGAAGGAATAGGATTTTAGTCTGTTTTAATTATTATCTCCCAAAATTCTAAAAAAAAAGTCAAGCCAAAACAGAGATCTCTGGTAATTTACATTGGAGAAAGGGAGTTAGACTGTGACAGTCTTCTTTCCCTCAAAAACTCTAAAGTCAGATTGATTCTGTTGAAAGTGTTTGCATGTCGGTAATTGTTGAAATTCACTGGAGAAGGAAAGCAACATCCTGTGAGGACTTCAAGCAACGTCCTGTGAAGACTTCAAGCAACATTGGACTGTAAATTTGCAAGGACTCTTATTTTTTCTATTTTAAATAAGAACTAAGTACAGCACAGGAACAGGCCATTCGGCCCTCCAAGCCTGCGCCGATCTTGATACCTGCCTAAACTAACACCTTCTGCACTTCCGGGGCCCATATCCCTCTATTCCCTTCCTTTTCATGTATTTGTCAAGATGTCTCTTAAACGTCGCTATCGTATCTTCTTCCACCACCTCCCCTAGCAGCAAGTTCCAGGCACTCACCACCCTCTGTGTAAAAAACTTGCCTCGCACATCCCCTCTAAACTTTGCCCCTCACACCTTAAACCTATGTCCCCTAGTAACTGACTCTTCCACCCTGGGAAAAAGCTTCTGACTATCCACTCTGTCCATGCCGCTCATAACTTTGTAACCCTCTATCATGTCGCCCCTCCACCTCCGTCGTTCCAGTGAAAACAATCCGAGTTTTTCCAACCTCTCCTCATAGCTAATGCCCTCCAGACCAGGCAACATCCTGGTAAACCTCCTCTGTACCCTCTCCCAAGCCTCCACGTCCTTCTGGTAGTGTGGCGACCAGAATTGCACGCAATATTCTAAGTGTGGCCTAACTAAGGTTCTGTACAGCTGCAACATGACTTGCCAATTTTTATACTCTATGCCCCGACCAATGAAGGCAAGCATGCCGTATGCCTTCTTGACTACCTTATCCACCTGCGTTGCCACTTTCAGTGACCTGTGGACCTGTACGCCCAGATCTCTCTGCCTGTCAATACTCCTAAGGGTTCTGCCATTTACTGTATACCTCCCACCTGCATTAGACCTTCCAAAATGCATTACCTCACATTTGTCCGGATTAAACTCCATCTGCCATTTCTCCGCCCAAGTCTCCAACCGATCTATATCCTGCTGTATCCTCTGACAATCCTCATCATTATCCGAAATTCCACCAACCTTTGTGTCGTCCGCAAACTTACTAATCAGACCAGCTACATTTTCCTCCAAATCATTTATATATACTACAAAGAGCAAAGGTCCCAGCACTGATCCCTGCAGAACACCACTAGTCACATTCCTCCATTCAGAAAAACACCCATCCACTGATACCCTCTGTCTTCTATGACCGAGCCAGTTCTGTATCCATCTTGCCAGCTCACCTCTGATCCCATGTGTCTTCACCTTTTGTACCAGTCTGCCATGCGGGACCTTGTCAAAGGCTTTACTAAAGTCCATATAGATAACATCCACTGCCCTTCCTTCATCAATCATCTTCGTCACTTCCTCAAAAAACTCAATCAAATTAGTAAGACACGACCTCCCCTTCACAAAACCATGCTGTCTCTCGCTAATAAATGTTGTTTATATCTTCATAATGTTTAAGAATTTAGTTCTTCTAATTAAAGAGTTAATTTATTGATTTAAAGATACCCTGGTTTCGCTAGCCTCATCCAGGGGTTAATAGATGGTACAATTTGGTTGGGTCTCTCTTTAATTTGGAAAGTTTTAAATGATATGTTAGCCGATCTGTGGAACGGCAGGATTGAATTAACAGTGTGTTGGTCCCACCACAATCAGAATCATATATTTTGATTGGGGGCTTTGTCAGGAGCGGTCAGTCGTAACACTACATGCTGAGGTTCTATCTGTCCCTGGTGTTGCAATGGATGGGTTTGGCCATGGAATTCCCACCCTACACCTCTCCGTCTCTCTATTTCACTTTCCTCTTTGAAAACACTCCATATAAGAAACCACTTTGACCAAGCTTTTGGTCATCCGACTTAATATCTCCTGGCTTGGTGTCATATTTTGTTCCATTCAGTTGGACCGTGCGTACCATATGTCCCTCTTGGAAATATTTGTACAGAAAAACACCTTTGACTACAAGTCCATTAGGGCAGTGGTCCACACGTAACATTCTTGAGGCCGTGCGGGAAAATGAAATAGTGGATCCTGTTGGATAGTTCCCTCAGCAGACTGTCAAAGTCATTTAGCAGAAGGTCTCAATGCCAGAACTTTAAAACAAGCACCAACGTGTAGCTTAGCTGATGGTGAGAAGTCAGTTCCTGTCGGATCCTTTATGCATACCCGGAGACTCAGCATTACTGTATGTTGCCTCAAGGCAGCTATGGTGGGGAAGAGACCGTCACCCATCTCCTTCTGGAACATGCCTTTGCAAAGAAGTTGTGGAAAGAGATACAGTTGTAAGATCTGAGGTTTTCTTTAATTTAATTGAAAGACTTAAGTCAATTACAATTACGGACTGAGTTGGGAGAGCTGATCTCAAAGGGACTTTCAGTTCAAACTGGCTACAAACAATGCTGGGTACGAGTGTGTTTTCACAGGCTTCACAGAATTTATTAAGTTTATCACAATGAGTACACAAATATGATACTTAACAAAAGGCAGTCACATTCACTGTGGAACACCGGTCCTCGACTGCGGCAAGTGTTTCTTCACTGTTGACTGATGATTTTTGGTTCTTCTTCTGTCGGTGTGTGCCGAAGTCTCTCAGCACCTTTCTTTTATCCCCCTCCGAGGGTTTCTTCATTCCATATTTGGTTACATTCCACCTTAACCCTTTTGATTGGCCAGGTGTGACCTCACCTTCCAAACATTGTCTCTGCAGATGGTTTGATGGCCTAGATCATTGTCACATAATGGGAATGTTTGATATCCCCATCAATATTCCAGTTATGAAAAGCCTCCGAATACCGTTATTTATATTTCCATCCCCATGAGGTCTGCGAGTCTATCAGTTATTGTGACTCTGAGTCACATGGAGAAAGGCAATCATCAGGCATCCTGCCTCATCTCAAAGCCAATTCTACTATTGTTGTTATAGTAGACACCTTGGGTGGAATCTTCTGAGTGCCGCAGCAGTCCCAACTGCGGGACCCGAAGTTGTTGTAACTTCCACAGCAAATCCTGTTTTCCACGCGATTTTGTATGTAAATTAGCCATGTGGCGACAGGCACAGGGAACACGTGGGATCATGCAGTGGGAGCAGCCTTTCATTGGTGGAACCCGCTGTCACTGCCTCAAGTACCATGATCGCCACAGATATAAAACATTCTGTGCTTACAGCCTCAAGGATCAGCAGCCTTCCTTTCATGTATCTTCAGAATAACTTATATTGAAACTAATAGTTAAATCAAAATGTTTTTGTCTCCCTTATTTTGTGAAAGTCACCACCAACTTCATATCATTTATTTTTCCGATAGCCAAAGTGAATCAAATGGTAGCCAGCAGGGAGCCCCCACAGTTCAGTGATGCCTCCCTGCAGGTTCTCCTCCAGGCTGTCAGGAAAAGGTGGGAGATCCTCTTCCCTGCAGATGGAGTGCGAGGACCCTCCTGACTCACCAAGGCGGCCTGGATGGAGGTAGCAGAGGAGGTTTCAAACTGTGGGGTCATCATAGAACATGGGTGCAGTGCCACACACGCATTGTCATGCAGGCCCCCACCTGCCAAGAATGAGGCATATTAATTTCGTCATATGAACATTGATTTTAAACTTGCTGGGAAGAAGAGAAGGCCTGTTACAAGGGCTGCCAGACACTTAACGGAAAAACATTTGTATACTAACAGACAGTACTTGAGGAGACAAAAGGACCATTCCCTGACACATTCAACCCACAATGGATTTTGATCACCAGACAGTGAAGCTGTAAGGAAGAGCACTCCAGAGACTGATAAGGTGATACAATCCACAAAAGCCAGGACTGCCATGTGGGGTGGGTGCCTTGTTTTACTTGGGGGGGGGGGTCCCTCCTTCATGGCAATTTGTGGTCCACAGAGGACATCCACCAGCAACAACTGTACCCCCTGGGAACCCCTTCCCCCTGGACTAAACAATCACCCTCCCCAAACCACTCACCAGGGCCTTCTAAACTGGCCTCAGCGACCCTGCTTTACTTACCTCTGTTCCGGGTTTTCACTGCTGGGCCTGGTTCTGAGGCCTCTGCAGCATCTGATTGGCTGGCAGCTCTTGGAGGTGGGATCCCTGTCCCTTTAAAGTCTTTCAACAGATGGGGATCCCGCCTCCTAAACCTTTGACACAGAAAGACTGGAGGATCGCTCCAGGGCTGCACGAAAAGACAGAGGTGGGGTTTCCCCCGACTTTTCGGCCTGTCACCAGATGCCCTGCCTACAACACAAGATCCACCCTTAAGTCTCTTTCACCTATCACGCCTGTGCTCACTGACCTACATTGGCTCTCGGTCAAGCAACGTCTTGAATTAAAAATTGTTATCCTTGATTTAAAATCCCTCCATGGCCTTGCGCCTCCTCTATCTCTGTAATCTCCACCAGCCCCATAACCCTCCGAGATATCAGCGCTCGTCCAATTCTGGCCTCTTGAGGATCCCAGATTTTAATCTCTGCACCAGAGGTGGCCAGGTCTTCAGTTACCAAGGTCCTAAGCTCTGGAATTCCCACCTACACCTCTCCGTCTCTCTATTTCACTTTCCTCTTTTAAAACACTCCTTATAAGAAACCACTTTGACCAAGCTTTTGGTCATCTGACTTAATATCTCCTGGCTTGATGTCATATTTTGTTTTATAATGTTCCTGTGAAGTGCCTTGGGATGTTTTATTACATTAAAGATGCAATATAAATATAAGTTGTTGTTTTGCTTTGCTGTTTTAAGTTTACTTTCTGTAGTCATTAGCTTCACTTAACGTTCAGAACTGCTCAATCACCCTTTGCTGGACTGGCTCATCAAACTACTTCTGATGCTTTTGATCTTGTGTGCTCCTCAACTTGCTACAGATGGCCCTTGGAACAGCTCCTTCATCTGCACTGATGCCATGGATTTACCTTTCACCATTCTTTGCCTCCTATGTCTTCACTGTTGTTGGTTTTTGGGTTTTACTCCTATTGTTCCTTGTTCCTACTGCTCCTGACTCCTCTGCAGGTATAATGGATCTGCTGGTTTGAATTCCTAACTGTGGCCACCAGTAAGCTCTCCTGGGCCCCTGGATCAACTCCTGTTTGCTTATGATCAACTTTCCACTTCACAGCTTTCTCGTTTCCACTGGACAACCTCCAACCATGCATCCACTGATACTCTACCCCTCAAAGAGCCCCTGGACTCACTGACCATGCACAATTGTTTTCAAAACTGGTCTTTGCATTCCATCTGTAAGACAGCTTCAGCCCAATGCAGGATCTCAGATTCCAACTTTAAGCTCTCTCTTATGGCTTTTCACTGCCCTCTGTTTACAATGTCTCTCCTAATTTTTTGCTGTGCTTAAGTAGCTTGAATTCTCTCTATATCCATTCACGTGAATGTTTTAGCTGCTGCTCCAGTATTGAGCCCATTACTTTCTATCTCCCTTTATTTTTCTTCTCTTGATCCCTCTTGGGCTCTTCATCCTGTCTCTTCCCCTTCGTATCACTCAGTTGTGTCACTTTTAATTTTTCCTTTCTCAGTACTTTGACCCCTCCATTCCCTACCCAGAGCACATCATAATTCCCTGCCTTCCTACTTACCTGCTACTGTCCCTAGCTTAAATCCCTCTTGTATCAGCCCACTGGCACCCTCTCTGCCTCTCTCACCATTCTTTGAAAAGTCTATCAAGACCCGTGTTGCTGCATCCTTACAAGGAACACCCCCAACCTTCCCATCTTCATCTCTTGCCAAACCTTCCTCCCAATCTTGCCAAACTCCTCCCTTCCTACTCATCCCATTCATCATTGTCCCCTTGGACTCTGCCAGCTGATCACCACCCCTCTCTGCTTTCTCTTCCAAAATGCTTGTTCACTTATGAACAAGGTACTTGCATTCCATGACCTTATTGTGGATAATCACATTGACATCATGGCTTTGAAGGAAACTTGGCTCATGAATGGTGGCACCCTGCCCCTTAATGAAGTCTCCAAATCTAGCTATATGTTTCATCATCCATTCCATCAAAACCACCACAGTGGCAGTGTAGTCCATATCACCAAATCAGAGCTTGGTTTCTCCCCTACTCCTCTGATTACCTCTCCTCTCTGTAAACCTCACATTGTTTCATCCTTTTCACCTCTCTAAAGTCTTCATTCTGTACCACACATGCAAGCTGCCGCCCTAAGTTTCGCACCAAGATATCTTCTCTCCTTTCCTCCCTCAACCTCCGCACTGAACAACTCCTTATCCTTTGTGATTTCCATCGCCATCTCAACTCACCCTGACCCTGATTTAACTGCCCTTCTGCACTTTCTCAACATCTCCCTCCATACAACTCTCCTTGACCTTGTTATCTCATGGGGTCTTTCCTCCCATCACTTCAATCACAGATAAGGCCATCTTTGATCACTTCCTTGTTTCACTCACAACCCCACTACCCTACTCTTTCCAACCTCATTTCCTTCTGTATATGCCCTGAAATAAACGTACCCCCATGTCACTTACAACTGCCCTTTCAAACTCCTAACTGTCCAGCTTTTGCTCCCATTCATCACAATACTTCTGTATCTGTTGGTCTATTCAACCACCCCCTCACCTCCAGATTTGTTATTGTCATGCAGGACCCCACCTGCCAAGAATGAGGCATATTAATTTTGCCACATGAACATTAAATTTCAAATTGTTGTTAGCAAGAAGAGAAGGCCTAATACAAGGGGTTGCCAGGCCCCTGACTGGAAAGACATTTTTGCATATTAACGGACAGGCTTGCAGACAAAAGAGCTGTCCCCTGCTCCAATACAATACACAGAACAGACCTGGTCAAACCAGCCGGTCACGTAACCACCCTGCTGGCCAACTTGGGGAGTTTTAAATTGTAGAGACAGTGTTTGAACTGGCAGGAAGCAAAATGTTTCTGGACTGAAGAAGACCTCCTCTCTGCCTGTCTGCTTCCATCTCTTTCTCACTGAACGCCAAAAACCCACTGGAGACACATGAACCCCAAGAGAGAAAAGTCTCCTACAGTGAACAAGGTTTAAGAAGAATACTGGGCCCCAATGAAAAGCAAGAACTACCTACAATCAAGGACTATGCAGAGAGCTTGAAGACCCGTAACAAAAACTCTTCAGATAGTGCCTCAAACTTTTCCACTTTATTTCTTCTGCTCTTTTTTGTCTTTATTTGTATGTGTGCATGCTAGCATGGGCGCATCGTGTATCCATAGACGTCAACTGAATTAGAGTTTAAGTAAGTTTTAATAAATTTCAACTTTTCTTCTTTAAACCTAAGAAAGCCTGTTTGTGCTGGTTTCCTTGCCTTATAATTGGAAAGTGGTGAACAAGGATTCACTGGGTGGGTGGTGGGGTGGGGTGGGGGGGTGGGGGGAGCTAAAAGCACAGTGTGTTTAAAAATAAAACCCTGTTACAGTAAGATCAGGTGAAGGCTGCAAGGGAACCCTAGATCTCTATCTCACCTGGTTGTAACAATTATTTTTGTATTCATTCATGGGATGCGGGCTTGTCTGGCAAGGTCAGCATTTGTTGCCCATCTGGTAGTGAGCTGCCTTCTTAAACCATTACAGTCCATGTGATGAGCAGCTTAGTACAACTGAGTGGCGCTAGGCCATTTCAGAGGGCAGTTAAAAGTCATTCTTCCTGGCAAGGCCCCCATCTTCGCTCCTTCAAATGCCAGATCTGGCTGGGCCACATCAAGCACTATTATCAAGATCAACACCATCCATTTAACTGCCTCATCTCACCTTCCCTTTGCCCAACAAGTAAAACCTTCCCACAAGTTCCTTCTGCCCTAGTCCTGAACCTATATATTTTTCTAGCTTCTCACATATCCTCAGTTTGTGCCCTCTCTGAGTTTATCTAGTCCATGAGACCCAACTTCTGTTCTCTTGCCCCTATTCCCACTCCCTTCCTGGCCTCCATGCTAACTGACATTGCAAATAGTTCCCTCTCTGTTTAAAAGTCATCATCAGACACACCTCCTCAGGGAACCCACCCTTGACTCCACTGTCCTTGTTAACTACCACTCCATCTTCAGCTACCCTTATTACTTTGATGAAGCTTTTAGTAACCCTTCTAATATCTCCTTCCTAGGCTTGCCATCAATTTGTTTCTGATTATGCTACAGTGAAGTGTCTTGGGATGTTTTCCTGTGTTAAAGGTGCTATATAAATGCAACTTGTTGTTACCTCTGCTGGAAAGGAGAAAAATGGAGTGCTGCTGCAGTCTCCTTAAGGTTGCAGTCAGGTAAAGGGGACATCACTTTCTGAGCAATAGAGAGTGCAAGATATTTCAAGGAACTGTAGTTTTGGGGTATAGCAATGGAAGGGCCCGCAAAGTTTCGAAATCTTTTCTTGTAATATTGGCAGAAGTGAAATGTAGAAGTGTAAGACTTTTGGGGACTGAGGACAGGAAGTCCTGTAAAAGGGTAGTTCAGGCAGTGTAGAGGCAGATGGCAGACAGTACAACCTGCACCTTCCCAAGACCTTCCACAGAATGTAGAAAGAAATCCAATGTCCTTTTAAGCATGGCAAGTAGGTCAGGGCCTTGTTGCCAATGCATATATTCTACCATTGTTAGGGCCTTCACTTCCATTGTTTCCTGTAGTAGTGGTGGTAATTGTGACTCTGTGTGATAGCTGATAGCAAATTGACAGCTTTGCTATGTGAATGGAAATACAACTCAGGAGAGATATAAAATGGGCTGCCAGTTCACAATCACCCACTTGCACCACTACTGCACTCTGGGAAAGTTCGACTCATATAAATCAGGTGCAGCTGCTCCACCAGTCACTGGAAGTGATTTAACTGGAAGTGCGGATTTTGACAGGTTTGAAGAATCTCCAAACTTAACTTGCAGATTTCTGCCTGCACAGATGCGTTTTTCACAGTTTTGAACATACTTGCTCTTGACCCATTCCACAGTGCTACAGTCTCACCCTATTCCTACTTTATCTCACCCCAAAACTTACTTGGAACTACATTAGGAAAGATATGTCATTCTCCATCGGCAAATCTCTCTATGTCATCCTTATAGAGGAACAGAAGGAGCAGCAGCGCACGGAGGTGAGCAGTACATCCTATAGATAGCACACAATGCAGCCACAGTGGAGGGAGTGGATTTTCGAGGTGGTGTTTGGGCTGCTGATCAAGCAGTTCTGATGAAAAGTCACAGACCTGAAACGTTAACTCTGTTTCTCTCTCCACAGATGCTGCCAGACCTGTTGAGTATTTCCAACACCTTCTGGTTTTATTTCAGATTTCCAGCATCCGCAGTATTTTGCTTCTTGTTAAGCAGCTGCTTTATCCTGGATGGTGTCAGGCTTCTTGAGTGTTGCTGCAGCTCCACCCATCCATGCAAGTGGAGAGTGTTCCATTGCACTCCTGGCTTGTGCCTTGTGGGGGGATAGGGGAGAAGCTTTGGGGAATCAGGAGGTGAGTCACTTGCCACAGAATACATAGCCTCTGACCTAGGAACACAGGAACAGGAGTCGGCCATTTAGCTCCTCGAGCCTATTCTGCCATTCAATTAGATCATGGATGACCTGCAATCGAACTGCATATACCCATCTTTGCCCTATATCCCTTAATACCTTTGATTAACAGAAATCTAACAATCTCAATTTTAAATTTACAATTGACCTAACATAAATTGCAGTTCACAGAAGAGAGTTCCAAACTTCTACCACCTTTTGCATCTTGATATGTTTCCTAATTTCACTCTTGAAAGGTCTTCTGGGACAATTTTTGGACTATGACCCCTAGTCATGAATTCTCCAACCAGAGGAAATAGTTTCTCTCTGTCTACCTTCTCTGTTCCCCTTAATCTCTTGAAAACTTTGATCATATCACCCCGCAACCTTCTAAATTCCAGGAAATACAATCCTAATATGTGCAATCTCTCTTCATAATTTAACCATTGGGGTCCAGGCATCATTCTGATAAATCTACGTTGCAATTCCTCCAAAGCCAATACATCCTTCCTAAGCTGTGGTGTCCAGAACTGCTCACAGTACTCCAGGTGTGGTCTAACCAGGGCTTTGTATAGCTGAAGCAAAACCTCTACCCCCTTTCATTCTAGTCGTCTAGATATAAAGGCCAGCATTCCATTAGCCTTTTTGATTATTTTCTGTACATATTCATGACATTTTACTGATCTATGTATCTGGACAACCCTGCTCCCCACTGTGCATCTACCCCCACCCCCTCTTTGGGCCTCTGCTGTTTCTAGCTTTTCACCATTTGGAAATAACCCTGTTCTATCCTTTTTAGGTACAAAGTGGGTGACCTCACATTTGCCTACATCGAAATCCATTTACCACAGTTTTGCCCATCCTCATAATTATTCAATATCTCTTTGTAATTTTATGTTTCCATCTACACTGTTTACTATGTTACTTATCGTCATTGGCAAATTTGGATATATGGCTTTCTCTTCCATCACCTAAGGCATTAATAAATATGGTGAATAGTTGAGGCCCCAACACAGATCCTTGCAAGGATTTACAGGTCTGTAGTTTCCTGGATTCCCTCTCCCTCCCTTCTTAAATAATGGAGTGATATTGCAATTTTTTAACCCTAAGGCACAATTTCTAAATCTAGAGATTAGAAATTTATAACTAAGGCATCAACAATTTCCTCACCTATTTCTTTTAATGCCATTGGGTGGAACCCATCAGGTACTGGAGCCTTTTCTATCTTAAGTCCCATTATTTTCTTGACCACCCTTTTGTTACTTATATTAAATCCAATAAGTTCCTCCCCTTATTTTTAGGTTTTCTTGTATCATTGGTATTTTGTCCTCTTCTTGTACTGTGAAAATGTGTTCATTTAACTAGTCTGCCATTTCCTTGTTGTTTATTATAGTCTTACATGCATCTGTGTTTTTAAAAATTTTCACTGTTCGCTTTTATATCATTTGTAAGTCTTTTTCATATTCCTTTTTACACATCTTATTTGTACCCCTTTGTTGCTTTTTATAGCTACCCCCCCCTCCCCGTCAGCTGAATTTCCACTTTCCCTTGCATTTGTGTAAGTCTTTTCTTTTAGCTTGACACTGTCTTTTACCTCATTTGTTGACTATTGTGGCTTAACTGCACAAGTGGAGCTTTTGCCTTTGTGGGGTATATACTGATTTTGTATTGCACCAAATACTTCTTTGAATACTTTCCACTATTTGTTGTAGGTTAATTAATTACCTGATGCAAAGGAAGATCTTTGTTGTTATTGAAGACCAGTCATCACAGCACCAGGAGTTCATCAAGAGGCATCCTTGTTTCATCTATCTTCAGCTGTTTGGTTAATGACCTTCCTTCCATCATAAGGTCAAAAGTGTTGATTCCATAGTGTCAGCTCCATTTACAGCTCTCCTGATGATGAAACAGCCCTTTTCCAGGCTCCAGCCAAATCTGGATAACGTTAAGGGCTGATAAGTGGTGGTAACATGTCAGTCACATAAATGCCTGGTAATGGCTATCTTGCACAAGAGAAACTCTGCCACCTGACCTGACCTTCAAAGGCACCACCTAATATACCACCATGACCTGGATCTATATCATTACTCCTTTATCATAACTGGGTCAGAATGTTGGAATTCACTATGCAATACAATGCATGAGCACCATCAGTACAAAGATTGCAGCAGTTCACAGAGTAGGACCACCACCACTTCTCAGAGCAACTAAGAATGAGCAATTAGTGCAACCTTGGCCAGAATCTTACGCCCACCCCCTGGGAGCGGGCTGGAAGGCTGGGAGAGAATAAAATCAAGTGGGAGATGGGGGGCGGGTCCACCCGCCATTTTATCGCCCACTATTGTACCAGTGGCAGGAAAAATAGCAAATAGCCCGCCCGGCCCAGGCCAATTGAGGCCCTTCAGTGGCCAATTCATTGCCACTTAAGGGCTTTCACCCGCTGCTGCTGGTATATTATCAGCAGCGAGCAGGCACTTCAGCACCTGAGGAGGGCAATCGGTAATACCTGATGGCCTCCTTGAGGACTGGGAGGGACCCTCCTGATCAGGGACCCTGTCCCCCACAGAAGGCCCCCTCAGTGGCACAAGCTGCCCCTGCTGGAACACCTCCCCCTCGCCCTCTTGATTGACCCCCACACCCACCTTGCCATGGCCCAGTCAATTGTCTCCGGTAAGGCCCGAAACCTTGCTCACCTTTTTCAGGGCCGGCATCCATTGTTCCTCTATTTGGGTGCAATCCCAGCAGTGGCCACCGCTCTTGGTGGTGCTCCTGGGACTGAGGAGCTGCCGGTCCGCTGATTGGCCGGCAGCTCTTGGAGGTGGGACCTCAGAAGGGCGGAAGTCCCGACCAAGGCCAATGAAGGGCTTGGGCCACTCAAAATCACTACATGGCTTCCAGGCCCGGTGGAGGTAGGCTCGCCCTCGACTTTTCAGCCAATGGACGGGGCCTCTGACATGATGCAAAATGATGGCTTATGTCTCCATTACCAACATCCTAAGAATAAATTTTAAAAAGGCAAAGATGTAACAAAATTCTGAAGAAATTTGAAAGATGTAGTGATTGACTCTGGACCAGATTGTTGCAATGTATAAAAACTATTGCAAATCCAAAACTAAAAATATCACAATGTTCAAATATATAAAGGAGCATTTAAAGCCAAATAAAATCACAACTTCATTTGTGACTTTGAAATAAATTGCAACATTGTTCTTTTCCATGTAATTCAAAATCAAATACAGCTGAAGTTTCCTAGGCTTTCGGCAGGGAAATTGTAATATGGTGGGGAAAGATGTCAGGAGAGGAGTCTGACGTCTTCCCGTCGCTGTGGCATATTGCCAGTGGTGGGAACCTTAGCAGCGCAGCCGCCCACTGAGCGGCCAATTGAGGAAATTAATTGCCCAATTAAGGGCCACCTCTCACCCCTGCCAGCAATTTACTGGCATTAGGATGGGCCACCACTGCATGGGGATACTGCCAGGTAAAACCTGGCAATGTTCCATGTGGGTTCCCAGGAAGGGGGCCCTCCTTGATGGGCACCTGCGGAGAGGTCACCTGGCGGCAATGGCCACCCTCGCAGGAATACCGGAATAACCTGCCACCCCCACCCCTGCTCCCTCTGATTGCTGGAGCCTGCCTACCTGGACCCGGCTTCCTCGAAAAGATTCACCCATCTTCGAGCACTGAGGCGTCCTCTCCTTTGTGATGTAGCCTCAGCATGGCCACCACTAGTGGTGGTGCTGCCGAGGCTGCTGAGCTGCCATCGCTCTGATTGGGCAGGCACTCTGGGCGGGTGGGCTGCTATCCCCAATTGGACAGTGACCCGTTAATGGGCCTCCACTAGCAAAATGCTGCTCCAGGCTCCTAAAATGTTACATGTCCACTAGGTGGTGCCAGACTAAAGTAGGTTTGTAAAGCTGGAATGGGCACACGCTCAGAATATCATGGAATGGGAACAAAATGGAAAATATTTGCTTGAGTTATGTCCAGTAAATTAGATGTGAATGGAATATTTAAGTCCTGAGAGTGAAACAATTTAGACATCTTGTTTTATAATATTCCAGTGATTGCCACTTGTCGAACAGCATTTTTATTATTAGACAATCCTCACAAGAATCTATACATTGTGATCACAAATCATGGGAAAAATTGTAATATAAAGAATACTCATCAATTGAGACTATATAATTCTGAAGGCAGAAGACGGGGGCCTAGAAATTTCCACATACACGTGGTGGAGCACATACTCCTTGCATTTGTTCACGTGGTCCCAGGCAGTACGTTAAATTCATGCTGGGTGCTGTTAAAATGATTCAGGTGTGCATCCAGCACTACATATGATATTCACTGGCTGTACACTGTATATAAGATTGTAAATAGTACTGCAAAATTTAATCTGGAATATTACTTTTGTTATACCAAAGTGTTTGGTTAAATGATAATTTTCTTCGGTCCACTGGCTGGAGATCTGAATTTGTATTTTTTTTATAAAAGACACTTTTAAAAGACAAGCTGCCAGCAAAGTCATCCTTTCAGCTAGTTTGCTACACTGTATCTTGCATTGCAAATGACTGTGAGAAGGGAGACGAAATGCCTGTGCATTTCCCAGCAAGAACCAAGACCCAGGAAGTTTAAAGGAACTACCTGTTCTCTCAGCAAGCAGAGAAATACTGCTAACTGCTATGTTTTGAATCACTGAGTGACTGTCATGTGACAAGCCCCTCCCATCTGTGGTTTTAAGCTAGTGTTGTTCTCTGCAGCAGTAGAGAAGCAACTGGACTCTGACATGAGCCGACACTAGTGAGGTCCCTCACTCTCTCTCTCCCTATTCCAGCTTGAAAGCTTTCAAATTCTGCTTGTTGACTGACAACCTTTGCATAGTCCAGCTATAATCCAAAATCCTGTTGGAGGAATTCATCCACATCACAGTTTCCAAAGAGACCCACTGAACCAGTCATCTACCTCTTCAAACTAAAAACCTCAGGACCACCAAATTCAGATAGAAACCAGCTGAGTCACCAAATTCCACAGACTGTATATGAACTTTAACAAAACCAATTTACCATTTTCTAACCTATTTGTGTGTGTGTAACCTCCAGAGTGTGTGTGTGAGTAAAAGTCAGCGTGTTTTTTTATTATTTAATTAGTTCAGCTTAGGTACAATAAAGTTAGCCTCTTTTTTTGTTAACTCAAGAAAACTTGTCCGACTGGTTCTTGTTTTGATCACAGCAAGTAAGTAATCAGACACCTATTGAATTGGCCAGTACATCCACTTTAAGAATGAATTATATCTGTTGTGCTCAAACAAGGTGAGGAAAAAGAGGAAAGCCCTTCAACCCCTCCTCACTTGACCGTAACACTTTAATTAAACAATTGGAATAAAACAAGGGGACACAGGTTCTAATTAGTAAAAGGTAACTTTAGGACTGATATTAGAACAATAGCAACAATAACTTATTTTTATATAATGCCTTTAATATAATAAAAAGTCCAAAGACACTTCACAGGAGCATTATAAAACACAATTTGAAACCAAGGCACATAAGAAGCTATTAGAGCAGATGGCCAAAAGCTTGAGGTAGGTTTTCAGGAGCATCTTAAAGGAGGAAAAACTGGTAGAGAAACAGAGAGATTTAGGGAGGAAATTCCAGAGCTTAAGGCCTAGGAAGCAAATAAATTTTCATCACATGATCAACATTTGTAATGGAGTTCTAGGTGGTGGAGTTAAAAATCCAGAATCATTTACGAAAGAATTAGTTGCAGTAGTGAAGGGTTGTTCTGAATATTAAATTGAGTTTAGACAAATGGTGTTCCTCACCATAAGTATCCTATTATCTAGTGCAAAGTAATTCAAGTGGATGGCATAAATGAACTCAAGAAACAATTAAATGCAATTCTGGAAGAATCAGTTGAAGTATATGGTGAGTTGGAGGAGGGTGTGATCTGTGGGGAAAAGGTGTACAGACTTCTTGGACCTAAAGGCATTTTACCCTTCCAAAAATTATTATGCTCTTAAAGAGTTGTGTCATGCAGTTTTCTTTTTGATGAAATCTATTTTTAATCTGCATTTATGTTTTTAATGTACTGACGTGTTAAAAAGTCAAATTCTGAAATTCAATGGCATTCAACTGCTTTCCTGCTACAACTCCAGAAAGAGACCAGAGGAACCCTGAAAGTAATGGCCTAAATAGGTAATTTCCCAAGGGCTCTGCCCAACTCCCACTGCACTTACAGTCCCTTCAGTCTGTTCCTGTCCATGATTTGTGTGACTGATTTGGATTTGGTGAATAATAATCCACGACTGATGAAAAGGGGTGTTGGGTCCTAAAACAAGTGCATGACCCTAAATTAGCATGCTTAAGTAGGTATCCGCCAATTGCATTTGGATATACTGGATGTCTAAAAGAAGCCCCAATTCAAAAGACAAATTAATTCTATGCACGAAGCAGGCGTGTGAGGTTAAACTCTGACGTTCAGTGCCATTGCACTCATTTTTTGGAGGTAAAATGGTGGGTCATAGTTGAAAGTTTCTCCAATATTCTAATTACAGCCTAATCAATGATTTGTATAGATTGGCCATTCTCCCTCTGCTTTTGTACTTAATGCCTGTCAGGCAAACCCCCCCACCTGCCAAGACTGAGGCATGCATTATTTTGCCACATGAATATTAAAACTTAAAAATTGCAAGCCCCTAACTGGAAATACATTTGCATAGTAACAGATGGTGTTGAAACAATGGGGACCCAGTCGTTGCTTCCCCATACACAGAAGTGGTCAGACCAGTTTTAGTCACATGACTAACTGGCTGTTGCAGAGGTTTGAACTGAGAGTTTTAAATTGGAGAATAGTATTTGAGATCAGAAAGCCATGTGCTCATGGACTGAGTACATCTCCTCTCCTGTCTGCCTGCCTCCATCTGTTTCCCATGGAACTGAATCTTGTGCAGACACGTAAACACAGCGAGAGAGAAAAATCTGCTACATGAATAAGGTTTAGGAAGAATACTGGGCCCCAACGAAACGCAAGACCATATCTTTAATCAAGGACTACAGCGAGTTCAAAGAACAGTAACAAGATATTGCCTCAAACTGTTTCTACTTATCTTTTCTTCTGCTCTTTTCTGTCCCTATTTGCATGTGTGTATTGCGTGTGCATGCTAGCGTGGGCGCGTCGTATATCCGTAGGCATTAACCGTATTAGAGTTTAAGTTTAAGGTTTAATAAATTTCATCTTTCTTCTTTAAACCAAAGAAAGCCTGTTTGTGCTCATTTCTTTGTCTTATAATTGGAAAGTTGTGAAAGAGGATTCACAAAGGTGGAGCTCAAAACACAGTGTGGTTAAAATTAAACCCTGTTACAATAAGACCAGGTGAAGACAGTAACAGACCCCTAGACACCTTTCTCACCTGGTCATAATAATGCCCTTATTTATAAAACTTAGGATCCTGCTTGCTCTTTTTTAAATAACTTCATCAAATTCTCTTGCCAGTTTTAAATATTTTTGTATCTGTACCTGAAGGTGTTTCTACTTTTAAACTTTTATCATTTAGTATGATGGATGCTTTAAGAACTGTTTGATTAATCACTGCTGTGATCTTGTACAAGAATGCTGCCAACTGAGCTGAATGTTTTGCTGAAGCAATACTTTAGAGATGTCTTTTAAAATGCCAAATTGATCGATTGTAGAGTACAGTAACTCCAATGCTCATTAGGAGAAAGTGGTGTGAGCACAATAATGTTTTCATATGGAGGTCCCTGGGGACTCCAGTGAATGTATAGGAATTCTACATGGAATGCTATGGTAGCCAATTAATGGCTTCTCACTTTATATTGAGCAGAATTTTAATCGAAACACCAGTATAGAACACAGAATGCTGTGAATTCAACTTTTCTTGTGTTTTTATTTTTGTCCAAAAATAGCTGTACTCAATTTTTCCTTCAGTGAATGCAACTGCCGCTGAAATGTGATTTGGCTATATTCTTATAACTTATTCTAACTTATTGGGATTTAATAGCTGACTTAACATTTTCAGTAAATAAACCTGTTACAACAAAGGGTAGATTTTCATGTCAGGCAGTTTTTGGTTGACTGCATTTCCCGGTTTTCTGGTCGCTACTCTCCCCTGCCCCCATTTCCTCCACACCTCCCCATAAATATTAGGCCCAAAATGTCAATGACTGAACCATCAACCCCAGGAAATGCCATCAGTGCTTCAAGCAGTTCAATTACCTTATCCAAACAGCAAGGGTGAGGATTATGTCTTGCAATCTCTATTTCTCTGCATTACACCTTGCCACAGCATTTTGCACCCCCCCAACACTCTACATACTTCTCTCCCCCACTCCTTAGACAGAATTGCTAGTTAAATGAGAGGGCGTTAATGGGGGCAGGTGGTCACTTAAACCCTCCCCTCAGCTCGGCATGCCGGTTTCCCGACACGAAACCGAAATGCAACATTTAAATAAATGAATTAATTACTTACCCACTACGCCGTCCATTCTGGAGCAATATTGCCAATGGTGGCTGGCACTCCTACGCTTTCGGATACCCGTTACAAACTCAATACAATTATTCTAACATCGAATGTGAGCCCTTAGCTCTCGTTTTTGGTATTGTTAGATTTCACACATACTTGTTCAGAAAGAATTTTACTGTGGAGACTGACAGCAGCCACCTGAAACCATATGACACAAACTACTCACGAACGTTCCTCTGTATTTGCAGAGTGTAAGTCCACGGCTATGATTGTGATTTCCGATATAAACCGGGCAGCAAAATGGTCACATCGGACACCCTGAGATGTCTCACTGGATTTGCATGTCTACAATGTGTATACTCGGATTGAGGGGATGTCTTCCAGATCAACCTCATGAGTTTTGGACCTTACAAAAGCGAGCAACTAAAAGATGAGACACGATGTGACCCTATCCTATCAATGTGCAAGGTGATTGTGGAAGGATGGCCTGACACCATACAGGAAGTAACTGAATGTCTACACTGTTTCTGGCTGTATCGAGATGAGCTCGGTATGTCACAGGGGTGATTTTCAAAGAGAAACAAGTCCTGATACCTGAATCTCTGTGTTCTGATATCCTAGCCCAACTGCATCAAGGGCATTTGGGAATAGAACATACTAGACGACTTGCAAGAAAGACAGTCTACTGGCCAGAAATCAACAGTGATGTTGAAGCGGTGGTGAAATCCTGTGAGGCATGTCAAAGTTGTCAGTCAAATCAACAGAAGGAACCCTTGATCCCACACGAAACACCTTTCCATCCATTGATGAAGATCAGCACAGAATTATTTCAAGCTCAAGGTGATGGTTTCCTCCTTGTCATGGATTTTCTTCACCTAGTTTCCAATCATCAGGCAGCTACAAGATAAATTAAGTGCAGTGGTTGCTAATATGGTCAGTGCTTTGTGAAGCCTATTTTATAAACCATTCCAAGACATTTGTGCCAGGTAGGGAGTCAGTCATGTAACATAATCACCATGTTATCCAAAGTCCAACGTTATGGCTGAACACATAGTGCACACCATCAAATCACTATTTTTAAAGTGTAGGCAGACGGGACAAGATCTCAACATTACAATGCTGCATCTGTGAACTACTCCATCAGACATGGGCCTACCATCACCTACAGAGTTGATGTTTGGAAGGCTGGTAAGAACTATCCTGCCCAATCATTGGGCTGGATTTTACCAGCCCCTTGACGTCGTGGATCGTGGTGGGGAGGCTCATGAAATGCTTGCAGGAGCCCATGGCGCCTAGAAGGCCTCGCCGCATATTAGCAGCAGCGGCGAGGCCTTGGTGCGGCACCACCCCACCCCGCCCCCACTGCTAGGCAGCGGGCCTTCATTTTCATATGGAAATTACTTTAATTGAAATGCAAATTGCCTTCCCTGCTCCTGGCGGCCATCCCATGCCAATTTTACGGCCGCAGCCACAACTTGCGTGCCTTTGGAACTCCATACGGAGTTCCGAGGTGAGACAGTGGTTGGGAGGGGGGAGGAATTAAATTATCAGGGCGGCGGGGGGGGGAGCAGGAAAAGCAATAATCATTAGCTATGGAGATAGTGGGGAGGGGTTGAAGGGCGAATGTGGTGAGGTTGAGGGGAGGAAGCTTGTGCTGGGACTAAAATAAATTTCAATCATATCAGACCATAAAAACACCATTGTGGGGGTTGAGAAAGGACCTCCATCTTTTAATGTTTTATTTGAATGAAATGTGTTGTGACGCTTTAAAAATTAAAATTTACCTGAAGAGCATTAAGCCCTTTAAAAATGGCGCCTGCACAATGGCACCAGATACCGTTGCTGGGGACACGGCAGCCGCCCCCTCTATGCCACCAGGGGTGGCCGCTCAGCCACCTCCATTTAAATGAGCCTCCATGTGTAATATCATGGGGGCTCTGCGGCGGTGCTTCCATGTCGGAAGATTGCCGACTTCAAAGCACGCCGCCGTGGAGTGTGGCGCGCTGATAAAATTCAGCCCATCAGCTCGCTAAATTTTCCATGGTTAAGGGTGTATTTTTTTCTAAACAAGGGAAGATGAAGGCATTACACGACAGGCACACAGGACCAGAATTGGCTCGATTGTGAGTAGGACAGAAGGTCAGAGACCTCAATCATGCGTCGGGAACTTGGTATCCCAGAGAGGTTGCTGGGATATGCAAACAGCCCAGATCATACGAGGTCCAGACACCCAATTGTGTGATTCTCAGATGGAACCGAAGTCAGCTCAGAGAGATGTACAACAACACTACTTGTGACAGCCCTGTGGCATCGCAGACAACGTTCAAAGACAAAGTCTGAAGATGAACATACAGAGGCTACGCACACAGAGGAAGAACATGCCAACCGGAGTTCTGAATCTCAGAGGAGTCACCAAGACAAGCTCAGCATTGGGAAGAAGTTGAAGATGACGAGATTGGAATGAATAAGTAAACCTCCTCTACATTTTAGGGAGTGTTAAATTTACTTACCTGTAAATAACATTTTGTTTTAATCATGCATAGTTAGTCTGAATTGCCATATCATTGTTTAAACATAGAACATAGAACATTACAGAGCAGTACAGGCCCTTCGGCCCTCGATGTTGCGCCGACCAGTGAAACCATCTGACCTACACTATTCCATTTTCATCCATATGTCTATCCAATGACCACTTAAATGCCCTTAAAGTTGGCGAGTCTACTACTGTTGCAGGCAGGGCGTTATTGTACATATGTTTTTATCTTTGGGAAAAAAGGGTGATGGGACGATCTTAAGAGCAGACCACCTTAAGGAGCTGTAAGTGAAGATCACTGGAGGAAGTGATGTCATGTCATTCATGACCAGACAGTTGTGGGTAGAGCCTGACAGAGCAAGACCTGTTTAGATGTAGCTCGTGCAGTACTGTTTGTATATATATGTTCCAGCTGAAGTACAATAAAATCCACGTTTACTTCTGATATTACTTGCAGTCCAGTGAGTCTTACAATAGAGCACACACCAAAGGAACAAATAATATTACAGGGATATTGAGATCTTTTCACCCTAACTTTGTTGAACTCTCGTTTCTCCATGTCTAAAGTTCCGGTGGCTTGCCTTGCTGGCCAGATCAAGGGCCAGCTCCTCAAAATGCATCATTGATACAAGCTGGGGGCCCCACTGTCCAAGTGTGCCCTCTCGCTCTCCCTGGAATTGTTTTCTTGTTTGGCCTGAGGGGTGAAGAAAGATGCCATTCAGACAATGCTTCTCTCCCTCACCATTTTCAGCTTTTCATTCACATAGGATGCTACAAACTTTCCCATAGCCCACTGTCCAATAGCGTTCAGGCAATGAACTATTGTTATGAGCCATCAATGCTGTTGTGCACACATCTCTCTTATGGTCAGGAGATCTCTATGCGCCCTCAGGATGTTCTTCACTTTTGCAATCTTGTGACTGCTGATCAGGAAGCAAGCCATCTTGGTCTATGTTTGGATTCACCTTGCCAGACCTAAGCAGGTCATTGAAACATTTCCTACGCAGGAACCAGTTCCTCCTCACCACTCCTCTGCTGTTGACCTCATGAGCCACCTCCAGTCATGCCTTCTTGGTGAGCCTTGCAGGCTTTCTCGTGCTGTTGAAAGGGAACAGGCTGCTTCATCATGCTGTCACCATCTCCAGCAACATCTCAAGGGAGGCACCAGAAAAACAGGGAGGTGCCCTAGGACGGGGTTCCTCCTTACCCACGGCGCTCTGCTCAGCTTCTCCTTCCATTATTGAGACAAATGGCAACCACAGCAATGGCTGCCACTCACACTTTAAATCGGGCTTGCTGCTCCCAATGTCCTGCCTCCTTCCTGCATCCACTGCCGCTAATTGGATGGCGAATGCAACTTTGGACCAATTAACTGGTTTCCCAATTAAAATTGCTGACACAGTGCAAGGTCAGGACCTGCAAATGAATGCTATGTCGGGGTCTCGACTCTGGAATTGAGATCCTGCCCCACATGTTTCTCCTAAATTGCAGTGGCACAATGCACCATCTCCTTCTCAATTTAATTGTCTGCTGCTGCCTTGCAACAGGCACTAACAGCATTCCGCTTTTAGCAACTAGAAAACATCTTACTCCTCTGCTAACTGCTATCACAGCTATCATGCTTGCACATGATCACTTTCCCATTCTGTTCACAACTTGTTGTTTCTCCCTCTCAGCATTCCAATCATACAGAGTTGTCGCACATCTGCACATCCCTTTTCGAGACCCACACATTAATTGACTCTAATTCTTTTTTGCAAGACTAGCTCAGTCATAATACAAGGGAGAAAACAGTACCAGTGGAGGGTCAGCCTCCATCAAGACCCTCACCCAGACTGTAGGGAGTTCTCTTCCTCGTTCAAATACTCCACCCCCCCAACACTCAAGTCATGATACCAGAATTACAAATAGATGACTTGAACAGAATAACGAGTGAGACAAGTTTCTTCTGATGACTCACAATCACGTTATTGAATTACCCACAATCCTTAGAGAAGGGTTACACTCATCATTCACAAGTTACAGTTACAACTACAATTACGTTACCCAAGATCCTGTCCTGTTAAAAGGCTAACACCCACTCCCACCCCCCCATTCCTAACTTAATACTTACAATCACCCCTTGGTTGGTCTGTTGATAGTGTTTGTAGGTCCCTTAGTACAGTTGACCAAGCTCTACTGTCTTCCTTGACTGCCTGCAGGAACAGTAACGTACCCCAATCTCTGTCTTACATTTATACCATTTTCTTGCTGCTGGCTTGGCCATCTCGTCTCCAAATTTGGCAATGCTCCAAACTTTTAGTTCTGATTGGCAACTTATGTCCTCATTCTTGATATTCCTTTTTTAAAAAATGGTCTACTGTGAAAGACACAGAATCACTTATTTCCTGCTGATAATCGATTTCAGGAAGGTCAGTCGTTCACACTTTTTCAATACTAGGATTTACACAGTACTTGAGCCCATCTCCTTCCATTGTCTGGTTCTTCAGGTCATCAGGCGCTAATCCCTTCCCCTATTGTGGTTGCAAGCCACATATGCTTAGTGCACCCTTAATTCTCAACTGGGCTATGTGACTGTCTGCTTCCACTGAAACTTGTAACTTCAGCAGAATCTCAATCAAGGAGTTAACCATTTGTCCTTCAAGATGAAGGAAAAAACCATGTAGATTATTGAAGCAGGCAGTTTGAGAAGGGATGTATAGAGGGGACTGCATGTTCTGTGGTAGACTGCAGAGTGCTGATGCCTTGCGCCAAAATGCCACACAAGCTGGAAGTGGACTCTTCCTACTCTCAAGCATGGTGTAGCAACTCCTAGGCAGCCTGCCCACTACCTTGAACAATTGCTGGTGCTCAGTGTTTTCTACTGAAGGCTGCACATCTAAATTTGGCATCTCTGTCCTCTTCACCAGAGTTAAAACTCGAGCCTGCAAGTGAACTCTTTAGTAGCACTGATGCATATCAACTTCACAAGTCTGATAGCCATGCTCAGTGGGGTGTCTACCTATTGCTCTTACCTGTTCTCAACCCAATCAAACGTACAGGCTACTGTCAACTTCATGCTGCATTGCGCTGCCAGTCATTTACAGTCTAATTTTTTTCATGCCTCGCTGTCCCTTACCCCTCTTCCCTTTTTCGAGGCCCACTACATGACTTGTACTCAGCAGAACAAAACTCACAGAGGGATAACTCTCAAGAAGAAGCATTATCACTATTCCTTCAAATAACAGCACAGATATCAGAATCCCTGGCAGTGAAATAGCAAATCAGAGGAGAGTGCACAGGCTAAATTACAAAGAATTAGGTGATCAAGACCAGAAGCTGAGGAAAGAACAATCCAGGAGATGGTTCACTTGCAGGCTCGAGTTTTAACTCTGGTGAAGAGGACAGAGATGCCAAATTTAGATGTGCAGCCTTCAATAGAGAACACTGAGCACCAGCAATTGTTCAAGGTAGTGGACAGGTTGCCTAGGAGTTGCTACACCGTGCCTGAGAGTAGGAAGAGTCCACTTTCAGCTTGTGTGGCATTTTGGCGCAAGGCACCAGCACTCTGCAGTCTACCACAGAACATGCAGTCCCCTTTATATATATATATGGTAGCTGAGCACTCTCTATGGAACTACGTGTCACTGGTTTTGCAGCTTTGAACGAAGCTGAATCTATTGCTGTTCAGGCTCTTGGGTTCACCATCTTCACTGTCTTAAGACTGGGGAACACTTTTCTAGATGCTACAATCACGTCACAAATCTCATGCAACCGCATGAGAGTGGCTGTATTGCATTAAGATTGGCTTATATTGTCCTCTTTCAGGATTGGGATAGTAAGTTAAGCACTATAATTTTTAGAGTTCCCTTTGCTACAAGGTGGAGATAGTTAGAATCAGCCCAGCAATATATTTTAAGAATGAACTCTTTAGTAGTGTTCATGCACATCAACTTTACAAGTTTTCTGTTTCAATTGTTTTCTGGATTTTGAAAACATTCCCCAATCTAAGATTTAATGTAAATGTATCTGGATTGAACAATTCCTTCCTTCCTCTTATAAAAACATCCAGTAAGGAAATTGACCTTTGAGCATTAGTTACAAAAACTTTGTATTGTTTCTGGAATTTGCATTTAAGATCTTTTTAAAATTATGTATATTCTACCTTAGATTTAAAGAGCATTTGATATATGTACCTGATACAGTATAGGTTTGCTAACAAAAAGGATTTCCATTCATCTTCCACGCATGTTTTTCATATTGTCAGGCAAACTTTACCCGCCACCCCCCCCCACCACCTGCCAAGACTGAGGCACACATGATTTTGCCACATGAACATTAAAACTTAAAATTGCAATCCCCTGACTGGAAAGACATTTGCATGGTAACTAGCAGAGTTGGAACAAGGGACAAAGGACCATGCCCTGACCCATTCAACCAACAATGGACTTCTGATTACCAGATGTTGAAGGTGGGGGGAGCTAACATTCCAGGTTGACTGCTAAGATAGCAGAATCCACAAACACAGAAGAAGTGGTCAGATCAGGTTTAGTCACGTGACTAGCTGGCTGTTGAGATTTGAGCTTCCAACAAGGGATTTGAACTCAGAAAGTCATGTGCTCCTGTAACTGAAGCAGAACTCTCTCTTGTCTGCCTGCTCATCTCTCAGGGAACTGAAACTTGTGAAGACACATGAACCTCAAAGAGAGAAAAGTCTCCCACAGTGAACAAGGTTTAAGAATACTGGGCTCTAATGAAAAGCGAGACTACTTACAAAAGGACTAAAGTGAGCTCAAAGCACAGTAAACAAGAAACTCTTCTGATATTGCCTCAAACCCCTCTTTACTATATTTTTCTCTCCTCTTTTCTGTCCCTATTTGCATGTGTGTATCACGTGTGCATGCTAGCATGGGCATGTCATATATCCGTAGGCGTGAACCCCCATATTAGAATTTAAGTTTAAGTTTTAATAACATTTCATCTTTTGTCTTTAAATCTCAGAAAGCCTGTGTGAATTGGTTTCTTTGTCTTATAATTGGAAAGCTGTGAACAAGGATTCACAAAGGGGGAGCTCAAAATACAGTGTATTTAAAATTAAACCCTGTTACAATAAGACCAGGTGAAAACAGCAAAAGACCCCTAGACACCTTTCTCATCTGGTCATAACAATATACTGAAAATACTAATGTTTCTCACATTGAAGAAAGTTAATTGCGCTGCTCGTGGACCTCCACAAAATCAAAACATTATATCTGAATGAAAATGCTGAATGTGGCATTCAGACCAAAAGACCACTTCTTTGAGTGAAAGACTAAAGTGAATGAAAAAGCTGATGTAATTCTATCTTTATTCTTTGTTTCTAAGTCCCTGCAGGTGAATCTTTTAATTACCCTCATTCTGTACATGTATAAGCAACACAAAAATGAATGCATTTACAGTAGCGCAGATAAAAGCCCATATCTTGCACAGTGTTATGACCAAGGTGGGAGTAATGCATTGTTAATTCAGTCCCACTATTCCACAGGTTGTAGCATATCAGTAAAGTTTCCCACCTACTGGAGAATAGCCAAATTAAACACTCTATTTGTCCCCCAGAATAAAGCACACCAAACCAAGTTTCTTTAAACAACAATAAAATTAACTATTTATTGATAAAGTAAGTCTTAAACCATAATGATAATTCTATATGTGAAAGGATTCTTTTCAAACTTCTTATTCTTCTTAACCGTCATGCACACACACATACATTCAAGAAAAATGGTTAACCGTGGAAAAATTATGTTTTGGTTTATAACTGTTTCTTAGGAATAAAAAGGAAAAAATAAAATGATTGGGTGTATCACATTCTGGTAGAATGTTTCCGGTATGGTGAGGTGTCCTAGAGTCAAATAATCAGATGCCACTCAAAGTCACTCCAGGCGAGGTCGTTGAACGGTCTATGATGGATAGTCATTCAAGACGATTCATCTGCAGCTGGTGTCACACAGGTCTTTCAGCAAAGAGTGTAGCAACAGGTCTACTTGAGTTTTGAAATAGCAGTCTAGCAATAGAAGCTTTCTTGAGATTTCAGGATCTCCCAAAACACAGAATCACTCTTGAGGCAGGGATTCTTCAGAGACTGTTACCTTTCAAATGCAGGGGCTTCCTTTCTGCAATACAGTCTTCGTCCACAGAGAGTAGCAACTCCTCTTTTCCTGGGTCTTTTCCTCTCTCCAGGGGTCTTTTCCTTTCTCTAGGCAGACCACAGCCACACCTCAAATGTAGGATTTCTTTCCAAGAGATGCGGGTCTTCCTTTACAGAGGGAGGTCTTTTCTCTGGTCTGCAAGCAAGTCCCAGGCAGATTTCACTGCATGCTGGCTTGTCCAGCTTACTGATCTTTCAAAATGCAAAAGTGAAAATAAGGTCTGAATTATATGCACCCCCCCCCCCAAAAGGAGTGGGAAGATGGTGGGGGAGGAGCGTAAAATGGAGCAGGAGGCACGGGGGGGCCCTTCCCGACCCGCTCCCACCTTTACCGCCATTTCACACAGGGCGGCAGTGTGAAAACCAGCCCGCCCACCCCAGTCCAATTAAGGCCCGTAAGTGGCCAATTAACAGTCACTTAAGGGCCTCCGTCTGCCACTACGGGGATTTCACCCTTGGCCAGGTGGGAAGCCCAGGCCCAAGAAACGCCGCCTGACAAAAGCAGGCGGCTTTCTGGCGGCCTGGGGGAGGGGGACTCACATGATCAGACACCCTGTGCCTGAAGGAGGGCCGCCCCCGATGCCCCACAACCCTCAACACCCAACACGACCCCCGTCCCCCAATCGACCACACTTGCCTCGCCGGGGCACGACCGATCACCACCGGCGAGGCCCCAAAAACTTACCTTCCTTCCTGGGCCTTCCTTCACCTTCCTTCCGATGGCTGGGTTGCAGTTCCAGCAGTGGCCACCGCTCCCGGTGGTGCAGCTCGGAGAGAGAGCTGCTGGCTTGCTGATTGGCTGGCAGCTCCAGTAGGCAGGACTTCCTGCCTCAATGAGGTGGAAGTCCTACCTCAGACCAATTAAAGGCTTGGTGATCGCAAAATGTAGTCCGGAACACCAGGCCAGGCAGAGGCAGGTTCACCACCAACTTTTCAGTCGGTCGATGGCTCCCGTCTGCCGAGGGTAAAATTCAGCCCTAAAACTGTAACAATCAAGTCAAGTGACCTATCATTTCCCTCTGCTGATTTTTTTTGGAAACTGGTGCCTTGTAGTCTGTTTCACTCAGTTCAAACAGCAAGTTTCAGCATTCAATGTTCACAGAAAAATCCTTTTTCTCAGTTTTCTTTTTAAAAACACACAGAATTCCAAACTTGCAATAAAAAACTCTTGTAACAATAGGTACAGCTGGTACATTATTTGTAGTTATGTTTTTTCTAAGTAATTGTCTGTTAGTATGGAGTGAAGCAATAATTCATTCAATGCTGGTAAAAGTGCATCAGTAATCAACATATTTTAAAATCTTTATTTTCACAGCCACACGATCTCAGACAAATAAGAACATAAGAGGTAGGAGCAGGAATAGGCAATTCAGCCCCTCGAGCCTGCTCTGCATTCAATACGATCATGCCTGATCTCATCTTGGCCTCAATTCCACTTTCCTGTCCGTTCTCCATAACCCTTCAACCCATTTCTAATTAGAAATCTGTCTATCTCCTCCTTAAACTTACTCAATGTCCCGGAATCCACCGCACTCTGGGGTAGTGAATTCCACAGACTCATGACCCTTTGAGAGAAGTAATTTCTCCTCACCTCTGTTTTAAATCTGCTACCCCTTATCCTAAAACTATGACCTCTCATTCTAGATTGCCCCACAAGAGAAAACATCCTCTCTACGTCAACTTTGTCAATCCCCTTAATCATCTTATATATCTCAACTAGATCTCCTCTCATTCTTCTAAACTCTAGAGAGTAAAGGCCTAAACTGCTCAATCTCTCTTCATAAGACAAACCCCTCATCTCTGGGATCAATCCAGTGAACCTCCTCTGAACTGCCTCCAATGCAACTACATCCCTCCTCAAGTAAGGGAACCAAAACTGTACGCAATACTCCAGGTGCAGTCTCACTAATGCCTTGTACAGTTGCAGCAACATTTCCCTACTTTTATACTCTATTCCTTTAACAATAAATGCCAAAATTCCATTTGCCTTCCTTATTACCTGCTACACCTGCATACTAGTTTTCTGCGTTTCATGCAGGAGGACACCCAGATCCCTCTGCACCGAAGCACTCTGAAGTTTCTCTCCATTCAGATAATAAGTTGCCTTTCTATTCTTCCGACCAAAATGTATAACCTCACATATCCACGTTAAACTCCATCTGCCAAATTTTGGCCCATTCATCTAACCTATCCATATCCATTTGTAAATTTCTTATTTCTTTATTGCAACTTACTATCCCACCTATTTTAGTGTCATCTGCAAATTTGACTATAGTATCTTCTATCCCTGCATCCAAGTCATTAATATACATTGTAAATAGTTGGGGTCCGAGGACCGAACCCTGTGACACCCCCACTAGTTGCATCTTGCCAACCAAAAAAAGACCCGTTTATCCCAACTCTCTGTTTTCTGTTGGTTAGCCAATCCTCTATCCAAGCTAATAAATTGCCCCTAACCCCATGTGATCTTACCTTGTGTATTAACTTTTTGTGCTCCACCTTATCAAATGCCTTCTGGAAGTCCAGATATACTACATCTACAGGATCCCCATTATCCATTTTGCTTGTTACAGCTTCGAAGAACTCTAGCAAATTAGTCAAACATGATTTACCCTTCATAAAACCATGCTGACTCTGATGGATTGCGTTTTGACTTTCTAAATGTCCTGTTATTACTTCCGTAATAATGGATTCTAACAACTTCCCAACGACAGATGTCAAACTAACTGGTCTATAGTTTTCTACTTTCTGCTTCCCTCCCTTTTTGAATAAGGGCATTATATTAGCTTTTTTCCAATCCACTGGAACCTGTCCCGCTTCCAGGGAATTTTGGAATATTATAACCAATGGATCCACTATCTCCACTGCCACTTCCTTTAAGACCCTTGGATGTAGGCCATCAGGCCCTGGGGGCTTGTCTGCCTTCAATCCCAATAGTTTGCTCAGTACTTTTTTCCTAGTGATGATGATTGTTCTAAGTTTCTCCCTTTCTATAACCTCTGCATTACCTGTTACTATTGGGATGGTACTGGTGTCCTCCACTGTGAAAACTGAGGCAAAATACTGATTTAGTGTCTCCGCCATTTCTGTGTTCCCCACTATTAACCCCCCAGTCACATCCTCCAAGGGACCAATATTCACTTTAGCTACTCTCTTCCCTTTTATATACTTATAGAAGCTTTTCCTATTGTTTTTCTATTTAGCGCTAATATATCAGAGTAATTTCCATTTTTTGAAGTAAACATGACAGCCATTCAGTGGCAAAATATATTAATGCCACTCAGTAAATGTAAATATTTTCTACAACTAAACTGATGCTATTTTACCGCTTTCTAAAATATTTCCTTATCAGGACTGTTTTTGTTTGTGCATAATGTTTAGGACATTTCTTTACCAGAATGAATGTTACAGAAATTGGCCTGAATTTTACAGGCTCCTCCAACATTGGGGGTCATGGCAGGGAGGGTGGGGGGCGGAAAATCCCTCTGGCAGAGACCTGCTACGGGCCTCGATGCCAGGAAGGCCCAGCCCCATGTTGCAGGTGGTGGCGAGGCCTTGTGGCGGTCCCGCCACCCGGCCGCTTGATGACGGGAGCAAAATTTACATAATTTATTTAAATAAACAAATCGATTACTTACCCGCATCCATCCCAGAGCGATATTGATGCGGGTGGCCGGCATTCCCACACCTTAGGATGGGAGCAAGTAAGTTTTCAGGGCGGGGTGGGGGAAGCGGGGTCAAACTTATCTGATTGGTGTAGGGGATGGTAGGAAGGGGTAAAGTTTAAAGTTTATGAACTTTGGGGGGGTGGTCAGGTGGGCAAGGGAAGTGTTTTGGAGGGGGAGAGGGAAAACGATGTATTACATGGTTATTGGGGGGGCGCTGGGAGAGGGGCAAATTAAATGCTTGTAATATTTTTCGTTACCTCTTTCTTTAAATATTTAAATTAAATGGAAGAGCTCAAAGCCCTTTAAAAATGGCGTCAGCACCTGCGTAAAGGCTGCTGACGCCATTGCCAGGGACAGACCTCCAGCCCCCTCCACATCATCGGTGATGGCTGGGGCGCGGTCTGTCCCATCCATTTAAATGAGCCGGCACTTTTAATATCGCAGCCGCTCTGCGACATGCAGTCCTTGTGGACAGACCCAGCCCAATTATGTTGGCTTGGGACATTCTTAATTTTTGCTGAAACAATTTGGTCTAATTAAATCAACCCTCATGATAGCTAGCTATATATTTCAGTAAATTGATGTATATAGTATTTTCATAATGAAGAGCCATTTTGCTTTTAGTGGGTGCAGTGATTTGGAGCTTGCATTGTAATAAATGACTTCCTCCATGAAACAATTTAATTTGTGAGATTGATACACAATGCAAACTAAGCTGATCATTGCACTGTTGATCTTGCATGTTTATCTCTTCTAGTCATTCCAGGATCAGAAATGAATGAGTTCTCAATGTGTTTACGTAGTTAACAAGGCTGACCCATTTAAACGCCACCTCCTTTTGTGGCAGTGTTTAGAGAAGATGTGGACACTGGAAGCATCATTGCCCCAAGAAGGTTGACCAAGATCGGTGCAGTATTCTATGATAAACAATTGTTTTTAACTGGATAATGCATAGCACTCATCTTTAAATTGTAGTAAGATCACTTATGATTGGAGGGAACTATTTTGGTCAACTGGTTGTCTGAAGTGCAAAGAAGTTCATCTCCATGCTTAACAGAGTGTCGGAATGAAATTACTGAGAAATCCACTGAGTTTCTGCTTGCCTGGTATGAAGTGCACAACCACTCTCCATAGAAAAACACTTACTTCATTTAACTAAGCCCAGGGAACTTAAACACAAGTTGGCAATACATAAGGGTAACTGATCTCAAGTGGATGTAGGAACTAAACCAATTAAAGTCACTCAGTTTACAAGCACAGAGTGCTGATAAGCTTTCTGCTGTTTTCTCATCTAGACTTGTCCTACCATTAGGCTTTAACTTGTAAGGTTGGGTAGGAGGTTTACCATATGCATTGTAGCTCTGGAAACAGTGCAGGTAATTTTGATTTAGGGCAATAGTGTAAAATAAGCATTAGCGGATCAGCCACCTGTTATACTTCTCTCCCAATTTTCATATTGAAATGAAAATCACGTGAGATGTATAATCTGTAGTTGATCAGGTATCGCCATTTTTACACTATCGCCCAAAGTCAAGATTAACTCCAGTATAACTATGTCACCTCAGAATGAAACTTATCACTTATAATCAGCATTTTTGCCTTGCTGAAATGAAAACAGACCACGGTGTAATATATTATCATTAGTCACTTTGAATAAAATGGCCAAAGTTACCGAATACTGTTGGTGCCTTCAGCTTTTGGAAAAGATAGGTTCCTAGACTACAATGATGCTGAACAAGCACATAACAGAAATTATTTATTATAACATGTGTCTGATCCTGAAAACCCTATTAAAGCTGATGCAAGCTAGATCTAAAATTTGAAAAGAATCTTTAAAAAAATGATTGTGTTGGAACAGATGAGGCTTAGCCATTAATCATCATGAAGCACAACAGGAATCAGCACATTCTGCTTGCACGATAACAATATATCCAGTTAGCATTGTAAAATATGTAACTTCTTAAAGATCTGAATTGACATTACAATCATGTTCCTTTCTCAGCTATATTATTCATGGTTAATGACAAAATAAATATTTTAATGGACAGGAGATAATGGGCTTTAAATTGTGCTTTGTGTATTCGTAAAGAACATGATTATAATTTTAGCAAAGACAGTAATGTGGACCAAGAAATTTTATACAAGCACATTTGTTATGAATATTGCAAAGTATGAATTGAACTTCAAAAATTAACTCGAATTTTTTCTTAATGTGGAAGTTAATCAAATGCTGATAAAATATTAAAAGTTTCCAGCGAGGATGTACTGTATTTGTTATATGACTTCTGTTTTCTAATTTATTCTTGACTTCAAATGCTTCTTCCACATGTTTCTTACTTACTGTCCAAGTCCTTTACACTCAATAAGATGGTTGGAAAAATATGCTTCCATTCTACAAATTTGTCTTGAGAAAAATTTGCATCATCCTCCCTGAGGGAAGAATAAAGATAACAAACATTTTTAGTTAACAGCGCTGGGCTGTAAAATAGCAAAGTACAACACCGCTAGAGGTTTCGTGACCTTCATACCATAATGCTTCGCTCCCCTTCATTAGTTCCAGACATGACTACTTACCAGAAGGTATCTAGTGGGGACTATTTTATTGCTTCTATTTTGTACTGCTTTACAACAGGTCGCTTACTATTTAGCATCTGACTGTTATACACCTGGGAGCGGTAGTATGGTGTAAAGGCCTGCTCGGGTCTGCAAAAAAAACCCGATCCGCACCCGACAGAACCACATCTGACCCAAGCCTGACCCTGACCGAGTCCTTCCATTTTCTCCTGCGCCCGACCCAACCATCAGTTAACTTACCTTCCGTTTTTCACTTTCTTGCTGATCTGCACAAGCTTAAAATAACTGTAACAAAACCACCTTTCTAGTCAAAAAATTACATTAACAGTGGAGCCACTTACCTGTGATAGAGGTGTCCAACCCGACCCAATACGAGCCCGAATGCCAGACCCGGAAGTGCAACCTGACCCAAACCTGACACATGTCGTCAGGCCCCGTCGGGTTCGGGTCGGGTAGCAGGCCTTTAGTATGGTGCTTATGTTACTGAACTAGTAATCCAGCTGCCCGACTAATGGTCTTTTTTTTATTCGTTCATGGGAGGTAGGCATCGCTGGCAAGGCCAGCATTTATTGCCCATCCCTAATTTCCCTTGAGAAGGTGGTCGTGAGCTGCCTTCTTGGACCGCTGCAGTCCATGTTGGATAGGTACATCCACAGTGCTGTTAGGAAGGGAGTTCCAGGATTCCAGTGACAGTGAAGGAATGGCGATATAGTTCCAAGTCAGGATGGTTTGTGGCTTGGAGGGGAACTTGCAGGTGGTGGTGTTTCGATGCATCAGCTGTCCTTGTCCTTCTAGGTGGTAGAGGTCATGGGTTTGGAAGGTGCTGTAAAGGAGTCTTGGTGTGTTGCTGCAGTGCATCTTGTAGATGGTACACACTGCTGCTACTCTGCGTCAGTGGTGGAGGGAGTGAATGTTTATGGATGGTGTGCCAATCAAGCAGGCTACTTTGTCCTGGATGGTGTCGAGCTTCTTGAGTGCTGTTGGAGTGGCACCCATCCAGGCAGATGGAGAATATTGCATCACACTCCTGACTTGTGCCTTGTAGGTGGACAGGCCTTGGGGAGTCAGAAGGTGAGTTACTCGCAGCAGGATTCCTAGCCCTGACCTGCTCTTGTGGCCATGGTATTTATATGGGTACTCCAGTTCACTTTCTGGTCAATGGTAACCCCCAGGACGTTGATAGTGGGGGATTTAGCAATTGTAATGCCATTGAATGTCAAGGGGAGGTGGTTAGATTTTCTCTTGTTAGAGATGGTCATTGCCTGGCACTTGTGTAGCGCGTATGTTACTTGCCACTTATCAGCCCAAGCCTTGATATTGTCCGGGTCTTACTGCCTTTCTACACAGGCTCATGTCTGGAGACATGAGTTCAAATTTCCACCAAGGCAGCTGGTGAAATTAAGTTCAATTAATTAAGTGGGCTGCATTTTAAGACTCTGCCACCGAACTAGGCTGCGGGTGTAAAAAAATGCAGCCCATGTGCACGGGCACTACATCACGGAGCCGCCACAATTTCAAACACAGCGGTTCATTTTCATGGTCATGGCGACCCGCCCCCTATGATGACGTGCATGGGGTGTGGGAGCCGTCGTCGGTAACCACGTCCGGCACCAATGCGCAGGCACCAGTGCCATTTTTAAAGGGCTTACAGCCAGCAATGGAGATATAAAATTTAAAAGGTCAGGTAATGGAAAGTATTGTAAAATTAATTGAGATGACCTTTCCATGCATTCCCCCTCCACCACCCCCCAAACAATGGCATATCACAACATTCCTGACCTTATCCCCCTGGAATTCCAATATTGAAACTTTGACCTATCCCCCCCAAACTTTGTCACCTTTGTCCTTTACCCCTTCCCATCAACAACCCCCCCTCAACAATCCAAGGCCTTGTAAGCCTGCTCCCCGCCTCCCACACAGAGAAAAGAACCTCCTCCCCCCTCCCCACTGGTGTCATGCCACGTTTCCCCAAACGGGAATTTGAAGGCACGGCATTGTTGGCGGCAAGAATGAAGTTGGCAACGTGATGGCAGAATCACTGTGGGTTGAATGGTAAGTAGGCATTTACATATTTTAATGCGGGTCCCGTTGCCGAGTGGCAGGATAGCTGCAACAAAGCCTCGCCGCTGCTGCCGAGATTGGTATGGGGCCTGCCGTCGTCGGGTTCGGTGGCGGGCCTCGGCCGTCCCGATCTTCATTGACTACCTGCCACCGTCCCCGACGGCGGAGGAGCTTTAAAATCCAGACCAATAAGTCTGGAATAAAAAGCTAGAATCAGTTTTCATGCCAATGTAATACAAGATTGTCATAACAACCCATCTGGTTCACTCATGCCCTTTAGTGAAGTAAATCTGCCATCCTTACCTGGTTTGCCCTGTGGAAGATGCCAAACCCAAAATGTTGTGGTTGACTGTTAACTGGCCTCTGAAATGGCCAAGCAAGCCACTCAGCTGTCAAGAAGGTGTCTCACCACCCACTTCGCAAGGGCAATTAAGGATGGGAAATAAATGCTGGCTTTGCCAGCAATGCCAGCAGGTACATAGGAACTCCACAATCTGCCTGTTCCCCTCCAAGCCACACACCATCCTGACTTGGAAATATATCACGGTTCCTTCATTGTTGCTGTGTCAAAAGCCTGGAACTTCCTTCATAACATCACTGTGGGTGTGTGTACCTACACCACATGGACTGCAGCGGTTCAAGAAAGCGGCTCACCACAACCTTCTCAAGGGCAATTAGGGATGGGCAATAAATCTTGGCCTTGCCAGAGACACCCACATCCCAAGAATGAATTAAAAAAAGTAATCCCATGGATAAACAAAATAAGCATGAATATCCTATATTTTTCAGACTATGTATAAATGATTACTATCCATCCAAAGTTTTACCCTAATTAGCTTAAATTGGACCAGTTAGGAGCAACAATAATTATGAAATGATTAAAGCATCACCTTCTGTTAAATTGTTATGCTGTACAATCTGGTTATTTTCACTTTTTCTGACTATTTTCTGAAAACTCTGGTAGCACTTACAATTCTCTCTATCCATTACATGAATTAATGTGTGTTCAGAGCAGGAGATAAGTATAGTTTTTCATTGATACATTCCTCTGTAGAATTTTGCATAAATTATTCTTCATTGGCCTTTAACAATACTTTTCTGTGATACATTGTCAAACATGGGCATCCCATTTCTCCTTTACACAGCCCAAAAGGATATGCAGGACCTGCGCAGTGAAATTGGCTTACAGGAATTTGCCACTGAGCTATTATGTATAAATATTGTACATTCCACAATTGGATGTACACACTTTACATTATTTATGCTGCTTAAGTAGCTTATTGGCTGCTTGAGAAGTGATAATTGATCATTATTTCTGGTTAATTGGAATTTACTCTATCATTCCTTTTAATTAAATCACACTGCACAAATATTACCCATTACAAAATTTCATGCATCCACTATTTTGTTTTCAACTTGTAAAATTTATAAAATAATGGCACAACTTTTTAAAAAAATTTAAAGGATGTGACCCTAAAAGATCTTATACCAATCCATAAGTTTATCATAAGTTCTTTCTTTGAATTCCTGGCAAAAGGAAATGTAGTCATTCAATATGCGAACATTCTACAAAATGAGGTGGAAAGCTGGGAATGTCCCCTCCTGTCTCATTAACATGTCTCTAATGAGCCTGTATCTACTACAGGTATAGGACCAGATCCATCTCCCTAACCACTAAAGCTCCAAAAATTATGGAACAATGTAAGAAGGGCAGAGACCTGGTATAATGGGTTTCCACTCCTTTTCGTGACCTCTGTGCTCAGGGAACTGGGTGTTCTCCTAGGGAAAGGGTCAAGAAAATTAACCTATTGGTGTCTGACCAGTGGAGGAAAGGCATACGAGGAGAAAAAAGAAGAAAAACAGGATGGTAAAGCTTGTGTATGAAACTTACCGCCTCCTAATACTGTTGTCACTGTCAAACTAACAGTTCAAATTGCTAAACTGAGGATATGTCACAATGTTGTAATGGGTGGTTCCCTTCAATAAACCTATACTGCTGCTCTGTAAGAATAGGGGGATCCATCCCAGCAAAGCTACATAACTGCACTGTAGGAATATCCACAGAATCACTGAATTGTTACAGCATAGAAGGAGGCCATTCGGCCCATCGTGTCCGCACCAGCTCTCTGAAAGAGCAACTCCCTCAGTTCTAGTCCCCTGCCTTCTCCCCATAACCCTGCACATTCTTTCTTTTCATATAACTGTCTAATTCCCTTTTGAAAGCTTCAATTGAACCTGCCTCCACCACACTCTCAGGCAGTGCATTCCAGACCTTAACCACGCGCTGCGTGAAAAAGGTTTTCCTCATGTCACTTTTGCTTCTCTTATCAAATACTTTAAATCTGTGCCCTGTTGTTCTCAATCCTTTCACGAATGGGAACAGTTTCTGTCTATCTACTTTGTCCAGACTCCTCATGATTTTGAGTACCTCTATCAAATCACCTCTCAGCCTTCTCTTCTCCAAGGAAAACAGTCCCAACTTCTCCAATCTATCTTCATAACTGAAATTCCTCATCCCCGAAACCATTCTCGTGAATCTTTTCTGTACTCCCTCCAATGCCCTCCCGTCTTTCCTCAAGTGCGGCACCCAGATTTGGAAACAATACTCCAGCTGAGGCCAAACTGGTGTCTTATACAAGTTCAATATAACATCCTTGCTCTTGTACTCCATGCCCCTATTAATAAAGCCCAGGATACTGTATACTTTATTAACCGCTCTCTCAACCTGTCCTGTCACCTTCAATGATTTATGCACATATACACCCAGGTCCCTCTGCTCCTGCATCCCTTTTAGCATTGTGCCCTTTATTCTATATTGTCTCTCCATGTTCTTCCTACCAAAATGAATCACTTCACATTTCTCTGCATTGAACTTCATCTGCCACCTGTCTGCCCATTCCCCAAACTTGTCTATGTCCTTTGGAAATTCTACACTATCCTCCTCACAGTTCACAATGCTTCCAAGTTTCGTATCATCTGCTAACTTTGAAATTATGCACTGTACACCAAAGTCTACGTCATTAATATATGTCAGGAAAAGCAAGGGTCCCAACACAGATCCTTGGGGAACTCCAATCCAAACCTTCCTCCAGCCCGAAAAACATCCATTAACCACTACTCTTTGTTTCCTGCCACTCAGCCAATTTTGTATCCATGTTGCTACCCTCCCTTTTATTCCATGAGCTACAAGTTTGCTCACAAGTCTGTTGTGTGGCACTGTATCAAACGTCTTTTGAAAGTCCATGTACACCACATCAGCATTGCCCTCATCAACCCTCTCTGTTACCACCTCAAAAAACTCCAGCACGTTAGTTAAACATGATTTTCCCTTAAGAAATCCATGCTGGATTTCCTTAATTAACTCGCATTTGTCCATGTGACTATTGTAAGTAAGTACATAAGAATTCTGGAAGGGAGGTAAAAGCAGGAAACTATAGACCAATTAGTTGAACATCCGTCGTTGGGAAATTATTAGAATCCATTATTAAGGAAGTAATAACAGGACACTTAGAAAGTCAAAATTCAATCCATCAGAGTCAGTATGGTTTTATGAAGGGTGAATGGTGTTTGACTAATTTGCTAAAGTTTTTCGAAGCTGTAACAAGCAAAGTGGATAATGGGGATCCTGTAGATGTAGTATATCTGGACTTCCAGAAGGCATTTGATAAGGTGCCGCACAAAAGGTTAATACACAAGGTAAGATCACATGGGGTTAGGGGCAATTTATTAGCTTGGATAGAGGATTGGCTAACCAACAGAAAAGAGAGTTGGGATAAATGGGTCCTTTTCTGGTTGGCAAGATGCAACTAGTGGGGGTGCCACAGGGTTCGGTCCTCGGGCCCCAACTATTTACAATCTATATTAATGACTTGGATGCAGGGATAGAAGGTACTATAGCCAAATTTGCAGATGACATTAAAATAGGTGGGATAGCAAGTTGCAATAAAGAAATAAAATTTACAGATGGATATGGATAGGTTAGATGAATGGGCCAAAATTTGGCAGATGGCGTTTAACGTGGATAAGTGCAAGGGTATACATTTTAGTCAGAAGAATAGAAAGGTAACTTATTATCTGAATGGGGAGAAACTTCAGAGTGCTTCGGTGCAAAGGGATCTGGGTGTCCTCGTGCATTATTTGCTGAAAACTAGTATGCAGGTGCAGCAGGTAATAAGGAAGGCAAATGGAATTTTGGCATTTATTACTAAAGGAATAGAGTATAAAAGTAGGGAAGTGTTGCTGCAACTGTACAAGGCGTTAGTGAGACCGCACCTGGAGTATTGCATACAGTTTTGGTTCCCTTACTTGAGGAGGGATGTTGTTGCATTGGAGCCAGTTCAGAGGAGGTTCACTAGATTAATTCCAGAGATGAGGGGTTTGTCTTATGAAGAGAGATTGAGCAGTTTGGGCCTTTACGCTCTTGAGTTTAGAAGAATGAGAGGAGATCGAAATGAGGTATATAAGAAGATTAAGGGGATTGACAAAGTAGATGTAAAGAGGATGTTTCCTCTTGTGGGGCAATCTAGAATGAGAGTTCATAGTTTTAGGATAAGGGGTAGCAGATTTAAAATAGAGATGAGGAGAAATTACTTCTCTCAAAGGGTCATGAGTCTGTGGAATTCACTACCCCAGAGTGCGGTGGATTCCGGGACATTGAGTAAGTTTAAGGAGGAGATAGACAGATTTTTAATTAGAAATGGGTTGAAGGGTTATGGAGAACGGGAGGAAAGTGGAGTTGAGGCCAAGATGAGAGCAGCCATGATCGTATTGAATGGCGGAGCAGGCTCGAGGGGCTGAATTGCCTATTCCTGCTCCTAAATTCTTATGTGCTTTTGTTCTTAAGAGCAAGTCACTGTGCAGTAAAAACTACAATGTGTATGTCATAATAGATGAAGAATTTTGAAGTTCAGCAGCATCAGCTTTGTTATAGTCATAGAGAGATGCTATAGTCATACCGCACAGGCAGTATCCAGAACCAAACGCGAGTCGCTGGAGCTGTGAGGCTGCGGTGCTAACCATTGCACCACTGTGCTACCCACTTCATTCTTAGTTCATTGTTTTTTCTATGTTTTTTTTTGGTTGGTTATTGAATGTCAACATTACATTATAAGGTAAATTCAGCACTGCTTCCAGTAAAGGGTGGCACTCAAAAGGAGCACAGGTTGGAGAAAGCATTACAACACCATAGCCCTGATTCACTGGTCCATGTTCTCTTTGAGCATAGGGGAATGCTGGATTTCCTCTTGTGTGTCCAATCATAATGAAGCTTCTGATATTTCCCTTAAACTGATGTTGTTCCTCATACTGTATAGAAAATTTAAAAAAAATTAACAACTCATTTTTAGCTTTAAATCCAGTTCATTTATTTAAATTCATTTTAAAATAATGGTTAAACAGAATATGTGAAACAAATTTTGTAATAAAGGATAATAATGTACCCAAAACTAATGGGGCTTCACATCAGTGGCGCAGTGGTTAGCACCGCAGCCTCACAGCTCCAGCGACCCGGGTTCAATTCCGGGTACTGCCTGTGGAGTTTGCAAGTTCTCCCTGTGTCTGCGTGGGTTACCTCCGGGTGCTCCGGTTTCCTCCCGCATGCCAAAGACTTGCAGGTTGATAGGTAAATTGGCCATTATAAATTACCCCTAGTATAGGTAGGTGGTAGGGAAATATAGGGACAGGTGGGGATGTTGTAGGAATATGGAATTAGTGTAGGATTATTATAAATGGGTGGTTGATGGTCGGCACAGACTCGGTGGGCCGAAGGGCCTGTTTCAGTGCTGTATCTCTAAACTAATCTCATGCAAAAACAATTATTGGTGGTGGAGAGCTCCATTACATGCATACTCTGTCATTCACTATTTTCTGTTTATCAACTGACTTGTACTGTTATGACTTATGTTGTAGTATGGTGAAAATAAGTTTCATGTTCTCTGAGATTGTAGTCCTTTGTTGGTATGTAAAACAATCACCTACAGAAGGAAGATACAAAAATAACTTTAGATTCTTTAATTATATCAAGATAGCACCACGCATCAGTAAGAAATGCTTTTCTCAAGGGTTTTATGTTTGATTTTGATGAATTAGTACAACCTCAGCAGTTGCCTGCAGGGACAAGAGTGGAACATTATATTGTTAAAATGCCTGACGGAAATAAAATTACTTGAAGCCAATTGAGTAAGTCAATGCACTTCTTAATTGCAAGATCTTTATTCTAAATGGCCTACTCCTGCTCCTAATTGGTATGTTCATATATCCATCTTAATGTTTTGGTCATGCAAATATATGTCTTCTGACATTTTGATGACAAACTCAGGCTCAGTATTCAAACTGTCATAACTATAAAACAAGAAAAAAAAGTTAGTCCAAACCAAAAGTCTTCACACTTTGTAATTTTTGGTTTCAAAACCACCTGCAAGCCTTCCAGGGTTCAGGGGTGACTTGATCGATGTTTTCAAGATATTAATGGGAACAGATGGGTAGATAGTGAGAAACTATTTCTGATGGTTGGGACGTCTCGGACGAGGGGACAGAATATGGAAATTACAGCCAGATCTTTCAGGAGTGAAGTTAGTAGACACTTCTACGCACAAAAGATGGTAGAAGTTTGGAATTCTCTTCCGCAAACAGCAATTTTTTAATTATTATTATTCCTTCATGGGATGTGGGTGGCGCTGGCTAGGCCAGCATTTATTGCCCCTCCCTAATTGCCCTTGAGAAGGTAGTGATGAGCTGCCTTCTTAAACTGCTGCAGTCCATGTGAGGTAGATATACCCACAATGCTGTTAGGAAGGGAGTTCCAGGATTTTGACCCAGCGACAGTGAAGGACGGCGATATAATTCCAAGTCAGGATGGTGTGTGACTTTGAGGGGAACTTGTAGGTGATGGTGTTCCCATGCATTTGCTGCCCTTGTCCTTCTAGTTGGTACAGGTCATGGGTTTGGAAAGTGCTGTCTAAGGAGTCTTGGTGCATTGCTGCAGTGCATCTTGTAGATGGTACACACTGCTTGCACTGTTCATCTGTGGTGAAGGGAGTGAATATTTGTATATGGAGTGACAAGCAAGTGGGCTGCTTTGTCCTGGATGGTGTTGAGCTTCTTGAGTGTTGTTGGAGCTGCACCCATCCAGGCAAGTGGAGAGTATTCCATCAAACTCCTGACTTGTGCCTTGTAGATGGTGGACAGGCTTTGGGGAGTCAGGAGATGAGTTACTCGCCACAGGATTCCTAGCCTCTGACCTGCTCTTGTAGCCACGGTATGGCTACTCCACTTCAGTTTCTGATTGATGGTGACCCCTAGGATGTTGATAGTGGGGGATTCAGCGATTGTAATACCATTGAATGTCAAGGGGAGATGGTTAGAATCTCTCTTGTTGGAGATGGCCATTGCCTGGCACTTGTGTGGCACGAATGTTACTTGCCACCTATCAGCCCAAGCCTGGATATTGTCCAAGTCTTAATGCATTTCTATACTGACTGCTTCAGTAGCTGAGGAGTCGCGAATGGTGCTGAACATTGTGCAATCATCCCCACTTCTGACCTTATGATTGAAGGAAGGTCATTGATGAAGCAGCTAGGTATGACTCCAACCAGCAGAGAGTGTTCCCCCGATTCCCATTGACTTCAATTTTGCTTAGGTTCCTTGATGCCATACTCGGTCAAATACTGCCTTGATGTCAAGGGCAGTCACTTTCACCTCACTCCTTGAGTTCAGCTCTTTTGTCCATGTTTGAACCAAGGCTGTAATGAGGTCAGAGCTGAGTGGCCCTGGCGGAACCCAAACTGAGTGACACTGAGCAGGTTATTGCTAAGTAAGTGACGATTGATAGCACTGTCGATGACACCTTCCATCATATTGCTGATGATAAAGAGTAGACTGGTGGGGCGGTAATTGGCCGGGCTGGACTTGTCCTGTTTGTTGTGTACAGGAACTACCTGGGCAATTTTCCACATTGCCGGGTAAATGCCAGTGTTGTAGCTGTACTGGACAGCTTGGCTAGGGGTGCTGTAAGTTCTGGAGCACAGGTTTTCAGTTCTATTGCCTGAATACTGTCAGGGCCCATGGCCTTTCTTTATTATTAATGTTATAGACATGTGGTTAAGGGAGTGGAGGGGGGTGGTTCTGACTGTTCACCTCCCAACCGACCGCAATCGTGTTTTGTTTAAAATGATGAGTTAGCCCCTGAGTATTTTACTTGCCAAATAAACAGATAGTGACAGGTTTTCTTGTAGATTTAAAATAGAATATAAACTATTTATTGAACAATATTCATTCCTCGAAATGTTTGCAACACCATTCATGCATGCATTCACTCTCACATGCACTCTCAAGAGAAGATAGATAGAAGGTAAAGGGTAAGAGCTCAAGGTGTGTTCTGTGTTCATGGTTTATGGTAAACCTGTTGAACCTTCTAAGTAGAACAGTCTGAGTTGTTTGTAGTCTTGAATTTGTTGAGGTGTTGCAGATTCCTGGTGGTTAAGATTTCAAACTGGAGGTGGTGGGTCACTTTCAGTTCTCTGCTGCAGCAGGTTGAAGTATAGAATCAGCAACATGGCTTCTTCTTCTTGTTTAGGCTGGGTCTTTCCACAACCCTTGGCTGGACTCCTTCTGTGAGGTTGTTGTGATCTCTCCCTCTTTCTCCAGAGGGTGGCCTTTTAAGGTCAAAATCCATCAAATAGAGTCTTTGTTGTTGGCACATGGCCCTCTCCCCTGGTGTGACCACACAATGGACCAGGATGTAGAATCCATGGCCATCCATTGATGACTGGATGGGTATAATCCCATTATGAAGTAGCTATTTCACACCTTCTTCGTTGCAGAAGCAATTAAGGAATGCCTCTTGATGGTTTCGGGATGGGTGTAATTAACACCTCTTAGTCTGGAATGTATCCTTTTGTCCTTTCAAGACAGCGAGACGGTATGAATATACAGGCCGAGTCATCTGACCTTCGGCCACCATCTTGCAGCACATTGTCCACTTTTTACAGGAAAATTCAATTTCAAAGATTCCACATCTGGATAAAGTTCACATCTTTATCATAAAGTAGGAATATAATATGTCTTTATTGGGCATGAGACTAGATTTAATATTAAATCTGAGATTGATAGATTCTTGTTAACCAAAGTTAGTAAGCGATATGGGCAAAAGCGCATATATGGAGTTAGGTCACAGATCAGCCGTGGTTTCATTGAATGGCAGAACAGGCTTGACAGGTAAATTGTACCTGTGCTCCTATGTTCTTACTTTATCCTAGATTTCTGTATTTCTGCCCACATGCTGCCCCTGAAAATCACCACCACTTTAAAGGCGGTATCCTGAGCCCCGCCAAAACTGTGATCCTGCAAAATTATTTTGGCTCGAAGTCACTTTCACTATTTTGAAGTAGTTTCTGAACATTTAAATGTTCTTCATGAAATAAGTTTCATCAACTTAGCTGTGAGGTCAATACGCATATGATTTCCTCTGTGTGTAGTCTACTTTTGTGTGCACTAGTCAATATGCATATTGCACACCTTCAAGAAAAGCTCTTTAAGCAGTGATACATGTGAATAATTAAATTTGTGCAATATGGCAAATCAATGCATACTGAGGACTTGATAAATGAGCTCACAGATAACTGCATTAATATGCCATGGTATACAGCTATTCAATGTATCAGATGTTAATTTTTATTATTTCTTTCTATCAAATATTATTAATTTGCAATAAAATGTTTGTAAAGATTTAAAATACAAGTGCACTTCCTGTGACATTGCCAATTAGTATCAGAAGATATGTCTTATAACAACTAGAATGTTAATATTACTTTTCTAATAGATACAAAGGGGATGAAATTCAACTTCGGCAGGAGTATCAGTCAGGCGATAGTGGATTGGCCACCCATCCCACCCAATTTTCCTTTCCATTGACAGCAGTGGGAAAAAGAAACCTGTTGTTGGCTAGCCTGGTAGGATGAGGTGGAGAGGCACTCTGCTGAAACTCTGCCCCCAAAAAGTGGCTGCCAAGATTTCCCTTGCATGATCTTGCTGCAACCCTGATCTGCCCACTGGCAGTTCATCCAGCCACATTTATTTTTTTTTTCCAAAATATACTTTATTCATAAAAATCTGTAAATCTTACATTCCCAAACAGTTTCAAACAGCATCAAGTCAAAAAATACAAACAGTGCAAAGGTGATCAGTTTCCTTCAATACAATCATGAGTTGCCTCACACCCCTTCCATTTCATTGTCATGCCATATACATTTTTACATTTACAGCACACAAAATTTTACCGATACAGTTCGAGGGGTTTCCCATGGATCCAGCCCCTCAATTCAGCTTGGTGGGGAGACCTTACACTGTGGTCTTTCCCCATTGAGCCTTTGCTGCGGCTGCCCCAAGCTTTAGTGCGTCCCTCAGCACGTAGTCCTGGACCTTGGAATGTGCCAGTCTGCAACGTTCGGTGGTGGACAACTCTTTGCGCTGGAAGACCAGCAAGTTTCGGGCAGACCAAAGGGCGTCTTTCACCGAATTGATAGTCCTCCAGCAGCAGTTGATGTTTGTCTCGGTGTGCGTCCCTGGGAACAGCCCGTAGAGCACAGACTGCTGTGTTACAGAGCTGCTTGGGATGAACCTCGACAAAAACCACTGCATCTCTTTCCACACCTGCCTTGCAAAGACACATTCCAGGAGGAAGTGGGCAACCGTCTCTTCCCCACCACAGCCACCGCAGGGGCATTGTGTGGAGGGGGCGAGACTTTGCATGTGCATGAAGGATCTGATGGGGAGGGCCCTTCTCACCACCAGCCAAGCTACGTCTTGGTGCTTGTTTGAAAGTTCTGGTGATGAGGCATTCCGCCAAATGACTTTGATGGTCTGCTCGGGGAACCATCCGACAGGATCCTTTTCCCGTAGGGCCTTGAGGACATTCCGTGCAGACCACTGCCTGATGGACCGGTGGTCAAAGGTGTTTTCCTGCAGAAACTGCTCCACGAAGGATAGGTGGTACGGCACGGTCCAACTGCATGGAGTGTTCCGCGGCAATGTGACCAGGCCCATCCTTCGCAACACCGGGAACAGATAGAACCTCAGCACGTAGTGACACTTGGAGTTTGCGTACTGGAGGTCTACACACAGCTTGATGCAGCCGCACACAAAGGTGGTCATCAGGATGAGGGCCACGTTGGGTACATTTTTCCCGCCCTTATCCAGAGATTTGAACATCGTGTCCCTCCGGACCCGGTCCATTTTAGATCCCCAGATGAAGTGGAAAATGGCTCGGGTGACCGCCGCAGCGCAGGAGTGGGGTATGGGCCACGTACAGCAACAACGTGAGCGCCTCGCACCTGATGACCAGGTTCTTACCCACAATGGAGAGATCGCTGCCCCCACATGCTCAACTTTTGTTGTACCTTGGCTACTCGCTCCTCCCAGGTTTTGGTGCACGCCCCGGCCCTTCCAAACCATTTGCCCAGCACCTTCAGGTAATCTGACCTGACGGTGAAGGGGCCAAAGGATCGGTCAGCCCAGTTCCCAAAGAACATGGCCTCGCTCTTGCCGTGGTAAACTTTGGCTCCCGAGGCCAGTTCGAACTGGTCGCAGTTGCTCATCAGTCTGCGCACGGACAGCAGATCTGAGCGGAAGACGGCGACGACATCCATGTACAGGGAGGTTTTAACCTGAGTGCCTCCGCTGCCTGGGATTGTCACCCCTCTTATGCTCGCATCCTTCCTAATGGACTCTGCAAAGGGTTCAATACAGCAAACAAACAAGACCGGGGAGAGAGGACAGCCCTGTCTGACTCCAGATTGGATCGGGAAACTTTTCGATTCCCACCCATTGATTGAGACTGCGCTACTGATGTTTGTGTAGAGCAGTTGGATCCAATTGCAGATTCCCTCCCCAAACCCCATTTTGGAAAGCACGTCCATCATGTAGGTATGCGATATCCTGTCAAAAGCCTTCTCCTGGTCCAGGCTGATGAGGCAGGTGTCCACCCTCCTGTCCCATACATAGGCAATCGTATCCCTGAGTAGCGCGAGACTATCAGAGATCTTCCTGCCGGGTACAGTGCAGGTCTGATCAGGGTGAATCACCAACTCCAGAGCAGATTTGACTCGACTGGCTATGACTTTGGACAGAATCTTGTAGTCAACATTAAGCAGTGAGATGGGCCGCCCATTTCTGATTTCTGCCCTCTCCTTCTTCCGCTTGTAAATGAGGGTGATGATGCCTTTCCTCATGGATTCTGACATGCTGCCGGCCAGGAGCATACTCTCGTATACTTCCAGCAGGTCTGGGCTGACCCAGTCCCACAGGGCCGAGTACAACTCGACCAGTAAGCCGTCGCTTCCGGGAGTTTTACTCGTCTCGAAGGACTCAACGGCCTTTGTCAGCTCGTCCAGAGTTAGCGGCTTGTCCAGTCTCTCCCTCCTGCTGTCATCTAAGACCTCTGCGATAGATGACAGGAAGGACTGGGAGGCTCTGCTGTCTGTGGGCTTCGCGTCATGCAGCCCAGCATAAAAGGATTTGCTGATCCTTAGTATGTCGGACTGCGAAGACGTTACCAAGCCATCTTCTTCCTTCAGGCTGTTGATAACAGAGCTCTCTCTGTGTACCTTTTGGAAGAAGTAACACGAGCACGTCTCATCCTGCTCGATGGAGCGGACTCTGGACCAGAAGATGATCTTGGAGGCCTCCTTGGCAAAGAGCAAGGCCTGCTGGCTCTTCACCTCTTGGAGGTCCTCCTTGACCTCGACCCCCATTGACTGCAACCGTAGCAGATTTTGCATACTTTTCTGGAGTCGGGACATTTCCCTCTGTCTCTCTCTCGCCCTCTGAACACCTTTGTGGATGAAGACCCTCTTGATGTTCTCCTTAATCGCTTCCCACCAGTGAACTGGAGACTCAAAGAGGGGTTTCACGGTTCCTCCAACCTTTGTAATCCCTTTTGAGTTCCTCAACGTTCTCTGGGGTCAGCAGTGTAACGTTGAGCTTCCACGTCCCTCTGCCAACCCGCTGGTCGTCCTGTAAGTGACAGTCAGCCAGTAAGAGGCAGTGGTCGGAGAAGAACACCGGCTTGACGTCGGTGGATCCGACCTTGACAGCACGGGACACAAACAGGAAGTCAATCCTGGAACGGCACACCCGTCTGATCTTGACCATGTGTATATGCGCTGCGCTCCGTCTGCAGGTTTGCTGAAGACGTCGTGCAGTTTGGCATCTTTAACTGTTTGAAACAGGAGCATAACCACGTGCCTTCCAAGATTTCTGCATTTCTGCCCACTTGCTGCCCCTGAAAATTATTACCACTTAAAGATGATGGTGAGCCTCACATGGACTGTGATTCTGTAACATTATTTTGGCTGGGAGTCACTTTCACTCTTTTGAACTTGCAGTTTCTGAGTGTCTAGAGGTATTTTGTGAATTTAAAGGGAGCTATGCATAGTGAAATTATGGATTTCCCTCTGGAGATTTGATTGTTCCTGTGTTCCTTTGAGGAGGAGGAATATGATGAGGACATAGAGAAGGAAAGGATGGAGGACAGAGGAGTGCAGAAGCATGCCGGAGGCAACACCAAAGATACTACCTGCTACCACTGCTACCTCTTTTCTCTGTGACTGCCCTTGTGACTAAAATTCTGTACTTCTGCCCACTTGCTACCCTGAAAATTGCCACAACTTTAAATGTGGTGGTGCTGAGCCCCACATGGGTGACTACGCCATTTTAAAAATAATTCTGCATAAACTCAAATGTTGCAATGCTAAACTGAGATATTTCCTGTCCAGAGTATTAAATATTATTCAGAATCATTTCCCGAGGAATTCAGTGTCAAACCTGTACCTTACACACAATTGTAGCTGTATTGTATATTCACCCAGAACACTAGAAACATGTCTCAGTACATGACAATCATGTGATATATCATAAATATGGCCCATATTTTCTAAATATATTTTTATATTTAACTGCTATGCAATGCAATCCAATCATCATTATCTATTAATTACAGTTATAATTGGAGAACTATTAGCTCAAATAAAATGCTAGTTATGCTAACTATAGAAAGCTGTAGTTTCTTCTGCAAGGAAAGAAGTCCAACATTTTGGCACAGAACCACTTTAAGAGACATCTGCTTTAGGCAAGATCTTTGCTCACTTAAGTTGGCGTCAACAAAGAACAGTATGCAGTCCTACATATTAGAACTGACACTGTCAAACTTAATCTGTTGTATTGTTTTTATCCTTTAAAATGTCTTACAAATTAAGTTGTTCCAAAACCAAAAATGTTCAACTTGACAATGTTAACATTTTCATTTATATTCTAATTTCAGCCTTTTTTTTGGCTAATAAAACAGAAAGTTTCCTTTCTATGATAGATGATATTTGTTTGAGGAGGTAGCAGCTGCATCTGGCGTTAGTTTACATTGGGCCTGATCCTGTCTTAAATTGCCATCCATGCACAAGGGCTTCCATTTCATGATTACAAGATAGTGATCAGAATCCAGAACCCTGGTCAATTTCCCTTTCCTTAATATTGACTCCTGTTGTGAGGGCCCAGGTGCAGCGTCCCTAGAGGTGGCCACACGCTTCAAGACATATACTGCAGTGGTGATGCCCTGAGAGATGAAACCATCCAGGCTGGAAATTGAATCCTTCCCATTTTCAGAATCTTGTATGTTTCAATGAGATCACCTCTCAACTCCAGAGAGTATAGGCCCATTCTATTCAATCTCTCCTCACCCCCTCATCATTCCAGTGAAACATCATTGATCTCCATTTAAGGCAAGTATAGCCTTCCTTAGGTCAGGCCAGGATCGGAGGCGGGCGGGCGCTAAAAATAGTGCTGCCAGCTTGCGTGCAGGTTCTCTGGTTCCATCCCAACCCTGGGCCATTTTCATGGAGGTGGGATGGAGGCTGCAGAGCTACCTGCCCACATGCAGTTGATAGGCCCTTAATTATTTGGTTGGCTATCAATGCCTGTTAACAGAGGCCAACAGGGATTTCCCCCACAGGCAGTGAGGACCAATTTAACTGCCTGTAAGTGGTCTCCCAGCGGCAGACTGGGGAAGGGAGCTAGCCATCCAGGCAAGCCTAAAGGCCCTCCCTGCCTGCCTGGGTGCAGCAGCAGCCGCAGATGGCCCTTTAAAGAGGCTCCCCCTTCCCCCATCCCCATCCTCCGCACCCCCCCCCCCCCCCATCCCCCAAGTCACTGTGATGGCCTGCTGCAAAACCATTTTTTAGCTTAAAATTAAAAAAGTTGGAGCGAGGGCTCCTCCATTTTGAAAAGCCCTCTCCCTCATTTACCTTCCATTGCATCCTGCTGCTGCTTTCAAGCTGGAAGGCATCTGATTGTGCCTTGAGCTTCAAGAGCTCACCAACCATCCTTATTTGGATGGAAAGCCCGCCCTCCGGCCATTAATTGGCCGTTCCAGGGAAAATCACAATGAATGACTGCTTCCCACACAGTGCAGTCTTCTGACCCACACTGACAGTGGGGTTCAGAAGCCTGCAGGGAAAATTCTGCCCCAAAACTGTACATTGTACTCCAGGTGTGGTCTCACTAAAGCACTGCACAATTGCAGCAAAACTTCCTTATTCTTGTACTCCAACCCTCTTGTAATAAAGACCAACGTACCATTTGCCTTCCTAATTGCTTGCTGCACCTGCATATTAACTTTCTGTGATTATGTGTACAAGGGCACCCAGATCCATCTGAACAGCAACATTTAATAAAAGCAAAATACTGCAGATGCTGGAAATCTGAAATAAAAACAAGAAATGCTGGGAATACTCAGCAGATCTGGCAGCATCTGTGGAGAGAGAAGCAGAGTTAACGTTTCAGTTCAGTGACCCTTCATCAGAACTTCATCAGCAACATTTAATAGTTTCTCACCATTTAACATTCTGTTTTTCTATTCTTCAATCATTCAGTGAATACCCTCACATTTCCCCAGATTATACTTCATCTTCCACCTTCTTGCTCACTCACTTAACCTATTTATGTCTTTTTGTAAACTCTGGGGAGGAATAAATTCATATAGCGCCGCTTCTAGCTTCAATTATATCAATAATTATATCAATAAGGGCGGCACAGTGGCACAGTGGTTAGCATCGCAGCCTCACAGCTCCAGCGACCCGGGTTCGATTCTGGGTACTGCCTGTGCGGAGTTTGCAAGTTCTCCCTGTGTCTGTGTGGGTTTCCGCTGGGTGCTCTGGTTTCCTCCCACCTCCAAAAGACTTGCAGGTTGATAGGTAAATTGTAAATTGCCCCTAGTGTAGGTAGGTGGTAGGAGAATGGTGGGGATGTGGTAGAAAATATGGGGTAGTGCAGGGTTAGTATAAATGGGTGGTTATTGGCCAGCACAGACTCGGTGGGCTGAAGGGCCTGTTTCAGTGCTGTATCTCTAAATAAATAAATAAATAAAATGAGGAACACCGCACAGGCTGCGCCAGGAGCAACGCATGGCATTGCCTTCCCCTGGAGAATCGATGTAAGTCTGCATATAAATTTTTCCCCCTTTGTGTCCTCCTCACAGCTTACTTTCCACCTTGCTTTGCATCATCAGCAAACCTGGATACATTACACTCGGTCCCTTCATCTACGTTATTAATGTAGATTTTAAAAAGCTGAGGCCCCTAGCACTGATCCTTGCGGCTGCACACTAGTAACAGCCTGCCGACTTGAAAATGATCATTCTTTACTACTATTAATTAATTTAAGCTCTTCACTCTCATTAGACCCTTGGTTTGCCACTATTTCTGGTATGTTTTTGTGTTTTCTACTGTGAAGAGAGACACAAAATATTTGTTTTCTGTATCAGCCATTTCCTTATTCATCATTATAATTTCTCCTGTCTCAGCCTCTAAGGGATCCACATTTGCTTTTGCTACTCTCTTCCTTTTTACATACCTGTAGAAGCTCTTACAGTCTGTTTTTATATTCCTTGCTAGATTAATCTCATTCTATTTTCTCCATCTTTATCAATTTTTTTGGTCATCCTTTGCTTGTTTCTAAAACTCTCTCAATCCTTAGACTTATATGCAGCTGCAGATTCAAATATAGAGCGAACATATCATCTTACACACATTAATGCGCTCCATCCCGTGCTCCAATTCATCTTTGAAATGGAACAGTCTAATGGGCTCCATTTCTTTGACATGTTAGTTGAGAAGTCTGCAAAGAGTTCTCTACTACAGTCTACTGCAAGCCTACCTTCACTGGTCAATATACGCATTGGGATTCCTACAGCTCCATGCACTATAAGATTGGCCTTATCAGCAATCTTGTAAGTAGGGCCTGAACCATTTGCTCACTGTGCAAGCTTGACACCAAAATAGGGTGCATCAAGGCTATCCTGCGGGATAATGTCTACCCCAATCAGATCATTGCTAATGGTGTATCACGCATACTCACAAATGGGCATAAGGCCACCACTTTCGGTCCTGAAAAGTGCCCAATCGGCCTCAAAATCCCCTGTAAGGGTAAGGTATCTCAAAAATTTGAGCAACGGGTGAAGCTAGCAGTTCCACACTGCTACTATGTAATAGCCACACAAGTGGTATTTCCCACTAACAGGATGCTGCCATCAAGCCAAAAAGACATTCTGCCTACTACACAAATGAATTATGTGGTATATGAATTTCAGTGCTGGTGCGATGCCAGGTATGCAGCCCACACATCCCAACAACAGGCAGATCGTATCAAACAGCACACCCCTTTAACTGTTCACAATAGGCAGAGTACTGACCATATTCAACCAGCGCATACTTACAAATCTCAGAACATAATGTCTAACATTAGATACAATTCCACAATTGGACAGCACTTACTGAACAATCGCCAGTTTGCTATGAATTACACTAACAACCAATTTCAGACTATCTGTTGGGCTCGCAATGTGGCTTATTTACGCTTGCTAGAAGCTACATATATTCATATGTAGGGTCCTGTCCTCTGCAGGCAAAAGGAACATGTCCAGGCATTGCCCCTTTTTTGAATTAAACAGAAGTATGGAGGACAATAGTTCCCTGATGCATTCTGCATGGCAATGCCTCGACCAATCAGAGTCGACTTGCCAATAAGTCAGCACCTTTTTCTCATCCAGTCTAAATTGTTGCTCACTTTGAAATTTGGCACTTCTACATCTGTCCTGATGAGTGCAAGATGAAAAGCTTTGCCAGCATGTCTCTTTCTTCAGCAATAAACAAAAAAACCTTTAACCATTTGTTATGCTGGGCCCCCAACTGCCAAGAATGAGGCTCATCAATTATGTCATGAACATCGATTTTTAACTGTTGGAGCGAGGAAATGAGTTGTTAAACAGATCAGCCATGGCTGAAAAAAAAATATTTACATATGAACAGACATTAAAGGTGAGGACACGCATTCCAGGCCCTCCTAAGGAGGGTACAATCCACCAGGGCCAGGACTGGTTAGATCAGCTGTTTCCAGGGTTTCCTTCTGAACTGGCCACAGAGAGTTTCAAAGCAGAGTGACCGTTTGCTCCTGGACTGAGAAGATCTTTCCTGTCTGCTCCTATCTCTTTCTCACAAGCCTCTGAATCCACTGAAGACACATGAACCCCAAGAGAGAAAAGTCTCCTACAGCGAACAAGGTTTAAGAAGAATACTGGGCCACAACGAAAAGAAAGATCTACTTAGAATCAAGGACTCAACAGTGAGCTCAAAGAACCATAACAACAACTCTTCAGATATTGCTTCAAACTTTTCCACTTGAATCTGAAGAAGCAGAAACAGGGTTAGAAGCAGACTCCGACAGGGTATTGTTAGCAAAGATACAATTGGAACTGAGGAAACTTGAATTTGAGGAGAGGGAGAGAGAAAGAATATTATTTATTTATTTAGAGATACAGCACTGAAACAGGCCCTTCGGCCCACCGAGTCTGTACCAACCATCAACCACCCATTTATACTAATCCTACACTAATTCCATATTCCTACCACATCCACACCTGTCCCTATATTTCCCTACCACCTACCTATACTAGGGGCAATTTATAATGGCCAATTTACCTATCAACCTGCAAGTCTTTGGCACGTGGGAGGAAACCGGAGCACCCGGAGCAAACCCATGCAGACACAGGGAGAACTTGCAAACTCCACACAGGCAGTACCCAGAATTGAACCCGGGTCGCTGGAGCTGTGAGGCTGCAGTGCTAACCACTGCGCCACTGTGCCGCCCCTGGAAGGAATGCGAAGAGAGAGAGAGTTGAAGCTGATTGAGTTAACTAGGGGGCAACAGAGTAACCCCAGTGAAAGCATGGCCAATATGGAGGAGCATAATTCAGGGCTGGGTACAAAATTGTTAAAAGTAGCTTAACTAATTCTAAAGTTCAATGCAGAGGATGTAGAAGGATTTTTGTGTCCTTTGAGCAACTGGCAAGTCAGCTAAAATAGCCAGCTGAGACCTGGCCTCTTTTACTACAAAGCAAGCAAACTGGAAAAGCCCATGAGGTCTTTTCCCTGTTGCCAGATGAGAGTTCATCAAATTATGAACTGACAAAAATGCTATCCTCGGGGCATGTTAATTAGTACCCGAAGCATATTGCCAAAAGTTTAGAACCCTCAAGAAGCAAGCTAATCAAACTTATTTGGAGTTTTAAAGAAGTTTGAAAGCGTTTGACCAGTGGCTGAGGGGTCTTAAAGTACAGCTCAGCTATGAGAATCTCGAAGAAGTAATTCTGTTAGAGGAATTTAAACACTCTCTCCCACTCTCCATAAAGACCAATGTAGAGGAGCAACAGGTCCAGAGAGCCCGGCAAGTGGCCGCCTGGCCGATGAGTTTGGTTTGATTTATAAGTCAGTTTCCCAGGGGAGAACCTTTCCTAATCTCCACCACAAATTTGAAAGGGGAGGTGATAGAAGCCCAAGCAGTCCTGGGAGAGAAAGGAAAGCAGGAGACACATGGGCTCTTCTCCAGCCAAAAAGGAAGGTGCTGTGAGCAAGAGTGAGACCCAAAGACCTGTGTGCTTCCATTGTAATAAAGCAGGGCATTTAAGAGCTGACTGCTGGAAACTAAAGGGCACACCCGCTCAGTGAAGAAGAGAACCTGATGGAAAGCACAGCAGAATAAGCTGTGGCTTTAACTGAAGTAACAGTAAGACCCAGGAAGTCTACTGTTGCAAGTGCAGGAAAATTTAATAGGATTCCTGAGGGTTTTCAGGTTACGTGTCTGAAGGGAGAGTAACCCCATACCTCTCGAGTGGGGCAAGCAAGCCCATAGAAATTTTCAGGGACACAGGGGCCACTAGATCCCTTTTACTGGGAAAAAGCCTGACCTTTCCCCCAGAGAGTGTAGTGAACACCAGAATGGTGGTGAATGGTATTGGAGGGCAGTGTATGCCTGTACCTGTACACTGGGTGCACCTGGAGTGCGACCTAGTTTCAGGGCCGTGACCGTAGGGATTGTCTCTAGTTTGCATGTGGACGGGGTTGACCTGCGCCCAGGTAATGATCTGGTGGGGGTGAAGGTGGTAGCCCCTCCCGTAGTGAAAGAAAGACCGCAGGAGGTCAGAGAGACAGGGCTGTGGCAGGAGACGGTCCCCTGCAGTTACCCTGAATGTGTAGCGGATCGGGCCATGATCAAACCAGCTCCCCCAGAGGAGACTGAATTAGCACTGCAGGCAGATGACCAAGTCTGTCTGTCTTTCTTTGGAAAGTTAGGGGAACCAGGGAATGAATTAAATGGATTTTCTCGAGCTGAGGCTCAGCGAGCCGACCCAGTATTGTAAGAGTTAGCACAGGCTGCCCAGTCTGAAAATGACACAGATGGAGTCCCTAATTGCTACTATTTAAAGAATGAAGTACTGATGACGAAATGGAATTCTACTCACAGACCTGAGAGCAAGAAGTGGACATTAGTTCACCAGTTAGTGGTGCCGCAGAGGTACCAGAGAGAAATATTAAGAAGGGCCCACGAGACTACAGTGGCTGGACATGCCGGTCTATGAAAGACCAAAGCCTGCATAAGACAGCAGTTTGACTGGCCAAAACTCCACAAAGATGTGGTGGAGTACTGCAGGAGTTGCCACATGTGCCAGGTTGAGGGGAAACACCAACCGACAGTGAAACCTGCACCCCTAAGTCCTGTACCGATGTTAGGAGGACCCTCCAGCAGAGGGCTGTGAACTGTAAGGGAACCCCATCGAGAACAAAAAGGGACAGACAGGCACAAGGCTGGCATAAGGTTAAACAGGGAAGGGGAAAAAGTGACCAAGATGGCAGGATAAAGGAAGTCCAGGAGGAATTCCGGATGAAAACCCCTACTGTCCGGTCAGCCCAACCCCGAAAAATTTGAAAAGTTAGACTGCACATCCCCGTACATAAATTCAGACACCAGAAGCACCCCACCAGAGTTGCTAACAGCATTTACAGGAACCTGCAGAGACAAAGAAAGTCCTCTAGGGGCACAGAAACCATGAATGTGATACCTCACCTAGTCGACGTGCCACAGGGGAGTGCGGTAGAGTCTGCACAAATACCTACAGGCAGGAGTGTCCTCTGGGACAAAGGGGAGATTAGCAAAGAATCCTCACCCACAGTCAAAAAAAAGAAAAACACCCATCCCCCTAAAATCAAAAGGCTTTGCATGACTCAGCAAAGCACTGAAAGAGGGTTTAGGATAGCCCCACTCACTACTGACTCTCATGAAAAAAAAATTCATCAGCAGGAACAAAGACCCTTGACAGCCATGGAAATGGGCAAATGGAAGAGAAACTTCCCCAAAAAAAGAATCACATGTTTATTGGGATGCCAAAAAAGGGGCGATTTTAAAAAGTTTTAGGAATTGTGAATGAATGAGAGAAATGCATGTTTTTTTTTCTGTATCATATATTTTTTTCTCGATCCTTTTCATGAAATGTGTATTTTCTCAAATCACATTTCATTCTGCTGGGTGTGGAAGTGTCATGCTGGGCCCCACCTGCCAAGGATGAGGCAGATCAATTTTGTCATGAACATTAATTTTTAACTGTTTTTGGAGCCAGGAAATGAATTGTTAAATGGATCAGTCATGGCTGAAAAAAAAAACATTTACATACTAACAGACATCGAAAGTGAGGATGCGCATTCCAGGGCCTGCTAAGGAGGGTACAATCCACAAGGACCAGGACTGGTTAGACCAGCTGGTCACATGACTACCTGGTTGCTCCAGGGTTTTTTTTTGAACTGGCCACAGAGAGTTTCAAGGCAGAGTGTTTGTTTACTCCTGGACTGAGAAGATCTCTCCTGTCTGCTCCCATCTCTTTCTCACAAGCCTCTGAATCCAAAAGAAGACACATGAACCCCAAGAGAGAAAAGTCTCCTTCGGCGAACAAGGTTTAAGAAGAATACTGGGCCCCAACAAAAAGCAAGATCTACCTACGATCAAGAACTCTACAGTGAACTTGAAGAACCATAACAACAACACTTCAGATACTGCCTCAAACTTTTCCACTTTATTTTTCTTCTGCTCTTTTCTGTCTCTATTTGCATGTGTGTATTGCGTATGCATGCAAGCATGGGTGTGTTGTGTATCCGTAGGCGTCAACCAACTTAGAGTTTAAGTTTAATAAATTTCAGCTTTTCTTCTTTAAACCTAAGAAAGCCTGTTTGTGCTGGTTTCTTTGCCTTATAGTTGGAAAGCGGTGAACAAGGATTCACCAAGGGAGTACTAAAACACGGTGTGTTTAAAATTAAACCCTGCTACAGTAAGACCAGGTGAAGGCTGAGATGGAACCTGAGACCTTTTTCTCACCTGGTCATAACACTTTAAACCATTAATGCATTATTATGTGCTACAACTGTTTTTTTTTACTCACTGGAGCTCACTCGAATGTGAGCAAATGTTTGTGCCATTAATGTTAACTAATTTAATATGTCAAGCAAATCCTTCTACAGGATAATCAATTGTCAAATGTTAAATCACATTAGGCTACATTATATTCATTTGAATAACTATTTAACACAATTATAAATCAATCACGTGATTACATATTTTTAGCATCTGAATTAGGTCATCATACTTTAAAAGGTATTATTGCAATTGAGATCTGTTCTGCTTCAGATGATAAAATATAAATGGAATTTCTGATCAATGAAGTTCACATTTAAACACTCATACTGTATTCCTGGTGCATTTTTACACTGGCATTAGACAATAGGAAATATATGCCCTACTTTTAAAGGATTATATCAGTCACTATCAATCAGCCCCTTTCAGCTAAAAATAGTTTAATTCATTGCTTCGACAATGGGTGGAGAATTACCCTGGAGGACTGAGTTGGTGAAGCTGCAGGTGGGGTTCAAGGTCATTGAAAATGTGATCAGATTCGGTATCCGGCTCCAACACACTGACTTCAGAGTTTAGCTCTAGTGCTTTTGGCTGCTGCATGTAACCCCGTATGGAGAGGTGGGTTAGCAATTTGAATATGGTAATAATTGAATTCAAGCAATATTTCAACTGCCATTTAAATTTAATGGCCCATGCACAGGTTACCTGGGCTCCTTGAAAATTGCCATTGAAATAAAGGCAAGAATTCTGAGAGGAAATTGATGGGGCTCATTACAAGTCAAACCTATGACAACAATAAATAATCTTTGGTCACAGCTCTTCTCTTGGCTCCTGAAAGGTTTCTGCAGTTATGTGCTAAATTCCCAAGGAGCTACCATGACACTTTTATCCTGCGCCAGTCCAAGCTCCCTGACCTCATTGGACCCGAAAGTAGATTTAAGGGCTGAATTTTACTGCCCCCACCCCCCGATGTCAGGGGTCATGGCTGTGGAGCCCGGAAAATCCATCTGCGAGAGGCCTGCACGGATCTCGACACTGGGAAGGTCCCATTCTATTTATCTGGCGGTGGCGAGGCTGCGGGGCAGCCCCCATGTCACTTGGAAAAAAAAGCACTATTTACACATATTAATAAAGCTTAATGAATGCAAATGAACCCACCTTTCAATGACGGCCGTCCCACGCCAATATTCTGGCCGGCTGCCGAAAGTCCCATGCCTGGTAATACTGCGGGGAGGGGGAAGGAGAGAAGTTTTCAGGTCAGGGGGAGCAGGGAATACTGTTACGATTGGCTGAGGGGATGGTGGGAAGGGGTTGAAGTTTGGGGGTGAAAGGTCGGGACCAGCAAAAATGTTTTCTCGGAGGGGACAGGGAAATAAATATTTTGTTTGGTCACTGGGGGGGAGATGGTGGAAGAGGGGCTTTGATCTTTAATTGAATGTTTAAATTGAAATGACAAGTACAGAACCACCATCTTGCACATTACATCTATTTATTTAGAAATACAGCACTGAAACAGGCCCTTCGGTCCACCAAGTCCGTGCTGAACAACGACCACCCATTTTATACTAACCCTACATTAACCCCATATTCCCTACCACCTACCTACACTAGGGGCAATTTACAATTGCCAATTTACCTATCAACCTGCAAGTCTTTGGCTGTGGGAGGAAACCAGAGCACCCAGCGGAAACCCACATGGTCACAGGGAGAACTTGCAAACTCCGTACAGGCAGTACCTAGAACTAAACCCAGGTCGCTGGAGCTGTGAGGCTGCGGTGCTAACCACTGCGCCACTGTGCCGTTGAATGAATACCCGCAGCTTTGGCTGATCACATTTTTCCAATGGTATGCTGGCGCTTGCAAAAGCATCCAAATTTCCATTGTAACCAACTGATTATTTTCTGAGCTCTTTGTCAACTTCTTAAAAAGAGTTGAAATCATTGCTTGATCTTTGTGTGTTCATTTTCCAGTAGTGTGGTATCAGATGCTCGCTGCTGCGATTATTTACATACTCTAAGTGGTGCTGAACTGTTGCCCATCGTGTATGATCCACAGAAACATTACAGCTTGTACAAAACAGTATTCCACAATCGGCATGCAGAATTTGGCTTCCAAATTATTTCACTCAATGTGCTGCAGTAATGGTTGTGACCGTTTTTGATTTGCTCAATCTGACATTCTCACTTGTCTACTTATGCTTGGGGCTGCTTCTCTCAAAACTGCACCAGAAGCCCTCCTTCAACTACCAATCAACAAGTTGAGCCTCGTGTCAATCACTGAAACGCATGAAGTTTGCAACATTTTTTTTTTATTCATCCATGGGATGTGGGCATCTCTGGCGAGGCCAGCATTTATTGCCCATCCCTAATTGCCCTTGAGAAGGTGGTGGCGAGCTGTCTTCTTGAACCGCTGCAGTCCTTGGGATGTAGGTATACCCACAGTGCTGTTAGAAAGAGAGTTCCAAGATTTTGAACCAGCGACAGTGAAGGAACGGCAATATAGTTCCAAGTCAGGATGGTGTGTGGCTTGGAGGAGAACTTGCAGGTGGTGGTGTTCCCATGCATCTGCTGCCCTTGTCCTTCCAGGTGGTAGAGGTCACGGGTTTGGAAGGAGCCTTAGTGAGTTGCTCCAGTGCATCTTGTAGATGGTACACACTGCTGCCACTGTGAGTCTGTGGTGAAGGGAGTGAATGCTGAAGGTGGTGGATGGGGTGCCAATCAAGCAGGCTGCTTTGTCCTGGATGGTGTTGAGCTTCTTGAGTGTTATTGGAGTTGCACCTATCCAGGCAAGCTTGAATGTTGTCCAGGTGTTGCTGCATCTGGATATGGGCTGCTTCAGTATCTGAGGAGTCACGAATGATGCTTAACAATGTGCAATCATCAGCAAACATCCCTACTTCTAATTTTATGATGGAGGGTAGGTCATTGATGAAGCAGCTGAAGATGGTTGGGCCTAGGACACTACCCTGAGGAACTCCTGCAGTGATCCCCTGGGACTGAGATGATTGCCCTCCAACAATCATAACCATCTTCCTTTGTGCTAACCATGATTCCAACCCTCTGATTCCCTTTGACTCCAGTTTTGCTCGGGCTCTTTGATGCCATACTCGGTTAAATGCTGCCTTGATGCCAAGGGCAGTCACTCTCACCTCACCTCTGGCTTTCAGCTCTTTTGTCTATGTTTAGACAAAGGCTGTAATGAGGTCAGGAGCTGAGTGACCCTGGTGGAACCCAAACTAAGCGTCAGTGAGCAGGTTATTACTGAGCAAGTGCCACTTGATCGCACTATCAATGACCTCTTCCATCACTTTGCTGATGATTGAGAGTAGACTGATAGGGCAGTAATTGGCTGGGTTGGATTTGTCCTACTTTTTGTGTACAGGACATACTTGGGCAATTTTCCACATTGTCGGGTAGATGCCCGTGTTGTAGCTGTACTGGCTTGGCTAGGGGCTTGGCTAGTTCTGGAGTATAAGTCTTCATTACTATTGCCAGAATGTTGTCAGGGCCCATAGCCTTTGCTGTATCCAGTGCCTTCATTCGTTTCTTGTTATCACGTGGAGTGAATCGGATTGGCTGAAGACTGGCATCTGTGATGCTGGGGACTTCAGGAGGAGGCCGAGATGGATCATCCACTCGACACTTCAAGCTGAAGATTGATGCAAATGCTTCAACCTTGTCTTGTGCACTGATGTGCTGGGCTCCCCGATTGTTGAGGATGGGGATATTTGTGGAGCCTCCTCCTCCTGTTAGTTATTTAATTGTTCACCACCATTCACGACTGGAAATAACAGGACTGTTGGTTCTGGGACTGCTTAGCCCTGTCTATCGCATGCTGCTGCCGCTGTGTGGCATGCAAGTAGTCCTATGTTGTAGCTTCAGGCTGACATCTTCTCCTGGCATGCCCTCCTGCATTCTTCATTGAACAAGGGTTGGTCCCCAGCTTAATGGTAATGGTAGAGTGGGGGATATGCCGGACCATGAGGTTACAGATTGTGGTTGAATACAATTCTGCTGCTGCTGATGGCCCACAATGCCTCATGGCTGCCCAATTTTGAGTTGCTAGATCTGTTCAAAATCTATCCCACTTAGCATGGCGGTAGTGCCACACAACACAATGGTGGGTATCCTCAATGTGAAGATGGGACTTTGTCTCCACAAGGACTGTGCAGTGGTCAGTCCTGCCAATACTGTCATGGACAGATGCATCTGCGACAGATAGATCCGTCATGATAAGGTCAAATAAGTTTTTCCCTTTTGTTGGTTCCCTCACCACCTGCTGCAGACCCAGCCTAGGCAGTGAGGGAATGCAATGAGAAGAAACAGTTTCCTGAGTGAGACATTTGCCAGAGTGAAGTTGGAAATTTGGTGCACGTGGGAATTTGGTACAGAGGGGGAAAGAGGGGCTCCTTTTCCTATCTTTTTCAGCCTCCAGCAGCTGGTGAGTCTTCTTCCTTTGATTCCAAGGTAGGTGAGTGTAACTTTCCATTACTTCAGCTTGAATTATTAACTAATTGACTAATTGAAAAATAAGGTTGTACAGAGATGGCAGGACTGGTAGTGTGCTGCAGGTTCCTCTCCAGTCATAAGAAGGTGTCCTTAACCCTGGCAGGCAACACAGCCTTCGGAGCTCCCGGTCACAGCTACAGAGAATGTGGGAATCTGTGGAATGCAATGCAATCCCAGCCAACCATGTCTGCAGTAAGTGTCTTCAGCTTGCAAGACTTCAGTTCAGAATTGCTGAGCTCAAGACTGAGTTGCAGACATTGTGGAGCATCAGGGAGTGGGAGAGTTATCTTGACACTTTGTTCCAGGAGGCAATCACTCTCCTCAGAGTAGGGAGACCATTACAGATGGCCAATGGTCAGAGACAGGAGGGTGGGACTGTGAGTGAGGCAGGTAGGGGGAATCAGCATGTAGTGATGGAGGAGCCTCAGTCTCTGACTTTAGCCAACAGGTACGAGGTCCTTGTTACCTGTGTGGATGAAGAGAAGGACTGTAAGGTGGATGAGTGGACTGACCATGGCACCATCGTGTAAGATGCCATTCCAGTGGGGGGACTGAAGAGAAATGTGGTAGTAATAGGAGACAGTATAGTCAGGGGGATAGATACTGTTCTCTGTAGCTGTGATCGGGAGCTCCGAAGGATGTGTTGCCTGCCAGGGTTAAGGACACCTTCTTATGACTGGAGAGGAACCTGGGGAAGGGCAGGATCCAGTTGTCGTGGTCCATGTGGGAACCAATGACATAGGTAGAACCAGAAATGATGTTCTACTTAGAGAATTTGAGGAGCTAGGGTCCAAACTAAAACATAGAACATCAAAGATAATCATCTTCGATTGTTACCTGAGCCACGTGCAAATTGGCACAGGGTCAAACAGATTAGAGAACTAATCGGCATCGAAGCAGGATAGTGATGTGGGTAACTCCCAACAGAATGGGACAGGAAGGGATAGAGAGTATAACAAAAATTGTACATTGGCAAATAAGGTCATTGCAGGGAATAGAGGTAAAAAAATGAAATAAAGTTCTTTTATCTGAATGCACGAAGCATCTGTAATAAGATAGATGAACTAGTGGCATGAATAGAGGTAAATGATGTAGATCTAATCACCATTACCAAGACATGGTTACAAGGAGATCAAGGTTGGGAAATGAATATTCCAGGGTGCACAATATTTTGGAGAGACAGACAGAATGGCAAAGGAGGAGGGGTAATGCTGATAGTCAATGATGGCATAAGGACATTAATAAGAAGGGATCTGGCCTCAGAAGATCATGAAGTAGAATCAGTTTGAGTGGAAATTAGGAATAACAGGAGTCAGAAAACACTGGTGGGAGTAGTTTACAGGCCCCTAACACTAGTTATATCATTGGACAGAACATTAAATGGGAAATTATTGTAAAAAAGGTAATGTACTAATTTTGGGGGAATTTAATCTGCATATAGACTGGGACAATCAAATTGGCAACAGTGATCTAGAAGATGAATTTTTAGAATGCTTTTGTGTCAGTTTCTTGGAGCAATATGTTCTATAACCGACTAGGGATAAAGCTATCTTAGATCTCGTATTGTGTAATGAAGCAGGGTTAATAAGCAATGTCATAGTAAAAGGCACAGGGAAATAGTGATCATAATACCATTGAATTTCGTGTTAAGTTTGAAAGTGACACATTTCAATCATAAACAAGAATCTTAAACTTAAACAAAGCCAATTACGAAGGTATGAGGAGAGAACTGGCTAAGGTTAATTCGATAAATAGACTGGAAGGTTATGCGGTAAATGAACAGTGGCAAACATTTAAAGAAACAATTCAAAGGGTTCAACAAAAGTACATTCCATTCAAAAACAAAAACTCATCAAGAAAGACCCATCCATGGTTCACTCAGGAAGTAAAGGAGAGCATGAAACTAAAAGAAGAGGCTTACAATGTTGCAAAAAAGAGTAGCAAACCTGAGGATAGGGAGTGTTTTAGAAACCAGCAAAGGGCCACCAAAAAGTTGATAAAAAAGGAAAAAATAGAATGAGAGTAAACCAGCCAGCAATATAAAAACAGATTGTTAGAGCTTTTATAAGTACATAAGAAGGAAGAGAGTAGCTAAAGTAGACATTGGTCCCTTAGAGGCAGAGACAGGAGAAATCATCATGGGGAATGAGGACATGGCAGAGGCATTGAACAAATATTTTGTGTCTGTCTTCACAGTAGAAGACACAAGTTCCATGCCAGAAATAGGCAGTAACCTTGGGGCTAAAAAGAGTGAGCAAATTAAGGATATTGATATCAGCCGAGAAAAAGAATTGGAGAAATTTGAGGGACTAAAATCTGACAAGTCCCCGGGACCAGACAGCCTACATCCTAGGGTTCTAAAAGAGATAGCTGCAGACATAGTGGATTCGCTGTCTATGATTTTCCAGAATTCCTTAGATTCAGGAATGGTCCTGTCAAATTCGAAGTTGGCAAATGTTACTCTGCTTTTCAAGAAAGGAGGTAGAGGGAAAACAGGGAACTACAGGCCAGTTAGCCTCACATCAGTTGTTGGGAAGATGCTGGAAACTAATATTAAGGAAGTCTTAACATTGCACTTGGAAAAGTATAGTATGATTAGAACAAGTCAGCATGGTTTTACTAAAGGGAAATCCTGTTTGACAAATTTATTAGAGTTCCTTGAGGATGCAACTAGTAGGGTAGATAAAGGGGAACGAGTAGATGTCGTATACCTGGATTTTCTAAAGGCATTTGATAAGGTGCCACATAAAATATTAATAGGCAAGATAAGGGCTCATGGTGTTGGGGGTAATATATTAGCATGGATAGAGGATTGGTTAACAGACAGGAAGTAGAGAGTGGGCATAAATGGGGCATTTTCAAGTTGGCAGGCAGTGAATAGTGGGGTGCTGCAAGGATCAGTGCTTGGATCAGCTAGGATCAGCTATTTACACTCTATATTAATGACTTGGATGAAAGGACAGAGAGTAATGTATCTAAATTTGCTGATGATACAAACGTAGGTGGAAAGGTAAGCTACGGGGAGGACGTGGAGAGGCTAAAAGAGATATAGACAGGTTAAGTGAGTGAGCAACAAGATGGCAAATGGAGTATAATGTAGAGAAGTGTGAAGTTCTTCACTTTGGTTATAAAAATAGAAAAGCAGAATATTTTTTAAAAGGTGTGAAACTGCTAAGTATTGATGTTCAGACAGACTTGGGGGTACTCTTACAAGGAACGCACAAAGTTAATATGCAGGTTCAGCAGGCTATTAGGAAGGTAAATGGCATGTTGGCCTTTATTGCAAGGGGATTGGAGAAAAGGAATAAAGAAGTCTTACTGAAATTGTACAGGGCTTTGGTGAGACCACACCTGGAAGAGTGTGCACAGTTTTGGTCTCCACATTTAAGAAAAGATATACTTGCACTGGAGGCAGCGCAGTGAAGATCTGTTAAGTTGGTCTCTGGGATGATGAGATTGTAGAGTCATAGGGTTGTCTTATGATGAGAGGCTGAGCAAATTGGGCCTATATTCTCTGAAGTTTAGAGGAATGAGAGGTGATCTAATTGAGACATACAAGATTCTAAAGGTAGGGTAGAAGCTGAGAGATGGTTCCCACCTGTCAGGGAATCTAGAACACGGGGACACAGTCTCAGGATAAGGGGCCAATCATTCAGGACTGAGATGTGGAGAAATTACTACGCTCCAAGGGTTGTGAATCTTTAGAATTCTCTACCCCAGAGGGTTTGGATGTTCCATCATTGAATACATTTAAGGCTGGGATAGATAGATTTTTGGTCTCTCAGGGAATCAAGGGATATGGGGAGTGAGCAGGGAAGTGGAATTGAAGCCCAAGATCAGCCATAATCACACTGAATGGCGGAACAGGCTCAATGGACCATATGGTCTACTTCTGCTCCTATTTCTTGTGTTCTTGTGGTACATCCGGTTTCATTCCTTTTCTTACACTTTGTAGCAATTTTATACAACTGAATGGCTAGGTAATTTCAAGGGCATTTATGAGTCAATCACATTGCTGTGGGTCTGGTGTCACATGTAGGCCAGACCAGGTAATGATGGCAGGTTTCCTTCCCTAAAGGACATTAATGAACCAGATGCATTTTTACAACAATCGGCAATGATTTCATGGTCACCATTCGACTAGCTTTTTAATTCCAGATTTATTAACTGAATTCAAATTTCACCATCTGCTGTGGTGGGATTTGAACTCATGTCCCCAGAGCATTAGCCTAGGTCTCTGGATTACTAGTCTAGTCTACACCACCGCCTCCTCCAACAATCTATGAGGTGAGCCTTGTGTCAATCACTAAAACACGCAAAGTTCACAAAATGGCCGACTTCATGAAGGACCTGAGATTTCACGGATGACCCAAGATTTCATGGTCTGTGATGCACTTTTCATGGCCATGAATTTGGCAGTGCCCTACTTATAGCTGTACGGTTCAATTAGTTACCAGCAATGCACTGATGTAGCAAATTCATCTAACCAGCACTTTCACTTGCCCCCACTCCCCAATCTCACTGACACAAAGCAGTCCGGTCCCCATCAATTCTTGTCTTCCAAGCAACTCAAAACACAATTGCCACCTAACAATTACATTAGACAGCATAGAAAAGTGATACAAATTTGTAACTCTTACGTGAATCTACAAATCAATGGAAATCATAGATCTCATAAAAACCTATAAAATTCTAACAGGACTTGACAGGGTAGATGCAGGAAGGATGTTCCCGATGGTGGGGGAGTCCTGAACCAGGGGTCATAGTCTAAAGATACAGGGTAAACCTTTCAGGACTGAGATGAGGAGAAATTTCTTCACCCAGAGAGTGTGAGCCTGTGGAATTAGCTACCACAGAAAGTTCTTGAGGCCAAAGCATTGGATGTTTTCAAGAGGGAGTTAGATATAGCTCTTGGAGCAAAAGGGATCAAAGGATATGGGGGGAAAGTGGGAACAGGTTACTGAGTTGGATGATCAGCCATGATCATAATGAGTGGTGGAGCAGGCTCAAAGGGCTGAATGACCTACTCCTGCTCCTATTTTCTATGTTTCTATGTTTCTATAACAGGCCCAGCCATCAGGAGAGGCAAAAATGTGTTGAGTACTTAAGTTGGGATGGTGCAATGGGTGAGAAGTGGAAACATTTTGAGTGGCGTTCACACTTCCATATCCCCTTTTGCCAGCATCCTTTTCATGGACTAACTATTCTTCACTGCTACCACTCTGCTTGGTGCAGATCAGTGATACACTGTAAGGCCAAGGCTAAGATGTCTGCCATCCTATTAAAGTAGCCAGACATGTTGGCATCCTGAGTCTGCATGGCCATGCTCAAGACCTCCTTGGACTCATTTGATTGCTGCAAGAAGAGATCCGACGTCAACCTACTCTTCTTGAGCTAGACTCTTCCATTCGCTCTGCAATCATAGGTGGTATGCATGGAAGGCCTGCCAGTACATCTTAGATTTTCTGTTGCCACTCATCTACTGACCCTGGGATGCAGCATCCATGTCTAGCTGAGCGAAGCTTGGAGAGGGCTGAACCCTCAAATGCAGGCTCACCATAGCTGTTCCTGCCACCAATATCTGCTCATTCTCACTTGTGAAATGTGAGTCACCAGGTGACATCCCAACTAAATGCCTAACTAGATCCACCAAAGTGCAAGTATCTGCACTGGTGCACGGTAAGCATGAGCCCTCTGAAGGTGCATCCTCAGAACGAATCAGCTCCACTAAGGATTTGTCATCAAGGCGGTCTAGTGACAGCAACCGTACACATGAAGGCCCTGGTGGAGAAGAAATATATGAATTAGTACTGGCATGTAAGAATATTGCAACTTAGCATTATGAAGATGATCATATTTCACTTGCTGCTGAAATCAAATCAACAGCATAGAATGTCATTTGATATGTGGGTAGCTGATATTTAATTCCGTGACCAGTAGCTGGGAGATTTCAATCTCCCAATCTCTGATTATCAGGAATGCTGAAATGCCATTAATCACCACATCCTCCTCCTCTGCATATGTTAAATGTGAAATCAGTGAAGGATCACTTCTGGTTCTCTCCCTCTTCTTAATGTCCTGTGCTCTTTTCTCCTTTAGCAGGGGAAAGAACAGATTGATGAGTGACTGTAATGGCATGTGTTCACCTGATGGATGTAGTACATCTCATGAGGGTGACTATTAGGGAGAGGCATACACTTGCATAAAGATCAGGATGAGAGACTGTGGTGGGATAGATAAATGAGGATGTGAGAAAGTGCATAAAAAGAGAAGGATAAGTATGCTTGCAAGGTAAGTGGGTGTAAGGACTGATGGAATGGAGTAGGTCTGACAAGATAGGCTGATGTTGTCAGCGGGGATGGGGGTTTTCGTGGGGAGATGTGCATAATAAGAGATAGGTGAATGTACAACTCTATTTACCTCTTCTGACTTGTTTTAGTCATTAAAGTGTGTCCTGCACTGAAGACAGGGATGTGGTACAATGATCCTGCTGCTGATCTCATCATGCCTTCACATTATTATAGGGGCCACCACTTTCAAATTGGGAAATACAAGTAAGAGACAAAATTATTTTCTGTTATTAAAGCTCCTAGGAGAGGATTTTAGTGATTAATTCACTGCCATTCTCCTCCAGGAAGGCCATTTCTCTCTCCACATTTTCTGCCTGATTTGCTGAGTGTTTTCCAACCATTTCTGTCTTTATTTCAGATTTCCAGAATCCACAGTATTTTGTTTTTGTCTCCCATATTAGACAAGACCCTTTTGTATCAAATTTCACCTATTACAGAAAATACATTATTTGGTACAAAGGCCTTGAGATTGTTGCTCATCTTACGTTCGCTTCAAAACTGTACATTTAAGTCACAGCTGTGGAAATGAACACGATGATGATCGTGTTTTGCTTTATCTGAAACTCTGGGAAAAAAGGCTCCTAAGTATTCTGAAACAATTCTAATGCTGGACTCAGAAAACCATTCATTGTAACACTGGAAGGTAAGTACTGTATTGCTAAATTTATCTGTTGATTTAGCTTGCTTCTATGCTTACTATTTCTGTGTAATAAACAATTCATGGTTTAGCTTGAAATATAGAGTTTGTCAGCATAATACTTTTCCATCTATTGAAGAGATCAGTAGCTATGGGAATCACATACTATTTCTGGTGCATTCCGCAGGTGTATGGGGTTGATTTGTTGATCCTGTGGGATGTCATTGCATAAGGTCAAGTTTCTGTTCTGAGGAAACACAGGTTTGTCTGTGGAAGCTGACTTTTTTGGTAACACAAGTATTGGGAGACTAGGTGGAATTGGCAGCCAGGACACCAGGAGGATTTTCTGCTTTAGTTCAAATAGTGCCAGGGAGTCTTTAACGTTTGTCTAACCAGGCCGACAGGACATTGCTTTAACATCTCATCTGAAAGATGGCACATCCAACACTCTTTCAGTACTGTACTGAACTGTTGGTGCTGAAGTCCTGAAATGGAGCTTGAATCCATGATCTTCTGTCTCAGAGACCAGAATGCTACCAATGAGCCAAGCTGACACAAAGGGGTCCATTCTAACAAAACAGCAACAATGCAGAGTGTGTCTGAATTGGGTGACAGACATGAACGCTATCATTGGGGTGTGACCCTTGGCCAATTTTAACTGAAACTCTCATTTACATGTATTTTGTTGGCCTTCTGTCCAAATCCATTGCATGGTTGGCTAGTAAGTGAGGTATTTTGAGTGGGAAGAGGCCATCAGCAAGGATCCATGGGAAATGTTCCTGGCACTAGGGTAGGGTAATTGCAGTCAGAGGGGTGGAATTCCAGGGCAGGGGGGTGCTCAAGGTTTCCTTATGAGCCCTGGAGGAACACTTCTGCTTTACTTTCTACTGTACAATATTTGTAGTACATGGAAGAATACAATTTTATAAAAGCCAATGACAGAAAACTTGTGAAAACTAGAAAGGAATAACGGTACCTATGGGTTAACCTGAAGATCTCACGATTGATACAAATTTTCTTGTTGCTTGTGCCTCCAGGCAGAACTAAAATTGTTTGTTTCGGTTCACTTTGTAGTTTATGCTAATATTCTTCACAATGTGTTCAAGGCAAGTTTCCAGATCTCAATAGCATTGACACAGTAATGAATTTCTGGGAGATTAGGTTTCAAACTCATGGATGTTGGCCATAAGGAGTACGAATATCCACTTCTTTAATTGTAACTGAAAGTTTTTCTTTTACTTAATGGACAGTCATACCCACTAGCAAAAACATGAAGCTGTCTCAGTTTTCCAAAAGGTGCATCTGATTATTATTTGCTCCTGTGAAAGCATGAATATGCTGTTAAGAATTCAATGTTTAAGGCTGTAATATTACAAAATCTATGTCAATACTTACAATGAGTTTATGCTGCAGTACAAATTAACTTGGTTATCAAACACTGCAGAAATATTAAAAAATCCCAATCAGTGATGCAGTTCTTATAAAATAATCTTAGGTGGTAGTTTGATCTGTTCCAAGAATCTTTCGTTTAAGGAAACACTTTTGTTGGGAAAATATGATATATTCTCATTACAAAGTTTCACTCGCTTTTCATCAAATTCATAACTGACACAGAGAAACCTAGTTATTATCTCAGTATCCTGTAAGATGATGTTCTCATTATCACAGTTCCAAAATAATAAATCATAAAAGTTCAAATAAATTTATACATAATTCATTCAACTTACATCATATTAGGACATATTTAATGGGAGCCACTATCTCAAGTTGCCTCAAATAATTTGGCAGTGATATATAGTCAAACTTCTTCAACATTTTCCTCCTAACGTAGCTGTGTTAATTAAGTTTCTAATAGCTATGAATCAATTTCACCTGAGGAGTTGGGCAAATGACCTGTTCCCAGGCCAAAGTCAATACTGTTCTTGAAGTATGTAAGAGTGGCTTGAGGAGAAATAGTCTGATTTTTCCCCTCTTCTTAATGGAAAAGAACATAGTCCTGACCTAAACCTTGCTGCATGTAGAGTATGAAGCTGTGCCCTAGCATTGTGTGGCACAACAATTTCAGGCATTAGTCCATTTTATCAATGCCACTCTTTTGCAGTAAATTCCTTCATCCTCTGTTCTTCAGTCCTTTATTCCAATTACTTTCAACACCTTAGTCTCTTATATTCATTTTCCATCAAATTTCAGTATCCTTCCGATTTAATCCTTTTCAATTTGTTTTCACAATAGCACTTAATTTTACATCCTGCTAAATGCCACAAATTTGAATGGTAAACTGGCTCGAGCAACAATACTGCAATGTTCAAACTGTTGTCCCATAGAAGGACAAGCTGTAGTGCTGTACCATGAGAAAGGTTGGGAAGGTAACATTTTAAAAGCTAACAGAAGCAGGATAATGGAACATTTTATGCAATGCTTGGTCACAAAAACATTGATATTTATAACCTTAGTGATTAATATTGTGTTACGACCAGGTGAGAAGGGGTCTTATGGGTTCCCTCTCAGCTTTTGCCTGGTTTAACCGCAACAGGGTTTAATTTTTTAAAACACTGCTTTTAGCTCCCCCTTAGTGACTCCTTGTTCACTGCTCCAATTGTAAGGCAAAGAAATCAAACAGGTTTTCTTAGATTTAAACAAGAAAGTTAGAAGTTTATTAATCTTAAACTTTAATCCGGTTAGCCACTACGAATATGTAACGCGACTCTGCTAGCATGCATACGCGATAAATACACACGCAAATAGAAGCAGAAGAAGTAGAAGGAATAAAGGGGAAAAGTTTGAGGCAATATCTGGTAGTTACAGTCCTTTAAGTTCAATGTGGAATCTTTGGTTGCCGGTAAGTCTTGCAATTCGTTGGGGCCCAGTTCACACTTCAACATGTAGGAGTCTTTTCTCTCTTGAAGTTTACATATCTTCCGTGGGTCCGGTGGCTTGGGGAGAAAGTGAGAAAGAGAGACAGCCAGGCGAGAGACTTACTTATTTCAGCTTCAGTTGCACACTGCCCTCTGAATTCAAACTGTCCTGTGGCTAGTTCAAAAAAACCTGGACCAGCCAATTAGTCATGTGACCAGATGTTTTAACCAGTCCTGGCTTTGTGGATTGTATCATCTTAGCAGGGCCTGGAATGCGCTTCCTTACAACTTCAATGTCTGGCGATCAAAATCCATTTGGGTTAATTGGAGCAGGGAATAGCCCTTTGTTTCTTAATGTACAAATGTCCTTCCAGCCAAGTGTCTGGTGATCTTCAAACAAGTCATTTCTTCACTCCAGCAACAATTTAAAATCAATGTTCATATAATAAAATTAGTATGCCTCATTCTTGGCAGATGGGGGTCTGCATGCCAATATTTACTGTTGAACTTACAGAAATCATTGCCAAAATATACTCTTAACCATAAACGTAGCTATATATATCCATTACTATGGGCTGAATTTTACCAGCCCCTCAATGCCGTGAGTTGTGGCGGGGATGCCCATAAAATGCTAGCGGGATCGGCCCACCATGACCCCTGACGCCGGATGTTAGTGGCAGCGACAAGGCATTGGTACGGCGCCCCTGCCGCCAAGCGGTGGGACCTTCATTAAAATATTGAAATGAGACACATTAACATGCAAATGAACTTAGCTGCCACCAGCGGCTGTCCCACACCAATTTTACGGCCATTGATTGCAATTTGCATGTCTTCGGAACACCGTTGGAGTTCTGAGGCGAGACACTGGGGAGGAGGGGGAGGAATAAAATTATCAGGGTGGGGGGGAGCAGGGAAAACTATTCCTATTGGTTGTGGGGATGGTGGGAAGGGGTTGAGGGTCAAAGAAACGGAACTTCAGGGGGGAAAATTCAAAATTTCATAAAGTGTATTTTTGGATGATAGGTCAATTTATGTGTTTCGGACTCGGGGTTGGGGGGGTGGTGAGATAAGGGATTCAATGTTACATTAAATGTTTATTAATGTTTTTAAGCTCACCAGCACCTTTAAATATTTAAATAGTTTGTCATGCAGGCCCCCACCTGCCAAGAATGAGGCACATTAATTTTGCCACATGGACATTACATTTCAAATTGTTGCTGGGAAGACGGCCTGTGACAAGGGGTTGCCAGGCCCCTGGGTAGAAAGACATTTTTACATATTAATAGACAGTGCATGGAACAAAGGAGTAATCCCCTGCTCCAATACAATCCACAAACAGATGTGGTCAAAACAGTTAGTCACATGACTAACCTACTTGGCAGTCTGGGTTTTTTTCTGAATTGTACAGTTTTGAACTGAGAGTCTGCAGAAAGTTTTTTGCTCCTGGATTGAAAATAGTGTCTGGCTCGCCACAGCCTCTCCTGTCTGCTCCCATTTCTTTCTCACAGAACTCCAAAACCCACTGAAGACACATGAACCCCAAGAGAGAAAAGTCTCCTACAGTGAACAAGGTTTAAGAAGAATACTGGGCCCCAACGAAAAGCAAGATCTACCTACATTCAAGGACTCTACAGTAAGCTCGAAGAACTGTAACAAAAACTCTTCAGATATTGTCTCAAATTTTTCCACGTTATTTTCTTCTGCTCTTTTCTGTCTTTATCTGCATGTGTGCATTGCATGTGCATGCTAGCATGGGCGTATCGTGTATCCGTAGGCCTTAACCGAATTAGAGTTTAACTTTAAGTTTAATAAAATTTCAAATTTTCTTCTTTAAACCTAAGAAGACCTGTTTGTGCTGGTTTCTTTGCCTTATAATTGGAAAGTGGTGAACAAGGATTCACCAAGGGGGAGCTAAAAACAGTGTGTTTAAAATTTAAACCCTGTTACAGTAAGACCAGGTGAAGGCTAAAAGGGAACCCTAGACCTCTTTCTCACCTGGTCGTAACAATATCCTGAAGGCCTTGCAGCCCTTTAAAAATGGCGCCAGCGCTTGCACCAGTGGCGCCGGAAACCGTTGCCGGGGATGTGTTGGCCGCCCCCTCTACATCATTGGTGGTGGATGCTCCGGCCCCTCCATTTAAATCAGCCCCCACGCTTATAAAATTCAGCCCTATATGTTTATATATTAAGCAGAAATATGTAATTAAGTAGTTTACAGCTAAAAGACCTGAATACAAAAGCCATCAATAGAAATTGCATGCTCATGTTTTAAAATGTTATCAAAATTCTAGGCCCCAATAATAACCCCAAGGCATATTTGGAGAAGGGGGTGTGATATTGGGTGCAAAACCTGGAAGAAGTTTAATCACATCTGTAGTATTTTAATGGAGCCACCTCATTGTAATATTACTTCTGAGTTTGCTATTGAATCTGCACCAGCAGGTGTGGTGTGGACCTGTATGGTGGATTCTCAACTGGAGTATTTAAAAGGCCAATCCAAAGATGGAATTTGGAAGAGTTAGGAGTTTTCACAAAGAGAGGGATTAGTTTCATCATGAAATCAGGACAGTCAGGTGTTGTGCCTTGATTTAACGATGCATTGCTTGATGCACTGGTGGTTACAGCGACGGGTCGAAAAGAGATATTCTTCCCCACCAATGGAAAGAAGAAATCTGCTGCTGCAACAAAGAAGGCATAGCTGGAGGTGGGGGAGGAGATCATTAACAGGAGCGTTGTGATATGCTCCTCGATTCAGTGCAGGAGATGTTTTAATGACCTAACCAGATCTTGAAATGTGACAGTTGTACATTCATCTACATCCTGTTGCGCAGATCACTCCACCCCACACCCTCTCTCTGCCTTGTCAAGCCTACTCCATCACATAACTCATCACATTCAGCTTGCAAGTGCACTGATCCTTTTTCTGTGCACTTCCTCACATCCACATCTATCCACCACTACCCCTCACCCTGATTCTTAAGCAACTTCATGCAGCTCCCTCATAGTCACCATCACTAAATGTACTGCATCCATCGGGTGAACACATGCCATTATAGTCACTCATTAGGTCTGTTCTTTCCCCTATTGCAGGAGAAGCGGGTACATGCAGAACACTGTGGCGAGTAAGAGGATTGGAGATGGTCCTCCACAGATTTCACAGTTGACAGCTGCAGGGCAGGAAGTGTTGGAGATCAGTAGCATTTCAACACTTTGACCATTGGAGATAGAGAGATTGGGACCTCCCAGCTACCTGGTGACTGAATTAAATATCAGTGACCTGTATCACATATGGCATTCACTCATGTTGACCGATTAGCGAGTGAAATACAACAATTTTCATAATGTTAAATTGTAACATTCTTATCTTTCCAGTCCTAATTCATATATTTTCTCTCCACCAGGGGCCTGCATGCGTAAAGTAGTCGCTGGATTTCCTGGATGATGAATTCTCAGAGAAGCTGATTTCTTCTAAGAGTGAACTGTCACATGACTCGTGCTTCGTATGCACTAGCATAGATAGCCACACTTTGGTGGGTTCAGTTAGCTGTTAGTTGGGATGTTAACCGTTGACTCCCAGTGAGCATGAGCAGATGCTGGTGGCTGGTGGGTTCAGTTAAGCTGTTAGTTGGGATGTTAACTGGTGACTTCCAGTTCACAAATGAGCATGAGCAGCAACTACGGAGAGTCCTTTTAGAGGGTGCAGCCTCTCCAAGCTCTGCTCCACTGAACACAGTTGCAATATACCAGGAGCAGTAGATGGAAAGGATAATCATCAAGGGGAAGCAGAAAATCTGCAATGCATTGGCAGGTCTTCCATGCATACTTACCACAATTGCAGAGAGAATGGAGGATCCAGCTCAAGCATGAGTGAATTGATGTCGCAAGGCAGTGCGAGGATGCCTTCTTTCATGCAGCACTCAAATAAGACCATGCAGGTCCTGGTCATGGCCATGCAGACTCTGGATGCCAATATGTCTTGCACCTTAACTAGGATGACTGATTGCACAGTCTTGGCCTTGCAGCACATCACTGATCTGCTCACCAGCAGAGTGCTAGGAGAAAAGTGTAGCTGCCCATGAGAGCGATGCTGGTGAAGGGAGACATGGAAGTGAGAACTCCACTCAAAGCTTTTCCACTTCTCACCTGTTGCCCACTACCCAGTCCCATCCCACCAGCTAGTACCCGGCATGCTAGTTCTGCTGCTGCTCCAATGGGGTAATGTGCAATGGGTGGATGGTTGCTTACAGGGCTGCCTTGTTTTTCGCAAGATTGTTATGCAGAGCGCAACACACCACAATCATTCTGGATATCCTGATTGTTGAGTACTCAAAGCACCTCCATATCTGTCCAGGCACCTGAAAAACATCTTGAGCATGCTGATTGCTTGCTCAATGACATATCTGCTTGTCCTATGGTTGTACCACTCTTGGGCCTAATTTGTTAGGTTCCCCACAGGTGTCATCAGCCAACTTTATAGCCTAGCAGCCATTCCTTAAAACTGCTTGCAGGTCCAAAGACATAGGGGAAGCATCACGGCAACTCCCTGGGAATCTGGTGCACATCTATATAAACCTTTTCTTGTGGTTGCGCACCTACTGCACATTGATGTATTGGAATCTCTTGAGGTTTACTAATGCTCCTGGGTGATCTATAGGTGCCCAAATTGTAGTGCAGTCGATGTCACACTGCTCCTGTGGGAAGCCAGCCAGAGACGCAAATCTGAGCACCTGCTAATGCTGACAATCATCACTCCAGGGGCAGTTGACATAATTGCTAGTTCTGGCAAACAGCTATTAATCTACTTAATGCATTTATGTGCAGCCAACTGGGAGATCATGGATATGTTTCTAGTAGTGCCCGAAGGCAAAAAGTTGAGGGCGGTAGTCATTTTCACAGCCACTGATAATGAGTAGCCACCAGGGAACAGGTCTTCTTCCAAGAGGTCTGCCACCACCTAATGTGGACTTCTGAGTCTCCAGATGCACTGGTCTTCCAAGAGATTAGGGAAGCTAAGCCTTTGCCTGTGCACCTTGTTACTCCTGTAACCTCAACCCCTCAGTGGTCCTCTTCTCTTCACTGACTGCCTGCAGGTCAGGCTGTTGGTACTGCTGCTCCCCTCTCTGCTGCTCTCCTTTCTGCTGACCAACTGCAGGTCCCTCCATAGCAGGTTGTTGGTGCTGCTGATGGTCATCTTCCTCCTTGTCCAAAGTCCAATTTAAGGCAGCCATGGTGCGACCCATCCTGATCTTGAGTCATCTAACCTACAAGCGCCTCAATGTTAATATTCCACCCCCTCTCCCCCCACACCGCCCCAAGTGTTCACTCTTAGAAAAGCAAAATACTGCAGATGCTGGAAATCTGAAATAAAAACAGAAAATGCTAGAAATACTCACCAGGTCTGGCAGCAGCTATGGAGACTGAAACAGAGTTAACATTTCAAGTCAATGACATTTCATCAGATGTTTCTCCACAGATGTTGCCAGATCTGCTGAGTATTTCCACCATTTTCTGTGTTTACTTTTAGACTTGGGTTTGACCTGGAGTCCACACCCTAATTGGTGAAGCTATTAATCGAAGTGCTTATTTTACAGGTTGTACTGTTACCAATTCCAGTTTATCACAGATATACGGTGAATTGCAAACCATATTCACGTACCTTAACATTAAATCTACATGTAACCCTTCATGAAACATCCTCATAACGCTTTATTTACCAAAGCATTACCTACAGTCAAGGTAATATTCATGTAATTATCAGGCAAATCAAAATAGGAGTAGATTTACTCTAGTTATTCATTGAATTTGAAGGCTGCTATAAAAATTTAATTTCATAGTTGGGAGTAAGTTGCTTGTAGTAATTTTTAATTGGATATGAAGCCTTTAGCTGTGTATACCTGAAATCACACATCAATGTCAAAAATCAATTTAATGAACCCTTACATTTAGAAAATATGAAATAAGTAAACCACTGAATAATAGAAATATCCTGTCAGCCAATCACATAAAATGTAGTTGTGGCACATTCTAAATATATCAAGAACATGGCAGCGAATTTTTGCATCGTTCAGCCACTTATGGGTGCTTGGTTACAAGACAATGATAGCCAAATGTAACAACACCTCCACATGAATTTATAGACGATATATAAAATGTCACCATTCCTGCAATATTTTTCCACTTCAAAGTAATGTTCCTGGACAAAAACAGAGGTGTAGGCTCTATATAGCAGACAATGCTGGACATCTGTAAAGATTTTAACTAGATTCCTGAGTCTGATTCTGACAGAATTCATGCTCTACTTTTATATGTAAAGGTTACATTGTAATAATCTTTATTGATTCTGACTCATTTCAGACAATCACAAAAGACATATCTTGTTTTGCACAGGTATTCGTGCCACATTGAATTTCTCATGTTATTGCTGCTCTTATCAGTTAAACTGGCCCTGATGTAGGGTTCTCTTGGGCAGTGCAGGAGAAGCAATATATGGTCAAATATGAAGTAAACAAAATAGCAGACTTTGGACCAATTGTATGCAGCTGGCTTATAGATGACCTGTCAAGAATGAGTTCACTTTCTATAAGAGTGAATGGTTTTATGTTATCAAAATGATAAGTCTAAAATTATTCTTCCAATCCCACTTAATTCATAATGTTGCTAAAATATTTACTCCCTTTCACTGCACTCAGCAACAGTAACAGTCATTTTGTGAACCATATGGCTTTGAATACCTGCAAAGAGGCAGACAGTAGTACATGTTATTGAAGATTCACAAAAAAGTAAAAGCTTTGTTAATAAATTTTCTGAAATGTTCAAGATATGTTCAACACAATATGTTCATTATAATATAATTGTGAAAGAACTAAAATATATATATTGAGTGAAATTTAGGATAAATTCTTGTCCTATTTAAAAATTCCAACCCTACCTTTCGAGCACAATTGAAAATTATTCTGCATTTTATTTTCAGGTGTATAATTAAGTGGATAATTCATTCAACTAATTAATCATTTAGATCCAGTAGCCAACAGAATGCACCTACAAATATGTAAGTAAACTGAACAACTTTCAATTAACACAGGAGAATATTATCAGTTAAATTTTAAATATGAATTTTCTTTATATGAAAGTTAATTTTAAGAATGCTTTGGAACAGACTGCGGTGGTTTTGTTATGATAGCATAATTCTTATTATGCTAATGTTCTGTAGCTATGTTATTTAAAGTTTCACAAAAATATGGCTCATAAAAATAGGGAATAGCAAATGGCCTGCAATGTAACACCATAAGTCATATAACAGTTGGACCCACTGTATAAAGGTTGAAGTTATGTGTGTTATCTCTGGTCTGATTCATGAATTGTAAACAATATGCTAGAATATAAGAAAACATGAAACAAGAAAAGGCAACTTGGGCCTTCAAGCCTATTTCCTCCCTAGAAAAATTACCATCAACTACAGGTAAAACCTCCCATAAAATAAAACTCTGATATATTTCCTTGACCAACAATCTCCGGAATATTAACCTAATCTTGCAGCTCACACATCAAACCAGAACCATCTTGTTCTATAATGTTTTAAAATTAGATTTTCCACAGTGGCCCTCCACACATGCACTTAAACCATACATTGGCAAATTGCACACCAGCAGCCAATGATTTTCTGTCCTATAAGTTTAAAATCTTGGACCACAATTTCTCAATGAGCTTCTTTTTCTAGGTTGTGGATAGTTTTAACATCAATAATCTTCACCTCCTTCTCATCAGCTACAGAAAAATGATAAATAAATAATATAATATATTTAAAAATCAATCTGAAGGATATTGTTCACTTCTGCCTAGGAAACTCTATTCAACCCTCAGAAGTCTTCATAAAATTACACTTTCTTTGTTTTTCTCCCTTGAGTTGATTATCCATCTGCGCATATAGGCTTCTAAACCCCTGAGGCTAAGGAGGATGATTTTCCAATGCAGTGGAAACAGGGGTCCAGAATATGAGATGGAATCCAGATCTGCCAAGGTGTTGTCCCTTTTTAGCCCCACTGTAAATTCCAGCTGTTTTGATAGCAGGCTTATTTTATGCCCACTCACAAATGGGTGGGCATATTACAATATAATGTAAAAGAGTCAAGTACATCATACCATGTAGATCTCACATTTACATTTAGCAATGCTGGACACAAAGGATGCCTGTGAATCTCTGCCATCCCATATTGCTGGGGTCATGGGGGAAATTTCAGAACTCAACTGGCAGTGTCGGCAATACAGTTGTTTGCCTGGGGATCCACTGCATTACCAAAACTGGAAGAAGAATCCATTTAAATTATTTTTGCCTTTCATCCTCGAGTTGTGCAAGGTATCACAGCTAACTTCCTACTTCAATGCTGAGGCAGGTTCCCTAGTTGTGGCAAGATTTGCACAGACTCCTGCCCAAAATATTTAAATTGGCCTGACCCTGAGATTTTGGATAGGATTAGGAATGTCATAAGTGGGTGGCTGGAAGTTTCATTCTGCCTCAGAATGCCTCTGCCCAGCTCTCCACTTCCTCCCTACCCCAGGATTTGCCAAAACATTTAGGACCATAAAGAATTATAATTTCTTTAGGCCTAAGTGCACAGACCCAAATTTGATCAGCTAGCTTCTGTTTCTCCTTACACCTAAAAGTCTGTTATTCCATGTTAATTTTCAATACTACATCCTCCCATGGAGCAGTAGATGGCAATGAACAGAACCTTCATGCAGTACCAGAAGTCTTTTTGGCATTACAAGCAATGAAAGAGTAACTCTGTGAGAACAGGCCTGTGCAACACTCTCAGATGCAGTACATATTCTTGGGATCTATACCTATCTTTGTTTCACAGGCCTAAAGAACTTTGTGTTACAAGTAATGATCCTAGGACAACCCAAATGGTACATAAAAATTTGCATTATTTGGTAATTTCACCAATCCCATGCTCCCAGTGGTGAGCCATGTTAGACCAGGGTTACAATGGTATAACCTTATGTCAACCAACAACCCTTTCAGTGCAGCTCCCCACTGAGAGTGGAGGATGAGTGAATTTACTTTTACTTCTTTTATGTTTTCCCTTTTTCAAAAAACCCATTTTCACAGCCTATCCAGTGTACAATAGTAATCCCACTAATATGGTTTGAAGAATGGCCAGAAATGACGTAAAAGTGGATGGCGAACCCGCTTCCACCTAGCCCGGGGATCCGCCCCTCATTTTACAGGTCCCCGGGCTTTAATTGTCCCGAGACGGGACGTCCACCCGCTTGAGGGAGGAGGTCCTGCCTTAGTGAGCTACTGGCCAATCAGTGGGCCAGCAGCGCTTAGACCCAGCAGCGCCACCGGGAGAGGTGACGACTGCTAGGACTGCAGCCCAGCCAACACCATGGAGCCTGGAGATGAGGTAAGTTGCTCTTGGCTCACCAGGGGGATCGATGCTTCCCTGGTGAGGCTGGAGTGGTCGTTTGGGGGAGGGGGGCGTCTTGGGTCCTGGGGGTGGGTTGGGAGGTGGGAGGTGGCCCTCAATTGGGCACCCTGTGCCCGACCACCATGGCCCCCTCTCTGGGACGCGGAATGGCCGGCAGCTATCGCTGGGCGGCCTTTCATGTCCCCAGCACAACTGCTTGCCACGGGTAAAATACCCGTGGAGGTGGGCACGGGCCCTTAAGTAGCTGTGAAGTGGCCACTTAAGGGCTTTAATTGGCCTCGGGCGGGCGGGCTGCTTCCCCCCCACCCCGCACCCGACCACCATAAAGTTCACCGGATGCTGAAGTGGGGCGGGTAGGCTTCCCGGAGCCTCCCGCTCAATTTTATGCCACCTCCGCGCCACCAACTGACCCACTGGGTGGTGCAAAATTCAGCCCTAACACTCTAAGCTCACCACTGCAAACAGAGATTTTCAGAGTCTAGACATATAAAATATACAAAATACATTTCTGAATATATGACCAGTTGTGTTTTGAAAAAGCCAATGTGTTAATACTATATCATATCTTTGAACATAGCAGAAACAAGTGCCCTTAACTTAGAATCATTTGTAGCGTTTATAAAAAAAAATTAGGAAAAATTAGGTGAATACAGTTAATAATTTCCTTTTATGGATCAGCTTGCATAGATTATAAAACTATAGGGCATGAAATTCATGAGCCCCGATATTTGGACACAATTTGCAGTGTGCCCACGCCCATATGAAAGGAGGTAGGTAAAACACAAAATTCATTTACCCACCTCATCTCCATGATTGTAGTGTCATGCTAGGCCCCCACCTGCCAAGAATGAGGCTCATTAATGTTGTCATGAACATTGAATTTAAACTATTACTGGAGTGAAGAAAGGACTTAAACAGATCAGCCATGGCAGGAAAAGATATTTTCATATTAACAGACGGTGATTGGAAGAACAAAGGACCATTCCCTGACACATTCAACCCACAATGTACTTTGATCACCGTGATTGTGTGTAAGAGGAGCATTCCAGAGACTGCTAAGGTGATACAATCCAAGATATGGTCAGACCAGTTAGTCAAATGACTAACCTACTTGGCAACCTGGGATTTTCTGAATTGTACAGTTTAAACTTAGAGTGTCTGTTTGCTCCTGGACTGAGAAGATCTCTCCTTTCTGCTCCCATCTCTTTCTCTGAGCCTCTGAATCCACTGAAGACACGTGAACGCCAAGAGAGAAAAGTCTCCTACAGCAAACAAGGTTTAAGAAGAATACTGGGCCCCAATGAAAAGCAAGATCTACCTACAATCAAGGACTCTACAGTGAGCTCGAAGAACCGTCGGAAAAACTCTTCAGATATTGCCTCAAACTTTTCTCTTTAATTTTTCTTCTGCTCTTTTCTGTCTCTATTTGCATGTGTGTATCACATTTGCATGCCAGCATGGGCACGTCATGTATCCGTAGGCGTCAGCCAAATTAGAGTTTAAGTTTACGTTTAATAAATTTCAACTTTTCTTCTTTAAACCTAAGAAAACCTGTTTGTGCTGGTTTCTTTGCCTTATAATTGGAAAGTGGTGAACAAGGATTCACCAAGGGGGAGCTATAAACACGGCATGTTTAAAATTTAAACCCTGTTATGGTCAGACCAGGTGAAGGCTGAAAGGGAACCCTAGACCTCTTTCTCACCTGGTCATAGCAATAGTATGGCCACAAACAGCTCCGGCACAGTCTCAGTCTCCACTTCAACGCAGCCATCCTCTGCACCCTCCATGGGGTTGAGAAGCATTCTGAAGAAACCACACGCTATTGGCAGCCTTTCCTTTTAAAGGCACAGTCCCTTTAAAAGGGGAAGTTGCAGCAATGCACTGCAGGCTGCTGGACAATTGCTTTCACCATTGAGGAAGAAGAAATGGCTCAGCAAGGGAAAAAGAGGGCTTCCAGAATTTGTGTCACCGCCCTGGATGCTCTCTGTTGAGGCACCCAGTCCATGACGGAGACTCTGTTTCAGGCGAGGGACAGGAAGCCTATCAGACTAACCCTGCGAAGGGAGCAGGAGCAGGGTATGAGGGTTGTAAATGCACCACGAACATGGCAGCAGTGTGTTATGGCCACGTGGTGTGGCGTGGGTGGTTCCCACTGTTCAACTTGCCATCTGATTGCAGCATGCTTATTTGTATTAAGAGTTTAGCGCCTTTTTGCTTTATTTTTCAAATAAACAGACCGTGAAAGGTTTTCTTGCAGGTTTTTAAAAACAGAAAGTCAATTGTTTATTAATCACTATGCCGTATCCCGAAATTGTTGCAACCTCATTCACTCACGCATTTGATCATACACACACACGCAAGAAGAAACAGATAGAGGAGGGAAAAAGGTAGGTGAGTTTTTTTGTGGGGGAGAAGGGTTATGTTAAACCTGTTGAATTCTCTTGAGACTCAAAGTCCAAATAGTTGCAGGCCTGTAGTGATTGTAGATTTCTCTCTTGGCTGAAGGTTCTTTTGAAGTTGATGGGTCACTCCTAACTCTGCTGTATGATGTAGATCTCTGATTTTTTCCAGCAGGACATGTACTTTCTGGCCTTCTGGAAGGCCAGATTTCTGAGTCAGTCTCTTTCTTTCTAGCTGTCTTTTTTTAAGGCTGCGTTTGCTGACAACACAACCACTAGTTGGCGCAGTACTTGCACATGCACAAATGCAGCCTCCTGCACTGAAACATCACTGTCTGCGACGTTTTTGGCAGCTGCCAGTAGTACAGATTTATCACAAAAACAAAAACAAATGAAACCCAAATGTCCACAGTGGCTGCGATCACCACGTCCAACCCACCCCAAAGGTACCCCGCTCCCTCCTGCCATTGCGCTTCTCTTCGCCGCTGCCTCCCATGCCCGTCTGCTTGCCGCTTGCTCCATGTCTTACCACTTCTTCCCCCTTGGCCACTTGCTTCCCCACTTCACTAACCGCACCCCCCCACTCCCACCTGTGGGCCACTCCTTACCAGCCTCACAACTTCATCTGCTCTGCTCTGCCTCTGTTCCCCACTCCCTCCCTTTCGCAGTCTCCCTCCCCTGCCTATCTTGTCACTCTCTTTCTTCCCTGCTTCCCCCTTGCGGGGAAGAAAGGCAGCAATCGTGGGAGGGAGCAGGGATCAGAAGCGGGAAGGAACAGGGCCCAGAAGTGGGAGGGAGCGGGGAAGCAGAGACAGAGCAGAGGGGAGGAAGCGGCGAGGGGAGCGAGTGGCCCACAGGTAGGTGGGGGGTGAAGCGGGGAGTGAACAGCCAAGTGGGGGGTGAAGTGGTGAGGTGAGGAGCAAGTGGCAGACAGGTCAGGGGGCTGGTGAAGCGGAGAGCGAGTGGCCGAGGGTGGGCGGGGGGGTGCGTGAAGTGGCGAGGTGGGGAGCAAGTGGTGGACAGGTTGACGGGGGGAGGGGGTGGTGAAGCGGGGAGCAAGTGGCCAAGGGGGGAGAAGTGGCAAGGAAAGGGAGAGCGAGCGACGAGCAGGCATTGCAGTATGTGATGACGTTTTCGTGCGCATGCACAAATTAGTCCTGGCAGCCGGCTGCTGACGTAGGCTGAGCATGCGCAGCACTATACTGACAGTAAGGGTTCGTTCTGCGCATGTGCAAAGCTGGGATCGCTCTGATGACATTTGCGCTTGGCTGCATTGCCAGGAGTCACTTTGTTCATTAAAAGGTAAAAGTGTCGCTTCTCATCTCCTGTCAGGAGACATTCTAGTTTCTTTCCCATGGTGATCACACAATGGTCCAAGCCGTGGTTGCTTCACACCTCCTTTGTTTTAGAAGAAGACATTCCATTCTGGATTGTTTCTATGATAAGTGTGAGATTGGTTTCAGTAAAGTCTTTTAGCTTTGAAGATTTGACCTGTGTCTTTATCAGGCTATTTGAATATACAAAAGGATAATCCCTTTTGCTTCGGTGGCCATTTTGGACTGTTATTAATTTTTTTAGAAAATGTTCATTTTTTAAAGACATCTCCGATGTGTGTGATAAGTGGCAAAAGAAATTTAATAACCTGACTTGGGTGGTCAAGGTGAGTGAATACATCTGAACATCACATCGCTCATCCATCATACCACACACCTCTCACACTGTTCAATGCACCACACCCCATAACCCATTCAGCACCACTCCCTGACACTCAGGACTTACCCCTAACATCCTTATACAGCATCTTATGCACGCACACCTTCCAATCATGCCAGCCGCACTTACACCTCTACACGCCTCCACAAACCTTCAACTATTCAGCTATGGTAGGCATTTTACCCAAACACACTGATACACAATCACTGACATTCTGCCCTCTCACTTGCAGGAAAAAGTGACCCAAAACAGGCAAGTGAGGCAGATAAAGAGTGGAAGACCACCAAAGATCCATCCCTTCAGTGTTTCAAGCAGATCGTCCTGAGGATCATAGGCATCCATGCAACAGAGCCACTGGCACCCAGTGTTGAGGCCATCCTGGATGATGATAAATTGCTGCCTTTTGCACCTTCTCCACTCACTCCTCACCCTCATCCTGAATGGTACCTTGAAATGGAAAATTTCAGTGGAGTGACCGTGGAGCTTCTGCCTTCCCTCCCTCACCCCTTGCCTCACCAATACATTCCAAATGCTTTTGTACTTTCAGATAGACAAGAACTGCTGGCTGCTCAGTCACTGCAGCCTCACAACAAAGGGCAAAAGCAGGAGGAGAGCTCAGAGGAAGATGCACCGTCAGTCGACCTAACACTCTTAGCCGCCAGCTCAGATAGTGGCACTGCACATACCTCTGAGACTAGTTTAGAGTCAGAAGCCACATGTGGTAAGCCACCTGCAACCAGATCAGGGGGATGTGTCAGCTCATGTGTGAACTCCCTGGTGGATGAGGTCATACACCAGATCTTCTGCAGGGGACTCAGATAAGGACCTTATTGGGGCAGACTATAGAAAAATACTGATGAACACGCACACCAAGATGCTTGGTGCATAGCTAGGCCTGCCGGATAGCCTCCAGTCACTGGCTAGAACCATGGAGGAAACTGGCTCCAATGTGGCACAGGGCATCACGCAGAGCTTGAAGCCCATCCTATCATGGTGAAAGTGGTGGGCACCTCCATGGCAACACTACCAGACTGACCCTTGTTGAAAAGTCTCATGGCTACTGGCTCATCTTCTATTGCAGCACTGCCAGAGGCTTCCCAATGTATCAGTGCTGCAGTGGAAACTCAGACAGAGATCATGAGGTCCCTGGCTGCTGGTATGCAGACTCAGACTGCTGCTATACAGGCACAGACAACTATCATCTTGGATGCAGATCTCAGTGTTTGATTATGCATACAGGTTCTCACAGCAATCCAGCAATCTGTGCTCCAGCAGATTATGAGGATTCCTAAATCTATCCTAAGTTTTCTCTCCTCCTGTAAGGCCCCTCTGTCACCTCCTACTTCTGTGCATGGCAAATTGTGACATGTTGCTATTGTCACCAGCTGCTGCCTGGAAGAAGCCGGTTGCAAAGAAGTAAAGGGTAATGGTGATCTTTGGTGGCCCTTTAGTGACAGGCACTGGGAGGGCCGTCCTCGCCCAGGTTTGAGGCTCCAGGCTTTCATGAAGACAACTTCATCCCTACCTCCTTAGTAAAGTAAAGCCCTATGAGGAACTGCTCCTGGCTTATCCCAACATAGGACTGGTGTCTCGGAAATCCCTCTCTGGGTAGGGCCTTCTAAGGAGAGCTCTCCTTCTCCCTCTTCACAGAGGTTCCTCTCTCTACCTCCTCCTCTGCCTGTCCTGCTTATGTAGCAAAGCAAGTGGCACTGCAACTACTGCCCCCATACTTATGCAAGGCAATGTAAATCTCTGCCTTTCTGTGGTCAGCTAAAACCTTCAAACTCCTCCAGCAACTCATCACGGTGTTGCGACCCAACTTTGCCTGAGCACAAGTAAGTCAAAAGCACTTCAGCTGCAACTTGTTGAGTGGCCCTTTAAATAGCCTCAGAAGAGGGCCCAATTTGCTTGCTAACACTTGTTCGGCTGAATTTTATCAACCTAGTCCCTGATGGAATGACGGGACCATTTGTGGGTTGGGAACCCGAATGGTGAAGGAGTGGGCTTTGTCGAGGCTCTTTCACTGAGCCATGGCATTAGTATCTCATCTCTGTGTTCCCCAACCAATCAGGAAGGGTGGGCAGGAAGGATTTCTAGTGGCCATGACATGGGTTACAAGACCTCACCAGCACTTGGAATTTTGAGGCTGCAGCAACCAGGAGAGGAGACCTAGGAAGGCTTCTCCCTATGTCTCTCACTTTTACCTGGAGGTCCTGTTGTGGAACCTGAGGGGCTGCAGTGAGGTGAGTACTCCCATGGACGGGAGGAAGAGGACAGGCTCTCCAACTGAGCAGGTGTGGATGGAAGTGACTGTGGAAGTTGACAGCAAAAGTATGGTCCCCGCAACCCGGAAACAGTGCACCAAGAGGATCCAGGACCTCAGGAGGGTAGGACAGCTGAGTTCCATAACACTTTCAGGAGCCAGGCCTCACACTGACTTTCCCAGCATTCCCCTGCACAGCACTCCTTGGGACAACACAATGCAGCTCCACTCATTCCTCTCTCTCCAGACACCTTACATCCCAATCTGAGCAGCCAACACCCACCCTCTTCCTATTGCCCTCTCACAGCCATGCCTCACAGTCACTCTCCACAAATGTACTTCCCTCCTCTCCATTACAAATGCTCACAGCTCTCTGATTTCTCTCTTCGCAGGAGAACAGATCACACAACTTGGCAAGAAACAGCCTTCAGGGGTGTGGGGGGAGTGGTGGAACAGCTGGTGGCCCTTCAATGTCAGGCACCTTATTGGTCACTGGCAATGCGTTCCCACCTGCTCCATTGGGAAGGACGTCTTGTTCTAGGAGACTGCAGGTGTCAACAGCAACCTGCTATGAGAAGCTGAGCCTCTGCCTATAGACCTTGTATTGGGGGGTCCCGCCTCTTTCCAGATGGATCTCAGTGTCCATCCCCTTTACCCTGTGGAGGGGCATGTGGCTGAGGAGAAGGCAGCTGTTGCTGCTGGTTTTGCTGCTGCTGCTGCTGGTGCTGTTGGTGGTGGTGTGGCTTCTGCTCTTGCCCCTCCTCAGAGATTCAAGGTGCAGCTGCCATGCCATCATAAAGGCTGGCAGCAGGGAAGTGCAACTGAAGGTGTAAAGTGCTAGACAGGTGAAGTGCCTTCCAAGTAGTTGGAAATCACCAGTCAAACAATGATATCATTCTGAGAGAAGGGGCGCTTTGAACAGCAGCCTCTCACCGGTCCATGGCTTATTTACTCTTCAGTTTCACTAATCAAAGCCTTCCCAGTCTGTCAGTCACCTCGGACAGGTCAGGCAACAGGTGCCCTGGCTGTTAAATTTGAACTTGAAAGTCAAAACAGTTCTTAATTGGCTTTTAATTACCAGAAAAGCTTACCCAACAGATCCAAAGGTGTTCCCCACTTGCCTTCAATCACGTCCTGGTGAAACAAGGAAGTGAGCAGGATGATGTCAGGATTCGACCCAAAATCAGTTTCAGGGGATTTAACTCCCCCAGCCACTGAAACCCACCTCTCCTTTTCTGTAAAAAATTTGTCCATAATGCCAGGAGTAAATAAGGAAGGCACTTCCTACACATTCATTGGCTAATTTTAGTATTCATGTGTTGTATCAGCCCATTGGTGTCTGTGACATCTTGATCTTGCTCTTTCAATCTCTTTGGGTGCATGAGGTGGGATGTGGGAGAGGATGAAGAATAACCTTTCACTCCTGAGGAAGACCAAAGTAAGGCTGTCCACAGCTGCCATCAGTAGGGAAATCTCAGTTAAAAAAAGAGAAGCCTTGAAATCCTTTAAAAATTGATTTTTTTTCTTTCAAAGGCTCCCTGGGAGAGTAAGAAATACGGGGAAGGCCCAATCCCTTTCTGAGGCTGATCGGGTCGGCGCCATTACAGGAAGCACCTAACAGCAAAAAGCGCAGGAATCCTCCATGAATGCAGCTCGCAGCTAGAGCTATAAAAAGAAATCCATTAAATGACTCCAGTGTGAAAAGCTTTCATTCACTAAGCCAAAGTTTATAAAGCTCATAAAACCACTCAAGCATGAAGAATTGCCCTTTGAACATCTGTATAAACAAACCCTTGTAAAAAAAAACACTTGCAATGCCTCATGCACAGCTGTATAAACAGACAGATTAGAGTGGCGGTACAGTGGCGCAGTGGTTAGCACCGCAGCCTCACAGCTCCAGGGACCCGGGTTCGATTCTGGGTACTGCCTGTGCGGAGTTTGCAAGTTCTCCCTGTGTCTGTGTGGGTTTCCTCCGGGTGCTCCGGTTTCCTCCCACATGCCAAAGACTTGCAGGTTGATAGGTTAATTGGCCATTATAAATTGCCCCTAGTATAGGTAGGTGGTAGGGAAATATATAGGGACAGGTGGGTATGTGGTAGGAATATGGGATTAGTGTAGGATTAGTATAAATGGGTTGTTGATGGTCGGCACAGACTCGGTGGGCCGAAGGGCCTGTTTCAGTGTTGTATCTCTAAACTAAAGTGCTGGAAGCTAGAGAAACAGATCAAAGCAGCCAGACTACAGAACAGAGAAATTTTAAAGGGAAAGCAGTACATAGTCACAGTGCAAGGTCTTAAAGCAAGTCTTAAGGCAAAAACAACAGCAGGAACATGGATATCAAATGTCCCAGAATGAACTGGAAATCCTTGGAGATCCTATCAGAGTTCAAACTGTTCCAACAGAGAATGCAATTTTGCTTTACAGACCAAGTAATTATAGAACCAGAAAAACAGGCTGTAAAAATAATGATTGTGATTAGAAATGAGGGATTACCCAGAATCAATACCTCAGGCTTATCTGACAAGGAAGATCCTGCAAAGATATGGAAAGCACTGGAAGATCAGTTCCAATTGCGAGTCAATTTTCAAATTCACCTCCCAGAATTGATCTCCTACAGGCAATAGCCACAAGAATTAATAGACCAGTTCATCAGTAGATGCCAACGAAAGGGCAATGAATGTGATTTCTCAGAAACTGTGGTCAGAGTGACTAATAGAGCTTGTGATTGTATCGACACCCATTGAAGCATTTCAGAAAGACTGCTTAGGGAAAAAGAACGGTCACAGCATCGATGCACTGCTGGAAGATGGCAGGAAATACGAGACCATTGTAACTGGACAACAGCATCTGCAAGCACTAGCTGCAACCAACCGTATTGGCACTATAACCAGGTCGGAAAGAGCAAGCAAGCTGTGTGGTAAGTGTAGTTGGTCCCACTCATGGCGAAACTGTCCTGCATTTTGTGATCTGTGCAAGGCATGCGGTGCAAAAGGACAATGGGCCTGCCTATGCAAGAAATCTGGCTCCAAAGATGCAGCTGGTAATCACAGCAGGGCACAAACAGAAGACAGGCGCAGCAACAGGGCAACAGCAGAAAGGAAAGCGCCACAGACCGGCGTACACAGAAGCCGCTACACAAAAGCCACAGCAAAACAAACATGATACAAGATTCAGAGTGAAGTAGTTCTCAAACAGAAGATGAACAGTCATTCTACTTTATGAACCTGACCCATCACGTTGATGAAGTTCAACAACTGGAAGCTTTCGCCACTATTAACATCATGTGCCCAAAGAAATCTGGCAAACATACACTCAAGGTCCAGATTGACATCGGCACTAGTGCAAATATCCTGCCAGTCCAAATCATCAAAGATATGTACTAGAGTCGTTGGAAATCAATGATATAACCGACAACTGGCAAGTTATCCACATACAACGGGTCACCCATCCCTTGCAGTGGCACATTAACAATGCAATGCAGATACAGCAAGTCGGCATGGAAACCACAAATGTTCTATCTAGTAGACACGAGCGGATCAGCAGTGGCAGGACTACCAGTGTGTAAGGACCTCAACATCATAACTATCCATGAGAGCATTGCCAAGGGAAAATCTTCAAGGACCAGAACCCGCTCTCAGACTTTAACCAGCATCAAATGGTGCAGTCTGGAAACCCAGCAACAGCACAACTATGCCGCACCTTCACTTCTGCTCTCTAGAGAATCATAATGAGCCAGGATGACAGGTATCTCCATGAGACCAAGTACTCTTCCCCCAACAGGTCCTCGACCTTGAGCCCAAGCCTTCAGACGCGGAGGATAAGGAGAGGCAAAGGACATGCAATGTCCTTTCGAAGCAGAGGAGGAATGAGTCGAAGCATTGTCTATTGGCTCTTTGAGATAAGGTGCCGGAATTTACCAAGTATGACAAGACCCCAAAAGCGGTCATCTTGAGAAAAGCAACAGAGCATGTTAGCAGTCTGAAGGCAGAGTAATGGAAACTGAATGCAGAGAGAGAGAAACTTCAGAAAGAACAGCAACAGATGAGACGCAAAATCCCTGAGCAAGAGTTGTCAAACCACTGAGACAATTTCTGGACTTTTGAGCCTCAATATAGAATCATAGAATCATAGCAAGTTTATGGCACAGAAAGGGGCCACTTGGCCCATCGTGTCTATGCTGGCTGAAAAATGATCCACCCATTCTAATCCCACCTTCCAGCATTTGGTCCGTAGCCCTGCAGATTACGGCACCTAAAGTGCATATTCAGACTCCTTTTGAATGAGTTGAGGGCTTCTGCCTCAACTACCCTTTCAGGCAGTGAGTTCCAGACCCCCACCACCCTCTGGGTGAAAAAAGTTTTCCTCATCTCACTCTAATTTTTCTACCAATCACTTTAAATCTATGCCTCCTAGCCACTGATCTCTCTACTGTGAATAGGTGAATAGAAACTAAGGTGAATAGACCCTTCGCCTCCACTCTATCCAGGCCCCTCAAAATTTTGTACATTTCAATCAGATCTCCCCTCAGCCTTCTCTGTTCCAAGGGGAACAACCCCGGCCTATCCAATCTTTCCTCATAGCTGAATTTTACCAGTCCTGGCAATATCCCCGCAAATCTCCTCTCTAGTGCGATTACATCCTTTCTGTAATAAGGTGACCAGAACTGCACACAGTACTCAAGTTGTGGCCTAACCAATGAGTTATATAGTTCCAGCATAACCTCCCTGCTCTATACCTCTATTCTATACCTCGGCTAATAAAGGAAAGGATTCCATATGCCTTCTTAACCACCTTATTAACCTGTCCTGCTACCTTCAGGGATCTGTGGATACTGACTCCAAGGTCCGTCACTTCCTCTACACTTCGCAGTATTTTCCCATTAATCATATATTCCTTTGCCTTGTTTGACCTCCCCAAATGCACCACCTCACACTTCTCCAGGTTGAATTCCATTTGCCACTTTTCTTCCCATCTGACCAGACCATCAATATCTTCCTGTAGCCTACAGCTATCCTCCTTGCTTTCTACCACACGGCCAATATCTGTGAACTTCACAATCTCTATCCATGTATAAATAATTTTGATGTTATCTAATTTTATATGCTTCTTACTTTTAGCATATGAGGTTTATCTACAGAAAGAAAGGGTATGTTGTGTGATTGCCTTTAGAGTGATGTCCCTTTAAGATCTTAATATGTTAATGAGCTATGTGCCAGGACGTAGTTATGTGACTATGTGCCAGTCACACTCTGCTACTGTGACACCAAGAGGCAAGTCATGTAAATAGTTAGCTCTGCACTGTATATACTTGTTAGCTGTTCATAAACCTGTTTGAGATCTTCAACAACCTGGACTCCACGCATTTCATTTATGTTGCACCAGCCAACATAAAAAGCTTCTCATTACAGGTGTTATTGACTGTGCTACCAAGCAGCACTTAATCACCAATAACCTGCTCGCTGGTGCTCAGTTTCAGTTCCGCTATGACCACTTGGCTCCACAACTCATTAGAGCCTTGGACCAAACATGGACAAAAGAGCTGAGTTTCAGAGGGTGAGATGAGAGTGACTGCGCTTGACATCAAGACAGCAATTGATTGAGTATGGCATCAATCAGCCCTGGCAAAATTGAAGTCAATGGGAATCAGGAGGAAAACTCCCCACTGGCTGGAGTCATACCTAACACAAAGGAATATGGTTGTTGTTTTTGGAGGCCAATCATCTCAGCCTCAGCACATTACTGCAGGAGTTCCTCAGGGCAGTGTCCAAACCCAACCATATTCAGCTGCTTAATCAATGACCTTCTCTCCATCATAAGGTCAGAAGTTCGCTGATCATTGCAAAGTCTTTAGTACCATTCACAGCATCCCAGATAATGAAGCAGTCTGTGCCTACATGCAGCAAGACCTGGACAACATTCAAGCTTTGGCTGATATGTAGCAAGTAGCAATCGTGCCATACAAATGCCAAGCAATGACTATCACCAACAAGAGATAACCTAACCACATCCTCTTGAGATTCAATGGCATTACCATCACTGAATCCCCCACCATCAACATCCTGGGTAGGCGGTGGGGGCACCACTGACCAGAAACTGAACTGGATTAGTCAATACTGTAGCTACAAGAGCAGGTCAGAGGCTGTGAATTATGTGGCAAATAACTCACCTCCTGATTCCCCAAACCCTGTCTGCCATCCACAAGTCAGGAATGTGATGGAGTACTCCCCACTTGCCTGGATGAGTGCAGCTTCAACAGCACTCAACAAGCTCGACATGATCCAGGACAAAGCAAGCAGCGTAATTGGCACCCAATCCACTACCTTAAGCATTCACTCCCTCCACCAATGGCGAACTGTGTACCATTTGCAAGATACACTGCAGCAACTCGCCAAGGTTCCTTTGACAGCAGCTGCCAGAGTTATGACTTCTATCACCTACAAAGAACAAGGGCAATAGAGACATGGGAACACCACCACCTGCAAGTTCCCCTCCAAGTCAGATGTCATTTTGACTTGGAACTATATCACTGTTCCTTCACCGTCACTGTGTCAAAATCCTGTAACTTCCTCCCTAACAGCACTGTAAGTTTACCTATACCAAATAGACAGCAGTAGTTCAGGAAGGTGGCTCACCACCACCTTCTCAAAGGCAATTAGGAATGGGCAATAAATGCTGGCCTTGTCAGCGATGCTCACATTTCATGAATAAATTAAAAAAAGACTGTCAACACTTTAGAGTGATGAGCCAGATACAGATCTTTATTTTAATGCAAATGAACATATGGATTAACAGATGCAATCAACTCTCACATTGATTCATTCAACAACAAGACTCTCCTCAAGAACAAGAAAAATAATTTTAAAAATATGTCACACTATCCCTAATAGTAGATTCATCTTCACTTTGCATGATCAGCCTTCTGATCCTGACTAGTTTTAAGCTTGAGATGAGCAGGTTCCCTTCACAGGACCAGGCTTCCCCTCCAGCTATCAGACTGCCCATCTGTTGCTTTGTCATTTTATTTCTGTGTTCCTAACTAATGGACTTTCAGTCCTTCTGACTTTTTCTCAAAATGAATAGGGGCTATCTTGACTCAATGAGCCTGGGGACAAATGACTCTTATTGTTCAGTTTGAAGTAAACGGTAAGCCACAGCATCCCACAAACTAGCGTTGCATCAGGTATGGGGAAAGTTACCTGGACACTTTGTTCCAGGAGGTAGTCACACCCCATAGGATAGGATCTTCTGATTTGGTCAGTGGTCAGGGACAGGAGGATATGACTGCGAGTGAGGCAGGTAAGGGGATTGAAAAGGCAGAAGTGGAGGAACCACAGTCCTTGAAATTGTCCAACAGGTTTGAGGTTCTTTCATCTTGTTTGGATGAGAGTGAGGGTTGCAGGGTGGATGAGCAAACTGACCATGGCACTGTGGTACAGGAAGCCATTCAAGAAGGGGGAGTAAATAGGAATGTAGTGGTAGTAGGGGACAGTATAGTCAGGGGGTTAGACACCTCTCTCTGCAGTCAAGAGCGAGAGTCCAGAAGGCTGTGTTGCCTGTCCAGTGCCAGGGTTCGGGACATCTTCTCGGAGCTGGCGAGGAACTTGCAGTGGGAGATGGACAATCCAGTTGTTGTGGTCCAAGTGGTAAGCAATGACATAGCTAGGACTAGAAATGAGGTTCTGCATATGGAGTATGAGCAGCTAGGGGCTAAATTAATAAGCAGAACCTCAAAGATAATCATCTCTGGGTTATTAGGTGTCCTAGGCCCAACCATCTTCAGCTGCTTCATCAATGACCTTCCTTCAATCATAAGGTCAGAAGTGGGGATGTTCGCTGATTGCACAATGTTCAGCACCATTCGTGACTCCTCAGATACTGAAGCAGTCCGTGTAGACATGCAGCAAGACCTGGACAATATCCAGGCTTGAGCTGATAAGAGCCAAGTAATATTCGCACCACACAAGTGCCAGGCAATGACCATCTCCAACAAGAGAGAATCTAACCATCTCCCCTTGACATTCAACGGCATTACCATTGCTGAATCCCCCACTATCAACATCCTAGGGGCTACCATTGACCAGAAACTGAACTGGAATAGCCATATGAATACCATGGCTACAAGAGCAGGTCAGAGGCTAGGAATCCTGAGGCGCGTAACTCACCTCCTGACTCCCCAAAGCCTGTCCACCATCTACAAGGCACAAGTCAGGAGTGTGATGGAATACTCTCCACTTGCCTGGATCGGTGCTGCTCCAACAACACTCAAGAAGCTTGACACCATCCAGGACAAAGCAGCCTGCTTGATTGGCACCCCATCTACAAACATTTACTCCCTTCACCACCAAGGCATAGTGGCAGCAGTATGTACCATCTACAAGATGCACTGCAGCAATGCACCAAGGCTCCTTAGACAGCACCTTCCAAACCCGCGACCTTTACCATCTAGAAGGACAAGGGCAGTTAATACATGGGAACACCACCACCTGCAAGTTCTCCTCCAAGTCACACACTATCCTGACTTGGATCTATATCGCCATTCCTTCACTGTCGCTGGGTCAAAATCCTGGAACTCCCTTCCTAACAGCACTGTGGGTATACCTACCCAAATGGACTGCAGCAGTTCAAGAAGGCAGCTCACCACCACCTTCTCAAGGGCAATTAGGGATGGGCAATAAATGCTGGCCTGGTCAGTGATGCCCACATCCCATGAATGAATAAAAAAAAAATTACCTGAGCCACAAGCAAATTGGCATAGGGTAAATGAGATTCGACAGTTAAATGCATGGCTCAAAGATTGGTGTAGGAGAAATGGGATTCAATTCATGGGGCATTGGCACCAGTACTGGGGAAAGTGGGAGCTGTACTGTTGGGACGGTCTGCACCTGAACCAGGCTGGGACCAGTGTTCTGGCGAGTCATATAACTAGGGCAGTAGAGAGGGCTTTAAACTAAATCGTGGGGGTGAGGGATCAAGTGAGGGAAGATGCGATCGTTCAGGGCAAGATAGCAATAAGGATAATGATAATCAGAGTGTGACAGGAAGGGACAATGTATACAAACTCAAGAGTGAGCCAGCAGATAAGACTGGAGGTTATGAACTAACAGAGTTGGGGTAGGGTTCGGGAGAGGTCAGAGGAAGGCCATGGCATCGAAACCGTATCAGCATTGTGGGTAAAGACAAGCAGAATGGGAGAGAAGGGACAGAGAATTTAGCAGAAATTGCACATCAGCAAATAAGGTCATTGAAGAAAATAGAAACAAAAAAATGAAATTAAAGTTTCTATATCTGAATGTGTGAAGTATTTGCAATAAGATAGATGAACTAGTGGCACAAATAGAGGTACATGAATTAGATCTACTCCCCATCGCAGAGACATGGTTACGTGGTGATCAAGGTTGGGAAATAAATCTTCTAGGGTACACATTATTTTGGAAAGACAGACAGAATAGCAAAGGAGGAGGGGTAGCACTGATGGTAAAGGATGACATAAGGGCATTAGTGAGACAGAAGCTGGCCTCAGGAGATCATGAACTAGAATCAGTATGGGTGGAAATAAAGAATAGCAGGAATCAGAAAACACTGGTGGGAGTAGTTTATAGGCCCCTTAACAGTAGTTATACCATTGGACAGAGCATTAAACAAGAAATTATTGGAGCTTGGAAAAAAAGCTATGTAATAATTGTGGGGGATTTTAACCTGCATATATACTGGAACAATGAAATTGGCAAGAATGTTCTAGAAGATGAGTTTGTGGAATGTTTTTGGGACAGTTTCTTGGAGCAATACGTTGTGGAGCCAACTAGGGATAAAGCTATCTTAGATCTAGTATTGTGTAATGAAGTAGGGTTAATAAGCAATGCCATAGTAAAAGATCCACTGGGAAACAGTGATCATAATATCATTGAATTCCATGTTAAGTTTGAAAGTGACATGCTCCAATCACAAACAAGGATCTTAAACTTAAACAAAGTCAATTACATAAGCAATGAGGGGAGAACTGGCTCAGGTAAATTGGGTAAATAGACTAAAAGGTATGGCAGTAAATGAACAGTGGGAAACCTTTAAAGAAAAAATTCAAAATGTTCAACAAAAATACGTTCCTTTGAAAAACAAAAACTCAGCCAGCAAACCCATCTGTGGCTCGCTCAGGAAGTTAAGAAGAATATTAGATTAAAAGTAAAGGCTTACAATGTTGCAAAAAAGAGTAGCAAGTCTGAGGATTGGGAGTGTTTTAAAAACCAGCGAAGGGCCACCAAAAGGTTGATAAAAAAGGAAAAAAAATACAATATGAGAGTCAACTAGCCAGTAACATAAAAACCGATTGTAAGAGCACTTATAGGTATATCAAAAGAAAGAGAGTAGCTCAACTAAACATTGGTCCCTTAGAAGCAGAGACAGGAAAAATTATCATGGGGAATGAGGAAATGGCAGAGGCATTGAACAAATACTTTGTGTCTGTCTTCACAGTGGAAGACACAAGTTCCATACCAGAAATAGGCAATAACCTAGGGGCTAAAAAGAGTGAGGATATTAAGGAAATTCATATCAGCAGAGAAAAAAAATTGGAGAAACTTAAGAGACTAAAATCTGACAAATCTCCAGGACCTGATGGCCTGAATCCTAGGTTCTAAAAGAGATAGCTGCAGAGATAGTGGATGCGCTAGCTACTATTTTCCAAAATTACTTAGATTCGGGAATGGTCCCATCAGATTGGAAGTTGGCAAATGTTACACTGCTTTTCAAAAAAGGAGGGAGAGAAAACAGGCCAGTTAGCCTCACATCAGTCATTAGGAAAATGCTGGAATCTACTTTTAAGGAAGTCTGAACAATGCACTTAGAAAATCACAGTATGATTAGAACAAGTCAACATGGTTTTACTAAAGGAAAATCCTGTTTGACAAATTTATTCGAGTTTTTGAGGATGTAACTAATAGGGTAGCTAAAGGGGAACCAGTAGATGAAGTATACTTGGATTTCAAAAAGGCATTCAATAAGGTGCCACATAAGGCAAGATAAGGACTCATAGAGTTGGGGGTAATATATTAGAATGGATAGATGATTGGTTAACAGACAGGAAGAAACTAGTGGGCATAAACAGGGCGTTTTCAAGTTGGCAGGCAGTAAATAGTGGAGTGCTGCAAGGATCAGTGCTGGGGCCTCAGCTATGTACAATCTATATTAATGACTTAGATGAAGAGGCAGAGAGTAATGTATCTAAGTTTGCTGATGATACAAAGGTAGGTGGAAAGGTAAGCTGTGGGGAGGACGTGGAGAGACTGCAAAGACAGGTTAAGTAAGTGGGCAACAAGATGTCAGATGAAGTATAATGTAGGGGAGTGTGAAGTCATAAGGATAGAAAAGCAGAATATTTTTTAAAAGGTGTGCAACTTGTAGGTGTTAATGTTCAAAGAGACGTGGGTGTGCTTGTACAAGGAACACAGAAAGTTAACATGTAGGTACAACAAGTAATTAGGAAGGCATACAGCATGTTGGCCTTTATTGCAAGGGGATTGGAGTACAGGAATAAGGAAATATTGCTACAATTGTACAGGGTTTTAGTGAGACCACATCTGGAATACTGTGTGCAGTTTAGGTCTCCACATTTGAGAAGGGATATACTTGCATTGGAGGCAATGCAGCGAAGGTTCACTAGATTGATCCCTGGGATGAGGGATTGTCCTGTAATGAGAGACTAAGTAAATTGGACCTGTATTCTCTGGAGATTAAAAGAATGGAAGATGATCTCATTGAAACATATATGATCCTAAAGGGGCTGAATAGGGTAGACACTGAGAGATTATTTTCGCTGGTCGGAGAATCTCAAACATGGGGGCACTGTCTCAGGATAAGGGGTCAATCATTTAGGACTGAGATGAGGAGAAATTACTTCACTTCAAAGGGTTGTCAATATTTGGAATTCTCTACCCCAGAGGTTGTGGATGCTCCATCATTGAATACATTTAAGGCTGGGTTAGACAGATTTTTGGTCTCTCAGGGAATCAAGGGGTATGGCGAGTGGGCAGGAAAGTGGAGTTGAATCCTAAGATCAGCCATGACCGTTTTGAAAGGCGGAGTAGGCTCGATGGGCCATATGGTCTACCCCTGCACCTATTTCTTGTGTTGTGTTCTTGTGAATACACACTTCATGTCTGCAGCCTGTGATTATTTTTAAACCTATGCAAATTCACTTTGTTTCAAAATGCAACACATAAACATAATTCATTCCCAAATCCTTCCTGTGAAGAAAGAAAGATCAAATATCCTGGTGTAGCATCAGCAAAGAAGTAAAGGAGACACTGAAATTATTTCTATTCTACTTAGTCTTACATTCTCACTAAGATGTAGGCTGGGCATTAGGTTATCACTCTACATTTCTATCTCCTTTTAAAGAAGCAAATTACATGCAGTACAGTGCAAACCAGCACAATAGGGTCTGCCCACCTTTTTCTACCACATTCCTAAGCTGTGGGAGCTTTCCCCTCTATCACATTTCCCATGTTTCCTTCCTCCTCTGCTATTTTTCTGTAAACATTTATATCTCCTCTGGACCCATCTTTTGTTTCTTCACTTATCCTATTACCACCCCTCTTTGCAATGCCCCACCAGTCCTTTTGCCACTTCAGCATTCACTCCCTTCACCACTGATGCACAGTGGCAGCAGTGTGTACCATCTTCAAGATACACTGCAGTAACTCACCAAGGCATCTTAGACAGCATCTTCCAAACCCGCAGCCTCTACCATCTAGAAGGACAAGGGCAGCTGATGCAGGGGAACACCACACCTGCAAGTTCCCTTCCAAGCCACACACCATCCTGACTTGGAACTATATTGGCATTCCTTCACTGTCGCTGGGTCAAAATCCTAGAACTCCCTTCCTAACTCCCTACCTACACCCCAAGGACTTCAGCGGTTTAAGAAGGCAGCTCACCACCACCTTCCCAAGAGAAATTAGGGATGGGCAATAAATGCTGGCCTAATCAGCGACGCCCACATCCCATGTACGAATAAAAAAAATGTAATCATCCCTGCCCTCCACCCTATCACAGACTTTTCTCATTTTTCTTTCCTTTCCCCCCACCGTCCTGCCTCACCATTTTCCTGGCTCGGTATGTGCTATAAAGCTGTTAATCTCTAACATCTTCCAGTTCTGATAAAAGGTCATTGACTGAAATGTCGGACAGAAGTTTCCTGACCATGGGAAAGCTTCCCAGCGGCAGGATTGAATGTGCATTGACTCCCCTCTAAACGGAGGTGGGAAGCTAATCTAAATAATTAAGGCCCCTATGAGGGGTGATTTCCCCGGGCTGCCAGCATTTTGCCAGTGGGGGAGTGCCCCCCCCAACCCCCCGTCGGGTGGGGCAGCCGCCAGCTTCATGAAAGTGGCCTCTGTGCTGCCGTCTGTGTGGGCGGGGGTGGGGGATTGGAGCTGGAGTCTCCACACCCCAAAGAGAGACTGCAGGCAGGGAAGGCAGCCCCCACGGCCCCAGTGGGCTATCTGGTGGGGCTGTCTGCTTGACCCCTCTGATTTTTAATTTTAGACTTACCTCTGCAAGGGTACCTCCATGTTGAGGTACCCTTCAATCCCAGAGCTGCCTCAGCAGCGGCCACCTCTCCTGGTATCATCAGGTTAAATTATTGTACTGTATAATAATTTTTAATGCTATTTTATGATAAAGTGTTCAGTAGTATAGGAACTTATCTTTGTGTTCTGGGGCAGTTAAGACAGCATTACAGCAATTTTAATAATCCATATTCCAGAATCACATCATACATTCACGCATTTCAAGTTAGGACAATTGTTTGATTCCTTATGGAATCAATGAAAGCATTAGGTTGGGAATGACATTTCTTGGCAGTGGTTAGCTTGAGCGAGTGACTGTTTTTCACATACTGTTGAACAGGAATTATAGAAAACTGACATGGGTTGCCAAAATCCATTACTTTAATTGAGAATAATTTAAAAATTTATCGTTGAAGTACATTACTTAATCTGGCTAACTCAGCATGCTGGGATATTTATACATTGATAATAGAATAAAGAGCCTTTTCTATGATTTCCACAGGAGAGTTCCTGATTTTAGTTGGGTTATTTGGTGCAGCACTTAGTGAAAACAAAGTGATTATCCTAAGGGGCTAAGAGAAAGCTAAGGTTTAGTCAACTTGCTCTAGCTCATGCCAATAACAACCAGGATCTATTGATTCAGAATAAAGCCCAGCACCAATTGGAAATAAAATATAAAGACTTTGGCTGCAAAATTCGGATGCATAGTGCCCATATATTTGGTGCTACAGCCGCCGTTTCAGAATCAAAATGGCATCCACACTTCTGGTGTGGGCCGTGCCAGATGCCATTTTGGGTGGGTTAATAGAAGGGGCACTGGGAGTAACAGCCGGAAGTAAGCAGAATAGGCAGATCATGACATCAGCTAACATCTAACACTAATTTGGTGCCAGGAGTATCATTTTCAACCACAATGCTCCAGTTAACACCTTCTCCTCACCTCGCACAGCTGAACATGCGTATAGCAGCAGGAATCCCCCACCAGCACTATTTAAAGGGATCATCAACCACTCTCAGCTTAGTTGCTGATTGATTTCTATTGGTTTCTGCTGAATCAATAGAAGGGTTTCGTGGTTTGTCCTGTTATTTAAAGTTAGTGAAGTCTACAGGGAGTGGTGTGGCACATGGCAAAGGCCTTGGTTCTTAATTCAAGGAATCTGCTCAGACCACCTGCTCCCAGTCATGCAGTAGTTTCCATCCTCCTTGGCTTGCAATATGATAGGAAGAATGAACAGAGGTGATGCAGTGGACAACAAGCTGCTCAAAGAAGGAGGAGGAGCAGAAGTCTCTCAGCAGGAGGCCATATTCACCCCGGGTCTCCAGGGAGCAATTCTCCTACCTCAAACTCAACGAAGAACAGTGCCTCTGTTTCACTAAGAAGATGCTCACTGAAATCTGCCACCTCTTGCAAGCAGATCTGCAACCTCAGAGCAGAAGGAGGACAGCATGGCCGGTGGCTTGAAAGGTGACCATGGCCATAAAAGTCTTCCATCGGGCTCCTTCCAGGCTCCTTCCAGGCTGAAGCTGGGGAAATGTCTAACAACTCCCACTTACATGCTGGAAATAATGGTCTCCAAGCATTGTGCAAAGTCATGTGCAAGGTTGGTACAAAGTCCTTCATGTTCCTTGACAGTGACAGCAGATTTTCTGGCAGGCTCGCCAATGCACCGAGCATTTCTGTGTGCATACCCATCATTTGTGTGTATAACATCCCATCAAAGTCCTTATCTGAGTCCTCTGAAGCAGAACTTATGTGCGACCTCATCCTCCAGCGAGCTGGCACTTGTGTTGCCCTTTCTCCCTTTACTGGCTGTAGACCACTCATTCCTGGTGTCTCACCACGTGCAGATCCCATCACTAAGCTACCCTATAAAGTACACAGCATGTCAGTATCTGTGTCAGTGGTTGTGAGTTTCAGAGTGAGTGACAGTGTTTCCTCATCAGCAATCTCCTCTTCCTCATCCACTTCTTGCACCTGCACCACTGCCTGTCTGGATTGCAGTTCTTGTGTTTCTGAAAGGAGAAAGGCACAAGGCTAGAGCTATGGTGAGGGGAAGGGGTAAAAGTAAGAGGTGCATTCTTAAACCATCAGCAGTTTGTAAATCAGAAGAGATTGTGGGAGAAGGAAGTAGGGTGTGAGAAGGAGGATTCAGTATGATCATGCCATCATCTTCAATGGTTGCAGCCCTGTTGCTGGCCACGGCCTCAGTTATGGTTGCTCCGATGATGGCGAGCATTATCTCCTCCATCGGAGTGAGTACATGAAGTCATGCCTCTCCCCACTGGTTAGGTGCCACTGCCATTGTTTGTGCACCACCTTGTCCTGTAAGAGAGGAGAAATGCATCGATGAGTGTGGTGCGATGTGTTTGGGCAATGTGTCGGTTGAGTAGCTGGCGGTGTGTGCAAGCTGTGAGTTGTGGGTGTGAGGCTTGCACCAATTCTAAGTGAGTGAGGGTGAAATCCAAATGCGGGCCCAAAGCAATTTCCACCCACTGGTAGTATAATAAAATGGAATATTTCTGCTCTTGGTGAATGTTTTTATCAGTGAAGTGTACAAAACACTTCCTATTCCCCAAATAAGTGAAACTCATTTTCTTTGCTTTTTCCTCTTTCCTTCTCTTTTTTTCTATTTAAGGGTTAATTATGACCATGGGCATTTTCTACTGTGTTATTTCCCTGGAATAAGCTTTGTAGGCCAATTCAAACTCGATACCTAAGTCACAGTTAAAACCTCTTCTGGAGCATATTTAATGGTGTGCCTTATGTAACCTGATTTTCTCTTGACCTGCTTATCTATCTAAATCATTTGGGAGTTTTCTTCTATTTCAGTACATTTTACTCAGGTGCAGCCTTTTCATTTCTTCTATCTATTCCATCAAATAAACAAAATAAAGAAAAAAAGGAAAGAACCAGGGACAGAAGCAACAGCAAAGCTAATACACACATAGGAATTACAGAAAAGGTCAGAATATAGCACAGCCAGATGCAAATTCAGCTTCTCTCCACTCTGCCTAAACAACATGCATCGGCTCAGTAAAGAGCCCTCGACTGCACCAGTCCCATTTTGAATAATACTGCCATTACAAAATGGACTGGGTCAGCCAAAGCTCATTTCACATAGGATCCTTACAGGTTGCAAACAAAGACTACTTTCATCTCATTGGTCCGGGCTTAATTTGAACTCAGGTCCCAAAGGTGAAAGACCAGTGATTAATCAACAGCTTCATCCTATTCCCAGCATCTGTTATTTTGATGAAGATATGAACCTACTTATCTTTACTAAAACAGAGGGGAAATCCCCTACAAACATGTTGATAGGTTTGTTACTAATATCACACAGCACAATTTAAGTTTCTTAGAAACTTGGAAAAAACATCCAGCAATGAAAAAGAAACTACCAAGATTATGATTTATAAATACAAGATCAATGAGATGATGGGTATGACCATAAAGAGTAACTGAAAGAACTGTGTAGCTCATACATGAAGATATTTTACCAAATCATATTCTGTGATGTGATATATATTCAGATGTGACTGATATGTTACATTTTATGGTAGATTTGGATAGATATTCATGGTTCACTTTTTCTCAGACATAACTTCAAAGGCTTTCAGCTGTGTTGGTGAGCAATCTGAATACATTCTTCAATAATTCAGTGCATTTACTGTAACACATTGCAGGACAAGATGAGACTCACCAGCAGAGACACCATTTAAAGAGAGTAAATCATTTCTTTGTGTAATAATTGACAACTCCAGTACATTGCCATCAACTTTTTATGTTGTTAGTCCATCTTTCAATTAAAAAAAGCATATTTCAGCTGCCAAGCAGCCTTCAAAAAAATTGAAAATAAATAATGTAACATCCTCAGGATTTCTCATTACATGCTCATCATGTTCATTTGGAAAGCCATTGTTTAATAAAATATTTAATTTTCAAGCTTGGAATTTCCAGCATTCAACCCCTTTAACTGGTGCTCCTTTTAGTATACAAGTTCTCAGAAAGAACAGGGACAGTTTAAAGCAACATCGATTCTAATGCCTATTACATTGCTGTAAACCAAACAACCTTTAAAATGTTAACTGCAGACAGCCGAGTAGGCCAACAAACCCTTCTTTTGTTAGTTTTGTTATTAAGTGGTGCAGCTGACTGAGAATTGACAGAAATCTGGAGCATTATGCTTGGCATTAAAGCTTATAACATTACATATGAGACAATTTGCCAGTACACCACCACCTGTCAACAGTTCCCATGCAATGTGAATTCCGTTGCTGCTAAGCACATTTTCAGACTGTTCTCATTTTTTTTCTGCATCCGCCTGCTCATCCCTCCAAAAGTAATTGGTTTCTCACTGCAATGCAGTTATACAGGTGCCAAGAATCCTCTAACATCTTGCCTAAGATGCCACTATTTTTGTGTGAGCCTAGTAATGAGTTTTAGCAGGATATTCAAGCACATTTGAAGTTTGCAAAGCGCAGTCCTATGATGTACGGGTACCAATGGGCAGAGCATGTGCCTCACACACTCTGTCTATTGATGTTTGACGTAGATTGATTTAACCAGTGGTCCTTAAAATCATATTTAAATCATTTTTGGGGGGTCAAGAGGATCATTAAAAGTTTCTGACCCCACAAAAATCTTCCCAGCCAGTGCTATTCCATCTGTTCTGCCCATCCCTGGATTGCCAACATCCACATTAAGTCTCCATTTGCAGCTCAGCTCCATGGAGCACCCGTTGGACTTCTTGCCCATCTTCTCCTCCAAGATAGAGGAGCCATATGTCAGCACTAGCTTCAGTAGTACAAATACAATGGTATAGTAAAAATTGGTTCAGTCTGTATGCTCCACTTTCCTATCACCTTCCTGCCTGTTCCATATAACTCAGTTGCTAGTTCCTTTCCCCCTGCTTTTCTTAGTGTTCACTATCAAGATATCTGGCATATATCGCCCTAATGACCCCCAAATAGAGTAGCATTTCTGCCTTTGCCCCACCCCAATCTACCTGAGCAGCCCTCTGGCTCAGGCCTAATCCTTCCACAAAACAGTATTCCATTTGTCCATTCGCCGACCTGTCTGCAAAATTACCCCTTCCCTGGTCCACCCCCTGTCATTGAACAGCAATTTTGCTGGTGGGCCCTTGCCATACAGCAATATTCAAACCTCACTTCCTTTGAGTAGAATTATGATCAATTATGCCCACCAACAGCATTCTGTCTCTAGCTCTGGCCCCTTCCCCATGTAAATCACTTTTCCAACTGCAGTATAAGGATGTAAAGGGTTAATGCTGAAGACAGTGAAAGCACCACCTCCCACTGTAAGGGTGATGATGTCATAGTACATGAGGTTAGGTTGGAGAGAAGAGAAAGTAGCATGAAGGATGCTAGCTTAGGAGGCTTGATGACAGTGCATATAGTATTATGTAAATAATAAACAGTTCTTAGTTGACCTTATCCTGAGTCTAAGACTTTCTCCAGAATGTTCCTGTTATGCTACTCAATACAACAACAGCACACAATATGGTGGCACCAGTTAAAACGACCAAAAAAATTTGAAGATCTCCCTACCTCGTGGAGAAGTGCCAGGAAAACAGCAGATCTAATCAGGGCACTGCAACAAATTCAGGACTTGTTTCATAGCCACAAAAGACATGGACAGTCGGCTAGAAAGTCCTGCAGCCTCTCAGACTGCACCACAGAAGCGTGGGGATCTGCGTCAGTAGGTACATCCAGGTCCAGCGATCGGGTCCAAGTTTTAGCACCAGGTGACGATCCAAAATCGGGTGAGAGGTTTTGTATAGGGCCAGTAATGGTTAACGGTACACTGGGTCAAAGCCAGTGTAGAGAAGTCAATCTCGGGTGAAGAGACGATTCGGGAGTCAGGTAGAGTCAGCAGCCATTGCTCAGCCAGACCATGGAGACAAAGCATGGTAAGGGTCAGAAATCACAGGAAATCCCCAAAAAAACGCGAAAATCTTCATTCAGGCCTGCAAGATGTTAAAACAAAAGGGAACATCCTAGAAAGCCTTACTAAAGCAAAGGAAGTACTATGGATTCAAAATTCAGAATGCCAGAATGTTTTCAAGATCTAGAAGGACCCAATCAGGTTCAAAATTGGTCTAAAATAAAAGCAAAATACTGCAGATGCTGGAAATCTGAAATGAAAACAAGAAATGCTGGAAATACTCAGCAGGTCTGGCAGCATCTGTGGAGAAAGAAGCAGAGTTAATGTTTCAGGTCAGTGACCTGATGAAGTTCTGATGAAGGGTCACTGACCTGAAAGGTTAACTCTGCTTCTCTCTCCACAGATGCTGCCAGACCTGCTGAGTTATTCCAGCATTTCTTGTTTTTATTTCAAAATTGGTCTATTTGGAGGAAGACATGAAGAAATGGGTGGTTCTTGGTTGGCACAGACTCGGTGAGCCGAAGGGCTTGTTTCAGTGCTGTATCTCTAAATAAAATAAATAAATAAATTCCTAAGGGTTAGGATTGCTTCCCAACTCCATACAAAGTCAGAAGTTGAACAGGTCAAGACCCTTTTATATTCAGTAAGTGTGATTGCATGTGACGTAATTGTGAGGCAAGGGGTAAAAGAAGCTTCTGATAAATTTGAAGATGTTCTTCAAGATTTTGATAAGTATTTTAATCTTTGCAGCAATAAAATCCTGGAAAGGGCCAAATTTAATAACTGAGTGCAGAAGATAGGCAAACCATTACTTCTGATGAAAGCTCACAGACATGAAACGTTAACTCTGCTTCTCTCTCTGCAGATGCTGCCAGACTTGCTGAGTATTTCTAGCACTTTCTGATTTTATTATGGGTTTATTTATGTTCGGCGGGAAGTCATACATGATCACCATTGATTACTTCTCAAAGTGGATAGAAGTCAGAAGATTGCATTCTATGATGACAGAAACGACCATCAGAACTGAAGATACCTTTGCGACACATGGTATCCCCAGAGAAATATTGTCAGACAACGAACCATAATTCACGAATGAATATTTTTCTCACTTTGCAACGAAGATGGGATTTCAACATCTCATGAGTTCACCAACGTACCCAAAGTCGAACAACGAGGTGGAAAGAGGCGTAAGAACCATTAAGTTATTGCTGAAATAGAATGTAGATCTTCCACTTTCACTTTTAATTTATAGATCTAACCATTGACGTGTGGATTATCACCAGCAGAACTATTGATGGGCAGGAAGATAAGAGCACAGCTTCCTATGTTACCGAAGAATTTGCTTCTCGGTTTGTACATCAAGACTACAGAAAAGACAGGGAGAACTCTTACAGAAGGCAACAAACCTGGAATTTAATAGAAGATTTCGAGCTAGAAACTTACCTGAACTAAAACATTGTCAAAGAATATGGATATGTGGCCTGGAAAGAGTAAGTACAGTAATCCATAGATACAAGAACTACCAGCGATTGTATGTTATACACATGACTGAATGAAACGTAAGAAGAACTAGGAGAACTATCATCCCTATTCCTCAAAAATAACAGCAAGTCATTCAATTGGAAGATACAGATGAAGAGGAACAAACCCAATCCGAACAGAAGGGTACAATCCATAGTAAAAAGCAACCAAGTCAGCGATCCAGACTTACAAGGCAGACTGCTGATCATCCCAGTCAGACTACAACCAGATCAGGGAGAGTTGTCAAACCTCCTAACCGACTAAATTTGTGAAGTCAGAGACTTGTGGGGGGAGAGACCTAATTGTGATAAGTCAAGTATGTACATATATTTGATAAAACGTTGGATAAAGCCTTTGGGAAGATGTAGTATAAAGATGTAAAGGGTTAATGCTGAAGACAGTGAGAGCAACCCCTGACTGCAAGAGTGCTGATGTAACAGTCACATGGTGATAGGTCTGGGAGAAGAACAGGTAGCCACAGGAAGGATGCTGACTTCAGAGGCTTGATGAAAGTCCATATAGTAGCATGTAAATAATAAACTGTTCTTAGTTGACCTTATCCTGAGTCTGACACTTTCTCTAGAACTTCCCTGTTATGCTACTAAATGCAACAACACCCACCCTCTCCTCCTCTTTGTTCCAATTTCCTGTTGCCCTGTTCCCTTCCCTCCTTCTGCCCCCCATCCTCTATCACCTTATTTTCTTTCCCTCTCTCCATTAACCCTTTTCTCTCCCTTACTCCCATTTTTGTCTTTCACTTCCCTACCCCTTTCCATGTCTTGGTCCAGTTATTTCCCTGCCTTCCAACCATGCTTGATCTGAATACAACACTTGGTTTTGACTCCACCTGTGTGAGACTAAAGGAGATCATCTCATCTATCAATAAACAATACAAAAATGGATAAGTACAGGAGTATAGATGAACTGTAAATTAGAAGGAGAAGAAAGTGGATATCATCTATTGGGAATATTGTGAGAAAGAATCAAGAATTGATAAATTAGCCTATATGTCAATCTCCCTCTGTACATGCTGAGCTTTTAGTAATTCATTCAGCAATCTAATTAATCTAGTATAGGAATTGAGGTGCTGGTTTCTCTCAGATGTGCTTTGTCAAATAATTACTCTGTTTGATTAATTACCCTCACATTGAACTTTGATGTTCATTGTGCACTCTTTTACTTTTCAAGCTTTTATTATTATAACTTGGTCAGTAAATTATGTTAGTTTAATTAAATTAATGTATCCTTTCAATTGTTTAATTTACTACCTGTTTATTATATGTCTTCTTTCATAAACTACAAAGAATGAATTTGCATGGATTTTTGCACTTGGTTTATAATGTTTCTAAATGATTTAGATAATTAACTGATGAGGTAAGGGTATCCTCATTATGACTGATGGCTCTAAGGGACCTAAGTAAAATGAGGTTGGGAAGGTTCAATCTAGTTTCTAGCAAGTACACAAAGCTACCCATAATTCAACTTAAGTAGCACTAAATTAGCAATTTCAAAGTTTGTAATAAAGCTGAATGCTTGAAAGAGGAATGGTACACTGTAATGATGCTTTCTATGATTGTAGTTAAGGCATTTTTGGGAGCAATTATTTCACTGCCTCTGAATTTTACTAAATCTGACCTGGGAGCACTTGATGGCAACATTGGGCATTGGACCCTGACGTCAGGACCAAATGGGGCTCCTGAGCCCACACTTGCTGGGACCCAGACTGGCAAAGCTATTTTCCCAGAGGCAGCCTCTTAATTGGCCACTTCTGTGCTTAAGGGAAACAAACGGACTTCCAATCAGAGGGCCAGCAGCTCCAGAGTCTTGGCAGCTCCACCAGGAGAGGTGGGCACTGCTGAGGGAGGTAGGACAACATGAGGGTGCCTCAAAATGGGGGTGTAAAAGTAAATAATTATTTTAGAAGGAGGAAGGCGACAGGCCGCATGGATCGGAGAGGAAACCCCTCCACTTGGATTGTTGGGGCCGTGAGAGTTACCTTTCCTGCCCATGGCCCCCTCTTTGGGGGATGGAGCCTCTGGCGCTGATGGCTCGTCCATCCCAGACTGCTGCAAAGAGGCCACCTCCATTAAGCTGGAGGCCTCTGCACAGTGGGAGCTGCTCTGCCCCCAGTCGGAAAATAACTTCTAAACGGGGCCTTAATTCAGTAAATTGGCTGCCCGCCTCCGTGGTGCAGGCAGCAGATCCGCATTTCTGCCTGCCCCTGGGAAACTTCCCCAACTGTGGGAATGCGTTGGGAAGCTGTCCCAGCATGGCTCCCCACTATTTTCCCGATCCTCCCACCTCCAAGCCGCAACCACGGGCCAGAAAAATTCTGCCCATTGAGTGCAAAAATTGATAGTCTTCATTCACCAGAGACTGGCATTTCTCACTGTAGCAAGTACAAAAATCTCACCCTTTTTTCATAAAAATGTAATAACCCTTTCTTTTCCACCTATCTTGAAGCTAATTTTAAGGCAGTTTCATAGTTCATTATAAAATGGTTGAAATTCAACTTATATATATGCTGTAGTTGGACAACATCTCTAAGTTTATCTGAACCACAGTCATGAAACTAGAGTGGTCATTTTGCAGTGCAGCTTGTATCATAGTAAATTAATGGTATATACTAGAAGCATCCTCCTCCAAATCATTTATGAAGAGTGTTAACAGCATTCAATACTCATGAACTACAGGTTCCAAACAACAATATTGCAGACACTGCACCTCCTTGCATATTCACACTAAAATGCTATGCAAAAGACATCGGTATTCTTTCTTAGTACAGCCTGAATAGTTTACTTAAAATTGCTGTCCCCTTGCCTCCATCACAGAAACAGGCACACATATTGCGCTATTACTAGTGTAATATTCTCCATATCCTGCATGTGTTGAAATAAATTTGTTTTGAATAAAAGGAGCAGCAGCTCATAAGATGATAACTTCCTCGAATGAAAATAAGCAATCGACATCAAGTAGTTATGCAACTATGAACCTGATAATTTTCTGTCTCTTCATCTACAAAAATATTCTTTTTTGATAATTATCAGGATAGCAGAGCACTTAGTCTCTAAGTTATGAAGCAAATTGCTTCCATAACATGTGTTTGAGAATACATTCAAGACCAGCAGGACAATGATTAGGCCAGAATCAAAAGACTGAAGAACACAAACAGGCACACAGGGCAAGAGAAGAGCATTTTCAATATAATCACTTGGGGCTTGGTGAGTCAATGGAGCTCACCAACAACAGCTTGCATTTACATAGCACCTTTATAGAAAAACATTTAAAGGATCTCACAAAGGCATTAGGAAAAATGTTGCCAAGCCAAAGGAGAAAAGATTGGGAGGAATGACCAAATACTTTATCAAAGAGACAGGTTTTAAAGGGGCTGCTAAAGGAGCGGAGCGAGATGGAGAGGCAAAGGAACTCAAGAGGGAATTCCAGTGTACGGAGCTATGTCGCTAAAAATACGGCCACCAATGGTGAGATGAAAAGAGTTGCAGATTCACAAGAGACCAGCAAAAAAGGAATGGAGTTTGCATGAGTGAGAAGATTGTAAGGTAGAAAATGTTGCTGAAATATGAAAGGACGAGGCCACAGATGAGAACATTAACACATTATGCATGAAGTTAATGGAATGGATAATCATTTGGAATATGTAGCATAGAGTCATAGGGTCCATGACGGCTCTCCACGGATCTATCTAGTCAGTCCCATTCCCCCGCTCGATCCCCATAGCCCTGTAAGTCTATTTCCTTCAAGTGACTATCCAATTTTCTTTTGAAATCATTGATTGTCTCCACTTCCACCACCCTTGTGGGCAGTGAGTTCCAGGTCATTACCACTTGTTGCGTAAATAAGTTCTTCCTCACATTTCCCCTGCAGCTCTTGCCCAAAACCTCAATCTGTGTCCCCTAGTCCATGTATGATGAGTTAATGGGAATAGTTTTTCCTTGTCTAACTTATCTATGACTGTTATAATTTTATACACTTCTATTAAATCTCTCCTCATGCTCCTTAGTTCTAAGGAGAACAAGCCCAACTTTTCAAACCTAACCTTGTGATTAAAATCCTCCATCCCTGGAACCATTCTGGTAAATCTCCTCTACACCCTCTCAAGGACCCTCACATCCTTCCCGAAGTGCGATGACCAGAATTGGACGCAATACGCCAGTTGGGGTCTAACCCGAGCTTTATAAAAGTTCAGCATAACTTCTCTGCTTCTGTATTCAATGCCTCTACTTATGAAGCCCAAGATCCCATATGCTTTACTAACCACTCTCTCAATATGTCCTGCCACCTTCAAAGATCGATGCACGTGCACCTTCAGGTCCCTCTGTTCTTGTACACTCTTTAGAACTGTGACTTTAAGTATATAATGCCTCTCCCTATTCCTTCTGCTAAAATGCATCACCTCACACTTGTCGGTATTAAATTTCATCTGTCACCTGTCTGCCCATTCTGCTAGTCTATCTATGTCCCAGGGACAGGCAGCCAACCCATAACCGCCAGCTTTCTGCCTATGTTCAAAACGAAATTTGCCCCTCACAGCAATCCTGCAGCAGAAATTTGCTCAAATGAATGGCATGGTCAAGAGTATCAAACACTAAAGAGATCAAAAGGAGGATGAATATGGATAACAGGTCATAGAGGATACTATTCATGATTTGGCTAAGGTGGCTTTGTTGCCATGAGCCAGACTTTTGTGTGTTCATTTGTACATTGCTGCAGCTCAGCTGCTGCCAGGGCAATATGGTCCACTGGTACCATGGTGGGTATTGGTTGAGGGTATGGTGAAGGAGCAGATGTGCTGACATTCTGAGAAAGGACAGCACGTATTTCTCCCATTGCACTGCTGTCCCTACTGTAGGGCTGGGGCTCATCACTTCCACTGATCTGCAAGAAAAAAGACCGGAGAAGATAAATGAATGCTTCCTTGAAAGCCCTTATCTATTTGGTCCACCAATCTGTCCATGGTGCAGTCCAGAGCCTGCATGGCAGCCACTTGAGATTCCATTGAATTAGTACTCCTATAGTAAGAACCTGGTGCCAACATCCCTGGAGGCTGCTATACTCTTCAAGGTAGAGTGGCGCAGTGGTTAGCACCGCAGCCTCACAGTTCCAGCAGCCTTGGTTTGGTTCTGGGTACCACCTGTGCGGAGTTTGCAAGTTCTCCCTGTGACCGTGTGGATTTCTGTGGGGTGCTCCGGTCTCCGCGCACAGCCAAAGACTTGCAGGTTGATAGGTTAAATTGGCCATTGTAAGTTGCCCGTAGTGTAGGTAGGAGAATGGTGGGGATGTGGTAGGGAATATGGGATTAATGTAGGATTAGTATAAATGGGTGGTTGTTGGTTGGCACAGACTTGGTAGGTTGAAGGGCCTGTTTCAGTGCTGTATGACTACAGAGTGCTGATGTTCTGTGAGATGAACACTATACAAACTGAAAGTGGGCTCTTCCACACTTTGAGCCATCATGCTAAAAGTCCTTTAATAGCCTAGTGTAACTTTTTGTGAGAGGCAAACAGTTTTCTTTTCATTTCAGGGTCCCTGAAGTCCTCATCTCTGTCCTGCTCAGCAGAGCAGGGATATGACCTTGTCCTCCAGTGAACTGTCTCTTGGACGGTTCCTGCCATCAGCACCTGCTGTTAGTATGTGCTGGGTGTTTCACCATGTGTAGATCTCCCAGACTTACTGTGTAACCCAAATAGAGTGCCAATGTCTATGCTGGTGCTTTGAAGGGATAGAGCAGTTGATGGGTACATCCTCAGGGAGAGTTGTTTTTGCCTGCTGTTTTCTGTAGAATAAGGACCTGAAAGCATTAATGTTGGAGATAGTGAGAGCAACCTTTCTCACTGAAGTGATGATGATGTAACAGTCACATGATAATTGGCTTTGGAAGACGATAGTAGCAGCGTGAAGGCTGCTGGTTAGAGATGCTTGAGGAGAGTGTAAATAGAGATGTGTAAATAGTAAAAGAGCTATTAGTTGACCTTTTCTAGACTCTGAGACTTTATCAAGAATGCCCTAACTACGCTACTACAACAACAATACATAACATTGTCCTGCCAGAATTTGCTGTTCAGGATGTTGGAAATGGGACCACTAAGCTGATGTTTGATTGTTCTGGACTCATTCAGCTGGGGGCTTCCTATTTCTGTGAGAAACAGGACCCTCCATGTTCTATTATTTCAAGTGAGTTGATTGGCCTATCTAATAGCACTGTCCAATGTGGATGTCAAAACATAAATTTGCAACGATTTTTGTTTGGCTTTACAGATTTTTTTTTCTCTTTTCATGAACAGTAATAAATGTGATTTAAGCTTCTTTTACTTTCTATAACTTCAAGATAGAAGTATTAGAAAGGCAGTCAGCAGCACAACCATTTAAAGAAACTGTTCCTATGTCTGTTCTTTTTAATCACAGTTCCCTTTATATTTCACAACTCATTGCCTAGAGCCTTACTACCTTAGATTTAAAAGAGACGTCTTTCACAGGAGCAAGAAGCCTCCAGCTGAATGAGGGCAGAACAGTCAATGCTCAGCTCAGCAAATTCCAAAATAGCAATTATTGATGGGACAAGTTTAAAATGTGCATGAGGGAAATCTTGAACAGAAATAAAATCTAAGTGGCAGAAAATGGTGAACAGTGAAACAGAAAAATGTCAATGAGCAAAACCTTTATGGGAGCAAATTAACAACCTGAAATAGAGCTCAGATGCTACCATTTTAATCTTTGAATTCTCTCCAGCTATTTTTCTGTCATTCATGATTTGTCACTTCCTGACAGTTTATTTTACATTTATTACTACTTGCTGAATGAACCACTTTGTTGGTCACCTCAATACAAGCTATTCCTGGACTAGCTGCTGGATTTGAACCACCATACCAAAGTCTTCTGGCATTAACAAATATTTCAGATTTAACTCTCCTTTATGAGACAAAAGCTTGTCTTAACCCATTTTAGAACAGTGTACATTTTGAATAATGTATTATCTTTAAATATAAGGATCAGTTTTACGAAATCATGCTCCCAGTGCATAGATTTGCATGCTGAGGGCTTATACCGCATTCAGGCATGCCCAATATAATTTTCTGTTCATTAGCTTTGATGAAAACTTTGCTTCCTCTGCCATTTTGGGACTGAACATTTTTGTTATACGTTTCCTGCCAATTCTCAGATTAATTTTAAAATTACGAGGGCTGTGCATCAACATTCCCAAAAGTGCTCATGGCGGATGAGCCTTACGTTGGGAGTAAAATTTGTAAGCTTGCCCTTACACTACTAAAGAAAGAGCTACTTGCGTTTTTAAAAAAAGCCAAATTGAAATGTCCATGTTACTGTATTGTAGATTATGGCCACGGAAATTTGTGTTGCATGTTGCATACACCAACCACAACACCTACCTCCTCCCTGCCACTCCACCCTCATCCATATAATTTTGGTTGGACAAGACTTACATACTACTGACTCTGCCAGAATTCACAGGGTCAGCTTTTGTAATGTACCTTGGAGGGACAGGAGCACAACTCTTGTGCAGCATGGAGTGAAAGGAAACTTGCAGGGCTATGAGGAAATAACAGAGGTGTGGGACTAGTTGGATAGCTCTACCAAAAAGCTAGCATAGGCACAATGGACCAAATGGCCCCCTTCTATGCTGTATCATTTATGATTCTATGATTCTAATATAAATTAGGCTATTTGTAGCTCTATCACTTGAAAGAATGAGCCCGTTTTGTGCTTTCAGTCAGTACCAGAGTGTTATTCCCAATGAACTTAGATCAGCCAAATCATCAATACATGGTGCCCTGATGCTTGGTTAATATTTTATGTCACAGTTGCTATACCCGATACATGATGGGCTTTTTTTACATTGCCTTTTGAACAAAGCCTTTCATATTATTTTTTAATTGCTTTAGCAGCTGCTTGCTTCATAGAGCACCCCTTTACAACTAGGAGCAGCCATCTGTCGAGTTAATAGGACCTTAAAGCTCACTGATTGATTCTGTAGGGAAACAGCAGAATAAATACCAAGACATCTACTTTGCCAAGATCTCAACGGAGTTTGAAACTGTTTGCTTTCCTCTTTTTTGTCAATGCTTTATTTTAAATAAAATAATCACGACAGCAACACTGGAGCTGTAATTATAAAAATACACCAGCTACTATTGATTTTTCCCCACTAAAACATTAAACATTACATAAACATAAATATAAGACATTACAATCTCTTTTGAAAATTAATAGAAGGTCACATAATGTTACAAGGAGATGGAATTTCTTTTTGATTTGTTTGAGCTTATTGGACAAAATTATATGATGTTGACGAGATCGACTTACGCCTTTATTTACAATTATATCAATAGCTTTACATATGTAAAAACACAGGATGTAAGAAAGTAATTACCAAGTCAATAAAAAACCTGTCAGGGAAAAAATAATATGAACATTATAACATCATGTTGTAACTCTAATTCGGTTAAAGCTACTAAAAATACGTGATGCCACCACACTAGCATGCATTTGCAATAAACACACACACAGATAGAGACAGTAAAGGAGAAAAAATAAAGGGGAAAGGTTTGAAGCAATGGCTGGAGTTCATTTACTGTCTTTTGAGTTCGATGTAAAGTCTTTGGATTGCAGTTAAATCTTGCCGTCTTGTTGGGGCCTAGTGTACTCTTTCAAACTTGTTTTGATGATTTGCTGTCTTCTGGAAATCCTGTTGCAGTCTTTTCTTTTCGTGAGAGAGGGAGAGAAAGGGAGAGACCTTCCTTCTCTTTTGTCTTCAAATTTCTGTCTGACCCAAACTGTTCTGTGAACACAATTCAAACTAAAACCTGGGCCAACAGGCCAGTCATGTGACTAGCTCTTTTTTCAGGACAACCTGCCCAGTGAGTTTTGTGGATTCTTTCAATCTTGGTAGACATCCTCAGTGGGGGGAATGGAATGCTGGCTTTTTACACATTCAATGTCTGGTGATCAAAATGCATTTGGTTAATTGAATCAGGGAGCAGTTCCATTGACTTCTCCAGGCAACTGTCTCTTAGAATGCAAATGTTTCCAGCCATTGTCCTTTTAGAATGCAGGTGCAGCCATGTTTTTAATCCAGTATGTGTTTAAAATTTATGTTCCATATGACAAAATTAATATGTCCCATTCTTGGCAGGTGTGGGTTCCAACACAGGGGAAAAACAAGTTCAGATAATTTCAGATTAATTTTACAGGATGCACAGCATATGAGCACAATGGGTAAATTTTCACCTTCAGCACCTCAAGATAGAGCTCAGCATACCTGAAGCACATATAAAAAGAATTGCCTGTGCACTGATGCATTTCAATTGCCAGAAATTCATGGGTAGCATGTTCTTGATATTCGAATATGAACACCGAGTGCACTGATCCTGTGAACAACTAAGGAAGAAGTTTAATACGAAAGCAAAATAATGAAGGTGCTGGAAGTCTGAAATAAATACAGAAAATTCTGGAAGTAGGCAGGTCAGGCAGCATCGGTGGAGAGAGAATCAAAGTTACTGTTTCAGGTTGATGACATTTCATTAGAAGTTAACTTTGCCTGACTTGCCTGACTTGCTGAATATTTCCAGCATTTCTATTTTTATATGAGGAAGAAGTTTGCTGTTTTCAGAAAGGTTGCTAAGGTAATAGTTTTCCGAATGTTACAATCTCTCTTTACAATATATGCTAAAAACACTTCTCTTTTAACCTTGTGTAGTATCTCTGAGAAATAATGTAATACACAGTTCATCTGATTTCCAAATATAGAAGCACGTCCATGTTTTTACAGGGCACTCTGTTGTTTCTGTACCAATATAGCAAGTTACAAGCATTAAGCAATCTACAATACAAGGCAAGTGCTCTAAGAAGGTAGCAGTGGGACATCTTCGTGAACTACTGTAGCCTTTGTGGTGATAATACCCCTTGCAATGGTGGTAAGAAGGAATTGTAGAATTTTAACTCAGCTGCGATGAAGGAACAGCAATATATACTCAAGTCAGAATGGTGTGCAACTTCTAATGGAACTTGACATGATAGTGATGCCATGATATTGCTGCTGTTGCCTTCCATGGTGATATTTGCAGGTGATAATTAATTATATGCAACCAGTGGCAGTTTAGGCAGATGGAGAGGGCCAGTGCATCGGACTGCCTATGAAAAAGAGCAATATAGATCCTGGTGAAAGAGGCAATAGAGGGTTTGTGAGATCAAAGACCTCCCCTAACTTCACGACTAGTACAACCAGGTCGGTATCTCATCTACCTGCAGGTTAAAAATGGAAGCGGTACAAAAGGGTCAAGTTACAAGTGGTTAAGTAAACAGCTCTTTTTAAACTTCCTATCCACCCAGTTTCCTTTGGGTGTTTAGGGTTGAAATTGACCGCAAAATTTAATGTTTGCTAAAATGGCAGTGTAGAGTAGCAAGATGCCAATCATCTGTGCAATAATAAAAATGAATAGTTAGGAAACAACATTTCAGAATCTTATACTATTAAATAATTTTATTTATCCTGAACATCTACTCAGATGCCTATGTTTCAATTCCCAGAAATTTGAACTTTGAGCTCTTGGTAAATTAAGAACATAAACAGCATAAGAAATAGGAGCAGCAGCAGGCCATTCGGTCCCTTGAGCCCCTCCACCATTCAATAAGATCATGGCTTGTGACCTTAACTCCACTTTCCTCCCTGCCCCCCATAACCCTTGTCTCCCTTGTCAATCAAAAATCTGTCTAATTCAGCCTTGAATACATTCAATAGCCCAGCCTCCACCACTCGTTGGGGAAGAGAATTCCAAACACTAACAACCCTCTAAATTGATACTAATTACTGCATAGTGAACAGTTTGTGTGAACTAGTGCATCTGTTCAAGAAAAAGAGTTGTCCTTCTGAAAACTATTTCATGTATCATTTGGAATTTTACAAGTAGCCTACTAGCCTGGTAATGATCTTCAGAAACAGTTCACAGACCAGACATATTACGAAAAATATATTTCCTCATAACTTTTGAGACAGTTGTGTTTAATGAGAAATGTGATAATCAAAACCTAAAGATCATATAATATACATATACATTAGGGAATTTTGCTTGTAATTTGTTTTGAAGAGAACAGATTGATATCATCATTATCAGCCCTGCATTGTGATCTGATATACCTGCAGACCTTACATTATAAAGTTGATAAAACTTCTTCTCCTTCTTCATGAGACACTGTTCTCAAATTTGAACAACATTGACCCATCTCTGCATCATAGAAGTAGGTTTCCATTATTATAAGAAAATTTGTAAATCAAAATTCACAATGAGAGCAGAATGAGAGCAGATATCCAAAACCTTTAAGTTTGTTTAGCCTATAATTTAACCTTAAACTGAAAAGTTTAGAGCATCACTGAGTGGTATAACGTGGTTTGTATGCCCCAAAATCAGTCAGTCTCAGCCACGGCATTGTGAGAAGAGCATGTATTTCCACAAATGTCAGGAAGCAAAATCGATGGATCTTGCCTGGGCTGTTACCCATGCAGCTCCGAGCAGCCAGCTTGAAGGAGTTTGCTAAATCAATGTGAGAAAGAATAAGGGCGATTTCCACTGTTTGCTCTTCATGGCAAATTCATAAACCTGTGTATAAATAATGCATTTACACATTTGCAATAAATAACATCAGAAATATTTTCTCCAAGAAAGCAAAATAAACACTGAAAAAATGTTCTAACCCCAAGGACGCAATTTTTTAATATGGTGGTTCCATATAATTTGAATTTGAAAGCAGTATTACTTGTTATAGTTATTCAAAGTTATCGTCGTGGAAACAAATGATTTGTAGTTGTCTCAGGCGGTGCTACCATATTTTGTCATTACAAGCTAATTTTAAAAAATGTAACTGAAGTGCTGTCCCAATTATTAGATATTTCCTTTTTTCTTTCATATTCTACCTTGCCAAGAGGCACTCCCCAAACAAATGTGTAGATGTACAACCTTGCCTCTGTCAGTATTTTTTCAAGTCCCAAAGCAAAAGAGCAGAACACGATGAGAAACATTTTTGCGTTAGAAATTTGCTTGCGGCACCCAGGCAGTACAGCACTCGTAATCAGACTCCACTCCCCTACTCTGTCACCGCTCCATCCACCTACCGGGACTTTCCTTCTGGCTGCTGTTCATTTACTTAATCTATTTCTAGCTTCTTTACTTGCTCTTTCTAATTACCTTCATTATTCATGTTCCCTTCCTTCTGAGTTTAAATGACTCTTCACACAAAGCATTAGTACAGATAGGGTGTTAATGGACTGAAAACTGAACAGCCACAAGCACAAACATGAAAGAAACAAATTAAAATAAAATAAACACAAAAAAGAAGAAGTAGCTAAAAATAAAAGGAACATGAGGGGCCCGTCAAGCTCTGAAATGACTGAACTCAATGTTCTGTCCGGCAGTCCGGGAGGCATCTTCCCCTCCCTTCCCCTGTCAGCATTCCGAAGGGATCATTTCCTCCACGATACCCTGGTCTACTCCTCCATTACCCCCACCACCTAGTCCACTTCCCATGGCACCTTCCCCTGCAATCGCAGGAGGTATAATCCCCCCCATTTACCTCCTCTCTCCTCACTATCCAAGGCCCCAAACACTGCTTTCAGGTGAAGCAGCGATATACTTTTACTTCTTTCAATGTAGTATACTGTATTCGCTGCTCACAATGTGGTCTCCTCTACACTGGGGAGACCAAACGCATACTGGGTGACCGGTTTGCAGAACACCTCCACTCAGTCTGAAAGCACGGCCCTGAGCTTCCGGTTGCTGGCCATTTCAACACTCCCCCCTGCTCTCATGCTCACATCTCTGTCCTGGGATTGCTGCAGTGTTCCAGTGAACATCAACACAAGCTCGAGGAACAACATCCCATTTACCGATTAGGTACGCTACAATAATAATAAAAACAAGAAATGCTGGAGTCACTCAGCAGGTCTGGCAGCATCTGTGGAAAGAGAAGCAGAGTTAACGTTTCGGGTCAGTGACCCTTCTTCGGAACTGATCACTACGCTACAGCCTGCCAGACTGAACATTGAGTTCAATAATTTCAGAGCATGACAACTTTTATTTTTAGTTATTTTTTCTTTTTTCTTTTTTGTGTTTATTTTATTTTATTTGTTCAGTTTGTTTCCACTGTGCCTACCCACTGTGTGTTTTTCATGTTTGTGCTTGTGGCTGTTCAGTTTTCAGTCCATTAACACCCTAGCAGTACTAACGCTTTGTATTTCAACACACCATTAACATATTGTTTGCCTTTGCTCCATGACCTTCTGGTCAGCTATTCTGTGACCTTGTCCTATCAACACCTCTTTTGTTACCTCTTGCCCCACCCCCGCTTTACTTGCTTAAAATCTTTTACATTTCTTATATCTGCCAGTTCTCAAGAAGGGCCACTGATCTGAAACGTTAACTCTGCTTCTCTCTCCACAGATGCTGCCAGACCTGCTGAGTATTTCCAGAGATTCTTGTTTTTATTTCAGATTGCCAGCATCCGCAGTATTTTGCTTTTATTTTAGCTTTTGAGCCAGTTGACTGTAGTGGATGTGTTGATGCAGCTGATAGGTGAAAGGAAATGATGTTGGGAGTTTTGAAAAGTCTTGAAAAGGGAGCAGGCTGATAGTTTGCCCTAATTATGATGGTGATTGTAGAATGACTTGAAGCATGCCAGGCTTTATTGAAGATAGAGATCTCAGAAGTGGTCAACCTCTTAAGATGAGAAAATCCTGGAAGTCTCTGTGGTATGGATGGGGGAGGATATATATAGAGTGAGAGTGTGTGGACCCAAGAAAAATGAGAAACCACAGGAAAGCAATGAAGGGAATTGTAGATAAAGTTTGAAATTGCAATAGGTGAGAGGTCATTCAACTCAAAAGCAGATTGAAGAGAAGGGAAACAGATTTTGAATAGGATGTTAGCAGGAAATGATATGCTCTGTTGCATACATAACAGAAATATGAAGGATTTGGAGAATAGAGAAAACAAACCATTAATGTAATAGCTTAAAATAATGGAGATACATACAGCTATCAAATCAACTACAGAAACATTTATTATAGAACAGGAAGCAATTAATGGATTTTAAGCAGATCTATAGAGACTTGTAGGATTCAGAATATCACCTCACTAGGAGATCATTTAACAGCAGCCTTGACAAACGGCACTTCCAAATTCAATGGAGGCTGTTTGATACCTACTATACCTGCAAGATAGTAACAGCATTTACCATCTAATTTTATTACTTAAGTCTTGCATTCCTTCTTTTGAACAGTAATAATTGCATTGTTATGCGGGCAGCCATAAAGACGGGGCTAAAATGTGGCGAGTCGAAGAGACTTAGTAGTTGGCAGGAAAAAAGACAGAGGCGCAAGGGGAGAGCCAACTGTGCAACAGCCCCGACAAGCAAATTTCTCTGCAGCACCTGTGGAAGAGCCTGTCACTCTAGAATTGACCTTTATAGCCACTCCAGGCGCTGCTTCACAAACCACTGACCACCTCCAGGCGCGTATCCATTGTCTCTCGAGATAAGGAGGCCAAAGAAGAAGAAGATATGCCTCATGTGCCATTTTTATATCTTATTTTCATTTGTTGTTTGTAACTTTTGGTTATGCTTTATGATAGTGTGTAGTCATTGATCTATGGTGGCTGAACAAGTCAAATTCTGTTTTTATTACACATTACTCATGGATTTTTACCAGTGCTTTGAGTTTCAAAGTCTGCAACACTGTTCATTATTCTAGTAAACCTGTAAATGAGTAGTTTATATTTAATATATATATATATATGTAATATATATGGAGTTATGCTGTACATCAGTCATGATTTCATTAAATGGCAGCAGAATAAGCTCCAGGGACTGAGTGGCCTACACGTATGTTCCTAGTATATGTACCTTTACCTATATCTTTCATATTTATCACAAATCACAGTTTTAAGTTTGAAGATGCCCTGCAAGATGATATGCAAGATACATCAGTTAGAAGTAGATATCTGAGAGGCAAGAATTTGCTACCCTTCCAGTACTTTTTTGCATAATTCCATTGGAAGTGCATTGACACAGTCTGGACTTGGTTTGGGGCTCAGATACATCACGTCCTTGGTAAGGGTGGAGCTTTTACCTGCCCCTAACAAGGTCAGTGGCATGGAAACAGATGGGGCTGGTGCTGGTTTCTTCTAACACCAGGAGGTCCCACATCTCAATTTCAAAAGGACCCAGTATATGATCAGCAGCAACTAACCTGATGAGACTACAGGAGTGCATCTAGACACAAACCATTGGAAGCAGACCAGGGTAGTGAGGAGGGTTTTTGTGGCGCCTTCCCAGAAACCAATGGAGATTGCTACCAGTGGCACCTTTTGTCAGGGGCATTTAAGTTTTTTTAAAAATTCCTCTTCAGGGTTTCAGGCTACAGTTCTGGCTTGGACCCCCAGGTGGCGCCCACATCCACCATTTGGCAGGCCTGCACATCTGGTCACATCAGACATAATGTGAGCTTTACCTGCTATATCTGACTTCTAGTGTTTCTTCAAATGATTTTAAATAACAAATAAATATTGTTAGAGATTGAAAAGAAGAAAGCATTTGCAGTGAAATTTCTTGATTGGTAGAAAGTGGTAGGAAGTAGTTGAGTCTTCTGCCCTGCATAATAGCTCTGCTTTGGGAACATTTCTAGGGGTGTTGCTGGGTATGTGGGTAATTTTACCCATTATGTTCTTGCTAGGACCAACAGAACTGTATCCAGCTGAGGGTGTGTAAGTTCCATTGAGGAGTCTAGAAAAGGCCTCTAAACTGCCCAAGACAAAGATAATTGATTTTGAGACTGGCTACTGCTCTGACTTCTGCCAGCACATTGAGGTGGGTGTTAATCGAACATGCTTATAGACACATGTTGTCCTTCCTGATTATAATGATGACCCAGATCGTAATGATGACTCCTCAAGATTTGGGATACAGTATGTGTTGGTCTCCATGTGCGTACAGGAGTCTTAGCCAGCTCCACTTCTATTGTTGGAGCAGTATGCCTGAAATGTTGGGCCGAATGTCAGTAGGGCATACTAAAAGCAACATATGCATCCCGGGAAATGCCTTCAATTAATAAAGTCACTGCTCTTGGCAAAAATATCGGCCTGGATTGCAATCCCCTGCAAATCCCTTCCCCTATTTTCTGTTGCATGATGACAGCAATTTAAAATACACCTGCCCATATATGGGTAGACATATAAAAACAAATTGCGATTGAGAAAAATAAGCCCTGTGAGGTTCCCAAAACTTGCATCTTTTCAAGAGAAGCCTATCTCTTCTTGACATCCAGCATTCCTATGGTGGTGAAGGGGACTGAGAATCTTATTTTGCTGGTAGGGGCCTGAGCAATCACTGGCAGAGCAATAGATTCTATAGGACAAAGAGAAAACCATGAGGGAGCAGATATATAGGGGGCAGGCGGTGGTGTGGTGGTATTATCACTGGACTAGTAACCCAGAGACCCAGGGTGTTTCTTCTGGGGACATGGGTTCGAATCCCACCACAGCAGAAGGTGGAATTTGAATTTAATTAATAAATCTGGAATTAAAAGCTAGTCTAATGATGGCCATGAAACCATTGTTGATTCTTGTAAAAACCCATATGGTTCACTAATGTCCTTTAGGGAAGGAAATCTGCTGTCCTTACCTGGTCTGGCCTACATGTGACTCCAGACCCACAGCAATATGGTTAACTCTTACAAGCCACTCAGTTGTACCTAACCGCTATAAAGTCAATAAAAAGGAATGAAACCGGACGGACCACGCGGCATCGACCTAGGCACCGGAAACGACAACGGCAAACCCAGCCCTGTCGTCCCTGCAAAGTCCTCCTTACTAACATCTGGGGGCTTGTGCCAAAGTTGGGAGAGCAGTCCCACAGACTAGTCAAGCAACAGCCTGACATAGTCATACTCACGGAATCATACCTTACAGACAATGTCCCAGACACTGCCATCACTATCCCTGGGTATTTCCTGTCCCACCGGCAGGACAGACCCACCAGAGGTGTTGGCACAGTAGTATACAGTAGGGAGGGAGTTGCCCTGGGAGTCCTCAACATCGACTCCGGACCCCATGAAGTCTCATGGCATCAGGTCAAACATGGGCAAGATAACCTCCTCCTGATTACCACCTACCACCTCAGCTGATGACTCAGCACTCCTCCATGTTGAACACCACTTGGAGGAAGCACTGAGGGTGGCAAGGGCACAAAATGTACTCTGGGTGGGGACTTCAATGTCCATCACCAAGAGTGGCTCGGTAGCACCACTACTGACAGAGCTGGCCGAGTCCTAAAGGACATAACTGCTAAACTAGGTCTGCGGCAGGTGGTGGGGTAACCAACACGAGGGAAAAACATACTTGACCTCGTCCTCACCAATCTGCCTGCCACAGATGCTTCTGTCCATGACAGTATTGGTAGGAGTGACCACCGCACAGTCCTTGTGGAGACGAAGTCCCGCCTTCACATTGAGGATACCGACCATCGTGTTGTGGTCACCGTGCTAAATGCGATAGATTTTGAACAGATCTAGCAATGCAAAACTGGGCATCCATGAGGCGCTGTGGGCCATCAGCATCAGTAGAATTGTACTCAACCACAATCTGTAACCTCATGGCCCAGCATATCCCCCACTCTACCATTACCATCAAGCCAGGAGACCAACCCTGGTTCAATGAAGAGTGCAGGAGGGCATGCCAGGAGCAGCACCCGGCATACCTCAAAATTAGGTGTCAACCTGGTGAAGCTGCAACCCAGGACTACTTGCATGCCAAACTACGTAAGCAGCATGCAATAGACAGAGCTAAGCGATCCAATAACCAATGGATCAGATCTAAGCTCTGCAGTCCTGCCACATCCAGCCGTGAATGGTGGTGGACAATTATACAACTAACTGGAGGAGGTGGCTCCACAAATATCCCCATCCTCAATGATGGGGGAGCCCAGCACATCAGTGCGAAAGATAAGGCTGAAGCATTTGCAACAATCTTCAGCTAGAAGTGCCGAGTTGATGATCCATCTCGGCCTCCTCCTGAAGTCCCCAGCATCTCAGATGCTAGACTTCAGCCAATTCGATTCACTCGCATGATTTCAGGAAACGACTGAAGGCACTGGATACTGCGAAAGCTATGGGCCCTGACAATATTCCAGCAATAGTACTGAAGACCTGTGCTCCAGAACTTGCTGTGCCCCTAGCCAAGCTGTTCCAGTACAGCTACAACACTGGCATCTACTCGGCAATGTGGAAAATTGCCCTGGTGTGACCTGCACACAAAAAGCAGGACAAGTCCAACCCTGCCAATTACTGCCCATCAGCCTACTCTCAATCATCAGTAAAGTGATGGAAGATGTCATCAACAGTGCCATCAAGCGGCACTTGCTTAGCAATAACCTGCTCAGTGACGCTCAGTTTGGGTTCCGAAAGGGCCACTCAGCTCCTGACCTCATTACAGCCTTGGTTCAAACATGGACAAAAGAGCTGAACTCAAGAGGTGAGGTGAGAGTGACTGCCCTTGACATCAAGGCAGCTTTTGACCGAGAATGGCATCAAGGAGCCCTAGCAAAACTGAGGTCAATGGGAATCAGGGGGAAAACTCTCCACTGGCTGGAGTCATACCTAGCACAAAGGAAGATGGTTGTGGTTGTTGGAGGTCAATCATCTGAGCTCCAGGACATCACTGCAGGAGTTCCTCAGGGTAGTGTCCTTGGCCCAACCATCAATGACCTTCCTTCAATTATAAGGTCAGAAGTGGGGATGTTCGCTGCTGATTGCACAATGTTCAGCACCATTCGTGACTCATCAGATACTGAAGCAGTCTGTGTAGAAATGCAGCAAGACCTGGACAATATCCAGGTTTGGGCTGATAAGTGGCAAGTAACATTCGCGAAACACAAGTGCCAGGCAATGACCATCTCCAACAAGAGAGAATCTAACCATCTCCCCTTGACATTCAACGTCATTACCATTGCTGAATCCTGCACTTTCAACATCCTAGGGGCTACCATTGACCAGAAACTGAACTGGAGTAGCCATATAAATACCGTGGCTACAAGAGCAGGTCAGAGGCTAGGAATCTTGAGGTGAGTAACTCACCTCCTGACTCCCCAAAGACTGTCCACCATTTACAAGGCACAAGTCAGGAGTGTGATGGAATAGTGTCCACTTGCCTGGATGGGTGCAGCTCCAACAACACTCAAGAAGCTCGACACCATCCAGGACAACGCAGCCCGCTTGATTGGCACCCCATCTACAAATATTCACTCCCTCCACCACCGATGCACAGTAGCAGCAGTGTGTAACATCTACAAGATGTACTGCAGCAATGCACCAAGGCTCCTTAGACAGCACCTTCCAAACCCGCGACCACTACCACCTAGAAGGACAAGGGCAGCAGATGCATGGGAACACCACCACCTGCAAGTTCCCCTCTGAGTCACACACCATCCTGACTTGGAACTATATCGCCGTTCCTTCACTGTCACTGGGTCAAAATCCTGGAACTCCCTTCCTAACAGCACTGTGGGTATACCTACCCCACATGGACTGCAGCGGTTCAAGAAGGCAGCTCACCACCACCTTCTCAAGGGCAATTAGGGATGAGCAATAAATGCTGGCCTGGCCAGTGACGCCTACATCCCATGAATGAATTTTTTAAAAAATGACACCTTGAGAGAGGGTAACTTGTGCCAATACCGCTGCATCACTGCCACTTTCCTGAGGTTGCAGCTTAGCACACATTCACTAATCTGCGGGAGAGCAAAAGATGATTGATTCCTTGAAAGCCTGTATCTACCAAGCTCTCCAAGCTGGAAACCTATCTCTACAAGGTGGAGCCCAGAAACTGAATGACATCTGCTTCAGTTTCCACCAAAGCTGCAAAGGTTGTGATCTTTGGCTCCTTTTGTGAGTTCCCAGCTGCAGCTTTCCTGGAGATTGCCACAGTCTCCAAGGCTGACTACAGAGTGGTAATGGCATGGAGGATGAGTGACAGGCTTGAAGTGGACTCCTCCACACCTTTAACCATGATGCTGAAACTCTTTGGTTGGCCTTCCAATACCTGGTATACCTGCTTGCGTGAGGCAAGCAATTATTTTGTTTATTCATTCATGGAATGTGGGCATCGCTGGCAAGGCCAGCATTTATTCCCCATCCTTAATTGTCCTCAAGAAGGTGACGATGAGCCATCTTCTTCAACCGCTACGGTCTATGTGATGTAGGTACACCAACAGTGCTGTTAGGTAGGGAGTTCCAAGATGTTGACTGAGCAACAAAGAAAGAACGGAGATATATTTCTGAGTTCGGATGATGTGTGACTTAGAGTCATTTACGGCACAGAAGAAGACCATTCAACCCATCGAGTCCATGCCGGCTCTCCATGGAAGTATCCAGTCAGTCCCACTCCCCTGCTCGATCCCCATAGCCCTACAAGTTTACTTCCTTCAAGTGTTCCACCAATTTCCTTTTGAAGTCATTAATTGTCTCTGCTTCTACCACCCTTGCAGGCAATGAGTTCCAGGTCATTACCACCCGCTTATTTAAAATTTCTTCCTCACATTTCCCTGCATCTGTTGCCCAAAAGCTTCAATCTGTGTCCCCTGGTCCTTCTACGATTAGCTAATGGGAACAGTCCTTCTTTGTCGAACTTATTTAAGCCTATAATAATTTTGTACACTGTTATGATCAAGGCGGGAGTAATGCACTGTTAATTTAGTCCCACTACTCCACAGATCACAGCATATTAGTAAAATTTTCCACCTACCGTAAATTAGCCAAATTAAACACTTTATGTATCCCCCAGAATAAAGCACACCAAACCACGTTTCTTTAAACAACAACAAAATTAACTATTTATTAATAAACCAAGTTTTGAGATAAATCTATATGTATGAAAAGATTTTATAACTTCTTATTCTTCCTAACCGTCATGCACACACATTCAAAAACCAACGGTTAACTGGTTTTAAAAGGTTGTTTTAAGTTGTAACAGTTTCTTAGGAATAATAAAATAATTATTTGTCACAGTCTGGTAGGATATGTCCCGGACTCGAATAGTCAGATGCCACTCGAAGTCTCTCCAGGCAAGTTTGATAAACAGTCTGTGATGGGTACGCATTCAAGGCAATTCATCTGCAGTAGGCATCACACAGATCTTTCAGCAAAAGGTTGTAGCAACAGGTCTACTTAATTTTTAAAGTAGCAGTCTAAAAGTAAAAACTTTCTTGAGATTTCAGGATCTTCCAAAAACACAAAAGGCAACAGGACTCACTCTTGAGGCAGAGGTTTTCCAGAGACTGGAAACAATAGGAATTTTGTTACCTTCAACAATGCAGGCTTCCTCTCAGCAAAGGAGCCTTTCTCCACAGAGAGCAACAACTCCTCTTTCTCTGGGTCTTTTCCTCTCCAGGGGTCTTTTCACTCTCCAGGCAGAACACAGCCCCAACTCAAATGTAAGATTCCTTTTTTTTACAACAGTAACAAGTCTTTCTTTCAGGGAGAGTTCTTTTTCTGGTCTGCAATCCCAGGTCTTCAACAGCAACTGCATTTCAACCCAAAAGCAAAACTGAACTTTCAACAACCCAGTCACAAGACAGTCATACATCTTTCTGGTTGCTTGGATATGTGTTTTACAGCCTGCACTTCAAACACAAGTCTCAGCAGTCACTGTTCACAGAAAGTCATTTTTCTCAGTCTTAAAGGGACACAGACTTCTTAGTTTGTTTTTACAAAGAAAAAACACAAACTCACGTGACAACATCTCTATTAAATCTCCCCTCAATCTCCTTTGTCCTACAGAGAACAACACCAGCTTTTCCAACCTAACCTTGTAACTAAAATCCTCCATCTGGGAACCATTCTGGTAAATCTCCTCTGCACCCTTTAAAGGACCCTCACATCCTTCCTGGAGTGTGGATGCAATACTCCAGTAGGGGCCTAACGAGAGTTTTATAAAGGTTCAGCATAATTTCCCTGCTTTTGTACGCAATGCCTCTATTTATGAAGCCCAAGATCCCATATGCTTTACTAACCACTTTCTCAATATGTCCTGTCACCTTCAAAGATCGATGCACATGCACCCACAGGTCTCTCTGTTCCTGCACACTTTTTAGAACTGTGCCATTATGTATATATTGCCTCTCCATATTCCTTATGCCAAAATGCATCACCCCATAATTGTCAGTATTAAATTCCATCTGCCACCTGTCTCCCCATTCTGCTAGCCGATCTCTGTCCTGTTGCAGGCAGTTCATATCATCCTCACTGTTTGCTACACCTCCAAGCTTGGTGTCATCAGTAAATTCTGAGATCCTACTCTGTATTCCAAGATCCAAGACATTTATATATAGCAGGAGAAAAAGCAGTGATCCCAGCACTGACCTTTGGGGAACACCACTATCTACCATCCTCCGTTCTGAAAAACAACCATTTACTACAATTCATTCTTTTCTGTCCTTGAGCCATTTATTTTATCCAACTTGATGCTGACCCTCCTATTCCCTGAGCCTTAATTTTGTTAACCAGCCTTTTATGTGGTACCCTATCAAATGCCTTCTTAAAATCTATATAAGCAATATCCACCACATTTCCTTAACCAACCTTCTCTGTTTCTTCATCAAAAAAGGGTAACTTCCAGTTGGTGATGCTTCCATGCGCCTGCTGCCCTTGTTCTTCTAGGTGGGAGGTACTGTTGAAGAAGCCTTGACGAGTTGCTGTGAAGCCACAGTGCGCTGATGGTGGTTGGAGTGAAGGTTTAAGGTGGTGGATGGGGTGCCGTCAGGTGGGCTGCTTTGTCTTCGATGGTGTTGAGCTACTTGAGTGTTGCTGGAGGTGCACTCATCCACGGAGGTGGAGAGTATTGCATTACGGTCCTAACTGGTGCCTTGTAGATGGTGGAAAGGCTTTGGGCAGTCAGGAGGTGAGTTACTTGCTACAGAATTCCCAGACTCTGACCTGTTCTTGTAGCCACTGTATTTATATGGCTAGTCCAGTTAAGTTTCTGGTCAATAGTAACTCTCAGGATATTGATGGTGGGGGATTCAGCAATGGCAATGCCACTGAATATCAAGGGGTGATGGTTAGATTCTTTCTTGCTGGAGATGGTAATTTCCTGGCACAAATGTTACTTGCCATTTATCAGCCCAAGCCTGAATGTTATACAGGTTTTGCTGCATGTGGGTATAGCTGAGATGTTTGACCTCCAACAACCACAATCATCTTCCTTTGTGCTAGATATGACACCAGCCAGTGGAAAGCTTTCCCCGATTCCCATTTCAATTTTACTATGGCTCCTTGATGTCACACTTGGTCAAATGTGGCCTTGATATCAAGCTCTGGAATTGAGCTCTCCCATCCATATTTGCACCAAGGCTGTAATGAGTTCTGGAGCTGTGGACCTGGCGGAACCCAAACTAAACATCAGTGAGCAGGCTATTGGTGAGTAAGTGCTGCTTGATAGTACTGTCGACAGTACTTTCCATCACTTTGCTGATGGTTGAGAATAGATTAATGGGGCAGTAATTTGTCATATTGTATTTATCTGCTTTTCATGGACAGGATATACGTAGGCAATTTTCCACTTTGTTTGGTAGAGGCCAGTGCTGTAGCTGTACTGGATCAGCTTGGCTAGAGTTGCAGCTAGCTCTGGAGCACAAGTCTTCAGCACTACAGCTGGGATGTTGACGGAGCCCATAGCCTTTGTTGTATCTCAGCAGTTTCTTGATATCAAGCTAAGTGAATCGAATTGGCTGAAGACTTGCGTCTGTGATGGTGGGCACTCAGGATGAAGCTAAGATGGATCATCCACGGCACTACTGCCTGAAGGTGGTTGCAAACACTGCAGCCTTATCTTTTGCAGTTATCTGCTGGGGATATTCGTGGAGCCTCCATCTTCACAACTAGATGAGGCTGCATTACAGAGCTTTTTTAATCCATTGATTGTGTGATAGCTTAGCTCTGTCTATAGCATGCTGCTTCCACTGTTTAGCAGGCAGATAGTCTTGTGTTGAGGCTTCACCAGATTGGTGCCTCAATTTTAGGCATGCTGTCCTACGCTCCTCAGTGAACTAGGGTTGCTCCTCTGGCTTCATGGATGCCCAGATTTCAGCTGCTAGAGCTATTCTGAATCTATCCCATTTAACACCGTGGTAATGCCACACAATACAACAGATGGTATCCTGGATGTGAAGACCAGATTTCATCTCCACAGGACTGTACAGTGGTCACTCCTACCAATACTGCCTTGGATAGATGCATCTACAACAGGTAGATTGGTAGAGATCAGGGCAAGTAGATTTTTCCCTCGTGTTGATTCTCTCAACACTTGCTGCAGTCTGGAAGCTATGTCCTTCAGAACTCAGCAAGCTGGGTCAGTAGAGTTCCTACGAAGCCACTCATGGTGATGGACATTGTTGTCCCCCACTCAGATGCAATTCAATGGCCTTGATACCCTCACTGCTTCTTCCAAGTGGTGTTCAACATGGAGGAGTACTGATTCAGCAGTTGAGGCAGGGCAGTAGATGATAATTAGTAGGAGGTTTCCTCACCCATGTTTGACCTGATGCCATGAGACTTCATGGGGTACAAATGTTGAGGACTCCCACGGCCACTCCCTCCTTACTGTATACCACTGTGCCACCACCTCTAGTGGGTCTGTCCTGCCAGTGGAACAGGTGATGAAGGAATCTGGAATGTTTACTGAAAGGTATGATTCTGTGAGTATGACTATGTCAGGCTGTTTCTTGACTAGTCTTTGAGATAGCTCCCCCAATGTTGGCACATCCCCAGATGTTACTGAGGCAGACTTTGCAGGGTTGACTGGATAGAGTGTGCCTTTGTAATGTCCAGTGCCTAGATTGATACTGGGTGGTCTGTCCAGTTTTATTCTTATTGGAATTATTTGTAGCAGTTAGATACAACTGTGTGGCCTGCTAGGCCATTTCAGAGGACAGTTAAGAATCAACCACATTGCTGTGAGTCTGGAGTCACATATAGGCAAGACCAGGTAAGGATGGCAGATTTCCTTCCCTAAAGAACATAAGTGAACTGTATGGGTTTGTACAATTGCCTGGCCTCTGAAGTTCTCATCACCATTGTTATGACTGAGGCAGGAGAAGTGCATTGTTAATTCTAGTTCCACTTCTCCACAGGTCACAAGATATATTTAAATTTTCCCACTTACCGAAACAGTCAATCATATACTCTATTTTTCCCAGAATAAAACACACTAACAGGTTTCTTTAATGAATAACAAAATGATCTGTTTATTATAAAACAAGTCTTAATCAATAATGAAGTAAAGCATAAACACAGAGATTGTAATTTTAAAGTTCCCTTTTTACCTTAGCCCCTCACAATCACACACACATATACACCAGCTAACCGGAAAAAATAAAAGCGATTTTTGTTCAGAGTTCTGTTACAGACAAAAAAAAGCACTAGGGCTGAAGACTTGCTCATTCTTGAAGAAACAGTAGATGAGATATGCTGTGTTCCAAAACTGGCATACAGTCTGGCCTCTGAGTATATGAAGACGGGTCACTGGGATCTTTTAAAACAGTTCTTTTCAGACGGCATTGAGAATTCATTTAGCAAGTTTTTCTTCAAAGACTGGGTTGTGATCTTCTCTCCTTCCTTGGGAATTCTCTTCTCCTTCTGTAACCATTCAGCAAGAATCTGGTCTCTTGCTCTGTGACACTTCTTCAGCAGCAGAAACTAACTTTATTTTATTCCAGAAGGTAAAAACTACTACAGCCAAAAGCTTGCGAGTCTGCTGCTCTCTCTCAGGTGCGCTCTGCTGCTCCCAAGCTTGTCCTGTCAAGGTGCACGTGACTGTCACTTCTCTGCCCACATCTTCGCCCAGTTACCAGGGTTTCTGTTCTATTTTTAACTTGAGTCATGTGACAACGAGTAAACGTTGTTGCCAAGCCAGTTCTTTCAGTGTCCTCTTGATGATTCTCTTGAAAAAAACTGGTCCAACATTTCTTCAGTTTGACTATGAATTAAATAAAAACAGAATCACTTTCATGACACTGTCCTGCTTAGCAGAGCTGATAAAGTACCTCACTCTCCATTTTGTCCTGCAGAAAGAGAGGATAAAAGTTTGTGAATGTCTCTTACAAAGTTAGTGGAAATATATGGGCCTTCTTGTTGTGCACATGCTGAAATAAAGAAGAATCAAAATGCAAACAGAATGGACAGCTGTCAAGTGTCTGGAGTGTGAAATGAGGAAGGAACTATGAGAGAAGTTGTTGATTCTGCAAAAAAGTACCAAGTGAGAAAAGAATGCTGCTAGAGGCTGCTATGAATGGAGCAAGGAAGAACTGATTGTGTGATTGGAATGAGAATGAGAGATTGTATATTGTGTCTTTTTGCTGGGAAATGCTTCAATGATCTTACAAGAAAAGCAAGGGTGAATACAACTCTTCATTTCTCTATATCTGGCAATAATACGTGGTCCTTTCCCATTCAACAGCACTCCAAACAATTCCCGACCCTCCATCATCCTTGACCGCCCAGCAGAAATTTATTCCTCCAATAGTCCAACAGTGCAATCAGAGTGAAGGGAATGCAACCTCGCTTTAAGAGGTGCATTCCTAATTTAAATAGGCATCTGCAGCCCCACTGAAAATGGGCATCTTTACCTTTGTATCAATGAATTGGATGGGAAACCCGCCACTAAAATGAAATGAGTGTCGGGTGATAAAATTAGCAAGGTCTCAAATTTTTTGCTGCAGGTGAATTTCACACTCACCTCACTACCTACCCACCCAAAATCTGCCCAGAGTTAAAATAAAGGTCGTAGTCTTTCATGGTATTAGAACTAATTACAAAGAAATAAAAACAAAAATATTGCATCAATGCAAACAGATGTGCTATGGTATTTTGTGGAATGAACACACATGGGGCTGAATTTTATAAGCTCACTGCTGTTCTTGCAGAGAGCTTGAAAGAAGGCACGGCGCAGGCGCGAGTTCTGCACTGCTGAGCTGCCAGATATTTCACGCGTGGACTCAATTAAATACAGGGAGTGGAAAGGCCGCCCCCAATGACATAGAGGGGGCGGCTGCACCGTCCCCAGCAATGGTGTATGGCGCCACCGCGCCATTGGCCCTTCATCCAAATTTACACTTTTAAAGATACATTGTAAAAAATTCAATAAAAGCTGAAAACCCCTGTCCCAGCCCCCCCAGTGACCACGTACTTTATTTTTGGGCCTTTCCCACCAAAGAAAACTTTTTTCCAAGCTGAACTTCCCCCTCTCGCGAACTTAGTCACCTTTGCCCTTCAACCCATTCCCACCATCCCCTTAGCCAATGGAAACAGTTTTCTCCACTTATCCCCCCACCCTAAAAATTTCACTCCTCCCCACCAGTGTCACAACTCAGATCTCCAAATGAAGATCCGACTGCGCAGAAGTTCCGGCCACTGGCCAGAATATCGGTGTGGGACGGCTGTCGGGTCAAGGTGAATTATTTTGCATTTATTTTAATTCATTTGAATATTTAAATGAATGCCCCGCCCTGAGCGGCGGGGGCAGGGGGGTTGCACCGAAGCCTCGCCGCTACCAGTAAATGCGGCGGGGCCTACCCGGCGTCAGGGGGTCATGGCGGGCCTCTCCTGGAAGAATATTCCGGGCCCCCCACCACGATCCCCGACATCGGAGGGCTGGTAAAATTCAGCCCTGATATTGGCCTAGATTCTGTGGTGGGAATAACTGAGGCTGTCAAGCACTCACTGTTATTAAGAGTAAATCAGACAACAACCTCCGGCGTCACCACATGTGTAGTTCAACCAGGAAATCATGAAGTTATGGTCTGATTTGCCCTACTCCTCCAGAAGCTTCACCATACTGATACCTCGACGAGAGATAATGGGCATGAAGTTGTGATACTTCACTAGATACTCATTAAACACACTAGAAAAAGTTAGGCCTTGTCCATTCAAGTGTAAGTGATTTTTTAACAACATGCTAACTATTAAGTGTACTAAATATTGCACTGAAAATTAACCTTTATTAGTGTGGAGTCTCATTCCTTCAGATATTAATAATTGTTGATGTCAAAAAATTTAACAATGTAAAAAAAGGTTTTTACTTTCTTTTTTAACTTTTTTATCTCTCTCTTAATCCCACCTTTCTTTCCCTCTTTTTTATTTTGCTTTTTTTAAATGATTTTATATTGAATTAAATATTCTAATTTAGATTTCCTGGTTTAGACTCCGCATGCCTCATTAAAGATTATTCAATCTGATTAGTTGAAGACACATACTGTTACTTGACCTGGTTCCAGATCCCCTGTACAGAGTCCCACGCTGTTTCGGCCACCTGATGACCATAAGCTGTCATGCAAAAGTCCACAAAAAGTCTGTGGGTAGCTGTAAGTGTAATGAATGACAAGTGCCATCCATTCGCTACTGACTACAAAATACAGGCCAATAACATCTCAGCATTGCTATAGTAATTTTGAAAATTAAGCATTTATCATGCACATTCTCACTTTGCAGTTTCCATTTGATGCATTAAAGAATAATACTCAAGAAAAAGGACAGCTATAACCTTTTGGCAGAAAATCCTTACTGTAAAAAACCAGAAGAAAAATTTAAGTATACTAAATGAGCACATGCACACAAAACAAGCAACAGAATATCACATAAGGGTAAATTCAGCAATCCTGCACTCTCATTAGTCAGCCTCGCTCAAAGGGAGGGTGGCTTGGTGAATCAGTACTAGAGTGTTGTAGTTCTATTTCTTACCCCTGCTTGCAATGAGCAAAGCTTCCCCTTAACAACACAGGTTCACTTAATACACAATATAGACTTATATTACTAACCATAGTGTGTGGATAGGGGAAAGCCACTGTTAAATTGCATTTTTACATATCCTTTAGTGTAATCATTTTATTTGTCTCCTGTGCATGCTCAGTTGACAAGAGACATGGTAAAGTAATGTGTCCTGTACAGGTACAGGAACTGTCAGATGGATTTTGAATCCCTTGGTTGCCTAGACAAAATAATGCAATACATGGTCATCATACCAAAATGACAATACACACCGCAAAAGGTGCATTTAAAATCATGTCATATATTTACAACCAGGCACTAAACAAATACTGCATTAACCCTAAAACATGCACAACAGACAGTTAGGCAAGGTAAAAACTGTAAAGCAGTTCTGCTACGTGTTTATAAAGTCTGTTTGTCTGTACTAGATACCTGCCCCATTTCCCTTGCCTCTGCTTTCACTTCTCTACCACCTCTCAACAACAGGATACCCCTTCTTCTTAACTTCCACCACACTAACCCATACATTCACCAGATCATAAGGACACAAGAATTTACCACCGAGCAAATCATTCCCCTCCCATCTCTATGTTCCAGAAAGACCATTCATTCCAGGATAGTTTTATTGATTCTTCCACCACTGTGACTTCTAACTTCCCTACACTTGAGTCTTTCTTATGCAACAGTAGCACATGCATCCATTTGTTGTGGGGAAAATAACTTGTCTCAAGTCCACGGGATTGAAGTAAATAAAGGTTTATTCAAACACCGGTGCAAGGCAGAAGTGTCTGGTGAAACATCCAGAGGCTTCTCAATGAAACAGAGTCTGTAGTACAAATTGAGAGAAGACAATAACAATTACTTATTTGTCCACACTACCCCTGCACCACCGCTCCCCCGCCCCCCACCCGACACATTCCAAAGCTGCAGCCTGATCAATAAACTGAATTATATTGTCTCACTAATCATCCCCCTGTTGTCTCCTCCCCATTCCTGAGGCTTGGTGTTCTCACAGCTTATAATATCCTGTGCCTTCTGCAGTCGCAGTCTTATCTCAAGGACAACATGTTCACACAGATGTAAAGGCAGTTAGATTTCTGAGTTGTACAGCTTCCCATAACCATTGGCATGCATCCCATCATGCCCTGGTTCCGCACAACTACAGTGCTTCCATCTTCCTTTGAAGACTGTTAACGTATCCTCATGCTAAATAATATACTAATGTTACTCTACTGGTCCCAATTCACATTGTAGATGCACTATCTGTCCATTTACCTCTTGCCACAAACCATTCAATCTTCCTTGTCTTTTGAACAATAGGATGATGCTAGTTTTCTTAAATTAAAGGCATTGTGTGACCTTCCAGGAAAAGGGCAGTGAGCTGCATTATTATACGTTGATTGTCACACATCAGCAGAACACTGACGGAGTGGAATCAATTTTATTCCTGCAGGCAGCATTCTTGGAAAGAACAATAAAAGTGGGTCATGGTGAACTACTGAAAAAAATCATTTCACTAACATACCATTTAACAAATGTGTTAAACATAATGGCCTAAAAATGTCACACAGCGATTTGTACCATTGTTACACAAATAAAAATGAATTGTACCCATTGTTGGTAAGCAGAGGTATTTACACCAGAATTTCCTGTGTCTCCTCATTTGCATATCATTTGGAGTAGTGATTAATGCAAAATCCATCTAAAATGGAAATAACCTGCTGGGGTGCATGGAAATTAGAACGCAGCCTTTAAAAAGACAGTTCTGGCTGAAGATTGCAGCGAAAGCCTTGGGGAGCAGTAGCTGAGTAAGGAACGGTGCTGGGCTGAGTCAGTTGATTGTCAGCTAGTTTGACTGCATGTCTCATGACTGTTTTTTGCATTACCTTTCAAGAATGTCTATCACTGAACAACTTGGCCCAGGCAGCCACACAACGGAACATGGTACAGAGGCAGAGAAAAAGATCCTGCAATTTTTCAAAAACAGACCTGCAAACCTGCCCGGCAGAGAAGGGATTAACTCCTGGCATCCATAGCAGGAAATCTACTGAAATTATCACTTCTCAACTCTTTCCCGTGTGCCACACAAAGTTCAGTGACTTACCTGGGCAAGTAAGGTAACACAGTGGCCACTCTCTCTTTTCTTCGTTGAGCCTTCTAAGCATCAGCAAACTCTTCACTGATTAAATGTAACAGCTAAACAACTGACCCTTCACATGCACTCTGGTTAGTTGGGACTAATTTAAAATCTTAAAATACGACTACCTATTGCACCAAACATCAATTATTGCATGCACAACACTAACATTCCTTCCTTCACTTTAGCAGGGTGATACCACTAGGGAGTAAATCCTGTCCCGAAGAATCCTCTCTAATAATTTCCCTACCACTGACGTAAGGCTCACCGGCCTATAATTTCCTGGATTATCCTTGCTACCCTTCTTAAACAAAGGAACAACATTGGCTATTCTCCAGTCCTCTGGGACCTCACCTGTAGCCAATGAGGATGCAAAGATTTCTGTCAAGGCCCCAGCAATTTCTTCCCTTGCCTCCCTCAGTATTCTAGGGTAGATCCCATCAGGCCCTGGGGACTTATCAACCTTAATGCTTTGCAAGACACCCAACACCTCCTCCTTTTTGATAATGAGATGACTGAAACTATCTACACTCCCTTCCCTAGGCTCATCATCCACCAAGTCCTTCTCTTTGGTAAATACTGATGCAAAGTACTCATTTAGTACCTCGCCCATTTCCTCTGGCTCCACACGTAGATTCCCTTCTCTGTCCTTGAGTGGGCCAACCCTTTCCCTAGTTACCCTCTTGCTCTTTATAAATGTATAAAAAGCCTTGGGATTTTCCTTAATCCTGTTTGCCAATGACTTTTCATGACTCCTTTTAGCCCTCCTGACTCCTTGCTTAAGTTCCTTCCTACTGTCTTTATATTCCTCAAGGGATTCATCTGTTCCTAGCCTTCCAGCCCTTAGGAATGCTTCCTTTTTCTTTTTGACTAGGCTCACAATATCCCGCATTATCCAAGGTTCCTGAAACTTGCCAAACTTATCCTTCTTCCTCACAGGAACATGCTGGTCCTGGATTCTAACCAACTGACGTTTGAAAGACACCCACATATCAGATGTTGATTTACCCTCAAACAGCCGCCCCCAATCTAAATTCTTCAGCTCCTGCCTAATATTGTTATAATTAGCCTTCCCCCAATTTAGCACCTTCACCCAGGGACTACTCTTATCCTTATCTACAAGTACCTTAAAACTTATGGAATTATGGTCACTGTTCCCGAAATGCTCCCCTACTGAAACTTCGACCACCTGGCCGGGCTCATTCCCCAATACCAGGTCCAGTATGGCCCCTAGTTGGACTATCTACATATTGTTTCAAGAAGCCCTCCTGGATGCTCCTTACAAATTCTGCCCCATCCAAGCCCCTAGCACTAAGTGAGTCCCAGTCAATATAGGGGAAGTTAAAATCACCCACCACTACAACCCTGTTACCTTTACATCTTTCCAAAATCTGTCTACATATCTGCTCCTCTACCTCCCGCTGGCTGCTGGGAGGCCTGTAGTAAACCCCCAACATCGTGACTGCACCCTTCCTATTCCTGAGCTCCAGCCATATTGCCTCGCTGCACGACCCCTCTGAGGTGTCCTCCTGCAGAACAGCTGTGATATTCTCCTTAACAAGTAATGCAACGCCCCCACCCCTTTTACATCCCCCTCTATCCTGCCTGAAGCTTCTAAATCCTGGAACATTTAGCTGCCAATCCTGTCCTTCCCTCAACCAAGTCTCTGTAATAGCAACAACGTCATAGTTCCAAGTACTAATCCAAGCTCTATGTTCATTTGCCTTACCTGTTATACTTCTCGCATTGAAACAAATGCACTTCAGACCACCAGTCCCGCTGTGCTCCGCAACATCTCCCTGCCTGCTCTTCCTCTCAGTCTTACTGGCCTTATTTACTAGTTCCCCCTCATTTATTTCACTTGCTGTCCTACTGCTCTGGTTCCCACCCCACTGCCACACTAGTTTAAACCCTCCTGAGTGACGCTAGCAAACCTCGCAGCCAGGATATTTGTGCCCCTCCAGTTTAGATGCAACCCGTCCTTCTTGTACAGGTCCCATCTGTCCCTGAAGAGATCCCAATGGTCCAGATATCTGAAACCCTCCCTTCTACACCAGCTGTTCAGCCACGTGTTTAGCTGCACTATCCTCCTGTTTCTAGCCTCACTGGCACGTGGCACAGGGAGTAATCCCGAGATTACAACCCTAGAGGTCCTGTCTTTCAACTTTCTACCTAACTCCCTAAACACCCCCTGCAGGACCTCGTCACTCTTCCTGCCTATGTCATTGGTACCGATGTGTACCACAACCTCCCCCTTCAGAATGCCCCCTGTCCGTTCAGAGACATCCTTGACCCTGGCACCAGGGAGGCAACACAGAAGCGCCTATCTGTGCCCCTGATTATAGAGTCCCCTATAACTATTGCTCTTCTGCACTTTGTCCTTCCCTGCTGAACAACAGTGCCAGCCGTGGTGCCACTGCTCTGGCTGCTGCTGTTTTCCCCTGATAGGCCATCCCCCCCAACAGTATCTAAGACGGTATACTTGTTAGGGAGGAGGATAGCCACAGGGGATTCCTGCACTGACTACCTGCCCCTTCTAGCGGTCACCCATCTATCTGCCTGCACCTTGGGTGTAACCACTTCTCTAAAACTCCTGTCTATGACACTTTCTGCCACCTGCATGCTCCTAAGTGCATCCAGTTGCCGCTCCAACCGATCCATGCGGTCTGTGAAGAGCTGCAACTGGGTACACTTCCTGCAGACGTAGTCGTCCGGAACGTTGGAAGCGTCACGCACCTCCCACATCTCACAGGTGAAGCACTTCACCCCTCTAACTGATTGCATTGATTGCATTGCTTCCATGCCCTTCTCAAATACCCCACACAAGCTGGCACTGGACCCCTCTATATTCTCTGACTTTGTGCAAATGCTTCCTGGCAGGCAGTTGCATGCACTGAGAGTTGGTTGTATACAGCCTTTGGTGCTTTTCTATTGGCTGGGATATTGAAGTCAGTATCTGCCCTTCTGCAGCAGGGCTAGGATGTGAGCTTGCTCTCCAGAAATTTGGTTCTTGGGCTATCCTAACCTCCTGACCTTGCTCCGGTGAACTTGTGCTGAGTGAATCTCCCAATGCAGATCCCTGTAGCTGACTCTCTATATTACGTGGGGTGCCAGCTTCTTAGCTGGTGTCCGCAAGAGTAAGCTTGTGTGATGGTTTGAGCTCAGGAGGGATATCCTCCTCGTCTTCTGCTCCAACTGAGCCTTTAATTCTGCTGGACCCTGAAAGGGAAGAGAAATACAATGGTTAGAAGTTAATGGCAAGGGTAGGCAGAGACAGATGAGTAGCAGCTCAAATCAGCACCACTTTGTCATAGAGAATGGTGTGTTCATGAAGGGATTTCAGTGAGAAGATATAAAGAGGGTACGGTGGTTAAACACCCCGTGGAGTAGATTGTCCAGCCTCACCAGTTGCAGTGCTCCTGACATGCACTCTGCCCACAATCTCCATGGCTGCTTCTTCTAATGGGGATAGGACATGAATGTTTGGTGGCCCTCCTCTTGCCTGGTCCAGCTTCTCCTGTAAGAAGAAGGGTCGAGTTTTAGGGTGTGGTTTGGTGAAAAGTTGTGAAGATGTGCCTGTCGGGCTAGAATAGTGTTGCTGGTGCATGTAAGATAGTACAGATGTGAGAAAATGAAGGAAGTAGTTATGAGGATAGTAAGGGGTGCACCGTGTAACCGAAAGAGATTCAGGGAAGTGTGCTGCTGTGATTGGAGGAGAAGGATGAGCAGCGGGTAAGGGAAGCTGGGGCTACAGGTGGTGGAAACATATCAGTTCAAAGGATTTCTGGTGGCAAACCTTCTGTTGCTCAAAGCAAAATAAATAAAATCTGCAATATCAACTTGCACAAAAGTACATGAATGCAGCTGGGATGAGGAAGTAGAAATAAAAACCTTATAAAGGTCTGATACGCTTACATTTAAAATCCCTGGCCAATACCAGCCATGAATTCCATTTGCCAGGTTGGTATGCTGGAGATTCAGCATCCCACATACCCAGGGCCAGAAAATTAACTTAGGCAGTACCTACATTATAAACAGAAATCTGGGATCACTAAACGGTTAGTACAATGTCAGACTAAATCTTTTCTTCTGGTGTGGCACCTAAGTTGTTACAGAAATAGCAAGGCATGACTTTTCTATAAGTACAGGAAATACACACTATTCATAAATGTATATATGTATAAATGTAAATATTATAGATGACAGCTCGCAAAAGAAAAGGTTCGTTTCGAAGGTTGGTGTTGTCCTGGTTGCAGCATATACTACAATGTAAATTTTCTCAGCAGCCATTTAGGCAGCAGTTTTGACTTATTTTACAGAATAGAGTTCCACTGTCACAGGTACTGAAGCTGCCTTTAACTTTCTCAATTTGGGAACAACATCCTTTTGAAATTACTAGCTCCTGTGTAAAGAATGGAAATGTGTTTTGTTTCACATTGTCATTGGCATGCACCTCACAACTTTAGTGCTCGAAATAGGAGATGCAATCTGCCTAGGTCAGCAGTGGGGAAAAGATGACAACTCGCTGAATGATTGAAAGTACAGCGATTTCATATGCAACTGCTACATGTTATATCTCTTTCTCTCAGTTAATAAGCAATTCCATTGCGGTCTCAACTTGCTGGCCTACAGGCGGATACTTTCCCGTGACATTGTGACGGAGCACGCGGAACGCGCGCGCTCACAGCTCCCAACCCGGCACGTGAGGAGGTGGCGGCAGCTGCAGCGGAGACTGACAGAGAGAGGGGGGCGGGTTCAGTCCCAGCTCCAGCTCCAGCACCAGGGACAGCTCCCGTCACTTCAACAGTCACCTCTGAAGAGAAAGCCTGTGAAAGCCCGAAAACTGCACATCAGCCCCGACTGCTTCCAGACAGACAGCAGCACTGTGCAGCTTGCCTGCAGTAAAAAACCCATTCAGGATGTACCAGGGGCACATGCAGGTCAGTGAGAACGTGGCCAAATACCTGTTTCTGTAATTTTAAAACAATAAATTCGAGGTAACCTCAGCATGAACGTTGGCTTTCAATGGTCAAAACGCAATCACAGCGAAACGAGTAAATGGCATGCAAAATGAAAAGGAAAATGATTGTCAAGGTTATCTGGGCTTTTGGCTGTGATAGTTACAGAATGACATACAATAAGACTCAAGTTTTCAGTTGTGCTTTCAGGATGGAGTGGCAGGCACATAATTGCTGTTTAAATTAATGAGTGTGTATTTACCAATGACAATAAAGCTTTAGTATAACGTGTAATTACGGTCCAGTTTATGAAGAAGGTTGCAATGAACTGCAGTGTAGCTTTACATCTAGTGCATGTTTTCATACATTTAAGTATTACGCAGAAATGTGATGCCTAATACTCGTCGATTCAAGGGCAAGGGATGATAGATGGGAGACAGGAAGGAATCTGCCGCGTTTTGAACATATCTAGTGCAAACGCTTAGTTGCCGAAGAAAGCCAAAAACAATTATGATTTAGGTAACGTCTTGCAATTGCAGAATGTGTCGCCACGTGTATGACATGGATATATCGCATATCTGAAACAATAAATAACTATTACGAGCGTTACATATTAAAGATGCATGAGTTCTGAGAGGGTGCTGTATGCAAACAAACCAACTGTTCAATGCATCAATTAGAAATCTTTGTCAATCATTTTAGACACTTGTAGTTGTTGAATACATAAGTTTCTTTCTATGAACATCTCCGTCACGACGAATCTAATTAGTTTATAACCTTGAAATTCACTCTTGCTCACATTTCATAATAGTTCTTCGCGTCATTTTTAATATTTTGACAATAGTGTTATGTGTACATAATAAAGCAATTTTGCTATTTATTACATGTATTGATCTTATAATTCCATAAGAAATGTGCCCATGTTCCGCACTAGTGATTACATCGAAATCCATTGATAAGACCTAGTTCGCATAATGCCACATGGAACACTGCCAGTACAGTAACTATGTAAGTGAAGGCAACAGGCTCTCAGACTTTAATACTCTCTTTTCAGTAAGCATCGTGTGTTTGTCTATCGGGAAACTTCTGCAATGGCATGCTTTAGCAGCACGAAAGGTGGTGTTATTCAGGAACTTTGTGTTGTGAAAATAGTTTAAATCTGCAGCATGGCTTTTTTAAATTGTTGGAATGTCAGAATTTGATTGCCCCATATTTTTGTTTATGAATCGGCCCACTCTTCACCTTCCACCTAAAATTTAAAAAATATATGGGATCAGACATGCTGTTCAAATAGACACTACCAAAATCAATTTTCCCATGCAGTGGAGGTATTATTACACATCCATTTGAAGTTGAATTTTGTTCATGTGTGCACATCTGTACATTTAGGCAAGGGATGACAGTTCTGAGAAATGGATGGTTTTGCTCCTGAGACCAGATGAGAGCAGTAATCACTTCCAGTACAGATTGGTCGTAGGTCAGACGCAATGTAAAGATCTCCAAATTATTACCCTGACAACAGGTCAATCCCAATTCACAATAAGTCCGTTTTGCCAAATCATTATTTCTATCTCTAGAACGCATTGTTCATTGATTTCTATCTGAAACATTTAATGAATCTTAAATGCCCACATTAACAGAACAGCTTCTTAATTCTTTCCCAAATGTGGTCCCATTTATTCATTAAAGGTGACAGCAATATACTACAATTGTTTTGTCAATTTCTGCAACAAGTTAAAGGCAATTTGAGAATTGTAGAGTATTTTTGATTTATTTGTTATACTTTGGTTTGATTACTTAAGGTATTTGTTCTCTATAATTTCAATCAAACTTTAGTTGAAGTGGTCAACAAAAACAGTGGGGATAATATTGACTTTGGGCAATAGTATAAATCGGTGATATTGGATTAGCTGCCCATTATACAGCTCTTAATTTTCATTTTGAACATTGGGAGAGATGTATAACAAATGGATGATCCAATATTGTCTGTCTTACATTATTGGCCAAAGTCAAAATTACCTCACTAGATCCATGTCATGCAGACAGAAGTAATGCTACAGGCTTGACAGTTGGTTTCCTGGTTGTCTAAAGTTCAGCCTGCATTAAGTACATTAAGTGGAGTAGCTTGAAGGTTTATAGACATTTAATTTTTTTTAAGTGCATATTTATTTGAGTAATGACTAGAAAGAATTCGGATGGCATGCAAATTATCTTTTAAGGAACCCATTATGAGGTTTTGTGTTCAGCTATTATTATGTGTTTTCCACACTGACAAATCCAAAGGTTACAAGCATGTTGTAAAAACAAATGTAATTATAACACTTTCATAGAAGTTAGTGGCATAAAAAGTGATGTGAAGGCAATTTCAAAACAGAAAATTGTTTGAAAAAGGAACACTGCACCACTTTTTATAGATAATCAATCATTCCAAATTAGCACATAGGCCGTGTCCTCAGGAATAAAAACTGAATGGGAAGAGTCAGTTCTAAAGTATAGTACTAATGGACCTAAATGTGATAGAAAACCTTAAAAAGTTGCCCCGTGTAACTCTAATTTTTTTGTATGTGTACAGGACAACAATGAACAAAAAGATCTTAAAGTGATCAAGAAATGAGTCACCCACACACTTCAAAAATAACATGAGCAGTCTCCTCTTGTAAAGTCATGTTTTTCCTCCTAATTTCTTAGGTAGACTAATTCTGTTACTGCCATAAATCAAACTTTTTAGAAAACATTACTATAATTTATTTGTAAGGTTTTCATTTTCACACAGTTATTGCATTTTTACTTTTTCATGTTTAAATACTCAACTGCTTTTTTTTTACCTTTTCTGTCAAAGTAAGTTATATACTGGCAATCAGAAACATTCCTACAGAATACTATTAGTTTCTATAAATATTAAATATGTGTTTCCTCATCAAAAAGACCTATATTAAAATATAGATACTTCCCCCAGAATCTTTAAGAAAAACTGTGCAAAATTCTATTATAGAGCTGTAAAATGTTTCAAAGGATATTTTCTATTTTCTTCAAACCTTTCCTGAAGGTACTAACTCCAGCTATTGTATCTTTCCATTGTCACCATTCGGCCTTTGTCTCACTCAAGTGGTCAATCATTGTACACGAATTCAGACAATGAGCATCAGCAGGCTGTTCAGTTTTTGAAGTGGGAAGATTGTGGTCTCACCCACAAAAGCACACTTTTCAGCAGAGATCTCTGGGTAGCAATAAGAAGTGACAGCTCTAGGCTGATATTTTCCCCTTCTTGGGCTTGGGTCAATGTGTTTTTTTAGGGTCCTTACTGCCAGCATGCCTCAGATCACCCAACTGAGCACTGATCAGGAATTTATCTTTTTATTTTGGCCAGATGGGAGTCTGATAGGTATGGAAACCCATCACTATTCTTAAGTGAGTTGCAAAACCTTATAATGAGAGATCTGCATAAATAATAAATGCAAAATACTGTGGATGCTGGAAATATGAAATAAAAACAGAAGGTTCTAGAAGCGTTGGTCTGACAGCATCTTTGGAGAGAGAAATCAGAGTTAACATTTCAGGTCTGTAACCTTTTATCAGAAGTTCTGATGAAAGGTCACAGACCTGAAACGTTGGGGGGAATTTTATGCTGTCCCCCATGGCAGATTTGGTGGTGTGCAGGGTGATATAATTGGGCGGGAGGTGTTATTTCGGATTACCAATGGCAAGATATTTTAGAGGAATTAAGTCAGTAGTGGGTTTGCGGCGTTCCGGGGTTCCCCCAGTGTGGTGGCGGATTTCATGGTTGCATTCTTTTAAATAACCCTACACATAGTTACAATTTAATGCTGCCTGCCAGATTAAGTGAATGGCAAACGACATTCCTGTGCTGCCCGGTTCACAAATGTTTCAATGTGGCATGCAACAGTCAGATTTGTGCAGTTGAGTCTCAGGTCTGTGCTTTTCTCTCTTTAACTCATCCGCTAAACTAATGCCAGCATTAGAATAGATGTTTGCCTCCAGACCAGCACTGGAATGAAATTTTGCCTCCAGGCCAGCATTAGAATGGATGTTTGTCTCCACGCCAGCATTGGAATGGATGTTTGCCTCCAGGCCAGCATTGGAATGGATGTTTGTCTCCATGACAGCATTGGATGTTTGCCTTCAGGCTCGGCACCAGCAAGGGTGAATCATCTCAGGGGATGGCAACAATGGCATGGGCATGGGCTACAGGGGAGGTTAGTCGAGGAGAGAAGGGTGGGGCGATCTGCTGCATGAAGGAGCAGGGGAGGATGGAGTGGAGAATCCACGTTGTTAAATGCTTGATGTTAATGGTGAAGATGCATTGTGTTGACTGTGGGGGTGGTGGGTGAATTAGATCAGTATTTTGTGAAGATATTTGACAAGGGCCTAAAGGGAGGGAGGAGTGCTGTCGATGTTGGGGAGCTGTGGGGCAAATTGAGGGTACTGGCTAGCAGACGGAATGTCAGTCAATGGGGGCAAATGGATTCGGTAGGGGAGAAGATCAAGACGAATGGGTGGGTATTCAACAGCTTCATATGGAGGGGAATGAGACTTAACAAAAATGGTCAGTTCAATGTGAGGAGTTCCAAGGGTAAGAGTTGCCGTGTCGATAGTAACAGGAGTAGGAACGGGGGGGAGGGTTGTCATGAATACATTGATGATTACACTGTGCATGGTAATGGGAGGAGGCTCAATGGTGATGAGGGAAGGGTAACGGTAACATTGAGTGGGCCCAGGGTGATGGGTTCAAGTTGGAAGGTCGCAGGAGGAGTTTGGAAGGTGGGGAGACTTGCCCTGAATTCCACGCACACCATTTTCTCCAATGATAATGGAAACCACGTGGACCCTCAAGGATTGCAAGGAGAGTGGAAGTAGGCAAATGACAGTGGGTGTTTCTTCTATCTGGCTACAATTTGAAGGAAGATATAAGGGAGCTGTTCATTGCCTCAATGTTTCAGCTCACTAGCAACAGTAGGCTGAATCGCTATGCTGTGCTTATTTATTGTTCAGAAAAGCTACAGCGACATGGGTCTCATACACCCAATTTGTCTAGTACCACGGGAAGAAGGACAAAGAGAGAGACTAAGGAGGGCTCTTTTCCCTTAATTCATGATGCCTGAGCACCAGCAACAGGCGGAACAGGAAGGTGAGGATGCTCCGAATGATAAAATTGAGGAATGGCCTTATGGAAGACGGACATTGGCATGCTATCGCATCCTCAGGACAAGGACAAATTACCTTCAAATGTCAGAGAGTCAATGCCAGAGACCCCTAAGGATGTAACGTGAAATGGTCATAGAAATTTGTAGGATCCTGTGGCATCACCTGAAGCCTCGGCTTCGGTGGGAATCCCATGCCAATTGCTCTCAAGGTGATTTCTGCTCTCAATTTTTTCTCTAGCAGCTCCTTCCAGGGATCCACGGGCGACATATGTGGCATCTCGCAGTCTGCGACCCACGGGGAGGTGACCAAGGTCCTTTTTTGACATGCCAATGATTTCATCTACTTACCTATAGATGAGGACAGCCTTTGGCGCCATCACTGGGTTCCCTAGAGTGCAAGGGGTGATTGACTGTACTCATGTGGCCATTAGAGCTCCCTGGGACCAGCCTGCTGTCTTTGTCAATCGCAAAGGCTTCCACTCTTTAAACATACAACTGGTTTGTGACCACAGGAGAAGAATCATGAATGTTTGCGCACATTTCCCAGGAGGCTGTCAAGACTCCTACATCTTGAGGAACTCCCAGCTGCCAGCAGTTTTTCAGGAACCAGTGAAGTGGACAGATGGATCCTGGGTGACACTGGTTGCCCACCTTGTGCATGGTTGATGACACCAGTACATCATCCCCAATGTACTGCTGAAGAGAGGTCAATGCTGCTCATGCATCCACCAGAGCCATCATTGAACACACCATTTGCATGCTGAAAATGTGAGTCTGTTGCCTTGACCGGTCTAGAGGGGCTCTTCAGTACCTGCCACAGAGGGTGTCATGAATAATCGTTGTCAAGAGAAACATAACAATTCCCCACAGAAATTCTCATTGGCATGAGTTCTTATTCATCTCAGCAATCTTAATGAAGTGTTGCTGCACTTTTATGTGATTGGCATTTGAAATCATCTAAGGGCTACGATGAATGCGAGTACACACCACTGCAAGCAGTGGTAAGTTATGACCAAAGAAAATAAAAGTAAGGCATGACAATATTGGAAAAAGTTATTAATCATCAATAGGAAAACAGCCATCATTGAAGATTGAGGATTCAAATTCCGATGAGATATGGACACTGGACATTTCCTGAGATGCTTTGCAAACATCAATGCATTCCTGCCATAGGCCACCAAAAAACCTCTTAGTATCCATCTGTAACCAAGCAAAACATGACTGAGAGTAGATCAAATTTTGCATTCAATAAGAATGCATTTATAAATCTTTCCAATCATAACAATTTCAGTAGCACCTGTGCCACCTTTATGACCAAAACTCTTTCAGTTTTCTTTTTCTCCACTACGTCTAGGTGCTACCCCGAACTTAGCAGCTGAGGTGGAGGCAGTCTGTTCTGTGCGCTGTCCTGTTACTGTGGATGACCATGACAGGCGTCCTATCGAGGAACAGGGCATTGCTGGCTCCATCCTTCTGGGGGTCTGCAGCACGGTGTAAACTCCGCGTGTTCACATGCTGGAGGTAAGGGGGTCAATGTCGGTGGGGGAGGACGAGCCACCACTTACCCTGGGGGTGTCCTGAGAGGAAGGCCCCAGGGCAACTGGTACACGCTTCTCCTCCACCAGTGTGCACAATGATACCTGCCTGTCTCCCTGCAGGGAAGGGTCACCTGGAGGGAGTCCAGGTTCCCCGTCCCCCTCTCGCTTAGATTCTGCTGCAAGGAGTCAATGGCAATAGCAATGGAGTGCAGGTCAGATCTCATATGGCTCGAGTGCTCAACCAGACTTGTCATGGAGCTCGCCAGACTCTCTATTGAGGAACCCATATGCTCTCTCAAATGCCTGGCACATGGCAGATGTCATGGCTTGCATGGACTTCTCCACAGCATGCACAAAGCCCCGCATGACCTCAGGCAACTCTAACATATTTTCCACATGGCTTTGCTACACGTCCAGCAGTCTTCTCGTAACAACAAACAAAGGATCATCATGAGCGTTGGGCTGAGCAGGGACCTGGTCCTCAACAGTCCTCCAATTGTCAAGTGACCTAGCTGGCACGTGTTCCCTCAGCTGCTGGGATGTGTCTGTGTCATGCACACCAGCTTGTGATCCAGATTCTAATCTTAACCCACCTCCCCCCCCCCCACCCGCACCCCCCCCCCCCCCACCCCTGCAGACCGTGTGGATGTATCTGCACTGGCAGAGGTGGAAGAAGAGGCAAGTGACGTGCAGCCTTTGGGGCATTGGCTTCCTCTTCCACCCCAGAGGAGGTTTCTTGGGCCATGCAGCATTCTGCGACTCGAGTGCGAGCACCCGCATTGAAGACACAAACAAGAGGCACTTTAAGCATCTGCTTCACATGAATTCACGCAATTTCCTTCAGTTTCCACATATGGCTGCAAGAGCAGAGATGACACTTCATCCTTACGCCTCATGGCTCCTGCCTCGCCTTTCCACTCACACTGCCTCCCTCCTGTCTCACAATCACAGCCGCCTCCTCCTCAGCTGTGGTCAGCAACCTGATGTCAGGGATCCCGCCACCTGTCTTAGCATACTCACATTGGTTTCATTTATCCTGCAACAGACAGTGCAGATTTAATGACATGACAAATGATTCATCACAACCATTGCATACATGTATCAACATCACTCATTCTGCATTGGCTTTTGCACGCCACATCAAATCGCATAAACAATGCCAATGTTCATCTTGGCACAACATCATTTAGTGAATGGCACCAAGGCTGCTCACGCATTCCACTGCATCCCTTGTGTACCCTCTGCCTTAAAGACACAGAGCCATGGAAGAAAACAATGGAGCAGCCTCACCAGGACCACTTATCCTCACTGATCTGAGCGAGTCATTGATGCGCTTGTGGCACTGCACCCATGTTCTACGAGTGACCCTAGGGTTCGAGACCTCCTCTGCTACCTCCATCCAGGCTGCCCTGTTGACGAGGGAGGGTCTTCTGACTCCATCTGCAGGGAAGAAGACCTCCCATCTTTCCCTAACGGCCTACAGGAGAACCTGCAGGAAGGCTTCATTGAACCGTGGGGCGGCACACTGCCTGCTGGCTGCCATTTGATTCACTTTGGCTGAAGGCAAAATAAATGATATAAAGTTGGTGGTGACTTTTACAAAATAAGGGAAGCAAAACATTTTGATTTCTGTAAAAGCTTCAATTTAAGTTATTCTGAAGATACTTATATGAAAGGAAGGTGCTGATCCTTGAGGCTGCAAACACAGAATGTTTTATACCTGTGGCGATCATGGTGCTTGGGGCAGTGACAGCGGGCTCCACCAATGAAAGGCCACCCTCGCCACATGATCCCATGTGTTCTCCATGCCCGTCGTCGCATAGATAATTTAAAAATACAAAATCGTGTAGGAAACGGGATTTGCGGCGGAAGCAGAAGTTACGCCAATTTCTGGTCCCGCCACCGGGAATGCCGTGGCACTCATAAGGTTCCAGCTCTGTTTCTCTCTCCGCAGATGCTGACAGACCTGCTGAGTATTTCCAGAATTTTCTGTTTTTATTTCAGCATAAGTAATATTGCCTAATATTAAGTGCACACACTCATCCCATTGTATCAAAGCACAGATAGTTTAAGTAGAGCTTGCAAATCCAAGGTTTAGGGACCCAGATGTTTGTGCAGGAGTACTCTTGGAATTGAGTACGGTAAAACAGTGGATAAAGTGCTAGTAAGCATTTTGCTGCTGTCAAGCTAGTGCTAGTCTGCATGTTGTACAATTGACTTTCATGGTTGTTAGAACTCAATGTAAAGAATAAAAGCCTCCAATGAAAAGCCAGTCCAACAGCAACCTGGAGTATGTTGAACGTGTCGAGCTGAGGTAGCAGATTATTGAGTCTGCCACAAATGATTGACTAAGCTCTAATTTCCCCATTTCTACACGTCATCTTGGAGCTAGGTTGACTGGTTTACCATCCTCACCCCCAAGGAGGATAGTCATCAGGCAACTGAGAAGCATGTTTCTTAGCCCTTGCTTGGTGGGGGAAGGGGAACATGTACCAGAAACTACTCCTGATCAACATGATGTTGTACAACTATCAATAAATGTTTGTGTGCATTGCCATAATCCTCTTAATTACATTATGCATACACACCATCCTGTCAAATGGTGGTTATATCAGTTGAAGGTGAGGAGCTTCACCAGGAACTGCCTGCCCAACCCAATCAAAATAGGCATATAAAAAGCATGCATTTACCTAAATAGGCTCCAGGTACAGTTTCTAGCACTTGCCATTCCAAGTCTGTGATTCCTGAGATATCTCTGATGGGCATCTCCATTCATCATAACCTTATGCAGATGAACTCGTAAAATAACAGTATCTTTGATTCCCTAAACACCTGAGTCCATTCCCGCCTACCAGGCTTAGTCTTCTTAATCTAGCATCTCATCTAGGCAACTTTGGTAAAGAGATATACCAACCATCTCAAACATAAGGACTAAATATTCTACCTTCCCGATCTGTATGACTCAGTGCCACATTGGGTTTGACTGGATTTATTTATTTGTTAAAGGTTTGATTATGTACTATTAAATGCTTACTTTTTAAAATTAGTATAACATTGGAGCATAGAATAAGTGCATGAAGAAAGAATACAGTACAGCCAACTGGCTGAATGGCTTAAGCAGGTTTCCATTTCAACCATATATATGAAGAATTTTGACAATTGTCAGACAGATTGCTGGTTGACACTTCTCATATTCATAAAAGTGTGTTTCTTGCTGGAATACAGCCTGTCATGATCTTTAACCTTTTATGTTATTTGTTGTAATGTATATGAAAGAATAATAGGTTAGCGAGTTAATTCTACAAAGCATGCATCTCTGTTCTAGATAGATCCATGTTGTTGGACTCTTGAAATTATAGAAGGTTGAAAAACTGTTTGAGACGTTTTACCGTGTTTAAGGTACTATATTATTGAAAGTTGTTGTTGAGCTACAGAAGTACATTCATTCAGCATGAGAGTCTGTGGTCTGACTGCCTGGAAAATGGCTATTTATTGCATTTTATTCTGCAGACTTCATGATCTCTACCATAACTTATATTCCATCTGGCAGCTTATGTAAAATATACCGGTAATAGTTATGTGTATTCTTGACAATGTTTGGTGGCTGCTTGGAGTGAAGTACACATAAAAGGCAGGATATTTTGATTGCAAAGGATACAGTTCGTTATATTGTAACATAACTTACATAGTAAAAGTTTCAGGCAAGAGTAGACCCTCGGTTCATTTAGCTCATCTGTCCACAGTGTTCCAGTGCTGCATTTCTAATAACCTGAATCCCTAATGGAACTAACAAATTAACATTACAAAACATTTGAAGTGGGGGAGAAGGGCAGATAAACTCTGTCATGAAGACCCCACCTGCCACGAATGAGGCATATTAATTTTGCCATATGAACATTGATTTGAAACTGTTGCTGGAAGGAAGAGATGACTTGTTTAAAGTGATCAACAGTGGCTGGAAAACATTTGCATACTAAGAGACAGGGCCTGGAGACAATAGAACAGCTCCCTGATCCAATTAACCGAAATGGATTTTGATCACCAGACATTGAATCTGTAAGAAAGCCAGCATTCCAGGGTGTCTGCTAAGATGGAGAATCCACAAACACAGGAGTTTGTTAAAACAGCTAGTCACATGACTAACCTGCTGGCCCAGGTGGTTTTGAACTGCTCACAGCACAGTTTGGGTCAGATTGCAACTGAACTTGGAAGGAGAGAGCCTCTTTCCTGGCCAGCTCGCTCTCCCTCGCTCTCTCATGAATTTCCAGATCCACTGAGGTCACACAAACCTCAAGAGAGAAAGCTCCTACATCGAAACAAGTTTGAAAGGGTGCACTGGGCCCCAACGAAACGGCAAGAGTTACCTGCAATCAAAGACTCTACATCGAACCCAAAGGACAGTAAATAAAACCCAGCTATTGCTTCAAACTTTTCTCCTTTATTATTTCTACTTTTCTGTCTCTATCTGCATGTGTATTTATTGCATATGCATGCTAGCGTGATTGCGTTGCGTATTCGTAGGGGTTTTAACCGAGTTAGAATTTTAAGGTTAATAAACTTACACCTTTCTTGTTTAAATCTAAAAAAACCTGTCTGGTTGATTTCTTTGCCTTCCAATGGAGAGCAGTGAGGGGGAGCTAAAAACATGGTGTTTTAAAAATTAAACCTGTTATAGTCAAACCAGGCAAATTCTGAGTGGGAACCCCTAGATCCCTTTCCCACCTGGTCATAACAAACTCTGTTGGGTTCCATATGTCTGTTTCTGGCTATATTCCTTTCTGCATAATGTAAGCATGATGTAATGGGGGAAAAGGAGACAATTGTGATTGGTCTTCATTGTAATATCATTTAGTTTGTTGTACCGTGTTGCAAATAGTTCTGTAAAGATCTAAAATATCTGGTAAGCTGATAAGCCTGTCGAGTTAGAAGTTTGTGTTCATCACTGGCATGATCCCTAACCTTTTCAGTTTTTGGTTGTGGTGTTTTTTGTTTAACTTTTTCATGGATTGTGAACATTGCTGGCAAGGCCAGCATTTGTTGCCCATCCCTAATTGCCCTTGAGAAGGTGGTGTGAGCTGCCTTCTTGAACCGCTGCAGTCCATATGGTGTAAGTACACCCATAGTGCTGTTAGGAAGGGAGTTCCAAGTTTTTGACCAGCAGGAAGGAACAGTGATATAGTTTCAAGTCAGGATGGGAACTTGCAGGTCGTGATCTTTCCATGCATCAGCTACCCTTGTCCTTCTAGATGGTAGAGTCACAGGTTTGGAAGGTGTTGTCGAAGGAGGCTTGGTGAGTTGCTGCAGTGCATCTTGTATATGGTACACACCACTGCCACTGTGCGTCGGAGGTGGAGGGAGAGAATGTTTAAGGTGGTGGATGGGGTGCCAATTAAGCGGACTGCTTTATTCTAGATGGTGTCAAGCTTCTTGAGTGTTATTGGAGTTGCTCTCATCCAGGCAAGTGGAGAGTATTCCACCACACTCCTGACTTGTGCCTTGTAGATTGTGGACAGGCTTTGGGAAGTCAGGAGATGAGTTACTGTATGAAAAAATAATAGATTGGCATTTCAATAGTATGCATCTCTTCCCATTCTAGATAGACCTATCCTGTAGCTCTTGAAATGATAGAAGATTGAAAAACTGTTTGGTACAGTGGGTTAGACACTTAACTTACACATTTGGAACCTATGTTCAGAATCAGTCCAAACTGATGGAACAAGAATCCTCACTGTTGACTATAAGGGCCCTATGAGTTTGGAAAATCTCAATCCAACGGGCACGAACCTGCAGCAAACATTTCTCTAATTGGCAGTCTCCCTCAGGGAGCTTCTGGTTCATGAGAGAAATGAGTGGGGGGAGGGGGTGGAGAGGGAATGTCATCCTGGTGCATTGGAAGAGGTACTTGTGAGGTTAAAGTTGAGACTAAGGCTTGTTGTAGGGACAAAGTAGAAGGAGTGTATTCTGGATCCAGCTGTGTTATATCTGACCTGGTAGTGCTTGGTACTGACACGAGGAGGGAGGGAAATTTCGTCTCGACTTTCTGGTCTGTAATCTCGTGTAATAGATTATCATTATAGAACCCATTATCTTTTCATTTCATTAGCTTCAATATAATGAAAATTGGACAGGTTCTATAATGGGGCAGCAATCAGCTCTGCCAGATTACCAAACAAAAGCAGTGAAGATGAAAATTTTCTTGGGTGTCTGAAACCTGGGCGCCTGCAATGCAAAGAGTTCCTTTTGCCAACGCTAGCATTATTTACCTTATTGAGCATGAAAAAGTAACAGAAATTCCTAAGGTCTGTGAAAATGAAGGTTGTTTGGGCCTAATCCCCAAATATTTTGTTAGAAACCAACAGAGTTCCTCACATATGTGTCTGACATGAATACATTTCTTAATTTCTGTGAAGAAGAGCAAAACACAGAATTAATAAAATAAAACCAATGCTTTTAATCAAGAATTGTCAGCATGCTAATACTTTTGGAAGCTGTATTGCAGTTTACACATCGCGAAGAATCTCTCAAATTAATTATTGGCAATTTTAAACCCCAAGATTTTATCAGATTTTGTTTTAGTACGAAAAAATGTTAGTGGAACAATACCGGATGCCAAAAAACGCAGGGAAATTCTGAGAAATCCGGTAAAAGAGCAGTTTTCACTTCGAGCATCACTAAAATTTAGAAAAGCAAGAAAGAGGCTTAAAAATAAAGATAGAAAGTGCTGGAAATACTCAGCAGATCTGGCAGCATTTGTGGAGAGAGAAACAGAGTTAACGTTTCAGGCCTGTGACCATTCATCAGAACTGAGGCTTAAAAAGATGCAGTCAACTAAATGACAGCCATAATTCTTTATGCCACTTCATTAACATTACTTTTATGAGGCTTATCATAACACTTTCATTTAATTTCTAGAGAGCTTTTTTAATGAAATATATAGTTGAAGTACTTTTGGTTATTGCTGTGGCTCCGGTTACTTGCCTGCCAGTATGATGGTAAACAAATAAAAAGCCACTTACCTGCCACTATGATGGTATGCTAACGAAACTTGAAGATTATACAGAGAGGAACAGTTACTTTTACTACGGTGCCTTGGTGTACAACCTGAGTGAGGCCTTGCTTTATAGCTTTCGTCTTCCTTGGACTATTAGTGTGTGTATTGCTGTCTTTTTCTTCTGAAAATTAGATCCAGAAATGCACATGCATTGCATCTGTGAAGTCAGCACAGCACATAAAGCACACAGTTTGCATTCTGATGTCATTGATGCAGTGTGTTCACATCTCTAGACCAGATCTTTGATAGGAAAGCAATGAGATGTTTACTTGAATTTGTAAGAAAAACAGCTTTTACTACTCAACACCCAAAATAAATCTGCCAGTTTGTCAGTGGAAATCAGTTAAAACTGATTTTAATGAAACTGACACGCAACATTGAGAAAAAGGAAAAATAAATTGAAGTTAAGCATGTGTTCAGTTTCAAAAGTTCTTTTGCAGAAAAAATGAAATGGACATAATTACTATAGCTTTTACATCAATATATTTTTGAGAACTGATGTACATATTGTTCCTCATTAGCTTCTGTGTTACAATGATTAATTGAGGTGGACTGAAATTGCACCGTTTATGTGAACTCTAATGTGGGTGAAATAGGGACACTAAATGTCCCCCTTTCACCAGACAGCTTAAATCACCACCAATGCACAGTGGCAGCAATGTGTACCATCTATAAGATGCACTGCAGCAACGCACCAAGGCTCCTTAGACAGCACATTCCAAACCCGCGACCTCTACCAACTAGAAGAAGAAGGGCAGCAAATACATGGGAACACCACCACCTGCAAGTTCCCCTCCAAGTCACACACCATCCTGACTTGGAACTATATCGCCGTTCCTTCACTGTCGCTGGGTCAAAATCCCGGAACTCCCTTCCTAACAGCACTGTGGGTGTACCTACCTCACATGGACTGCAGCGGTTCAAGAAGGCAGCTCACCACCACCTTCTCAAGGTCAGTTAGGGATGGGCACTAAATGCTGTCCTAGCCAGTGATGCCCACATCCCATGAATGAATCAAAAAAAAGTAAACTGCTTTACTTCACATTAGTAATGTGAAAACTTTCAAATGAAATAAATGTCTGGTCTTCCGTACAATTTTGTTGTCAGGTGCTATTTTGTGAAATAAATAAAAGTTGGCAAAATATCCCCAAACTGACAATTTTCGGTGCCCAAGCAAAATCTAGGGCTTGATAAAATTGTTCATTTAATTCTAAAGTGCTTACAGTTGTTTTGTGCACATATGTGAGATAACAACCTGTTTGGAACTACTTTCTCTTGAGTTACTGATTTTTAAAAAATAAACTGCTATCTTGCGCTCAGTGCAGGCTATCAGTAAGTTGTAAGATATAACTTCATTTTGAGCTTGTGGTTTCAGTACCAAAGTCCATTTAGGTTCAGAGACATTTGAAAACTTTCAGTTCTTCAAATGGAAACCAATACTGAATGCTCATATGACCCCTTATCACTGAACAAAGATACTCCATCACTGAAAATAAATTATCCCATTAAAATAAATGCAAAACAAAATTAAAAATAACAAATTCCCAATAAAACTTTGTTTTCAGTGTTTAGTTTTTTTAAAAAATTGATCCCCCTACATGGCCTACAGACAAAAATTTGTGTGTATTGCTCTTCATGTAACTGTGTATCTCTGCTGATTTCTTACTCCTTAGTTCTTTATAGCACCCATCTAATTCTGCTTCTAATATCAGCAGTATCACTGAGGTTCATACTTACATTAGCAGTGCTAGAGCAAACATAGTCATCACTTGCTCTGTGGACATTCTAAAGCAGTAGGATAGGTCTCTGGCGATCACACAGATTGCAGGATTCTGCCAAGTCCAGGGCATCATTGACAGCACTAATGACACCTTATGGGCCACTTCACACAATGTGAATCATAAAGGCTTTGACTATATTAATATTCAGTTGGTGAGTGATGACCAGCAGCCTATCATGTAGGTCTGTGCCTGCTTTCTTGGATCCTTCTATGACACTTTTCTACTGTCAATCATCCATCCCGTAATTTTTGTCCCATCAGAAATTAATGGAGGTAAGCCCTATTTCTTGCATTGTTGACTTATGAATCCTATTAGCAATTCATATTTGGCTGCATAATTCCTCTACAATCAGATCCAAGGGTTGTCAAACACTGGAGCCTTCAAACAACATGTCAGATGCCTGGATAGATCAAGCAGCTTACTGCAACACAGCCTACAAAGAGTGTCTCATATGATTGTGGTTTGATTATGTTGGATTATTATGCTCTGCAACTGGGATAATGCATGAAGCCTGCATTGGTGGAGGGCCTTCAGCATGATGAGGGAAAGGATGCTGATGATATGCAGGATGTAAGGAAGTGAGACAAATCCAATGTTGCTTGCAGCCAGAGCTGTTCAGCAGCAGCTGTTTGAAGAGAATTTCAGATGAGCAATCTGTGCTCACCTGTATTAACAGTCATGTTTTTCTACCCTACAATCAACAGCATCTGCTCAATACCACATTGATATTCATGTCACCTAATATTGTAAGAGCACCAACTACTTGCGAAACAGAATTGGGGTTTTATTGGCTACAGAAAGCTCTCTTGCCTTAATAAAAGCCAACAAACTATTTCTCATCAAATGTGAACTTCTAGAGCATATCTTGAAATGATGTTTTACCTTCCCCAATGCTTCTACAAGGTGATTACCCCAGTGGCTGTAACATGGGAAGAGGGAGGCTGCTGTGGCTCATTCAGGGGTTAATGAGATTCCTGTGGAATCCCACACAGTATTAACTCTTGAAGTCTGCTGTACTTTCCTCTTTGCTCTCTTCTCTTTCCTCTTTCAGACACCTCTCTTCAATTCTTTTGGCTCCGCAATGCCATTCCGCCGTCCAGTTTGATCTGATGTTAGTTGCATCTTCCTAGCTTGCGGTATTGATGTCAAAAGTTTTCAAGTCCCTCCTGCTCATTTTTGCTCAGTAGAAAGATTTTTTTAAATTAATGCGCTTGTTATTTGATACACTTTTAGGTATATTTTTCTTTGTAAATGAAGTTTAACCAAAATGTAAATACGGGTAAATAGGTGAGAAAACCGGTTGTTAATAATCATGCTTTTCTTGTCTGTTGTTTATTCTATTCAGAATCTTGCTCCCATGCTAAATGTGTTTCAAAAATTATCCCTGAAGAAATGTACATTATGGATTTGTTAAAAGGCAATTGAGACAGTTTTGCTCATGGTTGGATAAATATAAAGATTGGTTTCATTACTTAGTTATATCTATGAGTAACTTTGTGAATGGAGGGGAAGATTTCAACAGCTCACAGAACACTGACAGGAGAGAATAATGCTATATAATTTTCATGCTGGCAGCATGGATGCCGACTTTGACAGGTTTTCCTAGTGCAGCAGGAGCTCAGAATGCATAGGCCATAGGAGGTGTACTGCTGTCAGCACAGACTGTGTCCCAATACCATAATCCTTAAAATGGGCTTTATAAGTTCTTTTCGATGTATCAAGGTTTGTGTATTACAAAGCAAGATATATGATTTGTTCCTGATTTAAGCCCTTCAACTGGCGTGCTGGAGAAGTATAAAACAACCAGGATTACAAGTATGTCTTTGGCTATTTTCATCTGTTAAATTAGATAACTAATTTGAATTACAGGGAACAAACTGAATCAAAATGGTATGATATCACCATTTTGATTTCCATTTGTTATTATGTGCAAAATAAGGCCAATTCACTCTTTATTCCCAAAAGATTGAAGTATATTCCTGTAGGCTTTTGCATTGATTGTTACAGGAAGGAGTTTACTGCAAATGCTTTTGAAGCCTTTCTTGGAAAGTCACAACGTGTTTAGTAATCTTTACATCAGATGATAAATTCTAATCTTACGTTTTATTGATTGTGAAGATAAGCTATTTTACTCAGTGTTTGTTACAATATGCTGTTCAGAAATAAACAGCCCAATCTGTTTTTATTCGAAATGTCCGAATATTCTTCCCTGTGTTTTTTTGTAGTTGATGTCTTTGATCTCAATAATAGCATTTTATAATTTCATGTTTAATTTGAAATGGATATCTTAATCTGAACAGGCAAGTTAATTTTGTCTTTTCCTCTGTGTGCATGTTTCATGCATTGCAGTTCCTGTGCCTAATATGTCACAGAAAAAAAATAAAAGTAAGCTTCAGAGCTTAAGCCACTTAAAATGATGAAGAATTTTAAATAAAAAGTGTTTATTAAAAAGAAATTGGGGAAAATTTTAAGTATTTGGGCTCCTCTGGGTCATTTTTCTTTTGGTACTAAAGTAAAATGATCTGAAATGAGGGGATTAAATCCTAATTTAAATTTAACACATATTTGGTAACATAGTGGATGCCAACATGCAAAGCTAAGATAGTTATGGGATGCAGGTTTGATTCCCCATTGTATAGAGTTCCAAATTCAGTCGCATTGCTATGTGGTGGGACTGAATGGATGCCAGATGCTATACATAAGAAACATCAAAGGGAGAGTTCACTGTTAGTCATCTTCCAGCAGAGAGGCTCTGAGCAGTACTGGCGGAGGCCTGGAAAAACATTGTTCACCTAATGTCTCAAATATAGTTCACCTGTGGTGGAGAGATTGGGGAATGGGGACGAAATAAAGCACATTCCTGTCCTCAATGACAATCTTTAAAGAAAAATTTGACCTGTTTCAAAAAGGACTTCCAGCAGTCCGTTTAAGGACCATTGGATGGAGCATGCACTGCGCACATGGAAATAGCATCTGAGTCTTACACTGGCACAGGACCCTGATTTACATATTGAGAAAAGGTTTCCATGTTTCAGGTGTGAATGATAGCCAGCTCAAACAGTTGGGTGAACTTCAGGCAGTCAACAGGAGATTGTATTTTTTGAAATTTCCATCTACCAACTGCCCCAATTATCAGTGTAAATGGGGTGGTGGGCGAAATGAAAATTAACGCCCTTAAATAATAGCATGAACAGATTGCATCACAGATTTCTGCACTGATATTTTTATTTGTAAAATTATTTGTGAGAGTAATAACTGACAACTTTAATAGCACCTTTTAGAAGTGAATGAAATGTTATGCAGTAAAAATATACATATTTAATTAGAGGTGTTACTGCTGGCAGTGGAAAGTAATTGCTGTGGTAAATGTCATAACCTTTATGGTGAACCTTTATGTCCCTCCTACAGTAACAACCCAGCCAAAAAATTATCAGAAACACAATAAATTTGAATCTGTTCTCGTATCTCAATCACAACTATCTGCTACCTGGTCACCAATTTAGTTTTAGAGCAAATCAACCAACTTTTGATGCCTTTAAGCTTCTGATTCTGCATGAAACTGAAGTTTTAGTAATTGACTGAAGGTCTGAAGGAACAGGCCCTGCCAGTCAGGCAAGTTTTAAGAGGGTCTCAAAGACTGGAAGGGGTGTCCTGGGGCAAGGGAGGTCTAAATGTTCCTGTGGGGTCTGGAAGTGCACTGTTCCTCCTGGACAGTTAAAGTTTTAAATACTTACTAGTTTGGGCCTCTTCTGACCCAGACATTTTCTTCTAGTGTCACTTGGGAAAGCAACATTTGCTTCTCCACTTCGGCCATTGGTTAAAATTGAAGCCTGATCTGCATTTTTAAAGAAGGGCCTCACCTGTTTCCAGTGGGTGTCCTTCCTGATTGCTCAGAAAAGCAGGCTAAAATGGAAAATGTCAGGAAGAGAGAAGGTCCTAGGTGATTTTTAACTGCCTGCCCATTGGATTCTGCCAGAATTAAAATTGTCCATCAAGTCAGTAACCGGTAAAAAGATTAATTTACAAGAATGGTTCCAGAGATGAGGAACTTCACTTACGTGGATAGATTGGAGAACAGAAGGTTGAGAGGAGATTTGATAGAGGTGTTCAAAATCCTGAGGGGTCTGGGCAGAGTAGATAGTGAGAAACTCTTCCCATTGGTGGAAGGGTCGAGAACCAATGCGCTACCTGAGAGTGCGATGGAGGCAAATTCAATAAAGGCTGCCAAAAGAGAACTGGATAATTATCTGAAGAAGAAAAATTTGTAAGGCTACGGGGAAAAGGCAGGGTGTGGGACTAGGTGAGTTGCTCTTGCAGAGAGCTGGCATGGACGCAATGAGTCAAATGGCCTCATTCTGTGCTGTAACCATTCTGTGATTCTATAATGTAATATTCACCACACCCTTCAACTCTTTAAGGAATGCAAATTCTCTTTCACTGCAAACATTCTGTCATCTCATTAAAAGGGATGAATAAGTGTTAAAGGATGCTTGTTGCTGTCAGCAATTTTGGTACGCTAGAAAGGCCATATCCTCCTATTGAAGGAATATTTGGGTAGATCTTCACATAGCACCCAAAACAAGTGAAAAGTGAGCAGGTCATCCTCTGGCCCACTCAAACCTGATGATGTGAAGAATGCCTCATTTTGAAATACGTGACATATTTCCATGGAAAGGGCAAACTATCAGTACTGCTCATGCTAGTAACTGAAAAACCTATTGGGGGGCAGAGGGGGGTGGTGTGGAAATGAAATCTAGCAGGGCTCCCACTTCTAGAAGGGGAGGTTCCTGTATTGAATGGACATAGCAAGAGTGCATCTGTGGGCCCTGTGGAAATTCAGGGTCCACATTTATCACTGTTAAATTTAATTTACCAATTATTCATCCAGTTCTGTAGTAAATCTTAATCCTCCTGTAAATCTTTTGCCATACACTTTGTCTCTTTTCAGTGTCATTAGCTAATTTAGTAGATCTATATCTGGTTTTGATATTGTTACGACCAGGTGAGAAAGATGTCTAGGGGTCTCTTTCAGCCTTCACCTGGTTTTATTGTAACAGGATTTAATTTGTAAACAGATCGTGTTTTGTGTTTCCCCTTGGTAAATCCTTGTTCACCACATTCCAATTATAAGTCAAAGAAATAAGCACAACCAGGTTTTCTCAGGTTTAAAGAAGAAAGGTGAAATTTATTAAAACTTAAACTCTAATTCGGTTAACACCTACTGATACAAGCCACAGCCCACGCTATCATGCATACGCGGTACGCACTTACAAATAGAGACAGAACAGAACAGAAGAAAAAATAAAGTTGAGAGGTTTGAGGCAATACCAGATGAGTTTCTTGTTACTGTGCTTCGAGCTCACTGTAGTCCTTTTGTAGGTAGTTCTTGCTTGTAGGTAATTCTTGCTTTTCGTTGGGGCCCAGTATTCTTCTTAAACCTTGTTCACTGTAGGAGACTTTTCTCTCGGGGTTCCTGTGTCTTCAATGGATTCCAAAGCTGGTGAGAAATAGAAGAGCAGACAGGAGAGAGATGCTCTCAGTCAAGAGCTTTCTGAGTTTTAAAACTCTGTGGCAAGTTCAAATTCAAAAAAACTCCAACAGCCAGTTAGTCATGTGACTAAACTGGTCTGACCACGTCTTCTGTGTATTGGGGACGCAGGAACTGGTTCCTTTGTTTCAACACTGTCTGCTTGTATGCAAAAAAGGTCTTTATAGCAAGGGACCTGGCAATTCCTTATGATAGGCCCTCTTTTCTTCCCAGCAACAATTTTAAGTTTTAATGGTTATGTGGTGAAATTAATGTCTCATTCTTGGCAGGTGGAGGCCTGCATGACAATATCCATTTCAGTAATGTAGTTCTGAAGCATCATTGACTCCTGAGGGACCTAGGGGGGAAATTTTATCTCTCCTCCACAGTGTGTTTGGAAGTGGGGAGAGATAAAATCAGGTGGGATGGTGGTGGGGGAAGTGGCGGATTACCGCCACCATCCTGCCTCCACCAAAATTTAGTCTGGGGTGGGAAGGCCTGTGAATGGCCTTCCCGCCCTGCTGCCAATTGAGGCCCTTAACTGGGTAATTAACCCGAATTGAGAGCCTTTTACCCCACAGCCGTAATTAACCATGTGGCTGGTGGCCCTGTTGCCGCATGGGAAGCACAGAACGGAAAACAGTGCGGGATACCTCCTGGCTCCAGGAGGCATCGGGGGGCGGGGGGGATGGGGGGTGGGGTGGTGTCTCTTGTTAAAAGGCACTTAGTGCTTGAATGAGAGACCCGGCATCGGGAAGTGGTGGGAGCCCACCGAGAGCCACCCCCTGCTTTTGCTGCCGACCCCCCCACAACACCCTCCCCTGTGGCTCCCATCCATGAAATCCCTCCCGTCCTGACCTACTAGAGGCCTGGGTCCAGTGAAGCTCCTTGGCCTCTGGGAGGTGCTCTTCCAGCAGCAGCCACCGCCTTGTGGTGGCGTGACAGTTGCCGGCCTTTGATTGGCTGGCAGCTCTCCAAGGGCGGGACTTCCAGCAGCAGCCACCGCTGTCCACTTAAGTGCCTGATTGGCACTAGATTCGGCAGGCCTTCCAGAGAAGAGGCAATGTGGGGATCTCGGCGTTGCTTTTTTCAGATGTCGAGACCCCTGCCGCCAGGAAAAAATTCCCCACCCCATGTTTTTTAAATATCACTTTATTGCTTTTTTCGGTTCTCTTTATCTTTTTGTTTTACTGTTCCAGTGGTCGCCTGCCTTTCTCCATCTTTAACTCACATCCTTGCTGTTGTTCTGGTCATCCCAGCAGCCTGTAGGCCTTGTGTGAACTCGTCAGCACAGCAGTTACTGTGGATTTCCTTGTGGGACCCAGAAGAGTACTTCTGCTCCACTTGGCTCTTCATCCTTCTCACCAGCTACCAATCTGTTTCAGCCTGGTGGGGAAGTTGCACAACGTCCATGCTCAGGAACTGGTTAAAATGCCATTGGGGGCCTATTGACATAATAGGACACCAGTTCAAATAAATTCATGAGGCTTCCATCTAGTTTAGGCACATACCTCATCTGCCTACAGAATCTACAGGTTAATATTTGAGACAGCAGGAGGGGTCAAGTTCCAAATGGGAATGCAACCTGCTTGTTTCTAATTGCCCACTTGCCAGATTTCCACTGGGTGGTAAGGTTCAATTCATCCTCTGGTGAAAATTTGCATTCTCTTTCATATATTATCAAATCTAAACTACTCTTATAGTGTAAAAGTTTTGAGCAAGGCCTTGCTTGTACCCATGCTTAATTTTTGCTTTTATTTCAGATTGCATTATGAGTAATCAAGCTATTTACTACTCATGAAAACAATAAGCAAATTAATCAAATTTGTTACAATAAGATAAGCAGTTCAAATATACACTGTGTGGCCAACATATTGAAAGAACATTTATAATGAGTGACTGATTTCATTCGCCATTTATGAGTAATTATTAAACAAACAGAAATTGCAAAGTGCACCAGTGGTGTGGAGAGATATGCCATTATCTGTGTCAATGTTGATGTGAGTTTCACATAAATTATTAATAAGAAATATAATGATTGTTTAGTCAGTTAATAATGAACAGACTGCATTTATGGAGAAGTGGGTTTAATATATTTGGGCTAGGTTTGAAATCTAAAGTCAATATGTTACTACTGTTGGTACATCTTACTGGACAGCTGCCTCAGCTCATCGATCTGCCCTGTGTGTCAGCCAAAAAATACCAACTGAAAGAAAAGTGTAAACTTAATGCAAAACAATCAGTACTGGTGAATTAAAGCAAACCATTTTTGATACAGTAAAGATGTTTAAATATAAAATAAGATTGAAAGCAGTGCCATCTTAACAAGTTCAACAATTCTGTTTCATTTTTCAAGTGTGCTCAATGCAATTTCATGACACAAGAACACCAAATCTTATAAATACATTACAAATGCTGCATTCTGTTTGCATAACAAATGAGTATATTCTCATTGCCAAAATACAAAAAAAAATGATACCATGGGTGAGACATTGGGCTCATTAACACCTGCATTTTTGGTGCTACAAGTGCCCTAAAGTTCCAAAATGGCATCTGCAGTGTACTTGGCCACCTTAGGTGCAAACCCTATTGGATGTAATACTGGTGAGGGCGTCAGCACACTACAGTGAATGGCTGACAGAAGGGCATGACATCAATCAGCGTACTGTGCTGATTTAATGTCAGTGGTGCCATTTTGGAGCTCAAGCTGACACCATCTCTTAACCTCGCAAAGCTGAACATGTGTTCAGCAACAGGAAGGACCCCCACCCCAGCATCTCTACTTAAAGGGATCATCAACTGCTTACAAGTTAGTTGCTGGTTGATTTCTTCTGGCTGTTGCTTTGATTCTATAAGTGTTTGGTGCTTTCTATAGTTGTTTAAAGTCACAAAAGCCTAAAAGAGTGAGTGGCAGGTGCTAAAGAAGTTTTTGCTGACTTCAAGGCTTCTGCACAAACCAGTTGCTCCCAGACATGGGTGCACTAGTAAGCATTCCCCTTAGAATGCAGCATGACTTTGAGGCCATGCAGAACAGGTCAAGCTGTTGGAAGAGGGAGGAGGAGGAGGAGAGGGAGAAGAGCTCTCAGCAGGAGGCAATATTTGTCCAGGGTGCTAAGGGAGCAATTCTCCTTCTTGACCCTCAGCAAGGAATAATGTGTGAGATGTCGCCGCTTCAGTATGAATGTCCTCACTGAAATTTGCTGCCTGCTGCAGCCACAAATACAACCTCAGAGCAGGCCAATGACTGCATTGCCAGTGGCTATGAAGCTGACCATGGCCATGAACTTTTATGCGCCTGGTTCCTTCCTGGCTAGAGCTGGAGATATTTGCAACATCTCGTAGTTTGCCATGCACTGTGGCATAAGGGAGATCACTGAAGTTCTCTACTTAGTGAGAGCCAACTACATTTTATTCTTTCTTGCCAGAGACAAGCAGGTGGAGCGATAATGTGGCTTTGCTAGGATTGCAGTCTTCCTTATGGTGCAGGGTGCCATGGACTGCATGTACATCGCTTTGCGAGCACTGCATGTCAACTCTGCCCTATACTGGAACTGAAAGGGATTCCACTCCTTCAGCTTTCAGCTGGTGTGTGAACAGATGCAGTGAATCATGCAGGTCAATGTCCAGTATTATGGCAGCAGTCATAACGCCTTCATTCTGTGGCAGTTTGCTGTGCCAACTACATTTGAACCACAATGGCAAAGCAAATGGTGGCTACTGGGTGACATGGGCTACCAACTGATGACATGGCTGATGTATATTCACATAGATGTGTGCATCATGCATGCAATGAAAGCCATGCTGCCACCTGAAACATGATAGAGCAGACGGTTGTCTTGCTGAAACAATTCTTCCACTGCCTGGTCCTTTCTGCAGGATTCCTGCAGCACCAGAGAGTGGATGTTAAGATTTTTGGTTGTCTGCTGCAGGCTGCACTACCTTGTCATCAAGAAGGAACAGCCCTTGCCATCAGCTATCCATGATCAGCTGCATGAGGAGGAGGGGGAATGGAGGAGGCAACCTGGACAACCCCTTTCTACCCAGGCTGTCCATGAAAACTTATCCAAGTGTGACACCAATAACCACAACTCCAATTCCTCATTCACCTACAGTCCCACATTCTACCTTTCCTCTGCCACTGACCATCACAGCATCTGCAAAGTGCAAAAAGAAAAGTCACACATAAAAACATTCCAAGCCAAATATATAAATGAAACCATACCATATTGCATACTAAAGTCAATAATCACCCTTAGTGCCTGTCTTCCACGTGTCTTTGCCTGTCCTAGTGCTCCTACACAGTGCTACCTCATTAAAAGGCAACATGGCTGGTGGAAGGCTGCTGCCTTTCAATGGGAGAGACTGTAGTTGACCTTGGAGAATGACCTCGCGAAGGTCTGGGGCTGGAAGACTGCCCCAGATGACTGCGCCATCTCAGCATGTTTGGGCTGGCTGGCCAACAGGCAACAGAAAGAGCACTGGAAGAGTGGCAGGGATTGGAGGAGAGGACAGCAAGGACAGCAAGTTCATGCTCCATGGAGCCACTGCCACTCCCCTGGATAGGTTGCTGTGAGATCCTGCAAGCCCCTTTGAGCCCTGTGATCCACAGTCGTGATGGCAGCATTCTGAGCTTGCATGGCAACAAGCTGAACTTGAATGATAGCTGTATGAGCTTCCAGTGCAGCAGCCAGAGTTTAGGTGGTCACTGCTTGTGCTGCAGTGGAAACTGACATTGGCCATCAGATGCTGAGTCATGGTTGGGGCCACAAGTATGCAAATGGAGCTAACCACCACTAACATAATGGAAAGGATGGGCTTCAAGCTCTGTGCAAAGTCCTGTGCCAAATTGGTGCCAGACTCCTCCTTGCTCTGTGATATTGACTGCAGGCTTTTAGGCAGGCTTCCTAATGCAGCAAACATTTTGTTCTGCACATCCATCAGTGTTCTTCTGCAGGCTGCCTCATTGAAATGGTCATCTGAGTACTCTGCAGGAGAGCTTGTGTGCGGCCTCGCCCTCCGGCAAGCTGGCACCTGCGCTATCCTTGTCCGCTGCCCAGGTTGCAGTTTCTGATACCCGGTGTCTCTAAATTATGCACAGTGTCAGTATCGGAGCTGGAGGCTGCGAATGTGAATTAGACTGATGCTGTTTTCATCATCACTGCCTTCTTGCTGTTCCTGCACTGCCTGACAAGATTGCAATTTTTGGGTATCAGAAAGGAGAAAGGTTGAATCATGGGGAAGGGGTGACGGGCGGTGGGGGAGTAAGTAAGAGGTGCATGCTTACACCATCTGCAGCTTGTAATCAGAAATGAGTGTGGGATGACAGGCAAAATGGGTTGTGAGAAGGAGTGTTAGGTATCAGGATACCATCATCTTCGCCGCTGACTGTAGCCACAGCAATGACCACTGCAATAATGGCCAGTAGAGTGTCCTCCGTGGGGGTTAGTACATGTAGATGTGCCTGTCCCCTGCTGGTTAGCTCCTGCTGCCTCCTGTTGTACACCACCTTGTACTGCAAGAGAGAGGGAAATGTGTTATTGAGTGTGGTGCAATCTGTTTGAGTGATGTGGTTGTCATTCTTTAATAGGTGGCAGTGCATGCAATCTGTGAGATCCAGTTATGAGGCTTACAGCAGTGCCAAGTGTATGAGGGTGCTGTGAATCATATAAATACCAGGTATGAGTCCTGCCTGGGTGTGGTAAAGAGAGCAGTTTGAGAGATGACTGGTGCAGTTGGTAGGATATGGCATTTGAAGATGCATTCACTGATCTTGACCACTCGTGTAAGGCTATTGAACTTCTGGTGGCATTGCATCCAGATCCTCAGGGCCTGCCTCCTGGCATTGGCCTTCACAGCTAGCTGCTCCCATTGCCTTCTGAGTGTATGTATAGAAGGCCTCCTGGCTCCCTGCAGATACTGCACATCTCTTCTCCATTCCACCTCCTCGACCAAAGCCTCCAGTGCAGAGTCCAAAAAACCTGGAGCCTGTTCTCTCCCATGTTGTGCCATTCTTCAATGTTTTCCAGGTCAAAGTCACTTTCTGCATGATTGCCAACACCTGCTCCAGCCTCAATTCGCAACCCATTTAAGAAGTACAGGCTGGCTTTAAATGTGCTAGCCACTCATGATATTGGCCCCCTGTTGATGCATCTAGCCAGTCAACACCAAACTTATCACTGGTTGGATGCTGAAATCATTGAAATGAGCAGGCTGTACAACGTTGATGTGCTGCCTGCCTTGCAATCAAAGGGCACAGGTTAAATGCGTATCACGATCCCCATGTCCATTTCAGGGGCTATTGAATTTACTGACCAATATTTTGAAAAATTGTCCAATATAAGTAATTTTTGTTTTCATGCTGCAGTTTTCTATGAAATAGTCTACTTTCGATTAGGGGGAACGCATAGAATATCAACTAATTAGTGAGCTAGTTGATGCAACCTGTCAAATTTCAAAATAAAAATTGAATTAAATTCTTCCAATAATCCATCAGTCATATTTCCCTAACTTAAGAAACATCTAAATATATAAGCTTTATAAATGCTGACATTGCAGCTTGTTAACTAATTTGCACAGTGCTACAGAGTGTATAGGCTAAAACACAAATATGCTGATATTACAGAAGGGTTGTGCTTTTGGGCACAGCTTGTTAAATACATTCTAAAAAAAACAGGTGTGTGCCACAGTAGTTTTCCATATATTTTGTCAGCTGGCTCAATTAAGCATGTGATTCAGTATGAAGCAGTACAATTTTCTACACCTGCAGGGATTCAGAATTTCCACAGTGATTAACAACATCATCTGTGCTACAATATAAATGCCTATTGATTAATTTAAAGCTAACCTGACCAAGGATGGCTAAATGTAAAAATATCCTTCTAATGCACACCTAGAGCTGAATTCTGTTCAGCTTCCGATGTCGGGCTCCGTGGCGGAGGAAAGATTGTAGTGGCAGCAGCCCGCCATGGAGCCAATGCCAGGATTGCTGGGCCCGATCTTCCCAGCAGCAGCGAGTCACCGTGGCGGGCCCCCTCGCCGCTCTGCGACAAGACCCAACTTTAAATGTTTAAATAACGGTCGTGAATACATTTAAATACAATTCTCCGTGATCTTGCCTGCAGTTCGGGATCTTCCGTACGACTGGCGGCACTCATGCGCCTTCACTTTCCCGTTCAGGGAAAGCTGGCGCCACCAAGGTGGGGAAGGGGGAACTTAAGATTTTTAGTGTAGTTGGGGGAAGGGGTCAACTCTGCATTTGTAGTGTAGGGAGGGGGGGGAAGGGGGTGACCTCTGCACTTTGCGCTGTTGTAGGTGGGGGGGGGGGGACGTAGTGGGCAACCCTGCAATCTAAGTGTTTTGGTTGGGGTGGAGAACGAGCCGTACATTTATTTGCGGTGTAGTTGGCGGGGTGGGGGTACGGGGTTCAATTCTGCAGTCTCTAGGCGCCTGTGCAGAGGCAGCTGATGCCGTTCATGTTGCTACTGAGGCCGTCCCCGCCATGTGATTAGGGGTTGAGGGCAGCTCGCCCTGCATATTTAAATGAGCTGCTGCATGCAAGATCACAACGGCATGGTGGCGCGCGGCCTGTGCAGCGGGCCACCATTTTTTTCTCCTGCTGCCACTCTTGGTGGCGGGAAAACAAAATTCAGCCCCGAATGTCTGAAAACATTAGCTCATTTTTAAAATCTTTTTGTACAAGTCCTGTCAATGCGCACATTTTTATTATTTTTGATTCATGTTGATTGGACTTTCACAATATTGAATGTGAATAGTTCAAATATTTTTTGTTAAAATTACATTTGTGCTCTGAAGAAATACTTCTTGAGGGATAATGTTATGTAGAAATTAGAAGTGGGAATCTCAACAGTGTTTGGACAGCAATCCTGAAAATCAGGATACTTAAATGGGGAAGAATGTACTTTATTATCAAAATAAGTGGAGTGTCAGCTTACCTAAGATATATTAATTCTTGTTTGCATCACTCCATCTATTACCTGCTAAATCAGGTCCATGGTACATAGTCAGTGATATATTGATCCAACACTTGACCCAAAATTTGAATTTCTACCCAAAACCACAGGGGAAGATTTCCTCTGTGCTCTAAGTGTAGCAAAATTGTAAGCAAATACTTTATCAATACATTTCTATTTTCACTGCAGAGAGAAAATCTTCTGTGGAGTGTAAAAAATTTGTAATTTATAAAATTGTAATTTTTAACTTGAATCTTGAATATCGAATCTAGTTCATAACTAGGCAGCATTTAATTCTGTAGAAACTAGATTTTATTTTCCTTTCAATCATACAGCAAATCACTTGAAAATTAAAACTGGTTCAAACTGGTAAAGATGGAGATTGTCATGGAACACAGGTGCAGATGAAAGTGTCCCTTGATAGCTCAGTCTCTACAGCAGAAAATTCTGGGAATTGTTGCGCTGAAGCAGCTTGAACTCGAAGCAATCATTTTCTGAGTTCACTCAGGATTCGCAACAAGGTTTGGTTTCCAGTTTTCGCCCCGCCTTCCAAAGGTCACTCATAGCACAATTGTAATTCTAAGATGGAAACAGCCATCCAATACTTCCCCCAAAGGCACCATTCTTCATAATGTCAGTCTAGGCAGTAAATAATTGCAGGCTATTTTATCATGGGAGGCATCACAAACAAGTCCAATCTTGTCCTGTTCTGGTCAACATGTAGTTTCCAACAGGAGTGACTGGCTAATAATCAGAAGTGAGATCCCAAGCTTATTTCCCCTTTCTTTCAACCTGTGGGACAAGGAGGCCAAACATGATGGTGCAGTGATGTGGAGGGGTGCGGTCAGGCTAAGGCCAGGGGTGGAGGACTCCTAAGTCAGGAGTTTATGGGCGGCACAGTGGCGCAGTGGTTAGCACCACAGCCTCACAACTCCAGCGACCTGGGTTCAATTCCAGGTACTGCCTGTGTGGAGTTTGCATGTTCTCCCTGTGTCTGCGTGGGTTTCCTCCGGGTGCTCTGGTTTCCTCCCACATGCCAAAGACTTGCAGGTTGATAGGTAAATTGGCCATCAGAAATTGTCCCTAGTATAGGTAGGTGGTAGGGAAAATATAGGGACAGGTGGGGATGTGGTAGGAATATGGAATTAGTGTAGGATTAGTATAAATGGGTGGTTGATGGTCGGCACAGACTCGGTGGGCCGAAGGGCCTGTTTCAGTGCTGTATCTCTAAAAAAAAAAGTTTCTGTGACCCTGGCCTGGGGTACAATGCATTGTGGATCATCAGAAAAAACAGGAGTATTAGCTTCAAGGATGGCAGATGTGGGGTGCATATTAATGGTCCGGGCCATGTCATGGCCCTTATGGTGAGGTCAGTGAGTTTTTAAAGATTTTTAGAGCAGTTTCTCATCGCCCAGCCACCAAAGTTGCAGTTCATACCCTCCTCAGTTAGATAGGTACCTGCCTGTAGTGGCATAAACTCCCACTAGCCCTGAGCTAAATAGATACCTTCTCTCTAACCCTAGATACACCAGCAAGATCATCATTGGAGTGCAGTGATAGGCTTGATCCCGGCATATGTGGTGGGATTTCAACCATAATGTCATCAGCATTTCTCTAGCTGGTTTCAGCTAAACCAGTACAAAACAGGGTTGACACTTGGAATCTTACTGGTCTAGCATGACTCAGTCATACTGTCTGTTATATTTAAGTACTAATTCTGGTCAGGAGCTCTATCAAGTGACTTTATCAAGTCTTCCCTGCTTGACAGGGCCAAATTAATACTTATAGTGGGGAGCGACATTCACAGGAAGAGCACAGCCCAGGATTTTCCATCTAAATAAAATGAATAGATGGTAACACCTCTGTAGTGTTACTGGAAGTATTGGAGCACAGAATTGGCCCTAACAATAAAACTTTATATTCAATAATTATGAGAATCGTGATGAATCTAGCTGTATGTCAAAAATTAAATATATGGTGAACATTCTAATTAAATTCTAAAGGGTCAAAGGAGTCTATACCGAATAGCCTGTCATTGTAATCAATATAAAATGTGGGATAGTATTGATATGTTAACTCAGGACTAAACAACATTTTGGTTTGGTTCTGTATCACTACCTAAAGACCACAAAAGAAGCATTTTTAGTATAGAACACTGACCGAGTTAATCACCACACTAAGTTAGCAAGTAAATTTGTGCAATTAAATTCACATAAAATCATTCTCCCAAGCTAAAGTACAGATGAATTTTGAATTTTCCTACAGATTATGGAGTAGTGCTGAGAACAGTCACTTATAATTTACTCCCACCCCCGCCCACTTCACCGCCTTCCCCACACCCCATGTGCAAAGTAGGTGAACCCAGCAGAGGAAGAAATCTAAGTGTAAATATAACGGCCCAGATTTTGAGATAGTGTTTGCTTTCATTACTCCACTAAAATTGACAGCAAATTCATGAGTCCACTCCTGTCCAGTTAAACGTGGAAATACAGAAAATGCTGTCAGTGAATCTATGCTTCTCCATAGGGTGGTGCTTGGCAGGTCTGGCAACATCTGTGTGGAGAGAGGCAGTGTTAACATTTCGGGTCTGTGACCCTTCATCAGAACACATCTGATGCGACGTCAGGGCCTTCGGGCGTTGCATCTGTTTCTCTCTATGCAGATGCTGCCAGACCTGCTGAGTGTTTCTAGCACTTTCTGTTCTCATTTCAGAGTTCCAGCATCCACAATATTTTGCTCTTATTTTTGAAGTTATGTTGAACTTGTATATGACACTAGATCAGCCTCAGCTGGAGTATTGTGTCCAGTTCTGGGCACCACACTTTAGGAAGGATGTGAGGGCATTGGAGAGAGTGCAGAAAAGATTCATGAGAATGGTTCCAGGGATGAAGAACTTCAGTTAGGAAGATACATTGGAGAAGTTGGGACTGTTTTCCTTGGAGAAGAAAAGGCTGAGAGGTGATTTGATAGAGATATTCAAAATTGTGAAGAGGAAGAATGTGCAGGGTTACGGGGAGAAGGCTGGGGGAATGGCACGAAGTGAATTGCTCTTTTGGAGAACCTGTGCAGACACAATGGGCTGAATGGCCTTCTTCTGCACTGGAGCAATGCTGTGATTCTGTGGTGCACTGTTGAAATGCCTGTAGATTGTAATCAATTAGAAATCTCTGAACTGACAAGAACTTGTCCTTTTATACCATATTATCACTGTTTAAAAAAAAACCCTGAAAAAGTTATGCCTTCTTAATGAGGTATAACTGTTTTAATGGTACACTAAGTCAAAACTATTGCTGAGCAACTTCTTTGTTCCTGGAAAACGAATTTTATATATGTGTAATGTCAAATTTTCCCATTCTGATAAAAATGCCAATTTAAATTTTTTTGAAGAAGTTTGTATTTTAGCTTCTAATGTATATGTCCCAATAAGATATTTTACTCTGTAAAATTTACAAAATGAGTAACAAATAATCATTACGTTTTAGTTCCTGGTTTGCTGACTGTGAGAATACTTCAATGTGATTGACTGGTTGCCCTGCTTGATGACAGTGACCGGATGCCTGGAGATCTGCTTGACATGGTGCCGGATTCAAATTAACATCGAGAAAGTTGAAGTCCACACCACAGAGATTGCTAGATATTTGTGGCCAGCTTTCTTTGAGGTCAGCAGTGAGTGGCATCGCTGTGCCGCTGACCGCAAAATCTGTTTCGCTGGAACTTTGTGGGTTGCATTGCTACAAACCGCTTGCTCTCTGAAAGAGCTGTCAGCATTTTGGCCCTCTGTGTAATGTTCCCAATGCTTGCATTTGTGGATACTTTAAACTCTGCCTCACAGCATCACGTGAACTATCTCTTCCACTTACGCACAATATTTCAGTACCTATGCAGAAGAGATAGCTCAGAATGCCTTCGATAACATACCACATAGTAGACTGAATGCCTTCGATAACGTACCACATAGTAGACCCATGATTCAGTTCAGAACATGTGAAGTCAGAGGACAAGCAGAAGATGGCTACAAAACAGAATACCGAGAGAAGGGGTTAAATATAATTACTCAGACTGGCAAAAGATGGGAAGTGGTGTTCCATGGGGATCGGTGCTGGGACTGCTGTTGTGCCATAATGACTCTATGACTCTATGATTTGGCTTCGGGAATCTGAAGTACAATTTCAAAATTTGCGAATGACACCAAGTTGAGGAGTTTACTTATAACAGAGGAGGCCTGCGATAAAATATAGGAAAACAATGGCCTGGATTTTGCAGCGGAAATAACAGTGAGGCTATTGGTGTCACCATTATTATGAAATAAATCAGACAGCAACTTCTGAAGTTCACATGTGTGCACTAAAACATGGAAATTGGGAAATTGTCATTCAATTTGCCCTGCTGCTCCATAAGCTTTGCTACATAGGTATTTTGACAATAGATGAAAGTTGTGGTATTTACCCACTAATTACCCAATAAACACGCTAGCAAAAGTTAGGGCTGGTGCATTCTGGTGCAAATAATTTTTCTAATGGTGTAGTAAGTCTTAATTTCTGCCAAACAACCTCCCTGACACTGAAATTTTATGTGTAGAGTCTCATTCCTTCAGAATGTAATTATTGTTGGAGATTTTTTAAAGTTTAAAAATTAAAATTTTTTACATTTTCTTTCAGTCCCTCATCTCTCTCTCTCTATATATATATATATTGTTTTCTGTACACAATTTTACATTGAATTTAGTATCCTAATTTATACTTCTTGGCTTAGACTCTGCATATTTCAGTGAGGATTCATCGATTTGGTTGAAGCTGTTGCTTGCCCTGCTCACACATGCCACATATCCCCTGTAAAGGACGTTGTACTGAGGAGGATCTCTAATTACCTTAAATTGTTGCTCAGAAGCCTGCAAAAAGCCTGTGGGCAGCTGTAAGTGTGATGAACAGCAAGTGCCATTCCTTCATCGCTGACCACAAAATCTGGGCCATTAATAATCTTGAGAATGGGTGTGTAATTGGAAAATGAACTTCAATATAGATAAGTGTGAGCTGGTATATTTTTGTAGGAAGAATAAGGAGGTCACATACTCCTTGAAAAATAAAACCTCAACATTTATTGGGGCAGGATTTCCAAGTCAGGGTGGGATTGAGGGTGATGAGAGAGGAGTTCTGGTCAGGAAACCAGGTTTCCCGAAATGCATGTTTTTTTCTTTTAAACAGGTTCCCCAACTGGAAGCCAGACTGATTGGCAGGCTTGGATCCTTGTCAGGTGGGAAATGCTGCAAAATAGGCCACAGCCCAGGAGCAGGTAGGTTTCCTGCTGATCAGGGTAGAGATCATGGATTGGAGTAGGTACAGCCAGGTTTGGAGGATTGGGTGGTAATTGCAGGGGATCGGAGAGAGATCGGAGACACAATTAGGGATCTGAGGGGGGTCAGTGATTGCAGGGCGTCAGTGATCATGGGGGATCAGTGATTGTGAGGGGAGGTAATTGTGGGAATGGCAGTAGGTTAGTTTGGGGGGACCAGGGGCAAGAAGTCCTGCTGCTTCTGGCTTGCAAGCATTGCTAGAAAAGCACTTAGCTCTTCCACACAGCAGTTTTCACTTCCCGTTAGTCCGGGAAGACCAACTGTCCAGCGTTACATATGGAACAGACATAAAATCTGATGCTTTTCCTTACAGGAAAGACCAGAACTAGACACCATAAATAGAAGATGGTCACTAATAAATCCAGTAGAGAATTCAGAGAGTGGTTAGAATGTGGAACTAGCTACCACAAGGATTAGTTGAGGCAGCTAGCGTAGATGCATTTAAGGGGAAGCTGGATAACCATGAAGGAGAAAGAAGTGGAAGGGTATCTTGATGGGGTTAGCTGAAGGAGGGTGGGAGGAGGCTGGTGTGGAGAATGGGCCTGTTGGGCCAAATGGTCTGTTTCTGTGGTGGAAATACAGTGCACTAATATGCAGAATGAACTGTCGGGTATATACTTGTAAGCATGTCTGCACTGATTCCACCAAATACATTTTGTGCCGTATTGTAATAAGTGTTAAGAATGATGCCGCTTTGGCAGTTCCTACAATGGGGTAAAAATTGGTTATGGCCCTTTGCTATGTCACCTGGGGTTAGAAAAAGAACTGTAAACTGTTAACAATGAAATTAGATGGATTCATAAATATATTGATTCCCTTTATCACTGATAAAAGTCTAACATAAAATATCACATAATAGATGCTCCTATTTCTGAACTGCAGAGGGTAATTTTCACCTTCGCTATGTGGGCAGTTAATCTGCCTGTTGTAGAAAACCACCCCTGCCCCCACTATTACTGTTTTTATCTTATTGAAATCAATGGAATGAATATTGGTCAGGTTCTTAGCTGTCCCAATGGTCCACTCCACCTGGCTACTGCCCAGGCAGCGATAGCGATAGCCTGTGATCTCAATTGCGAAATATTCATAATTAATATAAAAGATGCCTAAGTTAAGAACCACTGATACAGTCATAATTTTCATTATTAGTTAAATCAGTAGTTCTTACTGTAAAAAAACACATCATCATAAGTCATTGAAGGTGGCAGGGCAGGTTGAGAGAGTGGTTAATAAAATATACAGTATCCTGAGTTCTATTAATAGGGGCATAGAGTACAAGAGCAAGGAGGTTATGTTATATGTTATGTTATACAAGACACTAATATGGCCTCAGCTGGAGTATTGCGTCCAGTTCTGGGCACCGCACTTTAGGAAGGGTGTGAAGGCATTGTAGAGAGTGCAGAAAAGTTTCACGAGAATGTTTCCAGGGATGAGGAATTTCAGTTATGAAGATAGACTGGAGAAGTTAGGACTATTTTCCTTGGAGAAAAGGAAACTGAGAGGAGATTTAATAGAGATATTCAAAATAATGAAGGGTGTGGACAGAGTATATAGGGAGAAACTGTTCCCACTCGTGAAAGGATTGAGAATGAGAGGGCACAGAGTTAAATTAATTGGCAAAAGAAGCAAAAGCGGCATGAGGAAAAACATTTTCATGCAGCGAGTGATTAAGGCTAGACAGTGTGGTGGAAGCAGGTTGAATTGAAGCATTCAACAGGGAATTAGACTGTTATCTGAAAAGGAAGAATGTGCAGGGTTACGGGGAGAAGGCAGGGAAATAGCATTAAGTGGCATTCAGAGAGCCGGTGCAAACACAATGGGCCGAATGGTCACCTTCTGCGCTGTACTGATTCTGTGATTCTGTGAGGTAGGGACCTCAGGCTGTTAAATAACATAAATGTTTTTGAAAAATGTTATCTGCTGAAAACATATTTGGGATGAGTATACAATGGAATAGGCATACCAGTCATTTGAATTTCAGCTCTCCATCAAAGTAACAGTACTGGCATAAGTGCTGTGCACTGAACCATGCTCCCTTATGAAAGATATAAGCTTGCTAATAGTCAATGGTGCTCCGGTTTCTTCCAAAATATTTGCATGCTGTCATGCTTCCATGTGTACAATGGAATGCTAAGCTTCTGTATAAAGTAGTGTATGTGGTTTATTTTATCCAGGTCACATACACTTGAAATAGTTATGCTTCATGAAGTTTGACTGATCATCCTAAGGAATATAATTGTGCAAAATGAAAAACAGTTCTTGAGTTGACTGTTGTTCTCTATAATTTGCTTAATACAAGGACAAAAAGTATTGATTTAATAGTTAATTTTAAGAAAATAAACTTTTAGAGTGTTATTATTTCTGACAAGGTAAGGATTTGGTTTATCACAGAGGCAAATTCAGTGTAAGAAACCATGGAAAATAGATGTTAGCACATCTGAAAATAATGAAAATAATGAAAGGAATACAATATCTTGAAAAACTTTCAAACCTTTGTGTTTTGAGCTTTGATTATCACTGATAACCAACAGTGTACTGAACAAATTCTCACATCATATATAAATGATATAGGTAACAATGTCAACAGCAGAACTATTAAGTTTCCAGATGAGATATAAAGGAAAAATGTGCAGCAAAGACTGGATTGATGATTGATGAATGGGATTTAACTTGTGTGACTCTGATACAAAGACCTAGAAACTCAATAATGCTGTGCCCGTTTTACTCTCCCCCGTGTCACATTTGGAGGCGGGGAGAGCATATAATTGGGCGGTTTAGTGGTGGAGGGGGACCCTGCCACCTTCCAGCCTCCAACCAAATTAAGTCCTGTGAACGGCCTTCCTGCCCTGCTGCCAATTGAGGCCCTTAAGTGGGCAATTAGTGCCCAATTAAGGGCCTCATCCCGAAACTGCCTGTATTCGCTCAGGTGGGCGGGCCTGTTGCCGCGCAGAGAGAATACCACGTAAACCTGTGCAGGTTGCTGCTAGCTCCAGGGGTGGGGGGCTGGGGTTCCCTCATTAAAATGAACTTCGCGCTTGATCGAAGGACCTGGCATTGGGAAGGGGAGGGCCAACCTCTCTGAGAGCCAACCCTCTGCCCTTGCTGCTGACCCCTCTACAACTCACTCCCTTGCAACCCCCCACCCTGTGAAACCCCTCCCACCCTGACTTACCTGTGGCCTGGGTCCAGGGCCTCGGGTGAATCCAGTACCAGCAGAGCAGCACCTACTGCCTCCGCCTTGGCGCTGCTCAGTTAAAGAGCTGCTGGCCTCTGATTGGCCAGCAGCTCTTAGCTGGCTGGACTTGCACCACCAGTGTCCTTGATCCTGGGGAAGGCCTGCCGCTCTCCACTTAAGTGCCTATTCGGCACTTGATCCGGTGGGCCTTCCCTGGGGGAGGTGACGCAGGGCTCTCGCTGGCACTTTTGCCAGTGTTGGAGACCCCCGTCGAATGGATAAAATCGCAGCTGTAAAATGTGTAAAAAAGGAGCAAAATGCATTCGAAATGGCAGGCAGCATGCACATGCTCACTTTTGAGTTGAAAGTGTGCAGCCCACCATAATGGTATAGACATCAAAAGAGGTGTCCAGGGAACCTAATGGCTGTTTGCCTCCTATACCAAATTGGTTTGCCTTGAACACAGTTGGTGCCAGTGGCCTTAAAGACACAGCTGCACACCCACTACAAAAAGATGTTTTAAAAAAGTACTTGCCTGAATTTGGAGCTGGGAGGCACAGGAGTGTTCCTCCCAGTTCCATATTAAAACCACGAGCCGATGCTGGGCATCATTTCTTCCCTTCTCACCCTACTTGCAATTGCTGCATCACTTTCTCTCCTGGTCACTGTCAACCTCTGCTCTCCCAATTGCTATTTGCTTCCTGATCACTGACCCCACCCTCATCCCCCGCTTCTCAGTCACCACCCTCCTTCCCTCTCCCAGTCACCCCACCTTACCAAATTACCATTTTCCCCCTGCCATTCCCCCTCCCAAGACCTACTTAAGGGTTGCAGCTGGTGATGCAGTGGCCCGAAATTCAAATGCTCTTTGCTGGTGCGCTGCTTGCAGAAACCCAGCAGGCATCCGCTATGCCCAGGTTCTGTTCCTGGTATATCAGCAAGAAAATTAACTTTGATAGCAATGAATCTATCTTGCTCAAGAATATGTATCTGGTGGCTGTAAATGCGTTTTGTACTATCTCAGCAATGCAAGTCAGCTGTAAATAAGACAAATTATGGTGTACAGTCTGAAGGGTGGAGTCCAAGTCCAGAAATGCAAAGATGAATCAGAGCAATGTATTAGTGAGACCCATATTTAGAATATTGCATTCAGATTTGGTCTTTAGACTTAAAAAGGGAGATTGATTCTAAGAAATCTTTCAGAGCAAAGTAACTAAATTGATTCCATAGTGGGATGGAGAAAACACAAAAGCTTATTTTTCAGTAGCAAAATGAAAGAGATAAGGGAATAAAACCCAGTTTCTAAACTAATAAGAAAATAGGTAAAGGTTCTAAAACAAATTGAAAAATAGGGAAACTAGTAAGCTAATTGCATTACATTAGGGGGATAGGACAAATTACCCTGCTTTCCAAAGTATAAAAGCATTAGCTAAGCAAAAATGTATAAGGAAATTATAAAGAGTTAACTTTTAGAACATGTTATTACCTCTTGTGATGGACATGATTCTTATGGATGGAAGCTAAACAAATTTACATTGCGGGATCTAAGCCTAAATCTAGAGCAAAGTCATCATAAAAATGATGAATAAGCTGAGGTCTTGGCAGATGTGGAATTGGAGTGTATCAATGGCTAGAGATGGGGATAATAGCAATTCACTAGATAAAATAAGCTTCATAGATTGAATACCATATTATTAGATTCTAAATGAGTGTTCACTGTATTAATATTCTCCTTTTGTCACATTTTATGACTATTTTTATTAATTCATGGGATGTGGCCAGTATTTATTGGCCATCCCTAATTGCCCTTGAGAGGTGGTGGTGATCCATCTTCTTGAACCGCTGTAGTCTGTGTGGTGTAGGTACACCAATAGTGCTGTTGGGGAAATGGTTCATTTGTGTGATCCTCTACTTCTTGACCTACATAGACTCCCAGTCCTGATTCTCATCCTTGTTTTCAAATCCCTTCATGGCCTCGCCCCTCCCTAACTCTGTAACTTCCTTCAGCCTTACAACCCTCTGAGATCTTTGCGTTCCTCCAATTCTGGCCTCGCAAACACCCGATTTTAATCACTCCACCACTTGCGACTGTGACTTCAGCTCCCTGGGCCCTTTTTATGCGAATCATTGTCAAATTTTATTTGATAGTTCTCCTGTGAAGCGCCTTGGGATGTTTTGCTATGTGAAAGACATTATTGTTGTTGTAAGCATCCTACTTCACAGTGTCTATTAAACTGTGAACATAATGAAGGTGAACAATGTCTAAACCCATCAACCATATATTGCTTTAACAAAAGAAACTGTAGTTGTTCAATAATTTTGGAAAATCTATGGCCTAGAAATTCATTCAGGTTAACCTGTGCTGGAACAAGTAGGGCCGAGGCCCAAACAATACTTGTAAACATCAGATCAGAGAGCTGCAGACACTTGCTGGGCAACACCAGGAAGTTTGCCACTGAAGAACGATGGAATTTTAGGCTGCAGGAGCATCCTGCAGGTAGTTCTTAAGGGGGATGATCAGGACGTAGGGTGGAAGAATTGGGAGATGGTTGATCAGGCAAACTATGGCCAACAGTAGCCTGTGGTTTTAATGTGGAGCTGGAAGAGGGAGCTCTTCAAGCCCTGCAATTAAGTAAATATATTTTAATAAACCTACCTTTTTGGTGGCAGCATATAGAGTGGTCCCTTTAACAACTGCTGACTAGGCCATATGTAAACTTGTCTTTCCTGAATGCAGCCAGCTGAGCTATGGATTTTAACACACTCTAAATTAATGGGATTAAAAACTACTCTGTTTGTTGTACTGACTGTAAGGTTTCCTTCTGAAATAGATTTTGGATAGTCTCAATCTTGCAGACATATATCTACAGCACAAAACTGCACACAATTTGATATAAGTTAGCAGTAAATTGTTCTCCTCCTCACAGGCTATGAGAATGGTTGATATGAGAAATAGAAAACTTCGCACATTACCATCAGTATTGCTGTCCTTTGAATGAGATGTTAAACTGAAGGCACATCTGCCCATTCAGGTGGATGTTGAAGAATCAATGGCACTATTCGAATAACAGAGAGTTCCAGTGTCCTGACTGACATTCCTTTTTCAAACAACACCACTAAAGATATCTCATTGCTTTGTGAGCTCTTGCTATGCACAAATTGTCACTGCCTATGTAAAAATAATTACTGCATTTTAAAAGATTTTTATTTTATATGAAGAGCTTTGAGAAGTTTCTGAGGGACATAAAACATTATATATATTTTTTCAAATCTGAGGCTAGAGTTATTGGGGTATATATTGTGCCAGTCATTAATATTAGCACCACTGTTTCTATCACTGACCAGCCTCCGTCACACTTTTAACTTGCATCTTTATAGTCAAATCATTTTATTTAATAACAGCAGCAAAGGAGAAAAGTGTTACAGCACTGTTGGATCTGAGTAGAAGATGTCTAATGCAACATCTTCCCATGCTACATTCGACCGGGAAGAGTTTGAAGCTGATACTGCATACTAAAAATTCTTCAGCAGTAAACTGATGAGCATAAAAAAATTCCAAATTATAAATAATAAAATTCCAGTGAGACCAGTAATAATCATTGGGCGTCTCTTAATAGAAATGGCACAATTATAGCATTGTTCAGATTTATTAGGCTCCAATCCTCCTGCCTGGAAATCATCCTTCGATCACAAGTCCCCTGCAGAATTTCAGATTAAGTTGGTATTGCTATTACTTACGCTGTTCTGCTCTCTAGTTAAAGATCAGACCAACTCATCTTATAGGTAATTATTATATGAATGTTTGAATAATTGTTCTTTAAAACTTAGATGAATTTCTTCCATTACTGTGCATGGTTCTAAATAGCTCAGTTGGATTAAATTATATCAGTACTTTAATTGGGATACATCATTATAAAATGGATGAGCCCCAGTTTTCTTATTTCCATTCATCTTTTTCTTTCCACACCCACCATTGTACTTATCCATCACTGGCTGTACCTCAGTAGCCATGCTAACTGACTTCTTGTCTTCCCCAGTGCCTCCTTTGTCTATCTTGCTTCTCTGAAGCCAATCTCAAACTTCCCTCCCATTCCATCCTTCATTGATCTTGCCTCTTCAAGCCTCCAACTTTAATAATTCAACCCTGCTTGCCCATCCAGCAATCCTCTGGCTGCTCTCCTTTGCCACATCATATGAAAAATCTCCTGTCACTTGCGAACAAGACCTTCTTCATCCACAACTTTATCCTGGAGGAATATTTTGATATCCTCATTCTGACTGAAATCTGACTCACTGCTGATTACTCCTTCCCTATCACCAAGATCAATTTGACTTTAAATAGCACCATGTCTGCCAAATAATCACTGCAATGGTAATGTGTCACTCTAATTGAGGTTTTGCTCAGTTTTCCTCTTACCTTGTCCCCTTTTCCTCATTTCAGCATCACTCTCTCCTTCAAGGGCTTCCTTGCCTAACGCTCACTCAAGACTCACAAACACCCATTCATCTGCCTTAACTTTCCACCAACAGTTCTGGCTGGAGTATCTCAAATTGTGTCAACTTTTTTGTGTCCGCTGTTTTGGAGTCACTGGTTTCTCTGATTGACCCCACTTCCCCAGATTCCCAGCTCCATCATTTGCCTTCCGGATAACCATGTCTTCATGGTTCCTATTTTTTGTGCTTTCTACCTATTTGCTTCAGCTTACGCATCACATCAGTGAAGCCCACTACCTGCTTCTTTGATCCCCAACCAATTTAACTTGATTCTTGCTAACTACATCATCCTTAGCAAGAGGTTCATGATGTCAACAATGTCCCACTTTCTTCAAAACCATTATCATTCCCCTTCTCAACCTCAACCTAAATGTCATCCACTTTCTTCAAATCCTAGCTGAAATCTTCCCTTCCTCATCAAAACCTTAGAATAAATTTTCATCTTGCAATTTTGCCCCCACTCCTTGCCACTTTATTCAACTTTTCTAATCTGGCTTTTCCTCATCTACAGTACTGGCTGCACTAATGAAAGTCACAAATATTATTTTGAGTAACTGTGACCATGGCTCTCTGTTTCAAAAGCTTCCTCTTCGACCATATCTTGGATTCTTCCATCCTAGTGTTTCTATTCCCCCTCCACTTTCTCAATGCTTAGTATGTACCATCTCCTTTCTTCTTTATCCTGACAAATACTTATATAATTCATTGAAGTCATTGCTATTGCCATCCCTTTATTCACAGGTTGAGGTAGACCTTGGCCAGGATTTAACGCAGAGGCGGTGGCCCCACCCATTAGCTGGAAAGTCTGCAGCGAGCCCACCTCCACCGGCCCGGGAAGCCACAATGCAATTTTACATGGCTCGCGGGTCGTGGCTTCTGCCCCCATGAGGCAAGATGTCCTTCCTCCAAGAGCTGCTAGCCAATAAAAAATTTGGGGAGTATTAAAATGAGCTGCCAACATGCTCTCACCCATTTAACACTATCACACAGACAAGATCTACCCCTTTATGTCTTGAGGCCAGAAACCCCAATTTTGTCATGTTTTATTGCCAAAATATCTAGATACAAAAATATGGGTCTGATTTAAACATCAGGCAGATATCGGATGGTGGGAAAAGTGCTCACACTGCCCACCCAGAGTCATTGGGGAAAAACTGGAGCCATTTTGAGGGCTATCCTCATTTCAGTATAAATGTCAAGCTGTGAGAACAGAACCAGTGTTCACAGGCAGTTCACCAGGGAAGGCGAGAAGGGAAATTTAGCAGCTCTGATGCAGCACTGAGTCAGACGTATGGACTAAAGGTGCAGAGGCAATTGTGGGGGCAGCCGGTGGTGGGGCAAGGGGGGATGTCACAGATCGGCCAGAAGGTTTTATGAGGCCAGAACATCCTCCTGCCATCTGGTTAAGGATGGTTGGTTATACTGCTGAATGCTTGATACCAACAGGAAGAACATGCGCAGTGCTCGCTTAACCCATTGCTACCTCAAAAATGCAGTGGGGCGTGTTTGCATCAGATGACCTAAAATTGTATACTGCAAATAGGCGCTGTGGACTGCCCATGTGAAGGCCCCAGTGATGCCGGCAAGTGGATTGAGAGCAGGAACTGGCCCTGCAATTTTCTAGGTTAAATTTCAACATTCCCATCAGATGGAGACCATGAAAATCAGCGTAAATGATTGTAGATGGCCAAGGTGCTGAACATTTGTTGCATTCGGTATTCCTTAAAAATTCTAAAGCCTCCATTTTAGCAGATTAGTCACTAATACTTATATATACCGTATTAAGAAGAACATGTGTAAGATTCTCCTTAATTCTTGTCTATCAATGACAAGTAACTGTCCCAACTACTCAGGAATTTGTTTTTCAACTATAAGTTGTCAACTATTTAAAATAAGGGAATTAATAAATAAATATGACATAGAAATGAGTGCAAATTCTTATAAAGTACTTTTGGCAATGGTGTCAAGCTGGGATTTTCATTAAAATTGCAACATGATTCCCAAAATTGGCTGAAGCTCAGAATTGATTACACGAGGGAGGCTGCTTTGAAGAGGTGACCTCAACAGTAAATAATTGCAGCAGGCACAAAGCTGACTTTCTATTTACGTTTTGCTGCATTCCCAATTGCCTTGCCAGTCATTGAAAAGTCAGCAAGACAGGAAAACTAGTACATTATATTCTGTGCAGATATCTAGACACATAATGAAGGGTATAAGTAGGTATACAGTGTATAACTTTTTTGTTAACAAATGTATGCTCACTTCTTGGGAGCTTGAAATGCAGAACGTGCTTGTCAGCATCCTGCGCCATCCCTGCCTGAGTCAATTCTTATTGCAGTAAAAGCTGAAGTCCTGGAATGCAGCTGTATAATGTGAGCAGAAATTCCCATGAGATCAAGACTGTCTATACACAGTATGCAGCCACATTCAAACATTTCAGCTTTTAATAAAACAGGAACAGACTCAAGTAGAAGCCACAGTAGGACTAGGTTTAGGAGAGGTACATAGAGTAGAAAAAAATGGGGATGGTTCTTGGGAGGGAAATAGAGTGGCTGCATGGATTGTGGAGGAAAATGGAGAAAAGGGACAGTGGCAGCATGTGTGGTGGGAGGGGGATAGAGTACAAGCATAGACTGGCTTGAAAGCAAAATAGGCCTTATTTGTTCTATTTTAGAACCCATGGCTTTTCTTTTGAAGTGCTACTTATCAGCCTGTTAGCTTAAATTTAACTGGCGATGCATCTTTGCACTTTCTGCACTCCAAAATGGCTTGCTAGTACACCAAGCTACTTTCTACACCCTGAGTAAACAGGAATAATTGTGACAGTTTTTTTTAGTTTGTTTTTCAATTTCTTCCAAGAGTTCACCACCCCAAACCTCGAGTTCTTAACCTTTTTCTCTTTCATCCCTCTTCCTGAAGGCCTCCACCTCAATCCTGATACACCTGGTCTCATCCAAGCATAACTGCCACTCAATTTAGCACCATATGTCACCATCCCCACTTGAATTAGTCACGAGCACACAGATAATTTATTACAGAAGCAGATAGTGAGTCCAAGAGAAATCAGAGGATGAAACATTAGGCATGAAGAAGGGGCAGCAACTGTCAAGTATGCAGACAATCCCCTACCGAGGAAAACGCCACCTTGCCACTTTTACCTTCCCACTCTTTGCCTCTTTCCTCCAATCCTCCATCCACCCCTCTCCCCACACTAAGGCCAAAATTGACCACCAAAATCTTTCACCGCTAATTGTTTATCGGCACTGCCCTTCTTTAATGAGTCCAAAATAGTCCCCCAGCACCCAGCAGCAATATAGCCTGTAGACATCCCCCAACTTCTGCTGAGGCAAGCTCCCCCTTGCCACTTCCAGTTCCTCTCCTTTCATCTATTTCCTTCGACCCTCACTCTTCCCCTTCCCTCCTTTCCTCTTCATATCCTCCTCCTACTCTGCTTCCTTCTCCCCTCCTCTGTTTTCCTCACCTAACTCTCTTCTCTCACCTTATCCCTTATAATCTCTCCCTCTTCCTCTCCTCTTTTCCTCACTCCTCTCCTGAGATGTCTCCTTGATCTTGACTCGGTGCCACAGCACAGTGATTGACTAGTCTTTTTAAAAAGAATGAAATCTATCAATGTTTTAAAAATTGAGACTTTATATTTTTTAAATTGGGGCATGTTTAAAAAAATTGGAGTGTTTTGTTATTAAAATGATTACATTTTACATTTTTTAAAATTTGGGACATGTTATAGAAAGAAATATCCTAGATGTAATCCGTAGTAATAGTTTTTCAAGCACATTACAAAACTTATTTAAATGCAGCAGTCCAATTTGAAATAACAATAGCTTTAGTGAATCTGACCATTTAAACTTTAACCATGCACCACCCGCAAGATGTTCGTAGTATTGGATGCTAGGGATGCAGGAGGTGAGGTAGGGCTGGAGGGTGTTTCTGTTGTTCAGTGTTGCTATGACGTGGAGCAGTCATACAGCAGAATAATTTACACCCAATATTCCTGATTCACTCAAGCTACAGCAGTTTAATTAATGAGGAAGTTCAAGCCCACAATTACTGTAAAATCTGATGTGTGAGCCACACTTTCATGTATATTTATTATGTCCAGTAAATGTAGAAATTCAGTATATACTTATTTCAACTTGAAATTAAAACACAAAATGGCAAGCACTAATCAGTGGAAATTATGGAAGCTTTCATCAGAATTTGTAATGAGTTTCAGGCTGTTCACAATTTTAGTAATCTTTCAGTCTTTCCTTGACTAACTAGAATCACAGAATCACAGAATAATACGGTGCAGAAGAGGCCCTTCGGCCCATCGAGTCTGCACCGATGCATTAAAACACCTGACCTGTCTACCTAATCCCATTTTCCCGCAATTGGCCCATAGCCTTGAATGTTATGACGTGCCAAGTGCTCATCCAGGTACTTTTTAAAGGATGTGAGGCAACCTGCATCTACCGAGGAGAGGGACATGTATTCACCGAGGAGAATTCTTTGAGGAAGTGACATAGTTGATTGATGAGGGAAGGGCTGTAGATGTCATATACATGGACTTCAGTAAGGCATTTGATAAGGTTCCCCATGGTAGGCTGATGGAGAAAGTGAAGGCGCATGGGGTCCAAGGTGCACTAGCTAGATGGATAAAGAACAGGAGACAGAGTGTAGCAGTGGAAGGGAGTTTCTCAAAATGGAGACGTGTGACCAGTGGTGTTCCACAGGGATCCGTGCTGGGACCACTGTTGTTTGTGATATACATTAATGATTTGGAGGAAAGTATAGGTGGTCTGATTAGCAAGTTTGCAGACGACACTAAGATTGGTGGAGTAGCAGATAGTGAAGGGGACTGTCAGAGAATACAGCAGAATATAGATAGACTGGAGAGTTGGGCAGAGAAATGGCAGATGGAGTTCAATCAGGGCAAATGCGAGGTGATGCATTTTGGAAGATCCAATTCAAGAGTGAACTATACAGTAAATGGAAAAGTCCTGGGGAAAATTGATGTACAGAGAAATTTGGGTGTTCAGGTCCATTGTTCCCTGAAGGTGGCAATGCAGGTCAATAGAGTTGTCAAGAAGGCATACAGCATGCTTTCCTTCATCGGACGGGGTATTGAGTACAAGAGTTGGCAGGTCATGTTACAGTTGTATAGGACTTTGGTTCGGCCACATTTGGAATACTGCGTGCAGTTCTGGTCGCCACATTACCAAAAGGATGTGGATGCTTTGGAGAGGGTGCAGAGGAGGTTCACCAGGATGTTGCCTGGTATGGAGTGCGCTAGCTATGAAGAGAGGTTGAGTAGATTAGGATTATTTTCATTAGAAAGACGGAGGTTGAGGGGGGACCTGATTGAGGTGTACAAAATCATGAGAGGTATAGACAGGTTGGATAGCAAGAAGCTTTTTCCCAGAGTGGGGGATTCAATTACTAGGGGTCACGAGTTCAAAGTGAGAGGGGAAAAGTTTAGGGGGGGATATGCGTGGAAAGTTCTTTACGCAGAGGGTGGTGGGTGCCTGGAACGCGTTGCCAGCGGAGGTGGTAGACGCGGGCACGATAGCGTCTTTTAAGATGTATCTAGACAGATACATGAATGGGCAGGAAGTAAAGAGATACAGACCCTTAGAAAATAGGCGTCATGTTTAGATAGAGGATCTGGATCGGCGCAGGCTTGGAGGGCCGAAGGGCCTGTTCCTGTGCTGTAATTTTCTTTGTTCTTTGTTCTTTGTTCTACCACCCTCTCAGGCAGGGCATTCCAGACCGTCACCACCCTCTGGGCAAAAAAGTTATTCCTCAAGTCCCCCTTAAACCTCCCGCCCCTCACCTTAAACTTGTGACCCCTCGTAACTGACCCTTCAACTAAGGGGAACAGCTGCTCCCTATCCACCCTGTCCATGCCCCTCATAATCTTGTACACCTCGATCAGGTCACCCCTCAGTCTTCTCTGCTCCAGTGAAAACAACCCAAGCCTATCCAACCTCTCTTAATAGCTTAAATGTTCCATCCCAGGCAACATCCTGGTGAATCGCCTCTGCATCCCTTCCAATGCAATCACATCCTTCCTATAATGTGGCGACCAGAATTGCACACAGTACTCCTGCTGTGGCCTTACCAAAGTTCTGTACAACTCCAGCATGACCTCCCTGCTTTTGTAATCGATGCCTCGATTGCTAAAGGCAAGTGTCCCATATGCCTTTTTCATCACCCTATTAACCTGCCCTTCTGCCTTCAGAGATCTATGGACAAACACGCCAAGATCCCTTTGTTCCTCGGAACTTCCCAGTGTCAGGCCATTCATTGAATACTTCCGTCTCACATTACTCCTTCCAAAGTGTATCACCTCACACTTTTCAGCGTTAAATTCCATATGCCACTTTTCTGCCCATTTGACCGTCCTGTCTATATCTTCCTGTAACCTAAGACACTCCACCTCACTGTTAACCACTTAGCCAATCTTTGTGTCATCCGCAAACTTACTGATCCTACCCCCCCCCCCCATTGTCATCTATGTCGTTTATATAAATGACAAACAATAGTTGACCCAGCACAGATCCCTGTGGTACGTCACTGGACACTGGCTTCCAGTCACTAAAACAGCCGTCTGACATCACTCTCTGTCTCCTACAGCTAAGCCAATTTTGAATCCACCTTATCAAGTTACCTTGTATCCCATGTGCATTTGCTTTCTTGATAAGTCTCCCATGTGGGACCTTGTCAAAGGCTTTGCTGAAATCCATGTAAACTACATCAACTGCACTACCCTCATCTACACACCTGGTCACATGCTCAAAAAATTCAATCAAGTTTGTTAGGCATGACCTCCCTCTGACAAAGCCATGCTGACTATTCCTAATCAAATTTTGCCTCTCCAAGTGGAGATAGATTCTCTCCTTCAGAAGAGCTGAAGCACAAGATTAAACTTACTTGTGCATAATTTGTTGATAGCTTAATTTTACACCATGGACTACTGGAAAAACTATTTCAACCCTGCCTGCATTCCATGGGAACAACCTGCCTAACATAAGGTCAGAAGTGGGATGTTCACTGATGATTGATACTGAAGCAGTCTGTGCCCGCATGCAGCAACACCTGGACAACATTTAGGCTTGGGCTGATAAGTGGTAAGTGACATTCATGCCACACAAGTAACAGGCAATAACCATCTACAACAAGAGAGAATCTCACCATCTCCCCCTGATATTCAATGGCATTACCATTGCTGAATCCCCACCATTGACCAAAAACTGAACTGGACAAGCCATACTGTGACTACAAGAGCAGGTCAGTGGCTTGGAATTCTGCAGCAAATAACTAAACCTCTGACTCCCCAAATGTCCATGTAGATGTCCACCATCTACATGGCACAATTCAGGAGTGTGATGGAACACTCTCCACTTGCCTGGATGAGTGCAGCTCCAGAAACACTCAAGAAGCTCAACACCATCCAGACAAAGCAGCCCGCTTGATCGGCATGCCATCCACCACCTTAAATATTCATGCCCTCCACCACCGACACACGGTGGCAGCAATGTGCACCATCTACAAGGTGCATCGCAGCAATTTACTGAGGCTCCTTTGACAGTACCTTCCAAACCACAACCTGTACCACCTGGAAGGATAGGGGAAGCAGACGCATGCAAACACTGTCACCTGCAAGTTCCCCTCCAAGTCGCTCAACATCCTGACTTGGGACTATATCGCCATTCCTTTGCTGTTTCTCAGTCAAAATCATGGACCTCCCTCCCTAACGGCACTGTGGGTGTATCTACACCACATAGACTGCAGCACTTCATGAAGACGGCTCACCACTACCTTCTCGAGGGCACTTAGGGAAGGGCAGTAAATGCTGGTCTTGCCAGTGACGCCCACATCCCAAGAACGAATAATAAAGATATCATCAAGCACAAGATAAAAACAATTATTGACCATAAAACTATTTTTAAATAGATCATCAGCAGAAAATTTAGATATTAAATGCCCATTTTATGGTATAAATAGAACATGTGGTGCTTGGTAATAGCGATTAAATGATGACTGTTACAAATCATGAATGACTGGCTTTGTAGCAGTCCTGGTTTCATTTGGACCATATTTCAGTTAGATTGACCTAGAACACCTCATAAAATACGATTCCTAATTAGAAATGAACAAATATAAAGTATCAAGGATATAGTACTGATTAAGTTTTACTGAATTGTAACTCACAGTAGTAATGTACTCTGATAACCTTTCCTGTAAACAACACAACAATTGCACTTCGCAAAGTGCAATTGACCATTTAGGGAGAAATTCAGCATAGTTTCACTCAGTGTTTGGGCAAAAAAATGAAGGATTAAGGATAAATATTGGCTGCAATTCTCACATCCGATCTCCTCCTGCAAGTGTGCTGGCTGTAAACTTGGGGGCAAAAAACAACAACTTATTTATATAGCACCTTTAATGTAGCAAAACATCCCAAGGCACTTCACAGGAGAATTATAAAGCGAAATTAGACACAGAGTCACATAAAGCAATGTTAGGGCTGATGGCCAAAAGCTTGGTTAAAGAGGTAGATTTTAGGGAGTGTTTTAAAGGAAGAATGGGAGGTAGAGAGTCGAAGTTGTTGAGGGAGGAAATTCCAGAGCTTAGGACCTAAGCAGTTAAAGGCACGGCCACCAATGGTGGAGAGATTAAAATTGGGGATATCCAAAAGGCCAGAATGAGGTGAATGTAGATATCTCAAGAAGGTTGTGGGGCTGGAGGAGATTACAGAGATAGGGAGGAACAAGGAATGAGAGCAGAAAGTGCCAGAAATACTCAGCAGGTCTGGCAGCGTCTGTGTAGAGAGAAAACAAGTTAACATTTCAGGTCTGTGACCCTTCATCAGAACTAGAAAAAATAGAAATGTAACAGTCTTTGAGCAAGTGAAAGAGGAGAGAGGGGAAGAAGAACAAGAAGGAAGGGCTGTGATAGGACAGAGTGGGGAGAGATTCAATGACAGATGACATGGAACAGAATGCAAATGGAGTACTAAATAGTTGTAGCAAAAGACAAAACATGAGTCCAGAGACAGTGCTAATGGCAGAATAATGAACAGCTCTGGACGAAAGCAAAAACATGAAAAATAAGTTGAAGACTAGCATATGGTTGAAAAATAAATAAAATTTAATAAGAACAAGAACAAAAGGGTGGGACAGTGGCACAGTGGTGAGCACTGCAGCCTCACAGCTCCAGCGACCCGGGTTCAGTTCTGGGTACTGCCTGTGTGGAGTTTGCAAGTTCTTCCTGTGACCGCGTGGGTTTCCGCCGGGTGCTCCGGTTTCCTCCCACAGCCAGAGACTTGCAGGTTGATAGGTAAATTGGCCATTGTAAATTGCCCCTAGTGCAGGTAGAAGAATGGTGGGGATGTGGTAGGGAATATGGGATTATTGTAGGATTAGTATAAATGGGTGGTTGTTGGTCGGCACAGACTCAGTGGGCTGAAGGGCCTGTTTCAGTGCTGTACCTCGAAATAAATAAATAAAAACAAAATATATATATAAAACAATCAATATAATAAAAATAATAAATAAACAAAAAAAATGGGGCTCATGGTCTGAAATTACTGAACTCAATATTGAGTCCAGGAGGCAGGAGAATGCTGAATCAGAAGATGATGTGCTGTTCCTTGAGCTTGTGTTGATGTTCATTGGAACACTGCAGCATGCCAAGGACAAAAATGTGGGCATGGGGACAAGGTGGTGAATTAAAATGGCAAGCAATCAGAAGCTCAGGATCATGCTTGCGGACCGAATGGAGGTGTTCTGCAAAGTGGTCACCCTATCTGCATTTGGTCTCCCCAATGTAAAGGAGACTGCACTGTGAGCAGCAAATTAGGTATACTGTTATGACGAGGTGAAGGCTGAGAGGGGCCTTTTCTAAACCCTTTTCTCACCTGGTCTTACCGTAATTTTAAACACACGTTTTTTTTAGCTCCCCCTTGGTGAATCCTTGTTCACTGCTTTCCAATTAAAGGCAAAGAAACCAGCACAAACAGGTTTTCTTAGGTTTAAAGAAGAAAAGTTGAAATTTATTAAACTTAAACTCTAATTCGGTTAACGCCTATGCATACACGATGCGCCCGTGCTAGCATGAATGCGTGATACACACATGCAGATAGAGATAGAAAAGAGCAGAAGAAAAAATCAAGTGGAAAAGTTTGACGCAATCTCTGAAGAGGGTTTTTGTTACGGTTCTTCGAGCTCACTGTAAAGTTCTTGATTGTAGGTAGATCTTGTTCTTCGTTGGGGCCCGTATTCTTAAACCTTGTTCGCTATAGGAGACCTTTCTCTCTTGAGGTTCATGTTTCCTCAGTGGGTTTGGAGTTCCATGAGGAAGAGATGGGAGCAGACAGAAGAGGCTGTGGTGAGCCATCCAGGAGAGGTATTTTCAGTCCAGGAGCAAACAGACACTCTCAGTTCAAAACTGTTGTACAATTCAGAAAAACCAGGTTGCCAGGCAGGCTAGTTACGTGACCAGCTGGTCTGACCACGTCTGTTTGTGGATTCGGCTATCCCAGCAGTCGTCCTGAAATTTGATCTCCCTCACCTTCGATGTCTGGTGCTCAAAGTCCATTGTGGATTAAATTGGATAAGGGAAGTAACCCCTTTTGTCTCCACAAGCACTGACTGTTAACATGCAAATGTCTTTCCAGCCAAGGGCCTGGTGATTTCTTTTAACAAGTCCTTTCTTCACTCAGCAGCAGTTTTCAAATCAATGTTCATTAATTTATATTGCCTTATTCTTGGCTGGTGGGAGTCTAGCATGACAATACTAAATTGAAAGAAGTACAAGTAAATCACTGCTTCACCTGGAAGGGGTGTTTGGGGCCTTGGATGGTGAGGAGAGAGGAGGTAAAAGGGCAGGTATTGCATGTCCTGCGTTTGCATGGGAAGTTGCCGTGGGAAAGGGAAGAGGTGTCGGGGCTGATTAAAGAGTGGACCAGGGTGTCGCGGAGGGAACGGTCCCTTCGGAATGCTGACAGCGGAGGAAAAGGTGTGTTTGGTGATGGCATCACGCTGCAGGTGGCGGAAATGGCGAAGGATGATCCTTTGGATGTGGAGATTGTTAGGGTGGAAAGTGAAGACAAGGGGAACCTTGTCACGGTTCTGGGAGGGAGGGGAAGGGATGAGGGCAGAAGTGCAGGAAATGAGTCAGACACGGTTGAGGCCCCTATCAACCACAGTGGGGGGCGGGGAGGGTTCCTCGGTTGTGGAAAAAGGAAGACATATCAGAGGCGCTGTTGTGGAAGGTTGCACCATCAGAATTGACGCGTTGGAGATGGAGAAACTTGGAGAATGGAATGGAATCCTTACAGGATGCAGGGTGTGAGGAAGTGTAGTCAAGGTAGCTGTGGGAGTCTATGGGCTTATAATAAATACTAGTGGACAGCCTATCCCCATAGATGGAGACAGAGAAGTCGAGGAAGGGAAGGGAAGTGTCCGAGATGGACCATGTGAAGGTGAGAGAAGGGTGGAAATTGGAAGCAAAGTTGATGACGTTTTCCAGTTCGGGGCTAGAGCAGGAAGCGGCACCGATAGAATCTTCACTGTACTGGAACAAAAGTTCAGGTAGGGGGCCTGAGTCGGATCGGAACAAGGAATATTCGATATATCCCACAAGGTAAAGATCGGTAAGCCAGACAACAACAGCACCACCCTTGTTAGCGGGTTTGATCACAATGTCAGGGTTAGACCTGAGAGAACGGATTGCAGCAAGTTCAGTGGGAGAGAGGTTAGAGTGAGTAAGGGGGGCACAGAAATTAAGACGGCTGATGTCACTCCGACAGTTTTCAATGAAAAGATCGAGAGCGGGTAAGAGGCCAGGGGGAGGGGTCCAGATGGAGGGTGAGAACTGGACGTGGGTGAATGGGTCTTCTGGTCAGGGGAGGATTCCTGGCCAAAGAAGTGAGCCTAGTCAAAAAGAAAAAAGAAGCATTTGTAAGGGCTGGAAGGCTAGGAACAGATGAAGCACTTGAGGAATATAAAGACAGTAGGAAGGAACTTAAGCAAGGAGTTAGGAGGGCTAAAAGGGGTCATGAAAAGTCATTGGCAAACAGGATTAAGGAAAATCCCAAGGCTTTTTATACATATATAAAGAGCAAGAGGGTAACCAGGGAAAGGGTTGGCCCACTCAAGGACAGAGATGGGAATCTATGCGTGGAGCCAGAGGAAATGGGCGACGTGCTAAATGAGTACTTTGCATCAGTATTCACCAAGGAGAAGGACTTGGTGGATGATGAGCCTAGGGAAGGGAGTGCAGATAGTCTCAGTCATCTCATTATCAAAAAGGAGGAGGTGTTGGGTGTATTGCAAAGCATTAAGGTAGATAAGTCCCCAGGGCCTGATGGGATCTACCCAAGAATACTGAGGGAGGCAAGGGAAGAAATTGCTGGGGCCTTGACAGAAATCTTTGCATCCTCATTGGCTACAGGTGAGGTCCCAGAGGACTGGAGAATAGCCAATGTTGTTCCTTTGTTTAAGAAGGGGGGTAAGGATAATCCAGGAAATTATAGGCCGGTGAGCCTTACGTCAGTGGTAGGGAAATTATTAGAGAGGATTATTCGGGACAGGATTTACTCCCAGTTGGAAACAAACGAACTTATTAGCGAGAGACAGCATGGTTTTGTGAAGGGGAGGTCATGTCTTACTAATTTGATTGAGTTTTTTGAGGATGTGACAAAGATGATTGATGAGGGAAGGGCGGTGGATGTTGTCTATTTGGACTTTAGTAAAGCCTTTGACAAGGTCCCGCATGGCAGACTGGTGCAAAAGGTGAAGTCACACGGGATCAGAGGTGAGCTGGCAAGATGGATACAGAACTGGCTCAGTCACAGAAGACAGAGGGTAACAGTGGATGGGTGTTTTTCTGAATGGAAGGATGTGACTAGTGGTGTTCCGCAGGGATCAGTGCTGGGACCTATGCTGTTTGTAGTATATATAAATGATTTGGAGGAAAATGTAGCTGGTCTGATTAGTAAGTTTGTGGACGACACAAAGGTTGGTGGAGTTGCGGATAATGATGAGGATTGTCAGAGGATACAGCAGGATATAGATCGGTTGGAGACTTGGGCGGAGAAATGGCAGATGGAGTTTAATCTGGACAAATGTGAGGTAATGCATTTTGGAAGGTCTAATGCAGGTGGGAGGTATACAGTAAATGGCAGAACCCTTAGGAGTATTGACAGGCAGAGAGATCTGGGCGTACAGGTCCACAGGTCACAGAAAGTGGCAACGCAGGTGGATAAGGTAGTCAAGAAGGCATACGGCATGCTTGCCTTCATCGGTCGGGGCATAGAGTGTAAAAATTGGCAAGTCATGTTGCAGCTGTACAGAACCTTAGTTAGGCCACACTTAGAATATTGCGTGCAATTCTGGTCGCCACACTACCAGAAGGACGTGGAGGCTTTGGAGAGGGTACAGAGGAAGTTTACCAGGATGTTGCCTGGTCTGGAGGGCATTAGCTATGAGGAGAGGTTGGAAAAACTCGGATTGTTTTCACTGGAACGACAGAGGTGGAGGGGCGACATGATAGAGGTTTACAAAGTTATGAGCGGCATGGAGAGAGTGGATAGTCAGAAGCTTTTTCCCAGGGTGGAAGAGTCAGTTACTAGGGGACATAGGTTTAAGGTGCGAGGGGCAAAGTTTAGAGGGAATGTGCGAGGCAAGTTTTTTACACAGAGGGTGGTGAGTGCCTGGAACTTGCTGCCAGGGGAGGTGGTGGAAGCAGATATGATAGCAACGTTTAAGAGACATCTTGACAAATATATGAATAGGAAGAGAATAGAGGGATATGGGCCCCGGAAGTGCAGAAGGCGTTAGTTTCGGCAGGCATCAAGATCGGCGCAGGCTTGGAGGGCCGAATGGCCTGTTCCTGAGCTGTACTGTTCTTTGTTCTTTGTTCTTTGGAGGCGAAGGCGATGGAAGTAAAGCTCAACATCATGTCGAGTGTGGAATTAATTGAGGTGGGGGCGTAAGGGTATAAAACGGAGTCCTTTGCTAAGTAACGATCGTTCAGCCTCAGAGAAAGGAAGGTCGGAGGGTATTGTGAATACATGGCAAGCAGCGAGAGTAGGAGAAGTGATAGGTTCAGAGGGAAGGGAAGGGGAAAAAAGATCTGGGGCATTGATACCCATGAGTTGTTGGAGCTTGCGTTCCTTAACACCTAAAAGGAAGAGAAAAGGTTTTTTGTTAATGTTAAGGCGATGGATGAAATGAAACTGGAACAGGACAGCTTTGAGATCGGATGAGTCGATGCTGCTGGAGAGGGAGGTTGAGTGTGTACATGTGCTGGCGCATGGTACTGATTGTGGATCTCAGATGTGGCAAGAACAGCAGTCCGAGGAATGTTGTATGTCTTGGAGATACCTGCAATCCTGGATGGATTTGAAACATGAAGGATGAAACTTCAGTTGGAATCCACATGGAATAAGTCGGCGGAGACAGTCACTGAGAAAAGAAATGTAGCTGTGAAAATGAGTTTTAGCGGAAACCTTATCACCAGGAAGGAATTGGGAAGCAATGAAGGTAAGCAAGGTAAAAGAGATAAACGGAAATCCCGATGGAGAGAAGAGCAGACTTCTTCAAGGTAGGCATTCCTGGAAGAGAAGTGGCAGTGAATTAAACACTAAAATAAGAGCAAAATACTGCAGATGCTGGAACTCTGAAATGAGAACAGAAAGTGCCAGAAACAGAGAGATACAGCATTGAAACAGTCCCTTCGGCCCACCAAGTCTGTGTCAACCATCGAGAACCCATTTATACTAATCCTGCATTAATCCCATATTCCCTACCACATTGCCACCTTCCCTCAATTCTCCTACCACCTACCTACACTCGGGGCAATTTACAATGGCCAATTTATCTATCAACCTACAAGTCTTTGGCTGTGGGAGGAAGCCAGAGCACCCAGCAGAAACCCACATGGTCACAGGGAGAACTTGCAAACTCCACACAGGCAGTACCCAGAACCAAACCTGGGTCACTGGAGTTGTGAGGCTGCAGTGCTAACCACTGTGCCAATGTGCTGCCCGACATTCAGCAAGTCTGGCACTTTCTGGTCTCATTTCAGAGTTCCAGCATCTGCAGTATCTAAGGAGGAACAAGACCTTGGAGGGATTTGAAAACAAGGGTGAGAATTTTAAAATCAGTCAGCGAGCACTCGGGTGATAGGTGAACGCGACTTGGTATGAGGAAGGACACAGGCCACAGAGTTTTGGATGATCTCAAGTTTACGGAGGATAGAATGTGGGAGGCCAACCAGGAGTGTATTGGAATAGTCAAGTATAGCATCAACAAAGGCATGAATGAGGATTTCAGCGACAGATGAGTTGAAGCAGGGGCAAAATAGGGCGATAAAACATTGATCTACGGCATAGAAGGCCCACCTTCTCCATGACAGCCGACAAAAGAGCTATCTAATCCCACTTTCCAGCTCTAGGTCCATAGCCCTGTAGGTTACAGCACCTCAAATGCATACCCAGTTTTTTTTTTATGTGATTTATGGTTTCTGCCTCTCCCACTCTTTCAGACAGTGAATTCCAGACCCCCACCATTATCTGGATGAAAAAAAACGCTCAGCTCCCCTCTAATCCTTCCACTAATTATTTTAAATCTATGTCCCCTGGTTATTGACCTCTTTGCTAACGGAAATAGGCCCTTCCTATCCACTCTATCATGGCTCCTCATAATTTTATATATGAAAACAAGTCAAGTCCATCCAATTGCTCCTCTTAGCTAAAATTCTCCATTCCTGGCAACCGCCTTGTGAATCTCTTCTGTACCTCTAATGTGATCACATTCTTCCTGTAATGCGGTGACCAGAACTGTACACATTACTCTAGCAGCGGTCTAACTAGGGTTTTATACAGTTCGAGCATAACCTCCCTGCTCTTATACTCTGGGCCTCAGCCAATAAAAGAAATTATCCCGTATGTCTTCCTGACCACCTTATCTACCTGTCCTGCTACCTTCAGGGATGTGTAGGCATGCATTCTTAAGACCCTTTTGTTCCATTACATTATTTAGAATCCTACCATTTATTGTGTATTCTCATGCTTTGTTTGTCTTCCCAAAATGCATTACCTTAACCTTCTCTGGATTGGATTCCAATTGCTACTTTTCTGCCCATCTAACCAGTCTATTGATATCATCCTGCAGTCTGCAGCTTGCTTCTTCACTATCAGCCACACAGCCAATTTTCATTTCATCTGCAAACTCCTTTATCATGGCCTCTACATTTAAGTCTAAACAACTGATCTATAGCTCGGGACGCAGCACTGAGCCCTTTGGAACCCCATTGGAAACAGCCTTCTAGTCGCAAAAACTCCTATTGATTGTAACCCTTTGGTTCCTGCCACTGAGCCAATTTTGGATCCAACATGCAACTTTCCCTTCGATCTCATGAGTTTTTAATTTACCGATCAGTCTGCCATGTGGGATCTTTTCTAAAAGACTTAGCAAATCCATGTAGACTACATCAAATGCACTACCCTTATCGACTTTCCTTGTTACTTCCTCAAAAAATTCAATCCAGTTGTCGAAAAAGACCTTCCTTTAACAAATTCATGCTGACTGTCCTTGGTTACTCTGTGTCTCTCTAAATGATAATTTATGCCGTGTCTCAGAATTTTTTTCCAATAATTGGCCCACCACCAAGGTAAAGCTGACAGGTCTGTAATTACTCAGGCTATCCCTGCTTCCCATTTTAAACAATGGTACAACGTTAGCAATCCACCAGTCCTCCGATATCACACCTTTAGCCAGAGAGGATTGGAAAATGATAGTCCGAGCCTCTGCTATTTCTTCCCTTGCTTCCCTTAGCAGCTTGGGATACACTTCATCCGGGCATGATGATTAATCCACTTTCAGGGATGCTAAACACCTTAATATGTCCTCTCTCACTACGTTTATTCCATCCAATATTTCATACTGCTCCTCCTTAACTAGAATGTCTACTTTGACCCTCCCTTTTGTGAAAACAGAGGCAAAGTATTCTTAAGAACCATGAGCACGTCTTGCACCTCTACACACAAGTTACCTTTTGGTCTCCACTTAGCTATACTCTTTCCTTAGTTATCCTCTTGGTCTTTATATATTCATACAACATCTTTGGGTTTTCCTTGATGTTACTTGCCAATATTTTTTTATGCCATCTCTTTGTTTTCCTAATTTTCTTTTGAATTTCACCCCCTGCACTCCCTATACTCCACTAGGCTTACTGCAGTATTGAGCTCTCGGCACCTGGAAAAGCTTTCTCTTTTTTGCCTTATCCTACTCTATGCTCTTTGACATCCTGGGGTCTAGGTTTGTGAGTCCCATCTTTCTTTGTGGGAACGTATTTGTCCTGAACCCTCTTTATCTCCTCTTTGGATGCCTCCCACTGCTATGACACTGATTTATCTTCAAGTATCTGTTTCCTGTCCACCTTTGCCAAATCACATCACAGCTTAGTAAAATTGGCCTTTCCCTGATTTAAAACTTGGTATATCTTTATCCTTTTCCAGAACTGCTCTAAATCTAACTGAATTATGATGGCTACCACTATAATGCTCTCCCACTCATACCTCTTCCACCTGACCTAATTCATTTCCTGAAACTAAGTCCAGAACTGCCATTGTTGAACTTGCTACATACTAGCTAAAAATGCTGTCAAATACATTTGAAGAATTCTGCACCCCTGTACCTTTTACAATGAATTTATTCCAATTAGTATTTGGATAATTGAAATCCCTATTACTGCCCTTTTGTTTCTGCACATTTCAGTAATTTGTCTCCATATTTGCTCTTCTGTCTCCCTCTGACTGTTGGGGTTCTATTGTACACTCCCGGCATTATTGATTGCCCCTTTTTTGTTCTTCAATTCAGCCCATGTGGCTTCATTTGATGCTTTTTCTAGCTCATCTTCCCTGCTGACAGCTGGGATTTTTAAAAATCTGTTCATGGGATGTGAGGGTCACTGGCAAGGCCATCATTTATTGCCCATCCCTAATTGCCCGTGAGAAGGCTGTAGTGAGTTGTTTTGTTGAACTGTTGCAGCCCATGTGGTATAGATACCTCCACAGTTCTGTTAGGGAGGGAGTTCCAGGATTTTGGCCCAGCAACAGTGAAGGAAAGGTGATATAGTTCCAAGTCAGGATGATGTGTGACTTCAACGGGAACTTGCAGGTGGTGGTGTTCTTCTCAAATACCTGTTTCCCTTGTTCATTTAGGTGATAGAGGTTGCAGGTTTGGTAGGTGCTGTTGAAGGAGCGTTGGCGAGTTGCTGCAGTGCATCTTGTAGATGGTACACACTGCTGCCACGGCGGAGGGAGTGAATGTTTAAAGTGGTCGATGGGGTGCCAATAAAGCAGACTACTTTGTCTTGGATGGTGCTGAGCTTTTTGAGTGTAGTTGGAGCTGCACTCATCCAGGCAAGTGTAGAGTATTCTGTCACACTCCTGACTTGTGCATTGTAAATTGTTTTGGGGAGTCAGGAGCTGCTCGCAGCAGAATTCGCAGCCTCTGACTTACTCTTGTAGCCGCTGTGTTTATATGGCTGGTCCAGTTAAGTTTCTGGTCAATGGTAATGCCCCCCCACCCCAGGATGTTGGTGGGTGATTCGGTGATTATAATGCCATTGAACATCAAGATGAGATGGTTAAATTCTCTCTTGTTGGAGATGGTCATTGCCTGGCACTTGCGTGGAGTGAATGTTACTTGCCACTTATCAGCCCAAGTCTGAATGTTGTCCATGTCTTGCTGCATGTGGGCAAGGACTGCTTCAGTCTTTGAGGAGTTGCGAATGGTACTGATCACTGTGCAATCATCAGCAAACATACCCACTTCTGATCTTAAGATGGAAGGTAGGTTATTGAAGGAGTAGCTGAAGATGGACTCTTCCCTGAGGAACGCCTGCAGCCAAGTCCTGGGGCTTAGATGATTGGCTTTGAACAACAACACCTTCTTCCTTTGTGGTAGATATGACTCTAACCAGAGGAGAGTTTTCCTGCTTAATTCCCATGAGCTTAAATTTTGCTAGGCTCCTTGATACTACGCTCAGTCAGATGCAGTCACCCTCACCTCACCTCACCTCTGGAATTCAACTCTTTCTGCCCTGGCAGAAACCAAACTGAGCATCGGTCAGCAGGTTATTGGTGAGTACGTGCTGCTTGATAGCACTGTCAATAACACCTTCCATCACTTTGTTGATGATTGAGAGTAGACTGATGGGGCAGTAATTGGCTGAATAGAATTTATCTCGCTTTTTGTGGATAGGTCATACCTGGGAAATTTTCCACATTGTTGGGGAGATTCCATTGTTGTAGCTGTACTGGAACAGCTTGGCTAGCTGTGCGGCTGGTTCTACAGCACAAGTCTTCAGTACTACAGCCAGGATGTTGTCAGGGCCAATAGGGTTTGCTGCATCCAGTGCATTCTGTCATTGCTGGATATCACATGGAATGAATCCAATTGGATGAAGACTGGCATCTTTGATGCTGGGGACCTCAGAAGATGGATCATCCACTCTGTATTTCTGGCCGAAGATGGTTGCAAATGTTTCAGCCTTGTCTTCTTTACTGAAGTGCTGGGCTCCCCCATAATTAAGTATGGGGATGTTTGGGAAGCCTCCTCCTCTGGTTAGTTGTTTGATTGTCCACCACCATTCACAACTGGTATTTTTATATGTATATATATATATTAGGTATGTCTGGTGGTGCTCTTCTACACTTTTCATTAAACAAGTGTTGATCCCCTGGCTGGATGGTAATGGTAGCGTGAGGGATATGCTGAACCATGAGGTTACAGATTGTGGTTGAATATAATTCTGCTGCTGATAGCTCACGACACCTCATGGATGCCCAGTTTTAGCTGCTTGATCTTTTCTGAATCTATCGGATTTAGCATGGTGGTAGTGCCACACAACACGATGGAGGATGTCCCAAGTGTGAAGATGGACTTCGTCTCCACAAGGACTGTGTGGTGGTCACTCATAGAACGTAGAAGGTTTAAGGCACAGAAAGAGGCCACTTGGCCCACCGTGTCTGTGCTGGCCAAAAAACAATCATCTATTTTAATCCCACCTTCCAGCATTTGGTCCGTAGCCCTGCAGATTACAGCACTTGAGGAGCATATCCAGACTCCTTTTGAATAAGTTGAAGGTGTCTGCCTCAACTACCCTTTCAGGCAATGAGTTCCAGACTGCCACCACCCTCTGGGTGAAAAAGTTATTCCTCATCCCCCCTCTAATTTTTCTACCAATCACTTTAAATCTATGCCCCCTCGTCACTGACCTCTCTACTAAGGTGAATAGACCCTTCACCTCCACTCTATTCCGGCTCCTCAAAATGTTGTCCATTTCAATCAGATCTCCCATCAGCCTTCTCTGTTCCAAGGAGAATAATCCCAGCTTATCCAATCTTTCCTCAGAGCTGCATTTTTCCAGTCCTGGCAACATCCTCATAAATCTCCTCTGTACCCTCTCGAGTGTGATTACATCCTTTTTGTAATGAGGTAACAAGAACTGCACACAGTACTCAAGTTGTGGAATAACCAATGAGTTATACAGTTCCAGCATAACCTCCCTGCTCTTATATTCTATACCTCGGCTAATAAAGGAAAGGATTCCATATGCCTTCTCAACCACCTTATCGACCTGTCCTGCTACCTTCAGGGATCTGTGGGCATTCACTCCAAGGTCCCTCACTTCTTCTACACCTCTCAGTATTTCCCATTAATCGTGTATTCCTTTGCCTTGTTTGACCTCCCCAAATACATCACCTCACACTTCTCCAGGCTGAATTCCATTTGCCACTTTTCTGCCCATCTGACTAGACCATCAATATCTTCCTGCAGCCTACAGCTATCCTCCTCACTATCTACCACACGGCCAATCTTTGTGTCGTCTGCAAACTTCTTGATCACGCCCCCAACATTTATGTCCAAATCATTAATATACACCAGAAAAAGCAGGGGACTCAGTACTGAGCCCTGCGGAATGCCACTGGAATCAGCCCTCCAGTCGCTAAAACACCTGTCAACAATTCCCCTTTGTTTCCTACCACTGAGCCAATTTTGTATCCACCTTGCTGCATTTCCCTGGATCCCATGGGATTTTATTTTTTTAACCAGTCTGTCATGTGAGACCTTGTCAAAAGCCTTGCTAAAATCCATGTACACCACATCAACTACCCTCATATATACTCCTTGTTGCTTCTTCAAAAAATTCGATCAAGTTGGTCAAACAAGATCTTCCCTTAACAAATCCATCCTGACTATCCTTGATTAACCTGTGCCTTTCTAAGTGACAGTTTATCCTGTCGCTCACAATAGATTCCAATAATTTGCCCAGTACTGAGGTTAGACTGACTGGCCTGTAGTTATTTGGTCTATCCTTCGCTCCCTTTTTAAACAGACGTACAACGTTAGCAGTTCTCCAATCCTCTGGCACCGCACCTGTATCCAGTGAGGACTGGAAAATGATAGTCAGACTGTCTGCTATTTCCTCTCTTGCTTCTTTTAACAGCCTAGGGTACATTTCATCTGGCCCTGGTGATTTATTAACTTTCAAGGATGCTAATTCCATCAATACAGCCTCTCTCCCTATGTTTATCTCATCCAATACTTAACACTCTTCCTCCTTAACTACAATATCTGCATCATCCCCCTCTTCTGTGAAGACAAACGCAAAGTATTCATGAAGAACCATACCCTAGTGCCTAGACTAATGCTCTGGAGACATTAGTTCAAATCCCACTATGGTAGCTGGGGGAATTTAGATCTTCCGCACCTACACTCCTACCAACGCTGTCATGGACAGATGCATTTGCAACAGGTAGGTTGGTGAGGACAAGGTCAAGTAGGTTTTTCCTTCTTGTTTCTCTCACGACCTGCTGCAGGCCCAGTCTGGCAGATATGTCCTTCAGGACTCAGACAGCTTGGTCCGTTGTGATGCTAGCGAGCCAATCTTTGTGATGGGCATTGAAGACCCCCACACAGCGTACAGTCTGTGACCTGGCTACATTTACTGCTTCTTCCAAGTGTCTTTCAACATTCATCAGTTGATGGAGGGCAGTAGGTGGTAATCAAGAGGATGTTTCCTTACCTATGTTTGACCTGATGCCATGAAACTTCATGGGGTACCGAGGTAATGTTGAGGAATCCCAGGGTCACCCCGCTCCCGACTGTATACCACTGTGCCGCCACCTCTGGTGGGTCTGTCCTGCCGGTGGGACAGGACATAGTCAGGGTTGGTGATGGAGGAGTCTGGGACCTCAGGTACAATTTGATGAGTATGACTATGTCTGACTGTTGCCTAGTCAGTGGGACAGCTCTCCCAATTTTGGCACAAGTTAGTGAGAAGGACTTTGCCAGGTCAACTGGGCAGGGTGTGCCTTTGTTGTTTCCGGTGCCTGGATAGATGCTGGGTGGTCTGTCTTTTCTGTAGCGGTTAGATATAACTGAGTGACTTGCTGGGCCATATCAAAGGGCAGTTAAGCGTCAATAACATTGCTGTGGGTATGGAGTCACATGTAGGCAAAAACTGGCAAGGATGGCACATTTTCTTCCCTGAAGGATATTAGTGAATGAGATGTGTTTTTATGACAATCTGGTAGTTTCCTGATCATCATGTTGAGACTAGCTTTTTATTCTGGATTTCTTAATTAATTGAACTTAAATTCCCCCAGCTACCATAGTGGGATTTGAACTTATGTCTCCAGAGCATTAGTCTAGGCATCAGAATTACTAGTCCACTATCATTATCACACTGCTACTATCCCCTATTGCTTTCTTTAACCAATATTGCAACCCACCTTTTTATCCATCTCGCTATCCCATCTGTAAACCCTGTAACCAGGAATGTTGAGCTGCCATTCCTGCCCTTCTTTAAGCCACATTTCAGTAACAGTTATGATATCATACTTCCAACTGTCTATCTGTTAGAACATAGAACATAGAACATAGAACAGTACAGCACAGTACAGGCCCTTCGGCCCACGATGTTGTGCCGAACCTTTAACCTACTCTAAGATCAAACTAACTACCTACCCTTCATTCTACTATCATCCATGTACCTATCCAAGAGTTGCTTAAATGCCCCTAATGTATCTGCTTCTACTACCACCGCTGGCAGCGCATTCCACGCACCCACCACTCTCTGTGTAAAGAACCTACCTCTGACATCTCCCCGAAACCTTCCTCCAATCACCTTAAAATTATGCCCCCTGGTGATAGCCCTTTCCACCCTGGGAAAAAGTCTCTGACTATCCACTCTATCTATGCCTCTCATCATCTTATACCCCTCTATCAAGTCACCTCTCATCCTTCTTCGCTCCCCTGAGAAAAGCCCGAGCTCCCTCAATCTTTCTTCGTAGGACATGCCCTCCAATCCAGGCAGCATCCTGGTAAATCTCCTCTGCACCCTCTCTAAAGCTTCCACATCCTTCCTATAATGAGGCGACCAGAACTGAACACAATATTCCAAGTGTGGTCGAACCAGGGCCTTATAGAGCTGCAGCATAACCTCGCGGCTCTTAAACTCAATCCCCCTGTTAATGAAAGCCAACAAACCATACGCTTTCTTAACAACCCTATCAACTTGGGTGGCAACTTTGAGCGATCTATGGACATGGACCCCAAGATCCCTCTGTTCCTCCACACTACCAAGAATCCTGTCTTTAAGCCTGTATTCCGCATTCAAATTCGACCTTCCAAAATGAATCACTTCACACTTTTCCAGGTTGAACTCCATCTGCCACTTCTCAGCCCAGCTCTACATCCTGTCAATGACCCGTTGCAACCTACAACAGCCTTCCACACTATCCACAACTCCAGCAACCTTCGTGTCATCGGCAAACTTGCTAACCCAGCCTTCCACTTCCTCATCCAAGTCATTTATAAAAATCACAAAGAGCAGAGGTCCCAGAACAGATCCTTGTGGAACACCACTGGTCACCGAGCTCTATGCTGAATACTTCCCATCTACTACCACCCTCTGACTTCTATGGGCCAGCCAATTTTGTTCCTTCAGCTTATTTGCCTGATTTACTAGACTCCTTGCATTGAAGTAGATACCACTAATCACTGAACAACTCCTTTGTTATCTGTCTTCTTTCCTTTGATTCTGCGACCTCCCATACTTGCTTGCTAATTTTCTGTCTTCAACATCCAGTTTTGCTTTTCTTCCTTCTGAATCTACTCTCAGGTTCCCATTTACTTCCAAGGTCATTTGTACCCAACCACAATCTGTAACCTCATGGCCTGGCGTATCCCCCACTCTACCATTACCATCATGCCAGGAGACCAAACCAGGTTCTTTGAAGACTGCAGGAGGGCATGTCAGGAGCAGCACCCGGCATACCTCAAATGAGGTGTCAACCTGGTGAAGCTACAACACAGGACTATCTGTGTGCCAAACTGCGTAAGCAGCATGCGATAGACAGAGCTAAGCGGTCCCATAACCAATGGATCAGATCTAAGCTCTGCAGTCCTGCCACATCCAGCCGTGAATGGTGGTGAACAATTAAACAACTAACTGGAGGAGGTGTCTCCATAAATATCCCCATCCTCAATGATGGGGGAGCCCAGCACATTAGTGCAAAAGATAAGGCTGAAGCATTTGCAACAATCTTCAGCCAGAGGTGCTGTGTTGATGATTCATCTCGGCCTCCTCTTGACGTCCCCAACATCACAGATGCCAGACTTCAGCCAATTCGATTCACTTCACGTGATATTGAGAAATGACTAAAGGTACTGGATACTGCAAAGGCTCTGGGCCCTGACAATATTCCGGCAATAGTACTGAAGACCTGTGCTCCAGAACTTGCCGTGCCCCTAGCCAAGCTGTTCCAGTACAGCTGCAACACTGGCATCTACCCGGTAATGTGGAAAATTGCCCAGGTATGTCCTGTACACAAAAGGCAGAACAAGTCCAACCCAGCCAATTATCGCCCCATCAGTCTACTCTCAATCATCAGTAAAGTGATGGAAGGTGTCATCGACAGTGTTATCAAGCGGCACTTGCTTAGCAATAACCTGCTTAGTGATGCTCAGTTTGGGTTCCACCAGGGCCACTCAGCTCCTGACCTCATTACAGCCTTGGTTCAAAACATGGACAAAAGAGCTTAACTCAAGAGGTGAGGTGAGAGTGAGTGCCCTTGACATCAAGACAGCATTTGACCGAGTATGGCATCAAGGAGCCCTAGCAAAACTGAAGTCAATGGGAATCAGGGGGGAAAACTCTCCGCTGGTTAGAGTCATACCTAGCACAAAGGAAGATGGTTGTGGTTGTTGGAGGTCAATCATCTGAGCTTCAGGACATCACTGCAGGAGTTCCTCAGGGTAGTGTCCTAGGCCCAACCATCTTCAGCTACTTCATCAATGACCTTCCTTCAAACATAAGGTCAGAAGTGGGGATGTTCGCTGATGATTGCACAATGTTCAGCATCATTCGTGACTCCTCAGATACTGACGCAGTCCGTCTAGAAATGCAGCAAGACCTGAACAATATCCAGGATTGGGCTGATAAGTGGCAAGTAACATTTGTGCCACAGAAATGCCAGGCAATGACCATCTCCAACAAGAGAGAATCTAACCAAGTCCTCTTGACATTCAATGGCATTACCATTGCTGAATCCCCCACTATCAACATCCTAGGGGCTACCATTGACTGGAAACTGAACTGAAGTAGCCATATAAATACCATGGCTACAAGAGCAGGTCAGAGGCTAGGACTCCTGTGGCGAGTAACTCATCTCCTGACTCCCCAAAGCCTGTCCACCATCTACAAGGCACAAGTCAGGAGCGTGATGGAATACTCTCCACTTGCCTGGATGGGTGCAGCTCCAACAACACTCAAGAAGCTCGACACCATCCAGGACAAAGCAGCCTACTTGATTGGCGCACCATACACAAACATACACTCTCTCCACCACTGACGCACAGTGTCAGCAGTGTGTACCATCTACAAAATGCACTGCAGCAACGCACCAAGGCTCCTTAGACAGCACCTTCCAAACCCGTAACCTCTACCAACTAGAAGGACAAGGGCAGCAAATGATTGGGAACACCACTATCCTGATTTGGAACTATATCGCCGTTCCTTCACTGTCGCTGGGTCAAAATCCTGGAACTCCCTTCCTAACAGCACTGTAAGTGTACCTATCTCACATAGAGTCATAGAGTTATACAGCACAGAAACAGGCCTTTTGGCCCATTGTGTCCATGCTGGCCATCAAGCACCTATCTACTCTAATCCCATTTTCCATCACTTGACCCGTAGCCTTGTAGGCTATGGTGTTTCAAGTACTCATCTAAATACTTCTTAAATGTTTTGAGGGTTCCTGCCTCTACCACCCCTTCAGGCAGTGCATTCCAGATTCCAACCACCCTTTGGGTGAAAAATGTTTTCCTCAAATCCTCTCTAAACCTCCCGCCCCTTACCTTAAATCTATGCCCCCGGTTAGTGACTCCTCCGCTAAGGGAAAAAGTTTCTTCCTATCAATCCTATGAATGCCCCTCATAATTTTGTATACCTCAATCAGGTCCCCCCTCAGCCTTCTTTGCTCTAAGGAAAACAACCCTAGCCTATCCAGTCTCTCTTCATAGCTGAAATGCTCCAGCCCAGGCCGGTGAATCTCCTCTGCACCCTCTACAGTGCAATCACATCTGTCCTATAGTGTGGTGACCAGAACTGTACACAGTACTCAAGCTGTGGCCTAACTAGTGTTTTATACAGCTCCATCATAACCTCCCTGCTCTTATATTCTATGCCTCAGCTAATAAAGGCAAGTATCCCATATGCCTTACTAATCACCTTATCTACCTGTGCTGCTGCCTTCAGTGATCTATGTTCAAGTACACCAAGGTCCCTCTGACCCTCTATACTTACTAGTGTCCTCCCATCCATTGTGTATTCCCTTGCCTTGTTAGTCCTCCCAAAATGCATCACCTCACACTTCTCAGGATTAAATTCCATTTGCCACTGCTCCGCCCATCTTACCAGCCCATCTATATCGTCCTGTAATCTAAGGCTTTCCTCCTCACTATTTACGACACCACCAATTTTCGTGTCATCTGCGAACTTACTGATCATACCTCCTATATTCACGTCTAAATCATTAATGTACACTACAAACAGCAAGGGTCCCAGCACCAATCCCTGTGGTACACCACTAGTCACAGGCTTCCACTCGCAGAATCAACCCTTGACCATCACCCTCTGCCTCCTGCCACTAAGCTAATTTTGGATCCAATTTGCCAAATTGCCCTGGCTCCCATGGTCTTTTACCTTCTTAACCAATCTCCCATGCGGGACCTTATCAAAAGCCTTACTGAAGTCCATGTACAAAGAACAAAGAACAGAGAACAGTACAGCACAGGAATAGGCCATTCGGCCCTCCAAGCCTGCGCTGATCTTGATGCCTGCCTAAACTAACACCTTCTGCACTTCCGGGGCCCATATCCCTCTATTCCCTTCCTATTCATATGTAGACTACATCAACTGCTTTACCCTCATCTACACATCTCGTTACCTCCTCAAAAAATTCAATCAAGTTTGTTAGACACGATCTCCCCCGACAATGCCATGCTGACTATCCCTGATTAATCCCTGCCTCTCCAAGTGGAGATTAATCCTGTGCCTCAGAATTTTTTCCAATAGTTTCCCTACCACTGATGTTAGACTCACTGGGTTGTAATTACCTCGTTTATCCCTGCTACCCATCCTCCAGTCCTCCTGTGGCCAGAGAGGATTTGAAAATTTGTGTCAGAGCCCCTGCTATCTCCTCCCTTGCCTCACATAACAGCCTGAGATACATCTCATCTGGGCCTGGGGATTTATCCACTTTTAAGCCTACTAAAACAGCTAATACTTCCTCCCTTTCAATGCTAATTTGTTCAAGTATATCACAATCCCCCTCCTTGATCTCGACACCTCCATTATCCTTCTCCATAGTGAACACAGATGAAAAGTAATCATTTTAAACTTCACCATGGACTGCAGCGGTTCAAGTAGGCGGCTCACTACCACCTTCTCAAGGGCAATTCGGGATGGGTAATAAATGCTGGCACTGTGGCGCAGTGGTTAGCACCCCCCCCAGCCTCACAGCTCCAGGGACCCGGGTTCGATTCTGGGTACTGCCTGTGCGGAGTTTGCAAGTTCTCCCTGTGCCTGCGATGGTTTTCGCCAGGTACTCCGGTTTCCTCCCACATCCAAAGACTTGCAGGTGATAGGTAAATTGGCCGTTGTAAATTGCCCCTCGTGTGGGGAAGTGATAGGGACTATGGGATTACTGTAGGGTTAGTATAAACGGGTGGTTGTTGGTCGGCACAGACTCGGTGGGCCGAAGGGCCTGTTTCAGTGCTGTATCTCTAAATAAATAAATAGCCAGAGACGCCCACATCCCATGAATGAATTTTTAAAAACCCTCCCCAACAACACAAGCAAACCTCCCTGCAAAGATATTAGTCCCGGCCCTGGCTTGTACAGGTCTCACCTTCCCCTAGAGCCACTCCCTAAGCCCTAGGAATCTAAAGCCCTCTGTCCTGAACCATCTCTCTAACCACACATTCAGCTACACTATCCTCGTATTTCTATATTAATTAGTGTGTGGCATTGGGAGTAATCTGGAGGTTACTACTTTTGAGGTCCTACTTTTTAATTCTTTTCCTAGCATCCTGAAATCTGCTTGCAGGACCTCATCCCTCTTTTTACCTATGTGTTATGACCAGGTGAGAAAGGGGTCTCAGGGTTCCCTCTCAGCCTTTTCCTGGTTTTACCGTTTCGGGGTTTAATTTTTTAAAACACCATGTTTTTAGCTTCCCCTCATTGAATCCTTGTTCACTGCTCTCCAATTGTATTGGCAAAGAAATCAACCAGGCAGGTTTTCTTAGATTTAAACAAGAAAGATGTAAGTTTATTAACCTTCAAACTTCAATTCAGTTAAAACTACTAAAAATATGAGACGTGACCACACTAGCATGCATAAGCGATGAAAACACATGCAGATAGAGACAGAAAAGGAGAAAGAATAAAGGGGAAAGATTTGAAGCAATAGCTGGAATTCATTTACTGTCTTTTGAGCTTGATGTAAAGTCGTTGTTTGCTGTTCGATCTTGCCATCTCATTGGGGCCAAGTGTACTCTTTCAAACTTGTTTCTATGGTTTACTGTCTTCTTGAAATCCAGTTGCAGTTTCTTGTTTTCGTGTGAGAGAGAGAGAGAGAGAGAGAGACAGGGAGATGCTGTCTTCCCTCAAGTTCTGTTGCAGTCTGACCCAAACTGTTCTGTGAACACAATTCAAACCAAACCTGGGCCAGCAGGCCAGTCATGTGACTAGCTTTTTCGGGACAACTTGCCCTGCGAGTTTTGTGGATTCTTTCAATCTTAGTAGACATACTGAGTAGGGGGCTGGAATGCTGACCTTCACACACTCAATGTCTGGTGATCAAAATCCATTTGGTTTATTGAATCAGGGAGCAGTTCCATTGACTTCTCCAGGCAACTGTCTCTTAGTATGCAAATGTTTCCAGCCATTGTCCTTTTTGAATGCAGGTGCAGCCATGTTTTTAGTCCAGTAAGTGTTTAAAATTTATGTTCCATATGATGAAATTAATATGCCTCATTCTTGGCAGGTGTGGTTTTTTTCACATATGTCATTGGTATCAATATGGACCATGACCTCTGGCTGTTCGTCATCCCAAGCCAGCTGCAAGAGCACTTTGACAGCAACTTATTGAGGAGAGCACTGGCTGAAAATTATCTCTTGCCCTCAATCAAAAGACCCTCCCAACATTCATCCCAGTCCTTCCACCATTCTTAGGACTGCATCGAACCTAAATACATGCATGGGACCTTCTGAAAAAACTGACAACACTCACCAGAGAAACACTGCACAAGAATTTTGATAAAAGATGTATCTTCACACCTGCCGTGAGGTTTCTCCCAGTTCTCTGGATCTTCCACTAGAACTCTGGTAGAAGCCTGAAGAATTCCATATGAAATTTCAGAGCCTTTGTGTTTAAATTTACAACAATTTGGGAGGGTCCAGAGTTCTGTGTTTTAGGGAGCTGTTGATGCTTTTATAACCTAAAAGATCTTGACTAATAATATAAAAGGTTGTCTGATTATTGAAAATATAGTACCATTAAACATTTGTTATCATTCTTATCTAAAATATTCTGCTTATGTCGTGCATTGGATGAATATAATTGACTGATGCTAGATGCAGGTTGTTTACAGTTATAAATGTCTGACAATATTTTGCAGACAAGTCATTCCAGAAATAGACTCACGGTGTACTAATGATGCTGCGGGAAGCAGCCCATCATTAGAGATGTTACATTTCCCCTGAGGTGTTTGATAGTCTATGTCACCCATCTCCCTTGTTAGACAATTACTCTAGGATTTTTTTTATTGTTCAATTTGAAATAACTAAAGTATGTGAAAGACAGCAGCCATACTGCATTATTCTCAGAGCAACTTCTTAATCACAAGATTCTTGATGAGGAAAGCCCATCTTAATTCATTTATCCAAAAAGACCTCCACAGAAATTCGTCCTCTCTATATTAAACCCAAAGAATGTGAGCTCTCACTTGTAATATTTTAAATATCAGCAGATTTAGGAGGTGAATTTCCACAGGAATTTTTTTATATTCGTTCCTCGGATATAGGTGTCGCTGCCAAAACCAACATTTATTACTCATTCCTAATTGCCTTTGAGAAGGTGGCGGTGAGCCGCTGCCTTAACCACTGCAGTCATGTACAGTAGGTTTACTCACAGTTGCTGTTAAGTAGGGAAAATGGTTCATTGGTGTGAATTCCAGGATGTTGACCCAGGAACAATAAAGGACGATGATGTATTTCCAAGTTAGAATGTAGTGTGACTTGAAGGGGAACCCGTAGCTGAAGGTGTTCCCATGCGCCTGCTGCCGATGTCCATCTAGGTGAAGGCCTTGGGTTTAGAAGGTGTTGGTAAAGCCTTGGCAAGTTGCTGAACTCTGTCTTGTAGATGGTGCACACTGCAGCCAGGGTGCGCCAATGGAGGGAGTGAATGTTTAAAGTGATAGATGGGGTGTCAATCAGTGGGCTGCTTTATCCTGGATGTTGTTGAGTTTCTTGAATGTTGGAGCCACACTCATTCAGGAAATTGGAGAGTATTCCATCACACTCCAGACTTGTGCCTTGTAGTTGGTGGAAAGGCTTTGGGGAGTCAGGATGTGAGTTACTCATCGCAGAATTCCCAGCCTCTGGTCTGCTGTTGTAGCCACAGTATTTATGTGACTAGTCCAGTTAAGTTTCTGGTCAGTGCTGATCCCCAGGATGTTGATGGTGGGTGATTCAGCAGTGGTAATGCCATTGTATATCAAAGGGAGATGATTAGACTCCTCTTGTTGGAGATGGACATTGTCTTGTGGGACAAGTGTTACTTGCCACTTATCAGCCCAAATCTGAATGCTGCCCAGGTCATGCTGCATGTCAGCATGAACTGTTTCATTATCTGAGGAGTTGCGAATGGAACTGAATGCAGTGCAATCATCAGTCAGCAACCCCACTTCTGACTTTATGATGGAGGGAAGACCATTCATGAAGATGATTGTACCTAGGACACTACCCCTGAGGAACTCCTGCAGTAATGTCAAGGGCTGAGATGATTGGCTTCCAACAACGACAACCATCTTCCTTTGTGCTAGGTAAGACTCCAGCCAGTGGAGTTCTCCTCCTGATTCCCATTAACTTCAGTTCTACTAGGGCTCCTTGATGCCATACCCGGTCAAATGCTGCCGTGACGTCAAGGGCAGTCACCCTAACCTCACCTCTGTATTTCAGTTCTTTTGTCCATATTTGACCTAGGCTGTAATGAGGTCTGGAGTTGAGTGCTCAGCTTGGGTTCCACCAAGAGCATCAGTCAGCAGGATATTGGCCTTTAAGTGCTGCTTGATAGCATTATCAATGAGACCTTCCATCACTTTGCTGATGATTGAGAGTAAACTGGTGAGGCAATAATTGGCCAGATTGGATTTGTCCTGCTTTTTGTGGGTAGGACATATTTCAGCAATTTTGCACTTTGTCGCTTAGATGCCATTGTCGTATCTGCATTGGAACAGCTTGGCTAAAGGTGCGTCTTGTTCTGGAGACTACAGCCAGGATGTTGTCAGGTCCCACAGCCTTTGCTGTATCCAGTGTCTTCAGCCACTTCTTTATCATGTGGCGTGAATCAAATTGGCTGAAGTCTGGTTTCTGTGATGCTCGTGACCTCAGGAGAAGACTGAGATGGATCATCCACTCAGCCCTTCTGGTTGAAGATGGTTGCAATCGCTTCATCCTTGTCTTTTGTATTCACGCTGGGCTCTGCCATCATTGAGAATGGGGATGTTTATGGAGCTCCCTTCTCCCATTAGTTTTGTGATGTCTTCAGGACTTGAGTAAGGTTTAGCCAAGTTTGGTATAGGATAAGAGTCAGAGACAGTAAGACAGAGACAGCAAGCAGCTGAAAATCAAAGCTTCTCCATTCACTCTGTCTTAGTTTCACTTTCTCTTTGCTAGAATGGGTGTTCTACTACAGCCTCTAGAGTACGCAATGTACAATGCAATCGCAGTTTCAAAACACTACAACACTACATCCCTACATCACTACAACACTACTTGGTAGAAGGGGAGAGAGATAGCATGTTTCAATGGTTTGTTTCTAAAAATGTAAACAATAAACTTAAACATAAATAGTTCACATTGTAACATAGTCAGTTAAGTATGGTGGGTGTTTTCTCTCACGAGTAGGATATCACCTGACATCAGATGTAGTCTCATTTGACTCATGTTCTTCATCTGAGGTGTTGATGTCGATTTGGATTCAATGCTTGCGAGTGGTGTTTTCATTGCTTTGAAGAATGACCGTTTCTCGTGATGAATTGTGAATCGCGCTTAGCAGTGATCCTTTGTGTTGGTCACAACAAATGGTTGGATGTCATAACAAGGTGTTTGCTTTCCAATATGATCATCATGTTTCACAAGTACTTTATCTCCTGGCTTAAGCAATGTAGCTCTAAGCTTCGTGTTTCGCTCTACATGTACTTTAATTCGATCTTTCTGGTCTTGATTGCGTTTGCATGCATGTTGATCATTAGCTCTGCAGGGTAGTTCAGGTGGACGTGTGCACATGGTATGTGAAAAGATGAGTGTAGCTGGAGGTTTTTCAGTAGTTGAATGAGGTGTTGCTCTGTAATTACGAAGCAAATGATATTACTCTTGCTTCCATGACTTGTTCTCAGTTGTCGCTGTACGTATCACTTTTTTCAAGGTTCGCTTAAATCTCTCGACTTCACAATTGGCTCTTGGCCAATGGGGAGTTATTTTTCTATGAATGAACCCTAGGTAGTTTGCGAATTTGCTAAACCCATCACTGTTGAATGGGGGTCCATTGCCAGTTCTTACTATTTCAGGGATTCCAAACAAAGCGAAGATCTGGTCAAGCTTTGGGATGACTGCTTTCATTGAAGTTGCCATAACTAATTCCACGATTGGGAATCAGCTGTAGTCGTCATGACAACAAGCAGGTGTTCACCTGTGGGAAAATCTTTGAAATCAACACTGACTTCAATCCATGGTCCTGGAGGTAGTTCGCACATCTTGAGAGGATCATGAAGATTTGACATTGTGGTTGCTTGACATGGTAAATATTGATTGATTTTGTTATCTACCATGTGGTCAATTCCTGGGAACCATACCTTTCCCATAAGGAATTGTTTGATTTTGACAATTCCCTGGTGTCCTTAATATGCTATATCGACTACACATTCCCTCAATGAGTGTAAAATGACAATACATGCATACATAATACAAGATCAGATGTGGTTCTAATGGTCAGCTCATTTTGAACATTATGAAGATCTTGTAATGTGTGAGCAATTTTGTTTGTAGATGCTTTCTCGATCACGTCTTTCCAGTTTGTGATTCCATAGCCTCCATACATAGTTGTAAAGCTTCATCTTGTTTTGTTGCTGCTTTGATGTCAGCTAGTTTTAGCAATTTTGCCACCACATTTATGCTTATTATTACGACCAGGTGAGAAAGGTGTCTAGGGGTCTTTTACTGTCTTCACCTGGTCTTACTGTAACAGGGTTTAATTTTTAAATACACTGTATTTTGAGCTCCGCCTTGGTGAATCTTTGTTCACCACTTTCCAATTATAATGCAAAGAAATAAGCATAAACATGCTTTCTTAGGTTTAAAGAAGAAAAGTGAAATTTATTAAACCTTAAACTTAAACTCTAATTCAGTTAATGCCTATGGATACACGTCGCGCCCCACGCTAGCATGCATACGTGATACGTACATGCAATTGGAGACAGAAAAGAGCAAAAGAAAAATAAAGTAAAAAGGTCTGAGGCAATCTCTGAAGAAGGGTTTTTACTGTGCTTCGAGCTCGCTGTAGTCCTTGCTGGTGGGTAGTCTTGCTTTTTGTTGGGGCCCAGTATTCTTCTTAAACCTTGTTCACTGTAGAAGACTTTACTCTCTTGGGGTTCATGTGTCTTCAATGGGTTTTCAGTTCTGTGGGAAAGAGATGGGAGCAAACAGGTGAGAGGTATTCTCAATTCAGGAGAAAAGAACTTTCTGCCTTTCAAACACTCTACGACAAGTTCAAATTCAAACAAACTCCAACAGTTAATTAGTCATGCGACTAAACTGGTCTGACCACATCTGTTTGAATATTCGGCCATCTTAGCAGCTAACCTGTTATTCTAGCCTCTCCACCTTCAATGCCTGGTAATCAAAAGTCCATTGTGGATTAAACTGGAGCATTAAATTGGACATTAGTCCGTTCCAAATACTGTTTGTTACTATGCAAAAAAGGTCTTTCCGTCAAAGGGCCTGGCAATTCCTTGTGATAGGCCCTCTTTTCTTCCCAGCAGCAATTTTATGTTTTAATGTTCATGTGGCAAAATAATGTGTGCCTCATTCTTGGCAGGTGGGGGCTTCATCTTGTTTTGTTGCTGCTTTGATGTCAGCTAGTTTTAGCAAATTTGGTATCACATTTATGCTTATCTAGTTAAGATGTTATTCACCAACTCTTTCCTGATGACTAGTCGGACCGACTGCCGGCAATGGATGTCATGAAAGCTATCCACTGGGTTGAGCTTCCCTGGCTGATACTCAACCTGGAAATCATTCTCTTGTAGTTTGAGTATCCAACATTCTATTCGAGTGGGTGGTTTGCTATGTGGATTGTTGAACGAGCTCACTAGTGGTTATGATCGGTTATTACTTTAAATTTGCTTCCATATAGGTAAAGATGAAAGTGTAAGATACCCCACGTGATTGAGAGTGCTTCTCTCTTGTTTGCGAATAACGTTGCTGTTCAGGCGTTAATGATCTGCATGCCATCACAATGATTAATCGGTTACCTGTCGTGTCTTTCTATACATGAACCGCACCTAAGCTTGCATCCATAACTAGCTGGGTGCTTTTCTGAGGGTCGAAATAGGCATTTGTGCAACATGCTGACAAATGTCGTTTGATCTGGTATACCACCTATTTGTGTGATTTAGTCCATTCCCATTGGTGGTCTTTTTTGTCAGATCAAGTAGGAGGGCAGAGAGCATAGCGAGATCAGGAATGAAGCGATTGCAGTACGTGATGAGTCCTAGCAGAGTCCGGACTTCTTGAATGTTTGTAGGATCTACAGCATTTGCTATGGCTTCAACTTTCCGTGGAGCTGGTGATACCCTTTCACCACTGAGCACATGACCGAAGAATTCAATTCTGCTTTCATTAAAGAAGCATGCATGCAGGCGAGTCTCGAGTTCACTACTTTCGGTGAAGTCAGAGATGAGAATGTCATTACTGATGTTCAGTGTGCCTTCAAGTCCTTTAAGTGCAGATTGAATCAAGTGCTAAAGTACCTCAGCTGCTGAATTGACTCCAAAGTTGAGCCTCTTGTATCAGAAAAGACCAATGTGAGTAGAGAATACAGTAAGATATTGCGATTCTTCTGCAAGTTCAATTTGATGGTATCCTGCATTGAGGTCAAGTTTAGCGAAGTGTTTAGCGCCATTCACTTTCTCTATGATGTCAGCGATTGTCAGTGTCAAGTGTCTTTCTCGTTGTATGACTTCGTTTGGTGATTGCATATCAATGCAGATTCTAATCTTGACGACTTGTATAGGTGAAACCCAAGGGAGAGGCTCATCCCCAACTCACTCAATAATTTCAAGGTCAGGTAGGCATTGAAGTTCCTTCTCTGTCTATTTCCTGACATGAAATGGTATTTGTCACCATTGATGTGCAACTGGGGGCACATTAGGATCTACATGCAGCTTGCATATAACACCTTTCAGCTTGTTGATACCAGTGAAACGATCAGCATACAGTTAGAGAATGTTTTGTTATGCAAAGGAATCGAGTATGTGACTGCAGCCATGTACAGATCTGTTGCTGTGTGAAAACTGATAAATGTGTCACATTCTCTAGATATGACATAGGATGCAGCTTTTGTTCTAGTGTCTTTGAAAGAGTCTGGCATTTCAAACGTTCCGAGAATTTTCAGCAGTCTGCCACTGTTGTAAGGGAGAAATTTCGCGTTCTCTGGTTTGCAAAGAATGGGGCAATCCTGAAATTTGTTAAATGTTTTGTCTCCCATGACACAGACACACTCTGCTGTATCTGTGAGAGCATCTATGTCCGAGCAGCCAATAGTCACAGTCACACATGGCTGTTTGCTGAGTCAGAGAGTTCGGGGTCATCCGCCTTTACATTGGCTACATTCTCTCACCTTTTTGTTATGGTATGCATACGTGGAACCCTTTTATTGGTATTGGTCTTTGTATTTGGTTTTGCTGATGAGTGACAAACAGGTGCAAAGTGGTTGGCTTTTCCACAGGCTTTACAGTGTTTACCAGTAGCAGAACACTCTGTCTAGTGTGGGTAAGCACTGCCACAGTGAAAATATTCTTTGGATAAGTCACAACTCTGTGAGGTAGCTGTTGTTGCTTTGCAGGTGGTTTCCTGGCACATGAGTGATGAAGAGTGTTCACTGGAGTTGAATTTGGAGTGTGGTAGTTACTGTTAGAAGCCTCAACTTCAGTAGCTCTGAACTGTGAGAGTGATATTAATCTTGCAAACTCCAGCAGCTCTGATAGCTCTCTGTCTTTCTCGAGTGCTTTTCGGCATGTTTTGATTTCCCATTCAGCATCACCAAAGTCACATGTGGTTGCTAGGTGCCTCAACGACGTGCAATATTGGTCAATCGTTTCGTTTGCTTCTTGCTTAGTGCATCGGAAGACAATGGTGTTGCATATGGTGTTTTTCTTGGGTGTGAAGTAGGCTCAGTGCATTTTTTGCTGAGTCTTAGTCATTTTGCTCAGGCATAAGTGTCTCAAAGATATCTTCTAATTCTTCACCTCCATAGTGTCGAAGTAAGGCCTTTTTCCTTGTGTCGTCTGAGATTGCGAAACCTGCCATTGCGCCTTCGAAATGCTGCAGCCACTTTTGCCAACGTGGGGATATGGATGATAGTTCTGAATGTACATCAAAAGGTGGTAGGTTGGGCATAGACGATGCCATACTGATCAGCAATAGAGTGATAAAGGATCCGGGATCGCACTCCTTGCAGAGGAAGCTTTTCTGCAGTGAACCGAGATTATATATATTTTTTTGATTGGATGGAGATCAGTGCATCACTACACACTGTACTAGCTTCCTGTGTATGCCTAACACATTCTCCAAGTTAAGATGCTGTCTGTGAAAGTAGACAAAAGCTTCCAAAATTTTCATACCGGAAAGCAATGTTTCTGTTTTATTTCATCCTTTCTCTATTTACCACTTCGCCATTGTGATATCCTCAGGACTTGAGTCAGGTTTAGCCGAGTTTGGTATAGGATATGAGGCAGAGACAGAGAGGCAGAGACTGCAGGAAGCTGAACGTAAAGACTTTCCCATTTATTAGAACATAGAACATAGAACAGTACAGCACAGCACAGGCCCTTCGGCCCACGATGTTGTGCCGAACCTTTAACCTACTCTAAGATCAAACTACCTACATACCCTTCATTCTACTATCATCCATGTACCTATCCAAGAGTCGCTTAAATGTATCTGCTTCTACTACCACCGCTGGCAGTGCATTCCACGCATCCACCACTCTCTGTGTAAGGAACCTACCTCTGACATCTCCCCGAAACCTTCCTCCAATCACCTTAAAATTATGCCCCCTGGTGATAGCCCTTTCCGCCCTGGGAAAAAGTCTCTGACCATCCACTCTATCTATGCCTCTCATCATCTTGTGCCCCTCTATCAAGTCACCTCTCATCCTTCTTCGTTCCAATGAGAAAAGCCCTAGCACCCTCAACCTTTCTTCGTAAGACATTCCAGGCAGCATCCTGGTAAATCTCCTCTGCACCCTCTCTAAAGCTTCCACATCCTTCCTATAATAAGGCGACCAGAACTGAACACAATATTCCAAGTGTGGTCTAACCAGGGCTTTATAGAGCTGCAGCATAACCTCGCGGCTCTTAAACTCAATCCCCCTGTTAATGAAAGCCAACACACCATACACCTTCTTAACAACCCTATCAACTTGGGTGGCAACTTTGAGCGATCTATGGACATGGACCCCAAGATCCCGCTGTTCCTCCACACTACCAAGAATCCTGTCTTATTTTCACTTTCTCTTTGCTAGATGTTGGCATTTTGGTAATGTCACTGGCCTAGTAATCCAGAAGCCCATGCAAATGCCCTGGAGGCACAGGTTCAAATCCCACCATGGCAGCTGGTGGAATTTAAATTCAATTAATTAATAAAAATCTGGAATTGAAAGCTAGTCTCAGTAATGATACTATGAAACTATTATGGATTGTTATAAAAATCACTTTGGTGATTTGGTTCACTAATGTCCTTTAGGGGAGGAAATCTGCCGTCCTTACCTGGTCTGGCCTAAATGTGAGTCCAGGCCCACAGCAATGTGGTTGACTCTTAATTGCCATCTGAAATGACCTAGCTCAGTTCACTCAATTGTGAAGGGCAATTAGGGATGCACAACAAATTCTGGCCTTGCCAATGACGCCCACTGAAAGAATAAGAAAAAGCATGTGTGTTCTACAGCAGCCTTTAGAGTACACAATGTACAATGCAATTGCAATTTCAAAACTCAACAAGTTCTTTAATTAACCACCACCATTTACAACTGCAAAGCTTTGAGGTGAACCTTTGGTAGTGAGATCACTTAGCCTCCACTGTTTAGCATGGATGTGGTCCTTTGTTGTGGCTTCACCAGTTGGTGCCTCATTTTTAGATATGCCTGGTGCTGCTCCTGGCATGTTCTGCACATCAAGAAAGTGCTGAATTTCTGCAAGAATATCTAACACACAACTAGATACCTTGTCAGAGAGAAAGGTATTGAAGGATTTAGCAAGTTTAGCAAGGGACTGAGATCAATCAAAAAGTGATGGGTTTATTAGGTTTTAGCTTCATCTTGGTGCAGTTGTTAACAATCTTATCTCCAAGTCAGAAAGTTGACCATATAATCTAAGATGAAACTTCAATGTAGGAGTGAGAATGCTGCATTGTTTCAGGCATCATCTTTTGGTGGAGACATTAAACTGAACACTGTCTACCTGTTCTGGTGGTTCAGACATATAGTAAAGATCCCAATGATGCTGTTCAAAGAAAAGCATGGCATTCACCCCGTATCCTAACCAACACTTCCCCTCAAAAACAATACCAAAAGAAGATTAATTGGGCATCCATCTCCTTGTTACGTGTGGGGCTTTTCTGTGTGCAAAAAGGCTGTTGCATTTACCTATGTAGCAGTAGCCATTGCACTTCAGAGTAATTAATTGTATGTGAAATGTGTTGAGACCTTTGTGAGGAATGTGGTAAGGTGCTGTATAAATCCAACTCAAGTCTTTTCTTTCCATCAGTTCCTAAACATTCTTATCATGTTATTTATTAATATACAGATACTGTTTTGTGTTCCAAACGATTTAAAATTTCTACCATAGTACAGTTTGCTGTTCTCCGCATTTGTTTTTGTGGTGTTTTTTGCTTTCTATTTGATCCTGATGTTTTATGGATCTTCTGGGTTTTAATGGGCACCTCATTATGAATAATTGCTTTTTCTGTGAACTTGAATGATTTTTCCAATCCTTCTCTTACCACAGTGAGAATATATCACATCCTAGGTAATAAACATCTCCCAAAATCTAATATATTAAATTCACATGCTATTAGATTTCACATAGTATTAGATTAAGACAATCTCCTATTCATTCTTTCCCAGACCTTGCTGGAAAAAGCAAATGTCAAAACAGGAAATGGAGTCTGTGTACAAGTAATGCAGCAGCATGGCACCTAAATCCTTTGTTTGCTGGATAACCAATTTGAGCTTCTGCCACATGAGGCGTGTGTGCAGAGGAGGCCTGCCCTGTTTGCACTCCAGGGCACCTTTCTTAAGAGAACCGTAGTGCAACAAAACAAACAGGAAGTGCCTGCTCAGACCAACTCTGTGTACCGTGCCCAGAGGGCCTGTGAAAAACATAAAAAGACAGACCAAGATATGGCTACACAATAATAATATACATTATGTAGATGGCCGAAGTAAACAAATGTCAAAGTTTTGCCCATCAATTTGTTGCCCCATATCAAGCCCTCAACCCTTTTGTTGTCTATCAGGTATGTCCATACTCCAGAAGGGCAGATGTTCAATCTGCAACTTACAACTTAAATTCTTTGTATATCTTATATGTGCTTCACAAAAGTCACCGTAACATGGTGCAGGATGTATGGTCAGCTGAACTTGGCCCAAGCTTGGAGATGGTAGCATGCTGGTCATGTTAAGGCCAATTTTCCTCATCTGGAGCCATCCACATCTAAAAGATTAAGCAATGATGTTAAATCGTCCTGAATGATGTTATGTTAATAGCACCCAAATTTCCTGGGTTGGCTCATTTGCATTTTAGTCAAGGATTCATGTGCAGGCCAGATTTAGTATAGTGAATGCACTAAGGTGGAAGTGCAGAATTGTACATAGGTGAAATTTGAAGGAAATAGGAGTTGATGAGGGTAGTGCGGTTGATATTGTGCATATGGACATTCAAAAGGTATTTGGCAATGTACTACATAATAGACGAAGCAAAATTCAAACCCATAGGATTAAAGGGACAATGATGCAATATTGGCTAAGGGACAGAAAGCAGAGTAGTGGTGAATGATTGATTGTTTTTCAGACAGGAGGAAGGTATGCAATAGTGTTTCCCATGGGTCAGTAATCAAGCCAATTCTCTTTTAGATCTTTTCATTTCATGTACTTGGGTATATAGGGTGTAATTTCAAAACTTGCAGATGGCATGAAACTCATTATGTAGTAAACAGTGAGGATGATAGTAAGAGACTTCGGGAGGAGATAGACTGATGAAATGGGCAAACACATGGCGATGAAATTTAATGCAGAGAAGTGTGAAGTGATGCATTTTGGTAGGAAGAATGATGAGAGGCAATATGAGCAAAATGGTACAATTTTAAAGAGATTGTAGGAACAGAAAGATTTGGGGTGCATGTACACAAATCCTTGTCGATAACAGGACAAGTTGAGAAGGCCATTTAAAAAAGTACATAAGATCCTTGGCTTTATTAATAGAGGAATAGAGTACAAAAGTAAGGAAGTTATGCTAAACCTTTATAAAACAATGGTTAGGCTGCAGCTGGTGACTGTGCTCAATTCAGGGCAACACACTTTAATAAAGATGTCTAGGCCTTGAAGAGGGTGCAGAAGAGATTTACTACAATGGTACCAGGGATGAGGGACTTCAGTTATGTGAAGAGACTGGAGAAGCTGGGATTGACCTTTCTTTAGAGCAGAGAAGGTTAAAAGGAGATCAAAATCATAAATAGTTTTGAGAGAGTAAATAAGGAGAAATTGTATCCAGTGGCAGAGGAGTCTGTAACCAGAGGACATAGATTTAAGGAGATTGGCAGAAGAACCAAAGACAACATGAATAAATATTTTTTAAACAGTGAGTTGTGATCTAGAATGTGTTGCCTGAATAGTTGGCAAAAGCAGATTCAATAGTAATATTCAAAAGAGAATTGGATAAATACATAAAAGTGAGAACAATTATTGGGCTATGGGGGAAAAATAGAGTGGGACTAATTATATAACTACCAAAGTGGTGTGATGGGCCAAATACCCTCCCTCTGTGCTGTACCATTCCGTGATTCTATGATTAAAGGCAAGTCTAAAGATGGAAGAAGGAAAACTTTGAAAGCTTTTAGAAAGGTGTAGAAGTATCTCAACATATTAACAGTCTTTACCAAGACCGAGGAGTTTGGGGATTAAAAAAGTAACAGACAAAAATAATGGGAATAGAAATCCCATGGGAAGGCTTGAGGACGTAGCTAACCAGCTCTGTCACTTGCTTTGCACCTATGGGTCATATTAGCAGATGTCATCACAGAATATGGCACAGCTCTGCAGACCCAGACCCTGTGAAGACACTTCCCCATGGTCATTGTCAGGTTAGTGTGACAGTTCCGACGAAAATGGTTGGTGACATCTTGGCTATGATCCGTCATGCTTTGCACACTGCCTCTTGTGCAGTATCATGTAAAGCTTGACTTATTGTGAGTGTGGTGCTTCTGAAGAATGTACCATTTATTCAGACTTTCAAATTTATTTGTGCCATCATGCCTCTTGCCACAGCCTATCTTGAGAGCTGAGCCTGTATGTGCTAGTCATCTGCCAAATCAACATCTAGTCACTTCAGTCTGCAGATGTTGGTGTGTGGGTACAGTCAATGAGGCACAGAGCACCTCTCCTGCATTGTGATTTGCATACCATCCTTTCAGCTCCCTCCTCTTTCCAGCATCTCATATCAGGGGACTCCCATTGCCGATCTTTTGGTGGGCAAAAATAAGCAGTTGACACAGTGCTCAATGTTGACAGAAGCTGATTGTCAAAAAAGTCACCATCCAGTATGGAGATTTTACACATAAGCTTTGTAAAATACACATTCTGTACAAATAACAACTAGAAGCTCATCAAAGGAACCTGGAAAAGATGATGAACCATGTAGTTATATATAAAAGAGCAAAGTACTGCAGATGCTGGAAACCTGAAATAAAAACAGAAAGTGCTGGAAATACTCAACTGGTCTGACAGCATAGAGTCATTGAGTAGTACAGCATAGAAACAGGCCCTTCGGCCTACCACATCTATGCGGACCATAATGCCGATCTATACTAATCCCACCTGCCTGCATTAATTCCATATCCCTCTATGCCTTGCTCATTCTAGTACCTGTCCAGATGCCTCTTAAATGTCGCTACTGTTCCTGCCTCCACCACCTCCTCAGGCAGCTCATTCCAGATACCCACTATTCTTCGTGTGAAAAATCTACTCCTTTGATCCCCTTTAAATCTCCTCCCTCTCACCTTAAATCTATGCCCTCTAATTTTAGTCACCCATATGCCTCTCATAATTTTATATACCTCTATCATGTCCCCTCTCAGCCTCCTTCGTTCCAGGGAAAACAAACCCAGGCTATCCAATCTCTCTTTATAACTCAAGCCCTCCAAACCAGGCAACATCCTTGTGAATCTTTTCTGCACCCTCTCTAGCTTAATCACATCTTTCCTGTATTGCGGCGACCAGAACTGCACACAGTACTCCAAATGCGGCCTAACCAACATTATGTACAACTGTAACATGACGTCCCAACTCTTGTACTCAATGCCTCAGCCGATGAAGGCAAGCATGCCATACGCCTTCACCACCCTGTCTACCTGTGTTGCCACTTTCAGGGCACTATGTACTTGCACCCCAAGGTCTCTCTGCTCTACAACACTCCCCAGGACCCTGCCATTCACTGTATATGTCCTGCCCTGGTTTAACTTCCCAAAATGCATCACTTCACACTTGTCTGCGTTAAATTCCATTTGCCACTCCCTTGCTCACTTTCCCAGTTGATCTATATCCTGTTGTAACCTTAGACAACCTTCTTCACTGTCTACTATACCACCAATTTTGGTGTCATCTGCAAACTTACTACTCATGCCCCTTACATTCACATCCAAGTCATTAATATATATGACAAACAACAGAGGGCCCAGCACCGACCCCTACAGCACACCAGGTCACCGGCATCCAATCTGAAAAACAACCTTCCACTACCACCCTCTGCCTCCTATCACCAAGCCAATTTTGTATCCAATTTGCTAGTTCACCCTGGATCCCATGTGTTCGAACCTTCAGGACCAGCCTACCATGCGGGACCTTGTCAAAGGCCTTGCTAAAATCCATGTAGACAACATCCATCGCCCTGCCCTCGTCAATCCTCTTGGTCACCTCCTCGAAAAAGTCAATCAAATTCGTGAGACATGATTTCCCATACACAAAGCCATGCTGATTATCCCTAATCAGACCATGCCTTTCCAGATGCATATAAATCCTGTCTCTCAGAATCCCTTCCAATAACTTTCCCACCACTGATGTAAGGCTCACCAGCCAGTAGTTCCCTGGCTTATCCCTGCTGCCCTTCTTAAACAAAGGCACAACATTAGCTATCCTCCAGTCTTCTGGTACCTCACCCGTGGCTAACGATGATACAAAAATCTCTGCCAGGGCCCCAGCAATCTCCTCCCTTGCTTCCCATAGCATCCTAGGATACACCTGGTCAGGCCCTGGGGATTTATCCACCTTAATGCGCTTCAAAACCTCCAACACCTCCTCCTTTGTAATGTTGATATGTTCTAGGATATCGATGTTCCTTCCCTTGAACTCACTAGCTTCCATGACCTTCTCCACGGTAAATACAGATGAGAAATATTCATTTAAGACCTCGCCCATTTCCCGTGGTTCCACATAGATTGCCACACTGCTCCTTAAGGGGACCTACTCTCTCCCTAGCTACCCTTTTACTCTTAATATACTTTAGAATCTTTTAGGATTCTCCTTTATCTTATCTGCCAGGGAAATTTCATGGCCCCTTTTCGCCCTCCTAATTTCCTTCTTAAGTGTAGTCCTACATCCCCTATACTCCTCAAGGGGCTTGCTCGATCCCAGCTGCCTATACCTGACATATGCCTCCTTCTTTGTCCTGACCAGACCCTCAATATCCCTCATCAACCAAGGTTCCCTAAACTTCCCAGCCTTGCCCTTCCATCTAACAGGAACATGCCGGCCCTGAACTCTTCCTATCGCACTTTTAAAAGCCTCCCACTTGCCAGAAGTCCCTTTACCTGTAAACAGCCTCTCCCATTCAACTTTTGAGAGTTTTGAGAGTTTGAGAGCATCTGTGGAGAGAGAACAGAAAACCTAGTCCACTCCTCAATCATCCACAACACAGCTTCCTGCTCCCACAGCAACTTCCCATACAAGCTCAGGAGACAAAACATCTTCCCTTTAACCTCCTCCCTTCTTATTGTTCAAGGTCACAATCACTCCTTCCAGGTTAAATAGCAATTCACTTGTACTTCTTTCAATTTAGTACACTGTATTTGCTTCTCATGATGTGGTGAAAGCATTGCAGGACACCTTCATTCAGTCAGCAGGCATGACCCTGAGCTTCTGGCCTCCTATCATTTTAATTTACCGTTCCACTCCCACTTTAACCTTTTGTCCTCAGCCGCCTACGCTGTTCCAATGACGTTCAACATATGTGCGAGGAACAGCACCTCGTCTTTCAACTAGGCACTTTACAACATTTGGGAGTCAACACTGAGTTCAACAATTTCAGATTGTAACCTCTGCTCTTTTTTTTTGGACGGTAGCTGTTGGGTGGTGATTGTCCCTCCCCATTTATACCTCCATAAGACACACCTTTTGTTTCTTTACTTGTACTATTACTGTCTCTTTTTGTCTTATACTATCATCCATTCTGTCATTTAATCGCTCTCTGCCTTCCATTCTATCACCGACCTTTCTGTCTGATCTTTCCTCCACTCCCCCTTTCCCTTCCTGGGTTAAAACTGTTACATCTCTAAACAGTACTGATGAAGGGTTACCAACCTGATATGTTAACTCTATTTCTCTCACCACAGATGCTGCCAGACCTGAGTATTTCTAGCACTTTCTATTTTTATTATAGCTAAATATAAAAATCGGTGTATGATTTGCTTGTACATGTAGCAAAATGCAAGGCTGAAAAATTGAGCATGTGCTTTAGATGCTGTTGGCAAAAATAAACACCAGTAGGGGTGTGTTTGAGCTGACTGCAGGGGCTGAATTTTCAGCTCCCACTGGAGCAGGAACAGAGGTGGGTGGGGGACAAAGTTACCTGCACCAGCACAGGCCAGCGTGCCAGTTTCCCGACAATCTACCTGACACCAGTAAGTTTCACCAGGGTGGGGAGCAGGGTGGCCACGAGATCCTGCCCGATCCATTACGAAAGCCAATTTGTTAAAGAGCTCATTGTGATGTGATTTTCATGGTGATGCATGGGCTTCACGTGCTGTTTGGGACAGACCAGGTGAATGGAGGCAGACATACAGTCAAGTGCCAGTCCTGGCCGCCCCAGGGAATAGCAGGGCCCCATGAAATGGTGGACAGTGCAGAGGGGTCTCACCCATTGGGAGACTGGTGCCATCAGCTCAGTGCAGGTGGTGGGAAGAGTGGGCAGTAAGTGATCAGGCAATTCAGGGGGTTATCACCCTCCTGGCATTGCGGGGCATTAGAGAAAGGGATAAGGCTGCCAAACAGAATTGGGAGGCCACGTGAGCACAAGGAAGGCTGTAGCTGGCAATGGGAGCATGACTGTCAGATTTTGGGCCCAGTGGCAATGAGGAGCAACACCCTCCACAGGAAGGGAAGAGCCCCAGGCACCAGGAGGGCAGAGGAGAGGGATGAGGGGCAGGAAGGGCATGATACACGCATAGGGAAAGCATCTACCACCTTTGGCCAACTTGCAAAACGCGCATGGGATAACACCAAGCTGACCCTTGGGACCAAGCTGATGTTTTATAATGCCTGTGTTCTCAGCACTTTGCTGTATGGCTGTGAAATATAGGCAACTTACAGCTACCAGGAAAAGATGTTCAATAATTTCTATCTTTGCTGTCTGCGGCGCATTACAGGTATATCCTGGCAGGACAATATCATAAATGTAGCAGTCCTCTCAAAGGCAAAGCTCCCAAGTATGTTGGCACTAATTAAACAGAGGCAGCTTTGGTGGATCTGACATGTCCACAGGATGGAAGACGGTCATATACCCAAGGACCTTCTGTATGGTGAGGTAGCTGAGGCCAGATGACCAGTGGGATGCCCAAAGCTTCTACTTCAAGGATGTTTGCAAGCGTGACATGAAGGCCCTACATGTTGACTATCGCACTTGGGAGTCACTAGTTGGCGAAAGATGGAAATGGCAACACATCATGTGGACTGGTGTGCACTACCATGATGACCAGTTGCTACAACAGTTTGGCAACAGGTGCCAACATCAAAAACAACAACTCACAGAGTCACTTGGCAGCTTCACGTGCAGCATTTGTGGCAGAACCTGCGTCTCAAGGATTGGCCTTCACAGCCATCAACAAAGGTGCACCAAGAGAAGGCATCCCACCTAAATGGAATGTTTGCTGCATGTCCATCATCTTTCATAGATAGCAGGAAACCAACCAATACTTTCACACCTCACTTAAATGTTTGGTTGTAAAATAGCAAATGCCCTTTTAGTCATGAGCAGCATTCCTTTAAACGTTGCTGGCTCACCCAATCTTACAAATCCCTGCAAAACAAAAGGCAGCCTAGTGTCCATGGCCAGGGAATGTGGGAGCAGCTTTTGGTGCAACCCTCCTGCCACCTATGTAACTGCAGTAGCATCATGATGAGTACAGCCCCAAATTTACCATTCTTGCTAAATCTGGGCTCTGATTTCTTTGTAATTTCAATTTCTTGTAATTACAGATTAGTGGTCCTGGAGCAGACAATGAGAGCTCTTATTCACAATGAAGGAAAAGCAATCTTATCCAGATCAACCAGGAGCTTCATACAATGAAAAGCTAATGCAGTAGATTCTAACATGCTGAAATCAGCATTTTTTGGTTGGTAACTCTTCCCAATTGGCATCGGTAGACTTATTGCTCCGTTAATAGCAGTGATTAGGCCACTGTCACATTCACAGGGACCTACCACTGGGTGACTTCAGTGCCTGTCTGTTTCAGGCAGTAAACATCTTTTAAAATACAAGTAGAGGTCCTATGAAGTACTGAGAACCCCGATTGCCATTTTAGGACAGAATTGGTTGGAATTTGCACCATGCACTCTCCAACCAGTTTCACTTGTGATAGAGCCAAAGAATCCCTGCAAAAGTTAAGGTTTAAGTAATTTTTGGGGGCCAGACAGAGCCCCACAGAAATAATCTGGGGTACTCCAGGCCCCAGAGACATAATCAAGGCTGTTGCTTTCCGAGGCTCCCCCCTTCTGTGATCATAACCACCCCGCCCACTGGACTTGCCTTACTATGACCAGGCACCCTCTGGGCCACCCAATATTCTGCCAGTCTGAATACAGTGCCCTGTATTGGGATGCAGGTTTAATATAAATGAGGCCCTGGCCTCCTAATGGCTCTGTCCTCTTCACACCCAGAACAGGCAAGTTGACAGCAAGCACCATCAGTCAGCCAACCCAAAGGACCTGACGTCAATAAAAAAGAAAGTAAATTTACAGATTTCTCTCAAAATGGAACAAAGTTTCTCACCTTTCTCTGTCTCCCTCTTATTCCGTCCCTGCCTGTCCCTCTTCCTCTTCCTTCACTGCTGCAATTCTACACCTCTTTCTCCCCCCAAAACAATCACCTGAAAAATGTTCCAAACAGTATAAAGAAACATAAAAGCAAATTCATGTGATGAAATTAATAAGAAACATTAACATGAAGAGCACCACCAAGGATTAACAAGGGTTTTTATCATAATGTTTTCTCTTCAAATCACAATAAATTACAATATGCTCAAAGGCATCATATAAGACAATCCACAGGAAAATAACCCCATTATTCCTCTCCTTCACACCTGGGCAAAGCTCACCTGCCAAGAGTGTCAAAGAAGAAATGGAGTAAAGACATATAATGCTTTTGCCAGGGCCACGTCAGAGCAACACAAATGACCTGAACTTGCAAATCCAGATGAGCTCAGGCTCAACAAATGTCCAGACTTGTAAGGAAGAAATATTAGGGCCAAGTTTAATGTTTATACATCCAAATACTTTTAACAATCTCTCCTGAATTATTCAATTATTGAAATTAAATCCTTAGAATTTAGGATCAAATATCACCATATGCTCATTTAATTAGAAGAGAAACAATACATTTAACTTTGTGCAGCTCAGGCACAATTATACACTGACAGGTTTCACATGATACTACCCACGGGAAAGCAACACCTTTGCGTGTAGATCCATTGATCCATAACAATTTCTAACGAATCACTCAATAAATTATTAAAATTAAGTACCTTGAATTTAAGATTAAATGTCATTGTCTAGTTCTTCAATTAGAAAAGAGGGGACATAGCTTTAAGTTGAGGGGTGATAGATATAGGACAGATGTCAGAGGTAGTTTCTTTACTCAGAGTAGTAGGGGCGTGGAACACCCTGCCTGCAACAGTAGTAGACTTGCCAACTTTAAGGTCATTTAAGTGGTCATTGGATAGACATATGGATGAAAATGGAATAGTGTAGGTCAGATGGTTTCACAGGTCGGCGCAACATCGAGGGCCGAAGGGCCTGTACTGCGCTGTAATGTTCTAATTCTAATTCTAATTCTAAAAAGAAACTAAGCATTGCTAGTCAACTCTACGTTGATCACTGGTCAGCTGTTAACCAGCTACAATGTGTTTGGGGGCTGACTGAAACCAGTTTCTGTTGGAAAGGTGTATATCTTGGGAGGTAGTTTCAATATTACAGAGTGATAGGAAGGGTTTCTAGATGTGGTGAGAGTGAGAACTAAGTGGAGAGGTGTTAAGTAGGTCAGCTGATATTATAGGGAGGTAATATAAGTGTTGAAGTAGAACAAGCTAATTAACCTTAAAAGTACAGAAAGAGGCAGTGATGTGTTTTCCCTGCAGGTATTAGAGTTTTGAACACCAGCTGTTGACGCAGTTGAATATGTTTGTGGAAAATATTTCCAACTCATTAGTTGAGCTCAAAATTGCAGTAATTGAGAAGGAGATGGAGATAATTTGACAGATTAGGAAGAGAGAGCATTTCCTGGAGCAAGACTCTGACAGGGTGGCCACATTGATAAGAGATGTTGAGCAGGAAAGATGGGTGACTACCTGAGGGACAGGAAAAGTCAGGGAAAAATGGTTAGAACAGGAGTACAGAGAGCAACATATACCCTTGAACAGACTTAAAGCTGTAGCTTCCCTCAGGGAAACTGAGGACTCTAGACAAGGCTGTCAAATAAATATCAGTGGGCCCAACAAACAAAAGGTTGCTCAAATGGGGGAAATTAGCCACACAAGTGCAGTAGTAATGGGATAGGGGGGGGTATGATAACATAGTGGTTGTTACTGGACTCATAATGCAGAGGCTTTGACTAATGAGTTCATATCCCACCGTGATAGCTGGGGATTGTAAATTCAATTAAATAAATAGATCTGGGATAAAAAGCTGGTATCAGTAATAGTGCCTGTGAAATGACCAGATTATCAAAGAAAAAAAAAACATTTAGTTCACTAATGGTCTTTAGGGAAGGAAGTCTGTTGTCCTTAACTGGCCTAGCCCATATGTGACTCCAGACTCACAGCAATGTGGTTGACTCTTAAATAAAAACAGAAAATACTAGAAATACTCAGCAGGTCTGGCAGCATCGGTGGAGAGAGAAACAGAGTTAACATTTCTGGTCTGTGAAATGTTTTAAATAAAAAATCGACTCAGCAGCTGGGTTACCATTGTGGAGGGGAAAATCCTGTGGCTCCACCTGTGGCCAGACCTGCTGAGCGTTTCCAGCATTTTCTGTTTTTATTTCAGATTTCCAACATCTGCAGTATTTTGCTTTTGTATTAGTCGTTGACTCTTAACTGCCCTCTGAAATGGCCTAGCAAGCCATTCTGTTGTATTCAGGAAGGCAGCTTACCACCACCATCTCAAGCACAATTGGGGATGGGCAGTAAATTCTGGCCTTGCCAGTCAGGTTCAAAGCCCAAGAATAAATTTTAAAAACATCAATAGCATAACTGTGATCTTTTGAAGACTGGACTGTCAGTTCCAGATGCTTTATTGCCTCCTAGTGCTAAGGTATGGGGCATATCAAAAGATTGGAAAATATTGATCAGGAGGAGGAAGAGCATTTTTTTATTTTTTCATGGGATGTGGGCATTGCTGGCAAGGCCAGCATTTGTTGCCCATCACTAATCACCTTACACAATTGAGTGAACTGAGCTCAGCCATTTCAGAGGGCAGTTAAGAGTCAACCACATTGCTGTGGGTCTGGAGTCACATGTAGGCCAGACCAGGTAAGGATGGCAGATTTCCTTCCCTAAAGGACAGTAATGAACCAAATATTTTTTTTATAACAATCCATGATAGTTTCATAGTACCCTGACTGAGACTAGCTTTCAATTCCAGATTGTTTATTAATTACTTGAATGTATTAATTAATTGAACTTAAAGTCCACAAGTTACCCTGGTGAGATTTGAATCCATGTCCCCAGAGCATTAGCCTGGACCACTGGATTACTAGTTCAGTGACAATACCACTACACCACTATCTGGTTATCATAGTCAGTATGGGAATGAGGTAAGTAATGAACAGTCTAAAGTCCTGCAAGATGAATGTGTTAGAAAATAAGGTCAGAAGGAGGACCTCATGGATGGTAATCTCAGGAATACTTTCTCAGCCAAGTGCTGGATTAGGAAAGAACAAGAACATTAGGGAAATAAATTTATGACTAAAGGCATAGGGCAGGGTTTTGGGTGAGGACCCCAACGTCGGGGCCATAGGGGTGGTCACAACCCTGCACTGTGGGGAACAGTCACCTGGCAGTGATTTTCCATGAATTGGCTAATTAGTGGTCAGAGGGCAGACTGGCGGTCCTTTTAAGCACGGCAGGCAGGCTCCCGAAGTTGGAGGGGCAATAAGAGGTCCTGCAGCTCGCAAGAAGCTGCAGGCTGCCTTTTCAAGTAAAAGAGAGAGAGGGTGCCTCAACATGGAGGCTCCCTTTCTCCAACTTTTTAAACTTTTAAATAAAAAACTAGACTCAGCAGCTGGGCTACCATTGTACAGTTGCAGCTGTGGCCGAAAAGCTGGGGAGGGTCTGAAAGTCTGCCTGTAGTGCTGGCCCCCTGGTCTGCTGCTGGGAGGCTGCCTCCAGGCAGCTGGCCTAGTCCTCAATATCTTGGGGGGGGCCCAGAGGCCAACTAGAAAATTCCATTTGGTCTCTAACAATAGGCCTTAATATGCTTTAATTCTCATTAATTGGCTATTTGTTACTTGCGGGTGGGTAGCCCAGTCACCGCCCCCCTACAGCACCCCCCCACCAACCCCTGGCCACGACCCATCCCATGGCCTGTGGGTGGGATGGTGCTGGCAAACAGTTGCCTGCCTCTGCTCACCCCTATTGGGAGCTAAAAATTCTGCCCATGGTGTCAGGAACAGGGATTTTAGGTAACACCACCGCTCTGGAACAGTTGGCAGCTATCCCACAAGTTGGGCTTTATCTGAACAGGGGGGTGCTAATGTAGTTGCAAAATAGTTTAGTAGGAATATGACAAGACTTTTAAAATATGATGAGCGACTAGAAAATAAAACCAATCAAGATTGGCTAGTATTTTCATGCAGAAAGGAGAAAAATTCAAATGGCTTTGTTGTAAAGGTAGGGGGTGGGGGGGTAGGTTAGATCATAAAGAAAGTCAAATGAAAAGGAGCAGTCTTAAATATTGGCTAGGACACCAGAGAGAACACCCCTGCTCTTTCTCGTGGATCATTTACGTCTATCTGAGATGGTAGACAGGATCTCAGTTTAATATCTCATCTGACAATACAGCACTTCTTCAGGTGCTCTCAACCTGTGTGGATGAAAGTGAGGTCTGCAAGGTGGATGAGCAGACTGGCCTTAGCACTGTGGTACAGGAAGCCATTCAAGTGGGAGGAGCAAAAATGAATGTAGTAGTAGTAGGAGATAGTATAGTGAGGGGGTTTGACACTGTTCTGTGGGTTCAGAAGGTTGTGTAGCCTGCCCAGTGTCAGGGTCCGGGACATCTGCACAGGGTTGGACAGGAACTTAGAGTGGGAGGATCCAGTCATTGTGGTCCATGTAGGTACCAATGATATAGGTAGGACTAGGAAAGAGGCTCTGCTTAGACAGTATGAGGAGCTAGGCACCAAATTGAAGAGCAAAACCTCAAGGGTAATAATCTCTGGATTATTACCTGAGCCACGTGCCAATTGGCAGAGGGCACACAAGAGTAGTAAAATGAATACATGGCTCATCCATCTAGCAGACCTCATTTTCATCCACACAGGTTGAGAGCACCTGAAGACTGGTGTGGGAGAAGTGGTTTTCAGTTTGTCAGGCACTGACACCTGTATTGACGAAAGTGGGGGCTGTACCGTTGGGACAGTCTGCACCTGAGCCGTGCTGGGGCCAGTGTTCTAGCAAACCGTATAACTAGGGAATTAGAGAGGGCTTTAAACTAAACATCGGGGGAGATGGATCAAGCCTGGGTAAATGTAGCAAATCAAGCAGTAGCATCAAGGCAGGAGAGCAGAATCGTAATAGGGGAAATAAAAGTCAGAGAATGGCAAGAAGGGACAGAGAGAAAAAACCTAAGACCGTACCAAAAGTCAAGACTCAATGTTACAAAGATAACAAAAGGACAAAACTAAAGCCTCTGCATCTGAATGCACGTAGCATTCATAACAAAGTAGACAAACTGATAGCGCACATTGAAGTAAATAAATATGATCTGATAGCCACTACGGAGACACAGCTGCAGGATGACAAGGATTGGGTCCTGAATATTGAGGGGTATGTGATGTTCAAGAAGAATAGGAAGCTCGGTAAAGGTGGAGGGGTAGCACTATTAATCAAGGATAGCATTGGTGCAATAGTTAGAGATTACCTTGGTTCAGGAGATCAGGATGTAGAATCAGTTTGGGTGAAGATGAGGAATAGTAGGGGAACGAAGTCACTAGTGGGAGTGGTCTACAAGCCCCCGAACACTTATCATAATGTGGGACAAAGTATGCAAGAAGAAATATTGGGTGCTTGTGATAAAGGGATGGCAATAATAATGGGTTATTTTAATCTACATATAACACTGGAAAAATCAGATTGGCAATAGTAGGCTGGATGATGAGTGCATAGAATGCTTTCAAGGTAGTTTGGTAGAGCATTACATTCTGGAACCAACCAGAGAGCAGGTTATATTATACTTGTTATTGGGTAATGTGACAGGATTAATTAATGAGCTCAGAGTAGCAGCGACCACAATATGGTTGAATTTAAATCCAGTTTGAAAGAGAGAAGAGTGGGTCTAAAGCTAGTATTTTAATCTAAAATAAGGGCAACTATGTGGACATGAAAGCTGAGCAAGCTGAAGTTAACTGGGTTACTAGACTAGGAGATAGATCAATAGCGAAACAGTGGCAGACATTTAAGGGGATATTTCAGAATACCCAGAATAAGTACATTCCTACTATAATAAAAAAATTCTAAGGGGAGGACCCACCATCCATGGTTAACTAAAGAAGTTAAAGAAAGCATCAAACTTAAGGAAAAAGCATATAATTTCGCAAAGATGAGTGGCAGGTCAGATGATTGGTCAGAATATAAAGAACAGCAGAGAATGACTCAAAGGTTAATCAGGAGAAAGAAATTAGAGTATGAGAGGAAGCTAGCTAGAAATGTAAAAGCAGATAGCAAGAGTTTCTCCAGGTATTTAAAAAGGAAAAGAGTAAGTAAAGTGAGTGTTGATCCCCTAGAGAGTGAGAATGGGGAGTTATTAGTAGATAATAAGGAAATGGCGGATGCAGTGAACAAATATTTTGCTTCTGTCTTCACTATAGAGGATCTATAAAGCATTCCAGTAATAAATGTAAATCAGGAGGTGGAAGGAAGAGAGAAACTTGGTGAAATTACAATCAGCAGGGAAGCAGTACTGAGCAAACTGATAGAGCTGCGGGCTGACAAGTCCATGGGTCCCGATGGGCTTCATCCTAGGGTCTTAAAAGAGGTGGTTAATGAGAGAGTAGATGTGTTGGTGTTAACTTTTCAAAATTCACTGGATTCTGGAAAGGTTCCAACAGACTGAAAAGTAGCAAATATAACCCCTCTATTCAAGATGGGAGGAGGCAGAAAACAGGCAACTATAGACCAGTTAGCTTGACGTCTGTCATGGGGAAGGTATTAGAATCGATCATTAAGGAGGTTATAGATGGGGTCTTAGAAAAACTCAAGGTCATTGGGAATAGTCGCATGGTTTTGTGAAAGGGAAATCATGTTTAACCAATTTATTGGAGTTCTTTGAAGGAGTAATGCACTGTGGATAAAGGGGAGCCTGTTGATGTACTGCACTTGGATTTCCAGAAGGCATTTGACAAGGTGCTACATAAAAGGTTATTACGCAAAGTAGGAACTCATGGTGTAGAGGGTAGCATATGAGCATGGATAGAAGATTGGCTGGCTGGCAGAAAACAGAGAGCATGCATAAATGGGTCCTTTTCTGATTGGTGGGATGTTACGAGGGAAGTTCTGCAGGGGTCTGTGCTGGGGCCTCAACTTTTTACAATTTATATCAATGACTTAGATGAGGGGAGCGATGGCATGGTAGCTAAATTTGCAGCTGACAAAAAGATAGGTAGGAAAGTATGTTGTGAAGAGGACATAAGGAGATTGCAGACCGATATAGATAGATTGAGTGAGTGGGCAAAAATCTGGCAGATGGAGTATAATGTGGGAAAATGTGAAGTTGTTCACTTTGGGAGGAAGAATAAAAAACAGAGTATTACTTAAATGGAGAACAACTGCAGAATTCCAAGATGCAGAGGGATCTAGGTGTTCTAGTGCATGAGTACAAAAACTTAGTATGCAGGTATAGCAAGCCATAAAAAAGGCTAATGGAATCCCATCCTTTATTATGAGAGGAATTGAAAATAAAAGTAAGGATGTTATGCTTCAGTTATACAGGGCATTGGTGAGACCACATCTTGAATACTGTGTGCAGTTTTGGTCTCCTTATTTAAGGAAAGATGTAAATGCATTGGAGGCGGTTCAGAGTAGGTTTACTGATTGATACCTGGAATGAGTCTTATGAGGAAAGTTTGGATAGACTGGGCTTATTTTCACTGGAGTTTAGAAGAATGAGGGGAGACTTGATTGAAGTATATAAGATCCTGAATGATCTTGACAAGGTAGATGTGGAAAGGATGTTTCCTCTTGTGGGTAAGTCCAGAATCAGGGAGCATTGCTTTAGAATTAGGGGTCACCCTTTTAGGACAGAGATGAGGAGAAATTTTCTCTCTCAGAGGGTTGTGCGAGTTTGGAACTCTCTGCCTTAGAAAGTGGTGGAGGCGGGGTCATTGAATATTTTTAAGGTGGAGGTAGATGGATTCTTGTTAGGCAAGGGAATCAAAGGTTATCGGGGGGGTAGATGGAAGTGTGGAATTCAAGACACAAACAGATCAGCCAGGAGCTTATTGAATGGCGGAGCAGGCTCGAGGGGCCAAATGGCCTACTTCTGCTCCTAATTCATATGTTCGTACTAGACTGGACTGTCAGCTGAGATTTTCTGTTCAAGTCTCTGGAGTTATACTTCAGTCCGCAACCTTCTGAATCACAGGCAAGAGTGCTACCACTGAGCCATGGTAACACAATTATCCACTATTGATTGGGTCAGAGGATGAGTAAATGGAGAACAGGGAATGGGCTTCCTAAAATGTATACAGAACTCCTTCCTAAAGCAGAGACAAATCTAGATTTCACTATGAGTAATGAAATAGATCAAGTAAGTGAGCTAAATATCTCAGAAGGATTTTTCAAAAAATCTATAACTGCCATTTTTTTCTCACTAAATGAAAGGCAAAGGAATACACAATAAATGGTAAGATACTGAGAAGTTGAGGAACAGAGAGACCATGGAGTGCAATCCACAGATCCCTGAAAGTGGTTGGACAGGTAGGTAAGGTGGTCAAGAAGGCTTATGGGATACTTGCTTTTATGAGCCGAGGCATAGAATATAAGAGCTGGGAGGTTATTCTAGAACTGTATGGAACATTAATTCGGCCACAGCTGGAGTACTACGTGCAGTTCTGGTCACCGCACTATAGGAAAGATACGATTGCACTAGAGGGGGTACAGAGGAGATTTACGAGGATGTTGCCTGGACTGGAGGATTTTAATTATGAGGAGCGATTGGACAGGCTAGGATTGTTTTCTTTGTAACAGAGGAGACTGAGGGGAGCCCTAATAGACATACATAAAATTGAGACGTATAGATATAATGGATAGGAAGGTCCTATTCCCCTTAGTTGAGGGGTCCATAACCAGGGGCATAGATTTAGGATAAGAGGTAAGAGGTTTAGGGGGATTCAAGGGGAAATTATTTTAACCAAAGGGTGGTGGAGACCTGGAACTCACTGCCTGAAAGGGTGGTATAGGTAGAGACCCTCATAACATTTAAAAAGTACTTGGAAATGCACTTGAAGTGTCGTAACCGACAAGGATACGGGCCAAGAGCTGGAAAGTGGGATTAGGCTGGATGGCTACTTATCTGCTGACATGGACATGTTGAGCTGAATGGCTTCCTTCCATGCTATAAATTTTTATGATGCTATAAGATGTATAGACCTGGAAATTGGTTAGAGCTGACCTGTTAGCACAAACTGAGCTATGATATAACTTTCCCATGAAGAAAAATAACTTTTCCTTATAGAAAAATCAATTTGTGTTTTTGTGTTTTTTTTATTCGTTCCTGGGATGTGGGCATCACTGGCTAGGCCAGCATTTATTGTACATTCCTAATTGCCCTTGAGATGGTGGTGGTGAGCTGCCTTCTTTATCCACTGCAATCCATGTGGGGTAGGTACACCGACAGTGCTGTTGGGAACGGAGTTCCAGGATTTTGACCCAATGACAGTGAAGGACCAGCGATATAGTTCCAAATCAGGATGGTGTGTGGCTTAGAGGGGAACATGCAGGTGGTGGTGTTCCCATGCAACTGCTGGCCTTGTCCTTCTAGGTGGTAGAGGTCACGGGTTTGGAAGGTGCTGTCTAAGGAGCCTTGGTGCATTGCTGCAGTGCATCCTGTAGATGGTACACACTGCTGCCACTGTGCATTGGGGGTGGAGGGAGTGAATGTTTTTGGATGGGGTGCTAATCAAGCGGGCTGCTTTGTCCTGGATGGTGTCGAGCTTCTTGAGTGTTGTTGGAGCTGTACCCATCCAGGCAAGTAGACAGTATTCCATCACACTCCTGACTTGTGCCTTGTAGATGGTGGACAGGCTTTGGGGAGTTAGGAGGTGAGTTACTTGCCGCAGGATTCCTAGCCTCTGACCTGCTCTTGTAGGCACGGTATTTATATGGCTACTGCAGTTCAGCTTCTGGTCAATGGTAACCCCCTGGTATGTTGATAGTGGGGGATTCAGCGATCTTAATGCCATTGACTGTCAAGGGGAGATGGTTAGATTATCTCTTGTTGGAGATGGTCATTGCCTGGCACTTATGTGGCGCGAATGTTACTTACTACTTATCAGCCCAAGCCTGTATATTGTCCAGGTCTTGCTGCATTTCTACACGGACTGCTTCAGTATCTGAGGAGTCACGAATGGTGCTGAACATTGTGCAATCATCCGCGAACATCCCCACTTCTGACCTTATGATTGAAGGAAAGTCATTGATGAAGCAGCTGAAGATGGTTGGGCCTAGGACACTACCCTGAGGAACTCCTGCAGTGATGACCTGGAGCTCAGATGATTGACCTCCAACAATCACAACCATCTTCCTTTGTGCTAGGTCTGACTCCACTATTGCAGTATTACAGTTTATGCATATTTGATTTGAATGCAGTGATAGTTTTTAACTTGCCACCTGTGTTTAAAACTGGCCTTGCGGATTGGACACATGCTGTAGAAACCACCAGGTTTTCATTTCCATTGAGATCAATGGCGAGGGAAATGGTGCAGTTTCTATAATGAGCAGCCAATCCTCCATGCCAGTTTTAAACATGGGCGGCAAGTTGAAAATCTACCTCTTAAGTTTCAAGCAAGCTGTTAAACAAAAGCTGTTTTTTACTTCATAAAGTGAGCCCAGAAAGTGAGCCTAAGAGCTGGAGAAAGAGAGCAGCTGTGATGGTTGTTGGAGAAACAAAATAGAGTTAATCATGTAATTGTAAAATATGTATTTTTTTCTATTCTAGAAAGCTTATTTCTGAGGAGATTATTTTGTAAAATACAGGCAATTTAATTTCATAACTTTTCAGTTAAGAGAAACAGGCTAATTACATCCCCTGTGAATATTCTTATTGAGTCTTTGAGTAACTAACTACATCGCCTGTGTTATCTGATTGTAAACATTGGAATTAATTACCACTGTGTTAGTCACTAAGTATACTGTCGCCAAATACAATATTAAAGTGCTTTTCATATTGAAAACTTGCTTTGTCTTGGTTCTGGGCAGGCTGGCTGGGAATACGGTGTGTGGGTTGTTGATTATCTGGAACAGTCCAGGGTGAGTCAGTTCAGATTCTCGCGGGCATAATTCCTTTTCAATGCTGCCAGACCTAACACCTTCCCTCCCAATGCTTCTCGATGCTAGAACATTTCCTCCCACCACCCCCTCAAGTACTCCCAGATCCAGTTATGTCATTATCTACTTCCAAACTCCCATTCTGCCCGTCCAGAACCGCAAAACCTAGTTTCTTCCTGCAGTTGCCACCCTGACAGTACTGCTAGTTGCTGGTATTCATCCAGCCAGTGTTCCCAGATGCTGCAGCCACTCTGCTTAGTGCTCACAGACCCTGCCTGGCCCCAAAGCCTGCAGACTAAATGACACCTTTTCTCAGTGTCCCAGGCACAGGGACCCCCTCATCAATGCTAACAGATTTGGACTCTCTCTCCAGTGTTACAAAATCCAATATGGACATGATGGGCCAACTGGCTTCCTTCTGCGCCCTCCATTTTCTTCTATGTTCTTTTCAATCCCAAAACACTCCATCTCCAGTATTGACAGACCCAGGTACTTCCGCTCTCTCAATCAATGCCCCAACCTTGGGCTTCAGTTGCCTTCCCTGTAATGCCAACATAACCCAAGATGCTTCCAGTTCCAATTCTGTCACATCTTGATACCTACCCCTAGTGCTGCCAGGCATCAAAGCATCGCCCCAAGCAGCAGTCACCCCCACCTCAAATTATGTTTGGTGCAATGTGACTTATCTGTCCCTTTAATTTTTTAATGTCCATTAAGGGCTGTAAACCATTTAAAAATGGCACCAGCGCCTGCGCATTGGCGCTGGACAGCGTTGCCTGCGAAGGCTTGCCTGTACCCTGCACGTCATTGTGGGGCGTGGGTGTCGTGACCATGAAAATGAGTTGCCCCGTTTAAAATTGTGACGGCTCCATGACTCGATGCCCGTGTGGGAGGGGCGCATTTCTTTATGTCCACCGCCTACATTGGCGGTAGACTCTTAAAATGCAGCCCATAGATTTAGATATCTTTGCCTTCCATTCTTCACAGATCATTTCAACAATTATGTTGTCTATATATGTAGCATTGGGACTCTCTAATTTAGGATTTACATTTTAAATAACTGATTCATGTCTTTCCTCAAGAATTCTTAAGATTATGGCTTATTTCAGGAAGTTTTCACTTGTACACAAAACTGTGTCACATGTGGTTTTCATTTAATATAGAATCTTTAGACTGATAGTTCATGCAACAGTGGCCTTTGTCACGCACACCAAAAGCGTGATGATACAAATTATGGACTTCCTCTGAAGAGTTATAAAAAACTGACTTTGTCTTTTAAAAATTAACCTTTATTTTAACAAGTGAACAATGGTCCAAAATGGCCACCGAAGAGAAAAGCTTGGCCTTTGTGTATTCAAACTGTCTGACAAGGACAAAGGACAAATCTTCAAAGCTAAGAGGTGTCAATTGCACCCATCCTGAAACATTCCAGAAATGAATGTCTTCTTCTGAAACAAAGAAGGTGTGAAGTAGCCATGTCCTGGCCCATTGTGCGATCACTGTGGGGAAGAGACCAGTGCGTCTCCTACCAGGAGGTGAGACTTAACACACCTTGACCTTAAGAAAAGGAGCCTAAAAAAAAAACTACAGACGAAAAGAGAGAGAAGAGAAGCAACATCCAGCAGATTATTTTCCAGAAAGCCAGAAGGCACGTGCCCGGCTGTAGAATCCTACATCTACACTAGACAGCAGTGACCTAGAAGTGATCCACCGTCTTCAACTGAACTTCCAACCAAGAGAGAAATCCACAATCATCTCAGGCCTGCACCCATCAAGAACTTGATTTCCAAGGGAATTCAACAGGTTTATCATGACATCCCTGTTCCCCCCACTAAAAGTCCCTTTTCCTTTTTTCCCTCTCTATCTGTTCCTTCATGTATGTGCGTGTGTGTGTTTGCACGCAATCAGTGCATGAGTGGCTGCGGGTTGCGACAATTTCAGGATAAGGCATAGTGATAATAAACAATTGATTTTCTGTTTTTTTAAACCAACAAGAAAACATGTCATTGTCTGTTTAACTGAAAAATAAAACACTATGGGGTGAAATCCTAATAACAAAACACACTTGCTGCAGCCAGGTGGGGAGTTGAACAGTGGGAACCACCCACATCGCACCATGTAGCCATAACTCCTTATTCATAAATAATAATCAAGCAACTAGGTGTTCTAACACTACTAATTTGGATTGTTTAGGTAGTTACTTATTTGTAATGGTTAAGTGATGATATAAAAAGGCATTGGTGACGTTGAGTTATTGGGCCCGATCTTAACCCATTCAAAACTCACCCACTTGCACAGAATTAGAATCAGGGCCATTATTTCAGATGTAATCAAGTCATTAAACATACTCGATGTATTTCATTAAACCAGGACTGGTTAAGTGACATACAATAATAGCTAATTTTCTTATAATTAAAATTATTTTCAGCAGGTGCTGTTTTCAACACTACTTACTATGAAATACACATTGAAAAATTGTTAGCCTATTTTTTGTGCAGATGTAGCATATTAATGTTTCTGTATATATGAAGCAGGTTATGTCTTATTGAAATAACCTACTTGTTAATTATGTTTTGACATTTACAGGAGCAGGTAATTTTGTTGCTCACGACAAATATGCAAAGGAATTGGAGTTCATATATTAGTTGCCAATTGTCCCCATTTCTTAAAACCTTCCTGTGAATGAAGTCAAATGTATCTAAAGGAATACTTAAGTTTGTTGATATAGAATGAAAAGTGAGAATTCATTTCTGATCAAACTGAAGCTGTAAATTCCCCCAAATATATTTAGTATTCAGCATTTAAAAATTTGATCCATCATGTGTAGTTTATGTCCATAATTGTAATGTATGAACAATCCAAGAGATTACATGCAAAATGGCTATGGATGTCACACAACATGCCAGCATTTTATGGTCCCTTGCCCTGTCGCCCATTCGCACAATCAATTAGATCTTCATCTCTAAAAGATAAAAATCTAGTTGTCATTTTGAATATGGTCACTTGGGCAAGACGTAACTAATCCCAGAAACTATCATAAACTCAATTTGCATCTGACAATCCTAACCAAAAAAAACATTTTTCTTCTTTGGTAGGCTATATAATGAGTATAATTCTTAAGTTTTACACAAGCAACTTTTTAAACAAACTTACAAAATTCTTACACGGCATGACAGGGTGGATATAGATAGGATGTTTCCGCAAGCTGGTGAGTCGAGAACCAGGGGACATAGTCTCAGAATAAGGGGTGGGCCATTTAAGATTGAGATAAGGAGGAATTTCTTCACTCAGATGATGGTGAATCTTTGGAATTCTCTACCCCAGAGGGCTGTGGAAGCTCAATCATTGAGCATCTTCAAGACCGAAATCAATAGTGTTATGACCTGGTGAGAAAGGGGTCTAGGGTTCCCTCTGAGCCTTCACTTGGTCTTACCGTAACAGAGTTTAATTTTAAACACACCGTGTTTTTAGCTCCCTCTTAGTGAATCCTTGTTCACTGCTTTCCAATTATAAGGCAAAAAAAGCACAAACAGGTTTACTTAGCTTTAAAGAATAAAGGTTGAAATTTATTAAACTTAAACTTAAACTCCAATTTGATTAATGCCTACAGATGCACGACGCACCCACGCTAGCATGCATACGTGATACACACATACAGATAGAGACAGAAAAGAGCAGAAGAAAATAAAGTGGAAAAGTTTGAGGCAATCTCTGAAGAGGGTTTTTTGCTATGGGTCTTTGAGCTCACTGTAGTTATTGATTGTAGGTAGATCTTGCTCTTCGTTGGAGCCCAGTATTCTTCTTAAACCTTGTTCTCTGTAGGAGACCTTTCTCTCTCGGGGTTCATGTGGCTTCACTGAATTTGGAGTTCCGTGAGAAAGAGAGGGAGAGACAGACCCGAGAGGTCTTCTTTGGTCCAGGAGCATACTGCAGTCTCTCTGTTCAAAACTCTTTGTACAATTCAGAAAAACAGGTTTCCAAGCAGGCTAGTCATGTGGCCAGCTGGTCTGACCATGTCTGTTTGTGGATTTGGCCATCCCAGCAGTCATCCTGAAATCTGAGTTCCCTCACCTTCAATGTCTGGTGCTCAAAGTCCATTGTGGGTTAAATTGGATAGGGGAAGCAACCCCTTTGTCTCCACAAGCATTGTCTGTTAATATGCAAATATATTTCCAGCCAAGGGCCTGGTGATTTCTTTTTTAAACATGTCCTTTCTTCACTTCAGCAGCAGTTTTCAAATCAATGTTCAGACAACAAAATTAATGTGCCTCATTCTTGGCAGTTGGAGGGTTTGCATGACATCTCCACACCCAGTGGAATGAAATCCTGCTTGAGAAAAGCTCATTTCATTAAAAGGGCCGAGGGAAAATATAAGATGCAGAAAAAAACATGCGTTTCTCTCATTCATTCGCAAATCCTAAAAGCTATTATAATTGCCCATTTCCGTGACTCCGAGGCTTTGTTCCTGCTGAGGTCTGCAAAGCGGAGAGGAGGGGGTGGGTGGTTCTCTTTTTTTCTGACTGTGGGGGAGGATTCTTTGCTGATCTCCCCTTTGCCCTCTGCAACACTCCTGTCTGCAGGTATTTGTGCAGACTCTACTGCACTCCCCTGTGGCACTTCAGATAGGTGAGGCATCACCCTCATGGTTTCTCTGCCCCCTACAGGTCTTTCTTTGTCTCTGCAGTGTTAGAGTGGAATTGACTAAAATGAACCACTTGATGCCCAGGTCTGTTCCAATCGTCAAAAGGTTTATTTTACACCGGTGAGGAGTAAGACAGTAGGCTTACCATGCGCTTCTCCACTGAACAAAGGAAAATCCACAACGTTTATACAGTTGCTCAGCCCATCCCAGCTGGACACAATCCAATCATAATGGTTATTGATTACATACATTACATTCATTACCAATAAAATTACTAATTAGGTATCATGTGGTTGTGTGGATAGCTCGTGGTACGCCCCTGACTATCTCGGAATATTTACCAGGCCCCCTTATCAACTATCCTTGAGTCTTCACAATAAATCTTTCTACTTCTGTCAGGCCTGCTTTCCTAGCTGTTTTGTGCAGTCTGCAATTAGGCAGAGCAGCTGTCTTATGCACTGATGTGAGGGGCCCTCTTTGGTCAGCCTAATTTCCTGTGCTAAGCAGTACTGTGCTCAAGTCTGCAAGCTAACTAACTTGTCCCACAATGCCTTGGGAAAATACTTCATTTTGTAACAATACATGGCTACACTTTCATCTTGTATATGTGTATATATTTATTTAGCTGCATCAGCCGCAATTTTCTGCCGACAGCAGTTTCCTGTAAATGCTGTTAGCAACTCTGATGGGGTGCTTCTAGTGTCTGCATTTATATAGGAGGATGTGAGGTCTAACTTTTCAAATTTTTTGGGGTTGGCTGACCGGACAGTAGGGGTTTTCATCCAGGATTCCTCCGGGACTTCCTTTAACCTGCCCTCTTGGTCACTTTTTCCCCTTCCCTTTCTAACCTTTTGCCAGCTTTGTGCCTTATGTTCTCGGTGGGGGTCCCTTACAGTTCACCAGCCATCTGCTGAAGGGTTCTCCTAACACCGGTACAGGATTTAGGGGTGCAGGTTTCACTGTAGGCTGGGGTTTCCCCTCAACTGGCACATATGGCAACTCCTACAGTATTCCACCACATATTTGTGCAGTTTTGGCCAGTCAAACTGCTGTTTAATGTGGGCTTTGGTCTTCCGTATACTGGCATGTACAGCTACTGTAGTCTCATGGGCCCATCTTAATATTTCTCTCAGTAACTCTGTGGCACCACTAACTGGTGAACTACTGTCCACTCCTTGCTCTCAGGTCTGTGAGGAGAACTGCATTTCCTCATCTGTACCTCATTCTTTAAATAGTAGCAATCAGGGACTCCCTCTGCTTTACTTTCAGACTGGGCAGCCTGTGCTAACTCACAATACTGGGTTGGCTCACTGAGCCTCAGCTAGGAAAGATTTATTTAACTCATTCCCTGTGCCTTCTAACTTTCCAAAGAAAGTCTCAGACAGGCAGACCTCATGGTCATCTGCCTGCAGTGCCAATGCAGTCTCCTTTGGGGGAGCTGGTTTGATCATGGCCTGATCCACTACATATTCAGGGAAACTGCAGGGGTCCGTCTCCTGCCACTACCCTGTCTCTATGACCTCCTGTGGTCTTTCTTTCACTACTGGGGGGGGGAGGGATACCACCTTCACCCCCGCCAGATCATTACCTGAGAGCAGATCAACCCTGTCCACAGGCAAACTAGGGACAATGCTTATGGTAACCAGTCCTGAAACTTGGTTGCACTCCAGGTGCACCCAATGTACAAGTATAGGCATACACTACCCTCCAATACCATTCACCACCATTCTGGTGTTCATTGCACGCTCTGGGGGAAAGATCAGGCCTTTTCCCAGTAAAAGGGATCTAATGGCCCCTGTGTGCCTGAGAATTACTATGGGCTTGCTTGCCCAACTCGAGAGCTATGGGCTTACTTTCCCATCAAACACAAAACCCTGGTAACCTTCAGGAATCCTATTAACTTTTCCAGCACATGTAGTAGTAAACTTCCTGGGTTACACTCTTACTGCAGTTAAATCCTCCAGGATTCCTTCTTCACTGAGTGGATGTGCCCTGATTAACCTTACTGGTTTTCCCTTTCATTTCCAGCAGTTAGCCTTTAGATGACCTGCCTTATTACAATGAAAGCAAACAGGTCTCTGGGTCTCTCTCCTGCTCGCAGCACCTTGCTTTTTAGCTAGAGGAGGGCCCCCTGAATCTCCTGCTTTTCTTTCTCTCCCAGGACTGCGTGGGCTCCTAGCACCTTCCCACCCTTTGTCCTTTTCGGATTTGTAGGGGTGACTAGGAAAGGTTCTCCCCGGGAAGCGACTTATAAATTAAAGCAAGCTCATTGGCCAGAACGGCCGCTTGCCGGGCTCTCTGAACCCGCCTGCTCCTCTACATGGGACTTTATGGAGAGTGGGAGAGAGTGTTTAAATTCCTGTAACAGAATTATTTCTCTGAGATTCTCATAGCTGAGCTGTACTTTAAGAGCCGTCAGCCACTGGTCAAAAGCCAGCTGCTTACTTTGATCAACTTTCTTATTGAGAGTTCTAAACTTTTCGCGATAGGCTTTGGGTACTAATTTATATGCCCCGAGGATAGCATTTTTGTCACTTCATAATTTGATGAACTCTCATCTGGCAACAGGGAATAAATCTCATGGGCTTTTCTGGTTAGTTTGCTTTGTAATAAAAGAGGCCAGGTCTCAGCTGACCATTTTAGCAGCCTTGCCTGTTTCTCAAAGGACACAAAAAAACCTTTCTACATCTTTCTCATTGAATTTTGGGATTAGTTGAGCTAGTTTTAACAATTCTGTACCCAACCCTGAGTTACACACCTCCATATTGGCCATGCTTTCACTGGGGTTACTCTGTCACCCCCTAGTTAACTCAAACCACTTCAGCTCTCTGTTCGCATTCCTTTCTTTCTCTTTCTCTCTCCTGTCTCTGCTGTTCCTTCTCCTGTCACATTCCTTCTGGAACGCTCTCTCTTTCTCTTTCTCTTTCTCTTTCCCTGTCTTCTAATTCAAGTTTCCTTAGTTCCAATTGTATCTTTGGTAACAGTACCCTATTGGAGTCTGCTTCTAACCCTGTTTCTGTTTCTTCAGATTCAAGGGAAAAATGGTTGGCCACTAGTCTTAGGAGTTCAGGCTTCCTAGCTTTGCCACATACAGTGATCACACACTGCTCAGCCATTTTTCTCAGCTCCTCCATAGACAGTACTTTTAACTTATCCCAAGTCATTTCACCCTGGCTTGAGGAGCTACTAGCTTCAGTTGCAGACATGTTGGTATCCAAGCACACACAACCACAAGAAAACCTGTATTGAAATCTTGCTCTTTTTTGGTTGGGAACAATTTGGCTTCCCACTTCCAATTTCTCTTGTTTGTCTGTGGATCAATCCAGGATGGTAGCCCCCAAATTTCTGTTACAACCAGGTAAGAAAGGGGTTTAGGTTTCCCCCTCAGCCTTCACCTGGTCTTACAGGGTTTAATTTTAAACACACCATGTTTTTAACTCCCCCTTGGTGAATCCTTGTTCACCGCTTTCCAATTATAAGGCAAAGAAATTAGCACAAGCAGGTTTTCTTAGTTTTAAAGAAGAAAGGTCTAAATTTATTAAACTTAAACTGTAATTCAGTTAATGCGTAATTCAGTTAACACAATGCGTCCACGCTAGCATGCATATGCGATACACACATGCAGATAGAGACAGAAAAGAGCAGAAGAAAATAAAGTGGAAAAGTTTGAGGCAATCTCTGAAGAGGGTTTTTTGCTACGGGTCTTTGAGCTCACTGCATTCTTTGATTGTAGGTAGATCTTGCTCTTCGTTGGGGCCCAGTATTATTCTTAAACCTTGTTCGCTATAGGAGACCTTTCTGTCTTGGGGTTCATGTGTCTTCAGTGGATTTGGAGTTCCGTGAGAAAGAGTGGTCTTCTTCAGTCCAGGAGCATACTGCAGTCTCTCTGTTCTCTTTGTACAATTCAGAAAAAACAGGTTGCTGGTCTGACTATGTTTTTTTGTGGATTCGGCCATCCCAGCAGTCATCCTGAAATTTGAGTTCCTTCAGTGTCTGGTGATCAAAGTCCATTGTGGATTAAATTGGATAAGGGAAGTAACCCCTTTGTCTCCACAAGCACTGTCTGTTAATATGAAAATGTCTTTCCAGCCAAGGGCCTGGTGATTTATTTTTTAAAAGAGTCCTTTCTTCACTTCAGCAACAGTTTTCAAATCAATGTTCATATGACAAAATTAATGTGCCTCATTCTTGGCAGGTGGGGGGTCTGCATTACAATAGATATATAAATACTAATGACATCAAGGGATATGGAGATAATGCAGAAAAGTGGCGTTGAAGTAGATGATCAGCCATGATCAAACTGAATAGCAGAGCAGGCTCGATGGGCTAATGGCCTCCTCCTGCTCCTATGTTCCTATGTTTCTTTAAATAGCAATCCCAGATCTATTATAAAAGACTTCTGCTAAATAGAAAAGAAAAATTAGAAAAAAAATTGTCTGTAACCCAGAGTTCAGCTTAGTTGCTTCATTGACATTCATTTCATCCTGAATTCTGTCAGATAACGACCATAGAAAATTATTTTTACCACACCATATTGTGTTCTTTGTGGAGAACAGCAGCTCAACATAAGTGATTGTATTTTGTGTGATGTTGCTGTGAATTGGAGTGAAACAGTTAAACTTTTACCATCATGGTTCACTAAGAGCAGGTTGCTTTAACCTCAGCTGTAGGCATGCAATTTAACTGCAGGATTTAGCAATTTGATACTGCTCAATAGCTGAATTGTGTGCTCAGTATGGTTACGTCTGAAGCTGTTCTTCCAGTGCCTCGATGATTATACTAAATGACTAACATAGAAACAAATCAAACTTATTGTTTGCACATTTATTTATATTTTATCTTGATTTTCTCAAGTTTTTAAATACTTCATATGTTTTAAAGATCTTAAAATCTATCTTTAAAGGGTATCACTTCAAGTTGCTACTTTAAAAATACAAAGAATTGTCATAAACGATATATATTTTTTGTATTTCGGTCCCAATAGTGATTTGTTTTGAATACTTCTATTTAAATGGTGAAAGAAAAAATTACTGAGCCTGACGGTGAATGATAAATTAACACACAAAGTTGAATATGAAACACCTAGAATGATTTCTAATGTTATTTCAGATTGCTCACACGCTCAGCCTCAGAGATTTTCTGATTAATTTCTTCCTGTGGCATCTTAAATGGTTATTGTTCAAAGAAAAATATTGGGGAAAAAAGTTGAAATAAATGAAGGTCTGTTTCAGTTCATAATTCCTCATTCTTTAAATTTCAAATCTTAAGTCCATGAGAAACTGTTAAGCTTTTCAATAAATCACATCAAAATATGCATTTTAATGTGCATAACAGAGCTTTAAATGAGTAAATAATGGCATACAATAAAACTCTTGTGAGCCCAGAAGCAAGCTGGATAATGGAAAACATAAACAGAATGTTATTATTGTCTGTATTTGATAAATGTGATAAAATTAATAACTTTATTTTCAAGAAAGTAAAATCCATATAATACAAAAAAGTTGGGGCACCATCATATTTTATATTTCCCTAATATTTCCTTGCAATTTGTGTGCCATAAATTTTCCGCCCACGGTACAATGTTTCTTCTGACCTGGGGGCAAATGGATGCTTTTTGTGATTGGATTATCTGTAGCAAGCAGTTCCATGGTTAATGTTACTAATGTAGTGACAATGTTTTTGGATGTTTCCATTGCTTACTTCATGCTTTGGTTACAAAAAGAAAATGGTTTTGTTACCAATTTAAAATTTAAAAATTTATTTCAATTCTAAGAATGTTATAAAAGTGTTAGTGTGACAAAAACATTTATTGAAAAGCAAAGTGATAAATTGAACAGTAATAGCTTAAAGTCTTTTGACACAAGTCATTGTTGATTTCACTGTTGTAGGGGAAAGGCGCTAGGGCTGCAGATAAGGGTGTTACCATGGTGATGAAGGAGATACCGAGGGAGGAGTCTGGAGAAGGAAAACCCCTCCTCACTGTGACATCACAGGTGGGCAGCATCATGCCAATATCAAGTTGGCATGTGGTCATTCAGTCATGTGAACTGAATGTATGAGGACAATGTTATGAAACACAGTTTAAGATGGAAGACTCTTCCTTAAATATGATTTAATTCAGTTAACACTGATGTAATATCCAATTCGATATTAATGTTTGCCTAACTGTACCATTATTCACATCCACCCCCATTCTGTTAATTGTTTTCTAATCATTTACCAGAAGCACCCATCCTTTAGAATGTTTATGGGGGACATCAGTTTGTCCATAACTTCCTCAAATGCTCAACTCAGTTTTGCAAAATCTAGACAAGTAGCACTTTCGGTACATTACTTGGACTAAAGTCTGAGTCAGCTATCAGCTCTACTCGCATTTAGCATTCTGAAGGCTGAATACCAGTACTGCTGCTGAAGTGTTCATCTAAAAACTGTTAATTTGTAGATGAACTTCATTACAATAACTAATAAGTCATATCATTTTTAATCCCTAAAAGTAGATAATATTCATTGATTTAACAAAAAGTAGTCCTGTGAAATAAAATATTCAAGAATCTGATTTATCATACAAATAATTTTCTTTCCCTCATGCCCAGCCACATCAAAGCATAATGTAGATCAGTTCAATCTTGTACTTTATTTTCTAAAGATTTTAACAATTGTTGATTTATTTGCATTTGTCATGGTTCATATTAGTAATATGTTCTGTCCTTTCATAAGGTGATATGGACTCTATCTTGCCTTTAAGTTTTCCTTCATATGTCACTGCATCAGTGTTTTCGCTAGTAGCAAATAAATGTGATACTTTTTAACAGACCAAAATATTTTGTTGTACATCAGTATTAACATAAATATTCTCTTGTTGCTAATTGTCAAGCTAGAAACTGCTAACTGATTTCTGTATTAAACAGCATATTCAACCTTCACTACTTGTTTTTCTGTTAATTTCATTGAAATTGATAGAATTACATATGTAATTTCAGCCCTTTCCCATGTAGCAATGGTTGCAAAATGTTTGATGTAGAAAATCTATGGCTATTCTAGTGAACTCCTACCATAACTTCTGTGGGAGTCCAACGTAACAGCCGAAAAGTAGGCCCCAGCCTCATGTCGATATTTCCTGTATGTCGTAGGGTGGACTATCCACCCAAACCTACAGTATCATCAGCAAAAGAGGACTCCATATGTTGGGAGTTACTGTGGACCTGATGTAAATTTAGTCATGCAGCCCTTACCGCCAGGGGGTAGATGTGAGGCCCACCTGTGGATTCAGGCCATGATTGGGTCCTGGATCCTTGAAGACAAGTGAAGATGAAAATATTTTGTTCTTTATTAACACGTGGCCCTTGATATAGGGAGGCCACCGAGACACCAAGGATGTTTTTTCCCGTAAGTGGACTGGGCAACCTCCCTGGATCTCCCAGACAGTTCAGCATGAGGATGCCCCAGATGAACTCCCAAACCTACCAAAGGCCTCTTACTTGTGGACCCTTCCCAGACACCGCAAACTTCAACAGGGTCAGCAAAGGAGATGACTGACAGGCTCCTCAAGGCACTTTGCAGGAATGTGCCCAGTACTCACAAATTTTCACAAATATGTGTTTGGAAATGACATTGGCTAAAGCAAAAGTTGTTTTGAACTGGAAAGAATGGGAATATTAAACATAAGCTGTTCATAGCATAAGCTTTCACATTTAAGAAGCATTAATTTATGGTACTTAACTAAATTGCATTGACTTCAGCTATTCTATTTATTTATGTTTTTAGTAATGGTGGGGGGGTGGGTGCGGTAAATACCATGGCTATAATAGCAGGTTAGAGACTGGAAATTCTGCTGGGAGTAACTCACCTCGTGACTACCCAAAGCCTGTCCACTATCTACAAAGCACAAATCAGGAGTGTGATGGAATACTCTCCACTTGCCTGGATGAGGCCAACACCATCCAGCACAAAGCAGCCTGCTTGATTGGCACCCTATCCACCACCATAAACATTCACTCCATCCACCACCAGTGCACAGTGACATCAGTGTGTACCATCTATAAGATGTATTCCAGCAACTTGCCATGGCTTCTTTGACAACACTTTCCAAACCCACGACCTCTACCACACCTGTAGGTTCTCCTCCAAGCCACACACCATCCTGACTTGGAACTATATCACCGTTCCTTCATTGTCGCTGGGTCAAACTCCTGGAGCTCCCTTCCTAACAGCACTGTGAGTGTGCCTACACCACATGGACTATAGCAGTTCAGGAAGGTGGCTCACCACTACCTTCTGAAGGGCAATTAGGGATGGGCAATAAATGTTGCCTTGCTAGCAATACTCACATCCCATGAATGAAAAAAAATATTGAGATTGATTGGATTTGGATTCCCCTGCCACCTCATGAAATTTAGATTAAATCTGTCAAAATAAAGTTCAGTGTTAAGGGCTTTGCTAGCACGGCTTCAGATACATTGGACCTCTAGAACAAGGGGGAAATGTAATTATGTCACTGAAATATAATACAGACAATGTTTTTTGTCATGTCAGTCTCAACGGGGCTTGCTGAATGCTAGGGCTCAGCGGTGATATTCACTTCTTTAATATTTTACTTGCAGCCTTGGTAGTTTTGACAGCAGATTCCTTCTTACTAATTGTCTTGATCACACCTACAGTCACAGTTTGTCTCATGTCACGGACAGCATAACGTCCATTTTAAGAGCCTGCCGCCGCAGTAGGCAGCAGGCGTAAAAACTTGTAGCCCGTGCGCACGGGGCCCACGACGCGGCAGCTCATTACCATGTCCAGGGCGCCCACCCCACCCCCGCGATGACATGGAGTGGGTGGGCGAGCCATCGCCGGCAACGGTGTCCGGCACCAATGCACAGGCGCTGGTGCCATTTTTAAAGGGATTACAGCCCTCAATGAGCATTTAAATTTTAAAGGTACTTTTAAGTTTGTAAAAATGAATAAAATAAGCTTTCCATGCCCTCTCCCAACGACCTGCCCCCCGCCGCAATGACAATACACATCATTCCGATCTTTCCGCCCCTGGAATACTTAGTTTGCAAAATTGACCTTCCCCCCTCAAAGTTCGGAACCCTTGTCCTTTACCCCTTCCCTTCACCGCCCCCGACCAATCCGAAGCGTTTTAAAGCCACTCCCCACCTCCAGCACAGAAAAATCACCTCCTCCCCCCTCCCCACCGGTGTCACGCCTCGTTTCCCTGAATGGGGATTGGAAGGCATGGCATTGCCGGCCGCCTGAATGCAGATCGATGCAGCGATTAAGGAAGTGACGGGACCTTACTTAAGTCAGGTATGTAAATTAATTTAAATATGGAAATAGTGATCCCTTCGCCGAGCAGCGGGGCAGCCGCCACGAAGCCTCACCGCCACCGCCGAGATCAGTAAGGGGCCTACCGCCTTCAGGGTCAGTGGCAGGCCTCTTCTGTTGCAATCTTCATTGCCACCCACCCCACCACCATTCCCTTTAAAATTCAGCCAAAAGTATTTTTGATGCTGGCAGTGGATGCTAAAATGAATAAAAAATCTATTCTTATCACAACATCTGTCATATTCATACATGCAAAACTTCACCCGAAATATAATTTAAAAGATTACAGAAAATCTGTTTTCTAGATTACATGCGATTTAAAGAAACACTAATTAAATTAAACAAAGGTGTTTGGGGTGGGGGAGCGGGACAATGGTTCAGCTGAGACTCAGCATCACTCACAAGCAACAAAATTTACAAAATGCTGGAATTATTCAAGATACTGGCAGATCTTCTGTTGGTGTTGCTACTATGTTTTGGATATGAGGGTTTGTTGTATTATAACAACAGGAGTGTTATGTCATGTCATTGATTTATGTAACTGAATCAATTAAATTCCATTATTAGTAACATTTCAGAATACTATTTAATAGCGACGATCAAATTCTGCAGCAATCCATTATTCTGTAAAAAGGAATGAAAATGTATTTACCTATATTCCTTTGTATTAATTTTCATCTTAACCATTTTAAATCTGTGGATATACAATAGGGTGGGCTACAGGATATACTGGTTTTAGGTAGGCAATCAGTATTTAGCAATACTGGGGAAAGCAGTGGGTTTTAGCAATATGAGGGAGTGATCCTGGATGTTAATACCAACCGAAGCATTGGCCTGGAATTTTGTAGCACTGAGATGGGCATGCAGGATCTGGCAGCATTGGCCTGTTGTCCCACAGCACTGCGGAGGGAAATTTGCAGAACTGGAGATAGAGTGTGGAGTTTGGCTCACTGGCAGATTCCTGTGGTCTTCCATCACTGAGGAAGAAGAGTTGGTCTGGCAAAATTGATTTATAAGTTTCTAAGAGATCACTGAAAACATTGAATTCAGTGTTTTGTGATTGATTTCTGGATATGTATGTCTTTTTCTCAGGCTGTATCACTGTTGTTTTGTTTCTATCCCTCTCTCTAATTAGATTATTTACATTTTCTAAATATTAACAAGATGCAGCTGGTAGCAAATAAAGCTATTCAGTTTGCCTGGGAAACTTTCAAAAGTCCATTCATTATTTTCATTTTGGGCAATGCAAAAAGATCTCAAATTAGGATGAGGAAAGAAACTTTCTCCATGTAGCTTTCTGTGTCAGTCAATCTCTGTCTCTCAGCTGACACATTTTCTGAAGTAAAAATAAAAACATTTTATTTGCAACTTGAAATCCTACTCATATAATTTCAGTTAGTACTCAAATCTTTTGTAAAATATGCAAGCTTAAATATTATTGTACACAGAAAACACATAGGGCCAAATGGCCTCCATCTGTGCTGTAACCATTCTGTGATTCAGACACAATTTCCCCTTTTCACAAAAAGAATAAATAACAATGGTTTTAATTCAGTCCTAAACAAAGACTATAATGGATCAGTACTTTCTGTCATATTTGAAGTTGATTTGTTTTTCTGTCTACACACACAAACGGACAACCTTTTTAAAAAAAGAAACACGAATAAGTTTTACATAAATAAAGTTTTTGAATTGTGTTTCATTTCTCTTCAAATAATTTTGTAAAGCAATCAGATAATGGAGATTGAGGCATTGTTTCAGTTCAGCTGACTAGATGTTGCTAATGTATCCTGAGAAATTATGTGCACTGGATATGCTCCGAACGCAGTCTCTGCCTTCGTCCTCCCTATATCTCAACCTTTGGACCTATATGAAAAAATATTTTCAGCTAACTCAATACCACTATTTCTGCTTGGAAACCAGACCAGTCCTCTGTCAGACAGATGTTGTTCTACATTAACAGCAATTCAAACTATTTGGAAATGCTACCAAATGGAAGGCAAGTATCTTTCACTTTCCATCAGTTACATTGATTGTAATGTGGCTATTGGCCATCACAATCCTTTGCTTTGCAGCGTTTGTGTGTCTCTGGAAGGACACCTGACTGCTTACTTGCACCAAAACCAGTAGCTGAACTTGTTAACTGCAGCCACAAGTGTACACATTAGACTTTGCTTCATTCATGACTGGATGTGGCAGGACTGCAGAGCTTTGATCTCACAGAATCACAGAATCATTACAGTGCAGATGGAGGCTATTCGGCCCATTGTGTCCACACTGGCTCTCTGAAATAGCAATTCCTTCAGTTCCATTCCCCCGCCTTCTCCCCGTAACCCTGCACATTCTTCCTTTTCATAAAACTAATTCCCTTTTGAATGCTTCAATTAAACCTGCCTCCACCACATTCTCAGGCAGCGTATTTCAGACCTTAACCACTCGCTGCATGAAAAAGATTTTCCTCATGTCACTTTTGCTTCTTTTACCAAATACTTTAAATCTGTGCCCTCTCGTTCTCGATCCTTTCACGAGTGGGAACAGTTTCTCTCTATCTACTCTGTCCAGACCCATCATGATTTTGGACTGTTGGTTGTGGGATTGCTTAGCTCTGAGTATAGCATGCTGCTTCCATTGTTTAGCATGCGAGTATTCCTAAGGCTGGGGTCTCAAAATAACAGCTGCCTCTTTACTGCATGTTTGAGTGACTGTATGCCCAAAAGTCAAAAGTCTACAATAATCTACTGCAGCTGTAGGACTTCAAACAGTTTTCATATGTTACAGATACTGCAGCATGTATACTCCACTTTGACTAAGTCCTGCTGTGGATAAAATGTATATACAGTATTTACATAGAACTTTATTGCACTAAACCAGTGCCTGTAAATGATCTGTTAATTTGCTATTTTTAAGCAACAGATTTTCAAAAGCCTCCAACTATTGTAGGGTCATAACATTGCCTCTGTTTTGCCATGTTGCTTGTCCGACAGCGAGTATTGGATGAGCAAAAATTTCCTGCAATTAAATATAGGGAAAACTGAAGTCATTGTTTTCGGCCCCACCACAAACTCTATTCCCTAACCACCGACTCCAATCCTTTTTCTGGCCACTGTCTGAGGCTGAACCAGAGTGTTTATTATCTTATTTGAACCTAAGCTGAGTTTCCAACCACATATCCTCTCAGTCACTGAGACCACTTACTTCCACTGCCCTAACATCACCAGTTTCCACCCTGTTTAAGTGTATCTGCTACCAAAATCCTCATCATGCCTTTCTTACCTCTAGACCCAATTATTCTAATGTTGCTCCCTCCCCCCTTGCACCCCCAAAACTTCAGCTGATCCCAAAACTCTGCTGCCTGTATCCTAACTCACACCAAGACCCATTCACCGATCATCCCTATGCTTGCTGACCTACACTGGCACCTAGTCTGCCAACATTTCAGTTTTAAAATTCTTATCCTTGATTTCAAATCTCTCCATGGCCTCACATCTCCCTATCTCTGTAACCTTCTCCAGCCTACAACCCTCCAAGATCTCTGCGGTCCTCCAATTCTGGCCTCCTGTGCATCCCTGATTTTCATTGCTGCAGCATTGGATTCTGGAATTCCCTCCCAAAATCTTTCCTCCTCCCTATCTATCTCTCTGTCTTCCTTTAAGACATTCCTTAAAACATATCCCTTTGACCAGGCTTTTAGTCACTTGTCCTAATAGCTCCTTATGTGGCTCGGTGTCAGATTTTTTTTGGTAATGCTCCTGTGAAGTCCCTTGGGGCCTTTTGCTGTGTTAAAGGTGCTATCTAAATGTAAATTGGCATTGTTGAAATTTCTTTGTGTGCCCAACCTGTCCCAATCCTCACTTAAATAGTCAGATTTAATTTAGGAATGTGGGAATTTCTAGCTGAAAAAAGACCAAGGTCCGCCTGGTTCACCTTCTACTATCCCGATAGTTGCATGATACAAGAATAATTGAATTATTGAATAATCATGGCGCTCAATCTCTATAAATTGCTCTATAATAGACCCAGACATGAGGTGAGGAAAATGCCAGTGATATAAAGCTTTGATAAGGTCTAAAGTTACTCTTCCTCCCAAGCACACTATACTTACCATGTCATGTTTGGTATTACTCATATATTGTATCTCAGTGTATTATTTCCTGAAGATATCTATCTAATTCTCACATGAAAGAATCAATACTTTCTGCTTCCACCATCTCCTTAGGGAGCCTGTTCCATAGATTGACTACTCATACACTGATAATGTCTATGTATATTAGTTTTGAATCTACCCCTCTTCAAGCACATCTGTGCTCTCTAGTTCTATTATTCTGTAAAAAGTAAAAAAACAGCTACATTATCTAGTCTCTTTAGAATCCTAAAAACGGCAATCATATCACCTTACAATTTTCTCTTTTTTTCAGTGAGAATGTGTCCAATTTTCATAATCGGTCCTCATAGTCCCATCCCTCCATCCTGTCATTGTGGTTGCTCTCTCCTGCAGCATTTCAGTAGCTGCAATATCCTTTTCATGCTGTGACAACCAGAATTGTACACAGTATTCTAAGTGTGACTATTACAATTCAAATAAAATGTATGGTGAGTTAGTAGTATGCCATGTTAAGTTGGTTCGATTAGCTTCTCAAAATATACCATTTCTGGGCTTATTTTTATGTAATGATCTGACTGTGTGTTGTTTCATGTTTCTCTTTCATAACCTGAACATGTAGAGAGTTAAGGTGTCATTGTTTCTGCTGTCCCTTTGGGCTTCTCATTTGCATCATCATTTTTAATAGGACAGTGCATCATCTATTTAATCTTCAATTGGATGCACTCCAAGGAGTGATTTTAAAAACCATTGCAATAGCTTATTTTTGCCACATAGATGTTCATCTCATGCAATTTCTTCATATAAGTTCATAAATTGAAACTAAAACTGATGAGTTAGTTTCATAGAATCATAGAACATTTAAGGCACAGAAAGAGGCCACTTGGCCCATCATCTCTGTGCTTGCTGAAAAACGATCCACCTATTTTAATCCCACCTTCCAGCATTTGGTCTGTAGCCCTGCAGCTTGTAGAAACATAAATGCAAACTCTGCACATTTAACTGATTTTCTTTCAATATGCATCAACGAAGTAAGACAGAAGCAAGTCAGTCTCTATACAAGGTATGCCAGTTCCCTCTTGATAAGTGTCAGCTTAATTATAATTATAATCTAAAGCTTTAATCATGGCTAATTTGAGCTGTGAACATTTACCATCTGCTTTTATCTATTATAATTATTTTTAGAATTTGCACCATTTATCTTGAGGACATTTTATTCAAAAATATATTCATCCTGTTTGGAATAGCTTTTAACAAAATGGGCATAGTTAAACAAAGTAATAACTCAATGATAAATATACCTGCTGTCTATTTGCATCAAGCTGAGTCCCAGTAGCAATTGGCCATTGAATCCATCAGCTGTATATACGAGGAATTTCATTAGTATTGAGCTGGACTAGTGAATGGAACATATTACTAAAAGTGCCTCATATCAGTGTGAAGAGTCTCAGCATAATATTGACATAAGAAATATCCTCCCAGACACTAAATGGATATAAGCAGAAGGTGGAACGGAGCAAATTGTAAAAGTAAATATTACACATGCTATATAATTAGAGTTGCCAACTCTGGGTGGACCTATTCCTGGAGTTTTTATCACATGACCTCCAGCATCCAAGCAGCCCACCGCAACTCTCTCGCCCAACACAGCCAGCTTCGTTAACCAATTGAATAATTCTTGATTTTCACTCAGCAGACTTCTTTCCCACCTCTGATATTTTATTAACTAATAAATGAAAGTGTTATAAAAAAAGGAAAAAAGATACTTTTTTTAATGCCCCTATGATTTTTCACTTGAGTTGCTCACAGCATTGTCCTAGAGATTAATCTTTAATTCTTATAGATTCCAGGACATTCCGGGAGCATTGCCAACCCTATATATAATAGATACATTTTACTTGAGTAACCACAGGTCTGTTGCTCCTAATTCCTGATCTGCGTTAGTTTATTTCAAATTGAAATCAAAATTATATGGTCCATACAAATTCCACACTGTATTTAGAGTGTCAGCATGAGCAGGGCCTACTGTGTGTACCAGGCCCAAGAGAGGAAAGTCAACTGCACAAGAAGTCTATGAACATGTACTTGTTCTCTAGCTGTACTGCACAATCCACAAAGTATTAGTGTCTGATGCCGTGTATATATCCGTAGAGTGTGCCCACTTACTTTATATTGTATGTTCTGTCACTTTGAATAAAAATTTTGAATCGCATGTTAGGTTTAATACATTTTTCAGTGCATCGAATTAGCTGCTTTGCCCAAAACTTGGCCAGTCAATAAAATTGACACAGGATCACCAAAATAAAGTTCAGCAAAGCTCCTGCTCTCTTTAGGCCTGGTGTAGCTCATGGATTTTAGCTAAATAGCAGGATTGTCTAATCCATGGATTTGATGAGGTAGAACTAGTGTAGTTGATTACCCTTAGCTAGTTGCAGGTAAATACATCACCTCAGTTAATATATTATTTATAGATCAAATTATTCTGAGTATGTACCTGCTTGAATATACGCCTCCAAACTGAAAAATGTCGAAGAAAGTCATGTCCAGGTCACTTATTCAGGTCTTTTAGCAGCCACAGGTCTGACAAGTGATACGAACTGGATAGTGTCACTCACTAGTTTTTGCTGGAAAAAAAGCATTCATTTTGATGTATGCCCCTTTCAATAATAACAGTTTTCTTAGACTTACCATGGGTAGTATGTGGCAAGTTTGGAGGGAAAAAGAGAGAAATTAATACAAAATCAAAATATGGATAGGGTGCCCTTAAAAATCAGGGAAGTAATTCCTTCTATTATATTTCATTCTCTCCACACTTAGTAAACTGAGATACACATTCATTAAATAATGTAATATTTTAATAAAATCCACTTATGAAAAATGAATGGTATGTTGTATTTCATAAAGTATTCTTAGTCCTAAAAAGGTGAATATTGTTTTCTTTTAATTGGATCGTGGATTGTATGTGAAGTACTTTTATTAACAGTGCTGTGACTGAGCAAATTCCGTCACCTCAGTAATCAACATAAAATTTAAAACATAAATGTAGCTGGTAACGTTATAATTGGAAATAAAATAATGAAATTAACCAAAAAAGCAACCGGAGAAGAACATTGGCAGATGCTACATTAACTTATCATAGTCGACATTTAAACATGGAATTATCATTCTACTTTACAGTTTGAATGAAACCCCGCAACTTCACATCGTGGGTATCAAGCAACAGATATTTTTGATAAACAATGGATTCTTGCAGTAAGGGACTCAGAAACAGCATTGCCTAATATGCAATATCCATTTGTTTACACAATTTTTTTAAAACACAAAAATAATACCCTGCAGAATTTTGCTGCTGGCAGTTTACAATGATGAATTGCACACTATGGGCTGAATTTTACCGGCCCCTCAACACTGCGGAGCGCGGCGCAGGGGCCAGTAAAATGCTACAGGGAGAGGCCCGCCTCGACCCGCGACGTCGAGACAGGCCGACCGCATTTTATCGGCGGCGGCGTCGGGACCTCGGTGCGGCCACCCCCAACAACGGCAGTGGCACCTCAATCAACATATGGTAATGATTACTTACCTAAACTGATTATGCAGCCCGCCATCTCTCCACCGACACTGCCGGATTTTTCGTTGAAATGGCGGCCATCACATGCCATCCCGTTCATGATCTGAAAAGCCGACGGGTCCTCACTCTGCATTATGGAAGGGAGGAGGGAGCAGGGATACACAGGGGTCTAACTCTGCATTCTTAAAGGGAAGCGGGAGGGGGGAATACACAGGGGTCTAACTGCATTCTGGAAGGAACGAGGGAGGGGGATATGCAGGGGTCTAACTCTGCATTCTGAAAGGGAGAGGGATACACAGAGGTCAAACTCTGCATTCTGAAAGGGAGGGGGGCTGGGATTACTGGAGGGAAAGCTGTGCTGGCATGAAGGGAGGTGCCGTGTACCATCCCTCCATTAACAGTGTAGGCTCTGTGTTTGTGAGGGGGCAATGGCACACTAGGCACCCTGTGTGTGGGGAGGGTGCCAGAAAGGGCAGGAGAATGATGGGGGCAATTGATTCATCTGGTAGGATCTTGATGTGGTCATGTTGTACCACTCTGTGTGTTGGCCAAGATGGGCAATGCCATGGCACGCCACATAGTTGATCCAGGAAAGCAGCTGATGTACCCGCCAACACCAATCCATGCTCTGTTAGGAACCTTCGAATACATGCAGGGTTCAACTTTATTTATCACATGGAAATAAGTATGGCTCATCCTACATTGTGTGATCCTCTGCACGTGAGGATCTGTATGCACCAGAGGCAATATCAACAGGCAGGTGTGATCCACTTAGAGGCCCCCGGTCATGAGCAGCAGCCCCCAAGGGGAGCCTGCCATTACAGTTGTCATGCATCTACAGGCCCCACATGACTTGCCAGCAGATGTCAAAGCACCAGTATCAGAGGAGATTGCGCATATAGAGAGGGTGGTGACACGCCTCTGTGCCCTGTTCAAGGATGACCTGCAGCCCATGGGCTCCGGTGGACATCCCGTGCCTTTGTTGCTCATAGTGGCAGCGATTCTTAAGCCTGGCACCTCTGCAGCCTTTTAGGGGCCCACCAGAGACCTTTGTGCGGTCACACAGTCAGCAGTGCACCGATGCATCAAGGAGGTCACCAATGCCCTGCACCGGAGAGCAAGTGAGTATGTCCGCTTCAGGACGGATTCTCACAGCCAGGCCCAGAGGGCCATTGGTTCTGGCACCATTGCCGGAGAACCATAGGTTGTAATGTTCATAGACTGTACTCATGTGGCCACCAGGCCTACTGCCAGGCTACTACCTGCAGATGTCACCATTAAAGGAGCCCTCTCAATCTAGGTGAAGCTGGTATGTGAACACCGCAGATGCTTGCAAACAATCTGTGACTGCTTCTCAGGCAGCTGCCACAACACCTGGGTCTTGTGCCAGTTGCAGCTGCCACCGCCGTTCACTGAACTGGCTCAGATGGAGGGGTGGCTTCTTGGAGATAAGGGCTTTCCTTTGCAGACATGGCTCCCAACACCGGTGAGAGACTTCACCACTGCTGCAGAGGAGAGATACAACGTCAGCCACTGAGCTACATGAGCCACCATTGAGCAGGAGATCGGCATGCTTAAAGAGCGTTTCCAATGCCTGCATGGATAGGGTGATGCCCTGTACTACGGGCTGAAAAGGCCAGCTCCTTTCTTTACTGCTCTGCACAACTACGCACCCAATAGGCCTGGCATGATGAGGAGAGACGTCAAGATTCCTGCTCGGACTATGAGGACACTGCGGATCTACAATATGAAAGACGCATAGGAGGGCAGATGGCACCCAGGCTCTGCACGCAGGGCTATCAGTGAGCTAGGGATGTACGGAAGTGGCTTATCAGACAAAGGCTGCCTGTTCCATAGGAACCAACATGAACTCTGCAAGCCACACATCACCCTCGCCCACCTGCTGTGCACCAGTCCACATCTGCAGCATCCCTGTGTAAACCATGAAAGGCAGCAGCTGACTGAGCCAATGTCCATGTCATTGCATCCGTGGAGATGCTTATGTGTAATGGCGGCATGGCAATGACGTTATTGCATACGTTGGCTCTTCTGAAGGGCCAACGGTGCAAAGGGATGTGACATTGGCGCTACATACTGGCACACATCATTCACACAGAGAAAAGGACACACATGTTGGTGAGAAACATTTAGTGAAAGACGTATTTACATTGCTGTGACACCCGTGCATTCACATTTATGTCAGTGTGTTCTCTGTAAACCTCTTTTTGGTACATTTAAGTCTCACATCCTGGAATGTGCAAATTTAAGATTATTCACCCAGGTGCAGCACCCCTACAAGAAGGAATGTTACACTTGAGTGGAAGAAGAGGATCTCAACTTCACAGGACACTGGGACACAGCAGGGTAGGTATGTGTCAGCAAAGCGGAAAGTGCTGGGGTAACTCACCAGATCAGGCAGCATCTGTAGAGAGAGAAGCAGAGTTCACTTTCAGGTCTGTGAACTTGCACAAGTTAACTCTGCTTCTCTCTCCACAGATGCTGCCTGACCTGCTGGATTTCTGCAGCATTTTCTGCTTTGCTGCCAGATTGACAGCAGCCCCACTCTTCAGTCAGGTAAGTATTCTTTGACAGCTGTCAGGAAGCAGGTGCTGGGGTGCTTAAAATAGGGCCCCAGCACCTGCTGCACAGCTATCAAAGGGTTCCTCACTGCGCTGAATGTCCCTCCTTTCCCCACATAATATCAGGGGGGAGGCTCGGCGCAGTGATGCTAATGAGCCCCCATGCGTAATATCGCGGGGGCTCTGTGGCGGCCGCTAACTACGGGCGCCGCGCTGAGTTCAAAGGGCACCACCGCAGAAGGCGATGCCCCAATAAAATTCAGCCCTATATGTTCATAGTATATAAATTTAGCAGCTGTATGCTGAGATAAAAGCCTTTGTTACGAACTTGGGTCTACCTCAGTTATCTTCGCAGTTACTGTGGTATCAGTAACTCTTACAGCATTTTAGGAATAGGCCATTTAGCCGCTTGAGCCTTCTCCATCATTCAGTTAGGTCATAGTTGATCTGTACCTCAGCTCCATTTACCCACCTTTGATCCATATCCCCTGCTACTCTTACCTAATATAGCACTGGAGAAGAATGATGTAGTTGAGGGGGCCAAAGACAGACACTCTTCGGTTAAAATTAAGGAATAATGGAGGAGCTGTTATGCTTCTGGGTGTATACTATGGACTACCATGTAGTGAGAAGGAAATAGAGGAGCAAATTTGCAGGCAAGTTACAGAAAGATGCAATAATTAGAGTAGTAATGATAGGGAATTCAATTATCCTAAAATGGACTGGGATTGAGAGTCTAAAGTAAAGGCCTGCTTGGTTCTGCAAATGGAACCCGACCCGAGCCCAACAGAACATCATCCGACCCGGCCCGAGTCCTTTCATTTTTTCTAGTACCCGACCAGACACGACCACCAGAATGTTCAGTTAACCTAGCTTCCGTTTTTCACTTTTTAAGCTTGTGCAGTTAAGCAACAAAAACTATAACTGGACTTGAAACGTTGTTTAAAAAGTACATTAAGATTGGAGCCACGTACCGGAAAGAGGTGATAGAGTGAGTCCGACCCGGCCCGACCCAACCCGAGCCCGAATGCCGTACCTGGAAGAGAGACCTGACCCGACCCGAACCCAACACATGTCACCGGGTCCCGTCGGGTTCAGGTAAGGTAGCCATGCTCTAGTCTAAAGGACAAAGAAGGGGAGGAATTCATAAAATGTGTACAAGAGAACTTTCTTGATCTTTGTATTTCTAGTCCAATGAGAAAAGAAGCAGGTCTGGATCTAGATCTGAGGAATGAAGTGGGGCAAGTAGAGCATATTTCAGTCACCAAGCATTTGGGGAACAGTGATCATAATGGTTTAGAATAGTTATCGAAAAGGACAAGGAGCAATTGCATTTCAAAATATTTAACTGTCAGAGGGCTAACTTCAGAGAGTTGAAAAGGGATTGGGCCAAGGTGGATTGGAATAAAAAATCGGTCGGCAAAAAGTAGTTGAACAATGGGGGGAGGCCTTCAAATGGGAGATGATTCAGGTATAAAATAGACACAAGGGGAAAATGAGGGGTATCAAATGCTAGCACTCCCTGGATGACAAAAGATGAAGGCCTGGAATTTGTGGTTAGCGACAAAGTGACGCAAATTGCAGCTGACCTCGAAGAAAGCTGTCCACTTAGCAATCTCTATGACATAAGTTTCAACTTTCCTGATAATAGCAGCTCAAGGGGATCTCCAAGGTCCAGCAACAGTGAAGACATCAAGCAGGCTAAGCAGTCAATCACGTTGAAGAAGTCTCACACATAGAGCAAACCAGAAAGTGAAATGCAAAGATATTCTTCACTTTTTAATCATGTTACAGACAGTAAAATAAAGATTGGGACATATATATGGGATTAAAGGTAGAAACTGAAATATCACAAAAAACCTTTAAAACATTTTTTAAAATCAATGTTTTTTTTTTATCATAATGGAGAAATTTGACATTCCACAAATGTTAAATTAGCTTTTCAGAGCCAGAAAGGTTGTTCAACAGTAATTATGAATTTAGTACGCTGTTAAAAACACAATTATACCTCATTCAACAAGGTGTAACGTTTTCGAAGATTTATTTCCAAAAGACTCATAGCGTAAAATTGGAAGTTCACATAAAGTGATTTCTAAGATTTTCATCTATAGGGGCTTCAACAACACACCCTATGGAGGAACAGAGAATCACTGACAGCAGCTCCTCGATTTCCACTTTTAACTGGGCACGTGTGGACGCCAGAAGTTGCTGTCAGTTTTGAAATTTAATGATGGCAAACGCTGACGGTTTTGCCATCATTATGACTGCAAAGTCTGGGCCATGGACATTAAAATAATTCACAAAAAAGAGGTCTATGACAAATGTAAGGTTCCTAAGAACATAAGAAATAGGAGCAGGAGTAGGACATACGGTCCCTCGAACTTGCTGTACCATTCACTATTATCATGGGTGAACGTCTATATCAACTCCACTTTCCCACTATATCCCCATATTCCTTGATTCCCTTAACGTCCAAAGATCTATCCATCTTGGTCTTGAATATACTCATCGACTGAGTACTCACAGCCCTCTGGGGTAAAGAATTCCAAAGATTGACAACCCTCTGAGTGAAGAAATTTTTCATCTCAGGCCTAAATGGCTGACCCCTTATCCTGAGACTATGACCCCTACTTCTATACTCTCTAGCAGGAGAGAGCCACTCAGCATCTACCCTGTCAAGCCACCTAAGAATTGTTTTCCTTTCAATGAGATCGCCTCTCATTCTTCGCAACTCCTGAGAATATAGACCCATTCTACTTAATCTATCCTCATAAGGTTAATCTAATCTATCCTCTCATCCAAGGAATCAAACTCGTGAACCTTCGTTGCACCCCATCTAAGGTATATATGTCCTTCCTTCCCATTTAAAAGATATTCTGCTTTTCCATTCTTTCTACCTAAGTGGATAATTTCACACTTACATGCATTATGCTCCATCTGCCACCTTCTTGCCTGATCACTTAACTGGTCTATATCCGTTTACAGCCTCTTTACATCCTCCTCACAGCTTACTTTCCCACCTTGCATTGTATTGTCAGCAAACTTGGATATATTACACTCTATCCCCTCATCTGATATAAATTGTAAATAGCTGAGGCCCAAGCACTGATCCTTGCAGCACTCTACTAGTTACACCCTCCCCTCCCACTCTCCATTTTCTAGTCATTAGCCAATCTTCAATCCATTCTAATATATTACCCGCAATCCCATGAGCCCTAAATGTGTGTGGCACCTTATCAAATGTCTTCTGAAAATCCAAATATATTACATCCATTTGTTCCCCATTATCTATCCTGCTACGTATACACTCAAAAACTCTTAACAGATTTGTCAAAAACAATTTCCCTTTCATAATACCATCTTGCCTCTGACTATTATTTTGATTTTCCAAGTGTCCTGTTACCACCTCCTTAATAATAGATTCTAGCATTTTCCCTACTACTGATAACAGGATAACTGGCCTATCATTCCCTGTTTTCACTCTCCCTCCTTTCTTCAACAGGAGCAGTATAGTTGCTACCTTCCAATCCGTAGGGACCATTCTAGAATGTAGGGAATTCTGGAAGATCAAAACCAATGCATCCACTATTGCTACACCATCCTCATTTAAAACGCTAGGGCGTAGGCCATAAGGTCCAGGTCATTTATCAGCTTCTAGTCCCATTAGTTTCTCCAGTGCTTTTTCTCTACTGCTATTGATTAATTTTAAGGTCCTCATTCTCATTAGACCCTTGGTTCCCCACAATTTCCATGATGTTCTTTGTGTCTTCCACTGCGAATGCAGACACAAAATATTTGTTTAACATTCATAATACAGTAGAGAACCTAGGTGAATATAGAATATACAGAGGAGATATAAAAAAGGGAATGAGGGCCAAAGAGAGAGTATGAGAATAGATTAGCGGCAAACATAAAAGGGAACCCAAAAGTCTTTTACAAACATATAAATAGTAAAATGATAGTCAACGGAAGTATGGACCAATTATGGCCAAAAAAAAGAGATCTTTTATAGAGACAAGAGGGCTTGGCTGACTGACTAAATGAGTGCTTTGCATCTTTCTTCACTAGAGAAGAGGATGCTGCCAATATAGTAGTAAAGAAGGAGGTAGTAGTGATATTGGATATGTTATGATCGCTTGGAGATCAACAAACCAAAAGAACCGAATTTACCAAATGACCCCAATAAAAAAAAATGGGCAAGATTTCACTTTTATAATTTTTACTTTAAGATTCAAGCCAAAATCAATATAAATCAAACACAAATTAACAGAAAAATCATGGCCAATATATATATATTATAAATTACACATTAACTATCAGATACAACAAAGATAGATCTCACGGATTTACTGGAGAGTCCACTCAGCCTATATGGCACCAATTACAGCCACAAAGTTCTTCAAAGCTCTGAACGTCCTCAGGTAGATCTCCAGCTCCTTCCTTTCAAGATGCAGCCACTGATTTTCATCCGACAGTAGTTCCCCTTTAACCCGAACTCCTCGGGTACAGTTTGCCCAAATCGGTGCACTTCTCCAGAATTTCCTCAGCTCTGCTTATGACAGTCTTGATGGTGTGGCTCCACCAGTATTACCTGAAGTAACAGAAGCAGCAGCAATTCCTGGATCTAGCCTTCTCTTTTTTCAGCCTGCCTGTACTCCTCCCCTGTGTGATCTGAGCTTGGTTGGCTCTGTGTTCTTTTAATCTAGTTCCAACCAGTTTCTGTTTCCCTAGGAACATGAAGTTTTAGTTTCTGTTTTCCCAGAAACCTGAAGTTTTAGTTTCCCTTTGAATTAAGATCTGTCCAAAAAAAAAGCTTTGAAACCAGGGTCAGTGCACAGGAGAGAACATTTGACAGACAGCTCGCACACACTCCCCCACTGGTCCCACAAAACTGCAGATTCCATCACAGATAGAATAAAAATAGATAAAGAGGAGATACTTAAAAGGTTGACAGTTCTCAATGTCGAAAGTTACCTGGTTAGAATGGGATGCATTCTGGGTTACTGAGGTTCTGGCCACAATCTTCCAATCCTCCTTAAATATAGGGGTGATGGCACAGGACTGGAGGATTGAAAATGTTACACCCCTGTTTAAAAAAGGGGAGATGAATAAACCATTCAAGTACAAGTCAGTTAGTTTAATGTCAGTGGTGGGGAAACATTTTGGGACAATAATCTGGAACAAAACTGGAAAGTATGAATGTAAAAAGGGAAGTCAGCATGGATTTGTTAAAGGCAAAACATGTTTAACTAACTTGTTTGAGTTACAAACTACAAGACTATTGGCTAAGAGCTGCAAAGCAGCATTAGGCTGGGGAGCTCTTTTTCAGCTGCACAGACACGATGGGCTGAATGGCCTCCTGTGTCATTAATTTCTTTTGAGAAGGAGAGGGATGATGAGGGTTAACGTGTATATGGACTTTCAAAAGGCATTTGACAAAGTACCATATACGGACTTGTTGGCAAAATTAAAGCCCATGGGATTAAAGGGACAGTGGCAGCATAGTCATAAAAAGTAGTGGTAAACAGTTGTTTATCAGACTGGAGGGAAGGATACAGTGGTACACTGCTCGTTGATGTATGTTAATGACATGGACTTGAGTATACAAGACATAATTTCAAAGTTTGCCACAAAACTCGGAAATGTAATAAACAATGAGGAGGGTAATAGCAGACATCAGGAGAATGTAGACAGGTTGGGGAAATGGGCAACATATGGCAGCTGAAATTTAAGGCAATGTGAAGTAATACATTTTGGTAAGAAGAATGACGGTAGGCAATATAAACAAATTGCTACAATTTTAAAGGGTGGTGCAGAAGTAAAGAGACCTGGGGGTGTATGTATACCAATATTTGAGAATGGGAGTACAAGTTGAAAAGGCTATTTAAAAAAGCATATAAGATCCTTGGCTTTATTATAGAATCATAGGGCTGAATTTTACCAGCCCCTTGATGCCACGGTCGCAGCGGGTAGGGGGTGGGGGGGGCCAGTAAGATTCTGGGGGGAGAGGCCTGCCTCGACCCCAACGTCGAGAAGGCCCGCCACATATTACCAGCAGCGGGGGGACCTCAGTGGGGCACCCCCACCACTCGGCAACAGCACCCCAATTACAATATTCAAAAGGGTACTTACCTCTGCAGATTATGCAGCCCGCCGCTTCTCAATGCACACTTTCTGTTGAATGGGGTCTCACTCTGCATACTGAGAGGGAGGAGAGAGGGGGGATATTCACGGGTCTCAGCTCTGCATTCTTAAAGGGAGGAGGGAGGGGTTCTGGGATTACTTGAGGGAAAGCTATGCAGGTATGAAGGGAGGTACTGTGTACCCTCCCTCCGTAAACAATGTACGTTCTGCGTTTGTTTGCATTTGTGAAGGAGCAATAGCGCTCCAGTCACCCCATGTGTGGGGAGGGTGCCAGAAAGGGTAGGAGCGTTAAGGTTATATGGATGGTTGGGGCAATCGATTCAGCTGGTAGGATCTTGATGTGAACATGCTGTGCCACTCTGAGTCTTGGCCAAGGTGGGCAATGCCATGGCACGCCACATAGTTGATCCATGAAAGCACCTGATGTACCCGTCAACACCAATCCCTGCCCTGTTAGGAAACTTCGAATAAATGAAGAGTTCAACTTTATTTATCACATGGAAATAAGTATGGCTTATCCTACATTGTGTGATCCTCTGCTCCTGAGGATCCGTATGCGCTGGAGCCAAAATCAACAGGCAAGTGCGGTCCATGTAGAGGCCACCGGTCGTGTGCAGCAGCCCCCAAGAGGATCCCGCCATTACAGGTCACCGCGCATCTACAGGCCCCATATGACATGCCATCGGATGTCAGAGCACCAGTGTCAGAGGTGATTGCGCACGTAGAGAGGATGGTGACATGTCTCTGTGCCCTGCTCAAAAATGACCTGCAGCCCATGGGCTTTGGTGGCCAACAGTCCTCATAGTTGCAGCAGTTCTCAAGCTTGACACCTATAAAGCTTTTCAGGGGCCCACCAGAGACCTTTGTGGAATCACAAAGTCAGCAGTGCACCGCTGCATCAGGGAGGTCACCAATGCCCTGCACCGGAGGGCCAGTGAGTATGTCCACTTCAGGACAGACCCACACAGCCAGGCCCAGAGGGTCATCAGTTTTGACACCATTGCCAGAGAACCATAGGTTTTAATGTTCATAGACTGCACCCATGTGGCCATCAGGCCTCCCGCCAGGCTACCACCTGCAGATGTCACCATTAGAGGAATCCTCTCAATATAGGTAAAACTGGTATGTGACTACCACAGATGCTACATGCAATTCTGTGCCCGCTTCTCAGGCTGCTGCCATGGGTCCTGCGCCAGTCCCAGCTGCCCCCGCTGTTCACTGAACTGGTTCAGATGGAGGGGTGACTTCTTGGAGACAAGGGCTATCCCTTGCTGACATGGCTCCCGACACCAGCAAGAGACCTCACCATTGCTGCAGAGCAGAGATACAAAGCCAGCCACTGAGCTACAAGAGCCACCATTGAACAGGCGATCGGCATGCTGAGAAAGCACTTCCAATGCCTGCAAGGATAGGGTGATGCCCTGTACTACGGGCCAAAAAGGCAAGATCTTTGCTTTGCTGCTCACTGTGCTCTGCACAACTATGCACCCAATAGGGGTCACGCCTGGCATGATAAGGAGAGACGTCAACAGGATTCCTCCTCGGACTATGAGGACACTGAGGACCTTCAACAGGAAAGGTGCATGGGAGGGCAGATGGCACCCAGGCTCTGCATGCAGGGCTTGCAGTGAGCTACAGCAGTGGCTTATCAGACAAAGGTTATCTGCTCCATAGGAACCAACATAAGCTCTGCAAGCCACTCATCACCCTCGCTCACCTGCTGTACACCAGTGTCTGTGAACTTGGTCAAGTTAACTTTGCTCCTCTCTCCACAGATGCTACCTGACCTGCTGAATTTCTGCAGCACTTTCTGCTTTGCTGCCAGACTGACAGCAGCCCCACTCTTCATAGTCAAGTAAGTATTCTTTGACAGCTGTCAGGTTGCAGGTACTGGGGCACTTTAAATAGGGCCCCAGCACCTGCTACACAGCTGTCAAATGGTTCCTCACTATGCCGGATGTCCAGCCTCTCCCCACGTAATATTGGGGGGTGCAGAGAGGTGGCTCGTCGCAGTGATGCTAATGAGCCCCCACGCGTAATATCGCGGAGGCCTGGCGGCAGCTGCTGAATGCAGGCACACCGCCAAGTTCAAAGGGCACCGCAAATAAAATTCAGCCCATAGGATGGCTACAGCACAGAAGGAGGCCATTCAGCCTGCCGAGTCTGTGCCAGCTCTCTGCTACAGCACATCAGTTCATCCCACTTTCCAGTCCTTTCCCCATAGCCCAGCAATTGTTTTCTCTTCAGGTGCTTATCCAATTCCCTTTTGAAAGCCACAATGGAATCTGCCTCCTCCACACTCCCGGGCAATGGCTTCCAGATCCTAACTACTAGCTGCATAAAAAAAGTTTTTCCTTAAGTTGCCATTGCTTCTTTTGCCAATCACCTTAAATCTGTGCCCTCTGGTTCTCAACCCTTCGCCAGTGGGATCAATTTTTCCCTATCTACTCTATCTCGACCCCTCATGATTTTGAACACCACTATCAAATCTCCTTTCTACTTTCTCTTCTCTAAGGAGGACAACCCAGCTTCTCTAATCTATCCACATAACTGAAGTCTCTAATTCCTGGAACCAGTCTCTAAGTCTTTACTGCACCCTCTCTAATGTCTTCATGTGCTGCCTAAACTGCAGTGCCCAGAATCGGATACAATACTCCAGTTGAGGCCGAACCTTTTATAAAGGTTCGTCATAACTTCCTTGCTTTTGTACATTATGGGCTGAATTCACAAAAAGGTGGTGGTCCTGCTTGTGATGTGAGTGGCTGCACCGCCACAATTACGCAGCAGGCAGCCATTTTGCATTATAGCAGTGGCCATCCCTCCAATCATATGGCAGGTACGACAATGGAGACGCCATTCACAGCATCACCTGATGCTCCCTCCATTCACACACAAGCCCCTTGCCGAGCTCCCTCCGTTCACACACAAACCCCTTAGACACTCAGCATAGCGGCAATGGCGCTGTAAACCTCACTGTTCCAATGTTACTATGGTTAGGCTGTCTTCCCTTTTGAGGCACCAAGGACTCTTGCCTTGGTAGAGCCAGCTTTTCAAAGTTGCAAAACTGAAGGCATATGAGTGCTGCATGTCAACTACAAAATTGAGGAACCGTCGTTGTATTGCAGTGAATTAGATTCAGACTTATTTAAAGCAGCATTTCAAACATTTAAATTGCAATGCCGTCACGTCAGGCCGTCAGTACCGCCACAGTACTTCCCCTCCTGTGACAGAATTGACACACTGCAGTATGGCGCTCGGCTTCATGGCAGACGGCTTCACCTTTTTTTTACTTTTTCATGGGATGTGAGTGTTGCTGGATAGGCCAGCATTTATTGCCCATCCCTAATTTCCCTTGAACTGAATGGCTTGCTAGACTATATCAGAGGACATTTATGAATCAACCACATTGCTGTGGGTCTCGAGTCACATGTGGACCAGACCAGATAAGGATGGCAGATTTCCTTCCCTAAAGGACATTAGTGAACCAGATGGGTTTTTACAACAATTGACAATGGTTTTATGGTCACCATTAGACTAGCTTTTAATTCCATATTTATTGACTGAATTCAAATTTCACCACCTACCGTGGTGGGATTTGAACCCATGTCCCCAGAACATTAGCCTGGCCTCTGGATTACTAGTGCAGTGACATTACCACTACGCCACCAATCCAATAAGAGAACAAAATTCAGCCCTATGTTTCTATTTATATAGTCCAGGATTCTGTATGCTTTATTAACCACTTTCTCAACCTGCCTTGCCACCTTCAATGATTTGTGCACATGTACCCCCAGGACTCTCTGTTCCTGCACCCCTTTTAGAATTGTGGACTTTAGATTATATTGCCTCTCCTCGTTCTTCCTATCAAAATGCATCATTTCACACATCTCTGCATTAAAATTCATCTGCCACGTGTCCACCCATTCTACCAGCCTGTCTATGTCCTCTTAAAGTCTATCACTATCCTCCCTCACAGTTCACAATACTTCCAAGTTGTCATCTGCAGATTTTGAAATACTGCCCTGTACACCCAAGTCAAGGTCATTAATAGAGGCATAGAGCACAAAAGCAAGGAAATTATGCTAAATCTTAATAAAACAATGGTTAGGTATCTGCTGGAGTATTGTGTTCAATTCTGGGCACCACACTTTAGGCAGGATATCAGAAGAGATTTACCAGAATGGTAACATGATGAGGGACTTCAGCTACATGGAGAAGCTGGGGTTGATCTCGTTAGAGCAGAGAAGGTTAAGAGGAGATTTGATAGAGGCGTTAAAAATCATAAACGGGTTTGATAGAATAAATAAGGAGAAACTGTTTCCAGTGACAGAAGAGTCAGTAACAGAGGTCACAAATTTAAGCTGATTGACAAAAGAACTCAGAAGCGACATGAGGAAACTTTTTTTTGTCTCAGTTGTTATGATCCGGAATGCAGTCCCTGAAAGGGTGGTGGAAGCAGAAGCAATAGTAACTTCCAAAAGGGAATTGGATAAATATTTGACAGGGGAAAAAAACTGAAGGACTATGGGGAAAAAGCAGGGGAGTGGGACTGCTTGGCTATCTTTACCAAAGACCGGCACAGGTAAAATGGACCAAATGGCCTCATTGGTGCTGTATATTTCTATGATTCTATGATAGAAATCTGTCAGTCTCAGTCTTGAAAATTTCAATTCGAATGAGAATTCTAACCTTCCACTATCCTTTGCTTGTAAAAGTGATTCCTGATTAGTCTAGCTCTAATTTTGATTATTCCTGCTTTATTCTGGATTCCTCCACAAGAGGAAATAGCTTCTCTGTATCTACTCGATTGAATACTCTTATCATTTGAAACACCTCAAATATATCACCCCTCAACCTTCTATGCTCATGGGAATACAACCCAAGTTGATATAACCTGTCCTTATAATTTAACCCTTTAAGCACTGGTATAAATCTGGTGAATAAGCGCTGTAAACCCTTCAAAGGCCAATTGATCCTTCTTAGGATGCGGTGCAGTCTGAGCATATACCTTTTATGGAAGCTAACTCTCACTGCCCTAAAACTACTTGTACGGTAGCAGCACCCAAGAGTGCAATAATATGACTTCCCTGGATTTACATGTCTTACATGCTCCTTCAATTTCTCTGAAGACAGTCACAATCAACATTGGGTGAGGCAAAGTTTGGTTTGAATTGTAAGCTGTTTTATTCCGCAGTGGGTAAAATACATAGAACAATAGGGTTGATGGGAGTTATTTGGCACAATCAATATGAATTCTGATCCGATACTGTTACAAAAATAAAGAAAATGCAAGTGCTAGCCCATCCTGTGGGTTGTCTAACTCAACTTAAAAGCACAATTTCTCTGTACCTATTGCCTAGGATAACAACTCGTTTACATCCATCTGCTGTTCAACTGTCCCTTGATATCGTGTGCTGATATTTAAAAGCCTTTCTCAAAGCCTCAGAAACAGTGTGAAGTATTTTTTCTGAAATGGCATTGGTGAATTGGCCATTTTTGGCCTCTATAATGCTACCAATGTGTTTCTCTCAATCACTCTCTCACCTGCCAATGGATCCACAACCACAACATTGGGCTGTACTGAGAAGCAAGCTCCCTTTAGGCAAGCTGATGCATAAAACAGGTTTTAATAGGGGCTCACTTACAAGTCTTTACATGGAAAAATGGATTTTTAAAAAACTATGACAGCCTGATGTAATAACTCAGAAAATAAGCGGTGAGATGAAAGCTTGAAGTGTTCTAAGACTCACTTTATTACAAGGAATTAATAAGTTAGAATTTCAAGCTAGAACATTTCGGGCCCTATAAAATAGCAGAAGTAAAGCTCACTATATATATGCATGCAGAACAACTTATTGGGAGATAATAATCATTCCAATGGTATTTTGTTCATAATAGCAACTTCTTTTGGGCCTCCTTATCTCAAGAGACAATGGATACGCGCCTGGAGGTGGTCAGTGGTTTGTGAAGCAGCGCCTGGAGTGGCTATAAAGGCCAATTCTGGAGTGACAGGCTCTTCCACAGGTGCTGCAGAGAAATTTGTTTGTCGGGGCTGTTGCACAGTTGGCTCTCCCCTTGCGCCTCTGTCTTTTTTCCTGCCAACTACTAAGTCTCTTCGACTCGCCACAATTTAGCCCTGCCTTTATGGCTGCCCGCCAGCTCTGGCGAATGCTGGCAACTGACTCCCACGACTTGTGATCAATGTCACACGATTTCATGTCGCGTTTGCAGACGTCTTTATAGCGGAGACATGGACGGCCGGTGGGTCTGATACCAGTGGCGAGCTCGCTGTACAATGTGTCTTTGGGGATCCTGCCATCTTCCATGCGGCTCACATGGCCAAGCCATCTCAAGCGCCGCTGACTCAGTAGTGTGTATAAGCTGGGGGTGTTGGCCGCTTCAAGGACTTCTGTGTTGGAGATATAGTCCTGCCACCTGATGCCAAGTATTCTCCGAAGGCAGCGAAGATGGAATGAATTGAGACGTCGCTCTTGGCTGGCATACGTTGTCCAGGCCTCGCTGCCATAGAGCAACGTACTGAGGACACAGGCCTGATACACTCGGACTTTTGTGTTCCGTGTCAGTGCGCCATTTTCCCACACTCTCTTGGCCAGTCTGGACATAGCAGTGGAAGCCTTACCCATGCGCTTGTTGATTTCTGCATCTAGAGACAGGTTACTGGTGATAGTTGAGCCTAGGTAGGTGAACTCTTGAACCACTTCCAGAGCGTGGTCGCCAATATTGATGGATGGAGCATTTCTGACGTCCTGCCCCATGATGTTCATTTTCTTGAGGCTGATGATTAGGCCAAATTCATTGCAGGCAGCCACAAACCTGTCGATGAGACTCTGCAGGCACTTTTCAGTGTGAGATGTTAAAGCAGCATCCTCAGCAAAGAGGAGATTAACAACAACAAATTAAATCCTCAGCAGAGTCGGTCTAGTCAGATCTCGTTTCATGCATAGTTCATGTGCCAGCATTTACATCCATCATTGATTAATTCTGAAATAGTAAAATATTCTGATTAACTTTACAATGAATAAATATGCATAAGCCAGTATAGCTATAGAAAAGGCTAACTGCTGTTGAACTCTAAAAGGAATATTATATATAATACTAAGACTTGGAAAAACGTAACAGAGAAGAATGGTATTACAAATCATGGTGTCCTCAATCAGAGAATCAGAGATCGTCAGAAAAATAAGGCAAAGTCATGGATTCTTTTGCATAGGTCAATAACCAGAACAGATTTGCTTTTCATTGATTCAACTTTAATTGCCAATCACATATTATATAGAGTTCCATGTACAAGTATATATGTGATTTTAAAAATTCATTTGCCAAACAATTATGCACATAAAAACATTTATTTTTGTAAAGGGACACCATATAAGAAATAGTAAATTTCAACTATAGTTCTTTTTAAAATAAAAGGGGATTGTTTAAAAAGGATGTATACCATGGTGATACCAGTGAAATGTATAGTGTGATATGTATACATACCTATAAATGGTATATATATCTATTTATATATATATATATATATACACAAATGGCATGGACACGATGGGCCGAAGGGCCTGTTTCAGTGCATGACTCTATGACTCTATGACCCGAACAGGCACAGGATTGAAATGTCAAGTCACTGCACTTCAGCAGAAAATTCTGGAACTTAAACACCTCAATACAAATGACCCAGAATTTCTTCAAACTTAGCTTACAATCAAAATGAGATTATATCCAGAATTGTTATATGTCCAACCAGGAAGGATGCAGTCCAAATATGATTCTAAGTAATGAAGCAGGACAAGGAAACTAAAGGTAGGAAAAGTTTAGGAAACAGTGACCATGCCAGTTGGATTCAGTTGGTAGTGTCTGGTTCAAGCCTCACTCCAGGACTTGAGTAAATAGAACAAAGAACAAAGAAAATTACAGCACAGGAACAGGCCCTCCAAGCCTGCGCCGATCCAGATCCTCTATCTAAACATCACGCCTATTTTCTAAGGGTCTGTATCTCTTTACTTCCTGCCCATTCATGTATCTGTCTAGATACATCTTAAAAGACGCTATTGTGCCCGCGTCTACCACCTCCGCTGGCAACGCGTTCCAGGCACCCACCACCCTCTGTGTAAAGAACTTTCCACGCATATCCCCCCTAAACTTTTCCCCTCTCACTTTGAACTCGTGACCCCTAGTAATTGAATCCCCCACTCTGGGAAAAAGCTTCTTGCTATCCAACCTGTCTATACCTCTCATGATTTTGTACACCTCAATCAGGTCCCCCCTCAACCTCCGTTTTTCTAATGAAAATAATCCTAATCTACTCAACCTCTCTTCATAGCTAGCGCCCTCCATACCAGGCAACATCCTGGTGAACCTCCTCTGCACCCTCTCCAAAGCATCCACATCCTTTTGGTAATGTGGCGACCAGAACTGCACGCAGTATTCCAAATGTGGCCGAACCAAAGTCCTATACAACTGTAACATGACCTGCCAACTCTTGTACTCAATACCCCGTCCGATGAAGGAAAGCATGCCGTATGCCTTCTTGACCACTCTATTGACCTGCATTGCCACCTTCAGGGAACAATGGACCTGAACACCCAAATCTCTCTGTACATCAATTTTCCCCAGGACTAGGCTGGAAGTTCAGTGCATTTCTGAGGAAGTGTTGCACTGTTGAAGGTGTCCTTGTGACATTAAATCAAAGCTTTGTCTGTCTCTTCCAGTGGTTCAAGTGGAAATTATAGATCCCATGACACTTTTCAAAGCAGAGCTGTGAATTTAACTGGTGTCAAAGAACAAAGAACAAAGATAATTACAGCACAGGAACAGGCCCTTCGGCCCTCCAAGCCTGCGCCGATCCAGATCCTCTCTCTAAACATGTCGCCTATTTTCTAAGGGTCTGTATCTCTTTGCTTCCTGCCCATTCATGTATCTGTCTAGATACATCTTAAAAGACGCCATCGTGCCCGCATCTACCACCTCCGCTGGCAACGCGTTCCAGGCACCCACCACCCTCTGCGTAAAGAACTTTCCACGCATATCCCCCCTAAACTTTTCCCCTTTCACTTTGAACTCGTGTCCTCTAGTAATTGAATCCCCCACTCTGGGAAAAAGCCTCTTGCTATCCACCCTGTCTATACCTCTCATGATTTTGTACACCTCAATCAGGTCCCCCCTCAACCTCCGTCTTTCTAATGAAAATAATCCTAATCTACTCAACCTCTCTTCATAGCTAGCGCCCTCCATACCAGGCAACATCCTGGTGAACCTCCTCTGCACCCTCTCCAAAGCATCCACATCCTTTTGGTAATGTGGCGACCAGAACTGTACGCAGTATTCCAAATGTGGCCGAACCAAAGTCCTATACAACTGTAACATGACCTGTCAACTCTTGTACTCAATACCCCGTCCGATGAAGGAAAGCATGCCGTATGCCTTCTTGACCACTCTATTTACCTGCGTTGCCACCTTCAGGGAACAGTGGACCTGAACACCCAAATCTCTCTGGACATCAATTTTCCCCAGGACTTTTCCATTTACTGTCTGGTCCAGGCTTTCATTCCTTTTGCAGCCACTGTCACTAAAACAAATTAGCAGTTGTTCAATTCACTAGGTGCTTATAAAATTGACTTTGACATTGCCACTAGGGTTGTAGTGTAAATGCACCCTGAATGGAATAATTTGGGAAAATAAATAATGATTAATAATAGGATAGAAATAGGTTTATTAGTGCAAGGTATTACATGCAAATTGACAACCATTTTGCCTAGGAAACAACAGTGACTACAGTTCAAAAATAACCTATTGGATGTGAAGTGATTTGGACAGGCTGAGGATCTGATCAGGTGCTATACAAATGCAAATTCTTTGTTTCTTCTTTTCACATTTGGTGATACCCTACCCTATAACTGTCACCTTGGTTTCTCGATATAAAAACATCTTACCTTGCCATGGTTAAAAGCCTTTGCTTCATCTTCAAGACTCTTCTCATAGCAATGGCAGTGCAAAAAAAAGCCATTCTGTTGCAGGGACATTTTCATAATCATCAAAGGGATATTTACAGCAGGGAATGGAACACTTTTCCACTTTGGGTACCTACTGCCATCTACAGGTCAAGCAAAAAAATGAGTTGCAGAATAAAGCTTTCTGAATTCTGCTGACCAACAACGTGGTCTAGACTTTCCTCATAATTCCTGCTCATACAACAGCGGAATTGAGGTGGAGTGAAATTAAACGGTGCTAAAAATTGTGAAATTTTAAGCGCAAGTGAATTGTGCCCATAACTACTTTATGCTTGAGTGTCTGCAATCTTTTACACAAGTTTATCTCAATTGCAGAGCAGTGTCTGCTGCAATGTGAATTTTTCAACTTCCTGCATCAGCCACCCTGTAACTTTCTAACCAGTAATGCTATTTTTTGATGAATTATAGACAGTTTTGTGCTGAGAACATAAAGACAAAATGACAATGCACTAACCCGCTATTTAGTTTGTTCTATCCTTTATTCTTCTCATTGGTTACATGTTTTCCATCTTTAGCATAGACTTTCCACATGGAATTGCACAACATGCCTCATAACTTAGAATCATACTGCATAGAAGAAGGCCATTTGGCCCATCATGCCCTGTGCTGGCTCTATGAAAGAGCTATCCAATTCATTCCACTCCCCTGTTCTTTTCCCTTGGCCTGCAATTTTTTTCTTTTTTAACTATATATCTAATTCCTTTTTGAAAGTTACTGTTGAATCTGTTTCCACCATCCTTTCCAGTAATGCAGTCCAGATCCTAACAACTTGCTGAGTAAAGAAAAAGTCTTATTTTCCACTTAGCTTTATTTTTAACCAATTATCTCCGGTTACCCATTTTCAGTTTTCAAGTACCACATGGGTGGAGTGTGCATGCTAGGTGCTAGGCATGGCCTAACCAGTGGTCCTAAAAGGGGCCATTTGCACGCTGTTCAAAAACAGGTGTAAAAGTGTGTCTTGATTTTGAATGTTCTACCAGGTCCCAAAAAACCTTCATATTTCAAAGAAGAACTGGATGTTCAGAAGCGCTATAGGGAGTTAGAGAATGAAGAAGAGAACACAGCTTCTTAGAGAAGAGAAGGTCAAGAGGAGATTTGATAGAGGAAACTAGACAGAGCAGATAGAGAGAAACTGTTCCCATTGGCAGAAGAGTTGAGAACCAGAGGACACAGATTTAAAGTGGTTAACAAATAGGGAAAGCTTTTTACTCAGTGAGTGGTTAGGATCTGGAATTCCCTGCCTGAATGAGTGGTGGAGGTAGATTCAATCGTGATTTTCAAAAGGGAATTTCATAAGCACCCGAAGGGGAAAAAAACTGCAGGGCTATGGGGAAAGTATGGCAGAGTTGGACTAGCTAAATTGCTCTTGCAGAGAGCTGGTACAGGCTCAATGGGCCAAATAGCTTCCTTCTATGCTGTAACCATTCTGTGATTCTATTCTGTGAAGGAGGTATCACCATACCTGTTTGAGGAAATATCTGAAGCCACCCCATCTACCAAGCAAATATTTTATTCCTTTCCCACTGCTGACCATTCCTCCTCTGCTAAGAAAAGTATCACCCTCTCCAACTAACGCAAGAATCAGACATCTGCCATGAAGGCACAAATCACGATCCCCTGCTATTCCAACCCACCCCTGGCAACTCCCCAACTTCTGAGACAAAAATCTGATGCTGCTACCCCCATAGTCCCATGCTGAGGTAAAACTCTCAATGGGTTAACGCCATCCCCTTCCCACCACCACCCCCACCCACAATCTCCATAGATGACACTGAAATCACAGATCCCACCACTGACACAAGTAATCACACTCTCGCAGATAAAATTCGATCACTGGCGTATGTTTGTTTCAAGCTCCTTTCTTCCTCTTTCCTGAACTTCACTCCTTCTCTCTCATATTCTCTCTCTGTTTCCCTATCTCTTACAATGGCCTGAAGCTCCTCACTGGACTCCATCAACATCTTAAACTTCAGCGCACCCTTACCCAATATTTCACTGCCCAGCCTGCCTAGCTAAGGCCTAATAACCTGAAACAAAACACTGCATTGCAAGTCCCCAGAAGCACCACACAGCACAACCTACTTCAAAGAACACAGTGAAGCCAATATAACATAACCAAGCAACCTGACTACAACTCCCAGAAAATACTGCATGGCCTCAAGTCCCACCCTCCTTTTCAACTCTCAGAATCCCTAAGCCACACATTTTGCTACTTGCTTGATCATGACCTGACTGCCACCCATTGACAACCCCACTTTCTTGATTTACAGGCCCCACTCGATCACTCTCACTAATGCCATTTTCCCTCCCAATTTGAATCCTTTACCTCCAGATTCCCTGCTATCCTTTAAGGCACTATCTTTGCCTTAGACCAGGCTGAGCTGGGTTGCAGTCCCAGCAGTGGTCACCACTCCCAGTGGCACTGCTGGGACTAAGAGCTGCCAGCCCGCTGATTGGCCTCCACGGGTATTTTACCCATGGCAAGCGGGTGGGCTGGGGACGTGAAAGGCCGCCCGGTGATAGCTGCTGGCCTTTCCGCGCCCCGGTGGGGGGACATGGCAGTGGGGCACAAGGTGCCCGATCGAGGGCCGCCCCCACCTCCCAACCCATCCACAGGACCCAAAACACCCCACTCCCCCCAAACGACCAGTCCAGCCTCACCAGGGAAGGACTGATCCCCCTGGTGAGGCATGCCCCTACTTACCTTCCCTCCTCGATCCATGGCGTTGGCTGGGCTGCAGTCCCAGCAGTGGCCACCGCTGCCAGCCTGCTGATTGGCCAGCAGCTCACAAAGGCGGGACCTCCTCCCTCAAGTGGGTGGAAGTCCCGCCTCGGGACAATTAAAGCCTGGGACCCGTAAAATATGGGACAGATCCCCAGGCTAGGCGGAAGCGGGTTCACCACCGACTTTCACGTCAGAGTCCAGCTCCCATCCATCCACTGTAAAATTCCGGCCATAGAATCATAAGAACGTTTAAGGCACAGAAAGCGGCAACTTAGCCCATCGTGTTCATGCCAGAAATATAAAACCTATTCCATTTGTAGTTAGACATTTCTAAAGGTAGCACAAACCAGATCCCCAGTTCAAATTGGCTGTCTTGAACTATTGATTTAACATTTTCATTGAAAGCATTTTTTTTATAATTAAGCCCTCCCCTGCATCCTCCTCTGTATGACTGCTTCTGTTATTTCTATTTTTAGCTGGTGAATGAACAACAGGAGAGTCGACCCCTCCTGAGCCCCTCGATTGATGATTTTCTACTTGAAGCAAAAGCCGACAGAGTTTCACGTACACCAACATCAAACACAGCAGGTGACCATTAACCTGAGTATATCCAAAAAAAGAGACTTATCTTAATAATTATTTTAAAATATTCTCCCAGTAACAATCCGGTGATTTATTTGGGATTAATATGCAACAGAATTAGTTGCTATTTATGGAAATTGGAATCAAATTTTATGAAAATTAGGAAGTATCTGTAGTATTATATAACAACTTATTGTGATTTTTATATCATTAATGCTCAATTATTGAAAGTTTGTGTCTTTAATTAGAATGCAATTTGACAGCAGAATAGAATATTTTAAAAATAAAATTATTTAGAAATTGCTAACAGAAACAGGCCATTCAGCCTAATCACCGTCTTGGTATTTATCCTCCACAGGTAAAGCAATCACAATCTCATGTGCCCACTCTGTTCCAATATCCTTTTATTCCTCATTTCTTTCAGTCACTGATCTGACCTATTCTTAACTGTTGGTGCGGTCTCTGCTTCAGTTGTTAATTCTGTTAGTGCATTTCACAGCTTCACCTCCCTCTATGTAAAAACAAAATGTCTCTTACTCTCTGTCCTAAATCTCTCATAATTAATGTTATATTGGTGTCCCTATGAGGTACAATTTCAGCCTTACAACCCACTGTGTGTAAAAAAAGGTTTCTCTGCTGCTTTCTGCCCTTGCATTAAATCTTATATCTCTACCTTCATTCTAAAGCCTTCAATCACTGAAAACAGTCTGGGGGTGAAATTCAACTAGGGCGGGGGCGCAAAACAGGAGTAGTGGATCAGCTGCCCGTTATACGACATGCCCAATTTTTCTTTCCATTTGCTCTGAAAATATAAAGCACATAAACAATATACTCGAAAGCCATTTTTGTGCATTTTACAACTATGTAATAATACATAATGTAAAGATACACACACTTTCTTACATGTGGTCCATATAAACCTTCTGAGCTATGTATTTAAACTGAGATATATTTAATCATGCTGAGCTGTTACAAAAAGGATACAGTTGCATAAACCATGCATGAGTGTCAGAAAGTATGAGAAGTGACATTAATAGGCCATCTACTTTAAACATGAATATCAACATCGGGTTTCTTTCATGAATAATTAAGGTGTTAGCTTCCAGCAGACTTTCTCCATTGGTTTGTTGTTTGCTGTGCAGTTTCCTTTAAGTTTTATGTGAAGCAGTACAGTACAGGTCATTTATTCACTCCATGAACAAAAGTATTGAAGGTTGTATCATCTGGTCTCATTAATGCTTCAATTTCATCAGTAAATTGCTTATTCACTTACATATGCTATAGGCTAGAATGCCTGCCAAAAACACATGAAATGTTGGCTCAGTAACCTCTGCTTTAGTGTTTTCTTTAGATTCGTTCATGGGATGTGAGCATCGCTGGCTAAGCCAGCATTTATTGCCCATCCCTAATTGCCCTTGAGAAGGTGGTGGTGAGCTGCCTTCTCGAACCCCTGCAGTCCTTGGGGTGTAGATACACTAACAGTGCTGTTGGGAAGAGAGTTCCAGGATTTTGCTCCAGCAACAGTGAAGGAACGACGGTATAGTTCCAAATCAGGATGGTGTGTGGCTTGGAGGGGAACTTGCAGGTGACGGTGTTCCCAAGCATGAGCTGCCCTTGTCGTTCTAGTTGGTAGAGGTTGCAGTTTTGGAAGGTGCTGTCGAAGGAGTCTTGGTGAGTTGCTGCAGTGCATCTTGTAGATGGTACACACTGTTGCCACTGTGCGTTGATAGTGAAGGGAGTGAATGTTGCAGTTGGTAGTTGGGGTGCCAATCAAGTGGGCTGCTTTGTCCTGGATGGTGTTGAGCTCCTTGAGTGTTGTTGGAACTGCACCCATCCAGGCAAGTGTAGAGTATTCCATCACACTAGTGCCTTGTAGATGTTGGACAGGCATTAGGGAGACAGGAGGTGATTTACTCGCTGCAGAATTCCAAGTCTCTGACCTGCTCTAGTAGCCACAGTATTTATGTGGCTGGTCCAGTTCAGTTTCTGTTCAATGGTAAGCCCCATGATGTTGATAGTGGGGGATTCAGCGATAGTAATGCCATTGAACATCAAAGGGGGATGGTTAGATTCTCTCTTGTTTGAGATGGTTGTGTGGCATGAATATTACTTGCCACTTATCAGCCCAAGCCTGAATGTTGTCCAGGTCTTGCTGCATATGGACACGGGCTGCTTCAGTATCTGAGGAGTTGCAAATGGTACTGAACATTGTGCAATCATCAGCGAACAGCCCCACTTCTGACCTTATGATAGAGGGAAGGTCATTGATGAAACAGCTGAAGATGGTTGGGCCTAGGACACTACCCTGAGGAACTCCTGCAGTGATGCCCTGGAACTGAGATGATTGACCTCCAACAACCACGACCATATTCTTTTGTGCTAGGTATGACTTCAATCAGTGGAGAGTTTTCCCCTGATTCCCATTGACTCCAGTTTTGATAGGGCTCCTAGATGCCGTAACCAGACAAATGCTGCCTTGATGTCAAGGGCAGTCACTCTCACTTCACCTCTGCAGTTCAGCTCTTTTGTCCATGTTTGGACCAAGGCTGTAATGAGGTCAGGAGCTGAGTGACCCCAAACTGGGCGTCAGTGAGCAGGTTATTGCTGAGAAAATGCCGCTTGATAGCGCTGTCGACGACCCCTTCCAACACTTGATGATTGAGAGGAGACTGATCGGGCGGTAATTGGCTGGTTTGGATTTGTCCTGATTTTTGTGGACAGGCCATACCTGGGCTATTTTGCACATTGCCGGGTAGATGCCAGTTTTGTAGCTGTACTGGAACAGCTTTGTTAGGGGTGCGGCTAGTTCTAGAGCACAAGTCTTCAGTACTATTGCCGAAATGTCATCAGGGCCCATAGCAGTATCCAGTGCCTTCAGCCCTTTCTTGATATCACGTGCAGCGAATCGGATTGGCTGAAGACTGGCATCTGTGATGCTGGGGACCTCAGGAGGAAGCCGAGAGGGATCATCCAATCGGCACTTCTGACTGAAGATGAATGTAACTGCTTCAGCCTTGTCTTTTGCACTAATGTGCTAGTTTCCCTCATCGTTGAGGATGGGGATATTTGTGGAGCCTCCTCCTCCTGTTAGTTGTTTAATTGTTCACCACCATTCATGACTAGATGTGGCAGGACTGCAGAGCTTAGATCTGATCTGTTGGTTGTGAGATCACTTAGCCCTGTCTATCTGAGAAAAAAAAAGAACACCTCTGTTTTACGTAATCATTAAGTAGTTGCAAAAGTCCTTTTAAGTGCCAGTTAGAAATGTGCACTTAACCAGTATAGGTGTCTGGCTGATATAGCAGCGTATGAATGTTTACATGCACATATGGTGAGAAACTGGATCCTATATATGTCTGTTCATGTGTTTCATATGTATTATATATTGTGCATATTTTTAAAACATACATGCACATTATTATTTTATGGCACTGAGCATGTGGAGTTAGAGGATCTGCTGTTTTAAAACATTTCGAGGGTTACCATCAAAGCTTGACAGGGAATCTGTTACAGAAAGTAAATGTGGCAATAAATGCAAAACTTTTAATATATTACTAGCCATCTCCCATTAGGAGGCAAGACCCAGTGTAGTCTTCAAACAAAGCAGGGTTGGAGGGACTGCCTTAATTGGACCAGGACACACAGAGGCCATGTGTTCCCCATTTTAAAGTCAAATAGTCTATCCTTACTTTCATTAATATTCTGATTTTATATGATGATGGCAGCAATTTGGGAAGCAGGGAAGTAGCACAGGAGGTTTTCTACAGTGCACGTTAAGAAGCAGGGAGATTATCCAACAAGTTTACATAGGCAGTTCCTAATATAAATGTGGAAATAGAAATTTATAATAGAAGAAAAGTTGACACAAAATTGTAACAATAACATGACATCAGGAAGTAAAGTTTTGTACACAGGTGATGCACACAATCCTAAGTTTTTAATAAATGATAGTCATACACATGGTATAAACAGATGTGCAAAACAGTGCTCTGAGTAGGTTTCAAATGAAGAAACACCCCATTTTCTTTTTAAGAAAATGAGACAGAGTGGTGCTGGCTTTTTGGCAATCAGAGTGGGAGTAGAAGTAAGGGAAGCTAAAGAAATTGTTAAAAGAGGAACAATATGGGAGTGAACCTGGCCAACCAGAGAGACTTGTCAGGACAGGAGTGGCATCACAGCAATCAAAGAGAGTCTTTAGGACAAGAGGGAGCAGGAGATGCCTGAGACAAAGCTGGATCTGGCAAGTCTTTGAGGTAAACCAAACTAGTACTTTATGAAGCTGTTGCATTTAACTGGATCCATTTACTTTTGAATTTAACATGGTCTATATTCATATAAATAGTGTAAGCACCCACTCTTAAACCAATTTTCAAAACCAGTATGGTTAGCCTTACCATGCCCTATCACTTAGGCTTATTAACCTCTCAGGTCGGCGATGACTAGTTCTGATCAATTTGCATTAAACAATTTGAAATAATTTACTACTTTGGGACAGTGGGCTAAATAAGTGAGAATTTGTGAATGAATGGTGAGCTAATGGGAAAATAATCCAGATTGTTTTAAAAAGTGTGTGTTTAACTGATATGTGCACTTAAATGGGTTTTGCTGTATTACCATAAGCTGAATGGCCCCAAAAACCTTATATGACCATTTATTGAACAATTCATTGCACATTTATGAAATACAGACATCTGTTGGCATTCTAGGTTGCCAAGAAGTTGCCTGAGTGTGTTTTAGGTTTTTGGATGGTGGGACATGTTACGTGATGTGTTCACATTGTTGGGCACCACCACAAAATCTCTTCCACCCCTTCCACCATATCAGAAATTATAACACGAAACTTGTATTGGTCATAAGGCCCTTAGATATTGAACCAATCATATGTGATCCATTGCATCCAAAAGCGAAACTTTTTTTTTGAGGAACATTCAATTACAACCAACCACCTTCCACAAAATGTCATAAAAAAAAGCATGTCAGCTTTAGGAGTTTATGCTGAATGCTACTGTGAAGCAGTTCATGAGTCCAAAGGTGATTAGTTAAACTATGTGACTGACAAGAACACAAAGTGGGTAGTTTTAACTTAACCTATCTGACAGGTAACTGATAGGATCAGACCCACTGCCTGGTTTACACTCAGCCTGATTTTACTTCAATGGAAAGTAGAATCAGGCGGGTGTAAAAGGGAGACCAATTCAATCTCATCAGTTTCTCGTCAGTTAGGTTAGGATAAAATTAACCACTTCTAACAGTTTAAATCTATCAAAGGGCATCAAATATTTACCAGCCTAACCTGAATATTTTGATTGTAAAATTAGGCTTCGTAGGGGGCGATGCTACGGAAGCCAGAGGGCCTCAAAATGGCGGGCGCAGCACTTCTGATATGGCCCTTGCAGCACCCCATGCTTGGAAGGACCCAAGCATTGGTGTGCTGTGCATGCACCGGAAGCATACAGAGTGGGCAGTGATGTCAAACAGCCTCTCAAGTTGATTTGACACAGGTTCTGCAAACCTGGACTGCGTAGGTCCTGTTAACGCCCTCTCCTAATCACTCACAGCCCGACATGCATTCAGCTGCACGAGGGCACCTCCCCCCCACCACATACCCCCCCCCCCCCCACCCTCCCCCCAGTCATCCAACTTTCAGGTGAGGTGCTTTTGACTTATTTCTGCTCTTGCAAGGTTTGTGGAAGTACTGTGGTGTGTTCTTGAAGGAGTTTTGGTGGCTTCCTGGTTTTGGAAAGGATTGTTGCTGCATTCTGATAGGGAGGTCAGAGGGGATTTGTGACCTGTCCACAGAAGGGCTGCTACAGTTAGAAAGGCTGTAGTTAGAATCTCTCTTGGTCTGCAATATGACAGGGAATTCAAGCTGAGGCTATAGAGTGGGAAATGTGTGCAGAGTGAGTAGGAGGAAGAGAGCTCTCCACAGAAGGTTCTACCCACCAAGGGTCTTGAGGAAGCACTTTTCCTATCTTCACCTCAGCCAGGAGCAATGCCTGAGGCGACTGCAATTCACCAAGAAGGTGGTCACTGAACTGTGCCACCACCTTAGCGCCTGCAGCCTCGCAGCAGGGCAAGGAAGGTGCTGCCAGTGGCTGTCAAGGTCACCATCGCTCTCAACTTCTACACAGCCGGATCCTTCCAGGTGGGAGCCTTCTATCCTGGCAGCAGCCACAATGCTTTCATCCTGAGGCAGCCTGCCGTTCCTGTCATCTTCATGCCACCATGAAGAACCAGAGGCTGCTTGCTTGGAGACACAGGATACCCACTACACACATGGCTCATGATTCCCCTCCACTGCCCGAACACACAAGGACAACGTGCTTATGATGAGAGCCGCTTTGCCACCAAGAACATCATAGAGCACACCATCGGTGTTTTCAAGCAAAGGTTCCACTAGGGGGAGCCATACAATACTCACCAAAACAGGTCTCCAAATTCATGGTGGTCTGCTGTGTCCGCCACAATTTCACTATTATGAGGGCACAGCCCTTGCCACCAGGCTTGTGTAGGCCACCTTGGGAGGAGGAAGAGGAGGCACCCGGGATCCTTTTGCTCTGGAAAAGCTGCCCATGAGCGCCGACTGAAACTCCAGTTCCCTTAGGATGTCATTCCATCACCATCATTGTTCAACACTTTGCCACATCACCATATATCTGCTACGTCCCATCATAGTAGCATCCTCTTGGCCAAAATCCTGCATTAAAGACCAATGACAAAAAACCTTTCCATAACAGTTTATCGAATAACACATCCAATAGTATATACAAAACTGAGTTAGTCAGCCTTACTGTCTGTCTTGCCGGTGCTCTTGCTTATTCTAGTGCTCCTACACAATGCTACCCCAGTGACTGAAGCACAACTTTCACTGAGGGAGACTGCAGATAGCCTTTCAGAATGTCCTTGAGCAGCTTTGGGTCTTGAGAGCTCAGTTTTGGACTGCACCCCCTCAGCGTGGGTGGCAACAGTCTGGGCTGGCTGGCTCAGAGGCGATAGTGGAATGGCTGTGGTGGGAGCAGAAATGCTGTCATCCTGAGAGAGGGCAGCAGGTTCGTGCTGCACAGAGCCCAGGCACTTCCTGGAGATGGCACCTCAGCAATCTTCGTCATCATTTGGAGGATAGATTGCTGGGCTGCTGTGTGAGCCTACATGCCTCTTTGAGCACTGAGATCCACAGCCATGATGGCAGCAGTCTGAGTCTGCATGGTAGCAAGCAAGGATCTCATGTCCTCCATCTGAACTTCCATTGAAGTGCTGAGACGTAGGGTGGCTTCCACCTGTACTGCAATGGACGTTGAGACCTCAGCCATCAGACACTACATCATGGAGGCCAGTTTGAAATGTTGTCATGGAGTTGATCACCGCTTCCACGCTGGAAAGGATGGACTCTAAGCTCTTCAGGAAGCGCTGTGCCAAGTTGGAGCCAAACTCCTCCATGCTCCTTGACAGTGACAACAAGCTGTCTGGCAGGTATGCCAATGCACCAAGCATCTCAGTCTGCATTCTCAACAGCATTCTCCTGCATGCTGCTCCTTTGTAGTCCTCCTGGGTCCCTTGTAGCAGAACTCATTTGTGAACCACCCCCCCCCCACCCCGACACCCCACCCGGGGAGCTGACAAATGAGCTGTCCTATGCCCCAGCCTGGCTGCAATGCATTCATACCCGCTGACTCAACACATACAGATCTCAATTCTATACTACCCTGTAAGGTTCATGCACTGCCAGTATCTGAGCTGAAGGGCTGTGAGTGTCAGATGAAGTGATGTTGCTTCTTCCTCGGAGGTGTGGTGCAGCTCTCGCCCTTTCTCGTGAGGTTTCAGTGACTGACCAGGTGGCAATTCATGGGTATCTGAAAGCAGAAATACGGAAGGGGCGGTTCGGGGTGAGGAAAGGACAGGTGGAATGGAAATCAAGAAGTCCATGGTGACACGATCTGTAGCTTGTACTTCATGCTAGATGGCAGGATGAGGGTGAGGTGGGATTTGAGAAGCGCCATAAGGCAGGAAAATACCATCATCTTGAATGTTCCTGGCGGCACCGGATACAACAGCTTCTGTCACCGTTGACTCCTTAATGCTGAGCAGTCTCCTCCAAATGGTAATGCAGATGCACCTGTCTGCCTCTAGTTCTGCCTTGCTCCTTCCAGTTATGTGCCACCTTGTCCTGCAGGAGAGAGGGAAGAATGTCAGTGAGTGTGTTGCAATGTGTTTGAGTGATATGCCTGCCATAGCTGAATAGTTGGAGGTATGTGAAGGCTGCGAGAGGTGGTGTGAGACTGGCATTATTGCTGGGTGTGTGAGGATGAGGTGGAGTATCTGGATGTTAGGCCTGAGCCCTGATTGCTGATGGGTGAGTGATGAAGGTGTGGTGCATTGAGCAGTGTGAAAGGTTGGTGGCATGATGGGAAGGAAATGTCATGTGAAAATGCACTCACTGACCTTGACCACCCGCATAAGTTCATTGAACGTCTCCCGGCACTGTTTTCGGGTCCTCGGGGCCAGAGTGCAGGAATTGACCTCCCTGGCCAAGTGCTTCCATTCCCTTTTGAGGGTGTCCTGGCCCCCTGCGGAAACATAGCCTCTCTCCTGCTGTCGACTTCTTGGACTAAGGCCTCCGACACCACATCTGAGAACCCAGGAGTGCTTTCTTTTGCCCTGTTGCTCCTTTTGATCTCCTTCTCCTTACAGCCACGTGCACTGCAAGCAGTCAGCAGTAGCTTCTGTGTAATGAGTGTAACACCCTTTTAAGAAGGCAGCTAGAACATGTTATAAAAGCAAAATACTGCGGATGCTGGAAATCTGAAATAAAAACAGAACGTGCTGAAGAAGGGTCACTGACCTTTTATTTAGAGATACAGCACTAAAACAGGCCCTTCGGCCCACTGAGTCTGTGCCGACCAACAACCACCCATTTATATTAATCCTACATTAACGAGTCGAAGAGACTTAGCAGTTGGCAGGAAAAAAGACAGAAGCGCAAGGGGAGAGCCAACTGTGTAACAGCCCCAACAAACAATTTTTTCTGCAGCACCTGTGGAAGAGACTGTCACTCTAGAATTGGCCTTTATAGCCACTCCAGGCGCTGCTCCACAAACCACTGACCACCTCCAGGCGCTTACTCATTGTCTCTCGAGACAAGGAGGCCAAAGAGAAGAGAGACATTAACCCCATATTCTCGACCACATTCCCACCATTCTCCTACCACCTACCTACACTAGGGGCAATTTACAATGGCCAATTTACCTATCAACCTGCAAGTCTTTGGCTGTGGGAGGAAACAGTAGCACCCGGCGGAAACCCACGCAGACACAGGGAGAACTTGCAAACTCTGCACAGGCAGTACCCAGAACGGAACCCAGGTCGCTGGAGCTTTGAGGCTGCAGTGCTAACCACTGCGCCACTGTGCCGACCTGAAATGTTAACTCTGCTTCTCTCTCCACAGATGCTGCAAGACCTGCTGAGTTTTTCCAGCACTTTCTGTTTTTATTTCAGCTGGAATATGTGCTAGCCACATGCCATGATGGATGCTGCTCGGCACTCTGATGAGCATTTGCCAGTCAGTACCACGTGTCACGTCTCAGCTGAACATTACATTCATTCAAACAAGGAGGCAGCCCTGAAGTTTGTAGGCTGCATGCCTCATTGGGACCAGGTGCAGGCGAATCATAAATCACAAGCATTGTGCCCAAAAACAGGAGCAATCCAGTTTTTAGCCCTTTGCCTCAAAAAAACAGACAGGACTGGGGGAAAAGGTAAAGAATCAGTCGATAACATGTTACTGGGGATATTTCGATAACCACTATAATTGTATTCTAGATTTGCAATGAATACAAGTTGCAATTGAGGTAAGAACAGTGGATGGAAGTTTACTGGGAGTGAGCTGGGAGGCAGGGGGTGGGGGGTGTGTGTTAAATCGTGTGGGAGGTAGGGGATGCCTTGTCCATCTCCTACCCGCCCCCTCTGCTATTTTACCAGTGGCAGGGAGGTGGCAAACAGTCCACCCTTCCCAGGCCAATTAAGGCTCTTAATTGCCACTTAAGGATCTCCTCCCCCTGCTGGTATTTTACCAGCGGAGGACGGGCAGTTCAGCACCTGAGGAGTCCACCCGGTAATACCTGGCGGCTTCCTTGCGGGCTGGGGGGGATGCCCTCCTGATCAGGCACCTTGTGCCCCACGGAGGGCCCCCCCCCAGCAGCATGGGCCACCTCTGCTAAAACTACCCTCCCGCCCTGCTCTCCGACCCACCACCCCCCTCACCGAGGCCTAGCCAGTTGTTCCCGGTAAGGCCAGATCCCCACTTACCTGCTCCGAGGCCAGCATCCATCATGGCTCCTCTCGCTGGGTGCAGTCCCTCTGGAGGCGGGACTTCCTGCCTCAGGGAGGATGGACGTCCTGACCGAGTGATCAATTGTCGGCCTGGGCCACACAAAATAGCAGCCACCGCCTTAATGTTAAATTCTGGCCAGTGTCGTTGTAGTTAAGACTATATTGCATGATAAAAGCAGAGATTAGTAAGCATGAAATTATATTTTATGCATTCATTCCTGTAACCAATCAGAAGAACAACTTAAAGTAAGACATTTATTTTTTTTAAGATGCATTTTGTTTTCTTATGAGGAGCAATTCTATGATCTGGGAAGTAATTGCAGGAAGCATAGGTTAAGGAATTAAAATTGCAAAGTTGTTGCCTTTTCTCTGTCCCACAACCCTTCTGAGCACAGCTTCCCCACTGGGTGAGTGGTACCATAGAATTACCACTATAATATATTATTGAATCTAATTATGTGTGACCTGCTTATATGCAGAATTTTAAAATAACAGTAATTTATCCTAATTTTTGTATAAGAATCCCTGATAATTGGTACTGTTCCTACTTCGTGCTGCTGTCACAGAGCCTCATCCACAAGCAATTCATATCAGAAAGTCAGATGCAACTGTATACAATTTTCTAGATATTTCAAATAATGGGTGTAAAATTGTGCACAAAATGTGCCTGAAATTATAATATGCCTTGCTGATGGGTAAAGATCCCTACTGGCAGTGCAAAGTCATAAAATTACTCCAAGAAAGTAATCTTTCAGAAAAATTGACTCTAATGCTGTCATCAAAATGTTTCCACAAGAAAACCAATGTAAATCAAGTTTACTAAGGTTACCTTACTGTCCATTTATTTCTAATGACACCATTTAATATTACAGTTCTGTCACCAGCTTTGGATCTCTTGGACCTTACAGAGCCAGCTATGACAAGCAGTAGTAAGACAAAGAAATCTGATGTTGCCTCAAGAAATGAAGCAGCTAAACCTGCCTCCTTTAGACAAGAGCAAGATGACACCGATCTAATCAAAGTTGAAATTGGGCAAAATATTCAGAACGACAAAGCCCCACATAGACCATCCCTGGATGCTGGTATGAACTGAATGAATCCTGAATTATTTGATTTTATTCTGCAGACATTAGCATTATTTTCAGTTTTCCTGCCATTCAGCCCATATAGTGAAATTTTAACAAAATTTGCATTTTAAACAAAGTGAGTAAGCATTAGTAAAAAAAACTTGTCAACCTACAAGGGCACCAAAGTTTTAGTTTCAAATATAGCCCACCTGAAATGTTAACTTCTCTGTTCTCTACAGATGCTGACTGACCTGTTGAGTGTTCCAACATTTTCTGATTTTGTTTCAGATTTCCATTTGCAGGTTTTTAGGCCAGAATTTTTTGTTGGGCAGAGGCCCCATCCATCAGCCGAAAAGTTGGTGGCGAGCCCGTCTCCGCCAATCCTGGGGAGCCAGACTGGGATTTTTCGCTCTTCAGGCCTTTACTTGGTCTTGGGTGAGACATCCACCTCCTTGAGGCAGGACGTCCTGCCTAATGGAACTGCTGGCCAATCAGCGGGCCGGCAGCTCATAGTCCCAGCGGCGCCACCAGGAGCGATGGCCTCTGCTGGGACTACACCTAGCCATCGGAAGAAGATGAAGGATGACCCCAGAAAAAATGGTAAGTTTTTAGGGCCTCACCAGGGACAATAAGTCGGGCCCCGGCAAGGCAAGGGTGTTCGGTTAGGCGGGCAGGGGGAGTGTTGTGTATTGGGGGTGGTTAGGGCTTTGGGGGCAGCCCTCCGTGGAGCACAGTTTGCCCGAGCAGGAGGGTACCCCACCCCGCCGCCCACAAGAAGGCTGCCTGGTTTCATCAGGCGGGCCTTTTGAGGCCTCAGCTGCCCACCAGCCAAGAGTAAAATACCCGTGTTGGTGGGCGGAGGCCCTTAAGTGCCAGTTAATTGGCTACGTAAAGGCCTTGATTGGCCTGGGACGGACGGGTGGTTTCCCCCCACCGCCGCCCACGTAAATTAGCAATGGGTACCGGAGGAGGTCGGGAATGCCCCCTCAACTCCCACTCAATTTTAGGCCCCCCACCCCCGCTCCCGCCACCAGCCTCTCGATTGTGGAGCGTAAAATTCCGGCTTTAGTTTTTGGTATTTTTTAAACCAAGTTTTAATCAATAAATTTAATATTCAAATATAAAGAAAAATATCAAATCATTTTTGTCCATAAAATAAATAGTATTGAGTTTTTTTTTGCATTCATGAGGATATTCATAAGCAGCTTTTATTTTATGATTAATATACCATCACATTTCTGAAATTAACTTAGTAATACAGAAGACAATGTTCTGTATTTCATGCATTCTTGTTTAAATATCCTGACAAAATTACAGCTTTACAATACAAATGATTAATTATATTTAACTCAGGAATTTATTTTTACTGGAACAAATAAATAGTGGAATGAATAAGTGAAATTAGAGTAGAGTAAAAAAGCAAAATACCGGAAATCTGAAATAAAAACAGAAAATGCTGGAAATACGCAACAGGGCAGGCAGCATCTGTGGAAAGAGAAATAGTGTTAATGGTTCAGTTCGATGACGTTTCATCAGAACTGCCAGTTATGATGTAAGCCCATTGACCTGAAATGTTAACTCTGTTTTTCTCTCTACAGATGCTGCCTGACCTGTTGTGTATTTCCAGCATTTTCTGTTTTATTACTAAAATTAGAGTAACTAATTCAAACCATACATACACTGCTGTGTATTTCCTATACATGTAATCATTGCATATTTTATGAGAAGCAATATATTATTGGACAGCAATGAGTAATTGACATCTACAACATTCTGTATAAAATTTATTAGATATTTACAATTTTCTTGCAAAAACTGAATGTGGATTTTTAGACTGCTCCTATCATCATTTCAAACTATATTTTATTATCCCTCGTTATCATTTTGCTTTTCCTAGAAATTCAGTTTCCCCATTTGTGTATGTTCAAAGTTGATATTTGTTCATCCTCATTGAAATTTCTAATGCATTTCTGACCCCAACATTGGTGTCAGCACGGAAAAGAAAGCTCCATGTATGCAATGTATAATGCTTTCAGCTACTTTAAAATATCTGTCTGCCATTCCCCTTCATGATGAATCCTTTTCAATTTGGCAAGATTGATATGGACACCCCTACACCTTACACTACCATGGGAAGTGGGTTCTGTGCAGTGGCGCTGATGGATTGTTAATATTTCCTCATTCCATCGATGTTATTAATTTCACCAACCACAAAATCAATATTTCATGCTATTTTATTATGGAAAATGTGGAAAAGGTCTCAGTAACCTCACATTGAAATGAAATATGTGAGCCACCTCCTGTAAAGCAGATCTGTGGCCACCATCAGTCTGAATTAGATGGGAATTCAAGTCAACATAAAATAGAATAAAAAGAAAGCCAGAGAAATTAGCATTATCTCAAATATCAATGGAAAACCCATTACACATTGTTAGATGTGTGTAAAACCAACCTAGACCAGGTTTAAAATATGCATGTTATGTTGGAATATGAAACATAAGTTGAGTGGAAGGTATTAAATATAAATTATTATTCTCTATTTTCTCAGCTTATTTGAAGACCAGCATTCCAGCAACAGAGTTATACTTATGACCCCTAGTGGAATACCAGTACCCAAATTTGCATAAATGGATTTATTTATAGAGAACAAGCTTTGAGCCTGATTTCAAGAAAAATGGAAGTTCTAGGATAGATAAGCAGGTCATCCATTGATGCAATGGGAAATCATATGAAGATATCAAATGTGTCATTGTATCAGTGAGTGATGTATTATGTGGCATACAATCTAGTAATTGGATAGGTTTTTTTTATTTGTTCGTGAGATGTGGGTGTTGCTCGCTAGGCCAGCATTTATTGCCCATCCCTAATTGCTCTTGAGAAGGTGGTGGTGAGCTGCCTTCTTGAACCGCTGAAGTCCTTGGGGTGCAGGTATACCAACAGTGCTGTGAGGAAGGGAGTTCCTGGATTTTGATCCAGTGATAGTGAAAGAATGGCGATATAGTTCCAAGTCAGGATGGTGTGTGGCTTGGAGGGAAACTTGCAGGTGGTGATGTTCCCATACATCTGCTGTCCTTGTCCTTCTAGGTGGTAGAGGTCACGGGATTGGAAGGTGCTGTGGAAGGAGCCTTGGTGAGTTGCTGCAGTGCATCTTGTAGATGGTACACACTGCTGCCACTGTGCGTCGGTGGTGGAGGGAGTGAACGTTGAAGGTGGTGGATGGGATGCTAATCAAGCGGGCTGCTTTGTCTTGGATGGTGTCGAGCTTCTTGAGGCTGTAATGAGGTCAGGAGCTGACTGGCCTTGGTGGAAACCAAACTGAGCATCAGTAAGCAGGTTATTGCTGAGCAAGTGCCGCTTGATAGCACTGTCGACCACCCCTTTGCTGATGTTCGGGAGTAGACTGATAGGGTGGAAATTGGCTGGGTCGGATTTGTCCTGCTTTTTTGTACAGGACAGACCTGGGCAATTTTCCATATTGCTGGGTAGATGCCAGTGTTGTAGCTATACTGGAACAGGTTGGCTAGGGGTGCGACTAGTTCTGGAGCACAAGTCTTCAGTACTATTGCCGAAATATCATCAGGGCCCATAGCCTTTGCAGTATCCAGTGTCTTCAGCCGTTGGAGTGAATTGGATTGGCTGAAGATTGTCATCTGTGATGCTGGAGACTTCAGGAGGAGGCCAAGAGGGATCATCCACTTGGCAATTCCGGCTGAAGATGAATGCAAATGCTTCAGCCTTCTCTTTTGCACTGATGTGCTGGGCTCCCCCATCTTTGAGAATTGGGATGTTTCTGGAGCCTCTTCCTCCTGTCAATTGTTTAATTGTCCACCACCATTCACGACTGGATGTAGCAGGACTGCAGAACTTACATTTGATTCATTGGTTGTGGGATCACTTAGCGCTGTCTATTGCATGCTGCTTCTACTGTTTGGAATGCAAGTGGTCCTGTGTTGTAGCTTCAGCAGGCTGACACCTCATTTTTAGGTATGCCAGGTGCTGCTCCTGGCATGCCCTCCTGCACTCTTCATTGAACAACATTGACACTGCAGCCTGAGATATTTAATCAGTATATTTCATTTTTCATCTCGCTGAAAGTTAAAAGCCAAAAGATTAACCTTATGAACAAAGAGCTATTTCTGTTGTGGTTTTACTTTGAGGTTAGCTCCTTTTTGAGTCATTCAAGTTTTATATGGGGCTGAATTTTCAGGCTTCCGATCGAAAGGAAACAAGGATATATCAACCTGAAATTGAATTTTAGAACTTAACGTCCTGTTGCCACAGTCATGGTGGTTACCCCCCGTTTTGCTTGGGTCCTCAGAGTAGGCGGGCTGAGTGCCCAGCTGATTAAAATGATCTCTATGACATCAAAACCCCAATCCCATTTCTGGCTGAACTGAGTGTAGAATGTACCATGCCAAAATTAAGCCTTGGGCCTCACTAACATTTATGTGCTAGCTGCTGGAGCCCATCACACCACCACGGGTATCTCACATATTGCATATAGTGAGACACTTGCCTCACTGGCAGGGGACAATGGGGAGGGGATGGGGTGGTTGGTCCCACTGTGTAGTCAGGAAAGGAGGCAAGGGCCGCTGAAGAATTCTGAGTCGGACTGGCTCCTGCTCAGCACATCATACAAAAATATGATAGAGAGCCCCTTCAACAGCCTTAAGGCCCCTAATTAGCATATATATGGCCACTCGGAATGCCTGGAAAGTCACTATACAGCTCTGATTAGGCATAGGGTGTGATGTCCTAAAATTGATCTTTTTCACCCCTGTTTTCTATCTGGAAAACAGGTGTAATAGGACCTGTTTCTACCCCATTACTAATCAATTTGAGTTTGTTTAGACTTTTTAGATAGTTCCATTAAATACCGGCTGTTTCCTTTTCATTTTGTTCTCTAATAAATATTTCACCTTTGTCAGCGTTTGCTTCTTAGTTACACTGCATATGAAGCATTACAACACTGAGAATAACGAAAGGTACAAAGTGACCTTTTCAACATAATCATTAAAAAGTCTTATTCAGTATGAATTGGTGAATGCTCTGCCACATGGATTTTTTTACATAATGGTCTTTTTCTATGAAAATATTATGCTATATTTAAGTTTTTATTAAGAATCTGTAAATGAGGGAGGTGATTAACCTACATTTTGCAGCATTACCCATTCTTACTGCAAGGTTATTTTGATTCTAATTTTTGTGATTTTCTAAACAATTAGTACAATACGCCAGTATTAATAAATTGCTCTTATCTCATGAAAAATGCATTGCAGGACTAACCCTAAATTTAATTAAATTAAGATGATTGGTCAACCATTTGCCTATAAAATGACAGCAGCAACATTTCAAAGGTAATTAATTGGTGGTGAAGCATTTTGAGACATCTTGAGCCTGTGAAAGAATCTCTCAAATAGAGATTTTTGTTGTTCTTTCATTGTTTCTGTACTGCTGTACAATGCATGATCTAGAGGACTAGCCAAGAACAGGGAATACATCTGATGAGGACAACTATGCTGGCATGTTAGGATTATGCTACCAATTTGATGATCTGGTTGTGTAGCCTTTTTATTTACCACAATACTATAAGGCTATCTATTATAATTTTGACAATTTCTACCATAGTAAATTCTAAGCAGTTTTCTATCGAAGAACATATGAATGTAACACAATTAATTGATTATTAACAACATTTATTCTGGTTGCCTAATGAAATGATAGAAAGGAAGTTCCAGAGGTTCTGGACACAACTTTAAAGGGGAAAGAAAATATACCAATTTCAAAAGCCTTATTGATGACTACAATTTCTGACACTAATAACTGTTTGGTAGACAGCAAATAAATTATAATGGTAACTAACCTTTCACCTCATCTGTAATCAGAAGAAAAAGCATTTCTTTTCAAACAGAAAAAGTTTCAACTACTGTACATAAGGTTTAAGATCTGAGTTGCCTACTGTCTGAAGAATTTCTCCTTCATTGGCAACCAGCAGCAGAATAAAAGCTAAATACTTTCTTTTTCCTCAGTAATGACAATATTTCTTCTCAACTGTGTTTAGTCAGTATGCCTCAACAATTAGAGAAATGGGAAGAAGTGAATCTGCAAAGTGCAAAAACTCCTGAGGATCAATGGGTCACAGAAAGGAAACGTTCCAACCGAGCTGCCTCACAGGAGTTCTTATGGTAAATAGGATCTTTTATACTTAACAGTCTTACACTTCAAAAATATAATGCAAGATGGTGTCTCAGTGGTGCTTCATAAACTTTTAAAACACAAGATTTTTTTAACCTGTGTTTATTAAGGCTATTTTAATTTCAACTATAAGCAGGTTTAAGAAAAAAATACATATCTCATCCTGGTATTTTATTTTTGTTCATTTTCATTGGGTAAATTCAGAAACTGGGTTAAGCTGTCCAGAAATGTACTACCTGAAGCTAGGGTGCGTGTTATAATCTGGGCTTTCCCCAACACTTGTTATTGCTTTCATGGAGAAACAGCAGTGTCCAGAACCAGGCTGAACCCACTCTGATCTGAAAGCTTCATTGTTATTCTCTGCTATTTACAAATTAGGGCACACAGGTTTTTAACAAAATGCATGAGTTATTGACCACATTCTCCAAACACATTTGAAGGTAGAAAATAATATGTCACCAAGCCATTACATACTTGGTTAAATGTATTTGCAGGTGAAACAATTTACAGAGGCAAGACAGAGCAAGATATTAAAAAGAGTACTGTGTCCAAACTTACACAATATGGGCTGGATTTTACTGGGCCCCCGATGTCGGTTTTCGTGGCAGAGGGAGGCCGGAAGATCATTCCGGCAGAGGCCCACCACGGAGCCCGACGCTAGAAGGGCCGAGCCCGATCCTCCTAGCAGCAGCGAGGACGACGGGACCTGCATTTAAATATTTAAATGAATACATTTAAATAAACTTGCCTAGGATCTAACAGGCCCGCCGTGATCTTTGGAGTGGCGGCCAGCACTCCTGCACTTTCACTTCCCATCTGGGGAAAGCAGGTGTGACACTGGTGGGGGGTGGGAATGGGGTGGGAGTTAAGATTTCTAGTGCAGGTGGGAGGAACGGGGTCAAATACTCGTCATGAATGTAGGGGATGGTGGGAATGGGTGAACTTTAAACTTTGTACAGATTGGGGGAGGGAAGGTCATATACCAAAGGTAAGTGTTTTGTTGGGGGAAGGGCAAAGACTTAATTTAATTGTTATTGGGGGGTGGGAAAGGGGTGTTAGAATTTTATTCGGTACATTTTGGGGGGGGGTGGTTCTTCAAATATTTAACCAGCAGGGCTGACTGCCCTTTAAAAATGGTGCAAGCGCCTGCACACAAGCAGCTGACGCCATTGCCGGCATTGGACAGCCCGCTCCCTCCACATGATTGGGGGCGGGGGCAAACCGGGTATGCACGGGCCACCATTTTTTTCGCCCGCCGCTGCTCTCTAGACCTTTATGTGAACCGTTATAAAACAAAAAAGGTCTGAAATTTTTGCAGTTCTGTTCAGCAAGTTTTTACCAACAATCTCTGAATGTTAATCACAGGAGAAGATCGTTCCCAGAGTTTCTATTCCATCTAAAGACTAACATAGAATTCTTGGCACCATTATGCTATCCCCATTTCTTTGACAATTGTCCTTAACACAAAACACCATTAATGATCTGAGAAACAAGTCTCATCCCTAAGTTATTTATTCTGTCCTTCCCTCTTGTAATAGTTCTCGATTCCTGGCAGCAGTTGTAAAGCACAATAATGATCGAAATGGAATCAGCATATGAAATATCCCTTACCCTACAATTCGATTAATTTGGAATCACAGGCAGTTTGAACATAAGAACAAGAGGAGACCATTAAGACTCTCAAGCATATTTCACCTCTCAATCAGATAATAGCTGACCGATTCCATTTACCAACCTTTTCTCCATATCCCTTGATACCCTTACCCAATAAAAATCTATCAAAGTCTTGAAAATTGCAATAGACCCAGTATCCACAGCCTTTTGGGAGAGAGTGCCAGATTTCCACTACACTTTGTGGGGGAAAAATGCTTCTTGATTTCACTTTTAAAACGCCTGGCTCTAATTTTAAGTTTGTGTCCTCCTTGTTCTGAATTCCCCAACAGTGGAAATCATTTATCTATCTACCTCGTCGAAGTCTTTTATCATTTTAAATATCACAATTTCATCATCCATCATCCTTCTAAACTCAATGAAATACTACAAGTCAAGTTTATGAAATCTGCCCTCAGAATCCAACCCTTTAAGCTCCATTATCGTTCTGGTGAATCTGCACTGTTATACCTCCAAAGCCAGAGTATTCTTCCTGAAGTGCAGTGCCCAAAACTGAAGGCAGTGCTCCAGATGGGGTCCATCAATGGCTCTGTAGAACTGAAGCATGACTTCCTCCTCTTTGAAATTCACTTTACTTAAGTTTAAATCCATGGTTTGTCACTCTTCCTTCTGCACTTAAATCTAATATCAAATTCAATCATATTGCCCTGACTTATTTTTATTCTTATATGGGATGTGGGCATCGCTGGCAAGGCCAGCATTTATTACCCATCCCTAATTACCCTTGAGAAGGTGGTGGTGAGCCGCCTTCTTGAACCGCTGCAGTCCATCTGGTGCGGGTACACCCACGGTGCTGTTAGGGAGGGAGTTCCAGGATTTTGATCAGCGACGGTGAAGGAAAGGCAATAAACGTCCAAGTGTGTGGCTTGGAGGGGAACTTGCAGGTGATGGTGTTCCCATGCATCTGTTACCCTTGTCCTTCTAGGGGGTAGAGGAGGTTTGGAAGATGCTGTGGAAGGAGCCTTGGTGAGTTGTTGCAGTGTATCTTGTATAGGGTACACACTACTGCAACTGTCCATCAGTGGTGGAAGGAGTGCATGTGTAAGTTGGTGGATGGGGTACCGATCAAGCGGACTGCTTTGTCCTGGGTGGTGTAGAACTTCTTGAGTGTTGTTGGAGCTGCACCCATCCAGGCAAGTGAAGAATATTCCATCACACTCCTGACTTGTGCCTTGTAGATGGTGGACAGGCTTTGGGGAGTCAGGAGGTGAGTTACTCGCCTCAGAATTTTCAGTCTCTGACCTGCTCTTATAGCCACGGTATTTATGTGGCTGGTCCAGTTCAGCTTCTGGTCAATGGTAACACCTCAGGATGTTGATAGTGGGGAATTCAGTGATAGTAATGCCATTGAATATCAAGGGGTGATGGTTAGATTCTCTCCTGTTGGAGATGGTCATTGCCTGGCACTTGTGTGGCACGAATGTTACTTGCCACTTACCAGCCCAAGCTGAAATGTTGTCCAGGTCTTTGTGCATATAGACCTGGATTGCTTCAGTATCTGAGGAGTTGTGAATGGTACTGAATATTGTGCAATTATCAGTGAACATCTGCTGATGATCAAGGGGAGGCTGATGGGGTGATAAAAGTAACTGAGGCTATTAGCGCTCACCATTATTAAACAGCAAATCAGCCACCAACTTCCAAGAACCACACAGATGCAGTTAAATGCGGAAATTAGGAAGTTGCTATTCACATTGGACAGCTCTTCCAGAATTTGCACTATACTGGTATCTTTCCAAGAGACTGCGCATGGAAACAAATTTAAAGGCATGAAGCTGCTGTACTTACGTGATATATAGCCATTAAACACACTAGAAAAAGTTAAGGCTTGTCCATTCCAGTTTAAGTATATTTTTATTGGTGTGATAGATTTTTAATTACTACTAAACAATCTCGCTGGCACTGAAAATTAACTTTTACAAGTGTGGCGTTTCCTTCCTTCAGATTTTATCATTGTTGGAGATTTAATTTTAAAAAGTCAAATAATTTTTCTTAATCTGTTCTCTATCTCTTTTATCTCTCTTCCTCTCTTAATCCCGTCTTTCTTTTCTTCTCTGTTTTGCTTTGCTTACATGATTTGACATTGAATTAAATGTTCTAACTTACATTTCCTGGTTCAGACTCTGCATCGTTCATTGAGAATTATTCAATCTGATTGATTAATGAGTTACACAGCTGATTGCCTTGTGCACACAGCTCCAGATACCCTGCAGATGGTACTAGGCTGTTTTAGTTCTCTAATTACAGTAAATCCAATCCAATGAAGATACGCATAGAATGTATATGGGGTAAGTGTAACTGGAATGAATGGTTGCCTGCTGACTGCAAAATCTGAGCCATTATGGTCACTGTTGGCAAGATGTTAACTAATCCTGATTTGTTACTCCTCAATAAATTCCTTGTTGGTTCTAGAACACAAATAAAAAAAATGTTCTTCCAGAAAACTGTTGAAAATCCATTGTGGAAATTTGTTTCTTTTACTATTTGAGCTGTTCTGCTTCTCCCAGTCGATGTGAAAATTAAAATCCTCCATTATAACCAAATTGTTTCTGTTACATGCTTCCCTGATCTATGTATTATTTATATATATATGTATTAACATTAATACCAGGAGGTCTGTTGATAACTTCCACTAATGTCTTGGTTTTTTTTAATCCTTTCATGGGATGTGGGCATCACTGACAAGGCCAGCATTTGTTGCCCATCCCTAATTGCCCTTGACAACTAAGCGACTTGCTAGGCCATTTCAGAGGGCAGTTAAGAGTCAACCACATTGCTATAGGTCTGGAGTCTCATGTAGGCCAGACTGGGTAAGGATGGCAAATTTCCTTCCCTAAAGGGCATTAGTGAACCAGATGTTTTTTTTTAATGACAATCAGTGATAGTTTCATGGCACCATTCCTGAGACTAGCTTTCAATCCCAAATTTTTTTATTAATTAATTGAATTTAAATTCCACCAGCTGCTGTGGTGAGATTTGAATCCTTGTCTTCAGGGCAACAGCCTCGGCCTCTGCTTTACCTGTTCAGTGACATTACCATTACCAATATGCCACCATCTCCCCATAACTTATGCTGTTTCTCAGTTCTACCTATTGTGTTTCTACTGCCAGATCATCCTTACTGAAATCCTTTCTTTTCACTGTTGTAACTGTGTATTTTATCCATATTGTTGCTCCTCCTCCTTTTCCAATTTTCCTGTCCTTCCAAAAGATCCTATAGCCTGGAACCTTTAGTTCCAAGTCATGCCCAGCTTGAAATTTTAACTTGGCTGTTCTCTGTAAGGATGTTGACTGACCTGTTTAGTTTTTGCAGCATTTTAAATTTTTCTTTTCTTATGAAATTAATTCATTTTCAAAGATTAAAAGAGCATTTTTTTTTGTAGCCCACTAACCTCAGGCTGATTCTCATTTCCAAGGTCAAGAGAAATGGCAAAAGACTAAATTGTTATACATGCTACTAAGAGTAAATTTAATTAAAGTGGAATCCAATCTACCTCTACAATGAAAAAACATTAATTATATTTGTTAGGTGAATGACATTATGTGCAAGAAAATGAAACAGGACGACATAAATATATATAATGCTGATGCATACAAACACACAATCAATGATGGACATGTAAAAACCCTCAGGTACATCCATACTCTCCCATACAATTATGATAACTTGTCTATCACAGTATATACACTCTACACTTCACCTGAAACCATATGATCTCCTGGGGAAGGTGAAAAAACAGATAAAAATCTAGCCCAATTTGGGGGGGTTGGGGGGGGTGGAAATCTGGGAAATTTCTCTTTGACCCATTTAGCCGATCGAAACGAATCCAGGAGCTCACTCTGCCTTGAATTCCCTGAAGACCCTACCTTTTGTAAGAGGTGATGTTCACCTCAACTAGAAACATTTTCTAACTGAATCAACATCCACTACAGGAAATGGCAGCCTGTTTCATAAATTCTCTGGGGAAAGAACCACCTCCTGACATCGAACCTGGACCTGGTCTAACCCCTGGTCCTCCCTAACCTATTTAATTGGGACAAACTGTCAACTGGAACACAATCTATTATTTTCATCATCTAATAAACCTGAATCAAATCACCTCTAAGTCCACACTTCTCTAAAGTATAGAATACAAACTCTATTAGCCTATCTTGATAACTTAGATGCTTTATTCTGAGAATTAGTCTAGTGGCCCTCCTGTGCACCCTTTCCATAGCCTCATTATCACCCATCATGTGAGCAGATAAAAACTGCACACAGTAGGCTGGATTTTACTAGCACGCCGCAAATCGTCTGGGCGCGCTTTGAAGTAGGCGGTCCACCCAAGTGGAGCGGCCACCGCTGATCCCAAGCAATATTTCATGCAGGGGTTCATTTAAGTTGAGGGGGCGGAATGGCCACCCCCAATGATATAGAGGCGGCGGCCGCTCCATACCTGGCAATGGCATCTGGCACCACCGCGCAGGCGCCGGCGCCATTTTTAAAGAGCTGCAAGCCCTTACCAGCAATTTAAATTTTTAAAGGGAGTATTAATTTTAAATAAAAACAGTAAAGTACATATCAAAGCCCCTCTTCCACCTCCCACCCCCCCACAATCATCAACCAGTAAATTTATTTTCCTCTCCCCCAGCATCCCCCCCAAAAAATTATTTTTGCTGGTCCCAACCTTTCACCCACAAGCTTTATGATCTTTGCCCTTCAATTTATTCCCACCATCCCCTCAGACAATGGAATAGGTTTTCTCCATTCCCTCCCACCCCAACCTGAAAATTAAACTCCTCCCCACTCCCCACCAGTGTGTCACCTTGATTCCCCAAACGGGGATTGGAAAGCACAGAACTTCCGGCCACCGGCCGGAATATCGATGTGGGACGGCCACGCAGTCCAGGTGAGTTAATTAACATGTATTTGCATTAATTTTATTAGGCAAATGAAGGCCCCGCTGCCGAGCGATGGGGGGACTGCACCGAGGCCTCGCCGGTAAAATGCGGCCATACCTTCTCGGCATCGAGGGTCGTGGTGGACCTCACCTGGAAGAACTTTCTGGGCCCCCCCGCCACGACCCCCAACACCAGAGGGCTAGTAAAATTCAGCCCAGTATTTCAAGTGAGGCCTGAACAGGATATTGTACAAGCATAAAATTATAGGCCTCGTCTCATAATCAATTGTTTCATGAATGTACCCTTAAAACCCATTTGCTCTGGATATCAGTTCACGACATTGCTCATGTACCTTTAGAGATCGATGCAGTAGAGCACCTAGATTGCTTTTTTCCCCATCTTCTTTAATGCTTCTCCCTGAAGTGTACATGAATATTGAACATTTGCCTTGCCAACAGCTGTCATTACTCCTCTGAAATGAATAGCAACTTCTGGACTCCACACACATGCAGTAAATGTGGAAATCCAGAAGTTGTCAACGATTCATAGGGTGTACAGTTGAAATCCCCCTTAGACTGTAATAAATAGAAAGCAGTGAACTGATGAGAATATGCTATTTTATGCTATTAGTCTCACTGTAAAAACCCTTGGAAAAAGTTGCATCTTCTTGAATCAGATGTAACTGGGATTTTAGTGGTGTATTAAGTTCCTAATTACTACTGAACACCCTCACTGGCCCTGAAAAAACGAAATTTATATTTGTGGAATGTCAAATTTTTCCATTATGATAAAAAAGCACATTTTTTAAAAAAAATTTAAGTTTGTTTCAGCTGCTACCTCAATCCCAATGTCCCAATTATTTATTTTGCTCGGTAAAATTTTATTACAAGTGGAAACTTCAGCTATTTACTTCTTGGTTTGCTGTCTGTGAGAATATATCATTGTGATTGGTTGCTTACCATACTTGATGTCATCACTGTTGCTGGACGCTTGGAAATCCCATTGACTTGGTGCCAGATTCAAGCTGACAATGGGAAAAGGGAAATCTATCCTGCGGGCAGCTTTCTTCGAAATCAACAGAGAGCACTTCTGCTTCGCACTGACAGTGAATTCTGGGGCATTAAGATAAGCCTAAAGCAGTAGAGCATTGTCTGCAGTCTTATTACAGGCTTGGGCAAATAAGTAGCAAGTAACATTCACACCACACAACTGCCAGGCAGTGACTATCGCTAACAAGAGAGTCTAATCACCTCCACTTGACATTAAGTGGCATTGCCATCATCAAATCTCCCACTGCCAACATCTGGGAGCCACCATTGACAAGAAACTTAACTTAACCAGTCACATAAATACTGTGGCTCAGAAGTTGGGTTCTGCAGTGAGTGATTCACCTCCTAACTCCCCAGAGCCTTTCCACCATCTACAAGGCACAAGTCAGGAGTATGATGGAATACTCTCCACTTGCAACTCCAACTACTCTCAAGAAGCTTGACACCATCCAGAACAAAGCAGCCTACTTGTTTGGCACCCCATCCACCACCTTAAACATTCACTCTCCTCAGCACTGGCTGCAGTGAGTACCATATACAAGATGCACTGCAGCAACTCACCAAGCCTCCTTCGACAGCACCTCCAAAACCTGTGATTTCTACCATTGAGAAGAACAAGGGCAGTAAGTGCAAGGGAACAGCAACATTTCCAAATTTTCCTCCAAGTCTCAGAACATCCTGATTTGGAATTTATCACCGTTCCTTCTTCGTCACTGGGTCAAAATCCTGGAAATCCCTCCCGAACAGCACTTTGGATATACCTTCACCAGACAGTCTGCAGTGGTTCAAGAAGGTGGCTCACCACCACCTTCTCAGGGGCAATTAGAGATGAGCAATAAATGCTGGCTTTGCCAGCGATACCCACCTCCCATAAATGAATTTAAAAAACCTCACACAAATCTTAGTATCATCTGTAAATTTGCAAATTATGCCACGAACAGTGGTCCCAACACCGATCTCTGCAAGTTGCCACTGATGACCAGTCTCCAAATAGATCCAAATCCATCTAATAACTGGTTTCTGTCTCAGTCCTTTGTAACCAGTCCTTGAACATCCTTCAGTGGTCCAATACTGTCTTTGACAGTTCTGCCGCTTCACATAACAGAAAGAGCTTTTCCCATTACTTTCACAATTGTCTGTGATCATCTTTTCAATTAGTCTTTTAGCTGATCTAATAGCATCTGTCTGATGGAAAAGCTGAACCAATTTATGATCACAGATAACTTATTGCCTTATTTAATTGTATAATACTGTATGTGCTAAATTATACAATTGTGGATATGAAAATAATATTTTTATCCCATTCAGGTCTACGGAAAATAGGATTCCGTCTGAACTTGCGTCTGGCAAAAATGCTTTGGAACTACATTCAGTGTCAACAGAACTGGAACCAGTGCCAACAGCACAGGTAGAATGTATTACTGTGACTTAAGAGAAGTAAATTACTAAAATACATTACAATGCTGAAATATCTGGTTTGTAAAACAAATTGTACAATGATGCTTTCAGGACTTCTGGTCAGAAGAATATAATGCCTTTGACATTTCCATGTTAAGAAAAAAAAAGGACCAGTTTTAATTCCTAGTGGGAGTCATGCTGGCAGGGATCAAGGTGGGCCATAAACCATTCAACTCCATGCAGCATGAGGCCCGAGAGATTTTAACTGTCCTGTTAGTCCCCTGCATGAACCTATCAGGAAATATTAGCTGATTAGTGGACAGAGGTAGGGTTTGGGGCAACAGGAGAACTAATTGTGAAAAGTACCTTTCGATGTTCCTCTGTCTCTCTTATGAGCTCACAGGACAACAGTCTTGCTTGTACTATGTCTTTATGGAACTGCCTTGTGATAGCTGAGTGCCTCATGGTAGAGGTCACATGACTATGCCAGGACACACATTAGTACACTATTGCATTTCTATCCCAAACATCCCCCTTTTCATACAAAAAATGGTATGAAAGTGCTTCCATTTTTGTTAAATATTTTTTGAGGACTCATATTTAAATGGCGTAAATGGATTCATTTTGGAAGGCTGAAGATTTAATAGATGCTGGACTTTGTTTTTTGTTGAAAGTTCACTGAAAGGACACTGAGAGGTCTTGTTTGAAAACAAAACTTTACTGGATATCACATGCCTTAAGCTCAATAAACAACAGAAACCTTGGTGACTTGGAGAAGATGTTTACAGAGAAATTACATGTCAAGCTTTATGAGGGTCAGGAATTGGTTTCGATTCTGAGATATTGTTTTGGTTCAGTTGGGGTGTGGACAGTGTTGAAAAGATTGGAAAAGAAACCCCCTATCTCTCTAAGATACCCAGAGAAATTCAGTGTGTCAGCTTCTCTTTCTCTACCTCTTTGAAAAAATCCTGCGAATCCAGAGTGTGATAACTGAAACTCCTGATGCCACATTTCTCCTGGAAAGCCTACCAGACTAATTCAGAATGAACTGCTTCTGAAAAGATCCCAGTAACCCGTCTTCATGTACCCGGACACAGAAAGGACAACTGACACCCTTATATATCTTCTCTTTTTCTCTTCAAGAATTAGCAAGTATTTGGCCTAAGTATTCTTTTGTTTTGTCTTTTTTTTTTGTAAAAGGCCACTGCAGAGAGAATTTCTTTATTTTTTTCTGTGTACGTGTATGTGTGTATGAGAGTTTGCATATGGGTTATTCAAAAAGGGAAATTTCATATTTCAATCTGTGTGTTAATGCTTTGCTTCGATACTGGATAAGTTTTGTTTTTGTAATAAACTGATAATTTTGTTGCTTATTAAAGAAACCTGGTTTGTGCATTTTATTCTGGGATAAAGAGTAGAGTATATGATTGACCGTATTGGTAACTGGGTAAACATTTAAAATATATGTTGTGACCAGTGGAGAATTGGAACTAGAAAAGACAGTGCACTCCTCCCGCCTCAGTCGTAATATAAAAAAATTGCATGCATTATCATTTACACTGTGAGTTGTCCAAGTCACCCACGATGCACACAACTGTTCTCATGCATTAGCAGTTCGTTATTCTCATCAGTCTCTGCACATGCATTGTACATATCGTCTTTAAATCGTGCCGGTCTCTTGATGGTGCACAAGCACATTTTCGTTGGCATGATTTTCCTTCTCTGGGGAGTATCATTCCTGTTTCACTTGTTGCTGCCGCGGTAACTGCTGTTGTTCCATTTCCGTTGTTGGGGTGCTGTGGACCTCTGGAACTGATGATTGATTTGCGGTCTGTGCAGATGGTGAGTTCACATCCTCCTGATTGGCCGCCTGCAGTGAAGGAACAGCTTCTCCAGTTGTGCGTATGTGCCTGCGGTTGCCACAGTATATCTAGTCGTTCACTTCCAACGCATACAATCGAGGTGACAGGTCTACACAGATCCCAAGTTGCCGCTTGGGCTGACTCTTGTTGAGAGCGTTGAAGATTTGTACCCTGACTGGCTCTCCAAAGCTCAATTCTGGCAATGGTTTGGCAGTTTTGTCAAAATGAAATTTGGCTTTCTGCCGTTTCACCTTGAATTTATCACTCAAGCCTGTTACTACTTCTGGATTCAGTAGCTTTTCTGCTGTTGGAAGAGTAGTTTAGGTGTGGCGTGACATTAGTCTTTGTACTGGACTACTTTCCATGCATTCAGTAGGTGTTCTTCTTCACTCGAGGATTGACTTGTATACATCTGTGCAGGATTTGGTCGCTTTCTTTATTATTCCTTTGGTGATTTTCACTGCCGCCTCAGCCTTTCCATTTGACTGGGGGTAGTGTGGAGATGATGTATGTTGTTGAATTTCGCAATCCTTTATGTAGTGGCTGAATTCTTCACTCATGAACTGAGGGCCATCGTTGCTCATCGCAATGTCTGGGATGCAATAACAACCGAAGTGTGCTTTCAGGCATTCCACAATAGCACCGGTAGTCATTGAGGTCAGCTGGTCTACCTCCTAGTAGACATAATAGTAGTCTACGGTGACAAGATAATCAGTTCATATGAGAGTGTAGAGGTCTACTCCCAGCTTCATCCATGATCTGTCTGGGATGTCATGTGTTATCAGCGGCTCTTTAGCTTGGTTAGCTTGGTACTCGTTATACGCACTGCACTGGCTGATGTGGTGCTCATGTTTGGCCAGTAGAGCACTTCTCTTACCTGCCTCAGGCTCAACTCAATTACTCGGTGGCTTGCATAGATGCTGTTTAGCATCTCTCCTCTCAAAGAGGAATGCCCCTTACCCGGACAGAGCGAAGCAGGTCATTGAGGCACTTGCGGCACTGGATCCCTGTCCGCCTTACAATGCCATGGCTGCTGACCTCCTCCGCGTCATCCAGACAGGCCCTCTTGGTCACTTGGGAGGGTCGCCTTTTACCATCTGGATTGAAGAGGATCTCACGCCTCACCTCAACTGCCTGAAGGAGGACCTGCAATGAATTATCCAAAAATTGGGGGGCTGAGCGAATGCTTCTCCCCTCCATCACTTCTTGTACTTCTCCTGTACTCTCCCAGTCCTTCTCTCCTTGCAGGTGTCGAGCCTTTTAATCCACCAGACCTAATGCCACTGATGTCTTAATGTCGAGCCAAGTAAGAACTAACTGTTCAATTTCATTGCAGTAAACCTTTTTCAAGGGCTTACATCAGCCTTTTCCGTATGTGGCCCTGCCCCCAATGCTGATTATCATCCCGCCCGCACGCGACCTTTCATTTCACAGATACGCCGTGGGGCCGCTAATTGGCTGCCCCATGCTTGATGCCAGTGGCCAGGAGACGCGGAGCGGGATCGGAGCCCTCATCTGCTTCGGGCGCATCTGCCCCGGAGCCACAGATAATGGTAAAATTCCAGCCAGTGAGTGGGCTAGAACATGGCAAATGGAATATAATGTGGAAAAATGTGAGGTTATCCACTTTGGTCGGAGGAATAGATGTGCAGTGTATTTCTTAAATGGTAAGAGGTTAGAAAGTGCACAAAGGGACCTGGGTGTCCTTGTCAATAAGTCACTGAAAGTTAACATGCAGGTGCAGCAAGCAATTAGGAAGGCTAATGGTATGTTCGCCTTTATCACAAGACGATTTGATTACAGGAGTAGTGAAGTCTTGCTTCAATTGTATAGAACCTTGGTTAGACTGCACCTGGAGTAGTGTGTGCAGTTTTGGTCCCCTTACCTTAGGAAGGATATTATTGCCATAGAGAGAGTGCAACGAAGGTTCACCAGATTTGTTCCCAGGATGGCAGGACTGTCCTATGAAGAGAGATTGGGGAAACTAGGCCTGTATTGTCTAGAGTTTCAAAGAATGAAAGGTAATCGCATTGAAACCTACAAAATACTTAAAGGGATATAAAGGTAGATGCAAGTAAGATGTTTCCCCTGGTTGGGGAATCTAGAACCAGGGGACACAATTTCAAGACAAGGGGCAAGCCACTTCGTGCCGAGATGAGGAGAAATTTATTTACTCAGAGGGTTGTAAATCTTTGGAATTCTCTATCCCAAAGGGCTGTGGAAGCTCAGTCATTGAGTATGTTTAAAGCAGAGATTAACAGATTTCTAAATATCAATGACATAAAGGGATATGGGGATAGTGTGGGAAGAAGACATTGAAGTGGATGATCAGCCAGGATCGTATTAAATGGCAGAGCAGGCTTGATGGGCTGAATGGCCTACTCTGTTCCTATGTTCCTATGTTGAGTCTATTATTGTTCCCAGATCTCTTTGAACTTCATCCCTAGCCAGTTGACACCATTCATCAAGTACGTCCAACACTTTCTTCCAATGCATAAAAATTTGCAATTCTGTATTGAATTTCATCTGACAAAGCAGCAGTCCATTTAAATGGAGGCAATTTGAAAAAAAATAAAATTCTCATAAGTCCTTTTATTTAAGTCATTTTCATTGTAATATAAATGATGTTTCTCTGTTACTTTCCAGACTCGGATGACCAAGGAACAGCGCTGGGGAAGTATGTCACTGACCCGGAACCACTCAACCGAGGAAGAGTTTGAAAGAGCAAAGGCAGCAGTTGAGGTTTCTGCATTTTTTCACTCTCTTTTCCTGAGATTAGAATATGGAACATGACTGGACAGATTTTTCCAGCTTGTACATTAAAAATACTATATCCCTTGCTGTTGGGTTCTACAGAATGTGTTTCGAAACCACAATCCATATAGACTTGCAATGTGCAGTACTCTTTTAAATAATTTCCATTAGATATTGTCCTTACATCTACTTTAACTCTTACTTCTAAGCTCCAAATATGACATCCTGCATATTCTTCCTTCTTCTGAGATCATGATTCATCACAGTCTTTGACATTAACTCAGTCTTTCCCAGAACCTCAAAACTGTAAATACCCTTACCTCATTCTTTTCTTCCTCTTTTTCACTTTATTAACTGCAGATTATGTAATCACCTTATGAATAGAATTTGAATCCATATCATATTCTGATTTACTTGCCAAAGACTTGCAGGTTAGGTTAATTGGCCATTATAAATTGCCCCTAGTATAGTTAGGTGGTAGGGAAATATATAGTGACAGGTGGGGATGTGGTAGGAATATGGGATTAGTGTAGGATTAGTATAAATGGGTGGTTGATGGTCGGCACAGACTCGGTGGGCCGAAGGGCCTGTTTCAGTGCTGTATCTCTAAACTAAACTAAACTTCATCTACCATACTATACCAGAGGTATAGACAGGGTGGATCGCAAGAAGCTTTTTCCCAGAGTGGAGGATTCAATTACTAGGGGTCACGAGTTCAAAGTGAGAGGGGAAAAGTTTAGGGGGGATATGCGTGGAAAGTTCTTTACGCAGAGGGTGGTGGGTGCCTGGAACGCGTTGCCAGCGGAGGTGGTAGACGCGGGCACGATAGCGTCTTTTAGGATGTATCTAGACAGATACATGAATGGGCAGGAAGCAAAGAGATACAGACCCTTAGAAAATAGGCGACAGGTTTAGATAGAGGATCTGGATCGGCGCAGGCTTGGAGGGCCGAAGGGCCTGTTCCTGTGCTGTAATTTTCTTTGTTCTTTGTTCATCTCTTTTATTCTTTGCAACCTCAAAGATGGCCTACAATTACAGGCCTTAGCCTTCACATTTGTTTCTCAATAAACATCTGCATTAGTGTTGATTGAAAAGAGTCTAAACAATGTAGCATAGTTTCCTTTCATACTATAAATGGTAATGAATGGATAAGACTGCTTGGTCTTTTTCAATTGAAAACCATGTCAATAATTAGTTGCCATTCCTGTCACCTTCCCACCGCTGCTGCATCTTTACGAACGACAGAGGTGGTGATAAACTGCCCGCCCGCCCCAGACCAATTAAGGTCCCTAAGTGGCCAATTAACTGTCGCTTGAGGGACTCCATCCACCTTGGGATATTAACAGCGGTGAACGGGCGACTCAGCACCTCAGAAGGCTATCCACTAAAACCTGATGGCCTCTTGCGGGCTGGTGGAGGGCTCTCCTGATCGGACCCCTGCTGGGACACATCCCCACCCCCTCCCCACTACCCCCCCCAACCTGGCCAGGGCCGAGCCGATTGTCCCCGGCGCAGCCCCACACACTGACCTTAATTCTGGGGCTTTCTCCATTGTTGCTCCTCTTGCTGGGTGCAGTTCCAGCAGTGGCCACCGCTCCCAGTGACATTAGATTAGATTAGAGATACAGCACTGAAACAGGCCCTTCGGCCCACCGAGTCTGTGCCGACCATCAACCACCCATTTATACTCATCCTACACTAATCCCATATTCCTACCAAACATCCCCACCTGTCCCTATATTTCCCTACCACCTACCTATACTAGTGACAATTTATAATGGCCAATTTACCTACAGTCCCATTGCTGGGACTGAAGAGCTGCTGGCCCACTGATTGGCTGGCAACACTTGGAGGCGGGACTTTCTGCCTCAGAGGGGCAGAAGTCCCGCCCGAGGCCAGTTAAGGACCTGGGCCACATAACATCACCGCATGGCTTCCAGGCCTGGTGGAGGCAGGCTCACCCCTGACATTTTGACTGGTGGGCAGGGCCTCCGCCCCGACATAAAATTCTGGCCACAGTGTCATCTTGTCACTTACTACAAGCATGCAATTGCTTGGTATTACGTAGAACTATATAGAATTTACGACATGGAACCAGACCATTCAATCCAATGAGTCCAAGTTGAAGCTTACTGTCCACACAAGCACTGGTCCTTATACACGGCCTAGACCACTCTGGAGGAACTCTGCAGAACTCTTCAGAGCATGTCCCATGATTCATTGTGATGTTCTGCATCCTGCACAACCTTGCCATCATGAAGGCACAGCCATTGCCACCAGGTATACAGTGACCAGCTATGGAAGAAGGGAGGAGGCAACCAACACATCAGCTTTCAGCTGAGTTGTTGATGATCGGCTCATCCGATTGCAGTACCAGAGAATACAACCCAATTGCCCAATCAACAACATTCCTACATGTTACCTTCCCTCCCTTAGTGACCATCACACCATCTTCTTGCCACAATGCTGAAATAAAAGCCACCACAAGACAAACATTCCAAAAACATTATAAATAAAACCATCAAATATTCCATACAAAAGTCAACTAACCACACTTGTGCATTCCCTTCGTGCCTGTCTTCCATGTGCCTTTGCCTGCCCTAGCTCTCCTATGCAGTGCTATTCCAATAGCTACAGCATGGCTGGCAGAAGGCTGCTGATTTTCAGTTGAAGAGAATGCAGATGGACTTGCAGGACAAGTTCTGGACCTTGTGGGTCCAGCTTCAGATTGCCCAATCTTGGCATGAGTGGCAGTAGTCTGGGCTGGCTGACTGACAAGCAACAGCAAGGGCACTGGTGGAGTGGCAGTGATGGGAGGACGAATGCTGTCACCTTGAGAAAGGACAGCAGGTTCATGCTTCACGGAGCCATTGCCACAAACCCAGTGCAGTACCTCAGCAAACCTAGCAATGCATTGGAGCAAAGATTGCTGGACTGCTGTGACACCCTGCAAGCCCCTTTGAACACTGGCATCTGCAGCCATGATGGCAGCAGTCTGAACTTGCATGGCAACAAGCTGAGTTTGCAGGAATTCAGTCTGAACTTTCACTGCAGCACTCAAACATTGGGTTGTTTCTGCTTGTGCTGCAATGGAAGCAGAGACATTGGCAATCTATTATCATGGTTGGGTCCACAAGTGTGATCAGGGAGTTGGTCACTTCATGCTGGAAAGGATGGGCTGCAAGCTCTGCACAAAGCCATGTATAAGGTTGGTGCTGGACTCCTTCTTTCTTGACAGTGATCACAGGCTTTCTGGCACACCTCTGACCTCCTGCGGTCTTTCTTTCACTACCGGGTGGGGGGCTACCACCTTCACCCCCGCCAGATCGTTACCTAGGAGCAGGTCAACCCCGTCCACATGCAAACTAGGGACAATGCTTACGGTCACCAGTCCCGAAACTAGGTCGCACTCCAGGTGCACCCGGTGTACAGGTACAGGCATATGCTACCCTCCAATACCATTCACCACCATTTTGGTGTTCACTGCACTCTCTGGGGGAAAGGTCAGGCCTTTTCCCAGTAAAAGGGATCTAGTGGCCCCGGTGTCCCTAAGAATCACTATGGGCATACTTGCCCCACTCGAGGGGTATGGGGTTACTTTCCCTTCAGACACAAAACCCTGTTAACCTTCAGGAATCTTATTAAATGTTCTTGCACTTGCAGTGGTAGACTTCCTGGGTTACACTCTTACTGCAGTTAAAGCCACAGCTTGTTCTGTTGTACTTTCCATCAGGTTCGCTTCTTCCCTGAGCGGGTGTGCCCTGATTAACCCTACAGGTTTTCCCTTTAGTTTCCAGCAGTCAGCTCTTAACTGCCCTGCTTTATTACAATGGAAGCACACAGGTCTCCAGGTCTCACTCTTGCTCACAGCATATTCCTTTTTGGCTATAGGAGGGACCCCTGTGTCTCCTGCTTTCCTTTCACTCCCAGGACTGCTTGGGCTCCTATCACCTTCCCACTCTTTGTCCCTTTCGGATTTGTGGGTATGACTAGGAAAAGTTCTCTCCTGGGAACTGCCTTATAAATTAAAGCAAGCTCATCGGCCAGGACGGCCACTTGTCGGGCTCTTTGGACCCATTGCTCTTCTACATGGGTCTTTATGCAGAGTGGGAGAAAGTGTTTAAATTCCTCTAACAGAATTACTTCTCCGAGATTCTCATAGCTGAACTGTACTTTAAGAGCCCTCAGCCACTGGTCAAAAGCTAGCTGTTTACTTCTTTCAAACTCCAAATAAGTTTGATTAGCTTGCTTCTTGAGGGTTCTCAACTTTTGGCAATAGGCTTTGGGTACTAATTCATATGCCCTGAGGATAGCATTTTTGGTCAGTTCATAATTTGATGAACTCTCATCTGGCGACAGGGAATAAACCTCATGGGCTTTTCCAGTTAGCTTGCTTTGTGGTAAAAGAGGCCAGGTCTCAGCTGGCCATTTTAGCTGCCTTGCCAGTTTCTCAAAGGACACAAAAAATCCTTCTATATCCTCCTCATTGAATTTTGAAATTAGTTGAGCTAGTTTTAACAATTTTGTACCCAGCCCTGAATTATGCTCCTCCGTATTGGCCACTGGGGTTACTCCGTCACCCCCTAGTTAACTCAAGCTGCTTCAACTCTCTCTCTCTTCACATTCCTTCTGGAATATTCTTCCTCTCTCCCTCTCCTCAAATTCAAGCTTCCTCTGTTACAATTGTATCTTTGCTAACAATACCCTATCGGAGTCTGCTTCTAACCTGTTTTTGCTTCTTCCAATTCAAGGGAAAAATGGTTGGCCACTAGCCTTAGGAGTTCAGACTTCCTAGCCTTGCCACATACAGTGATCCCACACTGCTCAGCTATTTTCCTCAACTCCTCCATCGACAGTGCTTTTTCCCAAGTTACATCACCCTGGCTTGGAGAGCTACTAGCTTCAGTTGCAAACATGTTAGTATTCTAGCACACACAACCACAAGAAAACCTGCATTGAAATCTTGCTCTTTTTTGATTGGGAATAATTTGGCATCCCATTTCCAATTTCTCTCATTTGTCTGTGGGTCAAATCCGGATGGTAGCCCCCAAATTTCTGTTACGACCAGGTGAGAAAGAGGTCTCAGGTTCCCTTTCAGCCTTCACCTGGTCTTACTGTAACAGGGTTTAATTTTAAACACATCGTGTTTTTAGCTCCCCCTTGGTGAATCCTTGTTCATCACTTTCCAATTATAAAGCAAAGAAATCAGTACAAACAGGCTTTCTTAGGTTTAAAGATGAAAAGTTGAAATTTATTCAACTTAAACTTAAACTCTAATTCGGTTGACGCTTACATAACACGCCCACACTAGCATGCATACGCGAAACACACATGCAAATAGAGACAGAATAGAACAGAACAAATAAAGTAGAAAAGTTTGAGGCAATATCTAAAGAGGGTTTTTGTTATGGTTCTTCGAGCTCACTGTAGAGTCCTTGCTTGTAGGTAGATCTTGCTTTTCATTGGGGCCAAGTATTCTTCTTAAACCTTGTTTGCTGGAGAACACTTTTCTCTCTTGGGGTTCTGTGTCTTCAGTGGATTCAGAGGCTTGTGAGAAAGAGATGGGAGCAGACAGGAGAGAGATCTTCTCAGTCCAGGAGCAAACAGCTTTCTGCCCAAACTGTTTGTACAAATTCAAAAAACTCAAGTTACCCAGCAGCTAAGTCATGTGACTAGCTGGTTTGACCATGTCCATTTGTGTATTCAGCCATCTTAGCAGTCAACCTGGAATGCAAGCTCCCCCACCTTCAATGTCTGGTGATCAAAAGTCCATTGTTGGTTGAATGTCAGGGAATGGCTACTTTGTCCTTCCAAACACTGTCTGTTAATATGCAAATGTCTTTTCCAGCCACGGCTGATCTGTTTAATAAGGCTTCTTCACTCCACTAACAGTTTATAAGCAATGTTTATGACAAAATTAATGTGCCTCATTCTTGGCATGTGGGGGCCTAGCATGACACGACTTTAAGAAAGCCTTTGACAAAGTAACACATCAAAGGCTGGTTATCGGTGCACGGAATAGGAGGATCAGTGTCCAATTGGATAAAAAAAATTGGCTTAAGGACAGAAAACAGCGAGTCGTGGTAAATGGTTGTTTTTCAGACTGGAGGATGATAGACAGTGTGTTCCCCAAGGGTCAGTACTAGGACTACTGTTTTTTTTTGCTATGTGTGTGTATATATATATATATATATATATACATGACTTGGATCTTGCAAAACAGAGTGGTATTTCAAAATCTGCTGGTATAATAAATCTGGAGGAGTGGCAAACAGTGAGGATGATACGAACCGCCTGCAACAAGACATAGATAGGCTAGCAGAATGGGCAGATGGAATTGAATACAGACAAGTATGATGTATTTTGGCAGAAGGATAGGGTGAGGCAATATAGATTTAATGGCACAGTTCTAAAGAGTGTGCAGTGACAGAGGGACCAGGGAGTGCATGTGCAGCGATCTTTGCAGGTGGAAGGACATATTGAGATAAGGGTTAGTAAAGCATATCGGTTCTTGGGCTTCATAATAGATGCATTGAGTACAAAAGCAGGGAAGTTATGCTGAACCTTTATAAAGCTCTGGTTAGGCCCCAACTAGAGTATTGTGTCCAGATCCAGTCAACACGCTTTAGGAGGATGTGAGGGTCCTTGAGTGGGTGCAGATGAGATTTACCAGAATGGTTCCATGGATGAGGGATTTTCATTACAAGGTTAGGTTGGAAAAGCTAGGTTTGTTCTCCCTGGAGCAAAGGAGATTGAGGGGAGATTTGAAAAGCTTAGATAAGTTAAACAAGGAAAACCTATTCCCATTAACTGATGGTACAAGGACTAGGGTCACAAATAGATGGTTTTGGGCAAGAGATTCAGGGGGATGTGAGAAAGAACTTTATTACGCAGCGAGTGGTAATGACCTAGAACTCGCTGCCCACGTGGGTGGTAGAAGCGGAGACAATCAATGATTTCAAAAGGAAATTGGTTGGAAACTTGAGGGGAATAAACTTGCAAGGCTACAGGGATTGAGCGAGGGAGTGGGACTGGCTGGATTGCACTGCAGAGAGCCGGCATGGACTTGATGGGCCGAATGGCCTCCTGTTATGCCATAAATGACTCTATGACTATGAGAGAGAGAGAGACTGGGGTGTGAAAGGGAGGGAGAGAGAGGGATTGTAGAGGGATTAAGAAAGAGGGCGAGACAGAGAGAGAGAAGGAGGCTGGGGGCCAGAGGGAGAGAGAGAGAGACTGGGGGGGTGAAAGAGACTGAGAGAGAGAGACTGGGCAATAGATAGAGAGATACTGGTGGAGAGAGAGAGATAGTGGGGGAGAAAGAGAAGCTGGGGCAAGAGACAGAGAGACTACAGGGCGAAGAGAGAGAGAGAGACTTGGGGCAGAAAGCGAGGGAGATTGAAAGCTAGAGACTGGGTGAACAGAGAGAGATAGTGGGGGAGAGAGAGAAGCTGAGGTGAGAGACAGAAAGACTACTGGACGGAGAGAGAGAGAGATGGGGCAGAGAGAGAGAGCGCTACAGACCGGGTGAATAGAGAGAGAGACTGGGGAAGGGGAAGGCATAGAGACTGCAGGGTTAGAAAGAGAGACTGGGGAGGAGAGAGAGAGAAAGACTGGGGAGAAAGAGAGACTGGGGGACGGGGAGGCAGAAAGACCAGGGGTAGAGAGAGACTGGGTGGGGGAGAGAGAGAGAGACTGGGGAGAGAGGGAGAGAGACTGGTGGGACAGAGAAAAAGACTTGGGAGAGAGAGAGAGACAGGGACTGGAAGAGACCGTGAGATAGAGACTGGGAGAGAAAGAGAGGGAGCAGGACTGACTGGATTGCTCCACGGAGAGCCGGCATGGACTTGATGGGCCAAATGGCCTCCTTCTATGCCATAAATGACTCAATGACTCTATGGGGGGAATTTTATGGCCCGGCAAGAGCAGCATTGGTGGCGTGTAGGGTGATTTAATCGGACATGAGGTTTTTTCAGATTTCTGACAGCAGGTTTTTTTTATCACAATTAGATCAGTGACGTGTTTGTGGCTGTCCGAGCTTTGCCCTGCACAGTTGCGGATTGCAGCTTTGCATGCATTTCCATACCATGAATACTCATTACCCTACACTTCATTCAAATTAAGTCCTACCTGTCAGATTAAGTTAGTGGCAAGCGGTATTCCTGAGCTACCCAGTTCATATTTGTTTAAATATGGCATACACTAGTCGACTTTGTGCAATTGTATCTAAAATCAATGGTTCCAAGTCTTGCACTCATTGCACAAGGAAAGCCAACATTGGAATGGATGTTTGGCTTCAGGCTTGGCACCAAAAAGGGCAAATTTTCTCAGATGATAGTGGGAAAGGCATTAGGGTGGGGGTGCATGAAGGAGTGGGGAGGGTAGCCAGTGAAGACAGGATGGAGTCTCTGGTAGATGGAGCAGCAGAGAGGGAGGAGGGCAGTGGTCAGGGTATGTAGTGGTTGTTATTGATGCTGAAACTGGCTGTGGGCAGTTACAGGGGGTGGTAGGTTGATGGGTGCCTGACAGGAAACAGATGATCATGAGGGACTTAAAGGGAGAGGTTAGTGCTGTCAATGTCAGGGACCTATGGGGAAAGATCAAGGTACTGGCTGGCAGAGGGAACAGTAACAAGCAAAAAAATATTATGAGGGGGAGGCAGTGCTTGGGTGCAACCTGACAATGGAGGTCAACCAGGAATAAGCTTATTCTGTGGCTGCAATCAGCTTGTGCTCCCGAAGGCTGGGGATTCTTGTGGCTTGTAACACAGAATTATTTATTGGCTTGTGGCTCATGGTATTTCATAGAGTGATGGCGGGTTCCACCAGTGAAAGTCCATCCCTGCTGCATGATTGCATGTGTTTCCCATTCGCATCACCGCACCTTTAATTTGCATGTAAAATTGCATGCGAAATGGGAAAAAAGGGCAGAAGTGGAAGTTCCGCCAACTTCTGGTTCTGCCATCAGAAACGCCACAGTTCTCATAAAATTCAAGCCTATGACTCCTGTTAGCCTCTCAAGATTTTGCACGTTATGTTCAGGCATGCGGCCAATCAACAGTGCGCTTAACGCTAGTTGCATGCGACAATCATGTAAATGAACATGTAGCGTGAAGAGTGTGCTGCCTACATCAGAAGGAACAGACATGGGTTTATCACATTTTGCAACCCCTATGCCTGTTTTCGGGGACTATCTAATTTTGCCTCCTTTGTTTCTACAAACTCTGTTCCATCCCTTCTTCATTCTTAATTTATCTTTATTTAACTACCCCTTAACCTCCTCTGTTCTAACAAAAGTAAACAATATTTTTCGATTTTCTCCTGATATTGTATTTCCTCATATGGCAGCATCCTAATGGATCTTCACTATACCCTCTCTATTGCTTTACCATCTTTCCTATAGTGTGGAGTCCATGTGGCACTGCATTACAAGGTCAGAAATACACATTTCCAACAGAAACCAATGGGGCTGCATCAAGTTATTGCAATGTCGATACATTTGCCCCAGATTGCTCATAAAGTATGGGGTCTTTCAATAAGTCTTTAATTTAGTGCTGATTCTGTAGACAAAATATGAAGGTATTAAAGCCTGCATGAAATTGCTGAATTGAAGCCTTTATCGTCATCTTGATATCAGGTGATTATTTTCTCCTGCAATACTAAAAACCAGGCAAAAATATCAGCAACAAATAAAATAAATAAGCATCAACGGCTATAATTGAAATCAAGTGGCCCTAAAGACTTAATCAATTAATGGTATCATGCACTGTAGCTATATACTGCTGCTTAGGGTTATGAAAAGGACAACTTGAATGCTTAATCAGTACTTGACAAAAGTGAATTATTCAGTATTCAGTTCAACGTGAGTATGCATAGTGGAATGTGTACAATTAACACAAAAAAACTAGCATACATCAGATTGCATTGTCACTCAAAGAAAATCTTTGAAACTAATCTTGAAAAAAGCTTCTAAAGAACCATATATTGTGTGAGCTAAAGTAGGCTTATCCTTTCTATTTCTTCTTAAGCATCCACACTCAAACTCAATCTCATCTGGCAAGTATCTAAATGTGCTGTGACTTATCGAAAACATCAGCTTAATTGGACATTTGACACTTAATGAATTGCTGCCGAGTATATCTGGATAGCTGCCAGATGGCCAAGAAGGTCAGGGCAGGTCGTGCAGGAGTCCCTGGAGGGCATCCCACTTTCTAACCAGTATTCAGTTATGAGTACCGATGGGAAGGAGGGTTCCTCTGTAGAGTGCAGTGAGAGTCATGACATCATGAGTGACTCAGCTGTGCTGCGAGGGAGGAAAAAGGGCAAGACAGCAATAGTGGTATGGGATGGTTAGAGGAACAGAAAGGCGTTTTTGATGTCACAGACACGATTCCAGGATGGTATGTTGCCTCCCTGGTGCAAGGGTCATGGATATCACTGAGCGGCTACAGAGCATTCTGGAGGCTGAGGGTGCACAGCCAGAGGTCGTGGTCCACATTGGTACCACCAATATAGAAAGAAAAAAGGATAAGGTCCTGCAGGCTAGGTTTAGGGAGTTGGGAAAGAGATTAGCAAGCAGGACAACAAGGGTAATAATCTCCAGATTACTCCCAATGCCACGTGCTTGTGAGTTTAGTAATAGATGATACACCAGATGAATGTGTGGCTGGAGAGATGTGCAGGAGGAAGGGCTTCAGATTTCTGGGGCATTGGGACCAGTTCTGGGGTAGGTGGGACCTGTATAAGCTGGATGGACTGCATCTGAACAGGACTGGGACAAATATCCTTGCAGGAAGGTTTGTTAGTGCTGTTGGGGATGGTTTAAACTAGATTGGCAGGAGGTTAGGAACCTGAGTGCAATCTTAGATAGGAAAATTTAAGGGCAGGGAACAGGACGCAGAAAATTAGCAAAATTGGCGAGTGACACGAAAAGACAGAAGAAGAAAAGGTTAAAAAGTGTGCAACACAGGAATTTGGCAGTATTAAAGTGTATTTATTTAAATGCAAGGAGTATAGTAAATAAAGCAGCTGAGTTGAGATCATAGATAGACACATAGCAACACGATATTGTTGCTTTAATGAAAATTTGGCTTAAGGAGGGGCAAGAATGGAAGCTCAACCTCCCTGAATTTAGAGTATTCAGGCGTGATAGAGAGGGAGATAAAAAAGGGGGCGTGTAGCATTATTAGTCACAGAATCAATAACAGCTTTGAGGAGGGATGATATGCTAAGTGAATCATCAAACGAGGCCATATGGGTGGAGCTCAGAAATAAAAAAGGGGCAGACACATTAGTGTACTGTAGACCCCCAAATAGAGAGAGGGAGATAGAGGAACAAATATGTAGGCAAATTTCTGAGTGCAATAACTTTAGGGCAGTGATGGTTGGGGATTTCAACTACCCTAATATCGACTGGGATACAAACAGTGTGAAGGGCACAGAAGAGACAAAATTCTTGAACTGTATTCAAGAGAACTTTTTTAGCCAGCACATAACAAGCCCAACGAGAGGGGGCGCAATTCTAGATTTAGTTTTCGGTAATGAAGCTGGGCAATAAAGCTGGAGGTCTGTGAACGTTGTACCATTGTTTAAAAAGGGTGCGAGGGATAAGCCAGGTAATTATAGGCCAGTCAGCCTGACCTCAGTAGTGGGTAAATTGTTAGAATCTATTCTGAGGGACAGGATAAACTGTCACTTAGAATGGCACGGATTAATCAGGGATAGTCAGGATGGATTTGTTAAGGGAAAGTCATGTCTTACTAACTTGATTGAGTTTCTGGAGGAAGTGACAAGGAGGATCGATGAGGGTAGTGCAGTGGATGTGGTTTACATGGATTTTAGTAAGGCATTTGACAAGGTCCCACATGGCAGGCTGGTCAATACAATGAAAGCCCATGGGTTACAGGGGAAGGTGGCAGGTTGGATCCAGATTTGTCTCAGTAACAGGAAACAAAGGGTAGTTGTTGACGGATGTTTTTGTGAATGGAAAGCAGTTTCCAGTGGTGTTCCACAGGGCTCAGTGTTGGGTCCCTTGCTGTTTGTGGTATATATTAATGATTTGAACTTAAATGTGGGAGGCATGATTGGGAAATTTGCTGATGACACAAAAATTGACCGTGTAGTTAATAGTGAGGAGGAGAGTTGTGGACTCCAGAATGATATCAATGGTTTGGTTGAGTGGGTGGAAAAGTGGCAAATGGAATTCAATCCTGAGAAGTGTGAGATAATAAATTTGGGGAGGGCAGATAAAGCGAGGGAATATACAACAAACGGGAGGATATTTAGAGGGGTAGAAGAAGTGAGACACCTTGGGAGTGCATGTCCACAGGTCCCTGAAGGTGGCAGGACAGGTAGATAGAGTGGTGAAGAAGGCATATGGATTGCTTTCCTTTATTGGCTGAGGTATAGAGTACAAAAGCAGGGATGTAATGCTGGATCTGTATAGAGCAATGGTTAGGCCGTAGCTGGAGTACTACATGCCGTTCTGTTCACCACTTTACAGAAAGGACATAATTGCTCTGGAGAGAGTGCAGAGGAGATTTACAAGAATGTTGCCAGGGCTTGAAGGTTGCAGCTATGAGGAAAGATTGGATAGATTGGGGTTGTTTTCCCTGGAATTGAGGAGGCTGAGGGGTGACTTAATTGAGGTGTACAAAATTATGAGGGGCCTAGATAGAGTGGACAGAAAGGACCTGTTGTCCCTGGCGGGGAGGTTGGTTACCAGGGCACACAGATTTAAGGTGAATGGGAGAAAAATTAGAGGGGACATGAGGAGAAACTTTTTCACCCAGACCGTGTCTGGAATTCACTGCCAGGATCGGTGGTGGAGGCAGAGACCCTCAATTCTTTTAAAAGGTACCTGGACATGTACCTAAGGTGCTGTAACATGCGGGGCTATAGACCAGGTGCTGGAAGATGGGATTAGTTTGGATGGATAGCTTATTCGGCCAGCGTGGACTCGATGGGCTGAATGGACTCCTTCTGTGCTATATTTTGTTCTATGTTCTGTTCTATCCTCTGTGGTTTTTAAATTGGACTTAACTTGCGATTGAAGTACTTTAGCTTTTGTATTTTACTGTTTTCTTCCAGTCGGACACAGAATTCTGGGATAAAATGCAAGATGAATGGGAGGAAATGGCACGGAGGAATTGGATTGCAGGAAGTGAACAGCCACCGACAAATACAACTGTCTCCCCCCATGAGAAGGTAACCTTAAAAATACGTTGCCCTATAATTAAGCTTTGCGACTAGTAAATGCTCGGTTATTTGATTTATCTCATTTATATTCAAAATCTACCCGGAAATGATGACAAAGAATTCGTGTGGTACAACGCTGAGAGTTAATCCATTGTAAAATACAGAAATGAGGAAAATACAGCAGAAAAAGTACAAAATATAATATATTATCTCATTCTTTACACAAGATGAATTCTGACCTTCTACCTCAAATTAAACCAGAACCCAAGTAGTAAATAGCAGATTTGATGTAACTATAGTACTAACCAATTAAAACAGCAAATAAGTGAGAGGTCCACCTCTCAAGTCAAACAAAGTCAAACAAATGTTGAATGGATAATGTTGTTAATTATTAATGAAGCAATTTGATTGCTGTAATCCAATAATGACGAATAGCAAAGGAATAGTGAATAAATTATATGCATTAAAATGTCTTTAAGCAGATAACTGTCAGTAAGCAGAACAATTTAATTCTGGAAAGTTAGATAAACAATACAACTTTTTTACGAGATGTTATTCACTTCAATTGACCTTTGCTACAGGGCTATTATTTTCACACTGACAATCCCTTCAAAGACTGGCCCAATGCATTCGAGGAAGCAATAAAAAAGCACAAAGAAGGAGATCTTCCTAATGCTGTCTTACTGTTGGAATCAGCGATTTTGCAGGACCCCTATGATGCAGAGGTAGGCTGACGATGTTTATCAATCGTAAGTATAGAAAAAAGTAAAATATGTCAATAATCATATTAATTTAAATAAGGTATAACTCACATTGCTTTGTTTTTCCAAGTATGAGATGCATTTTGGTTGTTCTCAGAATAGTATTATATATGCAAACATTATATTTCCTATATATATAGACCTATTATTAACTCATAGTGTTCACTCTATTTCAATGTACTTCTTGTTAATTATGTGTTATATCAATGTGTGTGGAGGGAGAGGGGTCTGTTGGAGAAGTGTTGTTCAATAAAATACACCTCACTTTACTGTTACAAGCAGAAATTAAATAGATTATATGTTAAAGACTGATTATAATTCTACAGCACTTGGGGCTTTTAGATGCAAACCTGAACTCTGAAATATTATCAATGGGGCTATGCCTAATGATGTAAAACAGTTTATAATGCTCTTTCACCACCAATTTTTGGAACCTACCATGAAGTTTGAAATTGATACAGACCTATTACAACAACAACTCGCATTTTTATAGTGTCTTTAACATAATAAAACATCCCAAGGTTCTTGCGTCTAATAATCTAAATACAAAGTCTCTTCACATGGCCGTTCATTAATGGCATTCTAGATCAGAAAGCAGGAAGTGTTTGAGCGTCACCAAGGTACACCTCTTCCTTAGATTTGCCCTGGATTATTCCCTCTCTATCCAAGGAACATTTTTGCTAATTTTAGCACAACGCACTGACAATCATATTTTTGGAGGTATGGTCAGTGTGTCAATGTTTTCTGACAAAAATCAGAATAGAACTATCCTATGAATGTCCTGTTGTTAGTAGGATTCATTCATGCCATGGCATACTGTAGGCTGAAGTTCTCAAAAGTTTCTGCTTACAATATGCAGCACAGTCATGATTTCCATCATTATCCACCCCTCCAGATTCCTCCTGCTCTACAAATTACCAGATGCTACATCCTCACTTACATTATCTCATTTTCCCTTAAGTGAAAGTATCAGAGGTGGTGCATGGAATGAACAAGAAAGTGAGAGAAGTGATGAGACAGAGGGGATTGCAACAGAGGAACGCTGGGCAGGATTTGGGTCCAGGATGGGATTCCTTTCCCACATCTTCATTATTCTCCTCATCTTTGTCATCATCATAGTCAACATGGAAGAAGTCCAATTTCTCCTTCTCTTTATCATATTGCCTTCCTCCTGTTACTATGGTGAATCTACAGAAAAGGAGGGTACAAGCTAAGAGTGGGTAATCATATCCCTTTTAGGATTAGGGAGAGAGAGAAGGTGTTTCACAGAAATGCCACGGTGACTGTGTAGGTATACACAAACCTGCTGCCAGTATTCTGGCCTTAATCTCCTTCCTATCGGCTACATAGCATGCTCCTCACAGGGAGTATCTCTTGATGTTGGGGATGCTCTTTCTGATGCCCTGACTCCCATGGGCATTGCATGCAAGTTTATCCTTTAATTCAATTTGAGTGAATTTGGTCGAGGGTAGCAATTGGAAACTATTTTGCAGCTGTCATTGGACAGCTGATGTATGTAATTGGGTGGTATTACCTTGTTAAAGTAGAGAAAAAAGTTTGAGGATTGTACATGCAGTAATTGTCATTTAGGGAGGTAGTTACATCCGGTAAGATCCCTAGGTAATGCCCTTTTTAGCCAGACTGCGGTGTGAAGGTTTAGTTATGTGGCTCTTAATTTTAGAGGGTAAAGAGTTCCAAAGGAAAAAAGAGGAGACAGGCCAGTGCATTATCTGGCCTGCCCTGGTCTGATCATTGAACTGGTTAAACACTGTAACTTAGGTGCTGAGAATTGTTACCGAATTGCACTCTTCCTCTACATAGAATCATATAATAGAATGTTACAGCAAAGAAGGAGGCCGTTTGGCCCATTGTGTGTGCTGGCTCTTTATAAGAACTATCCAATTAGTCCCAGCCCCCTGCAAATTTTTGCCATACAAGTAGTAAACCAATTCTTTTTCAGAAGTTATCAAATCTGTTTCCACCACCCTTTCAGGCAATGCATTCCAGATCATAACAACTCATTGTGTATATTCTCCTTATGTCACCTCTGCTTCTTTTGCCAATTACCTTTAAATCTGTGCCCTTTGGTTACCAATCCTTCTGCCACTGGACACAGTTTCTCCTTACTTTCTCTTTCAAAACCTTTCCTGATTTTGAACACCTGTATTAAATCTCCTTTTAACCTTCTCTGCTCTAAGGACAACTGCCTGTTTCTCTAGTCGCTCCACTTAACATGGCGCACAATACATTTGTTTGAGTCTTCCTTTAATGCAGATCCACTAGTCTCTCTCTCTCATTCCTGTTTCCATCTTCTTAAGGAAGGCTTGAAGTTTAGTCTCCATAACAACAACTTGCATTTGTATAGTGAAAATAACATAGTAAAACATTACAAGGCACTTCACAAGAGCGTTATCAAATAGATTTTGACACTGAGTCACATAAGGAGATATTAGAACAGATGACCAAAAACATGGTCAAAGAGGTAGGTTTTAAGGAAGAGATACATAGAGGTTCCAGGAAGGAATTCCAAATCTTGGGGCTTAGGAAACCTAAGGCATGGGTACCAATGGTGGAAGCATTTAAAATCGGGGAAATGCAAGAAGTCAGAATAGGTGGAGCTCTTAGATTCGTCTTTGCCTTGCCTTTGCCCCTTTTCTGGCTGTCAGTGCCAGGTACGTCAATGAAAAGTGCGATAAAGTCACATGTGAGGCATCCAGTGCATCTGCCTGACTGAACTTAATAATCCAAATGCCAACCTGCTTATCTGCTGCTGCCCCAGTCAATTGCTGCAATCTGCAGTTAGTCTTGGCTTTTTTAAAGGCTAATTTCCTAGCACCCCAGCATATTACTTCAATTTCACATGAATTTATGCTGGAGATCCTCCACTGGCTATGCAAATAGATTGACACACACAAATCGTGGCAGGCACAGCTCTATAGAACAGAAGCAGGTCCTACCCTAGACACATTGGTCAGGATTTTACCGGCCCCAGGGCAACGAACTAGGAGGCTCCACAACATAGTTATGTTGCAGGGGAACTTTCCCAGCAGGAATGGGTGCAGTTCAGCTGTCTACTGACCAGAGGAGGACAGCCAATTTGAATAATATAGGCCCATTTTCCCAGGCTGCTGGCATTTTGCCGTGGCGGTGCACACCCCTTCCCCGCATCGGCTCTGTGGGGAGGCCACCAGCTGCATGGGGGCAGTCTCCGAGTGGGTTCCCGGGGGGGTGGGGGGGGACTTTGGAGCCGGAAGCTCCATGCCCTGAAGAGGGAGCCGCAGCCAGGAAAGGCTGCCTCTGCGATCCTAAAGGCACATCCGGAGGGATGTCCGCTCTGATTGGTGAAGCCTACTGCCCTCGGTTGCCTAATATTTTCTTTAATTTAAATTACCTTCTTGAGGGAGCCTCCCTGTTAAGGTGCCCTCATATTCTCTGGCCTGCCTCAGCAGTGCCTATCTCTGCCGGTGGGGCTGGTGAGACTCCAGAGCTGCCGGTAGCATCAGCAGCCCACCTGACACCCTTAATTGAACAGTGGGCCCAACAGTGGCCAATCAAGAGGTCGCCTCTAGGAAAATTATCGACATGGTCCTGCTGCCTGCTCGTTCAAGCTTGGGACCCACATATGGTCCCGATGTCAGGATATACTCCCTCTTCCAGTAGAATTCCTCCCATTGGCTCAAATCGAGCACAGCTCACAAAGTGGTATTTCAGGACTTCTGTGTATTTTCAGCAAATGGTAAAAAAAAAATCAGTATTAAATTTTGCATTGCTATTGTATCTGCTGGTTTAACTTTCTTCTGTGTTTATTTCTTTCTTGCAATTAATCAGTCACCACTTTAGTCTGAAACACTTGATTTGTCAGTATAGCTCTTTTCTGCCAATTGGAGAGTACAGGAGTATACAGTGGGCATATCATACTAATTTCCAATGTATTCTAGCCATATAAAAAGTAGATTACTAGTCCAGAAACATGCTACATGCCATTCACTACATGCAAAAGATTAAGTTTTTCTTCATAGGCACCACAATACATTATGGAACAAAAACAGAAAATGCTGGAAATATTCAGCAGGTCTGGCAGCATCTGTGGAGAGAGAAACAGAGTTATTGTTTCAGGTCGATTACCTTTAACCAGGAAGTTGTTTGTTGCAGCAAATAAGAGTAGCAAGTTGGGCAACAGGCCAATTTGGAACAGGTTAGACCTGCTAGGAGCATGGGTTGAAGAATTCGCACTACAGTGTTGAAACTCTGTCTCCAATCCATACTCCTTTAAGATTGTAACTCCCTGTGGAGGACAGGACTAGTGAATTTACTCTGTATAGTCTAAAGACCCACAAAAGAAGTCTCTTCTCCCTGTCAAATGTCATACTGTGAATGTAATTTATTTACATGCCTGCAATTTGCATGGTCCCTTCAGTTAAATCATCTCGAGTTTCTCTCTCTTTTGAGACTAATTTAATTTATTTCATTATATAATATTTGCTTGGCGTTCTGTTCATGTGTAGAATTAATCTTGGCCATTTTCCATCTGTATTTGCATGAATTTCATTCTTCCTGCTTCACTTGCATTTATATAACACCTTTAACTTAGTAAAATATCCCAAGGCACATCACAGGAATAATTCATAGAATCGCAGCACAGGAAGATTTATTCAGTCCATCATGCCTGTGCCAGTTCTTTGAAAAAGAGTTATCTCATTCATTCCACTCTCCCTTTCTTTCCCAATAGTCCTGCAATTTTTTCCCTTTCAAATATTTATCTAATTCCCTTTTGGAAGTTATTATTGAATCTGCTTCCAGCGCTTTCTCAGGCACTGCGTTTCAGATTATAACAACTGTATAAAAATATTTTCCTCATATTGCCTTTGGTTCTTTTCCAATTACCTTAAATCTGTGACCTCTAGTTACTGAACTTTCTGCCACTGGGAAGAGTTTCTCCTTATTTACTTTATCAAAACCCTTCATGATTTTGAACATCTTTCAACTCTTCCTTAACCTTCTTTGCTCAAAGGAGAACAACCCCAGTTTCTTTAGTCTGTCCATGTAATTGCAGTCCCTCGTTCCTGGTACCATTCTGGTTAATCTCTTCAGCACCTCCTCTAAAGCTTTGACAGCGCTCATAAAGTGCGGTGCCCAGAACTGGCCACAATACTCCAGCTGGAACCAAACCAGTATTTTATAAAGTTTAGCAAAATTTTCTGGCTTTTGTACTCTATATATTTCTATTTATTAAATCAAGGGTCCCGTACATCTTTTTAACAGTCTTTGCAACTGGTCCTGTTACCTTCAGAGGTTTTTTGTGCCTGCATCCCCTTTTAAAATTGTACCATTCAGCTTATATTGCCTCTCTTCATTTCTCCTACCAAAATGAATCACTTCATACTTTGTGTTAACTTTCATCTACCATATGCTGTCTATTTCACCAGCCTATGTCTTCCAAAATCTGTTGCTATCCTGCTTACTTTTTAATACATTTCCAAGTTTTGTGTCATCTACAAACTTTTAAATTAAGCTCCATATGCCGAAGTTCAGATCATCAATATTTGTCAAAGGTCCCAACACTGACCCCTGGGGGACACCATTGCACAGTTCCCTGCAGTCAGAAAAACATCCGTTCACCACGCACTCTGCTTTGTGTCTCTGAGCAATTTCTTTTATCCATACAGCCATTGCCCCTTTAAGTCCATGGACTTATTTTTACGAGCATGTCTATTATCAAATGCCTTTGAAAAGTACATATACACAAAGGATTACCAGACAAAATTTGACACCAAACCATATAAGGATATATTGGGACAAGTGACCAAATGCTTAATCAGAGGGCAGTTTTAAGGGGCAAGGAGTCTAGAGATGTGAAGTGATTTCGGGAGGGAATTCTGAGAAATTGGTGCCTAGGCAGCTGAAGGCACAGCTTCCAATGATGGAGCAATTAAAATTGGGATGTGCAGGAGGCCAGAATTGGAGTACAGAGATCTTAGAGTTGTAGTGCTGCAAGAGTTTAGAGGCAGGCAGGGGCAAGACAGGGGAGGGATTTGGAAACAAGGATGAGAATGGATATTATGTAACTATTAAATTACAGACAAAGTAAGAATATGCTGAGAACAATAGGTTTGCCTCATTTGTAAGTAACATTTGCTGGGTATGTGATAAAAGCTGAGCTGTCCATAGTCAAATCCTCATTGCATGCTAAAATCCGAGGCCTGAAATTGCTCGGGAGTTCTAGGAATCTTTCACCATAATTCTAGCAGCAACTGGTGGAAACTCTAGGGCAACAATGGAGATGGTATGCTGTGGCTCTGCCATTTCTGGAATTTCCTGAGTGCCTTGTAAGGGATGGAACTTCCATTTTCCCCTTACAAAGCAGATGACAGGACAGAGACTCCCCAGTTGAGAGTTTCTACACCTGAAACTGAAAAGGGTCTTGATATCATAGTGGTGTCCCTTAAGTCTAGTAAAGGGCAGGCGGTCACGTAGTGGTAATGTCACTGGACTAGTAACCCAGAAACCCAGGGTATTTCTCTGGGGACATGGATTCGAATCCCACCATAGCAGAAGGTGGAACTTGAATTCAATTAATAAATCTGGAATTAAAAGCTAGTCTAATGATGGCCATGAAACCATTGTCGATTGTTGTAAAAACCCATCTGATTCACTAATGTCCTTTAGTGAAGGAAATCTGCTATCCTTACCTGGTTTGGCCTACATCTGACTCCAGACCCACAGCAATGTGGTTGACTCTTAAATGCCCTCTGAAATGGCCTAGCAAGCCACTCAGTTGTATCTAACTGGTACGAAGTCAGTAAAAGAGAATGAAACCAGACGGACCACACCGCATCGACCTAGGCACCGGCAACAACAACGGCAAACCCAGCCCTATCGACCCTGCAAGTCCTCCTTACTAACATCTGGGGGCTTGTGCCAAAGTTGGGAGAGCTGTGTCACAGACTAGTCCAGCAGAACAGACCCAGCAGACATGGCAGTACAGTGGTATACAGTTGGAGGGAGTTGCCCTGGGAGTCCTCAACATCGACTCCAGACCTCATGAAGTCTCATGGCATCAGGTCAAACATGGGCAAGGTAACCTCCTACTGATTACCACCTACTGCCCTTCCTCAGCTGATGAATCAGTACTCCTCCATGTTGATCACCAATTCGAGGAAGCACTGAGAACGGCAAGGGTGCAGAATGTGTTCTGGGTGGGGGACTTCAATGTCCATCACCAAGAGTGGCTCAGTAGCACCACCACTGTCTTAGCAGGCCGAGTCCTAAAGGACATAGGTGCTAGATTGGGTATGCGGCAGGTGTGAGGGAACCAACAAGAGGGAAAAACATACTTGACCTCGTCCTCACCAATCTGCCTGCTGCAGATGCATCTGTCCATGACAGTACTGGTAGGAGTGACCACCGCACAGTCCTTGTAGAGACGAAGTCCCACCTTCACATTGAGGATACCCGCCATTGTATTGTGTGGTACTACCACCGTGCTAAATGGGATAGATTTCAAACAGATCTAGCAATGCAAAACTGGGCATCCTTGAGGCACTGTGGCCCATCAGCAGCAACAGAATTGTACTCAACCACAATCTGTAACCTCATGGAACGGCATATTTCCCACTCTACCATTACCATCAAGCTGGGGGACCAACCCTGGTGCGATGAAGAGTGCAGTAGGGCATGCCAGGAGCAGCACCAGGCATACCTCAAAATGAGGTGTCAACCTGGTGAAGCTACAACACAGGACTACTTGCATGCCAAACTGGGTAAGCAGCATATGATAGACAGAGCTAAGCGATCCCATAACCAACGATCAGATCTAAGCTCTGCAGTCCTGCCACATCCAGCTGTGAATGGTGGTGGACAATTAAACAACTAACTGGAGGAGGTGGCTCCACAAATATCCCCATCCTCAATGATAGGGGAGCCCAGCACACATCAGTGCGAAAGATAAGGCTGAAGCATTTGCAACAATCTTCAGCCAGAAGTGCCGAGTGGATGATCATCTCGGTCTCCTCCTGAAGTCCCCAGCATCACAGATGCTAGACTTCAGCCAAGTCGACTCACTCCGCTTGGTATCAAGAAATGACTGAAGGCACTGGATACTGCAAAGGCTATGGGCCCTGACAACATACCGGCAATAGTACTGAAGACATGTGCTCCAGAACTTGCCGTGCCCCTAGCCAAGCTGTTTCAGTACAGCTACGACACTGGCATCTACCCTGCAATGTGGAAAATTGCCCAGGTATGTCCTGTACACAAAAAGCAGGACAAGTTCAACCCGGCGAATTACCGCCCCATCAGTCTACTCTCAATCATCAGGAAAGTGATGGAAGGTGTCATCGACAGTGTTATCAAGCGGCACTTGCTTAGCAATAACCTGCTTAGTGATGCTCAGTTTGGGTTCCGAAAGGGTCACTCAGCTCCTGACCTCATTACAGCCTTGGTTCAAACATGGACAAAAGAGCTGAACTCAAGAGGTGAGGTGAGAGTGACTGCCCCTGACATGAAGGCAGCATTTGACTAAGTATGACATCAAGGAGCCCTAGCAAACTGATGTTAATGGGAATCAGGGGAAAGCTCCCCACTGGTTGGAGTCATACCTAGCTCAAAGGAAAATAGTTGTGGTTGTTGGAGGTTAATCATCTGAGCTCCAAGACATCACTGCAGGAGTTCCTCAGGATAGTGTCCTCGGCCCAACCATCTTCAGCTTCTTCATCAATGACCTTCCTTCAATTATAAGGACAGAAGTGGGGATGTTCGCTGATGATTGCACAATGTTCAGCACCATTCGCAATTCCTCAGATACTGAAGCAGTCCGTGTAGAAATAGAAATGCAGCAAAACCTGGACAATATCCAGGCATAGGCTGATAAGTGGTAAGTAACACTTGCGCCACACAAGTGCCAGGCAAAGATCATCTCCAACAAGAGAGAATCTAACCATCTCCCCTTGACATTCAATGGCATTACCATTGCTGAATCCTCCACTATCAACATCCTAGGGGTTATCATTGACCAGAAACTGAACTGGAGTAGCCATATAAATACTGTGGCTACAAGAGCAGGTCAGAGGCTAGGAATCCTGCAGCGAGTAACTCACCTCCTGACTCCCCAAAGCCTGTCCACCATGTACAAGGCACAAGTCAGGAGTGTGATGGAATACTCTCCACTTGCCTGGATGGGTGCAGCTCCAACAACACTCAAGAAGCTCAACACCATCCAGGACAAAGCAGCCTGCTTGATTGTCACCCCCATCCACAAGCATTCACTCCCTCCAGCACTGACGCACAGTGGCAGCAGTGTGTACCATTTACAAGATGCACTGTAGCGACACACTATGGCTCCTTAGACAGCACCTTCCAAACCCACAACCTCTACCAACTAGAAGGACAAGGGCAGCAAATGCATGGGAACACCACCACCTGCAAGTTCCTCTCCAAGTCACACACCATCCTGACTTGGAACTATATTGTCGTTCCTTCAATGCCGCTGGGTTAAAATCCTGGAACTCCCTTCATAATAGCACCTACCTCACATGGACTGCAGCGGTTCAAGAAGACAGCTCACCACCACCTTCTTAAAGGCAATTAGTGTTGGGCAATAAATGCTGGCCTAGCCAGCGACGTCCACATCCCATGAATGAATGACACGAAACATGAAGCATACCAGTCTCTACAATGGCACATACGAGCCCCAGCATTGAATGTTAGCCAGGCAATAAGCCTGGACCCCAAAGAATTTGGATCAGCCTCTTCCTCAGGGCCGAATGCAGCACATTCAGGATTGGGAAGACTGTCTGGGCATGAGAAATGTATTCCAAGTGCCACTTGCACCCACCTGCCTTTTGTCAATGCCATGCTTTCCCTCTGACCCAACAGACTTAAGTTAATATCATGCCTTTCACAGCCTTACAATGTCCCCAAGCGCTTTACAGCCCATGAAGTATTTCTGAAGATTAGTCACTGTTGTAATGTAGGGAAATGCAGCAGTCAGTTTGCACATAGCAAGATCACACAAACAGCAATAAAGTAATGACCAGTTTTTTTTTGTGATGTTGGCTGATGGATAGATATTGTCCAGAACACCAGAGAGAACGCCACTGCTCCTTGAATTGTGCAATGAGTTCTTTGATGTCCATCTGAAAGGGCAGATAGGGCCTCAGTTTAACATTGCATCCAATATCTTTGAGACAAAAGTGCTACCACTGAGCCAAGGCTGACAGTAGCTATTGCTATAGAAACTCCACAAGATGGCATATTGACGTGACTCTGAATTCTAATCTACCCATCATGGAGTATTTCTTTGTGGACAGGTGACAAATGTAAATTGGGCACTTCCTCACAGCAAAGGAGATGAAAGGCATCCAAGGTTATTCCTACACACCCCTTTATTGCCATCTATACAGAAGAATTGACAGAGGCTTGAGACCAGACCTCTAGCCTGTCCTCCATCTCAGATACATGAGGACGAGGGAATAAATGTAATCCATTTCTAAAGAGAAGATTTTAGACAAAAGCTTTCAAATATTGCAAATGGTTTTACAGTGTATTTTCTTTATAAGAAGTTCCACCTGCCCGAGATCACAGCAGAATTCTACAATGTGTAACATTTATTTCTTTTTTTTAAACTATAAACAAATGCTGGTGCAGTCTTTAAGATGCACTATATTGGCATTGTTGGCCTGCAGTGAGAACAGGAATAAGAAATGATCAACTACAACCTTATTCTTAGCAAAAAATATTCAATTTTAAAGTCTCTCCTGGTCCCACAATATTTAAAATTAAAAGTTCTTATCCTAGTGATTAAATCACTCCATGGTGTTGAAGAGGCAGGCTGCATTTTATTCTTCCACGGGCAGCATCGGGAACAGCACCCCCTGCCACTTTGCTTGCCCCCGCCCCCCCCCCCCCCCCCCCAACTCCGTGCCCAACTCCAAGGGCAGAAATAAATTTTCCCCAGAGAGTAATGTACCTAAATTTGCTGACTATACAAAGTTAGGTGGAATGTAAGCTGTGAAGAAGACACAAAGAGGCAAAGATATATATATATATATATATATATATATATATATATATATAAAATATAATAATATATTAGGTTGAGTGAGTGGGCAACAAGGTGACAGATGGAGAATAATGTGGGAAAGTATGAGGTTATTCACTTTAGCAATAAGAATAGAAAAGTAGGATATTTGTTTTAAAAGGCATAAAACTTGTAAATGTTAATGTTCAAAGGGACTTGGGTATGTTTTTGGAAGGAAAGCTAGCATGCAGGCACAGCAAGCAATTGGGAAGGCAAATGGCATGTTGGCTTTTATTGCAAGGATATTGGGGTACAAGAATAAGAAAGTCTTGCTATAATATACAAGGCTTTGGTGAGACCATACCTGGAGTACTGTGTGCAGTTTTGGTCTCCATATTCAAGGAAGGATATACTTGTCGTGGAGATGGTACAGCGAAGGTTCACTACATTATTGCCTAGGATGAAAGGGTTGTCCTATGAAGAGAGGCTGAGTAATTTGGCTCTATACTCTCTAAAGTTGTGAAGAGTGAGAGCTGAAACATACAAAATTCTGAAGGAGCTTGATAGGGTAGATGCTGATATTGTTTCCCCTGACTGGGGAATCTAGAGGGGACACAGTCTCAAGGTAAGGAGCCGATCATTTAGGACTGAGATGAGGAGAAATCTCTTCACTCAAAGGGTTGTGAATCTTTGGAATTCTGTACCCCAGAGGGGTATGGATGCTCCATCATCGAATATATTTAAGGCTGAGATAGACAGATTTTTGCTCTCTTGGGGAATCAAGGGATATGGGGAGCGGGCAGGAAAGTGGAGTTGAGGCCAAGGATTAGCCATGAACATATTGAATGGCAGAGCAGGCTCAAGGGGCCGTATGGTCTACTCCTGTTCCTATTTCTTATATTCTTATGTCTCACCCCTTCTTATCACTGTATCCTTATCCAGCTTCACAGCCTCACTCAAACTCTCAATTCCCCTGATTATGGATCTCCTTCCACTTCATGCCACTATTGGCGACCATGCCTTTCATTACCTAGATCTTCCCTAAACCTCTTTGTCTCTACATTTCCCTCACCTCTTTTTCACACCCTCCTTAAGAACACTTCTTTGACCAAGTATATGATCATGGCTACTAATATCTCTTTCTTTGACTCAATATAATTTTCTTCTTTTATCCTATTGTGAAGCACCTTGGGATGCTTTTTCTACAAAGGCCAGGGGATGTACAATATAGATTATTAGTGATTGTCCACCACTGACGCACAGTGGCAGAAGGGTGTACCATAAACAAGATGCACTGCAGCAACTCACCAACATTCCTTCGACAGCACCTTCCAAACCCGTGACCTCTACCACTTAGAAGGACAAGGGCAGCAGATGCATGGGAATACCATCACCTGCAAGTTCCCCTCCAAGCCACACACCACCCTGACTTGGAACTATATCACCATTACTTCACGGACACGGGGTCAAAATCCTAGAACTCCCTTCCTAACAGCACTGTTGGTGTACCTACATCCCAAGGACTGCAGCAGTTCAAGAAGGCACCACCTTCTCAAGTGATGGGCAACAAATGCTGGCCTAGCCAGTGACACCCACATCCCATGAACGAATAAAAAAAAGCACCCATTCCAAATGGTCACTAAGTGGCTATTGCTCAACTGCATAGCAGGGTGGCTGCCTAATCTAAATTAAGATTAGGAGCCTAATAAATCTAATGCACAACTTGCATGTAAACTTCCTGCCCCTTAATGTACTCATCAGCCACAATGGGGTATGCTGGCCTGATAATACATGAAACAGGTGCCTGATGCATTTCACCACATTTACGTGCCTTTCATTGGTTTTTCACCCCAAAATGTCAAAGGCCACGCTTTCCATGAATTGAAACGACCTTTTTGAAGTATCTAAGAATTATAATCCCTTACATTACTGGGATATGCATGAGAAATTTAAGTTTTCTCCAAAACCACACAGACAACCATATTGCTCAGACTAAAACCATTTGTTGTTTGAAGCAACATTTTATACAAGAGCAGGAATAAAACATCAAATTAGATAATAATATATTACTTGACTTTCACCAGTTTTCTCAGCCCATTCAGCATAAAAATTGGTTATTGTGATTTAAAGTGTTTTTTATATCTGTTAGAAATACAGAATCATTGGCATTTAAGGCTCCTTGGGAGTCTTACCTCACTCCAGATTGTTTGGACATGCAATAAAAGAGCCTGATGATTCTAAAGAATCAGCAAAAGCTCAATACTAATGCCTGGATAGGAGCAGTTTCCAGTTATAGACCTGTCAGTCAGAACAAAGGCATAATGGTAGCATGGCATGTTAATGAGTAATGACACCTAGCCTTGTGATACTCAGGAAGTGCTCATGCTGGCACGCTGTGCATTTTCCCCATCATACAAACAGTTTGTTTTAAATCTAATCAATTGCCAAATCAAAACTGCTTTCTTGTGAACAGCTTGGGCCCCATTCTCAGCTGGTGTTTGAGATAAAGGGCAACTTTCATTTTGTCACTTTTTCAGTGGTTTTCAAACAGGCTTGAAAAAAAAATTCACCTACTCCTTATGTAATTAAAGAATAAAAATACATATGAAATTGTGTTATTTGAAACAGGATGGAACTGCCACTGTTGAACAAAAATTGTATTTTATCTATTAAAGATTGTGTTCTTTTTCTGTAAATATTAGGGTTGTATTGTATTTTTTGTGAATATAATTATCATTACTGTTGCTTCTTTGTATTAATATTGTTGGTATGTCCACAGGCCTGGCAATACTTGGGTACCACACAAGCAGATAATGAAAATGAGCAGGCTGCAATTGTCGCTCTCCAGAGGTAAACCCTAACAAGCATAAAGTGTCTATAGTATTTTCTTAATCAGTAAGTGGGAGTGATAATATGTAGTTTCCTCTGCAGCACATAGCTTGGTCCATGGATTAATGTGTTAATTTTTTTTTAGCTATCATACAAAATTCAGATAATGAAAATGGGTTTAGTAGGGAGGAATTTGCTATGAGTATTTATAAGTGCAGGAATATATGCTCCATGAACCACAGGGAAAAATCATGGCCAGAATTGCAACAAACAAGATATTCCCCTCATCAAATTGCTTTAACAAATATTTGCCTTCATTTGGCATCCTTTTCTTAATATAATTAAAGGTAGCTGAAAAATTGTTACACGAGTATGCACATGACATTTTTAGGCCCCATTTTACTATTTTGGGAAAAAAGAATCTAGTTGAAGGTGAGAAAGTGGGGGTGCTTTTGGTTGTTTAATTTATACTATTTTACCCATCTGCTGCTGCCTTTGGATACAATAGCTCTCTCTGGAATCAAACCACAATTCCCCCATCCTTGTCCTCCAATGGATCCTTGCTAAATGATTTAAACCATACACCTCAATATTGCAGCAAGTATAAAACAATGGTTTTGGTACATGACTAGCAATCCAGAGGTGGAAAGTTTAAATCCAACCAACCTGTGAAATTTAATTCAATAAATCTGGTACTTTTGATAGACCAGTACCCAAAGTCCTTCAAGGAGGGGGACCTGCCACTCCTACTCAGTCTGGCTGAAATACGGTTCCAGTCCCAAAATATGTTGCTGATTCTCAATAGCCTAGCTCACTACTCAGTTCTAAAACAGTTGTCACAGAGCATCATCGTATCAGACAAATCTATCCACAATGACCCAGGTGTCATCAGATCAAGACAAGCCTTATACAATCCCAGTCCAGTTGATCATGTGGAGACTTCCTCGGTAGCTTTTGAGGACTGGTGCACAAGTTGGGAGAGCTGCCCGACCACTCTGTCAAGTACAGCATAACATACAACTCCTAGTAATATCTATTGTCAGCATCCCAGATTCTGCCATCACCATCCCTGGGTATATCCCGTCCGACTGACAGTATCCACCATTCAGAGGTTGGAGCACAAAGTATGCTTGCCACTGAATTTGATGCCAGACCACTTGGCTTCAGGTCAAACAAGAATTCTGATCAGCAGCTATCACACCTTAGTACATTTCAAAGTTGAACACCACTTGGAGGAAAGACAGAGGAAATAGGCAACTTTTTGAGCAGGCAGTGGTGTTTGGGTAGGCAGTGGCGTAGTGGTATTATCACTGGACTAGTAACCCAGAGACCCAGGGTATTTCTCTGGGGACATGGGTTCGAATCCCACCACAGCAGAAGGTGGAATTTGAACTTAATTAATAAATCTGGAATTAAAAGCTAGTCTAATGATGGCCATGAAACCATTGTCGATTGTTGCAAAAACCCATCTGGTTCACTAATGTCCTTGAGGGAAGGAAATCTGCTGTCCTTACCTGGTCTGGCCTACATGTGACTGCAGACCCACAGCAATGTGGTTAACTCTTAAATGCCCTCTGAAATGGCCTAGCAAGCCACTCAGTTGTACCTAACCGCTACAAAGTCAATAAAAAGGAATGAAACCAGACGGACCACCCGGCATCGACCTAGACACCAGAAACGACAACGCCAAACCCAGCCCTGTCGACCCTGCAAAGTCCTCCATACTAACATCTGGGGGCTTGTGCTAAAGTTGGGAGAGCTGACCCACAGACTAGTGAAGCAACAGCCTGGCATAGTCATACTCACGGAATCATACCTTACAGACAATGTCCCAGACACTGCCATCACCATCCCTGGATATGTCTCCCACCGGCAGGACAGACCCACCAGTGGTGGTAGCACAGTAGGGAGGGAGTTTATTTTTTTTTTAGAAATTAGAACATTACAGCGCAGTACAGGCCCATCGGCCCTCGATGTTGCGCCGACCTGTGAAACCATCTGACCTACACTATTCCATTTTCATCCATATGTCTATCCAATGACCACTTAAATGCCCTTAAAGTTGGCGAGTCTACTACTGTTGCAGGCAGGGCGTTCCACGCCCCCACTACTCTGAGTAAAGTTGCCCTGGGAGTCCTCAACATTGACTCCAGACCCCATGAAGACTCATGGCATCAGGTCAAACATGGGCAAGGTAACCTCCTACTGATTACCACCTACCGCCCTCCCTCAGCTGATGACTCAGTACTCCTCCAAGTTGAACACCATTTGGAGGAAGCACTCAGGGTGGCAAGGGCACAGAATGTACTCTGGGTGGGGGACTTCAATGTTCATCACCAAGAGTGGCTCGGTAGCACCACTGCTGACCGAGCTGGCCGAGTCCGAAAGGACATAACTGCGAGACTGGGTATGCGGCAGGTGGTGAGGGAACCAACATGAGAGAGAAACATACATGACCTCGTCCTCACCAATCTGCCTGCCGCAGATGCTTCTGTCCATGACAATATTGGTAGGAGTGACCACCGCACAGTCCCTGTGGAGACGAAGTCCCGCCTTCACATTGAGGATACCGTCCATCATGTTGTGTGGCACTATCACCGTGCTAAATGGGATAGATTTCAAACAGATCTAGCAATGCAAAAGTGGGCATCCATGAGGCGCTGTGGGTCATCAGCAGCAGCAGAATTGTACTCAACCACAATCTGTAACCTCATGGCCCGGCATATCCCCACTCTACCATTACCATCAAGCCAGGAGACAAACCCTGGTTCAATGAAGAATGCAGGAGGGCATGCCAGGAGCAGCACCAGGCATACTTCAAAATGGGGTGTCAACCTGGTAAAGCTACAACACAGGACTATCTGCATGCCAAACTGCGTAAGCAGCATGCGATAGACAGAGCTAAGTGATCCCATAACCAACGGATCAGATCCAAGCTCTGCAGTCCTGCCACATCCAGCCGTGACTGGTGGTGGACAATTAAACAGCTAACTGGAGGAGGTGGCTCCACAAATATCCCCATCCTCAATGATGGGGGAGCCCAGCACATTAGTGCGAAAGATAAGGCTGAAGCATTTGCAACAAACTTCAGCCAGAAGTGCCGAGTTGATGATCCATCTCAGCCTCCTCCTGAAGTCCCCAGCATCACAGATGCCAGACTTCAGCCAATTCGATTCACTCCGCATGATATCAAGAAACGACTGAAGGCACTGGATACTGCAAAAGCTATGGGCCCTGACAATATTCCGGCAATAGTACTGAAGACCTGTGCTCCAGAACATGCCGCGTCCCTAGCCAAGCTGTTCCGGTACAGCTACAACACTGGCATCTACCCTGCAATGTGGAAAATTGCCCAGGTATGTCCTGTACACAAAAAGCAGGACAAGTCCAACCCGGCCAATTACTGCCCCATCAGCCTATTCTCAATCATCAGTAAAGTGATGGAAGGTGTCATCAACAGTGCCATCAAGTGGCACTTGCTTAGCAATAACCTGCTGAGTGACACTCAGTTTGGGTTCCGCCAGGGCCACTCAGCTCCTGACCTCATTACAGCCTTGGTTCAAACATGGACAAAAGAGCTGAACTCAAGAGGTGAGGTGAGAGTGACTGCCCTTGACATCAAGGCTGCATTTGACCGAGTATGGCATCAAGGAGCCCGAGCAAAACTGAGGTCAATGGGAATCAGGGGGAAAACCCTCCGCTGGCTGGAGTCATACCTAGCGCAAAGGAAAATAGTTGTGGTTGTTGAACATCAATCATCTGAGCTCCAGGACATCACTGCAGGAGTTCCTCAGGGTAGTGTCCTAGGCCCAACCATCTTCAGCTGCTTCATCAATGACCTTCCTTCAATCATAAGGTCAGAAGTGGGGATGTTCGCTGATGATTGCACAATGTTCAGCACCATTCGTGACTCCTCAGATACTGAAGCAGTCCATGTAGAAATGCAGCAAGACCTGGACAATATCCAGGCTTGGGCTGATAATAATTGGCAAGTAACATTCACGACACACGAGTGCCAGGCAATGACCATCTCCAACAAGAGAGAATCTAACCATCTCCCCTTGACATTCAACAGCATTACCATCACTGAATCCCCCACTATCAACATCCTAGGGACCACCATTGACCAGAAACTGAACTGGAATAGCCATATAAATACCGTGGCTACAAGAGCAGGTCAGAGCCTGGGCGTGGAACTCACCTCCTGACTCCCCAAAGCCTGTCCATCATCTACAAGACACAAGACAGGAGTGTGATGGAATACTCTCCACTTGCCTGGATGGGTGCAGCTCCAACAACACTCAAGAAGCTCGACACCATCCAGGACAAAGCAGCCCGCTTGATTGGCACCCCATCTGCAAACATTCACTCTCTCCACCACTGACGCACAGTGGCAGCAGTATGTACCATCTACAAAATACACTGCAGCAATGCACCAAGGCTCCTTAGACAGCACCTTCCAAACCCACGACCTCTACCAACTAGAAGGACAAAGGCAGCAAATGCATGGGAACACAACCACCTGCAAGTTCCCCTCCAAGTCACACACCATCATGACTTGGAACTATACCGCCGTTCCTTCACTGTCGCTGGGTCAAAATCCTGGAACTCCCTTCCTACCAGCACTGTGGGTGTACCTACCTCACATGGACTGCAGCAGTTCAAGAAGGCAGCTCACCACTACCTTCTCAAGGGCAATTAGTGATGGGAAATAAATGCTGGTGGCATTGAACCCAGATCCTGTGTTACCGTTGCTCCCCAGGACCAACATGCAGGAAATGGTGATGAGTCCTGGTAAATAACAGCTCTGAATCCCCCAATGGAGGGAGAAGGTCTTGTAATGGTTTCACCATGCCTACTGTGACATTCTCACTAACCTTCATGAGTAGGCTTTTGCCAATTCCCTGATCTTTGGGGCTTCTTCATAGTCTTGATCCAGAATGGACACAAGCTGAATGGGCATGAGCTGAATGGCAGAGAAGAGTTGCGAGTAACTGCCCATGACGTAAAGCAACAATCAACTAAGTGTGGCACCAAGGAGGCTTAGAAAAATGTCCTTGGCCAGCTATCTCCACAGCTTCATCAATGATATTCTCACCAACATACGAGTCAGGAGTGAGTCTATTCACTGACAAATCTGGAGTGTTCTCCATGCACAGCTTTTCCAGTAATGAAGTAGCCCATACCATCCTAAAGTGGGGCTTGGGTTGAAAAGTAACAAGTAATATTTGCAGCACTTGATCATCTCCAACAAGAAAAGGTTTAACCACTTCCTTTGACATTCAACAGTAACACCATTGCCAAGTTTCTCACCATCAAGATGCAAAGGGTTATCACTGACTAGAAGCTTAACAGGAACAGCCATATCAACTTTGCTACAAGGAGCGGGCAGAGGCTGTGTAGTCTGCGACGACTGGCTCGGCTTCTGACTCCTCAAATTCTCTCTGCCATCTACAAGGCTCATGACAAGGCTATGATGGAACACTTGTTATTTATTTAGATGGGTTCCACTGCATTCAAGAAGCTAAACACCATCCAGTGCAGAGCAGACCACTTTATCAGCACGCCTGCCACTGGACTCTATCTGCTGCTTGTGCAATGTAGCTACAGGATGCACTGCAGCAACTCCCCAAGCTTAGTTTGGCAGCTCCTTCTACCTTTGGAACCACTACCATCAAGAAGCACGTGAACAGCAAATTCAATGGAAAACCATCACCAGTTGCAATTTCTTCGACCTTTATTGGCTTTCGTAGAATGAAACAGCACAGAAGGCGGCCATTTGACCCATTGTGATTGTGCTAGTTCTTTGAAAGAGCTATCCAATTAGTCCCACTCCCTGCTCTTCTCCACAGCCCTGCAGATTTTTCCACTCTTTGAAAGTTATTATTGATATTGCTCCCATCAAATTTTTAAGCAATGCATTCCAGATCATCATAATTCACTTTAAATTGTTTTCCTCATGAACCTCTGATTCTTAATCTGTGTCCTCTAGTTACCAACCCTTCTGCCACTGGAAATAGTTTCTCCTTATTTACTCTATCAAAACCAGTTATTAAACTATTATTTGTATTGAAGACGATCAACAACAGGCCACATGTCTCCTAAACAGACTGTTGCAATTTGGTGCTGGGTCAGAATCTTGGAATTCCAAACCAATGCCAATGTGTGGTCATCAGTAATGCAAAAGACTGCAGTAATTCAAGAAATGACCCACTAGGGATGGGCAACAAATGTGGTTTTGCCATGTGCAGTATGAAAGGTGAGGAACTGAGAGTAAAAGCAAAAGCACAGGGTCAAAACCAAGGGAAAAAAATGCAAAACAATGCAATACCCTGAAATTGCACCATAGAACTCTAACCTAATAGGAATGCTTACCGCATTCCATTGCGATTCATCTTGCCACTAAGTTAAACTGTCAACATGCTGAACACCCAAATGCTAACATTGCACTGTGTAATTTCACAGCTAATGTAATAGATTAAGTGTGAAGGAAATATAACTGTAAGGAAAAGAACAAAGACAAAAACAAAATTATGGTGAATTAGAACATCCCAGAGTGTTTGAACTAATTGATTGTCATCTTTGCTTCCTAATTTTATCGAAACCAGTGTTGTCCAATAAGTTAGCCAATAGCCACATGTGACTAATTGGGAATCCAGATGTGGATAACTGCATTTCTGCTTAGTAAATAAGAGATGAGTAACACACCCCATTGTTGGGCATGTGATCTCAATACTCCAATTCGCACTGGGTATGCCACATGTACTTTAATTTTTGTGCCCTTGTTTTTACAATGGTAGATGATAAACAGTGTGCAAGTATTTTTTGATCATAATAATTAATTCCTTGGTTACTGATAAGTGGTAGATGTTCCATTTGCCTGTACTTTGTGTTCACAAGGGACTAGATTTTACCAGCTCCCTCGACATGGGGGTGGTGGGGGCGGGGTGGGGGGGGGGGGGGGGGTCACAGCGACGGGAACCTCATTTCAATATAGAAATAAATGATAATGAATGAATTAATACTTACCCCATCGCAACGGCCATCCTGCTCCGATATTCCGGCTGATTGTCCCGCGCCTTCAGATCTCTGTTTGGGGATCCGAGGCAGAACACCGGTGGGGAGGGGAAAGGAGTTAAGTTTTCAGGGCGGGCAGGGGAAAGCGGGGAAATCTCTTGTGATTGGTGGAGGGGATGGTGGGAAGGGGTTGAAGGTGAAAGTGAATAAAGTTCGGCGGGTGAAGGTCGGGATCGGAAGATAAGTTTTTTTCGGGAGAGAGGACAATCAATAAAGTCTGTAGTCATTGAGGGGGAGAGGGGCTTTAATCATTTATTACATTTTTGTAAATCAACTGGAAGGGTTGAAGGCCCTTTAAAAATGACACTGGCGCCTGCGCAGTGGCGCCGTATGCTGTTGCTGGGGACAGAGCGCCTGCCCCCTCCACGTCATTTGGGGTGACTGTTCCATCCCTCCATATAAGTGAGCCACTGCTCTAAATAGCGCAGCGGCTCCACAGAACAAATCCCACTCGTCTGTACCGCCACTTTTGAAGGCGGCGAGTGGGAAAACTTCCGGCCAAGGTGTTTTCTGCAAAAGTAATGCATGTGGCAAGTCAGCAATTTCTTTTTAAGAACTAAACACAACCTTTTCAACTTTGCACCTTCAGTTCTTTAAGGCAATGCTTTAGAGACCGCTTTAAAAAAATTCTAAACACACTATGTTAGACACAATTCACCTAAATTGATCAGTTAACCAACCCAGCTACATCTCCCAGCATATCTTGCAGGCAATTATCTTCTGATACTATATATTGGATTATATGTTGAATGAATAATATCATTTAATGCAGTACATGGTTGGAATTAATATATAATTACCTAAGTTGTTCAAATTGATATTTCCCAAGCTGTTTCAATTTTATCATGGAAATTATGTAACTTTATCTTTCTGGTCTCCTGATCTTAAAGCAATTTTCAAAGCATTGAATATGATGTAGAATGAAAACTTTTGTGCCACACCAGTCTTTAGAACATCTGCCTATCCATTTTTCCTTCTAGATGTCTAGAACTGCAGTCTTGCAACTTGGTTGCTCTTATGGCATTGGCAGTAAGCCTCACCAACACAGGTCTACAACAGGAGGCCAGTGAAGCCCTAAAAAACTGGATTAGACATAACCCCAAATACAAGTATCTAATAAGGGGGAAAACTGGGTCTCCAGCTCTTGGAAAAAGGGAATGCAAAGAAACGGCTGGCAGGTAAATCCAAATCTGTGTTTTAGGCAATGGTGAAGAATTTGTTTTGCAAACATAATTACTGCTATCGCCAAAAGAAAGTAAACTTTCATACAATCTATTTTTAACTGTACTATTTAGTTAATTCATCTACTTGTAAATGGAGAGCTCCCTTAGCTATTTGATACTCAATTACCATAAACCTTTTTAGTTTATTCCTTGCAGAAGTGAAAGATTTGTTTTTGAAAGCAGCCCAGAAGAATTCTGATGCAATAGATCCAGACCTGCAGACTGGACTAGGTGTACTTTTTAACCTCAGTGGAGAATACGATAAAGCTGTTGAAGCATTCAATGCTGCCCTTACAATTAGACCGCAGGTAAAATCTCACTGTTTTGAATGATTGCATATTTTTACTATAAATCATTCTCATAAGATTTCAGTTTTAACTAGGATTTTTCACCACAAAATGAGAGAGAGACTGTGACAATGAAAATTGTATATATTCTGTTAGCAGGATGTGGGAATAATATGTTTAGTATCTTTTTTTTCTTTGTTTGACATTCTATTTTGGCTTCATTTTTTTTTTTTGCCATACAATCCAATATACCTAGATACAAGAATCACATATGAAATGGACAGTAAAAAGTCATTATTATACAGGGACATTTTTATCTGAGATGTCACACAAGGCAAACTTTGGTGCTCAACATTATCTCATTAAACAATAGTGAGATCCAGTGGTCTGACAGGCAACACATGCTGCTCTATTTCAACCCACTAGAATGTTTGTGATTTCATAGACCAGCTTTAAACCAAAAAGCAGTTTATTTAAATATAGAATAGGTAAATGAATAATAGTTAGTGCAAAACAATATTGGGCAGATTTTTTGATCAATAGCAAATGAATGGCACCAGCCATTTGTTATACTTGCCCATAGATGTTCTATAGGCTTTTGCACTGGGAGTTCCTGCTAGCCAACTACCCAAAAAGCGTAGTGCCCTCTAGAGAGCATCTGGGACCTATATGAACAGCAAGCAACTGTGTGCCCCCTTAACAAATCAGACTGAAGAACCATTAATGAGCAGTAAGAGTCTGAACCAGGAAGTGTTAGTTAGATCAGTGAATTCAATGTCAAATCAGGTCCAAAAAGCAAAATAGAGAGTAGATTAGGACAGCAAAAGTTCAATAAATTATTATATTTTCTCCAAAAATAATTAAAATCTGAAATGAAATGCCATACCTGTTTTAAAAAATTAATTTTCAGTGCTAAAGGGGTTCTTTGGCAGTAATTAAGACTTAACACACTAAAACATATATTTTGGAAAGGATAAGCCCTAAAATCTGATACATTTCGTTGTATTTATCAGGCAAGTACAGCAACTTCATGCTGTTCCATGTACTTCAAAGCCAAGTCTCTTGATGAGATACTGTTGTCGTACAGTTTTTGGAGAAGCAAGGCATCTCTGACAGCAACTTTCTGATTTCTATGTTTAACTGTGCATGTGCAGTCACCAGAAATTGCTGTCCAATTTCCATATAAATAATAGTGAGAACTGTTCGCCTCACTAGTATTTCTACTGTAAAAGCAGGCCCAATGTATTCATGCCAGTTTACTAACTTTTCTTGATACATTAAAACAAGAAGGACTTTGTCTAGGCTATCTCTCAATATGCACTAGATCCTGAAAAAGGATGTTCACTTGTATAGCGAAATGTTACCTGAGGCAACATAACACAGTCTGTTTCCTGGTATCGGACTGACTTCTGAGGTAAAACTAGCTAGAGTAATGTTATTTCAAAGCCTTTGAAAGTGTACTGTAACAAGCCTTTTTTTTAAAAAAGTGCATTCCCTTAATCACATTATATGGTCTACCATTCTTGTCAACTACATAGGATATTTGTTCACCAGTTTGAATGATCTGTGATAGCTGAACAGTGGATCATTAAATTATAGTTAAGGATAGTGCTCAACAAATTGACACCACTGACAGGACACTCAACACACACTAACATATTAAACTGCCTTTTGTTCTGTAGGAAGCCGGAGACTTGCTGATAGCTACGTAGGTCGTCTATATAGGTTTTGAGCTGTAGTTTGTTCAAAAGGACAAAGGACTTTCCGTGTGAACTTGTTTGTAAAATTCTTGTGCTTTTGGTAGAAATTAACCTTCCAAATTAATAACGTAACACAAGATAAAAATGTCTCAGGTTTGCCACACTTTTCGTCAAGATAACACATCGCTTTTTTTTAAAAATTGTAATTGTGATGCAGCTCAAATAATTTTTAAAAATCCAATTCCACATCAACGCCTAACATTTAAAACTTAACACTTTCTATTTTAATGTTGCTGGAATGCCACAAAACCAAGAACTATTAGGGTAGAATTTCTGAACAAATAATTTCACAGTCATGTTTCTGTATGCATAATGATGAAGCAGTAGTCACCACATTTTAAAGTTATTGGGTTAACAAACAATAGAAGATAAAACACACAGAAAAGCATTAAATATTCATGCGAATTTTACCAATTGGAATTTCTCTGACATAAATAAAATCAAAATACTGCAGATGCTGTAAATCTGAAATAAAAACAGAAAGTGCTGGAAATACTCAGCGGGTCTGGCAGCATCTGTGGAGAGAGAAACAGTTACTGTTTGAGGTCTGTGACCTTTCATCAGAACTGGCAATAGCTTTAAAAATACATACATATATATTTCCAAGGATTACTTATTGTGGAATCGCCTCGGAGCCACCTTAGCAAATGGAAATCGGAGTGAAGAAGCTGTTGAGGCTTACCAAAGGGCTTTGGAAATTCAGCCTGGCTTCATCCGATCAAGGTACAATCTGGGAATCAGTTGCATAAACCTGGGAGCTTACAGGTAAGGGCTAAATTCAGTCTTTCTTGAAATTTGTATTTATAATTTTGTCTTTGTGTTTTTGAAGAGAGGGGTTCAGTCCGGGGATTTGAGCATTTTTTTTCCTTCTTGAACATCTATTGTTCGCATAAAGCACTCCAAAATGATGCACAGCATTTCTGCTCCAGCTTTAAAACAATGGGACAAGATTTCCTCTGGTTGCTCTGTGTTCACAAAATTGCAATGCAGCAGAAAGATTTCCTGTTATTGCTAATTATAGTGAATTTGTAAACCTGTTCTTTCAGAATGCTTTTATGATTTCAAACATAGGAAATGTTCCCACTATGGTTGCAATGTTGCTAACAGCATGGTGATAGCAAGAAATCTTCTTAAAGTATCTTGATCTGTCTTGCTATATAGATAATGAAAGTATTAGAAAGATTTTTTAAATTTGATTTATTTTAGTTTAGAGATACAGCACTGAAACAGGCCCTTCGGCCCACCGAGTCTGTGCCGACCATCAACCACCCATTTATACTCATCCTACACTAATCCCATATTCCTACCACATCCCCACCTGTCCCTATATTTCCCTACCACCTACCTACACTAGGGGCAATTTATAATGGCCAATTAACCTATCAACCTGCAAGTCTTTGGCATGTGGGAGGAAACCGGAGCACCCGGAGGAAACCCACGCAGACACAGGGAGAACTTGCAAACTCCACACAGGCAGTACCCAGAATTGAACCCGGGTCGCTGGAGCTGTGAGGCTGCGGTGCTAACCACTGCGCCACTGTGCCGCCCCATAATTATGTGGCTGTTCAGACACAAATATCCTTCAATCTATGATAGGAAGTTGCATTTATATAGTACTTTTCATAACCTCAAGTTGTCTCAAAGTGCATTCGGGCTAATAAAGTATTTTTTGAAGTGTAGTCACCGTTGTAATGTAGGAAATGTAGCATCCGCTTTACGCACAAGACCCACAAACAGCAAAGAGCTAATGACCAGATAATCCGTTTTAGAGATTTTAGTTTAGGGATAAATATTGGCCAGAAGATCAGAGAGAACTCCACTGCTTTTCGAACAGTACCATGGGATCTTTTACATCCACCTGAGAAGGCACACTTGGCCTCAGTTTCATGTCTCATTTGAAAGATGGCAACTCCCTCTGTATTGCACTGAAATGCCAGCCTAGATTATGTGCATATGTCTCCAGAGTGGGGCTGGAGTCCCAGAGCTCAATTCCAAGTTGAAAGATCTAGCACTGAGCCAAGAATGAAACCTGATGGTGAACTAAATGACTAGAACTACAAAGAAACAGAAAAACCTATTGCGACCCTGGAGCCAGAACTTTACCCGCCATATTATCTAACCCAGTCATCAGACATTCCCTTTACTGAAATCCTCTGAAGAACTGGATAAGCACCTGAAGAGAAAAATAATTGCAGGGCTATGGAGAAAAGTTGGGGGAATATGAGTTGCTCTTGCAGTGAGCTGGCATGGATGTGATAGCCAAGTGGCTTCTTTCTGTGCTATAACCATTTTATTATTCTATATAACACTCTCAAACTGTGTGCCAGCACACAGTTAGTAATTACAGTAACAACACTTAAAGCAGCTTTGGGTCTGAGACCAAAGCAGACATCTCAGGCTCAGGATGGGGCAAGGTATTGATGGTGGCCAGGGGATGGGGAGTGGAAATCCAATGGCCAGGATTGGTCTGGTCACCTTTCCATGGGCTGCAGCCTGTCACCCACTCATTTATCAGTGATGCCATACACTGGATCCTCTGTGTCCCCACTGACAGACAATACCTTACTAGATTATTGCCAAATCACACACCTGCTCCTCCTAGTAAAGCCAGGTGATCATCTTTTCTAATACTTCAGTGCGGCACCCTCTGCAGCACTGCCATACCCAAAAATACATCTCAAGCTACCAAAGCCCTACAAACTCCATAAATGCTACCCCAACACCACAATTTTCCCTCCCCAAATGCCTGCCTGCTACATATTATCTACTGTTTCTATGGATATTCTAGATTTAACTAAAGGTAAGAGATAAATATTCAATTGCATAAATAAAACAAGATTACTATGATAGTTAAGGCTGCTAATTTGTGGATTTCGCAGATTAATTTGAGTTGCGGAATTGAATCACCAAAATAGTGGTTTTAAGAATTGCAGGATACCATGTAATGAAAATAGAATTTGACTTAAATCACTATAAAATAATTCCCCTGATACTACCTTGAGCATTATGCAGCATAACATCCTATTGTTATAAAACAGCATATCCTGTAACTCATTTATAGCAACACGATGAAAGATGTTAGTCATATTGTAAAAACAGTGCATGTAGCACGCATCTCTTGTCTGTCATATTTATTTATACCACAGCAAAGAAAAATATAAAGGAACTATCGAAAAATGGTCTGAGGATTCTTCATTGGTTTATATTAACTTGAATTTGAAATGTTTACTTCACAGCAATTAGATTTTCTAGCCTTAAAGGAACACACATTTTCTGGGAATATGCAGTTTGCCTTTAAGGCTTGCAAAGGATCAGTATTGCTTTAAGAACCAGCAAGCTTCAGGAGTTATAGGAAGGGACGTTTTCGTTGCCTTAGAAACAGCCATTTGGAGACTGCGATTCAAAGGGTGCATTCTCGTTACCATGGATACAGCCACTGGGAGTGTGTAGCAAGCGATACATTTGTTATAATTCAATTTTGAACTGGCTTTTAGTTGAAGACAGTTTGTTCTAACAGAACACAGACACAGAGAACACAGATAGCTGTGGTCATTCACACACCTGAAAAACAGCTCTCAACCATTTAAACTGAAGGAATAGGAATTTAATCTGTTTAATTATTATCTCTCAAAATTCTAAAGAGTCAAGCCATAACAGAGATCGCTGGTAATTTAAATTGAAGAAAGGGAAGTTAGACTGTGACAATCTTGTATCCCTCAAAAACTCTGAAGTCAGCTTGAATCCATTGAAAGAGTTTGCAAGTCGTTAATTGTTGAAATTTGCTGGAGAAGGAAAGCATCACCTACTGCTGAAGTTAGACTACAGACTGTTCTACTGTGGAAGAACCTTTTTTCCTGCATCGGACGAGTGTGAGGACTTCAAGCAACATTCTGTGAGAACTTCAAGCAACATTCTGTAAAGGACTTCAAGCACCATTGGAATGTAAATTTGCAAGGACTCTAATTTTTTCTATTTTAAATGTTGTTTATATCTTCATAGTGTTTAAGAATTTAGTTCTTCTATTTAAAGAGTTAACTTGTTGATTTAAAGACACCTGCTTTGGTTAGCCTCATTCGGGGGTTAATAGATGGTATAATTTGGCTGGGCATTTCTGTAATTTGGAAAGTTTTAAATGATATGTCAGCCGATCTGTGGAGCGACGGGATTGAATTAACAGTGCATTGGTGCCACCACAATCAGAATCGTATATTTTGATTGGGGCTTTGACAGGAGCGGTTGGTCGTAACAATATTCGCAAAGATGTTAACAGAAATGAGGAATTACTATTATATGAAGAGACACTGAGAACTTGAGGCTTTTTTACAAAAGCAAAGTCAAGGGCTGACCTGATTAAGATCTCTAAAGATTACAAAGGATTATGATTTGGTAAATAGTAGATTATTTCCACTAGTCAGTGTAACAGTCACAATGGGGCACAAAGTCGCAAAAGAAATAAGGGAAAGGTTAGAAAAAAATCCCTTTACATATGTGATTGGAATGTAAAATTCTCTGTCATAGACTGTTGCTGAAGTAGGATCCATAGTTGCTTAAAAAGTAGTGCCTGGCAGAAAAAAAGGAATTTTAAAAGATATCAGAGAAAACAAGGGAGTGGGATTCCTGGGAAGAAAAACATTAGCACAACCATGATAGGCTAAATAGACTGTTTCTTTGCTGTAATATTCTATTTCTAATATTAAGATTTTATGCATACATAACTATCCATTAGAAAAGGGAATAGTGCCAGAACAAGCTAATGTTTCACCTATATTTTTAAAAATAGGATAGAACAAGTCCGCAGAACTAAACAGTTTAACATTGGCAGTAGGATAGATAATGGAATCTTTATTCAAATCTATTATAGAGAAACATATGCCACAAAATTTGAATCCGTAGTGCCCAGTTTTTTGGTGGTATGAGGGCTGTTTTGCCTCCAAAATGGCGTCCACAGCCACAGGCTAGCCATGTTGGATTCCATTCTGGTGAGGGTGTGTAATGCTGATTTGGTGTCAGCGCTGCCACTTTGGAACTTAATGATTCAGCTAACACCCTCCCTGAACCTCGTGCAGCCAAACGTATGTCCACTCGCAAGAAGGACCCACACCCCACCTCCTGCCAGTGCTATTTAAAGGGATCATCAGTTAATTTCAGGTGAGTTACTGATTGACTTATACTGACTCTTGCTGCAATTGTAGAAGTGTTTGGTGGGTTACCTAAAGTTGGTAAAGTCTGAAGGGAGTAATGCGGCACATGTTGAAGGACTTTGTCTTGGCTTCAAGGATTCTACCCAAACCACTTGCTGTCAGACATGGATACAATTTTGCATCACACTTGGCCTACCGCATGACAGGGAGAATGCACAGAGGTGACACAGAGCAGGACAAGTTGCTGGAGGATGGGGAGAAGAGCTCTCAACAGGAGGTCATATCCACCCAGGGTGTTCAGGGAGTAATTTTCCTACATGAACATCAGAAAAGAAGTTTCAGACATCTCAGCTTCACTAAGGACCTCCTTATTGAAATCTGTCACAATTGCAGCATCAGAACAGGGCATTGCCAGTGGCTGTGAACATGATGACTGTGGTCATGAACTTTTATGCTTCTGGCCTCTTCTTGAAGCAGGTGATATTTGCAACATCTCCCAGTTTGCCATCCATTGTTCTATAAGGATGCTTTGTTCCACGACCGTTGAATACATTTCATTCTCTTTTTACCAGAGAGAAAAAAACAGAGTGAGCACATGGCTTCGTGAGGATTGCAGGCTTCTCTATGAGGCAGGGTTCCATTGAATGCACACGTCACTTTGTGGGTGCTGCATATTGACTCTGCAATGTACTGCAATCAAAGAGATTCCATTACCTCATCATCCAGCTGGTATGCGACCAACTGCAGCATATGTTGCAGGTCAATGCCAGGTATCTTGGAAGCAGTCATGATGCTTTCATTCTGCGGCAGTCTGCTGTGCCATCTACTTGACACCTCATCAAACCAAAGGGTGGTTACTGGGCAACAAGGGCTACCCTTCGACAACATGGCTCATGACTGGTGCGCAAACCATGCACATGTGTGCAACATGCATAGAATGAAAGCCATGCTACCGCATAAATTACAGATTAGTGATTACAGCAGACCATTGGGATGCTTAAACAATGTTTCCACTGCCTGAACCCCTCTGGAGGAGCCGTGCAGTACTTGGCAGAATGTGTGTCAAAATTTGTGTTGGTCTGCTGAATGCTGCACAACCTCTCCATCATAAGGGAACAGCCCTTACCACCAGGTAAGGCAACAAACTGAGGGGGAGGAGACAGCCTGGGTTGTCCATGATCAGCCCATCCAACTGCGATACCAGTAAGCACAACCCCAATTCCCTTTTCAGCACCAGCCCCAAACCTTGCCTTATCTATGTTACCGACCATCATATCATCTGCTTGGCCACAACGTGAAAGATGAAAGTCGTCACAAAAATAATCCTCCCGAACAAAATTTATAAATCAAACCATGTCATATTGCATTCCCTTAGTGCATGTCTTCCCTGAGCCTCTGTCTGTCCTATTGCTGTTATGTAGTGCCACCCTGGTGGCTGCACTGCGGCTGGTAGAAGGCTGCTGACTTTCATCAGGGGAGACTGCAGACAGTCATGCAGGATAACCTCAAGCAGCTCTGGGCCTAGAAGGCCCATCTTCAGACTGCACCATTGCAGCATGAGCAGTAGCTGTCTGTGCTGGCAGGCTGATGGGCAACAAAAAGGGCACTGGTGGAGTGACTTTTGTGGCAGAACAAATACTGTCTTCCTGAGTGAGGGCAGCAAGTTCATGTTCGGTAAAGTCACTGCCACTGCCCCAGGCAGCACCTCAGCAATCCTAGTAATGCATGGAGGATAAATTACTAGACTGCTGTGAGACCCTACAAGCTCCTTTGAATACTGGCATCCACAGCCATGATGACAGGAGTCTGAACTTGCATGACAACAAGCTGAACTTGCTTGAATTTAGTCTGGAGGTTGGGTGGCCTGCTTGTGCTGCAATGGAAGTGGAGACATCGACTATCGGACTTGCATCATGGTTGGGTCCACAAATGATGATGGAGTTGGCCACCAGTTAAACACTGAAAAGGATGGGCTCCATGGTCTGTGCAAAGCCCTTTGTCAAGTTAGTGCTGACTCTGCCATGCTCCTTGGCATTTCCCGTAGGCTCTCTGACAGGCCTGCCAATGCACCAAGCATTTCATTTTGTATATCCATCAGCTTTCTGTATGCCCGCCCCATCGAAATGCTCATGAGTCCTCTGCCGCAGAACTCGTCTATGTCCTTGCCCTCTGTCAAGCTGGCACCTATGCTACCATTGTCCCCTGCTCTGGTTGCAGGCCACTCATGCCCAGTGTCTCACCAATGCAGCTCCCATCTCTCAGCTATCCTTGAAAATATGCAGTAACAGTAGCTGAGCTGGTGGCTGCAGGTGTGAGAGCGAGTGACAATGATGCTTCTTCTTCTTCACTGTCTTCCTGCTGTTCCACTGTTGATTGGCCAGTTTGCAGTTTTTGGGTATCTGAAAAGGAGAAAAGGCACACGGGTAAGGTTGTGGTGAGGGTTGGTTGGGGGAGGCAGAGGGATGAATGATGTGTCTGCTTATACCATCTGCAATTTGTAAGTCAAAAGATTGTGTGGGATGTGAGAAGGAGGATTAGGTATGAACATATCATCATCATCAATGGTTTCAGCTCTGTCCCTTCCTAGTTAGGTGTTGCTGCCTCTGGTTATGCGCCACTTTGCCCTGCAAGAGAGAGGGAAGTGTGTCAGTGAATATGCTATATATGTGAGGGTGCAGTGAAGCTGTGAATGTTAGGTATGAGTCATGATTGGTGGAGATTGTTCGTAGGTGAGTAATTGGAGAAGGTCTGGTATATTAGGGTCATAGAGTCAAAGAGGCAGAGAGTCACAGGGTTATACAGCACAGAAACAGGCCCTTCAGCCCATCATGTCTGTGCCAGCCATCAATCACCAAACTATTCTAATACCATTTTTCAGCACCTGGCCCGTAGCCTTGTATGCTACACCGTTTCATCTAAATACTTCTTAAATGTTGTGAGGGTTCCTGCCTCTACCATCTCTTCAGGCAGTGTGTTCCAGATTCCAACCACCCTCTGGGTGAAAAAACTTTTCCTCAAATCAACTCTAAACCTCCTGCATCTTGCCTTAAATCTATACCCCCTGGTTATTGACCCCTTCACTAAGGGAAAAAGTTTCTTCCTATCTAACCTATCAATGCCCTTCATAATTTTGTATACCTCAATCATATCTCCCCTCAGCCTTCTCTGCTCTAAGGAAAACAACCCTAGCCTTTTCAGTCTCTCTTCATAGCTGAAATGCTCCAGCCCAGGCAACATCCTGGTGAATCTTCTCTGCACCCTCTCCAGTGCAATCATATCCTTTCTATAGTGTGGTGCCCAGAACTGGACACAGTACTCCAGCTGTGGCCTAACTAGCGTTTTAGACAGCTCCATCATAACTTCACTGCTCTTATATTCTATGCCTCAGCTAATAAAGGCAGGTATCCCATATGCTTTCCTAACCACCTTATGTACCAGTGCTGCTGCCTTCAGTGATCTATGGACAAGTACACCAAGGTCCCTCTGACACTCGGTACTTTCTAAGGTCCTACCATCCATTGTATATTCCCTTGCCTTGTTGGTCCTCCCAAAATGCATCACTTCACACTTCTCAGGATTAAATTCCATTTGCCACAGCTCCGCCCATCTTACCAGCCCATCTATATCGTCCTGTAATCTAAGACTTTCCTCCTCACTATTTACGACACCACGAATTTTCATGTCATCTGTGAACTTACTGGTCATACCTTCTATATTCACGTCTAAGTCATTACTGTACACTACAAACAGCAAGTGGCCCAGCACCGATCCCTGCGGTGCACCACTGGTTAAAGGCTTCCACTCGCAAAAACAACCCTTGACCATTACCCTCTGCCTCCTGCCACTAAGTCAATTTTGGATCCAATTTGCCAAATTGCCTTGGATCCCATGGGCTCTTATCTTCTTAACCAATCTCCCATGCGGGACCTTATCAAAAGCCTTACTGAAGTCCCTATAGACTACATCAACAGCTTTACCCTCATCTACACATTTCGTCACCGCCTCAAAAAATTCAATCAAGTTAGTCAGACACGATCTCCCCCTGACAAAGCCATGCTGACTATCCCTGATTAATCCCTGCCTCTCCAAGTGGAGATTAATCCTGTCCCTCAGAATTTTTTCCAATAGTTTCTCTACCACTGATGTTAGACTCACAGGCCTGTAATTACCTGGTTTATCCCTGCTCCCTTCTTAAATAATGGTGCCACATTCGCTGTCCCCCAATCCTCTGGTACCTCTCCTGTGGCCAGACAGGATTTGAAAATTTGTGTCAGAGCCCCTGCAATCTCCTCCCTTGCCTCATATAACAGCCTGGGATACATCTCATCTAGGTCTGGTGATTTATCCACTTTTAAGCCCGCTAAAACAGCTAATACTTCCTCCCTTTCAATGCTAATATGTTAAAGTACATCACAATCACCCTCCCTGATCTCTACAACTACATCGTCCTTCTCCACAGTGAACACAGATGAAAAGTAATCGTTTAAAACCTCACCTATGTCCTCCGGCTCCACACACAGTTTGGTCACTTTGGTCCCTGATGGGCCCTACTCTTTCCCTGGTTATCGTCTTGCCCTTAATATACTTATGAAATGCCTTAGGATTTTCCTTTATCTTGCCCGACAATGTTTTTTCATGTTCCCTCTTCACTCTCCTAATTACCTTTTTAAGTACCCCCCCCCCACCCCCCACTACACTTTCTATACTCCTCTAGTGCCTCTACTGTTTTCAGCACTCTGAATCTGCCATAAGCCTCCTTTTTTTACTGATCCAATCCTCTATATCCCTTGACATCCAGGGTTCCCTAGACTTGTTGGTCCTACCCTTCATCTTAATGGGTACATATTGGCTCCGAACTCTCACTATTTCCTCTTTGAATGCCTCCCACTGATCTGATGTTGACCTTCCTACAAGTAGCTGCTCCCAGTCCACTTTGGCCAGATCCTGTTTTATCATCCTAAAATCGGCCTTCCCCAATTCAGTACCTTTATTTTCGGTCCATCTTTGTCCTTTTCCATAACTACCTTAAATCTTACAGAGTTATGGTCACTATCCCCGATATGTACCCCCACTGACACTTCTACCATTTGTCCGGCTTCATTCGCTAGGATTAGGTCCAGTACTGCCCCTTCTCTTGTAGGACTATCTACATACTGGCTCAAAAAGCTCTCCTGTATGCATTTTAAGAATTCCACCCCCTTTAAGTCTTTGGAATAAGACTATCCCAGTTAATATTGGGGAAGTTGTTGTCCCTACTATTATTACCCTATTATTTTTACACCTCTCTGAGATTTGCCTACATATCTGCTCCTCTATCTCTCCCTGACTGTTTGGGGCCTGTAGTACACTCCCAGCCAAGTTTTTGCCCCCTTTTTGTTTTTAAGTTCTACCCATATGGCCTCATTTGAGGAACCTTCTAAGATATCATTCATCCTTACTGCAGTAATTGACTCCTTGATCAACAGTGCAATACCACCTCCTCTTTTACCCCCTCCCCTGTCATGCCTGAAGATTCTATACCCTGGAATATTGAGCTGCCAGTCCTGTCCCTCCTTCAACCATGTCTCTGTGATAGCAATAAAATCATAATGCCATGAGCTAATCAATGCCCTCAATTCATCTGCCTTACCAGTAAGACTCGTTGCATTAAAATAGATGTAATCCAGCTTTGCATTTTTCACTTGTGCCTTAACAGGTCTATATTTGCTCTGCCTTCCAGACTGACTCAGTTTCTCTTCTATATTTGACTGTACATCACCCCCTACCGTACCTCCACTCTGTATCCCATCCCTCTGACATATTGAGCTCGTGCTATATTGAGCTAGTGGTGCAGTTGGTGGAATATGGCATTTGAAGATACTTTGACCACTCATGTGAGGTCTTTGAACTTTTTGCAGCACTGCTGGTCCTCAGGATAAGACATAGCCATCTCGTCCCACTGCCTTCACAAAGTTTGCCTGGAGGGCCTCCTGGTTCCTTGTGGATAGATATCGTCTCTCTTCCTTTCCACCTAATGCAAAACGGCCTCCAGTGCAGTGTCAGAAGAACTCGGAACCTGCTCACTGCCATATTTTGCCATTCCTGTGTCTTTCCTGAGTCAAAATCAGTTGTAGAATTACTTCCAACAGCTGCTCAAGCCAAAATGCATGGTAGCTTTAACTCATGCTAGCCTCTCATGATTTTGTTTCCCCTGCTCAGACATGCAGCAGTGCAGTTAGCACTCACTGCACACTACAATCATTTAAATTAGCAGGCTAAATGAAGTTTGCATGCTGTCTGCATTGGAAGCAATGTGCTTGGGTTAATCACACATCATAGTCCTCCATGTCCGTTTTGCAGGGGTTATCAAATTTCAGGCCATAGAAACCAAAAACAAAGAGTGGTCAGTACATATTTCCAAAGGAAAGATCATGCTTGACCACCCTTTATTGAATTATTTGAAGAAGTAATAAACAGTAGACAAGAGTAATGCAGAGGTAATATTTTTGAATTTTCACAATGAGCTTCCATGAAATACCACATAGGTCACGAGTCTACTAAAATCAGAGTTTGTGGAGTCAGGAGATAGATAGCAAGCTGGCTACTAAACAGCGTAGGAATTAAGAGCAGATACTCAGAGTGGCAAAACCTGGGAAGTTGTGTTGCACAGAAATTGGTGCTGGGACCACTGTTGTTCAGAGTCTACTTTTAACGATTTGGACTCAAGAATCCAAAGTACAATTTCTAAATTTGTGAGTGACAACAAATTGGGTGGTATAGTTTAACACAGAGGAATATTGCAACAAAATACAAGACAACTTGCAGAATGGGTGTTTAACTGGCGATGAATTTCAAAATAGACTAAAGTGAAGAGGTGCATTTTGGTAGGAAGAATAAGGAGGCTGCATAATACTTGGATAATAGTCTAACTGGGGTGGAGAAACAAAGAGATCTAAGGGTAAAGATACACAAATCACTAAAAGTAACAAAGCAACTTAATAAAGCTATTTAAAAAAAAGCAAACTAAGACCTGCGGTATATTTCTAGAGGGTTAGGATTGAAAAGCAGGAAATCTTACTAAACTTGTGTAGAATGTTGTTTAGACCACACTTGGAGTACTGTGCACAATTCTGGTCTGCATATTATAAAATGGATATAGAGGCACTAGAGAAGGTGCAAAAAAGAATCACAAGGATGATACCAGCACTCAGAGATTACACCGGTTAGGAAAGAGTGAGCAGGCTGAAGGTCTATTCCCCAGCAAAGAGAAGGCTGCGTTGTGACCTGATGGCTTCAAAATGATGAATGGGTTCAATAGGATAGTCATAAAGAAGATGTTTCCACTTGGAGGCGATTCAAAACTAGAGTCCATCCATACAAAAGAGAATTCAGGAGAAACTTCTTTACCCAAAGAATGATTATAATGTGAATGCACTATCAGAAGGAGCTGCGGCAAATCAGAAGCTGCGGCAAATCAGAAGCTGCGGCAAATAACATAGATGCATTTAAGGTGTAGCCAGACAAGCATGAGGGAGAAAACAGCAGGGTATGCTGATAGGGTTAGATAATGCAAGGTGGAAGGAGGCTCACGTGGAGCATAACTGGTTGAAATGGGTTGTTTCTGTGCTGTAGACTCAATGGGGGGAGAAGGCCCACCAAATTTAGTGCCAATCAGGCACTTAACTGGACAGCGGCAGGCCTTCCATAGGATTTAGGATCCCATCACCAGAAGTCCCAGCCTTGCAGAGTTGCCGGCCAATCAGAGGCCGGCAGCTGCAGCGCCTCTGTGGTGGCAATGGCTGTTGCTGCTGTAGCTGCAGTGACCAGACACAGTGGAGCGGTGCTGGAACCAGGCTCACGGTAGGTCAGGATGGGAGGAGTCTCGCGGGGTGGGGGTCTCGGGAGATACAGCAAGGGCGGGGGGGGGGGGGGTGGCCCTCATTGGGGACCCCCCTATTTGATGCCATGTCCTTTGTTCAGGCACCAAGTGCCTTTGAACGAGGGAAATCCCCCCCCCACCACCCTCCCCCAGAACTGGAAAGCAGCCTGCGTGGTTTTTCATGCCGTGCTTCCCATTGCAGTGACAGGGTTGCCAACTCATGGGTAATTGCGGCTGCAGCAGGAAAAGACCCTTAATTGGGGGTTAATTACACAGTTAAATGCCTCAATTTGTGGCCTCCAAACCCGCTGCGGGGACAGCATAGAATTCCATCCTTTGAGGAGAATTTTGGCACACGCAAATGGGTGGGTGGAGGCAGGCGGTGTGGTAGTGAAAACTTAAAAAGTATGAATCCTGACTCCAACCCACCCACTTTAGGAGATTATGGAGGTGGGATAAACAGCAGGCAGCCTCTGATTTAACCTGCTTTGCAGGTTGTACAGTGGTTGGCTGAGTTTCCCAGGCCTTAGGAAAGCTGCCAGCTGAAGTGAGGTGAGGACACCTTCAGGATGAAGTTAAGTGTCTTCACAGCACTGCTTGTGGGCCATGAGGAGCAACAGTGCTCCCCTGATCAGATTCCCCAACCTCCTGCCTCCCAATATAGTGACACCCAGGATCAGACAATGACCCCCAGGATTGGACACTCCCCTCTGGGGTTGTAGATTGAATCTATCTGGTCCTGAGGTCTGCTCCAGAGCACTCTGTCCAGCTGGAAGCCAATCAGGCTGACTTCTTGCTGGGAAACATGTCAGAGCCCAAAGATGCAACTCCACCACCCCCTAATCAATGTAATCTGCCCCCGATTAATATACAAGAATTTGTAACTTTGATTCTACACTTTGAGGAACTTGCAGTCACCTTGTGTATTATCATTGATTGACAAGTAGGTAATTAAAAGCTGCAGCAAAATTATTGCTTATTCTGTGAGAAGTGCTGTCAGTTACTGCCAGCTTCTTTGCATGTCTTATCTGTGTCTAACAATTATAATTAACTGCTTTTCCAAATATAATGTTTGTTTAATTTTACTGCTATAATGATGGTTAACCTTTCCTCAATAATCTTCACGCAGATCTTTCCTATGCCACTTGTTCAGGGTGCAATCTAAACTAATTTAAAATATTCACGGTCACGCACGCAAACAGCAATTTGCCTTGAAGGTATTGTGTTTTCAGTAACTGGCATTGTTCTCTGGTAAATCAGTAGCGTAATTGGTGTGATGTTGTCATCACGTGAGTGATCCTTTTTGCCTTTTTTAGAAAAGGTAATGATTGTACTTTCATGTTGGCCAAGTTAAGAAAAGCAAATGTTTAGGCAATTTACTGGCACGTTTATCTGTACTATTACAAAAACAAAATACTGGAGATGCTGGAAATCTGAAATATAAACAAAATGTGCTGGAAATACTCATCAGTTCAGGGTGGTAAAAGAAACTGAGTTAATGGGGGGAGTTTTATGCAGTCCGCCACGGTGGATTGATGGCGTGCGGGGTGATATAATTAGGTGGGAGGTGTTCTTTGGGATTTCCAATGGCAGGATATTTTAGAGGAATTAATTCACCAGCGGGTTTGTGGTGTTCCAGGGTTCATCCAGCACGGCGGATTGCAGCTTTTCATTCTTTTACAGGCCATGAATACGCATTACCCTATGCATAGTTAGGATTTAGTTCTAACTACCAGATTAACTGAACGGCAAGTGATATTCCTGTGCCATCTGGTTCACGAATGTTTCAACATGGTGGGCAGCAGTCGCATTTGTGCAGTTAGGTCTCAGCATTGTGCTCTTCTCTCTGTCATTCAGCCACTAAACTGATGGCAGCATTGATATGGATGTTTACCTCCAGACTCAGCACCAGCAAGGGCGAATCATCTCAGGGGATGATGGCGGCAGTATGGGTGGGAGCAACATGGAGGAGCAGGGGAGGGTAATTGGGTAGGGTGGGGTCTCAGGTGAATGGAAGAGCAGGGGAGGGAGGAGGGCAGCATCTAGGCTGTATAATGACTGATTTTGATGATAAGGCTGTCTGTGTGCGGTTGCAGGGGGTGGTGGGCTTATATGTTCCTGTCAGTAAATTGATGGTCATGAGATGCCTACAAGGAGGGAGGATCGCTGTCGTCATCGGAGTCCTGTGTGTCTATATCAGGGTTCTGATTGACAGAAGGCACGGTCACAGTCACAGGGGGCAATTGTATTTGGTGGGGGGTGGGAGGGGGGGAGGAAAGTCGAGACTTAGGGTTGGATATTCGAACCATCATAAGGAGGCTATTGTGAATTTGTAACTATATCAAGGTGGATCCTTGGAGTTTCAAAGGTGAGAGTTGGCAGTTGGATGGTGAAGGGAGTAGGGATGGATGTATAAATTGATGATGAGCGATCCACGATAATGGGGGGGGGAGGTTTTATGATAGGGGATTTTCTGGAAGAAGAATGCAAACCACATGTCCAATCAAGGAATGCAAGGCGATTGGAAGGAGACAAATGATGGTGGGTGGAATCTCCTGCTCCATGCAAATTTAAGGCACATAACAGCGATCTGCTCATCACTTTCATGGTTCTGCTGAATGACAGAAGAAGGACGGTTTTACAACACTCTTATCTCAACAGTTGAAAAGCTGCAAAGACATGAGTCTCATACATGCAGTTTGTCTTCTTAGACGTGAACAATTACAGAGGGATCTCTCTGGGACCAGCCTGCTGTCTTGGTTAATCGCAAAGGCTTCCACCCTTTAAACGTTCAACTGGTCTGTGACCACGTACGAACATATGAATTAGGAGTAGAAGTAGGCCATTCAGCCTTTTGAGCCTGCTTCGCTATTCAATAAGATCATGGCTGATCTGTTTGTGTTTCAAATTCCACACTCCCATCTACCCCCAAAAGCCCTTGATTCCCTTGCCTAACAAGAATTTATCTACCTCCACCTTAAAAGTATTCAATGACCCGGCCTCCACCACCTTCTGAGGTAGAGAGTTCCAAAGACGCACAACCCTCAGAGAAAAAATTTCTCCTCATCTCTGTCCTAAAAGGGCGACCCATAATTTTAAAACAGTGCCCCCTAGTTCTGGACTCACCCACAAGAGGAAACATCCTCTCCACACCCATCTTGTCTAGATCGTTCAGGGTCTTATAAACTTCAACCTGGTCTCCCCTCACTCTTCTAAACTCCAGTGAAAACAAGCCCAGTCTGTCCAACCTTTCCTCATAAGACAACCCACTCATTCCAGGCATCAATCTAGTAAACCTCCTCTGAACTGCCTCCAGCGCATTTACATCCTTCCTTAAATAAAGAGACCAAAACTGCACACAGTATTCGAGATGTGGTCTCACCAATTCCCTGTATAACTGAAGCATAACATCCTTACTTTTATTTTCAATTCCTCTCAGAATAAAGCATAGCATTCCATTAGCCTTCTTTATTATCTGCATACTAAGTTTTTGTGACTCCTGCACTAGAATAGCTAGATCCCTCTGCACTTTGTTCTCTGTTTAAGTAATACTCTGCTTTTTTATTCTTCTTGCCAAAGTGAACAATTTCCCACATTATACTCCATCTGCCAGAATTTTGCCCACTCATTCAACCTATCTATATAGGTCTGCAACCTCATGTCCTCTTCACAACATACTTTCCTACCTATCTTTTTGTGAGCTGCAAATTTAGCTACCATGCCATCGCTCCCCTCAGCTAAGTCATTGATATAAATTGTAAAAAGTTGAGGCCCCAGCACAGACCCCTGCGGGACTCCACTCGTCACATCCCGCCAATCAGAAAAGGACCCATTTATGCACACACTCTGCTTACTGCCAGCCAATCTTCTATCCATGCTAATATGTTACCCCCTACACATGAGCTTTGCGCAATAACCTTTTATGTGGCACCTTGTCAAATGCATTCTGGAAATTCAAATACAGTACGTCAACAGGCTCCCCTTTATCCACAGCACATGTCACTCCTTCAAAGAACTCCAACAAATTGGTTAAACATGATTTCCCTTTCACAATACCATGCTGACTATTCCCAATTACCTTGAGTTTTTCTAAGTACCCAGCTACAACCTCCTGAATGATCGATTCTACCACCTTCCCCACGATAGACGTCAAGCTAACTGGCCTATAGTTACCTGTTTTTTGCCTCCCCTCCCTTCTTGAATGGAGAGGTTATATTTGCTACTTTCCAGTCTGATGGAACCTTCTCAGGATCTAGTGAATTTTGAAAAATTAACACAAACGTATCTACTACCTCATTAGCCACCTCTTTTAAGACCCTAGAATGAAGTCCATCAGGACCCGGGGACTTGTCAGCATGCAGTTCCATCAGTTTGGCTAGTAAAGCTTCCCTGGTGATTGCAATTTCACTAAATTCCTCTCTTCCTTCCACCTCTTGATTTACAGCTATTATTGCAAAGCTTTATAGATCCTCTATAGTGAAGACAGAAGCAAAATATTTGTTCATTGCATCTGCCATGTCCTTATTATCTGCTAATAACTCCCCATTCTCACTCTCTAGAGGATCAGCACTCATTTTACTTACTCTTTTCCTTTTTAAATACCTGTAGAAACTCTTGCTATCCGTTTTTACATTTCGAGCTGGCTTCCTCTCGTACTCTAATTTCTTTCTCCTGATTAACCTTTTAATCATTCTCTGCCGTTCTTTATATTCATACCAATCATCTGGACGTCCACTCATTTTTGCACAATTATATGCCTTTTCCTTAAGTTTGATACTTTCCTTAACTTCTTGAATGTCACATACCCCTCAATATTTAGGACCCAATCCTTGTCATTCTGCAGCCATGTCTCCGTAATGGCTATCAGATCATATTTATTTACTTCAATATGTGCTATCAGTTCATCTACTTTGTTATGAATGCTACGTGCATTCAAATACAGAGCCTTTAGTTTTGTCTTTTTGTTTTATTTTATTTATTTATTTAGAGATACAGCACTGAAACAGGCCCTTCGGCCCACCGAGTCTGTGCCAATCAACAACCACCCATTTATACTAACCCTACAGGAATCCCATATTCCCTATCACCTACCTCCACGAGGGGCAATTTACGACGGCCAATTTACCTATCACCTGCAAGTCTTTGGCTGTGGGAGGAAACCTGAGCACCCGGGGAAATCCCATGCCATTACATGGAGAACTTGCAAACTCCACACAGGCAGTACCCAGAATCGAACCCGGGTCCTTGGAGCTGTGAGGCAGCGGTGCTAACCACTGTGCCACTGTGCCACCCTTGTTATCTTTGTAACATCTAGTCTCTATTGTTGATATGTTCTTAGCTTTTTTCTCTCTGTCCCTTCCTGCCATTCTCTGACCTTCATTTCCCATATTACTATTCTGCTCTCCTGCCTTGACTCTACCCCTTGATTTGCTACATCTACTCAAGCTTGATCTCTCAACCCCCTTGTTTAGTTTAAAGCCCTCTCTACTTCTCTAGTTATACAGTTTGCTAGGACACTGGTCCCAGCACGATTCAGGTGCAGACCGTCCCAAAGGTACAGCCCCCACTTTTCTCAATACTGGTGCCAGTGCCCCACGAATCGAAACCCACCTCCCACCCCAATCTTTGAGTCACATATTCATTTCACTAATCTTATGTGCCCTCTGTGTATTGGCACGTGGTTTAGATAATAATCTAGAGATTATTACCCTTGAGGCTCTCCTCTTGAATTTGGTGCCTAGCTCCTCATAGTGTCTAAGCAGAATTGCTTTCCTAGTCCTATCTATGTCGTTGATACCTACATGGACCACAAAGACTGGATCCTCCCCCTCCCACTCCAACTTCCTGTCCAGGCCTGAGCAGATGTCCCGAGCCCTTGCACCGGGTAGGCAACACAACCTTCTGGACTCACGCTCTCGGCTGCACAAAACAGTGTCAATCCCCCTCACTATACAATTCCCTAACACCATGACATTCCTTTTTGCTCCCCTCACTTGAATGGCTTCCTGTACCACAGTGCCATGGCCAGTCTGCTCATCAACCTTGCAGACCTCACTTGCGTCCACACAGGTTGAGAGCACCTCAAACTTGTTTGACAATTGCAAAGTCTGAGGCTCCTCCACTACTGTCTGCTCGGTCGCATTACCTGCCTCATTCATGGTCGCATCCTCCTGTCCCTCACTGCTGACCAGAACAGATGACCCTGTTCTAAGAGGTGTGACTGTCTTCCGGAACAAAAAGTGTCCAGGTATTTCTCCCTCCCTCCCTTATATTGTGCAGTGTTTGCAGTTCAGCTTCCAGATCAATAATCTCAATCCGGAATTCCTCTAGCTGCTGACACTTTCTGCAGACGTGTTTGTCCTGGATTGCCTTGGCATCCAAAAGCTCGCACATACCAAAGCTGCAACATAACACCTGTCCTGCCATTGTTACTTATGCTATTAGTCAATTTACTTTAATTACTTAATTAACTTAGAATAATTCCTATGTATAGTAGAATTTTCTGGGCTTATTAAATGCTAGTACCATCTACAACTAAAGTTTTTTTTTATTCATTCATGGGATGTGGGTGTCGCTGGCCATGCCAGCATTTATTACCCATCCCTAATTGCCCTTGAGAAGGTGGTGGTGAGCTGCCTTCTTGAACTGCTGCAGTCCATGTGGGGTAGGTACACCCACAGTGCTGTTAGGAAGGGAGTTCCAGGATCTTGACCCAGCGACAGTGAAGGAACGGCAATATAGTTCCAAGTCGGGATGGTGTGTGACTTGGAGGGGAACTTGCAGGTGGTGGTGTTCCCATGTATTTGCTGCCCTTGTCCTTCTAGTTGGTAGAGGTCACGGGTTTGGAAGGTGCTGTCTGAGGACCCTTGGTGCATTGCTGCAGTGCATCTTGTAGATGGTACACACTGCTGCCACTGTGCATCGGTGGTGGAGAGAGTGAATGTTTGTAGATGGGGTGCCAATCAAACGGGCTGCTTTGTCCTGGATGGTGTCGAGCTTCTTGCGTGTTGTTGGAGCTGCACCCATCCAGGCAAGTGGAGAGTATTCCATCACACTCCTGACTTGTGCTGTTAGGAAGGGAGTTCCAGGATTTTGACCCAGCGACAGTGACGGTGGACAGGCTTTGGGGAGTCAGGAGGTGAGTTACTCGCCTCAGGATTCCTAGCCTCTGACCTGCTCTTGTAGCCATGGTATTTATGTGGCTACTCCAGTTCAGTTTCTGGTCAATGGTAGCCCCTAGGATGTTGATAGTGGGGGATTCAGCGATGGTAATGCTGTTGAATGTCAAGGGGAGATGGTTAGATTCTCTCTTGTTGGAGATGGTCATTGCCTGGCACTTGTGTGGCGCGAATGTTACTTGCCACTTATCAGCCAAGCCTGGATATTGTCCAGGTCTTGCTGCATTTCTACACGGACCGCTTCAGTATCTGAGGAGTCATGAATGGTGCTGAACATTGTGCAATCATCAGCGAACATCCCCACTTCTGACCTTATGATTGAAGGAAGGTCATTGATGAAGCAGCTGAAGATGGTTGGGCCTAGGACACTACCCTGAGGAACTCCTGCAGTGATGTCCTGGAGCTCAGATGATTGACCTCCAACAACCACAACCATCTTCCTTTGTGCTAGGTACGACTCCAGCCAGCGGAGGGTTTTTCCCCTAATTCCCATTGACCTCAGTTTTCTGAGGGCTCCTTGATGCCATACTCGGTCAAATGCTGCCTTGATGTCAAGGGCAGTCACTCTCACCTCACCGCTTGAGTTCAGTTCTTTTATCTATGTTTGAACCAAGGCTGTAATGAGGTCAGGAGCTGAGTGGCCCTGGCAGAACCCAAACTGAGCGTCACTGAGCAGGTTGTTGCTAAACAAGTGCCGCTTGATGGCACTGTTGATGACACCTTCCATCATAAAGTTATACTTTTCTTAATGATACAGATACAGATATGTGTTTTAGGTATTTATTTGAATTATTTTATCTTTTCTTTATTTTATATTTTATTTATTTTATTTTCAAGTGTTAGTTCTTTTTATAGACCTACCCTAACTCTGCTGCCCAGAACTCGCAATTCACACATAGTCGCTTACACAAAGCACATACCGGCCACTCAACTTACTAGTTTCCTGTGATGTCACAGTTGTTTTTTCACACACTTTCTCCAGCAGCTGAAATGGCTCCGGGCCCCGGGCTCCCGACTTCCTCTGCTCCTGGTAGGAAAGGCCGCACTCCGATCACCAGGCTGTATTTATGAGCTCCGGGCTCCCGACTGCCTCTGCTCTGCTCCAGGTAAGTAAGGCCACGTTCCGATCCCCGGGCTGTATTTATGGGCTCCCGGCTCCCTCTGCTCCGCTCCAGGTAGGTAAGGCCGTGTTCCGATCCCCAGGCTGTATTTATAGCTGGCCTAAAGGAACTGCTGATAGCAGAGGGCCTTCGAAAACTCAGGACATTGATGGTTCCATATGCTTATCAGTGCTGTGCATTTATTAGCTGTGATTCCTATCAAGCTGTAAATATTGAAGGCATCAAAAATCAGGAAGCAAGCATTCCTCCATCAGAAAGGACTGGCCAGAGTATTGATGATGAGATTAAAAAAGAAAAGATTCAGCCCATGATGTATTCCATCACCAGGTGCATTCAAACCATGCCAACATTTGCTGGGAAGCTGGATGATTCATCTGACTATGTGGTTCATTTTTCTAGTGGTGCCTATTTTTAATATTCTTGTCATAACAACATTTGTATCATGTGCACCGCTGTCTTCTGCAAAGCTGTTTGTAGATCTAATTGCAGCAGCCAATCTCTTAATGGGAGTATATACTGATACCCTGACTATTCTAGATTCAGCGTCTTGGAGAAAATTTGCTTGATTTGGTGCCAGGTGGGAGACAGGAAGTGGCTGCAAAATTGCTGGACCACAGGAGAAGAATCATGCATGTTTGCACACGTTTCCCAGGGAGCTGTCATAACTCCTATATTTTGAAGAAATCCCAGCTGCCAGCAGTTTTAGAGAAACCAGCGAAATGGACGGATGGATCCTGGGTGACAGGAGTTACCTGCTTTGTACATGGTTGACATCTGTAAGTAATCCCCAAAGCGCTGCTGAAGAGAGGTACAATATCACTCATGCATCCACCAAAGCCATCATTGAACACACTATTTGCATGCTGAAAATGCGATTCCGTTGTCTTGACAGGTCTGGAGAGGCTCTTCATTACACGCCACAGAGGTTGTCACGAATAATCGTTGTCTGCTGTGCCTTGTACAATCTTGCAATTAGATGCAACAACATTCTGCAGGTAGAGGAACAGGAGGAACACCAACTAAAATTCCAATAAGATATGGGCACTGGACATATCCTGAGATGCTCTGCAAAAGTCATTGTGTTCCTGCCATAGGCCTCCAAAAAACGTTTTTGTATCTATCTGTAATCAAGCAAAACATTACTGAGCGTGGATCAAATTTTCCAAGAAATAAATGTTTTAATACATCGTCTATGCCACCTTCCTGCTCAAAACTGTTCCAATTTTCTTTTTCTGCCACTACGGCTAGGTGCTACCCCAACATTAGAGGTGGAGGCAGTCTGCTCAGTGCACTGCCCCATTTCTGTGAATGACTGTGGTGGGTGTCTGCTGGAGGAACGGGGCCTTGATGGCTCCATCCTACTGAGAGTCTGCAGCAAAGATGCTTGAGTATCCCCCATGTGCTCACCTGCTGGAAGTTGGGGGGGGGGGGTCAATATCAGGGGGAGGAGGACAAGATGTTACATCCCCTGGGGGTGTCACGAGAGGAAGGTCCCCGGGCAGCGGGCATGCATTCCTCCTCCATCTGTGTGCACGATGGCACCTGCCTGTCTCCCTGAGGGGAAGAAGCACCTGGAGGGAGGTCCAAGTTCCTCATCCCTCTCTTGCTTAGACTCTGCTGCATGGAGCCCATGGCAACAGAGATAGAGTGCAGGTCAGATAAAAATTGCTTGAGTGGTTAACCAGACTCACCATGGAGCTCGCCAGACTCTTGACTGAGGAAGCCATACACCGGGACATGGCAGATGTCATGGCTTGCATAGACTTCTCCACAGCACACGCAAAGCCACACATGACCTCAGACATCTCCGACATATTTTCCATATAGCTTTGCTGCACATCCAGCAGACTTCACGTAGCAATAAACAGAGGATCATCATGAGCATGGGCTGATCAGGGGCCTGGTCCCCAGCAGTCCTCCGATTGTCAGTAGACCTAGCTGGCACATGCCCCCTCAGCCTCTGGGATATGTCTGTGTCGTGCACACCAGCTTGTGACGCAGATTCTAATCTTAAACCTCCCGCAATCTGGTGGATGTATCTGCACTGGGCGGAGGTGGAAGAAGAGGCACGTGATGGTGCACCCTCTGGGGCATTGCCTTCTTCTTCTTCCGCAGAGGAAGATTCTTGGGCCTCGCGGCGTTCTGCTACTCGAGTGTGGCACCTGCAGTGGAGACACAAATAGAAGCACTTTAAGTATCTGCTTCACATGAGCTCACACAATTTCCCTCAGTTTCCACATATGGCTACAAGAGCAGAGATGACACTTCATCCTTATGGCTCCTGCCTCGCCATCTTCGCTCACCCTGTCTCCCTCCTCTGTCACGATATCAAAGGCTTTCTCCTCAGCCATGATCAGCAACCTGATGTCAGGGACCCCTCCTCCTGTCTTAGCACGCTCACGCTGGTTGTGGTTTTGTTTCTCCTGCAACGGACAGTGCAGATTTAATGACATGCACCACAACCATTGCATACATGCATCAACATCACTCATTCTGCATTAGCTTTTGCACGACACATCCAATCACGTAAACAATGCCAATCTTCATCATTTAGTAGATGGCTGCAAGGCTGCTCACGCATTCGACTGCATCCCTTGTGTACCCTCTGCCTTAAAGACACAGAGCCATGGAAGAAATCAATGGAGAAGCCTCGCCAGGACTACCTATCCTCGCTGATTTGAGCAAGTCATTTATGCACTTGCGGCACTGCACTCATGTTCCAAGAGTTACCCCTCGATTTGAGACCTCCTCTGCTACCTCCATCCAGACTGCCTTGGTGAAGCGGGAGGGTCTTCAGATTCCATCTGCAGAGAAGAGGAACTCCCACCTTTCCCTGACAGCCTGGAGGAGAACCTGCAGGAAGACATCACTGAACTGTGGAGTGGGACACTGCCTGCTGGCTGCCATTTGATTCACTTTAGCTGTAGGGAAAATAAATGATATGAAGTTGGTGGTGAGTTTCACAAAATAAGGGAGGCAAAAACATTTTGATTTAAGTGAAAGCTTCAACCAAGTTATTCTGAAGATATTTACATGAAAGGAAGGCTGCTGATCCTGGAGTCTGCAAACAGAATATTTTATATCTGTGGCGATCATGGTGCTTGGTGCAGTGATGGCGGGTTCCACCAACGAAAGGCCACCCCCACCGCATGGTCCCAGGTATTCCCCGTGTCTGTCACCACATGGCTAACTTAAGTACAAAATCACGTGGGAAACAGGATATGCAGCGGGAGTACAAGTTACAACAACTTCTGGTCCCGCCGTCAGGAATGCCGCAGCACTGATAAGATTCCACCCGATGTTTCAGCTTTGTGACCGTTCTCAGAACTGAGAAGAGTTAGAAATGTATCATGTTTTGAGCAGGTGACAGGGAGAAGGGTGGGAAAAAGAGCAAAAGGGGAGGTCTCTGATGGGGTGGAGGGCAGGTGAAATTAAATGACAAAAGATTTCATGGTGCAAAGCCCAAAGGATTGGCAATGAGACAAGTAAAGAAACAAAAGATGTGTCTAGAGGAGGTGTGAATGGTAAGATAGCAGCCACCTGAATGCGTAGTAAAGGAATTCAGAAAGAAACAAGAGGGGAAAAAAAAGAAAACCAAACCAGCTAAAAAAAATGGGTGAAGAGGCTACGATCTAAAATTGGTGAACTCCGTGTGAATGCAGAAGGCTGCAAAATGCTCAGTCAAAAGAGGGGGTGCTGCTCCTTGAGCTTGCGTTGAGCTTCACTGGAACACTACAGCAGACCAAGGACAGAAACGTCAGAGTGGGAGCAAGATAAGAGAATTAAAATGACAGGCAACTGGAAGCTTGGGGTCACGCTTGTTCCTCAAAACGGTCACCCACTCTGCTTTTGGTCTGCCCAATGTAGACAGGAGACCACATCATAAGCAGCAAAATCAGAATCTCAGAATTGTACAGCACAGAAAGAGGCCATTCAGCCTGTCGTGTCTGTGCTGACTCTTCAAAATAGTAATCTACCTTGTGCCGCTCCCTTGCCTTCTCCCTGTAGCTCTGCACATTTTTCCTTTTCAGATAACAATCCAATTCCATCTTGAATACCTCGATTGAACCTAATTCCAGCACACTCTCAGGCACTCTCACTGTGTGATAAATGTTTTTCTTCGTGTGGCTATTGCTTCTTTTGCCAATTACCTTCAATCTGTGTCCTCTTGCTCTCAATCCTTCCATCAATGGGAACAGTTTTTCCTTATCTACTGTGTCTAGACTCCTCATGACTTTGAACACTTCTATCAAATCACCTCTCAACCTTCTCTTCTCTAAGGAAAACAGTCCCATCATCTGTAATCTATCCATGTAACTGAAGTTCCTCATCCCTGGTACCATTTTCATGTATCTTTTCTGCACTCTCTAATGCCTTTACACTTTCTTGAAGTATCATGTAGTGTACAATACAGTATACTAAATTGAAAGAAGTACAAGTAAATCGCTGTTTCACTTGGAAGGTGGTGTTGGGGGTGTCAGAAGGCTGAAAGGAGAGGAAGGGGAAGATGTGTTTGGTGGTAGCATCACGCTGGATGTGGCGGAAAATGTTCTATTGAATACAGAAGCTGGTGGGATGGAAAGTGAGGACAAGGAGAATCCAATCATGCTTCTGGAAGGAAGGGGAAAGGGTGACAGCAGACATGCGTGAAATATAACAGACATTGTCGAGGGCTGCGTTAACCATGGTGGAAAGGAATCTTTGGTTGAGGAAAATGAAGACATATTGGAAGTGCTAGTATGGAAGGTTGCATCATCTGAACAGATGCGACGAGACGGAGAAATCGGGAGAATGGAAGAGTCCTTGCAGGAAGCAACATATGATAGTGTAGTCAAGGGTGCTGTGGGTGTCAGCGGGCTTAGAGTGAATATTGGTTGATAAACTATCCCCAGAAATAGAGACAGAGAAGTCAAGGAAGGGAAGGGAAGAGTCAGAGATGGACCATGTGAAGGTGAGAGATGGTTGCAAATTGGAAGTAAAGTCAATGAAAATTTCCAATTCAGATGGAGAGTAGGAAACTGCACCAATACAATGGGTGATATTTTATGCTCTCCCCTGCGAGGCTGGGACTTCCAGTGATGGGCTCCTAAATCGTACAGAAGGCCGGTCGCTGTCCAGTTAAGTGCCTGATTGGCACTAAATTTGGTGGGCCTTCCATACAAGAGCCGACACGGAGATCTCGGTGCCTGTTTCCCCTGATGTCTGTACTTTTGTTGTTTTTTGATTTTTGTAGATGTGAATTTCTCAATCAGATATCTTTCACTCTGAGGAGGAGGAGAAATACCTCCTCATTTGTATTTTTTTTTGTTTGTTTGTGGAAAGCAGGTGTCTTCTTTGCATTATCATGATTGGTTTAAAACTAGAAAATTAACCAGTCTCCCCAACATGTACAATATTACTTTACTATCTCAGTAGGAACAGTCTGACCACAGTGTATTGCAGGTGTGTAATTTGGGTACATGATTGAATAACTAACTTGGGAAAAGAATTGTATACAAGTTAAAAAATATAAAAAGGGTACGCTAAATATTTTTGTTTGTAGGAAAAAGCAATTTTTTTCTTTCCCATTATACTGGGATAGCAAGTATTCAGTTAGAGTGGCTCAATTAAGCAGACTGATGACACCTAGTCTGTTATTAGAACCTTAGATGCAGTTGATTTGCTAAATCAACAGATAAGAAATATTAGCTACAGCTTAAAGATACTAAGTGATAATAGTCTGTAAATGTTACATCTTATTTTTGATTATTTTTTAGTTTACAATCTAATTATATTAATATATGTTTGCCCTCATCAAGGCGATAGAAGTCATTGTTGGGGAATGGAACATTTCCCAGTATGGTGTGCAGCGTCAGCAATACTGACTGACAGGAAAAGTTGTAACAGAACAATGGGTTATCTTTAAGGAAGAGATGCTTCAGGTACAGGCCAGGTACATTCCAACAAGGGCAAAAGGTCAGATGATGAGGAATATAATGATTATGATGAAACAAAAAAGAGAGTGTATGATACATGTCAGCTGAATTCTTCAAGTAAGTGAGAACCAGGCCAAATACAATACATTGAGAGGGGAAATGAAAAGGAAAATAAAACTGGCAAAGAGAAAATAATGAGAATAAGAATGGCAGTCAACATAAAAGGGAACCCAAAAATCTTCTACCGGCATGTAAATAATAAACGGGTAGGAAGAAATGAAGTGGGACCTCTAAGGGACAAAGGGGTAATATATGCTTAGAGGCGCAGGGCAAGGCTAATATACTTAATGAGTACTTTGTTTTCACTTAGGAAGAGGAATCAGATAAAATATCGGTAGGAGCGGTGAGAGTAGAGGCAATGGATAGGGTAAAAATTGAGAGGGAGGAAGTGCTGAAAAGGCTGGCTATGCTTAAGGCAGAGAAGTCACTTGGTTTGGATAGCTTGTATCCCAGGTTGCGAAAGGAAGTGGGGATGGAGATAGCAGAAGGGCTTGCCATAATCTTCCAAACTTCCCTAGGTACGGGGAGGATTGGAGAGTGGAAAACACAACACCCTTATTCAAGAAAGGGTGTAAGGACAGTTCTAGCAACAAAAGGCCAATTAAATTAACATCAGTGGTGGTAAGTTTTATAAACAATAGTCAGGAAAAAAAATCAACAGACAGTTGGAGAGATTTGAGTTAATTAAGGATAGCCAGCATGAATTTGTAAAAGGCAGATCATGCTTGACTAATCTAATTGAACTTTTTGATGAAGTAACAGAGAAGGTTGATGAAGGGAATGCAGTGGATGTTGTCTATATTGATTTTAAGAAAACATTTAATAAAGTACTGGTTAACAAATTGAGGCTTGTAGGAGAGTCAGTGTCCAATTGGATTTTAAAAATTGGCTTAATGACAGAAAACAGCAGGTTGTGGTAAATGGTTGTTTTTCAGACTGGAGGTAGACAGTTGTGTTCCTCAAGGGCCAGTGCTGGGACTATTGCTTTTTTTGCTATATATAAATGACTTGGATCTTGGAATACAGAGTAGAATTTCAAAATTTGCCGCTGACACCAAACTTGGAGAAGTGAGGATGATACGAACCACCTGCAACAGGACATAGGCTAGCAGGATGGGCAGACAAGTGGCAGATGGAATTTAGTACAGACAAGTATGAGGTGATTCATTTTGGCAGAAGAAATAGGGTGAGGCAATATAGACTTAATGGCACAGTTCTAAAGAGTGTGCAGGAACAGAGGGACCTGGGGGTGCAGGTGCATCGATCTTTGAAGGTGGCAGGACATATTGAGAGAGTGGTTAGTAAAGCATATGGGATCTTGGGCTTCATAAATAGAGGCATTGAGTGCAAAAGCGGGGAAGTTATGCTGAACCTTTAAAAAGCTCTGTTCTGGTCACCACACTTTAGGAAGGAAGTGAGGGTCCTTGAGAGGATGCAGAGGAGATTTACAGAATGGTACTAGGGAGGGGGAATTTTAGTTACAAGGATAGGTTGGAAAGCTGGGGTTGTTCTCCATGGAGCAAAGGAGATTGAGGGGAGATTTGATAGAGCTGTACAAGATTATGACAGGCTTAGATAAGTTAAACGAGAAAAAACTTTTCCTAGTAACTGATGGTACAAGGACTAGGGGACACAGATTGAAGGTTTTGGGCAAGGGGTGCAGTGGGAATGTGAGGAAGAGCTTTTTTACGCAGCGAGTGGTAATGACTTGGAACTCGCTGCCCACAGGGTGCTGGAAGGGGAGACCATCAATGATTTCAAAAGGAAATTGGACGGCCACTTGAAGATACGAACTTGCAGGGCTATGGGGATTGAGCGGGGCAGTGGGACTGACTGGATTGCTCTGTGAAGAGCTGGCATGGACTCAATGGGCCAAATGGCCTCCTTCTGTGCCGTAGATAATTCTATGACTCATTACAATTCTTCTTTCTTTATTATGACTGTCATTGCAGTGCTGAATCAGAGGTTGTGTAATGCTGTGGATTCATATTTAGCAGAATCACATGCCTAAGTTTTTTTTTAAACTCCGAATTGAATGTGAAGGCACAGATTCAGGTTTAGTATGGTAATGACCTACTAGCATAACATTTACAATTTATTTAACTTCTTTGTATTTCAAACAGAGAAGCTGTCAGCAATTTACTTACAGCCTTGAACTTGCAGAGGAAGAGCCGAAGCACACAATTCTGTCATCAGTTCATTTCAGGCAGCATCTGGACAGCTGTCAGGATAGCTCTTTCCCTGATGGACCAGCCTGAACTCTTTCAAGCAGCACATGTAGGAGACCTTGACACCTTATTGAAAGCCTTTAATATGGACTGATCTGCATTCGATCAAACATTTATGGTTATATATGATATATATGGTAGGAATTTCCATGTAAATGTAAAGTATGCTGTATGTATCAGGATTTTTACAGTTAAGTTTACAGCAGGATTTTCATGGGGAGTACTTGACCCATTTCCTAAATTCTATCCAATGGTTTTGCAGTGATTTTCGTATAATAGACAAGTTGGAAGTCATCAAAATTCAATGAAAATGTATTATTCACAGCTAATTATTATTTTAAGATACAGTATACCTTTTGGGTAGCAGTATTTAAAAGCTCAATAGCAACTGAAACAATGGGCTGGATTTTACAGTGGACGGACGGGAGCCGGCCTCCGACGTAAAAGTCAGTGGCAAACCCGCTTCCGCCTTGCCTAGGGATTTGTTCCGTATTTTACAGGTCCCCAGGCTTTGACTGCTCTGAGGCGGGACTTCCACCTGCTTGAGGTAGGAAGTCCCGCCTAATAGAGCTGCTGGCCAATCAGAGGGTCGACAGCTTTTAGTCCCAGCAGCTCCACCGAGTGTGGACTACAGCCCAGCATGATGCCTGGGAGCCAGAAAATATGGTAAGTTTTGGGTGCCTCGCCGGGGGTAATCGGTCAGGCCCCGGCAAGGCAACGGTGGTCATTTGTGGGGGGAAGGGGGACGTGTTGGGTCTTGCGGGTGGTTGGGGAAGCGGGGACGGCCTCCAACAGGCATCCTGTAAAACCGCGTAAAACGCACGTGGAGGCAGTCGAAGGCCCTTAAAGTGGCCACTTAAGGGCCTTGAATGGCCTGGGGCGGGCCATTCTCCACCCCCCCCCCCCCCCCCCGCCCTACATAAAGGGAGGCGGGAGTGGGTCAGGAAGGCCTCCTGGAGCCTTACACTGCATTTTATGCCACCCCACCACTGCCCCCTCCCCTTCCCCCCCCCCCCCCCCGCCCCATCCCGCCACCATCCGGCTCGTTGGGGCGGCGGAAACTTCCGGCCAATGTTTTCTATGTTGATAAAGTGAAGTAATGTTATATTTTTTCTCATATTTCGAATATCCAAGCTGTGTTTGAGTCATTGCGATCTTGAACACGTACCATTGTAACTTTGCATTTTTCACTTGGAAGCTGGGAAGAAATGCACTTTAGTAAAAAAAAAATAAGTTGAATGTCATCAGAACAGCTCCTCTCATAAATAAAGGCTAAAATTTGTGGTGGGACTCAATCTAACATGGTAATCTGCAGATTAAGAGAACTTTTCCAAACTATTCTAGTTACAGGTACAATTTAGAACATTCTGGTGTTACCTGCATGCAATCTACAGAACAGCAACTCCACAGTTAGACCAGGGTTTGCTACTTCCACAAACCAAAATATCTACACAGTAAATCTGCCCATGCTTTGTTGCAGGAAATAAAATGCCCGGTGGACATGAGCACTTCAGGAGTTTGCATGTCATCCTTGTGCACAGAGCATTTAAATCTTCTTGGAATCATTCCAATTTTAGGATAGGCTCCGTGAAAGAAAACTTGTTTTATTTGCTGACAGCAATAATTAAGGTTGCCTTATATTTCTACACATCTGTGGCTTTTTACTACATTTCCCCTCTCATCAAACGTTCATCTCGTTGCAGTTGTCAGCATGGGTTTTGACAAGCTCGTCTATTTCGTATGATAATTCTGAAGTGGTGAGACTTCTGTGGTAACGGGAAAATAAAAGATGGAAAGTGTTAGAAAACGACACCAAGTAAAGTTAATTACATTCCCGGAAAATATTCTTCTTTACAAATGTAATGTTCTGCAAATGAAGCTAAAAGTAATAAATTTCCTCGAAAAAATAGTTCTGTTAAATTTCTTTAGATCCTTCTCTCATTGAGGAATATGTTTGTTTCTGTCCGAAAGACTGAAAACTGGTATTCAAGTACAGATCTTCTTTTTCCTGTTCTGGTTACTCCTTGTTTAGCTATCCAAAAGAATACTGTATCTTAAAAGGCAACTTTTTAAAGATTAATTTCGTAAAATAAATTTTCTATTTATCCAGTTTAGAATGGGACTAAATATGAAAGCATTTAAACATATTTTATTTCATTTTTAATAATTTTGTGATTGGTTTGTTATCCAGTCTGCATCCATAAAACAACATTGTTTCAATTTATGTATGGTCTTCATATTTTAGTAGTTTTTTCAACAAGCCACTGCAGGTTTTAGATGGTTTTGTGGCAGGATTAAAATGGCCTAGTATTTAAACTCAATAGAAACTGAAACCAACAGAGGACACTTGAAATATGGAATTGTCTGACTTAAGCAGAAGATTGGAGTCACCAGATCTACAATCAAGGGGTTCAAAACTGAATATATCCTAAAGATTTGGATATTATTTTAAAGTAAGCATGCAAAAGGAAAATAATTTAATATCAATATGTTATAAAGCATGTATCTCAAAAACCATGTTCTAGACCAGTAACAACTTTCTTAGGAATACTGGGTTCTATTAGAATTAAAATGCTGCATTGCACTGTACAAATTGGGCCATTAGCAGTATGTATATATGCCTCATCGTTCAGGAAATATATTTCATATAAATATAGGGAGGGAAAAACATTGCTGTGGTTTTGGATAACCTAACTACATTCCTAGCAGACACAAATCTCTCCACATGACTTTGAAAGACAATTCGCCCTTCTTTCATACTCCATACATCTTGATTTTACAGAAGTTTTTCTTCCTTAAATATGATGTGGTTTCTGGCACGTTTATGATGTCTTCTGTCACTGCATGAGGTGAAGGGAAAGCATCAAAATCATAATTGATTAGCATGAAATATATCTTGCAATTTGTACTGAAATAAAATCAATAGTTATTTTACATGACTAGTTAATATTAGCACAAATATTTTAGTAGGCACAATAGTAATCAAATGTGCATTTTCGGTGCTACTAATTGAAAACTTGGCTAAGCTTATAAAAGGATTGTTTCTGGTGGACAACTGTGTTACTATCACATTCCTCACAAATGCTTTCTGCAATACAATCAACTTCAAGAAACGCTGCAACATTCACACACCATATTAACAAAACAGAAAACATTTCAAATATTTAAAATTAAACAATTTTAATAATCCCACTGCATAGTCTGTGGGATAGAATGGAACATGAATGACAGTACATTGTGAACCCTTGGCACACTTGAGCCTCTGCTGCTTATAACACACACATGAAATAACAATAATGGAATTCCAGTATTCAAGCACTATTATTATTGATTTAATTGCACATGAAAATCTACTTTTATCCATAGCAGCAATTATCTAGTGCTTTGAGATTTTCAGAAAACTTAGGTCAAAACTTTGTTTTTTTTTTAAATGTTATTACATTTAGGCACAATGTAATAATTTAATCTTATAGCTGATACATCAATAATACTTCAGATAATGTTATAAACTACCTATGGCTCAATTTGTAAATGTATGAATTTGTCAAAAGCATCAATAGTTTACCTCAAATGCATTAATTATGAAGAAATAATGCTCTACAGAATTGTTAGATACATGAGGGGCAACTATTTCCTAGTTGCACATGGTGTAGCAAAAGGATGAACCTATTTTTTAGTAAAGCTTTTAGATTTACTTCGCTTCAAGCACAACGGAAATCTTATCCGGAATTCTTTGTTGAAAGACAATTCTGGTTGCATTAATAATTCGCTCATCTGGTTGCCTATATTTATAAATGCCTTTTGGTAGTATAAGGAAAATATTTATTCAAACATTTGCTTGTTCTTAAAACCAGGACCATAACCACAGAGTGTTTTTCTCAATGCCCTTGTATTGTTTAATATGAACTTAGGAGCATGACTGTTAGAAGCAATTGTTAACTTTTTTTTTCCAAAACAATTTGTTTCCATTTGGGAACTATTTGTAAGAAATGAACTGTCTAGTTCTGAGGGACTTTGACCCCATTGTACATTGAGTGATGAAATCACCAGGGTATGAAACAATTTGCAGGTAATACAAATGTACAAATACTTCTCGAGGCTTCAAACTGGCATTTGCACAAAATGAAGATTGCCAGTATAGGATTTCTGATATGTACAGAGCATGATAGGTTATTTAAATAAAGTCAAATATGCACAAGTTATTAGCTGTCCAGATTCTCTCCATTCACTTTGAAAGAGGTATCAACTTATATCATGACTTGGCATTCAGTTGGACCAACTGCAAAGCAGGATTATTGCACACAAACTAATGGATATGTTCAAGTAATTCTCTTTCTCCTACCGCCTCTCCTTCACCCTACCCACACACACACGGCCGAAATAAAACGAACTTCATCAGACTGGTAAGTTACAGTGGGTTCAATACTATTCAGGCTTTAGTCACGTCCACAGTACAAATGGCGTGCGTGTCCTGATTACATCAAGCCTTGACTTTGCCATTTAATTTAGGCCCCAGCCTTCTGGGACAGGTAAACTTTCCCATGCCTGAATTCAAGGACGTTAAGAAAGGGCAATGGGAACACATCGGGAATGCAGCACAAGTATCACTCCCTCACGAACCTACACCACATGGACTGCAGCGGTTCAAAAAGGCAGCTCACCACCACATTCTAAAGGGCTATGAGGGATGGGCAACAAATGATGGCCTTGCCAGTGATGTACACATTCCAAGAACAACTAAGAAAAAGGTGAAAAGATCCCTCATTATGGTGAAAGAGTTAGAAAAGGTAATTGAAAACTTGGTCACAAAATAAGCTTTTAAAAACATTTTTCTAGGTGAAGAAATAAGGAGAGATAGAAAAGTTTAGGGAGGAAGTTCCAGAGAGTATGCCAAGTCACTGAAGGTTGCACCAGTAATGGTCGTCAAAGGGAGGAGATTGCACATAGTGCCAAACTCATAACTGTTACAGGCGAAGATGTAAGACGAGAGGAGATTGCAGCCATAACCTGGAGTTGGACTATGTCCATCTCTTCAAATTCCCTGCAAAAGGGTGCATGCGGGGTGATTAAATTCCCTAAAAATGACCGAGTCAGGATCCTAATATCATCTCACCCACTTCTGGGTTTACCCAGGTAGGTTTGCAGGTGAGTGGGGAACCCCCTTAGAGCTGTCAGGTAAGTAATTGTAATACACAAATAAGTAATTAACTCTTGTTTTAACCCAGGATTCTGGCTTCGACAGCCAACACATGAATTTCCTGAGCTGTTAGCTGCGGTCAACCAAGTGAGTGCACCCTCGGGAGTGCTTCTTCATTGAAACTGACAGGCTGGTTTCATTAACGAGTCACAGCAAATCCCACTTCTTTGACTGATGGGTTTCCGACATGTGATGAGCCTCCCCGCTACGTGGTCAGTTGAAATAAAATTCCGCTCAAAGATTTTAAATTCACTACACTAGAAAATAGGAAGCCAGTGTCCAGCTTAATTTAAACCTAAATGAGTAGTGGGAAAGGGGACAGAGTCAATGGCAAAGAAGTGAAGTTTATTGCAGGGCTGAAAACATAGTTTTGATCTTCCTGCTGTTCATTTTGAATTATCTGCAATGTCAAATAACCAGAGATGCACTGGTAGGATGGAAGTCACAAAGGCAATGTCATAAGCCCAGCAACAGAGCCGGGACAATGGAGGAGGACGGCATAGTTGACCAAGTCAAACACCAAAGAGATGGCAAAGTGGACAAGGAGATATAACGGCCTTGTGAAGTTAAAACTGGGTTCGCAGCCCCAGTTCACCTCGTACACACTGTTTTCGTTTGCACAGCAGTAGGTTTTGCGTTGAGTGTTCTGTTGCCGAGATGCTTGGGATACCCAGCAATAAAAGGGAGGCTGGAGCTCCGGCTCAAGAAGGTACGTGGCTTTAGTAGCACTCCTTGTGGGCATGGAGGAACTGGTATGCAGCACCACCAGGAAACCTTCAGCTTCCCATCTGCCAAATATGGCCTCTCACTCCCTCCCACAATGGCCTCTCCCTCACACCCCCCCATACCTCCCCCATGCCCCGATTTGTCACTTTCCCCACAGTCTCCAATTCTCTTCCCCTGCAAAATCCTTGCTCCCTTGTTCCCCTAAAAAGAGAAAGTCAACTTCCCAGTTATTACTGAAAGAATTACGCCACAAGATTTCACGTTTTAAACAAAAACTTTACTGTACAAGAATTAAACAAAGCAAAACACTACTAATTAATACTACAATTTTTAAACACATATTTTAAACTTAAAATCTTAACAGAACATGAAGATGAATACATGAAACTCTAAATCGCAACAGAACATCCTTGTTATACTTTTACCTCCACCCCAATTCCCTACAGGTTACAGGATCTTGGTGGTGGGATCAATCCAAAGTGTACCACAACTCTTAGGAATTCACGTCAATTTCCTTAATTTCTCAGCTGTCTTCTGAGATTTGAGATTTCCAGGGAATTCTCCCTCTAGCTTTGGCTAGGCAAATCCTCCAGTTCACCTTCAACACCTCGCAAATCTGGATTTCCCAGCTTGAGTATGGGCCTGCCTCAAAACAGAAACACCCCTGATTCCTGATAGCCTCTCTGTTCCGGAGTCCAACGCTTTCAAAGCCAACAGCTTTCCAAAAGCCAACGTGCTTGTCTGAAGCCAACAGCTTTCCAAAAGCCAACTGACTGACTCTGAAGGCCAACTCCCTAGCAACAGGTACATGTGGGATGTTCCAGATAGCAATTTAAACTAATTACTTCTTCAACTCCCAGAACATCTCTTTGATCTCTGATATCCACATGAATACTTAATATTGCTAGCAATGACAAAACAAATTCTCCTAGATTTATTGGATCCAACTACCTAACTAAACAAGGCCACCTGTGGTGTTATGGTTCTCCCCTCTGAAAGCACTCATGGAGCGATTTTCAAACGTTGTTCTTGGAAATCACACGAATAATTTAAACCCCTGACAGAGGTAGCTGCAGACACACTGTCTCCATCAACAAGAGGGGTTCCCATTGTGTAGCATCTTTACATTTCCCAATATGACCTTACTAAATAAACATGGGTTACCCTTTGATTTGTAACCACCCGAGGTTTGTTTGCTAGCTTTTCAAACCAGATGTTTTCATTTGTCTTGCATTAAAAAAATTCAATTCCCAAATTAAAAGTTAGCTGTAGAAAATTGATACAAACCATGAACCAGGTGATTGTGACACCTTCCCACTTCAGATTGCCAGGGACCATCCCTAAGGATTCTCGCTGCAGGCTCCTGCCATTTGGCAGGACCTCTGCATCCCCAGTCATGCCGAGTTTCCCCATGCTCCTTAATACCCTGTAAACATCGGGGGCAATGTACTACAGCTGCAGTCACATAAGATGCCATTTTTGGGGGGAAGGCAATCCTTGTCCTGTGCACAGAATGGAAGCTGGATTCAAGCAATTCAAAGAGTTTTGGGAGACTGGAAGGTGATGACCTGAGGCTTATCCCTCCACCCTCCCGTATTGCCAGATCCCATTATAATCACTTCCAGTACTGCCAGATCCTTTTGACTATCAGCTGTGCTGACAGAAATCATCATCCTTGTTCCCTCCCTGCTTTTGAATAAGTCAGGAGCTTCCTCCCAGGGAATTACCACCCCAATTCTGCTAGACCTGGAACCCACTCCACTCAGCACATCCTATTCTCCAGTAGCCAGATACTGCTCCCCTGTGTTACCATCAACCAGGCATAAACCTCCCCACTAAGAAATGCCTGATCCCTCTTTGTAGTGCTGAGATAAAATAAGGACCCATCCAAGTGTTACAGAACCCCAGGAATACCCTCTGCCCACCATACATCAGACCCCTAGTTCTAGCAAAAGCCATATTTCCCCCATTAAAATGCTATTAAGCTCCATGAGCTCTCAGGGGCCTCTCCCTTGTGCTATCAAACTACAGAACATCCACTCCAGTGTTACAAAACCTCAAGAATACTCCCAAAAGTACCAAATTCAAAAGCCTTCCTCTAAACCCCATAGATCCCCAGTGTTGCAAAATTGCAAGACCCACATCCTGTACAGATAAATGCTAGGTACCTACCTCCAACCTGGCGTATACTGTCTCCCATCTTGCTGTGTATCCTGTGTTTTAAAAAAGTGGAGTTAAAAATTGAGTTTACAAATAAAGGAGCTGGTATATCCTCCAACTCGAAATAATGCCAAGGGAGATTTATTAATATTTAATGATACATCCATCCATCATTAAAAAAGGTGATACATCTTTATCCTTATTGAAAGCACAACTGTACTAGTTTAGCATAATCTGATCTCAAAACAGTTTACAAATTTAATTAGCTTCGAAATGTGCTGGTACATTGACAGCAGAGGAAGAGCAACTGTTCTAATATGTCATTACTCCTTTTTGCTTTTGAGTTCCAATAATAGTCGCCCATCAACCCTACGATATATGTCTATGTATAGAGATGAGTAAGAGAAAGATGCAGAAAGAGAAACTGGAGGAACAGCAGTTCAAGAACATATTTATGAAGATTTAGCATGTTGTTGAATTGATTACTGATTATTTTAATTAACGTATACCAATGTTGTTAGTCTTCAATATAGCATTCTTCACTTAACTCCTGCACTTCCAAAGTACTATGTGCTTATTAGCAAAATTAGAGATGAGAACATGTTGCCTCATTGTTCAGCTTTCCTATCAGCTGGTGTATTCTACTTTTCTTTGTGCAGCATGTAACAGTGCCTCAGGCTATACTTTTTATATTCTTCTATAACCCTAAGGGCAAGATGACCACTTTATATTTCCCATTAAGCAGTCAATAATTAATAAATTTAAATGAAAACTCAGCGAAACAAGTTTTCAACAAAAATTTTATTGAATTACTCCAATGTTGGAACTGTGCAGCAACAAAGATTGTGTGCCAATGTTTTCCAGCATTTTCCAGTTACATTAATACTGACGACAAGAGTAGTTTCTGCAAATAGCAAGAGTTGAGGATGAGATGCAACCATCCAGAGACACTCTGCCTCACTCTGGCATATAAGTTACCTCTAAGAAAAACTCAATGGTGCTACAGTTATACAGTGGTGAAAAATACCAGTACTGCCTTCATACAAATTTAAAAATAGATGTGAGTGTAAAAGAGAAAACTAAACAGTAGAAGACGATGGCTTCAGTATTCACATCAGTCAAACTGCATAGATCTGTAATCCTCACCAAAGCTGTAAAATGGCAGCCACAATGGATTAGAGAAAGAATATAGGAAGGCAAAGGCTACAACATCCATCGAAAAAAGTTTCACAAGTAATTCAATTTGAATGCTGGCACTCCCAAATGTGAAAAACTATCTTTCTAATAAGAAATCGGAATTCCTGCTACTTTCAGCAGTGGCCTTTCCCCACTAGGCCACAGCCATCCTACATCACTGCCTCCCCTTCTTGCTGGCTGGAAGCAGTCTTTAGAGTCAAGCTGATGGGGTGAGGAAAGGATTAGGGTTAGAGTGGATGGGGGAAGGCAGTGACAAGGGATGAGGCAAAACAGGAAGGGCGGGGAGTATACAGGAGATGAGAAGCAGGAGGGAATGGGTGAAGTGGAAAGAGCAGATGGAGGAGGAAGGGATGGAATGGGGAGGTGATGAAGGAGATCAAGTTTTTTTAATGCATAAAAGGATCAATTTCACTTTTTAAATGTTTCTGAAATATTTAAAAATCACAAAAATGGGAGCTTCCAAATGTGCAAAACATTTTCTCAGTTCCTACTGTGAGGCGTTTTTTCTGTCATGCCAGTAATAGTAATAAAGTGAAATAAAGGGCAAGATAAAAATTCTAAATTGATGTGGCTTAGGGTTTCATGACCAATTGCTAGGAAAATGACACATTGAAAGTTATCTAAATCACTGACATCTACGGCTTGAGAGACTAATGAAGGTCTCTTTGGTCTGGTGGTTGTTCAGGGACATAAAATAAAACAAGTGCAAGTTTGTTAAAAGTGCCAAGCCCTTAATATCAATATTACCTACATACTGACACATTAGCCACCTTCATAAAGTTTCTACTATGCAACAACCATGGATATGAATACTTTTTATTTTAAATGGTTCCCTCAGCAAATGGAGATTCTGTAAAGTACTTTCATTACAATCCTACTCGACAACTATCAAGTACAGTATTATATTATAAATGGAAATTTCTTCAATAATGATTTCTTTTTGAACCTATTGTGTCATACAGGTATGCCCAGAAAATGTCAATAATGGTTTTGAAAAGCATAAAAGCACTTATTTCAACTTTGGCGCATACACAGAAGGACTGATAACTTTAATGCAGATAAAATGACTTCTCAGTTAGAAAGGTATTGTATAATATGCTCACAAGCTATTAAAATCTACAGTAATATACTATCTCTAAAATCTCAATCTAATGGTGAGCAGGAGCTGATGTTACAAAAAACTAACTGGAAGTCCTGTGCTGAAAGAATTTGAGTTTTTTTTGGCATTGTGGTATCAGTGGCCCAAGCTGAATTTGGCTTTCAGATTAAAATTAGTTCAATAGCAATCAAGTTTTAAAGAAATTCCATTAACTTAATGTATTGATTTAATTAAAAATATGAAAACAGTCCCACGTTTTAGAATTTTCAGTCATCCAAATAGTATTGCTGATTTCTGATTTAGACTAACTTAACAGATTTCTGTCAAAATAAAGTTTTCTTAATTATATACCATGTGAGCAGAAGTATGGTGTGCTAAAACAGGATTTGGAGCCAGCCAGCAACTAAAGTACTTCACAGTAATATTGCAGTGTTTTTTTTTTCAGGTTCATTTTAGAGGTCCTAAACTTTCCTTTCATTTTAAACATGATATTCAGAAGAAAATGCAGAGATGCAAAAAAAAATTACCCAAAACAAATTTTACTGATACTACATTAAGTGAAAAATTATTATAATGGTTTGTAAAGTTATGAATGGCAACATGATTACAGCCTGGAATTTACATTACTAATTCATTAGTCTCTATATAAATAATTTTAAGGAAAACCATTCATAAAACTGCCTACTTTCTTGAGAGCCTCCACCTCCTGTCATAGTTACCTGCACTTCCTTTTCTCCAAACAATGGTACCAATCACTGTACACTACTTTGATCAATAAGTGAGAAGCCTTAGGAATTCTGTCAATGTTGCAATCCTGAACTAGTAAGGGCACAGACTGATTTCTTCAGCATAACTTAATTTAGTGCATGTCTAACCCTGGTGATATAATTTCTGATAAATTTAGGAAAGCCATGATTCGTCTCAATAATTTTATCTGGTGTCAACCAATCGAGACTACACACCAGTTAGTTTTATTGCCATCAGTTGTAGGAGTACTTTAAAGAAGGAATGACCCACTATGAAATCTAGAAGACAAGAAACCAAGGTCTTGAGTTTTGCCAACCTTTCCCCATTCCCCAGCACTGATACCTCTCACCTTGATGGGCAAACAAAATTTTAAAAACCTTCCAAGATAAGAGAACTATTATTCTCACAAGAAACAATTTTGCTTTCTCTTTTCATCTGATGCTGTCCTATCAAACATTTTCAAGCAGTAAGCATACCCTTAAACTTTAACATACCAAGGTTAACAAGTCATGACGTTCTTTCCACTTTCTTTGTTAGCGTCCAAATTTGCTCTGGGTTTAAACACCTTTGCATTTATTTGCCAGCTACTCTTTCACTTTTATGTGACTCTTTTCCATCTAACCTGGTGCAAGATCTCAAGTCTAATAACTGAGGAGTTGTCTATTCCTAAAGACATGGTGATAGTCATTTAGGACTCCATATTTGGACAGCATGTAAATTTCTGCAACAAAGGGCGCTAGAATAATTTGAGGGGTCAGTGGTGTCAGTAGCAGAACTACAAATGATCATTTAATCTATGAACCCGTGATATCACAACACTCTTCACAGGTGATAAATAAACAAAATATACTAAAATTGGCACAAAACTCAAAAAAATCTAATTGCCAGTAGGAAAGTAATTAAGAATCGCTAAAAATGCCTCAAATACACCTACTTTAACATTATATATCCTTGCCATGATCGTCTGTATATTTACCCCTACCTAGGAACCATCAGTGCCTATTAGATCTGATATCCTATACCAGTGCAGCAGGAAATGGCATACAGAACATAATTTATAATGAAACACCAGCCTTATTGTTAGGTGGGATTTTTCCATTGCAAATGATCCCTCCCCTCGAAGCTATTTTGGGGCACAAATCGGGTGGAGCTTCAGTAAGAACTACCAGTTGCTCAGTTTATTCTGCAGCAGGCACCCAGCGGTGGAAAATTCAAATCTAGAGGTCTTACCATGATACCTTAAATCAATGGCCTCATCTGACAAGAAGTGAAAAGTGGGAGTCTACATAATGTGAAACAAAAATTCTTGAGACAGGTATCCTTTGATTTGTCAGTTAAACAGCTTATTTTATCATGTGGCAAATGGAGGCTACATTCATTTGAAGGAGAAGAAGAACTAGTTTGCCAAATAAAGAAACATACCTTTTAGAGATGTTAGTTTGTAATGAGCCATTAATCTACTTAAATGGAAGACATGCTGTAAATTGCATCACTAAATAAGTGGATCTCAGTATCAACCTTAAATTTTTAAAACTAAAGTCAGTTATATGGTATTGACAGAATTTCTCTGGCAGTTATTAGAATCATTGGGCAGAAGCTTGTCCCCATTAAAAATAACCACAGGGCTGGGCCTTTTCCGGGTCGCGACCCTGCACATGCCAGCAACACACCCACCAGTGTGGTCTCCTAATTGGCTGCCTCTACGTCCGCAGTCCAATTAAGGATGGCAGGCAGGTTCCTGAGGCTACATGCCCAATCAGAGGGCCTGCAGCCTTGGAAGGACGACAGCCCCACCGGCAGGGTTGGGCGCTGCTGCTGTAGAAGGGGGACTGCAAGGACGCCTCCATCTTGAGGCTCCCTCTGAAGAGCTTTGTAATTTTTTTAAATAAACTGTGGCCACAGCTGCCAGGCCACTCCTGTAGAGGGAAATCACCTCCACAGGATGGCATGCAGCCACAGCTATGGCCCGTTGATCCATTCAGCTCCAGTGGAAGGGGAACTGAAAGAGGCCTCGTGGGCAACCCCCTTACTCTGCCAGCAGTTGGCAAGTTGCCTCCAGGTACCTGCTGGGCTTTGCCCTCAGCGGGGGGCCCATCCATCACCGGGAAAATCCTGGGAGCATCCCCAATATGCCTACAATTGGGCATTTAATTATGCAAAGTGACTACCTGTCACTGCCGGGCAATTGCCCTTAATGCTTCCACCCTACCTCCAACAGGATTAGCAGGAGGCGGAAATTCACTGGCCCGCCGACCCAACACCCTCCCCTCATACTTTCCTCCCAGTCCCGGCATTAAAGCCACCTCAGTGGGACTGGTAAGATTCCACCCATTGATTTGCTAATACTAAGCATCCTCATCTTTAAATAACAGAACAGTCTGATTCTATGTGAGAGATTAAATAAAATTATGACCAATGAATGACGGAGTAGGGTTCTCGAGATTTAGGGCTGAATTTTATCATCCCCTCGACGCTGTGGGTCATGGCAGAGGGGCCTATAAAATGCTAGCGGGAGCAGCCCACCACCATCTGCAATGCCAAGAAGGCCCCACCAGATATTAGCGGCAGCGAAGCCTCGGTGCGGCCACCACCCCCCTACCCCCTGCTGCCAAGTGGCGGGGCCTTCATTACAATATTGAAATTTGCTAAATTAAAATGCAAATGAACTTACCTGCCGCTGACGGCCATCCCACACCGATTTTTGGCTAACCGGCCGCCACTCACGCGCTTCGGAGGCGAGTTACTGGTGGTGGGGGCGGGGGGGGGGTGTTGAAAGCATGAAAAACTATTCCTATTGGTTGTGGGGATGGTGGGAAGGAATTGACGGTCAAAGATGCTGAAGTTCGGAGGGTGGGGGAGGTCCGAATTTCAATAAGTGTATTTTTGCGTGATATGTCAATTTATGTGTTGAGGACTCAGTGAGGGGTAGAAGAGGGGATGCAATGTTGAAATAAACGTTTTTTTGAATCTTTTCATCACTCCGGCACATTTAAATATATAAATCTATCCTGAAGGGCTTGAAGCCCTTTAAAAATGACTCCTGCGCCTGCACAGTGGCGCCAGACGCTGTTGCCAGGGATGCAGTGGCTGCCCTCTCTACGTCATTGGGGGCGGCCTCTCTGCCCCCTCTATTTAAATGTGGCGGCCAACTTCACAGCGCGTCACCACGCTGATAAAATTCAGCCCTTAGCTTCTGGTCAAGCCTTTTACTTGGCTGGGTGAGAATGGTCATGCTGAAGGTCATATATGCTCGCATGAAGATTGACCATGTAAAATATTTTAAGGTTCTAGATTTAATCATCACATGTATCATGTGCCTTACATATGACTCTGTAAATGTCGGCTTTAATATGAATCCATGGATTTGTTCAAGCTTGTAAATTGATCAGTAACTGTGAGGCACATCTATAGGTCTAAATCTCTGGTTAGTGCTAAACACAATAACTCTCCCTTTTATAAACTGCTATTTAGAGGGGAGAAGCCCAAAGGAAGGGATTTGCTGTGGAGTGTCAATGCATTCTATAAGGCAGCCATGTTTTTATGGAGTGCCAGTTCAAAAAATGGGGAACAATTACTCTAAAAAATGAACTAAAATAAGAGGGAAAGAGGGTGATGGAAGAAATCATGAAGATGTTCTGATACATTAAAAAACTTGCTAAAAAGTAAACTGATTGCACACACCTCTGATATGCTTCTTCAGCTTCTCCAGATGCAGTTTTAAAATAAAAACAAAAAAGCTGTCAATATATTAAACAATAAAAATCTTCCCTCTTATATCAAACACATTATTGCATTATAATTTTGTTTTCTATAAATAAGGTATTTGCACAGCAATGACAGAATCCAGTTTTCCCCAAACCTTTGACAGTTTGTAGCTTTTTCATCTTTGGAAAGAAGAAAGGTTTTCATACATAGATCTCTAGCTTAGTAGGGCATCCGCTGATAAAAGTAAATGTATCCCAGGTCTTTCGGGGGTTTCTCTGAAGCACAGACTTTATGGTCATTGTAGATTATCCACCTGAATAGAAGAAATGGAAAAGCAATGAACTAATGCAAAAATCAAACAGATTAATTATTCAGAGCAATTAAATAAAATAGTATAAAACACTCAAATATTTCACAGTGATCATAAAAAAGTACATACCATATTATTTTGTTGCATCTTTCATAAATATTCTTTTCTCAAACAAAACGTTTTTCCATAGTTTTCCTACTCACTAATAAGTAAAACACATAGCACCACTAACTCGAGTATTCCTATTCTTCTTTTGGGCCTCCTTATCTCGAGAGACAATGGATACGCGCCTGGAGGTGGTCAGTGGTTTGTGAAGCAGCGCCTGGAGTGGCTATAAAGGCCAATTCTGGAGTGACAGGCTCTTCCACAGGTGCTGCAGAGAAATTTGTTTGTTGGGGCTGTTGCAGATTCATATTACAGATTCATCAATAGAAACAAGCTGGGACTGCCCTAATTATCTGTTCAAAATTGAACTGGTGCCAATATGGAATAAAGTTATAAAAGCCTAAATAAGTTTAATAGTTTAAAAAATCCTTTTCAAAGAAACCAGTGCTTACCTTCCCTCCTTTCTGATATGGCAGACATAATGACCAGACATTGTAGATGGTCCCATATGGCTAATAAAGGCAAACAGCTCGTATCCTGCAGATAAAACAAACCATTGATTATTAAATTACATTTTATATCAAAGCAGCATAAAATAGAGGAAATATCCTGATCAAAATCCTTTCCCCAGTATCACTTAGAATTTATATTTGTTAGAAGATCAGTTAAACTCAAAATAATTTTAAGAAATTCTACATTACTGAGACAATGACCTACAATAAAAGCATTCATTGTGAAAAACAGAGATTTAGTCAGTTGTGTATCATTTGAAAACCATAGATTATGAAAATATTGAACAATTTCTAAGTAATTTAGCAGCAATATGCGAATAGTCACATGATTTATACTTTTTAAAGTCTTTTATTATACATATATTACTCAAGAATTGGATTGGCAATAAATACAGCCTTGTCAGAATTGCTCACATCACAAGAACAAATTAGATATCTTTCTTACTTGTTTTTCTAAGTGCTAGAGACATCGTATAAATTTGGTGCTCATGGAAGATTTGAAGTCTTCTACTTTGGTATCAGGAGGCTTTAAAGGTGTCTTATGTTTTTAGATTTTCCCACGAGACATTATTCACCGCGTTCAAAATTACAGAACACCCCATAAGAGAACCTGTGCTCACAAGATCCAAAATGTGTCGTTACTTGCACAATATCTAGGAAAATGCAGTGATCTCAGAGGTAGAACAGTGAACCATCATCATTGTATTCTGGTTTCTTGGAGAGACCATGGTTAGAAATTGGCCCTCCCCCATTTTTGGGTGAGTGTGGGGGGTCGGGGGTGGGGGGTGTTGTGGACATAGCTTGTGCCCCCCATGCCTGAAGGATATCGCTAGAACTATATTGCCATTCCTTCACTGTCACTGGGTCAAAATCCTGGAACTTCCTTCCTATCAGCACTGTTGGCGTACCTACACCCCAAGGACTGCAGCGGTTCAAGAAGGCAGCTCACCACCAGCTTCTCAAGGGCAATTAGGGATGTACAATAAATGCTGTCCTAGCCAGTGATGGCCACATCCCTGAACGAATAAAAAAAAAGAATGAGGGTCTCCAGCTATCGAGCCTCGGGCCACATTTCAATGCTGCCGGCCAAGAATGAAGAACCCGCCGGTGAAAAGGAATCCAAGTTTGGGCCGCCACGAGTATTGTGGTGGCTCTCAGGCAAGTATTGTTGGGGACTATATCAATTTGTATATTAAAAGGAGCCTACCATCTGAAACAGGCAGGCTCTTTGAATGCCTAGCAGTAGGCCATATCATCAGGGTTACAGAAATATAGCTACTGACCCAATTTTAAGGCTGCTGCTACCCTGTTAACACCAGGTGAAGCAAGTTAAAACTGTCCCAAATGAAAGACACAATGCTGGCCTGATAAAGAATTAACTGACACTTAGAGAGTATGAATAGCTGATGACATATAAAGCAATAAGATTCATGACAGGTTCAGTCCTAAGAGTAGTGTGGGAGTACCGAAACCACATGGACCACAGCGGTTCAAGAAGGCCGCTTCTCAAGTGCAATAAATGCTGGCCTTGCCATCGACACTCACATCCCATAAACTAATAAAGCAAATTACAGTTTACATGTCAACCACATGATCCCTGGACCAATAAGATTAGGTGGTGTGTGTAAAATAAAGAATGAAGAAGAATGCTTATTTTAAACGAATTAGTTCCTCTGTAAAAGTAGCAGAAAAAGACATTACAAACAAATGTATTCAGCCCGGCCTCAGATACTAATTTGAAAAACCCAGATTCAATGAAAGTGACTGAAACTGACTGAATGTTATTATTCTTCATTCAATAATTCTATAAAATGTAGGAAAAACTATACTGTGATAGGCTGATCGGCAGTTCTCAATGTAATCAAATGTTCTGCATTACATAGGGAATCAAAGAACAAAGGTTCTTTGTTTTAGGTGGGAAACTCATCTCACAACTAAATGCATACACAAATGTTACCTTTCATATTAGGGAAACACTACAATCGAGAGAAAATCCTCTAAAGTCAAATAGATAATTAATGCAAGTAATCAGCTTTTTAAAAAATAAATATTACACATTTTAATGGTAATTGTATATTCTAGCTAAATTCATTACCTTTTTTTGCTTAAGTTTGTAAACTTATGTTTGTTAATTGGTAACATGTGTTAGCCCACTTCACTTGACTTACTTCCAGGTCCATCCTTGATTCTGGGCCCTGCTGGCTCTGCTTCTGTATTTGTATTGATGTATGATTGTGCATCAACATCCGATGCCGTCTCGCTCTCATCCTCACTGTCTGCATGTGTGAAGATCCAGTCCAGTGCTCTCTCCAGGTTGTTATTCTGCAAAAACAGCCATGCTCAAATGAAATTTACTTTCATAATTAAATCTAGAGTCCAACTAAAAGCATCAGTATCACAACATCAGGTTGAAAAGGCACCGGAATATCACTAATCAAGATACAGTTCCCAACATTTACACTGTTCACGCTTAGCTCAGGCAGCCAATGAAGTGGGACCAGTAGGGCAATACTAGTAGATTATTTAGCATTAGGATACGTTAACAGTCTTAAAAGGAAGATGAAACAGTAGTTGTGGGGAACCAGGGCATGATGGGATGCGTGGCAATGTTCCTGGAAAGTTGTAAAACCCAGAGCCTAATTGCCTCCACATCTCTGTAAACATGCTGTCAATCAAAGAGATAAGAGTGGGACTGCAGGAGGCACAGGGTGCCATAAACTATGAGAAATACCAAGCCTCAGGGATGCGGAGGATACAGCAGGGGAATAATTAGTGGGGCAATACAATCCAGTTTATTGATCAAGCTGCAACTTTGGAATGTCAGGGGTAGTGTGGACAAATGAGTAATGGTGATTGTATCCTATAAATGTGAGTTTTAAATTCTATTTCGCTGAGAAGCTGTTTGGCTGACCAGAGAGCTTCTCCCTTGCACCATGTTTGAAATAAACCTTAATTTACTTTAATCCCGTGGACTCGAGACAATTTATTTTCTCCACAACACCACCTATATTGGATACCATCGGATTCAAAGAAGTTGTTTATTATTTATTAAGCAGGCTGACTTTTTCAAGTCGCTCAATAAATACTTACCCTGAACTTACCCATTTAATAACCTCTGCTATCAGCTAAACTTGAATTTTGAAGCAGTTTCAATCAACTATAAAAACAGAAAATGCTGGAAATATGCAGTTCTGATGGAAGATCATCAACCTGAAACATTAACTCTGTTTCTCTCTCCACAGTTGCTGCCAGACTTGCTGAGTGTTTCCAGCACTTTGTTTTTATTTCAGAATTCCAGCCTCTGCATTATTTTGCAACAGTTCCAATCTCTGTTCACACCTTGTTAATCACCTGTATTATATTCAATGATTTAAAAGGCTATGCTGATTTCAGGCAAAGTCAGGTCTTCAAGCAGTTTCAATTAGTTGTTCACATCTCATTAAGTGCAATTACCTACTGATGAGATTCTGGATACAACTACAACAATAACTTATAATTATATAGCACCTTTAACATAATAAAATGTCCCAAGGTGCTTCACAGCAGCATTATATAACAAAATATAACTACTAACAATTAAGAGAGGCAGTTGCTAAATGGAGGTTTCCTGTTTATTGTAAATGTGTTGGTGACCATGTACAGCAGACAAATCACTTTATCAAAGTGTCTGCTATAAACAGTGGGGACTGTACCTCGATTTTATGCCTCTCAATACTGCAATTAAGTTGTACGGAATGCACATGGCAAAATTTTCAGTAATGAGTAGATAAAACATGTGCGAGTGAACAACTGAAGCAAGCAAGCTCCCAAATTTATTTTGTCAATATTATGCTAAAAATCTGAATGCTGAAGTATGTGTGACATACAGAACATATTATCTATTTATTAAGCATTAAAAACACTAAGTGAGTGGCATCCTGTTGCAAAGTGTATTGAAAACTCTTGTGTTAGGCTCTATCTTTGGCAAAATCCATTTTAAAATGGATAAGAGTTAGATGCAGTTCTAGTTACATCTATAGAAGGTGCTTTAATAGGGATTAATGGTGCATGACAGAATCGAGTGAAATAGGCGTTGACTCAATAATGCTGAATTGGAGCCTGATTCACCCATGCACCACAGAATTTCCATTGACTAGCACTCTGATCTTCCTACTGTACCTCCCACCCAGAATAGAGAAATTCATTTGCAAAAATGATTTCCACACACTCCCACATTGAAAGTAACAGCAATATTTCACACCTCCTCTGATGTAAACAGAGGAATCAATTCACAGGTCACACACTCAGAAGAAATGCAAAGATTAAGAGGAATGATAGCTTAACATAGCACAGCAGAACTTGTCCCCTGTCCCCACCCTCAAACGAGAAGATTTGGGGTGGGGGGAATGGGTCCATCTAGTTTTCAAATCACCACCCACTCCCTTCTCTACAATGAATTTCATGAATTGGGGTAAGGGAAAGTTCTGCTCATCAGCTTCCCTCTCCTCCCCCACTGAGAAGAACTGCAGAAATTCAGGAGAGGGAAGGTGCAGCACACCATCACATCAGGCCAATGGGACTCTGCTAATGTGAGGCCTGTTCTTGGGACCATTTTTTCTCTAGGGCCACACAGTAAGAGAGACAAAAATTCAAGGATTAAACAAAGAGACCTTATCGGGAGAGAGAGAAAATTGGGGGAGAGGGAGAAAATTGGGGAAGAAATAGAAATTCCAAACACAGAGAGGCAGAGATTGGAGCAGACTGAGTTAAAGAGAAATTGTGAGGATAAAGGGAGAGTGCCAGCACAGAGACACATATAGGACAAAAAGAACAGAAAAAGATCAGGGAAGCAGAGCTAGAGAGAAAAACTGAAGCATGAGAGATTACAGATAGCAAGAGAGTAGGGAGTAAAGACAGAAATTGGAGACAGAGAGAAATTAGGGCCACAGAAAAAGAGATATTGTGGCCTAGAGGGACAGATTCAAAGGATATAAAGATAGTGAGACAGAGGTAGCATTAGGGGAACAAAGATAGTCACTATGGGGACTGATAAAGAGTTTGAGTTACAGAAAGACTGATTGGGTAAGAGAAAGAAATTAGGGGAGAGGCAGATTGATAGCCAAGAGACACAAACAGAAAAAGAGAATGTGTTCAGACAGAAAGAAACATTTGGGAAGAAAAGCAGAAAGATTATGACAAAAGGTAAACAGATCAAAAGATAGAATGAAAGATCAGGACACAGAGGCAAATATCCAGGAGGCACATAAAAAACTTAGGAGGACAGTGGAATCAGGAGACAGAGATACAGCATAGCAGTAAGAGGGACACAGAGGCAAATATCCAGAAGATGTGGAGAGACACAGAGAACTAACAGCAACAGAATTTAGAAGACCAAAACAGGTGAGCAGAGAATTCACCATGAGCAATGACATGCGCAATCTACTAACAATAAATACAAATTATTGCATAGTGTTACAGTCAAGTGAGGAAGTATTGAAGGGCTTCCCTCTTTTTCCTTTCCTTGTTTTTTTCATTCGCTCATGGGATGTGGGCTAGTTTTTATTGCCCATCCCTAATCAGCCTTGAGAAGGTGGTGATGAGCTGCCTTCTTGAACTGCTGCAGTCCATGAGGGGTAGGTACACTCACAGTGCTGTTAGGAAGGGAGTTCCAGGATTTTGTCCCAGCGACAGTGAATGAATGGCGATGTAGTTCCAAGTCAGGATGGTGTGTGGCTTGGATGGGAACTTGCAAGTGGTGGTGTTCCCATGCATCTGCTGTGCTTGTCCTTCTAGGTGGTAGAGGTCGTGGGTTTGGAAGGTGTTGTCTAATGAGCCTTGATGCATTGCTGCAGTGCATCTTGTAGATGGTACACACTGCTGCCACCGTGCGTCAGTGGTGGAGGGAGTGAATGTTTGTGGATAGGGTGCCAATCCCATCTGACCACAACAGGTTTAATTCTTTCTTAAAGTGGATGTACTAGCCAATTCAGTAGATGTTTGATTACTTACTTGCCATGATCATAACAAGAACCAATCAGACAGGTTTTCTTGAGTTTAACAAAGAAAGAGGTTAACTTTATTGTACTTAAACCGAACTAAAGAAAATAATAAACCAAGCGCCAACTTACACACACACACACACACACACACACACACACACACACACACACACACACACACACACACACACACACACACACACACACGTTACAGAGTGGAGAAAGGTAGATTGGTTGAGTTAGAGTCCATAGAAAAAAAGGGGTAAACAGTCTGTGGGGTTTGGTGATTCGGCTGGCTTCCAGCTGATATCAGTGGTCCTGAGGCTTTCAGTTTGAAGAGGTAGATGACTGGTTCGATGGATCTCTGGAGACAGTGATGCGGATGATTTCCTCCAAAGAGGTTTCTGATTGTAGCTGGAGTATGCAAAGGTGGTCAGTCAACAAGCAGAGTTCGAAGCTTGTTAGCTGAAATGGAGAGGGGGGGGGTCCCCCACTTGGGTCTGCATGTGTCAGAGTCCAGTTGCTTCTCTTTTCGGCAGCAGAGAAACACGAGCTTAAAACCATAGATGGGGAGGGGCTTGTCACATGACAGTCACCCAGTGATTCAAATATGGTAGCAGTGTTTCTTTTCTTGCTAAAAAGAACAGGTAGTTCCCTTAAACTTCCTGAGTCTTGGTTCTTGCTGGGATGAACAGCCATTTTGTCTCCACCTCACAGGCCTTGCAATGTAGGATGCAGTGTTGCAAATTAGGTGGCCATCCTAAGCTGCCAACAAAGTCATCCTTCATCTGTTCTCTTGTAAATTTCTTCAAAAATATAAACTCAGATCTCCCGTCAATGGATTAAAGAAAATTATCATTCAACAAAGCAAGTTGGCGTGACAATAGGTTAGACATTCCGTTGCAAATGTGAAATGAGAAAAAAATCTGATATCTTCCCCAAGTGGTCAATCTTAACATGCAAGCCTAAATGGCAGGTCAGCTGGCTATTTGACTGTGAAAAACCCACATAATAGTCAAATCCAAATATCTCTATTTGAATATACATGTACTTACCAGCAGGGATCTGTGGATAGCAAGTGGTAGAAGGAATGAGGGCTGATTTCGTACCCAACCCAAGGACAAGGAGGCAACTGGAGAGCCCAAGTGATGCTCCATATAAAGTTACCTAAATCAACATGGGCCACCGATGGAACCAGAACTCTTCCTGATTTACACGGCTAAGTATCACATCAGCTCCTATTTACCCATTGACCCATCTACTTAAAACACAAATGTTTACACAAATGAATTATGAATTGCTCCGTTAACTCAATTGCCATTTTTCACAGGCAGATGACTTTGTTTTACAGGATTACTGAACATTTAGTAGTTTAGGCACATCAGCAATCTCACATTACACATTAACAAAAGGATTGACACCAATTGTGTTAAATAGTTTACCATAAAAATATGATGGGAGATCAGACTTACAGTTGCTTTCAATGCATGGATGGCCTGGTTCCTGGGAAATCCCATTGATGCAATAATAGCAACAATCTCTTCCGGTGGCTGGTTTTCCATTGAGGAGGCCCCTCCTGCTAGACCAACCTCATTATGGCTAACCTCACTATATCCTGATAGTAATAGTGGTTCAGCAAAATCTAATGGAGAGAGGGAAATTTCATTGGAAAATTGAAACATAAACAAACATATTTATTAATTAAGGCACCTATCCTCACCTGAGGAGATCTACAATTTTAGTAGTGTACAGTCAATCTGCCAAATTAATGATAGCATTGCAACAAGTACAAGCCACTGAGCCATCCTCTGTAACTGCAAAGGGTGTTTTTTGGTCCTCACATTACAACTTAATGTTGTTTCAAAACAATCCTTTCATAAATTACACAACTGTAATTTAAAATATGGAGCAAGATCCAAACTGTATGAACTCTGGAGGAGCAGTGATCAACTACATAACATAGCTGTGGGCAGCAGCTTTTTCCTACAACCAGCAAAATGAGATATTTAAACTAACAATGCCTCATTCAGAGGAGACATCTACATATTTTGGAACAGCCAGTCTTAGTTTTCATCTTGGTAGCTGTGAATACTGCCTGAATATACTGGTTCATCAGTAACATGGAGCATCTCACTGAAAAGTGTAAATTGAATTCACCGTTACATGTTTTGTCAGAAAACCCAGAAGAATTTACGCTCACATATTGGTTACCTGGCCTCTAAGCTTACCAGGTTCTTCCATGTGTGCTATGATCCAGTTAAAGGCCAACTCAGCCCCAAGGTTTCCTGTGTAGTACACTGCTTTCCGACATGCCTCCAGGGGAAAACCCATCTCAGCCAGCTGCATCACTGCTGACTCATCAATTTCAGGAGCTGCAGAAAAAGGGACAAAAATGGAAAATGTCTATAATATAATGGTAAACTTGGTCACTTCAGGGAGTGCACACTATTGTAAGAATCCTGGATAATCCCTACTTCAGGCTTTCTTGCCAATTAACAAGAACTGACTTAAATACTATGACTGACAGTACACTTCTTAGTTTCATTGTTATACTTAATCTTACACTGAACTATTTTATTCCTGCTTGTGATACACTTTGGGTAAAAGTGGCTGAGAGGGTACTTGATGGGGAATTGTGATTTGAGCCTTCACTGACCAAATGATAAAAAGGTAAACTTCAGCAGAAATCTAGCAGAGTGTGCAAACAGGCAGTCTACTGTGTGAGCTAGATAATAAACACCTTAGCAGAATTCCAGAGACCCAGATAGAGGGCAAAAAAAACAATGGTGCCTTGAATATTAGACAAGACACCTGAGTGCCGAAGCCACCATGTTTTCAAGCTTAGCATTGAAATGTTTATGAGCTGATAAGAGTCTAAGCATGGGAAGCCCAAGATCTTGCGAGTTTGACCTGGCTTGGGAGGGCAGATGGTTCAATGAAATCTTTTGTAATTTGGCTGTTCATAGGGAGTGAGGTAATGATTGGATTAAATCTAGCTCTCCTGGCTTTGCTGTGTAAAGAAAATCTATGAAAGTCCCCAAGCACAGAAATTGCAGAGATTTTACGTGTTGCATTGACTGATGCAATGGTACCTGGGGCACAGCCAGGGAGTATATACACAGAGATCGCACTTCTACCCAGAGTGCAATAGCAATGCTGTTGCGCTTTGATATTACTGCTCAGACATTAGCATGTGTCAGGTCTTACTTACACTGTATATATAAATATAACTGTCAACAATAAGGATTATTACTTCGTATCATTTTGGAACTTGAGAATAAGGGGTTAAAGGGTTAATCAACTCTGATACCCTAAATTCCAACAGCATATCAATATAGCAAATGACAAGAAGGCCAAATGACTGCCTATTCAAGTAAGAATTTCTTTACACATGATTAGTGATTGAAGCATATTGAGTGATAGATCTGTGCTGATTATTTGTACAGCATGAGCATTTATAAACCAAACAATGTCCGCAATTATGATCAAATAATATACAAATTATACTGGACTAGAATTACATTCACAGGAAAAATGGTTAGGTTTTACGCATTCCTCATTATTGTAAGGAAAGGGTTAATCAAACTGGCAGCATAGTTCGTCAAACTGACTTGATGTAATAGCACGCTTTAAGATTTGAAGCATAAAAAATATCACATGTCTACAGAAGTTATTTTCTAAATAGAAACATGAGGGCAATTTTTGTGAAAATTGAAATGATAGGGTTGAAGCATAGAACAGTCCTTTAATAGGACAAAATAAAATCATAAGTATATTTTCTAAAACAGAAAAATGAAACTGATACATACACTCCATGAAATGGTTCAGCAGACTGCCTGGAAAATAAAAACAAAATTATTTTACCTCCTTTTTCCATCAGTTTTAATTCCCTTTTAACTCCCCTTAGGACACTGACTGATTTTTGAGTCCACAGGCATGGGGTGCTCCACAACACCTCACACAAGAGGCTATATCTTCATGTATGAGTCCAGAAAATGTCAGCAGGCTAGCTGATCATAAACACTGTATCTCCTGATGCCACCCTGAAGGCGTCTTTGTGCATACACACATTTGTACATACGCATTGCGGCTGCCTGAGCATGTGCTGTTTTCCCCGTTGGTCGTGTATATATTAGTGTCGAAGGGAGGTCACATTTACCTCAGTGGTTTTAAGCAGCCCCGGGCAGAAAGTAAATTGTGAGACAATCAAGCAGTAATCAGATGCCAAATTTTATCAATTATTAGGGATTAACCAATTACAATACCACAAATCGCACAGAAATTGCCATTAAATAGCGGGATACGGGTTTCTTACCAGCGTAGCCAAAAGCATCGTCGGGGCTTAAATTTATAAGCAGACTTTTAAATGAGAAGGAGAGGTAGCAAAGTGGAGTGGTTTAGGGAGAGAGTTCCAGCTCCACCTCACCACCACCTCTCCCAACCCCTCCACTGTCTCTAAATTGTCAAACTGCTTGTCCAACATCTAGTAGTGGATGAACAGAAATTTCCTCCAACTAAACATTGGGAAGACAGAAGCCATTGGTCTTTGGTTCCTACCACAAATTCCATTCCCTCACCAACAACTCCATCCCTCTCCCTGGCAATCTCCTGAGGCAGATCCAGACCAGTTACAACCTTGGTGTCATATTTGACCACGAGATCAGCTTCCACCCACATAGCCAAGCCATTATTAATGTAATATTCTGATGCTGTAAGGCTTGGAACAGAATATCTAAGAAATTGACGGTTATAAAAACAGGAGGTTTTTTTAGCATTCGTCTAACATCTATGGCTTCCACTTACACTCTGCATGAGATTCATTGCAAGTTCTGTTACATCACTTCCTGTGATGACACTCACAGACTCTTTACATATTCTGTTCAGTAACAACCCTACATTACATTATACTACAACTAAGACTGGCTATTTCCACCTCCATAACATCAACTAACTTTTCCCCTGCTTGAGTTCATGTGCTGCAGAAACCCTTATCCATTCCTATTGACTATTCTAATGCACTCCTGGATGCCTCTACCCTCTGTAAACTTGGTCATCCAAAACTCTGCTGCCTGTGAACTTGCACCAGTTCCCATGCTCGCTGGCCTACATTGGCTCCAGGTTAAGCAACACCTCAATTTTAAAACTCTCATTCTTGTTTTAAATACCTCTCTCACCTCAACCCTCCCTATCTCTATAATCTCCTCCAGCCCCACAACCTCCGAGACATCTATGTTCCTCTAATTCTGACTTCTTGACTATCCCTGATTTTAATCTCTCCACCATTGGTGACTGTCCCTTCCGCTGCCCAAGACCTAAGCTCTGGAATTCCCTCCCTAACCTCTTTGCCTCGCTACCCATCTCTCTCTTCCTTTTAAAATATTTCTTAAAACCTATTGCTTTGACCAAGCTTTTGGTCATCTGCTGTAACATCTCTTTATGTGGCTCCTGTGAAATGCCTTGGTGCTATGTAAAGACAAGTTGTTGTTATTTGTAAAACTGCTGCTGTCCTGTCCGATGTCAAGTCATAGATGAGCCAGAACATTTTGTAGCTTAATATTGGCAAGACTGAAGCTACTGTTTTTAGTTTTTAGAGATACAGCACTGAAACAGGCCCTTCGGCCCACCGAGTCTGTGCCGACCATCAACCACCCATTTATACTAATCCTACACTAATCCCATATTCCTACCACATCCCCACCTGTCCCTACATATTTCCCTACCACCTACCTATACTAGGGGCAATTTATAATGGCCAATTTGCCTACCAACATGCAAGTCTTTCGGCTTGTGGGAGGAAACCGGAGCACCCGGAGAAAACCCACGCAGACACAGGGAGAACTTGCAAACTCCACACAGGCAGTACCCAGAATTGAACCTGGGTCACTGGAGCTGTGAGGCTGCGGTGCTAACCACTGCGCCACTGTGTTCAGCCTTCTCCAGAAGCTCCATACCTCAGCACCCGATATCATCCCGCTTCCTGGACACTTGCTCAAGCTTAATCCAACAATGCAGAACCTCAGTATTCAGGATGGCCCTAGCTAAGCTGCAACCCTCATATTCAATCCATACTGAAACATTTTACTTTTATTTTTGAAATATTGCCCTTCTCCAGCTCTATTGCCATGGAAACCCTCATTCATGCCTTTGTCGCCTCTAGACTCAACTTGTCCACCATTCTCTTTGGCAGCCTTCATTAACTCCAATTCATCTAGAACTCTGCCACCTACACCTCATTCCACACAAAATTCCACTGACCTATCAACTCTGTCCTTGATCATTTCCATTGGCTTCTCATTGATAATTTCCACTGGCTTAGGAGAGGTGATGGCGTAGCAGTAATGTCACTGGACTAGCAATTCAGCAGCCCAGGCAAGTGCTCTGGGACATAGGTTCAAATCCTACCATGGCAGCTGGTGGAATTTAAATTCAATTAATAAAAAATCTGGAATTAAAAAGTTAGTCTCAGTAATGGTGACCGGGAAACCATTGTTGATTGTTGTAAAAACCCATCTGGTTCACTAATGTCCTTTAGGGAAGGAAATGTGCCATCCTTACCGGTCTGGGCTACATGTGACTCCAGATTCACAGAAATGTGGTTGACTCTTAAATGCCCTCTTAACTGGCCTAGCAAGCCACTCAGTTGTGCCAAACTGCTAGAGAAAAGTCTAAAGGGAATGAAACTGAATGGGCCACTCGGCATCAATCTGGGAACTGGAAACGGCAACAGCACACCCAGCCCTATCTACCCTGCAAAGTCCTCCTTACAAACATCTGCGAGCTTGTGCCAAAATTGGGAGAGCTGTCCCACAGGCTGGTCAAGCAACAGCCTGGCATAGTCATACTCAAGGAATCATACCTTACAGACAATGCCCCAGACACTGCCATCACAATTCCTGGGCTTGTCCTGTCCCACCAGAGGTGGCAGCACAGTGGTATACAGTTGGAAGAGAGTTGCCCTGGGAGTCCTCAACATTGATTCTGGACCTGAAGCAGACATGAAGTCTCATGGCATCAGGTCAAACATGGGCAAGGAAACGTCCTGATTACCACTTACCACCATCCCTCAGCTGGTGAATCAGTACTCCTCCACGTTGAACACCATTTGGAAGAAGCACGAAGGGTAGCAAGGGCACAGTATGTACTCTGGGTGGGGGACTTCAATGTCCATCACCAAGAGTGGCTCGGTAGCACCACTACAGACAGAGCTGGCCATGTCCTAAAGGACATAGCTGCTAGACTGGGTCTGCGGCAGGTGGTGAGGGAACCAACAAGAGGGAAAAACCTACTTGAGCTCAGGCTCACCAATCTACCTGTCGCAGATGCACCTGTTCATGACAGTATTGGTAGGAGTGACCACCGCACAGTCCCTGTGCAGACAAATTCCCCTGTTCACATTGAGGATACCCTCCACCATATTGTGTGGCACTACCACTGTGCTAAATAGGATAAAATTCAAACATATCTAACAACTCAAAACCGGGCATCCATGTGGCGCTGTGGGTCATCAGCAGCAGCAGAATTGATTTCAACCACAATCAGTAACTTCATGGCCTGGCATATTCCCCTCTCTACCGTTACCATCAAGCAAAGGGATCCACCCTAGTTCAACGAAGAGTGCAGGAGGGCATGCCTAAAAATGAGGTGTCAACCTGGTGAAGCTACGACACAGGACTATATGCATGCCAAACAGCAGAAGAAGCATGCGATAGACAGTGCTAAGCGATCCTACAACCAACAGATCAGATCTAAGCTCTGCAGTCCTGCCACATCCAGCTGTGACACATCCAGTTGTGAATGGTGGTGGACAATTAAACTAACAGAGGAGGCAGTTCCACAAATATCCCCATTCTCAATGATGGGGGAGCCCAGCACGTCAGTGCAAAAGACAAGGCTGAAGCATTTGGAACCATCTTCAGCCAGAAATGCTGAGTGGATGATCCATCTCTGCCTCCTCCTGAGATCCCCAGCATCACAGATGCCAGACTTCAGCAAATTCGATTCACTCCACTTGATATCAAGAAACGGCTGAAGGCACTGGATACTGCAAAGGCTCTGGGCCCTGACAACATTCCAGCGATATTACTGAAGACTTGTGCTCCAGAACTGGTTGCGCCCCAAGCCAAGCTGTTCAAGTACAGCTACAACTCAAGCATCTACCCAACAATGTGAAAAATTGCCCAGGTATGTTCTATCCACAAAAAGCAGGACAAATCTAACCTGGCCAATTACAATCCCATCAGTATACCCTTAAAGATCAGCATGGAAGGTGTCATCAAAGCGGCACTTACTCAGCAATAACCTGCTCACTGATGCTCAGTTTGGGTTCTGCCAGGGCCACTCAGCTCCTGACCGTGTTACAGCCTTGGTCCAAACACGGACCAAACAGCTGAACCCAAAAGGTGAGGTGCCCTTGACATCTAGGCAGTATTTGACTGAGTGTGGCATCAAGGAACCCTAGCAAAAGTGGAGTCAATGGGAATGGATGGAAAACTCTCCATTGGTTGGAGTCATACCTAGCACAAAGGAAGATGCTTGTGGCTGTTGGAGGTCAATCATGTCAGGCCCAGGACATCACTGCAGGAGTTCCTCAGGGTAGTGTCCTAGGCCCAACTATCTTCAACTGCTCCATCATAAGGTCAAAAATGGGGATGTTCGTTGATGATTGCACAGTGCTCAACACCATTCACAGACTGTTTCAGTATCTGAGGAGTCAAGTCCATATGCAGCAAGATCTGGACAACATTCAAGCTTGGGCTGATAACTGCCAAGTTGCATTCGTGCCACACAAGTGCCAGGCAATGATGATCTCCAACAAGAGAGAATCCAACCATCTCCCCTTTCATTCAATGGCATTACCATCGCTGAATCCCCCACTATTAACATCTTGGGGGGGGGGGGGGGGGCGGGGTGGTACGAATGACCAGAAACTGAACTGGAGTAACCTTATAAGTACTGTGGCTACAAGAGCAGGTCAGAGTCTGGGAATTCTGCAGCGAGTCACTCATCTACTGTCTCCCCAAAGCTTGTTCACCATTTACAAGGCACAAGTCAGGAGTGTAATGGAATATTCTCCACTTGCCTGAATGAATGCAGCTCCAACAACAGTCAAGAAGCTCGACACCATCCAGGACAAAGCACCCCATCCACCACCTTCAACATTCACTTCCTCCACCACCAATGCACAGTGGCAGCAGTATGTACCATCTACAAGTTGTACTGTAGCAACTCAACAAGGCTCCTGCGACAGCACTTTCACAACGCGCAACCTCTACCACCTAGAAGCACAAGATGCATGGGAACACCACCACTTGCAAGTTCCCATTCAAGCCTCACACCATCCTGACTTGGAACTATATCACTGTTCCTTCACCGTCACTGAGTCAAAATCCTGGAACTTCCTTCCTAACAGCACTGTAGGCGTACCTACACCACATGGGCTGCAGCGGTTCAAGAAGGCGGCTCATGACCACCTTCTCAAGGACAATTAGGGATGGGCAATAAATGCTGGCCTAGCCAGTGATGCTCACATCCCATGAAAGAAAAAAAAAATCACCCTTCAGTGCAATGACTTCAGATTCCTCGTTTATACATCCCTCCCCGTGTAACTTTCCAATTCTGGTCTCCAATGCATATCCACTCCTCTCTGCTTGACCATCAGGGGTACAGCTTTCAATTGATTTAGATCTCTGAATCCCCGTGCCTTACTACATCTCTCCTCCCCTTTCTTAAAATCTGCCTCTGCAACTTTGCCATCAGCCACATCTTCTGGATTCTCTCCTACACTTGTTCAGGTCTCATCCCCAACTATGAAACAACTTGGGATGTTTTCTTCTGTGAAAGGTGCTATAGAAATGCAAGGATATCTTTTGGTAATAAATATCAAGGGGTAGAGTTTCCACTCAGTTGCATTGGTTTTATCGGAGTAATTCACCTGAAATCGGCATAATCCCCACAATGAGCATGGAATTTTATGCACAAATTATGTTCAGTGCAAATAGAGCTTCTGTGACTTTTTTGTGCTAGTTTTAAAAACATTGCATTAGAAGCCGGCTTCCCCTACAAAACTGCCCACAACCCCAGGATAACTTAATCACCAATGGGGGTTCTCGCTAATTGTGGTTGTTTGCTGGCCTTTCAGGAGGCTCTAAAAATTAAGCTGGTTCTTTTGAGTGTAATGACATTAATAGGAATGTTTAAAAACTTTTGAATTTTTTTTAATTTACTAAGAATCTGACTACTTTACCCCAATGTAACTAGCAAATGGCTCTGTATATTTTTTTAAAGTAATTTTCATGAATTTAAAATATGGTTCCTCAAGAGGTGGTGGGTTGACACGGTGATTGAAAATGTTTATTTAAGAGTACAAGAAAATAGAACAGGATCAGGCCATGCGGCCCCTCGAGCCTGTTCTATCATTCAATAAGGTTATGGCTGATCTACATCAACTCCACTTTCCTGCCTGCCCTATTTCCATATCCCTTGATTCAATTGATTCCCTTAGCGTCCCGGAATCTATCCATCTCTGTCTTGAAAGTAACTGCAGCAACTGATTATCTACAGCCCTTTGAGGTAGAGAATTCCAAAGATTCACAACCCACTGAGTGAAGAAATTTCTCCTCATCTCAGTCCTAAATGGCTGACCCCTTATCCTGAGACTATGATCATAGTTCTAGACTCTCCAGTCAGGGGAACAGCCTCGCAGCATCTACACTGCCAAGCCCTCAAAGAAATTTGTACTTTTCAATGAGATCACCTCTCACTCTTCTAAACTCCAGAAAATATTGGCAATATTTTTTGTGATAAACCCATTTTCAGCCGTAATAGTCAAACTGCACCAAGCTACCACTCTTAAATATATCAAGAAATACTTTTTAAAGCAAACTATTTTTAAAATTATGTTTTAAAGCACAGGTTCATTGGGAATTTTGCATTCGCAATATGAAAATAAGTTTGAGCAGAAACTCGAGGAAAAAAAAACTCTTCTCAAAACAGGCCACCTTCTCAAGGGTAATTAGGGATGGGCAATAAATGCTGTCCTTGGCAGCAACGCCCACATCCCATGAACGAATAAAAATAACAGGCACAATTTTGGCCACAATTTGTGTCCGGATTGTCTGTAGTGCCCAAAGCAGGAACTCTACCCTCAACTGTTGCACAGGCTGTGTTCTCCAAGAATTGGTGTATTTTTTAGACAGAGAGCCAGGGGTTTGGCTGGTGAGTAGATGAGGAAAGCCAAAGCACCAGAATTCAGGCTGCGAACTACTCCAAGCTTCCATTAGAAGATGTTTTGTTAATATAAAGTGACTAGCAGCACTGTATCTCTAAATATTAGTGATCACTGAAAGCAAATTCCATTGTACTTAAAAAAAAAAATCTGTCATTGCTTGATATCAGGTTAATTCCTTTGCTGCTGCAAAAATCTTGGAAAAAAATAAAAGTGTCTGTAGAATGAGTTTTAATACTGGTTAAAACAGATTTCCTAAATATCAGCATCAGTTTTCTTAGCCCTAAATGATCAGGATCATCATACATTTTGTTGATACCTACTGTATAGTTCCACATCTGGTTTTGATGTTTCTGTTGTCTTTTCTGTATTCTTTAGGAGACTCTTCCTAAAAAACTGAACTCAAATCCATGGGAATGGTCTCATGGTACATTTAGTTTTCATTCATTTCCTGACATGCAGTTCCAAAAATAGTTTTATATTATAAAAACCCCTCTCAAAGCTGCTCTTGGGATTAAGGATTTATTGCAGTTTTTAATGCGATGAAATTGAATTTAAACCTTGACTGTCAAGACTCTTCTATATTACAAGAGTAAAGAGAAACATTACATCAATTTGTAATGGTCAGTGCTGTATTTTGTCCAAGATAATATTAATCCTTACTGCAAAAATGCATTTCAATCTCTTTCACAGAGAAGTAAATATCATAAAAAAGGAGCAAACATTTGCTATTAGAAGAATAAAAAAGGTGTTATTATAGAACGAGTTACCTTTGGGTCGATCAGGCATGATGATGGGTGGGGAAATATCAGGCAGTTCCTCCTCTCCAGGCTGTAAACCTGTAGCTCTTAGGTGGGAGATATCTAGGAGATCTGGCATATCTATGGAGATATCTGAAGTACAATGCAGAGAGCTACTGTAGAGGCGTTATATGCATTTTGGGATAAGTAATTTGAAAGAACCAAGTCATTTCTTTCAAGTTCAAGAGAACTGAACAGCACTGACAAACCAATAGTCGGCAGTTAAAACTAGAATATTTCACATTTTTTCCTTAACCAATTCCTGGTTGTAACATGTGAAGGGCAGCACAGTCATAAGCAGTGATTGCTGTGGTTATGATCTTCTAAATAGATGTTAAAAGGACTAATTTCCTGATTCCTTATATAATTTGGTATGCATTTTATATGTGGGTGTCAGAGATAGCAAGCACATATATATGAATATGATCACAAGTCAAGGCAGTAAAACTTGAATTCTACAATCTTAATTTACTATGCTTTAAGTTAGTCTCAGTAATGATGACCATGAAAATATCGGATTGTCGCAAAAACCCATCTGGTTCATCAATGTCCTTTCGGGAAGGAAATCTGCCACGCTTACCTCGTCTGGCCTACGTGTGACTACAGACCCATAGAAATATGGTTGACTCTTAACTGCCCTCTGTGTAGACCCAGTAAAAACACATACAGTAAAAACATATAAGAACTTAGTTGAAACAAAGGGGCTAGTCACACAACAATGAACAGTGTGTTAACGCATAGGGGGGCTGGGTAGAAAGGGGCCACAACACACAGATGGGCGAGGAATTGTAGACAGTATAGAAAAGACATATTGATGATCCCAGACACTGTCCTTGCACATAGCAAATAAAGGAGTTGTCATGGACACCAGATATGATTAGACACATAGTAGACAATGGGAAACTGTAAAGTGTTGAACAGGTTCTCACTGAGCCAAATAAGGAATTATACCAGATCCCTATGAGTAAGAGAGGAGGGTCTTGTAAACGAGATTTAACCTCTGATTGAAACTGGGGAACGCACGAGAACCCCGGGGAAGAACACTCGAGAAGATACCCCTGAGCCAAGGGTTCAGAGAACAGAAGAGCAGCTGCAAGTCCAAGACGGATCACCTCATGCCTTGATGGGTAGTATACTGTGCAAGTAGTGAGTGCTTGTACTTGATTTAGTGTGTGAATAAAATATATACCTTTCACCAATCAGCTTCTGTTGGATTCTTTAAGAGTAAGTGCGTATTGGGCACAACATCTGAATGGCCCAGCAAGCCACTCATCTCCATGGAAGGGAGACAGTGAAAGCAATTGCAATGGTCTTTCTGTTCATATGACAGAGATCACCAAACTTAGCACAAACCTATATTGAGCATGGGACCTTCCAGTACTATACCCTGCAGTGTGTTCACCCACTTAGCTCCACTGTGATATTCTTTTAAGTACATTATGAGTATCGGTGGCGCAGTGGTTAGCACCGCAGCCTCACAGCTCCAGCGACCGTGGTTCAATTCTGGGTACTGTCTGTGTGGAATTTGCAAGTTCTCCCTGTGTCTGCGTGGGTTTTCGCCGGGTACTCCGGTTTCCTCCCACCACCAAAAGACTTGCAGGTTGGTAGGTAAATTGGCCATTATAAATTGCCCCTAGTATAGGTAAGTGGTAGGAGAATATAGGGACAGGTGGGGATGTGGTAGGAATATGGGATTAGTGTAGGATTAGTATAAATGGGTGGTTGATGGTCGGCACAGACTCGGTGGGCTGAAGGGCCTGTTTCAGTGCTGTATCTCTAAACAAAAACAAAATTAAACACCTAAAGAACTGAACAATCCTAAATACGACAGATTTCTGGGAGCTTACCTAACTTCTTTGGTACCCAGTCTATACCGAAGGTAAATTTCTTTACTTGAATAACCAAATATTCAGGAAATGAAGCAAAGTGGATTGTTCTGTGAATAAAAAATGTGACTTTAAGTTTTAAATCTCAGCACATTAATGTATTTTTAGTTACATATCACGATTAAATTATTTTATAACATCTGCTACAGAAATTTGGATGTCATATGTTTACCCAAATTTCCCATTTTGTACAGACCATGAATGTGATGCAGTGAAACTCCAATCTTAATCCAAATTTAAAACAGAATAAATGAAATAACATACAGAACATCTGACTAAAGTCAACTGTTGAAGACTTATACTGTAGTACAGTCTATAATAATTTATTTTGGTTTTACACACACTCACAACAACAGAGTCTGTTTTATGCAGTTTATCCACTTTAATGAGACAAAGGATATTGACAGAGTTCACCATGATTACCCATTTGAAACTGACTGCAACTTCAGGATTTAGCGCATAGGCAGATTAATGCAGAAAGCCTAAGTTGATGTAGAAATGTTCCTGGTCTGTGTAGCTGAAAGCCCACTAGCTAAATATGCTCAATTATCAGAAGAGCCCTAATGAAATCCTTCAGAGTAAAGCTGGTGGAAGTTTCAACATTTCAATGACCCAGATCTTGCAGACCCAATAGTGGTTAACGGCAAGACATTTGTCACTATTGAGGGCTGCAATGGCACCACAACTTCCGGCGATCACACCTGTGCCAAAAACCAGAGGTTGCGGTGTGCTTCAATGGACTTCGGTGGAGCGCACGCTGATGGTTTCTAAAGGGCAGGGCCCTGTAATTCAGGAATTTGGACTGATTTCCCTGAAGTTACACTTGTTTTTATGCAGATTCTTTGAGGGCTGATACTAGCAGGCGCAGAGCCTGCTCAGGAGCGCATCCCTTTAAACCCAAACCAAGAAGAGTGTTAAAACACTCCCGCTCCTCTGGCTACCCTGGATCCTCTGATGCTTCCCCCCCCGACCACTCCAGCACCCTTGGCTCGCCCCACCGACAGCCCCGGTTCACCCTGCTCCCCCACCCCTACAGGCTCCTTGCCAGCACTCCCTCTCCAGCTCCCTGGCTCAATCCCAACCTTCGTATGCCACAAATATGATGGACCTTCAAATTCAGTTGGCTCTATCTAGGTCATACCATCCAAAAGCACTAATCTGGTCGAAAAACCATTTACCAAATTAAAATAATCAAGAATAACATGAAATAAATATCATGTACCTAAACAACTTTTATTTGCTTTAAAATAATTTGCTGAATGCACTTTTGGATATGTTAAGGTTATTGAGAGTTTAATTACTTAAAATGCTGATTTGTTAAAAGGGCTCAGCCATTTTAGTATGTGGGGTGTATCATCACTATTGGTTATAACATTTCCTCTTTTTATATTAGATGACCATAGAGATCATGTCTTTGCAGTTATGTCAATCAGGCAAAAATATTAGCGATTAATTTATTTCAGGATTAGTTTGACACCAGTTACATGTATTTTTCAAAATTATAATGGATCAGCTTTTAATTTTAATCACAGTTTTAAAATCCAGGTTATTGCTACACAAATTTTCACTGGTTAAAAACACAGGATAAATGCCGAAACATAATGGATGACTAAATTATTATTACTATATAAAGGTCTTGCCTCACTTAATGTTATGTCTCTCCTATGTTTACAGTCAGCTACTGCCCGTCTCGCATTTTCGGAAATCTGTGCCCATACATTTATAATCAGAGTAATCGTCAATGACCTTGCCTATTATATTCAGTATCTTCCAGTTTAGAGATGCAGGTTTATCCACTTGTGATTTTACAATATTCTACAGGTGTCATTTAAAAGTCGCACACTGCATTTTGTGACAATTGTTTTGAGTTTGTTCACATACATTGTATTTCTTTTCGGTAACTGAATTAAAATAAAACTGAAGCACTTCAGCAGCTCTCTTTTCTTCTGATTGTTATACCAAACCTCACTTGGTAATCAGTTATGAAATGACCAGTGAACTGGGATTTTATGCTGGGGACGAGGGTCTTGACGTCTGGAAAAAGGGACACTGAGAACCCCTCATCGCCTCTTAGGCGGAAGGCCCACTGAATCTAGTGTCAATTAGGCACTTAAATGGACAGCAGCAAGCTTTCCATGGGATCAAGGACCTCGGTGACGGAAGTCCCGTCCTCGGATAGGTGCCGGCTAATCAGAGGCTGGCAGCTCTCCCACTGAGCAGTGCCACTGAGGAGGTGGTGGCTGCTGCCGGTGGAGCACCTACCAGAGGTCCAGGAGTGTCAATGGACCCTGACCACAGGTAGGACAGGGTGGGAGGGGTCTCGTGGGGTGGGGGTCATGGGCGGCGAGTGTTGTAGGGGGAGGGGGGTTAGCAAAGGCAGGGGGATGGCTCTCAGCAGGCCACCCCCTTCCTGATGCCAGGTCCCTTGTTCAGGCATGAAGTGAAAGAAGAAACTCACTATTCCATAATAGACAGAAAGGCCTTGATATTTAAGGGGAGATAGGTGAGGGAAAAGTTTAGTGATTGGTTTGCTGAATTTAATGGTGAAACTGGACTGCCATTTTTGGAATCCGTTTCTGGGGCACAGAATACAGGAAATGCAAAAATAATAGAGATATTCTGTATATAAAAAATTGTTGGCATTCTACAAAAATTGTGTAGTGGTTATATATAAATAATTACTTTTATAGTTACAGAGGGGCTGTGGAATAGATCCCGGTGTGGGGGGGTTGGGGGTGGTTGGGGAGACGATCACAGGGCGTGGAGACGTGGAGAACAGTGGACCATAGGGGTGGGGGCCTTGGGATCCGATCGTTGGAGAGATCAACAAGGTAGCTTGGGAGGTGGGGGAAGGGGGGAAGGGGGCAGCATTCCTTCTCCTCCTGGCCCACAAACATTTCTGGAAAGGCACTTATCTGTTCCATGCAGGAGACCACGCCTCCCTTCAGGTGCTGGATTCCCAAGGCCAGGGAAACCTGATCAGTCAGTTTTAAAGCTGAACCCCAGATGAAATTTTAGGCGCACAGTCTCATTAAAACATTTAAATGAGGGGTCTGGACAGCAGGTTAGTTTCCTATCCCTGTCCTGCCTCTGTTAAAACTGGAGGTGGATGGATTGGGTTTGACATTTTTGCACTGGGGTCCCATCTGACCCAAACCCAACCTTTGTTGGGAGTGAAAATTACTTTCAAAGTCTTAGTTCTCCTATTTTTCTGGAAGAAACATTTCTTCTGGATAAAGAATGATTTTTTTCAGCTAGTAATTACACTGTAAAGGGGAACAATACCTACAAACTTCATTAATACTGTGTTACATTCAGACCAAACTGCGGGAACTACTTGATAGAGTAACTGTCTATTGGACAAGAACTGGAAGACATATTTAGATTGTTCACATACAAGTATAATCAGTGAATGGCTCATTTTACAGCCTTAGGCACAGCAGATATGCTGCTTCATAAATGAGTATTGATCACAGAACCTGCCAACAGCCCACTTACTTTATTGCTGCCGACTTAGCTTGGAGTGCACTGCTCCAGAAGTCAGTGACGTTTTCTGGCTCTTGAAAGGCTTGAAGACAGGCACTGAATGGAATCTTGGCACGGACAACCTCTCGTAAAGGCCTCTTTGCTATCTCAGCCTCTCTCCTCCTCATTTCATACGCTAAAAGTTCCTCTGGGAAATAGCATTAAGACTTTTTTAAAAACTGTACTGAAAAATTACATAGTATAAAACATTCGCAAATATTGTTACATAATGTTTATATCATAATCAGCAGTATTCCACTTAGATATAAGAATGCAGTCTGAAGGTACGCCTAATATCATCCAATTCCATAAGCACAAATGAGTCTCAAAATCGGCTGCCCTCCTGGACTCTTGGGCATCATCTCTTCTTTCCACAAGAACATGCACAGTTTTGTCGGTTACAATGGAGCAACATCAGATGTTTTCAAGATCAGCAGTGCAGGGTAAAGCAGAACTGCGTCCTGGCACCAACTCTCTTTGGCATATTCTTCTCCATGTTGCTATTGTGCGCTTTCGGTGACTCAAATGAGGGTGTCCACCTGCATACCAGAGCTGACAGCAAACTGTTCAACATGACAAGATTGCGCACCAAGACTAAAGTCCTAGTCTGAGAGTTGTTGTTTGCTGATGACACTATGCTGACATCCCATAATGAAGTTCACTTGTAGCAGCTTATAGATCAGTTCTAAAGGGCCTGCAAGGAGTTTGGACTTACAATCATCATCAAGAAGACCAAGGTTATGGGCCAGGACGTAGAGACTACACCTTCCATCAACATGGAGAACCTCACTTTGGAGGTCATCGACAGTCTCACATACCTTGGATCAACAATCACCAGCAACCTGTCCCTTGATGCCGAAATCAGCGCCAGGATCGCCAAGGCTGCAGCTGTCATGTCAAAGTTGAGAAGACGAGTGTGGAACAACAGCAAAGCAACCGAAAATGCAAAGCAGCAACTCTGTTGGCTGGGTTATGTGCACTGAATGGAAGATAGCCACAACCTCAAAGACATGCTCAATGGCGAGCTTGCTATGGACACAAGACCAACAGGTCGCCCACATCTGTGATACAAGGATGTCAGCAAGCAAGACCTCAAGCTGACTGGGATCAGAGTCGATACATGGGAAGTCCTTGCTGCTGACCTGAGTTCCTGGAGAATGGCAGTCAGGAAGGGCATGGAAAAAGCAGAGGACAAAAGAAATGACCAGATGGCATATAAGAGAGCCTGGCGGAAGGAAAAAACCTCAGTCGACCTCAGGCCAACAACATTCATCTGTGCCCGCTGTGGAAGGGATTGCTATTCACGAGTCGGCCTCAACAGCCACAACAGGTGATGTTCAACTCAGAAATGACTAACACCCCAGGCATAGTCCAGCTTCTTCTGAGACGGATGAATGCCTACTCATGAATTCTCCCACCAAGACTGGATTTTTGTAGTATAAAGTTATGCCCGGAAATGGCCAGGTTTGTTAAGGTAGCTTTTTAAATCACAGAAAGAGCATGACAATTATCGTGTTCATGTTCCTCCACATTGTGTTCCAGATGTCAGTTGGGTCCTCAGAGGTGGGGCCCAGATGCTGCCCACAGGGAAACAAAATAAATGTACTGGTGTAAAGGACAATATTATGCACTGTTTTTGCACTTCTCTTGGTGGTCAATTACGGAATTGCATGAATTCAGGTTATGAAGCAAATAGACATTATTAATCCCACATCACCATCAGTTTACAACAAGTGGGAGAGATCATCGCGTCTCATTGGACAGCTACTGCCTGCCCCAAGCTGGGCAGCCCCGTCTGTTTGGAGCTTAGAGAGTCATTTCTCGACAAGCAACTCGATAATCTATGGCCCAGGCAAGACAAACTCACCAAAAAAGACATCAGGCCTTCGCTTCGCAAGCTGGAATGCAAGGACCACGCGTCCTGGCCTTACCAATGACCTTCTGCAGGTTGATGATGCACGCAAGACAGCTGTGAATGACAAACAACTTACAATGCTCAATGTGGACATTGATCCGCTGCTAGAAACTGGGCTCGCTTACAATGGTTCCCTTATAGAGAAATGCTATACACTTTTCTGGCAGGGGAAAGCCCAAGTGGCAACACATGAGCATGGACTGGCTTTCACAGTAAAAAAAACACACTACTTGCGAGGATTGAACCCCCCCCAGGAGGCTTATAGACACATTTTCCTCTTCGCTTGTCAACAAGTGCGGGTCGAGTTAATCTCGTACATCTATGCCCCGACACTCACCTCCACCCCAGATGTCAAAGATCAATTCTATGAGACACTTGACGCTACCATCAGTAGAATTCCCAGCACCAAGGGACTGTACCTTCCAGTGGACTTCAATGCAAAGGTGGGTACCGACTACACAGCTTGGTCAACATGCATAGGGCACCAGGGGATTGGCAAGATGAACAAAAATAGGCAGAGGTTGTTAGAGCTATGCTGTCACCATGGACTCTGCATGATGAACAGCTACTTCCAGATCAAGCCGTGCCACAAGGTGGCCTGGCGACATCTGCGATCATGCCACTGGAACCAGCTAGACCTTTATCACCTGATGCCCCACCATCAACAGTGTCCTCATCACTCATAGGAACATAGGAGCAGGAGTAGGCCATTCAGCCCATTGAGCTTGCTCCACCATTCAATTAGACCATGGCTGATCATCTATCTCAACACCACTTTCCTGTGTTACCCCATATCCCTTCATATCAATAGTATCTAGATATCTATCAAATTCTGTCTTGGACATGCTCAGTGACTGAGCTCCCACAGCCATCTGGGGTAGAGAATTCCAAAGAGTCACCACCCTCTGAGTGAAGAAATTCCTCCTCATCAGTCTTAAATGACCTACCCCTTATTCTGAGATTATGTCCCCAGTTCTAGACTCACCAGCCAGGGGAAATATCCTATCTACATCCACCCTGTCAAGCCCTGTAACAATTTTGTAAGTTTCAATGAGAAACCTCATTCTTTGAAACTCTAGAGAATATAGGCCCAGTTTTCTCAATCTCTCCTCATAAGACAATCCTGCCATCCCAGGGATTAGTCTGGCGAACCTCCGTTGCACTCCCTCTATGGCAAGTATATCCTTCCATAGATGAGGAGACCAAAACTGCACACAATCCTCCAGTTGCAGTTTCACCAAGGCTCTATACAATTGCAGCAAGACTTCTTTACTCCTGTACTCAAAACCCTTTACAATGAAGGCCAACATGCCATTTGCCTTCCTAATTGCTTGTTGCACTTGCATGCTAACTTTTAATGACTCATGAACAAGGACACCCTGGTCCCTTTGGACATCAACACTTCCCAACCTCTCACCATTTAAGAAATACTCTGCCTTTCTGTTTTTCTACCAAAGTGGATCACTTCACACTTATTCACATTATATTCCATCTGCCATGTTCTTGTCCATTCAAGCAGCCTGTCCAAGTCCTCTTGAAGCCTCCTTGCATCATCCTCACAACCTACATTCCCATTTCGTTTTGTGTCATCAGCAAATTTGGAAATATTACATTTGGTCCCCACATGCAAATCATTTATATAGATTATGAACAGCTGTGGTCCCAGCACTGATCCTTACGGTGCCCCACTAGTGACAGCCTGCCATCCTGAGAATGACCGGTTTATTCCTACTTTCTGTTTTCTGACTGTTAACCAATTCTCAATCCATACCAGATATTACCCCCAATCGCACGTGCTCTAATTTTGTTTAACCTCCTGTGTGGGACCTTATCAAAAAGCCTTCTGAAAATCCAATTACACCACATCCACTGGTTCTCCTTTAACTATGCTACAAGTAACATCCTCAAAAAACTCTAACAGGTTTGTCAAACATGATTTCTCTTTCATAAATCCATGTTGACTCTGCACAAGCATATCATTATTTTCTAGGTGTCCAGTTATCACATCTTTTATAATAGATTCTAACATTTTCCCTACTAGTGACATCAAACAGAAATCTGTAGTTCCCTGTTTTCTTTCTCCCTCCTTTCTTAAATAGTGGGGTTACATTTGCTACTTTCCAGTCTGCAGGAACCTTTCCAGAATCTATACAATTTTGAAATATAACCACCAATACATCCACTATCTCTATAGCCACCTCCTTCATCACTCTCAGCTCATTTGCAGCTGCCACAGTGCTGACTGTGACACTGACTACTCCCTGGTGTAGCAAGGTCAGGCTTCAGCTAAGGAAGCTACATCACTCCAAAAAGAAAGGTTGTCCTTGGATCAACACTTGCCGTACTACTGACCCAAAAAGCACCCGGGAGTTCCTCAACTTCCTTGATCAGGTTCTTTCAGACAACAATGCCCAAGACCAGAGTACAGTGTCAAAATGGGATCATCTGCGCGTCACCATCTATAACTCTACTCACTGTGCATGGGAAAGGAGATCGAAGGAATGCTGACTGGTTAGAGACTTATTGGACTGAAACGGAGCCAGTTACTGCAACTAAGAGGAGAGCCCTCATGAACTACAAGCGAGTCCCAAGCAAACAAAACAAAGACGCTCTCATAGCATCCAGAAACAACTCTCAGCAGATTGCTCGGCATTGCGCCAATCAATACTGGTTGAAACTCTGCAACAGTATACAATCTGCTGTTGAATCCGAGGATGCTAGAGGGATGTATGAAGGAATTAAGAAAGCAATGGGCCCTGGAGGATCTAAATCAGCTCCCTTGAAGACAAAGACAGCGTGATCATCATTGAACATAGCAAGCAAGGTGGGTGGAGCATTACCTCAAACTCTACACAGTACCATTACAGACTTCCCTGCCGTGGAGGATGGATAGCGACCCCACCATAGTAGCTCAACAAGGCCACTGACCATCTTGCTAGTGGTAAAGGCTGGGGAAATGATGGTATTCCAACTGAAATTATCAAAAGTGCAAAAACCGACACTGCTGCAGCATCTCCATGAACTCTTGTTGTGTTTATTCGTTCGTGGGATATGGGTGTCGCTGGCTAGGCCAGCATTTATTGCCCATCCATAATTGCCCTCGAGAAGGTGGCGGTGAGCTGCCTTCTTGAACTACTGCACAGTGAATGAACAGCGATGTAGTTCCAAGTCAGGATGGTGTGCAGCGGAGAGCTTTCCCCAATTCCCATTGACTTCAGTTTTGCTAGCGCTCCTTGATGCCATACTTGGTCAAATGCTGCCTTGGTGTCAAGGGCATCTTGTGTCTCTGTTGGAAGGAAAGATCTGTGCCTCAAGACACATGTGATGCAAACATCGTTACCTTGTACAAAAATAAGGGGTATCGCAGTGACTGCAACAATTACTGAGGCATCTCCTTGCTAAATATTGTGGGCAAGGTCTTTGCTCGTGTTGCTCTGACCAGATTGCAGACCCTGGCATCATGCATCTATCCTGAGTCTCAGTACGCCCTCAGAACTGGCAGATTGACAGTCAACATGAATTTCTCACTTCAGCAATTACAGGAAAAGTGCCGAACAGTGGAGACCACTCTACATTATCTTTACAGACCTCAGCAAGGCCTTCAATCTTGTCAGCAGAGACAGACTCTTCAAAATCCTATAGAAAATAGGCTGCCCTCCTAGACTCTTGGGGATAATCTCTTATTTCCACGAGAACATGCACAATTCTGTCAGTTACAATGGAGCAACATCAGATGTTTTCAAGATCAGCAGTGCAGGGTAAAGCAAAGCTGTGTCCTGGCACGAATTCTCTTTGGCATATTCTTCTCCATGCTGTTATTGTACACTTTCGGTAACTCAAATTAGGGTGTCCACCTCCCAACCAGAGCTGACAACAAGCTGTTCAATTTGCAAAGACTGCGCACTAAGACTAAAGTGCATAAAGTCCTAGTCTGTAAGCTGCTGTTTGCTGATGACACTCTGCTGACTTCTGTCATGCTAGGCCCCCACCTGCCAAGAATGTGGCACATTAATTTTGTCACGAACATTGATTGTAAATTGTAGTAAAGAAAGGACTTATTAAACAGATCAACCGCGGCTGGAAAAGACATTTGCATATTAACAGACAGTATCTGGAAGGACAACACAGCCATTCCCTGACACATTCAACCGACGATGGACTTTTGAACACCAGATTTTGAAGGTGGGGGAGCTCGCATTCCAGGTTGACTGCTTAGGTGGCCGAATACACAAATAGACGTGGTCAAACCAGCTAGTCACATGACTAACCTGCTGGGCAACTGGAGTTTTTTGAATTTGCACAGTTTAGGCAGAAAGTCTGTTCGCTCCTGAAGATCTCTCTTCTGTCTGCTCCTATCTCTTTCTCACAAGCCTCTGAATCCACTGAAGACACATGAACCCCAAGAGTGAAAAGTTTCCTCCAGCGAACAAGGTTTAAGAAGAATATCGGGCCCCAATGAAAAGCAAGATCTACCTACAATCAAGGACTCCACAGTGAGCTCAAAAAACCATAACAACAACTCTTCAGATATTGGCTCAAACCTTTCCACTTTATTTCTTCTGTTCTCTTTCTGTCTCTATCTGCATGTGCGTATCGTGTATGCATGCTAGCGTGGGCGCATCATGTATCGGTAGGCATCAACCGAATTAGAGTTTAAGTTTAAGTTTAATAAATTTCAACTTTTCTTCTTTAAACCTAAGAAAGCCTGTTTGTGCTGGTTTCTTTGCCTTATAATTGGAAAGCGGTGAACAAGGATTCACCAAATGGGGAGCTAAAAACAGTGTTTAAAACTTTAACCCTGTTACAGTAAGACCAGGTGAAGGCTGAGAGGGAACCCTTGACCTCTTTCCCACCTGCTCGTAACACTTCCCACAATGAAGTTCACTTGCAGCAGCTTGTAGATCAGTTCTATCAGGCCTGCAAAGAGTTTGGACTGACAATCAGCAACAAGAAGACGGGATTTTCGTTTGTCTCTTTTACCTTGTTCACCTTCATTGCTTTCTATTTCCCTCCTGGTGTTTGATAAGGTATCTACCAAAACTCGTTTTCACAGCCACATCTCCTTCCTCAGTGACTGTCTCCGGCTCCGACTTATTCCACGTGGATTCCAACTGCAGTTTCACCCATCATGCTTTGAAACCACCCAGGATCACAGGTATCTCCAAGAAATACAACGTTCCTCAGACTGCTACTCTTGCCGCATCCTGAGATCCACACTCAGTGCTATGCGCCACCACATGCACACACTGGACCTCTCTCTCCAGCAGCACCGTCTCACCTTATCTCAAAGCTGTTCTACTCTGCAGTTTCATCTCATTTTACGTCTCATCCGACGCATTAACAAAAAACTTTTTTTCTTCCTTTCAGGTGTTAAGGAACGCAAGCTCCAGCAGGTGATGGGGACTAATGCCCCTCCAGATCCTCCTTCCGCTTCACTTCCCTCTGACCCCACCCCTTCTGATCTGACCCCTTGCCGTGTATTCACTATACCCTCTGACCTCCCCCTCTCTGATGCTGAGCGTTCTGTGCTCAGCAAAGGTCTCAGTTTTATCCCCTTACGCCCCCACCTCAATGAATTTCGCGCTCGGCATGACGTTGAGCTCTTCTTCCGTCGCCTCCGCCTCCGGGCTCACTTCTTCGACCAGGAGTCCTCCCCCCGACCAGCAGACCCATTCACCCGCCTCCAGCATTCTCCCTCTACCTGGACCCCTCCCCCTGGCCTCTTACCCGCTCTTGATCTCTTCATTGAAAACTGTCGGCGAGACATTGGTCGTCTCAATTTCTCTGCCCCCCTCACTCACTCTAACCTGTCCCCCTCTGAACTTGAGGCACTCCGTTCTCTCAGGTCTAACCCCGACATGGTCATCAAACCTGCAGACAAGGGTGGTGCTGTTGTTGTATGGCGTACCGACCTCTACCTTGCAGAAGCTCAACGCCAACTCACAGACACCTCTTCCTACCTCCCTCTGGACCATGACCCCCACCACCGAACATCAAGCCACCGTCCAAAGGACTGTCACTGACCTCATCTCCTCTGGAGATCTTCCCTCTACGGCTTCCAACCTCATAGTCCCACAAACCCGGACAGCTCGCTTCTACCTCCTTCCCAAAATCCACAAACGGGACTGTCCCGGCAGACCCATTGTGTCATCCTGCTCCTGCCCCACTGAACTTATTTCTTCCTATCTAGACTCTATCTTTTCTCCGCTGGTCCAGTCTCTTCCCACCTACATCCGTGACTCTTCTGACGCCCTACGTCATTTTGACAATTTCCAGTTTCCTGGTCCCAACTGCCTCCTCTTTACTATGGACGTCCAATCGCTCCACACCTCCATCCCTCACCAGGATGGTTTGAGGGCTCTCCGCTTCTTCCTGGAACAGAGGCCCAACCAGTCCCCATCCACCACCACCCTCCTCCGCCTGGCTGAACTTGTTCTCACATTGAACAACTTCTCCTTCAACTCCACGCACTTCCTTCAAGGAAAAGGTGTCGCTATGGGTACCCACATGGGTCATAGTTATGCCTGTCTTTTTGTGGGATATGTCGAGCATTCTTTGTTCCAGTCCTACTCAGGCCCCCTCCCCCAACTCTTTTTCCGGTACATTGATGACTGTATCGGTGCCGTTTCCTGCTCCCGCCCCGAACTAGAAAACTTTATCAACTTTGCTTCCAATTTCCACCCTTCTCTCACCTTTACATGGTCCATCTCTGACACTTCCCTTCCCTTCCTCGACTTCTCTGTCTCCATCTCTGGGGATAGGTTGTCTACCAATATCCATTATAAGCCCACCGACTCCCACAGCTACCTCGACTACACTTCTTCACACCCTACCTCCTGTAAGGACTCCATTCCATTCTCCCAGTTTCTCCGTCTCTGACGCATCTGCTCTGATGATGCTACCTTCCATGACGGTGCTTCTGATATGACCTCCTTTTTCCTCAACCGAGGATTTCCCCCCACTGTGGTTGACAGGGCCCTCAACCGTGTCCGACCCATTCCCCGCACCTCTACCCTCACCCCTTCCCCTCCCTCCCAGAACCGTGACAGGGTTCCCCTTGTCCTCACTTTTCATCCCACCAGCCTCTATATCCAAAGGATCATCCTCCGCCATTTTCGCCACCTCCAGCGTGATGCCACTACCAGTCGCATCTTCCCCTCCCTTCCCCTGTCAGCATTCCGAAGGGATCGTTCCCTCAGCGACACCCTGGTCCACTCCTACATTACCCCCACCACCTCGTCCCCGTCCCAGGGCACCTTCCCCTGCAATCGCAGGAGGTGTAATACCTGCCCATTTACCTCCTCTCTCCTCACTATCCCAGGCCCCAAACACTCCTTTCAGGTGAAGCAGCGATTTACTTGTACTTCTTTCAATGTAGTATACTGTATTCGCTGCTCACAGTGTGGTCTCCTCTACATTGGGGAGACCAAGCGCAGACTGGGTGACCGCTTTGCGGAACATCTCCGCTCAGTCCGCAAGCAGGACCCTGAGCTTCCGGTTGCTTGCCATTTCAACACTCCCCCCTGCTCTCATGCTCACATCTCTGTCCTGGGATTGCTGCAGTGTTCCAGTGAACATCAACGCAAGCTCGAGGAACAGCATCTCATCTACCGATTAGGCACACTTCAGCCTGCCGGACTGAACATTGAGTTCAATAATTTCAGAGCATGACAGCCCCCCATTTTACTTTCATTTTTAGTTGTTTTTTCTTCCTTTTTTTACATTTTTTTTACATTTTTTACAATCTTTCTTTTGCATTTATTTCATTTCATCTTAGTTTGTTCAGTTTGCTTACCCACTGTTTTTTTCAGGTTTTTTTTCAGGTTTGCACTTGCTGCTGTTCAATATTCAGTGTATTTACACCTAATCTGTACTAATGCTTTGTCTTTCAACACACCATTAACATATTGTTTGCCTTTGCTCCATGACTTTTTGGTCAGCTATGTGGCCTGGTCCAATCTGCACCTTCTCCTTTGTTATCTCTTGCCCCACCCCCACCTCACTTGCTTATAATCTGTGACTTTTCTAATATTTGTCAGTTCCGAAGAAGGGTCACTGACCTGAAACGTTAACTCTGCTTCTCTTTCCACAGATGCTGCCAGACCTGCTGAGTGATTCCAGCATTTCTTGTTTTTGTTTCAGATTTCCAGCATCCGCAGTATTTTGCTTTTATTTTAATTAAGAAGACCAAGGTTATGGGCCAGGAAGCAGAGACTACACCTTCCATCAACATCAACAATGTCCCTTTGGAGGCCGTCAACAGCTTCACATACCTTGGATTAACAATCACCAGCAACCTGTCCCTTGATTCCAAAATCTGCAGAAGGATTGTCAAGGCTGCAGTTGTCATGTCAAAGTTGAGAAGACGAGTGTGGACCAACAGCAAAGTAATTGAAAATATAAAGCTTCGTGTGTACCAGACTTGTGTTCTCAGCACACTCCTTTATAGTGGCAAAGCATGGACAACTTATGGAAGGCAAGAAAACGGCTGAACAGCTTCCACCTCCGCTGCCCCTCAAATGGATATCGAGCATCTCCTGGCAGGACAGAGAGTCGAATACGGAAGCACACCAGCATGCAGGGATCCCCAACATGTTTGCCCTCTTGAGTCAGCAGCGACTCTGTTGGCTGGGTCATGTGCACTGAATGGATGATGACCACGTCCTCAAAGACATACTCAATGGCGAGCTTGCTATCGACAAACAGGTTTCCCACATCTGCAATACAAGGATGTCAGCAAGAAAGACCTCAAGCTGACTGAGATCAGAGTCGAAGCATGGGAAGTCTTGCTAGAGACTGGCAGTCAGGAATGGCTTGGGTAAAGCAAAGGACAAAAGAAACAACCAGATGGCAGATAAGAGAGCCCAGTGGAAGGAAAAAACATCAGTCAACCTCGGGCCAACGATATTCATCTGTACCCGCTGTGGAAGGGATTGCTACTCACAAGTCGGCCTCAACAGCCACAACAGATGCTGTTCAACTCAGAAATGACAAACACCCCAAACACAGTCCATCGTCTTCCGAGATGGATGGATGCCTACTCATGAATTCTCCCACCATAACTGGATTTTTGTAATATAAAGTTATGCCCGGAAATGGCCAGGTTTGTTAAGGTAGCCTTTTAAATCACAGAAAGGGCATGGCAATTGTCGTGATCATGTTCCTCCACATTGTGTTCCAGATGTCAGTTGGGTCCTCAGAGGAGGGACCCAGATGCTGCCCACAGGGAAACAAAATAAATGTACTGGTGTAAAGGACAGTATTATGCACTGTTTTTGCACTTCACTTGGTGGTCAATTACGGAATTGTGTGAATTCAGGTTATGGAGCATATAAACATTATTAATCCCACCACCACCATCCTACACCACAACAAACAGTATTCTTCAGTTTTGTTTCAGCTGGGACAGGTTATTGCACTCATATGGAAGAAATAAAGCAATTCTTCTGATTCATCCAAAAACAGTTATTACTATGGTACTCAGAAAACATATCTATGTTGAACAAGAGTTATAATTCAAGGAAATCTATTAAAAGGGCTGCATTTTGTTTTCCTGCTGCCGGGAGCAGTGGCGGGCATAAAAAATGGTGGCTGTCATGATATTGAGCCCGATGGCTCAATAGAATATACAGGGCAGCCGCCCCCACCGCACCCCACCCCCCACCCCAATCATGTGGTGAGGGCGGCCTCTCAGCAAAGCTATGAATGGTGTCAACTGCCTCTGCACAGGCACCGGCACCATTTTTCAAGGGCTGCCAGCCCTGCTCAGGGAATGCAGAGTTGCTCCTGTTCCTCCCCCCAACTACACTGAAAATAAATGCTTGCCCCATCTCTTCCCCCACCGACTTTACCAACATTGCAGCATTCACCCCCTCTCCCCACAACTACACAAAGTGCAGACTTCACCCCATTTCCCCCCGCCCCAACTACACCTCAAATGATGAGATTCCCCCCTTCCCCACCTCAATGGCGCCAGCTTTCACTGGACAGGAAAGTGAAGGCGCGTGAGTGTTGCCCGTCGCACTGAAGATCTGGAACTGCAGGTAAGATCGCTGCAGGTTAGATTTTAATTCATGCAAACTCCTCATTCAAATATTCAAAGTTGTGACGTGTCACAGAGTGGCAGAGGGCCGGTCACGGAGCTTCCCTGTTGCCGGGAAGATTGGGCCTGGGAATCCTGGTGTCGGGTTCTGTGCTGGCCCGCTGCCGCTCCGATCTACTGGTCCCCCAGCCACAGACGTCGGGAGGAGAACCAAGTTCAGCCCAAAGTGTGATTTCAAATTTATTTCAGTTTTAAGTTATTAAATGTTGTTCTAAAAATAATTTTGTTCTAGATCTTTTCAAAAACAAAATGCAACAGTTAACAAGCTCTTGAGCACCATGTGAGATTTGTGAGTAGACAATCCTGCAATCAGTTACAGTCTCTCTAGTTTTCCCCATGTGTTCCCCCAAGCCCAATAAGCACCATGATATATATACCTTTGTTACTAGCAGCCTCTAGAACAGCAGGAAGTTGCATGATATAGTCAACTCTCTGTTTGTACTTGACTTTCCTGGACTGGCAACACTGGACACGGTCTTCTACCATAAAACGAAAGACTTCACTGGGATCATCTGAGCCATTGTTGTTTCTCTGGGATGCAAAGGGAGTTCATAACAGCATTGAATTAAAAAGGCTATTTTCACAAGGGTCAGCAGCATACCTAGATGGAGGAAGATTCTTGATCCAAGCATTTCAGACATTTTTAAAAGGTAGAATCTTACAGCACAGATGGAAGCCATTCGGTCCATCATGCTTGTATCAGCTCTTTAAAAGAGCTGCTCAATTTCATCCTACACCTCAGTTTTCTCCCCATGATGCTGCAAATTAGTCCTCTTGAAGTACATGTTCAATTGCCTTTTGAACTTTCCTATGGAATCTGTTTCCGCTACTTCTTCAGGTATTGTGTTCCAGATTTTAACAGGCCTCTGTAAAAAAAAAAATTCTCTTAACTTCCCCTCTAGCTCTTTTGCCAATTACTTGAAGTTTATGACCTCTGTTTCCTCAGGCAAGTGGCTGGGTAACCAGTTTCTTCCTATTTGCTCTATCAAAACACCTCATAATTTTCAATATCTCTATTGGGTCTCCCCTTAACCTTCTCTGCTCTAAGGAGAACAATCCCAGCTTCTCCAATCTCTGCACATAACTGAAGTCAATCCTCTCTGGTAAAAGCACTTCTGTAACCTCTCCAAGGCCTTGGCATCCTTCCTAAAGCCCAAAATCTACACATTAATCCAGCTGAGGCCTAACCCTTGATTTACAAATGTCACGACTTCCTTGTTTCTGTATTCAATGCCCCTATTCAAAAAGCCAATTATCTCATGCTTTCTTAATTACATTATCAACTTGCTACCTTCAAAGACTTATGAACATGCACTCCCAAGTCCCTCTGTTCTTGCCTCCAATTCAAAATAGCACCATTCAGAATATACTGCCTCTCCATGTTGTTCCTCCCAAAGTGCTTCACCACACTTATCCGCATTGCATTTGCCATGTCTCTTCCCATTTCACCAGTCTGTATACATCCTCCTGAAGTCTGCTACTATCTTCTTCACTGTTGACTACATTGCAAAGATCTGTATCATCTCTAAAGTTTGAAACTGTGCCAATATCCAAGTTCAGGTCATTTATCTAAAACAAGAAAAGCAATGGTCCCAATACCGATCCCTAGGGGATACTTCTCTCCAGCCAGAAAAAAATCCATTCACCACTACTCTGTCTCCTATCCCTTAGACAGTTATGTACCCAAGTTACCACCACATTCCTTTAATCCCATGTGCTTCTATTTTATAGATTAGACTGTTATGTGGTACTTTATCAAATCCCTTTTGAAAGTTCATTTATGCAACAACATGACATTTTTTTTCATCAATCCTCTCTGTTACTTCAAAGAACTCAATCAGATTAATCAGACACAATTTCCTTAAACAAATCTGTGTTGGTTGCCCTAATTAGCCCATGCTTCTCCAAGTAAATTGATCAGCAATTATTTAAATTCACTTCTTTAAAAACGGTTTAGATTAATATTTTGGAGAGCAACATTTTCATTATTTTACCTGCCAAACAGAAAACAGAATGTTAGCACTGAAAAACCAGCAATGCAATGGTATGTAGTTATTCCCAGATGGTAGCCAGACAGGCAGGTTAGGTTTTTGAAAGATGACCCTCGGATGGCAGGAAAATAGTACTGTTCATTCCTGGAAATAGTTTACACCTTATCTAAGTGCATTGTTCCATTTCAATTATACGTTGTGTCAAAGATCAAGAGGCATGCTTTGAACATTAATTTTAAATAAATGTTTTCTCATTTGCATGTTTTTCCAAGAAATGTTGTAACATCACAATAAGGAAATAAAAGCCCGAGTGTGGAACAGATGAACCACACTTCATATGAGACTGGAAGTTTATTTGAACTATAGTTTTCAGAAGATTGCATGGATTAGAGCTTCAAGATTGAATTATCGTATCAAAACTGAACTAAATACAGTACTGCAATACAGATAAAGTAGCATTATATGTTACCCAGTAACAGATCCATTTCTTTCTTTGTTTAATAGAGCTATCCATTAGCAAAAGAGCTTGGAACGTAGAGACCTACCCTATTGGAACCAATGTTTGAAACTGAGGAAAGGACAAACGTTTGTTGCAATTTAGTGACTTACATTTACAAGGTTGATCAAGTGCAAAAAGAATTCTAGTGCATCCTGCTGCCGATTTGATGAAAATTCTGGATGTCCTTTTCCAACTAAAGCTTTAAACATTCTGGGCACCATTCCTTGTGGGTGAGGCTGCAATTAACAAAACAGAGTCAAAAACTTGTCATTGTGTCAAATCTCTGCAGTATGAAACAAAGGAAGGTAAATGAAGTGGAGATACAGATCCGCCATGATCTAACTGAACAGTATAACAGGATCAGGTGATTGAATGGCTTACTCCTGTTCCTCTGGCTGGAATTTTATGTTGTGACAGTGGCCTCGCCCACCAGCTAAAAAGTTGGGAGTGAGCCCACTTCTGCCAGGCCTGGAAGCCACACAATGCTTTTACACGGTCCAGACACTTAATTGGTCTTGGTCGGAGCTTCTGCCCCTCTGAGGCAGGATGTCCCGCCTCTGAGTGGTCGGCCAATTAGAGGGCCGGCAGCTCTGAAGTCCCAGCAGCGCCACTGGGAGGGGTGGCCATTGCTGGGGCTGCCCCCAGCCAGGACCAGCAAGATGGAGCAGGCCCCGGAACCCAGGTAAGTGTGTGGGTCCTTGCCGGGGATTATCAGCTGTCCCTGGCGAGGCAGTTGGGGGGGGGTGGGGTGAGGAGGGGGTGGGGTGGGTGAGGGCTGTCAATAGAGAGGGCAGGGGGAGGTGTTCCAAAGGGGGTGGTTTGTGCCGCGGGGTGGGCCTCCGTGGAGTACAGGGTGTCCGATCAGGAGGGCCACCCCCCAGCCCACAAGGAGGCCTCCAGGTATTACTGGGTTTTAGTTTAGAGATACAGCACTGAAACAGGCCCTTCGGCCCACCGAGTCTGTGCTGACCATCAACCACCCATTTTATACTAATCCTACACTAATTCCATATTCCTACCACATCCCCACCTGTCCCTATATTTCCCTACCACCTACCTATACTAGGGGCAATTTATAATGGCCAATTAACCTATCAACCAGCAAGTCTTTGGCATGTGGGAGGAAACCGGAGCACCCGGAGGAAACCCACGCAGACACAGGGAGAACTTATAAACTCCACACAGGCAGTACCCAGAATTGAACCCGGGTCGCTGGAGCTGTGAGGCTGCGGTGCTAACCACTGCGCCACTGTGCCGCCCTCTTGACCTCCTCAAGTGGCGAAGTGCCCATCCGCCACTGGGAGTATACCAGAGGCGGCAGGAGAAGGCACTTAAGTGGCCACTTATGAGCCTTAATTGGTCTGGGGTGGACAGGCTGTCTGCCATCTCCCCCGCTGCTGGTAAAATAGATGCAGGGGTGGGTAGGCGACAGGAACAGCAACTCCACCTCCCACGTGATTTTACGCCCCCTTCACTTCCCAGCCCGCTCCGGGGGGGGGTGGGCGGTAGGTATAAAATTCCAGCCTAGGTTGCTGTAAAATGTCAATATTTCAATGCAGTAGATTGTGACTCAAGCACCTAAATTAGCTTTAAAATTTACCTCCACATAAGTAATGCAAAAAACATTTTTGCAAACATTATTTTTGATACTTTGTCCCTCAATGCCAAGGTCTCATCATGCTATATGTAGCATTCCTTATGCAAGAGGGCCACCTGCTTTCAGGCCTCTGCCACTGTCAATTCAAATCTGACTACTAAAAGATGTAAGGAGATGTGATTCGCTGAATTTCTGCCCTGCATTCAGCACTTCCTCCTGATTAGAACCTCACTCATTGTTGAACTGTAGTCATAAACCTGCAGCCTTTCACCTAAAGAAATGGTGAAACATGTTAAAGCTCTATATGTTCAGAATGGAGTAAAGTACAAATTTAAATCAGTAATGCAGTATCAGAGAAAGCATTAAGTCGAGCACCAACAACTGTTAATGAGATATCACAACAGTGCAGCAACCTGGCAAAGATACAACCAAAGATTCTGTGACTGAAGATATAGACACAGGAATTAGCACAAGGTACAGCCAAAAGATGAGGAGTTAAAAATGGAAATAAGATAAAGAATAAAACAATTATTCAATAAAAAGTAAAATCAGGAGAAAAAAACAAGACAGCAAGAGAAAATAGGAGCAGAGTGAATGGGGTGATTTTCAACTGCGGCACATGAGTGGGCAATGGCAGGGTCTACACTACACATGCCCGATGGCTTCAGCAACAGGTCCAGACCATCTAAATATTTTGGGCAAGCTGCCAGTAGATCGCAGGGGGAAAGAGGTCTGCGAATCTAGTAACTTGTCCATGGAGAAGAACCAGAATTCATATATTGGGGGTGGGTGCAGCCATTGAGTAGCTAGCAGAGGCCTGAGGGCATTTGTGAAGATAGCAGGAACAGTTGTTATCCTTTTGGTTCCATAAAACTCACTGTAAAAATTATGGGGCATTTTGCTGAGCGGCCTCAAACTTGCCCTTCAAAGACTGCTAGTTATGCTGCTCAACATCTGGTCCTAATAGGCGGAGCTTGCGCAGAGCATGTCTGACCATTGATAAACTTAAATGACACTGGGGTCATACAACTAGCATAGGACCCTAATTTAAATATTTTAATAAGGTGCCTGTTTGTTTTGGGCAGGAACACTGGCTGCCCATTTCAAGGCTAGCCTGAAAATCACATTGGGTGGACCTCAGGCAGCGAATAGGCAGTTGATTTATTTTTCAATTTTCAACTACCTACTGCCGCATTTTCCACTATTAATGGACCAGATTAGAAAAAGCTGTCAATCACCTGTATATGATGTGTTTTGTAGGCAGTGATATGCAGCCAATGTCACCTGTAACAGCCTGAAATGATCCAGTGGCAAGAAACTTGTGTACTTTGAGAGCCAATGACAAAGCACGACCCTTCTATTCCACCCCCTGGTCCAACAAGCAGCAGGTCTCGTTCCAAGAGGGCTGCAGTGATCTGGAGAAGCAAAACTTCACTCTGCTGCTCCTCAGATCGATTCAAAAGGATTACTCTGGCCTATAAACCCTCTACACAGAGGTCAGCTTCCCCATCACCTGCTGTCTTCTAAGAGACCCAGCTGCTGAGGCTGCTCCACCTCCAAATGTTCCTCCAATCCAGAATACAGAAGAAAGAATCGTCCCTAGAATAAGCAGCTAATGCTTATTAAGGGTGATAAGGACAGGAATTTGTGAAAAAAGCAATCTTTAAGTTGGAAAATCTTCCAGCAAACCAAACAGCAAAATGATCCTCTGATCCCAGGGAGCTGCAGCTGAGAGCTCCTTTTTATACACTGTCAGAAGCTCCTACATATCAATCCCGCCAGGTCCAGGACTGGGCGGGAATTCGATTTTAGATTAAAATGGCATGCAGGTCTGGACAATGGACATGACTTTTACATCTGACTTAGGCTGAATGGAAAAATGTTTGTATTAAAATGGCAACTGGTGTGAATGTTGCTCTAAAGTAACCAAATGTGATTTTAAATGCCCAAACCTGCAGTTCCCTGGGTCAGGCAGAGTTAAAAAAGGCTTAAGATTCTAAACAGAATGGAGCCTACATGCAATATAAAAAGGAAAATCAAACACAAAACTTCTACAAGAAATTAAAAAATGATTAACTATCCAGTGTTTGAATAGATATGTGAAGTATTAAAATTTATGGATCATTTACAAGTCAAATTCATTCAAATTGGAACCATCTGGCTAACTTGAGTGTTTACACATTTAATAGGCCTCATTTCCATAAATATACCAGTTTATATTTGTGCCTACATTAGTACTGGGAAAATAGCCTCAGCATTTCTTGGACATTTTTGGTGTCCAACTTAGAACTACAGGAGTTAATTCAACAGAATGAAATCATTAATGTCGATATTTTGAAACATTACTGAAATAATCAGAACAGTTATCCAATCATTACATTGAACTTTAACTCCCAAAAACAAGTGGGTTGGAGTCCTGTCAGAGATTAAAATGAAAGAAAAACTGAAACAGAAAACCAGCATGCCTAAAACCCTCCCAATTTTAAAGGAAGCAGGACAAGGGATGTGCGACCACATTGCTTGTGGAAAGCGGGTTGGTCATATTTTTAACACTTTGGAGGTCATTGATTATGATGTGAACCTGTTGCTGAATGCACATTTGATAAAATTTGATCAACTATTATAATGATAGACTATATATAATCACATTTGTTAAATTATTATAATGAGGCGGAGTGTCTTCACTTGAACAGTCATTCTATTTTTAACAGTCATTCTATTTTTAACCATATCAGCTGTGTTTCCTGGGCCTCAGGAAATCTGGCAACTGAAAGGAGGTGAGAGGAGCTGAATCCATGAGCTTAGTGCATTTACAACACTGCTTGTGGGCCAGGAGTGTTTTCTCCAGACCCAACAAGCTAGTTAGTTAACTACCTTCCGCAATCTGTCTGCTCCTGCAGACAGCATCGGAACCCCCAACCACCAATTGCTCCCCTGACCGCCATCCGACCTGCCACCCCAGTGACTATCTGCTCCTCCCAAGCAGCCATCAGACCCCTTTCCACCCCACAATCCAGCCTTCCCATGATCTGGATCTCCCCTCCCCCACAATTCAAACATCCCCCCACGATCTCTCTCATTCCCTAACCCTGCTCTTGTAGGTTTCAGCCTTGTGAAGCAGACTTCCCACCCAAAAGGGCTCCAGCCTTTCAATCAGGCTGGCTGTGGGTGGGAAGCCCATTTAAAGGCATCCTGCAGTTAAATTCTGCAAGACATTCAGGAAATCCATTCCTCTAGATTTCCTGGCCTCAACAGCCCCACTACACCAAACTCACCTCCAGGTTAAAATCCAGGCACTTGTGTCATACCTGAATTAGGAACAAAAATAAACACCCAACCCATTATAGAGGGATAATATTTGTGGGCTTAATGGCCTTCCTCATGTTCATAAAGCTGTTAATGTTAACAAGTTAAATCCAGCACGCAGTCACCCTCTTCAAATTTAGCATCGATGTGCAGCAGAAACCATCTTGCATCAATGATTAGAACATTACAGCGCAGTACAGGCCCTTCGGCCCTCGATGTTGCGCCGACCTGTGAAACCATCTGACCTACACTATTCCATTTTCATCCATATGTCTATCCAATGACCACTTAAATGCCCTTAAAGTTGGCGAGTCTACTACTGTTGCAGGCAGGGCGTTCCACGCCCCTACTACTCACTGAGTAAAGAAACTACCTCTAACATCTGTCCTATATCTATCACCCCTCAACTTAAAGCTATGTCCCCTCGTGTTTGCCATCACCATCCGAGGAAAAAGTCTCTCACTATCCACCCTATCTAACCCTCTGATTATCTTATATGTCTCTATTAAGTCATCTCTCCTCCTCCTTCTCTCCAACGAAAACAACCTCAAGTCCCTCAGCCTTTCCTCGTAAGACCTTCCCTCCATACCAGGCAACATCCTAGTAAATCTCCTCTGCACCCTTTCCAAAGCTTCCACATCCTTCCTATAATGCGGTGACCAGAACTGCACGCAATACTCCAGGTGCGGCATCACCAGAGTTTTGTACAGCTGCAGCGTGACCTCATGGCTCCGAAACTCGATCCTCCTACTAATAAAAGCTAACACACCATATGCCTTCTTAACAGCCCTATTAACCTGGGTAGCAACTTTCAGGGATTTATGTACCTGGACACCAAGATCTCTCTGTTCATCTACACTACCAAGAATCTTCCCATTAGCCCAGTACTCTGCATTCCTGTTACTCCTTCCAAAGTGAATCACCTCGCACTTTTCCGCATTAAACTCCATTTGCCATCTCTCAGCCCAGCTCTGCAGCCTATCTATGTCCCTCTGTACCCTACAACATCCTTCGGCACTATCCACAATTCCACCGACCTTAGTGTCATCCGCAAATTTACTAACCCACCCTTCTACACCCTCATCCAGGTCATTTATAAAAATGACAAACAGCAGTGGCCCCAAAACAGATCCTTGCGGTACACCACTAGTAACTAAACTCCAGTATGAACATTTGCCATCAACCACCACCCTCTGTCTTCTTTCAGCTAGCCAATTTCTGATCCAAAGCTCTAAATCACCTTCAACCCCATACTTCCGTATTTTCTGCAATAGCCTACCGTGGGGAACCTTATCAAACGCTTTACTGAAATCCATATACACCACATCCACTGCTTTACCCTCATCCACCTGTTTGGTCACCTTCTCGAAAAACTCAATAAGGTTTGTGAGGCACAACCTACCCTTCACAAAACCGTACTGTCTATCGCTAATGAACTTATTCTTTTCAAGATTATTATAAATCCTATCTCTTATAACCTTTTCCAACATTTTACCCACAACCGAAGTAAGGCTCACAGGTCTATAATTACCAGGGCTGTCTCTACTCCCCTTCTCGAACAAGGGGACAACATTTGCTATCCTCCAGTCTTCCGGCACTATTCCTGTCGACAATGACGACATAAAGATCAAGGACAAAGGCTCTGCAATCTCCTCCCTGGCTTCCCAGAGAATCCTAGGATAAATCCCATCTGGCCCAGGGGACTTATCTATTTTCACACTTTCCAAAATTGCTAACACCTCCTCCTTGTGAACCTCAATCCCATCTAGCCTAGTAGTCTGAATCTCAGTATTCTCCTCAACAACATTTTCTTTCTCTACTGTAAATACTGACGAAAAATATTCATTTAACGCTTCCCTTATCTCCTCTGATTCCACACACAACATCCCACTACTATCCTTGATTGGCCCTAATCTAACTCTAGTCATTCTTTTATTCCTGATATACCTATAGAAAGCCTTAGGGTTTTCCTTGATCCTATCCGCCAATGACTTCTCGTGTCCTCTCCTTGCTCTTCTTAGCTCTCCCTTTAGATCCTTGCTGGCTAGCTTGTAACTCTCAAGCGCCCTAACTGAGCCTTCATGTCTCATCCTAACATAAGCCTTCTTCTTCCTCTTGACAAGCGCTTCAACAACTTTAGTAAACCATGGCTCCCTCGCTCGACAACTTCCTCCCTGCCTGACAGGTACATACCTATCAAGGATACGCAGTAGCTGCTCCTTGAATAAGCTCCACATTTCGATTGTGCCCATCCCCTGCAGTTTCCTTCCCCATCCTACGCATCCTAAATCTTGCCTAATCGCATCATAATTTCCTTTCCCCCAGCTATAATTCTTGCCCTGCGGTATATACCTGTCCCTGCCCATCGCTAAGGTAAACCTAACTGAATTGTGATCACTATCACCTAAGTGCTCACCTACATCTAAATCTAACACCTGGCCGGGTTCATTACCCAGTACCAAATCCAATGTGGCATCGCCCCTGGTTGGCCTGTCCACATACTGTGTCAGAAAACCCTCCTGCACACACTGGACAAAAACTGACCCATCTAAAGTCCTCGAACTATAGTATTTCCAGTCAATATTTGGAAAGTTAAAGTCCCCCATAACAACTACCCTGTTACTCTCGCTCCTGTCGAGAATCATCTTTGCTATCCTTTCCTCTACATCTCTGGAACTATTCGGAGGTCTATAGAAAACTCCCAACAGGGTGACCTCTCCTCTCCTGTTTCTAACCTCGGCCTATACTACCTCAGTAGACGAGTCCTCAAACGTACTTTCTGCCGCTGTAATACTCTCCTTGATTAACAATGCCACCCCCCCCCCCCCTCTTTTACCATCCTCTCTGTTCTTACTGAAACATCTAAATCCCGGAACCTGCAACATCCATTCCTGCCCCTGCTCTACCCATGTCTCCGAAATGGCCACAACATCGAGATCCCAGGTACCAACCCATGCTGCAAGCTCACCCACCTTATTCCGGATGCTCCTGGCGTTGAAGTAGACACACTTTAAACCAAGTTCTTGCTTGCCAGTGCCCTCTTGCGTCCTTGTAACCTTATCCCTGACCTCACTACTCTCAACATCCTGATAAACTTGAAAAGTAAATCAGATGGCAAGGTCCAAATTAACTCCAAAGTAAAGCAGAGCAAGATTATTTTCTCAAGATTCCCAACATAAAGTGCTTAAATAAAAGTCATATTCAACTCAAGCACAAAAATAGCCACTAACTGAAATTTTCTTACTGTTTTAAACAAAATTTGATACACCAATTTAAAGCACCTCAAAGTTGCAATGCAATGCTCGTAGTCAAGGAAGTATTTCTATTCACTGTGCCTGACAACAATATAACTAAATAAATTCTATCACAATTCAGCATACATTGCCAGTTTCTCCCTTCAACTATTGCTGGCCACCCTACAATTTATATTCCAAAAAACTATACAAACTTACATTGCTAAATTATCACTCACTGACACTTAACATTTCTTAACATTTCTATAAATCTTCATTAGTTCAGTTCAGATAGGTTAAAACAACCAGAGATTAACAAACACAGAACCATAAAACTGATGGGAACAGCCATTGATTAAACTATACATCTCTGCACAAGGGAGTGAGTGTCATTTCAATCAATCAAAAACTTCCAAATGGTCTGGTTCACAGCAAGCACGATACCTCAGCATGTTCAGCATGGAAAGATATTCAGAACAATAAAAACTCAAATGGCACTGTGACATAAAATTAACCAATTAAAATGTTCATGAAAGTAATCAGTTTGCAATTGAAGGGAGAAGGATTACAGTGCTAGAATACTGTCAGATATCAAATCTACTTTTGTTAACCTCCATAATGCTAAGAAACCTAAAAAATCTGTGGAAAAGTGACCCCAGTAATTATGTCTGGATCCCACTTTAAGACCCTCTACCCCAGTGGCCTTTCCTGAGTCAGGGGAAGGTTCCCGATTTCACATTCTAAAGGCATGTGCCCTCACCTCGTGGGTGCATCTTGGGTACCTGCCAGCAGTATATTTGGCACCAAGTTCCTTACAGAAATCTTTAAAATAAATTCTAGAGACTTTATTAACTGCTCGGTATGGGATGCCATCATTATCTGGAGTACTGAAAGTATAATTGCTTGCACTAAGCTCAGCATGCCTTGATATGCCTAAAGCTGTGTGAATGCCACACAATGGCCACACAACACTCTCTATTCGGATTACTACCACGTAATACATCATGGTGTGAAATCAGTTACTGTTCTTTGCACATCCTCCGTGACATACCTACGTATCAACTAGCACACAGGCAATCAAATACCTTGTATTCTTCTTTCATCACCTGTTCAATAACCTCAGATTTCATTGGAGGTTTGGAGTACTGGCCTGACAGAAGTGCATGTCCCAGCTTGGCCCTGTACAAAATCAGAGTGTTCAATTCAATTATCTACAAGAAGCACATGTTTTCATATCTTGCTGTGTTCTTTACAGTGCTGTTTTCAAATGCTGGTTCCAATGCAAAATGGTCATACCCAATTTTTATTCTATGTCAATGCATTGTTACAATATTCTGAGGCAACCACTAATGCAGTGCATCAACAGGCTGCATCAACCATTAGTAGAGGAAAAAGGTAATTTTTCAGATTCACAAAGACCTAAACAAGTTTTGTGGAGATGCTAAACAGAAGTGAGAGTGGAAGAAAAAAAGTCGAACAAATCTTGGTGTGGTTTTGGTGAAAGTATGAAGTAGGTCAGGTGGTCAGGTGTCGGCCTCTGCTATCTCTCTATAAGGAAATAAATAGTACATGGCACATTAGGATGACAAGAGACAGAAGCTGTGGAACGACATGGAAATATCAATGACACTCTGTGACTGGAGGAGAAAGCATTAAGTCATGCAAGCTGGTCTAGATCTGCTCTGAGATGTGCTCCATCCAGTGGTCTAATTGTGACTAGACAAAATGAAACAAACAAATGGGTAAATTTCAGTGTTAGGCTTGCGACCAAAACGTATGATCTTGTCATTAGGAAACAATCACATCACTTTGACCACTACCAGCTTTACATAAAGCTGTATTCCCAACAATTATTTTTAGGATTTATTGCTGGTGTTTTCATCAAAAGTAAAAGAAAAATAAAGTTTTGTACACTGAACTTTTTAAAGTGCATTTTATGGTAAATGTCAATTGACCACAGCTGCACTGACTATCTGTAATAAAAGATTATCTTGATCCCTATTATATCATGAGAGAGCTGACAAAGACAAATGGGGATATTTTCCTAAATCATTATCAAAACAATTATGCCCATGATGAAAAACAGTCAGAATTTACCTTCAACAATCATTATTTATTCAGCATTCTTACTGTACAACATTTTCAAAACTAAACTTTGTATAAAACACCCATGGTGAGTTGGCACTTCAATAAATGCAAGCTTTTTATAATTCTCATTCATTTTTTTTTAATTGCATAAAATGATTTTCCCACTTCAGAAGCTGAATATTAAATTATTACTTTAGTGGTAAACCAGATGGCTAAAAGATAATTCCACAGGGTGTTCTTCTGTAACTTCTGCTGAGACACTAGCCCAACCACTCAGAATTCTGGAGTTTGAGAATTTCCTGCTTAGCTTGCAAGGGGCAGAGCCTTCATCTGCCCCTTACAAGGCATACGATGAATAGGGGGCAGAGGGAGTAGTGGGCATTCCCTATGCCTTGAGTTCCCACTCCTCAGGCTCAGCTTAAACTGGCATATCAGTGGAAGATGGTACATCAAATGAGATAAGGCACACCAGCATGCACAAGGGAGGAGGTAGGGCCCCCAGCAAAGTGACCTGAACCCCTGAAGAAAATAATTTGTTTTTGTAGATGGTGATAGGTCTGGGGCCTTGAACAATCCCACCCCATCAGGAATGTGCCCAAAGCAGTGCCCTCCTGTACTATGGTAATGAGGTGCCTTCCCACTGGCTGCACAAATTCTAGCACTGGAGGGCACTGACAGGTATGGTCCTAATGTAAATGTCAGGTTTACAAACTGAATTTTCATCAGCCATGACAGCCTTTGCACCCTCTTACCTGCCGTTCAATTCTCATACTGTGACTCAACCCTCTTAATAAGTCAATGAACTAATCTCTAGACCATCCTCTTTCACAACACCATAAAATCACCATTTTACCTCATGCATATCCAATATTATAAATTCACAGTTAATCATTCAGTAACATTTCTAGCCAAGAACACTATAAAAGTGTGATAACCTAATAGATGGGTAACTCAAATTGCTCTATCATCTCAAAGTAATTTTACTGCAGGATATAGCAAGAACAGTTATGTATTAGTAGTTACCATTGAAAAAGATTTTAAAATTTCTGAAGTTCACAGTGCAAACTGAACTGGCTATCAATCAGCAAAACCTTCGTAAAAGGTGGAAGTCTTATACACAATAATTTGAAAATATTTCTACTGACCTATGTGCTTATAAATTGCTCTGTGATTTTTTTTATGTGAGCAAAACGCGATCAATTACAAAGATGCAAAGCCTTGTTTTGAATAAGTTATTGATAGTTAACAAATGCATATGGACACAGCTAGACAATTAGTGTTGTTACAAAATCTAATACTTACATCTGTGTTTCAAAATCGTGTGTTGGATCTAGAGGGGAGTAATCAAATATTCTTTGGAGATTTCCTACGTATCTGTAAAGCAAGTGTATAGTATTTATGCCTTTTACATTATAATGGCTTGGATTGTGCATACATAATGAGAATAACAGAACTCACCATTATAACAGAGAAAGTCTGACAGCAATTTGGGCATCTGCACATGCACAGATAAACACGGAAATCTGCAAGTTGCTGTCGGAAATACACTACTCCTCCACAGGGTGTACTGTGACAGTCCTCGTCAATAAACTTGGCATTGAAATCACCGTAATGATGTGAACTTGGGTGCACTTACCGACCAGTTTCCCACTATAGAAACCAGAAAAAGTTAGGGCTGGTGTAATCAAGGTAGGTGACGTTTTAACAGCATGATAAGTGATTATTACTGCCAAACAACCTCTCTGAACCTGAGAATTTAATTTTACAGCCCCCTGCATGAGTGCGTTGGTGGCGGGGGGGCAGGGGGGGCATAAAATTGAGTGGAAGATGGGGGTGGGTGCTGCTCCCAAAGCCTTCCTGCATCCACTGCAATTTTACATGGGGTGGCGGCAGTGAGAAACGTCCTGCCAGCCCCAGGCCAATCATTTTCATTTCATTTCATTTAGAGATACAGCACTGAAACAGGCCCTTCGGCCCACCGAGTCTGTGCCGACCATCAACCACCCATTTATACTAATCCCATATTCCTACCACATCCCCACCTGTCCCTATATTCCCCTACCACCTACCTATACTAGGGGCAATTTATAATGGCCAATTTACCTATCAACCTGCAAGTCTTTGGCTGCGGGAGGAAACCGGAGCACCCGGCGAAAACCCACATGGTCACAGGGAGAACTTGCAAACTCCTCGCAGGCAGTACCCAGAATCGAACCCGGGTCCCTGGAGCTGTGAGGCTGCAGTGCTAACCACTGCGCCACTGTCCCACCCTTTCTCAATCTTTATTTCACTTTCTGTACATGATTTACATCTAATTTACACTTCCTGCTTTAGACTGTGTGTAGCGCAGTGAGGATTTTTCAATGTATTAGTTGAAGAGATTCACTGTTCCTTTACCTGTTAATCCACAGCACAGATGTCCTGTAGAGGGCACCACATTGTATCAGAAGCTGGATTATGGCAAATCTCCACTCAAAAGCCTGAGAAAACCCTATGGGCAGCTGTTAGCGAGGTGAATGGTGAGCACCGTTCCTTCACCGCTGACCAGAAAACCCAGGCCAATATGTTTGCTTTATTTCAAGTTCTTCTTTCAAAATATTTTGTACAATTCTACTTTTCAAATTGAATGATAAAAATTGCAGGGAATTGACCAGTTTTTTCTTTACAACTAGGAACAACTTCAAACACTTCCATTTCTAGGTAAAAGTATGGCAAATAGTGGTTAAATTTGGGTCAGTTCATGGTTCAGAGTTCAGAATACCCACCAAAGTTCAAGAGAGTTACCTTTTAGCATGATGTATTCAATTTGCATTGTATATATCCTTGTTCCCCTTAAATATGTTCAAATAGACATTAATAATGTAGACCAATTATGAAGGTTGCCTGTGCAATACTACATTACCAGACAGGGTGCATATAATCACACTCTGGTTAACATGGGCCCAAGGACTCACTTACTGGAATGGCAAACAGCAAGTGAAATATTTAGCTAAAGCCTAAATATATGCTGACATTATCATTGGACATTTGTACTGCCTACCATCTATAGGCTGTTGCCATTGAGGATCAAAATACGCAGCCTTATGTCCTCACCTATGCTAGTAAATGTAATAAACTAATGACCAATATGGATACAATCTTTTATATGTTTATGAACACATTACAGTTTTTACTTTAAAAGGCAACAAATTGTTTTTAAAAATATGATCATTGAGGATGGCTAGAAAATGCATAGAAAAATTTCATGACAAATAACCTTGTTAAAAGATTGCTCTAAAATTTTGTCTGTCTAGGACAGCATAGTGGTAGATAATGTTATAGAACTGATGCTAAGTGCCATGAACTAGGGGAAATGTAGATTTGATACCTATAAAAGACTAAAGCATCTCCTTGCAGAGGAAAACAAAGAAAAAAAAGGGTAATTCACACTTAGCCAGTAGCAAGCACCTTTTGGTTGTTTCTCTTGGAGCAGACTACATCTGTCCTATTTAAAGTAGAGGGATAATGGCCTGGTAGGTATACAACAACTTACACTTATATCATGCCTTTAATTAACAAGCTTCACAGAAGCATTAACAAAGTTGGACACCAAGCCACATAAGCAGATATTAAGACAGATGACCAAAAGCTTGGTCAAAGAGGTAGGTTTTAAGGAGCATCTTAAAGGACGAAAGAGAGGAAGAGGGTCGTAGAGTTTTTGGGAAGGAATTCTAGAGCTTAGACACAAAGCAATGGTGTAGCAATTAAAATAGAGGATGTGCAAGATGCCAGACATGAGTTCAAATCCCACCATGGCAACTGGGGAAATTTAAAGTCAATTAATTAATAAGTCTGGAATGAAATGTTAGTCTCATTAATAGTTATGAAACTACTGGATTATCATTAAAAACCCATCTGATTCACTAATGTCCTTCGGGAGAGGAAATCTGCCATTCTTAACTGGTCTGGCCTACATATGACTCAAGGCCCACAGCAATGTGGTTGACTCAAATAGCCCAGTAAGCCACTCAGTTTAAGGACAATTAGGGATGGGTAATAAATGAAAGCCTTGCCAGTGATGTTCACATCCCATGAATGAATTTTAAAAAGGCAAGAATTGGAGGAGTGCAGAGATCTTTTGGGGGGGGGGGGGGGGGGGGTGGGTTGTAAGTCTGGAGGAGGTTACAGAAATAGCAAAGGCGCAAGGCCATGAAGAGACTTGAAAACAAGGATAAGAATTTTTTAACTGAAACATTGCCAGAATAGGAGCCAGTGTAGGTCAGTGAGCACAAGGACTTGGTATGAGTGAGATACACGCAGCAAAATTTTGGATTAGTTCAAGTTTATGGAGAGTGGTAGACCGACCAGGAGAGTGTTGAATAGTTAACTCTAGAGGTAACGAAGACATGGATGCAGATTTCAGCAGAAGATAAGCTGAGGCAGGGAGTGTGTCTGGCGATGTTGTGGAGGTGGTCTTGTGATGGCACTGATGTGTAGTTGGAAGCTCATCTCAGGATCAAGTACAACTCCAAGGTTATCAACAGTCTGGTTCAGCCTCAGACAGGTGCCAGAGAGAATGAAGAAGACAGTGACTAGGGATCAGAGTTTGTGGTGGGGATTGAAGACAATGGCTTTGGTCTTTCCAATATTTAGTTAGATGAAATTTCTGCTTGTCAGACAAGCAGTGTGATAAATTAGAGACACTGGCAGTGTTGAGAGGGACTGTGGTGTGGTAGAGCTGGGTGTCATCAGCATACAGATAGAACATCGCACTGTTTTTGATTGATGTCACCAAGGGGCAGCATGTAGATGAGAAATAGGAGGGGCCAAGGATTGATCCTTGGCGGGACTCCAGAGGTAATGTTATGGGAATAGGAATAGAAGCCATTGCAGGTATTCTCTCGCTACAACTGGTTAGATAAGAATGGAAGCAGGTGAGTGCAGCCCCACCCAGTTGAACAACAGAGGAGAGGCATTGGAGGAGGATGGTGTGGTCAACCAGGTCAAAGGTTGCAGACAGGTCGAGGAGGTCTAGTTTACCATGGTTACAGTCACATAGGATATCATTTGTGACTTTGATAAGAGTTGCTCAGTACTGTGGCAGGACAGAAACCCGATTGGACGGACCCAAACATGGAGTTCTGGGAAAGATAAGTATGGATTTGGGAGGCAACATGTTCAAGGACTTTGGCAGAGAAAAGGAAAGTTGGAGATGGAGCAACAGGGAATATCTTACAATGAACAAATGACATAAAATGAAAGCTCAAAAATATGTCTATCTAAATAGAATGGTCTTACACAAGAACACAAACTATGTAAAACACACCTTCTCTGAAAGTCGGGGATGCTGAAGATTATCTGCATAACAGAGCTGAGGTAGCAGCTGTTTCCAAGATTCTTGATGCCAGTGTATCCAGAGCCATATATTGGTTTCAATTTCATACCGGATTCTTGGACCACCTCCCACTCACTGATTCGTGGCTTTATATTATCAACAGGATTAATATTTTCTGACTGTCAAACAGATGTAATAAACAATCATCTGATAATACACATTCACAAATCCTTATCCAATCCACTTACATTAATTGCATTAACCATTACACAGCTTATGTTTTACGGATGCATTTTTCTTAACGATGAATGATTAATACCTTGCTTGTCCTATGCAGCTATATTCTAAAGCAACTCTATCTGCTCCAAATTTCCCACTCTGCTGATGAAATCACTGTGCTTATATTGCTTGGTAGGTTCACCAACAAGAGTAAAAGAAAATTGTCAGTGGCTAACAAGAACAATATGCTTACCACCAGCCTTATGCCCTCTTTCTAATTTTACAATCAAAGCAGTTTTATTATCTAATAGATATAGTATATATGTAATAAAAGCAAACTGGAAATCTGAAATAAAAACAAGAAATGCTGGAAATACTCAGCAAGTCTGGCAGCATCTGTGGAGAGAGAAGCAGAGTTAACGTTTCAGGTCAGTGACACTTCATCAGAACTGAAGACGGGTCACTGACCTGAAACGTTAGCTCTGCTTCTCTCTCCACAGATGCTGCCAGACTTGCTGAGTATTTCCAGCATTTTAGATTAGATTTTTTTAGATTAGAGATACAGCACTGAAACAGGCCCTTCGGCCCAACGAGTCTGTGCCGACCATCAACCACCCATTTATACTAATCCTACACTAATCCCATATTCCTACCAAACATCCCCACCTTTCCCTATATTTCCCTACCACCTACCTATACTAGTGACAATTTATAATGGCCAATTTACCTATCAACCTGCAAGTCTTTTGGCTTGTGGGAGGAAACCGGAGCACCCGGAGAAAACCCACGCAGACACAGGGAGAACTTGCAAATTCCACACAGGCAGTACCCAGAATCGACATGTAGCTGAAGAGATTTTTTAAAAAACAGAAAATGCTGTAAATACACAGGTGTAGATGAGCACAATGAAAGGTCATCGACCTGAAATATTGGGCTGAATATTTGGCCCCCATCAGGACTGGGATGGGAGATGGATGGGGCCAAAAATTAACCCCGCCGGCCGGCATGCCAGTTCCCTGGCTCCATCCCACCTCCAGGCTATTTTTGCAGAGGTGGGATCAGGGCCAGCAGGGTGGACAGCTCATCAGACTCATTAAGATCCTTAAGTCCGATTAAAGGAGGCGGACTGGAATTCTCGTCAACCTCCACTTTCCTACATTGTCAAGGGCCAATTTAGGTGATTTCTGCAGCAACCTGGGGGTCCAGCACTTCAGGTAGGCAGAGCGGCCCTTCCTGCCTGCCTGGTTGCATGAGTAGGCACAGGCAGCCCTGTAGAAAGATTCTGACCCACCACCACCCTACAGTGGTGGCCTGGCTGCAGAATCTATGTTTTTTAGTTAACGATGCAAAAAGGTTGGAGAGAGGGCACATCAAAGATGAAGCACCCTCTGTGTTCCTTACCTGCCATCACAGCCTGCTGCACTTCCCAAGCTGGAATGTCTTTGTTTGGCCCTCCAGGTTTGAGAGCCCACCCACCACATTTAATTGGACGGAGAACCTGTCTCCATACCAATTACTGGGAAATCTGAAGTTAAAAAGAAAATGCTGGAAATATTCAGGAGATCAGGTATCATCTGTGGAGAGAGAAACAGGGCTGGATTTTCTCTCTGGGGGTGGGAAGTTGAAGTTGGGACTTTGTGGGTTCTGAACCTGCACCTGGAGGGGGAAAAACAGTCACCCATTGGGATTTTCACAGAGGTTCTTGTTTTTATTAATATATAATATATATGTAAAAAGTTTAAAATACTCCTGCGCCAACGTGCTGTGCTCCCGTGCAATATATCGGTGCATGTGTAAGTTTTTTTTGTAAAGTTCTTGTCAATGAACAGAAAATCTAGCCAGAGGTTCCCTTTAATGATCAGATACCAGTGCCAAGTAGGTCACTTTGACTGTAATCAGAATGAAAGATGAAGGGAAACAGCTGATTTGGTGACAGTCATGCCTTTTTGTTATCTCAACCTTTCCTTTTACTCCAACATAGGGTGGTGGGAATATGACTGTGTCATCTCCTAATCAATATTTAAACACTCACCAAAAAGTGACTTTAATTTAGTGCAATTTTCTTTGGCTGAATTTTCCACCCCCCCCCCCCCACCCCCACCCCCACCCCCTCCCCCAAAAGAGCAGGCATGGTTGTGGGGGGAGGGGGATGGTGGGGAGTGTAAAATGGAGTGGGAGGCTCGGGGGCCCTACCCGACCTGCTCCTGCCTCCAACCCCATTTTACGTGTGGCGGCAGAGGCGAGAAACGGTCCACCCGCCCCAGACCAATCAAAGCCCTTAAGTGGCCACTTACGGGCCTCTGCTCGCTGCCATGTGGATTTTACCCCCATTGGCAGGTGGGCGGTCCAGGTCTGAGAAAAGCCGCCTGATAAAAACAGGCAGCATTCAGGGGAGGGTGCCTCCTGATCAGACACCTCTGTCTGTCCGAGGGCCGCCCCCGATGCCCCAATCACCTCCAATGCCCAACATGCCCCCCCATCCGCCCAATTGACACCCCATACCTTGCCGGGGCCCCTTGCCAACTGTCCCCAAAACTGACCTCTTTTCCAGGGCTGTCCTTCCTTTTCATTTTGAAGCTGGATTGCAGTCCCTGCAGTGGCCACTGCTCCAGGTGGCACTACTGGGAACAGGAGCAGCCGGCCTGCTGATTGGCCTGCAGCTCCATTAAGCGAGACTTCCTACCTCAATGAGATGGAAGTCCCGCCTAAGACCATTAAAGGCCTGAGGACTGTAAAATCCGGTCTGGATCCCCAAACCCGGTGGAGGCAGGATCAGCACCAACTTTTCGGCCAGTGGACGGCTCCCGTCCAGCAAGCATAAAATTCCAGCCTTTGTTCAATATCTTTATTCCAGTAAATAAGACCTAATTTATCTGATTTTATTCCACTGTCTCAATTTCTATCAGCTGCTGTAAATAAGATAATGACCGGTCAGTTATTTTGACCCTGATCAGAAGCATCACTTTTTCTTCCTTGTGAAGACTGAGTGGTAAGATTTACTACGCACCATTTGCATTTTCAGCATGTCGATACCAAAGTGCATCAAGTGTTCGGCAATATTTGCATCTAGTACTGCTTCCTCTTCATCAAATGAGTATATATCTGCATTGTAAACAAAAGATAAATGATATAAGACTAGATTTTTTTTAAATTACACTTGTGCAGGCTATTAAAAGTAAAAGTGCACTAAAGGAAAATAGAACCTAAAAAAAAATTCTCCTATTGCTGCTCTGATGTTTATTGTCACTTGTCATCAACCTGATATTCACATCTGCATCTGTCCTGATGAAAGTTTGAAACATTTGTTACAAACTTTATTTCTGTTAGGCTCAGGCAGGTAGATCAAAATATAGACAAACATCTCCATGACCATCTGCAGTAATAATCCTAGACTTGACAACAGGACGTACAAATCAAGCAGAATGGACTGGACAAGACCAGGTGCTCCCACTGTGTGAAGATATGGAGCTAAACATTGACAAACTAGGTTACGGCACTCAGAGTAGTAATAGTTGTAAATTGCCCCTAGTGTAGGTAGGTGATAGGGAATATGGGATTACTGTAGGGTTAGTATAAATGGATGGTTGTTGGTCGGCACAGACTCGGTGGGCCGAAGGACCTGTTTCAGTGCTGTATCTCTAAATAAAAAATAAGAAAGTCGTGTCATGTGTGGAGACAGAGAGATAGGACAGAATGGGAGTAAGAAAGCATCATCGTCATTTGTATTAACCAAGGAACATAGGAACAGGAGTAGGCCATCGAATCTCTCAAGCTTGTTTCGTCATTCAGTGAGATCATGACTGATCTGTATCTTAACGGTTATATATTTGTTTTTATATGCTGCCACTGTATAGAATCTAGCCAGAGAGATTCTTACACTGTATTGTTTAAACATTAATCTTTATTGTACAGTAACTATATACACTCCACACTAGCCTGTGTGTCTCGTTCAAAAACCACACTGTAACTGCTCTCAAGGCTCTCCCTTACATTATCTTTACATTCTCTCAAGATTAACCCTTTGATACCCTTATACTACATTAACCTCATCCACTTAGCTTGGCTACATTCCTTTTATACTTCTGTCGATAAAGCAAAACTTTATCGATCTCAGACTTAAAATTATAAATTGAACTTGTTGCGGAGGAGAGTTCCACACTTCTACCATCCTGTGCATGAAGGCGTTTCCTAATCTCTCTCCTAAATGGCTTGGCTTTGATTTTAAGGTTATATCTTTTCATCCTAGACTCCCCCACCAACAGATAAAGTTTCTCTCCATCTCTCTGAAAAAGATCATGGGCTGGATTTTACCAGCTCCCGATGGAGTTCGTGGCAGTGGGGAGCGGGCGTGGGGGGAGGAGGCCTTGAAAATGCCTCTGGGAGAGGCCTGCCACAGACTTCGACGCCGGGAAGGCCCTGCCCAATATTACTGTAGGCAGCAAGGCCTCGTGGCAGCTCCCCCCCACGCCCCCGCCACTCGGCGACAGGACCATCATTAAAATATCTTCATTTATGAAAATCAAGGAATAATTACTTACCTCATTGCACTGGCTGCCCCGCTTCCATATTCTTTCAGTGGCCGGCACTCCTGTGTCGTCCGATCTCTCAACGGAGATCCGATGCGGGACACTGGTGGGGAGCGGGGAGGAGGTAATTTTTCAGGGTGGGGGGCTGGGGAAGCAGTGAAAACCATTGCAATTGGTGGAGGGGATGGTGGGAAGGGGGGAAAGGTGAAAATTAATAAAGTTCAGCAGGAGGAAGGTCAGGATTGAAAGGTCAGTTTTTTTGGGGGGGGGTAAGAGGGCAATTAATAAATTGTTTAGTCATGGGGGGGATGGGAGAGGGGCTTGATTCCTTCATTACATTATAACTTTTATTGTAAGCGCCTGCCCCCTGCACGTCATCAGGGGTTGGGGGGGGTGGGGAGGCAGTCGGTCCACACCAGCCATTTAAATGAACTGCCACGGTAATATCATGGAGGCTTTGTGGCGTACATCTCACAAGTACACCGCACTGTTTTTGAAGCTCGCTGCTGGAAAATTCAGCACCATTGATCTGAAACATTAACTCTGTTTCTCTCTCCCCAGATGCTGCACGACCTGCTGAGTATTTCCAGCATTTTCTGTTTTTTACTTTACAAATCCATGTTGGCTTTCTCTAATCAGCTCAAATTTCTCTAAGTGCTCAGTCACTCTGCTCTTAATTATAGATTTCAATAACTTTCACACAACGGATAATTTTAAACAATTTTATCCTGAAGCCTGTTATTTACATAAAATACAGAATTAAGAAAATACACAATGTAGCAATTTCACGATGAAAATCCTGAACGCTTATCACAACTTCATCAATTAATGTTTTCTCATTCAAAAAATAAACTGGCTATTACTCTGTTCTTAATTTTGTTTCTTGGAGCTTTTTTTCAGAAATTAAAATCCTTTGTACACTTTACATTATTCTGCATTCTTGGATGGTCAGTTTGTGCAATTTCAATTTTGCATCCATCAAAAAAGAATGAAAAACAAAACTTGCATTTTCGAGATATATAGTTCCGAGAACTCAAAAGACTACATTTTAAAATCAGTATCAGAAGATATGAGATTATCATTTAATAGATTAGGTCATCAAATTACATCTTATTTTTCAAAAGAATGAACTAACCTGCACCGTCTGGAGTAATGGTTCCTAATTTAACTGCCAAAGGGTAATGTGTCTCTCGGTAATGTTCCAGAGCATGTCCATTTCCACCACTGCCATCAAAGAACCATTTTCCACATAATATAAGGCCATCCGTCAGGTTTAGCCAAAGATTCTCTCTCAGGTCACACCACGCACACTTCCAGCCACTGTAAGAAATCATGGGAAAGGACAGGAGCTGACAAGACACTGCTATAAGTAACACTGAAGGTTCTTGCTTCAGAAATTATCTCAGTGATTACAAAAACGTCCTTGAAATATGTTCAACAATCTGACAGTGCTTATTTGTGCAACACATAAGCAATCAATCACTTTGGAACATCAAGGGCTAATATCATTTAACGAAAATATATCATATACAAAGTTGAATACCATAATGTTATTACTCATGAATGATAAAATTGTGACTAGTTATATTATTCTCTTTCACAATCAAAAAATATTAATAACTTAAAATACAGTAAGGCCCTACCTCAGTAACAGTTCAGCAGTGGTCATGAGCAACTGTCAAGTCTCAAGGAAAGGCTACTGAAGAAATAGCAGGCCGGTAGAACCACAGCTCATCAATGTTGTGCAAAGTTGTATTTAGACAATGATGGAATATTGCAACATTGTTTGGCAGACAATAGTTTGGAGCCAAAAGGCCGGGGACTCAAGCTGCACTTCATGGACTTGAGCGCAAAACCTAGGTTTGCTGCATTGTCAGAGATGCCATCATTTGGATCAGACATTAAGCCAAGGCCCCTTCTGCCCTCTCAGGTGGATGTAAAAGATCCCATGACATTTTTCAAAGAATGGAAGGAAAGTTCTCCTGGCCAATCTTTATTCCTCAACCAACATCATTATAAAATAGATTATGTGGTTTTACCTCACTGACATTTGTACGATCTTGCTGTGCTCAAATTGGTTATTACATTTCCCTATAAATTAACAGTGACTATACTTCATAAGCACTTAATTGACTGTGAAGCACTTTGGGGCGTTCTGTGGTCATAAAGGCACTATATAAATGCAAGTTCTTACGTCAGGCAATTCGGTGATAAAACAATGTGAGGAAACTCTACCGAAACAGTGGGCTGGATTTCATGGCGCCAGCAGGGCTCCCGATGCCAGGCCAAAAAGGCGGAGAGAGTCCCGTCTCAGTCTCTCCAAGTTCCCCTGGCACAATCTTGCGTTGTTCCAGCACTTAAGTGGCCAGCACCGGGATCTCCATCGCTTTAAAGACAGGGATCCCACCTCCAAGAGCTGCCGACCAATTACAGGGCCGGCAGCTCAGCAGTATCGGCAGCGCCATCTGGAGAAATGGCCACTGCCGGTACTGCAGAGGCCTTGGACCCAGGCCCAGTGCTGGAGAGCTGGACCTCAGGTAGGTGAGGCAGGGTCGCAGGGGCCAGTCCAGAAGGCCCTGGCGAGGGGAGGGGGTTGTGTAGTGCCAGGGTGTGGGGGGCAGGGGTCCAGGGAGTTGGGGTTTTTGCCGGTCGGGAACCTCCATGGGCCACAGATTGCCCATGGAGGAGGGACCCCCTGCCCCCCTCCAACCTAAGTCTTCAGGGACGACGCCTCTTATTACCGGGCAACTTCCCCGCGTGGCAGAGGCCTCCCCACCACTGGTTAAATCCCAGCAAGGGTGAGAAAGAGACCCTTAAGCGGCCATTAATAGGCCACTGAAAGGCCTCAATTGGCCTCTGGGTGGGAAGGCAGTCATCAGCCTATACTGCCCCCAACAAAATCACTTGGTGATGGGGAGGCAACGAGCCCTCTGCCCGCACCACCCCCCCCCCCCCCCCACCCCCCCACCCCACCACAATTCTAATGACCCTCTGCCTCCAACCCTGCCTCAGGGGGCCCATAAATTCCAGGCCAGCAGAGAAGGATAATCAATTTTAAATGGCATCTTATTTTATCATATCATTTCACTAAGAGGCCCTTATAAATAAATATGATTTTCTATCTCAATAATATTCAGAACAAAGGAAAATGAAGACTGGTTGAGTCACAGCTATGCATGTGGTGTAGGGAAGGTTTGCTGACCTGGGTGGGATTCGGACTCCATTGTCCAGTTGTTGAAGATTGTTCTCATGTTTTGAATCCTTAAGTTCTTCTTCCCATGAATCAGAATCCTGTTTTCTGTACGGAGATCTTGCAGCAAGAACAGCATCACATGCTATTGTCACCTGGTGGGGTGGAATGAGAAAGAGGAACATACTTTAAAGTGGTGTGAAATACAAAATTAAAATAATGACTCAATGAAGCTGTACTCAAAATAAAATCAGCAGCCTTTCATGAGAAACTTAAATCAAAAGTGTTTTGGAACTCTACCAGAAACTGCTCTCTAAGATAATATATCAAGATAACTTTACAAAAGAGTTTCTTTTTAACAATGCACCTCCATACAAAAACACCATTTTAACAATGCTGAACTGTCATATCCACTGAGACCATCTGCACAGTAGTGTTCAGCACCCATTTGATATTCAGTCAATTGCTGGTTAATTTTAAATACGACAGTTTTCAAAGATACCAAAACTAGTTAAAATAATACCATACATACAGGATGGTCCCAGATCTGTGCTGCGTTTGTAGAACTGAATAGTTAGTGTAGTATAATGTAATATAGAGTTGTTACTGGGCAGAATATGTAAATAGTCTGTGAATGTCGTCACAGGGAATGATGGGACAGAATTTGTACAGAAGCTCGTGTTAAGGTAAGTGGAAGCCATTGTTGCCAGATGTATGTAAATAAACTCCTGCTCCTGTAAAGGTCGTTCTCTTAGATATTCTGTTCTAAACCTTAATAGTATCGGAATATTACATGGTGGCAATGGTAAACTGATGGAAGAAAATGGAAAAATCACTGCCCTTACCAGAGAACTTTGAAAAAGTAGCTGGACAGAACCAAGCAGAAGCGTGGGTTTGCTAGATACTGTACTGCATCAGGTCTTGCACAGAAGCCAGACAAGGAGATCAGTATATTATTACATGTAATGCGGGAGTATGCAGATGACATCCTCATTACATAAGGCACAAAGAGAAAGCTGCATATGAAGAAGTCATTAAGGCACTTGAGACATTTTAACGTCAGGAAAAACATAATGGTTGAGCGCGCCAAATTCAATAAGCATTCTCAGCAGAGAGGGGAGAGTATTGATTCATTTATCAACGACTTATATAAACTTGTTGAAGACTGCGAATAAGACAGCTTACAGGAAGAGCTGATTAGAGACAAGATTGTGGTCGGAGTAGCACACAATACTCTCTCAGATCCTCTGCAGTCGAGGGATGATCTTGCATTAACCAAGGTGATTTAGTTAAGCAGGCAAGCAGAGGTTACAAAATGTAACCGTATTGTCATTCGAGGGGACCCGGAGAGGCCGATCTTGAAAGTAGCAGACTCCATTGAATACTTAAAGAAAGCAAAAGCGAAAAATGGCAGTTAAAGACAGGAAAGGCAGGAAAAGCATCTAGAGGCAGCAGCATCTAATTGCAGTAGGTGTGACCAAGTGAGGCACAGGCATGAAAACTGCCCAGTCAGAGAAGCGGAGTGTTTCGTACGTAGAAAGAGGGGACACTTCTATTTGGTATGCCACAGCAAGAAATCAGGGCTGCAAAATATAAAAGGGAAATCCAAAGAAAATAGAAAAGTTAACGAAGTACAAGATGTATAATGTGTTGAATTACCATTTCTAGGATAAATCCAAGGAGCAAGTGAAGTTTCCTGGACAGCAAAGATTCTTGTAGGAGGCAATCAGACAAGATTCAAACTGGACACTGGAGCATCAGTGTCAGTAATGTCAGATACAGAACTGTGGCTGAAGATAAGCCTTAAACTTTACAAGTAAAAAACTATATCGGCCTGGAGGCATCAGATTGAAGGTAATAGGAGAGTTGAAAATGATTCTGAGTTACTGGGGAAAAGGAATTCCTGAGACATTATATATTATCATTGAATCAGAGTTATTTACTCCTAAGCACAAAGGCTTGCCTAGACCTACAGCTAATATGTAGAGTAGAAGAGCATAAAGGTACAGAGGAACAGCCAAGAAATTTTAGGGCTGAATTCCCTAAATTATTCAAAGGATTGAGAAAACCAAAATAGCATTCCACATCACTTTAAGAATGCAGAACCATTGGGCTGGATTTTACCAAGCCCATGATGTCAGGCTCTGTGATGGGGGAGACCAGAAGATGGTTGAGGCAGAGGCCTGCCATGGAACTCAACACTGGGACAGCCCAGCCCAATCCTCCCGGAGGCGGTGAGGCTCCGTGGCATCCCTCCTGCCACTGGGCAACGGGACCTGCATCTGCATATTTAAATCAATGAAATGAATACATTTAAATTAACTTACCCACAATCTTCCAGGCCCACCACGATCCTCCGCGCAGTGGCCAGCACTCCTGCGCCTACAATCCCCCATCTGGGGAAAACCGGTGTGACACTGGTGGGGAGAGGGAAGGAGTTAAGATTTCTAGCGTAGGGGTTGTTGGGGAGGGAATGGGTCAAATAAATGTAACAAGTTTAGGGAATGATGGGAAGGGGTGAACTTTAAACATTGTGCAGTCTGGGAGAGGGGGTCAGATTTAAAGGTAAGTGTTTTGGGGGATGGGGAGTGGGGGGAGGGCAAATAGTTAATGTAGTTGCTACTGGGGATGGTGGGAAAGGGGTGTTCAAATTTTATTTGATAAATTTTGGAAGCGGGTGCATCTTTAAAAATGTAAATATGCCGGCAGGGCTGGCTGCCCTTTCAAAATGGCGCCAGCGCCTGCGCACAAGCAGCTAATGCCTTTGCTGGCTTTGACCAGCCCGCCCCCTCCATGTGTTTTGGGGGGCGGGGGGGTGGAGAACGCTCTGGCTATTTAAATGAGCTGCCGCGTAGACAATCGCGGCAGCTCTTTGGCGTGCAGCCCACACTTTGTGCTTGCGGCTGGGAATGATGGCGGACTCTTAAAATCCAGCCTATTGTGTTTATATACGCCGAGAAAAGTTCCGCATCCACCCCTAGAGAAATTTAACAAAGAAATGGAGTGAATGAACAAACAGGGAGTCATTTCACCTGTTATAAAACCTACAGGATGGTGCTCAGGTATGGTTCCAGTGAAGAAACCTAATGCATCCGTTCGAATTTGTGTAGACATCACACAACTGAATAAGGCAGTGGACAGGGAAATACAAATACATCCAAAGTCATCAGTAGATGACAGTTTGGCACAGCTGGAGAAAAGCACAATTTTCACTAAATTAGATGCTAACAGTAGATTTTGGCAATTACCTTTGGATGCAAAATCTAAATTATTGACGGTTTTCATAACATAATTTTGGAGCTTGAGCAGCAGCTGGCAGCACTGCGGTGCATTCATGAGGATGAGAGCTATACGGATAGCATGTTTGTTGATGTAGTCACCCCACAGCTTAAGAGTAGGCAGGGAGAGAGGGAATGGGTGCCACCAGGCAGTCAAAAAGAATCAGGCAGGTAGTGCAGGAGACCCCTGAGTGCATCTCACACTCCAACAGGTATTCAGTTCTGAATACGGAGGAAAGTGATGCTTCACCTGGGGAGTGCAGCCAGCACCAAGTCCATGGCACCATGGGTGGCTCAGCTGCACAGGGGGGTACAGGGAAGACTTGAAGAGCCATAGTGATAGATGATTCAATAGTCAGGGGAACATCAGGCGTTTCTGTGGCCGCAGACGTGAATCTAGGATGGTGTGTTGCCTCCCTGGTGCCAGGGTTAAGGATGTCATTGAACAGCTGCAGAGCATCCTGAAGGGGGAGGGTGAACAGTCAGCAGTTGTGGTCCACATCGGAACCAATGATATAGGTAGAAAGAGGGATGTGGTCCTGCAGTCAGAATTTAGGGAGCTAGGGAAGAAATTAGCAAGCAGTAATCTCAAAAGTAGTAATCTCCGGATTACTCCCAATGCCACACACAAGGTAAGTATAGAAATAGAAGAGTAAGACAGATGAATGCGTTGCGGAAAAGATGGTGCAGGAGGGAGGGCTTCAGATTCCTGGGACATTGGAACTGGCTCTGGGGGAGAAGGAACCTGTGCAGGCCGGATGGGTTGCACCTGAACAGAGCTGGGTCTGAGTTCCTTGCGGGATGTTTTGCTAGTGCTGTTGGGGAAGGTTTAAACTAGTTTGGCAGGGGGATGGGGACCTGAGGGTGGACTCAGCTGGGACTTAGCGAAAGTGGACTGGAAGCAGCTACTTGAAGGTAAATCAGTGTCAGAACAGCGGGAGGCATTCAAAGGGGAGATACAAGGGGCTCAGAGTAAACATGTTCCCACTAAGAAAAAGGGTGAGACGGCCAAATCTAAAGCCCCATGGATGTCAAGGAGCCTACAGGGTAAGATAGGGCAGAAAAGGAAAGCTTATGTCTGACACAAGAACTCAATACTACAGAAAGCAGAGAGTAGTATAGAAAGTGGAGGGGTGAAATCAAAAAGGAAATTAGGAAAACAGAGAGAGGGCATTAAAGAATATTGGCAAGCAAAATCAAGGTGAACCCAAAGATGTGTTACCAATACATTAAGAGTAAGAGGATAACTAAGGAGAGAGTAGGGCCCATAAAAGACCAAAAAGGTAACCTATGTGTAGGGGCGGTATGGTTCTTAATGAATACTTTGCGTCTGTCTTCACAAAAGAGGGGGACGATGCAGATATTGTAGTTGAGGAAGAGTGTGAAGTATTGGATATGATAAACAGAGAGAGGGAGGAAGTATTAATGGGATTAGCATCCTTGAAAGTTGATATAAATCACCAGAGCCAGATGAAATGTACTCTAGGCTGTTAAAAGAAGCAAGAGAGGAAATAGCAGAGGGTCTGGCCATCATTTTCCAGCCCTCACTATATACAGGTGTGGTGCCGGAGGATTGGAGAACTGCAAACGTTGTATCTCTCTTTAAAAAGGGAGTGAAGGATAGACCCAATAATTACAGGCCAGTCAGTCTTACCTCAGTAGTGGGAAAATTATTGGAATCTGTTCTGAGAGACAGGATAAACTGTCACTTAGAAATGCACAGGTTAATCAAGGATAGTCAGCATGGATTTGTTAAGGGAAGATCTTGTTCGACTAACTTGATCAAATTTTTTGAAGAGGTAACAAGGAAGATAGATGAGGGTAGTGAAGTTGATGTGGTCTACATGGATTTTAACAAGGCTTTTGACAAGGTCCCACATGGCAGACTGGTTAAAAAATAAAATCCCATGGGATCCAGGGAAATGCAGCAAGGTGGATACAAAATTGGCTCAGTGGCAGGAAACAAAGGGTAATTGTTGACAGGTGTTTTAGTGACTGGATGGCTGTTTCCAGTGGTGTTCTGCAGGGCTCAGTACTGGGTCCCCTGCTTTTTGTGGTATATATTAATGATTTGGACATAAATGTAGGGGGCATGATCAAGAAGTTTGCAAACGACACAATGATTGGCCATGTGGTAGATAGCGAGGAAGATAGTTGTAAGCTGCAGGAAGATATTGATGGTCTAGTCAGATGGGCAGAAAAATGGCAAATGGAATTCAACTTGGAGAAGTGTGAGGTGATGCATTTGGGGAGGTCAAACAAGGCAAAGGAATACACGATTAATGGGAAAATACTGAGAAGTGTAGAGGAAGTGAGGGACCTTGGGACCACAGATCCCTGAAGGTAGCAGGACAGGTCAATAAGGTGGTTAAGAAGGCATATGGAATCCTTTCCTTTATTAGCCGAGGTACAGAATACAAGAGCAGGGAGGTTATGCTGGAACTGTATAACTCAATGGTTAGGCCACAACTTGAGTACTGTGTGCAGTTCTGGTCACCTCATTACAGAAAGGATGTAATTGCACTAGAGAGGGTACAGAGGAGATTTACGAGGATGTTGGCACGACTGGAAAAATGCAGCTATGAGGAAAGATTGGATAAGCTGGGATTGTTCTCCTTGGAACAAGAGAAGGCTGAGGGGAGATCTGGTTGAAATGTACAAAATTTTGAGGGGCCTGGATAGAGTGGAGGTGAAGGGCCTATTCACCTTAGCAGAGAGGTCAGTGACTAGGCAGCATAGATTTAAAGTGATTGGTAGAAAAACTAGAGGGGAGATGAGGAAAAGCTTTTTCACCCAGAGGGTGGTGGGGGTCTGGAACTCACTGTCCGAAAGGGTAGTTGAGGCAGAAACTCTCAACTCATTCAAAAGGAGTCTGGATATGCACCTCAAGTGCCATAAGCTGCAGGTCTACGGACCAATTGCTGAAAGGTGGGATTAGAATAGGTGGATCGTTTTTTGGCCGGCACAGACACGATAAGCCAATTGGCCTCTTTCTGTGCCTGAAACTTTCTATGATTCTATGATTTGGAAGATTCTTTTTCAACAGATTGCCATTCAGAATTATGTCAGCACCTGAGATCTTTCAAAGAACGATGTCAAGAATCCTGGAAGGATTGGATGGGATCATGTGCCATGTGGACGACGTGTTGATCCAGGGTGCCAATCAGCAAGAACACAATGCAAGAGTGCGAGCAGTGTTGCACAGATTGGAGGAAGCAGGTCTCACATTAAATGAGAAATATGTCTTCTCTCAACAAATGGTGAGCTTTCTAGGACATATTATTGATGGGTCAGGCATCAGAGCAGTTCTTCAAAAGTCATTAAAGGCTTTCCAGAGCCTAAAAACATGTTACAGTTGCGAACGTTTATGGGCACAGTCAATCAGGTGGAAAGTTTCTTCCGAATCTAGCCATGATAAATGAACCATTACAATAGTTGTTAAAAAATGACAAGGTCTGACATTGGAGCGAAGTCCAACAAGAATCTTTTGAGAAAATCAAGAAGATGCTAGTTTCTTCAGAAATATTGGCACATTATGACCCAAAATTATTAACCATCATAGCAGCAGATCCATCAGCAACAGGACTAGGAGCAGTCTTATTTCAGGTGCAGAGAAATGGGAGACACTGACATGTACATTTTGCATCTCGTTCATTAACAGAAACAGAGCAAAGACACGCAGTCATAGAAAAGGAAGTGTTGGCAGCTACTTGGGCATGCGAGAAATATTCTGACTATGTACTAGGTCGTCAATTTAAGATTAAAAGTTCACAAACCATGAGTTACTCTATTAAATACAAAAGAACAAGCAAAGTTACCTCCAAGAGTACAGAGCTTAGATTAAGATTGAGACTCAACGCTAAAACTGAAAACATTCCAGGGCAACAGCAAATCACAGCAGATGCGTTATCACATATTTCATCAACAGGACCTGAAGGCAGCAACATTTTATTTCTTGATGAAGTAGAAGTGTTTGCTCTCCCTCTGACAATGACAGTGACTTTACCTGCGACAGCTCAGAAATTGAGTGAAATCGGAATGCTCAAAAGGATGATGAAGTAGGTGCAGCAATCCGAGAATATGTTTGCATGGTTGGACAGCGTACATGAAAAAATCTAGTGTTAAGGCAATATTATGAACAAAGGGGTCATCTGAGTATTGTCGATAATTTATTGATCTATGATGAGAGATTAGTTATCCCTAGGATACTAAGATTAGAGATCTTGGAAAGATTACACCAAGGACATTTGGGAATAACAAAGTGCAGAGCCAGGGCATGACAGTCAGTATGGTGGCCTGGTATATCTAAAGAAATTGAAGAGATGATATCGAGGTGCATTACGGGTGCCAGCAATTGTCAAGGGATGAAAGAATCACTCATGTCATCATCTTTTCCATCTAGAGCATGGGAGCATCAAGGTATGGATCTTTTCGAGCATAAGAAATTCTTAATCATTGGTTTTTTTCATCTGTTCAGGGGATGTGGGTGTCTCTCTGGCTAGGCCAGCATTTATTGCCCATCGCTAATTGCCCTGGAGAAGGTGGTGGTGAGCTGCCTTCTTGAACTGCTACAGTCCTTGGGATGTAGGTACACCAACAATGCTGTTAGGGAGTTCCAGGATTTTGACCATGTGACAGTAAACCAATGACAATAAAGTTGCAAGTCAGGATGGTTTGTGGCTTGGAGGGGAACTTGCAGGTGGTGGTGTTCCCATGCATCTGCTGTTCTTGTCCTTTTAGGTGGTAGAGGTCACGGGTTTGGAAGGTGCTGTTGAAGGAGCCTTGCTGAGTTGCTGCAGTGCATCTTGCAGACGATACACACTGCTGCCACTGTGCGTCGGTGGTGGAGGGAGTGAATGTTGAAGGTGGTGGATGGGGTGCCAATCAAGTGGGCTGCTTTGTCTTGGATGGTGTTGAGCTTTGTGAGTGTTGTTGGAGCTGCACCCATCCAAGCAAGTGGAGAGTATTCCATCACATTCCTGATTTGTGCCTTGTAGATGGTGGACAGGCTTTGGGGAGACAAGAAGCGAGTTACCCACTGCAGAATTCCCAGCCTCTGACCTGCTCTTGTAGCCACAGTATTTACGTGGCTGGTCCAGTTCTGTTTCTGGACCTCCAGGATGTTTATAGTGGGGGATTCAGTGATCCTAATGCCATTGAATATCAAGGGGAGATGGTTAGATTCTCTCTTGTTTGAGATAGTCATTGCCTGCCACTTGTGTGGCACGAATGTTACTTGCCACTTATCAGCCCAAGCCTGGATGTTGTCCAGGTCTTGCTGCATTTCTACACAGACTGCTTCAGTATATGAGGAGTCGTGAATGGTACTGAACATTGTGCAATCATCAGCGAACATCCCCACTTCTGACCTTATGATGGAGGGAAGGTCATTGATGAAGCAGCTGAAGGTGGTTGGGCCTAGGACACTACCCTGAGGAACTCCTGCAGTGATGTCCTGAGACTGAGATGATTGACCTCCAACAACCACAGCCATGTTCCTTTGTGCAATGTATGACTCTAACCAACAGAGAGTTTTCCCCGTTCCCATTGACTCCAGTTTTGCTAGGGCTCCTTGATGCCATACTTTGTCAAATGCAGCCTTGATGTCTATTCAATTACTCTTCAAGGTGGATTGAAGTAAAGCAACTACAAGGTCAGAGTTCAGAAGCTGTAATCACAACCTTGAGAGAAATCTTTGTGACGCACAAATTTCAGATATTGTGACATCTGACAATGGGGCACAATTTGTGAATGAATGCTTCAGAGAGTTCAATATGGCTTTATTCACATCATTAGCTCACCAAGGAATCCGCAGGCAAAGCAGAGAGGTGAAAGCGTTATTAAAAAAGAATGAAGATCTTCAATGAGCACTTCTAAATTATCAATTGACACCACTTCAGAATGGTTTAGATACATGTGAATTGTTGATGGGAAGAAGGCTGAAGACCCAACTTCCAATACTCCCAAGAACACTCAATCCACAAATAAGTGCAGAAGACTTGGAAAACGTAAGGGAGAGAGAGGATTGAGAAAGAGCTAATCAATCAGAGAATTATGATGGATGTCGCAGAACCAGAAACTTGAAAGACATACAATCTGGAGAATCAGTTTGGGTTCGAGACCAGAGAAGGTATGGAGAAGTGATGGAACAGTCACCATATCCATGATCATACATTGTCCAAACTGACCAAGGGATGATCAGAAGAAACACAAGGTCATTCGTGGTGATACCAAAGGAGCAGCAAATACAAGAGAACCAATCATCTCAAGAAGTTGAACCAATGATGCTGCAATCAGCCATCAACTCAGAGGACAACCCGAGTGAAGAACGTGAATCATCAAATAGTTCTACTGAAATACAAAAGACTCAGAAGGAGGAACAAGAAGACTCAAAACCTCAAACCCCTTCAAAAGAAAGACAAATGCTTTATTGCAGACATGTAAAAACATCACAGCTGCTAACAATCTGAGAAGTCAGAGACTTGTGGTGGGTGTGGGGGGGTGGGGGGAAGAGACATAGTATAATGTAATATAGGACTGTTAGAAAGGGCATGTGTGGACAGGATTGGGTTCAGCTTTTATGCTTTATAATGTCAAATGGCCTGCTGATACTCAGTTCCTACAATAAAGTATTTGAGGAACTTGTACCCCAGAATGAGCCACAACCTTCAGGAAATGTTGGGAGGAAAAGGAAGAAAAAAAGCTGTTTTGATTCCGAACAAGGCTTTATTTCATTTAGTGCTTAAGTTTTACAGCATTGCTTTAATGTTTCCTTTTTTTGTGAGGGAGAGGATGGTATAAATAGCAGCAAGTATCCGAAGAATATAAGACCCCATGAACTATGAGAAAAGTAACAGCGTAGGAGATGTGCTATGCCAGCACAATCATCCATCCTCATGCTAGGATTACAAAATCAGAGATCAGACGGTCTCTGGGACTCAGCATAATATGTGCCTCTGAAGGGAACAGTGTATTATTTTAGTGCAGTCCACTCCAAACAGCCTTTGGCTCACACTTAGAAAATAATACAATTATTACTTTGTTCTGTAGTCAGGTGATAGACAGGGCTAAGCAATCCCACAAACGACGGATCAGATCCTAGCTCTGCAGTCCTGCTACATCCAGTCGTGAATGATGGTGGACAATTAAACAATTAACTGGAGGAGGTGCTCCACAAATATCCCCATCCTCAATGATGGGGGAATCCAGCTCATCAGTGCAAAAGATAAGGCTGAAGCATTTGCAACAAACTTCAGCCAGAAGTGCCGAGTCGTTGATCCATCTCGGCCTCCTCCTGACGTCCCCAGCATCACAGATGCCAGACTTCAGCCAATTCGATTCACTCCGCGTGATATCATGAAATGACTGAAGGCACTAGATACTGCAAAGGATATGGGCCCTGACAACATTCCGGCAATAGTACTGAAGACCTGTGCTCCACAACTTGCTGCACCCCTAGCCAAGCTGTTCCAGTACAGCTACAACACTGGCATCTACCCGGCAATGTGGAAAATTGCCCAGGTATGTCCTGTACACAAAAAGCAGGCCAATTACCGTTGCATCAGTCAACTCTCGATCATTAGTAAAGTGATGGAAGGGGTTGTCGACAGTGCGATCAAGCTTAGCAATAACCTGCTCAGTGACGCTCAGTTTGGGTTCCGCCAGACAATCCAGCTCCTGACCTTATTACAGCCTTGGTTCAAACAGGGACAAAAAGAGCTGATCTTAAGAAGTGAGGTGAGAGTGACTGCCCTTGACATCAAGGCGGCATTTGACAGAGTATGGCATCAAGGAGCCCCAGCAAAACTGGAATCAATGGGAATCGGGGGAAAATGCTCTGCTGGTCAGAGTCGTATATAGCACAAAGGAAGACGGCTGTGGTTGTTGGAGGTCAATCATCTCAGCCCGATGACATCACTGCAGGAGTTCCTTAGGGAAGTGTCCTCGGCCCCACCATCTTCAGCTGTTTCATCAACGACCTTCCGTCCATCATAAGTCAGAAGTGGGGATGTTCGCTGATGATTGCACAATGTTCAGCACCATTCACGACTCCTCATATACTGAAGCAGTCCACGTAGAAATGTACAAGACCCTCACAATATCCAGGCTTGGGCTGAAAAGTGGCAAGTAACATTCGTGCCACACAAGTGCCGGGCAATGACCCTCTCCAACAAGAGAGAATCTAACCATCTCCCTTTGACATTCAATGGCATTATCATTGCTGAATTCCCCCACTATCAACGTCTTGGGGGTTACCATTAACCAGAAATTGAACTGGAGTATTCATATAAATACCGTGGCTACAAGAGCAGGTCAGAGGCTAGGAATCCTGTGTAACTCACCGCCTGACTCCCTAAAGCCTATCCACCATCTACAAGGCACAAGTCAGGAGTGTGATGGAGTACTCTCCACTTGCCTGGACGGGTGCAGCTCCAACAACACTCAAGAAGCTCGACACCACCCAGAACAAAGCAATTGCTTGATTGGCACCCCATCCACAAACATTCACTCCCTCCACCACCACCACACAGTGGCAGCAGTGTGTACCATCTACAAGGTGCACTGCAGCAATGCACCAATCCTCCTTAGACAGTACCTTCCAAACCTACAACCTCTACCACCTAGAAGGACAAGGGCAGCAGATGCGTGGGAATACCACCCCCTGCAAGTTCCCCTCCATGCCACAAACCATCCTGACTTGGAACTATATCGCTATTCCTTCACTGTCGCTGGATTAAAATCCTGGAACTCCCTTCCTAACAGCACTGTGGGTGTACCTAACCCACATGGACTGCAGTGGTTCAAGAAGGCAGCTCACCACCATCTTCTCAGGGCAATTAGCGATGGGCAATAAATGCTGGCCTATCCAGCAATGCCCACATCCCTTGAACGAATAAAAAAAAGTTATTTTGCAAATGCCAAACTGGTAATGGGCCAGAAATGATGACAATGGTGGGTTAGGTGGTGAATGACATTAATTGGATTTTTATGCTCCCAATTTACATCACATGTAGGTCCCAAAGTGCTGGAACATCAATCCGATAACTACACAGTGATATTGTTATGAAAGTGCTTCTATTTTTTTTTTGAAGACTTGTGATTAAAGATTGTAGAAATGGATTCCTTTGAAGTGATTCTATAGATGCTGGACTTTTTTTTTAAGGGTTACTGGAAGGACTTTCTTTAAAAACACTTACTGGAAGTCATATGTCTTCAGCTAAGTAAGCAGCAGAGGCCTTCTGACTATGGGTGTTTTTTTTTTACAGAGAAGTGACATTCAAGATTTATGCTGGTCAAGAATTAGTTTAATTGTTGAATGCGGTTTTCACTATACCCATACCTTTGGATCGGGTGCACCTGGAGTGTGACCTAATGTCTGGAACAGTAACTGTAGGAGATGTCCATAGTTTGCCTGTAGACGGAATTGACCTACTCCTAGGGAATGATTTGGCCGGAGTGAAGATAGTAGCTTCTCCAGTAGTCACGGAAAGACCAAGTGAAGTCAAAGAAACAGAACAGTTACAGGAAAAGGTTCCAGTAATTTTTCCTTCCTGTGTAGTAACCCGAGCAATGGCTAAACAAGTTCCATTGTCAGAGGTCAAATTGGCAAAACAGACAGATAGCTGAATATCTGAAATTTTCTTTGGGGATTTGGATCAAGGCTCAGCAAGATCAATCACAATTAAGTAAAGTGGCACAATCAGCTCTAACTGAAGCTGAAGCAAAGGGAGTTCCAGAAGGCTACTATATTAAAAATGGGATTCTGATGAGGAAGTGAAGACCTCCACACAGATCTGAGGACGAAGAATGAACGGTAGTCACCAGATAGTGGTACCGCCCAAGTATTGCTGGAAAATAGTAAGGATAGCCCATGAAATTCCAATTGCGGGACATGTAGGGATCCGGAAGACCCAATCAGGTATAAGTCGACATTTTTACTGGCCAGGTTGTTACAAGGACTTGGTGCAGTTTTGTAAAATGTGGCATACGTGCCAGATTGTGGGAAACTGCTACCTGCCATAAAACCGGCACCTCTAATTCCCATACCAGTTTTTGGGGAACCATTTAATTGGTAGACTGTGTAGGATCTTTACCAAAAACAAAAGCGGAACACCAACATATACTCACTATTATGGATATGGCTACTCAGTTCCCAGAGGCCATTCCCTTACGAACAATTTTTGCTCAGGTAGTGGTAGAAAAGTTAACCCAGTTTTTCACTCGTATGGATTACCAATTGAGATTCAGTCGGATCAAGATTCCAATTTTATGTCTAAAATTTTCTAGGAAGTTATGAATAATTTGGGAATAACACAGTTAAAGTCTTCAGCATACCACCCACAGACACAGGGGGCTTTAGAGCAGAACCATCAGACCCTCAAAAGGATAATCAGGGTGTACTGTCATGAATATCCCCATGATTGGGGCAAAGGGTTGGAATTTCTTTTGTTTGCCACTAGGGATTCATCTAATGAGTCTACCAGTTTTAGTCCTTTTGAATTAGTTTATGGACATGAGATAAGAGGTCCTCTAAAGCTAATCAAAAAAAAGTTTTTAAGAGCAGTGGGACAAATCTTCTGTGTTAGATTATGTTCCAGGAGTAGCTCGCTAGAGCCTTCAAAGAGGCTCTGGAACACCTAAAAGCTTCCCAAATAACCATGAAGAGATGGTTAGACAAGCATGCCAGGACCCGAACATTTCAACCATGGGGTGCAGCGTTCGTATTATTGCCTTTCCAGGGTGAACCACTGAAAGCACAGTTCAGTGAACCATATAGAGTAGTCAAAAGAATTGGTAAAGTAAATTATTTGATTGACACCCCAGATCGCCGGAAAAAGTATCAGCTGTATCACATCAATATGTTGAAACAATATCACCGTGGGGAGGAGGATAAGCCAGCACAGGTATGTCAGGTAGTAGGGATAGTGAAGGATGAAAGGGATAGTGAGGATGAGGCAGAAAGAGGCCTAGATAATTCTCAAATTGAACCTCCTACTATCCGGTTAGCTAACACATTGTTAGGGAGACTAGACACAACGCTTTCATATTTAGATGCAGAACAACAAGAAGACCTAACAAGGTTATTCACAGCATTTAAAAGGAGTCTGTAGTGATAAAATAGGATGTGTAACCTTAGGCATACATGATGTGGATGTAGGAGAATTCTCTCCTACAAAACAGCATCCTTATCACTTAAGTCCAGAGAAACAAGCCCAGATGAAAGCAGAAATCTAATACATGTTGGAAAGCTGCCTAATTGAACCCAGTCAAAGCAGCTGGAGTTTACCACTCATTTAGTGCCTAAGCCTGATGGTTCAACTAGATTTTCCATAGATACTGAAAGGTTAATGCAGTAACAAAGGCAGACTCCAACCCAGTTTCTCGCTTGGAAGACTGTATTGATAGAGTTGGCAGTGCCACGTTTCTTACCAAAATAGATTTGTTAAAGGGATACTGGCAGGTTACTTTAACACCCCAAGCTAAAGATACATCAGCCTTTATCACACCAGATGGTCTTTTACATCGAAACATAAAAAATAGGAGCAGGAGTAGGCCATTCGGCCCTTCGGGCCTGCTCGTCATTCAAAAAAAGATCACGGCTGATCATCTAATTCAGTACCCTGTTCCCGCTTTCTCCCCATATCCCTTGATCTCTTTGGCATTAAGAAATATATCTATCTCCTTCTTGAATATATTTAATGACTTGGCCTCCACTGCCTTCTGTGGTAGAGAATTCCACAGGTTCACCACCCTCTGAGTGAAGACATTTCTTCTCATCTCGGTTCTAAATGGCACACCCCGTATCCTGAGACTATGACCCCTGGTTCTGGACTCCCCAGCTGTCGGGAACATCCTCCCTGCATCGTGCCTGTCTAGCCTTGTTAGAATTTCATAGGTTTCTATGAGATCCCCTCTCATTCTTCTAAACTCTAGTGAATATAGGTCTAGTCGACCCAATCTCTCCTCATACGTCAATCCTGCCATCCCAGGAATCAGCCTAGTAAATCTTTTTTGCACTCCCTCCAAGGCAAGAACATCTTTCCTAAGATAATGAGACCAAAACTGCACACAATACTCCAGATGTGGTCTCACCAAGGCCCTGTATAACTGCAGTAAAACATCCTTGCTCCTGCACTCAAATCCTCTTGCAATGAAGGCCAACATACCATTCGCCTTTCTAACTGCTTGCTGCACCTGAATGCTTGCTTTCAGCAACTGGTGTACAAGGACACCCAGGTCTTGTTGCACCTTCCCCTTTCCCAATCTATCACCATTCAAATAATAATATGCCTTTCTGTTTTTGCAACCGAAGTGGATAGCCTCACATTTATCTACATTATACTGCATCTGCCATCCATTTGCCCACTCACCCAATTTGTCCAAATCACATTGGAGCCTCTTTGCATCCTCCTCGCAGCTCACATTCCCCCCCAGCTTTGCGTCGTCTGAAAATTTGGAAATGTTACATTTAGTTCCCTCACCCAAGTCATTAATATATATTGTGAATAACTGATGCCTGCGGTACCCACTAGTCACTGCCTGCCACCCAGAAAAAGACTGTTTATTCCTACTCTCTGTTTCCTGTCTGTCAACCGGTTCTCAATCCATGTAAGTATATTACCCCCAATCCTATGTGCTTTAATTTTGCACACTAACCTCTTATGCGGGACCTTATCAAAAGCCTTCTGAAAATCCAAATACACCACATCCACTGGTTCTCCCTTATCTATTCTACTAGTTACATCCTCAAAAAACTCCAGTAGATTTGTTAAGCATGACTTCCCTTTCGTAAACCCATGCTGACTTTGCCCAATACCGTTTATGCTTTCTAGGTGTTCTACTATCATATCCTTTATAATAGACTCTAGCATTTTCCCCACTACTGATGTAAGGCTAACTTGTCTGTAGTTCCCTGTTTTTTCTCTCTCCCTCCTTTTTTAAATAGTGGGGTTACATTTGCCACCCTCCAATCTGTAGGAACTGCTCCAGAGTCTATAGAATTTTGGAAGATGACTACCAATGCATCCACTATTTCCAGGGTCACTTCCTTTTGTACTCTGGAATGTAGATTATCAGGCCCTGGGGATTTGTCAGCCTTTAACCCCATTAATTTCCCTAGCACTATTTTTTTTTACTAATACTAATTTCATACAGTTCCTCCATCTCATTAGACCCTTGGTTCCCTAACATTTCTGGCAGCTTATTTGTATCCTCCTTTGTGAAGACAGAACCAAAGTATGTGTTTAATTGTTCCGCCATTTCGTTGTTCCCCATTATAATTTCCCCCATTTCTGACTGTAAGGGACCTACATTTGTCTTCACTAATCTTTTTCTCTTCACATGTTTATAGAAGCTTTTACAGTCAGTTTTTATGTTCCCCACAAGTTTACTCTCATACTCTATTTTCCCCTGCTTAATCAACTTCTTTGTCCTCCTTTGATGAATTCTAAACTGCTCCCAATCCTCAGACTTGCTGTTTTTTCTGCAAATTTTATATGCCTCCTCTTTGGATCTAAGACTATCCCTAATTTCTTTCGTAATCCACGATTGAGCCACCTTTCTGGTTTTATTTTTGTGCCAGACAGGATGAATAATTGTTGTAATTCATGCCCACGTTATTTAAATATTATCCATTGCCTATCCACCGTCAACCCTTTTAGTACAGTTCCCCAATCTATCTCAACCAACTCACGCCTCATATCTTCGTAGTTTCCTTTATTTAGATTCAGGACACTAGTTTCGGATTCAACTACTTCACTCTCCATCTTAATGAAGAATTCTATCATGTTATGGTCCCTCCTCCCCAAGGAATCCTGCACAACACGATTGCTAATTAATCCTTTCTCATTGCATAATACCCAGTCTAAGATAGCCTGTTCTCTAGTTGGTTCCTCAACGTATTGGTCTAAAAAACCGTCATGTTTACACTCCAGGAAATCCTCCTCCACGGTATTATTGCTAATTTGGTTTGACCAATCTATATGTAGATTAACATCACCCATGACTACAGTTGTATCCTTATTGCATGCATCTCCAATTTCCTGTTTAATGCCATCTCTTACATCTCCACTACTGTTTAGGGGCCTATAGCCAACCCCTACCAACGTTTTCTGCCCCTTGGTGATTCTTAGCTCCACCCGTACAGATTCCACATCATGATTTTCCGAGCCAATATCCTTCCTCACTATTGCATTGATTTCCTCCTTTACGAACAATGCTACTCCTCCTCCTTTCCCCTTTTGCTTGTCCTTCCTAAATATTGAATACCCTGGATGTTCAGTTCCCATCTTTGGTCACCTTGCAGCCATGTCTCCGTAATCGCTACTATATCATAACCGTTTATATCTATTTGCGCTGTTAATTCATCTACCTTATTGTGAATGCTCCACGCATTAAGACACAATGCCTTTAGACTTGTCTTTTTAACATTGTTAGTTATCTTAGCTTTATTTTGCACTCCGGCCCCATTTGTTTCTTGCCCTTGTTTTCTTTGTCTTTTACTTTTGCTTCTTACCTGTCTGTCTTTCATTTCTATCCTCGTTTCCTTCTCCTCTGTTTCCCTCAGATTCCCATCCCCTGCCATTCCAGTTTAAACCCTCCCCGACAGCACTAGCAAACACCCCCCTGAGGAAATTGGTTCCAGTCCTGCCCAGATGCAACCCGTTCAGCTTGTACTGGTCCCACCTTCCCCAGAACCCTGCCAAGTGATCCCATTTGGACTAAAAAAAATGCCCCAGCAACTTTCCAGAGACTAATGAACCAAGTGATAGCCAGTGTTCCTAACTGTGTGGTTAACCTTGATGATGTGCTGGTATACAGCCACACTTGGAAGGACCACTTAAAACAACTGGAAGCTCGATTTAGAAAATTATGGTCGGCTGATTTGGTGGCAAACCTTGCCAAAAATGAATTCACAAAAGCACAGGTAACCTACCTAGGGCATATAGTAGGGCAAGGACAGGTGTTGCCAAGAAAAGCAAAAGTACAAGCATTGATGGAGTTCCCTAACCCTAAGACTAAATGAGTCTTTAACCTGTATATATATATATAGATATGTGTGTGTGTGTGTCTAATTTTAAAAGGGAACTTTCATATTTCAATCTGCATGTTAATGCTTTGCATCTTTATTGAATAAGTCTTGTTTTATAATAATTTAATAATTTTCTTGTATATGAAAGAAACCTAGTAAGTGGATTTTATTCTGAAATAAAAAGAGTATATAATGGGCCATATCGGTAACTGGGTAAATATTTAACTATATGTTGTGACCTATGGAAAAATCGAACTAGAGAAAGACAGTGCACTCCTCCCGCCTTGGTCGTAACAATATCAATGTCGCATCTACGATTTGTGAAGATCATGCCTAATGGCTTATCTCCCCGAGAGCTCTGCAACTTCTGAAAAGCCTTAAATTAACCTTAAAAGCTTATTAAAAACCTTTTTAGGGGCTCTGGCAGCTATAATCATCCAATTACATGAGCCATCAGCAACTTTCTAGCCACCCTACCTACTGTGGTGTGCCTTCCTCAGGGTCGGTGAGGTTGGAGGGAGAAGTTGTCCCCACCCATGGCCAGTAGACATCTGGATCAGGATTCTACATCTCATCTGTCAGATTAAAGGCAACCCTTCCTGTAGGGCAAAATTGTGTTGTATGCAGCAGACCACCACAACCTTTGCCAATTGGTAGACAAATAATGTAAAACAATCCTTTGCCACCTCGCCTAACGCTCTGTCCAGGCTCCAGAAGCAAGATTTGAGCATGCTTGTCCTCTCCACCACTTGTCATATGCACACATGTACGCAGTTATACCTTCCTTGTGCTGCGTTGTTGCTAATGCAGAAGGTTGTCATCAGCAATGGCTACAGTGGGTACACTTTGTCCCCTACAGTCCATCGATCTCCTTGTTCTTTTGCACAGAACAAGTCATCAATATTAGAGTGACAAAGAATGAAGGCATCATGAGCACTTCCCCGATGCTTTGCATTAACATTCAGGATGTGCAGCTGGACATTGCAGACTATCATAACATTCAATTGTAATCTTTGTTTTTTTTAATGAACTTGATAGGTTCTGCAAGTGTCGCCTAGGGTGGCACTTGGGTTCCACTGAAGACCCCTTGCTCTCTAGGGAAGCCAGCAATCCTATGGAAGCCGATAATTTCTATGCATGTGGTTCCTTTCAGACAGGCACTTGTGATCTTTGCATGTTAACAAAGGTGTCATAAGGACCTGCAATTGACAGGTCATGGATTTCCTATTCCTTAAGACATCCACTTGATCAAGTATGGTATGTCCCCATTTTTCTATGGATGAACTTGCTCTATTGCATTTTAAATCAAAGCTGTATAATTTCTGATTTGACAATTTGTTCTGAATTATTTACATACTTCCCAGAATAACGAGGTCTCGCACATATTGACATCAATTTAAAACCTTTAAAACTACTTCACAATCTACAATTCTACAGATACTTGATTAAGACCATACAAAGATCATAAACAGAAACTTGGTGAACTTTGCCTTGAGTATTAAAAATTGTTTCCTTAAATTATACACCACATTTTTTGGTTAGTTGATTGTTCTAACTCTTATAGAACAGGAATAGCATGTTCAGGCTAAAAAGGCTTGTACTTCTTCCCTCAACATCCTTCCTCCACCCCTAATGCAAAGGATCTTCAGCATATCAGAGGTGAATAATAATATATGCTGCTGCACACACTCACTGACCAGTGCTGGCAATTCTTCTATGTTCGGCAAAGGAATTTCATAGTGGTCAGGAAATATAACAAGTTTAGCTTCATCTTCATATTCATAATCTTCATTATTGAAGTCTTCATTCCGCTCCAGGTCTGAGAGAGAAAAAAAAAAAGCAAGATTAAAATAAAAACAGAATAATGCTGAAGATGTTTACCTGACGATTAATCTATTCAAAGCCAATTTTTGAGAGGAGTATTCCCCCATACACTTCAAGCAATATAAAGAAGCTGTAACAGGAACTGAAAAATTACATTAAAAAACTATCTTGCACACAATGTACATGGTTATAAAATGTGTGCATAATTTTATGTCAATTACAAGCTGATACAAAATTCAATTATGGCTTTCATTAAATTTTAAACTTAACATGGATGTCATTTTAGTAAAGGAAAAATGTAACAATACAGGAACAGAATATTTTCTTAGTTATCTCATCAGCTTTTATTACCTAAAATATGTCATCTTTGACTAGAATCACAACTGCTCTATAAAAGTAACAAAACTTGAATGTGCCTCAGAAAATAAACACTATGCAATTTTTAAACACATGACTATGAAAGATCAGCTATATGTAGGCCTTTCAATACACCATTGATGGCAAATTATATTACAAGTAGAGACATATACAGAACCAGAAACCATAGCTTCCACCATCCTGACTTTAATTTGTAATGAAAATACTGCACCAGTTCAATCTACACAACTCTTTTCCATTTTCCAAGTTACAACAATTATTTTCCACAGGGTGGTGACAAATCCACAAGTGGTGAAAGTTAGCATTTGCTTCTGTCTGCAATGACTCGCAAATATTAATATTCAACATTTGCTGACTTGTAATTGGTCTCATGGTTTACACAGGGAGTATTTTTTTATGCTGCTTTAACATCTCACACTGAAGAGTGTCTGCAGAGTCTCATCGACAGGTTCACGGCTGCCTGCAACTAATTTGGCCTAACCATCAGCCTCAAGAAAACGAACATCATGGGACAGGATGTCAGAAATGCTCCATCCATCAATATCGGCGACCACACTCTGTAAGTGGTTCAAGAGTTCACCTACCTAGGCTCAACTATCACCAGTAACCTGTCTCTAGATGCAGAAATCAACAAGCACATGGGAAAGGCTTCCACTGCTATGTCCAGACTGGCCAAGAGAGTGTGGGAAAATGGCGCACTGACACGGAACACAAAAGTCCGAGTGTATCAAGCCTGTGTCCTCAGTACCTTGCTCTATGGCAGCGAGGCCTGGACAACGTACGTCAGCCAAAAGCAATGTCTCAATTCATTCCATTTTCGCTGCCTCCAGAGAATACTTGGCATCAGGTGGCAGGACCGTATCTCCAACACAGAAGTCCTCAAGGCGGCCAACATCCCCAGCTTATACACACTACTGAGTCAGCGGCGCTTGAGATGGCTTGGCCATGTGAGCCGCATGGAAGATGGCAGGATCCCCAAAGACACATTGTACAGCGAGCTCGCCACTGGTATCAGACCCACCGGCCGTCCATGTCTCCGCTCTAAAGACATCTGCAAACGCGACATGAAGTCCTGTGACATTGATCACAAGTCGTGGGAGTCAGTTGCCAGCGATCGCCAGAGCTGGCGGGCAGCCATAAAGGCGGGCTAAAGTGTGGCGAGTCGAAGAGACTTAGCAGTTGGCAGGAAAAAAGACAGAAGCGCAAGGAGAGAGCTAACTGTGTAACAGCCCCGACAAACAAATTTTTCTGCAGCACCTGTGGAAGAGTCTGTCACTCTAGAATTGGTCTTTATAGCCACTCCAGGCGCTGCGCCACAAACCACTGACCACCTCCAGGCGCTTACCCATTGTCTCTCGAGACAAGGAGGCCAAAGAAGAAGAGAAGATTTTTTAATGCCATTTTGTCAAATTATCAAGATATACCTCAATTCAATACTACCAAGATCAGGGCTCCAGACCTTAATTAGTTCAGGTATCATGAAAACTGATGTATCTTCCCATTTTAATGAAAGAAAAATTCTGATGAAGGGTCACTGACCTGAAACGTTAACTCTGCTGCTCTCTCCACAGATGCTGCCAGACCTGCTGAGTATTTCCAGCACTTTTTGTTTTTATATCTTCTCATTTTTCCTGCCTTACTAACTGTGCTGTCACTATCAAACTTGAAAAGGGAAGTAATAGAGGACCGAATGGGATATTGGGTTGGCACTCCACTTCAACATTGGGTCCTTGACTCAGAACCAGTCCAGGGCAAAGATTTGACATGAAATGAGTCAGACAAGCCCAATGCTACTTCTGATTCACAACAGTCCACAACAGAAAACTGCTCATGATTCAAAATTAAATTAACTAGGGTTGATCTTTATATGAAGTATATATCGGATGAGCAAAGCATCCATTTCACATCCCATCCCACCCCGGCAATACAGTCAGCCTGAAGCCTGAGCTGTTTTCATGATCGGAATCACTTACATGTATATGCCGACCTGCCAGCACTAATCATGCTCCTATAGGCAGTTTATAGAGAAAGCAGGAAATCCAGTGGACATGGCGCTACTTAAAAGTAGCCTGCAGCCCATTAAAGGGGTGGTGCATTTAGCAATAGTGGTTAGTGGAAACCAATTTTCTGAAGCGGCAGACAGCATGACTTCATCCAGGATCCAGCATTGTTCCCAGGACCTGACTGCACTGCAGGAAGAAACTTAATGATTTCACCAGGACTGAAAATGTAAAGCTCTCCTTCACATCCTTCTTACTCTCTGCACTGTCCTCCACCACCCCTACTTTAGGCCCAGCACCATCAATGCTTCCCATTCCACTTTCTGTACCACTAATCTTACCACAAAGAGACACTTCTGTGAACCTTCTTCTGCTTGCCCTTACAACTACTTCCCCCTATTGGCCATACTTGCTGATGCATCTTCGCATCATGTGCAATATTCTATGCTGTCTCAGACCTATTCGACAATCACATTCCCATCAGATGGAAGCCTGAAAATCGGCCCCATGCTATCAACTGAAACTGTTTTGGTTATAATTATTCCTGCAGTCAATTCGCAACGGATCTAAATCTATACTAGATGTGATCCTTTTTTGTGCCAGCGATGGATTTGTTTACAGCACAATGCTCATTCAACCAAACAGCTGCCGTTTTTTGTCAGGCTCAGCCAACAAACACACTTTTACTGTCATCTGATGACGCACATATGTTTCAGTCGATGGTAATTAAGCTAAATTAGCCTGCTGACTGCATATCGGAATTATGAACTATCCCTTCTTCATTTCAAAGGGAAGATCCTTTGCAGTCCAGCCCCTAAATTTGAAATGGTAGGCAACAGACAGTTACTAAATGACAACACACTATTTTTATAAAAGTGACATGTTCATAAGAAAGTTCGACCCCCATAAAAGGGAACATTACTATAGCAATCAAAAAATAATTAGGAATCAGCTGTGGAATACACTAAGGTTTATAGATGACATGTCAGCCTGGGCATTACAACAATTATTTTTTTACTTTAAAGCTTCTTCCAATTCCAAAAACATTATTCTTATTTGCAGAAGTACTTAAGGGAATAATAGCTACAGTACGGGTGGCACAGTGGTTAGCACCGCAGCCTCACTGCTCCAGCGACCCAGGTTCGGTTCTGGGTACTGCCTGTGTGGAGTTTGCAAGTTCTCTCTGTGAACGCATGGGTTTCTGCCAGGTGCTCCGATTTCCTCCCACACCCAAAGACTTGCAGGTTGATAGATAAATTGGCCATTGTAAATTGCCCCTAGTGTAGGTAGGTGGTAGGAGAATGGTGGGGATGTAGTAGGGAATATGGGATTAATGTAGGAGGGGATGTAGTAGGGAATATGGGATTAATGTAGGATTAGTATAAATGGGTGGTTGTTGGTCAGCACAGACTCGGTGGGCCAAAGGGCCTGTTTCAGTGCTGTATCTCTCCATAAGAGGGCTCCTAAACGAATAAACCTGAGTTTTTTTTTTAATAACTTTTATTTTGATAACAATTTTGACAAGTGGAAATATGATGTTGTGGCTATGAGAGGCATGGCTCAAAGAAGGTCAGGACTGGGTGTTTAATATTCCTGGATACAAGGTGTTCAGGAAAGATAGAAAAAGGAGAAAAGGGGGAAGAATGGCAGTATTGATAAAGTAGAGAGTTGCAGTGCTGGAGAGGATATACCTGAGGTGTCAAGGACGGAATCTATTTGACTAGAGCTAAGGAACAAAAAATGCGATTACATTGCTCAGTGTCACCTATAGGCCACTAACTAGTGGAAAGGATGAAGAGGAACAAATCTGCAAGGAAATTACAGTGAGATGCAAGAATTATAGAGTAGTTATAATGGGAGACTTTAATTATCCAAATATAGACTGGAATAGTATTAGTGTAAAGGGCAGGGAGGGGCAAGAGTTCCAAGAGCATGTTAAGGAGATATTCAATTCCTCACAACTAAAATATATTCCAGAGAGGTAGAAAGAGTGTAAGAGGGGGAAAAAACATCCATGGCTAAACAAGGAAGTTAAGGATAACATAAAGACAAAAACTAAGGCATGCCATATTGCAAAGGCCAGTAGCAGGCTGGAAGATAGGGAAACATTTAAAGATCAACAAAGGGTTACTAAAAAAGTAATAAAAAGTACAAAGATAAATTAGGAAAGAAAAATAGCACAAAATATAAAAACAGATAGCAAAAGCTTCTATATGTATATAAAAGGGAAGAGAGTAGCTAAAGTGAATGTTGGTCACTTGGAGGATGAGACTGGGGAGTTAATAGAGGGGAACACAGAAATGGCAGAGACACTAAATCAGTATTTTCCTCAGTTTTCACGGTGGAGGACACTAGTACCATCCCAATAGTAACAGTTAATGCAGCAGTTATAGAAAGGGAGGAACTTAGAACAATCATCATCACTAGGGGAAAAGTACTGAGCAAACTATTGGGATTGAAGGCAGACAAGTCCCCAGGGCCTGATGACCTACATCCTAGGGTCTTAAAGGAAGTGACAGCGGAGAAAGTGAATCCATTGGTTATAATATTCCAAAATTCCCTGGATGCGGTAAAGGTTCCAGTGGATTGTAAAAAAGCTAATATTCAAAAAGGGAGGGAGGCAGAAAGTAGGAAACTATAGACCAGTTAAGTTTAACATCTGTTGTTTGGAAATTGTTAGAATCCATTATTAAGGAAGTAATAACAGGACATTTAGAAAGTCAAAACGCAATCCATCGTGTCAGCATGGTTTGATGAAGGGTAAATCGTGTTTGACTAATTTGCTGGAGTTCTTTGAAGACGTAACAAGCAGTGGATAATGGGGATCCTGTAGATGTAGTATATCTGGACTTCCAGAAGGCATTTGATAAGGTTCTGCACAAAAGGTTAATATACAAGGTGCAATCACATGGGGTTAGGGGCAATTTATTAGCTTGGATAGAGAATTGGCTAACCAACAGAAAACAGAGAGTCGGGATAAATGGGTGTTTTTCTGGTTGACAAGATGTAACTATGGGGTGCCACAGGGTTTGGTCCTCGGGCCCCAAATATTTACAATCTATATTAACAGGGACAGAAGGTACTACAGCCAAATTTGCAGATGACACTAAAATAGGTGGGTTAGTAAGTTGCAATAAAGAAATAAGAAATTTACAGATGAATATGGATAGGTTAGGTGAATGGGCCAAAATTTGGCAGATGGAGTTTAACGTGGATATGTGTGAGGTTATCCATTTTGGTCGGAAGAATAGAAAGGCAAATTATTATCTAAATGGAGAGAAACTTCAGAGTGCTTCGGTGCAGAGGGATCTGGGTGTCCTTTTGCATGAATCGCAGAAAACTAGTATGCAGGTGCAGTAGGTTATAAGGAAGGAAAATGGAATTTTGGCATTTATTGCTAATGGAATAGAGTATAAAATTAGGGACGTGTTGCTGCAACTGTATAAGGCATTAGTGAGACCGCATCTGGAGCACTGTGTACAGTTTTGGTCCCCTTACTCGAGGAGGGATGTAGTTGCATTGGAAGCAGTTCAGAGGAGGTTCACTAGATTAATTCTGGAGATGAGGGGTTTGTCTTATGAAGAGAGATTGAGCAATTTGGGCCTTTACACTCTTGAGTTTAGAAGAATGAGAGGAGATCTAAATGAGGTATATAAGATGATTAAGGGGATTGACAAAGTAGATGTAGAAAGGATGTTTCCTCTTGTGGGGCAATCTAGAATGGGAGGTAATAGTTTTAGGATAAGGGGTAGCAGATTTAAAACAGAGATGAGGAGAAATTATTTCTCTCAAAGAGTCGTGAGTCTGTGGAATTCACTACCCCAGAGTGCGGTAGATGCCGGGCCATTGAGTAAGTTTAAGGAGGAGATAGACAGATTTTTAATTAGAAATGGGTTGAAGGGTTATGAAGAATGGGCAGGAAAGTGGAATTGAGGCAGGGATGAGATCAGCCATGAACATATTGAATGACGGAGCAGGCTCGAGGGGCTGAATTGTCTACTCCTGCTCCTAGTTCTTATGTTCTTATGTGTTCAGGAAAATTTTCTACAGCAGTATGTCCAATGAGAGGGGAGGCACTGCTAGACCTGGTTCTTGGAATTGTGATGGGCCTAGTGGATCAAATATCAGTAGGAGAACATTTAGAGGACAGGGATCATTGTATCATAAGGTTTAGGCTGGTTTTGGAAAAGGACAAAGAACAATCTAGAGTAAGAATAATTAACTGGAGGAAAGGAAAGTTCAATGGAGTAAGAATGGATCTGGGCCGAATAAATTGGTATCGAAGGTTGGAAGGCAAAATGGTAGCTGAACAACGGGCTACCTTCAAAGAAGAGATAGTTCGGGCACAGTCAAGGTATGTTTCCTTGAAGGGGAAAGGTAGGGAAAATAAATCCAGAGTTCTCTGGATGACAAAAGTGATAGAGATAAAGAAGAAAAAAATGTACTTATGACGGATGTCTGGTAGCTAATACACTGCAGAACCAGGCTGAATATAAAAGATTCAGAGGGGAAGTGAAAAGGCAAATAAGAGAAGTAGAGAGAGAATATGAAAAGAGACTGGCAGCTAATGTAAAATGTGAATCCCAAAGTCTTCTATAGGCATATAAATAGTAAAAGGTGGAGTAAGGCCGATTAAGGACCAAAAAGGGGATTTACACATGGAGGCAGGGGGAATAGCTGAGGTATTAACTGAATACTTTGCATCTGTCTTTACCAAGGAAGAAGATGCTACCCAGGCCACAGTGAAACAGGAGGTACATAATACACAACAGGGATTTAAAATTAATAAGGAGGAGGTATTAGATAGGCTGTCTATACTTAAGTTTGATAAAGCACCAGGGCCAAAGGAGATGGATCCAAAAATACTGAGGGAAGGGAGAGTGGAAATTGCGGAGGCACTGGCCATAATTTTCCAGTCTTCCTTAGACTCAGGGTTGGTGCCAGAGGACTGGAGAATTGCAAATGTTACATCCTTGTTCAAAACAGGATGCAAAGATAAGCCCAGCAACTAACAGGGCAGTCAGCTCAACGTCAGTGATAGGAAATCTTCTAGAAATAATAATTCCGGACCAAATGAATAGTCACATGAACAAATGCGGGCTAATTAAGGAAAGCCAGCATGGATTCATTTAGGGAAAATCATGTTTATCTAACTTGGAGTTTTTTGAAAAGTTAACAGTGAGGGTTGATGAGGGCAATGCTGTTGACGTGGTGTACATGGACTTCCAAAAGGTATTTGATACAGTGCTGCACAACAGACTTGTGAGCAAAATTATAGCTCATGGAATAAAAGGGACAGTAACAACGTGGATACGAAATTGGCTGAGTGACAGTAAACAGAGGGTAATGGTTAATGGATGTTCTTCGGGCTGGAGGAAGGTTTGTAGTGGAGTTCCCCAGGGGTCAGTGTTGGGACCCTTACACTTCCTGATCTATATTAATGACCTAAACCTTGGTGTACAGGGCACAATTTCAAAATTTGCAGACGATACAAAACTTGGAATACTTGTGAACTGTGAGGAGGATAGTGTAGTATTTAAAAAGGACATAGACAAGTTGGTGGAATGGGCAGACAAGTGGCAGGTGAAGTTCAATGCAGAGAAATGTGAAGTCAATCATTTTGGTAGGAAGAACATGGAGAAACAATATAAAATAAAGGATACAATTCTAACGGGGGTGCAGGAGCAGAGAGGTATATGTGCATAAATCAATGAAGGTGGCAGGACAGATTGAGAGTGCGGTTAATAAAGCATACAGTATCCTGGGCTTTATGAATAGGGGTATGGAGTACAACAGCAAGGATAGAAAGTGCTGGAAATACTCAGCAGGTCAGGCAGTCTCTGTGGAGAAAGAAGCAGAGCGAACGTTTCAGGTCTGTGACCTTTCATCAGAACTGGTAAAGGTTAGAAAAGAATTAGGTTTTAAGCAAGTGAAGGGGGTGGGTGGGGTAGTGGGGAAGAGAACAAAAGGGAAGGTGTGTGATAGGGCAGCGGGTAGGAGAGGTTAAATAACAAAGCTGTCTTGGACAAAGGCAAAGAGTATGTTAATGCTTGTGGTGAAAAACAAAGCATTAGCCCAGAGAGAGTGTTAATAGCGGAATAATGAGCAGCTCTGTCTATGTGAATAACAGGCACATGGTTAAAAAATAAAATAAAATATATAAAAATATTTTTAAAAAGGCCCGTCATGCTCTGAAGATTAAACTCAATGTTCAGTCTGCAAGGCTGTAGAGAGCCTAATCGAAAGATCAGGTGCTGCTCCTCGAGCTTGTGTTGATGTTCACTAGAACACTGGAGGAGGCCAAAGACAGAAATGTTGGCATGAGAGCAGGGGAGAGTGTTGAAATGGCAAGTGACCGGAAGCTCGGGGTCATGCTTTCGGACTGAGTGGAGGTGTTCTGCAAAGTGGTCATCCAATCTGCGTTTGGTCGCCCCAATATAGAGGCGACCACATTATGAACAGTGAATACAGTATACTAAATTGAAGGAAGTACAAGTAAATCGCTGCTTCACCTGGAAGGAGTGTTTGGGGCCTTGGATGGTGAGGATAGAGGAGGTAAAAGGACGAGGTGTGGGTCTCCTTCCCATGCAATTGCAGGAGGTGTAATACCTGCCCTGTGAATGCTTAAGGTGGTGGATGGGGTGCTGACCAAGCAGGCTGCTTTGTTCTAGATGGTGTTGAACCTCTTGAGTGTTGTCAGAGCTGTACTCATCCGGACAAGTAGGGAGTGTTCCATTACACTCCTGACTTATGCTTTGGGGACTCAGGAGGCGAATTACTCGCCACAGAATTCCCAGTGTCTAACCCGCTCTTGTGGACACAGTGTTTGAGTGGCTGGTCCAGCTAAGTTCCTGGTCAACGATGACGGGCAGGAAGCAGATGGTGGGGAATTCAGTGATAGCACAGGGATTTGCCCTGTTTTTGGTGGACAGGACATACCTGGGCAATTTTCCACATTGTCAGGTGGAGGATAGCAAATGTTGTCCCCTTGTTCAAGAAGGGGAGTAGAGACAGCCCTGGTAATTATAGACCTGTGAGCCTTACTTAGGTTGTGGGTAAAATGTTGGAAAAGGTTATAAGAGACAGGATTTATAATCATCTTGAAAAGAATAAGTTCATTAGCGATAGTCAGCACGGTTTTGTGACGGGTAGGTCGTGCCTCACAAACCTTATTGGGTTTTTCGAGAAGGTGACCAAACAGGTGGATGAGGGTAAAGCAGTGGATGCGGTGTATATGGATTTCAGTAAGGCGTTTGATAAGGTTCCCCACGGTAGGCTATTGCAGAAAATACGGAAGTATGGGGTTGAAGGTGATTTAGAGCTTTGGATCAGAAATTGGCTAGCTGAAAGAAGACAGAGGGTGGTGGTTGATGGCAAATGTTCATACTGGAGTTTAGTTACTAGTGGTGTACCGCAAGGATCTGTTTTGGGGCCACTGCTGTTTGTCATTTTTATAAATGACCTGGATGAGGGTGTAGAAGGGTGGGTTAGTAAATTTGCGGATGACACTAAGGTCGGTGGAGTTGTGGATAGTGCCGAAGGATGTTGTAGGGTACAGAGGGACATAGATAGGCTGCAGAGCTGGGCTGAGAGATGGCAAATGGAGTTTAATGCGGAAAAGTGTGAGGTGATTCACTTTGGAAGGAGTAACAAGGAATGCAGAGTACTGGGCTAATGGGAAGATTCTTGGTAGTGTAGATGAACAGAGAGATCTTGGTGTCCAGGTGCATAAATCCCTGAAGGTTGCTACCCAGGTTAATAGGGCTGTTAAGAAGGCATATGATGTGTTAGCTTTTATTAGTAGGGGGATCGAGTTTCGGAGCCACGAGGTCATGCTGCAGCTATACAAAACTCTGGTGAGACCGCACCTGGAGTATTGTGTGCAGTTCTGGTCACCGCATTATAGGAAGGATGTGGAAACTATGGAAATGGTGCAGAGGAGATTTATTAGGATGTTGCCTGGTATGGAGGGAAGGTCTTACGAGGAAAGGCTGAGGGACTCGAGGTTGTTTTCGTTGGAGAGAAGGAGGAGGAGAGGTGACTTAATAGAGACATATAAGATAATCAGACGGTTAGATAGGGTGGATAGTGAGAGTCTTTTTCCTCGGATGATGATGGCAAACACTAGGGGACATAGCTTTAAGTTGAGGGGTGATAGATATAGGACAGATGTCAGAGGTAGTTTCTTTACTCAGAGAGTAGTAGGGGCGTGGAACGCCCTGCCTGCAACAGTAGTAGACTCGCCAACTTTAAGGGCATTTAACTGGTCATTGGATAGACATATGGATGAAAATGGAATAGTGTAGATCAGATGGTTTCACAGGTCGGCGCAACATCGAGGGCCGAAGGGCCTGTACTGCGCTGTAATGTTCTAATTCTAATTCTAATTCTAATGTCAGTGTTGCAGCTATACTGGCACAGCTTGGCTAGGAGTGCAGCTAAATCTTGAGCACAAATCTTCAGCACGACAGCCGGGATCTTACTCGGGACCATAGCCTTTGCTATATCCAGTGTGCTCAGCCGTTTCTTGATATCAAGTGGACTGAATCAATGTGGCTGAAGACTGGCATATGTGATGGAGGAGGCCAAGATGGATCATCCACTCAGCACTTCTGACTGAAGATGGTTGCAAATGTTTGAGCCTTTTCTTTTTCACTGATGTGATGGGCTCACCCATCATTGAAGATGGGGATGTTTGTGGACCCTCCTCTTGTTAGTTGTTTAATTGTATGCCACCATTCACGACTGAATGCAGCAGGACTGCAAAGCTTTGATCTGATCCATTGGTTGTGGGTTTGCTTAGCTCTGTCTATAGCATGCCGCTTCTGCCGTTTAGTAAGAATGTAGCCCTGTGACGTAGCTTCACCAGGCTGACACCTCAATTTTAGGTATGCCTGGTGCTGCTCCTAGCATGCCCTCCTACGCTCTTCATTGAACCAGCATTGGTCCCCTGACTTGATGGTAATGGGAGAGTGAGGGATATGCCAGGCCATGAGGTTACAGATTGTGTTTGAATACAATTCTACTGCTGCTGATGGCTCACTGCATGCCTCATGGATGCCCAGTTTTGTGCTTCTAGGTCTGTTCTGAATCTCTCTCAATTAGCAGAATGGTGGTGCCACGCAACATGATGGTGTTCTCAGTGTGAAATTGGGATTTCATTTCCACAAGGACTGTACGGTGGTTACTCCCACCAATACTGTCATGGATAGATGCATCTGCGACAGGCAGACTGGTGAGGACAAGATCAAGTAGGATTTTGCCTCATGTTGGTTCTCTCACAACCTGCCACAGGCCCAGTCTGGCAGCTATGTCCTTCATGCCTTGGCCAGCTCGGTCACCAAGCCACTCTTGATGATGGACAACTGAAGTTCCTCATTCAGAGCATGTTCTGTGCCCTTGCTACCCTTCGTGCTTCATTGTGCAGTTAAGAGGATTCTGGCAATGCATTCATACAGTGAGCAGTAAAATTCCCATACTGCATTTCTTCTCACCTTTTTTATGATGGGCTGAATCTCCAATGAGCAGCATGTAGATGAGGAAGAGGAAAGGGGCCTAGATAGATAGTTACAGGGTGTGGGTGGGAGGTTCCTGCATTTCTGATTTGGGAGCGGGGTGAGAAGCCATTACCAGATATGCTCTGACTACAATCAGATAGACAAAGGCATTCCCACTGAGCTGAACAACAAAGGAATGGCACTGGGGTAGGATGAAGTGTTGAAGACTGCTGAGTGGTCAAGGAGGATGAGGGGAGTAAATGCATCACATTCACTGCCATGGGAGATGTCATTTATGACTTAGAGATTTCTTTCAGTCTTGTGGCAGGGTCGGAAACCTGATTGGAGATCCTGAAACATAGATTGCAGGGTAGACAAGGACAGATTTGGGAGGCAACAATATATTCAATACTTTAGAGAGAAAAGGGGGGTTGGAGATGCAACGAAAGTTTGCAAGTCAGAAGTTGCATGGCAAGCAGTTTACTGGGAATGTAGTAAAGGAAGCGAGAGGTGGACCTTACGAGAAACTAGGGAAAGATGTTGGGTCAGGGCTAGGGCAGGGAGGAGCCTAAGGCCAGGTTTGACTTGGTGGAAAGGGGAAGGGGGAGAAGTAGCATAGCGGATTGTCTCAAACTTAACAACAAAAAAATCTATGAGCCCCTCACATTTGCTGTTGGAAGTGAGGGTGGTGGGGCAAGAGGAGAGAGGTCTAAAGTGGTGGTCAGTAATGTTCTCCAGGATAATCTTGGGGTAAAGGGCAGTTTTGGAAGAGAAGTGCCTGAAAGCGCTTGATGATGTGGTCCAACCAGATCTGGTGATGGATGGCTAATCCAGTTTTACACCAAATATGCTCAGATCTGTGCCCCTTGGGCTTGAGGAAGCAAGGATGGAACCCATACCACAAATCTTGACTGGGATGAGAAAGTGTGATAGTTTTTGGTAGGGATAGAGGATCAAAGGTACATGTAGTCATATGCTTTTGCCTGTTATCTTAAAAATTTCCCTTATGAGGAACAAAGTTGATCAACGATTTGCCAAGACATTATCTTTTGTTTATGACACAATTACATAAATCTCGTGAGAATATATCATCTCCTTTTGCTGTGTAAAGTCTATAATGATGTCTCTTCTTTCCCACTAAAGCGAACAAATGCTTTTCACATGGAGACACTGCCCCTTTAAGATGCTATCAAAAGTTTGTATTTTGTGCCATTTATTTTAGCTCATCTGTGGTCATTATTGAAATATGTGCAATCACCACAGTGGATATTTTTAGTACTAAAAAGAAAAATCAACTTGCTTAGGCTCTGCAATGGGTTTGTGGCTGTGAATATGCTAAACTGAGGCCAATCACTTCCTTACTGAGAGATGAAAGAAGAAAAAAAAATTGCTGACCACCTGACCTTCCCTTCTTACAGGACAATTTAAAGAGCAGCATGAACAGAGGCATGGGAACAGTATGCATGGCATGGGGAGAATCTAAAAGATTGGCAGGGGTGTAAAGAAAGATAGAACTCAAATTCAAAATAAAAATTACAAAACCTGCTCATGTTAAATTGCTATTCAGAACAGTAATCTGAAAGACTGTGACTATGCATCAATCAATGGAGTTATTTTCAGTTGCAACTTACCAAAAATAATCCGAGGTGATCTTCTCTTGGGCAGCCCTCCACCAGAAGCTCCTGTGGCCTTCTGTAATTTTGAAATCAAGTAAAAAGCTGGTTAGATTCAAGTCAACGTTCACAAAGGTGATTGTTACTTTTTTTTCCTTTTCAATACTTAACATTACAGTTACGTCAAAAGGCAGTCAAAACTGAATGTGACTAGTTTAAGTATTCAATAAGGTTCTAATATTTCTTGAGTATCCTTCTAAACTGCGGCAACGCTAACAGCTGAGATTACAGTGGTGATGTGAGATACATTTTTGGAATTGTGTAGCACTGTAGAACTTCATATGTCTGTTTATTCTGCTGAGGGTTTGTCACAAAGAGAATCTTTATATCATTGAAGTAGGAAACTGCACAAATATATGTACACTAATGTACACCATAATTGCATATGAAGTAACAAACAGAGAAGGAGTATAAGAATCAAGTACAAGGAAATCAAGCTGATAAACTGTCGAGGAACTCTTAAGGACAAAAGAACATAAGAAAACATCATAAAAGCACAAGTACAAGCAGTTAACTTTTGAGTGCTCAAAATAGCTTCAGGAATACTTCTGTTAAGAGGCTTATTATCCATGTGTTAGGAGCCTTGAGCAATGAGTTCATGGGGTTTTGCAGACAGAGGGCATGGTAGTGTAGTTATTATGTTACTGGACTAGTAATCCAGAGGTCTTGACTAAGAACCCAGCAGAACATGAGTACAAAATCCTACCATGGCAGTTTGAGAATCTGACTCAGTTTTTAAAAATTTGGGGAAAAAGCAGGTATTAGCAAAAGTGGCCATGAAGCTCAGATTGTCGTAAAAATCAAACGGATTCATAAATGTCCTTTAAAAAGGAAACTTTCTGCCCTTACCCATTCTGGCCTATATGACTCCAATCCAATAACAAAGTGGTTGACACTTAACTGCCCCCTCAAGTGACCTAGCAAGCCAGTTGTATCAAACTACTGTGGATTTAGTCACTTAGTCAGGGCAACGAGAGATGGACTTATAAGAATGTATTCTAGATTTGAACAGGGCAATGTATGAGAAGGCAACAGAAAGCACTAATAGAGATAAATAATGTTAGTATCACTAATAAAAGTTCACACATGATCTGCTTGTCGAATCTCAGACTCTGACAATACAGGAGGAGGTCATTCAGTCCATCACACATGTAGTTGTTCCCTGAAAGGGTCCTATTCCTTAACCCGTTCTAATTTTTCTGATTCAAATAGTCACCTTCCTTCCCTTTTAAAGGTGATTACTAATTCTGCTATGACCATTGTTTCTGGTAGGGCATAGCACATCCTAGAAACACTGATTGGACAGATAGATGTTAGTCAATCAACCTATCTGTACCTTCCTTAAGTCATTGAAAATCCTCTTCACAATTAATCACATATATATTGTGCACACTTCTTGTTTATTCCATTCAAATGTTGCATTTAAATCAAACATTGTGTCAGCTTTTTTCCATTATGATTTCCCATGGCCACATTGATAATGGGATTCTCCTATGTCAACTTGTCACTTGGTAATTGTCCAATTTTGCCACTAGGTGGCTCTGAGACAACATTCCAGAAAGTTCTTCGAAGGCCCCAAACAACAACAGCAAAAACAAAACGATTCATTTATTTTATTGTTGATTGTAGGACTTTGCTATTGTGCAAATTGACTGTCATTTCACCTGTTGACTACAATTGATTTTAACTCCTGATGTGTAATGGCACGTGAGATTGACTAGTATCTATGGTAAATGGAAAGTATAAAATTGAACTTCTGCTGTGAAACAGAATTCATTCCAGCGGTGAGGTTTGAAGCAATGATGAAATTTTAGGGGCACTTGCGTGTTTTGAGTGGGACGTCACACTCATAAGATGCACAGGTTAGTGCAGGAGGAGAAGGGAGAATGGAAGAAGGAGAAAGGAGGATGGAGGAACAACAACAATTTATATTTTTATAACATCTTTAACATAATAAAACATCCCAAGGCACTTTACAGGAGTATTACAAAACAAGATATGACACCAACCCACATAAGGAGATATTAAGTCAGATGACCAAAAGTGTGGTCAAAGAGGTAGGTTTTAAGGAGTGTCTTAAAGGAGAAAAGCAAGGTAGAGAGGTGGAGAGGTGTGGTGGGGTGGTGGGGGTGGGGTGTATTCCAGAGCACAGACCCTAGGCAATTGAAGGCACCAATGGTGGAACGATTAAAATCAGGGATGCACAAGCAGCCAGAATTAGAGGAGCACAGATATCGCAGATGGTTGTGGGCCTGCAAGAGATTACAGAGATAAGAAGGGATGAGGCTATGAAGGGATTTGAAAACAAGGATCAGAATTTTAAAATCAAGATGTTGCCTGACCAGGAGCCAACATAGGTCAGCGAGCACAAGGATGATAAGTGAACAGGACAATGTGATATGGGGATGATAGCATAGTGGTAATGTTACTTCACTAGTAATCCAGAGTGCTGTACTAATGCTCTGGAGACATGAGTTCAAAATCCACCATAGCAGCTGAGGGAAATTAAATTCAAGTAAAATGCTAGTCTCATAATAATAATGATCCTGAAACTACCAGATTGTCGTCAAAATGCCTTGACATTCAATGGAAGTACGATAGCTGAATCCCTGACTATCAACATCCTGGGGGTTACCATCGACCAAAAACTGAATCGGAGTAGACATATAAATGTCATGGCTACAAGTGCGGGTCAGAGGCTAGGAATCCTGCGGCGAGTAACTCACCTCCTGACTCCCCAAAGCCTGTCCACCATCTACAAGGCACAAGTGATGGAATACTCTCCACATGCCTGGATGGATGCAGCTCCAACAACACTCAAGAAGCTCGACACTATCCAGGACAAAGCAGCCTACTTGATTGGCACCCCATCCACCACCTTCAACATTCACTCCCTCCACCACCGACGCACAGTGGCAGCAGTGTGTACCATCTACAAGATGCACTGCAGCAACACAAGGCTCCTTAGACAGCACCTTCCAACCTGCGACCTCTACCACCTAGAAGGACAAGGGCAACAGATGCATGGGAACACCACCACCTGCAAATTCCCCTCCAAGCCACACGCCATCCTGACTTGGAACTATATCACCATTCCTTCACTGTCATGGAGTCAAAATCCTGGAACTCCCTTCCTAACAGCACTGTGGGTGTACCTGCCCAAACAGACTGCAGCGGTTCAAGAAGGTGGGTCATGACCAATAAATGCTGTCCTAGCCAGCGATGCCCACATCCCAAGAATGAATTTTTTAAAAACCATTTGGTACACGAATGTCCTTCAGGGAAGGAAATTTGCTGTCCTTACCTGGTCTGGCCGACATGTGACTCCAGATCCAGTCAGCAATGTGGTTGACTCTTAACTGCCCTCTGAAATAGCCTAGCAAGCCACTCAGTTGCATCAAACTGCTACAGAAAAGTCATATATGAATAAAACCAGATGGGCAACCTGGCATCGAACTAGGCACCAGAAATGACAAAACACACCCAGCCCAGTCAACCTACAAAGTCCTCCTCGCAAACATCCGGGGGCTTGTGCCAAAATTGGGAGAGCTGTCCCACAGTATAGTCAAGCAACAGCCTGACATAGCCATACTCACTGAATCATATCTTACAGCCAATATTCCAGACTCCTCTATCACCATCCCTGGGTATGTTCTGTCCCACTGGCAGGACAGACCACCAGAGGTACTGGCACAGTGGTAAACAGTTGGGAGGGAGTGACTCTGGGAGTCTTCAACATTGACTCCAGACCGCACAATGTTTCATGGCATCAGGTCAAACATGTGCAAGGAAACCTCCTGCTGATTACCACCTACTGCCTCCCTCAGCTGATGAATCAGTGCTCCTCCATGTTGAACACCACTTGGAAGAAGCACTGAAGGCATCAAGAGAACACAATGTATTCTGGGTGGGGTCTTCAATGTCCATCACCAAAAGTGGCTCAGTAGCACCACTGCTGACCGAGCTGGCTGAGTCCTGAAGGACATATCTGCCAGATTGGGCCTGCAGCAGGTGGTGAGAGAAGCACCGAGTGAAAAATCTACTTGACCTTGGCCTCACCAACTGACTTGTCACAGATGCATCTGTTCATGACAGTATTAGTAAGGGTGACCACTGCACAGTCCTTGTGGAGACAAAGATCCACATTCACACTGGGGACAATCTCTATCCTATTGTGTGGCACTACAACAGTGCTAAATGGCATAGAACAAACACAGCAGTTTAAAACTGGGCATCCATGAAGTGCTGTGAGCCATCAGCAGCCACCAATTTACACACAGCAAGCTGCCACAAACAGTAATGTGATAATGGCCTGATAATCAGTTTTTTGTGATGTTGATTGAGGGATAAATATTGACGAATACACTGGGTAATTCCCCAGCTCTTCTTCAAAATAGTGCCATGAGATCTTTTACATCCACCTGATAAGGGCAGATAGGGCCCCAATTTAATGCCTCATCCGAATGACGGCACCTCAGACAGTGCAGCACTCCCCCAGTACTGCACTACAGTGTCAGTCTTCATTTCTGTGCTCAAACCCTGGAGCAGGATTTGCACCCAGAAACATGTGAGCTACAGCTGGCACATAGTGACGCAAGGTGTCATCAGCAGTGCTATCAAGCTGCACTTACTCAACAACAAACTGCTCAGCAATGCTCAGTTTGGGTTCTACCAGGGCCACTCAGCTCCAAACCTCATTATAATCCTGGCCCAAACATGGACAAAAGAGCTGAATTCCAGAACTGAGGCAAGAGTGACTTCCTTTGACATCAAGGCAGCATTTGATTGAGTATGGCATCAAGGAACCCTCATAAAATTGAAGTCAACGGAAATCAGGAGGAAATGTCTCGAATGGATGGAATCATACCTCGTGCAAAGGAAGATGGTTGTGGTTGTTGGAGGTCAATCATCTGAGCTCCAGGACATCACTGCAGGAGTTCCTCAGGGTAGTGTCCTAGGCCTAACTATCTTCAGCTGCTTCATCAATGACCTTCCTTCAATCATAAGGTCAGAAGTGGAGATGTTCGCTGATGATTGCACAATGTTCAGCACCATTCGTGACTCCTCAGATACTGAAGCAGTCCATGTAGAAATGCAGCAAGACCTGGACAATATCCAGGCTTGGGCTGATAAGTGGCAAGTAACATTCACGCCACACAAGTGCCAGGCAATGACCATCTCCAACAAGAGAGAATCTAACCATCTCCCCTTGATATTCAACGGCATTACCATCGCTTAATCCCCCACTATCAACATCCTAGGGGCTACCAGTGACCAGAAACTGAACTGGAGTAGCCATATAAATACCGTGACTACAAGAGCAGGTCAGAGGCTAGGAATCCTGAGGCGAGTAACTCACCTCCTGACTCCCCAAAGCCTGTCCACCATCTACAAGACACAAGTCAGGAGTGTGATGGAATACTCTTCACTTGCCTGGATGGGTGCAGCTCCAACAACACTCACAAAGCTCGACACCATCCAGGACAAAGCAGCCTACTTGATTGGCACCCCATCCACAAACATTCACTCCCTCCACCACCGACGCACAGTGGCAGCAGTGTGTACCATCTGCAAGATGCACTGCAGCAACGCACCAAGGCTCCTTAGATGTACCTTCCAAACCCGCTACCTCTAACAACTAGAAGGACAAGGGCAGCAAATGCATGGGAACACCACCACCTGCAAGTTCCCCTCCAAGTCACATACCATCCTGGCCTGGAACTATATCGCCGTTCCTTCACTGTCGCTGGGTCAAAATCCTGGAACTCCCTTCCTAACAGTACTGTGGATGTACCTACCTCCCATGGACTGCAGCGGTTCAAGAAGCCAGCTCACCACCACCTTCTCAAGGGCAATTAGGGATGGGCAATAAATGCTGGCCTAGCCAGCAACACCCACATCCCAGGAATGAATTAAAAAAGAAAGAGCAGGTCAGAAGCTGGGAATTCTCTAACGAGTAACTCAACTCCCGACACCCCAAAGCCTGTCTGCCAATACAAGGCACAAGTCAGGAGTGTAATGGAAAACTTCCCACTTGCCTGGATGAGTGCAGCACCAACAACAGTCAAGATGCTCCACACCATCCAAGACAAAGCAGCCCACTTAATTGGCACTCCATTCACCACCTTCAACATCCACCGGCACACAGTGGCAGCAGTGTGTACCATCTACAAGATGCACTGCAGCAACTTGCCAAGCTTCCATCGACAGCACTTTCCAAACCCACAACCTCTATCATCTAGAAGAACAAGGGCAGCAGGCGCATGGGAGCACCACCAACTGCAAGTTGCGCACCAAGCCACACATCATCCTGACGTGGAACTATATCACCATTCCTTCGTTATTGCTGGGTCAAAATCCTGGAACTCCCTCCCTAACAGCACTGTGGGTGTACCTACACAAGGACTGCAGCAGTTCAAGAAGGTGGCTCTCCACCATCTTCTCAAGGGCAATTAGGGGTGGGCAATAAAAGCTGCCCTTACCAGCAATGTGCAGGTCCCAAGAATGAATTTTTAAAAATTCTCTGACCTGCGTTACTTGAAACCACCATTGCCTGCTGTAAGCCTAGAATTATGCCTTTTATCTCCAGAACTGAATTTAATGATCTACAGCAACCCTGTCCCACCATCTTTCCCGCCCCCACCCCCCACTTCAGCTTCTCTTCTCAATTCTCCATGTTCTTGCATCTTCTTTCATAACCTAATCCTCATCAGGGCTCTCATTTCTCAATTTACAATGTTGTGATTTTTAGTGGCCTGACCTGCTGTTCCTCCCTCCACCAGAAAAGTTTTCTAAATCTAGTTGATACATGCCATCATGACTAACTTCATATCTGTTCAGCAATCCTCACTAATGGTCTATAATGATATATCATTACCCAATCATGCTGTGTGAGGTCAAAAAATGCTCTTCCTCCACAAGAACATGAATGCTCTGGTCACAAATTTTGTATTCAAAACTCTAAGAATAAGCTCACTTCACACTTAGCTAACAATAACAAATTTCAAACGGTAGTCAGGCTGCCCTGATGGTCTAATGGCAAAGGCACCACCCTATAGAACTAGGTCATATGGACTAGGAGGTCCTAGCTATGATTGCCAGCCTGTGCTGGATTAGCTTACAATAGCTAACCTTAACATTCTTTGACCAAAGGATAGAATTATTATCTGGAGCATTTCCAAAACGGTAGTAACAGGAGAGGGTGGCCCAGTTAGGGACCAAGTTGGGGATCTATGCATAGAGGCAGAGAGCATGGCTGAGGTACTAAATGAGCACTTTGCATCTGTCTTTACCAAGGAAGAAGATGTCCTCAAGTCACAGTGAAAGAGGAAGTAGTTAGAGTCATAGAGTCATAGAGAGATACAGCACCGAAACAGGCCCTTCGGCCCAACGAGTTCGCGCCGACCATCAACGACCCATTTATACTAATCCTACATTAATCCCATTTTCCCTCTCACATACCCACCTTCCCTCAATTCTCCTACTACCTACCTACACTAGGGGCAATTTTTACATTGGCCAATTTACCTATCAACCCGCAAGTCTTTGGCATGTGGAAGGAAACCGGAGCATCCGCAGAAAACCCACGTGGTCACAGGGAGAACTTGCAAACTCCACACAGGCAGTACTCAGAACCAAACCTGGGTCACTGGAGCTGTGAGGCTGGAGTTGAGATACTGTCTGACCTAAAATTGATAAAGAGGAGGTACGAGAAAGGCTGACTGTGCTTAGACGACTAGATGGATGCATCCGAAGAAGCTGAGGGAAGTAAGGGAGGAAATTGCAGGGGCACTGGCCATAATCTTTCAATTCTCCTTAGATACAAGGGTGGTGTCAGAGGGCTGGAAAATTGCAAATGTTACACCCTTGTTCAAAAAAGGGTGCAAGGATAAACTTAGCAACTACAGGCCAGTCAGTTTAACCTCTGTGATGGGAAAGTTTTACAGACAATAATCCTGAACAAAATTAACAGTCACTTGGATAAATGCAGATTATTTAGGGAAAGCCAGCATGGATTTGCTAAAGACAAATCTTGTTTAACTAACTTGATTGAGTTTTTTGATGAGGTAACAAGAGATGGTTGATAAGGGTAATGCGGTTGATGTGGTGTATAAGGATTTCCAAAAGGCATTTGATAAAGCACCACATAATAGATTTGCCAGCAAAGTTGAAGCTCATGGAATAAAAGAGATGGTGGCAGAATGGATACGAAGCTGGCTGAGTGACAAGAAACAGAGTAGTGGTGAATGGTTGTTTTTCAGACTGGAGGAAGGTCGCCCAGGGGCCAGTACCAGGACCACTGCTCTTCTTGATATATATTCATGACCTAAACTTGGGTGTACAGGGCACAATTTCAAATTTTGCAGATGACACAAAACTTGCTAGTATTGTGAACTGTGAGGAGGATATTGATAGCTTTCAAGAGGACATAGGCAGGCTGGTGGAATGGGCAGACCTAGCAGAGAGCCAGCATGAACACAATGGGTAATCTTTTCCATTCAGGAGCTTATCCAATTTCCTTATGAAAGTCACAATTTAACATGCCTCCACCACCCTCTCAGCTGTGCATCCCAGATCGTAATCACTCGCTGCGTAAAAAGGTTTATCATGTCAGTGTTGGTTCTTTTTCCAATCACGTTAAATCCGTGTCCTCTGTTTCCCACCAGTTTCTCTCAATCTACTCTACCTAGACCCTTCATGATTTCAAACACCTCTATCAAATCTCCTCTCAACCTTGTCTTCTCTAAGGAGAAGGACCCCAGCTTCTCCAATCTATCATCGTAACTGAAGTCCCTCATCCCTGGAACCATTCTTGTAAATTTTTCCTACACCCTCTCTAAAGCCTTCGCATCCTTTCTGAAGTGCAGTGTCCAGAATTGGACACAATAATCCAGTTAAGGCTGAACCTGTGTACTATAAAGGTTCATCATAACTTCCTTGCTTTTGTAATCTAAGCCTCTATTTATAAAGCCCAGGATCCTATATGCTTGTTAACCACTTGCTCAACCTGCTCTGCAACCTTCAGCAATTTGTGCACATATAGATTATAGAGAGATACAGCACTGAAACAGGCCCTTCGGCCCACCGAGTCCGTGCTGACCAACAACCACCCATTTATACGAATCCTACATTAATTCCATATTCCCTACCACATCCCCTCCTCCATTAATCCCATATTCCCTACCATTCTCCTACCTACATTAAGGGCAATTTACAATGGTCAATTTACCTATCAACCTGCAAGTCTTTGGCTGTGGGAGGAAACCGGGGCACCCGGCAGAAACCCACACGGTCACAGGGAGAACTTACCAGAATTGGCAGTACCCAGAATTGAACCCGGGTCGCTGGAGCTGAGGCTGCGGTGCTAACCACTGCACCACCCCAAATTAATTAACTGAAATTAAATTCATGCAGCTGCCATGATGGGATTTGAACCCATGTTCTCTGGATATTGCCTGGGTCTCTGGATTGTTAGTCCAGTGACATTACCACTACACCATCATCTCCCTTTATCACTACACCATCATCTCCCTTTATACCCCTGGATCTCTTTGTTCCTGCACCCTCTAGTTTATAGTGCTTCTCCTCATTCTTCCTATCAAAATGTATCACTTTACACTTTTATTTATTTAGAGATACAGCACTGAAACAGGCCCTTCGGCCCACCGAGTCTGTGCCGACCATCAACCACCCATTTATACTAATCCTACACTAATTCCATATTCCTACCACATCCCCACCTGTCCCTATATTTCCCTACCACCTATCTATACTAGGGGCAATTTATAATGGCCAATTTACCTATCAACCTGCAAGTCTTTGGCATGTGGAAGGAAACCGGAGCACCCGGAGGAAACCCACGCAGACACAGGGAGAACTTGCAAACTCCACACAGGCAGTACCCAGAATTGAACCCGGGTCGCTGGAGCTGTGAGGCCGCGGTGCTAACCACTGCGCCACTGTGCCGCAATACATTTCATCTGCCGTGTACGCCCATTCCACCAGCCTGTCTATGTCCTCTTAAAGTCCACCATTATCGTCTTCGCAATTCACAGTATTTCCAAGTTTTGTGTCATCTGCAAATATTGATTTAGAGAATAGTACAAAGCCAATCACACCAGAAAGAGTAATTGCCATAAATCAGCACTTTAATAAGCAGGAAACAAAAAAGGCAGATTTTATTGATATTAATGGTGATTTAGAGCTTTGGATCAGAAATTGGCTAGCTAAAAGAAGACAGAGGGTGGTGGTTGATGGCAAATGTTCATCCTGGAGTTTAGTTACTAGTGGTGTACCGCGAGGATCTGTTTTGGGGCCACTGCTGTTTGTCATTTTTATAAATGACCTGGAAGAGGGTGTAGAAGGGTGGGTTAGTAAATTTGCGGATGACACTAAGGTCGGTGGAGTTGTGGATAGTGCCGAAGGATGTTGTAGGGTACAGAGGGACATAGATAGGCTGCAGAGCTGGGCTGAGAGATGGCAAATGGAGTTTAATGCGGAAAAGTGCGAGGTGATTCACTTTGGAAGGAGTAACAGGAATGCAGAGTACTGGGCTAATGGGAAGATTCTTGGTAGTGTAGATGAACAGAGAGATCTTGGTGTCCAGGTACATAAATCCCTGAAGGTTGCTACCCAGGTTAATAGGGCTGTTAAGAAGGCATATGGTGTGTTAGCTTTTATTAGTAGGGGGATCGAGTTTCGGAGCCACGAGGTCATGCTGCAGCTGTACAAAACTCTGGTGAGACCGCACCTGGAGTATTGCGTGCAGTTCTGGTCACCGCATTATAGGAAGGATGTGGAAGCTTTGGAAAGGGAGCAGAGGAGATTTACTAGGATGTTGCCTGGTATGGAGGTAAGGTCTTACGAGGAAAGGCTGAGGGACTTGAGGTTGTTTTCGTTGGAGAGAAGGAGGAGGAGAGGTGACTTAATAGAGACATATAAGATAATCAGAGGGTTAGATAGGGTGGATAGTGAGAGTCTTTTTCCTCGGATGGTGATGGCAAACACGAGGGGACATAGCTTTAAGTTGAGGGGTGATAGATATAGGACAGATGTCAGAGGTAGTTTCTTTACTCAGAGAGTAGTAGGGGCGTGGAACGCCCTGCTTGCAGCAGTAGTAGACTCGCCAACTTTAAGGGCATTTAAGTGGTCATTGGATAGACATATGGATGAAAATGGAATAGTGTAGGTCAGATGGTTTCACAGGTCGGCGCAACATCGAGGGCCGAAGGGCCTGTACTGCGCTGTAATGTTCTAATTCTAATTCTAATTCTAACACCAATTTGTTTGGAGAAGAGGTACTGGACAGGAAAACAACAAAATTCAGTTCTGGCACATTCAAGCATCTTGTCTCCCCAAAACACAGACAAGAAAACAAGCCTACAATGATCATTAGCTCTGTACTGTCAATTCACCAACCAAAAAATCAGGCAAGTGGCCAGCAAAAAGATCTGATCAACACTGAAGCATTGCTTTGATAACATATGAACTGACTCTATGGCTGACTTACAGTTCATTCAAGAAGGTTTATGACAGGTCTCGTTAACTTTGGAGAATGAGTACAGTCAACCATAAAGGAGGGTTCTGTTCATTTTATAGTAGTATTGATGACAGCCATGAGAAGACGCCCACCACTAGTTACCCAAACAAGCCATTGCAGACACAGGAGATCATATATACAACCTAATTCAAAACTCTGAGTTAATATGTTTGTACATATTCATTCATCTACACATAGATAAGTTTTCAGTTTATAATTTCTGCTAGCTAATGTTTACAAGATAGCCCTCTCACATACACTCCTGGTACCCACCACTGGACTTGTACATTGCCACTTGACATCTCAGTACTGTGCCACTTCCTCCAACCCCTCCAGTTATTTCTTCATTTATTCTTCTACACTTTTGCTCGTCTCAATCCATTATCTGCTCAGTTTCCAATGCAATTTATTCTTTTCCTACTGTGGACTGCATTCTCTCAAAATTAGTTTACCACCATTTTTCAGCCTCCCCATATTAATTTTTCTTTCACAGGTTGTGTTCCAATAGTCCATGATTCTTTTCCCCTCCCGATATTACTGTTCACTTTCCCTAATACTTTTTAGTTCTTTTCCCCAAGTTTGTCCTTTACACCACCTTCCCGTAATAAGTTATCAAATCTTTGGTAGCCTTATTTTTCCCAACCACTCTGCTTCTATTCTTGTCTTCAACGCTTGGCTTTCAATCTTTCTTGTGCTTTTCCATACCTTTAACCTCTCAGTTAAACAATCCTGTTAACAATCCTATCCCTTCAGATATCTTCTCATTCCAGAAACACTTCATACACTCTTAATGCTTTCTCCCAAGCTGAGTGCATCTGCTTTGTATCATGACATCATCTGAACGCCTCATAATCCCAGATTAATACATGTTAGCATAACTCAAATGCTGCAGTATATTACCTTAACATTTAGCAGAATGTATGGCATTTGTTTACTGGTACCTTCTGAAAGTCAGAATTCATGATTCTAGCAGCTTTCTTTCTTACTGTCCCATCATAATTTTTATGTTAAAAGAAACTCAGTTGTGTTACACAGCAGGAATGAGTGTCAGAACCATGAAACTTTAAATGATGCCACTGATCACGGCCAAAGAAAAAAACATTTAAATAATGTATAAATCTATTAAAAGATATAGAAATTAGTGATAAGGAAACAGAAGTACTAGCAGCTTCAATCAAATAAACCAACTCAATGGCAAACTCTTCTGAAAATTTATGCATTGGAAAATAATCATGGTTGACTTTTTAAAAAACAATTATGTTGATTTCTTTCAAGATTTTTGTTTAAGCAGCAAATCATGGACAACTGTTGCAATTAGTGATCAGAAAGATGCTGGAACACAATTATGGGTGATTAACCAAGGGTGCTTCAGCAGTCTTATATCAGCTGTCTATTATATCCAACAATTCATGCATAATGTACTAAAGGACCATAGGCATCTCTCTCCATTAGAGAGAGACAGTTAGTTATGTATAGCTTGAGGGGCACCATTCCCCTCATGGAGCAAGGCAAGGAAGCAGGCTGCACGAAATACCACAGCCAATATGGAGACTGAACCCGCACTGTCGGCGTCTTTCTGTAAGACAGGCTTTCCGTCTCGCCAACGGAGCTAACCGACACCCACACAATACAGTATTACACAAAATAAACTATTCAACCTAATTTAAGGGACACGATCATTGTTTTGTGAAGTTTGGATTACCAGAGATCCTAGAACATCCTACTCCTAACATGCAATGAAAACATAATCACACTGATCATCACTAGATCAGTCTCAGCACTAAATTTTCAATAAGCACTTTTTTACCATAGTTTAAAGACAATTATGAAAGGTAGCCATGAGAATGACTTTTAAACCTATATTGTGTTTAAAATAAACTTTCTGTACTGTTGCTGATTCCATTCTTACCTCCTTTATGGTTCGTTTCAGATGCATGTAGACACATTGCCCTGTTTTGCGATAATGTCTCTCTACATGTTCCCTTCCAAACCCGAGAAAAGTACTCATACACACATAAAGGCCACCTTCAGATTCCTGCAATTTAAACAAAAGAGACAACTGGTTTAATCTTGAAAACAGCAGGGAATAAATGAAAAAATTAAAGTTTGGAGCAGTAAGGTAAATAACCTCAGTATCATATGCATGCTTAACTTCAAGTTAGAATTTAACCGACATAGCACTTTGCACAACTGTCACAAAAAGTGCATAAAAAGACAGAACCTCTCAGTTACCCCATTGGTTAAAAGCATACGTTCCTCCAAACTATCATTAATACCTTTCTGTTCACAGCATATGAAACAATGACATTTAGTGATGAGATGCTTTATTACACAATGTCAGTATTACAAGGTTGGGTTAACCAGCACATTTCTAAAAGAGTTTGCATATGTAGCATTATTAAAAGGACTGACAATGCAACTAATCTTTTTGCAGACTGTAGATACTCAAAAGATTAATTTTAAAGGTACTCCTAATTAGCATGTATCTTCAGGAAACACTCTCACTATCGTCACTCAGTAACTTAGGTTCTCTGAATAAATGGTTACAAGTCAGAAAGAAAAGCAAGCATGTAGGGTCTTATGTACTAACTGGCATGCTAGAGACCTCCTACACATCACTGGGTCACCCTCCAGAATTGCCTGAATCACAGTGTTGCAATATGTTTTCTGTCTTTCTGTTGATGTGAATCACCTGTGGGCTCCATTTAAATCTTGCTCTCATATATAAATAATCTATATATAGTTATATAAAAATGGTACCTTTTGTTGCAGTTCAGAGATCACAAGCTGCAAAATGCAAATTATATGTGACATTTTACTTTTTAAAGAGTAGAAGGAAATGAACGCTCACTTGGCATGTAGAGAAAAGAACTCCTGTAACAAATATTACCAGAGACACAATGTCTGCAGCCTCATAATTAGTCTGTCCGACTTAACTGTTTGTCCAAAATCCAGTACCAGATGAGCAGAAAATTCCTCCAATTAAATCTGGGAAGACCGAAGCCATTGTCTTCAGTGCCCCTAGAAACATCGTTCTGTAGCCTCTGACTTTGCCCCTCTCCCTGGCAACTGCTTAAGGCTGAACCAATTTGATTGTAACCTTGGTGTCACGCTTGATCCAAGCTGAGATTCTGACCACATATCCACTCCACCACTAAGACCGTCTATCTCTACCTCAGTAACATCACCCCACTCTGCCCCTGCCTCAGCTCATTTTCTGCTGAAACCCTCATCCATGCCTTTGTTATCTCTTGTCTTGACTGTTCCATTACACTCCTGTCTGGCCTCCTACATTCTACACTCTGTAAACTTGAGGTCATTCAAAACTCTGTTTCCTGCGTCCTTACTCGTACCAAGTCCTGTTCATCCATCACGCCTTGGCTCGCTGACCTACACTGCCTCCCAGTTAAGCAACACCTCAATTTTAAAATTCTTATCCTTATTTTCAAATCCCTCCATAGTCTTGCCCCTCCCTATCTCTAATCTCCTCCAACTCCACAATCATCTGAGATATCTATGCTCCTCCAATTCTGGCCTTGAGCATCCCAATTGTATTTGCTCCATCATTGGTGGCTGCACCTTCAGTTGCCTAGGCCCCTAGCTCTAGAATTCCCTCCCTAAACTTCTCCACCTCTCTACCTCTTTTCTTCCTTTAAGATGCTCCTTACAACCTGTCTCTTTGGCCAAGCATTTGATCATCTGCTGTAATATGTCCTTCTGTGGCTTGGTGTCAAATTTGGCTTTGTAACGCTGCTGTGAAGTGCCTTGGGGTGTTTTATTGCATGAAAGGCACTATATAAATTCAAGTTGTTGTTGTTGCTCCCACAAACATAGCCAGTATCTACCCTACATTAGCAATCACTCTTTTAATGAACTTACCCAGTGGTTAGTGTCATTAGATTTTGCAGTCTTTGAAAGATTCAGTTCCATTTTTCAGCAGAATAATACATTGTGTATAACATTCCTCCTTATAAAAGATATAATTCAACTGTAAGCAATGTCAGGGAAGATATATGTTTAGCATACGCAGATGTCACACGTTTTGTCCAAATTTTATTTTTTACCTCGAAACACGGAAATGATTTTACGGCACATATACTATTTAATATCAATATGACTTACTTTTGATTTGACTGTGAAAATTCCTATTTTTGAGTCTGTTTGTTCAGTTGTTTGTAGTGTGTTCTGCTCAGTGAAATCACTTCAGTAGCAAATAAAAATGGTTTCTAAATCATATTTGACTGACTTCCATGTCATAGTTTATTCTATCCTCAAAACATTCATTCCAGCTGGCACACTTTTGTGCTCACATTTTCCATTATAAGTTCCTATGCCCACATTTATAATAGAAACTGTGTAAACTTGTCACACTGCCAGTGGTGGCAATATAGAGCCTCAGTCCTGCATCTTCTAGTTCCTTGGTCTACACTGCAGAGACACTCCTACACTCCAACTAACTCGACATCCCAAATTGCCCTCAGTTTTCCTATAGAGTATTAAATCAAAAATAAAAAAGAACAGAATATAGACTTTTAAATGGGACTGAGCTACACCTGAATGCAATGGTCCAATTATCCTTATACTCTAACTATGCTTCAGCTGAAGACTACACTTTGGCAAGGAACAATCTAAAGTAGAGCTTCTAAATTGAAAGAGGGCTAACAATGGGTGAATTTTAAGGAGGAGATGTTTCAAGTAAAAGCTGGGTACAGTCCAACAAGGGCAAAAGGTAAGGGAACCAAAGTCAGGGCTTCTCGGATGATGAAGGAGATAGAGAATATGTTGAAACAAAAAAAGTGTATATGATGCATTTCAGGTGAATTCTTTAAGCAAGGACCAGGCCAAATGCAATAAGTTGACAGGGAAGTGAAGAGGAAAATAAGACTGGCAAAGAGAGAATATGAGAATAGAATAGCAGTCAACATAAAAGGGAACCTGATAGTCTTTGATTGGCATAGAAATAGTAAGCAGGAAGTAAAAGGCGGGGTGGGTCCTAATAGGGACAAAGAGGGTGATATATGCTTAGAAGTGCAGGGCAAGGCTTGAATACTTATTGAATACTTTGAATCAGTGTTCACAAAGAAAGAGGATGTGGACAAAATATCAACTGAGGCGGAGATGGTAGAGGTAATGGGTCAGGTGAAAATTGTTAGGCAGGATGTACTGGAAGGGCTGGCTATGCTTAGAGTGAATAAATCACCTGGTCCAGATGGTTTGCATCCCAGGTTTCTAAAGGAAGAGGAAGTGAAGATAGTGGAAGGGCTTGCCATATTCTTCCAATCTTCCCTGTATATGGGTTAGGTGCCAGAGGATTGGAGAATGGTAAATATGACACTCTTATTCAAGAAAGGGTGTAAGGCCATTCCTAGTAACTACAGGCCAGTCAATTTAACATCAGCGATAATCAGGGAATAAATCAACAGGCACTTGAAGAGATTTGAGTTCATTAAGGACAGCTGGCACATATTTGTAAAAGGCAGATCATGCCTGACTAATCTAATTGAATTTTTTGATAAAGTAACAGAGAAGGTTGATGAAGAGAAAGCAATGGATGTTGTTTATATGGATTTTAAGAAAGCTTTTGATAAAGTACCACATAAAAGGCTATTTAATAAAATTGAGGCTCATGGAATAGAAGGGTCAGTGTCAGCTTGGATAAAAAAAAATTGGCTTAAGGACAGAAAACTGCAAGTTGTGGTAAATGGTTGTTTTCAGTCTGGAGAATAGTAGACAGTGCTGTTCCCCAAGGTTCAGTGCTAGGACCACTGCTTTTTTGATCTATGTCGGTGACTTGGATCTTGGATTACAGAGTAAAATTTCAAAATTTGCTGATGACACCAAACTTGGAGGTGTGGCATACAGTGAGGATGATACCAATAGACTGCAACAGGACATAGATAGGCTAGCAGAATGGGCAGACAAATGGCAGATGGAATTTAATACAGAGAAGTGTGAGGTGATGCATTTTGATAGAAAAGATAGGGAGAGACAATATAGACTAAATGGCACGGATCTAAAGAGTGTGCAGGGACAGAGGGACCTGGGAGCTTATGTCCTACCATCTTCAAAGTTCTATATACATATTGAGAGAGTAGTCAGCAAAACATATGGGATTGTGAGCTTCATAAATAGAGGTATTGAGTACAAAAGCAGGAAAGTTATGCTGAACCTGTATAGAGCTCGGGTTGGGCTACAGTTCGGGTCACCACACTTTAGGAAGGATGGGAGATCGTTGAGAAGGTGCAGAGGAGATTTACCAGAATGTTTCCAGGGATCAGGGATTATAGCAACAAGGTTAGGTTGAAGAAGCTGGGGTTGTTGTCCTTGTAGCATGGGAAGATGAGGGGAGATTTGATAGAGGTCTACAAGATTTAGATCAAGGAATATAACGGTCAGTGTTTAGATAAGGTAGACAAAGAAAAGCTGTTCCCATTAGCTAATGGTACAAGGACTAGGGGACACAGATTTAAGGTTTTGGACAAGAGATACAGGGGACTGTGAGGAAGAACTCTTTTACGCAGTGAGTGGTAATGACCTGGAACTCGCTGCCTACGAGGATGATGGAAGCAGAGATAATGAATGATTTCAAAAGCAAATTGGATGGGCACTTAAGGGAAATAACTTGCAGGGCTACAGGGATAGATCGGGGGAATGGGAATTGGATTGCTCTACAGAAAGCTGACATCAGCTTGTTGGGCCAAATGGCTTCCTTCTGTGCCATAAGTGGTCAGAGTTGTACTGGAAATTTCCTGGTGACACTAGCCCTGGTGATAATACACGGGACCAATATTGATAAAGAGAATTGATTGCAAAAGCTTAACTACAAACCTTAAGTATTAAAATGAAGCATTTTTCTATCACCTTTAACAGTTTAAATGTGCTGTGATGCATTTCAAGAACCTCTGCCACTACAGATTGTAACTTTAAAATAAGAAACTATAACTCTAATAATTTAAAACTAAAACCTGAACTATTATTCTTTTCTGCTGAGCATTTCATCCAAAAAAACAGTCAGAAATAACTTTTATGTTTCAGCTTAAATTTCCTTGTGTTTACCAAGAGTTCTTTTGGGCCTCCTTATCTCGAGAGACAATGGATACGCGCCTGGAGGTGGTCAGTGGTTTGTGAAGCAGCGCCTGGAGTGGCTATAAAGGCCAATTCTGGAGTGACAGGCTCTTCCACAGGTGCTGCAGAGAAATTTGTTTGTTGGGGCTGTTGCACAGTTGGCTCTCCCCTTGCGCCTCTGTCTTTTTTCCTGCCAACTACTAAGTCTCTTCGACTCGCCACAATTTAGCCCTGTCTTTATGGCTGCCCGCCAGCTCTGGCGAATGCTGGCAACTGACTCCCACGACTTGTGATCAATGTCACACGATTTCATGTCGCGTTTGCAGACGTCTTTATAACGGAGACATGGACGGCCGGTGGGTCTGATACCAGTGGCGAGCTCGCTGTACAATGTGTCTTTGGGGATCCTGCCATCTTCCATGCGGCTCACATGGCCAAGCCATCTCAAGCGCCGCTGACTCAGTAGTGTGTATAAGCTGGGGATGTTGGCCGCTTCAAGGACTTCTGTGTTGGAGATATAGTCCTGCCACCTGATGCCAAGTATTCTCCGAAGGCAGCGAAGATGGAATGAATTGAGACGTCGCTCTTGGCTGGCATACGTTGTCCAGGCCTCGCTGCCGTAGAGCAAGGTACTGAGGACACAGGCCTGATACACTCGGACTTTTGTGTTCCGTGTCAGTGCGCCATTTTCCCACACTCTCTTGGCCAGTCTGAACATAGCAGTGGAAGCCTTACCCATGCGCTTGTTGATTTCTGCATCTAGAGACAGGTTACTGGTGATAGTTGAGCCACTTCCAGAGCGTGGTCGCCAATATTGATGGATGGAGCATTTCTGACATTTCTGTTTACCAAGAGTACCACATGCAAATATATAGAACTTCACAGCAGAGAAACAGGCCATTTGGTGCAACAGGTCTATACCGGTGGTATGATTGTCAGTTCTGGCTCTCTTAGTATGTATCAAAGTTGCATTTGACATTTGTGTCAATTAATTTATAAGCAGGGAAAATATATTCTGCTTATGATATTGAATGTGAGAATTGGCACTTAGTAATGGAAGGTTTCAAATGCTGATTGTCGACTCAATCCATACTTTGCGTTGGTGCAAGAATATTGTAGGTCCAATTAATTTTGTACAAATAAAAACATATTTGAGAATATTTGTTATCTGTGCTACAAGGCTTTTGAAACATTTAACAAAAAAATAACAGTGGACTTTTTAAAATCCTCCCACTATAAAGACACAGGAATGTAAATTAAGTTCTTCCAGTTTTCTCTCAGTTCCTTGGTACAACAAGAAATTACATGTTCAATGATTTTCTTTTCCCTATTGATTGAAGTTCTGATTTATGCAAATAAGGCTAGTGGATTTATAATGTACAACCCTCCGTCATCTCTGCATTCCTCCAATCCTGGCCTCTTGCACATCTCTGATTTCCATTGCCCTACTATTGGCAACTGTGCCTTCAGTGGCCTAGGCCCCAAGTTCTAGCATTCCCTCCACAAACCTCTTTGTCTCTCTATCTCTTTCCTCCTTTAAGAGGCTCTTTAAAACCCAATTCGATGGCTAAGCTTCTAGTTATTTATCCCAATATCTCCCTATGTGGCTCAGCATCAAATTTGGTTGATAATGCTTCTGTGAAGCGCCTTCGGACATTTTACTATGTTAAAGGCAATATATGAATTCAAGTTGTTGTTGATGCTCCATATGAGCATCATTCTAGCTTAAGTTCATCTAGCCTTATCGACATATCCTTCTATTCCTTTATCCTTAATGTTATTATCTAGATTCCCTTTAAATACATCTACACTATTTGCTTAAACTACTCCTTGTGGTAGTAAGCTCCACATTCTAACCACTCTCTGGTAAAGAAGTTTCTCCTGAATTACTTATTGGATCTGTTAGTCACTATTTTATTTATGGACCCTAGTTTTGGACTCCCCCACAAGTGGAAACATCCTCTTTATATAGGCAAATAGTGAAGGAAAGTTACTATGCCATTTGCAAAATGTGCCCATTTATCCCACTAGAAACAGCAAGGAAAACGTTCAGTTTGTATTATAAGGAAAACCATTACAGGTTCTGGATTGGATTTTACAGACATGTGAATACTTTACATATACTTTATCGCCACTTGATGGAGTACAACACACGTTCTATTTTCACTGTCATCATATTACATCTCAAATAAAAGAAACACGACATATCAACTAAAAATACCACATTCAAAGTTATTACTTCAAACTAAATTATTAAATCAATCTGTCTCCTTTTTTTAATCTAATTGGTATACACAAAATCAGTTCAGGGCAAAAAAAACGAAATGCGACACCCGAGCCCCAAACTCTCTGGATATAAATAACTTGTCCAGGCACTGTTGATGAACGCCAAACAGCTGAGTCACCTTTTACCACATTTTAACACTTAAATTTTATCAAAATTGATAAAGTAGTATTGCCTTCCATGCCATCCTTCTGAATTTATATAAGAGTTTAAAAATTCTGAAACTTATTTCCCTTCACCGTTGGCTTTTGTTCTCTTTCTTTCCAGATGTAATTTTAACATCTTTCAGTATTTCGTTACTTTTCAATTGCCCTTCAGCTCCCCTTTAACTTGAAGATTACTCGTTTAAATGTAACTGACAGATTAGAATACTAGTTGCCTACCCACGTACCGTTTTACTATATAACACTTTCCTCCTTACTTCGGTTTAAATTATCGGGTTCACACCCCCACTGATATAAATGTCAAGCCCCTACACTTGGTTTTTTTTTTCGGTTATATTCTAATCCCATTAGATTACTGAGCTGGTGGCCCCGCAGTTATTTACTGCGGCGTCTCTCATTCATTCTCCACTGCTTTATCTAACACTATCTACAGAAGCAACGCGGTCCAACGTCTCTCACTATCAGCAAGTTCCCAAATCCAGATGAGCATCGCCAGTTTGTGCAGTCATTCACGTGTCAATGGAAAACTTCCAGCTCTTTAAACAAGAAAGCCCCATGTGCGCCCCACCCACAAGGGCCAGGCTGCCTACTTACTGGGTAGTCAAAGGAGAAGGCGCATTCGTTCTTGTAAACCCTGTCCCCTGATCTAGGGACTCGGATGGTTGGCATGTACGGGACCAGCAGTTCTCCGATGTCTGCAGCCATGTTGACATTCCTAACCCAGAATGCTGTTCAGGGCAGACATTGATTGTGAAGTGAGCTGGAGCTGGACGAGCAGAGACTGCAGGACGACAGTCTATTTTTAAACCAGTGCAAACTCGCAGCCCTCCCTCCTGCCATCGGACCTGCTGACGCTTCTACTCTTGAAAAAACGCGAAACTGGAGGAGAGATTAGTGAGACCTTGTACAAAGATACACGACTGTAAAAGCCTAACTACTAACAATGGTCAGTGTTTCAACAGATCTCCCTGTGCCCCCAATGTGCTCTTCACCAATTAGTCATTCCAGGATCAACAAGGATGTCAATACTGAAAATGTTAATAATGAGGTTTACTTCCTTACAAAGAAATGAGATCCAGGATGTTATCGCTCGAAGATAGCACAGCTGAACTGATATCAGACACTCCTTTCTATATTCTGTGCCGAGAAGCTGATGGCTCCATGACCCACTAAGTCAGACTCACCATGGATAAGGAGAATACAACGAAGGCACAATTTTAGGAAGGTGGTTTTTGTGACAATAAGGAAGCAGTTAATGGAGGTAGACTGGAATAGACTGTTAGAGGGGCGAAGCATAGAGAAGTGGCACAATGCAGAAATATAAAGTAAATCTATACCCTTGATAAGAAGCAGAATAGGAATGTGAGGAAACAGAAGAGATAATACAAAGGTGATTTGTTTTCCTCAAATATAGACCTTCCAGTTCAGTGGTAAACAGAAAAAAATTGATAGCATGAAGACTTCAAAAACTGGTTCAATTGGCAATTAGATTGCAGGGAACATAAAAATACATTAAAACTTTCTGTAAGTACATTTGGATAAATGGAGTAAAGGAGGAATTACAGTACTATCTTTAACCAGTGGGATTGTGGCATCAGGCAACCAGGAAATGGGAGATATCTTGAACAATTTATATGTATTGTTCACAGAAGAAGTTGCTAAATCCTTTGGAAGAGATGGTTGATTTTTCTGGGAAAAGAAGAAGACATTTTAAAGACAATGGTAAATACTAATAAGAAAGTGATAGAAACATTGACAGCACTCAAGGGCAGTAAGACCTGGGGCTAGATGACCTGCACAGAACAGTGCTTAAGGAATGGACAACAAAATTAGTCACATTCTGGCAAGGATGTATAGGAAAATGTTTGAATTGGGAACTGCACCAGAGGATGAAGAAAGCATCAGTGTTTATAAAAAGTGTATAAGAGCTATATGTAAAGGGAACCTTTTTTATCTAGACTTCAGCAAGGTTTTCAATGCATAGATGAAGAGGAGAAAGGAAATAAGGTAGAAAGACATGCAATAGGTGGACAGCTATTGGAATTGATTAGTAATTGTTATGGGATCATTTAAGAGACTGTAAGTGAAGAGTCACCAAAGGAAAATAATGTCATGTCACACATGACCAGAGAGTTGTGGGTATAGCTTGACAGAGTCAGATGTGTGTACGTGTGCTACTGTAGTAGCTGTGTGTATATATGTTTGAGTTCTAAGTTAGAATAAAAACCCATGTATTCTTTGGATGTTACTTGTATTCCTGTGAATCCTACAGTAATTCACACACCAAAGGAACAGGTAATATTATATGGCAGCAGCGGAGGGATGTTTTTGAAGAACACCAAATATTACATCACAGCAATAAACAGGATAAACTATCACTTAGAAAGGCACAGGTTAATCAAGGATAGTCAGCATGGATTTGTTCAGTGAAGACCTTGTTTGACCAACTTGATGGAATTTTTTGAAGACGTAACAAGGAAGATAGGTGAGGGTAGTGCAGTTGATGTGATTGGCATGGATTTTGGCAAGGCTTTTGACAGGGTCCCACATGGCAGACTGGTTACAAAAATAAGATCCCATGGGAAGCAGGGAAAAGCAGCAAGGAGGATGCAAAATTGGCCCAGTGGCAGGAAACAAAGGGTAATTGTTGGGTGTTTTAGCGACTGGAGAGCTGTTTCCAATGGCATTGTGCAGGGCTCAGTACTAGGTCCCCTGCTTTTTGTGGTATATGTTAATGATTTGGATGTAAATGTAGGGGGCATGATCAAGACGTTTGCAGACGTCACAAAGATTGGCCATGTGGTAGATAGTGAGGAGGATAACTGTAGGCTGCAGGAAGATATTGATGGTCTGGTCAGATGGGCAGAAATGTGGCAAATGGAATTCAACCTGGAGGAGTGTGAGGTGATGCATTTGGGGAGGTCAAACAAGGCAAAGGAATACACGATAAATGGGAAAATACTGAGAATGTAGAGGTAGTGAGGGACCTTGGAGTGAATGTCCACAGAACCCTGAAGGTAGCAGGACGGGTTGATAAGGTGCTTAAAAAGGCATGTGGAATCCTTTCCTTTATTAGCCGTGGTATAGAATATAAGAGCAGGGAGGTTATGTTGGAACTGTATAACTCATTGATTAGGCCACAACTTGAGTACTTTGTGCAGTTCTGGCCACCTCATTACAGAAAGGACGTAATTGCACTCGAGAGGGTACAGAGGAGATTTTTGAGGACGTTGCCAGGGCAGAAAAACGCAACTATGAGGAAAGATTGGATAAGCTGGGATTGTTCTCCTTGGAACAGAGAAGACTGAGGGGAGATCTGATTGAAATGTACAAAATTTTGAGGGGCCTGGATAGAGTGAAGGTGAAGGATCTATCCACCTTAGCAGAGGTCAGTGACGAGGGGGCATAGATTTAAAGTGATTGGTAGAAAAATTAGAGGGAGATGAGGAAAAGCTTTTTCACCCAGAGGGTGGTGGCGGTCTGGAACTCACTACCTGAAAGGGTAGTTGAAGCAGAGATCCTCAACTCATTCAAAAGGAATCTGGATATGTGCCGTAACCTGCAGGGCTTCAGACCAAATGCCGGAAGGTGGGATTAGAATAGGTGGATTTTTTTGGGGCTGGCACAGACACGATGGGCCAAGTGGCCTCTTTCTGTGCCTTAAACTTTCTATGATTCTAACACATTAAGTACAGTACAGTGGCAACCTTTGGAACCTCTGAAACACACCAAGAGAGAACAAGTAACAATTGATTGCTTACCTGGTGTGGCTGAAGATCCTGAAGGAGTGTAGTTGGCAGAAGACTCCACAACAGTGCAGTGAGCTAGGTCTGCAGACAGGATCACAGGAGGTGTTGAAACTCTGTGAGTACAGTAGGCAAGTTGCCAGGGGATCGGAGCTTTTAACTAATCTGGCAGTGAGTCGAAGAATTTGAAAAGAAGTAGCTACAGCCATAACTGCTTTAGTTTTCCTGGGCTTTTGCTTCATGCATGAGGCCTTAGCCAAAAGAGCAGGAACAGTGCTACTGGAGGCCACAGCACAGTGAAAAAGGCTGCTTGTGGCATCTTCCGGTACTGCAGGCTGCACTGCTCACCGCAGAGAAAAAAATGACTCCCTCAGTTTTTAAAAAATGATCCTGTGTAAACAAAGAAAGCTGTCATCTCTGTGTAAACAAAAAGGCTGCATTTGCTGACAACGCTACCGCTAGGTGGCGCTGCTGTGGCACATGCGCAAATGCAACATGTGCCACTAAAATGTCACAGTCTGTGACTTTAGGCAGCTGCCAGGACTAAAGATGGCGCTGCTCAAATAATCACACGGAGGGAACCTAACAAACACATGGCAGCACACAATGGCCGGAGTGAGAGAGCGAGCGGGCCAGGGCCAGGGCCAGGGCCGTGGTGGGGGGCGGGGGGAGCAGAGCGGGCCGGGGAGTGGGGGGGAGCGGAGCTGGCTGGGGAGGGGAGGTGGGGGGGGAGTGGAGTGGAGCGGGTGGGGGTGTGGAGCGGGCCGGGGATGGGGGAGAGCGGAGCGGCCGGAGAGAGCAGCGAGTGGGGGTGGGGGGTGGGGGGGAGCGGAGCAGCCGGAGAGTGGGGGGGGAGGGAGGTGGAGTGCATTTTACTGCGCATGCGTCATAAACTTGCAACATCAAAAGAGGTACCGGCCGGTCCCCGCACCCGGCGACACCAAGGTCTTCGGCCGCTCGCTTCCCGCGGCTCTATACGGCCTCTCGCTTCTGGCCCTCTCCATCCAGATGTTCCCTCCAGCTGCAGATCCCCCATCCAGCCGCTTTCTCCCCTACTTCTCAACTGTACTTCAGGCATTGCAGCTATCTGGTCCCTGCCTTTTGCATCCCCCGCTTCAGGAACTTCTGAATTTAACTCCCTCCCACTACACCCCCACACCCCCTCACCCCCACCCCCTCTCTACCTCCCACCCCCTACCTCCCTCTCTCCCTCCCCCCTCTCCCCAACCCCCCCTTCCCCCCACCCCCTCTCTACCTCCCACCCCCTACCTCCCTCTCTCCCTCCCCCCTCTACCCCCATCCTCCTCTACCCCCCACCCCCCTCTAGGACCACACCACAGTTGAATATCTGAAGTGCAGTGGCAAAGTCGGGAAAATAGCATCAAAAACCTGGGCAGCACAGTGGCGCAGTGGTTAGCACCACAGCCTCACAGCTCCAGTGACCCGGGTTCAATTCTGGGTACTGCCTGTGTGGAGTTTGCAAGTTCTCCCTGTGTTTGCGTGGGTTTCCTCCGGGTGCTCCGGTTTCCTCCCACATGCCAAAGACTTGCAGGTTGATAGGTAAATTGGCCATTAGCAATTGCCCCTAGTGTAGGTAGGTGGTAGGAAAATATCGGGACAGGTGGGGATGTGGTAGGAATATGGGATTAGTGTAGCATTAGTAAAAAAAATGGGTGGTTGATGGTCGGCACAGACTCGGTGGGCCGAAGGGCCTGTTTCAGTGCTGTATCTCTAAACTAAACTAAACTTAACCTCAACAATTCTGGGTTTGATTATTGAGAAATTTTATTAAGTACATGAAGCATTCGAGGAACTGCTGTGCATGTGTTGTGTCGCCAGCATTCCCGTGAGACAGACAGGCCGAGTCTCTGCTATGCACAACTAAAGAGATTGTTCCTGGAGAGCCTTGTGGTGAATGAACGCTTGGCTCTCTATTCCACTACTGTATTGTCCATGTGAAGAAGGCAAAATCACAAGAGTCTGAGCTCAGTCTATTCTTGGTGAATGTTCCCCAAGCGCATCCCAATGTGCACTCCCACTTCATCCATAAATGAAAGGTTTCTTTCCTCATCATGACAAGCTCCGCAGCATGATCCAGTTGCCTTCGTTGCTTGAATGCTGACCTTAAGTCTCAAGGATTGTTTTCTCGACGGCATGTTTTACATGAAAAGAAATAAAGCAAATCAGTGTCAGAGCTTCCCATCTCCATCCACTGAAATTACTGTTGTGTGCACCTTTTTAAGTTCTGCAGTGAAGGCACCAATTGATAACATCGCCAATGAAGCACATCCTTGCATCCTCCCCTGCACTGCCTCCCTTGCTTGAATGCCGTCCTTAAGTCTCAAGGATTGTTTTCTCAAGGGCATGTTTTACATAAAAAGAAATAAGGAAAGAACATCAGTGTCAGAGCTTCCCTCCCTCCAATGAAATTACTGTTGAGCATGCTTTATGTTCTGCAGTAAAGGCATGTACTGATAACACTGCCAATGAATCACTTAGTACCCACCTCAGCTGTAGGAGTCAGGATGATGTAACTGCCCCTATCTCGTGATGGCTCAATGCTGCTCTCAGGGAAAACATGAATGATGTGAGGGTGCTGGAAAAAGAAGCACATTTCTTTTGGACCCTGCTAGTGGTTATGCTACTCCTGCGCCTTCCCATCCGCCCCCATTTAATCCTGCCTACTACTATCAGCATCACCTTCCATTTCTTTCGCTCTTATCTACCTTTGCCTTAAAGCAACATTGAGGATGGAGAACAGTGTGGCTGCACTCCCACCTCACCAGTTGTGTACGCAGCAAGAGCATTCACATTCGGGCTACCACTGGACACGGCATGCTTGTTTTTTTTAGTGCTTGACCCCTTTGGATGCCTTCTCTGCTTGACAGGCAGCAGCTGGCAATTGCGGAGTCTCACAAGGTTCTGCATGGTTGTTTCAAGGGTGGATGGGGAAACAGGTGGCTGTGTGTCCATGTGCACTGCTCTGATGGGTGCAGGAACAGAGCAACTTACAACAGGGACTGGAGCACATGTGCTGCCTGCACACAGCCCCAGACAATGGAAAGGATTTTAGTGCAGTGCAGTGGACTGGAGCACATGCAGTGCCCCAGACAATGGAAATGTTTTCAGAGCAACTTACCTTGGAGCAATCTCCTCTTTCTAATAAAAATGAAGCAGACTGAAATCTCCGAATCGACTAAATAACTGCGAGAAAATGCCCGACAATACCTCTCCTCCTTCCACTTTCAGAAACTCACGCTGAAGCTGGATGCATGCGTGAATACACGTTGGTTTTGCATAAAGCGCATGCGCAGAGGCCGACCAGGCGCGTTGCCCGAAGATGCAGATGTCATGTGATGATGTCATCGGCGCATGCGCTAACCAGTCCTGGCAAGCCGGAACGCAGCGCATGCCAGAGAGCAGGAGACCGTCTGCGCATGTGCGCACTGCGGCGCAGCCTGATGACGTCAGTGGCAGCCAGCGTTGTCAGGAATCACTTTGAAACAAAAATGCAGCTGCTGTCTCTCACTCTTAAAGGGGCAGGCCTGCAAAAACGAGCCTGTCTAAAAAAGGAAACAAAAAGTTAAGCTTGTGAAACAGTAGACCTGTAAAGCAGAGCGCCTGTAAAGAAATTGTGCCTGGTAAAAATAAAATCTGTAAAAAGTCCTATATTTGTAGAGAAGCAAGATCATTAAGAAAATGGCATTCAAGTGTCCATACGTATTCGAAATCTTCAGACATAGCGTCTGAGTTTAAACTGTTTCAATAGCGGATGGAACTGTATTTCCTGGATAAAGAAGTGAGTGAACCAGAGAAACAAGCTGTAAAAATCAAGATTACACTGGGCAACAAGGACTTGAAAGAAATCAACGCATCAGGATTGTCAGCTGAGGATCAGAAGGACCGCAGCAAGCTATGGGCATTCCTGAAAGATCAAATTAAGGCAAAGTTCAATTTATGAGTACATAGGCTTGAGCTTATGACCAACCGGCAAAGGCAAGATGGTCCATTGACCAGTTTGTTGCAAGGTGTAGAGAAAAAGCTCATGAATGCAACGTCACGGATATTGAATTGTCAGAACGGGTTATAGAGCTAGTAATCGTGTCGACCTGCTAGAAAAGAAGAAAGGGCACTCAATGATGGAAGGAAATTTGAAGCCATCATTGGGGACGACTATGACAATTGGTATAATAATCAAGACTCAGGAGACTGCTAAGCCTTGTGGCAAATGTGGCCTGACTCACCAAATTTGCAGTTGTCCAGCGTACCAGGACCAGTGCAAAGCTTGTGGCATGTGAGGACATTGGGCAAGGCTGAGCTCAGAGACTGCACACAGGAATGGTGGCAGATCACATGCAGAGAGAACGTCTGCAAGACAGGATGGCAAATGCAACAAGAGGTAAGCCAACACAAAACAAAATCCCAAGCAGATACACGAGGTCAGCAAGTCAACAGATTGCCTGGAGGACACGGATGAAGAATGCATGCATCTGAACAGTGAGCAAGCATTTCACATGGTTAATTTGGATCAATGCATCAATGCTATTACACAATCTGAGGCATTCGCCATGATCAAGATTATATGCCTGCAGAAAAGTGGCAAGCATAAGCTCAGAGTGAAAATTGACACTGGAGCAAGTGCAAACATTCTGTCCATCCATATATTGAAGGACATGTACTTAAATAAATGGGAATCTATGGTGCAACCCATCACAGCTAGGCTGACTTCCTACAATGGTTCTCCAATCAAGTGCATTGGAATGATAACCTTGCAGTGCAGCTATGGAAGCTCCGAATGGCTACCACAAATTTTTTTATATTGTGGACACGACTGGACCAGCCATCCCAGGACTTCCAGTATGCCAAGATTTACGATTTATCTCAATACATGAGGTCAGCACTGCACTGAATGGTACAGAAGGTTGCAAACAAAGTGCATTGAGTTGGTTAGAGACCTGAAACTACTTGACCCAGGCAGGTTTGATGCAATCAGTGATTTCAAGGGTAATGCCATATTGCACGTGAGGGAGGGTGCAGTTCCTACTATCGCCGTGGCAAGGAAATGCAGTGTGAACATTCAAGAGAAGCTTAAAATGGAGCTGGATGAGATGGAGCACAATGGAGTCATCCACCGAGTGCACCAGCATTCTGATTGGTGCAGCTGCAACTCCTGCATGCTAAAGAAAAATGGCCATGTCAGGATTTGCTTAGACCCACAATGATTGGATTTAGCCCTCGAGATGCCCGCATAAAATCCCGACCCTGAAGGAGCTGAACCTTAAGTTTTTTGGTGCTAATTATTTTTAAAAGCTCGACGTGAAACATGACTACAGGTCTCTCTACTTAGCCAAGACATCCCAGCTGCTCACAACATTTAGAATGCCATTCGGGAGATACTGCGTCAGACGGTTAACATTTGCTCTGTACATCAGCCAGGACATTTTCCAACGATACACAGACAGAACAATAGGAAATGTCCTGGGTTGTATCTGTATAGCCAACGATACTGCAGCGATGGGCTGGACCAAGGCAGAGCATGACCAGAACTTGCATTTGCTAATATTGGCTGCTCATCATGACAGCCTTGTGTTTAATAGCAAAAAGTGCCAGGACAACGTTGGGCAAATCAATTTCTTTGGGTTGATATATTCTGCCACAGGAATATGTCCAGACCCAGGCAAGATCGAAGATGTCAGAGCCATGCTAACTCCTCAGGACTGGGAGGACGTACAATGTTTCAAGGGGACTTAGACAGGCTAAATCAGTGGGCAAGAACATGACAAATGGAATGTAATGTGAAAAAATGTGTAGTTATCCACTTTGTAGGAAAAACAGAAATACAAAGTATTTCTGAAATGATGAGAGATTGGGAAGTGTTGATGTACAAAGGGACTGAGGTGTCCTTGTTCATGCAGGTGCAGCAAGCAATTAGGAAGGCAAATGGTATGTTGGCCTTTATTGCAAGAGGATTTGATTGCAGGAGTAAAGAAGTCTTGCTGCAATTGTATAGAACTTTGATGAGACCGCACTTGGAGTATTATGTAAAGTTTTAGTCTCTTTACCTAAGAAAGGATATACTTGCCATAAAGGGAGTGCAACGAATGTTCATCAGATTGATCCCTGGGATGATGGGATTTTCCTATGAGGAGAGATTGAGAAGACTGCGTCTATATTCTCTAGAGTTTAGAAAAATGAGAGGTATTTCATTGAAGCACACAAAATTCTTACAGGGCTCAACAGGTAGATGCAGGAAAGATATTTCCCCTAGCTCAGAGGGTCTAGAACCAGGGGACACAATCTCAGACTAAGAGGTAGATCATTTAGGATTGAGATGAAGAGGAATTTCTTCATTCAGAGGGTGGTCAATCTTTGGAATTCTCCACCCCTGAGGGCTGTGGAGGCTCAGTCATTGACTTTATTCAAAACAGGGATTGATAGATTTCTAGACATTAAAGATGTGCGGGAAAATGGCATTGAGGTAGAAGATCAGCCATGAGTTGAACGGCAGAGCAGGCTTGAGGGGCTGAATGGCCTACTTCTGTTCTTATTTCCTGTTTCTGAAACGTTTTACCGTGGAGAGTGACCACAAGCCACTTGCAACCATATGGTGCAAACCGCTGACAAGTGCTCCTTAGCAGTTGCAGAGGCTTTTGGTGAAGGTCCAGGGCTAAGATTGTGACATAAACCAGGCTTCAAAATGGTCACATCGGACACCCTCAGCAGTTGCCTAACCCGAATAAGGATGTAGATGTTTTGCTAGATTTACATGAACGCGGTGTGGATACTGTGATTGAAGATGTCTTAAAGATCAATCTCATGAGTTTTGAACCCCGCAAATGTGAGCAACTAAGAGATGTGATGGCACATGACCTACCGTATCGTTGTTGTGGTAGGTGATAGTGAAAGGATGGCCTGACACCATACAGGAAAGTACCGAATGTCTACACTGTTTCTGGCCGCATCGAGACAAGCTCGGTATATCACAAGGGGTGATTTTCAAGGGGAAACAAGTCCTGATACCCGAAGCTCTGCATTCTGATATTTTAATCCAACTGCACCTAGGGCATTTAGGAATAGAACATACCAGACGCCTTGCCAGAGGGATGGTCTACTGGCCAGGAATCAACAGTGATGTTGAGACAATGGTGAAATCCTGTGAGGTATATCAAAGTTATCAGCTGAATCACCAGAAGGAACCCCTGATTTTGCATGTAAAAGGTGATGATTTCCTCCATGTAACGGATTACTTCACCAAGTTTCCGATCATCAGGTGGCTACGAAATATGTCAAGTACAATGGTTGCTGATATGATCAGTATTCTCTTCAGCCTATTTGACGTGCCGGAAGAAATTATCTCCCATAATGGGCTGCAATATGTAGGAAGATCATTCTAAGACATGTGTGCCAGGTGGGGAGTCCATCATGTAACATCATCACTGCAATATCCAAAGTCCAATGGTATGACTGAACACATGATGCACACCATCAAATCATTAATTTTGAAGCGTAGGCAGACAAGGAAAGATCTCAAGGTTGCAATGCTGCACCTCCGGGCTACTCCAGTGGACATGGGCTTACTGTCGCCTGCTGGGTTGATGTTTGGAAGGCAGGTAAGAACTGCCCTGCCCAGTCACCAACTACGTTTTCCACAGTAAAGGATATACTTCTGACTAAACATGGGAAGATGAAGGCATCGTATGGCAGGCAAGCAGGGCTAGAATTAGCTCGTTTGCAAGTAGGACAGAAGGTCAGAGTCCTCAATCATGTGTCAGAAACTAGGTATCCTGGAGAGGTTGCTAGGATATGTGACCAGCCCAGATCGTATGAGGTCCAGACACCCCATGGTGTGATTCCCAGATGGAACCGAAGTCAACTCGGAGAGCTATACAACAAAACTAAGTGTGACAACCCTGTGGCATCGTAGACACGTTCAAAGACTAAGTCTGAAGATGAATGTACAGAGGCTACGAGCACAGAGTAAGAGCATGATAACCAGAGTTCCGAGTTACCAGAGTTGCAGAGGAGTCTTTAGGACAAGCTCAGCTCTGGGACGAGGTTCATGATAACCAGATCAGGACGAATAAGTAAACCTCCGCCACGTTTTATAGAGTGTTAAACTTACTTACTTGTAAATTATGTTTTGTTTTATTCCTGCATAGTTAGTCTGAACTGCAACATCACTGTATATTGTAAATATGTTTTTACCTTTGGAAAAAAGGATATTGTTGGATCACCTTAAGAGACTGTAGTGCAGAGCCGCCGAAGAGAATTGTGAGTGTAGCCCAACAGAGTAAGATGTGTGTAGGTATGCGCCTATAGTAGCTGTGTGCATATATGTTCCAGTTTTAAGTTATAATAAAAACCCATGCATTCTTTGGATATTATTTGTATTCCTGTATTTGGGATCCAAAATGGACCGGGTCCGGAGGGACACGATGTTCAAACCTCTGGATAAGGGCGGGAAAAATGTACCCAACGTGGCCCTCATCCTGATGACTACCTTCGTGTGCGGCTGCATCAAGCTGTGTGTAAACCTCCAGTACGCAAACTCCAAGTCTCACTACGTGCTGAGGTTCTATCTGTCCCTGGTGTTGCGAAGGATGGGCCTGGTCACATTGCCGCGGAATGCTCCATCCAGTTGCACTGTGCCGTATCACCTATCCTTCGTGGAGCAGTTTCTGCGGGAAAACACCTTTGACCACCGATCCATCGGGCAGTGGTCTGCACAGAATGTCCTCAAGGCCCTACGGGAAAAGGAGACGGTGGATCCTGTTGGATGGTTCCCCGAGCAGACCGCCAAATGGCGGAATGCCTCATCACCAGAACTTTCAAACAAGCACCAAGATGTAGCTTGGCTGGTGGTGAGAAGAGCCCTCCCCGTCAGATCCTTCCTGCACGCCTGAAGTCTCACCCCCTCTGCACAATGCCCTCGCGGTGGCTGTGGTGGGGAAGAGATGGTTGCCCACCTCCTTCTGGAATGTGTCTTTGCAAAGCAGGTGTGGAAAGAGATGCAGTGGTTTTTGTGAAGGTTCATCCCAAGCAGCTCGGTAACACAGGAGTCTGTGCTCTACGGGCTGTTCCCAGGGATGCACACTGAGACAAACATCAACTGCTGCTGGAGGACTATCAATTCGGTGAAAGATGCCCTTTGGTCTGCCTGAAACTTGCTGGTCTTCCAGCGCAAAGAATTGTCCACGACCAAATGTTGCAGACTGGCACATTCCAAGATCCAGGACTACGTGCTGAGGGACGTACTGAAGCTTAGGGCAGCCGCAGCAAAGGCTCAATGAGGAAAGACCACTGTGTAAGGTCCTCCCACCAAGCTGAACTGAGGGGCTGGATCCATGGGAAACCCCTCGAACTGTATCGGGAAAATTTTGTGTGCTGTAAAATGTAAAAATGTATCTGGCATGACAAATGAAATGGAAGGGTTGTGAGGCAACTCATGATTGTATTGAAGGAAACAGACCTCCTTTGCACTGTTTGTATTTTTTGACTTGGTGCTGTTTGAAACTGTTTGGTAATGTATTTTTTACAGATTTTTATGAATAAAGTATATTTTGGAAATAAAAAAAAATTATTTGTATTCCTGTGAATCTTAGAATGGTTCACACACCAAAGGAACAGATAATATTACATTAACTGGCTGCTTCAAAGAAAATAAGTTGGTGCTATATGGAGTTGCATCAGTAACAGGCAGTGACGAGTGGAATGTTTTTCTATTCACATTGTACATTAATAATTTGCAAGTGGGAATAGAGAACAAAAAAATTGCCAATGACACATAAGGTAGGTGAGGCTGCAAGCAAAGAGATGAAGATAAATTGGGATGTTGGGCTGAGAAATGGCAAAGAACTTCACTGTCAGCAATGCAAAGTGTTGAGACTAGAAAAGGAATACGCATTGGAACTATAAACTAAATGTTATTCGTGTGTAGGAGACAGCACAGAAGATGATCTTGCTAGTGTAAATCGACAAATTATTGAAACCATCTGCACTGTCTTAAGTGATAGGATTTTCCCTGCGGGCTTCTGAACCCCACTGTCAGGCTAAAATGTGGGTCAGATGCCCGCACTGTGTGGCAAACAATCACTCGTTGTGATTTTCCCCCCCGCGATGGCCAATTAGTGGCCAGAGGGTGGGCTTGCCATCCAATTAAGGATGGTAGGCGGGCTCTCGAAGCTGGAGAGCCAGTCAGAGGCATTCCAGCTTGAAAGGAGTTGCAGGCTGCAATGGAAGGTAAGTAAGGGAGAGGGTGCTTTAAAATAGAGGCCCCCTCCAAGTCTTTTAAACTTTAAATTAAAAAATGTTTTTTGCAGCCGGGCCACCACTGTGGTGGGGGAACCCGTCTAGAGGGTGGCCTGTGGTTGCTGCAGCACCCAGGCAGGCAGGGAGGTCCTCTAGGCCTGTGTGGAGCACTGCCCCACCCCTATCTGCTGCCAGGAGGCGGCCTCCAAGCACTTAAACTGCCCCCCCCCACCCCCCGCCCGCAGTCGGCTTCCTTTAATTGGCCTTATGTGGCTGTTAACAAGTTGGATCAGCTACCAATTGCGTGCAGGTGGGTAGCCCTGACACGGCCTCATCCCTCCTTGGCATAAATGGCCTGGCGGTGGGATGGAACCAGCATGCAGGCCTGCGGGACTATTTTTAGCACATGTCCGCCCCTGATCCCAGCATCGGCAGGGGCTAAAAATTAAGCCCAAGTTCATTTAAACTGAAGAGAAAATTGAATGGGCATCTTATTGCAGTACTCAAGATCCACAATGGTATTTGCACACTTGAACCCTGAGAACAATATATGGGTGTTGTGATAGTTCTTGAAATAGGTTTCTGTCCTCTTTCGAAACGTATTCTGCTTTTTGAAGATTCTAATAGCACTGCTGCTGCAAATTTAAAAGTACAACGTTCTGGTTTATATTTAAGAGAGTGCATGAATTTTTGTCCATTTTTATTATTTATTTCTACAACCTAGGTAATCTGGAACACTACTTCGTAAGTACATTGTGGTTTTTCATTCGGAGTTTCCTAGGCATTAACTTCCTGATCTTTGTTGCTTTTGCAAAAAGGCAGTTTAGTTGTGCATTTCCTCTCAAATGTCAAAGGCTCTCGCATACCTTCCAATACCTAATTTCAGAATTCATGGACAATAGCCTGAGAGCAAGTTTATCTGCCTGGTCTCCTGTCTGGGAAAGTGTGCATGGCATAGGGAGACCAAAAAGCAAAACATCTATTTTGTAGATTATACATAAAAGATTGGTAAGTATTACATACTTACAGATCTTTTGGTGGAATAGCAGGATGTTACCAACCAATAGAAAAGAAAATGGTGATTCTAAATATAACCAAATGTGGTTATTCCAAAATATTACTTTTTTTTATTTTTGACCATCACTGACATGGCAAGCATTTATTGCCCATCCCTAATTGCCCTTGAGACGGTGGTGGTGAGCTGCCTTCTTGAACTGCTGCAGTCCATGTGAGGTAGGTACACGCACAGTGCTGTTAGGAAGGGAGTTCCAGGATTTTGACCCAGCGACAGTGAAGGAACGGCGATATAGTTCCAAGTCAGGATGGTGTGTGACTTGGACGGGAACTTGCAGGTGGTGATGTTCCCATGCGTCTGCTGCTCTTGTCCTTCGAGTTGGTAGAGGTCGCAGGTTTGGAAGGTGCTGTCTCAGGAGCCTTGGTGCGTTGCTGCAGTGCATCTTGTAGATGGTACACACTGCTGCCACTGTGCGTCAATGGTGGAGGGAGTGAATGTTTGCGGCTGGTATGCCAATCAAGTGGGCTGCTTTGTTCTGGATGGTGTCGAGCTTCTTGAGTGTTGTTGGAGCTGCACCCATCCAAGCAAGTGGAGAGTATTCCATCACACTCCTGACTTGTGCCTTGTAGATGGTGGACAGACTTTGGGGAGTCAGGAGATGAATTACTCGCCTCAGCATTCCTAGCCTCTGACTTGCTCTTGTAGCCACGGTATTTATATGGCTACTCCAGTTCAGTTACTGGTCAATGGTAGCCCCTAGGATGTTGATAGTGGGGGATTCAGTGATGGTTAAGCCGTTGAATGTCATGGGGAGATAGTTAGATTCTCTCTTATTGGAGATGGTCATTGCCTGGCACTTGTGTGGCGTGAATGTTACTTGCCACTTATCAGCCCAAGCCTGGAAATTGTCCAGGTCTTGCTGCATTTCTACACGGACTGGTTCAGTATTTGAGGAATCGCGGATGGTGCTGAATATTGTGCAATCATCAGCGAACATCCCCACTTCTGACCTTATGATTGAAGAAAGGTCATTGATGAAGCAGCTGAAGATGGTTGGGCCGAGGACACTACCCTGAGGAACTCCTGCAGTGATGTCCTGGAGCTCAGATGATTGACCTCCAACAACCATAACCATCTTCCTTTGCGCTAGGTATGATTCCAACCAGCAGAGTTTTCCCCCGATTCCCATTGACTCCAGTTTTGCTAGGGCTCCTTGATGCCATACTCGGTCAAATGCTGCCTTGATGTCAAGGGCAGTCACTCTCACCTCACCTCTTGAGTTCAGCTCTTTTGTCCATGTTTGAACCAAGACTGTAATGAGGTCAGGAGCTGAGTGACCCTGACGGAACCCAAACTGAGCATCACTGAGCAGGTTATTACTAAGCAAGTGCTGCTTGATGGCACTGTAGATGACACCTTCCATCACTTTACTGATGATTGAGAGTAGACTGATGGGGCGGTAATTGGCCGGGTTGGACTTGTCCTGCTTTTTGTATACAGGACATACCTGGGCAATTTTCCACATTGCCGGGTAGATGCCAGTGTTGTAGCTATACTGGATCAGCTTGGCTGGGGGTGCGGCAGGTTCTGGAGCACAGGTCTTCAGTACTGTTGCCGGAATATTGTCAGGACCCATAGCCTTTGCAGTAGACAGTGCCTTCAGTCGTTTCTTGATATCATGCAGAGTGAATCGAATTGGCTGAAGGCTGGTATTGTAATGCTGGGGTCTTCAGGAGGGGGCCGAGATGGATCCTTAACTCGGCACTTCTGGCTGAAGATTGTTGCAAACGCTTCTGCCTTACGTTTCGCACTGATGTGCTGGGCTTCCCCATCATTGAGGATGGGGATATTTGTGGAGCCACCTCCTCCAGCTAGTTGTTTAATTGTCCACCATCATTCATGACTGGATGTGACAGGACTGCAGAGCTTCGATCTGATCCGTTGGTTATGGGATCACTTAGCTCTGTCTATCGCATGCTGCTTATGCAATTTGGCACGCAAGTAGTCCTGGGTTGTAGCTTCACCAGGTTGACACCTCATTTTGAGGAATGCCTGGTGCTGCTCCTGGCATGCCCTCCTGCACTCTTCATTGAACCAGGGTTGGTCTCCTGGCTTGATAGTAATGGTAGAGTGGGTGATATGCCGGGCCATGAGGTTACAGATTATGGTACAATTCTGCTGCTGCTGATGGCCCACAGGGCCTCATGGATGCCCAGTTTTGCATTGCCAGATCTGTTCGAAATCTATCCCATTTAGCACGGTGATTGTGCCACACAACATGATGGATGGTATCCTCAATGTGAAGGTGGGACTTTGTCTCCACAGGGACTGTGCGGTGGTCACTCCTACCAATACAGTCATGGACAGAAGCATCTGCAGCAGGCAGATTGGTGAGGACAAGGTCAAGTATGTTTTTCCCTCGTGTTGGTTCCCCCACCACCTGCCGCAGACCCTGTCTAGCAGCTATGTCCTTTAGTACTCGGCCAGCTCGGTCAGTAGTGGTGCTACTGAGCCACTTTTGGTGATGGACATTGAAGTCCCCCACCCAGAGTACATTTTGTGCCCTCGCCACCCTCAGTGCTTCCTCCAAGTGGTGTTCAACTTGGAGGAATACTGACTCATCAGCTGAGGGAGGGCGGTAGGTGGTAATCAGTAGGAGGTTACCTTGCCCACGTTTGACCTGATGCCATGAAACTTCATGGCGTCCGGAGTCATAATTGAGGACTCCCAGGGCAACTCCCTCACTACTGTAGACCACTGTCCCGCCACCTCTGCTGGGTCTGTCCTGCCAGTGGGACAGGACATACCGAGGGATAGTGATTGCAGTGTCTGGGACATTGTCTGTCAGGTATGATTCCGTGAGTATGACTATGTCAGATTGTTGCTTGACTAGTCTGTGGGACAGCTCTCCCAACTTTGGCACAAGCCCCCAGATGTTAGTAAGGAGGTCTTTGCAGGGTCGACAGGGCTGGGTTTGCCGTTGTCATTTCCGGTGCCTAGGTCGATGCCGGGTGGTCCATCCGGTTTCATTCCTTTTTATTGACTTCGTAGCAGTTAGGTACAACTGAGTGGCTTGCTAGGCCATTTCAGAAGGCAGTTATGATTCAACCACATTGCTATGGGTCTGGAGTCACATGTAGGCCAGACCAGGTAAGGACAGCAGATTTCCTTCCCTAAAGTACATTAGTGAGCCATATGAGTTCTTACAACAATTGATAGTTTCATGGCACCATTACTGAGACAAGGGCCGGGAATTCACGTTGGGCAGACGGGAGCGGGCCACCGACTGAAAAGTTGGTGGCGAACCCGCTTCTGCCTCGCCTGGGGATCCAACCCACATTTTACGGGTTCCCAGGCTTTAATTGTTCCAAGGCGGGACTTCCACCCACTTGAGGGCTGCCGACCAATCAACGGGCAGGTAGCGGTGGCCACTGCCGGGACTGCAGCCCAGCTGAAGACATGAAGCCGGGAAGACAGGTAGGTTTTGGCTGTCTCGCCAGGGGTAATCGGTCGGGCCCCAGCGAGGCAAGGGTGGTCGGTTGGGGGAAAGGGGGACGCTTTGGGTGGTTGGGGTAACGGGGACGGCTCTCCATTGGGCTTTTCCCGCCTCCAGGACGCCCGCTTGCCACGCGTAAAATCCGCGTGGAGGCGGGTGAAGGCCCTTAAGTGGAGCCTCCCACTCCATTTGACGCCACCCCCCGCCGCCACCATCCAGCTCACTGGGGTGGCGTAAAATTCCGGCCAAGCTTTCAATTCCAGATTTTTATTAATTAACTGAATTTTTTATTAATTAATTGAATTTAAATTCCACCAGCTGCCCTGGTGGGATTTGAACTCGTGACCACTGGGTATTAGCCTGGGCCTCTGGATTACTAGTTCAGTGACATTTTCACTACACCATTGTCTCACTGAGATGGTAGATGGTGGACAGGCTTTGGGGAGTCAGGAGGTGAGTTATTCACTGCAGAATTCCCAGGCTCTGACCTGCTCTTGTAACCACAGTATTTATGTAGCCGGTCCAGTTCAGTTTCTGGTAAATGGTAACCCCCAAGATCTAGATGGTGGGAGATTCTGCAATGGTAATGCAGTTGAACATCAAGGGGGTGATGGGTTAGATTCTCCATTATGGGAGCTGGTCATTGCCTGGCACTTGTGTGGTGTAAATGTTGCGTGCCACTTCTCAGCCCAAGCCAAATGTTGTCCAGTTCTTGCTGCATCTGCACATGCACTGCTTCAGTATCAGTCAAGTTACAAATGGGACTGAATTCTGTGCAAACCCCATTTCTGGCCTTATAATGGAGGAAAGATCATTGATGAAGCAGCTGAAGATGGTTGGGCCTAGGACACTATACTGAGGAACTCATGCAGCAATGTCCTGGGGCTGAAATGACTGGCCTCTAACAGCCACACCATCTTCCTTTGTGCTAGGTAAGATGCCAGCCAGTGGAGAGTTTTCTCCCTCCTTCCCATTGACTTCAATTTTGCTCAGGCTCCTTGATGCCACATTTGGTCAAATGCTGCCTTGATGTCAAGGACAGTCAGTTTCACTCTCACCTCTGAAGTTCAATTCTTTCATCCATGTTTGGACCAATGCTATAATGGGGTCTGGAGCCGAATGGTCCTGGCGGAATCCAAACTGAGCACCGGTGAGCAGATTATTGCTGAGCAAGTGCTGCTTGATAGCACTGACGTGCTGGGCTTCACTATCATTCTGGACGGGGATGTTTGTGGAACTTCCACCTCCTGTTAGTTGTCCAATTGTTCAATTAGACTTTGCTGATGATTGAAAGTAGACTGATGGGGCGATAATTGGCCAGATTGTATTTGTTCTGCTTTTTGTGGACAGGACACACCCAGGTAATTTTCCACATTGTCAGGGAGATGCTAGTGTTGCAGCTGTACTGGAACAATTTGGCTAGGGGTGTGGCTAGTTCTGGAGCACAAGACTTCAGCACTACAGCCGGATGTTGTTCGGGCCCATAGCCTTTGCTGTGTTCAGTGCACAGCTGTTTCTTGATATCACATGGGGTGAATAGAATTGGCTGATGCCGGGGACCTGAAGAGGAGGCTGAGATGGATCATCCATTCAGCACTTCTGGTTGAAGATGATTGCAAACACTTCAGCCTTGTCTATAATTCAGGATGGGAATGTTCGTGGAGCCTGCTTATTGTTTAATTGTCCAATTGTTTAATTATTTTCATGAACTTCTAAATGTATCGTTATTTCAAGTAATTTACATGTGAAATCTATTCAACTATCTGTACTGATTCATCTGTTTGTAATTTTTGTATTTAATCTTATGAAACGTATCAGATATCACGTGAGGCCTGGATCACAAAAGAGATTCAGTAGCTGAAGTAATTTTACTGCAAAGAGCAAGTAGTTATTTCTGATTGTTTTGATGATATTATCATATACTAAATACATTTAATACCTACAAAGGAGACAACATTGAATCAAAACTGTTTCTGTAGGATTCTACCACCAAGGGTGGTATTTAATGCAAGAGGGAGACGAGGCATCTGGAAATCCATCCAGGTGCCTCTTTCCCTCAGGGAGACCACCAGGTGCCATTGTGCACCCAGGTGGAGAAGGAGCGCGTGCCAGCTATCCTGGGGCCTTCCTCTGAGGACCCTCCCCGAGTAAGCGGTGTCTCCTCATCCCCTCTAGTATTAACCTCATTAACTCCAGCAGGTGAGCCCAAAGGGGATGCTCCATTCCTCCAGAGGACACCCGCCACAGTCATCCAGCGCAATGGGCCAGAACAACGATCAGACTGCCTCCACCTCAACTGCTAATGTTGGGGTTACACCAAGACGTAATGGCTAGAATAGAAAATTTTAAGAATTATGAGTGCAAACGTGGCACGGGTGGTCAAAGTAAAATTGTTACACATGTAAGTAATTATCAATACATTTACTTACTTTATGATTTGATACACTAGTGTCATTCATTGAGACACAATTTCAAAGTTTGGGGATGATACGAAACTTGTTAACTGTGAGAAGGATAGTGTAGAACTTCAAAGGGACATAGACAATTTGGTGGAATGGGCAGACAAGTGGCAGATGAAGCTCAATGCAGAGAAATGTGAAGTGATTCATTTTGGTAGGAAGAACATGGAGAGACAATATAAAATAAAGGCTAAAATTCTAAAGTGGGTGCAGGAGCAGAGGGACCTGTGTGTATATGTGCATAAGTCATTGAAAGTGGCAGGACAGGTTGAGAGAGTGGCTAATAAAGCATATGATATCCTGGGCTTTATTAATAGGTACATAGAGTACAAAAGCAAGGAAGTTATGTTGAACTTATATAAGACACTAGTTTGGCTTCAGCTGGAGTATTGTGTTCAGTTCTGGGTGCTGCACTTTAGGAAAGATGTGAGGACATTGGAGGGAGCACAAAAAAATTTCACGAGAATGGTTCCAGGGATAAGGAACTTCAGTTATGAAGATAGATTGGAGAAGTTAGGACTGTTTTCCTTGGAGAAGAGACGACTGAGAGGTGATTCTTTAGAGGTATTCAAAATCATGAGGGGTCCAGACAGAGTAGATAGAGAGAAATTGTTTCCACTCATGAAAGGGGGAACTAACATCCTTGCTGGCGGGTTTGATAGTGCTGTTGGGAAGAGTTTAAACTAATTTGGCAGGAGGAGGGGATGCAGACTTCTAGCAGAATAGGGACACGGCTAAACACAGGAAAGCGAACAAGTCAGAGGGAATACAGCGGAAGTAAGTTTCAAGGGAGTAAGACCAGGATGGAAGGCCTCTACTTTAATGCCAGGAGTATTACAGGTAAAATATTGGCGACCACGCTCTGGAAGTGGTTCAAGAGTTCACCTACCTAGGCTCAACTATCACCAGTAACCTGTCTCTAGATGCAGAAATCAACAAGCGCATGGGTAAGGCTTCCACTGCTATGTCCAGACTGGCCAAGAGAGTGTGGGAAAATGGCGCACTGACACGGAACACAAAAGTCCGAGTGTATCAGGCCTGTGTCCTCAGTACCTTGCTCTACGGCAGCGAGGCCTGGACAACGTATGCCAGCCAAGAGCGACGTCTCAATTCATTCCATCTTCGCTGCCTTCGGAGAATACTTGGCATCAGGTGGCAGGACTATATCTCCAACACAGAAGTCCTTGAAGCGGCCAACACCCCCAGCTTATACACACTACTGAGTCAGCGGCGCTTGAGATGGCTTGGCCATGTGAGCCGCATGGAAGATGGCAGGATCCCCAAAGACACATTGTACAGCGAGCTCGCCACTGGTATCAGACCCACCGGCCGTCCATGTCTCCGTTATAAAGACGTCTGCAAACGCGACATGAAATCGTGTGACATTGATCACAAGTCGTGGGAGTCAGTTGCCAGCATTCGCCAGAGCTGGCGGGCAGCCATAAAGACAGGGCTAAATTGTGGCGAGTCGAAGAGACTTAGTAGTTGGCAGGAAAAAAGACAGAGGCGCAAGGGGAGAGCCAACTGTGCAACAGCCCCAACAAACAAATTTCTCTGCAGCACCTGTGGAAGAGCCTGTCACTCCAGAATTGGCCTTTATAGCCACTCCAGGCGCTGCTTCACAAACCACTGACCACCTCCAGGCGCGTATCCATTGTCTCTCGAGATAAGGAGGCCCAAAAGAAGCCATCACGGAGACATGGTTGAGGAAGGGGCAGGATTGGCAGCTCAATATCCCGGGGTATAGAATCTTCAGGCGAGACAGAAGAGGGGGTAAAAGAGGAGGGGGCATTGCAATATTAGTTAAGGAGTCAGTTACTGCAGTAAGGAGAGATGATATCTTGGAGGGGGCATCAAATGAAGCTTTATGGGTAGAGTTTAGGAATAAAAAAAGGACAGCCACATTGCTAGATGTTTATTATAGACCCCCAGATAGTCAGCAGGAAATTGAGGAGCAAATATGTGCGCAATTTGCAGAGGTGTGTAAAAATAATAGGGTAATTATATTAGGTGATTTCAACTTTCCCAACATTAATTGGGATAGTCATCATGTTAAGGGCTTAGATGGAGTGGAGTTCTTAAAATGTATACAGGAGAACTTTTTAGCTCAATATGTAGAGGATCCAACAAGGGAGGGTGCAGTGCTGGACCTAATTCTGGGGAATGAAGCCGGACAGGTGGTTGATGTGTTGGTGGGGGATAATTTTGGTGATAGCGACCACAACATGGTACAATTTAAGCTTATTATGGAGAAAGAAATAGACAAGTTCCAAAAAAAGGTTTTGGAGTGGGGGAGAGTGAATTTTAGTAAAATAAGGCAGGATCTGGCCAAGGTAGACTGGAAAGGGTTACTTGTCGGGAAATCTACAGAGGACCAGTGGGGGGCATTCAAAAAGGAAATGGGGAGGGTACAGGCCCAACATGTTCCCTCTAGGGTAATTGGTAGGAGCAACAAGCCCAGAGAACCATGGATGACCGGAAACATTCAGGGTACGATGAGAAGGAAAAGAGAGGCTTTTAGCAAATACAAGGAGAGCAAATCAATGGAAGCATTAGTGGAGTACAGAAAGTGTAGGATGGAGCTTAAGAAAGCCATTAGGAGAGCAAAGAGGGGATATGAGAAAGCACTGGCTGGTAAAAGTAGGGAAAATCCCAAGATATTCTATAAGTATATCAATGGGAAGAGGATAACCAGGGAAAGAGTAGGACCCATTAGGGACCAAGGGGGAAATTTGTGGGTGGAGCCAGAGGACATTGGTAGGGTGTTGAACGAATACTTCATATCTGTCCACCCAAGAGAATGAGGATGTAGATATGGAACTTAGAGAGAGAGACTGTGAGATTCTTGAGCAAATTGTCATAGGGAGTGACAAGGTATTGGAGGTTTTGGAAGGCTTAAAAGTGGACAAACCTCCAGGTCCAGACGATTTGTGTCCCAGGATGCTGTGGGAGGCGAGGGTGGAGATTGCAGGGGCGCTGACCCTAATTTTAATTCCTCTCTGGCCACGGGGGAGGTGCCAGAGGACTGGAGAACAGCGAATGTGGTCCCACTATTTAAGAAAGGTTGTAAAGATAAGCCAGGGAACTACAGACCAGTGAGTCTCACATCAACAGTAGGGAAACTATTGGTGAAAATTCTGAAGGAGAGAATCTATCTCCACTTGGAGAGGCAAAATTGGATTAGGAATAGTCACCATGGCTTTGTCAGAGGGAGGTCATGCCTAACAAATTTGATTGAATTTTTTGAGCATGTGACCAGGTGTGGAGATGAGGGTAGTGCAGTTGATGTAGTTTACATGGATTTTAGCAAAGCCTTTGACAAGGTCCCACATGGGAGACTTATCAAGAAAGCAAATGCACATGGGAAACAAGGTAACTTGATAAGGTGGATTCAAAATTGGCTTAGCTGTAGGAGACAGAGAGTGATGACAGACGGCTGTTTTAGTGACTGGAAGCCATTGTCCAGTGGCGTACCACAGGGATAAGTGCTGGGTCCCCTATTGTTTGTCATTTATATAAACGACATAGATGACTATGTGGGGGGTAGGATCAGTAATTTCGCGGATGACACAAAGATTGGCCGAGTGGTTAACAGTGAGGTGGACGGGATGGTCAAATGGGCAGAAAGGTGGCAGATGGAGCTTAACGCTGAAAAGTGTGAGGTGATACACTTTGGAAGGAGTAATGTGAGACGGAAGTATTCAATGAATGGCCTGACACTGGGAAGTTCCGAGGAACAAAGGGACCTTGGTGTGTTTGTCCATAGATCTCTGAAGGCAGAAGGGCAGGTTAAAGGGTGGTGAAAAAGGCATATGGGACACTTGCCTTTATCAATCGAGGCATAGATTACAAAAGCAGGGAGGTCATGTTGGAGTTGCATCGAACTTACTTTGGTAAGGCCACAGCTGGAGTACTGTGTGCAATTCTGATCGCCACATTATAGGAAGGATGTGATTGCATTGGAGGGGATGCAGAGGCGATTCATCAGGATGTTGCCTGGGATGGAACATTTATGCTATGAAGAGAGGTTAGATAGGCTTGGGTTGTTTTCGCTGGAGCAGAGAAGATTGAGGGGTGACCTGATCGAGGTGTACAAGATTATGAGGAGCATGGACAGGGTGGATAGGGAGCAGCTGTTCCCCTTAGTTGAAGGGTCAGTTATGAGGGGACACAAGTTTAAGGTGAGGGGTGGGAGGTTTAAGGGGGATTTGAGGAAGAACTTTTTTACCCAGTGGGTGGTGACGGTCTGGAAAGCCCTGCCTGGGAGGGTGGTAGAGGCGGGTTGCCTCACATCCTTTAAGAAGTACCTGGATGAGCACTTGGCATGTCATCACAATCAAGGCTATGGGCTAAGTGCTGGCAAATGGGATTAGGTGTCTTTAATGCATCGGTGCAGACTCGATGGGCCGAAGGGCCTCTTCTGCACTGTATTATTCTGTGCTTCTGTGAAACAGATTTAAAGTATTTGTTAAGAGAAGCAAAAGTGACATGAGGAAAAACTTTTTCACGCAGCGAGTGGTTAAGGTCTGGAATGCACTGCCTGAGAGTGTGGTGGAGGGAGGTTCAATTGAAGAATTCAAAGGAAGAATGTGCAGGGTTACGGGGAGAAGGAGGGGTAATGGCACTAAGTGAATTGCTATTTTGGAGAGATGGTGCAGACACGATGGGCTGAATGGCCTCCTTCTCTGATGTAATAATTCTGTGATTCTGTAAAGAAACAAAATGTAATGGCACGCCTCATGGCTAGCATGCTTTGATGCTTATAAAGGAATGATGGGCATGGGGTTATTCTTTTAACTTTGAGGTTTGATCCTTCAGTCTTCATTGACTGTTAGTTGTTGTTTGCAGTTTTGTAATAGTCATTGTGACAATCCTTCATATGTAGGCTCAGCGGGCCCTCCCTTTTATGCCTTGCAAAGGAGTTTGTCCGAGTTCAGTCACAACTCGGAGACGTTAGAAGGTGCAGCTGCACACAAAGTGATATTATGGTGTAGCTGGTTCTGATTGAGTGAGTGGTCAAGGCTAGATGGTAGATGTTCAAGTGTGCCACAGGTTTCTTCTGATTCAGTATTCAACAGCGAGTCAGTTCAGCAAAGCTCCACTCCATGTGCAATTATAGATGGCAGAGGAAGCCTGCTTTTCGGTTAGGTTGACAGGAGTAGGTCAACATCCCAGGATGGCAGTGTAGTTCCTGCCTCACTCTTGGCTGAAATGTCCAAATGTAAGGTTGTCCATGATGTCCCGTGCACCTTTCTCAATAGCTCTGGCATCCATTAAAGGCTCATTCACATTAATAGGCACCTCCTCAGGATGATCCAATTCATCCTCCTCTGAGGAGGAGTGGCGCTGCTCCTGTTCCTTCTCCACCTGCAAAATATGCCTGCTTTGCATTGCCAGGTTGTGTAGTGCACCGCAGCATATGACTATTCATGTAATCCTCTGTAGTGAGTATTGCTGGTGAGTACTTCAGAGCCCCTCCTGACTGGTCAAGTCAATGGAAGTGCATTTTCAGCAAGCCAATGGTGTGGTCAATTATGGCGCTGGTGGAGATGTGAGCTGCTTTGTATGGCTCTTCAGTTGCGCTTTGGGGATGCCTCACTGGTGTCAACAACCATGTCCAAAGTGGGTAACCCTTGTCACCCAGGATCCAGCCGTCAACTTGGTCTGGCGCTTCAACAATTCCTGTTAGTTGAGAGTTTCACAAAATGTATGCATCGTGACACCTCCCTGGGAAACAAGGACAGACAAGCATTATTTTTCACCTGTGGTTGAAAACCAGTTGAATGTTCAAAGATTGAAAACATTTGTGATTCACAAGTGCAGCTGGCTGGTCCCAGGGAGTCTAATAGCCACATGAGTGCAGCCGATCACCCCTTGCACTCTCGGGAAACGGGTGATGGTGCCGTGGGCAGCTGACCTTGCTGCCGGGCTGTCTTCATCTATTGGGAAATAGATGAAATCATTGGCACGATGGTATAGGGCATTGGCCACCTCTTCTATGCACCTGTGAGTGGCAGCCTGTGAGCTGCAACACATGTCGCCCTTTGAGCCCTGGAAAGCACCGCCTACAAAAAAGTAAGTGCCATGGTCACCTTGAAGGAAACTGGCATGGGATTCCCACCAAAATCACATGGTTGCAGGTCCTGCTGAATTATCCCACAAATCTCAGTGACCATTTCACGTGACATCCTGAGACATCTCTGGCATTGCCTCTCTGACATCTGAAGGTAATTTGTCCTTGGCCTGAAGGGGAAATGACATGCCAGCACCTGTTTTCTGTGAGGCCTTCCCTGGAGGGCTTCATTCTGAGCAGCCTCCCCCTCTTGTGCTGCCTGCTGCTGTCATTGCGGCATCAGCTGCTGAGCAGCAGGAGCCTCCTCAGTCGCATCCTCTGCTCTTGTCCCCGAGGTAGCAAGAATATTGGGTGTATGAGACCTATGTCAATGAAGCTTTGCAACTGTTTGAATTGGAAAAGCCCACGATGCGGAACCATTGAAGTCATGAGCAGATAGGTTGTATGCACCTACCATTGTGCATCTCTGCAAGTCCACGCACCCAGCTCTGGCCTCCTCCCACTATGATCTGCAATCCTTGCATGTCCATGTGATTTATTGTCTTATTTTGAAAAATGGTATGCATCAGATTCAAGGTAAATTCCTCCAGCTTCCACCCTCCATCTCCCACCCTCCAGTCTGCACCCATCACCCTTGACCCAACAAATATTACTTTGAACCTTCCCTCTGTGACCCTTGAACCTCCCCCCATTATCTGGACCGCATCATTATTGCCTATACCTGTCACCATTAAGATGCCCACTCTCACTCTAGATCCTCCGGTTATCCACCTTAATGTGGTCACCAATGCTGTGCCCCAGCCTACAATACCTTCCAATATGCAACCTTGACTTCTGGACCTGCCTCCTCTACTGAATTGCACTGCCCCCTGTGACTGTGACCGTTCCCTCCATCAGCCAGCATCCTGAGTTCACCGCACAGGAACCCAACATGGACAGGATACCCTCCCGTTAGGCCCATCATGCACCTCACATTATCTGCTCCAACCGCACCCTCCCCAAAACCACCACAAGCAGCACCGACTCCACACCCTGAACGCTTGACCATTGCCTCCTCGCACCTCCAGGCACCTGAAACCCCACCCTCTGCCCTACCTGGCATCCCTTCTCCGCACCTCCAGGCACCTGATACCCCACCCTCTGCAACTGCCCCCCCAAAAGAATCACCTTTTCTGGTCCCAAGCCTGGCACCAAGCATCCATTCCAATGTTGCTCTCCCTTGTGCCGAAGAGTTCAAGAAAGAAAACCATTGACTTCAGACACAAGTGCACAAAGACAACTGGTGAACACTACCTTTAACTAAACATGAAACGGGTGCCATGAGACTCCCAGGCACTGCCAATTTAATCTGGCAGGTAAGACTTAATTTCAAATAATTATAAGATACTGAGTATTCGTGATATGCAAATGTATAAAAAGTTGGAACCAGCCACAGGATGGTGTGAGGCCTGATCTGCCATAAACCCGTCGCTGACTTAACCTCTAAAATTGAACTCGCCGTCAGGAAATTGAAATATCACCTCCTGCCCAATTAAGTCACCCACCCGCCACAAAAGCCGCATTTACAAGCCCCATAAAATTCCCCGCTAAATATGCAACAACAAAAATCTATGTAATTCTTTTGATGTAGTAAAGCGTTCCAAAGTGCTTCACAGGAGTGATTATCAAAGAAAATTTGACACCGAGCCACATATTAGGACAGATGACCAAAAGCTTGGTCAAAGAGGTAGGTTTTAAGGTGCGCCTTAAAAGAGAAAGAGAGGCAAAATGGTTTAGGGAGGAACTTCAGAGCTTAGGCCCTAGGCAGCTGAAGGCACTGCCACCAATGGCAGAGCTATTAAAATCGGAGATGAGCAAAAGGCCAGAATTGGAGGAGTGCAGAGATCTCAGTCATTGTGGATGAAGTTACAGAGATAGAGAAGGGCAAGACAACGCAGGGATTTGAAAACAGAATTAGAATTTTAAAACTACAGCGTTGCCAGACCAGATGTCAATGTAGGTCAGTGAGCACAGGTGTAATGGTTGAACAGAACTTGGTGTGAGTTAGGGTACAGGCAGCAGAAGTTTAGTTGGCCTCAAGTTTATGGAGGGTGCAAGATGGGAGGCTAGTCAGGAGATTAATGGAATAGTCAAGTCTAGAGGTAACAAAGGCATGGGTGAGGGTTTCAGCATCAGGTGAACTGAGGCATTTAACAGAGGTGGAAGTAGGCAGTTTTGGTGATGCAGCGGATATGTTGTCGGAAGTTTATCTCGGGGTCACGTATGACACTAAGGCGATGAGCAGCAGTCTGGTTCAGCCACAGAAAGCAAGATGGATGGATTTTGTAACACTCATGAGAAGTGCAGCGATGAAAATACAGAAGCAAACTGAAGAGTTATTAAAAAATTGACTTTTCCTTTAAAAAGTGGACAATGTGCTGCAAAATGGCCACTGTAGGTCAGCTGTCTTGGCCTGTATGGTCAAACTTTCTCACTGTCTGGTAAGGACAAAAGAATACATTCAAAGCTAGGAGTTGTCAATTACAGCCATCCTGAAACCATTAAGAGACATTCCTGAATTGAATGAGTTCTTCTGAAACAAAGAGGGTGAAAGTAGTTACATTCGGTCTATTGTGTGGTCACAACAGGGAGGGGGCCATGCATCTCCTAACAGAGGCTAGTGTGAGAGATTTTTACCTTAAAAGGTAGTTCTCTGGCGAGAGAGGGAGAGAGATCATCAAGAACATCACAGAAAAGTAGTCCAACCAAAGGCTGTGAAAAGAAGCCCAGCAAAAACAAGCACGGAGACCTGCTATGAATTCTACACCAACCTGGTGCAGCAGTGAACTGAAAGTGACCACTGCCTCCAATCTGAACTCTTAACCACCAGAAAACTACAAACACCTAAGCCTGCAACCTTAAAAGAAAAACTGTCCTCTGAGAATATTCAACAGGTTTACCATGAACCCCGAACACTTCAAACCATTTACTCTTTGCCTCTCTATCTATTCTTGTGTGTGTGTGTGAATGCGTGCATGGGTGTGGTTGCAACCATTTCGGGAATTGTACGAAAATACTTAACTTTTGTTTAACCTACGAGAAAACCTGTCATTGCCTGTTTATTTGGCAAGTAAAACACTCAGGGGTTAACTCATCACTTTTTAACAAAACACGATTGCCGTCAGTTGGGAGGTAAAAACACCCCTTATCACCTGGCCAAAACAACTTGGGGGCAAGCACCAAAGACAATAGTTTCAGTATTCCCAATATTTAGTTGGAGGAAATTTATGCTCTTCCAATATTGGATGTCAGACAAGCAGTGAGCCAAATTAGAGACAGTGGAGGGGTTAAAGAGGAGGTATGTGATAGAGCTGGGTGTTGTCAGCATTCGTGTGGAACCTAACTTTATTTCGGATGATGTCACCAAGGGGCAGCATGTAGGTAAGAAAAATATTGACTGATTCTTTATCATTTAGATTCAGATACAGTCTACTGTCATATCCAGTAAAGGCATGTCCTATTCATAACTTTAAACATGAACTGTATTCTTTTCTTTTTTAAATGAATCACAATGGACATTAAAATGCTGATGGCTGCTGAGAACCAGGTGACGTTTGCAATTGTATGACCATGGGTCAGAGTGCCTCCTTTGAATAGGCGGAGTTGATAAAACCATTTATGGAATTCACACCTCCTATTGTTTGTGGTCATACCCAAAAGACACTATCTATGAACTCCGAGACTCACTGTCTCCAAGCTCAAAACTTAACAAAGAGAGCTGTAAGAAGCCAGTTAAATCATAAGTAGGTGTGAATGGCCACCATCCATTCCCCATTGTGTTGCCATGGCTTCAAACTTCCAATCATTTTGGGTGGACAATAGAAGTATTGATCATGTGGTCACATGACGGAAACTAAAAACAGATAACAGATCTTATTACACCAAGCACCAGGGAGAAAACTGGTCAGTCTGCAAACCACCATCTGCAGAGAAAGCAGAAAAAGGCAGTACCATCATGCCGTAAAAGAACTGGAGGCTGTAACATCATAAGTCTCCAAGCCTGTTCCTTTTCAAGTCCACCAGTACCAAAAACAGACCTCCTGGTAATGATACTACAACCAACTAACTTCGTGACCTGCTGAAAATCCACCTCTTCCGAGAGAATCCTGCACCGACTTTGATAAACGACTCTGGCTATCAAGCCCACCTAGTTACACTTCAGCAGTGAAAATGCCTCGTTCACCAGGCCCGCAACACATGCCTTTTCCCAAGGACAAGCCAAATCACGTGACATACAAACTACTTCTTTGCTTGTAATTGTAAAAGTGCACTGTCCTTTTTCATGGCTTTCTTTCTCAAGTGTGTGTTTGTGTATGTGTGGGCAGGGGTGCTGGATTTTCTTCCCCTGCCACCGGAAGTGGCAGCGGGCAAAAAAAATGGCGGGCCGCACGCCAGCTTGCCGCCGCGATCTTCCTCACGGCAGCCCAGGATAATGAGCCGGTCGGGCCGTCCCGCAATCACGTGAAGGAGGCAGGCTCTGCGATGCCGGCAATGGTGCCAGCTGCCTATGCACAGGCGCTGGTGCCATTTTTAAAGGGCAGCCAGCCCTGCCAGCTTATTTAAATTTTTAAAATGCGACTTCCTCCAATGTACCACTGAAAAATCTATTGACGCTTCTCCCCACCATAACAATTAAATTCAATATTTTCCCTCTCCCCCCTCAAAACACTTATCTTCAACACTTGATGTCCCCCCCCCACCCCCGAATCTGATCAAAGTGCAGAGGTCACCCCTTCCCACCCTCCCCTGCACCAGTAATTTACATTTGACCCCAATCTCCCACCCCACTGCGCTAAAAATCATAAGTTTCCCCCTTCACCATCACGGTGGCGCCTGCTTTCCCTGGACAGGAAAGTGAAGGCGCATCAGTGCTGGCCGCAACACAGAAGATATTGGGAAGAATGTAAGATCACGGTGAATAGCATTTAAATTTATTCATTTCCTTTATTTAAATATATGAAGCTAGGTCCTGTTGCCCAGCGGCAGGGGACTGCCATGGAGCCTCGCCGCCAGCGGAAAGATTGGGCCCGACACTCCCAGCGTTGGGCTCCAAGGCAGACCGCTGCCGGAACGATCATCTGGCCCCCACCCTCCGTCACGGGGCCCAACGTCGGGAGCTCAGTAAAATTCTGGCCCGTGTGTGTGAGTGATGAGTGAGTGATGTAGCATTCGACTTTGGGGGTGAACGTGTAATAAAATAATCCTCTTTATTTAAACCCACGAAAAACATGCTGCTGGTTATTCAATTTGGCCTCAGGGGTTAAGAATCACACACATCTTCTTCGTCAAAAATACTCTGATTACAGATAGCAAAGGGAAAGGGAACTGATGTTTCAGTTCTCTCTCAATTCTGTCTGTAACACTACTGATAATTCAAAGTAATTTCTTGTACTATAACAATTGAATTATCCTTATCATTTGAATTAAAAGAGTAAACAATTAATCTGTTCTGAGTCAGAAAATGATAACAATGAGCTTAAGATTGATTGATAATGTAGCAAACTGATATTATTTTGATTGTCTCCATTGTGTTAACAAATCTCTAGAACATTTACAATTTCATTGCACAGCAGTGTTATTGACACAATTGTCTTACATTAGCCAACACCGATGATGATGTGGACATCCGATTTTGCTTGACATAACGGAGGCAAAAAACCTTCAACTGCCATTCTAATCAATAAGTAGTATACAATTGCATATTGCAGCTATTACAAGATAACTGAACTTCAGACTCATAAGCAAAATAAATTATGGCTGCTTAAAAACAAATCTGTTCACTTCATCATAAACCGCACCTGGGAAAGTCATTATCAGTTGTTTTTTTAAACCACTACACTGAAAGGATAATTTGGTACTATATGGTGATGGCTAGTGTGCCATACCAAGCTTGAGTGCTGTGCACTGTAAAATCAAGTTTTCATAAGGATAGTTGATTTCACTGTTGCCTCAATCTGGAAGTAACAGCACCAAAAATGAAAAATTGAGAACTGGATGACAATAAAGTACATTTTCAAAAAGTCTATGGCTGGAATTTTTCATTGGGTGGGGGGTCCCATCCACCAGCTGAAAAGTTGGTGGCAAGCCCGCCTCTGCCAGGCCTGGGGAGCCTGATCAGGATTTTACACTCCCCAGGCCTTTAACCGTCTTGGGCGGGACTTCCACCACCTTGAGGCAGGAAGTCCCGCCTAATGGAGCTGCCGGCCAATCACTGGGCCTGCAGCTTTTAGTCCCAGCAGTGCCACCGGGAGCAGTGCCCACTGCTGGGACTACATCCCAGCCATCGGAGAAAAGGTGAGTTTTTAGGACCTCACCAGGGACAATCAGTCAGACCCCGGTGAGGCAAGGGGGTTGGTTAGGGGGGCAGGGGGAGTGGTGTGCATTGGGGGCGGTTGGGGCTTCGGGGGCAGCCCACTGTGTGGCACAGGGTCAGGAGGGCCCCGCACCAGCCCACAAGAAGGTCACCTGGTTTCACCAGTGGGCTTTTTGAGGCTTCAGCCGCCCACCAGCCAAGGGTAAAATAACCGCGGCGGCGGGCGGAGGCCTTTAAGTGCCAGTTAATTGGCCACTTAAGGGCCATGAGTGGCTTGGGTGAGCGGGCCGTTTCTGCTGCCGCCCCGTGTAAATTTGCAACAGGAGCGGGAGAGATCGGGAACGGACACCCTCCCCCCCCGCCCCCCCAACCTGCCTCCCACTCAATTCTACATCCCCCTTTCCTCCCACCTCCCACTTAATTTTACGTCCCCTCCCCGCCACCAGTCAGCTCATTTGTGGGGCATAAAATTCCTGCCTATATATTTGCATTAAAATCATGCTGGGGAAAGCTATCCAGTGAATTTGCCGAAATGATCTAAGCTACAAACATCACAAAGTGACAATCAAGAGTGCTGAAAAGTCCATTGACCATAAATGAAGTCTTTCACACCTTTTTAAATGACTGGGAATGAACAGCAACCAAAAAACAAATAAGAATACAAAAATAATTACTTATGAAGGATGCCATTTTGTCCATGTAGTTCATCCTTCTATTGAAACTAACAATTGCAAACTCTAGAATAATTCCAGAATTTTTCTCTGCTTTTTGTAGTCTGAACTGGATTAAATAAAATACAGATTAAGATCCATTTTATACTAAAAATTTGAAATAATCTTAAGAGTTTTCCACTTTTAGTCAACCTAGTAGCTCAGCACATTGGTACATCAATACATTGTTTTATGGCTTGGTATCCAATGTCACGAGAGGCACTAAGGCAAAGTGAGATGTTTCCTTACTTCGAGGAAGGGAAAGCCTGACTGGGTGAATTAAGTCAATTCTCAGATTATTAAACTACACAGTTAATGTGCAGGTTCTCCAGCAAAGCTCCAATTTTAATTTCTTATTAGACTGAGAAGTTTTCTTGTGAACGCAAATGGTTGTTCATTAATTTTGTTTCCCATTTGCAAAAACCAAACAAGATGAATCATTAAGAAACAAATCTTGACGTCCTTAAAAATGCTGTCTTACGGAATAGACTAACAACCATTTGATTGTGAGGGGAATTATAACTGGCAAAACTGTAAAATTCACTAAAATTCACTGGTTGAGAAAACATATGTATTTAAGAACAAATTGCATAAATCACAATTACGTTGTACCAAATGTTATCTAATTCTTTTAGTTTGTGCTTACAGCTGTTCTGGGTCATACTCAAGCCATCATTGGGTGATAGTGTCAAGAACATCGTGTCATAGAACCATAGAATTTTACAGCACAGGAGACTATTTAACTTATCACGTCTTGCCAGCTCTCTGAAATAACTATCCATTCAATGCCATAATAAGGGGAGACTAGAGAAACTGGAGCTCTACAATCAGAACAAAGAAAATTATGAGATCTGATAGTGTTCAGAATTATGGGAGGCTTTAACAAAGTAGATCAGGAAAAACAGTTTCCAATGGATGGTGAATTAGTAACTAAAAGGCTGACGATAGGTCATCGGCCTGAAACATGATCTCTGTTTCTCTCTCCACAGATACTGCCTGAGCTGCTGAGTATTTCCAGCATTTTTTCTTTTACATTTAGTCCCATTTCCTTGCTCTTTCCCTATATGATTTAATTTTTTTCTTTTTCAAATAGTTACCGACTTTTTTTTTCCTGGGAGAGCATTCCATAACCTAACAGCCCTACATGTTTAAAAATAAACAAATCTCTCCTTTTTTTTGGTGATGATCTTAAATTTATTCCCTTTAGTTACCAACTCACCAACCATTGGAAATAACTTTTCCTGATCTGCTTTATCAAAGCCTCTCGTAATTTTGAACATTATCGGATACACCATTTTCTTTGTTCTGATAAATAGAGCTCTAGTTTCTCTAGTCTCCCATTATAATTGAAGTCTCCCATCCTCATTATCATCTTTATGAATCTCTTGTGCACCCTTTCCATGACCTTGACATTTTTCTGAAGTAAGAATATTCTAACTACAATGATTTGTCAAGGTTTGACATTAGTTCTGATTTTGTACTCTGTGCCCCTAATAATAAAACTTAGGTTACCATGAGATTTTCTGAAAAGCCTTTTCCATCATTAAGGCCTTCATGTATTGCTTTTTTAAATCTGTGCCCTTGCTGAGTGAAATGCACAAATGAATACCAGTTAATACCAATCTTGATACGCTGTCCTGCGGATTCTATTGACAGGGAAATGGTTTTGAGAGCTCCAAGCTCACCTTTCTCAATCAAAAACATGGGACCATCATCATCAACATTTGGTCTTAATTGAAACTGAGGTCCCTGTTTTAGGATTCTTTTTTAAGATCTTTCCACAGAAAACATTTGAAAAAGAATTGCATATAATTTTTTTTTAAAAAGAAAGCCAAGGGTACTCACATGGCTTTTTTTAAAAAGCACTGACAGGAAATATAGTTAAAATGCTAATGGTTAGGGTTTGAAGTACCTATGCCTGGCAACTGTCTAAGGTTGAATCAGACTGTTCACAACCTCCACGTCATATTTGACCCCAAGGTGAGCTTCCGACCATATCTACACTCCATCACGAAGGCCACTTATTTCCACCTCCGTAACATCATCTGCTTCCACCCCGTCCCTGCTAATCTGCTATTGAAACAATCATCCATGCCTTTGTTTTCTCTAGACTTGACTATTCCAAAGCACTCTTGACCGATCTTCTACATTCTAACCTCTGTAAACTTGAGATAATCCAAAACTCTGCTACTCAAGTTCTTTGCCGCACCAAGTCCTATTCACCTGTCACTCCACTGCTTGCTGACCTACATAGGCACCCAGGTAAGCAACAGCTTGATTTTAAAATTCTCGTCCTCATTTTCAAATACCTCCAAAGTCTTGCCCCTCCCTATCTCTGTAATCTTGTCCAGTGCCAAAGTCCTCCAAGCTATCTGCACTCCTCTAATTCTGGCTTCTTGAGCATCCCCAAATTTAATTGCTCCACCATTGGTGGCCATGCCTTCAGCTGACGAGGCACTAAGCTCTGGAATTCCCTCCCTAAATCTCTCTACCTCTTTCCTCCTTTGAGATACTCCTTAAAACCTATCTGTTTGACCATCCCCACTAATATTTTCTTCTGTTGCTCTGTGTCTAATTTTGCTTGATAACACTCCTGTGAATTTATGGTGTGTGAATGGGCTAGATATTCGATTCATAACTCAATGGATGGAAAATCCAGCACCATAATGAATCTATCCTTCCATCAAAAAATGAGAATACCATCACCTAATGGTCAGCAATCCCCCTTAAATCCTCATTCAGTTACACCATAGGTATCTCTCAGAGTTGAGTCTTACAGGCAGGAAAGACAAGCTATTTATGAAACCCAGAACAGAAGAAGAGACTGATTTGTAAGTCTTTTTTGCAGTTAAGTAAAGGCAGTACCTCTTACTGAAAGTGTGTGCGCTATTCCAGATTATTCTCTTGAACGTTTGTCTATATTTTGGAATTATTGTTTGTCTTAAATTATTCAATCTTTTGATGTATGATACAGATGCCCCTGTCAATATGGCATAGAGATCCTTTACTATAGGAAATAGCCTTGTTTTAGAGGCGAGTGACCAAAGGATTAAACAGATAGTTCAGTTCTCATACTGCAGCTACAATTTTAATTTGGTAATTGGCTTTTCTCAGCCCCTTTCATGGACCAAGAGATCATGGAGTATTCTATAAAGAACACCACTCACGAATATATGAAAGACCGCAATACTCGTTTATACATCCTGATGGAGCTAGGCTGTCAGTAGGTGCTGCAAGTAGTAAATATTTGGCTATCTTATGTGTGATTGGATGAAGTATGATAATACAGAATCATAGAAAGATTAAGGCACAGAAAGAGGCCATTTGGCCCATCATGTCTGTGCCAGCTGAAAAACGATCCACCTATTCTCATCCCACTTTCCAGCATTTGGTCCGTAGTCCTGCAGATTATGGCACATGAGGTGCATATCCAGACTCCTTTTGAATGAGTCGAGGTCACTGCCTCAACTACCCTTTCAGACAGTGAGTTCCAGACCATCACCACCCTCTGGGTGAAAAAGTTTTTAGTCATCTCCCCTCTAATTTTTCTACCAATCACTTTAAATCTATGCTCCCTCGTCACTGATCTCTTTGCTAAGGTGAATAGACCGTTCACCTCCACTCTATCCAGGCCCCTCAACATTTTGTACTTTTCAATCAGATCTCCTCTCAGCCTTTTTTGTTTCAAAGAGAACAATCCCAGCCTATCCAATTTTTCCTCAAAGCTGCATTTTTCCGGTCCTGGCAATATCCGCGTAAATCTCCTCTGTACCCTCTCTAGTGCAATTACATCCTTTCTATAATGAGGTAACCAGATCTGCACACAGTACTCAAGTTGTGGCCAAACCAATGAGTTATACAGTTCCAGCATAACCTCCCTGCTCTTATATTCTATACCTCAGCTAATAAAGGAAAGGGTTCCATATGCCTTCTTAATCACATTATCAACCTGTCCTGCTACCTTCAGGGATCTGTGGACATTCACTCCAAGGTCCCTCACTTCCTCTACACTTCTCAGTATTTTCCCATTAATCGTGTATTCCTCTCCAAATGCATCACCTCACACTCCTCCAGGTTGAATTCCATTTGCCACATTTCTGCCCATCCGACTAGGCCATCAATATCTTCCTGCAGCCTACAGCTATCCTCCTCACTATCTACCACATGGCCAATCTTTGTGTTGTCTGAAAACTTCTTGATCACGCCCCCTACATTTATGTACAAATCGTTAATATATACCACAAAAAGCAGGGGACCCAGTACTGAGCCCTGCGGAACGCCACTGGAAACAGCCCTCCAGTCACTAAAGCACCCGTCAACAATTACCCTTTGTTTCCTGCCTTGAGCCAATTTTGTGTCCACCTTGCTGCATTTCCCTGGATCCCATGGGATTTTATTTTTTTAACCAGTCTGCCATGTGGGACCTTGTCAAAAGCCTTGCTAAAATCCATGTAGACCACATCAACTGCACTACCCTCATCCATCTTTCTTGTTACTTCTTCAAAAAATTTGATTAAGTTAGTCAAACAAGATATTTCCTTAACAAATCCATGCTGACGATCCTTGATTAACCTGTGCCCTTCTAAGTGACAGTTTATCCTGTCTCTCAGAATAGATTCCAATAATTTGCCCACTACTGAGGTTAGACTGACTGGCCTGTAATTATTCGGTCTATCCCTTGCTCCCTTTTTAAACAAAGGTACAACGTTTGCAGTTCTCCAATTCTCCGGCACTTGTAATTGTATATTTAAATCAAATATTTGTGAAATGCCAAGAATATTTTGATAGCTGACTAGTAGCTTTTGGGAGGCCAGTCTGAACCTTTTAATAGCTGAGTTATCAGTTAAACTTCAGCTAGTGCTAGCTCTCAACATTCAAGTGCTTTTTAGGATAGCAAGCTCAAGAAGAACATCATTTAAAAACAATCCCCTGTGAACATTCCATTTGTGATTCTGTATCATGCTCTTGCCCACCACGTTCTGCACCAACAATTGTTATGTTTTTCTGCTGTCTGCAACCAGGCACTGCAATCCTAGATTTTAATGGTCTTGAAATTGTGAGATTCAGTTTTAAAATACTGGGGTTTTGGTTTTATGGAAGAGATCTGCACTGCAAAATGAACTTTACCACGCAATAACAGCAGCAGTTCAAAATTGTCAAACTTCTTCATGTGATGCAGTGTCAATCTCTGTGTGGGATTTTTCTGCTTATGCGGAAAGTTGCATATTGAAAATTGAAGAAACAGAGAAGTTGGTCTAGATGATTAAAATATTGTTGATGCCTTGCCTGTTTCACAAAAAAATCAAGTCAGAAGATGCATGGCATTTCATTTTTACAAGAACTGTTAACCTTATACAAGGTGTGCAAAGAAACAATGTGCCAACAAATGGTGACGCTAACTGGCAGTTCTATTGAAGCTTTACACATACTTCCAAAGGCAAAGCACATCATTGAACTAAGGAATAGAACAGCAAAGCAATCACCACCTTCTCTAAGTCCACTGGTGACTCTAGAGGCCCTTCTTTCTCCTGCTGCTACCACATAAGTGTAGTAGTTTGTAGTTCTTTGTTTGGCACTGATAAAAATAGTCCAAGCAATGCATGATGTCAGAATATTCAATTCTTTATCTGACTGGTGAGAGGCATTATAAGAAAAATAATTAATTTGCCGAATTCAGCAAATGAAATAGAGAAATTAGTGATGGATCATGGCAGACAGTAAGATCTTTTGCAATTGCACTTTGTACTGAGGATGTTTAACAAAGTTTGAAGTGGTGCTCATGGAGAAAAGTACAATGTTCAACCTATTGTTAGATGACTGCACTTCAACATGAAAGAAAGAAAAGAACTTGCATTTATTTAGTACCGCATATGTCCTCAGGATGTCCCAAAGCACTTCTTATCTAACTATAGCCAGAAAATCACCTGCAATGACTTTTCTTCCCACTCCTGCACTGTTAACTCTGGTAGCCTCCAAGGATCTATCCTTTGTCCCCTTCAATTTCATATCTACATGCTGCCACTCAGCGACATCATCCAAAAGCATGGCATTAGTTTCCATTTGGACCCTGACAACACCCAGCTCTACCTCACCACCGCCTCTCTCAACCCTAAGTTGTCAGACTGCTTGTCTGAGATCCAGTACATTTTAAAATTATTTCTTCATGGGATGTGAACATCATTGGCAAGGCCGGCATTTATTGCCCATCCCTAATTGCCCTGGAGAAGGTGGTGGTGAGCCATCTTCTTGAACCTCTGCAGTCTATGTGGTGTCTGAATGTCCACAGTGCTGTTAAGGAGGGAGTTTCATGATTTTCACCCACTGCAGTAATGAAATGACATTATATTTCCAAGTCAGGATGGTGTGTGACTTGGAGGGGAACTTGCAGATGTTGGTGTTCCTGTGTGCCTCCTGCCCCACTGAGCAGATATTTTGTACAATAAATATTAAGAAGAGCAAAGCCATCGTCCTTGGTCTGTGTGACAAACTCCATTCCCTAGCTACTAACTCCATCCATCTCCCTGACAACTGTCTTGAGGCTGAGCCAGACTGTTTACAACCTTGGTGTCATATTTGACCCCAAGATGAGTGTCCAACCACATATCCACTCTATCTCTAAGACCACTTATTTCCATCTAAGTAACATCGTCTGACTCTGTCGCTGCCTCAGCTCATCTGCTACTGAAACACTCACCAATGCATTTGTTACCTCTAGTCTTGACTATTCAAACGCACTGCTGACCAGCCTCCCACATTCTACCTTTTGTAAACTTGTGATCATCCAAAACACTGCTGCCTATGTCGTAACTCAAACCAAGGGCTGGATTTTATGGGCCCTCTGAGGCGGGGCCAGTGGTAGGGGTGCATGGAGAATCGCGACAGGTGGCAGGTGGGGTGGAGGGCCCACCTCCCCGCTGTCAAGCAATCTTAACGAGGGTGGGATAAGTCGATGACAGCCTTCTCCCCAGAGGCCAATTGAGGCCCTTAAGTGACCTATTGACAGCTAATTAAGGGCCTCTTCCCACTGCCATTGGGATCTTACCAGCGGCAGGGGGTGCCTCCGCCATGAGGGGAGGGCGCCTTGTAAAATGAGGCACCCTCTCCGCGGGCTTGTGGGAGGGGGCGTCCCTCCTCAGTGGGCAATCTGTGACCCACAGAGGACCCCCGCCGGGCACCACTTCACCCCCTGGGAGCCTGCTTCCCCTGGACTGCACGATCACCCCCTTGCCCTCCTTGCTAGGGCCTTCCGGACTGGCCCTGGTGACCCTGCCTCACCTACCTCTGGTCAGGGGTTCCAGTGCTGGGACTCGGTCCAAGGCCTCTGCAGTACCAGCAGTAACCAGCCACTCTCGGTGGCGCTGCAGATACTGCTGAGCTGCCGGCCCTCCGATTGGTCAGCAGCTCATGGAGGCCTATCCTTGTGTTTAAAGGGATGGGGATCCCGGCTCATGAAACTTTGATGTAAAAAGACTGGAGGATTGCTCTGGAGGGGGCAGGAAAAGGCCAAAGCGGTGTTTCCACCCTCCTTCCCCCTTTTCGGACCAGTGCCAGGAGCCCTGCCTCCTACACAAAATCCAGCCCCAAGTCCTATTCACCCATCATTACTGTGTTTACTGGCCTACACTGGCTCATAGTTAATTAGTACCCTGATCTTAAAGTTCTCGTACTTGTTTTCAAATCCCTCAATGGCCTGGCCCCCTCCGCATCTTTGTAATCTCCTCCAGCCCCACAACCCTCTGAGATATCTGCAGTCCTCTAATTCTAGCTTCTTGAGCATATCCAGTTTTAATCAGTCCACCACTGGTGGCCGTGCCTTCAGCTGCCAAGGCCAGAAGCTCTATATTCCGACCCTAAACCTCTGCTCCCTTTCTTCCTTTCAAACGCTCCTTAAAATCTACCTCTTTGACCAAGCTTTTGGTCATCTGCCCTAATATCTCCTCATGTGGCTCAATGTCAAATGTGGCTTTACAAACTCCTGTGAAGTACATGTCTTACATTGTTATTATCATCTACTTTCATGGTTTATATCAATTTTCAACAGGAAACTTTTAATTTGGGAATTTAATTTTTTTAATGCAAGGCAAATGATTTGAGAAGCTGGCAAACAAACCTAGGGTGGTTACAAATCAAAGGGTGGCCCGTGTTTATTTAGTAAGGTCATAATGGGACGTGTGAAGACCCTAAACAATGGGAACTCTCTGAGCAAGGTGTGTCTGCAACTGCCTCAATCAGGGCTTTAAGTTATTCATATGACTTCCCAGAACAAAGAGAAGATTTGGAGTTGGAAATAATTAGTTTAAATTGTTATCTGGGACATTCCATATGTACCACTGGGTTATGGAGATAGAAGATGCAGGGGTGCCTGTTGGTTTTTTGACCGGTGCACTTGCTGACAGACAAGCATTTGGCTTTTGGAAAAGCAGTAGGCTTTTGGAAAGCTGTTGGCTTCAGACTGGCTGTTGGTCACAGAGAAAGCAATTGGCTTTTGGAAGTCAGTTGGACTCAGGAACAGGCCATTGGGAACCAGGGGTATTTCTGTTTTGAGGCAGGTCCATGCTCAAGCTGAGAAGTCCAGCTTTGGGAAGAGTTGTAAGAGAACTGGAGGATTGCCTAGTGGATGCTAACGGGAGAATTCCTAGGGGATCTCAAATGTTGGAAGATACCTGAGAGATTATGGAAAATTGAAGTGAATTCCTATGAGAAATGGTACACTTTGGATTGGTCCCAGGAAAGTGAACACCAAACCACCAAAATCCTGTAAACTATAGGAGAACTCTTGGGGTGAAAGTAAAGGTAAAATGGGGGTGTTCTTTTTTTTATTCATTCATGGAATGTGGGCATTGGTGGCTAGGCCACGATTTATTGCCCATCCTTAATTGCCCTTGAGAAGGTGGTGGTGGGCTGCATTCTTGAACCGCTGCAGTCTATGTGAGGTAGGTACACCCACAGCTGTTAGGAAGGGAGTTCCAGGATTTTGACCCAGCGACAGTGAAGGAACGGCGATATAGTTCCAAGTCAGGATGATGTGTGACTTGAAGGAGAACTTGCAGGTGGTGTTCCCATGCATTTGCTGCCCTTGTCCTTCTAGTTGGTAGAGGTCGCAGGTTTGGAAGGTGCTGTCTAAGGAGCCTTGGTGCATTGCTGCAGTGCATCTTGTAGATGGTACACACTGCTGCCACTTTGTGTCAGTGGTGGAGGGACTGAATGCTTGTGGATGGGATGCCAATCAAGTGGGCTGCTTTGTCCTGGATGGTGCCGAGCTTCTTGAGTGTTGTTGGAGCTGCACCCATCCAGGCAAGTGGAGAGTATTCCATCACACTCCTGACTTGTGCTTTGCAGATGGTGGACAGGCTTTGAGGAGTCAGGAGATGAATTACTCGCCACAGGATTCCCAACCACTGACCTGCTCTTGTAGTCACGGTATTTATATGGCTACTGTAGTTCAGTTTCTGGTCAATGGTAACCCCTAGGATGTTGATAGTGGGGGATTCAGTGATGGTAATGCCATTGAATGTCAAGGGGAGATGGTTAGTTTCTCTGTTGTTGGAGATGGTCAATGCCTGGCACTTGTGTGGCGCAAATGTTACTTGCCACTTATCAGCCCAAGCCTCGATATTGTTCAGGTCTTGCTGCATTTCTACACGGACTGCTTCAGTATCTGAGGAGTCGCGAATGGTGCTGAACATTGTGCAATCATCAGTGAACATCCCCACGTCTGACCTAATGATTGAAGGTAGGTCATTGATGAAGCAGCAGAAGATATTTGGGCCTAAGACACTACCCTGAGGAACTCCTGCAATGATATCCTGGAGCTCAGAAGATTGCCTCCAACAACCATAACCATCTTCCTTTGTGCTGGGTATGACTCCAACCAGCAGAGAGTTTTCCCCCTGATTTCCATTGACTCCAGTTTTGCTTGGGCTCCTTGATGCCATACTCGGTCAAATGCTGCCTTGATGTCAAGGGCAGTCACTCTCACCTCACCTCTTGTGTTCAGCTCTTTTGTCCATGGCTGTAATAAGGTCAGGAGCTGAATGGGCCTGGTGGAACCCAAACTGAGCATCACTGAGCAGGTTATTGCTAAGCAAGTGCTTCTTGATGGCACTGTTGATGACACCTTCCATCACTTTACTGATGATTGAGAGTAGACTGATGGGGCGATAATTGGCCGGGTTGGACTTGTCTGCTTTTTGTGTACAGGACATACCTGGGCAATTTTCCACATTGCCGGGTAGATGCCAGTGTTGTAGCTGTATTGGAACAGCTTGGCTAGGGGCATGGCAGTTTCTGGAGCACAGGTCTTCAGTACTATTGCCAGAATATTGTCAGGACCCATAGCTTTTGCAGTATCCAGTGCCTTCAGTCGTTTCTTAATATCACGTGGAGTGAATCGAATTGGCTGAAGTCTGGCAACTATGATGCTGGGAACTTCAGGAGGAGGCCGAGATGGATCATCAACTCGGCACTTCTGGCTGAAGATTGTTGCAAATGCTTCTGCCTTATCTTTCGCACTGATGTGCTGGGCTTCCCCATCATTGCGGATGGGATTATTTGTGGAGCCACCTCCTCCAGTTAGTTGTTTAATTGTCCAGCGCCATTCATGGCTAGATGTGGCAGGACTACAGAGGTTCGATCTGATCCATTGGTTATGGGATTGCTTAGCTCTGTCTATCGCGTGCTGCTTACACAGTTTGGCACGCAAGCAGTCCTCTGTTGTAGCTTCACCAGGTTGACACCTCATTGTGAGGTATGCCTGGTGCGGCTCTTGGCATGCCCTCCTGCACTCTTCAATAAATCAGGGTTGGTCTCCTGGTTTGATAGTAATGGTAGAGTAGGGGACATGCCGGGCATTGAGGTTACAGATTGTAGCTGAGTACAATGCTGCTGCTGCTGATGGCCCACAGTGCCTCATGGATGCCCAGTCTTGCATTGCTAGATCTGTTCGAAATCTATCCCATTTAGAACGGTGTTAGTGCCACACAGCACAATGGACGGTATCCTCAATGTGAAGGCAGGGCTTCGTCTCCACATGGACTGTGTGGTGGTCACTCCTACCAATACTGTCATGGACAGATGCATCTGTGGCAGGCAGATTGGTGAGGATGAGGTCAAGTATGTTTTTCTCTCATGTTAGTTCCCTCACCACCTGCCGCAGACCCAGTCTAGGAGCCAGGTCCTTTCGTATTCGGCCAGCTCGGTCAGTAACGGAGCTACCGAGCCACTCTTGGTGTTGGACATTGAATTTCCCCATCCAGAGTACATTCTGCACACTTGCCACCCTCAATGCTTCCTCCAAGTGGTGTTCAACATGGAGGAGTACTGATTCATCAGCTGAGGGAGGACGGTAGGTGGTAATCAGCAGGAGGTTTCCTTGCCCACATTTGACCTGATGCCATGAGTCTTCATGGGGTCTGGACTCGATGTTGAGGACTCCCAGGGCAACTCCCTCCCTACTGTATACCACTGTGCCGCCACCTCTGCTGGGTCTGCCCTGCCGGTGGGACAGAACATATCCGGGGATAATGATGGCAGGGTCTGGGACATTGTCTGTAAAGTATGATTCTGTGAGTGTGACTGTGTCAGGCTGTTGCTGGACTAGTCTGTGCGACTGCTTTGGCACAAGCCCCCAGATGTTAGTAAGGAGGACTTTGCAGGGTCAACAGGGCTGGGTTTGCCGTTGTCGTTTCCGGTGCCTAGGTCGATGCCGGGTGATCCGTCCGGTTTCATTCCTTTTTATTGACTTCATAGCGGTTAGATACAACTGAGTGGTTTGCTAGGCCATTTCAGAGGGCATTTAAGAGTCAACCACATTGCTGACTGGGTAAGGATGGCAGCTTTCCTTCCCTGAAGGGCATTAGTATATCAGACAGCTTTTGCGACAATCCAGTAGTTTCATGGTCAGCATTACTGATCTTTTTATTCCAGATTTATTAATTAAATTTAAATTCCACCAGCTTCCATGGTGGGATTTAAACTCATATCTCCAAAGCATTAGTTCAGCTCTCTGGATTACCAGTTTAGTAGCATTACCACTATGCTACCGTTCACTTAGTCATACCATTTGCACTGTCTTGGGTTGAATGAAATGGTGTACATCGCAACTGATACTTTGAGTATGATGGTAAAAACTGAAATTTTAAAATAAATAGATTAAATGCACACAACACACTTTCTCAGGTACACTGCTGAATGTAAAGTACAATAACAAAAATACTTGGCATGCTCCTCAGCCCAGTCCTAAGTTTCCAAAATGGTCCCATTTTGAAGGTGGCGATGATAAAGTTGACGGCAACGGTGGTTTCAGCAATGATGATAAATGCAATGAAAATCACAATGCTAGTAATAAAAATTGACTCAAAAAACACTTCTGTTTCCAATTCTGACAAGGTACAGTACATGTGATGTGTATTGTCTGATTGAAAGGTTACAAATAGCCTTCAAATGATCCACAAGTTTCCTGTTAAAAAAAAAATGCATGCTTCACAGATGTCAAGGACAAAAGTGAACAAAAATACAGCAAAATTCCACATTTTAGGACATGGTGAGCAGCCTGCTATCTGTGCTGGAATTCATACTAGTTTTAAAGATCTTCATTCAGAAGGATGTTATTGGTCTGAAATTCCCATCTGACATGGTTCTCCAGAAGAGTTTGGACAGAGTACATAAATAGTGACTGCACTTCAATCAATCAAATTGACTACAGAGATTTTTTGTCATGGAAGTGTTAACATTATCAAAGCTGGGTCATGGGAATGTTTTCTTATTTTAAGATACTAAACATGATACTGAACACAGGATATGCATGGTTCAATGCTGAAATCGTGGGATCACAACAGGCATCTAGGATTGCAAATTATATCTACATCGATGTATTATTTCTAGATGCAATCCTACTAGATTTTTGTCTCAATGACCTACAGAATTATCTACTAACATTGTGTTTATGTTTCTGTCTGGTTGGAAATTTGGCAAAGAAATAAAAAATCTGTAATGGGTTTGCTGTGCAGTAAATGTTACAGTAGAGGGCAGTAAAACACAGACATCTACAGGAAAAGTAGCAACTATCCATACTGATGCATATTCTAGCCCTTGTTATTTTTAATCTTTTGAAACAAATATTCAAACAGGCACCTAAAAAATGAAATTGTTTACTTGGCAATTTATTAGAATGCATGTTAGAGGGCTCACAATAGATCTTGATCAACTGAAAAGAAGGTAATAGAAAAGCAAAATACTGCAGATGATGGAAATCTGAAATTAAAATCAGAAAATGCTGGTAATGCTTAGGTAAGGCAGCAACGGTGGAGGGAGAAACAGTTCTGATAGAAGGTCATCGACCTGAAACATTAACTGTTTCTTTCTCCAGAGATGCTGCCTGACCTGCTGAGTATCTCCAACATTTTCTGGTTTTTTCCTTCAACTGAAAATATGACACGGAAAATATGCCCATTAAAAAAATCATTATTGTGAAAATGTTTTTAAAAACTGGGAATAGCTGAACTATACAGCTATTCCAATTTTTTTCTTTAAAATGTATTTTTATATTTGATCTTGACCCTTACTTAAGAAATTAAGACTAGTTGGTAAAACCCCATTACTAACAAAGGAATCAAATTTAATTTGCCATTGCCTGATCATGTCCCCACACAACAGGGACCACTGAATGATAATCATGATTGAAAATCCCAGCCAATTTTTCCCTCCAAAATCTGTTGTACTGTGACTCACCCCAGCTTCAACACAACTACCTCAAGAGATCAGGATTTCAGCACATACCAGTACTAAGCACACAACCTCTCATCATCCATTTTATAAATTTTCTTCTCTATCCTTATGTTCCTCATTTTTCAAAAAAGTTCATTCTTGAGACGTGGGTGTCACTGGCAAGACCAGCATTTAATGCCCATTTCTGGTCGCCATAGTGATTTGATACAACTAATTGGTTGCTGGACCATTTCAGATGCAATTAAAAGTCAACCACATTGGCATGGAACTGGAGTCAGACACCAAACCAGACAAGAATGCCAGGTTTTCTTTCCTGAAAGAACATCAGTAAACCAGTTGGGATTTTACAACAATCCAACAGCATCATGGCCACTTTTACTGATATCAGCTTTTTATTCCAGATGTTTACATAGTTACATACTATTTACAGCACAGAAACAGGCCATTTGTTCCAACAGGTTCATGCCCATGTTTACACTCCACACAAGCCTCCTCCTAACCTTCTTCATCTAACCGCATAAACATAGCTTTCTATTCCTTTTCTTGGGTTTTTCTAGCTTCCCCTTAAATGCATCTTTGCTATTGGCCTCAAGCCTTCCATGTGGTAGCGAGTTCCACATTCTAACCACTCCCCGGGTAAAAACATTCCCCTGAATTTCCTATTGGAATTATTAGTGACCATCTTACATTTATGGCCCCAAATTTTGGTCTTGTCTATAAGTAGAAACATCTCTTCTCTACCCTATGAAACCCTTTCATACTCTTGATCTCTATCAGGCCAACCCTTACTCTTCTCTTTACTAAAGAGTCATAGCCTGTTCAATCTTTCCTGTTAGGTATTGTGAGATTTGTTACGATCAGGTGAGAAAGGTGTCCAGGTGTCTTTTACTGTCTTCACCTGGTCTTATTGTAATAGGATTAAATTTTTAAACACTGTGCTTTGAGCTCCTTCCTTTTGTGAATCCTTGTTCAAAGCTTCCCAATTGTAAGGCAAAGAAATGAGCACACCAGGTTTTCTTTAAGTTTAAAGAAGAAAAGTGAAATTTATTGAACCTTAAACTTAAATTCTAATACAGTTAATGCCTATGGATATGCGATGCACCCACGCTAGCATGCACACGCAGTACATACCTGCAAATAGGGACAGAAAAGACCTGAAGAAAAATAAAATGGAGAGGGTTGAGGCAGTCTCTGAAAGGGGGTTTCTTGTTACGGTGTTTCCAGCTTGCTGCAGAGTCCTTGATTGTACACAGCTCTTACTTTTCGTTGGGGCCCAGTATTCTTCTTAAACCTTGTTCACTGTAGGAGACATTTCTCCCTTGGTGTTCATATGTCTTCAATGGTTTGCGAAGCTGGTGAGAGCGAGAGGAGAGCGGACGAGAGAGAGGTGTTCTCCGTCCAAGAGCTAACAGCCTTCTGAGTTTAAAATTCTACTGGAAGCTCAAATTCAAAAAAACACCAACAGTCAGTCATGTGACCAAACTGGCCCGACTACGTCTGTTTGTGTATTCGGCCATCTTAGTAGTTAACCTGGAATGCTTCAACGTCCGGTAATCAAACGTCCATTGTGCATTAAACTGGAGCAGGGAATAGCTCAATTGTCGTTTGAAGTACTTGTCTGTTGATATGCTAATGTCTCTCTCCAGCCAAAGTCTCCAATTGTTTTTTAAAACAAATTCTTTCTTCACCATCCGCAGTTTAAAATCAATGTTCATGTGGTGAAATTAATTTTCCTCATTTTTGGCAGGTGGGGGGCTTGCCTGACACCTGCATACTCAGGGAATGAAATGTGATTTGAAGAAAAATGGCACATTTCATTACAGGGTTTGAGAGAAATATAAGATACAGAAAGAAAAACCATGCATATCTCTCATTCATTTCCATTCATTCACCAATCTTAAAGCTTATTGAAACTGTTTTTTTCCGGGTGCCAGGGCTGTTTTAATTTCCCCCTTTCTTTTCTCAGGAGAGTTATTAGTGGGCAGGTCTATCCTGAACCCGCTGAGTCATGTAAAGACTTTTGACTTCAGGGGATGGGTGGTTCCCTTTTCCTCTGACTGCGGGGGAGGAGTCTTTGTCACTCTCCCCTTTGTCCTCTGGGACACTCCCACCTGCAGGTATTTGTGCAGACTTGACTGCATTCTCCTATGACACTCCGACTAGGTGAGGCATCACCCTCATGGTTTCTCTGCCCCCTACAGGTCTGTCTTTGACTCTGTAGGTTCCTGTAAATGCTGTTAGCAACTCTGGTGGGGTGCTTCTACAGTCTGCATTTACATAGGAGGATGTGGGGTCTAACTTTTCACATTTTTCGGGGTTGTTTGACCGGATGGTAAGAGTTTTCATCCAGGATTCTTCCGGACTTCCTTTAACCTGCCCTCTTGGTCATTTTTTCCCATTCTCTTTCTAAACTTTTGCCAGCCCCGTGCCTGCCTGTCCCCTTTTGTTCTCGGTGGGGGTCCCTTACAGTTCACCAGCGCTCTGCTGGAGGGTCTCCTAACACTGGTACAGGACTTCAGGGTGCTAGTTTCACTGTAGGTTGGAGTTTCCCCTCAACCTGGCACATGTGGCACTCCTACAGTACTCCACCACATCTTTGTGGCGTTTTAGCCAATCAAACAGCTGTTTTATGCAGGCTTTGGTCTTTTGTATACCGGTGTGTACTGCTACGATAGTCTCATGGGCCCTTCTTAATATTTCTCACCTCTGTGGCACCACTAACTGGTGAACGATTGTCCACTCCTTGCTCTCAGGTCTGTGAGGAGAACTCCATTTCCTCATCAATACCTCATTCTTTAAATAGTAGCAATCAGGGACTCCCCCTGCTTCACTTTGCTAACTCTCGCAATACTGGGTCGGCTCGCTGAGCCTCAGCTAGGGAAAATTTATTTAATTAATTCCCTGGATCTCCTAAGTTTCCTAAGAAAGTCTCAGACAGGCAGACCTCATGGTCATTTGCCTGCAGTGCCAATCCAGTCTCCTCTGGGGGAGCTGGTTTGATCATGGCCTGACCCACTACACATTCAGGGACGCTGCAGGGGACCATCTCCTGCCACTGCCCTGTCTCTCTGACCTCCTGCAGTCTTTCTTTCACTACTGGGGGGCTACCACCTTCAACCCCACCAGATCATTATCTAGGAATGGATCAACCCCATCCACAGGCAAACTAAGGACAATCCCTGCAGTCACTGGTTCCGAAAATAGATCACACTCCAGGTGCACCCAGTGTACTGGTACAGGCATACACTACCCTCCAGTGCCATTCACCACCATTTTCGTGTTCACTGCACTCTCTGGGAGAAAGGTCAGGCCTTTTCCCAGTAAAAGGGATCTGGTGGCCCCTGTGTCCCTGAGAATCACTATGGGCTTGCTTGTCCCACTCAAGGGGTATGGGGTTACTTTACCTTCAAACACAAAACCCTGATAACCTTCAGGAATCCTATTAACATTTCCTGCACTGGCCGTAGTAAGCTTCTTGGGTTGCACTCTTACTGCAGTTAAAGCCACAGCTTGTTCTGTGTTTTCCATCAGGGTCCCGTCTTCACTGAGCGGGTGTTCCCTGATTAACCCTACCGGTTTTCCCTTTAGTTTCCAGCAGTCAGCTTTTAAATACCCTGCTTTATTACAATGAAAGCATACAGGTCTCCATGTCTCACTCTTGCTCACAGCACCTTCCTTTTTGGCTGGAGGAGTGCCCCTTGTCTCCTGCTTTCCTTTCTCTTCCAGGACAGCCTGGGCGGATATCACCTTCCCACCCTTTGTTCTTTTCGGATTTGTGGGGATGATTAGGAAAGGTTCTCCCCTGGGAAGCTGACTTATTAATTAAAGCAAACTCATCGGCCAGAACGGCTGCTTGCCAGGCTCCCTGAACCAGCTGCTCCTCCACATGGGTTTTTATTGAGAGTGGGAGAGAGCTTTTAAATTCCTCTAACAGAATTATTTCTCTGAGAATCTCACAGCTGAGCTGTATTTTTAAAGCCCTCAGCCACTGGTCAAAAGCCAGCTGCTTGCTTTTTTCAAACTCCAAATACATTTGATTGGCTTGTTTCTTGAGGGTTCTAAACTTTTGGCGATAGGCATTGGGTACTAATTCATATGCCCCGAGGATAGCATTTTTGGTCAGTTCATAATTTGATGAACTGTCATCTGGCAACAAGGAATAAACCTTATGGGCTTTTCCGGTTAGTTGGCTTTGCAGTAAAAGAGACCAGGTCTCAGCTGGCCATTTTAGCTGCCTTGTCAGTTACTCGAATGACACAAAAAACGCTTCCACGTCTTCCTCATTAAATTTTGAAATTAGTTGAGCAAGTTTTAGCAAGTTTGTACCCAGCCCTGAATTGTGCTCCTCAATATTGGCCATGTTTTCACTGGAGTTACTCTGTCCTCCCCTAGTTAACTCAAGCCACTTCAGCTCTCTCTTTGGATTCTTTCTGGAATATTCTTTCTCTCTCTCTCTCTCTCATGCCTTTCATTCTCTTCACATTTCTTTTGGAAGGCTCTCTCTTTCTCCATCTCCTGCCTCTCTCTCTCTTTTTCCCTTTCCTCAAATTCAGGTTTCCTCTGTTCCGATCGTTCATTGCTAACAATACCCTGTAAGATTCTGCTTCTGCTTCTTCAGATTCAAGGGTAAAATGGTTGGCCACTAGCCTTAGGAATTCAGACTTCCAAGCCTTGCCACATACAATGATCCCACACTGCTCAGCCATTTTGCTCAACTCCTCCATAGACAGTATTTTTAACTTATCCCAAGTTACTTCACCTTGGTTTGGAGAGCTACTCACTTCAGTTAGACAAGTTAGTATTCAATCACACACAACCACAAGAAAACCTATATTAAAATTTGCTCTTTTTGTTTGGGAACAAATTGGCTTCCCACTTCCAATTTCTCTTGTTTGTCTGTGGGTAAAATTCCGGACGCTAGCCCCCAAATTTCTGTTATGATCAGGTGACAAAGGTGCCTCGGGATCTTACTGTCTTCACCTGGTCTTATTATAATTTTTAAACACACTGCGTTTTGAGCTCCTCCCTTTTATGAATCCTTGTTTGCAGCTTTCCAATTGTAAGGCAAAGAAATGAGCACACCAGGTTTTCTTTAGGTTTAAAGAAGAAAAGTGCAATTTATTAAACCTTAATCTTAATCTTGGGCGGCACAGTGGTTAGCACCACAGCCTCATAACTCTAGCGACCTGCGTTCAGTTCTGGGTACTGCCTGTGTGGAGTTTGCAAGTTCTCCCTGTGACCATGTGGGTTTCTGCCAGGTGCTCTGGTTTCCTCCCACCACCAAAGACTTGCAGGTTGATAGGTAAATTGGCCATTGTAAATTACCCATAGTGTAGGTAAGAGAATGGTAAGGAATATGGGATTAATGTGGTAGGGAATATGGGATTAATGTAGGATTAGTATAACTGGGTGGTTGATGGTCAGCACAGACTCGGTGGGCCGAAGGGCCTGTTTCAGTGCTCTTTGACTCTAAATTCTAATATGGTTAATGTCTATGGATATACAAGCTACACATGCAAATGGGGACAGAAAAGAAAAAAAATAAAATGGAGAGGTTTGAGGCAGTCTCTAAAAGGGGTTTTTTGTGTTTCCAGCTCGCCGTAGAGTCCTTGATTGTAGACAGCTCTTACTTTTCGTTGGGGCCCAGTATTCTTCTTAAACCTTGTTCACTGTAGGAGACTTTTCTCTCAATGGTTTCCAAAGCTGGTGAGAGCGAGAGGAGAGCAGACGGGAGAGAGGTGTTCTCCGTCCAAGAGCTAACAGCCTTCTGAGTTTAAAATTCTACTGGAAGCTCAAATTCAAAAAAAATCCAAGTCAGTCAGTCATGTGACCAAACTGGCCCGATGACGTCTGTTTGTGTATTCGGCCATCTTAGTAGTTAACCTGGAATGCTTCAACATCTGATAATCAAAAGTACATTGTGGATTAAATTGGAGCAGCTCTTTTGTCGTATTTGTCTGTTGATATGCTAATGTCTCTCTCCAGCCAAAGTCTCCAATTGTTTTTTAAAGCAAGTTCTTTCTTCACCATCAGCAGTTTAAAATCGATGTTCTTCTTGGCAGGTGGGTGGCTTGCCTGAGAGATTCCATTCCCGTACCCCCTTACAATAGTTCTTGGACTCCAGGAATTACGAGAATAAAATGCACGCAACACAGGGTTTGGCTCAACCTCAGATTCATTTGTTTATTGAATTCACAAAATCACCTCCCCTCACCCCACCCCACCACAGTACAAACTCCTCTATGAATACTGCACATTACAAACCCCCTTACAAGGTTGACTGAAATTTACAAAATACCTCACAACACAAACTTCTCTACCATTTGGCTGAAACTTATAACCACCCACACAGCTGATCATTACCAGTGTTGACTGTAGGCCTGGATCTAGAGATAACCGGTCTCCGTCCTTCTTCTCCGTCATCTTCTTTTATGATGTTTCATATCACAGGCACAGATCCTGTTACCATTCCCTTGAGTACTCCGGTGCTTAGCACCTCTTTACCTTGGTTTATTCCATGTCCTGGTCTAGACGGGACTGTATGGACACAGTCAATGCTTCCGCTGTTTACACAACAGAAGACAATGCAATAATAACAGCAAAATACTGCGGATGCTGGAAATCTGAAATAAAAACAAGAAATGCTGGAACCACTGAGCAGGTCTGGCAGCATCTGTGGAAAGAGAAGCAGAGTTAATGTTTCGGGTCAGTGACCCTTCTTCGGAAGAAGACAATGCAATCCCCTCCCCATGGTGAGGGATACCTGGTTTCAAGGTTGACTGAGTGTTAATACTCCTTTTATTCCTGGCAGGAACTAATTGTGCTCTATAATAGCAGTTCCCTTTGCCATTGTCTGTGATAATGGCACTCTCAGTCTCTTGATGAGCCAGAGTTTCAGTTAGCTCACCCCTCTGAGTGTTACAGTTAACCCCTTAGTGGCTGTACAGCTCACCTGTGTGTGTGGTTTTGAGCTATTGTGGATTCTTACAGCTCAGTTCTTCAGTTTTATCACTCAGTTCTGGTATCATTTTTTGCATCTTCTCCAGTGTTTTTATATTATTTTCATAATATGGAGATCAGAACTGTTCACAGTACTACAAGTGCAGTCACATCACACTTCTTCCCCAGAAAGGCGGGAAATTAAGAGGTGGAAAAAGGAGTGGCTTTTATATTAGATTCTTCCACTTTTCATCCCTAAATATATTACCCAAATGTCCTAGCTTAAAAACAGGAACTCACTACATAGAGAACTGCAGGAGAGAATTGCAATAAGTAGATGGTCTACAACTGTGCAACATGAAAAAGGTTATGAAAACTTTTATTTAAAAAAAAACATAGTCATACTTCAATTGGAGTAAGAGACTTTATTTGTCAAAAGAATATAAATGCAAACACTGACATGATATAATTTATTAAACAACTTCACACATCCTTGATATAGGTAAATGGCATGCTCCAGCAATCTTTGTCCACCTAGTAATCTGGGTTTGACTTCTGTGAATTACTTATCAAGTTTTTATCAAGTGTTTCATATTGATACCAAGCACCGTCACCTCTCTCTCTCATCAGACGGCGAACCTCAAGTTGTTTCAGCCTATAATTAAAGAAAGCAGAACACATAAATTAACAACCCAAACAGTCAAAACAATTTTGCCACTGTACACATCAAAGGTTACTAAACAAAATAAGAGCCCATGGTATAGGGGGGTAACATATTAGCATGGATAGCGGATTGGTTAGGTCACAGGAAACCAGAGAGTAGGCATAAATGGGTCGTTATCAGGTCGGCAAGCTGTAACTAGTGGAGTGCCACAGAGGTCAGTGCTGGGGCCTCATCTATTTACAACGTATATCAATGACTTGGATGAAGGGACAGAATGCATGGTTGCCAAATTAGCTGATAACACAAAGATAGGTAGGAAAGTAAGTTGTGAAGAGGACATAAGGAGTCTGGAAAGGGAAATAGATAGGTTAAGTGAGTGGACAAAGATTTGGCAGATGACGTATAATGTAGGAAAGTGTGAACTTGTCCACTTTGGCCGGAAAAATAGAAAAGCAACGTATTATTTAAATTAAGAGAGACTGCAGAACTATGTGGTACAGAGGGATCTGGGTGTCCTAGTACACGAACCACAAAACGTTAGTGTGCAGGTACAGCACGCGATTAAGAAGGCAAATGCAATATTGTTGTTTATTGCAAGGGGAATGGAATATAAAAGTAGAGATGTTTTGCTACGGTTGTACAGGGCATTGGTGAGACTACATCTCGAGTATTGTGTACAGTGTTGGTCTCCTTACTGAAGAAAGGATATAATTGCATTGGAAGCAGTTCAGAGAAGGTTCACTCAACTGATTGTTGGGCTGAGAGGGTTATCTTCTGTATTCATTGGACTTTAGAAGGATGAGAGGTGATCTTATTGAAACATACAAGATCCTGAGGGGACTTGAAAGGGTGGATGTTGAAAGGATGTTTCCCCTTGTGGGAGAGACTAAAACTAGGGGGCACAGTATAAAAATAAGGGGTCTCTCATTTAAGACAGATGAGGAGAAATTTTTTTCTCAGAGGGTTGAGTGTCTTTGGAACGCTCTTCCCTGGAGAGTGGTGGAGGCAGGGTCATTGAATATTTATAAGGCAGAGGTAGACAGATTCCTGACAAACAAGGGAGTCAAGTCCAGAAACACATCGGCCATGATTTTATAGAATGGTGCAGCAGGCTTGAGGGGCCGAATAGCCTACTTTTGCTAGTTTGTATGAAACTCAAAAGCATATCTTAAAGGTAAACAACTCCCAATCTGTTAAACATTTTTGATCCCCAGTCTCCAGAATCATGAATTAGCCAACGATATGAACAGAAAGCTTGCTCCCAGGCCCCTGCCAATGTTAATCTTAATCAACTTGCAGCTGATATGCAAGCATAGTTCTGGGACAAGTCCTACCAATTACCTTTTTCGATTACCAAAGGTTTCAAAAAGCTCTTTTGATGAGGTTGATTTCATATTCCCAATATAAATCTGCCTCTTGATAAGAACATTTCTTTGCACATAATCCTTCCTCACCAAAATTGACTCTCAATCTGCATCTTCTTTGTAACAAAGTGCTATGTCAAATAAATCAGAATTCACAAACGTAGATGTAAATGAGACACTTCAGCTCTGTCAGTTGCTTTAAATTCTGAAAACTGTCAGCACTCGTTACTTTTTTGAAAGATATATTTGTCTTATTTTTAAAAGGACTGTGTTACATGAAGGCGGATGCTTGGGAGGTTGATACCACCACTGTCCTTTGATAAATGACAATTTCAATTTTAGTATACTTTTTGAAATATACTGCTTTAAAAGTAATCATGGAAATGCTGTTATCATGATTATATACATTTTCTCGACCTTACCTCAGGTCTGCTTTCTCTGCTTCAATAGAAATAAGGGCCATCATTTTCTCATAACTCTTCTCAGGTGGGTCATAGACATATTTTGAAATCCACCTAGTTATGGGATGCTGCAAATACAGAATAGTGTAACTGGACATGGAATTATTTATAAAAAAGGTCCCTAACGCATTATTACTGAAAAATATATAGTTCATTCCTTCTCCAGCTTCTAGAGCTCCTCAGCATGAGGAGAGAAATAATTTACTCTATCAATATTCTCCATAGCCAGAATCTATGCTTCTCCTTGGTTAGTCCCCACAGACAAGACCTCGTCAAGTTTAGTGCGAGCTCAGTAGTTGCACTCTCACCTCGTTAGGATTCAAGACCCACTCCAGAGATTTCAGCGCAGAGTCTAGACTGGCACTTCAGTGCAATACTGAGGGATCTCAGTTTAACGTCCCATCTAAAAGATGGTACCTCCAACATTGCAGCAAACCCTCAGCACTGCACCATCTAGGATATGATAGAGTCCGTAATGGGGTTTGAACTCTCAAACTTCTGACACGGGAGACAAAAGTACAACCAAAAAATCCCTAATCATGACACCCACCATAGTTATTAATGTTTCTAAAATTCCAATTTTGTTTTCAGGTCATCACACATAAGCCACTCAATCATGACTTTTTTTAAAAATGAAAATTGACCTTTATTTGTTTCTCGCTTTCAACTTTGTGATATCTCTTGTCTCTTCCACAGAAGTGGTTTGTCTCTCATGACTTCAAAGCTGCTTTATTTGCCTTTCTCCTTTGGTATTATTTTTTCACTATTTATTTCAGTTAAGACCATTTGCTTCTACTCCAACAGCTTTATTGATCCTGTTGTGTTCTATAGTTTGTTACGAGAGTACCTTGTTTTTTTGCAAGATATGTTTTAAGGACTTATTGTTGAATTACGGACATTGATTCATCTGGAAGCTAGAAGAGATACTGAACTTTGTATTTTTTTTTAAAAAAAGGCCACCAGAAAGTTCCTGGACTTGGCTTGTAAACAAGCCCTTACTGGAAGGCACGTGCTTGCAGATAATTACCCAGCTTATTGTTTTGACTTGGAGAAGTGACAGGTCAAGATTTATAGGGGTGAGGAGGCTTGATTCTTGTGAAATTGTTTTGGTTTCACTTTGGACAGTGAGTTGAAGAGTAAACTGCTCGGAAAACAGTTTGTTTTGCCTGCCAAGGAAACCCAGCTCATTTCTTTCTCTCTTGGAAAGACACCCTGCATATCCAGTGTGTCAGTCTCCTCTTTTCTCCTGTATTTGAAGGAACCCTGCATATCGGATATGTGGGAACTGAAACCCCTGTTGCTGCATTTCTGCTGTAAGGCCTTTCTGAAACCTCTGTTGCTGCATAGTTTGGAAAGCCTACCCAAACTGATCTTCAAAATCGCCTGGAAAGAACTGTTCTAGGAAGACCCAGTGACAGCCATCTATATGCATTTGGGATGCCAAATTAAAACAAAGGACACCTTTCCATATCTTCTGTTTCTTCTTCAAGAATTAGCAAATATTTAACCCAAGTATTTTGTCTTTTTTTTGTAATACAGCTCTAAAATGCAAATTCCTTTTATTTTTCTGGTTAACTAGTGTGTGTTTGTATGTCTGTTAGTGTTTGAGTGTTAAAGGTAAAAAGGGAACTTTAATATTTCAATCTGTGTGTTTATGCTTTACTTCATTACTGGTAAATACTAGTTTATAATAAACTGATAATTTTGTTGTTTATTAAAAAAACCTGGTTTGTGTGTTTTATTCTGGGATAAAAATAGAGTCTATGCTTGACTGTATCGGTAAGTGGGAAAAAATTTAAATATATGTTGTGACCTGTGGAGAAGTGGAACTAGAATAAACAGTGCACTGCTCTGGCCTCGGTCGTAACATATAATTATGGGCTCTTTATGGGATAAATCCAACGTCGACGACATGCAATTGTAAGCGGGGTAATAATAATTGAAAAAGAAAAAATAAAAAGAACGAGGTTTCTTGTGTAATAAAGTCTACATCACTGGTATGTCTTTAACAGATGCCGTGACTTTTCTGTGGAAGGAGGCTGTATTCTGAGCGATTTGAGACACTTAACCAAGGTTAAACTAAAGGATCTGGCAGAATTGTTGGTGTTGAGTGAAAAACAGGATCTAAGAAAGCAGACGTAATTGAAGTAATAGAACAACATTTACAATTGGAAGAATGTGGTAAACCAGAGGGTAGTGCAGTTGAATTAGCTAAAATTCAGTTACAGATGAAGTAGCTTGAAATTGACAAAGAAAAAGAAATGGAAAAACTTAAGCTTCAACAGAAAAAAGAATAGAAATAGAATGGAACAAAAAAACCTGAGCTTGAAAGAGAATTGACAATAAAGAAGGTTGAATTTGAAAAAGAGGAAAGGGAAAAAAAGAGAGCATTTCAAAGAGAAAGAGAAGGAAATTAATTCGAATTTAAAAAGATGGAACTAAGACAAAAGAGTGGCCTTGGCTCCAAGGAACGTTCTGGTGAAGATAGATCTGAGTCCAGCCCAGGACCCAGTGGAGAGCTGTTTAAATTTGTACAAGCCCTCCCTAAGTTTGAAAAAGGGATGTAGAGGCATTTTTCATTTATTTTGAAAAAATAACCAAACAGATGAAGTGGCCAAAGGAAAGGTAGACACTGCTTATGCAAAGCAGGCTGATGGGCAGAGCTCATGAGATTTATGCCATGTTTTCTGAGGAGACTTCTGCAGATTATGAGATCGCAAAAAAGGTGATTCTCATAGGATATCAGTTCGTCCCTAAAGCTTACCAGCAGAAATATCGGAACCTTCGGAGATTGTCCAGGCAGACTTATATAGAATGAGGGGGTAAAGCAAATGAATTTTGATTGTTGGATACGGGCACTAAAGATGGAGGCCATGTATGAGAACCTTGGGGAATTAATTTTCCTGTAAGAATTAAAAATTCACTCCCTCCATTAGTAAAAACCCATGTAGAGAACCAGAAGTTTTCAACGGCCAGACAGGCAGCAGAAATTGCTGATGATTATGAGCTTGTGTATAAGCCCAAACCGTGTGTCCGTCACTCCTACAAACCTGAAAAGGATAGAAGGTGGGAGGGTGAAAGGAAGGCAAGTCGCCGGGGACAAGAAGGGACAGCTGGGAATGGCCCGGGATTCTTCTCCTCAGGCCAGAAAGGAAGATGGTGAGGGTGGAAGTGAGACCCGCAAACCTAAGTATTACCATTGTCACAAGGTGGGACATCTTTGTGCAGAATGCTGGAAGTTGCGGGGTAAACCCATGGGACTTATTGGGGTACACAAAGCCAATGCAGAGAAAGGGGCCCTGACAGAGTAAGACACATGAGGCTGTAGCTGTAAGGCCAAGTACAAAAACCACTGAGTGCAGGGGACATGAATAAGACACCAGAGAGTTATAGGGAATTCTTGTCAAAAGGAAAAGTAACTGCTTACCCCTCAAGTGAGGCAGGTAAACCTATAGTTACACTTAGGGATACAGGAACCACCAAAACTCTTTTGCTGGGGTAATGCATAACTTTTCTACCAGCAAGTGCACCGAATGCTAAAGTTTTAGTGAATGGTATTGGCAGGGAGTATATACCCATATCTTTGCATCAGGTGCACCTTGAGTGTGACCTAACGTCTGGAACGGTAACTGTAGGAGTTGTCCACAGTTTGCCAGTAGATGGAGTTGACCAACTCCTGGGAAATGATTTGGCTGGAGCAAAAAGTGGTAGCTTCTCCAGTAGTCACGGAAAAACCAAGTGAAGTTAAGGAGACAGAACAGTTGCAGGAAAAGGTTCCAGGAATTTTTCCTTCATGTGTAGTGACCCGAGTAATGGCTAAACAAGTTCTGTCAGGGGGTAAAATTGACACCACAGACAAATAGCCGAGTATTTGAAATTTTTTGGGGGTGATTTGGATAATCCAAAGGAAATGTTTAATAAGTCTTCCCTGAGCATGGCTCAGCAAACTGATCCAGAGTTAAATAAAGTGGTACAATCAGTTCTAACAGAAGCTGAGGCAAAAGGAGTTCCAGAAGGCTATTATATTAAAAATGGGATTCTGACAGAACTGTGGACGAAGAATGGATTGTAGTTCATCAGATAGTGGTACCGCCAGGAACTATTAAGGATAGTGCACAAAATTAATACAGTGGAACATGTGGGAGATCTGCAAGACCAAATCACGTACAAGTCGACATTTTTACTGACCAAGGTCTTTCCAAGACTGTGGTGCAGCTTTGTAAAATGTGCCAGATTGTGGGAAAACCGCAACCTGCCATAAAACCAGCACCTCTAATTCCCATACCAGTTACTGGGGAAACATTTAGTAGGGTATTCGTAGACTTTGTAGGACTTTACTGAAAACAAAAGCAGAACACCAATATATACTCACTATTATGGATACGGCTACTTGGTTCCCAGAGGCCATTCCCTTGAGAACAATTTCTGCTAAAGTAGTGGTAGAGAAGTTAACCAAGTTCTTCACTTGATATTGGTTACTGATTGAGATTCAGTCATTTCAATGTTCCAATTTTATGTCCAAAATATTTCAGGGAAGATTTTGGGTAATTTGGGTATAACAAAGTTCAAGTGTTCAGCACACCACCCACAGACACAAGGAACTTTAGGAGGGTACCATCAGACCCAAAAAATGATGATCGATCATAATGTCATGAATATCCCCATGATTGGGATAAAGGGCTAGAATTTCTTTTGTTTGAAACTAGGGGTTCACCTAATGAATCTACCAGTTTTAGTCCTTTTGAATTAGTTTACAGACATGAGATAAGAGGTCCTCTAAAACTAATCAAAGAAAGGTTTTTGGACCAGAGGGATGAATCTTGTGTATTCGACTGTGTATCAGTGTTCCAGGAACGGTGCATGAGCACTTGCAAAATGGCTCAGTAGCACCTTAACGCTTCCTGAACAACCATTAAGAAATGGGCCGACAAGCATGCAAAGACCCAAACATTTCAACCAGGGAATGAGCTGTTAGTATTACTGCTGTTACAGGGTGAATCCTGTAAACAATGGTCCATATAAAGTGGTTGAGAATTGGTAAAGTAAATTATTTGATTGACTCGCCAGGTCGCCCAAAAAAGAATCGGCTGTGTCATATCAATATATTGAAACAATATTCTTGCTGAAAGGAGGATAAGCAAGCACAGGTATGTCAGGTAGTAGGGACAGTGAAGGATGAAAGGGATAGCGAGGATGAAGCAGAAGGAGGCCTAGACAATTCTCAAATTGAACTTCCTACTATCTGGTTAGGTAACACTGAATTGTTAGGGAGATTGGACACTATGCTTTCATATTTAGATGCAGAACAACAAGACCACCTAACAAGGCTACTCACAACATTTAAAAGAGTCTGTAGGGATAAACCAGGATGTACAACCTTAGCCACACATGATGTGGATGTAGGGGAATCCTTTCCTATAAAACAGCACGCTTATCACTTAAGTCCAGAGAAACAGGCCCACGTAAAAGCAGAAATCCAATACATGCTGGAAAACCACCTAATAGAACCCAGTCAAAGCTGCTGGAATTCGCCAGTAGCATTATTGCCTAAACCTGATGGTTCAACTGTACTTTGCATAGGTTAATGAAAGGAACAAAGGCAGACTCCTACCCATTAGCCTCACTTGGAAGACTATATTGATAGAATGGGCAGTGCCACGTTTCTTACAAAAATAGATTTGTTTAAGAGATACTGGTACGTTCCTTTAACGCCCCGAGCTAAAGAAATATCAGCCTTTGTCACACCAGACGGTCTTTTCCAGTGCCCAGTGATGCCATTCAGGCTAGGGGATGACCCAGCCACTATTCAGAGACTAGTGAACCAGGTGGTAGCCAGTGTTCTTAACTGTGTGGTTTACCTTGATGTGCTGGTCTATAGTGACACTTGGAGGACCACTTGGAACAACTGAGGGGCTCTGTTTGGAAGGTTGCAGTTGGTTTATTTGGTAATAAACTTTGTGGATAAATTTAAAAAGCAGAATGCCAGACTATTCTGATGGAGTTTATTATAGCCCTATCACTTAAAGATTGTCTACATTGCTGACAAAATTAATGTAATTGTAGTTGCTTTTTCTAGAATCTAACTTTGTTTTGAGTTCTCTGAATGCGAAGACAGTACAAAGCAGAACTATATTAACTACAGGTAAAGAGTTAACGAGTATGAGTGTGAAAATGTGTTTTAAAATGTTTCCATCTTGTGTTTTTTTAACACTGGTGATGAAACGCATTTTTAAAAATGGCATTTAAGTCCTCCAAAGGTGGAGGTGTTATGAGAGTGCTTCAATTTTTTTGCAATAGTTGAATTATGGCCATTGATTCATCTGGAAGCTTGAAGAGATTGTGTTTTTTCAAAAACAGCACCAGAAGGTTCCTCGACTTAGCTTGTAAACAAGCCCTTACTGGAAGGCACACGTTTGCAGATAATTACCCAGCTTGTTGTTTTGACTTGGAGAAGATGCTTACGGAGAAGTGACAGTTCAAGAATTATAGGGGTCAGGAGGCTTGATTCTTGTGGCATTGTTTTGGTTTCACTTTGGACAGTGAATTGGAGTGTAAACTGCTTGGAAGACAGTTAGTTTTTGCCTCCCAAGGCATCTCTTTCTCTCTCTTGGAAAGAGACCCTGCATATCCAGTGTGACAGTCTCCTCTTTCCTACTGTATTTGAAGAAACCCTGCGTACAGAATGTGTGGGAAGTGAAACCCCTGTTGCCACGTTTCTACTGTAAGGCCTATCTGAAACCTCTGTCACTGCATCTCTTGAAAAACCTGCCCAAACTGATCTTCAACATCGCCTGGAAAGAACTGTTCTAAGAAGACCCCAGTGAAAGCCATCCAAACGCATTTGGGACACCAAACTAACACAAAAGACATCATTCCATATCTTCTCTTTCTTCTTCAAGAATTAGCAAGTATTTAACCCAAGTGATTTTTTGTCATTTTATTTTGTGATAGAGCTCTAAAACACAAATCCCTTTTATTTTTCCGGTTAACCGGTGTATGTGCGTGTGTGCGCGAGTGTGCGTGAGTGAGATAGCGGGCTAAGGTAAAAAGGAAACTTTAATATTTCAATTTGTGTGTTTATGCTTTACTTCATTACTGGTTAAGACTGTTTTTTTTTAGAATAAACTTGTAATTTTGTTGTTTATTAAAGAAACCTGGTTGGTGTGTTTTATTCTGGGAGTCTATGATTGACCGTATCAGTAAGTGGGAAAAAATTTAAATACATGTTGTGACCAACGGAGAAGTGAAACTAGAACAAACAGTGCACTCCTCCCGCCTTGGTTGTAACAAGTTCCAAGTCCAGACTTCCCCACACCCCTGCAATGCTAGTTTAAACACTCTTCCACCAATCTATTTAACCTCTCCACAATCATATTTTATTTCAGGCAAAGTTAGTTTTTGTTCCCTCCATAAATGAGTCAAAGAGTGGGACAATTTGCCATCTAGGGCAAGCCTAACTGCAACTGTCAGATAATTAATGTGCATCTTAATGGTGCTGAGCTCATTTTGGAAATATTGCAATTTATGAGTGCATTAGCTTTCTTGTGATTAATAAGCATACTGTACCTTGTAGTACTCCCAATGCTCTGGACTATAACCTTCAGGGATCTCTGCAAGCTCTGCCTCACCTGCAAATGCAACACCATAGGCATATTTCTTAAAAAAGCTATTTATTCTCTTCCTAAGAATAATTCATCCTAGTCATATTTGTGAATTAAGTTTCCCTCACGAGTGAAATAAATGTGGTTTTACACAGCTCCCCAATTGTGTTCCTTGAACTATTAAACATTAAGTTATATTTTGCTAGTTCATAACATTTATATTTTAATTTTTTAAAATTCATCCTTAGAAATGTAAGCGTGGCTGGCAAGGTCAGCATTTACTGCCCATCTCCAATTGCTCTTGAGAAGATGGTGGTGAGCTGCCTTCTTGAACATTACAGTCCATGTGGTGTAGGTACAATCACAGTGCTGTTAAGGAGGGAGCTCCAGGATTTTGACAGCGAAGGAGCAGCGATATAGTTGCAATCAGGATGGTATATGGTTTTGAGGAGAACTTGCAGGTGCTGGTGTTCCCATGTGCCTGTTGCCCTTGTCCTTCTAGGTAGTAGGGGTTGGAAGTTTGGATGGTGCTGTCAAAGGAGCCTTGGCAAGTTGCTGTGGTGCATCTTGTACATGGTTCACATTGTTGCCACTGTGCACTGGTGGTGGAGGGAGTGAATGTTAAAGGTCATGGATGCGGTGCCAATCAAGTGGGCTGCTTTGTCCCGAATGGTGTCGAGCTTCTTGAGTGTTGTTGGAGCTGCACCCATCCAGACAAATGGAGAGTATTCCATCACACTCCTGACCTCCGCCTTGTAGATGGTGGACAGGCTTTGGGGAGTCAAGAAGTGGGTTATTCGCCTCAGAATTCCCAGTCGCTGACCTGCTCTTGTAGCCACAGTATTCATGTGGCTGGTCCAGTTCAGTTTCTGGTCAATTGTGACCCCCAGGATGTTGACAGTGGGGGATTCAGCAATGGTAATGCTATTGAATGTCAAGGGGAGGTACTAGATACTTTCCTGTTGGAGCTTGTCATTGTCTGGGTCTTGTGGACACTTACCACTTATCACCCAAGCCTGAATGTTGTCCAGGTCTTGCTGTATGCAGACAGAGACTGCTTCATTATCTGAAGAGTTGCAAATGGAACTGAACACAGTTATCAGCAAACATCCCCACTTCTGAACTTATAGAGGAGGGAAGTCATTAATGAAACAGCTGAAGATGGTTAGGCCTAGGACATTGACCTGAGGAACTCCTGCAGCGATGTCCTGGGGCTGAAATGATTGCTGTCCAACAGCCAATTTCTTTTGTGCCAGATATGACTCCAACCAGTGCAGAGTTTTCCTCATGATTCCTATTGACTTCAATTTTGTTCGGGTTCCTTGACGTCAATGGCAGTCACTCTCGCCTCACCTACGAAATTCAGCCTTTTGGCCCATGTTTGGACTAAGGCTGTATTGAGCTTTGGAGCCAAGTGGTCCTGTTGGAACCCCAACTGAGCATCAGTGAGCAGCTTATTGGTGATTCAGTACTGCTTGATCGCACCATCGGCGATTCCTTCCATCACTTTGCTGATGATCAAGAGTAGCCTGATGGGGTGGTAATTGGCTGGATTGTATCTGTACTGCTTTTTGCAGACAGGGCAAACTTGGGTAATTTTCCACATTGTTGGGTAGATATCAATGTCGTAGCTGTACTTGAACAGCTTGGCTAGAGGCACAGCTAGTTCTGGAACAAATGACTTTAGCACTACAGCCAGCATGTTGTTAGGGCTCACAGTCTTTGATGTATCTGATACGCTCAGCCATTTCTGACATCAGCTGGAGTGAATCAAATTGCAGACTGGCTTCTGTGATGCTGGAGACCTCAGGAGGAGGCAGAGATGGATCAACCAAAGCACTTCTGGCTGAAGATCTTTGCAAACACTTCAGCCTTGTCTTCTGCACTCGTGCTGGCTCCGTACCATTGAGAATGGGGATGGGGATTTTCATGGAACCTCCTCCTCCCGTGAGTTGTTTAATTGTCCACCAACATTCACAACTGGATTTGGCAGGACTTCACAGCTTTGATCTGATCCTTTGGTTGTGGATTTGCTTAGCTGTCTCTAGCTACTTCCACTGTTTAGCATGCATGTAGTCCTGTGTTGTAGCTTCACCAGTTGGCACCTCATTTTTAGGCATGCTATTCTGTACTCCTCAGTGAAACAGAGTTGAGATCCTGGTTTCAGGGTAATGGTAGAGTGAGGGATATGCCAGGCCATGAGGTTACAAATTGTGGTGGAATACCGTTCTGCTGCTGTTAATTGTTCGGACCACCTCATGGTTGCCCACTTTTGAGCTGCTAGATCTGAATCTATCCCATTTAGCATGATGGGAGTGCCACACAACACAATAAATATGGAGTAAATACAGGACTTTGTCCTCACAAAGACTGTGCGGTGGCCACTTCCACCAAAACTATCACAGACAGATGCATCTGCAACAGGTAGCTTGAAGAGGATGAATTCAAGTAGGTTTTTCCTCATGTTGGTTCTTTTATCACCTGCCAAGGCCTAGTCTGGCAGCTACATCCATCAGAACTCGGCAAGCTCAGACAGTACTGATGCTACTGAGCCATCCATGGGGATGGATATTGAAGTCCTCCTCCCAGAGTACATTCTGTGCCCTTGCTACCCTCAATGCTTCTTCCAAGTAGTGTTCAACATCGAGGTGTATGGATTCATCAGCTGAGGAAGGACGGCTGGTGGCAATCAGCCATGTTGGACCTGATGCTATGAGACTACATGAAATCAAGAGTTAAAGTTGAGGACTCCCAGGGCCACTTACCCCTAACTGCATACCACTATGCTGCCACCTCTGGTGGGTCTGTCCTGCTGGTGGGAAAGGACATACCCAGGGATGTTGATGGACATCTCTATGACATTGGCAGAAAGGTATGGTTCTTTAAGTATTGACTATGTCAGGCTAATGCTTAACTAGTCTGTGGGACACAGCTCTCCCAATGTTAGCACAAGTCCCCAGATGTTAGCAAAAATGACTTTGCAGGGTCAACTGGGCCGGGTGTGCCTCTGTTGTGTCCGGTGCCTAGGTCGATGCTGACTGGCCTGTTGCTTTTCTTCTTATTAGACTTTTTGTTGTAGAGATGTGATACAACTGAGAGGCTTACTAGGCCATTTCAGAGGGTAGTCAACCATATTGCTAGGAGTCTGGGTTTGCATATACACCAGACTGGGTAAGGCTGGCATATTTCTTTTCCTTAAGGACATTAGTGAAACAGACAGTTTTTACAACAATCCAGTAGTTTCACAGTTACTATTAATCGATAGTAGATTTTATTCCAGATTTATTTAATTAACTGAATTTAAATTCCTCAGCTATGTCTCCACATTGCCTTTAACATGGTGTGGAAGTAAGGCCTGTTTTAACCTGTCCAACCAGACGTTGAGGAGGTGTACTTATCCACCCGGTCAACTATTAATCTACAAATTAAGTGAACCCAATTGGACAGAGGTCTGCTATGCTGGATCTTTGCTTGCATTTATATCTGTCCCTTTAATTTTTGCTGTCATTTCCAATGCACCTCCATGTTTTGGGGCTCCTTTTTATAAATTAGGTTAATTTACATAATAGTTTTGCATGCTCCTTCCTGTCATTTCAGCCTGTTCTTCATAGGCTGTTTCATCATTTTGCCAATGGAAAATGGGTGTCCAAGTTTACTCGACACTGAGCAGAACGTGAAGGTCCATTTAAAGAGCTTCAATAGGTAGATTGTTGTTTCTGAACATTGGTTTTTTTTCTCACTTTGTCTGGATCATTGTTCCAGGCCTCTGGATTACTAGTCCAGTAACAATCACTATATTACCATTCCCTTTCAATGTCAATTTGCTTGTACCATTCATTTAATAATAATCTTTGCATCATTTATAATTACCATTATAAAATACTTACCAATAAAAATATTCACATAAGTGATTAATGCAGCCATTGGTATTCCAGTTAATAAAATGTAGAATTTCTGCAAAAAGAGAAATCGAGAATTTGTAATCAAAATTAACAATGCAACTTTCATTGTATTTTAAAGCCATATGCACTAATTTAATGATGTTTGAAATATTTGTGATTCTATTACCACTAATAAGCTGCCAAATAACAATTTGCAGCGAAATATGATTCCCACAACACTGCAAGCACTGCTATTGTACAAGTAGGCAGTATAAGCAGGCTGTACAGGACACCTATATAGCTTGCCTCAAATATAGACACTATATCATAACACATTAACACCGACAACTTGCATTTATTTAGTGCCTTTAAAGGTAGTGAAACATTCCAAGGCACTTCACAGAAGCATTATCAAACATAAAGAGATATTAAGATAGGTGACCAAAAGCTTGGTCAAAGTAGGTTTAAGGAATGTCTTAAAAGGAGGACAGAGATTGAAAAGTGGAGAGGTTTAAGGAGGGAACTCGGTAGGACGATGGAAATTAGGGATGTACAAGGCCAGAATTGGAGGAGTGCAGAGAACTTAAAGGATTTTACAACACTAATCCATTAGTCTTCTTTGCACGAGTCACAATTCTAATCTATAGAGAAAGGAACATTCTTGAGCATATAAATATGCTTGTTGTGCCAAGGAACTAAAGGCAAACAGGATGAATTTAATACACATTAGCAAGGGTCTTTACAGTGAGAACTCTTAAAGAGGGCCATGCCTTTTTATTAAATGTCTCAAAAGCTTCACAATAAAGACAAATATTCTCAATATTATTTGTACAGAATTAATTGCACCTACAATATTTTTGCACCAACGAAGTACAAACCGAGTTGACAACTAGCATTTCGAAATCAAGTGCCAGTCAGATTGTTAACCAATGGCTCCAAAGCTAAATAATATGTTTCATCACATTCAGTATTAGGCAGAATATATTTTCTATGCTTATGGATTAATTGACACTAATTTCAGATGAAACCTTGATACATACCAAGAGGTGCAGAAAGCGGCGATCATAATATTGACTAGACTTGATGACAAACATCTGTTTCCCATGACTGCCATGACGAACTGCAACTGGAACACAAAGTAACACAAACACATTCAAGCAATAGAAAAAAAACGTTATACGCATCTCGGGTACAAACTCTGCAGTGTCACAACATTTAGCACTTAATAAAATAGATATATAAATATACCAGAACTTTACTAAATAATATTTCTACTCAAATGTGTTCTGATTTATTCACCCAGGCAAGTTCACCACAAAATTGCTGGATAACTTTAAAATCGCTGTCAGGATCTGGACTGTTGTAGGATTTAGAAACTTAGCTGAATATAAAATCATTTACATATTATTTTTGATTAAAACAATAGAAACAATATGATTAAAGAAAACTTCACCTCTAGCAAAAAACTTTTTGACTTGGCTACCATTCATTTTATGAGCTTTCAATTAAAGTAAGTTTCAAAAACTATAAACAGAAATATTAGAGTAGATTTTCCAATATGGCTGCAGTTTACACCCAAATGGTTTGAAACAAATGCAAAGTTCATGCTAAGTGAACAATGCTGCTTACACTCAATTTTCCATGGTCAACTTAACATAATTATACATATTTTTAATTCAGATATTGTACCCAGTGTAAGCAACCCACAGCAAATGGCATGAAGCCAGATGAAAAACAAAATGCCAAATGAGAACAAAAAAACAAAGTTCAGAAACAACAATCTAACTATTGAGCTCTTTAAATGGACCTTCACGTTCTGCTCAGTGTCTAGTAAACTTGGACACCCATTTTCCATTGGCAAGATGATGAAACAGCCTATGAAGAACAGGCTGAAATGACAGGAAAGAACATGCAAAACTATTATGTAAATTAACCTAATTTATAAGAAGGAGCCCCAAAACATGGAGGTGCATTGGAAATGACAGCAAAAATTAAAGGGACAGATATAAATGCAAGCAAAGGTCCAGCATAGCAGACCTCTGTCCAATTGGGTTCACTTAATTTGTAGATTAATAGTTGACCGGGTGGATAAGTACACCTCCTCAACGTCTGATTGGACAGGTTAAAACAGGCTGACTTCCACACCGTGTTAAAGGCAATGTGGAGACATAGCTGAGGACCTAGAGGTTAACTGTCAAGAGAATCACATTGTTCCAATCACCAAGTAGCTTAATGAAGAGGCACCAAGAAAGCTGTCTGAAAAGCTAAAATGGAAAAAGGTGACGACCACACAGACTCTTAGTAAAAATAGAAATTATTTAAATGGATCTAGATGTGCTGTAATTTGATTCCACCTTATAAAGTACCCAGCACCATCTCAGAGCACATGAAAAATGCCTTAGAAATACAAGTTAAATGTGATTTGCTCCCTTTCCATAAGTCCAAGATGTATTCAAAACCTTCTATAGGTTGTGCACGGCTGCTGATGCACTTGAGGCTTACCGCAACCACTGGGCACCACAAGAACTGAAGTGTTTTCTGGATGACAGGATTATTATAAAATATAGGTTAAACTTATCCTTTGCTTTGTTCAAGGGCATTAATAAAACTGTAAAGTTTGGGCCGCTCATCTTGCAATTCCATGTCAGGCAGCTAACTGGCTGGTTTGATCTTGTCTGATGATGTAATTTAATTTATTGTTACAACTGAGGTGAGAGGAGTGCACTGTTTTTCTAGTTCCACTTCTCCACAGGTCCGTCACCATATATATTTAAATTTTTCCTAGTTACTGATACAGTCAATCATGGGCTCTATTTGTATCCCAGAACAAAATACACCAACCAGGTTTCTTTAATAAACAACAAAATTATCAGTTTCTTGTAAAACAAGTCTTAACCAGTAGCGATGCAAAGCATTAACACACAGATTGAAATATAAAAGTTCTCTTTTTACTTTAGCATACACATACATATACATACATCGGTTAACCGAAAAAAAGATTTACTCTTTAGAGCTCTATTACAAAAAAAAGCAAACAAAAGCAGACAAAAAGAATACTTTGGCCAAATACTTGCTAATTCTTCAGGAAAAAAACAGAAGATATGGAAGGATATCAGATGTCCTTTGTTTTGGTTTGACGTCCCAAATATGCACAGATGGCCGTCACTGGGATCTTCCTAGAACAGTTGTCAGGCGACGTTGAAAATCGGTTTAGGCAGGCTTTCCAGAAAAAAATGCAGCAACAGGGATTTCAAGCAGTTTCTTACACTTGCTACTTAGCACTTCTTAAAGAGATGGAAAAGTTGGCAGGCATTTTCAAAGAGATGGAACAAGCTGAGTTGGGGTTTGCTCCCTTGGCAAGTTTTCTCCAACTCTTTTTACCACTTCGATATCCCAACTCACTGTCCAAAGCGAAACAAAAAACAGTGCCACAAGAATCAAGCCTCCCGACCCCTATAAATCTTGACCTGCCATTTGTTTGTAAACATCTTTCCCCAAGTCAAAGCAAAACCCTGCTGGGTAATTATCTGAAGAAAGGTGCCTTCGAGTAAGGGATTGTTTTAGGCATTCCTTGATTCTTCCAGTAATTGTTGTTTACAAGTTCAGTCCAAAAGACCTTCTGATGACCTCTTTTTAAAAAAAACACAAAGGGCTGAATTTTACACCACCCCAAAGAGTGAGATGGTGGTGGTGGTGGGGGGGGGGCAGGGGTGGTGGTGTAAAATGGAGTGGGAGGCTCCAGGACCCCTTCCTGACCCACTCCCACCACTTTATGCAGGGCGGTGAAAAATTGCCCGCCCCAGGCCAATCAAGGCCCTTAAATGGCCACTTAAATGGTCACCCACCTCCACGTGGTTTACGCGTGGTAAGTGGGCATCCTAGACCCAAGAGAAGCCACCTGACAAAAGTAGACGGCTCTCGAACATCTTGGGGGTGGGGGGGAGGCCTCGTGATTGGGCACCCTGTGCCCGATGGAGGGCTGCCCCCGTTACTCCAACCATCCCCAGCATCCAACGCGCGCACCACCCCTCCCCCACCCCGTCTCCACAACCGACCGCCCTTGCCTCACTGGGGCCCGACCGATTACCACCGGTGAGGCAACCAAAACCCGTGGATTGGCTCGCAGCTCCATTTGGCAGGACTTCCTACCTCAAGCGGGTGGAAGTCCCACCTCAGAACAAAAAATACGGGTTGGACCCCAGGCAAGACGAAAGCGGGTTCGCCACTGACTTTTCAGTCAGTGGCCGGCTCCTGTCCGCCTACAGTTAAATACCAAAGTTCCAGTATCTATGGAATTCTTTTCAGTTTTAAAACCTAAGACGTCAAAAAAATTAACAAAAAAGGAAGTACTCGTAGCATATTAAGTCAAAATATTCTGCAATAGAGTTGCTGCTTTGAGCAGAAAATGTGCCCTTGAATCTTCCATGAATCAGCACAATCGGGTAGCCTATCTGAATAGAACATAATCATTATTTTCTTTCCATTAAAATGCATTCCTTGATGTATCTAACAGTGGTAACCTGGTACAGTTTTATTTATACAGCTGAAAATGTTTCTCCCCCCCCTCTCAGGTGTCCATTCCACCACCTGTGACTAACTGGATTTAAAATCACTGAAAATGACTATACTGAACCATTTAGTAGTTTCTTTGGTGTACCCTAATCAGTACATTAGTAAATTAAATATTTTTGATATAAGAACACTTTTAAAATATGTCCCCTAGTGCCTATGGATCCAAGCAAATGAGCACAATTTGAATAGCCTTCTCAAATTAACGCAAATTTCAAATGGGTCCGTGGCCAGTGTCACATCCAGACAAACTGAATCTTGAACCAGTATAAGAGATCGCAGAAAACGAAAGCACAAATTGTTTTGGATGTAACTCACGTTTAAAAATCTCCAATCTTTTGCACTGGTTTGGCTTATTCTGACAAGATATTGCAAGCATAAACAAGCAGAAACTCTACCCCTCTATACTTTACACAAAATGAGTATCGTTCACTTGCTGTTAAATGTCATCCACTCTGTTGACCTGTCTTGCTGTATGAATAGTCTAAGGCAACTATATAGCAAACATTTTCTCCTTGCATTGGTACAAGTATAGAGATTACTGTTCTCATGCAACACTTAAAGTATCTATGCTAAATTCCTGAAATACTTTAACATGGATTAAGACAATAAGCATTCACACAAGAACATCACCAATCAAATTTCTACCCAATAGCTTTTTTTTCTTTCAAAGAGGCCTGAAAAAACTAGCTGATGTATTGGTGTTTATTTTTCACAATTAATTGTAAACAAAGGTGATTGTAATGTTTCCCGGCTCCTTCAATAGTTCCCGCCTTTGTTCAGTCCAAAGGCTTTTTCATTTTGTTTTCTGTCCACTATTTTTCTATATCTTGTTTTGTACATGTGAATGTTTTTTTGTTGCTGCAGGTTTTAGATTGAGTTTTGTTTTTTTGCTAACAGTGTTTTTGTTGAAGGCCCTCCCAGCCAGTGAACCAGATTTCTTTGAAAAGATCTACTTCACAAGAAACTGTGAACATTGTCCGGAACTCTAATTTACAGGCATGTGAATCTCAGCACTTTAAATGGCAAAGGCAGATTATTTTTCCAGGCCTTTTTCTTCCTAGCCCAAACTCCCTTGCCTCTCCTTGAATGTGTTGTCACTTCCCAAATCTGTGCTCATCTCTCCCAGAACTGCATGTTTGAATCCTTCCACTAGGTTTCCACCCCTGCCATAGTATCAAAACGGCTATCCAAGTCACAAATTACATCCAATGTGACTATGACAAAGATAAACAACCCTCCTCATCCTTATTGAGCTGACCATACTATCCTCCTCCAATGCCTCTACAGTGTTGTCCAGCTGGGTGGGACTGCACTCACCTGGTTCCATTTTTATCTATCTAATCATAGCCAGAGAATCATCTGCAATGGTTTCTCATCCCACTCCTGCACCATTCCCTTTGGTGTCACCCAAGGATCTATCTTTGGCCAGCTCCAATCTCTCATCTTGGTGCTGCCCCTTGGCGATATCATTCGAAAATCAATGTCAGTTTCCACAAATACGCTGACAACACCCCAGCCATACTTCACCATGACCTCTCTTGATACCTCCACCATCAACAAATTGTTACACTTCTTTCTGACGTCCAATACTGGATAAGCAGAAAATTTCTGCAACTAAACATTGGGAAGACCGAAGCCAAACTTTACTCCCTACCTCCATTCCTCTCCTTAACCATCTGAGGCTGAACCAGACTGTTTGCAACCTTGGTGTCATGTCTGACCCTGAGATGAGTTTCCAACTACCTGTCTGGTTCATCACTAAAACTGTTTTCCACCTCTATAATATCATCTGACTCCACCCGCACCTCAGTTCACCTGCTGAAACCCTCATCCATGCCTTTGTTACCACTAGACTTGACTATTCCAACACATTGCAGCCCTGTCTTCCATTCTACCCTCCGTAAACTTGACGTCATTCAAAACTCTGCTGCCCCTGTCCTTGCCCACAGCAAGTCCTGTTCACCCATCACCCTATGCTCACTGACTTACATTGGTTCCCAATTAAGAAACACCTAGATTTCAAATCCCTCCATAGTGTCACCCGTCCATATCTCTGTAATCTCCTGCAGCCACACAATCTTCTGATATATCTACACTACTCCAATTCTAGCCCCTTGAGCATCCCCAATTTTCATGACTCCACTAAAAGCAAAATATTGCAGATGCTGGAAAGCTGAAATAAAAACAGAAAGTGCTGGAAATACTCAGTAGGTCAAGCAGCATCTGTGGAGACAGAAGCAGAGTTAACATTTCAGGTCTGTGACCTTTCATCAGAGCTGGCAAAGGTTAGAAAAGAATTAGGTTTTAAGCAAGTGAGGGGGGGAACGGGGGAATTGGTGGGGAAGAGAACAAAAGTGAAGGTGTGTGATAGAGCAGAGAGTAGTAGAGACAAAGATGTTATGGGACAAAGGCAAAGAGAATGTTAATGCTTGTGGTGGAAGACAAAGCATGTGTCCAGAGAGAGTGTTAATGGCAGCTTTGTCCAAAAGCACCACATGAAAAACAGGCACATGGTTAAAAAATAAAATAAAATAAAAAATAGAAAAATATTTAAGAAAAGGCCAGTCATGCTCTGAAATTGTTGAACTCAATGTTGAGTCCGCAATGCTGTAGAGTGCCTAATCATAAGATGAGGTGCTGCTCCTTGAGTTTGCATTAATGTTCAATGGAACACTGCAACAGAAATGTGGGCATGAGAGTAGGGGGTGTTTTAAAACGGCAAGCAACCAGAAGCTCGGGGTCATGCTTGTGGACTGAGCGGAGGTGTTCCGGAAAGGGGTCACCCAATCTACTTTAGATCTTCCCAATGTAGAGATGACTGCATTGTGAGCAGCAAATACAGTTTACCAAATTGAAGGAAGTACAAGTAAATTGCTGCTGCACCTGGAAGGAGTGTTTGGGGCTTGGATGGTGAGGAGAGAGGAAGTAAAAGGGCAGGTATTACACCTTCTGTGATTGCATGGGAAGGTGCCTTGGGAAGGGGACGAGGTGTCGAGGGTGATGGAGGAGTGGACCAGGGTGTCACGGAGGAAATGATCCCTTCGGAATTCTGACAGGGGAGGGGAGGGGAGGGGAGAGGAAGATGTGTTTGGTGGTGGCGGAAATAGCGGAGGATGATCCTTTGGATGGGGAGGCTCAACCCAAAAGCATGACCCCGAGCTTCCAGTTGCTTGCCATTTCAACACAGCCCCCCTGTTCTCATGCCCTCATTGCTGTTCCTTGGCCTGCTGCAGTGTTCCAGCGAACATCAACGCAAACCCGAGGAGAAGCACCTCATCTTCCAGTTAGGCATTCTACAGCGTTGCAGACTCAACACTGAGGTCAACAATTTCAGAGCATGACTGGCCTTTTTAAAAAAAAGGCTATTATTTTATTTTTTAACCACCTGCCTGTTTTTCATGTGGTCCTTTTGGACAGAGCTGCTCATTACTCTGCCATTAACACTCTCTGGATTAATGCTTTGTCTTTCACCACAAGCAGTAACCCTCTCTTTGTTTTTGTCCCATGATATTTTTGTTATTTAATCTTTCCAGCCCTATCACACACCTTCCCTTTTATTCTCTTCCCTACCAACTCTCTCCCCACCCCCCCCCCAACAACTTACTTAAAACCTAATTCTTTTCTAACCTTTACTAGTTCTGATGAAAGGTCATAGACCTGAAACATTAACTCTGCTTCTCTCTCCACAGATCCTGCTGCGTATTTCCAGCACTTTCTGTTTTTATTTCGTGACTCCACCATTGGTGCTGTGCCTTCAGCTGCCTAGATCCTAATCTCTGCAATCCCCTTCTTAAATCTTCCCACTATTTTATCTTTCTTCCCCTTTAAAACACTCCTTAAACCTACCTATTTGACCAAAGTTTTGGCCACCTGCCCTAATATCACCTCATAGACTCTGTGATTTTGCCTTACAATGCTCCTGAGAAGCACCCTGGCACATTTTTTATGTACTATATAAATATAAGCTGTTGTTGTAACCTGCTGCACTTTACAAGGTCAATCAATTTCCAGACACAATCAGCAAAATTTAACTAAGAGTCGGTAAATACTAGCCATACCTTTAGAAGCTCGAGGCAAGGCCCTAAGTAGGGTACTTCCAGCCAGATACTGCAGTTTGTAAGGAGGCCGCTGCACCAACAGGGCACCCACAGCCCGCAACACACTCAGTACCGCCATATTTGTTAGTCCGAGGCCGCGACTCTCGTCTGAAGGACAGGAAATCTGTAGACGCCATCTTTGATAAAGGCAAAGGGAAATTAACAGGGATCAATAATAATCACCCTCCACAAAAGATCAAATCTTTGGGCAGCATTGTTTGGAGAATATTAAGCAAACTTTGAAACCGGATTATGTCTCATCTTAATTAAAGATACTCTGGTGCTTTAGATTCAGGGAAGGGGTAAATTAGGTATTGACACAAATAGAGTATTTTGTTTTTATTTCTGATTACCAGCACCCGCAGTATTTTGTTTTTGTGTTGACATAAAGAGACTGGGCTGTAATATAGCAGAAACTATATGCAGTGGTGAGATTTTTATTTAAGATAGGTTAATGAGCGATCGTTTTGGTATAGTTTCAGACATTAGGCATAAAGTTGAATTCTGCCTGTAAATACGGTTAATATTGACCAATCAACGGCTCTGGCGGCGGTTGCCGGGTAACCGTGGCGCTGTGCATTGTGGGTGGAAGATGGCGGCGCGGCTCGCGAGCTGGTGTCGGCAGTTTAACAATATTTTCCAAGCCGCGAGCAGCCCGTGAGTACATCGTTTGAGACTGGGCAGAGTGTCAGCCCGGGAGGAGATTTACCAGAATTATACCGGGGCAATAAATGTTAGCTTTGCCAGCAATGCCCACATTCCATGAATGAATTCAAAAAAAAAATGAGGCACTTCAGTTACGTGGAGAGATGAGAGAAGCCGAGATTGTTCTCTTTCGTGCAGAGAAGTTTAAGAGAATATTTCATGAGATGTTCAAAATTATGAGGGGTTTTGATAAAAAAGGAGAAACTGTTCCCACTGACTGAAGGGTTAACTAGAGGGCACAGATTTAAGAAAATTTACAAAAGAGAGATGAGAATATCTTCACACAGTGAGTTAATGATTTGGAAAGCACTGCCTGAAAGGTGGTGGAAGCAGATTCAGTAGTAACTTTCCAAAGGAAAAGATTTGCAGGACCACGGGCAAAAGGCAGGGACGTGGGAATAACTGAGTTGCTCTCGCAAAGAGCTGGCACAGGTACAATGTGCTGAATGGCCTCCTGTGCTAGAACCATAAAATGGTTCTATATGACTTGAAGAGGAAACATTTTGCAGGGCTATGGGGATAGAACAGGAGAGCGGGACTAATTGAATAACTCTTTCAAATAGCCTCCTTTTGCGCTATATGATTCTAATTTGTCAAAACATTACAGGTCATCTGGTATTTATGGTATAATTAGAGATCTTGTAAATCAAGATATACTGTTTACTGATATCTAGTAATAAATGCCCAGATTTCTTGAGGTTGCTGGCCCAGTCAAAGAAATTTTTTTTTTTTACATTTTTGCTTTATAACACTCCTGTGAAGCATCTTGGGATGTTTTATTACTAAAGGCACTATATAAATTGTTGTGCATGATTCAGACCTACAATAAGACAAAATCCTCTTGATCTTTGTGGATCCTGAGATTTACGCTTCCCATTAGTGATAGCACATACATAACTCGCATACATTGCATAATGGTTTTGGTAATGTAATGTGCACACGTCCCAGATCCGATTATCAGCTGTAAATTCGAGATAGGCGGTTAAGTTTTTTTTAAGTGCTTAAGAGGAGTTTGAGAGTGAGTTTAAATAATTACATATAGTGACCATACCTGACCTGACACATGGAAAATGAAGATATTCAAAGAGGCATTGTGATAGAATTTAATAACCTTTGTTAACTGACCAGCCAAATAACAGTATAAAGTATATTACTGATTAACATCCAAGATACTTAAGCAAAGTAGTCATTTATGATTTATAGTGGAGATTGAACAAGAAGGGAATGAAAATGTCCATTCAGAGCATCTGTACCATGCAATGATGGGCTCTGAAGCAAAATGGAGAATTTCAATAAATTACAGTTCATGAAGCTGTGTTGCAAACTGAAGGTGGCTTTACATAACTCATCAAAATGTTCCTATTACTAAAGGGCAAACTTGGCCAAGTTTCAGAAAATTGGGCTGGGATCAAGCCTGACCCTACAGTATAGATCTCTGCATACGTCTGATTCCTATCACGGGCTAGAGGGATTCTTTGATCACCCAAAGAACTGGGGAGAACAGACTGTAAAGTCTGGTGAGTTGCTTTTTGCAAAATCCTAAATTGATTCTTTATAACACCTCTACATTGTAATGAAACAATTTTGAGCTATTCACCTGTTTTTACCTAAATGTTAAAGTTGGAAGAATCTGTAGCAATGTGCACTTCTAAACAAGGTACAGTATGTCTAGCTGTTTAGTTTTTCTTATCATTTTGTTGTATTTGATAGATGTGCCCTCTCTCTCTTCATATCATTGTTGACCACTATCTATCATTCAATTCTATCAGCCCTATTGCTGATGATTCCGATCTGGATCCATTTACTTTTAGACTGCATACTATTACAGCGCACATCTTCCATTCTTTTTGCATGAATAATTAGAGCTGATCTTCATGCCCTTTGATGAGACAATAAATATTTTATTTCAATTATTCATAGTTTCTTCATGTTTTTTACAAATCGAATGAACAGCTGCCGCTCTTACATTTCCACAGCCTTAGCAGTTCTTCATGTGTTAATATATTTGGCCATGCTATGACCTCAAGTAGAGCTCCATCATCTCCATTTCTAAAGCTACCTTCTTTATCATATAAAACAATTGTTCTCCGCAAACAGTTCTTTATTAAGCCCAAATCTGTCTGAGGCTTCAATAATAATCTCATTTATGGGAAAGTTCTTTTCCAACAGTTCAGACAAGATATTAGAAAAAGATGGTAATCTGTCTTTAGATCAGGTAATCTGTTATCTCTAGCCTCCAACCTTTTACTATGTGCTAGCACCGTTGTTTTTATTCTAATAGTACTATAGTCAGTGCACTTTCCTAGCTGTTCCTAAACTGTAAACTTATCACACTCTGTGCTCTTCCTCCTCATTAGATTATGTTGAAATAGAAATTTATCATACAATTTCCTGCAATAGCTCAGTTGTTTTTCTGGGACCTTAAAATTATAAAAGTCTTTACCTCCTTTGCATTTTCCTTCCTACAGTTATCAGGACATTACAACCCAAGTTGGCATGCTTGATCACTATCTCATGTAACTAATTTTTTTTTCAACCCTGATAATCTGTACTACAAGTGTTCACCTTTCACCTTGGTTTCTCAACAGTAAAAACAAAGGTTGTGGTATCTGAATGTTGCTTTTGAATTTGCTTTTTAGGTGCACCTTGGACAGCAAAACAGTTACGAATAAAAAGCAATGAAGATTTACACAAGCTCTGGTACATTTTGTGGTACTTTAGTTGTATGCTGTAATCTCTAAAGTTTATAGTAATTTGTCATTGTGGAAAAGGTTTAGTGACAATTTTCATTTGGCATTGACTTGATGGCTGAATGCTGTAACCATTATTGCAGTTCTGTTATATGTTTTTGTTAGTAAGACACAAGTTTCTTGACCCTGAGCTTTCTTTCACTTTCTGTGTATTTCATGGTGACATTAAATATACTCTTGCTGCAGGTATGTCCTTCTCAAAGAAAAGAACATGCTTTTGACTTTAGAGCAAGAAGCGAAGCGACAACGATTACAAATGCCAAGTCCAGAGCGCTTAAAGAAAGTAAGGAGTAGACTGCAAGGCAGTTCTGGTACTAACAATTCTTGTATGATTATAATTTACGTCGTGAAAAATACAATATAATTCCAAAGACGAATTGAAGAGGTCTAGTACAATTTATTTTAGATGCGGTTCTGTGCGACTTGGTTTGTCCCAGTAGCTTAAATTATTACGGTAATTAATGACATTTCCAATAAAGATTCTAATCCACAAATATTGTGCACCAACTATTGGTGTATTTTCTGTTTTCTATATTTGAAAGGTCTATTCAGCAGTGTCCTATTTTTGTTATTGATAGGTGGAACGATCTATGGCTAGAATTGACTCGATTGTTCAAGAACGTGAAGATGCACTGAGGTTGCTGCAGACAGGGCAGGAGAAAGGCCGTCCTGGTGCTTGGAGAAGGGATATCTTTGGACAAAACTTTTGGTGAGAAATAAATTATTTTATTGCAGTGAAATGCATTTTGACAGATTAGTAAATCTTTCATAAAAGTTAGTTCCCAATACTTTGTATTTTAACTATGGTTTTGAGTTCTCATTGTCACAGATGCTTCTATGTGTGTTGTAAGTAAATTATTTTCTTCTGTTGTGCTAGTATTTGATCAATTTATCCGGAATGTCTAAAAATATCTACAGAGAAGTGACATTTCCTTCTCCTAAATAGTTCAGAAATAACATTTCTAGAAGTTCTGGTGCATGAGTAACAGTATGTCAATATGAAAATGTGGTATGGCAAATCTATATACATAAAACAATTATTATAAACACTAATAGATCTTCTGTGGCATTGTTCATGGAATCCTGGAGTGGGGCCAAAACCCACAACCTTCTGGTCCAGAGAGTACTACCACTGAGTCAAGCTGACAAATACAACAGCATGGTTGTAAATTGGTATTGCATACAGTGAATCAGATGTTATATAAGAATAAAGGTGTAATGCTAAGTAATATTATCTGGGACTCTGATATATCTATATTGCAGCAACCCAGGGCCTAGTAGTACATCGAAATGTCCAGCACTTGGTTCCTTTGAAATTTCTAATATCCAAATTAAGTTTTTAACTAAAATTATATTATTTCATAACAAAGATTACACTTGTCCATTAAAATTCTTTTTAATACCTCAGATTTTATTTGAAGGCCTCAGCCTCAAGGCCTCAAAAGCTTGGATTTGATTTTAGATTTAGAGATACAGCACTGAAACAGGCCCTTCGGCCCACCGAGTCTGTGCCGACCATTAACCACCCATTTATACTAATTTTGCACTAATCCCATATTCCTACCACATCCTCACCTGTCCCTATATTCCCCTACCACCTACCTATACTAGTGGCAATTTATAATGGCCAATTCACCTATCAACCTGCAAGTCTTTTGGCTGTGGGAGGAAACCGGAGCACCCGGAGGAAACCCACGCAGACACAGGGAGAACTTGCAAACTCCACACAGGCAGTACCCAGATTTGAACCCAGGTCGCTGGAGCTGTGAGGCTGCGGTGCTAACCACTGCGCCACAATGATATTATAGCTACAGCTGTGATGTCGTCAGCTGCATTTGGATGGTACAATTTGAGCAGATACCATTATACCCAATTTCCCTAGGTGCGTTCTATACTGAGGAATACTTTTTCTTTAGCTTCTTGCACTTCAGATTTTGAAAAACAAAAATACTTCTAGTTATCTAGAGACTTTAACATAATAAAACACCCCGAGGCTTGTCACAGGAATGTTGTGAAGCAAAGTTTGACACTGAGCCACATGAGACAATATTCGGGCAGATGGCCAACAGCTTGGTCAAAGAGCTAGGTTTTAGGGAGTGTCTGAAAGGAGGAAAGAGTGGCAGAGAGACAGAGAGGATTAGGCAGGGAATTCCAGAACTTGGGGCCGAAGCAGCTGAAGGCATGGCCACTATAGCGAAGCAATTAAATCAGGGATGCTTGACAGGCCAGAATTAGATGAGAAAAGATATGAGTTATGAAGCTGGAGGAGATTACAGATTGGGAGGGGTGAGGCCATGAAGGGACTTGAAAACAAGGATGAGAATTTTTAAATTGAGGCATTGCTTGACTGGGAGCCAATGTAGGTCAGCAAGCACGGAGGGTGGTGATGGGCAAACAGGACCTGGTGCAATTAAGGGCACTGGCAGCAGAGTTTTGGATGACTTAAATTTAGAGGGTAGAATGTGGGAGGCTGGTCAGGAGTGCGTTGAAATAGTCAAGTCTGGAGCTAACAGAAGCATGAATAAGAGTGTAAGCAGAAGATGACCTAAGGTAGGGATGGAGTCAGGTGATGCTAGGCAGTTTTAGTGATGCCTTAGATAGGTGCTTAGAAGCTCAATGCGGGGTCAAATATGATGCCAAGCTTGCGAACAGTCTGCTTCAGCCACGGGCTGTTAACAGGGAGAGCAATGGAGTCGGTAGCTAAGTTCATACCGGGAGCCAAAGACAGTGGCTTCTGTCTTCCCAATGTTTACAGAATCATTGCAGTGCAGAAGGAGGCCATTCGGCCCATCATGTCCACACTGGCTCTCTGATGAGCCATTCCCTCAGTTCCATTCCCTCGCCTTTTCCCCGTAACCCTGCACATTCTTCCTTTCATATAACTGTCTAATTCCCTTTTGAATGCTTCAGTTGAACCTGCCTCCACCACATTGTCAGGCAGCGCATTCCAGACCTTAACCACTCGCTGTGTGAAAATGTTTTTCCTCATGTCATTTTTGCTTCTTTTACCAAATACTTTAAATCTGTGCCCTCTCGTTCTCAATCCTGTCATGAGTGGGAATAGTTTCTCTCTATCTACTCTGTCCATGATTTTGAATACCTCTATCAAATCACCTCTCAACCTTCTCTTCAAGGAAAACAGTTCTAACTTCTCCAATCTATCTTCATAACTGAAATTCCTCATCCCTGAAACCATTCTCGTGAATCTTTTCTGTACTCTCTCCAATGCCCTCAAGTCTTTCCTAAAGTGCAGCGCCCAGAACTGGACGCAATACTCCAGCTGAGGCCGAACTAGTGTCTTATACAAGTTCAAAATAACTTCTTTGCTCTTGTCCTCTATGTCCCTATTAATAAAGCCCAGGATACTGTATGCTTTATTAACAGCTCTCTCAACCTATCCTGCCACCTTCAATGACTTATGCACATATGCACCTAGGTTCCTCTGCTCCTGCATCCCCTTTAGAATTGTACCCTTTATTTTATCTTGTCTCTCCATGTTCTTCCTACCAAAATGAATCACGTCACATTTTTCTGCATTGAACTTCATCTGCCACCTGTCTGCCCATTCCACCAACTTGTCTGTATCCTTTGGAAATTCTACACTTTCCTCCTCACAGTTCACAATGCTTCCAAGTTTCGTATCATCTGCAGACTTTGAAATTGTGCCCTGTACACCAAGGTCTAGGTCATTTATATATATCAGGAAAAGCAAGGATCCCAATACTGATCCCTGGGGATCTCTACTACAAACCTTCCTCCAGCTCAAAAAACATCCATTAACCCTACTCTTTGTTTCCTATCACTCAACCAATTTCGTATCCGTGTTGCTACTGTCCCTTTTATTCAATGAGCTACAAGTTTGCTCATAAGTCTGTTGTGTGGCACTGTATCAAATGCCTTTTGAAAGTCCATGTACACCACATCAACAGCATTTCCTTCATTAACCCTCTCTGTTACCTCCTCAAAACACTCCAGCAAGTTAGTTAAACATGATTTTCCTTTAAGAAGTCAATGCTGGCTTTCCTTAATTAACTCGCATTTGTCCATGTGACTATTGATTTTGTCCCAAATTATTTTTTCTAGAAGTTGTCCGACCACTTAAGTTAAACTGACTGACCTGTAGTTGCTGGGCTTATCTTTATATCCTTTTTTGAACAAGGGTGTAACATCTGCAATTCTCCATTCCTCTAGCATCACCCCTGAGTCTAAGGAGGACTGAAAAATTATGGCCAGTGCCTCTGCGATTTCCACCCTCACTTCCCTCAGTATCCCTTGGATGCATCTCATCTGGTCCTGGTGCTTTATCCACATTAATTAGAGACAGCCTATCTAATTCTTTATCAATTTTAAACCCCTCTTTTAGCATTGCCTGGGTTGTATCTTCTTTGGTAAAGACAGATGCAAAGTATTCATTTAATACCTCAGCTATGCCCTCTGTCTCCTTGTGTAAATCTCCTTTCTGGTCCCTAATCGGCCCCACTCCTCTTTTTACCACCCTTTTACTATTTATATGTCAATAGAAAACTTTGGTATTTCCTTCAATGCTAGCTGCATACTCTCCCAATTTAGTTGGAGGAAATTTCTGCTCATCCATTATTGGATGTCCAACAAGCAGTCTGATAATTTAACAACAGTGGAAGAGTTGAGAGAGGTGGTGATGAGGTGGTACTGGGTGTCATCAGTCTACAAGTGAAAACTAATGCTGTGTTTTTAGAGGATGTTGCCAATGGGCAACATGTAGATGAGAAATAGGAGGAGGCCAAGAATAGGTCCTTGGGGGACACCAGAGGTAATGGTGTGGAAGCAGGAAGAGAAGTCAATGCAAGTGATACTCTGGATAGATTAGTTGGATAAGAATGGAACCAGGCGAGTGCAGTGCCACCCAGCCGGATGACACTGGAGAGGTGTTAGACGAGCATGGTGTGATCAACTGTGTTGTAGACAGGTCAAGATGGACAAGAAGGGGTAGTTTACCTTTGTCACAGTCACATAGGATGTCATTTTTGATTTTGAGTAGTTTCAGTACTTGGGCAGGGGCAGAAACCTGATTGAAGGGATTCAGACATAGAGTTCCAGGAAAGAAGGGCATGGATTTGATAGGTGACAACATATTCAAAGACTTTGGAAAGGGAGGTTGGAAATGAGGCAGTAGTTTGCAAAGTCGGTGGGGTCAACGGTTGATTCTTTTTTGTGGAGAGTGGCAGATTTAAAGTTGAGGGGCTCCTCGAGGGGATAGATTTCAAAAGTATTGCTGAGGTAAAATTCATATTCAGTATTTTTTCAAAACAGAGTCTGGCTGGGCATGTGAGAGAAAACTGATTATATGCCTGTTTTAGCTCTTGTTTTGTGCTCTATAAAGGCTTGGCAAAGTGAGAGATTGAGGGGGAGAAAGGGTGTAACTTTTTTCGTATAATGTTACTTCAGTTTTTTTTAAAAACATGAATTCAGTTATAAAAAGGTAATGTTGCTGATGTAGACCTGAAACACAAATTCTGATTTCTAACAGATTGAGGAAGAAAGAGTGAAAGAAAGAAAGGTACAAATGGAAGATATGCAGTTCATATTTTAAACACAAGACTTACCCAAAATAAAGTTTTGGGAATTCAATCTCTCTGGTTTGTTTCAAATCTTTTGGAAAATCAAAAGACAAGATGCAAACTTTTACTCAAGTCAAAAATCCATTAATGCATGCTGGGATATTTATATAAACTACAGATGCTCAAATTATAGATACAGTTGGACTTGTCACTGTTCAGGGGAAAATATCCAGTTGAAGTCCAGGCTACTGAGACAGGGTGAGGACTTGAATCAAAAACTTTAAGGAAGGCACTAAAGGACAAATTGCTGTTTGTGTTATTATTGTTAAAGATTTTTAAAATGTTGTTTAAAACCTTATTTTGGCCATAGAATAGTCAATTACTTCTGATTTTCCATTGTCTCACTTTGGGAAATGTTGACAGATAAAGCATTACTCAAATCGTAACAGGACATTAGGTTAATATGTACGGAAGCATGCTTTACACAAGATGTAACATTTAGATATTAATTTCATAGTAAGTTGGAGGAAATACTGTTTAAGGGCAGGGATATTATTCTATAATTCACTATGAATTATTCTGTGTTAAAGTGTATTTTTTTTAGATTAGAGATACAGCACTGAAACAGGCCCTTCGGCCCACCAAGTCTGTGCCGAACATCAACCACCCATTTATACTAATCCTACACTAATCCCATATTCCTACCAAACATCCCCACCTGTCCCTATATTCCCCTACCACCTACCTATACTAGTGACAATTTATAATGGCCAATTTACCTATCAACCTGCAAGTCTTTTGGCTTGTGGGAGGAAACCGGAGCACCCGGAGAAAACCCACGCAGACACAGGGAGAACTTGCAAACTCCACACAGGCAGTATCCGGAATCGAACCCGGGTCACTGGAGCTGTGAGGCTGCGGTGCTAACCACTGCGCCACTGTGCCGCCCTGTGTATAATAGCCCTGTGTGCTATTTGTTTAATGCCACAAAATTCTGGCTTGCTCAGAACATTTAGACCCCAGCATATCTTCAAGTTAGTTAGGTCAGATTGACATTGTGACTCCTTAAGTCAATCAGAAGATATTTTCCCCTTGTTTCCACTACATCCCATCCTCTACTTTCCGTGTACACTAGCCCTTTCTGGCCTTGCCTCCTCTGTCTGCCACCACCCCACCATCCGTTATCACTCCACTATTCCCATGTTGCATTTGTGAGTCCTTAACACATAGCACTACCACCTCATTGCCTATTTGCTCCATAATCATCACACATGATGCATATGAACGAGTACCTGCATATGTTTGTCGGGAAGGGGTGCCATTCCCCTCTACCCATTTACCTCCATTTCACCCTTCCTATTTTTCATCAAGTGACTTTGCTGAGGATTTATCCTGTGCTATTGTCCTGTCACCTGGCTGCCAAAAGCCTGATCACACTACAAAAAGGTAGAACGCTCTATTGTCAAAATGTTTGAAGAGTGCAGGAAACATTGGGGCCAGGACAGAGGCCCACATGGATGTGGGCACTGGAGCTACTTGGATACCCAGTGGCCCCCCTGTCTGTCCCTCGAAATGAGGATGACGTCAGCCAGGGATCATGATTTGAGAGCTCTCAGGTGACTCAGTAGGCCAATCCTGGAACCACAGATCTTTGCGCAGAGGGGACAAGTGTTGCCCTGAGAGAGCAGGGTTCTCAAGCCAGGGTCCTGCTCTCTCTCCTTCCACTTTTGGCACTTCTCCACAGAAGAGTTTATGCGTTCACATTCTGACTGTGTTGTGGCTTGTTGGATTGAGACGTCGCCACATGGCGTGGTTAGTGGCAAGTTCCTCCCACGCACCGATGTCAGTTTGTCCACTTTTCAATAAGGTCTTCAGAGTGGCTTTAAAACATTTTCTCTATCCTTGAGATTGGGTGCCATTCTTAAGTTGTGAAAAGAGGATCTGCTTCGGAAGCTAATTATTTGCCGAATGCAATGTCCAGAGCAGCGGAGCTAATTTCACATAATCATGGTTGCAATGCTGGAGGAATTGGCTTCGGTGAGGATGCTGGAGTTTTTTCGCCTGTCTTCCCACCTGACTTTAAGTTTTTTTTTCCAAAATATACTTTATTCATAAAAATCTGTAAAAATTACATTGCCAAACAGTTTCCAAACAGCACCAAAAAATACAAACATTGCAAGGGAGATCAGTTTCCTTCAATACTGTCATGTGTTTCTTCCCAACCCTTCCGTTTCACAATTGTCATGTCAATTACAGTTTTACATTTACAGCAATTGAGAATATTAACGATACAGTTCGAGGGGTTTCCCATTGATCCAGCCCCTCAGTCCAGCTTGGTGGGGGAACCTTACACTGTGGTCTTTCCCCATTGAGCCTTTGCTGCGGCTGCCCCAAGCTTTAGTGCGTCCCTCAGCACGTAGTCCTGGACCTTGGAATGTGCCAGTCTGCAACATTCGGTGGTGGACAACTCTTTGCGCTGGAAGACCAGCAAGTTTCGGGCAGACCAAAGGGCGTCTTTCACCGAATTGATAGTCCTCCAGCAGCAGTTGATGTTTGTCTCGGTGTGCGTCCCTGGGAACAGCCCGTAGAGCACAGACTCCTGTGTTACAGAGCTGCTTGGGATGAACCTTGACAAAAACCACTGCATCTCTTTCCACACCTGCTTTGCAAAGGCACATTCCAGGAGGAGGTGGGCGACCGTCTCTTCCCCACCACAGCCAACGCGGGGGCACTGTGCGGAGGGGGCGAGACTTCGGGTGTGCATGAAGGATCTGACGGGGAGGGCCCTTCTCACCGCCAGCCAAGCTACGTCTTGGTGCTTGTTTGAAAGTTCTGGTGATGAGGCATTCCGCCAAATGACTTTGACGGTCTGCTCGGGGAACCATCCGACAGGATCCACCGTTTCCTTTTCCCGTAGGGCCTTGAGGACATTCCGTGCAGACCACTGCCTGATGGACCGGTGGTCAAAGGTGTTTTTCCGCAGAAACTGCTCCACGAAGGATAGGTGGTACGGCGCCGCCCAACTGCATGGTGCGTTCCGCGGCAATGTGACCAGGCCCATCCTTCGCAACACCGGGGACAGATAGAACCTCAGCACGTAGTGACACTTGGAGTTTGCGTACTGGGGATCTACACATAGCTTGATGCAGCCGCACACGAAGTTGGTCATCAGGATGAGGGCCACGTTGGGTACATTTTTCCCGCCCATGTCCAGAGATTTGAACATCGTGTCCCTCCGGACCCGGTCCATTTTAGATCCCCAGACGAAGCAGAAAATGGCTCGGGTGACTGCCACGGCGCAGGAGTGGGGTATGGGCCAGACCTGCGCCACGTAGAGCAACAATGTGAGCGCCTCGCACCTGATGACCAGGTTCTTACCCACAATGGAGAGAGATCGCTGCCCCCACATGCCCAACTTTTGTCGTACCTTGGCTACTCGCTCCTCCCATGTTTTGGTGCACGCCCCGGCCCTTCCGAACCATATCCCCAGCACCTTCAGGTAATCTGACCTGACGGTGAAGGGGACAAAGGATCGGTCAGCCCAGTTCCCAAAGAACATGGCCTCGCTCTTGCCGTGGTTAACTTTGGCTCCCGAGGCCAGTTCGAACTGGTCGCAGATGCTCATCAGTCTGCGCACGGACAGCGGATCCGAGCAGAAGACGGCGACGTCAACACCTGACTTTAAGTATCCTGCGGAGACATCACTGGTGGAAATTTTCCAGCAACCGGAGGTGTCTTTGATAGGTGACCAAAGTCTGACTGCCATATAGAAGAGTGGTGACAACAACAGCATCGTAGACTAAAGCCTTTGTCCTGTTATGGAGATCTCTGTTGTCGAAGACACAGTTATGCATTTTTTGGAAGGCTGTGCTGGATCTGCACTTTGATGGTGACCTTTTGAGAAAGGTAGCTGCCGAGATATGGGAAGTGTTCAAGAACTTCTAAAGTCTCCCCATCAATAAAAGTAGCTGGAGATGTAGGTGCTTGTCCAGGGGCGGGCTTGTGGAGCATTTTGATCCTGTTGATGTTGATTGAAAGACCAACCCTTTTGTATGTGTAGTGGTTGAGGGTGGTTTGAATGACACTTGCAGTGTGGGCCACACCCCACACCTGCACAGTCATTGGCATATTGTAACTTGTGAATGTGCTGGAGAGTCACTTTAGTCTTGGCTCTCAGCCTGTTAAGGTTGAAAATTTTCCCTTTGTCAACTCAATCATGATCCCTGGTGGAAGTTCGTCACGAATGAGTTCCATGATCAGGCTTAGGTAAATAGTGAAGAGAGTCGGCGCAGTCACACACCCTTGCTGATGCCTGTTTGCATACGAAAGGGCTCAGTTCCAATCCATTGCAGAGGATGGTTGCTGTCATAGTCATGCAAAAGTCACAAGATAGTAACATATTTTGCTGGACATCCAAGTCTCTGGAGGACTTTCCAAAGAACTTTGCGGTTGATGAAATCAAAGGCCTTTGACAGATCAGTGAAGGCTTTGTGTGGTTCCAGGCACTTTTCTTGCATTTGTCGAGCATCAAATATCATATCTGTGGTTCCTCTGGAGGGCTGGAAAACACATTGGGTCTCCGGAAGTATATCTTTGCCGACTGGTAGGAGACGGTTCAGGAGGATTGGTGTGAGAATTTTCCCCAATGTAAACGGAAGGAATGTGCTTCTATTGTTGCCACAATTTGATTTTATCACCTTCCTAAAAAGTGAAACAATTATGGAATTGCGGAAGTCGGGAGATAGTACCTCTACTTTCCAGATTTTTGTAGAAAGGTCTGAGAGTTTGAGCAAGCATCCATGGCCAACAGCTTTATAGATGTCTGCAGGAATGTTGTCCAGACCACATGCCTTGTTATTCATCTGTTGAATATTCTTTTCTGTCTCAGCCAATGTTGACAGCAAGCCCAGATATTATCTCTCAGACTGTTGAGGCATTGTTTTGATGGTTTTGTCTGATACTGTTGACACACGATTGAGAAGGTTCAGGTCGTGCTCCTTCCAATGGTCTCTGATTGTTGCATCATCTTTGAGAAGAGTGATGCTGTCTTTAGCTCAGACGGAGGAGGGATCAATTGATTTTGGTCCATAGACGGGTCTTGGCGGCCTGAAAGGTCTGCGTAACGTTGGATTTCATTGGCCTTCTCTACCCAGCACTTATTCTTGATGACACATATCATTCTCTGAGCTTCAGATTTGAGTAGTAAGCATTCTTCTTTCTGCTGTGATGTAGGGTGATTTTGACACGTAATGAAGGCTTGGCATTTCCGTTCAAGAATTTTGCACCTTTCTTTGGTGGGATCACCACTCTTCTGGTTGAAAACACACACAAGCAATAAAATGCATGAATTTCTTTACTTGGAATGTGCGCACCCTTATGGACAATCCAAACAGTGAATGCCCTGAAAGGAGAACTGCCATAGTTTCTCAGAGCTTGTGAGAAAGAACATTGATGATGTAGCTCTTGTTGAAATGCGACTCCAAGTGAAAGGCCAGCTTAGAGAGGAAGGAGAAGGATACACTTTCTTCTGGAAGGGGAAACCAGAGGAGGGAATTGGGTACACAAAAATAGAATCACAGATATACTTTCAGAACTTCCAGTTGGCACTAATGACCCTACACCTTCAACTCAGTGGCAACCAATGGGCCACAATCGGTGCTTACGCTTCCGCATTCTGTTCTACTGACTAAACCAAAGAGCTCTTGTATGCAGATCAAGATTCTGTATTGGCAACCATCCCAAACAAGACAAACTGATTCTACTGGGAGATTTTAATGCCAGAGATGAGCGCAACTATACCATCTGGAAGGGCGCCATCAGGAAAGGAGGAGTGGGGAATTCATATGTCAACCGTTTTCTCCTCACCAAGTGCAGTGAACATGGGCTCACCATCACAAACACACGCTTTCATCAGAAAGATAAATATAAAACAACCCTGATTCAAGCATTGGCACCTCCTGGACTACGTCATTGTCCAAGCCCGGGATAGGAAGGATATGCACATCACCCGAGCCATGTGGGGTGCAAATGACTGCTGGACAGACCACAGACTTGTACGCTCTACCATAAGCATATGCCTGGCACCCAAACGCCAAAGATCCTCAAAGAAATCCAGGAGAAGATTTAACATCCACATTCTCCTGAATATAAAAACAAGAGAACAATTCCAAGTGCAACTTGCTTCCCATTTTGCACTCTCAAGTTCCAACGGTGCCAGAGTGGAAGGGCTTTGGGACAAAATCAAATCTGCGATCCAAGAAACATGCACCAGACACCACAATGGTTCGACAAGAATGATGATGAAATGTACCCGATGGAGGGTAATGGTGAATGCTGGAGGGAGGCCTCCAAGAGAAAAAAATCAGGACTGGAGCAGCTGGGATAGCTCTGCAGTCCTGCCACATCCAGCCATGAATGGTGGTGGATAATTAAACAACTAACAGGAGAAAGAGGCTCCACAAATATCCGCATCCTCAATGATGAGGGAGCCCAGCACATCAGTGCAAAAGATAAGGCTGAAGTATTTGCAACAATCTTCAGCCAGAAGTGCCAAGTGAATGATCCATCTCGACCTCCTCCTGAAATCCCCAGTATCACAGATGCCAGATTTCAGCCAATTCGATTCACTCCGCATGATATCAAGAAATGGCTGAAGGCACTGGATACTGCAAAGGCTATGGGTCCTGACAACATCCTGGCTGTAGTACTGAGCACTTGTACTGCAGAACTAGCCACGCCCCTAGTCAAGCTGTTCCAGTATAGCTACAACACTGGCATCTACCCGACAATGTGAAAAATTGCCCAGGTATGTCCTATCCACAAAAAGCAGAACAAATCCAATCTTGCCAATTACAACCCCATCAGTCTACTCTTGATCATCAGCGTGGTAGAAAGTATCGTTGACAGTGTTATCAAGCACCACTTAAATAGCAATAAGCATTGGTGAGCTGTTCAGTTTGGTTTCTGCCAGGGCCACTCAGCTCCTGACCTCATTACAGCCTTAATCCAAACATGGACAAAAAAGCTGAACTAAAGAGGTGCTGTGAGAGTGACTGCCCTGAATATCAAGGCAGCATTTGACCAAGTGTGGCATCAAGAAGTCCTAGCCAGACTGAAGTCAGTGAGAATCGAGGGGAAACCTCTCCAATGATTGGAGTCATATCTAGCACAAAGGAAGATGGTTTTGGTTGTTGGAGACCAATCATTTCAGCCCCAGGACATTGCTGCAGGAGTTCTTGAGGGTAGTGTCCTAGGCTCAACCCTCTTCAGCTGCTTCATCAATGACCTTCACTCCGTCATAAGATCAAATGTGGGGATAAAAACAGAAAGTGCTGGAAATACTCAGGTCTGGCAGCATCGGTGGAAAGAGAAATAGAGTTAACGTTTTAGGTCTGACCTTTCATCAGAACTAGCAAAGATTAGAAATGTAATAGGCTTTGAGCAAGTGAGAAGGGGGAGAGGGGTAGAAGAACAAAAGGGATGGTATGTGATAGGGCAGAGGGCCTTAAACCCAAATCCCCTCAGTAGCTGCGATCGCCGCCTCCATCCTGCTCCAACAGTACCCTGCACCCTCCTACCATCTCGCTTCTCTTCGTCGCTGATTCCTGCGCCGTTTGCTCGCTGCTAGCTCCCTGCCTCGCCGCTTCCCCACCTCGGCTGCTTGTTCCCCGCTATCCGTCCCCCCAACCCCGGGCCGCTCGCTTCCCCCTTGCCGCTTTGGCAGCTTGTTCCCCACCGCTTCTTTGGGTGGTCGGCAGGGAGTGATCGGTCACGGGGAAGCAACGAGGCTGGGAGCGAGCAGCTGAGGGGTTGGGGGGGGTGGTGGCAGCGGGATGGAAGAGGCAATGCGGGAAGCGGCGAGGGCGAAGGCGAGTGACTGAGGGAAGGCAGTGGGAAATTGGGAAATTGAAAGTGGCGATTGAAGAGGGGATGGTGGGACGGAGCGAGGTACTATTCGGGGGAATGGAGCTGGCGATAGCGACTGTTGAGTAGTTAGGACGTCATTGTATGGTGATGTCAGCATTTGCATGCGCACAGTCATGCTGGCAAATGTGCGCATGCACTGATGATGTACGCGATTGCTCTGCGCATGCGCTGTGTTTTCAGGAGTCACTTTGGTTCCGCAAAGCAGACATAATGCAGTTGCCTCTACATTTGGGAGACCAAATGCAGATTGGGTGACCGCTCTGCGCAACATCTCCGTTCAGTCCGCAAGCATGACCCCAAGCTTCCGGTTGCTTGCCATTTTAGTTCACTGTCCTGCTCCCATGCCAACATTTCTGTCTTTGGCCTGCTGCATTGTTCCAGTGAACCTCAACACAAGTTTGAGGAACAGCACCTCATCTTCCGATTAGGACTGTACAGCCTTTTGTACTCCATGTTGAGTCCAGCAGTTTCAGAGAATGACTGCCTTTTTTATTTTATTTTTTTAACCATGGGCACGTCTTAAACATGTTTTTGCTTTTGGACAGACCTGATCATTATTCTGCCATGCACACACTCGGGACCAACGCTTTGTCTTTTAATACAGCTATTAGCACTTCCGTTGCCTTTGTTCCATGACATCTTTGTCATTTAATTTCTCCAGCCCTCTGCCCTATCACACACCTTCCCTTTTGTACTTCCCCCTCCCCTTTTTCACTTGCTCAAAGCCTATTACATTTCTAACCTTTGCCAGTTCTGATGAAAGGTCACAGTCCTGAACTGTTAACTACTTCTCTGCAGACCTGCTGAGTATTTCCAGCACTTTGTTTTTATTTCAGAAGTGGGGATGTGCACTGATGATTGTACAATGTTCAGTACCATTTGCAACTCCTCAGATGCTGAAGCAGTCTGTGTCCGTATGCAGCAAGACATGGACAGCATTCAGGTTTGGGCTAATAAATGGCAAGTAACGTTCGCACCACACAAGTGCCAGGCAATGACGATCGTCAATAAGACAGAATCTAACCATCTCCCCATGACGTTCAATGGCATTACCATTGCTGAATCCCCCACTAACAACATCTTGGGGGTTACCATTGACCAGAAGCTAAACTGGAGCAGCCACATAAATACTATGGCTACAAGAGCAGGTCAGAGGCGAGGAATTCTGTGGCAAGTAAGTCCCCTGATTGCCCAAAGCCTGTCCACTATTTACAAGGCACAAGTCAGGAGTGTGATGGAATTCTGTCCACTTGCCTGGATGAGTGCGGCTCTAACAACACTCAAGAAGCTCGACACAAATAAGGACAAAGCAGCCAGCTTGATTAACACCCTATCCACCACCTTCGATATTTATTCCCTCCACTACCGACATACAGTGGCAGCAGTGTGTACCAGCTACAAAATGCATTGCCAGCAACTCACCACGCCTCCTTCAACAGCGCCTTCGACCATCTAGAAGGATAAGGACAGCAGACGCATGGGAACACCACCACCTGCAACTTCCCCTCCAAGTCACAATGACTTGGAAATATGTCACCATTCCTTCACTGTCACTGGTTGAAAATCCTGGAACTCCCTCCCCAACAGCACTGTAGGTTTACCCACACCAGATAGACTACAGTGGTTCAAGAAGGCAGCTCACCACCACCTTCTCAAGGGCAATTAGGGAAAGGCAACAAATTCTGCCCTTGCCAGCTATACCCACATCTCATGAAAGAATTAAAAAAAAATGTTAGGGCAGGGATAGGAGTGGGTTACTGTGGAAGCAGCAGTGGAGTTTGGAAGTTGTGCTAGGCTGGCTGAGAGTAAAGGGAAACTGACAGAACTGATGGCGGGACCTAGAGCTAAAACGAGAACAGATCAGTAGATGAAACTGATCGAACCAGGCACACCAGGAGGGAAGAAAACAAGTTAAAAACCTGACTTGGAAAGTAGCACAAATCATTGTTACGACCGCGCAGGACAAAGCCCCCAATTAAAATATATGATTCTGATCGCGGTGGGAGCAACGCACTGTCAATTCAGTCCCGTCACTCCACAGGTCGCAGCATGTTTATTTAAGCTTTCCAAATTGGAAAAAAGCAGCCAAATTGAACACTCTAGTAACCCCCAAAGGAAGCGGACCAAACCAGGTATCTTTACATAACAAATTAACAATTTATTAAAAAACTAAAATCTTAAACACTACTAAGATAAACCAATGTCTTAAAGACCTTATAACTTATTTAAAAATCTAACTCCCGCATTCGCATACATATACTATAGTTAACAGTAAGTCCGTTTTTAATTAGCTGACTGAAAAAGTAAAAATAAAGTCTTTGCAAGTTATGTTCCTGGTGAATGGAGTCTTCCGATGTAGAAACAGTCCAAGGTCGCTTTAAGTCTTCACGGTGGTCCAATGAAAAAATAAGGGTCCTTCAAAGATAGGAGTTGAGCAGTTTGGCTGTTGTAGCATTAACTGTCCCTTCAGTGATGAACACAGCAATACCCATACTTTAAGAAAGAAAAGCTTTTTTTATTTTCTTAGGGAATTAATTTGGCTTATTGCTTGATAGAATCTTGAGAGAGAAATAACACAGCTACTTCAATTCAAATCTTAGAACGCTCTCTGCTCAAATCAGTCTGTGCCAGCCAGTTTTCAAAAGTCAAAACTGTAACATTGAATCATGTGACCTCTCTCGCTGCTGTTACTTGGAAACCAGAATGCACTCTGGCAGATTGAGTCTCCGGAACCTTCTGTCTTAAAGGTGCGCACTGATCTTTTTACAGCCATAAAGGCGCACACAATATTTCCGAGGAGAAAAAACAAGACCGTGCCACCTCTGCCCCTGGCGAAATTAAACTCCATTCCCAAAATGCGTTTCATTACAAGGCAAAAAAAAAGAAATTGGAAAAAGACTAACTGTTTTTCCCCACATTTATGCACCATTCACTCTACTGATAATTTACAGCATTTTCTTTATACCATTGCCATCTATATGAGTTAACATGGTTAAATCCGTGACAAAGCGTCAGCGATAACATTATTTTTCCCCGAAATATGTACAACCCTTAGATGATAAGACTGTAACAACTGACTCCATCTAAAGATTCTAGCATTTCAGTTTTTAAACGTGTCCACAAACATTAATGGGTTATGGTCAGTGTGTATTAGTATTTCTTTATAGTCTTGGCGGACATATACCTCAAAATGTTTGAGAGCCAGTAAAAGTCCCAATGTTTCTTTTTCCACAGTGGAATATTTTTTTGATAATTTAGTTTTCAGGAAAAATACCCTACTGGTTTCTGTATGCCCGATTCATCATCTGCACCAATCCTCAGGTCGCTAGCGTTGATTGCTTTTTTTAAAGAGTGTTGCGAAATTTGGAGGACCAACACTGGTTCATTAGTTAGAATTGCTTTTAGCTTTTCAAAAGCTGCCTGGCATTCATCTGACCATACCACTTTGGTTTTTTTTGTAGCAAGTCGGTTAATGGAGCAGCCACAATACTAAAATTTCATACAAATATCCGGTAAAAACCGCACATCCCTAAAAACCATTTCCCGTTCAGATTTAGGGATAGGGAACTCTATTAAGATTTGTACCTTTGCTGTTTTTGGCAAACCCTGTCCTTGCCCCACTGTGTCCAAGGTAAGTTACTCTTGCCTTTCCCAATTTGCTTTTTTCCAAATTCATCACTAAGTCCACGGCTTGTAACTTTTTAAACAGAATTTTTAGCTGGTTCAAGTGTTACAATATATTAGCACATCATTGAGATATACTGCACAGTTGGGAACACTGGCTACTACCTGATTCATTAATCTTTGAAAAGTGGCTGGGGCATTTTTTAGCCCGAATGGCATTACCTGGCATTGATGAAGACCGTCAGGTGTTACAAAAGCTATTATCCCTTTGGCACGAAGAGTCATAGGAACTTGACAGTATCCCTTTAGCAAGTCGATCTTGGTAAGAAACTTAGCGCTGCCCACTCTGTTGATAGTCTTCTAAATGCAGAATTGGGTAGGAGTCTGCCTTCATTACCGCATTGATTTTTCTATAGTCTATACAAAATCAGGTTGACCCATCATATTTATGAACTACTGGTGAACTCCAGCTACTTTGACTAGGTTTGATCAAATTGTTTTCCTGTATGTACTGGAGCTCTGCTTTCACTTTGGCTTGTTTGTCTGGACTCAAGCAGTAAGGATGTTGTTTTAAAGGAACGGTCCCCCCTATAGCCACATCATGTGTGGCTAAGGTTGTACATCCCAGCATATCCCTACAAACTCTAAAATGTTGTGAAAAGCCTGGTTAGGTCTTCACATTTTGCCTTTAAGTGCAAAAGCATGTGAATTAATTTTCCTAGCCATTCTGTATTCACTAATCTGATAGTTGGAGGTTCAGTCTGAGAATTTCCTAGGCCTGCTTCTGCCTCATCCTCACTATCCTTTTACTTCTGAACAGTCCCAATTACCTGACATACCTGTACTGGCTTATCCTCCACCCTGCAATAATATTGCTTTAGCATAATGATGTGACACAACTGGTTCTTCTTCCAGCGATCAGGGGCGTCAATCAAGTAATCTACTTTACCCACTCCTTTGATCACTCTAACTGTAGCAACGCTAATACTTCATCCCCTTGAAAATCGCAGGCTTTTGCATTCTTGTCTGCCCATTTTTTCATATTGGCTTGGGATGCTTTAAGGTGTTCCTGAGCCACACCACAAGCTTTCGTGAGCCTTCCCCGGAACACAGACACATAGTCCAGTATCAAAGATTCAATCTTTTGTTCCAAGAATCTGTCTTTTATATGTTTAGAGGACCTCTTACTTCATGTCCAGAAACCAGCTCGAAAGGACTGAAGCCCGTAGACTCACTGAAGCCAGTGAGGCTCTGGTGGCCAATAAAAGAAAATCTAGTCCTTTATCCCAGTCATGTGGATATTCTTGACAGTATGTTCTAATCATTGTTTTGAGAGTTTGGTGGAATCTCTCTAAAGCTCCCTGTGACCGTGGGTGACATGCTGACGATTTCAACTGTCTGATACCCAAATTGTCCATGACTTCTTGAAATATCTTAGACATGAAATTAGAACCTTGATCTGATTTGAACTTCAAGTGGTAACCCATATCTCAAAGAATTGGGTTAACCTTTCTACTACTGTTCTAGCAGTAATCGTCCTCAAAGGAATGGCCTCTGGAAATTGAGTAACCATATCCATGATAGTATGTATTGATGTCCCACTTTTGTTTTTGGCAAGGGTCCTACACAGACTACCAATACCCTGTGGTTAGTACCGCAGCCTCACAGCTCCAGTGACCCGGGTTCAATTCTGTGTACTGTCTGTGCGGAGTTTGCAAGTTCTCCCTGTGACTGCATGGGTTTTCGCTGGGTGCTCCAGTTTACTCCCACCGCCAAAGACTTGCAGGTTGATGGGTAAATTGGCCATTGTAAATTGCCCCCAGTGTAGGTAGGTGGTAGGGAAATTGAGGGAAGGGGGGAATGTGGTAGGAATATGGGATTAATGTTCTTTCTTTCTTTTGGGCCTCCTTATCTCGAGAGACAATGGATACGCGCCTGGAGGTGGTCAGTGGTTTGTGAAGCAGCGCCTGGAGTGGCTATAAAGGCCAATTCTGGAGTGACAGGCTCTTCCACAGGTGCTGCAGAGAAATTTGTTTGTTGGGGCTGTTGCACAGTTGGCTCTCCCCTTGCGCCTCTGTCTTTTTTCCTGCCAACTACTAAGTCTCTTCGACTCGCCACAATTTAGATTAATGTAGGATTAGTATAAATGGGTGGTTGATGGTCGGCACAGACACGGTGGGCCGAAGGGCCTGTTTCAGTGCTGTATCTCTAAATAAAATAAAATAAAAAATAAAATGGTTCCTCAATCATTGGTATGAGAACTGGTGGTGCCGGTTTTATGGTAGGTTGTGGTTTTCCCACCATTTGACATGTATGGCATGTCCACCAAAATTGTCTCTCATCCTTTGTAAGACCTGGCCAGTAATAATGTTGGCTTATGCGTGATTTGGTCTTCCGAATTCCCCTATATCCTGCAAAACGAATGTCATGTGCTAACCTTACTAATCCCTGGTGATATTTAGGTGGTACCACTATCTGTTCAACAACTGTCCAGTCTTCATCTGCAGATCTATGAGGCGGTCTCCATTTCCTCCTCAAAACCCCATTTGCCATATAATAGCCTTCCGGAACTCCTTTCGCCTCAGCTTCTGTCAGAGCCGCCTGTGCCATTCGATATAGAGGCCTGCTACCCCACCCGAATCCAACAAGACCTGACGACATGTGTCAGGTTCGGGTTGGATCGGGCCCATCTTCAGGCTTGGGTCGGGTCGAGTCGAGTCGGGTCAAGCCGGACACGCTCGGTAAATGCTCTGCTGGTAAGTATTGAAATTTTAAAAAACTTACCTGAGCTGGGAGTCCGGGACAATACTGAGTCTGCACAGTGAACGAGTGACATCATTATGACGTCATCACGCTTGCGCTGCAGGTTCCGTGTCAGGAAGGTAAGTAAACGGATGGTCGGGTCGGGCTCGTGGCAAAATTGGAGGGACTCGGCCCAGATCGGCTGTGGTTCAGTCGGGTTCTTTTTTTCCAACCTGAGCAGGCCTCTAATTCGATATATCTCTGGATCAGCTTGCTGTGCTGCAATGATCGAAGATCTGTTTAACATCTCATTTGGATTATCTAAATTCCCAAATAAGATTTCAGATACTCGGCTATCTGTTTGTGGTGCCCCTTTTACCTCCGACAATGGATCCTGTTTAGCCATTGCTCGGGTGACGATACACGCAGGCAATATTCCCGGAACTTGTTTCTGTAATTGCTCTGTTTCCTTAATTTCATTTGGCTCCTCTGTAATTATAGGAGAAACTGATGCTTTTGATCCGGCCAAATAATTTCCTAGGACTAGATCAATTCCCTCTACCGGCAAACTGTGGATAACTCCTACAGTTACTGTCCCAGCTATTAAGTCACTCCAGGCGTATTTTATATAAAGGTATGGGTATATACTCCCTGCCAATTCCATTAACTAAAACTTTAGCGTTCAAGGCGCTGTCTGGTGGAAATGTTATATCTTTCCCCAGCAAGAGTGTTTGGGTTGCTCCTGTATCCCTGATTTAATAGGTTTTCCTGCCTCACTTACAGGATATGGAGTTACTCTCCCCTTTGACAAAAATTCATTTTGTTCTTAACCTCTTCACTCCTTTTTTAGCTTTAGTATCTGGTTTTACAACTGTCGTTAAAGCTATAGCCTGGTCTGCTATACTTTCGATCAGCGCCTTTTCCTCTGCACTAGCTTTGCGTACCCCAACAAGTCCTATAGGTTTACCTCGCAATTTCCAGCATTCTGAAGGAAGATGACCTGTTTTGTGGCAATAACAACACTTCGGCTTGTGAACCTCATTTCTACCCTCAGCACCTTCCTTTCTAACCTGAGATGATGATCCTGGGGCATTCCCAACTGTTCCTTCTTGTCCCCGGCTACTTGCCTTCCTTTCACTCTCTCACTTTCTATCCTTCTCGGGTTTATGGGGGTGATGGACAAAAGGTTTTGGCTTATTCACAAGCTCAAAATCATCAGCAATTTCCGCTGCTTGCCGAGCTTTCAAAACTTTCAGGTTATCTACATGAGTTCTCACTACTGAAGGAATGGATTTTTAAACTCTAAGAGAATCAATTCTCGAAGGTTCTCATATGTGGTTTCCATCTTTAATGTATCCAATGGTCAAAATTAATTTGCTTCAACCTCTCAAATTCTACATATGTCTGTCTGCCTAGCCAGTCTCCCTAAGTTCCAAAACTTCTGACGGTAAACTCCAGGGACTAACGCATACGCAGCGAGAATAGCGTTTTTTTGCCATCTTATAATCTGCAGAAGCCTCTTCAGGAAGCATGGCATAAACATCATGAGCTCTGCCTACCAACCTACTTTGCATAAGCAGTGTCCAACTTTATTTCGGCCATTTCATCTGTTTGGCTATTTTTTTTTAAAATATGAAAAATGCCTCTAAGTTCGCTTTTCTCAAACTTAGGAAGAGTTTGTATAAATGTAAACAGCTTTTCGCTGGTTCATGAGCTGAATTCGGATTCTTCCTGACCCGAACTTTCCCTGGAGTCAAGACCACCCCTTGTCTTAGTTCCATCACTTTTAACCTAAATTCCCTCTCCTCTTTTTCACTTTCTCTCTGAAGTTCAAGTTTTCTTATTTCTGATTGAATTCTACTGCATCACTCTGACTTACGACCTTCTCATCTCTCGTCGTCTTCTAATTCCAGATGTTGGGCTATTATGTCAATTATCTCTGCTTTTTTGACACCTGATTTAAATTCTAACCCCAATTTTGCTGCTAATTCTTAGCTTGTTTTTAGTTAAAGTTATCAAGTCATTGAGGGAAACATTCTGCTTTCCCAAAAACTGCTGCAACCGCTAATGCCATTAGAATGGTATGGACTGTACCTTATTATACAAGGATCCTGGTTCCTTTTATTTTCCATAATTGGCGTTCGATTTGGATCCCAACAATCCAGTTTCCAATTGATATGATCCCAGACGCGAGAGCCCAATTTGTATGTTATTTGAGAGATGAGCAATTAAGGTGATTCCAAACGCGAGCCCTCCAAATTACTCTGATACTGATCCCAGACGTGAGCCCCCAATTAAAATATATGATTCTGATCACGGTGGGAGCAATGCACTGTCAATTCAGTCCCGTCGCTCCACAGAGCACAGCATATTTCTTTAAGCTTTCCAAATCGGAAAAAAGCAGCCAAATTGAACAACCTAGTAAACCCCGAATGAGGTGGACCAAACCAGGTATCTTTAGATAATAAGTTAACTATTAGTAGTGTTTAAGATTTTAGTTTTTTAACTAAGATAAACCAATGTCTAAAGACCTTGTATCTTATTTAAAAATCTAACTCCCGCATTTGCATACATATACTAAAATTAAGTCAATTTTTAATTCGCTGACCGAAAAAATAAAAGTATTTACAAGTTACATTCCTGATGAGTGGAGTCTTTCGATGTAGAAACAGTCCAAAGTCGCTTGAAGTCTTCACAGTGGTCCGATGAAAAAAAAAAATGGTCCTTCATAGATAGGAATTTAGCATTTTGGCTGCTGTAGCGTTACCTGTCCCTTTGGTGATGAACACAGCAATACCCATACTTTAAGAAAAGCTTTTCTTATTTTCTTAGGGAATTAATTTGGCTTGTTGCTTGGTGGAATCTTGAGAGAAATAACACAGCTCCTTCAATTCAAATCTTAGAATACTCTCTGCTGAAACCAGTCTGTGCCAGCTAGTTTTTAAAAGTCAAACTGCAACATTGAATCATGTGACCTCTCACTGCTGTTGCTTAGCAACCTGAATGCACTCTGGCAGACAGAATTTGTAACTTTGTCTTAAAGGTGCACAGATCTTTTTACAGTCATAAAGGCACATACAATATTTCCGAGGAGAAAAAAACAAGACCGTGACACCACGTGAATAACATTGAATGATGGAGCTGGGTGATTTACCTCACCAGTGGTGGGTAGACTGAACAGCAGCCTTCAGATGTTGTACTTTTGTTGTGGCCTTACTATAGATCACAAAATTAAAATTTAAGCAAATTAAAATAAAGAATATATTGCTCCAGTGTAAACCATTGGCCAAGGCCTGCAAATACATGTGGACCCAAAGTAGTTTTCAATTATTCTAATTTCACAGTCTACCATCGGGAAAATCATATTGCAAATGACATGGTAGGCTTTACTAGATCCTGGACATGGGCACGATCAAAATGCCCATAAGGAATATTTACAGATGACAGCACATTCTAGTTTTAGTAGAATTATGGATATAATTTTCCAGAGAAAACTAAACACTGGGATAGAAATAAATTCAAGGAGGAATATGTAATTAATGGTAAGGGATGAAGTTATTGGTAGTAGAGTGTAGACACTTCAATGCACTTTGCCAGAGCTGCAAGATTTGAGTTTGTACTTGAGAATAGTTGTATAGGGAAATTGAGGTTAACATCCTTGTCTGAGGAATGCATGAACTGAAGATCGATTGCTTCACTTTTAGGAGAAATAGTGGATGGCTGGAAGTATTCTTTCCAGTTACCACATTAAATTGGCAGAAGTCTTAAGAAAAAAACCTACACAAAGTATGGTGATGGGGGAATAGAAGATAATTTCTCAAAGTCTGGATGCTTTTAATTCTGATTTAAATCTCACTTTAATTGCTCATAGAAATTAATTGACATTTAGAGAGTCACCACAACAGGGGAGGTGGTGACATAGTGGTATTGTCACTGGACTAGTAACCCAGAGACCCAGGGTATTTCTCTGGGGATATGAGTTTGAATCCCAGCAAAGCAGAAGGTGGAATTTGAATTTAATTAATAAATTTTGAATTAAAAACTAATCTATTGATAGCCATGAAACTATTGTCGATTGTTGTAAAAAACCATCTGGTTCTCAGGGAAGGAAAGCTGCTGTTCTTACCTGGTCTGGCCTACATGTGACTCCAGACCCACAGCAATGTGGTTGACACTTAAATGCCTTCTGAAATGGCGTGGCAAGCCGCTCAATTGTATCTAACCGCTATGAAGTCAATAAAACAATGAAACCGGACAGACCACTCGGCATCAACCTAAGCACCAGAAATGACAACAGCAAATGCAAACCGAGCCCCGTCGACCCTGCAAAGTCCTCCTTATGAATACCTGGGGACTTGTGCCAAAGTTGGGAGAGCTATCCCACAGACTAGTCAAGCAACAGCCTGAAATAGTCAGTCACAGAATCATACCTTACAATGTCCCAGACACTGCCATCACCATCCCCAGGTATGTCCTGTCCCACCAGCAGAGGTGGCGGCAGTGCTATATAGTCGGGAGGGAGTTGCCCTGGATGTCCTCAACATCGACTCCGGACCCCATGAAGTCTCATGGCATTAGGTCAAACATGGGCAAGGAAACCTCCTACCACCCTGCTGAGTATTTCCGGCACTTTCTGTTCTCATTTCAGAGTTACAGCATCCGCAGTATTTTGCCCTTTAAACTAATGTCCTGCCACACAAGTTTTCCAGTGAAGTTATTTTAAGTATAAGTGAATCCACCAGTGCAACTTCATAGAGTTCTGTAATCTAATGTATTAGTTTATTCAAGGTAGTTTGTATTCTAGTGAATACCGTCTGCTTTTATTATTATAGTTGTTTCCTCAACCACAGTTATGACATACTAGAGTTGATGATGTACTTGTACACTGGTTTCTATTTCACTGATTAAACCAGATTCTTCTTTCTAGGTGCAAATTTAGGGAATGGCCTATTCCATGGTACCTAAACAAGATATACAGAAGGAAACGATTTTATACTCCGCCATTCGTGGATATTTTTGTTAGGTAATAAATCTGATCTTATCTCAACAGTTTCCTGTTCAACTGTTGAATTGTTGCAGTACTGTCATAGTTTCTTAAACCATACAAATATAGTAACATTGCAAAAGATATTTAGGAACCAATAAGGATTGTTACAGTATGAGAAAAACTCCTGAAATATTTAAGTATGGTCTTTAATGCACATGAAGGTGCAAGCCTAGTACAGCAGCAAGAACCAGCTATTCAGTTTGCATGCTGTTGTATGTAGGATTGTAAGTTTGGCTATAGGCTTACAGCCATCTTTTGCTCCAACTTGATTTTTTTAAAGAAAATTTGTTTAAACGTGTAATTTTAAAAAAAAGTCACTCCAAGTTACCATCTAGTGCTCTCGCCACCAAACCTTTTCAAGTTTAACTTGAAATTTAGAAAGAATGAAAGTGAAACAAGAAAGCTGTCTACCAGTTTAATTATTGCCAATAAGCAATGTGTGGCCTGTGCTACTTTATGCCACTGGTGAAGTATCTTGCTGTAGCTAAAAATAAGCTAAAGTCTTGTCTTACTCCCTAAAGGCTTCAACCAGTTAAAAACAAGTGGCAATGGAGTCTTATAGATCCCACTCTGAATCCCCATCAACGCAGACTTATTAACATCCAGTTCAGTGGCAGTAGGCAGGGTTGTTACAAGACTTCACCTTGGAGTAGCAGATGAAAATCAACAAAGATATTCCCTCCTGACTAGCAATAAGTGGAGGACAAGATTAGACTCTGCTCTGATGTTCCCTGTGGTTAAATATCCCACCGCCATTCAACATCTAGGCTTAAGCATGAAGAATAGCTAGATACCATATCCTAGCAAATAAAATCATAATTTACATTTATATAGAGCCTTTAATGTAATAAAACACCAAGATGCTTCACAGAAGCATTGTAAAGCAAAGCTTGACGCCGAGCACATATGGCAATATTAGAGCAGATGACAAAGAGTAAGGTTTTACGAAGCGTCTTAAAGAAGGAGGGAGGTAGAGGATCGGGGAGGTTTAGGGAGGGAATTCGAGCTTAGGGCCTTGGCATCTGAAGGCATAGCCACCAAATGGTGGTGCAATGAAAATCTGGGATGCTCTAGAGTCCAGAATTAGAGAAGTGTAGGTATCTTGGATTGTGGGACTAGAGGAAATTACAGAGACAATGAGGGGTGAGGGCATGGAGGTATTTGAAAACAGGGATGAGAATTTTAAAAGAGGCTTCGCTTAAGCAGGAGCTGGTGTAGGTCAGCGAGCAGTGGTGACAGATGAATGGGACTTCAGGTGCGAGTAAAGATCCAGGCATCTGAGTTTTGGATGACTCAGTCAGAGGCTAGAATGTAGGAGGCTGGCCAGAAGTTCATTGGAATAGTCAAGTCTAGAACTAAGAGAAAGCATGGTTGAAGGTTTCAGCTGAGGCAGGGGTAATGTTAAATGACATTAGAGGTAGAGATAGGCAGTCTTTGTGGTTGGAAGCTCATTTTGGGGTCAAATATGACACCAACGTTGCGAAAAGTCTGTTTCAGCCTCCGATAGTTGCCAGGAAGAGAGGTGGAGTTTGTGGCAAGGACTGAAGACATTGGCTTTGGTCTTCCCAGTAAAATAGAGGAAATTTCTGCTCGTCCAGCACTGGATGTTGGGCTAGCAGTCTGTTAATTTGGAGTTGAGTTGTTGAGAGAGGTGGTGATGAGGTAGAACTGAATGAAAACTAGCAAAATGTCATGTCATAATACAAAAAGAAACTAACTGTTTTATTTGTGCTAGGCAACGCATTGAGAAGCACCTACGTAAAAAGAACAATGCAAAGAAGGCAAAAAAGGAGGAAGAAAAAAGACTAAGTGAAAAATTCCCTCAGCTATCTGCATCAGCACAAAGTTAGCTTTACATTGTAAAGAAAATGTGAAAATAAACTTGTAAATAAAATGCGAAAAAGATGTTTTATTGTCTGTTTAAAAGTGAGTTACATAATTTAAACCTTGAGCTCATGTTTGTTCAGAAGTGCAGAGGACAGCTGTTAAACTTTTAATAGTAGTTACAGATAATTAAGGACTATTGCAGCTAAGTTTATCTCACTGTTCCTTCTGGATTAGCCTTCGGCTGACATGTAAACAACTGATTCAATAAAAGGCACAAGATAAACTGTTAATCTATACAGTGTACAAAACATAACCAGTGCTTACAAAAATATCACTAGTGTGACATATTTGGTGTTAATCTGAACATGGCATGATTTGTACTAATAACAATAGTAAATTGAAACAGTTTAAACATATGTCTTTGGGGACCTGGTTGGTCAATAAAATTGGCTGAACAGTTTAAAAAAACTTTATAAAATATACATTAGTATCTAACCACTATACAAAGAAGGCTGTGAAAAATGTGTTTGTACAGGAAGTTTAGCACTGTTCCTGAGAACCCTACTCACAACATAAGAAAACCAGACAGTTGTAACACCTTCACAAAGATAATGTATCCATAACTCATTTCCTTAGTTTTAAGGGCATTTTCTTTCAACGCATTGCTTCCCTCCTTCTTCATATTCCTGCTTAGAGATCCACATTTGCTGGAATGTACCCTTATTTTAAAAGAAGAAAAATAACTTAGCTAAGCCTTATAGCAGCGTTGATGCTGATCATTTGGAATTATTTTACACATCTCAGCAGCAATATAAATGACTGGGGTACAGAAACATAGAAGAGTGCAAAATACATGCTTTTCATTTATACAAATGACCTAGACATAGGCACAAGATAAATTATAGAAGTTTGTTATAGCAAAGAGAAAGATTGCAGGAGGATATAGCCAAGTTCTTAGCTTGGGTAGATAGATAGCAGCTTGTAGTTCAATGCAGGGTAAGGTGAAGTAGTGCATTTGGGGGCACGTGGGAAGAGAGGAAAATGACAAAGGAGTATACTCCCAGTATCCAAAATCCATAGATCTTTAAAGGGAGGGTATGCAGGTAAAGAATGCCACAACGGAGTTCTAGTTTATGCAAGAAAATGGACTTGATATTTTAAAAAATTTTTTAATGGTATGTGGGTGTCGCTGGCAAGGCTAGGATTAATTGCCCTCGAGAAGCTGGTGGTGTCTCCATGCACCTGCTACCTTTGTCTGCTGGGTGATACAGATCACGGGTTTGGAAGGTGCTGTCAAAGGAGCCTTGGTGAGTTGCTGCAATGCATCTTGTAAATGGTACACACTGCTACCACTATGCACTGGTGGTGGAGGGAGAATGTACAAAACAGACATGAAGATAAAGATTCACTAGAATGATACCAGGAATCAGGTTATAGTTTTGAAGAAAGACTATAAATGTTTAAAGTTCAGGGGAATTTAAGTCTGAAAGACTGAGTAAATCGCTACATCCACTAGTCAACAAATTGGGAACAAGTGGGTGTAGACTTGGGGATTAATCACTAGAAGAACACAAGGGGAGAGTTTGAGCCATTTCTTCCCCATGCAGTTCCTGGAAAAGTTATTGGAATGGTTTACCATATGACCATTAAGATACAGATTTTTTAAAAACTTGCATAACAGTCTTATCCTCAGAACATTCCCAAGAACCACACAACCAGTGAAGTTCTTTTGGAACTTTAGTCTATTATGTAGGCAAATGCAATAGCTAACTTGTGCAAAACTAGGTTGAACAAGAAGCAGAGATAAATGAACAATGTTGACCAAGGCCTTTGCTTTTTGTAAAGGATCCCATGACATTATTCAATGTCTCATCTGAAAGCCAGCACCTCCGACAATGCAGAACTGAGGTATCAATTCAGATTATTCAATCAAGATTATATGCTCAAGTGGCTGGATTGAGGCTTGAACTTGCACCCTGACTCGGGTGAGAAAATGCTGTCAAAGCCAAGTTTAACCAAAGTATTTGAAAAGGAAGTATATGAAATGACAGGGGCCTGGGACTACATTATATAGTTCCAGCTGCACAGTGGGACCTTCATAAACTACTCCATATTCTGCTCCCAACAATGGGACTCCGGCTTTCTATTTTCTTCTATGTAATCACAAACATGGTCTTGGAGGAGAGAATGAGTGTTCAATAAGGTAAGAAAGTAGAGACGATTTATTTATGCAGAGTTTAACTATTATTGCACAAAAAGTAAGCAAAAGACATAGTTCAAAATGACACTTAAATGCTTTAATTAAAAAAGCGAGAGCCAAACGTTACTACTCACCAAAGAGGCTAGAATAGAGCCACCAATCCAGGAGCTAAACCTGCGTTCCACTGTGGTATTATTGGCCATTAACTTTAACCGCATGCTCTGAAAACAGTATCAATTAGCCTTTGTTTTATTGAAAGCCTAACTTCTGACCAACCATAAACAATAGTGTATGTTAGAAATATAGTAAAGGTGAGTACCACAGAGCATAAAGTACCAATACTCATTCAATATCTGCAGTGACTCCTTGCTCAGAACCATGCCCTTAGATGCTTTCTCCACCCTTCCCCAAAAAGTAATAATTCAGCAGCAAAAAACAAGACGTGCACTTTCCCAATACCCGACTGAGCAGTGATAGACTTCACATCAGTTACCAACCCCTTTTATCTGAAAAGTAACATGTGGATTTGAAAAGACATATAAATTTCAAATTCAGTTATCTACAAATCAACAATTCTCACCAATCAAGCACCTTCAACAGAGCACTGTCATTTAAAAAAAAATATTTTTTGTGGGCATGCCTTGCTCCTGAAGTTTTAATGTACTATATAAAGGTATGAAAGTGCTTCCATTTTTAAAAATGTTTTGAGGACTCATGTTTGAAGATTGTGGAGATGGTTTCATTTGGGACTGAAGAGATTCCATAGATGCCGGACTTTGTCTTTTTTTGCTGAGAAAGAAGACACCAGTTCATTCTTTCTCCACCTCTCTGAGAAACCCTGAGAATCCAGTATGTGATAGCTGAAACCCCTGATGCCACATTTCTCCTGGAAAACCTCCTAGACTCATCCTCGACATCGCCAGAAGAGAACTGCTCCAAAAAGATCCCAGTGACAGCCATCTACACGTATTTGGGATGCCAGAAAAGGGACAACTGATATTCCATATCTTACCCTTTTCCTTCAAGAATTATTTGTCAAAATATTTCTTTCCTTTTTTTTTTGTAAAGAGATTTCTGCAGAAAAAACTTCATTTTTTTCTTTAACTGGTGTTGTGGGTGCGTGTGTTGGGCTAATTTACAAGGGAACTTTCATATTTCAATCTGTATGTTGGTGCTATGCATCTTTATTGAATAAGTCTTGTTTTATAATAAATTAATAATTTTCTTGTTTATTAAAGAAACCTGGTTGGTGGATTTTATTCCGAAATAAAAATATAGTTGGCTGTATCGGTAACTGGGAAAACATTTAAATATATGTTGTGACTCACGGAGAAGTGGAACTGGAGGAAGACAGTGCATTTCGCATGCCTCAGTTTTAACAATAACATGCTTTTTTGGGTTGGAGGGGAAAAAAGTAACTAAGTTTGCAAATCCTTGAACTACAAAGTTTTCAAAATCTGACTAGGTACAAGGGCATAAAAATACAAAATCAGAATTAATTTATTAATTTGAGAATTAGATCCTTGTGCTAGAATTAGTTATTACAAGACTACACAAAGTTGTGTGCTTTGTAAGGGAAATAGCCTATGTTGGGAGCCAGAGGCTCAATGTGGAATTCTTAGTTGGGGTTTGAATTGTTGAGATGGACTTTACTGACTCCCTCCCCACCCCCCAACCATGTAAATGTCTCTATTCCTCTAGAGTGGCTGAAATCCTTGTCGATCACAGCAAGTCCCTTCTCAATTAATTCCAAGATCGAGGTGATACGCGTATTCAAGAATGAAATTAATAGATTTTTGGACACTTAAGAATCAAGGGATATGGGGAAAGGGAGGGAAAGTTGAGTGGAGACCGAAGATCAGCCACGATCTTACCGAAAGGCAGAGCAGGCTCGGGAGGCCATCTGGCCAACTCCTCTTATTTCTTACGTTCCTCTCCTCTGAATTTGGTTAATATTAGCGTGTACCAAGATTTGCTTTTTGTAAACTCCAATCTGTCACTTATGTTGCAGAAGTGGGCGGCACAGTGATGCAGTGGTTAGCACCGCAGCCTCACAGCTCCAGCGACCCGGGTTCAATTCTGGGTACTGCCTGTGCGGAGTTTGCAAGTTCTCCCTGTGACCGCGTGGATTTTCGCCGGGTGCTCCGGTTTCCTCCCACAGCCAAAGACATGCAGGTTGATAGGTAAATTGCCCATTATAAATTGCCCCTAGTATAGGTAGGTGGTAGGGGAATTGAGGGAAGGTGGGGATGGGGTGGGATTGGGGGAAGGTGGGAATGGTGTAGGAATATGGGATTAATGTAGGATTAGTATAATGGGTGGTTGATGGTCAGCACAGACTCGGTGGGCCGAAGGGCCTGTTTCAGTGCTGTATCTCTAAATAAATAAACAAACATTAGGCACACAATCTCAAATAGCTTAAAATGTTCTCTTTAAAAACCTTTTACCCTTCATTTTTTCCAATCACAAACAACTATTCAGTACTCAAGAGTAATACAGACAAAACATTAAAAAAATTTTAAAATGCACATAATGCTTCCTTATAAACTGTTTTTAGTGCACTTATTTTACTGAGGCCTTAGGCTCTCTGCAAAAGCAGAGCTTAGCGTTAATAATTTCTCAAAATTATCAACCTGTCAACAAAAGTGAGTGACCAACTACAACTGTATCTACAATTCATCAAATGCCAGAATCCGAGCATGCACAGTATCCGATCAGAAGATCTGCTGGCCTTAACTATTAGGTGTCAACCCTCAACAGCAAAATTAATGGCCAAGATTTGAGGTAAAAATGACATTGAAGTTATCAGTACTCACCTGCCAGCGATCACACGTATGCAGTTAAACACAGAAATTAGGAAGTTGCTCATCCAGAAACAGCGCTATACTGATATCTTACCAAGAGGCACAATTTTAAAACATGGAAGGGCGTGAAGTTGCCATACACAAGTGATTATATACCTAATAAACTCACCAGAACAAAGTTAGGCCTCAAAAACTGTTTTTAGTGCATTTATTTGATTATGACGTGCATTTAAAATTTTTAAAAATGTTTTTACTGTATTAGCCTCATAAGCAATTATTTGAGTTTGTGATAAAAAATTAAGGGTGAAAAATTTTTGAAAACATTTTAAGCTTTCTGAGATCTACACATTGTGCACTTAATATTTCTGCAACAGTTGTGAGGCAGATTAGGTTTTAAAAATAGCAAATTCTGGTAAGTAAATTTTTTATGGCATGGTAAATCCTAATTACTAGCAAACAATCTCTGGCACTGAATTAACTTCTACAATTGTGGAGTTTCACTCCTTCAGATTTTAATTATTGGAAATTTTAAAAACGTAAATTTAAAAAAAAATCTTTTTCTGTCTCTTTTTATCACTCTTAATCCCATCTTTCTTTCCCTCTCTTTCACTTTCTGTAGATGATTTGGCATTGAATTTACTATTCTGACACTTCCTGGTTCAGACTGCATCCCTCAGTAAGGATTCTTCAATCTGACTGGTTAAGGAGAGATAGATTTGCTTGCCCTGTTCACAGGGGTCTCAGAGCTCCTGTAGAGGGTGCTGCGCTAAAATGGCTTTCTAACCACAGCAGGTTCCAATGCAAAAGCCCATAGAAAGTCTGTGGGCAAGTGCAAATGTAATAAACTGCTGGCGCCCTCATTCGCTGCGGAGTACAAAATTCATACCATATCTGCAAAATGGAATACTACTATTTTGTACATTACAGTGCAGAATGTCTCCCTGGAAAAGAGTTTCTTCAGTAAGCAAAACACATGTTAGTAGACTCAAGTATAAGTTGTTAATTCATTCGGCAAGAAACGAATAGGTTCAATTCAGAAAGATTGTATGTAACTGATACTCACAGGTGGTGTTTTCTGGGAAAGCTCCCTGTTCAACCGGTCTGTAAAGCTCTGTATTAATGTGTTTCCACCTGCTGCAATCACACTGCCATATAAACCCTGAAAACAATACCCAAAACAGCAGTTTAATAACAGCCATCTGTTAGTTTATTTTTACATAATTTTCTTTGGTTTCATGGAGGAATTCAGACTTTTCTTGTTAAAGCATTTTCCAGTAGTTACTTTGTCTTCATAGTATAATACAGCAGAAGATACAAACAGTCCGTTTGCAAGGAACGGATTCAGTAGATAGTCTTCAACTGCTTAATCAAATATGTAACACCAAATGCAAATAAAATCATAGATTGTTACAGTACAGAAGGTCACCACTCAGCCCATAGGTCCTGTGCTAGCTAGGAACAGGAGGATGCCATTTACCCCTTTGAGCCTATTCCGCCAGCATTCAATGAGAACATGGATCATCTGCGACCCAACTCCACATTTTTTCCCATATGTTTCAATTCTTTCAGTTAATTTTAAATCTCAGATTGATAGACTTTTGTTAACAACTGATGCAGCATCATCTGCTGTTTGTGGAAGAGAGTTCTACCAACTTTGCCTTGTAGAATTGTTTCCCAATTTTACCCTTGAAAGGTCTGGGTCTAATTATTAGACTATGCCCCCTAGTCCTACACTTCCTAACCAGCAGAAATAGGTTCTCTCTATCTATCCCATCTATTTCTTGAAAATTTCAATCAAATCACTCCTTAACCTTCTAAATTCCAGGGAATAGAAACATAGAAAATAGGAGCAGGAGTAGGCCATTCGGCCCTTCGAGCCTGCTCTGCTACTCATTATGATCATGGCTGATCATCCAACTCAGGAACCTGTTCCTGCTTTAACCCCGTACCCTTTGATCCCTTTAGACCCAAGAGCTATATCTAACTCTTTCTTGAAAACATACAACGTTTGGCCTTAACTGCTTTCTGTGGTAGCGAATTCCACAGGCTCACCACTCTCTGGGTGAAGAAATTTCTCTTCATCTCAGTCCTGAAAGGTTTACCCCGTATCCTTCGACTATGACCCCTGCTTCTGGACTCCTCCACCATCGGGAACATCCTTCCTGTATCTACCCTGTCAAGTCCTGTTAGAATTTTATAGGTTTCTATGAGATCCCCCTTCACTCTTCTCAACTCCAGCGAATATAAGCCTAAACAACTCAATCTCTCCTCATACGTCAGTCCCGTCATCCCAGGAATCAGTCTGGTAAACCTTCGCTGCACTCCCTCTATAGCAAGAACATCCTTCCTCAGATAAGAAGACCAAAACTGCACAATATTCCAGGTGTGGCCTCACCAAGGCCCTGTATAATTGCAACAAGACATCCCTGCTCCTGTACTCGAATCCTCTCATTATGAAGACCAACATATCATTTGCCTTTTTTACCGCCTGTTGCACCTGCATGCTTACCTTCAGCGACTGATGTACGAGAACAGGCAGGTCTCGTTGCATATTCCCCTCTCTCAGTTTATAGCCGTTCAGATAATAATCTGCCTTCCTGTTTTTGCTACCAAAGTGGATAACCTCACATTTATTCACATTATACTGCATCTGCCATGCATTTGCCCACTTGTCCAAATCACCCTGACGCCTCTGCATCCTCCTCACAACTCACCCTCCCACCCAGTTTTGTGTCATCTGCAAATTTGGAGATATTACATTTAGTTTCCTCATCTAAATCATTAACGCATATTGTGAATAGCTGGGGTCCTAGCACTGATTCCTGCGGTCCCCACTAGACACTGCCTGCCATTCGGAAAAAGGCCAGTTTATTCCTATTCTTTGTTTCCTGTCTGCAAACCAATTTTCTATCCATCGCAATGCACTACCCCCAATCCCATGCGCTTTAATTTTACATGCTAATCTCTTATGTGGGACTTTGTCGAAAGCCTTCTGAAAGTCCAAATAAACCACATCACTGGCTCCCCCTCATCAACTCTACTAGTTACATTCTCGAAGAATTCAAGTAGATTCGTCAAGCATGATTTCCCTTTCGTAAATGCATGCTGACTCTGCCCAATTCTACTACTGTTCTCCAAGTGCTCTGCTATAAAATCTTTTATAATGGAGCCTAGAATTTTCTCCACTACCGACATCAGGCTGACTGGTCTATAATTCCCCGTTTTCTCTCTACTTCCCTTTTTAAATAGTGGAGTTACATTAGCTACCCTCCAATCTGTAGGAACTATTCCAGAGTCTATAGAATCTTGGAAGATGACCACCAATGCATCCACTATTTCTGGGGCCACTTCCTTAAGTACTCTGGGATGCAGATCATCAGGCCCTGGGGATTTATCAGCCTTCAATCCCATCAATTTCCCCAACACCATTTCTCTATTAACACTGATTTCCTTCAGTTCCTCTCTCTCACTAAACCCTATGTTCCCCAACATTTCTGATATGATATTTGTGTCCTCCTTTGTGAAGACAGAACCAAAGTATGCATTTAGTTGGTCAGCCATTTCTTTGTTCCCCATAATAAATTCCCCCGTTTCTGACTGTAAGGGACCTACATTTGTCTTCACCAATCTTTTTCTCTTCACATACCTAGAGAAACTTATAGAGTCAGTTTTTATGTTCCCTGCAAGCTTACTCTCGTACTCTATTTTCCCCTTCTTAATCAATCCCTTGGTCCTCCTTTGCTGAATTCTAAACTGCTCCCAATCCTCAGGTCTGTTGTTTCTTCTGGCGAATTTGTATGCCTCTTCCTTGGATCTAATGCTATCTCTAATTTCCCTTGTAAGCCACGGTTTGGCTACCTTTCCCGTTTTACTTTTGCGCCAGTCAGGAATAAACAACTGTTGCAGTTCATCCATGCGCTCTTTGAATGCTTGTCATTGCCCATCCATCGTCATCCCTTTAAGTAAGGTTTCCCAATCCATCACAGCCAACTCGCGCCTCATACCTTCGTAGTTTCCTTTATTAAGATTCAGGACCCTAGTCTCAGAATCAACTACGTCACTCTCCATCTTGATGAAGAATTCTATCATATTATGGTCGCTCATCCCCAAGGGGTCTTGCACAACTAGACCTGTCAATTATTCCTCTCTCATTACACAATACCCAGTCGAGGATGGCCTGTTCTCTAGTTGGTTCCTCAACGTATTGGTCCAGAAAACCATCCTGTATACACGCCATGAATTCCTCCTCTATGATATTCTGACTAATTTGATTTGCCCAATCTATACGCAGATTGAAGTCACCCATAATTACAGATGTTCCTTTATCACATGCGTCTCTAATTTCCTGTTTAACGCCATTCCCAACATCACCACCACAGTTTGGGGGTCTATATACAACCCGCACTAACGTTTTTTGTCCCCTAGTGTTTCTCAGCTCTACCCATACAGATTCCACATCGTCAGAGCTAATATCCTTCCTCACTATTACGTTAATTTCCTCTTTTACCAGCAATGCAACTCCACCGCCTTTTACTTTTTGTCTGTCCTTCCTAAATACTGAATACCCCTGGATGTTCATTTCCCATCCCTGGTCACCCTGCAGCCATGTCTCCGTAATCCTGACTATACCATACCCGTTTACATCTATTTGCGCGATTAATTCATCCACTTTATTGCGAATGCTCCGCGGGTTAAGGCACAAAGCCTTAAGGCTCGTCTTTTTGACCTTACTTGTCCCCTTCCCACTATTTTTCATTGTGGCCCTGTTTGATTCTAGCCCTTGATTTCTTTGCCTATCACTTTTCTTATTCCCCTTACTGTCTTTTGTTCTTGTCTTTGATTCCCCCCTATCTCTGATAAACCCTATTTTATGTGATCTCACCTTGTAATTTAACCCTTAGAATCCAGGTATCATTCCAGTAAATCTACACTACACTCCGTCCAAGGCCAATATATCTTTCCTATGATGTGGTGCCAAGAACTGCTCACAGTACACCACGTGTGGTCTAACCAGGGCTTTGCATAACTGAAATATGACTTCCACCCCCTAGCATGCTGGCCCTCCAGATATAAAGCCCAGATTCCATTAGCTATTTTGGTTATTTTCTGTACCTGTTCATAACATTTTAGTGATCTATGTACCTGGATCCCCTAGTCTTTTTGGACCTCCACTGTTTTGAGCTTTTCACCATTTAATTAAATGAGCTATTCATTTACACTGTCATTGTTTTAATTGTGAATTTCATCTTTACTCAAGAGTTTTTGTTAAGGGCCTTTGGTCTGTTTGTTCAAATTATGCAGATTTATTCAGACATTAATTTTATTAGTCTAATATTTATAATTGATGGTGTGTTTCCAGCTTGACGTTTGTTTCACATTTCCAGCATTCAGGATTTGTTTTTAAATTCTCTTATAAAGCAACTGTATTTAAACAAGCGTTGCTGTATTATCACTATGGGTACAAGGACTCACCGGTCTAATATCAATGTCACACATTCCAACACTTGTGGTCACCACATGGCTGACACCCAGCATTGTGTTTCCAGATAAACCCTGAAAGTACAGAAATAAACTTCAATTTTGCAATGAAGAACAACAGCTCATAATTCAGCTGGATACTTCGAAACAATGGTGCATTTTACATGATTCAAACAAGTATTTGGCAATGCTAAATGCTTGGGTTTTTTTGCAGTTCAATACGCATACAGAACAGGAGAGAAATTAAAACACAAGATTGCTGTTCTGACCTCAGTGAAACCGTTAGCAATAAAATATGAGATATGAAGTCCCAGACCAATTTAAAGAATTACATGACAAGAATTCACATTTTAAGACTTTTATTATAACTAAACTAAAAGAAATCCCCATTAACTAAATAGTACTTTGTAAGCAGCTGATCACCAAATTGCAAAAAAAGCTATTTTCTTTACTTAAACCTCACACCATACTTATATATTACACAGTCTTCCTTCATAACGAAATCTTTGCAGTTAAAAGTCCCAAACTCCTCCCAATTGCAGTGGGTTGGATCTCTAAGACCTCTCAAAGTCAATGTCCTTCGCTCACTTCTCAGAGCACTTTTGACCTGGACAGCCGTTAATAAGGTGATCCCTGGTGATCCTGCTGGTCTTTTACTTCTCTGCAAACTTCAACTTTCAAAACAGGTTCCAGTCTCCTTTCACTGTATTGGTTTCTCTGAGAGCAGGTGTTCCCTCTCTTTCTCCCTTGAGTCTGCCACCACTGATCTTCTTTACAGCCTGTCTGCCTTCAGAAAATCTACTGAATTTATCTGGAATCAAGTCAATAGTCCATTGTCCCTTTCCAATATGCAAAGTCTAGAAGTTTGACTACAGCAGAGTCACCGGGCTTTCCACTGTTTCCAGGTGTTAGCAGCTGTTATGCACATTTACATTCTCAGACTCACTAAATCCTTGTTTACGATCCGAAAGTCTGGGAGGATGAAACCCATTGTTCTTTAGGTGCTATACCCCTACAGTCTCTGCTTTTCAATAAAGGTCTTTGATCTGGGTTCTATGTTGTCCTGGTAACCAAGATTTCTGTCTTGTCTTTAAGCAGAGTTGATGTGAGGTCACCTAACTTCTGTCACTCCATCTTAAACTTTTAAAAAAGGCAGCTTTTTAAAAAAACATAATCATGTTACAAAGTTCAACATTCATAACAATTGCACACAAAAGAACGAGCAGTGAGCTCCACCAATAGTTCAAATGTCATTCAATGCAATATCCAAGCAGTCATTCTTCATTTACGCACCTAGACATTTTGGGAGTAATTTTAACCTAACTGGTCTAGAAGAGGAGAGGGGTTTAAATGGATGACCAGTCCTATCTTGCAATTTCCCACCAGGTGGATTAGGTTAAAATTACTGCCATTGGGAATTTCAGCAGGGTTGTCAGCCAGGATAAAGGTAAATCAAACGTCGTCCAATAAATATACAAGAGAAATTTCCAATAGGAGTTACCAACAGTAATTGAGAGCAGGAAATCTTGTTGGTTTTTCCTTTAGCTAGTCCCAGGGTGAAGACAATGTAGTACTGCAGTATAGACCAGGGATTTAACATGGTGTATGATTCAGTTCCACACTAGAAACATATTTAACAACTAAGACATCAGGTTAGAAGAGTTGTTGGTGGTGGTGTATTAGGTTTTTCATTAACAATTCATGGCTTAAGAGTCTAAAACCAGCTCCTGACCCACAAGGATTTTAAAAAGTCGAATACTACAACAAATCCAATCAGTTCTTTTTTAATCACGGTGCACATTTTTCATTCCTCCTCCAATTCCTCTTCTCTCCCCACCCCTGAAATTAAATAGGTAAAAATAAAAAAAGTTCTCGAAAGTCCAAAGCCAAATTTATAGTTATACATGAGGGTTTAAATGGAAGAAAACCCAAATAATTAACTGAGTTATTAATCTCACAGGCTGTTTGTGGGGTTTCACTGTTCGTAAATTGGTTGCTGTATTAGCCTACATAACTGTGCCTATATTTCGAAGATAGTTTAATGGATAGGAACCATTTTGGGTTGTCAGGAGGATGAGATATGATTATATAATTTATTTTTATATACATTTCGGTATAATTGGACATAAAGTTTCTAGTTAAAAACGTAAGACTCCTTCTCTCATAGGTAAGCTTTTCTATTAATTATTTTGATTTTGTCTGATCACATTATTAAATCCACTATGAAGCTCTTCACAAAAGTTTCTTCCCCCTTCCACTCTCAGTTCAGTACCTTGACATTGGAAGGATCAAACAAGCCTTCTGGAATTCTCAATCGCTCAGCCCCAAAATCACAATTATAGCCATTAGGAAATTCATAATGAACACTGGGCATCTGTGCAGCCACTCTGTGGAGATAAAGGGAGAGAGCTCCATACTTTCAATTCAGACAAAACAAATAAAATAGCCCAACCTAAACCATAATAGTGAAGTCATGAGGAAATTAAATGTTAAGATTTCTGCTACTCACTGTTCATCATATGATGAATCAGACACCTGGAGTACTGAAGCTTGGAAATCCTGAATCACTTCCTGCAAATTTATAGGATCCATCAATCATTATGCAATAACTGTCACTTACTTCCAGTAACATTTCTAATCACGCCTTTACTGGCGGAATAAAACGTACCTGTTAATCTTGCCAATATGATTCTATTACTCAAAGCTTGGTCTCGAATGTAGATGATACAATTGTTCACTAACCTCACATCTCCCAGCTCATCTCCAAGATAGATTGCATTGTTCTACATCGTTCCATTTTTCTTGAGGCAGCTAAAAATTGTGCTTCTGGCCCAATGCAGACTGCTCCCCCCACTCTCACAGCTGCCATCTCCTACCAAATTGTACTCTGACACAATGCAGCTTGCAGAAGCAACAGCCACTACAACAAGCCTCCAAACCCACTCCCGAAAGTCTTAATTTCAGCCTTCAAAGGATGCAGTGAAAGGGTTTCCCCAGCAGGCACTTGGAAGAACAGCTTCTGCATATATCAAAACATTGCGAATCAGCACTTATAAAAGCAAGATGCTCAGGCTGCTAATGGGAGTGATAAGCACCAATGTGTGCAAGAAGTTATCAATAGTGGACATAAACTTCTAACAGGCTCCCCAGATAACTGTCCAGAAAACTCAAATACCCACATCCATCATAATCACCAGAACAAAACTCACCCCCATGCCAAGCACCCAATGATCTCCCAACATTGCTGACTTCTGATGAAGAAAGGCCCCTTCTTTTGTCAGTGACGATCCAGAACCCTCTCACATTACCCCAAACACCATGATTGCCCCCTCACAGTGCTGCCACATCCTGCATTCGAGTTCTTCCCACATCTCACCCTCTCCAGTGTTCTTACATCTCATGACACCAGCTTCCAAAGGCCTGGATGACCCTCAATATTATCAAACTACAAGGCTCCCCCAACTCCTGACTACTGCTACATACAGTTCCAACAACCCAACTCCAACCTAGCATCATTCCTTGTATTCTGGACAGTAAAATATGAAAAAAAATTAATTACATAATTGAACAGGCCTTGAATAATAAAGGCAGATTAAGTTTCCATGCAAAAATTGGTATTAACATTAAATTCAAGTGCAAAAAAATTAAAAACCTATAAAAAATACAAATGATTTATTCTATCAAATCATTCTATAAAAAATTTGCAGGATTACAGGGAAAAGGCAGGGGAGTCGGACTAGGTGAGTTCTCTTGCAGAAAGCTGGCACAAACATGATGGGCCGAATGGTCTCCTTCTGTGCTGTAACCATTCTATTACTGTAAATCAGTGCCACTCAATTTTTGTACAATATAATCTAAGACAGCATATGGTCCAACTCACCACGAACAGCTGCTATACATCAGCACAGCTCAAAATCATTATTGTTTTAAAATATACTTAAAACCAATTAGTTAAAATGTTCCTAATTTACTACATCTTATCAATAAACTGGGTTAATATTACTTACATTACACATGTAGTTGTGCCAGGACCGTGTGACCTGTGGTAGTTTCTCTTTCTTCTTCCAATTAGGAGGAGATCCCTCACGCACCGATTCCTAAGAGAATAGCAGTAGGAGGGAGTGAAACATTACTCATTTTTATTTTTCACTACAGCTTCAATTTTAGAGTCAGGATAAAAACATAAGCAAATTTCAAGCCATGATGAGGTCAATTTGATGAAATTTCTTCCACAAATAACATTGCGTGTGTTCTCCCAAATATAAGCATCATTCATTGCGTAGCTGGAAACACCAAGCAGTAACTCTCCTGATGGCTTGGTTGAGAAAAGCACTCCCTGGTTTAATACTAAGGTGAATAAATGAGAAAGTCCAGCATTTGATTTCCTATCTGTACTGAGTTACCAGATTTCATCTGAGGCAGCAATTTAGCTACTGCAGTCATTTCAGTACCTCAGGGCAAGACACAGAAAGAGTCAGCCAGGATTCCCACTCTTGACTATTATTTAGAGTTAGGATATGGCCCAACTATTATCCCTTCAACCGTAAGAGGGCCTGCCAACAATCTATCTAGATGCAGGAAAAATGGCTATTTGGACTAAGTACTAAAGCACTTTCGATATTGGTGGGAAAGTACCCCAGCAACTGTCAGTGTCTTCAGTAAATGAGAAGAAAATTAAACAAAACAAACCAGAAAATAGTGATCAAAGAGGGAGTTACCAAGTGTCATGCGAATTATCAGACATACATACTCACAAGCCAACTTATAAAAATTGGGAATCAGTTTGTAACAAGGGAGATTACTTGCCTTCAGATTCACTTGACATGATTCTACAATGAAAACATATCCCTGGAGTAAGTCCCCTATACCACCGGGTAAAATAAGGGTCAATGGTCAAAGCCCTCAGAGTTAGAGCTATGGGATCATCTCCTTATAACACTTACAACAGTGACCATTTCAAAACCTACTTTGTTGGCTGTAAAGTGCTTTGGAATATCCCGTAGTCGTGAAAGGTGCTATACAAATACAAGTCTTTCTTTTCCCTAACAGCCCTATTGGAAGTGTCAAGAATCTCAGTGCCAGATCATTAACATGAAGTCACCAAATGAGCAATAAGGAGCAAGCATAAAATTTGACTAACGGTGAAAATCTAGTCCTAATTGCTTTCTTTAGTACAAGGGTTTTTATTTCACAACTACACAAAAAGGTGAAATGAGGAAAGACAACTTTGGCAATCCAGCCCACTCCTTCCACAGCCCATTTACAATCCATTATCATGGATTTTCTACCTAACCCATTGAATGTAACCAGGAAAGGTTCTGCTAGTTTGCATTCCATCCTTAATGTAAATCAAGTAAAACTCTAGAACACCTACCTAACCTCAAATTATACGCTGTACACTACATTTATTATGTTAAGACATACAAACCATGAAAATCTCAGGTTCAAACCCAAATCTGGGCAGATAAAGTAGAATAAAAGCAAAATACTGCGGATGCTGGAAATCTGAAACAAAAACAAGAAATGCCGGATTCACTCAGCAAGTCTGGCAGCATCTGTGGAAAGAGAAGCAGAGTTAACGTTTCGGGTCACTGACCCGAAACGTTAACTCTGCTTCTCTTTCCACAGATGCTGCCAGACCTGCTGAGTGAATCAGATAAAGTAGAACTCTGGAATACAATTTGCCCGTGTTAAATGTTCAGATGGGAATGTCAGGCAGGGTTCCTACACAACAATTCTCCTTTTTCTCACCCATCACCACCAACCTACCCCACCACTTGTGTGGATGCTGAAGTCACAACTGAGCAGAACCGATTCTCTCCCCTCAAGGTAAAATAGCCTACCAATATTTACTCTTTAGGCTAAAGCAAGTTATCAGATAGGTGCTGACATTAATGGAATTATTTATTTATTTAGAGATACAGCACTGAAACAGGCCCTTCAGCCCACCGAGTCTGTGCCGACCAACAACCACCCATTTATACTAACCCTACAGTAATCCCATATTCCCTATCACCTACCTACACTAGGGGCAATTTACAACGGCCAATTTACCTATCACCTGCAAGTCTTTGGATGTGGGAGGAAACCGGAGCACCCGGCGAAAACCCACGCAGACACAGAGAGAACTTGCAAACTCCACACAGGCAGTAACCAGAATCGAACCCGGGTCCCTGGAGCTGTGAGGCCGCGGTGCTAACCACTGCGCCACTGTGCCGCCTTAATTGTCCACTCACAGACCGGAAGTATGCTACATGAAGCATATTTAATTTGAAGAATGTGGTCTACACCACCTAAAGATGACTAATTTACCTTTGTTCACTAATTCAGTTCCATATACCATATATAACAAGTACAGGCATGACAGGCCAAATGGCCTCCCTCTATGCTGTATGTTTCCATGGTTTCTGAGAACTAAAGCAATAACTCGAAGGCAGGAGAACTCATTTTACATGTGTTAAGGGCTAAAGTAAAACAAATCACCAAAATACATATCTCTTTTGAAAGGAAGATCAAGGCAGTAATATCTCACATAGCTATGTGGAGTATTCCACATAGCTGTTATGGAGAAGTCAAGCAAGTATATGCAATGCAAGTTGAAGTATGAAATTCTGTCTACTCTAGTGGAAGGGCAGTGTTTTGTTCTCATAAGACATACATAGCTGGTAGATTTTCTGAGATCCTTTCAAAATACAAGGCAAGATCCCTGATGCAAAATCTGTTCTCAATCAGACTTGTGAACTGCTAGGTAACAGGAGGAGTAAAAGATTTTGGGTCACATGGAGGAAAGAACAATCAAGCAAGCAAAGGAGACTATCCAAGAGAGATAGCACACATGAAAGTGCAATACAAATGCAGAAAAAGTAAGAAGAATCTCAAGGAAGTTCCTTCAGGCAGGTAAAAGGCAGACTTAGATGCTGTGAACACTCTAATATACATGAGATGAAGTCCTTTGGCAACATAGGAATCAAAAGGATAAAAAGTGAATTCTGGCTCCAGCCTGCAAAATCTTTCTATTTGTAATTGTATAGCTACTGAATAAAGTCTATATGAAAAGCTACAATTTTCTGAATAGCACTGCTTTTGAGTCTTTAAATCTGCTCTGTATGGATGAACAGTAAGAAATTGGAACACTAGGCAGCATGGGCATGTTAAGATGACAGTTTCATCCAGAAATGGTCCTAAATTGATTTTAAGCCCTTTCAGAACAATTGGCTGAGATGTACATAAGGCCATAGATATATCACGAAGCCAGGCACATGTGCCACAGGCTGAAACATATACAGGCCACGGATGTAAACGGCTGCTTGCATGTTGCCACATGTCACATGAAGGCTGGAGTTTGTGGAATTAGTGAGGCTAGAATATGTGGATAAACAGCCACAAGAAAAGCCCATTATCAGGCTTTAAAGGCTGTACAGTGGCATCTTGAGATCACAGTGCTGTTTCATGGGCAAGTTACAGAAGAATGAAACTAAATGTAAAAGCAAAATACAGCAGTTGCTGGAAATCTGAAATAAAAACAAAAAGTGCTGGAAATACTCAGCAGGTCTGGCAACTTCTGTGGAGAGAGAAACAGGAGTTAACGTTTCATCAGATGAAAGGTCACAGACCTGAAATGAAACTAATGCCTTGGCAGGTGACTATAGATCAATGAACTGATTCCTAAATCTTCGTTAAGTAGCCCTCGTTTAGCTCAGCTAGCACAAGAAAAAGTAAGAATTTCTCAATTGCGAAGCAGCTGGGATCTAACCTCCAGCAAATAAATTATTGAAAACGTCAGCTTTTAATGTAAGGGACAGGAGGCAGCTTGGAACTCGTAATGAGATCAGACATCATGGTAGTTAGCTAAATAGTACTGAGCCTCCTCCCACAGACTAGATTGAATCAGAAGAATTACACAAAAATAAAACTAAGCTTGGACAAGTACTCCAATTTTGGAAAGCAACTAAATAAGAGTGTTATATGTTCAAAAGAAACCTCATATACAAGTTGCAGAAGCTCCCTAATAGACTGAGGTGGTAAATATTAAATACAAATGAGCACCTCAATAGTGGAGCTGATTAATTCACAAGCCAAATTAGGTGGCTATAGGTAACTGGGAGCACCTAAAACCACCAGTATTGAAAGGTCATCCATGAGAAAATGTTTATTAGGTTTCTTCCTGTTACTGAGAAAGTGAGCTGAAGAACCAAGACGGAGGACACAAAGATTAAAATGAACAGGGAAAAAAAACAAGATAAATCAAGAAGTGCAATTTGATGTTGCCAATCTAGAGTTTTAATATCCCACAGGAAAGGAAGACAACAGCTAATACTGCCATCAAGCAAGGAAAGGTGCTGCTTCAGCCAAGAGGAAGAATATGGCACATAAAAATGATGAAGGTATCATTCCAACCATCTGCTCCAAATGTAAGCATCCCATAGCAGCCAAAATTCTTACTGAAATGTCAGCAGCAGAGCCCAACAAGAGCAGACATGTTATGTAGCTACTTGAAGGCAATGGTTCTGCTAAAAGTGCAAAGTACCTCAAGTGAGATAATAATGCTTTTTTATAGGTTGCTTGGTTTATCTTTTTCTCTCCACACATGCCTTGTCGGAAGACTTTGCCTTTACCTGAACAGATTGTAAAGCCAATGAGGACTGTAATATGGACATCTCAGCAGGCTTTGAAACAAGTTTTCTCGTCGTGTTGACCTGATGAGTATAAAGAAAAATGAAGAAACCCACTAAACTTGGTGATTGGTGTTTTTTGCCTTACATCCAGTGTATCTATGTTTACATCTTGCACTGACTACACATTCTGCACATACTAGATGTCACACATATAACATAGGAAGCAGAATAAATCATTCAGTCCCTCGAGCCTGTTCCGCCATTCAATGAGATCATGGCTGATTTGCGACCTAACTCTATATCCCTTAATACCTTGGGCTAACAAAATGTTAAAACAGGGATTGATAAATTTAACAACTGATCTAACAGAAGTTCCAAACTTCTAGCACCCTTTGTATAAAGAAGTGTTTTCTAATTTCACACCTGAAAGGTCTGGCTCTAATTTTCTGTCTATGCCCTCCAGTCCTGGACTCTCAAAGTAGCAGAAATAGTTTCTCCCAATCTACCCTATCTGTTCCCTTTAATATCTTTGATCAAATCACCCCTTAACCGTCTAAATTTCAGGGAATACAACCCTAGTTTGTGTTCTCTCTCCTCATAGCTTAACCTTTGGAGTCCAGGTATCATTCTGGTAAATTTACATTGCACTCCCTCCAAGGCTAATATATTCTTCCAAAGGTGTGGGGCCCAGAACTACTCTCAATACACCAAGTGTGGTCTAACCAGGTCTTTGCATAATTGAAGTATGACTTCCACTCCCTTGTATTCGAGCCAGAGATATAAAGGCCAGCATTAGCCTTTTTGATTTTCTGTCCCTGATGACATTTTAATGATTTGTGTACGTGAACCCCCAAGTCTCTTTGGACCTCCACTGTTTCTAGCTTTTCACCATTTCTCAAGTACTGTGTTACACTTAAATCCAAAGTGGACAACTTCACATTGCCTACATTTAAATCCACTTGCCACAGGTTATGGGAATGGACAAAACTATCAACATCTCTTTGTAATTTTATGCTTCCATCTATACTGCTTACAATAGTGCCTATTCTTTGTGTCTGGTAAATTTGGATATGTGGCTTTCTATCCCATCAACTCAGTCATTAAAGACTAGCGAATAGTTGAGGCCCCAACACAGATCCTTGCAAGACACCACAAGTCACATCCTGCCAATTTAGAATACCTACCCATTATCCTTATTCTGTATCTCCTCTTGCTCAGCTATTTCCTAACCAGATCAATAAACTTTTTATTTTTTTTTAAATAGCCATTGATCTGGGGTCTGAAGTTTATAAACAGTTAATAAATGCACTCCAATGGACATTATCAGTTCAGAAGTACCCATCAATAAAAAGGCATATACCAGATTAGCAACTACAAATTATAAATCTGCTTTAGTTACAAGACCAACCACGAGAAATACCACAGAAGATCAGGAAATATTAAACAAAAACATTACACTTTGATTATGTGCTCTCAACGCAAAGATCCACAAATCTCACTTGTTTCAGAAGGGTTCATGGCAATACTTGCTTAACATCCATGAAAGGAAAAAAAGATCCATCTGGGTGACCTCAGTTACTCACATTCACCTATTGCAAAAATAAAGTTCCTATGGGCTTAAGATTAGAAAAGCTCCAATAATATTTAAAAATGTGTCTACTGCACCCTGACAAATCACATCAGTTTACTGTTCATAAGGGTCTTGCATCTTGGGTGAAGTATTAAACCTCAGGTGCACCTCCTGCTATGGAAAGCAGGAGGAACGTGGCCGATTAAAAGGGCACGGACAGTGCAATTCCTAGTCAGAATATTTGTGCTAAATGTAATTTTAAATGAATGTACAAGATTTTCACAAACTGGAAAGTGAAGTACACATATCATTTATCTGGTACTTCAGATATGCAATGGATATTTTCAAATATTTGTGTGTTCCAACTACAAGCTGCATAGGTTATATTATAAACCATTTTATATATACATTTATATAGAATTATAGGTTTTGGTTTTCCCTCACCTTTGAAGCAATCATGTATGGTGGGATTATTTCCACATTCAGTTCCTGAAACAGTTCCCTGCATTGCATGGAGATGAAGTCTCCTGCAAGTGGTGACTTAACAATGCCTGAAATATCAGAAAGGAATTACTTTGATTATAAAAGCAAAATACTGCGGATGCTGGGAATCTGAAATAAAAACAAGAAATGCTGGAACCACTCAGCAGGTCTGGCAGCATCTGTGGAAAGAGAAGCAGAGTTAACGTTTCGGGTCAGTGACCCTTCTTTGGAACTGTTTTTATTACTTTGATTATGCTATACATATGGATTTGGTTTACGAAGGATAGCATTCACATTAAAAAAAATCTATGTACAATATATTAAAAAAGTATTTGCTTTAAGGTTTTTGTTAAAGCAGCAAGGGGAACACAAATAAACCGAGCAGCTGAAATTGTATAAACAGATATGCGATCTAATGTGATGATGGCTGGAGAGAGAGAACATGAGAGAACACATGGGAGCGAGAGAGGTGGTGACCGGGGGTGGGTGGGGGGGGAAGAGAGCTGGCGGCATAATTTAAAAAAAAATTTTAAACCTGCTACCTCTTGTAAAATCTCTTCCATTAAGTGAATTAACAATTACACATTTCAACATCAAGGTATATATTTATCCTTACTTTGCTGAAGAACATATCCATCATGTACTGGAATAGCTGTGGTGTGTGTGGCACCACTATCTAACACCAAGCCTGTAGAGCGGCCATTTGCAAATCTAACACAAAAAGTGAAGGAAACGATATTTGGCGAACTTAGGTACAAAGTGAAGCCATTCCACAATACAAATTTAAACCAGCTTGCATTTTCATTAACATGCTGTCATATAATTTCCACAAGAATATTAGGCAGACACTTTGATGCCTCAGTAACTGCACCTGGTGTGATACTGAACTATTTAAGCCAAGAAAGCCCCATGTTTGATCACTGATTGTAAGTCAACAGGTCTTAGCTAAAGCAATAGTGAAGTTCTACAACTGCTTTTGGTTTCCTGAGATTGGTGGGAGGGAAGGGGGCAGGGAACACCCACCATGATCAGGTTCAACTGTAATTTGCCACCCCATTTCAATCAAATTGCTTGCTAATGTTTTCTATCTATGCTCATCAGTGAAACATAGGCATTTGAACGAGACAACAAGTGACAGTTGCTTCTGAGAAATGCTACCCCAAAACAATGAGAGGTGGGGAGACAAAAAAAGTATGAACGATGTTTACTTTACATTTATTTTTAATTTACACTAATTCCAAGATAACACATCTATTCATTACTGATCCATCAGTCTGAAAGGATATTAATCGGAAACAAAATAACCATCCATTTCTGTCACACAGCCTATATAAAAAACATTCTCCCTAACATTTTTACTATTCTGGATAGTCAACATTTGTAGATTTTTAAGGTTTGCTTTCTTTAAGGCTGTAGAACTCTACAGATTTTGTTTCAGGGGTACTCAATAAGATTAAGTTGTTTGCTCCACTAAATGGCCTAGCAAAGAAAGGGATCAATTAGTTAAACATTAAGCTGCACAGAGCAAAAAGGTCCCAGGATACAGTCCATGCGATATAAAGATCAGATTTTAATACAGTACTGAGTGATACTACAGTCCCAGATGAAAGAAAATCCAACGTTGCACAGCTATGCAGATATAAAGACATACTGAAGAAAATACTACTATGATTATCACCATAAATCAACTTCAGAATTTCTGATGCAAAGATAGTCTCTCTTTCAATGATCCATTAAAGGAAAAACAAAATCGGGATTGTACATTGAAGTTATAAATTAAAAAGTCTTGCGATGTTTGACAGGGAGTTGTTATTTGAAAAGCTATTAAAAATTGCACTTTTATTTACTTCATATCAGTTTTCCCCTCCTGCTTGGAATACTACAAGTCAATTTCAGTAGATGCATTTGAAAAATTGGTTCAATAAAGGATACGCCGTGAGCACAGCTGTTTTACACAGGAAAAATGCTGGGATATTATAATGTTCAAACATCAACTCGGTAAGTCGCTCCCTCTTTGCCCGTGTATTCCACTGAAAATACAGGGAAAAAAATGTTAAATAATTGGTTGAAACAAGGACACTACAAACATAACTACAACACTGGTAACATTAGATTACAAAGAAATAAGATTTTACAAGAGAAATTAAATTATGCTCCTAAATAATGTCAATTTTGTGGATTTGCACAGTGAAAATATGGTAGACCAAAACCTGAAACTGGGTGTATAAAGTTATTTTTTGAAATGAAGGTCATTAGTTCCTCTATTGGCACCCACCTAGTGGATAAATTCAATAAATGGTGAGGTATTAAGAAATACCAGGCTCAAATACTTGGAGGCAGCTTGATTTTTGAAACAGTAACAGTACTTTTTCTGTCAGTTATCAAGTCTCCGAACGCAACAGGGTAATATGCAACCAGGAACTCAACCTGAGTCAATGTTACTTGAGCTAATTGCTCAGATGTACATTAGACCACAGAATAGTGATCCATCAATTATTTTTCTTCACAAGTGTAAATGTTGCCTGGCTCTCCTAGGTTCATATGATAGATACTAGAACTATGTGTAAGACTGAACACATGAACCTACGAACATACGACATGAAAGCAAGAAATGCTGGAAATACTCAGCAGGTCTGGCAGCATCTGTGGAGAGAGAAGCAGAGTTAATGTTTCAGGTCAGTGACCCTTCATCAGAATTGGCAAATATTAGAAATGTAATAGGTTTTAACCAAGTAAAGCAGGGGTGGAGCAAGAGAAGGTCTTGATAGGACAAGGTCACAGAGAATAATTGACCAGAAGGTCAGGGAGCAAAGGCAAACGACATGTTAATGGTGTGATGAAAGACAAAGCAGAGAGGGTGTTAATTGACAGAAAAATGAACAGCCTGGCCCAAAGCACAAACATGATAAAAAAAACTGTGGGTAGGCACAATAGAAATAAACTAAACAAACTAACATTAATTAAAAAATTAAAAAGAACTAAAAATAAAAATATAAAGAGGGGCCCCGTCATCCTCTGAAATTATTGAACGCAATGTTCAGTCTGGCAGGCTGTAGCGTGCCTAATCGGTAAATGAGGTGCTGTTCCTCGAGCTTGCGTTGATGTTCACTGGAACACTGCAGCAATCCCAGGACAGAGATGTGGCATGAGAGCAGGGGGCGGGGGGGGCGGGGTGTTGAAATGGCCAGCAAATGGAAGGTCGGGGTCATGCTTTCAGACTGAGCAGAGGAGTTCTGCAAAGCGGTCACCCAATCTGCGTTTGGTTTCCCCAGTGTAGAGGAGACCACATTGTGAGCAACAAATACAGGATACTAAATTGAATGAAGTACAAGTAAATCACTGCTTCACCTGAAAGGAGTGTTTGGGGCCTTGGATAGTGAGGAGAGAGGAGGTAAATGGGCAGATATTACACTTCCTGCAATTGCAGGGGAAGGTACCATGGGAAGGGGACGAGGTGGTAGGGGTAATGGAGGAGTGGACTAGGGTGTCGCGGAGGGAACGATCCCTTCGGAATATTGACAGGGGAGGGGAAGATGCGTTTGGTAGTGGTATCACACTGGACGTGGCGGAAATGGCGAAGGATGATCCTTTGGATGTGGAGGCTGGTGGGGTGGAAAGTGAGGACAAGGGGAACCCTATCGCAGTTCTGGGAGGGAGGGGAAGGGGTGAGGGTAAAGGTGTGGGAAATGGGCCGGGCACGTTTGAGGGCCCTTTCAACCACAGTGGGGAGAATCCTCGGTTGAGGAATAAAGACATATCAGAAGCGCTGTTGTGGAAGATTGCATCATCAGAGCAGGTGCGTTGGAGACAGACAAACTGGGAGAATGAAATGGAGTCCTTACAGGAGGCAGGGTGTGAAGAAGTGTAGTTGAGGTAGCCGTGAGAGTCAGTGGGCTTATAATGAATATTAGTGGACAGCCTATCCCCAGAGATGAAGACACAGTAGTCGAGGAAGGGGAGGGAAGTGTCGGAGATGGACCATGTAAAGGTGAGAGAAGGATGGAAATTGGAAGCAAAGTTGATAAAGTTTTCCAGTTCGGGGCGGAAGCAGGAAACGGCACCGATACAGTCATCAATGTACCGGAAAAAGAGTTGGTGGGGGGGGGGTTGGGGCGGGGGGGGCTGCCTGAGTAGGGTTGGAACAAGGAATGTTCAACATATTCCACAAAAAGACATTCATAACTAGGACCCATGCAGGTACCCATAGCAACACCTTTTACTTGAAGGAAGTGAGTGGAGTTGAAGAAGTAGTTGCTCAATGAGAGAACAAGTTCAGCCAGGTGGAAGAGGGTGGTGGTGGATGGAGCTGCAGAGAGATTGGACGTCCATAGCGAAGAGGAGGCGGTTGGGGCCAGGAAACTGGAAATTGTCAAAATGATGTAGGGCGTCAGAAGAGTCATGGATGTAGGTGGGATGTTGCTTGTACTTCTTTCAATTTAGAATACTGTATTCGCTGCCTACAATGTGGTCTCCTCTACATTGGGAGACCACTTTGCGGAACACCGCCGCTCAGTCCAAAAGCATGATCCTGAGCTTCCGGTTGCTGGCCATTTCACCACCACCTCCCCCCACCCCCACCCCTGCGCTCATGCCTACATCTCTGTCCTTGGATTGCTGCAGTGAAGATCAACGCAAGCTTTATTTTTCATATTTTTTCTTATTTATTTATTTTATTTTAGTTTGTTTCTACTGTGCCTACCCATAGTTTTTTTCATGTTTGTGCTTGGGGCCAGGCTGTTCATTTTTCTGTCAATTAACACCCACTCTGCACTAACGCTTTGTCTTTCACCACACCATTAACATACCATTTGCCTTTGCTCCATGACCTTCTGGTCAGTTATTCTCTGTGACCCTGTCCTATAAACACCTTCTCTTTGGCCATCTCTTGTCCCACCCACACTTTACTTGCTTAAAACCTATTACATTTCTAATATTTGCCAGTTCTGATGAAGGGTCACTGATCTGAAACATGAACACTGCTTCTCTCTCCACAGATACTGCCAGACCTGCTGAGTATTTCCAGCATTTCCTGTTTTTATTTCAGATTTCCAGCATCTGCAGTATTTTGCTTTTATCTACGATCATATGAACTAGGAGCAGGAGCAGGCCACTTGGCCCCTCGAGCCTGCTCCGCCGTTCAATAAGCTCGTGGCTGAACTGCTTACTCCATTTTTCAACCTACCCCCAATAACCTTTCACCCCCTTGCTTATCAAGAATCTATTTACCTCTGCCTTAAAAATATTCAAAGACTCTGCTTCCAATGCCTTTTGAGGAAGAGAATTCCAAAGACTCACAACCCTCAGAAGATATTTCTCCCCATCTGTCTTAAATGGGCGACCCCTTATTTGTAAACAGTGAGCCCTAGTTCTAGATTCTCCCACAGAGGGAAACATCCTTTCCACATCCACCCCGTCAAGACCCCTCAGGATCTTCTATGTTTCAATCAAGTCTCCTCTTACTCTTCTGAATTCCAGCAGATACAAGCGTAGCCTGTCCAATCTTTCCTCATAAGACAGCCCGCCCATTCTAGATATTAGTCCAGTCAACCTTTTCTGTACTGCCTCCAACGCATTTACATCCTTCCTTAAATAAGGAGATTAGTACTGTACACAGCACTCCAGACGTGATCTTACCAATGTCCTGTATAGCTGAAGCATAACCTCCCTACTTTTGTATTCAATTCCCCTCACGATAAATGATTAAATTCTATTAGCTTTCCTAATTATGTGCTATACCTGCATACTAACCTATAGCGATTCATGTACTAGGACACCCAGATCCCTCTACATCTCAAAGCTCTGCAATCTCACCATTTAGATAATATGCCTCTTTTTTATTCTTCCTGCCAAAGGGGACAATTTCACTTTCCCACATTATACTCCATTTGCCAGGTCTTTGCCCACTCACTAACCTATCTATATCCCTTTGTAGCCTCCTTATGTCCTCTTTACAAGTTACTTTCCCACCTATTTTGTGTCATCAGAGCCTACTCTGTTTCCTGTTAGTCAGCCAATCTTTTATCCATGTCAATGTTACCCCCTACACCATGAGCTTTTATTTTCTGCAATAACCTTTGATGTGACACCTTATCAAATACCTTCTGGAAATCTAAGTACAATACATCCACCGGTTCCCCTTTATCCACAGCACATGTAACTCCCTCAAAGAACTCGAATAAATTAGTCAAACATGATTTCCCTTTCACAAACCATGTGACTCCGCCTTGAATTTTTTTAAAATGCCCTACTATAACATCTTTAATAGCTTCTAACATTTTCCCGAAGACAGATGTTAAGCTAACTAGCCTGTAGTTTCCTGCTTTCTGTCTCCCTCCCTTTTTGAATAAAGGAGTTACATTCGCTATTTTCCAATCTAACGAAACCTTCCCCGAATCAAGGGAATTTTGGAAAATTAAAACTAACGCATCAACTATCTCACTAGCCACTTCTTTTAACACCCTAGGATGAACTCCATCAGGACCTGGGGACTTGGTCAGCCCACAGCTCCAACAATTTGTTGAGTATCACTTCCCTGGTGATTGTAGTTTTCTTGAGTTCCTCCCTCCCTTCCATTTCCTGACTTACAGCTAATACTGGGATGTTACTTGTATCCTCAACAGTGAAGACCGATGCAAAATATCTGCTCAATTCATCTGCCATCTCTTTATTATCCATTATTAATTCCCCAGACTCACTTTCTATAGGACCAACGCTCACTTTGTTAACTCTTTTCTTTTTACAATATCTATAAAAACTCGTACTGTTTTTATATTTCTTGCTAGCTTTCTCTCCTACTCTAATTTTACCTTCCTTATCAATCTTTTAGTCATTCTTTGCTGTTTTTTTATATTCTGTCCAATCTTCTGAACTGTCTCCCATCTTTGCGCAATTGTATGCTTTTTCTTAACTGTTTTAGTTAACCACAGATGGCGGGTCCCACCCTTGGAATTTTTCTTTCTCGTTGAAATGCATCTATTCTGTGTATTCTGGATTATCCCCTTAAATGTCTGCCACAGCATTTCTATTTACCTATCCCTTAACCTAATTTGCCACTTCACTTTAGCTACCTCTGCTTTCATGCCCTCATAATTTAAGTTTAAAATACTAGTCTTGGATCCACTCTTCTCTCCCTCAAACGGAATGTAAAATTCAATCATTTTATGATCGCTGCTACCTAGGGGCACCTTAACTATGAGGTCATTAATTAATCCTATCTTGTTGCACAATACCAGGTCTAATATAGCCTGCTGTCTGGTTGGCTCCAGAACATATTGTTCCAAGAAATTATCCCAAAAACATTCTACGTACTCATCTAGGCTACTTCTGCCCATCTGATTTTTCCAGTCTATATGTAGGTTAAAATCCCCCATAATTATCACTGTACCTTTCTGACAAGTTGCAATTATTTCTTCCTTTATACCCCATCCTACAGTGTTGTTAATGTTAGGTGGCCTGTACACCACTCCCACAAGTGACTTCTTGCCTTTATGATTTCTCATCTCTACCCAAACTGCTTCTACATCCTGTTCTCCTGAACTTAGGTCATCCCTCTCTATTGCGCTAATACCATCATTAATTAACAGAGCTATCCCTCCACCTTTTCCTAGCTTCCTGTTCTTCCTAAATGTCACGTACCCTTCAATATTTAGGTCCCAATCTATGTCATCCTGCAGCCATGTCTCTGCAATGTCTACCAGATCGTACTTATTTATTTCTATTTGCGCTCTCAGTTCATCTGTTTTATTTCGAATGCTACGTGCGCATTCAGGTATACAGCCTTTAGTTTTGTCCTTTTATTATTTTTGTAACCTCTAGCCTTAGCTGTTGATTTACACTTAGATCTGTACGCTCAGTCCCTTCCTGTCAGTCTATCATTTCCCATATTAATACCTATCTCTCTTGCCTTGTCTCTACTCCTTGATTTACTGTATCTTCCCAAATTTCATCTCTTGCCCCCAGTTTAAAACCCTCTCTACTTCCCTAGTTATGCAGCTCACTAGAACACCGGCCCCAGCACGGTTCAGGTGTAGACAGCCCCAACAGTACAGCCACCACTTTCCCCAGTACTGGTGCCAGTGCCCCATGAAACAGAACCCACTTCTACCACACCAGTCTTTGAGCCACACATTAATTTCTCTAATCTTATTTGCTCTATGCCAATTTGCATGTGGCTCAGGTAATAATCCAGAGATTATTACCTTTGAGCTTCTGCTTCTTAATTTGGTGCCTAGTTCCTCATACCGGCTATGTAGAATCTCTTTCCTTGTCCTGCCTTTGTCGTTGGTACCTACATGGACCACGATAACTGGATCCTCCCCCTCCCACTGTAAGCTCCTCCAGTCCTGAGCAGATGTTCTAAACCCTGGCACCAGGCAGACAACACAGCCGTCTGAACTCGCTCTTTGCTCCATCCTGCCATCGCATATTACCATACCAAGATGCAAGATCACACTGCCTTCAAAGTGATATTTTTATCCAGACTGGTTTGTAATTTGTTTCAACTGTTAGATATTATGCTTTGCAATTCAAAACACAGAAATTCAACAGTATTTTATATAGTAATCAAATACTCACTGGGGCTTCCGACATCAAAACAGGATGCAGACCAGCTTCAGATTTTATGTGATTCTTGTATGTGTGGTCTAGAATTGCTTGAAAACTATCCCAGTCTTCAACTGCAAATAAAATGCAACAAAATTCAAAAACTTTACTCAGAATAGCATATTTTTCAATTGAATTATTCCTTTTCTAATCATTTATCTTCAAATCAATTGCGTCAACAACATTTTTGGGTTGCAACCACAAACATGAAATAGATAGTCTGACCTCCTATTTTATGAATCTATTAATATCTTACAGATTAAATATCAGTATTTACAATGGCACAAATAAAAAAGCTTGGAAGTTAAAGGTGGGCAAGTACAATACAGCTTATGTTTTATTACAATTTCTGATCCATAGGATGTCCAGCAATTAAATTCCCAAGATTTAGTTTTAATACTTGCATTAAGGGGCAATGTGTACACCAGGTTTTAGAGCAATTTTAAAAGCTCTTATCCAAAGTGAGATTCCAATCTTTTATTTTACTCTACCATTCATCCACAATTAAAACACTGGAGTCTGTTCACCCACAATTGCACAAGTGGAGCTGGGGTTGGGGGATGGTAGGCACAGTGAAAAAGAGAGCACAAAAAGACTTGCATTTATATAGTGCCTTTCAGGACCTCAGGACGTTCCAAAGCACTTTACAGCCAATGAAGTACTACAATGAAGTGTAGTCACTGTCCTAATACAAGAAACGCGGCAGCGAATTTGCACAGCAAGCTTCCACAAACAGCAATGTGATGACCAGGTATTGAATGAGGGATTAATATTGGCCGGGTTACTTGGGATAACTCCCCTGCCTTTTTTCAATATTATGCCAAAGGATCCTTTCCATCCACCTGAGGGATCAGATAGGGCCTCAGTTTAATGCCTCATCTGAAAGACGGCATCTCCAGCAGTGCAGCACTCCCTCTGTACTGCACTGGACTGTCAGCCTTGATTTTTGTGCTCAAGTCTTTGGAGTGGAACTTGAATCCATAACCTTCTGACTCAGAGGCAAGAGTGCTACCAACTGAGCTATGCTGAAGAAGCGGAAGAGGAAGGAGGGGAGGAGCAAAGTGCAAGAAGGGGATAGTGGAAGTGAGAGGGCAAGAGAATGCAGGCCAGTTACTTAACAATAATAATAAGAACATAAGAACTAGGAGCAGGAGTAGACCATTCAACCCTTTGAGCCCAATCTGCCAATGAGATCATGGCTGATCTTTCACTTCAACACCATTTTCCTGCACTATCCCCGTATCCCCTGATGCTTTTAATATGTAGAAATCTATCGATCTCAGTCTTGAACATACTCAACGACTGGGCCTCCATAGCCCTTTAGGACAGAGAATTCCAAAGATTCACCACCCTCTGAAGAAATTCCTCCTCATCTCAGTCCTAAATGGCCTGCCCTTATTCTGAGACTATATCCTCTGGTTCTAGACTCCCCATCCAGGAAAACATCCTTCCTGCATCTACCCTGTTAAAGCCAGTAAGAATTTTGTATGTTTGAATGAGATCACCTCTCATTCTTCTAAACTCCAGAGAATAAATGCCCAGTCTATTTAATCTTTCCTCATAGGACAATCCCTTCATCCCATAAATTAGTTTGGTGAACCTCCACTGCACACCATCTATGACAAGTATATCTTTCCTTAGGCAAGGAGACCAAAACTGCACACAATACTCCAGGTGCGGTCTCACCAAGGTGCTATACAATTGCAGCAAGACTTTGTTAATCCTGTACTCAAACCCTCTTGTAATAAAGGCCAACATACCATTTGCCTTCTTAATTGCTTGCTGTACCTGCATGTTAGCTTTCAGTGACTCATGAACAAGGACACCCAAGTCCCTTTGAAGGTCAACACTTCCCAGCCTCTCAACATTTAATACTCTGCATTTCTGTTTTCCGACCAAAGCAAAGAAGCTCACATTTCTCCACATTGCAGTCCATCTACCAAATTTTTGCCCACTTGCTTAGCCTCTCCAAAATCCCTTTAAGTGTCTTTGCATCCTCCTCACAACTCACACTTCTGCCTAGTTTTGTGTCATTTGCAAACTTGTAAATATTAAATTTAATCCCCACACCCAAATCATTGATATAGAATGTAAATAGCTGGGACCCAAGCACTGATCCTTGCAGTACCCCACTAGTCACAGCCTGCCAACCTGAAAATGACCCATTTGTACCTACTGTGTTTTCTGTCCATTAACCAGTTCTCAATCCATGCCAGTATATGCCTCCCAATCTCATATGATAATTTTGCTTACTAATCTCTTGTATGGGACCTTATCAAAAGCTTTCTGAAAATCTAAATATACCACATCCACTAGTTTCCCCTTATCTAATCTGCTAGTTACATTCTCAAAAAACTCCAACAGGATTGTTAAACACGATTTCCCTTTCATAAATCCATGTCGACTCTTCCCAATCTTACCATTATTTTCTAAGTGTCCTGTTATCACATCCTTTATTAGAGATTCTAGCATTTTCCCTACTACTGTCAGGCTAACAGGTCTGTAGCTTCCCATTTTCTCTCTCCCTCCTTTCTTAAAGAATGGGGTTACAATTGCCACCTTCCAATCTGCAGGAACCATTCGAGTCTATTGAATTTTGAGAGATGACCACCAATGCATCTACTATCTCTACAGCCACCTCTTCCAACACTCTGGGATGTAGATCATCAGCTCCAGGGGATTTATCTACTATAAGTGCCATTAATTTCTCCAGTATGTTTTTCTTTTCAACTAATATTAGTATCTTGCAGTTCCTTGTTCCTCCATTATTTCTGGGAGGTTTTTAGTATTTTCCTGTGAAGACAGACACAAAGTATGTTTAGTTTCCCTGCCATTTCCTTATTCCCCATTATAAATTCTCCTGACTCCACTAGTAATGGTAATCTTTGCCTTTTCACATACCAAGAAAAGCTTTTACAGTCCGTTTTTATGTTTCGCACTAGTTTACTCTCATATTCTATTTTCCCTTTCTTAATTTTTTTCTTGGTTCTTCTTGGCAAAATTCTAAAATGCTCCCAATCCTCAGGCTTACCTTTTTTGGCAAATTTATACACCTCTTCCTTTGATCGAATACAATCCTTGATTTCTTTTGTTAGCCACAGTTGGGAGACTTTCCTTGCTGGGTTTTTGTGCATTAAAAGGAATGCATTTGTTGTAGCAAATTATGTATTAGTTCTTTAAAAGTTAGCCATTGTCTGTCTACTATCATACCTTTATACGTAGTTTCCCAATCCACCATAGCCAATTTGCCCCTCATACCTTCAGTTTCCTTTGCTTAGATTTAAGACCCTAATTTGATAGAATGTTACACTAAGTTTGAAAGTGATGTAGCTCAATCATATTATGGTCACTCTTTCCTAAAGGCTCCCTTTGCAGCAAGATTATTTATTAGTCCTCTTTCATCGCACAATACTAGATCTAAAATAGCCCATTCCCTTGTTGGTTCCTCAACGTACTGCTTTAGAAAACCATCTTGCATACATTCCAAGAAACCGTCCTCCACAACATTAATACTAATTATGTTTACCCAGTCTATATGTAGATTGAAATCGCGCATTACTATATTACCCTTGTTACACACACCTCTAATTTCTTGATTTAAACGATGATTTACATTACCACTGCTGTTCAGTGGCCTATAAAACAACTCTCACCAATGTTTTCTGCCCCTTGCCGTTTCTTAGTTCCAACCAACCTGATTCTATACCTTGATCTTTAGAACCAAGGTCATCTCTCACTAAAGTACTAATGCCCTCTTTAATTAACAGAGCTACCCCACCAGCTTTTCACAGCTTCCTGCCCTTCCCAAATGTCACGTACCCTTGGATATTCAGGTACCAGCTTTGGTTTCCTTGGAGCCACATCACTGTAATGGCTATCAGATCACACATATGAATTGCTACTTGGGCTGACAATTCATCTGTTTCATTGCGAATGCTGGGGCTCTCAGATACAAAAGCCTTAATTCAGTTTTTTTTTTTTTTTTTTTAAACTGTTTTTGTAAACTCTGGCCCTATCTGCTGGCACACAAGTTTCTAATCACTGTCCCTTCCTCTCATACTCTGATTATCATTACTTTTATTGCTACCTTGATCTATTGCCTTGTCATTTCCCTTTACTCAATCCTCCCCTGTATGATCCCTTCCCCCCCTCTATTTAGTTTAAAGCCTGCTCGACTTCCCTAGTTAAACGACTCGCTAGAACACTGGTCCCAGCACAGTTCAGGTGATGTCCGTTCCAACGGTACAGCCCCCACTTTCCCTAGTTACTGGTGCCAGTGCCCCAGGAACCGGAACCCACTTATCCCACACCATTCATCTCCCTAATCTTATTGACCCTAAGCCAATTTGCACATGGCTCAGGTAATAATCCAGAGATTATAACCTTTGAGGTTCTGCTTTTTAATTGTTGTCTTCAAAACAATCTAGAAAAGAATGACGCATCAATGAAATAAAAACCAGAAAATGCTGGAAATGCTCAGCAGGTCAGGCAGCATCTGTAGAGGGAGAAAGAGTTAATGTTTCAGGTTAACGCCTTGTCATGAGAACTGGGAAAAATCAAAGATGTTCAGTTGTTAACAACTGAAAAAAGGGAGCGTGAGGGGTGAAAAGAGGGTGGGAAAAAGAAAAGGGAAGGTCTGTAATAGGGTGGTAGGCAGGAGAGGTCAAATGTAAAAAGGGTTGGTAGTGCAAGGCCAAAGGGAATGGTTATTGGGACAAGTAAAGAATCAAAAGATGTGTCCAAAGGAAGGGTGAAAGGCAGAATGATGAACAGCTGCTGTCCAAAAGTATAGGGCGAGAAACAAGAGGAGAAAAGCTATAAACAAAAATAAAAGTTAAAGATAAAGGAGGCAGAGGTTATGATCTAAAATTGGTGAACTAAATGCTGAGTTCATGTTGAGCTGATGCTCACTGAGCGCATCAATGAAATTTTTTTTTAATAAATCACTGGGTTTCGGGCTGATGAAACGGATAGTATATGGCAGGAGCCACGCACTTGTGGCCAAGCCAATGGCAGCAGAGCTGCGGTAGGACTACAACATGATTTGGAAGTTAAAGTTAGCACATTTTGGTCACAGCAGTTAGTGTTGGTGACCGGGCTTAACAGCAGGAGTCTGAGAGAGATCAACCAGAAGGAGCATAGGAAGCTAGGGAATACTGGACCAACCAAGGGCAAACAAAGTGGCTGGGTTGAATATTTCAGCATAACTTGTAAAACTGGCAGTTAAATGCATTTTTCACCATAGGAACATGCTTCACATGAAAGCTTTTGCTGAAACATGAGTCCCTAGCACTGAACGTTATATATAAAATTAAGTAATTATTTGCTCATTGAAAACAAAACATTAAACTCTTCTACTGGTCACATGTTTGATCAGATAAATGCGGCATCAAAATCTTGATGCAGAGTAAAAGTACAGAATATGTCACTTTCCAGGTTATTGTTTATTTAATATACTGCACAAGATTAGATGTGTATAAAAAAGGACACAACTACAATTTTGCTTTTAAAGAGTAAACATTCCCTCAAAGAGAGTAATAAATTGCATACATTTGACAAATTTACAGATTATCCAAAGAGAAATATTTAAGCACACAGAGCAACAACACAAATGGTAAGCATTAATACATGCAGGCAATTGAATTTTAATGAACATAGAGCATCCACCTCTGTCCTCACCACTCATTGGCTTTGATTAAATTTACCAACACAAGCTACCAGGGCAACAGCAGCTGTTGCCTCAACACCTCTTATAAATCAGATTCTGTAGTAAATTTTGAAATTTAGTATTTAAAAATTAATTCAAAAACCACCAACTCCAAGACTAAATTAACTACAATTTTAATTCAATTCTTAACGTAATGTTATTTAAAATTAAAGATAAAGTGATGGACAGGGACAAATTAGCAACAGGTCCTTCCAACATCGCTATAAAAGTAGTGATCAGAAGTTCCAAACCCAGGCTGCGTTAAGTTAGTTGAACTCAACCAGGATGATGGTACGGCCTTAGTAACCTCAAGTTAGAAAAGGGGGAGGGGGGAGGGGGAGAATCAACCAGATTTTTTGCTTACAACTGATGTTCTGTGTCTCCTTGGAAGTGTCAGTGTGTTGACATGGTGATGAGAGCACGGAGTTTGATGATTTCCATCTCTCCCAAGCTTGGTCCAGCAGCCTACGTGCACTCACCATCATGGCTCACATATGACTATTAGGTACTGGTGCACATAATATGGAAAAACTGAGAACATGATCTAAAAAGAGAGGCCTTCAGGATAGAAGAGAAAACTGGAAAACTGATAGAAGAGAAAAGAAAAAACAGTATTTAAATTGCTGACATACTCATTCCATTTTTCAAAGGAGAGATAACTTCCATATTTTCTCTGGGAACTCGCAGAGAATTAGTATCAATGAAATAAGTTGTGCCACTTGGCTTTCCTTTGTCTCCTTCTATTTCCATCGGTGTGCTCCCATCATCTCTCTCCAACAGCATCCCAATTGCTGTTGGAAAGTCTGCCTTTAAAAGATAGATTATAGATTAGCTCACAATACATTTCCAATATAAAATTAAAAATTACAGTATTTTATTCAATATTTGAAATAAAATATACTCAAGGTATCATTTCAAACTTTTGTTCACGATACTTTTAATGAGTTTTTTTCCTTACATTCGTTAATGGAACGTGAACATCGCTGGCAAGGCCAGCATTTGTTGACCATCACCAATTGCCCTCCAGCAGGTGGTGGTGAGCCGCCTTATTGAACAACTGCAGTCCATGTCGTGTAGATACACCCATAATGCTGTTGGGGAGGGAGTTCCAGGATTTTGAACCAATGACAATGAAGGAAAAGCAACACAGTTCCAAGTCAGGATGGTGTATGGCTTGGAGGGGAACTTGGTGGGGTGGTGTTCCCATGCATCTGCTACCCTTGTCCTTCTAGGTGGTAGAGGTCACAGGTTTAGAAGATGCTTTCAAAAGGAGACTTGACAAGTTGCTGCAGTGCATCTTGTAGATGGTACACATTGCTGCCACTGTGCGCCAGCAGGGGAATGGAGGGAGTGCCAATCAAGCAGGCTGCTTTGTCGAGCTTCTTCACTTGTCATTGAAGCTGCACTCATCCAGAGAGGGGAGGGTATTCCATCACACTCCTGACTTGTGTCTTCTAGATAGCAGACAGGCTTTGATGAGTCAGGTGAGTTACTCACTGTAGAATTCCCAGCCTCTGATTTGCTCTTGCAGCCACAGTATTTATATGGCTGGTCCAGTTAGGTTTTGAGTCAATGGTAACCCCCAGGGTGGGAAATTTAACAATGGTAATGCCATGGAACATCATGGGGAGATTGTTAAATTTTCTCATTGGAGATGGTCATTGCCTAGCACTTGCATGGTGCAAATGTTACTTGCCACTTATCAGCCCAAGCCTGAATGTTGTCCAGATCGTGCTGCATGTGGGCACAGACTGCTTCAGATTCTGAGGAAATGCAGATGGTACTGAACACTGTGCAAACAGCCCACTTCTGACCTTATGATGGAAGGAAGCAGCTAAAGATTGTTGGGTCTAGGACACTGCCCTGAGCAACTCCTGCAGTGATGTCCTGGGACTGAAAATATTGGCTTCCAACAACCACAACCATCTTCCTTTGTGCTATGTACAACTCCAACTAGTGGAGAGCTTCCCCCCACACTTGATGCCACACTTGGTCAAATGCTGCCTTGATCTCAAGCGCTGTCACTCTCATCTCACTGTTCATAAATGTTCATTTTCAAACTATTGCAACAAAATGAGAACTTGTTAGAAGTAATAATGCCTTATCATTTAATATCAGAGTAGTAATAAATGCAAGAACATGAATTCTTCTGAATTATGTAAGCATCCAGAACTATTGGCATCACCTTAATAAAGATGCACACAAATCAGCTGGCATCACTACTTGCAAAGAAGAAAATTGAGAAAACATGCAAATCAGTATTGTAGATAGCCTACAAAGCTAGCTAGCTTTCTGATGGCTCAGCAAGTTTAGTGAATAGCAGAATAACAGACCCAGAAAATAATTGATTCAATCCCCAAATCTCAGCCATCAGATTTGAGCTTGATGCCTCTGTTAATTAATGGGAAAAATCAGCCATCATTCCTGCTCCCATGCACTAGCCAGTGATCCCTGTTGATTAATTTCCTGGGGATAACGTTGCCAAAGAGAAGAGGGAGCAGTTATGCTGTCCCACAATGGCAGTAGTGCCATTATAGATTGTCGAAGGCAGGGGAATTGAAAATGTCAAGAGAGCTTTTCCCACAACAGATGAAGAGGAAAATAGTGGGATCGGAGGTGGTTAGGGAAACATGGGTGGCAAGGAAGCCAAGGCAGTGGCCAGAGATTGCCTAGTCAGTGACTGAGAACTTGAATGCAGAGAGGCCAGAAGAGATGCCGAAAGATATGAATGAGGAGTTAAAAGGAAGGGTGAGGTCAAAAAGGACAGAAAGGCAGTAAAGTCAGAGAAGAAATGGAGTGGGGTCCATGGGAATTGAGTTGTAGGTGAAAATCGAGAATGATCTGTTGCTCCGTGTAGAGGATGCAAAGGTGAGTATGAGAGGCTTGGAGTAGGCTGTCAAACAAAGGTGATTTATCAGGCCGAGAGACGGTGCTGCCCCTTATCAGACAAGGATCTGAACACATGAGAATCAACTGAGATAACAAAGCTCAGGTCATGCATCAAAAATAGTATAAATTTGTAAATGTAACCCTAAAACCACAGACTAATCTGCAAGAGATGCAACAGATCTATGACACAGTGTAAACATACAATAATGAAGGGCATGATCCAAATAAATTGTTAACCGTAAGCTTTCCCAATGCCTTTCAATTAAAATAGACAGGATGCATGATCACAAACTCATGTATACATAATCGCACATATAGTCATAGCAGCTATTCTTCCCTTAACCTACTTATTTAACATGGTTCAAACATAGACAAAAGAGCTGAACCAAGCGGTGAGGTGATTGCCCTTGACATCAAGGCAGCATTTGACAGAGTATGGCATCAAGGAGCCCTAGCAAAACTGAAGTCAATGGGAATCAGGGGGAAACTCTCTGCTGGTTGGAGTCGTACCTAGCGCAAAGGAAGATGGTTGTGGTTGTTGGAGGTCAATCATCTCAGCTCCAGGACATCACTGCAGGAGTTCCTCAGGGTAGTGTCCTGGGCCCAACCATCTTCAGCTGCTTCATCGATGACCTTCCTTCAATCATAAGGTCAGAAGTGTGGATGTTCGCTGATGATTGCACAACTTTCAGCACCATTCGCAACTCCTCAGACACCTAAGCAGTCCATGTAAAAATGCAGCAAGACTTGGACAATATCCAGGCTTGGGCTGATAACTAGCAAGTAACATTCATGCCACCCAAGTGTCAGGCAGTGACCATCTCCAACAAGAGAGAATCTAAGCATCTACCCTTGACATTCAATGGCATTACGATTGCTGAATCCCCCCACTATCAACACTGTAGCGAGTAACTCACCTCCTGACTCCCCAAAGCCTGTCCACCATCTACAAGGCTCAAGTCAAGAGTGTGATGGAATACTCTCCACTTTCCTGGATGGGTGTCATTCCAAAAGCCTGTCCACCATCTACAACACTCAAGAAACTAGACACCATCCAGGACAAAGCAGCCCACTTGATTGTTTGTGGATGGGGTGCCATTCATTCTGTCCATCATCAACACACAGTGGCAGCAGTGTGTACCATCTACAAAATGTACTGCAGCAACGCACCAAGACTCCTTAGACAGCACCTTCCAAACCCTAGACCTCGACCACCTAGAAGGATAAGGGCAGCAGATGCATGGCAACATCACCACCTGCAAGTTCCCCTCCAAGCCACACACCATCCTGACTTGGAACTATATTGTCATTCCTTCACTGTCGCTAGTCAAAATCCTGGAACTCCCTAACAGCACTGTGGGTGTACCTACCCCATATGGACTGGAACAGTTCAAGAAGACAGCTCATCACCACCTTCTCAAGGCAATTAGGGATGGGCAATAAGTGCCGGCTTAGCCAGCGACACCCACGTCCCAAGAACGAATAAAAAAAAAATCCATGAAGGTCTCAATTGTTCACATGGAGGTGGTACAAAAATCAAATTACCTTTGGACAATCTTCCCCAGCATAGCCAGCTCTCACGGTGTATGACCCAATGTCAAACACAAGGGCACCGACCTCATCTGCAAAATGTTAAAGTGGCATATCAAACAAAATACTTTCTTGGGAACAATGAAACCAACACTATTCAAAGAGAAACACACAGAAGAAACACATTTATGTTACTGCAGTAAAAGAATATTTATATACTTATGTAGTAATTGTGATTACAGCATTTTTAAATTTTCCATAAACCATGAAGTTTCACCTACATGTAATGCATATTTTTACATTTACTAATCACTATGAAATACTAAAAAAGTATAACTCAATGGCTTACATTAGAAGCGAGAATATGGTTGCTACAATGTGCCAAATGCTGGAACAATAATGTTCAGTACCATGGAATAGGAGAAACAGGTTCCTGCTCCTTATTACTATAAAACCTACACCAACAAACCAACGTTACTGGTTCTTAAATAAGAACATAAAAGTGCCGGAGATACACAGATACTGCCAGAACTGCTGAGTAGAGAGAAACAGAGCGAACGTTTCAGGTCTGTGACCCTTCATCAGAGTTCCAGCATCCGCAGTATTTTGCTCTTTTACTGGTTCTTAAATTTGTCAAGACATTTCCAACTGCAAACACCTTTCACTCCTTCGTATATATGCAGTCTCCAACACTCAACCCTAAGCCTTCCGTTTTATTTTCTGGGTCGGTTTGCACAATGCAGAGCAACAGTGTACTTTCTCCAGTGAGAAGTTTATTAGTTAAAACAATGTGGCTGTGAGTGACAGAAAAATAAAGTGTTGGCTCGGTGACTCTAGTGGAGGCAGTATACGAAACGAGGTGCCCGGAATTCCCTGTTCGAGCTGAGTGCTCTTTAATCTCATGCTGTCTGCCTGTGTTGCCCTTCCCGCTCTAACATGCGCCGCTGCCCCCAGGCCGGGCCTACAGCCCCAGCCGCCTAACATGCAGTACCCGCCACTCGCTCGCTCACCTCCTCCGTACACGCCGCCACTCATCCCCACTCCGCTCCGTAACACCAGGGAAAGATCACTCCCGATCAATAAAGGCCGCCGATCTTCCACTGCAACAAGCGCCGGCTGCAGACCGAAAAACCGCTCCTGGCCAACAAAGAGCAGCTAATGGCCGACCCCAGCCAATCCAAAGCGGCAGTGGGCGGGGACAGGCTTGAGTGACCATCCTTGCAACCAATAGAAATAGAGGTCATGTTCATCGCCCGCCTGCCTGCCATATCACTCAAACTTCAGCAGCCAATTACCTGGAAGCCGTTCGAGAGCGCTGGGAAGAAAATTTAGTGGTTCTCAGGTACAACACTTTAGAATATGGTAAGGAAGGGGGCAGTAAGATAAAGGAAAGTAGCTGCTCCGGATCGCAAGGCACCATTCGACCAACAAAGTGGTCCTCAGCAAAGTGTCCTCAAACTAACCATCTTTTGTCATGGAAATAGGTGCAGGCCATTCAGCCCCTTCAGCCTGCTGCATCATTCAATCAGAGCATGGCTCATCGGTAATTCAACTCCAGCTGTCAGCTTTAGCTCCATATTCCTTGTTGCCCTTACCTAACACAAATCTATCAATCTCAGTCTTGAAAGCTCCAGTTGTCCCAACATCCATATTCTTCTGGTGAGAGAAATGCAGATATCTACTGTCCTTTGCCTGAAAAGATGCTTCCAGATATCACTTCTAAAAGGCCAAGCTTAAATTTTAAGATTATGTCCCCTCATTCTTCATTTTCCCAACCAGAGGATTTTTTTTTCATTCTACCCGAACAAATCCTTTTAACATTTTAATCATCTCAAACAGATCACCCCTCAATCTTCACAGCCACATCTCCTTCCTCAGTGACTGTCTGCCTTTGCTCCGTGACCTTTTGGTCAGCTATGTGGCCTGGTCCAATCTGCACCTTCTCCTTTGTTATCTCTTGCCCCACCCCCACCTCACTTGCTTATAATCTGTGACTTTTCTAATACTTGTCAGTTCCGAAGAAGGGTCACTGACCCGAAACGTTAACTCTGCTTCTCTTTCCACAGATGCTGCCAGACCTGCTGAGTGATTCCAGCATTTCTTGTTTTTATTTCAGATTTCCAGCATCCGCAGTATTTTGCTTTTATTTTAGTGTTTAATTCACTGCCACTTCTCTTCCAGGAATGCCTATCTTGAAGAAGTTCTGCTCTTCTCTCCGACGGGATTTTCGTTTGTCTCTTTTACCTTGTTCACCTTCATTGCTTTTTATTTCCCTCCTGGTGTTTGATAAGGTATCTACCAAAACTCGTTTTCACAGCCACATCTCCTTCCTCAGTGACTGTCTGCCTTTGCTCCGTGACCTTTTGGTTAGCTATGTGGCCTGGTCCAATCTGCACCTTCTCCTTTGTTATCTCTTGCCCCACCCCCACCTCTCTTGCTTATAATCTGTGACTTTTCTAATATTTGTCAGTTCCGAAGAAGGGTCACTGACCCGAAACGTTAACTCTGCTTCTCTTTCCACAGATGCTGCCAGACCTGCTGAGTGATTCCAGCATTTCTTGTTTTCATTTCAGATTTCCAGCATCCGCAGTATTTTGCTTTTATTTACCCCTCAATCTTTTGTACTCAAGGGATTACAAGCTAAGTGCACACACCATGTCCTCACATTTTAACCCACTAAGTCGAAATAACCCCACTTGGAGGAAGCACTGATGGTGGCAAGGGCGCAGAATGTACTCTGGATGGGGGACTTCAATGTCCATCACCAAGAGTGGCTCAGTAACATCACTACTGACCGAGCTGGCCGAGTCCTAAAAGACATAGCTGCTAGATTGGGTATGCAGCAGGTGGTGAGGGAACCAACAAGAGGGGAAAATATACTTGACCTCATCTTCACCAATCTGCCTGCCGCAGATGCATCTGTCCATGACAGTATTGGTAGGAGTGACCACTGCACAGTCCTCGTGGAGACGAAGTCCCGCCTTCACATTGAGGATACTCTCCATTGTGTTGAGTGGCACTACAAACATGCTAAATGCGATAGATTTCAAACAGATTTAGCAATGCAAAACTGGGTGTCCATGAGGCGCTGTGGGCCATCAGCAGCAGCAGAATTGTACTCAAGTGCAATCTGTAACTTCATGGCCCGGCATATTCCCCACTCTACCACTACCATCAAGCCAGGAGACCAACCCTGGTTCAATGAAGAGTGCAGGAGGGTATGCCAGGAGCAGCACCAGGCATACCTCAAAATGAGGTGTTAACCTGGTGAAGCTACAACACAGGACTACTTGCGTGCCAAACTGTGTAAGCAGCATGTGATAGACAGAGCTAAATGATCCCATAACCAACAGATCAGATCTAAGCTCTGCAGTCCTGCCACATCCAGCTGTGTATGGTGGTGGATAGTTAAACAATTTACTGGAGGAGGTGGCTCCACAAATATTCCCATCCTCAATGATGAGGGAGCCCAGCACATCAGTGCAAAAGATAAGGCTGAAGCATTTGCAACAATCTTCAGCCAGAAATGCCAAGTGGATGGTCCATCTCGGCCTCCTCCTGAAGTCCCCAGCATCACAGATGCCAGATTTCAGCCAATTCGATTCACTCTGCATGATATCAAGAAACGAATGAAGGCACTGGATACTACAAAGGCTAAGGGCTCTGACAATATTCCGGCAATAGTACTGAAGACCTGTGCTCCAGAACATGCCGTGCCCCTAGCCAAGCTGTTCCAGTACAGCTACAACACTGGCATTACCCAGCAATGTGGAAAATTGCCCAGGTGTGTCCTGTACACAAAAAGCAGGAGAAATCCAACCTGGCCAATTACCGCCCCATCAGTCTACTCTCAATCATCAGTAAAGTGATGGAAGGTGTTATCAACAGTGCTATCAAGTGGCACTTGCTTAGCAATAACCTGCTCAGTGATGCTCAGTTTGGGTTCCACCAGGGCCACTCAGCTCCTGACCTCATTACAGCCTTGGTTCAGACATGGACTAAAGAGCTGAACTCAAGAGGTGAGGTGAGAGTGACTGCCCTTGACACCAAGGCAGCATTTAACCGAGTATGGCATCAAGGAGCCCTAGAAAAACTGAAGTCAATGGGAATCAGGGGGAAAACTCTCCACTGGTTGGAGTCATACCTGGCGCAAAGTAAGATGTTGTGGTTGTTGGAGGTCAATCATCTCAGCTCCAGGACATCACTGCAGGAGTTCCTCAGGGTAGTGTCCTGGGCCCAACCATCTTCAGCTGCTTCATCAATGACCTTCCCTCCATCATAAGGTCAGAAGAGGGGATGTTCGCTGATGATTACACAATGTCCAGCACCATTCGCGACTCCTCAGATACTGAAGCAGTCCGTGTAGAAATGCAGCAAGACCTGGACGATATCCAGACTTGGGCTGATAAGTGGCAAGTAACATTCATGCCGCACAAGTGCCAGGCAATGACCATCTGAAACAAGAGAGAATCTAACCATCTCCCCTTGTTATTCAATGGCATTACGATAGCCACTATTAACATCTTGGGGTTACCATTGACCAGAAACTGAACTGGAGTATCCATATAAATACCGTGGCTACAAGAGCACAACAGAGGCTAGAAATCCTGAGGCGAGTAACTCACCTCCTGACTCCCCAACGCCTGTCCACCATCTACAAGGCACAAGTCAGGAGTGTGATGGAATACTCTCCACTTGCCTGGATGGGTGCAGCTCCAACAACACTCAAGAAGTTCGACACCACCCAGGACAAAGCAGCCCACTTGATTGGCGCCCCATCCACAAACATTCACACCCACCGATGCACAGTGGCAGCAGTGTGTACCATCTACAAGATGCACTGCAGAAACGCAACAAGGCTCCTTAGACAGCACCTTCCAAACCCGCGACCTCTACCAACTAGAAGGACAAGGGCAGCAAATGCATGGGAACACCACAACCTGCAAATTCCTCTCCAAGTCACACACCATCATGACTTGGAACTATATCACCGTTCCTTCACTGTCGCTGGGTCAAAATCCTGGATCTCTCTTCCTACCAGCACTGTGGGTGTAACTACCTCACATGGACTGCAGCGGTTCAAGAAGGCAGCTCACCACCACCTTCACAAAGGCAGTTAGGGATCGGCAATAAATGCTGGCTTAGCCAGCGATGCCCATATCCCATGAATGAATTAAAAAAAAATTCTGGTGAATCTGTGATACACCCCCTCCAAGACCAATATATCCTTCCTGAGCTGCAGTGCCCAAATGTAAATGTGGTACTCCAGATGGTTCTAACACTCTATACAGCTGAAGTAACACCTCCTCCCCTTTGTACTTCAGTCCCCTTGAGAAAAAGGCTCACGCTCCATTAGGCTCTTTGATTACCTTTTGTACCTGTCAAGTAACTTTAAATAATACTTGAACTTTCAAATCTCTTCGGATCCTGCAGAGTACTTAGTTTCTCACCAATTTGAAAATACTCTGATTTGGCTTCCTTAGCTCCAAGGTGGATGACCTCATGTTGAAAATTAGAAATATGGGTAGGATATATACAATCAGCTTGAAATAGGTAAAGGAATAGGATAGTACTGTAAGTTTCATTTTACTGCAAACTACTTAGGGTTTCATTTTCCCAGAAACAAAGCTAGTGGAATGATTATTTCTAGGTAATAGTAGTCAGCCTAAACAGAGGCTATAGCTGGATAATTTAACCTTGCTTAATTAGGATGCCTGCTGGAATGTAAAAGTTGATTGGTATGTAGGAATAGAATAGGAGTTACTTTAGTGAATCACCATGTTTCAGCAGTCTGATAAGAAGTAAGGTCACCCCATCAATCAAGATCAATGGCAAGATCCTGGAAAATGCGGACAATTTTCCATATCTTGGGAGCCTCCACTCACCAAAGGCAGACATAGACGATAAGGTTCATCATCACCTCCAATGTGCCATCTCAAGCGCACAAGCCCAGTTTCTGTTTGTCATTGGCTATATGCTCCTCCCAGTGTCATGGTCCTGTAGTTTTTTTTTCTGGGAATATGCGGTTTGCCTTTAAGGCTTGCAAAGGATCGGTATTGCTTTAAGAACCAGCAAGCCTCAGGAGTTATAAGAAGGTGCATTTTTGTTGTCTTAGAAACAGCCATTTGGAGACTGTGATTCAAAGGGTGCATTCCCGTTACCTTAGATACAGCCACTTCTTCTTTGGCCTCCTTGTCTCGAGAGACAATGGGTAAGCGCCTGGAGGTGGTCAGTGGTGTGTGGAGCAGCGCCTGGAGTGGCTATAAAGGCCAATTCTAGAGTGACAGACTCTTCCACAGGTGCTGCAGAAAAATTTGTTTGTCGGGGCTGTTACACAGTTGGCTCTCTCCTTGCGCCTCTGTCTTTTTTCCTGCCAACTGCTAAGTCTCTTCGACTCGCCACACTTTAGCCCCACCTTTATGGCTGCCCGCCAGCTCTGGCGAACACTGGCAACTGACTCCCACGACTTGTGATCAATGTCACAAGACTTCATGTCGCGTTTGCAGACGTCTTTAAAGCGGAGACATGGACGGCCGGTGGGTCTGATACCAGTGGCGAGCTCGCTGTACAATGTGTCTTTGGGGATCCTGCCATCTTCCATGCGGCTCACATGGCCAAGCCATCTCAAGCGCCGCTGACTCAGTAGTGTGTATAAGCTGGGGATGTTAAGCGATACATTTGTTACAATTCAATTTTGAACTGGCTTTTTAGTTGAAGACAGTTTGTTCTAACAGAACACAGAAACAGAGGTCACACAGACAGAGCTGTGATGACAGCACCTGGAAAAAGAGCTCTCAACCATTTAAACTGAAGGAAGAGGATTTTAGCCTGTTTATTATTATTTCTTAAAATTCTAAAAAGTTAAGCCAAAACAGAGATCTCTGGTACTTTGAACTGAAGGATGGGAAGTTAGACTGTAACAATCTTTTATCCCTCAAAAACTCTAAAGTCAGATTGATTCTATTGAAAGTGTTTGCAAGTTGTTAATTGTTGAAATTCGCAGGAGAATGAAAGCATCACCTACTGTTGCAGTTAGACTACGGACTGTTCTACTATGGAAGAACCTTTTTTTCCACATCAGACGGCTGTGAGGACTTCAAGCAACATTCTGTGAGGACTTCAAGCAACATTGGACTGTAAATTTGCAAGGACTCTATTTTTTTCTAAGTTTAATTTTGTTTATATCTTCATAGTGTTTAAGAATGTAGTTCTTCTAATTAAAGAGTTAATTTTTTGATTTAAAGACACCTGTTTTGGTTAGCCTCATTCGGGGGTTAATAGATGGTACAATTTGGCTGGGTCTTTCTTTAATTTGGAAAGTTTTAAATGATATGTTAAGCGATCTGTGGAGTGACAGGATTGACAGTGCGTTTCTCCTACCACAATCAGAATCTTATATTTTGATTGGGGGCTTTGACTGGAGCGGTCGGTCGTAACGTATTTATTGGGGGCACGTCCACGACTTGAATAACATATTAATTGGGGGCTCGCTCAAGATTTGAATCACATATTAATTGTGTTTCTGGATTTGAATCATATCTTAATTGGGGGCTCACTCACAGTTGAATAATATTTAATTCGGTGGCTCGCGTCTGGGATCAGAATCAGACAAATTTGGAGGGCTTGCATTTGGAATCATATTAATTACTCGTTTCTGAGATAACATATTCAAATTGGGGTCTTGTGTTTGGCATCATATTAATTGCTCTCGAGTTTGGGATCATATCAATTGGAAACTTGATTGTTGGGATCTAAATCTGACACCAAATACAAAGAAATTAAAAGAAGCAGGTCTCTTGTATAATAAAGTACAGTCTATACCATTGTTATTACATTAGTGGTTGTAGCAGAGTTTTTGGGAAAGCAGAATGTTTCCCTGAGTGACTTGATAACTTTAACTAAGAACAAATTAAAAGAATTGGCAGCGAAATTGGGGTTGGAATTGAAATTAAGTGCCAAAAAAGCAGAGGTGATTGACATAATAGCCGAACATTTGGAATTAGTGGAAGGAGAAGATGGTGATGATGATGATACAGATGAAGGGCAATACGAGGAACAAGAAAGCAAATACGAAAGACCTGAAGGTAGTAGGTCCAAGAGTGATGCAGTGGAATTGTCTAGGATTCAGTTAGAAATGAAAATACTGGAGCTTCAGCAGGAAAAAGAAAAAACAATAACAATAAGAAAACTTGAACTTCAAAGAGAAAATGAAAGAGAAGAGATGGAATTTAGGCTAAAAGAGATGGAACTAAGACAAAGGGTCAGTCTTAAATCCAGGGAAAATCCGGGTCAGGAAGAATGTGAGTTTAGATCAGGACCCAGCGAAAAGTTGTTTAAATTTATACAGGCTCTTCCTAAGTTCGAGGAAAGGACGTAGAGGCATTTTTCATATCTTTTGAAAAAATAGCCAAACAGATGAAATGGCCGAAAGAAAGCTGGACAGTGCTCACGCAGAGCAGGCTGGTAGGCAGAGCTCATGAAACTTATGCCATGCTTTCTGAAGAGGCTTCTGCAGATTGTGAGATGGCAAAAAAGGCTATTCTCTCTGCGTATGAGTTAGTTCCTGAAGCTTACCGTCAGAAGTTTAGGAACTTACAGAGCATGACTGGGCAGACATATTTAGAATTTGAGAGGGTGAAGCAAATGAATTTTGACCGTTGGATACGGGCATTAAAGATAGAAACCACATATGAGAACCTTCGACAATTGATTCTCTTAGAAGAGTTTAAAAACTCCGTTCCTTCAGTAGTGAGAACTCATATAGATAACCTGAAAGTTTTGAAAACTAGGCAAGCAGCAGAGATTGCTGATGATATTGAGCTTGTGAATAAGCCAACCTATTTTGTCCATCACCCCCATAAACGAGGATAGGATAGAAAGTGGGAGAGTGAAAGAAAGGCAAGTAGCCGGGGACAAGAAGGAACAACTGGGAATGCCCCAGGATCACCTCCTAAGGTCAGAAAGGAAGGTGTTGAGGGTAGAAGTGAGGTTTGCAAGCTAAAGTGCTTTCATTGCAACAAAATGGGTCATCTTTGTTCAAAGTGCTGGAAATTGTGAGGTAAACCCATAGGACTTGTTGGGGTATGCAAAGTTAGTGCAGAGGAAAAGACTCTGACTGAGAGTATAGCAGACCAGGCTATAGCTTTAACGACAGCTGTGAATGTGAAACCAGATACTAAAACTAAGAGGAGTGTAGAGATTAAGAATAAAATACCTGAGAGCTATAATTACTTTTTGTCAAAGGGGAGAGTAACTCCATATCCTGTAAGTGAGGCAGGAAAACCTATCATTATGCTCAGGGACACAGGAGCAACCCAAACACTCTTGCTGAGGAAAGATATGAGGTTTCCACCAGAGAGCACCTGGAACGCTAAAGTTTTAGTAAATGGAATTGGCGAGGTGTGTATACCCGTACCTTTGTATAAAGTACGCGTAGAGAGTGACTTAATATCTTGGGTAGTAACTGTAGGTGTTGTCCACAGTTTACCAGTAAAGGCAATTGATCTACTCCTAGGAAATGATTTGGCTGGATCAAAAGTATCAGTTTCTCCGATAGTTACAAAGGAACCATGTGAATTTAAGGAAATGGAGCAATTACAGGAACACATTCCGGGAATATTTCCTGCTTGTGTAGTTACCCAAGCAATGGGATCCATTGTCAGAGGTAAAAGGGGCATCACAAATAGATAATCAAGTATCTGAAACCTTATTTGGGGATCTAGATAATCCAAATGAGATGTTTAACAGGTCGTAGCAGCACAGCAAGCTGATCCAGAGATCTACCAAATAGCACAGACGGCTCTGTCAGAAGATGAGGTGAAAGGTGTTCCGGAAGGCTATTATATGGCAAACGGGGTTTTGAGGAGGAAATGGAGACCGTCTCATAGGCCTGCCGACAAAGACTGGACAGTTGTTGAACAGATAGTGGTACCACCTAAATATCGCCAGCGATTATTAAGGTTAGCACACGACATTCCTTTTTCAGGACATTGGGGAATTCGGAAGACCAAATCACACATAAGCAAACATTATTACTGGCCAGGTCTTATGAAGGATGTGAGACAATGTTGTAGGGCATGCCACACCTGTCAAACAGTGGGGAAACCACAACCTACCTTAAAACCAGGCAATGAGGTATTAGTGTTATTACCATCACAGGCAGAACCAGTGAAAGCACGGTTCAGTGGCCCATATAGAGTGATCAAAAGAGTGGGTAAGGTAGATTACTTGATTGACACCCCTGATAGCTGGAAGAAGAACTGGTCATGTCACATTAATATACTGAAACCATACTACCGCAGGGAGGAGGATAAGCCAGTAAAAGTATGTCAGGTAATCGGGACTGTGGAGAAGGAAAAGGATAGTGAGGATAAAGCAGAAGTAGGCCTAGGAAATTCTCAGATTGAATCTCCAACTATCCAATCAGCAAATGCAGAATGGTTAGGAAAATTAAACAATAGGCTTTTACACTTAGAGGAAAAACAGCGTGAAGTCCTAACCAGGATTTTCACAATGTTTCAAAAAATTTGTAGGGATAAGCCAGGATGTAGAACATTAGCCACACATGATGTGGGTATAGGGTAAACCATTCATTTAAAATGACATCCTTGTTGCTTAGGTCCAGACAGACAGGCCCAAGTGGAAGCAGAGGTACAATGCATGCTGAAGGGCAGCTTAGATGAACCTAGTCAGGACAGCTGGAATTCGCAGATGGTCTTAATGACTAAACCTGGTGGGATGGCTCAAACCTGCATAGACTCTAGAAAAGTTACTGTGGTAAAGAAGGCAGACTCCTACTCAAATTCTCATTTAAAGGACTGTAAGAACAGAGTGGGCAACACAATGTGTCTTAAAGGGACAGATGTGTTGGAAGGATACTGTCAAATTCTTTTGACACCCCAGGGTAAGAAGAAATCAGCTTCTGTTACACCGGACAGGGTTTTCCAGTGTCAAGTGATGCCACATAGGTAAGGGGTACTCGAGAAACTTCTCAGAGAATAGTGAACCCAGTAGTGGTCAGTGCTGCTAGCTGTGCAGTTCACTGGCTGAGGTGATGGACAATAGGGACACTTGGAAGGAAAACACAAAACAATTGGAAGACTATACTTAGAAATTTAAAATGGGTTAATTGGAACAACCTTTTGAAAATCTAAAGCCGAAATGTTCTGGTGGAACTTGTTGCTGTAGTCTGAACATTTTTTTTTAGAAATGTGTATATCTGTAAATGTGAGAAAAAAATGTGTCAGCATTTTTTCAATTTGTTCTTTTTTTACCCATTGTAATGAAATGCATTTCAGGAATGGCATTTCATTCCGCTAGGGGCGGAGGTGTCATGATCCTGTAGTTTTTTTCTGGGAATATGCGGTTTGCCTTTAAGGCTCGCAAAGGATCAGTATTGCTTTAAGAACCAGCAAGCCTCAGGAGTTACAGGAAGGTGCATTTTCGTTGCCTTAGAAACAGCCATTTGGAGACTGCGATTCAAAGGGTGCATTCTCGTTATCATAGATACAGCCACTGGGAGTGAGTATTAAGCGATACATTTGTTACAATTCAATTTTGAACTGGCTTTTTAGTTGAAGACATTTTGTTCTAACAGAACACAGACACAGAGGACACAGACAGACAGCTGTGATGTTTAGCACCTGTGGGTGGCACAGTGGCGCAGTGGTTAGCACCGCAGCCTCACAGCTCCAGCGACCCGGGTTCAATTCTGGGTACTGCCTGTGTGGAGTTTGCAAGTTCTCCCTGTGTCTGCGTGGGTTTTCTCCGGGTGCTCCGGTTTCCTCCCACATGCCAAAGACTTGCAGGTTTATAGGTTAATTGGCCATTATAAATTGCCCCTAGTATCGGTAGGTGGTAGGGAAATATATAGGGACAGGTGGGGATGTGATAGGAATATGGGATTAGTGTAGGATTAGTATAAATGGGTGGTTGATGGTCGGCACAGACTCGGTGGGCCGAAGGGCCTGTTTCAGTGCTGTATCTCTAAAACTAAAAACTAAAAAACTAAACTAAAAAAAGAGCTCTCAACCCATTTAAACTGAAGGAATGAAGAGTTAATCTTTTGGTTTAAAGACACCTGGTTTGGTTAGCCTCATTCGGGGGTTAATAGGTGATACAATTGACTGGGTCTTTCTTTAATTTGGAAAGTTTTAAATGCTGTGTTAGGCAATCTGTGGAGCTATGGGATTGAATTAACAGTGCGTTTTTCCCACCACAATCAGAATCGTATATTTTGATTGGGGGCTTTGACTGGAGCGGTCAGTTGTAACACCAATTCTTGGTGCACACCCCGGCCCCTCCCAAACCCCATTTTGGAGAGCACGTCCATCATGTAAGTGTACGATATTCTGTCAAGGGCCTTCTCCTGGTCGAAGCTGGTAAGGCAGATGTCCACCCTCCTATCCTGTACATAGGTGATCGTATTCCTGAGTAGCACGAGGCTGTCCAGGATCTTCCTGCTGGGTACAACACAGGTCTGATCATGGTGGATGACAAACTACATATTCCCAGTGCTACAGGTAGTCTGACACGACGATGAAGGGGACAAGGCATCAGTTGGCCCACTTCCCAAAGCATAGGGCCTTGCTCGTGCCGCGATTTACTTTGGTTCCTGAGGGCAGTTCGAACTGTTTGCAGATGCTTATCAGTCTGTGGACCCACAGCAGATCTGAGCAGCAGATGGCGACATCATTCTTGTACAGAGAGGCTTTAACCTATGCGCCTCTGCTGCCTAGAATCGTCACCCAGCTTATGACCGCATCCTTCCTGATGGACGTGGCAAAACATTTGATACAACACAAACAAGACAGAAGAGAGAGGACAGCCTTGCCTGATTCTGGATTTGATTGGAAAGCTTTCTGATTCCCACCCATTGATTAAAATTATACTACTGATGTTTGTATAGAGCAGTTGGATCCAATTGTGGACTCCCTACCCAAACCCCATTTTGGAGAGCACGTCCATCATGTACGTGTGCGATATTCTGTCAAAGGCCTTCTCCTGATCTAAGCTGGTAAGGCAGGTGATCATCCTCCTACCCTGAACATAGGCGATCGTATTCCTGAGTAGCATGAGGCTGTCAGGGATCTTCCTGCTGGGTACAATGCATGTCTGATTACAGTGGATGACAAACTCCAGAGCAGACTTGACCCAATTGGTGATGACCTTAGACAGAATTTTGTAATCCACCTTAAGGAGTGAAATGGGCTGCCACTTTCTGATATCCTCCCTCTTCACCTTCTGCTTGTAGATGAGGGTGATGATGCTTTCCCTTATGAGTTCTGATATGCTGCGGGCCAGTCTCACAGTCGAATACAATTCAGCTGGTAACCTATCGCTTCCGGGAGTTTTATTTGTTTCAAAGATCCTGATGGCCTTTGTCAGCTCATTTATCTGGGCTCTCCTGCTTGCTGTCATCCAAGACCTCCGAGATAGATGACAGAAAGGACTGCGAGGCTGTGCTGTCCACAGAAAAAGCTATTAGTTAAACTCAAAGCTGTGGGGATTCAGGGTATACCTTGGAAATGGATAAGAAAATGCCTGTAGGGTATGAAGCAAAAAGTTCTCATTAGAGGAGTTATGTCATGATTGGGGGGAGATATTGCGTGAGTTCCCCAGAATTCAGCATTGTGACCACTACTGTTTCCAACTTACAGAAAAAACTAGATTCAGAAACTCAATGCAAAGTAATCAAGTCAAGAAAGCCAATAAAATGCTAAACTACTTAACTCATAGCATAGAATATAAGTGAGAGGAAGTAGTGATCAAATTTTATAATACTCTGGTCAGACTGAAACTTGAATATTACATCCAGTCCTTTTTGCCAAGAAAGATGGAACATTTAATCACTGGAGACAGTACAAAGATGACCCCTAGTGTCAAAGGTCAAAATTTCGAGGAAAAGTTAGAGAAAACTCAGCTTCTTTTTTATCCTCGAAAGGGAACAGAAACGGTAAATCCAAAATATTACTTTAAATTAAATTGTAAGAGCAGGACCATGGGACACAGAATCAAACTAGTAAAAGGTAAACTTAGGGCTGATACCAGAAAATTTTTCAAACAGTGATCAATATATGGAATATAATTCTAAATATAGTAAGGCATGCAAAAACCCTGAAATTATTTAAGAAACAATTGTATTTCAGGATCATTTTGGATGGATGAATGAAGATGGGCCTAATCAATTCCTTATCTGTAATTATATTATATTTGCATTAAAAAAATTGCAGTTTGTGACAGGCACATTCTTAGTAAAACAACTAATAGATTTGTTATATTATGGAGTTTAATAGCTTTCTTTAAGAAAAGGGAGATGTAATAGAATTTTTATTCACCAGATGGCATGCCAGCCAGTTTTGCACTACGCCCAGCTCTTCCCATCTAGTCTGAATGGGAGTAGTTTTACCTTCCATAAACGGGTGGGTTGGGGGTCAGGTGGGATATAAAAAAATCAAAAATCTCAAACCCCATGCCAACCTGCATCCAGCCCATGCACCTCTGAGATTAACAGAGGTGGCACGGGGGTAAGCAGCCAACCCACTCCCAGGAGGTGGGTTGTCCATTTAAATATTATGAGGCTGGTAGGCTCTCATTTAATCCGTTTTGCAGGTTTAACTGTGGCCACCTGGACTTCCCACCTTCTGGAATGACAGCAGCTAAAAGGAGGCAAGGACAGCTTTGTGGAGGAGGTGAGTGCCTTTAGAGCACTGCTGGTGGGCCAGGAGGAACAAGAGTGCTTCCTTCCAGCCCACCAAGCTACCTTCTTCCCTGCCATCAGCTATCAACCCCTCCATCCAAAGACTTCCCCCACTGTGGTTTGGGGATCTGACCAGCCGACCAGCGGGATCCAACTATCACCCTAGGATTGTGGATCGGACGTCCCATGATCGCAGCGCCACCCCCCGCCTCCCCCGCCCCCCCCCCCCCCAACCAAGATCCGGACATCCGCATGATCCCACTTTCACAGCAGCAGGTTCCTCACCTACTTCTGCAACTTCAACCTCCTCCAAAGTACCCCTGTCCAACAGGAAGTTAATTAGAAACAAAAACAAAAAGTGCTGGAAAAACTCAGCAGGTCTGGCAGCATCTGTGGAGAAAGAAGTAGAGTTAATGTTTCAGGTCTGTGACCTTTCATCAGAACTGGTAAAGGTTAGAAAAGAATTAGGTTTTAAGCAAGTGAAGGGGAGGGAGGCTGGGGGAGAGAACAAAGGGGAAGGTGTTTGATAGGGCAGAGGGTGATTAAACAACAAAGCTGTCCTTGGACAAAGGCAAAGCGTGTGTTAATGCTTGTGGTGAAAGAAAAGCAATAGTCCAGAGAGACTGTTAATAGTAGAATAATGAGCAGCTACATGACCACAAGCATTAACACACGCTTTGCCTTTGTCCCAGGACAGCCCTTGTTACACTTGTGGCAATGTATCGGATCTATTAAATAAACTTATTGTTGTGAATAGCAGCCTGAGCAAGATGGGCATTAAAACATATAATAGCTTTTTTCATGAAACAGTAAAGTATATCAATTAGCATGAACACTGTTTTACATGGCTCATCCACTGAAGTTACAGCAGAGTGGAAGATCCTTTTGGAACATACATTCCCTTAAATGCCTACTTACTAGGATTAAATTAAAAAAGGGCCTGATTTTTAGGTCCTGCCAGGGGCGGGAATGGAAACGGGCGAGTGATGAAAATAGCAGCGCAGTCCAGCATGCCAATTTCCCACTGCAGTTCGCGTCTCTGGCAAGTTTCATCAGGGTGGGGGGATGCCAGCCCGAAGGACCCGTCCAATGCCCTAATGACTGCAATTAAGCTGGTTAAAGAGCTCATTGAGGGCGAGTTGAGATTTTGGTGGGAGTCAGTGGGCTGCATGTTGGGTCACAGGCAGACCTGGTGCATGGAGGTGGCAACACAGCGGGGAGCCAGTCATAGCTACCCCAGGGAAATAGGTGGGTGCAGAAAGGGAGAACAGCACAGAGGGGGACTCAGCAATTGGCACACAGGTGTCATTGGGTGTGTGCAGGTCGCAGGGAGAGTGTTGATTGTGCAGTCGGGCAATGCAGGGGATCATCACCCTCATGGCAACGCAGGAGTATAAGAGGAGGGGAACAAGGCTTTCAGGCACAATTGGGTGGCCACTTGAGCACAAGGAAGGCAGCAGCTGGCAATGGGCGCACAACTCTCAGATTTCAGGTCCAGTGGCAATGCAATACAACATCCGCCACAGGAAGGGCAGAGCCCTGGGCATGAGGAAGGCAATAGGGAGGGGTGAGAGGCAGGAAGGACATGGAGCCCATACCCTCAGCATAGGCTGTATCACCGAAGACAGAGCTACCTGCACATATTGGAGAACCATTGCTGCAGGAAACTGCAACTCTCCAGGCAGATAGTCACTGAGATTTGTGCCCTTGTTGCGGAGGACCTCACACCTTGCAGCACTGCTTACCATGCCCTGCCAGTGCTCCTTCCAAAGATCAACTATGGACCTTGGTGGTGTCTCACAAATGGCTGCACACCACTGCATCTCGCAGGTTACTGATGCCATATTTGCAAAAGCTGCACAGTACATTCAACTCTAGACACATAGAAACATAGAAAAATAGGAGCAGGAGTAGGCCATTCGGCCCTTCGAGCCTACTCTGCCATTCAATACAATCATGGATGATCATCCAAACTCAGTAACCTGTTCCCGCTTTCTCCCGTATCTCTTGATCCCATTAACCCTAAGAACCATATCTAACTATTTCTTGAATATATTTAATGATTTGGCCTCAACTGCTTTCTGTGGTAGAGAATTCCATAGGTTCACCACTCTCTGGGTGCAGAAATCTCTCCTCATCTCAGTCCTAAATGGCTTACCCCTTATCCTTAGACTGTGACCCCTGGTCCTGGACTCGCCCGCCATCGGGAACATCCTTCCTGCATCTAGTCTGTCCAGTCCTGTTGGAATTTTGTAGGTTTCTAAGAGATCCCCTCTCATTCTTCTAAACTCTAGCGAATACAAGCCTAATTGACCCAATTTCTTTTCATACATCAGACCCGCCATCCCAGGAATCAGTCTGGTGAACCTTCGCTGCGCTCCCACCATAGCAAGAACATCCTTCCTCAGATAAGGAGACCAAAACTGCAAACAATACTACAGATGTGGTCTCACCAAGACCTTGTATAATTGTGGCAAGATATCCTTGCTCCGATACTCAAATCCTCTCGCTATGAAGGCCAACATACCATTTGCCTTTTAACGCCTGCTGCACCTGCATGCTTTCTTTCAGCGACTGGAGCACAAGGACACCCAGGTCTTGCTGCACTTCCCCCTTTCCCAATCTATCACCGTTCAGCTAATAATCTGCCTTTCTGTTTTTGCCAGCAAAGTGGATAACCTCACATTTATCCCATTATACTGCATCTGCCATATATTTGCCCACTCACTCAACCTGTCCAAATCACACTCGAGCTTCTCTGCATCCTTCTTGCTGCTCATGCTGTCACCCACTTTGTGTCATCTGCAAACTTGGATATATTACATTTAATTCCCTCATCTATATCATTAATATATATTGTGAATGGCTGGGGTCCTAGCACTGATCCCTGCGGTACCCCACTTGTCACTGCCTGCCACTCGGAAAAGACCTGTTTATTCCTACTTTGTTTCCTGCCTGCCAACCAGTTCTCTATCCATGTCAGTACCTTACCCCCAATCCCATGTGCTTTAATTTTGCACGCTAATCTCTTATGTGGGACCTTATCGAAAGCCTTCTGCAAGTCCAAATACACCACATCCACTGGTTCTCCCTTATCTATTTTACTACTTACATCCTCAAAAAATTCCAGTAGATTTGTCAAGTATGATTTCTCTTTCGTAAATCCATGTTGACTTTGTCCGATCCTGTCATTGTTTTCCAAGTGCTTTGCTATTACATCTTTTCTAATGGACTGCAGCATTTTCCCCACTACTGATGTCAGGCTAACTGGTCTATAATTCCCTGTTTTCTCTCCCTCCTTTTTTAAATAGTGGGGTTACATTAACTACCCTCCAATCCATTGGAACTGCTCCAGAGTCTATAGAATTTCGAAAAATCACCAGCAATGCATCTACTATTTCTAGGGCACTTCCTTAAGTACTCTGGGATGTAGATTATCAGGCCCTGGGGATTTATTGGCCTTCAATCCCATCAATTTCCCTAACACTACCTCCCTACTAATACTGATTTCAAACAGTTCCTCCTTCTCACTAGACCCTATGCTCCCAAACATTTCTGATATGATATTTGTGTCCTCCTTTGTGAAGACAGAACCAAAGTATGTATTTAATTGGTCTGCCATTTCTTTGTTCCCCATTATAAATTCCCCTGTTTCTGACTGTAAGGGACCCACATTTGTCTTCACTAATCTTTTTCTCTTCACATATCTATAGAAGCTTTTACAGTCAGTTTTTATGTTCCCTGCATTTACTCTCATACTCTATTTTTCCCCTTCTTAATCAATCCCTTTGTCCTCCTTTGCTGAATTCTAAACTGCTCCCAATCCTCAGGTTTGCTGCTTGTTCTGGCCATTTTACATTTCTCCTCCTTGGATCTAATACTATCCCTAATTTCTTTGGTAAACCACGGGTGAGCCTCCCTTCCTGTTTTATTTTTGCACCAGACAGGAATGAACAATTATTGTAATTCATCCATGCGCTCTTTAAATGCTAGCCATTGCCTATCCTGTCAACCCTTTAAGTAACGTTCCCCAATCTATCATAGCAAACCCGTGCCTCATACCTTCATAGTTTCCTTTATTTAGATTCAGGGCCCTAGTCTCAGAATCAGCTCTCTCACTCTCCATCCTAATGAAGAATTCTATCATGTTATGGTCGCTCTTCTCCAAGGGACCCCGCACAACAAGATTGTTAACTAATCCTTTCTCATTACACAATACCCAGTCTAGGATGGCCAGTTCTGAAGAAGGGTCACTGACCTGAAATATTAGTGTTAACTCTGCTTCTCTCTACACAGATGCTGCCAGACCTGCTAAGTTTTTCCAGCACTTTCTGTTTTTATTTCAGATTTCCAGCATCTGCAGGATTTTGCTTTTATTATATTGGCCTGTTCTCTAGTTGGTTCCTCAACATATTGGTCCAAAAAACCATAACGTACGCACTCCAGGAATTCCTCCTCTACAGTATTATTGCTAATTTGGTTTGCCCAATCTATATGTAGATTAAATTCACCCATAATTACAGTTGCATCCTTATTGCATGCGTCTCTAATGTCCTGTTTAATGCCATCCTCTACATCACCACTGCTGTTTGGGGGTCTATATACAACCCCCACCAACGTTTTCTGCCCATTGGTGTTTCTTAGCTCCACCCATACAGATTCCATATCAGGATTCTCTGAGCTAATATCCTTCCTCACTATTGTATTGATTTCCTCTTTTACTACCAACGCTACTCCACCTCCTTTCCCTTTTTGCCTGTCCTTCCTAAATATTGAATACCCTTGGACGGTCAGTTCCCATCCTTGGTCACCCTGAAGCCATGTCTCCGTAATCGCAACGATATCATATCCATTTACATCTATTCGCGTGGTTAATTCACCTACCTTATTGCGAATACTCCATGTATTGAGACACAATGCCTTTAGGCTTGTCTTTTTAACATTCTTAGTCATCTTAGCATTATTTCGCACTATGGCCCTATTTGTTTCTTGTCCTTGATTTCTGTGCCTTCCACTTTTGCCTTTTTGTTTCCTGTCTTTCGTTTCTATCCTTGTTTCCTCCCTCTCAGTCTCCCTGCTCAGGTTCCCATCCCCCTGCCATTCTAGTTTAAATCCTCCCCAATAGCACTAGCAAACGCCCCTGCGAGGACATTGGTTCCGGTCCTGCCTGGGTCTAAGCCGTCCTGCTTGTACAGGTCCCACCTTCCCCAGAATCGGTCCCGATGTCCCTGGAATCTAAATCCCTCCCTCCTGCACCATTTCTCCAGCCACGCATTCATCTGGTCTATTCTCCTCTTCCTATACTTACTGATATGTGGCACAGGAAGTAATCCTGAGATTACTACCTCTGAGGTCCTGCTTTTTAATTTAGCTCCGAACTCCTTAAATTCATCTTGCAGGACCTCATCCCTTTTTCTACCTATGTCGTTAGCACCGACATGTACCACAACCACTGGCTGTTCCTCCCCCTTCAGAATGTCCTGCAGCCACTCCAAGACATCCTTGACCCTAGCACTAGGGAGACAACATACCATCCTGGAGTCTTGTTTGCGGCTACAGAAACGCCTGTCTGTTCCCCTTACAATTGAATCTCCTATCACTATGGCTCTCCCAATCTTTTTCCTCCTCTGCTATGCAGCAGAGCTATCCATGGTGCCATGAACTTGTGTTGCTGCTTTCCCCGGGAGGCCATCCCCCCCAACAGTATTCAAAGTGATATATCTGTTTGAGAGGGGGATAGCGATAGGGGACTCCTGCACTACCTGCCTGCACCTACTACTTCGCCTGGTGGTCACCCATCCCTTTTCTGCCTGTGCAGCCATTACCTGTGGTGTGACCATCTCGCTAAACATACTATCCACGACGTCCTCAGCATCACTGATGCTCCACAGTGAATCCACCCGCAGTTACAGTTCCATAATGTGGGTAGCCAGTAGCTGCAGATGGATACACTTCCTGCATACATGGTCGTCAGGGACACTGGAAGCATCCCTGATTTACCACATAGCATAGGAGGAGCATATCACGGGTGTGAGCTCTTCTGCCATGACTTACCTTTTGATTACTTAGTTAATCTCTTTAATTAAAAAATACTAATTATGCTAGGGGCCTTGTTCTACTCCAAACACTACCCATTAAGTCCTTAATAAATTACACTAATTTAAAAAAACACACACTTTAGTAGTACTAACCTTATCACTTATAAGGTAGGTTGAAAAAAAGAACTTTCCCCTAATTTTTTTAAAGCTATTTACAGGCACTAGCAGCTGTTACTCACCAACCAATCACCTTGCAGCTTTCCGGTGATGTCACTGTTGACTTTTTTTTTCAAACCTCCTGCGCGCCAGGACTGCTCTCCACTCCGCTCCCGGAAGGTAAATGACTGGGCCTTAATCTTCGGGCTCAATTTATCCTCTTCTCTCGCTTGGCGTTCTCCCCACAGAACTGCTCCGCTCCTGGAAGGTACGTGACTGGGCCTTGATCCTCAGGCTGAATTTATCGGCTCCTCTCTCGGCATTCTCCCCTCAGGTCCGCTCCTCTCCATTCTGTTCCCGGAAGGTAAGATGGGACACAAAGGACAATGGGTTTGGCCTCCATCACTGGATTCCCCAGGTGCAGGGCATCATTAATTGCACCATGTTGCCATCAAGGCACCCAGTGACCAGCCAGTAAGATTCATCAACAAGAAGGCCTTCCACTCCCACAACGTTCAACTGATCTACAACCACAACAAGAGCTTCCTGCATGTGTGTGCTCCCTATCAGCACAGTGGCGCAGTGGTTAGCACCGCAGCCTCACAGCTCCAGTGACCCGGGTTCAATTCTGGGTACTGTCTGTGTGGAGTTTGCAAGTTCTCCCTGTGTCTACGTGGGCTTTCTCCGGGTGCTCCGGTTTCCTCCCACATGCCAAAGACTTGTAGGTTGATAGGTTAATTGGCCATTATAAATTGCCCCTAGTATAGGTAGGTGGTAGGGAAATATAGGGACAGGTGGGGATGTGGTAGGAATATGGGATTAGTGTAGGATTAGTATAAATGGGTGGTAGATGTCGGCACAGACTCGGTGGGCCGAAGGGCCTGTGTCAGTGCTGTATCTCTAAACTAAACTATCCTGGTAGATGCCATGACTCCTTTCTCCTCTGCCAGTCCAGGCTGCTGCAGTTCTTCATTCTGCCCCAAACTACACGGTTGGATTCTAGGGGACAAGGGATATCCCTTGAAGAGATTGATACTCACCCTTTCATGAGATCTCAAAACAGAGCCACAGAGGCAGTACAACCAAAGCTAACTGCTCACAAGGACTGCCATCAAGCAGGCCATTGGGCTTCTGAAGATGCAGTTCTGGTTCCTGGGCCAGACAGCAGATGCCCTGCAGTACACTGCTGCAAGGGTCTTGTGCATTGTGATGGTCTGCTGCACTCTTCATAATATGGTCTTCCAGAGAGGTGGGGACCTTGAAGAGGGTGAGGCCCTGAAACAACACAGCACATCGGAAGAAGAGGAGGAGCAGGACATGGAAGAAGAAGAGGAGGAGAAAAATACAGAACACAGAGGTACCTCAGTCTCAGCGAGGAACTCGACAGTATCGTCAGGATGCCATCAACATCAGGGATCATCTGACCCAGGTACGTTTCAGCTGAGCCCTTCTAACCCAGAAGGATGGCATGGTTTGGAACTCATTTTGAGCTGCTTGTGAGAGCACTTTCATTGAAGACACAGCCTTGAATAGATCCACTCCTACCACCAATGAAGGATGCACATCTGTCCAGAGGTTTTATTGTGCTTGCCCTAGGACCCTTGCTCCACTTCATCCCTCTTTTCTTGTTCTGCCATTAAAAAAATGGAAGCTCACACGTCTGGCATTAGGTGTCAATATTTACATTGTGTTGAAACATAGGAAAAGTGCTCAGTTACTGTTGTATTATCTGGGGCTTCAGACTAATACAAACACGGTCAAAAGGCTGGCATAGAGGTTGAACACAGAACCTTATTGGGAGGCTACTTCTTGCTTCTGCTTACACTTGCTATTGACTGAGCAATATGGTGCAACATGTGACATTACATCAATTCCTGTGATGACGTATACATTTGCATAAACATATATTCAAACGATCATGCTTGTTCTATGACATATTACCTTAACATACCAACCAATGTACCATCACAACATCCCCCTTCCCTTAAGTAAAAGAAAATCCCTACAGTTCAACACTAATATTTACATGGATAGGTATCCCTTGTGGAATAGAAAAAATGACAACGATAAACAATATTTACATGGAACATTCAACTGTAACATGAACACTTGGAATTCTACACAAGGAGTTGGCTACGTTCAGAAACATACTGGTCATTGACTGACTCAACCAGACCTTGTAGCAACTGCATGCGGGTGTGATTTTTTTATTCATTCATGGGATGTGGGCATCGCTGACTAGGCCAGCATTTATTACCCATCCCTAATTGTCCTTGAGAAGGTGGTGCTGAGCCGCCTCCTTGAACTGCTGCAGTCCATGTGGGGTAGGTACACCACAGTGCTGTTAGGAAAGCTTTTCAGGATTTTGACCCAGCAACAGTGAAGGAACGGTGATATAGTTCCAAGCCAGGATGGTGTGTGGCTTGGAGGGGAACTTGCAGGTGGTGGTGTCCCATGCATCTGCTGCCCTTGTCCTTCTAAGTGATAGAGGTCGCAGGTCTGGAAGGTGCTGTCTTAGGAGATGGTACACACTGCTGCCACTGTGCATCGGTGGTGGAGCGAGTGAATGTTTGTGGATGGGGTGCCAATCAAGCAGAGTGCTTTGTCCTTGAGTTGTCTGTTCGTTCATCATGAAGATTTTGTTCAAAATGACCTGTCCTCAATTGTCGATGTGCTCAGTACGTTTCTTGATGCCTTTTCGTTAGAAATACGAGCATGCATGCGTGTAGGCAATGCTGGTTAGTCGTCCTGTTTGTGACTGGCTGAGAGGCCCCTGAGTATCGCTCCATTTGGTGTCCTCACCTCATATAATCATGGTTCTTTGCATACCTTTGACACTTCTGCTGGAATCCGCATCTGTTCTTGTGGGTGTAGGACCCTCACCTTCTGGCCAATGTAAAGTGGTGGTCATTCAGCATCTGTATGTACATTATGCATGCCTTTCATCCTGTCTTGTCTCTGGCATAGCAGCTCTGTGATTGTGGATGACTTAGTGAGGTGATAGCTTGGTAAAGTAGTTCTCACTGGTCGACCGAATAGAATCTACGCTGGTCAAAGCAATCTGGAGTCTAATGGAGTTGTGCAAAGATGTAGCAATGAAACTTGGACATCTTGTCCAGTTTCCGTGGACTTTTTAATCAGCAATTCGACTGGATTGACCATGCGCTCAGCCATTCCATTAGAATGACAATACCAGGGTGATGATGTTATATGGTTGATAGCCCATTTTTCACACATATCTTGAAATGGTTTCCCACTGTATTGTGGACCGTTGTCCGATACCTCTTCCATCGGGGCCCCAAAGATGCTGAAGATGCCACTAACAGTGCTGGCCACTGCTGCACTCGACATGTACCGAAGTTTTTGAACAATTGGGAATTTGGAGTAATAGTTGGTCACGAGTCTTCCTTGCCCTTGGTGAATAGGTCTGTTGCTAGCTTGGTCCATAGTGAGGACAGGATGTCATGTGCTGTTTGTGTTGACTGGCTTGGTTCTCATGACACACATCACAAGCCCTCACTATCTGGTCTATGTCTTTGCTAATACCAGGCCAGAACACTGACTCATGAGCAAGTTGTCTCGTCTTCTCCATTCCCATGTGGCCCTGGTGGAACTGTCCAAGTATGTCAGACAGAAGTGACACCAGAATTAGGACTTGCTGTCCCTTGAAGAGCATTCCATTTAATACACCCATCTCATCCCGATATAGCCAATATGTTCTCAGATCCGTGGGGACCTGGATTGTTTCAGGCCACCCATCTACAGCTGTCTGCCACAGGGTTCTGAGTATGGGGTCTTGAGGAGTCTCTTTATGGTGCTCCTCTCATTTGTAATAACCAAAGCACATCAGGTCGATGTTGTAGACATCGACTAGACTTGCACGCACTTCGTCAACCTGGAAGTCAAGTAGTATGTCTCCTGCCTTTCCACAGTTAGGCAGTCTGCTTAGAATGTCCATTAGGACCATCTGACTGCAGGGTTTGAATTGGACATCACAGTTATAACCTTGAATCTTAATGAGTAATCTCTGGAGTCGAGGCAGTGCACTAGTAAGCAGTTTTCTCCAGATTATTTCCAAGGGTTTGTGTCTGTCTCAACCGTGAACTCCTTCTTGAATAAGTATGTATAGAACCTGGTGATCCCAAAGACAAGCACAAGGGTTTCCCATTTGATGTTGGAGTAATTCACCTGTGCGGGCGATAGGCTTTTCCATTCAAACGCAACAGGTTTGCCATCCTGAAGAAGATATGCACCAAGACATTTCTGTGATCTAGAAACCATAGAAATCATATAAAAGTTATGGCACAGAAAGAGGCCATTCAATCCATCATGTCTGCGCCAGTTGAAAAGACTAGCCGCCCAATCTAATCCCATCTTCCAGAACCTGGTCCGTAGCAGGTTACAGCACTTTAGGTGCAGGTCTTTGTACTTGCGTTCCACGTTTAGGGAACCTAGGCACCTTATTGGCGATCCATTGTAAACCGTGAGCTTTATGCTAGTGGGCTTGACCACCACTATTCATGCCTCGTGATACATACCCTTAAGTGTACGGAAAGGGAAAGTGTTGGCACTTGCGCTGTGTCAACCTTCACCCACAGTCAATGTATCCCAGCTTTATTTGGGCAAATGATCTGCAGTGTTGTGAAAGCTTCCATTTTGGTTATGGGTGATCATGTGAAACAGCTGCTCATGTGTAATATCTTCACCTTGATCCAACTCATCCAGTTGGGTCGAGCATCCCCCCATTTCATGGATGCTTGTGGCAAGGCCTAGAACTATCTCAATAATATAAAAGCAAAATACTGCAGATGCTGGAAATCTGAAATAAAAATAAGAAATGCTGGAAATACTCAGCAGGTCTGGCAGCATCTGTAGAGAGAGAAGCAGAGTTAACATTTCAGGTCAGTGACCCTTCATCAGAACTGCTAGAATTATCTCGCCTGCCTTCACCTCTGGGTGGCGTGCTTCTGCGGTCGGATCACTGCCTACTCTGGCTTCTCCCTATGTTCCCTGCTGCTGGGCCTTCTGCAGAGCTTGGGCCCAGTGTCCTCTAAGCCAACAGGACTTGCACATGTCTGCGTATGCAGGGTATCTACGGGGTTTGTGGGAGAGCCCACAGTTACTGCACATGTTGTTTTGACTGGGTGCCCTGGATATTGCACTGACAGACGTTTCAGACCTAAAGCTTGCAAACAGTGTCTTCCAGCTACAATGGCCTCATATCTGTGTCCATCCTGTAACACGCTCTGAATGCCGTGTATCATGCAGGCCGCCACCTGCCAAGCGTGAGGCATATTAATTTTGCCACATGGACATTAAATTTCAAACTGTTGTTGAAGTGAAGAAAGGACTTGCTTTAAAAAATTGCCAGATCTTGGCTGGAAGGACATTTGCATATTACAGACAGTGTTTGGAAGGACAAAGCAGCCATTCCCTGATACATTCAACCCACAATGGACCCTTGGCTGGAAATACATTTGCATATTAACAGACAATGCTTGGAAAGGACAAAGGACCATTCCCTGACACTTTTGATCACCAGAGGTTGAAGGTGGGGGAGCTCGCATTCCAGATTGACTGCTAAGATAGCCGAATACACAAACGGAGATGGTCAAACCAGCTAGTCACATGACTAACCTGCTGGGCAACCTGAGTTTTTTGAATTTGTACAAACAGTTTGGGCAGAAAGCAGAATGCTCCTGGACTGAGAAGATCTCTCCTGGCTGGCTCGCCACAGCCTCTCCTGTCTGCCTGCTCCCATCTCTTACTCACGGAACTCGAAATCCACTGAAGTCACATGACCCCAAGAGAGAAAAGTCTCCTACAGCGAACAAGGTTTAAGAAGAATACTGGGCCCCAACGAAAAGCAAGATCTACCTACAATCAAGGACTCTACAGTGAGCTCGAAGAACCGTAACAAAAACTCTTCAGATATTGCCTCAAACTGTTACACTTTATTTTTCTTCAGCTTTTTTCTGTCTCTATTTGCATGTATGTATTGCGTATGCATGCTAGCATAGGCGCGTTGTGTATCTGTAGGCGTTAACCGAATTAGAGTTTAAGTTTAAGTTTAATAAATTTCAATTTTTCTTCTTTCAACCTAAGAAAGCCTGTTTGTGCTGATTTCTTTGCCTTATAATTGGAAAGTGGTGAACAAGGATTCACCAAGGGGCAGCTAAAAACAGTGTGTTTAAAAATAAAACGCTGTTACAGTAAGACCAAGTGAAGGCTGAGAGGGAACCGTAGACACCTTTCCCACCTGGTCATAACACGTGTTCTTTCAGCTTTTCCAGTAGATCTTTCTGGAGCGCCTCTATGGGTTTGGAGGCAATGGCCAACTCTATATTGTGCTCCGAGAGTTCCACATCCGTAAAGTCGCATTCTTTACTTTCTCCCCACGTCTGCTGACGAAATCATCTATGCACTTTTTGGCTTTCTGCCTATATTGCATGAGCTCCAGGTTTAGGGAACCAATGCACCTTATTGGCAATCATTGTAAGCCATGAACTTTATGCTAGTGGGCTTGATCACCATTTTCTAAAATTTACTTACACTTTGAGCTGGGCTTCTAATGTTGACCATAAGTTTGCAGGAGCCTTGTGGTCAGAATCTGACAAACCAGAGGTATTTATTCTGTGCAGCCCTTCATTTCCTAGCACAATCCTGATTTTATAGCTTGCTTTTCAGCATCCTCAACTTCATGGTCCAGGAAACATAACTCCATCCTCTGTGAAAATAAATCAGACACTTTCCAGTTCATCTCTGGGAATTTGGTTGTCATGACCTCAGACTTCTATCCCTTTTCCCCCTAAGGAACAAGTCTCAGCATCAGAGCTGCAGCTTATCATGATGTCAACGGAGCTGAGCTGGTGCCATGCCCTGAGCTGTATTGCTATAGCACGAGCTTCGAGCTTCCAGGCTGGAGGGGCTCGGGCGATGGGTCGGCTAGTGGCGCAAAAGTATGGCGACAGCGGGAAGAAATCCGTGTCCAAACATGATGCTGCCCTGGTCTCTACAGTTAAAACTGTGGCTAATTTTGTTTTGCTGGGCGGGGCAAACCCAAGATGCACTTAAGCCACTCCGAATCTCATTACTCTCAGCTTGCTCTCCCAATATGAGAGCTATATGCCAGTTGTGCCGCTTCTGGTAAGGTTTCCAATTCCAGCTGTCAATTCAGCTGCTGATTAATGCTGCCGATTCACCACTGCTGCACCATATCGTATTATCTGGGGCTTTAGATGAATACAAACACAGTCGAAAGGCTGGCATAGAGGTTGAACACAGAGCTTTAGTGCGCGGCTTCTTCGTGCTTCTGCTTACATGTGCTACTTACTTAGCAATATGGCTGCAATGCTTGATTTTACATCACTTCCTGTGATGACATATTTATTTGCATAATTATATATTCAAATGATCATACTTATTCTATCAAACATATTATCTTAACATACTTGTACTATCACAACAGTTACAGGTGAAACAAACTCCAGTGACATACTCAGTGCTCTGCCTGACGAGGTGGCCTCCCTTATTAGTCACTTATAGATGGTGCTGCCCTTGTGGCCTTGGAGGAGGTGGAGGCAGCCTGCTATCCTCTCTCTCCTAGCATCTGAGATGCACATGGCAATCATCCTCATTGTGAAGGCGCCAGGGGACACATCCAGAGGCTGCTGCACCAGCGACAATGCAGGAGCAGCCTCCATCACTGGGCCTGCTGCACAAATGGTCCCTCAGTCAGAGGGGCCAAGGAGGCCGTTAATGATGATGGTGTCCTGGGAGGGGTGGTACCCTCATCTTCCTCGTGACTGCCTCAGCCCTTGGCTGGCGCTCTAGATGGCTGGAGGGGAACAACAGCTGGTGCGCAACTGGTATCCGCTCCAAACATCTCTGCGTCATCAGTGCCACTAACTGGACGGAGCTGCATCCTGTAGCCAGCCGAGTCACCAAACTCCACAGACTGTATACCTCTTTTATTTCTCTGGACTCTAATTCAACCAATCTATCCTTCCCCGCTCTGTAACTATTTGTGTGTGTGGGTGTGCGTGTGTGTAAGTTGGAGCGTATTTTATTATTTTCCCTAGATCAGTTTAAGTACAATAAAGCTAACCTCTTTCTCTGCTAAATTCAAGAAAATCTTTCTGATTGGCTCTTTTAATGATCACGACGCATAAATAGTTAAACACTCACTGAATTGGCAAGTATATCCATTTTTAAAAAGCCTGTTGTGGTCAAACAAGGAGAGGGTAAAGATGGAAGCCCTTCAACCCTCCTCAACTGATCGCAACATTATACTCTTATTAGAATACCAATGGAAATTCTCTCCCAGTGAGACTTTTTTGGTAGAATTTAAACAAGGGAAGATATTGCGTGTTAAAGGCATGGAATTCCTAGCTTCGTACAGCAATACATTGTTATCAAAACAGCTAATAGTGCAATCAGATAAATGGTAAACCGATACTTCAAAACATACCTTTTTATGGCTTACAAACAATAGCCAGATCCCAATATCTTCATTTTGAAAGTGGCATGCTCAATTTTCAGCTCTATGTCCATTAAAATCAGTGTGGTGGTACACCTTCAGAATTACAGTATGTGTGAAACCACACTTCCCTTTTTACAAGATATCCATGGTCACATGTCATTTTGGAAAGTTAAGAATAGCAGAAAAAAGACAATTTTTTTCTGAATTCATCACATGACCATGTGCAACCTAACACGTTGGACAAAATTACTGTCAAATTATTTTTACTTGAGGTTCAAATTTTATTTGGCTGACCAAAAATAAACTTGCCTAATTTTCAATGTTGAGTCAGTATTCCAACCACATCAGTACTTCTCTTGGTCTGTGTTTCATTAATTGGCTATAACATGTCAGCATCTAATGACCTGAAAAATACAGCTTCCCATGCAGAATAGAATGTGAGACTGCAGCTCAACATCACATAAGTGCATGTTTTACCATCTTTTAAATATATTTCTTTAGGTGGAAAACAATTTTAAGGAAAACTCAAAAGAATGAAACTTTTTGAATTTGCTTCTTCGGATATAAGTATATGTTGGACATATTTTTGCTGCACAAGCAACAGCCAGGCTAGGAAGGAAAAAAATCTACCAGGTTTCCAACTCCTGATCACTGTCTGATGATCTGTGCTAGAAGCTGCAATTACACAAGGTCAGGATTAGGTTTGGTTATGATCTGTCCCTGGTCGAATAGCTTTCTAACACTCACTCTCTAGGTTCACATATACTTTGCTTTCAGCAAAATACTAGAGGGCTGCTTTCAAGAAAGGAAAGGAGAAAAATTGAACTCCTTTTAAGTAGGTGTGAAAACTGCAGAGTTGATATTAAAGCGGGCCTGCTCTCCAGTTTACAATATCTCAGCCACTGATAGAGCTATTACTGTCTTGGTATGCAATATCTTGTTATCTTGGTGCTTATGAGTTAAGTAATGTTTTAGAAACTTTCTCATGATCATGACAGAAATAATTTATAACTAACTCATCAATGAAATGGCAAGAATTAAATAAGTTGAAATTTAAAATGGTAATCAAATATAGTCACATTATAATATTCATTTATACATGGCCAAGTGAAGATTTGAATTGCTGTTCTGATGAAGGGTTGCAGACCTGAAACATTAACTCTGTTTCTCTCTCCAGATGCTGCCAGACCTGCTGAGTATTTCTGACACTTTCTGTTCTCATTTGTGAATTACTGTATTTGTTTTAGATGATTTGCTTAACTTTTGCCAGCAGAGGGCATGTTTATATTAGGGACAGATTATTGAAAGGGTCCCTGTGTCCTTTGAATTCTCATACAATGATATAATGCTTTTGTAACAGTGCTTAGATTTCATATATTTTTTCTACTGTCCTGAGGGAAGAATTTATTTTTGAATATGATGGCTTCCTGTGGTGCATGGCTTCTGCTGCGCTGGATGCAAATTGTATGTTAATCCAAATGCTGCTGTGAACAAACATCAAAGCTGCCATTGTTTGCTGTGCAAAGGCCAAGGATTTAAGAAGAAATGTAAAAGGCTACATAGTGCATTCTAAAAATAAACATTCCATACTTTACAAAGGGTTTTGCCTTCTTAGAGGTTAAAACCCTTTATATACGGTTCATGAATCTTCTGATTTTATGGTTAAACCTGATAATATCCCAGTTCCCCCAAAAAGGTGAAATCCAAAATTAGGTTAAAAAGGCGAAATGCAGTTATGTTTGCATTTAAATAATGAAGTCAGTGAAATAATCAACATAAAATGGTAATATTTAGCCAAGATTAAGCTTTATTAAAAATTAAGAATGCAAAGTTTAGTTTTACTCCAGTAGTGTGTCTAGTTTAGTTTAGTTTAGAGATACAGCACTGAAACAGGCCCTTCGGCCCACTGAGTCTGTGCCGCCCATCAATACTAATCCTACACTAACCCCATATACCTACCACATCCCCACCTGTCCCTATATTTCCCTACCACCTACCTATACTAGGGGCAATTTATAATGGCCAATTTACCTATAAACCTGCAAGTCTTTTTGGCTTGTGGGAGGAAACCGGAGCACCCGGAGAAAACCCACGCAGACACAGGGAGAACTTGCAAACTCCACACAGGCAGTACCCAGAATTGAACCCGGGTCGCTGGAGCTGTGAGGCTGCGGTGCTAACCACTGCGCCACTGGTGCATGTTTCATTTTTGACTGTATGGCTATGCAAATTAATTCCTGATTGTAATTGCTGAACATGTTCTGATGCACTTACCTGACACCAACTTTTCAATAAAAGCAAAATACTGCGATGCTGGAAATCTGAAATAAAAACAAGAAATGCTGGAACCACTCAGCAGGTCTGGCAGCATCTGTGGAAAGAGAAGCAGAGTTAACGTTTCGGGTCAGTGACCCTTCTTCGGAACTGTTCGGAACAACTTTTCAATGTTGTTTTAGCCCATTTACAGATGGATCTTTCAATCTTTATTCAGTTATTTACAGTGACAATTGGCTTTTTGTTTATAGGGTAAAAGATAAAGAGATCTAGCATTGCAGATACGCAAATCACTAAAAGTAGCAACACATGCCATGAAAAAGCAAACAAAGCACTGGGGGTTCATTTCTAGAGGGATAGAATTGAAAATCAGGGAAGTTATGTTAAACTTGTATCAAACCTTAGACTAGAGGCCTGCTTTAGGTCGGGAAAAAGAACCCGACCCGAACCCGACCGAACCACAGCAGACCCAAGCCCGATCTGGCCCGGGTCCCTCTGATTTTGCCCCAAGCCCAATCCGACCCGAACCCGCCACTACTCAGCCCAACCCAAGCCCGAACCGACCATCCATTTACTTACCTTCCTGATATCAAACCTGCAAGAAGCTGCAGCGCATGCGCAAGACGTCATAGTGACGTCACTCTCTCACTGCGTAGACTCAGTTTTGTCCCAGACTCCCAGCTCAGGTAAGTTTTTTTATTTTTAATACTTATGGGCAGAGCAGTTACCGTGTGTGTCCGGCCCAACCCGACCCGACTCGATCTGGACTCGGCCCAACCCGACCCTAGCCCGAAAGCTGGCCCCAGAAGATGGGCCCGACCCGACCCGAACCCGACACATGTCGCCGGGTCCCATCGGGTTTGGCTCGGGTAGCAGGCCTCTACCTTAGACCATACTTGGAGTGCTGTGCACAGTTCTGGTCTCCATAGTATAAAAGGGATACAGAGGCACATTCCCTAGTCATGTTCATCTCTTCTGGGTGGAGAAAAAGAGCAGTGAACTTGCCCTTGGCAGACCACCAAGCATAGAGGCACTAAAGAAGCTACAAAAATGATTCACAAAGGATGATACTAGAACTGAGAGAATATACTTATCAGGAAAGGCTGAGTAGGCTCAGGCTCTTTATCCTAGAAATGAAAAGGCTGAGGGGTGGCCTAATAGAGGTCTTTAAAGTTTGAAGGGGTTTTATAGGGTAGATCTGTAGAAGATATTTCCTCTTGTGGGGAGTTCAAAATTAGGGACCATAAATATACCATAGTCATAAATAAATCCAATAAAGAATTCAGGAGAAACCTCATTACCCTAAGAGTGGTTAGAATGTGGATCTCGCAACCGCAAGGACTAGTTGAGGTAAGTAGCATAGATGCATTTAAGGGAATCTAGATAAGCACATGAGGGAGCAAAGAATAGAAGGGTATGCTGATAGGATTAGTTGAAGCTGGGTGAGAGGTGGTTCAGGTGGAGCATAAACACCAACATCGACCAGTCAGGATGAGCTGTTGATTCTATATAATTCTATAATAGACTAACAAAAAAGAGCGATGTAAGGAAGCCACTTCTCCAGAAGAAGTAGAAAGTCACATGGCAAAGTAGCTCTGTCTGTCCTCATGTAGCATTAAGCAGCAACTGTAGCATAGCACTGGTATAGGCCTAAGAGCAGTTCTTCAGTCTACACTCTCAAACATAAAGCCATGTGTGGCACTATAGTGTCTACACAAACAAGACTAAGCAAGGAAATAATGTGAACCATTAAATTATACTCGCATATATAGCCATTGGCATTGTTATAGTGAGTCAGAAACTACAGTATTGCTCAGAAGTACTCAGGTGTGGAAGGTGCTGAGAAATACACATGGCCACTGATGGGGTCAGACAAAACATTGTGAGAGGGTTTGTGGCATTGAGATGCATGCTTTTTGATGGTTTCCTAGGAAATTTGAACCAAACTTTCTAAAAAAATCAATTACATTAATAAATATTATTTACCTCACAATCTACTGGGAAAAAATTCCCTTCCCATACTACAGTTACATCTATAATATATATAAGATACTGTTTCTGTGACAGATGCTGCTATGAGAAAACCCATGCTGGTACCTATAATATCTGTTACACATACAGGTGGCACTATAAAAGGACTTTAGTATTAAGGGTGTCACGCCTTACCTGTCACAGATTGATCCACATCCAAGGGGATGTTTTAAGCCCCTGGCAGTTTGTTGATGAATTGCATGAAACAATCCATCGAGATTGACAACTGCCAGGTCTCATTTAAATAGAGCTGGCGAGCTCCTGCCCAAAACAGGCATTCAGAGGCAGCTCAATGGTTTTAGACATTATAATATTGACTAACCCAGAGGTCATCTGGCCTTCCAGCAAGTTCAGGACAGGATTTGGAAGGGATGTCAGGAATGTGGAAGGGGAATATCCAGGGTAGTAGCAGCCCAGACTATCATGGTGGGGTCCAGAGGGGCATCCCTGCATCTGCTCGCTCCACAAAAGTAAGGTTTGAACTTTCGATGTCTCTGCTGCTTGTCCAGCATCTTGTACTGAGGGACCACTGTGGGCCCTTCACCCAGTAGGCCACTAAAATGCCATTGGGATTCTACCTAAGTGATAGGACCCGACTAACAAAAATTCATGAGGTTTCTGCCTCAGTCATACAGGCGTCAGAGCTGCCTTTCTTCAATATAGCCACAGGGTGCAAACATAGCATTTAAGTATACCACTTGGATTTTAAGTCCCATTCGACCTGGTTTCTGATGGGCAGAAGGAGTTAGAATCCTCCCTTTAGTGTCACACACAGGTACGCTATTTCCTTTGAACTATTAACTTGAACGTTAAAATGTCTTGGATCTTCTCTACTGTGTCCCAGCACCAATACTTTCATGGTATTTTTCAAACTGATATTTTCTCACAGTGGCGCAGTGGTTAGCACCGCAGCCTCACAGCTCCAGCGACCCGGGTTCAATTCTGGGTACTGCCTGTGTGGAGTTTGCAAGTTCTCCCTGTGTCTGCGTGGGTTTCCTCCGGGTGCTCTGGTTTCCTCCCACATGCCAAAGACTTGCAGGTTGATAGGTAAATTGGCCATTATAAATTGCCCCTAGTATAGGTAGGTGGTAGGGAAATATAGGGACAGGTGGGGATGTGGTAGGAATATGGAATTAGTGTAGGATTAGTATAAATGGGTGGTTGATAGTCGGCACAGACTCGGTGGGCTGAAGGGCCTGTTTCAGTGCTGTATCTCTAAACTAAACTAAACTAAACTAAGTTATTTTAAATGTAATCTTCAGCTTTAAAATGTATGTTTTAAAAAAAAATTACAATTGATTCAGTCTTCTCTCCAGCTTTAGTATACCTGCCTAAACAAGGCTTCCTCTAGCCTTGACCTGCTCTGGTCCCCTCCCCAATTTCTCCTACCTGCTTCCATTAGCACCAGCCTTTGGCTTTTCTCTTGAGGTCTTCCGATGTCATTCTTCTTCCAGTCGGTGGCCTGAAAGGTGTACCAATTTTAAATTTATATTTCTATATTTGTACTACACCAAATTTATAAAAATATATTTCCAGTGTAGCAGGCTGGCCTGCTCATACAGCTGCTACTCACAGCCCTGCCAATGTCATACCCCACTTCCTACATAGCTGCCTGCGAATGCAGAAACAGATGTGAGTCTGGTTCTGAATATTCTTGTCGTCTTGCTCCCCTTTAGGCCCTAGTGTCAGCTGTGGTCAGCTGTGGCTCAGTGGTAGCACTCTGAGTCAGAAGGTTTTGGGTTTCAAGTCCAATCCAGAGACATGAGCACATAATTTGTCTGGAATTCTAGTGCAGCACTGAGTCTGCTGCACGGTTGGAGGTGCTGTATTTCGGATGACTAGTTAAACTGCTTTCTCAGGTGAATATAAAAGATCCCTGCCGTTATTTCGAAGGACAGCAAGGGAGTTCTCCCTGGTGTCCAGGCCAATATTTATCCTTCAAACAATAATAAAACAGATTATCTAATCATTATCACATTGCTGTTGGTGGAACCTTGCAAATTGTCACATTTCTTGTATTACAACAGTGACAACATGGCTATAAAGCACTTTGGGACAACCCAAGGTTAAGAAAGGCACTATAAAAATGCAAGTTCTTTCTTTCTTTAGTAGCAAACTCACTTGTTGATTTTTTTGAGATAGCAATTTGTACAAAAGAGTGATCTATCCAGATGTTCAACCTTTGTGTACAATTCCAGCTTATGGTTAAAACTCCGTCCAAAGCAGGCACAGTATGTGTAAATTACTTGACGAAAAGTACATGCTGTGTTGAATTAAAATCATGTGCACATATGACAGTGTGTTTCATTTTGTCATTGATTGTGGGCTTGTAAATGTAGAGGGAAAAAAATGAGTCATAGTAAATATAATTTCTTAAATTGTTATGTAATAAATCACAGATTTGAAGATCTATATTAGATCATATTTTAAATGCATTGGGAAATATTTAATGCTACTAAAAGTGAAAAGAGCTTCAATGATTTTTATAGAGTTTTAAGTTGTCTAAAGTCAGAGTCAAATAATGGTGGGTTGGTAAAGATATTGCATTCCTGTTATGTTTTATTTTTTCCTGAAAATTGCAAAACATTAAGCAGAATAAAAATGTAAAAACTGATAAAGTTAGGCGTTACATTATGATTTTTAACTTTTTTTTGACATCTCACCATAAAATTCTGGTATTTGAGATTATTATTTTAGATGTTGACCACAATTTCTGAGAAATATCCATTATGTATTTTATATTCTAACAGGCACACTGCTCCACGCTCTCAATGGTATTTTTCTTACCTTCTTGTCGTCATTGTGCTTTGCAAGAGTTACCATGGAGATGACCAATCACCCTGGAGATGTGCCTGATGGAAAGAATAGCACAGATTTTTGCCTTATTTGGTTTAATGTCTTTAAAATTCATTATATTTTTATGAGATTATTACATTGTTGAGAACAAGTTGTCTTGTTCATATTTTAAAACCTATCTTCAGAATTGTAGCTTGGCATGAAAAACTAGAACAGAAAATTAAACTAAAGTAGAATGAATCTTTCATAAAATTCATTGTAGAATAGAACGAACCATATCAGGTTATATGTGGTGCAATCATTTAAATACTACTGTCATTTGTATGGTTTTTCCTAGTTACATGTTTTTACTTATTTTACTTATTTTCTTCAGCTGCATCTGGGCTGTGCAATTGTGCAAATGGCTTGCTGTCTTGATTTCCCCCTGCCCCCACCCCACCCCACATCATGCTTCTCTTTATCTCACTGATAGATGGTGGATGAGAGTAAGTGGTCTGAGATGAGCTGCACACTGATTTCTCCTCCCTTCACATAGGGAAGGTGCTGGATTCCATTTGGCGCCTTTCCTGGTAGCACAGTTGAAATTGGGAACCTACTGCAAAGGGGAAATGTACACAAACCAATGTTTAACCCTGTGGCAGAGAATTGTCCTTTTAAGTATTATAGCACAAAACTAGATTTTCAGGATGGGAAGACAGCATGAAAGAGAATGCAGTCAAGATTCTCATCCCTTTTATGCTAACTCTATGATTAATGATTCCTGCGGTGGAAAATGTGTCGCTGTGCACTCACAGTACATTTATCAGAGATGAACAAAGGTTATCTGGTGGAAAAGCAGACAGTTTGAATGCAGTCAGGGTACCTGTTCTGCGCTCTGAAGTTATTTATAGAATCAGCTGCTGCTTTATGTGGAATCAAAAGCCACAGTGTTCTATTTTTTGCACAAAGCAAGTTGCTTAAAGAGAAAAATAATCAAAAGGTGGACTGTGAAATTCATTAAGATTGTCTTGAATGTTGCAAACTGGAAATAATGAGCTTCATGTGTCCAAAATTAGTCAGCAGAAAATTTATTTTGAGGAGCAATAATTTATTATTTATATTGATCTTGGTGCTTGTTCAACAAATATTTCGATATCCAAAATATTGATAATTAAGGAACTACTGATGTGAAAGCTTATTATTGCTCATCCATTTTAATCCTATTAAAATAATTTTGTATTGCAGTGTATGAAACGTAACTTGAATTATGATTTGAAAATGCAGGATTTATTTTGCATTTAGTAGAAGTTTTATATTTTGGTTATATGAATGACTGATAATTATTGCAGTCTGTGTAGAAATGCAGCAAGACCTGGACAATATCCAGGCTTGCGCTAAAAAGTGGCAAGTAACATTCATGCTGCACAAGTGCCAGGCAATGACTATCTGAAACAAGAAAGAATCTAACCATCTCCCCTTGACATTCAACGGCATTACCATCGCTGAATCCCCCACTATCAACATCCTGGGGGTTACCATTGACCAGAAACTGAACTGGAGTAGCCATATAAATACCGTGGCTACAAGAGCAGGTCAGAGGCTAGGAATCATGCAGTGAGTAACTTACCTCCTGACTCCCCAAAGCCTGTCCACCATCTACAAGGCACAAGTTAGGAGTGTCATGGAATACTTCCCACTTGGCTGGACGGGTGCAGCTCCAACAACACTCAAGAAACTGAACACCATCCAGGACAAAGCAGCCCGCTTGACTGGTACCCTATCTACAAACATTCACTCCCTCCATCACTGACGCACAGTGGCAGCAGTGTGTTCCATCACAAGATGCACTGCAGCAATGCACCAAGGCTCCTTAGGCAGCACCTTCCAAATCCATGACCTCGACTACCTAGAAGGGCAAGGGCAGCAGTTACATGGGAACACCACCACCTGCAAGTTCCCCTCCAAGTCACACACCATCCTGACTTGGAACTATACCGTCGTTCCTTCACTGGGTCAAAATCCTGGAACTCCCTTCCTAACAGCACTGTGGGTGTACCTAACCTACATGGACTGCAGCGGCTCACCACCACCTTGTCAAGGGCAACTAGGGATGGGCAATAAATGCTGGCCTAGCCAGCATTGCCCACATCCCATGAACGAATAAAAATAATTCAGCTGAATAAAAGTCCTGAAACTCTGCTTTTGTTTAAAAAGTGTTTATCCACCATTCTGCATTTTTTTGGTCTCGATACAGTTTCATGCATTGTATATGTTTGAAGGTATACTTTGTTTTATTATTAAGCCGTATAATCTAAACAAGTGGTACTGTTCTCCTGCATGAAGAATAATTTGTTTTTTATCATCAAGGGAAAGAATAACTATTAACTTTGTCAAACGTGTTCCCCAAGGTGGGTTGGATTTCTTTGTTGTTTTCCCATTGTTAACTTGTATTAGCAAAATGGTATAACTGATGAGGGGCAGACAAACTGTGTGACCTATTTGCATCATTTCCATATTAGCAACCACAAAAAATTTTCAGGCATGTCACATTATGAAGATGTGGAGCAGTACTCAAGTGACGGTGGATCATAATTTTTAAAGTTTTGCAAAAATGCACCCAACCATGGTCGTACCTCTGCTGATACCATCCATCAACAAAAAGCCTAGAAGAAGAATTAACCTCAAGTCCGATGGGGTTGAAGTTGCCTGAAATAGTTTTCAGTTTGTGATACAGTAGATTTATGTTTTAGTACTCTGCACCTAGGGAAAAAATACCCTTTGAAATGCTTGTGCCATGTGAGGCTGGTTCCTCGTCAGTGTTATCATAACTCACTCCTAGATGAGATTCGCAAAAATAGATTTAAGATAAGTAATTAATAATATTTTGACAGCAGGATTTATTGTGCAAAGTTATTCAACAAACTTTGTCACCATGGTGGATAGAATCGTGCTTAAAGTTGTGATTTATGTCAGTGCTAATACCAAGATTGTAAGGTAGGGCATTTGGACTATCTTATTTCTTCCATCCAGAAAGATCCTACAGTCCCTCCTTTACAGTATACAACTTTTTAAAAAATGATTCCAAAGTTTTGCCAACACTACCCTAATCAGAAGTCCTTTCCATATGTAAATCATTTTTATGTGAAGATCTTGCTAATTTAACATCAGTCCTAGATTTACCCTTTACTAGTTTGAACCAGTTCCACTTTGTCCTGCTCTTATGGTTCTGTGTGAAGTAGCGTTCTGGATTTAGCTTTTCTTATTTACCTTGGATTTACCTTGGGGGTTTTCTGCAGGCCTCCCAACAGCCAGCGGGAGGTAGAGGAGCAGATATGTAGACAGATTTTGGAAAGATGTAAAGGTAACAGGGTTGTAGTGGCGGGTGATTTTAACTTCCCCTATATTGACTGGGACTCACTTAGTGCTAGGGGCTTGGATGGGGCAGAATTTGTAAGGAGCATCCAGGAGGGCTTCTTGAAACAATATGTAGATAGTCCAACTAGGGATGGGGCCATACTGGACCTGTTATTGGGGAATGAGCCCGGCCAGGTGGGCGAAGTTTCAGTAGGGGAGCATTTCGGGAACAGTGACCATAATTCCATAAGTTTTAAGATACTTGTCGATAGGATAAGAGTAGTCCTCAGGTGAAGGTGCTAAATTGGGGGAAGGCTAATTATAACAATATTAGGCAGGAACTGAAGAATTTAGATTGGGGGTGGCTGTTTGAGGGTAAATCAACATCTGACATGTGGGAGTCTTTCAAACGTCAGTTGATTAGAATCCAGGACCAGCATGTTCCTGTGAGGAAGAAGGATAAGTTTGGCAAGTTTCAGGAACCTTGGATAACGCGGGATATTGTGAGCCTAGTCAAAGAGAAAAAGGAGGCATTTGTAAGGGCTGGAAGGCTAGGAACAGATGAATCCCTTGAGGAATATAAAGACAGTAGGAAGGAACTTAAGCAAGGAGTCAGGAGGGCAAAAAGGGGTCATGAAAGTCATTGGCAAACAGGATTAAGGAAAATCCCAAGGCTTTTTATACGTATATAAAGAGCAAGAGGGTAACTACGGAAAGGGTTGACCCACTCAAGGACAGAGAAGGGAATCTGTGTGGAGCCAGAGGAAATGGGCGAGATACTAAATGAGTACTTTGCATCAGTATTCACCAAAGAGAAGGACTTGGTGGATGATGAGCCAAGGGAAGGGAGTATAGATAGTCTCAGTCATCTCATTATCAAAAATGAGGTGTTGGGTGTCTTGCAAAGCATTAAAGTAGATAAGTCCCCAGGGCCTGATGGGATCTACCCCAGAATACTGAGGGAGGCAAGGGAAGAAATTGCTGGGACCTTGACAGAAATCTTTGCATCCTCATTGGCTACAGTTGAGGTCCCAGAGGACTGGAGAATAGCCAATGTTGTTCCTTTGTTTAAGAAAGGTAGCAAGGATAATGGAAATTATAGGCCGGTGAGCCTTACGTCAGTGGTAGGGAAATTATTAGGGAGGATTCTTCGGGACAGGATTTACTCCCATTTGGAAACAAATGAACTTATTAGCGAGAGGCAGCATGGTTTTGTGAAGGGGAGGTCGTGTCTCACTAATTTGATTGAGTTTTTTGAGGAAGTGACAAAGATGATTGATGAAGGAAGGGCAGTGGATGTTATCTATATGGACTTCAGTAAAGCCTTTGACAAGGTCCCGCATGGCAGACTGGTACAAAAGGTGAAGTCACACGGGATCAGAGGTGAGCTGGCAAGATGGATACAGAACTGGCTCAGTCATAGAAGACAGAGGGTAGCAGTGGAAGGGTGCTTTTCTGAATGGAGGGATGTAACTAGTGGTGTTCCGCAGGGATCAGTGCTGGGACCTTTGCTCTTTGTAGTATATACAAATGATTTGGAGGAAAATGTAGCTGGTCTGATTAGTAAGTTTGCGGACGAGACAAAGGTTGGTGGAGTTACGGATAGAGATGAGGATTGTCAGAGGATACAGCAGGATATAGATCGGTTGGAGACTTGGGCGGAGAAATGGCAGATGGAGTTTAATCCGGACAAATGTGAGGTAATGCATTTTGGAAGGTCTAATGCAGGTGGGAAGTATACAGTAAATGGCAGAACCCTTCGGAGTATTGACAGGCAGAGAGATCTGGGCGTACAGGTCAACAGGTCACTGAAAGTGGCAACGCAGGTGGATAAGGTAGTCAAGAAGGCATACGGCATGCTTGCCTTCATCGGTCGGGGCATAGAGTATAAAAATTGGCAAGTCATGTTGCAGCTGTACAGAACTTTAGTTAGGCCACACTTTGAATATTGCATGCAATTCTGGTCGCCACACTACCAGAAGGACGTGGAGGCTTTGGAGAGGGTACAGAAGAGGTTTACCAGGATGTTGCCTGGTCTGGAGGGCATTAGCTATGAGGAGAGGTTGGATAAACACGGATTGTTTTCACTGGAGCGACGGAGGTGGAGGGGCGACATGATAGAGGTTTATAAAATTATGAGCGGCATGGACAGAGTGGATAGTCAGAAGCTTTTTCCCAGGTTGGAAGAGTCAGTTACCAGGGGGCAGAGGTTTAAGGTGCGAGGGGCAAAGTTTAGAGGGGATGTGCGAGGCAAGTTCTTTATACGGAGGGTGGTGAGTGCCTGGAACTTGCTGCCAGGGGAGGTGGTGGAAGCAGGTACAATAGCGACGTTTAAGAGGCATCTTGACAAATACATGAATAGGATGGGAATAGAGGGATACGGTCCCCGGAAGTGCAGAAGGTTTTAGTTTAGGCAGGCATCAAGATCGGCGGAGGCTTGGAGGGCTGAATGGCCTGTTCCTGTGCTGTCCTGTTCTTTGTTCTTTTCTATAACACTTATTATCTGTATATCTTTATACCTTGTATAAAATCACCTCTCAGATACCTCTTCACAAACTTGGAAAGCCCAAATTTCTCCAGCTTTCCTAATAACATAGTCCTTTGATGTTACGGATCAATCATGTGGCTGTCTCAACCGATTCCAGAGCTCAAATTTCTCTCGTGTCTCAGTGATCCAAATTAGATACAGTACTGATTCAACAGTGTGTGATTGTAAGTGCAAAAACAAACGTTGCAGTCCCAAGGTACTGTAACCCTCTGGTGTGGAGCCTTCAGTTGTAAAATTGGGTGCAGAGATCTGGCTGTCCAATTCATAGTGCACTATGTTTTGCAATTGAAACATTTTTTTTTAAATGATGCAGTATTGCCACCTATGAATCCTATGCAAATTGATGCAATACCAGTATTCACATTTTTTTGGTGGCTACCTTCCCCCTGTAGTGCAACTCATTCACCTAAAACTGGAGCTTGGCTGTCTGGATGGCTTGCCATGGACAATAAAAATTGGCTTCTTAAAGATGCAAAAACTTTTCAGAGTTTGTCTGAAAGGTAATTTTTTTTGACTTATTGTATTATTTTGTCTTTATTTTCATTGGTACATTAATTGTTTTACACAGTGAAGAATAGAATTTCCATGGGGTTTCCCCATGGGTGCTGTGGAGTAGCAAGTAAGGCAGCTCTCCTAATACCCACATAATTTAGTAAGCAACACATGCATTTAGCCAGGCATTAAGCAGGGGTTTGGTTGTTGTGCCGTTCCATTCCTTGCCTGCTCTTATTTATTCGTTGGTACTGGAAGTAATTCATCAGTCCCCATCAATGACACGCAACAGCAGTGAAAATTGGAACAATGACATTTAAATATGAATTATGTTTTTCTAGCCTGGAATGCACACATAAAACTAGTAAATTCTGATGCAGCAAATTGTAGTTAATGTTCTTTCATTTGTGAGAACAATGGTAACAACTGTCCCTGGATGAACAGCTGGGATTACCAGCACCGAGTGGTTCAATTTGTTGACAATAACCCAACTGAAAGCTTTCAATTCTCAATATTTCTGTGATACTGTCTTTTTGGTGCAAATTTATCTATCTGTATATATAACAATGAAATTGTACTAAATACAGTCTAGCTAAGTTCAGAAAATACGCGATTGTATAAATAGTTTATCCTTCTATTAAAGACAGATTGATATAATAGAAATTTCTGTGTGAATATTTTGAGAAATGTTAAATTGTTGCTACATATTTCAAGTTAAATATATTTCCCATTTTGTTAAAGGAGGAAGGCATGGGGGAATTAATATACCCTCATCTATGTGCAAAACGCTACTGGATCAAAGATATGCATAATTTGATTGATGATTTTCTTTATTAAGCAGCTCTAACATTCAGCCTTCTCTCATACAGGGAGCTGCTCTACTGATGTCAGCTGATGGGCATGTTCAGTAGTAGTTCCGTGAGGAATCCTGTACATCAGTTTTCAGACTAACACAAAGCCCAGCAGGAGGTTCTTAAACTAGAAAAAGTCAGTAAATTATTCTGGATGGCTTATTCATAATGACACCAATATATAAACTTAGTAGTAATTTTAAAGATATTTATATTTTGATAATTTAAGTTAGAAACAAATAATGAATATTTTAAAATGCACATATTGAGTAAAAATATAATCTATTTAAAAACACTGGAAGTATTGTAACTACAATGCATCCAATGTCATACTAGAAGCAAGAACTTTGATAAAACTACACTGTGGTATCCATTGTGGCAGGATAAAAAATGCTGGTATGTTTCAAGCAACTACAAGAGTAAGAGCCAGCTCTAACCAAACCAGCAACTGAGAAAGCTACAAAAACATTTCCCCAATTATCTTAACTGTTTATAGGGCTTGTGATAAGTAAGAGGAAGATATAAGAATGTGCCAATATAGTTTCACCTTACAATCAGTCACAATGTTAGCTCTTTAGAAAAATAATCATAGAATCACAGAATGATACAGCACAGAAGGAGTCCATTCGAACCTTCATGCTTATGCTGGCTTTTTGGCAGAGCTATCCGATTAGTCCCACTCCCCTGCTCTTTCCCCACAGTACTGTAATATTTTTCCCTTTAAGTATTTATTCAATTCTTCTTTGAAAATTACTCACATTTTCAGGCAATGCATTCCAGATCACAACAACTCACAATGTTAAAAAAAATTATTCCTCATGTCACCTCTGGTTCTTTTGTCAATCACCTTAAATCTGTGTCCTCTGGTTACTGACCTTTTTGCCACTGGAAACTATAGTATAAGGGTTTGAAAGGGTTAATGTCTGGGACAGTGTGAACAACATCTCCCACTGTGATGATGTAACAGATCACACGTGAGAGAGACTTGAGAAGAAGAAGCATCATGACCATCAGAGGGGTTAGACATGTTTAAGTAAAGTCTATATAGTTCCTGAAATGTAATAAACAGTTCTGGTTCTAATTTACTACAGACTCAGAAATCCCTGCAAGCCAAACTAAACCAAACATACAACAGAAACAATGGGTGTGAAATTCATTCACCCTGATTTTTTGGTGCAGGGTTGCGATTCGTGACATGCCAACATCCATTGGAAATGAGGTGAATAAGACACAAAATTCATCTACGCACCTCATTTCCCTGATAGTGGCGTGATCATGAGCAGCTCTCATGCAGCCCTAAACTCCATTTCTCTGCTGGCATCCTCTGCACACTCCAGGGGGCTGAGTAGCATTGGGAAGAAATCCAACATTTTCTTGCATTGCATCAGTCCATTGACATCAGTGACATCATGATCAAGGACATTCAGCAACTTTGGGTACGTGTAAGGGACGCACCTATGGGTGCCATTCCAGTTGACCCACTCTGCACAGGCTGTGGCCAGCGATGCTTCCCATGCTACAGATCTGTAAGTAGGCTTGTGTAATGCCACTAGAAGTGGCGCTATGCAAATTAATATTGTGCCCAATTTCTCCTTATTTACTCTATCAAAACTGTTCATGATCTTGAATTCTTCTTCTTCTTCTTGAATACGTCTATCAAAACTCCTCTTAACCTCTCTGCTCTAAGAAGAACAAACTCAGCTCTTCCAGTCTCTCCACATAACTAAAGTCCCTCATCCCTGATACCATTCAAGGAAAGCTCATCTGTACCCTCTCTAAGGTCTTGACATCCTTCCTAAAGTGTGGTGCCCAGAAATAAACACAATACTCCAGCTGAGGCCTAACCACTGTTGTATAAAGGTTTAGGTTTATTTCCCTGCTTTTGTACTCTATGCCTCTATTGCCAAGGATCCCAAATGCTTATTTTGCCACCTTCAAAGATTTGTGTAAATATATCCCCGTTCCTGCACCCTCTTTAAAATTGTATCATTTTGTTTATATTACCTCATCTCATTTTTCCTACCAAAATGTTTCACTTCACACTTCTCTGCATTAAATTTCATCTGCCATGTTTTTACCTATTTCCCCAGTCTGTCTATGTCCTCCTGAAGTTTACTACTATCCTTCGGTCGTTTACTACATTTCTGAGTTTCATGTCATCTGCAGCTTTGAAACTGTGCCCTGTATACCCAATTCCAGGTCACTAATATATATCAAAAGAGCAGTGGTCCTAATATTAACTCCTGAAGAACAACAGTGTATAGTTTCCTCCAGTCTGAAAAGCAACCATTCAATGCCACTCTTTACTCTCTGTTCCTTAGCCAATGTTGTATCCATGCTACCACTCTTCCTTTAATCTGATGGGTTTTAAATGTTGCTAACAAGTTACATGTTTAAAAAGAAAACACACAACTCAGGGTTTCAAATAGCACCAAAATATAGGCACTCGACTTTATTCATACATTATTAATGTGTATGTATTTTGGAGGATTATGCATTGAAAAGAAAATGGAGTGCTTCAGGAATGTGAGCTGTTTGAAAATATTGACCTGAGACCGGTTTTAAGAAATTACTAGGCCAACTGAAAATGGAAATGGAAAGCAGAATTTCAGGTGGTTACATTTGCTTACTTAAGGACAAAGGAAGAAGGGCTAAAAATTGGTCTGCGTGGATTTTTGGGCACAGGGGTTGCAAATCAGAGGAGTCTGACTCCAATTGGCAGAGGACATTGTGCAACCTCTGCTCCATCTTCCTTACATCCTGCAGACCCAGAGTGACAGCCACCTTAGCACCAATATCTGTTATAGATATAAAAACAAGAAATGCTGGAACCACTCAGCAGGTCTGGCAGCATCTGTGGAAAGAGAAGCAGAGTTAACGTTTCGGGTCAGTGACCCTTCTTCGGAAACTGACCCAAAACGTTAACTCTGCTTCTCTTTCCACAGATGTTGCCAGACCTGCTGAGTGGTTCCAGCATTTCTTGTTTTTATTTCAGATTTCCAGCATCCGCAGTATTTTGCTTTTATTTTTCTGTTATAGATATGTTGGACAGATCACCAAATCCTCTGTGCTCCCTGTGAGCAGGCTGCAGCATTCCCTGCCAAATTCAGGAACTCACCACAACATCCCCAAAAACAGTCTACAGTACTTCCAGAGACTTTACAATAGCAGTATTGTTCAAAATCACCTTACCTCCAACTTAGGAACCTGGCCCTTTAAGTAACATTAGTGTTAGGCCCCTCTTGCAGCTGCATACTTGTTCTTTGGTGAGTAACGTGTGAGTTCATTGAGGTCCAAATGTTGCAGTTGGGCATCACATCCGCTGAAAGGGATGTGTCATTACATGATAGGACCAGATCAGCTTCCAGCACATGCAGATGACAGCCATGCAAGCGCCTTTCTCAACATGGACCACCATGCGGGCCACACCAGAAGCTGCTGGCGGTGCAGTGCACACCCCCACGAAGGCATTTAGCTTCTACAGTGCAATCTCCAGCAGTGCTATGGATCTGAAGTTTACACCCTAAATCTTTCAGTGGGTAGAAGCTGGTGTATGTTTACCTATGGGGGTTTGAACCATATGTCAACTGTATGAACCACACATCAATAATACTCTATGTGAAAACCAAATAACCCAAAGGCTGAATAGATTGGAATGCAAATTTTATATTTTTGTGGTTATGGATGAATGTCAAACTGACTCACACAAGTCACATGTTCTTTGTGTGATATTAAGCAACACAGTGAGGTACGTGGATTTCAGTGCCTTGAAGATCTCCAACAGGTTTGTTAACAGCTAAACTAGTAGATACAATACACAGCAAACTATGTACAGAACCTTTGTCCAGGGTGTTACACTTGCCGAGTGGCTATGGCTTCTAGTCACATGACTATGTTCTGGTACTTAGCTCATTATCATACTGAGTTCTTAAAGGGACATCACTCTTGAAGGAATCATACAACAGCTCCTTTCTTTCCAAAGATAAGTCTCATATGCTATAAGTAAAAACACATAAAATTGGATAACATCCAAATTAGTTCTACAGGGACAAAGATTATAAAATTTACAAGTATAAGGATAGGGATTGTGAAATTTACGAGTGCAGAAGCTTAAGAATCCATATTTTGTTTCGGTGGTCTGACAACTCTTCGAGATCTTTTTTTTAAAAGATAAACGGAACTGAAACAGGCCCTTTGGCCCACCAAGTCTGTGCTGACCAACAACCACCCATTTATACTAATCCTACATTAATCCCATATTCCCAACCATCTACCTACACGAGGGGCAATTTACAATGGCCAATTTACCTATCAACCGGCAAGTCTTTGGCTGTGGGAGTAAACCCACGCAATCACAGGGAGAACTTGCAAGCTCCGCACAGGCAGTACCCAGAACCGAACCTGGGTTGCTGGAGCTGTGAGGCTGTGGTGCTAACCACTGTGCCACCCTACCATATCATATAATCTTCATTATCATATAACCTTCTAGGGATGTGGAGTTCACCATAGGCTGTTTTTGGTTCGCAGACACATTGTCAATGTGTTGGTTGTTGTCCTGTTGTTCCGTCATATCCTCATTGTCGGAGTGTGTTTTCTCAAGTCTGCTGTGCACAATTGGAGTATTGCATACTTCTCTTAATTGGCTTCGATTCCTCGTCAACACTGCTCCGCTAGATGTTGTAACGTCATAGGACCTAGGCTCACTGCATACTTTATATACCTCTGCGGGTAACCATGTTCTCATTGTGGGGTGTATGACCTTGACCTTTTGTCCTACGTGTAGCTGAGGTAGTTCCGCCCCTGCATGTTGGTCATGCACCATCTTCATTCTCCCTTGTTTTTTGAGCAGTGTCTCCCACATCTCGGAGAATTTGGACAGATGATGAATTGGCAGAATCGTTCGTTCTTGTCTGCCAAACATGACCTCTGCTGGTGATGGTAAGCCCATATACATAGGTGTAGCTCTGAGATGTGACATGGCAACACAAAAATCTTGTTTTGTTGCCCTCCACTTCAGGATAAGTGATTTAACTGTGCAAACCATTCGCTCAGCAAAACAATTAGATCTAGGGTAATGTGGTGCAGATGTCACATGGTTTACGCTGCATATAACACCCATGTCCCTGAAAGGTCTGCCTGTATACTGTGGCCCATTGTCCAAAACAATTTTTTCAGGTGCACCAAATAGATTGAAAATGGCACTCAATAGCCGATTTTACAGTAGGCAGACGGGAGCTGGCCACCGACTGAGAAGCCGGTGGCGAACCCGCTTCCACCTCGCCTGGGGATCCGACCCGTATTTTGCGGGTCCCCGGGCTTCAGTTGGTGTGGGGCAGGACTTCCACCCGCTTGAGTAGGAAGTCCTGCCTAATAGAGCTGCCGGCCAATCAGCGGGCCGACAACTCTTAGTCCCAGCAGTGCCACCAGGGACGGTGGCCTCTGCTGGGATTGCAGCCCAGCATGAAGACAAGATGCCTGGGAGCCGGGAGGGAAGGTAAGTTTTGGTTGCTTCGCCGGGGGTAATCGGTCGGGCCCCGGCCAGGCAAGGGTGGTTTATTGGGGGGAAGAGGGGTGGGCGTGTTGGGTCTTGTGGGTGGTTGGGATAGCGGGGTGGCTCTCCGGCACAGGCAGGCGATGGCCCTTAAATGGCCTTGATTGGCCTGGGGCGGGCTGGCCGTTTTTTGCTGCTGCTGTCCTGTATAGAGTGGCCGCAGAGGCAGGGACGGGTCGGGAAGGTCTCCCGGTGCCTCCCGCTCCATTTTACATCACCCCCCCACCACCATCCTGCTTGTCGGGGTGGTGTAAAATTCCGGCCAATGTGTCTGCAATGACCGTGCTTGAAGTGTCTTTTACCTGTCTGACAATCGGACCAACTCGCACTTAAGCTTTTCTTATAATGTGCACACTGCACTTTCTGGGAGGGTCAATTCCTCTCTGAGGTGTATTACGGCATTGCCTTTGAAATTTCCTGTGGCGTTGAACCTGTTGGGTACATTTGTTGTAGGTCATGGACTGATTCAGTGCGGGTACCCTTGGTCTCTTCTGCTGTAGTGGGTACCTTGGTGACCTCATGGATAGTAACAATGTTGAGGTCCTTAAATGCTGTTAGTCCTGCCACTGCTGGTCCGTTCGTGTTTACCAGGTAAAATATTTGTGGTTTCCATGACGACACAATGAGGTATGTGGATTCCAGTGCCTTGAAGATTTCTAACAGGTTTATTAACAGCTAAACTAGTAGATATAATACACAGCAAACTATGTACAGAACCTTTGTCCAGGGTGTTACAGTTGCCGAGTAGCTATGGCTTCTAGTCACATGACTATGTCCTGGTACTTAGCTCATTGGCATACTGAGTTCTTAAAGGAACATCACACTTGAAGTGATCATACAACAACATCAAGTCAGGTGATATATATAAAGCTGGTTTGTCCAAACTGCAACCCACACGTACTGGTAATCATCCCAAGAAGTTCAGTCAAATCTTGTGCATGAATTTCTGACCCACTGGTTTATACTATTTGAATTTTGTGGGCCTCAAGTTTTGATTTGGTTGCCTCATGGTGAATTGAACTCCAAGATCTGTTAAATCTGCAGCTTTTATAGATGATATTGATTTACAATCTATACATGTCCCACACAGCTCCAAGTTATGTATTTACATGGCTCACAAAGCTTGGGCACTCCTGGTGTAAAACACTAAACTTATTGCTGGTTTTAGTGCACAAGCACTGAAAAAAGGTTTACATTTTCCTTTTAACCAGATCCAAACCAACACCATACCTTATTTTATGTATTATTTTGCTTTATTTTTGAAATTTGGGCTGTCTCCTCCATATTTTTGTAGTTTGATCAAAATTGTGCACTCATTTTACTTGTTTTGTCATTTTTTAATTAAATAGTTTCTCTTTCCAATACATAGTGAAATTCAATTAACACTAGAATGTAAAATAAAAGCAAAATACTGTGGATGTCGAAATGAGAACAGAAAATGCTGGAAATGCTCAGAAGGTCAGCATCTGTGGAGACAGAAACAGAGTTAACATTTCAGGTCAGTGACCTTCCATCAGAACTGGCAATGGTTAGAGATGTGACAGGCTTTAAGCAAGTACAAAGGCAGGGAAAGGGGGAGGGGAGGAAAGAACAAAAGGAAAGTCCTGAAAAGGCATGAATGATTAAGGGACAAGGCAAAAGTGGGTGCTACTGGGACAAGTGAAGAAATAAAAGATGGGTCTAGAGAAACTGTAAATGGCAACAGCAGAAACATTACCAGCAGCTGCTGTTGGAAAAAAATGGGGGTAGTGGTTATGATCTGAAATCATCGAAGTCAATGTTGCATCTGGAAGGCTGTAAAATGCCTAATCGAAAGATGAGGTGCTGTTCCTCGAGCTTGCGTCAAGCTTCATTACAACAGTGTAGGAGGTTGACGAAAGAGAGCTCAGAGTGAATTATAGCATAGAGCTTACATCAATACAAATCAAATTTGGCTTCACGTTACCATCAATTGTGTACTATAAACCAGGCCTAAAGCTGGCCAACTGGTTTGACCAATTTAACAACTGCACCAGCAACAGCAAACAAAAACAGCAATATGTACTCCTTTACCATAGAAATAGTTCCTAAGCAACTTCACAGAGATGGATACTGAACAAAAGAAGAAGACATTATGAATTGTGACCAAAAGTTTTCCAAACAAGTGGAAATTAAGGAGGGTCTTATCAGAGAAGAGAAGGTGGAGTGGTTTTAGGAGTAATTTCAGAAAGTGGGACTTAGGCAGCTAAAATCATAGTCCCAATGGTGGGGCAAAGGGTCAATGCACTAGAGGCCAGTTTCATTGCAATGAAAAGATCACAGTGTGGTTATTTAAAGTGGACTGGAAAGAGCTACTTGAAGCTAAATCAGTGCCAGATCAGTGGGAGGCATTCAAAGAAGAGATAGTGAGCTGTCAGAGCAAGTATGTTCTCTTAAAGAGAAAGGGTGGAACAACAAATCCAGAGACCCCTGAATATCAAGGGGCTTAAAAGAGAGGATAAAGAACAAAAGGGAAGCTTATGACAGATACAGAGGGCACAATGCTGCAGAGAACCTAGAGGAGTATGAAAAGTGTAGGAGCAAAATTAAAAAGTAAATAAGGAAAGCAAAGAGCGGGCAAGTAAAATCAAGGAAAACCCAAAGATTTTTATAACTACATAAAGAGAAAGAGGATAACTAAAGAATGAGTAGGGCCTGTCATGCAGCCCCCCACCTGCCAAGAATGAGGCATATTAATTTTGCCATATGAACATTGATTTTAAACTGTTGCCGGAGTGAAGAAAGGACTTGTGAAACAATCACCAGACACTTGGCTGGAAGGACATTTGCATACTAACAGACAGTGCTTGTGGAGTCAAAGGGCTATTCCCTGGTCCACTTAACCCACAATGGATTTTGATCACCAGACATTGAAGGTGGAAGGAAGAGCATTCCAGAGACTGCTAATCCACAAAAGCCAGGACTGGTTAAATCAGCTGGTCACATGACTAACTGGCTGGTCCATGGTTTTTTGATATAGCTTAGAGTTTTTGCTCAGAAAGACTGTTTGCTCCTGGACTGAGAAGACCTCTCCTGTCTGCTCCCATCTCTTTCTCACAAGCCTCTGGACCCACTGAGGACACGTGAACCTCAAGGGAGAAAAGTCTCCTACATCGAACAAGGCTTAAGAAGAATACTGGGCCCCAACGAAAAGTAAGACCTACCTACAATCAAGGACTCTACAGTGAGCTTGAAGAACAGTAACCAAAACCATCTTCAAATATTGCCTCAACTTTTCCACTTTATTTCTTCTGCTCTTTTCTGTCTCGATCTGCATGTGTGTAGCACGTATGCACGCTAGCGTGGACGCGTCGCATATCCGTAGGCGTTAACTGAATTAGAGTTTAAGATTAATAAATTTCAACTTTTCTTCTTTAAACCTAAGAAAACCCGTTTGGCTGGTTTCTTTGCCTTACAATTGGAAAGCAGTGAACAAGGATTCATGAAGGGGGAGCGAAAAACACGGTGTGTTTAAAATTAAACCCGTTACAGTAAGACCAGGTGAAGGCTGAGACGGAACCCTAGACCCCTTTCTCACCTGGTCGTAACAGGCCCATTAGGGACCATAAGGGTAACTAGTGTATGGAGGTGGAGGATGTTGGTATTGTTCTTAATTTATACTTTGTGTCTTTTTTCACAAAAAAGAGGGACGATACAGACATTGGAATCAGGGAGGAGGAGTGAGAAATATTAGATGAAATTAACATTGTGAGAGAGGAAGCATTAAGGGGCTTAATGTCTTTGAAAGTGAATAAAACCCAAGGCCCGGATGAATGTTTCCTTTTTATGTAACTGTAGAAGATTTTACAGTCCGTTTTTATGTTTTTTGCTAGATTGCATTCATGTTCTATTCTCCCTTTCTTTATCAGTTTCTTGGTTCTCCTTTGCTATATTCTAAAACCCTCCCAATCCTCAGGTTTACTACTATTTCTGACAACTTTATAGGCCTTTTCTTTTAATCTTCTACAATCCTTAACTTCCTTCGTTAGCCACAGTTGACTGATTTTTCTTTTTGGGTTTTTGTGCCTTGAAGGAATGTATAGCTGCTGTAAACTATGTAATAATTCTTTAAAGACTATCCATTGCCTATGTACTGTCCTACCTTTTAATGTTTTTTCCCAATCCGCCTCAGCCAATTTGCCCCTCATGCCTTCATAGTTCAAATTTAACGCCCTGGTTTCAGATTGAACTACCTCACTTTCAAACATAATACAAAATTCTATCATATTATGATCACTCATTCCTAAAGGTTATTTTGCAACAAGATTATTGATTAGCTCTTTCTCATTACATAATACCAGATCTAAAATAGCCTGTTCTCTAGTCAGTTCCTCAACACACTGCTCTAGAAAACCATCCATAACACACTTCAGAAACTCGTCCTCCACAGCATTAGTGCTCATTAGGTTTACCCTGTCTATACGCAGATTGAAGTCACCCATAATTACTGTATTACCCATGCTACATGCTACTCCAATCTCCTGACTAATACCATTCCCGACAGTACCACTAGATTTTGAAGTGACTGGCAGGTTCTTTACATCGAATTAATGCTTATTTTAGTAAGAAAGTATGTCAAAGGATTGGTTTAGAAAATGTTTTTGGAACAACTTTGATCTATCACCAGGTGTCCAACGGTTTTGCACGGCAGGGGCCGCATTACAATTTTTGTCCTACATAGGAAGCTGGTGAGAAAACTTCAGAGATAAAGGTATTAAAAATTTATCTTACTGTCACTCTCTCTCTCTCTTTCACCCCCTCTCTTTCTCTCTCTCTCTACCTTCCCTCACTCTATCTCTCTTCCCCCCCTCTGTCTCTCTCTCTCGCCCTTCTCTCTATCACAATCTCTCTCTTCCCCTCCTCTCTGTCTCTCTCTGCCCCCCCACTCTGTCTCTCTTCCTCCACCCCCCCCTCCCCACTGTGTCTGTCTCTCTGTCCCCCTCCGTCTATCTCTGTTCCCCCCCCTCCAGCTCTCTTTCTGTGTGCCCCTCGCTTTTCGCTTTCCACTGCCCACTCCTTGCTCTCTGCTGCTTGCTCCCCGCTCCCCACTCAATATAAACATAGATTATAGAGGCAGACTGTGAATGCCGTCTCTCTGCTGGGTGCAGCCAAATTGGGCCGGAGCTTGTGCTCAGCTCAACGTTGGGTTCCGTGGCGGGGTTGGGGATTGGAGGATCGGAGCGGCAGCAGCTGCTACGGAACACAATGCCAGGATTGGCGGGCATAATCTTCCGGGGGGCGAGTAAGCTCTGTGGCGGCACCTCTGCCACTTTGCGACGGAACCCAAGTTTAAATATTTAAAATACCTCTCTGCATAAATTTCAATATCATCCGCCACAATCGTCCCATCCATTCCCAGTCTTGAGCTCGATGTGTGGCACTCACGCGTCTTCACTTTCCCGTCCATGAGAAGCTGGCACCACCGAGGAGGGGAAGGAGTCAACTCTGCATTCTATGTATAGATGGGGGCAATGGGGTCAACTCTATATTCTGTGCATAGATGGGGGTGGGGAAGGGGTCAACTCTGCATTCTATGTCTAGATGGGGAGGGAAGGGGTCAACTCTGCAGTCCGTGTATAGATGCGGGGAAGGGGGTCAACTCTGAATTCTGTGTATAGACGGGGGGAAAGGGTCAATTCTGCATGCTGTGTATAGATGGGGGGAAAGGGTCAATTCTGTATTCTGTGTATAGATGGGCAGGGGGAAGGGGTCAACTCTGAATTCTGTGTACAGATAGAGGGGTGGACTGGGGCAACTCGATATTTTGTTTGCAGGGCAGGCAGCCTTTTAAAAATGGCGTTAACACCAGCTCCCGCATCAGTTGATGCCATTCACACATCACCGATGCCGCCCCCACCACTTGATTGGGAGGGTAGCTGCTGTCAGTATGTTAAGTGGCTGCAGAATCACGGTGTCGCGTCAACGCAGTCCCATGCGGGGCGGACGCCATTTTCTGCACCCGCTGCTGCTCTCGGCGGCGGGACAACAAGATTCGGCCCATTGTGTGGGAGCTGGGTCCTAATAAACCTATTGCTGTCGGCTGAGGTGCCTGACATTCCGGCAGTTTACATCCGCGGGCTGGATAGAAACCTTTGGAGGGCCGGACTCTGGTCTGCGGGCCATATGTTCGACAACTCTGATCTATAATAGTACTGGAGCAGGGCTTGAGTAATTTAAAAAACATTGATATAAATGATCATGGCTGAAAAATATTAAAATGACTCCACTAAGTATTCAATACACACACTAACAAGCAATGCCAAGCCATGGCTGCCCATCTCCTTTCCACGGACTAAGGAGAAAAGCCTTACTGCACAGTTACAAGATGTAGATACTTTAAGTGGTTCTATAATATGCTGTGGTTCCCAGTGCAAACTTCGCCCAGTTCCTATTGCGGCGCTGATGCTCTGGTGGCACAAAATGGCTGGGATTTAACGATGCAGAATCGGAAGGCAGTAGAGGTGAGTGGGGTGGGGGATGGGGTGGGTGGCTGTAAAATTGCATGGGATGGCATTGGCACGGCCGTCTGACATCATCTTGCCTTGGCCAAATTTTATGAGTGGCGAATGGGAAGACGCGTGGGGACACCACTCGTTTTCAAAGTGAGCAATTGATAGGGACAAAAGCTCGGTAAAGAGGCAATTGACCATAATTTAACAGACTGTTCCGATTTAATGGTAAGCGCATGGGAGACATGTGGTGCCAGAGCTTCGGCAGCTTTTAAAGGGCGGCAATGAGGCAACAGCTGTTGCCATTGCTGCACTTGGTAACTGTGCAGTAAGGCTTTTCTCCTTAGTCCGTGGAAAGGAGTTGAGCAGCCATGGCTTTGGGGTAGAGCCCCTTGATGAGTTTGTGTTTCTGGCAGGGGGCTCACTGGAGAGAGGCTGGAGAGGGGGGAGGATTGAAGCAGCTACTGATATGGTGTGCATGTTGAAGTGGTTGCACCCAATGCCATGGGCATCATTCATTCCGAAGGAGGGTCCTCCACCAAGGAGGAGAACCTGAGATGGGGGGTAGGTCTGGGCTTTCTGATCGGAACTGCAGAAACCTCCTGGTCACCTGCAGGGGCAGCCTTCTGATGGGAAAGTGGCAGAAGGTTGCAGAAGGGACCGTGAGCAAGTGCCAGGGTGGAGATGAAGGTACCCTGCAGCAAGGGTATACAGACAGAGGATGAGCTACCTCCAGATGTCAAAGAGACAGTGTCGCCAAAGACTGCGCCTCTCCGGAGAGGACGTGACAGCTCTGTGTGCCACAATGGCAGAGGAGGTGAACTCTGATTGCAGTGCTGGTCATCCAATGGCAGTGGCCATCCAGGTCACTGTGTCCCTGAATTTCTATGCCTTAGGTTCATTCCAGGGGCCCACTGGAGACATGTGTGTCATCTCTCAATCAGCTGCACATCACTACATCGAGTGGTGACAGATGCCCTCTTCAGGAGGGCCAGCCACTGCATTCATTACTGAACTTATGTGGACAGTCAGGCTGAGAGAGCCAGAGGATTCGACGCCATGGCAGGGATCCCCCAGGGTCAAGGTGTGATAGACTGCACACATGTGGCCATCAAGCCTCCCACAGGCCAGCCAGGGGCCTTCATTAACCAGAAGGGATTTCATTCCCTCAACGTGCAACTCATCTGTGACCACCATCAATGGATCCTGCAGGTGTGTACACCGTGCCATTGGAGCAGCCACAATGCTTACATTCCTCCGGCACTCCCAGGTGCCACAGCCTTTCACCCCAACCCCCACCCCCGTACCTTCAAGGATGGATACTTGCTGACAAGGGATACCCACTGGAGAGATGGGTGCTGACCCCTGTGAGGAACCCTAGGACAGAGGTTGAGGAATGCTACAACGTGAGCTACGCGGCGACCTGCGCCACCATCAAGCAGACCATCGGTCTCCTCAAGATGAGATTCAGATATCTGGATCGTTCTGGTGGGGCACTTCAATATGCCCCAGCAAGGGTCTCCCAGTTAGTGGTGGTTTGTTGCACTTTACACAGCCTGCCACTGCAGAGGGGGGAGGCCTTGGCTGATGAGCACTTAGTGAAGCGTGAGGAATCCTGAGAAGAGAAATCTAATGACATGCTGCAGCATCCTGAAAGACATGAGGGGCTTGTTAATTGTATATCAATTGTGTTTAATTATATGCAGGTGGGGTCTTACTTGAGCACAAAAAAGGAGACACTTACTGAGACTGGTGAATGGTTTTGAGTATATATGTTTGAGCTTTATAATCTTTACTCTGTTAGTAAATATAAGACTGAGTAGAGATTGGCTGCAGTTTCATCATTCAACAACAAGATTTCTGGATTAAAACATGGCAGCAAAGGATGGTTGCCTAAAGGTGAAGGTTGGAAATTAAGAAAACATTTTCACACAGAAAACTGAAATCCTAGTGGCTATTGTGGAAAATGGAAGAAAGCAAGTGTAAATTGTCAGGGTATGATTACCCTTCGATGTTCCCTGAGTCTGAACCGTGTGACTAGCGGAAGAATGAAGTAGATACGTGGACATAGGTTACGTCCTTACCAAAGAGGAAACAAGGTATGCCTTGGCATTGTCACTTCCTACCAGAAGTAAAATCAGAAGTAAAGTATTTTGTGACCTGGATGCTCATCAGTTGGATACTGATAAAGATTTGGATCTTCTGTTGAGTTCTTGGATAAAATTTACAAGAAAGATGATCTGTTAAATGCCTACGAAGCATGTCAGTCTTTGAAAGATTTTGGAAAACAGATGGCTATTCAATGGAGGAATATATCATGGACTTGTACAAACTGTATAAAAGATTGAGGAAACTCACTTTGAAGATCCCTGGTTCAGTGCCAGCATTTAAATTGCTAGATTGTGCTAGACTGTCGCATATGGACAGACTCCTGGTTCTAACTGGGGTTTGGTTCTTGGAAAAAGACTTCCTGTTGGATCAGATGTCTGCTGCCTTAAAAAAATGGGATATTCTGTGATGACACAAAGAATAGAGATTGCCAGATTTCAAAATGATCCAGATCTTGGATGCAAGTTTCAGTACAGTGAAAGAGTTAAAGACAGGAGGAATGGGGATTTTTTATTTATTTATTTTTTATTTAGAGATACAGCACTGAAACAGGCCCTTCGGCCCACCGAGTCTGTGCCGACCATCAACCACCCATTTATACTAATCCTACATTAATCCCAAAAACCTACCATATCCCCTCAATTCCCTTACCACCTACCTAGGGGAAATTTACAATGGCCAATTTACCTATCAACCTGCAAGTCTTTGGCTGTGGGAGGAAACCGGAGCACCCGGCGGAAACCCACGCAGTCACAGGGAGAACTTGCAAACTCCGCACAGGCAGTACCCAGAATCGAACCCGAGTCGCTGGAGCTGTGAGGCTGCGGTGCTAACCACTGCGCCACTGTGCAGATCTGAATATTACAGCAGAAGACAGAATTGGAACAGCAATAATAGGCAAATGAATCCCAGGAATGCTCAAGGAACAGTTAATAGGTGCTTCAGGTGTGACTCCAAGTATCATTACGCAATGAACTGCTCAAACCAGAGAAGCAGAGTCCTCAATGACACATGACATGGAGAATTTTGAGGCAGAAGAGGAGTATAATCATGAATCTGAACGAATTATACTAGACACGAGGCATTTGTGTCCTGTGATGAATGTGTTAGTTGTGGATTCATTCAACTGTGCTGTGTCAGATAGTGCTTGCACATCAACAGTATGTGGAACAGATTGGTTATGTTATCTGGATTCACTCAGTGGTGATGACCTTAATGATGCTTTCAGGGTGTGGTATTTCTGACACAAAAGATCAGTTTTGCTGAAAATTGGTTGTGTTCAACTAAACGCAGATCCTGCAATGTTTTATTGATATAAAGGGAAATTTTCAGGCACCTTCATGATGCACATTGACGATTTCTTATGGGGTGATACAGCAGAATTTGATAAATATGTTATTAATAAAATTAAAGTAGAATTTAAGATTGGAACTCAGGCTTGTGGGGCTTTAACATATATTGGTTTAAATATTAAGCAAAGTAGGTCTGGAATAACTTTAAATCAACAATCCTATTTAGAGAGTGTTATTCCTATCCCAGTTAATAATGCTCGGTGATCACAGAAAGATGATGTTATACCTAAAACAGAGACAGAGTAATTGCAAAGCTTGATTGATCAATTGAACTGGTTGTGTACTCAAACTAGACCAGATGCTAGTTTTTGATATTTTGGAGTTAAGCACTACAATGAAACACCCAAAAATTGAGAATGTTTAAAGGGCAAATAAAGCATTAAGAAAATTAAATCTGTGCTAAGAAAATAGAAAGGGTTGTTAATAGTACTTTAGCTGCGGAAGCATTGGCTCTTGTGGAGGCAGTGGATATGGGGTTCTATTTGTCAAATATTTTAGGTGAGATTCTGTACAAGATGCATACTGAAGATAGATGTTACGACCAGGTGAGAAAGAGGTCTAGGGTTCCCTTTCAGCCTTCACTGGTCTTGCTGTAACAGGGTTTAATTTTAAATACACCGTGTTTTTCAGCTCCCCCTTGTTGAATCCTTGTTCACCGCTTTCCAATTATAAGGCAAAGAAACCAGCACAAACAGGCTTTCTCAGGTTTAAAGAAGAAAAGTTCAAATGTATTAAACTTAAACTCTAATTCGGTTGATGCCTACGGATACACGACGCACCCATGCTAGCATGCATACGCGATACACACATGCAAATAGAGACAGAAAAGAGCAGACGAAAAATAAAGGGGAAAGGTTTGAGGCAATATCTGAAGAGTTGTTGTTACAGTTCTTTGAGCTCACTGTAGAATCTTTGATTGTAGGTAGATCTTGCTTTTCGTTGGGGCCCAGTATTCTTCTTCAACCTTGCTCACTGTAGGAGACTTTTCTCTCTTGGGGTTCATGTGGCTTCAGTGGGTTTTGGAGTTTTGTGAGAAAGAGATGGGAGCAGACAGACAGACAGGAGGTCCTCTTCAATCCATGAGCATCCTGCTTTCTCTAGACTCTCATTTCAAACTGTACACTTCAGGAAAAAACCCAGACTGCCAAGCAGGTTAGTCATGTGACTAACTGGTTTGACCACGTCTGTTTGTGGATTGTATTGGAGCAGAAGATAGCTCCTTTGTTCTGAACACTGTCTGTTACTATGCAAAAATGTCTTTCCAGCCAGGGGCCTGGCAACCCCTTGTCACAGGCCTTCTCTTCTTCCCAGCAATAATATGAAATTTAATGTCCATTTGGTGAAATTAATGTACCTCATTCTTGGCAGGTGGGGGCCTGCATGACATAGGATATGCATTGAATGTTTTGTAGAGAATCATGTACGCTTGACAAAAAGTGTGTGAGAAAAAGTTACGGATTGACCTTACTGGTTTGAAATAAATTCTGGAGAGAAAGGAAATCTCCAAAATTAAATGGGTAAATGCAAGTTATCAACTATCTGATTGTTTTACAAAGAAAAATGCTTGTACAAAGAAATTGTGACCGCTGATGAGGCGACTTACCCTCCTGCGAGTACACTCTGGCCTCATCGTACACAAAGCAGTGGCCACCATGAAAACCTGCCAGCTCTAGAGTTCCTCCTCCATGGGCATCAGGATGTGATCACTGGGAGTAAGCCATCAGTCCAGGCCCTCTTCTCCTTTGGGAACACAGAAGAAGATTGTTAGTGGCTGCACTAGAGCAAACACAATGCCTAATCGACTTGCATACTTGCTGCTGTGTCTGGGGCTAATGGCATGCACGTGCCGTTAGATCTCTCTTGTATCAACTGGCGAGGGTCAGCAGTGGGAGGCTCACTTCCCAGACTGATCTGCAGCCATTCCCTGCGAAGGAGATGCTACAGCCTTCACCCAATGCCACCAACATGGTGAGCTCTCCATCCCCACCATCCGCGCCCTCACACTCATCCATTTGCTGCCTTCCAAAGGGAACCAAGTTGGGTGCTCACCCTTGCAGAGTTGAGAAGGTCATTGACGTGTTTGCAGCATTGCAGCCAGGTTCTGTGGACAACCCCACAGCTGCAACTTCCATCCAGACTTGCTTGGTTAGGCAGGGAGGTCTCTGTTCCTGGGGAAGAGGACCTTCCGCCTTTCCCGAGTAGCCTGTAGGAGAAGACGCAGGGAGTCGTCACTGAACCATGGGGCCACTCGGGATCTTGCTTCTGCCATGCCTACAAGCATGTTTCCCCTGTGTCATTCCTTGGAGGATGCTGCTGGGGTCACTGTCAGCTGGATGCTGGCAAGCCCGAGTCCTTGGAGAATATTTGCAGAGATGAGAGCTGTGGCAACTGATGTCTGCATCAGGGCTGGGTGTTGGCGGCCTTTTAATCATTGCACCAGGACTTCCTTCCGTGTCAGGTGATAATGCAGCTGCCACCTGAAAGCCTGCCTCTGGCCGTTGAGTGGCCTGCCAGCCTTTAGTTGGAACGGGAGGACCTTTGCCATCCACTTCCACTTCCACCTTCCTTTTCCCGCCGGGTCCCATGAAATCCTGGCCAATGACTGCACAGTGACAACTTTTATTTCTGGCTACAGACCTTCCCTAATATCTGAGAATTTCTCTATAAGCCAGCAAACATAAAACTGCTTTATAGATCTTTATAGGCAGTCTGGACAGGCAGAAAAAACTGACGAGTAGCACTGCTGGCAACAATCATTTACGTTGCTGCTTCACTCAGCATTTGATGGCATGGGGGGAAACCATTCCATTTTCTAATTTTCTCTTGGCATCAGCAGCAGCATTGTCGAGTATAAATAGCACTTAACGTCAGGCATCCCTTGTATAGACAGCTTGCACAATAGAATCTGAAAAAGTTGACAAATATCAAATTACCTTGGGAAAGACATGCAAGCAGAAGAAAAATTGAAGTTAACAAACAAAATATTAGAAATATCTTCTCTCAAATTGCATCACTCACCACATAGCAATTAAAGCTACATTAATGCTGTGTGGAAGTCTAAGCTTAAAACACTAGAAACCAAGGTACATAGCTTCAAAGTCTCAAACGGCTTTCCTGTCTAAAAATATAACACTGTAAATGAAAAATTAAACACAATTATTATGCATGGCTACATTGATCCATTGCATGATCATAAGTAACATGAAGCAGGGACTTAGGATGCATGATCTGGTAGTGTCTGACAAGTCAGAAGGAAACAGCATGAGGCATCAATATGTTATAGTATAAAAGTCACTTAAAGAATTCACTTTTTTATACATGCCAGGGTTCTCTTTACATTGTTGTGAACTGCCATCAGCTTCATGCAAATTACAAAAATGAAGTGTTCTGTGTCATTAAGATGCTGCTTTGAGTTTAATAATTCAACTTTTATTTTATTTTCTTCTTTTAGTAGCTACCTTTTCCAAATTCGATAAAAATGTTTCTTTTCATAAGGTATCCTAAGTTAAGTTTCCTGGGAATTATGTATTTCCTGCATGAATGTTGTTAATCTATATATTGAGAGTAAATCATTATCTTTACATTATTTTGTCTGTATCTTTGAGGTCAAGCACAACCGTGATCAATTATAGTAAGAGAAACAAATTATTTAATGAGTTAGTGACATGTTATTTAGCATGCAAACCAACCAGAATGGATAAATAAAAAAAGAGCATGACTAGGTAAAACGTTAATTGTGATTATGCGAAACTTCCTATTCTGTAATCTGCTGCTTTATGGAAAACAGCTTTCTTGTCCTCTTTGTTCTTATAAGATAGCCCTGACTTAATTTCACAAATATTGCACGGATTTCTTCTAATCTTGGATGCAGAAATATTGATTGACGTCACAGTGTTCGCTTTTGGGAAGTGCACAGGATCATCATTCATCTCCTGACTGGTAACAAAAAGCTTTCTAAAAATAGCAACAAGGAGTGAAAGGGGATTGGGCAGACAAGTATGTGTGAATCTCTAAGGATTTTTTAGCCTGACAGTAAGATGAGTGTTTTATGTGGAAATTGGATTGGGACAATTGCAATTCCAAGGCATTCAAGTGATGTGGAAATTTTAATGTCATGTCTACATCTTTGAAACAAATTAAATGTATACTTAGTACTAGAATGTATTTGATACAGAGATATATATATAAGGTCAATTAATCTGTAATTAGCTATAATGTGCCTTTATGAAAACTGAATTTTAACATAAATGAAATTCAGCATTTGAAACAGCTAACACTGAAATAGCAGACAGTAATTTAATTTTTCCCTGGTGCTCTATTTCGTGATATTGTATAAATTAACTTTTATCCCTCATCCTTTTAGATCTTGTTATACCTTGCACTCTATTAATGCCATCTTGAATCATCCAAAGAAAGTACATGACAACACACTACAGTGAATTGCCTTTTAATTTCCTCTCTTTCCTATGGTGAAATATCTCTCTCATCGTGTCATGGCTCAAACCTTTTTTTTTATTCATTCATGGGATGTGGGAGTCGCTGGCTAAGCCAACATTTATAGCCCATCCCTAATTGCCCTTGAGAAGGTGGTGAGCTGCCTTCTTGAACTGCTGCAGTCCATGTGCGGTAAGTACACCCACAGTGCTGTTAGGAAGGGAGTTCCAGGATTTTGACCCAGCGACAGTGAAGGAACGGCAATATAGTTCCAAGTCAAAATGGCTTGGAGGGGAACTTGCAGGGGGTGGTGTTCCCAGGCATCTGTTGCCCTTGTCCTTCTAGGTGGTAGAGGTCACAGGTTTCAGAGATGCTATCGAAGGAGCCTTGGTGAGTTGCTGCAGTGCATCGGTTGTGAAGGGAGTGAATGTTGAAGGCATTGGCTAGGGTGCCAATCAGGTGGCAGCTTTGTCCTGGATGGTGCCAAGCTTCTTGAGTGTTGTTGGAGCTGCACCCATCCAGGCAAGTGGAGAGTATTCCATCACACTCCTGACATGTGTCTTGTAGATGGTGGACAGGCTTTGGGGAGACAGGAGGTGACTTACTCAGTGCAAAATCCCCAGCCTCTAATCTGTTCTTGTAGCCACAGTATTTATGTGGCCGGTCCAGTTCAGTTTCTGGTCAATGGTAACCCCCAGGATGTTGATAGTGGGGGATTCAGCGATGGTAATGCCATTGAACATCAAGGGGAGATGGTTAGATTCTCTCTTGTTTGAGATGGTCATTGCCTGGCACTTGTGTGGCGTGAATGTTATTTGCCACTTATCAGCCCAAGCCTGGATGTTGTCCAGGTCTTGCTGCATCAGGACATGGGCTGCTTCAGTATCTGAGGAGTCACTAATGGTACTGAACATTGTGCAATCATCAGTGAACATCCCCACTTCTGACCTTATGATGGAGGGATGGTCATTGATGAAGCAGCTGGAGATGGTTGGAACTAGGACACTACCCTGAAGAACTCCTGCAGTGATGTCCTGGGACTGAGATGATTGATCTCCAACAACCACAACCATCTTCCTTTGTACTAGGTATGATTCCAACCAGTGGAGAGTTTTCCCTCTGATTCCCATTGACTCCAGTTTTGCTAGGACTCCTTCATGCCATACTCGGTCAAATGTTGCCTTGATGTCAAGGGCAGTCACTCTCACCTCACCTCTGGAGTTCAGCTCTTTTGTCCATATTTGGACAAAGGCTGTAATGAGGTCAGGAGCTGGGTGGCCCTGGCGGAACCCAAACTGAGTATCAGTGAGCATGTTATTGCTGAACAAGTGTCACTTGATAGCACTGTCAAAGACCCCTTCCTTCACTTTGCTGATGATCGAGTAGATTGATAGGGCGGTAATTGGCCAGCTTGGATTTGTCCTGAGTTTTGTGGACAGGACATACCTGGGCAATTTTCCACATTGCCATATAGATGCCAGTGTTGTAGCTGTACTGGAACAGCTCGGCTAGGGGCATGGCTAGTTCTGGAGCACAAGTCATCAGTACTATTGCCAGAATGTTGTCAGGGCCCACAGCCTTTGCCGTATCCAGCGCCTTCAGCCTTTTCCTGATATCACATGGAGTAAATCAGATTGGCTGAAGAGTGGCATCTATGATGCTGGGGACCTCAGGAGAAGGCCAAGATGGATCATCAACTCGGCACTTATGGCTGAAGATTGATGCAAATGCTTCAGCCTTGGCTTTTGCACTGATGTGCTGGGCTCCCCCATTGTTGCGAATGGGGATATTTGTGGAGCCTGCTCCTCCTGTTAGTTGTTTAATTGTCCACCACCATTCACGACTGGATGTGGCAGGACTGCAGAGCTTAGATCTGATTGGTTGATTGTGGGATCACTTTGCCCTGTCTATTGCATGCTACTTATGCTGTGTGGCATGCAAGAAGGCCTGTGTTGTAGCTTCACCAGGTTGACACCTTATTTTGAGGTATGCCTGTTGCTGCTCCTGGCATGCCCTCCTCCACTCTTCATTGAACCAGGGTTGGTCCCCTGGCTTGATGGTAATGGTAAGAGTGGGGGATATGCCAGACCATGAGGTTACAGATTATGGTTGAATACAATTCTGCTGCTGATTGCCCACAGCGTGTCATGGATGCCCAGTTTTGAGTTGCTAGATCTGTTTGAAATCTATCCCATTTAGCACGGTGGTAGTGCCACACAACATGTTTGTATGTTGTCTAACAAAAAAACGTTGATTATCCACTTTGGGAGTTGGTAATTAGGGTGTCTGCTGCAAGATGATAGATTTGGGGTGGCACAGTGGCGCAGTGGTTAGCACCGCAGCCTCACAGCTCCAGCGACCCGGGTTCAGTTCTGGGTACTGCCTGTGTGGACTTTGCAATTTCTCCCTGTGACTGTGTGGGTTTCTGCCAGGTGCTCCAGTTTCCTCCCACAGCCAAAGACTTGCAGGTTGATAGGTAAATGACTGTTGTAAATTGTCCCTAGTGTCGATAGGTGGTAGGAGAATGGTGGGGATGTGGTAGGGAATATGGGATTAATGTAGGATTAGTATAAATGGGTGGATTTTGGTTGGCACAGACTTCGTGGGCCAAAGGGCCTCTTTCAGTGCTGTATCTCTAAATAAATAAATATGCGAAGTGTTTAGTTAGCCCATTCTGGCAGACTTGGTCAGCTGAAATCTGAAGCAGGCACTATTGATGACTCACTGCTGGAAACTGCAGGGTCAGATGTATCAATGGGCCTAGGTTTCTTGGCTCCAGATAACCGTGCATGCTAGTACCCCAATGGATTAAATGGTCCTTGCTGGACAAGCAGCAGGAAACTTGGCATTTTTAGGCAGTGCAATCATAACTCGATAAACTCCAGCAGCATTAGTGTGCATATGTGGGGGTCACTAAACCTGGCTCTGTTAGTCTGCACCTAATCCCTCTGAATTTAGGTAAGTAATGTGTGCCATTGTGCAGAGAACATGCACTCCCCATTGGGTGAACAGAAAAGTTACGATGTTGGGTTGAGGACTCCTAGACATGGTGATGGGCTTTGGAGCACGTGAGATACACAGCTGGTCAGTGTGTGAAATCATGTAATGAAAACAAGAAATGCTGGAAATTCCTCAGCAGGTCTGGCAGCATCTGTGGAGAGAGAAGCGGAGTTAACGTTTCAGGTCAGTGACCTTTCATCAGAACTGCAAAAGGTTAGAAATGTAATAGGTTGTAAGCAAATAAAGTAGGGGTGGGGCATGAGATAACAAAAGGGAAGGTGTTGATAGGACAGGGTCACAGAGAATAACTGACAAGAAGGTCATGGAGCAAAGGCCTGGATGCTGCCAGACCTGCTGAGAATTTCCAGCATTTCTTGTTTTTATTTCAGATTTCCAGCATCTGCAGTATTTTGCTTTTATTTTAGTGTGAAATCATGTGATGGATTACAATAACCTAGTACACAACTGTGATGCCTTTCACTATATTAAAATACATTTAATATTTCTCTAGAGAGAATACAATCATAGCCTGAGTCCCAACTGAACAATGTCTTAAATTTATATTCTGTTTATATTACAGTACTGCCTCTGGAGACAACTGTGCCTTCAAAGACAGTCCTTTACAAACCAGGTAGTACCAGTTTCTTGGGAGGCAATAAGACATCATACAAAATGTGTTTGCAAAGGCACAATAGAGACAAATTGTTGCTAATAAAATGGTGTAGGTGGCAGAGCTGGATCCCATTGACTATCACAATACAGTCGTAGAGTCATTTACGGCACAGAAAGAGGCCATTTGGCCCATTGAGTCCATGCCGGCTCTCCACGGAGCTTTCCAGTCAGTCTCACCCCCGCGCCCTCTCCTCTGCACCCTCTCAAGGACCCTCACATCATTCCTAAAGTGTGGTGACCAGATCTGGACGCAATACTCTAGTTGGGGCCTAACCAGAACTTTATAAAGGTTCAGCATAACTTCCCTGCTTTTGTACTCAATGCCTCTTTCTATGAAGTCCAAGATCCTGTATGCTTTACTAACCACACTCTCAATATGTACTGCCACCTTCAAAGATTGATATACATGCACCCTCAGGTTCCTCTGTTCCTGCACACTCTACAGAATTGCTGTGCCATTTCTTATACATTGCTTCTCCCTATTCCTTCTGCCAAAATACATCACCTCACACTTGTCAGTATTGAATTCCATCTGCCACCTCTCTGCCCATTCTGCTAGCCTATCTGTGTCCTGTTCCAGGTGGTTTATATCATCCTTACGGTTTGCCACACCCCCAAGTTTGGTGTCATTGGCAAATTTTGAGTTTCTACTCTGTATTCCAAGATTCAAGTCATTTATATATACCAAAAAAAGCAGTGGTCCCAGCACTGAACTTTGGGGAACACCACTGTCTACCATCTTCCAGTCTGAAAAACAACCATTTACTATGACTCGCTGTTTTCTGTCCTTAAGATTTTTTTTTTATCCAATTGGACACTGACATTTTATTCCATGAGCCTCAATTTTGTTAACCAGCCTTTTATGTGGTACGTTATCAAAAGCTTTCTTAAAATCCATATAAGCAACAACCACTGCATTCCCTTCATCAGCTTCACCGTTATTTCATCAAAAAATTCCATTAGATTAGTCAAGCATGATCTGCCTTTCACAAATCCATGCTGGCGATTCTTAATTAACTCAATCTTCTCCCAGTGTCTGTTGATTTTTTCCCTAATGATTGTTTCTAAAACCTTACCCGCCACTGATGTTAAACTAACAGGCCTGTACTTGCTAGAACTGTCCTTCACCCTTTCTTGAATAAGGGTGTCACATTTGCCACTCTCCAATCCTCTGGCACCTCCCCCGTGTCCAGGGAAGATTGGAAGATTATGGCAAGCCCTTCCGCTATCTCCATCCCCACTTCCTTTAGCAACCTGGGATGCAAGCCATCTGAACTAAGTGACTTATCTACCCTCAGCATAGCCAGCCTTTTTAGTACTTTCCCCCTCTCAAATTTTATCCTCTCCATTGCCTCTACTCTCTCCGCTTCTACTGATATTTTGTCAGATTCCATTTCCTCAGTGAACACTGATGCAAAGTACTCATTAAGTATATTAGCCTTGCCCTGCACCGCTAAACATATATTACCCTCTTTGTCCCTAATAGGCCCCGCTCCATCTACTTTTTACATGCCGATAGATGATTTTTGGGTTCCCTTTTATGTTGACTGCCATTCTATTCTCATATTCTCTTTTTGCCAGTTTTATTTTCCTCTTCACCTCCCCTCTCAACTTATTCTATATGGCCTGGTTCTCACTTGAAGAATTCACCTGACATGCATCATATACCCTCTTTTTTTGTTTCAGCATAATGTCTATCTCCCCCGTCATCCAAGGAGCCTTGTTATTGATTCCTTTAACTTTCACCCTTGTTGGAATGTTTGCATTGAGGATGGATGAAGAGTTCAGCCCACCAGTTTAGGCCAGCAAGATGCTTTTTCACATTCACACAAACACAAAAACAAAATACTGCAGGTGCTGGAAATCTGGAAAAAAACAGAATATGCTGGAAATACTCAGCAGGTTTGGCAGCATCTGTGAAGAAAGAAACAGAGTTAACGTTTCAGGTCTGTGACCTTTCATCAGAACCGGGAGAAGTTAGAAATGTAATAGGTTTGGAGCAAATGAAAGGGAGGGTGGAAAGAAAAACAAAAGGGAAGGTGTCTGGTAGCATGGAGGGCGGTAGAGATTAAAGAACAAAATGTTTCATGGTGCAAGGCCAAAGGGAGTGGTAATGGAACACGTAAAGAAACAAAAGATGTGTCTAGAGGTGTGAGTGCACAGTAAAGGAAACAAGAGAGAAACGAGAGGAAAAAACCAAACCAGCAAAGAAACACAAAACTAAATGGGGGAAGAGATTATGATCTAAAATTGTTGAACTCAATGTTGAGCCCAGAAGGCTGTAAAGTGCCCAGTTAAAAGATGAGGTGCTATTCCTCAAGCTTGCATTGAACTTCATCGGAATACTGTAGCAGGCCAAAGACAGAAATGTCAGTGTGGGAACAAGGTGGAGAATTAAAATGACAAGTGACTGGAAGCTTGGGATCATGCTTGCAGACTGAACTGAGGCGTTCTGCAAAGCAGTCACCCAGTCTGCATTTGGTCTCCCTAATGTAGAGGAGACCACATTGTGAGCAGTGAATACAGTAGAGTAAATTGAACAAAGTACAAGTAAGTCACTGTTTCACTTGGAAGGAGTGTTTGGTGTCTTGGATAGTGAGAAGGGAGGAGGTAAAATGACAGGTGTTGCAAGGGAACAGTCCCTTTGGAATGCTGAAAGGAGAGAGGAGGATGTGTTTGGTGGTGGCATCATGCTGGAGATGGTGGAAATGGCAGAGAATGATCCATTGAAGACAGAGGATGGTGGGGTGGAATGTGAGGACAAGGGGAACCCTATCCTTGTTCTGGGAGGGAGGAGAAGGGCTGAGAGCAGAAATGCATGAAATAGAATGGACATGGTCAAGGGCCCTATCAACCTATCAGTGAGGGAGAATCCTTGGTCGAGGAAAAAAGAAGACATATCGAAAGCACCAGCATGAAAGGTCGCATCGTCTGCACAGATGAGACGGAGAAATTGGGAGAATGGAATATACTCCTTACAGGAAGCGGGGTGTGAGGAAGTATAGTCAGGGTAGCTGTGGGAGTCAGTGGGCTTAGACTGAATATTGGTTGATAGCCTATCCCCAGAAATGGGGATAGAGAAGTCAAGGAAGGGAAGGGAAGAGTCGGAGATCGGCCATGTGAAGGTGAGAAAAGGGTGGAAATTGGAAACAAAGTTGATGAAATTTTTCAGTTCTGGGCTAGAGCAGGAAATGGCACCAATACAGTCATCAATGTACCAGAAACAGAGGTGAGGAAAGGGGCCTGAGTAGGACTGGAACAAAGAATGTTCCACTTATTCCACTAAAAGGCAGACATAGCTGGGACCCATGTGGGTACTTAAAGCAATACCTTTTATTTGGAGGACATGAGTGGAGTTGAAGGAGGGAAGTTGTTCAGCGTGAGAACAATTTCAGCCAAGCCGAGGAGGGTGGTGGTAGATGGGAACTGGTTGAGCCTCCGTTCTAAGAAGAAGCAGAGAGCTCTCAACCAGCCTGGTGGGGGTTGGAGTCGTAGACTGACTGGACGTTCATGATGAAAAGGAGATTGTAAGGGCCAGGAAACTTGAAACTGTTGAAGTGATGGAAGGTATCGGAAGAGTCACAGATGTAGGTGGGAAGAGACTGGACAAGGCAGAAAAACTAGAGTTGAGGTAGCAAGAAATCAGTTCAGTATGGCCAGAACAGGCTGAAACAATGGGTCTGCTAGGGCAGTCCTGTTTGTGGATCTTGGGAAGGAGACAAAAGCAGGTTGTTCAGGTTTCAGAGACTATGAGGTTGGTGCCCGTGGAGGGAAGATCTCCAGAGGAAACAGGTCAATGACAGTCCTGGAAATAATGGCTTAATGTTCAGTCATGTAATCATGGTCCGGGGATGTAGGAGGAAGTGCCAGAGAGTTGGCATTCTGCCTTTGCTAGGTAGAGGTCAGTAAGCCAGACAATAACAGCACCCCCCTTGTCAGCAGGCTTAATTACGATTTTAGGGTTGAACCTGTGAGAACAGCGTGCTGCAGGTTCAAAGGGAGATAAGTTAGAGTGAGTGAGGGGAGCAGAGAAATTGAGACAGCTGATATCATGCCAGCAGTTTTCAATGAAAAGATCTAAAGAGAGTAAGAGGCCAGAAGGAGGAGTCCAGGTGGAAGGAGAATACTGGATAAAAGGGTCTGCTGAGGTGGGGGAAGATTCCCGGCCAAAGAAGTGGTTGCAGAGGTGAAGATGATGGAAGAAGAGCTCGGTGTCGTGGAGAGCTCAAAATTCATTGAGGTGTGGGTGTAAGGGGATGAAGCTGAGGCCTTTGCTAAGGATAGATCATTCAGGATAAGAGTGGGGAAAGTCAGAGGGTATTGTGAATATACAGCAAGGGATGAGATTTGAAGAAGGGATGAGATTTGAAGAAGGAATGGGACAGAGAGACGTAAAAGGGAAAAAGGATCCAGAGGGATTTTGGTACCCATGAGTTGTTGAAGTCTGCGATCCATCACACCTGAAAGGAAGATAAAAAGTTTCTGTTGAGTGCTGGATGAGGTGAAGGATGAAATGAAATTGTGCTTTTTACATTGATGGGTTGTACAGGCCTTCCCTTGACATCAGAGAAGGTCTACAGCCAGAAACCTCAAATAACATGCCACCTTTGAGCAACTGCACATGTATGATCTTTCACATTGTCAATTGTTTCAAGGTTGCCGCTGCTGCTATGAATCTGACCCACAATGTAAACATAGCCTCACTATTCTTCTATTAACTGACTTGCATAAAAATCACTAGTTTTCTTTGTAAGTTATTTTCTTTCCTGTATTCAACTATTAATTGATTGTTGATACGACTGTGGTATTTCCTACTAACTAGCAATAAATAAAAGGATTATTCTATCCTATTTGTCAATATTATAAAACATTAACACCCTTTTTGTGAACAGTTTCGCACATCAAAGACTTAATGTGTGCTGTCAGGCATCATTATCAAACATCACCAATAAAAATATGGTTCAAAAATAGAACAAAGTGCTCAAAAGCATATTAATCATGTATATTGTTAAAAAAGCAGGATACCAGCCAGTGAGTTTATTACATTCGAAGGATGGTTAGAAGCTGCTCAAGGGTTCCTCTTACAACAATAACAACATTGAAATTTCTCACTTCTTGGTACCTGCTATTATTTTTTTCTGCAATCTTTACATGATGAAATATAACATATAGATATTGTAGTTAAAAATTACTTCTGGATTGTAAAAATTTGGAAAAATCTAAATGTGATGTCAAGCAGTTAATTGTTTGTAATAATAACTTCATTTACAAAATGTAAAATCATAGTAGCTGTAAAATCATTTAGAATGATTTAAAGTAAACATAACAATAGAAAGAATGTCAAATTCTTTATCAAAGAGATCTTGTGATATTTAGTATTCTCATCCATCCACATGAGGTGAATTCTTCATATAGAGCTACATAAGGACACCATTCTATGATGTTACACCCCCTCGGTGTTAAGTAGTGGCTAAAAATAGAATGAGATGTGAAAGGAATACAAGAAAGTGTATTGTAGGGAGACATTTTAAATGTGCAGGATTAAACTGAGCTATTTCTTTTCATTACATAAGATAAATACTGATAAAATAATGTTACAAAGAAAATGGAGAAATTGGTGCTAATTACATAATTTTTTTCATTATCTGTAATTATGTGTTATCAGTTTCTAAAGCTATACTATGTAGCATCAAATACAATGAAAGGCTTCCTTTGCATTGCTGGGAGAGTTACCAGTGCCCAACAAACATTCAGGTTTGTTTCCCTGCAATGCTGTTGTTATTTTTTAGAAAACATATTTGAATTAAATAAAAACGTTTTTGTGCTGAAGACTAACACTGTATTTTATACAATCCGTATAAAAAGAACAGAAAATATCTGAGTAATTCAAACTTGAAAAATTGTACATAAATTGTGCTATGAATTAAACATTTGAATATGAACTTTGCACACTTAAAATATGCATTTGAACTTACAATCTTTGATTTATTAGTCTAGTACCAAACCCATTACACTACCATTCTCTGTAGCAACTCAGCTCGGTTTTAAATGTTGTATTCAGTATCTCACCAACAACATTGTAGTATTTAGCTTTTCTCTGTAATATGAAATGACACATACACCCTTTTCCTTTCAGTAGTCCAGCAACTGTAGCATTGGACAGGTCTGTATTTCTTTGGGATATTTATTATTTCCTCTAAAGATGCTGATGGAAAGTTATCATCTCTGTTTGTTGGCTTCTTTCATTGGTCATATTCTCATCCTAGCTTAACTAACATTACATTGATGTTATCTCTATGGATCATATTTTGTTGCTTTACCTTCTGCGTTCAGAGACTTAATCTATTAATTAACAACTCTGATACACTTCACAGAATCACAGAATTGTTGCAGTGCAGAAGGAGGCCATTTGGCCCATCGTGTCTGAACCAGCTCTCCGAAAGAACAATTCACTCAGTTCCATTTCCCTGCCTTTTCCCCTTAACCCTGCACATTCTTCCTTTTCATCCAACAGTTTAATTCACTTTTGAATGCTTTAATTGAACTTGCCTCCACCACACTCTCAGGCAGTGCTTTCCAGACCTTAACCACTCGTTGCGTGAAAAAGTTTTTCCTCATGTCACTTTTGCTTCTCTTACCAAATACTTTAAATCTGTGCCCTCTCGTTCTCAATCCATTCACGAGTGGGAGCAGTTTCTCTCTAGCTACTCTGTCCAGACTCCTCATGATTCTGAATACCTCTATCAAATCACCTCTCAGCCTTCTCTTCTCCAAGGAAAACAGTCCTAACTTCTCCAATCTATCTTCATAACTGAAATTGCTCATCCCTGGAACCATTCTCGTGAATCTTTTCTGTACTCTCTCCAAACTTCACAAGTTTTACTTCTTTGCAATTAAATAGCTAACATTCTGAAATCTTCCAACTTTTACTCTGATTACTCTTTCTGTCAAATGTTCTTCACAACTTTTTTAACCTAGATTTCTTGAAACTTTCTAACATCATTTCTGGAAACTTCCAGAAACCTTCTAAGAAATCTTCTGAATCAGGGATGGGCAAAGCATGACTTTATGCATTTAATTTTTACAAAGACAATCCTACTACTGGAACAGGAAAATTAATCACCAATCACATTGATTAACTTTCTGTTACTTGGGTCTTTTGTAAGGTGCCATTCAACTGGAAACTCATGTCTCTGAAGTTATGAATGCCAGATGTCAATTAGTTTGATGAAGGTCAGTACCCCAACTTGGTGCTACTATTTTCCATTTTTCTTAGTGCCCAAGTCATGAACAGACCATTGCGTCCTGACCCCAGTTGCTTTCCAAGACTCTTTCTTACTTATTGTCCTGTCATGCTAGGCCCCCACCTGCCAAGAATGAGGCACATTAATTTTGTCATGATCATTGATTTTAAACTGTTACTGGAGTGAAGAAAGGACTTGCTTTAAAAGAAAGTTGCCAGATCTTGGCTGGAAAGACATTTGCATTTTAACAGACAGTGTTTGTTTATGTTTATGTTTAAAGGACAAAGGACTATTCCCTGACACATTCAACCCACAATGGACTTTTGATCATGAGACGTTGAAGGTGGGGGAGCTAGCATTACAAAACAGCTAGTCACATGACTAACCTGCTGGGCAACCTGAGTTTTTTGAATTTGAACAAACAGTTTGGGCAGAAAGCAGAATGCTCCTGGACTGAGAAGATCTCTCCTGTCTGCTCCCATCTTTTTCTCACAAGCCTCTGAATCCACTGAACCCCAAGAGAGAAAAGTCTCCTACAGTGAACAAGGTTTAAGAAGAATACTGGGCCCCAACGAAAAGCAAGATCTACCTACAATTAAGGACTCTACAGTGAGCTCGAAGAACAGTAACAAAAACTCTTCAGATATTGCCTCAATTTATTTTTCTTCTGCTCTTTTCTGTCTCTATTTACATGTGTGTATTGCGTATGCATGTTCACGTGGGCGCGTCATGTATCCGTAGGCGTTAACCGAATTAGAGTTTAATTTTAATAATTTCAACTTTTCTTCTTTAAACCTAAGAAAGCCTGTTTGTGCTGGTTTCTTTGTCTTATAATTGGAAAGTGGTGAACAAGGATTCACCAAGGGGGAGCTAAAAACACAGTGTGTTTAAAATTAAACCCTGTTACGGTAAGACCAGGGGAAGGCTGAGAGGGAACCCTAGACATCTTTCTCACCTGATCGTAACAGTCCTTTTTGTAAGACTAATAATACCTTACTTATTCTGTGTTGGGAGGTCTTGTTCAGATGCAGAATGGATTAAAAAATGTCTAGAGTTTAGAGTGGATGGCAAAACCTTTCTGTAAGTGGGAGCAATGAGCCTTATCAATACTTGTTAGAAAATATTTATCAAGGTAGTGACTTGTGGATTTGATGTGATTCCTGAGCAGTCTGATGGGGCCATGCAGCTAGCTTTATTACAAATCTAAAGTTTTTGATGGTAATCATGCAGGCCACTGGATAACTATTAGATCTAATAGCCACTATTTTTGCAAGCAATGTTGTTGAATTAGCTGAAGAACAACTGACAAAATAGAGGGAATTTTAATATTTGGATGTGCTTGCAGTGGGGGAGGAAACCAAAAGGTTGGGAAGCCCAAATTTGAGGCTTTTTAGTGGCTCTTTAAGTGAGCCACGGCATTAGCATCCCACTTCCAGGTTTCCCGACCAATTAGAGTGGGAAGGTGTGATGATAACCCACACTTGACTGTTGAAGCTTCAGCATTTAAAGTGATCCTGTGAGGGTCAGAATGGAACCGTTATACAACTGTCAAGAGCCAACTACTTGACTGATGGAGTCTCAAAAAGGGAAGGCTGCCCCACAATTCTCTGATGCATCCATGAATATCATGCTGTAAGCTGTAAGGGCTCAGAGAGATTCTGTTCCCAGTAGACAGGAGAAAGAAGCCTGCCTTGGAGACCAAGCAGATATAACTGGAAGTGGCAAAAGAGGTGAGCAGCAGGAGTGTGGTACTTCGCTCCTGGATACAGTGCCACAAGAGGTTTAATTACCTCATCAGGGCAAGAAAGGAACATTCAAGTGCAAACCCCCTCACTCTGACTTTCCCAGCATTCTTCTCCACAGCGCTCCTCAGATCAACACACATTGCAGGTCTGCCCATTCTTCTCCATTGAGGCACCGTCCCACAACATCATCTAAACAACCACCACTGATACTCGCCCTCATCTTATTGCCATCTCACACCCATCCCTCACAGTGACCCTCCACAAATGTGCCCTTCTACCCTCCCAACACATTCCACTTCTCACATTCATAACTCTCTTCTGTGTCTCCTCGCAGGAGAAGAGAGTGCAGAACACAGAACACCAGGGAGAGGCAGAGAACTGTCGGGGGTGGGGGTGGTGGTGGTGGGGGTGGTGGTGGTGGGGGTTAGGGGGGTGCATTACGGTTATCGAGACGGTCAAGAAAAACAATATGTCAAATAAGGAATAATAAGGGATATTAATTCGTCAGTTGGAAACTTACATTAAACTTTTAATGGAAAAAAGTCCTGCAGTAAACTTTTAAAGAAACTGGCAGCCAAGATGGTCACTACAATTTGCAACTGAAATACCTTTTCACATTCGAAGACCCAACCAGGAAACAGAGGTCTTAAGAGTATGGGCCCAGAATAATGGCTTGCTCTGTGATTGAATTACCTAAGATTGCTTCATTATCATGGCATACAAGGCAGTCCTCACACCTTGACTTTGAAAGAACAAATCCCTCCAAGTGTAAATATTGGCATCCTGGGGAGCCAATTCTGAACCTTGAATCTCGTTAGCAGGTTCCAGGGAATACACTGAGGCAGTCATGTGACCATCGGTCCATCTCTGTGAAAGCTGGGAGTTTCCTTGAACAAAGGAAGTCAAGCCAGTAACTCAGACTGTGCAGCAGCAGAATGGCTGTGTGCCTCCCTCTCTCTCTCACTTTCTCTCTTGATAACACGACAAGTTTGAAAACCGTCTGTGACTGTGGACCCTCCAAGCCGAAAGATTGCTGCAGACAGAGACCAGGGGAAGAGAGCCACCTACAAGTCTGCCTCCAAGAAAGCCCAGAGCCAAGCAGGCCAGGCACAAAGTGCAGCTTGACCAGCCAAAGACTTCAAGAATACAACTTCATCTGGAAGACCATCCAACTTCGCAGACTGTGTATTTAATTTCCATTTATTCTGGACTCTAAGTGAACCACAAAATCTACTTTTCACTCTGTAGTCTATTTGTCTGTGTGTGATTCTCTTGTGAATGTAGTGTATTTCTTTTTATTTCTTTTAGATCGGGTTTAGATTGTTAAGTATAATGAACTCACCTCTTTCTTGTTTAAACTGAAGAAAACCTGTCCAATTGATTCTTTCACAATCACATTAAAGGTAAAAGGTGAAGCACTCACTGAGGTGGTAAGCACAACCACTGTTTAAAAAAGAATAAACTCTATTGTGGTCAAATAAGAGGAAGGGCAAGAGGGGAGCCTGTGACACCCTCCTCACCTGGCCATAACAGAAATTTGGGGGCTTGAGTCCATGATCGTAACCCACCGACAAATGAGAAATTGGAAGTGGGAAACCAAATTGATCCCTAGTAAAAAATTTTAAAACTTCAATACAGGTTTTCTTGTGTTTCACTGATAGAATACTAAAATATCCACATTCATGGCCAGTACCTTCCCAAGCCAGAGTGAAGTAACTTGGGACAGGTTAAAGTCTCCATCTATTGAAGAGTTGAGGAATGTAGCTGGGCAGTTAGGGATTACTTTCCGTTCAAAAGCTAAGAAATCTGAAATCCTAAGACTTGTGGCCAACCATTTTTCACTTGTACCTGAAGATTCAGAAACAGGTTTAGAGTCAGAAACAGACAGGGTAATGTTAGGTAAAATACAATTAGAACAGAGGAAACTAGAATTAGAATTCCAGGAAAAAAGAAAGACTTTTCTAGAGAGAAGAATAGGAGAGAGAGTATCACGGAAGGGAAAAAGAAAGGGAAGAAAGGGGAAAAGAAAATGCTTTCCAGAAGAAGAAGAAGGAAAGGAGTTAAGATGGCTCGAGCTAACTAGGGGAAGACCCAATACACCCGGTGAAGGCCCGACTAGTGAGGAAGCTACCCCTAGCTCAGTACCGTGTGCTGAGCTCTTAAAGTTTTCCTAGTTGATTCCTAAGTTCAATGAGGGGGATGTGGAAGCATTTATCATCACTTTTGAAAAGCTTTCAAAACATCTGAAATGGCTGTCAGAGAGCTGGACACTGTTATTACAAAGCAAGCTAACAGGAAAAGCCCATGAGGTTTCTTCACTGTTGCCAGATGAAAGTTCATCAGATTATGAGATGACTAAAAATGCTATCCTGGGGCATATGAGCTACTACCGGAAGTGTACTGCCAGAAATTCCAAACCCTCTGGAAGCAGACTGACCAAACTTACCTCGCGTTTGAGAGAGTTAAGCAGCTATCTTTCGACCAGTGGATACAGGCACTTAAGATACAGCCCACATATGAAAACCTCTGAGAGGTGATCCTTCTATTGGAGTTTGAAAACACACTTCCTCTTTCTATTAAAACCCACATAGAGGAACAAAAGGTTCAAAGAGCCAGGCAAGCTACAATTCTGGCTGATGAATTTACCCTTGTACACAAGCCCTTACCCCAAGGGAAACCCTTCCTAGTCGCACCCACAAACCTGAAAAGGAACAAAGGTGCGAGGGTAATTGGGGCCTGAACAGCTATGGGTGAGAAGGGAAAGCTGGACACACAGGGGGCCCTCTTCAGTCCAAAATGAACGATACTGAGAGCAGGAGTGACACCCGAAGACCTGTATGTTTCCATTGTAACCAGGCAGGTCACCCTCGAGCTGACTGCTGGAACTTATGAGGAAAACCTATAGGATTAATAAGGGCACACCAGACCAGGAGAAAGGGCCCTGATGAAAGCACAGAAAATCAGGCTGTGGGTTTAACCGCAGCAGTAGGACCCAATAAAACTACCGCTGTGAATGGGGAAAAACTTAACAAAATCCCTGAAAGTTACCAGGATTTTTTGTACCGAGGAAAAATGACCCCATACCCCTCGAGTGGGGCAAGCAAGCCCTTAGTCATACTCAGAAATACAGGGGCCACCCAAATCCATTCTGCTGGGAAAAGTCGTGACCTTTCCCCCAGAGAGTACAGTGAATGCTAGAGTGTTAGTGAATGGTATCGGAGGACGGTATATGCCCATACCTTTATATCTTGGAGTGCGACCTAGTTTCAGGACCTGTAACAGTGGGGATTGTCCCTAGTCTACCAGTGGATGAGGTCGACCTGCTCTTGGGTAATGATGTGGCGGGGGCAAAGGTGGTAGCTTCCCCAGTAGTTTTAGAGAAACCAAAAGAGGTCAGGGAGACAGAGCAGTTGCAGGAGAAAGTCCCCGGCATTTTCCTTGACTGTGTGGTGACTCGATCCATGGCCAAACAAGTTACATCAGAGGAGACTGAACTGGCACTGCAGACAGATGACCCTATTGTCTGGTTATCTGAAACCTTTTTTGGAAGTTAGAGGACCCAAACGATGGGTTAAACAGAACTTCCTTGGCTGAGGCTCGGCAAGCTGACCCAGTATTAAAAAAGTTAGCACAGACTGCCCAAACCAAAGCTGAAGCAGAGGGAGTCCCAGAATGCTCCGATTTAAAGAATGAGGTGCTGATGAGGAAGTGGAGACCTCCTCACAGACCTACAAATGAAGAGTGGACAGTGGTTCACCAGATAGCGGTATCACCAAGGTACCGTAAGGAAATACCAAGAATAGCTCACGAACTTCCAACGGCTGGACATGTCAATGTACGGAAAACCCAAGCTCGCATTAGACAGCATTTTGACTGGCCAAAACTCCACAAAGATGTGGTGGAGTTCTGTAAAACTTGCCACGTGTGCCACATTGTAGAGAAGCCCCAACCTGCAATAAAACCTGCACCCCTAATTCCCATACCGGCTTTTGGGGAACCCTTTAGCAGAGTACTGGTGGATTGTATGGGACCCCTGCCAAAAACAAAAGGGAACTACCAGTACCTTCTCACCATTATGGATGTGGCTACCCCATTCCCAGAGGCCATTTCCCAAAGAACTATCGCTGCCAAGGTATGGTGGAGGGGCTAACCCAATTCTTTACCCTATATGGGCTGCCTGCTGAGATCGAGGCAGATCAGGGCACAATTTTCATGTCTGGGATCTTTCAAAAAGTCATGGGTAACCTGGGCATAACCCAGCTAAAGTCCTCAGGCTACCACCCACAGTCACAAGGGACTTTAGAACGGTACTACCAGACCCTAAAGACAATGGCCAGGGGCATACTGCTTCAAGTACCCCCCATGACTGAGACAAAGGGCTGGGATTTCTCCTGTTTGCAACGAGGGACTCACCCAGTGAATTCACGGGTTTAAGTCCCTTTGAATTAGTTTATCGACACAAGGTAAGAGGTCCTCTTAAACTAATCAAGGAGAAGTTTTTGGGACACAAGGACGAGTCTTCCATGTTAGACTACATTTCCATGTTCCGGGAGCGGCTCACAAGAGCCTGCGCAGTGGCTCAGGAGCACCTAAAGACCTCCCAGGCAGCAATGAAAAGGCAAGCAGATAAACATGCCAAAGTCAGAACATTTCGGCCTGGAGACAATGTATTATTATTACTCCCAATTCAGGGTGAACCCCTGAAAGCCCGGTTCAGTGGCCCATACCGAGTGGCAAAAAGGATGGGCCAGTTAAATTATTTGATTGACACCCCAGACAGAAATATCACAGCTGGGAAGGGACAGACAAGCACAGGTCTGTCAGACAGTGTTACAACCAAAGCGGGAGGAGTGCACTGTCTTTTCTAGTTCCACTTCTCCACAGGTCACAACATATATTTTAAATGTTTACCCAGTTACTGATAGGGTCAATCATATACTCTACTCTTTATCCCAGAATAAAATACACCAACCTTTTTTTTTAATAAACAACAAAATTATCAGTTTATTATAAAACAGGTCTTAACCAGTAATGAAGCAAAGAATTAACACACAGATTGAAATATGAAAGTTCCCCTTTTTAAATTCCTAGGTCCCAAGAAACTGAATCACAAAATTGTTATAATGCAGAAGAAGGCTATTCAGCCCATCATGTCTACACTGGCTCTCTGAAAGAGCAATTCCCTTAGTTCCATTCCCCTGCCTTCTCCCCATAACTCTGCACATTCTTCCTTTTCATAGAACTGTCTAATTCACTTCTGAATGCTTCAGTTGAACCTGCCTCCACCACGTTCTCAGGCAGCGCATTCCAGACCTTAACCATTCGCTGCGTGAAAAAAATTTTCCTCATGTCACTTTTCCTTCACTTATCAAATACTTTAAATCTGTCCCCTCTTGTTCTCGACCCTTTCACGGTGGGAACAGTTTCTCTCTATCTACTCTGTCCAGACTCCTCATGATTTTGAATACCTCTATCAAATCCTCATGATTTTGAATACCTTCCCTTCTCCAAGGAAAACAGTCATAACTTCTTCAATCTATCTTCATAACTGAAATTCCTCATCCCTGGAACCATTCTCGTGAATCTTTTCTGTACTTTCTCCAATGCCCTCACATCTTTCCTCAAGTGTGGCGCCCAGAACTGAACTGAGGCCAAACTAGTGTTTTATACAAGTTCAACATAACTTCCTTGCTCATGCACTCTATGCCCCTTTTAATATAGCTCAGGATACTGTATGCTTTATTAACCACTCTCTCAATCTGTCCTGCCACCTTCAATGAATTATGCACATGTCCACCTAGGTTCCTCTTCTCCTGCACCCCCTTTAGAATTGTACCCTTTATTCTATATTGTCTCTCCATGTTCTTTTGACCAAAATGAATCACTTCACATTTCTCTGCATTGAACTTCATCTGCCACCTGTCTGCCCATTCCACCAACTTGTCTATGTCCTTTTGAAGTTCTACACTATCCCCCTCACAGTTCACAATGCTTCCAAGTTTTGTATCATCTGCAAACTTTGAAATTGTGCCCTGTACACCAAGGTGTAGATCATTAATATAGATCAGGAACAGCAAGGGTCCCAACACTGACCCCTGGGGATCTCCACTACAAACCTTCTTCCAGCCCGAAAAACATCCATTAATCACTACTCTTTGTTTCCTGTCACCCAGCCAATTCTATATCCATGTTTCTACTGTCCCTTTTATCCCGTAAGCTACACATTTGCTCACAAATCTGTTGTGTGGCACTGTATCAAACGCCTTTTGAAAGTCCATGTACACCACATCAACAGTATTACCCTCATCAACCCTCTCTGTAACCTCCTCAAAAAACTCCAGCAAGTTTGTTAAACATGATTTTCCCTTAAGAAATCCATGCTGACTTTCCTTAATTAAATTGCATTTGTCTATGTGACTATTGATTTTGTGCCGAATTATTTTTTCTCGAAGTTTTCCCACCACCGAAGTTAAACTGACTGGCCTGTAGTTGCTGGGTTATCTTTACAACCTTTTTTGAACAGGGGTGTAACATCTGCAATTCTCCAGTCCTCTGTCACCACCCCCGAGTCTAAGGAAGACTGAAAAACTGGCCCAGGTTTAGGAAGAAATACAGTATATGCTAGAAAACAAACTGATTGATCACAGCCAGAGTAGCTGGAGTTCCCCAGTTATGCTAGAGCCGAAGCCTGATGGCTTAACAAGGCTCTGCATTAATTACAGGAAGGCCAATGCAGTGACCAGAACTGATTCCTACCCGATTCCCCACCTGGAGTAAGAAATGCCACCAACATAACTAAAATAGACTTGCTAAAAGGATATTGGCAGGTTACCTTAACACCCCGAACCAAAGAGATCTCTGCTTTGTCACCCCAGATGGCTGATTCCAGTGTCGTGTGATGCCCTTTGGTTTAAGGAATGTCCCAGCCACCTTCCAAAGGTTGATGAACCAGGTAGTGGTTGGCCCACCCAACTGTGCAGTATACCTAGATGATTTGCTGGTATACAGTGAGACCTGGGGAGACCACCTAGCCATCTTCCAATCATTATAGTCAGCTAAACTAGTAGTAAACCTTGCAAAGAGCAAGTTTGCTGAAGCTCAAGTGACCTACCTCGGACATGTGGTAGGTCAGGGGTGAGTGCTGCCCAGGGCAGCAAAAGTACAAGCATTGATGGATTTTCCCATCTCCAAAACAAAAAGATTTGCACTCTGAGGAAGCACCGTCATAGGACTCAGGCGCCCCTTCCACAAGCTTAAATACACACATCTCGGTGGGGCCTCCAAGACAAGTGGTTCATTCATCGCATGGTGAGACGCACATCACAAGTGAGTAGGAGCAAGTGTTGAAGACAGGGACAACAGTGGAGAGTCCCTGTTGGAGGGCGCAGGACACTCCTAGCTATGTTCAGCTGGATGCAGATGCTGAGCCTCAGGGTCATTGATGAAGAGGATAATTCTGGAGCAGCAGTACAAAATGTGAAGGATTCTGTCAGCATTTCAAAAGACACTGCACGTGATTGGAGAGAGATTGGAGGAGTTCATCTCCACTGTGAGTGCCATGATGTCACAGGCCTTTGTGTTGATCTCTACATCTATGGAAAGAGCGACCACCTGCATGGACCATCAGACGGGGCAGTCAAGCGAGTGCATGCGGGCCCTCACTAATGGCTTGCACACTTAGTGTTCTACTTTAAATAGGATGGAAGAAAGCCTCGCCTTGGCTGGCCAGTGCCTCACTGGAGTGCTCTCCAGATTTTGTGCCATGAGAGGGAAGATGGAGAATGGGGACACGGAAATGGACACTCTGCTCAAAGTGCTCCTACTCCTTTTTCCTTGCTCCTTGCTCCCTCCCAGCCAAAGCCCCACATGTTGTTTCCTGTCCCAACAACCAAATCTGCCCCTGCACAGGTGCAGGTTGGACAGTCTTTGGCAGGGACATTATGGGCTCCAAAGCTCAGAAGGCCACGAGCATTTACGCAGTCAGAGCAGGGGGACGAGCAGCCTGCCTCTAGCACTGCTGAAGCCATAGGAGTATCACCGCATAGGGATAGTAGGAAAAGGAAGATACAGAATTTGCACAAAGGAAATCACTTGGGTGTTCAATTTTCAATGTTTATGCACCATAAACCTTATTTCAAAGCTCCATTGTCCAGTCATCTCCACTGTTGCCTGTCACCTGTCAAGTAGCCTTCAGCTGTAAGGAAAATGGTATGACCAGAGTTGAAGACAAACAATGGGTGTCAGGGAGAGGGATGGATTGTTGACTGTGGGACTGCTTTATGCTGGAGTCTTGGGGGTTAGGGGTGCACAGTGGGTTCAGCATTGGTGTGCCAGATGGCTGATCTCAGATTAGTTGAAGCATGCCTTAATGAGTCGGTCCCGGGGATAAGTGGCAGTTAAGTGAGTGGCTGCAGGTACCTTGACCACATCAGGCTCCTCCTCCTCCTCCTCTACCTGCTCCTCCTGTTGCTTCTTCTCTTCTTCCTTCAGTTCCCGCTCCTCCTCCAAAGATGCAGAGTGGTCATCATCTTCCTCCACCTGTAGCTCCAGTGTACTCTGCTGCACTATGTTGGACAAGGTGCAGCAGACTACTATCTTTCTGGACACCATTTCTGGTGCATACTGAAGGGCGCCCCTGATCTGTCCAGGTACTTGAACTGCATCTTCAGCATCCCGATGGCTTGTTTTATGACTACTGTTGTGTTTCTGCGGTTTCTGTTGTATCTTTCCTCTTCAGCAGTGGTATGGCTCCTCACAGGCGACACCAGCCATGTCCTTAGAGGGTAGTCCTTGTCTCCAAGGAGCCAACCACTGACTCTGCTTGGAGGTGCGAATATCTAGGGGAGACTTGAATGGCACTGAATTAGGGCAAGATGGCAGGATCCTGAGTATCTTGCACGCACACGCATGATAATTTTTTGGTGGTCACATACCAGCTGCGCATTACTGGAGTGGAATTGCTTTTGATTGATGAATACTGCTGGTGTCTTGATTGCCACATGTGTGCAGTTTATGAGTTCCTGTACCAGTGAGAATCCAGCCAGAGCAGCAAATCCACAGGTCCCTCATTCTGACTGGCTTCCTGAATAGCAAAGTGGACGTAAGTGGCTGCCGTGGAGAACATGGAATCCGTCACCTGGGAGATACACTTATGTGCAGCAGATTGTGAGATTCTACAGGTGCCACCAGAAGATCCCTGGAAGAAGCCGGAGGTGAAGAAATCAAGTGCTGTGATGACCTTACCACCACAGGCAATGGTCCAGTTGGAAGGAGGTCTTCTTCCAGAAGGTTGTAAATGTCAGTAATAACCTGACATGAAAGTCAGAGCCTGCTGAGGTACTCATACTCAGCCATGTCCAGAAAGCTGTGCCTGTGTACCCTGTGCTGGGGTATCACCCACTGTGAGCTTGAGTTCTGTGTCCATCCCCACTGTCCTGTAAAGTAGCAAGTGGCTGAGGAGAAGGCAACTGGAGCTGCTGCTGCTGTTGCTCCTGGTGCTGTTGCTGTTGGTGTTGCTGCTCCTCTTGTTCCCCATCAGAAGTCCAAGGTAGAGCTGCCTAAGTGGCTCCCCTGCTGCTGAGCAGAATGACAGCTGAGAACTGCAGATCAAAATCAAAAAACTCCAAGATAGCAGAAATGACTTTCAAAGCGTTGGAAGTCACCTCCAAAGCAGTGAAAGCATACTCACAGAGCAAGTCCAGTGAGTAAAAGCCTTTCACCTAGGCAAAGAAGCAGCTTTTAGATTTCTGTCTTCAAAGGCTTTCCAGTCTATCAATTGCTCACCCTGTCAATCCCCGCTGTCCTCTCTCCTTGTTCAACCAGGCGAGTTCCAGGAAGCCTGGGAAACTTGCATGCTGGTAGTTAAAGCCAGAATCCATGGTTTGAGATGCAGTCAGTTGGTTTTTAGCATATGTTAGCAGCAAACCCGCCTGTCCCTATGCAGACTTCCCATGCACTCATGAACGTGCTCAAGGTTCCTGCTGGCTTCCTGACACGCTAGCATTTTTTGATGTTTTAACCTCCCACACACATCGACACCCACCCTAGCAGGTTAGAATTCCCCACAGTGTGTTTAAATTCAAGATGCAACAATTTGTGACAATGCAATTTATGAAGAGTACATAAGCTCATAGTTAATAAAGCCTTTCTAAGAACACATTGGTGTTTCAGCTAGTTAATTATCTTCTCAGGGCTCATATTAATACCCATTTTATGCATGGTTCACACTACTTCTCTCAAAAACCAAATGAATCAGCTGTCCTTTTTACATCCCACATTCAGCAACATCTGACCCAGCCTTGTAGGTGTGCCATTATAGGCAACAACAAAAAATAACTGATAATCCTGGTTCCAGTCACAAATAACCCTCTCTCAAATTTAAAACATTAGCACAATACAGTGTAAAATAGCTCCCCAGGAAGACCCTTTAGGTCCTGCTACAAGACCAACCATACGAATGGGAGTTAATTTAAAATCTGATTCTAATCAAATTAAACAGTTACATAGAAACGTGAACACGAGCAAAACAAGTTTAAGCCTTTTGGAAAAGACTTTTAAATGCTTTTAATGACTTTTTGAAAAGTACATAGTCTTCAGTTTAAATCTTTATAATTTTCAGTTAAATAAATTAGCATGTCTTGTGAACTGCTTATAGTTATGAAAAAATCTTCTTGGACATGTATCATGGTTTTACTCATCAATTAGAACATAAAGACTGATAATAAAATCTTTGATGCATTGAAGTGCTATTAAGATAGTTGTAAGGCAACATTTTTACATTATATACATGGCTCTTGTATACTTACTGTGGCAACATTGAGGAGCCCAGCACATTTCTCTGTCACCTGCTCCCAGGTTCAAGCCACATTAACTCTATCTGTCACCTCTATCCAGGCTGCCCTGATAGCACTCTTGACTGTAGGATGACCATTGTCTCTTGCACAAGAAGCTCCAAAGCAGCATCTTGGAATAGCACTGTTTTGCTTCTGCCTTTGCTTCTGCCACTTGTTAAAATACTTGCAATCAGACTGCCGGTGCCAGCTTACCCAGACTGACCCCTGCATGCTCCGAAAGTCTCATGCTGTATGCAGCAAGTCTACCAGAAATGCATTTAAATGGGCTGATCTCACATTTCTTTGGCCTCCTTATCTCGAGAGACAATGGGTAAGCGCCTGGAGGGGGTCAGTAGTGTGTGAAGCAGCGCCTGGAGTGGCTATAAAGGCCAATTCTAGAGTGACAGACTCTTCCACAGGTGCTGCAGAAAAATTTGTTTGTGGGGCTGTTACACAGTTTGCTCTCCCCTTGGTCTGATACCAGTGGTGAGCTCGCTGTACAATGTGTCTTTGGGGATCCTGCCATCTTCCATGCGGCTCACATGGCCAAGCCATCTCAAGCGCTGCTGACTCAGTAGTGTGTACAAGCTGGGGATGTTGGCCGCCTCGAGGACTTCTGTGTTGGAGATACGGTCCTGCCACCTGATGCCAAGTATTCTCCGGAGGCAGCGAAGATGGAATGAATTGAGACGTCGCTCTTGGCTGGCATACGTTGTCCAGGCCTCGCTGCCATAGAGCAAAGTACTGAGGACACAGGCTTGATACACTCGGACTTTTGTGTTCCGTGTCAGTGCGCCATTGTCCCACACTCTCTTGGCCAGTCTGGACATAGCAGTGGAAGCCTTTCCCATGCGCTTGTTGATTTCTGCATCGAGAGACAGGTTACTGGTGATAGTTGAGCCTAGGTAGGTGAACTCTTGAACCACTTCCAGAGCGTGGTCGCCAATATTGATGGATGGAGCATTTCTGACGTCCTGCCCCATGATGTTCGTTTTCTTGAGGCTGATGGTTAGGCCAAATTCATTGCAGGCAGACGCAAACCTGTCGATGAGACTCTGCAGACACTCTTCAGTGTGAGATGTTAAAGCAGCATCGTCAGCAAAGAGGAGATCCTTGATGAGGACTTTCCGTACTTTGGACTTCGCTCTTAGACAGGCAAGGTTGAACAACCTGCCCCCTAATCTTGTGTGGAGGAAAATTCCTTCTTCAGAAGACTTGAACGCATGTGAAAGCAGCAGGGAGAAGAAAATCCCAAAAAGTGTGGGTGCGAGAACACAGCCCTGTTTCACACCACTCAGGATAGGAAAGGGGTCTGATGAGGTGCCGCCATGTTGAATTGTGCCTTTCATATTGTCATGGAATGAGGTGATGATACTTAGTAGCTTTGGTGGACATCCAATCTTTTCTAGTAGTCTGAAGAGACCACGTCTGCTGACGAGGTCAAAGGCTTTGGTGAGATCAATGAAAGCAATGGAGAGGGGCATCTGTTGTTCGCGGCATTTCTCCTGTATCTGACAAAGGGAGAACAGCATGTCAATGGTCGATCTCTCTGCACGAAAGCCACACTGTGCCTCAGGGTAGACGCACTCGGCCAGCTTCTGGAGCCTGTTTAGAGCGACTTGAGCAAAGTCTTTCCCCACTATGCTGAGCAGGGAGATTCCACGGGAGTTGTTGCAGTCACCGCGGTCACCTTTGTTTTTATAGAGGGTGATGATTTAAATGGGCTGATCTCACATTATGGTGCACATATAGAGAAGGTACACACAGCAATCACAGAGCCTTGACCTGGTGCCACTACAGACAGGCTCAATTATTAGCCTCCTGATCTATGTAGCTTTCATTCATTCATGGGATGTGGGCATCACTGACAAGGCCAGCATTTATTGCCCATCCCTAATTGCCCTTGAGAAGGTGAGTTGCCTTCTTGATCTGCTGCAGTCCATGTGGTGTAGGTACTCCCTCAGCACTGTTAGGTAGGGGGATCCAGGATTGTGACCTGGCAACAATGAAGAAACAGTGATATATTTCCAACTCAAGATTGTATGTCAGCAGGTCTGGCAGCATCTGTTGAGAGAGAAACAGAGTTAATGTTTCATCACAGACCTGAAACATTAACTCTGTTTCTCTCTCCACAGGCCTACTGAGTATTTCCAGCACTTTCCGTTTTTACTTCAGCTTTCCAGCATCTGCAGTATTTTGTTTTTATTATATCAGGATAGTATGTACTTGGAGGGGAACTTAGAGGTGTTGGTGTTCCCATGTACATGCTGCCCTTGTCCTTCTCGGCAGTAGAGTTTGTGGGCTTGGAAAGTGTTGTTATAGAAGCTTTAGCGAATTGTTGCAGTGCATCTTGTAGATGGTACACACTGCTGGCCACTGTGGGTTGGTGGTGAAGGGAGTAAACGTTTAAGATGGTGGATAGAGTGCCAGTCAAGCAGGCTGCTTTGCGCTGAATGGTGTTGAGCTTCTTGAACGATGTTGGAGCTGCATCCAGGCAAGTGGAGAGTATTAGTCATAATCCTGATTTATGGCTTGTAGATGGCAGAAATGCTTTCGGGATTTAGGAGGTGAGTCATTCGCCACAGAATACCCAGCCTCTGACCTGCTCTTGTAGCCACAGTATTTATATGGCTGGTCCCGTTAAATTTCTGGTCAATGGTGATTGATCATACCCCAGGATGTTGATGGTGGGGCATTCAGTGATGGCAATTTCGTCGAATGTCAAGGGGAGGTAGCTGCACTCTCTTTTTGGAGATGGTCATTGATTGGCACTTATGTGGTGCAAATGTTACTTGCCACTTGTCAGCCCAAGTCTGAATGTTGTCCAAGTCTTGCTGCATGCAGGCACAGACTACTTTATTATTTGAGGAGTTGTGAATGGAACTGAACACTGGAATCATCAGTGAACATCCCCATTTCTGACTTTATGATGGAGGGAAGGTTGTTGAGAAAGCAGCTGAAGATGGTTGGGGCTAAAACACTGACCTGAGGAACTGCTGCAGTAATGCACTGGGGCTGAAATGATTGGTCTCCAACAATCACAATCATCTTCCTTTGCATTAGGTATGAAGGCAACCAATGAGAGCTTTCCCCTGATTCCCATTGACTTCAATTTTACAAGGGCTCCTTGATGCTGCACTTGGTCAAATACTGCCTTGATGTCAAGGGCAGTAAATTGCACTCTGTTTCTGAAATTCAGCTCTTTTGTCCATGTTTAGACAAAGCTGCAATGAGGTCAGTAGCTGAGTGACTTGGGGAATTCAAATTTGCATTGATAGGCAAGTTACTGGTGAATAAGTGTCACATGATAGCACAGTCCATCAGTTTGCTGATGATTGAGAGTAGGCTGCGGAGGCAGGAATTGATCAGATTGGATTTGTCCTGCTTTTTATGGACAGGACATACCTGGGCAATTTTCCACATTGTCGGGTCTCTTATCTGTGATACCAGGTTTGTCTATTTTAAATAACAAAGCTTTTGTCTCATCAGTAGATAGGCCTGAGTCAGATGTCCATGAATGTGGAATATAAAAATATAACCTCATGCTATCTTACCTAATGAGAATCTGGCGCTGATTATTCTTGAATTTAGCGGATTTGTTCCGAAGATGCATCTGCAAACATACCTCTTACTCCAATCACCGCTCTGCTTTAGGTAAAGTGTTTTATATAGCACTGCCTAAACTTCATCTATGTGCTGAACTTCATCTTGGCTGGAGTGTAACCTAAGATTAAACCATATATCGGGATTGTAGGTATTCAGAATTCTGATTAGGTGTGTTCTTCATCGTGCCTGACCCTTTTAAACTACAGCTTCCTCTTGCAGAATTATATTTGAGAATGATTAATAAAAATGGAGATTTACGAGGATGTTGCCAAGACCGGAAAAATTCAGCTATGAGGAAAGCTTAGATAGGCTGGGGTTGTTCTCCTTGGAACAGAGAAGGCTGAGGGAAGATCTGATTGAAATGGACAAAATTTTAAGGGGTTTAGATAGAGTGGCGGTGAAGGGCCTATTCAGCTTAGCAGAGAGGTTAGTGACTAGGGGGCATAGATTTAAAGTGAGTGGTAGAAAAATTAGAGGGGAGATGAGGAAAGAATTTTTCACCCAGAGGGTGGTGGGAGTCTGGAACTCACTGCCTGAAAGGGTAGTTGAGGCAGATCCCTTCAACTCATTCAAAAGGAGTCTGGATATGCATCTTAAGTGCCATATTCTGCAGGGCTACGTACCAAATGCTGGAAGGTGGGATTAGAATGGGTGGATCGGCCGGCATAGACACAATGGGCCAAGTGGCCTCTTTCTGTGCTTTAAACTTTCTATGATTCTATGAAAAATAAGTGATCTCTAGTCCAATGAGGTTAATAAAAATACCACAAAGCCCTTTTATGTGAAAAGTTAAAAGTGTTTTAATTAACTCTTAGTCATAGAGTCATATAGTTATACAGCACAGAAACAGGCCCTTCGCCTCATCGTTGGATCAAACAGCAGAACATCCATTTGTTCTTCTGTCATATCTATAGTCTGGTTTACTTCAAAATATGTATCAAAGAAGGTAAAATTTGAATTGTTATAGTTCTGTGATTTTTTTTTCGGACTTGTTTGCAGGTAATTGTGAAAAGGCCTGCTGTACCATAATAGATTGCAAAAATTAAGAATAGTAACGGTACTTGTCAAAGTAACTGAGAATTTTGTCAGCAAAGAAAGCACTTTCTGTTTTGCATCCAATGTGTTGTCAGTTATAATGCTGAGCTTGTCTTTTATGGCTCCGACTGGGCTCCTGGAGCCAAAAATGAACCATAAACTCAGTGAAAATCTGCTGCTGCACAAAAATGTCTGTAATTGATCAGAGAAGCAGAATGAAAGATTTTCCCTCTTATGATGTTTACATCAATAAATTACGACAACGTTATTGTGGTGGAACTTTTTCATATACAATGTTATGACATCCATAGAAACACATTTTCTGAAATTACTACAAGTTACAAGTAAAATTACTACAGTAAAATAAAAGTGTGTAACTCCTCTATCTACAAAATTAGTTCATTTACAAAGTTTCAAAAAATTCAAATTTTCCCTGTTTAATTTCTGGTTTAGTTTAATGTAGTTATTTTATTTTTATTTATTTAGAGATACAGCACTGAAACAGGCCCTTCGGCCCACCGAGTCCGTGCCGACCAAGAACCACCCATTTATACTAACCCTACGGTAATCCCATATTCCCTACCACCTACCTACACTAGGGGCAATTTACAATGGCCAATTTACCTATCACCTGCAAGTCTTTGGCAGTGAGAGGAAACCTCTATATAAATTCTGATTACATGCAAAGGAAAAAAAATGCATTGTGTATAATATATAGTATTAGTGCTGTTTCCCAAGAATCAATCCACATCATAGTCATTAATCCTATGCAGTGCAGATGTCATTAGGTAACAAGTATATGGGCTGTTCTAAATGTCAATGTCCAACATGGCAACCAGCAGTACAAAAAGGACTGAAATAATGTTAATAGGCACACTTCCCATAATAATGCTTTCTACAACAGTTCGGTTCCCCTGCATGCTATTTTCATCATGATTATCTGCCATGCCTGTCTGTCACACTTAAAATTATATAATTACTATACATACCTCGAATTGATTTTGCGAAGTTCCATCTCAAAGCTAGGTGCAACAGTAACATCAAATGCCTAAGGATTTTAAAAGTTGGACCCCTCTCCTGATGCTTCCTCTTACTGCCTGTTGCTACTCCCTATTCCTGCTTTACCCACTTCTCAGCCCCTCAAATTCCAGGGTCAACTTTCTCCAGGTTATCGCTCTCTGCTCCTTCCTGTCACTTCCCGCTGTTCCCTATAGCCATGTTCTTGGCTGTGATCTGAGAACCAGTTTTAAAGTACTGAAATTTGCACTGGTTTAAGATTCTCCTGAACCTAAAGTGTGAATAGTACACAATTTTCTGGTTCGAATCTCATTTGGACCAATATTTATAATTCCAAATGTAAACCCAGGTGAGTCTAGGGGTGACACCATTTGTAGCAGAGGAAAGTTGTGTGTAAGTCATACTTAAAGGGATAGCAACTATTAAAGGGGAGTATTATAAGGGGGCAAAACATTTTAAAACTTCTGAAGAACATTGTCACACTCACAAAAGGAACAATTATGAACAAAAGTGAGCCAGAGCAATTATGACTGTAAAAATGAATTGGTGAATTAAACTCCAAAAAGTTGATACATTTTGCTGCAGACAAGATGGAGTAGGAGGTCAGGTGACCCCCCTCCTGTACTTCAAATATACATCATGACTATTGGAGACTAAACTCATCATCACGTATGGACTAGTTCAGGGCAAGGCATATTAAAACATGAAACAGGACATTCAATGCTAAATGGCTCCTGCCTTCAAGAATTGGACTGACAAAGACCTTCACAGACAGAGCGGTTCCGGATGCGAAGCCAAGATAATAGGTGGGTGTTATGACCGCACAGCACAAAGCCCCCAAATTAAAATATATGATTCTGATCACGGTGGAAGCAACGCACTGTTAATTCAGTCCCGTCACTCCACTGGTCGTAGCATATTTCTTTAAGCTTTCGAAATCGGAAAAAGCAGCCAAATTGAACAATCTAGTAACCCCAAGCCAGGTAAATTTAGATATCAATAAATTAACTATTTATTAAAAAAACTAAAATCTTAAACACTACTAAGATAATCCAATATCTAAAGACCTTACAACTTCTTATATAAAAATCTAACTCCTGCATTGGCATACATCTACTCAAACTAACAGTAGTTTGTTTTTTTAATTAGCTGACCAAATAAATAAAAATAAAAATAAAGGAATTGCAAGTTACGTTCCTGCCAAATCAAATCTTCCAATGTAGAAACAGTCCAAGGTCGCTTGAAGTCCTCACAGTGGTCCGATGGGAAAAAGAAGGTCCTTCAAAGATAAGAATTTAGCAATTCAGCTGTTGTAGCATTAACTGTCCCTTCAGGGATGAACACAGCAATACTGATACTTTGTTAAGAAAGAAGAGCTTTTCTTGTTTTCTTAGGGAATTAATTCAGCTTGTTGCTTTGTAGAATCTTCTTGAGAGAGTGAGAAATAAAACTGCTTCTTCCTTCAGTTGCTGGAACTGTCTCTCTGCAAACCAGTCTTTTCCAGCTAGTTTTAAAAAGTCAAACTGCAACATTGAATCACTTGACCTCTCTCTTGCTACTGTTGCTGGGCAACCAGAATGCACTCTGGCAGACTAAGTCACCGGAACTTTCTGTCTTAAAGATGCTCTGATCTTTTTACAGTCTTAAAGACACACACAATATTTCCGAGGAGAGAAAAAAAAACAAGACTGTGACAATGGGAAATAAAACCATTTTATCAAGATAAACCATATTCCAACCCCATTGTGTAACAATGGCCCCACGTTCAAAGACATTGAATGGACACACCTGGGGAGACCATCTATGGTCACCTGACCAAAACCCAGCCTGATGAGAGTTTTTCTTAAAAAAAGAGATTTCTCTGAGAGAGAGAAAGCCAGCTAGCGAGGAAGCTGAGATATCCATTCCAGACAAGACTAAGACACTGTCTGTAACATCTTTAAACCACCGAGGCAGAGACTCCAAAGACAACCTTGAAAACTCCCCATCTGAGAAATTTTTACAAGATTGTCCACCAACTTTGACTGAGTCTTAAAGGAATGTGCAATACTTCAGTGAACCAAGACAAGGAACTTCAGGCCCGCAACGCTATTAAAAATTCCTCCTGGAAAACCAAGAAGATTTCAAAGTGAACTCTTTTAAACAATCAGACTTAAGTTCCTGTTATCCTCTAATCTCCATCTTTTCTTGTGTGTGTGCATGTGTGTACCTGTGTGAATGGGTGAGGTTGTGAACATTTTTGGGTATTTAAAAAAAAAAATCATTATCTTTCTTTTTAAACCTGCAAGAAAGCCTGTTGTTTGTCTGTTTATTTGACCCTTAAAACACTCAGGAACGAAAACACTTTTTAAAAAAACTATCTATGATTGAAAGGTGAAAAGTGGAAGTCACCCACACCACTTTCCACCTGTCCATAACAACAGCAATAGGTATCTCAACCCATCAGCAACTTTCATCAAGGCTAAAGGAGCAGATTAATGGGATACCTTCAAAGAAGAGATAGTTCAGGCACAGTCAAGGTATGTTCCCTCAAAGGGGAAAGGTAGGGCAAACAAATCCAGAGCTCCCTAGATGACAAAAGAGGTAGAGATTAATATAAAGAAGAAAAATTGAGCTTATGACAGATGCCAAGTAGAAAATACTATTGAGAACCAGGCTGAATATAGAAGGTCCAGAGGGGAAGTGAGAAAGCAAATAAGTGAAGGAAAGAGAGAGCATGAAAAGAGACTGGCAGCTAGCATTAAAGGAAATCCCAAAGTTTTCTATAGACATACAAATAGTAAAAGGATGGTAAAAGGAGGAGTGGAGTGATTAGGGACCAGAAAGGGGATTTACACATGGAGGCAGAGGGCATAGTTGAGGTATTAAATGAATACTTTGCATCTGTCTTTACCAAGGAAGAAGATGCAACCTAGGCAATGGTGAAAGAGGAGGTAATTCAGACACTAGAAGTGTTCAAAATTGATAAGGAGGACATATTAGATATGCTGTCTGTACTTAGAGTGGATAAAGTAGCAGGACCATATGAGCTGCATCCAAAGATGCTGAGGGAGTAAGGGTGGTAATTGTGGAGGCGCTGGCCATAATTTTCCAGTCTTCCTTAAACTCGGAGGTGGTGCTAGAGGACTGGAGAATTGCAAACATTAGACCCCTGTTCAAAAAAGGGTGTAAAGGTAAGCCCAGCAACTACAGGCCAGTCAGTTTAACTTCTGGAAAAAATAATTCGGGACAAAATTAATAGTCACATGGACAAATGTAAGTTAATTAAGGAAAGCCAGCATGGATCTCGTAAGGGAAAAACATGTTTAACTAACTTGCTGGAGTTTTTTGAGGAGGTAACAGAAAGGCTTGATGAGGGCAATGCTGTTGATGTGGTGAACATGGACTTCCAAAAGGCATTTGATACAGTGCCACACAACAGACTTGTGAGCAAACTTACAGCTCATTGAATAAGAGGGACAGTAGCAACATGGATATAGAATTGGCTGAGTGACAGGAAACAAAGAGTAGTGGTTAATGGATGTTTTTCGGGCTGGAGGAAGGTTTGTAGTGGAGATCCCCAGGGGTCAGTGTTGGGAGCCTTACTTTTCTTGATATATATTAATGATCTACACCTTGGTGTGCAGGGCACAATTTCAAAGTTTGCAGATGATACAAAACTTCGAAGCATTGTGAACTGTGAGGAGGATAACGTAGAACTCCAAAAGGACTTCGACAAGTTGGTGGAATGGGCAGACAGGTGGCAGATGAAATTCGATGCAGAGAAATGTGAAGTGATTCATTTTGGTAGGAAGAACATGGAGGGACAATATAGAATAACGGGTACAATTCTAAATGGGGTGCAGGAGCAGAGGGACTTGGGTGTATATGTGCATAAGTCATTGAAGGTGGCAGGACAAGTTGAGAGCGTGGTTAATAAAGCATACAGTATCCTGGGTTTTATTAATAGGGGCAGAGAGTACAAGAGCAAGGAAGTTATGTTGAACTTGTATAAGACACTAGTTTAGCCTCAGCTGGAGTATTGCGTCCAGTTCTGGGCACCTCACTTGAGGAAAGACGTGAGGTCATTGGAGAGAGTGCAGGAAAGATTCACGAGAATGGTTCCAGGGATGAAGAACTTCAGTTATGAAGATCGATTGGAGAAGTTATGACTGTTTTCCTTGGAGAAGGGAAGGTTGAGAGGTGATTTGATGGAGGTATTCAGAATCATGAGGTCTGGACAGAGTAGCTAGAGAGAAACTGTTCCCACTCGTGAAAGGATTGAGAATGAGAGGGCACAGATTCAAAGTATTTGGCAAGAGAAGCAAAATTGACATGAGGAAAAGCTTTTTCACGCAACAAATGGTTAAGGTCTGGAATGCACTGCCTGAGAGTGTGGTGGAGGCAGATTCAATTGAAGCATTCAAAAGTGAATTAGACTGTTTGATGAAAAGGAAGAATGTGCAGGGTTACGGGGAGAAGGCAGGGGAATGGAACTGAGTGAATTGTTCTTTCGGAGAGCCAGTGCAGACACAATGGGCCGAATGGCTTCCTTCTGCACTGCAATAATTTTGTGATTCTGTGATTAGTGAGTGGCAGGCCAGAATGAAGAGAAATGGCCCCTCGATACAAGTATGATTCTGCAGCCAAGTAATGATGCAGCCTAACACTTGGCATCCTTTTTGCTGAAGGTGAGATGGCGTTGCATGAGATACTAGTAAGGTTACTTGCTCTCTGTGCCTCTGCACTGCACCATCCTGTAGGTCAGCGCTGCTGCATGCCTTCAAAAACATACATTCATGTCTCAGGCCACAGTTGACTGTTATGAAAAGAAATGAAAGAAAGACTTGCATTTGTATAGCACCTTACACTACAAGCGGACCACCCAAAGTGCTTAACAGCCAATTAAGTGCTTTTGAAGAGCAGTCACTGTTGTAATGTAGAAAACACAGAAGCCAATTTGTGCATAACAAGCTCCCACAAATAGCAATGTGATAATGACCAGATAATCTGTTTTTGTGATGTTGATTGAGAGATAAATATCGGCTAAGACACTGGGGATAGCATCCCTGCTCTCCTTCAAAATTGTGCCATGGGATCTTTTATGTCCATCTGAGAGGGCAGATGGGGCCTTGGTTTAAGTCTCAACTGAAAGCCAGCACTTCTAACAGTGCAGCACTCCCTCAGCATTGCACTGTAGTGTCAGCCTTGATTTTTGTGTTCAAGTCCTGGTGTGCGACTTGAACCCATAACATTCTGACTCAGAGGCCCTGCACTCTCTGCTGTGGAGTAGCTGCAGATGGCCTTGCAACAGATAGCAAAGCCTGGCCTATGCTCCTCTACTGATATGGACCCAGAGAAGGCAGGATAGCTCACTCACTCCCAGGTAGGTTTTCTAGGATCCGCAGAAACAGTTGGTGAATCTTGGCAGTTGCCGGCAAACAAGCAATGCCAGCTCTCTCCTCTAATTTTACTGTCTTCCCTAAACCTTGCCTTCCAGACAAACTCTCTAATTTCTCAGGGTAAACCAGACTGTTTGCAATCTTGACCCTGAACTGAGTTCTAAAATATAATTTCTATCACAGAGACCAGCCACTGCTAGGGGTAGCCACTGCTGGTGCTGCACCTGCAGGATGAGGGGATATCAATGGCTGTGTGTCCTCAAAGATAGATAAGTGGGGTCTGGGGGCACTGGGACCAGTCAGGCAGGACCCGGTCAGAGGTGGGGGGTCGTTGAGGGCAGGCAGCACCGTTGCCACTGGGGTGGCCATAATTGCCATGAGCCCATTCTGTGGGCCAAATAGTGACCAAAAAGGAGGGCCCCCTACCCAGAGCCCACCAGGAGGCCTCCAGGGTTTACCTGGTGGTCTCCCCTCATGGCAAAGGGCCCCCCAAGTGCTGGTAAAATGCTCTTAATTGGCCACTCTGGTGGCTCAATTGAGCTCCAGGTGGGAGGCCCATCTGCCACCTTTCCCATTGCTGTCAAGATGGCATGGCAGCAGGAAGTCAACAGGCATACCGCCCACCTCCCGGCCCGTCCCTAAATGGCTGGTAAAATCCTGCCCACTATTTCCAATTTTTCTCTGGTCCAAGCAACACTCATTTAGAATCATAGAATAGAATAATAGAATGGATACCACACAGAAGGAGGCCATTTGGCCCATCATGTCCATGCCACTCTCTGGAGGAGAAACTCACCTAGTCCCACTCCCCCACCTTTTTCCCGTAGCTCTGCAAATTTTTTTGCTCAGATAATTATTCAAATCTCTTTTGAAGGCCTCGATTGAATCTACCTCACCACACTCTCAGGCGGAATATTCCAGATCTTAATCACACGCTGCATAAAAATGTTTATCCTCATGTCGCCACTACTTCTTTTGCCAATCACCTTAAACTGGTGTCCTCTGGTTCTCAACCCTTCCACTAGTGAGTAGAGTTTCTCTCTATCTACTCTGTCCAGACACCTCATGATTTTGAAAACTTCTATCAAATCTCCTCTTAATCTTCTCTTCTCCAAGGAGAGCAACCCAGCTTCTCCAACCTATCCATGTAACTGAAGTTCCTCACTGCCTGTGAATCTTTCCTGTACCCTCTCTAATGCCTTCACATCCTTCCTAAAGTGCAGCGCCCAGAATTGGACACAATACTCCAGTTGAGGCCCAACCAGCGTTTTATACAGGTTCATCACTACTTCCTTGCTTTTGTACTCTATGCCTCTATTTATAAAGCACATGATTCCATATGCTTTATTAAGCACTTTCTCAACCTGCCCTGCAAACTTCAATGATTTCTGCACATATACTCCCAGGTCCCTGGGTCCTGCATCCCCTTTAGAATTGTACCCTTTATTTTATATTGCCTCTCCTCATTCTTCCCACCAAAACAAATCATTTCACACTTCTCTGCATTAAATTTCATCTGCCACTTGTCCACCCATTCCACCAGCCTGTCTAAGTACTCTTGAAGTTTATCACTATCCTCCTCACAGTTCACAATACTTCCAAGTTTTGTGTCATCTGCAAATTTTAAAATAGTGCCCTGTACACCAATGTCTAGATCATTAATGTATACCAAGAAATGCAGGGGTCCTAACATCGACCCCACTGTATATCTTCCTCCAATCTGAAAAACAATCATTCACCACCACTCTCTGTTTCCTGTCACTCAGGCAACTTCATATCCATGCTGCTACTGTCCCTTTCAATGGGCTTTAATTTTGCTGACAAGCCTATTATGTGGCACTTTTTCAAATGCCTTTTGGAAGTCCATATATATCACATCAGCTACATTAACCTCATCAATCCTCTCTGTTACCTCATCAAAAAACTCAAGCAAGTTCGTTAAATATGATTTGCCCTAAACAAATCTGTGCTGGCTTTCCTTAATTAATCCACATTTGCCCAAGTGACTGTTGATTGTGTCCTGGATTATCGTTTCTAAAAGCTTTCCTGCCACCAAGGTTAAACTGGCATTTAGTTGCTGGGCTTATCCTTATATTCTTTTTTGAACAAAGGTGTAACAGTTGCAATTCTCCAGTCCTCTAGCACCACCCCTGTATCAAAGGAGGATTGGAAGATTATGGCCAGTGCCTCTGCAATTTCCACCCTTATTTCCCTCAGTATCCTTGGATGTATTTCCTCCGGCCCTGGTGACTTATCAACTTTAAGCACAGCCGCCTATCCAATACCTCCTCCTTATAAATTTTCAGTCCCTTCAGTGTCTCAACTACCTCCTCCTTCACTAATATTTTCCTTAATTAGTACTGCTACCCCAGCTCCTTTCTTACCTTCCCTATCTTTCCTGAACACCTTGTATCCAGCAATATTTTGTACCCAGTCCTTCCCTTTTTGAGCAGGTCTCCGTTTTTGCCGCAATATCATATTCCGATGTGGCTATCTGCACCTGCAGCTCACCAACCTTATTTACCATACTCCACGCATTCATATACATGCACAGTAAACCTAATTTAGACCTTATTTCATTGTCTCTTACTCTGACCCCATCTAATACCATACTGTCTCCTATTCTAGTGCTTTCTGTCTCTCCCAATTCTCTGTGCACCTTGCCTTTCCTCGCTAATATTAATTCCCGGTTTCCACACCCCTGCCAAGTTAGTTTAAACCCTCCCCAATAGCACTAGCAAATCGATCCACAAGGATATTGGTCCCAGCTCTGCTCAGTTGCAACCCGTCCACCCTGTACAGGTCCCATCTCCCCAAAACCGGTCCCTATGTCCCAGGAATCTAAAACCCTCCCTCCTGCACCATCTTTCCAGCCACACATTCATCTGCCCTATACGCCTACTTTTATACTCACTAGCACATGGTACTGGAAGTAATCCAGAGATTACTACTTTTGAGGTCCTGTTTGTTTGTTCCCTAAACTCTGCCTGCAGGGCCTCATCATTCTTTCTACCTATTTATCCTAGCTATTTGTTTTCTGTCTGTCAACCAACTTTCTATCCAGGTTGCTACATCATTATTGTTCCATATGCCTGAATGTTTATAACAAATCTCCTGTGAGACATCTTATCGAATGCCTTCAAATAATCCACATGCACCATCTTTACTGCATTCCCTTTATCTATCAAATCAGTTACTTCTTCAAAAAACTCTATTAAATTTGTCAAGCTCAATATGCCTTTAACAAATCTGCACTATATACACCTGTTTACCCTTGCATTGCTACATGTTTATTTATTAGAACTCAAATTATGGATTCTTGGAATTTGCCTGCAACTAACATTAGATTAAGTAGTCTATATCCTTCTTTCATTTCTTGAACAGAGGTGTTACATTGGCCACCCTCCAGTCCCCACCAACGCTGGCATCCAAGAGCAATACTGTTGGCCTTTGCAGTCCTTGACTAGGAAAGCAAAGGTTAGCCAGAGTTGCAGCTTCTGTTTGGAATCCAGTACCCTATCTTTGAAAGTATACTTTTTTGGGTGTTATGAAAGGACAGAATTTGTTGCATCTCTGTTTCCCAATACAGTCTGCTCATGAAATTCATAGTTGTTGAATTGAATTACTGAATAATGCTAAAAATCACAAAAATCTGAAATTGAATTATCAGGAATAGACTGTATATTCAAATAAGCTATCAGCACTCACCATCTAGGGCCTCACATGAAAAATACATACTTTGACAAGGTATTAGATTAGATTAGATTAGAAGGCTCCCTCTAGAACTGCACTTCCTGAAAAGTCAACACTGGAGTTGTGGAGTTGAGACCACAACCAGATCAGCCATGATCTTATTAAATGGTGGATCAGGCTCGAAAGGCCAAATGGCCTCCTGCTCCCAAGTCCTATGTTCCTAATACCTTCAAGAGATAAAATTAGAAAACAAAGTTTCAAGAAAAATAATCAGTTGTTTTCTATCATTGAAGAAAAGTTGTTTTGCAAACTTCATTCATTTCTGGTGAACTGTTCTGGAAACTATTCAAGTTTAACCTAAAAAATCAGTTTTGCATAAGCTGCAACTATGCTGCAGCTGATGAATAATGCACTTCATACTTCAGTTAGACGAGCCTAGATTTTCTGATTGAACACAAGCGTAAACAGAAGTGTGGAAGTGTGAGAAGATCAACTGGCAGCACAGTGGCGCAGTGGTTAGCACCGCAGCCTCACAGCTCCAGTGACCCAGGTTCAATTCTGGGTACTGCCTGTGTGGAGTTTGCAAGTTCTCCCTGTGTCTGCGTGGGTTTCCTCTGGGTGCTCCGGTTTCCTCCCACAGCCAAAAAACTTGCAGGTTGATAGGTAAATTGGCCATTATAAATTGCCCCTAGTATAGGTAGGTGGCAGGGGAATATAGGGGCAGGTGAGGATGTGGTAGGAATATGGGATTAGTGTAGGATTAGTATAAATGGGTGGTTAATGGTTAGCACAGACTCGGTGGGCCGAAGGGCCTGTTTCAGTGCTGTATCTCTAAATCAAAAAAATCAAATCAAACTATGCAATATTCTACTTAGAAAATGACCAATATAAATTATTGCTATCTGTGACAAAAAATAAAACATAACGCTCTATCTTATAATTATGTTCAGTGTCAGAAATAACATAGTTACAAGTAGTGACCTGTTTGGTATCTTGACAATTCGGATCAGGTCTGTCTAACCCTGCTTCACCTGAAGGCTACACTTGGTCTTTACTCCCCATGTGCAACGACTTGTATTTTGTTAAGTCACTCACAATTTTTCCACACAATACTCACACGAGGATATGTTGGCACATGTAGAGTTACTGGTATGATTGTGCACATCTTGGGACTACACAGCGTTTTGAGGCTTGTGATAATTTGATGAGTCACTGGGATATGTTGAGTTAGGAGGACAGCAAGGTTCACATCTATGCAACATAATTTGTGGTTCTATTATGACATTGGGAGGTGGTCTCAAGTGCTAGAGTCATGTGAACTTCTGGATAAGGGTTCCAGACTGCATGATAGCTCTTGATTTCCAAGTGAAGACCACTTCAATTGGGACATGTCTCATAAATGTGCACCCTCATGCTTGTTGTGAGAAAGGAGTGATTTGTCACAATGGGGGATGCATCCCCTTGTAGCTGTCAATTGTGCTGGCCTGCATGTTGCACGAGGCGCTGTATCTCTAGTAGGCAGTCCTAGTTACCATAAGCAAAAGATTCTGAGTCTATTCTGTTTAATGCACCTTCAGACAGATTCCTAGAATGATCAAATGGAAGTGAACAACTAAATGTAGTAATGTGCCGCAATCCCTCCAGTAGTCATTCCACAACGGGGGGTGACATTTGTGGAATATAGTTTGCCTCCTTCAGCCCTATGTTCCACCTTGGACCCTCTGCTCTCCTATTTCTGAACTCCACTTACTACAATTCCATCATCAGTGGCTGAAGGACAACAATGAGTTAAATTCTAAAATAAAAAACAAGAAATGCGGGAAATACTCAGCAGGTCTGGCAGCATCTGTGGAGAGAGAAGCAGAGTTAACGTTTCAGGTCAGTGACCTTTCATCAGAACTGACAAATGTTAGAAATGTAATAGGTTTTAAGCAAATAAAGTGGGGGGGGGGGGGGCAAGAGATAACAAAGGGCAAGGTGTTGATAGAACAGAGCTCCCACACTCCCACAGCTACCTCGACTAAACTTTTTCACACCCTGCCTCCTGTAAGGACTCCCATTCCATTCTCCCAGTTTCTCCATCTCTGACGCATCTGCTCTGATGATGCAGCCTTCCACAACAGCACTTCTGATACGTCTTCCCTTTTCCTCAACCGAGGATCCCCCCCACTGTGGTTGACAGGGCCCTCGATAGTGTCCAGCCCATTTCCCGCACCTCTACCCTCACCCCTTCCCCTCTCTCCCAGAACCGCGACAGGGTTCCCCTTGTCCTCACTTTCCACCCCATCAGCCACCACATCCAAAGGATCATCTTCCGCCATTTCGGCCACATCCAGCGTGATGCCACTACCAAACGCATCTTCCCCTCCCCTCCCGTCAACATTCCGAAGGGATCGTTCCCTCCGTAACACCCTGCTCCACTCCTCCATTACCCCACAACATCATGTCCCCTTCCCATGCAACACAGGAGGTGTAACACCTGCACTTTTACCTCCTCTCTCCTCACTATCCAAGGCCCCAAACACTCCTTTAAGATGAAGTAGTGATTTACTTGTTCTTCCTTCAATTTAGTTTACTGTATTCGCTGCTCACAATGTGGTCTCCTCTACATTGGGGAGACCAAACGCAGATTGGGTGACCGCTTTGCGGAACACCTCCACTCAGTCTGAAAGCATGACTCCGAGCTTCAGGTTGCTTGCCATTTCAGCACACCCTCCTACTTTCATGCCCACATACCTGTCCTGGGCTTGCTGCTCTGTTCCAGTGAACATCAACGCAAACTCGAGGAACAGCATCTCATTTACCAATTAGGCATGCTGCAGCCTGCTGAACTGAACACTGAGTTCAATAATTTCAGAGCATTTCTGAGTTATTTTTTTCTTTTTTCTGTTTTACTATTTATTATTTTATTTTAGTTTGTTTCATCATTCATTTTTTTTTACCGTGTGCCTACCCACTGTTTTTTTTTCATGTTTGTGCTTTGGGCCAGGCTGTTTATTTTTCTGTCAATTAACACCCTCTCTGTACTAATGCTTTGTCTTTCAACACACCATAAACATAACATTTGCCTTTGCTCCATGACCTTCTGGTCAGTTATTCTCTGTGACTCTCCGTCCTATCAATACCTTGCCCTTTGTTATCTCTTGCCCCACCCCCGCTTTATTTGCTTAAAACCTATTACATTTCTAATATTTGCCAGTTCTGATGAAAGGTCACTGACCTGAAACGTTAACTCTGCTTCACTCTCCACAAATGCTGCCAGACCTGCTGAGTATTTCCAGCATTTCTTGTTTTTATTTCAGATTTCCAGCATCTGTAGTATTTTGCTTTTATATTAATAAGCTAAGTTCTGGTTTGAGACTTTGCTCGCTGAGAGCCAAACCGCAGCACAAAAGGACACCACTTCAAGAACAAAGAACAAGGATGGGGTCAAAGCTGTTAAAAGTGACCACCAACACCTGAGCGTAGGAAAACATGTTTGGTGTCTGCTAACCTTATAATCAGACAACTGGGGGGGGAGGGGGAAGAAAAGCCTATGTGGGTCAACCATCAGCAGGAAATAGATGGCCTTTGTGCCCCTTTGCAGGAAGATTAAAACCTGTTTAAAATGAATGAGGGCATAAGTTAATGAGATCAGCCAAGTCGGCTGCCAGTCAAAGAGTTCTGTGGAAGTCAACATTGCGTTCGAAGGACTGTATAAATGTGAACCAAGATCTGCAGTATAACACTGAAGCTATTGCCAGTCACAGGAAGCAGGTAGACTCTGATCATCTCTACTGGGACCTGCATCACCATCGGAAGACCAACCAAGGGATGATTGTAAGCATTACACTAGGAACTTTGAGAATAGCTAACTAAGAGAGGGATAGCCTAGGGGCTTTATCCTCATATGGATCACACATGCAATTAAGTATAGGCTTACTGCAAGTGGAAATAAAGTGGGAATTATTCAATAAAGATTGAAAGTTGATTCTTGAATTTCACGTACATGTTAATTAGTTGGGTGTTCAACCTTGCTGTACTTACTGTAATTCTAGGGTCACATGCATTAAAGGGATAATTTTCCCTACATGGCAGAGGCTTTAATTATCATGCCCCAGCATTTTCAAAGTCGGATCCTAAAACCCTCCACCTTGCTACATCTCTCATCATTTTCTAAAGCTTCCTCAAATTCTACTTGTTCAACTGTCCCTTAGAGCATGTATCCTAACTTTTCCCCCAACTTCCTGCTTGGTGTACATTTTCTCCTTGTAAAATGTTTTGAGCATTTTCTACATTAAAGAAAAAAGGCTCACATTTGTATCGTGCCTTTCATGACCACCGGACATCTCAAAGCGCTGAACAGCCATTGAAGTACTTTTGAAGTGTAGTCACTGTTGTAATGTAGAAAATGTGGCAGCCAATTTGTGCACAGCAAGATCCCACAAACAGCAATGTGATAATGACCAGATAACCTGTTTTTGTGATGTTAATTGAGAGACAAATATTGGCCAGGATACTGGGGAAAACTCCCCTGCTCTTTTTTGAAATAGTGCCATGGGATCTTTTACGCCTACCTGAGATGGCAGACAGGACCTCGGTTTAATGTCTCATCCAAAAGCTGGCATCTCCAACAGTGCAGCACTCCCTCAGTACCTGGAGTGTCAGCCTTGACTTTTGTGCTCAAGTTCTGGATTGGGACTTGAACCCAGAACTGTCTGACTCAAAGATGAGTATGCTACCTTATAAATGCAAGTTGTCACTGATAGCAAAGCAGCACTAACCAGACTAATAGAATGCTACATTTTATTGTCACATTAGTTAAGGCCAAGTCTTCAAGGGTTCTGCTGAAGCTATTCAGTTTCCTGGTTAGACTGCATCTTCAATATTTCATGCAAATGCTGCAACATTAATAGACCACTCAACTCTAGAGGCAATACAGACAAGAGAAATAACCATTGGTGTCAGAGGAAGAGCAAAAGGACTCGCTTGATAAGCTAGAGCTCTTCAGACCCCAAAATACAGATCTCAGAGGGACCTTAAAATGTTATATTTGATTCTTAACAAGATAAATTAACTTGAAATAATAGATACGTCAGACTACCAGGACAAGTTTGTTGAGGGTTATGAAGGATATGTTTAAGGTAAACTTCAGGAGCTATTTCCTTACATTGAAGGTGATCAATAGCCAGAAGGTGTTGTTAGAAAGGATATTTAGGCCAGACCCCCAGATTCATTTAAGAAACAGCTGGGTATTATTGTGATGGGGAAGAAGGTAGGGTTGGTGGTCTGGCTCAATCTGAACCTTCCTTGTGGAATCTAATTTCTATGGCATTTGGCACAGTGTGCTAGGTTAGACGTCTATAATGGAAAGTGGGCAGCCATAAAGGCGGGGCTACAGTGTGGCGAGTCGAAGAGACTTAGCAGTTGGCAGGAAAAAAGACAAGCGCAAGGGGAGAGCCAACTGTGTAACAGCCCCGACAAACAATTTCTTCTGCAACACCTGTGGAAGAGTCTGTCACTCTAGAATTGGCCTTTATAGCCACTCCAGGCGCTGCTCCACACACCACTGACCACCTCCAGGCGCTTACCCATTGTCTCTCGAGACAAGGAGGCCAAAGAGAGAGCTAGGTTAGACGTCTATAATGGAAAGCCCATATATACTAGTGAACAAATATGCTCTATGAAATACATACGTCCTGGCCCACATAAAAACAGAATTTCACTCCAGATAATTTATATTAGGAATTGTGCATTTAATACGCTGCCCTGGCGACAATGTGTGGTGAAGGTGCACACTGATGCATTGAAAAATAATCGTTTACAGGAGATTACTCAGTGCTTAACAGCGGAGTAATTGTGCAATAACAATCAAATTGCTCAACTGAATGCAGTGTTCCCGCTTTCTAATTTGCTATCAAATAATTTTCCCAATTTGACTTTCAATTCAAACAAAATTAAAACGTAGACTCTGGTAAAATGATACATCGCGAAATACAGAAGATTGTCACAGATCACTGATATTTGATTAATTTCAGGAACATCTTTTCAAAACAGATTGGAAAATGAGAGTAACGTGTAAACTCCAAGCAGCAACTGATAAGAATCATCATAGGTTTTATGAATTTAGGTCAGACAGTAGAAGTATCTATTAATTAACAGATGAAATCTCCGGTATGAGATACAAAGTAAAACGCGATTCCTAGAAATCTGAAATAAAAACAGAAAATGGTGGTACATACATAGCAGGTCAGGTTAGTACCTGACAAAGACTGATTATGTTTTAGGGGGGAACCCTTTACCAGAATCCCATTTACAATACAATCCGCAGTACAGGACCGTTTTTTAGTGTCACCAGGAATTATACATGCAGCGAGAAAGAAATAGCTTACTGCAAGTTGATGGAATTTGATAAACTTGACAACAGACTCGGCTGTACGGAATCCCAACTGATATTTTACGAATGAAAAGAACATACAAATATCAATATATTAACAAACTAGGTTAATAATCTGACGTGAAACTCTGCTTCTCTCTCCACAGATGCTGCCAGACCTGCTGCGTATTTCCAGCACTTGTTTTTATTTATTAACAAATTAGGTATCCGCTGCGAAAGGATTTTATTTAGTTAATACTTAGACATGCACTGTTGTTCTGACAACATAGTACTGTTATGTCAATATGCTGGAAATATAAAGCTAGCCAGTCAGCATATTTGAGAGGTGCCTGAAATATTCATCTCTCTATCTTTTCAGACCCTGCCTCAGTTGCTGTGTATTTCCAGCATTGCTTTTATTTCGGCTTTCCAACCTTCGTACTTTTTTTTATCTCTAATGTTTGGAGGATGTATATGCATTACAGTCGGACACGTGTGAATAACGTTAAGGGCGAAGTAAGGAAAATATTGCTAAAATGTTAGCGTACATTAATGCACCACAGATGTATTCAGCTGTGTGGGGTCCGGTAGACTTCAACCGTTCAGCTGACTTCATGGAGCTTTAAAGCGGCTCCTTGTGAAGATTTGATGCCTGGCCCCTCTACAGTGATTGAAGCAATGTCAGTAGAATGTTTTATTTTAAAGAATTGATATAATTGTTATGCGCTAAATCATACACTGGGTGCGCGCTGTGAACGATGCTGCTGTCTCTGGAATTAAAGCAGTCGGAGCACTACAGACCCCACCCACTGCTCTGTACGTCAATGCCTCAATCCCCATGGCAACCGCCAATCAACTGGAAGCTCCAAAGTCCAAGGGAATCCACTTGTTTAGCAGCAAAAGCAGTTTCAAGTAAAATAAAAGTTAAGTGTAAAGTATAATGTTGAATCTTAATGTCGCCAATTTAAAACACCGAGGATTTTATTTTCTGCTTTCAATCTCAACTGCCTTCTATTTCCTGCTGATAGCCACACCCTTCTCCATTAGCCGTGGATTGCATTCATAATGATTAAGTACCATGAAAAATACACAAATATATTGTAATAAATTTTAGACACTTACATTACCATTCCTACTTTGACTTTTAATGACTGATTTGTTTATGAATCTGCCTGTCCTGCCTTCAATTTGTTATTGAGTTGTTTTAGGGCCGGAACACTTTCTATCGGGGGGGGAGGCTAAAGATTGCGGAGTTTGGAAAGATTTGGAATAATTTCTGAACGGGAGTGACGGTTTGTTCAATTAAAGAGCTAATTAGTGGCGCTGAGTACAGCTTCGCTTTTTGTCTGGAGCTGCAGCTGACTGCTATTTTTGTGGGACGTGCTGATTTCCCCCCCCCCCCCCCCCCCCGCCTTTAGCAGGCTGCTGTTGCTAGGGTGCTGGGCTCTGGGTGTGGTCGGGGAGAGAGAGAGAGAGAGCGGGAGCGGCGGTGCTGCGCTTATTGACTGACTGGTACCGAGAGAGAGAGAGAGAGAGGGGTAGTGGCTGGTAACAGGCACTGAGAGTGCTCCTGTCTGAGATAGTAAACGTGTAACAGCCAAAGGCCGAGGCCATGCGTGGAGACTGAGGAGGAGCTCGGGGGTAAGAGCGACAGGAAATCCCGACACGACAAGGGCGAGTGTGGAGGGGCCGGAGTCGCGGCCGCCACTTCTCAGGTCAGATAATGCCCGGTCCCCCAGTCTGTGTAATGGGTTTTCAATTGTGGGAGGAGAGGAATTTAGTAAAATGGTTAAAAGCCTCAACATGTCGGTCCAGACATTACCAGTATGATTAAAACGGCAATTGTGAAATTAGCGTCATTTCTGGGAGGAAAAATCGAGTAAATTAAGTAACACGACTAGACCGGCAAATAGGCTGTTTGACTCTAGAATATCTACCATGTAGTTTTAACCATTGTAGGTTAATGCAAAATCTATGTTAATAGAGGTAAAACAATGATAGCTCGTCTGTATTCTCTTATGTAACCCAATTATTTTGTAAATTTTCCATAAATAGCAAAAAAATCCAAGCCTTTATTTTTCATATTTAGTTACTATTCAAAAAACTTGAATGAAAGTTTTATATATAGCTTTAAATTAGTACAGGACCTGCCTTTATAAACAATTGCTAGTTATTCTGTTTATTGTAAATGCTAATTATGTCACCTGCAGTAAAACTAAGCAGTACTGTGGAATAAGGTTGTATGTACCACATTGTTGACATTGAGATGATTAAGTGGTGTAGTGAAATTAGTATTAGGTTATTGCCATCTGTAGTCAAAGATATATGCCCTTGAAATACTCCAGCATATTTTCCTTATAAAACATAGCACTGGAGTAGCTGATTGGATTGTGTGACTTGACCTGAAGTACTTATCGTGTCATTTTAATTGCAGTGGTACTGTTTTTTAACAGTGTTCTAGAGGAATAGCGGGTGCTGTGTATCTATGCTATACCACACAATCTAAAATGTATCAAAGACAGTAACATGTTTTGTGATTCAAATTTATTCAACTGTAAGAACAAAACTTAATAGGCTTATTTAATGCAAATTGGATTATTTTGATATATTACTGCCTCAAACATACCTAAATGTTTAGAATGCACATAAAATAGTGATTTATGAATTTTGAATTTAAGCATCTGCTGAACTTTCAGATACAGGGAAGGCTATTTCTAGCAAACTGTTAGATTACAAGTGACACTTATTTTACTTGTTGAGCAGAAGACAAATGTGTGTTTCATAATCAATTGCAGGGACCTGCTCTGCACTGTCTCCAGAAAAAAGCACTTTGGCTCCTCAATGCTATCTGTGTATATTTTTATTATAAAGAATAGCAGGCTTAAGCACATTTCTTAATGTAGTGCATCTCGGGCAAGATTGATATTTGTCTGGTCATCTGATTCTCTTGTACCATCTTGTAACTATAGTGTGTTAGATATTCCATCAATTTTGTTTTTAAAATTCCTTTTAAAGTAATTGAACATGATAGTCAAAATCCACAATTGAAAATATTATAGAAAGAATATTAAGCTAATGTGAATGATTTAAAAATACATTTTCTACCAAAAATTGTAATATGCAGTTTTGTATGGGCTCCAAGTCTAAGGCATCTTGTAATCATGCAGTATAACAGGGTTTGTATGGGAACAACCAGTATGTGCTCAAAAGCATTTTTGTAGAATTGTATTTAATACATTTCAAATATTTTTCCCTAATTTTTAACAGTCTCCCTGTAAAATATTTAAATGTGAAATGAAATAATTTTACTTTAACCCACCCAGTAATAGATAAATGTCTAAAATAGAGCCTTTCCCAAAAGGTTCAGCTGCTGAAGCCAATGTATAATTGTGCTACTCTTATTTGGGCTGTCTGTTCAGTGTGTTAGCTGATCTTAGTTCAGGCAGCAGCTGGATTGCTACAATTGGACTCATAACATGGGCTAGGGAGGGACACCTAGCCAGAATCTCTGCTGTTGATATGCATACATCGAGTCTAGACAGTGTCATTAACCAAAGATTGGCCACTTGGATGAAGTCTTGGCAGGGCTTCTGATGCCTGGGAGTAGCATAAACCAGGATAGAGGGAAGGGAGAATAAATCTTAATTAGTAGGATTAAATGGATAATATGTCATAGTAGTAATTACTATAACGTTATTTTGCTTTTGTTCACTTCATTTTTTTTTTAAAGTACAAGAATAGAAATACAATAGTTTCATGCCCTGTAATACCAATACCTATGATTTAACTCTAAAGTGTAAACTTTTAGATGCAATATTGTTACATTTTACCAAGATTGCGTATGTTGTGAAAACCTTTTTGTTACAGCCATATTGTTTGACCAGTTTTGCTAAATCATTATTGAGTGCATTTGTTTGTTCAATCTGTCATACAATGGAACAAACACAGTGGAGAGGTACAGCAAATGTTACATTTTGGTAACATTCAGACTTTTTGGATTTTTGTCTGCTGTAGACAGAACTTAAAACAAATCAAATACAACAGCAGCTCATGTATTTCACCATGAAGCCTTTCAAGTGGATGAACAGAAGGCGAACAGATGTTTTTTTTCTACTTTTTACAGGCTAAATTAAAGTTTTGACTTTTATATTTATAAAATCTTAAGATCATGTTTATTTTAAAAAATGCAGTTGGAAAGTAGATGCATTCTTGCAATCTTGGATCAAAAATGATGCCATGTAAATTCTTGTGGGCCTGTAAAGCACTCTACTTTTGCAACATGTTAATAATTCCGGTTTAAAAGTGGAATAGGAAACCTTGAGTTAATTGAATGGTTTTGCACATCATAGTTTTGCACCAGGTTGCTTTTATGGTAGTACAATTTAGTTGTAACTGCACCAGAGATATGGGGCTGCAAACTCTATAATTGAGAGGTAGAGCCATCCAGTGGTTGCCTTGGTTGTAAGTGAGGCCTTTTCCAATGTGCTTTTTGGCTTCACATTTGTCATTACAATCTTGATACATAATGGGGGTGATAAGCTGTTCTCTGAAGACTTGAATGCATGAGTTCAAATACTTGTGTGAAATAATCTACCCCAATGGATGCACTTTGCTTCTAAGACAGAAGGTTTTGGGTTCAAGCCCCATTCCAATACATAGATTTGGGCTTACACCACACTACTTAAGGGCATGCTGCATTGCTGGAGTGCCGCCTTTTGGATGAGATGTTAAAACAGTTCAAATGGGAAAAAATAATCCCATGATGCTATTTGAGGGAGAGCAGGGAGACCTATTGATGGTTGAGTGATGAATGTTGGACAAGACAACACCACAAAAATAAATTTAACTTGTCATTTCTCATTTGCTGTTTGTGGGACCTTGTTATATGCATTTTGGCTACCACATTTGCCAGCAAAAGATGAGTGACTACACTTAATTAATTGGCTTTGAAATACTTTAATGTATGCTGAGGAAATAAAAGATGCCATATAAATGCAATGTAAGAGCAAAATACTCTGGATGCTGGAACTCTGAAATGAGAACAGAAAGTGCTGGAAATAGTAGGTCTGGCAGCATCTGTGGAGAGAGAAACAGAGTTAATGTTTCAGTTCTGTGACAGTTCTGATGAAGGGTCGCAGACCTGAAATGTTAGCTCTGTTTCTCTCTCCAGAGATGCTGCCATGCCTCCTATATAAATGCAACTTTGTTAAACAAAAGTCAGATGAGTGCAAAAAGGAAAATCCCATTCTGTACTCCTAACTGCTTTGGCAAAATTAACAGGATCAGTTTCAGATCTTTTAATGACAGGATGCTTGGGCAGTCATGTTAGTTGGCAATATCAACTTCACTGGTCTGGTCAGCAATGCGCTGTAATTTTAGAAAAAGGCCAGTGTTTCTTTTTCCGCTTCCCTCCTGTGTACCAGAAAAGTGAACGCAGGACTGTATCTAGAATGCTTAAGTATGTACTATTCGATGATGAACATATTTTGTGCAGTGGTATTCTAATTGGTGCAGGTGCTATAGCATAGATACAATTCAGTACTTGCTGTCTTTTCGAGCACTTCTGATTTTTATTTTTAAAAAAAAGATTCTGTGTAACTCCGCTTCAGTCAGAAACAGCGTATGTGTTGGTCTTGGAGAAAGTGACATGCACTGCTCGCCTCTCCTTGATGCAGGAAATGTGCAGCCCAGAGGGAGGGTGGAAACAAAGTAACAGCCTAAGGCAAATAAAAATATGAAATGTACATTAATTAGACACAGTAATATGCTACAGCCAAATTAACACTGTTAACAGTGCATTTTTTATTCAAGCATATTATCATTAAACCAAAACACAACTTTAATAAAACAATCCTGAAGTAAACATAGGGGCTCAATCACTATTTTGCAAAATCCATCAGTGGTTATGTAATACATTATGTTGCATCAAAGAACATAATTCATCACAGCAAAAATTTGGCATGGTTCAAATCGGAGCTGCGCAAACATATTCACTACAACTTAAGATTGTTAAAAGTTTGATCACGGTTGCTTGTTCCAACAGCGTTTATCTAACGATGTGCCAAAATGGTTGCAGTAAAGTACACTTCTACGTGGATCAGACACCAGTCTTTACAATCCAAACTTAATTTGATTTTAAATTTTATTTTGATCCCATTTCATTATGGGCACTGTACATTGTAAAAGGGTTTTGCTATAAAGAAATTAGTTGCTAATTCTGCACTCCATTGTTTTAAAATAAAATACCAATTTTAATTATACTCTGAACACTAAATGTTACATATGCAGAAAGACTAAGCTACAAGTAACCACAACAGCGAATATCCCACGGCGCTTCATCGGTGCGCTATCGAGCAAAATATAACACCGAGCCACATGGATAATGGAACAGGTAACCAAAAGCTTGGTGAAAGCACTAGGTTTTAAGGAGGAGAAGAAGTGGATAGGTTAAGGGTAGGAATGCCAGAACTTGGTTGCCGGTATAGCTGCCAGTGGTGGGACCATGAATATCAAGGATGCGCGAGAGGCCAGAATTGGAGGAGTGCAGAGTGATGGTTAATGAGAATTGGTGAAAGTTAGGATGCAGATAGTGTAGTTGTGGGTAAGCTGAAGTTTAGGAGGGTGGGAGGATGGCCAGGAGAGCATTAAAAATAGTTGAGTCTGGAGGTAACCAAGACATGGATGAAGGTTTCAGCAGCCATTAGGCTGGGGTGGGGTCAGGGGAGAGACAGGCAATAATATAGATGTGGAATTAGGTGATTTTGATGATGGAGAGAATATGTGGTTGGAAGTTCACCTCTATCAAATAGGACTCTGAGTCTGGTTCAGATTCATACAGTGGTCAGGGAGGGGGGACGAAGTTTGTGACCGGGTCTGAAGACGGTGGCTTTAGTCTTCCCAATATTTATCTGCTGGGAATTTCTGCTTATTCAACGATGAATTCAGGAAAAGGAAAAATTAAACAAAATCAAAAATTGTTGGAAGTACATAGATCGAGCAGCATCTAAAAATAAGTACAGTTGAAACAAAGACCCTTTGACAGAATCATAAACCATTGTTCAAGCATCATTGGGATAAAATGGTTATATCTTCATGTCAAGGCAGTTGTCTAAAGATCCTCCCACTTTGACCACAATGAAAATTTGGGTGGAAATTTTATCAACCAGTTTGCTACGCAAATATTTTTAAAAGCATTTATTTTTCTTTTAAGTATATTTGCAGCAAAGAATGTATCTATTTGAAGAGGATGTCCCGTACTAAAGTTTAAAATTCACTGCTCTGCATTCCTGTAGCACAATGCTGTACTATTTTTGTCCATTGAAATTGTTTATATACAGAATTGTAGCAAAAATATATCATGTGAGACAAGATCTGTCCCGGTTAAATTGGAATCAAGGATTGGCAGGCAAAGCTGCTATATAACAATAGGCTGCTTTTGAAGGGGAGATGGTTTGGGTAACAGTTGAGTTAGATTTCAATGAGGCAAAGGGTGGGGCAGCTAAGGTAGGGCACACTGATCCAGAGCTCCCTGGATGACAAAAGAGATTGAGGGTGTATATGACAGTTGTCAGGTAGACGATGCAATTGAAAGCTAGGCTGAATATGGAAAATTCAGAGGGAAAGTGAAGAAGGAAATAAAAGAGGCAAAGAGAGTATTAGAAGAGACTGGTCGCTAACATGAAAGGGAATCCAAAAGTCTTCCACAGGCGTAGAAATAGTAAACGGGTAATAAAAGGAGGGGTGGGGCTGATTAGGGTCCAAAAATGTGATATGCACATGGAGGCAGAGCATGCCTGAGGTATTAAATGAGTAATAAAAGGTTCCGAAGAAGGGTCACTGACCCGAAACGTTAACTCTGCTTCTCTTTCCACAGATGCTGCCAGACCTGCTGAGTGAATCCAGCATTTCTTGTTTTTGTATTAAATGAGTACTTTGCATCTGTCTTTACTAAGGAAGAAGATATTGCCAAAGTCATAATGAAAGAGGGGGTAGTTGAGATGCTTGGTAGGCTTAAAATTGATAGAGGTGTTATTAGAAAGGCAGGCTGTACTTAAAGTTGATTAGTCACCAGAACCAGATGGGATGCACCCAAGGATACTGAGGGAAGTAAGGGTGGAAATTGTAGAGGCACTGGCCATAATATTTCAATTCTCCTTAGATGTGGGGGTGGTGCCAGAGGACTGGAGAATTGCAAATATCACACCCTTGTTTAAAGAAGAGTGTAAGGATAAACCCAACAACTACAAGCCAGTCAGTTTAACCTCAGTGGCGGGAAAGCTTTTAGAAGTGATAATCAGGGTCAAAATTAAGTCACTTGGAGAAGTGTGGATTGATTAAGTAAAGCCAGCATGGATTTGTTAAAGGCACATCTTGTTTCTATAACGTGCTTGAGTATTTTGATGAGGTAACAAATGGTTGATGAGGGTAATGCAGTTTATGTGGTGTATATGGACTTGCAAAAGTCGTTTGATAGAGTGCCACATAATAAGCTTACCAGCAAGGTTGAAGCCCATGGAATAAAAGGGACAGTGACAGCATGGCTAAGTGACAGGAAATGAAGAATAATGGTGAATGGTTGTTTTTTGGACTGAAGGGAACTATACAGTGGGAACCCTACTGTAGTCAGTATTGGGAATACTCCTTTTCTTGATATATGTTAATGACTTAGACTTGGGTGTATAGGGAACAATGTCAAAGTTTGCAACTGCCACAAAACTTGAGAAGATTGTGAATTGTGAGGAGGATAGTGATGACCTTAGAGGACATAGGCTGGTGGAATGGGCCGACACGTGGCAGATGAAATTTAATGTAGAGAAGTATGAAGTGATGCTTTTTGCAGGAAGAATGAGGAGCTGAAATATAAAATAAAGTAAACAATTCTAAAGGGGGTGCAGGACCAGAGGGACCTTGTGGGTATATGTGCTCAAATCATTGAAGGTGGCAGGGCAGGTTGAGAAAGCAGGTAATAAAGCATATGGGATCCTGGGTTTTATAAATAGAGCCATTGAGTACAGAAGCAAGAAAGTTATGATCAACCTTTGTAAAACACTAGTTCGGCCTCAACTGGAGTATTGTGTCCAATTCTGGGCACTGTACTTTAGGAAGGGAGTGCAAGCATTGGAGAATGATTCTGGAACCAAAGACTTCAGTTATGAGGATAGATTGGAGAAGCTGGGGTCATTTTCCTTAGAGAAGAGAATGTTGAGAGGAGATTTGATAGATTTGTTCAAAATCACGAGGCGTCAGACAGAGTAGATAGGGAGAAACTGTTCTTGCTGGTGGAAGGGTTGAGAACCAGAAAATGCTGATCTAAGGTGATTGGTAAATGACCCAAAAGAGACATGAGGAAATCTTTTTATGCAATGAGTCGTTAATATTTGGAATGCTCTGCCTGAGAGGATGTTGGAGACAGATTCAATTTTGACTATCAAATTGCAGGGCTATGGGGAAAGGGCAGGGGAGTGGGTCCAGCTGAATCATAGAAGGTTTAAGGCACAGAAAGAGGCCACTGGGCCCATCATGCCTGTGCCGGCTGAAAAACGATCCACATATTCTAATCCCACTTTCCAGCATTTGGTCCATCGCCCTGCAAATTAAGGCACTTGAGGTGTATATCCAGACTCCTTTTGAATGTGTTGAGGGTTTCTGCCTCAACTACCCTTTCAGACAGTGAGTTCCAGACCCTCACCACCCTCTGGATGAAAAAGTTTTCCTCATCTCTGCTCTAATTTTTCTACCAATCAGAAATTGACTAGCTGAAAGAAGACAGAGGGTGGTGGTTGATGGCAAATGTTCATCCTGGAGTTCAGTTACTAGTGGTGTACCGCAAGGATCTGTTTTGGGGCCACTACTGTTTGTCATTTTTATAAATGACCTGGAAGAGGGTGTAGAAGGGTGGGTTAGTAAATTTGCGGATGACACTAAGGTCGGTGGAGTTGTGGATAGTGCCGAGGGATGTTGTAGGGTACAGAGGAACATAGATAGGCTGCAGAGCTGGGCTGAGAGATGGCAAATGGAGTTTAATGTGGAAAAGTGCGAGGTGATTCACTTTGGAAGGAGTAACAGGAATGCAGAGTACTGGGCTAATGGGAAGATTCTTGGTAGTGTAGATGAACAGAGAGATCTTGGTGTCCAGGTGCATAAATCCCTGAAGGTTGCTACCCAGGTTAATAGGGCTGTTAAGAAGGCATATGGTGTGTTAGCTTTTATTAGTAGGGGGATCGAGTTTCGGAGCCACGATGTCATGCTGCAGCTGTACAAAACTCTGGTGAGACCGCACCTGGAGTATTGCGTGCAGTTCTGGTCACCGCATTATAGGAAGGATGTGGAAGCTATGGAAAGGGTGCAGAGGAGATTTACTAGGATGTTGCCTGGTATGGAGGGAAGGTCTTATGAGGAAAGGCTGAGGGACTTGAGGTTGTTTTCATTGGAGAGGAGGAGGGGTATATAAGATAATCAGAGGGTTAGATAGGGTGGTCGGTGTCGCAGTCCGCACTGTGGAAGCTGCGTGTGATTTGAACACTGTTTAAGGCGGCTCGCCTTGTGACAATGAGGTCTAGCTGGTGCCAACGACGTGATCTTGGGTGCCTCCATGAAACCTGGTGACAGGGTTTAGTGTGAAAGAACGAGTTGGTGATGCAGAGGTTATGATAGGTACACAACTCAAGCAGTCTCTGCCCGTTCTCATTCATCCTTCCAACGCCATAGCGCCCAAGGCAGGAGGGCCATGAGTCATGGTCGGCCCCAACCCTGGCATTAAAGTCCCCCAGCAGGAATAGGTGTTCGGTGTTGGGGATGCTGCTAATGATATGGAGTTGTTCATAGAACTGGTCTTTAGCTTCAGGTGGGGAGCAGAGTGTTGGAGCATAGATGCTGAGTAGGTGTACTGGACCAGAGGTGGTGAGCAGTCGGATGGACAGTATGCGTTCCGAGCCATTTGAGGGAGGCTCTATCATGCTGAGCAAGGAGTCCTGGTGTGCTGAGCCCTGGTGTGCAGCAAGGTTAGACTCGGACCAAAGAAGTTGCATCATTCCAAGCAGAAGGGCCACCCGCGCATCAACACGAGCAGAATTTCTCACCCACAGCTGTTAAAAAAAATTTCTAAATTCACTTGTAACAGCCCTTCAAAACACTCCCACAGGGGATGCTGAGACCAAGTGGGCCCACATCAGAGACGCCATCTATGAGTCAGCTTTGACCACCTACGGCAAAAGTGCAAAGAGAAATGCAGACTGGTTTCAATCTCGTAATGAAGAGCTGGAACCTGTCATAGCCGCTAAGCGCATTGCACTGTTGAACTACAAGAAAGCCCCCAGCGATTTAACATCCGCAGCACTTAAAGCAGCCAGAAGTACTGCACAAAGAACAGCTAGGCGTTGCGCAAAGGACTACTGGCAACACCTATGCAGTCGTATTCAGCTGGCCTCAGACACCGGAAACATCAGAGGAATGTATGATGGCATGAAGAGAGCTCTTGGGCCAACCATCAGGAGGATCGCCCCCCTCAAATCTAAATCGGGGGACATAATCACTGACCAACGCAAACAGATGGACCGCTGGGTTGAGCACTACCTAGAACTGTACTCCAGGGAGAATGCTGTCACTGAGACTGCCCTCAATGCAGCCCAGCCTCTACCAGTCATGGATGAGCTGGACATACAGCCAACCAAATCGGAACTCAGTGATGCCATTGACTCCCTAGCCAGCGGAAAAGCCCCTGGGAAGGACCGCATTACCCCTGAAATAATCAAGAGTGCCAAGCCTGCTATACTCTCAGCACTACATGAACTGCTATGCCTGTGCTGGGACGAGGGAGCAGTACCCCAGGACATGCGCGATGCCAACATCACCCTCTATAAAAACAAAGGTGACCGCGGTGACTGCAACAACTACCGTGGAATCTCCCTGCTCAGCATAGTGGGGAAAGTCTTTGCTCGAGTCGCTCTGAACAGGCTTCAGAAGCTGGCCGAGCGCGTCTACCCTGAGGCACAGTGTGGCTTTCGTGCAGAGAGATCGACCATTGACATGCTGTTCTCCCTTCGTCAGATACAGGAGAAATGCCGTGAACAACAGATGCCCCTCTACATTGCTTTCATTGATCTCACCAAAGCCTTTGACCTCGTCAGCAGACGTGGTCTCTTCAGACTACTAGAAAAGATCGGATGTCCACCAAAGCTACTAAGTATCATCACCTCATTCCATGACAATATGAAAGGCACAATTCAACATGGTGGCTCCTCATCAGAGCCCTTTCCTATCCTGAGTGGTGTGAAACAGGGCTGTGTTCTCGCACCCACACTTTTTGGGATTTTCTTCTCCCTGCTGCTTTCACATGCGTTCAAATCCTCTGAAGAAGGAATTTTTCTCCACACAAGATCAGGGGGCAGGTTGTTCAACCTTGCCCGTCTAAGAGCGAAGTCCAAAGTACGGAAAGTCCTCATCAGGGAACTCCTCTTTGCTGACGATGCTGCTTTAACATCTCGCACTGAAGAGTGCCTGCAGAGTCTCATCGACAGGTTTGCGTCTGCCTGCAATGAATTTGGCCTAACCATCAGTCTCAAGAAAACGAACATCATGGGGCAGGATGTCAGAAATGCTCCATCCATCAATATTGGCGACCACGCTCTGGAAGTGGTTCAAGAGTTCACCTACCTAGGCTCAACTATCATCAGTAACCTGTCTCTAGATGCAGAAATCAACAAGCGCATGGGAAAGGCTTCCACTGCTATGTCCAGACTGGCCAAGAGAGTGTGGGAAAATGGCGCACTGACACGGAACACAAAAGTCCGAGTGTATCAGGCCTGTGTCCTCAGTACCTTGCTCTACGGCAGCGAGGCCTGGACAACGTATGCCAGCCAAGAGCGACGTCTCAATTCATTCCATCTTCACTGCCTTCGGAGAATACTTGGCATCAGGTGGCAGGACTATATCTCCAACACAGAAGTCCTTGAAGCGGCCAACACCCCCAGCTTATACACACTACTGAGTCAGCGGCGCTTGAGATGGCTTGGCCATGTGAGCCGCATGGAAGATGGCAGGATCCCCAAAGACACATTGTACAGCGAGCTCGCCACTGGTATCAGACCCACCGGCCGTCCATGTCTCCGCTATAAAGACGTCTGCAAACACGACATGAAATCGTGTGACATTGATCACAAGTCGTGGGAGTCAGTTGCCAGCATTCGCCAGAGCTGGCGGGCAGCCATAAAGACAGGGCTAAATTGTGGCGAGTCGAAGAGACTTAGTAGTTGGCAGGAAAAAAGACAGAGGCGCAAGGGGAGAGCCAACTGTGCAACAGCCCCAACAAACAAATTTCTCTGCAGCACCTGTGGAAGAGCCTGTCACTCCAGAATTGGCCTTTATAGCCACTCCAGGCGCTGCTTCACAAACCACTGGCCACCTCCAGGCGCGTATCCATTGTCTCTCGAGATAAGGAGGCCCAAAAGAAAGAAGATAGGGTGGATAGTGAGAGTCTTTTTCCTCGGATGGTGATGGCAAACACGAGGGGACAGAGCTTTAAGTTGAGGGGTGATAGATATAGGACAGATGTCAGAGGTAGTTTCTTTACTCAGAGAGTAGTAGGGGCGTGGAACGCCCTGCCTGCAACAGTAGTCGACTCGCCAACATTAAGGGCATTTAAGTGGTCATTGGATAGACATATGGATGAAAATGGAATAGTGTAGGTCAGATGGTTTCACAGGTCGGCACAACATCAAGGGCCGAAGGGCCTGTACTGCGCTGTAATGGTCTAATTCTAATTCACTTTAAATCTATGCCCCCTCGTCACTGACCTCTCTGCTAAGGTGAATAGGCCCTTCACCTTCATTCTGTCCAGGCCCCTCAACTTTTTGTACATTTCAATTAGATCTCCCCTCAGCCTTTTCTGTTCCAAGGAGAACAACCCCAGCCTATCCAATCTTTCCTCATAGCTGCATTTTTCCAGTCCTGGCAACATCCTCGTAAATCTCCTCTGTACCCTCTCTAGTGCAATTGCATCCTTTTTGTAATGAGATGACCAGAACTGCACACAGATTGTGGCCTAACCAATGAGTTATACAGTTCCAGCACAACCTCCCTGCTCTTATATTTTATACCTCAGCTAATTAAGGAAAGGATTCCATATGCCTTCTTAACCACCTTATCGACCTGTCCTGCTACCTTCAGGGTTCTGTGGACATTCACTCCAAGGTCCCTCACTTCATCTACATATCTCAGTATTTTCTCATTAATCGCGTATTCTTTGCCTTGTTTGACCTCCCCAAATGCATCACCTCACACTTCTTCAGGTTGAATTCTATTTGCCACTTTTCTGCCCATCTGACAAGACCATCAATATCTTCCTGCAGCCTACAGCTATCCTCCTCGCTATCTACCTCATGGCAATCTTTGTGTCGTCTGCAAACCTGTTGATTATGCCCCCTACATTGGTGTCCAAATGGTTAATATATACCGCAAAAAGCAGGAGACCCAGTACGGAGCCCTGCGGATTGCCCCTGGAAACAGCCCTCCAGTCGTGAAAACACCCATCTGCAGTTACCCTTTGTTTCCTGCCACTGAGCCAATTTTGTATTCATCTTGCTGCATTTCCCTGGATCCCATGGGATTTTTTTTTTAACCAGTCTGCCATGTGGGACCTTGTCAAAAGTCTTGCTAAAATCCATGTAGACCACATCAGCTGCATCTGTCTTGTTCTTGCAGTAAGCTGGCATGGATTCTAAGGGCCGAACGGCGGCCTTCTCTGCTGTAACCGTTCTATGATTCTATGTTTGTTTGCGAGCTCAGTCTCTGAAATTTCGCCCTAGTTTTGACATTTTGTGTGGATCATACAATTTCAGATGATTGCTGTTTCAGTTGCTCCCTGCAGTAAGGTAAAGGTGTCCTTTTGTCATACCATAACACTTAGTTGCAATCAGCCCTTCTGTGGCATGTGCCAGTTGTCAGTGTGACTCTTCGATCTTGTCAAATTACATTCTTTATATTTTACAGCTTACTCCTAGTTTTTACAGCAGTGTTTTGTGTCTAAGAAATAAAAGGCTTTTTTGAGGTGACATTATGAAAGAAAAGCATCACAGTTACTCTGGATAGAGGTTGTAAAGACTTTTGAGTAATATTTTTGGTTGCACATGATTTAGTATTTGATTTCTCAGATCAAGAACACAATGTGGAGAGTGGGTTGAAGAGTGGAAATTAAATAAAATCAAATTAGATGAAAGGTTTCAGGAAATGCCGACAATGTAAGTAGTACATGGGTGTGCATTGTGGTTATTCACATAAATGCTTAGTGAACCTGAGCAATAAAACGGAGTTCTTTGACTATTGCTTTCCCAATTAAAGGAAATTAGAATTTTTGTTTTGTGAAAATTCTTTCCTGCATGACCTATGTTTGTGCATTTCTAATGGTACTACACCAAAGTACTTCTGGAGTAGGGCTGATCTGTTTGAATCTTCAGTTAACTATACTGAGATATTTGCTGCACAGTATTGGTTAATTACTTGAGTGCATCTCAGTTACTGTACTAATTTATGCCTGTTCATTTGTAATATATATTGGATGTGATAGTTATCAAAATTTAGGTACATTACTGTTGCATTAAATGTACTTTATTAGAATTTAACTTGTCCAGCATTTATAGAATGTGTTAAGTGGCAAGTGTGAAACTGTAATGTGTATGTTTTCTTTAAGGGAAGTTGACTTTCAACTATATTCACCTAAAATTCAGTTCAAAGATAGAATTTGTCAAATCTTTTCATGTAGTGTAATGTAGATTTAATGCCGTCACAATTTTTCTAAATTCTAGCTTGCTTCTGCCTGAACAATAGTAAAGCCATTTGTGTTGCACACAGTTTTTTGTCAACAAGTATATTGCAAATAACTAGATTATATTGTACATAATTGTAAGTAAGTGTTATTTTAGCACATAACTGACACATTTTATAAATTGACAGTCAACTAAATATGAGAGCTCACTGGAAATGGTTCAGGGATTTATCATGTGTAGGGAATGAGGTGTCATGTATATTTGAACCCAAGTCTGATGCCTTGTAGCCAACGAATAAAGATTTTAAGAAAACTGCAATGTTTTCATTACACCACTGAAGAATGGATATAATACATTTAAAAAAAAAATTCTAATGGGGATTTCAGATCTTGAAAATGAAGTATGGTTTAATTGATAATTCTAAACTGATCTGTCCTCAGTGCAATGTCAGTGAGTGTAGATAATGTACATGGTCACTTCAGTGCAAGTTAGAAGGACGCTGCTGCCTTTTAGAAGTGGTAAGCCCTGTAATTAGGAAGTGATGTAAAGAGCTTTTTTTGCTTATGGTAAGTAAGCCAAATGCACAACATGTGAACTAACACCAAAAACTACATTACCGTTATACAGCAACTAGAGTTGAAGGGATGCCAAATAGTCTGACAATTATGAAGGGAAACTTTTTCATAGTATTTCAGTCGTCATACCTGTAGGTGAGTTGAGCTTTGACTTGTTTGCACAACTTTGGTCTACCTTGCTGATTTTATATTAATTCAGCATTAATTATTGAAAAGCCTTATTTTCATGCTTTTATATAGTCAGACCAAATATCAGTGTAACTCTTTTTTTTAAAAAATGCATCAAGCAGGCTGATCAGGTGTTCATGGGCAGCCTAATGTGAATTTTAAGAAACTAAATATGTACAATAAACTTTTTAGTGCTAATTTTATTAGTATCAACTGTGCTTTACATTGATATTATTTGAGAATGAGTTAGACCGCTTTGTAATTTTTCCAATGTAAATTTGGCTGAATTTCAGTATTTTCTTCAAAGTAATGAATGTAAAATTCAACAATTTTATACTCGAACTTAAAATTATCATTCATACTTGTGTGTTTTGATGCATTGTATAGTCTAATGAAGTGCTATAATAAGGGCTATCAAACAATTAAAGTTAATCGCCATTAATCTTGATTAACATTTTTTAATTTTAGTTAATCTGAGTTTTAATTATCCATCTCATTCAAGTTAGTTTTATTTCTGATATTACATGGAATTATATAGGAAAACTCAACCTCTGTGATCCTGGAACTCAATTTGACAGTAAATACAACTAATCATCATTAAATCCAGTGAACTGTCAGACCATCTATATATAAAAAAAACTACAAGTGCTTCATTTTTAGTGCTTCACTCCATAATGTTTTAGTTCTTTTTCTTTTCGATTTGCTTTGAGTATTTTGGTCCATGTTTACCACAATTTCTTTTACTTGACAGCCCTATTTTTAAGTTTTTCTTTTAAGGATTGTTCTCTGTGCTGCTCTGCCCCATCTACCCCCCCCCCCACTTTCTGTCTGACCGTCTGACCACCTGACCCAGAATCGCGCACTAACTCTGTTTCTCCCACCGCCCCCCCCCCCCCCCCCCCCCCACCCCCCCATCACTGATGTCTTTTTTAAATTGCCTATTCCTACACCTTTCACCAATAGTAGCAACAAGGGCAAGCAAGCAGCAGGAAATTCATTGTCAATTAAACTGAAATAATTGTATATTTTATTTTGAAAATAGAAGAGGAAGGTTAGGTGGTGTTTGAAGACGAGGTGTTGAATATCAGAGCTCCTTTCTACTGAAACAGTTATAATTTCCATAACTTGGCAATTAATATGTTTAAAAACATAATCACTAAAATGACTGAAGACATTAATCATAAAAATTATGATCAACTAACAACTCTTGCTATAATATGGCTTGGGTTGTGAAAGGTTAGCATTCTTGGCAGGACTGTTTCAGCCCACAGGATGGGTCACTTGTAATTGCAACTGAGGCAGTGATTGAAAAAATACTATTTCAGGATTTTTGTTATCCTAATTTTCATTTTTTTTTTTGTCAACTTCAGTCTGGTAACAGCCAAAGGAGAGCTTCTACCTATGTTGAATATTTTCTCATGCATTCAATACCTGATTATTTCAAATGGGTCAGTTTTACAATGGAGATTAATCTTTTTATTTTTAAATATTTGTTTTTGAGATATTGGAACTGTACTTGAAACAAATTAGATGTAAGTATTGATTGGTACCAATATTGCAGCATCCCTTATTACATAATATCCTAGCAAGACACTTAATGAAGTTGTAGGGCCAATCTGTAGCTTGGGACGGTGGTGTATATTAAGTATAATTAATGCTCTGAGGGTTGAGGGGGGTGCAGTATGCTGATAGCAAGTCTGAAAATCTTAGTCGATCTTCCTTACCTTAGAAAAAAATTAACTTAAAATGTTGACATTGTTTACTAGAAGTGAATGATTTATTTGAGTGTCGGTAATATTTCTGCTTGTGGATGAAATGAGAAATAATGTGCAATTGTGAAATTCTTAGGAATATTAATCACAATTTTTAGATTATTTTAAACTCTTAAATGAAAAATCAATGCCTAAAATTGTTAAGTATTGCAAGTATTGATTAAGGTGCTGGCAAAGTCAGCATTTATTGCTCTTGAAATAGAGATGAAAGGCTTGCTAGGCCATTTCAGGGGGCTGTTAAGAATCAGCCACATTGGTGTGGGTCTGGAGTCATTTATAGCCCAGACTGGGTAAGGATGGCAGATTTTGTTCCCTAAAGGACATTAGTGAACCAGATGGGTTTTTATGACAATCTAGTAGTTTCGTGGTCATTTCTGATGGCATCCTTTTTATTCCAGATATATTTAGTTAACTGAATTTAAATTCCCCAGCTAGTGTGGTGGGATTTGAACTCATGTCTCTTAGTCCAATCCTCTGGATTGCTAGTGCAGTAACATAACCAGTACATTACCCTACACCGAAGTGCAGAAAGCTGAGGGTAAATTGTACAATGTGTCAGCAGCAGTGAGATTCACATGCACATTTTTTTTAATGTTCACACAAACAAGTATGATGGAGATTAGGTTTTGAGTGCTGTTGATTCAGTTTCGGTGGCAATAGCTGATGAAAGGTCACAGACCTGAAACGTTAACTCTGTTTTTCTCTCTCTATAGATGCTGCCTCACCTGAGTATTTCCAGCATTTTCTGTTTTTGTTTCAGGTTTCCAGCGTCTGCAGTATTTTGCTTTTGTGTTGTGGCAATAGTTGTGATACCCCTTATTCTGAGACTATGTACTCTGGTTCTAGACTCACCAGCCAGGGGAAACATCCTATCTACATCCTCCCTGTTGCACCTCGTAAGTTTCAATGAGATCACCTCTCATTCTTCGAAACTCTAGAGAATACAGTTCACAGTACCTGGGTAAAATTCAGTAGAGAGTTAATAAGGCATGGTTTTGGCAAAAGGTGCAACTATGTTCCTACTAAGTTTATTGCTCATTTTTGGGTGTAACATCCAAATAAATAGACAAAGTAAGCCTTTGGTTTCAGCTTAGCAGTGATCATTTGTGTTATGACATTTGGTTCAGCAGCAGAGCTTACTCGTGCTGGTTCTAATTCTAATGATTCCAACAAATTACTTCAATGTATATTCAGCGGTATAGGAACATAGGAGCGGGAGTAGGCCATTCAGCCAGTTGAGCCTGCTCCACCATTCAGTTAGATCATGGCTGATCATCTACCTCAATGCCACTTTCCCAGCTATCCCCATATCCTTTGATGTCATTAGTATCCAGATAAATATCTATTTCTGTCTTGAACATGCTCGATGATTGAGCTTCCACAGCCCTCCGGGGTAGAGAATTCCAAAGATTCACCACCCTCTGAGTGAAGAAATTCCTCCTCATTTCATTCTTAAGTGGCCTATCCCTTATTCTTAGACTATGTCCCCTGGTTCTAGACTCACCAGCCAGGGGAAACATCCTATCTACATCCACCCTGTCGTGCCCCTTAAGTTTCAATGAGATCACCTCTCATTCTTTGAAACTCTGGAGAATACAGGTCCAGTTTCCTCAATCTCATAAAACATTCTGAATCCGAGTGCGATAATTTAGTGTTTTTCCTGGCTATTGAATTGAATGCTATGTATTCAAGCATCACTTAATCCCGTTTGATAGCTTTTGGCAATAATGCTGAGCAATGTTTTTAGTGCCAGGGAGCAGGTTATCTGCATGTATTGAATGGCCTGCAAAGAACAGAAATCTAGATACCATATATCTAATTTCCTTTTATAATGAAAAACACCCACACACACACTTAGGGGAATACAAAATAGTTTCATATTTTGAAATAATTCTCTCATCTTGTTAAACACACATTGACTTCCCAATGGAAAACAGCATTGTCATTTCAGAAAATATTTTCTGTTCATTTACAGCAGCAGAAATAACATACTGGTGAATCAACAAATACAAGAAAAATGTAGAATACTCTTGGCATACAGTATCCCCAAATTGACTGAAATCAGACCCCCTGGGATTCTCTTGCCTTCCAGATTCTCTGGAATCTGGGGCTCACTTTGGAAATCTATATTCTATAGAAGATTTATCCTTACTATTGTGCTTCGACTGTGTCCTTGGCTGATGTCGACCTTGGAACCTAATGCCAAATACTTACTCTATTAACTAACAGAGCCTTCAAGGGAGACCAGTCTCTCTCATCCTTCAATTTTTGTAACAAGAGCTTTGCACTCACTACTTGTGTATAAATCTCACCCTCTCCTTTCCTCTCCCCACAACAGCTTCGAACTTTGCGAAATAAAATCAGAAAAGGTTGGAAATACTCAGCTTAGGCAGCATCTGTGAAGTCGAATTAACGTTTCAGGTCGATGATCTTTTGTCAGAACAGTTCCAGTATTTTCAGTTTGTTTTAGATTTCTAGCATCTACAGTATTTTGCTTTTGTTCCAACATTCCCATTTGTCTGAGTAGTTAGGTAATCTGTCAAGCTGTTAATTCTCTACTGTGCTATTATCAGGAGATGTGTGAAAGTGGTGCAAGTTGTTTCTTTTTCTCCTCATCTTTGAAGAAATCTTACTTCTCCCAGTAGTCGGCTCTGTATTTGAAATGGATCACTGCATTATAAAAAGTATTGAGTTGACATTAAAGCCACTTCGTGCAGTTGACTTTTATGTAAATGCCCATGTGATCCAAGCATAGAATTGCATTTTGCAAATCACTTTGTCCTTGAAATCATAATGTTGAATTCTTGATCTGCATGTGCCAAATTCTATTTAAGTTTCACTTAATTTAAAAAAAATCTTTTTAATCAAGGAAGTGGTGCTGGGAAATTAAATCTCGAAAGTTTTGGTTTATATATACTTCTACAGATTTGTTGCCCGTTGAGTGTTATAGGAGCTGCACTCATTTAGGGAAGTGGAGAGTATTCCTTCACACTCTTGACTTGTGTCTTGTGGATGGTGGACAGGTTTTCATGAATCGGGAGGCAAGTTACTCACCACAGAATTTCCAGCCTCTGACCTGCTCTTGTAGCCACAGTATTTATATGGCTGGTCCGGTTCAGTTTCTGGTCAATGGTAAGCCCCAGGATGATGATGGTGGGGGGATTCAGCGATGATAACGCCATTCAACTTCCAGGGGAGATGGTTAGATTCTCTCTTGTTGGAGGTAGCCATTGCCTGGAACCTTTGTGACACGAATGTTACTTGCCACTTATCAGCCAAGCCTGAATGTTGTCCAGATTTTGCTGCATGCAGGCACAGACTGCTTCAGTAGCTGAGAAGTCACGAATGGTACTGAAAACTGCAATCATCAGCAAACATCCCCACTTCTGACCTTTATGATGGCGGGAAGGTCATTGAAGCAGCTGAGGATGGTTGGGCCTAGGACACTACCCTGAGGAGCTCCTGCAGTGATGTCCTGAGGCTGCGATGATTAACCTTCAACACCTGTCGTCTTTTGTGCTAGGTATAACTCCAACGAATGAAGGGTTTTCCCTTCGATTCCCATTGTCTTCACTTTTGCTAGGGCTTCTGGATGTTGCGCACAGTCAGATGCTGCACACAGTCAAATGCTGCCTTGATGTCAAGTGCAATCACTCTCACCTATTCTCAGGAAATCAGCTCTTTTGTCCATGTTTGGACCAAGGCTGTAATGACCCAGGCTGCAACACTCCACCTTCGGACCCTGCAGAGATACCTGTATGTCGAGTGTCGTTCCAGATGTCTGCTGGCGACATTTTCTCCGCCGGGGCACTGCCTCCCAGACGACATGCAGCTCCTGGCTGAGACCGTTAACCTCTGAGGGAGCTGCCTGTCTTTTACTGGGATCTATCCAGAGTCTGGAACATGGTTGCCTGCAGTCAGGGCGCTCCCTTGCTAATGGAGGAGAGCGCCTCAGCTGTCCAGGTGGCCGGCTCTGGGGGCAGACCGATGGGTGGAGGAGTAGCCGAAGCCCCGGGACGCCTCTCTCTGCGGGCGACATGGGGGCTTGGGTTTGCGGAGCGCTCCTGACCGAGCTGACCCCCGCTCAGCCAGAACTGCTCATCGGACCCAGGCCCCGAACCCTCCTCGGGAGCCGGTCCCACACAACCTGAGCCGCCTCTCGGTAATGCCCTCTGTGCCGTTCTACACGGAGCGGAGGGGTTTCCTGTACGGGCTGCTCCTGCACACTGCACTCCCTCACCTTCGTCAGCTGCCCAGACATGCCGTGGCGGTCCGTGTTGCCATCTGGCAGCGAGGGGCATCCCCGGTGGAGGTCTCTCTATGCAGGAGTCATCCCCCTTTACATTGGGGACCTGGAGCGGAGGGTGCTGCACAGGGCAGTCCCGTGCAATCGATTTTTAAGTAGGTTCACTGATTCCCAGGCCGCATGTAATTTCTTTGGCCTGGATGAGTCCGTGTTCCATGTATACGTGGAATGTGCGAGGTTGTAGCCCATGTTCGAGTATCAGGTTTTGGCTGCGCTTCAGCACCATGCTCCTGGTCTTTGGGCACCTGGTGCAGGGTGGGGGTGGTCCAGGAGGAGGATCTCGTCGGTCTGCTCTTGGGCCTGGCCAAAGTGGCAATTCACAGGTCCAGGCTGCGGGCCATCGGGGGTGGGGGGGGGGGGGGGTGTGGGTGTCTCTCCATCCTGATTGTCCCTCTTCCAAGGTTACGTTCACGCCTGGGCGTCCCTGGAGAAGGAGCATGTGGTGTCCACTGGTACACTTAAGGCCTTCCATGACCAGAGGGACTGGAGTGCATCATCCAATGCCGAGAATGGCATTTTAATTTGAGTTTTGTTTTATTTATTCGAGTTTAATAAAGTTATTTTATAAAATGTATATAAGGGGGGCCTGAGGAATAAAGGCACCCTCGACAAATAATATATAACAGGAACCTGGGGTATAAAAGGCTTCCTTCAAAAAAAGAAAAAAAAAGGGGTTAAATAGAGTAAAACAAAAAAAAAAGGCTGTAATGAGTGTAGAAGCCGTGTGCCCCTGGCAAAACCCAAACTGAGCATCTGTGATCAAGTTGTTGTTGAGTAAGTGCTGCTTGATGGCAGTGTCCATGATACCCTCCATCATGTTGCTGATAATTGAGAGTAGACTGATGGGGCAGTAATTGGCTGGGTTGGATTTACCCTGCTTTTGAGGACAGGACATATCTGGGCAATTGTCCACATTGTTGGGTAGATGCCAGTGTTGTGGCTGTACTGGAACAGCTTGGCTAGGGATGCAGCTAGTTCTGGAGCATGAGTCTTCAGTACTGTAGCCGGAATGTTGTCAGGGCCCATAGTCTTCTGTATCTAGTGCTTTGAGCCATTTCTTCACATCACGTGGATGCTGAAGACCTCAAGAGGAGGCCAAGATGGATCACCATCTCTGGCTGAAGCTGGTTGCAAATGCACCAGTTTTGTCTTTTGCACAGACATGCTGGACTTCCCCATCATTGAAAGTAGGGATGTTTATGGCTTCTCCTCCTCCAGTTACTTGTTTGATTGTCTACCATTCATGACTGAATGCGGCAGAACTGTAGAGGTTTGATCTGATCCATTGTTGTGAGATTGCTTTGCTCTGTCGGTTGCATGCTGCTTCCTCTGTTTAGCACTCATGTAAACCTGTGTTGTAGCTTAAGATTGATGCCTAGTTTTTAGGTATGCCTGGTGCTGTCCCTGACATGCTCTCCTGCATTCCTCATTGAACCAGGGTTGATCCCCAGGCATGATGGTAATGCTCAAGTGAGGGATATGCTTGGCCATGAGATTACAGATTGTGGTGGAATAAAGAAAGATCTATTGATGGCCCACGGTGCTTCGTGGATGCCAGTTTTGAGCTGCTAGGTCTGTTTTGAATCTATCCCATTTAGCATGGTGGTAGTGTCACAACACGATGGAGGGTATCCTCAATGTGAAGATGGGACTTTGTTTCCACAAGTGCTGTATAAGGTCATTACTACCAGTGCTCTCATGGACAAATGCAGCTGCGACACGTAGATTGGTGAGGCCGAGGTCCAGTCGGTTTTTCCCTTTTGTTGCTTCCCTCACCACCTGCCACAGGCCCAGTCTGTCAGATATGTCCTTCAGGAACAAGCCACTCTTGATGGACATTGAAATCCCCATTCTGTGCCCTTGCTACCATCAGTGCTTCTTCCAAGTGGTGTTCAACATGGAGGAGCACTGACTGATTCATTAGCGGAGAGAGGGTGGAAGGTGGTAGACAGCAGTGTTTGATCTGAATCCATGAAACTTCATGGGGTCCGGAATCAATGTTGAGGGCTCCCAAGGTAACTCCCTCCCAACTGTATACCACTTTGCCGCCACTTCATGGTTCAGTCATGCCCAAGAGCCAGGACATACCCAGGGATGGTGATGGAGGAGTCTGGGGCATTGGCTGTAAGGTATAGTCCTGTACGTCTTGACTCTGTCAGGCTGTTGCTTAACTAGTCTGTGGGACAGCTCTCCCAATTTGGCACAAATTCCCATAATTTAGTAAGGAGGACTTTGCAGGGCCGACTGGGAAGGCCGTGCCTTTGTCGTTTCCGGTGCCTAGGTCAATGCTGGGTGGTCCATCCAGTTTTATTCTTCTTTGACTTTTCTGTAGTGGTTTAATACAACTGAGTGGCTTGCTAGGACATTTCAGAGGATAGTTAAGAATCAGCCACATTGCTGTGGGTCTAGAGTCACATGTTGGCCAGACCTGGTAGGACTGCAGATTTCCTCCCCTGAAGGAGATTAGTGAACCAGATGTTATTTTACGACAACCAGTAGTTCCATGGTCACCATTACTGAGACTAGCTTTTTAATTACAGATTTATTTATTAATTGTATTTAAATTCCATCATCTGCTATGGTAGGATTTGAACTTGTGTCTCCAAAACATTAGTCTGGGCTTCTGGATTACTAGTCCATTAACTATGCCACTGTCTCTCATATTGGCCAGGACACCAGGGATAACTCCCCTGCTCTTCGAAATAGTGCCATGGGATCTTTTGCCTCCACGTGAAAGGGCATATAGGACCTCGGCTTAATGTCTCATCCAATGGCACCTCTGACAGTGCAGCACTCGCTCAGTACTCTAATCTAGTGTCTGCCTTGATATTTCTGTTCAAATCCTTGTGTGATTTGAACCCGCAACCTTCTGAATAAGAGCCCCGTACTCTATGCTGGGTGGTAGCTGAAGATATCCTTGCAACAGATAGCAAAGACTGTTCTCCTCTGCTGGTACAGACCTAGAGAAGGCAAATTACTGTACTCCCTCCCAGGTAGGTTTTCAGGTCACAGAATCAGTTGGTGAATCTTGGCAGATACGGGCAAACAGGCAATGCCGGCTCTCTTTGATTTCACTGTCTTCCCTAAACCTTGCCTTCCATATGAACTCTCTAATTTCTCAGGTTGCACCACTGTTTGCAGTCCTGGTATCTTTTTTGACCCTGGGCTGAGCTTCATTTCTATCAGAGACTAGCTACTTTCACATCCATAACATCACCTGCCTCTAACCCTACCAAAATCCATAGTTGCCAAAGCGCTCTTACATGCTTTCATTACTTCAAGACTTGACATATTTTGTTTTGCATTGCTCCTCTTCATCTAGCCTTTGACGTTAACACTAATGTCCTAGATTGATGAAGATCAGGCCTATTAACACCATGGCTACCAGACCAGGGTAAAGGCTGATTCTCTTGGAGTAGCTCAATTTTTGCCCTCTGTACATTTCACCACATCTATAGGTTGAAGTGACTTGTCTGGTTGTGTGTAGCTGCAGTAACGCTAAAGTTTAACAGGACTGAGAAATATGGTTGGCTGCTGCCTCTTCCACTATTACTGACCTCATAAATAAAGAGTATTGGGGGGGTGCGGTTCCAAAGGTTTACCCATAGCCCATTTATTATTGTCCTGAAAGCTGAGCCTTTAACGAGCAAGAGCTGAGGGAAAGATGGAGACCAGCGGTCCTTGTACCTGCCCTTGTCAGTGTTTGAGCTTTGGATTTGCTTGCATTTAAATTGATGCTATCTGAGGAGTTGCAAGATTGGCCCCAGCTTTATACTATAATGGTGTAATTGTTGGTGGTCATCAAAGTAGTTTAATTCAGCAAAATCTCCAAGGGGGAGAAAACTAGAAAAAGTGTTGTGATCGGCAGAATGGCCTCCCTCTGTGCTGGATCGTGCTATGCTTTCTTTAGTGCTCGACCTGTTTAGAGCTAATTTTTGAAAGCGATCTATTGGTTGAATTCTAAGGTAAGCAATCCATTGTAGAACTACAACTTGTTTCTGGGCTGCTTGCACTTTGGGAACTTGTTTTTATTTCCTGCCTGACTAACTCGTCTGCAGTGTGCGCCACAATTGTTTCCTGAAATGTGGAGAATGTAATGAGGCAACTGTATGGCTACTGTGGTGTGATTAAAGAAGGAAGTATGTCTTGTGGTATTATCCAGTGGCTCTAAATGTTGCGTAGAGAGATGCCAGTAACAGTTTACATTTCTTCCTTAAAAGCCTTGGGGAAATTATTGACAATTTAGTAGAATATGCAGTCATTAAGCTCAGTGGGTAATGGAACATTTCAGTATTCTACTGTGCCATACAGGGGTCCCAGTTTTGAACAATGACTTTCATTTATATATCATCTTTGTTACAGATGCTTCCATTTTTTGTTAAAACTTTTAGGTCTTGGGTTTTAAAACTGAAAATGATTCCATAGATGCTGGAACTTTGAGTTTTTTTTTTAAAAATGAGGTCATCAGAAGCTCTTTTGGACTGAGCTTGTAAACAACAGTTACTGGAAGGCAGCAGTTTTCAGATGAATACCTAGCAGAGGGCTATTTTCACTTGGAAGATGTTTAAGGAGAAGTGACAAGTCGAGATTTATATGGAGGCTTGACTGTTGATGTTTTGGTTTCTCTTTGGACAAGCAATTGGGATATGGGTCATGGTTTGAAATGGAGTTAAAGAATCAACTTACCAAGAGAGCAAAGCCCAACTCTTTAATAAAAAGCCTGCCAACTTTTCCATCTCTTTAAGAAGCCCTGAGAAGCAAGCATAAGAAACAGACTGAAACTGTTGCCGCATTTCTCCTGAAAGGCCTGCAAAACTGATCCTCAGCGTTGCCTGATAAGAACTGTCCTCTGAAGATCCCAGAGACCGTTGTCTATGCGTATTTGGGATGCCAAACCAAAACAAAGGACACCTGACATCTTTCCATATCTTTTTTTTTCTTCAAGAATCAGCAAGTATTTGGCTAAAGTTTTTGTTTTGTAATAGAGCTGTAAAGAGAAATATCTTTTTGGTTAACTGGTGTATGTATGTGTGTGAGAGAGGGGCTAAGGTAAAAGGGAACTTTAATATTTCACTCTGTTACTGCTTTGCTTTGTTACTGGTTAAGACTTTTTTTATAATAAACTGATAACTTTGTTTATTAAAGAAACCTCATTTTATTCTGGGATAAAAATAGAGTCTATGATTGACTGTATTGGTAACTGGGGACAAATTTAAATATGTTTTGACCTGTGGAAAAATGGAACAAGAAAAACAGTGCACCCCTGCTGCCTTGGTGTAGTAAGAATGGCCCAAGGTGTTTCTTGAGCATTATCATACAGAATTTGTCACAGTGCCATGTGATCTGTGATCTTGGAATGCATCTTCAGTTGAGAAGTTTACTGTTGGAATACATGATTTTTTTTTCTCCTCCCAGACAAGTCAGCAGGCTAAGCAATAACCAGAATGGTCAGAGCATTGATCATATTTCTGAACTTTACTGGCTTATTGAAGCATAAGTTACCGACCTAAGTATGTAGTTCCAAAACTGGCTATGTCGGAATAGGAAATGAGCAGATGTAAAACACAAAACAAAATACTGCCGATGCTGGAAATCTGAAATAAAAATGGAAAATGCTGGAAACCCTCAGGTCTAGCAACATCTTTGGAGTGAGAAACAGAGTTAACGTTTCAGGTCGATGACTTTTCGAGTGAAGAGACTTTTATGTTGCTTCCAGTACTTTCTAATAAAGGCACTAACAGGCAAGTGAGGAGCAGCAGAGGACAAAGTGAGTTTCAGGTGGATTGGATTAATGAAGTTGAAACGCTTCACCCACATGGGTGACTGTATTTGGACAAATTGTGCCAAGTAATCCTGGTAAGATTACTTGTACAGTTTGAGGTTCTAGTAGATGTAAATTGGCATTGTAGATTATGAATCTTTCTTGTTTTGTAATCTTTCACTGGCAGCTTTGCGTTTTTGGGCCAGTTGCTTTACTGGACTGCTAAATTTGGTGGGGAGAGGGGGTGTTTGTATTTTTCTTGTGCATGCCAAAATATCTTGACTATGTGTCTGAAATATTACTGAAAAATATAGTTGCTTGACAAATACTTGATATTTGCTTTTGACATAATGTTGAAAATGAGTATGGAAAAAACATGCAATTGCTGCTATTGGGCTAGTTTTCCAATTATTTGTACCTCTTACTTTCGGACAGGAAGTAGGAGAAATGTTAATGATCATCCCTCATCAGTTCACCTATGATGGGTTTACTTTGATTTGCTGTAGCTCGTACCTCACTGTACTCTTGGCACCCAAGCTGTGCCATTGCAGTGGCATCTAGATCCACAAACTGCTGACCCCAATTCTGTTGGTTCTTGAATACATCCAATATAGATTAGTGATATGCTGAAAAAACATAACTGAGGAGGAATTGAATTGAGAATGTGAGAACATTGTCTTTTTTAAAGACCTAACTTTGCTTTTCTTTGACCCTTGTTGGAGTTGAAGTAAAGGTAATACAGTGCACTTTTACCACCTTGTCTCCCTAAACAAATGACTGGGATGTGCAATATAAAGTTGCAGTTTGCCCCAGTGTCGTGAAGCTAAGGGGTAACAGAAAAATGTATGCGTTGCATTCATGGTCTGTGTTTTCCAGGATTCAGGGGAGCATATGGTAGATCTAGACCAACTGAAGTGTGTAATGCAGCATTTTAATCTGCAAAGGAAAATCCCCATGATTCAAAAGACTCCTGGGATATGGCAGCGATAATGAATGAATACTTTGCATTGGCCTTCACTCTTAAAGATGGTGCTTGACTGTCAGAATTTAATGACAAAACTGCTAATAAGGTAGATAAACATCTTGTTTTAGGTAGAAATAGCTACCTTAAAATAGATGGGGCAGCTGGTCTGGGTCCTCTCAGATTGGACGAGTGCTGTGTGAACCCCTTGCCTGTGCCTTTAATAGCTCACTGGAATCTGGGACTGTTCCCTTTGACTGAAAGGAGGCTAATTAGTGTTCCACACTCAATGCGAAAGTTATTTGAAGGAATCATTAGGATTACAAATTTTGACTAAGACAGTGAAAGGCATGTTGGGGCAACCCAACATGGCTTCAGAGAAATGGGAGGTGTTATCTTACTAATAGAACAGTATTTTTTTGAAGAAGTCGCCAAGATAGTGGATGAAAGAAATTGGTGGACACTGTCTACCTAAATTTCTGATCGGTACTGCCGGCTTTACTGCAAGATTGAAGCTTCGGGTGTATGTTTGTAAATGTGACCTGTATCTAGTAATGCCTTTGACTGTTGCCTTATTACCATGTCGTGTGTGAAACTCTGCACTAAGGAAAGGAAACTTCTGGTATTGAGAGTGTTTCAAAATGTTGTCAAGGTTACAAAAGGCTGATAATGGACGGCTGTAGGAATGGATGACTTTTTTGTAAGTTGAATATTTTAATAGTTTTAAATCCACTTTCAGTTCTACAATTCAGGCAAAATGCTGGTTTAGATTCCACAGTTAGCCAAATCCTTTCAGGGCATCCCAGTGGTGATATGTGTTCTATTTATACTGTTATCACTGTGATTGCTATTAGTGTTAAGTGCAGTAATGTAAGACAGTGTGATAGTTATGATTACATTGAAACATGGGACTACTTGCTTTAAGTTTTCAAATTGAAGATTGTTTGAAAAGTGAAAATTTGATGTAAATCAGCATACTGACATCTTTTTTAATGTACAATAGTTCAGTTAAGCTATTTTATGCAGATCATGTTACTGTTGAGGGTAGAAAAACTGATAGCAATTTTTATCGGTTACTCTACATTGGTTTAATTTGCTTTTGGTGTTATATGCAAGTCCTTTATATTAACAGCACTTACATGCAGATGATGCATAACATAATGAAACTTGGCATTTGGCAGCCTTTGTATTGCAAATCAAGTCTGATTCAAGACCCCAAGTCCTGCAGTACAGAAAGGTTGCTGCTCACTGGTTAAATTACATACTACCAATTGCAAAGAAGTGTGGTTTACAGCTTCCTGTTTTTATAATAGAACTGCAATTAAGGCATTGAGTTTCAAAACTTCTCCAGGGTGCCATTGCAACAATTACAATTCAAGCTCAACAAGTGAGGTTGCATTCAGTGCAGCTTCCTGTTTCAGAGGGAAACTAATTGATCATAGATCACTTATGAATTCTGATGAATAATGTTCTGCCTGCTTCCACAATTTTTCACACCTTTTCTTCTCCCTCAAAAAAACAATTTTTGGAAGCATGTGTATGTAGATTTGGTTCTAGATACACTCATTGAGGTTGGTGACTAATTTACAATTGTTGTAGTTATCAAAAAAAAACTGTTGAAATTACGGCAATGTTTAAATTATTTTCCCCTTGCGTCTCCCTCTATTATATAAAGAATCTGTATTAATTCTAGGAAATGATAATCTTACAGAATTATCCTATTTAAAGCTGATCTACCTTTTTAGTGATGTGAAATAAAATTGAAAATATGGCTTTGACAGAATTTTACAGCCTTATTGATCCATAATCTAAAAATTCCTTTGTACAGCAATGTAATATTGATTATGGTACTAGACTGGCCATGAGTTCAAATCCCATAATGGCAAGTTCTGAAATTGAATTTGATTTTAGTATTTTATCTCTTCCACAATATAGGACATAAAAGGTGTACAAACTAATTTGTAACCCCTGCTGATGAAATGCTCCATTATCTTGCTGTCGGGTCAACTACCCAAGATTAATGTTTAATTTTTCCTGTTGAACTATGGTCAAGGTCATAGTGCAGGACACCACAAAGGTTGAAGGTTAAAAGTAGTAAATTGGAAGATAATGATTTTAGGTGCTGTCAGACCTGGGTTTTAAAAACCTGAGAGATAAAACAAAGGCTGAGAAAATGAGCTTTTGGGTCTGGTTTTGGGGATGCGGGGGCTATGTGTGTTGCAAGTGAGGGGGTTGGGGGGGATATTTGAACGAACATACTTGATTTCAACTCTTCTCTTGGCTTTCAATGTAGTTGGAGTGTAGTGTAGTTTTATAACTTGGAAAACAAAAAACATTAGACTTGGAACAATCCATCCCTGGCTTACTAGGGAAGTTAAGGATAGTATTGCGGCGCAGTGGTTAGCACCGCAGCCTCACAGTTCCAGGGACCCGGGTTCAATTCTGGGTACTGTCTGTGTGGAGTTTGCAAGTTCTCCCTGTGTCTGCTTGGGTTTGCTCTGGTTTCCTCCCACTGTCAAAGACGTGCAGGTGATCGGTAAAATTGGCTGTTATAAATTGCCCCTAGTGTAGGTAGGTGGTAGGGCATATGGGATTACTGTAGGGTTAGTATAAATAGGTGGTTGTTGGTCGGCACAGACTCGGTGGGCCGAAGGGCCTGTTTCAGTGCTGTATCTCTAAATAAATAAATAAAATATTGGATTAAAAGAAGAGGTTTATAATATCGCAAAGAATAATAGTAAGCCTGAGGAAGGGGAGTGTTTTAGAAACTGGCAAAGGGCCACCAAAAAGTTGATAAGGGAAAAAATAGAATGAGGGTAAACCAGCCAGGAATATAAAAACAGATTTTAAGAGCTTTTACAAGTGTATGAAAAGGAGAGTAGCTAAAGTAAATGTTGGTTCTTGGCAGAGACAGCAGAAATGATCATGCGGAGTGAGGAAATGGCAGAGACATTGAACCAATTTGTGTCTGTCTCCACAGTAGAAGACACAAATTATGTACCAGAAATAGGGTAACCAAGGGCTAAGAAGAGTGAGGAACTTAATGTAATTAATATCAGCAGAGAAAAAGTAGTGGGAAAACTTAAACGACTCTCATCTGACAAATCCCCAGGACTTGATGGCCTACATGCTAGGGTTCGAAAAGAAGTAGCTGCAGAAATATTGCATGCGTTGGTTATGATTTTCCAAAATTCCCTACATTCAAGAATGGTCCCAGTGGATTGGAAGTTAGTAAATGTAACACCACTATTCAAGAAAGGAGGGAGAAGGATGTCGGTTATCCTGACATTAGTCATCTGGAAAATGTTGGAATCTATTATTAAGGAAGTCATAACAATGCACTTGGAAAATCATAGAATGATCAGACAAAGTCAACATGGTTTTTTAAAAAAAGGAAAATTGCTTTGACGAATTTGAGTTTTTTGGGAGTGTAATTAGTAGGGTAAAGGGGAATCAGTGATGTAGTATACTTGGATTTCCAAAAGGCATTTGTTAAGGTGCCACACAAGGTCAAAATGCAAGATAAGGGCTTATGGATTTGGGGGTATTATATTAGCATGGATAGAGTATTGTTAACGGACAGGAAGCAGAGAGTAGAGATAAACGGGGCGCTTTCAAGTTGGCAGGCTGTGACTCGAGGATTAGTGCTGGGGCTCAGCTATTTAAAATCTATGTTAATGACAGACGAAGAGACCAAGATTGGTTTCACTAGATTGGTTCCTGGGATGAGAGGGTTGACCTATGACCGGTGGAATAAATTGGGCCTATACTCTAGAGTTCAGAATGTTGTATATCTTATTTTTCTAAAGAGGCTTGACAGGGTAAACACTGAGAGGTTGTTTCCCCTTACTGGAGAATCTAGAGGGGACACAGTCTCAGGATAAGGGGCCAGTCGTTTAGGTCTGAGATGACTCAAAGGGTTGTGAATCTTTGGAATTCTCTCCGAGAAATTTGTGGATGCTCCATTGTTGAAAGTAATTAAGGCTGAGATGCACAGATTTTTGATCAATCGGGGAATCAAGCGATATGGGTAGCGGGTGGGAAAGTGGAGTTGAGGCAGATCAGCCATGATTGCATTGAATGGCAGAGCAGGCTCAAGAGGCTGTTGGTCGATTCCTTATTCTTGTATTCTTGAGAGGAATGTGACAAAGGGGAAAGTAAGTAATCCTTGTAACTGCCGTGACTTTTAATAGTCTTTTTCTAACCAGCTGTTGCTCTGTGCATGGAGCATTTTATTGCAGCAGGGTTGTAACTTGTGCTACCTTTGGCAGCTAGTATTGCTAGTGTCCTGATCTTCTCAAGGAGGGAGTGGGAGGCATGGTAGTAGCTGGCATAGTCATAATGTGAGCATTTTTTGAGGAGGAAGAGAAATGAAGCTTTCAAAGAAAACTGGGCAAATGATACTAAATGTTTACCGCCATCTCTATTACCAACATATTACAAATGGTATATATTGATAAATTTATATCTGATCAGCAGATGTGGTCTCTTCAGACTACTAGCAAAGATCGGATGTCCACCAAAGCTACTAAGTATCATCACCTCATTCCATGACAATATGAAAGGCACAATTCAGCACAGTGGTGCCTCAGCAGACTCCTTTCCTTTCCTGAGTGGCGTGAAACAGGGCTGTGTTCTTGCACCTACACTGTTTGGGATCATCATCTCACTGCTGCTCTCACATGCGTTCAAATCTTCAGAAGAAGGGATCTTCCTGCACAAGATCAGATGGCAGATTGTACAACCCTGCCCGTCTTGGAGCGAAGACCAAAGTACGGAAAGTCCTCCTAAAGGAACTCCGCTTTGCTGACGATGCCAGGCAATGACCATCTCCAACAAGGGAGAATCTAACCATCTCCCCTTGACATTCAATGGCATTACCATCACTGAATCCCCCACTATCAACATCCTAGGGGCTACCATTGACCAGAAACTGAACTGGAGTAGCTATATAAATACCGTGGCTACAACAGCAGGTCAGAGGCTAGGAATCCTGTGGCGAGTAACTCGCTTCCTGATTCCCCAAAGCCTGTCCACCATCTACAAGGTACAAGTCAGGAGTGTGATGGAATACTCTCCACTTGCCTGGATGGGAGCAGCTCCAACAACACTCAAGAAGCTCGACACCATCCAGGACAAAGCAGCCCACTGGATTGGCACACCATTCACAAACATTCACTCCCTCCACCACCGACGCACAGTGACAGCAGTGTGTACCATCTACAAGTTGCACTGCAGCAACGCACCAAGGCTCCTCAGACAGCACCTTCCAAACCTGCGACCTCTACCACCTCAAAGGACAAGAGCAGCAGATTCATGAGAACATCACCACCTGCAAGTTCCCGTCCAAGTCACACAACATCCCAACTATAGCGCCATTCCTTCACTGTCGCTGGGTCAAAATCCTGGAACTCCCTTCCGAACAGCACTGTGGGTGTACCTACCTCACATGGACTGCAGCGGTTCAAGAAGGCAGCTCACCACCTTCTCGAGGGCAATTGGGGATGGGCAATAAATGCTGGCCTAGCCAGTGACGCCCACTTCCCATGAATGAATAAAAAAAAATAACATCCCACACAGAGGAGTGTCTGTAGAGACTCATCGACAAGATTGCGGCTGCCTGCAACGAATTTGACCTAACCATCAACCTCAAGAAAACAAACATCATGGGACAGGATGTCAAAAATGCTCCATCCATCAATATCGGCGACCATGCTCTGGAAGTGGTTCAAGAGTTCACCTACCTAAGCTCAACTATCACCAGTAACCTGTCTCTGGATGCAGAAATCAACAAATGCATGGGAAAGCCATCCGCTGCTATGTCCAGATTGGCCAAGAGGGTGTGGGAAAATGGCACACCGACACGGAACGCAAAAGTCCAAGTGTTTTCAAACCTGTGTCCGCAGTATCTTGCTCTATGGCAGCAAGGCCTGGAACAATGTATATCGGCCAAGAGCGATGTCTCAGCTCATTCCATCTTCGCTGCCTCTGGGGAATCCTTGGCATCAGGTGGCAGGACCGTATCTCCAATGCAGAAGTCTTTGAGGCGGCCAACATCCCCAGTATATACCCCCTACTGAGCTGGTGGCGCTTGAGATGGCTTGGCCATGTGAGCAGCATGGAAGATGGCAGGATCCCCAAGGACGCATGTACAGCGAGCTCGTCACTGGCATCGGACCCACCGGCCGTCCATGTCTCTGCTTTAAAGACGTCTGCAAACGCAACATGAAGTCCTGTAAGGTTGACCGCTTGTCGTGTGAGTCAGTTGCCAGTGATCGCCAGAGCTGACGGACAGCCATCAAGGCGGGGCTAAAGAGTGGTGAGTCGAAGAGACTTGGCAGTTGGCAGGAAAAAAGACAAGTGCAAGGAGAGAGCCAACTCTAACAGCCCTGACAACCAATTTTATCTGCAGTGCCTGTGGAAGAGTCTGTCACTCTAGAATTGGCGCTGCTCCACAAACCACTGACCACCTCTAGGCGCTTACCCATCGTGTCTTGAGACAAGGCGGCCAAAGAAGACGACATCTGATCACATTTTGTCAACTGAAATTGCCATTGTAAAGTTAGTATCGTATTTGCTGTCATGTCACTGAGTGAGGGGTCAGAAGATGCTGCAACTCCACCACTGGCAATGTGACATGTTTACATACGCAGTGTACATGATGAATATGGACATAACTTAAAGTAGACATCTAAAAAGCAATGTAAGACTTTGAAATGCGAACTCAATTATGTCTGCATCCTGTAGACCAATTATCCCCTGCCCTTTAACCCTGCTTTACCTGAAGATGGGACTTCGTCTCCAAGGACTGTGCGGTGGTCTCCCCATCGACAGATGCATCTGCGACAGGCAGATTGGCGAGGACGAGGTCAAATAGGCTTTTCCCTCTTGGTTCCCTCACCACCTGCCGCAGATCTAGTGTAGCAGCTATGTCCTTTAGGACTTGGTGGGGCTGTGGTAGGGAACATGGGATTAATATAGGATTAGTATAAATGGGTGGTGGTTGTTCGGCACAGACTTGGTGGGCCGAAGGGCCTGTATCTCTAAATAAAATAAAACATAAAACCTATACCTCAAACTGTTATAGAGCTAGTACAAGACTTAAACCCTCTCTCGATGGTTGAGTACTTTGATGCTTATTCTGCTTCCTAGAGAAGTAGTAACGGACCGTTCCATACCAGCATCATCTTGGAGCTGCACCCTCTACCTACCCCTTCGTCACTGGCATCGATGGCCAGCTTACTAAAATCTAGGGCTGCAAGAACTGACTCCTTTATCAAAATGGCCTTAACTTCTCAAATGCTGTTTGGCATGACTCTGATCATTTAACCTTCACACTTCTCTAACAAATTTGTCAACAGGGTGACTACTGTGCTGAAGTTGGGTTAAATTTCCTGTAGAACTCACACATACCCATAGTGTCGTACAGCATAGAAACAGGCCCTTCGGCCCACAGCGTCCATGCCGACCATAATGCATATCTATACTAATCCCACCTGCCTGCATTAATTCCATATCCCTCTATACCTTTCTCATTCAAATACCTGTCCAGATGCCTCTTAAATGTCACTGTTCCTGCCTCCACCACCACCTCAGGCAGCTCATTCCAGATACCCACTATTCTTTGTGTGAAAAATTTACCCCTTTAATCCCCTTTTAAACCTCCTCCCTCTCACCTTAAATCTATGCCCTCTAGTTTTAGTCACCCCTACCATGGGAAAAAGACTCTGGCTATCTACCCTATCTATGCCCCTCATAATTTTATATACCTCTGTCTTGTCCCCTCTCAGCCTCCTTTACTCCAGGGAAAACAGACCCAGCCTATCCAATCACTCTTTATAACTCAAACCCTCCAGACCAGCAACATCCTTGTGAATCTTGAACCCAGAAATCGTAACACTTCATTCTTTGTCTTGGGTACAGGAAAGTCTTTTATCGCTTGAACTGTGACCTCTTGTGATAACACTTGACCTTGACCCATGGTACGTCCTAAATAAGTGACGTTAGCCTTAGCAAACTCGCTCTTTGCTGGGTTTATGACTAGGTTTGCTTTGGTCAGCCTGCCAAATAGAGCTCTGAAATGTCTGACATTATCACTCCGTGTCGCTGTGCACCAAAAGGTCATCGATGTACACAACGCAATTGCTCAACAAGGCAATCACTTGGTTGGTTAATCTTTGAAATGTAGCTGGTGTATTTTTCGTACCAAATGCCATGACTTTACATTGGAACAGACCATCTGGTGTCAGAAAAGCAGAAATTTCTTAGGCTTGGTCAGTTAAGGACACTTGCCAATATCCCTTAAGCAAATCAGTCTTGCTAACAAATTCTGAGTTCCCCACCTTATCAATACAATCCTCTCGCCTTGGTATCGGATAGGAGTCGTCTTAGTTATCGCATTAACCTTTCAGTAATCAATGCAGAATCTTTAAGAAACGTCTGGTTTTGGTACTAGAATGACAGGAGAACTCCAACTACTTTGACTGGGTTCAATTATATCTTTACTTAACATGTATTGAACCTCCTCCCTGACTTTGACCAATTTGCTGGGATCGAATCTGTAGGAGTTTTGTTTAATTGGTTTATGTTACCCTACATTAACCTGAAGAATAGCCAGAGAAATACGACCTGGCTTATCTGCCTATACAGGCTTATATTCCGTCAGTAGGTCAGATACGTCTTCTGTCATTCAGGTAGATGGTGTAGCGCCTGATCCAGACTCACCAACACCCCTGCGTTTTGGCAGCTTCACCACAGGAGGCTCAATCTGTGAACTCAGTCTCAGGCTCATCATCTGGTTCATCACGTGCACCAGTATCACCATAAGTATTCTCCACCACCTATGCTAACCTACTGGCTGTTTATGCTAACGGTCATAGTACCTCTTCAGCATATTCACATGATACTCCCCTCTTTTGTCTATCAGATGTTGAAAGCTACATGCCATAGCTGTTCTATCTGCTTGTGCTTTCATCACCTGCTGAGAAGCCTTGAGATGTTCTCTGGCCACTGCACAAGCTTTTGAGAGCCTTTCTTGGAACTTTGACACATAATCTAGGAAGGTAGCTTCCTCCTCCTGTGTCAGAAATCTCTCATGAGTTTTTAAGGAGACCCCCTAACGTCATGCCCATAGACCAATTCAAAGGGACTGAAACTGGTAGCCTCATCTGGTGTGTTGTGAATAACAAGAATGATATCCCTTTATCCCTTTCCTGGGGTTACTCAAGCCAGTAGGCTCTAATCGTACTCTTTAGGATTTGGTAATGCCTCTCCAAAGCACCTTGGGACTGCGGGTGATAAGCAGATGACTTGAGCTGCATCACTCCTAAATTACACATGTTCTCCTGAAATACAGTTGATGTGAAATTTGACCCCTGGTCAGACTGAATTCCTTTTGGCAACCCATACCTAGTGGAAAAACTGGACCAACTCCCCAAGCACAACTTTTGCCATGATCATCCTCAATGGTACTGTCTCTGGAAATCGAGGTGTCAAATCCATCGTGGTCTGGAGATAATTATGACCCAACGTAGTCATAGGTAAGGCTCCAACACAATCCACAAGAACCCTGCTAAATGGTTCATCAAATGCAGGTATTAGTAATAATGGGGCCGGCTTAATCAAAGGCAGTGACTTCCCAACCATCTGACGTGTGACATGTCTTACAAAAGTCAACCACATCCTTATGGAGCATCGGCCAGTAAAAATGTGCCATTACCCTGCCCTGAGTCTTCTGAATACGCAAATGACCTGCGACTGGAATCTCATTGGCAATTCTTAAAATTTCACTGTGGTAGCGAGGAGAGACAACAATTTGATGGACCCAGTCCTCATCAGCGGGCCTCTGGGGAGGTCGCCACTTCCTCATCAAATTGTCACTCTTGACACAATAACACTGAGGGACCTTTTCAGCCTCTGACTCAGAACACATGCAGAGACAAGCTCCTCAAATCGGGGTCTGCCTGTTGTGTCTCAACCTAGGAATATCTGCTAAACAATTCACTATGGTTGGCCTTGGAGCCTTTAACAAAAAATCCCCATCCAAATCCTTGCAAAAGGTTTCAACCAACCAAACATCTGAATTGTCCTCCACAACAACTGAATCTGCTTCATCTTGTTTAACCCTAGGAGCCTGGAATCTAGTACAACGCAATCTGGGAATAGTCAGGGAAATTCTTCCTGTAAAACCTCAGTTTCCACAGCCTCGGCTAGCTTCCCCGAAACCAGTGAAGACGCCAAATACCTTATCCCCAGCCAAGTCATTACCGAGCATAAAAGCCACACCTTCAATAGGCAAACTAGGAATGACACCAATGGTAACAGGACCAGTGACTAAGTCACATTTTAATTCAACCCTAGACAGGGGAACAGGTAAATAATTTCCATCAATACCCTTAATTAACACCTTTGCATTCAGTGAACGAGGGGGGTGGGGGTGTCTCTTGCTAACATCAGTAATTCCGCCACCCCTGTATCTCTAGGAATAACAATTGACTTGCCTGCCTCACCAGACACACAGGATACTTCCCCTGAGCACCCCCCCCCCCCCCCCCCCCCCCCCCAAAACCCCAAACACAAAACCTCTATAGTCTTCTGCAATCTGATTTGCTGTATTAGTGATGTGGGAGAAGCTGTCTGCTCGTGAATGTAACTTGCCAGGACAGTATTTCCTGCGGGTGGTTGGCGGGGGGGGGGGGGGGGGGGGGAAAGAGAGGAGAAGCCACCATTTCACTGTACAAATGTGACGGGCTTGTTTTTCCACTTCCAACATTCAGCTTTCACATGTCCTTTGTTATGACCGAAGTAGCATGTTGGTTCCCTTGAACCAGACTTGTCTTCTGGACATTCTCTTTACTAACCTGAGGAGTGTGTCTTTACCTTTGCCATCTTTCTCAATAGAACCGTATTTCTCAAAGTTTTGAAATTGGGGCTTGTGACTACTGTTCTTGTGGATCAATTCATAATCATCTACCACTACTGTGCCTTCCTTTATTTTACGAACTTCATGTTCTTCCAGGTGGGGCCTTATTCCCGAAGGGATGCTATTTTTGAATTCTTCCATCCGATCGCATCGCTAAGGCTCTCGAGGTCTTGTGCGGCCTTCATCGACTTATACCACCAAAGAAACCTAATTTCCTTCTCGCTAGAAAATTCCCCACATGTCTGGTCCTGTTTCCTTTTAAAATTTCTGTCTGTAGGCCTGTTAGTACCGACTCGTGGACATTGAGAAAGCAGTCTTTACTCTGTCATAGTCCTGTGAGTGCTGTTCTGAAAAAGCTGAATTCGCCTCCAAAGCTTTCCCTACGAAAAGACTCTAGGAGGATTGTCCAAAATGACTTCGGCCAATTCAGATTTGTGGCAATTTTCTCAAATGAGACAAAATACATTTCTATTACCTCCTCACTAAATTTAGATGCCAAGCGAATATTCTTTGCCAAATCAAAACGACAAAGAGTTTGCTCTGGGTCATTCTCACCTTTTACTTCCAATGCATGTTCAAAGATTTTGAGCTTTTCCTTTTCCAATTCTAATTTCTCCTTTTTAAATTCTCCTTTTTCCATTCTTTTTCTAATTCAAGTTTTTCATTTCTCTTTCTAACTACTTCCTTTCCCTTTTTCTTTCGAAGTTCATCCTCTGTTTCAAATTCTCATTTCCCTGTCTTTTGCTAATTCAATTTTGGCTAGTTCTACTTGAGCACTAGAAGAAACATCCTTTTCTTTCTCAGCTTCAAGTGAGAAGCCAAGTCTTCAGTGATGTCTGCCTTCCCAGCCCTTAGTTATAACCTGACCCCCATTTTCCCTGCTATAGCCTTCAAATTATCTTCTGTCAACTGTTGGTACTAAGAGACAAATCCTCTTGCTCCACAAAAGGCTTGAACATCAAAGGTACTCATGTTGATTTCCCACTGAATACAGCAAAAGTGAATGTGAAATCTTGTTTGTCTAAATTCTAGAGAATTCCAGTGAGCCTGTTTCACAGCCTATTTTGAATCAATCCAGGACGGACCCCAATTTTGTTTATAATCCCTGTGGACATCAACCAACCAGAAGAACTGAATTTACCTAATGACTCCAATTTTTTTTTAAAACAAGGACAAGATTTAACTTAATTTTTTCTTTAACAATCAAACCAAAATGAAAATAAACTAAATATGAATTAACAGACAAATCAGTCAGTGCATACTTTACTGTTACGACCTCAGCGAGACTGACGTTGAAGTACGAGAATATGAATCCTCAGACCAATTTGAAGAATTACACAAGATTTCACGTTTAAGACTTAACAACTAAACTAAAATAAATCCCCATTAACTAAATAGTACTTTATAAGTAGCTGATAGCCCAAATTGCAAAGAAAGTTATTATTAAAATACTTGGAAACCTCACTTGCATGTTACACTGTCTTCTTTGATGAAATCTTTGTAGTTAAAAGTCCCAAACTCCTCCCAGTTGCAATGGGTTGGATCTCCCAGACCTTTTCAAAAGTCAATGCCTTTTTCGCTCTCTTCTCCGAAAGCTTCTGATCTAATCTGAATAAGGTGAATCCTGGTTATCCTGTTGGTCGTCATCTTCTCAGCAAGCTACAACTTTAAAACCAGGTTCAAATCTTCACAGCCTTTCGTTCTCTCAGGCTTCCGAGAGCAGGTGTTTCCCCTCTCCCTCGCAAAGCTGCCACTGCTGCTTGTCTTCCTTGCAGCCTGCTCTGTGGCTGCCACCGCTGTGTTCCCTTCTTACAGCCTGCCTGCCTTCAGAAAATCTGTTAAATTTATCTGAACTCAGATGCCAATAGCTTATTGTCCTTTTCTAATATGCAAAGTCCAGAGGTCTGGTTTCACCAGAGCCACCTGGCCCTTTCATTGTTCTCAGGTGTTAACGGTTGTCTGGTACATTTGTATCTTCAGAATCACTGACTCCTTGTTTACAACCCAAAAGTCTGGGAGACCAAAACCCATTGTTTCTCAGGTGTTAACCCGGCAGTTCTTTTTTTTTTAAAAAAAAGTCTTTGGTCTGTGTTCTCTGTTGCCCTGGTAACCCAAGGTTTCTGTCTTGTCCTTGAGCAGAGTGGATATAAGGTCATCTGACCTTCCAGACTCCATCTTAAACTTCAAAAAATCCCAATTTTTAAAACATAATCATGTTACAAAGTCCAACATTCATAACCATTACAAATTACACATTATCTATCAGATACACCAAAGTTAGATTTCTCTGATTTACTGGGCAGTTCTCTCAGCATATATGGCACCAATTACAGCCACAAAGTTTCGCAAGCTGCAACGTCAGAACTGTGTCTCCTGGCCTGTCTGAAGACCTTACACAAACCAACGACTCTCGGAAGACCGCCATCATTAACAATGATCTCAGTAGACTCAATGTGGACATTGCAGCACTTCAGAAAACACGCCTTCCTGCGAGCAGACCTCTGAGAGCAAGACTACACCTTCTACTGGCAGGGTAGGGATCCTGAAGAACCAAGACAGCATGGAGTGGGCTTCACCATCAGAAACTCTTTGCTCAGCATGATAGAGCCACCTTCAAATGGCTCGGAACGCACACTGGCCATCCGACTGCCTCTGGTCCCGTACACTTACTCAGCATCTATGCTCCAACACTCTGCTCCCCACCTGAAGTTAAAGACTAGTTCTACGAAGAACTCCGTAATATCATTAGTAGCATTTTTAATACCGAACATTTGTTCCTGCTGGGGGACTTTAATGCCGAGTTGGGGCCGACCATGACTCATGGCCCTCCTGTCTTGGGCACTATGGCATCGGAAGGATAAATGAGAATGGGCAGAGACTGCTGGAGTTGTGTATCTATCACAACCTCTGCATCACCAACTCGTTCTTTCATACTAAACCCTGGCACCCAAGATCACATCGTTGGCACCAGCTGGACCTCATCGTCACAAGGCGATCCTCTATAAACAGTGGCCAAATCACACGCAGCTTCCACAGTGCGGACTGCGACACCGACCACTCCCTGGTGTGCAGCAAAGTTAGACTCAAACCAAAGAAGCTACATCACTCCAAGCAGAAGGGCCACCCGCGGATCAACGCTAACAGGATTTCGTATCCACAGCTGTTACATAAGTTTCTAAATTCACTTGAAAAAGCTCTTCAAAACACTCCTGCAGGGGATGCAGAGACGAAGTGGGCAAACATCAGAGACTGCACAGTGGCGCAGTGGTTAGCACCGCAGCCTCACAGCTCCAGGGACCTGGGTTCGATTCTGGGTACTGCCTGTGCGGAGTTTGCAAGTTCTCCCTGTGTCTGCGTGGGTTTCCTCCCACATGCCAAAGATTTGCAGGTTGATAGGTTAATTGGCCATTATAAATTGCCCCTAGTATAGGTAGGTGGTAGGGAAATATATAGGGACAGGTGGGGATGTGATAGGAATATGGGATTAGTGTAGGATTAGTATAAATGGGTGGTTGATGGTCGGCACAGACTCGGTGGGCCGAAGGGCCTGTTTCAGTGCTGTATCTCCAAACTAAACTAAACGGCATCTATGACTCAGCAATGACCAACTTTGGCAAACGTGAGAAGCAAAATGCAGACTGGTTTCGATCTCACTTTGAAGAGCTGGAACCTGTCATAGCCGCTAAGTGCATTGCACTGTTGAACTACAAGAAAGCCCCCCAGTGAGTAGCACTTAAAGCAGCCAGAAGCGCTGCATAAAGAACAGCCAGGCACTGTGCAAATGACTACTGGCAACACCTATGCAGTCATATTCAGCTGGCTTCCGACACTGGAAACATCAGAGGAATGTATGTTGGCATCAAGAGAGCTTCTGGGCCAACCATCAAGAAGATCGCTCCCCTCCAGTCTAAATCAGGGGACACGATCACTGACCAACGCAAGCAAATGGACCGCTGGGTGGAGCACTACCTAGAACTGTACTCCAAGGAAAATATAACTGATTCCGCCCTCAATGCAGCCCAGTCTCTGCCAGTCATGGATGAGCTGGACAAACAGCCAACAAAATCGGAACTCAGTGATGCCGTTGATTCTCTAGCCAGTGGAAAAGCCCCTGGAAAGGGCGGCATCACCCCTGAAATAATCAAGAGTGCCAAGCCTGCTATACTGTCAGCACTCCATGAACTGCTTTGCCTGTGCTGGGATGGGGGAGCAGTACCACAGGACATGCGCGATGCCAATATCATCACCCTCTATAAGAACAAGGGTCACCACGGTGACTGCAACAACTACCGTGGAATCCCCCTGCTCAGCATAGTGGGGAAAGGTCTTTGCTCGAGTCGTTTTAAACAGACTCCAGAAGCTGTCTGATCGTGTCAACCCTGAGGCACAGTATGGCTTTCGAGCAGAGCAATCGACCATTGACATGCTGTTCTCCCTTCGCCAGCTACAGGAGAAATGCTGCGAACAACAGATGCCCCTCTACGTTGTTTTCATAGATCTCACCAAAGCCTTTGACCTCATCAGCAGACGTGGTCTCTTCAGACTACTAGCAAAGATCAGATGTCCATCAAAGCTACTAAGTATCATCACCTCATTCCATGACGATATGAAAGGCACAATTCAGCATAGCGGTGCCTCATCAGACCCCTTTCCAATCCTGAGTGGCGTGAAACAGGGCTGTGTTCTCGCACCTACAATGTTTGGGATCTTCTCACTGCTGCTTTCACATGCGTTCAAGTCTTCAGTGGAAGGAATTTGCCTCCACACAAGATCAGGTGGCAGGTTGTTCAACCTTGCCCATCTTGGAGCGAGGACCAAAGTACGGAAAGTCCTCATCAGGGAACTCCTCTTTGCTGATGCTGCATTAACATCCCACACAGAAGAGTGTCTGCAGAGACTCTTCGACAAGATTGCGGCTGCCTGCAACGAATTTGGCCTAACCATCAGCCTCAAGAAAACTAACATCATGGGACAGGGGGTCAGAAATGCTTCATCCATCAATATCGGCGACCATGCTCTGGAAGTGGTTCAAGAGTTCACCTACCTAGGCTCAGCTATCACCAGTAACCTGTCTCTCGATGCAGAAATCAACAAGCGTATGGGAAAGGCATCCGCTGCTATGTCCAGACTGGCCAAGAGAGTGTGGGAAAATGGCGCACTGACACGGAGCACAAAAGTCCAAGTGTATCAAGCCTGTGTCCTCAGTATCTTGCTCTACGGCAGCGAGGCCTGGACAACGTATGTCAGCCACGAGCGATGTCTCAACTCATTCCATCTTAGCTGCATCAGGTGGCAGGACCGTATCTCCAATGCAGAAGTCTTTTGAGGCGGCCAACATCCCCAGCATATACACCCTACTGAGCCGGTGGCGCCTGGAAGGTGGCAGGATCCCCAAGGATGCATTGTACAGCGAGCTCGTCACTGGTATCAGACCCACTGGCTGTCCATATCTCCGCTTTAAAGACGTCTGCAAATGCGACATGAAGTCCTGTGACATTGACCACAAGTCGTGGGAGTCAGTTGCCAGTGATCGCCAGAGCTGGCGGACAGCCATAAGGGTGGGGCTAAAGAGTGACGAGTTGAAGAGACTTAGCAGTTGGCAGGAAAAAGACAGAAGCGCAAGGAGAGAGCCAACTGTGTAACAGCCTCGACAGCCACTTTTATCTGCAGCGCCTATGGAAGAGTTTGTCACTCTAGAATTGGCCTTTATAGCCACTCCAGGCGCTGCTCCACAAACCACTGACCACCTCTAGACGTATACACATTGCCTCTCGAGACAAGGAGGCCAAAGAAGAAGACGACGACAGCCACAAAGTTCTTCAAAGCTCTGAACTTAATCAAGTAGCTCTCCAGCTCCTTTCTTCCAAGATGCTGCAACCGATTCTCATCTTGCAGCAGTTCCTCTTCAACCCAAACTCCACGGGTACGGTCAGCAAAATTGCGTACTTCTCAAGAACCTCTTTAGCTCTGCTCACAGCCTTGACGGCATGGATCCACCAGTGTTATCTTTATCCGAGCCCTTCAGTGACGATGCTTTGCACTGTGTGGCCGTGTGGGGTTAATCACTTAACTCAAGGAACAGAAACAGCTGTAGCAAATTGTATTTGCCTATTGCCAGCTCCTCGATCTAACCTTCACTTTCTTCAGCCTGTCTGTACTCTACCTCTACGTGATTTGGATGGCTCTGTCTTTTAATCTTGTTCCAACCAGTTTTTGCTTCTCTGAAAACCTGAAGATTTAGTTTCGGTTGTAGTTTCCCTTTCAGTTAGGGTCTGTCTTCAAAAAAAAAAATAGCTTTGAAACCAGGATCATTGCACCAAACAGAACATTCAGCAAGACATCTGTTCAGACAATAGCTCACATGTTCCCCCACTGGTTCTGCAAATTGCAGATTCCGTCACAAGTTCACGTATACTTACTAAACAAACATTTTACCACTGTTCTATAACCAATGAAGTAAGCCATACAGTCTGATCACTGATTTTGTTTTTTTAAAGTTAACGTACATATACCTATGGCATGGAATTGAGTATTGCGATCACATGTCCAGTTCACTTTTTAAATTACTAATTAAAATATACAATTGGCTACATCTACATTCTGAATTAGTTAAGCCACAATTTTGTAAAAGAGCCTGAGCATGTTTAATACTAGTCACTGGGACTGCCATTTGAGCTCTAATTGTGAATTGAAATTATGTTAATGAAACTCTTTAACTGTAATATTAAAGATCATCTAACTGTAAATCAAAATTATTCATTGTGTTTTTGTTTGAGTTTTGATTGATGTAAAACTTCAGATGCTGAAACATTCAACTGCTCAGTCACAAGCATTGCATTTAAAGAAGCACACTTCATTGCAAATTTTTTGCAGCAACTTGGAGCTTCAATTTTACTAAGCTTATGAACTGGATTGAACCCTCCTCGCTGAGTTTCAGGGCACTGCAGATGAGGGAAAACTGAAATATGACTGAATTGCCATTTAAAAGAGCATTTATCTGAGATTTTGAGCTGCATTTGTGGGATGTATTTCTTACAATAATGCGCTTTTGTTGAAGGCTTTAGCTTAGATATATTGGTACTGTAAGTACAGTTGTAATTTTCATCTAACCAATCTACTTGGTGCTTGTCAGTGGTGCAAAAAAGTTTAATTCCTTAGCATTTTCATTTCTGATTGAAAGATGAAACTATATTGAAAATCTATTTTTAAAATTGTATGTAATGGGAAGCTGCCTTTTTACAATGGGTTGAGGAGTGAACCTTTTGTAAGTAAGTGTTGACCTGTTTGTTCTAGGAGTATCCTCAGAAAAAATAATTGTATTGTAATAGGTCATAGTGTGCAGAGTGTTATCCTTTTGTGTGATAGCTGAATGATTTTTAATAGTGTTGACTTAGAGATGTTTTGCATTATAGATCTATTTTGTGATAAGTGTGTGGACACCTTGATACCAAGCCAGGATAATGAGTGAGCTGGAACAGTTACGGCAAGAAGCAGAGCAATTGCGGAATCAAATTAGGGTAAGATTCTACATTGACTATGCACTCTTAAATTCAATTACTTGCAGAAGAAATGAACCAAAGTTAAAATGTCACTTGTAACTGAAGAAAGATTAAAGCCCCATTATTACCTCAGTTTTGAGTTTGATCAAAGTCCCATTATTTATGAGTTTGTTGAGTTTAATGTTGCAGTTTACAGTTTATGGGAGTATAATTTACTGTTAAAGTTCCTTGGAAAAACTAAACTTCTATGGCACCCAATATCCCCAGTACTCAAAAGGTGATGGTATTTTTAAAAAAAAAATTTAAACACACAATTTTCATTTCTTTCACTCCAATTTTCTAGCTGCTTAAGCCAGCCATTCATACTGAGGTGTGGTTCCATAGACAGCAACCATGGAGTACCTGACCCTGGTTGTTGTTCATCAGTGAGTCTATATCATGTGTGCTGGGACTTCTCAGCTGTGGAAATCCTCACAACTGAGCCCAACCAAATGTTTGTATTTATTTAAATTTCTAGTAAAGCTTGAGGATGAGATGCAGGGACCTTGGCAGACCATACTCCAGGGCGTCCATCCATAAAATCAGTGGGAACCCTCCTGCCATTCTGGCTGGGCTTAGCTAAAATCTAATTCACTTGATTGAAAGTGATTTATTTTAATTAATATATGCTCTTACATTCATGTTGACGTGGCTGGTCCAATTAAGATTCTGGTTAGTGGTTTCCCTTAAAATGGTACTGATGGGGGTCTTGATTGTGCTTTTGAAGCTTGGGGGGGATCTGGACCTTTTCTTGTTGGAATTGGTCATTGTTTGACACTTATGTGGTGAGATTGATATCTGCCATTTGTCAGTCTCTGTCCTGCTGATATTAGTTGCTTCATTATCAGTAAAATAAGCCACTTATCTAGAGTTAATAGTTGTGAAAAAGGGCTTACAGCCATCTGTCCATGTCTAAATTATATGGAAACTCACTCAGCCTATTCCTAAGTCCTAGTGCTGGTGCTTCAATGTTGCCTTTTTTGGCAATGATGAGAGTATACAACATTACTATATAATTGAAAAACAATTTTCTCGTGAATTTCAAAATTTTTAATGTTCAAAAAAATGTATACTTGCAGAGTTAATGTTTGACAGTAAACTTGATTCAAGTTATATTCTTGTGTTGGTTTTACTGTCCTGGCACCTACGTGTCTAGAGCCCCGCAAGAATCTGTCCAAGTCCATTTCCAGTTTCTCATCTACGTGCTGCCCATCGGCGATATTATCTGAAAACACATCAGGTTCCACCTGTATGCTGACAACATCCAGCTCTGCCTCACCATCACCTCGCATGACTTTTTCCACTGCTTCTCCGTCGCCAATTCTGCTTTTACTTTTCTTTTAGTGGAGCATAAACAGTGGACGAAGCATGATGAGAAGTAATCTGCAAGGACTATGTAAATCAGAAAATAGATGACCTCACGTGAGAAGTGCTGCCAGCACCTAATGCTCAAAGAACAAAGAGCACTGAGAGAGAAGGGTGGGCAGGCAGGGAAGAAAGAGTGACTGGCAGCTTGGGATGAGCTGAAATTTCCTCCAATTAAATATGAGGAAAAATGAAGCCACAATCTTCAATCCCTGCCACAAATTCCATTACATACACTGATTTAGTTCCTTTCCCTGATGACGGTCAGGTTCAGCCAGAATGTTGGCAACCTCATCGTCCTATTTGCTTCTGAATTCTGGCCCCATATCTTAATCTCAAAGACTGCCTACTTATACCTCCATAATGTTGTCTGTCTCCGTCCCACCCCAGCCCATCTGCTGAAAACTTCACCCATGCTTTTGTTACTTCTAGACACAACTATTCCAATGCTCTCCTGGCTGGCCTCCCATCTTCCAACAGCGTTAAACTTGAGCTAATCCAAAACTCTGCTGTCTGTATCCCAAACTCTCTCCAAGTCCCAGTCACACATGTGCTCGCTGACCTGCATTGGCACCTGGTCAATCAAACCTCAAATATAAAAATGTCACATTTAAATCCTTCCACAGCCTCTCTTTCCTCCCCTCCTCCCTTGCTGTCCTTCCTGCCTGCCCTTGCTCTCTTTCTTCCCCACCTTTCCTGCCCTCCTCCCTCAGTGCTCTTTGTTCTTTTTGGGCAACATTTGCTGCCAGCAGTTCTAACCTGGAGCCATCTATTTTCTGGTTTACATAGTCCTTGCAGATTACTTCTGATTATGCCTTGTCCACTGGTTATGTTCCACTAAAAGAAAAGCAGATGTGGAATTGACTGAAGGTTTTTGCAGAAAGTAAGAGAATTAAGCATTTGGAAAAGGATTGACAAAAGAAACAAAATTAAATAATAGAATTGAGATTTTTAAAAAAAATTTTGAAGATATTATAAAAATTAAGTGACCAGAATTACGGGTACAGATTGCATTATGCCTGTCATGATAGAAAGCAACATTGTTTTTATTTCACCCCAAAAGAAAGTGCTGAAAATACTCAGCAGGTCAGGTGGCATCTGTGGAGAGAGAAGCAGAGTTAACATTTCAGAACAGGTCACAGATCTGAAACATTAACTCCGCTTCTCTTTCCACAGATGCTGCCTGACCTGAGTATTTCCAGCACTTTGTTTTTATTTCCGATTTCCAGCATCTGCAGTATTTTGCTTTTTTTTGTGCTGCACAGCTATATAGATCAAACTTCGGCAGGTTTCTTAAATCTTGCACTTATCAAAAACTCTGCTTTTAATGATGAAGCTAACATCAATTGTAACTTGAGCTACAGGTAGTAAACCCATTATACTTTCATGTGTATTGATGGGGATGGGAAAACAGGTGCATGAAAGCTTGAAGTGGAATACGTGCAATGAAGTACTTGATTTATTTTTAATTGTATACTCCTCATCTACCTTCTCAGTGCCACTCTGGATCTGCCATCCAAGTGCTGCATGGAGTCAGGGTGGAGCGGCAGAAGTGTCCTCATCAATGCTGCTTTTCTGGTCCCTTCTCTCTGCTCTGCCAGTGTGACAGTCGTCTTTGGTTGCTCTCTTTCTTCCCATAGAACCATAGAAAAAGGAGGCCATTCAGCCCATTGTGTCTGCGCCGGCCGAAAAATCTAGCCGCCCAGTCTAATCCCACCTTCCAGCACCTGGTCCGTAGCCTTGCCACTTCAGGTGCATGTCCAGGTACCTTGTAAAAGAGTTGAGGATTTCTGTCTCCACCCCCATTCCTGGCGGTGAATTCCAGACACCCACCACCCTCTGAATAAAAAAAGTTTTTCCTCATGTCCCTTCTAATCCTTCTACCAATCACCTCAAGTCTGTGCCCCTGGTAATTTGACCTCTCTGCTAGGGGAAACAGGTCCTTCCTGTCTATTCTATCTAGGCCTTTTATAATTTTGTACACCTCATTTAAGTCACCCCTCAGCCACCTCTGTTCTAAGGAAAAAAACCGTAGCCAATCCAATCCTCCCTCATAGCTGCAACATTCAAGCCCTGGCAACATTCTTGTAAATCTCCTCTACTCTCTCCAGAGCAATTATGTCCTACCTGTAATGTGGTGACCAGAACTGTATGCAGTACTCCAGCTGTGGCCTAACCAGCGTTTCATACAGTTCCAGCATTACATCCCTGCTTTTATATTCTATACCTCGACCAATAAAGGAAAGTATTCCATATGCCGCCTTCATTCTATCTACCTGTCCTGCCACCTTCAGGGACCTGTGGAGATGCATTCCAGGGTGTCTCACTACTTTTACCCCTGTCCGTATCCTGCCATTTATTGTGTATTCCCACGCTTTGTTTGCCCTCTCCAGTGCATTACCTCGCACTTCTCTGAATTGAATTCCATTCGCCGCTTTTCCGCCCACTCAACCAAACCATTGATATCATTCTGGAGCCTGCAGCTACCTCTTCACTATCAACTACGTGGCCAATTTTTGTGTCATCAAATTTCCCAATCATGCTTCCCAGTCAGGAGGGCTAAAAGGGGTCATGAAAAGTCATTGGCAAACAGGATTAAGGATAATCCCAAGGCTTTTTATACATATATAAAGAGCAAGAGGGTAACTAGGGAAAGGGTTGGCCCACTCAAGGACAGAGAAGGGAATCTATGTGTGGAGCCAGAGGAAATGGGCGAGGTACTAAATGAGTACTTTGCATCAGTATTCACCAAAGAGAAGGACTTGGTGGATGATGAGCCCAGGGAAGGGAGTGTAGATAGTCTCAGTCATCTCATTATCAAAAAGAAGGAGGTGTTGGGTGTCTTGCAAAGCATTAAGGTAGATAAGTCCCCAGGGCCTGATGGGATCTACCCTGGAATACTGAGGGAGGCAAGGGAAGAAATTGCTGGGGCCTTGACAGAAATCTTTGCATCCTCATTGGCTACAGGTGAGGTCCCAGAGGACTGGAGAATAGCCAATGTTGTTCCTTTGTTTAAGAAGAGTAGCAAGGATAATCCAGGAAATTATAGGCCGGTGAGACTTACATCAGTGGTAGGGAAATTATTAGAGAGGATTCTGTGGGACAGGATTTACTCCCATTTGGAAACAAACAAACTTATTAGCGAGAGGCAGCATGGTTTTGTGAAGGGGAGGTCATGTCTCACTAATTTGATTGAGTTTTTTTGAGGAAGTGACAAAGATCATTGATGAAGGAAGGGCAGTGGATGTTATCTATATGGACTTCAGTAAAGCCTTTGACAAGGTCCCGCATGGCAGACTGGTACAAAAGGTGAAGTCACATGGGATCAGAGGTGAGCTGGCAAGATGGATACAGAACTGGCTGTGTCATAGACAGAGGGTAGCAGTGGAAGGGTGCTTTTCTGAATGGAGGGATGTGACTAGTGGTGTTCCGCAGGGATCAGTGCTGGGACCTTTGCTCTTTGTAGTATATACAAATGATTTGGAGGAAAATGTAGCTGGTCTGATTAGTAAGTTTGCGGACGACACAAAGGTTGGTGGAGTTGCGGATAATGATGAGGATTGTCAGAGGATACAGCAGGATATAGATCAGTTGGAGACTTGGGCGGAAAAATGGCAGATGGAGCTTAATCCGGACAAATGTGAGGTAATGCATTTTGGAAGGTCTAATGCAGGTGGGAGGTATACAGCAAATGGCAGAACCCTTAGGAGTATTGACAGGCAGAGAGATCTGGGTGTACAGGTCCACAGGTCACAGAAAGTGGCAACGCAGGTGGATAAGGTAGTCAAGAAGGCATACGGCATGCTTGTCTTCATCGGTCGGGGCATGGAGTATAAAAATTGGCAAGTCATGTTGCAGCTGTACAGAACTTTAGGCCACACTTAGAATATTGCATGCAATTCTAGTCACCACGCTACCAGAAGGACGTGGAGGCTTTGGAGAGGGTACAGAAGAGGTTTACCAGGATGTTGCCTGGTCTGGAGGGCATTAGCTATGAGGAGAGGTTGGATAAACTCGGATTGTTTTCACTGGAACGACGGAGGTGGAGGGGTGACATGATAGAGGTTTACAAAGTTATGAGCGGCATGGACAGAGTGGATAGTCAGAAGCTTTTTCCCAGGGTGGAAGAGTCAGTTACTAGGGGACGTAGGTTTAAGGTGAGAGGGGCAAAGTTTAGAGGGGATGTGCGAGGCAAGTTCTTTACACAGAGTGTTGTGAGTGCCTGGAACTTGCTGCCGGGGGAGATGGTGGAAGCCGGTACGATAATGACGTTTAAGAGACATCTTGACAAATACATGAATAGGATGGGAATAGAGGGATACGGTCCCCGGAAGTGCAGAAGGTTTTACTTTAGGCAGGCATCAAGATCGGCGCAGGCTTGGAGGGCCGAATGGCCTGTTCTTGTGCTGTACTGTTCTTCTTTGTTCTATTTTAAGTCCAAATCATTAATATATACCTCAAACAGCAAGGGTCCCAACACTGAGCCCTGTGGAACGCCACTGGAAGCCACTTTCCATTCACAAAAACATCCGTTGACTACAACCCTTTGCTTCCTGTCACTGAGCCAGTTTTGGAGCCAACCTGCCACATTCCCCTGTATCCCATGGACTTTCATTTTACTGACACGTTTGCCATGCAGGACCTTGTCAAATGCCTTACTAAAGTCCATGACTGGGATTTAACCCTGGGCGGATGGGAGCCAGCCACAGAACCCACTTCCACCTCGCCTGGGGATCTGACCCGTAATTTGCGGGTTGCCAGGCTTTAATTGATGTGAGGCGGGACTTCCACCTGCTTGAGGTAGGAAGTCCCGCCTAATAGGGCTGGCCGCCAGTCATCGGGCTGGAAGCTAACTGCCATAGCAGCACCACCACTGGGAGCGGTGACCACTGCTGGGACTACAGCCCAGCTGACAGGAGATGATGTTGGGGAGGCTGGAGAAAAGGCAAGTTTTGGTTGCCTCGCCGGGGGCAATCAGTCGGGGCCCCGGTGAGGCAAGGGTGGTCGATTGGAGGGACGGGGGTGGGGGGGAGGGGGAGCGTTTTGGGGGTGTTTGGGCCAGAGGGGGCAGACCTCCATTGATTGGCCTGGGGCGGGCGCGTCTTTTTTCGCAGCTGCCGCCCTGCATAAAGTGGCAGCAGAGGGCAGGAGTCGCTCCCAAAGTCTCCTGCTCCATTTTACGCCATCCCCCCCACCCGCTGTCTATTTTCCCCCCCCCACCCCCACCCCCACCATCTCGCCCTGGCTCTTTGGGGGAGCTTAATATTCAGCCCCATGTAAACCACATCCACTGCACTACCCTCATCAATCCTCCTTTTTACTTCCTCAAAAAACTCAGTCAAGTTAGTAAGACATGACCTTCCCTTAACAAATCTGTGCTGACTATCCCTGATTAATCTCTGCCTTTCTAAGTGGCACTTTATCCTGTCCCTCAGAGTTGATTCCAATAATTTACCCATCGCTGAGGTCAGACTGACCGGCCTATAATTATTTGGCCTATCCCTCGCACCCTTTTTAAACAATGGTACAACGTTCGCAAACCTTCAATCCTCTGGCACCTCGCCCATATCCAGTGAGGATTTGAAGATGATCCTCCGTGCATCCGCTATTTCCTCACTGGCTTCCTTTAACAACCTGGGATGCAATCCATACGGCCCTGTTGATTTATTTACTTTCAAGGATGTCAGACTCTCTAGTACTTCCCCTCTCTCACTATAGTTACCTTATTTAATATTTCACACTCCTCTTTAACTACAATGTCTGCATCATCCCTCTCCTTTGTGAAAACAGAGACAAAAAACATAAGAACCCTGCCCACATCTTTTGCATACATGTGTAAGTTCCCTTGTATATTTCTGATAGGCCCTAGCCTTTCCTTAGTTATCCTCTTGCTCTTAATGTACTGATAAAACATCTTTGGGTTTTCCTTGATTTTTTTTTTACCTGCCAATAACTTTTCATGTCCTCTCTGCTTTTCTAATTACCTTTTTTTACTTCACCCTTGCACTTTCTATACTCCTCTCGGCTTTCTAAAGTATTAAGATATTTGTGATCATCATAAGCTTGCTTCTGCTTTAGCTTGCCCTGTAAGCTTCTAGATAACCAGGGGGCTCTAGATTTGGCAGTACCACCCTTTATCTTTGTGGGACATGCCTACACTGTGCCTGTAGAATCTCTGCTTTTGAATGCCTCCCATTGATTTGCCACTGATTTTCCTTCAAGTAGCTGTATTCAATCTACTTTTGCCAGATCATCCCTCAGTTTCGTAAAATTTGTTTTCCCCCAATTTAGAACTTTTATGCCTGTCTTATCTTTGTCCTTTTCCATGGTTATGCTAAAACTATTATGGTCGCTATCTCAAAAATGGTCACTCACTGCTGCTACTTCTACTTGCTCAGCTTCATTACCGAAAACTAAATCTAGAATTACGCCCCCTCTTATTGGGCTTGTTACGTACTGGCTAAAAAAAGTTCTCTTGAATGCATTTGAAGAATTTTGTGCCGTCTGTGCCCTTCACGCTGTTTGTATTCCAGTTGTTATTAAGGTAGTTGAAATTCCCAACTATTGCCCTATAGTTTTTACACTCAGATCTTTGCCTACATATTTTTTGTTTTATTTCCCTCTCACTATTTGGGGGTCTATAGTGTGGCTGCCCCTTTTTTTTTATTTCTGATCTCCACCCATAGGGCCTAATTTGATGATTCATTTAGCATATCATCCCTCCTCGCAGCTGTTATTGATTCCTTAACCAATAATGCTACACCCCTTCTTTTTTTTATCCCCCTCTCTATCCTGCCTAAAAACTCTATATCCAGGGATGTTGAGCTGTTATTCTTGCCCCTCTTTAAATCTCTCCTTACCATCAGAGCTGCTATTATCCTAGTCTTTTCTCCTGTTTTATTTTCTCTTCTCTTCACCCTGCTCCTCCCCTCCAGATAGGTTTCCTCCATAGTACAACTCCATGACTGCTATCTTCTGTTGCTGCCATGATTTTTGAACATTGCTGCCTGGTGTGATGGAAACTCTTGATCTTGCAAGAGATTCTGCCACAGTGTGTTGTGGCATTTAAAATGAGACCAGCAATAGGAGATAAGAGTTCTGGAGTGCTGTCTGAGAGACAGCAGCAGACATGCACTGAAATTTGACCACAGGCATGCAGTCTGTGCCAGTTAAACCTAGGCTGCCAAATGCGTGAATTACCTAATCCAGGAAGGTTGTTTTATTCACATGGTGCTATCACTATTGAAAATAAGCCTAATGACATTAAGAGTAGCATCTTAAGTAGTGGTCTTGGGTTTATTACTTGTGTTGAACATGCAGTAAGTAGAATTTTGTTTGTCATTGCAGGATGCAAGAAAAGCATGTGGTGATTCCACCCTAGCCCAGGTAAACACATTTAACGTAAAATGGGCAAATAGCTTGTATTGCCCTCCTGGTCTTTGCCAGTTTCATAGAAGTCCAGCTAATTAAATCTTATTTTCAGATCACAGCTGGTCTTGATTCAGTTGGTCGAATCCAAATGCGTACAAGGCGTACATTGAGGGGACATTTGGCTAAAATCTATGCCATGCACTGGGGATCAGACTCCAGGTCAGTGTTTGAATGTTGACACTCTTAACCGTATGATTATACAATCATTAGTTAGCACAGTAATTAACAATTAGCGCTCACATATATTGTGTTCGTTGCGATCTTTGCTTTGAATCAGTTGTACTGTTGACGGTGTGTCGTCTGCAGTTTTTAGTTTGCATTTAGCTAGAAGACTTTCGATTCTAAAGGCATTTCTTTTATTTTCAAGGCTACTATCTAGAGCTCCTTTGCTGTGGTACTTCTGAAATTTGTACATGCAGAGCAATCCACTAACATCCTGCTGTTATGTCTCGAAGAATTATTGCAATGGTGTACTTACTGAATGGTGTACTCAGTCTTGAAATTATAGTGTTTTAAGAAAGCAGCGATGAAAATAATGCTGCATTTGAACATCATTTTACCACTGATCTGTAAAAATTAGGTTGTGGTCATAGTGCATAATCCCTAATGGGCATTGTATTGGTCAGTGGTGACCAATTAGTACAGTACATGGCTAAAACCAGTCCTTATTAGCAGTCTGTGTATTGAAAGAAAAATGTTAATCTTGGCATCATTAAGTCCCTAAATATTATTGTTGAAATAAAGTAATAGTTTAAGGCACATTTTGATGATGCTGTTCAATCGGGTTAATTTTTAGTTGATGCAGATAATCTGATTTTCACATTTTGTAGTATAATGTCACCTAACATGGAACAGGAATAAATTTGGGCATTATTGTCTATTAAGTGTTCAAGTTGGAAAAACATTTTGTCAGGAACAAGAACTTAATTGCGCAGATTTATTAAGTTGCTCTTTTTTAAATAGTTCAGAGGACCATTTAGTCCACTGTATCTGCTGGTTCTCTGAGGGTTATCCACTTGACCATTTTCCTGCCTTTTCCCCTTGCTCTTTTAAATTTTGCTTCTTTCAAATTTTCTTCTGATTTCTTTTTAAAAGCTATTTTGGGTCCTGCTTCCATTCTTCACTGTTTCTGGTACATTATTCCACTCTTTGATTCAAAAATGTATACTTTTTAGGTAAACACTTTCTCTGACCTCTTGGTGATAAATGTATGCCCTTTGCTTACTGAGTCACCAACTAGTGAAGCAATGTTTTTTTTCAATTTACTTTATCAAGACCCCTCAATTTTAAAAACCTGTCGAGTGCCTTCCTTTCTTCTGATTGGGGGGGTGGGGGGGATACACCAGGTTCTCTAGCCCCTCTGTGTGTCTCTCTTCATAACTAAGGCCACAGAGTCCTGCTTTTGTTTGAGTGAAATTTCTTTATGCCTTCTGTGGCCTTGACTTTCTTCAATGCATAAAATTTTTTGTATTTTCAGACTTTTAGTCAGTGCATCTCAAGATGGAAAGTTAATCATCTGGGACAGTTATACAACAAACAAAGTAAGAATGAAATTGCTTTAACTTTTAAAATAAATTTTAGATCTAGATTAGTGTGAACTCAGTAATAACTTGATATTTTCTTGTTTTTCCTATAGATGCATGCTATTCCTTTGCGATCATCATGGGTTATGACTTGTGCATATGCTCCATCTGGAAACTATGTTGCCTGTGGTGGATTAGACAACATCTGTTCAATATACAGCTTGAAAACTAGGGAAGGCAATGTTCGTGTGAGCAGGGAACTACCGGGACACACAGGTATGGTAATATTGGAGTAATTGGTCAGCAGTGTTAATCTCAGTGCTTCCCCAAGGACCTTCATGGTTAAGATTGTATGTAGATGAGCTTTACTAGCCATGAAGGTCCTAGTTTTGATGTAGCTGGAGCAGTGACAGGTATAGTTGGCCTAATTATCTCCTGTGTTTGGCAGAGGAAAATTAGTCAAAGTTAATCTTCCTGCTCTATATACTATGATTCTTCCTGCAAAGTTTGTATGTTGAGTAAGGATGGCATCTGACTCAGTTGTGACACTGACATTGAATAGCCTACCAACTCTCAGGTAAGGCACTGGGGAGTGCTCCTGTGAAACTGACAACAAAGCAGAGTCAATGCCTTCAAGCAGGGAGGAAAAGGGAGCAAAAAAATGCAATCTGATCAATTAAACACCTAGCTCTAATATGCACAGGCTGTGTACTTTTTTTGTGGAATGTCAGGACGTAGTCACTAATTTATATGTATGTCCTTCATTGCTCCATCTGCGCATGTCTTCCTCATCAGTAGCAGTTTTCATCACTGCGGTGTGAAGCTGTAAGGCTAATTGATATCAAGGTGCATTGTATTTGTTGGATACTTAAGTCTTGTATAACTCATTAGCAACATTGCTGGAGTTGTGGGCCTATTAAAAGAATATTAATGCATTGAAAAGGATTCAGAAGAATGATGACTTCAGGGTGTCATTCTGTGTAAATATCTAAATATAAAACTAAATTTGCACCCAGTATACCTCTATCACTGCTCCGAAAAGATTTGAGGCACATGCTTCAAGACATGGACAATGTAAATGTATCTGCATTTCTTGAATTATAAGTGGAGATGAGAAGATAAGTAAGAAAGTGAGGTTTTTTTAAGTGAGATTGACTTTTTTTTTGTCAAAGCAGGAGAAATGTGGAATTGACTCATTGAAAGCAGTTAATGTGTTGGGTAACCTTAGGTCAAGGATATGGTTGAAGTAACAAGTTTAGGTTTAGGTGACACGCACTGATTCTGGTTCTTTTGGAACTGTGGGAATGTTATCTTGGATGGCAACTAGTTAGAATTAAGTAATGAAGACTGTTAAAATGATATTGGAGTTTTGGCTTGATTTTATTTCTGGTAGTCACATTAGAACTTCATCTTTTGGAAACTACTTGTGATCATTTACTGCCCTCAGGAAACTAAAGTTGGAAAAAACTATGTAAATTATGTGGTAGGTTGGAAAGATCAGACTCTATGGAATGCAGCAAGTAGTGCATGAAAACTTCTATCAAATTGAATGTTGGACTTGATTGCAGACATTTTTAAAACTAATTATGCTAATGTTGATACCGAAAGCATATTACTGTTTGTTTTAATTTTCTTTACAGGTTACTTATCATGTTGTCGTTTTCTGGATGACAACCAGATTGTTACAAGCTCAGGAGATACGAGTTGGTAAGTTGGAAAGCTCATAGAATCATAGAGTACAGAAGTAGGCCATTCGGTTCATTGTGCCTGTGCCAGCTACTTGAACGGTCGATCCAGTTAATCCCAGTGCGCTGCTCTTTCTCCATAGCCCAGTAAATATTTTTCCTTCAAATATTTATCCATTTCCCCATTGCAAGTTACCATTGAATCTGCTTCCACCATCTTTTCAGGACGTGCATTCCATATCATGAAAAACTCACCGCATATTTTTCCTTCATCTCATTTTTTTGTAAGTTACCTTAAATCTGTGTCATTTTTTTTTGTTCATTCATGGGTTGTTGGCGTCACTGGCTAGACCAGCATTTATTGCCCATCCCTCATTGCCCTTGAGAAGGTGGTGGTCAGCTGTCTTCTTGAACTGCTGCAGTCCATGTGGGGTAGGTACACCCACAGTGCTGTTAGGAAGGGAGTTCCAGGATTTTGACCCCGTGACAGTGAAGGAACAGCAATATAGTTTCAAGTCAGGATGGTGTGTGGCTTGGAGGGGAACTTGCAGGTGGTGGTGTTCCCATGTATTTGCTGCTCTTGTCCTTCTAGGTGGTAGAGGTCACGGGTTTGGAAGGTGCTGTCTAAAGAGCCTTGGTGCATTGCATCTTGTAGATGGTACACACTGCTGCCACTGTGCATCAGTGGTAGAGGGAGTGGATGAGGTGCCAGTCCAGCGGGCTGCTTTGTCCTGGATGGTGTTGAGCTTCTTGTGTTGGAGCTGCACATATCCAGTCATGAGAGTATTCCATCACACTCCTGACTTGTGCCTTGTAGATGATGGACAGGCTTTGGGGAGTCAGGAGATGAGTTACTCGCCGCAGGATTCCTAGCCCCTCTTGTAGTCACGGTATTTATATGGATACTCCAGTTCAGTTTCTGGTCAGTGGTAACCCCCAGAATGTTGGTGGGGGTTTCAGCGATGGTAATGCCATTGAATGTCAAGGGGAGATGGTTAGATTCTCTCTTGTTGGAAATGGTCATTGCCTGGCACTTCTGTGGCACGTATATTACTTGCCACTTATCAGCCCAAGCCTGGATATTGTCCAGGTCTTGCTGCATTTCTACACAGACTGCTTCAGTATCTGAGGATTTGTGAATGGTGTCGAACATTGTGCAATCATCAGCGAACATCCCCACTTCTGACCTTATGATTGAAGGAAGCTCATTGATGAAGCAGCTGAAGATGGTTGGGCTTAGGACACTACCCTGAGGAACTCCTGCAGCGATGTCCTGGAGCTGAGATGATTGACCTCCAACAACCATAATCATCATCCTTTGCACTAGGTATGACTCCAACCAGCGGAGAGTTTTCCCCCTGATTCCCTTTGACTCCAGTTTTGCTAGGGCTCCTTGATGCCATACTCTTGTCAAATGTTGCCTTGATGTCAAGGGCAGTCACTCTCACTTCACCTCTTAAGTTCAGATCTTTTGTCCATGTTTGAACCAAGGCTGTAATGGGGTCAGGAGCTGAATCGCCCTGGTGAAACCCAAACTGAGCATCACTGAGCAGGTTATTGCTAAGCAAGTGCCGCTTGATGGCACTGTCTATGACACCTTCTGTCACTTTACTGATTGAGAGTAGACTGGTGGGGCGATAATTGGCCGGATTGGACCTGTCCTGCTTTTTGTGTACAGGACATACCTGGGAAATTTTCCACATTGCCAGGTAGATGCAAGTGTTGTAGCTGTACAGGAACAGCTTGGCAGGGGCATGGCAAGTTCTGGAGCACAGGTCTTCAGTACTGTTGCCGGAATATTGCCAGGGCCCATAGCCTTTGCAGTATCCAGTGCCTTCAGTCATTTCTTGATATCATGTGGAGTGAATCGAATTGGCTGAAGTCTGGCATCTGTGATGCTGGGGACTTCGGGGGGCAGAGATGGATCATCAATTCAGCAAGTCTGGCTGACGATTGTGGCAAATGTTTCAGCCTTATCTTCTGCACTGATGTGCTGGGCTCCCCCATCATTGAGGATGGGGATATTTGTGGCGCCTGCTCCTCCTTCAGTTAGTTGTTTAATTGTCCATCAACATTCACGGCTGGACGTGGCGTGGCAGGACTGCAGAGCTTAATTACTGACCCTTTTGTCACTGGAAGTGGTTCCACCATATTTTGAACATCATCAAATCTCTTAACCTTCTCTGCTCTAAGGAGAGCAACCCCATCTTCAACAGTATCTCCATACAACTGAAGCCCTTCATCTCTGGTAATATTCTAGTAAATGTCTTCTGCACACTCACTAAGACCTTGATATCTTTCTAATATGTGGTGCCCAGAGCTGAACATAATACTCCAGTTGAGGCCTAACCAGTGTTTTATAAAAGTTTAGCATAACTTCTTTGCTTTTGTACTTTATTCCTCTATTTATGAAGCCAAGGGTCCCACTTGCTTTTTTAATTGCCTTCTCAACTTGTCTTACCATGTTCAAAGATTTTTGTACGTAAGCGCCCAGGTTCCTGAACTCCCTTTAAAATTGTACCATTTAGTTTATATTGACTTCCCTCATTCTTCCTATCAAAATGTATCACTTCACACCTCTGTGTTAAATTTCATCTGCTATGTGTCTGTCCATTTTGTCAATCTGTGTCCTCCTGAAATCTGTTACTATTTTTCGTGTTAGAAGTTTCGTGTCATCTGCAAACATTGAAATTCTGCCCTGTATGTGCAAGTCCAAATTGTTAATATATATCAAAAAGAGCAGTGGTCCGAAAGACAAAACCTAGGGAACAATTATGTATACTTCCCTCCAGCATAAAAAAAACAACTGTTCACCGCTGCACTCTGCCTCTTAACCAATTTTGTATCCACGCTGCCACTGTCTCTTTAATCCCATGGGCTTTTATTTTGTGAACAAGTCTATTCTGTGCTACTTTATCAAACAGCTTTTGGAAGTCTATATACACATCAGCTGCATCACCCACATCAATCCTCTCTCTGACTTCATCAAAGAACTCAAATCAAGCTGATTAAACCCCATCAGCCTTTAACAAATCTATGCACTTTAATTTAGTAGCCCATACTTTTCCAAGTGCCAATTTATTTTCTCCCAGCTAACTGGCCTGCAATTGGTGGGTTTATCCATCTCCCCTATTTGAACAACAGCGTAATATTTGCAATCCTCCAGTCCTCTGGCACCTCCTCCATATCTACGGAGGCTTGGAAGATTGTGGCCAAAGTCTCCGCAATTTCTGTCCTTCCATCATTAACAGAGGATGCGTCCCATCTGGACTGGGTGACATTTTTAGTTTGCGTACTGCCAATCTTTTAGGTACCTCCTCTTGATCTATTTCAATCTTATCTAATATTGCTACTACCTGCTCTTTTACTGCTACTTCAGCAGCATCCCCTTTGAAGCTGGATGAAAATACTCATTTAGTACCTCAGCAATGCCCTTTGCCTCCAAAGGAAGATCTTTTTGGTCCCTAATCAGTCCGCCCTCCTCTTCCCCCCCCCCCCCCCCCCCCACTTTCCTTTTGACTACTGTTTTACTCTGTATACGGTTTGTAAAAGACTTCTGGGTTCCCATCAATGTTGGCCATTAATCGATTCTCATACTCTTTGCCCCCTTATTCCCTTTTTTTTCTGTACTTTGCGTTCAGCTTAGTTCTCTGCTGTATTGTGAGCCATAGATTTGTTCTAAGCCTTTTTGTTTCATTTTAATCTCTTTCGTCATCCAGGGAACTGTGGCTTTGGATGCCCTTCATTTCCCCCTTGTGGGAATGTGCCTACTTTGTACCTGAACCCTCTCCTTTGAAAGCCTCTCATTATTCGATTACTGTCCACCTGGCCGTTCCTTCACTGTCACTGGGTCAAAATTCTGGAACTCCCTTCCTAACAGCACTGTGGGTGTACCTACCCCACATGGACTGCCGCAGTTCAAGAAGGCAGTTCACCATTCTCCAGGGCAATTAGGGATGAGCAATAAATGCCAGCCTAGCCAGCAATGCCCACATCCCATTAATGAATTAAAAAAAAAAAATCCCTTTTCAACTCACTGAAATTAGTTCTCCGTCAGTTAATTATTTTTACGCTTATTGTACTGTGCCCCAAATGCTCTCCCATTGAAACATGCTTCGCTTGCCCAACTTCATTCCCCAGAAGAACATAAAAAATAGGAACAGGAATAGGCAGGCCATATGGCCCCTGAGTTTGTTGCTCCATTAAATAAAATCATGGGTGAACTTTTACATCAACCTCACTTTCCTATCCTATCTCTATATCCATAGATACCCTTATCAATCTCAATGACACAGCATCCACAGTCCTCTGGGCCAGAGGATTCCAAAGATTTGCAACCCTCTGAGTGAAGAAATTTCTCCATCTCAGTCCTAAATGATTGACCCCTTATCTGGAGACTATGACTCCTGAATTCTAGACACTCCAGCCAGGGGGAAAGACCTCTCAGCATGTATTCTGTCAAGCTGTTACGGTCAAGTGAGGAGGGGTCAAAGTGCTTCTCTCTTTCCTATCTCCTTGTTTGGCCACAACACTGGGAAGTGGGTGGGATCGGTAGTGAGGGAATGGAGTTTGTGACAGGGGTTGAAGAAAAGGAGAGGAAGGTTGGACATGGTGTGTTAGCTTGCAGAGATAGAGGGGTCAAGAGTGGGTTTTTGAGGAGAGGGGTACTGATAGCAGATTTGAAAGGGAAGAGGAAACAGTTTACTATATCAGCTAATATGGAGGGGTCAGGGAAGGGATGTTGAGGTTTCAGCAATTTAGTGGTAATAGAGTGGAGATAGCGAGAGCTGGGCTTCATGGACAGGCTGAGCTTGAAGAGGACATGAGAGGAGATCGCAAAGAGACTAGGGAAAGATGCAACTTTAGAGCTAGGGTAGCCAATGCTCTACTCATAGCCTCTAAGACATCCATGGGAGCAGCCTAGAATAATACTCCCTCTGATTTCCCCCTTTCCACCCACAGTTATTTAATGAAGACAGACCAATGGGGTATTTTGTATAGGTCCATGGAAAGCTTGCTCCTGTGAAAATTTAATTTCTCCATTTTGTAGTACCAGTGAAAGCATTAATGTGCATTTTTGTATTTACAGTGCTTTATGGGACATTGAAACAGGCCATCAAACCACCATGTTTACAGGACATACAGGAGATGTCATGAGTCTCACTCTTAGTCCTGACATGAGGATTTTTGTTTCTGGTGCTTGTGACGCTTCTGCCAAACTCTGGGATATTAGAGATGGAATGTGCAGACAGTCATTCACTGGACATGTGTCTGATATTAATGCAGTTTGTGTAAGTATAATTTTGGTCATCTCAATAAGATCAAAGTGTAGAATTTAAACTGGTACTGGATGCATGACAACTTTTATGCCTATTGGATAATATTTGCTGGAACGAGAAGTAATCACTTTTTCTATCATTTAAGAGGTGAAGTCAGGTATAATTTAAACTGACTTCCATTTGATACATTAGTGTGGTTTTAAACCAAAACCAAATTGAGTACACCCTAAACTACATACTTGGCCTCAACTGGAGTATTGTGCCAAATTGGACACCACACTTTAGGAAGGATTTGAAGGCATTAGAGAGGGTACAGAAAAGATTTACAAGAATGGTTCCAGGGATGAGGGACTTCAGTTACAAGGATAGATTGGAGGAGCTGAGGCTGTTCTCAAAGAATAGAAGGTTGAAAGAAGAGCTGATGGAGGTGCTCAAAATCATGAGGAATCTAGACAGTATATAGAGAAATTGTTCTCATTGGCAGAAGCGTCAAGGAGCAGAGGATATTGATTTAAGGTGATTGACAGAAGAGTCAAAGGCAACATGAGGGAAAACATTTTTACGCAGTGAGTGGTTAGATCTGGAATCTATTGCCCGAGTGTGTGGTGGAGGCCGATTCAATCAGAGCTTTCAAAAGAGTATTGGATAATTATCTGAAGAGAGAAAATTTGCAGGGCTATGGGAAAAGGCAGGGGAGTGGGACTAGCCGAGATGCTCTTGCAGAGAACCTTCATGGGCATGACAGGCTGAATGGCCTCCTTTTGTGCCATAATCATTCTATGATTTTACATAGTTTCATAAAACAAGCTCATTATTTTGTAATTGACAGTTTACATTATCATTTTAATACCAAGACAATATCAGATGTAAAGTTATATCTAGTTTTGTAACCATTCTAATTAACGTAGTTACAATTTGGCAAGATATAGATGGTGTATTCTGTTTCCATTCACAGTTCTTCCCTAATGGAAATGCATTTGCCACTGGGTCAGATGATGCCACTTGTAGATTGTTTGACCTCCGAGCAGACCAGGAGCTGATGATGTATTCCCATGATAACATTATCTGTGGGATTACATCAGTTGCATTTTCCAAAAGTGGGCGTCTCCTACTTGCAGGCTATGATGACTTTAATTGCAATGTTTGGGACTCTCTGAAGGGAGATCGTGCAGGTCAGTAAAACTATGCATGGTGTTTTTCTTTAGAACAAATTAGAATGTAAGCTTAGTCACAATCATGATTTTATGCGCTAAAATAAAATTGATCTATAAGCATTTGCATGGCTTCTATGACACTGATATAATTAATTATTTTGGCCTTTTAGCATTGAGTGGTGGAGACTGTTTTGAATATTTTACTCCTACAGAACAGCTTCTCCTGCCTTCTGTAAGGAAACCTGTCTTAAAGCTTAGTGGTTACAAATTTTAGGTCTGCACTAGCTACTTTATTAGGCTCAAACATGATCTGACTTCCAAAAGCAGACTCTGCATTCTTTATCAGGATTTTACCAATACTGTCCAATATCCAGTCATGTAATGTGTCCTAGGGTTACAATAACGAAAACCACTTGTTATATGAAGTAAAAACAGAAAATGCTGAAAATACTCTGGTCAATTACCAACTGCGGAGAGAGAAATAGAATTAACATTGCAGGTCGTTTCAGCTCCAGACTTGACTATTATAATGTACTCCTGGCCAGCCTTCCACGTCTACCCTCCATAAACTTGTGCTTATCCTAACTTGTCCTAAATCCTATTTACCCATCACCCCTGTACTCACTGAGCTACACTGGTTCTCAGTTAAGCAACACCTTGATTTTAAAATTCTCATGCTTGTTTTCAAATCCCTCCTTGGTCTCGCCCTTTCCTATCTCTGTAATCTCCAGCAGCCTTCAATGTTCTGAGGTATCTCTACTCCTCTAATTCTAGCTTCTTGAGCATCCCTGATTTTAATCGCTCCATTATTTCAGCTAAGTCCTGAGCTCTGGAATTCCCTCCCTAAACCTCTCCATGCCTCTATCTTGCTTTACCTCCTTCAAGAGACTCCTTAAAACCTACCACTTTGACCAACCTTTTGGTCATCTGCTGTAAGTCTTTTCTGTGGCTTGGTGTCACATTTTGTTTTATAATGCCCCTGTGAGGTGCCTTGGAATGCTTTGTTAAAGGTGCTATATAAATGCAAGTTGTTGTCTATGACCTTTCATCAGAATTGCAATTGTTATAGGAAATGGATACTAACAATTCACATTTGCCCCTGATGCATCTCTCCAATCTTAGAAAGGGTGCTTTAATGAACCCGTTGGTGAGAAAAGGCCAATTATAAATTAACAGGCTGATTTACAGACAATAATGGAAGAGTTAGCCCACAGATCAGTCAAGCAACAGTAAAACATAAACAAGAAATGCTGGATTCACTCAGCAGGTCTGGCAGCATCTGTGGAAAGAGAAGCAGAGTTAACGTTTCGGGTCAGTGACCCTTCTTCGGAACTGACAAATATTAGAAAAGTCACAGATTATAAACAAGTGAGGTGGGGGTTGGGCAAGAGATAACAAAGGAGAAGGTGCAGATTGGACCAGGCCACATAGCTGACCAAAAGGTCACGGAGCAAAGGCAAACAATATGTTAATGGTGTTTTGAAAGACAAAGCATTAGTACAGATTAGGTGTGAATATACTGAATATAGAACATCAGCAAGTGCAAACCTGAAGAAAAACAACCTGAAAAAAACAGTGGGTAAGCAAACTGAACAAACTAAGATGAAATGAAATAAATGCAAAAAATGTAAAAAGGAATGCAAAAAAAAGGAAGAAAAAATAACTAAAAATGACTGAAAAAGAAAGTAAAGTGGGGGGCTGTCATGCTCTGAAATTATTGAACTCAATGTTCAGTCCGGCAGGCTGTAGTGTGCCTAATCGGTAGATGAGATGCTGTTCCTCGAGCTTGCGTTGATGTTCACTGGAACACTGCAGCAATCCCAGGACAGAGATGTGAGCATGAGAGCAGGGGGGAGTGTTGAAATGGCAAGCAACCGGAAGCTCAGGGTCCTGCTTGCGGACTGAGCGGAGATGTTCCGCAAAGCGGTCACCCAGTCTGCGCTTGGTCTCCCCAATGTAGAGGAGACCACACTGTGAGCAGCGAATACAGTATACTACATTGAAAGAAGTACAAGTAAATCGCTGCTTCACCTGAAAGGAGTGTTTGGGGCCTGGGATAGTGAGGAGAGAGGAGGTAAATGGGCAGGTGTTACACCTCCTGCGATTGCAAGGGAAGGTGCCCTGGGACGGGGACGAGGTGGTGGGGGTAATGGAGGAGTGGACCAGGGTGTCGCGGAGGGAACGATCCCTTCGGAATGCTGACAGGGGAAGGGAGGGGAAGATGCGACTGGTAGTGGCATCACGCTGGAGGTGGCGAAAATGGCGGAGGATGATCCTTTGGATATGGAGGGATGAAAAGTGAGGACAAGGGGAACCCTGTCACGGTTCTGGGAGGGAGGGGAAGGGGTGAGGGTAGAGGTGCGGGGAATGGGTCGGACACGGTTGAGGGCCCTGTCAACCACAGTGGGGGGAAATCCTCGGTTGAGGAAAAAGGTCATATCAGAAGCACCGTCATGGAAGGTAGCATCATCAGAGCAGATGCGTCGGAGACGGAGAAACTGGGAGAATGGAATGGAGTCCTTACAGGAGGTAGGGTGTGAAGAAGTGTAGTCGAGGTAGCTGTGGGAGTCAGTGGGCTTATAATGGATATTGGTAGACAACCTATCCCCAGAGATGGAGACAGAGAAGTCGAGGAAGGGAAGGGAAGTGTCAGAGATGGACCATGTAAAGGTGAGAGAAGGGTGGAAATTGGAAGCAAAGTTGATAAAGTTTTCGAGTTCGGGGTGGGAGCAGGAAACGGCACCGATACAGTCATCAATGTACCGGAAAAAGAGTTGGGGGAGGGGGCCTGAGTAGGACTGGAACAAAGAATGCTCGACATATCCCACAAAAAGACAGGCATAACTAGGACCCATGCGGGTACCCATAGCGACACCTTTTACTTGAAGGAAGTGCGTGGAGTTGAAGGAGAAGTTGTTCAATGTGAGTAAAACATAGTTGCACTGAGTCATGTATTTCAGTCAGAATTCCAGACTCCCCTATGACCATCCTGGGCGTGTCCTGCAGGATAGACTCACCAGAGTGGGGGGGCATAGTAGTCTTAGGTTGAATTTGGACCCCATAAAGTCTGATGACCAAGTAAAGTTGATCACCAGCTACCAACTGAAAAATCAGATGCTATTATAAAGAAGCTGAGGGAAGCAAAGGCACAAAATGTAGTTTAACTGCAGCACTACTATCACTAACTTCACATTAAGTTTGGGTTGGTTCATTGTCAGTGGGTCCTGGAGTGCCATCACCTCAAGGACTGACGGATTTAGGATGGTTCATCAGCAGCACTTTTGAGCAACTAGAAATGGGCAATAGTTAACAGAAGCCTCCAAAACAGTGGCGCAGTGGTTAGCACCGCAGCCTCACAGCTCCAGGGTTCAATTCTAGGTACAGCCTGTGCGGAGTTTGCAAGTTCTCCGTGACTGCGTGGGTTTTCGCCGGGTGCTCCGGTTTCCTCCCACGGCCAAAGACTTGCAGGTTGATAGGTAAACTGTCCGTTGTAAATTGCCCCTAGTGTAGGTAGGTGGTAGGGAATATCGGATTACTGTAGGGTTAGTATAAATGGGTGGTTGTTGGTCGGCACAGACTCAGTGGGCTGAAGAGCCTGTTTCAGTGCTGTATCTCTAAATAAATAAAACAAAGTCAGCCATTAGAACTTATACAGTTTACACTTTTTTTTGTTTGTACTTGCGGCTGTTCAATTTTCAGTCTGTTAACACCCTATCTGTACTAATGCTTTGTCTTTCAACACACCATTAACATATTGTTTGCCTTTGCTCCACGACCTTCTGGTCAGCTATTCTGTGACCTTGTCCTATTTACACCTTCTCCTTTGTTATCTCTTGCCCCACTCCTGCTTTACTTATAACCTTTTACATTTTTAATATTTGCTAGTTCCGAAGGGTCACTGAAACGTTAACTCTGCTTCTCTCTCCACAGATGCTGCCAGACCTGCTGAGTATTTCCAGCATCTGCAGTATTTTGCTTTTACAGTGTTTAGTTTGAAACATGAGTCACCTATGCAACCCTTTTCAAAGTCAGCAGTTGTAGAGTTGTCAATGTTGTCCACATCCTGAGAATTAATGAATAAGTATGCCCAAGGTAGATCATCTAGCAAGTTCTGCTATGGATGGTTAACTTGCATAAATTAGGTTTAAAAATCATTAGCAAAGCCAAATGCGTTTAATTAGTTGTTGTGCTTTTAACACAATAAAGCTTTAGTTGCCAAACTTTCAAGTGGAAATTGTTTTGCCTCATCTAATTTATGTATAATTTTTTCTTTCATTTATCTTTCCTCCAGGAGTGCTTCCTGGACATGACAATCGTGTCAGCTGTTTAGGCATCACTGATGATGGAATGGCTGTAGCAACAGGATCATGGGACAGTTTCCTGAAAATCTGGAATTGAAGAAATGTCACCCAAATATCATTCACTGAGACTAGGTTGCCTAAGCTGCAGCCAACAGCGATGAAATAACATTCTTTTTACCTAGTATTTGCAGGTGACGTTTTTCTATCATTGAATACAATTGTATAACACAAGGCTTCTGTAAAGTAGGCAAATATAATGAAGAGGAGAAAACCCTAACAACTGTTAACTATAAAAGGGGCTAGCACATGTAACCATGGTGACTAGGAAAATATTTCAAACTAACTATTTGGTTTTAATGGCTGAATTGTTTGGAGGGGTTTTTGCTCATTCTAAATCTGCTAATCTATTATTTTGTACATACGGAATGTACACATTACAGCAGCTAATCATGTAACATTTGTCTATGTATAAAAAAAAATGCATTTTTAAAACTAAGTTTCTAGCCTGTATTTATCAGAAGTCACACTTTGAACTTAGTGATGCATAAACTGCTGTTGAGATTTTTTTCTTGTGAATTAACTTATTGTGAAAAATTTAACTTTGGTCATGTGTTTCCTTTTTTGCAGCAGTTTTTAATTAAACATTCCATCTATATGCTTTGTTTTGTGTGTGCATTTGCAATATGTGACATTAAACCATATACATGTACAGAAGCAGGATCTATCATGTCAAACAGAATGCTGTTGCACATTTTATAAGAAAATGCATGTATATCAGCCCTCTATCATGGTAACAATTATCTAATGATTTGCACACAGAACAGGCAAGGCCTATCTTGTGTTTCTCTGTACCTGAGCCCCTCTTTCCCCCCCATCCTTTGCTCATGGAGTTGACATTTATGAAGATTCACAGGTACTGGCAGCATCTTGCTCGAGTTTGTGTGTGTACCTGGACAGTGATGGGCCCTATAACTGGGGGTTTCACATTTGTCTAATCTCTTTTCCCTGCATCTCCCCCCACCAAAAAAAAATGAGCGTTTGAAGCTGGTGCCTTCCTGATTTATTTGACTTGATAGTGTATTTAGCTGCTGGGCCATTGGAGTTTGCTGTGATTAACATTCAGGATAAGTGGGGGGGAAGTGAGCATGTGAACTTTTAGACCTGAAATTTGATTACATATAAACCTAAATGGCCTTTCTCTAATATGTTCAATATCATAATGTAGGTGGAAAAATAAATTGCCAAATCATTTTGAAGCATGAGTAAATTACAACTGTATAAAACATGTTATCCAGTATAAGATGCATCGTTTACATGGTGATTTATTGAAATTGGTTTAGGTTTTGTTCTAAGACCAGTTGTGACTGAAGTATTGAATTGTACAAACCTCCTGTTGATCAAACATGGCTTCAGAATGTCATGACTGCACCCAAAACTGGTCAACAACGGTGGAGGGGCTAATGTGTGCTTTGAAAACCACATTGATTTGAAGTCAGTTTTAAAGCTCTAGGACCAACGTTTTCAGTGCTGTATCTCTTAAAAAAAAAACACTTCAAGCAAATTTATGGTGAGGTAGTCAGCTTTCCCCCAGAGTAGCAGCTTTGGAGCAAAAAACAAGTGTGGTTCAAATCCTCACTGAATATTTTCTTTGTGCAGATTTGTGAAGTTAGACCAGTTTTATCTTCAGACTAATTTAAGATATTTCAATCCAATAGTGACCCTAATATCTTAATAGACATACATTATACCGTACCTGGAAAGGGGTAAGAGTAAAGTGTGCTTGAAGGGGTTATTATAATTAATTTGGACAAAAGATTTAACAGGTGGTTTAAACTTTTTTGTATTTTGCACAGCCTTCAATTTAAATCAATGTGCCATAATTAAAGTATAGAACTCCAGCTTGAAGTGCATATTTTTGACCTTTAAGTTTAGTATAAAGTGATTATTTGTTTCAATGAGTATAATATGTAAACTATAGTCCATTCAAAACCAACATTAATGGCTTAAGTAGCCAGCCAGTGTTATGCTTTTTGATTTTTGAAGTGTGTAAGCAGATTGTACTGCTAAAGATTGCTTTGCTTAACCTGTCTGGGGTGTGCTGTGATTACACACAAGGTCTTATGCTGTACAGTGAATGGCGAAGATGGAAGTTGATTTGGTTCAGAATGTGGATCAGTTAATATCGTAAATGCTGAAAAACCTGGGTATTTCCAATTTAGATATCCTATCCACCTCAGAAATGGAAATGTGTACTTGTGATTTTGAATGCAGTGTGTAGAACTTAAATTATTTTCTCAAATGCATTGATTCTGGGACAGAGTAGGCTGAAGATTCAAGATAAAATGTGCATCTCAGATGTGGTCAGTTGTACTCTAAAGCCTTCCAGAGTGGATATCTATAGTGTAAAAAAAAATGCAGAATATAAATGCAGTTTTGTGTAATTTGCTGTTAAATTCAGTATTAAAATCATCAGACTGAAGTACAAAACCAGTTATTCAGTGTGTACAATACAGAACTTTACATAGCTGGTAACTTTTTCTCTAGTTACAGTAATACTGTACTGCCTTTGGATTTTATCAAAAGTTTTATTCTGCAGCCAATAAAACCAGCAACTTGTGCCATGTGTTTTTGCTATTGTATAAAATCTGAAATGATCACTTGCTGTATCTATGTTTATAGTCTGTTTTCACATCAACTTTTCCTTTGTATTTGTACAGTGGCTCAGTGAAACTAATGTTGCGATAAATTGATTGTAACGAATAAAAATGCTTTTAACCAAGGCTGTTTTAAATGTCTGCTGAAATGAAGGGTCCTGTGCATCTTGCAGATATGGTATTCCATGCGATCCTACAACTACCTCAACCTATTCTTCCTGCAGTTAAGAATGAAAAAAAATTTAGGTCTATTTCCGTATAAAGTTGCTGCTACTAGAATTTCAAACCAGCATAGGCCCTGCTATACAGACTAACCTGCATCCTTGGCCTTAACATGGGTTTCTGAAAGTTGTGTAGCGCTCAGGTTGACCCTGCTTGTTTACTTTAGGGTTACTTCCCTTTGGCAGTGATGGACATCCAACTTGAATTTATTTGCTTTTACAGAATGGAGAGCATTTTGACAGTCTTTCCCTTAATGGGATGTTTGAGAAATTAAAGGGCTCTAGTTGAAATATTAACCTATTTAATGCTTATTTTTTGGTTTAACAGATCATGTATACAAAGCCCTAAACCATGTGCCATGGTCAAGCTGATGGGAATAGTCATATTTAGCTTTTTTGTAGTTGTGTCCCTTATACTTTCCCAAAAATTATCATGGTGCCCACTAGCTACTTCAGATATTATCCCCCTTTGTATTTTTTTTTAATAAAGGAAAATGCTCATACCAGACTTTTTAAATTTACATATAAACATTATCATCTCCAGCAAATGTTCTACCATCCATCTTTATGAAGCTAACTTGTTAAATTATAGGTAAACAAAACTACATTAGTTCTGATCAGCTTTTAATACTAGAGCCCAATTAAAATCTCAGGAAAAAAAAACTTATCTAGTCTACATGCTTTTATTTGCATAATTGAAATTCAATGATAGTCTTCCCCACCCCACATGGCAATTTGATATTCAAATGCATGGGATTTTCTGTACTCAGTGAGCACTGCATTACAAATACATAAAGGGCATTCAGCCTATCTTTGCTCATCTTTTCAGACTCAAATCTCTCTTCCCCTCCCTTACAAATCACGAGTTTTTTTCTTACAATTTGACATCCCTGCCACTACCCTGCTGGAATTATTTGCAAGCATTATGCAACCAGCTTCCTAGAATCAGTCCTTAATTTGCTAATTTGAAACTTAAGAATTTGGAAATCACAACACACTTCCATATGGTAAAAGTGAAAAAGGTTACACCCCAACACTGTTGATCTTTGCTAATGCAGGCCTTTGATAAAGCAAGGTAGACATTTTGGAGAAATGTTTCAGGAAGTTACTTACAAAACGTGTTCAGCAAAGCCCTTTTGGTAAAACATTATCCCACCTTCCTCCCATTTAATGCAAATCAAATTCTAACTCTTAAAAGGCAAATAACATTGATAAGCCATTTTACAAAAGTAGGATATATTGTGTAAATCACTATTACATGCCAAGATGGGAGCTTTAACAGTTACAGTTCATAAATTAAAAAGGGGAGAATTTTCAAAGTAACTAGGGCAATGTAATTCTGCCAAAGTTACAATAGGTTGGAGCAACCTTCATGGAAAATACTGGCACAGAGCAGTTTAGCTGTTTGATAAGGGAAATTTGTTGAGTGGTACATTTCACAAAGTATCAGCTGTAGGGTCAGTGGCTTTCTTTGCAAATACTGGCCGGACCACCCGGCATCGACAAAGGCAAATCCAGCCCTGTCGACCCTGCAAAGACCTCCTTACTAACATCTGGGGGCTTGTGCCAAAGTTGGGAGAGCTGTCCCACAGACTAGTCAAGCACCAGCCTGACATGGTCACACTCACGGAATCATACCTTACAATGTCCCAGACACTGCAATCACTATCCCTGGGTATGTCCTGTCCCACCGTACAGTAGGGAGGGAGTTGCCCTGGGAGTCCTCAAGATCGACTCCGGACCCCATGAAGTCTCATGGCATCAGGTCAAACATGGGCAAGGTAACCTCCTACTGATTCCCACCCACTGCCCTCCCTCAGCTGATGACTCAGTACTCCACCATGTTGAACACCACTTGGAGGAAGCACTGAGGGTGGCAAGGGGTACTTCAATGTCCATCACCAAAAGTGGCTCAGTAGCACCACTACTGACCGAGCTGGCAGAGTCTTAAACGACATAGCTGCTAGACTGGGTCTGCGGCAGGTGGTGGGGGAACCAACACTAGGGCAAAACATACTTGACCTCGTCCTCACCAATCTGCCTGCTGCAGATGCTTCTGTCCATGACTGCATTGGTAGGAGTGACCACGTCCCGCCTTCACATTGAGGATACCGTCCATTGTGTCGTGTGGCACTATCACCGTGCTAAATGGGATAGATTTTGAACAGATCTAACAATGCAAAACTGGGCATCCATGAGGATGAATTGTACTCAACCACAATCTGTAACCTCATGGCCCGGCATATCACCCACTCTACCATTACTATCAAGCCAGGAGACCAACCCTGGTTCAATGAAGAGTGCAGGAGGGCATGCCAGGAGCAGCACCAGGCATAACCGCAAAATAAGGCGTCAACCTGGTGAAGCTACAACACATGACTATCTGCATGCCAAACTGCGTAAGCAGCATGCGATAGCCAGAGCTAAGCAATCCCATAACCAACGGATCAGATCTAAGCTCTGCAGTCCTGCCACATCCAGCCGTGAATGGTGGAGGACAATTAAACAACTAACTGGAGGAGGTGGCTCCACAAATATCCCCATCCTCAATGATGGGGGAGTCCAGCACATCAGTGCGAAAGATAAGGCTGAAGCATTTGCAACAATCTTCAGCCAGAAGTGCCGAATTGATGCTCCATCTCTGCCTCCTCCTGAAGTCCCCGGCGTCACAGATGCCAGACTTCAGCCAATTCGATTCACTCCTCGTGATATCAAAAAACGACTGAAGGCACTGGATACTGCAAAAGCTATGGGCCCTGACAATATTCCAGCAATAGTACTGAAGACCTGTGCTCCAGAACTTGCCGCGCCCCTAGCCAAGCTGTTCCAGTGCAGCTACAACACTGGCATCTACCCTGCAATGTGGAAAATTGTCCAGGTATGTCCAGTACACAAAAAGCAGTACAAATCCAACCTGGCCAATTACCGCCCCATCAGTCTACTCTCTATCATCAGTAAAGTGATAGAAGGGGGTCATCAACAGTGCCATCAAGCAGCACTTGCTTAGCAATAACCTGCTCAGTGACGCTCAGTTTGGGTTCTGCCAGGGCCACTCAGCTCCTGACCTCATTACAACCTTAGTTCAAACATAGACAAAAGGGCTGAACTCAAGAGGTGAGGTGAGAGTGACTGCCCTTGACATCAAGGAGCCCTAGCAAAACTGAGGTCAATGGGAATCAGGGAAAACCCTCCGCTGGCTGGAGTCATACCTAGCGCAAAGGAAGATAGTTGTGGTTGTTGGAAGTCAAATCATCTGAGCTCCAGGACATCACTGCAGGAGTTCCTCAGGGTAGTGTCCTTGGCCCAACCATCTTCAGCTGCTTCAGCAATGACCCTCCTTCAGTCATAAGGTCAGAAGTGGGGATGTTTGCAGATGATTGCACAATGTTCAGCACCATTCGTGACTCCTCAGATACTGAAGCAGTCCATGTAGAAATGTAGCAAGACCTGGACAATATCCAGGCTTGGGCTGATAAGTGGCAAGTAACATTCGCGCCACACAAGTGCCAGGCAATGACCATCTCCAACAAGAGAGAATCTAACCATCTCCCCTTGACATTCAATGGCATTACCATCGCTGAATCCCCCACTATCAACATCCTAGGGGTTACCATTGACCAGAAACTGAACTGGAGTAGCCATATAAATACACCATGGCTACAAGAGCAGGTCAGAGGCTTGGAATCCTGAGGCGAGTAACTCACCTCCTGACTCCCCAAAGCCTGTCCACCATCTACAAGGCACAAGTCAGGAGTGTGATAGAATACTCTCAACCTGCCTGGATGGTGCAGCTTCAACACTCAAGAAGCTCGACACCATCCAGGACAAAGCAGCCCGCTTGATTGTCACCCCATCTACAAACATTCACTCCCTCCAGCACCGATGCACAGTGGCAGCAGTGTGTACCATCTACAAGATGCACTGCAGCAACGCAACAAGGCTCCTTAGACAGCACCTTCCAAACCCGTGACCTCGACCAACTGGAAGGACAAGGGCGGCAAATACATGGGAACACCACCACCTGCAAGTTCCCCTCCAAGTCACACACCATCCTGTCTTGGAACTATATCGCCGTTCCTTCACTGTCGCTGGGTCAAAATCCTGGAACTCCCTTCCTAACAGCACTGTGGGTATACCTACCCCAAATGGACTGCAGCGGTTCAAGAAGGCAGCTCCCCACCACCTTCGCAAGGGCAATTACGGATGGGCAATAAATGCTGGCCTGGCCAGCGTCGCCCACATCCCATGAATGAATTAAAAAAAAAGATACAAACAAGTCTTAAAAAGAAACATTAGATGTGTGTAGATAAAACTCGATGACAATTTAAGTAAACACACAACATTCATAGAATGACTACTTTCCTAAATTTAAATATATCTGGAACCCATATCTCAGTGTAGTTATTGTCTTTATTTAATAATGTTCTTTGGTACGCACAATCAAGATCTGAAACCTAGCACACATCAATTCTCAAGCAATCGGTCTGAAAATGTATTATTCACATTCATTCTGATGGTGATGCTAAATGAAAAGACCATTAAGAACTGAACTTTTAAAGGACATCAGTAAATTATTTAAAAATTCACATCAAAATGTTGCTAATCTATCACAATGATAGAACTTAATTTGCAATCAAGAGCGGCAAAGTCCGATCTGTGAAATTTGGGTTATATTAGCCGCAGGTAGATTACATCCACTTTTAGGCTAGTTGATCTGAAATTTCAATGGTAGAAATGGAGGGTTCTTGGTGCAAGTAATACTTTGATCCTGAGTATTACTGAATAAAGTTTGCACATACATGCTTAACTATTGCAGCCAGTGTAGCTTGATAATTAAATTTTCTTTAAATTTCACATACAAATTGTTAGTGTATTTAAAAATTAGGACAAGGCATTTGCAGCACTCCTGGGAACAACGGTTTCCTGTGCTGTCAATAAATAGCCAATTAAACTGGATTTATTTTATTCATTGCTTTGTTTCCTCCATGACTGACTTCTGCAGTAATATCTGGTCATTAGTTACATGATTAATTGGCTGAAACCTCATTCCCACAACCATTGCTTGCTTTAGGCTTGTACATCAATTTATGGAGATCAACATTTTCTACAGGAACACAGTTTAATGCAAGTGCATCTTATCAATATAACTACGAATTTACATGGAGGGGAAAGACCTGATCAGTAAAATGATAAATTAATTATATGCAAATATGCTTAAGTGGGAATTTGATTTAAGGATTCATATTGGTAAGAATTTTTGTGACGAAAAGCTTTGTGTTTTGACCAGGTAGTACATCCACAATAGTAGACGCCCATGCAGTTCACCAACACATTATTATGTCTCGATAATAAACAAATGTACATGTTATCTGATAATCCTTGTAAATTATCAATATTTCTTGTATCCCTTCCTAGATGCTAAGATCTAATTTTCTTCCTTAAAAGATCCAAGTTGGCAAGTAATCCATTTTCCAATCACTGAAATAATTGTCACATTCACAATTTGGTTTCAAACAATGCTCAATTACGTACTCTTCAGTATTTGTAAGTGACATTTACATGCTCTGCTGAAATATGATGCTGAACATTGAAGTTTTCTCTCCATCTCTAAATACATCAAGGTACGGATAAATCCATTCAGCAATGACTAGTTTTTAAGTGATCTTACTTGAATTTAGACAAATAGTAGGCATCTTTACACCTGGTTAGATTTCTGAAGGGTCAATAAAAAGTATCCCTGAAAACCATGACTGTATATAAAAGGGACTGGAAGTTTGTATTATTCACGCAGCACTATGGCAACATTGGTGACAATCTCCATCAGTGAGGCTATGGGACAAATGTAGATACTAAAAAAGGATAGCAAGTTTTCACTGGTTTGGCTGCAAGTACTGCTTTGTAAATATGTCCAGTTCATTTTCCAGCCATGTTGCTTTGTTTCTGCAAGGAAAATGTTTTGAAAATAAGTACAAGTTAAAAACTATTTCCATTACATACCAATCAAGTTTACAATACTATCAAGTGGCACCTCCCTAAACCAAATAAAAATACTTTAAAACTTGCCTGTTAGTTTTTACAGCAACGTGTATTTATATAGCACGTTTAACATAATAAATATAACATACCAAGGTGCTTCATAGGAGTGTTGTAAAACAAACTTTGACACCACTGGGCCACTTGAGATATTAGGGCAGATGACCAAAAGCTTGGTCAAAGAGGTAGACTTAAAGCAGCGTGTTAAAGGAGGGAAGAGAAGTGGAAAGGAGAAGCGGTTTAGGGAGGGAATTCCAGAGCTTAGGGCCTTGACAGCTGAAGGCACAGCCGCCAATGTAAATTTAAACTATCTACGTTTTTCCCAAATGATGGAAAATTCCAGCAAATCCTCTGTGAACATTGGTAGATTGGCCAACGTTTAGTTTCCAACTTACAGTCTCAGTGCATGACAAATAAGGATTAGAATTTAAATCAGCAAGAGAATTTTCAGATTAACATGTTCCAATTAAGAACAGATTTGAAAATATTTTGCATAAGTAGTAATCCAAAGTCTCAGTAACACCATCTGTAAATGCCATTGTCTTATTGGTACAGATGTAAGATTTGTCATATATGATTCATAGCAATGCAAGTTGGGATATCTCTACGCATGGAAATGCGAGAAACGCAGACATCGAGTAAATAAAGTTTGACAATTACTTGCTTAGTGCATTTTTAAAAACAAAGTAATTCATGCTTGATAAATGTACTGTATCTTAATTGTTCATTATTTACTTGAATGTAACAGATCAATTTCAATTTGTATAATCTTTGGCATGGGAAGCCAATGGTGGCTTTGGAAAAGGGCAATAGAAATGGATGGGAAATACCACCAGTTGGGAGGGTAGGGGAGGAGTTTTATAGAAAAGTAGCTGTGTCCAGTCAAGAATGAACGGAGGTTTCAATGCATTGAACAGATAATTACCTAGGTGGTGCAGTCCTCATTCTTTGAATACCCATCAAGCTTCACTGGCTCTGAGGAAAATTATATACTTTGCACACACATGAAAATGTTGTTTCGACATTGTTTTATGTTGTAGGCAAGCTCAAGGACCTCTGCCACACTGCCAGATCATTTTTTTTTTTACATGAATCTAAATGAAAACTGATTAATCAACAACTTCTCGCCCCCCCCATTCCCCAAAAATATGATTGCCTTGATGGGTCTGCAGAGATGCATAAATAAAATCATGGTGTTGCGTAGGATATGTATAATTTGAAGAATGAAGAACAAAGTTGGAAATCTATTTATCTTCATTTGAACATCCTCCATATAGCATAGGAATGTACTACCTTTCAGGAGAGGAGGGGGGTGAGTTTTAAGGGCTGCCTGGTCATAGACCCAAATCAAATACAGCTGAGCTAAAATAAAGGCTTGCAGTTTAATAACTGCAAGCTGAAACTAGAACACCACTTACAATTCATTTTTCTCATACAAGAAATTTAAATTACCATGTTTGAAGAGATTCAAAAGATGAGTAAATTAGGCATGCAAAGAACTAAACTAAGGTCCAAACTGGTAAATGTAGAGGGTCTAAATGGATAAGATTTCCAAATAGCTTTCATAATATGTGATACTAATGATCCAAACATTTGGATCAAATACTGAGTTAACTACATGACAAATGTTGAAGGCACTATAGCATATGCTGGATATAATAAAGGAAGAACAAAGTTATGAGAATATCAAACTTTTTTAAAATGTCTCTAGGAATTTTAAGCCTTGCATGGGTTATAGCTGGGTCTTCTAAAATTAAACTACAAAGTCCAGCTCTTGATTTCAGACACACAGCTCTAAGGAGATGTACTGCAACCACAGTCATACATTATGGTGTTGAAGAGACCAAAGGGCAGCACCTTCTATTTGTAGCTTTGCCCCTGAAATTGAACCCAAGAAAATTCTAATGTACCTCCATATGGCAGTAACCATCTTTTAAGTCTATGATTACTAATCAAGACACCTGGCCATAGCAGCTACATATGGCAATAGTCTGAGCATTTAACATTTTCTTCTGTTCGAAATCAGTTCAAAGCTTAATTCTTTTATTGGGAAGAGCATCTCATCTTTTTGGAGACTATAAAATGTCTCTCCTGTTTGAGGGTGACCTCTTGTTGCCCTCAATGAGTAGTTTGAATATCTTCATTGGTTCTACCCATGGAATTTGAAGAATGCATTCAGCAAATGAAAAGGGTAACCTTCCCTGATCATTTCGAACACCCATGAGCTTGTTTTAACTCTTCTCTTTATGACTACAAAGTTCTATAGGGAGCCCTCTACTTGAGCCCTAGGCAACTTAAAGATACATTGAGTCCTTTATGTAGGGCTGGTGGCTTGGTCCTGGGACAGTCTCTGGCAAGAATCATTAGGTGTCCATTTTGTTTAGGGTGGTGAAACACTTTTGGATACACTGCCTGGAAATCCTATACGAGCTATGAAAGGACTGATTTGGGTTTTATTGTGAAGGAGATTCTGGAGAGTTTCTGCATTTCATAGCCATTCTAGTCATTGTATATGTTCTTAAAACGATTCAAAGACTTTCTCCACTTGCATGCCTCCCCACCCACACCAAAATAACCCTTTCCGATTGAAGATTAGTTCTTGTTGGAATTCACATGAAATTGATTCTAAGGATAGTCACAACAAGCAGTGAAACAATGCCAAAATACATGCATCACCTCTCTCTTGAGCGATCTTCTGCCCAGTGCAGCAGACTGTATTTGGTTGGCATAAATGGGTGTAAATGAAGGTGAAAAACGTGACTGCTTTTCAGTGAGAACCTGGGGGGTTATATTCCTATGTGGTGCATTTCCCATGCAAGGAAAGCACTTGAAGGAGAGCTGTTGAACTTACTAAGAAGCTAGGTAAGTACATGAGGGAGAAGATGAAGTGAGACGAGGCTCATGTGGAGCATAGACCTGTTTTGCCACATGGGCTGTTTCTGTGCTGTAAATTCTATGAATGTGATTCAGGTACTGTATAAAAGCTCTGGAAAATCTCTCTGGATTCTGTACACTCAGTCTATTCTTGAATTTGTACCACATGTTTATGATGTTGGGCCCAGACCCTAATGCATGGGCTTTACAAGGATGTAGTCATGACAAACCAGATGAAAATTTCTTGCGATTTGGGAAAGACTGAGAGAAAAGAGATTCCTGCCTTGGGTAATCCTGGAGCAAGTATGCTAAGATTTTGAGCAACTCTAGCATTAAATGCCTCTGAATTTGGTGTGCTGATCTAACAAACCTGCCTAGAAATGCCTGCAGATTAATGAAGAAAACATTTCAGCATCTTGGGTCTCCATTGGGCAAGATTTGGTCTACTTTGCGATATACAGATTCATGGTTAAGAGTCCATAAAAACCTTACGATCAGCCAATTGGACAAAGTGCTTTGCAACTTCAAGTCATTCTGGTTAGGGTTTCAGGTTTGCAACTTTAAGAGACATTACATGGATGCCTGAGAGGGAGGCTCTCGCATTGTAAATGGGGACCATGTCTACGCAGTCAATGTTAGGTTATTTACTTCCCAGAAGGGACTGGGATTACTGTCCCAAGCTCCTTAAGAAGTTTTTTTTTTGGTTATCACTAGTTTTATCAGGACAGCTTCAGTGAGAGCAAAAGATTTTTATTTGAACATATGAATTAGGAGCAGAAGTAGGCCATTCAGCCCCTCGAGCCTGCTCCACCATTCAATAAGATCATGGCTGATCTGTTTGTGTCTCGAATTTCACACTCCCATCTACCCCGATAACCTTTGATTCCCTTGTCCAACAAGAATCTATCTACGTCCGCCTTAAAAATATTCAATGACCCCGCCTCCACCACCTTCTGAGGCAGAGTTCCAAAGTCGCACAACCCTCAGAGAAAAAATTTCTCTTCATCTCTGTCCTAAAAGGGCGACCCCTAATTTTAAAACTGTGCCCCTTAGTTCTGCTCTCACCCACTAGAGGAAACATCCTTTCCACATCCATCTTGTCAAGACCGTTCAGGATCTTATATACTTCAATCAAGTCCCCCCTCACTCTTCTAAAATCCAGTGAAAACAAGCCCAGTCTGTCCAACCTTTCCTCATAAGACAACCCGCTCATTCCAGGCATCAATCTAGTAAACCTCCTCTGAACCGTCTCCAACGCATTTACATCCCTCCTTAAATAAGGAGATCAAAACTGCACACAGTATTTGAGATGCGGTCTCACCAATTCCCTGTATAACAAACACAACATCCTTACTTTTATTTTCAATTCCTCTTGTAATAAACGATAGCATTCCATTAGCCTTCTTTATTATTTGCATACTAACTTTTTGTGACTTGTGAACAAGAACACCTAGATTCCTCTGCACCTTGGAGTTCCCGGAGTTGTTCTCTGTTTAAGTAACACTCTGCTTTTTCTTTTTAAATTCTTCCTACCAAAGTTCACAACTTCATATTTTCCTACATTATACTCCATCTGTCAGATTTTTGTCCACTCACCCAACCTATCTACATCAGTCTGCAACCTCCTTATGTCCCCTTCACAACATACTTTCCTACCTATCTTTGTGTCATCGGCAAATTTAACTACCATGCCATCGCTCCCCTCACCTAAGTCATTGATATAAATTGCAAAAAGCTGAGACCCCTGCAGGACTCCATTCGTCACTTTCTGCCAGCCAGCCAATCTTCTATCCATGCTAATGTTACCCCCTACACCATGAGCTCTTACTTAGCTCAATAATCTTTTTGGTGGCACCTTGTCAAATGCCTTCTGGAAATCCAAGTACAGTACATCAACAGGCTCCCCTTTATCCACAATGCATGTTTCCCCTTCAAAGAACTCCAATTAATTGGTTAAACATGATTTCCCTTTCACAAAACCATGCTGAGTATTCCCGATTACCTTGAGTTTTTCTAAGTGCCCAGCTATGGCCTCCTTAATGATCGATTCTATTCGAGAATTCCTATACAAGGGAAATCTCGTCTTGTTAGATCATTGATACTGCCTTAGCTGCACTGGTTAATTTACCCTTGGTATCGACAAAACTGCAGGTAGTATTTGTGGTTCCTGAGATCACAAATATGCATTCTTAGTATTGTCTGACACAGGCAAATTCTCAGCTATTGAGTACCCAGTAATGTTGATAGGTTGTTAGCAGGATTTCTTAGGCTTTTGACTTTGTGAACTCTCATCCTACATATAGTGCAGCTTTCAGCGAATGTGAGGCAAATGTGTCAAGTTCCAGGGTCATATTTTGTTAATGTTATGCAACAGTGAGTGTCAGCAATTGCGAATATGCTACTGTTTTTGCAAAAGTCTTTGGCAGATGCTGACAACTTATGGAGCCTTCAATTTTTTTTGAGGCAGTGTGAAATATGGGTCAGCGCTGGCTGGAGTACTGTATGACCACGGCCCAGCTAGGGCACACACTCTGTGCCGAATCTAAAATTATAATTTGACTTCCTGCCCCTTTTGTTTTTGACTTCTTTATTTTCTACCACTATGATTTAGGGAACATGTAATTGGTCCATGGTACTTCCTAACCTACAACTTGTTTTCTACTGTTGCTCAGCTAATAGCATTGATTTTCATTTTGTTTCTCAGATGTTTGCCCCAGCAACAATAATTTGTATGCTGATATTTCCCTGGAGATATATCGATTGTCCTTTCTAAATTCCTAGGAACTAGAAAAAGGCAAAAACTCAGATGGTTCATTTTAATCATCACAGGTTTTTTGGGATTAGTTGGATTTTTAGCAAACCTGGAACATTGTAATCATTTTGAACTAAAGACATGGTTAAACAATTGAGGTAAAGTGATCACCTTGCTTGCATTGAAATTTGTTTAGCTATATAAACATTTCAGGAATTAAAAGGTAGGTACAATGAAAATATCAAAACAATATCACCTCAGCAGCTTTGATCGGTTTTGTGTGGACTCTAAGAGTTCGATCTTTTTGTTCAGGCTGGCGACTGCTTCTTCTAAATTTTTCTCAGTTACATCTACCTGCTGGCATAGTCGAGCAAAGGTACTGGTCATTTCCCTGAAAGAAAGAACAAAGGCAAAAAGAACAGAATTTTGTTTATCTAGTAAAATAAAACTACTGTTGATTGTATTTATCTTTGGATGTTGCAGTGACTTGCAGAGACCTTTTATGTCAGGTTTTTGCACTCTTTACGTTGCTCTGGGATTGCTAAGGGCTCTACAAGAGAAAAACGGGACTGTGCCTGCAATAGTCGCAGGCCCATACTGTCATGGTAATGAGGTAGGAGGTGCACCTTGCTGTTCCTCCTCAACTTCCTGTGTTTGCTTCCCAGGGCATCTTTTTCCAATGGTGCCCCAAGAAGCTAGCAGTGAGACTTGCAACAGGATCCTCCTCAGTTTAGAGGGCATGAGTGAATCATGCAGCAAAGCGATAAATGGCCAACAGTTAGATGGCGCTCCTTTTCTTACAAAACCCATCCAATTTTGGGATCTGGCGGTGTTTTGACTGTTTCACTCCAACAGCAGCCAGACAGCTGAGGCTAATAGCCAGTGCTGCATTTTCAAGCCTCTTTCCATTCCCCTCCCTCCACCTGTACCCGCATAGCGACCTCTGGTGAACTGATCTTTAGTCCCCTTTTAGTGTGCCCTGGCATCCTGAGCTCATCTGCCTTCTGGGATGCCGGCTCAAGCAGATAGTGTGCATCTTTGGTAGCCTGTTTCAATGAGTTGAAACCCTCATCCACAATTCTGGCATCTCAAGACTCAATTATGTCCTAATGCTATGTTTTCTCACATCTGAGCTGCAACCTAATTAAGCTCTGACTTATTCAAAATGCACCCAATCCCACACAAAGTCTGGCTCACCTATGACTTTAATTCTTGGCAACTTCCACTGGCTCCCATCACCCAGGGCACTAATTTCAAAATCTTCATCCTTCTCTTTAAATCTTTTGACAGCCTCAACCCTCCCAACTTTTGCAACCTCTCGATCCCTAACTCGAGTTGGACATATTCCTGGAGGTATCACATAACCTCTTGCTTTAAACAGGCTGTCATGCTTCTGCCATTAATTGCCTGATAAATGTTAAATCTAAGTTTCTCTCTTCACAGATGTTGCTGAGCTAGAGTGCAACACAATCCCCGAGCACAGGGTTGCTTTCCCAATGTATGCTAGTGCCGCCCAACTCGACCTCTCTGGCATCACCATCGACTCCAGAGCTACCTGTCGGACATAATGTCACAACTTTCCATAGCACACCACCAGAAAATCTGAGGCTATCCTGTTAAGCTCTTAAGGCCTTCACTAGCTGTTTGACCAGACTGCAACAGATGGTCTGCAATCTGAGCTTGATCAGCAATCCTGAGCTGAGCTGCCCTTTGCGAACACCTAGAGAACACTATCCACTTATACCCCCACCTCATCAAACACATTTCATCAACAGTTCCTAATCAGCCTCATACCCTCAAAAATGCCCGTTGATGCACAACTACTACACAAAGTCCCACACTCCTATTTACCTCAGTCTTTGCCATGCTCCACTGGCTCAATGCCCCAGCAAACAGACCACTTGGTCCTTATTCTCACTTTTGAATCCCTCCATTGCCTGGCCCACATTACTCCAGAAATTCTCTCCAATCATCTCCAAGGAAGAAAAATTGCTGGGCTATGGGGAAAAAGCAGGGGAGTAGGACTAATTAGAGAACTGGATGGATCTATCAAAGAGCCAGGACACAATGGCCTACTTCTGTGCTGTATGATTCAATTCTATGATTAACTTAATTTCATTCCTGGACAAGGCCCTACCAAAAGGCAGGTCTGCCCCAAGAGTGTGACTGGGCCATTTCAACAAATTTGAAATTTGGGTGTACCTCCACCAGACAGCAGAGTACACTTCATGTACACTCCATTGAGCAGGACAGGGGAACAGAAGCAATATCAGGGCCATGATGTCATCAAAACAAAGAACAAAGGTCTCCATTTTTGTAGTTAAGCACAACCTGCCAATCTGCCAAGCTGTCATTGCAGCAGCTTATTCGGGAGCAGAGAGTGCGAGCGAGTGAGCAGCTGGGAAGGTCAGTTTCAGCTTAAACTTAATTTCCTTTTGTTTTCGGCGGACCAAGGGGCTGCTGGGTAAGTAAAACCCTATATATTTGGGCCGTTTCTGAACTCGAGACACCACACGGGTACTGTCTCCCAGCCGCCCTCCTCCTCTAACCAAAAAAAAGGACTCGGTGGTGTGTAGATAAGGTAAGGCTTTTTCTACTTTGTTTTTTATCATGTGATTGGTAAAAACTTTTCGTTCCTTTTTTATTTATCTAAGTTTCAGACAAAGTTAAGCTTAAGATTAAAAATGGCAGGAGATCTCAGACCCGTGTTATGCTCCTCTTGCTCAATGTGGGAGCTCAGGGACACGGCTGATGTCCCTGACTCCTTCACGTGCAGGAAGTGTGTCCAGCTGCAGCTCTTGTTAGACCGCATGACTGCTCTGGAGCTGCAGATGGACTCACTTTGGAGCATCCGCGATGCTGAGGAGGTAGTGGATAGCACGTTTAGCGAATTGGTCACACCGCAGATTAGGATTGCTGAGGGAGAAAGGGAATGGGTGACCAAAAGGCAGAAAAAGAGCAGGAAGGCAGTGCAGGTGTCCCCTGCGGTCATCTCCCTCCAAAACAGGTATACTGTTTTGGATACTGTTGAGGGAGATGGCTCACCAGGGGAAGGCAGCAGTAGCCAGGTTCATGGCACTGTGGCTGGCTGTGCTGTTCAGAAGGGCGGGAAAAAGAGTGGAAGGGCGATAGTCATAGGGGATGCGATTGTAAGGGGAGTAGATAGGCGGTTCTGTGGTCGAAAACGAGACTCCCGAATGGTATGTTGCCTCCCAGATGCACGGGTCAGGGATGTCTCAGATCGGCTGCAGAACATTCTGAAGGGGGAGGGTGAACAGCCAGTTGTCGTTGTGCACATAGGCACCAATGATATAGGTAAAAAACGGGATGAGGTCCTACAAGCAGAATTTAGGGAGTTAGGAGCCAAGTTAAAAAGTAGGACCTCAGAGGTAGTAATCTCAGGATTGCTACCAGTGCCACGTGATAGTCAGAGTAGAAATGAAAGAATAGTCAGGATGAATACGTGGCTTGAGAGATGGTGCAGGAGGGAGGGGTTCAGATTTTTGGGACATTGGGACCGGTTCTGGGGGAGGTGGGACTATTACAAATTGGATAGTCTACACCTGGGCCGGACTGGAACCAATGTCCTTGGGGGTGCTTTTGCTAACGCTGTTGGGGAGGGTTTAAACTAATGTGGCAGGGGGATGGGAACCAAATGAGATCAGTGGACAGTAAGGAGGTAGTAACTAAAGCCTGTAAGGAACTAGATAATGACGTCAGCGTGACTAAGGGAAAGAGTAGGCAGAGAGCAGATGATGAAAGCAAAGGGACTGGTGGTCTGAAGTGCATTTGTTTTAATGCAAGAAGTGTAGTAGGTAAGGCAGATGAACTCAGGGCTTGGATTAGTACCTGGGAGTATGATATCATTGCTATTACTGAGACTTGGTTGAGGGATGGGCATGATTGGCAACTAAATATCCCAGGATACCGATGCTTCAGGTGGGATAGAGAGGGAGGTAAAAGGGGTGGAGGAGTTGCATTACTGGTCAAAGAGGATATCACAGCTGTACTGAAGGAAGGCACTATGGAGGATTCGAGCTGTGAGGCAATATGGGCAGAACTCAGAAATAGGAAGGGTGCGGTATCAATGTTGGGGCTGTACTACAGGCCTCCCAACAGCGAGCGTGAGATAGAGGTACAAATATGTAAACAGATTATGGAAAGATGTAGGAGCAACAGGGTGGTGGTGATAGGAGATTTTATTTTTCCCAACATTGACTGGGATTCACTTAGTGTTAGAGGTCTAGAAGGAGCAGAATTTGTAAGGAGCATCTAGGAGGGTTTTCTAGAGCAGTATGTAAATAGTCCAACTCGGGAAGGGGCCATACTAGACCTGGTGTTGGGGAATGAGCCCGGCCAGGTGGTTGAAGTTTCAGTAGGGGACTACTTTGGGAATAGTGATCACAATTCCGTAAGTTTTAGAATACTCATGGACAAAGACGAGAGTGGTCCCAAAGGAAGAGTGCTAAATTGGGGGAAGGCCAACGATTCCAAAATTCGGCAGGAGCTGGGGAATGTAGATTGGGAGCAGCTGTTTGAAGGTAAATCCACATGTGATATGTGGGAGGCTTTTAAAGAAAGGTTGATTAGCGTGCAGGAGAGACATGTTCCTGTGAAAATGAGGGGTAGAAATGGCAAGATTAGGGAACCATGGATGACAGTGAAATTGTGACACTAGCTAAGAGGAAAAAGGAAGCATACATAAGGTCTAGGCGGCTGAAGAAAGACGAAGCTTTGGAAGAATATCGGGAATGTAGGACCAATCTGAAACGAGGAATTAAGAGGGCTAAATGGGGTCATGAAATATCTTTAGCAAACAGGGTTAAGGAAAATTCCAAAGCCTTTTATTCATATATAAGGAGCAAGAGGCTTGGATGGCCGAAGGGCCTGTTCCTGTGCTGTAATTTTCAGTTCTTTGTATAGTACACATCCATAAAAAGATTTATTTCCCCACACATACAACAACAAATTAAGGCTGTCCAAGATACATCATGGAGCCACAACAAATAACTAAACATAAAAATCGAAGAAAAATGCAGCATCAGGAGATGTACTTAAGCTGCTATTTATCAAATGGTTCTTTCGCCCAAATCTAGATAAAATGGACGTATTTGTTTGGGGAAAGTTAAAAACAATAACATCTGGGCTATTAGCTGAACCAAGAGAAAATTGGTGTAGGAAAAATAAGATTAGACAGTTAATTGTGTGGCTCAAAGATTGGGGTGGGAGAAATGGGTTTCAATTCATGGGGCACTGGCACCAGTATGCGGAAAGTGGAAGCTGTACTGATGGGACAGTATACACCTGCACCGTGCTGGGACCAGTGTCCTGGTGAGTCGCACAACTAGGGCAGTAGAGAGGGCTTTAAACTAAATAGTGGGGGCAAGGGATCAAGTGAGGGATGATGTGATAATTGAAAGACAGAGGAGAAGGCAAGGGAGCAAGATATCAATAAGGATAATGATAATCAGGCAGAAAGGGTCAGTGCGTACAAACTCAAGAGTGAGCCAGCAGATAAGACTAGAGATTGCGAACTAGCAGAATATGGGGAGGTTCAGGAGAGGGGAGATTTAGAAATCCAAAGGGAAAGGCCAAGGCATCAGAACAGTATAGTGTTGTGGGTAAAGACAAGCAAAATGGGACAGGAAGGGTCAGAGAATTTAACAAAAATTATACATCAGCAAATAAAGTCATTGAACGGAACAGAAGCAAAAAAATGAAATTAAAGGTTCTTTATCTGAATGCGCGAAGCATTTGCAATAAGATGATCTAGTGGCACTAATAGAGGTACATGATTTAGATCTAATCATCATCACAGAGACATAGTTACATGGTGATCAAAGTTGGGAAATAAATATTCCAGGGTACACAATATTTCAGAAAGACAGACAGAATAGCAAAGGAGGAGGGGTGGCACTGATAGTAAAGGATGGCATAAGGGCATTAGTGAGAAAGGATCTGGCCTCAGAAGATCATGAAGTAGAATCACTATGGATGGAAATAAGGAATAGCAAGAATCAGAAAACACTGGTGGGAGTAGTTTATAGGCCTCCTAACAGTAGTTGGACAGAACATTAAACAAGAAATCATTGGGGCTTGTAAAAAAGGAAATGTAATAATTGTGGGGGAATTTAATCTGCATATAGACTGGGACAATGAAATTGGAAAAGTTCCACACCAGAAATAGGCAGAATCTAAGGAATTCTGGAAAATCATAGCCAGCGCATCCATTATCTCTGCAGCTATCTCTTTTAGAACCCTAGGGTGTGGGCCATCTGGTCTAGATGAGTTTGTAGGTGGTTTTCAGGTCAGTTTCTTGGAGCAATATGTTGTAAAGCCAACTAGGGATAAAGCTATCTTAGATCTAGTATTATGTAAAGAAGCAGGGTTAATTAGCAATGTCATCGTAAAAGATCCACTGGGAAACAGTGATCATAATGTCATTGAATTCCATGTTAAGTTTGAAAATGACATGCTCTAATCACAAACAAGGATCTTAAACTTAAAAAAAGACAATTAATAGGCATGAGAGGAAAACTGGCTAAGGTAAATTGGGTAAATAGACTGAAGAGGTATGGCAGTAAATGAACAGTGGGAAACATTTAAAGAAACAATTCAAAATGTTCAACAAAAATATATTCTATTGAAAAACAAAAACTCAGCAAGAAAGACCCATTCATGGCTTACTCAGGAAGTTAAGGATAGTGTTAGATTAAAAGAAGAGGCTTACAATGTCGCAAAAAAAGAGCAAGTCTAAGGATTGGGAGTGTTCTAGAAACCAGCATAGGGCCACCAAAAGATTGATAAAAAGGTAAAATAAAAAAAGTAAACTAGCCAGCAATATAAAAACAGATTGCAAGACCTTTTATGAGTATATAAAAAGGAAGAGAGTAGCTAAATTAGACATTGGTCCCTTAGAGGCAGAGACAGGAGAAATCATCATGGGGAATAAGGAAATGGCAGAGGCATTGAACAAATATTTTGTGTCTGTCTTCACAGTAGAAGCACAAGTTCCATACCAGAAATAGGCAGTACCCTAGGGGCCAAAAAGAGTGAGCAAATTAAAGAAACTCATATCAGCAGGGAAAAAGCATTGGAGAAACCTGAGGGACTAAAATCTGACAAGTCCCGGGGACCAGATGGCCCACACCCTAGGATTCTAGAAGAGAAATAGCTGCAGAAATAATGGATGCGCTGGCTATGATTTTCCAGAATTCCTTAGATTCAGGAATGATCCCATCAGACTGGAAGTTGGCAAATGTTATGCTGCTTTTCAAGAAAGGAGGTAGAGAGAAAACAGGGAACTACAGGCCAGTTAGCCTAACATCAGTGGTTGGGAAGATGCTGGAAACTATTATTAAAGAAGTCTTAACATTGAACTTGGAAAAGCATAGTACGATTAGAACAAATCAGCATGGTTTTACTAAAGGGGGATCCTGTTTGACAAATTTATTAAGAGTGTTTTTGAGGATGTAACCAGTAGGGTAGATAAAGGAGAACCAGTAGGTACCTGGATTTTCAAAAGGCATTCAATAAGGTGCCACATAAAAGATGAATAAGCAAGGGTTCATGGTGTTGGGGGTAACATACTAGAGTGGATTGAGGTTTGGTTAACAGACAGGAAGTAGAGAGTGGGCATAAATGGGGCATTTTCAAGTTGGAGGTAGTGAATAGTGGGGTGCTGCAAGGATCAGTGCTGGGGCCTCAGCTATTTACACTCTATATTAATGACTTAGATGAAAAGACGGAGAGTAATGTATGTAAATTTGCTGATAATACAAAGGTAGGTGAAAAGGTAAGCTGTGGGGAGGACATAGAGAGGCTGCAAAGAGATATAGACAGGTTAAGTGAGGGGGCAACAAGATGGCAACTGGGATATAATATAGGGCAGTGTGAAGTTCACTTTGGTCGTAAAAATAGAAAAGCAGAATATTTTTTTAAAAGGTGTGAAGGTAAGTGTTGATGTTCAGAGAGACTTGGGGACACTCATACAAGGAACGCAGAAAGTTAACATGCAGGTACAGCAGGCTACTAGGAAGGCAAATGGCATGTTGGCCTTTATTGCAAGGGATTGGAATACAGGAATAAAGAAGTCTTACTAAGATTATACAGGGCTTTGGTGAGACCGGACCTGGTGTGAAGTTTTGGTCTCCACATTTAAGAAAGGATATACTTGTATTGGAGACAGTACAGCGAAGGTTCACTAGATTGGTCCCTGGGATGAGGGGGCTGTCCTATGATGAGAGGCTAAGGAAATTGCGCCTGTATTCTCTGGAGTTTAGAAGAATGAGAGATGATCTCATTGAAATATATAAGATTCTAAAGGGGCTGAATAGGGTAGACACAGATTATTTCTGGTCAGGGAATCTAAAACTCGGGCACACAGTCTCAGGAAAAGGGGCCGACCATTCAGGACTGAGATGAGGAGAGATTACTTCACTCTAAGGGTTATGAATCTTTGGAATTCTCTACCCCAGAAGGCTGTGGATGCTCCATCATTGAATACATTAAAGGCTGGGATAAACAGATTTTTGGTCTCAGGGAATCAAGGGAAATGACGAGCAGGCAGGAAAGTGGAGTTGAATCCTATTATCAGCCATGATCGTTTTGAATGGCGGAGCAGGCTCGATGGGCCATATGGTCTAGTCCTGCTCCCAATTCTTGTGTTCCTGTGTAATCACTATTAATTTAAGTGGCGATTGATCAAATAAGACTTGCCTCAAGGTCAGTTGTTCAGAAAAAAACATTGCTAAGGTTCTTTTTTTGAAGTTACAACACAAATCTGAGCGTTTTATTTAAAGAACCGTTGAACATACAAAAATAATGGACAGGAAAAGACGAGCTGGTCCAGTGAGCCTATAAGCATTCAGTCATGTTGATATTAGATATCAGCATCCTCAATGCTCCCACCCACCAGCAACTAAGTAATCATCTTAAAGAGGGAAAAACCCTAGGCTAATTGAGAAAAACAAATCTCTGGGAAGTTCCTCTTCAACCCCGGAAGCGATGTAACGCAATGGTGAAAGGTACTTACTGATGGACTTGATGGCTACAATTTGCACTTGTAAAACTAACAACCATCTGCAATTTCTCTGTAGCATAGTCCACAAACTGGCGCTTGAAAGCTCGCTCCTTTGCCTTTGTTGTCCATGTTAGACGTTCATACATGTACAATATACTGTAGAGACTTAGAGCAATAGCTATAAGTCTCCAGCCCACAGCTCTGAAAATCTAGGGTAAAAATCATGAGAAAGCTTTAATTTACAATCACACTATTTATATAAAAATTACTGTAAATCTGGTAATGTGGACCTTCATCCAGAAACTACAGGGACACACCTTCACCCAGAAATGACAAGGAGAGATATGGATTTTGTCTGCCTATATAGGGTAAAGTTTTGGATAACATGCATGGCATTTTAAAAATATAATAGCTTAATTTTGCATTAAATATTTCTGCTGCTCTTTCAATTATTGGTAGCATGAAAATTCAATAACCAGCAACACCTTTATCTTGGAGTGGTACAGTATAAATGGAGACATATATATTATACTAACCAGGTAACTGCAACCATATTTCTCCTAAACTTAAAAATTACAGCAGTGAAAGTTCATCACGATTAGCCACTAATTGGGGAAAAAAGGCATCAAGCCAATCTTGGAGCTTGAATTATTTTTTTCAATCCTAGTCTTGCAAGATACTTTCTCAGACCTCCATGAGGGGAAGTCTTACAAATGGTAAAATTTAGCTAGTGTGATTATTCCCACATCACTGTAGTGCATCTCCAAGCATCGCGTGGTTGTCATGTGCAGGTGCTCAAGGGTCCAATGCCCAACTTTCTCAAAGGTAACATGGTTGTAAAGGAGTAAAGCAGTTATAAAGTTAAGATATAACCAGTCTGAGTTGTGAAAACTGATTGAAATAATCATTACTGGTACCACAAGTGATATGGTAGAATGACAGCACAGGAGCCCATTCAGCCCAACGTGCCTGTGCCCATCATGATAGTTCTAATCTTAGCTTAATTCAGGATCTATTCAAAGAAATACTTGCCACTCCTCCAATAATGACAACACCCACTGAAGTCCGCGATGTCAGAGAAGCTAATCCAGTAACTAGGGTAATCATCAGTTCTTCCTGTGCCATGCTTTCTTGAGCAAGCACAGGTACATTTGTCACAGTTGGTGTCATGGGTATAGGTCGAGGAATCTAAAGTACGAAAATGTAAAAGTGTGTAAATTTGCATTGTATTGTAAATGAAAAAATTAGTAATTATAGGAACAGGAATAGGCCATTTGGCCCCTTGAGCCTGTTCCGCAATTCAATGAGATCATGGCTAATCTGCAAGCTTACTCCATATACCCACCGTTGTCCCATTTCCCTTAATACCTTTAAGAAATATCTATCAATCTCAGATTTAAAAGTAACAATTGATCTAGCATAAATGACATTTGTGGAAGAGTTCCAAATTTTTACCACCCTTTGTGTGCAGAAGTGTTGCCTAATTTCACTCTTGAAAGGTCTGAATCTAATTTTTAAGATTATGCCCCTCGGTCCCAGACGCCCCAACTAGAGGTCATAGTTTCTCTCTCATCAGTTCCCCTTAATATCTTGAAAACTTTGATCAAATCGCCCCTTAACCTTATAAATTCCAGGGAATACAACCCTAGTGTGTGATATCTCTCCTCGTAATTTAACCCTTGGAGTCCAGGTATCATTCTGGGAAAACTACATTGCACTCTCCCCAAGGCCAATATATCCTTCCTAAGGTGTGGTGCCCAGAACTGCTCACAGTACTCCAGGTGTGGTCTAACCAAAGCTTTGTATAGCTGAAGCATGACTTCTACCCCCTTGTATTCCAGTCCTCAAGATATAAAGGCCAGCATTCCATTAGCCTTTTTGGTTATTTTCTCTACCTGTTCATGACATTTAAAATGGACCCCGAGTTTCTTTGGCCCTCTACTGTTTCTAGCTTATCACCGTTTAAAAAGTACCCTGTTCTATCCATTTTAGGTACTACTTACAGCATCCTACCCTCAGCAGGAGAAGGTTGAGATTTTGTTGACGTGCTCACAAAACCAAATGCCTGTGCAGTTGAGCTGTTTGTGGCTTGATTGGCAGTGCAAGATGATGTTGGTTGAGCTGTTAGTCTTCTCATGAGGTAAGGAGTCAAATGCCATTTTTGGCAGGGTGACTGCGTTTGACACCAATGTCAACGGTGGAATGGGTGCCTCAGTCATCATTAGTGCAGAGGGACACATATTCTCAACATGGAAAAAATCTGGGAACACACATGTTCGAGTTAGGAACATGGAAAATAAAAGTTAGGGCCAGTTTCCATGTTTAGAAAAAGGGTGAAGCAAAAAAACTGCAACCAGAATCTGATCACAATTACAAGAAGAGGAAAAGTGAAAATATTACAAGGTGGGTTTAATTATGGAAAGTTTTGTCATGTTATTCTAAAAGTTAAGTAAAACTTATCTTCAGCATAATTTCTGTGTTGTTTGCACATGCATTCAGAAATCAGCTGATTTGGGAGCTAGCTGAAATGGCCCATAAGCTACTGCACTACTCTGGTCTGTACACGACACGTTATTGCAATGCACATTAGGAAAATGCAAAAATCTGAACAGCAGTTTCTGTTCTCCTGGCAATTTCAAGGATGAAGTTTATTGACTGTCACATGCCTGCATCGGTAGTCTTTTGCTACGGCAACTAATGTACTTAAGTTTTGTAGCTGGGTTTAGTGGAATAGTGTAGATTACAATCCCTGAATCATTCTTTGCAGAAAATACAGTAAATCCCTAAAACATGACAGAAAAGTACCATGCACGAGACAGTCGGGAGAGTAAGGAACAGGACAGGAGCGGTCCCAAGGATTTAAACCGAATCGCAGTAGTTCAGTCCTAGGCTAAGGAACCAAATGGAGTGGCAGTGATAGATCAAAGATAAGAGTACTATTGTGCACTTATTTTCCATTCCGGTAGATTATTTTTTCTATTCCGGAAAGTGAGATCTGCTATTGACACAATGATTTGTAAGTGAAAGTGATTTTTTTTTTCAGATTTGATTTTTTAAATTGTAAAGTTAAAGCCAGCATAAAATCTACAGTTAACTGTACCATAACTTGATTATAATTTTTAATTTTTCTTTTACTATAATGTTCAGATTGTAATGATTGACTCGGAGGTAAATATCTACCTGAAAAATAAGATATCCAAGAATCATATCTCTTGGCAAAAAATTATTGGGACTTGTACAGTGAATGCATACTTCTGATTTTAACCATTTGGCTATCAAAACTAGCACTTCTGTTGGTTCTCAGACAAAAACAATACTTGACAGCCTGGCTTTTGCTGTACCAATAATAGCGAGGCTGTTTAATTTGCTGTTATTACTGGGCAAATCTGGCAGCAACATCTAGCATCTGCACATGTACATTTAAATGTAAAAATCAGGAAGTTGCTGTCAGTGATACCCTGCTCCTCAACAGTATGTGCCGTTGCAGTCTTCATCGGCTGAATCTGCACAGAAAGCACTGCTAAGACACGAACTTAAGCTAATTACCCTCTATTATTGCACTAAAGACTGATGAAAAATATAAGCCTTGTTCAATCAGGAGTAACTGAGTTTTTAAATGGCTTAGTAAGGCATAATTACTACCGAACAACTTCTCTGTGCCTGAAATTTTACACGTAGGAGCCTCGTTCCCTAAGAAAACTAATGCAGATTTTTTATAAACTTAAATATATTTTTTTGAAGTTTGCGTTTTTCTATTCAAGTCTCTTCCTTAATCACATGTGTATGTCCCATTATTTTGCTTTCTGCACAACAATTTAAAATGCAATTTTTATTTCCCGTTGTTTTACTTCCTGCTTTGATGTCTGTGAGGATTCCTCAACCTGATTGGTTGATCTGCTTTCTGCTGCTTGTCCTGTTCACAAATGCTACAGAACCCTGTAGAGGGCGCCAAATTCAAACTGACACCAGAAAAGAGGAACTCTGCAAGCCCACAGAAACTTTGTGGGCAGATACTTGCGGTGAATGGCAAGCGTTGTTCCTTCGCCGCTGACTGCAAACTCCGGGTAATTATCTTTCCATCTCTAAAAAAAAATCTAAACTCTTATGTAGTGCACATTACACTTCAATGATTTTAATCAGCACCGCTAATCTGAAAGCCACACTTCAATTGTGTTACACTTTGAAGTAAACAGGATCTGTTCAGTTAATCATCCTAATCTATTCAAGATTCTGAATGCTACACTATGAATCAAGAAACAAGAACCAAATACCACATAATCAGTCAACTAAATCACTCAGTTCCTTCAAATTCTTATGGGCCACCATTTTCCTTCCTCATGCAGGTCAGTATGAACAGATAAAAGTGACATTTATAACAAACCATTAGAAATTATACCATTCACAAACTTAAACATAAAAATTAGGTATTTAATTTTAGAAATGCATACAACAGTTTTACTATACACAGGCCTGCCCCTCTCGGTCTGAGATTGCAGCACCCTTACAGGCTGGACAGTGGTGAGTTCCAGCTTCTGATGAGAAATTCTGTATGCATGGGATATGTATCTTCAGCCATGCTGGTGTGTAAGTTCACAATCCCAGATCTTACTAATGCAAATATATCTGACATGCATATCTTTCAGTATCACCAAAGTGTGTGTTTCTTTTTAACCTTGTGTCAGTCATGTGATATATTATTTCAGTAAATTTGCTGTATTACAGCAATGATCATATTACTGTTGCACTTCACCTGCAGCAGACCGAGGTAAACATCATAAATTGCAATCCAGGTACTTGACTAATGGTGAGAAATACTACAGAAGATGTACTACATATGCATAATTAACAAAAGAAAATTTGATGTCACAAGCAGATGGTATATATCCTGGAAGATATAACCACTTTATATGTATGCCAATCATACAAAAATCTATACAATGCAACAGAGTTCTCTCACAGCAAAGAAACAGTCTGCTAGTTAAATTAACAAATCAGATGAATTGAAATTTTACAATCAGAGCCTCCAAAGAAGCTGAAGAATTAATCTAGCACACATTTCAACCTTTCATCCTCTTCTGAATGAAAATTAATTTAAGTACACATCCTGGTGCCCAGATCTATAACAATATGGCTGGAAGCATGGAAAAGAAGTAATTTTGCTGTACCCTTGAGATCATCATGGAATCTTAATATTGTTCTCCACAAACTGACATGTTGCCCTTGTAAGCCCATATCATCCTGTGTCCTCAAGTCTTTGACTCTTAAATTTCTGACTCTATTTTCAGCATGTAGTCACTGAGCTCTCAGCAACCTATCATATTTTGATGCTTGAACTGGACCATTTAACAAATATAATCAATTTATTTTGTGCTAAAAATAGATGGGATTTCATTGATTAGAAGAGATTACAGTAATGACATTCTTCTTGCACTGCATCCCTTAACAAATACAGATTTCTATTTTTTAAGATTTATTAAACAATAAAAAATTGTTTAAACACAAAAATATAAAGTTTTTTTTTTAAACATTTAGTTTGAGTCATCATCATACTCAATTTTACAAAATAACAGACTCGGAAATTGGGCCAGAATTTGCTGTAGCAGGGCATCTAACACAGTCTCTTGTTAGACTTGCCCTTGCAGGTTTATGTTTTTTGTGGCAATTTGCTGAAAGTGATAATTTCACGGCGAGGGAAACAGGGCAATTGGGACCTGAGTGAACAGGGCAATTAACTGTGTATCTCCTTAACTAACCAGATTAGAGGATTATGAAATAAACAGTTCAAGGACTGAGAAAGAAGTATAGATTAGAGTGGGTGAATTCAATGTCAAAGCAGATAGAGAGAAATAAAGAGTGGGAAATAGATTGAATTGAGAGAGAAAAAAGAAACAGAAAGGAATCAAAGGAATCCAACAATGCATACTTGAAGGAATGAGATACCACACTTGTAATAGTTAATTTTCTGCACCAGAGATGTTGATTAGCAATAATTAGCACTCATCGTATTGTCAAAAGAGTACTTATACTTGAAATGACATTCAGTGTCGAAGTTAGTGCATATACAACAACTTCATGCCATCCAATGCATTTCAAAAAGGGTGAGGCAATTGAAGAAGTGAACTCGGACAGCAATTTTTGGATATTCGCATTTAATTGCACATCTGCCTCTCGCTTGACGGTGCTGTACCATTTATGCAGAATTAACAGTGAGCGCTATTAGCTTCAATGTTATTTTGACGGCAAATGCTGTCCCAATACATTTAAGCTTATGGCAAATTGAATAAAATGCTCCTTTTAAAAAAGGAAGAGGAGCACTACATCAAGCAATGTATAGCACATTATTGTGCTATGAACATATGAACATACGAATTAAGAGCAGGAGTAGGCCACTCGACACCTCTCCACCATTCAATAAGTTCATGGCTGAACTAATTACTCCACATTCCCACCTACTCCCAATAACCTTCCACCCCCTTGCTCATCAAGAATCTATCTACCTCTTAAAAATATTCAAAGACTCTGCTTCCACTGTCTTTTGAGGAAGAGAATTCCAAAGACTCACGACCCTCTGAGAAAAAATTTCTTCTCATCTCTGTCTTAAATGGGCGGCCCCTTATTTTTAAACAGTGACCCATAGTTCGAGATTCTCCCACAAGGGGAAACATCATTTCCACATCCACCGTCAAGACCCCTCAGGATCTTATATGTTTCAATCAAGTTGCCTCTTACTCTTCTAAATCCCAGCGATACATGCCTAGCCTGTCCAATCTTTCCTCATAAGACAGCCCACCCATTCCAGGCATTAGTCTGGTAAACCTTCTCTGTACTGCCTCCAACGCATTTACATCCTTCCTTAAATAAGGAGACCAGTACTGTACACAGTACTCCAGATGTGGTCTCACCAATGTCCTGTATAGCTGAAGCATAACCTCCCTACTTTTGTATTCAATTCCCCACACGATAAACGATAACACTCTATTAGTTTTCCTAATTACGTGCTGTACCTGCATACTAACCTTTTGCGATTCATGCACAAGGATACCCAGATCCCTCTGCATCTCAAAGCTCTGCAATCTCTCACCATTTAGATAATATGCTTCTTTCTTATTCTTCCTGCCAAAATGGACAATTTCACACTTTCCCACATTATACTCCATTTTCCAGGTCTTTGCCCACTCACTTAACCTATCTATATTCCTTTGTAGCCTCATGTCCTCTTCAAAAGTTACTTTCCTACCTATCTTTGTGTCATCAGCAAATTTAGCAATCATATCTTCGGTCCCTTCTTTTAAGTCATTTATATAAATTGTCAAATGTTGAGGTCCCAACTCAGATCCCTGTGGCACACCACTTGTTACATCTTGCCAACCCATTTATGCCTACTCTGTTTCCTGTTAGCTAACCAATCTTCTATCCATGCCAATGTGTTACCCCCTACACCATGAGCTTTTATTTTTTGCAATAGCCTTTGATGTGGCACCTTATCAAATGCCTTCTGGAAATCTAAGTACAATACATCCACCGGTTCCCCTTTATCCACAGCACATCTAACTCCCTCAAAGAACTCCAATAAATTGGTTAAACATGATTTCCCTTTCACAAAACCATGTTGACTGCGTGATTACCTTGAATTTTTCTAAATGCCCTACTATAACATCTTTAATAATAGCTTCCAACATTTTCCAAAAGACAGATGTTAAGCTAACTGGCCTGTAGTTTCCTGCTTTCTGTCTCCCTCCCTTTTTGAGTAAAGGAGTTACATTCGCTATTTTCCAATCTAAAGGAATCTTCCCTGAATCTAGGGAATTTTGGAAAATTAAAACGCATCAATTATCTCACTAGCCACTTCTTTTAACACCCTAGGATGAAGTCCATCAGGACCTGGGGACTTGTCAGCCCGCAGCTCCAACAATTTGTTCAGAACCACTTCCCTGGTGATTGTACTTTTCTTGAGTTCCTCCCTCCCTTCCATTTCCTGACTTACAGCTAATACTGGGATGTTACTTGTATCCTCAATAGTGAAGACCAATGCAAAATATCTGTTCAATTCATCTGCCATCTCCTTATTATCCATTATTAATTCCCCAGACTCACTTTTTATAGGACCAACACTCACTTTAACTCTTTTCTTTTTTAATTATCTATAGAAACTCGTACTGTCTTTATATTTCTAGCTAGCTTTCTCTCGTACTCTAATTTTACCTCCCTTATCAATCTTTTAGTCATTCTTTGCTGTTTTTTATATTCTGTCCAATCTTCTGACCTGCCTCCCACCTTTGCGCAATTATAGGCTTTTTCCTTAAGTTTGGTACTATCTTTAACTGTTGTAGTTATCCACAGATGACAGGTCCCACTCTTGAAATTTTTCTTTCTTGTTGAAATGTGTCTATTCTGTATATTCTGAAATAGTCCCTTAAATGTTGTCTGCCACAGCATCTCTATTGACCTATCCCTTAACCTTATTTGCCAGTTCACTTTAGCTAGCTCTGCTTTCATGCCCTTATAATTGTCCTTATTTAAGTTTAAAATACTAGTCTTGGACCCACTCTTCTCTCCCTCAAACTGAATGTAAAATTCAATCATATTATGATTGCTGCTACCTAGGGGTACTTTAACTATGAGGTCATTAATTAATCCCATCTCGTTGCACAATACCAGGTCTAATATAGCCTGCTCTCTGATTGGCTCCAGAACATATTGTTCCAAGAAATTATCCCAAGAACATTCTACGTACTCATTTAGGCTACCTCTGCCCATCTGATTTTTCCAGTCTATATGTAGGTTAAAATCCCCCATAATTATCACTGTACCTTTCTAACAAGCTGCCATTATTTCTTCCTTTATACCCTGTCCCACAATGTGGTTAATGTTAGGTGGCCTGTACACCACTCCCAAAAGTGACTTCTTGCTTTTATGATTTCTCATCTCTACCCAAACTGCTTCTACATCCTGGTCTCCTGAACTTAGGTCATCCCTCTCTATTGCGCTAATACCATCATTAATTAACAGAGCTACCCCTCTACCTTTTCCTAGCTTCCTGTCCTTCCTAAATGCCATGTATCGTTCAATATTCAGGTCGCAATCTATGTTGTCCTGCAGCCATGCCTCTGTAATGGCTATCAGATCGTACTTATTTAATTCTATTTGTGCTCTCAATTCATCTGTTTTATTTCAAATACTATGTGCATTCAGATATAGCACCTTTAGTTTTGTACTTATTACTTTTGTAACCCCTAGCCTTTTCTGTTGATTTACTTTTAGATTTGTACGCTCTGTCCCTTCCTGTCAGTCTGTTCATCATTTCCCATATTAATACCCTTCTCTCTTGCCTTGTCCGACTCCTTGATTTACCATATCTTCCCAAATTTGATCCCTTGCCCCCACTATTGTTTAAAATCCTTTCTACTTCCTTAGTTAAGCAGCTCGCTAGAACACTGGCCCCAGCACGGTTCAGGTGTAGACCGTCCCAATGGTACAGCCACCAGTTTCCCCAGTACTGGTGCCAGTGCCCTACTAAGGTCCAGGAGTTTTTAAACAAGTCTGTTCTTTTGAGGCCACAATATCTGATTGTCATAAAAAGGCACATCTAAGATCAATTGCTGTTGGTGAAGGAAGGTTGCAGATTGGCAGGTATCTGTAAATTCCTGCCACAACATCAGGAAGAGCCAGCATTAAAGAACTGCCTTTCTTCCTCTTTTTATATTTTCGGCAATCTTAATAATGAGCCACATCATAGAGATTTACCAATCTAAAATACAATAAAAACCATACAACTATGAATACTTCCTGTTGTCTCATACACTTCCTGTCAGAATTTGATTGACTCCTTTTTGACAATTTCTCATGTCCGAGTAATGTACATTCCAACAGTACTGCCTGTACTTTGCAATGCTCCTGCTCTGTTCGATGAGTGTGACTTCCAGTCCTACATGGCTGAGATGCCAATGGAAGAACACCAGGCCTGGGAGTGGATGAGGACACTTCTCTTCATCCCAGGGAGTCTTATGCTCTTTTTTAGCCATATTACACATTGTAAGTTGCTACTAGTTGCTATCCCAACTCCCACTTCCCATCCCACTCGCTGATCTTTTGGGCCTGGCCTTCAGACCTCCCCGTCACCACCTGCCTCCCTCTCCCATCAACCATTATCAAGCCTGTATCTCTTCTTTTGCTGTAGTTCTGAAGTTTGGCCTCAATTATGTTCCTTTGCTGGATTTCCTAGTTGGTTTCCTTTGCTTTCCATGGTTTCCTCTCCTGATCTTTGTCACCACCTGTATCCTAATGCACCCAAGTTTCTAAACTGAGCAGGGAAATTTTAATCTTTTTAAATTTTGCATGGTGCTTATAAAGTATTCACACGTAATGCACAACATATTATGATGAGATGAAGGTGTGTCTTTTTAGAATCACAAGGCCTAACAGATGTCAAATAAACACAGTAGATCAGACTTTTAATTGTTCTTCAGACTGAAGATCGGAACCCTAATTTGCTTCCTTTTAATTGTGATTTTTCTATCAGGATTTACAGACATTCTGGCTCCTGTGTCAATTAAAGCATTTTATACTTTGTAAGAAAGTGTGATTGCAAAGTCAAGGACATGAAATAGAGTCACAGAGTCGTACAGCATAGAAACAGGCCCTTTGGCCCACCATGTCCATGCTGACCATAATGCCTATCTATACTAATCCCACCTGCCTGCATTAATTCCATGTTCCTCTATGCCTTTCTAATTCAAGTACCTGTCCAGATGCCTCTTAAATGTTGTTACTGTTCCTGCCTCCACCACCTCCTCTGGCAGCTCATTCCAGATACACACTATTGTTTGTGAGAAAAATTTACCCCTTTGATCCCCTTTAAACTTCCTCCTTCTCACCTTAAATCTATGCCCTCTAGTTTTGGTCACCCCTACCATAGGAAACAGACTCTGGCTATCTACCCTATCTATGCCTCTCAATTTTATATACATCTATTATGTCCCCACCCAGCCTCCTTCGCCCCAGGGAAAACAGACGCAGCCTATCCAATCTCTCTTTATAACTCAAGACCTCCAAACCAGGCAACATCCTTGTGAATCTTTTCTGCACCCTCTCTAGCTTAATCACATCTTTCCTGTCGTGCGGCGACCAGAACTGCACACAGTACTCCAAGTGTGGCCTAACCAACGCTATGTACAACTGTAACATGATATCCAAACTCTTGTACTCAATGCCTCGGCTGATGAAGGCAAGCGTGCCATACGCCTTCTTCACCACCCTGTCTACCAGTGTTGCCACTTTCAGGAAACTATGTACTTGCACCCAAAGGTCTCTCTGCTCAACAACACTCTCCAGGGCCCTGCCATTCACTGTATACGTCCTGCCCTGGTTTAACTTCCCAAAATGCATCACTTCGCACTTGTCTGCGTTAAATTCCATTTGCCAATCCCTTGCACACTTTCCCAGTTGATCTATATCCTGTTGTAACCTTAGACAACCTTCTTCACTGTCCACTACACCACCAATTTTGGTGTCATCTGCAAACTTAATCATGCCCCCTACATTCACATCCAAGTCATTAATATATATGACAAACAACAGAGGGCCCAGCACCGATCCCTGCGGCATACCACTGGTCACCGGCCTCCAATCTGAAAAACAGCCCTCCACTACCACCCTCTGCCTCCCATCACCAAGCCAATTTTGTATCCAATTGACTAGCTCACCCTGGATCCCATATGTTTGAATCTTGCGGACCAGCCTACCATACGGGACCTTGTCAAAGGGCTTGCTAAAGTCCATGTAGACAACGTCCATCGCCCTGCCCTAGTCATTCCTCTTAGTCACCTCCTCAAAAAACTCAAACAAATTAGTGAGACATGATTTCCCACGCACAAAGCCATGCTGAGTATCCCTAATCAGACCTTGCCTTTCCAAATGCATATAAATCCTGTTTCTCAGAATCCCTTCCAATAACTTTCCCACCACTGATGTCAGGCTCACTGGCCTGTAGTTCCCTGGCTTATCCCTGCGGCCCTTCAACAAAGGCACAACATTAGCTATCCTCCAGTCTTCCGGTACCTCACCCGTGGCTAACGATGATACAAAAATCTTTGCCAGGGCCCCAGCAATCTCCTTCCTTGCTTCCCATAGTATCCTAGGAGACACCTGGTCAGGCCCTGGGGATTTATCCACCTTAATGCGCTTCAAAACCTCCAACACCTCCTCCTTTGTAATGTTGATATGCTCCAGGATATCGCTGTTCCCTCCCTTGAGCTCACTAGCTTCCATGACCTTCTCCACGGTAAATACAGATGAGAAGTTATCATTTAAGACCTCGCCCATTTCCCGTGGCTCCACACATAGGTTACCATACTGATCTTTAAGGAGACCTACTTTCTCCCTAGCTACCCTTTTACTCTTAATATACTTATATAATCTTTTAGGATTCTCCTTTATCTTATCTGCCATACATAATGGACATTCAATTATACTACTAGAAGAGCTCCTATTGGAACACCTCATAGTAAATTAAATGATTTGCTATTTTAGAAAGACACAATTAAACGTAAAGCATTATTCTGTTGCTAAAGTGCAGGTATCTGTCCTGTTAAGGCTACACGTTATACAGTTCTATATTCTTGAAATTAATGGTTGAGTGTATTAGCATGCAATGATTTTCTTTCTCATTTTGCATTACTGCTACAGCATCTCTCCCATGAATTTTCAATAAAACTACCATATAAAAAGTCTGAGGAAGGACAAATATCATTGTATTAATTTCATCTTTCAAACTACTCTTGACTAAACTCCAGGACTGATTACTGAACATTTCATTTCTCAAAATGCAACAAATTTAACTCAATGTAGACTCTCAATGAATGAGCAGTCACAGCCAGGACACCAACAAGCTGCTGACCAACCTCATATGCAGAGATTGCAAATAGATATTCAGAAGCACAGACCTTTGTCGTGAGTAAGTCCAGGCGTTATGACCAGGTGAGACAGGGATCTACGGGTTCCCTCTCAGTCTTTACCTAGTTTAACCTTAACAGGGTTTAATTTTAAAAACGCGTTTTAGCTCCCCCAGTGAATCCTTGTTCACCGCTTTCCAATTGTAAGGCAACGAAATCAATTCAGACAGGTTTTCTTAGATTTAATCAAGAAAGGTGGAAGTTTAGTAATCTTAAACTCTTAAGTTGGGTAATGGCTACGAATACGCAACGCAACCACATTAACATGCATATGTGATAAACACACGCAGATAGAGACAGAAAAAGTAGAAAAAAGTAAAGGGGAAAAGTTGGAGGCAATAGATGGATTTCTATTTACTGTCCTTTGAGTTTGATGTCGAGTCTTTGGTTGTCGGTAAGTCTTGCTGTTGTTGGGGTCCAGTGCACGCTTTAACTGGTTTTGATGTAGGAGTCTTTTCTCTCGAGGTTTACGTGTCTTCAGTGGGTCTGGAGGCTTGTGAGAAAGTGAGAGGGAGCCAGCCAGGGTAGAGGCTGTCTTGTTCCAGGTTCAGTTGCAAAACTGCAGTCTGAATTCAAACCTCCAAGTTGGCCAGCAGGTTAGTCATGTGACTAAGTTTTTCCAACAAACTCTCCTGCGTCTTTTGTGGATTCCAAAGCTTTTGGGGGGGGGGGGGGGGGGGGGGGATGTAGTGCTGTCTCCCACCCTGACAGGACGTGGAACATCACTGCCCAGACCAATCTCTGTTAATTGAATCAGTGAGAAATTCTTTTGTCTCTCCAAGCACTGTCTCTTAGTATGCACATGTTCTTCCAGTCACTGCTGCTCTCTTCAAACAAGTTATCTCTTCACTCCACCAACAGTTTAAAATTGATGTTTATATGACAAGATTAATATGCTTCATTCTTGGCAGGTGAGGGTCTTCATGACAACAGGTAACAAAGATATGTAGCCAGAGAAAGTCTTGAAGTTACAAAGAAGCAGAACTTAAGTCTCAGACCCCCTGCACAATTCCAGTTTTCAATGCTGTCATAATTTTTTACTTTTTAGATGTATATAGTCAGCGGGCTTAGTTAACAATGGACATCAATAGAAACTGGAAACATTTTTTAAAAACCGATTTGATTAGATATTTTATGGTGGTGTTATTTTGTGAAAGCTGATCATTCATTCCTCATTGGTAACTTTTGCTACCTGCCGAGTGAATTATATTTCTTTTGACTTGTTCACATTCAATCAAGTACCTATCAGTAACTTAACGGACTGTGTTTGTTTCCATACAGTTGCATTACACTTTCAGCTGGGACATCTTTGAGAAGTGACATGTTATTGGTGTGCATTAGATACAAGATTTTTAATTATGTGGGTAATGTTGCCTTGGTTTCAGTTGTTTTGTTAAATTTAGAGCTCAAGCACAAAGTCCTCAGACAACGGGGGCTGGATTTAACGCTCCCGCTGCCGGGAGCGGCAGCAGGCAAAGAAAATGGCGGCCCGCATGCCGCCACGATCCAGTACACAGCGGTTCAAGATAATATGCCATAACACGCCGGTTGTGCCGCCCACCCCCCGCCAATCATGTGGCCAGCAACAGCGTCAGCTGCCTCTGCGTAGGCGCCATTTTTATAAGGCAGCCAGACCTACTGTTAAATTTAAATATTTAAACCCTACCCCCCCCCCCCCAGTACACCACACAAAAAAAAAAAAATCGCCCCTTTCCTCCTCCCCAATAACACTTACATATAATAGTTTCCCTCTCCCCCCCACCCCCCAAAACTCTTAGAGAAGATGGAAGATTTGACCTTCCACACCAACTGTTCAAAGTCCAGAGGTCACCCCTTACCCGCCACCCCCCTCCCCTACACTATACATGCTGATTTGACCCTGCTCTCCCCCCCAACTACACTAAAGAATCCAAAGTACCTCCCTTCCCCATCTCGTGGCGCCAGCTTTCCCTAGACGGGAAAGTGAAGGAGTGAGAGTGCCAGCCGCCACATGGAAGATCCTGGGCAGCTGGTAAGATTGCTGTCAATTTTATTTAAATGTATTCATTTGCTTTATTTAAACATTTAAAGTCGAGTCCGGTCGCCCAGCAGTGGGGGCACTGTGACAGAGCCTTGACAGTGCAATCTTCCGGCCCCCCCAGCCACGAATCCTGAGACCGGGACCTCAACAAAATTCAGCACTAGGAGTGCTAATTACTCATGGTCACTTGTAGCACGTTTCCCAATTGCTGTCCAAGAAATGCATAATAGGAGGCAAGGAGGCAGCCATTTGCCCATGTTTTCCCAGGCTACAGTTGGTGCAAAGCCAAGGGAAACTTGAAAAATAGGGCAAAGTGGAAAGAAAATTTGACTAATTATAGGGATTATGCACCCTCAAAACACACTTCGTTTGAATTTCAAATGCAATATTATACTCATTAGTATTTTTTGGAACTAACTTCTTTTTGAAATCACTCCTAAATTAATTATACAAAATTAAAACTTCTGAACAGGCTATTCAGATGGTTATTTAAAAAATCTATTAAATTTACAATATATGGGCTGCAGTTTAGTGTACCTGAAAAGTTGGGTCACCAAGTCCCAGTAGAGCCCTACGAGCATTCTTGGGTCCCAGAAAACGATTGACCAGTGAAGTCCAACCAAGTGAGAAATGGAATTCAACATTTTCCTGGAAGTCTGCACATATCTTGTCACAATTCAAGTCATAGCTGAGGTCAAACTTATGATATGGTAGCAGCACACTGACCTGATGCTGAACATTTAATGGAAGCAAAGGCTTGAGATTCCCTGGAAGAGAGAGAGTCTGGTCAAGGTATTGTGCCTAAATTAAGCACCAACTTAAACAAAAGTAGTAACATTAGCTTCACAGTGTGCTAAGTATTAAGTGTGTTACCACTGTTCTTCAAAGAACTGAAAATTATACTATTTATTTGCATTGCACCATTAAAAATTAAAAACCTATTCTGAGGTTTGTTGCTCGTGCTTCCCAAAAAATAAAAAGGTGCTTTATACGATAATTCTGAACAGGAGAGATTAAGAAAATTCCAGTCCATCCAGCTCGCTCAGTTTTTAAAAAAAATATCATGTTTCAGAATATCAATCTGTGTGTTTTACATCTTCTCAAATTCCTGTATCCTGCTAATTCAAGTCCAAATCACTTTTGAATGTTTGAGCTCACTCAGCACGTACTGCTTTTAAGCAGCAATGTATTGCCTGTGTGAAGATAATTCTTATTTAGATAGTGTTTTCTCTGGTTCTTCTATCCAGGTTTTACATTAAATCCCTTACCTCATCTGTTCTAACATACTTCATTGTATTTTTAAAAATGAGTCTTTCTCTCCTTCCTTTTCTCCCTCCTTCCTTGGCAAGAACCAAAATTTGAGGTGCCATTAAAATACCATTTCAAAATAGCCTAGAAAGTTTAATATATTTTCACAATTATCATAGAACCATAACATAAACCACAAAGATTTTTTTTGGTTCTATATATCCCTATGCAACAGTTATGGATGGTACCAAAAGAGGCAGAGCAAGTAATGAGGAGCAACTCACTCAGAATCAGATGGATTTTATCTTTTAGGTTTTTGAAAAATATTTGTTTCATGGGATGTTGGCATCGCTGGCTAGGCCAGCATCTGTTGCTCATCCCTCATTGCCCTCGAGCAGGTGGTGGTGAGCTGCCTTCTTGAACCGCTGCAGTCCAACTGGTGCAGGCACACTCACAGTGCTGTTAGGAAGGGAATTCCAGGATTTTGATCCAGCGACAGTGAAGAATGGGGATATAGTTCCAAGTCAGGAAGGCGTGTGGCTTGGAGGGGAACTTGCAGATGGTGGTGTTCCCAAGTGTCTGCTGCCCTTGTCCTTCTAGGTGGAAGAGGTCATGGGTTTCTAAAGGTGCTATTGAAGGAGGTGTGGTGAGTTGCTACAAGTGAGTGCATCTTGTATATGGTACTCACTGCTGCCACTGTGCATTGGTGGTGGAGGGAGTGAATGTTGAAGGTGGTGGATGGGATGCCAATCAAGCAGGCTGTTTTGTCCTGATGTTGAGCTTCCTGAGTGTTGGTGGAGCTGCACCCATCCAGACAAATGGACAGTATTCCTCATCACACTCCTGACTTATGCCTTGTAGATGATGGACAGGCTTTGGGGATTCAGGAGCCGGGTTACTTGCCACAGAATTTCCAGCCTCTGACTTGCTCTTGTAGCCACAGTATTTACATGGCTGCTCCAGTTCAGTTTCTGGTCAATGGTAACCCTCCCAAAATCTTGATGGTGGGGGACTCAGCAATGGCAATGCGGTTGAATGTCCAGCAGAAATGGTTAGAATCTCTCTTGTTGGAGATGGTCATTGCCTGGCACTTGAACAGCACGAATGTTACTTGCCACTTATCAACCCAAGCCTGAATGTTGGCCAGGTCTTGCTCCATATGGACACAGACTGCTTCAGTATCTGAGGACCTGTAAATGGTATGGAACATCGTGCAGTGAACATCCCCACTTTTGACCTTATGATGGAGGGAAGGTCATTGATGAAGTAGCCGAAGATGGTTGGGCCTATGACACTATACTGAGGTACTCCTGCAGCAATATCCTGGGACTTAGATGATTGGCCTCCAACAACCATCTTCATTTGTGCTAGTTCTGACTACAACCAGTGGAGATTTTTCCTGATTCCCAATGACTTCATTTTGTCTAGGGCTCCTTGATGCCACACTTGGTCAAATGCTGCCTTGATTTCAAGGGCAGTCACTCTTAACTCACCTCTTGCGTCCAGCTCTTTTGTCCATGTTTGGACCAAGGCAGTAATGAGGTCAGGTGCCGAGTGGCCCTGGCAAAACCCAAACTGAGCATCAGTGAGCAGATTGTTATTTAAATGACACTTGATAGCACTGTCGATGATACCTTCCATTCAACAGATGTCAGATACAATTCAATGTGAATAAGTGTAACATAATTAACACAATAACAAGGGCACAAGATAGGGAGAAAAAGAAAAACTTGCATTTATATGTTGCTTTTCATGACCACTAGACATCTCAAAGCATTTTGCAGCCAATGAAGTACTTTTTTAAAGTTCTGGTGTCACTGGAAGTCAGTTATTATGGAGGAAACGTAGTAAATGTAGCATATTAAATGATACAATATGTTGACTGGGAAAAAGAACCAAAGGTTACTGTGGATCAGCAAAGTGCTTAGTTGCAGTCAAAAAAGGCAAATAACGATGTCAAATTAGCAGAAGAATAGAATGAAAATGAAAATAAGTTATATTGTTGCTGCAGTACTCAAACCACTCTGGGGGGGTGGGAAGTGATCAGGACGGACAAGCAGGTAATCGCCAGAGACAGAAGTGATCACCAGAGATGAGGAGAATAAGTAATCAGGAGGGGACCAAGCAGAGTCTGGCAAGTCTTCTGCACTGCAGTGACCTCACTGTATATAAATTGGCTGCCATATTTGTCTAAATAACATTAATTACACACAAAAGTAATCACTGACCACGAAGCACTTTGGTACATCCAGAGGATGTAACAAGATGCTATATGTAAATGCAAGTTCTTTCCTTAAATAGTTCTGTGCCTAGTTTGCACCATCACACCAGCTTCAGACTTGAGAGGGTACATCTAACTTGTAACTAATTAGCACAAATACTTTTTTAAAAAATTCTCAGAACATGGCCATCTCTGATAAGGTCAGTATTTATTGACCAACCCTAGATGCCCTTCAGATGCTGGCAGTGGGATGCCTTCTTGACTGCTGCAGTCTGCATGCTGAAGGTGCTTCTACAATGCTTAGTTGGTGGGGGGGAGGAGGGGGGCGGATTCCAGGATTTGGACTCAGCAATGAGGAAAGAATGGTACTATTTGTCCTGCTCAGGATGGTGCAAGACTTTGTGGGGAGCTTGGAGCGAATGTTGTTGCCATGCACCTGCTGCCTTTGCTTTTCTCGAGAGTGGAGGTCATGGGTTTGGGAGGTGCTACCAAAGAAGCCCTGGTGAATTGCTGCAGTGCATCCTACAGATAGTATCCACTCTAGCCATGGTACGCTGGTAGATGTTTAGACTAGTAGATGAAGTGCTAATCAAGCAGACTACTTTGTCCTGAATGGTGTTCAACTTCCTGAGTATTGTTGGAAGAACACCCATCCGAAGATGTGGAGAGTATTCTATCGCACTCTTGACTCGTGCCTTGTTGATGATGGAAAGAATTTGGAGAGTTTGAAGGTAAGCCACTCTCATTACTACAGATCACATTCCTATACATCAAAGGCTTAATCTGATGTACCGAAATATAAATAACTGTAAGCAAGAATCTCTAACCATAAGAACGATAACGAGTAAGTGCATCATTCAAGTTTAATTTGTCCAACTTCACCCTTTCCCTCTCCCTACTTTTCTTCACAAAATCTTTGCAATAATCACTGGAAACTTTGGTATCTAAGCATTCCAACAGCATATTACCAGACATAAAAACTTTTTTTTCTAACGGTGCCTGTCGTTTTAGTGACCAAAAATACCAGTGCAATAAATACTGCATAATACAATACAAATATCGAAATCTAATGTGGTAGAAAAATAACTATGCCAACCTAATCGTCCAGTACTCCAGTAACAGAACATTTTATAAACATCAGGTGTATCGTGCATAGGTCCATTTGGTGTTGCAAGGATACAATACTGGATGGCCTGGATTTTGCCAGTGAGGTTATCAGTGCTTACCATTATTAAGGACTAAATCAGACAGTAACTTCTGGCTTCCACACATGCGCAGTTAAATGCGGAAATTAGGAAGTTGCTGCCCGAGTTGCCCTGGTCCTTGCCAAGAAACTCGGCGTTCAAACACATGAAGGACAGGAAGTTGTGGTACTTACCTACTAGATATCCACTAAACATGCCAGAAAGTTAGGGCTTGTCCATTCAAGTGTAACTGAACTTTTAATGGCGTGAAAAATCTTCAATTCTGCCAAACAACCTCTGTGGCATTGAAAATTTAGTTTTACAAGTGTCGTGTCTCATTTCTTCAGATTTGAATTATTGTTGGAGAGTGTAATAATTTAAAAACAAAATTCTTTTTTCTGTCTCTTATCTCTCTCTTAAACGCACCTTTCCTTCCCTCTCTATTTTGTTTTCTTCACATGATTTGACATTGAATTAAACATTCTAATATACATTTCCTGGTTTAGACTCTGCATGCCTCAGTAAGGATTCTTCAATATGATTGGGTGAGGAGACACACCGCTGCTTTCCCTGTTCACAGAGGTACCAGATCTGCTGTAGAGGGCGCCACACTGTCTGATAACAACAAATTGCAGTGTAAAAGCCCAGAGAATTCCATAGGTAAGTGTAAGGATAATGAATGGCAAGCGCGACTCATTCGTTACATGCCGCAAAATCCGGCCCATTGGCTATCACCGTGCTGTCCAACATACAGCACACAGGCCAGAATCTTGCCCACCAGTCATGGTGCGTTTCAATATAGCCCGCCAATCCTGGTGCGGTCAATCGGGGTGCTGACCAATGGAAGCATCTGGGGGGTGGGGGTGTGGATGTGAGCAAGCGGAGACAGGGCGAGGTAAGCAGACTGAGACTTTGGGGGGGGGGGGGGGGGGGTGCGGAGGAAGAGGGAGATGGGGAAGTGAGCATGTTGAGCCTGTGGGGTTGGGGGGAGTGACGGGATGTAAGTCCGTCGAGATGGGGGCGGTGAGCATACGGAGATGGCAGCTGTGAGCACGCCAAGATGGCAGCTGTGATTCTAATGCTTTTATCTTTCTGAAATTTGCTCACCGGCCCCCTATGTGGGACAAAAATTGTAATGTGGCCCCTCACGCAAAATGGTTGGACACCTGGGGCTACCATTTAATTGGTGTGATCTAATGGTAAAAGGCTATTACTGCAACATTTGATTTCCTCAGCAGATCTTAATGACTTTGGGTACAAAGAATAGGTCAGAGGACTTTTTGCTGCATCTGCTCTGGGTTTTGTTAAATCTAAATTTTCTAACTCCAGAATCTATAGAATTACCACATGGTGCCTGATGACATACCCAGGTTTCAATCTCTGGACCCTGAAATACAAGTCTGCACTGCTTGCAAATGATTATCCATGCCTCACAATGGTCTTTTTTTTTGCTAAAACTTAAATGTTGGTTGGGATTGAACTCCTTCTTCCTTAAAATGTTGGTCATGTGCCTGAATATGGGATGTATTTGCTAATCAAATGGATAGTCCTCAGTTTCAAAAGCAGCTTCAAAACTGATCTCTGTTCCTAGTTTAGAATTCAAAAGTTGAACTCAGTCATCCCCTGACGTACTAACCTATCATTTGAAGCTGTGCTGTATGCAATGCGGCATATACCGCACTGGAACAACGTTCAGCCAGGTTCCTCCCTAATCCTTCTTCAATGTGCTTGTGCAGATCCTGTAAAGATATGCAATATGTAAAAAGTTAGTGATATTAGCAAGCTATACAAGTATTATTGTATAGACTTTTTTCTCTATCAAAATGCTAAACAAAAGGGACTTTTTCCTCACATTTTTATAAAACTTTAAGACTGCAGGAGAAGAATGGAAGTCTCCATGAAATTCATCAACCAATATAGAAAGGCGGAAGATTTCATCAGTCATTGCAGCAGAAACCTGAAATACCAATTTTATGGAAAAATTAAACATCTGCAACAAAATCTCAGTCATAATTTGACAGTATTCCAAGCAATAATTAAAATTAGAATGCTTATTCACAATGCGAACACAAATGGCTTCATGCATAGATAAAATTTCAACTACAGAATGCAGCAGATAATTTGCCCAATTCATTCCAAATGTACAATGCAGAACTTATATAAATTGACAGATTTAAAAAATATTATCCAATGTCTGTGATCAAAGACACATTAAATTATCTTCTATACACCAAGGATTAGGATATTTAAATTTTGGGTTATTGACTCCAATAGTTTCATTTTAGTGGTTGGTCAAATATTTAAGAAAATAAATTAACCTGGGAGTTCAAGCAAGGTAACCGTAATGATGGCAAAGAAACATTTTATAATTAGGTTGCTACACAGAGCCATATTATCAAATGGATGCCCCGGGGGGTAGACTGCCCTATCTGATAATCTATCAAAAAAAGCAAGTTCAAGATTCAAATAAAATGATGAATAAATTCATCATGTTAAAAATCCAAATGGCTAAAAAGACGACTTGCATTTACATAGCACCTAACCAATATCTCAAAGCAATTTATATATGAGTTCCTACGAAGTGCCTATAATGTGAGCAAACGGCAACAGTGTTACAGACAGTAAAATCCCAGAAATAGCAATGAGATGACTGACTAATTAATCTACTTTTGGTGCTCCTGGAGCAGAGAAGAATTTTGGCTAGGAAAGTGACCAGAGTGTCATTGAATTTTTAACGTTCACCTGAACAACAACAACAGACAGGGCCTCAACTTCATGGCTTACCTGAAGCCAACAGATCCAAAGTATCCCTCAGTCATGCACTGCAGTGTCAACCCTCATTTACGTGATCAAGTCCCTATTCTCCCCTTACAGAGGATAACTTCATCTTCCTTTATCTACACCTCTATTTTGTTACCAGAATTACTGCTGTTGCTTTTGCCTGTTATGAATATTTAGACAAAAATAGTTTAAGTTGTGAAGAAACTTTCTACCGAGGATTACCAATGTTATGACCATCAATTTCTGCAGAAAATTCTTGATAGCGTTTAGTTTTGAAAAGTTCAAAGACTTTTAATCTGCCAAAAATGAACCTGGTTGTCCTTCAATAAAAGGGTTCAATCTCGCATATACCCTGCTGAGGTCATCCTTTTTGGCATTCCACTCCCCTTCTAGGGATACTCAGCAGAATGGACGAGGTTCTACTGACATCTGTACCATGTCTGCACGGTGTCAACACACAGGAGTCAGAATTAATCCCTCATTTGTTCCATGTATTTCACGACAATAGTGATGCCTACCCACTCCAAATTTGTTGTAAATGCAAAGCCTTGAGAACATCAACTAACTATACTGTAACAAGCTTATCCATTTACGTACTCATACTTAAGTGGATAAATAGATCTCTGGTTCATGTTCCTACATTTTGGTACTTCATCCCAAGCCAAATGGGCACAAACACAGTAGCAAGGTTTGGGTCACAATCCTGTAGAACTGGAAAATTCATTTTTTTCCCTGCTGCCTTTGGGAACATGATGGATTGCACAGCCCTCTGAGTGTATAAGGAATACGATTAGTATAAATACCACAAACAGCCCTGATTTCTTTCTGAAATCGGGAATTGGCATAGAATTGAAAATAACTATTAAGCCCAGAAGCAGGAACCAGGCACTGCACTAAAAGAACATTTTATCAGTTGAAGGTAGCATGACTGTTACTGATAGACAATGAGAGAAAAACATCCAAGGGTAGATCATGTGAAATGCCAGGAGGGAAAGTCATCCTACTATAACGATCGAGGTGGGAGGAGTTCACTGTTTATTGTTGTTCAACTTCTCCATGGGTCATAATATATAAAACATTTTCCCACTTACCGATACGGTCAATCATAGGCTCTATTTTTTATCACAGAATAAAACACATCAACCAGGTTTCTTTAATAAACAACAAGATTATCAGTTTATTATAAAACAAGTCTCAACCAATAAGGAACTAAAGAATAAACAACGATTGAAATATTCAAGTTCCCTTTTTACCTTAGCCCCTCACACTCACGCACATACACCGGTTAACCGGAATAAAAGGGATTGTTGTTTAGAGCTCTGTTACAAACAAAAAGACAAAAAAAAAAACACTTAGGCTGAATACTTGCTCATTCTAGAAGAACAACAGATGAGATATGTTGTGTTCCAAAATTGGCATACAGTCTAGCCTCCGAGCACAAGTAGAGGAGTCACTGGGATCTTTTTAAACAGTTCTTTTCAGGCAGCATTGAGAATTAATTTAGCAGGCTTTTCTTGAAAGACAGGAGATGAGATGAGTTGACACAGTGGACTTCTCAGGGTCTTTTAAAGAGGTGCTGGAAAGCTGAGCTGGGTTGTAGTCTTCTCTCCTTCCTTGGGAATTCTCTTCTCGCCTTGGAAGTTCTCTCCCTTTTTATACAGTTCAACCCTAACTCAAAACAATTCAAAAGCAAAACTGACAACAGGAAGTCATCCTTTTGACCTCCATCAATCTTGACCTGTCACTTCTTTGGAAACAATTTCTCCAGGTGTCCAAAGTTCTCTGTTGTTTATTGAGCTGGAAGTCAGGTAGTTTCCCAGAAAGGCTTGTTGCTGGAAGTCAGATGATTTCCTGGAAAGGCTTGTTTTCCTCACAGGACCTCTCAGTCCCCCTTTTAAAAAAACATTTCCAGTGATTTCATAGTCAAGTGGCCTTTACATGACCCCCTTTGAAAATCCCAAAGTTTAACATTTCTTCAATCTTTCAAAAATGAATCCTCAAAAAAATATATTTAACAAAATAGAGGCACTTTTGTAACACTACACAGGATGAAATTGTTTTGAAGAACATTAACATCCCCCATTTGATTGCTCGACATCACTGTGCTGCAAAATAAAACACATTATACAAACTGTTTCCTCCCACAGCCAAAGACTTGCAGGTTGATAGGTAAATTGGCCATTGTAAATTGCCCCTAGTATAGGTAGGTGGTAGGGAATATGGGATTACTGTAGGGTTAGTACAAATGGGTGGTTGTTGGTCGGCACAGACTCGGTGGGCTGAAGGGCCTGTTTCAGTGCTGTATCTCTAAATAAATAAAATAAATCAAAAATTTTAATAAGAACAGAAAATGCTGGAAATACTCAGGTTTGGTAGTACCTGTGGACAGAGAAACAGAGTTAACATTTCTGGTCATGATCTTTCCAAATTTTATGCACACAAATTTTATATTTGGTTTACTCTTGGTAATGGCTAACAGTAAACTGAAAGCTAACTGTTTAAGCCAAGCAACTTTTATTTGGAGAGGGGGCTACAAATCCTCACCTTAGCTTCCACTTCTTCCGTTACCAGTTTTATGTTTTTCTTGCAGTCCTCTGTTAATAAGGTCAGTTGACTTCGCACAAACTCCAATCGATCTAAGTGGTCCTCTCGTTCCTCCAAGGAAAGCACTCTTGAGAGCAGAAAGAACAGGTTTTAATCCTATGTTTATATTTTGAGCATGTGTACTTAATTTATATGGTTTCTTTCAAATATTACTCAAAACTGCCCACATTGGAGAAGCTAGGTTAAGTATGGTTTTCCTCATTCTTCAGATACAAACTGTTTAATCTGCTCTCAAGGCCATAAACCAAGAAGGGGCCCTGTTCCTTTAATTTTATATATTGATCCTTCCCTACTTAATTCTACATATGGCCTGATATTGAATGAGTAGAATGGTGCAGTAATCTCGAGAAAAAGCTTTCATCATGCACACAATGTCAACAACTAAAGATGATCTCCTCTAAGGAGTCTTTATGTTGTGGAAAGGAATGTATGAAACAGTTGGGTCGGCTACTTACAATACAACAACAACAACATGCCTTTACATAGCACCTGTAATGTAGCAAACATCCCAAGGCGTTTCAATGAAGCGTTAATCAAAATCTGGCATTGAGCCAAAGGAGATATCAGGACAGATAACCAAAAGCTTGGTCAAAGAAGTAGGTAAAAGGACGAGAGAGGTGCAAAGGCAGAGGGGCTTAAGGAGGGAATTCCAAAGCTTACAGCCAAGGCAACTTAAAGCATGGCTGTCAATAGTGGAGCGATTAAAATCAGGGATACACAAGTTGCCAGAATTGGAGGAACGCAGAGATTTAAAAGGGCTGGAGGATGTTATTGAGACAGGGAGGGGTGAGGCAATAGAATGATTTGAAAAGGAGGAGAATTTTTGAAGTTGAGATGTTGCTGAACCACAAAACAATGTAAGTCAGTGAACACAGGGGTGATGGGTGAATGGGACTCGTTGCAAATTAAGAATCAGAGAGCAGAGTTTTGGACGATCACAAGTTTGCGTTAAGATGGAAGATGGGAGGCCAGCCAGGAGAGCACTGGAATAGTCAATTCTGAGGTACCAAACATACCTTTATATAGCACTTGCTGATTGGAGGACCAGAGGGGGCTGAAATCTCACCTCCTAACTTTTTTTTAATGTTTCAGGTCCACTGAGGATCAATTGGGCTATAGGCTATTATTCTTAGACAGCAGCCAGAAGAATTCAAATGTGTTGCGCATTATCGCAGCACAGACCTCGGAGTCCTGCAGCAGCATTCCAGTTTTTTTGTCCAATTCTGGGCACACACGTATTCCAAGGAGCATGCCTACGCTAGGGAAATATCTAGGCCATGGTCACAACTGGAACCCGAGATACCCAGTTCAGGTAAACTGGGCAGAAGGCATTTTCACTGCAACTTATTCAAATTTTTCTTGGGTGAGGGAGGGAGGTGGAGGGGTAGGAACATTGTCCTCACTGTGTCTAGAGAACAAACAGGAGGGTTTCATTGTTACCAGATTTGAATCATATAGAGGACTCTGTTGTAACAGTTAAGTACAGTTAGATTAATGTTATCAAAATGAACCAAATCACATCTTAACTATCACCGCAACATCTCTACTTGAAGCCATAGGTAACTACAAAGCTTACACTTTGTTCAAAGGTTCAACTTGCCCGATAGTTGCCTTGTATGTGAATCAAGCCACTGAGAATTTCTCTTATATAATAAAAACAAAGTGCTGGAAATACTCAGCAGGTCGAACAGCATCTGTGGAGAGAGAAAGAATTAACATCACAGACCCGAATCGTTAACTGTTTTTCTCTCCACAGATGCAGCCAGACCCAAGTATTTCCAGCACTTTGTGTTTTTATTTCAGATTTCCAGCATCCACAATATTTTGCTTTTATTTGAGGACTTCTCTTACCTTTTCTCTGCTGCAACCACATTGATGGAGTCCATGATTTTTTTCACAGTGTCTATGATCTGTTTAGCTCTGAAAGTGTGTTGTTCAAATTTTGTTTTCACTGCTGACTGCGAGATACACTCCTGCGAGGCCCAAGCACGAACACATTACTGTGAACTCCATATTGTTTACATTGGACAAATATAAAGATATGCTCAGATACAGGCTTGCTGCTGGTTCTAAAGAAATATGTAGTAACTTCAACAAAAGACAAATATAAAATAAAATTCACATTGAACAAAAATACAAAAACAGCAGCAAGGCAGTGTCTTGAATTCAAGATTTCTATTCACAGTAATGTGTTAATTTAAGAGAAGACTATACACATGCATAAAATAATGTAAAACATATCTTAGTTTTCACTGCATATGTGGACATAAACTATGTAAGGCTTATCTGCGACCAGTAATTAAACTGTGTATTCAATTGAAAAGATCTGTTTAGTACAAACACAGATTGAGGTAATAGTTATGATAGTCTTGAGTAAAACAACACCTGAAACTTAGGCGACATTTGTCACAAATCCTGGGGAACTTTAAGAAAATCTTCATTAAAAATCTAGCATATACTTCCTATCTGCTTCCAGTTGCCATGATTTTGTCACATTTTATCCCCATTATAAATTTCTATTTCCAAATTTAACATAGCATTTGCCAATGTAAACATGTCATGCTGTAATTGCAGAATCGGACCACTGGCTTTGTGCCCAGTCTGAGAACATTTTCATTGTCTATCTCAACAAAATTTCAGAGCCTCTGACCACCACCTTATTTTCTTTCAAATGTATTATGAAGGCAAATTTAACCATTGATTTTGCACTTTTAGTCTTTCTCCAATTTCTCCATTTCCCTATCTTATTCCCTTTGAACTACCTCTTCTTCTCTCCTCTCTCCTTGAAACCCTTCCTCCCAAACTCGCGGCAACTGCTCTTCAAAAATTCTTACAAATGCTGTGATAGAAAATACTGAGTTAAAAACTGCTTGCATGGATGGTGTCTAATGGGCTGAACTATTCACAACTAGAAGAACCAACTTGTATTCTCAAGGGGGTGTGAAGAAGAGTATACGCCCAAAATATTAATGTCTTTTCTGTTAACAGATGCTGGATGCTGACTGACCAGAAGCTATATTTCCAGCATTTTCCGTTTGTATTTCAGATATTTAGCATTTCGGGAGCAGAGTGCGCGAGCGAGTGAGCAGCTGGGAAGGTCAGTTTCAGCTTAAACTTAATTCCCTTTTGTTTTCGGCGGACCAAGGGGCTGCTGGGTAAGTAAAACCCTATATATTTGGGCCTTTTCTGAACCCGAGAAACTACACAGGTAGTGTCTCCCACCCGCCCTCCTCCTCTAACCAAAAAAAAAAGGATTCGGTGGTGTGTAGATAAGGTAAGGCTTTTTCTACTTTGTTTTTTTATCGTGTGATTGGTAAAAACTTTTCGTTCCTTTTTCATTTTTTCTAAGTTTCAGACTAAGTTAAGCTTAAGATTAAAAATGACAGGAGATCTCAAGACCCGTGTTATGCTCCTCTTGCTCAATGTGGGAGCTCAGGGACACGGCTGATGTCCCTGACTCCTTCACGTGCAGGAAGTGTGTCCAGCTGCAGCTCTTGTTAGCCCGCATGACGGCTCTGGAGCTGCGGATGGACTCACTTTGGAGCATCCGCGATGCTGAGGAGGTCGTGGATAGTACGTTTAGCGAATTGGTCACACCGCAGATTAGGATTGCTGAGGGAGAAAGGGAATGGGTGACCAAAAGGCAAAGAAAGAGCAGGAAGGCAGCGCAGGTGTCCCCTGCAGTCATCTCCCTCCAAAACAGGTATACCGTTTTGGATACTGTTGAGGGAGATGGCTCACCAGGGGAAGGCAGCAGTAGCCAGGTTCATGGCACAGTGGCTGGCTCTGCTGTTCAGAAGGGCGGCAAAAAGAGTGGAAGGGCTATAGTCATAGGAGATTCGATTGTAAAGGGAGTAGATAGGCAGTTCTGTGGTCAAAAACGAGACTCCCGAATGGTATGTTGCCTCCCAGGTGCACGGGTCAGGGATGTCTCAGATCTGCTGTAGAACATTCTGAAGGGGGAGTTGTGCACATAGGCACCAATGATATAGGTAAAAAACGGGATGAGGTCCTACAAGCAGAATTTAGGGAGTTAGGAGCCAAGTTAAAAAGTAGGACCTCAGAGGTGGTAATCTCAGGATTGCTACCAGTGCCACGTGATAGTCAGAGTAGAAATGAAAGAATAGTCAGGATGAATGCGTGGCTTGAGAGATGGTGCAGGAGGGAGGGGTTCAGATTTCTGGGACATTGGGACCGGTTCTGGGGGAGGTGGGACTATTACAAATTGGACGGTCTACACCTGGGCCGGACTGGAACCAATGTCCTTGGGGGTGCTTTTGCTAACGCTGTTGGGGAGGGTTTAAACAAATGTGGCAGGGGGTTGGGAACCAAATGAGGAGGTCAGTGGACAGCAAGGAGGTAGTAACTAAAGCCTGTAAGGAACTAGATAATGACGTCAGCGTGACTAAGGGAAAGAGTAGGCAGGGAGCAGATGATGAAAGCAAAGGGACTGGTGGTCTGAAGTGCATTTGTTTTCATGCAAGAAGTGTAGTAGGTAAGGCAGAGGAACTTAGGACTTGGATTAGTACCTGAGAGTATGATGTTATTGCTATTACTGAGACTTGGTTAAGGGAAGGGCATGATTGGCAACTAAATATCCCAGGATATCGATGCTTCAGGCGGGATAGAGAGGGAGGTAAAAGGGGTGGAGGAGTTGCGTTACTGGTCAAAGAGGATATCACAGCTGTGCTGAAGGAAGGCACTATGGAGGACTCGAGCTGTGAGGCAATATGGGCAGAACTCAGAAATAGGAAGGGTGCTGTAACAATGTTGGGGTTGTACTACAGGCCCCCCCAACAGCGAGCGTGAGATAGAGGTGCAAATATGTAAACAGATTATGGAAAGATGTAGGAGCAACAGGGTGGTGGTGATAGGAGATTTTAATTTTCCCAACATTGACTGGGATTCACTTAGTGTTAGAGGTCTAGATGGAACAGAATTTGTAAGGAGCATCCAGGAGGGTTTTCTAGAGCAGTATGTAAATAGTCCAACTAGGGAAGGGGCCATACTGGACCTGGTGTTGGGGAATGAGCCCGGCCAGGTGGTTGAAGTTTCAGTAGGGGACTACTTTGGGAATAGTGATCACAATTCCGTAAGTTTTAGAATACTCATGGACAAAGACGAGAGTGGTCCTAAAGGAAGAGTGCTAAATTGGGGGAAGGCCAACGATTCCAAAATTCGGCAGGAGCTGGGGAATGTAGATTGGGGGCAGCTGTTTGAAGGTAAATCCACATTTGATATGTGGGAGGCTTTTAAAGAGAGGTTGATTAGCGTGCAGGAGAGACATGTTCCTGTGAAAATGAGGGATAGAAATGGCAAGATTAGGGAACCATGGATGACAGGTGAAATTGTGAAACTAGCTAAGAGGAAAAAGGAAGCATACATAAGGTCTAGGCGGCTGAAGAAAGACGAAGCTTTGGAAGAATATCGGGAATGTAGGACCAATCTGAAACGAGGAATTAAGAGGGCTAAATGGGGTCATGAAATATCTTTAGCAAACAGGGTTAAGGAAAACCCCAAAGCCTTTTATTCATATATAAGGAGCAAGAGGGTAACTAGAGAAAGGATTGGCCCACTCAAGGACAAAGGAGGAAAGTTATGCATGGAGTCAGAGAAAATGGGTGAGATTCTAAACGAATACTTTGCATCGGTATTCACCGAGGAGAGGGACATGACGGATGTTGAGGTTAGGGACAGATGTTTGATTACTCTCGGTCAAGTTGGCATAAGGAGGGAGGAAGTGTTGGGTATTCTAAAAGGCATTAAGGTGGACAAGTCCCCAAGTCCGGATGGGATCTATCCCAGGTTACTGAGGGAAGCGAGAGGGGAAATAGCTGGGGCCTTAACAGATATCTTTGCAGCATCCTTAAACACGGGTGAGGTCCTGGAGGACTGGAGTATTGCTAATGTTGTCCCCTTGTTTAAGAAGGGTAGCAAGGAAAATCCAGGTAATTATAGACCGGTGAGCCTGACGTCAGTGGTAGGGAAGCTGCTGGAGAAGATACTGAGGGATAGGATCTATTCCCATTTGGAAGAAAATGGGCTTATCAGTGATAGGCAACATGGTTTTGTGCAGGGAAGGTCATGTCTTACCAACTTAATAGAATTCCTTGAGGAAGTGACAAAGTTGATTGATGAGGGAAGGGCTGTAGATGTCATATACATGGACTTCAGTAAGGCATTTGATAAGGTTCCCCATGGTAGGCTGATGGAGAAAGTGAAGTCGCATGGGATCCAGGGTGTACTAGCTAGATGGATAAAGAACTGGCTGGGCAACAGGAGACAGAGAGTAGCAGTGGAAGGGAGTTTCTCAAAATGGAGACGTGTGACCAGTGGTGTTCCACAGGGATCCGTGCTGGGACCACTGTTGTTTGTGATATACATAAATGATTTGGAGGAAAGTATAGGTGGTCTGATTAGTAGGTTTGCAGACGACACTAAGATTGGTGGAGTAGCAGATAGTGAAGGGGACTGTCAGAGAATACAGCAGAATATAGATAGATTGGAGAGTTGGGCAGAGAAATAGCAGATGGAGTTCAATCAGGGTAAATGCGAGGTGATGCATTTTGGAAGATCCAATTCAAGAGTGAACTATACAGTAAATGGAAAAGTCCTGGGGAAAATTGATGTGCAGAGAGATTTGGGTGTTCAGGTCCATTGTTCCCTGAAGGTGGCAACGCAGATCAATAGAGTGGTCAAGAAGGCATACGGCATGCTTTCCTTCATCGGACGGGGTATTGAGTACAAGAGTTGGCAGGTCATGTTACAGTTGTATAGGACTTTGGTTCGGCCACATTTGGAATACTGCGTGCAGTTCTGGTCGCCACATTACCAAAAGGATGTGGATGCTTTGGAGAGGGTGCAGAGGAGGTTCACCAGGATGTTGCCTGGTATGGAGGGCGCTAGCTATGAAGAGAGGTTGAGTAGATTAGGATTATTTTCATTAGAAAGGCGGAGGTTGAGGGGGGACCTGATTGAGGTGTACAAAATCATGAGAGGTATAGACAGGGTGGATAGCAAGAAGCTTTTTCCCCAGAGTGGGGGATTCAAATACTAGGGGTCACGAGTTCAAAGTGAGAGGGGAAAAGTTTAGGGGGGATATGCGTGGAAAGTTCTTTACGTAGAGGGTGGTGGGTGCCTGGAACGCGTTGCCAGCGGAGGTGGTAGATGCGAACACGATAGCGTCTTTTAAGATGTATCTAGACAGATACATGAATGGGCAGGAAGCAAAGAGATACAGACCCTTAGAAAATAGGCGACATGTTTAGGTAGAGGATCTGGATCGGCGCAGGCTTGGAGGGCTGAAGGGCCTGTTCCTGTGCTGTAATTTTCTTTGTTCTTTGTTCATTTGCAGTTGTTTTCCCATTATTGGTATCCTCCATGTTCATATTACAATAGCTCCAAACTCCAAACAATGGGTGACTAATATTGGCATCTTACTTTGGATGACATATGGAAATTTTCCTCCCCTTTCTCTCCCCCACCCTCCCTCTCTCTCCCTCGTTCCCCCCTTTTTCTCTCTCTCTCGTTCCCTCCTTTTTCTCTCTCTGTCTCCCCCACCTCCCTCTCTGTCTCTCTCCGTCTCCCTCCACCCCTCCGCCTCCCCCCACCCTCTCCGTTCCCTCTACCCCCCTCCGTCCCCCATCTCCCCCCTCCGTCCCCCGTCTCCCGGTCCCCCTCTTCACCACCCCCCCCCATCCCTCTTGTCCCCTCTCCATCCCCCCTTCCCATCCTCCATCCCTGTCTCGCCCCCCTCCCCTCTCGCTCCGTTGCCCCCCTCCCCACCCCTCGCTCTCTCTCGCCGTCCCCCACCCCTCGCTCTCTCTCGCCGTCCCCCACCCCTCGCTCTCTCTCGCCGTCCCCCACCCCTCGCTCTCTCTCGCCGTCCCCCACCCCTCGCTCTCTCTCGCCGTCCCCCACCCCTCGCTCTCTCTCGCCGTCCCCCACCCCTCGCTCTCTCTCGCCGTCCCCCACCCCTCGCTCTCTCTCGCCGTCCCCCATCTCCCCTTGCTCTCTTTGTCCCCACTTTTGAAAGCAGTTAGAACCCGCCAGAAACCCCAAATCTGTCCTAAGTTGGGAAACCGCTGTCAGCAGCTGTCAGCAGTGAAACTGATACTTGCAATTTATTTTTAAATAGCTGGTCTGAAATTAGAAGTCAATGGGAAATTTCCCATCGCTGAAATACGCCCACAGGCCGAATGGTAACCTTTGGCAGGCCAGATCCTGGCCCATGGGCTTCATGTTGGACAACCCCGATTTATATCAATGCCAACTCTACTTTGCGACTTCAAAATTATGCAATTTTCACATCTGATTTCCTTCCAACTAATAAAACATTTCATAGGATACAAGCATACAAACACTTAGTGCATTCATGTGAACTTTCTGTACTATTTTATTTCAAATGGGACATCTCTTCTGTAAAAATAGCAAAGAAAAGAATTGGAGGTGAATGCATTAAGCATTTCTACACTCGTATCCCAAGCATAATTTAAGGTTTACACTTTAAAAACAAAAATCTGATTTGAACCAAAGCAATAAGCAACATGGCTTTCTGCCTATTCGGGTTTACGCAGCTCAGAATACAATACACATTAAAGCATATCCACAATTTGCTTGTCTAGCAATACTCAAATAGACTGCTCTATTAATATCCTTACTGTAAAGGAAGGGGGGTGCGGGGGGAACCAGTGCATGCCAAGTATATTTGCCCATTTCAACTTGTGAATAAAGACAAAAAGTTGAAAAAGGAAGAAAACAAGAACGTAACAGAAAGGGAATGTATTAGTAAAGTAAAATAATACTTGTATGAGCACCTCGCCAAAGCAGGTCTAGACTTCAGCAATGAACACAAAATTAATAAAACACACATTATTAGAGAACATTAGGAAACAGCTGTAGGAGAGAAGAAGCTTCTCAAAGAGAAACTTGAGACATGGTTAGGTAAGATACTAATCAACATGTTAACATTGCAGAGAGTTTAATAAAGAACAAAACAATGAAAGTTGAAGATAATATATTCCGTTTTAAGCTCTACATTGGCCATATTTAACAAACTTCAAGGCAGAATTTTCTGAGCACCATTCTGAACACAGCTATTTCAAACATTACAAAGATGATCAGAATCCACTGTTCAGTATTTAAAGAGGTTTGCAATATTGTTGCAAATATATATAACTATGAATTTTTTTTATGAACTAAGAAAACATTACTTTTAACCATTTGACATTATAGCCTGAAAATTTGTTTTCTTGAGCAAATTGGGGTAAATACTGCATTGCAAGTGACTAATCCTGTATTTATGTACCTGCTGCCTAACAGAACAATTGCACAAATTCAATAGCTGAGGAAAATTTAAATGGCTCAGCAGCCATTTAAACTGCAGCATTCTCATCTGAAATAGAAAAGAGGGGCTTGCATGCAAAAATTTCTGGAAAACTAGGTTTCTCACCTACATACCACCAGATTTAATGCTATAATGCTGAAACTGCTGTTGCAAGAAGCGAGGGAGGGAAAGCTGTCCTCTCGACACTGAAGTAAAGCCTGGCTACCCGACCCGAACACAACTAAACCTGATGACATGCGTTGGGTTCGGGTCGAGTCTATATTCCGTGTCTAGCATTCGGGCTCGGGTCGGGTTCGGGTTGGCTGTGGTCGGGTTTTGTTTTGTGTTGTTCTCTTTTTAATCTATGTTTTGACGCAATTTTTTTCTGTACTAATAACATATTTGATATTTTTGGGTCAGGCATGAGAAAAAATTGAAGGACTCAAGGCCTGGGTCGGGTTTGGGTTGGCTGTTACATACCAGAGTCGGCTTTACACTGAAGAGCATCTGCCACAGAAATGATTGGTGCAACAAGCCTGCCAGAATATAATTGTATGTCCATTGCAGTCTGCACTACCTATCCAAATACGCAAGAAAATGGCAAACCTGAAGAGAGTTGCCTAATTAAAGTAAATAGCTGCCAATTTCAAGTATGCATTCCACTAAGTGCTCTCTCATAATCTGTTAGTCATTTCCTGCTATTCATCCAAAGCATTCATCAATCTTACAACTTTTTGAATGCTAACCTTGCATGGTCAGACTGCAGCAAAACAAATACAAGCTTCAATTAAGATCTTTAACTGTTGCCACTCTGAACTCAAAGGTGTTTCAGACTGCAAATCTTTCCAACACAATCTAACTACATAATTCAGATTAATTTACTAACTCGCATAACTGGCTAAGAGGACAATGAGGGAGGGTGAAGCTAGAACCATGATTCACCCCTACCCATAATGCTCAGAGTTGATATCTTTCTCCTCTAGTTATGCTTGTACCCCCTGCTTAATAAGTCACTGGCATACATTCAAGCACAAACATCACATACAGAATATAGCAATTCAAGAACTGTGTGAAGGTGTCTTTTGGAGCCAACACCGTAACTTCTGTTTTTGAACATCTGAAACAGTCTGCCAGTAGCCTGAACAAGTGACCACCTGCATCACTTTCACCAACAATCATGAGCACCAACACAGCTTACACACAGCCCAAGGGATGCAGATAGTAAACTTAAGTAGGCAATACCATGTTAAGTCACAATATATGGGTAAACAGGGTGGTAGAGATGTCTCCTCTTTTACTAATCCTGGCCAAAGTTCCCTTTAAGGTACGTGCGTGGTCAGGCAATAATGTACTGCACACTGAAATAAAGAGGTCGCTCACAAGAGTTAAGTTCAAACCGGGGACTGCGGGGGGCAGGGGTGGGGGAGCGGGGCTGAGACCAAACCACAACCTGCAAAAGTGCGGGAAAATGTGCAACTGTGATTGGAGGAGCAGTGAGCATGGGACAAAGGGAATTGGAGTTGAGGAGCACCAAGCGTGGGAGAAAGGATATCTGTGATTGGAGAAATGACCATGGGATAGAGGGAATCAGTGACCAGAGGAGCAAAAAGCAGAGGAAAGAGACAATCTATGATTGGAGGAGCAGTGAACTCCAGTGGGGGAGACATGTCCAGAAGTGAGCAGCACGCAAGAAGGAGGATGGGAGGTGAGGAGCCAAACAAGGTCTCAGAGCCCTGGGAAAGACTGAGCTTCAGAAGACGAGCACGCTCCGGATTCATCAGTCAAGGGTTCTAAAAGAGGGAAAAGACACGGGAAAATTCCCCGGTAGTCAGTCAGTCTGCAAGGGGAGAGGCTGAGCCAGATGAAAGTGATGCGGCCTGTGGAGCATCCAGTTGCTAGCCCTGTATTAGAGCAAGACTCAGAGTTGCTCCCCATTTAGCAGCTCTCAACAGTTGGGACTCAATCTGGAGCTGAATGATCCACCACAACTAAAGGTTATAAACCCATTTGACTTGACCGTCATGACCAGATAAACACACAGAGTCTGTGATGAAGCTAATCAATGGATTTAGTCTCAATGAGCACCTAATGCTTTCTGACAGGCAGGTTTGTGATGCAGATTGGATTATTGATCATATCTATATCTATTGATCATATACTTGACACACAGACTGTGATGGCTATGATTGTTGGAGGTCAATAGGAACAGAGGAACAGTAGACATCATGCTTAACAAACCTGTTGGAGTTTTTGAGGATGTTACTTGTAGCAGTGATAAAGGAGAACCAGTGGATGTGGTGTATTTTGATTTTTAGAAGACTTTTGATAAAGATCCCACACAGGAGGTTAGTAAGCAAAATTAAAGCACATGCTATGGATTAAGAATTGGTTAACAGATGGAAAGCAGAGAGTAGGAATAAATGGGTCATTCTCAGGATGGCAGGCTGTTACTAGTGGGGTACCACAAGGATCAGTGTTTAGTCCACAGCTGTTCACAATCTATATAAATGATCTGGATGTGGGGACCAAATGTATATTTCCAAATTTGCTGATGACACAACCAGGTGGGAATGCAAGTTGCGAGGAGGATGTAAAGAGGTTTTAAGGGGATTTGGACAGGTTAAGTGAATGGGCAAGAACATGGCAGATGCAACATAATGTGTATAAGTGTGAAGTGATCCACTTTGGTAGGAAAAACAGAAAGGCAGAGTTTTTCTTACATGGCGACAGGTTGGGAAGTGTTGATGTCCAAAGGGATCTGGGTGTCCTTGTTCATGAGTCATTAAAGCTAGTATGCAGGTGCAGCAAGCAATTACGAAGGCAAATAGTACGCTGGCCTTCATTGCAAGAGGATTTGAGTACAGGAGTAAAGATGTCTTGCAGCAATTGTATAAAGCCTTGGTGAGACTGCAGCTGCAATATTGTTTAGTTTTGGTCTCCTTTTCTAAGGAAGGATATACTTGCCACAAACGGTGGTTCACCAAACTAATTCCTGGGATGGTGGGATTGTTTTATGAGGAGAGATTGCAGAAACTGGGCCTGTATTCTCCAGAGTTTCGAAGAATGAGGGGTGATCTAATTGAAACTTACAAAATTCATACAGAGCGAGACAGGGTAGATGTGGATAGGATATTTCCTCTGGCTGGTGAGCCTAGAACCAGGGGACACAGTCTCAGAATAAGGGAAGGCCAATTAAGACTGAGATGAGGAGGAATTTATTTACTCAGAGGATGAGAATGTGTGGAAGTCTCGACCCCAGAGGGCTGTGGAAGCTCAATCATTGAGCATGTTCAAGACAGAAATTGATAGATTTCTGGATACTAATGACATCAAGGAATATGGGGATAGTGGGGAAAAAATGGCATAGAGGTAGATGATCAGCCATGATCTGTTTGAATGGTGGAGCAGGCTCAACAGGCCGAATGGCGTACTCCTGCTCCTATTTCCTATGATCTTATGACAGTCCCTTGAGCCTGTTCTGGCATTCAAATAGATCATGGCTGAGCTGCACCTCAACCACATTTACCCATCTTTGCTCCATATCCTGATACCCTACCCCAACATAAATGTATTGATTTAAATTTTGAAAGTTTCAAATAGCCCGGCATCCACAGCCTTTTGGGGGAGAGAGAGTGCCATATTTCTACTATTGTTTCGACCGAGGTGGGAGGAATGCACTGCTAATTCAGTCCCACTACTCCACAGGTCACTCTGTATCAATAAATTGTCCCACTTACTGAAATAGTCAATTAGATACTCTATTTTGTCCCCAGAATAAAATACACCAACCAGATTTCATTAATAAACAACAAAATTATCCCATTATAAACCAAGTCTTAACCAATAATGAAGTAAATATATACACAAATTGAAATAGTAAAGCCCCTTTTTTATCGTAGCCTTCACACACACACATACACAACTAGTTAACCAGGAAAAAAAAAGAATTTTGTTTACATCTGTTACAAACAAACAGAAGGAAATTAAAAACCTTATACTGAAGAGGAGAGTTGAAGTCCTTTGTTCTACTCCGCAGTTTCATTTCATCCTTCGTCTTATCCAATGCATTAAGAAAAAGCTTTTTTTCTTCCTTTCAGGTGTTAAGGAACACAAGCTCCAGCAGCTGATAGGAACTAATGCCCCTCCAGATCTTTCTTCCCCTTCATATCCCTCAGACCTCACCCCTTCTGATCTGACTCCTTGCCGTGTATTGACTATACCCTCTGACCTTCCCCTCTCTGACACTGAATGTTCTGTACTCAGCAAAGGACTCAGTTTTATTCCCTTACGCCCCCACCTCAATGAATTTCGTGCTTGGCATGACGTTGAGCTCTTCTTCCGTTGCCTTCGCCTCCGTGCTCACTTCTTTGACCAGGAGTCCTCCTCCCAACCAGCAGACCCATTCACCCACCTCCAGCATTCCCCCTCTACCTGGACCCTTCCCTCTGGCCTCTTACCCGCTCTTGATCTTTTCACTGAAAACTGTCGGCGAGACATGGGCCGTCTCAATTTCTCTGCCCCCCTCACTCACTCTAACTTGCCTCCCTTTGAACTTGCCACACTCCATTCTCTCAGCTCTAACCCCGACATTGTCATCAAACCTGCAGATAAGGTTGGTGCTGTTGTTATCTGGCGTACCGACCTCTACCTTGCGGAGGCTCAGCACCAACTCTCAGACATTTCTTCCTACTTCCCCCTGGACCATGACCCCACCACCAAATATCATGCAACTGTCCACACGACTGTCACTGACCTCAATTCTTCTGGAGATCTTCCCTTTACAGCTTCCAACCTCATAGTCCCACAACCCCGGACAGCCTGCTCCTACCTCCTTCCCAAAATCCACAGACAGGACTGTCCTGGCAGACCCATTGTTTCAGCCTGTTCCTACCCCAATGAATTTATTTCTCCCTATCTTGACTCTATCTTTCCTCCCCTGGTCCAGTCTCTTCCCTCCTACATCCGTGACTCTTCTGACATCCTACATCATTTTGACAATTTCCAGTTTCCTGGCCCCAACCGCTTCCTCTTCATTATGGACGTCCAATCTCTCTACACCTCCATCCCCCACCAGGACAGTTTGAGGGCTCTCCGATTCTTCTTTGAACAGAGAGCCCAAACAGTCCCCATCCACCACCACTCTCCTCTGCCTGGCTGAACTTGTTCTCACATTGAACAACTTCTCCTTCAACTCCACTCACTTCCTTCAAGTAGAAAGTGTTGCTATGGGTCCTAGTTATGCCTGTCTTTTTGTGGGATATGTCGAACATTCCTTGTTCCAGTCCTACTCAGGCCCCCTCCCCCAACTCTTTTTCCAGTACATTGATGACTGTATCGGTGCTGTTTCCTGCTCCCACCCCAAACTGGAAAACTTTATCAACTTTGTTTCTAATTTCCACCCTTCTCTCACCTTTACATGGTCCATCTCCGACACTTCCCTTCCTCAACTTCTGTCTCCATCTCTGGGGATAGGCTGTCTACTAATATTCATTACAAGCCCAACGACTCCCACAGCTACCTTGATTACACTTCTTCACACCTTGCCTCCTGTAAGGACTCCATTCCATTCGCCCAGTTTCTCCGTCTCCGATGCATCTGCTCTGATGAAGCAACCTTCCATGACAGCGCTTCTGATATGTCTTGCTTTTTCCTCAACCGAGGATTCCCCCCCACTGTGGTTGACAGGGCCCTCAACTGTGTCCGTCCCATTGCCCGCTCCTCTATCCTCACCCCTTCCTCCCAGAACTGCGACAGGGTTCCCCTTGTCCTCATTTTCCAACCCCACCAGCCTCCACATCCAAAAGATCATCCTCCGCCATTTCTGCCATCTCCAGCGTGATGCCACTACCAAACGCAGCTTCCCCTCCCGTCAGCATTCCAAAAGGATCGTTCCCTCCACGATACCCCTGGTCCACTCCTCCATTACCTCCACCACCTCATTCCCCTTCTCACGACAACTTCCCCTGCAATCACAGGAGGTGTAACACCTACCCATTTACCTCCTCTCTCCTCACTATCCAAGGCCCCAAACACTCCTTTCAGCTGAAGCAGTGATTTACTTGTACTTCTTTCAATTTGGTATACTGTATTCGCTGCTCTCAGTGTGATCTCCTCTACACTGGGGAGACCAAACGCAGACTGGGTGACCGCTTTGTGGAATACCTCCGCTCAGTCCGAGAGCATGACCCCAAGCTTCCGGCAGGCTATTTCAACACTCCCCTCTGCTCTCATGCCCACAACTCTGTCCTGGGATTGCTACAGTGTTCCAGTGAACATCAATGCAAGCTCGAGGAACAGCACCTCATTTACCAATTAGGCATGCTACAGCCTGCCAGACTGAACACTGAATTCAATCATTTCAGAGCATGATGGGCCCCCCTTTTTATTTTTGGTCAGTTTTCCTTTTTTTTTTAATGTGTTTATTTTACTTTAGTTTGTTTCTACTGTGCCTACCCACTGTTTTTTTCATGTTTGTGCTTGGGGCCAGGCTGCTCAGTTTTCTGTTAATTAACACCCTCTCTGCACTCATGCTTTGTCTTTCACCACACCATTAACATACCATTTGCCTTTGCTCCATGACCTTCTGGTCAGTTATTCTGTGACCTTGTCCTATCAACACCTCTTTTGTTATCTCTTGCCCCCACCCCCGCTTTATTTGCTGAAAACCCTTTACATTTCTAGCCTCCGCCAGTTCTGATGAAAGGTCACTGACCTGAAACGTTAACTCTGCTTCTCTCTCCACAGATGCTGCCAGACCTGCTGACTATTTCCAGCATTTCTTATTTTTATTTCAAATTTCCAGCATCTGCAGTATTTTGCTTTTATTCCTTTCAGGTGTGAAGGATCGCAAGCTTCAACAACTCGTGGGTATCAATGCCCCTCTGGATCCTTCTTCCTCTTTACTTTCCTCTGATCTTCATCCCTTCTTCTAATCCCGCCCTTGCTGTGTCTTTACAATACCCTCCGGTCTTCCCCTCTGTGGCCCTGAACGATCTGTCCTTAGCAAAGGCCTCAGCTTCATCCCTTACGCCCCTACTTCAAGAATTGAGCTTGGCATGACGCTAAGTTTCTCTTCTTTTGCCTCAGTGCCTACTTCTTTTGCTAGGAATCTCCCCTGCCCGCACCACCCAGCAGACCCATCTACCCATCTTCAGAATTCTCCCTCCACATGAACCCCTCCCTCTGGCCCCTTGCCCTCTCTAGATCGTTTCATTGAGAACTGCTGGCGTGACATTGGCTATTTCAATTTCTCTGCTCCCCTCACACGCCAACTCATCTCCCTCTGAACCTGCAGCACTCTGATCTCTTGGGTTCAACCCTAACATTGTCATCAAACCTGCTGACAAGGGTGGTGCTGTTGTTGCTTGGCGTACTGATTTTTATCTTCAGTGCCTGGGCGCCAAGCATCCCTCAGGATGAGTGCAGAAAGGAAAAACCTGTCGGGGTGGGCGGCACACAAGTAACAGAACCCACTTAATTTTTCTTCTATTTAAACTATTGGAAAGAAAATCTGCTGAGTTCTGTAAAACCCAACTGGTTCACTCCCTTCCCATGCAAACCTGCAATTGTAATATACAAGAACACACACTGCTGGCAGCAAAGCATTACAGATGTCTACAGCCATGTATACAGAGGGCAAGAGCTACAAGTACAGGAACGTTTCAGCTGCAGTCCCTGCCACAATTTGTCTTTTTGCTGGCATAACACGGTATTCCAATGAGAATAACAAAACTGCTTACATTACAAAACAACTCAAATTTTTTTTGTTGCCTCTTTTCAAAATCACACTATATTTAGAATGTCACAAATCAGGTTTTGTCATTTTCATTAATACCTCATTAAAAAGTCTAAAATGATTAATATCCACTTAGCAAAACATTAGTTTACAGTATTCGTTTTACTAAACGTCTGAACTGTAAGCCAAGCTTCTCAAGAAAGCAATGCTTACTTACGAACCAAGCATAACTTAAACTTGAAGAGCTGCAAAGTTATTAAATTAATGTGTGTATAGTATAAGAGTTTTCAATATATGCATGTAGAACATGTGCAGTCATACCTTCAAATAGTAATTTTACACTAATCTATGTTTTTTTTTGCTGGGCTACAAATTTCTTTTTCATTTTAGGAACAGACCAGAAAGTGCTGCAACATAAAGGAATTAACTGTATGGGACAATAGTAATAGATGGTTGTTGGCCATGTACCTCAAATTGCCGCTCAAAATTCTGAAATTCAAAAAGCCTAGCCTGGAATCCATCTGCTAGTGCACCACCTGTAAATCAAAATGCAAAAACATGACGTAGTTTTTAAATACTTCCTCGTAAATATATGAGAAGATTAAAAAAAAATTACATATAATTATCCAAGTAGCTGCTTTATATTGTATCAGGGCATTGTTAAAATAAGAATGATCTACAAACATTGATTGCATTCACTTGTCAGGCAAGGACACTTCCTGAAAGGAGATCGAGAATTCCAGATATGCTATCAATGAATGCAATTCCAATATGCTACTGTTACGAAAGTGCTTCAATTTTGTTAAATTTTTTGAGGACTTGTGTTTTAAAATTGAAGAGATTCAGTGGATTTTTTTTTTTTACAATGTTCACTGAAAGGGCACAAGATGTTGTTTGAAAACAACCTTTGCTGGAAATCATGTGCTTTAAGCTCAATAAACAACAGAAACCTTGGTGATCTGGGGAAGATGTTTACAGAGAAGTGACATATCAAGATTTATGAGGGTCAGGAGGTTCTGACTTGCAGTTTGGTTTCGCTTCTGAGATGTTGTTTTGGTTTAGTTGAGGTGTGTTTGAAAAGCAGTGGAAGATCAACCTGCCAAGAAATAAACCTCAGCTTATCTTTCTTGCACCTCTCTAAGAGACCCTGAGAGGTCTAGTATGTCAGCTCCTCTTTCCTCCTGTCTTTGAAAAAAACTGTGTATTCAATGTGATCATCAAAACCCTTGCTGCCACATTTCTCCTGAGAAGTTGGAAAAAAACTGCCAGATTAATTCTCGTGACGCCTGGAAAGAACTACTTCTGAAAAGATTCAAGTGACCAGTCACTGTATACCCAGACACCAGACCAAAAGGGACAACTGACAACCTTCCATATCTTCTCTTTTTTCTTCAAGAATTAGCGACTATTTGGCTAAAATGTCTTTTTAGTCTTTTTCTTGTAACAGACCTCTGCAGAGAGAATTTCTGTATTTTTTCCTGTGAGCGAGCGAGTGAGCGATTTTAAAAGGGCACTTTCATATTTCAATCTGTGTGTGAATACTTTGCTTCGTTACTGGATAAGACTGGTTCTATAATTAATAGACAACAAAATTATCAGTTTAAGAAACCTGGTTGGTGTAGTTTATTCTGGGATAAAGAGTAGAGCATAGGATTGACTGTATCGGTAACTGGGTAAACATGTGTTATTACCTGTGGAGAAATGGAACTAAAAAAGACAGTACACTCCTCCCACCTCGGTTGTAACATATAATTGGGGGCTGTGTGTGGGATAACCCAAAAGCCGACGATGTGTAATTGTAAGTGGGGTAATAACAATTGAAAAGAGGGGGAAAAAAACAAGTTTCTTGTGCATTAGAGTAAAGTTTACACTACCAGAGAAGGAGAAACTTAACCAAGGTTAAGCTAATAGCATTAGTAGCAAAAATTGAGTTAGAGCTAAAATCAAGAGCTAAGAAAGCAGACATAATTGAAGTAATTGCACAGCATTTGAAATTGGAAGAAAAAGGCAATCCAGATGGTGGTTCAGTTGAATTAGCTAGGATTCAGTTACAATTGGAAGTGAAAAAATTTCAGCTTGAAAGAGAACTGACAATGAAGAAACTTGAACTTGAGAAAAAGGAAAGAGAGAATGAGAAAGAGAAGGAAGGGAATTCAAATTAAAAAAGATGGAACAAAGACAAAGGGGAGGTCTTGACTCCAGTGAAAGTTCTGGTGAGGAAAGATCTGACTCCAGCCCAGGACACAGTGGAGAGTGGTTTAAATTTGTGCAAACCCTCCCTAGGTTTGAGGAAAGGGACGTAGAGGCATTTTTCATTTCTTTTGAAAAGATAGCCAAACAGATGAAGTGGCCAAAGGAAAGCTGGACACTGTTCATGCAAAGCAGGTCGATGGGCTGAGCTCATGAAGTTTATGTCATGCTTTCTGAGGAGGCTTCTGCAGATTATGAGATGGCAAAAAAGGCTATTCTTGCTGCGCATGAGTTAGTCCCTGAAGAATTCAGGCAGAAATTTCAAAACCTCTGAAGACAGCCTGAGCATACTTATATAGAATTTGAGAGAGTAAAGCAAATTGATTTTGATCCTTGGATGCGGGAACAAAAGGTAGAGGCCATGTATGAAAACCTTAGGGAAATAATTTTCCTGGAAGAATTTAAAAGTTCACTCCCTCCATTAGTAAGAACCCATGTAGAGAAGCAGAAGGTTTCAACGGCCAGACAGGCAGCTGAGATCGCTGATGATTACGAGCTTGTTTACAAGCCCAAAACCCTTTGCCTGTCACCCACATAAACCCAAGAAGCATAGAAGGTGGGAGAGTGAAAGGATGGCAAGTAATCGGGGACAAGAAGGGACAGCTGGAATGCCCCAGGATTTCCTCCTCAGGCCAGAAAGGAAGATGCTCAGGGTCCAGTTACAAGGACACAAGGTGGGACACCTTTGTGCAGAATGCTGGAAGTTGCAGAGTAAACCCATGGGACTTATTAGGGTGCACAAGGCCAATGTAGAGAAAGGGGCCAAGACTGACAGTAGAATACATCAGGCTGTAGCGCTGACTGCAGCTGTAAGGCCAAGTACAAAAATCGTTGAGAGTGCGGGGGATGTGAATAAGATACCAGAGAGTTATAGGAAATTCTTGTCAAAAGGAAAAGTAACTTCTTATCCCTCAAGTGAGGTAGGTAAACCTATAGTTATACTTAGGGATACAGGAGCCACCCAAACTCATTTGCTGTGGAACGGCACAACTTTTCCACCAGAGAGCGCACTGACCGCCAAGGTTTTAGTAAATTGTATAGGCGGGGAGTATATACCCGTACCTTTGTATTGGGTGCACCTGGAGTGTGACCTAATGTCTGGAATGGTAACTGTAGGAGTTGTACATAGTTTGCCTGTAGATGGAGTTGATCTACTCCTAGGGAATGATTTGGTCAGAACGAAGGTAGTAGCTTCTCCAGAAGTCATGGAAAAACCAAGTGAAGTTAAAGAGACAGTATGGTTTGCAGGAAAAGATTCCAGTATTTTTTTCCTTCATGTGTAGTGTCCTGAGCAATGGCTAAACAAGTTCCAATGTTGGAGGTAAAATTGGCACCACAGAATGATAGCCGAATATCTGAAACTTTCTTTGGGGATCTGGATAATCTGAAGGAAATGTTCAATAAATCTTCTCCGACCAAGGCTCAGCAAGCCCATCCAGAGTTAACTAAAGTGGCACAATCGGCTCTAACGGAAGCTGAAACAAGCGAGTTCCAGAAGGCTACTATATTAAAATTAAAATAGCATAAAATTGCAAAGAGATATTGACAGACTAGTTGTATCAGCAAAACTGTGGCAGTTGGATTTTAATGTGGGCAACTGTGAGGTTATCCATTTTGGACCAAAAAAGGATAGAGCAGGGTACTTTCTAAATGGGAAGAGGTTAAGTACAGTGGATGTCCAAAGAGACTTGGGGGTTCAGGTGAATAGGTTTTTAAAATGCGACGAGCAAGTGCAGAAAATAATCAAAAAGGCTAATGGAATGCTAGCCTTTATATCTAGAGGATTGGAGTATAAAGTCACAGAGGTTGTGCTGCAGCGGTACAAAACCCTGGTTAGACCCCACTTGGAGTACTGTGAGCAGTTCTGGGCACCACACCTTAGGAAGGATATATTGGCCTTGGAGGGAGTGCAACATTGGTTTACAAGAATGATACTTGGACTACAGGGGTTAAGTTACGAGGAGAGATTACACAAATTAGGTCTGCTTTCACTGGAGTTTAGAAGGTTAAGGGGTGATCTGATTGAAGTTTTTAAGATATTAACAGGTAAAGACAGGCTAGATAGAGATAAACTATTTCCACTGAAACTAGGGGGCATAGTCTAAAAATTAGGGCCAGGCCGTTCAGGAGAGATGTTAGGAAGCACTTCTTCACACAAAGGGTGGTGCAGGTTTGGAACTCTCTCCCACAAACAGCAGTTGAAGCTAGAACAGTTGTTAATTTTAAAGCGGAGATAGATAGATTTTTGTTAAGGGATATGGGCCAAAGGCAGGTATATGGAGTTAGGCCGCGGATCAGTCATGATCTCATTGAATGGCGGGACCGGCTCGAGGGGCTGAATGGCCTACTCCTGTTCCTATCTTCCTATATTAAAAATTGGATTCTGATGAGGAAGTGGAGACCTCCTCACTGACCTGCGGATGAAGAATGGATGGCTGTTCACCAGATAGTGGTACCGCCAGGAAATATTAAGAATAGCCCATAAAATTCCTATAGCGGGACACGTGGGGATTCGGAAGACCAAATCACGTACAATTTGACATTTTTACTGGCCAGGTCTTTGCAAGGATGTGGCGCAGTTTTGTAAAACGTGCCAGATTGTGGGAAATCCACAACCGGCCATAAAACCAGCACCTCTAATTCCCATACCAGTCATTGGGGAACCATTTAGTAGTGTGTTGGTAGACTGTGTAGGACCTTTACCAAAAACAAAAGCAGGACACCAATATATACTTACTATCATGGATATGGCTACTCGGTTCCCAGAAGCCATTCCCTTGAGAACAATTTTTGCTGAGGTAGTGGTAGAGAATTTAACCTAGTTCTTCACTAGATTTGGATTACCGATTGAGATTCATTTGAATCAGGGTCCCAATTTTATGTCTAAAATTTTCCAGGAAGTTATGGGTAATTTGGGTATAACGCAGTTAAAGTCTTCAGCATACCACCCATAGACACAAGGGGCTTTAGAAAGGTATCATCAGACCCTCAAAATGATGATCATGGCATACTGACATGAATATCCCCATGGTTGGGTCAAAGGGCTAGAATTTCTTTTGTTTGCCACTGGGGATTCAACTAATGCGTCTACTGGTTTTAGTCCTTTTGAATTGGTTTATGGACAGGAGATAAGAGGTCCTCTAAAACTAATCAAAGAAAAGCTTTTGAACAGAAGGACAAATCTTCTGTGCTAGATTACGTATCCGTGTTCTGGGAATGGTTCACGAGAGCCTGCAAAGTGGCTCAGGAACACCTTAAAGCTTCCCAAGCAACCAAGAGAAAATGGGCAGACAAGCATGCCAAGACGTGAGCATTTCAACCAGCGGATGAGGTGTTAGTATTACTGCCTTTACAGGGTGAACTGTTGAAAGCACGGTTCAATGGTCCATACAAAGTGGTCAAAAGAATTGGTAAAGTAAATTATTTCATTGACACCCCAGATTGCTGGAAAAAGAATCAGTTGTGTCATATCAATATGTTGAAACAATATCATCGCCGGGTGAAGGATAAGCAAACACAGGTATGTCAGGTAGTAGGGACAGTGAGGATGAAAGGCATATTGAGGCAGAAGGAGACTGAATTGTTAAGGAGATTGGACACTATGCTTTCATATTTAGATGCAGAACAACAAGACCACCTCACAAGGCTACCAATGGCATTTAAAAGAGTCTGTAGGGACAAGCCAGGATGTACAACCTTAGCCACACATGATGTGGATGTTCAGGAATTCTTTGCTATAAAACAGCATCCTGATTGCTTAGGTCCAGAGAAACAGGCCCAGGTAAAAGTAGAAATCCAATGCATGTTGGAAAACCACCAAATTGAACTCAGTCCGAGCAGCTGGAGTTCCCCAGGGTATTAGTGCCTAAACCTCATAGATCAACTAGATTCTGCATGGACTACAGAAAGGTTAATGCAGTAACAAGCGCAGACTCCTACTCAATTCCTCGCTTGGAAGACTACATTGAATGAGTGGACATTGCCATGTTTCTTACAAAAATATATTTGTTAAAGGGTTAGCGGCAGGTTCCTTTAACACCTCGAGTTCAAAAAATATCGGCCTTTGTCACACCAGATGGTCTTTTCCAATGCCAAGTGATGTCATTCGGGCTAAAAAATGCCCCAGCCACTTTTCAGAAACTAAAGAACCAAGAGGTAGCCAGTGTTTCTGACTATATGGTTAACCTTGATGTTTTGCTGATATACAGTGACACTCAGAAGGACCACTTGGAACAACTAGAAGCTCTTTTTAGAAAATTACAATCGGCTGATTTAGTGATAAACCTTGCAAAAGCCAGAGTAACCTACCTCGGGCATATAGTAGGGCAAGGACAAGTGTTGCCAAGAACAGCAAAAGTACCAGTATTGGTGGAGTTCCCTACCCCTAAGACTAAGCGAGAAATCATGAGGTTTTGGGGGATGTGTGGTTTCTACTGCAAGTTTGCACCAAAGTTTAGTACTACAGCTGCTCCATTGACAGATTTGGTGCAAAAAAACAAGGTAGTGTTGTCAGGGAAGTGCCAAGCATCTTTTGAGAAGCTGAAAGCCATTTGGATTAATGAAGCAAATTTGGCTGCTCCAAATTTCACCAAGCCCTTCAAGGTAGCAATTGATGCTAGTGGTCTGGGGGTCAGTGCAGTCCTGTTACAAGATGAAGAACCAGGCATAGAAAGGTTAGTGGGATACCTTTCCAAAAAGCTAAGTTGACACCAAAAAAGATATTCAACTGCGGAAAAAGAAACCCTCAGCTTATTACTAGCTCTTAAGCATTTCGAGGTCCAAGTCTGCCGTGACCATAGAGACACACCGGTATATACTGATCATAACCCCCTAGCCTTTGTGGAAAAATACAAAAACCAGAATGTCCGACTATTTTGATGGAGTTTACTCTTGCAACCTTATCACTTAAAGATTATCCGCATTGCAGGGCAACACAATGTAACTGCAATAATATAAAAGCAAAATACTGCGGATGCTGGAAATCTGAAACAAAAACAAGAAATGCTGGAATCACTCAGCAGGTCTGGCAGCATCTGTGGAAAGAGAAGCAGAGTTAACGTTTCGGGTCAGTGACCCTTCTTCGGAATAATGTAACTGCAGATGCTTTGTCCAGGATTTAACTTTGCTTTGAGTTATCTGAGCGCAAAGATGGTACAAGGCAGAACTGTATTAACTATAGGTAAAGAGTGAATGAGAATGTGTGCGTAAATGTGTTTTAAAATCGTTTCATCTTCATTTTTTTTACTTTTTGTAATGAAACGCATTTAAAAATGGGGTTTCATTCCTTCAAGGATGGAGGTGTTACGCAAGTGCTTACATTTTTTGTTAAATTTTTTGAGGACTTGTGTTTTAAAATTGAAGAGATTCCATGATGTGTTTTTTCTTTACAAAGTTCACTGAATGGACACGAGATGTTGTTTGAAAACAACCTTTGCTGGAAATCAAGTGCTTTAAGCTCAATAAACAGAAACCTTGGTAACCTGGGGGAGATGTTTACAGAGAAATGATATATCAAGATTTATGAGGGTCAGGAGGCTCTGATTTGCTGTCTGGTTTCACTTCTGAGATATTGTTTTGGTTCATTTGGGGTGTGGACTGTGTTTGAAAAGCAGTGGAAGATCAACCTGCCAAGAAATAAACCTCAGCTCATCTTTCTTGCACCTCTCTAAGAGACCGAGAGGTCTAGTATGTCAGCTCCTCTTTCCTCCTGTCTTTGAAAAAAAACCCTGTGTATTCAATGTGATAATCAAAACCCTTGCTACATTTCGCCTGAGAAGTTGGAAAAAAATCTGCCAGATTAATTCTCGACGCCGCCTGAAAAGAACTGCTTCTGAGAAGATCCCAGTGACCGTCACCATATACGTGGACACCAGGCCAAAAGGGACAACTGACATCCTTCCATATCTTCTCTTTTTTTCTCCCAAGAATTAGCAAGTATTTGGCCAAAGTATTCCTTTTTTGTTTTTTTCCTTGTAACAGACTTTTTAAAAATTTGTTCATGGGATGTGGGCATCGCTGGCCAGGCCGACATTTATTGCCCATTCCTTTTGCAGAGAGAATTTCTGTATTTTTTTTCAGTGTGTGAGAGTTTGTGTGTGGGGGATTTTAAAAGGGAACTTTAATTTTCAATCTGTGTGTTAATGCTTTCATTCATTACTGGATAAGTCTTGTTTTATAATAAACTGACAATTTTGTTATTTATTAAAGAAACCTGGTTGGTGTAATATCTGTAACTGGGTAAACATTTAAATATATGTTGTGGAGAAGTGGAACTAGAAAAGACAGTGCACTCCTCTCACCTCAGTCGTAACGGTGCTACTAGAATTACAACAACAACTGAACTTGCAATAATTTGCACTTATTGTGTCTTTAGTAGGTGGAGAAACATCCCAAAGCACCAGAATCACAAAGAAAGACACAATTTGTGATTTATTGCTATCTATACAAATAGATGTTAGTGGGTTTTTTAACCATAAAGCACATTTTTTTTTTTTAAAAACGTTTCCGTATAGGCTACCCCATGACATGTACCAAGGGACCTGCCCAAACACTAGTACCTTCCTGTAACTAACTACCAAAATGCAACGTTAGCTACTCAAAAAGAAGAGAGTGCCATCACTGCCGAAAACATTTTTAGTTATATAGTAATAGAAATATGTTGTGTTGAAATCTGTGTTTTGCGGGACCAATGGAGCAGCGTGTACAAGCTGTTTTCTGAACAGATGACTTGTCGAATGTTCTGTTAGGTGCACAGACCCTGGTTTCAAAGCTTGTTTTTTTTTGAGACAGACCCTAACTGAAAGGGAAATTAAAACTTCACATTTCTGGGGAAACAGAAACTGAAACTAAAGAGTCAGGTTTTTGAGAAAACAGAAACTGGTTGGAATCAGATTAAAAGACAGAGCCATCCAAGCTCTGATAATACAGAGGTGGGATGCAGGCAAGCTGAAGAAAGTGAAGGCTGGATCCAGGTGCTAGCCATAGGCAAATCTGAGCTGCTGCAGCTGTGTGGAGCCTTAAGGTAATACTAGTGGATCCACGTCATCAAGAGTGTCGTCAGCAGAGCTGAGCAAGTTCTAGAGAAGTGCGCCATTTTGGTGAAGACCATACCTATGGAGTTCAGGTTGAAGGGAACTACTATCGGATGAGAATCAGTGGCTGCATCTTGGAAGATCTACCTGAGGAAGTTCAGAGCTTTGAAGAACTTTGTGGCTGTAATTGGTGCCATATATGCTGAGTGGACTGCCCAGTAAATCTGAAAGATGTATCTGATAGTTAAATGTGTAATTTGTGACATATATATGAGATTTGTCTGCTAATTCATGTTTAATTTATGTTGATTTTGGTTTGATTGTTAAAGTAAAAGTTATAAAAGTGAAATCTTGTCTTTTTTTTTTTATTCGGGTCAGTTAATTTGGTTCTTTTGGTTTGCTGATCTTCACAGGGATAACAATGTTAGCAAGTCAACAAATACAGAAATCTGATGAGAGATTATTAAGTCTGATAACCTCTGGTATGTCATTATGTAAAAGCTAGGGTCCTGGGGTCCTAGTTTTAAAACCTATGTCATAGAAGTTAGATAAAGCACATCTCAGAATCTTGCCCTTAAGATCAAAGAAAATGAAATATAGAGAAGCAAAATAATATCCAAGCTTTATTTGCATGCAAGACTTCTTTGATATTTGTGCAATCAAGAATACCACAACACTTACCGCCTTCTGGCATTCCTTGTGCTTTGTGAATTCTGGCATTTACAGCCTCCTTGGCAGAAACAAAAAATATACGATTCTCAGCCTGTGCATAATCCACTACTCCAAGCTCATTCACAAGGAAGCTAACGCAGCGGTCAGTATGCTGTTGACGTACCTGAATTGTAAAAGCGATATGGATTCATACTCAGGCAAGATCAACAGAAATTGAGTAAAACTATTTTTTTTTCCATATAGTCACACATGCATGTGTGTGGGTGCGTGATCACAGTAATAAATATGCAAAATGGTAACGTAATAAGCTTACACAATTTGACATCTAAAGCAACTATATTTTATGACATATTCAATAAATGAAGGACTAATTAAGCCAGTGATGTGTCATTTTTAGACCCAACAATTTGCAGCATGACAAGAAGCAATGATTACAGTGTATAACCATAACTTACTTCATCCATGTATTCAGGCTCAGAAGCAGAAGCATCCCAGCGATTATTCAGGATAAAAATATTAGGCTTGGAAAGTCGCTCATTAACCTTATGAAAAAATTGTTTCTCCTGAAAGTGAAATAATTGAATACTTTGAAATTTCTGAGTCCAAAGTTGTTAAAATTTCAGAATCTATAACAAATAACAAATTCAATGTTAAGCTATGCTTTTTAATGAATTAACTGACATTTGGTTATATTTATGAATGTTGGAATACAGACATTACTTTAAACTAGTGTTTATCAGTTGGGTGCATGAAGTTGATAAATGGATATCAAAACAGATTGGTACATAAATTCTGTGTTTGTAGTATCAGATTTATCCTGAAGCTACCGTATATTACAATTTTCAACAATTGCTAAATCATTTTTGTTCAGAGATTTGCATGAAAGTGGCACTTAGGACAGAAATAGAAGTGGAAATAATTAGAAAGGAACAATGTTATTTCTAGGAAATTACCTTTAAACTGTGCCAAGCACAAAAAAAAGCACACACTTACAGTTTGCATAAGTGTTGATTCTGAATTTGCCACCAAAACAAAGACATCAGCATCCAGACAGAACTTGTCAATCCAGCTATCCAGCTCTGTGGTGACATCAGTACCAGGGCTATAAAAAGAAACACCAGTTGACTTTACACAAAAAGTATCTAATATACAAACATTTTGAAATGCCAACAAAACACTTAGTAATGTTTACAAATAAACTCTGACACAATAAAGAATATGCTAGACAATGCTTGAATGTTTCAAATTAAGAGAAATGTTTTTAATCCTACCCAGCTACAACAAAAACATTGCATCAAAGTCAATGTCGCTATTTAATAATTTATAAATACATCAATTTCAAATTACTTTGAACTGCCTGTGTGGAGTTTGCAAGTTCTCCGTGTCTGCGTGGGTTTCCTCCGGGTGCTCCGGTTTCCTCCCACATGCCAAAGACTTGCAGGTTGATAGGTAAATTGGCCATTAGAAATTGCCCCTAGTATAGGTAGGTGGTAGGGAAAATATGGGGACAGGTGGGGATGTGGTGGGAATGTGGAATTAGTGTAGGATTAGTATAGATGGGTGGTTGATGGTCGGCGCAGACTCGGTGGGCCGAAGGGTCTGTTTCAGTGCTGTATCTCTAAACTAAACTAAACTATATCAAACCTGTCCATTAACACCACATCATCTCGAAGAAGAGCGCATTTCGATTTTGGCCAAAAAACACGGACTAGACAACCAGCATCCAAGTATTCATTCTGATGCAAGGCATGTGCCAGCTGATTCACAGTCTAAAAACACAGAAGTATATATTATTACACATTGTACTAAAACATCATCAATCAATGCTGTCGGCTGGAAGAAAATTGTGCTGCAATAATACAGAAAAGAATCAGACAGAAATTAAGAAAAGCACTTGAACATTCAGACTGCTTCATATTAATGTTTCCATGAAATATAAACCACCTCTTCAAGAGGATGCAAATACCACAATAGTCTCCTTTGTAATTAATAGTAGCTAACATATTCATAACCCACTGGGCTGAATTTCATCAGCACGCCGCACTCAGCGGCGGAGCGCTGTAAAGTCGGCAGCTTTCCAACAAGGAAGCGCCACCGCAGAGCGATACTACGCGCGGGGGTTCATTTAAATGGAGCGGGTGGAGTGGTCGCCGCGTCCCCGGCAATGGCGTCCAGCGCCACTGCACAGGCACCAGATGCCATTTTTAAAGGGCTTCAAGCCCTTAAAGGACACCTAAATGATTAAAGGGACCGGTTCTTTAATAATTTAAATAAAGATTTGTCCAAACCTGCAATCCCCTCTCCCACCCCCTAAATGCATAAATAGTTTTTTTGGTCTATCCCCCCCCCCCCCAAAAAATTAGTTCTCAGTAATGACCTTCCCCCCCCCCCCCACCACCGAACTTTATTCCCTTTGACCCTAAACCCCTTCCCACCATCCCCACAGCCAATGAAAAAGATTTTTCCCGCTCTCCCACCCCCGCCCTGATAATTTGACTCCTCCCCCCTCCCCACCAGCATCTCGCCTCGGAACTCCGTATGGCGTTCCGAAGGTGCTGGGTTGCTGCCAGTGACCGTAAAATCGGCGTGGGACAGCTGCCGGGAGCAGGTAAGTTAATTAGCATGTTTATTACACTCATTAAAATATTTAAATGAAGGTGGGGGGCCACAACGAGGCCTTGCCACCACCGGTAATATCTGGCTGTGCCTTCTGGGTGTCGTGGATGGTGGTGGGCCGCTCCCGCAAGCATTTTATGGGCCTCCCCACCACGATCCATGATGCCAAGGGGCTGGTAAAATCCAGCCCATTGTGTTTTAAATGGCTGGGAAAATCCAGACAACTTATATACACACACATACATACCATATACAACTCTGTGATTTTACCTGTTATTCAAGGCCTCCTGAAGTTGCATGCCAACTTCCTCCCAAGGTGTTCTCCCTTAGCCTGTGCACCAAATGACTCTTGATCCTTGGTGATTTCATCTCCACCTCACCATTCTTTCAAATTCACTGCCCACTTGCTCCCACTCAATATTCCTTCTCCTACAAACTCCCCTCCCTATATTCGAGGCTTCTCTGCACCCACGATCACAATCTCCCACAAGGCCTTCTCTGACCAATTTTTCATCTCTCTTAACACCCATACCCTCCTCCAATGATTGCTCTCACCATATACTCATGGAACGCTTTTCTCCCAAGTCCCTTACAATTTCCCTTTTAAGTTCCCAATTCCCTTACTTCAGGCATGTCACCGTCACATTGCTTAACTGTCCCTTTACCTTTTGTTCAATGGCAGTAAAATAAACATCCTCTCTCATCCCTGTCATTCCCACAGGCACAATCTCCAGTTTTGTTCATTAAAGTCACAGGGGTGCAAACTTCAATGTAACTGGCAAACAATTGGCCCATTTATTGCCAGATCTGGTTTCACTAATCGAGCAATACCGTATTTCACTTTACACTTCACTTTCCCTCTACAGCTTCCAACCTCAGTCTCGCAACCCCGGACAGTCCGCTTCTACCTCCTTCCCAAAATCCACAAACAGGACTGTCCCGGCAGACCCATTGTGTCAGCCTGTTACTGCCCCACTGAACTTATTTCTTCCTATCTTGACTCTATCTTTTCTCCCCTGGTCCAGTCTCTTCCCACCTACATCTGTGACTCTTCTGACGTCCTACGTCATTTTGACAATTTCCAATTTCCTGGCCCCAACCGCCTCCTCTTCACTATGGATGGCCAATCTCTCTACGCCTCCATCTCCCACCAGGATGGTTTGAGGGATCTCCGCTTCTTCCTTGAACAGAGGCCCAACCAGTCCCCATCCACCACCACCCTCCTCCGCCTGGATGAACTTGTTCTCACATTGAACAACTTCTCCTTCAACTCTACTCACTTCCTTCAAGTAAAAGGTGTTGCTATGGGTACCCGCATGGGTCCTAGTTATTCCTGTCTTTTTGTGGGATATGTCGAACATTCCTTGTTCCAGTCCTACTCAGGCCCCCTCCCCCAACTCTTTTTCCGGTACATTGATGACTGCTCCCGCCCTGAACTGGAAAACTTTATCAACTTTGCTTCTAATTTCCACCCTTCTCTCACCTGTACATGGTCCATCTCCGACACCTCCCTTGCCTTCCTCGACTTCTCTGTCTCCATCTTTGGGGATAGGCTGTCTACTAATATCCATTATAAACCCACCAACTCCTACAGCTACCTCGACTACACTTCTTCACACCCTGCCTCCTGTAAGGACTCCATTCCATTCTCCTAATTTATCCGTCTCCGACGCATCTGCTCTGATGATGCTACCTTCCATGACAGCGCTTCTGATATGTCTTCCTTTTTCCTCAACCGAGGATTCCCCCCCACTGTGGTTGATAGGGCCCTCAACCGTGTCCGCCCCATTTCCCGCACCTCTACCCTCACCCCTTCCTCCCAGAACCGTGACGGGGTTTCCCTTGTCCTCACTTTCCATCCCATCAGCCTCCACATCCAAAGGATCATCCTCCGTCATTTCCGCCACCTCCAGCGTGATGCCACTACCAAACTCATCTTCCCCTCCTTCCCCTGTCAGCATTTCGAAGGGATCGTTCCCTCTGACACCCTGGTCCACTCCTCCACTACCCCCACCACCTCATCCCCTTCCCACGGCATCTTCCCCTGCAATCGCAGGAGGTGTAATACCTGCCCATTTACCTACTCTCTCCTCACTATCCCAGGCCCCAAACACTCCTTTCAGGTGAAGCAGCGATTTACTTGTACTTCTTTCAATGTAGCATACTGTATTCACTGCTCACAATGTGGTCTCCTCTACAGTGGGGAGACCAAACACAGACTGGGTGACCGCTTTGCGGAACACCTCCGCTCAGTCCGCAAGCAGGACCCTGAGCTTCCGGTTGCTTGCCATTTCAACACTCCCCCCTGCTCTCATCTCTATCCTGGGAGTGCTGCAGTGTTCCAGTGAACATCAACGCAAGCTCGAGTAACAGCATCTCATTTACTGATTAGGCACACTACAGCCTGCCGGACTGAACATTGAGTTCAATAATTTCAGAGCATGACAGACCCCCCATTTTACTTTTATTTTTAGTTATTTTTTTCTTTTTCATTTTTAAAATTTTTTTTTGTGTTTATTTTATTTCATCTTAGTTTGTTCAGTTTGCTTAACCACTGTTTTTTTCATGTTTGTACCTGCAGCTGTTCAATTTTCAGTCCGTTAACACCCTTTCTGGACTAATGCTTTGTCTTTCAATAAACCATTAACATATTGTTTGCCTTTGCTCCATGACCTTCTGGTCAGCTATTCTGTGACCTTGTCCTATCTACACCTTCTCCTTTGTTATCTCTTGCCCACCACCCCCCTCCCCCACTTTACTTGCTTATAACCTTTTACATTTCTAATATCTGCCAGTTCTGAAGAAGGGTCACTGACCTGAAACATTAACTCTGCTTCTCTCTCCACAGATGCTGCCAGACCTGCTGAGTGTTTCCAGCATTTCTTGTTCTTACTCCATATTTCACTTTCCTCAGCCAAAACCATCTACTATTCTAGGAACATAATTAAATGCCAGGACAACCACAGGATCCTCATTTTCACTGACCTTAAACCCCTTTTCAATTCCATATACCCCAAGCTCAAACAACTGCAATAAGCTCATGAATTTCTTTGTCACCCAAAATAAGGTATGTGCAGCAATCTCTACAGCATCCCCATCTACTTCAGCACAAACTAACACTCCCACATCTATGTGCAGTTTCTTCCTCATCTCCCTCCCTGCCCTCTTCATTCTTTTCTCAAATGAACAAACCTCCTGCTTCTTCAATTCCCTTTTGCTCCCTCTCCTCAGAAACTGTTCCCTTCCCTTCAAAACAAGTGCCTTCCTCAAAAGTATCCTTGCCCCTTCTGTCTTTAACTACTGCCTCATCCCCAATTTCCTTTTCCTCTCAGAAATCCCAACACATCGTCACTTCCCTGCTTCACGCTCCCCTTGAAACCCCTGTTCGGCTTGGTTTCTCACAAAGCGCAATAGCTCTAACCAAAGTCACCAACACCTTCAGTGATTCTAACAGCAGTGCATTATTCATCCTCAACTTCTGTACAGTGTTAAGCACTATGCCATCATGCTCCAACACTTCTCTTCCTTTATACAGCTCATGAGACTACTCCCATATAATTCTATTCTTACCTATCCAAATGTACCCAGTGCATCTCCAGCAATCATCTTTCCTCCCTCCCACACACTGTCACCTTGAGTTCCCCAAGGATCTATCCGTGGCCTCTTCCTTGTCCACACTCTGCCCATCAGGGACATCATTCACAGGCACAAGACCAACTTTCACATGCATGCTGACAATACCAACATTTCCTCTCCACTACATTTGCTCAACCCAATAACTGCCATTGTGCTATCAGACTGCTTCACATGCAGCCTTGAATAAGTCTTACACCAATTAATCATGAGCTAATTACTCCCATTTCAAAACTGGGAAAACCAAAAGGCATAGTCTTTGATTCCCACCATAAACTCAACGTTCTTACTAATGATTCCATACTCCACCCTAGTCACTGTCTCAAGCGGTTTACAATCTTAGTGCCCTGCTCAACCCGGAGTTGAGCTGGAAACACTATATTCTTTCCATCACTAAGACTGCTTATTTTCAACTTCACAGTGCTGTCCACGTCTAGCCCTATCTTAGCCTTTTGTGTATCAGTTGTGGCTCAGTTGGTAGCACTCTTGCCTGAGTCAGAAGGTTGTGGGTTCAAGTCCCACTCCAGGACTTGAGCACAAAAATCAAGGCTGACACTTCAGCACAGTACTGAGGGAGTCCTGCACTGTTGGAGGTGCTGTCTTTCAGCTGAGACTTTGAAACGAGGCTCCATCTGCCCTCTCAGGTGGATGTAAAGATCTCTATTTCGAAGAAGAGCAGGGAAGTTATCCCCAGTGTCCTGGCTAATATTTATCCCTCAATCAAACTCTCAAAAACAGATTATCTGGTCATTATCCCATTTCTGTTTGTGGGAGCTTGTTGTGCGTGAATAGGCTGTCATATTTCCTACATTACAACAGTGACTATACTTCAAAAAGTATTTTATTGACTGTAAAGTGATTTGAGACATCCAGTGGTCATGAAAGGCATTATATTTGCACAAGTCCTTCTTTTTCCTGCTACTGAAACCCTTATAAATGCCTTAATCCCCATCAGACACTATTCTAACATACTCTTGCTGGTCTTCCAATCTTAACAAATGTCAACTCTTCCAAAATTCTGATGCACATATCCTGTCCCACATTGCCAACTTGTCCATCATCCTTGCCATCAATGACATTTAATGTTTGCCTGTTTCCCTATGTATTCAGCTTAAAATCCTTACCGTTAAGTTCCTCCATGACCTCTATATTCCCTGCCATACTGCTGTGTTTTATACATACCTCCTTCCGTTGCCCTATGATTGGTGGTATAGCCTTCAACCCCCTGGGTTCTACTCTCTGGAATTCCTCAACTAAACCTCCACCATTAAAAACATTCTCAAAATCCATTTCTTGAATCATGGTTTCAGTGATCCTTTCCAACCTCTCCCTTCCTGGCTGAGGATCCATTTCCCTTACACACATCTGTGATTTGTTGTTGAAATTTTAAACATTACTAAAAGTGTAATGAAAATACAAATTGTTGCAGTTGACCTTCTGTGCCTTTATTAACCAAAAAACCCTCTCTTGCTGAAATTAACTCATGATTCTACTTTAATTTTTTGTAAATAAAAGCAAAATACTGCAGATGCTAGAAATCTGAAATAAAACAAAGTGCTGGAAATACTCAGCAGGTCAGGCAGCATCTGTGGAAGAGAAGCAGAGTGAACTTTTCAGGTCGTGACCTTTTATTGGAATATTTTTCGTGCTGCTCTTTGTTTTGCACATTTCTCTCTGTTTGGCTTACACACATTAACCTTCTTTATTTTTATTTTGTAACTCTAATAGTCTCATCTGTTTACCTTTGCACTCATCTGCATGTTTGCCAATGTCTCTAATTTCTGTATTCAATTTCTAGCCATCATTTTTTTTCACAATAGGACAGTTGCCAATATGCATTGGGTTAGGGGTGAGCATAGGTATCAAGCAGTGCAGGCTGTCTCAAGACTGCTGGAACACAGATAGGTGAGAGCGAAATTAGGCGGCTGGAGAATCAAGCTAGGAGGGAGTGGAATTGGGGCTGAAGCCAGAGCCAGCAGGAAAGCATGGGAATGGGGTTTGGGAATAGTCACTGCACAGCTGAGAAACCAGGTGAAGATAAGAGCCACATTTGGGTGGGAGTAGGGGGAAAGAATGGGTTTAGGAGAGGAAAGAAAAGCTGTGTTGGGGGCAATATAGGAGCCAAATTTTTCAACCCCTCTGGAAATGCTGTGTTGTGCATTGGAGTGCAATTCCATAGTCACTGGCAGCCCCCCATAACACACCCAGCTAACCATTCTCCAAGCGCAAACATGGGCAGAGATGTCAAATTGCAAAATGAGTAAATAAGAGGAAACCACCATATCAATTCCATATTCACAAGGCTTATCTAAAAGATTGCATTATTTGACAATACAATTTCAACAACATTTGACAGTTCCAAATGACCTTAACACCCACATTCACAGTACCATGTATTTCTGCACAAACAGGTCCTTACTTTCACATTCTTCTTTTCCTCAGAATCCTCAGTCATCAAATAGGCTTTGTCCCCATCTGTTCCTTCAACACTGAGGAAGCAGTTAGTTGTGTGTCCAATGCCACTAGGCAGTACCTTGTCCCATAGCATAGCATTGATCACAGTACTCTTCCCATTACTTGTTCTGTGACAAATTCAAAGCAGAATAACTTCAAAAAATTGTTTTCCAAAATCAGTTACCCAGAAATCTCCTGTCAGAAAACAGAATCTCAATGGTCAACAACGTATTTATTTCTGGGTAACGGTATTAAAATGATGTTGAAGATAGGAATAGGAATTGGTGACTGCGGAATTCAAAACTACTTTCAGAAAGTCGGGCCAGTGGCTCCAGACTATAAGAAAATATAAAGTTACTGCTACAGGTTCTGACACAAATATAGTATCCTACCACCTAGAATTCAAGATCATCAAAGCAATAATTTCCATTTGGATCTTCTTTAGACACTTCAGTGGGGAAATTAAACTTTGTTGTTTTCACTTCTTCAATGTGCCAATGTGTTCATGTGCCAAGACCAACAAATATTTCAATACTGTTCCTGTATCTGCGAAAATTCTTCTAACATCTCTTACACTCCTGGACAAGATAGGAGAAACAAATTTGCTATCTGATAGGTAATCCTTTTCTCATCTTCAGCCTCAAATCCTTTGCAATGAGTCATATTTGTTCTTTTGTTCCTCTGGAACTCCAAGTACTGTGCCTTACATGATGTTCCCCCATTCCCAGTGTTGAAATCAAGATTATGACTGTATCTCCTACTTTGATTCATTTTTCCCCTTGGCCAAAAAAGATGAACTGATAGCGCAAATAGAAATAAAGAAGAATGATCTGATAGCCATTGCAGAGTCATGGCTGCAGGATGGCAGATTGGGACATGAATATTGAAGGGTACATGACATTTAGGAAGAATAGGAAGCTAGGAAAAGGTGGAGGGGTGACTCTGTTAATTAATGATATGAGCACAATATAGAGGGATGACCTAAGTTCAGGAAACCAGGATGTAGAAATGGTTTGGATAGAGATGAGAAATGATAAAGGCAAGAACTCACTTGTGGGAGTGGGGTGTACAGGCTCCCTAATAGTAACCACACGGTGGGAAGGGGTATAAAGGAAGAAATAATGGGAACTTGCCAGAAAGGTACGGCGATAATCATGCGGAATTTTAATCTACATATAGAATGGAAAAATCAGATGGGCCAAGGTAGCCTAGATGAGGAGTTCGTAGAATGTTTTTGGAATAGCTTCTTAGAACAGCACGTTCTGGAGCCAAAGAGAATGCTACACTAGACCTGGTATTGTGTAATGAGATGAGATTAATAACCTCATAGTGAAGGCGCCCCTAGGCAGCAGCAATCATTATATGACTGAATTTTACATTCAGTTTGAGGGAGAGGGGAGTGGGTCAAGACTAGTATATTAATCTTAAATAAGAGCAATTATGAGGGCATGAAAGCAGAGTTATCTAAAGTGAACTGCAGTAGCAGACATTTAAGGGGATATTTCAGAATACACAGAATAGATACATTCCAACGAGAAAGCAAAGTTCCATCCGTGGTTAACTTAAAAAAAAAAGGTAAAGATAGTATCAAACTTAAAGAAAAAGCATGTAATTGCACAATGATGAGCGGCAGGTCAGAGATTGGACAGAATTTTAAAAACAGCAAAGAATGACTCAAAGAATAATAAGTATGGCTTTGCTGTTGTCACTTCCTACCAAAAATAAAATCAGAAGTAAAGTGTTTTCTGAACTGGATGCTCGTCAGTTGGATACTGATGAAGGGTTGGATCTTCTGTTAGAATTCTTGGATGAAACTTACAAGAAATTTACAAGACCTATTGAGTACGTATGAGGCATGGTCAGACTTTGACAGATTTCGAAAAACAGATGGCTATTCAATGGAGGAATATATCATGGATTTCAACAGTCTATACAAATTGAATTTCCTCAATCTTTTAGAGATCCCTGGTTCAGTGCTAGCTTTTAAATTGCTAGATTGTGCTAGGGTGTCACATATGGACACCCTGGTTCTAACTGGGGGTTGGTTCTTGGACAAGGACTCCCTGTTGGACCAAATGTCTGCAGCCTTAAAAAAATTCCTGGGGAAACAGTAATTTCCTGCAATCCTGGTAGAACAAGTCGGGCACTCTGTGGTGACACAGATAATGGAGGACTCAATGTTTACTATATTTAGAAATAATCCACATACTAGAAGCAGGTCTAAGTACAATGGAAGAGTTAAAGACAGGAGAAATGAGGATGAAAGCACCTTTAGCTAAAGGCCTGCTCGGGTATAAAACTGGAACCTGACCCAGGCCCGACCCCACCTCAGCCAACCGAACCGGAGTCCTTTAATTTTTTTCCTCACCCAACCCGAATATCGCAATAAATGTACTGATATCAAACATGTTATTGTGCTCTATCTTGTCCAAATGGTAATACTTGTGATCCTGTTCATCTGTTCTGGCAGCAGGCTATTCCTGCAGATGGAGTTGTGGGGAATCATGGGTGAGCCTGATCTTGTGAGTTCTCGGAGATAGCCATGTCCAGCCCGACCAGAGCTGAGCCCGAATGCTGGACTCGGAATATAGACACGACCTGAACCCGACACGTAGTTGGGTCTAGTCGGGTAGCTAGGCTTTACCTTTAGCAGGTCTGAATATTACAGTGGAAGTGTGAATTGGAACAGTAATCATAAGCGAATGAAACCCAGGAATGCCCAAGCAACAGTTAATAGGTGCATCAGATGTGATTCAAAGTATTACGCAATAAACTGCCCGAAGCGGAGGGGCAGAGTCTTTGAAATAACACATGACGCAAAGAATTCTGAGGCAGAAGAGGAAGATACTGATGGATCTGAACGAATTGTACAAGTTACAAGGAGTTTAAGTCATGTGATGAATGTGTTGGTTGCGGATTCGTTCAACTGTGCTGTACTGGATAGTGCTTGTACGTCGACAGTATGTGGAAGTGACTGGTTACAGTGTTATCTGGATTCACTCAGTAATGAGGATCGATGCAAGGTCAATGAGCATAAAAGTACTACCAGCTTTAGGTTTGGTGACGACAACACAGAGGTCACTGAAGAGAGTAATAATCCCATGTAAAATAGCTGGAGTAAGCCACTTTATCAGTAGTCTCTAGTGAGATACCTTCAGTAAGCCTTCAAATGCAAAAAGGCACAGATAAAACTTGATATGGAGCTTGATAAGGAATTGTTTCCTGGGAAGCCAGTGAATGTGCAGTTTAACCAGTCAGGGCATTATTGTATCCCCTTAACAAAACCTGATATTTCCAGTCAGAGTGTTAGAGAAGTACTGATGGTATCAGGTGTTACGAATCAGAGAGATAAAAGGAAAATTATCTTAAAGTTACACAGACAATTTGCTCACCCTTTTTGAGAGAGATTAAAAACCCTACTAAAAGATGCAGGTGTGATTGATGAAGAATATGAGGATGATAAAAGAGATCAGTGAAAAGTGTGAAATTTGTAAAAGGTATCAGAGGACACCATCACGTCCTATTGTCAGACTTCCATTGACACGTGACTTTAACAAGGCAGTTGCCATGGATTTAAAGGAATGGGACAAAGACAAGAATATTTTCATTTTACATTTTATAGACTTAGCAACTAGATTTAGTCTTTCTACAATAATAGTAAGGACAACAGAGTTCTAATAGACAAAACTATGGAGAAGTGGATAGGGACTGGGCTTGGGACAACAGCTAAGTTCCTGACTGATAATGGAGGGGAATTTGCCAATGACGAGTTCAGAGACATGTGTGAGAACATGAACATTATGGTTATGAATAATGCAGCTGAAAGTCCTCTCAGCAATGGGCTTTGTGAAAGGAATCACGAAGTGGTTGATGAAATGTTACATAAAATCTTAGCTGACCAGCCAAACTGCAAGTTGACAACTGCCTTGGCATGGACACTTCATGCGAAGAATTCGCTTCAGATGGTTGGAGGATATAGTCCCTAACAGTTGGTCTATGGGCAGAATCCCAAATTGCCTTCTGTACTGTGCGACAGTCCTCCTGCTCCAGTAGGTACTATAATTAGTTCCATTTTTTCTGCACATTTGAATGCTTTACATGTAGGAAGATGGGCTTTCATCAAGGCTGAGGTCTTGCAGAAAATTTGCAGAGCTCTGAGGCATTGTATAAGGCCATCAGAGGCTTAATTTAGTTCAGGAGATTCAGTGTATTATAAAAGAGAGGGCCATAGGGAATGGAAGGGCCCTGGTAAGGTAATCAGTCACGATGGTAAGATAGTAGTTATCAAGCATGGAAATCAAACTGTTAAGGTTCATTCCTCACAATTAATCGGGGTTGATCACAAAATCTCAGAATCTGAGCAGCTGATGGAGAGAAAAAAGGCACCATCTACCTCAAATACTCATGTGTTTTGTGATGAAGGTCCTGAGGCACAGAATATGGTAGATCAACAGTTGGATAGTAATGTAACCGATCATGATGCTCAGGAAAGAGCTACTGCATCCAAAGGACAATTGCCCCGAGTAGGTACTCGGGTGACATATATTCCAGAGGGGTCTGATAGATGGAGGGATGTAACAATTGTGAGATGTGCAGGAAAAACATGAAAGTTTAAATATTGGTCAAGATGATGGCCAAGAAGCCAGAGCCATGGACTGGTAGAGCGGGATGAAAGAGTGGAGGGCAAGAAAGCACAGTGCAAGTTTTGATAGTGGGTCTGGAAGTGACTCTTGCATAAGGAAGTGATCACGTACTGAAGAAAAAGCTTCCAATAAATTGCGAGGGAGATCTTCTAACAGTAGTTCCGAAAGACATGAAAGTGCCAATAGAGGCCATAGTTTGAACAGATTCCACAATGAAACGAAGGCTAGAGAGCAGTCTCGGAATAGAACCAGAAGCAGAAGTCCTCATGATCATGAGGTTTTCGTGACTGCCAATAATCTTGAGAATAAACTAATAAGAGAAGCAAAACAAAGAATTAGAGTTGGAAAGAGTTTGGAGTTTATTCTGAGGTACCAGATAGGGGACAGCCAGCCTCGTCACATAGATTTGAACTGAAAAAGTCCTTCCTGATGGAACTTATAAGTTCTAAAGCGAGGCTAGTTGCGAGGGGTTTTGAAGAGCGACTTGATGATACCAATGTTAGAGTGGACTCTCCCACAGCTGGAAAAGTAATCTTGAAAATCTTTTTGGCTCTTTTGGCCACATATTCATGGGAGTGTAGATCCATTGACATAAAAGCTGCATTTCTGCAGGGTGATACTTTTCAGAGAGAAGTGTATCTGAAACCACCTAAAGAGGAAACCGAACAAATGCGCCTATGGCCTTAATGATGCTTCCAGGGCGTGGTATTTCTCGGTGAAATCTGTTTTGTTGAAAATTGGTTGTGTTCAACTAAAAGCAGACCCTGCAATGTTTTATTGGTATCATAAAAGGAAACTTTCAGGCATCTTCATGACACATGACAATTTCTTATGGGGTGGTACTACGGATTTTGAGAAATATGTTATTAATAAGATTAGGGCAGAATTTAAGATTAGGAGTCAGGCCTGTGGGGCATTTATATATGTTGGTTTAGATATTAAGCAGCCTAAGTTTGAATCAACAATCCTTTGAAGAGAGTGTTACTCCCATCCTGGTTAATCATGTTAGGTCATCAGCTTTCTGTGATTACCTATCTAAAGCAGAGACTGAGCAAAGCCTGGTGGGTCAATTAAACTGGTTGTACTCTCAGATTAGGCCTGATGCTAGTTTTGATGTGCTGGAGTTAAGCACGATGATGAAACATCCGAAAGTTGAGCATGTTTTAAGGGCAAATAAAGCATTGAAAAAAACTAAATCTGGAGAAATGTGTACTGAAGTTCCCGTCCTTAGGTGACCCAAAGAACACGAAGCTAATAATTTTTAGTGATGCTGCACATGCTAATCTTGCTGATGGGTATTCAAGTGCAGCTGGCTTCATAATATTTCTGACGGGTGTAAATGGGGAATGTCCTTTAGCTTGGGAGGCTAAGAAAATGAAACGGGTTGTTAAAAGCACATTAGCTGCAGAAACACAGGGTCTTATGGAGGCAGTGGAAATGGGGATCTATTTGTCAAATACTTTGGGTGAAATTCTGAACAAGGGACATCCTGAAGACAGGATACCCACTGAATATTACGTGGATAATCGTTCTTTGTGGGACAATGAACATGCTACAAAAAGTGAGTGAGAAAAGACTGCGTATTGACCTTGCTAGACTGAAACTAATGCTTGAGAGAAAGGAAATCTCCAAACTTAAATGGGTAGATGCAAGTCATCAGCTAGCCAATTGTTTCACAAAAAGAAATGCAAGTACAAAGAAACTGAGAGAGGTGCTAGAGGGGCGTCTCACAATGTAATACTTTGTATCCAATATGGAATTTATTTTGAAATGTTCTTTGAGCTTAATACCTTGTGCAAAATATGGATTTAGAAATGTTCTTTGAGCATGTTAATCCAAGTTGTATTGTAAAAGAAAGAAGGGAATGTGTTAATTGTGTGTCAATGATTTAATTATATGTAGGTGAAGGGTGTTAACTGGGGTCTTAGTTGAACACTTGGAAGCAGACATTCACTGAGACTGGTGGAGGGTTTGAGTGAGGAGCTACATGCTTGTAATCTTTTTTCTCTGCACAATAAATGTGAAACTGAGTAAATATAGGTTCCAGTATTATCCTTCCATAACAAGCTTTCTGGAATTTTAACAGTCCAAATATGGACAAAAGAGCTGAACTCCAGAGGTGAGGCAAGAATGACAGCTTTTGACATCAAGGTAGCATTTGACAGAGTATCGAGGAGCCCTAGCAAAACTGGAATCAATGGGATTCAGCAGGAAAAATCTCTGCTGGTTGGAGTCATACCTAGCGCAAAGGAAGATGGTCGTGGTTGTTGGAGGTCAACCGTCCCAGGACATCACTGCAAGAGTTCCTCAGGGTAGTGTCCTAGGCCCAACCATCTTCAACTGCTTCATCAATGACCTTCCCTCCATCATCAGGTCAGAAGTGGGGATGTTCGCTGATGATTGCACAATGTTCAGCACCATTGCGACTCCTCAGATACTGAAGCAGCCCATGTCCAGATGCAGCAAGACCTGGACAACATCCAGGCTTGGGCTGATAAGTGGCAAGTAACATTTGCACTACACAAGTGCCAGGCAATGACCATCTCAAACAAGAGAGAAACTAACCATCTGCCCAGAATGTTCAACGGCATTACCATTGCTGAATCCCCCACTATCAACATCCTGGGGGCTACCACTGACCAGAAACTGAACTGGAGTAGCCATATAAATACCGTGGCTACAAAAGCAGGTCAGAGACTGGGAATTCTGCGGCAAGTAACTCACGTCCTGTCTCCCCGGTGCCTGTCCACCATCTACAAGGCACATGTCAGGAGTGTGTTGGAATACTCTCCACTTACCGGGATGGGTGCAGCTCCAACAACACTCAAGAAGTTCAACACCATCCAGAACAAAGCAGCCTATTTGATTGGCACCCCATCCAGCACGTTCAACATTCACTCCCTTCACCACGGACACACAGTGGCAGCAGTGTGTACCATCTAAAAGATGCACTGCAGCAACTCACCAAGGCTCCTTAGATAGCACCTTCCAAACCTGCGATCTTTATCGCCTAGAAGGACAAGTGCATCAGATGCATGGGAATACCACCACCTGCAAGTTCCCCTCCAAGCCACACATCATCCTGAGTTGGAACTATATCGCCGTTCCTTCACCGTCGCTGGGTCAAAGTCCTGGAACTCCCCTCGAACAGCACTGTTGGTGTGCCTATCCCACGCGGACTGCAGCAATTCAAGAAGGCAGCTCACCACCACCTTGTCAAGGCCAATAGGGAAGGGCAATAAATTCTGGCCTAGCCAGCGATGCCCACATCCCAAGAATGAACGAATGGAAATAAAATTGGAAAATAGCAAAATGTAACTACTTTTTTCAAAAAGGGAGGGAGACAGAAAGCAGGAAACTACCAGTTTTAGGGAAAATGTTAGAATCTCTTCAAGACGTTATAAGAGGGCACTTCAAAAAAAATTCAAGGCAATCAAGCAGAGTCAATGCGGTTTTGCGAAAGGGAAATCATGTCTAACCAATTTGTTGGAGTTCTTTGAAGAAATAGCATGTGCTGTGGATAAAGGCAAACTGATGGATGTACTGTACTTCGATTTCCAGAAGGCATTTGATAAGGTGCCACCTCAAAGGTTATTGCAGAAAATAAAAGCTCATGGTGTAAGGCGTAACATATTGGCATGGATAGAAGATTGTCCAGCTAACAGGAAACAGAGTAGGCATAAATGGGTCATTTTCTGGTTGGCAAGATGTAATGAATGGTATGCCACAGGGATCAGTGCTGGGACCTCAACTTTTTACAATTTATCTCAATGACTTGGATGAAGGGACAGAAGGTATGGTTGCTAAATTTGCTGATGACACAAAGATAGGTAGGAAAGTAAGTTGTGAAGGGGACATAAGGAGGCTACAAACGGACATAGATAAGTTAAGCGTGTGGGCAAAGATCTGGAAAATGGAGTATAATGTGGGAAAGTGTGAAATTGTCCACTTTGACAGGAAGAATAAAAAATAAGCATATTATCTAAATGGTGAGAGATTGGAGAACTCAGATGCAGAGGGATCTGGGTCTCCTCGTGCACGAATTGGAAAAGGTTAGTATGCAGATACAGCAAGTAATTAGGAAAGCTAATAGAATGTTATCATTTATGCGAGGGCAATTGAATACAAAAGTAGGGAGGGTATGCTACAGTTATACAGGGCATTGGTGAGACCACATCTGGAGTACAGTATTGGTCTCCTTATTTAAGGATGTAAATGCATTGAAAACAGTTCGGAGAAGGTCTACTAGACTAATACCTGGAATGGGCGGGTTTCTTATGAGGAAAGGTTGAACAGGTTAGGCTTGTATCTGCTAGAGTTTAGAAGAGTAAGAGGTGACTTGATTGAAACATATAAGATCCTGAGGGGGCTTGACAGGGTGGATGTGGAAACGATGTTACCCCTTGTGGGAGGATCTAGAACTAGAGATCTGTTTAAAAATAAGGGGTTGCCCATTTAAGACAGAGGTGAGGAGAAATCTTTTCTCTCAGAGGGTTGAGTGTCTTCGGAACTCCCTTCCTTAAAAGCTAGTGGAAGCAGAGTCTGTTGAATATTTTTAAGGCCGAGGTAGATAGATTCTTGATAAGCAAAGGGGTGAAAGGTTATTGGGGGTATGCGGGAATGTGGAGTTGAGGTTACAATCAGATCAGCCATGATCTTGATAAATGACGGAGCAGGCTCAAGGGGTTGAGTGGCCTACTCCTGCTCCTAGTTCGTATTATTTTCTGCAAGTCTTTTCTTCCTCTTACAAACCTAAAAGCTTGTAGAAACCAAGCGAGTCATCAGCTAATTATTTCTTGATTTATCTACCCTGTGCTCCTACTTTTCTAAATTTTGGTAGCACTGTATACTTTCACCAAGGTTTCTCAATTAAAAATAATCATTTGCTGTTCCTTGGAGGAGTATATTTGCTCCAAGAGAAAAGATGACCCACCTCTTTGTGCTAAACAATAAATCTGTCAATAATTATCCATTGTAGAAGAATATCTTGCATCTCACCTCCCAAAAAAGGCCACTTTCATGTGCCTACGTGCTAGAACCTCACCGATTCCGGCCACTTTAGTTGCGAACATTTCTATTTCTGCCAACTGCTGCTGGGTTGTTATCTTCTCCAGCCCTTCATTTTGATGGGATTCTAAAAGATTCAAATCATGGAGAGATTTAACAAAAAAAACTTGCATTTGTAAATCACCTTTAACGTAGTAAAATGCCCAAGGCACTTCACACGAGTGCTATCAGACAAATATTGACATTGAACCAAAAGGAGGATACATTGAGTTAGGTGAACAAAAGCTTCAGCAAAAAGGTAGGTTTTAAGTATCTTAAAAGGAGAGAGGTTGAGGGGTTTAGGGAGAGAAACAGCAGAAAACAGGACTGCCAGTGGTGGAGTGAGGGAAGTTGGTGATGCACAAGAGACCAGAATTGGAGGAACACAGAGCTCTTAGAGAATTGTAGGGCTGGAGAAGATACAAAGATAGGGAGGAGCGAGGCCATGCAGGATTTGAACACAAAGCTGAGAATTTTAAATTTGAGGCGTTGGTGGACTAGAAACCAGTGTAAGTCAGTGAGCACAGAAGTGATGATAAACAGGACTTGGTGCAAGTTAGAATATGGACAGTGGAGTTTTGGATAAGCTCAAGTTTATGCAGGTGGAAGGTAGAAGGTTGGCTAGAGGAGTTCATTGGAATAGTCAAGTCTGGAGGCAACAAAACCATAGATAAGGGTTTCATAAGCAGATGGGCTGAGGCAGAGACAAACAATATTATAGTGGTAGAGCCGGCATCTGTGAAAAGAGAAGCAGAGTTAACGTTTCGAGTCAGTAACCCTTCTTCGAGAGAAGAGCAGAACTTCAAGGTCACTGGCCCGAAACGTTAACTCTGCTTCTCTTTTCACAGATGCTGCCAGACCTGCTGAGTAGTTCCAGCATTTCTTGTTTTCATTTCAGATTTCCAGCATCCGCAGTATTTTGCTTTTATTATAGTGGTAGAGGTAGGCAAACAGAGACAAACAATTTTGTGCAGGATGGCAGTTTTGCTGATTGGAGAGGATATGGGGACCAAAATGCATCTCAGCCAAATAGGATGTCAAGGTTGTGAATGGTTTGGTTCAGCCTACACAACAACCAGGGAGGGTGGGGAGTGAAATGGAATCAATGCTGGGAAATGGGGTTTGTGGCAAGCTTTGGTCTTCCTAATGTCTAGCTAGGAGGAAATTTTTGCTCATCCAGTATGGATGCCAAACAAGCGTCAACACAGAGGCAGTGGAGGGGTCAAGAGAATCCTATACACTTCTAAAGTTAGAACAGTCCTCAGTCAGCACCTACCAATGTTCTAAGAATTTTGCCAGAGCAATCCCAGAATATACATTAGATAAACTAAATGTACTTATTGTTGTCTACTGCTGAATTACATATACACAACTCATTGTTGTGAACAAAATAGTTGCAGGTTATTGTGACGAAGATATGAGGTTCAACATTTGTTATTTTCTATAATGCACTGATAACTATTTAACAACTACACAAACACGCGAATTGATGTCTTACCTTTAATAAACCTTGCCCCTTCATTAACATATTCCAACAGCTGATCAAAGATTGAGTTAATCTTCTTTTTAGCCTGTACAAAGTGCTTCAGTGGAGAAGAACTTGTGTCTGCCATGGTTCAACTGTACACAAAACACACGAGAGTTACTAAAGGAAAATGATTTTAACAGAACTATATTTAAACAATTTTACAAACTCCATTTTTATCTTCCAAGTTTTGGAGCGTCACAAACAAATTATGCAGGTGCAATCTGGCAGCTACTATGGGTAAGATTTTCCCTGGCGTAAGTAGCACACCCTGGTTTGATGCTTTAAACATAAATCAACCGTTGATCTGGTCACAACCATCAGACTTCTAGCCACAAGCTGCTGGAAAAAAATTGGTTTTCGAAGTCAATGCTCAGCCAGAGACCAATATTTTTAAGGTGTGTTTCAACACCAAGATTTCAGCACAAAGGATCAGAAAAAAGCTTTTTAAAACACAAAAAGGTACAGAAATGTTAGAATATATTAGTTGAAAAAGGGGTCAAATACATTTTAAATACACACAAAGAATGGAGAAAGACGTTCAGCGGAAGTAAAATCAGGAACAGTAAAGAACACAATAAGAAAGTACAAGAACATAAGTCTATTCAGCCTAAAAACCTCCACCTTCCACAAAATACACAATGTACCTTTTAGTGGACCCTCACCACAAAGTTAATCTCCTAATGGAAAGTTATGCATTAATTACTTATCCTCAAAAGTAATGAAGCAAAATAGATATTGCTATAGCACACTCAAATAGAGAAGGATGTCTCAAAGCAATTTACATTAAGATAAAACAGTGGATGATCTGGAGGGGAAAATGGAAAAGATATGATAGGAGATGGATTTTTTAAAGCAGGGAGGAAAGTGACAAAGGAAAGGGAACTCTAGAGGGTAGGGACACAGTGGATAAAGGTTGCAGACAGGAAGTGTGAGAATCAAGGAATAATCCAATGTTAGGAGAAAGAGAAAATGTAGGCAAAGACATAAGGATAGAGATTGTTAAGGTAATGCACAGGACCATGAAGAGATTTGAAAGCATGGATGATGATTTTGAAACAGAGGGAGCCAGAATAATTTAAAAGATGTGTGTGATGGGAATGCAGCATTATGAGAGGGTGAATATTCAGGCCATAGCAGACTGGAGGCCAACTATTAGAACATTAAGGAAGTTCAATTCTGAGGTTCATAAAAGCATGTAGTAAAGTTTTGACAGCAGCAAGGAGAAGAGGTACAATGTTGGGGAGATGGAAGAAAGCAATTCTGGTAATAGATTGGAAATGCAGCTGGAAGCTCAGCTTGGGAACAACAGTTATCTGAGGTTCTGCACACCGCTTGATTTGTGATAATCCTAAAAAAAGACTTGCATTTATATAACACCTTTCATGACCATAGGTTATCTCAAAGTGTTTTACAGCCAATTAAGTACTTTTGAAGTGTAGACACTGGTGAAATGTAGGGAAAACAGCAGCCAATTGCTCACAGTAAGCTCCAACAAATAGCGATGTGACAATGGACAGATAATCTGTTTTTGGCGTGACGTTGCTGAGGGATAAATATTGACCAGAACAGTGGGGATAATTCCCCAGCTCATCTTCAAAATAGTGCCCTGGGATATTTTATGCCCACCCGAGAGGGCAGACCAGGGCCTCGATTTAACATCTCATTTGAAAGTTGACACCTCCGACAGTGCAGCACACTCTCAGTACTGAGCTGGAGTGTCAGCTTTGATTTTTGTGCTCAAGTCTTGAAGTGGGACTTGAACCCACAACCTTCTGACTGAAATGAGAGTGCTACCATCTGATCCACAGTTGACACCTGTTGGGGATGAAGTCAAGGCAAGAAATGTATAAGTACTGATGGAAGTGAAGAGGAGGGTTTTGGTTTTGCAGAAGCTGAAGTATCAGCCCTGTTGGCTCATTCAGATCATCCACAATTTAGATCCAGCTTTGCCATCTCAAGAATACTGTGCCTCCTTCTCTACAACAAATCATCCTACTACTCCAGGTTCAACCTGGAACACAAGGATAAGTCCAGACTCAACTTATTCTGTTACTTCTCTCCCCAATCCTCATCAGGCTTAACTCCTGAATGACATCAACCACCTGCTCCCTTGATTCCCTATCTACCCAATTCCTGATGTTTTCAAACCAGGAACTGATCAAAATCAACATCACTGATTAGGCCTCAGTCGGAGTATTGTGTCTGATACTGGGCACCACACTTTATGAAGGATGTCAAGGCCTTGTAGAGGGTGCAGAGGAGATTTACTCGAATGATACCAATGATGTGAGCACTCAGACATGTGGAGAGATTGAAGAAGCTGGGATTATTCTTAGAGCAGAAAAGGTTAAGGAGAGGTTTAGTAGAGGTGTTCAAAATTATGAAGGTTTCATAAAATCATAGGATTGTGATAGCACAGGAGGCCATTCAGCCAGTCATGTCCGTGCCAGCTATCTCTGCATGAGCAACTCAGCTAGTCCCCCTCCCTTTCCCCGTAGACATGCAATATTTCCCCCTTCAGGTGCTTTATCCAATTCCCTTTTGAAAGCCATGACTGAATCTGCTTCCAACACACTCTCAGGCAGTGCATTCCAGATTGTAAGCACGCGCTGCATAAAAAAGTTCTTCCTCATATCACCATCAGTTGTTTTGCCATTCACCTTATCAGTGTCCTATGATTCTCGACCCTTCTGCCAATGCGAACAGTTTCTCTCTATCTACTCTGTCTAGACCCTTCATGATTTTGAACACCTCTAAAAATCTTCTCTGAACCTTCTCTTCTCCAAGGAGAACAACCTCAGCTTCTCCAATCTATCCTCGTAACTGAAGTCCCTCATCCCTGGAACCATTCTCGTAAATCTTTTCTGCATCCTATCGAAAGCCTTCACATTACAGGCCTGCTACCCGACCCTAAACCGACGGGACCCAACATGTGTCGGGTTTGGGTCGGAACAGACCCATCTTCCGGGGCTGGCTTTCAAGCTCAGGTCGGGTTGGACTAAACACACACGGTATGTGCTCTGCCGGTAAGTACTGAAATTTAAAAAAACCTAACCTAAGCTGGGAGTCTGGGACGAAACTGAGTCTGCGCAGTGAATGAGTGACGCCACTTGCATCACGCACGCGCTGCAGCTTCCTGGAGGTTCCAAGTCAGAAGATAAGTAAACGGATGGACGGGCTCGGAGCAAAATCGGAGGGACTCAGGCCGGGTCAGGCTCAGGTCCGCTGTGGATAGGTCAGGTTCGAGCCGGGTTCTTTTTTCCCAACCTCAGCAGCTCTCTACTTCACATCATTCCTAAATGCAGTACCCAGAATTGGACACACTAGTCCAGTTGAGACCAAACCAGTGTTTTAGAAAGGTTCATAAGTTCCTTGCTTTGATACTCTATGCCTCTATTTATAAAGCCCAGGATGTCGTTTGCCTTTGGAGCCACTTTTTCAACCTACCCTTCCACCTTCAACAATTTATACACATATACCACCGAGTCTCTGTTTCTGCACTCTCTTTAGAACTGTACTTTATTGCATATTGCCTCTCCTAGTTCTTCCTACCAAAATGCGTCACTTCACACTTCTCTGCACTAAATTTCATCTACCACATGTCCATCTATTCCACCATATGTCCTCTTGAAGTCTACCACGATCCTCCTCACAGCTCACAATTCTTTCAAGTATTGTGTCATCTGCAAATTTTGAAATTGTGCCCTTCACACCCAAGTCTAGGTTACATATAAGAAAAGGAGTCGTCCTAGTACCAACCCCTGAGGAACCCCACTGTATACCTTCCCCAAGTTTGAAAACAACCATTCAACACTACTCTGTACTTCCTGTCACTCAGCCAGCTTTGTATCCATGCTGCCACTTATCCCTTTTATTCCATGGGCTCCAGTTTTGCTGCCAAGCCTATTATGTGCACCTTATCATGTGCCTTTTGGAAATTCATGTGCACCAGATCAACTCCATTACCCCCATTTACCTCACCAAAAAATTTAATCAAGTTAGTTAAACTCAATTTGCTTTACACAAAATTGTGCTGACTTTCCTTAATTAATCCACACTTGACTAAATGACTGTCAATTTCATCCTGGACTATTATTTCTAAAAGCTTTCCCACGACAGAGGTTAAACTGACTCGCCTGTAGTTGCTGGGCTTATCCTTGTATCCTTTTTTGAACAGAAGTGTAACATTTGGAATTCTCCAGTCCTCTGGGACCACCCCTGTATCTAAGTAGGATTGGAATATTATGGCCAGTGCCTCCCTTACTTCCCTCAGTATCCTTGGACGTATCCCATCTAGTCCTGACGACTTCTCAACTATTAGCAAATTGTTGAAGATATCAGGGCAGGTTGAGAAAGTGGCTACAAAAACATATGGGATCCTGGGTTTTATAAATATAGGTCGAGAGTACAGCCAGCCTTTCTAATTGCTTCCCTATCAATTTTTCGGCCATCCAGCAACTCAATTCCCACCTTTTTCATTATGATGTGGGCAGCATCTTTTTCCCTGGTAAAGACAGATGCAAAGTACTCACTTAGTCAGAGAGATACAGCACCGAAACAGGTCCTTTGGCCCACCGAGTCCATGCCGACCAACAACCTATACTAATCCTAAATTAATCCCATTTTCCCTCTCACATCCCCACCTTCCCTCAATTGTCTTACCACCTACCTACACTAGGGGCAATTTTTTTTTTACAATGGCCAATTTACCTATCAACCTGCAAGTTTTTGGCATGTGGGAGGAAACCAGAGCACCCGGAGGAAATTCACACGGTCACAGGGAAAACTTGCAAACTCCGCACAGGCAGTACCCAGAACCGAACCCGGGTTGCTGGAGCTGTGAGGCTGCGGTGCTAGCCACTGCGCCGCCCTAGTACCCCAGCCTGCCCTCTGCCTCCACGTTTAGATCCAGTTTGGTCCCTAATTAGCCCCACCTGTCCCTTTACTATTTATATGCTGATAAAAGGTTTTTGGACTCCTTTTATGTTAGCTGCCAGTCTCTTCTCATACTCTCTTTGCCCTTCATTTCCTTTTTCACTTCCCCTCTGAACTTTTTATATTCAGCCTAGTTCTCATGCACATTATCAACCTGACATCTCTCATACTCAACCTTTTTTCTGCTTCATATCACTCTCTAAATTTTTCATCCAGGGAGCTCAGGCTTTGGTTGTCCTATCTTTCTCCCTCGTTAGAATGTACCTCAACTGCACCCAAACCATTTCCCCGTCAAATGCAGCCCATTGTTCCGTTACAGTTTTGCCTGCCAATCTGATTCCAATTTATCTTCGATAGAGAAAATAAGGAGAAACTGCTTCTACTGGCAGGAGGGTCGGCAACCAGAGAGTGATGAGATTTTTTTTATTACACAGTGTGTTATGATGATCTGGAATGCACTGCCTGAAAGGGTGATGGGAGCAGATTCAGTAGTAACTTTCAAAAGGGAAGTATGTATACTTAAAAAATAAAAATTTACTGGGCTGTGGTGAAAGAGAGCAGGGGAGTGGGGCTAACTGGATGGCTCTTTTTAAAAAGTGTGGACAAACACAATGGACTGAATGTCCTCCTTTTGTGTTGTATGATCCTATGAATATGGAGTCAGTTCTTCTTGCACATAACGTGAGAGGTATACTTGTATCACTTGCCCACAACCTGAACTATAATATACAGGCACTGTAAACGAAGTAGGCTTACATTTATATTGTCTATGCCTCAACATTTTAAATATTTAGAACATACTTTGAAAACTGTTACGTTACAAAAGCTAACCCTTTAAAGCTGACTGTAACAAGTGTTTGGAACAAATTATAATAACTGAATACTTTAAAGTAGGAATGAACCCCCGGCTGTTGAGAATTTAAATCCATTTCCATTTTACAAAAAACAGCATCTGTCCCATCACCGAAGTTCGCCTCCATCAGCACAAAAGCCTAAAATTGAAACTCAACAAAGCATACTAAGCACATATTCAAAATCCAGCATCCACAGTATTTTACTTTTATTTTTATTCCAATAAAAAGTCTCGTTTTCACTTTCACAGACCTTTGATACGGTGCGAATGAACTTGTGAGATGCATAACCCTGATGGTCGCAGTCGAGTTCTGGGCAGCCAGGACTCGTTTCGGGATTTGCCAGGAACAGGGGGTTGCAGTGTCCACCAGCACTGCCGACTCAAAACACAAACTAGTTTTACATCAGTAACTACAGGGGATGCAACTCCCGCAACTATTCCACAGCAGAGTAATCACTCCTCACAACTTTCAATAACTTCAACTGTCAGTTTAATAAAACACTAGGAAAAGTATTAAATTGAGTACAATATATAATCATTTTGTCTGATAATAACGTTCTTGATTCTCCCAACAATTCTTTGCTTTCACTAACGTATTGTTTCATCACGAGGCCTGATTGAGGTCTGAATCATACAAAGCATTCGCTCGGCCAGTCAGTCAAGTAGCCGAAGGAGACACAACGGAACTGGGAACTGAATTGCACAGTTTCACCGTAAAACCCTCCGATCAGCGGTAACCCTTTCACGTACCTTCAGAGCCGGCGCAAATCTAGCCGCCTGTTTACCGCTCGCGCATGCTCCAGCCGCGCGTAGCAGCGTCACCAACAGCCCCGAGTTCCGCCGTGCCCCGCGAGCAGCAGCGTCACCAACTTCCCCGAGTTCCGCCGTGCCCCGCGAGCAGCAGCGTCACCAGCCGCCTGAGTTCCCCGGCGCCGCGGGGCTTGGGAAGCTTGTGCGCAAGCGCAGCGTTTAGAATCGTTGCCCGCCCCTTTGCACCTCCACTGTGGAGTGAAGAGGTGTTGGTCGATTTTAATTACTTTTAATTTTTTAAATATAGTTATGTTTGTAGAAGAGGTTTCCCATCGTTGACGTTCTGTTGAGTAGAAGAGCCAAATCTGGGTCTTGGTGAGAAAGGACTGAAGATTATTTATCCACGTGTGTCAATCCAGAAAACTAGCAAAAGCTAAGACACAATTTTTTAAAAACAGCATTTTTATCCACGGGACATCCATATGTTGTGTTTTGCAAGATGTCATCTTTTGTGACTCCCCCATTTAATGCTAGTACTTTTCTTCCTGCCCCCTCAACACTGCCTCCTGCATTCCCAACCCATCTTCCAAAACTATCAGAGAATACCCACCAGCAGGCAGGCAGCAGCCCTTAGTCCCATGGAGAGTGCAGTGGCAGGCAGAAGCTGGGGAGCTCTGCAGATTTCCATCTGTGAATGCAGATAACTGGGCATCTAGTCCAAAATGCAGTTATTATAACAACACAAAGACAGGCTTTATCATACACATCAAAACCTCTTGCCAGAGAGATTTGAAAATGACATCCTACCTGCTTCCTCTCTTATTGCTACCATTTAATAATCGCCTGTAATTCTTGGTGCAACTTTAAGATGAGTAACATTTTGAAAGTGATGAATTAATTTCATACAGGAATGTCATAATGCCATGGATTCATGTGGTATAGTTGCCCTGTTTTCATTGGATGATGGAGTTTATATCACCAGTATTGGTAAGTGCAACATGCAATTGACATGTTTTACACTACGTCATTTCACCAGGCTAAATATTTGTTGAAAGACTTCTACTTTACTACAAAATATTCATGGTGTTTTATACATTACTAAGCAATCTCCTGTGGCACGTGGGGAGCCAAGACCAAGTGTGGTCTTAAGGTGAGTATTTGGGGATAATTGGACTAGGGCACACACTTGTAATTTAGTCCCCAGTTTTATATATTCTATCCCAAATTCCTATAAATTCACATTTACAGTAGAAACCGGCCAGAAATTTGTCACACTATAATTACACCCTGCCACCAGTGGTGATACAGAAGCACTGGCATTGGTGGGAGGTGTAATTATGGTGTGACAAATTTACATAGTCAGTTTCCATTGTAAATGTAGACAAAAGAATTTATAATAGTAAAACGTTGCACACACTTCCTGTCAATCATTAAAAATCTTACATGTTATAGATTCTACAGTTATAAGGTACAGAATCACAGAATTATTATAGCACAGAAGGAAGTCATTAGGCCTGTCATGTCTGGCTCTCCAATGGAGCAATTTACTTAGTGCTATTCCCCCGCCTTCTCCCCGTAGCCCTGCACATTCTTCCTATTCAGATAACAGTCCAGTTCTTTCTTGAATGCCTCGATTGAACCTGCCTCCACCACACCCTCAGGCAATGCAATCCAGATCCCAAGCACCCGCTGCACATAGAAATCTTTCCTCATGTCACTACTGCTTCCCTGGCCAATTACCCTCAAATCTGTATCCCACCCTAGTCTCTTCCATCAATGGGAACAACCCATCCCCATCCACCCCACCCAGACCCCTCATGATTCCGAATACCCACATCAAATCTCCCCTCAAACCTTTCCTCTCCAAGGAAAACAGTCTATCCACACAACTGAACGTCCTTGAGGGGAAAAATTACAGGGCTATTGGGAAAGAAGATGAGGGCGTGGGACTAATTGGATAGCTCTTTCAAAGAGCCAGCATAGACATGATGGGCCAAATGGCCTCCTTCTGTACTGTGTGATTCTATAAGCACATGGTACGCACTGCAGTGAGAGGAGGGGGAAAAGGAACTTTTTTTTATTCTTTCACGGGACATGGGTGTCACAGGCAAGGCCAGCATCCGTCGCCTATCCCCAGTTGCGCCCCAAGAAGGTGGTGGTGAGCCGCCTCCCCACCCGAACTGCTGCAGTCCATGCGGCGCAAGCACACCCACAGCGCTGCCAGGGCCAGAGCTCCAGGACCCCAACCCAGCGACAAGGAAGGAACGGTTGACACACCTCTAAGTTAAGGTGGTGTGCAACCTGGAGGGGAACCCACAGGTGGTGCCCCCATGCATCCGCTGCCCCTATCCCCTAGTTGGCAGAGGCCGTAGGCACAGAAGATGCAGTTGAAGGAGGCCCGGTGAGCTGTCGCAGCACATCCCATAGATGGCGCAATCCGCCGCCACTGTGCGCCAGTGGCAGAGGGAGTGAATCTCCGAGGTGGTGGATGGGATGTCGATCAAGTAGGCTGCCCCATCCTGGATGGTGTCGAGCTTCCTGGGTGTTATTGGAGCTGCACTCATCCAGGCAAATGGAGAGTATTCCATCACACTCCTGACTGCCTTGTAGATGGTCGACAGGCTTTTGAGAGTCAGGAGCTGAGTTACTTGCCACAGAATTCCCAGCCTCTGACCTGCTGTTGTAGCTACAGTATTTATGTGGCTGCTCCAGTTAATTTTCTGGTCAATCATGACCCCCAGGATGTTGATAGTGGGGGATTCAGCGATGGTAATGCCATTGAATATCAAGGGGAGATGGTTAGATTATCCCTTGTTGGAGATGTTCATTGCCTGGCACTTATGTGGCGTGAATGTTACTTGCCACTTATTAGCCCACACCAGAATGTTGTCCAGGTCTTGCTGCATATAGACACGGACTGCTTCAGTATCTGAGGAGTTATGATTTTTTAAAAATTCGTTCATGGGATGTGGGCATCGTTGGTTAGGCCAGCATTTATTGCCCATCCCTAATTGCCCTTGAGAAGGTGGTGGTGAGCTGCTTTCTTGAACCATTTGCGTCCTTGGGGTGTAGGTACACCAACAGTGCTGTTAGGAAGGGAGTTTCAGGATTTTGACCCGGCGAGAGTGAAGGAACAGTGATATAGTTCCAACTCAGGATGGTATGTGGCTTGGAGGGTAACTTGCAGATGGTGGTGTTCCCATGCATCTGCTGCCCTTGTCCTCCTAGGTGGTAGAGGTTGCGGGTTTGGAAGGTGCTGTAGAAGGAGCCTTGATGCGTTGTTGCAGTGCATCTTGTAGATGGTACACACTGCTGCCACTGTGCGTCGGTGGTGGAGGGAATAAATGTTGAAGGTGGCGGATGGGATGCCAATCAAGTGGGCTGCTTTGTCCTGGATGGTGTCGAGGGAAAAACATACTTGCCCTCATCCTTACCAATCTACCTGCCGCCCATGCATCTGTCCATGACAGTACTGGTAGGAGAGACCACTGCACTGTCCTTTTGCAGACAAAGTCCCATCTTCACATTGAGGATACCCTCCATCGTGTTGTGTGACACTACCACTGTGCTAAATGGAATAGATTTGGAACAGATCTAGCAAAGCAAAACTGGGCATCCATGAGGCACTGTGGCCCATTAGCAGAAGCATAATTATATTCGACCACAATCTGTAACCTCATGGCCCGGCAAACCCCAACTCTACTATTACCATCAAGCCAGGGGACCAACCTCGGTTCAATGAAGAGTGCAGGAGGGCATGCCAGGAGCAGCAACAGGCATACCTCAAAATGAGGTGTCAACCTGGTAAAGCTACAACCCAGGACTACTTGCGTGCCAAACAGCGTAAGCAGAGCTAAGCGATCGCATAACCAATGGATCAGACCTAAGCTTTGCAGTCCTGCCACATCCAGTCGTGAATGGTGGTGGACAATTAAACAACTAACTGGAGGAGGTGGCTCCACAAATATCCCCATCCTTAATGATAGGGCAGCCCAGCACATCAGTGCAAAAGATAAGGCTGAAGCATTTGCAACAATCTTCAGCCAGAAGTGCCGAGTAGATGCTCCATCTCGGCTTCCTCCTAAAGTCCCCAGAATCACAGATGCCAGTCCACGTGATATCAAGAAAGGACTGAAGTCACTGAATACTGCAAAGGCTATGGGCCCTGACAATATTCCAGCAATAGTACTGAAGACCCGTGCTCCAGAACTTGCTGCACTCCTAGCCAAGCTGTGCCAGTACAGCTACAACATTGGCATCTACCCAGCAATGTGGAAAATTGCCCAGGTATGTCCTGTACACAAAAAGCAGGATAAGTACAACCTGGCCAATTACCGTCCCATCAGTTTACACTCTATCATCAGTAAAGTGATGGAAGGTGTCGTCAACAGTGCTATCAAGCGGCACTTGCTTAGCAATAACCTGCTCAATGATGCTCGGTTTGGGTTCCATCAGGGCCACTCAGCTCCTGACCTGACAGCCTTGGTTCAAACATGGACAAAAAGCTGAACTCAAGAGGTGAGGTGAGAGTGACTGCCCTTGACATCAAGGCAGCATTTGACAGAGTATGGCATCAAGGAGCCCTAGCTAAACTGGAGTCAAAGGGAATCAGGGGGAAAACTCTCCGCTGGTGTCATACCTAGCGCAAAGGAAGATGGTTGTGGTTGTTGGAGGTCATCATCTCAGCTACAGGGCATCACTGCAGGGTGTTCCTCAGGGTAGTGTCCTAGGCCCAACCATCTTCAGCTGCTTCATCAATGATCATCCTTCAATCATAAGGTCAGAAGTGGGGATGTTCGCTGATGATTGCACAATGTTGAGCACCATTTGCTACTCCTCAGATCCTGAAGCAGTCCATGTAGAAATGCAGCAAGACCCAGACAATATCCAGGCTTGGCCTGATAGGTGGCAAGTAACATTCGCACCACACAAGTGCCAGCAATGACCGTCTCCAACAAGAGAGAATCTAACATCTCCCCTTGACATTCAACGGCATTATGATCACTGAATCTCCCACTATCAACATCCTGGGCATTACCATTGACCAGAAACTGAACTGGAGTAGCCATATATATATAGCTGCAGAATTCCCAGCCTCTGTCTTTCTCTTATAGCCACAGCATTTATGTGGCTGGTCTAATTCAGTTTCTGGTCAATGAATGCAACTGAACACTGTGCATTAAGATGGGGTGGGGTGTCTATGAGAAGGGGGAAAAGAGACGAAATACAGTTGCAGTTGAAAAGAAGGGAGATGCAGTTTCAGAAGGAAAAGGAAGAGAGTTTCAGCTTCAAAAGGAAAAGGAAGAAAGGGTGCTTCAGCTTCAAAAGCAAAGGGAAGAAAGGGAGTTTCAGAAGGAGAAAGAGGAAAGAGAGGTGAAACCGTTTGAGTTAGTAAGGCTGCAAATCCAATATGAAGATGCCACCAGCCACTAAAATCTTATCTTCAATTCAGTGCAAAACTTTGATGTACTGAGACACTCAAGACTAGTGCCAAAATTGAATGAGGAGGAGGTTGAGTCATTTTTATCTTATTTGAGAAAATAGTTACCAGGCTAAAATGGCCAAAAGAATTTGGACTTTCTTCTTTCAAGGCAGGTAGGGCTTATGAAGCGTTTCCCCTGTTATCAGAAGAAAGTTCCTCTGACTATGAACAAACTAAAATTGCAGTTCTCAATGCACATGAGTTAGTATCTGAAGCATATCGACAGAAATTCAGACACACTAGGAAAAGACCCGCACAGACTTACACTGAATTCAAAAGAATTAAACAGAGGGCTTTCAATCGCTGGATATGATCTCTTGAGCTAGAACCCTCATATGGAAATGTTTCTGGAAGAATTTTAAAATAGCATCCCAGTTAGTATAAGAAACCATATTGAAGAACAAAGAGTTACAAGGGTAAGAGAAGCAGCAAAAATGGCTGATGACTATGAGTTAATACACAGACACCTAACTCAGAATAAATTTGGGTCTAGCAACTCTTACAGGCTAGGGAGAGGTAGCAGGGATGCAGATGAAGCAGAAATGGGCGCAAGAAAAAAAGGAGAGTAGGGAAGGAAAACCAGTCTCCAACTTTTAAAAGAAGGAACACAGGTGATAAACCAGTAGGGACATGCCCAATGTGGTTTCCAGTGTGGCAATTGTTGGTATTCCAAAAAACCAACAGGAGGTGCTGCAGTCAAGCCAGTGTCCATAGCTATGAAAGTGTTAGGCATATGTTCCAACATATCTCAAGAACAATGCACATACCCGACCTTGTTACAAAAAGGAAAAATGACTCCAATTGTATCCCAGGCACCATCCTCAGGGACACCAGTTGTTTTCAAACCCTACTGGCTGTCAAGTTTACAGAAATGCCATCCGAAGAGCAGAAGAAATACCACGGTATTGGTGAAAGGGCTTACTGGCAAATGCTTTAAGGTTCCCTTCGTTAAAGTTTACCTACAGAGTAAGTTGGCCTTTGGAGTAGCGACGGTCAGGATCATTCCGAGCTTACCAATGCAGGGGGTTGAACTATTGATGGGCAATGACCTGGCAGGAAGCACACTATTGTACCCAGAGGGTCGAGAACAGTCCATAGAGACTAGAGAAACTGAGGGGAACAAACAAAACTGCATAGCTGCTGAGGGCTGAGGAAGTCCCAAAAATCCCACAGTGGGTGATAGGGCCAGTAAAGATTAAAGAGGCTAAAGGAAAGCCAGTAGAATTTAAAAAGGCCAAAATAGAGCCAGCGGAATTCAAAAAGGCCAAGATAGAGCCAGAAGAATTTAAAGGAGCTGAGATAAAAGCAACGAAGGTAGAAGGAAAAGCACCAGAAATTGTTCACCGAAACCTTCTTTAAAGATTCAAATGGGGACAGGGAAAGTTCCCAAACAGGGAAGCCAAGAGTGATGGAGATGCCTCACCTAGTGAAGTGCCACAGGGGAGTGCAGAGGAAGCTGGACAACCACTTGCCAGCCCTAGTGTCCCAGAGGACATGGGGCAGATTAGGGAAAAATCCATTCCCGAAGTAAAAGGAAAAAGAAAGGGAAAATACCCTAAGGTAAGCAACACTTGTGAAAACCACCAGAAAACTAAAAGTGAGGTCAGTGTAGATGTGTCCACTGAAAAATCAAAGTGTCAGTTTCTAAATCCAGAGCTGAACTAACCTAGCAAAACCGATTCAGAACTCACTAAGGATGAAATGCAGGAGGAGAACCCACCCACCTCACAGGAGCTAAAAATAATTTATCACCCACCATCACCCTAGAGATAAGAATTATCAATGTGCCAGAACCTGAACTGTTAAACCCATGTGTTGTGAAATATTGATAAGCAAAATTAAGGTGAATCCAACGATGTTTTATCAATAAATAAAGAGTAAGAGGATAACTAAGGAGAGAGTAGGACCCATAAAAGACCAAAAAGGTAATCTATGTGTAGGGGTGGAAGATATTGGTATGTTTTTTAGTGAATACTTAGCGTCTGTCTTCACAAAAGAGGGGGATGATGCAGATATTGTAGCTAAGGAGGAGGAGTGTGAAGTATTGGATGTGATAAACATAGGGAGAGAGGAAGTATTAATGGAATTAGCAGCCTTGAAAGTTGATAAATCACCAAGGACAATTGAAATGTGCCCTAGGCTGTTAAAAGAAGCAAGAGAGAAAATAGCAGACGGTCTGACCATCGTTTTCCAGTCCTCACTGGGGACGGAGGATTAGAGAGCTGCTAATATTGTACTTCTGTTTAAAAAAGGAGCAAGGGATAGACCGAATAATTACAGGCCAGTCAGTCTAACCTCAGTAGTGGGCAAATTATTGGAATCGATTCTGAGAGATAGGATAAACTGTCACTTAGAAAGGCACAGGTTAATCAAGGATAGTCAGCATGGATTTGTTAAGGGAAGATCTTGTTTGACTAACTTGATCGAATTTTTTGAAGAAGTAAAGATAGATGAGGGTAGTGCAGTTGATGTGGTCTACATGAATTTTAGCAAGAATTTTGACAAGGTCCCACAAAATAGATTGGTGAAGAAAATAAAATCCCATGGGATCCAGGGAAATGCAGCAAGGTGGATACAAAATTGGCTCAGTGGTGGGAAACAAAGGGTAATTGTTGACGGGTGTTTTTGCGACTGGAGGGCTGTTTCCAGTGGCGTTCCACAGGACTCAGTATTGGGTCCCCTGCTTTTTGTGGTATAAACGATTTTGATGTAAATGTCGGGGGCATGATCAAGAGGTTTGCAGACAGCACAAAGATTGGCCATGTGGTAGATAGCGAGGAGGATAGCTGTAGGTTGCAAGAAGACATTAATGGTCTGGTAAGATGGGCAGAAAAGTGGCAAATGGAATTCAACCTGGAGAAGTGTGAGGTGATGCATTTGGGGAGGTCAAACAAGGCAAAGGAATACAAGATTAATGGGAAAATACTAAGTGAGGGACCTTGGAGTGAATGTCCACAGATCCCTGAAGGTAGCAGGACAGGTCGATAAGGTCATTAAGAAGGCATATGGAATACTTTCCTTTATTAGCTGAGGTATAGAATATAAGAGCAGGGAGGTTATGCTGGAACTGTATAACTCATTGGTTTGGCCACAACTTGAGTACTGTTTGCAGTTCTGGTCACCTCATTACAGAAAGGATATAATTGCACTAAAGAGGAGATTTACGAGGATGTTGCCAGGACTGGAAAAATGCAGTTATGAGGAAAGATTGGATAGGCTGGGGTTGTTCTCCTTGAAACAGAGAAGGCTGAGGGGAGATCTGATTGAAATGTACAAAATGTTGAGGGGCCTGGATACAGTGGAGGTGAAGGGCCTATTCACCTTAGCAGAAAGGTCAGTGACGAGGCGGCATAGATTTAAAGTGATTGGTAGAAAAATTAGACGGGGGAATAAGGAAAAACCTTCTCACCCAAAGGGTGGTGAGGGTCTGGAAGTCACTGCCTGGAAGGGTAGTTGAGGCAGAAACCCTCAACTCATTCAAAAGGAGTCTGGATATGCACCTCAGGTGCCATAATCTGCACGGCTACGGACCAAATGCTGGAAGGTGGGATTAGAATAGGTGGATCATTTTTTGGCTGGCACAGACACGATGGGCTAAGTGGCCTCTTTTTGTGCCTTAAACTTTCTATGATTCTATGAAAGCGGTAGTTTAGGGGTTAACTATTATACAGGCAGTGAAATTTGCAAAAAGCCAAGAACAATGCAGTAATGGAAATTGGTATGTTACAAGCATTGGAGCAGTAAAAGTGGGACCCAGATTTTTTAAAAAAGCAAATGTTCTAAACAGAAGTTTTCTTGGGGCAAAAACCTCATTGCCCAAAAAGCAAAAGTTCAATTATAATTGTGCCTCATCCAAAGAAAAGATGATGTAAAACTCAAACGTGGACAAGAAATGGCTGTTACAGACAATGCCAGCTGTAGCAGTTGTGAGATTGAGGTGTGGGTGCCATGTGTGTGGTGGTGTGACCCCATACCTTCTTTCTTTCTAAACCTAAAAACCAAACAACATAAAAATGAAATCCAAGGAATTTGATTTTTTCCCTTTTGGGGGAGGTGTTACGCTCACGTAAAAGTGCAGTGATTGAAAATACAAGAACTCAACCTGAGGAGTTATAAAAATGGACTTTTATTTTTAAAAAATGGACTACGTGCTTCAAAATGGCCATTGGAGGTCAAAAGACTTGGCCTTGTATTTTCAAACTGTCTTACTGTCTGGTGCAAACACAAGAATACATTCCTAGCTAAAAGGTGTCAATTGTACCCATCCTGAAGCCATCGAGACATTTTTGAATTGAATGGGTTATCCTGAAACAAAGAAGGTATGAAGTAGCCACATGCAGGGCCATTGTCGGTCACCACAGGGAGGAAGATCTGTGTCTCCCAACAGAAGCAAAAAGTGAGAGACTTTTAGCTTAGAAAGTAGCTCTCTGGAGAGAGAGAGAGACCCAGGACAAAGCATCACCAAAGCCTGTCCAACTGAAAGCTGGGAGAAAATCCAGCAAGCCAAAATGAAGGTGCTCTGCTGTGAATTCTACATTTCAACTTGTGCAGTAGAGAACTGGAAGTGATCCCCTGTCTTCCAAGTGGAATTTCAACCAACAGGGAAATCTACAAACACCACAGGCCTGCAACTAAAGCGAAATTGACCTCCAAAAAGATTCAACAGGTTTACTGTGAACCCCCAAAACACTACATCACTTCAAACCACTCACCCCTTTTCTTTTCTATCTGTCTCTTATGTATGTGTGCGAGTGAATGCATATATGGGTGCAGTTGCGACAATTTTGGGATAAGGCATATTGCTCAATATCTTCTGTTTTAAAACTACAACAAAACCTGTTGCTGTCTGTTTACTTGATAAATAAAGCACAAAGGGGTTAAAACTCTAATTACAAAAACACTTGCTGCAGTCAGGTGGATGTTGAACAGTGGGGACCACCCACACCCCTCACCACGTGGTAGTAATATGGACTTATTCAGATTGCATTTTGGTCATTTTAAAGAATCAGTAGAGCTTACAACACATTCGCCTTTCAATCCTTAGACTATTTTAAAGGTAAGCACATTCGTGCAGAATTCCATTAATCGATTTAGAGCTAAAATTGCCATGACAGGTCATTTAAAGTTATAAACGCCATCTCCAGCTCTAACAGGTGCTATAAGTAAATGTTGACACTTTTAAAATAGATTATACCAAAGTCAAACCCTGACACTGGAGTTTTCTATGAATTTTGAAATGGAATTTTGTGAGAGTGCTTTGTTCAGGTTGAGTGGAGTTCGAGGGTTGGTTAATTGGACCCAATCAGGAGAAGTGAGTATGTGCATTTGTGGGGGGCGGTGGGGTGAGGAAGGGGAGATACCAGTAGCATAAGTAAGGAGAGGGGAATGGAGGTGGTACTGGAGGAGACGGGAAGGAATTTCAGCCAAGGTAGAGGGGAGGCAGGAGATAAAAAACAAGGGGGATAAGGGAGGAGCGCTGGGAAACAAAGGCAAGAAGTCTTCTGAAGGGGTGGCCGAAGACTGTTATCACTTGAGCAGGTGACAATGGGTAAACCTTTTCTCTCTCAGGCCCCACAATTCCTCTCAGAGGAGATATCGGGAGTTTTGTAGCAGGTGAGGCTTCCTTCAGAATTGAATCACGTCAAGCAGCTGTAATGGGGGCAGCATGCTAATTGCTGCAATTTCAGAAGTAATCAGGATTTAAAGACAGGAGAAAGTTTCAAAGGAGAAATGTGCTTTTTCTAATAAAGGCAAACGTCTCAAGGCACACTAGAAGAAATGGATGCAAAGCCAAAGAAGTATTTAATAGTAAGGGTGGCCAAAAGTTTAGTCAAAGAGGTGACCCAAAGAGGCATTAAAGTGATTGTGATTCTCATACAAAGATGAGACACAGTAAGCCGTAAATCCAATTTAATCACGTTTGTACAGTTGATGTCCTTGGTTGATTAGATTGATGGGTTCATAACAAAGTGCTTGAAATTGCAGTGATGCTGTGCTATCAGACTGAGACTGAAAACTATACAGCCAAAAATTAGATGGCAACATCGGAGTTATACAATGGGTTGTGATAGTATTCTGCCTGCCTCAGCCCTGCTTTAAGCAGAGATGTGAAAGCGTGGGTCATGTGAGCCGACTGCCCAATTCTGCAGACAATCAAAAAGGCAGTCTGCCCTTCAAATGTTAATGAGGCCTGGGAGTTAAAATAGTTCAGGTCCCATGCCAACAGATGTTATGGGAACATGACCCTGTCCGAATTCCCTGCACTCATGATACTTGCCCTGAGATTTGCCACTTTATAAAAATAAATAATATTTGCTCATGCAAATATATAGGAACCACTAACACAAATATTACACCTAACAAATTAAACAGGACACAGGACAACGGAGTCAGGAACTACGGGCTGAATTTTATTCTCCTGCTGCCAGGAGTGGCAGTGGGTGAAAGGGCTGCAAGTCGCCCGGTGGTGCATTTCCTTACACAGGGCAGTCTGCTCACACAATAACATTGCGGGGGCAGGCTTTGCGATGCGGCAACGGCATCAGCTGCCTCTGTGCAGACACTGGTGCTGCCACCATTTTTAAAGGGCTGCCAGACCTGCACAGAGTGTACAAAGTTCAACCCCGGAACCCCCCCACTACGTTGCACATAAATGTGTGACCCGTTCCCCCCGCACCCCCCCCCCCCCCCACCACAATGCACAGAAAATAAATGGTAGCCCCGTTTCCCCCCCCCCCAAACACAAATTGAATAGTTGACCTCTCCCCCCACCCCCCCCCCCCACTCCATAACTGCACAAAGTGCAGAGGTCAACCCTTACCCCAACCCCACACTAGCAATGCAGAGTTGACCCCCACCCCCACCAGTACACTAAAAATCATAAGTTCCCCTCTTGCCCACCTCGGTGGCGCCAGCTTTCCCTGGACAGGAAAGTGAAGACACGTGAGTGCTGGCCATCACACGGAAGATCGCGGGGAATGGTATGTTAATTTATTCATATCCTTGATTTCAATATTTAAAGTTGGGTCCCATCGCCGAGTGGAGTGGGGAGGCCACCACGGAGCCTCACCACCGCCGTGAAGATCGGGCCCCGGCAATCCCGGCATCGGGCTCCATGATGGGCCGCTTCTGTTGCGAACAGGAAGGAAATAATTAAAAGAGCAGAACGGCTGCGGAGAGAGTGGCAGCATGCCCGTAGTCCACAGGGGTGGCGGTTTGTGCTGGCCCCAGCAGACTGAAGGAGCAATGAGTTTTACTTTGGAAGTAGGTAGACCAACTGTCACATTGACAATTGAGAAAAGTAAGAGAGCAACAATAGGCTTTAAGTAGGCAGTATGCCATTGTACAGTTCCATTCACAATTCCTCAGGTAATGAAGCAGTCCATGCTCGTGTGCAGCAAGAACTGGACAACTTCCAAGCTTGGGCTGATAAGTGGCAAGTAACATTCATGCCACATAAGTGCCAATCAATGATCATCTCCTCTTGACATTCAATGCATTACCATTTTTCAGTCTCCCACCATCAACATCCTGGGTTCCACTATTGACCAGGAACTTAACTGGACTAGTCAAATAAATACTGTGGCTAAGAGAGCAGGTCAAAGGCTGGCTATTCTGTGGTGAGTGACTTACCTCCTGGCTCTCTAAAGCCTTTTGACCACCTACAAGTTACAAGTTAGGAGTGTGATGGAATACTTTCCACTTGCCTGGATTGGTGCAGGTGTACCTCCAACAACACTCAAGAAGCTCAATACCATTTAGAACAAAGCATCTCGCTTGATTGACACCCCATCCACCATCTTAAACATTCATTCCCTTCTCCACTGGCGCAATGTGACTGCAGTGTGTACCATCTATAAGATGCACTGTGGGAACTCGCCAAGCCTCCTTTGACAGCACCTTCTAAACCCCCCACCTCTACACGTAGAAGGACAAGGGCAGCAGGCACATGGGAACACTACCACCTCCAAGTCACACGTTATCCTGACCTAGAAGTATATTGCTGTTCGTTCATTTTCACTGGTTCAAAATCCTGGAACTCCCTACTTAACCGGACTGTGGGAGCACCTTCAACACACCATCTGTAGCAGTTCATGAACATAGCTCATCACCACCTTTTCCAGGGCACTTAGTGATAGGCAATAAATGCTGGCCTTGCCAGCAATCCCCACATCCAGTGAATGAATAAAAACGAAACACGGGGCAGTTATCAGTGGCAATCAAAAATGGGTTGTAGTGCAGTAGATGTTGACTACGGGCTAAAGATCAATGATGTGGGAGCAGAATGGGTCAGTAGCCAAGAACAGAAGAACAGTTGGTTTTGCAGAGGTGTATGATGTGTGTACCATCAGGAGCAAGAGTTTCAAAGGCTTGCTGGCCAAGCAGGCCACTGATTGAGGTTTCCACTAGTCAGTTAAATCAACAGGTGAGGGGTGGAGAGGTTTTTTAAGAGAGGAACAGTGTAGGAAAGCCATAAAATATACTTAAGCGACAAAATTAAAACAACATTTAAAAGATTTAAGATCAAGTTAAAAACACACCCGATGACAAAAATAATTTTATCAAAAGCAACATAAAATGGCATGGAGCTACGAGATAAAGTTCAGAAATTCCCCCCACATTACTACTTGGTGACTCGATTGCACAATTAGGGCTGAATTCTATAAGCCCAGCGGTGGGCAAAAAGAAATGGCTGCATACCAAAGAGCTGCCGCAATTCCAAGCATGGCAGCTCAGTTAAATAACTGGGGCAGGCCGTCCCCCCAACCCCCCCGATCACGTGAAGGGGGCGAGCTGTCCATCCCCAGCAATGGCGCAGCTGCCTGTGCACATGCGCTGATGCCATTTTCAAAGGGCTGTCAGCCCTACTGGGACATTTAAGTATTTAAAGTGAAATTGAATTAAAATAAATAAACACATTTCTTTTGCCCCTCTCACACCTCCCCCCAATATCAATTAAATTATTTGCCCTTCCCCCGCAAAACACTTACCTTCACAATCTGACCTTCCCCCCTCAAACTGCACAAACTTTAAACTATAACCCTGTTCGTATGAGGAAAAACCTTTTCATGCAGCGAGTGGTTAAGGTCTGGAATGGGCTGCCTGAGAACGTGGAGGAGGCAGGTTCAATAGAAGCATACAAAAGGGAATTAGACAGTTCTTTGAAAAGGAAGAATGTGCAGGGTTACTGGGAGAAGGCAAGGGAATAGAACTGAGGGAATTGTTCTTTCAGAGAGCCAGCGCAGACACGATGGGCTTAATGGCCTCCTTCTGCATTGTAATGATTCTGTGATTCCCATCATCCCCTACACCCATGATGTTCATTTGATCCCATCCCCACCACCCCTCCAACCCCCCACACTGAGAAACTTACCTCCTCGCCACCAGTGTTGCATCTCATTTCCCTGGTCAGGGATCCGAAGGCATGGCAGTGCCGGCTGCCGGGTGAAGATCGCACTGGGACTTCAGGAGGCAACGGAGGACTCATTAATTCAGGTAATGTAATTTATTTAAATATTTAAATGGTGGTCCCGTCACAAAGCGGCAGGGGTGCCACCACGAGGTCTTGTCACCGCCAGCAATATCGGGCCAGGTCCTGCCAGCGTCAAGGTCCGTGGCAGGCCTCATTCTGGGCCATCTTCATGTCCACCCCCCTGCCACGGATCCTGAGGTTGAGGCCTCTATAGAATCCAGCCCTTAGTGTGAGAAGTTTATATCGCTAGTTTAAATTATAAATATGAAATTAAGGATCTATAATGGAAAGAATGACATAGAAGTGTGACAAGAAACATAGCAGCAACTAAAGTTTTATAGGTAAGATGTACATACAGACATAAGATTTTTACCAATCTACAGATATATATTAGCCTCATCACCAGAACTTTCAAACAAGCACCAAGATGTACCTTGGCTGGTGGTGAGAAGGGCCCTCCCCGTCAGATCCTTCATGCACGCCCAAAGTCTCGCCCCCTCTGCACAATGCCCCCGCGGTGGCTGTGGTGGGGAAGAGACGGTTGCCCACCTCCTCCTGGAATGTGTCTTTGCAAAGCAGGTCTGGAAAGAGATGCAGTGGTTTTTGTCGAGGTTCATCCCAAGCAGCTCTGTAACACAGGAGTCTGTGCTCTACGGGCTGTTCCCAGGGACGCACACCGAGACAAACATCAACTGCTACTGGAGGACTATCAATTCGGTGAAAGACGCCCTTTGGTCTGCCCGAAACTTGCTGGTCTCCCAGCGCAAAGAGTTGTCCACGACTGAATGTTGCAGACTGGCACATTCCAAGGACCAGGACTACGTGCTGAGGGACGCACTAAAGCTTGGGGCAGCCACAGCAAAGGCTCAATGGGGAAAGACCACAGTGTAAGGTCCCCCCCACCAAGCTGAACTGAGGGGCTGGATTCATGGGAAACCCCTCGAACTGTATCGGGAAAATTTTGTGTGCTGTAAATGTAAAAATGTATATGGCATGACAATGAAATGGAAGGGTTGTGAGGCAACTCATAATTGTATAGAAGGAAACTGATCACCTTTGCACTGTTTGTATTTTTTGACTTGATGCTGTTTTAAACTGTTTGGGTATGTAATTTTTACAGATTTTTATGAATAAAGTATATTTTGAAAAAAAAAATATTAGTATATTACATTGTGTGTTACATGGTATAACACCTCCATTGTAACACAATGGTATCCTCTGACTTAAAATAAGCAATACCATAAAAGATCTGCTCTTTGTTAATAAACATGGTATTAATGTACTATAATGTTAATATACCCTCTGAGATATCTGTGCTGCTCCAATTCTGGTCTCTTTAGCATTCCCAATTTTTCATCGCTCCACCATTGGCGGCCATGTCTTGAGCTGCCAAGGCCCCAAGCTTTGGAATTCCTTCTCTAATCCCCTCTGCCTCTCTTTCTTTCATCCATTAAGACACTCCTTAAAACCTACCTGTTTGATCAAGCTTTTGGTCAATTGGCTAATGTCTCCTTATGCGGCTTGTTGAATTTTGTTTGATAATACTCTTGTGAAGTGCCATGGGATGTTTTACAAAGTTAAAGGTGGTGTATAAATACAAGTTGTTGTTGTAGGAACTGGTAAATTAGTGCCAACGTGAAAGATTATTATATAGTACTACACTAGCTTTTGTTATAATCAACTTACAACAAGACATTGTTTCCGGCTTGCAATTATATAGTGCAATCCTAAAAATAAAGCACTCATCAGTACAACAAATATGTGGGAGTCAGTTAAATGCTGAAATTTAATTAAAATTTGTGCTGATATTCATATGATGCTATTTCTTTGCTTTTGTTTGTGTCTTCTGAATCACTCGATTAGACTTGGAACAGCTAATTATCTTTTAATTAAAGTTTAATTTTCAATACATTTATTTTTGTGTTACATAAAATTCAATAAAAATTATTTTTGATAGACCAGATATAAGCTAACAATATTAAAAGTTAACATGGTATGCAAACTGAATAGTTAAATATACAAAATGTAGACCATACCAGTGCCTAGTTAAATAGGTAATAAACGCAACTTAAAAATAAGGGTTTCAGGCCGAATATTTTACTTATTTGGCAAGGTCAATTGGCAATACCACAGTAGCATTTTAATACTCAATAAAAGTGGGGCTATTTTCAAGATCTGCATTTAACTGTTAAGTGTTGAATAAATACTGAAAATATTTAGATATCTTTGCACAATATGGGGTAGATTTTGTTCCCAGCCTGATGTTGAGTTCTGCAGTGGGGGGAGGCTGGAAAATCATAGTGGGAGCGACAGTGGCCGCCATGGAACCCGACGCTGGGATTATCGGGCCCGATCTTCCCAGCAGCGGGGAAACTTGTGGCAGCCTCTTCGCCGCTCTGCGACGGGATCCGATTTAGCATATTTAAATAATTTATTTGCATGAATTAAAATATAAACCGCAGCAATCTTACGTTCAGTTCCTGTTTTTCAGCGCGATAAGTGGCACTCACCGCCTTCACTTTCCCATTCAGGGAAAGCTGTCGCCACCGAGGTGGGGAAGGGGTGTGAACTTTGCACTTTGTTGAACTGTCTGCAGGGCTGGCAACCTTTAAAAGTGGCGTCAGCACCTGGTTCCACATCGGTGACGCCGATGCCGCCCTCGCTGTGTGATTGGGGGGGGGCAGACGCCATGAATATGTGAAGTGGCCGGCCGCCACAGAATCGCAGTCCCATGGGGGGTGGCCGCCATTTTCCACGCCCGCTGCTGCTCCCGGCAGTGGGACTACAAAATCCAGCCCTATATTTTGAACATGCTTGATTCAGAATCTTACGACTTATTGCTTTTTTTGATCATTGCGTTTGTATAACTTTCACAAATGGTTAGTGAAGGAATTTCTTTTAATTGCATTGCCTTTTGACACAATTATAGTTTAAAACATTTTGAAAACACACATTCAACATAAAATTCAAACTATTTTATCAGACTAATCTACTACTTTAAAAATTTATATTAACCCAGATGTTAATTGGTCACGACTTAGAATGTGCAATGTTCACATTATCATTTAAAGTTTGGCTTAAGGCCTATTTCAAAAGCATATGGAGCTTAGAGCCTTTAAAATAGGATCTCCTAATTAGAGACCAAAAGCATGAACATTCGTCATCAAATTTGTGCATGCTTACACTTTAAGATTCAATGTCACATAGTAACCAAAATTTTGCAGTAAATTACAAAGTAACAATAACTTGTATTTAAATAGGGTTTGTATCATAGTGAAGCATCCCAAGGCACTTCACAGGAGCATCATAAAATAAAATTTGACAGCGAGCCATATCAGCAGATATTAGGGCAGATGACCAAAAGCTTGGGCAAAGAGGAGCATCTTGAAGAAGGAAAGAGAGATAGAGAGGCGGAGAGGTTTGGGGAGGGAATTCCAGAGATTAGTTCCAGTTCCGAAGAAGGGTCACTGACCCGAAATGTTAACTCTGCTTCTCTTTCCTCAGATGTTGCCAGACCTGCTGAGTGGTTCCAGCATTTCTTGTTTTTATTCCAGAGATTAGGGCCTGGCAGCTGAAGACAGGGCCACCAATGGTGGAGCGATAAAATCAGGGATGCTCAACAGGCCAGAATTACAGGAGCGCAGATTTCTTGGCGGCTATGGGGCTGGAGGAGATTACTGAGATAGGGAGGCATGAGGCCATGGAAGGGTTTGAAAACGAGGATGTGAATTTTAAAATCGAGGCATTGCTTAACTAGAAGCCAATGTATGTCAGCGGCCACAGGGGAGATGGGTGAACAGGACTTGGTACAAGTTAGGACATGGCCAGCAGAGTTTTGGATGACCAAAAATTTACAGAGGGTAAAACGTGGGAGGCTGGCCAAGAGTGCATTTGAATCATCTGCTCTAGAGATAATAAGAGAAAGAATGAGGGTTTCAGCAGCAGATGAGCTGTGGCGGGGCAGAATCAAGTGATGCTACGGAGGTGGTAATAGGTGGCCATTGTGATAGCGCAGATATGTGGTCAGAAGCTCATCTTGGGGTCAGATGTGAAACCAAGGATGTGAACAGTCTAGTTCAGCCTCAGACAGTTGCCAGGGAGACGAATGGAAACAGTGGCTAGGGAATGGAGTTTGTGGCAAGGAGTGAAGGCAATGGCTTTACTTCTAGAGTTTGACTATTCTAACACATTCTTGGCTGGCCTCCCACTTTCCACGCTCTGAAGAAAATTGCTTTGGTCTTCCCAATATTTAGTGGGAGGAAATTTCTGCTCATCCAGTACTGGATGTCAGACAAGGGCCTGAATTTTATTCAGGCTCCACGCTCCACAGCGGCACCCTTTGAACTCGGCGACGTGCCCGCATTCAGCGGCCGCCGAGGAGCCCCTGCGATATTATGCGTGGGGGTTTATTTAAATAGAGGGGGCGGAGAGGCCACCCCCGATGATGTGTAGTGGGTGGCCGCCGTGTCCCCGCAACAGCGTCTGGAGCCTCCGTGCAGGTGCTGGCGCCATTTTTAAAGGGCTTTAAGCCCTCAGAATTTATTTTAAGTTTTACAGGTACAGTAATTGAGATGTTTTATTAACAATTAATAAAGATGTTGAGGCCGTTCCCCAACCCCCCAGTGGTCATTTAAGTGGCACTTATTGTCAATTAGGGCCAATCAAGGATAGTAGTGGGAAGTTGTGTGTGGAATCAGAGGAGATAGGGGAAGCGTTAAATGAATATTTTTCGTCAGTATTTACAGTAGAGAAAGAAAATGTTGTCGAGGAGAATACTGAGATTCAGGCTACTAGGCTAGATGGGATTAAGGTTCACAAGGAGGAGGTGTTATCAATTTTGGAAAGTGTGAAAATAGATGAGTCCCCTGGGCCAGATGGGATTAATCCTAGGATTCTCTGGGAAGCTAGGGAGGAGATTGCAGAGCTTTTGTCCTTGATCTTTATGTAGTCATTGTCGACAGGAATAGTGCCGGAAGACTGGAGGATAGCAAATGTTGTCCCCTTGTTCAAGAAGGGGAGTAGAGACAGCCCTGGTAATTATAGACCTGTGAGCCTTACTTCGGTTGTGGGTAAAATGTTGGAAAAGGTTATAAGAGACAGGATTTATAATCATCTTGAGAAGAATAAGTTCATTAGCGATAGTCAGCACGGTTTTGTGACGGGTAGGTCGTGCCTCACAAACCTTATTGAGTTTTTCAAGAAGGTGACCAAACAGGTGGATGAGGGTAAAGCAGTGGATGTGGTGTATATAGATTTCAGTAAGGCGTTTGATAAGGTTCCCCACGGTAGGCTATTGCAGAAAATACGGAAGTATGGGGTTGAAGGTGATTTAGAGCTTTGGATCAGAAATTGGCTAGCTGAAAGAAGACAGAGGGTGGTGGTTGATGGCAAATGTTCAGCCTGGAGTTTAGTTACTAGTGGTGTACCGCAAGGATCTGTTTTGGGGCCACTGCTGTTTGTCATTTTTATAAATGACCTGGAAGAGGGTGTAGAAGGGTGGGTTAGTAAATTTGCGGATGACACTAAGGTCGGTGGAGTTGTGGATAGTGCCGAAGGATGTTGTAGGGTACAGAGGGACATAGATAGGCTGCAGAGCTGGGCTGAGAGATGGCAAATGGAGTTTAATGCAGAAAAGTGCAAGGTGATTCACTTTGGAAGGAGTAACAGGAATGCAGAGTACTGGGCTAATGGGAAGATTCTTGGTAGTGTAGATGAACAGAGAGATCTTGGTGTCCAGGTGCATAAATCCCTGAAGGTTGCTACCCAGGTTAATAGGGCTGTTAAGAAGGCATATGGTGTGTTGCTTTTATTAGTAGGGGGATCGAGTTTCGGAGCCACGAGGTCACGCTGCAGCTGTACAAAACTCTGGTGAGGCCGCACCTGGAGTATTGCGTGCAGTTCTGGTCACCGCATTATAGGAAGGATGTGGAAGCTTTGGAAAGGGTGCAGAGGAGATTTACTAGGATGTTGCCTGGTATGGAGGGAAGGTCTTACGAGGAAAGGCTGAGGGACTTGAGGTTGTTTTCGTTGGAGAGAAGGAGGAGGAGAGGTGACTTAATAGAGACATACAAGATAATCAGAGGGTTAGATAGGGTGGATAGTGAGAGTCTTTTTCCTCGGATGGTGATGGCAAACACGAGGGGACATAGCTTTAAGTTGAGGGGTGATAGATATAGGACAGATGTCAGAGGTAGTTTCTTTACTCAGAGAGTAGTAGGGACCTGCAGCAGTAGTGGACTCGCCAACTTTAAGGGCATTTAAGTGGTCATTGGATAGACATATGGATGAAAATGGAATAGTGTAGGTCAGATGGTTTCACAGATCGGCGCAATATCGAGGGCTGAAGGGCCTGTACTGCGCTGTAATGTTCTAATTCTAATTCCAGCTAAGTTTATTTACCTATGATTAATGTCAATTTGCATGTGCTGATGAAGGGCCTGCTGCCAGGCGGTGGGGGGCTGCACTGCGATCCCCCCACCGCTGGTAATGTGCAGCAAGCCCTTCTTGCGCTGCAGGTCGAGGCAGGCCTCTCCCCACAGAATTTTACCAGCCCCACGCCACGACATGCGGTGTCAAGGGGCCGGTAAAATTCAGCCCAAGCAGTCTACCCATTTAGAGACAGTGGGGGGGTTGAGAGAGCTAGTGCTGAGGTAGAGCTAGGTGTCATCAGCGTACATGTGGAAATGAACACTATGTTTTTGGATGATGTCATCCGGGGCAGCATGTAGATGAGAAATAGGAGTGGGAAAAGGATAGGTCCTTGTGGGATACCAGAGGTAATGGTGCAGGAGTGGGAAGGGAAGCCATTGCATATGGGTGAATACAATAAATTTCAAGTAAAATAATAGCAGCAACTCCTGCAAAAAAAAGTGAAATAGAAAGCATTTAACATGGAAAGGTATAGCATAATCCAGCCAAACAAAACAAATAATTTTACAGTCTAAGGGTCAAAAAGTCTAGGGATATCCTAGCCTTTATAAAGACGTTCTGAGTAATACTTCAGTGTGTACAACCATGATAAGATTAATGGAAAGAGCATGCAGTGGTAGTGCGGTTACTCAAAAAGCAAGTAATGAACATGCTATTTAAAACACAGAAAATAGGGAGAATCCTGGTGATAGTTTTAACAGTAAACTCATAGTTGGCACTTAGACCAATTATATCAAGATCTGTTCCAGCGAAGCCATCTTTCATACCAGTACTTCCAATATGTCTTCCTTTTTCCTCAACTGAGAATTCCCCTCCACCATGGTTGATAGGGCCCTCGGCTTTGTCTGTCCCTTTCCTGTATATCTGCCCTCGCTCTTCCCCTCTTTTGCAGAATAATAGAGTCATAGAGTTATGGAGTCATAGAGTGATACAGCACTGAAACAGGCCCTTTGGCCCACCGAGAGATAGGCCCCTCCCCGAGAGATCGGGATCCCCTTGCCCTCATCTCCCACCCCACTAGCTTCCGCTACCAAATGTATATTCCCCTCTCTTCCCCTTTCAGCATTAGGGACCACTCCTCTGTGACATCCTGGTCCACTCTACCATCACCCCAATCCCCTCCCCACAGCAGCTTCCCAGGCAAGCACAGGAGATGCAACACCACACCTCTTATCCTCCAAGGCCCCAAACCTTCCAGGTGAAATAGCGATTTACTTTCCTCTTTTAATATAGTATACTGAATTCACTGCTCACAATGTGGTCTTCTCTACATTGGAGAAACCAAATGCAGATTGGGTGATCGCTTTGCTGAACCTCTCCGTTCAGTTTGCAAGCCATTTTAATTCCCCACCCCACTCTCACTCTGACCTTAGTATACAGCACTATTCTAGTGAAGCTCAATGGAAGCTCAAGGAACAACTTTCAATTAGGCACTTTCAATGTTCTGAACTTAATAGAGAGTTCAACAATTTCAGATCATAACCACTGTGCTCAATTTTTAAGATAACAAGTGCTGGTAATGATTCTTCTGCTGCCATTTACACCTCCACTATACCTGTCTTTTTGTTTCCTTACTTGTCCCATTAACATCCCCTTTTGCTTTGCACCATCATTCCTTTTGTCATTTAATCACTTCTGCCTTCCACTCTAGCACAGATCTTCCCTTTTGTTCTTTCCTTCCCCCTCCCTTTCCCTGCCTCTGTATTTGCTTAAAATCTATTACATCTGTAATATTTTCCAGTTCTGATGAAAGGTAACTGACCTGAAATGTTAACTTTGTTTCTCTTTCCACAGATATTGCCTGACTTGCAGAGTATTTCCAGCATTTTGTTTATATATCAGAAGTTATTGGATTATGGAGAATTAAGGAGGATAAAACATGCAATATGGTTCAAAGTATCAATTCACCAACACAGTGAAAATACTGGACTACTCAAAAACATGCTGAAAACAGATTGTATAGCAAGTTCAAAAAAGCATTCACACTTTACAGAACCCAATGCGACTAAAAGACCTTTTACAATATTATACTCGAGTACCACTTGTAGTACCTTTTTCAAAGCTATCAAATTTTAATATACAGTTATAAAGCTATGCATACTAAGTGCAACACAAACTTCTTCAATGACGTATACAAACTACAACGGGACTTTACTAGAAGTTAGTCTTGGAAGTATACCTGTTCACAAAATTAAGGCCCTTGGGATTAAAGAGCAGTGATAGTATGGATACAAAATTAGCACAGGGAAAGAACGCAGAGAGGAGTGGTGAACACAATGCTTTCCAGACAGGAGGGAAGCATACTGTGGTGATTCCCAGGAGTTGGTATTGGAACAACTTCTCTTTTTGATATACATCAATGACCTGATCTTGGGTTATATAGGGCAGAAGTTCAATGTTTCATGTAGATGGCATGAAACTCAGAAATGTAGTAAACAATGAGGATGATAGTAACAGACCTCAGGAGGACATAGACTGGTGAAATAGATGAAATTTAATGCAGAGAATTGTGAAGTGATGCATTTTAATAGGAAGAATGAGGAGAGGCAATATAAACTAAATTATATAGTGCAAAGGAAGATGGTTGTGGTTTTTGGAGGTCAATCATCTCAGCTTCAGGAAATCACTGCAGGAGATGCTCAGGGTAGTGTCTTAGGCACAACCGTCTTCAGCTGCTTCATCAATGACCTTCCTTCAATCATAAGGTCGGAAGTGGGGATGTTCGCTGATGATTGCACAATGTTCAGCATCATTCATGACTCCTCAGATGCTGAAGCAGTCTGTGTAGAAATGCAGCAAGACCTGGACAATATCCAGGCTTGGGCTGATAAGTGGCAAGTAACATTCGCATCACACAAGTGCCAGGCAATGACCATCTCCAACAAGAGAGAATCTAATCATCTCCCCTTGACGTTCAATGACATTACGATCGCTGAATCCCTGACTAACAACATCCGGGGGGGTTACCATTGACCAGAAACTGAACTGGAGTAGCCATATAAATACCATGGCTATAAGAGCAGGTCAGAGGCTAGCTATCCTGTGACGAGTAACTCACCTCCTGTCTCCCCAATGCCTGTCCACCATTTATAAGGCACAAGTCAGGAGTATGATGGAATACTCTCCACTTGCCTGATGCGTGCAGCTTCAACAACACTCAAGAAGCTCGACACCCTCCAGGACAAAGCAGCCCACTTGATTGGCACCCCATCCACAAACATTCACTCCCTCCATCACCGACGCACAGTGGCAGTATCATCTACAAGATGCACTGCAGCAACGCACCAAGGCTCCTTCAACAACACCTTCCAAACCTGCGACCTCCACCACCTAGAAGGACAAGGGCAGCAGATGCATGGGAACACCAACATCTGCATGTTCCCCTCCAAGCCACACACCATCCTGACTTGGAACTATATTGCCGTTCCTTCACTGTCGCTCGGTCAAAATCCTGGAACTCCCTTTCTAACAGCACTGTTGGTGTACCTACCCCTCATGGACTGCAGCAGTTCAAGAAGGCAGCTGAGCACCATCTTCTCAAGGGCACTTAGGGATGGGCAATAAATGCTGGACTAGCCAGCAATGCCCACATCCCATGAACGAATTAAAAAAATACAATTTTCAAGGGTGTGCAGGAAGAGAGACCTGGGGATGTATGCAAACCAGACATTTGAAGGTGGCAGGACAAGGTGAGAAGGCTATTTACAAAAAATAACAAATCCTTGGCTTTATAAGTAGAGGCATAGAATACAAAAGCAAGAAAGTTATTTTTAACTTTTATGAAACACTGGTTAGGCCTCAACTGAAGTATTGTTTTCAATTCTGGGTACTACACTTTAGGAAGGAAGTCAAGGCTTTAGAAAGGCATGCAGGAGACATTTACTAGAATATTGCCAGGGTCTAGGGTCCTCAGTTAATGTGGAAAGACTGTTGAAGCTGGGGTTGTTCTCCTTTCGAACAGGGAAGTTTATGAGGATATGAGATAGAGGTGTTCAAAATTATAAACAGTTTTTATAGACTATGTAAGGAGAAACTGTTTTCAGTGGCAGTGGTTCAGTATCAGAGAACACAGATTTAAGGTGATTGGCAAAAGAACCAGAGGTGATGTGAAGAAACATTTTTTTTACACAGCAACTTGTTGTGATCTAGAATGCATTGCCTGAAAGGGTTGTGGAACTGATTCAATAGTAACTTTTAAAAGGGCTATGGGGAAGAGTGCTGTACCATTCTATGATTTGGGTTGACAGTGTAGCCACTGAGAGGCTGCTTCCACTGGTGGGAATCGAGAACATGGAGGCATAGAGCTCGATTTTAAGAGCCCACCGCTGATCTCACCGGCCCAATCACGTGGAGGCGGCAGGATGTCCGTCTCCGGCAATGGCGTCAGCTGTCTGTGCGCAGGCGCTGGCGCCGTTTTTAAAGAGCAGCCAGCCCTGCCTATCAATTTGAATTTTTAAAGCAGTATCCTCCAAAATTTAGGAAATAAGTTTCTAACACCCCTTTCCCACCCGCCAATAACAATTACATTAATTATTTGCCTTTCCCCCAAAAAAACACCTTTTAAATCTGACCTTCCCCCCCGCCAGACTGCACAAAGTTTAAAGTTCACCTCTTCCACCATCCCCTACACCCAGTACATTTATTTGACCCCATCTCCTCCCCCACTGAAAATATTAACTCCTCCCCCTCCCCACCAGCGTCACGCCTGCTTTTCCTGGACGGGGAATTGAAGGCGCGGGAGTGCCGGCCGCTGCTCTGAAGATTGCAGCGGGCCCGTAAGATCCCAGGTAAGTGTATTGTAATTTATTCATTTAATTAATTTACATATTTAAATCGGTGTCCCGTCGCCCAGCGGCAAGGGAGCCACCATGGAGCATTGCCGTTGCCGGGAGCATAAGGCCGGGCCCTCCCGGTGTTGGCCTTCGAGGTGGATCGCTGTCGGAACCATTTTCCGGCCCCCCCGCCACGGAGCCCGATGTTGTGGGCTGAGTAAAATTCAGCCCATAGTCTCAGGATAACGGGCTGATTATTTAGAACTGAGATGAGGAGAGATTTCTTCACTCAGAGGGTTGTGGAAGTTCTATCATGAGTATTTTCAAGACTGGGATATATACATTTTTGATCTCTCAGGGAATCAAGGCATATGGGGAGCAGGCAGGAAAGTGGAGTTGAGGTGGAAGATCAGTAGAAATTATTTTAAGAGTTATAAAACAGACATGGAAATATCAGTGTAAACTCAAAATTATACATTCCATTGGTCTGAAAGTAAAGGTAAAGAATATGTGACCCACAAATTTTGATTATCATTTTCTCTACTTGTTGAATTCTCATTTAGCATTCCTGAATAATCTCTAGTTAGATTGTATTTGTAGCCTTGTAAAATATTCAAATTAATAGTTACAAAATTCTAGATGTCACTAATCTATGCAGCAAAATTGTAATTTTAAAATGATGTAAAGAAGCATGAAGAATTTGATAACCTAATACAGGCAAATTTTTAAACACAAAGATCTTGATCTTTGTGGCATGGATTTTCCCTTGCCTGAAGTCAGCTTGAATCAAGTCAAGGAGATCTCCAGGCATCTAGCAGCAATTATGTCATCAAGCAGATTAAGCAGCCAGTCACATTGACGTATTCTCAGAGACAGCAAAGCAGGAAGTAAAAATCACGGAGTCCCTTCACTTTTAATTTTAAATTTCACTGATAGCAAAACAAATGATTGGGAGAAACAAATGAGATTAAATATAGAAGCTAAAATATCATAAACTTAAAAAATTATGTTAAAAAATGTAGATTTTTTATTATCATGGAGAAATTTGACATTCAACAAATATCAAATTACTCTTTCAGAGCCAGTGAGACTGTTTAGCAGTAATTATGAACTTAGTACACTGCTTAAAAACCCAATTACATCTCATTCAACAAGGTGTAACTTTTTCAAGGGTTTTCAAGGGCAAGACTAATAGGGCTGAATTTTACCAGCCCCTCGACGTCAGGGGTTGTGGCAGGAGGGCCCATAAAATACTTGCAGCAGAGGCCCGCCACGACCCACGATGCTGAGAAGGCCCTGCTGCATTTTATCAGTGGTGGCAAGGCCTCGATGCGGCCCCTCCACCGCTGGGCGGCGAGGTCTTTGTTTACATATTTAAATTAATTCAAACAAAATGCTAATTACCATACCTGCTCCTGGCAGCTGTCTCACGCCGATTTTACGGCCGCCAGCTGCTGTTCAGAGTTCCAAGGCGAGATACTGGTGGAGATGGGGGAGGATTGAAATTATCAGGGCTGGGCGGGGGGAGCAGGAAAAACAATTCTTATTGGCTGTGGGGATGGTGGGAAGGGGTTGAAGGGCAAATTTGATGAGGTTGGGGTGGAAAGCTCATGTTGGGACTGAAATAATTTTTTTCAATAAAATGTGTCGTAACAACCTGCTAATTTAAATTTATCCTAAGGGCTTGAAGCCCTTTAAAAATGGTGCCAGTGCCGGCACCTGTGCGGTGGCGCTGCATGCCATGGCCGGGGCACAGCGGCCACCCCCTTTACATCATCGGGGCGGCCGCTCCACCCTCTCCATTTAAATGAGCCCCGTGCAAAATATCACGGAGGCTCAGCAGCAGTGCTTCCGTGTCGGAAGGCTGCTGAGTTCAAAGCACGCCGGCTAATAAAATTCAGTCTATAGAGTAACAGTGGAAGTTCTTGTCTGTTCGGTTACTTCCAATTGATTGCATTCTGGGAGTCTTCAACAGTGCACCTTCTGAAGAGGTCTAGAATCACTGACAGCAACTCCTAAATTTCTGCGTTCTGCTGCGCATGTGTGGACCACAGAGATGCTGTCAGTTTCAGAGGAGTAATAATGGTGATCATTGACAGTTTTGCCATCATTACTACTACAAAATCTGGACTTTTTTTTAAAAAGCAACAGAGTGAGAGCTAACAGTATCAATGCAAAAACCAAATCATTTCTTCATTTTAAGTCAGAGAAGGGTGGAGGAAAATGAGCTTTAACAATGGAAAGATTTGTCTGTGGGGCCTATTTAAAACTTTATATTGCCAAACATCTCACACTGAAGAATGCCTGCAGAGTCTCATCGACAGGTTTGCGTCTGCCTGCAATGAATTTGGCCTAACCATCAGCCTCAAGAAAACGAACATCATGGGGCAGGATGTCAGAAATGCTCCATCCATCAATATTGGCGACCACGCTCTGGAAGTGGTTCAAGAGTTCACCTACCTAGGCTCAACTATCACCAGTAACCTGTCTCTAGATGCAGAAATCAACAAGCGCATGGGTAAGGCTTCCACTGCTATGTCCAGACTGGCCAAGAGAGTGTGGGAAAATGGCGCACTGACACGGAACACAAAAGTCCGAGTGTATCAGGCCTGTGTCCTCAGTACCTTGCTCTACGGCAGCGAGGCCTGGACAACGAATGCCAGCCAAGAGCGACGTCTCAATTCATTCCATCTTCGCTGCCTTCGGAGAATACTTGGCATCAGGTGGCAGGACTATATCTCCAACACAGAAGTCCTTGAAGCGGCCAACACCCCCAGCTTATACACACTACTGAGTCAGCGGCGCTTGAGATGGCTTGGCCATGTGAGCCGCATGGAAGATGGCAGGATCCCCAAAGACACATTGTACAGCGAGCACGCCACTGGTATCAGACCCACCGGCCGTCCATGTCTCCGTTATAAAGACGTCTGCAAACGCGACATGAAATCGTGTGACATTGATCACAAGTCGTGGGAGTCAGTTGCCAGCATTCGCCAGAGCTGGCGGGCAGCCATAAAGACAGGGCTAAATTGTGGCGAGTCGAAGAGACTTAGTAGTTGGCAGGAAAAAAGACAGAGGCGCAAGGGGAGAGCCAACTGTGCAACAGCCCCAACAAACAAATTTCTCTGCAGCACCTGTGGAAGAGCCTGTCACTCCAGAATTGGCCTTTATAGCCACTCCAGGCGCTGCTTCACAAACCACTGACCACCTCCAGGCGCGTATCCATTGTCTCTCGAGATAAGGAGGCCCAAAAGAGAAAGAAAAAAGAAAAAAGAAAAAGAATATTGCCAAAGAAGAAGCTCCATTGCATGAGCTGAATAACCTTTCCTGTTTTCACATCTTATTTAATAGAATAAGTAAATAAATGTTTATATGTTCAGCAGCATATATGAGAACTGAATACAGTGCTCTTCAAGCCTATCCAAATCAAGGACATTTGCAAGAGAAAATCGAAACCATGTTTGAATGTATTTTTTTCTATCCAGGCTAATGATACTGCAAGCACTGTGTTTCTAATCTTCAGTGGTATTAGTGTTGTATGATTTGTTTCTAAATATAGCACAGTGCTACAAACACAAAGATTATTGACCTAAAACATTGGGCTGAATTTTAAGGAGCCCTCAACATTGGGATTTGAGGCAGGCCTGAAGATGGCCTGGATGAGGCCTGCCATGGACTTCGACACTGCCAGGGCCCAGCCTGATCCTCCCGGTGGCGGCGAGGCACTGTGGCGGCCTCTCTGCCGCTGGGTGACGGGACCATAATTTGAATATTTAAATGAATTAAAATAATTAATTTACATAAACTTACGTTGCCTCCTGATGTCCCGCTGCGATCTTCGGCTTGGTGGCTGGCACTCCCGTGCCTTCGGTTCCCCGTCCGGGGAAACGAGACGCAGCACTGCTGGGGAGTGGGGAGGAGGTAAACTTATCAGTGCAGGGCGGGGGACGGGGTCAAATGAACATCATGGATGTAGGGGATGGTGGGAAGGGTTGTAGTTTAAAGTTGGTGCAGTTGGGGGGAAGGAAGGTCAGATGGTAAAGATAAGTGTTTTGTGGGGGAAAAGGGCAAATAATTAATTTAATTGTTATTGGGGGTGGGAAAGGGGCAAAAGAGATGTGGTTATTTAATTTCATTAAATATTTCTGTAAATATTTAAATATGCCAGTAGGTCTAACAACCCTTTAAAAATGGCATCAACGCCTGCCCACGTGATCAGGGGATTGGGCGGGGGCGGCCCGCCCCAAATACTTAAATGAGCTGCTGCAATTCCGAGCGTGGTGGCTCTTTGGCCCATTAATTCTGTTTCTCCACTGATGCTGCCAGACCTGCTGAGTACTTCCAGCACTTTTTTCTTTACTCCAAGCATGGCATTTAACTGAAATGAACCATTGTTCATTAGTTGTCATACTTGGAATGCATTATATTGATCAAAGTATTGGCTTGGAATCCATAATGTCCATGGCATGCTGGGATTCACATGCACATTCACTTATTCAACAAGTTTCTTTGCAATCATGTTCATCCTTTGAGGCGAAGATGACCATGTCCATCATCTGGGGTGTTTGATAGGGTTCTGGGTGGGTACATAGGTGAATGCTAAGGCCAATCTGCACCTGCAAATAGGACAGGATACTACAGACAATTGGGTTTTGGGCGAGCTGCTGGCTTGGGATTTCCTCTCGTTGCGTTTTCCTCTGCCTCTGATATGCACTTGCTTTCGAAGGAGGCCGCACCCTTTTTATTTGGTCATGCCAGGTGCAGCAATCCTGGCTGAGCTTCTCCCAGGACTCAGGGTTGATATAAAGACTCCAAAGTGAAGCCTTCAGAGTGTCCTTGTAGTGCTTCCTTTGACTGCCGTGAGAGCGCACTTCAGACTCAAGCTCTCCATAGAAGATTCACTTTGGTAAGCGAGTGTCAGGCATTCTGGTTACCTGACCTGCTCAACTTAGTTTTGACTGTCTCAATATGGTGTGGATGCTTGGCATGCTATTCGGGTGAGAACCTCAGTGTCTGGTTTTTTGTCCTGCCACCTGATCTTCAGAAGCTTCCGCATGCAGCTCAAGTGAAGTGGTTGAGCTTCTTGGCATGAGGCTGGTACACAGTCCAACTCTTGTATACGTAGAGCAGAGTGGGCAGGACTATTGCTCTATTGACTTTCAGTTTGTTAGGCAGACTTACTCCTCTTCATTCCCAGACTGATGTTCGAAGTCTCCTGAACACTACACTTGCTTTGGTAATTCTTGCATGTGTCTTGTCATTGATATAGACAGCTTGAGAGAGTGTGCTGCTAGGATGAGTGAATTTATCCGCTGCTGACAGGTTCTGGTCATGGACTGAAACCTTGGGCTTGAGATAGGGCGTTCCTGGACCAGGCTGGTACTTTACTTCAGTTTTCTTTGTGCTGATCGTAAGACCGAAGTTGTCGCATGCATTGGAGAACAAGTCCATGCGGCATTGCATGTCCAACTCTGAACCGGCAACTAGTGCAGTCATTGGCAAACAGGAAAAGCAAACAGCAGAACAGTATGTCCTTGGAGACCTTAGATTTTGTCCAGAGTTGTCTCAGATTGAGCAGCTTCCCATCCATGCAATATTTGATTTTGATGCCAGGATCATCATCATGGAAGGCATTGGAGAGCATGGTGGAGAAAAAAATCGCTGAAATAATAGGATGATCTTGTACAACTTCAGTAATATTCCAATGGGTTTATTCTGAAATAGACTGTTAATGACCTGTAAATTTGAGAGAAATTGGTGAAGAGAAACTCGTGAAAAAGTTACTGAAGTTTGTCTTATTATCTATTGCACTGTGACAAAAGCACTTCTCTTAAGGATTTTAATTGCACATGCATATCCAATAGATTGCATAGTACCTGTCAGAGACAAATATAGGCACAACTGAAACAAAGAAAAAAACCCACTTACAGCTCACATGCAATTTCTTAGGCTCGCAATTAAATCATAAACACTGAAGTGGCATTTACTTTTAATCCAACAGACTACACAAGCAGGAATTGCACTTAAAGTTCCCGATGGCATTATTTAATGCCGAGTGTTGTGATTTATTGGAATTTTATTTAGCAGTGTAAAATTTCAAATGCTTTTCACATAGATTTACTTATTTTTACTGTTGGGCAAAATTGAATGAAATGCATATCAGAAATAATATTACGAAATGCACAAATACTGATGGATTAAAAATATTTGAGCAATTTAATGTTAGGGCTGAATCATTTGGAATTTCAGCACTCAATTTTTTTTTAAAGTAAACCCTACACTAACAACTAGATCTTATCTGATCATTTATTCCAAGAATGAATGTGACAACACAATAACCAGCACATGAACATGTAAACAAATCAATGGCGCATTGTTGAATCATAATCAAACAGGAGGTGGAATATGCTAAACCAGCACTCAACTGAAATTTGTAACAATCCTAATGGAATAAATCTGTTAATAAAATCTCCACTGAAAAATTCAATAGATTATTCTAACTATATACATTCCAAAATATAACAGGCAACCAAAATGAGCTGGTATACAAATATAAAGTGGAGGAAATAAGGAGCAGTTCTGTCAGCATCTGTAAAGGAAAACGACAGGTTAATTAATGCTTTCGGTGTAACCTTTCATCAGAACTCAATGCAAGATCATCTTGTACAAAAGCTAAACCCACATTAGACTGTTCCAAATTCTGACCTATTGTAGGTAAATACCAGGCTCAGTGATGTCAGTTTCTCCCTTAAATCGTCCGTTTAACTGCTCTTTTTTTTTGAAGCAGAAGCTGATTCCCATTGCCCCATACCTGTTAGTCTAGTCGGACCTGGCAGTGTACTAATGAAATTTTCCTGTGATCTGGACAGAATCTCATTAAGCTCCTTTAACCTCTCTGCAGATAAACCGGGTTAACATTAATTGACCTGAAACGTTAACTTTGCTTCTCTCTCCACAGATGCTGCCAGACCTGCTGAGTGTTTCCAGCACTTTTTGGCTTTATTTAACATTAACTTGCTTTGTAAGCTGTTTTATTCCACATACAGACATTGAAAATAAGAAAATACACATACTGACATTTAAGTATGATAAAAGTCACGGTGCAATCAGTTCAACTTGTATTCATGTACTATTACACTTGTCCAGTTGAGGGTATTCTTACTTAACATAAAAATATAGATTTTTCTTGCATTTGCCCGCTGACAGTGCAGAAGCTATTTTTCCCTCTTTGCCTTTTTGTTGCAGTCCTGCCCTCTTCTGGGGGTGTTGTTTCTTAAAAAGATTTCCTTCAAAGTCTTGCAGAGATCAATTACTCTAGATGTCTGCTGAATGACTGGACGTTGCTAAACTCTAAACCAATGGCCAAACATGCATTTAAAGTACTTCTTCACTGCTACTGGATTGCCAACTCAGCAGGGAACTCATCTGAAGCAGCTAACCACTTTGAATAAGCTTTTACACAAAATGCATTTTAAAACAACTCATGTTTGGGTCCCACTTGTGAAAAAAATAGCAACAGAATTCTGAACCATGACACAGACTCAGAAATATTTAATTCACCCAGTATTAATGCATTTCTTGAGATAATGAGAAACTTTCACAAACTGATCTTTTTCTCAAAATAAGATGGGCTGCATTTGTTTCCATTAGTTTTTCATATATTTGCTGTATATCAAAGCATCATTTTCAGAACACAGATATAGGACTGCATTTTAATAGCTCGCCGCTGTTCTGGCTTCAAAACGTGTGAGACGTGTGCCACAGAGGGGGCAGACCGCCTGCCCCGCCTGCCCCCGATGACGTAGAGGGGGCGGGCACTTTGTCCCCGGTAAGTGCATCCGGCACCACCGGGCAGGCGCCCGCGCCATTTTTAAAGGGCTTTAAGCCCTTCAGTTTAATTTCAATTTTGAAAGGTCCCGTTGTTCTAAAAATTGAAATAAAATTTTAATGTCACTTTGAATACCCGCTTCCACCATCAATATATAACTTGCCCTATCCTCCCCAAAACAAATTTTTATTTTGATGCCAAACTTTCCCCCGCCAGCTTTGTTATCTTTGACCCTCAACCACTTCCCACCATTCCCTCAGCCAATAGTAGGAGGTTTCCCCACTCCCTCCCCCACCCTCAATATTTCACTCCTCCCCCCTCCCCACCAGTGTCACGCCTTGGATCTCCGAATGTGGGAGTTCTGGCTCCCGGCTGGAATATTGGTGTGGGACGGCTGTCAGGACAAGGTAGGTGTTTATGCATGCATTAACATTTATTTAAATATTTAAATCAAGGCTCCACCACCGAGCAGTGTGTTGGGGGGGCTGCCCCGAGGCCTCACCGCTGCCAGTAAAATGGGGTGGAGCTTTTCCAGTGTTGAGGCCCTTGGTGGCCCTCTCCCGGAAGTATTTTCCGGGTTCCCCCGCCACGACCCTCGATGTCGTGGGCTGGTAACATTCAGCCATATAGTTCAGTAATCTAAATTCAGATAAGGTTTTTTAAAATGCATTTTCTTAGGCGCATTGTTTAGCTAGTACTGAGAGCTAGATATAGGCTTCAAATCCACATTAAAACACTGTTTTACAAATAGAAAGTGGACATAAAGCCTAGCTTTTACAAACCCTGTTTGCCTATTCTGTAAATATGAGGTTTTAAATTGCCTAACCTTAAATTACCACAAATTTGACCCTACCCAGTCTTCAAACCATTTTTTAAATTTATGAACCTGTGAAGGATTAAGGTGCATAGCTCACAGCACCATTAAGACTGTAAAAGAGGACAGAAGAAAATGTACTCAAGAAATTATGCTTACAGTTTGAAGAGTTGCAGAAGTAGATACAGATTGTATCCACCTATGCATTAGTTTCAAAATTATTTTCCTCATCTATAGATCCTTACATTGGGGGTAGGTGGGAAGGTAGAGTTGAGGTTCCAATCAGATCAGCCATGATCTTGTTGAATGGTGGAGCAGGCTCAAGGGGCTGAGTGGCCTAGTCCTGCTCCTAATTTGTATGTTTGACCCCTACCTTTATAACTTCATTCACCCTGTACAGTGCCCCCCATTCATTTCACTGTGGTATCCTTTGCACCCCCCTTTCTCCCTTTGATCCACTTTCAGCTCTATAAGCATCAGCCATTTTGAGCCTACCTTCTGATAAGCTCTCCCTAATCCTTTCTGCCTTATTTATTTATTTAGAGATACAGCAATGAAACAGGCCCTTCGGCCCACCGAGTCTGTGCTGACCAATAACCACCCATTTATACTAATCCTACATTAACCCCATATTCCCTACCACATCCCCACCATTCTCCTACCACCTACCTACACTGGGGGCAATTTACAATGGCCAATTTACCTGCAAGTCTTTGGCTGTGGGAGGAAACCGGAGCACCCGGCAGAAACCCATGCGGTCACAGGGAGAACTTGCAAACTCCGCACAGGCAGTACCCAGAACTGAACCCGGGTTGCTGGAGCTGTGAGGCTGCGGTGCTAACCACTGCACCACTGTACCTTGTAACCGCCCCCCCTCCCCCCCCACAACTCAAAGATTGCTTTGATCTTGCTATTTGTCACTTTCACTATTACTTATCTTGCCATTTCTCAATGTTCAGTATTTTTCAAATCCAATGAAGTGTTTTATTGTGTGAGAGGAGCAATATGTGCAAGTTATTATTATGTGACCTGTAAATCATCACTATAAATTCCACAGGAATAAATAAAATTCATCCTACTTTGTAAGTACAGATAACTTTGCAACTTTCATTCTTCACTCATGGAAGCCATAGATATTGTTCACATCATCCATTTTTTAAAAAATGCACTGTTGGTTTATTTCACACCTTTAGGTTAAAGGAAACAAGCACTGTAATTGCGGATAGGATCAAAGAAAACCCTAAGGCTTTCTATAGGTATATCAGGAATAAACGAATGATAAGAGTTAGAACAGGGCCAATCAAGGATAGTAGTGGGAAGTTGTGTGCGGAATCAGAGGAGATAGGGGAAGCGTTAAATGAATATTTTTCGTCAGTATTTACAGTAGAGAAAGAAAATGTTGCCGAGGAGATTACTGAGATACAGCCTACTAGGCTAGATGGGATTGAGATTCACAAGGAGGAGGTGTTAGCAATTTTGGAAAGAGTGAAAATAGATAAGTCCCCTGGGCCAGATGGGATTTATCCTAGGATTCTCTGGGAAGCCAGGGAGGAGATTGCAGAGCCGTTGTAGTTGATCTTTAAGTCGTCATTGTCGACAGGAGTAGTGCCGGAGGACTGGAGGATAGCAAATGTTGTCCCCTTGTTCAAGAAGGGGAGTAGAGACAGCCCTGGTAATTATAGACCTGTGAGCCTTACTTCGGTTGTGGGTAAAATGTTGGAAAAGGTTATAAGAGACAGGATTTATAATCATCTTGAAAAGAATAAGTTCATTTGCGATAGTCAGCACGGTTTTGTGAAAGGTAGGTCGTGCCTCACAAACCTTATTGAGTTTTTCGAGAAGGTGACCAAACAGGTGGATGAGGGTAAAGCCGTGGATGTGGTGTATATGGATTTCAGTAAGGCGTTTGATAAGGTTCCCCACGGTAGGCTATTGCAGAAAATACGCAAGTATGGGGTTGAAGGTGATTTAGAGCTTTGGATCAGAAATTGGCTAGCTGAAAGAAGACAGAGGGTGGTGGTTGATGGCAAATGTTCATCCTGGAGTTTAGTTACTAGTGGTGTACCGCAAGGTTCTGTTTTGGGGCCACTGCTGTTTGTCATTTTTATAAACGACCTGGATGAGGGTGTAGAAGGGTGGGTTAGTAAATTTGCGGATGACACGAAGGTCGGTGGAGTTGTGGATAGTGTCGAAGGGTGTTGTAGGGTACAGAGGGACATAGATAGGCTGCAGAGCTGGGCTGAGAGATGGCAAATGGAGTTTAATGCGGAGAAGTGTGAGGTGATTCACTTTGGAAGGAGTAACAGCAATGCAGAGTACTGGGCTAATGGGAAGATTCTTGGTAGTGTAGATGAGCAGAGAGATCTTGGTATCCAGGTACATAAATCCCTGAAAGTTGCTACCCAGGTTAATAGGGCTGTTAAGAAGGCATATGGTGTGTTAGCCTTTATTAGTAGGGGGATCGAGTTTCAGAGCCACGGGGTCATGATGCAGCTGTACAAAACTCTGGTGAGGCCGCACCTGGAGTATTGCGTGCAGTTCTGGTCACCGCATTATAGGAAGGATGTCGAAGCTTTGGAAAGGGTGCAGAGGAGATTTACTAGGATGTTGCCTGGTATGGAAGGAAGGTCTTACGAGGAAAGGCTGAGGGACTTGGGGTTGTTTTCGTTAGAGAGAAGGAGGAGGAGAGGTGACTTAATAGAGACATACAAGATAATCAGAGGGTTAGATAGGGTGGATAGTGAGAGTCTTTTTCCTCGGATGAGGATGGCAAACACGAGGGGACATAGCTTTAAGTTGAGGGGTGAAAGATATAGGACAGATGTCAGAGGTAGTTTCTTTACGCAGAGAGTAGTAGGGGCGTGGAACGCCCTGCCTGCAACAGTAGTAGACATACTGCCAACTTTAAGGGCATTTAAGTGGTCATTGGATAGACATATGGATGTAAATGGAATAGTGTAGGTCAGATGATCGGCGCAACATCGAGGGCCTAAGGGCCTGTACTGCGCTGTAATATTCTAATTCTAATTCTCATTCTAATTCTAATTCTAACTTTCCTTCCCCCAAGATTAAAAAGTTGTAAATGCAGTTAAGCAATGTAAGCTTACTACCACCAGAACTTACCCCTTCTTTATTCTTCTCCTTCAGCCACTGGTGCAATGTGTGGCTGTTTTTTTAATTCATTCTTGGGATTGCATGTCACAGAAGCAGTCAAGATCTCTGTGCTCCTCCAATTCTGCAATTTTGTGCGTCCCCGATTGTTGTTCCTCCACCATTGATGGGTGTGCTTTCAGCTGCCTTGGGCCTAACTTCTGGAATTCCCTCCCTAAACCTCTCAGCATCTCTAACTTTCTCTCCTTGTTTAAGATGCTCTTTAAAACCTACACTTTGACCAAGCTTTTGCTTATCTCTCACTGGTTTCAGGACTGTCACTGACCTCATCTCCTCTAGAGATCTTCCCTCTGCAGCCCCCAAACTCACAGTCACCCAACCCTGAACAGCCCACTTTTACCTCCTTCCACAAACAGGACTTCCCTGTTCGAACCATCATTTCAGCCTATTCCTGCCCGCTGAACTGATTTCCTCCTATCTCAACTCTATATTTCTCCTCTTGCCCTTTCCTGGCTCTAACTGTCTCCTTTTCACCATGGACATCAAATTGAGAGCTCTCCACTTCTTCCTTGAATGGAGGCCCATTCAGACCCCATCCAGCACCACCCTTCTCCACTTGGCTGACTTGTTCTTATATTGAACACCTTATCCTTCAAATTCACTCACTTATTCCAGATAAAAGGTGTTGCTATGGGTACCCACATGGGTCATAGCTATGCCTTCCTTTTTGCGGGATATGTGGAACATTCTTTGTTCCACTCTGACTCAAGCCCCCTCCCTCACCTCTTTTTCTAGTATATTGATGACTAAATTGGTACCGCGTCCTGCTCTCGCCCTGAACGGGAAAATTGAATTGACATTGCTTTCAATTTCTACCCTTCTCTCACTTTCACATGGTCCATTTCTGACTCTTCCCTTCCTTTCCTTGACTTCTCTGTCTCCATTTCTGGGGATAGTCTGTCAACTAATATTCACTGAAAGCCCACCAACACCCACAGCTACCTTGACTACACTTCCCATCAGCCCACTTCCTGTAAGGACTATATTCCATTCCCTCAGTTTCTCTGACTCCGTTGCATCTGTTCGGATGATGCAACTTTCCATTCTATTGCTTCCAATATGTCTTCCTTTTTCCTCAACCAAGGGTTCCCCCCACCGCCCCCCATCAACCCTGTCCATTCTATTTCATGCATTTCTGCTCTCACACCTTTCCCTCCCTCCCAGAATCATGATACAGTTCCCCTTGTCCGCACCTTCCAGTCCATCAGTCTCCGTATTCAATGGATCATCCGCGCCATTTCCATCATCTCCAGTGGTTCCACTGTTGAAGGACACTCCCAAGCGCAGAGGCATCTGCAGCAAACATTATAATGTTTAAATGTTATTTGAGTAAGTAGATTCATATAATCCTAGGGATTATCTATCTATCTATATATATATACTCATATACAAGTTGAAAGTATAGCCACAGATTGTTACAAAATGGAGTATTTACCCAAGGCATTGTGGGAACAAGATTGGCCAAGTCATATCCCTGAGAATGGTACCGTGAGACACAGACAGTTAGGCTGACCAAGCAGGGCCCCTCATATCAGTGTATAAGACAGCTGCTTTGTGTAACTGCAGACTGCATAAAGCAATCAGGAATGCGAACTTGATAGAGGTAGAAGGATTCATTGTGAAGACTCAAGGATAGTTGATAAAGGGGTCTGGGAAACATCACAAGATGATCAGGGGGCTTGCTATGAGCTGATCACGTAGCCACATGATGCCTAATGAGTAATCTAATTGGTAATATGTGTAATGCATGTAATCAATAACCGTTATGATTGGATCATGTCCAGCCAGGATGGGCTGAGTAACTGTTTGAAAAATGTATAAGTATGGATGATTTTCCTTTGTTCGGTGGAGAGGCATCTGGACAGCCCAGTGACCTGCTCCCCGCTGGCGTAACTCAATAAACTGTTTGACATTGGAGCAGACCTGAGTGTCGAGTGATTCTTCTAGATTCATTCCCGCTAACACCACCACCAGACACGTCTTCCCCTCCCCTCCCCCTTTCAGCATTCCGAAGGGATCATTCCCTCCGCTACACCCTGATCCACTCCTCAGTCACTCCCAACACACCTCCTTTTCGACATCACCTTTCCATGCAAACATAGGAGATACAACACCTGCCCTTTACCTCCTTGCTTCTCACCATCTAAGGCCCCAAACATTCCTTCCAGGTGAAATAGCAATTTATTTGTACTTCATTAAATTTGGTATACTGTATTCGCTGCTCACAATGTGGTCTCCTCTTCAGTGGGGAGATCAACGCAAACTGGGTGACCGCTTTGCAGAACACCTCCATTCAGTCTGCAAGTATGATCCTGATCTTCCAGTCCCCCGTCATTTTAATTCTGCACCTTACTCCCACACTGATCTTTCTGTCCTTGGCCTGCTATAGTGTTTCAATGAAGCTGAACGCAAGCTTGAGGAACAGCATCTCAACTTTCGACTAGGCACTCGGTAAGTGGGAAAAAATTTAAATATATGCTGTGACCTGTGGAGAAGTGGAACTAGAATAAACAGTGCACTCCTCCCGCCTCGGTCATAACATACACGTACTATTGAACAATTAGCCTTCTCACCTGTACGAGCCATGAGAAAAAATGTATTGGAAACTGATAGAATGTTAAATATAGGTTCTATCTGAAGGATGGTGTCTCTTGCAGTAAATGTAAATGCAATCACTCCATTACACAAAGCAAAGATGAAAAAAAAACTTCTCCAAAACTAAAACACTCATCATCACAGATTAGTAGTATCACTAATCTCTTTCCTGAGTGCTGGCAGCATCTTTCTCTTCTGCTGCTGAGAGACAGAATGGAGCAGACAGGAAAAAAACACACAACAATTCTATCAATGCTAAGTAACATAGTTACCCAAAGAAGTGGCAGCACCATGCATTAGAATGCTGTCTTTTATGTTTTGGATTCAAACCAGCCCAAAATTGATGGAGTAGTATGCCTCTCTCTGTTTTCTTTTTCTTTTTTTTTCTGTATCTAACCCCTTTTTTTCTTTTTTTTCATAAGGTGGCCTTTATACCCCAGGGCCCTTTTATGTATTTCATGTCAAGGGGGCCTTTATTCCCCAAGCCCCTGCCTCTCTCTGTTGGCTGTATCAGCACTAAGGGAAACCAAGTTTTATTTCTCAACCTTGTGGTTGCAAGTCCACACTGATAACTCAGCACAAGTTGCATATCAGATAAAAATATACAGTGACCTGTGATGAGGAAAGGGATGCTCCTCTCAGACTGAGACAGAGCAGAACAAGCTTTATTCTGCATTGGATCCATACAACACCTGATCTTTAAGTATATAATACTGCCATCAGCTGCAAAAAGTGGGGAAAAACTTTGCCTGCATTTCAATGCTGTACGATGAGCACAACATTTACAAAGCAAATGAACGTAAGCTTTGGAGTGTTCTTATTTTTTAACACAACATTCTCCAAACAGTATAACAATTAGCCCATTTGAACAATGGAGAAGCAGGAGGATAGAAAGGGGGAAGAGGTGAAAACATGAATGATGGTACCAAAGTTAGTTTAAGAATTTGACTGAAGTGGGGCAATTATCTATGTACAAATAGCACCTCCTCTGGATTGCTAGAAGCATAACAGTCACAACAAAGATAACACAAAACATGAAAACTATCTCCTGTTTAGAAAACATACAAGCATAGCTTGTATAAATATATTCAAAAAAATGATCAAACAAGATGCTGGATGTTGAAAGTTTAGCATTTGGAAAGTGGTTTAATTTAAAGAATGAGAAAGACTCTGCAAGTCTACAACTTTCCTCCAAATTTAGGATTTCCAGACAACTATATAATTACTGTTTTGGTCATTCTGAACTGGTAAGTGAATATAATAATGCTAAGTAAAAGCATGCACATTGAGATGTTCTGGTTATTCAGTGCCTCTACATGTGTAGAAAAACATCTGAAGCTGCTTTACACAGGTAGAGGAAAACAGATGCTGAGCTAAAGGACAGATTAGAAGTGACCAAAAGCTAGGTTACAAAGGTAGATTTTAAGGAGGGGCATAAAGGAAAGGGAGGTGGAGAGACAAAAGTGTTTGGGGAGACAATTTAGATAGTTGGGTCTAGGTGGTTGAAGGCGCACCTGCCAAAGGTAAGGCAGAGGGGGTGGGAGGGTAAGATGTACAAGAGGTCAGAGTCAGAGGAACAGAGTGTTCATGGGGGTGGGAAGAGGGATGTAAAGCTGGAGAAGATTGCTGATTGCATGGAGAGATTTCAAGACAAAGGCCAGAATTTTAAGCTTGACGTAGAACTAGGAGACAGTATCGGTTCGTGAGGATGGCGCTGATGGGCAAGTGGGACTTGGTGCAGAAAAGTGACAAACAGAAGAGTTTTGGGTAAACTGGAGTTTATCAAGGGTGGAAGATAGTGGACCAGAAAGGAAATTATTAGAATAATTGAATCTGGGACATAGCAAAAGTACATATGAGGGCTTCAGTGGTAGATGGGCTGAGCTGGGATAGATAGGTGCAGTTACAGTGGTCTAAGTAAGGGGACTGTGTTGGAGAGGATATGGGACGAGAAACTCAGCTCTGGGTCACATATGGCACAGAGGTTGTGAAGACTAGTTCAGCCGGAGACAGTGGGTGGCGAGGGATGGAGGGACAGAGCCTGTGGCAAGAGAGCAGATATTGTATTTGGGGCTGAGGAAAATGGGTTTTGTCTTCCCAATGTTAAGCTGGAGAAAGTTAAGACACATCCAAGACAGAATGTTGATCAAGTCTATTGGCAAAACAGGAGCAGTGGAAAGGTCAAGAAAGGTAAGGCTGGATGTCATTAACAGACATGTGAAAACTAACCCTATGTCTGTGAATGATGTTGGCATGAGATGACACTTAAATGAGGAAGAGGAGAGGCCAATCATGGACATTTGGAGGATCCCCAAGGTGAGAGTGCAGAGTGAAAACCATTGCAAGAGATGCTCTCACCACAGCTGTATAGCTAAGTGTAAGATTTGATAAGATGGGGTGGTTTATGCCACCTTCTAAGGTGGGAACGGACTTTGCAGCACAAAGCTTGTTGTGAATCGACTTTATTGAGATAAAGGTAAGGACCAGTTTATTAAGTTTTCAGATAAACCATAGTCACAAATTCAGGCAGTGATTAAGAGTATAACACAAATATTACCAATATTAGCGACTGGACGGCAGAGCGCATGACTTTTTCTCTTGCAGCTTTTGGTCTTCATGTTTTTTGGCTGGTCTCTCTCCCTCGTCTCTTGTTTGAAAATTCTCTGCTGTACAGTGTCAAAGACAAGACTTCTTTTGTCCTGGCTGCTTTCCAATTAACCCTCCCTTCTCCCAATCAGTGATTAGTCTTGTATTAAAGGATGCCTTTCTTAACCAACTAAAGATCATTTTGTGATGGTTGCTAACCTTTCAGATTTACGCAAGTAATACCCCTTTGTTTTGACTACTTCATCTCAATGCTTTTACATTCCGAGGTTCCTATCTCATTATGAGACAAATCTACACAGAAGCTGTTTTTACAGTCTGCTCTCAAGGTCTCACACGTTTACCATAAGTAAGCATTTTAAAACTTGACATAATCTCCCAGAATCCCTCGACCTTGACATCTTGTCTCTATTGTGCCCTAGTTCCTAAATTTACCACTTTAACCATACGACAAAGAAGGGTTCTAATTTTAAAAAAGCAAAATACTGCGGATGCTGGAAATCTGAAATAAAAACAAGAAATGCTGGAACCACTCAGCAGGTCTGGCAGCATCTGTGGAAAGAGAAGCAGAGTTAACGTTTCGGGTCAGTGACCCTTCTTCAGAACTGACAAATATTAGAAATGTCACAGGTTATAAGCAAGTGAGGTGGGGGTGGGGCAAGAGATAACAAAGGAGAAGGTGTAGATTGGACAAGGCCACATAGTTGACCAAAAGGTCATGGAGCAAAGGCAAACAAGATGTTAATGGTGTGTTGAAAGACAAAGCGTTAGTACAGATAAGGTGTTAACTGATTGAAGATTGAACAGCAGCAAGTGCAAACATGAAAAAAAACGTTTCAGGTCCGTGACCCTTCTTCAGAATTGACAAATATTAGAAATGTAAAAGGTTTTAAGCGAGTAAAGCGGGGGGGTAGGGCAAGAGATAACAAAAGAGAAAACCCGCGACCTCTACCAACTAGAAGGACAAGGGCAGCAAATGCATGGGAACACCACCACCTGCAAGTTCCCCTCCAAGTCACACATCATCCTGATTTGGAACCATATCGCCGTTCCTTCACTGTCGTTGGGTCAAAATCCGGGAACTCCCTTCCGAGCAGCACTGTGGGTGTGCACTGTGGACTGCAGCGGTTCAAGAAGGCAGCTCACCACCACCTTCTCAAGGACAATTAGGGATGGGTAATAAATGGTGGACTAGCCACCAATGCCCACATCCCATGAATGAATTAAAAAAAACTTTTTCCAATACTGTCATGCCTTACTTTTGTTTTCTACGGTTATAACAACGCTGTTTACAGTGGTGTGTAGTTGCATTCATCGTAGCCCATGAATGATTTCAAATGCCAATCACATGAAAGTGCAGCCATGCTTCAATAAGATTGCAGAGATGAATAAGACCTCATGCAAAAGGGAATTTCTGTGGGGAATTGTTATGTTTCTCCTCCTAATGTTCCTTGATGATGTGGTTTATTGTTGGCTGAAATGTGCATAAATGAGGTTCTCCCTGATGTCCTTTGCATGTCTCTCCATAGCCCTCATACCGATGACGACATCATTGGCATTGTTGTCCTCCTCTTCACCCTCTTCATAGCCTTCCTCTTTTGAAGGGGATTGGTGTTCCTCCTGTTCCTCTGCCGGCAGAATGTTTTGTGTCTAATTGCAAGGTTGTGCAAGGCACAGCAGACAACGAGTATTTGGGACAGCCTCTGTGGTGCAAAGCGAAGAGCCCCTACAGGCAATGGAATCGCATTTTCAGCCTGCAAAATGTGTGTTCAATGATGGCTCTGGTGCATGCGTGAGCGACATTGTATCTCTTCAGCAGCGCTTTGGGGATGACATCAACTATGTACAAAGGAAGTAACAAAGAGTGTGGCGGTGGCATTGTGGTATTGTCACTGGACTAGTAACCTAAAGACCCAGGGTATTCTTCTGGGGACATGGGTTCGAATGCCACCATGGCAGAGGGTAGAATTTGAATTCAATTAATAAATCTGGAATTAAAAAGCTAGTCGATTGTCGTAAAAACACATCTGGTTCACTAATGTCCTTTAGGGAAGGAAATTTGCTATCTTTACCTGGTCTGGCCTACATGTGACTCCAGATGCACAGTAATGTGGTTGACTCTTAAATGCCCTCTGAAATGGACGAGCAAGCCACTCAGTTGTATCTATCACTACAAAGTCAATAACGGATGGATCGGCAACAGCAAACCCAGCCCTGTCGACCCTGCAAAGTCCTCCTTACATCTGGGGGTTTGTGCCAAAGTTGGGAGAGCTGTCCCACAGACTAGTCAAGCAACAGCCTGACATAGTCATACTCACCGAATCATACATTACAATGTCCCAGACACCACCATCCCTGCGTGTGTCCTGTCCCACCAACAGGACAGACCCAGCAGAGGTGGCAGCACAGTGGTATACAGTTGGGAGGGAGTTGCCCTGGCAAGCTTCAACATCGACTCTGGACCCCATGAAGTCTCATGGCATCAAGTCAAACAGGGGCAAGGAAACCTCCTGCTGATTACCACTTACTGCCAGTCCTCAGCTCATGAATCAGTACTCCTCAATGTTGAACACTACTTAGAGGAAGTACTGAGGGTGGCAAGAGTGCAGAATGTACTCTGGGTGTAGGACTTCAATGTCCATCACCAAGAGTGGCTTGGTCACACCACTACTGACTAAGCTGGCCAAGGACATAGCTGCTAGACGGGTCTGCAGCAGGTGGTGAGGGAACCAACAAGAGGGAAAAACATACTTGACCTCGTCCTCATCAATCTGCCAGTTGCAGATGCATCTGTCCATGACAAAATTGGTAGGAGTGACCTTTATGGGGACAAAGTCCCATCTTCACATTGAGGATACACTCCATTGTGTTGTGTGGCACTACCACCGTGCTAAATGGGATAGATTTCAAACAGATCTAGCAACGCAAAACTGGGCATCCACGAGGCATCAGCAGCAGCAGAATTATACTCAACCACAAACTGTAACATCTCTTGTATCTTTGGCCACCTTGTCTCGAGAGACAATGGGTAAGCGCCTGGAGGTGATCAGTGGTTTGTGAAGCAGCGCCTGGAGTGGCTATAAAGGCCAATTCTAGAGTGACAGACTCTTCCACAGGTGCTGCAGATAAAATTGGTTGTCGGGGCTGTTACACAGTTGGCTCTCTCCTTGCGCTTCTGTCTTTTTTCCTGCCAACTGCTAAGTCTCTTCGACTCGCCACGCTTTAGCCCCGCCTTTATGGTTGCCTGCCAGCTCAGGCGATTGCTGGCAACTGACTCCCACGACTTGTGATCAATGTCACAGGACTTCATGTCGCGTTTGCAGACGTCTTTAAAGCGGAGACAAGGACGGCTGGTGGGTCTGATACCAGTGATGAGCTCGCTGTACAATGTGTCTTTGGGGATCCTGCCATCTTCCATGCGGCTCACATGGCCAAGCCATCTCAGGCGCCGCTGGCTTAGTAGGGTGTATATGCTGGGGATGTTGGCCGCTTCGAGGACTTCTGTGTTGGAGATACAGTCCTGCCACCTGATGCCAAGGATTCTGCGGAGGCAGCGAAGATGGAATGATTTGAGACGTCGCTCTTGGCTGACGTACGTTGTCCAGGCCTCGCTCCCGTAGAGCAAGGTACTGAGGACACAGGCTTGATACTCTCGGACTTTTGTGTTCTGTGTCAGTGCGCCATTTTCCCACACTCTCTTGGCCAGTCTGGACATAGCAGAGAAAGCCTTTCCCATGCACTTGTTGAATTCTGCATTGAGAGACAGGTTACTGGTGATAGTTGAGCCTCGGTAGGTGAACTCTTGAATCACTTCCAGAGTGTGGTCGCCGATATTTATGGATGGGGCATTTCTGATGTCCTGTCCCATGATGTTCGTTTTCTTGAGGCTGATGGTTAGGCCAAATTTGTTGCAGGCAGCCGCAATCCTGTCGATGAGACTCTGCAGACACTCTTCAGTGTGAGATGTTAATGCAGCATCGTCAGCAAAGAGGAGTTCCCTGATGAGGACTTTCCGTACTTTGGTCTTCGCTCTGAGACGGGCAAGGTTGAACAACCTGCCACCTGATCTTGTGTGGCGGAAAATTCCTTCTTCTGAAGACTTGAACGCATGTGAGAGCAGCAGGGAGAAGAAGATCCCAAACAGTGTAGGTACGAGAACACAGCCCTGTTTCACGCCACTCAAGATAGGAAAGGGGTCTGATGAGGCGCCGCTATGCTGAATTGTGCCTTTCATATTGTCATGGAATGAGGTGATCATACTTAGTAGCTTTTGTGGGCATCCAAACTTTTCTAGTAGTCTGAAGAGACCACATCTGCTGACGAGGTCAAAGGCTTTGGTGAGATCAATGAAAGCAACATATAGGGGCATCTGTTGTTCACGGCATTTCTCCTGTAGCTGGCGAAGGGAGAACAGCATGTCAATGGTGGATCTCTCTGCTCGAAAGTCACACTGTGCCTCAGGGTAGACATGCTCAGCCAGCTTCTGGAGCCTGTTTAAAGCAACTCGAGCGAAGACTTTCCCCACAATGCTGAGCAGGGAGATTCCACGGTAGTTGTTGCAGTCACCGCGGTCACCCTTGTTCTTATAGAGGGTGATGATATTGGCATCGCGCATGTCCTGTGGTACTGCTCCCTTGTCCCAGCACAGGCAAAGCAGTTCGTACAGTGCTGACAGTATAGCAGGCTTGGCACTCTTGATGATTTCAGGGGTAATGCCGTCCTTCCCAGGGGCTTTTCCGCTGGCTAGAGAATCAATGGCATCACTGAGTTCCGATTTTGTTGGCTGTACATCCAGCTCATCCATGACTGGCAGAGACTGGGCTGCATTGAGGGCGGTCTCAGTGACAACATTTTCCCTGGAGTACAGTTCTAGGTAGTGTTCCACCCAGCGGTCCATTTGCTTGCGTTGGTCAGTGATTGTGTCCCCTGATTTAGATTTGATGGGGGAAATCTTCTTGATGGTTGGCCCAAAAGCTCTCTTAATGCCATCATACATTCCTCTGATATTTCCGGTTTCAGAGGCCAGCTGAATATGACTGCATAGGTGTTGCCAGTAGTCATTTGCGAAGCGCCTGGCTGTTCTTTGTGCAGCACCTCTGGCTGCTTTGAGTGGTACGGATGTTAACTCGCTGGGGGCTTTCTTGTAGTTCAGCAGTGCAATGCGCTTAGCGGCTATGACAGGATCCAGCTCTTCAATGTGAGATTGAAACCAGTCTGCATTCCACTTCACACGTTTGCCATAGGTGGTCATTGCTGAGTCATAGGTGGCGTCTCTGATGTGGGCCCACTTGGTCTCTGCATCCCCTGTGGGAGTGTTTTGAAGGGCTTTTTCAAGTGAATTTAGAAACTTACGTAACAGCTGTGGATGAGAAATTCTGCTAGTGTTGATGCGCGGGCGGCCCTTCTGCTTGGCCCGGCATATCCCCCACTCTACCATTACCACCAGGCTGGGGGACCAACTCTAGTTCAATGAAGTGTGCAGGAGGCCATGCCAGGAGCAGCTGCAGGCTTACCTCAAAATGAGGTGTCAACCTGGTGAAGCTACAACCCAGGACATTTTGCCTGTCAAACAGTGTAAGCAGCATGCAATAGACAGAGCTGAGCAATCCCACAACAATGGATCAGATCTAAGCTCTGCAGTCCTGCCACATCCAGTCGTGAATGGTAGCGGACAATTAAACAACTAACTGGAGGAGGTGGCTCCATAAATATCCCCATCCGCAATGATGGGGGAGCCCAGCATATTAGTGCAAAAAATAAGGCTGGAGCATTTGCAACAATCTTCAGCCAGAAGCGCTGAGTGGATGATCCATCTCGGCCTCCTCCTGAAGTCCCCAGCATCACAGATGCCAGTCTTCAGCCAATTCAATTCACTCCACGTGGACATTGAAGGCAATGGATACTGCAAAGGCATTGGGCCCTGACAACATTCGTCAATAGTACTGAAGACGTGCTCCAGAACTTGCCACGCCCTTAGCCAAGCTGTTCCAGTACAACGCTGACATCTACCCGGCAATGTGGAAAATTGCCCAGGTATGTCCGGTACACAAAAAGCAGGACAAATCCAATCCAGCCAATTACCGCCCCATCAGTCTACTTTGATCATCAGTAAAATGATGGAAGGTGTCGTCGACAGTGCTATCAAGCGGCATTTGCTTAGCAGTGACACTCAGTTTGGGTTCCGCCAGGGCCACTCAGCTTCTGACCTCATTACAGCCTTGGTTCAAACATGGACAAAAGAGATGAGGTGAGAGTGACTGCCCTTGACATCAAGGCAGCATTTGATGGAGTATGGCATCAAGGAGCTCTAGCAAAATTGGAGTCAATGGGATTCAGAGGGAAAACTCTCCGGTGGTTGGAGTTGTATGTAGCGCAAAGGAAGATGGTTGTGGTTGTTGGAGGTCAATCAACTCGGCTCCAGGACATCACTGCAGGAGTTCCTCAGGGTAGTGTCCCAGGCCCAACCATCTTCAGCTGCTTCATCAATTACCTTCCTTCAATCATAAGGTCAGAAGTGGGATCTTTGCTGATGATTGCACATTAGGGCGGCACAGTGGCGCAGTGGTTAGCACCGCAGCCTCACAGCTGCAGCGACCCAGGTTCAATTCTGGGTACTGCCTGTGCGGAGTTTGCAAGTTCTCCCTGTGACTGCGTGGGTTTTCGCTGGGTGCTCCGGTTTCCTCCCACAGCCAAAGACTTGTAGGTTGGCAGGTAAATTTGCCATTATAAATTGCCCCTAGTATAGGTAGGTGGTAGGGGAATTGTGGGCATGTGGTAGGAATATGGGATTAATATAGGATTATTATAAATGGGTGGTTGATGTTCGGCACAGACTCGGTGGGCCGAAGGGCCTGTTTCAGTGCTGTATAAAAAAATAAATAAATGTTCAGCACCATTCGCGATTCCTCAGATACTGAAGCAGTCCATGTAGAAATGCAGCAAGACCTGGACAATATCCAGGCTTGGGCTGATAAGTGGCAAGTAACATTCGTGTCACACAAGGGCCAGGCAATGATCATCTTCAACAAGAGAGAATCTAACCATCTCCCCTTGACATTCAATGGCATTCCCATTGCTGAATTCCCCACTATCAACATCTTGGGGGTTACCATTGACCAGAAACTGAACTGGAGTAGCCATATAAGTACCGTGGCTACAAAAGGAGGTCAGAGACTAGGAATCCTGCGGCGAGTAACTCACCTCCTGACTCCCCAAAGCCTGTCTACCATCTCCGAGTCAGGAGTGTGATGGAATACTCTCCACTTGCCTGGATGATTGCAGCTCCAAAAACAGTCAAGAAGCTTGACACCATCCAGGACAAAGCAGCCCACTTGATTGGCACCCCATCCATGAACATTCACTCCCTCCACCGCCGAAGCACAGTGGTAGCAGTGTGTACCATCTACAAGATGCACTGCACCAAGGCTCCTTAGACAGCACCTTCCAAATCTGCAACCTCTACCACCTGGAAGGACAAGGGCAGCAGTTCATGTCATGTTTGCAGACGTCTTTAAAGTGGAGACATAGACGGCCGGTGGGTCTGATACCAGTGGCGAGCTCGCTGTACAATGTGTCTTTGGGGATCCTGCCATCTTCCATGCGGCTCACATGGCCAAGCCATCTCAAGCGCCGCTGACTCAGTAGTGTGTATAAGCTGGGGATGTTGGCCACCTTGAGGAGTTCTGTGTTGGAGATACGGTCCTGCCACCTGATGCCAAGGATTCTCCGGAGGCAGCGAAGATGGAATGAATTGAGACGTCGCTCTTGGCTGACATACGTTGTCCAGGCCTTGCTGCCAAAGAGCAAGGTACTGAGGACACAGGCTTGATACACTCGGACTTTTGTGTTCCGTGTCAGTGCGCCATTTTCCCACACTCTCTTGGCCAGTCTGGACATAGCAGTGGAAGCCTTTCCCATGCGCTTGTTGATTTCTGCATCTAGAGACAGGTTACTGGTGATAGTTGAGCCTAGGTAGGTGAACTCTTGAACCACTTCCAGAGCGTGGTTGCCGATATTGATGGATGGAGCATTTCTGACGTCCTGTCCCATGATGTTCGTTTTCTTGAGGCTGATGGTTAGGCCAAATGCGTTGCAGGCAGCCGCAAACCTGTCGATGAGACTCTGCAGGCACTCTTCAGTATGAGATGTTAAAGCAGCATCGTCAGCAAAGAGGAGTTCCCTGATGAGGACTTTCCGTACTTTGGTCTTCGCTCTTAGACGGGCAAGGTTGAACAACCTGCCCCCTGATCTTGTGTGGCGGAAAATTCCTTCTTCTGAAGACTTACGCTTATGCTTAATTAAGACTTATGCTTAATAGTGCTAGTTTATTTGTATCCATGGTTACAGATTTAAAAAGGGCACAGATTTGAAATGATTACAGGAAAATTAAAATACTTACAGAAAATGATTACAGAAAAGGTTGAGAAAGGAAGAGGAAAGAAAATATTAATAAAAATGGAACTGCTTTGTTACTTTACTAGCAGCAAAAGAATGCTTCAACAATGTTACTAGACTCCCAGCAAGTAAAGTAAATGTTCAGTGTCTAGCAATAGAATACTCAATTATGTTACGAACTAGTTGTACAATCATCCGAGGTGGCCTTTCTGTCAATTGTAAGCTCTCTTCCCGCTGATCCGATGGGTTCCTTCTCCTTGAGATCTCAATTCCTCCTATGCTGTGCTGGTCTCTCGCCCCTGCACTAAAGATCTCCAATGTGTTCAACCTTTTATCCCTTTTTCAGAGGAGGGGTTAGTTTGTTATATTGACAGGCCACTCCATCCTATGAAACTTATTTTTAAAAGCACAATACACAAAGATATTCTGCACTCTTTGTTTAAACCATGATTTGAATCTGCCCAGAAAGCTGTCCATCTTTCTTTTGCTTTCTCCAGTAATCTTCCATTACATGAAGCCCCTTATGATCAATTTTCCAGATTTTCGCCTTATCTAGGTCCAAGGCCTAGTCTTCATAAACTAAAGCACTAGTGTCTCTCACTGGCCTGTATTAGCCCTGTTGTTTCTCTCAATAGCAATTGTTTTCAATTCTCGTCTCAGTAAGTTTAATTTTAAAACTTTGATGGACAAGGATGTTGTTCCATCAGCACTGTTTACTAGCTTTCCAAGGCATGTTGGTTGAATGTCAAGCTTTAAAGTTATGTCAAAAGGCTTTTTTTGTCCTACATGTGCTTCAAGTAATGCAGTAGGATTTTAATGTCAGCTTGAAATATCAACAGGCAGAAGCAGTGGATTGGAAGGTAGCAAATGTAGCACTGCTATTCAGGAAAGGAGGGAGAAAGAAAATATGGAACTACAGGTCAGTTAGCCTGATATAAGTCATTGGGAAAATGCTGGAATCCATTATTAAGGAAGCATTTAGTAAATCATGATTTTTTAAAAATTCGTTTGTGGGCGTCGCTGACTAGGCCAGCATTTATTGAACCATCCTTGCCCTTGACCAGAGTCACATGGTAGGCCATTTTAGAGGGCATTTAAGAGTCAACCACATTACTGTGGGTTTGGAGTCATATGTAGGTCAGACCAGGTTAGGACAGCTCATTTCCTTCCCTAAAGAACATTAGTGAGCCAGATGGGTTCTTACAACAGTCAACAATGATTTCATGGTCACCATTAGACTAGCTTTTTTAAATTCCAGATTTATTAATCGAATTCAAATTTCAGCATCATGCCGTGGTGCGATTCGAATCCATGCTCACAGCATTAGCCTGGGCTCTGGATTACTAGTCCAGTGACAGTATCACTACACCACCACCTCCCCTTAGGCAGTATCAACATGGCTTTCTGAAAGAGAAATCATGTTTGACAAATCCACTAGCAGGGTAGATAAAGTGGAGCCAGTTGAAGTAATATATCTGGATTTTCAAAAGGCATTCAATAAGTTGCCACACAAAAGGTTGTTACATAAAATAAGGGCATAAGTGGTTGGGGGTAATAGACTAGCATCGATAGAAGCTTGGTTAAAGGACAGAAAATAGAAAGTAGAAACAAACCAGTCTTTTTCAGGTTAGCATACTATTACAAGTGGGGTGCCACAAGGATCAGTGCTGTGGCCTCAGCTATTTACAATCTATATTAATGATTTAGATGAAGAGACAGAGTAATGTATCTGAATTTGCTGACAATATAAAGCTAGTTGGGCAAATAGGAGGACACAAGGAGTCTGCAAAGGCATATAGACAGGTTACGTGAGTGGGCAAGAAGGTGGCAGTTAGAGTATAATGTGGGGAACTGTAAGATCATTCACTTTGGTAGGAAGAGTAGAAAAACAATATTTTTAAATGGTGAGAAACTATTAAATGTTGTTGTTCAGAGATATTTGCATGCCCTTGTAAACAGATCACAGAAAGTTAACATGCAGGCACAGCAAACAATTAGGAATGCAAATGGTCTGTTGGCCTTTATTGCAAGGGGGTTGAAGTACAACAGTAAAGAAGTCTTGCTGCAATTGTACATATGATAGAATTTTACATTATGTTTGAAAGTGAGGTAGTTCAATCTGAAGCCAGGGTGTTAAATTTGAACAAAGGAAATTACGAAGGTATGAGGGGCAAATTGGCTGAGGTGGATTGGGAAAATACATTAAAAGGTATGACAGTACATGGACAATGGATAGCCTTCAAAGAATTATTACATAGTTTACAGCAACTATACATTCCTTCAAGGCACAAAAACCCTAAAAGTAAAGTCAGTCAAACATGGCTAACAAAGGAAGTTAAGGATTGTATAAGATTAAAGAAAAGGCCTATAAAGTTGCCAGAAATCGTAGTGAACCCGAGGATTGGGAGGATTTTAGAATACAGCAAAGGAGGACCAAGAAACTGATAAAGGAAGAATAGAAAGTAAACTAGCAAAAACCATAAAAACGGACTGTAAAAGCATCTATAGGTACGTAAAAAGGAAATGTTTGGCTAAGACAAATGTGGGCCCAGTTTCAGCAGAGTCAGGGAATTTATAAGGGAGAAGAGAGAAATGGTAGAGAAGCTAAATGATTACTTTGTGTCTGTCTTCACTGAGGAAGATACAAGAAATCTCCCAGAATTAGAGATCCAAAGGACTAGGGAGAATGAGGAATTGAAGGAAATTAGTATGAGTAAGAAAGTTGTATTGGAGAAATTTACGGGGCTGAAGGTTGATAAGTCCCCAGGACCTGATATTTTACATCAGAGTGTTGAAAAAGGGAACTACGGAGTTAAGGGATGCATTGGCGATCATCTTCCAAAATTCTAGAGAATCTGGAATGGTTCCTGCAGATTGGAAGGTAGCAAATGTCACCCCACTATTTAAGGGAGGGAGAGAGAAAACAGGGAACTACAGACCTGTTAGCCTATTAATAGGGAAAATGTTAGAATCTATTCTAAAGGGTGTGATAAATGGACAGTTGGATAATTTTTTAAAGTTTTAAAAGCCAGACAAGCATTGGACATCACTGATGATTTTGAGCTTGTGAATTAGCCGAAACCCTTGTCTATCAACCCCACAAACCCAAGGCTAGAAAGTGGGAGAGTGAAAGGAAGGCAAGTAGCCGGGGACAAGAAGGAATGGCTGGGAATGCCCCAGGATCATCATCTCAGGCCAGAAAGGGAGGTGCTGAGGGTAGAAATGAGATTGCAAGCCGAACTGTTATCATTGCCAGAAGGTGGGCCATCTTCATTCAGAATACTTGAAGTTGTGAGGTAAACCCATGGGACTTGTTGGGGTACACAAAGCCAATGCAGAGAAAGGGGCTCTGAATGAGAGTACAGCAGATCAAGCTGTAGCATTGACAGCAGCTGTAAAACCAGACACAAAAACCAAAGTGAGTGTAGGTGTTGAGAATAAGATACCTGAAAGTGATAGGGAATTCTTGTCAAAAGGAAAAGTAACTCCATATCTCTCAAGTAAGGCAGGCAAACCTATCGTTATACTTGGGGATAGAGGAGCAACCCAAACTCTTTTGCTGGGGAAAGGTATAACATTTCCCCCAGAGAGCGCACTGAATGCTAAAGTTTTAATTAATGGTATTGACAGGGAGTATATACCCGTACCTTTGTATCGAGTGCACCTAGAATGTGGCCTTATGTCTGGGATGGTAACCATAAGAGTTGTCCATCGTTTGCCTGTAGAGTGAATTGACCTACTCTGAGGGAATGATTTGGCTGGAGCAAAAGTATCAGTTTCTCCTATTGTTGTTGCTGCCATAGTCATCTCTCCCATTTGAGAGAGACAGTTGATATTATGATCCTGTAGTTTTTTTTCTGGGAAGAATGCAGTGTGCCTTTAAAGCTGGAAAAGGAGCAATACTGCTTTAAGGCAACAAGCTTCAGAGATGGAGTCAAAAAATGCATTTTCGTTGCCCTGGGATACAGCCACTCAGAGACTGAGGATCAAGGGATACGTTGTTACCAAAGGACATTTGAAACTAGTTGAAAAACTGGCTTTTGAGACGGTTAACAGAGACAGACACAGACTGTCTGCCAGCATGTACTGAAAGAAAAGAGAGCTCTCTTGGTTTATTTAAATCCTATTTATTATACTCTCAGAATTCTGACGTCAAGCCAAATTCATTTAATAACCAAATTCCTTTAATTACTGAACTGTAATTGTTGAAATTTATCGCTGGAAAAGAGCAACACCAATTCAACTGCTGAATTAGACTACAGACTGTTCTACTGTTGAAGAACCTTTCTTCTTTCTCCATCGGACGGCTGTGAAGACCTCAAGCCAACCTTGTACTATTCCACATTGGAAGATTTCACTTCAGCAGGAGTGTAAATATGCAAGGACACTAATTTTTTTCTATTTTAAATGGTGTTTATACCTTAGTGTTTAAGAATTTAGTTTTTCTAATCAAACAGTTAATTTGTTGATCTAAAGACACCTGGTTTGGTTAGCCTCATTCAGGGTTTAATAGATGGTACAATTTGGCTGGGTCTTTAACTTAGAAAGTTTAAAAATGATATGTTAGGCAATCTGTGGAGGGACAGGACTGAATCAACAGTGTTTCTCCCACCACAATCAGAATCATATATTTGATTGGGAGCTTTGAATTAAGCACTTGGTTGTAACAGTGATGTATAGCTGGAGGGTCACCGCTCCACAAGCATGGGGCAAGGCGAGAAGACAGGTCTCCATGCACTACCACAGCTGGTAAAGGGATTGAACCTGCGTTGTTGGCATCTTTTTGCATCACACTCTAGCCATCAAGCCGACTGAGCTAACTGACCCCTGGTTTCTCTGTGACTAGAGGAGAAACTAAGTAAAGTTAAAGAAACAGAACAATTATAGGAACAAGTTCCAGGAATATTTCCTGTGTGTAGTAACCTGAGCAATGGCTAAACAAGTTCCATTGTCGGAGGTAAAACTGGCACCACAGACAGATATCCAAGTATCTGAAATTTTCCTCGGGGATTTAGGTAATCCAAATGAGATATTCAACAAAGCGTCTTTAATCACAACACAACAAGCTAATCCAGAGTTACATAAAATAGCAGTCGGCTCTGACTGAAGCTGAGGCAAAAGGAGTTCCAAAAGGCTATTATGTTGAAGATGGGGTTCTGATGAGGAAATTGTAGACCTGCGGATGAAGACTGGATAGTTAGGTAGTGGTACCACCTAAATATTGCCGGGAATTATTAATGTTAGCACATGACATTCCTCTAGGACATATGGGGATCCAGAAGACAAAATCATGCATAAGTCAATATTACTACTGGCCAGGTCTTACCAAGAACATGGTGCAGTTTTGTAGGACAGTTTTGTATGGTGTTGGTAGACTGCATAGGACCCTTGCCAAAAACAAAAGCAGGATATCAATATATACTCACTATCTTGGATATGGCTACTTGGATTTCCAGAGACCATTCCCGAAGGTCAATTACTGCTAAAGTAGTGGTAGAGAAGTTAACCCAATTATTTGTGCGATATGGATTAGCACTTGAAGTTCAATCTGATCAAGGTTCCAATTTTATGTCTAAGATATTTCAAGAAGTCATGGGTAATTTGGGTATCAAACAGCTAAAATCTTCAGTATATCACCCACAGACACAGGGCGCTTTAGTTTAGTTTTTTAGTTTAGAGATACAGCACTGAAACAGGCCCTTCGGCCCACCAAGTCTGTGCCGACCATCAACCACCCACTTATACTAATCCTACACTAATCCCATATCCCTACCACATCCCCACCTGTCCCTATATTTCCCTACCACCTACCTATACTAGGGGCAATTTATAATGGCCAATTAACCTATCAACCTGCAAGTCTTTGGCATGTGGGAGGAAACCGGAGCACCCGGAGGAAACCCACGCAGACACAGGGAGAACTTGCAAACTCCACACAGGCAGTACCCAGAATTGAACCCGGGTCGCTGGAGCTGTGAGGCTGCAGTGCTAACCACTGCGCCACTGTGCCGCCCCTTTAGAAAGGTACCATCAAACTCTCAAAACAATGATTAGAGCATACTGTCATGAATATCCCCATGATTGGGATAAGGGCTAGACTTTTCTTATTTGCTACTAGAGATTCACCGAATGAGTTTTAGTCCTTTCGAATTGGTTTATGGACATAAGATAAAAAGTCCTCTAAAACTAATCAAAGATATGTTCTTAGAATAAAGGGATGAATTTTCGGTACTAGACTATGTATCCGTGTTCCGAGAAAGGCTCACGAAAGCTTGCAATGTGGCTCAGGAGCACCTTAAATCATCTCAAACCACTATGAAAAAAAATGGGCAGACAGGAACGCAAAGACCCGAACTTTAACCAGGGGATGAAGTTTTAGTATTACTACCTTTACAGGGTGAACCATTAAAAAAGCGGTTCAATGGTCTGTATAAAGTGGTCAAAAAAGAGTTGGTAAGGTAAATTTGATTGACACCCCAGATCACTGGAAGAATCGGCTGTGTCATATCAACATGTTAAAGCAGGGAGGAGGATAAGCCAGTACAGGTATGTCAGGTAATAGGGACAGATGAGAATGAAAGGGATAGTGAGGATGAGGCAGGAGGCCTATACAATTCTCAGATTGAACCTCCTAATGTCCAGTTAGCTAATAAAGAATGGCTAGGAAAATTGGGCAATATGCTTTCGTACTTAGATGCAGAACAATGAGAAGACCCAACAAGGCAACTCACAGCATTTTAAAAAAAAGTCTGTCGGGATAAGCCAGCATGTACAACCTTCACCACACGTGTGGATGTAGGGCAATCCGTTCCTATAAAACAGCATCCTTACTGCTCAAGTCCAGACAATCAGGCCCAAGTAAAAGCAGAAATCCAATACACGCTGGCAAACAACTTAATTGCACCTAGTCAAAGCAGCTGGAGTTCATCAATAGAATTAGTGCATAAACCTGATGGGTCAATCCTACTTTGCTACAGAAAAGTTAATGCAGTAATGAAGGTAGACTCCAATTCCTCACTTGGAAGACTGTATTGACAGAGTGGGCAGTGGCATGTTTCTTAAAAAGATAGATTTGTTAAAGGGATACTGGCAAGTTCCTTTAACACTGCGAGCTAAAGAAATATCAACTTTTGTCACACCAGACAGTCTTTACCGGTGCTGAGTGATGCCATTCAGGCTAAAAAAATGCTCCAGCAACTTTTCAGAGACTAATGAATCACGTGGTATCCAGTGTTCCTAACTGATATGCTAACATACACTTGGAAGGAACACTTAAAACATCTAGAAACTCTAAAAAATTAGAAGCAGCTGATTTAGTGGTAAATCTGGCATAAATTGAATTCGCAAAAGCAAGAGTGACCTACTTTGAGCATATAATGGGGCAAGGACAAGTTTTGCCAAGAACAGGAAAAGTACAAGCCTTGGTAGAGTCCCCTATCCCTTAGACTAAGTGTGAAATCATGAGGTTTTTGGGGATGTGTGGTTTCTACAGAAAGTTTGTACCAGATTTCAGCACTGTAGCTGCTCCGTGAACTGATTTGCGACAGAAAAAAACAAAAGTAGTGTAATCAAGAGAATGCCAGGCATCTTTAGAAAAGCTAAAGGCAATTTTGACTGATGAACACGTGTTGGCTGCTCCCAATTTTACTAAGCCCTTCAAGGTAGCAACTGATGCTAGTGACCTGGGGGTCGGTGCAGTCCTATTATGAGATGACGAATCAGGCATAGAAAAACGAGTAGGGTATTTTTCAAAAATGCTGAATCGCCACCAAAAAAGGTATTCTACCATGGAAAAAGAAATGTTAAGCCTATTGCTAGCTTTTAAACGTTTTGAAGTATATGTCTGCCATGACTACAAAGAAACATCGATATACACTGGCCACAATCCATTAACCTTTGTGGAAAAATTCAAAACCCAAAATGCCAGAATATTCTGATAGAGTTTATTGTTACAGCCTTATCATTTGAAGATTGTACACATTTCGGGAAAAAACAATGTTATCGCAGAATCTTTGCCACGAATTTAACTTTGTTGAGTTATATGAGTAACAATGGTACAAAGCAAAATTGTGTTAACTACCAGTAGAATAAATGAAAGGCACGAGTGTGAAAATATGTTTAAAATGTTTTCAACTTGTTTTTTTCTTACATTTTAATGAAAATCATTCAAGAATGGAGTTTCATTTCACCAAGGGCAGAGGAGTTATAAGAGGTTTTATTTTTGTACAAAATCTTAGAATTCTGTGTTTTTTAAAACTTAAAAAAGGATTCAGTGGAGATGGAAACCTCCAAAAAGCTGAAATTTTTGGATGTTGACTTTGTATACAAGAAGAAAGCAAACAGTTTCAAGGAAGCTAGCCAGGGGTTTTGACCACCTTAGAGCAACACTTTTAATGACAGAGGAGACTATGTCTGGTCATGGGATTGGCTCAGGAAGGTTTACTTTCACTTTGGACCCTTCTAAAAACCAGAGTTGGACAACGAGCAGGCATTTGAAATTTAGTTTTTTGACCTGCCTGAAGATCAAAGTGGAAGACCCAGAAAAATACCTCTGTAAAAAGGAAACATGCACTTTTTGCAAAGAAATCCTGTACTTGAAAGGTGGCAGATTCCTACTGCCTCCCGTCTCCGAAGAATTCCTGCTTCCAGTGTGGTCCTTGTTGCCTCCTGTGTTTTGGGAAATCCTGGAACCTGAAGAATGCTTCTACCGCTATACTGCTGTTGTGAGTCCTAAGCAGACCTGTTGCTACACCCCTGCATATGTGATGCCTGCTGCAGCCAAATTGCCTTGAACGCCTACCCATCAGACTGTTCATTAACCTCACCTGGAGAGACTTTGACTGGCATCTGACTATTCAACTCTGGGACACCTCACCCAATGGAACACTTTCCCACCAGAACGTGACAAATTGAATTATTTTATTTTTCCTTTTATTCATATAAAACTGCTGTAAACCAGAATCCTTTTCCCCCCAGTTAAACAGTTTTTTTGAATGTATGTATGTGTGTATGTGTGCATGAGGGCTAGGGAAATAAGGAGCTTTTCATAAAATTAGATTTCTTATTAATGGTTAAGACTTTTTATTTCTAATAGTTAATATTGTTGTTTAAGGAAACCGAGTTGGTGTGCTTTATTCTGGGGACAAAGAGTCTAATTTGCTACGCTTTGGTAGATGGGAAAAATTTATTGATATGCTGTAACCAGTGGAGAAGTGGGACTGAGTTAGCAGTGCATTTCTCCCGCCTTGGTCGTAACAGGTCTAACACAAGGTCAGAAGTGGGGATGTTTGATGGTAATTGCACAATGTTCAGTACCATTTGTAACTCCTCAGATACTGAAGCAGCCGGCGCCTGTGAATAGCAAGACCTGGACAACATTCTGGCTTGGGCTGATAAGTGGTAAGTAACATTTGTGCCACACAAGTGCCAGGCAATGACCATCTCCATCAAGAGAGAATCCAACCATCTACTCTTGATAGTCAATGACATTACCAATCGCTGAATTCCCCTACCATCAACATCCTGAGGGTTAGCATTGACCAGAAACTGAACTGGACCAGCCACATAAATACTGTGGCTACAAGAGCAGTTCAGAGGCTGGGAATTCTGCAGTGAATAACTCACCTGATTCTCCAAAGCCTGTCCACCATCTACACAGCACAAGTCAGGAGTGTGATGGAATAGTTTCCACTTGCCTGGATGACTGCAGCTCCAACAACACTTAAGACACCATCCAAGACAAAGCAACCCGCTTGATCAGCACCCCATCCACCACCTTAAACATTTGCTCCCTCTACCACTGCCACATAGTGGCAGCAGTGTGTACCATCTACAAGATACACTGCAGCAACTCACCAAGGCTCCTTTGCTAACACCTTTGAAATCTGCTACTTCTACCACCTAGAACAAGGGCATCAGATGCATGGGAACAGCAAAACCTCCAACTCACACACCATCCTGACTTAAAACTATATCGCCACTCCTTTGTCACTGGGTCAAAATTCTGGAACTCCCTTCATCACAGTACCATGGGTGTACCTACCCCACATGGACTGCTGTGGTTCAAGAAGGCAGCTCACCACCACCACCTTTTCAAGGGCAAATGGAGATGGGCAACAAATGATAGCCTTGCCAGCGATGCTCACATTCCAAGAATGAATTTTTAAAAAGTGACTATGGTCAAAAAAGGCAAGATTGAAAAATGTTCAATTATATAAACACTGAAATAAGTTTACCAATTTCTTGATTGAGAATCTTTTCCTCTGTTTCACATTGGCTTTTGAAATTTCAAAATGGTTGAAAAGGTCAAAGGTTACACATATGGCAATGCTTCACCATAAAATGCTTCTTGTTCAGCTTCTTGTTACACTGACAAAAATGTACAAAGTTTTATCCTGTACCAGATGATGCAGAGAATACTTTCTACCTTCCTTAAATAGTTCATGTTTAACACTTACAAGTGAGGCCTCACGGAGGCATTCTAAAGTTACTATAATTTCATTTGGCAGTAGACAGTCCATCAAAATCCTTGGGAGCATCAAATAAATATCCCAAAGTTCACAGTAGTCTGGGCAACATTTCCCTCTTCAAGTTAGAACCATTGTATGGAGGCAGCTACAGACAGAACATTACAAATTTTCACATTGATACCTAGGATTAAAGAAATGAAACAAAAATCAATTATTTGCAACAAATATTTTTGAAAACTTATGTATACTTCCTATTAGTTACCAAATGACTAACATAATAGACCAAAAGGTGCACCATTCACTTTCAGAATAACTGGTGAATGACATGCCAGATCCTTGTAATTGCCCTATACTTCAGATGGAGTTAAATCGATCACAAGGCACTTATGCATCATCTGGGCATCTTGAGTGCCGTTTCTTGGCTGTACCCAATACGAAAAAGATCTGTATGCATTAATAGGAAAGACCAAATTATATATTGGAATAATAACAAACTCAATAATGTCAAAGTCCTAATCATTGAAATCTGAACATGAAGCTTGGAATATTCATTTAAGTAACATTTATTTTTTTCAAATGTGACATTTGTCAACATATTTTCTGTTATACCTAACTACATACTGTATAAAATAGACATTTACTTTAAGTTCCTTCACACAAGTGTGTGTAGAGTTAAGCAATAAATATAATCTTGGTTTTGATACTGTGGAAAACTATTTTGAAGCCGATTTGGATCTACATGAAATGGAATCATTTGGAATTATTTCTCAAAACACAGACAACTAGGTGTAGCTCTGTTACTGAGAGATATGAAGTTAAACAGACAAAATCTCACTTCACAGAAAAAAAATAGATTTTTTTTTTACAGTGTTTATTTTTAAGGGCTTTTTATATGATAAATCAGACAAACTATATCCATTGGGCAGTCAGTCAGTAACCAGAGGACCTTAATTTAGTATCATCACCAACAGAATGGAGCAGTCAGTAAAAATATTCTTAAGGAGCGATGAGGATATGGGATGTTTTGGAAGAAATTGTGATGGAAGTAGAAGCTATAGTAGCTTTTAAAAGCAAAGTGGATTAATAACTGAAAAAAATAAAGTGTATGAGGGAAGCTTAGGGGACTGGACAATTCATATTGATAAGTCAAGCTTACAGTGGAGATTGAATGAAAAGCAGAGATACTGTACACCACATGTTTTCATATCAGCTATTGGGATTACAGAACCACCAGGGATAGAGGTAGAACAGTTAGTGGAGTTTACAGTAGTAAAGAAATTACTCAAACATAAGGTAAAGAAATCCTCAGATGATGATTCACTTCCAAGGATCCTGAAAACAACTAGGGAAGAGATAGTGGAGGCTCTGAACTTTCCAAAATTGGTTCAATTTTAAAGGAGATGCAAGAACAGAGAAACTGGGGGTGCCTTTCTGTATGACTTTGAAACATGGGCGACTTACAGCTACAAGGAAAAGCAGCTCAATTTCCATCTTTGCTGTCTGCGGCGCATTATGGGTATATCCTAGTGGGAAAAAAAAAATCACAAAAATATCTGAAAGGCAGAGTTCCCAAGTGCACTGGAACGAATCAAACGGAGGCAGCTTCGGTAGATCAGACACATCCGCAGGATGGAAGACGGTTGCATACCCAAGAATGTTCTGTATGGTGAGGTAGCCAGGGCCACATGACCAGTGGGGAACCCAAAGCTCCGCTTCAAAGATGCATGCAAGTGTGACATGAAGGCTCTAAATGTCAACTATCGAACTGCAAGTCACTAGCTGGTGAAAGAGGGGAATGGCAACACATCCTGTGGACTGGCGCGCACTACCTACAACAACCAATGGCTACAGCAGCTTGGCAAAAGGCACCAATGCTGAAAACAACTCACTGCGTCACTTGTCAGCTTCATGTGCAGCACTTGTGACAGAACCTGCCTCTCAAGGATTGGCCTTCACAGCCGTCAGCAAAGATGCACCCAAGAGAAGACACTCCACCTAAATGGATTGTTTGCTGCGTGTCCATCATCTTTCGTAGATAGAAGGATACCAACAAACCATACTTTAATCATAAAATTTGTTAAGGTACATTACACAACACTTCAAGTTTGACATTAAAGTTCAATACAGTTGTTTCTTTCAGTACAGTATGTGGCACAATGAAGTGCCTCACTACCCTTACAATGGCAGGTTATATTTATAGTATACATTTCATGTCAAACATTCTCTGGTGCATTTTTTGGAAAAAAAATTAAATGTCAAAACAGATAATGGTGCAAGGCAAAATGCAAAAGGCATTGAGTAGAGCGAGGCACTGAGCTGCTGTACTGCTGCAACAGTGGCGTAGTGGTAATGTCACTGGACTAGTAATCCAGAGAACCCAGGCACAATGCCCTGGGGATATGGGTTCAAATCCCACCATGGCAGTTGGTGGAATTTCAACTCAATAAATAAGAATTTGGAATTGAAAGTTAGCCTCAGTAATGGTGCCATGAAACTATCATTGATTGTCATAAAACCCACCTGGTTCACTAATGTCTTTAGGGAAGGAAATCTACTCTCCTTTCCCGGTCTGGCCTACATGTGAATGCAGACCCATGGTAATGGGGTTGACTCGTGAGAGACTTTTTAAAAAGTCTATGCTGTAGCAAAGGAACACTTAAAAGCAGCTCAACAAAACATGAAAAGGCAAGCAGACAAAAAGGCCACAGCCTGAGAATTCAAACCAGGGAGCCAGATTCTAGTACTTTTACCATTGCAAGGCAAACCTCAAAGCCAGATTCAGTAGCCCATAAAGTACAGGGAAAGGTTGAGTTTGCTGACAATGCAACCACTAGATGGTGCAGTACTTGCACAAATGCAGCCTCATCCATTGAAACATCACTGTCTGCAAGGTTTTTGGCAGCTGCCAGTACTAAAGATGGTGCTGCTCGATTTATCACAACAATAAAATGAAAGCCAAGTGTCCACAGTGGCTGTGATCACTGTCTTCATTCCATTCCACCCCCAACAGTACCTTGCTCACTCCTGCCCACGCTCCTTTTCGCCACTGCCTCCCGCTCGCTCCACACTTCACCACTTCTCCCCTCCTTGGCCACTCGCTCCCCACTTTACCACCCCCCCCCTCCATCTGTGGGCCACTCGCTCCTGGCCTCGCTTCTTCGTCCCCTCTGCTCTGCCTCCCGCTTCTGCTCCCTGCTCCGTCCTGCTCGCAGTCTCTCTCCCTCCGCTGCCTATCTTGTCACTTTCTCTCTGCCCTGCTTCCCCCGTGAGGGGAAGAAAGGAGGCGATCGCACGAGGGAACAGGGACCAGAAGCAGAAGGGATCAGGGAAGCAGAGGCAGAGCAGAGGGGAGAATGTGGCGAGGCTGGGAGCGAGTGCCCCACATCTAGGGGGGGGGGTGTGTGGCCCACGGTGGGGTGGGGGGTGTGGAAGCAGGAAGCGAGCAGCCGGGGGGTGGGGGTGGAAGGAGAAGAAGTGGCGAGGTGGGGAGCGTGTGACCCACAGGTAGGTGGGGGGTGAAGCGGGGAGCGAGCAGCCGAGGGAGAAGTGAGCGGTGAGCAGATGTTGTAGTACGCGATGACATTTTCACACACACGCGCGAATTAGTCCTGGCTGACCTAGACTGTGCATGTGCAGCACCATACTGAGAGCAAGGGTCCGTTCTGCACCTGTGTGAAGCTGGGAGCACTCTGATGACATTGGCACTGGACTGTGTTGTCAGGAATCACTTTGATAGGGAAAAAGACGAATGACGTGAATTACTTGATTGAGATTTGATGGAGGTATTCAAAATCATGACGAGTCTGGACAGTGGATAGGGAAAATCTGTTCCCACTCGTGAAAGGATCGAGAACGAGGGTACAGATTTAAAGTGATTAGCAAAAGAAGCAAAAGCGACAAAAGGAAAAACTTCTTCATGCAGCAAATGGTTGGGATCTGGAACGCACTGCCTGAGAGTTTGGTGGAGGCAGGTTCAACTGAGGCATTCAAAAGGGAATTGGACTGTTATATGAAAAAGGAAGAATGTGCAGGGTTAGGTGAGAAGGCAGGGGAATGGCATTTGGTGAATTGCTCATTCGGAGAGCTGGTGCAGACACGATGGGCTGAATGGCCTTCTTCGGCGCTGGAACAATTTTGTGATTCTGCCCTCTGAAATGGCCTAGCAAGCCACACTGTTCACGGGCAACTAGGGATGGGCAAATGCTGGCCTACCAGTGATGTCCACTTCACATGAAAGCATAAAAAAAGTAACTTTCCCGAGGGTTTTTACAGCCAAGCTCACAAAATAAAAGTGAAAGTTCTCATCAATTCAATTGATTTTGCATTGATTGCAGTCAGGGGTACCTCAACAGCACACCCTGTGGGAGAGCCCAGAATCACCGACAGCAACTTCTACGTTTCCGTATTATTTTACGCATGTACTGACTCCAGAAGTTGGTCAATTTCAGTGAAGTAATGAGTGCGAATGTAGTTTCGCTGTCACTAGCATCACAAAATTTGGGCCATACAATTGCTGGAGGCAGTGTTACATTAGAGAAACGAGGCTGCTCCCTAGTGTCAAGGGGTCTGAGTGACAAGCTGCTACACCCTGACATTGGTGCAGTCACTTCCATTGCCAAAAACTTAATTACTGGTGAAACTAACGCACTTTGTAAAAATGTTGTGGGTACCAGATCAGTTATGGGTTAGAAAGTTCATTGCGCTGAAACAAAATAATAATTACCTTTTCTCATCTCCTCTCGCTCGAGGATACAGAGGAAGAAAGGCAAAAATCAAGTACTTGCTGTCAATATTATTGGCTCAGGTGTGCTGGCGCCGCACCTCTTCCTCTGCCTGCGTTCGGTGCACCGTCTACAGCCACATAAACCACCTGACAATTTGGTCAACACGCGCGGAACCCGGTTGCAATACTAGTCCTCCCGCTCACTCTCAACAACCCCCACCCGCGCTCACGGTTTGCTTTGCTCACATAGGCCTCGTGCTGCCCTTTCACCATGGCAACCATAGCTCGAGCCGTTTGGAGCCCCAGGCCGCGCTGCGGGTGGTGGCAGCGCCCAACGTCCCAGCCCGGCAATGCTCTCCCGTCTCGAGCCTGGACAAACGCTTTGAACCGAGGGGGAACGTGGAAGAACGGCCGCGCGGAGTTCCCAGCATGCTCTGGCCGCCCGGGCCGGCCCCGCGTTCCCTGCACTGTGCCAGGTGTAAACGGCAACGCAATTCCTGTCCAACAGCATCCCAGCCCGGCTCCGTCTACCTGATCGCCTCGCCTTTAACTTGTCGCCGTCTGCCCCTGTCCGTTTGTGGTAAGATATCTTGTCCAAGCATTGCAGTGTAGTCGCTGGGGATCTCAGTCCCTTCTCTAATCAACGGTGCTTCTGGTCTGTTTCTTGGAAGCTGTAAACAATCTCAGAGGGCACGGTGCAGGGGGAAAAAAAATGGCGATCAGTGTAAGGCAGTGGAGGCTATCAGCAAAATGACTGCAGACATTAGAAGTCGTGGCGACCCGCGACAAAAATATGTGTACGCAAAGATTTGCAGTAGATGCGATTAACGTAAATATCCAAGGGCTCCCGAGAAATTACAATGCACATTTTCGTTGAATAATGCTGATGATCAGAGCTCTCCCGTTAACTTCGATAATAGTACTGGGGATGATGATTTGATTGCAGTGGATTTTTACTGTATCAACAAGGGACATTGACATTAAAAGAATTTGTTGCTAGAAAGATGCGATTGCTTTTTGTTTTCGCGCGCCATTGAGTTATTTACTTGTACATTGAGTTACAGACCTAACGGCTCACTTATTTCCAATGACAGTATTCTAATGAAAAGGGAGGTTGCTTCCATTGATTGGGGATGGGAAAAATGCATAATGTTTATCCGCTTTTACGGGTTTTAAAGAAGTTACCTTTTAACATTGGAAATACTGGGGATAGATTAAATGATTCTTTGTTACCTTTCTCACGCAATGTCTTTCCGAAATTGAGATCTCTATCTACATATGCACTAACTGATGTCCCCTGACAAACTCTGAGCAGTGCCAAGGGCTAAGAGAAAATAACGGACACTCCCTGAAGTGGGTGTCATTCAAAAGACTTAATATAAATGCCTTTGTTGAGGTGAATTGAAAGGTAATGTTTTAGAGTAATGTAGTAAATTAAATAATGTTGGAGCTCAGCAGACCAACAGGCATCCTTGGAGTTAATAACCTAAATAAATATTAGTGAAATAATACCTAAACAAGTGAATAACATAGGAAGTTAGGAATTCAATATTTTTTTAAAAAGCCATAAAATTAAATTAGAGCTGGTTGGGGATAAAAAGCTAAATACTGCAGATGCTGGAAATCTGAAATATAAACAAAAAATGCTGGAAACACTCAGCAGGTCTGGCAGCATCTGTGGAGAGAAGCAGAATTAATGTTTCAAATCAGTGACCTTTCATCAGAACTGGCAAAGCTTAGAAATGTAATAGGTTTTAAGCAACTAAAGCAGGGGTGGGGCAAAATGTAACAAAAGGGAAGGTGTCGATAAACAGGGTTACAGAATAACTGACAAGCAGCTCATGGAGCAAAGGATGTGTTAATGGTGTGAAAAACAAAGCGTTAGTGCAGAGAGGGTGTTAAATGACAATGAACATAATGTGGAGGTACAAAAACAAGAAATGCTGGATTCACTCAGCAGGTCTGGCAGCATCTGTGGAAAGAGAAGCAGAGTGAACGTTTCGGGTCAGTGACCCTTCTTCGGAACTAATGTGGAGGTAGCTACTTTGGCAGTAGAGGAATTAAATACAAAATGAGGAACAATGACTGTAGTAAATAAGAACAGATCACAATCAATGAATCAAGTAAACTGGCAGCAGTGACTAAAGCAGAAATAATAACTGATCTTTTCTGGAGATGAAAACTAAATTAAATTTGGCAGAAATGACTTAATTAAATTAAGACTGACCAGATGGGAGGTTGGGGGCAGCTGGGGGGCAGGGAAGACAAGGTGGTGGTATAAGAAATTGTGTTCTGCCTTGGCAACTTTTGTCACAGTGCATCTAATGGCAGATTGACTACAAAGAAGGTATGATAGGTAGGTTTTTCCACTATAAAAAATTGTTGGTGCCTTTTATTGCCTGTATCTATTTGCTGAGAGAAGGTAATAGGGTATTTTAGAAGGCATTAAGAGTCAACCATATATTGTTAGACTGAAGTCATAGGACAGACCTGGCAGGAAAGACAGATTCCTTTCTTTGAAAGACATTAGTGAACCTGTTGGATTTTTGCCACATTTGGTCTTATTTATGGGATGTCAAATAATACTTTCCCAATTCAGTCATAGTCATCCCCTTCGGCCCACCGCACCCATAATGCCTATCTATACTAATCCCACCTGCCTGCATTAATTCCATATCCCTCTATGCCTTGCTCATTCAAGTACCTGTCCAGATGCCTCTTAAATGTTACTACTGTTCCTGCCTCCACCACCTCCTCAGGCAGCTCATTCCAGATACCCACTATTCTGTGTGAAAAACTTACCCCTTTGATCCCCTTTAAACCTCCTCCCTCACCTTAAATCTATGCCCTCTAGTTTTAGTCACCCCTACCATAGGAAACAGACTCTGGCTATCTACCCTATCTATGCCTCTCAATTTTATATACCTCTATTATGTCCCCACCCAGCCTCCTTCGCCCCAGGGAAAACAGACGCAGCCTATCCAATCTCTTTTTAACTCAAGCCCTCCAAACCAGGCAACATCCTTGTGAATCTTTTCTGCACCCTCTCTAGCTTAATCACATCTTTCCTGTCGTGCAGCGACCAGAACTGCACACAGTACTCCAAGTGTGGCCTAACCAACGCTATGTACAACTGTAACATGACATCCCAACTCTTGTACTCAATGCCTCGGCTGATGAAGGCAAGCATGCCATACGCCTTCACCACCCTGTGTACCAGTGTTGCCACTTTCAGGGAACTATGTACTTGCACCCCAAGGTGTCTGCTCAACACTCCCCAGGGCCCTGCCATTTACTGTATACATCCTGCCCTGGTTTAACTTCCCAAAATGCATCACTTCACACTTGTCTGCATTAAATTCCATTTGCCAATCCCTTGCACACTTTCCCAGTTGATCTATATCCTATTATAACCTTAGACAACCTTCTTCACTGTCCACTATACCACTAATTTTGGTGTCATCTGCAAACTTACTAATCATGCCCCCTACATTCACATCCAAATCATTAATATATATGACAAACAGAGGGTCCAAGCACCGATCCCTGCAGCACACCACTGGTCACCAGCCTCCAATCTGATAAACAACCCTCCACTACCACTCTCTGGCTCCCATCAAGCTAATTTTGCATCCAATTGGCTAGCTCACCCTGGATCCCATGTGTTTGAACCTTGTGGACCAGCCTACCATATGGGACCTTGTCAAAGGCCTTGCTAAAGTCCATGTAGACAATGTCCTAGTCAATCCTCTTGGTCACCTCCTCAAAAAACTCAATCAAATTCGAGAGACATGATTTCCCACACACAAACCTATGCTGAGTATCCCCATCAGATCTTGCCTTTCCAAATGCATATAAATCCTGTCTCAGAATCCCTTCCAATAACTCTCCCACCACCGATGTATGGCTCACTGGCCTGTAGTTCCCTGGCTTATCCCTGCTGCCCTTCTTAAATAAAGGCACAACATTAGCTATCCTCCAGTCTTGCAGTACCTCACCTGTGGCTAGCATTCCTGCATTCATTGCTGTAACAGTATGGCAAACATTGGGAATTGTAGTTTTTCTATAACAGAAATCATTTTTTTTTTTTAATAGACAGATTCTGCTTGGATGCTGGATGAAATATTGTTGAACATTGCACATCTTTGAAAATAGAAAGTACTCAAATCCAGTACATTCAGATTAGTTGCAGTCCCTCACATTTCCTGGTGTATACATTTAACCCTGCCCTTTGGGGGAAAAAATGCTCCTCAGTGGCGCAGTGGTTAGCACCGCAGCCTCACAGCTCCAGCGACCCGGGTTCAATTCCAGGTACTGCCTGTGTGGAGTTTGCAAGTTCTCCCCGTGTCTGCGTGGGTTTCCTCCGGGTGCCTCCCATGTCAAAGACTTGCAGGTTGATAGGTTAATTGGCCATTATAAATTGCCCCGAGTATAGGTAGGTGGTAGGGAAATATAGGGACAGGTGGGGATGTGGTAGGAATATGGAATTAGTGTAGGATTAGTATGGATGGGTGGTTGATGGTTGGCACAGACTCGGTGGGCCGAAGGGCCTGTTTCAGTGCTGTATCTCTAAACATTACATCAGAATGCTATTTTCATTCTCTATGCACTCACTATTCCTAGTGATGTCAAGGATTATTGCGGCAAAGTTATATAGAATACTAAAAATCTAGTGATAGTAAAGAATGCAATCCAAAAACACTGGACCTACAACTACCATGGGTGTTCATTGCCCCATTGTCAAATATGCTTTACAACTTCTCCACTTGCTGTTAGTAGGAGGTACAATTGGAGAATTGCTTCCTCTCCTTATCCTGACCCAGCCTGCTGATCTGTCTGCTGACATAACTGGCTGTTCCACTGATTTCCCTCCTCCAGTAGCAAATAGAGTTCACTCCTTTATCACTCAGCAGTTCCAAATTCAAGATAGAGCATCCACAGAAACCAGACCATGTGCAGACTCAACTCCTCCCAAAACATGATTAAGGCAACTCCTGAATGCAAAGCAGTGCATGCAATAGGATGACAATCAATGCATTCGTGCATTGTATCAAAGACTCAGGAGATGCCATTGGAAGCCCATCCTGCCACCTCCTGGAGGTATATGAAATCCCCAGGATCTGAGACAGGACTCAGGCAGAACGTACTGCATTGTATAGAGCTACTGTCCAATATCAGATGAGACTTTTAATGTGGTACTTGCAGAAATCTTTGATATCCACATTGCAAACAGCTAGATGGAGAACTGTAACATATGCTGGAAACTAGCCTGGAGGGAAGCAATAACTGGAATGGAAAGAACACAGGTGATCTACTTGCTTCAGATACCAGGAGGCCACTATAGAAATAAATAATGGCAACCAAGGACCTCACACAAACATCGGTCTTCATTCCTGAAGGTGTGGAGAAAATTAGCATTACAGCCATGTGTTGAGGGGTGTGGGTGGTGTTAAATTCCAGAAAGCTTGTTGTGGCAGGATGCTGGAGCCTCTTTACTCAGTTTCACATTTATTGTTCAGAGTGAAAGGATTACAAATATAACTCCTCTCAAAACCCTCCACCAGTCTCAGTAAGTGTCTGCTTACAAGTGCACCCCAATTAATAACCTCCACCTGCATATAATCAAATAGTTAAGATTCCCTTCATTTATAATAAAAATTTATATCAACATACTCAAACATCTCAAAATAAGGTCCATATTATGTACAAAGTATTAACATGCTCAAAGATTTCAAAATAAATTCCATTAGGTACAAAGTACTAAATTGCAAGATGCCACTCCCCTAGCACCCCAAGCAACATTTTTGTACTTGCATCTCGTTGTGAAACAATCGGATAGCTGATGACTTGCATTGACCCATTTAAGTTTGGAGATTTCCTTTCTCCAGCATTTGTTTCAATCCAGCAAGATCAGTACAAGGTCTTTCCTCACTTTTTGTAGAGTGTACATTGTCCCACAAAAAAAACAATTATGCACATAACTTTCAATGGGTATCCCATCTTCAACATGTCCCTTGTTCAGGATCTCATCTAAAATATTTGCTAAATAGAACCCCATATCCACTGCCTCCACAAGACCCAGTTTCCACTAAAGTGCTTTTAATGATCTTTTATTTTCTTAGATTCCCAAGCTAAAGGACAAACATATGAATTAGGAGCAGGAGCAGGCCCGTTAAGCCTGCTCCGCCATTCAACGAGATCATGGCTGATCTGATTGTAACCGCAACTCCACATTCCCACCAACCCCCAGAAACCTTTCACCCCCTTGCTTATCAAGAATCTACCTACCTCAAAAGTATTCAAAGACTCTGCTTCCACTGCCTTTTGAGGGAGAGAGAGTTCCAAAGACTCACTATCCTCAGAAAAATTTCTCATCTGTCTTAAATGGGTGACCCCATATTTTTTAAAAGGGTGACCTAGTTTTAAATTCTCCCACTGGGGAGAACATCCTTTCCACATCCACCCAGTCAAGACCCCTCAGGATTTTATCAATACACCTGTTACTCTAAACTAGAGCAGATACAGCTTAGTCTGTCCAACCTTTCCTCATAAGACAACTAACCCATTCCAAGTATTAGTCTAGTAAACCTTCACTGAACTGCTTCCAATACATTTACATCCTTCCTTAAGTAAGGAGACCAATACTGTACACAGTACTTCAGATGTGGTCTCACCAAATGCCCAGTATGACTGAAGCATAACCTTCCTACTTTTGCATTCAATTCCCCTCACAATAAACAATTACATTTTATTAGCTTTCCTGATTATGTGCTGTACCTGCATACTAACTTTTTGCAATTCATGCACTGGGACACCCAGATCCCTCTGCATCTCAGCTCTGCAATCTCACCATCTGGATAATGATTTTTTATTCTTCCTGCCAAAAGAACAATTTCACATTTTCCCACATTATACTCCATTTGCCCACTCACTAAACCTATCTATATCTTTTGTACCCTCCTTATGACCTCATTGTTAGAGAAACTCTTCCATGCCTGTTTGTGAAGTAGGTACTGAGACTAGGATGCTTGGCAGAAATTGCTCACCAGAGCTTACTACTGCCAACCAAACACCCACAGGCATTGCTGGCTGGCTGGCTACACACTTAAATACAATTAACTAATTGACACCTAACACCTGTCCCCCCCCCCCCCCCCCCATTATCTTGAACTACCAGGTATTTATCATCCATTAACAGAACTTCAGACCCAACAGATTCCCACTTTTTTCTTTAAATTAAATACATAAAATAAATTAAAATCAAAATAATGATACATTATTTATCACTAACTTTCAACAGCACCAACCATTAACATGCTGTATATTGCCCCCTTTAAAAAAAAACTTGTTAAAAGAAAAAGCAATATCAAAAAATTTCTATGTTTTCCTAACTTATAACACAAGACAACCCTCTTCAAGGACATCTAAATTTTCTTGAACAAGCACCTCTTCGTAAAACAGAAAACTGATGACTTGCATCAACTCATTTTATTTTGGAAATTTCTTTCCAACATTTTTTTTTATACTGCGAGATCAATCCTCAATCACTTTTCCATGACACTTTTTGTCGAATGGACATTGTCCCAGAGAGAATGGTTATCTACGTAGCATTCTATAGGAAAACATTTCTCCAATTGCCCCTTATATTTAAAGGAACTCTTATATTAGATAAATACATACCTATGTCTATCGCTTCTATTAGTGCAAGTGTCTCAGCAGCTAAGGCGCTTTTAACTATCCTCTTTATTTTCTTCAATTCCTAGGCTAACAGACAACATTTATAATTTCTTCCCACCAAAAAAATATAATGAATCCTGCTGCACTCGAATAACAATTAGGAAGATTAGTATGAGGCATCACTAAAAATGACTAATTTCATTTCTTCTGGGTCACCCAATGCTGTAAACTTGTGTACATTTGTACAAATGCAATCTCTTCAATGTCTTATTTGCTTTCAGCACTTCCCCAACAGTAGCATGTTTCAGCATGGTGCTCAATTCGTACACATCATAGCAAGCATCTGGCGTAGTTTGTGTGCACAACCAGTTCAACTGCCCAATTAAGCTCTTGAACTGGTCTACTTCTTCCTTGGTTGCAGAGTCTTCCTTTTGAGAGGATCTGGCCCAATTTATTGGGATCCTATTACATTCTCTAGGTAAGACTGTTGATTTAGGATTACTCCCAACTTAGTCTGCCCAATATTCAACCCTATATATTTAAAAGCTCTGGAAGCCTGGCTTCCAATTTTAAATTCCTGCAGAACTTTATCTACCACAAATTTCTCAAATGCCTCAGATCCTCCCCACAGAAAATCATCCACATGCATCAAGAAAATACCTGCTAGTTTTTCTGCATAGTACCAATAAAACATTGCCAGATCCATTTTTAGTTGAACACAGCCAGCTTTTAGTAGGATGGACCTAACTGAAAAATACAACACCCTGGATGCCTCATTTAGCCCATAAACACTTGTTTAAGCTTCCATAAATTTACCTTCTATATCTCTAGCTTCTTTTGGTGGATTTAAAAATAATTCCCTTTGAAATTTCTCTCCTTGCAAAAATGCTGCTTTGATGTCAATGGACTTACCTTCCCATGAGTGTCATTAAAAGGGCTAGGAAAATCCTCAAACTTGCTTTTCCTGCTGTTGGGGAGTCCACTGTAACTTCCTGGTTGCCCAGTTGTTCCTCAAATCCCCACACTACAAGTCTGCATTCTCTTTATATGTACCATTGGGAAGTAGTTGCTCTGTACCGATCCATCTATAGGATCATGCTGGTTGTCCTCTATCTGGCACCTGTGTATACACCAAACTCTTTCCAACTGTCAAACTCTTTTTGCTTGGCATTCTTTATCAATTTACCATCTAACTTGTTGTTAGCCACTAGAGCTTCTCTATCGTAAGGGCTCCTACTTCTTGTGGCGCCCCTCACCTGCTCTCTGGTCCTTGCTCTTTTGAAACCATGTCCCCTACTAGAGTTCCTATCCCTTTCTGGACTACTACTACTCAACCTGTCCCTCCTACAACCAGACTTCCTTTCACAAGTTTGTGACCTTTTCCTTGGATTATGATCATCTTCAGGCCCACTGTCTGACCTTCCACATTTTCACTTCCTTATTCCAATTTATAGGTTTGATATCCTATCCTTTGTCCTGCACACATTCAGCCAATGTTTGTATTTCCCTGTGGCCTTTCCTGCCCTTCCTATAATGGTGCCTTCCCTCCTTCACTAGTCCCTTCTGGCATATATGTCACTCTAGTCCCAACTTTCAGTAGTTACTTTTGGGATAAATGGCCTTATCTGGATCTTCACTATCATTTGGTCCACTCAGTCAGCCCATTATCTGTCAATCTGTTGCTCGCAAAGGTCTGACGTATGTGCTTGCGAAGTACATAATGCAGCATCAGTGTCCATCATTTGTTCAGATTCTGTCAATGTATAATCAGTGCCAATAAGCCACGAAGAATGTACTCTTAACTGTTTGGTTGCCATGTTGCAAAATCACCATTTTGCCGTCAGTTCCTATAACTTTTCCTGGGCCTCTCCATTTTTTCTGCCCTTCTCTTTTGTAATACACCATGTCCCCGATATCAAAATTCTTCTGATGGCCTGATCCAATACCTCAAAGCTCTCCTGATTTTTTCTGAAACTTCCACCTGAATAAATGCTCTTCTCCCTGCATGCATGACATTCAAATGTTCTGCAAAAATTGAACTAATTGTAGTCCCCTCTAAAGCTGGGGAATGATCCCACGTTACCAAAGGTATTTTTGCATTCCTGCCATAAACTAATTGATAGGAGCTGTAGCCCCCAACCATTTGAAGCATGCTTTTTGCATGTACTGCCCATACCAGAGCAGTAGTCAATTTACAATTTGGCTGGTCAGCTAAAATTTTGCTAAGCATTTCATCAATCAGTGTGATTTTTCTCTCTCAAATACCATTAATAAAAAGGACTTTCTGCTGCCATGTACATTGCTACAATATTCATATTTTCACACATACACCTGAACTCACCATTGGCAAATTCTCCTCCATCAGTTAGAAACCTAGCTAGTGCTCCTAGACCCGTTCTTTTCCACCTTTACATTATCTTGTTCACTATTACTTGTTTGTCTTTACTATAAATTATAGCCGACACACTGAATCTAGTTGCCAAGCCTATAAAGTGTAGAATAAAAATGTTTTCCAGTCCATCACTACAGTTTCATTAAAGTCCCTAGCTAATGGGAGACTCACTATGAGTCACGATGGCGTCCTCCTGTACTTTTAATAGACGTCACACTTTTCACTGATATCTTTGATAAGTTTAGTATAGTCATCATCTATTACCCCTGCATCTTTTAACAGAATCTTCAACCTATGACAAGGAGGATGTGCAAACTGTCGATGTAGTACTGAAATAATTTGCCTTTTCTCCTTTAAGTCCCTACCCCCAGATGCCATTAATACTTCTTTAACATCCTGCTTAGAGATGCTAGGTCTCGCTAAAGGAATAAAATAACGTCCCGACTGTGTAAACCGCAAAGTTACAGACTTTCCTAAGACAATCACTTTATCATGTTCCATATCCAATTTCATCAGAGCCTTTTTCATAGACAGTTTACTTAACAAAAGGTATATCACTGGATACTACATCTGTACTAATAAAATGATTTACCCCTGCTATTTTACACAGAATTACCACTGTTTAGTGATATCAACATGTTGTCATCCCTAAACCTGAAACAGGTAGAACTGTACTATTCTTTGACTTTATTTTAGTCTTCCTTACTTAAAGAATCCATGTAACACCATAACCATCCACTCCACATACTGTGGACATACACCCACTGTCCAATACTGCACAATTGAACAAATCTGACTAGGCCACTCATTACCGACTGAAGCTTATAGTGACCAGTACAGTTCCTTCTGATTGATCAGTAGCATCATCAACTTCTGAACATTCCACATCATATGTCATCTCAAAAACCAGTTATTCCTTTTTGGACAGTGCAACACAGTGATACTTTGAGTCACATTGGAAACACCTGTTGATCACCCCTTGGTTGTTCCTGGGTTCATCCTTCTACCATAATTGCTCAATTCCTGCTGTCTGTTGTAGCTGCCAAAAAGGTCTCTATCCTCATTCATTGTGTGTGTTTCTCCTTTTGGGCCCCATACTTGAATGGGCCCCAAAATCCTGCTAGCATTGTATCCTCCACCTTTGGTGTCACCACCATATCTGTGCCATGAAAGCAGCCAGAAAGGAATGTATTACCAAAATATTTTTTTGGGGGGTGTGGGGGTCATCCATCTAATCAAATAGCATATCTTTTTCTTTGAATCTAACTCCAGTTAATAGCAAGAGCCTATCCATGTTAGATATCCTAGCACAACCCAACAATTTGAAGGCAAGTACAGATGTAGGAATTTCCAAGAAGAATTGCTGCAGCCTAGCATACAGTCAGTTTAATCCATAATACATTCTTCTATGGAAGAACCATCCATTTTTCTAAATTTATCAAAGTTCAACCACACCTCATAGGTACTCAATAAGTCATCTTTCATATAAATTTTATCCATAAATTTCAAGAGATTGTCTAAACCTTCCTCATTGTTCAAATGATGAGCCTCTACTCAGAACACTTAGCCCCTGATCTTGCTTCTGGCAGGAAGTGAAAAGCAAGGAATGGCCCTTGCACTCCTTTTTGGTAAAGACATAACCAGTGTCCATAGATCAACTTAATTCTTCCATTGATCATAAGGTTCAGCTTCACAACACAGCAGTGGAAAATCATATCCCAACACCTTACACTTGGTTTCAGTCATCTTTCTTCAAAAAAACACTCCAGATACAGCCTTCTCAAAAAAAACCTCTAATCTCTTGTCTGAAAACAAATCTTAGTCACCAATCTTCACTTTCAGGCAACCATCCTCTGCTACCAATGTTCAAGAAACTTCCAAGCCTGTTTGTGAAGTAGACACTGAGACCAGGATGTTTTTGTGGCAATTGCTTGCCATAAAGCTTACTTCTGCTCTCCAAACAACACCCACAGCCAGTGTTGGCTGGCTCTTTATATATACACACTTGAATACGATTAACTAATTGACACCCAACACCTGTTCACCCTATTATCTTGAACTACCAGGTATTTATCATCCAATAACAAAACTTCAGACCCTAACATTCATAACTATTTTCCTACCTTTTTTTGTGTCATCAGCAGATTTCGCACCCATACCTTCAGTCCCTTCATCCAAGTCATTTATATAAATTGTAAAATGTTTGAAGAAGTAACATGTGCTGTGGATAAAAGGGATGTACTGCACTTAGATTTCCAGAAGGCATTTGATATGGTGCCACATCAAAGATTATCGCAGAAAATAAAAGCTCATGGTGTCAGGGGTAACATATTGGCATGGATAGAAGATTGGTTAGCTAACAGGAAACAGAGAGCAGGCATAAATGGGCCATTTTCTGGTTGGCAAGATGTAACAAATGGTGTGCCACAAGGATCAGTGCTGGGGCCTCAACCTCAGAAAAAATTGAACTAATTGTAGTACCTTCTAGAGCAGAAGGACTGTCGCACAGTACTGAAGGCAATTTAGGATTTTGCCCATAGACCAATTGATCGGGACAGTATCCCCCAGCCATCTGAAATGCATGAACTGTCCATGCCAAGGCAGTTGTCAACTTGCAGTTGGATTGGTCAGCTAAGATATTATGCATCAATCACTGTGTGATTCCTTTCACGCAGCCTATTGCTGAAAGGACTTTTAGCTGTAGTATTCATGACCATAACGTTCATGTTTTCACACATGTCTCTGAACTCATCATTGGCAAATTTCCCTCCATTATCAGTCAGAAACATAGCTGGTACCCCATGTCCAGTCCCTATCTATTTATCCATGATTTTATCAATAATGACAGTTTTTTCCTTGCTATGTATTATTGTAGAAAAACTAAATCTAGTTGCTAAGTCTGTAAAATGTAGAATGAAAATATTCTTGTCTTTGTCCCATACCGTTAAATCCATGGCAACTACCTTGTTAAAGTCATTTGCCGATAGAAGGCTTACAATAGGATGTGATGGCGTCCTCTGATACTCTTTACATATTTCGCACTTTTCACTAATCTCTTCTATTATCCTCATATACTCTTCATCAATCACACCAGCATCCTTGAGCAGGGTTTTTAATCTTTAACAAGAAGGGTGAGCAAATTGTCTGTGTAACTTGAAGACAATTTGGGTTTATTTCTGATTCCTGTCATCTGATGCCATTAATACTTCTCTAACACTCTGACTAAAAATATCAGGTTTTATTAAGGGTATATTATAATGCCCTGACTTGAGTAAACTGCACTTCCACTGACTTTCCGAAAACAATTGCCTTATCATGCTCCATATCAAGTTTCATTTGTGCCTTTTTCATTGAAGGTTTACTCAACAATAGAGATTACAGCAGTACTGATAAAGTGGCTTACTCCAGCTATTTTTCATGGAATTATTAATCTCTTCAGTGACTTCAATGTGTTGTCATCACCAAACCTAAAGGTAGTACTTTTATATTGCGTAACCTTGCATTGATCCTCACTGCTGTGTGAAGCCAGATAACATTGTAACCAATCAGTTCCACAAACTGTCAATATGCAGGCACTATCTAATATAGCACAGTTGAACAAATCTGCAACTAGCACATTCATGACAGGACTAAAACTCCTTGTGACTAGTACAATTTGTTCAGATTCATCAGTCTCCTCCTTTTCTGCCTAGAGTTTTCTGTATCATGTGTTATTTCAATGCCTCTGCCCATCCTCTTTGGGCAGTTCATTGCATAATGATACTTCGACTCACACCAGGAGCACCTATTAACTTTTCCTTGGTTATTCCTGGGATTCATTCACCTATGATTGCTGTTCCAATTCCGTCTTCTGCTGTAATAACCAGACCTGCTAAAGGTACTTTCGTCCTCATTCCTCCTGTCTTTAACTCTTCCATTATACTTATGTCTGCATCCAGTATCTGAACCATTTTGAAATCCAGTGATCATTGAGTCCTCCATTCTTAGTGTCACAGTAGAATGCCTGTTTGTTCTACTAGGGCTGCAGAAAATGACTGTTTTCCCAGGAATTTCTTGAAGGCAGCAGACATTTGATCCAACAGGGAGGTCTTTGTCCAAGAACCGAACACCAGTTAGAACCAGGAGCCTGTCCATATGGGATGCCCTAGCACATTCTAGCAATTTAAATGCTAGCACTGAACCAGGGATCTCCAAATTGAATTTCCTCAATTTTTTACACAGTCTGTTAAAGTTCATGATATATTCCTGCTGTTATGACCGAGGTGGGAGGAGTGCGCTGTCTTTTCTAGTCCCACTTCTCTGCGAGGCACAACATATATTTAAAAAATGTTTACCCAGTTACCAATTTGGTCAATCATATACTCTACTCTAACCCAGAATAAAATACACCAACCAGGTTTCTTTAATAAACAACAAAATTATCAGTTTATTATCAAACAAGACTTATCCAGTAACAAAGCAAGGCATTAACACACAGATTGAAATATGAAAGTTCCCTTTTTAAATTCCCCCCACACACTCTGAAAAAAATCCAGAAATTCTCTCTGCAGAAGTCTGTTACAAAAAAGATTTTAAAAAAAGAATACTTTGGCCAAATACTTGCTAATTCTTGAAGAAAAAAGAGAAGATATGGAAGGAAGTCAGTTTTCCCTTTGGTCTGGCATCCGGGTATACGGAGACAAGTCGCTGGGATCTTTTCTAAAGCAGTTCTTTTCAGGTGAAGTTGAGAATTAATCAGGCAGGTTTATTCCAGGCCACCAAGGTTTCTGTTGTTTACTGAGCTTAAAGCACATGATTTCAGCACAGGTTGTTTTCAAACACCATCTCAATGTCCTTTCAGTGAACTGTCATCAACAAAGCAAAGTCCAGCATGCATGAAATCTTCAACCTTCCAATGAATCCATCTCCACAATTTAAATAATAGTCCTCAAAAAAAAAGGAAGCACTTCCATAACACTCCATTGAATAACCATCTGTTTTCCAAAATCTATCAAAGTCTGACATGCCTCATATGCATTCAGTAGGTCATCTTTCTTGTAAATTTCATCCAAGAATTCTAGCAGATGATCCAAACCTTCATCAGTATCCAACTGACGAGCATCCAGTTCACAAAATACTTTACTTCTGATTTTACTTTTGGTAGGAAGTGACAGTGCCAAGGCCATACCTTGTTCCTCGGTCGGGACGTAACCCGTGTCCACACATCTGCTTCATTCTTCTACTATTCATATGGTTCAGACTCCAGGATAATCATACCCTAACAATTTACTTGCTTTCTGCCATATTTTCCACAATAGCCAGTCAGATTTTAGTTTTCTATGTAAAAAAAAATTGTAGTTTCCAATAGCTTTAGGCAACCATCCTCTGTAGCCTATCTTACTCAGTTTCACATTCATTGTAAATAGTAAAAAGATTACAAACATGCTCAAAATGTTCACCAGTCTTAGTAATTGTCTCCTTATAAGTGCTCAAGTAAGACCCCAATTAATACCCACCACCTACATAAAATTAAACAATTGATACCCAATTAACAGGTGGTCCCCACTGTTCAATCCCCAGCTAACCACAGCAAGTGTTTTTGTTGCTAGGGTTTTAACTCCTTTGTATTTTATTTGTCAAATAAACAGGCAACAACCGGTTTTCTTGTAGGTTTAAAACAGAAGATTAATTATTTATTGAACAATGTGCATTATCCCGAAATTGTCGAAACCACACCCACACAGGCATTCATTTGTGCACATATATATATACACACACGCACAAGAAGAGATAGATAGAGAGGACAAGGGGTAAGTGGTTTGAAATGAGGTAGGGTTTTGGGGTTCATGGTAAACCTGTTGAATCTTCTTGAAGGTCACTTTCTCTTTAAAGTTGCAGGCCTGTGTTGATCGTAAATTTCTCTGTTGGTTGAAATTTCAGTTTGAAGACAGGGGATCACATCCAGTTCTCTGCTGTACAAAATTGAAGTGTAGTACTCACAACAGGACATCTTTTTTGGCTTGCTGGATTTTCTCCTATCTCTCAGCTGGACATGCTTTTGTGATGTTTGCCTCCTCTCTCTCTCCAGAGAGCTACTTTTAAGGTCAAAATGGTCTCACGTCTTGCCTCTGTTGGGAGACATAGATCTTCCTCCCTGTGGTGATTGACAGTGGCCCAGGAAGTGGCTACTTCACATCTTCTTTGTTTCAGAAGAACCCATTCAATTCACAACTATCTCTTGATGGGTTCAGGATGGGTATAATTGACACCTCTTAGCTTAGAATGTATCCTCTTGTCCTTGCTGAACAGTAAGACAGTTTGAATATACAGTTTGACCTTCAGCGGCCAGTTTTGCCAGCACTTTGTCCACTTTTTAAAAGAAAAGTCAAGTTTTATAACTCTTCCATTTGAGTTATTTTCAATGGCTGCACTTCATGTAAGCATAATAATAGATTTATTCCTCTTCACCTAGAGCACTTTGCATCTATCCTACACCGTGGCAACTGATCTGGACTCCTCTGGACAGCCCACAGGATGCTGAACCTCAGAACCAAAACAGCCCTAGGGTGTTGTGAGAGTTCACATTTACCAACCTAAAAAGATTATCAGGGCTAATGCAGAAGTCAAGAAACAACTGCATTTCCACAGACACTGACTACCCATTTTTGTTCACATTTCCCCTGAGCTGCTATGGATGCATAAGACTGTTAATGTCATTAAAAATAGATGTCTGAAGCTTGAGCATCGGATAATGAATGCTATATTCTGCCAAGCTCAAAACCCTAAATAAGGACTGCCCTTTTACACTCTGAGGCCGCAGTTACCACCTGAAAAACAAAGGCATAAGTACTGCACTACCTGAAGCTTATTCCTTATACCTGATCCCAAGCTGGCAACAGTTCCATGGACAGAAACCCAGATAAAACAAAAGCCCCTCTTCCTTTAGGCTGAAGGTGAACTGTAGCACAAATTACCCAGTCACACTGTCCCCTATGTAAGAACCCTATCATAGGTTTCAACACACCACCAGGACAACAGAACCATTCCCAAGAATCCCTCTGGATAAAGTTTAGCCTACGGACTTAAAGATAATTTCCCCACAGTCCTTTCCCCATGATGTACAGGAATTGTGACCACTGTCTTCCAAGTGTAATGATCTTTGCTTGTTTCATAGGCACTGTCCTGAGCGCAGATAAAAACCTATCACAAGCTGTGAATGATAATGAAATACTGCAATAAATGTAAGCAGACAATTAGGGAACCTGGCACTCCATCGGCCATTTCATGAGGTTTGCATATTTAGCGCACAAACTGAATCAGATGGGAAGGAAAGAGAGTCAGTTGACCTTCAGCTATAATCCACTGCTTGACCTTCTCAGGGATTTTTCATCTAACTTGTATCCCTCAGTCAGAAAGAGCTGTAGTTAATGAGGGGGGGGGGGGGGGGGGGGGGAAGGGGAATCAATTATATGCACAATAATTTAGGATTGCTCAACATGTGCTTGCTTGATGCAGAGGCAATCTAGCAAGTCACTAGGAGGTGAAGGTTGCAAAATAAAAGAGAATAATTGTCCAGGGCCTATTATGGAATCAAATCCTAATTTGGCAAACAAAATAATATCCCTAAGTGTACATGGGCCAAATTATCCAATAAGTAGGAAACGGGTCCAGACATAATGAAAAAGGAACAGTATGTCCAAAGTGACTAGGTCTAAAACACAAATATCTCCACATTTCCCACGGCAATACTCTTAATGTCACATTCCATTTAGGAGCCGCAGTGATAATGCAAGTTGTCCTCTATCCCCAGACTTCAACAAGCTTCCTGCAGATCTAAGACCTCTGAACAGACAGTCATGGCAGTTTAAGACTGGTGCTGTGACCTGGGCCTTGTAGCATCTCAAGAGTAATCTTGGGCCCACAGTTTGGCAAAGCTACAGGGTTATTGAGTCTCCCATTGAGTTCTATAATGCCCAATTCCTGAACTGACCCCCATGCTAACAAAGCTTTTCTCCCATATATTGCTATAAACATCCTCTTAGGATCCTTGAAATCAGTTACGACTACCCTAATACATAAAAAGGTATGCCCCAATGTCTGTGCATCCAACAGGCCCATGTCAGTTTTTCAAATTCTGACCTCTTTGATTCAGTCACCACTCCTCCCTAACCAAAACAAGTTCATCTGACAATGTTTCTCAGCGAACCAAACTGCATTGTCATGCTCCATTGCAACAGCAAGAGTACACTTGCCTCAGTTTTCAATGTTTTGCATCAGCAGAACAGCAAGAATATACTCATATTGGTGTTACCGCTAGTTGCAGAAAAAGGCTTTTGAATACATAGGCATGGATTTTATGGCCAGTGGTGAGGCAAGGGCGCGCGCTGCTGACCTTGAAGAAAGCTGTCCAAGAAGATCTAACAATCTCTGTGGTGGGAATTTCCCCTTGCCCCAGGGAAATTTAAATCAAAGGGATCTCTTGGCATGCAGCATCAATGATGTCAACAAGTGGGTAGAGTCATAGAGTTATACTGCAGAGAAACAGGCCCTTCGGCCCACCGTGTCCATGCCGGCCATCAAATCTATCTATTCCAATTCTATTTTCCAGCACTCGGCCTGTAGCCTTGTATTCTATGGCATTTCAAGTGCTCATCTAAATACTACTTAAATGTTGTGAAGGTTCCTGCCTCTACCACTCCTTCAGGCAGTATGTTCCAGATTCCAACCATGCTCTGGGTGAAAAATATTTTCCTCAAATCCCTTCTAAACCTCCTGCCCCTTACCTTAAATCTATGCCCCCTGGTTATTGACACCTCTGCTAAGGGAAAAAGTTTCTTCCTATCTACCCTAGCTGAGGCCTTCATAATTATGTATACCTCTATCAAGTCTCCCCTCAGCTTTCTGTACTCTAAGGAAAACAACCCTAGCCTATCCAGTCTCTCTTCATAGCTGAAATGCTCCAGCCCAGGCAACATCCTGGTGAATCTCCTCTGCACCCTCTCGTGCAATCACATCCTTCCGATAGTGTGGCGACCAGAACTGTACACAGTACTCCAGCTGTGGCCTAACTAGCATTTTATACAGCTCCACATATTCTGTGCCTCGGCTAATAAAGGCAAGTATCCCATATGCCTTCCTAACCACCTTATCTACCTGTGCTGCTGCCTTCAGTGATCTATGGTAGACAACCAATTGAAAGTGAAGTGTTAACACACAGCAAACCAGGAAGTTAAAAACACTTAATATCCATCATCAGATAGTGAAATAAATGTATGCTTGCATTAAAGATAGAAGCTAAAATAGAGACTTACAAAAAATGAAAAATATTAAATTTCTGAAAATTTTAATTTGTTAATCAGTAAATAAATTTGATTAGCTTTTCAGGGCCAGTAGGGTGTTTAGCAGTGATTATGAAGTGTTATGAATGCTGGACTTTGTAGTATGGTTATGTTTTAAAAAGCTATGATCTTCAATGCAGTGTAAAATGAATTTGGAGGAGACATGTGACCTCACGCCACATCTGCCCAGAGACAAACCAGGGATCTTGGTACCATGCAAACAAGGATCCCAGATCAAAAACCCTTTGAAAGCAGGGTGCAAGGTTGTAACCTTTAAAGGACAATGGGTTTTACTCTCCCAGACTCTCAGGTTGTAAATAGGGAGCCAGGGGCACTAAAACTGGAAATAAAGGAAGGCCCAGGTGGTTTTGCTATGGTCAAACGTATGTACTCTGAGAATTGTAAAAGGCAAATGACTATTGACTTTGTTCGGAATCAATTCGACAAGCTTGCCTAGATGAGGCAGGCCGAAAGGAAGACATGAAGACCAGCAGGGGCAGCTTCAAAAGAGAGCGAGAAACAACTGCTTTCAGATCACCGATATTGCAAAAGATTGCCAATTCTTGAATCTGATTCGAAAGTTGACATTTGCGGAGGAGAAAGACCAATCGAGTCGCTAGAGGTTGTTTTATTAGTGAGCGAAGCGGACATTGGTTTTTTGAGAAGGACACTGGAAGATCCAACCCATTGCAATTGGGAGGAGTTTGGGACTTTTAACTGCAAGGAAAGCTTTCGATGATAACATTGTGTAATGTATAAATGTTGTGCGGGGTTTTCAAGTGTGTTAATAAGTTAATAGGAAATACCTTTCTCTGTAATTTAGTGTATTAGTTACCTACTAAGTATTGTTTGATTAATGTTGATTTTTAGTTTAGGTGTTATAGTAAAAGTCTTAAAACGCAAAATCTTGTGTAATCCCTTATTTGGTCATTTCTCCTGTTTTAAATTTAATGATCTCTACTGAGGTCGTAACAGAAGTTAATATGCAGCTAAAAGTCAGTTACATCTCATTTAACAAGGTGTAACATTTTCCAGGGTTTTTTACGGTGAGACTAACAGCGTTAGAGTGGAAGTTCTAGTAAATTCATAATTGCAAGGGAAATAGCAATCTGTGGGGACCCTTTACACATCCTATGGAGGAGCATAGACTCACACCAATCTCTGGATTTCCACGTTATTCTGTGCATATCCAAACTCCCAAAGTTGCACTAAAATAAAAGCAAAATACTGCAGATGCTGGAAATCTGAAATAAAAACAAGAAATGCTGGAAATACTCAGCAGGTCTGGCAGCATCTGTGGAGAGAGAAGCAGAGTTAATGTTTCAGGTCAGTGACCCTTCAGAACTGACAAATATAAGAAATGTAAAAGGTTTTAAGCAAGTAAAGTAGGGGGTGGGGCAAGAGATAACAAAAAAGGTGTTGATAAGACAAGGTCACAGAGAATAACTGACCAGAAGGTCATGGAACAAAGGCAAACAGTATGTTAATGGCGTGCTGAAAGACAAAGCGTTAGTACAGAGAGGGTGTGAATTGACTGTAAAGCACAAAGCACTCCAAGCACAAACATTAAAATTAAAAAAAAAACAGAAAGTGGGTAGGCACGGTAGAAACAAACTAACCAAATTAAAAAAACTAAAATAAAATAACCAAATAAAAAAGGAAAAAAGAAAAAATATAAAGAAAAAAAATAACTAAACATAAAAAGGGGGGGGCCTGTCATGCTCTGAAATTATTGAATTCAATGTTCAGTCCAGCAGGCTGTAGCGTGCCTCATCGGTAAATGAGATGCTGTTCCTCGAGCTTGCGTTGATGTTCGCTGGAACACTGCAGCAATCCCAGGACAGAGATATGAGCATGAGAGCGGGAGGTGGGATGGGGGGAGCTATTGAAATGGCCAGCAACCGGAAGCTCAGTGTCATGCTTACGGACTGAGTGGAGGTATTCTGCAAAGCAGTCACCCAATCCACGTTTGGTCTCCCCAGTGTAGAAGAGACCACATTGTGAGCAGCGAATACAGTATTATTTACCCAATTTGCATTTACCAACCCCATTACATCCCTTCCCATCCACCTTCCAAACAATCAGAATTCAGTCAATTCCCAGGTTATAAGCAGATTTACCTTAGGATGGAACGCATGGGCCTTTTACTGGAAAAAAAATTAGGATTGCTCACTCCTCAACAGCATATGTGATTACCTGAACAGATGGAAGAGCCTGTTCATTTTACTGCTGAGTAAAATGAACATCATATAGATAAATATGCTCCCCCTCGCTTCTTTATGTTCCAAATGCTGCCTATTTGCAATGCAATTCAGCAGTTCCAGGACCTCAACAAGTACATATCCAGGTTCCTTTGAGCTAAAAGGTGGCTGAAGATATGTTTCTGGTTTCCTCTCCAAAACAGGAAACTGGACAAGAATTCCCCTAAGCCTAAGTGCTTCAGTAGCAACCTAACAACAATCCTCTTCCATTTCCTTGGATCAGGAGTGTTTTCCCATGCATGGTGAGGCCCAAGCAAGTTTCCCACCAACAAGGGGCCTGTTAGTGGCACAGAGGGAAATGCCAGCAGTGCTACAATGGAACTGTCACTGTAGCACCACAAGAGGTAAAAACATATCTTTGTTTGAAAAATGGTGTGGAGGGATGTAATGGTGTTGGTTATATTGACATTAAAAGAGCAGAAGCTGAAGACTGAGAGAACTACTGCCTTGTAGGCCTCAGCAGAGACCAAGGACTGCACATAAAAGTCGAACTGGAGTGACAGAAACAGGTGATCTCCCCATCCTATTGGTCACTTTCAGTTCCTTTCCCCCATCCCCCCACTGTTATTTGCATGAATTTTCCCATCCCTTTCTACTCTTCTTTCTCTTTTCATCCTCCTCTTCCTCCTCCTACTTCTGCTGCACCCATCCTGCATCCTTCAGGGAGGGAGAACAAGGTTGCTCACCTTGGGTGGGGTGGAGGGGGGGGGGAGCTTTGGAATGAGTGGTGGCAATAATGCTCACTTGCCAGAGTGGGATTGTGTAAATACTTTCCTGTGAATGGAGGGGCAATTACCAGGTGTGTATGTTGTGTGTGATAGGGGGTTGCTTATCTAGTTGTGGAAATTCTACTATTATCATGAAAATGCCACTCAGTGGCAAGGGGTCACCAAGAGAAGATGTTCCTGGGTGGGCGAGGATTGCTTCAAAAGTGGAAGTCCTATTGAATGAGGGGATGGGGTCACAAACGATGATCAATAGTAGTGTTGGTGGGAGTATCCCTAAAATGGAAAACGTGCTCAGAGCGGAAGCTATTGCAAAGGAGGATGCTTGGTTTTGTAGTGTAATGTTGCCTATAAAGTTGGTGGATGTTTTTATAGCATGAGTGAGTGTTGGGGAAGTACATCACAGGGAAGACTCTGGGGAACAGAGGCCTCCAAAATATTAGTTGTTACCAGGTAGATTTAACTTACATATCAGTATATCACCTTCAAATTTTATGTTTTGTGGTGTTGTCTGCAAAAGAATGAAATCAGCTTTTGACTTCAATGAGAGCATGGGTGGCCATAGTGATCTGTAGCAGGAGACCCTAAAGAGAACTGAAAACTTATAATTTCTAAATAAGCCAGGTGTAAGAGATAAAGATGGGAAAAAACTTTGTGACATAAAGGTAATGTGAAAAATAAAAAATACAAACTTTAATGTGTGTTTAATTACATTTTAGGATCTCAGTTGAAAAATCAGGATGGGGCTGAGCTGTTACACAGCCTCGAAAGCTTCTGTATAGTCACTGATGATTGGGCAATCAGTGTGACAGAATTATACACTAAAGATTATGCATGGCAATTTATAATGCATAAAGTTGACACAAAAATATAACAGAAAGTCAAGTGGTGCAGACAGGAAGTTCAAAATTGAAATACTGCGGATGCTGGAAATCCGAAAATGCTGGCGTGCTCAGCATGTCAGACAGCACCTGTGGAGAGAGAAACAGTTAACATTTCAGGATGTTGATGTTTCATCAGACAGGAAGTGCATGCAAACAAGTTATAGAAACTTAACTTTACTCTTTTTTGTTTATCGCCAGAAACAAAGGTAACGTCTGGACCAACAATGTGTCAACAGCCATATCGCCACACAGCTCTAGCCCAGACACTGCAGCCTCTTGCTATTGAACCTCTGCTCTTAAAGCAACCCCAGAATCTTCAGTCTACCTCATCTGCAATGATGCCACCATCCTCACAGTTGTTACCTGCACAGTTATTTAAACCATCTCAGTCAGAGCTTGTTCTGTTACCGCAAGAAAAAGTACCGTCCGTTGATGCAGACCAAGATCCGGTGTTAGCAGATCTCTGTAAGCCACTACTTTGTAAATTGTGCAACGTATCCCTAAATTCAACACAGCAAGCACAGGCACATTATCAGGTGAGTGGGCCAGAAAGAAAGTGAGTGTGTGTGTGTGCATGCATTATTATGTTGAATCACACTATCGAAATATCTAGAGGTGAATTTGTATGAAAAAAACCCTAAGCCTAAATTTTCTGACTGGCATTGTTTGTTCAAAATAAATGGGTGAATAGCAATGTTAAAATAACGCCAGTTGGAAAATCTAGCTTTAGAGCCTAAACTGGAGCTGGATACCATCTGTCTGGCGTCTTGGACGTTATTGCTTTTGCCTAGCTACCTTTCTTGATGTATTGAGGCTTCCTCTCTGCCTTGAGATTAACAGTTGCTTCTGGTAAGGCTAATTTGCATTTGTACTGGAAAAAATTAATTCTAAAGAAATCAATCCAGTTACATCACCGTGAATAAAGTCTTACCTGATATCTATACACGCACAACAAATTACCAAGCTACAATTTAAAACTATTCTGCAAATGAGTTAGTAGCATTCATGTTAAATACTTGGAGCAAATTTCTTTGCAATTGTTCTAGTAGCCTGCATGTTAAATGCTGGAAGTGAATTTATATATAAACAAGTTAATCTCTCATGTTACACACAGGGAATCAAGACCATGTGTTGTCTTCAGGTGAAGTGGGGCTAGAGGGTGGAGATATTGGACTAGAGCAGCAGATGTAATTCAGTCATTGTTTTGTAGTCAAACATTCTATCCTTATTATAATGTTTTGACTTCATATTGGGTTGTAATATGGTATAGAATTAACATGAAGCTAACAGTGCTCATTGTTACTGAAGCATAAAAAAGACAGCTCACCCTGACGACAGCACATGCACAGTTAAATGCGGAAATCTGAGTTGTCCTGCTTATCCAGAAGCTGCGCTACACCAATATCTTGTCGAGCGGCTTAGCATTGAAATATGTAGAAGGGCGTGAGGTTGGGGTACACACATGATACCTTCTAAACTCGCCAGGGTTTATTTATTTTAGTGTAAGCGCATTTTTAATGGCACAATAAATCTTTAATTACTGCCAAACAATCTCTCTGTCACTGAAAATTACCTTTTACAAGTGTAGATTCTCAATCCTTCAGATTTTAATAATTATTGGAGATCCAAAAATAATTTCATTTTCTTAAACTATTTCTTTCTGTCTCTTTTTTAATCTCTCTTTATCCCATCTTTCTTTTCCTCCTTATTTCACATTCTGTACATGATTTGGCATTGAATTCAGTATTCTAACTGCCATTTCCATGTTCAGACTCAGTGCTTCTCAGTAAGGATTCTTCAATTTGGTTAAAAGGATGCACTGTTGCTTGCCCTGTTCACACAGGTTGCAAATCCCTTGTGTAGAGCAACATTTCGACCTCATGGAGCCCAAAATAATAAGCAACAGTTTCACATATATCGTTTACATTTATATGGTTCTTTCCCCTTACGCTGCCCCCCATTATGATGATCAGGTGATCTTGGTGCTCTCTCTAACTGTGCACAACTTTGACTTGACCTTAACCCCACCACCCGCTGCCTCGAACCTTGCTTTCTAAGTAATCTTTGATAGCCTTCCTTGTGCATCCATTTTGTATTGATTGATGGGGGAGGAGTAGAGAAGATTGAGGAGCAGAGAGAATAGGTTTAGAAAAGGGTAAGGAGAGATGATGAGGTGAGCAATGATGGGGAAAAAAGTTTATAAATGGAGAAGAGCAGAAAGGGAGAAATAAAGGAGAGGAGAGCTAAGGGTCAGTTAATGAGAAGTGGAGGAGATAGGGAAAAGGAGGGGAGAAATGGAGAGCATTGAGTGGAGTGGAGAGGAGATTCAGGGCATTGAGGAGAGGAGATAAGGGTATGGGACGAGAGGAGGAATATTAAAATATGACCATCTCCAACAAGAGAGAATCTAAGCACCTTTCCTTGAAAATCAGCAGTATTACCATTGCTGAATTCCCCCACTATCAACATCCAGGTGTCACCATTGACTAGAAATGTAATCAGACAAGCCATATAAATACTGTGGCTACAAGAGCAGTCAGTGGCTGGGAACCTTGTGGCGAGTAACTCACCTCCGGACTCCCCAAATCCTGTCCACCATCAACAAGGCACAATTCAGGAGCGTGAGTTTCTGAATAAGTGCAGCTCCAACAATACTTAAGTTCAACACCATCCACGACAAAGCAGCTTGCTTGATTGGCACCCCATCCGTTAATTTACACATTCACTCCCTCCACCACTGGTGCACCGTGGCAGCAGTGTGTACCATCTACACAATGCACCACAGCAACTCACCAAGTCTCCTTTGACAGCACCTTCCAAATCCACAAACTCTACCACCTAGAGGGCAAGGGCAGCAGGTTCATGGGAACACCACCACCTGCAAGTTTTTTTTCCAAGTCACACACCCTCCTGATTTGGAAATATGTCATCATTCCTTCAGTTTTGCTGGATCAAAATCCTGGAACTCTCTCCCTAACAGCACTGTGTGTGTATCTGCACCACATGGACTGCAGCGGTTCAAGAAGGCAGCTCACCACCACCTTCTTGGACAATTAGGGAAAGGCAATAAATGCTTGTCTTGCCAACGATGCCCACATCCCATGAACAAATAAGAAAAAGGAATATTAAAATAACTTCCCCTATATCCTTCTGTACCCTCTATCTTACCTGCTTCCCTTTTCCTTACCACCTCACGCGTGCTTTGCTCTCCCCACTTTATATGAAGACTATATTTGGGCTTGACTTTGCTTGTGCAATGCCCCAGGATATTGACTAACTTATAGTTAAATAGCAAAGCTTTATCTAATTTGGTTAACGGAGAAGTAGTGTTAGCTAAGACATAGGAGTTTCTCTGCAGTTGTGACTGAGGAGCTACAGTGCCATCATTGGCGATAGGGTGCAGTTACAGCCTGACCATCTCAGATAGGAGAATTCTGTTATGAATCATGAATCATAGAAATTTACAGCATGGAAGCCCATTGTGTCCGCACTGGCCGGCCTCATTCCACTTTCCGGCTCTTGGTCTGTAGCCTTGTGGGTTACAGTACTTCAAGCACATATCCAAGTACTTTTTAAATGTTATAAGGGTTTCTGTCTCTACCAGCCTTTCAGGCAATGAGTTCCAGATCCCCACCAGCCTCTGGGTGAAATAGATTCCCCTTGGATCCCCTCTAAACCTCCTACCTCTTGCCCTAAATCTATGCCCCCTTGTTATGGACCCCTCAACCAAGGGGTACAGGGCCTTCCTATTCACTTTATCTAGACCCCCTAATAATTTTATACATTTCAATTGGGTCTTCCCTCAGCCTCATGTGTTCCAAAGAAAACAACCCTAGCCTATCCACTCTTCATAGCTAAAATTCTTCAGTCCAGGCAACATCCTTGTAAATCTCTTCTGTACCCTTTCTCGAGTGCAATCACATCTTTCCTCTAGTGCAGTGACCAGAACTGCACACAGTACTCCAGCTGTGGCCTGACCAGTGTTTTATACAGTTCTAGCATAACCGGCCGTTTTTACTCTATTCCTTGGCTAATAAAGACAAGTATCTCGTCTACCTCTTGCTCACCTTATCTACCTGTCCAGTTGCCTTCAGGGATCTGTGGAGATGCACTCCAAGGTCCCTCTGTTCCTCCACACTTCTCAGTACCCTACCATTTTATTATGTATTCTCTTGCCTTGTTAGCCTTCCCCAAATGCATTACCTCACGCTTCTCTGGATTGAATTCCATTTGCCACTGTTCCTCCCACCTGACTAGTCCATTGATATTATTCTGCAGTCTACAGCTTTCTTCACTATATATGTATAGGTTGAAGTATTCAGAAAAGCAGTTTTCATCTGGTATACTATGAACAAAGCCATGATGCATGCTTTGACTGAATTTTAGTTCTATTCAAATTGGAAGATCTGACCATAAAATTCAGCAAAAGGATTACACAACTTAGAAGAGCTAAGTCACATATACAAGCCATGCAAAGGGTAGCAATAGAATGAGCTATGTGTTTCTCACTGAGATGACGGATAAACAGCTTCCAATACTGCTGTATAGCTATCTTATTTCTGTTTCTTGGTCCAAGAGGGAGAAAGTAAACTATCATAACAAACTTTTGATATAAATTCCACATTTGTGATGATGGATCAGAAGATAAAGTGTAGTCCTTGTTCTAAAAGTGCCTTGAAAGCAGACAACAGAGGGTAGCCATAAATAGGAACTTTTTAGGTCGAAAAGATTAGGTGGGTACAAGAAAGACTGGTAGAGCAATAGTGCTGGGGATTCTATAGTTAGGGGAGCAAACTGGCGTTTTTGCAGCCGCAAATGTGAATCCAGTATGTTGCCTCCCTGGTGCCAGGGTCATGGATGTAACTGAGCGGCTGCAGAACATTCTGGAGGGGGAGGGTGAGCAGCCATATTGTGGTCCATATTGGTACCAACGACATAGGTAGAAAAAGGGATGAGGTCCTGTCGGCAGAGTTTAAGTAGTTTGGAAAGACATTAAGAAACAGGACCTTAAAGGTAGTAATCTCCGGATTACTCCCAGTGCCACGCAGTAGTGAGCATAAAAATAGGAGGTTAGCGCAGATGATTGTGTGGCTGGAGAGATGGTGCAGGAGAGAGGGTTTTAGATTCCTGGGGCATTTTTAAAAAATGTATTCTTTCACATGATGTGATCATTGCTGGCTAGGCCAGCACTTATTGCCCATCCCTAATTGCCCTTGAGAAAAGGTGGTGATGACCACCACCTTGAACCATTGCAGTCCGTGTGGTGTAGGTACACCCACAGTGCTGTTAGGAAGGGAGTTCCAGGATTTTGACCCAGTGACAGTGAAGAAGCAGCGATATAGTTCCAAGTTAGGATTGTGTGTGGCTTGGAGGGGAACTTGCATATGGTGGTGCTCCCATGCATTTACTGCCCTTATCCTTCCAGGTGGTAGAGGTCGCAGGTTTGAAAGGTGCTGTCAAAGGAGCCTTGGTGAGTTGTTGCAGTGCATCTTGTAGATGGTACTCACTGCTGCCACTGTGCGTTGGTGGTGGAGGGAGTGAATGTTTAAGGTGGTGGATGGGGTGCCAATCAAGTGGGCTGCTTTGTCCTGTATGGTGTCGAACTTCTTGAGTGTTGTTGGAGCTGCACTCATCCAGGCAAGTGGAGCGTATTCCCCTCTTATAGCCACAGTACTTATATGGCTGGTCCAGTTCAGTTTCTGGTCAATGGTAACTCTCAGGATGTTGATAATGGGAGATTCAGTGATGGTAATGCCATTGAATGTCAAGGGGAGATGATTGGATTCTCTCTTGTTGGAGATGGTCATTGCCTGACACTTGTGTGGCATGAATGTAACTTGCCACTTATCAGTCCAAGCCTGAATGTTGTCCAGGTCTTGCTGCATATGGACACAAACTGCTTCTGTATCTGAGGAGTTGTGAATGATGCTGAACATATTGCAATCATCAGCGAACATCTCACTTCTGACCTTATGATGGATGGAAGGTCATTGATGAAACAGCTGAAGATGGTTGAGCCTAGGATCGGCTCTCGGGGGACATGGGACCTGTACAAGCCGGACAGTTTGCACCTCAACAGGGCCGGGACAAATATCCTTGCAGGGAGGTTTGCTAGTGCTGTTGGGCAGGGTTTAAACCTGTTTGGCAGCGGGATGGGAACTTGAGGGGAATTCAGATGGGACAGAATCAGAAAAGGAAGGCAGTAAATTAGTGAATGAGTCTGGAAGGCAGAGGAAACAAAGATTAGAAAATTTAAAAAAGAATTTGGCAGTGCTCAAGAGTATATACTTCAATGCAAGGAATATAGCAAATAAAGCAGACGAGCTGAGGGCACAAATAGAAACATGGCATTATGATATCATAGCTATTACAGAAACATGGCTTAAAGTGGGGCAGGAATAGTAGCTCAACGTTCCTGGCTACAGGGTTTTCAGATGAAATAGAGAGGGAGATAAAAAAGGAGGGGGGGGGGGGGTGGCAATTTTGGTTGAAGAAACGATTACAGCTGTGAGGAGGGACGATATGTTAGAAGGATCATCAAATGAGGCCATATGGATTGAGCTAAGGAACAAAAAAGGGGCTGCCATATACCCCCAAACAGTCAGAGGGACATAGAAAAGCAAATATGTAGGCAAATCTTTGAGAAGTGCAAAAACAACAGGGCAGTAATAGTAGGGAATTTTAACTACCCCAATATCAACTGGGATCATTCTAGTGTGAAAGGAATGGAGGGAACAGAATTCTTGAAGTACATTCAAGAGAACATTTTTGGCCAGTATATGGTAAGTCCAACAAGAGTTGGTGTGGTTGTGGACTTAATTTTAGGAAATGAAGCTGGGCAGATGGAAGGAGTGGCAGTGGGAGAGCATTTTGGTGGTACTGATCATAATTCAGTTAGTTTTAACATAATTAAGGAAAAGGACAAAGATAGAACAGGAGTTAAAGTTCTAAATTGGGGTAAGGCCAATTTTACTAAGCTGAGGAGTGATTTAGCAAAAGCGGACTGGAAACAGCTACTTGAAGGTAAATCAGTGTTAGAGCACTGGGAGGCATTCAAAGGTGAGATTTAAGAGGTTCAGAGTAAACATGTTCCCACAAAGAAAAAGGGTGGGGCAGCCAAATCTAGAGCCCCCGGAGTCAAGGATCATACAGGGTAAGATAAGACAGAAAAGGAAAGCTTATGTCAGACACCGAGAACTCAATACTGAAGAAAGCCGAGAGGAGTATAGAAAGTGCAGGGATGAAATCAAAAAGGAAATTAGGAAAGCAAAGAGAGGGCACGAACAAATATTGGCAAGAAAAATCAAAGAGAACCCAAAGATGTTTTATCAATACATTAAAAGTAAGAGGATAACTAAGAAAAAGGTAGGGCCCATGAAAGACCAAAAAAGTAACCTATGTGTGGAGGCAGAATATGTGAATATAGTTCTTAATGTATACTTTGCGTCTATCTTCACAAAAGAGGGGGACGTGCAGCTATTGTAGTTAAGGAGGAGTGTGAAATATTGGGTGTGATAAACATAGGGAGAAAGGAAGTATTAAGGAGATTAGCATCCTTGAAAGTGGATAAATCACCAGGACCAGATGAAATGTATCTCAGGCTGTTAAATAGCAGATGCTCTGACCATCATTTTCCAATCCTCAATGGATGTAGGTTTGGTGCCGGAGGATTGGAGGACTGCTAATATTGCTCCATTTTTAAACAAAGGTACAAGGGTTAGACCGAATAATCACAGGCCAGTCAGTCAACCTTGGTAGTGGGAAAATTATTGGAATCAATTCTAAGAGACATGATAAACTGTCACTTAGAAAGGTGTGGAGTAATCAAGGACAGTCAGAATGGATTTGTTAAAGGAAGATCATGCCTGACCAACTTGATTGAATTTTTTGAGGCGATAACAAGGAGGATTGATGAGGGTAGTGCAGTTGATGTGGTCTACATGGATTTTATCAAGACCCACATGGCAGACTGGTTAAAAAAAAAATCCTGTGGGATCCAGGGGAATGTAGCAAGCTGGATAAAAAATTGGCTCAAAGGGTAATTTCAAACAAAGGGTACTTGCTGACTGGTGTTTTTTGTGACTGTAAAGTTGCTTCCAGTGGGGTTCTGCAGGGCTCAGTACTAGGTCCCCTGCTTTTTGTGGTATATATTAACAAATTGGACGTATGGAGGCATGATCAAGAAGTTTGCAGACGACAGAAAAATTGGCCGCGTGGCTGGGAGCGAGGAGGGAAGCTGTAGACTACAGAAAGATATCAATGGACTGGTCAGATGGGCTGAAAAGTGGCAAATGGAATTCAGTCCACTGGGGTGTGAGGTGATGCATTTGGGCAGGTCAAACCCGGCAAAGGATACACAATAAATGGTAGGATACTGAGAGGTGTAGAGAAAATGAGCGACCTTGGAGTGCATGTCCACAGATCCCTGAAGTTAGCAGGACAGGTTGATAAGGGTTTCAGAAGGCATAGGGAATCCTTTCTTTTATTAGCCGAAGCATAGAATATAAGAGCAGGGAGGTTATGCTGGAGCTATATAAAACACGAGTTCAGCCACAACTTGAGTACCGCGTGCAGTTTTGGTCACCTCATTACAGAGAAAGGATGTAATAGCACTAGAGAGGGTACAGAGGAGATTTATGAGGATGTTGCCGGGATTCGAAAATTGCAGCTATGAAGAAACACTGGATAGGCTGGGGTTGTTTTCCTTGGAACAGAAGAGGCTGAGGGGAGGTTTGATTGAGATGTACAAGGTTGTGAGGGGCACTGGATAGAGTGGATGGGAAGCACCTGTTTTCCTTAGCAGATCAGTCAGTGACTGGGGAGCACAGATGTAAAGTGATTGATAAAAGGATTAGAGGGGAGTTGAGGAAATAATTTTTCACCTAGAGGTTGGTTGGGATCTGGAACTCACTGTCTGAAAGGGTAGTAGAGGCTGAAACCCTCAACTCATTTAAATGGCGTCTGGATATGCACTTGAAATCCCGTAACCTCCTGGGATACAGACCAAGTGCTAGAAAGTGGGATTAGGTTGGGTGGCTTGTTTTCCGGTAGGCGCGGACATGATGGGCAGAGTGGCCTCCTTCTGTGCTTAAATTTTTCTACATTTTATAAATATTCTAAATATCTGAAGAGGAGAAATGTACAGGGATGTGGGGAGAGAATGGTGGAGTGGCAGAACGTGAATTGCTCCTTTGGAGGGCCAGTATGGACATGATGGATCGAATGGCCACCTTCTGTGCTTTAACAATTCTATGATCTGTGCAGTGTATTTACTTCTATTAATGTATTAAGCAAAAGGTTGCAGATGACACAAAAAAGGAGGAAGCACAAATAATGAGGAAAAATGTAACTAGATTCAGAAAGAACTAGATCTTTTGGATAACAAGGCCAAAGAGTGGTAGATTCAAATCAATGTGGGCAAATAAAATAGTTAGTGTGAGCGTGAAGAACTAAACTCAGGTGTGTGTACTATATGGTACAGTGATTCAACTGCGCTGATCACAGAAGATATCCAAGGCTTAGCAGCAGTTAAAAAATAGGCAATTATCAGAGGTGAAGAATACTAATCAAAACATGTTATATAGTTATTTTAAGGAGTTTGCTAGCCCCAGCTAGTGTACTGTGTATAGCATGGTCACCCTATTGTAGGAACGATAGTGCTGCCCTCGAGAAGGTAGGGAGGAGCAAAAATACCAATGCTACATATTTGGAATTGAATTTAAGAGGATAGGTTAATGAAGTTGGGCTTGCTTTCTTTTTGAAAGAACTTCAAGATATTCAGTTTCAAAGTTTCCAGTTTATTAGAAGAATTGACGAATTTGATTTGTGCAAGTTGTTAACCATGGTGAAGGGGTTCAAATATCAAGGAACACATTAACAATTAGAAGGTCAGGCTCTACCAGTGGCTCAGCTGACTAAGGCAGTAAGTAACTGGGCCGTACAGAACAGAAAAATTGCAAGTTAAATCCTAGCCTGTGTTAAATTCTGGAAAGCTTGTTGTTGAAGGATGATGCTGGAGCCAATCTTTACTCAGTGTTGCATTCATTGTACAGAGTAAAAAGGATTACAAACGTGGATCTCCTTACTCAAAACCTCCACCAGTTTCAGTAAGTGTCTCCTTTTAAGTGCTCAAGTAAAACCCCAATTAATACTCTCCATCTCCATATATAATTAAACAATTGATATATAATTAACAATCTGTACAGAGTTAGGCAAACTCGGCTGTGCAACAGTTAAATCACTGAGTAAGCTTGGCATCCCAAGGTCAGGGAGGGTAAAATTGGTGAGGACTTATATGACTTTCCAGCAAACTTTGCTAGAACGCTGTGTGTAAGTCGCGCAAAAACATGGTTCTCCCCTTCCCCATATGCTGGAGCAGCACTGCCGACACTCTCTGTCTACATTCACTAGTGATGGATGGTCACTTCAGCTACATATATCAGAGCAAACGGCACCTGTGGAACCATATCCAGTAAGGAGAGGTACAACTCAGCAGTAATACTAACCATGTAAACTTCCCATAAACTAATTGAAGCATCATGTTTTCACTCTGCACTCAGTGCCAGCATCAAATGCAATTCCACAAAGTTTGATGCATGCCAAAAGGATGTGCTTGCACTGGAGAGGGTGCAGAGGAGATTCACCAGGATGTTGCCTGGGTTGGAGCATTTCAGCTATGAAGAGAGACTGGATAGGCTAGGGTTGTTTTTCTTAGAGCAGAGAAGGCTGATGGGGGACCTGATTGAGGTATACAAAATTATGAGGAGGGTCATAGATTGGGTAGATTGGAAGAAACTTTTTCCCTTAACACAAGTGTCAATAACCAGGGGGCATAGATTTAAGGTAAGGGGCAGGAGGTTTGAGGAATGATTTTTTCACCCTGAAGGTGGTTGGAATCTGGAACACACTGCCTGAAAGGATGGTAGAGGCAGGAACCCTCACAACATTTAAGGAGTATTTTGATGAGCATTGTATACAAGGCTACAGGTCAAGTGCTGGAAAATGGTATTAGAATAAATAGGTGCTTGATGGCCAGTGTGGATACGATGGGCCGAAGGGCCTGTTTCTGTGCTGTATTACTCTAGGACTCTATGCAGCACATAGAAGCAGAAATACAAACGAAGGAACGGCTATTTTCCCATCAATGCCATTTCTTAGCTCATTTACATTATGCACCATCACTGACCCAGCATAAACATCTCAAACCCAATAGCCTGCTGCACTCCAGAAAATAATTATCTCAAGCTGCAATTACCTGTACCACTTTCTGGGGGATAGTTTAGAATGCCCCCTAACTATTTTATGCCGTACCATAGGAAAGTTGGTTGCACTGGCAAAGTTCTGAGTAACAGAAATAGTGTGATCCATATTGAGTACTACATGCTGCCATCCACCTGGAACAAAGGTGAAAATGTGATTTTATAATTGAAGTATATGCAAATTTTAAACTTTCAATACATTAAAAAAAATGTTCTTTGCAAGTGCCCAACAATTCAGATTGCTATTGGATGCAAATTTGGGTTCCGTGTTACAAGAGCTTTTCTGTCTATATATTTGACAATCTTAAATCACTTAATTGCTGAAAAATCATGGAATATTTCTATTGTCCCACAAATGCATGGTTAGTTGAAATGCTATTGTAAAAATAAAGCACATATTTTGAATCGTAAGACCAAAGTTTGTTCTCAACGGCAAAACTGTTAGCATGGAAGAAGGTCAGAATTTACATTCTTAAATAGCAGAGGGCTTCCTAAACAAGCCTAGTGAAAGAGCTATAGAATGCAAATCTTGAAGTCTTCTGTCTGAATTCACATGAAGGAGGTCAAGTAGTTTCCATGTCATCAATTACATATTCTGTTGCATAGCAACCTGAAAAATACCGAGATACCATCCACAGTTTCAAAATGGTTATTACAGATTTTTAGTTTTAGCATTTCCTTTACATTTCTATTTCATATATTACCTTTATTTTGTGGCTCAGTTAGAGATTAATTGAATAGCCATGAGGTTTTCCACAGCAGTGGTACTAGTGCTGAGTCCTAGGTAATGATGGGTTTGGTTATTGGCTGAAATACAAGGGGCCATGCTGTAATTTGGTGCTGCAAGCAGGAAGCCTTATCCAGCAGAAGTGCATATCAGAATTGTGGGTGTGCTTTATAACTATAATCATGTCCCACATGCACCTTAATTTCCAATATTTGGTTATGAAAATTACCCCAATGGCGTTTTCCTGTAAGCGAAGCATACTGCATATTAATAATAAAAACAGAAAATGCTGAAAATACTCAGCAGGTCAGCGAACATCTGTGGAACAAGAAACAGACTGTTAACTTTTTGTCTGAACCTGACAATTACTTTGTTTTCATGATACACGAAATGTCTTCATAGCCTCTCTCAATTTGTCATTTTCAAATTCATTTTGGAGACAATTGAGGATGATTGTCTTCCGTGAGTCCTGTAACGACTGAGGTGGGAGGAGTGCACTGTTTATTCCAGTTCCACTTCTCCACGGGTCACAACACACATTTAATTTTTTTCCCACTTATTGATACAATCATAGACTCTATTTCTATCCCAGAATAAAACAGGCCAACCAGGTTTCTTTAATAAACAGCAAAATTATCAGTTTATTGTATAAACATGTCTTAACCAGTAATGAAGCAAAGCATAAATGCACAGATTGAAGTATAACAGTTCCCTTTTTACCTTAGTCCCTCACACACACACACACATACATCGGTTAACTGGAAAAACAAAAAGGGATTTTGGTTTTAGAGCTCTGTTACAAAAAAAATACAAAAAACCACTTAGGCTGAATACTTGCTCATTCTCGAGGAAAAAAGAGAAGACATGGAAAGGTGTCCTTTGTTTTGGTTTGGCGTCCCAATTGTCACTAGAATCTTCCTAGAACAGTTCTTTCCAGGCGATGTTGAAGATCATTTTGAGTAGGCTTTCTAAGAAATGCAGCTACAGAGGCTTCAGATAGGCCTTACAGCAGAAATGCGGCAACATGGGTTTCAGTTCCCACACATTCGATACACAGGGTTTCCTCAAGTACAAGAGGAAAGAGGAGACAGACATATTTGACATGTAGGGTTTCTTTCTGAGAGAGAGATGGGCTGGGTTTTTCTTGGCGGGCAAAAACCAACTATCTTTTGTAACATTTCAAAGTGAAACCAAAAACATTCCAGACGTCAAGCCTCCTGACCGCTATAAATCTTGACCTGTCACTTCTTTATAAACATCTCCCCAAGTCAAAACAACAAGTTCCCTGCTGGTATTTTATCTGAAAGCAGGTGCCTTCCAGTAAGGACTTGTTTATGAGCCAAGTCCAGGAATCATTTTGGTGACCTCTTTTGCAAAAAAACCCCACAAAGTTCAGCATCTCTTCAAGCCTCCAGATGAATCAATGTCCATAATTCAACTAAAAGTCCTTAAAACATATTTTACAAAAAGTAGAAGCACTCTCATAACAGGCCGAAGATGGCTGATGAGGCCAATTCAGGATCTACAAACTTAATGGCATGTAGACCATTTGTTGCCTTGTGGGATGTCAACTCGTGTATTATTAATTCAGGTCATGGCTTGTTCTTTCCGCCGCTCTTGCTTTTCCTCTTCATTTTGTCGTTGTTGGCTCCTTCCCACAGAGTCTGCCTCCATCTGGTTCGGTCCGGGGCGATTGTCTCCCAGGAACTGATGTCAATCTTGCATTTCTTCATGTTGGCTTTCAGCAAATCCTTGAAGCGCTTCTTTTGTCTTCCTCTGGTGTGTCTTCCCTGACTGAGCTGGGAGAAGAAGACCTGCTTTGGGAGCCTGGTATATGACATCCAAACTATATGACCAACCCAACAAAGCTGATGACGGCTAATCATGTCCTCGATGCTTGTACCTGCTTATGAGAGGACACTGATGTTGGTGCGCCTGTCCTCTCCCTTGATATGTGGGCATCTTCCTCAGGCAGTGTTGATGAAATGACTCCAGTGCTTTGAGGTGCCTCCTATACGTTGCCCATGTTTCAGCTCCGTACTGTGAGGTAGGGATCACGACCGCATGGTAGACCATCAGCTTGGTTTCAGTTTTGATGTTGCCATCTTCAAACACTCACTTCCTCAGGTGGCCAAAGGCTGCACCAGCAGATTTCAGGCGATGCTGGATTTCTTCATCAATGTCAGCCTTCTGTGAAAGATAACTTTCAAGATACTGGAAGTGTTCCACATTTTTAGGCACTCATCATGAATCCTGATCAATGAGGCTGGGGCGTGTGCATGTGGAGCTTGCTGATGGAGGAATTTGGTCTTCTGAATTTTGAGTGTAAGTCCCATTTTCTCATATGCCTCAGTAAATACATCGTTGTTTCTCTGAAGATCTGTTTCCGACACAGCACTTGCTGCAGTGTCATCAGTGTATTGGAGCTCAATGACTGAAGTCAGGGTGGTCTTAGTTTTTGATTGGGGATTAAATAGTTTACCGTCCATTCTATAAATAAGCTGCACTCCAGCAAGGAGCTTGTCTCTAGTCAGATGGAGCATGGCTGCTAGGAAAATCGAAAAAAGAGTTGGGGCAATGACACAACTTTGTTTAACTGCTGTCTTAACCTCAAAGGGGTCTGTAATGGATCCGTTGCTAAGGATCACCGCTTGCATATCATCATGAAGCGGGTGAAGGATGGTGACAAATTTTGGAGGATATCCATACCTTGGAAAGGAAGATGCCTGTGCATGACATCTTTTAATGTGGAGAAACTGTTGTACACCAGCTTCCACATGTATCTTGACAGACTGACACCTTGATCCAATGACAAGGAAACCAAGATGATTGGGATGATTGGGGGTTTCATTCTGCTGCAGCTTACGCCCGCCAGAACAGCTATTGAGATATTTCAGATGGCACACCTTCCTCCGCCTGTTCTACCATTGAGGACTTGTTTGCCAGAGCCCCCGTCTCCTGAGTATTTCCAGGGTTCCTAACAGGCCTTTAAGGTTATCGAAGCGGCCCAGTACATAAAGAGTCCCACCATACTTCACCCTCTTTTGATTGACCCTTTCTTACTGTGAGTGAGATGAGCATAAGGAGCATATTAAAATGTGGCGAAAGGGCGAAAGGGAGAAAAGTCTGGAAAGTAGGCATAGGCCAAAGAGATACACAGGAAAGCAGGGCAAAGTTGATAAAGGCACTACAATATTTCTTTCTTGTGTGAGGTACCAACCATAGTTTACTATTTACAATTGTAAATATTTTTATGCACATAGTATCATAATATATAAGCTAATTATGCAGTGTATATGTTCTCTCTACCCAAATAATTCATTAAAATTTGTTTTTTTAGGGTAAAAACCACTCAAAGAAACTTCGTAATTATTATGCTGGGCATCAGTGTGTGGCTACTCCCAAAGTGATTCATACTGTAGATCAGCTAGGCACACAACTTCATCCACCAGCATCCCAGGTAATGTAAATATATGCTAATTGTAGAGAAGATCCAGATCTGGAGAAACGACCGAAAATTATAGTTATTATTTGTTTCCTGCAGATCTGTATAATTCAGTTGTCATTGAATTATGACTGTGTGCAATAATACTGTGTTTATGTAGTCAATTTTCCACCACTCACTGCAACTTGAAAAAGAAAGAACTTGCATTTACATAAAGCACCTTTCATGTGCTCAGGATGTTCCAATGCACTGGAGAGCCAATGTAGCAGTGGGTGTTAAATTATCTAACATGAACAGGTAGGATTCTGAATAGTGTGATCAGCAGCAAATACAAAGCAGCTATTCACATGAAACTTGTATTAGAATTAGAATTAGAACATTACAGCACAGTACAGGCCCTTCGGCCCTCGATGTTTCGCCGACCTGTGAAACCATCTGACCTACACTATTCCATTTTCATCCATATGTCTATCCAATGACCACTTAAATGCCCTTAAAGTTGGCGAGTCTACTACTGTTGCAGGCAGGGCGTTCCACGCCCCTACTACTCTCTGAGTAAAGAAACTACCTCTAACATCTGTCCTATATCTATCACCCCTCAACTTAAAGCTATGTCCCCTCGTGTTTGCCATCACCATCCGAGGAAAAAGACTCTCACTATCCACCCTATCTAACCATCTGATTATCTTATATGTCTCTATTAAGTCACCTCTCCTCCTCCTTCTCTCCAACGAAAACAACCTCAAGTCCCTCAGCCTTTCCTCGTAAGACCTTCCCTCCATACCAGGCAACATCCTAGTAAATCTCCTCTGCACCCTTTTCAAAGCTTCCACATCCTTCCTATAATGCGGTGACCAGAACTGCACGCAATACTCCAGGTGCAGTCTCACCAGAGTTTTGTACAGCTGCAGCATGACCTCGTGGCTCCGAAACTCGATCCCCCTACTAATAAAAGCTAACACACCATATGCCTTCTTAACAGCCCTATTAACCTGGGTAACAACTTTCAGGGATTTATGTACCTGGACACCAAGATCTCTCTGTTCATCTACACTACCAAGAATCTTCCCATTAGCCCAGTACTCTGCATTCCTCTAACTCCTTCCAAAGTGAATCACCTCACACTTTTCCGCATTAAACTCCATTTGCCATCTCTCAGCCCAGCTCTGCAGCCTATCTATGTCCCTCTGTACCCTACAACATCCTTCGGCACTATCCACAACTCCACCGACCTTTGTGTCATCCGCAAATTTACTAACCCACCCTTCTACACCCTCTTCCAGGTCATTTATAAAATTCTGGTTCACACCCCAGAAAAACCTGCTAACTTTAGACCAAAATCTAATTACTGGAGCTAAGTTCACTATTGTGTACTCTTGCAAATTCTTAACAATTTGCAGTAGAATTAAAATTTGATATCAAGAAGAAATTTGATAATCTGTTTTTTAGTGCTATTGGTTGAGGAATTCAGCTCTTCAATAGCACCATGGGATCTTTTACATTCATCCAAGAGGACAGATTGGGCTTCAGTTTAATGTCTCGTCTGATAAACATGACCTCTGGCAGTGCAGTAGGTTACTCCATCAGTACTGCACTGAAACATCAGCATAGATTATGCCATCAAGTCTCTGGAGTGGGGCTTGAACCCTCAACTTCTGACTCAGAGGCAAGTGTGCTACCACTGGACCAAGGCTGATACAATAGCAATGTTTAAGTATTAGCCACTGAAGAAGCATGCAGCAATAAAGGGGTAAGAGGTAAAACGCAAAACTTGGGAGCCTTGCTTGGAGCAAGAACTGCCTAAATCTTGTGGACTTTCATATGCACGAATATTGCATTGCTCCCACTAAAGCTGTTTGGGAAAACCGATCATTTTAACTCAGTTACAGTGACATAGCATCCCCATAGCTGTATAACAGCTATTTTTTGTTCATTTGTTGTGGATTCCTCACAAAAATCCTATGTGTTAAGTGTACAAGTTGTTCATCCTAGGTAGGATCCTTATAGCCTCAGTGATAGAATCCAACTAATTTGATTATTGAAAGATTGGGTTGGATTTTACCAAGCCCCTGACGTTGTGATCCGTGGTGGGGGTGACCCAAAGATGGGTCCGGAAGAGGCCCGACTTGGATCTTGACACCGGGAGGGCCCGGCCCGATCCTCTCGGTGGCGGTGAGGCTCTATGAAAGCCCCCTCCCCCTGCTGCTGAATGATGGGACCTTCATTTAAATTAATAAAATGAATGCATTTAAATGGACTTACCTGCAATCTTGTGGGCCTGCCACGATCTTTGGCACGGCGGCCCATACTCCCGCGCCTTCAGTTCCCCAGTTCCCCGTCTGGGGAAAGGCACGTGACACTGGTGGGGTGGGGGGGCAGAGTTAATATTTTCAGTGCCCGGGATGTTTTCAGGGGGTGGGGGTGTTGCGGACAAGGTCAAATAAACGTAATAGGTGTAGGGGATGCTGGGAAGGAGTGAACTTCAAACTTTGTGCAGTCTGGGGGGGAAGGTCACACTTAAAAGATGAGTGTTTTTGAGGATGGGGGAAGGGCAAATAGTAAATATAGTTGTTATTGCGGGGTGGGAAAGGGGCATTAGAAATTTATGTAATAAATTTTGGGGGGATATTTCTTTAACATTTTAATGAGCCGGCAGGGCTGGCTGCCCTTTAAAAATGGCGCCTGCGCAGAGGCTGCTGATGACATTGCTGGGGGCAGACAGCCCACCCCCTCCACATGATTGGTGGGTGCAGGCTGCCCCAGGTATTTAAATGAGCCGCTGCACGGGAGATCGTGGCGGCTCTTTGGCGTCAGGCTGCCATTTTTTGAGCTTGCCGTCGAGATTGGTGGCGGGCTCTTAAAATCCAGTCCATTATGTCCAGAATGCACTTCAAACAACAGTTGTGGAGCTTATTACTCAATAAAGTAGTGAAGGTTAATGCCATTCATTTGGGGAAACTTTATACCAATTGCTAAGCTGTTGCAACAAGATATGAGGCTGGATGTTCAAGAGGTTCTTAGTTGCACAGGGTATGCCTAAATTAATTTCAGGTTTCCCCAGGAACTACAAATTGAAGATGCTAAAGAGACCCTTTTTAAAGGAAATATCTCTGAGGAGGAAATGGAAGAGATTCTGGAGATACTTATAAATATGCCAACAGTGCCTCAAAGCATTTCCCAGCGTGGCACCTAAAATAGCCTGCCCTGCCAATGTGCATCAGCTAATCATCTTTTAATAGAAAGCACAGTTCATTTCCTGACAGAAGAGGCTTCACATCGGAGCTCAGAGAGCACAGATTTTTCAAAAAAAGCACTTCAGAAAATTGGGAAGTTCGTGGATAGATTAGATAAATTTGTCAACATTCGAGAAAAAGAATCACTCCCAACTGCTGTGACTCAATTTCACAAATATAGCATTGGTGTTGTCCGAACTTTGTGTTCAGTGTCAACTTGGTCAGGATTATCTATCATGCTGACGATCAACCTGACAAGCATTGCAGCCTGTTGACCACCTCTGGCAAAATCAGTTTGTGAATATCAATGGCTGTCCAAGGTTTTTGAGGGGTGTCTGGAAAATTAAATAGTTGTGCATCTAATAATATATATGGAATATTTTTAGAAATTGTCCACACATTCAAAACCATAATTTCTTAATGTGTTTTTAACCTTTCAGATGGACTGTTGGCTTTCCAGTGTTAGCAAACTTCACATTGGTTTGATATTTATATAGGGTGGGCAGTCCTTAGGCCACATGTAAAATTTATACCTAAGTTAGTGTCTGCCAGGTACCTCAGGAAATGGTGCCAAAACTTTACTGCCACCACATGGATTCTAGTTGGATTTTTTCTGGCAGTTTACAGAGCTTTAATTTTGTCTACAGACAAGACCAAGGGCAGTCATCCATCCAGGTCATTGCTTGTTTTATTTATGGACAAAAGTTTAGGCAACCATTACTAATCTGTATTGAGTAGACTAGGTTGATATCTTTAAAAAGGAATGAACTTGCATTTTAAATACCTTTCCTGTTGTCAGGACATCCTAATGCATTAATAGGCAATATATTATTTTTGAAGCCAAGTCACTATTATTTGTTATTTAGGCAAACATGGCAGTAACTTGCACTCATCAACATCCCACAAACAGCAAATGAGATAAATTACCAGTTAATTTATCTTGGTCATGATGAGTTGAGGGATAACTCCCTTCTCATGTGAATATGCAGATAGGTCTTGGTTTGAATTACTTTTGAAGTGCGATCAGTCTTGTATTGTAAGCAACCGAGGTCCTAGAAACAGCAATGAAATGTATGACTAATTAATCTTATGTTGGTGTGGATTAAATATGAATGTAGGCTAGGACAGCTGAAGAACTCCCTGTAGTTCTTGAGGGAAAAAAATCCCATTGTCTCTTGAACATCCAGCTGAACAGACAGAAGGGACTTCAGTTTATTGATAAATGGCACTCTTGCACTGAAGTGTCAGCCTAGATCATGTGCTCAAGTGCTGTATTAAGCATTAATTCATTTTTATATCAATTTGGTCTTTCTGCCACTCTTTCCTTCCAAAGGAATTTTAGAACAAAGAACAAAGAAAATTACAGCACAGGAACAGGCCCTTTGGCCCTCCAAGCCTGCGCCGATCCAGATCCTCTATCTAAACATGACGACTATTTTCTAAGGGTCTGTATCTCTTTACTTCCTGCCCATTCATGTATCTGTCTAGATACATCTTAAAAGACGCTATCGTGCCCGCGTCTACCACCTCCGCTGGCAACGCGTTCCAGGCACCCACCACCCTCTGCGTAAAGAACTTTCCACGCATATCCCCCCTAAACTTTTCCCCTTTCACTTTGAACTCGTGACCCCTAGTAATTGAATCCCCCACTCTGGGAAAAAGCTTCTTGCTATCCAACCTGTCTATACCTCTCATGATTTTGTACACCTCAATCAGGTCCCCCCTCAACCTCCGTCTTTCTAATGAAAATAATCCTAATCTACTCAACCTCTCTTCATAGCTAGCGCCCTCCATACCAGGCAACATCCTGGTGAACCTCCTCTGCACCCTCTCCAAAGCATCCACATCCTTTTGGTAATTAGTTTAGTTTAGAGATACAGCACTGAAACAGGCCCTTCGGCCCACCGAGTCTGTGCCGACCAACAACCACCCATTTATACTAATCCTACACTAATTCCATATTCCTATCACATCCCCACCTGTCCCTATATTTCCCTACCACCTACCTATACTAGGGGCAATTTATAATGGCCAATTAACCTATCAACCTGCAAGTCTTTGGCATGTGGGAGGAAACCGGAGCACCCGGAGGAAACCCACGCAGACACAGGGAGAACTTGCAAACTCCACACAGGCAGTACCCAGAATTGAACCCAGAACTGCACGCAGTATTCCAAATGTGGCCGAACCAAAGTCCTATACTTGAGATGTTGTCCTTAATTCGAAGCCCCTCCGTCCACCCCCACTGCCATTGGGCAGGATAGGGTCAGGCAAGAGGTTAAAATCCTAAAAATTGAGATCCTGGCTCAAAGCCTTCAAGTTTCCTGCTGCAGTAATATTTATGGTGGCGATTTAGACTCCTGATGGGACTCCTACTAAAAGCAGATGGAGGCCTAGTTAAGATTCAGAAGTCATGGCCCTTCTGTTGTCTGATGGTTTTGACAGAAATTCATCCTCACATCTGTTCCTTTGGCTTACTTTCTTTGGAAAATAGCACAGACTGTGATTTTCTGGAATACAGCCGAATTTGCCATCCAAGTCCATTCCTCCAGATCAATATGCTTCTCTGACGCTTTTCTAATGTTATATTCAACTCAGAAATACTCAAATGGCTATGCCATCAGCAAATTATGAGAAAGCCCTAGTCCTTTGTTTTGATAGTGGAATGTTATTGGCAAAAATGAAGAACAAGAGTGGACTGATAATTGGACTCTGCAGATCTGCCCTTGGGCAAAACTTCCATCGAAGTCAAGCTGGGAGATAGTGTACTGCAACCCATTGTACTAAACCTTTTCAAAAACTTTTTCCACATTTAGAAACAGTACCAGTGTGCACCCTTATTGAAGGTTCAGAGAGTGTGGTCTGACAGTCATAGCTGTTCTGGTGGTGCAGACCCAGCTTTGTGTTCAATATAACATGATTTTAAGAAAAACTAACAGGAATAAAAAAAACATAAAATGCTGGAAATACTCAGCAGGTCTGGCAGCATCCCTGGAGCGGGAAACAGAGTTAACATTTCATCAGAACTGAGAAAAGTTAGAAATGTAATAGGTTTTGAGCAAGTGAAAGGGGGGAGGGTGTGAAGATGAATAAAAGGGAAGAAGGTCTCTGATAGGGTGGAGGGCAGGAGAGATTAAATGACAAAAGCTTTCATGGTGAAAAGCCACAGGAAGTGGTAATGGGACAAGTAAAGAAATAAAAGATGTGGGCATCGCTGACAAGGCCCATGGAGCCCATTAATGCACTTTTTAAATCGGACTTGACGCTACGCTGGAGTTGTATTTCACATGATATTATAGGGTCACATCTTTTTCTTAACAGAAGTGGCTGCATATTAACACAAAAGTGGTAGTATAACTGAGCTTACAATTGTTAATTCTGTCAATATTGCTAATTTCTAATAACTAGAATACTTGAGTGTTCTCTGTTTTGGTCTATGCTACCTATATAATGCAAAGATATGAAATAACTGTTGTGGTTATTCTTTTGTCTACAGGGAGCTCTGTGGGGATGTAACATTCATCATTTGCCTCTTTTATGTTTGTGAATTATTGATGAATGTTATTTTCTGTTCAGTCAGGATCCTCAAAGGCAGCAGGTCGTGTGATACTGGCCACAGCAAATGATTACTGCAAACTCTGCGATGCTTCTTTTAGCTCCCCAGCTGTGGCACAGGCACATTATCAAGGAAAGAACCATGCCAAGAGACTGCGGCTAGCAGAGGCTCAAAAATCCAATTCATTTTCGTATGTATGCTAACAGCTAAGAATTCTATAACAGGATTTTTAATGTGTTAGGTTTTGTACAACATCTACTTTCTGTTATAGTACCATCATAATTTTGAAAAACGTAAACAGATGTTTCGCTTCTTTACGTAGAAACCTAAATAGATTTTGTTTCAATGATAGGCATCTAAATATCAGTTGTTTCTTTTACTGTCTACAGACAAAGCTGATTCTTCCTCATGCGTTCATCCTCTACATACCTTAGGACAGGCCTATCATCCAGTCAGCAATTATTGGAACAGTGCCCTCTTGGGAGTTTTGAAATTTTGACATTTTGATCTTCCCCCAAGTGCACATTGCACAGAAAGCCATTCCACAACAATTTGTTTCCCATTTCTGGCAGCAGCACAGAGCTTTTTTATCCTGTCAGTAGGAAAGGCTTTTGTGAAGTATTTTCTGCTTTGTTATTAGCCATTTCCAACTTTTGAAGCTTTGCTTCAGTTCTCAGCTCAGATATCTTCAATGGAACCTTTTACATGAGAAGTATATTGGTATGTTCCCCATACTAGACTTCAGATTTTGATTATGCAGCAGTGTATCTGATGGGAAGAGGTTAAATGATTTTTCACTCAGCAGGAGTCAATCTTGAGAACCAAGATCTCTGCAATCTAATTCTGAAGTGAAACATAGGTAATTAATGCCTGAGAGTTCTGTTTTTCGTAGAAGACTTTGTACTTAGTTGTGAGGCTGACCCATTGGTTGTGGGGGGGGGTTCTGTATACTGGAAAGGATGGCAGTAGTAATTTTTAACTGAGGCATCTTTTCTCTATCTTGTTCACTAAAGCCTTAGTGTCAGGAGAAGCCAATGAGTGTCCAGTACAATGTAGTTTTGGACTATCTACCACAAGATTTCATAAATTAATTTCTAAGCTTTTTTGATTTGATTTCTGAGAGGCAGAACCCACGAACTGACCTAAGAACTGCGATTACCACAATTCATAATCATGACTCAAGCATATATTTGAACGCTACTGATTTACCTGACATACATGGATTTAAAAAAAATATCTTGGTATGTGGACGACATAGGCAAGACTACATTTACTATCAATCCCTAGTTGCCCTGAGAAGGTGATGGTAGGCCTTCTCCTTGAACCATTGCAGTCCTTGTACATTCACAATGATGGTAGTCGGACAACTCTAAGATTGATATGAAGGAATATATTTCCAAGGTAGGTTGGTGTATGAATTGGAGAGGAACCTGGAGGTTATGGTGTTCCCATAACATTGCTGATCACTTTCTCAGTGTTGCAAGGTCGTGGAAGGGGAGGTCCTGTCAAAGTGACCTCTAAACAGTCAATCAAGGTTATCAGTATCTCCGTCTTCAAGAAATCTTTAAGTTAGAGTACTGCTTGAAGTCAAAGCTCCCAGAGGATAGAAAACTAGAATTAGCTGTAGTGTGTTGTTTGACAAAGCAACACCCATCCCCATTCAGCATAGAAAAATCGCTTCATTGGTGGATGTTGGCTTCACAAATTTCATATTGATTTCAGCTGCTGCACCAATATATCCCATATCGCAGTAGTTCAGTCTGCTTCATCTGATTTACTTGGAGGTTTTGAAGTCCTTTTTATCCACTTCGTTAATCAGAAGACTACAATGAGAAGATATGAGGATAAACTGCTTCTTGGCTGTATTAGATTACCATCTCCTACGTAGACCTAAATACTATTGATTTTGAGTGTACCCTTATTTACTATACCTACAATTTCATATCATGGGTTAGAAATCTGTCTTGGGTGGTGTCACATGGGTCACATGTTATGTTTCCTACCCAGTATTCAGTTCCATTAAAGTTAGGAGGACTGAATATCGGTCACAGCATATAATAGGTGGCTGCTACCCTGCCAGTTTTGTGTTACCACCGAAGACTTATTTCTACCCATACGTTTCAATCTTGGAAATATTGGAATTATCAACCACCCATAAGTTTTCATGGATTTCCCTTATGACAGAAATTCTTCTTTGGGAAGTAGTTTGAAGAAATGCAGGAGTATTGTGAGAAAAAGATTACATACCTGTCAGTGGAACTTTTTTCCACATCATAGACATGTTTCCTGATCTAAGCAGCACTTCTACCACAATGATTGATGCCTTAGTGTTTGTGAAAAAGATTTTTAAGAATGGTTTTGAGCCATGGCTCTTAAGTTTATATTTACATTAGAGTTGAGGGCCAGCTTTTTTTTTTACATAAGATTGAAAAGACTTATCAGTCTTGGCTAGGTGCTAAACTGGTGCTTGTGGCTGTGCTTTGATTGGTTCATAAAACTTCATAGACAATGATTATTGTGCGCTTCTCGAAGGACATTATATAATTCTTGCATGATATAAATTGTTTGCTTTGCACAAACAATTCCTGTTAGGGCTTTTAATGGCCAACAACCAAAAACTGATCCCTTTTCTACCTAATTCTTCATAAGTTGGTCTCATTGTCTCAGAATGTCAATTAAACTCATCACTTTCCATGATCTGACGCAGATGGCTTAGTTGTTAAGAGAAATAAACTGTCAAATGAGGTCTTCCACCTGTAGTGGTTAATGTTGAAAATACTCTCAAAACATTTAGCACCAAATGGATGACATTTGATTCATGGTGTAGGATTTTACAGTCATATAGTATGATATTCCAACAAAATATATTTGTAACACTTATTTCATCTAAGCCTCAAAACTGGTTATAGAGTCATTTATGGCACAGAAGGAGGCCATTCGGTCCATCAGGTCCATGCCAGCTCTCGACAGAGCTATGCAGTCAGTCCCGCTCCCCGGGTCAATCCCGTTAGCCCTTTATTTCAACGACTGCAATCACCAACGACTGAAGACCTATTTTCTGTGTAAGCTTACTTATTGCTTTCACATTTTATAGGATTAAAATTCTATGAAGCAGGATAGTGGTTTCTAGCAATAAAACTTCAAGATCACCACTTCATAAAGCTAAGCACTGTGGAATGTTTTTTTATGTATGAAAAGGCCAGATCATGACACAATTATCCCATGAGTTAACATTATTAGAAGTGCTTTAGTTTCTATTTTTGAGGGAACATATTTGATTAATCTTAATGCCTTTATAAAACACTACTCTGTGAACTTTTATCCAAAGCCACTGTCTTGTGAATTGGTTCATAAGGCAATCATAACCTCAAGTCATAGAATCATAGAAAGTTTAAGGCACAGAAAGAGACCACTAGGCCCATAGTGTCTGTGCCGGCCGAAAAACGGCCCACATATTCTAATCCCACCTTCCAGCATTTGGTCTGTAGCCCTGCAGATTACGGCACTTGAGGTGCATATCCAGACTCCTTTTGAATGAGTTGAGGGTTTCTGCCTCAACTATCCTTTTAGGCAGTGAGTTCCCCACCACCCTCTAGGTGAAAAAGTTTTTCCTCATCTCCCCTCTAATTTTTCTACCAATCGCTTTAAATCTATGCCCCCTAGTCACTGACCTCTCTGTTAAGGTGAATAGACCCTTCACCTCCACTCTATCCAGGCCCCTCAAAATTTTGTACATTTCAATCAGATCTCCTCTCAGCTTTCTCTGTTCCAAGGAGAACATCCCCAGCCTATCCAATCTTTCTTCATAGCTGCATTTTTCCAGTCCTGGCAACACCCTTGTACATCTCCTCTGTACCCTCTCTAGTGCAATAACATCCTTTCTGTAATGAGGTGACCAGAACTGCACATAGTACTCAAGTTGTGGCCTAACCAATGAGTTATACAGTTCCAGCATAACCTCCCTGCTCTTATATTCTATACCTCGGCTAATAAAGGAAAGCATTCCATATGCCTTTTTAACCACCTTATCGACCTGTCCTAATGCCTTCAGGGATCTGTGGACATTCACTCCAAGGTCTCTCACTTCCTCTACACATTTCAGTACTTTCCCATTTATTGTGTACTCCTTTGTCTTGTTTGACCTCCCCAAATGCATCACCTCACACTTCTCCAAGTTGAATTCCATTTGCCACTTTTCTGCCCATCTGACCAGACCATCAATATCTTCCTGCAGCCTACAGCTATCCTCCTCGCTATCTACCACATGGCCAATCTTTGTGTCATCTGCAAACTTCTTGATCATGCCCCCTACATTTACATCAAAATCATTAATATATACCACAAAAAGCAGGGGACCCAGTACTGAGCCCTGTGGAACGCAACTGGAAACAGCCCTCCAGTTGCAAAAACACCCGTCAACAATTACCCTTTGTTTCCTGCCACTGAGCCAATTTTGTATCCACCTTGCTGCATTTCCCTGGTTCCCATGGGATTTTACTTTTTTAACCAGTCTGCCATGTGGCTTGCTAAAATCTATGTGGACCACATCGACTGCACTACCCTCATCTGTCTTCCTTGTTACTTCATCAAAACATTCAATCAAATTGGTCAAACAAGACCTTCCCTTAACAAATCCATGCTGACTATCCTTGATTAATCCGTGCCTTTCTAAGTGACAGTTTATCCTGAGGTACAATGTTAGCAGTTCTCCAGTCCTCCGGCACCACACCTATATCCAGTGAGGACTGGAAAACGATGGTCAAACCTTCTGCTATTTCCGCTCTTGCTTCTTTTAACAACCTAGGGTACATTTCATCTGGCCCTGGTGGTTTATCAACTTTCTAGGATGCTAAACGTAGTCATACTTCCTCTCTCCCTATGTTTATCATATCCAATACTTCACACTCATCCTCCTTAACTACACTATCTGCATTGTCCCCCTCTTTTGTGAAAACAGATGCAAAGTATTCATTAAGAACCATACCAACATCTTCTGCCCCTACACATAGGTTACTGTTTTGGTCTTTTATGGGCCCTACTCTCTCCTTAGTTATCCTCTCACTCTTAATGTATTGATAAAACATCTTTGGGTTCACCTTGATTTTTCTTGCCAATATTCTTTCATGCCCTCTTTTTGCTTTCCTAATTTCCTTTTTGATTTCACCCTCTACTTTCTCGACTCCTCTCTGCTTTCTGTAGTATCAAAGTAACTCTGTTCCCAGTTTTTTGGCATAACTTTAATATGTTAGGGATTTTTTGTTGTTGGGATGTGGTGCAATGTTGGCAGGACTTTGTTGCCCTTCGAGGATGGGGTTTCCCCAATTTTTTTCACGACTTTGATATTCTTAAAATGGCGTTAGGGAATTTTAGGATTTTGACCCAGCAACAATGAAGGAACATTCCTGGAATTAGAGAATTGCCCTATGAGGAGAGATTGAGTAGACTAAGCCTATATTCCTTAGAATTAAGAAGAATGAAAGGTGATTGAATTGAAACATACAATTTTTAAGGGATTTGACAGGGTAGGTGCTGGGAGGATGTTTTCCCTGGCTGGAGAGTCTAGAACTAGGGGTCACAGTCTCAGAATAAAGGGTTGGCCATTTCAGACTGAGATTAGGAGAAATTTCTTCACTCAAAGGGCTGTGAATCTTTGGAATTCCCTATCCCAGAGAGCTGTCGGTGCTCAATCATTGAACATATTTAAGACAAGAGTGCAGGATGGTAAAGTTGAGGTAGATGATCAGCCATGATCTTATTGACTGGTTTAGCAGGCTCAAAGGACCAAATGGCCTACTCCTGACCCTATTTCTTATGTTCTTACATTGATATATACCCAAACCAGGATACTGTGTTATTTGGAGGGGAACTTTCAGGCGATAATGTTCCCATGTCATCGCTGCTTGGCGGTAGAAGTTGCAGGTTTGGGAGGTGCTGTCACAATAAGCTTAGTGAATTATGGTGGTACATAGTGAAACCACAGTGGGTCAGTGGCGGATATTAAGTTCAATGGAAAGGGAGTTGATCAACCAGGCTGCTCCCTTCTGAATTGTTAAGCTTATTGCATATTGCTGCAGCTCTACTCATCCAGGCAAATGGTGGGTATTCTGTCACACTCCTCATTTGAGTCTTGATAGACAGTGGAGAGGTTTTGAGGGGTCAGGAGGTGAACCACTTAAAGCAGTCTACTAGTTTCTGCCTTTATCTTTTAGCCTCTCTGTTAATCCAACTAGCCCATTTAAGTTTCTGAGCAATGGTGACCCTCAAGATAATGATTGTCCAGGGATTCGGCAGTGTTGGTACTGCTGCTGTATGTTATGGAGAGGTGGACATTTTATTGTTGAAGATGGTCATTTCTGGCATTTATATGGTACAAGTGTTACCTGCATTTGTCAGGCCAGCCTGGATATTGTCCAGAATCATACTGTACGCTAGCATGGTCTGCTTCAATTTCAGAGAAATTGTGACTGGAGCTGAATAAATATTGTAGCACTGTCAGCAAATAGCCCCACTCCTGAGATTATGATGGAGGGAAGTCATTGACAAAGCAGTTGAAGGTGGTTAGTCTGAGGATGTAAGGTATGTGAAGGAAAAACAAATGAGGAAGAAAGTAAGACTGTAGCTACCTTTCTGTGTGATGTTCCTCATTCTTTGAATGTAATTTATCTTCGACATATCTTGCACACATCCTCCTCTACTATTTCTAAGTCTTATTTCAAGTATATTTGTTGTAATTTAACTTTGTTATTGTTTTCTTCTCCGAATAACAATACCTTCAGTTCAATCTGTCCCGCAAAAAGTACAGAGGAGTGGTCTGTGGGCAGGCCTTGTTTGTTTTACAGTATTGAGGGAAAATCAGTTGATTCTGTTATGATTTCGATGAGTATAAAACCCCTCCAGGGGGCACTGGTCTATTGATTTTTGCCCCTTTCCCAGAAAAAAAAAATAGGCATATCCTAAGGTACATGGTGGATAAACTACATTTGAAGAATAAGGAGGACCGTATCAAAGGTAACTGATCTTACTTTATATTTATGTACAGCAACTTGAAGGTATAAAACAATAACATGGGTCTTTTTGCTACTTTGTCACCTTGCTAAAAATGCTGGATGTAATCATTCATAGTGACTGAATTCTTCTGAAGGCTTGCATTTCAGTAACTACTCCATAGTAGTAGCATTTTAGGTTATAGCTTCTAAGTTGATCTTATTGTTGTAAGATGGTTTTTGCTGATTTGTGATAGATTCAAGTGTCAGATGAAAATGATGTAATAATCCAGTGTGTAAAATGATGTCATCAAAACTCTGATTGGTATTCTAAGCCTGAAGTTGTATTATACTGTGTGCAAACTCCGCTTGTGTAAGACAGCTGTTTGGAGATGGTCTTTCACCTTTGCGCTTTTGTGTGCTTCATAGTCTCCAGCATTGAACTGCTATGTCTGCAATGATGCACACACAAAAGCACTTTAAATTAATTTGAAAATGGCAACTAAATTCAATTCTAAATTAGGTTAATTGTGTACTAATTTATAACTAAGGCCAAAAATACTCAGGAAATGTAAATGTTGAGTCACCCTGTTTTTTTAGACCTTGTAAGTATAGGGGAGTAGCTTTGGTATACCTTTTAACATACACAACAGACACACATGAATGATGATGGGAAATGAAAAGATATTGCACTAAGATGTAAATTCTGCTGATCAATTGCTTTATGAATTCTGTGCTGCACTTTGGAGGACATAATTATATTTTATAAGGTGGTACTTTTATTTAAATTATATTAGAAAAAATCTTTTATGACCAACTATCTCATGATTTTGTCAATCATCTCACAGCCTAAACAAAATTTACCATCTCAGCTTGGCTTAGTGGCAGCATTCTAGCTTCCGGGTCAGAAAATTATTGGTTGAAGCCCCTCTCCAGGACTTGAGCACATAATCTAAACTGACACTTCATTACAGTATTGAAGGAGTGCTGCATGTAATGGAAGAATCATCTTTCAGATAGGCATTAAACTGAGGCCCCAATTATTCAGCTGACCATAAACGAGCCCAAGGCAAGGGAGTTCTCCAAATGACCTGTCCAGCATTTAACCCGAAATCAACATTACCAGAAAACTGATTTAAGTAGCTATTACTAATTGTGAGACCAACTAAACTACATAAATGCAAGTTTCTTCTGAAAATTTATCAATAAGATCAACTTTACCTCAAACTGTTTTTAAATATAGAACTTTTTAAATATAATGGAGTCGCTTCCTCTTAGACAAACTGCAAAATCCATGGGGCTGGAATCAATTGAGCAGGAGACATTTCAAGTGCCAACAAGATGTCATTCAAACATATTTTACTGCTGTTAAATCAGCCATACATCTTTGACTCAGTTTGAAAGAAAAGGAGGTGGGGTGAACTAAAACATAAGGGCCTTGAAATTAAGTATTGAGATCAATTTTCTTTTATTCATTCATGGGATGTGAGTGTCACTGGCTAGGACAGCATTTATTGCCCATCCCTAATTGCCCTTGAGAAGGTGATGATGAGCCGCTTCCTTGAACCGCTGCTGTCTATATGATGTAGGTACACCCACAGTGCTATTAGGAAGGGAATTCCAGGATTTTGGCCCAGCGACAGTGAAGGAATGACGGTATAGTTCCGAGTCAAGTTGGTGTGTGGCTTGGAGGGGTGCTTGCAGGTGGTGGTGTTCCCATGCATCTGCTGCCCTTGTCCTTCTAGGTGGTAGAGGTTGCAGGTTTGGAAGATGCTCTCGAAGGAGCCTTGGTGAGTTGCTGCAGTGCATCTTGTAGATGGTACACACTGCTGCCACTGTGCATTGGTGGTGGAAGGAGTGAATGTTGAAGGTGATGAATGGGGTGCCAATCAAGCAGGCTGCTTTGTCCTGGATGGTGTCAAGCTTGAGTATTGTTGGAGCTGCACTCATCCAGGCAAGTATTCCATCATACTGACTTGTGCCTTGTAGATGGTGGACAGGCTTTGGAGAGTTAGGAGGTGAGTTACATGCTGCAGAATTCCCAGCTTGTGGCCTGCTCTTATAGCCACAGTACTTATATGGCTACTCCAGTTCAGTTTCTGGTCAACGTAACTCCCCAGCATGTTGATAGTGGGGTTTCAGCGATGGTAATGCCATTGAATTTTAAGGGAAGGTGGTTGGATTCTCTCTTGTTGGAGATGCTTATTGCCTGTCACTTGCGTGGTGTGAATGTAACTTGCCACTTATCATCCGAAGCCTAAATGTTGTCCAGGTCTTGCTGCATATGGGACTGATTCAGTATCTGGAATGGCACAGAACATTGTGCAATCATCAGCGAATATCCCCACTTCTGACCTTATGATGGAGGGAAGATCAAAGATGAAGCAGCTGAAGATGGTTGAGCCTAGGACACTACCCCGAGGAACTCCTGCTGTGATGTCCTGGAACTGAAATGATTGACCTACAACCACCAGAATCATCTTCCTTTGTGCTGGGTATGACTGCAGCCAGTGGAGAGTTTTCCCCCTGATTCCCATTGACTCCAGTTTTGCAAGGGCGTCTTGATGCCAACTGGGTCAAATGCTGCTTTGATGTCAAGGGCAGTCACTTTCACCTCACCTCTTGAGTTCAGCTCTTTTGTCCATACTTGGACCAAAGCTGTAATGAGGCCAGGAGCTGAGTGGCCCTGGCGGAACCCAAACTGAGCGTCACTGAGCATTTTATTGTTGAGTAGTGCCGCTTGATAGCACTGTCGATGACACCTTCCATCACTTTGCTGATGATTGAGCGTAGACTGATTGGGCAGTAATTGGCCGCATTAGAATTGTCCTGCTTTTTATGTACAGGACATACCTGGGCAATTTTCCACATTGTTGGGTAGATGCCAGTGTCATACGTGTACTGGAACAGCTTGGCCAGGGGCCTGGCCAATTCTGGAGCACAAGTCTTCAGTACTATTGCTGGAATGTTGTCAGGGCCTATAGCCTTTGCAGTATCCAGTACCTTCAGCCATTTCCTGATATCACATGGAGCGAATTGAATTGGCTGAAGACTGATATCAGTGTTGCTGTGGATCTCAGGAGGAGGCCAAGATGAATCATCCATTCAGCACTTCTGGCTGAAGATGGTTGCAAAATGCTTTTGCCTTGATGTGCTGTGCTCCCCCACCATTGAGGATGGGGATATTTGTGAAGCCTCCTCCTGTTAGTTTAATTGTCCACCACCATTCATGACTGCATGTGGCAAGACTGCAGAGCTTAGATCTGATCCGTTGGTTGTGAGATCACTTAGCTCTATCGCATGCTGCTTCTGCTGTTTGGCATGCATGTAGTCCTGTGTTGTAGCTTCACCAAGTTGACACCTCATTTTTAGGTATGCCTGTTGCTGCTCCTGGCATGCCCTCCTGCACTCTTCATTGAACCAGATTTGATCCCCCTGCTTAATGGTAATGGTAGAGTGGGGGATATGCCAGGCCATTTGATTGAATACAGTTCTGCTGCTGCTGATGGCCCATAGCGCCTCATGGATGCCCACTTTTGCATTGCTAGATCTGTTCCGAATCTATCCAATTTAGCACGGTGATAGTACCACACAACATGATGGAGGTATCCTTAATGTGAAGATGGGACTTTTTCCCCACAAGGACTGTGCGATGGGCACTCCTACCAATACTGTCAGGAATACAATAGAATCATAGAACAATAGAGTACAGGAGGCCATTCTATTCCTGCTGGTGCTTTCAAAGTGCAGTCCAGTTAATCCCACTCCCTGACTCCTTCCCGATACCCCTGCAATTTTTTTTCCTTCAAGTACTCGTCCAATTCACTTTGAAACTACTATTGAACCTGTTTCCAGTACCTTATCAGACAGTGCATTCCAAATCCTAACCACTTGTTACATACAAATGTTTTTCCTTATGTAGCCTCTGGTTCGTTTGCTAATCACCTTTAAATGTGTACCCACTGGTTTTTGACCCTTCTCCTTGTTTACTCTATCTAAGCCCTTCATGGTTTTAAACACCTGTATCAAATCTCCTTTTAGCCTCTCTGCTCTAAGAAAGAAAGTCTTGCATTTATATTGCACCTTTTAAAACCTCAGGACATTCCAAAGGGGCTTTGCAGCCAATGAAGTACTCGTGAAGTGTAGTCACTGTTGTAATATAGGAAACGCAGCAGCCAATTTGTGCTCAGCAAGTTTCCATTAAAAAATGTGATAATGACCAGATACTCTATTTTAGTGATGTTGATTGAGGGATAAATATTGTCTTCAAATATGCTCTTCAAAATAGTGCCGTGGGATCTTTGACATCCACCTGAGAGGGCATACAGGGCTTTGATTTAAATTCTTATCCGATGGCATCTTTGACAGTGCAGTGCTCTCGCAGCATTGCACTGGAGTGTCAGCCTAGATTTTTGTGCTCAAGTCTCTGGAGTGGTACAGCCCAAGCTTCTCATGGGTTCACGCCTCTGCTAAAATGATGGAGAGAGGATTTTTAGGCAAACATGTGTTTGTATGCTAGTATCCTACTGCATAATTTCAAGCCCAGAAAATTTGTCGGTAAAGTACAGTAATCCTTCCGATGGCTTAGTGATCTTATCCAATGGTTACATCAATCATAAGGAAGGTGTCAGGTTTGATTCTTAATCAGTTTTAACTAATCTCAGCTGGCCACCCTCAAGTGAGTAAGGGCAAAATCTATCAGGGTTCTCGCTTTTAATTGTTAATCAGTGATCCACGCTGTGTAGATAGTTAGATGGGGACCCGCGGTCAATTAGCCTGCTAATATTCACTATCAAGCCCTGGACTCCATACCTGTAGTAAGGGAATTGTTAATTGTTCCTATGGGGATAAAGGAAGAAGGTAACAAAACGTAACAACAGTCTTTATGCCTAGTTTATGGTTTGACCAGAAAAGGCTGGAGATGGGTAGAATGGTGGTTCTTCTTTCTATCATCAACCCACTTCTGGTTGGTATGGATTGTTAATTTTCATTTGAAGTGGCGGTATTCAAAATGTGCATGCCATAGTAGATTTCATACAATTAAGTTTGATTTGCCGAAACTCTCAAATTTAGGATCTTTCCAGTCTGTACATGTTAAACTCTGATGAGTTATTGCCTGGATTGAGCATTTATATTTGCTATTTTTATATCTTTCTTCATCTGAAAGGATATTTAAAAGAAAATAGTGCGACAAATTCTTAAAATTGTAATAAAAACATGAAATGCTGGAAATACTCAGCAGGTCTGGCAGTATCTGTGGAGAGAGAAGCAGAGTTAACCTTTCAGGTCAGTGACCCTTCATCAGAATTTCATCAGGTCACTGACCTGAAACATTAACTCTGCTTCTTTCTCCACAGATGCTGCCAGACCTGCTGAGTATTTCCAGCATTTCTTGTTTTTATTTCAGATTTCCAGCATCTGCAGTATTTGGCTTTTATCTTAAAATTGTAAACTGTTCTTGTTAGCAGCAACAGAGCAAAGCCTGATGCTTTGCACTTGCCAAATAATTTAACTAATCACAGGATAAAATAACAAGAGTATTACTATAAAACATTTAAGCAAATTGTACAATTGTTACACATTTGAATAACAAAGTATCTTAATTTTGCAGAGAAGCTACAGAGCTCACAAAGAGGAGACAAAGGAAAGAAGGGAATGAATTTAAAATTGTGCCAAATCGTCGCAATCTACATGGAGTTCAAAATACACTGGGTATCTAGTATTTTCTGTTTGCAAACATGTTGAATATTTGCAAGATAGGAATGTACAGCAATGAGAGAAGTGCTTTTAGTAATATTGGCCAGGACACCAGAAGAACCCTGCTCCTTTTCTTCAAATATTGTCATGGGATCTTTTACATCCATTTGAGAAGATAGATGGACCCTTGGTTTAATGTTTCGTTTGAAAGACGGCATCTCCAACAATATTCCCTCAGTACTGCACTGAAGTGTCAGCCTAGATTATGTGCTTAAATCTCTGGAGTAAGATTTGAACCTTTCACCTTTTGACTCTGAGGCGAGAGTGCTACCACAAAGTCACGGCAGACACCTGACACTTGCATTATTCTGCTGTCAAGGCTGTATATTTTAACTTGGTATTGTTGATGGTGGAATTATTAAGATTTTGTTTTTTTTTAATGTTAGTTGCAGAAATGAAAAATAAATTACTGCTCATATCCCATTTTGTAGATTGGCTGTGTCTATCAGTGATCTGGGCAAGGACAGAGAGTTGAGGGAGCTATCCTAAATGTCTTGAGGGAAGAAATAATTGATTGTAAAACTTTCTGTCTTCAAGAGAAATTAGGGAACACCAAAATTACAAATTAAAAATAAGTTCCTTTTACATCTCTCTACTCCCTGTCCAATTCCCTCACCTTTTTTCTTGCCCTCTTTTGAAAGTGGTGGCTGATGCAGTTGTGCAGTTCCATAGGTTTTGATAAAACCCTAGCTCCTCACACAAGTAAATATTTTTCATTTGTGAGCCTGGACAGTGGATGTTGGCAGGTTTTCTGACCATGGGGATGGGGAGCCCAATCCTGCTGTCAACTGATACCTACAAACAAGTTATTTCTCAGGGGAAGGTGACTTGATGATCAGGAGCAGGAATGAAGGCTTTTTTTTTCTACAATTCTCCCAGCTAAGGCCAGGTCATATAAATAAATTCCAGTGACCCACTGTGCCTGAGGTAAGATTAGCTAACTCAGCATATGGCATGATTGGATCTGGAGTGTTACTATTTTTAACCTTTATACTATCAAGGATGGTAGTCAATAGTCTTAAATGTGCGCTGACTCAATTATGTCAGTTCTTATTGGGGAGAGGAATTTATACTATGCTCCTGATAAAGTTACACAAAATCTGATTATTTTACCAGAATCATAGGAATATGTAAATGAAGCTCAGTTACATATCATTACATGAAATCTACAGAACAGAAACAGGCCATTCAGACCAACTGGTCTATGCCTGTGTTTATGCTCCACATGAGCCTCCTTGCACCTCTCTGCACCTAACTCTATAAGAATATCCTTCTATTCCTTTCCTTATGTGCTTATTTAGTTTCTTCTACAAAATATAAATGTTCCCATTAGTAGTTCTTATGGATTTTATGCCTTTGTTTTTTATTGTAGTGCATTCACTTTAATATGGAGTGGCTTTATCTTATCCCATGAGTTGGCCTGGAATTAATATTGTAACCAGTCAGTTTGTGTCAAATTGCTACATTGGAATAACTGTTGTGGACCTATTGTCCCTGCCAGACTGACATATTTGAACATCTTTAATAAGAAAATGGAAAATCTCATGCAAAGTAGAGTCATGGAATCATTTACGACACAGAAGAAGGCCATTCGGCTCATTGAGCCCATGCCGCCTCTCCGCAGAGAAATTCAGTCAGTCCCAATCGCCTGTTCAATCCCTGTAGCCCTGCAAGTTTATTTCCATCAAGTGCCCATCCAATTTCCTTTTGAAAATTATTGATTATTTTCACTTCCACCACCCTCATGGGCAGCGAGTTCCAGTTTATTACCACCTGCATAAAAAAGTTCTTCCTCACCTTCCCCCTGCATCTCTTGCTCAAAACCTTCAATCTGTGTCCCCTAGTCCTTGTACTATCAGTTAATGGGAACAGTTTTTCCTTGTCTAACTTATCTAAGCCTGTCATAATCTTCTACACTTCTGTCAAATCTCCCCTCAATCTCCTTTTCTCCAAGGAGAACAGCCCCAGCCTTTCCAAACTAACCTTGTAACTAAAATCCCCCATCCATGGAACCATTCTGGTAAATCTCCTCTGCACCCTCTCAAGGACCTTTACATCCTTCCTAAAGTGTGGTGACCAGAACTGAATGCAGTACTCTAGTTGTGGCCTAACCAGATCTTTATAAAGGTCCAGCATAACTTCCCTGCTTTTATACACAATGCCTCTATTTATGAAGCCCAAGATTCCATATGCTTTGCTAACCACTCTCTCAATATGTCCTGCCTCCTTCAAAGATCGATGCACATGCACCCCCAGGTCCCTCTGTCCCTGCACACTCTTGAGAACGGTGCCATTAAGTCTACATTGCCTCACCCCATCACTTCTGTGGATATAGTAATTTACAGTTGTTTGCAATCTACATGATGCTTGGAATTATAACTCCATCGCAAGTTTGTAGAGATATTTTGTGATCTTACAAGTGCCGTTCCCATCGCCTACCCGCTCCTGCTGCTATTTTACCAGTGGCAGAGGAGGTGGCAAACGGCCTGCCCGGCCAATTAAGGCCCTTAAATGGCCAATTAATTGCCACTTAAGGGCCTCCTCCCATCGTCGCTGATGTATTACCAGCGGCGGATGGGAACTTCAGCACCTGAGGAGGCTGCCCAGTAATACCTGACGGCCTCCTTGCAGACTGGTGGGGAGGGTGGGGGGGGGGCACCCTCTTCATCAGGCCCCACGGAAGGGACTCCCCAGTAGCATGGGCCACCCCTGCTAGAACTACACCCCCCCCGCCCCCTCCCCCTTGCCGGGGCCTGGCTGATTGTCCCTGGCAAGGCCCGACCCCCCCACTCACCTTTTCCGGGGCTGTCTCCGTTGTTGCTGGTTCTGGCTGGGTGCAGTCCCAGCAGTGGCCATCACTCCCGGTGACGCTGCTGGGACTGAGGAGCTGTCGGCTCTCTGATTGACTGCCAGCTCTTGGAGGCAGGACTTCCTGCCTCAGACGGGTGGAAGTCCCATCCGAGGCCAATTAAGGGCCTGAGCCATGTAAAATTGCTGCGTGGCCTCCAGACCCAGCTGAGGCGGGCTTGCCCCCGACATTTTAGCCAGTGGGTAGGGCCACCGCCACAACATAAAATTCTAGCCAAGGTGTCTGATCTCGTAGGAAAAGCCAGTCCTTGTTAGAAAGGATCTGTGACATTAGAACTTCTTTCATGAAGATCTGCAAAGATTCAAAATATACTGTTGTTTGTTCTGATTAGAAAATATGGGATGCCATTGGGCCTCATTTACTTACATAAATCTATTTAAATGATCTGAATACTGAAACCAACCCTAAGCTGGTCAAATTTGTTGACACAAAAGTAGGGAGGCAATAGAAACAAAAGGTGCAGGAAAAGATTGGCAAAAAGACATGGATTGGCTACGCAATTCGGCAGACTTACGGCAAATTACATTTATCTCAATGTTAAGGTTAAAGTTTTATGTGTTGAAAAATAGGAAGACAAAATTGAATTATCATTGAGACATAGATTAAAACTTGGGAGTAATAGCAAACATATGACAGTGGCCAAACTTGGACGTATATTGTGTTCAATTTTGGTTATTGCACTATACCACTAAATAAATAAACTTGTAATAAAGGGGTTAAGTAACAATTAGCTAGTTTGATTACAATTGTAAAGGGAAAAAGGACAAATTAAAGATTATTAAGCCTTATTCTAGAAGGAAGGTTGTTGGAGGGACCTTATCACATTATGTATTACCAAGTATTTACAACACAGAGGTCCTTGCTAGTGTTTATGCTCCACAAGAGCCTCCCCCCATCCCTCTTCATCTAACCTCTTCAACATATCCTTCTATTCCTTTCTCCCTCGTGTGCTTCTCTAGCTCCCTCTTGAATGCATCTATGTTATTTGCCTCAACTACTTCTTGTGATAGTGGGTTCCACATTCTAACATCTCTCTTGGTAAAGAATGTAACATACTAAATGGTATGGATAAAATAAACAACAACAAATAAGCAGGGTAACAGAAGCAAAAATATTGGGGTTCTTAAATATAATTAGGCACCATGATGGGAGAGTTAAATGGGTTGTCTATTTAAGACAGAAATAAGGAGAAATTTTTTCTCTGAGGGAGTCTTTGGAACTCTCTTCCCCAAAAGGCGGTGGAAGCAGAGTCTTTGAATATTTTTAAGGCAGAGGTAGATAGATTCTTGCTAAACAAGGGGGTGAAAGGTTATGGGGGGGGGGTGGTTAGGCGGCAATGTGGAGTCGGGTTTACGATCAGATCAGCCATGATCTTATTGAATAGTGGAGCAGGCTCAAAGGGCCGGGTGGTCTACTCCTGCTCCTAATTCGTATGTACGTATGTATGTTCGTATGAACTTGGATCATCCAAAGTGCCCTTTTCTCATTTCTGAATTCTTGTTTTGGGTCTGTAAGGAAGCTTTGATTGTTCTTCCTGCTTTTAGTACATACTTTATTAATTAGATGAGCAATTACAAATACAGAGAGGCATATGTCAGGGCATTTCTGCTGCCTGAAGGAGAGAAAAGGAGCAGCATAGCTTTGTAGAAACCGTGCAACCTGAAGTGAGTGTTAAAGTTCTGTTTTGTAGTGGTGTATTGCCAGTATTGTAATGCATCCAAGAAACACAAAGCATTCTTCTTCTTCTTTGGCCTCCTTGTCTCGAGAGACAATGGGTAGGCGCCTGGAGGGGGTCAGTGATTTGTGAAGCAGCGCCTGGAGTGGCTATAAAAGCCAATTCTAGAGTGACAGACTCTTCCACAGGTGCTGCAGATAAAATTGGTTGTCGGGGCTGTTAGACAGTTGGCTCTCTCCTTGGACTTCTGTCTTTTTTTCTGCCAACTGCTAAGTCTCTTTGACTCGCCACACTTTAGCCCCGCCTTTATGGCTACCCGCCAGCTCTGGCGATCGCTGGCAACTGACTCCCACGACTTGTGATCAATGTCACAGGACTTCATGTCACGTTTGCAGACGTCTTTAAAGCGGAGACGTGGACGGCCGGTGGGTCTGATACCAGTGATGAGCTCGCTGCACAATGTGTCCTTGGGGATCCTGCCACCTTCCATGCGGCTCACATGGCCAAGCCATCTCAAACGGCGCTGGCTCAGTAGGGTGTATATGCTGAGGATTTTGGCCGCCTCGAGGACTTCTGTGTTGGAGATACGGTCCTGCCACTTAATGCCGAGGATTCTCCGGAAGCAGCGAAGATGGAATGAATTGAGACGTCGCTCTTGGCTGGCATACGTTGTCCAGGCCTCGCTGCCATAGAGCAAAGTACTGAGGACACAGGCTTGATACACTCGGACTTTTGTGTTCCGTGTCAGTGCGCCATTTTCCCACACTCTCTTGGCCAGTCTGGACATAGCAGTGGAAGCTTTTCCCATGCACTTGTTGATTTCTGCATCGAGAGACAGGTTACTGGTGATAGTTGAGCCTAGGTAGGTGAACTCTTGAACCACTTCCAGAGCGTGGTCGCCAATATTGATGGATGGAGCATTTCTGACGTCCTGTCCCATGATGTTCGTTTTCTTGAGACTGATGGTTAGGCCAAATTCGTTGCAGGCAGCCGCAATCCTGTCGATGAGTCTCTGCAGACACTCTTCAGTGTGAGATGTTAATGCAGCATCGTCAGCAAAGAGGAGTTCCCTGATGAGGACTTTCCGTACTTTGGTCTTCGCTCTTAGACGGGCAAACTTGAACAACCTGCCACCAGATTGTGTGTGGAGGAAAATTCCTTCTTCTGAAGACTTGAACGCATGTGAGAGCAGCAGGGAGCAGAAGATCCCAAACAGTGTAGGTGCGAGAACACAGCCCTGTTTCACGCCACTCAGGATAGGAAAGGGGTCTGATGAGGCGCCGCTATGCTGAATTGTGCCTTTCATATTGTCATGGAATGAGGTGATGATACTTAGTAGCTTTGGTGGACATCCGATCTTTTCTAGTTGTCTGAAGAGACCACGTCTGCTGACGAGGTCAAAGGCTTTGGTGAGATCAATGAAAGCAACGTAGAGGGGCATCTGTTGTTCATGGCATTTCTCCTGTAGCTGGCAGTATTGTACTGCATCCAAGAAACACAAAGCATTACATTTTGAAAAACACCATTAATCTTCCCCATAGGTCAAAAGTCTCATTATACATGTCTTGATATGCATCCTGAGTACATATAATACCTGAATTCCACAAATGGTTACGTGCATTTTTGATGGCTACTTTGGGAGCTGAGAGGACCATTCAGTAATGTTTTATATTACAGAATTGTACTGATGCATGTAGCTTTATAGAGACCACTGTGGATAATTTGTTACTATAAACAGAGAGGTCATAAACTAAAGGACAGTAATTTAATTTTGGGGACTAAATTAAGATATCACAAAATAGAAAGCTGCTATTTGTGTTCCTGTTGGCATAGAAGATACATCAGTGCATGGAAGGTACATTATTTGTACAACAGAGATACTTATTTTTCTCAGCTGCTACATCCTATAATACAATGGAGAACCAGGCTGAATATAGAAGGTTCAGAGGGGAAGTAACGAGGCAGATAAGAGAAGCAAAAAAGGAGTATGAAAAGAGACTGGTGGCTAACATGAAAGGGAATCCCAAAGTCTTCTATAGGCAAATAAATAGTAAAAAGGTGGTAAAAGGAGGAGTGGGGCCAATTAGGGACCAAAAAGGGTATTTACACATGGAGGCAGGGGGAACAGCTGAGGTGCTAAATTATTAGTTTGCATCTGTATTTACTAAGGAAGGAGATGCTACCCAGGCCACGGTGAAAGAGTAGGTAATTAATACACTGGAAGGATTTAAAATTGATGAGGTGGTATGAGATAAGCTGTCTATACTTAAAGTTGATAAAACATCAGGACCAGATGAGTTGCATGCAAGGATACTGAGGGAAGAGAGAGTTGAAATTGCGGAAGCACTAGCCATAATTTTCCAGTCTTCCTTAGACTCATGTAGTGGCAGAGGACCGGAGAATTGCAAACGTTACACCCTTGTTCAAAAAAGGGTGTAAAGATGGCACTGCTGTTGATGTGGTGTCCATGGATTTCCAGAAGGCATTTAATACACTGCCACACAACAGACTTGTAAGCAAAGTTATAGCTCATGGAATAAAAGGGACAGTAGCAACATGGATACAAAATGGCTGTGTGACAGGAAACTGAGTAGTGGTTAATGGATGTTTTTTGGGCTGGAGGAAGATTTATAGTGGAGTTCTCCAGGGATCAGTGTTGGGACCCTTGCTTTTCCTGATATATATTAATGACCTAGACTTTGGTGTACTGGGCACAATTTCAAAGTTTGCGGATGATACAAAACTTGGAAGCATTGTGAATTGTGTGGAGGATAGTGTAAAACTTCAAAAGGACATAAACAGATTGGTGGCATGGGTGGAGAAGTGGCAGATGAAATTTAATGCGGAGAAGTGTGAAGTGATTCATTTTGGATGGAAGAATGCAGAGAAACAATATAGAATAATATACAATTCTAAAGGAGGTGCAAGAGCAGAGGGATGTGGGTGTTTGTGTGCATAAATCATTGAAGGTGGCAGGACAGGTTGAGAGAGCGATTAATAAAGTGTACAGTTTCCTTGGCTTTAATAATAGGGGCATAGAGTACAAGAACATAGAGGTTATGTTGAACTTGTATAAGACACTACTTCGGCCTCAGCTGGAGTATTATATCCAGTTCTGGGCGCCGCACTTTAGGAAAGATGTGAAAGCATTGGAGAAAGCGCAGAAAAGATTCACAAGAATGGTTCCAGGGATGAGGAACATCAGTTATGAAGATAGATTGGAGAAGTTGGGACTGTTTTCCTTAGAGAAGAGAAGGCTGAAAGGTGATTTGTTAGAGGAATTCAAAATCATTAGGGGTTTAGATATAGGGTGAAACTGTTCCCACTCGTGGAAGGATCGAGAACGAGAGGGCACAGATTTAAAATAATTTGGCAAGAGAAACAAAAGCGACATGAGGAAAAACCTTTTCACAGAACGAGTGGATGAAGTCTGGAATGCACTTCCTGAGAATGTGGTGCAGGCAGGTTCAATCAAGGCATTCAAAAGGGAATTAGACTATTATCTGAAAAGGAAGAATGTGCAGGGATATAGGGAGAAGGCAGGGGAATGACACTAGGTGAATTGCTCATTCAGAGAGCTGGTGCAAACACGATCGTCTGAATGGCCTCCTATGCTGTAATAATTCTGTGATTCTATTTATTTTGTACATAGGATAGGGGTTTTTAAATTAAATTAATGTATTTCTTTGTTAATCAACTAATTTATGGGGCAACTGTTTGTATGTTTTTCTGCTAGTAGATTTGAGACTTAGTGCATATGACAGACCAATAACTTATCGTTTAAAGAAGCAAGTATTAGTCTTTATCACTGGATCAGCCACTAGCCAGACAGTAGTAGCTATGTACAAATTGATTTTTCTTCCCCAGTGTATACCGAGTTCGAAAGCAAAATCCTGTGATAAAAATATAAATGCTGGAAACACAGGCAGCATCTGTGGAGAGAGAAACAGAGTTAACATTTCAGGTCAATGATCTTTCATCAAAACTGGAAACGGTTAGAGATATAACCTGTTTTAAGCAAGTAACGAGGCAAGGAACAGAAGGGAGAGGCACTTCCTGTAAGGACTCTACCATTTTCCCAGTTTGTCTGTCTCTGTCGCATCTTATCTACCTTCCATACCAGTGCTTTCAATATATTTTCATTTTTCCTCAACTGAGGGGTCCCCCCACTGTGGTTGACAGGGCCCTCGACCGTGTGCGTTTCATTTCCTGCACTTCTGCTTTCACCCCCTCCCCTCCCTCCCAGAACCACAGTAGGGGTCCCCTTGTCCTCACCTTCCACCCCACCAGCATCCACATTCAATGGGTCATCCTCTGTCATGTCCTCCACCTCCAGCGTGAAGCCATCACCAAACACATCTTCTCCCCTCTCATTTCAGCATTCCGAAGGGCCTGTTCTCTCCGCAACACCTTGTCCACTCTTCAATCACACCCAACACTTCCTGCCCCTCCCCACAGCACCTTCCCATGCAAGTGTAATTTAATTCCTCCTCACTGTCCAATGCCCCAAACACTGCTGCATGTGAAACAGTGATTTACTTGTACTTTTTTTTAGATTAGAGATACAGCACTGAAACAGGCCCTTCGGCCCACCGAGTCTGTGCCGAACATCAACCACCCATTTATACTAATCTTACACTAATCCCATATTCCTACCAAACATCCCCACCTGTCCCTATATTTCCCTACCACCTACCTATACTAGTGACAATTTATAATGGCCAATTTACCTATCAACCTGCAAGTCTTTTGGCTTGTGGGAGGAAACCGGAGCACCCGGAGAAAACCCACGCAGACACAGGGAGAACTTGCAAACTCCACACAGGCAGTACCCGGAATCGAACCCGGGTCCCTGGAGCTGTGAGGCTGCGGTGCTAACCACTGCGCCACTGTGCCGCCCCTTCTTTCAGTTTAGTATGCTGTAATCGCTGCTCACAATGTGGTCCCCTCTACACTGGGGAGACCAAATGTAGATTGGGTAACTGCTTTGCACGGCAACTCCATTCAGGCCACAAATGTGACCCTGAGCTTCCAGTCCCATCTCATTTTAATTCTCTGCCCTACTCCCACTCTATTTGTGTCTATTTAGAGGGAGCTCAAGTGAATGCCCAGTTAATGCCCACCACCTGTGTATAATTAAACATAATTAATGTACAATTAACATGTAAGACAGAGCTGGTGGGCAGCCATAAAGACGGGGCTAAACTGTGGCGAGTCGAAGAGACTTAGTAGTTGGCAGGAAAAAAGACAGAGGCGCAAGGGGAGAGCCAACTGTGCAACAGCCCCGACAAACAAATTTCTCTGCAGCACCTGTGGAAGAGCCTGTCACTCTAGAATTGGCCTTTATAGCCACTCCAGGCGCTGCTTCACAAACCACTGACCACCTCCAGGCGCATATCCATTGTCTCTCGAGATAAGGAGGCCAAAGAAGAAGAACTCCCACTCTGACCTCCTCTCTATCCTTGGCCTCCCACACAATTCCAATGAAGCTGAAGGAACATTACCTCATCTTTCGATTAGGCACTTTACAGTCTTCCGGAATCAACATTAAGTTCAGCAATGTCAGATCATAACCTCTCCCCCATTTTATGGGGGTAGAAATAGCAGTTATTGGTGATGACTCTGCTGTTTCCCATTCACGCTTCCTGTAGATCCATATTTTGTTTCGTTACTTGTTCATTACTACCTCCTTTTTGTCTTGCACCATTGTCCCTTTTCTCATTTAATCTGTCCTGTCTTCCACCCTATCACAGACCTTCCCTTTTCCTCCCGCTCCTCCTTTTGCAGCCTCTTTACTTGCTAAAAACCTGTTAAATCTCTACTTTATTTCCCAAGTCTGATGAAAGATCATCGATTTGAAGCACTAACTCTGTTTCTCTCTCCACAGATACTGCCTGACCTGCTGAGTGTTTATGGCATTTTCTGTTTTTATATTAAATTCACTTTTTTTTTGAATTTGTTGAGAACTGAATTTCTTTGTAATGTTTTTACTTCATTTTACCACACACTATTCAGTATATTAATATGTACACAAGCTTATTTTTCTCCTTATAGACATTTCTAAATCTATTTTAAATAATGGGTTCAGTACTTGCTTAGCAACGTCAGAGAGCCTAGATTGAAGTAAGTAATGGTCAAATTCTCATACAAAGAAATTACGAACTGAAAGATTTTACTGACATCAATATAGCTGCTGAAGCCATGCAGTTCAATGTACAGAGAGACTTTTAGGGAAGAGAAAATGTGATGGAAGTAAAAAGAAAAGGAAAGGGAAACAGAAAAAGAGAGAAGAGGCTGAGAAAAATTGACCTCAATGGTAGCAGCAAATCAACAACATAGAAAAACCATAGAACCATAGAAAAATTATGGCACAGAAGGAGGCCATTCAGCCCATCGTATCTGCATGGCCAAAAAACTAGTCGCCCAATCTAACCCCACCTTCCAACACCTGGTCCGTAGCCTTGCAAGTTACAGCACTTCAGGTGCATGTTCAGGTACCTCGTAAAAGAGTTGAGGGTTTCTGCCTCCACCACTGTTCTTGGCAGTGAATTCTAGACACCCACCAACCTCTGGGTGAAAAAGTTTTTCCCCATGTCCCTTCTAATCCTTCTACCAGTCACCTTAAATCTGTGCCCCCGGTAATTGACCTCTCTGCTAGGGGAAACAGGTCCTTCCTATCAACTCTATCTAGGCCCTTCATAATTTTGTACACGTCAATTAAGTCACCCCTGAGCCTCCTCTGTTCTAAGGTAAACAATCCTAGCCGATCCAATCTTTCCTCATAGCTGCAACTTTCAAGCCCTGGCAACATTCTTGTACATCTCCTCTGTACTCTCCAGAGCAATTACATCCTTCCTGTCATGTGGTGACCGGAACTGTATGCAATACTCCAGCTGTGGCCTAACCAGCGTTTTATACAGTTTCAGCATTACATCCCTGCTTTTGTATTCTATATCTTGACCAATAAAGAAAAGCATTCCATATGTCTTCTTCACAACTCTTCCTGTCCTGCCACCTTCAGGGACCTGTGGATATGCACTCCAAGGTCTCTTACTTCTTCTACCTCTCTCAATATTCTCCCATTTATTGTGCATTCAGAGAAAGAATTTGTAGCCAGCTGGCAGAAATATGTGAGATCATTTCAAGAGGACAGAGGGATCAGTATAAAGGGAGAGAGTTCAGAGCCAATTTCTCAAAGACAGAGGAAAACAGAAATGAAACATTTAGAAACCAATAATCTGATACCAAATGAAAAAGGAAATCAGAAAGTTTCAGCTAGAGCAATATTGTAGTGAAACAGTGGCAAAGAAACACTCACTGTATGTTATTGTATGAGAATATTTTTCCTTCAGTAAATTTTACAAGAATAAATAATAATTTAGATGACACAGAACATCAGGGCATGTAATTAGCATGTCTCTAAATGATTCAAGATCAATTTATGTTAACTTATCATTATATAGGTCCTTACTTTAATCCACGTCAGCGGATTCCACGCGACCTAGCAATGTGTGTGACACCAAGTGGACAGTTCTACTGTTCCATGTGTAATATTGGGGCCAGTGAGGAACAAGAATTTCGGCTTCACCTTGAAAGCAAACTGCATAAGAGCAAGGTGTCAGAACAGCGGTACCGCAATGAGATGGAAAACCTTGGCTATGCATGAAGCTTTGGAAATACGTGCATCTTGAAACTTTAGGAGAATGATTATAATTGTCTGTTAATGGCACATTCACAATTTCTGTATAGAAAGTTAAAAGACTTGATAATTAAGAAAAAATCATAGAATCATTGTTTTTTTATTTGTACAGAAGTTTGTTTAATGTCAATGTACTTTGTATTCTCTTAATATTTTAATTTAATATTGCTACTTTGTGTATAGAGAACCTCAGTTTGTTGCTAAGATTTGTCCCTTAAAAGGATGATTGTGTAACTGGTCACATGCTGCTTCTGCAAATGATTTAGAAGCATTTAAGTGATTTAATAATTGTTTCATAACAATATTTTCCAACAAAAAGTTCAGCTTTTGTGCAATTTTAATGTAATTCTAATTTAGTCCCTATAATATTCTATTTATTTTGATTCACAGTCTATAATAGCCATCTGAAGTTGATCCAAAAGGTGATATCCTAATAAATGTTCAACTCTGAATCATTCATTTATTGTTGAATGATCTTTATAAAGAGAGTTTCACCATCAGGCTCCCTGTAGAAAAAATAGATATAAAAATTACAATAATATATTAATACCTGTTTGCTGTGTCTACTTCAGCTAATTTTAAAGATATTTTTGTTTAAAAAAACATGCTAATTACATCATTGTGGGGAGGTACAGGCTCGGAAGAGTTAATGAGCTTGATGATGTGATGTTAGAAAATTAACAAAATTGAAGCATCCCTGGGTATGTCTCTAATATATATGCACATATATATGTATATGCTATATATATATAAAATATATAATTTATTTATATATATGTAAAATTGAGCTCCCTCAATTGGGGTCAGTATTTTAGCCACTAATGGCATTGTCAGCATGCACTATTTAAAGTCAACAACAGAAAAGTTAAAGGATATTAGTGTTATTCTTGTGAATCTTGAAACTGCTTGATTTTTTTTGAAAAGGATCCTAATGGTGATATCCTTTTAAGACTGGTTTCACTGTACCAAATCTTATGAAAATAATCCACCGAAGTGTAATTTAAAAAAGAAGCAAAGGTCAAAATTATGGGTAAGTTATAGATGCTGCTGTTTTGAAAGCTGGTCAGTTCAAATTTCAGCATTTGATGGATAAAATCCTTTCCAAACCTGAGCTAGATGACTGACTGACAGTGCTTGGAGTGATTCGAGGTAAGTCTGTGAATTACAAAGTGAAAAATAATATAAATTGTTAAACTTAGTATAGCCAAGATAAAGGGTATATTTGTGTAGGATATACTGCAAGTTTAGTGGTGGAATGTGATTATTTTCATGAACTCCATGCTACTTGTTTTATATTCTATGACCTCTATATGCCCCTTTTCACTGGCCTGCCAAGGCTACATTTAAGAATATTTATTGCAGGACCTTTTAATAAATACCTTTATGAATGAATGTTCATTTTCAAATTCTGGTTTATTTTTTATAATTTTTTTACAGATGTAAAATTGTGCTGAATTTTTCTATCATTGTTATATTTTTCTCTGCATTGGATTTAACGTGAAAGATAATGATCTGTTTTGGTGTCTACGTTTTAAGAGATAATCAAATTGAGCCTTTTAGGTTCATAGAAAAGATGTTGATACTAAAAAAGTGCATTTATACATTTATGGTTCAAACTGTGTCCACTGCATGATTGTATTTATTTGGAATTTTAGTTGTAGCCAGAGATACAATCTATAGGCTAACATTTCCATTTTAAACATGGATTTACTTCAGGTCTTACTTCTGGTATTCTGTCTGATTAAAATTCAATTCAACAAGAATAGTTGCAAAATTTCACATAGAAGGGGCATAAAATAAATTTAAAAGCCAGTGGCTTTTTGATGCTGACTTTTTGATTTATAAGATATATATATATCTAATATATATATTTCACTATATGTATTTTTTTCATAGTTTACCATGCTAAATTGCAGAAATACGAGACTGAATTACCTGAACTCACCAAGAATGAATTACCTGAACATACCTTTGCAATTGTTTTTATTTCACAGAGCTTTATAATATGCTTCTCAAGAATTTTAATTTATGGAATAAAATAATTTCTTGATTTTTTTTTAATAACATTTATTTGTGGTTCTATTTCATACTAATGTCAAAACAATGCAAAAACAAAACAGAAATGTCATTGTGAGTGGTTATTGATAATTTTTGTCCTCAAATTAATGCGTAAGTACTTCCTTATCTCTAAGTGAAGAAGCAAAAGTCCAGAATCAATATCCTTTCCTACATCTCTATATTCAACCCAAGCTAACCGTACTCCATAGACAATATGTCCTCTCCATAGCCCCATCTGCACAGGAACAATCACATCTGATGGAGTATTTGATCAGTCCAATCAAGAAGTATTTGATCAGTCCAATCAAAAACTATCCCCACAGCCTCCAATGCTAATCCCATTCCCAATCTGTACTCCTGAGGTAGATAGATTCTTGTTAGGCAAGGGAATCAAAGGTTAACTGGGGTAGATGGGACAGTAGAATTTGAGACACAAACAGATCAGCCATGATCTTATTGAATGGCAGAGCAGGCTCGAGGGGCCAAATGGCCTACCTCTGCTCCTAATTCTTATGTTCAAATGTCCGTTCCTTTTTAAAGGAATTATTGGCACAGCTTTAAGTAATTTTGCTTGAAGACTGTTTCACATATCTATTATTTGGGAAAGGGAGAAATCTTATAATCTTACGGTAATCTTAAATTCACCTACTTATATCTTCAAGTTCTGCACTAAATCCAAGATAAATAACAAGATTGTGTCGACATCATCTGTTACTTTGGCATTTTAAAGACCTTTCTCATATCATCCTTAAACATTTTTACTAACAAAAATGTTTAGTTCCATGAGTTTTTCCTTATAACTTAGAGCTTTAAGTCTCGGAATCATCAAATGCATCCCGGATCTGTGTGATCCAAAGTTGGTATTCTGGCAACAGCTAGTTGGGCTGTGTGATGTCTGGATAGTGTTATGACCAGGTGAGAAGGGATCTAGGGGTTCCCTCTCAGCCTTTGCCTGGTTTAACCATAACAGGGTTTAATTTTAAAAACACAGTATTTTAGCTCCCCCTCAGTGAATCCTTGGTCACCACTTTCCAATTGTAAGGCAAAGAAATCAATCAAGACAGGTTTTCTTAGATTTAAACAAGAAAGGTGGAAGTTAATTAATCTTGAACTCTAATCCAGTTAATACTACGAATATGCGACGTGACCACGCTAGCCTGCATACGTGATAAACACACACACAGATGGAGACAGAAAAAGTAGAAAAGACTAAAGGGGAAAAGTTTGAGGCAATATCGGGATTATATTTACAGTCCTTTGAGTTCAACGTGGAGTCTTTGCTTGCCGTTAAGTCCTGCTGTTTGTTGGGGCCCAGTTCACACTTCAACTTGTTTTGATGTCGGAGTCTTTTCTCTTTTGAGGTTTGCGTGTCTTCCGTGGGTCCGGTGGCTTGGAAGAAAGCGAGAGAGAGAGACAGCCAAGAGAGAGGCTTCCTTGTTCCAGCTTCAGTTGCAAACTGCCTCTCAATTCAAACTGTCCTGTGGGTAGTTCAAAAAACCTGAACCAGCCAGCTAGTCATGTGACCAGCTGTTTTAACCTGTCCTGGCTTTGTGGATTGTATCATTTTAGTAGTCCCTGGAATGCGCTTCCTTACACCTTCAATGTCTGGTGATCAAAAAATCCATTTGGGTAATTGGATCAGGGAGTAATTCTTTTGTCTCTCCAAGCACTGTCTCTTAGTATGCAAATGTTGTTCCAGCCAAGTGTCTGGTGATCTTCAAACAAGTCATTTCTTCACTCCAGCAACAGTTTAAAATCAATGTTCATATGGCAAAATTAATATGCCTCATTCTTGGCAGGTGGGGGTCTGCATGACAATAGGTTGCATAGGCTTCTAGCACATGTTGGGATGCTTGCGATGGAAGCAGCTGACTGCACTACGTGCCGCAGAAAAAAGGCACCAAGCCTCTGTAGCGCCTGCTTGCCACTCTGCGAACAACAAGTGCTCAGCTGCAAGATGCACCCTGTACTAGTGTTATTTAAAGGACCAGGCACACATCTTGCAGGCAAAGTATTTTTTAAAACTTCTGCTATTGCAATGTGTCTGGAAGTACTCTGGAATGTTTTTGGAGGTGTGGTATGTTCCTGGATTTGCCAGAATGTTTCTGCATCCTCACAGCGAGGACAGAGAATTAGGTGGCCTATCCACACAGAAGGTGCAACAGGTATGGGGGCAGCAGTGGCAGTGCAGCATGGAACAGAGGGTGCAGACAGAGCAAGCTCTGCATAATGCCCTCTGCCAACTTGGAGCTGGACTCCATGCATCTTGACAGTGACAGGAGGCTGTCTGGCAAGCCACCAATTCACCTAACATCTCTGTATGCATAAAAGCAAAATACTGCAGATGCTAGAAATCTGAAATAAAAACAGAAAATGCTGGAAATAATCAGCAGGTCAGGCAGCAGCTGTGGAGAGAGGAGCAGAGTTAATGTTTCAGAAGGTTGTGATGAAAGGTCACAGACCTGAAATGTTAACTCTGCTTCTCTCTCCACAGATGCTGCCTGACCTGCTGAGTATTTCCAGCATTTTCTGTTTTTATCTTAGTGTGCATGCCCATCGGTGGTCTGTATGCCGTTTCATCGAGGTTCTCATCTGAGATCTCTGCAGCAGAACTCATCTGCAACCTTGCCCTCCAGTGAGCTCGTAAATGAACCATCCTTTCTCCCTGACCCGGCTGCAGCCCGCTCGTCCCTGGATGACTTTGTGCTGATCCCAATGATATAGTAGTTTCCAAGGTATGTGCAGTATCTGAGCTAGTGGCTGCAAGTGTCAGATTAAGTGATGGGGCCTCTTCATCAATGCTGTGCTGTTGCTCTCTCTGTCTTCCTCCATGGGTAGCTGTGGCTGGGCAGGTAGCAGTTCTTTGGGTGTCTGAAAGGGGGTGGTGTGGGAAGCAAGAGGTCCATGGTCACACCACCAGCAGCTTATCATGTCAGATAGGTGAGCTGGGAGTTGAGAAGGGGCATCCTCAGTGTTCTCAGTGACGCCAGATGCCCCATGATGCCGACAGCTATCTTCTCCATCGAGCTCAGGAAATGCAGGCATCCTTGTTTCCTGCCGGTTATGCCCTGCTCCCTTCTATTGTGTACCATCTTGTCCTGGCAGAGGGAAGGCAGAGTGTCAGTGATTGGGTAGCTCTGGGTTTGGGTGATGTGCAGGCCATAGCTGAAGAGCTGGAGTTATGTGGAGGCAGCACTAGGTGAGTCAGAGTCTGGCAGCATTGGTAGATGTATGAGCGTGAAGTGGAGTATCTGGATGTTAGGCGTGATTCCTGAGTGCCAGGGAGTGCTGCTGGGTGAGTGATGGGGTGTGCTGTATTGAGTTGGGTGTGAGGTTGATAGTATGGATTGGTAGGAGATGACCTTGATATCCTGTCTGAGGTCATCAGATTGCTTGTGGCACTGCTGCCGTCCTTTGGTCCAGAATCCTGGCCACTGGCTCCCTCCCCTTCTGAGGCAGGTCCTTGAGGGCCTCCTAGCCCTTCACAAAACCATGGCATCTACCCACCTGCCCACCTTCACCACTAATGCATCCAGTGCCAAAACCATCACCCTGGAACGCTCTCTGTGCCCCGGTGTTCCATTTCCCATCTTTTAAATTCCAGCAATATTATTCAGTGCAGCTTTCCCTTCAGAGGGACAGCCTGAAGAAGAGTAGGCTGGCTGGACCACGTGCTCTCAGCACAATGCTGTTTGGCCCCCTGCTGAGCGCAAAGGAAGGCAGCAGTACGGAGCCTATTTGGCCCACTCGACAGTCGTAGTAATGAGGTGGGAGCACGAAGCTCATGTCCTCAAAGGAACTGGTGTGGGCAGATTGCAAATCGCAATCCCATGCTCAAAAAACAGGGCTGATGAATTTTTAGCCCCTGATGTTTAGTGTCAGAGTGCTATACAAAGGAATGAATGGGAAGTAGTCCGCAACACTAGAACTATACATAATAAGAATGAATGGCAGTTCAGCAGCAGTAAGGCTGGAATTTTATGTTGGATGGGAGGCCTCGCCCACTGACTGGGCCTGGGGAGCCATACTGGGATTTTACACTCCCCAGGCCCTTAATTGGACTTGGGTGGGACTTCTACCTGTCTGAGGCAGGAAGTCCTGCCTAATAGACCTGCTGGCCAATCAGCATGCCGGCAGCTCTCAGTCCCAGCAGCGCCAGCGGGAGTGGTGGCCACTGCTGGGATTGCACTCAGCCAGTGGCAGCAAGACAGACAATGGCTCCAGAAAAAGGTAAGTTTTTGAGGCCTCGCCGGAGACAATCGGCCAGGCCCTGGCGAGGCAAGGGGAGTCGGTTAGGAGGGAGGGAGCGAGGAGTGTTTTGCAGTGGGGGTGGTTGGGCGTCTCACCTTGGGGCTGCCGTCAGCCCGCAAGGGGTTTTACCTGGCGGCGTTCTGGGGGCCTTTGCCGCCAGGAGGATTCGCCTGGGGAGGGCTGGCTGTTTCTCACCTCTGCCGCCCTGTGTAAAATTGCACCGGGGGCGGGAAGGTGTCGGGAACAGCCCCCCGCCTCCCACTCAATTTTACGGCCCACTGCGGCCACAGCCCGCTCCTATGGGGGCCGTAAAATTCCGGCCAAGAGTTCTACTTAATGAGTGTGTTTGGAATATACAAACATACGAATTAGGAGCAGGTGTAGGCCACTCGTCCCCTCGAGCCTGCTCCCACCATTCAATAAGATCATGGCTGATCTGATTGTAACCTCGACTCCACTTTCTCACCTCCCTCCAATAACCTTTCACCCTCTTGCTTATCAAGAATCTGTCTACCTCTGCCTTAAAAATATTCAATGACTCTGCTTCCGCTGCCTTTTGAGGAAGAGAGTTCCAAAGACTCACGGCCCTCTGAGAGAAATAAATTTCTCCTCATCTCTGTCTTAAATGGGCATCCCCTTATTTTTAAATAGTGACCCCTAGTTCTACATTCTCCCACAAGGGGAAACATCCTTTCCACATCCAAATGGTTCAGTAATGTTGGAATGCTAGGAATGCTCTTAACTTTGACCACCCAGCAGAAACTTACCCACTGACATCCTCACTTTCTATAGTCTTCCACTTTAAGCTGCTATTCTGAGAATATGGGAAGGACACTCACTGAAACCAATGATGATCTTGAAAAATGTAGATTGGTTCCAATTATGTCATCAGGACCCGACTGATTTTTAAACAATGGCGTGAGTGGGAAACTGTCGAGGCTCTTCCACTTGGTGAATCTAGCAGGACAAAGTCTGGGCCAGAAGAGGTCCAAAACTATAAGTTCAAGAAAAAAATTCTTTCCTTGTGGTGTTAGGAGAAGTTGAAGAGCTCCTCCAGCCCCCACAAGGAAAGCTTAGGCCTCTCCTGACCTGAGCTCCCCCACAGCCTCTAAAGCAAAACCTCCCAAAATCCCCGTCAGCAACTTATCCAAGAGCTGGGAACTGTTCCTTCACTCCACAATAGTGGATTCTGCTGCTCAACACTCCATTCTTGACCACTGACTAGCTGCCCCTTTCAGTTGTTTTTGTGCAGGCAACTGACTGGGGGAATGTGGGTGATGCCCAGGGGTTAAAATTGCAAGGGCCTAATGCTGGTGAGGTCAGGACAATTTGCTGCCCACTTCAGACCCCAATCACCAACACAAGGTTGAAGCTGGGGTTTCTATTTTCAGGGAAGAAAAATGTTTATTTAAAGTTGACTAACGAAGTCAGATGCTAAATGAACAGGTGTTTTTGTTCATTTATGGTAAGTTTGTAAAATGGTATACAAATAAATGTGATTTCCATCTGTTAGAATCAGTGTTGCTTGGTGCCATTGCCATCTAGTGATTGATAAAGATGTTACAATTTTGTTCTAATTTTCAATCCCAATCACCAATATGTGTGTATGTTGCAATTGTACTGAGAAACTAAATGCACTCTGTTCAGGACGTTTAATTTTGAATCATGATTTTATTAATGGAGTAGGAAAAATTAGGAGAGTTCTTTCTTTACAAGTTGCTAACCTAATGGAAAATTAAATGAACGGGCTTTGCTAAGACCAGGTAGAGCTGCTATTGCTTGGAGCTACTGCATAGTCAGGTGACATCAACTTTTCCAAACTCAGGTCCTTGGCTTAGGCTTCTTGGGCAGCCCAAAGTATCAATTTGCAATGAAATTAATAAAACTACTCTGGAGCTCAGTGGGCTACTCCTGGAAAATTTGGCACCAGAGCAGTTCAGGAAGTGCGTGTAGGCTAGAAATTGATGGGCCGCAATCCCTGCAATTATACTGGGATCATGTATTGAAACTGCCAGAGTTTTCAACAACAGTGGGGGTTGGACATCTCATTTGCCTGGGGTCATGGGTACCCATGTCGGTAAAGGTACATCTTAGAGGCCCACCAGCCCGTTGCTACTGCTATCTACCTTTGGGGGTGGACATGCTTACCAAGCCCTTTCTGGGACTACTTGCTCTTTCCCCTTTGGCCCTCTATGTATCGCTACCAGTAGCAAAAGTTTTATTTAAATGTGTCTGCCTTTGAAGATTTGGGACACTTGCCTAGCTTGGACTCCCACAGTGGTATTGTTCTGGAGGGTGTATGCGTTACCTGACTTGGAGTCCCCACCCTGGGCCTCACCTCCTCTGGCCCAGCTGACCTTGAAAGGGGCTGGCAGAGGCTCTGTTCCTTACAAGGCCAAGCAGGAAATCCCTACTGAGGTTAACACCTGATGTATCTGGGTCCAGCCTTTTTCTCAGCTATTGTGCCCACTGGAGTTACAGCGGGAATCTGGAAAAATGGCTGATGAAATTCTGCTCCCAAGTCTTCAAAGCAGAACAAGTGTTTAAAATCAAGATAGCTGCTAACAACTGATTTACTTTGTGTACGGGAAGTTACTCTCTTTTGATATACTTTGATTTTCTTTCTTTGCAAATATAGTTTGTCAATGAATAAATATTGAGGTGTAAGATGGATTATCTGTTAAAACAGTAACATTCCAACATACAATGATAGCAAGATAAAAGTTTTGACAGAAGAGAAATTACATCTTTACATAATCTTGTCTGACTGATGCAGTGGTGTTTTGGTTTAAAGTCCCTATTACATTGAGGGCTCCTTCAGATACCTTTTCTTGTGCCAACACAAAAGACAGCTCCAATAGGCAAGCTCAAGTATAAACTGAAGCGTGGCCTTGTGTGCAAGTTCACAATCAACATTATTTTTATATACTTCATGTATAGCTAAAAGAACAAGAATCACGCAAATAATGGGTAAGTACTCCGATTGGCAGGATGTGACTAGTGGTGTCCCACAGGGATCTGTGTTGGGGCCTCAATTATTCACATTATTCATTAACAACTTGGATGATGGCATAGTAAGTCATATATCCAAATTTGCTGATGATACAAAGTTAGGCGGCATTGTAGACAGTCTAGATGATAGCATAAAATTGCAAAGAGATAGTGACAGACTAGGTGAGTGGGCAAAACTGTGGCAGATGGATTTCAATGCAGGCAAGTATGAGTATTTTGGACCAAAAAAGATAGAGCAGGGTACTTTCTAAATGGGAAGAGGTTAAGTACAGTGGGTTCAGGTGCATAGATCTTTAAAATGCCACGAGCAAGTGCAGAAAATAATCAAAAAGGCTAATGGAATGCTAGCCTTTATATCTAGAGGATTGGAGTATAAAGACACAGAGGTTATGCTGCAGCTGTACAAAACCCTGGTTAGACCCCACTTGGAGTACTGTGAGCAGTTCTGGGCACCACACCTTAGGAAGGATATATTGGCCTTGGACGGTGTGCAACGTAGGTATACAAGAATGATACCTGGACTACAGGGGTTAAGTTACGAGGACAGATTACACAAATTAGGCCTGTTTTTGCTAGAATTTAGAAGGTTAAGGAGTGATCTGATCAAAGTCTTCAAGATATTACCAGGAAAAGACAGGCTAGATAAAGATAAACTATTTCCACTGGTTAGAGATTCTATAACTAGGGGGCATAGTCTAAAATTTAGGACCAGACAGTTCAGGAGAGAGGTTAGGAAGCACTTCTTCATGCAAAGAGTGGTAGAGATTTGGAACTCTCTCCTACAAACAGCAGTTGAAGCTAGAACAGTTGTTAATTTTAAATCTGAGATAGATAGACTTTTGTTAAGCAAAGATATAAAGGGATATGGGCCAAAGGCAGGTATTTGGAGTTAGGCCGCGGATCAGCCATGATCTCATTGAATGGCAGAACGGGCTTGAGGGGCTGAATGGCCTACACCTGTTCCTATCTTCCTATGCTCCTATACGTTCCTAACATGCAGTTGTAGGATGTATTATCAGTGGTATCTTTCTTATAATAACCCCTTTGTTAAATACAGAAAGGAGCAAACAGCCATAAATTATGGAAAAAATACTTAATTTTTATTGCAGATGGCTGGTATCCTTTTTCTGTATTTCATAATCAAACTTCATCTGATAACTCCAGAAGCACAGCAAAGTTTGTTCTTTTATACACAATGAAACACAAAATAATTTTAAAACTCTTCACTAGGGGAGGCGTAGTGGTAATGTCACTGGACTAGTAAACCAAAGCCCAGGCTAATGCTGTGGGGACATGGGTTCAAATCCCATCACAGCAGATAGTGAAATTTGAATTCAATTAATAAATCTGGAATTAAAAACTAGTCTCATGGTGACCATGAAACCATTGCCAATTGTTGTAAAACCCATCTCACTATTGTCCTTTAGGGAAGGAAATCATCTGCCCTTACCTGGTCTGGCCTACATGTGACTCCAGATCTACAGTAATGTGGTTGTCTCTTAAATGCCTCCGAAATGGCCTAGCAAGCCATTCAGTTCAAGGGCAATTAGGGATAAGCACAAATGCTGGCCTAGCTAGTGACACCCACATCCCACAAACAAATAAAAAAAATTAGTGAATATTATTGAAAAACATCCCTATTTTCCCATTAAGAAGAGAAAAATATATTTAAAGGTTTGGTTGGTTTTCAAATAAGTGGCATTCACATTAATTCAATTGTAACATTGAAATGAACTGTTAGAGAAAGTAAGTTAGCAGTATGTCATCAAATCTTCCAACTCGCATGAATCACATGTGAACAGACAGATCTTGTACCCTGAGTCCTTATTTTTTGCAGCACCTGTATTATCAAGTAAATTACAGGTCGTTGGTTCTAATTCTTCTGCTTGAACTTTAACTCATCTGCTCTCCTTATGCATGCCTCTGATAAATGATTCCCCTCTCCTCCCCTTTCAAAAGCTTTTTCAAATCTCACTTTTGGTTAGCTCTCCCAATTTTTCTACCATATTTTCTGTTTAGTGTCCCGTAAAACATCTCAAGATGTCTTGTTATGTGAAAGGCACTATATCAATGTACTGGTTTGCAGTTGTCCAATTTTGAGTTTCTTTACATCCTGGTTTAACAATGTTGATCCAACTCAGATCAATACATTTTTTTCTCAATAGCAGTTGCTAATAGATCATTTTCCTTCTCAGCATATCATGTTCCTAAGGATGAATCTTTTAATGTTGCTGTCTATACAAGCTATGCATGTGATGATGGCCTGATAGTATAGGAACAGGGGTAGGTTATTCAGTCCCTTGAACCTGTTCCACCATTCGATTAGATCATGACTGATCTATATCCTAATTTCACCTACCCGCTCTGGTTCCGCATCTCTTAAAATCCAGACCTAACAAAAATCTATTAGTCTCAAGTTTTGAAATTTTCAATTGACCTCAACAGCTTTTGGGCGATGAGGGCTGGTAAGAGTTTCAGATTTCCACAACCTTTTGTGTAACGAAGTACTTCCTGATGCCCCTTAACAGCATAGCTCTAATTTTAAGGTTATTTCCCTTGTTCTGGATTCCTGTACCAGAGGAAATAGTTTCAACTGCCGTAACCAGTTCTTTAATCATTTTAAACAATTCAATTAGATCACTCTTTAATCTTCTGTACCCAAAGAAGTACAAGCCTCATCTATGTCTGCCCTCATAATCTAACACTTTTAGCCTGGATGTATGATTCAGTTTGACTTGCATTTTGCTGGCAGGACATGAAATCATTACTGCAACCCTCTATAGGAAAATAATGTTCCATTTGATGTTATAATGTATAAAGCAATACCATTAAGGATAGATATTTTTTAGAATATTCCATTACTTGAAGCTCTGCTTTCTGGAAAAAGCACTGAAAACCTAGGAACGCTTATGACACACTGTCAGGTGAACATACATATATATTGTTATGACCGAGGCAGGAGAAGTGCATTGTCTTTTCTAGTTCCACTTCTCCACAGGTCACAACATATATTTTTTTAATTGACTGCACCGGTAACTGGGTAAACAATCATATACTCTACTCTTTATCCCAGAATAAAATACACCAACCAGGTTTCTTTAATAAACAAAATTATCAGTTTATTATAAAACAAGACTTAACCAGTAATGAAGCAAAGCATTAACGCACAGATTGAAATATGAAAGTTCCCCTTTTTAAATTCCCCACACACATACACTGAAAGAAATACAGAAATTCTCTCTGTAGAGGTCTGTTACAAAAAAAACAAAAAGAATACTTTGTCCAAATACTTGCTGATTCTTGAAGAAAAAGGAGAAGATATGGAAAGATGTCAGTTGTCCCTTTTTGGTCTGGCATCCCAAATACACATAGACGACTGTCGCTGGGATCTTTCTAGCGCAGTTCTTTTCAGGCAATGTTGAGGATCAATTTGGCATGTTTTTCAGGAGAAATGCAGCATCAGTTTCTTTATTTCTTACACTTGATTCTCGGGAAGTTCTCAAAGAGATGGAAGAGGATGAACTGATGGTGATTGCTCTCTTGGCTGGTTTTCTCCAACTGTCTTCAAAACAGATCACACCCCAACACACTGTCCAAAGTGAAACCAAAAACAATATCTCAACAGTCAAGCCTCCTGACCGCTATAAATCTTGACCTGTCACTTCTCCGTAAACATCTTCCCCATGTCACCAAGTTTTCTATTGTTTATTGCTGAAATCACATGCCTTCCAGAAAGGCTGTTTTTAAACAACATCTCAGTGTCCTTTCAATGAACTGTCAACAACAAAGTGAAGTCCAGCTTCTATGAAATCTTCAGCCTTGCAATGATTCCATCTTCACAATCTAAATATAAGTCCTCAAAACAGATACCTAACAAGAAATATAGAAGCACTTTCATAATATATATACATCAAAAATTGTTCTTCGTAGTAAGAAAACTGCAGCACGATTCTATTACTGATGAATTTCCCTTCTGTCCAACTTTGTGGGAACTGTTGCAATGTCAGATCCACACAAGAGGGCAGTGTTGGACAACAATATCTTTCAAAATTAACCTACGCTGTTTTTCCTATTTTATGTCTGCCATTGGTGCAGTATTTCAGAATGACAATTCATCTTTAAAATCTTACATTGGTCTTGCTTTTATACCATTAAATGAAAATAATCTTAAACCTCTGTTATCTTAGGTTTTACTTGTTACTGCTCACACAGAACTATAGTCTGAAATTTAATCCAAGGGTTCTAATGATGTCAGAAATTGTGAAAAGAAATCTCGAGTGTTGTAACCATTACCAGAGCCCTGAAATTAAATTCCAGTCTTTTACTCATGCTGGTTTCAACTATGTGTGGAGGTTTACTCTTAACATTTGTATTTTTGTATCAATCAAGCTGAATCAGACTCTAGAAGTTTGGAACCTTTTAAATGTTGATATTCAGAGAGACTTGGGTATACTCATACAAGGAAAACAGAAAGTTAGCATGCAGGTACAGCAAGCAATTAGGAAGGCAAACTCTGTGGCCTGTAACTCACCTCCTGACTCCCTAAAGCCTGTCCAGCATCTAAAAGGCAGAAGTCAGGAGTGTGATGGAATACTCTCCACTTGCCTGGATGAGTGCAGCACCAACAACGCTCAAAAAGCTTGACACCATCTTGGGCAAAGCAACCGGCTTGAGTGGTACCCCATCCAACACCTTAAATATTCACTCCCTCCACTAGTGGTGCACAGTGGCAGCAGTGTATACCTTATACAGGATGCACTACAGCAACTTGCCAAAGCTCCTTTGACAGCACCTTCCAAACCTGCGACCTCTGCCACCTAGAAAAAGAGGGGCAGCAAATGCACAGGGACACCACCACCTTCAAGTTACCCTTCAAGCCCCACACCATTTTGACTTAGAAGTTTATCACCGCTCCTTCTCTGTTGCTGAGTCAAAATCCTAGAACTCCCTTTGTAACAGTACCATGGGTATATCTACACCACATGGATTGCCGTGGTTCAAGAAGATGGCTTGCCACCACCTTCTCAAGAACAATTAGGGATGGGCAATAAATATGCCAGCAATGCTCATATTCAATGAATATTAAAAGAAAGGCTTCTTGGCCTTTATTGCAAGGGATTGGAGTACAAGAATAACGAAGTCTTGCTACAACTGTGTAGGGCTGGCTGAGACCACACTTGGAGTACTGTGCGCAGTTTTGGTCTTCATATTTAAGGAAGGATTTACTTTCATTGGAGGCGGTACTGCAAAGGTTCACTAGATTGGTTCCTGAGATGAAAGGGTTGTCCTATGATAAGAGGCTGAGTAAATTGGGCCTATACTCACCGGAGTTTAGAAGAATGAGAGGTGAGCTCATTGAAGCATACATAAATCTGAAGGGGCTTGACAGGGTAGAAACTGAGAGGTTTTCTCCCCCTGGCTGGGGGCACAGTATCAGAATAAGGGACCGATCGATCATTTAGGACTGAGATAAGGAGAAATTTCTTCACTCAGAGGGTTGTGAATTTTGAAACTCTGCCCTAGAGGGTTGTGGATGCACAGTCGCTGGATATAGTCAAGGCTGAGATAGATAGATTTTTGGTCTCTGAGGAAATCAAGGGATATGGGCAGGAAAATGGAGTTGAGGCAGAAGATCAGCCATGTTCGCTTTGAATGGCAGATCAGGCTTGAGGGGCCATTTGGTTTACTCCTGTTACTATTTCTTATATTATTCTATTCTTATGTAACCTCAATGTCCTGTTTGACCCCAAATTAAGCTTCAACCTCACACCCTGTACATCACCAAAATTACTTACTTCCCCCTCAATAACTAACTCTGTCCTTACCTTATCCCTATTAATTCTCACACACTTACATAGATTTGTGTCAGCTCCAGACACTACTTAATCCACACCCTTCCTAGCCTTCAGAGGTCCCCTACACAATTTGTCAAAATCTCTGCTGCCTACATGCTCTCCTGTATTAAATTCTGTCTGTCCAGTATCTTGTCCTTATCATCTCCATTGCTTTTCTTGACTCCCGATGCTTCAAATTCATTCTAATTACAGGCCCTCCATAGCTTTTTCCGACCCTACCTTTGTAACCTTTTCAAGCCCTATCTCCAATGTACCATTCAGACCTCAAACTTCAGCTCTTGTGCATCTTCTCCTCCCTACTCTGTAATCAGTGGCCGCACCTTGCCAGTCCCTACCTAAACCACTTTGCTTTGCTATTTCACTCTCCACCTTTGGAAGCTTCTTCAAAGCTTATCTGTTCCACCAGCTCTCGCAACTCTTCTGGTACAACTCAGCATCCATTTGCCCTCTGTGAAGCTCCTCTATATTAAAGGGCTATTAATGCAAACGGATTTAATTTTGATTTTTGGAGAATTCCAATGTTTCTTGTTATTCTTCAAAGGGTGTCAGTCTGTTTTGTGATGTTATTATTCCTGGTTTAGAAGAAAATCATTTCCAGTATATTGAAGAAAAATATATAATCTAAACCAAGCTTTTAGATCCTCCCCTTTCCTTCGGCTTGAATTTAGGGGTCCCAAATGATACAGCAACTAGAATACAAAAATCCAATCTGAAATGTAAAAGTATTGCAGTTAAATTTTCTAAACAATGGTAGAGTTTGTGTCCTTCCCACAGTCAGGAAGTTTCTAGACAGCTGTGCACTGAGAGCTCTTGGTTACATTCCAGGATAGTTATCATGAGCAGCAGCAGACAAAGAACATTCCTGCTAAGTAAGCTCTATGATGACAACATTGTCTCACATGAATGACAAACTAGCATGGGTTCTCTGTCCTGCTGAACAGACATGTGTTCTCCTTTGGAGTTACTGCTGCCAAAATAGATTTTACAAACTGTTTTGATAACTGTGTATGCAGTTAAAATGCCCCTGGCAATTTTTGGAACAAGTCAGTAAAATTAGTGTTCGTGAAATTTTTGACCAGAAAATATATTTTGTTTATGCAACAATAAAATTAACCTATTTATTAAGCAAAGAAATCACATAGATCACAGTACACAAACTAGAAGGAAGCATTTGATGGAACGCAGTTTGTGCATATTGTAGAAAGCAATCCTATAGAAGTAATATTGTGTTTCAGAATGAATAAACATGAATAAAGAACAAAATAGTATGGAGTCTCTGTCCTTTGTGTAATTGAAGCTCAAACACCATTTTTATTTCTGTACTACATTTTCTATGGTAACAAACAAAACAGAAATCATCCAAGTCTGAGTGCAGCTTTTATATTCTAAAAATGTTCTATTCAAGTTGAATATTTCGGGGAGAAAAGAGTAGTTTTTGATTAAATGCTAGTTTTTTTGTTCTGTTTTTCTGACTTTTTTAGTATTGTGGTTGCTGTTGAGCGATTTGTTATTAAAAATCAGGATTGCCTTGAAAGAAGTTGTGGTGGAAGCTATGAGAAGGCTCAAAGCAGTAATTTAGTGGAGAAAGTAAAGTTGTTTTTCTGATTGGTCATGCCTGATTTTTGACTGATCTCTGTTCACTTTGTGCATCCCGCACATTTCTGATGTTAGGTTTAATGAGGCTATGGGATCTTCATTCGAATATTTAAATAAAGTCGCATGTGTCAGCCATGGTTCAGTGGTAGTGCTCTTGCCTTTGAGTCAAACGATGTGGGTTTAAGTTGAGCTCCAGAGACTTGAGTGCATAATAGGTTGACACTTAAGTGCATCACTAAGGGACTGCTGCCTTTTGGATGAGACTTTAAACCAAGGCCACATCTGCCCTCTCAGGTAGATGTAGAAGATCCCATGGAACTATTAAAAGAGCAGAGCAGCTCCACTTGGTATCCTGGTCAATATTTCTCCCTCAACCAACAGATTCAGACCCAGGCACAGCATTTATGGTGGCAGTGAAAGTCTCAAACGCCCTTAACCTTTATGTTGCAAGTGTATTTTAGGCTTTTACTGTGATTATCAACAGCATAAGATAAGCAACTCTTCACAGATGTGTAAAGCAAGTGGCCAATGTCTAATTTGCTCCAGGAAGCGCCACACAAGTGCCAGGCAATGACCATCTCCAACAAGAGAGAATCTAACCATCTCCCCTTGACATTCAATGGCATTACCATCGCTGAATCCCCCACTATCCACATCCTCGGGGCTATCATTGACCAGAAACTGAATTGGAGATGACATATAAATACCGTGGCTACAAGAGCAGGTGGCTACAAGATTAGGAATCCTGCGGCGAGTAACTCACCTTCTGACTCCCCAAAGCCTGTCCACCATCTACAAGGCACAAGTCAGGAGTGTGATGGAATACTTTCCACTTGCCTGGATGGGTGCAGCTACAACAACACTCAAGAAGCTCGGCACCATCCAGGACAAAGCAGCCTGCTTGATTGGCACACCATCCACAAACATTCACTCCCTCCACGACCGACACACAGTGGCAGCAGTGTGTACCATCTACGATGTACTGCAGCAATGCACCAAGGGTCCTTAGACAGCACCTTCCAAACCCGCAACCTCTACCAACTGGAAGAACAAAGGCAGCAAATACATGGGAACACCATTACCTGCAAGTTCCCCTCAAAGCCACACACCATCCTGACTTGGAACTATATCCCCTTTCCTTCACTGTCACTGAGTCAAAATCCTGGAACTTCCAAGCAACACTGTGGGTGTACCTACCTCACAGACTGCAGCGGTTCAAGAAGGCAGCTCACCACCACCTTCTCAAGGGCAATTAGGGATGGACAATAAATGCTGGCCTAGCCAGCAAGGACCACATCCCATGATTGAATTTTTAAAAAATCCCTTCATACAAATGTGAATACAAGTTTAACAATCCTGTTTACATTTTTGCCCAGGAATATATGTATTCAGCCACAATGTCTTACATTTTCCATGCACCTCACAAAACTCACATTCGTGGCACCTGATGAACCTTGTTGGCAAAACTTTGAAAGAATATTCTCTACACACATTAGACTTCAGTGAAACTAAATTTTTAATAAACAGACATGCTTCATGTAAGTGCCTAGTGTTTTCTCCCACAATGCTTTCCTTTGGTGAGAAATGTGCAAAATATATGGTCTTCAACCTATCCTTCATCTACAGCAGGTCCACCTGAAAATTCAAGTACCACTTGGAACTGAGGTGTTTCTTGATTACTGGTACCTGAGTTTTGAAGTGTACATGCTGCAGGCTGCAATATTTTGACTACTGTCTAGGCATCCTGGGGCTATTTGTGCTCTTTGACATCTGTGCATGCAGACTTTATCTTTTGGAGCACCTCTATTCCCAAGTCATATACAGGTCATTAGTTCTAATTCTTTTTTTTAATTCATTCATTCGATGTGGGCATCACTGGCTAGGCCAGCATTTATTGCCGATCCCTAATTGCCCTTGAGAAAGTGGTGGTGTGCTGCCTTCTTGAACCGCTGCAGTGCATGTGGGATAGGTACACCCTCAGTGCTGCTTGATTTTTAATTGATCTGCTCTCCTTATGCATGATTCTGATTAAATGTCGTCCCCTTACAAAAGCCTTTACAAATTTTAACTCTGGCCTCACTTTCGGTTAGCTCTTTTGAACTTTCTACTGTACTTCCTGTTCAGTGTCCTGTAAAGAACAATCAGGGCTCCGGCTTGCTATCTAGTGACCTGTGGTGGAAATACACATATATGTATTTCAAATAAGCAGAGCATCAGGCTTGACTGTAATGCCTACTATTGTTCTATAGCCTACTGACAATCACTGTCAAGGGTCGTGTGGGAAGTATGCCCTCTTCTGCAATATACTGGAAGCTGGCTGGCACCCTTGGAACCATACCCCAAGGGCGGCACAGTGGCGCAGTGGTTAGCACCGCAGCCTCACAGCTCCAGGGACCCGGGTTCGATTCCGGGTACTGCCTGTGTGGAGTTTGCAAGTTCTCCCTGTGTCCGCGTGGGTTTTCTCCGGGTGCTCCGGTTTCCTCCCACAAGCCAAAAGACTTGCAGGTTGATAGGTAAATTGGCCATTATAAATTGTCACTAGTATAGGTAGGTGGTCGGGAAATATAGGGACAGGTGGGGATGTTTGTTGGGAATATGGGATTAGTGTAGGATTAGTATAAAATGGGTGGTTGATGTTCGGCACAGACTCGGTGGGCCGAAGGGCCTGTTTCAGTGCTGTATCTCTAATCTAATATCTTCAGGAAAGGAAATGAGAGGTAAAGCAAATTGGTAGAAGGAATAGGAAAGAATGTTTAACAAAAAGAGTAACGACATCAGCTAGTAAAAGAATGTAAATGAGAATTGTTTAGTATTTTAGGTTTGGCCTCATTTATTTACACATTTGGCTTCAGTCAGCAGGGTGGAAAGTGGTATATATCATTTCAAGGCCAACAAACTCATGCCAATAGTTTTGTTTTTATGGCTGTTAACCATTTATTTTTGTAAAATGTAATAACCCATATAGTGGACCTAGAGAAAATCCTGCCATAAGAAACAAATTATATTCCTGAAGCCCTTAATATTCATATGTTGTTAGAGATACTGGCTCTAAACAGATCATTCTATAAGCTAAGTGAAGAACTACAGATGCTGTTCATTACTGCAGTAAATAATTTCCAGTTTATTTCTACACATTCAGTGGGTTTACCAGCAGCTCTTGAAAAGTTGTCTTTTCTCTGGGTGATCAAATTTGGATTATATATTCACTGGAAAATGCTATATTAAGATGCAATTAAAACTAACTGTTCCTTTCTACTTTATATATTTGACTATGTGCCCAGAAACAGGTAGGGTTATGACAGCAGCAGAGTGCCAAGAAGTCTAACTGAATGGCAAAGCATTGTGATTTCCCTGATTATTTCACCAGTACCTTCAGGCAGACTAATCTATTTTTGAGAAAATGTTCTGACATTTTCCCATGTGATTAAGCTATCTGATGTGTGACCGAGCATAGGGGTCATACTGTCAGCCTCTGTTGTGTTGATGTGGCTGCTACAGCCTGAAATGGATAACTTTAGAGATTGAAGGATGTGTAGTTCAAATTAGCACAGAATCGGCAATGTTAAGAGGTTTCTTGAGGAACTTTCAAACAAGATCAGCCCATGTAGCAGCCAGAAGCACTCTATTCTTAAAATGGAGTTCAAAGCTTTCTTTTCAATGACTAGAATATCACTGCAGAAATGCGATACTTGGAGAAGTATGATCCGCTTTGATTTGTTTTTTGTACAGGAATTGTAATTTTAAAAAATAAATGGTGGAAAGAGCTTGTCACATCATCATTCAAATCATTAGCCCCTCTGCTTACAAACCCTGGTAAAATGCCATGGAAGCTGGCTTGTGAAGTTAGTAATGCTCATTTAAAGAAGATATTTGGAGAGCTACAACTGTTTTAGTGTCCAGGAGTCCTATTTTAGCTCTTAGCTTGTGATGAAATAATAAAAAATAAAAATAATCAGGACAACATTTTAAAAAAATGAAAAATGGCGAGATTGCCTGCTCAAAATTTTCTTTGGTCTTTCTCACTCCAAACACATAAATCAAACTGATATATTTGGTGAAATACAGGAATCAAGTGCTTACTTATTTGGAGAGGAGATAAGATTTAAACAGTATTATTACAAATCCCAAATGTTGAATGCTCACATAGACTAGGAGCCAGAGAGTAGGCAATGGCCCTTAGATTAACTGATTTTTGTCAAGACCAATGATTATTAGGTAGTGAAGTGGCAGTAATGCTGCATTCGTGTTAACTGTAGGAAAGGAATTCGATGAATATCTTACAGGATTTATAGACGCAAGGTGCACAATCAGGGTGCTTTCCAGATCAAATTATTTCCACATAAATACAGAAAGCAATGGCAATTGTTCATGTGATTGTATGTGATAGTTTTGGTGTCATATAATCCAGAAGATGGTTAATATTTGAGACTTTTGCCAGCAAGTCTCAGATATGCGTATATTAGACTGTGGACTAGAAATTGGATAGCTGTTTTTTGGATGTGTGTGTCGTGAATGCAGGTCGAGGTGAGCAACACGCAAATTTGGTATACCCACCTCATCTGCATGATTGTAATGTGTGGCCGAGTGGGGCCTGTGCTGCTTCCTACTCCTCCTTGCTGCCTGAGTGCTCTGCACTCAGCAGGGGTGAGTGTTGCGGGGTGGGGGGGGATTGGTGTGGGGGTGTGGGCAGCTGGCAGCGTAGTTTGCAGACCAAGTGGCCGAGCCAGCCTGCTCTTCTTAAAGGCAGATTGTCCCTTCTAAAGGAAAGCCGCATTGAACAATATTGCTGGAATTCAAAATACAACAACCTGAACACCACAACACCAGCCTTTCACGCTGATCAATGCACCACACCCCTATCGCTCAACCATCAGCAATCCCTAGCACTCAGGACTCATGCCTAACAGTCAGACAACCTCACACACCTACCAATGCTGCCAACCTCATGCCCTCCTCTCCCTGTTCCCACATACCTCCAGCTACTCGGCTGGTGTTGTGGTTGGTAGGAGATGCATTCACTGACCTTGACCACCCGTGTGAGGTCATTAGACTTCTTGTGACACTGCTGTCAGGTCCTGGGATCCAGACTCCAGAAGTTGACCTTCCCAGCCACCTGCTCCCACTCCCTCTGAGAGTGGTCCTTGTGGGCCTCCTGGCTCTCCACAGAAACGTGGCATTTCTCCTTTTGCCCATCTTGACCACTGATGTCTTCAGTGCCACACATCTGTCACACTGAAACCCTCTCTGTGCCCTGGAGTTCAGTTTGTTGTATTTTAAATTCCAGGAATATTGTTTAGTGCAGCCAAACACAGCGCTACACAACCACTGACTTTCTGTCCTGTCTCTTACAGGACAATGTGGTATACAAAAGAAGGGAGCAGAGCAGAACTGGCGGAGGACAAGGATGCCTGCATTTCCTGAACTCTACGGAGGAGATGGCTCTCAGCATCATGTGGCCTGCTGAGACAGGGCTCCTGACATCTGAAGTTGCTGAGAACATTGAGGATGACAGCATGTTCCTACCTTATTTCCCTTCTCATCTCCCAGCACATCCTCATCCTGGTACCTGGCATGATGAGCAAGCTGCTGATGGTGTGACCATGAACCTCTTGCTTCCCACCCCACCCACCCTTTCCTCTCACCACCCTTCCCCTCTGATTTCCAGCTTCCAGACACACAAGAACTGCTGCCTGCCCAGCCACAGATGCCCCAGGAGGAGGAAAGATAGCAACAGCATAACACTAATGAAGAAGCCCCATCACTTGATCTGACATTCGCACCCACCAGCTCGGATACTGGCACTGTATGTATCGTGGAGGCTAGTATAGAGTTGAGATCAACTTGTGGTGGATCAGTATGTGTTGAATCATCTGGGTACAAGTGGCCTGGACTGAAGCCAGGATTAAAGGATGGTTCATTTGCCAGCTCACCAGAGAGCGAAGTTAAAGACGGGTTCTGCTTTGGAGGACTCAGATGAAGACCTCGATGGGCAGCATAAAGCAGAGCATAGATGGGCATGCACATGAAGATGCTGGGTGTATTGGCTGGCCTGCCAGACACCTTTTTGTCACGGTCAATGAGCATTGAGGAAACTGGCTCCAACTTGGCAGAGGGTATGACACAGAGCTTGCCTTCTCTGCAGCCTCTACTCCATCTTCCTGTCATCCTGCAGACCCAGAGGCACTGGCCCTGCTACGCCCATACCTGTTGCAGCCTTTCTGTGGACAGGTCGCTTACTCCTCTGCACCCCCAGCCCCCAGCCTGTGAGGATGCAGCAACACTCTCTGGCAAATCCAGGAGCTCACCAAAATGCCTCAAAAAAAAAACCCGCAGAGTACTTCCAGACACTTTGCAATAGGAAAATGTCCAAAAAATTACCTTACTTTCAATTTGGGTGCTTGGCCCTTTAAATGATGCTAGTGCAGGGCCCATCCAACTGCTTCACGCTTCTGTTTGCAGATTGAACAACAAAGAGGTTACCTGCATATGTGTTGCCCAAATTTGGGATCCTGCCATCACACCAACCAGTTGGGCTGTGTGATGTCAGGATAGCATCAATTCAAGGTCTTCTGGCACATGTAGGAGACGCACCTGCACCCTGGGAAATGGCAGTAAATCTCTGTTGCGTGAACAAATTTGTCTCCAGCCACTTTCAATGAATCAATATGTTCCGAGCTTTATGCTCAACTGTACCATTTAGAAGTGTATTTATGATATGCGGTGTACACTATAACTATCAGCATGGTCAATTACCAAAACATGGAACACCTCGACCTTTAATTAACAATGGTTTGTAATATTCATAATATTCAATATTTAGAGGCATAAATAATAATTCCCTTCTTTCTTCCTCCAACCTATTATGGGCTGTGCAGGTTTGCTACGTTTTTATCAATGAGGTGGAATCAGACAACACCTTTCAATGTAGTAGCAGTTGCACATAACAGACTGGATTTAGTTGCACTAGCAGGGCTTCTGGCGCCGGGCTGAAAAGGCGGTGGGAAACCCGCCTCGGCCTTTCGGAGCCCGCCTGCTGTGATTCTATGTCACTCAGGCACTTTAAGTGCCTGGCGCCAAAATTCTCATCCCTATAAAGATGGGGATCCCACCTCCAGGAAATGCCAGTCAATCAGAGGGCGGACAGCTCTGTCGTATCAGCAGTGCCACTGGGAGCGGTGGCCATAGCCAGTACTGCAACCAGGCCTGGAAGCAGGCCCAGTGCTCGAGCCCCAGAGAGAAGGTAAATGAGGCGGGGTTGCTGGGCCCAGTTTGGCAGGCCCCGAAGATGATGGGGGGGCAGTGAGTACAGGGGGTTTGTTACGGGAGGTGGGTTGTTTGCTGCTGGGGGCCCTCCGTCAGCCACAGATTGCCCACAGAAAAGGCCCCCCACCATGTCTTCAGGGAGGTTGCTTCATTTTACTGGGCAACCTCCCTGCGTGGTGCAGGCCCACCTCTGCGCCCCCGCTGTTTTAATTCCAGCAGTGATGGGAAGAGGCCCTTAAGTGGCTAATAATTGGTACTTAAGGGTCTCAATTGGCCTCTGGGTGGGAAAGCCCTTTTCAACCTTTCCCGCCCCTGACTTAATCATAATGTGATGGGAAGGCAACAGGCCTTCCGCCCCTGCTTCCCTTTGCAATTCTACGGCCCCCCCACCCTCCCCCACCAACCTAGCCATCTCCATAGTCCCATTAAATCCAGCCCAATCAGTGCATAGCACTGACAATGCAAGCCAGGAGGCAGTCACAGAGACTATATCCCAGCACTTGGATGTTTCCCAGAATCTTCCAAAATTGTATTATTGTGCAATAGGAACCAATCACTAAACACCAAATTCAATGTCTACAGAGATCCATTTGATAGCCACAAATCAAGAATGGTATGTTGTCTCCCTGGTGCTAGGGTCAAGGACATCACTGAGCAACTGCAGGACGTTCTGAGCCGGGGAGGGTGAACACCCAGAGGTCATGGTCTATATCGGCACCAATGATATAGGCAGAAAGAGGGATGAGGTCCTGAAAGCAGAGTTTAGGGAGCTAAGAGAGAATTTGAAAAGCAGGACCTCAAAGGTAGTAATCTCCCGATTACCCCCAGTGCCACATGCTGGTGAATAAAGAAATAGGAAGAAAGAGCTGATGAATACACGGCTGGAGAGATAGTCCAGGAGGGAGTGCTTTAACTTCCTGAAGCGTTGGGATCACTTCTGGGGGAGATGGACCTGTAAAAACCGGACAGGTTGCACATCGACAGGGCTGGGACCAATATCCTTGCAGGGGGTTTGGCTAATGCTGTTGGGAAGGGATTAAACTAGCTTGGCAGGTGGATGGGAACTTGAGAGCAGATTCAGAGGGAGAGAAGAAAAGTTGGAAATGCAAGGCAGAATATTAGTAAGGGTATTTGGAAGGCAGAGGAAACAAAGGTGAGAAAATAGACAACAAGGGTATTTGGCCATGCTAAATGGTATATACTACAATGCAAGAAGTCTAGGGAAGAAGGCAGATGATCTGAGAGCAAAGATTGACATGTGAGAGTATGATATTATAGCTACAATTGAGACTTGGCTGAAAGAAGGGCAGGTATGGCAACTCAACATTCCTAGTTACAGGATTTTTCGATGAGATACAGAGGGATAAAAAAGGAGGAGGGGTTGCAATATTGATTGAAGAAATGATTCAAGCTGTGAGGAGGGATGATATCTTCTTCCTCTTTGGCCTCCTTGTCTCGAGAGACAATGGGTAAGCGCCTAGAGGTGGTCAGTGGTTTGTGGAGCAGCGCCTGGAGTGGCTATAAAGGCCAATTCTAGAGTGACAGACTCTTCCACAGGCCCTGCAGATAAAATTGGTTGTCAAGGCTGTTACACAGTTGGCTCTCTCCTTGCACTTCTGTCTTTTTTCCTGCCAACTGCTAAGTCTCTTCGACTCGCCACTCTTTAGCCCCGCCTTTATGGCTGCCCGCCAGCTCTGGCGATCGCTGGCAACTGACTCCCACGACTTATGGTCAATGTCACAGGACTTCATGTCGCGTTTGCAGATGTCTTTAAAGCGGAGACATGGACAGCCGGTGGGTCTGATACCAGTGACGAGCTCGCTGTACAATGTGTCCTTGGGGATCCTGCCATCTTCCATGCGGCTCACATGGCCAAGCCATCTCAAGTACCGCTGGCTCAGTAGGGTGTATATGCTGAGGATGTTGGCCGCCTCGAGGACTTCTGTGTTGGAGATACGGTCCTGCCACCTGATGCCAAGGATTCTCCGGAGGCAGCGAAAATGGAATGAATTGAGACGTCGCTCTCGGCTGACATACGTTGTCCAGGCCTTGCTGCCGTAGAGCAAGGTACTGAGGACACAGACTTGAAACACTTGGACTTTTGTGTTCCGTGTCAGTGCGCCATTTTCCCACACCCTCTTGGCCAGTCTGGACATAGCAGCGGACGCCTTTCCCATGGGCTTGTTGATTTCTGCATCGAGAGACAGGTTACTGGTGATAGTTGAGCCCAGGTAGGTGAACTCTTGAACCACTTCCAGAGCGTGGTCACCGATATTGATGGATGGAGCATTTCTGACATCCTGTCCCATGATGTTCATTTTCTTGAGGCTGATGGTTAGGCCAAATTTGTTGCAGGCAGCCGCAATCCTGTCGATGAGTCTCTGCAGACACTCTTGAGTGTGAGATGTTAATGCAGCATCGTCAGCAAAGAGGAGTTCCCTGATGAGGACTTTCCGTACTTTTGTCTTCACTGTAATACGGGCAAGGTTGAACAACCTGCCATCTGATCTTGTGTGGAGGAAAATTCCTTCTTCTGAAGACTTGAACGCATGTGAGAGCAGCAGTGAGAAGAAGATCCCAAACAGTGTAGGTGCGAGAACACAGCCCTGTTTCACGCCACTCAGGATAGGAAAGGGGTCTGATGAGGCACCGCTATGCTGAATTGTGTCTTTCATATTGTCATGGGATGAGGTGATGATACTTAGTAGCTTTGGTGGACATCCGATCTTTGTTAGTAGTCTAAAGAGACCACGTCTGCTGACGAGGTCAAAGGCTTTGGTGGGATCTATGAAAGCAACGTAGAGGGGCATCTGTTGTTCGCGGCATTTCTCCTGTAGCTGGCAAAGGGAGAACAGCATGTCAATGGTGGATCTCTCTGCTCGAAAGCTGCACTGTGCCTCAGGGTAGATATGCTCAGCCAGCTTCTGGATTCTGTTTAAAACAACTCGAGCAAAGACTTTCCCCACTATGCTGAGCAGGGACATCCCACAGTAGTTGTTGCAGTCACCACGGTCACCCTTGTTCTTATAGAGGGTGATGATACTGGCATCACGCATGTCCTGTGGTACTGCTCCCCCATCCCAGCACAGGCAAAGCAGTTCATGGAGTGCTGACAGTATAGCAGGCTTGGCACTCTTGATTATTTCAGGGGTAATGCCGTCCTTTCCAGGGGCTTTTCCACTGGCTAGAGAATCAATGGCATCACTGAGTTCCGATTTTGTTGGCTGTTCGTCCAGCTCATCCATGATTGGCAGAGACTGGGCTGCATTGAGGGCGGTATCAGTGACAACATTTTCCCTGGAGTACAGTTCTAGGTAGTGCTCCACCCAGCGGTCCATTTGCTTGCGTTGGTCAGTGATCATTTCCCTTGATTTAGACTTGAGGGGGGGCAATCTTCTTGATGGTTGGCCCAAAAGCTCTCTTAATGCCATCATACATTCCTCTGATGTTTCCGGTGTTGGTGGCCAGCTGAATAGCACTGCATAGGTGTTGCCAGTCATCATTTGCACAGTGCCTGGCTGTTCTTTGTGCAGCCCTTCTGGCTACTTTAAGTGCTACGGATGTTAACTCGCTGGGGACTTTCTTGTAGTTCAACAGTGCAGTGCGCTTAGCGGCTATGACAGGTTCCAGCTCTTCAAAGTGAGATTGAAACCAGTCTGCATTCTGCTTCTTTCATTATGTCATGGTAGATATAGTATGCTAGATTTGGTAGGATGATATGGTAGAAAGATAATAAAATGAGGTCATATGGGTTGAACTGAAGAACATAAAAGGGGCAGTCATACTACTGGGAGTTTACTATCAACCCCCAAACAGTCAGAGGGAGATAGAAGAGCAGATATGCAGGCAAATCTCTGAGAAGTGCAAAAACAATAGGGCAATAATAGTGGGGGATTTCAACTATCCTAATATTAACCGTGAGAGACACAGAGAGAGCAGCGGTGTTAAAATGCATTCAGCAAACATTTTTGAGCTAGTACATAGCAAACTCAACAAGAGAGGGAGTCAGTTCTGCACTTAGTTTTAGGGAATGATGCTGGGCAGTGGAAAGGGTATCAGTTGGAAGTGATCATAATTCAGTTAGATTTAGGATAGTTATAGAAAAGGGCAAAGATAGACCAGGAATAAAAGGTCTTGCTTGGGGGAAATGCATATTTTACCAAGCTCAGATGTGATTTAGCTAAAGTGGACTGGAAACAGCTACTTGAAGGTAAATCAGTGCCAGATCAGTGAAAGGTAGTCAATGAAGAGATGGTGATGGTTCAGAGCAAGTATCCTCCCTTAAAGAAAAAGGGTGGGATTAACAAACCCAGAGCCCCTGGATGTCAAAGGCTTAAAGGAGAGGATAAAGAAAAAAAGGGAAGCTTGTAACAGATACTGAGGGCTCAATACTGCAAAACCAAGAGGAGTATAAAGAGTGTAGGGATGAAATTAAAAAAGGAAATTAGGAAAGCAAAGAGAGGGCATGACAAAATAATGGCAAGTAAAATCAAGGAAAACCCAAAGATTTTTTATAAATACTTGAAGAGCAGGAGGATAACTAAAAGAATAGGACCTAATCGGGACAATAAGGGTAGCCTGTGTGTGGAGATGGAGGATGTTAGTATGGTTCTTAATGAATACATTGTGTCTGTTTTCACAAAAGAGAAGGATGATACAGACATTGCAATCAAGGAGCAGGAGTGTGAAATATTAGATGAAATTAACATAATGAGAGAGGAAGTATTAAGGGGTTTAACATCTTTGAAATTGGATAAATCCCGAGGCCCTAGTGAAATGTACCCTCAGTTGTTAAGGGAAGCAAGAAAAGAAATAACAGAGACTCTGACCATCATTTTCCAATCCTCTCTGCCTAAAGGTGTGGTGCCAGAGTACTGGAGGGCAGCTAACATTGTACCATTGTTAAAAAGTGAGAAAGGGATAGACCGAGTAATTACAGGCCAGTCAGCCTAACTTCGGCAGTAGGAAAATTATTGGAAAAAATTCTGAGGGACAGTATAATTCTTCATTTAGAGAGACATGGATTAATCAAAGACAGTCAGCACAGATTTATTAAGAGAAGGTTGTGTCTGATGAACATGATTGAATTTTTTGAGGATGTGACAAGGAAGGTAGTACATTTGATGTAGTCTGCATGGATTTTAGCAAGGCTTTTGATAAGGTCCCACAGGGAACACTGATTACGAAAGTAAAGGCCCATGGGATTCAAGGCAAAATGGCAAGCTGGATCCAAAATTGGCTCAGAGGGAGGAAGTGAAAGTTATTGGTCTATGGGTGTTTTTGTGACTGGAGGCTGTTTCCAGTGGGGTTCCGCAGGGCTCAGTATTAGGTCCCTTGCTTTTGTGGTATATATCAATGATTTGGACTTGAATGTAGTATCGGAGGAGCCTCAGACTCTGCAATTGTCAAACAGGTTTGTGGTACTCCCAACCTGTGTGGACGAAAGAGAGGTCTGCAAGGTGGATGAGCAGACTGACCATGGCACTGTGGTACAGGAAGCCATTCAAGTAGGGGGAGCAAAAAGGAATGTAGTGGTAGTATGGGATAGTATAGTTTTTTTTATTCATTCATGGGATGTGGGCGACGCTGGCCAGGCCAGCATTTATTGCCCATGCCTAATTGCCCTTGAGAAGGTGGTGGTGAGCTGCCTTCTTGAACCGCTGCAGTCCATTTGGGGTAGGTATATCCACAGTGCTGTTAGGAAGGGAGTTCCAGGATTTTGACCCAGCGACAGTGAAGGAACAGCGATATAGTTCCAAGTCAGGATGGTGTGTGACTTGGAGGGGATCTTGCAGGTGGTGGTGTTCCCATGTATTTGCTGCCCTTGTCCTTCTAGATAGTAGAGATCGCGGGTTTGGAAGGTGCTATCTAAAGAGCCTTGGTGCATTGCTGCAGTGCATCTTGTAGATGGTACACACTGCTGCCACTGTGCGTCGGTGGTGGAGGGAGTGAATGTTTGTAGATGGGGTGCCAATCAAGCGGGCTGCTTTGTCCTGAATGGGGTCGAGCTTCTTGAGTGTTGTTGGAGCTGCACCCATCCAGGCAAGTGGATAGTATTCCATCACACTCCTGACTTGTAGATGGTGGACAGGCTTTGGGGAGTCAGGAGGTGAGTTATTTGCCACAGAATTCCTAGTCTCTGACCTCCTTTTGTAGCCACGGTATTTATATGGCTACTCCAGTTCAGTTTCTGGTCAATGGTAACCCCTAGGATGTTGATAGTGGGGGATTCAGTGATGGTAATGCTGTTGAATGTCAAGGGGAGATGGTTATATTCTCTCTTGTTGGAGATGGTCATTGCCTGGCACTTGTGTGGCGCGAATGTTACTTGCCACTTATCAGCTCAAGCCTGGATATTGTCCAGGTCTTGCTGCATTTCTACACGGACTGCTTCAGTATCTGAGGAGTCACGAATGGTGCTGAACATTGTGCAATCATCCACGAACATCCCCACTTCTGACCTTATGATTGAAGGAAGGTCATTGATGAAGCAGCTGAAGATGCTTGGGCCTAGGACACTACCCTGAGGAACTCCTGCAGTGATGTCCTGGTGCTCAGATGATTGACCTCCAACAACCACAACCATCTTCCTTTGTGCTAGGTATGACTCCAGCCAGCGGAGGGTTTCCCCCCTGACTCCCATTGACCTCAGTTTTGCTAGGGCTCCTTGATGCCATACTCGGTCAAATGCTGCCTTGATGTCAAGAGCAGTTACTCTCACCTCACCTCTTGAGTTCAGCCCTTTTGTCCATGTTTGAACCAAGGCTGTAATGAAGTCAGGAGCTGAGTGGCCCTGGCGGAACCCAGACTGAGCGTCACTGAGCAGGTTATTGCTAAGCAAGTGCTGCTTGATGGCACTGTTGATGACACCTTCCATCACTTTACTGATGATAGAGAGTAGGCTGATGGGGCGGTAATTGGCCGGGTTGGACTTGTCCTGCTTTTTGTGTACAGGACATACCTGGGCAATTTTCCACATTGCAGGGCAGATGCCAGTGTTGTAGCTCTACTGGAACAGCTTGGCTAGGGGTGCAGCAAGTTCTGGAGCACAGGTTTTCAGTACTATTGCCGGAATATTGTCAGGGCCCAAAGCTTTTGCAGTGTCCAGTGCCCTCAGTCGTTTCTTGATATCACGCGGAGTGAATCGAATTGGCTGAAGTCTGGCATCTGTGATGCTGGGGACTTCAGGAGGAGGCCGAGATGGATCATCAACTCGGCACTTCTGGCTGAAGATTGTTGTAAATGCTTCAGCCTTATCTTTCGCACTGATGTGCTGGGCTCCCCCATCATTGAGGATGGGGATATTTGTGGAGCCACCTCCTCCAGTTAGTTGTTTAATTGTCCACCACCATTCACGACTGGATGTGGCAGGACTGCAGAGCTTAGATCTGATCCGTTGGTTCTGGGATCGCTTAGCTCTGTCTATCGCATGCTGCTTACACAGTTTGGCACGCAGATAGTCCTGTGTTGTAGCTTCACCAGGTTGACACCTCATTTTGAGGTATGCCTGGTGCGGCTCCTGGCATGCCCTCCTGCACTCTTCATTGAACCAGGGTTGGTCTCCTGGCTTGATGATAATGGTAGAGTGGGGGATATGCCGGGCTATGAGGTTACAGATTGTGGTTGAGTACAATTCTGCTGCTGCCGATGGCCTACAGTGCCTCATGGATGCCCAGTTTTGCTTTGCTAGATCTGTTCGAAATCTATCACATTTAGCACGGCGATAGTGCCACACAACACGATGGACGGTATCCTCAATGTGAAGGCGGGACTTCGTCTCCACAAAGACTGTGCGGTGGTCACTCCTACCAATACAGTCATGGACAGAAGCATCTGCAGCAGGCAGACTGGTGAGGATGAGGTCAAGTATGTTTTTCCCTCGTGTTGGTTCCTACGCCACCTGCCGCAGACCCAGTCTAGCAGCTATGTCCTTTAGGACTCGGCCAGCTCGGTCAGTAGTGGTGCTACCGAGCCACTCTTGGTGATGGACATTAAAGTCCCCCACCCAGAGTACATTTTGTGCCCTTGCCACCCTCAGTGCTTCCTCCAAGTGGTATTCAACATGGTGGAGTACTGAGTCATCAGCTGAGGGAGGGCGGTAGGTGGTAATCAGTAGGGGGTTACCTTGCCCATGTTTGACCTGATGCCATGCGACTTCATGGGGTCCGGAGTCGATGTTGAGGACTCCCAGGGCAACTCCCTCCCTACTGTATAGCACTGTGCCACCACCTCTGCCATTACCATCAAGCCAGGAGACCAACCCTGTCCTGCTGGTGGGACAGGACATACCCAGGGATAGTGATTGCAGTGTCTGGGACATTGTCTGTAAGGTATGATTCCGTGAGTATGACTATGTCAGGCTGTTACTTGACTAGTCTGTGGGACAGCTCTCCCAACTTTGGCACAAGCCCCCAGATGTTAATAAGGAGGACTTTGCAGGGTCGACAGGGCTGGGTTTGCCGTTGTCGTTTCTGGTGCCTAGGTCGATGCCGGGTGGTCTGTCCGGTTTCATTCCTTTTTTCTATTGACTTTGTAGCGGTTAGGTACAACTGAGTGGCTTGCTAGGCCATTTCAGAGGGCATGTAAGAGTTAACCACATTGCTGTGGGTCTGGAGTCACATGTAGGCCAGACCAGGTAAGGACAGCAGATTTCCTTCCCTAAAGGATATTAGTGAACCAGATGGGTTTTTACAACAATCGACAATGGTTTCATGGCCATCATTAGATTAGCTTTTAATTCCAGATTTATTAATTAAATTCAAATTCCACCTTCTGCTGTGGTGGGATTCGAACCCATGTCCCCAGTGAAATACCCTGTGTCTCTGGGTTATTAGTCCAGTGATAATACCACTACGCCACCACCTACCCTAGTGAGGGGGATTGACACTTCTGTGTAACCGAGAGTGTGACTCCAGAAGGCTGTGTTGCCTACCCGGTGCCAGGGTTCAGGACATCTGCTCAGGGCTGGACAGGAACTTGGAGTGGGAGGGGGAAGATCCATTTGTCGTGGTCCATGTAGGTACCAACGACATAGGTAGGACTAGGAAAGACATTCTGCTTAGACAGTATGAGGAGCTAAGCACCAAATTGAACAGCAGAACCTCAAGGGTAATAATCTCTGGATTATTACCTGAGCCACGTGTCAATTGGCAGAGGGTACATCAGATTAGTGAAATGAATACGTGGCTCAAAGACTGGTGTGACAGAAGTGGGTTTCGGTTTATGGGCCACTGGCACCAGTACTGGGGAAAGTGGGGGCTGTACCGTTGGGACAGTCTGCACCTGAACCATGCTGGGATCAGTATTCTAGCATACCGTATAACTAGGGAAGTAGAGAGGGCTTTAAACTAAACAAGGTGGGGTGAGGGATCAAGTCTGGGTAGACATAGCAAACCAAGGGGTAGAGTCAAGGCAGGAGACTAGAATAGTCATATTGGAAATCAAGGTCAGAGAATGGCAGGAAGGGACAGAGAGAAAAAACCTAATAACACACCAAAAATCAAGACCAGATGTTACAAAGATAACAAAAAGACAAAACTAAAGGCTCTGTATCTGAATTCATGTTGAATTCATAACAAAGTAGACAAACTGACAGCGCACATTGAAGTAAATAAATATGATCTGATAGCCATTATGGAGATGTGGCCACAGGATGACAAGGATTGGGTCCTGAATATTGAGGGGTATGTGATGTTCAAGAAGAATAGGAAGCTAGGTAAAGATGGAGGGGTAGCAATCTTAATCAAGGATGGCATTGATGCGATAGTTAGAGATGACCTTGGTTCAGGAGATCAAGATGTAGAATTGGTTTGGTTGGAGATGAGGAATAGTAGGGGAAAGAAGTCACTAGTGGGAGTGGTCTACAGGCCCCCGAACAGTAACCATAATGTAGGATGAAGTACACAAAAAGAAATATTGGGTGATTGTGATAAAGGGATGGCAGTAATCATGGGTGATTTTAATCTACATATAAACTGGAAAAATCAGATTGGCAATAATAGCCTGGATGAGGAGTTCATAGAATACTTTTGAGATAGTTTCTTAGAGCAGCACATTCTGGAACGAACCAGAGAGCAGGTTATATTGGACTTGGTATTGTGTAACATGACAGGATTAATTAATGATCTCAGAGTAAAAGCACATCTGGGTAGCACCAACCAAAATATGATTGAATTTTACATTAAGTTTGAAAGAGAGAAGAGTGAGTTTAAGACTAGTATTTTAAACTTGAATGTAGGCATGAATGTGGGCTTGAATGTGGGCATGAATGTGGGCTTGAATGTGGGCATGAATGTAGACTTGAATGTGGACAACTATGTGGGCATGAAAGCTGAACTAGCTGAAGTGAACTGGGTTACTAGGCTAGGAGATAGACCAATAGAGAAGCAGTGGCAGAAATTCAGGGGATATTTCAGAATACTCCGGATATGTATATTCCTACTATAAAGAAAAATTCTAAAGGGAGGACCCACCATCTGTGGTTAACTAAAGAAGATAAGGAAAGCATCAAACTTAAGGAAAAGGTATATAATAATATATTAGGGGTGGCACAGTGGCACAGTGGTTAGCACCGCAGCCTCACAGCTCCAGCGACCCGGGTTCAATTCTGGCTACTGCCTGTGTGGAGTTTGCAAATTCTCCCTGTGTCTGCATGGGTTTCCTCCGGGTGCTCCGGTTTCCTCCCACATGCCAAAGACTTGCAGGTTGATAGGTTAATTGGCAATTATAAATTGCCCCTAGTATAGGTAGGTGGTAGGGAAATATAGGGACAGGTGGGGATGTGGTAGGAATATGGGATTAGTGTAGGATTAGTATAAATGGGTGGTTGATGGTCGGCACAGACTCGGTGGGCCGAAGGGCCTGTTTCAGTGCTGTATCTCTAAAACTAAAACTAAAAAAATAATGCAAAGATAAGTGACAGGTCAGAATATAAAGAACGGCAGAGAATGAGTAAAAGGTTAATCAGGAGAAAGAAATTAGAGTATGAGAGGAAGCTAGCTAGAAATATAAAAACGGATAGCAAGAGTTTCTCCAGGTACTTAAAAAGGAAAATGTAAGTAAAGTGAGTGCTGGTCCTCTAGAGAGTGAGAATGGGGAATTAATAGTAGATAATAAGGAAATAAGGGAGGCAGAAAATAGGTAACTATAGGCCAGTTAGCTTGATGTCTGTCGTGGGGAAGGTGTTAGAATATAGCTGGGGACTTAGAAAAACTCAAGGTAATCAGGAATAGTCAGCATGGCTTTGTGAAAGGGAAATCATGTTTAACCAATTTATTGGAGTTCTTTGAAGGAGTAACATATGCCATGGATAAACGGGAGCCCGTTGACGTACTGTACTTGGATTTCCAGAAGGTATTTGACAAGGTGTTATATAAAAGGTTATTGTGCAAAGTAGGAGCTCATGGTGTAGTGGGTAACATATTAGCTTGGATAGAAGATTGGCTGGCTGGCAGAAAGTAGAGAGTATGCATAAATGGGTCCTTTTCTGATTGGCGGGATGTGACGAGTGGAGTCCCGCAGGGGTCTATGCTGCGACCTCAACTTTTTACAATTTATATCAATGACTTAAATGAGGGAAGCGATGGCATGGTAGCTAAATTTGCAGATGTCACAAAGATAGGTAGGAAAGTATGTCGTGCAGAGGACATAAGGAGTTTGCAGACTGATATAGATAGATTGAGTGAGTGGGCAAAAATCTGGCAGATGGAGTATGATGTAGAAAAATGTGAAGTTGTACACTTTGGCAGGAAGAATAAAAAAGCACTGTATTACTTAAACGGAGAATGACTGCAGAACTTTGAGGTGCAGAGGGATCTAGGTGTTCTAGTGCATGAGTCACAAAAAGTTAGTATTCAGGTACAGTAAGTAATAAAGAAGGCTAATGGAATGCTATCCTTTATTATGAGAGGAATTAAAAATAAAAGTAAGGATGTTATGCTTCAGTTATACAGCATATTGGTGAGACTGCATCTCAAATACTGTGCGCAATTTTGGTATCCTTATTTAAGGAAGGATGTGAATGCGTTGGATGCAGTTCAGAGGAGGTTCACTGGATTGATACTTGGAATGAGTGGATAGTCTTATGAGGAAAGGTTGGACAGACTGGGTTTGTTTTCACTGGAGTTTAGAAGAGTGAGGGGAGACTTGATTGAAGTATATAAGATGCTGAATGGTCTTGACAAGGTGGGTGTGGAGAAGATGTTTCCTCTTGTGGGTGAGTCCAGAACTAGGGGCACTGTTTTAAAATTAGGGGTCGCTCTTTATAGGACAGAGATGAGGAGAAATTTTTTCTCAGAGGGTTTTGCAACTTTGGAACTCTCTGCCTCAGAAGGTGGTGGAGGCCGGGTCATTGAATAATTTTAAGGTGGGGATAGATAGATTCTTGTAAAGCAAGGGAATCAAAGGTTATCAGAGGTAGCTGGGCGTGTGGAATTCGAGACAGCCATGATCTTATTGAATGGCGGAGCAGGCTAGAGGGGCTGAATGGCCTACTTCTGCTCCTTATTCATATGTTCGCATGTATGTTCGTATGTAGTGGGTATGATTAAGAAGTTGGCAAATGATACAAAAATTGATCATATGGTTGATAATGAAGAAGAAAGCTGTAGACTGCAGGAAGATATCACTGGACCAGTCAGGTGGGTGGAACAGTGGGAAATGAAATTCAATCTGGAGAAGTGAGAGGTAATGCATTTGGGGAAAGCTAACAAGACAAGGGAATACACAATACATGGTAGGATACTGAGCTGAGAAGTGTAGAGGTACAGAGGGACCTTGAAGTGCATGTACAGATCCCTGAAGATCGCTGGACAGGTCGGTAAGTTGGTCAAGAAGGCATGTGGAATACTTGCCTTTATTAGCCAAGGCACAGAGTATAAGAGCAGCAGGGTTATGCTGGCAATGTATAAAACACTGGTTAGTCCAAAGCTGGAGTACTGCATTTAGTTCTGTCAGTGCACTATGATTGCACTAAAGAGCGTACAGAAGAGATTTATGGGGATGTTGCCTGGACTGGAGATTTTTAGTTATGGGGAAAGATTGGATAGGCTAGGGTTGTTTTCTTTGAAACTGAGGGGGCTGAGGGGAGACCTAATTGACCACATGGGATCCAGGGAGAGCTAGTAAATTGGATACAAAATTGGCTTGGTGATAGGAGGCAGAGGGTGGTAGTGGAGGGTTGTTTTTCAGATTGGAGGCCGGTGACCAGTGGTGTGCCGCAGGGATCAGTGCTGGGCCCTCTGTTGTTTGTCATATATATTTTACGTTACACCAGTCCCGCGGACTGCGGATGACCTGGTGTGCTGTGCTCTAATCCAATCCCCCTTTGCACACAATAATCTTTTAAAACCTTGGAAACAAAGGATCCACCTTGATCAGAGTGTAGGACTTTGGGTGCACCAGCTACAGTAATAATGTCAGTAATAGCATTGACAAGTGTGGTTTCCGAAACAGTTTTTGTGGGGACTAGCCAGCAGAAAGAAGTGCAGCCATCAACACAAATCAGAACATGTTTATACCCTATTGATGGGGGAAACGGTCCAATGAAATCAACAAAAAATGTCTCCATTGATTTATTAGGCTTCACAGGAGCCAACAGTGGCGGATAAATAAATGATGATTTGTTGATCAAATTACATGGCTCACAATTTGCCACTTATGTTTTACAGGCTTTAAGCATGCCTGGCCACCAATATAAAGGAGTCAATTTACAGAATGTTGTTCGGGCACCACTATGTGCCTGACCTATACCCTTGTGAGCTTCTTTTACAAGCTGTTCTTGTTTGTGACTCAGTTGTATCTCCCAGACACCCTCGGACAACTTAACCAGTACAATACCAGTCGAAGTCTCCGAATAGAAGTACTTTGATAGATTCTTTTGGATTCTCTTTCATCGGGTCTAATAGCTGAATCAGTTCCTCATCCTGATTAGCTGCCCATTCTGCCCTAGTGATTACATTAACTATGGCAGGCCCCTCTCGAGGGGGTGTCATGCAAACTGGATGTTTTGCCTGTCCATCTGCAAGACTGTTGCCCTTTGAGTGTACTGAACCAGTGGTATGCCCGGGTACATGAATTACCTGACAATTACGTTTCTCCTTTCGTAAATGGACACTATCTTCCTACAACAACTTGTGTTTTATGGGTTTACCTTTGTGATTGGTAAAGCCTGTCTGCTCCCAGAACACAAGGTCTTGGTTGTAAGCCCATTTACAATAGTCACTATCTGTAGAAATTAATGTGGGCTTAACAGGGTCTGCCTTTTCTAAAGCATACCGTAATGCTGCAGCTTCAGCATACTGTGTTGTCCGTTGGCCAAGGGGTATGGACTGCAATTCTTCTGGATAGAAAGAGTAAGAATCCCGAAAGGGATTCTATTCCCATACCAGCTGAGGATTGTTGGGATGTTCCTTTTTTAATCATCATTGATGACCCATCACAGTAAATAACTTGGTTATCAGAGATACTTGTTTAACTCTCTCCACGGTATCATCATCTTTCATAACAGGGAGGTGTTCTAAGTCCATGTCTGAGGATAGAAATTTAAAAATGAGTGTAGGATCATTCAAAAAGGAGGCCCATTTGTCGTATCGGATTTGAACGGCTCTTCTCTCATCAGAGACCATTCGCAAAACTGATCTCAAGTCTGGTATTTCAGTATAAATTGTAATGGAGTGTATTCCTTGAAGGGGTAGTGCTTTAATGAGGCACTGAACTATTATCGTCATGACTCCTTTTTATTGTACCATCTTTCAACATTGGAAAAATTATAAGAATGAAACTGAACTGGCACAATATGATTTTCATTGTAAAAAACAGCAACTGCTACTTTAGGAGATGTTTTAACATAAAGATTAGTTGGGACCTACTAGTCCCTTTGCTCCAGATCTAAAGCCTTCTGTACATCATGGCACAGTTGTTGCAATTTCAAATAATCATCTGGGGTAAAAATTAATGGGCCTTTTACTGTCTCGCCTACTAGCATACAGAGGTGCTGAGAGCTCAGCAAAGGTTGGTGTAAAAGATTTAGCAAAGTTCAGGGGTCCTGAACTTGCCTGCAGATTTTTCAAAGTTTGAGAATATTGAATTGTGTCTAGTTTTTCTTTATAGGACTGATTTAATCCCCTACCATTCCCAGTTATATGGAGGCCGAAGAAATCTACTTCCTCTCGAATGAACTGACTTTTTAATGTTGATCAGGTATTTAACTGCAGAGAGCTGGGATAAAACTGTATCAACAGCCTGCAAGTGTTCTTGGAGATCATTATGTGAAACATAAATGTCATCCGCATAAGAGTTAACATAGGGCAGGTCTTTTAAAAAATTGATAACGTGCAGAAAAAAGAACAGGACTGTTTTGAAATCCCTAATGTAATCTAATCCAACAGTATTGAAAACCATCAGGGGCAGACATTGCAGTTTTTTGCCAATCAGATTCTTTAAGTGGGTGTGACCAAAAACCGTTAGCCAAATCAATTCAAGATTAAATTTTTTCTCTTTTTATGCTGGAAAGAAAGGCAGTGCAATTCTTCTGCTGAGCAGTGCTCGGCACTGAAACTTTATTAAGGGATGTGTAATCAACCACTAATCTCCATCTGCCATCAGGTTTAGGGACACCAAACAGTGGTGAATTAGTCCTACGGGGAATTTTTATTAGGACACCTTGTTCCTCTAAATCCCTAATAGAGTTGAGTAGATCTAATTTCCCTTTATGATCCTGAATAGGCCACTGTTTCCTGGGCTTGTTCCAGCCTGCATCAAGAGACTGAAGTTCTATATCTACATTGCCACATTGATTCGGATGACGCTGTAAATAAGGGTAGTACTTGTTTAGGAGCTGTTCCAAAAAACCCTTAATCCCACCCCCCAACCTCCCGGCAGGTGCGGTTTAGCTGTACCTGAATATATGCCTGTCGGTCATCCTGGTCCATGGATGCCTCCACAGGCCTGGACGTGATCTCTAAGAAGTGTTTAATATCAGGCTGTCCCATAATAAGAGGGCAAACCAAAGGGTGGCTGTAATACCATAAATAGTAACAGGAATTTCATAAAAGTCTATCAGCAGTGTCTTACACTGTGTGAATCCCTTAATGATAACTGATAAAAGCAGGCTTCCCAAATCTGACCACAGAGTCTTTATAATTACAGGATCCATGATTGAGTAATCAGCTCCTGTATCAAAGAGTGCCTGTACCTGTTCAGCAGTGGGCAGTGTTGCCGGGGCATAGGGGAATTTGAGAGACCCTGGCTGGGTACCAGCCCTTCCCTGTGGAGAGTCAGATGCTTCTGAGTCTTGACTATCAGACCTGCCTTGATTTCTGATGACTTTAACTGAAGTCCTCCCCTCCCTGTTAGGAATCTCATGCTTTCCTGATCCCTTAGGTGGTCTATCAGAAGGCTTACAGTCACGACTATCACCCCCTTGGGGTGGATGCCGATCCTGTCGGGAGTCTGTCTGATCTCTGCCTCTGTCCGACCTGGAACCTCCCATTACTCTGTGATAGGAACAGCCAGTATAAAATGCATCCCTATAGGGATACCAGCTGACCCTGCTATCTCTACGATGTGTCGTGCTAGACCGTTCCCATCATTCCGGGGAGGTATGCTGCTCACGCTCCTGGCGAGATGGTGGTGCAGACCGACCAGAGCGCCTGTCCAGGGGCCAATAGGAATGAGTCTGCGGGCGACTGGAAAGAGGAGTCCATATCCTATTCTGTCCCTGTCTGTGTGAAGCAGAGACATTGTCTTATTATTTTTAACCTTAGGATCTGGTTGGACCACAGGCTTAGTATGGGGCAGACCCAGCAAGGCATAGTTCGAGCGGATAATGCATTTAACATTATCCCACCTCTGCTAGTCATCAGGATAAGCAGACAATGCCCCTTCACAGGCTAGTCTAAGTGCAGAATTCTGATACTGGTTAGCCAGACAACCGTGAACAATTTCCCAGTTTCCATGTGTAAGGTCCTTGTCTAATCAATAGGCGGCGATCAAACCATTTGACTTAACTGTATTTTGAAGGATTTCTTTGATTGAGCCCATAACATGCCTTCCCTGAGTTGCGGTCAGGAAGTGGGCATATATTTGTATCCAGCTGTTGCACTCATTGATTGGGGAGATGAAATCAGAGCTCAGCATCATGGAGAGGAGCTGCTGTAAATGTGCAGCCCTCCAGCCTTGACAAGTGTCAAGACTATCAAGATTGTTTAAAATCCATCATGTTTTATCTTGGTTGCTGAGACCTGGCTTGCCACACATGATAGAGTTAAGATTCACATTGCCTAGGGGTGTAATTTGAGACTGCACTGGCTGTCCCACAAGTAGAGGAAAGCTTGCAGCACCATCATTAGCAAAAGCCTGGAGAAGTGCCTGTTTCATTTGAACGTGATGTATCAGTAGCTGTCGATAATCCTCCTGCAAATTCTGATCACAAACCTCATTGTGAGGAAGCCATCTGATCCGAAACCCATGGCCACCCGCATGTAGGGAGACCCAGGACCTACAATTCTATCATGGATACCCCCGCCCTCTCGTGCACCAGTCATTAGGCCACCCAATTGTGCAGGCGTGCACTTTATCATTTAGTAAAATTGTGGTTCTGGGGTATCAGTCTGATTATCCCACTGGATACATTCTATCCCTTGCACCTGGGGGTCAGCCACAATAGTACCATGAGCTCGAACATAACCATTGGCATCAAAATCATCTATCTCAAAGACTACTACCTGATTTGCCTGAGGCAGCAGAATGGGATTCTGTAATCTTGGAACAAGTTGATGGATCACCCAAAGGGAAAATTAAGCCACTCCCTTCATCATTAGACATTACATCTGAATGGAACCTGAACTAGGAGTTAAATTGCCTCAGGACCTAATCGCAACTAGGATTTAAAGTGAATTTTAAAGGAAATTTCCAAACCTCAAAAGTAGAATGAGGGAGTTCTGATTTAAGATTCACAAACCATGATCAAGAGTTTGTAGTCTTTGGAAACCTAAATCTGGGTCTTAGCAGCACTGACAGTAAAACACTCCTGCCGTACTTACAAATCTAAAATAAACATTAAAGACAAATAGATAAGTACATGATTCTGTTAACAACAAGACACATTTTGGGTGCCAACTGAAGTGATTTATGACTTTAACCCCTTATAGGGACTAAACCAAATCAAGTGTACATCTCTCGAGTCTCCCTGAATTAAGTTCAAACTGGACAGATTCCTACAGACACTTATTTGGGTCTGAAGAACTGAACTAGTCTTCCCTTAAAGAAAGAAAACTAACAGAGAATATTATTATCATTTGGATAGCCTATTTTTAAAATAATTATAGCTAAGTCATAAATATCCCAGATATTATAAGGGTCTGGGAAACTCTCTTCCATAAGTATCTCTCCACTTAAGGTGACACAGAGAGGGGGTTCTTGTAGTCGTATACAGAATGCGACATGAGATGATTTATTAACTTTTATATATTTATTAAAGAGTTGAACATGCAATACACGTTAAGTGGCTAAGTATACTATAATATCAAAGGTTATGAAGAGATATAAAACATAATCTTATTTCTAAAATAGAATCCAAAAGTTTAACCTTGATAATGTTACAGCAAAATATCTTAGAATATCCATCAAAATTTAAAGTAAACTTTTACCTTAAATTCCCCGAGTAAGCCTTCCTGCTTAACAAGACAAAACATTCTCAGTTACGAGCAGAATTCTCCTGTCATGCAGTCAGCCATGGGTTGAGAAGCATTGATGAGGAATTCAATACTTCTGGTTTTTTGATACAAAACTCTCATATTTATACTGTTTCTAATCTATCATCTCATCTTGATAATGTAGGTGTTACCTTTCTGTGTGTGTTTTTCCTGCTTTTGATATCCGTATATGGTAATATCATTAGTTACCATCCCCACTTAATTTATTTGCTGGAAATTCCCTTCTCTTGAAGTTGTAAGCTTTTATCTGGTTAAAATGTTTGTAATTGCGTTTACTTGGCATCTGTTTTGCAAGTACCATTCCATTGTGTAATTTATCATTTGTAATTGTCTTTATGGTATCTTGTACCATTCTCTTGAGTCAGTCTGTTTATATCACTAACGCTATCAACTAATTAAGTTTATAGTTATCGGTACTGACCTCACATAGGATGTCTCGGTGTGTTTCATCTTCTAATTCCATTGTAGCAGAGACCTTGGAAGACCTTGAAATGGATTTTTTTAACCTAAAAGGTGTTTCTGCTTCACATTCTATTGTAACGGGGATGTTTATGGATTTTTAACTCTGCCCTTAAAAGGCGATTTCAGTGAGCCTCAAAAACTTACCATTTATTCAATCTTTAATTCTAAAAGGTATAATATATACCAGGAAGGCAGATTATTATCTGAGCAGCTATAAACTGAGCGAGGGGAATATGCAACGAGACCTGGGTGTTCTCGTACACCAGTCGCTGAAGGTAAGCATGCAGGTCCAACAGGCGGTAAAAAGGACAAATGGTATGTTGGTCTTCATAATGAGAGGATTCAAGTACAGGAGCAGGGTTGTCTTGCTGCAATTTTACAGGGCCTTGGTGAGGCCACACCTGGAATATTGTGCAGTTTTGGTCTCCTTATCTGAGGACGGATGTTCTTGCTATAGAGGGAGTGCAGCAAAGGTTTACCAGACTGATTCCTGGGATGGCGGGACTGACGTACGAGGGGGCGATTGAGTCGGTTAGGATTATATTCGCTGGAGTTCAGAAGAGTGAAGGGGGATCTCATAGAAACCTATAAAATTCTAACAGGACTTGGCAGGGTAGATGCAGGAAGGATGTTCCCGATGGTGGGGGAGTTCAGAACCAGGGGTCATAGTCTAAGGATACGGGGTAAACCATTCAGGACTGAGATGAAGAGAAATTTCTTCACCCAGAGAGTGGTGAACCTGTGGAATTCGCTAAAACAGAAAGCAGTTGAGGCCAAAACATTGTTTGTTTTCAGGAAGCAGTTAGATATAGCTCTTGGGTTTAAAGGGATCAAAGGATATGGGACGAAAGCAGGAACAGGTTACTGAGTTGGATGATCAGCCATGATCATAATGAATGGCAGAGCAGGCTCGAAGGGCCGAATGGCCTACTCCTGCTCCTATTTTCTATGTTTCTATATTAATTATATCCAAATTCTACCTAATTAAGCCTATTATACCTATGTTTCATCACAGAACTACATCTGTGTACACCCATTCTTTATCCACTTCAACTGAAGCTGACAGTTGGTCATGAATCCATGTAGGTTACTTTGGCTTCAGGCAATAGTGTAAAATGGACGATATAGGATTAGCCACTCGTTATACATCTCTCCCAATTTCCATTCCAGGGATTTTCTTTAGACTAGCCAGAGCTCAGATGACATTTCCAAGGTCTTGAGCTGCCGAACCAGCAAACCTTAAAGGACACATTATTGTCCTTCGTTGAGAATACAGGAAAGTCAAACTTATGCACTGCTGCTTAAACAATTTCCCAGAAAGTACATTTGAACAGATGAATGGAATGCATCCCTGGTCACGTGTACCTCCCAAAATTGCATCTGAGGGCCAAAATCAGTATTTGATGGCAAGCCAAAAGCTTATCTTTGCTCATCTCAATAAGTAACTGAACGGAGGAGTTGGATACTTCTTCCAGGCAAGTATTTTCTGGCCAGGAAACCCAACATAGTAGATCTACATAAAGCTAATTTTGAATCAGACCAAATGAAAATCTATCCCCTCGAGGAAGAAACCTTATACCGCTCTGTTTAAAGGAAGAACTGTTTTACACCCAAGTTATTCACTTATAGATTTTCTTTAAAGTCATATATGCTGCACCCGGAGTGCTGATCTAAGACTTGAAGGTCTAATAGATTAATGGGGCTGAAAAGTAGCCTTTATTAATGACAGCAAAACTATACTGACACCTTCTTAAAGATCAACTCCAATTCTAAAGATGTTAGGCTGACAAATAACAACCTTGAATATAATTTAGAGGGCAAGGTTTTTGTGGCATTCAATTGGTGTCAGATTTTGCATAACTAAAATAAATGGACAGCTGCCTTGTTAGTGTCACCTGACCTTTGACCCACAAGTTAACCTTTCTTATTGTGCTTGAAATGAAAAGGCTTGTATATCTGAAGAAAATATCCTAAAATTAAAAACTTAAAAGCAAGCATTAGCAATTGTTATGCAAATTAACAGAGTAAAACAAATATAAAGCAGCTGTGTTCTCGTCTGAGGACAGTGATAGAGTTTCAATGCTTTGCAAAATAATATAATTACCAATTACAAGTTTTCAGAAACTACTGTTTAACCTAAAATGTTACTTAGAAATTTTTGAACATTGAATTCATGGGCCGGAATTTGCTGAGAAAAAAGTGTGAATGACACAAGTTATTATTAACATGCAAATTGGCCAGCTACTTGTGGCAAGGAAGCGAGATATCATGTGAATTGCAAATCCCCACAAATTGATGGACAAATTGTACCACTTACTGAAAGCTTTGTGAAAATGGAGGGACAGATTTTACAGCAGCCCCCCCGACCCCCTGACATCAGGGGTCATGGCGGGGGGGGGCCGGAAAAAGCCTCCGGGAGAGGCTCGCCACGGGTCTCGATGCCGAGAAGGCCTAGCCCGATATTGCTGGCGGTGGCGAGGCCTTGTGGTGGCCCCCCCACTGCTCAGCGATGGAAGCAGGATTTATATATTTTAAAAAATGCAAATTAAAGAATTAATGACTAACTCGCTCCCGTCGTCTGTTCCACCTTGATATTGTTGCTGCTGGCCGGTACTCCCTCACCTTCGGATTGCCGCCCGGCGATCCGAGGCATGAAACTGGTGGGGAGGGGGGAGCAGGTAAGTATTTCAGTGCAGGAGTGGGGGAGCAGGGTCAAACTAATATGAATGGTGTAGGGCATGGTGGGAAGGGTTAAAGATAAAAGTTTGTGAAATTTTGGGGAGGATGGTCAAGCACACAAGGTAAGTATTTTGGGGGGGAGAGGGCAAGGCATGAATTGTTTGGGTATTGGGGAGTGGGAGAGGGGCTAGGAACATTTATTTAATTTTTTAGATAATTTTGATGCAATATCTCCTTAAAAATGTAAATTATAGTGGAGGGCTCGAAGCCCTTTAAAAATGGCGTAGGCGCCTGTGCAGTGCCGCCTGATGCCGTTACGGGGGATGGACTGCCCATCCCCTCCACATCGTTGGGGGAACAGTCCTCCCCGGCCATTTAAATGAGTTGCCGCGCTGAATATTGTGATGGCTCCATGACGAGCGGCCCATACAGGCGGACCACCATTTTGGGCAGCGAGCTTATAAATTCCAGCCCAGAATCTCACATTTAACCACCCTGTAATTTTCATGAAGTTGCCACATTTCCGCATTGGTTGACTATTAAACTTGCCACAGAAGGTTAAATTTAGTAAATAAAGGGGTATAGTACCCTTTGAACTATACGACATTATTAATGACTGCAAATTAATCTCTTTGGCCCAGAAAATGAACAGCCATACGTATTGAGTCTCATTCCTTGAAGTAATGAATTGTTGTTTGAGATTTTTAAAACGTCAAATTTTTAATTTAAAAACAGCTGTTCTTATATTTTCCTTTCTGTCTCTCTTCTCTCTCTCTCTTAATCCAATCTTTTTCCCCTCTCTTTATTTCTCTTTCTGTACCTGATTTGACATTGAATTCGCGCACTCTAATTCACCCTCTTTCTCAATTCTTCCACTGTTTATTTCTCAATTCTTAAATCTCATTGGTTAAGGAGATACCCTATTGGTTCTGTCATTCATCAATACCCAGATGGCCCATTGCCCTCGCTGTGCCATTATGAAGCTTGCACTTCCAGCAATTTACAGAGCAAAAGAATGTTTGAGCCAAAGTGGGCTGGAAAAAGTCTAACTAACTGGGCACACAGTGAGATGCCCTTTTCCAGCAAATTCTGGCTCGTTGAATTTTACTGCCCATCGTGCCCATGTTAGGTTTCTGTGAGAGCTATTCACTTAGGTCCATTCTCCTGACCTTTTCCATAATCTTTTAATGTTTTCTTTTCCAGATATTTAACCACTTTTGTTTTTACAAATTATTTGTGATTTGGCTTCCATTCCTGTTTCTGATAGGATATCCTATAAATAAAAAATATTATCATAACATCTCTTCTCATTCCTTTGATGATGATCTTAAATTTATGAAAATAGAAAACAATTCATATTGCTTTCTGGCATGTTTGTGGCTGTTGGAGGCAATTCATCTAAGCCACAGAACATCGCTGCAGTAGTTTTTCAGGGCAGCACCTTAGGCCCAACCATCTTCAGTTGCTTCATCAATGACCTTCCGTCCATCATAAGGTCAGAATTGAGGCTATTTGTTGATAATTGCACATTTTTCAGTTCAATTAACTATTCCTCAGGTAGATAATGAAGAATGTCCATGTCCGTATACAACAAGACCTGACAAAATCCATGCTTCAGCTAATCAGTGGCAGGTAACATTTGCATCACACAAGTGCCAGGCAATGATCCTCTCTAAAGAGAGAGTAACCATTTCCCATGATATTTAATCACATTATGATTGTAGAATACCCCCCCCCCCCCCCCCCCCCCGTCAACATCCTGGGGGTTACCTTTGGCCATAAACTCAACTGGACCAAGCACATAAATACTGTGGCTACTAGAATAGATCAGAGGCTGGGTATTCTGGGGTATTCTGTGGTGATTGGCTCATCTCATGACTCCCCAAAGTTTCCCCACCAGCTGTAAGGCATGTCAGGAGTTTGGGGAAATATTCTTCACTTGCCTGGATGAGTGCAGCAGCAACAACACTCAAGAAGCTTGGCACCATCCAAGACAAAGCAGTTTGCTTGATCGGCCAGGCAGCCACCTTTTTTATAAAAAAAAGGTAGAATTTCTCTCTTATAATTCTACCTCCAACAGAATTACAATATTTACTGTCTCTGCAATCCAAACTAAGTGCCATTATGCATGTGAGTGGTTTGCATCTTGTTGCTCTTTCCCACCTGCAGTCTCACCACATTCCCTAGTCACTCCAGCTGATTAATTTGAATAAGTTATTCAAATAAAAATATACTTAAGTCATAGTCTTAGAAAAAGTGGGTTGAAGGCACATTATTTAAAAAATGTAAAACGATCTCCTATTGCCACATGAAGTTTGCAGAAAAACACCATGGGGGGAATTTTATGCTCTCCCCTGCGTTGGGTTTGGAGGCAAGGGAGAGCATATAAATATGCAGGGTTGTGGCGGGTGGGGGAGCCCCGGGACCCCGCCACTTTCTTGACTTCACCCAAATTGTCCAGGGCGGGAAGGCCTGTGAAGGGCCTACTGCCCCACTGCCAATTGAGATCCTTAATTGGGCAATTAATGCCTGCCGCCACAAACTGTATGCGTTACTAGCTGGCTCCGGGCAGGGATGGGGGTCCCCCATTAACAGGCACTTAGTGCCTGTACGAGGGACCCGGCATTGTGAAGGGGATCCTGCTGAGAGCCAACCCTGCTCTTGATGCTGACCCCCCTCCCCACACCTGCTACCTCCACCCTGCAAAACCCCGCCCACTGAGACGCCTGTGGTCTGGGTCCAGGGCCTCAGGTGAGTGCTCCACCAGCAGCAACCACCGCCTCTGTGGTGGCGCTGTTCAGTGAAAGAGTTGCCGGCCTCTGATTGGCCAGCAGCTCTCAGCAAGTGATACTTCCACCACCGGGGTCCTTGATCCCGAAGAAGGCCCACCTCTGTCCAATTGAGTGCCTAATTGGCACATGATCCGGTGGGCCTTCCCCAGATGAGGCGATGCAGGGTCTTCGCCAGTGCTTTTGACAGTGGCCAAGACCCCCATTGCCCGGATAAAATCCCGGCCCATGATAACCTTAAGTAAACAGATGGGATAAAAGTTAATGCCAATAATTATGTAAGTGTTTTCAGGCACTGCTTTCATCTGCTGCACTCATTCTAAGAATGTGACTGTTTATTGTGTTTTGTTGTTTAGGCTAATCAGAATTTGTGATTATAGTTATCTATGTGCTAATTATTAGTAACACACTGCTGAGTCATTGTTTAATTATGGAGGTATTCAGAGGGCATTTTGCATTGTTTACGGAGATATTTAATATGCACAGACATTCTCGTAAGCTATATATGAAAACGTGTTACAGAGATATGTAATCATTTTGACATAATATATGTCAATTCTTAAGGAACTTTGGTGAGAATTGGCTATTTTTTCCATTCTTCTCATTTTCTTATCCGTGATTGTTCACTGAGCAGAGACAGATACTGTGTCAGTTTCACCATGACAACAATTACAGTTCCACCAAGAAACATACAAGAAGGCCAGAGCAATGAATGGAACAAAGCATTCGACACATCAAGCCTTGTCAAGAGAACATTCCTTTGTCGTCCTTCTGGGTCATAGTAACAAGGAAAATAGATAGACTGGAATTGTGTGATGTTTTCTGTAATAGAAGCTATTAGCTTTTCAGTTTCTGAATGATTCTTCATACACTTTGCAGCACAGAAGCACTGAAAAACAAAAAGATGATTCATTTTTATCGTGTGAGTTTAGATCACTCAGCATGATGATTCAGAGCAACTAAGTTAAGACAGTTTAGAACAGTATGTATCATTTCCCACTGAAGAATTACTTACTACAGTGTTGTCCTACATTCCAAAATGAATGTGACGTTAGTAAAGTGGCCTTGTCACCTGCCCAAAGCTGACATTGGGAGGCCTGAACCATTTTCAGATTTGGGTCTCAGTTGAATGTAGTCGGCGAGCTACGGGAGCAAAATGAGTGCTCTGCTACAGTTTGCCAGTTGTGTTGGGGCAGCAAATTATAGAAACATGAAATGATACAATGGTTATAACTCAAAAGGAGGCCATTCAGCCCATCAGCTCTCTGCAGGAGCAACTCAGCTAGCCCCACTCCTTGCTCCCATTCCTATGCTGAGCCAGTTGGCTGATTAGGTCTAAGAGGTGTCATGGAAGTGTAGTTTTTTTTCTCCTCTGTTTTAAAACTAAGGGTGGCTGTGTGCCTTTAAGGCAGAGAGAGACTTTTGGATTCCCTGGGCATAATGTGCCAGCAGCAAGCCTGTTTCCTAGGAAAGAGCAGGAGAGAGAGAGAGGGCCACCTGCTGCAATGTATCAGTTAACTGTGTATATAGACCGGCTAAAACCAGTCTGATCTGGAGACCAGCGAAGCGTGCTCACTGAAGGAAGGATCTTTCTCTCCTAGCAGAAAATTTACATTGAACTAACGGCTGTGTATTGCTTAAAGAGGGAAAAAACCCTAGTAAAGAACATTTGCATGGTTAGAGTGAAGTTTCTACTGAAAGACTGCCAATTTAAAAATCCAAATAGACCTGTTGCTATACTCCTTGCTGAAAGTACTGTGTGACGCCTGCTGAAACCAAAGTGCTTTGAAGGCCTATCCATTAAAGACTGTTCATCGAATTTGCCTGGAGACTTCGAGTGGCATCTGACTGTTCGGCTCTGGGATATCTCACAAAACAGCGACTGTAACCCACAAAGACTTACTGCCCAGTGATTCATTTATTCCTAAGAAACAACTCTAATTTTATTGAAACCAGTTAACCGTTGGTTTTTGAATGTATGTGTATGTGTATGAAGGTTAGGATAAATAAGAAGTTATAAGGTCTTTAGACATAGATTTATCTCAATATTGTTTAAGATTTAATTTATTAATAAATAGTTAATTAGTTTTTTTTGAAAGATACCTGGTTTGGTCTGTTTTATTCTGGGGTTCAATAAAGTGTTTAATTTGGCTAATTTCTGGTAGGTGGGTAAACTTTAATAATATGCTATGACCTGTGGAGTAATGGGATTGAATTGACAGTGTATTGCTCCCACCTTGGTCATAACAGAGGAAATCAGATCCTGGGGTAGGTGAATGTGGGGGGCAAGGACAGGCTCACAACGGACTTCAGTATTTTGTGGAGCCACGCTCCTAGTCCCACAAAAAAGAAAAGAAAACAAGTTTGGGCTCTTTATGCAGTAGCCGCCACAAGTTGGGCCTCTTACTGTCTGGTACATGCTCAGTCCATTTGTACTTTAAAATTGCAATTGTTGTCCCATTATGGTATACCATCCTGATGAGATACTTGAACAGCATCCCGTCAGAAACAGGTAAGCATCCTGTTTTCCCATATACTGGTACCCCTGAAAATTGCATCAGGCAGGCGTTCAGCATCCAAAGGGTCATCGAGTTTCTCTTCCTCAATTTTCAACTCCTGGCTTCCCAGGCTGGAAATGGGCAATGTAAAGTATAGTTTTAACCAAAACAATTTTACTGCCTTTTGTCTTTAAGATTTGAGTTCTCTGTGATGTCTCTTGGGACTGGAGTGAGATTTAGCCGAGTGTTGTATAAGATATGTGAGACAGAGATTGAGACAGAAGCAGCAAGGTGTTGAACACAAAGCCTTCTTATTCTGTTTTGCTTTGCCTTTGCTAGCGTGTGTGTTCTACAGCAGTCTACAAAGTGTACAATTCACAATGCAATTGCAATTTCAAAACACTGCAACATTACATCCCTCCCCTTCTTAATAAAATGGGAGACATAGCATATTTCAATGGTTTGTTTCAAAAAATGCAAACAATAAACTTATCCATAAATAGTTTACTTCGTAACATAGTCACTTAGATAGTCACGAGTATGATATTATCTGACATCAGATGTAGACTCTCACTTGACTTGTTCTTCATCTGAGGTGTTGACATAGGAATCAGATTCATTGCTTGCAAGTGGTGTTTTTGGTGTTTTGAAGAATGACGCGTCTCTTGTGATGATTTGTGAACCGCGCTTATCAATGATCATTGATCCTTTTATGTTGGATATCATAAGGGGTTATTTGTTTTCCAACATGACCATCATGTTTCTCAAGTACTTCATCTCCTGGCTTTAGTGCTATAGCTCTAAATTTCATGTTTCTCTCTGCATTTTCTTTCATTTGATCCTTCTGTTCTTGATCACGTTCGCATGCATGTTGGTCATTAGCTCCACAGGAATAGCTCAGGTAGATGTGTGTGCATAGGATGTGCAAAGATGAGTGTAGCTGGAGGTTTTCCAGTAGTCACGTGAGGAGTCACTCTGTAATAACAAAGAAAGTGATATGACTCTTGCTTCCATGACTTGTTCTCAGTGTAGCTGCACATATCACTTTTTTCAAGGTTCATATAAATCTCTCAACATCGCCATTAGCACTTGGCCAAAGGAGTGTGATTTTCCTATGAGTGAACCTGAGGTAGTATGCACATTTACTGAACTCATCGCTGTTGAATGGGGGTCCATTGTATTTTTGTTACTGTTTGAGGGATTCCAAACAAAGCAAAGATCTGATCAAGCTTTGGGATGATTAGTAGGACCGACTGTCGGCAGTGGATGTCGCAAAAGATAGTCCGCTGGGTTGAGCTTGCCTGGCTGATACTCAACTTGGAACTTGTACACTTGTAGTTTGAGTATCCACGTTCTATCTGAGTGGGGTGGTTTGCTCTGTGGATTGTTGAACAAGCTCACTAATGGTCTATGATCAGTTATTACTTTAAATTCGCTTCCATATAGGTAGAGATGAAAGTGTAAGGTACCCCATGTGATTGACAGCGCTTCTCTCTGTTTGCAATTAACATTGCTGTATGGGCATTAATGATCTGCCTGCCATTACAATGATTGAGGGTTTACCTGTCTTGACTTTCTGTACAAGAACTGCGCCTAAGCCAAATGGGCTTGCATCCACTACCATCTGGGTGGTTTTCTCAGGGTTGAAATAGGCATTTGTGCAACTTGCTGACAAGCATTGTTTGATCTGGTGTACTGCCTGTTTGTGTGATGTAGTCCGTTCCCAATTGGTGGTCTCTTTTGTCAGATCACGTAGGGGGCAGATAGTGTAGCAAGGTCAGGAATGAAGTGACTGCAGTACGTGATGAGTCCTAGCAGACTCTGGACTTCTTGCCATTTGTAGGATCTGTAGCATTTGCAATGGTTTCAACATTCCGTGGATCTGGTGATACTCCTTCACCACTGAACACATGACTGAAGAATTTATTGAACAAGCAATTGTCTTTGTTCAAGGTGAGGTTGCATTCCTGAGACATTGTAGGCATGCATGTAGGGGTATCTCAAGTTCACTTTCAGTGCGACCGTAGATGAGAATGTCATCACTGATGTTTAGCGTGCTTTCAAGTCCTTGAATTGCAGATTGAATCAAGTGCTGAAGTACCTCAGCTGCTGAGCTGACTCCAACATTGTGCCTCTTGTACTGGAAAAGACCGATGTGAGTGAGATTCTTCTGCAAGATCAATTTTATAGTGGCCTGCATTGAGGTCAAGTTCAGCAAAATGTTTAGCACCATTCACTTTCTCTATGACGTGATCAGTTGTTGGTGTAACATGTCTTTCTCGTTGTATGGCTTGGTTTGTTGACCGCATATCAATGCAGATTCTAATCTGATTCTTGCTGTTGGGTTTCTTAACAACTTGTATGGGTGAGACCCAAGGGATAGGTTCATCCCCAACTTTCTCAATAATGTCAAGGCCAAGTAGGCGTTGAAGTTCCTTCTGTCTGATTCCTGACATGAAATGGTATTCATCGCTGTTGTTGCGCAACTGGGAGCACATTAGACCCTACACGCAGCTTGCATGTAACATCTGTCAGTTTTCTGATACCAGTGAAGCAATCAGCATACAGTTCGAGAATGTTTGTGTTATGTGAAGGAATCATGCTTGTGACTGCAATCATGTGCAGATCTGTTGCAGTGTGGAAACTGATAAGCATGGCACATTCTCCTGATATGATGTAGAATACAGCTTTTGTTCTAGTGCCTTTGAATGAGATTGGAATTTCAAATGTTCTGAGGATTTTCAGCTGTTTGTCACTGTTGTAAGGGAAAATTTTCATATTCCCTGGTTTGCAGAGAATGGGGCAATCCTGAAGTTTGTTGAATGTTTTGTCTCCCATGCCATTGACAGACAGTCACACATAGGTATTTACTGTGCCTGAGAGAGAGAGGACAAAAGTATGTTCAGAGTCATCTTCCTCTACTTTGTCTACATTCTCTCACCGTTTTGCCGTGGTATGCATACATGGCACCCTTCTGCTGGTATTGGTCTTAGTAGTTGATTTTTCTGATGAGCAACAAACACGAGCAAAGTGGTTGGGTTTTCCACAGGCTTTACATAGTTTACCAGTAGCAGGACCCTCTGTCCAGTATGGGTAAGCACCACCACAGTGGAAACATTCTTTAGCTAAGTTGCAGCTCTGTTTCTGATACGGCTGTTGTTGCTTTGCGAGTGGTGTGCTGGCATGTGAGCGATGAATAGTGTTTAAGGATTTGAACTTGGAGTGTTGTAGCTACCATTAGCAGCCTCAACTTCAGTAGCTCTGGACTCTGAGAGTGATTGTGATCTTGCTAACTCCAACAGCTCTGAAAGCTTTATGTCTTTCTTGAGTGCTTTTCGACATAGTTGACTGGAGAGACAGCCTTCGATTATTTGTGTTTTGATTTCCCATTCGACATGTTCAACATCACTACCAAAGTCACATCTGATTGCTAGTTGCTTCAATCATGTGCAATATTAGTCAGTTGTCTCGTTTGCTTCTTGCTTAGTGCATCAGAAGACAATGGTTTCATAAGATGTTTTTCTTGGGCGTAAAAAAGGATGTCAGCGCATTTTTTGCTGAGTCTTAGTCATTTGCTCAAACGTAAGTGTCTCAAAGATATCTTCTAATTCTTCACCTGCATTGTTCAGAAGCAATGCCTTTTTCCTTGCGCTGTCTGTGATTGCGAAACCTGCCATCGTGCATTCAGAATGTCACAGCCACTTTTGCCAATGTGGGGATACAGATGATGGCTCTGAATTCATGTCAGAATGTGATAGGTTGGGCATAGACAATGCCATACTGATCAGCAACATAGTGATAAAGGATCTGAGATAGCACTCCTTTCAGAAAAAAAAACTTCTTTGCAATGATCCAAGATTTTTGATTGGATGGTTATTTTGGAGAGATCAGTTTGAGTATATGCTGTACTAGCTTTCTGTGTGTCACTCAAACACAGTCTGCAACTTAAAATGCTGTCTGTAAAAGTAGACAAAAAAACTTCCAAAATTTTCATACCCAAAAACAATGTTTCCAGTTTTTCACCATCTTTTGCTTTTTACTTTGTTGCCATTGTGATGTCTCTCAGGACTGGAGTGAGATTTAGCCAAGTTTACTATAAGATATGTGAGACAGAGATTGAGACAGAAGCAGCAAGCTGTTGAACAGAAAGACTTCTTCTCTATTCTGTTTTACTTTCACTTTTCCTTTGCCAGCATGTGTGTTCCACAGCAGCCTCTAGAATACACAATGCACACTGCAATTGCAATTTCAAAACACAACACTACATTCTCTGTCCACCTTATTATGTATTTGCCAGTTTGCCAGATATTTTATATATCTGATTTATCTCAGAGCAATGCAGAGATGACACTAGTTCTAAATCAACAACAGGTTTATTTACGATACTTTAAGCTATCTCAGCGCTTACAAAATTTCAGCAGATTGTCTATACTAGAACTCAAGTCTCTTTATCTGGAATCAAAACAAGAAATGCTGGAAATACTCAGCGGGTCTGACAGCATCTGTGGAGAGAGAAGCGGAGTTAATGTTTCAGGTCAGTGACCTTTCGTCAGAATTGGCAAAGGTTAGAAACGTAATAGATTTTAAGCAAATAAAGGAGGGTGGGGCAAGAGATAACAAAAGGGAATGTGCTGATAGTACAGGGTCACAGAGAATAACTGGCCAGAAGGTCATGGAGCAAAGGCAAACAGTATGTTAATGGTGTGCTGAAAGACAAAGCGTTTGTGCAGAGAGGGTGTTAATTGACAGAAAAATGAACAGCCCTGGCTCAAAGCACAAACAGTAAAAAAAAAGTGGGCAGGCACATAGTAAAAAAAAATGAATGATGAAACAAATTAAAATAAAATAAACAAATAAAAAATAAAAAAATAACTAAAAATAAAAAGGGGGGCCCGTCATGCTCTGAAATTATTGAACTCAGTGTTCAGTCCGGCAGGCTGTAGCATTCCCAATCGGTAAATAAGATGCTGTTCCTCGAGCTTGCATTGATAGTCACTGCAACACTGCAGCAAGCCCAGGACAGATATGTGGGCATGAGAGCGGGGGGTGTTGAAATGCGAGCAACCGGAAGCTCCGGGTCATGCTTACAGGCTGAGTGAAGGTGTCCTGCAAAGCAGTTACCCAATCTGCATTTGGTCTCCCCAATGTAGAGGAGACCACATTGCGAGCAGCAAATACAGAATATTAAACTGAAAGAAGTACAAGTAAATTTCTGCTTCACCTGAAAGGAGTGTTTGGGGTCTTGGATAGCGAGGAGAGAGGAGGTAAAAGGGCAGGTATTACACCTCCTGCGACTGCATGGGAAGGTGCCGTGGGAAGGGGACGAGGTGTTGGGTGTAATGGAGGAGTGTACCAGGGTGTCGCAAAGGGAGTCTCTTTATCTGGAACCTTCTCAATGGTTTCCGCACATTAACTCTCAAACTCCACATGCAGGCTTAGGCAGTTAAGCACAGTGAACAATGATCAGTGAACAGACCAACACAATCAAACACAGATCAACTGACCCATTGAACACGACATCTTTTTCCCCTTTTGATTAAAGACATTATTCTAAATTGAAGTATTTTGAACAACAAGCATATATATATCAAGTCATTTCTTACTGTTCAACTTATCTGATTTCTCTAAGTACAGAAATAATTTTTGGCATAGCAAGGTCTCTTCGGTCTGTGATTAGATTTACGCATTTGTGGTTGTGATCCCGTGTGATCAGCTTGATGAAGCGGTTGACCTATATCATTGATAGGAAAAGAAAATGTATCCTCATAACCCACTATCCTCAAAATATCCTGGTCTGCTCCCTATCAAATGTCTCACATTCTACTTGGTGTTGTCATCCAACAGATAGGCATTTGTATCTAGCAACCGTTAGATCTGCTTTGGACCTGATACTGATGAAGCAAGGTTGTGGTCGTGATTTGGTCATTTGGTTCGAACCCAATCTCCACCTTTAAATTGTGGTTCCCTTGCACCGAAGTATACTTTTCTATCGCTAACACTGTCTTGATTAGTATTGCAGCTAAGCATATCAGCTACTCGGTTGTGTGAATCTGCAAGATACCCGACCTTGAAGTTAATACTGATGAAGGCAATCTGACCATCTGTAAATGAATAGAGGTTGATGACCTGATCCTGATGTAGCTAACAATGTAGTCAATGCTTGGTGATCAGCGCAGAGAATAAACTTTCTACCAAAAAGATACATGTGCCGATGTTCACATGCATAGATGCAGGTTAGTGTTTCCCGCTCTCTAGTAGAGTATTTACATTCAGTTTCCAACAACGGGCCTGACACATAAGCTATCAGTTGTTCACATCCGTCAATGGACTGTTGGAGTACAGCTCAAATTGCAGTTCCCGATGCATCTGTTGTGACATAGGTTTCTGCATGTGGGCTGAAATGCACAAGGACTGGAGGAGATGCTATCTTCGCCTTTAACGTTTCAAACACTGTTTGCTGTGCAATTGTCCATTCCCATTGAGGATCTTTATGCAGTAGCTTCCAAAGAGGCTCCACAATCTCTGCATACTTAGGTACGAATTTATGATATAAGTTGGTAGTACCGAGGAACGATGCCAACTCTTTCACATTAGAGATGTTGGAAGCACATGAAGGGCTTTGAGTTGTCGTGTGTAGGCTTTACTCCAGCTGCTGTCACTCTGTAACCTAGAAAGTCAATCTTGGGTGGGGCAAATGTGCATTTGTCCTTGTTGAGCGTTAAATTATTTTTGCGAGTTGAGTGAGCACTGCTGATAACTGTTGATCGTGTTCTGCTTTGTCCCTTCTGTGGACAACGATGCCATCAAGTAGGTTGAGCGTTCTTTCAACATCCAACAAGACTGAAGAAACGATCTTCTGGAATACAGTAAGCGCTGAACATAGTCCATAGGGTATTCTATGGTACTGAAACACACCTTCATGGTGTAACAAAAGCTGTAAGAGATCGGCTTTCTTGTTCTAGAGGTATCTGAAGATAACTCTGTCATAGATCGAGCTTTGTCATGAAATGATGCTGACAGTTCTTGGATTGTAAGAAGTGGATACTTGTCTGGTATGATAGCTTTGTTGACTGCCTTAAGGTCAACGTATAGTCTAAGTTTGACATTTTTTTGTTATACAATGACTAGATTTGATATCCACGATGATGAGTCGACTCGCTCAATGATACCATCTGCTTCTAGTCATTTCAGCTCCTGTGACACTTCAGCACTGATTGCAAATGGCAGCCATCTCAAATTTTATGAAACTGGTTGAATTGATTTGTCAATACGAGGAACATGACAGTACCCCTTAATTGCCCCAAATCCAATAAATAAGGAAGGATACTGGCGTGTATAATCTGCAAATCAATCACATTATTGTATGCTCCGGTGGGGTCTTCCAGTTTGAATCTAAGCCTATCGAAAGGGTTTACGCCTATAAAGGATTCGGCCTTTGGCTACATAGAAAGTGAAACTGTCAAGGGTGACATTTTTTGTAGCATACTGGAACTGTGATCGTCCCTGAAACTGGAATGATAGAGTTGTCATAAGCTTGAGAGAAGTGAGAGAGAGTTGCGAAAAATACCGATGGTAGAATTTGTCACTCAAAATAAATACTTTCACACCAACATCGATAAGAAATGACTGAGATGCCTGCGATCTCAACTGAGCACTCCTTAAAACGACCTGATGCTTTACTTTTTGTGATGGTGTATACATGTTGTACCTCACTCTCAGGTAGAGACTTCCCCACTTGTTGAAACAATGAAGCCTTTTTCTTTGACAACATGCACCTCTTTGCAAAATGGTTCCACTTTAAGCATGAGTTCTCCCTCAAGCTGGACTTGGCATTGTGACTCGATGCATATTTCCACAATTAGGGCAAAGTTTTAAAGGTATATGACCTTGATGGGACATATTTTGATGAGGTTGCTGAGGGCTTCTTGTCCATAACCCTTGCACTGAAGCTGATTGGGCAAGCTGTGTCTGCAACCCTGAGTCTAAGGGTGCATGTGTGTGTAGCCGATTTGAATCTAACATGGCAGATTCAATCTGGACTGCCAAGGTCATGGCTTTTTCCAAGGTTAAGTCATCATCCTTCATGAGGAGACGTTCCCTAATTCATGGAATTGAAGTCATTTCAATTAATTGGTCACGAATTTGTTCATTGGTTAGTGTGCCAAATTTACATGTAGAAGGCAAATGCCACAATACTGCCACATATTGTTTAATGGGCTCATTATTTCCCTGGGATCTCTGGTGGAATGTATATTGTTCAATCATCACACTTTTCTTTGGCCTGAAGTATTTTTCGAGAGCACTTACTACTGTATCAAATGTAGACATATCGTCTGTGAGCTGCTCAAATATTCACTGGCCTTCTGCTCCGAGACAATGTACGAGTATCGCTTTCATAGAGTCATAGAGTCATAGAGTTTTACAGCACAGAAACAGACCCTTCGGTCCATCATGTCTGTGCCGGCCATCAAGCACCTAGCTGTTCTAATCCCATTTTACAGCACTTGGCCCATAGCCTTGTATGCTATGGCATTTCACATGCTCATCTAAATACTTCTTAAATGTTGTGAGGGTTCCTGCCTCTACCACCCCTTCAGGCAGTGTGTTCCAGATTCCAACCTGGGTGAAAAAACATTTCCTCAAATCCCCTCTGAACCTCCTGCCTCTTACCTTAAATCTATATCCCCTGGTTATTGACCCCTCCGCTAAGGGAAAACATTTCTTCCTAACTACCATATCTATGCCCCTCATTATTTTGTATACCTCAATCAGGTCCCCCCCTCAGCCTTCTCTGTTCTAAGGAAAATAACCCTAGCCTATCCAGTCTCTCTTCATAGCTGAAATGCTCCAGCCCAGGCAACATCCTGGTGAATCTGCTCTGCACCCTCTCCAGTGCAATCACATCCTTCCTAGAGTGTGGTGACCAGAACTGTACACAGTACTCCAGCTGTGACCTAACTAGCGTTTTATACAGCTCCATCATAACCTCCCTTATATTCTATGCCTCGACTCATAAAGGCAAGTCTCCCATATGCCTTCCAAACCACTTTATCTACCTGCGCTGCTGCCTTCAGTGATCTATGGACAAGTACACCAAGGCCTCTCTGACCCTCTGTACTTCCTAGGGTCCTACTATCCACTGTATATCCCCTTGCCTTGTTAGTTCACCCAAAATGCATCACCTCACACTTCTCAGGATTAAATTCCATTTGCTACTGCTCCGCCCATCTTACTAACCCTTCTATATCGTCCTGTAATCTAAGGCTTTCCTCCTCACTATTTACGGCACCACTAATTTTTGCGTCATCTGTGAACTTACTGATCATACCTCCTATATTCACATCTAAATCATTAATGTGCACTACAAACAGCAAGGGTTCCAGCACCGATCCCTGTGGTACACCACTGGTCACAGGCTTCCAATCGCAAAAACTACCCACTTGTGAATCACTGCTGCATCCGGACTGTTCATCCCTGTAGTGAGCAAGGAGGTCCTGAATGCCAAAATTCATCACTCCCAGGACACAGGAGGATCCCCCAGCGATGAAAGAAATATCTCTGGAGCTGATAAAGTTAAACTTATCTCAACAATCCTCATAGCCATTGTTACGTATTCGCCAGTTTGCTGGACATTTTATATATATGATCTATCTCAGAGCAATGCAGAGATGACACTTGTTCCAAATCAACAACAGGTTTATTTACAGTACTTTAAAATATCTCAGCGCTTACAAAGTTTAAGCACATTGTCTATACTAGAACTCAATCTCTTTATCTGGAACCTTCTCAATGGTTTCCATTCATTGACTCTCAACTCTACCCACAGACTTAAGCAATTAAGTACAGTGAACATTGATCAGTGAACAGACAAACACAATCAAACACGGATCAATTAACTCATTGAACACAACACACTTATCTCTGAATATTGCTCTTGAATGCCAATGGCATCATAATGGTGTTATTGTTAAACAATAATCCAAACATTTACAGAAATTGTTCAATGTAACTAGTGGAGCACAGCACTAAACCTATAAGAACACCAATTTCATGCTGGCACTAGGGTCACCATCAGGTGGTGGAGTGGAGATAAAGATTGTGGTGACCTAAGAGCATATAGCACCCGTGGAGTAATTTTCACTTTGGATGTGGGCAGAAAACTGGCATTTGTAGATCAACTGCCCATTCCCTGCCCAATTTCTTCCTGCTCCTCATTCATCAAGAATGAAAGTAAAATATTCTGTCTGTTCTTAAAGTGGCTGCAGTGACTCCTTTAAGGACACTGGTGTGGACGCTCTATGTCTGGCACCAGGCCATGCATGGTGCAGGACCTGCCAGCTGGTACACAAAAATTGCATTGGGGTCTGACAACAGACAGAGAACTCCAATTTACACTTTTAAATAAGGCTTTAGAAAATGGGGTGGACAGCAGACAGAAAATGTCTTACTTATTTACTGTTGGCAAAATGTATCCTTAGATTACCAATAGCGTGTTAAAAAATTGTTATATCCCTAGTTGATTCTATGCTACATTTCAGGAACTTAAATTAAAGAAAACACGCATGGATCCAAACATTAAGCTACATTTTAATTTTTCCCCCATATGCAATATTGGGATAACTTTCTAACTTTGCATTTCTGGTGTTGTACCTTGCACAAAGTCTATATATTTGAGATTCAGATGAATGTGTGTGATTTTCCAAACATTAAGATTAATGGTCAGAAACTTTCTGATATGTGCTGGAGGCATGAAGTTAGAAAATTGCATATTTATTATCATTTGTAAGCATATTCACAAAATGAGAAAATGCCTCTTTACATCTAGCAAATAATCTATCTATACACATCATAACACAGAATATTGCTCTGATTTGATCTTCAAATAATTGCCAGGCTCAGATCTCTTCCCTGCACCACCACCATCGCCCTTCCCGCGAACCACCACCTCTCCCCCACCCCCCACCCACCCACTTTGTCACAGGTACCACACTTGGTTGTCTCATTATCATTTTAACCAACAAGACAATGAGATCCTGTAGCATAGTTTCCTACCTCAGAATTAAAGCGTACAGTTTCTTCTGTGTGATGTAGCAGAACTCTCATTCCTGAAGAGGATAGATTAACATATATCTGTATGCAAGAATACTGTGATGATTTCCAACAATCTGATACACAGTTGTGTTTGCAGTTTTTGAGGTTTGTAATTCTTGCTTCAAGAACAGTGCATTTTGATTCCTCTGTCCAAACACTAAGTAACGCAAATAAAACTGGATATCAGTGTACCGTCTTTGTTTCTTTAAGTTAATTGATAGTGAGCAAAATACAGATTTAAGAGCTGCATTATTATTCCAATAATACCTTTTGTAAATACATCTAAATCCATTCCATTACTTTCACAATATGAATTTCATTTTTTTTCCTGATATCTAACACCAATAATTCCTAAAAGTCCATCAAGGCAAACTATAAAAGTTTAAAAATAAACTTTTACTTGATGATTCTTAGGATTTATTAGTTCATAAGGAACTAGTCATAGTGGAATTTTCAATGTTTTTTTTAAAAAAGTAACTGTTTTGAGTGACTCAATTTTTTTTGTTAATTACGAGGATTTGTGTTTTAAAATTGAAAAAAGATTCCATTGATGCTGTAACTTTGTGTTTTTTTAAAAAGAGGTCGTCAGAAGGTCTTTTGGACTTGGCTTGTAAACATCAGTTACTGGAAGGCACCTGTTTTCAGATAAAAACCCAGCAGGGGGCTTTTTGACTTGGGGAAGATGCTTACAGAGAAAAGACAGGTCAAGATTTATAGGGGACAGGAGGCTTGACTCCTGAGATGCTTTTGGTTTCGGTTTGGACAGGCAGTTGGGGTATGGACATGTTCTGAAAATGAGTTAAAGAATCAACCTGCCAAGGACAAACCCCAACTCAGCTTTTTCTAGCTCTTGGAAAAGCTTGCCAGTTTTTCCATGTCTTTGAGAAGCTCTGAGAGGCGAGTGTAAGAAATAGAGAAATTGATACGGCATTCCTTCTGCAAAGCCTGCCTGAAACCCCTGTTGCTGTATTTCTCCTGGAAACCTTGCCCAAACTGATCTTCAACACCACCTGAAAAGAACTGTTCCAGGAAGATCCCAGTGAGAGCCGTCTACGCGTATTTTGGATCCCAAACCAAAACAAAGGACATCTGACATCTGAAATCTTTCCATATCTTCTCTTTTTCTTCAAGAATTATCAAACATTTGGCCAAAGTATTCATTTTTTGTAATAGAACTCTAAAGAGTAAATCTATTTTTTTTGTGTCTGTGTGTGTGTGTTTGAGGGGCTAAGGAAAAAGGGAACTTTTATATTTCAATCTGTGTGTTAATGCTTTGCTTTGTTACTGGTTAAGACTTGTTTTATAATAAACTAATAATTTTGTTATTTATTAAAGAAACAGGGTTGGTTGATATTATTTTTGGATAAAAATAGCGTCTATGATTGACCATATCGATAATTGGGAAAAAATTTAAATATACGTTGTAACCTGTGAAGAAGGGGGACTAGAAAAACAGTGCACTCCTCCCACCTCGGTCATAACAACTGTCATTACATATTTCGTAAACGCCAATAATTAGACACTGAACTCAAAGCACAAGTCTGAAACCCAGTCGTAGCTAAAGTTTATGCTTCAATTTCCTGAGAAAGTTCGTGCCACCAGTTTCCTGGATCAGAAATCTGGCTGGCAGGTATGCGGGAGAAACTATTAAGTTCTTCAATTTTGTCACCTTGTGGGGAAACCAAGGGCCTACATTAATAGGATGTCTTGAGATATCAGTGGGCCAGATTGCTCTTTGTCCTTTTTTGTAGAAGAATATGGCCTAGAATTGAGCTTATCATGGGATTTAAGACGTCATTTTGCAAACAAAATTCTCACGTTATGATACTTCACAAATATAACATTTTATATAGATGATTTTTTTTGAGTGTTTTATGCCTAGCCCATGCATAGTGGAATAAAATATGCTGTTTAATCTTCACTTTAGCATTTGTAATGCAAACCATTTTATAAATTTGGAAGAAATAAAAACTATTTTTGACTCTATTCAACATTATGTTTTAGTTACCTAATTTTAATTGAAAAATATATAATAATTTAGCTAATTTGATTCAGAAATTGGAGAACTATGTTGAGTAGTTCTGACACTATAAATCAATATACAGATCTATCAAAAAATAGATATTTCTCCAGTACCTCTCCTTGTGTGATTGGGCCATTTTTATTCCCAAAAGGAAGGCAATCAATATTGAACACACCAGCATTCCCAGACCCAGAAATATGGCCCTATCCTCTCCTGCTTTCAGAGCAGTGGCTGTTTTCCGTTTGTCCAGGACATCAAATGCTCTTATTTTTCTATAAAAGCCTCTGAAATGCAAACAAACGTGTTAGTTTAGTTTAGAGATACAGCACTTAAACAGGCCCTTCGGCCCACCGAGTCTGTGCCGACCATCAACAACCCATTTATACTAATCCTACACTAATCCCGTATTCCTATCACATCCCCACCTGTCCCTATATATTTCCCTACCACCTACCTATACTAGGGGCAATTTATGATGGCCAATTGACCTATCAACCTGCAAGTCTTTGGCATGTGGGAGGAAACCGGAGCACCCGGAGGAAACCCACGCAGACACAGGGAGAACTTGCAAACTCCGCACAGGCAGTACCCAGAATCGAACCCGGGTCCCTGGAGCTGTGAGGCTGCGGTGCTAACCACTGCGCCAATGTGCCCCCCCAAGTTAGTATTGCTTATCTATTCCTTGAGTAAAAGCTTGGGGCCAGTGGAGGTTTCTGTACTTATTTTATTATCTGTTAAGTCACAGGTGTTCGATGCAAGTCAAGATTATTGGCTCACAACTGGAAAAGTAGAATAGAAAGTAACAAATTAGTGAAACAGAGGAGATCAAATATACAGTGATCCCAAAAATCCATAGGTTATCAATCCCGATGCAAGTGCCAGGATTCACCAGCTGGTGACCTCACCAAAGAATGCAGGGTGAAAGGAAGGCCATCTAATTTTAATAGTTAAGGTGGATCCTTGTGCCAGTAAGCACATCTCAGATGCCTGTCAGAGGGAAAAGAACGTAAAGTGCAGTTGGTGGGTGCCAAGTCTGGTGGATGGGTGGGAGGGAGACACAGGTGTTGTCAGAAATGTGCCATTAGCCCTCTTTATAAGAAGGCCACAAAATAAGGGCAAAACTCTTTAGGGGTGCACGCCACCCAGACTCCCATATAGGTCCCAATTCTGAAGGACGGTGGTCTAAAATGCATGCTGACACTCAGTGTATCAGTTGATTGCTCTTTTGCCAGGCTGGGGATGAGGAAACTGGGAGTTCTCTCCATAGTTATGCCTTCTCTTATGCTGCTGTTCTTGTGTGTGGTGGGTGGAGACTCCACCCTAAACACCATCCCATGGAAACTGCCAGGGAAGTCCGGTACTTGGTGAAACCAGGTCCTGTTCTAATTCGTGGCGCTTACACTGCACGCCTACCAGACTGAAAAGGCACAGATTTTTGGCCCCACTGTCCTTCCCCATATTTCTGCAGGACCTTTAAGTAATGTTTCATGCCTTGAAAGCTTATGTAAATTGTAATGTTGAGCTTTATCTGATAGATTGTATGTCTGCCAATATAAACAGATATAAAATGGGAAGTTGGTGGTAAGTCAAAAAATAATTACACCAGTACATACGTATCTTTTGGTTTGATTTGATCTGCCTTCCTAGGTGCTAACTCAGGCTTAGCCCATAGGTGTGCAACTCTGCTGTACTGGGGCCCGGCATCTGGTCCCAAGCTGAACTTCCTTCCCTGTATCTGTTTGCTACCACAGTCATCTTTCTCATCTCTGTGACATCAGTCATTTCTGCTTCTAACTTTTCCCTTCAGCTGCCAAAACCATAATCCATTCACAAGATAATTCGATGAGAAAGGCTATTAGGCTCATCCAAATTCATCCATACAGCCAGATGTTATCACTTACCACCAATAGCATCAGTTGTTTCTTAAATGATTCCAGTATTTTTGCCTCCAATACTCTATCTGGAGGTTTATTCCACACTTTGGTCACTCTTTGTATGAAGAATTTCCTAATATCAGTCCAAAATGTATCTTTTACTAGTTTGAACCTGTGATCCCTTTTTCTACTCCCATGGTTCAATTTAAAGTAATATTCTGGGGTTACTTTTTCTATAACTTTAACAATCTAATATACTATATAAGATCACCAGGTGGCCTCTTTCTATGTTGTAAACTTTCTATGATTCTATGATTTTCTATGATTCCTCTCAAACATCTCCTTTCCAAGCTGAAAAGACCAAATTATCTATCCAATCTTTGCCAATATGCCAGATCCCTGACACTGGGAATCAACCACATGGAACTTTTATGCACTGACTCCAGCATTTAAATGTCTCTCTTGTTTCTTGTGACTGGAACTGGACACAGTATTCAAGGTGAAGTCTGACCAGAGCACTATACAGTTTCATCATTACCTCCTGTGATTTATATTCTACCACCTTGACTATGTAGTTCAACATCCTATTAGCTTTGTTGGTTGCTGCTCTGCATTATTTGGATGTGCTTAGCGCTGAGTCTACTAAGACCTCAAGGTCTCTTTCAGTTTCACCCTTAGCAATTTCATTACCATTCATGGAGTATGCATAGCATCTATTTTTTCTTTCCTAAATGCAGCACTTTACACTTGTCTATATTTGACTTTATCAATCGTGTATATATATTTGTCCCACGTTTATTCAGGAAGAAAAGATTTTTCTGAGTATTTCAGTTGATTATTTTAGGAAGGGAGAGATCAGTCTAATCAAGAATCAGTTAGATCATTCACGAGGACTAAAACTTTCTGTTCTGTGCAAAATTTATACTTGGTCACACCGCTAACTGAAGTCCAGAATAGGATACATAAATATATTACATTTTCAATATAAACTACTGCATAACCTTTTCCTTCTATTACATAGTCAGAGAATTAAACCAACAACAGCTGCATACAACGCTGAGTGTTAAACATGTGAAAAGTTGCGGTCACACCTTCTTCTGCTCCTTTTGAAAATTATTCCTTTGGCTCATGGTGTGCCACACTGCTGCTCTGTTTTTTATTACTAAAAGTAATATTTTGCTGAATGAAGCATTGCAAGTCATTGCTTTGCTTCTATAGTCTTAATGGATTTTAGTTACTTTGGAAACGTTGCTGATTTATTAATGGCCTTGATAGGTGTTCTGGCTTGTGGGCATGACAACACCTTAAGCGGTTATTAAGTTATATCATAAACGATGTGATTTCTGCAATACATCTGCAGTGGATGCCATTTTCATTTGTTTACTATATATAGAGAGTGGAAAAAAATCACTGTCAGAAGTCAGGTGAGTAACCTTTTGCAGTTACGTTAGAAATTGGCAATGATTCTGGCATATTTTGATTTTAAGTATTATTTCCGACAGCAGGGAAAGTTATCCCCCACTTAAAACCAGTTAAAAAAAATTTCAAGCGCGCCTACTACTTGCAAAATTAAGGATAACCCCTCTCATGGATAGTAGAGCTGGTGGGCAGCCATAAAGGCGGGGATAAAGTGTGGCGAGTCGAAGAGACTTAGCAGTTGGCAGGAAAAAGACAAAAGTGCAAGGGGAGAGCCAACTGTGTAACAGCCCTGACAAACAAATTTTTCTGCAGAACCTGTGTAAGAGCCTGTCACTCTAGAATTGGCCTTTATAGCCACTCCAGGCGCTGCTCCACACACCACTGACCACCTCCAGGCGCTTACCCATTGTCTCTCGAGATAAGGAGGCCAAAGAATGGACAGTAGTGTACAATTGTGGCATTTATTTTATCAGGATAAAGGCTGAACTAAGACTAACTGTTTTTTGCCTTTTCTAAAGCTGCGGGTAAATTTCTTCAGCTCTTCTCCCACCTGTTTCCACCAAATATCCGCCATGGTTGCAGCAGCAGTCCAAGAGAATTCAACTCCATGGCTTCTTAAGGTAAAGATGAATACGTTGCAATTGCCAGCAGCCTCAATGGCATTCAGCATCCTGTGATAAGTTCAGCGTCACCTCACTAAGGGCAACTCTTGCTGAAGAGGGGACTAATAGAATTTACAAACCCAAAAGTGCTATCTTTTCATGTCACTACCAATGAGAAAATTAATGTCATGTTAGTACTAGTGTCCTTGGTACAACATTACAATACTATAAATTCCTGTCAGGTTATGACTGGTGGAAACTATACATAGGAACATAGGAAGATAGGAACAGGTGTAGGCCATTCAGCCCCTCGAGCCTGTCCCGCCATTCAATGAGATCATGGCTGATCCACGACCTAACTCCATATACCTGCCTTTGGCCCATATCCCTTAATATCTTTGCTTAACAAAAATCTATCTATCTCAGATTTAAAATTAACAACTGTTCTAGCTTCAACTGCTGTTTGTGGGAGAGAGTTCCAAATCTCTACCACTCTTTGCATGAAGAAGTGCTTCCTGACATCTCTCCTGAAAGGTCTGGCCCTAATTTTTAGACTATGCCCCCTAGTTATAGAATCTCCAACCAGTGGAAATAGTTTATCTTTATCTAGCCTGTCTTTTCCTGTTAATATCTTGACAACTTCGATCAGAGCACCCCTTAACCTTCTAAATTCTAGGTAAAACAGGCCTAATTTGTGTAATCTTGCCTCGTAACTTAACCCTGTAGTCCAGGTATCATTCTTGTAAACCTACATTGCACTCCCTCCAAGGCCAATATATCCTTCCTAAGGTGCGGTGCCCAGAACTGCTCACCGTGGGGTCTAACCAGGGTTTTCTACAGCTGCAGCATAATGTCTGTGTCTTTATACTCCAGTCCTCTAGATATAAAGGCTAGCATTCCATTAGCCTTTTTGATTATTTTCTGCACTTGCTCATGGCATTTTAAAGATCTATGCAGCTGAACCCCCAAGTCTCTTTGGACATCCACTGTACTTAACCTCTTCCCATTTAGAAAGTACCCTGCTCTATCCTTTTTTGGTCCAGAATGAATAACCTCACACTTGCCTGCATTGAAATCCATCTGCCACAGTTTTTCCATTCACCTAGTCTGTCAATATCTCCTTGCAATTTTATGCTATCATCTAGACTGTCTACAATGCTGCCTAACTTTGTATCAACAGCAAATTTGGATATGTGATTTACTATGCCATCATCCAAGTCATTAATGAATAATGTGAATAATTGAGGCCCCAACACAGATCCCTGTGGGACACCACTAGTCACATCCTGCCAATCAGAGTACTTACCCATTATCCCCACTCTCTGTCGCCTACCACTCAACCAACTTCCTAAACATGTCAATAATTTGCCCTCAACTCCATGGGCTTCTACCTTAGTTAGTAGTCTCTTATGTGGGACTTTATCAAATGCCTTCTGGAAGTCCATATAAATAACATCCATAGACATTCCCCTGTCCACTACCGTAGTCACTTCTTCAAAAGATTCAATGAGATTTGTCAGGCATGACCTTCCCGTCATGAGTCCACGCTGGCTGTCCCTGATTAACTGAAATTTTTCGAGGTGTTCAGTCACCCTATCCTTGATTATAGACTCCAGCAACTTCCCCACCACAGATGTCAGGCTAACTGATCTGTAATTTCCTTGGTTCCCCCTTTCACCCTTCTGAAAAAGTGGAGTGACATGTGCAACTTTCCAATCCAGAGGGACCACTCCTGAATCTAGGGAACTCTGAAAGACTATAGTTAGGGCATCTACAATGTGCTTCCCTACTTCCTTTAACACCCTTGGATGGAAACCGTCAGGTCCTGGGGATTTCACACTCTTTAGTTCCATTAATTTCCTTGTTACTGATGCTTTACTTACGTTAATTGTATTAAGTCCCTGTCTCCTATTGGCTATTAAGTTTTCGGGACTTCCGGCAAGTTACCCGCCTTTTCAACTGTAATTACTGAGGCAAAGTAATTGTTCAACATGTCTGCCATTTCCCCATTATCAATGACAATATCTCCATTTTCAGCTTTTAGTGGGCCTACATTGCTCTTGACCACCCGTTTTCCCTTTATGTAACTATAAAATTTCTTCTTATTGATTTTGATGTCCCTTGCAAGTTTCCTTTCATAATCTCTTTTAGTAGCTCTTATAAGCAGCTTTGTGACCCTTTGCTGGTCTTTGTATCTATCCCATTCGGCAGGATCTGTGCTGCGTTTTACATTTTTGTTAGCCCTTTCTTTTAGTTTTATGCTTTCCCGAATTTCTTTAGTTGTCCATGGCTGTTTTTTCTGTGAAGTGGAGCTTTTTCCTCTCAGGGGTATATACTCGCTCTGTATTTCGTTAAATGTTTCTTTAAATATTCTCCACTGTTCTTCAGTCATTTGACTCATTAACAGATCTACCCAGTTTACCGTGGACAGTCTCTGTCTCATCCCGTTAAAGTCAGCCTTACCCAAGTCTAAAATTCTAGTAGCTGATTCGTGCTTTTCACTTTCAAACGCTACCTTGAATTCGATCATGTTGTGATCACTATTTGATAAATGTTCACGCAGTTAGGCTACCAATTAAATTTGGCTCATTACTCATAACTAAATGTAATATTGCCTGTCCCCTTGTTACATCTAGGACGTATTGCTGTAGGAAACTATCCTGAACACATTCCAGAAATTCACTACCTTTCTGACAGGTGCTAGTCTGCCTCTCCCAATCTATGTGTAAGTTAAAATACCCCATTAATACTACTCTGCCTTTGTTAAACACTTGCCTAATCTGTGCATTTTAACACCTCAGAACTGCTACCAGGGGGTCTATACACAACACCTATTACAGCTTTAGATCCTTTTCTGTTCCTCAGTTCTACCCATAAGGTCTCCACTGGATGCTTTCCCCTCATTATATCCTCCGTCACCAATGAGGTGATATTATTTCTAATCAGTAAGGCTACTCCAACTCCACTGCCATTTTCCCTGTCCCTCCTGTAAGCTTTATAACCAGGTATATTTAGTTCCCAGTCCCGACCATCCTGCAGCCACGTCTCCGCAATGGCCACCACATCATAATCTTCCATTTGAATTTGCGCCTGCAGCTCATCTAGTTTATTCCTTACACCCTGTGCATTTTTATATAGAACTCTTATTTGGGCTATACCCCCTAACCTGTCCCTTGGCACTGGTGCTTTATTCGCCTGTTTATTATTTCTCTCTTCTGGTTTAACCAGTATACTTCTTGCAGTTTTGCCATTACCTGCAGTTCCTGAAATAGGGTTCCTGACTGTTTCTTTACTCTATACCATGTGGGAGATCCTGTCAAATTAATTCCATTGTTGTTCTCACCTACAATTTACCAATTAAATAAATGTTTTAATTGCTGAGATTTCCATCTCACACAACAGGCTTTTTGGGCACTCACATATAACTGTCAGTAATTTTAGTTTCCTCCTTCAGCTAGTTATCGAACCAAAGCATCAGTAGGCATTTGAATCAGTGGTAACACTTTTGCCTCTGAATCAGAAGTTTATGGGTCAAAATGTAATATGGTTTTGAGCTTGTAACCTAAGTTAACACTTGTTTAGCACTGAAGGCATGCTGCAACGTCAGAGGTGCCATCTTTCAGATCAGAGGTTAAACCAAAGGTCCATTTGTTGTTCTCAAATAGGTATGAAAAAAGCACCTCTACAATCGTACAGTTCTTTGAATGTTTACAATGTGGAGGAATACTTCAGCAGGACATAATTCCAAGCTGACAAAGCCTTGTCTTAATGCTATCTTAATGACAATTCAAACAACAAATCCTTTTAACACAATCTAGCTGCACAATGCATGTACATTTCTTTCTTTCTTCTTTCTTTTGGGCCTCCTTATCTCGAGAGACAATGGATACGCGCCTGGAGGTGGTCAGTGGTTTGTGAAGCAGCGCCTGGAGTGGCTATAAAGGCCAATTCTGGAGTGACAGGCTCTTCCACAGGTGCTGCAGAGAAATTTGTTTGTTGGGGCTGTTGCACAGTTGGCTCTCCCCTTGCGCTTCTGTCTTTTTTCCTGCCAACAATATTTGGGAATCATAGTATATGCTCTTGAACATTCCATCAAACCAAAACAGGAGGAGGGACCTGGATTTCAAGCCATTCAGTCCCTCTGGAGAGGCTGCATTGGGTATCGTAGGGAATCTGAGCAGAGGGGGAATGGCTGAGGGTGAAACTAGGGGCTTCATTAAGCTTAGGACAAGTTTAATCCTGCTCTACATCTCTTTTCTTCTCTCATTCACTCACACACTCACTTGAATTTGGCTGTCCAATAACTGCACCTCTAGTGGACAATAAAGTCGGAAACTTCCACAAAACAACCAGTTAAGCAACAAGTTTGATGTCCTGTGATTTTCTGGGCCCCGCTCACCCAGTTTCCATCAGCAAAAATTCTTTTTCTGGCCAGAATTTCTAGCCAAAAGTCTTTGTCTTTTCAAATTAGTTGAAGCAAACAGGTTTCAATGTAAATTTAGAATATCTCATGTTCTCGTCAGAACAGCCATAATCAATCAATCCATAAATAAAAAGTATTTTTTATGTCATCATTTATCAAATTAAACTTTTATTTATTTTTACTTTTTGTGACTTCATAGTTTAATGAGAACTCCTGACACAAAGGGCTGAATTTTTATTCCTGGGTCGGGACCCTGATTCGGGTCCATTTCCAGGTCTGAACCTGCCTCGCACCAGCACGCAATGCAATTTTAATTGAGCAGGCCAGTTAGTGGTCAGCGGGCGAGTTGGACACCCGATTAGGCATGGTGGAAATGGGAATAGGTGGGACAGCAGGGAAGCAGGCTACATTTTAAAAGGATCCGCAGCCATTACTTTGGTACCAATTTAGGGAGACATGGCAGAAGGAGAGGACACACGTGCGTGCAGAAGGACAGGCACCCTGCCAGGGTGGCACTCTGCTTTAGCAATGCATCCCTTGAGGCTCTCCTGGAGGTGGTTTCAGCACGGCATGGTATTCTATACCCAGCAAATGGCAGGAGAAGGCCATCCAATCAGACCAAACAGTCTTGGCTGGAGCTGGCAGAGGAAGTGAGTGGATGTCGCGTGGTGAGGAGGACCTGGAGTCAATGCCGCAATCGCTTTAATGACCTTCTGCAGACTGGCAAGGTGAGTGCATCACTGCAAGCAGATAACAGGTCTGCAATCACAAGCATACACAGAAGTTGAGCAGCCTGAGGGCATATAGTCCTCCATAACAGTCAAAACATGTCTGTGGGCAAAACTCACATGACTAGCAAAAGTGCAGAAAGCAACAATGTGACCAGTGACAACACATGTGTTAGTGTAGCTGGATGGTGTGAGAGAGTGCACATTGGCCTTAACACTGACCTTCATAACCTTGCTGGAGAAAAGACACATAATGCCAGAGAACAGGCTCAGTCATGTGGTGGAGTAACGGCAATAGAGGAGGCAGCCCTTGAGCTGGCCAGGGTGGCAGCACATGAGGGAGTGGGTGATGGAGAGCAGGGAGTCTGTTCAACATAGGGTGAAGAGATCTGAACATCTTCAGGTGATGGGAATGGAGCTCTCTCATCCCCAGTTTCCTTCATGCCAAAGCAGTGGCTCCATGGGCCTGCTTCTGCTCTGCAGAAGAAGATAATGACAGAGGCGATTTAGTATAACCACTTTCCTGTTTCTCCCACAGGGTCAGATGTGGAGGGGGAGGCAATGCAGACCAGAGCGACAGCATTGGCATCATCTGCAGAGGAGGAAGATGCGAGTGAGCTTGAACCGTCACACCAGTCCATGTACCCTCCACCAACACAGACACACTCACCTCAGCAGAACCTCAAATGATCATAGAATGGGTGGCACAGGGTAAACGACACATCACAGAGGAGGTGCAGGAGGCAGAGGACACTATGGGCAGTCCCGCTTGGAAGATGGAGGGCAGTGATGCTGAGCCTTTGCTGTGACACACCAGACATTTCCTCATAGAGCAGCAGTGGAAGATTTGTGCCCAAATGTCAGAGTTCCCTGAGGTTGTGCGGAGTCATAGGCAGAGAATGGAAGAGTCCATCCATGACATGTGCACTGCCATGTCTCAGGCATATGACCATCTGAGTTCATCCATACAGTGGCCAACCTCTTGAAGAGCCTTATGTGATATCACGCTTAGTGAATGTGGAAACAGTGAACTGACCACCAGCCAATTAACGCCACTTTATGTAGCATTGACTAGTCAGTGGCACTGATGGCGCAAAGACGTATGGAGTGGATGCCAGGTGCGCCTCAGCTGGTGATTAGCTCTGATATTCAAACGGCCTCTCAAAGGGCTGAAGCAGGTAGTGATGAATGTGAGGAGACACCCCCTCTAGGGACACCTTCATCTTCTGACACCCTCTTGGCCCCTCTGACCGAGTCACCATCAATGCAGGAAGATGCTACGGCAGCAGCTGCCCCTGCAGCGTTGCAGGTGAAACTGAACAAGGCACAAGTCAGGAGTGTGATGGAATACTCTCCACTTGCCTGGATGAGTGCAGCTCCAACAACACTCAAGAAGCTCGACACTATCCAGGACAAAGCAGCCCGCTTGATTGGCACCCAATCTACAAACATTCACTCCCTCCACCACCGATGCACAGTGGCAGCAGTGTGTACCATCAACAAGATGCACTGCAGCAATGCACCAAGGCTCCTTAGACAGCACCTTCCAAACCCGCGCCCTCTACCAACTAGAAGGACAAGGGCAGCAAATACATGGGAACGCCACCACCCGCAAGTTCACCTCCAAGTCACACACCATCCTGACTTGGAACTATATCGCTGTTCCTTCACTGTCGCTAGGTCAAAATCCTGGAACTCCCTTCCTAACAGCACTGTGGGTATACCTACCCCAAATGGACTGCAGCGGTTTAGAAGGCAGCTCACCACCGCCTTCTCAAGGGCAATTAGGGATGGGCAATAAATGCTGGCCAGGCCAGTGATGCCTACATCCCATGAATGAATAAAAAAAAATTAGAAATAATTAAAATATTATACCTTTTAGAATTAAAGGTTGAATAAATGGTCAGGTTTGTAAGACTCACTGACATTCCCCTTTAAGAAGATAGAAAATTTCAAGATCCCTGTTATGAACTAGAAACAAGTTGGGAAATCCATTTGTGCCTCTGTTGTCAGAAGCTTGGAAGATATACACATACATTAAAATATCCTGTCAGTGAGAGGTAGCAATAAACTTAATTGGTTTGTGCAGACAAGTCGGCTCTGGAGGTTGCTTTGGGGTGCCATGGAAAGGACAGTTATAGATAATGAAACAATAAATGGAATGGACTCACAGGAACAAGAGGTTAAATAAACACAATTATAAACATTTTGACCAGATAAATGCTCACACTTCAAAAGCAAAGGAATTATTAAGTGGAGATGGTAATTAAAGATATGGATTTTAAAAGGAAGATAAACACACATTGAAAGGTCACATCTCTATGCTAAAAGGCAGATGACACTTCAGAAACAGTATAAACATGAGAAGTTTTGAAGCAATGATTAGAAGTGTTGAATCCTCAAACAATACTTTTCAACAACGGGGAATTTAAGGTAAAAAGTTTACTTTAAATTTTGATGGATATTCTGGATATTCTAAGACATTTTTGCTGTAACATTAGCAAGGTTAAACTTTTGGATTCTATGTTAGAAATAAGATTATGTGTTACATCTTTTAGTAATATTTGATATTGTGATATACCTATCCACTTAGAAGTGTATTGCATGTTAAATTCTTTAATAAATCTATAAAAGTTAATAAATCATGCAATGTAGCATTCTGTACACAACTACAAAGAACCCCCTTTCTGTGTCTCTTTATGTAGAGAGATACGTATTGAAGACAGTCCTCAGACCCTTATAATATCTGGGATATTTATGATTTAGCCATAGTTATTAAAAATTATTATCGGAAAGATGGTAATATTCTCTGTTGGCTTTCTTTCTTTGAGGGAAAGCAAGTTCAATTCTTTGGACCCAAATAAAGTCTCTATGAGAATTTGTCTGGTTTGAACTTGATTAAAGGAAATTCATAGGGATGTACTCCTGATTTGGTTTAGTCCCTATGAGGGGTTAAAGTCATAAATCACTTCAAAGCAGCCGGTTGTCATGCCCCCACTGGTGTTAACTTCAGAAAACTTGTATGGAAGGATAATGCTGAAATCTATCTTTACTCAGTTTCACATTTATTGTACAGAGTAAATGAATCATAAACATGTAATTCCTCACTCAAACCCTTCACTTGTCTCAGTAGTGTCTGCTTATAAGTGCTCAAGTAAGACCCCAATTAACACCTTCCACCTGCTTATATTCAAACAATTGATAAGCAATTAACAGATTAACAAAAGGCACCGTGGTGCCAAGGACTACCACCACAGGAATCTCAGCCTCATCCACACACATGCGAGCAGCCTGCCTTTACGTCAGACTCTTCCACAGGGAAGCACCCCATAACAGCGGCTGAGATCGGAGGCCTCCGCATGGGTAGTCTCACAGTTTGGCTCACTTGGTGACACTTATTATACTTTTGATATGTTTAAATGAATCAGTGTATTGCAATGAAGATGATTATGATGGCACCCAGACTTGTATGAGTTTAATGGTTGATGGGTTAAAGGCACATGATTATGAGATGGGTGACAGGTTGCATACAGTGTGGTTGTTGTCATAGTGTGACAGTTGTAGACTTGTCTTCCAGGCAATGTGGCGACCAGTGGAGTCTCTATGATTTGTCTGCATGTTGGATTCAGAACCTCCCCCATGGAAAGGTCAGATCATGATTGTCTTTCAGGATGAAGAGCCCTCAGGAGAAATGTGCCTGAATAGTGCGGCCCAAGCACCCTTATATCCTGATCAATGTCTTGAGGCCTCAACCAGATCTTTGGAGGTCCTTGTGAGGTTTGGCCACCTGCCTACTCCTGCTCCCCTCCTCTGAGGAAGTATGCAGCTCCTCCGCTTCTCCTTCATTGAGGTCCACACCTCTCTGGAGGGCCATGTTATGAAGAGTGCAGTGGACCACTACAATCAGAAACACCCTTGAGGGAGCATACTGGAGGGTGCATCCCCTCTAGCCGTCAAGGCACCAGAACTTCTTCTTGAGGAGTCGAATGGCCTGCTCAATAGTGGCCCTCGTGCTGAGTTGACAATGGTTGTAGCACCTCTGTGTCTCTGTCTAGGGGTGGTGTGTAGGTGTCAGCAGCTATCTCTTCAATGGATAGTCCTTGTCTCCTAGCAACCATCAATGTAGTCTCTCTGGTGGCATGAACAGCTGCAGCACCTGCAATTGCCTAAGAATGAAGGAGTCATGGCAGCTGCTCGGATGCCTTGCACAGACCTGGATGAAACACTTTCGGTGGTCACACACCAGTTGAACATTGAGAGAATGGAATCCCTTCCTGTTCATGAATGCCCCTAGCTGCTCTGCTGGTGCCTTGATAGCATATTGGTGCAGTCAACAACCCCCTGCAGCTGAGGGAGTCCAGTGACGGAGGCAAATCCCACTGTCCTCTGTGCCTGTGTGGCCCCATTGGTGGTGAAAATGTAATCCGATGCCGTCTTATACAGGGCATATGTGACCGTCCGTATGTTGTGATGGGCAGCCAACTGCAAGACGCCATTGAGGTCAGCTGCTGCTCTTAGAAGGACCCAGAGGTAAAGAATTTCAGCGCCAGTCACTTTGACAGACATGCCGGCATGACTGACAGCGAGGGAGGTGGCCCTCCACCAGGGCACACAACTCTGTTCCCATCTGCCTTGATAAGAGGCATCCTTCAGCAACACTGATAGTCTGTTAGACTCAGGAAGCTAATTTGTTGTCGGTATGCCCTATGTGGAGGGTATTATTTATTTATTTAGAGATACAGCACTGAAACAGGCCCACCGAGTCTGTGCCGACCAACAACCACCCATTTATACTAACCCTACAGTAATCCCATATCACCTACCTACACTAGGGGCAATTTACAATGGCCAATTTACCTATCACCTGCAAGTCTTTGGCTGTGGAAGGAAACCGGAGCACCCGGGGAAAACCCACGCAGACACAGGGAGAACTTGCAAACTCCACACAGGCAGTACCCAGAATCGAACCCGGGTCCCTGGAGCTGTGAGGCTGCGGTGCTAACCACTGCGCCACCGTGCCGCCCCATTTGCATTGCAGCCCTTTGTCCAACTCCTTTGTGTGCCTCAGCAGCACTGGCCTGCACTTGCTGTGTGACTGGCTGCTCCTCGTCACTGCTCATCCCAAATCCGAGAAGCTCAGCCCCATCTCCACGTTTGTCCTCCCTTGCCTCCAGAAGTGAGGTCATGGCTGCCTGGACCCCCCACCCCCGCTATGCCCCTGTAGGGTCATTCCTTCTCAAGTGCTCCAGAGCCTGCAGAGTTGGCTCTATGCGACCGTTGCACACTTAATGGCCACTGTTTGCCTTTGCCTGAGCAGCTCTCTGAGCCATTCCCCTTTAATGCATTGATGTTAAATGGACCCACTTCTGTGACTGGCTCACCACTGGGCTGCCAGCCCTTACTCAGGAACATAGTCATGAACCTTTGTGATCCCCATGCCTGCAATCAGAAATCGCTTTCAGCCCTCTAAGTGGCTGTTAATTGCCTCATTTCCATACTCAAGTGCTGAGCCGCCGTGTTTGGGCAGTTGGCCGGCATCCAGTTCCCGACACCTCCTCAAAAATCGAAGGGAGACAGGACCACATTGGAGAGCCGTCACACTGCACCTATATCCAATTTTACACATTTGCCCGCCTCTGGTCCTGCCTCCTCTGGGATCAAAAATTCTGCCCAAAGTTTCTAAATAGTGCTACCCTGCAGCTTTAAACAGTACTGATATACCTTATAACTGTAAACTTCCTGTCCTGGGTGACAGAAGCTTTCAGATGAAAAGATATAATTTAGGGAATCTGCTGAAAGTGAAAATTGATGTTACCAAATTTAATACTTCACTACTGACATAAATATTTGGAAAGTTTGGAATTTGTTGATTTCCCATTCCCCTAAATGCCTGTTGCGTCACACAGAAATTTACTATTTGCATTGTAGAGAGAAGAAAAGACGGTAATTAGATCTTACCTTCCTTGTTGTTCTCTGTGTTGTGGCCTGGACCACAAAAACATCGTAGGCACTGAACCACCACTGGTACATCTCACAGAAGAGGAGGAAATCACATTGCGTCGAAGGGACCTATTGAATGGAAAATCCCTGAAATCCATTAGAACAGACTAGTTTAAAAGCTCAAGTGATTTGTAATCTCCCTGCAGCTTGGGGACTCAAGTTTTATAATTGGCGATACTCATTGGCAATTTCTCATAATCTTTTCCCTTAATGGATTATGCTTCTTAAGCAAGGTTGATTTGTTTTTTGATTATTTGATGCAAAATGTTCATTAGGAACCACCAGTTTGCTGCTATAAAACTGCAGTTTCATTATGATTTAAAGCTCCCTCCTGCACAGGTTCACTGATTGGTCCTGACAGAGAAAGCCATAGCAACGTGTTGAGACGCACAGGTGCTTCTATGCAACAAATCATTGCTCATGTGGAAAGTAAACTTTGTGGCTTAAGCTCCCTTGTGTTGATTAAAAGCTCTGGTTTATGATGGGGACCAGTGGCAAAACAGCTCAGGGGTTGGAGACAGGAAATTGCTAGGTTTCATGAGAGTTTGTGACAATATGATTGTAGTTCTGTTATAGTTCAGGAATCTCCTTCCTCGCATTTTCCACAAGGGACACATGCATGACAACCTAATTAACAAATGACATCACGGGCGGCGAGCTCAAAACTGGCAGCTCGCCCGTGCGTGCCACACACCAAAGAGCTGCCACAATCTCATGAGCTGCCGCAGCTCATTTAAATAGCTCGGGCGACCCGCACCCACCCCCCAATCATGTGGAGCGGGTGGGCTGTCCGTCGCCGGCAATGGTGTCAATTGCCTGTCTGCAGCGCTGGTGCCATTTTTAAAGGGCAGCCAGCACTGCCAGCACATTTACATTTTTAGAGAAGTAACCCCCCAAAATTAAATAAATAAATTTATAATGCCCCTTTCCCACCCTCCCCCCAATAACCATTACAGTAACTATTTGCCCTTCCCCCCCCATAAAACATCTGACCTTCCCCCCCAAACTGCACAAAGTTTAAACGTCAACCCTTCCCACCATCTCCTACATCCATTACATTTATTTGACCCCATTTCCACCTCCCCCCCCCCACCACTTCTGCACTGAAAGTCTTACCTCCTGCCCTTCCCCACTAGTGTGGCGTCATGTTTCCCTAGATAGGGATTTGAAGGCATGGGAGTGCCGGCTGCCGTGCCAAAGATTGCGGAGGGCCCTCAAGATCGCAGGTAAGTCTATTTAAATGTATTCATTTTATTGATTTGAATATTTTAATTGAGATCTCGTCATGCCATGGAGTGTCCCCGCCACTGGGAGGATCGGGCCGGGCCCTCACGGCATCAAGGTTGGTGGCAGACCTCAACCGAAGACATCTTCGGCACCCCCCCACCATGGAAACTGACATCTGGGGGAGAACAAAATCCAGTCCCCTGTGTGGCACTTTGCCCCAACAACTCCTTTTTGATAGTAAGCAGTGTCATTGGGATTGAGTACACTTGATGTTTGTAACATAAGGAACAATCCAATGAACTACAATATTAAGCTGTATATTTTGGAAAAATCCATGTACTGGGGCACTGCGATCAAATAGAGGAATGTAATTCCAATGAGAATAGATTATTAAACTTTTGAATTTTTCTGAAGCACAATAATTACAATCACAGGTATATTCCTATCCTATAAAAACACATTTTATTTTTAAATTTTACAACTATAGAAAGTTAAAAGTCTTCTGCAGTCCACAAGTACTGTGCCTGCCCTTGTATGTGTACTATTAGGATGTAAAGGGTTAATGCTAAAGAAGGTAAGAGCAACCCCTCCCACTGTAAGAGTGATGATGTCATAGTCACATGAGGTTAGGCTAGAGAGAAGAGAGAGTAGCACGAAGGATGCTAGCTTAGGAAGCTTGATGAGAGTGTATATAGTATGATGTAAATAAGTCTGAGACTTAATCCAGAACGTCCCTGTTACGCTACTAAATACAACAACAACACACAACAGTATCAGATTAATATCAAAGGTTTTCAGAGACCAGTTTCCTGCCTGTTGTCAAACATTGGACTGCCTGATAAGCTAACATGAGACATTGGGATTGATTTTGGTGTGGAATGCCGATCGGGTAGGCGCTGGGTAGGGTGTCCAATCCATCTGTCCAATAACTTCAGTGACAGGCCCAATTGAATTTGGAGGTCATGCCCCATTAAATAGAACAGGCAAATTCACATCGCTAATCATACTGCTTATGGGCAGCGTGACCTTTGGGAGGATAGGAAATTCAATGCTCAACCTGGGTCTGCAGCAGAAGGGGTGGTCTGAAAGCATTGGTGGTTAAGCTGAACAGCAGATATAAATGGCAGGGAAATTTCATGCACACGCAGCTGTAACTGAGGAAGATGAACTTATGGAAGCTAAAACAACTCAAAACTCTCAAGAAAATGAAGAAAAAAATAAGTACCAGCCTTGCTTTCAGTTTGCCTGACTACAGCTGTGGATGACTTTATATAGTACTGTAAAAGCCTCCTCCTGACTTGCGCCACCCATTGTTTGTGGACAGATTGAGCAAGTAGAAGTGGCAGCACCGATTGACATGAAAATAGCATTGGGAGTCTTAATGATGCAAGTAAACTCCTATTTAAATATTTTAACTAGGCCCTTGCCTGGTACTGGCAGGAATGCTGGTCACATAAGTTGAAGTCTGTCCGAAAATCGGAAAAGGTGAACCTTCAATGTTACGCTCGCAAATTCTTTCCACAATTTTCATACCACTGCTGACCATTTACAGGTGCAAATCGGGTGTTAGCGAGATGAAAATTGACGAATGAAAATTTTAAGATTTCTCTTCAAATGGGAGAACAGAAATGGGTATTTTGGGACAAGCTATGTTCCTGTCTGACCTGTCTTTCACCCAGTTAGCTGCTGAAGAATACAGGTTAAACTTGATTTCAATGCAGTGGTGTAATGGTATTATCACTGGACTAGTAACCCAGAGACCCATGGTATTGCTCTAGGGACTTGGGCTTGAATCCCACCATGGCAGAAGGTGGAATTTGAATTCAACTTTTGGAAGCTAGTGAGTTCAAGGGAGGGAACAGCTATATCCTGGAGCATATCAACATTACAAAGGAGGAGGAGGTGTTGGAGCTTTTGAAGCATGTTAAGGTGGATAAATCCCCAGGGCCTGACCAGGTGTATACTTGAATGCTATGGAAAGCAAGGGAGGAGATTGCTGGGACCCTGGCAGAGATTCTTGTATCATTGTTTGCCACGGGTGAGGTATCAGAAGACTGGAGGATAGCTAATGTTGTGCCTTTATTTAAGAAGGGCAGCAGGGAGAGCCAGGGAACTACAGGCCGGTGAGCCTTACATCAGTGGTGGGAAAGTTATTGGAAGGGATTCTGAGAGACAGGATTTGTATGCATTTGGAAAGGCATGATCTGATTAGGGATCGTCAGCATGGCTGTGTCCGTGTGAAATCATGTCTCACGAATTTGATTGAGTTTTTCAAGGAGGTAACCAAGAGGATTGACGAGGGCAGGGCGATGGACGTTGTCTACATGGACTTTAGCAAGGCCTTTGACAAGGTCCCGCATGGTAGGCTGGTTCACAAGGTTCAAACACATGGGATCCAGGGTGAGCTGGCAAATTGGATACAAAATTGGTTTGGTGATAGGAGGCAGAGGGTGGTAGTGGAGGGTTGATTTTCAGATTGGAGGCCGGCGACCAGTGGTGTGCCACAGGGGTCGGTGCTGGGCCCTCTGTTGTTTGTCATATATATTCATGACTTGGATGTGAATGTAAGGGGCATGATTAGTAAGTTTGCAGATGACACCAAAATTGGTGGTGTAGTGGACAGTGAAGAAGGTTGTCAAAGGTTACAACAGGATATAGATCAACTGGGAAAGTGGGCAAGGGATTGGCAAATGGAATTTAATGCAGACAAGTGCGAAGTGATGCATTTTGGGAAGTTAAACCAGGGCAGGACATATACAGTGAATGGCAGGGCCCTGGGGAGTGTTGTTGAGCAGAGAGACCTTGGGGTGCAAGTACATAGTTCCCTGAAAGTGGCAACATAGGTAGAAAGGGTGGTGAAGAAGGCGTATGGCATTCTTGCCTTCATCGGCCGAGGCATTGAGTACAAGAGTTGGGATGTCATGTTGCAGTTGTACAAAGCGTTGGTTAGGCCGCATTTGGAGTACTATGTGCAGTTCTGGTTGCCGCACTGCAGGAAAGATGTGATTAAGCTAGAGAGGGTGCAGAAAAGATTCACAAGGAAGCTGCCTGGTTTGGAGGGCTTGAGTTATAAAGAGATATTGGATAGGCTGGGTCTGTTTTCCCTGGAGCGAAGGAGGCTGAGAGGGAACATGATAGAGGTATATAAAATTATGAGAGGCTTAGATAGGGTAGATAACCAGAGTCTGTTTCCGATGGTAGGGGTGACTAAAACTAGAGGGCATAGATTTAAGGTGGGAGGGAGGAGGTTTAAAGGGGATCAAAAGGGTAAATTTTTCACACAAAGTATAGTGGGTATCTGGAATGAGCTGCCTGAGGAGATGGTGGAGGCAGGAACAGTAGCAACATTTAAGAGGCATCTGGACAGGTACTTGAATGAACAAGGCATAGAGGGATATGGAATTAATGCAGGCAGGTGGGATTAGTATAGATAGGCATTATGGTCGACATGGACGCGGTGGGCCGAAGGGCCTGTTTCTATGCTGTATGACTCTATGACTCTATGACTCTAAACTGTCCTTTGCAGATAGTTCAGCTACTTACATCAGTGATTGCACTCATATGAATCAAATGAGCGAACTCAGGAAACTTGTGTATAGGCCTTTGCAAGTTCTGGTGGGTGCAAAACTGTTATTTAAAGGGGCTGCAGCAGTGTAACTCATTTTGAATAAATTCTAGGCTGTTGACAGAGTGCCTAGAGTTTGCTACCACAGATTTCTCTGGATGGCAGGGTGACAGTGACACAGGCACTTTTAACTCTAGCCATGGCTTTAACTAGGCCTGCTCAATGGCAGGTGTATGTGGGGTGCCGCGCTGTTGTGCATAACTAGAAGCCTTTTAGAATTCAGGTGCCTCTTTTTGCCTGGCAGCTGGGACCTGCAAAGAGCCTCCACTACTGCAACTGGCATGTGTTGTAATGTCTGTGCGGGCACGGGAGAGGGCTGAGAAGAGGATATTGATGTGTTGTGTCTGCTAAATAACCTGTAATTAGTAATTTTATATGTAACTAATATTCTTAGCAACTGATAACATATGCACAGAAAAATAATGTTTGCATTTAGTAAGGTGGTAAAATGAGTATAAAGCACTCTATTTGGTTTATTATATTAATATGACACAAAGCTGTTCAAAAAATCTCCAATTCATAATGTTAATTAACCAATAATATATGCTTATATTGTGTCCTCTGTTTAGTGAGCCATCAGTAAAAAGGCTACTGTAAGTAAAAGGAAAACTAAAAATAGAATTAACAAATGTTAATGTATTGTAAAAGGATTTCAACTTTCCTGCAATTAAGTTTTTATTAAAATTTGAATCAACTTGTTACTACTACATTGCATTTGTGTAATTATCTGTTTGTCCCTCTATATGCTGAATAACCTGTAATTAGGAACTATCTTAGGAAATTTACATCAATGTTAATGACACAAAATAAATATCTAATATTTAGTTAGGTCTTGGTCATGGCAAGCATAATAAAATAATACATTCAGATTCTATGTGAACTAGTACTGCAATAGTAATGGCAACAACAGGAGCTGTTGACAGATCACATCACTCAAGTGGCAGTGACTGAGTTAATGAGCATGGGTCTATAAGTTATGACCGACCGCTCCAGTCAAAGCCACCAGTCAAAATATACGATTCTGATTGTGCTGGGAGAAATGTACTGTTAACTCAATCCCATCCCTCCACAGATCGCCTAACATATCATTTTAAACTTTTCAAATTAAAGAGATACCCAGCCAAATTGTACCATCTATTAACCCCTGAATGAGGCTAACCAAACCAGGTGTTTTTAAATCAACAAATTAACTGTTTAATTAGGAAAATTAAATTGTTAAACACTACTAAAATATAAACAACATTTAAATTTGAAAAAATTTACATTCCTACTGGATGTGGAACAGTCCAAGGTCACTTGAAGTCCTCACAGCCGTCCAATGGGGGAAAAAGGTTTCTTCTACAGTAAAACAGTCCATAGTCTAATTCAGAAGTCAAAATAGTTGTTCCTTCTCCAGCGATGAATTTCAACAAGTAACAACTTGCAAACACTTTTTAATGAATCAATTTGGCTTTAGAATTTTTGAGGGATAAAAGATTATCACAGTCTAACTTCCCTTCCTTCAGTTTAATTTATCAGAGATCTCTGTTTTGGCTTGGCTTTTCAGAATTTTGAGAAAGAATAATAAACAAACAGACTAAATTCTCTTCCTTCAGTTTAAATGGTCTGAGACTCTCCTTTCAGGTGATAACACACAGCTGTCTGTCTGTTTCTCTCAGTTAGAACCATCTGTTTCCACAATAAGCCAGTTCAAAACTAATTGTAACAATGTATCTCTTGATCTCTGGTCCTGAATGGCTGTATCCTGGGCAACGAGAATGCACTCTTTGACTCAGTCTTTGAAGCTTGCTGCCTTAAAGCAGTACTGCTCCTTTTCCAGCCTTAAAGGCACACTGCATTCTTCCTAAAGAAACTACAGGATCATAACACCTCCGCTCCTGGTGGTATGAAACACCATTCCTGAAATGCGTTTCATTACAATGGGTAAAAAATACAAACTTGAAAAAAAACTGTGAACACATTTTTTTTGCATTTACGGGCATACACTTTTCTAAAATGTTAAGACTACAGCAACAAGTTCCACCAGAACATTTGGGCTTTAAATTTTCAAAATAGTTGTCCCAATTAACCCATTTCAAATTTACAAGCATAGTCTTCCATATGTTTTGTGTTTTCCTTCCAAGTGTCCCTAATGTCCATCACCTCAGCTAGGTGAACTGCACAGCTCGGAGCACTGACCACTAATGGGTTCACTATTCTCTGAGAAGTTTCTCAAGTACCCCTTAATCTATGTGGCATCACTTGACACTAGAAAACCCTGTCCGGTGTAACAGAAGCTGATATTTTTCTTACTCTGGGGTATCAAAGGAATTTGACAGGTTTCCTTCAACACATTTGTCTCTTTAAAACACATGGTGTTGCCCACCCTATCCATACAGTCCTTTAAATGAGAATTTGGGTAGGAATCTTCCTTCTGTATCGTAGTGACTTTTCTATAGTCTATGCCAGTTTGAGCCGACCCACCCCAGGTTTAAACATCAAGACCATCTGCAAGTTCCAGCTGTCCTGACTAGGTTCAACTAAGCTGCCCTTCAGCATGCATTGTACCTCTGCTTCCACTTGGGCGTGTCTGTCTGGACCAAAGCGACAAGGATGTTGTTTTAAAGGAATGGTCACCCTATACCCACATCATGTATGGCTAAGGTTGTACATCCTGGCTTATCCCTACAAATGTTTTGAAACATTGTGAAAATCCTGGTTAGGACTTCACGCTGTTTTGCCTCTAAGTGTAAAAGCCTATTGTTTAATTTTCCTAGCCATTCAATATTCGCTAATTGGATAGTTGGAGGTTTAATCTGAGAATTTCTAGGCTTGCTTCTGCCTTATCCTCATTATCCTTTTCCTTCTCAACAGTCCCGATTACCTGACATACCTGTACTGGCTTATCCTCCTACCTGCGGTAATATTGTTTGAGCATATTAATGTGACACAACCGGTTCTTCTTCCAGTGATCAGGAGTGTCAATCAAGTAATCTACCTTACCCACTCTTTTGCTAACTCTATATGGGCCACTGAACCGTGCTTTTCATGGTTCTCCCTGTGGTGGTAACAACACTAATACTTCATCCTCTGGTTTTAAGGTAGGTTGTGGTTTCCCACCATTTGACAGGTATGGCATGTTCTACAAAATTGTCTCACATCCTTTGTAAGACCTGGCCAGTAATACTGTCTGCTTATGTGTGATTTGGTCTTCCAAGTTCCCCTATGTCCTGCAAAAGGAATGTCGTGTGCTAACTTTAATAATCCTTGTCGATATTTAGGTGGTACAACTATCTGTTCAACAATTGTCCAGTCTTCATCTGCAGGTCTATGAGGCGGTCTCCATTTCCTCCTCAAAACCCCATTTGCCATATAATAGCCTTCCGGAACTCCTTTCGCCTCAGCTTCTGACAGCCATCTGTGCTGTTCGGTACATCTCTGCATCAGCTTGCTGTGCTGCAATGATAGACGATCTGTTAAACATCTCATTTGGATTAATCTAATTCCCCAAATAAGGTTTCAGATACTTGGTTATCTATTTGCGGTGTCCATTTTACCTCTGACAATGGATCCTGTTTAGCCATTGCTCGGGTAACTACACATGCAGGAAATATTCCCGGAACTTGTTCCTGTAATTGCTCCGTTTCCATAATTTCACTTGGTTCCTCTGTAACTTTAGGAGAAACTGATACTTTTGATCCAGCTAAATCATTTCCTAGGAGTAGATCAATTCCCTTTACTGGTAAACTGTCAACAACACCTACAGTTACTATCTCAGATATTAAGTCACTTTCTAGGCATACTTTATACAAAGGTACGGCTATACACACCACGCCAATTCCATTAACTAAAACTTTAGCCTTCAAGATACTGTCTGGTGGAAACCTTATATCTTTCCCCAGCAAGAGTGTTTGGGTTGCTCCTGTATCCCTGAGTATAATGATAGGTTTTCCTGTCTCACTTACAGGATACAGAGTTACTCTCCCCTTTGACAAAAATTCATTATAACTCTCAGGTATTTTATTCTTAACCTCTGCACTCCTTTTAGTTTTAGTATCTGATTTCACTTTCATAGCTGTCGTTAAAGCTATAACCTGGTCTGCTATACTCTCAGTCAGAGTCTTTTCCTTTGTACTAACTTTGCGTACCCCAACAAGTCCTATGGGTTTATCTAGCAAGTTCCAGCACTCTGAATGAAGATGACCCGTTTTGTTGCAATGGTAACACTTTGGCTTGTGAATCTCACTTCTACCCTCAGCTCTTTCCTTTCTGACCTTAGGAGGTGATCCTGGGGCATTCCCAGCTGCTCCTTCTTGTCCCCGGCTACTTGCCTTCCTTTCATTCTTCCATTTTCTATCCTTCTCCGATTTATCGGGGTGATGGACAAAATAGGTTGGCTTATTCACAAGCTCAAAATCATCAGCAATCTCTGCTGCTTGCCTAGCTTTCAAATCTTTCAGGTTATCTATATGAGTTCTCACTACTGAAGGAATGGAGTTTTTAAACTCTTCTAAGAGAATCAATTCTCAAAGGTTCTCATGTGGTTTCTATCCTTAATACCCGTATCTAACCATCAAAAGTAATTTGCTTCACCCTCTCAAATTTAAATATGTCTGCCCAACTAATCTCTGTAAGTTCCTAAACTTCTGATGGTAAGCTTCAGGGACTAACTCATACGCAGCGAGAATAGCCTTTTTTGCCATCTCACAATCTGCAGAAGCCTCTTCAGGAAGCATAGCATAAGCTTCATGAGCTCTGCCTACCAGACTGCCCTGAATAAGCAGTGTCTAGCTTTCTTCTGGCCATTTCATTTGTTTGGCTATTTTTTCAAAAGATATGAAAAATTCCTTTACGTCCCTTTCCGCAAACTTAGGAATACCCTGTATAAATTTAAACAACTTCTCGCTGGGTCCTGATCTAAGTTCAGATTCTTCCTGACCCGAATTTTCCCTGGATTTAAGACTACCCCTTCGTCTTAGTTCAATCTCTTTTAACTTAAATTCCCTCTCTTTCTTTCACTTTCTCTCTGAAGTGCTCTCTTTCTCCATTTCCTCCAATTCAAGTTTTCTTATTGCTATTGCTTTCTCTTTTTCCCTTTCCTTTTCCTCTTTTTCCAATTCAAGTTTTCTTAATTCTTTTTCTGCCTCAAGTTTTTTTTTGTTTCTAACTGAATCCTAGCCAATACCACTGCATCACTCCCGGACCTGCTACCTTCTTTTTCCTCGTATTGCCCTTCATCTGTATTATCATCATCATCTTCTTCTACCAATTCCAGATAATGGCAATTATCTCTGCTTTTTTGCCACCTAATTTCAATTCCAACCCCAATTTTGCTGCCAATTCTTTTAATTTGTTCTTAGTTAAAGTTATCAAATCACTTAGGGAAACATTCTGCTTTCCCAAAAACTCTGCTACAACCACTAATGCCATAACAATGGTATAGACTGTACCTTATTATACAAGAAACCTGGTTCTTTTAATTTCTTTGTAATTGGTGTCACATTTAGATCCCAACAATCAAGTTTCTAATTGATAAGATCCCAGACTGGAGAGCAATTAATCTGATGCCAAATGCAAGACCTCAATTTAAATATGTTATCCCAGAGACGCGTAATTACTATGATTCCAACTGTGAGCCCTCCAAATTTGTCTGATTCTGATCCCAAATGCGAGCCATCAAATTAAATATGATTCAACTGCGAGTGGGCCTCCAATTAAGATATGATTCAAATCCCAAGAAACCCAATTAATATGTGATTCAAATCTTGAGTGAGCTCCCCAATTAATATGTTATTCAAATCGCAGACGAGGCCCCAATAAATATATTATGACCAATCGCTCCAGTCAATCGTCATAATCAAAATATACGATGCTGATTGTGGTGTGAGAAACGCATTGTTAATTCAATCCCGTCCCTCCACTGATCGTCTAACATATCATTTAAAACTTTCCAAATTAAAGAAAGACCCAGCCAAATTGTACCATCTATTAACCCCAAATGAGGCTAACCAAACCAGGTGTCTTTAAATCAACAAATTAACTCTTTAATTAGAAGAACTACATTCTTAAACACTATGAAGATATAAGCAATATTTTAAAATAGAAAAAATTAGAGCCCTTGCAAATTTACAGTCCAATGTTGCTTGAAATCCTCACAGAATGTTGCTTGAAGTCCTCACAGCTGTCTGATGCAGAAAAAAAGGTTCTTCCATGGTAGAACAGTCTGTAGTCTAACTCCAACAGTAGGTGATGCTTTCCTTCTCCAGCGAATTTCAACAATTAACGACTTGCAAACACTTTCAATTGAATCAATCTGACTTTAGAGTTTTTGAGGGATAAAAGATTGTCATAGTCTAACTTCCCTTCCTTCAGTTTAAATTACCAGAGATCTCTGTTTTGGCTTGACTTTTTTTTAGAATTTTGAGAGATAATAATTGAACAGACTAAAATCCTATTCCTTCAGTTTAAATGGTAGAATGCTCTTTTTTTAGGTGCTAAACACCACAGCTGTCTGTCTGTGTGATCTGTGTCTGTGTTCTGTTAGAACAAACTGTCTTCAACTAAAAAGCCAGTTCAAAATTGAATTGTAACAAATGTATCGCTTAATATTCACTCCCAGTGGCTGTAGCTAGGGTAACGGGAATGCGCCCTTTGAATCGCAGTCTCCAAATTGTTGTTTCTAAGGCAATGAAAATGCACCTTCCTATAACTCCTGAGGCTTGCTGGTTCTTAAAGCAATAACTGATCCTTTGCAAGCCTTAAAGACAAACCGCATCTTCCCAGAAAAAAAAACTACAGGACCATGACATGATCTAAATTCAGATTCTCTTGACCCGAATTTTCCCTGGATTGAAGACTAGCCTTTTGTCTTAATTCCATCTCTTTTAACTTAAATTCCATCTCTTCTCTTTCATTTTCTCTCTGAAATACTCTTTCTTTCTCCCTTTCCTCCAATTCAAGTTTTCTTATTGCTATTGCTTTTTCTTTTTCCCTTTCCTCTTTTTCCAATTCAAGTTTTCTTAATTCTTTCTCTGCCTCAAGTTTTTTCGTTTCTAACTGAATCCTAGCCAATACCACTGCATCACTCTCGGATGTACTACCTTCTTGTTTCTTGTATTCCCTTTCTTGTTCCTCGTATTCCCCTTCAGCTTCATCATCATCATCATCATCATCTTCTTCTTCTACTAATTACAGCTGTTCGGCTATTATGTCAATTATTTCTGTTTTTTTGGCACCTGATTTCAATTCCAACCCCAATTTCACTGCAATTCTTTTAATATGTTCTTAATTAAAGTTATCAAGTCACTCAGGGAAACATTCTGCTTTCCCAAAAACTCTCCTACAACCACTAATGCCATTACAATGTTATAGACTGTACCTTATTACACAAGGGACCTGGGTTCTTTTATTTCTTTGTAATTGGTGTCACATTTAGATCCCAACAATAGAGTTTCCAACTGATATAATCCCAGACTCGAGAGAAATTAAATATTATGCCAAACGCAAGACCCCAATTTCAATATGTTATCCCAGAAATGAGTAATTAATATGATTTCATGTGCGAGCCCTCCAAATTAGTCTGATTCTGATCCCAGACGTGAGCCCCCAATTAAGATATGATTCAAATCCCGGATGAGCCTCCAACTTATATGTTACGACCCACTGCTCCAGTCAAAGCCCTCAAACAAAATATACGATTCTGATTGTGCTGGGATAAATGCACTGTTAATTCAATCCCCTCCCTCCACAGATCGCCTAACATATCATTTTAAACTTTCCAAATTAAAGAAAGACCCAGACAAATTGTGCTATCTATTAACCCTGAATGAGGCTAACCAAACCAGGTGTCTTTAAACTAACAAATTAACTGTTTAATTAGGAAAACTAAATTCTTTAACACTACTAAGATATAAACAACATTTAAATTTGAAAAAATTTGAGTCCTTGCAGATTTACGCTCCTGCCGGTTGTGGAACAATCCAAGGTTGCTTGAAGTCCTCACAGCTGTCCGATGGGGGAAAAAAAGTTTCTTCAACAGTAGAATAGTCCGTAGTCTAACTCAGAACTCAAAATAGTTGTTCCTTCTCCAGCGATGAATTTCAACAATTAACAACTTGCAAACACTTTTTAATGAATCAATTTGGCTTTAGAATTTTTGAGGGATAAAAGATTGTCACAGTCTAACTTCCCTTCCTTCAGTTTAATTTATCAGAGATTTCTGTTTTGGCTTGACATTTTAGAATTATGAGAGAGAATAATCAATAAACAGACTAAATTCTCTTCCTTCAGTTTAAATGGTCTGAGACTCTCCTTTCAGGTCCTGACATACAGCTGTCTGTCTGCTTCTCTCAGTTAGAACCATCTGCTTCCACTATAAGCCAGTTCATAATTAAATTGTAACAATGTATCTCTCGATTTCTGGTCCTGAATGGCTGTATCCCAGGCAACGTGAATGCACTTTTTGACTCACAGTTTCTGAATGGCTGTATCCCAAGAAACGAGAATGCATTCTTTGATTCAGTCTTTGGAGCTTGCTGCCTTAAAGCAGTACTGCTCCCTTTCCAGCCTTAAAGGCACACTACATTCTTCCCGGAAAAAAAACTACCTGGTCATAACGCTATGCTAATTGTTTGATTGTTCAATGTGATATGTGGTTCAGGTTTGACATTTAGCTGGTGAATGGAGAAGGGCTTCAATTTAAGCCACATGTATATGGAAGTGAGAGCTTAGAATTGCTGTTTTATGGAATTACCAGGATAAAAGAAAGTAACACACAGAGCAATACAGAGAGAATGCCAAGAGAGCACCTGATAGATACTTTACTATGGGCTCATGCTACTCCATTAACTAGTGACCAGTAAAAACATGTAGTTACAATCTGACAACACTACACCATTAGACATGCCCTATTTTCTGCAGATATAGCAGCTGCTGCCTCTTTTACTCCATCCTCAGTGCAACTCAGATGAGAAAGTGAGCAGTGAGATAAAATGTGTCCTCTTTCTCCATGGCTCTATGTAGTAATACTCCAACTAATGAAGAACCTCAGCATAACCCCAAGTATAACATTACAATCTATCATGGCAGAGTTCCAAAAGTTTGGGATATCCAGTCTCCTTTAGGAATTGTCTCTGTGAAGAAAATGTCACCTTTTACTCTTGGGCCATGGTCATAATTATACTTCATTTTCAAACGACATAATTAATTTAATGTAATAATGAAACATTTTTTTTGCAATAAACTTAAAAGCTGTTGCAGCCCCATGCTGAATTAACAACTAATTGTGTCATTGCTTTCTTTGGTTTATAAAGCATCTGGTGCAAAGACTTACTGCATGAACCATATTATAAGCCCTTGAGGCCAATTTTTTTTTCCCGTAGGCTTTAATATAAAGAAGAGATGGGAATATAATCATAAATGTATTATACATATCTTGTATTCTAGATACTACTTACATAAACCATACCAGAAAATGACTGTCATATTCCATCTCAAATGTTTAAGTTATAATCCAATCTAAATGCAAGATAAATTTACAAGCAGCACCAGCTAGAATTTATTAACTTAGAAACCTACATGATTAGATATACAATGAAAAATTAATTCTACGGCATTGGGAGTAATTTTAAACACCAAGAACAGGTGGGTTTGGGTGGGGTGGGAAGTAAAAAATTTTTAACTTTCAAACCCGACCACAAATTCCCCTCCAACCCACTCACTTCTGGTTGCAAAGGAGGTGGGTTGGAGTTGGAGGTAACCAATCTGCTGTAGGGAGCTGGGTTGGTCACAGAAATCATTTAACAAGACTGTGTGCCTCCATTTTAACTTGTACATTTTAAACTAATTTTTGCTGGGTTTCCTGGTACTTGGGAATCCCAGCAGGTGAAAGGACAAGGAGGGTCGGATCCATGAGGTAAGTGCGTGTACTGTACTGTTTGGGGGTCAGGGGAAGCATGGTTCCTCCAAGCCCAAAAAACTTTTCTCTGTACCCCACTGCAATCTTGGACTCCTCCCTCCACCCCATCGTGATGTTCGACATCTCCCATTTTATCTTGATCTCCAAACCTCTGATCTCTGACTCCCCAAGCGATGTCCGACTCCTTCACCCTGATATGCGACCCCCTAACCGTCCCCCACGATCTCAGACCTTTCCTCACTTGACTTGGCTTCTGCACCTTGTCTGGCCTGTCACTCAGGCTCAGACTGGCTGTTGGGTGGGAAACCTAATGAAAAAATGTCTGTAGGGCAAAAGAGAAACCATCCTCCCCACACCACACCCCCCTCCCCCAGCTCTCTTCACGGCTCTACGTAAATATCGGAACCATTGACCTGATATTTATGGGGAGTCAGGGATTGGGACAGTTTAGTGGTCGGGAGGACAGAAATACGAGAGTCGCTCAGGTCCTGCTGAATTTAATTATCATTTTTGGAGTCCACTGCCTGACTGAAACCAGCCAGTTTGAGAGGCTGTCTGCCTGTTAGGCAATAGGCCTGTGGTATCAGGCTGTAGGGGAAGGAACAGAGAGTCATGTGAAATTATATAATTAAGAGAAGACGAAATTAGGGGAAGGAACAGAGAGCCATATGGAAATCTGACATGCCCGCACAAGTTTTGTAACAATATAAAGTGTCTGTTCAATGTTGTATCAGCAGAGTTGCAGCTTGCGTTTGCGAGGGTGACTCTCCCTGCATATGCTGGAATAAAAAGAACCGCTCGTATCAACACACAACTCTCGAGGTGATCATTTAAAGGGAAACCTGGAAGGACATTTCTCCTAATAAAGCTATAGCCAGGGAGCAGAGAGGAGGGAGGGACAGATCAGAGTCTTGACTCTGCAGTGTGTGTCTTTTCTAGCAGGTTTCCTGCCCGGAAGCCAGTCAGATTGGTGGGGAATGCTCTGGAGGATGATGCAACCCCTGTGGCAGGTATGAATCCTATGGCTGCATTAGCGTTTACTTGTGGCGGAGGGTGTCCAGATCTAGGGGGTGGGTGATCTCAATACTGGGGTGTTTGGTCCCTGATCTAAGGGTGGGAGGGGGGGAATGTGATCCCCAATTTGGAGCTGTGTCTGATACTGGGAGTCTTTGGATGGGGTAATCTGATCAGATGAGGAGTCCGATGGCAGGCCTGCGAGAAGGTAAGCTTGGACTTGAAGAACACCTGCTCCTCTTGGCCCACCAGCAGTGTTATAAAGGCCTCTCCACAAAGCAGTCCTTGCTCCCCTTTAACTTTTGGGCTTCCCAGCCTGGGAACCTGACCAGTCAGGGTTATACTTGGAAAACAGATTAGATATGAGGCCAAAGCAAACTACCACGGGTGCTGGAAATCTGAGGCATGCAGCCGAATTGTAATATATAGATAGCCAACCCACCACCTGAGAGTGTGTTGGTCACTCATGCCCCTCTGTCCCGCCTCCTTTAAAACCAGAAATCCAGAGTGGGTAGGATTGGAAGTGGGTTGGGGTTGGGTTTGAGAGTTTTAAAATTTTAACACCTCACCCGATCCCAATCCAGCTATATTTTGTGGTTAAAATTACCCTATTTCCTACAAACATTTTTTAAATGCTTCATATAATCAGACATAAAAAACTTCTTTCAGTTTAAAACAAAATGGTGCACACACTTCTCTTTTTAAAACAATTACAAAACTTTGTAATAAAATAGAATTGTCTCAGTGGCCGAAAGTAGTAACTGGACGATCTTTGGTTTGTTGTAACTTTCACACTGGAAGAATATCCTCTGAAAAATTATTTTGATTGTTCTATGCCAGGAACCTGTATCACTGTAAATGATAGGGAGTATATAAGTGAATTCTGTAAAATGCAGATTTTAATTCTGCCCTCCTGAAACCAGGGGCTGGATTTTAGTTATCCCACCGCCAAAAGCAGCGGTGGGGGCAGAAAATGGCAGCCACCTGCACGGGACCCGCATCACCGCGCTACCGCGATTTTGCGGCGGGTGGCCACTTAACATACAGCAGCTGCAACCCCTAATCATGTGGCAAGGCAGCATCAACAACGCCGTGAACGACTTCACCTGATTCGTGATTAGTTGCTGGCACCATTTTTAAAAGGCTGCCAGCTCTGCAAACAAAATGCAGAGTTGCTCCTTCCGCTCCTCAGTGGCGCCAGCTTCTTGTGGACGGGAAAGTGAAGGTGTGTGAGTGCCGCACTTCGAGCTCAAGATCGGGAATGGATGGGAGGATAGTGGCGGATGACATTGAAATTTATGCAGAGAGGTATTTTAAATATTTAAACTAGGGTTCCGTTGCAGAGTGGCGGAGGTGCCGCCATGGAGCTTCCCCACCCCTGGGAAGATCGGGCCTGGCAATTCCGGCATTGGGTTGCATGGCGACCGCTGCCGCTCCAATTCTCCAGCTCTCCCCCGCCATGGAACTTGACATCGGACCAAGCACATGATCCAGCTGCAGGTAGGCAGGCAGTTAAAAAGGCCCAAGAGTCTTAACTGTGCCGATCCAATTGTCTTCCATGAGTTCTGAGCTTAACCTATTCTTCCTCCAAAGTGAGAGGGACACCAGCAGGTATTTTCTTGTTTAAATAATCGGATCATTCTCCAATGATGAAGTGACCCAGAAAAGTAAATGTTTTTCTTTACTTTCTTTGTGGAGTCAGGTAGAGCAGTACTGTTCTTCCATCCCTCACAAAAAAAAGTTCAGATGTCTCCTGCTCTGGGCTTCGCCCCACCACCCCCCCCCCTCCTCACCAACAACAGGGCCTTCCCAAAGCCCCTCCTGAGTGCTGGGACCATTCATTCCAGTCACTGGCTGTTGTCTCCTGTAGCTAGATATCTGTCTCTCACCCGACAACCACCTCTTGCTTCCTGTTGGGTTCTGGCGAGAGACTGATGGGACCTAAAATCTCCCACTGCTGTGGTCACCCTGCCCAGTGACCCCACCCCTAGTTAAAACCACAGCTAGACAGATGTCAGACCATTGAATGATTTGTCACTGAGTATAATTGAGGCAGAGACCTCTGCCTCTTTTAAGGGAAGAGCAAATAAGTATTTAAATCAAAGGAAAATGCAGGACTTTAGGGAAAGAGCAGAGAAGTGGAATTAGTTTTGGCTTGCTTCAGCAAAGAGCTGACTTGGACACAACTGGCCAAAAGACCTCCTTCTGTGCTGTAATTTCTATAATTAAAAAATGTTAATAACCCAAACATTTTGTCCTTGTGCTGTTGGTCAAAGAAGACTCTATTGTCCCAATCTTGAATGCAGTGATGCTAGGGTGAAATTGTTATTAATACTTATACATTAAAAATCCAATGGAGTTAAAAGAATGATCTAAATCAGTATTATGTTGGATATGGTATGAATACCTTTAGCAAGCAAATCAAGCATTTTCTGGAATGTTTATTAAAATGTATAATACTGAACTAATCAACTGAACTCATCAGAAACAGTGCTATGCTGGTAGTTGTCAGCTGTGGCTCAGTTGGTATTGCCTACCTCTGGGTCAGAAGGTTGTGTGTTTAAATCCCACTTCAAAGACTTAAGTATTAAAATCTAGGCTGACACTCCAGTGGAGTGCTGCACTGTCAGAGATGCTGTCTTTCATATGAGATACTATACTGAGGGCCTGTCTTCTCTCTCAGGTGGATGTAAAAGATCATATGTTGCTCCTTTGAAAAGGAGCAGGAGAATTGTCTCCTGGCTAATATTTATCCCTCAATCAATATCACTGAAATAGATTATTTCATCTTTATCAAATATCTGTTTGTGGGAACTTGCTGTGTGCAAATTAGCTGCCACATTTCCTCCATTACTACAGTGATTATACTTCAAAGGTACTTCAATTTCTGTAAAGTGCTTTAGGATATCCTGAGGTTGTGGAAGGTCCTATGTAAATACAAGTCTCTCTTCCTTCTAAGATGCTGCCTGTAGAAAACTGCTGGTGGAGATTTGTATCTTTTAGAAACTGGAAAACATGTCCCCTCTAGGAATCCATAATTGTTGTTTCCATTAGCCTGGTTCAGTTTGGCCTGCTTTACCTTTGTGCTTTTGTTTTTAAGTACCTGAAATATACTCCTAAAGCATTACTTTTGCCCTTTGTACTACATTTTTCATGAGTTCATTTTTTTTGCAGATTTGCTTGTCCCCTGTGCACAACTTTTAAAAGCCTATGTGATTGAGTATGGAGGACAAGGAAACACTGTACAGTTTTTCATTCAAGTACAATTAAAATGTAAAAATACTGTTTTTTGCTTGCATTATATTTTCTAGAATAAGCAACCACATTGCTGGATTTTATAAATGAATGATTGTGAAAGCTATCTAGTGCAGTTATTGAAAATTAATCAAAAAGAGAAATGTACTTACATTATCAACAGGCAGGTAGAAGACTTGCAGGCATATATATTCAGTGGGATATGTGATATGTGCGTGTTGAATACATGCAAATGTACAATGTTTAACACACGTGGTACTTGTCCCTGGGGAGATAAAGCACTCTTTCTAAATTTCAAACTTGTTTACTGACAACAGAGTCATTAAAATATAATGAAAAACATTTCTGAAAATCAATCATGATAATGATTTTGAAACAGGTTTTACCTAGATCTGCATCTGAGCAGATGCACTCTCAATGATGGAAATAATTCCAATATCTCTTTTACATCTGCAGCAACATCTAAACTTGCCCTAAGGGTTACTGTGCTCATGGTGCTTCTATGGAATAATACAGATTCAAACATGATAGGGGAAGATTTGTGTCCTAGCAATAATTGGGCCTGCCCTCTGAGTGAATCTGCATCAGTTTAGTGTGCTGTCTGCCATTAGTACTCAAGCTAGAAATTGACATTTGAACTTTGCAGAAGAATATGCCTATATGTGGATTGAATTCTTTTGCATCTGATGTTTTCTCCCACAGAACTAAAGATGGAGATTGTGCCATTAAATAGCTGAAAATATTTTTCCTTATATTATGTTGCTGAGCTGTACAAAAATTGCCTGCTTTCTCAAACCATGATACCATTTACAAGATGCTCTGTGGCAACTCACCAAGGCTCCTTCGACAACACCTTCCAAACCCTTGAACTCTACCATCTAGAAAGGCAAGGGTAGTAGATACATGGGATCACCAGCACCTGCAAATTCCCCTCCAAGCCTCATCCTTCACTGTTGCTGGGTCAAAATCCTGGAACTCGCTTCCTAACAGCACTGTGGGTATACTTACACCCCAAGGTCTGCAGCAGTTCAAGAAAGCAGCTCACCACCACCTTCTCAAGAGCAATTTGGGATGTGCAATAAATGCTGGTGTAGCCATTGACAAACAGATCTCCCAAAATGAATTTTTAAAAATACAGTGTATGTACGTGAGACTTTATTGGTTACACAAAATTTACAGATACAATCATTTAATTGCAGGTCCTATATAGCTCTTCAGTTATTCAGCCTTGGGTGTGGTTATTCGTTAGCAGTATGAAAAAGCTGTTATAGAGTTGGGGAGTGGGGTGGTTCTCAGGCACCAAGTTAGAGTGCTACCTCGGTTCAGGTACAGATGGCTAGATAGGGCAGGGATCACTTCAGTTCTGGAGGATTGGATTAGGTGATGAGCAGACATAAATAAAGGGGATCCATAAATCTTGGCATTTTCCTAGGTCAAAGTGCATTCTGTGTGCCACTTGTGCTAGGCAGATGGCTCACAGTTTCTTCAGCCTCAATTTTATCTTGAGGCACGAATCGGACATACAGGGCAGACAGCAAGCCCCCATGATATTTTCGTCATGAGACCTGAGCCATTTTAACTCCCGAGCCTCATTTTAATATGATTGACCAAATGCCCGCCTGATCGTATGGCAAATCGGGAAGCCTGTCCACATGCTGGGCACAATTTCTGATGCAGTTTCCGAGGCCTGTTTAACAGAGATGGACCTCTTAAAGCAAAGATCTAACTCTATATTTTTAAACTATTAAGCAATAAAATACAGATCAAGAATACTGAACTTTACTGCAAAAGGGCTGGAGGACAGTGTTACATTCTGACTGGGAATTTCCTTTAGGTTTCTCCTGACCAGCCACCATAAATTTGGTGGAATTCCCGTTTATGTGTCTACCTGCCAGAAGCCAAAGTTACATGGTCATTTGGGAGAACCAAGGAGGAAATTCCTGCTGACTGCACTTACATTTCTTTTAAGGTGCATTTAACCAATCTTTGATCTTTAAAACCAGCTTTTTATTCCTCTGATGAATAAAAAGTGGCCTCAAAAGAGCATCTGAAAACCTACCAATGAGTCATAGAGCACTGACATGAGAGCAGAATTTTTGGGTCTCCCTGGAGCTTCCCCGTCACATCTCATTGGTGTAAGGGGGCAGACAGAAGCCTCATTTGCTCCCAAGTCCAAAATTTAAGGTGCAATTTAAATAGGGGAACAGGACCTAACGGAACAGTGCAGCTCTCCTGCAAGTGATGCTCCTCTGCCCTCTCTGACCCAATGAAGGTCAGGTCCAATGGGGGGAATTCCAACATTGAGGAGCACATGGATTGAGGCACATTTGGGAGGTTAAATTTGTTGAAAATGTCATCATGTTTAGAAGCTAGCTTCAGTATGTTGACATCTGGGTTTAACTCGGGTGCAGTCAACTGTGTGTACTTAACCCCTTCTGAAGAGGTGGGTTAGCAATTTAGATATTTAAATCAATATATTACAACAATATTTTAACCAACGTTTAAACTTAATGGCACATGCATCAGTTTCCCAGGCTTCCTGAAACTCACCACTAAAACCAAGGTGAGAAGAAAATGGCAAATCATCAGGCTCAACAAAAGTCAGGCACACAACACCAATAATCACTCCGTGTCCACAGCTGTTTTCTTGCCTATTATGGGGAAGCAGTTTGTTGAGAGTATTTGTGCTGAGAGGCTAATTTCTGCATTTTGGAGGTATTGAAACTTAAAATTAGGATGGGTAGTGCATTGGCTATTTTAGGTTGGACCTTGGATGAGGAGCAGGGTGGCCATCAGCAGCAGCAAAAATCTTCTGAGGAGAGACCTGCCAGTGGTCAGCAGAAGGTAGCAGCAGAGGGGTCGAGCTCACAGGAAGTATTACCCACATGACAGAGTTTACAGGCTGAGGATCAGCTTCCTTGACCACTTGGAAGGATAGTGCTTCTGCAGGTGGTGGCAGATATCAGAGGAAGATCCGCTCCCTTCTAGACCTGGTGACTATGCATTCCAGTGGCTGTGAAAGTGACCACTATTCTCAACTTTTTTGTCTGTGGATCCTCCCAGGGCACTACCAGAGATATAGCCAACATATTCCAGTCAGCTGCAAATAAACGCATAAAGATGGCTTGTTTGCCAGAACTGGTATTTATGTCAATTTTGCCCATGGTGAAGCTGGTCAGAATGAGTGGGCATTCAGGTTTGCATCTCTGGCTGACTTTTCAGAGGTGCAGGGCATCATTGACTGCACACGTGGCAATTTGCACACCCCACATCAACCAGGACTATTAGTAAACCACAAGGGGCTTCATTCCAGAGACATACCAGTGCATGTGTTACACTCTGCACAACATTGCATGCAGTGATGACTGGAGCCGCAGGAGGAACAAGGCACTGAGTACACATTGTTTACAGATGAATCCAATGAAAAGGAGGAGGAGGAAGATGACAAGCGAAACACAGCACCCGCTGCTCAAATTGCTGTCCAGGATTCCAGTGATTCCCTTATAGCTATAAAGTTCAGCTAGTCACTATCACTGGACCAATGGAAAAATCACATCCAACAGCCACTTGCCCACCCATCCCCCAACCCCAATCCCACTGGCACAAAGCAGTCGTGTAACCACCCATCCACCATTACACATCCCTCCATTGGTCCCTGTCAATTCATGTCTTCCCATTCATCAATAAGCAACAAAAAAGACGAGTTGCAACCCAACAACCAAGAATGGGCAACTTAAGAAAGTGATACAAAGTAATACATTTTATGTAATTGTACTAAACAATGGAAACATACCAACATAACATTTTTTCAAACAACATGCATATTCTTGTGCAACTACAAAGCGTTATTAAAGGACTGGGATGAAGAGGAATTACTTCACTCAAAGGGTTGTGAATCTTTGGAATTCTCTACTCCAGAGGGTTGTGGCTGCTCCATCATTGAATACATTTCAGGCTGGGATAGATTTTTGATCTCACAGGGAATCAAGGGATATGGGGAGTGGACGGGAAAGTGGAATTGAAGCCCAAGATCAGCCATGATTGTATTGAATGGCGGAGCAGGCTCGATGGGTCATATGGTCTACTTCTGGTCCTATTACTTATATTCTTGTATTCTTGTGTTCTTGTGTTATTCTTCCTTTTTCTATTGCTCCTATATAATGCAACCCCTGTGATTTCAGCAGAGGTAGAGACAGGCTGCTCAGATCCCTGTTCTAATTGTTGAGATGTTCTTGGCTGACCACCTTTGGGTGTTGGAGCCAATGAGGACCCCACCAAAGGCCTGTTCGGAGCAGACTTGGCCATTTAGATAGGATACAGCATGTTGGGTATTGACTGACGGAGGGGAGCACAGGCGGTACAGGCAATGGATAAGAAGTGGGAGTGCTTTGAGTGGAATCCTCACTTCAGTATGCCCTTTTGCAATCATTCCTCTCATTGTCCAGCCACACTTCACTTTTATCACTGCTGGAGAACAGCTTGGTGCAGATCATTGACACACTGTAAGGCCAAGGCTAGGGTGTTTGTTGTTATATTAAAGACATCAGACATGTTGGCATCAGAAATTGCAAGGCTGTGGTCAAGGCCTCCATGGACTCACTTGATTGCTACAATTGATTTTCCACAGAGCTGACCAATCTATCCATGGACAAAGTCATGCTTGCAATGCAAAGCAACATCAAACCATCTATGCTTGAGCTAGACTTCTCCAATCATGGACAATGTGCCTGCTAGAACATAACAAATTTTCTGCGACACCTCAATGATTATCATTTCATCTACTGCCCCTGGGGTACATCATCTGTATCCAGTTGAGCAGAGCTTGGAGAGGGCTGCACCCTCCGAGATGGACTCTCCAGAACTGTCCCTGCCATCACCACCTGCTCTTGCTCACTTGTGAAGTGTGCATCACCAGGTGAAATCCCAACTATTTCTCTAACTGGACCGACTGAAGTGCTAATATCTATGCTGGTGCATGGGTAAGCATGAGCAGTGTGATAGTTCACCCGTAGAAGGAATCAGATTTTGAGAGGATTCACCATCCAGGAGGTCCAGCGACTGCTGTACTTTGCATTCAAGCCCTGATGGAGATATAAAAATATATAAACTAGTACTGGCAAGATAAGAATGTTGCAACTTAGCGTTATGAAGATGATTGCATTTCAGTCACTACTGAAATCAAGTCAATGTGACAGACTGCCATGTGACATGTGGGTTGCTGATATTTAATTCTGTCACCAGGTAGCTTGAAGGTCTCCATCTCTAATGGTCAGGGACACTGACATGCTACTTACCTCCTCCCCTGCAACTGTTAACTGGGGAATCAGTGGAGGACCACCTCTGCTCCTCTCCCTCTCCCTAGAGTTCTGTGCTGTCTTCTCTTGCAACAGGGGAAAGAACAGACTTATGAGTGATTGTAATGGCATATGTTCACCTGATAGTCACTCTCACCAAATGTACTGCAACTATCAGGAAGAGGCATCAAATTGAATGAAGATCAGTGTGAGTGGCAGTGGTGATTGGATAGATAAATATGTGAGGAACTACATAGAAGGAGTATGATAGGTGTGCTTGCAATGGTGTAAGGAGTAATGTGACGCAGTAGGCTTGACAAGGCAGAGTGAGCGACGGCATGTGATGTGCACAACAGGCTGTAGATGAACATGTAATTATACTTAATTTTCTTGACCTGGTAAGGTCATTAAAACACTTCCTGTACTGAATCCAGAAGTGTGGCATAATGCTCTCTTCTTCTGACCTCCTTTGCTATCTGCACCTTTTTTGTAGCAACAGCAGGTTGCTTCCTGTCTCTCTCTCCCAGCTGTACATGAAATGATGCATCGTTAAATCAATGCACAGCAGTTGACTGTCCTGATTTCACGATGAAACTGCTTGCTCTCTTTGTACCAACTCCTAACTCCTCCAAATTCCATCTTTGGATTGGCCTTTCAAATACTTCAGTTGAGATTGTGTCGTGCGGGTCTGCACCATGTCTGCTCTCCCACATTCAATGTCAAACCCAGAAGTAATATAATTAGGTGGCTGCATTAAAATGCAATAAAGAGATGTGGTGAAACTTTTTCTGTGTTTCCCACCTGACATTGCGCCCACCTGCTTCAAACGCACCACTAAGTCATTATCGGGGCCAACAGGTATAGTTTTACCCACAGTAAATCCCTTTTTATGAGGGGCGGTTACTCCTCATCTTCATTCTCCGCCTGCAACTTCATTAAGATAGTTGCACATTCTTCTGAGCAATAAATTACAGATTAGGATGTCAATGAATCCTTTTTGCATATTTCTCTTTTCTTGTGCTCTCTCATGTTATAAGCCATCCACACCATAAGGGATGGTCACTTGCTCTCAAGCATCTGTCTATATCATTCTGAAACCAGATATTAGAAGCACAAGAGCAGGTAGTGTGGTTCTATGTTTGATTGTTTTCCTCTCTTAATGTGGGAATGTGCTTGGCTTGCACAATGACATGGGATCGAACCACAGAGAATCTAGACCACAGCCCTATGTCATGGCTCTCATTGATGCAGCACATTAGGACTCCAACAGTTTATGTTCCAATAATGCAGGGTTTTTCATGACAATGTTAACTCATGTTCACTGCAAAAAAGGAGTTTCCATAAGCAGCCCCATGTCATTTATGCACTGAAACTTGCAATCTTATGCATGTTGCGAAAAGGATTATATGCCACAGGTTTGAGAATTACCCCTTTACCATGGTATTTTATACTGTCATTATATTGGCTGCCTATCACATTCTTCTGTCTTCAAAGTGTATTTAAATATTATGCTGTCAAATATGTTCGGTCAGGCTAAAACTAAACTGAATTTATTTATAAGTAAGACAATTACACAGAAAAAGAATTGTACAACATGTAACTAAATTACAATATTCAAATTACAAAATACTTAAACTGCTCCAAAAGTAATAAATAGTCCAGTCCTTGTAGCTCTTTCCAGAATCTTCTGAATATCTAATGAATTGTTAAATGGCAAATACCTTGTTGGAACTCCTTGTCCGAACACTTAGCTACAACAGAAACTATTCTTACTGACTAATATGAGCTGCAAGTTTGTGTACATGTGGCACTAGCCAAATAAAGTGACGATTCTTTTCGGATCCAGCAATAGCAGCAAAACAAAGGGCTGAAATATATGGTGCCACCATCATAATTAGCGGCGGATGTAAACAATGGCGGTCCGCCCGTGTGGGCCGCATGTCACGGAGCTGCCGCAATATTAAACGCAGTGGCTCATTTAAATGGCTGGGGCAGAGCAACACCCTCCCTCCCGATGACATGGGAGGGGCCGACGGTCCATCCCCGGCGGTGCCAACTGCCTTTGAGGACGTGCTGACGCCCTTTTTAAAGGGCTTCGAGCCCTTTCGTTACATTTCAATATTTAAAGGAGAATGGATTTTAAAAGATTAAATTAATGAATCTTGCCCCTCTCCACCTGCCCCCCCAAAACAGTCAAAGATTTAATTCCTTGCCCTTCCCCCCCAAAAATACTTACCTTGTACACCTGACCTTCCCCCCCACCATCCCAAGTTCATAAACTTTAACCTTTACCCCTTCCCATCATTCCCTACACCATTGAAATGACTCTGATGCTGCTCACCCCCTCCCCCCTCCCACCAGCCTGCACTGAAAAACTTACCTGCTCCCCCCTCCCCACCAGTGTTCTGCCTCGGATGGGATCTGAAGGCACGGGAATGCTGGCCACTGGCACCAATATCACTCTGGGATGGACGGCAGGAGTGTGCTGCTAATCAATTCATTTATTTACATTAATTAACATATTTAAATTGGGCTCCCATTGCCGCGTGGCAGGGGGGCGCGCCATGAGGTCTCGCCGCCGCCGACAATATGGGAAATGCTTTCCCAGTGTCGAGCTCCGTGGTGGGCCTCTCCTGGAGGCATTTTCCAGCCCCTTCCCACCCACCATGACCCCCAACGTCAGGGGGATCTGTAAAATTCAGCCCAAAGACTGGTGTCTCCCACAAAATTAATGGCTGCCTCTAGAAAGCCTTTGTATTGTTTTTCTCCCCAAAACAAAGACAAAATCATTCTGTTTCAGCTGATTGCAGTCAGTTTTAAATCACATTATTCTTTCTTTTCTATTATATATTGAATATATATTGTTTAGAGATACAGCACTGAAACAGGCCCTTCGGCCCACCGAGTCTGTGCCGACCATCAACCACCCATTTATACTAATCCTACATTAAACCCATATTCCTACCACATCCCCACCTGTCCCTATATTTCCCTACCACCTTCCTATACTAGGGGCAATTTATAATGGCCAATTAACCTATCAACCAGCAAGTCTTTGGCATGTGGGAGGAAACCGGAGCACCTGGAGGAAACCCACGCAGACACAGGGAGAACTTGCAAACTCCACACAGGCAGTACCCAGATTTGAACCCGGGTCGCTGGAGCTGTGAGGCTGCGGTGCTAACCACTGCGCCACTGTGCCGCCCATATAATAAAGATTTTTTTCTGTTTAAGGTATGCTTGAGCTTTGCTTTCTTGAAATGCACCTTCATGTTGCAAGGATTTTTTTAAACTGCAGAATTAAATCCTGTTATTCTTTAGCAGTTAAGTTCTTAAAATAGATAGACCAGGAAATTTCTTGGAGCTGCTCCCGCTCCACCTGCATTATGCACAGGATTATACCAATTTCAACCTCATTGTTTCTAACACAGTTCCCCTGTCCTTTCCCCATATTCTCAAAATCCTTCATTTTCAAATCCTTATACAATAGTCTTTTAGATTATATTTTGGTGTCTGCCTTGATGACTTACATGCTCTAATGCAAATACATTTTTTCTAACTTTCCCTTTGATTATCTAAAGATAATCCTGAGTTCATGCCACCTCAACTGCCTGCTTTAATTTAATACTGTAATGGACTTAATGTACATCTAAGTTATTGTAGCAGGAAGGCTGGGCCTTAGTTTAACATTCCTCCTGAAGCACCGCACCTGCAACAATATAATACTCTATTGATCTTGCCTCAATTATGCACTGACGTTGAACTGAGAACCTTCTGATCCTGAGGGGAGAAGGGGTCAGCTGATACTGTCCAAATCTCACATGTGGCTAAGTTGTGACCAATTGGATAAGGGCACTCAACATAAGGAATAGACTTTGAGGTAGGTTAGTGATGATAAAAGTCCCTGAAATCATTTGAGAAATAGTTAGTTGCTGTGATGGGGCCCTGTAATTGTTTTTTTCTAGAAGCATGACCTTTATCATCTAAATCTATCTTGTGATCTCCTGGGCTGGTTATGTTAGCAGAGGTGTAAGAACTAAATTGGCTATTTGAGCATCTGAGATATCTTTATATTTTGCAGGATTGTGAAAGTTATACACAAAATATTCATTGTAAGAGAACGACCTCACTCATGGTTTATGTCATTGAATGAAGGAAGAAAAATATTTTCTTTTAATGCTGTGCTGGTTACACAGGCATTTCTTACATTCAAGACCATCATGTATTATGAAACAAGAGGTATGTCTAGAAAATACCTGCAATTCTCTTTTATACTATATTCAAGAGTATGTTGTAAAAGTTGTTAAATAGATGATTTACTTGTCAGGTATTAGTTAACCTTATCTTACAAATTCTAGTATAGTATTTTTCAAGTAATGCTACTGAACAGTGAATGTATGAACATGCAATTGGCAGCTACATATTTTTTACATTACCTGGTAATCATCTCTGAAAATAAGTGAGCTATGATTTTTACTTAATACATGATTTTCCTCAGCAGAACATATTTTCATCTCTTGAGACTTTTTACATGAGTTTCCCCACATCCTCCAACAGGATAATCAACCAAAAACACAGGTTTATGTGACTTCCTGTCAGTTCAGACGGTTGGAACCTGGCGCTAAATCTATCAGAACTTAGAAGTTTATTTCAGTTGGCCACAAACAGATCAGAAACCCACAAACGTACCTCAGGAGAAGGTTATTCTTGGAATGAAAAAAGGTTGAAACTTACCCTAGTGTTTTTTGTGGCTCCTTGAGAAAGAAATGTGTTTCATCTCTCAGCATGGTATAGCTTGTCTCTTGTTTCAACTTTGCTGCTCTAAAAATCTTGATACTGAAGGAAGGAAGGGTGGGCATCATTCCAAGCTGAAACAAAAGCAGGAAGTTTTCTTAGTGCAGCTGTTAACGATCAGTTTCTGTGTTGTTATCATCAAGCTATTTTCAACACATTATATTATGTCTACGTTGAGTAACTATGCTTCTGCCTCCCCAAAAAATACATTTACATCAATATCCTTCCCATTTACAAAGGATAAACTATTGCTTATTGATTAATTGTTGTGTTTCCAGTTGTCATATATTAAATTAAATTACATACAGGTCTTTGTTTTGCTTGAATAAAGTATTATATAGGATGACTTTAATTTCCAATCCTGCTTTGATGTGCCACCACTCTCCATCACACCACATACAGACAGAATGGTGCCCTTCCAGGACATTGCATATGATTGATAGCCTAGCAATATAAATGTTTTTTTAAAATTAATTCTTGGTACATCCCAAGAATTGCATTGCTAGCAAAGCTGGCAAAGAGGCCCTGAGAAGGTGGTTGTGGGTCCTCTTATTCCTTGCGTGATTTGATACATATGAGTGGCTTGCTAGGCCACTTTAGAGGGTAGTTAAGCATCAACCACATTGCTGTGGGACTGGAGTCTTGTACAGGCCAGACTGGATAAGGACAGCAGGTTTCTTCCCTAAAGGACATTAATGAACTAGTTGGGATTTTACAACAATCTGACAGTTTTACATGGTCACTTTTACTGATACCAGCTTTTTAGTTGCAGATTTTTAAACTAAATTTGAATTTTCAAACTCCCTTGTTGAGATTTGAACTCATATTCACTAAATTCACTGGCAGCTCACCACCACCTTCTCAAGGGCAATTAGGGATCGGCAATAAATGCTGGCCTGGCCAGCGACGCCCACATCCCATGAATGAATTTTTAAAAATTATTGGTGTGGGTCTCTGGATTACTATCCCATTAACAAATACTGAAATCTTGTCTCACTACTTGAGACCGCAACACTTAAGATCACTACTTCGTAGATAATATTAGTTGTGGAATACAATATCGATATGATATTAAGCTTATAAATTTAGTACTTACTATTGTTAGCACTGCATCAATTGCCATCAATAGAATTAAATATTCATTTTGCATTTCGTCTGGCTAAATTACATAAAAATTTATTTGAAACTGTTGTTTCCTGGTTCACTCCAGTGGGTGTCTCTGTTTCCATAAAATACAAATGTTATCGCTACATATGTGTCCAGTCAAGATAATTGTGAAATAACACAAATGAACAAAACTAGCCGTGTGCCAGGTGAAAAAGTTGTGCCAATTGGACCTCAGCTTATTTTCTTAATATGTTTTATAAATTTGTGACAGTTTTAATGTATTACTTTTCTGAAAAATAATATTTTGATGTTTATAAGCATAACCTATAGTGTAAAACAAACATGGTGCCCATAGATCAAATTTTTTTAATAAAAAGCTTTCCTTTAAAACAAAAGGAGAAGGGATTCTCTAATCACTATGTGCAATGCCATTGTCAAAATGCTCTTTTCCACTTAGAATGGGGCAAATTTCCATAAATTGGCTGGACAAGGGACAGAGTGTGCATGGCGCCTGCTCGGAATACTCAGTGAGGAGACCTGAATCATTTTGCTTTGGCGTCTTCGTAATGATGTGATTGGCGAGCTGCCAGCACAAAACATGTTCCCCTGCATGCAGCTTGTTGATCTGGAGGTGGGAAAAAGGGTCGGTGGCAAAATTAGAAGGGCCTGCAGCAGCACTTTAAAGGGGAGGGGTAGAAATATTGGGAGTGAAATGAAGCACCACTTTTGAGATGCAGTCAAAATTTTTGCAGCACCTAGAGCAGCCAGGCCATTAACTGTGGAAGCCCTTAAGAGTCAAAACTCACTAGTAACTTCAGTAAAAATGTATGCAAAACCTGCAGCTACTTTTCCCTGACTGCAGCTGAGCACTCCTTTAATGGAAACTGAAAATAGCTGCCTCCCATTGCCATGTTGGTGGGCAAGGGCAGGAACAGGTCGAATCAGGTGGGCAAAGACAAAGATGGCATCTGAGGTCATAATTGTGTCATCTGACCCTGGTACCCTGGTTAGCATAAATTCATAAGACTCCTGCCTGTTTCTGATGGCAGCCTTGGCTTTGGATCGAGGTCCGCTTGTAAATTGTAATATGAGGGAATCCAGTGCAATGTTGATACTTCCATTGCATGCACTATAGTGATCCCACTTCTGCCTTTTTTAACGCTCAAATGGGCCATTAGGGACACAAAAATCAAAAATCATCCCCGCCAACTCTGCACATAGCCGGCAGAGCAATTATTATCTTTGCCCAAGAATGGCCATTCAACAAAGTTGTTAGGTGTTCTTATTACTTATGCTTTGCCATATACAATGTATGTATTCATCATTTTAGGACTCTTTAAAAATTAGTGTTTATAGTTAATTAATTTGAATATTTAGAACTAATAGAAACATCGAAACAAAGAAAATAGGAGCAGGAGTAGGCCATTCGGCCCTTTGGGCCTGCTCCGCCACTCAAAAAAGATCATGGCTGATCGTCTAATTCAGTACTCTGTTCCCGCTTTCTCCCCATATCCCTTGATCTCTTTGGCATTAAGAAATATATCTATCTCCTTCTTGTATATATTTAATGACTTGGTCTCTACTGCCTTCTGCGATAGAGAATTCCACAGGTTCACCACCCTCTGAGTAAAGAAATTTCTCCTCATCTTGGTTCTAAATGGCATACCCCCTGTCCTGAGACTGTAACCCCTGGTTCTAGACTTCCCCAGCCATCAGGAACATCCTTCCTGCATCTAGCCTGTCTAGTCCAGTTAGAATTTTATAGCTTTCTATGAGATCCCCTCTCATTCTTCTAAACCCTAGTGAATATAGGCCTAGTCGACCTAATCTCTCCTCATACATCAATCCTGCCAACCCAGGAATCAGCCTAGTAAATCTTCTTTGCACTCCCTCCATGGCAAGAGCAACCTTTCCTCCTTCCAGATAAGGAGAACAAAACTGCACACAATACTCCAGATGTGGTCACATAAGGCCTGTATAACTGCTGTAAGCCATCCTTGCTCCTGTGCTCAAATCCTCTTGCAATGAAGGCCAACATACCATTCGCCTTCCTAACAGCTTGCTGCACCTGAATGCTGGCATTCCTGGACACCCAGGTCTCAATGCACCTCCCCCTTTCCCAATCTATCACCATTCAGATAATAATCTGTCTATCTGTTTTTACGATCAAAGTGGATAATCTCACATTTATCCACGTTATACTGCATGTGCCATGCATTTGCCCACTCACCCAACTTGTCCAAATCACATTGGAGCCTCTTTGCATCCTCCTCACAACTCACACTGCCCCCCTGCTTTGTGTAGTCTGCAAGCTTGGAAAGGTTACATTTAGTTCCCTCACCCAAGTCATTAATATATATTGTGAATAATGAATGGATAAGGATCGTATTGTGAAAACTGGTTTTGTTAACATATATAATAGACTGAATTTTATTCTGGCCACGGGGGTTCCGGCTGTGGGCTGGAAGGTTGGGGGAGTCCCCACCTCAGCCCTCCTTCGGACCCCATTGCAAATCCATGGCACGCAGGAAATTAACTGCCCGCTGTCGGAAACACTGTCCCTTTGAGGGATGAGCTCCTGCCTCCAGAGCTACTGGCTAATCGGAATGCCAACAGCTCTGCAGTACCGGCAGCACCACTGGGAGCAGTGGCCACTGCCAATACTGCACCGAGGACATTGGATAACCCGGAAGAAGTAAGTGAGGTCAGGGTTGCTAGGGCCATCTAGTCAGGCCCTAGTGATGGGGTTGGGGGAGGTTTGGTGAGGTGGGGGGTGTCTTCTGGGGCTGGGGGTGATGACTGCTACCAGGGAGACCTCCGGGGGTCCTAGGTTGCCCACAAAGAAGGGACCCCCCCTGACCCCGCTGGGAGGTGGCATCTCCCCATGGTAGAGCACCCCTCCGCCTTCTATTAAATTGAAGTGGAGACGGGAAGAGACCCTGAAATGGCCATTAATTGGCCATTTAAGGGCCTCAATTGATCTGGGGTGGGAAGGCCATCCTTTTTAAATTGGATAGCGTTGGGCACTCCATCCCCCACCTTCCAATGCAATTTTAAGGGACCCCCTCCCCCCACCTCTGTTCCTATCCCTAGGGGACCCATAAAATTCAGCCCATTAAATATGCCAAAAGCAAAATACTGGGGATGCTGGAAATCTGAAATAAAAGCAGTAAATGCTGGAACTACTCAGCAGGTCAGGCAGCATCTGTGGCGAGAGAACCAGAGTGAACGGGGGAAATTTTAACCCCGCACAAATAAGTGCATTTGGGTCTAGTAGGAACTAAAAATGTAAAAAATTTCAAACCCGAACCCAATCTGACTTAAATCCATCCACTTCAAGTTTTAATGGAGGCAGGATGGGGAGACATGATGGATGAGCAACCAACCCACTCGCAGAAAGCAGGTCACGCATTTAAACATTTTAATGAGGTCACCTGCCTGAGATATTTTTCTCTGTTCCAGCTTTATTGCTGGCTGTCCAGGTTTCCCAGGCCTTGGGAAATGTGGCAGCTTGAGGGCAGCTAAAGGAAAACAAGTGGAATGAATAGATAAGGGCCTTTGCAGTACTGCTTGTGGGCCGAGGAGCAGGAGTGCTTCTCCCTGGACCACCAAGCAAACTTGTTAACCAATCTAACCCCACCCCCTGCCGGCAATCCGATGTCCTCCTGATGGCCTCCAGGGCCTGCGATCTCCTCCCAGCTCATTCCCCCCATGTCCTCCACAAACCCACCAGAATGTTCTCCCCTTCTCCCCCAATTTCTCTAGCCCTCTGTAATCTTCTCCTCTCTTCCCCCCAATCTCTCTGGCCCTCAACTAAGCTCCCTGGTTGCAGCCTGGCATCACAGGCTTACCCACCTGACAGCCAGCCTCTCAATCCAGTTGGCTGCAGTCAAGAAATGGATTTCAAAATTGGTAATCGGGTCCTGCCGTTAAATTCAGCAGGACCTTTAAGATACCCATTCTTCAATGTTTCCCGACCACAAAACTGGGCTCCTGTTCCCTACCCATCTCCCCTTACCGTTTCAGTCAGTTGAACTTGCATCAGGTATTGATTTTAAAAACTCTACTGCATTAAATAGCAATGAACATGGAAATATCGTGGCACATTACCTGACCATTTGAGCAGGACTTTTCCTGCCTAAATAGGTAATCGTTAAATCTACATTTAATCTTTATGTTAAAACTTTATGTGCAACAAAATATTTTTTCCACATTACAGTTGTCATGCTAGGCCCCCACCTGCCAAGAATGAGGCACATCAATTTTGTCATGAACACTGATTTTTAACTGTTGTTGGAGCGAGGAAATGACTTGTTAAACAGATCAGCTGTGACTGGAAAAAACATGTAAGGGCTGGGACTAATTCGACCAGCTGGTCACATGACTACCTGGCTGTTCCAGGGCTTTTTTTTGAACTGACCACAGAGAGTTTGAAGGCAGAGTGTCGGTTTGCTCCTGGACTGAGAAGATTTCTCCTGTCTGCTCCCACCTCGTTCTCACAAGCCTCTGAATCCACTGAAGACACATGAACCCCACGAGAGAAAAGTCTTCTACAGTGAACAAGGTTTAAGAAGAATACGGGGCCCCAACAAAAAGCAAGATCGACCTACAATCAAGGACTCTACAGTGAGCTCGAAGAACAGTAACAACAACTCTTCAGAGATTGCCTCAAACTTTTTGACTTTATTTTTCTTCTGCTCTTTACTTTCTCTATTTACATGTGGGTATTGCGTATGCATGCTAGTGTGGGCTCGTCGTTTATCCACAGGCGTCAACCGAATTAAAGTTTAAATTTAATAAATTTCAACTTTTCTTTAAACCTAAGAAAGCCTGTTTGTTCTGGTTTCTTTGCCTTATAATTGGAAACTGGTGAACAAGGATTCACCAAGGGGGAGCTAAAACACGGTGTGTTTAAAATTAAACCCTATTACAGTAAGACCAGGTGAAGGCTAAAAGGGAATCCTAGACCTCTTTCTCACCTGGTTGTAACACAGTACTTTCCTAAAGTTAAGGAAGTGATGACCTTGCACATTCCTTCATTTCATAATGGTAATACAAAGGTCAAAGTGTGTTACGTATAGTCGTGCAGGAATTGCATCCTTCTTTTCTCCAATTGCTGGCTGCTTAGTGCCAATGCAGAAACATTAATTGCCAGATTTTATCAGCAACCAATGCAAAGAAATGGCATAGAGGAAATGCCAGGACAGAGCCTTAAGTAACATTGATGACAAAGGAACAGAGTGTTCCTAAATTAAAACTGGAGACAGAAAATACACATATGTTTTTACCCTCCAAAAAGTCTTCCTGTTTATTGATTCCACCTTGCAGAAAGCTTTTTTTCCCCCATGACAGTAATAACTTGCAGCTGTGTTTTATCTCTTGCTTTTAGAATTTCTTGCTTTCCCTTCTTCATGTTATAACTCTTTATATGCAAAATAAGTTAAGGAAGATTTAGCTTCTTTAAGTGTTGATCATGAATTGCAACTAAATCCCTACAACATAGAAAAGAAAGGTGCAAGTTTATGCTTTTTCCATGTGATTATAAAGCAGCAGAAAATCATTCTTGGTATTAATCCTGATGACAGCCATCCAGGCTGAATTTAACCTCTTCATGTTATTTTTTTGAGCAAAGCATCTCTGGCTTGAGAAAATCTAATTTGACAGTTTTTAAAATCATTTATCCTGAAATGATCATTTCTTACGATGCAGGGAAGGTCATTGATGAAGAAGCTGAAGATGGTTGGGCCTAGGACACTACTCCTGCAGCAATAACCTGGGGCTAAGATAATTGACCTCCAACAACCACAACCATCTTCCTTTGTGCTAGGTATGACTCCAACCAGTGGAGAGTTTTCCCCTTGATTCCCACTGACTTTGTTTTGGCTAGAACCCCTTAATACCATACCTGGTCAAATGCTGCCTTGATATCCAGGGCAATCATTCTCACCTCACCTTGAGTTCATCTCTTTTGTCCATAATTGGACATAGGCTGTTGTAATACATATGGGCGGCACAGTGGCGCAGTGGTTAGCACCGCAGCCTCACAGCTCCAGTGACTCGGGTTCAAGTCTGGGCACTGCCTGTGTGGAGTTTGCAAGTTCTCCCTGTGTCTGCGTGGGTTTCCTCCAGGTGCTCCGGTTTCCTCCCACATGCCGAAGACTTGCAGGTTGATAGGTTAATTGGCCATTATAAATTGCCCCTAGTATAGGTAGGTGAAATATAGGGACAGGTGTGGTAGGAATATGGAATTAGTGTAGGATTAGTATAAATGGGTGGTTGATGGTCGGCATAGACTCGGTGGGCCGAAGGGCCTGTTTCAGTGCTGTATCTCTAAACTAAACTAAACTAAACATGTGAGATGTGCAACAATGAAAAAAAGCGATTCAAATTGAAGAGTTATAAAAAATTGACTTTATCTTTTAAAAAATGGACAATGCTGCAAAAGATGGTCCCATGTGTATTTGAACATGGCCACACTGTCTGTTTAGAACAAAGGATGCCTAACTAGGTTAAGAGGTGTGAATTGCATCCATCCTAAAACCTTCCTGAAACATTCCTGAATTGAATGGGTTCTTCTGAAACAAAGAAGGTGTGAGGTTGCCATTGTTGGTCACCACAGGGAGGTAGATCTATGTCTCCAAGCAAACTTCAGATGAAACGTCTTTTTACCTTAAAAAAGCAGCCCCCCCCCCCACCCCCACAAAGAGAGAGAGAGAGACACCCAGAAAGAAGCAGCACAGAGCAGCTTTTCCAGCTATAAGGCTGGGAGAAATCCAGCAAGCCAGAAGGGAACTGCCCTGCTGTAGAATTCTACATTTATACTTATACAGGAAAATCCTTCAGAGAAAGCATTGTCAAATGCTGCATCACTCCCAAGAACCAGCACAGAGACTGGCCCCTGATTAGGTTAGAGGATGCAATAGAGAGATTGAGAGGTTCATACATGGTGGAGCATTCCGCACTCCACAGAAGTGGATATTGGTGACAGGGATAGCTGTGGAGATAGCTTGAGGTTCTCTCTGATGAGGACAAAGGTGCAGACTTCAGGGCCCAGTAACAAGAAGAAAATTACTCACTTCACACAAACAGTTACATCAGGAATTGGAAGGCCTGGCAAGGAGTTTCACCACCATGACTGAAAGTGTAGAAGAATCCACTTCCAGCCTCTGCTGTGTCATCTCCTAGGCCATCAGCGCTCTGCAGTATATCTTGGAGATTGTGGCTACCTTTAGAAATGCTGCAGCCAGGTCCTCAGAACAGGAGCCAAGGTTCTAGCATTTGCAGGTTTAGTAGAAACTCAAATGGCTGCCATGCAGACTCTGGACTCCACCATGGACAGATTTGTGGATCGAGGTTTTCAAGTACTCACTCATCTTCTGCAGTCTGCTCTCCCATGTTGCAGTCCTTAGAGACTCGGATTGGTGCTATGGGAACAACATGAGCTGATCTCTCTCAGGATATCAAGAAGTCTTCTCCTTCGCCATCCCCTCGGCCAATACCAACCCAGATGTCAGAAAGTCATCTGGACCCTGGCAGCTCAAGAACAATGCAGCCTTCCACCAGCTTTGCTGAATCCACTGGGGTGATCACCTCATAATAGAGTTAGGAAACCTTCATTTAAGAAAATCAAATGCTGAAATCTAAAACATAAAGAGAAAATTTTGGAAACAATCAGCAAGCCAGGCAGCATCTGTGAACACAAACGACAGCCAACATTTCAGGCATTGCCCTGCATCAGGAGCTGGTTTCCAGGATTTTCCGTTATTGTTTAAGAAAAGCACTATGGGTTGATCATTTGAGTCACAAAAGAATTCACTACAATATTGAACTTGGGATTAAAATCATCACCTTTATAACATTTGGTACTTTGGTCTAGTTTATTTTAATTGCAGCTTATTAGTTTGCATTTTCAGAATGTCATTAACATAAATGCTGGCTGAATTATTTCAGTATTCCTAAATGCAGAAGTAAGGCAGTGGTGAAAGAGAACAAGGACTGTTAATGCAAAAGGGCTTTTTATTGCTTTTCAAGTAAGGGGATTGAACAGGTCACCAAAAGCAATGCCCTATCAACTGCTCCTTGGCCTGTCTAGGCGAAATTTGTTCTACGGCCCCTCCTTTAGAATCATAGAAATTTTAAGGCACAGAAAGAGGCCACTTGCCCCATCGTGTCTATGCTGGCCGAAAAACAATCCACCTATTCTAATCCCATCTTCCAGTATTTGGTCCATAGCCCTGCAGCTTACGGCACTTGAGGTGCATATCCAGATTCTTTTTGAATGGGTTGAGGGTCTCTGCCTCAACTACCCTTTCAGGCAATGAGTTCCAGACCATCACCACCCACTGGGTGAAAATGTTTTTCCTCATCACCCCTCTAATTTTTCTACCAATCACTTTAAATCTATGCCCACTCATCACTGACCTCTGTGCTAAGGGAACCCCACTCTATCCAGGCCCCTCAAAATTTTGTACATCTCAATCAGATCTCCCTTCAGCCTTCTCTGTTCCAAGGAGAACAACCCGAGCCTATCCAATCTTTCCTCATAGCTGCATTTTTCCAGTCCTGGCAACATCCTCGTAAATCTCCTCTGTACCCTCTCTAGTGCAATTACATCCTTTCTGTAATGAGGCTACCAGAACTGCACACAGTACTCAAGTTGTGGCCTAACCAATGAGTTACACAGTTCCAGCACACCCTCCCTGCTCTTGTATTCTATACCTCGGCTAATAAAAGAAAGGATTCAATATGCCTTCTTAACCACCTTATCAACCTGTCCTGCTACCTTCAGGGATCTGTGGACATTCACTCCAAGGTCCCTCACTTAGTATTTTCCCATTAATCTTGTATTCCTTTGCCTTGTTTGACCTCCCCAAATGCATCACCTCGCGCTTCTCCAAGTTGAATTCCATTTGCTTTTCTGCCCATCTGACCAGACCATCAATATCTTCCTGCAGCCTACAGCTATCCTCCTCACTATCTACCACACGGCCAATCTTTGTGTCATCTGCAAACTTCTTGATCATGCCCCAACATTTATGTTCAAATCGTTAATACAAACACCACAAAAAGCAGGGGACCCAGTACTGAGCCCTGCGGAATGCCACTGGAAACAGCCCTTAAGTCACGAAAACACACGTCAAAAATTACCCTTTGTTTCCTGCCACTGAGCAAATTTTGTATCCACCTTGCTGCATTTCCCTGGATCCCATGGGATTTTGTTTTTTTAATCAGTCTGCCATGTGGGACCTTGTCAAAAGCCTTGCTAAAATCCATGTGGACCACATCAACTGCACTACCCTTATCTATCTTCCTTGTTACTTCTTCAAAAAATTCAATCAAGTTGGTCAAACGAGATCTTCCCTTAACAAATCCTTTCTGACTATCCTTGATTAACCTGTGCCTTTCTAAGTGACAGTTTATCCTGTCTCTCAGAATAGATTCCAATAACTTGCCCACTACTGAGGTTAGACTGACTGGCCTGTAATTATTCAGTCTATCCTTCGCTACCTTTTTAAACAGAGGTATAACGTTAGCAATTTTCCAATTCTCCAGCACCACACCTGTGTCCAGTGAGGACTGGAAAATGATGGTCAGACCCTCTGCTATTTCCTCTCTTACTTCTTTTAACAGCCTAGGATACATTTCATCTGGTCCTGGTGATTTATCAACTTTCAAGGATGCTAATCCCATTAATACTTCCTCTCTCCCTATGTTTATCACATCCAATACTTCACACTCTTCCTGCTTAATTACAATATCTGCAATATCCCCTTCTTTTGTGAAGACAGACACAAAGTATTCATTAAGAACCATACCAATATCTTCTGCTCCTACACATAGGTTACCTTTTTGGTCTTTAATGGACCCTACTCTCTCCTTAGTTATCCTCTTACTCCTAATGTATTGGTAAAACATCTTTGGGTTCACCCTGATTTTGCTTGCCAATATTCTTTCATGCCATCTCTTTGCTTTCCTAATTTCCTTTTTGATTTCACCCCTCCATTTTCTCTACACCTCTCGGCTTTCTGTAGTATTGAGTTCTCAGTGTTGGGCATAAGCTTTCCTTTTCTGCCTTATCTTACCCTGTAGGCTCCTTGACATCCATGGGGCTCTAGATTAGGCCGTCTCACCCTTTTTCTTTGTGGGAACATGTTTACCCTGAACCCCTTGAATCTCTCCTTTGAATGCCTCCCACTGTTCTGACACTGATTTATCTTCAAGTAGCTGTTTCCAGTCCACTTTCGATAAATCACTCCTCAGTTTAGTACAATTGGCCTTGTCCCAATTGAGAACTCTAACTCCTGTTCTTTTTCTGTCCTTTTCCATAATTACATTAAAAGTGACTGAATTATGATCACGATCACCAAAATGCTCTCCCTCTGCCACTCCTTCCACCTTCCCATCTTCATTTCCTAAAACTAAGTCTGAAACTGCACCCTGTCTTGTTGGACTTGCTACATACTGGGCAAAAATGTTCTCCTGACCGCACCTCAAGAATTCTGCTCCTTAAATTCCTTTCACATTAAGACTATCCCAGTTAATATTGGGGTAATTAAAATCCCCAACTATTACTGCCCTATTGTTCTTGCACTTCTCAGAGATTTGCCTACATATCTGCCCTTCTATCTCTCTGGCTGTTTGGGGGTCTATTTTACATTCCCAGCAGTGTGATTGCCCCTTTTTTGTTCCTTAGCTCAATCCATATGGCCTCATTTGATGAACCTTCCAACGTATCATCCCTCCTCACAGCTGCAATAGTTTCCTTGACCAAAATTGACACTCCCCCTCCTTTCTTCCCTCCTTTATGTTGTTCTCCTTTGCCTTAATCCAATTCTTCCTAGTTTGACAATGCTGCTCCATACTGCTGTAGCTCATTTAATTCCAAGTCTCTTTCAATTGCTAAATTGTGCAAAATGCAACAAATTGCACTTTGTCTGGGCTATATTGTACAGAGCCCCCAAGCAGTCAGGCATTTGAATACTTGATTCAAAATGCCAACGTCCAGTGGCTATAATTGCACCTGTGTTGTTCCGGCATGGAGGGATTGCAGACGTTAGGGGCTGGGGAGGTTATCCGATATGTGTGTAGGGGATATCCCTGTCTCCTAGCAGCCATTGTCTGACTTTCCTGGATGAGTGGAAAAGGGGGGAGGGGTGGATGAATCTTGGATAAAAGTGCCATGGAAGCCTTCGATGAACTGGTATAGACTTGCATTATTATTCGCAGCAATGATCAGATACCATTTGAACACGGATGGAGTAGAAGCTTACTGCAAAAGCAACCTTTCCACTCACTGAACATTGGCAGCGAGATAAAATGGCTGCCTCAGCATACACAGGATTACAAAACATTCATTTGACCAAGTCTTACAACAGCCAGGGCATTAAAGTAGCATAATTTTCATGCAAAATTGGTTTTCCTTTTCTCATTTGATAGTTTCACACATAACTTTGTCAACAAACTCTGAATTAATATACATTTATGGAAATGCCAATTAAGTAAGTTGTATAACTGTATGGCTAAGCCATTGCAGCATTCTGCAGGAAGTATTTTGACAGGAGTAGTAAAGAAGGAAGTATTTGGCAAACCCTTTCTCATTTCTTCCGAAAGGTTCAATGTTATGACATCAGTATAACCCATTCTATCACTTTGCATTGTGGAAAAAATAATGAGTCTTCTGGTTCTTCTCCTTCACAAAAGTTAAGATTGGCCAAACAGTTTTTCATGGAAACTAAGCTTCCTTTACCACAACATTTTGGGGTGAAAATTTAAATCAAATGGAACAGAAAGAGCACAATAGCACACTTGCTCAAAGGTACTTTTATTACATTCTTCACTATTGGGCATATTTATACAAGCAGGCTGCACATTTGGTGGAAATATATACAAGGCCCATTTGGTTTAATGATAATCAATATGTATGATCAGAGAGTACAGAACCTACTGTCTTGCGTTGCAACGAGCAGAATCTGCTTGATCTGATAATCTGTGGCACAGAGTAGTCGTATATGATTTTACATCTGTGATTTCCCACAGAGTGAGTTCTTAATCTCAGCCAGGCTAGAGAGTTGCTGGGCAGAGGTCAGGTACTTCTCTGTAGGAAAGGTAATCAAAGGGTGTCTCTCAGCCCACTTCGCCACATCTCGCAGACGAGCAAGGCAATAATAGAATTCTCACTTCAACATTCCTGTTTTATTCCCAATTGGTAATAGTTGTGGTTACACTTAAAAGGCATGTTGTCATCCTAAACAAGTCACCTGAGTATAAACCCTGTTTAAATGCAAATGTTCAAATTGAAATTCTAAACAGGTTCTTCTGATTCTCAGCAAAAACAGCACACTAAATGCGCAGAAGAAACTCCTTTGAAATTAAATAATTGCATTTGTGTTGCTGGGGGAAACTTTAACTCCTTGGAGGGAAAGTGTTCTCGTGAGTGATCAGCAATTGCAAGGGAAACCCAGGCAATTTTAACAGCCGGATGAAAACAACTGTAAGGTCAACAGGAAGTAAATGGAAAGTGCGTGGACAGGCATTCCAGAGTGGTCAGCAAGTCGGAAAGGGAGGGTTAGTGTGGGCAGGGGAGACCTACACATTCCTTCTGGTGCCCAGCAAAGCACTCCTGGGAAGGCCTCTTTGGTCATCTGACTAGGTCCTTGCTGCTGGGGTGGCCAGCGTGGGTTTTTCACTGACTTGCTGCTTAAGATTGCGTTGGAGTCCTATTGATGTAATAGATGTATGATGCTCCTCCTGACTCTGGCGAGCTCTTCATACTGCTGATATATCAGGCATGTAAAAATTCCAATCTAATGGGAATGCAGGGGCTATTTCATCCAATCCATTTTAACTGCTCTCCTGCCTGGTTTCCTCTGGGTAGGAGGAGTTAAAATTGTCCCTACTAAATCATTTTATTACAGCTTTCAATATGTTGGCAAATGATAATTTACATTATAGCATTGACCATTTTAAAAGATGTGCTCATTGGCTATATTACTGAGAACTGTATCATGCTCCCTGTAAGTTTTTTTATAGAATGTGATGTTTGATTACTTGAACTGATCCCAGATAGAACATGTTTGATTCACCCGGAATCCGGCTCCAGCTGTAACACTTAATATCCAGCAGTTGTTATGCTCTCAATGCCTAACCCTCTGAATACTGTAAAACTACTTACATGGTAATATCAAAAACATATTGACCATATAAATGTTACATTGGCACTTGATCTAATTAATGCTGGATCAGCAGTAGGTTATCTGTCCAAAAATGCCTTCATGCAAAAGATTAATGTCTGGATAGGAGTCAGGACCCCCTTCAAAACAGCCATGTGCCAAATTCTATTGTAAACAACTTAGCTCCAGCTCCATTGTACACAATGTAGACCTATGCTCCCAAGACTGAATTGTACAAACAAAACTCATAGTTAACATGGAGAATTAAATCACGCAAAAGGGATGCACACCAAGCTTAATGTATTTTATTACATTTTGGATGGGTCACACGTTCAAAAATAAATTAAATTTGCATGCATGGGTATATTAAGAACAATCAGAGTCAAGGAAAATGATAGTTACTCTCCTACAGATTCTCACACCAAACGGAAGGTTTAGCTTCAAGATTTTAACTTTGTTGAGGTGGGTCTGCATACATTAACAGTGTAGTCACACCAACATTAAAGCTGTGGGACCAAAGATTCACAGTAGCCACACCGCCCCGGGACAACTGGCATTGATGTCAGATGTTGGGTTTTGACTCTGGATTGAGGCTGCATTTGACAATTCGGAGAAATGTTCTGAGACTCCATGCTACTGATAGGGCCTCGTATGCAACAGGAAGTTTATAGGTAAACTGTATGCATGCTGCCTGTAACTTTCTATCAATTGATGTCTGCAAGGATCTGCCAGCAGCAGGGACCTCAGAAAATCTAGCTCTACAACTGTCAGTTTGGTGTGAACTAAAATTACTTTACACCAATGTTGCAATGTGGAGTAAATGCACCCTTATTTACTGAACTGATACTTAGCTGTAGAATGTCTCACCACATATTCAGTGACTGGTAACAAACTGTCAATGTTCATAGCAAAGCGTTTCTTCTGAACTCCCACATGATGCATATTTCTAAAATCTACATTCTAATTCTAAGGTCACCCACAAATCTCTCTGAATCAGGCAATTCCTTCAATCAATCGCTGCTAATTACTGAAAACCTACCGGATTTCTACTTCTGTGAGTTTTTTGCCGAATGCCTGGAATTTTGTATAAACTAAATGGATTTAGGACAGAATTTTATTCCGTTACGATGCTGCTAAATAGGATGGTGTTCTCAGCTTCTCCATTAGTGCAATTCCCCATCTATAGCAAAAATTGCCAATGAGGTTTTTATCATTTTATAGTATTCACTAGTTTTCAGCTGCTTATTACATAGTCTTGAGGGTGAAGGTGTACTGTAATGCCATAGGTTTTCAACCAATCAAAATATTAAAGAAAGAGCTTGCATTTATACATAATCTATAACGTTCTTGGGATGTGATAATGCATTTCACAACTGACTTAATTTCTTTTGAAAAGTGTTCACTATTCCTACATAGGCCAATAGGACAGCCAGTTTCCACACAGTAGGGCCCCACAATCAGTAAATAAGATGAATGACTAGTTACTGGGGACTAAATCAGGTAGCCCACGAAAACAGGCACAGGGATTGCAATGCACGATTAACCGATGCACGTTGATTGAAATGCAGGGGGCACACCAACTTTGTGCTCCCTGCTCATCATAATAATTTCTACATGCACACAGCATTAACCACACTGTTTATTGGTTGCATGCATCAGCAAGGGACCCAAAATTGTTCCTTCCTAGCACCACTTAAAGCTACCCTGCACTGCTTAAAACAAGCATGCACCTCTTAAAGGGGAAGTACATTGTGGCTGTTGCAGGTGTGGAAATCATGCTGGAAGTGAATCTCTCCTGGGAAAAAGTGAGGAATGGCACAACATGGGGAGAGAATGGGCTCCAAAGATTTTGGGCATTGCACAGGAGGTCTTGGTGGAGGCGGTGGAAAGGAGGAGTGATGTCCTGTATGCTCAGAAGCAATAGAGGCTCTCCAGACACATGGTCAAAAGGCAGTGAGAGCAGTTAATCATGGAGGTCAATGCCAGGAGTGAAGCCCCAAGGACCTGAACGTAGTGCCGCAAGAAGTCAATGGCCTCACACAAGTGGTCAAGGTCAGTGAATGCACTTTCAAATGTCATATCCTACCAACTGTACCACTAACCTCAGACACTGCTTAATTCACCACACCCCTCATCACTCACCTACCAACAATCTCTATCAATCGGGACTCATGCCTAACAGTCATGTGCTTCACCTGACGCTCACACACCTAGAACTGCTGCAAGCCTCACAATTCACATTTCATAGCTTGCACACACTGCCAGTTATTCAACCATGACAACCTCATCACCCAAACAGATGACACAGCACTCACTGATACACTCTTCTCGTTCTTGCAGGAAAAGGTGGTGCACAACTGGAGGCAGTAGGAGCGAACTGAGGGGGACAGATGTGCCTGCATGTCCTGATTCCCATGGAGGGGATGTTGGTCATTACAGGAACGGCCATTGTTGAGGCCATGGCCAGAGGCAGGGCTGAAAGAATTGAAGATGATGATATCCTCATACCTAATCCTCCTTCTCACATCCCATCTCACGCTCATCCCACACAATCTCTTCTGATTTACAAGCTGCAGATGGTGTACGAAATGCACCTCTTACTTTTCCCTCCTCCCCGCATCACAATCTTATCCTTGTGCCATTTTTCTTTCAGATACCAAAGAAGTGCAACCTAGCCAGGCAGTGGAGGAGGCCCAAGAAGAAAATGAGAATGAAAATACACCATCACTTGATTTCACACTTGCAGCGACCAGCTCAGATACTGACACTGCATGCATTGTAGAAGATCTGCTGTCATGGGAGCTCAGACTGCTGCCATCATGGCATTGGATTATAGTGTCCAAAGGGGTTTGCAGAGACTCATAGCAGTTCAGCAAACTGTCCTCCAACAGATTGCTGAAGCACTGGCCCAGAGGATTGGCAATCACTCCATGGAGCATGAACCTGCTGTCCTCTCTCAGGATGACGGTATTTGTCCCCCAACCCTATCACTCTGCCAACGCCCTTACTGTTGCCTGTTGGCCAGCCAGCCCAGACTGCTGCAACCCATGTCGAGATGGTGCAGTCTGTAGCAGGGTCTTTGTTGCTTGAGGTCATTCTCCAAGGCCATCTGCAGTCTTCCCCTCTGAAGGTCAGCAGCCTTCCACCAGCCAAGCTTTAGCCACTGGAGGAGCACCGAATAAGAGCACCAGGACAGGCAAAGGCACAGGGTAGACAGGCATTAAGGGAATGCATACAAGTGATTAGTTTACTTTTGAATGCAATATGGCATGATTTCATTTGGAAATTTGGTTTGGAATGTTGCCCAAACAAAAGTGGCTGCCCAGCCATTAATATCAGGTGGCAGAAGGCCACACCTGGAAAAGTTTTGCGTCAATTATAGACTTTACCCAAGTCCAGAGCTTCATTGGCAGTACACATGTCACCCTGCATGCTCCTTCACATGGTCCCACTGAATCACATGGTCTTCCACTCCTGAAATGTTTTATTACCTGCACCCCCTCCCCCCCCCACCCCGCTCCCAGCTCACCCCCTCGCACCCGCTTCCCCCCACCCCCTCGCACCCCCTTCCCAGCTCCCCCCTCGCACCATCTTCCCCTCGCACCCCCTTCCACTGCACCCCTCTTCCCTACCCCTTGCAGCCCCCTTCCCAGCTCCCCCTCGCATCCCCTTCCCTCCATCCCTTCCCATCGCACCCCCTTCCCCCCACCTCCTCCCACCGGCATCCACCTACCCCTGTGTAGGGGCCCTAACAACCCCACTGCATTGTGGCGTCTCGGGAGAGACAAAGGCTAAGGGAGTAAACCCTAACAGAAAATCTGGAGCTGAACCCCGAAGGCGGTCATGTGTCACAGTTGGCATGTTTCCGGCAGTTCCTGCAGCCATACCGGTGCCAAAGGTCATGCTCTGCACTCCTTTGGACCCCACCAGGAAGGCCGAGAGGGGGGTTTTGACACTTGGGCAACTCACAACCTCCATACATCCGCCCAGGCATGCGCCATGGAGAGGTCACTCCATAGTCGCCTCACAGCGACCAAATCAACACGGAAGGCAGCAGTTACGGGTTATAAGTCCAGCTCAATTGGCGTAGAGATTGGGCGCCACGGGTTGCCTTTGTCGGTGGGAGAGGTCATCGCATCTCACTGGGCAGCTACCGCCCGCCTCAAACCGGGCAGCCCCCGGTCAGTAAGGTTCTGTCCCACCATAGTCCACCTGCTTCAATGGGTGATTGGAGCTCAGGGTCATTGCCCGACAAGTGGACTGTAACACCGCACCAAACAGCACAACCAAAAAAGGAAAGAAGTTACCAGACCTTCGTTTTGAAAGCTGGAACATCAGAACTATGTGTCCTGGCCTGTCGGAAGACCTTGCCCAAATCAACGATTCTCGGAAGACCGCCATCATTAACAATGAGCTCAGTAGACTCAATGTGGACATTGCAGCACTTCAGGAGACACGTCTCCGTGCGAGCGGATCTCTAAGAGAGCAAGACTACACCTTCCTCTGGCAGGGTAGGAATCCTGAAGAACCAAGACAGCATGGAGTGGGCTTTGCCATCAGAAACTCTTTGCTCAGCATGATAGAGCCACTCTCAAATGGCTCGGAACGCATACTGTCCATCCGACTATGCACCGCCTCTGGTCTAGTACACCTACTCAGCATCTATGCTCCAACACTCTGCTACCCACCTGAAGATAAAGACCAGTTCTACGAGGAACTCCATAATATCATCAGTAGCATCCCGAACACCTGTTCCTGCTGGGGGACTTTAATACCAGGGTTGGGGCCAACCATGACTCATGGCCCTCCTGCCTTGGGCGCTATGGCATTGGTAGGATGAATGAGAATGGACAGAGACTGCTTGAGTTGTGTACCTATCATAACCTCTGCTTCACCAGCTCATTCTTTCTCACTAAACCCTGTCACCAGGTTTCTTGGAGGCACCCAAGATCACATCGTTGGCACCAGCTGGACCTCATCGTCACAAGGCGAGCCTCTAAACAGTGTTCAAATCACACGCAGCTTCCACAGTGCGGACTGCGACACCAATCACTCCCTGGTGTGCAGCAAGGTTAGCCTCAAACCAAAGAAGCTGCATCACTCCAAGCAGAAGGGTCGCCCGCGCATCAACACAAGCAGAATTTCTCATCAACAGCTGTTACGTAAGTTTCTAAATTTACTTGATAAAGCCCTTCAAAACACTCCCACAGGGGATGCAGAGACCAAGTGGGCCAACCTCAGAGATGCCATCTATGACTCAGCAATGACCACCTATGGCAAACGTGTGAAGCAGAATGCAGACTGGTTTCAATCTCACATTGAAGAGCTGGAACCTGTCATAGCCGCTAAGCGCATTGCACTGCTGAACTACAAGAAAGCCCCCAGCGAGTTAACATCCGTAGCACTTAAAGCAGCCAGAAGCGCTGCACAAAGAACAGCCAGGCGCTGCGCAAATGACTACTGGCAACACCTATGCAGTCATATTCAGCTGGCCTCTGACACCTGAATTATCAGAGGAATGTATGATGGCATAAAGAGAGCTTTTGGGCCAACCATCAAGAAGATTGCCCCCCTCAAGTCTAAATCAGGGGACACAATCACTGACCAACGCAAGCAAATGGACCGCTGGGTGGAGCACTACCTAGAACAGTACTCCAGGGAAAATGTTGTCACTGAGACCACCCTCAATGCAGCCCAGTCTCTGCCAGTCATGGATGAGCTGGACGTACAGCCAACAAAATCGGAACTCAGTGATGCCATTGATTCTCTAGTCAGCGGAAAAGCCCCTGGGAAGGACGGCATTACCCCTGAAATCATCAAGAGTGCCAAGCCTGCTATACTCTCAGCACTGTACAAACTGCTTTGCCTGTGCTGGGACGAGGGAGCAGTACCACAGGACATGCGTGATGCCAATTCATCACCCTCTATAAGAACAAGGGTGACAGCGGTGACTGCAACAACTACCGTGGAATCTCCCTGCTAAGCATAGTGGGGAAAGTCTTCGCTCGAGTCGCTTTAAACAGGCTCCAGAAGCTGGCTGAGCGGGTCTACCCTGAGGCACAGTGTGGCTTTCGAGCAGAGAGATCCACCATTAACATGCTGTTCTCCCTTCGCCAGGTACAGGAGAAATGCCATGAACAACAAATGCCCCTCTACGTTGCTTTCATTGATCTCACCAAAGCCTTTGACCTCGTCAGCAGACGTGGTCTCTTCAGACTACTAGAAAAGATTGGATGTCCACCAAAGCTACTAAGTGTCATCACCTCATTCTATGACAATATGAAAGGCAGAATTCAGCATAGCGGCACCTCATCAGACCCCTTTCCTATCCTGAGTGGCGTGAAACAGGGCTGTGCTCTCGCACCTACACTGTTTGGGATTTTCTTCTCCCTGCTGCTCTCACATGCGTTCAAGTCTTCAGAAGAAGGAATTTTCCTCCACACAAGATCAGGTGGCAGGTTGTTCAACCTTGCCCGTCTAAGAGCGAAGACCAAAGTACGGAAAGTCCTCATCAGGGAACTCCCCTTTGCTGACGATGCTGCATTAACATCTCACACTGAAGAGTGTCTGCAGAGACTCATCGACAGGTTTGCGGCTGCCTGCAACGAATTTGGCCTAACCATCAGCCTCAAGAAAATGAACATCATGGGACAGGACGTCAGAAATGCCCCATCCATCAATATCGGCGACCACACTCTGGAAGTGGTTCAAGAGTTCACCTACCTAGGCTCAACTATCACCAGTAACCTGTCTCTCGATGCAGAATTAAACAAGCGCATGGGAAAGGCTTCCTCTGCTATGTCCAGACTGGCCAAGAGAGTGTGGGAAAATGGCGCACTGACACAGAACACAAAAGTCCGAGTGTATCAAGCCTGTGTCCTCAGTACCTTGCTCTATGGCAGCGAGGCCTGGACAACGTACGTCAGCCAAGAGTGACGTCTCAATTCATTCCATCTTCGCTGCCTCTGGAGAATCTTTGGCATCAGGTGGCAGGACCGTATCTCCAACACAGAAGTCCTCGAGGCGGCCAACATCCCCAGCTTGTACACACTACTGAGTCAGCGGCGCTTGAAATGGCTTGGCCATGTGAGCCGTATGGAAGATGGCAGGATCCCCAAGGACACATTGTACAGCGAGCTCGTCACTGGTATCAGACCCACCGGCCGTCCTAGTCTCCGCTTTAAAGACGTCTGCAAACGTGACATGAAGTCCTGTGACATTGATCACAAGTCGCGGGAGTCAGTTGCCAGCGTTCGCCAGAGCTGGCAGGCAACCATAAAGGCGGGGCTAAAGCGTGGCGAGTCGAAGAGACTTAGCAGTTGGCAGGAAAAAAGACAGAAGCGCAAGGAGAGAGCCAACTGTGTAACAGCCCCGAAAACCAATTTTATCTACAGCACCTGTGGAAGAGCCTGTCACTCCAGAATTGGCCTTAATAGCCACTCCAGGCGCTGCTTCACAAACCACTGACCACCTCCAGGCGCTTATCCATTGTCTCTCAAGACAAGGAGGCCAAAGATAGATAGAAGATTGTGTGATCACCAACAGATAATCATGCAAGTCTGTGCCCATTTCCTGGCAGCTGCTACGCTTCCATATTGCAATAATCCTCCATTCCTCCCACTCATATGTCCCTGTGTAGCAAGAGAGAGGCTGGTTATCTGGGGAGAAGACATGTCCCCTGCACATTTGGTTCATGGCTCCTCTAATGAACTCATGCTTGGTGGGAGAGCTATTCAGCAATGAGATCCATGGCTCAGCTAGATCCTCACTGAGCAGACCATTGGACTCCTCAAGCAATGATTCCACTGTCTGGTGGCTTCCTGTAAAGTAGCTCATATGATAGTGGTTTGTTGATTGTTGCTCAATTTTGCTCTGTAGCTGAAACAACACATGTACCCACCATTAAATAGGGACTTTTATTATGATGAGGGACAGAATACTGATAACATAGAGGAGGGTGATGAATTGGGAAGGCTACATCAACATCATTGGGAGAGAGGACACACAGCATTATAGATGGCCAGGCTGGCGGCCACACCCAGCGAAGTGTATGGACATCTTCCCTTCATTTTCTCTTTGTACTTCACTACATTGGCAGTCCTAGTGAGGTTATTAATTTTTTTCCTGTACTACAGCCAGGTGCTGGGAGCAATGTTGGTGGCATTGATTTGCTTAGCCACCTCTCCCTCTTGCTGCTGACTAATTTTTCTGGGCACCCATCATGCTCTGATGAAGACGTGGACCTCCTTGCAGTATGCATACATTCATGGCTGTCTGAGAGGATCTTGGGGGCCTAGATGAAGTCATGCTGCCTGTAACTTCAACAAATCACTTTTCACTAACCACCATTGAAATGTTCACCCATCCTTTAAGGGGCTACAAGCTACCTTTAAGAAGGGGCCATTACCGTCAGGTTTTACACTCTTCTAATCAGCACACAGCCTATTGGGGCTGCAATTAGTGTTCACAGCTTGCTGATTACGTTTAAATAGAGTTCAACGACAAAAGTAGCTGCTTTGGACCCAATGTTTTGAGAGTTGTATTTTTAAAAATAAAATTTACATTGCTCATCTTTAGCTAAAATGTAAGATCTACACGAGATTAACAATGACCAGAATCAGCTTGGTTTAGGTGGTAGCTTTCCTGCCTCTGAATCAGGAAGTTATGGGCTTCAACCCTATTCCAGAATGTGAGTAATTTAGACTGACAGCCCGAAGTGATTCCTGTATTTGCCAGAGATGCAGGCCGGAATTTTTCATTGGACGGGAGGCCCCGTCCACTGGCTGAACAGTCGGTGGAGAGTCCGCCTCCACTGGGCCTGGGGAACGAGACCAGGATTTTTCATTCCTCAGGCCCTTAATTGGTCTTGGGCGGGACTTCCACCTCCTTGAGGCAGGAAGTCCCGCCTAATGGAGCTGCTGACCAATCAGCGGGCCGGCAGCTCTTAGTTCCAGCGGCGCCACCGGGAGCGGTGGCCACTGCTGAGACTACACCCAGCCATCAGAACTAACAGGAAGGATGGCCCTGGAAAAAAGGTAAGTCTTTAAGGCCACGCCGGGGACAATCGGTTAGGCCTTGGCGAGGCAAGGGGGGTTGGTTTGGGGGGGGTTAGGGAGAGTGTTGTGTGTTGGGGGTGGTTGGGGCTTCAGGGGCGGCCCTCCATGGGGCACAGGGTGCCTGATCAGGAGGGTCTCCAACCAGCCTGCAAGAAGGCTGCCTGGTTTCACCAGGTGGGCTTTTAGAGGACTCAGACACCCTACAGCCAGGGGGAAAATACCCGCTACGGCGGTTGGAGGCCCTTACGTGCCAGTTAATTGACCACTTAAGGGCTTAGATTGGCCTGGGGCAGGCGGGCTGTTTCTCGCCGCTACCGCCCCGCATAAAATTGCAACAGGGGTGGGAGGTGGTCAGGAGTGGGCTCCCCACCCCCCCTCCCCTGCCTCCCAGTCAATTTTATGCCCCCACCCCCGCCACCAGCCTGCTCATTTGAGGGGCGTAAAATTCCGGCCACTGTTGCTTCATTGAGATGTGTCAATGATGAGGCCCATCTTCCTGCTCTGTTTAAGAGAACATCAAAGATCCTTTGGCACCATTCAAATAAATGCAGGAGCTCTGCTGTCATATCCAAAATTCTTCTGTCAACCATAACCACCAAAAACAGACTGATTATTGTCTCATAACAATTTATGGGATCTTGCTGTGTTGTTTGCCTATATAACTCATTGTACTTCAAGTAATTAATTGTATATGAAGTATTTTTCGGATATGATTAAGTGCAATTAAATTGCAAGACTTTTTTGCATACAACTCGCAAATAATGTATGTATCAAATGGTAGACAAACGTAAAACTAGTAACAAGGCAAAGCCTTATGTTCATTATGTGCCCAAAAGTTTCAGTGCCTAACAAACAATGATGACAAACGTCTAATAAGAGTAAACGGGACCTCACACTTACTGGGACACGGCCAGGCTAATTAAGAAAGAACAGGGGGCTCTCAACATTTTCATGTTTAAAATGTAGTATGTAAAGTAAAACAAAAAATTGCAGTACTTTTTTAATTCATGTTTGCTGTACTTTGGTGTTTTATTGGGCTGGATTCTATGTAAAAGATGGCGGGCCGCACACACGGATTTCACACCGCGGAGCCGTCGCAATCTTAAACGCGGCGCCTCATTAACATGGCCAGGGCAGACCGCTCCCCCCTGATGATGTGGAGCGGGTGGGCAAGCTGTTCCCGGCAACGGCGACCAGCGCCACTGTGCTGGCGCTGGTGCCATTTTTATAGGGCTTCCAGCCCTTCAGTTACGGTTAAAGTTTTAAATTAACAGGATTTCCAATAAATTACAATAAAGTTTTATTCACAATTTCAATTTCCTCTCCCACCCCCACTAATGAATAATCCATTCATTATTTGTCCTCTGCCCCCCCAAAAAGTAAATTTTCTTTCACGACCTTTTCTCCCCGGACTTTCTTTCCTTTGACCTTCAACCCCTTCCCACTATCCTCTCAACCAATGTGTTTGTTTTTGCCGCTCCCCCACTCCTGCACTGAGAAACGTACTTCCTACCCCCTCCCCACAGGTGGTGCACCTCGTTTCCCTGGATGGGGATTCAAATGCCAGGATGAAGATCACGACGGCACTTCAGGAGGCGATGGGAAAGTCGTTAATGCAGGTAGGTAAATTAACTTAAATATTTAAATGATGGTCCCTTCGCCAAGCGGCGGGGGGCTGCCACGAGGCCTTGCTGCTGTCGTCAAGATCAGGATGGGCCCTGCCGGCATCAGGGTCAGTGGCGGGCCTCATCCGGGGCAATCTTCATGCCCCCTCCGCCACGGATCCCGATGTCGAGGCCCCTATAAAATTCAGCCCATTGTAAGTCACAGGTAAACAACATTGCTCAAGGAAATGACCAGTCTTACACTTCAAAACCGACTCAAAAGGTGGGCATATCCTGCAATGTACTTTTCCTTCTAACTTGCACAGATTTTAAAATTTGCTTTCCATACAGATATTTAATGGGGAAAGAATGCAGTTCGTAAAATGGTTAACTATAATGTTATTTTTAAATGATTTATGATTCACCATTTATGAAGTTTTTAGCACCACAAATCTGTCACACAGACACTGATATAAATTAAACTTAACACTTTATAATATTTAATACTTTATATCCCACATTCATACATTCAGAACATGAAGAATGAAACAGATAATACTTTTGGAATAATGATAATCTTTTTAAATCAGTCTCTTAGTTTTAATTTGACAGCACAGTGGTTAATCTATGATTTATTTTTGGTGCAAAGTAGTTTTTGTACATTAATCATTCAGGCTATGGAATGAGAAGTTCACCAGCAGTATTTACAACACTCTCTTCCAAGAATAGGCAGCACATAATCTTCAATTTTAGTACAGCTTTATTATACATGCTGTGCCCATCTAGAACAAGATGTACATGTGCTCACTCTCCTGCATCTCTTTCAGAAGGTAATTACCAATTATTTCAGTCAGTGGTTGTAACCTGGGAACATGTTTTGGTAATTTATATGGTGCAATGATGTTCAACTCATGCTGTGCCAGCTTTATTAGAATTTGTTCTATCTATGTAAAGCCACACATTTATTCACCCTATTCAAATAACCAATGTGCAACTTTAAGCAAATATGAATAAGTACTTAGTGCACCTTAATGACAATATAATTTTTTGATATGTAGTTAAATTAAAACAACAAATAATATCCAGCAGGAGTTCTCGGTTAATGAGGCCCACTGGTTAAAATCAGCTGAGCCTCTCACAGCCACTGACAGACAGACTGGCCATTCACAAGGTTGGTTTCCCAGCTGGGAGTTAAAATTCTTGCCAGCGTATATGAAGCGGACTGAGACATTTCCGAGAGATGCGATTGAGTGCCATATAAATTCAAGGACTTCTTTCTTTACATTTCCTAAAGGATATCATGTGCATTAAGTGGGATTCAAATCTGAAACTTGTAATAAGGAAAGCACTTGTGTGGATTATAATATGCTACTTTAATGCTACTACACCTCAATCTCTTTTTCTTGTTTGTTACATTTCACACTATATGATGCATACTGTGTACATTTTGCTTGGTCTAGAAAGATGTAACTTATTCGTGGGTTATTCTTTACCAGAATTGCTCCCTAGGCTTCATGTGCCGTAAGGTACAACAGCTACAATCATTTTATTAATTGCCAGTGTTACAAAGGTTTTATTTTTTTGTACCCAGAACTTAGAATTCTGTGTGTTTTTAAAAAAACTGAAAAAAGGATTTTGCTCAGTAAAAGACACCTACAAATTGGAATTTCTGCAATGTTTTGAAAGGAGGTTCATAACAAGAGTTGAACTTTATGGGTGTTTTGAAAGTAAATTGAACTTGTACAAGGACAGGAAAGCCAGCAATTTCAAGGAAACCACAGGGGTTTGACCTTTCTTCACAGCAGCTTTAGAGTGACAGGGGAAGACACTGTGTCTGGACATGTGACCATGTTCAGGAAGGTTCTTTTTCTCCTTGGATCCTTTAAAAAGCCTGTGAATTGGACAAAGGGCAGGCATTTGAAATCTTTGCTTTGACCTGCCTGGAGCAAGAGAGAAAGACTCAGAAAGATGTTACCTCTCTCTAGAAAGGAGACTTGCATCTCTTGAAAAGGAATCCTGCATTTGAAAGATGGCAGATTCCTGCTGCCTTCCGTGTTCTAAGAAATCCTGAAATCTGAAGAATTCTTCTACTGCTAGACTGCTGCTGACCTAAGCAGACCTGTTGCTACACCCCTGATGGAAGACCTATGTGACGCCTGCTGCAGTTAAATTACCCTGAACGCCTACCCATCACAGACTATCCATCAACCTCGCCTGGAGAGACTGCGAGCGACATGCAACTATTCAACTCTACGACACCTCACTGTAACAAAACACCCTACCAGAACGTGATAAACTCAATTATTTTTATTCTTCCCTCCATTCCTAAAAAACAGCTGTAAACCAAAAATCCTTTTTCACTGGTTAAGTTTTTTAAAAAATGTATGTGTGTGCACATGAAGGTTAAGGAAAAAGGGGTTTCTCATCTATAGATTTATCTCTTTAATAGTTAAGATCTATTATTTATTTTCTAATAAATAGTTAATATTGTTGTGTTTAAAGAAACCTGGTTTGGTGTGCTTTATTCTGGGGGTAAAATACTGTGTTTAAGTGGATATTCTTCGGTAGGTGGGAAACTTTATTTGATATGCTATGACGTGTGAAGTAGTGGGACTGATTTAACAGTGCATTACTCCTGCCTTGGCCGTAACACCAGAAATCTCTCAATGATGAGAGAAGAAAATAAATACAGCCACCTTTATACTCCTGGGTGCAGGTTATGTGGAGCACTGAATTTATTGAGCTATTTGTATGGCCCAGTTGGACGCACGGCACATGGAACAGGCCTCAGAGCCATGCAAGCCATGCCATTGCACGGGGTCCCGAGTGGATCCAGTTCCTGAAACCAGTTGATGCTGGCAGCATTGGTCAGTCCAGACAGGCTGAGCGCTCACCTAATGTATGGATCCCCCCCGCCCTTCAGCAGCAAGTACCTCGACAAAGAACCTTCCCACCCAGTGTCACTTTGGCAAAAGGCACACTGGCAACCATGAAAGAAGCTGAGTGCTGATGGGAGACTGGGGCAGTGCAGGATGTCCATGCACAATACTGAGGGGAGACTAATCTCATTACTTCATCTCTGTCTCCTTTCATTGGTCCCAAATTTCCATTTTATGTCTGTGATATCTGTTGTTGACTCCGTAATTTTGCACTTTACTCCTGCCATCTCTAATTAGTCCGAAGGAAGTTTGGGGCAGAATGTAGGAAATAGATTGGATCACATAGGAAGGACAAATGGATCAGAGCACAACAGGCTATCATACTGGAAAGTGGAGGATGAGCGCTTACCACTCTCCTAGGGAAGAGAATCTCTGTTCAGGAGCATGTGGTGAGACTTCTATCTTTAACAATTGCAAATATTGGGGAACACTGATATCCCTGGCCTAATTCAGTGATGATTAATCGTTGCAGTGCATAACACATTCATTATTCATAAACACTTCTAAATGCTTTACTTGAGTGGAAACAGTGTATGTCATTCTATCCATTACAGCCTAGTCGATTACTGGATGTGGCAAGGAGGAGGGATCTTACTGATTTGCTTTTTAAAGGGAATAAAGTCAATGGTAAGGAAAATCAGGCAGGATATATAACAGGCAGCCAATCCACTACCATACAATTTGTTACCCGGTCAAAGTTGAATTTCACCTCTAACTTTCTTAAGGGATAGAGGATGGCTTTTTTTTATTCGTTCATGGGATGTGGGCGTCGCTGGCATTTATTGCCCATCCTTAACTGCCCTTGAGAAGGTGGTGGTGAGCTGCCTTCTTGAATCACTGCAGTCTGTGTGGGTTAGGTACGTCTATAGTACTGTTAGGAAGGGAGTTCCAGGATTTTGACCCAGCAACAGTGAAGGAACAGTGATATAATTCCAAGTCAGGATGATGTGTGGCTTGGAGGGGAGCTTGCAGGTCGTGGTGTTCCCATGCATCTGCTGCCCTTGTCCTTCCAGGTGGTAGAGGTCATGGGTTTGGAAGCTGCTGTCTAAAAGAGCCTTGATGCATTGCTGAAGTGCATCTTGCAGATGGTACACACTGCTGCCACTGTGCATTGCTGGTGGAGGAGTGAATGTTGAAGGTGGTGGATGGGGTGCCAATTAAGCGGGCTGCTTTGTCCTAGATGGTATCAAGCTTCTTGAGTGTAGTTGGAGCTGCACCCATCCAGGCAAGTGGAGAGTATTCCATTACACTCCTGACTTGTCAAGATAGACCTTTATTTTTAACTTTTTGAATTAAAAGTAAATGATGTTGTTGCTTTGTAGTGCAGAATGCAGTTCGTCTTTTACTCTTGCTGATGGAGGTTTTACAATTTGGCTTATTTGAAGTGCAGACAAGGGGAAGTAATCATAATCCCCTGTGACAGCTGCTGATATCATTCACCCAGCTGTCTCCTGAGCTTCAAGCACCTGTTTCCATATCGCAGAGTAGGAATTCGCCCTCTGACCGTACATCTCTTCATTCTGTTTGGAATAAAAAGAGAAGTATTATATATAATCCAACATACTCATCCTATTCCCGCAGCTACATCCTTTATCCCTCAGCCTCTGCACTGAACAATTCCTCATTGTCAGTGGTTTTCAATCTTCATCTTAACTCTGTCTTTCTTCAGAATTTTCTGCCCCCTTATCTTCCCTAAGCCTCTCCCTCCATTTAAATTCTCCTACCGATACTCGCAGCCACCCCTCAATCTTGCCATCTGCAGTGGCCTCTCTACCCCTCTTGCCTCTTATGACTGACAAGGCCATCTCCGAACAATTCCTTATATCCCTCATCACCCACATCCCACCTCCACTTCCTCTGTGTCCAATACTGAAGACAGAAAATATCTCCCGAAATCACTTACACTGCACTTTCTGAATCTCTAGCTTTTGGACCTCAATTCATCATAATATTCCATTCATCTACTTAACCATTCCTCCATGACCACCTTTCCAGACATTGTCCAAAGCAAAATATTTGCTCTCTCCCATCTCAGTCAATCTTCTTGACATGGCCCCTATCTTCAGTTGCTCAAGTCCAAGGGGCGCAGACTTTAGCATACCTGGTGTACATCTTATTTAGCCATCATCACCAGAACTGGTGGACCACATTATGCACCAATAGACAATTACCTCCCTTGCCAAAACTGCACACCAATCTAGGGTTATACTTCAGACCAAAAATAACCCTGATGTTTCTTTTCCCCACTACCCAATGTATTTTTAAACCCATCTCTGATGCCCCCCAACCCTCAGTTCCTACACCAATTATGAGGAACTCCGCAGTTTAGCTGCCTTTGCTGCTTTCCCCTCGAGCTTCTCCTTGTCCACCAGCCTCCCTGCTGCTAAAATATTAGCAAAATACTGCAGATGCTGGAAATCTGAAATAAAAACAAAAATGCTGGAAATACTCAGCAGGTCTGTCAGCATCTGTGGAGAGAGAAGCAGAGTTAATGTTTCAGGTCAGTGACCATTCTTCAGAATTGGCAAATATTAGAAATGTGAAAGCTTATAAGCAAGTAAAGCGGGGGTGGGGCAAGAGATAACAAAGGAGAAGGTGTAGATAGGACAAGGTCACAGAATAGTTGACCAGAAGGTCGTGGAGCAAAGGCAAACAATATGTTAATGGTGTGTTGAATGACAAAGCATTAGTACAGATAGGGTGTTAACGGACTGAAAATTGAACAGCCGCAAGTACAAACATGAAAAAAAAAACAGTGGGTAAGCAAACTGAACAAACTAAGATGAAAGAAATTAAATAAACACAAAAATAAAAATTTTAGAAAGGAAAAAGAAAAAAATAACTAAAAATAAAAGTTAAATGGAGAGGGGGGGGGGGGGCATCATTCTCTGAAATTATTGAACTCAATGCTCAGTCTGGCAGGCTGTAGTGTGCCTAATCGGTAAATGAGATGCTGTTCCTTGAGCTTGCGTTGGTGTTCACTGGAACACTGCAGCAATCCCAGGGCAGAGATATCAGCATGAGAGCAGGGGAGAGTGTTGAAATGGCAAGCAACAGGAAGCTCACGGTCCTGCTTGCGGACTGAGCGGAGGCGTTCCGCAAAGCAGTCACCCAGTCTGCGTTTGGTCTCCCCAATGTACAGGAGACCACATTGTGAGAAGTGAATACAGTATACTACATTGAAAGAAGTACAAGTAAATCGCTGCTTCGCCTGAAAGGAGTGTTTGGGGCCTGGGATAGTAGGGAGAGAGGAGGTAAATGGGCAGGTATTATACCTCCTGCGATTGCAGGGGGAGGTGCCATGGGAAGGGGATGAGGTGGTGAGGGTAATGGAGGAGTGGACTAGGGTGTCAGGGGGGGAACGATCCCTTCGGAATGCTGACAGGGGAAGGGAGGGGAATATGTGTTTGGCAGTGGCATCACGCTGGAGGTGGCGGAAATGGGGGAGGATGATCCTTTGGATATGGAGGCTGATGGGGTGGAAAGTGAGGACAAGGGGAACCCTGTCCTGGATCTGGGAGGGAGGAGAAGGGATGAGGATAGAGGTGCGGGATATGGGCTGGACACGGTTGAGGGCCCTGTCACAGCCAGCTCAACGTATATATAAGTTTGGACCTACGACATGCCTGTTCAGTATAACTCAGCTACGAACTGGATAAACTCCGAGCTACCGGAGGAACACAAAAATCTAAGCATTAGCTAAATTTCTGCCACCACTGTAGCTAATTATTTAAGGGGTAATCCAATTATCCTTTAGATTCCTGGCGGACCCAAAGAATTTCCAAATTCTGAAACAATTGATAAAATAAAAAATCTATTCAAATATTGGGAGTAACATTAATCATGTGATATATCTATAGAACTAAAATAAACACAAAAGCTGAAACATTCAAGCACGATTTCTGTTTGTCCTCTTTTCTGTCGCATCTTTATCTTTTTTCTTTTTCTTTCTCTTTTGTTTGTCTTTTTATTTCTGTCTTTTGGACTCTATTCTTTTCTCTTTTATTTCTTTCTCTTTCTCCCTCATTAGTTTGTTGTTCTGCCCTAAAAATGCTTTTCTTACTTTAATAATACCTGTGCCTCCTGAATTCTACTGCTCATTTTAAGAAGTGGAAACTAAAAATTGGCTTCTTATTGGCTAAAAGGCTGGCTCCACAGACAGTTTCTTAGCTCATCATGTGTCAGAACTCTAAGAGATTAACACAGCCAGATCAATCTGATAGATGCATTTTTATAGCTGATTTGCCATTTGGTAAGGGTTAGAGCATGAGTTGGCTATGACTGAAGCCTTTTGCCATGTGCAAAATTTAGACTTGAGAATAGAATTAAATACCTTAGTATCTGCAATTTAGAACAAACAGATTTCTCTAAAATATAACATATGCAATACGATCTTTTTAGTCTTTTTCATGACAAATACTTATAGCATTGAGCTAAACAGTCCTTTCATATATTGTTGAGTGCAAACATTTTTATATTCTAAATTGTGTCAATACTATTATACTATTACTTTCATTGCAGCAGCTTATTCGGAAGCAGAGAGTGCGAGCGAGTGATCAGCTGGGAAGGTCAGTTTCAACTGAAACTTAATTTCCTTTTGTTTTCGGCGGACCAGGGGGCTTCTGGGTAAGTAAAAATCTATATATTTGGGCCGTTTCTGAACCCGAGACACTTCACGTGTAGTGTCTCCCACCCGCCCTCCTCCTCTAACCAAAAAAAAGGACTCAGTGGTGTGTAGATAAGGTAAGGCTTTTTCTATTTCTCTTTTTTTTTACCGTGTGATTGGTAAAAACTTTTCGTTCCTTTTTCATTTATCTAAGTTAAGACTAAGTTAAGCTTAAGATTAACAATGGCAGGAGATCTCAGAACCGTGTTATGCTCCTCTTGCTCAATGTGGGAGCTCAGGGAGACGGCTGATGTCCCTGACTCCTTCACATGCAGGAAGTGTGTCCAGCTGCAGCTCTTGTTAGACCGCATGACGGCTCTGGAGCTGCGGGTGGACTCACTTTGGAGCATCCGCGATGCTGAGGAGGTCGTGGATAGCACGTTTAGCAAATTGGTCACACCGCAGATTAGGATTGCTGAGGGAGAAAGGGAATGGGTGACCAAAAGGCAGAGAAAGAGCAGGAAGGCAGCGCAGGTGTCCCCTGCGGTCATCTCCCTCCAAAACAGGTATACCGTTTTGGATACTGTTGAGGGAGATGGCTCACCAGGGGAAGGCAGCAGTAGCCAGGTTCATGGCACTGTGGCTGGCTCTGCTGTTCGGAAGGGCGGGAAAAAGAGTGGAAGGGCTATAGTCATAGGGGATTCAATTGTAAGGGGAGTAGATAGGTGGTTCTGTGGTCGAAAACGAGACTCCTGAATGGTATGTTGCCTCCCAGGTGCACGGGTCAGGGATGTCTCAGATCGGCTGCAGAACATTCTGAAGGGGGAGGGTGAACAGCCAGTTGTTGTTGTGCACATAGGCACCAATGATATAGGTAAAAAACGGGATGAGGTCCTACAAGCAGAATTTAGGGAGTTAGGAGCCAAGTTAAAAAGTAGGACCTCAGAGGTAGTAATCTCAGGATTGCTACCAGTGCCACGTGATAGTCAGAGTAGAAATGAAAGAATAGTCAGGATGAATGCGTGGCTTGAGAGATGGTGCAGGAGGGAGGGGTTCAGATTTTTGGGACATTGGGACCGGTTCTGGGGGAGGTGGGACTATTACAAATTGGACGGTCTACACCTGGGCCGGACTGGAACCAATGTCCTTGGGGGTGCTTTTGCTAACGCTGTTGGGGAGGGTTTAAACTAATGTGGCAGGGGGATGGGAACCAAATGAGGAGGTCAGTGGACAGTAAGGAGGTAGTAACTAAAGCCTGTAAGGAACTAGATAATGAAGTCAGCATGACTAAGGGAAAGAGTAGGCAGGGAGCAGATGATGAACGCAAAGGGACTGGTGGTCTGAGGTGCATTTGTCTTAATGCAAGAAGTGCAGTAGGTAAGGCAGATGAACTTAGGGCTTGGATTAGTACCTGGGAGTATGTTGTTATTGCTATTACTGAGAGTTGGTTGAGGGAAGGGCATGATTGGCAACTAAATATCCCAGGATATCGATGCTTCAGGCAGGATAGAGAGGGAGGAAAAAGGGGTGGAGGAGTTGCATTACTGGTCAAAGAGGATATCACAGCTGTGCTGAAGGAGGGCACTATGGAGGACTCGAGCAGTGAGGCAATATGGGCAGCACTCAGAAATAGGAAGGGTGCGGTAACAATTTTGGGGCTGTACTACTGGCCTCCCAACAGCGAGAGTGAAATAGAGGTACAAATATGTAAACAGATTATGGAAAGATGTAGGAGCAACAGGGTGGTGGTGATAGGAGATTTTAATTTTCACAACATTGACTGGGATTCACTTAGTGTTAGAGGTCTAGATGGAGCAGAATTTGTAAGGAGCATCCAGGAGGGTTTTCTAGAGCAGTATGTAAATAGTCCAACTTGGGAAGGGGCCATACTGGACCTGGTGTTGGGGAATGAGCCCGGCCAGATGGTTGAAGTTTCAGTAGGGGACTACTTTGGGAATAGTGATCACAATTCCGTAAGTTTTCGAATACTCATGGACAAAGACGAGAGTGGTCCCAAAGGAAGAGTGCTAAATTGGGGGAAGGCCAACTATACCAAAATTCGGCAGGAGCTGGGGAATGTAGATTGGGAGCAGCTGTTTGAAGGTAAATCCACATTTGATATGTGGGAGGCTTTTAAAGAGAGGTTGATTAGCGTGCAGGAGAGACATGTTCCTGTGAAAATGAGGGATAGAAATGGCAAGATTAGGGAACCATGGATGACAGGTGAAATTGTGAGACTAGCTAAGAGGAAAAAGGAAGCATACATAAGGTCTAGGCGGCTGAAGAAAGACGAAGCTTTGAAAGAATATCGGGAATGTAGGACCAATCTGAAATGAGGAATTAAGAGGGCTAAAAGGGGTCATGAAATATCTTTAGCAAACAGGGTTAAGGAAAATCCCAAAGCCTTTTATTCATATATAAGGAGCAAGAGGGTAACTAGAGAAAGGATTGGCCCACTCAAGGACAAAGGAGAGAATTTATGCATGGAGTCAGGGAAAATGGGTGAGATTCTAAACGAGTACTTTGCATCGGTATTCACCGAGGAGAGGGACATGACGGATGTTGAGGTTAGGGATAGATGTTTGATTACTCTAGGTCAAGTCGGCATAAGGAGGGAGGAAGTGATGGGTATTCTAAAAGGCATTAAGGTGGAGAAGTCCCCAGGTCCGGATGGGATCTATCCCAGGTTACTGAGGGAAGCGAGAGAGGAAATAGCTGGGGCCTTAACAGATATCTTTGCAGCATCCTTAAACACGGGTGAGGTCCCGGAGGACTGGAGAATTGCTAATGTTGTCCCCTTGTTTAAGAAGGGTAGCAAGGAAAATCCAGGTAATTATAGACTGGTGAGCCTGACGTCAGTGGTAGGGAAGCTGCTGGAGAAGATACTGAGGGATAGGATCTATTCCCATTTGGAAGAAAATGGGCTTATCAGTGATAGGCAACATGGTTTTGTGCAGGGAAGGTCATGTCTTACCAACTTAATAGAATTCCTTGAGGAAGTGACAAAGTTGATTGATGAGGGAAGGGCTGTAGATGTCATATACATGGACTTCAGTAAGGCATTTGATAAGGTTCCCCATGGTAGGCTGATGGAGAAAGTGAAGTCGCATGGGGTCCAGGGTGTACCAGCTAGATGGATAAAGAACTGGCTGGGCAACAGGAGACAGAGAGTAGCAGTGGAAGGGAGTTTCTCAAAATGGAGACGTGTGACCAGTGTTGTTCCACAGGGATCCGTGCTGGGACCACTGTTGTTTGTGATATACATAAATGATTTGGAGGAAAGTATAGGTGGTCTGATTAGTAGGTTTGCAGACGACACTAAGATTGGTGGAGTAGCAGATAGTGAAGGGGACTGTCAGAGAATACAGCAGAATATAGATAGATTGGAGAGTTGGGCAGAGAAATGGTAGATGGAGTTCAATCAGGGCAAATGCGAGGTGATACATTTTGGAAGATCCAATTCAAGAGTGAACTATACAGTAAATGGAAAAGTCCTGGGGAAAATTTATGTACAGAGAGATTTGGGTGTTCAGGTCCATTGTTCCCTGAAGGTGGCAACGCAGGTCAATAGAGTGGTCAAGAAGGCATATGGCATGCTTTCCTTCATTGGACGGGGTATTGAGTACAAGGGTTGGCAGGTCATGTTACAGTTGGATAAGACTTTGGTTCGGCCACATTTGGAATACTGCGTGCAGTTCTGGTCGCCACATTACCAAAAGGATGTAGATGCTTTGGAGAGGGTGCAGAGGAGGTTCACCAGGATGTTGCCTGGTATGGAGGGTGCTAGCTATGAAGAAAGGTTGAGTAGATTAGGATTATTTTCATTAGAAAGACGGAGGTTGAGGGGGGACCTGATTGAGGTGTACAAAATCATGAGAGGTATAGACAGGGTGGATAGCAAGAAGCTTTTTCCCAGAGTGGGGGATTCAATTACTAGGGGTCACGAGTTCAAAGTGAGAGGGGAAAAGTTTAGGGGGGATATGCATGGAAAGTTCTTTACGCAGAGGGTGGTGGGTGCCTGGAACGCGTTGCCAGCGGAGGTGGTAGACGCGGGCACGATAGCGTCTTTTAAGATGTATCTAGACAGATACATGAATGGGCAGGAAGCAAAGAGATACAGACCCTTAGAAAATAGGCGACATGTTTAGATAGAGGATCTGGATCGGCGCAGGCTTGGAGGGCCGAAGGGCCTGTTCTTGTGCTGTAATTTTCTTTGTTCTTTGTTCTTTGTTCTTTGCTGCATTATATGAAAAGAGCATCTTTGTACCATGTAATTGACAAACAAGATTATATGCAGTTGTAAAGTAGTGCAATAAAGTTTGTTACACGTGTTATATTTTACCAAATTTCATAATTCACTGATCTGTACTCCTATTATTGCATATCTTGGCTTCCCTTTAGCTTCATCACCTTCGCTGCACCTCCACAGTGAAGAGAAGCTCACCAAAATGGAAATCTAGGTGTCAGCTTACAGTTTTTTTTTTAACATTAACGGGCGGCACAGTGGCGCAGTGGTTAGCACTGGTCCAGCGACCCGGGTTCAATTCTGGGTACTGCCTGTGCAGAGTTTGCAAGTTCTCCCTGTGACCACGTGGGTTTTCGTCGGCTGCTCCGGTTTCCTCCCACAGCCAAAGACTTGCAGGTTGATAGGTAAATTGGCCATTATAAATTGTCCGTAGCATAGGTAGGGGAATTGTGGGGAATTGTGCTCCATCCATCAATATTGGCGACCACGCTCTGGAAGTGGTTCAAGAGTTCACCTACCTAGGCTCAACTATCACCAGTAACCTGTCTCTAGATGCAGAAATCAACAAGCGCATGGGAAAGGCTTCCACTGCTATGTCCAGACTGGCCAAGAGAGTGTGGGAAAATGGCGCACTGACACAGAACACAAAGGTCCGAGTGTATCAAGCCTGTGTCCTCAGTACCTTGCTCTATGGCAGCGAGGCCTGGACAACGTATGTCAGCCAAGAGCGACGTCTCAATTCATTCCATCTTCGCTGCCTCCGGAGAATACTTGGCATCAGGTGGCAGGACCGTATCTCCAACACAGAAGTCCTCGAGGCGGCCAACATCCCCAGCTTATACACACTACTGAGTCAGCGGCGCTTGAGATGGCTTGGCCATGTGAGCCGCATGGAAGATGGCAGGATCCCCAAAGACACATTGTACAGCGAGCTCGCCACTGGTATCAGACCCATCGGCCGTCCATGTCTCCGCTTTAAAGACGTCTGCAAACGCGACATGAAATCCTGTGACATTGATCACAAGTTGTGGGAGTCAGTTGCCAGCATTCGCCAGAGCTGGCGGACAGCCATAAAGGCGGGGCTAAAGTGTGGCGAGTTGAAGAGACTTAGCAGTTGGCAGGAAAAAAGACAGAGGCGCAAGGGAAGAGCCAACTGTGTAACAGCCCCGACAATCAAATTTTTCTGCAGCACCTGTGGAAGAGCCTGTCACTCTAAAATTGGCCTTTATAGCCCCTCCAGGCGCTGCTCCACACACCACTGACCACCTCCAGGCGCTTACCCATTGTCTCTCGAGATAAGGAGACCAAAGAAGAAGAAGAAGGTAGGAATATGGGATTAATGTAGGATTAGTATAAATGGGTGGTTGATGGTCGGCACAGACTTGGTGGGCCGAAGGGCCTGTTTCAGTGCTGTATCTCTAAATAATTAACTTTTTAGTCATCTCATTTATTATTATTGGAATCTATTCTGAGAGACAGGATAAACTGTCACTTAGAAATGTACAGGTTAATCAAGGATAGTCAACATGGATTTGTCAAGGGAAGATCTTGTTTGACCAACTTGATCGAATGTTTTGAAGAAGTAACAAGGAAGATAGATGAGGGTAGTGCAGTTGATGTGGTCTACATGGATTTTAGGAAGGCTTTTGACATGGCAGACTGGTTAAAAAAAATTCCCATGGGATCCAGGGAAATGCAGCAAGGTGGATACAAAATTTACTCAGTGGCAGGAAACAAAGGGTAATTGCTGATGGCTGTTTTAGTGACTGGCGTTCCGCAGGGCTCAGTACTGGGTCCAATGCTTTTTGTGGTATATATTAATGATTTGGATGTAAATGTAGGGGGCATGATCAAGAAGTTTCCAGACAACACAAAGATTGGTCATGCAGTTGATAGCAAGGAGGATAGCTGTAGACTGCAGGTAGATATTGATGGTCTGGTCCGATGGGCAGAAAAGTGGCAAATGGAATTCAACTGGGAGATGTGTGAGGTGATGCATTTGGGGAGGTCAAACAAGGCAAAGGAATACACAATTAATGGGAAAATACTGAGAAGTGTAGAGGAAGTGAGGGACCTTGGAGTGAATGTCCACAGATCCCTGAAGGTAGCAGGACAGGTCGATAAGGTGGTTAAGAAGGCATATAGAATCCTTTCCTTTATTAGCTGAGGTATAGAATACAAGAGCAGGGAGGTTATGCTGGAACTGTATAACTCATTGGTTAGGCCACAATCTGTGTGCAGTTCGGGTCACCTCATTACAGAAAGGATGTAATTGCACTAGAGAGGGTACACAGGAGATTTACAAGGATGTTGCCAGGACTGGAAAAATGCAGCTATGTGGAAAGATTGGATAGACTGGGGTTGTTCTCCTTGGAACGGAGAAGGCTGAGGGGAGATCTGATTGAAATGTACAAAATTTTGAGGGGCCTGAATAGAGTGGAGGTGAAGGGTGTATTCATCTTAGCAGAGAGGTCAGTGACTAGGGAGCATAGATTTAAATTGATTGGTAGAAAAATTAAAGGGGAGATGAGGAAAAACCTTTTCACCCAGAGGGTGGTGGGGGTCTGAACTCACTGTCCGAAAGGGTAGTTGAGGGAGAAACCCTCAACTCATTCAAAAGGAGTCTGGATATGCACCTCAAGTGCTGTAATCTGCAGGGCTACAGACCAAATGCTGGAAGGTGGGATTAGAATAGGTGGATCGTTTCTTGGCCAGCACAGACATGATGGGCCAAGTGGCCTCTTTCTGTTCCTTAAACTTTCTATGATTCTATGATCTCTAAGGCATCTGTTACCCTCTGGGAAAGTGTCAGAATTTAAGTGCCTAGGACTCTTGATTTGTAGAAACAATCTGCCTCAAGAATAATATTATCCTCATGAAAGATGCTTACGTACTGTATCTATTAACCACCTGCAGATTGTTAGAGTTTATAAAAGAAATGTTAGGAGATTTGTGGTTCTTAACTCGGCATATTTGTTTAGAAATTTGAGATTTGGCAATGCGACAACAGTAAACCAAGTCAACTTGGAATGCAAAATGCCTGTGATAGAGGGGGAGTTTAGTCATAAAAATAATGCTTCTGGGTTACATTTGGCAATTAAATATAAGGAAAGAGGTCAAGAGGAAAGTCTTTTGCAGCCAGTGACATAATGTTAAAGCTGCTTTTAAAACTGAGCTGCAAGTATTTTCGTTGCTGTTGCTCTCAAGTCATTTGGATTAATGACCCACGTCGTTTGCAATGCACATCCATAAATAGTGGCACTTTGAATTAAACAATTTACCACTTTTTAAGATTATTCCAAAGTTGCATACAGCATTTTTCTACCAAAGTTGTGGCAGATGAGCAGAACTCTTGTGGACATTCACTCCCTCCAGCCTTCTGGCAATGCTTCACAAATTCAATGTCAGAGCAAAATCATCCTGCACAGAACAACATCATCCTGCACAGAACAACATTTTCATTCCACATGCTGTCAGTCCTTGGCCTTTCACATCTGTGGCCAATTTTAATCCTGGGCAGGTTGGTATTAAGGTGAGTGCAAAACTCATCCGCTGCCACAGAAATGAGGCCCAGGCTATTTTAAATTCCAGGTTTCATTTAAATGTGGAGTGTGAAGTAGGGTCTTATGTTCAGGAAGGGTGGCTTCTGCTTCCTTTGTGGGGCATGGAGAAGTACTTCTACTCCTGCAAGCCCCACAATGGAATGAAAAATACTTAATTTCTTTGGCCTCCTCATCTTCTTTCTGGCAAGTCCTAATTGGCCTTCACCTAGTAGGGAGGTGCAGCAGCTTCAGAGTGCAGACTTCAGCTAAAATTGCAGTCAGGTCCTGATGACATCATTAAGACCCACCACGTATATATAAAAAAGGACTCGGTGAGCTTTGGGCTAGCATCCTTGACCTCAATTAGAACAGTAGGTTAAAATCCTGGATGATCGGATCCTGGCAGTTTTCTGGTGTATAAGTAATCTGGGCAATTTTAACTGTCCACCCACCCATTTGCTCCAGGCATGTAGGGTTGATATCACTCTCATATATTAGATTCTATTTTGAATTATACTGTAGACTATGCTCAGTGATGACCTAATTTTCTTTGTGATTATTACCAGCTATCAGTAAAGGAACATTTTTATTTTCTCTACCTGAGCTATTTCTTAGCTTGGCTCTTTTGATTTAAATTTAGTAACACAATCCCCTGAGTGAAAGTTGTTTTAAAATTACAACGGCTTTTAACTTCATTTGCATGCTTAGCAACAACCTCAATGGCACTACCACATATCCGCTCTCATTCTCTAGAGAAATCTCCATCAAATCAATTTTTCAGGGTTAACGACATTACAGTACATGTGGGAATCTGTTCTTTGTGAGAATGGTGGGTGAATAATTAGCATTCATGTGGTGTAACTGACATTTGAATTGACTGATTGCGTGGGTTGGCTGTCTGTCATGCTTTTATCAAAATATAAATTGTTCTGTTCAACTTATTATCTTATCTTTTCCGCACAACCAATTGTTTCAGAATTAATGCCCTTTTTATATTTAAAATATATGAATTAAAATGGAGGTTTAATGCCAGACATTTTTCTTTTTGCTCCACTTGTCAGAACAAAAATCCAGATCTCCAGGGCAATCAAACTCTTTCTAGTGGAAATTTAGAAGCCTACATATACCATTTGGAAACTGGTTATGTTCACCAAAGTAATTAATTTTGCAAAAGTTCCTAACTATATTGTAGTGGTAATTATTAATCATAGCATGTCATATTGATTTATTTCTGTTTCTCTGTTTTGGTATGAAGTGACCATATTTTAGACTTGCATTTGCATAGTCTTCCAGTTTGTTAAATTATTTATATAAAATTAAATATTGATGGTCTTAATGTTCAAATCTTCAGACGTTTTTTGGAATAACTATTGTTTTCTGAATTTACTCTCTGTTCCTGGCCTTTCTTACATGGACTTTCCTGTAAATGAAGTAACACCAGGCTATGCTGCTTGCAATACTGATTTGTTTTGTGAATTACAGACAGTTCTACTATTATACTGAACAACGTTCCTTGTAAGTCAAAGGAAATATATTGGCGGTTGGATTAAATATCACATGCAATACAACGCTGTTTCAGACCAGTTTTTTAGAAAACAAATTATATACAATTGGATTGATTCTAAATTGAAGGTGTGGAGGACTCAGTTCCTACTCACAGGATGATGTAGACTAAGGCAATTTTCATTGTATGTGCTATTAATACATAGTTACCTCTGAAACACAATGACCCAGATTTTGCATGAACAGTAGTGGTGAGGCTAACAGCATTCACCATTATTATGAAATAGGTCAGACGGCAACTTCCAGAGTCCACACATGCATATTTAAAAGCAGAAATCTGAAAGACGCTGTCCAATTTACCCTGCTGCTCCGCAGGCTGCATTATAACTGTACCTCACTCGTAGACTTGGCATTGAAAGCACATAAGAGTGTGAGGTTCCTGTACTTACCCATTAGTTAATCACCAAACACGCCAGGAAATGTTAGGGTAGATGTATTCAGGTGTGATTTCTTAAGAGTGCGATATGTCTTAATTACTGCCAAACAACATCTTTAGCAGTGAAAATTTAATTTTAGAAGTGTGGGGTCACATTCCTTCAGACATTAATTATTGTTGGAGATCTTAAAAAGATTACTTTTTTACTTTTCTTTCTGTCTTTTTTATTTCTTTCTCTTAATCCCATCTTTCTTTCCCTCTCTCTACATGATTTTAACATGTATTAAATATTCTAATTTATACTTCCTGGTTTGGACTCTGCTGCCCCGATTTTGGCTGGGGCAGATTTTCTGAGCAGGAGGGAAGAATTGCGATCAGGAAACCTGGACGTCCAGTTTTAATTCCACAGCATGCATCTTTTTGTGCCAGCAGGCTCCCCCACCTAGAACCTGTAGTATAAGGATATAAAGGGTTAATACCGAAGACATAAGCGGCTGCAGGATTCTGAAAGGAGAGGGTGAACAGTCAGAGGTCTACCAACGACATGAGTAGAAAGAGGGATGAGGTCCTGCAACAAGAATTTAGGGAGCTCGGTAGCAGATTAAAAAGCAGGCTCTCAAAGGTTGTCATCTCTGGATTACTCCCGGTGCCACATGCTAGTGAGTATAGGAATTGGGGGTAGAGCAGATGAATGCGTGGCTGAGGAGATGGTGCAGGAGGGAGGGCTTTAGTTTCCTGGATCACTGGGTCTGTTTCTGGCAAAGGTGGGACCTGTACAAGTTGGATGGGTTGCACCTGAACTGGAACGGGACCAACATCCTTGCTGGGAGGTTTTTGCTAGTGCTGTTGGGGCAGCGGGTGGGCGGAGGGGGGGGTTTAAACTAATTTAGCAGGGGGATGGGATACAGAGTGGAGGTACAGTAGGGGGTGATGCACAGTCAAATATAGAAGAGAAACTGAGTCAGTTTGGAAGGCAAAAGCAATTATAGACCTGTTAAGGCACAAGCGAAAAATAAAAGGCTGGATTGTATATATTTTAATGCATAGAGTCTTACTAGTAAGGCAGATGAATTGAGGGCATTGATTAGCACATGGAAATATGATATTATTGCTATCACAGAGACATGATTGAGGGAAAGGCAGGACTGGCAACTCAATATTCCAGGGTATAGAATCTTCAGGCGTGACAGGGGAGGGGGTAAAAGAGGAGGTGGCATTGCACTGTTGATCAAGGAGTCAATTACTGCAGTAAGGAGGGATGATCACAGAATCACAGAATAATACAGTGTAGAAGAGGCCATTCGGCCCATTGAGTCTGCACCGATGCATTAAAGACACCTGACCTGTCTACCTAATCCCATTTGCCAGCACTTGGACCATAGTCTTGAATGTTATGACATGCCAAGTGCTCATCCAGGTACTTTTTGATATCTTAGAAGGTTCCTCAAATTAGGCCATATGGGTAGAACTTAAAAACAAAAAGGGGACAATCACTTGGCTGGGCGTGTACTACAGGTCTCCAAACAGTCAGGGAGAGATAGAGGAACAGATATGTAGGCAAATCTCAGAGGTGTAAAAATAATAGGGTAATCATAGTAGGGGATTTCAACTTCCCCAATATCAACCGTGATAGTCTTAGTGCAAAAGGCTTAAAGGGGGCAGAATTCTTAAAATGCATACAGGAGAAATTTTTGAGCCAGTACGTAAAAAGTTTTACAAGAGAAGGGGCAGTACTGGACCTAATCCTAGGGAATGAAGTCGGACAAGTGGTAGAAGTGTCAGTGGGGGAGCATTTCAGGGATAGTGACCATAACTCCGTAAGATTTAAGGTAGTTATGGAAAAGGACAAAGATGGACCGGAAATAAAGGTACTGAATTGGGGGAAGGCCAATTTCAATATGATAAAACAGGATCTGGCCAAAGTAGACTGGGAGCAGCTACTTGTAGGAAAGTCTACATCAGACCAGTGGGAGTCATTCAAAAAGGAAATAGTGAGAGTTCAGAGCCAACATGTACCTATTAAGGTGAAGGGTAGGACCAAAAAGTCCAGGGAACCCTGGATGTCAAGGGATATAGAGGATTGGATAAGGAAAAAAAAGGAGGCTTATGGCAGATTCAGAGCACTGCAAACAGCAGAGACACTAGAAGAGTATAGAAAGTGTAGGGGGGTACTTAAAAAAGTAATTAGGAGAGCGAAGAGGGGACATGAAAACCACTGGCATACAAGAGAAAGGAAAATTCTAAGGCATTTTATAAGTATATTAAAGACAAGAGGATAACCAGGGAAAGAGTAAGGCCCATTAAGAACCAAAGTGGCAATCTGTGTCTGGAGCCAGAGGACATAGGTGAGGTTTTAAATGATTACTTTTCATCTGTGTTCACTATGGAAAAGGACGATGTAGGTGTAGAGATCAGGGAGGGAGATTGTGATATACTTGAACATATTAGCATTGAAATCAGGGATAGTCAGCATGGCTTTGTCAGGGGGAAATCGTGTCTAACTAACTTGATTGAATGTTTCGAGGAGGTGACTAGATGTGTAGATAAGGGTAAAGCAGTTGATGTAGTCTACATGGACTTTATAAGGCTTTTGATAAGGTCCCGCATGGGAATTTGGTTAAGAAGGTAAGAGTCCAGGGGATCCAGGGCAATTTGGCAAACTGGATCAAAAATTGGCTTAGTGGCGCAGAAGGTAATGGTTGAGAGTTGTTTTTGTGAGTGGAAGCCTGTGACCAGTGGTGTATCGCAGGGATCGGTGCTGGGATCCTTGCTGTTTGTAGTGTACATTAATGATTTAGACATGAGTATAGGACATATGATCAGTAAGTTCGCAGATGACACGAAAATTGGTGGTGTTATAAATAGTGAGGAGGAAAGCCTTCGATTACAGGATGATATAGATGGGCTGGTAAGATGGGTAGAGCAGTGGTAAATGGAATTTAATCCTGATAAGTGTGAGGTGATGTATTTTGGGAGGACTAATAAGGCAAGGGAATATACAATGGATGGTAGGACCCTAGGAAATACAGAGGGTCAGAGTGTCCATAGATCACTGAAGGCAACAGCACAGGTAGATAAGGTGGGTAGGAAGGCATATGGGATACTTGCCTTTATTAGCCGAGGCATAAAATATAAGAGCAGGGAGGTTATGATGGAGCTGTATAAAACGCTAGTTAGGCCACAGCTAGAGTACTGTGTACAGTTCTGGGCACCACATTGTAGGAAGGATGTGATTGCACTGGAGAAGGTGCAGAGGAGATTCACCAGGATGTTGCCTGGGCTGGAGCATTTCAGCTATGAAGAAAGATTGATAAGGCGAGGGATGTTTTCCTTGGAGCAAAGAAGGCTGAGGTGGGACATGATTGAGGTATACGAAATTATGAGGGGCATTGATAGGTTAGATAGGAAGAAACTTTTTCCCTTGGCAGAGGGGTCAGTAACCAAGGGGCATAGATTTAAGGTAAGGGACAGGAGGTTTAGAGGGGATTTGAGGAAAAAAATTTTCACCCAGAGGATGGTTGGAATCTGGAATGCACTGCCTGAAGAGGTGGTAGAGGCAGGAACCCTCACACATTTAAGAAGTATTTAGATGAGCACTTGAAATGCCATAGCATACAAGGCTACGGGCCAAGTGCTGGAAAATGGGATTAGAATAGTTAGGTGCTTGATGGCCGCACAGACATGATGGGCTGAAGGGCCTGTTTCTGTGCTGTTTAACTCTATGACAGTGAGAGAGACCTCTCCCACTGTACGAGCGATGATGTAACAGTCACATGAGATAGGCTTGAGAAGAAGAAGGTATAGCAGCACGATGGATGCTTGCTTAGGTGGTTAGCTGAGAGTGTGTATAGTAGCTGTAAATAATAACGAGTTGTTCGTTAACCTTTACAGGAGTCTAAGACTTTCTCTAGAGTGCCCTGCATTGCTACTAATACAAAGCAAACAATGCAACAGAAGCCAATCTTGGCTCCCTGTCGGGCAGGGAATGCTCTAGAAGAGGCTGCAACCCAGGAACAGGTAGATAACTTGCTTCTGAGGTAGTGATAGCATGGGTATGAGGGGGCTCTGATCCTGAGGCTGTTAAGTTGTTGGAGAGGGGGTTGACAATCCTGGGAAGGGGTATTGATTGTGAGGGAGAGGGTTGGCAATTCTAGACATGAGTCCGATCCTGGGGTGGAGGGAGCAGCACATAAGCTTGGGAGGCTAGGGGGAAGGACTCCTGCTCCCCCTGGCCCGAATGCAGTCCCAGAAAAACACTTACATCTTCTGAGGCCCAGGAAACCTGGCCAGCCAGGGTTAAACCTAGAAGACAGATAAATCTGGGGCATGCAACTTCATTATAATATTTAAATGACCAACTGACTCCTGGGAGTGGTTTTGTTGCTTGCACTGGCCACCCTCACCCCACCCTGCCTTCCCCCCAACCCACCTCCATTCAAACCAGAAGTGGGCAGGTTGGAGGTGGGTTTGAGATTTTTATTTTAAATTCACATCCCACTTGATACAAACTGACCGTTTTTGGTTTGCTCATGGCTGACTGCAAAATGTGGGCCATTAATCTATTACAGCCTGCATTCATGGTAACGCTAGGTTATTTACCTTTCTGTTTAATTGCTTGTAGATAATAGGTTGCTTTCATTTTTTTTTTCTTGTGTCATGAATGTGCTAAGCTGAATGATGATTTTTAATTCATCAGTTGGAAACCTAAATTACAGTTCTAAAAAGAAAGCTGGAAACCTAAATTCAACTTTTAAAAAGAAAGCAGCTAGGATGGCCCCTGCAATTTGCATTGAAATACCTCACATTCCAAGGTATTGAGGTGGAGGCGCATGTCTGAATAGCCCTCATTCAGAACAATGGCTTGAACAGTTTGAATGAGCTATCTGGTATCGCCTTCTTTAGCAAGACATTCAAAGCCATCTTGGGACATTAACATTAGTAGAGAGGAACCTGAAAGAGTAAACACTGAAACAATGAGAGCTGAGACAGATTGGAATTCTTAGACTTGAATCTTATGCAAAAGAGTATACACCGGGTCAATCATGTGACAGTCTCTCCATCTGTGTGAAAACTTGGAGTTTCTTTTGGATACATCAGACAAGCATCTGAATTAACCGGTGCAGGACCCAAGTGGTTCTGTCTGTCTGTCTCTCTCTTTCTCTCTTTCTCCAAGCAACACTGTAAGCTCAAACCTTGTCTGCGGGCTGCAAAACATCCAAGTCTATCATTGCTGCAGACAGAGATCCTGAGGAGAAAACCATCTACATTGCTGTATCCAAGAAAACTCTGAACCAGGTGGCCACCTCTACCAGCCAAAAACTTCAGGACCACAAGTTCATCCGGAACACCACTGAATTACCAGACTCCACAGACTGAATATTCTTTTATTTGTTCTGGATTCTAATCCAACCAATCTATTCTTCTTCACTTTGTGACCTATTTGTGTGTGTGTGATTCTCATGTGTGTGTGTGAAAGTTGGAGCATAGTTTATGATTTTTACTTAGATCGGGTTTTGATTTTTAAGTACAATAAACTAACCTCTTTCTTGTTTAAACTCAAGAAAATCTGTCTGAGTGGTTCTGTTATGACCATAGCACATAAAGAGCTAAACACTCACTAAATTGGTAAGCACATCAGCTGTATAATAGAAACAAACCCAGTTGTGATTATACAAGGAGAGGGACAAGAGGAGAGCCATTCGACCCCTCCTCACCTGATTATAACACTTGACATTAGAAATCATTATTTCAAATGACATTTAAAACATTGTGGAGTCTGTGCTACAAATAGACCTGCACACCCACTTTTTGGGAGGTTTTGCCACATGCTGGGCTGAATTTTATCGGCCCCTCAATGCTGCAGGTTGCGGCGGTAAAATGCTGCGGGGAGAGGCCCGCTTCGACCCGTGATGTCGAGAAGGGCCCGTCGCAAATTACCGGTGGCGGGGGGACCTCGGTGCGGCCCTCCACCACTGTTCGACAGTGGCACACCAATTACCATATTCAAAACGGTACTTACCTCTGCAGATTATGCAGCTCGCCGCCTCTTGATGCAAACTTCCGGATTTTATGTTGAATGGGCGGCCATCATGTGCCGTCCCGTTCACTAACATAAAAGTCATCAGAGGCAGAAGGTTTCGCTATGGAAGGTAAGTTCTGATATTCAGTGGTCTCACTCTGCATTCTGGAAGGGAGGAGGGAGGGGGGTGATGTTCAGGGGTCTCACTGCATTCTTGAAGGGGGGGATATTCAGCGGTCTTACTCTGCATACTGGAAAGGAGGAGGAAGGGGTTCTGGGATTACTGGAGGGAAGGCTGTGCTGGCATGAAGGGAGGCACTGTGTACCATCTCTCCGTAAACAGTGTATCCTCTGCATTTGTTTGTGTTTGTGCAGGAGAAATGGCACTCTAGTCACCCAGTGTGTGGGGAGGGTGCCAGAAAGTGTAGGAACGTTTTGGTTATATGGATGGTGAGGGCAATCAATGCAGCTGGGAGGATCTTGATGTGGTCATGCTGTGCCACTCTGAGTGTTAGCCAAGATGGACATTGCAATGTCACGCCACATAGTTGATCCATGTTAGCACCTGATGTACCCGTCAATACCAATCTGTGCCCTGTTAGGAGCCTTCCAATAAATGAAGGATACAACTTTACCTATCACATAGAAATAGGTATGGTTCATCCTACAGTGTGCAATCTGCTTCTTCTGAGGATCCATATGCGCCAGAGGCAAAATCAACAGGCAGGTGGGGTGCACGTAGATGCCCCCGGTCATGAGCAGCAGCCCCCAAGGGGAGCTCGCCATTACAGTCGCCATGCAGCAACAGGCCCCACATGACATGCCATCAGATGTCAGAGCACCAGTGCCAGAGGCAATTGCGCGTGTACAGAGGTGGTGACACGTCTCTGTGCCCTGCTCAAAGATGACCTGCAGCCCATGGGCTTCAGTGGACATCCTATGCCTTTGGTCCTCATTCTGGCAGCAGTTCTGAAGTTTGACACCTATGCAGCTTTTCAGAGGTCCACCGGAGACCTTTGTGGGGTCACACAGTTAGCAGTGCACTGCTGCATCAGGGAGGTCACTGATGCCCTGCACTGGAGAGCCAGTGAGTATGTCGGGAGGAACTCTCACAGCCAGGCCCAGAGGCCCATTGGTTTTGACACTATAGCCGGAGAATCATATGTTTTAGGGTTTGTAGACTGCACCCATGTGGCCATCAGGCCTCCCGGCAGGCTACCTTTAGATGTCACCATGAAAGGAATCCTTTCTATCTAGGTGAAGCTGGTATGTGATCACCAGAGATGCTTCATGTAAATCTGTGCCCGCTTCTCAGGCAGCTGCCAAAGCACCTGGGGCCTGCGCTAGTCCCAGTTGCCACCGCTGTTCACTGAACTGGCTCAGATGGAGGGGTGGTTTCTTGGAGACAAGGTCTATCCCTTGCAGACATGACTCCTGACACCAGTGAGAGACCCCACTACTGCTGCAGAGCGGGGATACAATGTCAGCCACTGAGCTACAAGAGCCACCACTGAGCAGGAGATCGGCATGCTGAAAGAGCACTTCCAATGCCTGGATGGATAGGGTGATGGCCGGTACTACAGGCCAAAAAGGCCAGCTCCTTTCTTTGCTGCTCACTGTGCTCTGCAAAACTACGCACCCAATAGGGGCCAGGCCTGGCATGATGAGGAGAGACGTCAACAGGATTCCTCCTCAGACTATGAGGGCGCTGAGGACCTACAACAGGAAAGGCATATGGCACAGCAGATGGCACCTAGGGTCTGCATGCAGGGCTAGGAGTGAGCTAGGGATGTATGGCAGTGGCTTATCAGACAAAGGCTGTCTGCTCCATAGGAATCGTCATGAGCTCTGCAAGCCGCACATCACCCTCGTTCACATGCTGTGCACCAGTCCACATCTGCAGCATTCCTGTGTAAACTATTAGAGGCAACAGCTGACTGAGCCAATGTCCATGTTACTGAGTCTGTGGAGACACTCATGAGTAATGGCGGCATGGCAATGGTGTTACTGCATACGTTGGCTCTCCTGAAGGGCCATGGTGGAAAGGGATGTGACATTGGTGCAACATGCTGACACATATCATTCACACAGAGAAAAGGACACACATGTTGGTGAGGAACATTTAGTGCAAGACATATTTACATTGCTGTAACACCCGAGCATTCCCATTTGTGTCAGTGTGTTCTCTGTAAACAGAAAGGTTGCCTCTTTTTGGAGCAGCCTCTGCGCTAGACTGGAGGAAGGCTGCTGTTCTGATTGCCCTTTGGCTGTGGATGACTCTGGCGCTCGTACCCTGTGTGCATGAGGTCTAGAGGGCCCTGGCTGGCTGGGGGAGTGCTCATTCGTCCCCATCTGGCATTGGACCTTTTGGCGTTGGATGGCCCCATGGCTACTCACTTCCTCTGCCATCTCCAGCCAGGCTGCTTTGTTCAGGCGGAAGGGCCTCGTACCATCGCTTATGAAATGGACCTCCTGCCTTGCCTGCAGAGCCTGGAGGAGAGTGAGCAGGGAGGGTTCACTGCACTGTGGGGCCACCCTAGAGCACCCCTCTGCCATCTTCGCCTTTTGGTGTGGTCCTTTAAATGCAAAGGTGACTCCATCGTGTAACTGCTCTAACTTTTGGCTGCAAGGTTTGTCTTGCACATGTTTGAAAACCAATGCAGGACCAGTGAGGAAATCTGTGCTGTTGTCATGGTTTTTCATCTGTTACACCTCGACGCATGTTCACAGCATCTGATCATAGTTATTGGTGTAATATTTCTAGTTGGCAATGCAACTAGAATATGAACATATTTTCCTGTTTCTTAACAAAGATCGTTTAATTGCAGTTACATGTATTTTCACAGAACAGTTAGTAGAGAAATGAATACAGATTTCAAATGCATATTAGTCTGTGGCTTTTCGCACTCAAATGATTAGAAGCCCATAGTATGTAAATATTCTTCAATTATGGTTTTATTTCTGTTGTGTATTTGCCTTTTATGGTACATTTTGGAAGGTGCAAATTTAAGATTTTTCACCCAGGTGTGGCACGCCTACAAGAAGCAATGCAACACTTGAGTGGAAGAAGAGGATCGCGACTTCACAGGACACTGGGACACAGCAGGGTAAGTATGTGGTAGCTAAGCAGAAAGTGCTGTGGAAACTCAGCAGGTCAGGCAGCATCTGTGGCAACAGAAGCAGGGTTAAGGTTCAGGTCTGTGAACTGCTGCCTGACCTGCTGAGTTTCTCCAGCACTTTCTGCTTTGCTGCCAGATTAACAGCAGCCCCACTCTTCAATAGTGAGGTAATTATTTCGTTAATAGCTGTCAGGAAGCAGGTACTGGGCGCTTTAAATAGGGCCCCAGCACCTGCTGCACAGCTGTCAAAAGGTGTCTCACTGTGCCCGATGTCCCACCTCTCCCCATGTAATATGGGGGGGTGGGGGGGAGGCGCGGGCAGCTCATCGCAGTGATGCTAATGAGCCCCTGTGCGAAATATCACGGGGGCTTGGCGTCAGCTGGTGAATGTGGGAACCCCGCCGAGTTCAAAGGGCACCACCGCAGAGCACGATGCCCGAATAAAATTCAGGCCGCTGTTTCCCTCTGTTTTTTCAATACCTGCATGTATACTGTGAAGATAATTTGTTAAAAATAGTTATTTAGAGCTAAATTTGTATTTGTCATATTTGGTACTGCCCTTTAAGTTAATAATAATATAATCATTATAGATAGTTGTTAAACAAATTCCTCTTAAATCTTAAATTTCCCATCATTGTATCATAGTTTATTAAAGTACCTCAATAGTATAAATAATAATTATTTCATGTGTAACCAAATACATATAGCAGGCTTATAACTATATAGTAGAACTGTGTACAATGTGTTTAAACACAATTCCCAATGTTATAAGGTACAACAATGTGGAAAATGGCAACTTGGTTTATTTACTCAAGTTCCCTTTCCCTCCTACAATTATTAGTTCAATTGGTGTTTTAGTCATTGTGCAGTAATCCATTAAGTCTATCTTTAATTCACTGTACAAAACACAATTTAATGGAAGTATGCTAAAAGCAGAAGCACTGCCAAAGCAAACATACCACTGTGAGTGGAAATTGGTCTGTAACAGACAACAGGATACTGGTGTGCTTGTTTACCTAACTCCATGAAACATAAGGTTTCCATCTTATATTAGCAAATGAAATGCAATGTGAGTTTCTAGCCCACAATAGTTTCTCATGTCCTTGTTCCTAAAGCTAGGAGAGCATCAATGTAACATGAACTGAACATATTTAAATAATAAGGAAAATGAAAAGATTTTTTGTAAATTAAATGCTTGGCTTTAAATGTTAACATTTTCTTTACATTTCTCCTTCTTTACTCTTTTGCTTTTCCTTACCAGTTGAGAGCTAATGACAATGCTACATGGACTGAATTTTACCCAAGTTGTGGTGTGGGGGCCGGTAAAACTCTGAGGGGAGAGGTCCACCTCAACCCGCGATTTTGAGAATATTACCACATATTAACGGCGGCGGGGGGACCTCAGGGTGGCCTCCCTGCCGCCTGGTGGCGGGCCCTTCATCTGCATATTTAAATTAACATTAATAATATGTAAATGTACTTACCTGCAGGCGGTAGTCGTCCCACGTCAATTTTACAGCTGCCATTTGTGCATCATGCGCCGTTCGGGAAGGGAATAAAGTGCTTTTTGACAATAAGTGCCAATTAAATGATCATGAGGGGTGGGGGGGGGGGGGGGGGGGGGTTGGGGAAGTGCCTCCACAACTTTATTAATTGTTAATAAAAAATTTCACTTTATGTACCTTTAAAAATTAAAATTATTTCTAAGGGCGTAAAACCCTTTAAAAATGGCGCAGACGCCATTTCTGGGGATGTGGCAGCCGCCCCTTAAACGTCATTGGGGCAGCCGCTCCGCCCCCCCCTCCTCCATTTAAATGAGACCCCACGCGTAATATCGCCAGGGCTCCTCGGCGGCACTTCCATGTCGGAAAACTGCCAAGTTCAAAGCGCGCCACGCTAATAAAATTCAGGCCGATATTTCCAACCTCTTAAAGTGTAATGTGAAGGATCAGAAAATAAAGAATTCCAAAATTATTCCAAAAATTGATTTTTTAAACTTGCCTGATGAAAAAATATCTTAATCAGCATTGAATGTGATTTGGACTAGTTGACTTTGAACAGATAATTTTAGAAGTTGTACCTTTTTTCCTTAATACAAAAGCAAAATATAGCAGAGGCTGGAAACCTGAAATAAAAACAGAACATGCTAGAAACACTCAGCAGGTCTGGTAGCAGGTGTGGAAAGCGAAACAGAGTTAAAGTTTTAGGTATTTTCTTTGTCTACCTTATCTAAACATGTCAGAATCTTGTGCACCTCTATCAAATCGCCCCTCAATCTCCTTTGCTCCAAGGAGAACAACCTCAGTTTTTCCAACCTGACCTTGCAGCTAAAACGCCCCATCCCTGGAACTATTTTGGTAAATCTCCTCTGCGCCTTCTCAAGGACCCTCACATCCTTCCTAAAGTGTGGTGACCAGAACTGGACACAATGCTCTGGTTGTGGCCTAACAGTGCTTCATAAAGATTCAGTATAACTTCCCTGTTTTTGTATATTTGTATAAATATTTCATATTTATGAAGCCCAGGATCCCATATGCTTTGCTAACTAATCTCTCAATATGTCCTGCCAACTTCAAAGACCTGTGCACCGGGACCCAAGGTCCCTCTGTCCCTGCACACTCTTTAGAAATGTGCTATTAAGTCTATATTGCCTGTCCCTATCCCTTCTGCTAAAATACATCACCTCACATTTCTCTGTATTAAATTCTATCTGATACTTCTCTGCCCATTCTGCTAGCCTATCTATATCCTGTTGCAGTTGATTTGTATCAACCTCCGTTTGCCACACCTCCAAGCTTGGTATCGTCAGCAAATCATCTATACTTATCAAAAAAAGCAGTGGGCCTAGCACTGATACTTGGAGAAGATCACTATCTATCATCATCCAGTCTGAAAAAATAACCATTTACCATGACTCGCTGTTTTCTATCCTTAAGGCAATTTTTTTATCCAACTTGACACTGACCCTCCTATTCCATGAGCCTCAATTTCGTTCACCAGTCTTTTATGTGGTACTTAGTCAAACGCTTTCTTAAAATCCATATAGACAACATCCATTGCATTCCCTTCATCAACGTTCACTGTTACTTTATCAAAAAATTCAATTAGATTAGTCAAGCATGATCTATCTTTTACAAATCCATGCTGGCTATCCTTAATTAACTCAAATCTCTCCAAATGCCTGTTAATTTTTTCCTGATTATTGTTTATGAAATCTTACCCACCACCGATGTTAAAATGACCAGTCTGTAGCTATTAGGAATGTCCTTACACCCTTTCTTGAATAAGGGTGTTACATTTGCCACTTTCCAATCCTGTGGCACCTCCCCTGTATCGAGGTAAGATTGGAAGATTATGATAAGTCCATCTGCTATCTCCACTATCACTTCCTTCAGCAACCTGGGATGTAAGCTATATGGATTAAGCAACTTATCCACTCTATAGTATAGTAATTGAGTATTTCATTGTATTCAGGTGGTGGGCATTAACTGGGACTTCCTATATATGGAAGCAAACTGAAACTGTGGTTATTGGGTTTGGAGGCGCAGGTTTGTAATGTGTGTCTCTGTAAATAAAAGCTCATAAGTGTGTAAAGATTAAACTCTAGTTCTATCCTTCAGCACCTGGCTATCTGAAATAGAACAGGACGTACAGCCATGCACCAGCACAAATACTTGCACTCTGGGTTCACTGAGGCAGTTAATTGGGTTTTCATCTGGTGGTTCACACCTCACAAGTGGGCACGAGCAGACACTGGTGGCAGGGACAGCTGTGGAGAGCCCATGTCTGGGGGGTGGAGTTGGTGGTAATCCTCTCCAAGCTCTGCACAGTTGGGCACAGATGCTGAACCCTGGGTGCTATTGCTGAGAAGGGGAATGCTAGAGTTGCATCAGCAACTCAACTGGATACTCACTGATGTGCCATGCACTCTACACTATAGTGGAGAGGATGGAGGTGTCCAACTTAATCATTAGTGCATTGCTGGTGCAGGAAATTGTGGGAATGTCTGCCATGGAGAGAGTGACCACCTTCATGGAGTGCATGCAGGCCATGACCAGGGCTATGCAAGAGGTGTCTGGTGCCTTAAACAGGATGGCAGTTACTATATCTGTGCCCTCATAATGCATCACTGATCTTCACCAAGCTGCTCTGCAGCAGAGAAGTAGGAGTAATGTGGTGCTGGCCTGGGAGAGGGATGATGGTTAAACAGGACATGGAGGTGGGGACTCAGTTCAAACCATTGCCACTTCTCACTTGTTGCCCCTACCCCACCCCCACCCCCAGCCAGTACCTGACATGCCTCATCTCACAATGGTATGGTCTGCCTCTGCACAGGTGCAGGTGGAGTAATCTTTGGTTGGGCCCTCAGGAACTTCAACACCAGAGAACGTCAGCCAAGAGCATCTGAGCAGTCAGGGCAGGGATCTGAACAGCCTGCCTCCAGCTCTGATGAAGCCACAAGGAAGTGTAAGTTGATTTTCCAAGGGTATGCACATGGGTGTTTGACAAAATGGTATGTTGTAAAGTTTTTTTTTGTATAATGCCACATATAATTTATTGATTACCATCATTTACACGTCTTGCACATTATTGATACCTGAGTGCCAACTCAGCCTTGTTTCGTGATGAACCTCAATACAGGACAGGACTCATTAGGCGAATTTGCAATGAGTGGATGAGTAGTTGAAGGAGTGTTTAGTGCAAAACTGGAATGGAAGGGTGTGGTAGTCCTGGTGGTGAGAGTGGATACTAGACTTTTATTTCTTATGTTTGAAACAACTCCTTTGACTTCTTCTTTCTTACCCCCCCCCCACCCTCCCCACCCCCACCACTTATCCCCACTCCCACCACTTATCCCCACTTGTAGTTACATACCAGTTGTGCATTGACGGACAAATATTCCTGCAGTTTGTAAAAACCCCTGGTTTCGGTGGTGGTGCTTGGATTGCTACGTGTGTGCAATGGATGGCATCCAGCACCTGTGGAAATCCACACAGTTAGGTGAAACTGAGTGCCCTCTTATTCTGGCTACTGTCATCACAGGGGAAATTTACATAACCCATAGCTCTGGCAAACAATCCATCAGTGGCCAGCCTTATGTGTTTATGAGACCCTTGAGATGTCTCCTATAGCACTCTGGAAGGAATCAGAGGCAAAAAGATTGAGGGCGTTGATGAGCTTCTCAGCCACTGGTACGGCATGTCTGCCAGGTCCAGCAGGGAGCATATTTTCTTCTAGGAGGCTGCAGGTGTCTGCCACCACCTGACATGACAACCTCAGTCTGCAGAAGCTCTGTTTTTCTAAGAGGCCGAGAGAGCTGAGCCACTGTCTGCAAATCCTGTGACGTGGTTAATGCCTTCTGCAATCTCAGCCCCTCCTCTGTGCAACTTCCTCCTTTGTGCCTCCCATCTGTGTGCCTTCCTCCTGTGCATCTCCCTCCTAAGCACCTCCCACCTGTAGATCTTTCTCCAGAAAACCTAACTCCTGTGCACGTGCTGATCCCACCACAGCATGTTGTTGCAGCCATGGATGGTGATGGCCTTCCTCTTCTCATGTGCTGTCAAACACATTCAACGTGCCTCCCATTCTGATCTTGTCAATTTGAAAGCCTCCAAAATTCAGAAAAAGCTGTATCCACACAAACACTCTCTGCCAGCTGTTTGTCAGAAGGAACTGAGACACCAGCTATAATAAGTGAGCATTTATTCAGATGGGGCAAACACAAGTTTAAGTACCCACTTGACATTTGGCTTACTCTTGCCTGTGTTTCACTGGTCATTTTCCCAAACCCTGGGAAACCCATGCTGGAGAAAATTGGCATTACTTTTAACCACCAACTTCTGGTTTTTGAGAGTTGGGTTTGAGGAAGGATCCACTTTTATCTTGACTCATTGCTATCCTGTTTGGAAACAATAATCAAGTTGAGAAATACATTGGAGTTATCTGTGTTAGGTGCCCAGGAAGATGAAAGGATGCTCTTACGGTATTTTATATTAGATTATTATGACGGATCAGTGCAGGGTAGAGGAGCATCACTACTGACTGAAGCAGAAAACTCAAATCCTGATTTTGTTGCTGTTGATGACTTGTTGCAAATCAGATTTTTTCAGATATAACCAGTCAATAATGGATTTAACCACAAAGAAGTACATTCTGTAAATTATACTGCAGTTACCTCGCACCGCCAGCCATGAGCTAAATAGTGTGTACTAAATTAAACATTCTAAATATAACCTGGGATTTGTGTTCCACGTTACCAGACAGCAGAGAGATCTGTGTGTGCATTAGCCAACCTGCATGGAGCTCAACTCCTCAGACAGAAAAATGAGAGCATCTGTTTTTAAAATGTCCAGGAGGTCTAACAGAGAGTCTTAAAAAAAACCTGGCTTGGCATCACACTGGAATTATACTCCACACATTGTCAAACCCAAATGTTGTAAGATGCCCCCACCCCACAAGAGGTTTTGCACTACTGAGCTCCAGGGTTAATTTTAACCTCTAAAAATGGGTAGGTTTGGGTCGGGTGGAAAGCAATTGGAAACAGGAGCTCAATCTGTCTCAAACCCATAAACATCCTTTTTTACCAGAGTAGATGTGGGATGGGCAACCAACCCGTTCGCAGGATGCGGGTCAGTCATTGAAACCTATTAAAGAGGCTACGTGCCTCCAGTTTAAAAGTGTTTCTATTTTTCAGTCACCGTTGGCGGGTTTCTGGGGCCTCAGGAAACCTGACAGATACAAGGAGATGAAAGGGCTGATTCCATGAGCTAAGTGCTTTTACAGCACTGCTTATGGGCCAGGAGGAGGAGTTTTCCTCCCCAGCAAGTTTACTTATAAAACCCCTCTCCCATCTCCACAATCTCTACTGGCATCCCCCCTCACCAAAATCCCCCCGTGATCATCAAATCCCCACCTCACGATCACCAAACACAGTCCTGTGATCACTGACCCACCCCTCGCTGCAATCACAGAACGCCTTGTGATCACCAACTCACCTCCGACTACCATCTCTCCCCGATCTCTCTCTAACCCCATGATCAACCCTAGCTCTTCAAACCACACTGTACCACCCCCTTCCTGACTTTATGACCTCTAAGCCAAGCATCAGCAAACCTACCTGCTCCTGGGCTGCAGCCTCTGCTGCAGCATTCCCCTCCTGACAGGGAGCCCAAGTCTATCAATCAGGCTGACTTCTGTGTGGGAGCCTGTTTAAAAAAATGCATGGCATGGAATTAAAGCTCCACAACATTCAGGAAAACACTTGCTTCCAGAATTCGTTACCAGACTCCACCCCACTGGCTTGGAAACCCCACCCCTGTAAATGTTGGGCCTCCATAGTCTGAAGGAGCTGTCATGAAGTTTTACTGTCACTTTTTATCAATGTACAGCAGAAACTGTTTTGTGTTGACACAAAAGTAGTTTCACCCTTAGATCATTGTGCATGGTTTAAAAATACAGTGAGCTGGTTTCTATATTGCCTTGAATGAATGATGAGGCAGTAACCAGTCAAGAAGTGATTCATAATGCTGCAGTAAGCAGGCATTCAAGAACAAAAACAATGTTCCAACAATTCTAGGAGTCAGGAAGCAGAACAGCAATATTCCAGACAAGGAACATTGCTATGAGAAACCAAATAAGCCATTGTTTCAGCTGTCAAGAATAATAGCAGTGACATTCCAGTAATGTAACAGTAAAGAGGCATCGTAGGTCTTGGCAATAATGATATTGTAGTCAGTCAAAAGTCAGCAGATCCCCCATCCATTATTATAAGAATTTAAAAACCAATTGAATTTCTCATCACTTGATATGCAATAAGTGTCCTTTCAGGTTGAATGTAGTGTCAGGTGGTTTTTGTGCATCCTGTTGTTGGAATGTTACTAGAATGTTTCTTGACCATTATTTAGCTGCCTAATCTGGAACCCGAGATAGAATCATAGAAATTTACAGCATGGAAGGAGGCCATTTGTCCCATCGTCTCCATGCCAGCCTACAAGTAGCCATCCACCTTAATGCCACTCTCAAGCTCTTGCTCCGTAGCCTTGTAGGCTTCAAGTGCATATCCAAGTACTTTTTTAATGTTATGAACTTTGTTGCCTCTACCATCCTTTCAGGTAGTGAATTCCAAATCCCCACCACCCTCTGGGTGAAAAAAATCTCTCCTCAAATCCCCTCTACCTCTACCTCTTACCCTAAATTTATGTTGCCTGGTTATGGACTGGTGTCTTATACAGATATGGACTAGTGCCTTATACAGCTCCAGCATACCCTCCTAGTTCTTATGTTCTACGCCTTGGCTTTTTTTTTCAAAAATATACTTCATTCATAAAAATTTGTAAAAAATACATCACAAAACAGTTCAAAATTTGACATTTCAGAAAGTGCAATAGAGATCAGATTCCTTTGATACAGAACATGAGGTTCCTCACAACTCTTGCCATTCCACTCTATATGCAAAATACATTGGCATTACATAGCAAAAAACATTTTAAGGTGCATACAGCCCAAGGGGTTTTACACAGCTTCCAGCCCCTCAGTTCACTATGGCTGGAGGACCTTACACAGTGGCCTTTCTCCATTGAACCTTTGTGGCGGCTGCCCCAAGCTTTAGTGTATCCCTCAGCACGTAGTCCTGGACCTTGGAATATGCCAGTCTGCAACACTCGGTCATGGACAACTCTTTGCACTGGAAAAACAGCAAGTTTCGGGCAGACCAAAGAGTGTCTTTCACCGAATTGATGGTCCTCCAGCAGCAGTTGATGTTTATCTCGGTGTGCCTCCTTGGGAACAGCACATAGAGCACAGTCTTGCGTTACGGAGCTGCTCGGGATGAACCTCGACAAAACCACTGCATTTCTTTCCACACCTGCTTTGCAAAGGTACATTCCAGAAGGAGGTGGACAACAGTCTGTTCCCCACCGTAGCCACTTCGAGGGCAGCGTGCAGAGGTGGTGTGACTCCAGGCGTACAGAAAGGATCTGACGGGGAGGGCCCTTCTCATGCCAGCTAAGCTATGTCTTGGTGCTTGTTTGAAAGTTCTGGTGATGAGGCATTCTGCCAAATGAGTTTGACAGTTTGCTCGGGGAATTATCCGACAGGATCAACCATCTTCTTTTCTCGTAGGGCCTCGAGAATGTTACGTGCAGACCACTGCCTGATGGATTTGTGGTCAAAGGTGTGTTTCTGCCCAAACTTTTCCACGAAGGAAAGATGGTACGGCACGGTCCAAATGATTGGAGCATTCCACAGCAAAATGGCCAGACACATCCTTCGCAACACCGGGGACAGATAGAACCTCAGCACTTAGTGACACGTGGGGCTGAATTTTACCAGCCCCTCAACGTCGGGGGTCGTGACAGGGGAGCCTGTAAAATACTTGCGGAAGCGGCCCGCCACGACGCCTGACGCCAGGAAGGCCCTGCCGCATTTTAACGGTGGTGGCAAGGCCTCGGTGCAGCCCCTCCTCCGCTTGACGGCGGGGCCTTCATTTAAATATTAAAATTAATTTTAAAAACGTGCAAATCAAGTTAGCTTATCCCGGCGGACGTCCCATGCCGATATTATAGCTGCCGGCCGCAACCCGCGTGCCTTTGGAACTCCATGCAGAGATCTGAGGCGAGACACTGGTAGGGAGAGGAGAGGAGTGAAATTATCAGGGCAGTGGGGGGGGGGGGGGGAGCGGGGAAAACATTTTTTATTGGATATGGGGATGGTGAGAAGGGGTTGAAGGGCAAATGTGACGAGGTTGGGGGGAAAAGTTCAGGGTGGGAATAAAGTTAATGTTCGTGATATAGGCCAATAGAAAAAACATTGGGGAGGTTGGGAAAGGGCTTCCAGCTTTTAATTAATTTTGGAACAAAATCCACAGTAATGTTACTTTAAAAAATGCAAATTTTTGATAAAGGCTTGAAGCCTTTTAAAAATGGCGCACGCCTCTGTGGTGGCGCCAGACACTGTTGTCGGAGAGGAGCAGCCACCCCTCTACGTTATTAGGGGTGGCCACTTTGCCCCCTCCATTTCAATGAGCCCCCACGCAAAATATTGCGGGGGCTCAGCGACAGCGCATCTGCACCTGAAGGCCGCCGACTTCAAAGTGTGCAGCTGCGATGTGCGGCGCACTAATAAAATTCAGCCCCAGGTGTTTGCGTATTGGGGTTCTATGCACAGCTGGATGCATCCACAGACAAAGGTGGCCATCAGGATGAGGGTAACGTTGGGGACATTTTTTCCCCCTTTGTCTAGAGGTTTGAACATCATGTTCCTGCGGACACGGTTCAATTTCGATCTCCAGATATAGCGGAAGATGGCTCAGGTGACCGCCACAACGCTGTAGTGAGGTATGGGCCAGACCTGCGCCATGTACAGCAACCTTGAGAGCGCCTTGCATCTGATGACCAGGTTCTTACCTGCAATGGAGAGGGAGCGTCGCTCCCACATGACCAGTTTCTGTTTCACCATGGCTGCTCACTTCTTCTAGTTTTTGGCGCACACCCCAGCCCCTCCGAACCATATCCCCAGAACTTTCAGGTAGTCTGACCTGACGCAAAAGGGGCAAATGATCGGTCAGCCCAAAGAACATGGCATTGCTCTTGCCACGATTTATTTTGGCTCCCAAGGCCAGCTCGAACTGGTCGCAGGTGCTCATCAGCCTGCGACCTGACAGCAGATCCGAACAGAAGACGGCAACGTCGTCCATGTACAGAGAGGTTTTGACCTGAGTGCCTCTGCTGCCTGGGATTGTCACCCCTCTTATGCCCACATCCTTCCTAATAGACTCAGCAGAAGGTTCGATACAGTAAACAAATGAGAGGGGAGAGAGGACAGCCCTGTCTGACTCCAGATTTGAGCGGAATACTTTCTGATTCCCACCCATTGATTGAGACTGTGCTATTGATGTTTGTGTAGAGCAGTTGGATCCAATTGTGAATTTCCTCCCCAAATCCCATTTTGGAGAGCACGTCCATCATGCAGGTGTGCGATATCCTGTCAAAAGCCTTCTCCTGATCCAAGCTGATGAGGCAGGTGTCCATCTCCCTGTCCCATACATAGGCGATCATATCCCTGAGTAGCGCAAGACTATTAGAGATCTTTCTGCCAGGTACAGTGCAGGTCTGGTCAGGGTGAATCACCAACTCCAGAGCAGACTTGACCCGATTGGAGACGACCTTGTATAGAATTTTGTAGTCGGAATTATGCAGTGAGATGAGCCGCCAATTTCTGATTTCTGCCCTCTCCCCCTTACGCTTGTAGATGAGGATGATGCTTCCTTTCCTCATAGATTCTGACATGCTGCCAGTCAGAAGCATACACTTCCAGCAGGTCTGGGCCGATCCAATCCCACAAAGTCGAACACAACTCGACCAGTAAGCCGTCACTTCCGGGAGTTTTACTTGTCTTGAAGGACCGTACGGCCTTTGTCAGTTCGTCCAGAGTTAGTGGTTTGTCCAGACTCTCCCGCGTACTGTTATCTAAAACCTCCGTGATAAAGGACTGGGAGGCTGTGCTGTCTGTGGGCTTCATGTCATACAGGGCGGCATAAGCAACAGCTTGACATAGTCATACTCACGGAATCATACCTTACAGACAATGTCCCACCACCGTCACCATCTCCGGGTATGTCCTGTCCCAACGGCAGGACAGACCCAGCAGAGGTGGCAGCACAGTGGTATACAGTAGGGAGGGAGTTGCCCTGGGAGTCCTCAACATTGACTCTGGACCCCATGAAGCCTCATGGCATCAGGTCAAACATGGGCAAGGAAACCTCCTGCTGATTACCACCTACCGCCCTCCCTCAGCTGATGAGTCAGTACTCCTCCATGTTGAACACCACTTGGAGGAAGCACTGAGGGTGGCAAGGGTGCAGAATTTACTCTGGGTGGGGCACTCAGCTCCTGACCTCATTACAGTCTTGGTCCAATCATGGACAAAAGAGCTGATCTCCAGAGGTGAGTTGAGAGTGACTGCCCTTAACACCAAGGCAGCATTTGACCGTGTATGGCAGCAAGGAGCTGTAGCAAAACTGGAGTCAATGGGAATCGGGGGAAAACTCTCCATTGCTTCAAGTCATACCTAGCACAAAGGAAGATGGTTGTGGTCAATCATCTCAGCTCCAGGACTTCACTGCAGGAGTTCCTTAGGGTAGTGTCCTAGGCCCAACCATCTTCAACTGCTTCCTCAATGACCTTCCCTCCATCATAAGGTCAGAAGTGGGCATGTTCGCTGATGATTGCACAATGTTCAGCACCATTCACGACTCCTCAGATACTGAAGCAGCCCATGTCCATATGCAGCAAGACCTAGACAACATCCAGGCTTGGGCTGATAAGTGGCAAATAACATTCGTGCCACACAAGTGCCACGCAATGACCATCTCCAACAAGACAGAATGTAACCATCTCCCCTTGACATTCATTGGCATTACCATCGCTGAATCCCTCACCAGCAACAGCCTGGGGGTCACCATTGATCAGAAGCTGAACTGGACCAGCCACATAAATGCTACAAGAGCAGATCAGAGGCTGGGAAGTCTGTGGCGAGTAACTCACCTCCTATCTCCCCAAAGCCTGTCCACCATCTACAAGGCACAAGTCAGGAGTGTGATGGAATACTCTCCACTTGCCTGGATGGGTGCAGCTCCAACAATACTCAAGAAGCTTGACACCATCCAGGACAAAGCAGCCTGCTTGATTGGCACTCCATCCATCACCTTCAACATTCACTTCCTCCATCACTGATGACAGCAGTGGCAGCAGTGAGTACCATATACTGCGGTGCTAACCACTGCGCCACTGTGCCGCCCACTGTTTCCATTAGGAATCTGGACGTAGCGTCCAGTTTGCTGATGTCACTGCTGGATTGTCCAGCCATATTGATAATGCACGTTGAAGTCACTGGCTAGAATGACCGGCCTGGACGTCGCCAGCAGTAGAGGGAGCTGCGGGAGGACAGTCAGATGCTCGCTGCATTGGACCGGGGCATACACGTTGATTAATCAGAGCGGAGCATTTTTGTATGTTTTGTCAGCTGCTAGGAGGCGCCCACCCACCACCTCCTTAACTTCATAGATGGTGAAATTGCCTCCACGTAGCAGAATACCCAGGCCAGAGGAACGGGAATCATTTCCCCCTGACCAGATTGATGGCCCATGAAACCACCAATGTGACCTTTGCCTGGAAGTGCTGAGGTGCAGTATTCCACACCCCTGCAGAAACAGCAAGTTGGCTTTGACCTTGGCAAGGTACCCCAAGGTTGAAACACATCGCATAATAGTCTTGACGCTATGCATGTTAATGGAAGACTCTTTAAACCCATTATAGCTGTATGTTGCTTACCACTCCAGGTGTCATGATGAATCCCAGTCCTTGGGTATGTTCCTGAATTCCCATAGTGTTTGCAAACTGTTGCACAGTCATTGGGCTCAGAAAACTGTCCTGGTCACTCACGGAGGGTTTGTTCTGCTGGGATGACATTGTTGGGTGTCTTGCAGGCAGCAAGGTTTGGACTGTCCGCTGTTGGTGGTGTCTCTCCCACCTGTTTCTCCTTGAAGAGGTTGCTACTCCCGGCTTCTCACTGCATTCGCCGCTTTGGCGTTGGGGTGCGCTGGGCCCTTCGCTACTTCCAGTGTTTTGGAGCAAGTGGGCCTTCTCTTCTAGCTGCTTTGCGTTCTGCCACTTCGTTTGTTGGTGATGTCTTTCCTGCCCTTCCTCGTCCGATGAGGAGCAGCTGCTGTACACTGTCTCAGAAGTTAGCCTCCTCTTGTCACTGGTTTGGGGTGATGCCGGTTCCTTTTTTTGGGCCTTCTTCTTTGTGGTTTTCCTCTTGACCCCTTGCCACTCGCCCGGTTGCCCCACTGCTGACTCCTGCTCCATTGATTCTGTGTGCTGAGGAGGAGGCTCCGGGCACAGGGTTGGTGTTTGGCAGCATGCTGCAGCTTCCTCTCCTTTCTTCTCCTTGTCTTCCTTAGACAGGTTTTCCTTGCTGGGGAGCTCAGTGGGGGAGGGTTGCTGGTCTCCTTCGCAGCATCACCCATGTTCACTGTTCCTTCCTCATGCCTCTCCTTGGTTTTTGCCACCTGTGCGTAACTGAGGCAGTGTTTTGGGCAGGTCTTGTAGAGGTGGCCTGCTCTACCACACAGGTTGCAGCACTTTCTCTGCTTGCAGTCCTTTATCTGGTGGCCTTCCTGCTTGCAGTTCGTGCAGAACACTGTGCTGCAGTTGACTGCCACATTACCAGATTTGCCACAGCTACGACAAACCTTGTCCTGCCCAGCAGATCAAGTAGCCCCGACTTCCCCCAATAGTGAAGCTGGACGGAGGGTGGAGGATGGCTTTGCTGGGGTCCACCTTCAAGGTCACCTTGACCTGCTGTTTGCTGGTCCAAATGCAAAACGGGTTCGTGACCTCAGTGCTACTCCCAGCCACCTCAACGTACCAGGCGAGGGAAATGAGCACATCCACGACAGCAATATGGGGGTTGTAGAGGTGGGTGGTCACCACCCGGTTCCATTGCGACGGCAGTGTAAAGAGCGGCTCCGCCATGAGGATCGACAGTGGCGCCTAATTTCCTCTCACTTTGAAGCCCTTCAGGAACTTCATGCATCCTGCCACATTCTTGAATGTCACATCAAAATAGCCACTGCTGGGGAAGTCCTGCAGGCAGAAGATGTACGCAGCCTTGAATCCACAGCATTCAAACAGAACTCGCTAAAAAGAAGAAGGTCCGGTACATGGGTGCACCTCCTTCGCTATCTTTCACCACCACCCTAATGGTGTTATGCACCCCTGGCCTGGAGCTCTGGTGTTGGTTACATTTTCTGTTTGAAGCCTTCCCAGGATACGCACTAAGACCCAAACCAACAGGAAAACAACAACCACGGTAGATAAAGACGATAAAGGCAAGTCTCCTATTTGCCTTCTTAACCATGTTATCTACCTGTCCAGTCATCTTCAGGTATCTGTGGACATGCACTCCAAGGTCCCTCTGTTCCCCTACACTTCTCAGTATCCGACCTTGTATTGTGTATTCCCTTGCCTTGTTAGTCTTCCCCAAATGCATTACTTCACACTTCTTCAGATTGATCTCCGTTTGGCATTATTCCGCCCACCTGACTAATCCATTGATATCCTCCTGCAGTCTACAGCTTTCTTCTTCATTATCAACCGCACAGACAATTTTTGTATCTTCTTCAAACTTCTTAATCATACACCCTACATTCAAGTCCAAATCATGAATATATGTCACAAAAAGCAAGGGACCTGGTACTGAGCCCTGCAGATCCCTACCAGAAACAGCTTTTAGTCACGAAAACACCCATCGACATTTACCCTTTGCTTCCTACCTCTGAGCCAACTTTGGATCCAACTTGCCACTTTGCCTTGAGTCCTATGGTCTTTTACTTTTGTGACCAGTCTGCCATGTAGGACCTTATCAAAAGTCTTGCTACAATTCATATAGACTACATCAAGTGCACTACCCTCATCGGCCCTCCTTGTTACCTCCTCAAAAATTCAATCATGTTAGTCAGACACGACCTTCCCTTAACAAATCCATGCTGACTGTCTTTGATTAATCCGTGTTTCTCTAAATGAAGATTTTTTTCCAATAATGTTCCCACTGCCAAAGTTAGGCTGACTGGCCTGTAATTATTTGGTCTATCCCTTTCTCCCTTTTTAAACAATGGTATAACATTAGCTGTCCTCCAATTCTCGGGCACCACACCTGCAGCCAGAGAATTAGAAAATGGTCATATCTACAACTCATCGAAGCCATTTTCTGCAGCAAACGCGATCAATTTCTATATTGACAATGTAGATTTCAAGGGAGGTCTATTAAATTTCTGCAGATCATTACAAAGTATTTTAAATATATTTAGATGTCACTTTTTCTAATTTACCTTTTGCATGGCTGTAAAGCCCTTTCCACTTCACAGTCACACCAATAATACTCTGTATACAGGATAGATGGCTGATCGATATGACCTCCAGATCCAAATTTAATCTGGTGCTTTTCAACATGAACTCCCAGAACTCAGGCTGCAGTATAAAGGTGGTCTTCTCTGTTCATGCCTCAAAAGAAAACTTCCAGCAGGGGCAGGGAAGAGAACTTCTTATTGATCCCTGAAATTATTGCTGTATTGGTTGTCCTGGGATGGTTAAAAATAATGTTAATGCCATCAAAATCTATTTGTTTGGTGCATATGTGTCATGCTATCACTCCACGAGCTCAGTTTTAGACATACCTAACTGAATGGGGTCTTCAAAACTAAACTCTTTACTCCTGAGTTTCATCAGTGAAGTATGACTCAATGTAACACTGCATTTACCAGTCTGAAACCAATGTTTACCTTTTGGATTCAATTCCAATCATTGGTACTGTCAAGAAAACCCTATATGTCAAATGAGAAATATTAATTTCATCAGTTGGAAACTTACATTAGACTTTTAATGGAAAACAATCCTACAGTAACTTTTAAAAAACTAGCAGCCAAGATGGCTGCTGCAATTTGCATCTGAAATACCAGAAAATTGAACTGGAGACAAAAGTCTAACAAGAAGCCCAGCCAGAACAATGCTTTGCCTAACTGAGTAGATTACCCAAATCATCCTCGTTAATGGGTCATTCAAAGTCATCCTGAGGCATTCATAAGTGGAGACATCCCTTCAGGAAAATAAACACTGATAACCCCACCTATGAGAACTTTTGGGTTTTAGACTTTGGATCTCATTAAAAACAAAGGAGAGAGCCATATGACTGTCCATCTCTGAAAAAACGGATGTTTTGTTACACTCAGAGAAGACAAGCAGAAACTGTGACTGCAGCAGCAGAGAAAGCTGTGGGCTTCCCTTTCTCTCTCTCCAGAAAACATCAAGTTTGAAAACCATCTGTGACTGTGGACCCTCCAAGCCTACAGATTGCCACAGCCAGAGACCAGGGGAAGAGAGCCAACTACAATTCTGCCTTCAAGAAAACCCTGAGCAAAGCAGGCCAACCACAAAGTGCACTTTGACCAGTGAGGACTTCAAGAATACAGCTTCAGCCGGAAGATTACTGGATCACCCATCACCTGCTGAGCACATTACACCGCAATATCACAATTGCAAAGAAGTTTATAATCTTCAAGAAAAAAAAGAAAAGAGCTGAGTGGTGAAAATCTTAAATCAAACAGAAAATGTTGGAAATATACAGCTGGTCTGTAAACACCTGTAAAAAGAAAAGACAGGTTAGCTTTTCAGGACCCTATGCTGATATAATATTCTGATAGCCCATGGGGTCATTCCTCTTTTCTGTTAGCGGGAGCAATGGAAAGCCACAGCACTACATAGAGTCAACAACCCAATCTCCACTGAGGCAGAACATACTATTAACTCCCTGAACATTAAGGGACTCAACCATCCAAGTAAATAGAAAGAAATCCTGACGTATCGAGAAAGAACAGGCAGGCTTGGCATTCTTGCAAGAGACCAATCTCATTTCCTCCTTCTTACCCCCAAAGGTATGCACATTCATAATACATTGACATGTAATATACAGACAAATTGTTGTTTTGCCTATTGCTATTGAATTGCTTTTATCACTAAATTATATTATTGTCTAAAGTTTAAATAATAGAACAATGTTATTGAAATAATTGTGTTGGTGATCAGTTTTTTTGTCTCAGACTATAAAATCAATCCATTTTGTTTGGATTAGCGAAGCATGGACCAAGCTGGTCATAAAATGTGAATACCTTTTTTAGTGTGGACAAATTAAACTTACAGGTTATTAACTGACAAAGAACAGAACAGGACTGTTTGCAGACTACCTGCATAATACGTCTTTCATAACCTTCAAACATCACTCAAGCATCACAAGCCATCTCACCTAATTGCATTTACCACATAATAATGCTAACCTGAATTAACACTATAGTAACTGGGCAACAATTTGTTTTTATGTAAAATAATAAGATAGTTTTTGAATCAACATGAAAATTATTGATGGCTATTGATTAACTCACAAAAAATACAACTGAAACAATCTCTGGATGAGATTTTATATAATCCACTATCTGGAATGTGCTGATGGCTCTTTGAAAAGGAGTCTGCGATGGTAAACACCATGGCTCTCTATGCAGCTGTCATCAGATTCAAATGTATACGTATCAAGGTTGTGCGATTGTTTTTTTAACATTTTATATGAGACATCATGAGAACAAGGTGATTCTGAAGGCATTTGGAACAAAGATAGATAATACACAAGTTTGTTAAGAGTACAAAAAGAGCTGAAAAATCCTGCTGTGCTTTTTTTAATTCTGTGGGAATCACTGGCTGGGCCAGCATTTATTACCCATCGCTAATTGCCCTTGGGAAGGGGTGGTGAGCTGCCTTCTTGAACCACTGCGGTCTGTGTGAGGTAGGTACACCCACAGTGCTGTTAGGAAGGGAGTTCCAGGATTTTGACCCAGTCAAATTGAAGGAATGGCGATATAGTTCCAAGTCTGGATGGTGTGTGGTTTGGAGGGGAACTTGCAGGTGATGGCGTTCCCATGCATCTGCTGCCCTTGTCCTTCTAGGTGGTAGAGGTCACGCATTTGGAAGGTGCTGTCTAAGGAGCCTTGGTGCGTTGCTGCAGTGCATCTTGTAGATGGTACACATTGCTGCTACTGTGCGTCGGTAGTGGAGGGAGTGAATGTTTGTAGATGGGATGCCAATCAAGCGGGCTGCTTTGTCCTGGATGGTGTCGAGCTTCTTGAGTGTTGTTGGAGCTGCACCCATCCAGGCAGGTTGAGAGTATTCCATCACACTCCTGACTTGTGCCTTGTAGATGGTGAACAGGCTTTGGGGAGTCAGGAGGTGAGTTACTCACCGTAGAATTCACAGAATAGTTACAGCACAGAAGGCTGCCATGTGGCCCATCGTGTCTGCATCAGCTCTCTGAGTGAGCAATTCTTTTGGTGCCATTCCCCCACCTTCTCCCCATAAGCCTGTACCTTCTTCCCTTTCAGGTAACTATCTAATTCCCTTTTGAATGCCTCGATTGAACCTGCCTCCACCGCACTCTCTGGCAGTGTATTCCAGATCCTAACCACTCGCTGCGTGAAAAAGGTTTTCCTCATGTCAAATTCTGAGTCTCTGACCTGCTCATGTAGTCACAATACTTATATGGCTGGTCCAGTTCAGTTTCTGGTCAATGGTAACCCCCCAGGATGTTGATAATGGGGCATTCAGCGATGGTAATACTATTGAATGCCAAGGGGAGATGGTTGGATTCTCTCTTGTTGGTGCTGGTTATGGCCTGGAACTTGTGTGGTGCAAATGTAATTTTCCACTTATCAGCCCAAGCCTGGATGTTGTCCAAGTCTTGTTGCATATGGATGTAGACTGCTTCAGTATCTGAGGGGTCACGAGTGGTGTTGAACATTGTGTAATCATCAGCAAACATCCCTACCTCTCATCTTATGATGGAGGGAAGGTCATTGATGAAGCAGCTGAAGATGATTGGGCCAAGGACACTATCCTGAGGAACTCCTGCAGTGTTGTCCTGGGACAGAGATGATTGGCCTCCAACAATCACAACTATCTTCCTTTGTGTTAAGTATGGCTCCAACCAGTGGAGAGTTTTACCCCTTATTCCCATTGACTCCAGTTTTGCTAGGGTTCCTTGATGCCATTCTCGGTCAAATGCTGCCTTGATGTCAAGGGCAGTCACTCTCAACTCACCTCTTGTGTTCAGCTCTTTTGTCCATGTTTGGAGCAAGGCTGTAATGAGGTCAGGAGCTGAGTGCCCCTGGCAGAATCCAAACTGAGTGTCACTGATCAGGTTATTGCTGAATAAGTGCCACTTGATAGCGCTGTTGATGACACCTTCCATCACTTTGCTGATGATCGAGGGAGGCTGATGGGGTGGTAATTGGCCAGGTTGGATTTGTCCTGTTTTTTGTGTACAGGACATACCTGGGCAAGTTTCCACATTGCTGGGTAGATGCCAGTGTTGTAGCTGTACTGGAACAGCTTGGCTAGAGGTGCAGCCAGTTCTGGAGCACAAGTCTTCAGTAATATTGTTTAGTTTAGAGATACAGCACTGAAACAGGCCCTTCGGCCCACCGAGTCTGTGCCGACCATCAACCACCCATTTATACTAATCCTACACTAATCCCATATTCCTACCACATCCCCACCTGTCCCTATATATTTCCCTACCACCTACCTATACTAGGGGCAATTTATAATGGCCAATTAACCTATCAACCTGCAAGTCTTTTGGCACGTGGGAGGAAACCGGAGCACCCGGAGGAAACCCACGCAGACACAGGGCGAACTTGCAAACTCCACACAGGCAGTACCCAGAATTGAACCCGGGTCACTGGAGCTGTGAGGCTGCGGTGCTAACCACTGCGCCACTGTGCCGCCCCTGCTGGAATGTTGTCAGGGCCCATAGCCTTTGAAGTATCCAGTGCCTTCAGCTGTTTCTTGATATCACATGGAGTGAATCGAATTGGCTGAAGACATGCATCTGTGATGCTGGAGACCTCAGGAGGAGGCCGAGATGGATCATCCACTCAGCACCTCTGGCTGAAGATGGATGCAAATGCTTCAACCTTGTCTTTTGCACTGATGAGCTGGGTTCCCTCATCATTGAGGATGGGGATATTTGTGAAGCCTCCTCCTCCTGTTAGTTGTTTGATTGTCCACCACTATTCATGACTAGATGTGGCAGGACTGCAGAGCTTTGATCTGATCTGTTGGTTGTGGGATCACTTACCTCTGTCTATCACATGCTGCTACGCAGTTTGGCACGCAAGTAGACCTCTGTTGTAGCTTCACCAGGTTGACACCTCATTTTTAGGTATGCCTGGTGTTGCTCCTGGCATGCCCTCCTGCGCTCTTCATTGAACCAATGGTAAAAGTATAGATTTCCTATAGGCTAACATATGCTCCAACACCCCATGTGCAATAAAATGTTAATTCCACATTTATACCTCTGTGCACAAGGAACAAAGTTCTAGGTACTTTTCCGGTAGCCCCTCTCAGGTGAAAAAAAAAAATCATTTTTTTTAATGATCTCTTAGGATGCATCTTTGGCATATATTGTCCATCCCTACTTGTACTGAGAAGGTGGTGGTGGTTGGCTGTCTCTTGAACCACTGCAGTCTCATTATTCGATATATAATTCAGTGGCTTATTGCAGAAGGCAGTTAAAGAGTCAACGACATTGGTGTAAGACTGAAGTGACATGTAGGCCAGACTGGGTAAGGACAGCAGGCTTACTTCCCTAAAGAGCATTAGTGAACTAGAAGGGTTTTTGTGACGTTTGACTATTTATTTACAGATTTTTCTTAACTAAGTTCAAATTTTCACAATTCTATTGTGGAATTTGAGCTCACGTTCCCCTGGATTATTAAAATCCAGGCCTCTGGATCACTAGGCAAGTAACATAACTGCTATACTACTGCACCCTTGCACTAACTAATATTAGTTGATGGTTTGGCTCTATCTTCAAGCCTACTAAAAACTTGAAAGAGAACTTGAGTGTTTTGGGAGCTTGGGAGAAGTCACGATAACTTTGATAACTTTGGCAACTCAGTATTCGTGGCAGCTGAGGAAACCAGCTAAAAATTTACTTACAATAATCTCTCAAATAAATTTTATTTGTTTCTGTTGTACCACAATCTTTGTTCTTTGTTGTAATCAACTTTTGGCTCCCTCTTTAAAAGAAATCACTATATAGTTCATTTTATATGGTTCCCCAATATGTTAATGGATATGGTGTCTATTGTATAAATGAATGATGGTGAATAAAACACAATAATGAGCAATGCAGACAGTTGCTCACTTCACGTGCTGCATCGAGAGTGTGTGATAAAACAAGACAGTTAAAGTGTGTCGCTGATAAATGTAAAAATTGATTTATTCGCAAATCATGACAAACTGATCTAAATAGATATAGGAGCTGGAGTTTGTTCCCAGACTGACATCTGGAGCGGCAGCAGAACCCGACGCCGGGATTGCTGGGCCCAATCTTCCTGGTGGCAGGAAAGCTCCGTGGCAGCCCCTCCACCGCTCTGTGACGGGATCCGAGTTAGCATATTTAAATTACATGTTTGCATGAATTAAAATCTAAACTGCAGTGATCTTACCTTCAGTTTCCAATCTTCAGCGGAATCTGCGGCACTCACACACCTTCACTTTCTCTTCTAGGGAAATCTGGCACCACCAAGGTGGGGAAGGGGTGAACTCTGCACTCTGATGGGTATGGGGGGGAGGGGGTGAACTCTGCACCCTGATGGGGATGGTGGGAGGAAGGGGTGAACTTTGAACTCTGATGGGTATGGGGGGATGGGGGTGAACTCTGCACTCTGATGGGTATGGGGGGAGGGGGTGAACTCTGCACTCTGATGGGTATGGGGGGAGGGGGTGAACTCTGCACTCTGATGGGTATGGGGGATGGGGGTGAACTCTGCACTCTGATGGGTATGGGGGAGGGGGTGAACTCTGCGCTCTGATGGGTATGGGGGGAGGGGGTGAACTCTGCACTCTGATGGGTATGGGGGGAGGGGGTGAACTCTGCACTCTGATGGGTATGGGGGGTGGGGGTGAACTCTGCACTCTGATGGGTATGGGGGGAGGGGGTGAACTCTGCACTCTGATGGGTATGGGGGGAGGGGGTGAACGCTGCACTCTGATGGGTATGGGAGGAGGGGGTGAACTCTGCACTCTGATGGGTATGGGAGGAGGGGGTGAACTCTGCACTCTGATGGGTATGGGGGGAGGGGGTGAACGCTGCACTCTGATGGGTATGGGAGGAGTGGGTGAACTCTGCACTCTGATGGGTATGGGAGGAGGGTGTGAACTCTGCACTGATGGATATGGGGAGGGGGAGAATTCTGCACTCTGATGGGTATGGGGGAGGGGGTGAACTCTGCATTCTTTTGGGCATGGGGGGGGTAAACTCTGCACTCTGATGGGTCTGGGGGGAGGGGGTGAACTCTGCATCCTGTTAGGTATGGGGGAAGGGGGTGAACTCCGTACTCTGATGTGTCTGGGGGGAGGGGGTGAACTCTGCATCCTGTTAGAATTAGAATTAGAATTAGAACATTACAGCGCAGTACAGGCCCTTCGGCCCTCGATGTTGCGCCGACCTGTGAAACCATCTGACCTACACTATTCCATTTTCATCCATATGTCTATCCAATGACCACTTAAATGCCCTTAAAGTTGGCGAGTCTACTACTGTTGCAGGCAGGGCGTTCCACGCCCCTACTACTCTCTGAGTAAAGAAACTACCTCTGACATCTGTCCTATATCTATCACCCCTCAACTTAAAGCTATGTCCCCTCGTGTTTGCCATCACCATCCGAGGAAAAAGACTCTCACTATCCACCCTATCCAACCCTCTGATTATCTTATATGTCTCTATTAAGTCACCTCTCCTCCTCCTTCTCTCCAACGAAAGGTATGGGGGAAGGGGGCGAACTCCGTACTCTGATGTGTCTGGGGGGAGGGGTTGAACTCTGCACTATTATGGGTATGCAGTTTGAAGATTAATTAATTTAATCTTTGAATTGTCTAACTACTAGCACGTCTGTGTGAACTACCTTTTTCTTGACAACAGTGATTAATAGCCAATTATAATGCAATATAAGGTTTAGGTTAGTGAAATATTAGCCTGTTAGGACGACTGTCTACGTCACAAAAAGTACCAATTAGTCTTACAGGCTCTGAACCTCCACCCTGCCACCTCACCCACAGCCCAATATTCCAGTAACATATGGCTTCTGTTTGACTAGAATCTGCAGTGTGTTTATATGTTACTGGACCTTTCATTCCTATTAAAAAAAGAGAAATGACAGCTCTGTGCGTAGGTGGAATTAGATGAGGATTAACTGCTGAGTTTGGCCTCACCTTGAACCTCATTTCATTTGGTGTAACGGATATCAATTTACACAAAAGATCAAAATCAGATTCACTTACATTGATTGAAACTGAATTCACACTCTCTCAATGTTGATAAAGCACCTTCTCCTCACTGTGTGATATATACATATGTGCTTTATGTATGTGATTTCAGATTTGATATGTAGCAGATGGCATCAAATTATAGTAGAAAATTTGTATTGTTTGACAAAAGAACAGCACAAATTTCAATCACATCAATTGCACAAGCCAAATTTCAGTCACAAAGCATTTATTTTATATGCACAGGATTAACTGCACTTGCTCTCTACATTTTAGGTTAGAAAAGCTGTAAATTCAATAGAAAGTTTAGCTCAGTATGTTTTCTTGCTTTTACAATATTTCTTGTTGAAAACTGAATCGCTAAACCTGATCAACTTTAATTTAATATCATCTGTTCTTTTTAAAAAATATATTTTTGTATAAATATTATATACTGATGACAACATTGAGAATTATCTTAGGGGAATTATGAAATGACGGTGTGAAATAGTTGAACTAATAAAGCAGCCTCACTATCAGACATCTTGAAAGTCAAATGGTCACTTAGATTTATGAGAAAATATATTCCCAAACCCACCCCCCATTTCCTGTAAATGTTTCTAGACCCCATTGGTGATCTTAAGCTCTCTGCCCCTCAGTGCTCCTCAAATTCAGTCCTACTCTCCCAGTGCTCCCAGACCCATTTTCCCCAGTGGTTTCCGCATCCCAGCCTGTATGTTTTCCAGTCTCAAGACCTCAAACCTCTCTTCCCCGTAGTCTCCAATTCCAACCTTCTGAACGCTCCCTGTCCCCAGATGGACCCCTTCAGTTGTCCCACATTTCCTTCATACCCCTAATATTAAGGATCTCAGCCCCTCAAATGTTCCCAGGCCCTGATCACAACCCTAAGCGGTCCAAGTTTCCAGGCCCAGCTCTTCCAAGATCCCCCCAACCCCTTTAGTCCAAAGCCCAACCCTTACCACTTGCATTCTTTCATACTCTGCTACCACCAGACTCACTCCCAGTTCCTGCTCTTCTAATCCTACCTGACCAGACTGCATTCCTTCCAGCCTTAGCCCCAGAAAGACTTCCCAAACAGTGTCTTTGTGTACAGCTTTAATAATGACAGGAGTTAGTGATACAATTGTATTGTTGTATATACATGTAAATTTCCCAAAGTTTTGCTCCCCAAAAATTCCTTTTTGCCATTACTGCTTCTCTGCTTCTTTCCCAAACCCATCTTTGTTTTTTTCCTTAATGACTCCCATTTTTCTTCTTAATTTGGCAATTTAATAAATTAGTAAAATAACATGAAATTAGAAGGCAAACTACGATCCTAGATGGGCAACAAAGACTTGCAGAATGAGAAACATAGAAACATAGAAAATAGGAGCAGGAGTAGACTATTTGGCCCTTCAGACCTGCTCTGCCATTCAAAAATGATCATGACTAATTGTCTAATCTACCCTGTTTCCGCTTTCTCCCCATATCCCTTGATCCCTTTGGCATTTAGAAATATATCTATCTCCTTCTTGAACATATTTAGTGACTTTGCCTCCACTGCCTTCTGCGGTAAAAAATTCCATAGGTTCACCACCCTCTGAGTGAAGAAATTTCTCCTCATCTCAGTTCTAAATGGCATACCCAGGAGGGAAAAATGACAGTTAGAGACAAAGATATATAAATACAGAGATATAGATGCTACTTAATGTGTGTTAGCTATGAAAATAGAAAAAAAGAAGTAGGCCAGTTGGTCTTTTCCTGTCCTTCAGTTTTGTGTATTTGTAACACATATCTCATCAGAGACGCCATCTATGAGTCAGCTTTGACCACCTACGGCAAAAGTGCGAAGAGAAATGCAGACTGGTTTCAATCTCATAATGAAGAGCTGGAACCTGTCATAGCCGCTAAGCGCATTGCACTGTTGAACTACAAGAAAGCCCCCAGCGATTTAACATCCGCAGCACTTAAAGCAGCCAGAAGCACTGCACAAAGAACAGCCAGGCGCTGCGCAAACGACTACTGGCAACACCTATGCAGTCATATTCAGCTGGCCTCAGACACCGGAAACATCAGAGGAATGTATGATGGCATGAAGAGAGCTCTTGGGCCAACCATCAAGAAGATCGCCCCCCTCAAATCTAAACAGGGGACAAAATCACTGACCAACACAAACAAATGGACCGCTGGGTTGAGCACTACCTAGAACTGTACTCCAGGGAGAATGCTGTCACTGAGACTGCCCTCAATGCAGCCCAGCCTCTACCAGTCATGGTTGAGCTGGACATACAGCCAACCAAATCGGAACTCAGTGATGCCATTGATTCTCTAGCCAGCAGAAAAGCCCCTGGGAAGGACAGCATTACCCCTGAAATAATCAAGAGTGCCAAGCCTTCTATACTCTCAGCACTACATGAACTGCTATGCCTGTGCTGGGACGAGGGAGCAGTACCCCAGGACATGCGCGATGCCAATATCATCACCCTCTATAAAAACAAAGGTGACCGCGGTGACTGCAACAACTACCGTGGAATCTCCCTTCTCAGCATAGTGGGGAAAGTCTTTGCTCGAGTCGCTCTGAACAGGCTCCAGAAGCTGGCCGAGCGCGTCGACCCTGAGGCACAGTGTGGCTTTCGTGCAGAGCGATCGACCGTTGACATGCTGTTCTCCCTTCGTCAGATACAGGAGAAATGTCGTGAACAACAGATGCCCCTCTACATTGCTTTCATTGATCTCACCAAAGCCTTTGACCTCGTCAGCAGACATGGTCTCTTCAGACTACTAGAAAAGATTGGATGCCCACTAAAGCTACTAAGTATCACCACCTCATTCCATGACAATATGAAAGGCACAATTCAACATGGTGGCTCCACCTCAGAACCCTTTCCTATCCTGAGTGGCGTGAAACAGGGCTGTGTTCTCGCACCCACACTTTTTGGGATTTTCTTCTCCCTGCTGCTTTCACATGCGTTCAAGTCCTCTGAAGAAGGAATTTTCCTCCACACAAGATCAGGGGGCAGGTTGTTCAACCTTGCCCGTCTAAGAGCGAAGTCCAAAGTACGGAAAGTCCTCATCAGGGAACTCCTCTTTGCTGACGATGCTGCTTTAACATCTCACACTGAAGAGTGCCTGCAGAGTCTCATCGACAGGTTTGCGGCTGCCTGCAATGAATTTGGCCTAACCATCAGCCTCAAGAAAATAAACATCATGGGGCAGGACGTCAGAAATGCTCCATCGATCAATATTGGCAACCACGCTCTGGAAGTGGTTCAAGAGTTCACCTACCTAGGCTCAACTATCACCAGTAACCTGTCTCTAGATGCAGAAATCAACAAGCGCATGGGAAAGGCTTCCACTGCTATGTCCAGACTGGCCAAGAGAGTGTGGGAAAATGGCACACTGACACGGAACACAAAAGTCCGAATGTATCAGGCCTGTGTCCTCAGTACCTTGCTCTATGGCAGCGAGGCCTGGACAACGTATGTCAGCCAAGAGCAACGTCTCAATTCATTCCATCTTCGCTGCCTCCGGAGAATACTTGGCATCAGGTGGCAGGACCATATCTCCAACACAGAAGTCCTCGAGGCGGCCAACATCCCCAGCTTGTACACACTACTGAGTCAGCGGCGCTTGAGATGGCTTGGCCATGTGAGCCGCATGGAAGATGGCAGGATCCCTAAAGATACATTGTACAGCGAGCTCGCCACTGGTATCAGACCCATCGGCCGTCCATGTCTCCGCTTTAAAGACGTCTGCAAACGCGACATGAAATCCTGTGACATTGATCACAAGTCGTGGGAGTCAGTTGCCAGCGTTCGCCAGAGCTGGCGGGCAGCTATAAAGACGGGGCTAAAATGTGACGAGTCGAAGAGACTTAGTAGTTGGCAGGAAAAAAGACAGAGGCGCAAGGGGAGAGCCAACTGTGTAACAGCCCCAACAAACAAATTTCTCTGCAGCACCTGTGGAAGAGCCTGTCACTCTAGAATTGGCCTTTATAGCCACTCCAGGCGCGGCTTCACAAACCACTGACCACCTCCAGGCGCGTATCCATTGTCTCTCGAGATAAGGAGGCCAAAGAAGAAGAAGAAGATCTCAGTAGCTTTCACCACAACTAAAGATGCTGCCTAGAAAAGCAGTGAAACAAATTTTAACATTTTACATTTCTTTGTGTTTTTATTTTCCTTTTGTAACAAGTCTGTGTTCAGCATGTAAAGTTTTGCACAGTATTAATAAGTTAGCACATTTCGCGACATTAAAAGTGCTTTTTTTATTCATTCATGGGATGTGGGCACCACTGGCTAGGCCAGCATTTATTGCCCATCCCTAATTGCACTTAAGAAGGTGGTGGTGAGCTGCCTTCTTGAACCACTGCAGTCCACGTGGGGTAGGTACACTCACAATACTGTTAGGAAGGGCTTTCCAAGATTTTAGCCCAGTGACAGAGTAGGAACAGCGATATAGTTCCAAGTCAGGATGGTGTGTGGTTTGGAGGGGCACTTGCAGGTCGTGGAGTTCCCATGTATTTGCTGCCCTTGTCCTTCTAGGTGGTAGAGGTCGTGGGTTTGGAAGATGCTGTCTAAGGAGCCTTGGTGCGTTGCTGCAGTGCATCTTGTTGATGGTACACTTTGCTGCCACTGTGCATCGGTGATGGAGGGAGTGAATAGTTGTGGATGGGGTGCCAATCAAGTGGGCTGCTTTGTTCTGGATGGTGTCGAGCTTCTTCAGTGCTGTTGGAGCTGCACCCATCCAGGCAGGTGGAGAGTATTTCATCACACTCCTGACTTGTGCCTTGTAGATGGTGGACAGGCTTAGGGGAGTCAGGAGGTGAGTTACTCGCCGCAAGATTTCTAGCCTCAGACCTGTTCTTGTAGCCACAGTATTTATATGGCTACTCCAGTTCAGTTTCTAGTCAATGGTAACCGCCAGGATGTTGATAATGGGGGATTCAGCGATCGTAATGCCATTGAATGTCAAGGGGAGATGGTTATATTCTCTCTTGTTGAAGATAGTCATTGCCTGGCACTTGTGTGGTGCGAGTGTTACTTGCCACTTATCAGTCCAAGCCTGGATATTGTCCAGGTCACTGCATTTCTACACGGACCGCTTCAGTATCTGAGAAGTCACGAATGGTGCTGAACTTAGTGCAATCATCAGCGAACATCCCCACTTCTGACCTTATGATTGAAGGGAAGGTCATTGATGAAGCAGCTGAAGATGGTTGGGCCCAGGCCACTACCCTTAGGAATTCCTGCAGTGATGTCCTGGAGCTGAGATGATTGACCTCCAACAACCAAAACCATCTTCCTTTGTACTAGGTACGACTCCAAACAGCGGAGAGTTTTCCCCCTGATTTCCATTGTCTCCAGTTTTGCTAGGGCTCCTTGATGCCATACTCTGTCGAATGCTGTCTTGATGTCAAGGGCAGTCACTCTCACTTCACCTCACCAGCTATATTAATCCAAGCTATTACTGCAATGTTACAATGTTAATAATACAATGACTGCCATCATCACTGGGTTGAGATGACATCACTCAGAAACAATATAATCTTTTTACAGGATGATGACGAGTTTTGGTAAGGATTTCATGGCTGCATTCTGTTTGAATACAAATACAAAACATTGCTAAACAGGGCACATGACAATAATGTCCCTTTAATTGTTAACATCGCTAAAAAAAATCACTGAAGTGACAAAAAGAGTCTGAGAACAATTAAAGCTATCTGCGGGACAGAACAGGAGCTGCTGCTAATTGTATACAACAAGTACCATTTTATAATGAAAATGTTTGGCAACATGTAATTTAACTAGGCACAAGTGTTAATTTATATAGTGGAACTGAATGAAAAATAAACCAACATGGTAGATAATAATTAAAATCAAAGTACTCGAGTTTTTAAGTCTTCAAAAATGAAAATGTGAGTGAAGTTTTCATGCACCTCCCTCTTTCGCATCAATCAGGGAATCTGTTGCTATCACTTTGTTTGCATAATTCTGTTTTGTTCAATGTGAGTCTTTCTGAATGTCTGTTCCTACCCAATTATTTCTCCCTTTCTTTCTGCTGTTATACTTGCTTGGTTACTGCAATTGAGGCACATAAATGAACACTGCCTCACCTGCACAGTATTTGTACTTCTCATACCTATCTGCCTGCACATTTGAGCTGGTATTTTAGAGGAAATTGGAGTACCAATTTTGTGTATTATGTGGTTATCACAATATAGCCTAAATATTATGATTTGGTGTTGATGGACCAGAAGTAGATGAATGTAAAAATAGCACTTGCTCGACCAATAGTACACTGACTTCTTGCGTACTTTCTGGGCCAGCATCAGTTGAATAATGTTGTGTGTAAGCTCCGAGTGCACAAGACACCTGTGATAAGGAGTTTATCCACTGGTGAATGAGAAGTTGCATGCTGCTGCGGGATTTAAAATCTTGCAGCAACTTAAAAGTAAAAGGCATTAAGTGTTAGCTAATTTGAAACGTAGAACTCTTGTTCAAAAAAATCAATGGGGTGAAATTGGTGTTGTGCAGTGGCCTCTACCTGAAGGTGACCCATCTTAGGAATCAGCTGCCTGGAGAAAAGGACAACTTCAATCCTAGGAGGCTTAAATGCAGACACACAGAGCATGCAGCCAACTCATGTACTCTTGCCACTGAAGTAGAATCTACAACAGGGGTTCCCAAACTGTGGTACACTGATAGGTACCAGAAATATCTCTGGGTGGTGTGTGGGAGAAATTGTCACATGGTGATTTAATGTCTATGAGTGTGTATAAAGAAACAAAAGGTTAGGATGCTTCTTGGTGGATGTTGGCTGTCCCAAATGCAAGGGCAAGTGGTGTGGCCCATGACAGGTTGGCAAGTTTGTCCCAGGGGACAGGGTAATAGGATTAGTATAAATGGGTGGTTGATGGTCGGCACAGACTCGGTGGGCCGAAGGGCCTGTTTCAGTGCTGTATCTCCAAATAAATAAAAAAAATATAATGTGAAGAAAAATGTCCCAAAGGACTTCACAAATGGAAGTTGGCAGGGAAAGGATTGTGAGACATGGAAGTAAACATGAGTAGGGTGTGAACAAAACCTGGCCAAAAGGATGGATTTTGAGAATTCTTTTAAAGGAGCAGAGATTGGTGGGCATACAGAGAAGGTTAGAGGGAGCGTGCAACTAATGTGTAGAAAACAAACTTCCACCTCAAACTATCACCTAACAGTATGTGCCCTACAAACAACTGAACAAACAACCTCATCTGTCACATTAATGGTGAATAGTACTATGAAGCCATTGCTTAAGCTGTACATGTGTGGTATAATTAGTCGTACATTTTGTACAATGCTTGGGCATTAAAGGGGTTAAAATATTGCTGGCCGGGGTACACAGGTAGCTGGTAGATCTAGAAGGCAGTATGCAATAAATAAAGTTTGGGAACCTCTGCTCTAGAATAAGCAAGAACTAGATTTTAAGAGCCCATTTATTAAACACTATCAGTAAGAAGAAACAGCATGGAAGCAAACACCAGGCACACATCTATCTGACATGTTTTGTGATGAAAGAGCTCATTGCATTCAAGTTGTGTGGGCAGAGAATATTTTTGTTCAGGTTTGCAAATGTGCTTCATCAGGTTGAAGATTGTAATATTTATAAGCTTTCTGGAAGATTTTAAACACTTAGTAGCTGGTTTTCCTTGCCCTATGAACAGGACAATATTTTGCAATAAAATTACTTTGCTTCCTCTGTTCATGAAAACAACTAATCAGTCCAAAAACTGTAATGAACTTCTAATCTCTGTTGCAGACTTTTCACCATAAGCAGCAGTTTCCAGATGACTCAAACTTGCACCAAAAATGTTTCAACAGTATTAATAATACCTAATCATTTCAAAACAGGGAAAGGATCCTGATCTCTTTTCCCTTTGTCGCTTTCACATTGAAAGTATGCATAAGATCAGTACAGATGCAGTGGGCCATTCAGCTCATCTGAACCCATTCATTCAAAACACCGTACTGCCCCCACATTGTACATCCAAATGTTTCTTCAAGGAAACTAGGGTTTTTACCTGATGTATCTGGTTGTGCCCACTATCTGGAAGTCCATTCTAAGTGCTGATCACTTCTTGTGTGAAAAAGAACTTCCTGGCATCAGCTTTAAATTTACCTTTTACTGGTTTACATCTGACTGACTCTTGCAATTTAAAGTAAAATTCCAGATTTACTTCTTCCATTCCATTAACTATCATAATTCTATAAGGCCACCTCTCAGATGTCTCCTGCTGAAAGTCTAAATTTCTCAAATCTTTCCTCAACTCAGATGTTTTAGACTAGCGATGAACCCCTCAGCCCTCCCTGCATTGTCTCTAGCATTTCAATGTCTTCTTTGTTGTCTGACTTTTATCCTATTGTTTGAGCTACGTAACATTACATTGTATTGGTGTTATGACCAGGTGAGAAAGAGCTGTAGGGTTGCCTTTCAGCCTTCAGCTGGCCTTACTGTAACAGGGTTTAATTTTAAACACACTGTGTTTTTAGTTCCCCCTTGGTGAATCCTTGTTCACCGGTTTCCAATTATAAGGCAAAGAAACCAGCACAACCAGGCTTTCTTAGGTTTAAAGAAGAAAAGTTGAAATTTATTTAAACTTAAACTTTAATTCAGTTGACGCCTATGGATATACAATGCACCCACACTAACATGCATATGCAATACATACATGCAAATAGAGACAGTAAAGAGCAGAAGAAAGATAAAGTGGAAAGGTTTGAGGCAATATCTGAAGAGTTGTTGTTATGGTTCTTTGAGCTCACTGTAGAGTCCTTGATTGCAGGTTGCTTTTCGTTGGGGCCCAGTATTCTTCTTAAACCTTGTTCGCTGTAGGAGACTTTTCTCTCTTGGGGTTCATGTGTCTTCAGTGGATTCAGAGGCTTGTGAGAAAGAGATGGGAATAGACAAGCAAGAGATCTTCTCAGTCCAGGAGCAAACAGACTTTCTGCCCAAACTGTTTGTACAAATTCAAAAAACTCAGTTTGCTCAGCAGGTTAGTCATGTTACTAGCTGGTTTGGCCATGTCTATTTGTGTACTTAGCCATCTTAGCAGTCAACCTGGAATGCGAGCTCCCCCCACATTTAACGTCTGGCGATCAAAAGTCCATTGTGGGTTGAATGTGTCAGGGAATGGCTGCTCTGTCCTTCCAAACACTGTCTGTTAATATGCAAATGTATTTACAGCCACGACTGATCTGTTTAACAAGTCCTTTCTTCACTCCAGTAACAGATTAAAATCAATGTTCATGACAAAATTAATGTGCCTCATTCTTGGGGGCCTAGCATGACAATTGGTTTTGTTGATTGCTCTGCATTGATTGATTCCCTGCAGATAAGGAAGGAATCTACTTGCATACTATGTCAGACAGCAAGGTCTACAATCTATCAAGGCTGAAAGTGAAGACAAAAACACATCACGTCCTGATCAGAGAACTCCTCTACGCTGATGAAGTTGTGCTAGTCGCTCACACGGAAACTCAGCAATAAAGACACATGGACTGTATCTCCTGTAACTTGTTCTCCTTGACTATAAGCTTCAAGAAAACCATGGTCATGGGACAAGATTGCATCTCCACACCTGATCACGTTAAATAACACACCACTGGAAGTAGATAGCAAATTCTGCGACCGTGGGTCCACGGAGGCAGACAATCTGCCCCTTGATGCAAAGCTCGATACACGTATAGGGAAAGCAGCTACTACTTTGGCCGACTTATAGAAACATAGAAAATAGGAGCAGGAGTAGGCCATTCAGCCCTTCGAGCCTGCTCCGCCATTCATTATGATCATGGCTGATCATCTAACTCAGTCGCCTGTTCTGGCTTTTGCCCCATAGCCTTTGATCCCTTTAGACCCAAGAGCTATATCTAACTCCTTTTTGAAAACATACAATGTTTTGGCCTCAACTGCTTTCTGTGGTACCAAATTCCACAGGTTCACCACTCTCTGGGTGAAGAAATCTCTCCTCATGTCAGTCCTGAAAGGTTTACCCCGTATCCTTAGACTATGACCCCTGGTTCTGGACTCCCCCACCATCGGGAACATCCTTCCTGCATCTAACCTGTCAAGTCCTGTTAGAATTTTATAGGTTTCTACGAGATCCCCCCTCACTCTTCTGAACTCCAGCGAATATAATCCTAACTGACTCAATCTCTCCTCATACATGAATCGCGCCATCTCAGGAATCAGTCGAGGAAACCTTCGCTGCACTCCCTCTATAGCAAGATAAGGAGACCAAAACTGCACACAATATTCCAGGTGTGGCCTCACCAAGGCCCTGTATAATTGCAGCAAGACATCCCTGCCTCTGTACTCAAATCCTGTTGCTTTGAAGGCCAACATACCATTTGCCTTTTTTACTGCCTGTTGCACCTGCATGCTTACTTTCAGTGACTGGTGTACGAGAACACCCAGGTCTCGCTGCATATTCCCCTCTCTCAGTTTCTAGGCATTCAGATAAGAATCTGCTTTCCTGTTTTTGCGACCAAAGTGGATAACCTCACATTTATCCACATTATACTGCATCTACCATGCATTAGCCCACTCACTCAACTTGTCCAAATCACCCTGAAGCCTCTCTGCATGCTCCTCACAACTCACCCTCCCACCCAGTTTTGTGTCATCTGCAAATTTGGAGATATTACATTTAGTTCCCTCATCTAAAACATTAATGTATATTGTGAATAGCTGGGGTACTAGCACAGATTCCTGCGGTACCCCAGTGGTCACTGCCTGCTATTCGGAAAAAGACCCATTTATCCCTACTCTTTGTTTCCTGTCCGCCAACCAATTTTCTATCCATCGCAATACACTACCCCAATCCCATGCGCTTTAATTTTACACGCTAATCTTTTATGTGGGACTTTGCCGAAAGCTTTCTAAAAGTCCAAATAAACTACATCCACTGGCTCCCCCTCATCAGCTCTACTGGTTACATCCTCAAAGAATTCTAGTAGATTTGTCAAGCATGATTTCCCTTTCGTAAATCCACACTGACTCTGCTCGATTCTACAACTGTTCTCCAAGTGCTCTGCTATAAAATCTTTGATAATGGACTCTAGAATTTTCCCCACTACCGATGTCAGGCTGACTGGTCTATGGGCGGCACAGTGGCGCAGTGGTTAGCACTGCAGCCTCACAGCTCCAGGGACCCGGGTTCGATTCCGGGTACTGCCTGTGGGGAGTTTGCAAGTTCTCCCTGTGTCTGCGTGGGTTTTCTCCGGGTGCTCCGGTTTCCTCCCACAAGCCAAAAGACTTGCAGGTTGATAGGTAAATTGGCCATTATAAATTGTCACTAGTATAGGTAGGTGGTAGGGAAATATAGGGACAGGTGGGGATGTTTGGTAGGAATAGGGGATTAGTGTAGGATTAGTATAAATGGGTGGTTGATGTTCGGCACAGACTCGGTGGGCCGAAGGGCCTGTTTCAGTGCTGTATCTCTAATCTAATCTAATCTAATGTAATAATTCCCTGCTTTCTCTCTACCTCCCTTTTTAAATAGTGGGGTTACATTATCTACCCTCCAATCTGGAGGAACTGTTCCAGAGTCTATAGAATCTTGGAAGATGACCACCAATGCATCCACTATTTCTAGGGCCACTTCCTTAAGTACTCTGGGATGCATACCATCAGGCCCTGGGGATTTATCAGCCTTCAATCCCATCAATTTCCCCAACACCATTTCTCTACTAATACTGATTTCTTTCAGTTCCTCTCTCTCACTTGTGAAATGCACATGGCTGACCCTTAGGACCAAGCAGATGGCTTATGAGGCCTGTGTTCTCAGCACCTTTCTATATGGCTGTGAACATACGAACATATGAATTAGGAGGAGGAGTAGGCCACTCGGCCAATCGAGCCTGCTCCATCATTCAATAAGTTCATGGCTGAACTGATTACTCCACATTTCCACCTACCCCCGATAACCTTTCACCCCCTTGCTTAACACGAATCTATCTACCTTGGCCTTAAAAATATTCAAAGACTCTGCTTCCACTGTCTTTTGAGGAAGAGAATTACAAAGACTCACAACCCTCTGAGAGAAAAAATTTCTCCTCATCTCTGTCTTAAATAGGCAACCCCTTATTTTTAAACAGTGGCCCATAGTTCCCACAAGGGGAAACATCCTTTCCACATCCACCCTGTCAAGACCTCTCAGGATCTTATATGTTTCAATCAAGTCGCCTCTTACTCTTCTAAATTCCAGCGGATACAAGCCTAGCCTGTCCAACCTTTCCTTGTAAGACAGCCCGCCAATTCCAGGTATTAGTCTCGTAAACCTTCTCTGTACTGCCTCCAATGCATTTACATCCTTCTTTAAATAAGGAGACCAGTACTGTACACAGTACTCCAGATGTGGTCTCACCAATGCCCTGTATAGCTGAGGCATAACCTCCCTACTTTTGTATTCAATTCCCCTCACAATAAATGATAACATACTATTAGCTTTCCTAATTACGGGCTGTACCTGCACACTAACTATTTGCGATTCATGCACTAGGACAGCCAGATCCCTCTGTATCTCAAAGCTCTGCAATCTCTCACATTTAGATAATATGCTTCTTTTTTATTCTTCCTGCCAAAATGGACAATTTCCCACTTTCCCACATTATACTCCATTTGCCAGGTTTTTGCCCACTCACCTAACCTATCGATATCCCTTTGTAGCAACCATACCTTTGGTCCCTTCATCGAAGTCATTTATATAAATTGTAAAAAGTTGAGGCCCAGCACAGATCCCTGTGGCACACCACTCGTTACATCTTGCCAACCAGAAAATTACCCATTTATGCCTACTCTCTGTTTCCTGTTAGCTAGCCAATCTTCTATCCATGCCAAAATGTTACCCCCTACACCATGAGCTTTTATTTTCTGCAATAAACTTTGATGTGGCACCTTATCAAATGCCTTCTGGAAATCTGAGCACAATACATCCACCGGTTCCCCTTTATCCACAGCACATGTAACTCCCTCAAAGAACTCCAATAAATTGGTTAAACATGATTTCCCTTCCACACAACCATGCTGACTCTGCCTGATTACCTTGAATTTTTCTAAATGCCCTGCTATAATATCTTTAATAATAGCTTCTAACATTTTCCCTAAGACAGATGTTAAGCTAACGGGCCTGTAGTTTCCTGCTTTCTGTCTCCCTCCCTTTTTGAATAAAGGAGTTACATTCACTATTTTCCAATCTAACAGAACCTTCCCCGAATCTAGGGAATTTTGGAAACTTGAAACTAATGCATCAACTATGTCACTAGCCACTTTTTTTAACACGGTAGGATGAAGTCCATCAGGACCTGAGGATTTGTCAGCCCGCAGCTCCAACAACTTGTTCAGTACCACTTCCCTGGTGATTGTAATTTTCTTGAGTTCCTCCCTCCCTTCCATTTCTTGACTTACAGCTAATACTGGCATGTTACTTGTATCCTCAATAGTGAAGACCGATGCAAAATATCTGTTCAATTCATCTGCCATCTCCGTATTATCCATTATTAATTCCCCACACTCACTTTCTATAGGACCAACGCTCACTTTATTAACTCTGTCCTTTTTAAAATATCTATATAAACTAGTACTATCTGTCTTTATATTTCAAGCTAGCTTTCTCTCATACTCTAATTTTACCTTCGTTATCAATCTTTTAGTCATTCTTTGCTTTTTTTATATTCTGTCCAATCTTCTGACCTGCCTCCCAGCTTTGCTCAATTATAGGCTTTTTCTTTATGTTTGATACTATCTTTAAGTGTTTTAGTTAATCATGGATGGCGGATCCCACTCTTGGAATTTTTCTTTCTTGTTAAACAGTATCTACTCTGTGTATTCTGAAATATCGCCTTAAATTTCTGCCACTGCATCTCTATTGATCTATCCCTTAAGCTGATTTGCCAGTTCACTTTAGCTTGCCACGCTTTCATGTCCTCATAGTTGCCCTTATTTAAGTTTAAAATACTAGTTTCGGACTCACTCTTCCTTCCCTTAAACGGAATGTAAAATTCAATCATATTATGATCGCTGCCTCCTAGGGGCACCTTAACTATGAGATCATTAATTAATCCTATCAGTCTAGTATAGCCTGCTCTCTGGTTGGCTCCAGAACGTATTGTTCCAAGGAATTATCCTGAAAACATTTTATGTACTCCTCATCTATGCTATCTCTGTCCATTTGATTTTTCCAGTCTATATGTCGGTTAAAATCCCCCATAATGTACCTTTCTGACAAGCTGCCATTATTTCTTCCTTTATACCCCGTCCTACAGTGTGGTTAATGTTAGGTGGCCTGTACACCATTCCCACAAGTGACTTCTTGCCTTTATGATTTCTCATTTCTACCTAAACTGCTTATACATCCTATTCTCCTGAACTTGGGTCATCCCTCTCTAATGCGCTAATACCATCATTAATTAACAAAGCTACCCCTCCACCTTTTCCGAGCTTCCTGTCCTTCCTAGATGCCATGTACCCTTCAATATTCAGGTCCCAATCAATGTCGCCCTGCAGCCATGTCTCTGTAATGGCTATCAGATCGTACTTATTTCTATTTGCCTCTCAGTTCATCTGTTTTGTTTCGAATGCTACATGCATTCATATACAGAGCCTTTAGTTGTGTCCTTTTATTATTTTTGTAACCTCTAGCTTTATCTGTTGATTTACTCTTAGATTTGAATGCTCTGTCCCTTCCTGTCACAGTCCGTTTATCATTTCCTATATTTATACCTTTCTCTCTTGCCTTGTCTCTGCTCCTTGACTTACCAAATCTTCCCAAATTTGATCCCTTGCCCCCTCTATTCAGTTTAAAACCCTCTCTACCTCCCTAGTTATGTGGCTCACTGGAACACCGGCCCCAGCACGGTTCAAGTGTTGACCATCCCAACGGTACAGCCACTACTTTCCCCAGTTCTGGTGCCAGTGCCCCACGAACCAGAACCCACTTCTACCACACCAGTCTTTGAGCCACGCATTAATTTCTCTAATTTTATTTGCCTATTTGCACGTGGTTCAGGTAATAATCCAGAGATTACCACCTTTGAGGTTCTGCTTCTTAATTTGGCACCTAGTTTATCCTATACTGACTATACAGAACCTCTTTCCTTTTCCTGCCTATGTCATTGGTACCTACATGGACCACGACGACGGGATCCTCCCCCTCCCACTGTAAGTTCTTCTCCATCCCTGAGCAGATGTCCTGAACCCTGGCACCAGGCAGGCAACACAGCCACCTGGACTCTCACTCTTTGCTGCAGAGAACAGTGTCAATCCCCCTAACTATACTGTCCACTATGCTGTACCACTACATTCATTTTTTCTCCCTCCACTTGAATGGCTTCCTGCACCATGGTGCCATGGTCAGGTTGCTCATCCACCCTGCAGCCCCCACTCTCATCCAAACAAACTGAAAGAACCTCAAATCTGTTGGACAATCGCAAAGGCTGAGGCTCCTGCACTTATGCCCTCTGGGACCCCTTACCTGCCTCAGCTGCAGCCACACTCTCTTGTCTCTGACCACTGACCAAATCAGAAAACCCTATCCTAAGGAGTGCGACTGCCTCCTGGTACAAAATATCTGGGTAACTTTTCCCCTCCCTGATGTGTCGCAGTGTCTGCAGCTCAGACTCCAGTTCAAGGACCCTGAGCTGAAGCTCTTCAAGCCGCAAACACTTACTGCAGACGTGTTTGCCCTGGATCACACAGGCATCCAGCAGCTCCCAACTGCTGCAGCCGTGACACATTACGTGTCCTGCCATCCTTAATGTGTCTTATTTAGAGATACAGCACTGAAACAGGCCCTTCGGCCCACCGAGTCTGTGCTGACCATCAACCACCCATTTATACTAATCCTACATTAATCCCATATTCCTATCACATCCCCTCAATTCCCCTACCACCTACCTACACTAGGGGCAATTTACAATGGCCAATTTACCTATCAACCTGCAAGTCTTTGGTTGTGGGAGGAAGCCGGAGCACCCGTGCGGAAACCCACACGGTCACAGAGAGAACTTGCAAACTCCGCACAGGCAGTACCCAGAATCGAACCTGGGTCGCTGGAGCTGTGAGGCTGCGGTGCTAACCACTGCGCCACTGTGCTGCCCAAATTTTAACTAATTTAGTTTAATTAACTACTTAATTATTTTATTCAATTATTTATTTTATTTTCCTTTTTTTAATATATTTTACTAAGCTTACCACTAGTTCTTTTACTATTTTAAACGTTAGGATTAGAATGCACTTTAATCACTTACCAGATACTCACCAAACAGGTAGCTTCTCTCCAAACCAATCACCTACCTGCTTGCCTGTGATGTTTGATACTATATTTGATTTAAATCAAATTAAATTAAAAACTTACCTGTAAACTCACCCTGGCGGCTCTCTGTATCTCTGCTCTCTCTGTTGATTGCAATGTCACTCTGATGTCATTCTTCGATTTTTCTCTGCTCCGCTCCCGCCGCTCCCGCCATGCTCCTCTCTCTCTCGTCTGTCTCCGGTCTCTGACTCAGGGCTTTTGGCACGTTTTTTAAACCTCTGCTCCCACCGTGCTCCTCCCTCTCTCGCTCTGTCTACGGTCTCCGACTCTGGGCTTTTGGTGCACCTTTTAAACCTCTGCTTCCACCGTGCTCCTCCCTCCCTCGCTCTGTCTCCAGTCATGGGTGAAACATGGGTGAATTACAGCTACCAGGAAAAGAAACTCAATAATTTCCATCTTTGCTGTCTTTGGCGCATTATGGGTATATCCTAGCAGGACAAAATCACAAATGTAGCAGCCCTCTCAAAGGCCGAGCTTCCAAGTGTGTTGACACTAATCAAACAGAGGTGGCTCCGAGGATCGGACATATCCATATAAGAACATAAGAAATAGGAGCAGGAGTAGGCCATTCGATCCCTCAAGACTGCCCCACCATTCAATAAGATCGTGGCTGATCTGCCCCAGACCTCAACTCCTCTTTCGTGCCAGCTCCTCATAGCCCTCAACTCCCCGATATTTCAAAAATTTATCCACCTCCTCTTTAAATACTTTCAGTGATCTAACCTCCACAACTCTCTGGGGTAGAGAATTCCAGGCATTCACTACCCTCTGAGAGAAGAAATTCCTTCGCATCTCAGTTTTAAATGAGTGTCCCTTTATTTTCCTAGTTCGAGATTCCCGCACTGGTGGAAACATCTTCTCAGCATCTACCCTGTCAAGCCCCCTCAGAATCTTGTACGTTTCAATAAGATCACCCCTCATTCTTCTAAACTCTAATGAATAAAGGCCTAACCTGTTTAGCTGTTCTTGATAAGTCAACCCCCTCATCCCAGGAATCAGCCCAGTGAATCTCTTTTGAACCGCCTCCAATGCCAGTATATCATTTCTTAAATACGGGGACCAAAGTTGTACACAATACTCCAGGTGCAACCTCACCAACACCCTGTACAGTTGTAACAAGACTTCCCTATTTTTAAACCCCAACCCCCGAGCAATAAAGGACATAATTCCATTTGCCGTCTTAATTACTTGCTGCACCTGCATGCTAACTTTTTGTGTTCAATGCACAAGAACACCCAGATCCCTCTGTGCTGCACTTTTTTGGAGTCACTCTCCATTTAAATAATAGTCTGCCTTTTGATTCTTCCTACCAAAGTGCATGACCTCACACTTTCCTACATTAAACTCCATCTGCCAAGTTTTTGCCCACTCACTCAACCTATCTATATCCCCTTGCAGATTCCTTATGTCCTCATCACAACATACCCTCTCACCTATTTTTGTATCATCAGCAAATTTGGATATATTACACTCTGTCCCTTCCTCTAAGTCATTAATATAGATAGCATATAATTGAGGCCCTAGGACTGATCCTTGTGGCACTCCACTAGTTACGTCTTTCCAACCTGAAAAAGATCCATTAATCCTGACTCCCTGTCTTCTGTGAGTTAACCAATTCTCAATCCATGCTAATACATTTCCCCCAATACTGTGAGCTCCCATTTTTATGTGGCACCTTATCGAATGCCTTCTGGAAATCCAAATACACTACATCTACCGGTTCCCCTTTATCAGCTCTGCTTGTTATATCCTCAAAAAACTCCAGCAAATTTGTCAAACATGATTTCCCTTTCACAAAACCAAGTTGACTCTGTTTGATTGCGTTAAGCTTTTCTAAATGTCCTGCTATTTCTTCCTTAATAATGGACGCTAGCATTTTCCCAATGACCAATGTTAGGATGGCTGGCCTATAGTTTCCTGCTTTTTGTCTCCCTCCTTTCTTGAACAGGGGCGTCACATTAACGGTTTTCCAATCCGCTGGGACCCTCCCAGAATCCAGTGAGTTCTGGAATATTTCGACTAATACCTCCACTATCTCCACAGTCACTTCCTTTAAAACCTTTGGATGTCAGCTATCAGGTCCTGGTGACTTGTCTGCCTTTAGTCCCATTAGTTTGTCAAATACTTTGTCCCTCGTGATAGAGGCTGTTACAAGATCTTTCCTCCCATTAGTTCCTTGCTTATCTGTTATCTGTGGGGTATTTATAGTGTCCTCCACCGTGAAGACCGATGCAAAATATTGGTTTAAATTATCTGCCATTTCCCTGTTCCCCATTATCAATTCTCCAGTCGCATTCTCCAAGGGTCCTACGCTCACTTTAGCTATTCTCTTTCTTTCTATATACCCGTAGAAGCTCTTGCTGTTTGTTTTTATATTTCTTGCCAATTTACTTTCATCATCAATTTTCTCCCCCTTTATTAGCTTTTCAGTCATCCGCGCTGGTTCCTAAAAAGTTCCCAATCCTCTGGCCTACCACTAGTTTTCGCCGCTTTGTATGCCTCAGTGTTTGATTGCGTACTCTCCTTGACCACCTTTATTAACCACAGGTGGTTCATCCTTCTCATTGAGTCCCTCTTTTTGACCAGGATAAATTTTTGCTGAGCGTTTTGAAATATCTGCTTAAATGTCTGCCACTGCTCATCCACTGACCTTCCCTTAGTCTATTTTCCCAGCCCACTTTAGACAACTCTTTATTCATACCTCCGTAATTGCCCTTGTTTAAGTTGAAGACACTGGTTTGAGACCCGAGTTGCTCACCCTCAAACTGAATTTGAAATTCTACCATGTTGTGATCGCTACCCCCAGAGGATCCTTAACTACGATATCTCTTATTAATCCTACCTCATTACACATTACTAGGTCTAAAATAGACTGTTCCCGGATAGGTTCTGCAACGTATTGCTCTAAGTAACAATCCCTGATGCACTCTATAAATTCGTCTGCCAATCTGATTTGTCCAGTCAATATTCAGACACTAAATCAATATTTTGCCTCACTTTTCACGGTGGAGGACACGAGTACCATCCCAATAGTAACAGGTAATGCAGAGGTTATAGAAAGTGAGGAACTTAGAACAATCAACATCACTAGAGAAAAAGTACTGAGCAAACTATCGGGATTGAAGGCAGACAAGTCCCCAGGGCCTGATGCCCTACATCCTAGGGTCTTAAAGGAAGTGGCAGCGGAAATAGTGGATCCATTAGTTATAATATTCCAAAATTCCCTCGATGCGGGAAAGATTCCAGTGGATTGGAAAAAATGCTAATATAACGCCCTCATTCAAAAAGGGAGGGAGGCATAAAGTAGGAAACTATAGACCAGTTAGTTTAACATCTGTCGTTGGGAAATTGTTAGAATCCATTATTAAGGAAGTAATAACAGGACATTTAGAAAGTCAAAACACAATCCATCAGAGTCAGCATGGTTTTATGAAGAGTAAATCATGTTTGACTAATTTGTTTGAGTTCTTTAAAGATGTAACAAGCAAAGTGGATAATGGGGATCCTGTGGATGTAGTATATCTGGACTTCCAGAAGGCATTTAATAAGGTGCTGCACAAAAGGTTAATACACAAAGTAAGATCACAGGGGTTAGGGACAATTTATTAGCTTGGATAGAGGATTGGCTAACCAACAGAAAACAGAGAGTCAGGATAAATGGGTCCGTTTCTGGTTGGCAAGATGTAACTAGTGGGGTGCCACAGGGTTCGGTCCTCGGGCCCCAACTATTTACAATCTATATTAATGACTTGGATGCAGGGATTGAAGGTACTATAGCCAAATTTGCTAAATTAAGTGGGATAGTACGTTGCAATAAAGAAATAAGAAATTTACAAATGGATATGGATAGGTTAGGTGAATGGACCAAAATTTGGCAGATGGAGTTTAACATGGATAAGTGTGAGGTTATCCATTTTGGTCAGAAGAATAGAAAGGCAAATTATCATCTAAATGGAGAGAAACATCAGAGTGATTCAGTACAGAGGGATCTGGGTATCCTCGTGCATGAATCGTGGAAAACTAGTATGCAGGTACAGCAGGTAATAAGGAAGGCAAATGGAATTTTAGCATTTATTGCTAAGAGAATAGAGTATAAAAGTAGGGAAGTGTTGCTGCAACTGTACAAGGCATTGGTGAGACCGTACCTGGAGTATTGCGTACAGTTTTGTTCCCCTTACTTGAGGAGGGATGTAGTTGCATTGGAGGCTGTTCAGAGGAGGTTCACTAGATTAATTCCAGAGATGAGGGGTTTGTCTTATGAAGAGAGATTGAGCAGTTTAGACCTTTACTCTCTAGAGTTTAGAAGAATGAGAGGAGATCTAATTGAGGTATATAAGTTGATTAAAGGGATTGACAAAGTAGACGTAGAGAGGATGTTTCCTCTTGTGGGGCAATTTAGAACAAGAGGTCATAGTTTTAGGATAAGGGGTAGCAGATTTAAAACAGAGATGAGGAGAAGTTACCTCTCTCGAAGGGTTGTGAGTCTGTGGAATTCACTACTCCAGAGTGTGGTGGATGCTGGGACATTGAGTACATTTAAGGAGGAGATAGACAGATTTTTATTTAGTAATGGGTTGAAGGGTTATGGAAAGCGGACAGGAAAGTGGAGTTGAGGCCGAGATGAGATCAGCCATGATGGTATTGAATGGCGGAGCAGGCATGAAGGGCTGAATAGCCTACTCCTGCTCCTAGTTCTTATTAAAATCACCCATGACAATTGTAGCGCCCTTCTTACACACCTCCATTATTTCCCGATTTATACTTTGTCCTACAGTGAGGCAACTCTTCAGGGGCCTACAGATGACTCCCACCCGTGACTTCTTCCCCTAGCTATTCCTTATTTCCAACCAAACTGATTCCACATCACAATCTATTGCACCTATATCACTACTCACCACTGCACTGATACCTTCCTTTATTAACAAAGCGACCCCAGATCCTCTTCTTTTTTGCCTATTTTTCCAGAACATTGAATACCCTTGAATATTGAGCTCCCAGTCTTTGTCACCCTGCAACCTCTGTAATAGCTATCAGGTCATATTCATTTATTTCTATTTGTGCCATCAACTCATCTATCTTGTTACAAATGCTGTGTGCGTTGAGATAAAGAGACTTAAGCTTTGACTTTTTACAATTTTTACTCATTCTGTTCTAATTTCTGCTGCACTCTTCTGCTTATATTTTTTGCCCCTTCCTGTCACACTTTGATTACCGTTCACCTCTTCCCCTCCCCCCACTAATTAGTTTAAAGTCCTATCTACAACCCTAGTTATACGATTCGCCAAGACACTGGTCCCAGCATGGTTCAAATGAAGCCCATCCCAACGGAACAGCTCTCTCCTTCCCCAGTACTGGTGCCAGTGCCCCATGAATTGGAACCCATTTCTCCCACACCAATCTTTGAGCCACGCATTTACCTCTCTAATCTTATTTACCCTATGCCAATCTGCACGTGGCTGAGGTAGTAATCCAGAGATTATTACCCTTGAGGTTCTAATTTTTAATTTAGCCCCGAGCTGCTCATAGTCCCTCAGCAGAACCTCTTTCCTAGTCCTACCTATGTCATTGGTACCTATGTGGACCACGACAACTGGATCCTTCCCCTCCCACTACAAGTTCCTCTCCAGCCCGGAAGAGATGTCCTTAACCTTTGCACCAGGTAGGCAACACAGCCTTCGGGACTCCCTGTCTTTGCTGCAGAGAACAGTATCTATTCCCATAGCTATGCAGGATGGAAGTGGGTCGCATACCCAAGGACCTTCTGTATAGTGAAGTAGCCAGGGCCAGACGACCAGTGGGGTGCCCAAAGCTCCATTTCAAGGATACTTGCAAGCATGGCATGAAGGCCCTAAATGTCGACTATCACACATGGGAGTCACTAGATGGGAAAAGAGGGAAATGGCGACACATCCTGTACACTGGTGTACACTACCACAATGACTAGTTGCTATAGCAGCTTGGCAACAGGGGCCAATGTCAGAAACAACAACTCTCAACATCACTTGGCAGCATCACGTGCAGCACTTGTGGCAGAAGCTGCCTCTCAAGGATTGGCCTTCACAGCCATCAACAAAGGTGGACCAAGAGAAGACACCCCACCTAAATGGATTGTTTGCTGAGTGTCCATCATCTTTCTTAGATGGAAGGATGCCAACCCTAACCCTGTCTGCACTGATTGGATAAGTTCAGCATCAGGTCTACAAGGATTCCTAGGTCCTTTTCAGCTTCCTTCTTACCTATTTCAACACCATTGATGGAGTATGTATGTTACTCATTTTTCTTTCCTTCGTATAATACATTACACTTTCATCGGTCATTGTTCTGCCTGCATTGAAAATTTAACCAACTCATCCTGTAATTTCTAAACTACCTCCTTTGATTCCACTGCCCCTCCTGGCATGCTTCCCTTGGTGTAGGCTGAGCAGCTGGCACCCTGAGTGAGTGCTTCATCAATGCGACTAAAAGAGGCATCTACTCTCCCACTCATGAGATGTCGCTCCTGTGCTCACAAGGTCGTAAAACGAACAGTACATGCACCTAATTGATGAGACTTTTATACTCCTGATCAAGTAACCAGATTCTTAAATCAGCTGGAACCATTTGCAGAAATTTGATCCTTAGCATTAAATGGCAGCTATTGTCATCTACTACCTCTTATGTGATTGAAGTTCATTTGCTATATAGCCTCAAGCTTTGGAATCACTTCTCTAAGTACTGGATGGATCTTTAATTTCTTACATTTCTTTCTGCTTCAGGTGATAAATCATTAACTGAGAATGTCATCAAAAGTAAACAGATTAACAACTTTGTTAAAATGACAGATGTAACAACATGTGAATTTGTTAAGCATTCAACCAATAATATTACTAAATGAAACTTTCTAGCAGGAGTTCATGATACTAAGACTTGAAATGTTTCTAACAACAACAGTATAGCGCCTTTAATATATTTAAATGTCCCAAAAAGCTTCACAGGAGTGATCAGCTAACAAAATTTGGCACCAAACCACATAGAGATACAAGGAAAGGTGACCAAAAGCTTGGTCAAAGGGGTAGGCTTTAAGGAACTTCTTAAAGGACGAGGGAGAGATGGAGAGGTTTCGGGAGGGAATTCCAGAGATTAGAACCTTGCCAGATGAAGGCACGACCACCAACAAAGAAAATCGAGTATGTGCAAGAGGCCAGAATTAGAGAAGCACGGGGATCTTGGAGGGTTGTAGGGCTGTTGAAGATTACAGAGATAGGGAGAGGCAAGGCCATGGAGGGATTCGACAACAAGGATGAGAATTTTAAAATTGAAACGTTGCTGGACTCCATAGATCAATGTAGGTCAGCAAGCACGGGGTGACGGGTGAACAGAACTTGGAGTGAGTTAGGATATAGGCAGCAGAGTTCTACATCAGCTCAAGTTTATGAAGGTGCAACAGGAGTTAATAAAGAAGAATGGATACCCACGAGAAACTATTGGGCATTAATCTCATTAAGAAAGTAACATGCTTATATAAAGCCCAAAAGCATGGCTCAAGTAGTTTATAACGGTCATTTGAAACCTTCATCTGCCTGAACATAACTCCCATGTATCCATTATTTTTGGAGTTGGTGGAGCGCTTTCATTATTTTTTATTGAATTTTGCCCGTAGTTGTTGCACTGGATTTTCTTCTCACGCTGCCAGGAGCAGCAACGAGCGGGCTGCCACCATGCCACCGCGATCTTCCCCATGAGGGACCAGGATAATGAGCCGGTCAGGCTGCTATTCCACCAGCCCCCCCCCCCCCCCCACCCAACAATCATGTGCAGGGGCGGGCTCTCTAATGCTGGCAATAGCGTCAGCTACCTGTGCGGAGGCTCTGGCGCCATTTTTAAAGGGCAGTCAGCCATGCCGGGTCATTTAAATTTTTAAAGGGCTATCTGCCCAACGTACCGCCGATAAATCTATTGCCCCTTCCCCCTCCATAACAACTAAATTCAACATTTGCCCTCTCCCCTCCCAAAACAATTACCTTCAACACTTGACCTTCCCCCCCCCCCACAAACTGATCAAAGTGCAGAGGTCTCCCCTTCCCACCCTCCTCTACACTTGTAATTTGCATTAGAGCCCATTTCCCTACCCACCCCCCCAACCCCAACTGCACTAAAAATCATAAGATCCCCTCTTCCTCACCACGGTGTTGCCTGCTTTCCTTGGACGGGAAAGTGAAGGCACATGAGTGCCGGCTGCTGCTCGGAAGATCACAGCCTGAAGGTAAGATCGCTGTTGATTTTATTTAAAGGTATTCATTTCATTAATTTAAATATGTTAATCCGGGTCCCGTCACTCAGCAGCGGGGGTGGGTGGGGTGCCATCATGGAGCCTCGCCGCCACTGGGAAGATAGGGCCTGGCACTCCCGGCATTGGGCTCCATGGTGGGCCGCTGCTGGAACGATCTTCCGGCCTCCCCCCCCTCGCCATGGAGCCCGATGTTGGGAGCTTAATAAAATCCCAGTCATTATATGATGATGGGAAATTAGAAAATCTTGGTCAACATCAATAAAATCATTTATATGGGGGGAGAGGTTTAGGCAGAACAGGAGGGAAGTGAATTCAGAGAAAAGAGGATAAGAGCTGAGATTGAGATTGAAATCACTGAGAATGAGGAATGGGTCATTACAGAAGGAGGGGATCTCTATAAATTCTGTTCTCATGAGAATTCTTGGCTACAGTGTGCCAAAGCTGAAATCACCATTTTAGCATCTTCCAGTGCTCACGAAGGGTCATAGACCTGAACCCATTAATTAAATGGTTTTCCTTTCTCCACAGATCCTGCCTAACCAGGTGAGAAAATTTTTTGTTTTTATTTTAGATTTTTATTTTATTTTGGATTTCCAGCATTACAGCATTAGGGACCAAAAAGGGCACGGAAGCAGACGTGCTAAATGCATACTTTGCATTTGTTTTTACCAAGGAAGAAGATGCTCCAGGGCTCAATGTGAAAGAAGTGATAATTAAAACACAGATGGGCTAAAAATTGATACAGGGTAGGTATTAGAAAGGCTGGCTATACTTAAAGTTGATAAGTCACCAGGACCAGATGGGATGCATCTGAGGATACTGAGGGAAGTAAGGGTGGAAATTGTGAAGGCACTGGCCATAATCTTCTTCCAGTCCTCCTGAAATATGGGGCCGAAGACAGATCACTGGAGAACTGCAAATGTTACACCCTTGTTCAAAAAATGGTGTAAGGAGGAGCTTAACAACTACATGCCAATCAGTATAATCTCAGTGGTGGGAAAGATTTTAGATACATAAATCTGGGACAAAACTAACAAGTCACTTGGACAAGTGTAGATTAATTAGGGAAAGCCAGCATGGATTTGTTAAAGGCAAATCATGTTTAACCAACTTGATTGAGTTTTTTGATGAGGAAACAGAGAGGGTTGATAAGGAGAATGTGGTTGATGTGGTCTATATGGACTCCCAAAAAGCATTTGATAAAGTGACAGCAAACAAAGAGTAAGTAGTGAACGGTTGTTTTTTGGACTGGATTTTGGTAGGCAGAATGAGGAGAGGAAATATAAACGAAAGGGTGCAATTCTAAAAGGGTTGTAGGAACAGAGAGACCTGGGAGTATATCTGCACAAATCATTGAAGGTGGCAAGGAGGTTGAGAGAGTGGTTAAAAGGCATACAGATCCTGGACTTTATAAACAGAGGCATGGAGTACAAAAGCAAGCAAGTTATGATGAAGCTCTATAAATCACTGGTTCAGCCTCAACTAGAGTATTTTGCTCAATCCTGGGCACTGCACTTTAGGAACAATGTGAAGACTTTAGAGAGGGTGCAGAAAAGATTTACGAGAATGGTTCCAGGAATGAAAGACTTCAGTTACATGGATAGATTGGAGAAGCTGGGGTTGTTCTCCTTAGAGAAGGTTGAGAGGAGATTTGATAGAGGTGTTAATTGTGTATCAATTGTTTAATTATAATTGTTATTTATAAGGAGAGACAGACTGGAGGGGGTTTTGAGTGAGGAGCTATTTGTTTGTAATCCTTTTTACTCTGTACGATAAATGTGAAACTAAGTAAAGATAGACTCTAGCACCATCCTTCCACAGCAAGATTTCTGGAATTTAACAAGAGGTGTTCAAAACATGAGGGGTGTAGAGAGAGTAGATAGAAAGAAGTTTTTTCCATTGGCAGAAGGGTCGAGAACCAAAGGACACAGATTTAAGGTGAATGGCGAAAGAACCAAAGGCGAAATGAGTAAAACATTTTTAAACAGTGTGTGGTTAGGATCTGGAATGCACTGCCTGAGAGGTAGATTCAATTGTGCCTTTCAAAAGGGAGTTGGTTAAATACCTGAACAGAAAAAATTTGCAGGGCTACAGAGAAAGGGCGAGTGAGTAGGACTAGGTAAATTGCTCTTGCAGAGAGCTAGCATGGACTCAAGGGGCCAAATGGCCTCCTTTGGTGCTGTAACCATTCTATGATTCCATTATCTGCAATATTTGGCTTTTTGTTTGCACAATGTTGTGCCCCTGCTCCCTAACCAGACTCAAACATTGGAGCTGCTAGTTAGCTTGGTTCATTATTGAGTTTCAACAGTTTTTTTCCCCCACATTTACACATATAAAACAGGACATTATATTTGGATGTAGAGAGGAAACATCGGGTGGAATCTCACTGTCCTACTTGTTAAATGAGGCTGGGACCATTTCCAAGTCTCAACCCCAATGGTTTATGAGCCCACCCACCTATGTGAACTTACCAGAGGCGGCCAATTAACAGGCCACCTCAGGGAATCCCGTCCAATTAAGGACAGCCGGTGGGCTGCACAGGCAAGAGGACCAATGGGAGTGTCTGAGGTTTTGGGCAATCGGCAGCCCCACCAGGAGAGATGGGCGCTGCCAATGTAGGAGGGAGGCCGCGAGGGTGCCTCAAGATGGAGGTGCCCTCTGAAGACTGAATAAAGAGTTTAAATAAATGTGACCACAACTGCCAGGCCATCATTATGGAGGGTGAACCCCTCCACAGGATGGCCTGTGACCACAGCTGTAGCCCTCTGGAATCTGAGTCTCTAGAGAGGGGGTAATTAAAGGAGGCCTCGCTGGACCCCCTGGCCTGCCACTGGAAGGCCACCTCCAGGCATCTGCTAGACTTCGGACTCAGTGGGGATTCCTGGCAAATTCCCAATTTGCCCCTAAGTGGTCACTTAATTGCTTATAATTCAGTACCCGATGTTGTCGGGCAGGTAGCTGATGCTGATATCACCCCATCTCTGACAAGATTGCTCAGAAGCAGAAAAGCGTCAGGTAGAAGACCCGACATGCACATTTCAAAAATGCCCCACCCTCCCGCCTCCAAAGCTGCCTCTGCGTGGCTGATAAGATTCTACCCATAATATTTTTAGGGTTTCCTGTGTGCTCATCATAGTGTGAGTCGACAGATTGCAACTTGTGGCTTAGAAAGGCTAAAGCAATTATGTAGGAAGTGGACACTGAGGAGAATGTTAGGAGGAAGATACAAAGAAAATTTTTTAGCCCTCGTGTCTGCATAGTTATAATACAATTATTACAGTTTATTTTCCTAATTTGACTATTAAGTCTTGATGGTATTTATATAGACATGGATTGCTTTGAGTAACACATTATACTGCTACTTTCTTAGGGGTTCCCAGTGTTATTTCAGATCAACTGATATTGTTTTACCTGGGATATAAATTCCTTTATATAGTGGATGCAGCCTGTTTTAATATATAATCCAATCTGAATATAACGCCTGTAGCCACTCATGAAAGCAAACTAATTTGAGTATGCAGGAAAACACCAATGACTCAAATTATTCTGTTATAATTGTACAATCAATTCAGATTTCCAAATGCATAAAGCCTTACTTCAGTCTCTACTGGAGACTGTATGAAATAACAGCTTCTGTGTGATAAGGCAACAGGAAATCTGCTTGATGTTAACACAACTGTAATCAGTGGCCTGGCAGGTTACTAGGCAGTCTGTCTATTGGCTGCTGCAGATGGTGCAATACATATGCTATTCACTTTTGCTTTTCACTGATAATGCTCCATTTCTATCTATTTACTCAGTTATATGATTCCATTCTCAACGCATTTATTTTAAAAGTACAATAAGATTGAGATGATGAAAGTCGGATTCATTTTAATCATTCTGTTTCAATCCTTTTAAGATTTGAGAAATATATTAATGGATTCTGTATTAAAATTAAATGAGCGAAATGTCTTAATCAATTGGCAATGATTCTGCATGTTCATGTATACAATATTGTCATTCTATTAGTATCCTACAATGTGGGTGGCACAGTGGCGCAGTGGTTAGCACCGCAGCCTCACAGCTCCAGCGACCTGGGTTTTATTCTGGGTACTGCCTGTGCGGAGTTTGCAAGTTCTCCCTGTGACCATGTGGGTTTCCCCCGGGTGCTCCGGTTTCCTCCCACAGCCAAAGACTTGCAGGTTGATGGGTAAATTGGCCATTGTAAATTTCCCCTAGTGTAGGTAGGTGGTAGGAGAATGGAGGGGATGTGGTAGGGAATATGGACTTAATGTAGGATTAATATAAATGGGTGGTTGTTGGGCGGCATAGACTTGGTGGGCTGAAGGGCCTGTTTCTGTGCTGTATCTCTGAATAAAATTTATCAGCTGTGACCATTCTGATGGACATTAAACTATATTTCTGTTTTCAGAGACTGATTGACTAGTTATGTATGTCCAGTATTGTTTTTCTTTTTATTTCAAGTTTCGAGCTTTTGGGGATTTTACTTTTTGGACTCAATTGTGCAAGCAGAATACTGTTCCAAGACTGCAAAGGTACTGTATACGCCACTGCAATGTAGGCTAACCTTGCTTGATAATGAAGTTATCCATTTACACATTTCATTGGTGTCTCATGATGCATCAGGAGTGCCAGTTGCAACATTTTGGAGTCCAATGGCAAGTGAATGGCTATTGCCACTGGGCATTTTCCCAGTGTAGTTGGAAGGAAGATTGGGCTTGGGTGAGGGATAAGAGATAGGAAGAACAGGGCACACTGATGTTGTGGGAGATACACGGGCAAAGGGTCGAGATCCCCCAATATTTTTTCAATGTTACCTTTATCAGCACTTGGTGTGCAGATTTTCCACCCTCTTTGTGTTCTCTTCCTGGATTGCAGCGTGATGGGCAGTTCTCAGATTTCGAAATCCAATTTTTATTGAGGACTCAGCACCAAATGTGTTACACTGAATTGGGCAGCCCTCCACCCACCATCCCACTTCTGTCCCTTGCCAGATTAGGCATCGTTCCCTGTTGTATTTTTGACTCCTATAATGTTTAAATGTCTCAGCTAATGTACAATACTAATAAACAGATTAAAACAGCTTCTCTTCTCTAATTACCACTAGAGCATGTAAGCTAAAAGCTATAATAATTGCAACACATTAACATTTCTCAACCTCAGTCTAATCAGTCCTAAGCACTGAGGAATAATGTAACTGCAGCATTGAAGATTTTATGGGACTTCCAAGGCTGTTAGTGATATGAATCACATCAGAATTACTTGTTTTTAAATCTAAGCTCTGTTTTTTTATCGTTCATGTGATGTGGGCATTGCTGACTAGGATAGCATTTATTGCCCATCCCTAATTGCCCTTGAGAAGGTGGTGGTGAGCCACCTTCTTGAACCACTGCAATCCATGTGGGGTAGGTACACCCACAGTGCTGTTAGGAAGAAAGTTCCAAGATTTTGACTCAGGGACAGTGAAGGAACGGCGATATAGTTCCAAGTCAGAACTTGCAGGTGGTGGTGTTCTCATGCATCTTCTGCCCTTGACCTTCTAGGTGGTAGAGGTTGTGGGTTTGGAAGGTGCTGTCTAAGGAGCCTTGGTGCATTGCTGCAGTGCATCTTGTAGATGGTACACACTGCTGCCACTGTGCGTCGGTGGTGGAGGGAGTGAATGTTTGTGGATGGGGTGTCAATCAAGTGAGCTGCTTTGTCCTTGATGGTGTTGAGCTTCTTGAGTGTTGTTGGAGCTGCACCCATCCAGGCAAGTGGAAAGTATTCCATCACACTCCTGACTTGTGCCTTATAGATGGTGGACAGGCTTTGGGGAGTCAGGAGGTGAGTTACTCACCGCAGGATTCTTAGCCTCTGACCTGCTCTTGTAGCCACGGTATTTATGTGGCTACTCGAGTTTAGTTTCTGGTCAATGGTAACCTCCCAGGATGTTGACAGTGGGGGATTCAGCGATGGTAATGCCATTGAATGTCAAGGGGAAATGGTTATATTCTCTCTTGTTTGAGAATGTGATGGGAACCACACCTCGTTATTGGAAACACATTAATTTCATCATATGGAACACTACTTGAACTTTTTACTGGACATTGAACATAACTTGTTTAAAAGGACCACAGAGCTGAACAGCTAAAACATGGCTGCACATTTGCACCCCGAGAGACAGTTGCATAGCGAGACAATGGGGGTGCTCCCTGATTCAATTAGCGAGATGGGTTTTGTCAATAGTGATGATCAAATGACATTGAGAGCCATTGTCTGTGAAAGAGCCAGCACTCCACCACCGACCGCTCCCCCACCGACTGTTTCTAGTAAGCTTTGAAGAATCAACAACCCTCGCAGATGATGCTGTTTCAAACCAAGTGCTGGTCACATGGATAACCTGCTGGCCAGACTGGGAACTGTTAAATTGTGCCTCACAGAAAGGATTGGGGCAGACTGCAATTTGAAGGCAAAAGAGAAGGAAGCTATCTCCCTGTCTCTCTCATTCAAGCAAAGTCCCAAGGACCCATGGAAGCAACTTAAGCCTCAAGACAGAGGACCTTTTCAGCCTTCTGGTACCAGAGAAGCAAGTTTGAAAGTGTGCATTGGGCCCCAGCGAGAACTACAAGACCACAATTCCAACCAAAGACCTTACAACAAAGCTAAAGATATTAACTGAATTCCATCTACTACTCCAAACCCTCTCCCTTTAATTCTTTCTCCTCCTCTGTATCTATTTGTGTGTGTGTTTATCTCGTATACATGCAAGCGTGGTTACGTTATGTATTTTTAGTAATTTTAACTGAGTTAGAGTGATAAGGTTAATAAACTTACATCTTTCATGTTTAAACCTAAGAAAGCCTGTCTGATTGGTTCATTTACAATTACAATTAGAGAACAGTGAGTAAGGACTCACTGAGGTGAAGCTAAAACACTATGTTTTAAAAGTTAAACCCTGTTACGACCAAACCAGGAAAGGGGTCAGAGGGGAGCCTGAAACCCCTTCCTCGCCCGGTCATAACAAGATAGTCATTGCCTGGCACTTGTGCGCCGCAAATGTTACTTGCCACTTATCAGCCCAAGCCTGGATGCTGTCCAGGTCTTGCTGCATTTCTACAGGGCCTGCTTCAGTATCTGAGGAGTCGTGAACGGTGCTGAACAATGTGCAATCAGCAGCGAACATTCCCACTTCTGACCTTATGATTGAAGGAAGGTCATTGATGAAGCAGCTGAAGATGGTTGGGCCTAGGACACTACTCCGAGGAATTCCTGCAGTGATGTCCCGGAGCTCAGATGATTGACCTCCGACAACCACAATCATCTTCCTTTGCGCTAGGTATGACTCCAACCAGTGGAAAGTTTTACCCCTGATTCCCATTGACTCCAGTTTTGCTAGGGGTCCTTGATGCCATTATCGGTCAAATGCTGCCTTGATGTCAAGGGGAGTGACTCTCACCTCACCTCTGGAGTTCAGATCTTTTGTCTGTGTTTGAACCAAGGCTATAATGAGGTCAGGAGCTGAGTGGCCCTGGCGGAACCCAAACTGAGCATCACTGAGCAGGTTATCGCTAAGCAAGTGTCATTTAATAGCACTGTTGATGACACCTTCCATCACTTTACTGATGATCAAGAGTAGACTGATGGGGCGGTACTTGGCCAGGTTGGACTTGTCCTGCTTTTTGTGTACAGGACATACCTGAGCAATTTTCCACATTGCCGGGTAGATGCCAGTGTTGTAGCTGTACTGGAACATCTTGGCTCGGGGCATGGCAAGTTCTGTAGCACAGGTCTTCAGTACTATTGCTGGAATGTTGTCAGTGCCCATAGCCTTTGCAGTATCCAGTGCCTTCTTGATATCACGTGGAGTGAATCGAATTGACTGAAGACTGGCATCTGTGATGCTGGGACTTCAGGAGGAGACTGAGATGGATCATCCACTCAGCACTTCTGGCTAAAGAGGATGCAAATGCTTCAGCCTTATCTCATTTCACCATAAAGCAGTTTGGCCTATTCCACTGGTTCAACTGTCATTTTAAGGCACAATGCAAAAAGTTAATTTGATAATGCACCAGATGAATAGAATACTCTTTGACACCATTAATAAACAGAGGCAAATACATTATGCTAGTTATTTATTCAGCACACAAATCCATGTATTTAAACCAAGAATGCAACAATTATAGAAGCACAACTATATTTAAAAGTGGCAAGTCAAGATGAATCCAAATTAAGTCTAATGGATATAAAAATATGAAATGTACAGCAGCTTGATCAGCATCAGAGAGCATGAGAAAGATATTGATTAATGTTAATTGACTCTAACGCTGCCATAAATTGTTATTAATCCAAATCGATATTAGCAATGGATGGAAAACATGGGATACTAATTTTCTTTCACTAGAGGTCAGTAATACACTTTGCAAATACTATATTGCAGTTTGCCTATAACAAGTAACAGAGACATCTGAAGGAATATTTTTAATCAAATGTGTAGATTGGAGATTATAATTACTGTCAATTCAGTGTCCAATTATATATTTTTCACATTAATATTTCACTGCATTTACATCTCGTGGATTGGCTGAAATGAAGACCAGGAAAGGTGAGCGGCATGGCACATTCAAGTACAAACCCCCTCATTCTGCCTTCCCCAGCTTTCTCTTGCACATCACTCCTCATATCAGAACACCTTGCAGGTGGCCCTCCTCACATCCTTATCTGACCATCTACCACTGACACTCACCCTCATTTTGTAGCAATATTGCATCCATCCCTCACAGTGACCCTCCACAGGTGTTTTCCTTCCATCCTCTCAAAACATTCTCCATGCAGTAGAAGAGAGCACAGAACAACAGGAAGAGGCAGAGAACTGGAAGTGGACTTCAGTCATCTACACCTTCACAGTTACAGAGGAGGAGGCGATGGAAAGAAGCTGGATCTTGGCATACTTGGTCATTGCAGATGGACAGATGGGGGTGTCCTAGCTACCTGCTGACAGAATTAAATATAATGTAGTCGCATGACATACAACACTCACTTATGTTGACTTGATATCAGCAGCCACTGAAACATGATGATCTGCACAATGACGACTTAGAACTCTTTCACCTTGTTGGTTCTAATTCATGTTTTTCATCTCCCACAGGTCCTTCAATCCCTCAGGAGGTGATGCAGGAGGACAAAGACTCCTCAGTGGAGGTCACTCACTCTGAGGAAGCACCATCACACAACTCATGCACACCCTCCGCCAGTTCAGATACACACACTTTGTTGGGACTTCCAACACAGGTTGTTGGGTCACATGGTGAAGCATACATTACATTTGAGCAGAAGGAGCTGTTGGAGACAGGGACAGCAGTGGAGAGCCCCTGTTGAAGGGCACAGGACCCTCCAAGCTCTGCTCAACTGGACCCAGATGCTGAGCCTTAGGGCCTGTCCACAAAGAGGACTATTTTGGAGCAGCAGCAGAAAGTGTGTGAGGTTTCTGTCAGCTTTCCAGATGCATTGCACATGATTGGAGGAATCCATCTCTAGCAAGAGTGCCATGAGTCTCAGGCCTTGGAACTGCTGTCTATGTCCATGGAGCGTCAGAAACAGCAGGCAATGTAATGCATGCTGGTTCTCACCAATGACCTGTGGGCTCAGATTGCCACTTTATTGTGGATTGAGGAAAACCTCACCTTGGCCGTTCAGCACCTCACCGAAGTGCAGTACATACTCTCCAGCTCTTGGCTAGGGAAGTGTGGATGGGCCATGAGAGGGAAGATGAAGAAAAGGCACATGGAAGTGAGGAGTCTGCTCAAAGCACTTCCACTCTTGGTCCCTTGACCCCACCGTCTTGGAACCCCACATGCTATCTTCTGTCATGATAGTTGAGTCTTCCCCTACACAGGTGCAGGTTGGGCAGTCTTTAGCTGGGCCCTCATGGGCTTCAAAACTGAGAGGACATTGGCCAAGAGCATCTGAGCAGTCAGAGTAGGGATACGAGCAGCCTGCCTCCAGCTCTATTGAAGCCACAGTGGTTGCACCAGATAGGAGAAGTAGAAAAAGGAAAATGAAGGATTTTAGTTACACAAGAGTATTCACTTGGGTGGTTAAAACTGTTAAAGTGTCAATTTCTGTTTCATGTTTATGAACCATAACATTTTTGCCTGTTGCCTGCCAAGTTGCCTCTGCCTTGTGAAGAATGGTATGCCAAGTGTTCAACACAAACAATGGGTGGCGGTGAGAAGAATGAATTTTTGCTTGCGGAACTGCTTTGCGCTGGGGACTGAGGTAGGGGGCTTGGGGGGTGGGGATTATACAGTGGGTTTCGAATTGGTGTGTCACATGGCTGCATTGCTTTAGTTTAACTGAAACATGCCTGAATGAGTGTGTCCTGGGTATCCCTGGCAGTTATAGGTGTGGCTTCAGGTGCCCTCACTGTATCACGCTCTTCCTCCTCCTCATTCTCAAAGAACAAAGAACAAAGAACAGTACAGCACAGGAACAGGCCATTCGGCCCTCCAAGCCTGAGCCGATCTTGATGCCTGCCTAAACTAAAACCTTCTGCACTTCCGGGGACCATATCCCTCTATTCCCATCCTATTCATGTATTTGTCAAGATGCCTCTTAAACGTCTCTATGGCACCTGCTTCCACCACCTCCCCGGCAGCAAGTTCCAGGCACTCACCACCCTCTGTGTAAAGAACTTGCCTCGCACATCCCCTCTAAACTTTGCCCCTCTCACCTTAAACCTATGTCCCCTATAGTAACTGACTCTTCCACCCTAGGAAAAGGCTTCTGACTATCCACTCTGTCCATGCCGCTCATAACTTTGTAAACCTCTATCATGTCGCCCCTCCACCTCCGTCGTTCCAGTGAAAACAATCCAAGTTTATCCAACCTCTCCTCATAGCTAATGCCCTCCAGACCAGGCAACATCCTGGTAAACCTCTTCTGTACCCTCTCCAAAGCCTCCACGTCCTTCTGGTAGTGTGGCGACCAGAATTGCACGCAATATTCTAAGTGTGGCCTAACTGAAGTTCTGTACAGCTGCAGCATGACTTGCCTATTTTTATACTCTGTGCCCCGACCGATGAAGGCAAGCATGCCTTCTGCCTTCTTGACTACCTTATCCACCTGCGTTGCCACTTTCAGTGACCTGTGGACCTGTACGCCCAGATCTCTCTGCCTGTCAATACTCCTAAGGGTTCTGCCATTTACTGTATACTTCCCACCTGTATTAGACCTTCCAAAATGCATTACCTCACATTTGTCTGGATTAAACTCCATCTGCCATTTCTCCGACCAAGTCTCCAACCAATCTATATCCTGCTGTATCCTCTGACAATCCTCAACACTATCTGCAACTCCACCAACCTTTGTGTCGTCCGCAAACTTGCTAATCAGACCAGCTACATTTTCCTCCAAATCATTTATATATATTACAAACAGCAAAGGTCCCAGCACTGATCCCTGCGGAACACCACTAGTCACAGCCCTCCATTCAGAAAAGCACCTTTCCACTGCTACCCTCTCACTTCTATGACCGAGCCAGTTCTGTATCCATCTTGCCTGCTCACCTCTGATCCCATGTGACTTCACCTTTTGTACCAGTCTGCCATGAGGGACCTTGTCAAAGGTTTTACTGAAGTCCATATAGATAACATCCACTGCCCTTCCTTCATCAATAATCTTCGTCACTTCCTCAAAAAACTCAACCAAATTAGTGAGACATGACCTCCCCTTCACAAAACCATGCTGCCTTCTCCTCCGGTTGCTCCTCCTGCTCCTCCGACAATGCAGAGTGCTCATCACCTTCCTCCTCCTAGAGCTCCAGGCTTCGCTGCTGAACAATGTTGTGCAAGATGCAGCACACTATTACCATTCTGGAAACAGTGCCTGATGCATAGTGAAGGGACCTTCCCCCCCCAGATCTGTCCATGCAACTGAATCATATCTTCAGCATCCAATTGCTTGCTCTATTACAACTCTGATGCTCATGTAGCTTCTGTTGTAGCTCACCTGGTGTCACCAGCCACATCTTCGAAGAGTAGTCCTTGTCTTCAAAGAGCCATCTATTGACTCTTCTTTGAGGTGTGAATATCTGTGGGAGACTTCACTGGTGCAGGAGGATCGCATCATGGCAGCTCCCTGGGAATTTTGCACAGACATGCATGATCATTCAGTAGTTGCAGATCAGCTGGACATTGATGGAGTGAAATCCTTTTTCGTTGATGAAGACTCTTGCATGATCTGGGGGCACCTTGACTGCCACATGTGTGCAATGTATGACTCCCTGGACCTGTGGGAATCCAGCCAGAGCAGCAAATCGGAGGGCCCGCTTATTCTGACTGACCTCTTCAGTAGCAAAGTGCATATAAGTGACGGCCTTGGAAAACATGGCATCTGTCACCTGGGAGATGCATTTGGGGTGGTGCAGTCTGGGAGATTCAACAAATATCACCAGCAGATCCCTGGAAGGAGACAGCAGCAAAGAAATTAAGGGCTGCGATGACCTTAACCACCATGTGTGCCCACTTGGTCCACTTGGAAGAAGGTCCTTTTCCAAGAGGCTGCAAATGTCAGCGACCACCTGATGGCAAAGTCTGAGCCTCAGGTGCTCAGCTGCATCCAGGAAGCTTATGCTTTGTCTGTATACCCTGTACGGGAGGTATTGCCTCCTGTGAACTGGAGCTCTATGCTTATCCCCTCTGTCTTGTGGACACAGAGGAGTGAGAAGGCTGCTGCTCCATTTGGAGCTGCTTCTGCAGCTGTTGGTGTTGTTGGTGCTGCTCCTCTTGCTCCTCATCTGAGGTCCAAGGTAGAGCTGAATAAAGGGCTCCCATGCTGAAGTGAAGGCTGATAGTTGGGAAGTGCAGATGAAAAGCAAAAAACCCCAAGGTAGGAGAAATGAGCTCCAAAATCACCTTCAAAGTGGGTTAGATCAAGTCCTACGAGCAAAAGACTTTCACTTAGGCAAGAAGCAAGGAAGCAAGTGTTGCATCCCAGTATTAAAAGCCTTTCAGAAGATCAAAACCTGCACAAGCAGGGACATTGTGTACATGGCATCTCTGTAATTGGGTAATAGGTTTTGATTTTAAGCCGGTGATTGGTTTAGTGTGTTTGATGGTTTTTGATCTACAGTAAGGGTATAAAAAGGGTTGATTGAGCGAATGGATGTGTGTGTGTCTATGATTCTGCAGTTTCTTAGCTTCTGCATTTGTCTGTGCATGCAATGTAGACTCTGTACTCTGGAGAAATAGACTTATGCTTGAAAAGAATTGTATGTGTGACTACTTCAACACGTTCACCCCAGCATTCAAAAGAGTTATCTACGGACATCGTAGTTAAATAGCTTACATAGACCCGTTGTATGGAATACTGTTTCTTTTTAAGTATACTTGGAAAAAGTTTGCAGAAATCTAAGAGGTTTGTGGGAGTATTTCTAAATGAGCAGCACAAATAACTGCTGCTGCAAACTACTGGACACAATATCCATGTCAACCTGTCAGCATAATCCCTATGCAAAAACTGAATCTGTAAAGTGTCTTTGACAGCTCCTGAAGTCACTAATGGCCGACAACCAGATAAGATAGACTGATTTTAATGTTTGTTTTAATCCAGAGGTTGTTCTTCAATGGAAGAGCTGTGTTGAGCACTTCATTATTGTAGATATATACAAGTAATGGGATGACATCAAGATACATGAATGGTTCCTCTGTTGGACCTGATTTTGTGAGGATACAAATCCCTTTCTTTCCATTATTTTCTCCCCTCTCCTCTGATCACCCCAGACCATGTTCCAACTTTGGCTAAGGAGGTGCACAGGTGACTTGTTTTAGGACTTCACTTGATGTTCTTACAAACCAGCCTTTAGGATATCCTCCACAACAACTTGCAAATGACCATCTAATTTTTAGCCACTTGAGAGGTGGTGCCCAATATATAATGCTGCTTCCCCACAATGAGCATGCTTACCAAGAGTCATTGATGTTTCCAGCATTTCTAAAGGTCAGCAGACAGGAGTTGGAGTTAGGCATTGGCCAACTCACCCTCTGTTATTTTCTCCATTGTCTGGATGGCCCAGCTGAAATGCTCTCCCTCTTAAAAAGTCCAAAATTTATGAGGAATCAAATTTGAATCTTCCATTTGAGAGTCTATTATTTTGGAGATGTTGCAAGCAGCCAACTTAGATTAGTTAAATATTCACTGACTGAACTGATCAAATATTCTTAGGAGTCTCTAAATGGTCAAGTTTTAACCAAAGCCTGCTACTGATTTTAAACAACCAATAAATCATCAAGCAAGACAATTTCCTCTGTCTACAATCTTCATACACGAGTTTAGGAATTTTGTTAAAACTGAGCAGAGGCTATCATTCCTTCTAAAACATAACGTATAATAAGAACGTCAGAAAAATCAAGAATGAGAAATGTTCACTTGATTCACTGGAGCTGTTTTGTTTACTATCCTGGCTCTCATTTTGTAGCACTTGGCTACATATCTTGAAACACAAACATACAAACACAATGGACAGAAAGAGACCAGCTGGTCTATGAATTCTGAGTGCTCTTTTCATCAACTTTCCTTCAGATTATATGTCTTCATGCTCACATCCTCTAGTTTTCTCACAAGGGTTAGCTTTTGGTCTTTGCCGACAGGGAGCCATCTCTGGCAACCATGCAAAGTCAGAAAATTACCCCGTCAATGCAATGGTTGAATCGCTACAACTTATTTTTTTCCACAGAACAATAAATAACCTTGTTCCATTGAATTCTACAGATATAGCAGTCATCAATCCCTTGAGAGGCTTTTTGGTGTAGGTCTGGAGTGGGGCAGAACTTCCACCCCACTATATAGGCCCCTTACTCTGGTTCAGATGCTGGAATTAGGGGCACTTGCATTATATGGGTTGACGCCTGTGCCTCAATGGGAAGGAGAGATTTTGCTGTCCACTTTGCCACAGTGTATGGTGGCTGTAGGTTTTTGAAAAGCTTAAACATAGCCATATTCAAAATTTGCTGTTTAATCCATAGTAACTGATCACTGTACAATTGATTGCACGGTGAAACCAGCCTCTGACAGTAAAATGAACTCCATTTCCATCAGGATGTGTTTCTAGTACACTAGTACTTCTGCTTCGTGCAGAACTGATAGGAATTTTGGCAGATGGCATCATCCCACCAATCCAACCTATTTCTGTGATGGCTACAGTGAAGGAGCAGACACAAGAAGTGCACTGGGGAAGATGCAAAAATGATACTAAGAGAGGTTAGAACTGAGAGGTTGTACCTATCAGGAAAGATTGAACAGGCTGGGTCTCTTTTCTCTAGAAAATAGAAGACTGAGGGATGACCTGACAGAGGTCTTTAAAGATGAAGGAGTTTGATAGAGTAGACATAGAGCATGTCTTACCACTTGAAGGAAAACTAGAAATAAGCACCATAAAAATAAGATAGCCACTGATAAATCCAAAGGGAATTCAGGAGAAACTTCTTTACTCAGGGAGTGGTTAGAATGCGGAATTCGCTGACATAAAGAGTAATTGAGGCGACTAGCACAGATGCATTTATGGGGAAGCTAAATAAACACATGAGGGAGAAAGGAACAGAATACATTGGTGTAATCTTCCAAAATCTCTGTGATTCTGGAAAGGTCCCAGTGGATTGGAAAACCACAAATGCAACACCTCTATTCATGAAAAGAGGGAGACAGAAAGCAGGAAACGATAGGCCAGTTAGCCTAACATTTGTCATTGGGAAAATGATGATATTCATTATGAAGGAAGTCGTAGGACATTTAGAAAATCATAATATAATCAAGCAGCATCAACATGGTTTTATGAAAGGAAAATCGTGTTTGACAAATTTATTAGAGTTCTTTGAGGATGTAACAAGCAGGGTGGATAAAGGGGAACGAATAGATGTAGTGTATTTGGATTTCCAAAAGACATTCAATAAGGTGCCACATAAAAGGTTACTGCACAAGATAAGAGCTTATGGTTTTGGGGGTAATATATTAGCATGGATAGAGGACTGGCTAACTAATGGGTCATTTTCAGGTTTGCAAACTGTAACTAGTGGGGTGGCACAAGGATCATTACTGGGGCCTCAACTACTTACAATCCATATTAGTGACTTAGATGAAGGGACTGAGTGTATTTTAGCCAAATTTGTTGATGATATAAAGATAGGTAGGGAAGCAAGTTGTGAGGACATAAAAAGTCTGCAAAGGGATATAGCTAGGTTAAGTGTGTGGGCAAAAATTTGGCAGATGGAGTATAATGTGGGAAAATGTGAGGTTGTCCACTTTTATGGGCAGAATAGAAAAGCAGAATATTATTTAAATGGAGATCGACTGCACAATGTTGCGGTACAGATGGATCTGGGTGTCCTCGTACATGAATCAGAAAAAGTTAGCATGCAGGTACAGCAAGTAAGTTGGAAGGCAAATGGAATGTTGGCCTGTATTGCAAGGGGGATGGAGTATAAAAGTAGGGAAGTCTTACCACAGCTATACAGTGCATTGGTGAGACTGCACCTAGAGTACCACGTACAGTTTTGGTCTCCTTATTTAAGGAGGGATATACTTGCATTGGAGGCAGTTCAGAGAAGGTTCACAAGGTTGATTCCTAGATTGCCTTTTGAGAAAAGGTTGAACAGGTTGGGCCTATACTCATTGAAGTTTGGAAGAATGAGAGATGATCTTATTGAAACATATAATATTCTGAGGGGGCTTAACAGGGTAGATGCTGAGAGGATGGTTCCCCTCGTGGGGGAATCCAGAACTAGGAGCACAGTTTCAAAATAAGGGGTCTCCCTTTTAAGACAGAGATGAAATGGAATTTCATCTCTCAAAGGGTCATTAATCTTTGGAATTCTCTACCCCAGAGAGCAATGGAGGCTGGGTCATTGAATATATTCAAGGTTGAGTCCAACAGATTTTTGATATACAAGGGACCCAATGGTTATGGGGAACAGAGAGGAAAGTAAAGTTGAGACCACCATCAAATCAGTCAAGATCTTATTAAATGGGGGAGCAGGCTCAAGGGGACAAATGGCCTACTCCTGCTCTTGTTTCTTATGTTAGAAATTTATGGTGCTGGAAATAGATCAAGAAGGATAGAAGGTTTGTGTGTAACATAAACACAGGCATGGACCTGTTAGACCGAATGGCCTGCTTCTATGCTCTAAATACTGTGGGCGTAATCTTCTCGGCCCTAAGGGTGGGTTTCAAGACAGGACTGGGAGGAATTTCGCCTCTGGGCAAACTTCCCAGAGGTGAGTCAGCACATGCAGATTGCATAATTAAATGCCCATTTGTGGGCTAATTAGAGATGCCCCGCCCCCCCCCCCCCTTACTGAGGGCCAAGCCCCAGAGCTCAGCTGCTTGGTGGAGGCTTGCCAGTAGCTGGCTGGGGGGCCCACAAGGCCTGCTGTTTTAACCACCACCTGCCCCGCCCCCCATCCCGTGGAGGGGTTTCCTCAACACAGGGGTGATCTGGCAGCTGTGGCCACCATTTATTTTATCAAAATTCTAACCTATTCAGAGGGCGCCTCCATCCTGAGGTTCAAGATTACCTTAATTTACCATTATTGGTTTTGTAGTAAGCTTTATTTATTTACAGAATTGCTAGATTAGTGAAAAATACTATGTTTTAAATAATTGTCATGCAAACAAATGACTAAGGTGGCATTCAGGGTACAGGCCTGCTCAAGTGACAAAAAAAACCCGACCCGAACCTGACAGAACCACATGGGACCCGAGCCCAACCCGGTCCGAGTTCCTCCATTTTCCCCCTGACCCAAACCCGACCCGATCACCACAATGTTTCTTTCACTTATCTTCCGACTCCCAATCTGCTGGAAGCTGCAGCATGAGCGTGATGACATCATCGAGACGCTCACTGCGCAGACTCAGTTTCCCTGCTTGACGTCCCGGACCCGCAGCTCAGGTAAGTTTTTAACTTTTAACACTTACCTTGCTGTGTGTGTCCAATCCGGACCCGGACCTGGACCCAGGCCCGGCCCAATTCGGACCTGGCCCGGCCCGAGCCCGAAGGCTGGACCCAGAAGAGCAACCCGACCCGGCCTGAACCCGACACGTGTCGTCGGGTCCCGTTGGGTTCAGGCCGGGTAGCAGGCCTTTAATTCAGGGGAAGCAAAATAAAGGGAAGGCGAGCAATAATTTTCCACAAAGACCCCTAGTAAGACACTTTGGGGTAGATTTTTGCCTTGACCGCCTGGTCAGTAATCTGAAATCTGAAAATTGGGCTGGCTTTATAAGTCGTGGCAATTCATTCTGCCAGCTCACTGCCGAGGGGGTGAGAATGAGAATCTACAACCTTAACTTTTGCATGAACGACATCCTTCCAGAAATCACCTGTGTGAGTTACCATGGTGGTTTGGAACTGTGCCAGCATGCTGCAAATGTACAGCAAATGAAGCCTTTACCGGGTGTCTGGTCTGGTCTGCTCTACCTGCTTCTTGCCAATTCTGCCATTTGTCCCACAATATTTGTCCGCAACTAATGAAACCTCTTCCTTTTGGATCTTATAGACAGAAAGGAATGGATGCCTGCTCCATGAGCAGGATAGCGCTCCTTAAATTGTAGATAATGTGACCAAGTCATCAATCACACCCCAAATTTTAACAATATAAACTAACACAGGCTGAACACCTGGATTCCTACATAGAGGTGACTCGGAGTGAGGGCTCTAATAGTGACATTGCCAAAGTGATCCACTACATGCTGGTTTCACCTGAGATGAGGAAGCCCAGCAGCTAAAGGGAGGCAGCAGTTACAAGATCCAGCATTTTTCCAGCACAGTTTGTGGTCCAGGAAGATCTGCAGTGCTTCTCTGCGGCCACTCATGCTGTGATCTGCCTCCCACCTCATGACACAATCTCTCTCCCTGCAATCGATCTCTCTCCCCATGATCCAATCTCTTCCCGTGATCCGATCACAGTCTGCAATTCAATCCCTCTCCCCAAGATCCGATCACTCCCTGCGATCCAATCCCTCTCCCTGTGATTCAGTCTCTCCTAGCGATACAATCCCTCTCCCTGTTAAGTGATCTCTCACCCCACGATCTCTCTCCCCGCAATCTGATCTCTCTCCCCATGATCTCATCTCTCCTCGCAATCTGATCTCCCTTTCCACAATCCAATCTCCGTGATCTGATCTCTCTCCCGACAATCCGATCTCTTTCCCCATGATTCAATCTCTCCTTGTGATCTGATCTCGCTCTCCTGCAATCTGTTTTGTCTTCCCATAATCTGATCTCTCTCCCCAGCAATCTGACCTCTGCCGATGATCTGAAGTCTCCTTGCGATCTAATCTGTTTCCTGTGATCTGATCTCTCTCCCCAGCAATCCAATTTCTCCCTGAGGTCTGATCTATCTCTCCTGCAATCCCATCTCTCTCCCCATGATCCAATCTCTCCCTGTGTTCCAATCTCTCTTCTCGTGATCCAATCTCTCCCCCAGTGATCTGATCTCTCTCCCTGCAATTGATCTCTCTCGCCAAGTTCCGATTACTCCCCGCGATTCAAACTCTCCCCAGGATCTAATCTCCCTCTCCCCACAATCGATCTCTCGCCCACTGATCTGATCTCTCCCCACTATTTGATCCCTCTTCCTGTGATCCAATCCTTCTCCATGCGATCTGATCTCTCTCCACGTGATCCAATCTCTCCTCGTGATCGGATCTCTCTCCCTGCGACCAATCACTCCCGTGATCCGATCTCTCATCCTCCCGATCCAGTCTCTCACCCTGCGATCCGATCTTGCCCCTTGCCTGATCGCTCTCCCCACAATCCAATCTCTCTCCCCATGAACTGATCTCTCTTCCTGTGATTGATCTTTCTCCCCATGATCCATTCTGTCACTCTCCATGATCCAATCTCACTGCAATTCAATCTCTCTTTTCTGAGAGCAGATCTCTCCCCTTCTTGTGCTCTGATCTCCACCTCCTCATGATCCAATCTCTCTCCCTGCATTTGATCTCCTTCCCTGTGAGGGGAAACAACCTCTCAGCATCTATCCTGTCAAGCCCCTTCCAAATCTTATGTTTCAATAAGATCACCTTTCACTCTTCTAAACTCCAATGAGTATAGGCCCAATCTGCTCACCCTTTCCTCATAAGACAACCCTTAAATCCCAGGAATCAACCTAATGAACTTCTCTGAGCTGCCTCCAATGCAAGTATATAGCTCCTTAAATAAGGAGACTACTCTAAGTGTGGTTTCACCAATGGCCTTTACAGTTGTAGCAAGACTTCCCTACTTTTATACTCCATCCTTCTTGCAATCAAGGCCAATATTCCATTTGCCTTACTAATTCCTTGCTGTACCTGCATGCTAACCTTTTGTGATTCATTTCTAAGGACAGCCGGTTCCCTGTACCATGATCCGATCTCTCTCACCCCATGATCCGATCTCTTTCCCTGCCATCAGATCTCTCTCTCCCTGCTATCCGATCTCTCTTGCTGTAATTTGATCTCTCCTCCTTGCAATCTGATCTTGATCCAATCTCTTCCTCGTGATCTGATTTTGAACTGATCTCTCCTACCCGTGATGTCACACCCCCCTCCCACCAGTCTCTCTCTGCCCCACGCTCTGATCTCTCTCCTCCCCATGCTACAATTCCGACTCCTCATGATACGAATCACTCTCCCCGTGATCCCATCTCTCCTCCCTGCAATCTGATCTCTCTCCATGCAATCTGATCTCCACGTGATCCGGGCTCTCCTCCCATGACCCAATCTCTCTCCTCCTGATCTGATCTCTCTCCCTGCAATCCAGTCTCTCTCTGACCCCTCCCGCGATCTGGTCTTTCCCTGCCTGCCACCCCGTGATCTGGTCTCTTTCTGCCCCCCCGCCCCCAGCACCCTGCGATCGGTCTCTCTCGGTTCCCTCCCGCGATCCGGTCTCTCTCTGCCCCCCACCCCACGATCCGGTCTCTCTCTGCCCCCCACCCCACGATCCGGTCTCTCTCTCACCCACCCCACGATCCGGTCTCTTTCTGCCCCATCAAGTTGATCTGGTCTCTCTATGCCCCCCCCACCCCACAATTCAGTCTCTCTCTGCCCCCCCACCCCACGATCCCATCTCTCTCTGCCCACTCTTCCATCTGTGGAGAGAGAAACAGAGTTAATGTTTCAGGTCTGACCTCTCATCAGAACTGGCAAAAGTTAGAAATGTAATAGGCTTTGGGCGGCACAGTGGCGCAATGGTTAGCACCGCAGCCTCACAGCTCCAGTGACCCGGGTTCAATTCTGGGTACTGCCTGTGTGGAGTTTGCAAGTTCTCCCTGTGTCTGCGTGGGTTTCCTCCGGGTGCTCCGGTTTCCTCCCACATGCCAAAGACTTGCTGGTTGATAGGTTAATTGGCCATTATAAATTGCTCCTAGTATAGGTAGGTGGTAGGGAAATATAGGGACAGGTGGGGATGTGGTAGGAATATGGAATTAGTGTAGGATTAGTATAATATGGGTGGTTGATGGTCGGCACAGACTCAGTGGGCCAAAGGGCCTGTTTCAGTGCTGTATCTCTAAAACAAATAAAACAAAACAAAACAAATGAAAGGGGGGGGGGGTGGTGGGAAGAACAAAAGGGAGGTTATGAGATAGGGCAGAAGGTAGGAAAGATTAAATGACAGAGATGTAACAGAACAAAGGCAAAGGGGGTGCTAATAGTTGTAGTAAAAGGCAAACGTTAGTCCAGAGAGAGTGTTAATGGAAGAATAATGAACAGCTCTGTCCAAAAGCAAAAGCAAAAACCTGAAAAACAAGTTTAGGACAGGCACATGATAAAAAATAAAACAAAATGAAATAAAAGCAGTCATGCTCTGAAATTGTTGCACTCAATGTTGAGTCCAGAAGGCTGTAGATTGCCTAATCGGAAAATGAGCTGCTGTTCCTCCAGTTTGCGTTGATGTTCATTGGAACACTGCAGCAGGCCGAGGACAGAATTTGTGGGCATGGGAGCAGGGTGGTGAATTAAAATGGCAAGCAACCAGAAGCTCAGGTTCATGCTGGCGGACTGAGCGGAGGCCTTCTGCAAAGCAGTGACCCAGTCTTCTCTCAACTAGATCATAGCTAATTTTCTATCTCAATGCCATTTTCTGATATCTCTGTGCCATCCGATCTCTCTCCCCATGATCCATCTTGATCCAATCACTCTCCCCATGCTCCGATCTTGATCAGATCTCTCCCCGCAATCCGATCTCTTCACCCTGTGATCTGATCTTGATTCAATCTCTCCCCACATGATCGAAACCCTCCTCCTCATGATCAGATCTCGATCCAATCTTTCTCCCTGCAATCCAATCTCTTCTCTCTGTAATTCGATCTCTTCTCCTTGTGATCAGATCTCGAACCCATCACTCGCCCCGTGATCTGATCTTAATCCGCTCACCTGTGATCATACCTCTCCCCGCCGTGATCCAATCTTGACCTGAATCTTTCTCCCTGCCAATCTCCTCTCTGTGATCTGATCTCTTGCCCCGTGATCCAACCTCTCTCCCCATGATTGGAATTCTCTCTCTCTGCAATTGTTCTCTCTCCCCATGATCCAATCTCTCCCCCTGCAATCTGATCTCTCCTGTTCATCAGATCTCTATCTCCCAACGATCCAATCTCTTTCTCCGCAATCCAATCTCTCTCCTGTCAATCCAATCTCTATTTCCGATGATTTGATCTCTCTCTCTCGGCAATCAGATCTTTCTCCCCGTGATCCAATCTCTCTCTCCACGTTCTGATCTCTCGCTGCATCATCCAATCTCCCGCACCGTGATCTGATCTTCCTCCTCATGATCAAATCTCTCTATCCTCATGATCTGATCTCTCTCCCGTCGACCTGATCTCTCTCCTTGTGATCCAGTCTCTTTTCACAGTCCATCTCCAATTCTCCCCCTGCAATCCAATCACTTTCTCCGCAATCTGATCTTCATCCAATCTCTCCCATCCTGCCATTTAATTCTCTCCATGATCCAATCATGATCTGATCTTTCTCACCGTGATCCAATCTCTCCTCCTCATGATCATATCTTGATCCGATCTGTCCTCCCTGTTGTGCCACCCCCCACCACCTCCCCCCCCCAACCCCCAACACTCCAGTTTCTGTACCTCGAGCCCCTGTCTCCCTCCACCTCGGGCTATAATGTTCCCATCCTCATGATCTGATCCCACCTCGTGACTGATCTTGATCTGATCTCTCTCCCCATGACCTGGTCTTGACCGAGGAACATAGGAAATAGGAGCAGGAGTAGGCCATTCAGCCCCTTGAGGCTGCTCTGCCATTCAACCAGATCATGGCTGATCTATCTCAACATCATTTTCTGATCTCTCCATGTGATCCGATCTTTTCCTATGATCCGATCTCTCTCTCCCAAGATCTGATCATTTCCGTTCTCTCTCCCCGTGATCTGATTTCTCTCCCTGTGATCCAATTACTCCCTGTGATGTCTTGATCCGATCTCTCTTCCCGTGATCTAATCTTGATCCGATCTCTCCCTGCAATCTGATCTCTCCTCCCATGATCCGATCTCTCCTCTCCATGATCCAATCTTGATCCGATCTCTCCCCGCAATCTGATCTCACCCCGCCAACTGATCTCTCCTCCCTGTGATCCAGTCTTGATCTGTTCTCTCCCTATGAGCTGATCTTTCCCCACAATCTGATCTCTCTCTCCCATGATCCAATCGTGTGCTGATCTCTCTTCCCTGATCCAATCACTGCTCCCCATGATCCGATCTTGGTGTGATTGCCCTCTCTGCGTTCCAGTCTCTCTCCTTGTGTTCCAATCTCTCCTTCCCATAAGACAATGTTGATCCAGTCTCTCTCACCCTGCTATTCATTCTCTCTCATCCCGTGAACCCATCTTCCTCCCCTGTGAACCCATCTCCCTCCCCTGTGAACCCATCTCCCTCCCCTGTGAACTCATCTCCCTCCCCTGTGAACTCATCTCCCTCCCCTGTGATCCCATCTCCCTCCCCTGTGAACCCATCTCCCTCCCCTGTGATCCCATCTCCCTCCCCTGTGAACCCATCTCCCTCCCCTGTGATCCCATCTCCCTCCCCTGTGATCCCATCTCCCTCCCCTGTGAACCCATCTCCCTCCCCTGTGATCCCATCTCCCTCCCCTGTGAACCCATCTCCCTCCCCTGTGAACCCATCTCCCTCCCCTGTGATCCCATCTCCCTCCCCTGTGAACCCATCTCCCTCCCCTGTGATCCCATCTCCCTCCCCTGTGAACCCATCTCCCTCCCCTGTGATCCCATCTCCCTCCCCTGTGAACCCATCTCCCTCCCCTGTGATCCCATCTCCCTCTCGGCGATCCAGTCTCTCCCCACAATCTGAAGCCCCACAACGATCAACCTCTCATTTCCTCCCTTCCTTCGCTCCACTGCACTCTGAGCCACCCCCACCTACCCGCAATCTTCTCGATTGCTGGGACCATCCCCAGCAGACTCTGGCTACTGCCTTACAGAGCAGGCTTTCCTTCCCAGCAGCCAACCAGACACTCAATCTGGCCAGTAAAAAAAAAATGCGTTCCTGCCATTAAATTAGACAGGACCTCTGCCTTCCCAACGTTTCCTGGTTTCCCAATGATGACATGCCCCCTTACTCCCTCCCCACCTCCCTGGAAATATTAGGGATCTGAGTCTGTGAACAACTTCCAATATTCTGCTTAATACCTACTGTAAATTGAATATTTTGTCAATTGGTGCTCAGCTTATTTTGGCTTTTATAACTAATGAACCTGGGTTTCTCTTACTCTTTTAGCAAGAGTCCTGTCTTTCTTCCAAGAGCTGAGATTTTCTTGCTGTCTTCCTAAATCAGAACCTTTTTTAAACATTTTAATAGTTTTTTAAAAATTCTGTCATGGTAGAAAATATAGACTGGATGAACTGCCAAGATGACATCATCATTTCTCTTGTAATATCGATGAAGTATTGGCAAAAAAACATTATGCCGGAGGGAGATGGACTCCAGAAGAGTCCTACATTTGTGGAGAAAGGTCAGTAGGATTTCACTAAAGCAAATAGGGATTCATCATCATTTGGGTACATTTCCACCTGCGTGTGCAGTGCTTGTTTTTCTCTATTTATTCTTGTTTTGTTTTCCTTTTTCTCATTTCTTTACTCTTTCTTCCCCATACTCTACTGTAGGTTGTGAGTCCCACGTAACTAAGGCTGAGTTTACCCAGACTGTACAGCGCAAGTGAAACTGCTATATAAATTAGTGTTTATAGAGCAGGTTGACTCTTGCTGAGTAGTATAAGTAAAGTCCACTTTTGATCCTCATGAAATTAATCTATTTTGGATTTGGGGATTATCTCTAGTCTCCTGGAATGTAATTACTTTAAAATTAACTTGACATTTTGTTGCACACTCCTCCTTTCACATCCATTGTCATTGCTGCAGCTGTGAACTTCTGAAATGCAACTAAGCAGAATGGTCTCAGTATGGCAACACAAAAAGGTACAGTACTGTAACTTTTACTGGACAGAATCCCAAATCCTCTGTTAACCTACTCCAACTGAAAGCTGCATCTCGTGTTGCTTCAGATATATCACAGCTGTATTAGAAAATGCTATTCATGATTTTCTATTTTAGAAGTAATGAAATATGATGTGGCTTGTGTTCAGGGTTTTTTATTTTTTATTTAGAGATACAGCACTGAAACAGGCCCTTCAGCACACCGAGTCTGTGCCGACCAACAAACACCCATTTATACTAACCCTACAGTAATCCCATATTCCCTATCACCTACCTACACTAGGGGCAATTTACAAAGGCCAATTTACTTATCACCTGCAAGTCTTTTGGATGTGGGAGGAAACCGGAGCACCCAGCGAAAACCCACGCAGACACAGGGAGAACTTGCAAACTCCGCACAGGCAGCACCCAGAATCGAACCCGGGTTGTTGGAGCTGTGAGGCTGCAGTGCTAACCACTGCGCCACTGGTTGTAAATCAAAACCTGAAAACATAGCTTTGAAACTGCCATGGAAAGGAGCCGCAAACACTAAAAAAAATTCATTTTTTCAGTGCTTAAACCAATGTTCCAGCACAAGCAGTAACTATTTTCTAGTGCCTATGAGGATGCAGCCAGAACACAATATAAACAGCACTGACCTTTCTAGGGAGTTCACAGGCCTCCAGGCGATGGCTGCATGTAGATAATGGAGGCAATGTTATTAATAGAATGCCAACACAGCAGTGCCTTCAAGCTGGTGACTATTGTATGAAAACCTGCTACAGCCTGTCTGGCCACATTCAGCATAAAAAACGCTGAGTTGTCTCATTCAATTCTATGTGGTGGTGTAGAAAATGTTAAGTAGGACAATTGCAATGTTATGTATCTCGTAAATTAAAGGGATCAAAAATAACTTCCTATTCTGACAAATTTAGCAAAACAAAAGCATGCCTGTTGTCATAACATATTGGCAAATCTTTTACTTAAGGATGGAGAAGGAGAATGAAAAGTTCTGCACACTTTTCAACACCAGAAACGAATGATGCTGTTTATTTGACAAAATTGTGCTGTGTTTATGTAAACATCTTTTTAAAAGTTTCCAAACACTTTTTTGTGAAGATAAACCCTAGTGTGTTCACTGGACAGTTTAGGTTTTGAGTGAGCCCAGTACTATCCAAAAATAAATATGGCAACAACATTATTGAATAACTATGTTTTTCTGTTTCTTTGTCTTATAGCATGAAAACATGGGTCACAACTTTCCACTTTGGCAGGGGTGTAAAGAAGATACCAGATCACCCTCCCCTTCCTGTGATGACAGACATATTTGCATAAACATGATTCTATTCAACACACTGACAAGTACACTATCACAACATCCCGCTTCCCTTAAATAACAATCTCATATAGTATAGCATTAATATGTATATGAATAAGCAACCCTTATGAAATATAAGAAATTTGACAACTATTACCACTATTTGCGTAAACATTCAACAGTAAAAAGAACATTTGGAACACTCCTCTTCCAGGCGTAGTCTACGTTTAGAACCATGCAGGTCATCGGCTGGCCCGACCAGACCTTTGACAATGACATGTGGGTATGTTCTCAAACTGTCCATCCTTTCATCCTGAAGATTGTGTTTGGGAGGATTGTCTCAGTTGTCGGTGTGTTGCTCATTGTCTCTTCGTCTTCAAAAGGCACATGGGTACACATAGATGATGTTGGTTGGTTGCCTTGTGCATGGCTAGCAGAGTCCCCTGAGGTGAGATCAATTCCTTCGCAGTACTGCAGCATTTGGCACTGTCATCTTGTATGAACGTGGTTCTTTGCACACCTTGGACACCTCTACTGGGATCCTTGTCTGTTCTTGCAGGTGAACAACCCTCATCTCTGGCCAACGTATAGTGGTGGTAAATCTGCACCCACATGCACATCATATGCATGTTTCATCTTGTCTCATTTCTGACGTAACTGATCTGTGATCAAGGATGACTTGGTGAGATGCTAACTTGATAGTGTGGTTCTCACAGGTCAACCAAACATAATCTCAGCAGGTGATGGCAATCTGGAGTTTAATGGCATTGTCCGAAGATGCAATAACACAACTTGGATATCATACCTGGTTTCTGAACACTTTTTGATCAGCGATTTGATTGTCCTGACCATACAGTCAGCCATCCCATTCAAACGAGGATATCTGGGCGATGATGTGACGTGGTTCATGGACCATTGTTCACACATATCCTGAAACAGTTTTCTGGTGTATTGTGGGCCATTGTTGGCCACTGCTCGACGTGTCTCGAAGCTTCTGCACAATAGGAGATTTGGAGTGATAATCAGTCATTAACAGATAGCCTTCTCTGCCCACAGAGCACAGATCAGTTGCTATCTTGATCCATGGTGATATAGCATGTCATGAGGTTGGTGAGGCTCTTTTTGTTGACTAGCCTGGTGTTCCCAACATACATCACAAAATCTCACCATCTGGTCAATGTCCTTGGTGATGCCGGGCCAGAATACTGACACACAGGTGAATCGTCTTGTTCTTTCAATTTCCATGTGTCCTTGGTGCAGCTGTCCAGGTATGTCAGGCTGAAGTGTGCTAGGATGAGTACTTGGCATCCTTTGAATAGTACGCTATTGGATATACCGATTTTGTCTCTGTATGGCCAATACAATCTTAGATTTATAGCTAGCTCCTGAATGGTCTCAGGCCAACCCTCTACAACAATTTGCTATAGAACTTGGAGCTTAGGTCTTGAGAAGTCTCCCTCTGGAGTTCCTCTCTCAGTTTGACCGAAACACCTGAGATCTACCTTGTAGACATCCTCCAAGCTTGCACATACTTCATCCACCCGGAAGTCAAATGGCATTTCTTGCACCTTCCCAAGATTGGCCAGGCTACTTAAGGTGTCCGATAGGATCATCTGGCTATGGGGTTTCTATCTGACATCACAGCTGTAGCACTGAATCTTGATGAGTAACCTCTGGAGTCAAGACGGTGCACTCATGAATGGTCTTCTCCAGATCATCTCCAGCAGCTTATGATCTGTCTGAACCATGAACTCTTTTCCGAATAAGTATTATGTGGAACCTAAGAGCAAGAGTTTCTTGTTCAATATTGGAGTAATTTGCTTGTACTGGTGATAGACTTATTGAACCAAATGCAACAGGGCTTGCTCTCTTGAAGAAGACATGCACTGAAACCTTCCTGCAATACATTCACTTCTAATGCCTTCCGAGAGTCGTAGTATTGAAGACATGAGTCAGCTGACAGTATTAGTTTCAACGCACTGAACGCATTGCCCTGCCATAGGAGTAACATGTCTTTCTTCGGCAATTCTCTTAGTTGTTACAGCCAAGTGCTAAGGCGTGTGGATGGTCCCCACTGTTCAACTCCTAACTGACCACAGCAAGTGTTTTTGTTACTCGGGTTTTAACCTCTTTGTGTTTTATTTGTCAAATAAACAGACAGCGACAGGTTTTCTTGCAGGATTAAAAACAGAAGATTAATTATTGATTGAGCAATATTCATTCCTGAAATGGTCGCAACAGCATCCACAGACACATCCACTCGCCTACACACAGACACACACACACACACACACAAGAAATAGAGAGGAAAAGAATTACGTGGTTTGAAGTGATGTATATATTCAGGATTCACAGTAAACTTGTTGAATCTTCTGGGAGATCAATTTCTCTTTTAAAGCTGCAGGTCCGAATTGTTTGTAGGTTTTTCTGTTGGTTGATATTTCAGTCTGGAGGAGATGGTGGTCATATTCAGACCTCTGAGCAGGGCATTTTTTCTGGAGATCTCAGCTCTCGCTGGACAGGCTTTTTGGGATGTTGTTCTGGTTCTGTCTCTCTGGAGAGCTACTTTTTAAGGTCAAAATGTTGCCTCTGTTGGGAGACTCAGAGCCTCCTCTCTGTGGTGACCAACAATGGCCCAGGATGTGGCTACTTCACACCTTTATTTCAGAAGAATCTGTTCAATTCAAAAATGTCTCTAGTTGGGTTCAGGATGGGTGCAATTGACACTCTTAGCTTGGAATGTGTCTTTTAGTCCTGACCAGACAGTAAGATAGTTTGAATATACAGGGCCAGGTCATTTGACCTTTGGCAGCCATTTTGCAGCACATTGTCCACTTTTTAAAGGAAAAGTCAATTTTTATAACTCTTCAGTTTGGGTTCTGTATTTCAATCGCTGCACATCACGTGAGCGTGACATAGTGGAGATGCCTTCTCTGAAAAGCTCGGTATGTATACAGCAAGGAAGTTGAATAGACCTGGACAATTTTGTAGGTCATCCTTGTCCTGTGGTGTCGGCATTGACTGGATGTCTTTGATCTGCCCAGGATCGAGGCGGATACCTGAACTTGAGTAACTGGCACCCAAGAAATTTATGTGCTCAGCCTTAATAGAGCACTTGTTGCTGTTGAAAACCAAACCTTCACGTCTGGTGGTCTCCATTAATAAGTTTAAGTTTCTGTCATGCTCTTCTTCCATACATCCTACTACGACAATGTCATCTGCAATACACACATAGCCCTAGACCCGTTCCGTTTTCCATGCTATATGCTGTTTAAATAAATCCTGGCTGACCAACAGCCCAAATGGTAAACAGAGGAAACAGCACCTGCCAAAGGGAGTTCTGAATGTTGTTAGCTCTTGCGACCCTTTTGACAAGTGTATGGACCAATATCCGTTTTTTGCATGTAATTTGTACAAGTGCTTCAATCCAGCAAATGTTGTGTTTATCTCTTCTACTGTTGGTATCTTATGAGGACATCTCTTCAAGGTTTAGCTTCCCTGAAGGAACCATTCTTCTTGATTGCAATGGTGATGGAACTGGACCAGGCCATGTGATGTTGCATCATCGAATGATGCCTTGTTTTTGCACTCCATCCAGGTCCGTCTTCAACATTTGCCGAATGTGCAAGCGCATTTTTAGAATGGGTTGATTGCCAGCATTGCACTTTTTAAGGTTAGGACTGTGGAATTTCCCAACTGTGTCAAGCCAGTTGGGTACAACCTCTGGAGTTCTTGTGGTGTCTAATGGGTGTGCACGAGTTTTGACTGCTGTGCTCTTCTGACTGGGTCAGTTTGTGGATGGCAACCATGTTACTTTCATTGCATGCTGGCAAGCCTGCTACTACTGGTCCTGACACATCCACCATGTAGTTTATCTGAGTAGACCATCTTTGTACCTGCATTCCAGGTACCAGGGAACCTAGGCACTTTACTGTCGAGTTACTGTATGCCATAAGCTTCACACGTGTGTGTTGGACTGCAGACTTCCATGCCTCGTCGTACATGTCCTTGAGCATGCAGAAAGGTAAAGTGTTGGCATTTGCACCTATATCAATCTTCACCCTCAGTCGATGCCATCCAGACTTATTGGGGCAGACGATCTGCAGTGTTGCAAAAGCTTCCATTTTGTTAACAGAATGGACCTGTTCCACTAAGGTGATCGTGTGAAATGGCTGTTCACCTGTCGTGTCTTCACCTCGATCCACCTGATCCATTTTGGTCAGATGTTTCCCCATTTCGGTGATGGGTCTATGCTTTTGGGATGCATGGAAGTTTCTCGCCTCCTTTCGCCTCTGGGTAGCCTAGTTCTGCCACTGTAGAACTACCCACTCTGGCTTCTCCCTGCATTCTTACCTGGACCTTCTGCAAAGTTTGTCCCAGTGCCCTCTAAACCCGCATACCTCGCACATATCTTTGTATGTTGGGCATCTACGCGGTTGGTGGGAGAGCCTGCAATTACTGCATACCCTGTTCTGCCTGGGTCCCTTGAATATTGTACCAACAGGTGTTTTGGACCCTAAGGCCTGCAAACACTGTCTCCCTGCGATAACTGCCTCATATCTGCATCTGTCCTGTAGTTAGCTCTCCACTTCGCGTCCCTTTGGCTTTTCAAGGAGGTCTTTCTGGAATGCAATAGGAGTGGAGGCAATAACAAACTCCATAATTTGTTCCGAGAGTTCGGCATCAGAGAAGTCATATTCTTTTGCTTCCTCTTTGCATCAGTTAACAAAGTCATCCCAGCTCTCATTGGCTTGCTGTCTATACCACATGAGTTCCAGGCAGTGTACTCTGAAATTAACTTTAATCTTAAGCTGACTCTCTAATGTTGCCTATAGCTTTGATGGATCCTTCTAGTGAGCATCAGATAAACCACAGGTATTGATTCTGCACAGACCTTCATTTCCTATAGCGATCCTAATTTTTATAGCCTGCTTCTCTGCATCCATAACCTCGCGGGCTAGAAAACATAATCAATCCTCTGCCTAAACAATTTGAATTTGCCTGGGACATCAGGAGCTTTTCAGTCCATCTCTGGCTGCCATTGCCTAAGCCTTCTACACTTTTCTTCCCGAGGAGCAAACCTTGCTTTAAAAGTTGCAGAGAGCTGTGATGTCTGCAGAGCTGAGCAGGAGTCAGGCTCTGCGCTGTGTTGCTGTAGCGTGGGCTTGTGAGCTTGTAGGCGGGAGGGGCTCAGGCGTCGGCATATGGCGTACAAGTACAGCAACTGCAGGAAGGGATCCATGCCAAAACATGACGCTGCACTGATCTCTGCAGCTGAAACTACCGATAATTTTTCCTGTCACTCGGGGCAAAACCGCGAGTGTGCCCAAATCGCCATCAATCTCTACTCATACCTTTGCTCTCCCAATATGAGAGCTGTGATCCAATCGCAGCGCTTCAGATAGGACTTCTGACTTGCATTGCCGTTTTCAGCTGCTGATCAATGCTGTCGACTCACTACCACTGCCATCATATATTATCTCATTCCAGACTAATACAAAGCTGAAAGGCAGGCATTAAGGTTTGAAGTTTAATAGAGCTTTAATGAAGCTTTAATAGAGACCTGTTGTTGGTTCAGCTTACATGTGTTAACTGACTGCAAGAGAACTGAATCATGTGATATTGCTTCACTTCCTGTGATGATGTACATATTAGCATAAACAAATATTTAAATTATTTTATTTAACATACTGACAATTATACTATCACAACAAATACAGCTCCCAGGTTCACTTATAAATCTTCGCTGTGCTTACTGGAGGTGAGCAGATGTAAATAATAATCTCAATACCTGCTCCTCTTACCAAAGTTCACATACTCTCCCCACTTTCTACTTCAGATCCTAGACATTGGAAATATGGAATTTTATGGAAGCAATTCAGTTCTTAAACTCCTGCAAAGCCACAGCAGACATTTTGTCCACTATGTTAGCAGAGGAACTTATTCACCTACAATAAATGGGATTAATTTTGTATTAAATAGCAAATGAAGGAATACCATACATTAAAAGTAATTTCTAGACTTGCATCTACTATAAAGCAAAATTTTCAGTTCCAAAATTCCTTGGGGATTCTTGATCAAGCTCTCAGGATTCTTGAGAGTTCCCTAGTAGCTCATTAAATGTGGAACTTCTGTCTGACTAATTGTGGCCAAAAGATAGAGCCAAGGACAAGGATGCTCTCACGCTTTGGGCTTCAGTGGACCTGATGCAGCCATAGCAGTCAGTATGCCAAGTGAGTGAAAGTCCAGGCTGAGCAAAACAGCCTAGTACCCTTAAGATTTCAGAAATAATTAAAAAAAAATATTACTTGGATCATTAATCTTTTTGGGAGGGCCAAGGGTAAAGTGGTTGGAAAGGAAGGGGCAGGGATGAGGTTTGGGTAAACGGCCACCTGCAAGGGTGGGAAATTGGAAACTTTTTGCAGGCGTAGGACAAACAGGTATTAAAGATACACTGATCGTGGTACTGGCACCTATCAACGGGACGTCCTCCCACTGATCCCACAAACTCTGATGGGAGCAGTGTTGGAGGGCACCCTTAGGCTCGATCTCACTGGGGTAACACCAGGATTATGGCTTAAAGAGTTTCGGAGCTTTCATCGTTTATCATAGTTTACTAAGGATAAGAATGAAAATATATTTGTGGCTTCCCAGTGATGAAGTATCACGATGCTTTGTACTGTTACCATACATAGCAGGAAAAATTCCAATTCAATTGCTGAGCTGTGCTGAAGTAGATAATCTCCGGACAGTGATGTGGCACTGCAGTTAGTGCTCTCCCCACTGCCCCCACCCCACCCCTCCCCATAGAAGGAAAGAACTTGCCACAGTTCTGGCTCCTGAACAGGTAAGAGCTGGATGACATTTGACTGTGATGCTCATTATTGTAAGTTGGCTTGCAGATTTAATTATCAAAAGTTACTCAAAGAAGGGTTTGTTGGGTGAGGTACAGAAGAGGTGCTAATGCCTAGAGATCTGTACCTCCGCAAGATTTATTGTTTTCAGGGGAGAAAATTGGGGGGAAATGTTATGAAGTTGCAGCAATAAACATGATGGATGTTATAATGCCGCCATGCTGTAGATCACATCATTGTGGTTCCGAAGAAGGGTCACTGACCCGAAATGTTAACTCTGCTTCTCTTTCCACAGATGCTGCCAGACCTGCTGAATGGTTCCAGCATTTCTTGTTTTTACATCATTGTATTCACCTCTGTGTATCAAAGTGATGTAATGTCTGCCAGATGCTTTACTATGGCATCAGTTCCCTTTAAGTTATTACTTTACTGCTTCACACATTAATACATTGGTTCCACACATGCCTTTACTATATTATCTATACTGTATCTTTACACATGTTTAGCAGGCCAAAGCTAAGACTTTGTCATTTCCATCAAAAACAATGCACAATATTTCTCATTTGCAAACATAATAAACTGAGATTACTCCCTTATAGCCACTATAACACTTTCTCTTCCAAAATATTGTACACCTCCAAACATTTGCCTGGTAGTATTTTTTCAATCTTTATTTAGGCTGTTGCCACCTATTTAAAATGCAAGGATGTCATTATGTCCTGTACTTTGCTGTCCACCAACCTTACTTACTTTTCATGTTAACAATGTAAATTACCTACATAAACACATACACGAAGATTTCTGTATGTAAACATTTTATGATTGTAATTTAGCATTCAAACAGTGGACAGGCAAGGCTTATTTGTAGTGCTGTGGCAAATAGATCTAGGTCCAGATGTCACTTTGTTTTTCATCTAATTCCAGGTAAGTTTTATTTTTCAGAAAAGTTTTCTTCAAAAAAAAAATGTATGTTCTCCTTCTTGGCAAACACCATAAAAAATTGAGCATTGGACCTGATTGAACCCTCACTAAGATATAGCTGAAAGCCAGACCTCAGGCTCAGTGTTCTAGTCACTTGGCAATCCATCCCCACTGCTGCTGAAGTACAGCCGAAAATTCAATAACAGACATTCTACTCTACTCCCTCACCTACCTGCGAAACCTGTCGCCATTAAACTTTTATTTACATAATAATTATTAACAGAAATCTCTTAATTTCTTCAATTTCCCATCAATAATGTGAGGAGACATCCACAAATAAATATTATTAAAAATCGTACATATGTACATACTTTCTGTCTACAAATCGTACTTCCTGTTGTCACGATTTTTTGGTAACCTTTTTACATTAACATTTAATATTGAGGATTCCAATGGAAGCATTCAATAGAGACATTACTCTATGGAAGAACTGGTTAACATAGCTTGTTCACAAGCCAATTGAATCAATGTCCCAGGATGCAATAGTAGCATTTAAAATAAAAATAGAAAGTGCTGCAAATACTCAGCAGGTCTGGCAGCATCTGTGGAGAGAGAAGCTGAGTTAGCGTTTGAGGTCGATGGCCTTTTATCAGTACCATAGCATTTAAGTTGGCCAAATGATAGATTGCTGCTCTGCAATCTGTTTAGCTATTTTCCATGATTTGAAGAAAGGCGAAGGACAAATTTCAACCACTTTGCTCAGCTAAAATTTAAATTGAGTGCTTTTTAAAGATTAAGTCTGTGTGCGTGAGTTTTGATGGCAAGATGATGGTAGATAGTGGGTGTTCCCCAAGGGTCAGTGCTGGGACCGCTGCTTTTTTTGCTATGCTTAAATGACTTGGATCTTGGAATAAAGAGTAGAATCTCAAAATTTGCTGATGACACCAAACTTGGAGGTGCGGCGCACAGTGGGGATGATAGGCTAGAGTAGTGGGCAGAGAAGTGGCAGATGGAATTTAATACTGACAAGTGTGAGGTGATGTATTTTGGCAGAAGGGATAGGGAGATGCAATATAGACGTAATGGCACAGTTTTAAGGAGTGTGTAGGAACAGAGGGACCTGGGGTTGCATGTGCATCAATCTTTGAAGGCAGCAGGACATATTGAGAGAGTGGTTAGCAAAGCATATGGGATCTTGGGCTTCATACAAAAGCAGGGAAGTTATGCTTAACTTTTATAAAGCTCTGATAAGTCCCCAACTGGAGTATTGCATCCAGTTCTGGTCACCACAGTTCAGGAAGAATGTGAGGATCTTTGAGAGGGTGCAGAGGAGATTTACCACAATGGATTTTAGTTACAAGGTTAGGTTGGAAAAGCTGGGTTTGTTCTTCTTAGAAAAAAGGAGATTGAGGGAAGATTTAATAGAAATGTACAAGATTATGACAGGCTTAGATAAGTTAGACAAGGAAAAACTGTTACCATTAGCTGATGGTACAAGGACTAGGGGACACAGATTGAAAGCTTTGGGCAAAAGATGCAGGAGGAATATGAGAAAGCACTTTTTTACACAGTGGGTGATAATGACCTGGAACTCGCTGCCCACAAGGGTGGTGGAGGCAGAGACAATTAATAACTTCAAGAGGAAGTTGGATGGCCACTTGTGAGAGAAATAGAGCTGCAGGGCCACGGGGATCGAGCAGAGGAATGGAATTAACAGGACAGCTCCGTGGAGACCTGGCATGGACTCAATGGGCCAAATGGTCTCCTTCTGTGCTGTAAATGACTCTATGATTATGAAGTTTGTGTCAGGGTCCAGAAACAATAGCTTTGGTCTTCCCAATGTTTAACTGAAGGAAATTGCAGACCATCCAAGAATGAATGTCAGGTAAGAGGTCTGACAACATACAGCCATTAAAGGGATTGAGGCAGATGGAGGTGGGATAGTGCTGGGTGTCATCAGCATACATGTGCAACCTGATCCTATGTCTTCAAATGATGTTGCCAAGGGAAGTGTGCCAAGATAGATCCTTGGGGGACTCCAGAGTTAAATGATGCTAATGGCAGGAAAGGAATCCATTGATGGAGATACTGCAGATATGAATGGATAGGTCAGAGTGGAGCCAAGCAAGGACAGTGCCACTGAACTGGACAATGGGTGATAGATATTAGAGGAGGTTGATGTGCTCAACCATGTCAAAAATGGCAGACAAGTCAAGGAAGACAAGAAGGGAGAATGCACAAGATCAAAGTCACAGAGGTTGCCATTTGTGGTTTTGTTTAAAGCTGTTAAAATACTGTGGCAGGAAACCTGTTTGTTTCGAGTTAAACATGGAGTTGTGAGAAAAATGGACATGGATTTGGATTGGGAATTGAGGTTTGTGAGATGGTGCTGGCTTGCAAGGTCAGAGGGGTCAATAGTGTTTTTTTCTGAGAATGGGGCTAATGATGTCGGTTTATAATGAGAGCAGGACAGTACCTGAAGAGGCATTCACCAGAACCGTTCACAATGTCAGCTGGCATGTGGGCTAGGAAGGGAAGTTTCCTGATCAGCAGTTAAGTGTAAAGGAACTTAAGGGAGAAGGAGCGAAATGAACTCAGAAAGGGCAGGGGGGAGATGATCAGAAACTAAAGAAAGAGGCAAGATCAGGGCTAGGGCGGAGAAAAGCCTGGGAGAGGTTTGACTTACTGCAGATACATTTCTAATGCTGATGTGCTTTTATCTGCCAAATTGCTGCCTTCTGCTGACATTGCCAACCCTACCATCTCAAACTTCAAGAGACAAACTCTTAAAAATCAAGAGAATTGATATAAAAGCAAGTTGCTATTTATTCAAACATAAATTAATATTGACTGACAGTTGGTTCATAAACTTCATTCATGGCTTAATTAATATTTAACAGGTCAGAACTCTTTACAAAACTTTATTACTGCATCTGAAAATGCTTTACAAAAAACCTTTTAAAAACCCTACCTGTTATCACCACATTGCTATGCATCTCAGTTTAATGTTACCATGACATCTAAATAAAAATATTATATAGTTTGAAAAAATATTAATTATTTGGTAATTTTATGAAAAACTATTTCAGATCATGATAGTTATTTCTCCTCCCATATCTCTCAGTTTATTGGAAGGCATGTCAAGAATAGTGTGGTCACTGGTGGAGGCCAGGAATACTGGACATAGACCCTGCCCCCAACCCGCCAACTCCCACGCTTGCGCATACGCAAAAATGGCTAGAAGCTTAAGGCCTGCAGCCTGCTGATAGAGCTAGTTAAAACGAGCACAGAGCATTGCAGTTGCATTTTTTGCCCACTGAATGAGCTTTAATAACTTCAAAATACCAGACCTAATGGTGCCCGATACTGGAATGGGGACAGATGTGCTGAAATCTGGACTGTCCGGTACAATGTTGTATGAATAGCCACCCTAGCCAAGAATAATACACTTCATGTGACTTTTTGAGGCTATCTCACAAAGCGTCCCGTATCCCCATTGTAAAGAGAACCATCTTATGTGCTGTTTTGTCTCCGTGTGTAAATGTGTAATCTTACTTTGATAGCTTAAAAAATGTATACACATTGGAAGTTTGTGAAACATTACTCTGCAGCACCTGTGGAAGAGCCTGTCACTCCAGAATTGGCCTTTATAGCCACTCCAGGCGCTGCTTCACAAACCACTGACCACCTCCAGGCGCGTATCCATTGTCTCTCGAGATAAGGAGGCCCAAAAGAAAAAAGAAGAAAGACCTGTAAAACTACATTTTGGGGCCCACTTGTTCAATTATCTCACTGAAAGTAGCTACTGCTTTGAACATACCGACTGATTGGCAGATTCCTGTTAACTTGCAAAATCTTTGCCAGTCCAAATATTTAAATATTACAAGAGTCCATTACACAACCAATAGAGTAGATAAGATTTGAAACTCGCATTATTCACTGCTGGATATTTTGCACCCAAGTAAGATATCACCGAGGGCTCTTCCTCTCAGACATCTAGAAAGAAAACCGTGGTCAATCACCAGCCGCACTGGTTACGGCGCGCTGCCAATCACTGGCCTCACTGGTTAACGCGCGCTGCCAATCACCGGCCGCACTGGTTACCGCGCGCTACCAATCACCGGCCGCACTGGTTACCGCGCGCTACCAATCACCGGCCGCACTGGTTACCGCGCGCTGCCAATCACCGGCCGCACTGGTTAACGCGCGCTGCCAATTACCGGCTGCACAGGTTACCGCGTGCTGCCAATCACCGGCCGCACTGGTTACCGCATGCTGCCAATCACTGGCCGCACTAGTTACGGCATGCTACCAATCACCGTCCACACTGGTTACCGCGCGCTGCCAATCACCGGCCGCACTGGTTACGGCATGCTACCAATCACCGGCTGCACAGGTTACCGCGTGCTACCAATCACTGGCTGCACTGGTTACCGCGCGCTGCCAATCACCAGCCGCAACGGCAACTGCGTGCTGCCAATCACTGGCTGCACTGGTTACCGCGCGCTGCCAATCACCGGCCGCACTGGTTACGGCACGCTACCAACCACCATCCGCACTGGTTACTGCACGCTGCCAACCACCATCCGCACTGGTTACCGCACGCTGCCAATCACCAGCCGCATGGGTTACCGCGCGCTGCCAATCACCAGCCGCATGGGTTACCGTGCACTGCCACCCACCGACCACATGGGCTACTGCGCGCTGCCAATCACCGGCCACACATTTTACTGTGCACTGCCAATCACCAGCCGCACGGGTTACCATGTGTTGCCAACAACTGGCCGCATTGGTTACCGCATGCTGTCAACCACCGATCGCACTGATCACCGCGTGCTGCCAATTATCGGCCGCATGGGTTACCGCGTGCTGCCAATCACCGGCCGCACTGGTTACGGCACGCTACCAATCACTGGCTGCACTGGTTACTGCGCGCTGCCAATCACTGGCCGCACTGGTTACCGCGCGCTGCCAATCACCAGCCACACTGGTTACGGCATGCTACCAATCACCAGCCACATTGGTTCCCGCGCACTGCAAATCACCGGCCGCACTGGTTACCGCGTGCTGCCAATCACCGGCTGCACTGGTGACTGTCTGCTGCCCACCACCAGCCGCACTGGTGACCGCGAGCTGCCACCACCGGCCACACTGGTAACCACGAGCTGCCAACCACCGGCCGCAATGGTGACCGCACGCTACCAACCACCGGCCGCACTGGTTACCACGCGCTGCCACCACTGGCCACACTGGTTACCGCGCGCTGCCAATCACCGGCCGCACTGGTGACCGTGAGCTGCCAATCACTGGCCGCAATGGTGTCCGTGCGCTGCCAACCACCAGCCGCACGGGTTACCATGTGTTGCCAACAACTGGCCGCATTGGTTACCGCATGCTGTCAACCACCGATCGCACTGATCACCGCGTGCTGCCAATTATCGGCCGCATGGGTTACCACGCACTGCCAACCACCAGCCGCATGGGCTACCGCAAGCTGCCAATCACTGTCCACACTGGTTACTGTGCACTGCCAATCACCGGCCGCACTGGTTATTACACGTTGCCAATCACCCGCCGCACTGGTTACCACGCTGCCAATCACCAGCCAAACTGGTTACCGTGCACTGCCAATCACCGACCGCAATGGCTACCGTGTGTTGCCAACCCTGGCCGCACTGGTTACCGCATGCTGCCAACTACCACCCGCACTGGTGACCATGTGCTGCCAACTATCGGCCACACTGGTTACCATGCACTGACAACTACCGATCGCACTGGTTACCGCGTGCTGCCAACCACTGGCCGCACTGGTTACCATGCACTACCAGTCACCAGCCGCACTGGTTACTGTGTACTGCTAATCACCGGCCGCACAGGTTACCGCGCACTGCCAATCACCAGCCACACTGGTTACCGCGCGCTGCCAATCACCAGCCAAACTGGTTACTGTGCACTGCTAATCACCAGCCGCACAGGTTACCGTGCGCTGCCAATCACCAGCCACACTGGTTACCGTGCGCTGCCAACCACCGGCCACACTGGTTACCGTGCGCTGCCAACCATCAGCCTTGCATCGTATGGCATATTTTATTTTTTTAATTTTTTTATTTATTTTTATTTAGAGATACAGCACTGAAACAAGCCCTTCGGCCCACCGAGTCTGTGCCGACCATCAACCACCCATTTATACTAATCCTACACTAATCCCATATTCCTACCACATCCCCACCTGTCCCTATATTCCCCTACCACCTACCTATACTAGGGGCAATTTATAATGGCCAATTTACCTATCAACCTGCAAGTCTTTTGATGGTGGGAGGAAACCGGAGTACCTGGCGAAAACCCACGCAGACACAGGGAGAACTTGCAAACTCCACACAGGCAGTACCCAGAATTGAACCCGGGTCGCTGGAGCTGTGCGGCTGTGGTGCTAACCACAGCGCCACTGTGCAGCCCAATAGGGTTTTCCTGACACCTCCCTACCACGCAGAATGAAGTACGATGGTGAGAGCATTTCATTAAAGGGGTGGAAAAGAAAAAGAGGAAAACACATTCATTTTTCATTCACTTCCAAATTCACCCATGAATCTTAGAATTGTTGCAACTGTTTTTTTTCTGCAACAGCAATGCTGATTTAACTTCCTTTTCTCTTGGAGCTTGTCTGGGATTGTTTTGTGTTGTCAAATGGGGGTTTAAAGTGTCTTTAGAATCAGTTATTAATACCCTGGGGACGGGCATCCCAATAAACGTGGTTATTTGGGAAGCTTTGGGTCTGCGAATTTCTAGTGTTGTTTAAGGCAAGTTCTCCTGTAAGTACAAGCTTTAACCCCGCAACTATTGTTTCTGCCACATGTGACTTTGACCACTCAGGTTCCAATTTTTCTCCCTGTAGTGGTAGTGGGTAATAAATTGGTTTTAAGCCCCATGAGGTGTCTGAAATTTCTTCTGGCCCCTTGATCTTGCTGAATTCTGAAGTAAAATTGTGGAATTTGATTATTTTGGGGTTTGAGCCCTGATCATTGGGTTCTGCAGTGGGTAGATCCACCCTAACCTCACTTTTTGTGTTCTGGTGAGTCACACAAATGCCACTCACTTTAGGGCACTTTTGTTTCCTTTTTCTCTTTATTGTGGGGAGAGACTCTTTGCTAATTGCCCCCATGTCCTCCGGGACATTCCTGCTCGCAGGTATTGTCCAGCTTCCACTGCATTCCCCTGCAGCACTTCGACTTGGTTTGCCTTTTTGGGAACTTTCATTGTCCCTGCTGGTTTCTGTAAATGTTGTTAGCAGCCTTGGTGCTTCTTTGGCCTGCATTTACGCAGCAGGGTGTAGGGTCTAATTTTTCCAATATTTCAGGGTTGGTTGACCGGACAGTAGGGGATTCCATTTGGGAATCCTCCTGGTCCTCCTTTAACCTGTCCTCACTATCCTTTTTGCCCCCTTTTTCCCGAACTGTCTGACAGACCTGCGCTGGTCTGTCCCCTTTTGTTTTCCGCAGGGGTCCCACACAACCCACCAGCACTCTGCTGAAGGGTTCCCCAAAAGCCGGTATGCGAATTAGGGGTGCAGGTTTTACTGCAAGTTGGGGCTTCCTCACAACCTGGCACATGTGGCAAGTATTACAGAACTCCACCACATCATTGTGGAGTTTTGGCCAGTCAAAATGCTTTCTTATATGGGCTTTGGTTTTCCATACACCGACATGTTCAGCCATTGGAAGCTCATGGGCCATTCTTAATAATTTCTCTACGGTACCTCAGCGGCATTACTAACTGGTGAACCACTGTCCACTCTTTGTCCACAGGTCTGTGAGGAGGGCTACACTTCCTCATCAGCACCTCATTCTTTACGTAGTAGCATTCAGGGACTCCCTCTGCTTCAGTTTCAATTTGGACAGCCTGTGCTAACTTCTTCAATGCTGGGTCGGCTTGCTGAGCCTCAACTAGGGAAGATTTGTTTAACACATTCCTTGGGTCCTCTAACTCCCCAAAGAAGGTTCCAGCCAACCAAACAGTAGGGTCATCTGTCTGCAGCGCCAGTTCAGCCTCCTCTAAGGGAGCTGGTTTGGCCATGGCCCGAGTCACCAGTCAGGAGAAATGCTGGGGACTGTCTCCTGCAATTGCCCCATCTCTCTGGCCTCCTTTGGTCTCACTACCACTACTGGGGGGCTACCACCTTCACCCCCGCCAGATCATTACCCAGGAGCAGGTCGACCCCATCCACAGGAAAACTAGGGACAATCCCCACGGTTGCCGGCCCCGAAACAAGGTCACACTCCAAGTGCACCCGATATAAAGGTATGGGCACACCCACCCTCCGATACCATTCACCATCACTCTTGCATTCACTGCACTCTCTGGGGGAAAGGTCATGCTTTTTCCCAGCAGAAGGAATCTAGTGGCCCCTGTATCCCCGAGTATGACGATGGGCTTGCTTGCCCCACTTGAGGGGTATGGGGTTATTCTCCCTTTGGATACAAAGTCCTGATAACCTTCAGGTATCTTGTTAAATTTTCCTGTACCCACAGCAGTATGTTTCCTAAGTTTTACTGCTGTTGCAGTTAAAGCCACAGCCTGTTCTGCCGTACTTTCTATCAGGGCCCCTTCTCCTGCACTGGTCTGGTGTGCCCTGATTAATCCTATTAGTTTTCCCCATAATTTCCAGCAGTCAGCTCAGAGGTGACTAGCCTTGTTACAGTGAAAACACACAGATCTTCGGGTCTCCTGCTCTCAGCACCATCCTTTTTTGGCTCGAGGAGGACCTCCTGTGTATTCAGCTTTCCTTTCTTGCCCAGGACTTTTCGGGCTCCTATCACCCTCCCACCTTTTATCCTTTTCAGATTTGTGGGGGGGAACTAGGGAAGAGTTTCCCTTGGGGTACGGACTTATATATGAGAGTAAATTCAGCAGCCAGAACTGCGGCCTGCCTGGCTTGGTGAACCTTTTGTTCCTCTACGTGGGTTTTAATGGAAAGGGGAAGTCAGTTTTTAAATTCCTCAAGAAGAATCACATCTCTGAGGTTTTCATATGTGGGCTGTACTTTAAGGGCCCTTAGCCACTGGTCAAAAGCCAGCTGCTTACTTCTTTCAAACTCGAGGTAAGTTTGATCAGACTGCTTCCAGAAGGTTTGGAATTTCTGGTGGTACACTTCCGGTACTGGTTTATATGCCCCAAGAATAGCATTTTCAGTCAATTCATAATCTGATGAACTGTCATCTGGTAACAGTAAATAAACCTCATGGGCTTTTCCTGGGAGCTGTAACAACGGGGTCCAGCTCTCAGCCAGCCATTTCAGCTGTCTTCCAAGCTTTTCAAATGTGACAAAAAATGCTTCCACATCTCCCTCATTGAACTTCAGAATCAACTGGGAGAACATAAGAGCTCAGCACACAGTCCTGAGCAAGGGGTAGTTTCCTCACTGGCCATGCTTTCACTGGGGGTACCATGCCACCCCCTATTTAATTCAAGCTGCCTGAGCCCCCTTTCCTCCTTCTGGAAAATTCTCTCTTTTGCCCCCTTTCCCTCTCTCTTTCCCTCTCTTTTTCCCTGTCTTCCAATTCACGTTTTCTCTGTTCTAATTGTATTTTAGCTAACATTACCCTGTCTGACTCTGACTCCAACCCTGTTTCTGAATCCTCAGGTTCAAGTGAAAAATAGTTGGCCACAAGTCTTACGATTTTGAATTTGTTAGCTTTTGTGCAGAATGTAATCCCAAACTGCCCACCTACATTCCTCAACTTTACAATAGATAGGGCCTTTAACTTATCTCGAGTTACTTCACCCTGGCTTGGGAACGTACTGGCCTCAGATGCGGACATGTTAGTGCTCTAGCCCCAAAACCACAAGAAAACCTGTATTGCAGTTTTTTTTGATAGGGATCAATTTGTTTTTCCACTTCCAATTTCTCATTTGTCTTTGGGTTATGATCCTGGACTATAGACCCATATTTTCTGTTACGGCCAGATGAGGAGGGTGTCTCGGGCTCCCCTTTCGCCCTTTCTCTTGTTTGACCGCAACAGGGTTTATCCTTTTTTAACACAGTGGCTGAGCTTACCACCTCGGTGAGTGTTTGCTCTTGTTCCTCTAATGATTACAAAAGAACCAATCAGACGGGTTTTCTTGAGTTTAAACAAGAAAGAGGTAAGTTTATTATACTTAACACTCTAACCCGATTTAAAATACTAAAACTACACTACACATTTATACGAGAGTCACACACACACAAATAGATTACAGAGGGAAACAGAGTTGGTGGTTGGATTAAAGTTTGGAATAAAGGGTATTTAAATATAGTATATGAGTCCAATAGTCCTCAGCTGAAATTGTATTTTTGAAGTCCTCGCTGGGCCATGTGAACGGTGGTCGGCTTGCTTTGCTCAGGGTTCCTGAAGGCAGAAGGGTGGTGGTTGATTCTTGTCCCCTGTTTGCTGGCTGTAGCAGTCTGTAGGCTTGGTTGGGGTGGTGGTGGGTGGGGTGGGGGGGGGGGGGGGTTCCCAATTGCAGCCGGATCTTCTCTTGATATTTTCTGGGGAGAGAGAGAGAGACAGCTTTGTTGCTGGCTTTTCAGTTACTGCCTGTCTGCTGTCTGTGTGACAAAGCTTACAGTTTCTTCAGAGCTGCGTAGACAGTCACATGACTCTGTCAAGCCCCTTTGTTTTTAATGAGGTTTTTTCTTGAATTTTCTCTGAGATTTAAGGTGCTACATGCCTCAGGAGGTCCAGTCACACTTAGAGGGGGTTGGCTCTTTCAAAGTTAATAGGTGTCGATTGCCTTGACGACCATGTTGATAAAGCCATTCTAGGTGATTCAATCACTGAGAGCAAGCCATTGTTCTGGCTGGACTGGGTTAGACTTTTCGTCTCCAGTTTAATCTCCTGGCGTTTCAAATGTAAATTGCAGTGGCCATCTTGGCTGCCATTTTAAAAAAAGTTAACTTGTGGGATTTTTCCATTAAAAGTCTAATGAAAGTGTCCAACTGATGAAATTAATATTCCCTATTTGGCATATAGGGTTTTCCTGACACCATATAAATCAATTTAATATAGCGGGGCTAAAGCGTGGCGAGTCGAAGAGACTTAGCAGTTAGCAGGAAAAAAGACAGAAGCGCTAGCAGAGAGCCAACTGTGTAATAGCCCCGACAACCAATCTTATCTGCAGCACCTGTGGAAGAGTCTGTCACTCTAAAATTGGCCTTTATAGCCACTCCAGGCGCTGCTTCACAAACCACTGACCACCTCCAGGCACTTACCCATTGTCTCTCGAGACAAGGAGGCCAAAGAAGAAGAATAATAAACCAATTTACCCACTGCCGAGTCTCACCATGCCCTGGCTTCTTCTCAGATTTCTGTTCATGCGCATGTTAAAGAAAGATTTGCCCTCCCACCAGAGTCACTATCAGCTGAACCAGCTGCCTCCTTACAGGATGAAACCAAACCCACGCATCCCAGCAGCAGCCAATCACAGGAGGCGTGGCGAAGATTGACATTTCAGTGGACAACTCAATAGAGCAGGAAAAATCATGAGATTTGAGAGGTCTATCATGAGATCATGAGTGAGGCTACATTTTTCCTTACAAACCTCACAATAAATTCACAAGAGATGGAAATACTGGAACTTTTGTGTTGTAAAATTGTATGGGTGAGAGTTTTGGTGTACTTCTCCTGATTTCTCACTTTGGAGAGGGAGTACACATGGCTGGAGCGAGTTATGGCCATGGCAGGCATGGGAGTCAGACTTGCATTAAAGGAACTGGGATCGTGGGTGGAACCTGCAGCCCAAAGTGTCTGTACTATAAATCAGAAAGGCTGTAAATATTTATTGCAACCATTGTTCTCATTTCACAGTTCATCTAGAGTGCTTCAAGCAGATTAATTTATTACCAGGAAGATCACCAAGCCATTCAATTGAAATACAAATATCATTTATGTCTTTTAAAGTATATGTTTTATTGGCATTTCCAATTGAGCTTGATGGATATATTTATGAATTTCTTTTTTCCAGTCAAACTTCAATTGAAGTTATTGGAAATGAAAATTCAGGAGACATATAATGGACAGTTGATTCTGTATCACTTGTTGAACACGATCAACCAAAGTGAAAATTACTCTCAATCAAAGGTAAGGGCAATGAAATTATTTGAGATAAAAAATGTCTCCAATCTAGCCTCAGTGTTACTTTAGATTTACCGTTACTGATTCCAATAATGATATTCTTCATGCAGGATGTCAATAACATTGTGTTAAAAATATATATTGTCTTCAACATTAAAAAAAGTTGTTCTGTCAGACTTTATCTTTACTATTTTAGTTGAGCCACAAATTCATACATTTGTTTGGTTATCAGTTCAGTGATTACTGAAGTCAGTCATGATTTGTGATATAATGAAGTGTGGCACCTCTGAGGCTACACTTTTAGCTGTGTGACACTATAGCTACATGGTAAATGCAAGACTTTTACTAATAGTGCAGAGACTGATAAACAATACAGTTACATGATTTTGTAGTGTATTTTAATTGTTACCACCCTTCACGGTCTCATGACCTGTATCTTACTTCATTCAATCTTGTCAGGTTCTTTATATCCTTTTGCTTTACTCGTGTACAAAGCATCATTTTAGAACAATTGATTTTTTGGGAAATGGTCTTAAGCAATACAAGTATTATGCAATACAAACAATGTACTTGAACTTGACAAATGCATATCCAAAATTACACCTTTCTAGAATTATCTTTGACATACAGTGTCGCATCTATTGTTAATTTCAGCATTACTTTGCCAATACTTTACACCCTCATATAAATTATTTTTAATTGGATGTTTGCATACTGGTGAACCATGAAGTTCACTGACCTTTAGCTACACAGAGGTTCATTCACTGTGCAAAGTTAATTTTTTAGTTAACGATATCTGATGCGGTAGGAACACCAAACAAATTTGTCAGAGTGTTGATGACTCATCAAAGCCAAATAAAGCAAAACATTAACTAAGCTGAATATGCAAAAAAGAACTTTGTTCATCTCTTTGCAATTACAAAGAAGTCATTGTTCACACTAAAGATAATCAAATGGCAGGGTTCAGTCAAGTGTTAGAAATGAAGAACAGATTATGGTAATTGGAATAAAATATGCTTTACAAATGAACAAACTTATATTTTCTTCGGAAGAGAGTTTGGTTAGAAATAATTTTCCATAATTGTTTGTTCTAAGTTCTTAAAGCTACACTGTGTTAGAATATAGCACAAACCATTGTTTTGTTCATATACACAGGGCATGCTGATTCCGCTGGCAGTACAAAGATGATACATTACCACAACAGATTTGTTATTCTTAAAAGCTAAGACCTACTACAATGAGAATTTCCCTCACAGACGTTACTGGACTTATGAGTACTTGAAGCTTATCTGAGTGTCCAAAATGTAAACATGTTTCATTCCCCAGCATTAATATCCCTTACAAAAGCAAAATATTGCAGGTGCTGCAAATCCGAAATAAAACAAAAACTGCTGGAAATGCTCAGCAGGTCTGGCCGCATCTGTGGAGAAAGAAACAGAGATAACCTTTCAGGTCGATTGACCTAAAATGTTAACTCTGTTTCTCTCTACACAGATGCTTCCAGAACTATTGAGCATTTCCAGCATTTTTTTGTTTTTATTATTAATATCCTTTACCTTGAGCACAAAAATCACCAAAAAATAAATGTCTTGTTCCTGATCTTCATAATGTCATAATGTTAATGTACCAAGTGTTTCCCTGTCACTTCATCTCATTCAATGGTCATAACTATTAATTAAAATAATAGACTTGTTAGCTTTTCATGCAATAAAGCTTCTTAAATTGCAGCTTTTGAATATGTTTCCCAACTCTAGAAGTAATTCATGTAAAATGACTATGCCTTCCATGCTTGATAAGATTTGAGTAACTAGCACTGGTTGAAGAGCTAGCACTGACACTGATGCAATGGGATGAATGACTAATTTCTATTATTCTCTAATATGAAGAGAAGCTGGCTGCTAGAACAATTTCTCAGCAACTTACTTGATCATTATATGTGCATTAAGTATACAGCATGTATACACAGAAGTCAAATAACGCTTAAGGCAATCAGTGCAAATCTGAATTCTCACATATTGTTGAATTCAGTTTTCATAGATCTTGACACACTAAGACATCAATTAATCAATTCTTAGAGGCTGAATATCACTAAACTAAGCCAGGCCACTTTTCATCAGCATTAAGAAAAAGGGCATTGAAATGGTGAAAGGCAATATTTCTAATATGTTTAATTCGTGAAAATAAATACATTAGTTTACTAGTCAAAGAAAATCAAATTCATAGTCAGCATCACAATGTGTACAATCTGGCATGATATTAAATGATGCTGAGCTATTCAAACTCTTTATGTTAAATAGACTGATCCCAGCCAGGTCTTCAGTGGGGCACTATAACTGACCTCATCATCCACAGGCGAGAGAGAGGGGGAAAAATCAGCCAAGATTTCTGTTCCTGATCTGTACACAGTGGCTCCTGCTGGAGAGTGTGTGTCTTATTTGGATGTCAAGTTGATGACTAAATGAGCTGCTGACACTCATCAACTTGATCCACACTCAAAGAATGACCATTTGAGGGCAGTATCAGAAGGTTAACAATGCTCATGGACCTGTACCCCATCCTGACTGAGTCAGTGGCTTCAACAGAGTAGGTGAGAAAAATGATGAGAAAAGGTAAATGTTTTGTAATATGGTGCTGATGTATAATAATTGACATGACATGATTTCAGCTTCAGCATGGTGATACTACCAGTCTTGGAGTCAATTAAATATATTGGGTGCGTTCCCCGCCACAGGGGAGTCTGTTTAGAGGGCCATCACAGCATAGCATTGTGGGGAACCTCAGTGCTGTTGGTGAAAATTGTATTTTTTTAAATTAAATTGGCAGCTAAGCCTCTGCAACTGATCACTATATAATTGATGGCATAGACTAATAGGTCATAGACATTAAGGGCGAGAAATTTGGATCCATGGCACCACTGGAGATGGTGCTATGGAATGCTGAACATCCTTCTGCTGGTATGCACTGTGCCTCCAGCTGCTGCCTGCATGGCTTGCACAGTGCCCCATGTTGAGAAGGATGCTTGCGAGGGCATCTCCTGTGTGTGAAGGAAGCAGCTATTATGGTACTATGATGACGTTACGCAGCCCTACCAGCTAATGTGATGCTCAACCTCCAAATTTGAACAACACAGGTCCATTCAATGAATTCACCTGTCACTCACCAAAGAATAAATGTTCAACTGCAAGAGGGGCTCAGCACTAGCATTACTTAAAGCGTCAGTCACCCAACTTGCAGGTAAGGTAATTTTGAACAATTTCTGCTATTGTAGTCTCTGGAAATACTCTGAAGTGGTGACTTCTTCGATTTGGCAGAGCTGCATCCTCACAGGGAGGGCTGAGAGTTGTGTGGTCAGCTCCATGCAATTCAGTGAATTCACCAGGCCACACATGGTAAAGGATGACATCATGTCCTATATACACATATATATATATATATATATCTACACTACTATTATTGTTATGAACTATTTGTTTCTACCCATCATTCTCTTTGCTCTGGTCTCTAGTTTTGTTATGCTACAGAGTAAAATAAATACATTTAAAGTTAAAAAGAGAATCTGTGTGTGTCAGGGATGGAGAATGAGCAAGTTATGGCAGTGTACTGTTTACATACCTGCAGCAGCTTTTGTTTTGGGTTCTATAAAAGTCATAAGCCAAAAGAGCAAGAGGGTATTTCTTCATGTTACTGTTCTTCAAAAAAAATGATGTTGATGGCTGCAGCAAGGGTCCAATTATCTCACCTGATTTTGTTAACGGAAATGATAAAGGCTCTAATTATTAACAGCTATGAGTCAGAGATTCCAATTATTAAACCTGTGAATCAGAGAAATTTCAATATAGAGAGAGAGAGGGCGAGGGAGGCAGACACATAGGGCAGAATTTTACCGGCCCCCAGCTGGTAGGCCGGCGGGGGGGTGGGTGGGAGGGAGGGGGGTATCAGTAAAATAGTGGGGAGCCACGTTGAGATGACTCCCAGATGTGGTCCCACTACCTGGGTATTTTCCCAGTGGTTGGACCAGATGTGGAGCAGCTGTCCACTCCAAGCAACCGGGCAGCGAATTAGCATAATTAAAAGTCCTATTGAGAGCATTTTACCAGGCCGCCAGCACGTTGCTGATGCTGAGGCGACCCTCCACACATGGGGAGGCCGCCAGCTTAAAGAAGATGGCCTCCCTGCGGCAGCCCAGAGAGCCTTCGGGACAGGAGGCTCCATGGCCTAATGAAGGGGCTGCGGGCAGGGAAGGCAGCCCCCATGTCCCAATGATCTCCCCGGAGGGATTTCCCCCTCAACCCTTGGCCCCGACTTGTTTTTTAAACTTACCTGTCTGAGCTCCCGAGATCTCCTGCATCCTCAGCAGCACCGGCTACCTCTCCCGGTGGCGTGCTGAGTCTTCAGAGCTGCCAGCTCTCTGATTGGGATGGCAGCATCAGCAGCCTGCCTGCTGTCCTTAATTGGACAGCAGGCATGCAGGCAGCCTGTGGTAAAATAGCCGAGGCAGTCCCAGTGCCAGCATGTGCGGAATGGGATCTACTTTTCACTTTGATGCCTGCGGTAAAATTCAACTTATAGAGGAATAAAAATTCATTCAGGCCCATTAGCAGGCATGGGAATTGTGATACGCAATTACCCTATACCTGGATGAGGTGATGCACGCAACACACAAACTTTGTGCTGCTTGCTCATCGCAATTATTGCAGCATGCAGCCCAGTGCAAAACAGGTTGCTGACTGACTACACGCTCATCAGGTGGCCCAGGTGCGTGTGTGGCTAGCACAACTTACATCTAGCCTGCACTTGTTAAAGGCAATCTGCCTCTCTTAAAGAAGAGGTGTATTCAAGCTGCAGGAGCTGGCGGAACTGTTAGTGAAAGCCTTTGAGGGAAGGAAGAGGACTGCCAATGAATCAACAGGCCAGAGAGATGGCTCCCATGTTCTCTGATGCCATGCTGGAGGCCTTAGTCCAGGAGGTGGAAAGGAGGAGAGAGGTCATGTCTCTGCCAGGAGGAGGCCCTCAAGGTGCAGGGAAGGGACGCAGGTGGCCAGGAAGGTGAATTCCAGAGTGTGGACCCAAGGACCTGGCTGCAGTGCCGCAAGAAGTTCAATGTCTTCACGTGAGTGTTCATGGCCAGTGAATCCATCTTCCAATGACATCTCCTATTCCTCGCCATCAACCTCACCCACCGCTCAATGCATTACAGCTCAATCACTCACCCATCAGCAATCTCTAACAATGAGGAATCATGCCTAGCATTCAGATGCACCACTTCACCATCACACACTTACCAATGCTGCAAGCCTCACACCCACATTCACATCTTCCACATAATTCCAGATATTCAGCTGTGACAGGGACATCACCCAAACACAGTACAACACAGTCACTGACACACTTACCTCCCTCTTGCAGGACAAGGTCGCACATAACAGGAGGGAGCACCAGAGAACCACCATTAGACAAGCCCGCATGCATCTCCTGAGCCTCTGGAGTAGGTGGTGCTGCAAATTATTAGTGTTGCAGTGACTGAGGTCGTTGTAACCGGAGTCACCAAGAACATCCAAGATGATGGTATGTTCCTGCCTTACGCACCTTCTCAAATTTCACTTCACCCTTATTCTGCTATCTTGCATGAAATACAAGCTACAGATGGTGTGGCCATGGACCTCTGACATACCACCCAATCCCTCTTCTCACACCCCAACCCTTCCCTCTGCATTTCTGCTTTCAAATACCTAGGAATTGCCACATGGCCAGCATCAGCCATAAGATAAAGGTCCCAACAAAGAGCAGACCTCTGAAGAAGAAGCACCATCACTTGATCTTACACTCCCAGGCACCAGCTCCGATACTGGCACTGCATAGACTTTAGAGGGTAGTGTAGGGACGGGATCTGCAGACAATGGGCTGGATTTTTTCGAGGTAGTGGGGGCCCTGACAACAGGCCAAAAGCCAGGGGCAACCCCGTCTTGGCCATTTGGGGGGCCCCAGGCCAGATTTTAGGCCCATTGTGCAGCTAATTAGCTGCCGTCGGGGAACCCATCCCTTTAAGAGATGCTGGCCAATTGGAGGGCCGGTAGGTCTTCAGTCCTGGCAGCGCCACCAGGGATTGGGGGTTTTGGTTGGTAAGTACAGGGGAGGATGCTTCCACAGGGGGCACCTCCATGGACCACAGACTGCCCAATTAGGAGGTTCCCCCCAGCCTCCTGAGCCCACAGGGAGGCATCCAGGTTTCACCAGGCAGTCTCCCAACATGGCAGAGGTCCCAACCACTGCTGGTAAAATGCTAGCAGCAGTGGGAAGAGGCCCTTAGTTGGCCACTTAAATGGCCTCTGGGCGGTAGTGCCATCCTCCACATTCCCCACCGCTGGCAGAATGCCATGATGGTGGGAAGGCGACGGGCACTCCACCCCCACTCTCTCACCATTTCATGAACACCCCCAACGCATCCCACCCCATCCCTAGAGGGCTGGTAAAATGCAGCCATGTGAGTCACTGGGCATGAGTGAGCTGCAGTAACATAGAAACATAGAAAATAGGAGCAGAAGTAGGCCATTTGGCCCTTCAAGCCTGCTCCACCATTCAATGTTTTGGCCTCAACTGCTTTCTGTGGTAGCGAATTCCACAGGCTCACCAGTCTCTGGGTGAAGAAATTTCTCCTCATCTCAGTCCAGAAAGGTTTACCCCGTATCCTTAGACTGTGACCCCTGGTTCTGGACTCCCTCACCATCGGGAACATCCTTCCTGCATCTACCCTGTCAAGTCCTGTTAGAATTTTATAGGTTTCAATGAGATCCCCCCTCACTCTTCTGAACTCCAGCGAATATAATCCTAACCGACTCAATCTCTCCTCGTAAGTCAGTCCCACCATCCCAGAAATCAGTCTGGTAAACCTTCGCTGCACTCCCTCTATAGCAAGAACATCCTTCCTCAGATAAGGAGACCAAAACTGCACACAATATTACAGGTGTGGCCTCACCAAGGCCCTGTATAATTGCAGCAAGACATCCCTGCTCCTGTATTCGAATCCTCTCACTATGAGGGCCAACATACCATTTGCCTTTTTTACCGCCTGTTGGACCTGCATGCTTAACTTCAGCGACTGGTGTAAGAGAACAGCCAGGTCTTGTTGCATATTCCCCTCTCTCAGTTTATTGCCGTTCAGATAATAATCTGCCTTCCTGTTTTTGCTACCAAAGTGGATAACCTCACACTTATCAACATTATACTGCATCTGCCATGCATTAGCCCACTCACTCAACTTGTCCAAATCACCTTGAAGCCTCTCTGCATCCTTCTCACAACTCACCCTCCCACCCAGTTTTGTGTCATCTGCAAATTACATTTAGTTCCCTCATCTAAATCATTAATATATATTGTGAATAGCTGGGGTCCTCACACCACTAGTCACTGCCTGCCATTCGGAAAAACACCCATTTATCCCTACTCTTTGTTTCCTGTCTGCCAACCAATTTTCTATCCATCGCAATACACTACCCCCAATCCCATGCGCTTTAATTTTACACGCTAATCTCTTATGTGGGACTTTGTTGAAAGCCTTCTGAAAGTCCAAATAAACCACATCCACTGGCTCCCCCTCATCAACTCTACTAATTACATCCTCGAAGAATTCTAGTAGATTTGTCAAGCATGATTTCCCTTTCGTAAATCCATGCTGACTCTGCCCAATTCTACCACTGTTCTCCAAGTGCTCTGCTATAAAATCTTTGACAATGGACTCTAGAATTTTCCCCACTATCGATGTCAGGCTGACCGGTCTATAATTCCCTGCTGTCTCTCTACCTCCCTTTTTAAATAGTGGGGTTACGTTAGCTACCCTCCAATCTGTAGGAATTGTCCTAGAGTCTACAGAATCTTGGAAGATGACCACCAATGCATCCACTATTTCTAGGGCCACTTCCTTAAGTACTCTGGGATGCACACCATCAGGCCCTGGGGATTTATCAGCCTTCAATCCCATCAATTTCCCCAACACCATTTCTCTACTAATACTGATTTCCTTCAGTTCCTCCCTGTCACTAAACCCTGTGTTCCCCAACATTTCTGGTATGATATTTGTGTCCTCCTTTGTGAAGACAGAACCAAAGTATACATTTAGTTAGCCAGCCATTTCTTTGTTCCCATAATAAATTCCCCTGTTTCTGACTGTAAGGGACCTACATTTGTCTTCACCAATCTTTTTCTCTTCACATACCTAGAGAAACTTTTACAGTCAGTTTTTATGTTCCCCGCAAGCTTGCTCTCGTAGTCTATTTTCCCCTTCTTAATCAATCCCTTGGTCCTGCTTTGCTGAATTCTAAACTGCTCCCAATCCTCAGGTCTTGTGTTTTTTCTGGTGAATTTATATGCCTCTTCCTTGGATCTAATGTTATCTCTAATTTCCCTTGTAAGCCATGGTTTGGCTACCTTTCCCGTTTTACTTTTGCGCCAGACAGGGATAAACAATTGTTGCAGTTCATCCATACGCTCTTTAAATGTTTGCCGTTGCCTATCCACCATCATCCCTTTAACTAACGTTTCTCAATCCATCATAGCCAACTCGCGCCTCATGCCTTCATAGTTTCCTTTACTAAGATTTAGGACCCTAGTCTCAGAATCAACTATGTCACTCTCCATCTTGATGAAGATGTCAGGACAGGAGGAGGGGGTAGCATGTGAGCCAACTTCCTGGAGAATGAGGTTGCTGAAGAGCCCACCTAAGACTCAGAAGCCTTGAAACAATTAGTCCCAAGAGGCTCTTGTTACTATAGCGGCATCTCTGGCCCTCAGATAACAACAAGGTTTACAAACAACACAGTGAGGCAACAGGAGGTAGCGCGGTAGTAAGAAGCATCTGTTGTAAATATGCATGTGCACAGTAAAACCATTTTGTGATATTAAGTCCAGCGTGTCAAGTAGTATCTGATTTTTGCTTTTTGTGTTTGAGGGGATGTTTGGAGGTCATTTTGTAACAGAGCCCACAGTTCGTTTAATGGCTTTGTAAGGTCTCCTCTAATACATTCTTGAGAGAGCAGCATGGTCTGGAGACACTATTAATATTGTACCCCTTAGTTTCTCCTCTTCTTTGGTGCTGCTTATCCTGTGTGCTTCATTCATTTCATTTTTCTTCTGCTTCTGTTGTATATTATAAGGATATATATGGAATACCCATTGTGAACTCCATGGTAAATATTTCATGATGGAAAGGTGGGAAGCAAAAGATCTCTCTGCCTGAATCTGCCGAAAGTCATTTTTGCATCAGCCTTTCTTAGCAGCACAGCTGAGGAAAGATATTTATAATCACTTCAGCCAAAGATGATATTTCAGACAAAGGTAGGTAACTTGCCCCACTTTTGCATAGATTTAAGTCAGGTGTGATTGTAGCATAAATAGCTGGTGTGATCCTGCACGACAGCAGGTTTTGCATTTATTTGCATAGGGGTGACACATCTCCTGCCAGAAAGAACAGGTGTAACACTGGTGCATACAACTTAAGCCTTAAAATTCAGCTCCCTACTCTGGAACTGTAACATCTTTGGCCCCCCCCCCCCAAAATCATGGAAATTTGGTCCTTCTATGTAATCTTGTCACGAGACAAAAGTCTAACAAGAAGCCCAGCCAGAACAATGCTTTGGCTAACTGAGTAGATTATCCAGATCATCCTCATTAACAGGAGATTCAAAGCCATCTCGAGGCATTCATAAGTGGAGATGTCCCTCCAGAGGATAAACACTGACAACACCACCTGACAGAACTTTTGGATTTTAGTCTTTGGACCTCATTGAAAACAAAGGGGATTAAGAGAACCATGTGACCATGTGGCCCTCTGAAAAAACTGGGAGTGTTGTTACACTCACAGAAGAAGACAAGCAGTAACTGAATGTGCAGCAGCAGAGAAAGCTGTGAGCCTCCCTTTTTTCTTTCTCTCTCTCTCCAGAAAGCATCAAGTTTGAAAACTGTCTGTGACTGTGGACCCTCCAAGCCTACAGACAGTTACAGCCAGAGATCAGGGGAAGAGAGCCAACTACAATTCTGCCTTCAAGAAAACCCTGAGTAAAGCATGCCAGCCATAAAGTGCACTTTGACCAGCAAGGATTTCAAGAGTACAACTCCAGCCAGACAATCACCAAATCATCCAACATCAAACTGTATATTTAACTTTTATTTATTCTGGACTTTAATCCAACCAAAATCTATTTTCCTCTCTGTAATCTATTTGTGTGTGTGTGATTCTAGTGTGAATGTGTGCGTGAATGTGTAGTGTATTTTAAAATTATTTTTACATCAGTTTTTAGATTGTTACATATAATAAACTCACTTCTTTCTTGTTTAAACTCAAAAAAACCTGTCCAATTGATTTTTTTCATGATCACATTAAAAGAGAAAGGTAAAACACTCACTGAGGTGGTGAGCATAACCACTGTTTTAAAAAGGAATAAACCCTATTGCGGTTAACTAAGAGGAAGGGCAAAAGGGGCAACTGTGACCCCCCCTCTTCACTTGGCTGTAACACTGCGTTTTTACATAGGGCCAACTTTGCAGTAATCCACTGATGGTGCATAGCCTCATTTTAATATCTGAAATACTACTGCCTGGAAATTCCTTAACGTTTCACCCAACCAACCACCGTAACGTCTGCAACAGATCAACGGAAGCGCTGGATACACTGCATAAACGGGGTAGGATTTTCCGTTTGGGTGAAGACCATGATGTTGAGATCCAATCCAGGTCCCAACACTGCACTGTGTGAGGATTAGTTACCTGACATGATTTTTCAAGGAATGGCCAATTAGTGGCAAGAGAGTGCACTCGCCATTCAATTAAGGGTAGCAGGCAGCCTTCCGATGTTGGAGGGCCAATAGTGTTATATTCTGGAAAGCCAGTTGGTGAAGGATAGTACAAAAGCCAATCTTTACTCAGTCGAACATTTATTTACAGAGTGAAACATTACAAGTGTACACCTCCTAACTTAACTACACCCCAGTGAATGTCATTTTTTTATTTGTTCTTGGAATGTGAGTGTCACTTGCAAGAGCAGCATTTATTGCTCATCCCTAATTACCGTTGAGAAGGTGGTGGTGAGACACCTTCTTGAACTGCTGCAGTCCATGTGGTGTAGGTACACCCATAGTGCTTTAGGGTCTGTAGTGGCTTAATGCTACTGAGTGGCTTGCTACACTATTTCAGAGGGCAGTTAAGAGTCAACCACATTGCTGTGGATCTGGAGTCATGTGTAGGCCAGACTCAGTAAGGATGGCAGATTTCCTCCCCTAAAGGTCATTAGTGAACCAGATGGGTTTTTAACGGCAATCCGTAGTTTCATGATCATTATTAATGAGACGAGCATTTTATTCTAGATTTATTAATTAATTGAATTTAAAATCTCCCAGCTGCTGTGATGGGATTTGAACTCATGTCTCCAAAGCATTAGTCTAGGCCTCTGCATTACTAGTCCAGTTACGTTACCACTATGCTACTGTCCCCAGCTCAAGTGATGCCTGAATTAATGTCCTCCACCTGCATATAATTAAACACAATTGATATACCTTCCAAGTAAGGGAGAGAGAGGGTGCCTCCCTCAGAACTTCCAACATTTTTCAAAATTAAAGCTGGCCACAGCTCCCAGACCACCTTTTCTGCACAGGCTGGGAGGCCATCTCCTTTATTTGGCTGTGTTTTGGCCATCGCAGGGGGCCTGCCTGCCAACTAGAAAATTCAAATTGACACCAGAAAGGGGCCTTAATAGGCTACCTTGTGGGCGGGTAGCCGTTTTACACCATACCCGGCCCCATAGAAAATGGTTAGGAACCAGGACCGTGCCAAGGAACCGGCATGCCAGCCAGCGCAGGAAATTCCAAGCCCACCTGCCTCCGTTGCCGCCCCCATCTGGTGATCAAAATTCTGCTTAGGGTTTCCACTGACCTTCCACTGAAGCTATGGCACCTGACTAAGTGAACCCCCAAGGAAATTCCTAGCATTCATGTCTAACAATGCACCACTTCTCTACAGTACTGCACTGAAGGGTCAGTATCGATTCTATACTCTAGTCTATGGTGAGGTTTTTTTTTAAATGTATTCTCGGGATATGAGCATCACTATCAAGACTGGCGTTTATTGCCCATCCCTACTTGCCATTGGGAAAGTGCTGGTGAGCCTCACTCAGAGGCTAGAGTGCTACCAACAAAGCTAAACTGACATTTCAAACTGAGTCAAGCTGCCACTAGCAGTAAGTAATCCTGCCTCCCTTTTTATATTTTTTATGGCAATGGTTACGTTCTAAGGCTGGTTACTGAATAATCCACAACTAGGCAATGAAAATGAAAAGATGTACCAGTTACTATGTATTACTGAAGCATTATCAGAGTTTTCTATTCCTATTCTTCTGAACTCTAATTCTCTTCAAGGCACACATCCAAGAACAGCAGGAAATAGTATTTTGTTGGATAATATTTTTATTTTGTTTCTTTGCAACAAGACTCATACAAGTGTGTATGTACAGTAGCATAGAATTAATAGTGTAATGTAAGTGCATGTAAATGCTAACGAAACAGAATCTTGTTAATTACATTGAAACATGGCCTTTTATTACTCTGACAAATTTGTGTTATCTGTAGTCTATAAAAAGAATACAGATCAACAAATAAATTGAGCCCCAGTGACATGTTACGTGATTGATAATCATGAGGACTCAGGGAACCTGTGACTTTAAGGCTTTTATGTGATAATGAGGGTTGGTGCGGCTGTTGCTCTGGTTCACTAATTGCTTCATACAGCTGGGACTATAAAACTGAAGGCAATTCTGTTAATGGTGAAGCAATAGTTGAATTCTTTTCTGATCTCTTAACTACAGCATTTGCATCTAAATTATATCCATTTCTAGCTAAAAATAGAAAACAGCTAAGCCTTAGAAAATCTATTTCTTGTAGATGACAAAGTCTTCAGCTGTCAATAAGACTGCCTATTTTCGCCTCCTTAACATCTCCTGACTCCGCCCATGTCTCAGCTCATCTGCTACTGAAACCCTCATCCATACCTTTGTTACCTGTAGACGTGATTATTACAATGCACTTCTGACCAGCCTCAGAACTCTAACCTCTGTGAACTTGAGGTCATCCAAAACTCTGCTGCCCACTTCCTAACTCGCACCAAGGCCTGTTTACCCCTTACTCCCGTGTTTGCTGAACTACATTGACTCCCGGTTAAGTAATGCCACAATTTTAAAATCCTCGGCCATAATTTTACGGCCCCCAAACGAGTGGGCTGGTCCCCGGTTGGGGGGTGGGTGGGGCCATTCCCGACCCCCCCCACTGCAATTTTACACTGGGCAGCGGCAGCGGCCCGCCCGCCCCAGGCCAATCAAGGCTCTTAAGTAGCCAATTAACTCGCGTGTTAAGGGCCTCCTCCTGCCACCATGGGTATTTTACCCTCGGCAGCTGAATGGTAAAGGCCTCAAGGTTTTACCAGGTGGCCTTCTTGCGGGCTGGGGGGGCGGGGCCCATTTGATCGGGCACGCTGTGCCCCACGGAAGGCTGCCCTCGAAGACCCAACCATTCCCAACTCACAACACTCCTCCCCCCAACCAACCCCCACGCCCCCCGCTTGCCTCACTGGGGCTCAGTCAATTGTCCTACCTGGAGCGGAGCAAAGGCAGTCAGGAGCACCATAAATACTGCCCGGGGATCGGAGCGCGGCCTTACCTACCTGGAGCAGAGCAGAGGCAGTTAGGATCTGGGAGCGCCATAAATACTGCCCAGGGATTGGAGCGCGGCCTTACCTACCTGGAGCAGAGCAAAGGGAACCGGGAGCCCACAAATACAGCCCGGGGATCACAGCATGACCTTACTTACCTGGGCGGAGGCAGTTAGGAGCTTGGAGTGCCATAAATAGAGCCTGGGGATCGGAATGCAGCCTTACTTACCTGGAGTGGAGCAGAGGCAGTTGGGATCTGGGAGCCATTTCAGCTGCTGGAGAAACTGAATGAAAATAAAACTGTGACATCACAGGAAACGAGTCAGTTGATTGGCCAGTAAGTGCTTTGTGTAAGGGACTGTGTGAATAGCTAGCTTAGGACAGCAGAATTAGGATAGATCTATAAAAGGAACTAACACTTGAAAAAAATATATAAAATTAAATAAAGATAAAATTATTAAATTAAATGCCTAAAACACATATCTGTGTCATTAAGAAAAGAATAACTTTAGTTGTAGATGGTACTAGCATTTAATAAGCCCAGTAAATTCTACAATACATAGGAATTATTCTAAGTTAATTAAGTAATTAAAGTAAATTGACTAATAGCATAAGTAACAAAGGCAGGACAGGTGTTATGTTGCAGCTTTGGTATGTGGGAGATTTTGGATGCCAAGGCGATCCAGGACAAACACGTCTGCAGAAAGTATAAACAGCTAGAGAAATTCCAGATCAGGATTATTGATCTGGAAGCCTAACTGCAAACACTGTGCAATATAGGGAAGGGCAGAAATACCTGGACTCTTTGTTCCGGAAGACGGTCACACCTCTTAGAACAGGGTCATCTGTTTTGGTCAGCGGTGAGGGACCGGAGGATGTGACCATGCGTGAGGCAGGCAACGGGATCAAGCAGACAGTAGTGGAGGAGCCTCAGACTTTGCAGTTGTCAAACAGGTTTGAGGTGCTCTCAACCTATGCAGACGAAAGTGAGGTCTGCAAAGTGGATGAGCAGACTGGCTATGGCTCTGTGGTACAGGAAGCCATTCAAGTGGGGGGAGCAAAAAGGAATGTTGTGGTAGTATGGGATAGTATAGTGAGGGGGATTGACACTGTTCTGTGCAGTCAAGCGCGTGACTTCAGAATGCTGTGTTGCCTACCCGGTGCCAGGGTTTGGGACATCTGCTCAGGGCTGGACAGGAAGTTGGAGTGGGAAGGGGAGGATCCAGTCTTTGTGGTCCATGTAGGTATCAACGACATAGGTAGGACTAAGAAAGAGGTTCTGCTTAGACACTATGAGGAGCTACACACCAAATTGAACAACAGGACCTCAAGGGTAATAATCTCTGGATTATTACCTGAGCCACATGCCAATTGGCAGAGAGCACATAAGAGTAGTGAAATGAATACATGGTTCAAAGACTGGTGTGGGAGAAGTGGGTTTCGATTCGTGGGGCACTGGCACCAGTATTGGGGAAAGTGGGGGCTATACCATTGGGACGGTCTGCACCTGAACCGTACTGGGACCAGTGTCCTAGCAAACTGTATAACTAGGGAAGTAGAGAAGGCTTTAAACTAAACAAGGGGGGGGTGAGGGATCAAACTTGAGTAGATATAGCAAATCAACGGGTAGAGTCAAGGCAGGAGAGCAGAATAGTAATATGGGAAATGAAGGTTAGAGAATGGCAGGAAGGGACAGAGAGAAAAAAGCTAAGAACACACCAACAATTGAGACTAGATATTACAAAGATAACAAAAAGACAAAACTAAAGGCACTGTATCTGAATGCATGTAGCAGTCATAACAAAGCAGATGAACTGATAGCACATATTGAAGTAAATAAATATGATCTGATAGCCATTACAGAGACATGGCTGCAGGATGACAAGGATTGGTTCCTGAATATTGAGGGGTATGTGACATTCAAGAAGAATAGGAAGCTAGGTAAAGGTGGAGGGGTATCACTCTTAGTCAAGGATGGTATTGGTGTAATAGTTAGAGGTGACCTTGGTTCAGGAGATCATAAAGATTCATCGAGAGATTCATAGAGAAATACAGCACTGAAACAGGCCCTTTGGCCCACCAAGTCTGTGCCAACCATCAACCACCCATTTATACTAATCCTACATTAATCCCATATTCCCTCTCACATCCCCACAATTCTCCTACCACCTACCTACACTAGGGGCAATTTACAATGGCCAATTTACCTATCAACCTGCAAGTCTTTGGCTGTGGGAGGAAACCAGAGCACCCAGCGGAAACCCACGCACTCACAGGGAGAACTTGCAAACTCCACACAGGCAGTACCCAGAACTGAACCCGGGTCGCTGGAGCTGTGAGGCTGCAATGCTAACCATCAGGATCAGAATCGGTTTGTGTGGAGATTAGGAATAGTAGGGGAAAGAAGTCACTAGTGGGAGTGGTATACAGGCCCCTGAACAGTAACCATAATGTAGGACGAAGTGTACAAAAAGAAATGGGCGGCGCAGTGGTTTGCTCCACAGCCTCACAGCTCCAGCGACCTGGGTTCAATTCTGGGTACTGCCTGTGTGGAGTTTGCAAGTTCTCCCTGTGTCTGCGTGGGTTTTCGCCGGGGACTCCGGTTTCCTCCCACCACCAAAAGACTTGCAGGTTAATAGGTAAATTGGCCATTATAACTTGCCTCTAGTATTGGTAGGTGGTAGGGGAATAGAGGGACAGGTGGGGATGTGTTAGGAATATGGGATTAGTGTAGGATTAGTATAAATGGGTGGTTGATGGTCGGCACAGACTCAGTGGGCCGAAGGGCCTGTTTCAGTGCTGTATCAATAAATAAAAATAAATATTGGGTGCTTGTGATAAAGGGACGGCAATAATCATGGGTAATTTTAATCTACATATAAACTGGAAAAATCAGATTGGCAATAGTAGCCTGGATGAGGAGATCATAGAATGCTTTTGAGATACTTTCTTAGAGCAGCATGTTCTGGAACCAACCAGAGAGCAGGTTATATTAGACTTGGTATTGTGCAATGTGACAGGATTAATTAATGACCTCAGAGTAAAGGCATCTCAAGGTAGCAGGGAACACAATATGATTGAATTTTACATCCAGTTTGAAAGGGAAAAGAGTGAGTCTCAGACTAGTATTTTAAACTTGAATAAGGGCAACTATTTGGGCATGAAAGCTGAGCTAGCTGGGTTACTCGGCTTATAGATAGATCAATAGATAAACAGTGGCAGACATTTAAGGGGATATTTCAGAATACTTAAATAAGTATATTCCTACTATAAATAAAAATTCTAAGGGGAGGATCCACCATCCGTGGTTAACTAAAGAAGTTAAGGAAAGCATCAAACGTAAGGAAAAGGCAAAGATGAGTGGCAGTTCAGATGATTGCTCAGAATATAAAGAATGGCAGAGAATGACTAAAAGGTTAATCAGGAGAAAGAAATTGCAAAAACAGATAGCAAGAATTTCGACAGGTATTTAAAAAGGAAAAGAGTAAGTGAGGTGAGTGTTGGTCCTCTAGAGAGTGAGAATGGGGAGCTAATAGTAGATAATAAGGAAATGGCAGATGCAATGAACAGATATTTTGCTTCTGTCTTCACTATAGAGGATACAAAATGCATTCCGGCAATAGGTGTAAATCAGGAGGTGGAAGGAAGAGAGGAACTTGGTGAAATTACAATCACCAGGGAAGCGGTACTGACCAAACTGATGGAGCTGCAGGTTGACAAGCCCCCGGGTCCTGATGTGCTTCATCCTAGGGTCTTAAAAAAGATGGCTAATGAGGTAGTCCATGCGTTGGTGTTAGTTTTTCAAAATTCGCCAGATACTGGTAAGATTCCATCAGACTGGAAAGTATTTAAGAAGCGGAGAGGCAGAAAACAGCTAACTATAGGCCAGTTAGCTTGACGTCTGTCGTGGGGAAGGTGTTAGAATCGATCATTAAGGAAGTTGTAGCTGGGCACTTAGAAAAACCCAAGGTAATCGGGAATAGTCAGCATGGCTTTGTGAAAGGGAAATCATGTTTAACCAATTTGTTGGAGTTCTTTGAAGCAGTGACATGTGCCGTGGATAAAGGGGAGCCCGTTGATATACTGTACTTGGATTTCCAGAAGGTATTTGACAAGGTGTTACATCAAAGGTTATTGCGCAAAGTAGGAGCTCATGGTGTAGGGGGTAACATATTAGCATGGATAGAAGATTGGCTGGTTGGCAGAAAACAGAGTATGCGTTAATGGGTCCTTTTCTGATTGGCAGAATGTGACAAGTGGAGTCCCGCAGGGGTCTGTGCTGGGGCCTCAACTTTTTACAATTTATATCAATGACATATATGAGGGGAGCAATGGTATGGTAGCTAAATTTGTAGGAAAGTATGTTGCGAAGAGGACATAAGGAGGCTGCAGACTGATATAGATAAGTTGAGTGAGTGGGAAAAAATCTGGCAGATGGAGTATAATGTGGGAAAATGTGAAGTTGTTCACTTTGGCAGGATGAATAAAAAAGCAGAGTATTACTTAAATGGAGAACAACTGCAGAATTCCGGGGTGCAGAGGGATCTAGATGTTCTAATGCATGAGTCACAAAAAGTTAGTATGCAGGTACAGCAGGTAATAAAGAAGACTAATGAAATGCTGTCCTTTATTGCGAGAGGAATTGAAAATAAAAGTAAAGATGTTACGCTTCAGTTATACAGGATATTGGTGAGACCACATCTCAAATACTGTGTGCAGTTTTGGTCTCCTTATTCAAGGAAGGATGTAAATGCGTTGGAGGTAGTTCAGAGGAGGTTTACTAGATTGATAGCTGGAATGAGTGGGTTGTCTTATGAGGAAAGGTTGGACTAAGAGCTGTCGGCCCACAGATTGGCCGGCAACTCCATTATGCGGGACTTCCTGCCTCAAGGAGGTGGAAGTCCCATGCAAGACCAATTAAGGGCCAGGGGAGCGAAAAATCCTAGCCTGACTCCCCAGGCCCGGCGGAGGTGGGCTCACCATTGACTTTTCAGCCCCCAGCCCAATGTAAAATTCTGGCCCTCATCTTTGTTTTCAAATTTCTCCATGGTCCATGGTCTCATAGATCATAGATCATAGAGAGATACAGCACTCAACAGGCCCTTTGGCCCACCGAGTCTGTGCCGACCAACAACCACCCAAACCCCTTCCTATTTCATTAATCTCCTCCAGTCCTGCAACCCCACAAGATCTCTGCACTCTTCCAATTCTGGCCTTGTGAGCATCCCTGATTTTAAACGCTGCACCATTGACGACTACACTGTCTGCTGCCAAGGCCTGAAACTCTGAAATTCCCTCCTTGAACCTCACCACTTTTCTACCTCTCTTTCCTCCTTTAAGGCACTCCTTAAAATCTACCTCTTTGACCAAGTTTTTGGTCATCTGCTCTAATATCTTCTTATGTGGTTCAGTATCAAATTCTGTTTGATAATTATTTGATAATTAATTACTGTTAAGTGCTAATTTCTCTCATTATATTCCCCAATAAAAAGATCAGTCTCTCTCACCCTGGCCATTCGCCCAGTATGGCCTTCATCTCTGCTCCCTTAAGTCCAAGGGATGGAGACTTGAAAGGATATGGCACACACCTGGTTTAGCCATCCACCACCAGATTTGGCTGGACCACTTAAAACATTGAGTGCTACTCTTGTCTGCTAAAATTGCTCACTATTCCAGGATCATCTTGGAATGCAAAGATAATCCCTGGTTTCTTTTCTGTACTGCAAACTGTCTTCTTAAACCCCTCCCCCCATCCCCTCCATCCTCACCTCCAACAAAAAGTGCGAGGAGCTCATGGACTTCTTTGCCACTAAGATCAAGACCATCCGATCAGGTGCCTCTGCCACATTCCTCCCTTCCACTAGCTCACCTGGCCAAACTTCCTATAATGCTCCCCCCTGCCCTCGTTCTGAACTCTGGCTTCTCTCCTATCTCCCCTCATGCCCTCTCAGCTCATTTTGTCCATGAGACCTAACTTCTATTCCCTCGATTCTGTTCCCACTAAACTGCTGATTGCCCAACTTCCCCTCCTGGTCTCCATGATAACCAATATTGGGTTCTCATTCTTCAGCTGTCCCTGTCTCCTTTAAATCTGCTGACATTCCCCCCCACCTCAAAAAAAAACCTTTGACCCCATTTCCCTTGCAAACTACCATCCCATCACCAATCTCCCTTTCCTCTCTAAAATCCTTGAACATGTTGTCACCTTCAAAATCCGTTCCCACATTTCCTGGAGCTCCATGTCTGAATCCCTCCAATCAGGTTTCCTCCCCTGCCACAATACTGAAACACTGTTACCAACGTGGTCTGGGGTACTGTGTACAGTATTGTTTGCCTTATTTAAGGAAGGATGTTAATGCATTGGAAGCAGTTCAGAAAAGTTTTACTCGACTAATACCTAGAATGAGTGGATTGTCTTATGAGGAAAGGTTGGACAGTCTATGCTTGTATCGCCCGGAGTTTAGAAAAGTAAGAGGCGACTTGATTGAAACATATAAGATTCTGAGGGGTCTTGATAGGGTAGATGTGGAAAGGATGTTTCCCCTTGTGGTAGAATCTAGAACCAGAGGTCACTATTTAAAAATAAGGGGTCGCCCATTTAAAACAGAGATGAGGAGAAATTTTTTCTCTCAAAGGGTTGTGAGTCTTTGGAACTCTCTTCCTCAAAAGGCAGTGGAAGCAGAGTCTTTAAATATTTTTAAGGCACAGGTAGATAGATTCTTGATAAGCAAGGGGGTGAAAGGTTACTGGGGGTAGGTGGGAATGTGCAGTCAAGGTTACAATCAGATCAGCCATGATCTTATTGATTGGAGGAGCAGGTTCGAGGGACCAAGTGGCCTACTCCTGCTCCTAATTCGTATGTTTGTATGTATGTTTGTATATCAGAAATGACATCCTAAGTGACTGTGACAAAGATAAACTTTCCCTCCTCAATTTTCTCGACCCGTCTGCAGCCTTTGACACGGTTGACCACACCATCCACCTCCAATGCCTCTCTACTGTCATCCAGCTGCGTGGGACTGCCACACCTGGTTCCAGTCTTATCTGTCTAATCGTAGCCAGAGAATCACTTGCAATGGCTTCTCTTCCTGCTCCAACACCGTTACCTCTAGTGTCGCCCAATGATCTATTCTCAGCTCCTTCCTATTTCTTATCTACCTGCTGCCCCTCGGCGACGTCATCCGAAAGCCTAGCTACCAACTCCATCCTTCTCCCTGGCAAAAGTCTGAGATTAAGCCAGTCTGTTCACAACCTTGGTGTCACATTTGACCCCAAGATGAGCTAAAAACCTCATATTCATGCTATCACTAAGACCGCCTATTTCCACCTCCGTAACACTGCCTGACTTTGCCCCTATCTGCAGCTGAAACCCTCATTCATGCCTTTGTTACCTCTAGACTTGACTTTTCCAATGCACTCCAGGCTGATCTCCCACATTCTACTCTCCATAAACGTGAGGTCATCCAAAACTCTGCTGCCTGTGTCTTAACTCACACCAAGTCCTGTTCGCCTATCACCCCTGTGCTCACAGAACTACATTGGCTTCCGGTCAAGCAACATCTTGATTTTAAAATTCTCATCCCTGTTTTCATATCCCTCCATGGTCTATCCCCTCCCTATCTCTGTAATCTCCTCCAGCCCCACAAGCCTACAAGATATCTGCGCCCCTCTAACTCTGGCTTCTTGTGCATTCCTGATTTTAATTGCTCCACCATTGTGACTGTGCCTTCAGTTGTCTAGGCCCCAAGCTCTGGAATACCCTCCCGATACCTCTCCGCCTCTCCACCTCTCTTTCTCCTCCTTTGAGACACTCCTTAAAACCTACCTCTTATACCAAGCTTTTGGTCATCTGACCGAATACCACCTTTTCCAACTCGGCGTCATACTCTGTTTTATAATGGTCCTGTGAAGCGCCTTGGGACATTTTATTATATTAAAGGTGCTATAAAAATATAAGTTGTTGTTGTATTATTTGTATTATTGAAACATATGCTGTACACAAGCGATCTAAGTGGTCTTTAAGCTAAATATTATAAATAGTTTATTTTTGGTCTTGCTCTGGACCGACAGCAAAATATAATTTGATCTTTGAAAATAACTCAGTTTAATTATATCTGAGGTTTTATAATTGAAATAATTGATCCTTTTTGTTAGCAGTACGCATGTACTTCATATAATTACATTAGTGCTAAGCTGCAACTTTTTGAAATATTAGAAATACCTAAGCAGATTGGGTTGCACATTTTTAACCTGTGTGTACTCCTGTAAAGATGCTTAATGGCTACTGTCACGAAAACGTGCTAGGTCGAAGGATGATTTTTTAATCCACTGACTGGAAACCTGAATAATTATCTGGTGGAGACGAACCACTCAAGCCTTGCAAGCTTTGAACTCTGTCTGCTGACCGTACTTACTTAGTTAAGCCTGACAGGCTTGTGGATCTCTTGTGGATAGAGAACTTTCCGGAAAGAACAGATAGAAATCTCTCTCGAAGGAATTCAGTCACATTGCTATCTCCCAGAGAACTACTGAATCAGCATTCACATCTTCAAACCAGAAGCCTCAGGACCACCGAATTCAAGTAAACACCCACTGAATTGGCAAGTATATCCACTTAAAACAGAAATAAATCTGTTGTGGTCAAACAAGGAGAGGGAAAAGAGGGGAGCCCTTCAACCCCTCCTCACCTGATTGGAACACTACTCAGTCCAGTTCAAATTAATGCAAGCCAGCCATGGTCATCATGTACAATGAAACACAGCAGGGAGTTGGGAGTACTTCCCGTAAAATCATAAACCCTTACAGTTGATTCTTTTCTTTAAATATCTGTATACCTATGTAGTCATAGAACCAGAAATTGAAATCAGATCTGTGAGAAATAATTAAAATACTATTTTTGCAAGGAAGGGGATTTTCAAGATGCAACCACAACACCCCTACTTTCTCAGAAAATTGTTTAAAAAAGGATATCAACACTATGAAGAGCCACAAGACAGGATTTTAATGCTACTCACATGATTGACCATAACTCTTGATTTTGTGATGTTTGAACTGGTTAGTTTGCCTCCTAGGGCATATTTCTTCCTGACATATCTCAAATATGGCTTTGTGGCTTTAAAATGTGGCTTTAAAAGATTTCATTTCTGAGAATGCAACTTTGTTCACAGGCTATAAATTATACAAGAAAACTGTTGTTCTCCCAGTTTTCACTTAAAGGGAAATTTCACCATCCAAGTAGTACAGTTCATTTCATTTTTCTATGTCGACAGAAAAGCTGAGGGCAGGGCTTGGGTTTACCTCTGAATATGGCGTGGATTTGTGGTGATGAATGGAGTAAAATGGATTATTAAGAGGTAATTTTAATCCTGCCTACCCAGCAGGAGCTGATATAATCATCATTATATCCGTGCAGATATTGGAGTCGGCCAAGGTGCCCACCAAATGAGGACAGGGGCCTCGGAAATACATGTAGATCAGGACTCAACTCCATTTTCATTGTTCTGTCAGAGCCATTGAATTTCATCTGAGAGTTTTCAGCTTCCAGATCACATCTATCTCTCACATATAGAAACATAGAAACATGGAAAATAGGAGCAGGAGTAGGCCATTCGGCCCTTCAAGCCTGCTCCGCCATTCATTATGATCATGACTGATCATCCAACTCAGTAACCTGTTCCCACTTTCCCCCCATATCCTTTGATCCCTTTCGCCCCAAGAGCTATATCTAACTCCTTCTTGAAAACATACAATGTTTTGGTCTCAGCTGCTTTCTGTGGTAACGAATTCCACAGGCTCACCACTCTCTGGATGAAGAAATTTCTCCTCATCTCAGTCCTGAAAGGTTTACCCCATATCCTTAGACTATGACCCCTGGTTTGCCTTACTTACTCTCAGTAAGATTTATCTGCTGATCATGATTGGTTTAATTGTCAGTTTCATTTGGATGGAAGAAGAAGGGTAGCTGCAGCAGCAAATCCACCACAAAAAAACCTGTGCCTGAAATCTCGCTGAGAAAAAGCACTAGTCATTAAGGTAGATAAGTCCCCAGGGCCTGATGGGATCTACCCTAGAATACCGAGGGAGGCAAGGGAGGAAATTGCTGGGGCCTTGATAGAAATCTTTGCATCCTCATTGGCTACATGTGAGGTCCCAGAGGACTGGAGAATAGCCAATGTTGTTCCTTTGTTTAAGAAGGGTGGCAAGGATAATCCAGGAAATTATAGGCCGGTGAGCTTTACGTCAGTGGTAGGGAAACTATTAGAGAGGATTATTCGGGACAGGATTTACTCCCATTTGGAAACAAACGAATTTATTAGCGAGAGACAGCATGGTTTTGTGAAGGGGAGGTCGTGTCTTACTAATTTGATTGAGTTTTTTGAGGAAGTGACGAAGATGATTGATGAAGGAAGGGCAGTGGATGTTATCTATATGGACTTTAGTAAAGCCTTTGACAAGGTCCCTCATGGCAGACTGGTACAAAAGGTGAAGTCACATGGGATCAGAGGTGAGCTGGCAAGATGGATACAGAACTGGCTCGGTCATAGAAGACAGAGGGTAGCAGTGGAAAGGTGCTTTTCTGAATGGAGGGCTGTGACTAGTGGTGTTCCGCAGGGATCAGTGCTGGGACCTTTGCTCTTTGTAGTATATATAAATGATTTGGAGGAAAATGTAGCTGGTCTGATTAGTAAGTTTGTGGACGACACAAAGGTTGGTGGAGTTGCGGATAATGATGAGGATTGTCAGAGGATACAGCAGGATATAGATCGTTTGGAGACTTGGTCGGAGAAATGGCAGATGGAGTTTAATCCGGACAAATGTGAAGTAATGCATTTTGGAAGCTCTAATGCAGGTGGGAGGTATACAGTAAATGGCAAAACCCTCAGGAGTATTGACAGGCAGAGAGATCTGGGCGTACAGGTCCACAGGTCACTGAAAGTGGCAACGCAGATGGATATGGTAGTCAAGAAGGCATATGGCATGCTTGCCTTCATCGGTCGGGGCATAGAGTATAAAAATTGGCAAGTCATGTTGCAGCTGTACAGAACCTTAGTTAGGCCACACTTAGAATATTGCATGCAATTCTGGTCGCCACACTACCAGAAGGACGTGGAGGCTTTGGAGAGGGTACAGAGGTTTACCAGGATGTTGCCTGGTCTGGAGGGCATTAGCTATGAGGATAGGTTGGAAAAACTCGGATTGTTTTCACTGGAACGACGGAGGTGGAGGGGCGACATGATAGAGGTTTACAAAGTTATGAGCGGCATGGACAGAGTGGATAGTCAGAAGCTTTTTCCCAGGGTGGAAGAGTCAGTTACTAGGGGACATAGGTTTAAGTTGCGAGGGGCAAAGTTCAGAGGGGATGTGCGAGGCAAGTTTTTTACACAGAGGGTGGTGAATGCCTGGAACTTGCTGCCAGGGGAGGTGGTGGAAGCAAATACGATAGTGACGTTTAAGAGTCATCTTGACAAATACATGAATAGGAAGGGAATAGAGGGATATGCACCCCGGAAGTGCAGAAGGTGTTAGTTTAGGCAGGCATCAAGATCAGCGCAGGCTTGGAGGGCAGAATGGCCTGTTCCCGTGCTGTACTGTTCTTTGTTCTTTTAAGGCCCACAGGGAGCTGATCCACCTCATGTAAATAGATGTGGCTAATCCTGCAGACCCATTCTGTCCAAATTCTGCTCCTATTATCACCACTAATATAGTACATTGGGTAGGCCATTATTGTGTGCTGCTACTGAAGGTTGGAGTTATTTTGTCTGCATATTGATCTCTTTTGTACTTTGGATTTCAGTCAGGGTGTGTGCTTTTAGTTTCAGTCTTCTAAAAATACTTCTTTCCACCAGGTCATGCATCTTCCCCCTCCACAATGAGCAAGCTTTTTCTCCTTTGCCCTCCATGTGGTACTTTGCCAACCCTTCCTCATTGAGATACATGTCTTACTTAACTTACCTCCCACCAAGGTATTTTTCCCATCTCACTTCCAAATACTTTTTCAAGTTTTATTCCCACCCTGCTGTGGTAGATTTACCCCATCCATGTCCTCACTTCCTCTCCCCTTCTCTTCTTCCCTCTTTTCTCTTTCCTCTTCTTCTCCTCCATGGGCCACTTTCCTATCCCCCTCCTTACCACTCTCCTGACCTCTCCTCACCAACTCACCTCCCTCCTTTCCTTCCTCATCCCCTTGCCATACTCCTCCTTCTTCCTCTCTTTCCCACTCCTATCTCTTTTGCTTCCTTGGTCAAGTTATTCTCTTCATCCTCTAACACTATTTGACCTGATGACAGCACTTAACCTTCCCTATGCATGTGCAAAGGTAGGGGAAATTGACTAATCTAATGTAAAAATGTCATAAAGACAGTTGGCATAAGGATTTCAATGCATTTTGAGCTGGAATGTTGTGACCCACCTACAATTTTAAATACATAATAGGAATGTAAATGAGATTAGTTAAATAATAGACTTTGCATTCCAAGTCATAACAGTTCTATCTTTATGATACTTGGGGAATAGCCCTGACTCACAGCACTCTTATTATTGCTGATCTTGGAAACTAAGAAGTCAGATCTGGATTGTATTTCAGTGAAAGTTGCCAGGAAAACATGGGATCACATTACTGAATTGTACTAAGAAGGCCCAACTTGATTAGATTAAGACTCTAACATGACACGTTTGTGTAAATACAATAGCATAGTGTGCCACAGACTGAAAGATTTAACTTTAAATTTCACAGATTTATTTTGGTTTCTTCTTGATGATGAGTTGTCAAATTCCACCAGATTGCCAAGCACAATCCTGAGCAGAGGTGGAATGTGCACAATCAACAGAAAGCAGATAGGGTTAAAAATTGGTTCAGCCCATTATTTTGGGCACGGGGTCATTATTCGCGACCTGCACGTGCTTGTTCAGATTGAGGTGGGCAACTTGCAAAATTAGTGAACCCACCTCATTTGCATGATTGTAGAATCTGGCCAAGCAGGTTTCACACTGCTTCCTTCCCATTAATACTTCAATTTTAAACAGAAAATTGAACACCAGGGCAGAGAGTGTGTTTCGGAGTGTCGGATGTGATGCTGGAAGCATAAGTGATGGAGGTGGACAGGAGGGCAGACACCATTGTTCTGTGGGTGCCAGGAAGCCCTCAAGGACCACCCTCAAAAGGATTGGGAGCAGGTGGCCAGGTTAACTCCTGGAATGTGGACCCAAGGACCTGGCCGCAACACTACAAGAAGTCTAATGTCAGTAAATGCATCTTCACATCACATCTCCGACCAACCACACCACCAACATCACAGTCTGCTCAATGCACCTCACGTTATCACCCACCCAGCAGCACTCCTTGGCACACAGGACTCATGCTTAACACCCAGATACTCCACCTCACCCTGACACACTTACTAATGATGCCAGACTCACACCCACCTCTCGCTGCCTCCACGTACTTCCAGTTATTCAGCTATGGCAGACACATCACCCAAACACAGCGCATACACAACTACTGGCATTCTGCCCTCTGTCTTGCAGGACAAGGTGGCACACAATGGAAGGGAATAGAAAATAACCGGCAGGAGACAAGGATGCCGTTATCTCCTGAGCCCTACAGAGGAGATAGTTGTTCGCATCATAGGGACGGTTACAATGGGGCCTGTGGCATCTGGCATCCCTGAGAATATTGAGGATGATGGTATGTTTCTGCCTTATGCCCCTTCTCAACATCCAACTCATCCTCATCCTGCTAGGTGACATGATGAGCAAGCTGCTGATGGTGTGACCATGGATCTCTTTCTTCCCACCCCACCCCCCTTTTCTTCACACCAACCTTCCCTTTCTGAGTTCCTGCTTTCAAACACCCAATAACTGCCGCCTGCTCAGTCTCACCAGCCATGAAGGAAGAGAGAGCAACAGCACAGCACAGATTAAAAGGCCCTGTCACTTGATCTGGCACTCACACCCACCAGCTCAGATGTTGGCACTGCATGTACCGTGGTGGCTAATACAGATTTGGGATCTGCATGCGGTGCATCATGCAGGCAGGAGTGGGCTGCACCCAGGCCATGGGTAAAGGATGGTTTGTTTGCCAGCTCACCAGAGGGCAAGTTTGCAGATGCATTCTTCTGCAAAGCACTCAGATGAAAACTTCGATGGAGCAGCATACAGCAGAGCTGTGCATGCATGTTGAGATGTGGGATGCATTGGCTGGTCTGCCAGACAGCCTCCTGTCACTGTCAAAGAGTCCAGCTCCAAGCTGGCAGAGGGCATGGTGCAGAGCTTGCCCTCTCTGCAGCCTCTGCTCCATTTCAGTTGTGTTGCAGTCCCAGAGAAACTGCAACTGCAGCCCCCATACCTGATGCAGCCTTTGTATGGACAGGTCACCTACCCACCCCCACCCCCACCCCCATGAGAATGCAGCAACACTCCTTTGCAAATTCACCACAACAGCTCCAAAAGTACCTCAGAGTACCTCCAGACACTTTGAAATAGAAAAAGTTTTTTGAAATCACCTTTCCCGTCAGTTAGATGCTTGGCCTTTTAAATAACAGCAAAAGGAATTAAGCACAAAATCTGCTGTCATTATATTTGTGGACTAAATCTCAGAATTTGCTGTTTGTGAAGAAAGTAGTCAAAGTACTTTCCATGCTTCAAACCAGTTCCATAATTTATTGCACTCTTGTAGGGGAACTTTAAAAACTTAAATGCCAGACCCACGCACTCCCACCTCCCCCCACCACCAATCCCACCCCCCCCCCTCCCCACCCCACCATGGCAGCATTTGCATCCAGGTTGCTATGGAAGTAATGGCAGGAAATCAAATATACAACTCTTTGTAATCATTACTGTCCTGTTTGAATATTCCCAACCAAATTTGGGTAGATGTATTCAACAGTTGTTAACACTTCCAGTGGAAAATCCCTGAAGTGCCAGTGAACAGCGGAGAGCTGGTGGAAAAGCAGGCTTTGGCAAGTGAATGGGGGGATGGTTGGTAAGGGCAGGGGTTGTCTTGCCACAGGGGCGGTATCTATCACCGTGGGGTCCCTCTGTGGGCCGTGGATTGCCCTTAGAGGAGGGAATTACCCCACCAAGCTCGCTAGAAAGCCGCCACAACTCCCCTGGCAGTGTCTCCACGCAGCAATGAGACTCTCCGACATTGGCTAAATGCCAGCAGAGGTGGCCTTTAAATCGCCCTTAATGGGCCACTTAAGTGGCTCAATTGGCCTCCCAGCAAATGTCCCATCCACCACAGTGCTGGGGACAAAATGGCATGGGAGGAGGGGGGTGGGGGGTTGCGTGACAACGTCAGGCATGCCATCCGATGCCACTCCACTCCATGCCATTTTGTCTGCCTGCCCCCCAATTCGTTCCCAAGGGCCAAAAAAATGCAACCCAGTGTGTTGAAAGAGGACTTTCATAATCTGATATAAGGAGTAATATCAGAGGCATTTAGAAATCTGAGCAATGGCATCAGTGTTCCACTGTTACTTCTGTCCTGAATGGAAAATAAATGGCAAAATTCCTTCTGCGTGATGGTTACACCATCGTAGCATATCAAATGTGAAAGGAAATAATCAAAATGTTGCCAATCTAAATCAGCTTGAATTTCTTTGGTCAGTTGGGTTAATAATAACTGATGAGTAATACATCCAAAATTTTCATAATCTTTCCATCTTTAATAGCTGTAAAGCAACGCTGAAGAAGCAGTGCATGATATTTTGAGCAATGATCCCTTTCACCCCAGTTTAATTTCCGCACAGTGAATGAGATGAATGGAGCACGAAGAGGGTCATATCTCAAAAACGACATGCAAGTTCAAGACAGAATGTATAATGTGTGGAGGTAGCCAGTTTTAGATTAAATCAAAACATCCCTGAATAGATGAGAGGTCAGAAGAGGGCAGTGGTGACACTTGATACTGTCCTGTGATCAATCAAGAGTGAAAAGGGCACAATGAAATATTGCCAAGAACTGCAGAGGAAGCAGCAACTTGCAAAGGATATCACATCATAGAGGAATATCTGCCAAACACTGTGCTTGGCAGAAGTTCCAAAGTATTAACTTTAGTACTTTATGACTTTTGAGGATTAACTTAGATTGCTCTAATACACAGAATATTAAGATATTGGTTCATGCCCATGATTTCCCTGACAACGTTTTAAATCTTAGCTGTACGGACTAGGTGGTGGGAGGCATCTAGTGGAGGCTAAGCAGTTTGCTACAATAAGCGAATTAAAGTCAACGGATAAATCAGTACAGGCTAATTTTGGATGACTCCTTTTTATCTATTTACACAGCAGAATTAGTAGAGGCCTAGAACCAAGGAATAGTCCAGATGGGGAGGGGGGTAGTGGCGGTTTGAAAGGAGGGTGACCATTGCTAAAATATTAGAAGAAACTTACTTTTTTGTAAAATATGACCAAACATCTTATTAAGATCACAATCATTTGTATCTTTGTATTTATGCATAATTGTTTTATGAAAAACTGATAGTTGGATTTCATACAATGTAGAAAACTGGATTGTTAATCTGTTAATTGTGTATCAATTGTTTGATTATATGCAGGTGGAGGTGTTAGTTGGAGTCTTACTTGAGCACTTATAAGCAGACACTTACTGAGACTGGTGGAAGGTTTTGAGTCGGGAGTTACATGCTCGTAGTCCTTTCACTCTCTACAATAAATGTGAAACTGAGTACAGATAGGCTCCAGCATTATCCTTCAACAACAAGCTTTCTGGAGTTCAACATGGATGACCACTTCCAAAATGTTAACACAAAATAGTAACATCTTATAAATCAATTTCTAGACATCTCCCTCCAAACAGAATTAATCCCATATTATTAAAGCAGGTATTACCATAATATTCTTGGGGAACTTGAAACTGTGACTGTGTTGTTTGATATAATCCCCTTTTATGTTCACCAGGTACTTCAAAATCTGTATATTGCAAAAATAAATCTATAAAACCTTTCCCTAAACATCCAACAGTGTACACCCAACAAGGAGCAGATTTCACTCTTTACCCTCGTTTAGTTTATCTCTTCTTCTTCTTCTTCTTTAGACTCCTTGTCTCGGGAGACAATGGGTAAGTGCCTGGAGGTGGTCAGTGGTTTGTGGAGCAGCGCCTGGAGTGGCTATAAAGGCCAATTCTAGAGTGACATACTCTTCCACAGGTGCTGCAGATAAAATTGGCTGTCGGGGCTGTTTCACAGTTGGCTCTCTCCTTGCGCTTCTGTCTTTTTTCCTGCCAATTGCTAAGTCTCTTCGACTCGCCACACTTTAGCCCTGCCTTTGTGGCTGCCCGCCAGCTCTGGCGATCGCTGGCAACTGACTCCCACGGCTTGTGATCAATGTTACAGGACTTCATGTCGTGTTTGCAGACGTCTTTAAAGCGGAGACATGGACGACCGGTGGGTCTGATACCAGTGGCGATCTCGCTGTACAATGTGTCCTTGGGGATCCTGCCATCTTCCATGCGGCTCACATGGCCAAGCCATCTCAAGCGCCGCTGACTCAGTAGTGTGTATAAGCTGGGGATGTTGGCCGCCTCGAGGACTACTGTGTTGGAGATACGGTCCTGCCACCTGATGCCAAGGATTCTCCGGAGGCAGCGAAGATGGAATGAATTGAGACGTCGTTCTTGGCTGACATACGTTGTCCAGGCCTCGCTGCCATACAGCAAGGTACTGAGGACACAGGCTTGATATACTCGGACTTTTGTGTTCCGTGTCAGTGCACCATTTTCCCACACTCTCTTGGCCAGTCTGGACAAAGCAGTGGAAGCCTTTCCCATGCGTTTGTTGATTTCTGCATCGAGAGACAGGTTACTGGTGATATTTGAGCCTAGGTAGGTGAACTCTTGAACCACTTCCAGAGCGTGGTCGCCAATATTGATGGTTGGAGCATTTCTGACATCCTGTCCCATGATGTCGTTTTCTTGAGGCTGATGGTTAGGCCAAATTCGTTGCAGGCAGCCGCAAACCTGTCGATGAGACTCTGCGGACATTCTTCAGTGACAGATGTTAATGCAGCATCGTCAGCAGAGAGGAGTTCCCTGATGAGGACTTTCCCTACTTTGGTCTTCGCTCTTAGGCGGGCAAGGTTGAACAACCTGCCACCTGATCTTGTGTGGAGGAAAATTCCTTCTTCTGAAGACTTGAACACGTGTGAGAGCAGCAGGAAGAAGAAAATCCCAAACAGTGTAAGTGCGAGAACACAGCCCTGTTTCACGCCACTCAGGATAGGAAAGGGGTCTGATGAGGCGCCGCTATGCTGAATTGTGCCTTTCATATTGTCATGGAATGAGGTGATGATACTTAGTAGCTTTGGTGGACATCCGATCTTTTCTAGTAGTCTGAAGAGACCATGTCTGCTGACGAGGTCAAAGGCTTTGGTGAGATCAATGAAAGCAACGTAGAGGGGCACCTGTTGTTCGCAGTATTTCTCCTGTAGCTGACGAAGGGAGAACAGCATGTCAATGGTCGATCTCTCTGATCGAAAGCCACACTGTGCCTCAGGGTAGACACGCTCGGCCAGCTTCTGGAGCCTGTTTAAAGCGACTCGAGCGAAGACTTTCCCCACTATGCTGAGCAGGGAGATTCCACGGTAGTTGTTGCAGTTACCGCGGTCACCTTTGTTTTTATAGAGGGTGATGATATTGGCATTGCGCATGTCCTGTGGTACTGCTCCCTCGTCCCAGCACAGGCAAAGCAGTTCGTAGAGTGCTGAGAGTATGGCAGGCTTAGCACTCTTGATTATTTCAGAAGTAATGCCGTCCTTCCCAGGGGCTTTTCCACTGGCTAGAGAATCAATGAGAATCAATTATCTCACCATTGTTTAAATCTGAAATGGTCAGAAGTACTAATTGGTTCAGCTTACTCTTCCATTGCTTTTGAAGCGGATAAAGCTTCATGAACACTTTCATAGGTATTCAGCAGCAGCAAATATATTTTCTGTCTTTCACTATGTAATTTTCTGTTACTTTTCAGTAGCTGTTTAATATTTTACATCGGTATATATATTTGTGTAACACAGAAGCCCCAAACATCCACAAGAGTGCAATCCCAGCAATCACACTGGAATTATGTGTGACTCTCAGCTCTGTCATTGTCCCTGCTGAAATAGCTTTGATTTACATATACTACCTTTCACATCCTCAGGACATTACAAAGTGCTTCACAGCCAAAGAAGTACTTTCGAGGTTTAATCATTATTACAATGTAGGGGAATCTGGCAGCCAATTTGAAAGCAACAAACCAAACAGCAATGAGATAAATCACCTGCTAATCTGTTTTTGGCTATTTAAGGGATGCGAGCCACGTCACTAGGGAAGTAGAGAGGATTTATAACTGAATAGTGGGGGCAAGGGACCAAATTTGGGAAGATATGGTAAATCAAGGAGTAGAGACAAGGCAAGAGAGATGAGTATTAATATAGGAAATGATAAACGGACTGTGACAGGAAGGGACAGAGCATACAAATCTAAGAGTGAATTAACAGATAAGGCTAGAGGTTACAAAAATAATAAAAGGAAAAAACTAAAGGCTCTGTATCTGACTGCACGTAGCATTCGAAATAAAACAGATGAACTGAGAGCACAACTAGAAAGAAATAAGTGCGTTCTGATAGCCATCACAGAGACATGGCTGCAGGACAACATAGATTGGGACCTGAATATTGAAGGGTATATGGCATTTAGGAAAGGCAGGAAGCTAGGAAAAGGTGGAGGGGTAGCTCTGTTAATTAATGATGGTATTAGTGCAATAGAGAGGAATGACCTAAGTTCAGGAGACCAGGATGTAGAAGCAGTTTGGGTGGAGATGAGAAATCATAATAGCAAGAAGTCACTAGTGGGAGTGGTGTACAGACCACCTAACATTAACCACACTGTAGGACAGGGTATAAAGGAGGAAATAGTGGCAGCTTGTCAGAAAGGTACAGCGATAATTATGGGGGATTTTAACCTACATATAGAATAGAAAAATCAGATGGGCAGAGATAGCCTGGATGAGAAGTACATCGACTGTAATCGGGATAATTTCTTGGAAAAATACTTTCTGGAGCCAAGTAGAGAGCAGGCTATATTAGACCTGGTATTGTGCAACGAAAGAGGATTAATTAATGACCTAATAATTAAGGCGCCCCCTAGGTAGCGGTGATCATAATATGATTGAATTTTACATTCAGTTTGAGGGAGAGAAGAGTGGGTCCAAGACTAGTATTTTAAACTTAAATAAGGGCAATTATGAGGGCATGAAAGCAGAGCTAGCTAAAGTGAACTGGCAAATCAGGTTAAGGGATAGGTCAATAGAGATGCAATGGCAGACATTTAAGGGGATATTTCAGAATACATAGAATAGCTACATTTCAACGAGAAAGAAAAATTCCAAGGGTGGGACCTGCCATCCGTGGTTAACTAAAACAGTTAAAGATAATATCAAACTTAAGGAAAAAGCCTATAATTGTGCAAAGATGGGAGGCAGGTCAGAAGATTGGACAGAATATAAAAAAGCAAACAATGTCTAAAAGATTGATAAGGAAGGTAAAATTAGAGTCTGAGAGAAAGCTATCTAGAAATATAAAGACAGATAACAAGAGTTTCTATAGATATTTTAAAAAGAAAAGAATTAACGAAGTGAGCATTGGTCTTATCGAAAGTGAGTCTGGGGAGTTAATAATGGATAATACGGAGATGGCAGATGAATTGAACAGATATTTTGAATCAGTCTTCACTATTGAGGATACAAGTAACATCCCAGTATTAGCTGTAAGTCAGGAAATGGAAGGGAGGGAGGAAATCAAGAAAACTACAATCACCAGGGACGTGGTACTGAACAAATTGTTGGAGCTGCGGGCTGACTAGTCTCCAGGTCCTGATGAACTTCTTCCTAGGGTGTTAAAAGAAGTGGCTAGTGAGATAGTTAGTTTTAATTTTCCAAAATTCCTAATGTTTAAGGAAGGTTCTGTTAGATTGGAAAATAGCAAATGTAACTCCTTTATTCAAAAAGGGAGGGAGACAGAAAGCAGGAAACTACAGGCCAGTTAGCTTAACATCTGTCTTAGGGAAAATGTTAGAAGCTATCATTAAAGACGTTATGGCAGGGCATTTAGAAAAACTCAAGGTAATCAGGCAGAGTCAGCATGGTTTTGTGGAAGGGAAATCATGTTTAACCAATTTATTGCAGTTCTTTGAGGGAGTTACATGTGCTGTGGATAAAGGGGATGTATTGTACTTAGATTTGCAGAAGGTGCTACATCATAGGTTATTGCAGAAAATAAAAGCTCATGGTGTAGGGGGTATAATATTGGCATGTATAGAAAATTGGCTAACTAACAGGAAACAGAGAGTAGACATAAATGTGTCATTTTCTGGTTGACAATTTGTAACGTATGCTGTGCCATAGGGATCTGTGCTGGGGCTTCAACTTTTTGCAATTTATATAAATGACTTGGATGAAGGGACCGAAGGTCTGGTTGCTAAATTTGCTGATGACACAAAGATAGGTAGGAAAGTAACGTGCAGAGGACATAAGGGGACTACAAAGGGATATAGATAAGTTAAGTAATTGGGCAAAGACCTGGCAAATGGAGTATAATGTGGGAAAGTGGGAAATTGTCCGCTTTGGCAGGAAGAATAAAAAAGAAGCATATTATCTAAATGGTGAGAGATTGCAGAGCTCTGAGACGCAGAGGGATCTAGGTGTCCTAGTGCATGAATTGCAAAAGGTTAGTATGCAGGTACAACCCGTAATACGGAAAACTAATAGAATGTTATCGTTTATCACGAGGGGAGTTGAGTACAAAAGTAAGGAGGTTATGCTTCAGCTGTACAGGGCATTGGAGAGACCACATCTGGAGTACTGTGTACAGTACTGGTTTCCTTATTTAAGGAAGGATATAAATGCATTGGAGGCAGTACAGAAAAGGTTTACTAGATTAATACCTGGAATAGGTGGGCTCTCTTACGAGGAAAGATTGGACTGGCTAGGCTTGTATCCGCTAGAATTTAGAAGAGTAAGGGGCAACTTGATTGAAGTATATAAGATCCTGAGGGGTCTTGACAGGGTGGATGTGGAAAGGATGTTTCCCCTTGTGGGAGAATCTCAAACTAGGGGTCACTGTTTAAAAATAAGGGGTCACCCATTTAAGACAGAGATGAGGAGAAATTTTTTCTCTCAGAGGGTCCTGAGTCTTTGGAATTCTCTTCCTCAAAAGGCAGTGGAAGCAGAGTCTTTGAATATTTTTAAGGCAGAGGTAGATAGATTCTTGATAAGCAAGGGGGTGGAAGGTTATTGTGGATAGGTGGAACTGTGGAGTAATCAGTTCAGCCATGAACTTATTGAATGACGCAGCAGGCTCGAAGGGCCGAGTGGCCTACTGCTTCTCTTAATTCGTATGCTCATATGTATGTATGTTCAATTCATTCTCTTTGCTATGTTGTCGTCACTAGCAAGGCCAGCATTTATTTGCCTATCACTAATTCACCTGAGAAAGTGGTGATAGAATCATAGAAAGATTACGGCACAGAAAGAGGCCACTTGGCCCATCGTGTCTGTGCCGGCTGAAAAACGAGCCACCCAGACTAATCCCACCTTCCAGCATTTGGTCCGTAGCCCTGCAGGTTACAGCACTTGAGGTGCATATCCAGACACCTTTTAAATGAGTTGAAGGTTTCTGCCTCTACTGCCCTTTCATGCAGTGAGTTCCAGACCCCTACCACCCTCTGGGTGAAAAGCCTTTTCCTTATCTCCGCTCGAATCTTACTCCCAATCTTTTTAAATCTATGCCCCCTAGTCACTGACCTCTCTGCTAAGGTAAATAGGCCCTTCCCATCCACTCTATCCAGGCCCCTCACAATTTTGTACATTTCAATCAAATCTCCCCTCAGCCTTCTCTGTTCCAAGGAGAACAACCCCAGCCTATCCAATATTTCCTCATAGCTGCATTTTTCCAGTCCTGGCAACATCCTCGATCTGCTGAAGAATTTTTTTTTATACTTATTTGATACAACTGAGCATCTTGCCAGGCCATCTTAGAGTGCAGTTAAGAGTCTACCATGAATAGTGCCTTTTAATATCCATTGTCTCTCGATATAAGGAGGCCCAAAAGAAAGAATATCCACCAGCAAGGGAAAACCCAACTTTGATTGAATTCCCTGAGTGCTGCCCTGAAGTTTCATAGAATCGTAGAAATTTACAGCCAGGAAGGAGGCCATTTGGCTTATCATGTCAAGTAGCCCACTTTCCAGCTCTTGGTTCATAGCCTTGAAGGTTACTGCACTCCAAGTGCATATCCAAGTACTTTTTAGATGTTGTGAGTGTTTCTGCCTCAAACACCCTTTCAGGATATAAGTTCCAGATCCCATCCCCTCTGGGTGAAAAAATTTCCCCTCAAATCCCCTAGAAACCTCCTACCTTTCACCTTAAATCTATGCCTTCTGGTTATGGCCCCTCATAAAGAGGAATAGGACCATCCTATCCACTCTATCTAGACCCCTCATAATTTTATACACTTCAATTAGGTCTTCCTTCAGCCTCCTCTGTTCCAAAGAAAATTATACTCACCCATCCAATCTTTCCTCATAACTAAAATTCTCCATTCCAGGCAATATCCTCATAAATCTCTTCCGTACCCTCTCTCATACAATCATATCTTTCTTATACTATGGTGACCAAAACTAAATGCAGCACTCCAGCTGTGGCTTAACTAGTGTTTTATATAGTTCCAGCATAACCTCCCTGCTCTTATATTCTGTGCTTCGGCTAATAAAGCCAAGTATCCCGTATGCCTTCTTGACCACCTTATCTACCTGTCCAGCCACCTTCAGGGATCTGAGGACATGCACTCCAAGGTTCCTCTGTTCCTCTACTTCTCAGTCTCCTACAATTTATTGTGTATTCCCTTGCCTTATCAGCCTTCTCCAAATGCATTACCACACATTTCTCTGGATTGAACTCTATTTGCCACTGTTCCGCCCACCTGACTAGTCCAGTTATATCTCCCTAGGAAACCTCCTACCTTTCACCTTAAATCTATGCATGGTAATGCATTTGGAGAAGGCTGATAAGGCAAGGGAATACACAATAAATTGTAGGAGACTGAGAAGTAGAGGAACAGAGGAACCTTGGAGTGCATGTCAACAGCTTTCTTCTTCATCATCAACCACACAACCAATTTTTGTATCATCTGCAAACTTCTTAATCATACCCCCTACATTCAAGTCCAAATCTTTGGTAGATATCACAAAAAGCAAGGGACCTCGTTCTGAGCCCTGCGGAACCCTACTGGAAACAGCCTTCCAGTCACAAAAACACCCATTGACCATTACCCTTTGCTTCCTGCCTCTGATCCAATTTTGGATCCAACTTGCAACTTTGCCTTGAATCCCATGGGCTTTTACTTTCGTGATCAGTCTGCCATGTGGGACCTTATCAAAAGCCTTGCTAAAATCCATCTAGACTAGAGTTCGGATTCTCTGCTCAAGTCTATAGAGTGGAGCTTGAAATAGCAACCTAATGACTCAGCTGGTAAGAATACTACCACTGAGCTAAAGGTGATACCTAACTTTGTTGGGCCAGCTAGAGAGACCATGAGGAGTGGATGTGTGGTTGTTCGACGATGAATCTGTGGCACTTCTCTCTTCACTGAAGACATCAGAAATGTTCGTGGAAATGTTACTAGTCTGGGGGTGATTTGGGGGGCTGATGGTAGTGTTGAGATTCCTTCGCCCCCCCCCCCCCCCACCAGGAAAGCTGATGGTCCTGTTGCCACTAGCCCCATATTAGGCAGGTACCATTTCCATTAGGTATTGGGGCAGTACTCTACACCAGGTCCATACTGACGGCAGGAGAGTATCCCTGCCCCTGCCCTCGGATTCCTTCCCAAGGCCATTACCAGATAATCGGACTTGCAGCTGAAACCAATGTATCCAACCCCTATTATAGGTTTGTAGTATGTTCAGCAGGAGCCTGCCTGATTATCAACAGATTTTTAACACTGGTTATCATGCACTTTAGTCAATCCTGTTGCGAGCCAACAATTGTCAGCACAGTTCACTGCAGGAGATGGAACATATGCTATCACTGCTGATATAGTCATAAAGCCTATAACCATTTTTAGATGCTAACATATATGTCTGTACATCATATAATAGAGAGCATATGACTGTAATATTCTAGTTTACTAAATACCCAAGTGTTTATTTTTGAGTGGTTCTTCCGGCTTTCTCACTGAAATGAATTAAAACTACTGAAATGGAAAACGGCACATAGTGAAATGAATATGTCACCCACTTCAATGTGACTGTTATATTGAACTGAATCAAGCCTGGTGAAGTGAATGTAATTCACACTGAACTGAGTTAAGCATACTGAAAATGTCGTGTCACTACAAGGATATCAACAGAAAGGCTGTGGCAATGGCCTGGGGGAATGTTACAACCACCTCATTCTGAAATGTTAATTGACATAGGCAGTGCTTTTGAATTTTTGAGGAATTGGGTTAGAACATTTTACATTTTACAAAATACACATTGTTCCACTGGGAGTATAATGATTAGGAATACGGTTTTAAAGGTTTTCCGAATTGGGTCTAAGCTGTTTTTTATGCACAATATTAGACAAACTAATTTTGTCATTTTAGGAAATCAGTTTGATTTCTAAATTGGTATCTTTGCTATTATTTTAAAAAGTAAAAAAAAAGCTATTTTTATGGATTACAAAACATCTTCATGGTTGTATGATTTTTCTCTGATATATGTGAAATATTTCTGTTACTGTTGATAGTTAAACCAATAAAGATGTGCTGTGTAAAGGACATTACCACAGTATTGACACTGAAGTATAATAGACTGGGGATAAATCTTAATAATAAATGCTCAACTGTGTTACAAAGGGAATCGAATTTGATGGGAGCAAAATACTGCGGATGCTTGAAATCTGAAATAAATTTGATGGGTATTTTATACCAGCTATTAAACTTAGAACCATTTGCTATTCCGTACAGTTTACGTGGAATAAACTGGGAATCATATTTTCCTTACATTGTAAGATACTCCTCTGCATTTAAAAACACAGTTGAGTTCCGTGTGTAAGTGTTTCCATGCTTTAATGTTTAGAACTTTTTCCATTTTCCCAAAGGCTGTTTAAAGTTGTCAGCATAAGCATAGTCCCAGAATCTTGCAAGTGACAGATCTTTGTTATGCCATGTACAGCACTACAAGACAAGTGTGAAAGTGCAATGGAAAATGAAACAATGTTCATACTGACAATATTGTAGCAGCTGTTTAATACTGTTAGCTCAGTTGATTAGATAGCTAGAGTGTGATGCAGAAAGATACCAACAGTGTGGGTTCAATTTTTGTACGAGCTGTGGTAGTTCATGGAGGTCTGCCTCCTCGCCTTGCCCCATACTTGAGGAATGGTGACCCTCAAGCCATACATCACCAATTAACTCTCTCTAATGGGGAGAGATGCCTATGGTCCTTTGGGGACTATGGCTAGAGCAATACTGCTTTACAACACAAAATTCCCAGTTCTGTAACTTTGGGCTGAATTTTACTTGTAGGCCACAGGTCCCAAAGTTGGGACTGGAAGCGGATGTGGCTTCTGTTGGGTCAATGAGCGCCTGGCCAATTAAGTGTTGGGAGGCATAGGGCTGTCCAGTGGAGGTGGCAAAGGTGGCATCAGCTGATGCCGCGGAAGCTGAAGGCACCATATTTAAAGGGCTGACAGTCCTGCATTCAGTACTGCCTGCTGTTCCAGTGCCCCTGCCTTCAGGACTGCCTGCTGTTCCAGAGCCCCTGCGTTCAGTACTGCCTGCTGTTCCAGAGCCCCTGCCTTCAGTACTGCCTGCTGTTCCAGAGCCCCTGCGTTCAGTACTGCCTGCTGTTCCAGAGCCCCTGCCTTCAGTACTGCCTGCTGTTCCAGAGCCCCTGCCTTCAGGACTGCCTGCTGTTCCAGAGCCCCTGCGTTCAGTACTGCCTGCTGTTCCAGAGCCCCTGCCTTCAGTACTGCCTGCTGTTCCAGAGCCCCTGCGTTCAGTACTGCCTGCTGTTCCAGAGCCCCTGCACTCAGTACTGCCTGCAGTTCCAGAGCCCCTGCACTCAGTACTGCCTGCTGTTCCAGAGTCCCTGCATTCAGTACTGCCTGCTGTTCCAGAGCCCCTGCGTTCAGTACTGCCTGCTGTTCCAGAGCCCCTGCACTCAGTACTGCCTGCTGTTCCAGAGCCCCTGCGTTCAGTACGGCCTGCTGTTCCAGAGCCCCTGCGTTCAGTACTGCCTGCTGTTCCAGAGCCCCTGCATTCAGTACTGCCTGCTGTTCCAGAGCCCCTGCACTCAGTACTGCCTGCTGTTCCAGAGCCCCTGCACTCAGTACTGCCTGCTGTTCCAGAGCCCCTGCATTCAGTACTGCCTGCTGTTCCAGAGCCCCTGCGTTCAGTACTGCCTGGTGTTCCAGAGTCCCTGCACTCAGTACTGCCTGCTGTTCCAGAGCCCCTGCACTCAGTACTGCCGGCTGTTCCAGAGCCCCTGCGTTCAGTACTGCCTGCTGTTCCAGATCCCCTGCGTTCAGTACTGCCTGCTGTTCCAGATCCCCTGCGTTCAGTACTGCCTGCTGTTCCAGAGTCCCTGCACTCAGTACTGCCTGCTGTTCCAGAGCCCCTGCGTTCAGTACGGCCTGCTGTTACAGATCCCCTGCATTCAGTACTGCCTGCTGTTCCAGAGCCCCTGCATTCAGTACTGCCTGCTGTTCCAGAGTCCCTGCACTCTGTACTGCCTGCTGTTCCAGAGCCCCTGCGTTCAGTACTGCCTGCTGTTCCAGAGCCCCTGCGTTCAGTACTGCCTGCTGTTCCAGAGCCCCTGCCTTCAGTACTACCAACAATCTGATTGGAAGCCTGCAGGCAGAGTGGAAGAAGGAAGACCTCGGGTGGCCCATGGGTCAGCGATGCCTCCCTCCAGGTCTGGAATACCCTCCCTACACTTCTACGCCTCTCTATCTCCCTTTCCTCCTTTAAGACACTCCTTAAAACCAACCTCTTTGACCAAGCTTTTGGTCACTGACCTAATGTCTCTTTTTGTGGCTCGGTGTCCTACTTAGATTTATAATGCTGCTGTGAAGCACCTTGGGATGTTTTATTACATTAAAGTCACTATATAAATATAAGTTGTGGTTTTTCTTCCATCTACTTGTATTGACATGTATGTAGCCTGATCTTTTTTGAACTAAATAATCATTTTCAGTTTTGGATGAACATCCGATAGCATCAACAGCCTCTTCAACCTACCATGCTGTAAAGCGTACGTGGCAACACAAGTATGTGATCAACATGGGTAGATGTTTAAGCAATAAGACAGTGTGACAACTAGTTGTAAACATTAAATCAGGTACCAGGTGAAAGTGGAACAATAGGATGAGGATATGATAGAGTCTTTAATGGAGATAAGTATATAACAGTATGTTATATTAGAAAAATTCATGGGACTTCTACCATCCATAACTTGAGGTCATCCAAAATTCTGCTGTCTGTGTCCTCACTGTAAGACTCTTAAACAGGGGGTCTCACTTTCCCTCTAAGGTTCTGACCCTGTACTGAGTATCTATGGCACAAAACAAACTTTGGATACAATTTCCATTTTATATGGAACAGCTTTATTAACTCACAAAGCAATAGTGGGCTGAATTTTCCTAGCCTCTCAACGTCGGGGGTCACGGCGGGGGGGCCCATAAAAATACTTGCGGGAGCGGCCCACCACGCCACGACCCCCGACAGTCCCGGCGGCTGTCCCACACCAATTGTACGGCTGCCGGCCACAACTCGCGCACCTTCAGAACTCCATACGGAGTTCCAAGGCGATACACTGGTGGGGAGGGGGAAGGATTGGAATTATCAGGGCAGGGGCAGGGGGGAGCGGGGTAAACCTTTTTTATTAGTTATGGGGATGTTGGGAAGGGATTGGGGGTCAAATGTTCTGAAGGTTGGGAGTTAAAGTTCATTATTTTACAAATTGCTTTTTCGATGGGAATTGGTTATTTTATTAATTGATAACTGAGTGGGGGTGGTTGGAAAGGTGATTGGAAGTGTTGCTGACATTTTGTTTGTTACGTCTGGGCGCCGGCACCTTTAAACATTTTAATGAAACTGAAGGGCTTGAAGCCCTTTAAAAATGGCACTGCCATTGCCAGGGACGCAGCGGCCGCCCCCACTATGTCATAGAAGGCAACCGCTCTGCCCCCTCCATTTAAATGAGCCCCTGCAGGGGGCACTTCCGTGTCAGCAGAGTTCAAAGCGATGTGTGGTACACTAATAAAATTCAGCCCTGTATATACTTACAACACCAGTTGTTTAATAGATCTGTCGACAGAAGCTCGCTCCCAGATGGTCAGATCCGCTGAATGATATCTTCCGCATGACTTTCTGTGACTGAGCAAGTCACACTTCCCGGCTGCAGCAACAATGTCCTTTTGAGCTATGGTTTTATACCCCTTTCTGATCCTTGTCCCGAAACATATAAGGTAACGTTTGAATTGGGTCATCCGATTGGGTTTCAGTGCCTTATCAATCCCACCCTGGCTATGCAAGACCACCTGCATGTGGTCATATCCTGCTCTCTCCAGGAGGGGTGGGTCTTAGATGCATACCATCCATGGATGTGATATCTGCATCTTGATAAGGCAAGAAGGAAATCATTCACACATATTTCAAAAGGCCATTGTCCATGAGAGTGGTTGTAGACAGGCTGTCTGATGTTCTAACAGCCCAGGCTACCACATCAGTGGCACATCCTGACTTGCCTGTGTGTGTGTGTGTGTTTATGTAGGGGTCCTTGTTCAGTTACACCGTCTTTTATTTTTAAAAAGTCTAATATGAACCCCAGTGGTGATGTCTTTGGTCAGAATTCTTCTCCCTTTGTCTCGATGTCCACCGTCTCCATATTCTTACCACCCAGCGAGTCCCACACGCTGGTTCACACCACAACTGGTTACATTTTACTTATGAACAGAAATGCAGGAGATATTAACAAATGCCTCATAGCATAACAAAAATACAAGAGATATCCAAATGCCTTACAAAACTCGCACCAAATCCCATTCACCTATCACCACTGTATTTGCTGAACCACACTGGCTCCTGGTTAAGCAACCCCTTGATTTTAAAATTCTTCTCCTTGTTTTCAAATCCCTCCATGTCTTCACTCTCTCCCATCTCTGCAATCTCCTTCAGCCCCACAACCCTCCAAGATATCTGCGCTTCTCTAATTTTGGCCTCTTGAGCATCCCCGATTTTAATTGTTCCACCATTGATGGCCATGCCTTCGGCTGCCTGGACCCTGAGCTCTGAAATTCTCTCTCTAAATCGCACCACCTCTCTACCTCACTTTTGGTCATCTGACCTAATATGTCCTTATATAGTTCGGTGTCTAATTTTGTCTCATAAAGCCCTTGTGAAGCACCTCGGGACATTCTAGTATGTTAAAGGTGCTATATAAATACAAGTTGTTGTTGTTGTATGAAGTCGGATCAGTGGAGCAACATTAGTAGATTATTTAGCATTAGGATACATTAACAGTCTTAAAGGGAATATGGAAACACTGTAGTTGTGAGTGGTCCATTGAGTAATGGGATGCTTGCTTGACCACTATGCTGGAACTTTATAACTCTATTTAATTGCCTCCACATCTGTGTAAACATGTTGTCCTTGCTTCACTAATCAAAGAGATAAGGGTGTGACTAGAGATGGGACAGGCTGCCATAAACCATGAGAACTGACAGCTTCAAGGCTGGGGAGGAGATGGCAGGAGAATGTTAGTGGGGCAATACAATCCAGTTTATTGATCAAGCTGCAGACCTGGAATGTGTGAGGGGTAGTGTGAACAAATGAGTGATGGTTATTGTATTCAATAAATGTGTGCTACAGACTCTATTTCACTGAGAAGCTGTTTGGGTGACCAGAGAACTTCTCCCTTGCACCGTGCTTGAATAAAAACTTTATTTACTTTAATCCCGTAGACTTGAGAGGGGTTATTTTCTCCACAACATTGTCGAAAAATCATCAGGCCCAAATAATGTGCATCTCAAAGTTCTGAAACAGGTTAAGAGCAGATAGGAGAAGCATGAGCCATAATTTTCCAAAACCTAGTAAATATTTAAAAAGTCTGTTAAGTTTCACGGAACTATTTATTTTCTCCTCTGTTTAAAACAGTGTGCTTTAAAGGCTCTGTCTAAAAACAGTGTACCTTTAAGACAGAGTGATAAGCTTTAAGATGAGAACAGTGCGTGAATCAGCTGCACTTGTTACATAGGCAACAGCAGGAGAGTGGAGAGGTCACGTGGTGTACTGTAACTTTTAACAGTGTGTAAAAACCAGCTAAAACCAGTTTGAAATATCGATACCAGCAAAGCATGCTTGCCTTGAAGGAAGAGAATTCTCTCAGCAGAAATTCTGTAATGAGCCATAGGCTGTGTTAATTGCCTAAGAAGAAAAAAAAACCTTCTGAAGAGAACATTTGTGTTGCTGGAGGTAGCAAAATTCCTTTTCTTTACTTCCAATCTATAAGTCTTTGCTTCAAGATTGACTCTCTTGACTGATTTCTGGAATTCACAGTAAGTTTTTGATTGAAACACTACCAATTTTAAAATCATGCCCATCGACCAATTCAAATGGACTGAAACCAGTGGACTCATTTGATATGTCCTTGATGGCTAATAATAAAAATGATATCCCCTTATCCCAATCATAAGTTTAGTGATACCTTTCCAAAGCACCTTGTGGCTGCGAGTGATAAGTAGACAATTTGAGCTGTCTCACTCCTAAATTACTCATGGCCTCTTGAAGTACCCCTGACATTTGACCCCTGGTCTGACCAAATTTCTTCTGGCAATTCATATTGAGTGAAAACCTGAATTAACCCCTCAATCACAACTTTCGCCATTATCTTTCACAATGGTATTTCCTCTGCAAACCTAGTGGACAAATCTATGATCCATGATCCACAAGAAAGGGGAGGCAGTGGAGTAGTGGTTAGGTCATAGATTCATATCCCATCACGGCAGATGGTGAAATTTGAATTCAATTAATAAATCTGGAATTAAAAGCTATTCGAATGGTGACCATGAAACCATTATCAATTGTTGTAAAAACCCGTCTGGTTCATGAATGTCCTTTAAGGAAGGAAATCTGTTAGCCTTACCTGGTCTGGCCTACATGTGACTCGAGACTCACAGAAATGTGGTTGACTATTACATGCCCTCTGAAATGGCCTAGAAAGCCACTCAGTTCAAGGCCAATTAGGGATGGGCAATAAATGCTTGCTTAGCCCATATCCCACCAACGAATTAAAAAAAAGAAACTTGTGACCTGGCTTAGTTGTGGGTAAGGGTCCTACACAGTCCACAAGAGCCCTACTAAATGGTTCATCAAAAGAGGTATCAGTATTATCAGGGTTGGTTTTATTGAAGGCTGTGGCTTCTCAACTAGCTGACATATATGGCAGTTTCTGCAAAATTCAACCACATCTTTATGCAAGCCTAGCCAATAAAAATTCTGTCTTATCCTGACCGGAGTCTCTCAAATGCCCACATGACCTGCCACTGGGATCTCATGAGCAATTCTCAAAATTTCACTACAGTACCCAGGGGGAACAACAACCTAATGAACTATAGCCCCAATTCTCATCAGCAGGCCTTTGGGGAGGTCTCCACTTCCTCAGTATAATATTATTCTTAACAGGGACCTTTTCAACTTCTGCTTCAGAACAAGCCATCTGAGATAAATACCTGAAGTCAGGGTCTGCCTGTTGTGCCTCAATCAAAGACAATCTGCCAAACAATTCACCATTGCTAGCCCTGCAGCCTTTTTCAGCAACATCTCCATCCAAATCCTTGAAAAATGTTTCAGCCAACCGAGCACCCGAATTGTTTTCCATAACAACTGAATCCTTCTCATCTCGTTTAATCTTATGAGCCTGAGATCTTGTCACTACACAATCTGGGAATATTCCAGGAAATTCCTCCTGCAAAACTTCAGTTTCAGCAACCGGCTTTTCTGAAACTACTGGAGATGCCAATACCTTATTCCCAGCTAAGTCATTCTGTAGCAACAAATCCACCCCTTCAATATGCAAATCTGGGATGATTCCCACTATTACCGACCGGTGACTAAATCGCATTGCAAATTAATCTTTTGCAATGGAACAGATAAGTAACCCCCTCAATGCCCTACACCATGGGCTGGATTTTATGTGGCCGCCGCCGACTGTGGTGGCGGTCCTAAAAGATCGCGGCCTACACGTGTGATATTCACTCCATGGAGCTGCTGCAATCTTAAATGTAGCAGCTCATTAACATGCCTGGGGCGGACCGCCCCCCACAATGACACGGAGTGGGTGAGTCATCCCCAGCAATGGATCCGACGCTACTGTGCAGGCACTGGCGCCATTTTTAAAGTGCTCAGAGCCCTAAATGAAAACTTAAATTTTTAAAGGAACAGCTAATTTACAATTATTAAAAGTAATTAAAAAAACCTTTCCAAGCCCTCTCCCAACCCCCCCCAATAGCATTACATGTCATTCCTGCCCTCTTCCCCGATATTTACCTTGAATATATGACCTTCCCCTCACCACCCCCCGCCGCAAAGTTCAGAACCTTTTACCTTTATCCCTTCCCATCACCCCCTAGACCAATCAAGTAAGTCTGACCCCACTTCCCATCCCCCAACAATGATAAACTTACCACCTGCCCCCTCCCCACAGGTGTCACGCCTCGTTTCCCCGGATGGGGATTTGAAGGTGCAGCAGGGCCAGCCGCCGGGATGAAGATTGCGACGGCACTTCAGGAGACGATGGGAACTTCATTACCTAAGGTATATAAATTAATATGAATATTTAAATTGCGGTCCCATTGCCGAGTGGCGGGGGTGGGGGGGGCCACCACGAGGCCTCGCCACCAGCGTCAAGATCAGGACGGGCCCTGCCGGCATCAAGGTCATGGGGGGCCTCATCTGGAGCAATCTTTATGCCCCCCCCCAACCCCAACACCGTTCCTGAGGTTGAGGACTCTATGACTTTCGCATTCGTAGCACTATTTGGGGGAAAATCTACATCCTTTGCTCCCATTAATGATTGAGTTGCCCCAGTCTCGCTAAGCAGCACAATCGGCTAGCGTGCCTCACCTGACAAATGTGGGGACACTTTACCCCTGAACAGAAAACTTGTATAAACTTCAAGGGCCTGATTTAATTCATTAGCACATTTTTGCTCATGATCCAACATTGCCAAAGCCACTGGCTTATCAACAGCACCACCTATTGGGGCATCTTTTTCAGAGTAGGTGTTCAGTAAACCTACCATAGCTACCGGTTTGCCTTTCAACTTCCAGCACTTTGATTTTATATGTCCACTTTTATTACAAAAATAACACATTGGTCCTTTTGACTCAACCTTAGTCTCCTTTCATTTTTACCACACTGAGGGTTGCCTGTATCCTCTCCATTTATTTTTCTCTCACTAAAACTGAATCTCTTCTCATTATCCACTCTGTCATCTTCCCAACTTCTCTGAAAGTTTCCAAACTGGGGCCTGTAACTATTGCTTTTGTGGGTCAATTGGTAATTGTCCAAAATTTCTGCAGTATTCCTTATTTTCCCAACTTTATGCTCTTACAGGTGGGGCCTTATTCCTGAAGGGATAGTATTTGTAAATTCTTCCATTATGATTACTTCCCTAAGGCTTTCAAAATCATGTTCAATCTTCTTGGGCCAATACCAACGACCAAATATCATTTTCTTCTCTCGAGCAAATTCCATAAATTTCTAGCCCTGCTTCTTTCTTAAATTCCTGAATTTTTTCCTGTAAGTCTCTGGTACCAACTCAGAAGCATTGAGAAATGTAATTTTAACCATTTCATAGTCACTTGACTGTTCCTCTGAAAGTGTTGAATATACCGCTAACACTTTTCCCACTAACACATTTTGCAATAAAATTGTCCATCTTTCTTTCAGCCATTTCAACTTTGTCGCAATTTTTTGCATTTCAGCTACTTCCTCAATAAATTTGGGCGTTAAGCAAATATTCCTTGCCAAATCAAAACCTGGAGTCAAGATGGATGCATCCTCAAATCTTCCTGTCACTCCCTGTTTGCATTATCTAAGTTTTTCACTGTCCAGTGTAAATTTCCTAGCTTCCCTTTTTGTAACTCTCTTTTTCTTTCTTCTCAAATTCAAACTTTCTCATTGCGAGTTATAATTGTCTGTATTTGTTCCATTCTTTTTCTTTCCCTTAAAATTCACGCTTTCTCAGTTTAGGAACATAGGAGCAGGAGCAGGCCATTCAGCCCATCAAGACTGTCCCGCCATTCAATATGATCATGGCTGATCATCCACTTCAATGCCTTTTTCCCACACTATCCCCTTATGTCATTTGTATTTAGAAATCTGTCAATTTCTGCTGTAAACATACACAATGCCTGAGCTTCCACAGCCCTCTGGGGTAGAGAATTCCAAAGATCCACAACCCTCTGAGTAAAGAAATTTCTCCTCATCTCTATCCTAAGTGGCTTCCCCCTTGATTTGAAATTGTGTCTTCTGGTTCTAGACTCCTCAACAAGGGGAAACATCTTAGCTGCATCTACCCTGTCTATCCCTTTAAGTATTTTGTAGGTTTCAATGAGATCACCTCTCATTCTTCAAAATTCTGGAGAAAGCAGGCCCCGTTTCTCCACTCTCTCTTCATAGGACAGTCCCGCCATCCTGGGAACAAGTTTGGCAAACTTTCATTGCACTCCCTCTATGGCAATAATATCCTTCCTAAGGTAAGGGTACCAAAACTGCACACAGTACTCTAAGTGCAGTCTAACCAAGGTTCTATAAAATTGAAGCAAGACTTCACTACTCCTGTACTCAAAACCTCTTGCGATAAAGGCTAACATACCATTAGCCTTCTTAATTGCTTGTTGCACCTGCATGTTAACTTATTGACAAGGACACCCAGGTCCCTTTATACATCTTTCTAATCTCTTACCATTTAAGAAATACTCTGCACATCTATCTATTCCTCCTACCAAAGTGGATAGCTCACATTTTTCCATATTATATTCCATCTGCCACGTTCTTGCCCACTCACTAAGTCTGTCCAAATCCCCTTGAAGCCGCTTTGCATCTTCTTATCAACAGACGTTCCCACCTAGTTTTGTGTCATCTGCGAAGTTGAAAATACTACATTTGGTCCCCACATCCAAATCATTGATATACATTGTGAACAGCTGGGGCCTAAGCACTGATCTCTGCAGTACCCCATAGCCTGCCAACGCCAGAATGACCAGTTTATTCCGACTCTCTGCTTTCTGCCTGCTAACCAATCCTTAATCCATACCAGTATATTACCTCCTGTTCCATGTGCTTTAATTTTGCTAACCAACCTCCTGTGGGGGACTTTATCAAAATCCACGTATACCACATCCATCGACTGCCCTTCATCAATTCTGTTAGTAACATCCTCAAAAAACTCCAACAGGTTCATCAAACATGATTTCCCATTCATAAATCCATGTTGACTATGGATAATCAGATCATTATTATCCTAGTGTCCATTTATCACATCCTTTAGAATAAATTCTAGCATTTTCCCAACAACTGATGTAAGGTGAACAGGTCTGTAATTCCTAGTTTTCTCTCTCCCTCCCTTCTTAAATAGTGGGGTGACATTTGCGACTTTCCAATCTGCAGGAACCACTCCAAAATCTATAGAATTTTGGAAGATGATCACCAATGTATCCATTATCTCCATAGCTACCTCTTTCAACACTCTGCGATGTAGAATATCAGGTCCTGGGGACTTATCAACCTTCAGCCCCATTAATTTCTCCAATACATCCTTCTTACTAATACTAATTTCCTTCAATTCCTCATTCCCCTTAATCCCTTGGATCTCTAATTCTGGGAGATTTCTTGTAGCTTCCTCAGTGAAGACAGACACAAAGTAATCATTTAGCTTCTCTGCCATTTCTCTGTTCCCCATTATAAATTCTCCTGACTCTGTCTGTAATGAACCCACATTTGTCTTACCCAAATATTTCCTTTTTACATACCTATAGAAGCTTTTGCAGTCCGTTTTTATATTTTCTGCTAGCTTACGTTCATATTCTATTCTCCCTTTCTTTATCAGTTTCTTCGTCCTCCTTTGCTGTATTCTAAAATCCTCCCAATCCTCAGGTTTACTACTATTTCTGGCAACTTTATAGGCCTTTCCTTTTAATCTTACACAACCCTTAACTTCCTTTGTTATCCATGGTTTAAGTTGTAATTGTCTGTCCCTTTCTCTTTCTTTTTCCCTTTCTTCTCTTTCCTTTTCTCATACTTCTTTTTCGAGTTCCAGTTGCCTCATTTGTCACTGAATTCTAGCTAAGTCAATGTGAGAGCTACCAGAAGCACCCTTTCCTTCCTCAAGGTTAAAGTGCCGATCCAACGCTTCAACAATTTCTGCCTTTTTAGCTTTGATTTCAAATTAACCCCCACTTGCTCTGCTACAGCCATTAACACACCCACTCTTAACTGTATGAAATCATTGAGAGTCACATCTTCTCTCTACAAAGGCTTGAGCACTAAAAGAAGACATGCTGACATTTCCTTTTGAGTATAGCAAAAGTAATTGTGAAATCCTGTCTGTTTAAATTCTAGCAAATTCCAATGTACCCATTTTACAGCCTCTGAATTTGTATCCCAGACCCAATCCCAAATTTGTTATGTGTTTCAGTGAGACATTAAATACATTAAAATACAAGATATGAACCCCCAGACCAAATTAAAGCATTAAACTACAATATTTTTATGTTTTAAAACTTTTATTATAACGACTCAATTGAAAGAAATCCCCATTTATTAAATAATACTTTGTAAGTAGCTGATACCCCAAATTACAAAGAAAGATATTTTCTTTACATATTAGAACACTTGAAAACCTCACACCACACAAACGTTACAGTCCACTTTGATGGCAAATTCTTTGCGGTTAAAAGTCCCAAACTCCTCCCAGTGCAATGGGTTGGATCTTCCAGACCTTTCGCTCACTTCTCTGAGCACTTTCGACCTGGACATCCGTGAATAAGGTGATCCCTGGTGATACAGTTGGTCTTTTCCTTCTCCACAAACTTCAACTTTCAAAACAGGTTCAAGTCTTTGCAACCTTTCACTGTATATCTTCTGAGAGCAGGTGTTCCCACTCTTTCCTTTGAAGCTGCCACCACTGATTGTCTTCCTTTCTTAAAGCCTGTCTTCCTTCAGAAAATCAGTTAAATTTATCTGGAATCAAAAATCAATAGCTCATTCTCCTTTTCCAATATGCAAAGTCCACAAATCTGGCTTCAGCTGCGCCGCCTGGGCTTTTCATTGTCTCTAGCTGTTAGCAGCTGCCTTGCACATTTGCATCCTCAGAAACACTGACTCCTTGTTCATGATCTGAAAGTCTGGGAGGATGAAACCCATTATTCTTCAGGTGCTATACCCCTACAGTCTCTGCTTTTCAAAAAAATTCTGTGATCTGTATTCTCTGTTGTCCTGGTAACCAAGATTTCTCTCTTGTCTTTAAGCAGAGTTGATCTGAAGTCACCTGACTTCTCTCACTTCATCTTAAACTTTTAAAAATCACAGTTTTTAAAACATAATCATGTTACAAAAATTATATACAATATGGGACTAGGTTTTCTGAGAAGATGCCCTTTTTCTGAACAGTCTATTCAATCTTGTTGTTGGCAGTGTTAGCCTGTCCTCAATTAAAGCATTACTGTAGTTCAGTAAAAGTAGTTGATTTAACCACACCAATTGATCACAAGTTGTGGGAGTCAGTTGCCAGCGTTCGCCAGAGCTGGCGGGCAGCCATAAAGACGGGGCTAAAGTGTGGTGAGTCGAAGAGACTTAGCAGTTGGCAGGAAAAAAGACAGAGGCGCAAGGGGAGAGCCAACTGTGTAACAGCCCCGACAAACAAATTTCTCTGCAGCACCTGTGGAAGAGCCTGTCACTCTAGAATTGGCCTTTGTAGCCACTCCAGGCGCTGCTTCACAAACCACTGACCACCTCCAGGCGCTTATCCATTGTCTCTTGAGATAAGGAGGCCAAAGAAGAAGAAGAAGAATCTTAATCGACAAAGAGAAATGCAACCACAGATTTAAAAAGGTAATATACCAGCTGTATAAACACAATGCAGAATAATCCATGTGGAACTTGTCAACTTTGAGGAGGAATGCAAATGTGTCTTATCTCCCTGTGGCCCAAGGAAGAACTAGTCCCTGCATCTCATCTTTTGTGTTGTGCTCTTTATGGAGAGTCCCATTCTGAGCTGATTAACATAAACAGTGGACTCTGTGTATTGATGAGGCCAAATTGTTCTTGACAATTCTTTTGGATAAGTAAAGTATAACCCAGTTCTGTCTGCATAACAAAACTAGTTTTACTCTGGAGGTAACTATTTATAGCCCCAAATGATGATGGCTCTTTCTTGGCCACCTTCCAGATCCACAAGATAAATTTGAAGATAGCTCTGAGAATACTTATTCTGTAGGGATATCATTTCACACAAACCCAATCTCCCACAACTTAATGTGTTGGATTACACATGTGTATTCATTTTAAATATCATGTTCCTTTTCCAAAACTCTTTGAAATAGAAAACTTCTTAAAGGTTTCTTTCTTTGTGCAGAAAGCATAAGATTTGATTTGAATTATGGTCAATCATCTAATGTGATTTTCTAAATTATCAACACTATAAGAAAGTTCCATCCATGTAAAAAGGTAGTGAAGACAGACTGAGTGAATCACAGCAACAACCTGTGGGAGTTCAAAATAATTTTGTATATATCTAAGCCTGAGAATATGTACAGCATGGAAATGCACTGCAGGTAGAATTGCAATATATAATTCCATGGGCAATTTCTTACAATAATTTGCTGAGTGGATATATCAACAACAGAAAAAACAAACCTGAATAGCAATAAAGGCAAAATTAAAACGATGGGAAAAACATCATTAAGAATAACAGTAAAATAAAAGCAAAATACTGCAGATGCTGGAAATCTGAAATAAAAACAAGAAATTCTGGAACCACTCAGCAGGTCTGGCAGCATCTGTGGAAAGAGAAGCAGAGTTAACGTTTCGGGTCAGTGACCCTTCATTGGAGTAAGAATAACAGGATTACCCAAAATGGTGAGGTTCTTAGGGCCATAGACAAGTTCACCTATCTTGGAAGCATCATCAGCATGGATGGAGGAACTGATATAAATATCCAGACAGGAATAATAAAGGCAAGAACAACATTCTTAACACTAAGGCAAATTTGGAGATTTCAGTCTGAAACTTAGCCTGGAGCTGGGTTCTAGGCGGTGTGAGAGAAGCGAGAGAAGGTGGGAGAGGGTGCACTGTTGGAAGATCGGAAACCTGGAAGAATGAGTTTCCAAAGTGTCCTGCAATATTTAACTGCAGGGCTGAATTAGGGAATAACACGAGGGGCCTCCAGATCATGGGGGCTGGGGGGGTTGATCTGGAACGTGAGAGGATGTCCAGATCATGATGGGGGTGGGGGGGGGGTACTGAATCACAAGGTGGTCTGAATCACAAGGGTTCCTGATTGTTGGAGATGTTCCAATGAAGGTTGGGCGTCCAACAGTGGTCTGCGGGTTCTGACATTAGTCCGAAGTTGGAATGAGAACAGATAGATTGTGTAAGGACGGTTTACTTGGTAGCTTGTTGGGCCTGGAGGAAACATTCCTGCTTCTCCTGGCCCACAAGCGGTGCTGGACAGGCAATTACCTTATAGATTTAGCTCCTCTCGCCTTCTTTAAGCTGCCAAATTTTCCAAGGCCCGGGAAACTTGGCCACCTGCTGTAAGAAGTAGAATGGCTGGTGACATTAAGGCATGCTGCCTCATTGTAATATTTAAATGCCCAACAGCTTCCCGCAGGCAGGTTGGTTGCCCACTTCTTGTCCTGCCTCCACTAAAACTGGAAGTGTGTGGATTTGAGGCAGGTTCAGTTCCTATTCCATATTTTGCATTTTAATCTCTGACACAATCTCAACCCATTCATTTTTGGGAGTTATGATTCAGCCCCTTGTCTCAAAAAAACAAACTTTGCTTTTTTAACAGCAATGTCAAAACAGTGCTTTTGTATGGAGTGAAAACATGGAGAGAAGAAAGACAATGACAAACAAGTTACAGATGCTTGTCTATAAATGTTGACAAACAATCCTGGGCATTCACTGATCAGAGACCATCAAGAATGAGGAACTGTGGTATAAATCTGGACAAGAAAAAACAGGACTTTGGGGAAATGCATACATCTGGTATAACTCCATTCCTGCTAAATCTGCTCCAAGCTTGCAGCCCAGTAAATATCAGGGTTATTATGTAAAGAGTGCATGCTGAGATTTATTTACAGATGCAGATTAATCTGATGTGTAAAATAGAGAGAAAGAGAACAGTTTGACTGGGTGCCAATGTATAAGAACATTAATTTGCATTATTTTGTTTTTTGCAATTTCAGTAATACAATTTTTTAAATTATCTTACCCGACCCAGATTCTTGAAGGGGGAGAAAACTACTGTCGTACTATAATTTCATGGGCTGGTCAGTACCTTGCTCAAGTGGGTTATTTTCAAATGTTACAGCGAGTGCCACCAAGTTATTCAATAGTAAAGCATCTTTAATACCAATTTAGCAATATTTGCTTGAAATTATACAATTTTCCATAATAACATGAAGTTTTGGTAAGAATTTATCTAACAAAGAACACATTAAATTTTCTTGTTGCCCTTTGGATGACTCTTATTAAGCTTGGTCATGTCACAAAAGAGCAGTCTGTTGGGTGCATTTTATAATACCTATTGCAAGAAATGTATTCTGCTGTGGCAGAGCTGCTTGGAAGCAAAAAAGCATACTTGGTAGAGAAAAATCCATTAGTCACTATTTATACTGAAGATCCAATTACTTAATGTTTGGCAAAGCTCAAAACATATCTCTAAAGATATAAGCTTTTCATTTGTTACACAGTTTTCAGATGTTTTCTTGCTGGATGTTTCTTTAAACCAAGTGTGGTACATAGCAATGAAAAATTGATCAAATAACATTATGGTACCAAGACTCACAAGGTTGCCCACTTTTTCACACACTACTTTATGCACTGGAGCACTGTTTTCACATTCTCAACAGGAAACATTGTCCACTAAGAGAGCAAATTGGATAGTTGGCGGTGCATTGCATATCATTTTGAAGTCAGAAAATCATTTGCAAATTTCTGACATGGGCGCCTGGTGGTTTAGACTACAGTCCAGAAACACAGGGAATTACACTAAGTGTTTTGAGCCGAAAATATAATCAGTCCATCTTTAACATTTCAGAATGTAATGACCTAAAATTGTACCTCACAAATTGGGAACCTTAAAATGCATATGATGAACAAACTACTCACTGCAGACTTACCAATAAATCATCATGCTCATAATTGCCAGTTTAAAATAGGAGTGATGACATATATAGACCTAAACAACATAACTGTGCAATACAATGTATTGTCAGGTGATGCTTATTATAACATTAATGTTCAATGGATCACCATTGTTGGAGTTCTTCTTTACTAGGACAGTTATGAGCATGTTTTATATATTGGGATCTGAACTGTGGTCATGTAGAAATGTAATGAAAAAATATTGATGTCAACGTTTTAAATGGCAATGAAATAAAAACAAAACACAAATCTGTAATTTAACAACCATAAATCTAAGTTTATCACTCATTTCCTCAACGTCTTCTTTAGTTCACCCAGCTCCTTTTAGAATCCCCTTTGCAACTTCCTTCATTAGTAAACTATGTGGTGATAGAAATGTTTTCAATGCCCCTGGCTGAATGCTTCTTGGCAACATTGCCACACAGTTATTATCCACCTCAGCAGACATCATTTTCATTTTCTTTTATTGCTCATTTTGAACTACCTCATCAGCACAGTCAATTGTTTCTTCCATCTCATTGTGGCCCTTAGACAATAAAATTATATCAGTAACATAAAAATCTAGGTCATCTAGCTGCATGCCTTGATTCCAACATTAATATATTCAAGACTTAAATCAATCAACACTCAGCCTGTTTCTCACTTAGTGGCTATCAGAAGCAGTAGGGAAGAAAGAACTCTCATGCTCTATTATAACACTCCTGCCTCAATGATGAACCATTCAGTTAAAGATCCTTCTAAAGCCATGCAATGTTTTAAACCATTGCAGTGATTAATAATTACTAAAATTATAGGCTGGATTTAATGGATGGGATGGGGTTGGAGGAGGGGCGAGGGGCACATAGAATCATGACAGGTGGCAGGGGGTGGAGGGCCCATCGCTGCCCCTTTGCCAAACAATTTTCCCAGAGGCGGGATAGGTCAATGATGGCTTTCTCGCGCAGAATCCAATTGAGTCCCTTAAGTGGCTGATTAACGGCCACTCAAGAGCCTCTTCCCATCGACGCTGGGATCTAAACAGTGGCAGGTGGTGCCTCCGCCACATGGGGAAGGGCACTTTGTAAACCTACAACTTCCCCCTGGTCTTCACGCCCACTCCCCCTTGTCCGAGACTTCCGGACTGGCCCTGGCAACCCCGCATCACTTACCTGAGGTCCAGGGTTCCAGCATTGGGCCTGGGTCTGAGGCCTGTGCTGTACTAGCAGTGGCCACCACTAGTGGTGGCGCTGCTGATACTGCTGAGCTGCCAGCCCTGTGATTGGCCAGCAGCTCTTGGGGACAGAATCCCCATCTTTAAAGGGACAGAGATACTGGTGCTAGAAACCTTGCCTCCAGAACAATGGAGGTTCGCATCAGAAGAGCACAAAAAGGCCGAGGTGGAGTTCACCCACCTTTTTGGCCCAGTGCCGGGAGCCCCACCTCTTCCATAAAATCCAGCCCATATTGTTTTAGTATCACAAAGTCTCTAACATCCATGCAAGTAACATATCAATAAATACAATAAAAATATTTCCACTTTTGTAATGGATTTAATTTTTCACTGCACTCCTTATCTCTGTTTATTTTCCACAATTCCCAAGGCAACAGATGGCTTGTTCAGGTGCAGCTTTTGAGCCAACTGCTAGGAAGTGGCCGGGAAAACTTACTGTCCAGAATCATAGAATCATAGAAAGGTTAAGGCACAGAAAGAGGTTACTTGGCCATCGTGTCTGTGCTGGCTGAAAAACGATCCACCTATTCTAATCCTGCCTTTCAGCATTTAGTCCGTAGCCCTGCAGTTTACGGCACTTGAGGTGTATATCCAGACTCCTTTTGAATGAGTTGAGAGTCTGTGCCTCAACTACCCTTTCAGGCAGTGAGTTCCAGACCATCTCCACCAGGTGAGGTGAAAAAGTTGCTCCTCATCTCCCCTCTAATTTTTCTACCAATCACTTTAAATCTATGCCCTCCTCGTCATTGACCTATCTGCTAAGGTGAATAAACCCTACACCTCCACTTCATCCAGGCCCCTCACAATTTTGTACATTTCAATCAGATCTCCCCTCAGCCTTCTCTGTTCCAAGGAGAACAACTCCAGCCTATCCAATCTTTCCTCATAGCTGTATTTTTCCAGTCCTGGCAACATCCTCGTAAATCTCCTCTGTACCCTCTCTAGTGCAAATACATCCTTTCTGTAATGAGGTGACCAGAACTGCACACAGTACACAAGTTGTGGCTTAACCAATGAGTTATACAGTTCCAGCATAAACTCCCTGTTCTTGTATTCTATACCTTGACTATTAAAGGAAAGGATTCTATATGCCTTCTTAACCACCTTATCGACCTGTCCTGATACATTCAGGGATCTGTGGACATTCACTCCAAGGTCCCTCACTTCTTCTACACTTCTCAGTATTTTCCCATAAATCGTGTATTCCTTTGCCTTGTTTGACCTCCCCAAGTGCATCACCTCACATTTCTCCAAGCTGAATTCCATTTGCCACTTTTCTTCCCATCTGACCAGACCATCAATAGCTTCCTGCAGCCTACAGCTATCCTCCTCATAATCTACCATACGGCCAATCTTTGTGTCGTCCGCAAACTTCTTGATCATGCCCCCTACATATATTCCCAAGTCGTTAATATATACCACAAAAAGCAGGGGACCCAGTACTGAGCCCTGCAGAATGCCACTGGAAACAGCCCTCCAGTCGCTAAAACACCCGTCAACAATTACCCTTTGTTTCCTGCCACTGAGCCAATTTTGTATCCACCTTGCTACATTTCCTTGGATCCCATAGGATTTTGTTTTTTTAACCAGTCTGCTATGTGGGACCTTGTCAAAAGCCTTGCTAAAATCCATGTAGACCACATCAACTGCACTATCCTCATTTATCTTCCTTGTTACTTCTTCAAAAGAGTTGATCAAGTTGGTCAAACAAATCCATGCTGACTATCCTTGATTAACCTGTGCCTTTCTAAGTGACAGTTTATCCTATCTCTCAGAATAGATTCCAATATTTTGCCCACTACTGAGGTTAGACTGACTGGCCTGTAATTATTCGGTCTATCCTTCGCTACCTTTTTAAACAGAGGTACACCGTTAGCAATTCTCCAGTCCTCTGGTGCCAGACCTGTATCCAGTGAGGACTGGAAAATGATGGTCAGAACCTCTGCTATTTCCTCTCTTGCTTCTTTTAACAGCCTAGGATACATTTCATCTGGCCCTGGTGATCCTCTTTCCTTTCTTTCCTTCCCTTTAGAGAAGTTCCTGACCTCCCCTTGTCAGCTGACTCTTCATGGCAACATAGGCAAAATTATATCATGTTGGCAATAACAGGCGTGAATTTCCATTCTGCCACATTATGGCACAGCAGAGTTTGAGCTGCTACGTCATAATTTATTGGAGTTTGAATCTTCAATAAATGCTATTGCCCACTGTAATGGTAGGGAGAAAATTCCAAGCTCTGCACAAATCCCATTTTGTGTTTGTAGCTAACATATTAAACGACATTCCAAATGTAACAAGAGGCTTGGGTTCTGGCCAGCTAATCTTACCCTTATAATAATGAGGACTCAACTGGTGCAAGATGACAAGATTAGACTCTATACAGGGAAATGTATTAAAAGGCTGAATTTAGTGCTGGCAGCAGCAGTCCCGCCGCCAGGTCCGAACCAGAGGGTGAACCCACTTTGGCGGTCAGTGAGCCAGAGTGGCTGTTCCTATTAAAGATGACTGCCCGGCCCCAAGAGCTGATAGCCAATCAGAGGACCAGCAGCTCAACAGTTCCCCTAGGAATGGTGGCCAAGGCTGGGGCCTGCAGCTGAGGGAGGAAGGTGTCATTGATGGACTTGCGCCCTCACAACCAGGTAAATGGGGTCTGGGTGCTGCAGGCCAGTCAGACAGACCCTGGTGATGGTGGGGGGGGGGGCGTGCTGGCAGTGGGAGCAGGGTGATTGGTGAGCGCAGGGGGCACCATTGCCGTGGGAGTGGACTTCAGCGCCAGGGGCCCCTCCGTGGGCTAAGGAGTGCCTAAAAAGGAGACCCCCCAACCCCTGCCAAAGCCCGCCTGGAGTCAGCCAGGATTTACCTGGTGGCTTCCCCATGAAACGGAGGGCATCCCCGCTGCTGTTTAAATGGCAGCGAAGGCGGGAAGAGGCCCTTAATTGGCCACTTAAGAGGCTCAATTAGGCTCTGTGCAGGAAGGCTGTTCTCCAGCTTTCCCGCCATCTTGCCAGCCCTCCTGCCTCGCAGCCTGTCCCCAAAGGGCTGATAAAATCCAATCCTACGTGTCCACTGTTCAGTCACAGAACTTGAGATTTTAAATGTTTCTATGGGAAGCACAACTATAGAGGAAGATCTTGTTATGGGCCCATTTTCAGGCCCAGACTCAGCGCTGCATAACCAGCGTCTGCTTGAACCAAGTGCCCCAAGGATTGATGGAAATTCGTCCTGAGTTCTTATCAGCATACTTGGTCTGAGCTGCCAGTCCTGGTCGCACCTCCTGAGGCAGTTCATCCGAGCAAAGACATCAATATTGGGCTGGCAGCAGCCCTCAGATCAGTGCCAGGAGGGTGGATTGAACAGGGTACTGAGACAGAGGGGGTACTTGTGGCTCCTGTGGGGTCAGGGGAGTACTCCTGTTCTTGCTGGTTCCACAGGAAATTTTAAAAAAATTATTTTTCACATTACCTGTTGATGGCAGCTATAATGGCAACAGAAGAATCCTGTGTGGGACAGACTCGACACCTGCTCCATTCATTATAGACAAATTTTAATAAGCAATCCTTTAACCAGCATTAGGCCTCTAATTTATGTCTACCATTACCATCAAGCCAGGAGACCAACACTGGTTCAATGAAGAGTGCAGGAAGGCATGCCAGGAGCAGCACCAGGCATACTTCAAAATGAGGTGTCAACCTGGTGAAACGAGAACACAGGACTATCTGCGTGCCAAACTGCGTAAGCAGCATGCGATAGACAGAGCTAAGCGATCCCATAACCAATGGATCAGATCTAAGCTCTGCAGTCCTGCCACATCCAGCCGTGAATGGTGGTGGACAATTAAAAAACTAACTGGAGGAGCTGGCTCCACATTTATCCCCATCCTCAATGATGGGGAGCCCAGCACATCAGTGCGAAAGATAAGGCTGAAGCATTTGCAACAATCTTCAGCCAGAAGTGCCGAGTTGATGATCCATCTTGGCCTCCTCCTGAAGTCCCCAGCATCACAGATGCCAGACTTCAGCCAATTCGATTCACTCTACGTGATATCAAGAAACGACTGAAGGCACTGGATACTGCGAAAGCTATGAGCCCTGACAATATTCCGGCAATAGTACTGAAGTCCTGTGCTCCAGAACCTGCCGCGCCCCTAGCCAAGCTGCTCCAGTACAGCTACAACACTGGCATCTACCCTGCAATGTGGAAAATTGCCCAGCTATGACCTGTACACAAAAAGCAGGACAAATCCAACCCGGCCAATTACCGCCCCATCAGGCTACTCTCTATCATCAGTAAAGTGATGGAAGGTGTCTTCAACAGTGCCATCAAGCAGCACTTACTTAGCAATAACCTGCTCAGTGAAGCTCAGTTTGGGTTCCGCCAGGGCCACTCAGCTCCTGACCTCATTATAGCCGTGGTTCAAACATGGACAAAAGGGCTGAACTCAAGAGGTGAGGTGAGAGTGACTGCCCTTGACATCAAGGCAGCATTTGACCGAGTATGGCATCAAGGAGCCCTAGCAAAACTGAGGTCAATGGGAATCAGGGGGAAAACTCTCCACTGGCTGGAGTCATACCTAGCGCAAACGAAGATGGTTGTGGTTGTTGGAGGTCAATCATCTCAGCTCCAGGACATCACTGCAGGAGTTCCTCAGGGTAGTGTCCTAGGCCCAACCATCTTCAGCTGCTTCATCAATGACCTTCCTTCAATCATAAGGTCAGAAGTGGGGATGTTCGCGGATGATTGCACAATGTTCAGCACCATTCGTGACTCCTCAGATACTGAAGCAGTCCATGTAGAAATGCAACAAGACCTAGACAATATCCAGGCTTGGGCTGATAAGTGGCAAGTAACATTCGCGCCACACAAGTGCCAAGCAATGACCATCTCCAACAAGAGAGAATCTAACCATCTCCCCTTGACATTCAACAGCATTACCATCGCTGAATCCCCCATTATCAACATCCTAGGGGGTTACCATTGACCAGAAACTGAACTGGAGTAGCCATATAAATACCATAGCTACAAGAGCAGGTCAGAGGCTAGGAATCCTGAGGCGAGTAACTCACCTCCTGACTCCCCAAAGCCTGTCCACCATCTACAAGGCACAAGTCAGGAGTGTGATGGAATACTCTCCACTTGCCTGGAGGGGTGCAGCTCCAACAACACTCAAGAAGCTCAACACCATCCAGGACAAAGCAGCCCGCTTGATTGGCACCCCATCTACAAACATTCACTCCCTCCACCATCGACACACAGTGGCAGCAGTGTGTACCATCTGCAAGATGCACTGCAGCAATGCACCAAGGCTCCTTCGACAGCACCTTCCAAACCCGCGACCTCTAACAACTAGAAGGACAAGGGCAGCAAATACATGGGAACACCACCACCTGCAAGTTCCCCTCCAAGTCACACACCATCCTGACTTGGAACTATATCGCCGTTCCTTCACTGTTGCTAGGTCAAAATCCTGCAACTGCCTTCCTAAAAGCACTGTGGGTATACCCACCCCAAATGGACTGCAGCGGTTCAAGAAGGCAGCTCACCTCCACCTTCTCAAGGGCAATTAGGGGTGGGCAATAAATGCTGGCCTGGCCAGCGTCGCCCACATCCCATGAATGAATAAAAAAAAATTAGGGGGACAAATGCCTGTTATGATAAAAAAACTTCTCTATGTTTCGCAGTGGGACCAAAGTCTGCGCAGCTTGGGCTGCTAAATTGGTATGCTTTGTGCCACTTTTATGATGGGAAAATGTGTGCAACACATGTCAATTCCTACCACATAGTTTTGGTTGTATAATGGTAACATTATAATGTAGGCACCGATTAGAATGCAATACAAAGAAAGTCATGCAGGTGTCTAGTCAAGTAACAAAGTATTATGTATGCATAAGCTGCTTATAAAACATCAATGGAACTAATAATGCAATAAAGAGAAAATAAGACTGTCAGTCTGTGCTAACATTAAAACATTTGAAATAAAGTTTAATAGGTTTCTTCCACCAGGTTGCTTTCATACCACTGATGCTTTGAAGCCAAAACAACATAAGACTATCTCCCCAAGGTGGTATTTCACTGCTTGTCAACATTCAATTTACCATCAGATCGGTAAATTCACTTCTTAGTTGTCTCAATGTGACATGAAAGCCAGATTATCTAGTCATAGAAAGTAGTCTATCTGAGACATTAATGCTTCAGATCATCAGTTGTGGACCAGGAGTAGCTGATGATTTTTGCTAACAATTGGACTTCCTTGGAAGAATAGGAAGCCCAGGTCATGCTGTGAAGGGAAGCAGTGATGGGCTAAAAGAATGAACAATGGATATGAAACAATCTTATGGTCTATCTCAGTTAGGATCAGCAAATTTTCTACTTCTTCAATAGTTCAAATCAATGTGCTGGGTCTGTCTTATCACTGTGATATTTATGTTTGGTGTGTGGAGAAAGACATGTATTTCTTACTACTCACAAAGGTAGTGGTTTCCACAGGGCTTTGAGCCAGTGCTTTATCAAACTGACATCCATGAGCAGTGACTGCTTCTCTCTGGGAGTCTGGCTTTAACTGTAAGATATGTCAGTGCTGCCAGCATTCTGATAGCACTATATTCAACGAGATGCATACTTGCACACAAAATACTATTTGACAGCATACCGTTACATTCTTGACAAACTTAATGCACATTAGACAGATTTTATCTGGTGCCCAATTTATTCCAGGCATGCATTATTGTCAACAATGTAGTCCTTTTGATGTGCCATGGTTTCCAGCAATTTGGGAAGATATTACAACTCATGTTGCTCATTATTGAAATCGTGCTTCCATTTATTTATGTCAGTCTTTACCATTCTTTACTCAAGAATTAAAGCAATTAGTCTGGTCCTTAGCCTTTGTCAGTGTTGCAAGGTAAGGTATGTGAGAGTGTGAAAGCATCATTCCCTTTTATCTTTCCCCTTCCTAATTTACCTGGCCTCTGTTTTCTGTATCCCTGAGACTGCTTGCTGAAGAATGGGAACTATCCCTGTCAGAAACTGTGGATTCTACTACTTCGTGACACAGTGTGTTGCAGTGCCAAATGCTATCATGATTTTGCAACCATCATGAATTTTTTTTAACAGTTAGGAGCAGGCCCTTGTTCCATGATAATCAATGGATGGAATCTTATCAGCCATGCGGAGGCAGCTTTGGAGACAGAAGGGTGGGGAATTTTTGGAAGTTGTGTGTCAGGTACTCTGCCCAATGCATTCCTGCCTCTGAGCTATCTTGCCAGAGGCAGGGTCAGATCAGCACCGGCTACCTGCCTGGTAGCGGGGGGTAGCCAATTAGTGGCAATTGACTACCCACTTGGGAGCAAATTGGTGACGCCGTCAGGATCTTTCCAGTGGCGGACAGGCCCTCCCCACTGAGGCCAAAGCCCAGCAGGTGTGTGGAGGCTGCCTCCTGGAGGCAGGCTGGTGGAGTAGTGCCGGCCTCCTTTACTTCCCTCCCCACCACAGTCGCAGGTGCCAAGGACCACAGCTGCAGCCACATGCCATCTTGTGGAGGGGTTTACAATAATGGCCTGGCAGCTGTAGCCACACTTATTTTTACCATTTTTTGAAGTCTTCAGGGCACCTCCATCTTGAGGCAACCTCCCGATCTTTCACCTACATCAGCAGCGCCCACCTCTCCCAGTAGGGCTGCCGGCTGCCCACAAACACGGACTTCCCACCTGCAGAGCCCACCTTCTGTCCCTAATTGGACAGGCCTCCTGGAGGATGAGGCTGCCTCAGGGAAGGTTATGCAGGCGGTTGGATTCGGATACCATCGGGGTCGGGAACTGCATATGGTGCCAACACTTGAGAACCTTCTAAGTTGAGAAGATTCCATCCAATGAGTCAGTTTGATGTTATGTGACAACTTTTCCTCCCCCTCCACACCCACAAAGAAACCTGAATTATAACTTTAAAACATACTCTTCTGGCCCAGGATCCAGCTCATGACAGGATTTACCTGACATGGGAGCCGACACTGCCCACGGCTCTGGGCCCCCTCCCACCTCCCGCCCGTTAAGGCCTCAGCTTGGTCCTGATGATATTATTGGATCCGATCTGCATACTTAAATTAGAACCCCGCTCCCTTCCTGCAGCTGTCCAGCTCACCACCTCAAAAGAGCAGGTTAATATCGGGACATGGCTGAAGGAAGCAGGATCAGTGGGGGTAAGTGATTCACATTATTTTAATCAGGTGGGGGCAGTTAAAATCAGGTCTGTAATTTCTGACCACAGCCAGTGGGAATATTTGCTTCTTAACACAGAATAAATGAGAATGGACATGAATGGGGTGGGGTTGGGGGATTGTCGAATGACGACATGGGTGATTGTACACACCAGCTTTTAATGTCATAGCTCATTGATTTTATTAATATTATTATATAGTACTGCATATTGTGTTGAAAATTCTGGCATCTTTGAGGAAGCCTGGTTTGAAGACAAATCCTTGAGCTGTGTTCGGTGCTGCTCCATAACAGAATAATTGGAATCATGCAGCTGGCAGTAATGTGGCAATTATAGTAACCCTAAGCTAGGCAGTACTGGTATAAATGGTATTTGCATAGTTGAGCAAATTTAGCCCACACTTTCCTGTCACTTTCATTCCAAGGTCAGGAACTATATCCACCTGAGTCAGCCAACACAATTTTGCCTCTATTGATCAAAATATGAAGGAGATGAGTAGACATGTATAAACATGGCTGCATCCCTATCTCAACACAAGTGCTTGGCATGACAACTTACAGCAAGATCTCAGTTACATGATGACATTTGGTATGTTGATTTGCAGAAATTACTCTTCAAAGCTCCAGTGAAATGTGTTTGCACTTTAGTGAAGTTGATCTTTCACATATTTATTTCACATGCATTGCAAGATACCCCTGGCATTTATTACTGGAAAATCTATTTTGTATAAAGGGCCATATGTATTCACTCTGTATGTAATTACGTAATATTGTAGCTGGAAGCTATTGCTACAAAGCTTCTTTCCAGCCTTAATTAAATTGATGGGTGATAGATTATTGAGTTTGTTGTAGACTCTGTTTCAGAAGCTGCTGGCTTGCTAATTTAGGCTCTGTTACTCCAAGTTACTTACAATACACAAATTAGCATGCTATTTATGGCCAGCGTCAAAATGCCTGAGTAAAACTAACAAAGATTAACCTCAGAAATCTCAGCCTTTTTAGATATATAAACAAATACATCAAGGAAGTCTCATATGCATGCAATGTTGGGTTCAACTTTTAAAACCTTCACTATCTTCACAATTCTGTTTTACATGGAGTGAAGCAGTTACATTTTCTACAGTTTTCATTTGCAATGTGGTTGGACTGTTTGTTTCACATCCTTGGAAAACTAATTGACATTAATATAAGTGTAAGAAAATATGCAATGAGGGAAGACTTACTGCAAACCTTCAAGAGAGAGCTGGAAGAGTTTCTCACTACGGCTGACATCACTACTTATAAAAGATAATGCGGGTATTATGGGATGTGTTTGCCACTTACTGTGGTCTTCTGGAACTTTTTTTATAGCATTTGGGGGATTGGAGGGGAGAGTTCCCCCCCTCACCCCCCCCAAATTGGCCTATGGGTTCTTTAGAGTTTTTCCTGTCCCAGGAGATTGCATGGCTGGTTGTTGGGGTAACAAATGGGGATAATGATGTGCCTAAACTGTACCAAGACAGTACACCAGACCAGCTTGATGGACGAGTTGGTCCTTTCCTGTCTGTTATTTTCATACGTTTGTATAAGGACATAAACATGTGGCATTCACATCATCCTTTTTGTCACAAATGTTTCATGTGTTAAAACATTTAAAGTTAGCACATTCATAGCGCCTAGGACGAGCCACTGAAAATCAAATGGGAGAAAATGTAATTACATTTGTTTAAAACTGCAATTCGTAAAAATTATAAAAACTTTGTAACATGTCTCACAATCATAGACTGAGCCATAAACCATTTTAAATATTCCATATTTACCCTTATTCAAATCCTTCTGAAGAAATCTGGTGAATCCCAGCAGCTGCACAGCCTCAACCACTGACATTTTACAGGCACAAATACTCCACTGGAATCACTTGTGGAAAGTTTCAATCTGCATACAGCCCTGCAGAGACATAAATGGTTCAAATTCTGATCCACCGTGTATTTGTAAGGAGCGAGTTCAATCAACTGTAGATCATTCTTTATGGGCATTTTTAGTGACGTGAGAACAAATGTGCATTAAGCAATAGATAACTGATTATAAAACTGCAGAAATTACTCCTTGGAATTATTGTCTCATTAAAAATTTTACTAATTTGGTTCTTTCTCTGGGGTTTTTAATTTTTTTTAATTTGCCCTCACTCTTAAATCTCACACCACATGCATTCCCTGGGTGAGAATGTGCTGGTAACCCTCTTCTATGCCTTTTCTTGATCTGACCATTAGGAGGTGCATAGAAGAGGCCCAGGGGAATCTTCACCCTATCTGAAAACTGGCATTTAGTACCTTCTTGCAGTAGCACATCTGAGACGAAGAGCAGAATTCTCGAGGCCCAATGGGATGGGCAGGCCCAGAATTACCAGCCACTGGCCAATGTGCTGGTTTGTCAGCACCATCCCACCCCCGAGCCATTTTCAAGAAGGCTGGGTCGAGAGCAAGCAGCAGGTAGCCAATTCAGGTAATTAAGGGACCTATTAGGGCCTCCTTCCTGTGCTGACTGGAATTTTCCAGTCAGCAGGTGGGCATCACAATGCAGCCTCCCAGCAACAGTGTGGTTGGGGGGGGACCGTGCTCCTTCCCAGTAGGACACCCCCATCAGACAGCTGCTGGCTGTCCAGTGGAAAGATTGCCCCTCCTCAATCATGGCCAGGCAGGAATGGCCTTTTTAATTTAAATTTTATTAACTGGTCTTCAGAGGGCATCTTGAGGCACCTTCTCTCTCTATGTAGGGATCAGCAGCTCCCACCTCAGACGGTGGGGCTGCCGATATGTCATCGTTGGAGTGCCTCCTATTAGCCTTCTAGCCTTGGGAGCCCACCCACCATTCTTAATTGGATAGCAAGCGCACTCTCTAGCCATTAATTGGCCAATCCTGCAAAAGTCAGTGTCAGGTGACAATACGAGGCATGGTATAGGGTCGGGACCCACATTTGACTGCAGCATCAGGATCCTGACCCCAAAAAGAAAATCCAGCCCCAACTCTTTACCTAATGGAGAATCAGTCCCATAGTCTAAATTTCTGAACCTGTCTTGTACCACGCTCATTTTCCAGTGCCGCAAACTGAGGCTATATTTTCAGGCCATCCATGTCAGGGTAGATTTTCAACTTGCTGCCCAGACATTGTTGTTTGGCTGCACATGATATCTTCCCGCAGATCCCTTTCCCCATAATCTCTTCCCAACCCATGATCTCATCCCCTCATGATCTCTTCTCCCCCTTGATCTCTTCTTCCTCCATGATGTTTTCCTCCTGAAATTTCTTCCCCCATGATCTCCTCCCCCATGATCTCTTTTCTCCCCGTGATCTTTTCTCCCCATGAGCTCTTCTCCCAGCAAAGACTCCCTCCTTCCTCCTCATTGTGCTCAGAGCACAACCACTCACCATGACCCTGATCTTTTCGATTTCTGGGGATCATCCCCAGCAGTCCCCAGCCTTGTACTGCAGGCTTTCCCATACAGGAAAAGGAGTAAAAACCCTAACTCAGCAGGGTCTCTGCCTTCCCTGTATTTCCGGTTTTCCCAGCCACTGACAGGCATCCCATTCCTTCCCCATATCCCTGTAAAATATCAGGACCATTATCTTCAAAGTCATGGCCAAAATAATCCAAAATATCATGATTAGGGAGATGTAGGAGATACATGAAACTTGTGATTAAAACCTTGAGAAGGACCCACAGAGTTACTCCCAACACACAGTTTACAGCCCTGCTATCAGCCAGGAACCTTATTTCATAACCATTGATATTAATTTTGCTGCCCTGGAGCATGATCATTCATTGCAGTTAAATTAAACACGATGATTTACTGTATTCAATTATCACTTAGTACTCTGATCTGTAAGACATTGCAAAAAGCACTTGAAAGCTCAGAAAATGAACCCATGCATTACACAAAGTATCACTCAGTTGACAGTTATTGATATTTGTTCACTCAGGCAAAAGATACTAATAACTAGGGATGAGCATGACTCTAAGTTGAGTACGGTGAATTCAATCGAATCGAGTATGCTTAAATTAAATAAACAAAAGCAAACCAAGCTTAACTGAACTCAAGGAATGTTCAGTCCAATGGAACCAAATGATGGTACACACTTAAGAAAAAGAAGTGATAGAAGATGAAAGTTGGCTATTGCACAATTAAAACCATTCCAATGCATTAAGTTTATTTCCAAAATACTTTAAATGAGTAAATAGGTTAGATTCTCAATTTTGTTTTATTGTTAATTTTACTTGATAGTATTCGGCATAAGGCACTTCAGAAAAAGATTAGCTATGAGAGAAAAAGGGAATATTTTGAAAGTTACAAAGGCTTTCATACCTCAATTTTAAATGTCTGGTACTTTAAGTTAATAAGTAAATGTGTAATTAATAGTGACAGTGAAGATTGTGGATAATATGTCACTGACTGTACTAACAGGTTAGTCCCCAACATGCTGCCAACTGAGATGAAGCCTCAGGACATAAAAGCTGGAGCTCAAATGTCACAACTGACTCTGAATGTTTACTTATTAAACAAACAGTGAGGTTTTAATTATACATGAAACCCCAATACTAGCTTGCATAACTCTTGTAAACATAGTCAACAGGACAGGTTTTCTTCAAATCAAATGTTTAAGTTACTGAGAACCGCTGACCTATTGAGAGTTTAAATTATTTAAACATTTATCCATATCCTATTCAGCATCTTTCCTTCCCATGATAAGTCAGAACAAATGGAAGTTATCCAACTGAGCTGGATTACCTTTTTCATTTAACTAAATACTTTATATAATGAGATGGTGGTGCAGTAGTAATGTTACTGGGCTAGTAATGCAGAGGCCCAGGCTAATGCCCTGGGGATATGAGTTCAACTCTCACCGCGGCAGCCGGTGGAAATTAAATTCACTTAATTAATTTTAAAAATCTCGAATTAAAAGCTAGTTTCAGTAATGGTGCCATGAAGCTATCATCAATTGTGGTAAAAACCCGTCTGGTTCACTAATGTCCTTTAGGGAAGGAAATCTGCTGTCTTTACCTGGTCTGGCCTACATGTGACTCCAGACCCACATCAATGTGGTCGACTCTTAACTGCCTCTGAAATGGCCTAGTGAGCCACTTCGTTCAAGGACAATTAGGGATGGGCAACAAATGCTGGTGTGCCAGTGATGGTCACATGCCATGAAAGAATTAAAAAAATGGTCTGTTTATTTGTGCAAATGATTATTCCGGCAGATTCAAAAGGGGAACTGTTTTGCAACAAAAATGAATGTCAAAGCTGTTCTTATATGAGAAGAGTCAGAGTATTGTTCACAGAGAATTTTATAGCACAGAAACAGGTCATTCAGCCCAACAGGTCTGTGCTAGTGTTTATGCTCCACATGAATACCTCCCATAGTATCCGTGCTATTCATGATGATGATTTTGCATTCCTATGATGCAAAGTAGTTCAGAAAACATCATGGGCTGAATTTTACCGGCCCCTCGACGCCGCAGATCGCAGCGAGGGAGCCGGTAAAATTATGCGAGGAGAGGCCCGCCTCGACCTGCGATGTCGAGAAGTGCCCGCCACAAATTACCGGCAGCGGGTGGACCTAGGTGTGGCTCCCCTCTCCCCCCCACTGCACAACGGCAGCACCCCAATTACAATATGTTAAACCGTGCTTACCTCTGCAGATTATGCAACCCGCCGCCTCTCCATGGACAGCTCCAGATTTTTCACTGAATGGGCAGCTGTCACATGCCGTCTCGTTCACTATTTGAAAAGCCGGCGGGTCCTCAGAGGCAGATAGTTTCGTGGAAAAAGATAAGTTTCTTTTCAGGGGTTGCACTCTGCATTCTTAAAGGGAGGAGGGTGGGGGATATTCAGGGGTCTCATTCTGCATACAGGAAGGGAGGAGGGAGGGAGTCTGGGATTACTGGAGGGAAAGCTCTGCAGGCAGGATGGGAGGTACTATGTACCTTCTCTCTGTAAACAGTGTATGGTCTGCAATTATTCGTGTTTGTGAAGGAGCAATGGCACCCTAGTCACCTGTGTGTGGGGAGGGTGCCAGAAAGGGTAGGGGCATTAAGGTTATATGGATGGTGGGGGCAATCGATTCAGCTGGTAGGATCTTGATTTGGTCATGCTGTGCCACTCAGTGTTGGCCAAGATGGGCAATGCCATGGCACGCCCCATAGTTGATCTATGAAAGCAGTTGATGTACCCGTCAACACCAATTCCTGCCTGTTAGGAACCTTCAAATACATGAAGGGTTCAACTTTATTTATCACATGGAAATAGGTATGGCTCATCCTACATTGTGTGATCCTCTCCTCCTGAGGATCTGTATGCGCCAGAAGCAAAATCAATAGGCAGGTGCGATCCACGTAGAGGCCCCCGGTCGTGAGCAGCAGCCCCCAAGGGGAGCCCGCCATTATGATTGCCGTGCAACTACAGGCCCCACATGACATGCCATCGGATGTCGCAGCATCAGTGTCAGAGGTGATTGCGCATGTAGAGAGGGTGGTGACACGTCTCTCTGTCCGGCTCAAAGATGACCTGCAGCCCATGGGCTTCGGTGGACATCCTATGCCTTTGGCCCTCATAGTGGCAGTGCTTCTCAAGCTTGACGCCCATGCAGCTTTTCAGAGGCCCACCAGAGACCTTTGTGGGGTCACACAGGCAGCAGTGCACCCCTCCATCAGGGAGGCCACCAATGCCCTGCACCAGAGGGCCAGTGAGTATGTCCACTTCAGGACGGATTCTCACAGCCACACCCAGAGGGCCATTGGTTTTAGCACCATTGCCGGAGAACCATAGGTTGTAATGTTCATAGACTGGACTCATGTGGCCATCAGGCCTCCCGCCAGGCTACCACCTGCAGACGTCACCATTAAAGGAATCCTCTCAATTTAAGTGAAGCTGGTATGTGATCACTGCAGATGCTTCATGCAAATCTGTGATCACTTATCAGGCAGCTGCCATGACACCTGGGATCTAAGCCAGTGCCAACTTCACTGAACTGGCTCAGATGGAGGAGGGCTATTCTTTGCAGACATGGCTCCCGGCACCATGTCACTGTCACTGCATCCATGGAGATGCTCATGAGTAATGGTGGCATGGCAATGATGTTGTTGCATACGTTGGCTCTCCTGAAGGGCCAACAGTGCAAAGGGATGTGACATTGGCACTACATGCTGGCACACATCATTCACACAGAGAAAAGGACACACATGTTGATGAAGAACATTTAGTGAAATGTGTATTTACATTGCTGTGGCACCCGTGCATTCCCATTTGTGTCAGTGTGTTCTCTGTAAACCTCTGTAATACCTTTTATGGTACATTTAAGTCTCACGTCCTGGAATGTGCAAAATTAAGATTATTCACCCAGGTGCGGCACACCTACAAGAAGGAATGTTATGCTTGAGTGGAAGAAGAGGATCGCAACTTTACAGGACACAGGGACACAGTAGGGTAAGTATGTAGCGGTAAAGTGGAAAGTGCTGGGGAAACTCAGCAGGTCAGGCAGCAGTTGTGGAGAGAGAAGCAGAGTTGACTTACAGATCTGTGAACTTGGACAAGTTAACTCTGCTTGTCTCTCCACAGATGCTGCCTGACCTGCTGGATTTCTGCAGCACTTTCTGCTTTGCTGCCAGATTGACGGCAGCCCCACTCTTCAGCAGCTGTCAGGAAGCAGGTGCTGGGACGCGTAAAATATGGCCCCAGCACCTGCTGCTCAGCTGTCAAAAGGTCTCTCACAGTACCAAATGTGTCGCCTCTCCCCACGTAATATGGGGAGGGCGTCTCGGCGCAGTGATGCTAATGAGCCCCTGCGCGTAATATCGTAAGTGGACTGGGAGCAGCGCAGCACCCGAATAAAATTCAGCCCCATATGTGTGAAACATACTACTCTACATTATCATAAATAAGCCATTACAGAGCAAGGCCTCTTGACATTCACATCACTCTCTGGTCATTCTCGTGTGAGCACCATGGACAATGAAGGACAGAAGGCTCTTCAAATGTTGAGGGTATCACATATTTTTTGTTTAAACAATAAAGGCCTAATTTTAATCGGAGATGAGTTTGGGGAAAGCAGGAGCTCATCACGGACTGCTCAGCATGAGGCCTCGGTCATTATTTAAATGGGACTGCACTGTCTTCCAATCAAAGACGGAGGTAATGATGTCACAGCCAGGGATGGGAGCTGTAGGTTACTCAAGAGGCCAGTGCCACCAGGGACCCAAGTGAACAGTCTCTGGTATAAGGTTTGTGCTGGGAGAGTGGGTGTCTTAGAGGTGTCGATTGTGGGAGGGCAAGGGAAAACTGAGGTTGGGGGAGGCCCAGGGATTTCTTGTGAGGCCTGGAGAACTCCTGGTCTTCGTAGCTCACAAAGATTTCTCACAAAAAAATTTTAAAAGGCCTCTTCTGGCCACTCTGCTGTTTCTCGCCAGGATTCACACAGGTTAGCACTATGCAGGCCTGCCATGATTTTCTGTTAAAATCATGTAATGACATCAGCAACTGCTCAAGGAAAAGGCCATGATCACCTTCTCTGGGCAACCAGGAAAAAACAATAAGTGTGGCCTTTCTAGCATCAGCCACATCCTAAGAGCAACCTTTTTGTTAATACCAAACAATATAAAACAGCTTGCTTGGTGACAGAGTGGACAAAGGCATTGTCCAGTGCAATACTTAGGCAGACATACCAGCAGGATCCAGATTCTATTCAGCCGAGCCAGAAATTGGCACACTACAGTGGTCACTGCCACAGCACCCCTGGACAAATCAGGAGGAAGGAATCAGCTTGGACTTTTGGTCCTGATTTCCATACAGTGACTCTTGTGTAAATTTTGCACCATGTTTTATTTATTCACAGAATGTGGGCATCACTGGCAAGGCCAGCATTTGTTTCCCACTCTTAATTACCTTTGACAAGGTGGTGATGAGCCATCATCTCGAACCTCAGCAGTCCGTGTGGTGAAGGTATACCCACAGTGCTGTCAGCTCGGTGGTGGAGGGAATGAATGTTTAAGGTGGTGGATAGGGTGCCAGTCAAGTGGGCTACTTTGTCCTGGATGGTGTTGAGCTTCTTGTGTGTTATTGCAGCTGCACTCATCCAGGCAAGTGGAAAGTATTCCATCACACTCCTGATTTTTGCCTTGTAGGTGGTGGAAAGGGTTTGTGATGTCAAGAGATGAGTCACTTATGGCAGGATACCCAACCTCTGACCTGCTCTAGTAGCCAGAGTATTTTTGTGGCTGGTCAGGTTAAGTTTCTGCTCAATGGTGATTCCCAGGATGTTAGTAGTGGGGAATGCAGCGATGTTAATGCCATTGAATGTCAAGGGGAGATGGTTACCTCTTTCTTGTTGGAGATGTCACTGCTTGTCTGTTGTGTGGAGCAAATGTTACCTGCCACTTATAGGCCCAAGCCTGAATGACATCCAGGTCTTGCTGCATGCAGGCACAGACTGCTTCAGTATCTGAGGAGTTGCAAGTAGAACTCAGCACCGTGCAAACATCCGAAAACATCCCCATTTCTGACCTTATGTTGGAGGGAAGGTCATTGACAAAGCAGCTGAAGATGGTTGAGCTAAGGACTTTGCCCTGAGGAACTCCTGCATTAATGTGCTGCGGCTAAGATGATTGGCCTCCAACAACCACAACCATCTTCCTTTAGACATAGACATAGAGAGATACAGCACTGAAACAGGCCCTTTGGCCCACTGAGTCTGTGCCTCCCATTTATACTAATCCTACATTAATCCCATATTCCCTACCACATCCCCTCTTACATTAATCCCATATTCCCTACCATTCTCCTACCACCTACCTACACTAGGGGCAATTTACAATGGCCAATTTACCTATCAACCTGCAAGTCTTTGGTGGTGGGAGGAAACCGGAGCACCCGGTGAAAACCCACACAGTCACAGGGAGAGCTTGCAAGCTCTGCACAGGCAGTACCCAGAACTGAACCCGGGTCGCTAGAGCTGTGAGGCTGTGGTGCTAACCACTGCGCCACTGTGCCAAGGTATGACTCCAGCCAGTGGAGAGTTTCCCCCCGATTCCCATTGACTTCAATTTCACTAGGGCTCCTTGATGCTACACTCATCTAAAGCTGCTTTTATGTCAAGGGCAGTCAGTCTCACCTCAGCTCTGGAATTCAGCTCTTTTGTCCATGTTTGGACCAAGGTTGTACTGTCAGGAGCTGAGTGGCCCTGGTGGAACCAAAACTGAGTGTCAGTGAGCAGGTTATTACTGAGTAAGTGCCGCTTGATGGCACTGTCGACGACACCTTCCATCACTTTGCTGATGATCAAGAGGAGGCTCATGGAATAGTAATTGGCTGGATTGGATTTAACATATGAACATAAGAATTAGGAGCAGGGGTAGGCCATTCAGCTCCTTGAGCCTGCTTCACCATACAATAAGATCATGGCTGATCTGATTGTGGCCTTAAATCCCCTTTCCTGCCTGCACCCCATAACCCCTGACTCCCTTGTCCATCAGAAATCTGTCTAAATCAGCTTTGAATATATTCAATGGCCCAGCCTCTGCTGCTCACTGAGGCAGAGAATTCCGAACACTAATGACTCTCTAAGAGAAGAAATTTCTCCTCATCTCCGTCTGAAATGGGAGACTCCTCAATTTGAAACTGTGCCCCCAGTTCTAGATTCATCCACAGGGGAAACATCCTCTCGGCATCTATCCTGTCCAGCCCCCTAAGAATCTTATACGTTTCAAAAATGATCACCTCTCAATCCTCTAAACTCCAATGAATTTAGGCCCATCCAGCTCAACCTTTCCTCATAAGACAAACCCTTCATCTCAGGAAGCAGCCTAATGAATCAGCCTGGTTACTAATAGTGTTGTGTGGCACTACCACTGTGCTAAATGGTGTAGATTTCAAACTGATCCGGCAATGCAAAACTAGTTATCCATGAGGCGCTGTGGGCCATCAGTAGCAGCAGAATTGTACTCAACCACAATCTGTAACCTCATGGCCCAGCATATCCCCCACTCTACCATTACCATCAAGCCGGGGGATCAACCCTTGTTCAATGAAGAGTGCAGGGGGGCATGCCAGGAGCAGCACCAGGCATATCTCAAAATGACGTGTCAACCTAGTGAAGCTACAACCCAGGACTCTCTGCATGCCAAACAGAATAAGTAGTATGCGATAGACAGAGCTAAGCGATCCCACAACCAGCAGATCAGATGTAAGCTCTGTTGTCCTGCAACATCCAGTCGTGAATGGTGGTGGACAATTAAACAACTTACTGGAGAAGGTGGCTCCACAAATATCCCCATCCTCAATGATGGGGGAGCCCAGCACATCAGTGCGAAAAATAAGGCTGAAGCATTTGCAACAATCTTCAGCCAGAAGTGCCGAGTTCATGATTCATCTTGGCCTCCTCCTGAGGTCCCCAGCAGCACAGATGCCATTCTTCAGCCAATTTGATTTACTCCACGTGATATCAAGAAACAACTGAAGGCACTGGATACCACAAAGGCTATGGGCCCTGACAACATTCTGGCAATAGTACTGAAGACCTGTGCTCCAGAACTTGCTGTGCCCCTAGCCAAGCTGTTCCAGCACTGCTACAACACTGGCATCTACCGAACAATGTGGAAATTTGGCCAGGTATGTCCCGTAATCAAAAAGCAAGGCAAATGCAACCCGGCCAATTACCGCCCCATCAGTCTACTCTTGATCATCAGTAAAGTGATGGAAGATGTCATCAACAGTGCTATCAAGCGGCACTTGCTGAGCAATAACCTGCTCAGTGATGCTCAGTTTGGGTTCCACTAGGGCCACTCAGCTCCTAACTTCATTGCAGTCTTGGTTCAAACATGGACAAAAGAGGTGAAGTGTGCGTGACTGCCCTTGACATCACGGCAGCATCTGGCCCAGTATGGCATCAAGGAGCCCCAGCAAACCTGGAGTCAATGGAAATCAGAGTGATAACTCTCCACTGGTTGGAATCATACCTAGCACAAAGGAAGATGGTTGTGGTTGTTGGAGGTGAATCATCTCAGCTCCAGGACATCACTGCAGGAGTCCCTCAGGGTAGTGTCCTAGGCCCAACCAACTTCAGCGACTTCATCAATGACCTTCCTTCAATAATAAGGTCAAAAGTGGGGATGTTCGCTGATGATTGCACAATGTTCAGCACCATTCGTGACTCCTCAGATACTGAAGCAGTACACATAGAAATGCAGCAAGACCTGGACAATATCCAGTCTTGGGCTGATAAGTGGCAAGTAACATTTGCGCCACATATGTGCCAGGCAATGTCTATCTCAAACAAGAGAGAAACTAACCATCTCCCCTTGACATTCAATGGTATTACCATCGCTGAATCCCCCACCTTCAACATCCTAGGGGCTACCATTGACCAGAAACTGAACTGGCACTGCCATATAAATACCATGGCTACACGGGCAGGTCAGAGGCTAGGAATCCCGCGGTGAGTAACTCACCTCCTGACTCCTCAAAGCCTGTCCACCATCTACAAGGCACAAGTCAGGAGTGTGATGGAATACTCTCCACTTGCCTGGATGGATGCAGCTCCAACAACACTCAAGAAGTTCAACACCATCCAGGACAAAGCAGCCCGCTTGACTGGCATCCCATCCACCATCTTCAACATTCACTGCCTCCACCACTGATGCACAGTGGCAGCAGTGTGTACCATCTACAAGATGCACTGCAGCAATGCACCAAGGCTCCTTAGACAGCACCTTCAAACCCGCGACCTCTACCACCTAGAAGGACAAGGGCAGCAAGTGCATGGAAACACCACCACCTGCAAGTTCCCCTCCAAGCCACACACCATCCTGATTTGGAACTGTATCGCCATTCCTTCACTGTTACTGGATCAAAATCCTGGAACTCCCTTCCTAACATCACTGTTGGTGTACCTACACCACACGGACTGCAGCAGTTCAAGAAGGCAGCTCACCACCACCTTCTCAAGGGCAATTAGAAATGGGCAATAAATGCAGCGACACCCACAGATGAATGAATAAAAAGAACCTTCTCTGAACTGCATTTGTATCCCTCTTTAAATTTTCTTTTTATTTGTTTGTGGGCGTCACTGGCTAGGCCAGCATTTATTTCCCATCCCTAATTGCCCTTGAACTGAGTGGCTTGCTGGACCATTTCACATTGCTGGGGGTTTGGAGTGACATGTAGGCCAGACCTGGTAAAGACAATAGATTTCCTTCCCTGAAGGACATTAGTGAACCAAATGGGCTTTTACAACAATTGACAATGGTTTCCTGGTCACCATTAGACTAGCTTTTAATTCCAGATTTATTAATTGAATTCAAATTTCACCATCTGCTGTAGTGCGATTCGAGCCCATGTCCCCAGAACATTAGCCTGGGCTGTGGATTACTAGTCCAGTGACATTACCACTAAGCCACTGCCTCCCCACGGTGACTAAAACCGTAAACAGTACTCTAGGTGCAGTCTCACCAATGCCCTGTACAGTTGTTGCAAGACTTCCCTAATTTTACACACCATCCCTCTTGCAATAAAGGCCGACATTTACTTGCATGCTAACTTTATGTGATTCATGAATTTATGTATTATTCATGATTCATTTGGGACGGCACAGTGGTGCAGTGGTTAGCACTGCAGCCTCGCAGCTCCAGCGACCCGGGTTCAATTCTGGGTACTGCCTGTGCGGAGTTTGCAAGTTCTCCCTGTGACCACGTGGGTTTTCCTCGGGTGCTGTGGTTTCCTCCCACCGCCAAAGACTTGCAGGTGATAAGTAAATTGGCCATTGTAAATTATCCCTAGTGTAGGTAGGGAATATGGGATTACTGTAGGGTTAGTATAAATGGGTGGTTCTTGGTCGGCACAGACTCGGTGGGCCGAAGGGCCTGTTTCAGTGCTGTATCTCTAAATAAATGGACAAGGATACCCAAGCATTCTGCAGTCTCTCTCCATTTAAATGATATTCTGTTTTTCTATTCTTCCTGCCAAAGTGGACAACCTCACATTTTCCCGCATTATGATCCATCTGCCAAACTCTTTCCCACTTACTCAACCTATCTAAATCCCTTTGCAGACTCTTTGGGCTGAAGTGGACGAGAAAAAGGGAAGTCGCATGTGCGGGCTGCGTGCTGCCATGCCGCCACAATCTACCACGTGACGGCTCAAGATAATACTCTGGTCAGGCTGCCCGACCCCCACCCTCCCCCAATTACATGGTGAGGGAGGGCTCTGCGATGCCAGCAATGGCATCAGGCGCCGGTGCCATTTTTAAAGGGCAACCAGACCGGCTGCTAAATTTAAATATTTAAAACCATATCTCCCCCAGTACACTGCAATAAAAAATATCACCCCTTCACACCCCAATAACACTTCCAGATAATAGTTGCCCTCTACCCCCCCAAAGATTTACATGCAAGACTTGACCTTCCCCGCCTCCCCAAACTGTACAAAGTGCAGAGGTTACCCCTTTGTCCCCTCCTCTACATTATTCATGCACGTTTGATCCCATACCCCACCACACTACACTGAAAATCCTAAGTACCCCACTTTCCCACTTCAGTGGTGCCACCTTTCCTTGGACGGGAAAGCGAAGGCACGTGAGTGCCGGCCCCTGCTTGAAAGATCCTGGGCAGCAGGTAAGATCGCTGACAATTTTATTTAAATATATTCATTGTCTTAATTTACATATACAAAGTCAGACCCCATCACCCAGCAGCAGGGGGGCCGCCATGGAGCCTCGCCGCCGCCAGGAAGATCAGGTCAGGCACTCCCGGTGTCAGGCTCTGTGGCGGGCCTCTGCCAGTACAATTTTCTGCCACCCACCCCCTCCCCCCACCACATCGGGACCTCAACAAAATCCAGCCCTTTGTGTCTTCCTCACAATTTGCTTTCCTACCTATCTTCGTATCATCAGCAAATTTGGCTACAACACAGTTGCTCCCTTTATCCAAGTCATTAACACAGATCGTAAATACTTGAGCCGCAGCACCAATCCCTGTACCACTCCACTAGTTACAGTTTGCCATGCTGAAAATGACCCATTTATCCTGACTCTCTGTTTCCTGTTAGTTAGCCAGTCCTCTATCCATGTTAATATATCGCCCCCAAATCCATGAGCTCTTATCTTGTGTAGTAACCTTTTATGTGGCGTCTTATCGAATACACTACATCTACTGGTTCCCCTTTATCCACCCTGCTTGTTATATCCTCAAAGAACTCTAATAAATTTGTCAAACATAATTCCCCTTTCACAAAACCATGTTGACTCTGCCTGGTTGTATTGTGATTTTCTAGATTTTCTACCTCTTTAATAATTGCTTCCACCAATGACACACATTAGTCTAACTGGCCCATAGTTTCCAGCTTTTTGTCTCCCTCCTTTCTTGAACATTTACATTTGCAGTTTTCCAATCTGCTGGGAACTTTCCAGAATCTAGGGAATTTTGTAAGATTGCAACCAATGCATCCACTATCGATGCAGACACTTCTTTTAAGACCCTCGGATGCAGGCCATCAGGTCCAGGGGACTTGTCAGTCTTTAGTCCCTTTACTATTCCCATTAGTTTTTTTACTTTTTTGTCCTGCTTTTTGAGGATAGGATCTACTGGGCAATTTTTCACTTTGTATGGTAGATAGAACCATAGAACAATTACGGCACAGAAGGAGGCCATTCAGCCCATCATGTCTGTGATGGCTGAAAAAATAGCCGCCTGATCTAATCCCACCTTCCAGCACCTGGTCCATAGTCTTGCAGGCTATAGCACTTCAGGTGCATGTCCAGGTACCTTTTAAAAGAATTGAAGGTCTCTGCCTCCACCACCATTCCTAGTAGCAAATTCTGGGTGAAAAAGTTTTTCCTCATATCCCCTCTAATTCTTCTACCAATCACTTTAAATCTGTGTCCCCTGGTAACTGACCTCCCCGTCAGGGGAAACAGGTCCTTCCTGTCTACTCTATCTAGGCCGCTCATAATTTTGTACATCTCAATTAAGTCACCCCTCAGCCTCCTCAGTTCCAGGGAAAACAACCCTAGCCTATCCAATCTTTCCTCACAGCTGAAACTTTCAAGCCCTGGCAACATTCTTGTAAATCTCCTCTGTACTCTCTCCATAGCAATTATGTCCTTTCTGTAATGTGGTGATCAGAACTGCATGCAATACTCCAGCTGTGGCTTAACCAACATTTTATACAGTTCCAGCATCACATCCCTCCTTTTGTATTCTATACCTCAGCCAATAAATGAAAGCAATCCAAATGCCTTCTTCACCACTCTATCTACTTGTCCTGCCACCTTCAGGGACCTGTGGACATGCACTCCAAGATCTCTCACTTCTTCTACCCCTCTCAATATCCTCCCATTTATTGTGTATTCCATCGTTTTATTTGTTCTCCCCAAATGCAGCACCTCACACTTCTCTGGATTGAATTCCATTTGCCACTTTCCCACCCACTTAACCAAACCATTGATATAATTCTAGAGTCTATGGCTATCCTCTTTACAATTAACTACATGGCCAGTTTTTGTGTCATCAGCAAATTTCCCAATTATGCCTCCCACATTTAAGTCCAAATCATTAATAGAAATCACAAACAGCAAGGGTCCCAACACTGAGCCCTGTGGAATTCCACTGAAAACAGCTTTCCATTTGCAAAAACATCCGTCGACTATTACCCTTTGTTTCCTGTCACTGAGCCAATTCTGGGTCCAACCTGCCACATTTCCCCTGTATCCCATGGGCTTTCATTTTACTGACCAGTCTGCCATGTGGGACCTTGTCAAATGCCCTACTAAAATCCATGTAGACCACATCCACTGCACTACCCTCATCAATCCTCCCTGTCACTTCCTCAAAAAACTCAATCAAGTTCGTAAGACATGACCTTCGCCTAACAAAACATGCTGACTGTCCCTGACTAATCCGTGCCTTTCCAAGTGGCAGTTTATCATGTCCCTCAGAATTGATTCTAAAAAATTAACCACCAACGAGATCAGACTGCCTGGCGTATAATTATTTGGTCTATCCCTTGCACCCTATTCAATAATAGTACAGCGTTCGCAGACCTCTAATCATCTGGTACCTCACCTGTATCTAGTGAGGATTTGAAGATGATCTTCAGAGCAACCACTATTTCAGCATGCTATTTCAGATGCCAGTGTTGTAGCTGTACTAGAACAGCTTGGCTAGGAGCGCAGCTAGTTCTGGAGCACAAGTCTTCAGCATGACAATCGTGATTTTGTTAGGACTCATAGCCTTTGCTGTAACCAGCATGCTCTCAGTCATTTCTTGATATCTTGTGGAGTGAATTGAATTGGCTGAAGATTGCCTTTTGTGAGGGGTCTGAGGTGGATTATCTACTTGGCATTTCTGGCTGAAAATGGTTGTAAAAGTTTCAGCCTTGCCTTTTGCATTCATGTGCTGGGTTCCACTACCATTGAGGATGGAGATGCTTTTGGAGCTTCCTCCTCCCATGAACTGTTTAATTGTCCACTGCCATTCACAACTGGATGTGGCAGGACTACAGAGCTATGATCTGATTTATTGGTTGTGGGATTGCTTAGCTCTGCATATCGCATGCAGCTTCCATTGTTTAGCACTTAATTATTCCTGTGTTGTAACTTCAACAGGTTGGCACCTCATTTTTAAGTATGCCAGGCACTGCTCCTGGCATGCTCTCCTACACTCCTCATTGAACTAGCATTGGTCCACTGGCTTGGTGCTAGTGGTAGAGTGAGTAATATGCTAGGCCATGAGGTTACAGATTGTGGTGGAATACAATTCTGCTGCTGCTGATGGCCATATGTTATGATGTCAGTGAGACTGTTAATGTTAAAATACAAGATATGAACCCCCAGATCAATTTAAAGAATTACATAACAAGATTTTGCATTTTAGGACTTTTATTATAGCAACTAAAGTAAAAGAAATCCTCATTAACTAAATAGCACTTTGTAAGTAGCTGATACCCCAGATACCCCTCTCTCTCTCTCAAGGCTGCACCCACTGGTCGTCTTCCTTACAGCCTGCTCTCAGGCTGCAGCAACTGGGTTACCTTCTTACAGCCTGCCTTGAGGCCGCAACTGCTGGTTTCCTTTCTTACAGCCTGTCTGCGTTCAGAAAATTAATTAAATTTATCTGGACTCAAAAGTCAATAGTTGATTGTCCTGTCCCAATATGCAAAGTCTAGAAGTCTGGTTTCACAGAGACACCTGGACCTTCCATTTTGCCCAGGATGTTAACAGCTGCTTGGTGTATTTGCATCTTCAGAATCATTGACCCCCTTGTTTATCATAGAATCATAGAAAGGTTAAGGCACAGAAAGAGGCCACTTGGCCCATCATGTCTGTGCCAGCTGAAAAATGATCCACCTATTCTAATCCCACCTTCCAGCATTTGGTCCATAGCCCTGCAGTTAATGGCACTTGAGGTGCATATCTCGACTCCTTTTGAATGAGTTGTGGGTCTCTGCCTCAACTACCCTTTCAGACAGTGAGTTCCAGACTATCACCACCCTTTGGGTGAAAAAACCTTTCCTCATCTCCCCTCCAATTTTTCTACCAATCACTTTAAATCTATGCCCCCTTGTCACTAACCTTTCTGCTAATAGACCCTTCACCTCCACTCTATACAGGCCCCTCAACATTTTGTACATTTCAATCAGATCTCTCTTCAGCCTTTTCTGTTCCGAGGAGAACAACCCCAGCCTATCCAATCTTTCCTCATAGTTGCATTTTTCCAGTCCTGGCAACATCCTCATAAATCTCCTCTGCACCCTTTCTAGTGCGATTACATCCTTTCTGTAATGAGATGACCAGAACTGCACACGGTACTCAAGTTGTGGCCAAACCAATGATTTATACAGTTCCAGCATAAACTCCCTGCTATTGTATTCTATACCTCGGCTAATAAAGGAAAGGATTCCATATGCCTTCTTAACCACCTTATCGACCTGTCCTACTACCTTCAGTGATCTGTGGACATTCACTCCAAGGTCCCTCACTACCTCTGCACTTCTCAGTATTTTCCCATTAATCATGTATTCCTTTGCCTTGTTTGACCTCTTCACACTTCTCCAAGTTGAATTCCATTTGCCACTTTGCTGCCCATTTGACCAGACCATCAATATCTTCCTGCAGCCTACAGCTATCCTTCTCGCTATCTCCCACACTTTTGTGTCGCCTGCAAACTTTTGATCATGCCCCCTACATTTATGTCCAACACTGGAAATCCGAAATAAAAACAAGAAATGCTGGAAATACTCAGCAGGTCTGGCAGCATCTGTGGAGAGAGAAGCAGGGTTAACATTTCAGGTCAGTGACCCTTCATCAGACGTTTCCTGCCACTGAGCCAATTTTGTATCCACTTTGCTGCATCTCCCTGGATCCCATGGGATTTTATTTTTTTAAACAGTCTGCATGTGGGACCTTGTCAAAAGCCTTGCTAAAATCTATGTATGACCCGGAAAGTTTGGGACGGCAAAACCCATTGTTCTTCGGATGTTACCCCTGCAGTCTCTTTTTTTCAAAAAGCCTTTGATCTGTCTTGTCCTTTAGCAGAGTGGATGTGAGGTCACCTGACCTTCCAGGCTCCATCTTAAACTTTTAAATATCATATTTTTAAAAACATAATCATGTTACAAATTCCAGCATACATAAAACATTCCCCCTAAGAATAGAAAATTTATTACCGTAGTAATGATTTTTATGACAACATAATCACATATAACATTGTAAATATTTTCATGATTAACATTTTGCACTTTACACAGCTAACATCAATATTTTATGTTGCTAAGTTGTTTGCCTCCTCTATTTAAATTCTGGATAATACGTTGCTCTTTCCTGCAAATCTATAATCTTTAGGGTAAATGGTTGTAACATTAAACTCCACCGAAATAATCTGCTGTTCTTGGTTTTGAACTTTTCTAGAAGCCTTAATGGATTATGATTGTTGCAAACAGTTATTTCCCCTTGGCCTTTTTTTACGTATACTGCAAACTGTTGAAGGGCCAATACAAGACCTAAAGCCTCCTTCTCAATAGTGGAGTACATCTTCTGGTACTTATTGAGTTTTCTAGAGAAATAACTGACCGGTTGTTCAATACCAGTAACATCATCCTGCAGTAATACCACTCCTACTCCTACATCAATGGCCATTTTAAAGGGCTTGCCAAAATTTGGTGCTCCTAGAATGGGTTCATTTATTAAAATGGCCTTTAATTCTTCAAATACCATTTGACAGGGTTCTGTCCACTGGATCTTCATGCCCTCTTTATAATAAATTAATCAGTGGAGTTACTACTGTACAGAAGTTAGGAACAAACCTCTGTTAGAACAAACACATTCCTAGGAATCGTAGTATCTCCCTTTTTTTCTCAGGGATTGGAACGCTTGAACTTTAGCTTCCCTCGGCAACACCTTGACCCACTACATAGCCTAAATAGGTGAACTTAGCCTTAGCAAACTGGCTCTTCACTAAGTTTGCGACCAGATTGGCTTTCTCTAACCTGTTGAACAAAGCGTTTAAATGTTTAACACGGTCTTCCCATGTGTCACTGTATATCAGCAGATCATCAAGGTACACAACACAATTGCTCAGTTCAGAAGTCATCTGGTTGGTGGCTAGTGCATTTTTCATACCAAATGGCATGACCTTACACTGAAATAGGCCATCTGGGGTCACAAAGGCGAAATTTCTTTAGCTTGGTCGGTCAATGGGACTTGCCAATATCCTTTCAGCAAGTCAGTTTTGCTAATTGTTATGGGCAAAATGTGAGACTTTTAGCTTAAAAGGTAGCTCTCTGGAGAGAGAAAAGAGAATCCGGTCAAACATCACCAAAGCCTGTCCAGCTAGGAGCTAGGAGAAAATCCAGTCTGCCAAAAGGAAGGTGCCCTGCTGTGAGTTCTACACTTCAAATTGTGCAGCAGAGAACTGGAAGTAATCCCCGGTCTTCAGACTGAAATTTCAACCAACAGAGAAATCTACCAGCAACACAGGCCTGCAACTTTAAAGAAGAAATTGACCTCTGAGAAGATTCAACAGGTTACCGTGAATCCTGAAAATCTACCTCACTTCAAACCCCATACCTCATTTCCTCTCTATCTATCTCTTCTTGTGTGTATATGTGCATGTGAGTGAATGTGTGTTTGGTGCAGTTGTGACCATTTTGGGAGTGAATATTGGCTCAATGAATAGTTAATCTTCTGTTTTAAACCTACAAGAAAACCTGCCGCTTTCTGTTTATTTGACAAATAAAACACAGAGGGGTTAAACCTTAATGACAAAAACACTTGCTGCAGTCAGGTGGGAGTTGAACAGTGGGGACCACCCACACCCCTCACCATGTGGCCATAACATAATAAAGACTGAATTTCCCACTCTGTCAATACAATCCACAAGTTGTGGGATTGGATAAAATCTCTTTTAGTTACTTCATCGACTTTCCAATAATCAATACAAAATCTTTTGGAACCATCCAGTTTTGGTACTAGCACCACTGGTAAACTCCAGCTATTTTGACCAGGTTCAATCATATCGTTCTTTAACATATATTGAACCTCTTCTCTGACCTGAGTCAGTTTATCAGGATTGAGATGATAAGGGTTCTGTTCAATGGGTGTAGCTGCCCCTACATCAACCCTATCAAGCGGCAGAGGAGTTCAACCTGGCTTATCTGCACATGTGCCTTTGTGCTCTTTTAGCAGCTCAGCTATATCTCTTTTATGCTCTTCAGAAAGACAGTGTGGAACTGTATCTAGACTTTCTAACACTTCTGGGGTTCAATCTGAGAGTTCTCAGTCACTGCCCCTTCCTCCAGTTCCTCAAAAGTAACACTATCTTTAATCTTCCTCTGTCATTTGACATACATTTATTGGCTGACAAAGTTCATGGTTATAGTATCTTTTCAGCATCCTCACGTGACACACCCTTTGACATTATCATCTGCCTGGGGTGCTAACCAAATAGTTAACCTCACTAAGTTGCCTCTTAATGAAGTAAGACCACTGAACCTAGCTTTCAATGGTTCCCCAGGCAAAGGCAACAAATTGACACCTTGTCTCCAGGCTCCAAACTGCATGTCTTAGCTGTTCTATCTACTTGGGGTTTCATTAGTTGCTGAGAAATCTTGAGATTTTTTTCTGGCCACCTCACAAGATTTTTTGAGTTTCTCTCAAAAGTCTGACACATCATCTCAGAAGGTAGTTTCCTTTTCCTGTACTAAAAATCTCTCCTTAATGAGTTTTAGGGGACCTGTAACATCATGCCCACACACCAATTCAAATGGACTGAAGCTAGTGGACTCAGGGAGGTGGCGGCGTAATGGTAATGTCACTCGACTAGTAATTCAGAGCTCAGGCTAATGCTCTGGGTACATGGGTTCGAACCCCACCACAGCAGATGGTGAAATTTGAATTCAATTAATAAATCTGGAACGAAAAAGCTAGTGACCATGAATCGATTGTTGTAGGGAATAAAATCTGCTGTCCTTACCTGGTCTGCCCTACCTGTGAATTCAAACCTACAGCAATTTGGTTGACTCTTAAATGGCCTAGCAAGCCACTCAGTGGTATCAAACTGCTACAAAGTCAAAGAAATGAAACTAGATGGACCACCCAGCAATGGCGTAAGTACTGGACAATGACAAAAGCAGCCCTGTTAACTCTGCAAAGTCCTCCTCACTAACATCTGGGGCTTGTGCCAAAATTGGGAGAGCTATCCCACAGACTAGTTGTCTTACAAAGTCCAGTGTTCACAACACATAGCATCTCATGGAGGACCAGATTTGAGTTGCTATATCTGCTTTGAACGTATTTAGCACAGTGTGCCACATAATACAATGGAGCATGTCCTCACTAGACAGATGTCAGATGAGGACAGGAGCCAATTCAGTCACAATGCCTTGATCATTCCATAAACTTCTCGCATTTCCTGTTTAGGCTCATATATGAAGTATACCAACGTCAGTGCCTTGAGTACCATATTCCAAAAAGAGTCAATGTTGACAGTAGGGGAAGAAGGGAAGAGAAAAAATATACATCTGGTAAGCAGAAAAAAGCTAAATTGATTGAGATTTTGTAAATGATTTTTAAAAGGAGTACTTGTCTTGACCTCTGTACTAAAGCTGGTTTTGACCTTTTGTCCTACCCTTTGATGTAAGGCTGCATCTCATATATAATATTTATAAGCGCTTATTTTGTTTTGCTTCTGCTTCAGTGACTGAGTAACTGAAACCCATTAGCTCTTCTGTATACAAGTTGGTGCCAGAAAATGAAGGAAAGTATACCATCCAAACTGTAAAATAAAAATATATATATCTCAATAAAAGGGATCACTAAATGACAATCAATTGGTTTACTGTAAACAGAAATTTCATTTGAAATTAATCAGACTGAATATGCAACAACTAATTATTATTGTTTACCACAAATTGATCATTTGTGACCTGGTAATTAAAACATATCATAGGATATACCCACAAACTAAGCTGGAAGCTCCCAACAACAACAACTTATATTTATATAGCGCCTTTAACGTAATACAATGCCTCAAGATGCTTGTCCATGAGCACTGTAAAACAAAGTATGATACCAACCCACATTAGGGGGTGGATTTTAAAAGCCTGCCACCAATCTTGGCGGCGAGCTGGAAAAATGGTGGCCCACATTCCAAAGAGCTGCCGCAATCTCAAGCGCGGCAGCTCATTTAAATAGACAGGATGGCCGCCCCCCTCTCCCCCCGACCCAGTCTTGTGGAGGGGGCAGGCTGTCTGTCCTCGGCAACGGTGTCAGCTGCCTGTGCGCAGGCACTGGCGCCATTTTTAAAGGGCAGCCAGCCCTGACGTCCAATTTAAACTTTTAAAGTCCTACCCCCACAAAATTAAATAAATAAATTTCTAACGCCCCTTTCCACCCCATCAATGGCAATTACAATAATTATTTGCCCTTCCCCCCCCCAAAACACTTAACTTTTACACCTGACCTCCCCCCACCCCGGCAAACTGCACAAAGTTTAAAGTTCAAACTTTCCCACCATCCCCGACACCCATTATGTAGATTTGACCCCATTCCCCACCCCAACATTGATAAACTTACCTCCTCCCCCCACTTCCCACCAGTGTGGTACCACATTTCCCTGAATCGGGAACTAAAGGCGCAGGAGTGCCGGCCACTGTGCCGAAGATCGCGGTACTCATGATCGCAGGTAAGTCTATTTAAATTTAATAATTTTATTCATTTGAATATTTAATTGTGGTCCCATTGCACAGCGGCGGGGGTCTGCCATGGAGCCTCGTCGCAGCCAGGAGGATCGGGCTGGGCCCTCCCGGCGTCGAGGTCCGTGGCAGGCCTCATCCAGAGCCATCTTCAGTCACCCCCTGCCATGGAACCCGGCGCCTGGGGTAGAACAAAATCCAGCCCCTAGGAGATATTAGGTCTGATATTCAAAAGCTTTGTCAAACACGTAGGTTTTAAGGAGTGTCTTAAAGGAGAAAAGTGAGATAGAGAGATGGAGAGGGGTAGGGTGGCTATTTCAGAACTTAGGGCCTAGGCAACTGAAGGCACGGCCACCAATGGTGGAGCGATTAAAATCAAGGCTGCTGAAGCGGCCAGAATTACAGGAGTGCAGATAATTCAGAGGGTTGTGGGGCTGGAGAAGATTACAGAGATAGGGAGGGATGAGGTCATGGAGGGATTTGAAAATAAGGATGAGAATTTTAAAATCAAGATGTTGCTTGAACAAAAGCCAATATAGGTTAGCGAGCACAGGGTTGATAGGTAATCGGGAGTTGGTGTATGTAAAGACACAGGCAGCAGAGTTTTGGATGACCTCAAGGATATGGGAGACCATACAGGAGTCCTAGAGTCGGACAGCATAGAAATAGGCCCTTCGGCCCACCGTGTCCATTCCGACCATAATGTCTATCTATACTAATCCCAGCTGCCTGCATTAATTCCATATCCCTCTATGCCTTGCTCAAGTACCTGTCCAGATGCCTCTTAAACGTCGCTACTGTTCCTGACTCCACCACCTCCTCAGGCAGCTCATTCCAGATACCCATATTCTTTGTGTGAAAAAATTTCCCCTTTGATCCCCTTTAAACCTCCTCCCCCTCACCTTAAATCTATGCCCTCTAGTTTTAGTCACCCCTACCATGGAAAACAGACTCTGGCTATCTACCCTATCTATGCCTCTCATAATTTTATATACCTCTATCATGTCCCCTCTCAGCCTCCTTCACTCCAGGGAAAACAGACCCAGCCTATCCAATCTCTCTTTATAACTCAAGCCCTCCAAACCAGGCAACATCCTTGTGAATCTTTTCTGCACGCTCTCTCGCTTAATCGCATCTTTCCTGTAGTGCAGTGACCAGAACTGCACACAGTCCTCCAAATGCATACAAATGAGTACATTGCAATAGTCAAGTTTAGAGGTAGCAAAGGCATGAATGAGGATTTCAGCAGCAGATGAGATGAAACAGGGGCGCAGTTGGGTGATGTTATGGAGGTGGAAATAGGCAGTCTTAGCGATGGCACCAAAATGAGGTCGGAAGCTCATCTCAAGGTCAAATCTGACACCAAGGTTGCAAACAGATTGGTTTAATTTCAGACTGTTGCCAGGGAGAGGAATGGAATTAATAGGTAGGGAACATAGTTCAAAGCAGGACCCAACAATAACAGCTTCAGTTTTCCCAACATTTAATCAGAGGAAATTTCTGCTCATCTAATACTGGATGCTGCATAAGTAGTCTGATAATTTTGCAACAGTGGAGGAATCAAGAGAAGTGGTGGTGAGGTAGAGCTGAGTGTCAGAAGCATACCTGTGAACACTAACGCTCTGCTTCCAGATGATGTTGTCAAGGGACAGCAGGTAGATAAGAAATAGGAAGGAGCCAAGGATAAATCCTTGGAGTACACCAGAGGTAACGGTGCGGGAGCAGGAAGAGAAGCCATTGCAAGTGATACTCTGGTTATGAATAGATAGATAAAAATGGAACCAAGTGAGAGCAGTCCCACCCAGCTGGATGACAGTGGAGTTGCATTGGAGGAGGATGGTGTGATCAACTGCGGACAGATTGAGAAGGACGAGGAGGGAAAGTTCACCATTTTCGCAGTCACATAGGATGACTTTGATAAGAGCTGTTTTGGTACTGTGGCAGAGGCAGAAACCTGATTGGAGGGATTCAAACATGTTCCAGGAAAGATGGTAACAGATTTGAAGGGAGACAACATGTTCAAGGACTTTGGAGAGGAAAGGGAGGTTGATGATGGGATGGTAGTTTGCAAGGACAGTGGGGTCAAGAGAGAGGAACAACACCTGAAGACAGAGAACCATTAGCAATATCGGCTAACATGAGGACTAGGAGGGGAAGTTGGGTGGTCAGCAGTTTAGTGGGAATAGGATTGAGGGAGCATGAGATTGGTCTCATGGACAAGATGAGCTCAGAGAAGACATATGGGGAGATAGGCGAGAAACTAAAGGAATATGAGAGCTCAGGGCTAGGGCAGGCAGGAGCATTAGAGGAAGTTTGGCCAAGTGGATAAGTGGAAGGGAGGGACCCAGCAAAGGCAGCTGATCGGATGGCCTCGATCTGATTTGAAGGTAGAGTATTAGAGGATGCACTATGGAGGTATTTTCTTAGGAATGAAGATCCGGAAAGTGTACAGAGTTAGTTGCAGGATCAGAAAGATGATGGTGAAGTTGGAGGACACCATAAAATCCAGAAGCAGCAGAAGTATGATCTTCAGCCCAGGCAAGTGATTTTTCTGGCCAGGAACAGATTGAAACTGAAAAACCAGTACTACCAATGGTTAGTCACAGGCTCAGTAAGAGACTGAAGTCTTTTAGTCACAGCAGTAGTGAGGGAAGGGCAGTAAACTGATCAACTAGAAGTTTTCTAGTTCAGCACCCCTTGCCTGTCACAAAGCTTGCTGCTTTACATGGGCGGATTTGCTTAGTTCTTGGGCAAATTGCCAAATGAAATATAAATTGTGCTGTTCCACTAGAGGTGAGGAAATAAGAAAGATTGGCTAAGTCTACCCTCAGTAAGTCAGTGAATAAATGCATCAGATGGTGTGATTCTGACTCACACAGACCAGGGCAGATTTATGGAAGATACTGTGGATAATTGTAAGATAATGTATTTTCGGAGGAAAACTGAGGAATAGGAATACACACTCAATGGAAAGATGATGAAGAGTTAAAACATCTGTATGTGCAGGCAGCTAAATCAATAAAAATGGCCAACAGAATTTGTTTTTACCCAAAGGCGGAGGCAGTGGGGGAGGTGCATTGCATGCAAAGGAAAAGAGGTAATGGGTTTTTACATTGGGTGTGGGTGGAAAACTGCCAGTTGTGGATTGTCTTGGATCCTGCAACCTGTGACATCCACAGAGACCTATCCTGCTGCTTTTGGATATCCATGGGAAATTGATGAATCTGTTTACTCCAGCAAAGAAGACACCAGTCATCTGTTTACTATGCATGAACTGCAGATTGGCTGATGTTGGTAATATCCCTTGTGGCAGCCTAGAAGATTCAGAAGCAAAGAAATTAAAAGCAGTAGCAACCTTAAGTTCAACAGTCAGTTCCATGTTAGCAGTTGGATACAGGTCTTCTTTTGGAATGTGACACAACTCTGTTTCTGCCTCCCTGGAGAATCAAACCTTCCTTAATCACATTTCCTCAGAAAACTAGAGGTATGTTGATCTAGGCCTCCTCCAAAGAGGAAGGATTTCTCTGTGCATGCATCCTTCTATTTGTTTGCCGTCCAGCTCTGTTTATTCTTTCTGGAATGCACTGCCTGAGAGTGTAGTGGAGGCAGATTCAATCAAGGCATTCAAAAGGGAATTAGAATGTTATCTGAAAAGAAAGAATGTGCAGGGTTGCGGGGAGAAGGTGGGGGAATGGCAGTAAGTGAGTTGCTCATTCGGAGAACCAGTGCAGACACAATGGGTTGAATGGCTTCCTTCTGCAATGTAACAATTCTGTGATTTTTCCTCCCTTGGTATACCAAGAAATGCCTCCATAAAAAAATAACTGCAATGCCAAAATCCCTCTTGCAGTGCGGTGTCACATCTCAGGCTGAAATGAATCACACTTGAAATCACACAGCTTTAACTTTAACAAAGAATTAACAAGTGTTTTATAAAATACTTCTGTTGAGTGCTGTTCACTGTTCTCATTACAGCAGCATAAGCTTATCTGACCTTACAACAACCCCAAGGTCAGATGTTTTCCCCAAAGCACAAAGCTGCTTTCAGTTTTCCTTCCAAGTTTCATATATTCACTAGTACTCAAGCCCACACATACAACCATGACATGCATAGCCTGCAATAGTGACTAAAATAACTTTTAATAACTGTAAGGACATTAAAACCATCAGCTAGTGCAAGAAAAATGAATCCAAAAGCTCCTTATAGATTTACCTGAGAGCAGGTTAAGTTCCCTGCAAATAACATTTCAAATGGCCATCTGACAGCGTCCATTACCCAGGGGAGGGAAGAACCATAATCCTATCTTCCACCCTCTGCTGCCCAGTTTTCAAACACAAATGGAATAAAAGGGGAACCAAAGTTGCCATCCACATAACTACTCAAACATAATGATTTTTTTTACAAAGGAACATGAATCAAATAGGAGGAAAAGTATGTGTTGGATAATGTAAATGCTGTTCCAAAAGATGGATGTGCAGAGATTGTTTGGATAGTTCACTGTAGTATCTAGGTGACGCTGGCCTTTTTATATTTCTTTGGCGCTTTGAGCAATAGCACACAGACAAGAGATTAAAATATACCGACTGAGTTGTTTACTCAGTCATTTGAAACTGCCAGGAAACGTCATAAGAGCCCAGATAAAGAGGCACAGATTCAGAGAAATTAGAAAATTGGTTTAATAATGGTTCTATCAGCACTGTACATTAAATTAGCTTTTTTAATCTAAAAAGTGTGAAGAAGTGTTATCTCACAAATAAATGGTATGATTCATTATCTCATAAATAAATGAAACAGTATTGTGAACTCACTCTCTTAAATTACTTTTTGCCACTCCAGATTGACACAAACTGCATTAGCACACAAGGCAAAAGTGGCCGGACTCTGCTTTGCGGTACATGGTTTCAGTTGGGGGTTGTCTTTCACCCACTACTTCAAATCTGCCCTAACCCTGACTCTAACCTATTTTCTTGAGTAAAAGATCATTTGATATGCATGCCAGCTTCCTAGAAGGATTATCAGTACCAAGAGGGAGCCACCAGTGTTTGACCATAAAATCTGGGTGATGATGAAGTGGGACCTCTACTGCAGCACTAGAAGCGGTGGGCTAGTCCACAGAGTGAAGTTTAACTCCTGTCCAATACTGTTAGGTTAGGTAGGGGCAGGCAGCGCCCTCCCCCCGCAACCAGGATTATGTGGAGGAGTTGGGCTGTCTGTCCCTGGGACTGGCGTCAGCTGCCTGTGCAGAGACGCTGATGCCATTTTTAAAGGGCTGTCAGTCCAACCAGGACATTTAAATATTTGAAGTGAAATTGAATGAAAATTTCTTTTGTCCCTCTCCCACCACCCCCCAATATCAATTAAATTAATTATTTACCCTTCCCCCCCGAAACACTTATCTTCACAATCTGACTTTCCCCCACCATACTGCATAAACGTTAAACTATAAACCTTCCCACCATCCCCTACACCCATGATGTTCATTTGATCCCCTCCCCCACTCTCCTGCACTGAGAAACCTACCTCCTCCCCCCTCCCCACCAGTGTTGCGTCCTGTTTCACCAGGTGGGGATCCGAAGGCGCGGCAGTGCCGGCTACCGGGGTGAAGATCGCGGTGGGACATCAGGAGGCGACGGAAGAGAAATTAATGCAGGTGTCTTAATTTATTTAAATATTTAAATTACAGTCCTGTAGCCGACCAACGGGGGAGCTACAAGGGGGGCCTTGCCCGCCACCAGCAATATCGGGCCGGTTCCTGCCAGCCAGCCTCATCCGAGGCCATCTTCAGGCCCCCTGCCACAGATCCCGACATCAAGGGCTCTATAGAATCCAACCCTACATGTAATTCTGGACACCTCATTATAGGACGGTACACTTTGAACTGCTACAAAGCCGAGACTGAAAGATATCAATTATTGACAAACCAGATTATTTAGCTGCAGAACCACAATACGACGCTGAGTGAAATACAACTTTTTCTTACCAGAAACATCAAGGAGCAAAATGGGCATACAGATGTAACACTGTTTTAACAACAATTTGAAGGATACAATCAGTGCCTTCATCACTTAGTATTGTCCTGGGTTGATTAAGTTCACAATGAAAATAAATTGATTCTTAATAACAGTTGACTGCAGAAATCCCAAAGAATTGGGGTTTTCAGCTGTTCACCCCACTTCATCCATTTTCTGCCAAAGCTGTGATGGGGAAGCAAGATTATCACCAGACGAATAAAGGGGAAAGTTCAAGCAAATGTTTTCACATACAGGCCTATTAGAACAGTGGCTAATTTCCGTCTTTGGCAAGAATACAGTGGAACCAAGATGAAAATCACAAAACAAATTTTGCCAACAACTTCCAAACATCTTTGTGCCCACTGCAATTTTGGTGAGATCTTGCATTAGGCATTAACTGTTGTTAAAATAGTGGCACATCTGTATGCCCGTCTTGCTCCTCAATGTTGTGGCCAAGTCTCCTTAACAAAACAGGCAGGAGCTTCATGAATATTTTTAAATTAGGCTCCTATGATGTATTTAGGATCCTAATGATGGGGGAGCCCAGCACATCAGTGCGAAAGATAAGGCTGAAGCATTTGCAACAATCTTCAGCCAAAAGTGCCGAGTTGATGATCCATCTCAGCCTCCTCCTGAAGTCCCCAGCATCACAGATGCCAGACTTCAGCCAATTCGATTCACTCCGCATGATATCAAGAAACAACTAAAGGCACTCAATATTGCAAAGGCTATGGGTCCTGAGAACATTCTGGCAATAGTGCTGAAGACCTGTGCTCCAGAACTTGCCATGCCCCTAGCCAAATTGTTCCAGTACAGCTACAACACTGGCATCTACCCTGCAATGTGGAAAATTGCTCAGGTATGTCCTGTATACAAAAAGCAGCACAAGTCCAACCCGGCCAATTACCGTCCCATCAGCCTACTCTTAATCATCAGTAAAGTGATGGAAGGTGTCATCAACAGTGCCATCAAGCAGCACTTCCTTAGCAATAACCTGCTCAGTGATGTTCAGTTTGGGTTCCGCCAGGGCCACTCAACTCCTGACCTCATTACAGCTTGGTTCAAACACGGAAAAAACAGCTGAACTCAAGAGATGAGGTGAGAGTGACTGCCCTTGACATCAAGGCAGCATTTGACCGAGTATGGCGTCAAGGAGCCCTAGCAAAACTGAGGTCAATGTGAATCGGGGGAAAACTCTCTGCTGGCTGGAGTCATACCTAGTGCAAAGGAAGATGGTTGTGGTTGTTGGAGGTCAATCATCTGAGCTCCAGGACATCACTGCAGGAGTTCCTCAGGGTAGTGTGCTAGGCCCAACCATATTCAGCTGCTTCATCAATGACCTTCCTTCAATCATAAGGTCAGAAGTGAGGATGTTTGCTGATGATTGCACAATGTTCAGCACCATTCGTGACTCCTCAGATACTGAAGCAGTCCATGTAGAAATGCAGCGAGACTTGGACAATATCCAGGCTTGGCTGATAAGTGGCAAGTAACATTCACGTCACACAAGTGCCAGACAATGACCATCTCCAACAAGAGAGAATCTAACCATCTCCCCTTGACAGTCAATGGCATTACCATCGCTGAATGCCCCACTATCAACATCCTAGGGGCTACCATTGACCAGAAACTGAACTGGAGTAGCCATATAAATACCATGGCTACAAGAGCAGGTCAGAGGCTAGGAATCCTGCTGCGACTAACTCACCTCCTGACTCCCCAAAGCCTGTCCACCATCTACAAGGCACAAGTCAAGAGTGTGATGGAATACTCTCCACTTGCCTGGATGGGTGCAGCTCCAACAACACTCAAGAAGCTCGACTCCATCCAGGACAAAGCAGCCCGCTTGATTGGCACCCCATCCACAAACATTCACTGCCTCCACCACTGACGTACAGTGGCAGCAGTGTGTACCATCTGCAAGATGCACTGCAGCAATGAACCTAGGCTGCTTAGACAGCACCTTCAAACCCGCGACCTCTACAAACTAGAAGGACAAGGGCAGCAAGTGCATGGGAAAACCACCACCTGCAAGTTCGCCTCCAAGTCACACACCATCCTGACTTGGAACTATATCGCCATTCTTTCACTGTTGCTGGGTCAAAATCCTGGAACTCCCTTCCTAACAGCACTGTGGGTGTACCTAACCCACATGGACTGCAGCTGTTGAAGAAGGCAGCTCACCACCACCTTCTCAAGGGCAATTAGGGATGGGCAATAAATGCTGGCTTAGCCAGCGACGCCCACATCCCATGAATGAATTAAAAAAATACAATTTTGTCCTTCCAGAGGATAAAGTGAGTTGCTGCAGCCCACCCAATGAGACTGTATGTTTAGCAGCCTAACCACCAGTCCTTAAAGGGACCACTCCAGGGTCTGCTGAAGAGGGAAGTAATACATTTCTTGAATGATTCCTGAGGCTCCAGGAGGAACATGAATGCCCCTGTTAATCCCACAAAATTCATCTTGCCTGTTACTTGTCTCTCCACTGCCCCCTCCCCCCTTATCGTCTGCCTATCACCACCCAGACTGTCCCTGCAGCTCGGCTCTGCAGAGGAGTCACCAGATTATAGGCAATAGCACAAAAATCAAACTTTTAAAGATTGAACTTTGTACCCTTAGACTACATTTCCAACACTTAAACAATTTGTCATATATCTCATGCTTTCTGCATTCTCATTCCCTTTCAGTAATATCTAATTAACACTACTCCTAACCGTCTATTTTGCTTACTGCAATAAAGTGGTAGAATCCTGTATCCCACTGCACTCTCAGACTAAATGCTCGTCTTCATGTGTCATAGGCCGATATTTGGAGTTGGAATTTGGGAGATGGGCTTGATCACACTTGCAGGGAGCTGGTCTATGGCAATATTTGGTGTGGTGGGGGAGGGTTCTGGGGTCTGGCAATATTTGGATGGCCTGAAATTTGATAGCATTTGATGGGGGGGAGAGAATCTGTGATCAGCAAAATCCAGGCCTGGGATTCAATGAGAGACTTGGCGTTCAGGAAAATCTAGTACATCTGCCGAAATATGGTGGTTGGGACTTCAAATGTGCTGTCATTGCATATGTACTGTTCATACACCTCTTTAACTTTTCATTAATTACATCCATCAGTTACTGTGGCTGAAATTTAATGAGAAGGCAATGGCCCTGCCCAGCAGCTGGAAGGTTGGGAGAGAGCCCGGCTCTGATGGCCCTGGAAGCCACGACATTATTTTGCATGGCTCAGGAAATTAATTGCCTGCAGTCGTGGCTTCTGTCCCTCTGAGGCAGGATGTTTCGCCTCCAAGAGCTGCCAATCAGACAACTGGCAGCTCTTATGTCCCAGCAGCCCCACCGGGAGCGGTGACCACTGCTGGGACTGCAGCAGGCAGTGCCTGGAGCAGCAGCCATCGATGAGGCCTGGATTGTAGGTAAGTGGGGTCCAGGCTCGCCGGGGCCAATCAGCCAAACCCCGACAAGGAGGGAATCACTTGCAAGGGCAAGGGGCTGGTCTTCCAGCGTGAGAGGCCCATGCCTCTGGCGAAGGCCTCCATGGGGCACAGGGTACCTTTCAGAAGGAACTCCCTCACCGAGGCTACAGGGAGGCCACCAGGATTTACTGGCAGCGTCCCCAGGTGGCAAAGTCCCTAAAATACCAGAGGAAGCGGGAAGAGGCCCTAAATGACCATTAATTGTCCACTTAAGGGCCTTTATTGGTCTAAAGGCAGGTGGGTTGCCCACCACCTCCCTCCACTGCTGATAAAATACCAGTGGAGCTGGGTAGGCAATGGGCATGGCATCCACCTGCCTCCCACCCAATTTGCACCCCTCCCCCGCCTCCCAACCTTGCCTGGGGTTGGGGGGGAGGGGATTTCTGGCCTTCATCTTGTGTCAAGAAAACATGCTGACAATTTTTTATTCATCAGTTGGAAACCTACAGTTAACTTTTAATGAAAAAAAGGAGCTGGGATCATACAGTTAACTTTTAAAAAAGCTGGCAGCCAAGATGGCCACCACAATTTGCATCTGAAACACCTCACATTCCAGGACATCGAATTGGAGACACATGTCCAACAAGAATCCCATCCAGGACAATGCTTTGGCTAACTGAGTAGATTATCCATATCACATTAGTTAGTGGGACATTCAAAGCCATCTTGAGGCGTTTATGAGTGGAGACGTCCCTCCAGGGGATAATCACTGACAATACCACCTGAGAGAAATTTGGGTTTTAGACTTTGAACCTCTTTAAAAACAAAGGGGATTGAGAGAACCATGTGACAATCTCCCCAGGCTGTGTAAATCTGGGAGTTTTGTTACACACAGCTGAAAAGCTCCTGAGACTTTGAAGCAGACTGGCTTCGTTTGCTAACCAGGCAGAACCCCAGTGGCGCTGTGTGTGTCTGTCTCTCCAGATATCATCGCAAGTTTGAAAACCATCTGCAACTGTGGAATATCCAAGCTTACGGATTGCTACAGACAGAGACCCCAGGGGAAGAAAGCCACCTACAATTCTGTCTCCAAGAAAACCCTGAACTAGGTGGGCCAATCACAAAGTGCACTTCTACTAGTCAAAAACTTCAAGAGCACAACTTTAGCCAGAATTACCCAAACCCCACAGACTGTACATTAATTTTTACTTGATCTGGACTCTAATCCAAACCGAACTATTTCTTATCACTCTTTACTCTATTTGTTTGTATGATTCTTGTGTGTGTATGTGAGTGAAAATGTTGTGTAATTTTATTATTTTATCTAGATTGGGTTTAGATTTTTTGTTAAGTACAATAAACTCACCTCTTTCTTGTTTAAACTCAAGAAAACCTGTCTGATTAGTTCTTTTACAATCACAACAAAGGAAAAAGGTAAAACACTCACTGAAGTGGTAAGCACAACCACTGTTTAGAAAAGGTATAAAACCTGTTGCAATCAAACAAGTGGAAGGGTAAGAGGGGAGCCTTGTGACCCCCCCACCCCCCCTCACCTGATCGTAACACTTGGATTTTTGCATTTTTATAGCATCTTTATTGAATTAGCATCCCATAGCAGTGTAATCAGATAAAATTTGACACCTTAGAAGAGGTAGCCAAAGGCTTGTTCAAAGTGGTGGGTATTAAGGATCATTTTAAAGGAAGTGGCAAGGCAGGGAGATATAGGGAGGCTATTCCAGAGCTTATAGAAAACACAGCATATTTGACAACTTGATTAAAAAGTGATCGGTGGAGCATTACCTGAGCAAAAAAAGCATCTAATGTTGTAAATCCCTTAATTGCAGAAAAATACTTGATCACACACATTAGGCTGGATTTTATTCCAGCGACAGGGGTCCTAGCGGCTGGCCGGAAGTCAGGGGGAAACTCCACCCCGGCCTGCCATCGGACCCCGTAGCTATTTAACAGGGGGCAGCCAATTAACTGCCAACTGTCGGGGACGTCATCCCTTTAAGGGCCTCTTCCTGCTGTCGACAACATTGGAAATGGTGTCACCTGCCGTTTTGTTTGCACCCCTGTCTCCATACCCACTTTCAAGGGCAGAACAAAATTCAGCCCATTGTATAAAGCCACAGTGCACCAAAGAAAACTTTGCAAAAAATCCTGACCATTTTTTCAAGCAAACTATTCTTCTAAGGAGTGCCAAGCCGGAGGACTGCACAACATTAAGTAGGATAGACCTGCTTTGAGTGATTACTTTCTAGTGCAGCTACTGACATATCCTGTTCCTGCAAGTGATGTAGCTGAGACACACCTGGAGTGGAAAATGTTTCAAGGTGTGAGAGAAGGGATTCCTGCACTAATGATTTTGTTCCACTGCAATGCCTGTAGCATCAACACTGTGTACCATTGCCTGTCTCTGAATTCAATTTATGTGACTAATGCAAGTACTAAATGGAAAAACTATACCAACTTCAAGTCTTCCATCTGGGCTCGACACATAGTTTTCTTGGCCAGCAATCTGAAATCCATTTTTAAGGATGCTGATTCTTGGCAGTGTCTGTTGTCTCAATATTAGTTAGCAATTCAGAAATGGCTGTGTTTGTAATGCAATCTCAAAGGAAATGCTGTGTTATATGATTTACGAAGTTCAAAGACAGTAGCAAGTGCAAAGCCAATTAATATTTTAAATTATTTTTATAAATATCAAGTTCTTGTGATCTGGAGACAATAAAGATCTGACATAGTGGGGTAAAATTTCCAAATACTTGCAGCATTTTCACAGATGCAAAACAGCTACCGAGATCAGAAAATTAAGCAAGCAGGGCTGAGGCACAGTGCCCAATTCATTGCGCCTACATTTTTTTGACCTGCTTTATCTTGTTTTATACGCTGCTTGCTTACATTTTGTGCCAATGTCTCACTAAGGCTGCAGAATTCATGCAAAAATATTTGAATGAATAATTTTCATTTTTTTGTACTGATATTGCACTTTATGCCACCTAAGCTCATTTTAAATGTGGAGAGTGGAAGCTCTTAGTATACCGTATTGTTTTTATAAGAATTTTTTCATATGACTCATAGAGTCATAGAGTTATACAGCATAGAAACAGGTCCTTTGGCCCATCGTGTCTGTGCAAGCCATCAAGCACCTAACTGTTCTAATCCCATTTTCCAGCACTTGGCTCATAGTCTTGTATGCTATGGCACTTCAAGTGCTCATCTGATTACTTCTTAAATGTTGTGATGGTTCCTGCCTCTACCCCTCTTCAGGCAGTGCATTCCAGATTCCAACCACTCTCTGGGTGAAAAATGTTTTCCTCAAATCTCTTCTAAACCTCCTGCACCTTACCTTAAATCTTTGCCCCCTGGTTATTGACCCCTCCGCTAAGTAAAAAAGTTTCTTCCTATCTAACCTATCGATGCCCCTCATAATCTTGTATATCTCAATCATTTCTCCCCTCAGCCTTCTCTGCTCTAAGGAAAACAACTCTAGCCTTTTCAGTCTCTCTTCATGGCTGAAATGCTCCAGCTCCAGCAACATCCTGGTGAATCTCCTCTGCACCCTCTCTAGTGCAATCACATCCTTCCTATAGTATGGTGCCCAGAACTGGACACAGTACTCCAGCTGTGGCCTAATTAGTGTTTTATACAGATTCATCATAACCTCCCTGCTCTTATATTCTATGCCTCGGCTAATAAAGGCAAGTATCCCATATGCCTTCCTAACCACCTTATCTACCTGTGCTGCTGCCTTCAGTGATCTATGGACAAGAACACCAAGGTCTCTCTGACTGTCTGTACTCCCTCGGGTCCTACCATCCATTGTATATTCCCTTGCCTTGTTAACTCCTCCCAAAATGACTCTAAAATTTCTATTAATAATATGTTTATTCTTGAAATCATTTTGGGGTGGGGAGCATTTTTCTCATTATGGTAAGTTGGTTTTTAAATTTCCTGGAAAATAGTCTATTATTTCCTTTTCCATCACTGGATCGTGAACTATAAGTGAAGCAGTCATAAGACTTCGGCAGGACAAATGAAAGGAGGGGCACAAAGAGAGGACCAAGGTGCCGAATTGCCTCCGAATTTTCAGCGTAACAATGTTAAGTGACTAACGCTGATTTTACTTTGCTACACGCAGATTTCCTCGACCATTTGCATCACTGCCAAGATATGTATGCCAAAACTCCACTTAGCTCATTAACATAGCTCCACCCCATGTAAAAGAATAGAGAAAGTAAATTCTCTGCATTTACACCAGTCCTAAACAATATTAAATTAACACCCAAAAATGTAATCACAGCGTGGCCGAAGCATTAGAAATAATGTTTATTGAGTTTTGATAGCGACTTTCTTTGCAATCTCAAAAACATGTTTCATACTGAGACTAAACTGTACTTAAACAGCATGCCATCAGCCATTTTTTGGTGCCAGCACTGATACCTCTCTTGTTCAGGAGAATAACTTGCAAACTTGCTATATACTGTGGTTGTAAATCAAATACTGTGAGATTTTACTTGCTAGATCAGCAATAACTCTTCCCGTAAGGGTATGATTAAATGTATACTGACATTACAATTCCTTCAATGGAAACGTCCTTGCAAAGTCAGAATCCCTAAAACATGCTTTTTGGCCAGCTTATTGGCAACTCAAGACTTCCATGACCCGTCCATTAACTGCTGAATGTTCTTAAGAGGTTAGCACTCTAATGGATTGGGCACCTGCCATGACAGCAAGAAGAAGAATGATTCTATCACGAATATATCAAAAAAGCTGTTTAGATTTTACATTGCCATTCATGTCCTGTGTCATTGTTTATATTAATCTCCTGATTAACTACTAATTATGACTTTTGTTCCAGTGAAATCTATACAAGTATGAAACTATCAGTAAGCAAACATAACAAGAAATGGCATAAAGAAGTGAAAACTCTGAACTGGGCCAGATTTTCCTCTCTATGTGGCTAGGTAAACTTAGTTCCAAAGCACAAAGAAAAAGGAAAAAGAATAAAGACCCATGACACAGCCTGGGAATTTCCTGGGGGTTTCCCAAGCAGGTCTGAGTGCTTTTCCTATAGTAGACAGGGGGAGCTATGGAAATGAGACAGAAGGGGCCTCACAGAATATTTTGCCTCATTTTCCTTCCTGTTTACCATGTAGGTGCCCAAACACAGGAGCATCCAGGAGATGTCAACTATGTTAACCCTTGCACTGGCCCTACTCAACTTAATGATCTGAAAAAGCCAGGCAACTGGAGAGCAAAAGCTGATGAAGTAATTGGCATTTTTTTCAACAGGTCTTCAAAGGATCATTAGCACTGATGGCCTACTGCATGTTTTTTTTAAATTGCAACGAGAAAGCTCCACAGCCAGTGACCATGACTGTTGCTCCATGACTCTCGCTCTTGGTTTAGGGTGCAAGCCATGCCAAGGGGCAGGTCTGCAACTGGAATTGCACTCCGCTTGATCCACACTCAGCTGCATCAGGAAGAAATATCATGCTAGAAAACTTACATCCAACACAGACTGGGTTGAAGCAACAATTATGTTGTTGAAATGAAAAGCTCATGTTCTTTTAAAGAATATATTACATGATGTAATAGCATAAATCAACCACCACAAAGAATCTGCAACATGTGATGTAAATAAAATGTTTGCAATAAGCAGATGGGCTGCATTGTTCTGACTATTAAATTAGCCAGTCAAAGTTTGCCACACAAGTAAAGCATATTCTGTCACACATTAATTAGCACTGTAACTTAATAAAATGTATTAAACATGTCAAAATACACAGAGGATTCCATTACTTACCCTCAAAAGCAACATAAAGGCTTTCCCACACATAAATGTTTAAATTACTTGCAGATTGACAGTACTGTAAATAATCAAAACATCCTGTGTAGGAGTCTAACTAGCAATATAAACATTGGAAGAACTCCAGGAACACAGCAAAAGTAAGAAATACAAGGAGTAATTATTTTTTGCCAATAGTCACAACTAATTTGTCAAAATTTACCATTCTACAGGGCTTGTGACAAGATTTTGTGACATCTGCATAACATAGAATAAATTGTCCTGTAGTCTCACAGTTAAGTTACATGGCTATGCTGAAGTTGATAATCTAAACTTATATAAAGTCTTTGATAAACATTAGCCAATCTACCATGATATTGCTCAGAGTATGTTGGAGAATACCCAGTTTTATAAGGAGAGGAGGTTACACCATGTCTTGTTCTGCTCCTAAAGTTTAGTAAAGGTTAATCTGACCAATTCCTTTATGGCCACAAAATCTACTTGCTGTAAGTACAGACATCAGCTACAAGCTAATTGCTATTAAACATATAATGAGGTCAATTATAGGCAAATTGTTGTTGGTTATTCTTCCCATTTTTGATTTTATAAATGCTGTCTGTTGTGATTTAAAAAAAAATTTGTTCTCTGAGAGATACTGACAAGGCTACATTTATTACCCATTCCTAGCTGCCCTCACAAGGTAGTGGTGGTGTTGAAGTCCTTGTGGTGATGGTGCTTTCACAGTGGCACCTGCAACATTACAATTTACTCAAGACAAAGAAACATAACTTGAGAGTTCCCATGTTTATTGCTTAACTATCCCACACAATGTGGGCTTCCGACATTAGCGTCCCAAAGCCCATGGGGAAAATCCTGCCCATAATATTATATGCCTGAGTGACTAAAACCAAAATTAGAATTCCACCTTTGGAGCAATGCAGCAGAATTGTTTTTAAAAGGTTTATATTTAACAAAAATCACAGAGCACTTTTAGATTTTTTTAGATTTAGAGATACAGCACTGAAACAGGCCCTTCAGCCCACCGAGTCTGTGCCGACCATTAATCACCCATTTATACTAATCCTACACTAATCCTATATTCCTACCACATCCTCACCTGTCCCTATATTCCCCTACCACCTACTTATACTAGGGGCAATTTATAATGGCCAATTTACCTATCAACCTGCAAGTCTTTTGGCTGTGGGAGGAAACCGGAGCACCCGGAGGAAACCCACGCAGACACAGGGAGAACTTGCAAACTCCACACAGGCAGTACCCAGAATTGAACCCGGGTTGCTGGAGTTGTGAGGCTGCAGTGCTAACCACTGCGCTACTGTGCTGCATTTTTTTAAAATGCGGGAGGTTTGAGCTCCTCCTGACTGGAAAGCAGTAAAATAGTGCAATTGCCAAGATGAAACCTGGATAAATCCATTGCCAGAAATATGAATACAGCCTCTCACCATCCATGGATTGAAGAAAATTACGCTAACACAGTATTAAGTCATCCTGCCTAGATAGGCAAATATAAAAAGCCAGCAACCCCCACTGCAACTACCATCCATGTAGAAAACAGACGCTAGAACCTTACCCACAACTGAGGCAAAATTTACACACAGTCTCACCCCGCTAGGAAAATTTCATCTTGTTCCTCCCTTTCCAGCCCTTCCCCCTCCCTTTTCTCCCCTTTCTCTCCCATCCTTCCTTCTCCTCCACTGCTCTCATGTATTCTCCATCTCAATCACACCATCCCCAGTTTGTATCATTAATTCCTTTTGAGCATCCATATTCCATCTGATCCTTTTCCATATTTTCATGATGAGTTTTAATACAAACTTTTTCAATAGAATCTTCACTCCTTTTATTTGGTTAGTAAATTTTGGGGTAAGCACATTTAATTTCTTCCCCTTGCTTAATTCATAAACATATGGCAATTGTCTGAAATAAACAGCTGTTACTTTTATTTGATTAATACATTTATGGGTAGATATGGCATTAAATGCCCAATTGCATTATTACCATATAACCACTGTTTTTAATTTTAGCAGAAATCCCTATTGCAGTAAATACACACTACTTTTATTTAGTTAATCAATTTTCCAAGGAATTCCTCCAATGTTCCATATCTAATTGCATTGCTGGAATTCCCAAGTATTTTAATATTGAGTTATTTCCTGATGGGCTTTGTCCACAGTTTTGATTATCCAAGGTCTCTTAAAGTGGAGGACATTTCCGCTTTTTTAGAATCCCAGATGAAACTACACTGCTATTGGCACCACACTTTAATAGATTTACTGATTGTTCTGGGCTTGGGAATGTGGATCATCAGATTTGATTATTAATTTTTGCAGCTGGAGAGAAGCTCACTCTTTTGATGATTCCTCTGCCATCATCACTTGACTCTGCAATGTATCCAATTATTATGTAAAATAAATCATGCTAATGTGTTGAATTGATAGCTTCACATATATCCAGCACTTACTCCACATTGTGCATTGATTCAGTAACCCCAAACCTTTTCAGCATATAACTTGCTCAGTTTTTAGAGAATTCTCAACATTTTTTCGTGGGCTTAGCACCTGGCTTGATTGTTTCTTCATGAAAATGTTAAACCCAGTTGATGCGACCGATAATTTTGCACGGCCAGACCCAATCTTAGAACACGTGCTTCCCATTTCTTAATTAGCTCAGCTCGAGTTTTCTTTCATAATCAAGCTAGACCTCTGGATTAGTTTTTATGTTGGTTAATCTTCAATCCATTAAATAGCAATTTAATCACAATTCGGTTAGGTTTACCTTAGCGATGGGCAGGGACAGGTATATACCGCAGGGCAAAAATTATAGCTGGGGGAAGGAAATTATGATGCGATTAGACAAGATTTAGGATGCGTAGGATGGGGAAGGAAACTGCAGGGGATGGGAACAATCGAAATGTGGAGCTTATTCAAGGAGCAGCTACTGCGTGTCCTTGATAAGTATGTACCTGTGAGGCAGGGAGGAAGTTGTCGAGCGAGGGAGCCGTGGTTTACTAAAGAAGTTGAAGCGCTTGTCAAGAGGAAGAAGAAGGCTTATGTTAGGATGAGACATGAAGGCTCAGTTAGGGCGCTTGAGAGTTACAAGCTAGCCAGGAAGGATCTAAAGGGAGAGCTAAGAAGAGCAAGGAGAGGACACGAGAAGTCATTGGCGGATAGGATCAGGGAAAACCCTAAGGCTTTCTATAGGTATATCAGGAATAAAAGAATGACTAGAGTTAGATTAGGGCCAATCAAGGATAGTAGTGGGAAGTTGTGTGTGGAATCAGAGGAGATAGGGGAAGCGTTAAATGAATATTTTGCGTCAGTGTTTACAGTAGAGAAAGAAAATGTTGTTGAGGAGAATACTGAGATTCAGGCTACTAGGCTAGCTGGGATTGAGGTTCACAAGGAGGAGGTGTTATCAATTTTGGAAAGTGTGAAAATAGATAAGTCCCCTGGGCCAGATGGGATTTATCCTAGGATTCTCTGGGAAGCTGGGGAGGAGATTGCAGAGCCTTTGTCCTTGATCTTTATGTCGTCATTGTCGACAGGAATAGTGCCGGAAGACTGGAGAATAGCAAATGTTGTCCCCTTGTTCAAGAAGGGGAGTAGAGACAGCCCTGGTAATTATAGACCTGTGAGCCTTACTTCGGTTGTGGGTAAAATGTTGGAAAAGGTTATAAGAGACAGGATTTATAATCATCTTGAAAAGAATAAGTTCATTAGCGATAGTCAGCACGGTTTTGTGACGGGTAGGTCGTGCCTCACAAACCTTATTGAGTTTTTCAAGAAGGTGACCAAACAGGTGGATGAGGGTAAAGCAGTGGATGTGGTGTATATGGATTTCAGTAAGGCGTTTGATAAGGTTCCCCACGGTAGGCTATTGCAGAAAATACGGAAGTATGGGGTTGAAGGTGATTTAGAGCTTTGGATCAGAAATTGGCTAGCTGAAAGAAGACAGGGGGTGGTGGTTGATGGCAAATGTTCATCCTGGAGTTTAGTTACTAGTGGTGTACCGCAAGGATCTGTTTTGGGGCCACTGCTGTTTGTCATTTTTATAAATGACCTGGAAGAGGGTGTAGAAGGGTGGGTTAGTAAATTTGCGGATGACACTAAGGTCGGTGGAGTTGTGGATAGTGCCGAAGGATGTTGTAGGGTACAGAGGGACATAGATAGGCTGCAGAGCTGGGCTGAGAGATGGCAAATGGAGTTTAATGCAGAAAAGTGCGAGGTGATTCACTTTGGAAGGAGTAACAAGAATGCAGAGTACTGGGCTAATGGGAAGATTCTTGGTAGTGTAGATGAACAGAGAGATCTTGGTGTCCAGGTACATAAATCCCTGAAGGTTGCTACCCAGGTTAATAGGGCTGTTAAGAAGGCATATGGTGTGTTAGCTTTTATTAGTAGGGGGATCAAGTTTCGGAGCCATGAGGTCATGCTGCAGCTGTACAAAACTCTGGTGAGACCGCACCTGGAGTATTGCGTGCAGTTCTGGTCACCGCATTATAGGAAGGATGTGGAAGCTTTGGAAAGGGTGCAGAGGAGATTTACTAGGATGTTGCCTGGTATAGAGGGAAGGTCTTACGAGGAAAGGCTGAGGGACTTGAGGTTGTTTTCGTTGGAGAGAAGGAGGAGGAGAGGTGACTTAATAGAGACATATAAGATAATCAGAGGGTTAGATAGGGTGGATAGTGAGAGTCTTTTTCCTCGGATGGTGATGGCAAACACGAGGGGACATAGCTTTAAGTTGAGGGGTGATAGATATAGGACAGATGTTAGAGGTAGTTTCTTTACTCAGAGAGTAGTAGGGGCGTGGAACGCCCTGCCTGCAACAGTAGTAGATGCGCCAACTTTAAGGACATTTAAGTGGTCATTGGATAGACATATGGATGAAAATGGAATAGTGTAGGTCAGATGGTTTCACAGGTCGGCGCAACATCGAGGGCCGAAGGGCCTGTACTGCACTGTAATGTTCTAAAAAGCACAAATCCATTTGTGTTAAAAGAGAGCAGGCTAAAAACTTAATAGCCCCGAAAACAAGCACAAGGATCGCAATGCGTGATTCACACACGCCTGTTGAAAGTAACGCAAGCAGCACGCAATAATATAATAAAAACAAAATACTGCAGATGCTGGAAATCTGAAACAACAACAAAAAGTGCTGGAAATTCTCAGCAGGTCTGGCAGCGTCTGAGGAGAGAAAAACAAAGCTAATGTTTCAGGTCTGTGACCTTTCATCAGAACAGGCAAAGGTTATAAAAGAATTAAGTAGTGAAGGGGAGGGGATGGGATGGGATGGGATGGGAGAGATAACAAAGAGGAAGGTGTTTGATAGGGCAGGAAAGATTAAATAACAAAGCTGTAATGGGACAAAGGTAAAGTGTGCGTTAATGCTTGTGGTGAAAGACAAAGCATTAGTCCAGAGAGGGTGTTAATAGTGGAATAATGAGCAGCTCTGACTACATGAAAAGCAGACATATGGTTAAAAAATAAAATATTAAAAGACCAGTCACGCTCTGAAGTTATTGAACTCAATGTTCAATCCGCAATGCTGTAGAGCGCCTAATTGAAAGATCAGGTGCTGCTCCTTGAGCTTGCGTTGATGTTCACTGGAACACTGGAGCAGGCCGAAGACAGAAATGTTGGCATGAGAGCAGGGGAGAGTGTTGAAATGCCATGCAACCGGAAGCTTGGGGTCATGCTTTCGGACTGAGCAGAGGTGTTCAGCAAAGCGGTCACCCAATCTGCGTTTGGTCTCCCAAATGTAGAGGAGACCACATTGTGAGCAGCGAATACAGTATACTAAATTGAAGGAAGTAAATCGCTGCTTCACCTGAAAGGAGTGTTTGGGGCCTTGGATGGTGAGGAGAGAGGAGGTAAAAGTGCAGGTATTACACCTCCTGCGATTGCATGGAAGGTGCCGTGGGAAGGGGACGGGGTGTCGGGCGTAATGGAGGAGTGGACCAGGGTGTCGTGGAGGGAATGAGCCCTATGGAATGTTAACAGTGGAGGGGAGGGGAAGATGCATTTGGTGGTGGCTTCATGCTGGAGATGGCGGGAATGGCAGAGGATGATCCTCTGGATGTGGAGGTTGGTGGGGTGGAAAGTGAGGACAAGGGGAACCCAGTCGCAGTTCTGTGAGGGAGGGGAAGGCGTGAAGGCAGAAGTGCAGGAAATGGGCCGGACATAGTTGAAGGTCCTGTCAACCTTAGTGGGAGGAATCCTCAGCTGAGGAAAAAGGAAGACATATCAGAAGCGCTGTTGTGGAAGGTTGCATCATCAGAGCAGATGCGTCGGAGATGGAGAAACTGGGAGAATATAACGACAACTACAACGTAGCATGCAAACTTTGTGCTGCCAACTAATTTAAATGATAGTAGCATGCAGTTGAGCACTAAATATGCTGTTGAGTGTTTGCATACCTCAACAGGGGGGCCCAAGTTCGTGAAAGGTACTTAAGGCTAGGCTGTACTACTTGAAGCCAGCCTGCGCCTCGTAAAGGTGAGGTGCATTCTGGCTGCAGCAGGTATTGGAAATCATTGTGGAAGAGTGTCTGACCTACAGGAAGAGTGAAGATGGCATATCATGGCAGAAAGCTAGCTCCCAGGTTTTCTGACAAAGTATTCGAGGCCCTTGTGCGGGAGGTGGATAAGAGAAGAGAGGTCCTCTTCTGACAGAGGACCAGGAGGCCCTCCAGACAAGTGCTTTGAAAGGAATGGCAGCAGATAGTCACAGAAGTCAATGCAAACAATGCCACCCCAAAGACTGGGCTGGCGTGCCGCAAGAAGTTTAATGACTTCACACGAGTGGTCAAAGTTGGTGAATTCATCTTTAAATTCCATATCCTTACAGCTGAACCACTCGCCTTACAGACTGCTCAATTTACCACACCCCCTTTACTTACGTACCAGCATTCATATGACTCATGCCTCACATTCATAGCTTCACCTCACCCTCACACACTTAGCACTGCTGCAAGCCTCACACTCACATCTCACAGCATGCAAACACTGCCAGCCGTTCAACTATCACAGCCACATCTCCCAAACATATTGCACCACACTAACTGACACACTCTCCTCTCTTTCAGGATAAGGTAATACAAAACCAGACACAGCAACAGCAGCTAAGCAGTAGGGGACAGTCACAGCTGCATGTCCTCACCCCCATGGAGGAGATGGTGGTTGCCATAATTGAAGCAGCCACAGTTGAGCCTTGGCCAGTGGTGAGACTGAGACCAAAGGCGATGATGATATGTTCCGAATTAATCCATCTTTTCACATTCCGCTTTCCCGTCATCCCATAATCTCTTCTGAGTTACAAGCTGTGTCAGCATGCAATTCTTACATTCCCCCTCACTACAATCCTACACACGTGCCTTTCTCTTACACATTTCCAAGAACTGCTGGGGTGTGACCGACAGAAGTATGAAGTCCAAGAGGAGCAGGACATTGATGATGAAGAAACATCAACACACAATCTCACGCTCACAGGCACCACCTCAGATACTGGTACTGCCAGAAAGCCTGCTGCTCCAGTCAACTTGGCATAAGGCTTTGCACAGAGCTTGGAGCCCATCCTTTCCAGGATGGAAGTGGTGGCCAAGTCCATAAGTACACTTGGGGATCTGACCATGATGTAGCATCTGGTGGCCAATGTCTCAGCTTTTATTGCAGCACAAGCAGAAGTCACCCAAAAGCTGCACTGAAAGCTCAGACTGAGGTCATGATATCTCAGCTTGTTGCCATGCAGGCTCAGACTGCTGCCTTGTGGCTGCCGATACCAGTACTCAAAGGGGCCTGCAGGGTCATAGAGTCATAGAGTCGTACAGCACAGAAACAGGCCCTTCGGCCCATCGTGTCTGTGCCGGCCATCAAGCACCTACCTGTGCTAATCCCATTTTCCAGTACTTGGCCCATGGCCTTGTATGCTATGGCGTTTCAAGTGCTCATCTAAATACTTCTTAAATGTTGTGATGGTTCCTGCCTCTACCACTTCTTCAGGCAGTGCGTTCCAGATTCCAACCACTCACTGGGTGGAAAAATTTTTCCTCAAATCCCCTCTAAACCTCCTGCACCTTACCTTAAATCTATGCCCCCTGCTTATTAACCCCTCTGCTAAGGGAAAAAGTTTCTTCCTATATCATCTATCAATGCCCCTCATTATTTTGTATACCTCAATCATGTCCCCCCTCAGCCTTCTCTGCTCTAAGGAAAACAACCCTAGCCTTTTTAGTCTCTCTTCATAGCGGAAATGCTCCATCCCAGACAACATCCTGGTGAATCTCCTCTGCACCCTCTCTAGTGCAATCACATCCTTGCTATAGTATGGTGCCCAGAACTGTAAACAGTATTCCAGCTGTGGCCTAACTAGCATTTTATACAGCTCCATCATAACCTCCCTGCTCTTATATTCTATGCCTCGGCTTATGAAGGCAAGTATCCCATATGCCTTCCTGTTGTCTCACAGCATGCCAGAAATCTGTCCTCCAACAGATTACTAGGATTGCAGAGGCGCCACCCCGGGGATGTGTCAGTGGCTTCGAGGAACACAAATCTGCTGACCTCTCTTGGGATGCCAGCATTCGTGCTCCCACCACTCCACCCTGCCAGTGCTCCCACAGTTGCCTCTCAGACAGCCAACCCAGACTGCTGCCTGGGTGATGGAATAATTGAATGTCTATGTCTATGCTTATTCCTATCTACCTATTTCTTAATCAACTATTTGCCTATCTCTTTTAAGTTAGATGCCTAGATGGTGCAGTCTGAAGCCAGGCCTTCTAGGCCCCCAAGCTGCTCGAGGGTTACTACAAGGCCACTTGCAGTCTCCCCCACTAAAGGTCAGCAGCCTTCTACCAGGCATGCTGCAGTCACTGGAGTAGCACTGCATAGGAGCACTAGGCCAGGCAAAGGGACCAGCAAAACAGCCACTAAGATAGGATTGATTAGTTAATTTTTGTATGGAATATTGGATGGTTTGTTGTGTAATGTTGGTATGGAATGGTTATTTTGTGGTGAATTTTATTACAACATTGTGACCAAGAGGATGCAGTGTTGGTCCTTAATAGAGGGATGGTAAGGAATGATCACCTCAGTCAACTCAGGTTCCCATTAAGCCATCCCAATATGTTCCTTTTACAACAGACCTACACCTTCCTTCTCCTGCCCCACGAGCAACTTGTCCTCTTCTTTGCCACATCTGCTCCATCTCTTTCACATACTGCAGCTCAAGGGGAATTGCAACTAAAGCACCCATCACTGGAAACAAGTAGTGTTTCCAGAACCCTTGGAGACACAACCAACACCTTCTGCATGTGCAGCTCCACTCCTTTCAGACGTCACCAACCGTAATCAGTTCCTCAAAATACCCATCACTTCCACAAACTCAAACAGAGCCAGTAGAAAATAATCACCATCTAGCCTGAGGGTGGTTGCTGAACCCTTTAAAAAGTGCTGGTGGGTGGGGATTTGGTCCCTTCCTGCCGGTGAACTCATGTTTAGCTGTATGATGTTAAGAGGGCATTAGCTAAACTGGCGATGTTTAAAATGGCAGTGCTGGCATCAAATCAACATCACATGCTGACTAGCACCACAAACTGCCTACCCTGCATACTTCCAGCACATGCTCCTAACACCCATACTAATGCCCTCACCAAGATGCATGTGCAGCACGGATGTTATTTTAGTAACAAAGCAGTACCTGCAGCACCAAAATTATGGATGCTACAGAGTCCAATTTATTTGGCTATCAAATATAATTGTAGCCCATATTTAAGAGGCCAAATGTAAATATTAATTTGAAAAACTAATGTACCAGCGAACAAGAAACTTGAAAGTCTATGCAATCTGGATAGTGAAATCCAATCTGATGAAGATGAAAGGATCATTTAATTAAACTAAGTGGTTTGTTGAGAAATTTTGTACAAGGTGCAAAAAAGAAAAAAACGCAACCACTACTGTATTCCTTCAATCTTTGATCAGAGATCATTTGGCAGAAAGTAGAACCATTCTTTGAATACTATCATTAGCTGCTATTTGATAGTGTATCACAACCGTGTGAATTATTGATAACTGCAAAAGTAGTGACATTAACAGACCTTGTTCAAAAGTACTGTATAAATACATCTTTAATCTCCTTTACGAGCTACAGTTTAGAAACTACTTAGTCAAAGATTTCTTTTTCATTAAATATATTTCTGCAATCAATTTTCAGGCAGCTAATTGCTGTTTGATGCTGAGTTTGTCCTTGGTCATGAATCATAGCACACAAGAGTAAAAATTCAATTTTCTACTTGAAAGGTGCATTTTGCAAGCCTTTCATCCAGGGCACTGTCTGTCCTTTCCACAAACAAAAAGTAAGTCACATGCTCTGGCTACTTATATCCACCAATCAGACAATAACTGCAGTTACTTTAGCTAACCAATTATTTCCATTCCATCAGGCAGTCACCGGGCAGAAGTAGGATTGTGCCTCATAAAGCAGCAGAGAAATCCTCCGCTAACCTCTAGTTTCTGTGTGATGCTTTAAAGCGTTGTGGTTAGCATACTTAGTGATTGAAATTCCTCAGAGAAAAGGTTCATGGTCAGGTCATTACAAATTAACAAATAAAAAAGCAGATTATTGAATGTAAAAATCTATTTCAGCGTTGTCTTATCAGGGGAAAATTAATTCAATTTATAAGAAATATTGAGATACATTACAACTCATTTAAACATATGGAACTGGTTATTTTTTCCAGAATATATGTCAGAGTAGGTTCACATTTTAAACTGAAGTGGAAGAAGATTCATGGATCTGATCATTGTTTCTGGGAAGAGAGAGAGGGTCGAAAGGCTTGTCCAGATGCCAATAAAACACTAGGCTAAAACACAGCCTTTTAAATTTTTTATTAGCCACTCTGTAATTATTGTGATAGTTCAATACAGCACAGTAGAATGCCTTGCTGATACCAGAGAAAATTTGTTGGTAGATGGTGAAGAATTGTAATATGGAGAGAGTGTGATAACTCATCAAAAAGATGAGAATCTGATCCTGGACAATCTGAAATATTTAATTTTAAGTACAGTCTACTGCCATGCTGGCAGGTGAGCTTCGATAATCAACTTCTTGTCAGAACCAATCAACAATAAAACTGAAGATAATTACAACAGAAGAAAGTCTTCATCACAAGTGAAAAGTAAGTATATAGGGCTGACTTAAAAATCTTCGAAATGGCAATGATCCAGAACAACTGGATCCTTGTGTTTTTCAGGTGGACTCTACAAGATTCCTGTCAGAGTTATGGTAGGAGTATTGAGGCCCAATAGTTCACCACAACTGAAGTAAGACTAACTAGTGCATAATTAAGTATCTCCACCATTCCTTCACTCTTCACCAACAAGCTTGCATACTGTAACCTATCCATTACCTTGACCATCTTCTTACTACTAATGGCCAAACAATTCCTCGGTGACATCGCTTTCATACCAGTAGAAAATGGGTTGCATCCACTGATGGTATGGAAAGTTATTTACATCAGACTTCCAGCTCACTTAAATACCCACTGGAATAGTGACTGATTTGAAACCTGTGTAAAACAGCAGTGATCTGCCAGAATGTGTGGAGATTAGAGTGCAACCTCTAAATGGCCAGGTCTGATGGACTACAGTGACGCATCACCATTAGGGTGGAACTTCTGCCCACCCAGCATTTATCCAAGCAATATTTCCATCCCTGGTCCATTTACATACCAGAGGAGGGCTCCCAGCCTTCATTGGATAGTCACACCAGTACAGGAACTGAAACTTGCTGTGTGAGGCCATTTTGTTATTTGTCCATGGGATGTGGGAATCACTGGCTAGGTCAGCATTTATTGCCGATCCCTAATTGCCCTTGAGAAGGTGGTGCTGAGCTGCCTTCTTGAACCACTGCAGTCCTTGGGGTGTAGGTACACCAACGGCGCTGTTAGGAAGGGAGTTCCAGGATCTTGATCCAGCCACAGTGAAGGAACGGTGATATAGTTCCAAGTCAGGATGGTGTGTCGCTCGATGGGGAACTTGCAGGTGGTGGTGTTCCCATACATCTGCTGCCCTTGTCCTTCGAGGTGGCAGAGATTGTGAGTTTGGAAGGTGTTGTCGAAGGAGCCTTGGTGAGTTGCTGCAGTGCATCTTGTAGATGGTACACACTGCTGCCACTGTGCTTCGGTGGTGAAGGGAGTGAATGTTGAATGTGGATGGGTGCCAATCAAGCAGGTTGCTTTGTCCTGGATGGTGTGGAACTTCTTGAGTGTTTTTGGAGCTGCACTCATCCAGGAAACTCAGGGAACTGCCATTGTGGGAGAAAGAGGTATCCAGTGAGCTGGCTGTTTAAAAAAAATACTGATCATGAGAACTCTGAGGCCACTTGGACAGGTCCTTCTTCAGTTTTTATCCCTGGGTTCCTTCTGTCAATTTCTGAACACTAACTACCAGGACCTAACAGGTGGATTCTGTATCAAGCATTGATAGTGAAAATGGCAGAAAGGACAGTGAAGTCTGTGTGTAACATTTAGAGTTTGGTGCATATTTGACCTAGGAAGAATTTTGTTTTAAGCAATATGTTTATGCTTTGAAGCTTTGGAACTTTAAAGGTTAATCCACGAAGCTACAGCCTTCTTCCAGCTATTTTTAATATGGGGAAAAGGCTGGAGCTACCGAACTAAAGAGAGGATTGGTATATTAGTGAGCCTGTCATTGAAACTGATACCCCTAATGATCTGGCCCATGTTATCTTGTTTCTGATGCTTCCAGGAGGCATTTACACATTGAGATGGTGGGAGAAATTGTTCCTTTCTGTACACAGATTGGTGTTGTCCAGTAGAAATGCACTCTTTGCTGGGTAGTAGGAGATTTGATTGACCGCTATACTGGCTAACTCCTGGAAAGAGTGTTGGCGGGGGGTGGAGGTGGGGTGTTGTGGTGGGGGAAGTGCCAAACTTCTTTCCATGGTGAATACAAAAAGAGAGAAAAAGGCCAACCTGTTGAACGTCATGGTAAGGGAGGCAGGTCAGGTTTAGGTATGCTGACCTAAAGAAGGGAGCCAACCAGGTCCAGAAGAAGGCTTGGCCTAATTCAGTGTTAAGGCTGACTAGAAGAGATTGGCTGCAAAACTCATTTGCTCCTATTTAAAATTCCATATATAATTTGTGTACCCACCTCATTGCCCAATAGTAGCATGGCGCCCAAGCATCTTCCACACTGCCCTCAGTTCCATTGCGCTACAGGGGGACCAAGTAGCGTTGTGAAGAAACCATGTGTTCCAAGTAGCTGTCCCTTTTTAAAGGCACGGTCCCTTTAAAAGGGAAGTTGCAGCAATGCACTGCAGGGTGTTGGATAATCACATTTTGGCCCTGAAGGAGAAGGAGAATGCACACCAGGTGAAGGAAAGGGCCCCTGCTTTAGTGACACTGACCTGGATGGAATATGCAGAGAGGTGGAGGCCAGGAAGGAGGCCATGTTTCTGGCAGGGAGCAGGAATTCCTCAAGACTGAGCCTCCATGGGGATTGGAAGCACATGTCAAGGGTGGCCAGTGACCAGAGTGTGGCTCCCAGAACATGGCAGCAGTGCCAGAAAAAGTTTAATGATCTCACTTGGGTCGTCAAGGTGACTGAATGCATCTGCACATCAGATCTTTCAAACATCACACCACCCACCTCACATGTTGCTCAATGCACCACACCTGCATCACTCACCCAGCAGTGCACCCTGACACTCAGGACTCACCCCTAACATCCTTATACTAGACCTCACCCACACACACCTTTCAATCATGTCAGAAATATACATGCCTCTGCAAATATGCAGCTATTCAGCTATGGCAGCTACATCGTCCAATCACACTCAGACACAATCACTGACATTCTGCCCTTTCTCTTGCAGGAGATAGCCACAGACCCGGCAGAGGATCAGTAGGCATCCATCCCCTCAACCCCCTTGAGGAGATGTTCCACAGAATCATGGGCACTAGTATTACGGGGCCAGTGGCAACCTGCGCTGCCGAGGCCATCGAGGATGATGGTAAGTTTCTCCCTTAGGCACTTCTCCACTTATTCCTCACCCTCAACTTGAAAGGTGCCATGAAATGGCATCTGTTAACAGAATGACCGAGAATCTCCTGCTCTCTTCCCCATTGCCCCCCTCCTTCCCCACCCCTCCCCTCCCCTTATGCTTTTGTGCTGTCAGATCATTAAGAACTACTGCCTACTCAGTCACTGCAGCTTCAGGCGGAAAGACAAGAGAAAAAAACAGACATCTGAGGAAGAAGCACCATCAATTGTCCTTAGGCTTGCAACCACCAGCTCTGATAGTGGCAGTGCATGGGCCTTAGAGGCTAGTTTGGAAGAGGAAACTGCACATGGTGAATAACCCGACAAGAGTGAGTTACACCCAGACCAGGGGGAAAGCTCAGCTCATGTGCAAACTCCCTGGAGCCCTGCAGGGGACTCAAATGAGGACCTTGTTGCAGTGGACTACAGGAAAACACTGATGACAATGCACACTAAGATGCTGGGTGCATTGGCAGGCCTGCCAGAGAGCCTACAGTCACTAGCTAGGAGCATGGAGGAGTCTGGCTCCACCATGGTATAGGGCATCGCACAAGGTTTGGAGCCCATCCTTTCCACCGTGTAAGTGGTAGACAGTTCCATGGCAGCACTACCAGACCGACCCACGATGGACAGTCTGCTGGTCATTGTCTCAGCTTCCACTGCAGCATAGGCAGAGATTCCAGATGTATCAGTGCTGGAGTGGAAGCTCAACAGACGTTATGTGATCCCAGGCTGCTGGTCTGCAGGGTCAAACTGCCACCATTCAGTCTCAGACTGCTGCCATCCAGACACAGATGCAAAATGGATCTCAGTGCTCAAAGAGGCATGCAGGTTCTCACAGCAATCTGACAATTTGTGCTCCAGCAGACTACAAGGATTTGGTGAGATGACATGGGAGTGGCAGTGGCACCATGGAGCATGAACCTGCTGTCCTCCCTCAGGATGACAGCATTCATTTTATTTTTAATTCATTCATGGGATGTGGGCATCGCTGCCCAGGCCAGCATTTATTGTCCATCCCTAATTGCCCTTGAGAAGGTGGTGGTGAGCTGCCTTCTTGAACCACTGCAGTCCATGTGGGGTAGGTACACACACAGTGCTGTTAGGAAGGGAGTTCCAGGATTTTGCCCCAGCGACAGTGAAGGAACAGCGATATAGTTCCAAGTCAGGATGGTGTGTGACTTGGAGGGGAACTTGCAGGTTGTGGTGTTGTCGTGCATTTGCTGCCCTTGTCCTTCTAGTTGGTAGAGGTTGCGGGTTTGGAAGGTGCTGTCTAAGGAGTCTTCGTGCATTGCTGCCACTGTGCATCAGTGGTAGAGGGAGTGAATGTTTGTAGATGGGGTGCCAATCAAGCGGGCTGCTTTGTCCTGAATGGGGTCAAGCTTCTTGAGTGTTGTTGGAGCTGCACCCATCCAGGCAAGTGGAGAGTATTCCATCACACTCCTGACTTGTGCCTTGTAGATGGTGAACAGGCTTTGGGGAGTCAGGAGGTGAGTTACTCGCCACAGGATTCCTAGCCTCTGACCTGCTCTTGTAGCCATGGTATTTATATGGCTACTCCAGTTCAGTTTCTGGTCAATGGTAGCCCGAGGATGTTGATAGTGGGGGATTCAGCGATCGTAATGCCATTGAATGTCAAGGAGCGATAGTTCGATTCTCTCTTGTTGGAGAAGGTCATTCAGCCCAAGCCTGGATATTGTCCAAGTCTTGCTGTATTTCTACACGGACTGCTTTAGTATCTGAGGAGTCACGAATGGTGCTGAACATTTTGCAATCATCAGCGAACATCCCCACTTCTGACTTTATGATTGAAGGAAGGTCATTGATGAAGCAGCTGAAGATGGTTGGTTCTAGGACACTACCCTGAGGAACTCCTGCAGTGATGTCCTGGAGCTGGGATGATTGACCTCCAACAACCACAACCATTTTCCTTTGCGCTAGGTATGATTCCAACCAATGGAGAGTTATCACCCTGATTTCCATTGACTCAGGTTTGCTAAGGCTCCTTGATGCCATACTTGGTCAGATGCTGTCTTGATGTCAAGGGCAGTCACACTTCACCTCTGGAGTTCAGCTCTTTTGTCCATGTTTGAACCAAGGCTGCAATGAAGTTAGGAGCTGAGTGGCCCTGGCGGAACGCAAACTGAGCGTCACTGAGCAGGTTATTGCTAAGCAAGTGCCGCTTGATGGCACTGTTGATGACATCTTCCATCATTTTACTGATGATTGACAGTAGGCTGATGGGGCGGTAATTGGCCGGGTTGGACTTGTCCTGCTTTTTGTTACAGGACATACCTGGGCAATTTTCTACATTGCAGGGTAGATGCCAGTGTTGTAGCTGTATTGGAACAGATTGGCTAGGAGCACGGCAAGTTCTGGAGCACAGGTCTTCAGTACTATTTGCCGGAATATTGTCAGGGCCCATAGCCTTTGCAGTATCCAGTGCCTTCAGTCGTTTCTTAATATCACGCGGAGTGAATCGAATTGGCTGAAGTCTGGCATCTGTGATGCTGGGGACTTCAGGCGGAGACCGAGATGGATCATCAACTCAGCACTTCTGGCTGAAGATTGTTGCAAATGCTTCAGCCTTATCTTTCGCACTGATGTGCTGGGCTCCCCCATCATTGAGGATGGGGATAAATGTGGAGCCACCTCCTCCAGTTAGTTGTTTAATTGTCCACCACCATTCACAGCTGGATGTGGCAGGACTGCTGAGCTTAGATCTGATCCATTGGTTATGGGATCGCTTAGCTCTGTCTATCACATGCTGCTTATGCAGTTTGGCACGCAGATAGTCCTGTGTTGTAGCTTCACCAGGTTGACACCTCATTTTGAGGTATGCCTGGTGCTGCTCCTGGCATGCCTTCCTGCACTCTTCATTGAACCAGGGTTGGTCTCCTGACTTGATGTTATTGGTAGAATGGGGGGATATGCCAGGCCATGAGGTTACAGATTGTGGTTGAGTACAATACTGCTGCTGTTGATGGCCCACAGCCCCTCATGGATGCCCAGTTTCGCATTGCTAGATCTGTTCGAAATCTATTTCATTTAGCACGGTGGTAGTGCCACACAACACAAAGGAGGGTATCCTCAATGTGAAGGCGGGACTTCGTCTCCACAAGGACTGTGTGGTGGTCACTCCTACCAATACTGTCATGGACAGATGCATCCGTGGCAGGCAGATTGGTGAGGACGAGGTCAAGTATGTTTTCCCCTCTTGTTGGTTCCCTCACCACCTGCCGCATACCCAGTCTAACAGCTATGTCCTTTAGGACTCGGCCAGCTCGGTCAGTAGTGGTGCTACCGAGCCACTCTTGATGATGGACACTGAAGTTCCCAAACCCAAAGTACATTCTGTGCCCTTGCCACCCTCAGTGCTTCCTCCAAGTGCTGTTCAACATGGAGGAGTACTGATTCATCAGCTGAGGGAGGGCAGTAGGTGGTAATCAACAGGAGGTCTCCTTGTCCATGTTTGACCTGATGCCATGAGACTTCATGGAGTCCAGTGTCAATGTTGAGGACTCCCAGGGCAACTCCCTCCCTATTGTATACACTGTGCCGCCACCTCTGCTGGGTCTGTCCTGCCGATGGGACAGGACATATCCAGGGATGGTGATGGCAGTGTCTGGGACATTGTCTGTCAGGTATGATTCCCAGAGTTTGACTATGGCTGTTGCTTGACTAGTCTGTGGGCAGCTCTCCCAACTTTGGCACAAGCCCCCAGATGTTAGTAAGGAGGACTTTGCAGGGTCGACAGGGCTGAGTTTGCCATTGTCATTTCCGGTGCCTAGCTCAATGCCGGGTGGTCCGTCCGGTTTCATTCCTTTTTATTGACTTCGTAGCGGTTAGATACAACTGAGTGGCTTGCTAGGCCATTTCAGAGGGCAGGTAAGAGTCAACCACATTGCTGTGGATCTGGAGTCACATGTAGGCCAGATCAGGTAAGAACAGCAGATTTCCATCCCTAAAGGACATTAGTGAACCATGTGAATTTGTGAATTCATGCTCCTACCACAGCCACCCCGCCAGTGCCCTTGCTGTTACCCCTCAGCCAGCCAACCCAGACTGCTGCAGCCCATGCTGAGGTGGTGCAGTCCAAAACCTGGCCTTTTAGGGCAGAACTGTGCAAAAGTTGTCCTGCAAGCACATCTGCAGACTCCCCCATTGAAAGTCAGCAGCCTTCCAGCAGGGATGCTGCTGCCACTGGGGTAGAATTGCGTAGGAGCACTAGGCCAGGAAAAGGCACCTGCAAGAGAGACACGAAGAGAATCGAAATGGATGTACTGTGAGGGAATGATGGGTCCACGTTGAGAGGGGAAGTTCATTTCAACTGAAGTGAAGCCTCACTACATGGTCTGTCTTTCTGCATTTAATTGCATGTGGTGGATGTGGTCTCCTCCCTTCTTCCTCCTCATCCTCCTTCTCCTCCTTCTCCTCCTCTTCCTCTTCTGCCACCTCCTTCCAAGATGAACTCCAGATCCCAAGAGGTAATGGCCAGGCCCTCATAATTGTGAGGTTGTGGAGGACACAGCACACCACCTCAAACATGGAGACCCTCTCAGGCATGTACTTGCAGAGATCCCCCCCGAGCAATCCAGGCAGCAAAACCTTTGCTTTAGGAGACTGATGACTTACTCCATGGCGTTTGTTGAAGGTCCTCTGACCTTGCCCTGTGGGATGACGAAAGGGGCTCATGAGCCATGTTGGAGGGGAATCCCTTGTGTCCAAGCAGCCAATTTTTGTTTGTCTTGGAGGCCCAAAGACAGAGAGTGAAAGCATCATGGTGCTGCCAGGATAGCAAGCATTCACTGAGATAAACTTCTTGGTGTGTTCGGGAGTTGACAGAGGCGCTCTACAGATGACCTCTCATTTTCAGATTCTTCAATGCTACAATATGAATTATTTGACCAAACTGAGAAAACAGTGCATATAATGCTCTCTTCAGTTCTTCATTTTTAACTTTATCATTGATGTTATTAATGTAAATTGTCTGAAGGACTTCACCTTCTTCTCCCTGATGAAGGAAGACCAGGATGAAAGGCCACCTGGGTTTGCCAGGCTTCCTGATAGTGCAGGGCACCAACGACTGCACACAAGTAGCTCGGTGGGCCTCCCACATCAATGGGGAGGAATATCACAACTGCAAGGGCTATCACTTAATCAATGTGCAGTTGCACATTCCTGGCAGCAACACGGTGACACCACCATTTGTAAATTTGAATTGCCCAATTATATCTATGTCATGATAATCACTTAACATTAAGTTCTGCAGTTTAACAAGCTGAAACAAGTCTTATGACTAATATAAGAAACAAACTGTCTGGTATTCCAAATGTGCTGCTTAGAGACCTCAGAGCTATGACTTACAAAGCTGCATGAAGGCAATCACATGGCTTCAGGTTGAGAACAAATGCACAAGTTCTACAGGGAAAATCACAAAGCATATTTGCCATTCATTCAGTTTTTTTCAAATCATCTTTGTCTTCTCCGTGACATGCATTTCTCAGCAGGCACAGTGGAAACAATAAATAATATTGATGGGAGAAAGACAAGTTGATTTATTTTATCCTGCAGTTGTTACATACACGTCTGTGTAACATTCCATTTGAGAGCACAGTTGGCATGATAATTTAATATATGAATCTTGATATTAGCCAGGTTGTTCCATGGCATTTTTCATCTTGGCATAGAAACTGAAATGGGCCATAAATGGAATGGGATCAAGATGGTATTCAAGAATGTTGTCCACCGTATTTTCTGTGTTCTTGAATGATGCATGTAATGCCTCATATTCCCAAATCTGATTAGTCAGCCAATTTCTGATGACATGAAATCTAAAATCATCAGATGCAATATTTTAACATTGTAATCTTTTTCGAGCTAGTAAAAGCAACATAAGCACAACCTAAATCCAAGCAACCACCTGGAAACAGTGAGCGTTGCCAGAAAATTATATGAGCGTGGAAAGCATAAGATGAGGGAAAGAAGTCAAGTCAATTTTGTAACAGTATTCCTCATAAGACTATCTTTGTAAAGAGGATTTATTCATATTTTAATAGATTTCTATTCAAGTGTTTTATAGAGAAAGTGAAAGAGAGAGCAAAAGTGTGGTAAATCACTTTAATATTGGTAGGTGAAGCAACAGCTGTTCCATTTTAAATTGTTCCTGGTTTCAGCTCAGTGCATTTTGCACTATACTACAATGCACAATGAAATGCTGGTAGCAAATTAATACCCAAGGGGCACAATTCAATAATCCATAAAACATTAGAAAAGTTCCAATTTTATCCAACCATTAAATACGCACATCAGTTGAAATTGTCACTGTTTCTATTTATATAAAATATAGAAATAAATTTTTTTTAAGTACCCAAAATCCTAAATTTATTCAGACTCCTTGCATAAACTTTAGAACTTTCTTCACCTTGCAACCATTTTATACTATTTTTGCATATACAGATTTTCATTTAAATTTATAGTGTAATTTCAAACCAAAATTTAAATTAACAATAAATTCCATAAATTTCTTTGAAAGTAGAATTTGAACAACAGCAGTTATCATGCACAGTCAGTTCTTGAGCAACTAGTGGTTGCATCCATATAACGGGCTATAATTTGCTGTCAAAACAATGGTGAGGCTAATGGTGCTCGCTGTTATTTATAGTACAGTACAGCAATAGTACAGCAACTGCAGATGAGGGGCGGATACACAGTTAAGTTCAAATATGCAAAAGTTGCTGTCAGAGTTGTGCCATTCCACTGTCAGCTTCATGAAAATGGCATCTGACAGTCTTCCTCACCATTGAAATCAATGGAATAGTGTGAAATTGCTGTATTGGTAGGTAGGAACTAAACTCTCCATAGAAAGTTAAGTTCTGTCATTTCAAGTCTAAGTTCTTCTTTTAACGATGTGGCAAGTATCAATGGCTGCCAGTAAATGTCTCTGACACTGAAAATTAACTAAGTGTGGAGTCACATTCCTTCAGGTTTTAATTGTTGTTGCATATCTTGAAAATTTAGATGCCCAAAATTAAATGTTCAAAATGTCAAAAAGATTAAAATTCAAAGTTCCTTTCTGTTTCTTTTTTTCTCTCTAAATCCAATCTTTCTTTCCCACTCTTTAATTCTCTTTATGTATCTAATTTGACATTGAATTTATCCACTGTAATTTGCACTTGCTTCTCAGTCCTTGTGATGTTAATTTCACAATCCTTCAATCTGATTGGTTAAAGTGATACACAGTTGCTTGCCCTGTTTACTCAGGTCCCAGATACGTTGTTTCCCTTACTGCAACATTATCAGCTCGCAACTTTCAGCAACTGGTCACACAAAAAATTTCAAATCTAAACATGAACGGGCAAGTCTAACCGATAGGAAATGGTGTTAGGTGCCCTGCTACGGCAAATTATGGCCCAATATCTTATAATTTTGCTTCTGTGCAATAGGTCAGTTTGCTGAGTGGGGGAAAGGAGGAGATTCATTATGATTCAATGTAACAGTATTATTCATACTAGTCATTTTTCTGTTGATTGTGCAACCTATCCTGTATATCCACAAGCTATTGAATTTGAATGTGCAGAATGATAATTGTGGCACTGAAGCAAGTGCAATAACCTCATGGCTTAAAGAAAATGGTCCAGAGAGTTCCAAAAATATGTTTTTATGATAAATGTTAGTCGTACTATGGACGCTGAATATAAGTAAATCTGATGCTACATTTGTCACATTGTAACAGGGCTTTAATGGTGAAATACTTGAGTTTAATGCATTCAATGTAACCACCATCCCCAAACATTTGTGTTACTTCACCAGGCTGGATGTCTTTAGCTGCAACAGCAACATACTGAAGCTGAATTGGAAAAATAATTGCAGCACAATAAGCAGAACGTAAAACCATGATATATCAGTCATGTGGCACATTTGCACAATTTTTTGTCTATTGATAATTTTTACATCATCATACAACCATGTAGAAAATATAATACTAGGCATAAAGTCCAATCTACTATTTTGACATTGATTTCCATTTTCTGACATGGATTTGAAATAGTATTAATTTTTTTCTCCAGGTGGGTAAATATAGCAATTAAGGCTTATAGGATCTAATTAATTTTAGTCACTCTACACTTTGCGAACAGTTATTTAATGTATGTAAAGAGATATGAGCCATACTGAAGGGAGCAGCTTTTCCCATTGCTCAGTAGCAAGGCAGTATTCTTGAATTTCTGTTTCAGATCTTAGGACCCTCGACGAAGTGTCATAAGACATGAAACATTAACCCTCTTTTCCTCTCTTTGCTTTTATTTCAGATTTCAAGCATCTGCAGCATTTTACTTTTGTTTTCTTGAATTCCAGTGCTTAGTAATATCTATAGTAACAAAGAGTCACAGAACTATTCTTTGAGAAATTAAATGCCAATGTTTTTTGGTAACTTGCTCTTCATTTCTAAATTAACCCTTGCTAATGAAGACTTTCACAACAGCAATCAAGCAATTCTGGAGGAAAATAAAAACACCTCATTTAAACTAATGAGGGTAAAGCAATATTAAGTGGTTTTAACATATTTTAACTGAATTAAACTTCATGCTTTCTGGAATATTTATATCGACACATTCTTCTAATATTCAGTCAATTAACATCCTGTTATTGAGTGTTACACTTTAGATCAGGGTTGTCCAACATACGGCCCACGGGCCAGGATCCAGCCCACCAACCGTTTCCATCCAGCGGATGTCAACTGTTCCTGGGGACGGTCCTCATCCCCACCGTGACTGGAGATGAAAAATTTCCCTTTGTCCTCTTCTTACAGAGTGGCCTTTTTAAAAACATTGCTGTCAGTTTCACAGCCGACAGCTGTTGACATCAGGAACAGCCGTTTCACAACAGACTCGGGGTTTTCTGGCAAGTTCTGACTTTTTTAAAAAACCCCACTGGAAAACTCCGAGTCTGTTGTGAAACAGCTGTTCCTGATGTCAACAGCTGTCGGCTGTGAAACTGACAGCGTGATGTTTTTAAAACCATCTGCTGAGCATTCCGCTCTCTGTAACTGTGAGAGAGGGAGGGGGTTGGGGGGGGAACAGAGAGAGGGGGAGAGAAACGGAGAGATAGAGGAAAGAGACAGAGGGAGAGGGGGGAACAGAGAGAGGGAGAGGGGGAACAGAGAGAGGGAGAGAAAGGGGGACAGAGAGAGGTGGGAGGCATGGGGGGGGGGGGAACAGAGAGAGGGGAACAGAAGGATGGGGGATCAGAGAGAGGGAGGAGGCAGAGAGACAATGAGGGGGGACAAACAGAGAGCAAAAGGGGGAGAGAGAGAGAAAGGGGGAACAGAGAGAAAGAGATGGGGACAGAGAGATGGGGACAGAGAGATTGGGGAACACTGTGGGGAGTGGGGAGTGGGGAACACTGATCAAGCAACATTGAGCAGGAAGTGGGGAACACTGAGTGGGCAGCAGGGACACTGGAGACACGGGGCTGGAGAGAGAGAGGTTGGGAGATACAGAGAGAAGGTGGGTGGAGAAGGAAATAGAGAAAGGGGGAAGAAGGAGACAGAGAGAGAGGGAGAGGGAGACACAGACACAGACAGACAGAAAGGGGGAGCGAGAGAGAGAGACAGAGAGGGGAGGGGGAGAGAGAGTCAAAGAGTCATTAACTTACAGCACAGAAGGAGGCCATCGAGCCCATGCCGGCTCTCCACAGAGCTCTGCAATCAATTCCACTCTCTGGCTCGATCCCCGTAGCCCTGCAAGTCTATTTCTCTCAGGTGGCCATCCAATTTCCTCGTGATGTCATTGAGCATCTCTGCTTCCACCACCCTGAGGGCAGCGAGTTCCAGGTGATTACCACCCGCTCCATAAGAAGTGCTTCCTCATATTTTCCCTGCATCTTTTGCACGAAACTTTCACTCTGTGTCCCCTAGTCCTAGAGGGGAGGTGGGGGGAGGTGGGGGAAGAGAGAATGAGACACACACACACATACACACACACACACCGCGTGGGGGTGAGGGCAGAGAGAGAGATGAAGGTCTCTCCTAAAAGATGGGCATCTATCCAGAATACTCTGCATCGCTGCATCAAGTGTGCGGGCAGAGATTGACTACTTGCAAGCAAAACTAATGGCAGGTACATCACTAAATCAGTTTTTAATATAGTGACAAGAAAGTAAGTCAATAAATTAGTCTTCTCATTTAAAACTTCTTCACAAAAGCACATTTGTTGTTATTTTTATTGGTAAGATACATTTTTAATGCCTTTATCTTTTGAAATTTGCTCACTGGCCCCCCTGGGCCGAGCAAAAATCATAATGTGGCCATCTGCCCAAAAAGGTTGGTCAACCCTGTTGAGACGGATTCATTTTGTTTCTTAATACAGTTCATACATATGAATTAGGAGCAGGAGTAGGCCCTGCTCCACCATTCAATAAGATCGTGGCTGATCAGATTGTAACCTCAACTCCATATTCCCGCCTGCCCCGATAACCTTTCACCCCCTGGCTTATCACAAATCTATCTACCACTGTCTTAAAATATTTAAAGACAATGTTTCCACTGCCTGTTGAGGAATAGAGTTCCAAAGACACACGACCCTCTGAGAGAAAAAATTTCTCCTCATCTCTGTCTTAAATAGGCGGCCCCTTATTTTTAAATAGTGACCCCTAGTTCCAGATTCTCCCACAGGAGGAAACATCCTTTCCACATCCACCCTGTCAAGAGCCCTCAGGATCTTATATGTTTCGATCAAGTCGCTTCTTACTCTTCTAAACTCCAGCAGCTACAAGCCTAGCCCGTCCAAACTTTCCTCATAAGATAACCCACCCATTCCAGGTATTACTCTGGTAAACCTTCTCTGAACTCTTCCAACGCATTTACATCCTTCCTTAAATAAGGAACCAAGACTGTACACAGTACTCCAGATACAGTTATGCCCTGTATAACTGAAGCATAACCTTCCTACTTTTGTATTCAATTCCCCTCGCAATAAACGATAACATTCTATTAGCTTTCCTAATTACTTGCTGTCTCTCCACACTAACCTTTCGTGATTCATGCACTAGGACACCCTCTGATCCCTCTGCATCTCAGAGCTCTGCAATCTCTCACCATTTAGTTAATATGCTTCATTTTCATTCTTCCTGCCAAAATGGACAATTTCACATTTTCCCACGTTATACTTCATTTGCCAGAGCTTTGCCTACTCATTTAATCTATCTACATCCTTATGTTCTCTTCACAACTTACTTTCCTAAGTATCTTTGTGTTATCAGCAAAATTAGCAACCATACCTTCGGCCCCTTCATAAAAATATCTAAAAATGTTTTTGTCCACCCAAATGACAAGTCTTCCAATGCTTTTATTTCCCTTTCAGTCAACGGTTTTTATTTAATATAAACATTTATGAAAATAAAATATTGCAAACTAATATGAAATATGGCCATTTTAGTTTATTACATCTTAAGGATCTAGTTAAATTAAAACTATCCTGTATTATTATAAATTTCTTATTTTATCAAGTGTATCTGCTACCTAATGTCTAATTATTAACATTTGCCTTTGATCTTGGAAAATATTTAAAAGGATGATTGAATCTGGGAACCAATCAGGTCTTTGAGGGGCTAGATTTTATGTCCCAAGCCGACGCAGACTGATGGTGGAGCCCCAGGCGGGAATTTAGCTTGGCAGCCTGGGCAGCATCACCGATAGAGATGGCTGCTGCAGGACGAAGAGGGAACTGTAGAATAAGGACCAGAAAGGATTAATGTTGGAGACAGTGAGAGCAACCCCTCCCACTGTAGTGGTGATGATGTAACAGTCACATAGTAATGGACTTGGGAAGAAGAGAGTAGCAGCACAAAGGATGCGAGTTAGAGAGGCTTGAGGAGAGTGTAAAAAGAGATGTGTAAATAATAGAGTTATTAGTTGACCTTATCCAGACTCCAAGACTTTATCAATAACACCCTAGCTACACGACAATTACAACAACAGCACACAACAGGCACATCCATATTGAGGTGCCCTCAAAGGACAGAAAAGTTTTTCTTTTACTGTGCCAGGGCCAGGTAGGCAGGCCCTTGCGATCAGAAGAGTGAACCCTCCAGAGGTGGTGTCAGAGTTGCTGGGGGGCCCCCTCCATGAGCCATAAAGGAAGGAGGAAGGCTCCCCCCAGGAACAGACTGGGAGGCCGCCGCAGTTTATCTGCCAGTCTCTCCATGTGGCAGTGGCTTATCCCGATGCTGGTAAAATGCTGGCGAGAACAGGAAGTGGCCGTTTCCACCATTGGGACTATCCCATGATGGTGGGAAGATTTTGGGCTCCCCTCCCGATACCTTCCACCACCATTTTACGACCAGTCCCACCTCCCAGCCGTCTCCGCAGGGCTATTAAAATTTAGCCCACTTTCATTTGAATGTTGTTTTCTTGATTTCCTAATTTTGTTCATTATGAAAGATAGGTTAAATATTTGATTCTTCTGTCCCTAATCTGAGAAAAATTAATAAGCAACCCTTGTGCATTACCCATCACATCAGTTAGTGTTTAAAAAAAACAGTGGTAACAATAACATTTTGTTAAATGCTTCACGAATAGCAACACCATTTAGAATTTTGGCTGACTGATATTTTAGACCAAAAGAGTTCAACTTTATTCGATAACAAAGTGACAAAAATTAAATTTCAAAATCACACTGCCTTGTGCAATAGGAACCAATGCAGAATAGAAGGCTGAAAATTTGTTCTCCACTCTGTGTTAGCTGATCTTAGCTGATGCAATATCTGGGATGCTACTGTTGGCTTCAGCATTCTTAGGCTACAGGGGGAATAATGTCAGCCAAAGTTCACATTCATGAGGCTGCCAGAGCAGGAGTCAGGTAGGTTGCAGGGGTAGGCTTCATGGGTTGGAAGGTGCAGCTTGGGGTAACAAATTTACCTTGTGTGGCCCAGAGGAGAACTCCTGTACCACCAGGCCTCACAAAGACAGGACTTGCACACCTTAGTGGGTGCTGGCCAGGTTTTCCCGAGAATGGCATCCATGGCGGGCATCCCACTCAATAGGCACTTAATACAGCATTCTCTGCCTAATTCGCCCTTGGTCTCAGGAGGGCAGCTGGCCAGCCGAATGTTAATGAGAGCTGGGCTTCCCATTGCACCTCTCAGCTGGGTGGCCCGCGCAGCCCTCTGGCTTCACACCTTGGAGGTAGAATTCCCCCTATTATTTGCTGCAATTTCCTGTGAGACATTAGATTTTTTTTGTCTGAAGAGAAAAGGAGATATTCTCAATTTTATTGAAAACAACTCTCTATTTGATATTTGACTTACCCATAAACCTGGTTCCAAAAAATCTTTCCCCCTTTTCCAGTACACTGCACTCTAACACCCTGGATTCTGACTATAGTCTCGCTTCTTCACCTCGCCACCGCACCCCCCCCCCCCCCCCACAACCCCCACCACTCATAATTTACAATTCCCACGCTGACTCTTCATATTCAAAGGCTACTGAAAATGCTCTAATTAGCATCCCCTAAAAGATTATAATTTATTGGTTCTAAAATCACCTTTCAGAGAGTAACTCTTTTCCACTAAATTCATGAATCCAAACCTAAGTGCGGAGAAAATATGGTTTATAAACAGAATCATCAGGACTGGGCTTTGTGGCCTTGATATATACCTTGGCCATAGTTTGGACATCTCAACACTAATATTTGTAAAAGGTTTTTAATTTAAGACTTGATTACAGTCAGCCACTCCTATAGATGGTAGTTTGAATGCTTTGTGCTATTACCAGACTAACCCTTCCTTCCATTATTCTTTCTCTTCAATCCCTATGGGAATTGTAAAATGAGAAATATATTAATTTCACATTTTGGACAGAGGTAGTGGTTGGCATCCTTCCATCTTTGAAAGATGATGGACACGCAGCAAACAATCCATTTAGGTGGGTGTCTTCTCTTGGTGCACCTTTGTTGATGGCTGTGAAGGCCAATCCTTGAGAAGCAGGTTCTGCCACAAATGCTGCATGTAAAGCTGTCAAGTGACTTTGAGAGTTGTTGTTTCTGATGTTGCCACCTGTTACCAAGCTGCTGTTGCGACTTTTTGTCATGGTAGTGCTTATCAGTCCACAGGATGTGTTGCCATTTCCCTGTTTCTCCAGCTAGTAACTCCCAGGTGCGATAGTTGACATTTAGGGCTTTCATGTCACGCTTGCAAGCATCCTTGAAGCTGAACTTTGGGTGTCCCACTAGTCGTCTGGCTCCGGCTACCTCACCATACAGAAGGTCCTTTGGTACGTGACCATCTTCCATCCTACAGACGTGTCCAATCCACCGAAGCTGCCTCTGTTTGATTAGTGCCAACACACTTGGGAGCTCTGCCTTTGAGAGGACTGCCACGTTTGTGACTTTGTCCTGCCAGGATATACCTGTAATGTGCCGCAGACAGCGAAGACGGAAATTATTGAGCTTCTTTTCCTGGTAGCTGTAAATTGTCCATGTTTCACAGCCATACAGCAAGGTGCTGAGAACACAGTCCTTGTAAACCATCAGCTTGGTCCTAAGGGTCAGCTTGGTGTTATCCCATGTTCATTTTGCAAGTCAGCCAAAGGTGGTAACTGCTTTCCCTCTGCGTGTATTGAGCTCTGAATCAAGGGACAGATTGTCTGTCACCGTGGACCCAAGGTAGCAGAATTTGCTAACTACTTCCAACGGGGTGTTACTTACTGTGATCAGAGGCGGAGCAGCAATACCTTGTCCCATGACCATGGTTTTCTTGACACTTATAGTCAAGGAAAACAAGTTACAGGCACGGGAGAGACAGTCCATGAGTCTTTGTAGCTGAGTTTCCATGTGAGTGACTAATGCAGCATCATCAGCGGACAGGAGTTCTCTGATCAGGATGTGATGCGTTATTGTCTTCGCTTTCAGCCGTGATAGATTGTAGAGCTTGCCGTCTGATCTAGTGTGCAAGTAGACTCCTTCCATATCTGCAGGGAAGGTGAAGGTCAGGAGCATAGAGAAGATACCAAACCGAATGGGGGCTAGGACACAACCCTGTTTCACTTCATTCTTCATTCCAAAACTATCGGAAGTGGAGCCATCAAACTGTACAGTGCAGTGCATGTTGTCATGGAAGGAGTGGATGAGACTGAGGAGCTTTGTTGGACAGCCAATTTTTCCCCAAATCTTGTAGAGCCCTGCTCTGCTGATGGTGTCAAATGCCTTAGTGAGATCTACAAAAGTAAGGTAAAGGGGTATACTCTGTTCCCTACACTTCTCTTGTAACTAGCATATGGAGAAGATCATATCCACAGTAGGTCTGCCAGCATAGAAACTGCACTGTGCTTCCGGGTACACTCGGTGTGCAAGTAAATTGAGTATTTTAAGTATGATCGTAGCAAAGGCCTTCCCCATGATGCTAAGGAGTGAGATGCCCCTGTGGTTGTTGCAGTCTCCTCTGTTACCTTTGTTTTTGCATAGTGTGATGATTTTTGCATCATGCATCTCCTGTGGAACAAAGTCTACTTTCCCGCAGAGATGGAGAGATCATAAAGATGTGGCAATAGATGGGACTTTCCGTGCTTGAGCAGTTCGGCTGGATTCCATCCTTACCGAGCGTTCTTCTGTTTGCTATGCAGTCTATGGTCTTCTCTAGTTCCACTGATGAGGGCTCTTCATCTAACTCATCCATGACAGGAAGTTGCGGGACAGCATTGAGCGCAGACTGGGAGATGTCTGACTCACAGGAGTACAGTTCACAGTAGCGTTCAGCCCAGTGGGACATTTGTTGCCTTCTGTTGGTAAGTACTTTACCACCTGCTGATTTCAGGGGAGCAACTTTGGTGATGGCAGGGCCAAGTGTCCTCTTGATCCCTTTGTACATAGCTCGTAGATTTCCTTTGTCACATGCAGTTTGGATTTCTTGACATAAGCTGATCCAGTGTTTGTTTGTGCAGTATCTCCCTTTCATTTGCATGGCTGTCTTGGCTACTTTCAGGTCATGCAGTGTCTTAGCTGTAGTAACATTACAAAAAGTTAGAAGTGATGTTATAATTAATATACAGCAACATAGACTGCAACTCTATTTAAACCTGTTTTACCCAATAAAAATCATTGACTAACCACACTTGTGATGATGGTGACACTGTTTTAGCCATATGCACTAATTGTAGTAGGAAATGCCTTACATACAGGTACAATCAGGTGAGGAAGGATCTTGTCCCTCTCCTTGTTTGGCCACAACAGGTTTATTTCTTTTTTTAAGTGGATATACTTGCCAATTCAGTGAGTGCTTAACTATTTACATGCTATGATCACACAAAGAACCAACCAGACAGGTTTTCTTGAGTTTAACAAAGAAAGAGGTTAGCTTTATTGTATTAAACCAATCTAAGGGGAAGGATAGATTGGTCGGATTAGAGTCCGGAGCAATAAAAAGGAGTATACAGTCTGTATAGGTTGCTGACTCGGCTGGCTTCAGGCTGAACTTGGTGGTCCTGAGCCTTCTGGTTTGCAAATGTGGACAGCTGATTCGGTGTTTCTCCTGGATATGACAATACAGATGACTTCCTTCGGGAAGTCTCTGCAGCAGTGATAGGCCTAGGTGGTTCCAGCCAGCAGGCAGAGTTCGAAGCTTGCAAGGTGGATTGGCGAAAGAGGGAGGAAGGAGGGACTTCACTTGGGTCTTCTCTTGTCGGTGCCCAGCTGCTTGTCTGGTTGCTGCAGAGAAAACACCAACTTAAGCACATAGATAGTGGGCCTGTCACATGACCATCACCCAGTGATTCAACATGATAACTATTGGTGTGTATTCCTTCTTGCAACTTAATCAGTTTATGTCTAGGAATCATCTTGGCTTGTCTAATTTGCTTACCCACTTTTTTTTTCAGGTTTGCACTTGCTGCTGTTCAATATTCAGTGTATTAACACCTAATCTGTACTAATGCTTTGTCTTTCAACACATCATTAACATATTGTTTGCCTTTGCTCCGTGATCTTTTGGTCAGCTATGTGGCCTGGTCCAATCTAGACCTTCTTTGTTATCTCTTGCCCCACCCCCACCTCACTTGCTTATAACCTGTGACTTTTCTAATATTTGTCAGTTCCGAAGAAGGGTCACTGACCCGAAACGTTAATTCTACTTCTCTTTTCACAGACGCTGCCAGACCTGCTGAGTGGTTCCAGCATTTCTTGTTTTTATTTCAGATTTCCAGCATCCGCAGTATTTTGCTTTTATATTTGTCAATGCTGTACTGAGGTGGTCAGTAGAAAGGCCCAGTAATGACATTACTTCTAATTTTTCCATTTACTTTCTCCTTGGAAGGTATATCATTCCCTGGCTCAGTGCTTCCCCAAAGTAATGTGCCTGAAATTTAGGAAATTAGTGTTCACGTATGAGATATGAGTCTACATTCCATCAGTCTGTGGCGCGACTTGGTTGTGCTCCATAATACTGCAACAAGCCAGTTTACTTGCACTATGGAAAACAAGCTAGTTTATATTTCTGAAGTTCTGAAGAAGGGTCACTGACCTGAAACGTTAACTCTGCTTCTCTCTCCACAGATGCTGCCAGACCTGCTGAGTGTTTCCAGCATTTCTTGTTTTTATTTCAGATTTCCAGCATCCGCAGTATTTTGCTTTTAAGCTAGCTTTTATATCTGGCAGTCAATCAAATTAATAAAGAACTCTACAGTAGGAAAGTAGGAAGAGGAGTAGGTCATTTAGCCCCTCAAATCTATATTGGAAAATCGATATCAGTTATGTTCTCACAAATACAATCTTATAGCATCATAGGATGGTCACTGCACAGAAGGAGACCATTTGGCCTGTCATGTCATGCCAGCTCTCTGCAAGAGCAATTTTGCTAGTCCCATTCTCCCAGCCTTTCCCCATAGCCCTGCATTTTTTCCCTTCAGATGCTTATCCAATTCCCTTTTGAAAGCCACAGTTGAATCTGCCTCCACCACACTCTCAGGCAGTGCATTCCAGATTGTAACTATTCGCTGCGTAATAAAAGTTCTCTCTCATGTCGCCGTTGGTTCTTTTGCCAATTACCTTAAATCGGTGTCCTCTGGTTCTCGACCCTTCTGTCAATGGGAACGATTTCTCTATACCTATTCTGTCTCGATCCCTCAGGATTTTGAAACACTCTATCAAATCTCCTTTCAATCTTCTCTTCTCTAAGGAGAATAACCTCATCTTCTCTGAAATATCCACATAATTGAACTCCCTCATCCCTGGAACCATTCTCGCTAATCTTTTCTGCACCCTTTCTAGAGCTTTCATAGCCTTCCTAAAGCGTGGTGCCCAGAATGGACATAATACTCCAGTTGAGGCTGAACCAGTGTTTTATAAAGGTTCACCATAACCTCCTTGCTTTTGTACTTTATGTCTCTATTTATAAAGCCCAGGATCCTAGATGCCTTTTTAAGCACTTTCTCAATCTGCTCTGCCACCTTGAATGATTTGTGCAAATATGCATACAGGTCTCTGTGTTCCGGCACCTCTTTTAGAATTTATCTATTGACTCCTCATTCTTCCTACCAAAATGTGCACTTCAAACTTCTCTGCATTAAGTTTTATCTGCCGCTTGTCCACCCATGCCACCAGCCTATTTTCTCTTGAAGTCTAATACTATCCTCCTCACAGTTTACAATACTTCCAAATTTTGTTTCATCTTCAGAGTTTGAAATTGTGCCTTGTACTCCCAAGTCTAAGTCATTAATATACATCAAGAAAAGCAGTGGTCCTAGTACCAACCGCTGTGGAACCCACTCTATACCTTCCTTCAGGTCGATAAACAATTGTTCACCACTGCTCTGTTTCCTGTCACTCAGCTAACTTAGTACCAATGCTGCGACTGTCCCCTTTTATTCCATGGGCTTCAACTTTGCTGGCAAGCATGTTATGTGGCAATTTATCAAACACCTTTTGGAAGTCCATGTACACCACATCAGCCACATTACTCTCATCAACCCTTTATGTTACCTCATCAGAAAACTCAATCAAGTTAGTTAAATATGATTTTCCTTTAACAAATCTGTGCTGACTTTCCTTAATTAATCCACACTTGTCCAAGTGACTATTAATTTTGTCCTGGATTATCATTTCTAAAAGCTTTCCCAACTATGAGATTAAACTGACTGTCCTGTAGTTGCTGGATTTTTCCTTACACTCCCTTGGAACAAACGTGTAACTTTTGCAATTCTCTAGAGTTCTGGCACCACCTCTGTATCTAAGGAGGATTGGAAGATTATGGCCAGTGCCTCTGCAATTTCCTCCCTTACTTCCCTTAGCATGCTTGGATGCATCCCATCCAGTCCTGGTGACTTAAGAACAGCCAGCATTTGTAATACCTCCTCTTTATCAATTTTTAGTCCATTCTCAACTACCTCCTCTTTCACTATGACTTTGGCAGCATCATCTTCCTTGGTAGCGACTGATGCAAAGTACTTTAATACCTCAGCTATGCCCTCTGCCTCCATGTGTAGATCTCCTTTTTGGTCCTACATCAACCCTACCCCTCCTCTTGCTACTTTTTTACTATTTATATGCCTGTAGAAGGCTTTTGGATTCACTTTTATTCTAGCTGCCAGTGTCTTATGCTCTCTCTTTGCCTCTCTTACGTCCTTTTTTATTTCCCTTCTGTACATTCTATATTCAGTCTGGTTCTCACTTGTATTATCAATCTGACATCTGTCATATGCACCCTTTTTCTGTTTCATCCTACTCTCTATTCCTTTCGTCATCCAGGGAGCTCTGCGTTTGCTTGCCCTACTTTTCCTCCTCCTGGGAATGTACCTCGACTGTACCTGAACCATCTCCTCTTTAAAGCCAGCCCATTGTTTAGTGATAGTTTTGCCTGCCAATCTTTGATTGCAGTTTACCTGGGCCAGATCTGTTCTCATCCCACTGATATTCACCAATTAAGTATTTTTGCTCTAACTTGTTCCTTGTCCTTTTCCATAGCTAACCTCTACCAAAGAAATCCCATTCTTATCAGGTCAGCTCAGAAGATTTTACGGTCCCTTGCAAGAGCTACCTTATGCCCCATTGTAGTAGTGAACTGGACTGTTGTTTCTGGCTAAGAACACCAATAAAAATTCAGAGATTTACACATAACCCATACTAAGTCAGATAAAATGCTGTTTTATAAAGGCCTGAGCATCAGCCACCTAATGTATAGGGTATCATTTTGCTGATAAGGTTCAGTTGTGTTTGAACTGACTTAACTACCAATAGTCTTTGCTGCCTTAAAGGGATTCAGCTCCATTTTGCAACAAAAACAGAAAATGCCAGAAATACCCAGCAGGTCAAGCAGTGTCTGGGGAGAGGGAAACAGATTAACATTTCAGGTCTATGACCAATCATCAGAGCTGCAACAGCTTGACAGGTAATGGGTTTTGACCACATACAGAGGTAGGGAAAGTGGAGGGGGGGAGGTTGGTGAGGGGAGGAAAGAGCACATTTTGTGTTGTGATTTAAATAATATGAATGTCATACAATATACTGTAAGAAACAAAGCAGGAGATCAATACTACGGGGGGGAGTTTTATGCAGTCCGCCACGGCGGATTTGGTGGCTTGTGGGGTGATATAATTAGGTGGGAGGTGTTTTTTCGGATTCCCGACGGTGGGATATTTTAGAGGAATTAAGTCGGTGGTGGGTTTGCGGCGTTCCAGGGATCCCCCAGCACAGTGGTGGATTACAGCTTTGCATTAATTTAAATAACATGAATACTCATTCCCCTACACACAATTTAGTCCTACCTGCCAGAGTAACTGAACGGTGAGCGATATTCACATGCCACCCAATTCACGAATGTTTCAACGTGGCGTGCAACAGTTGCATTTGTGAAGTTGAATCTCAGGACCGTGCTCTTCCCTCCTTAACTCATCCGCTGAACTAACGATAGCATTGGAATGGATGTTTGCCTCCAGGCACAGCATCGGCAAGGGTGAATCTTCTCAGGGGATGGTGGCGATGGCATGGGTGGGGACTACATGGAGGAGCAGGGCAGGGTCATTGAGGCAGGAAGGGTTGGGTTGATCAGGTGCATCAAGGAGCAGGGCAGGGTGGAGTGGAGCGCCAAGTTGTTGAGCGGTTGATGTTGATGGTGAGGATGCATTTTGTCGGCTGTGGGGGTGCAGGTTGGATTAGATCAGTATTGTGAGAAGCTATTTGGCAAGGGCCTAAAGGAAGGGATGAGTGCTGTCTATGTTGGGAACTTTGGGGCAAATTGAGGGTACTGGCTAGCCTAAAGAATAGTCACAGTCAATGAGGGCAAATGGATTCTGCAGGGGGCGTGGTCAAAACTGAAGGGTGGGTATTCGACAGCTTCATATGGACGGGAGCAGGACTCGGCAACAATAATCAGTTCGATGTGAGGAGGTTCCAGGATAAGAGTGGGCATGTCGATAGTAACAGGAGTAGGAACGGGGGGAGGGATGGCAGAAATATATTGATGATTACACTGTGCATGGTAATGGGGGGAGGCTCAATGGTAACAGAGGGGAGGGTAATAGTAACATTGGGTGGGTCAAGGTTGATGGCTTCAAGCTGGAAGGTTGCAGGAAGAGATTGGAAGATGGGGAGACCTGCCCTGAATTTCATGCGCATCATCTTCTCCAACGATAATGAGAACCACGGGGACACTCAAGGATTGCAAGGAGAGTGGGAGGAGGCAAATGACAGTGGGTGTGTCTTCTACCTGGCTGCAATTTGAAGGCAGGTATAAGGGAGCTGTTCATTGCCCCGATGTTTCAGCTCACTAGCAACACAGGGCTGAATCTCCATGCTCTGCTGATTTATTGTTGTTATGATCAGGTGAGGAGGGGTTGAAGGGCTCCCCGCTTGTCCCTGTCCTTGTTGGACCACAGCAGATTTCTTTCTTTTTTTTAATGGATATATTGCCAATTCAGTGAGTGTTTAATGATTTATATGGCATGATCATAAAACGAACAAATCGGACAGGTTTTCCTGAGTTCAACAAAAAAAGAGGTTAGATTTATTGTCCTTAAACCAATCTAAATAAAATAATAAACTATGCTCCAACTTTCACACACATGCACACTTGAGGTTCACATACACACACAAATAGGTTACAGAATGGGGATGGATAGATAGATAGAATTAGAGTCCAGAGAAATAAAAAGGGGTATACAATCTGTGGAGGTTGGTGAGTCAGCTGGCTTCAGGCTGGATTTGTTGGTCCTGAGGCTTCCAGTTTGTTGATGTGTATGGTTGATCAGTGTTTTCCCTGGAGACAGCAATGCGAATGATTTCCTTCACAAGATCTCTGTCTGCAGCAGTGATAGGCCTAGGTGGTTACAGCCAGGAGGCAGGGTTCAAAGCTTGCAAGGTGGATTGGAGAGAGAGAGACAGGGAGGAGGGACCCCACTTGGGTCTTCTCTTGTCGGTGTCGAGCTGCTTGTTTGGTCATTGTAGAGAAACCACCAGTTTAAGCAGACAGATTGTGGGCCTGTCACATGATCATAACCAATGATTCAACTTGATGACTATCGGTGTGTATTCCATCTTGCAACTTAATCAGTTTATGTCTAGGAATTCTCTTCTCTCAACCAGGTTCCCATTGTTCAAGTGATTAGGTTTGAGTGGTTTGTCTCCACCAGTTTAATGTCCAAGTGATGGCCTTAATATCTTGCTGATGGGAGCAGGATAGGTTGTTCACTCAGATTCCCCAGGTCATTGTTCTTGCTGGGACCGTGCAGACAATTCGTCTCCATGCATTGGAATATGGAGTATAATGATGCAAATTGGGGTGGTCTTCTTAGCTGCCAGTAGAGTCACCTTTTATCTGTTTCTTTTTCTTTTAAAATTTAATTCAGTTTTCCAGCCGGTGGATTAAAAAATCATCATTCAGCATAGTACGTTTGCATGACATTGTTCAGAAAAGCCACAGCGACATGAGTCTCATAGACCCAATTTGTCTAGTACTACTGGAACAAGAACAAAGAAAGAGACTACGGAGGCTCTTTTACCTCAACTCATGATGCCTGAGCACCAGCAACAGGCAGAACAGGAAGGTGAGGATGCTCCAAATGATAATATTCAGGAACGTCCTTATGGAAGACAGGCACTGACACGTCAATGCATCCTCAGGACATGAACAAGTTACCTTCAAATATCAGAAAGTCAATGCCAGAGACGCCTAAGGATATCACGTGAAATGGTCACAGAAATCTGTAGGATCCTGCAGCATCACCTGCAGCCACTCGGCTTCGGTGGGAATCCCATGCCAGTTGCGCTCAAGGTGACTGCTGCACTCAATGTTTCTCTAGCGGCACCTTCCAGGGATCCATGGGCGACATATGTGGCATCTCGCAGTCTGCGACCCGCGGTGCATCAAAGAGGGTGACCAATTTTTCGAAGTGCCAATGATTTCTTCTACTAGCTTGTAGAGGAGGACAGCCAAGCTGTATGGTCTGTGGCCTTCGGCACCTTCGGCTGGATTCCCTCGAGTGCAAGGGATGATCGACTGTACTCATGTGGCCATTAGAGCTCCCTGGGACCTGCCTGCTGTCTTTGTTAATTGCAAAGGTTTCCATTCCTTAAACGTACAGCTGGTTTGCGACCACAGGAGAAGAGTCATGCATGTTTGTGCACGTTTCCCAGGGAGCTATCATGACTCCTACATTTTGAGGAACTCCCAGCAGCCAGCAGTTTTCCAGGAACCAGCCGAAATGGACGGATGGATCCTGGGTGACAAGGGTTATCCCCTTTGTACATGCTTGATGACATCTGTACATCATCCCCAAAGTGCTGCTGAAGAGAGGTACAATGCTGCTCACGCATCCACCAGAGCCATCATTGAACACACCATTTGCATGCTGAAAATGTGATTCCATTGCCTTGACAGATCTAGAGGGGCTCTTCAGTACGCGCCATAGAGAGTGTCACAAATAATCGTTGTCTTCTGTGCCTTGCACAACCTTGCAATTAGACACGGCAACATTCTGCAGGCGGAGGAACAGGAGGAACACCAGTCCTCCTCAGATGAGCAAGACTATGAAGAGGGCGAGGAGGAGGACAACAATGATAAGGATGCCATCATTAATAATGAGGGATATGGGGAGACATGCAAGGGACATCAGGGAGAACCTTATTTATGCACGTTTCAGCCAACAATAAGTAATATCATTACATTACAATTCCCCACAGAAATTCCCTGTTGTATGAGGTCTTATTCATCTCTGCAATCTTAACAAAGCATGGCTCTACATTCATGTGACTGGCATTTGAAATCATCTAAGGGCTACGATGAATGCGACTACTAACCACTTCAAGCAGCGATAAGTTATGACCATAGAAAACAAAAGTAAAGCATGACAATATTGGAAAAAGTTGTTAATCATCAATAAGAAAACAGCCATTATTGAAAAGTGAAGGCTCAAATTCGAATGAAATATGGACATTGGACATTTTCTGAGATGCTTTGCAAACATCATTGCGTTCCTGCCATAGGCCTCTAAAAAACTTCTTTGTATCCATCTGCAAACAAACAAGACATTATTGAGAGTGGGTCACATTTTGCATGAAATAAAATTGTTTCAATACAGCTTTGCAATCATGAATATTTCGACACCACCTGTGCCACCTGCGTGCTCAAAACTGTTTCAATTTTCATTTCCTACTGCCATATTTATGTGCTACCCTGACATTAGCATCTGAGGTGGAGACAGCCTGCTCAGTGCACTGCCCCGTCACTGTGGATGACCATGGCAGACGTCCTCTGGAGCTACGGGGCCTTGATGGCTGCATCCTACTTCGGATTTGCAGCAATGGTGTTAGAGTATCCCCCATGTGCTCGCCTGCCGGAGATAAGGGGATCAATGTTGTGGGAGCGGGGTGGGGGGGGGGGTGTGGGGAGGACAAGACGCTGCTTTCCCTGGGGGTGTCCTGAGAGGAAGGCCCCGGGGCAGCTGCCGTGTGCTCCCTCCTCCATCTGTGTGCACGATGACACCTGCCCATCTCCCTGAGGGGAAGGAGCACCTGGAGGGAGGTCCAGGTTTCTCATCCTCCTCTTGCTTAGATTCTGCTGCATGGAGTTCATGGCAACAGCGATGGAGTGCAGGTCAGATCACATATAGCTCAAGTGATCAACCAGACTCACCATGGAGCTCGCCAGACGCGACTGAGGAAGATATCCGCTCAAATGCCTGGGACATGGCAGACATCATGTGGCAAAGCCACACATGACCTCAGGCATCTTCGACATATTTTCCACATGGCTTTGCTGCACATCCAGCAGACTTCTCGTAGCAACAAACAGAGAATCATCATGAGTGTGAGTGTGAGGCTGAGCAGGGGCCTGGTCCTCGGCAATCCTCTGATTGACAGGGGACCCAGCTGGCACATGTTCCCTCAGCTGCAGGGACATGTATCTGTTGTGCACTCCAGCTTGTGACCCAAATTCTAATCTTAAACACCCCACAGACTGTGTGGATGTATCTGCGGTAGCAGGGGTGGAAGAAGAGGCAGGTGATGGCACACCCTCTGGGGCATTGGCTTCTTCTTCCTCCCCAGAGGAGGTTTCTTGGGCCTCTCAGTGTTCTGCTACTCAAGTGCGGGAACCTGCAGTGGAGACACAAACAGAGGCACTTTAAGCATGTGTTTCACATGAGTTCACACAATTTCCTTCAGTTTCTAGATACGACTGCAAAAGCAGAGATGACACTTCATCCTTACGCCTTGTGGCTCTTGCCTCACATCTCTGCTCACCCTGCCTCCCTCCTCAGCCATGGTCAGCAGCCTGATGTAACGGACCCCTCCTCCCATCTTAGCACACTCGCACTGGTTGTGGCTTCATTTATCCTGCAACAGATAGTGCAGATTTAATGACATGCACCACAACCATTGCATACATGTGTCAACAGCACTCATTCTTCATTGGCTTTCACACGACACATCCAATCACATAAACAATGCCAACCTTCATCATTTAGTAAATGGCACCAAGGCCGCTCACGCATTCGATTGCATTCCTTGTGTAACCTCTGCCTTAAAGACACAGAAATCAATGGAGCAGCTTTGCCAGGACCACTTATCCTCACTGATCTGAGCAAGTCATTGATGCACTTGCGGCACTGCACCCATGTTCTACGAGTGACCCCACGGTTCGAGACCTCCTCCCCCACCTCCATTCAGGCTGCCTTGGTGAGGCGGGAGGGTCTTCAGACTCCATTTGCAGGGAAGATGACCTCCCGCCTTTCTCTGACAGCCTGGAGGAGAACCTGCAGGGAGGCATCACTGAACTGTGAAGGTGGGACACTGCCTGCTGGCTGCCAAGTCATACACTTTGGCTGTAGGGAAAATAAATGATATGAAGTTGGTGATGACTTTCACAAAATAAGGGAGGCAAAAACATTTTGATTTAAGTAAAAGCTTCAATTTAAGTTATTCTGAAGGTACATGAAAGGAAGGCTGCTGCTCCTTGTGGCTGCAAACACAGAATGTTTTATATCAGTGGTGATCATGGTGCTTGGGGCAGTGATGGCGGGACCCACCAATGAGAGGCCGCCCCCGCCACATGGTTCCACATGTTCCCCGTGCCTGTCACCGCATAGATAATCTAAATACAAAATTGCGGAAATGAGAAAACTGGCGGAAGTGGCCAACTTCCAGTCCCACTGTCAGGAACACTATGGCACTCATAAGATTCCACCCTATATATCAAAGTTTTTGAGTCAAACACACCTTGTACAAAGCACCAGCAAATCAGATCTAAACATTATAAAAATAAAAATATAAGGTCCCTTTCAGGCTGCAAGGTTGAATTCCTGTACTGTCATGAGAACAATTACTGGCTAACTTCAACAAGCACATTCTGCAGTCAATTATATACTTATCTTTTTGTGTTATTTCTTTTTGCAAACTTTTGCACAATGTATTACTCCATTAAGTCAGACATTAATTTTATTCGAACTGAAAATTAGACATGGGAGGTGGGGTGGGAGGGGAAATGAAACAGTTGGAGCGAGTGCCAAGGAGTCCTGCCAATACAGCAATCAGAATCATGTGTAAAGAACTGCATTGATAGTGAGTAGAACTCATTAACCCCATATTCTGCACTTGGGCAAAGTACACCGTATTCTCATTTCCAGCAGTATTGAGGGCAGAACTTAAATGGGATGTCAAACAAGCATCTCCTCTCAAAGTCGCAAATACTGTACCACCCTTTACATGACAGGCCTGAGGTTTAAATCTTGTCCTACATTGAAGAGGGTTAGGTAGTTGCCAATACCACGTCATTCCACATTGTCCTGGCAGATATCTTGCAACTGGGCGAAATTTTACCAGCCTTCCAACATTGGGGGTTGTGGTGGGGGGCCTGGAAAATTCTCCCGGGAGAGTCCCGCCTCGACCCCCGATGCCGAGAAGGACCCCCTGCATCTTACAAGTGGCGGCGAGGCCTCAGTGTGGCCCCCACGCCACATGGCAGAGCCTTCATTTGCATCATGAAGTTAATGCAATTAAATGTTAATGAACTTACTTGGACCGGGCGGCCATCTCACGCCGATATTCCAGCCGGTGGACGGAAGTCCCACGCCTTCAGATCCCCATTAGGCAATCCGAGGCGAGACACTGGTGGGGGAGGGGGAGGAATGTAATTTTCAGGTCGGGGGTGGGGGGGAAGCGGAAAAAACTGATTCCATTGGCTGAGCGGATGTTGGGAAGGGGTTGAAGGGCAAATATCATAAAGTTTGGGGGTGAAAGGTCAGGACCGGCAAAAATGGTTTTTCGAGGGAGCGGAGGGAAATAAATGTATTGTTTGATAATTGAGGGGGCTGGAAGAGGGTCTTTGATGTGAACATTACCATTTTGATTTAAATTAAAGTTAATGTTCCCATTAAACATTCAAATGATCTGTCAGAGCTTGAAGCCCTTTAAAAATGATTCCGGTGACGGAGTGGTCGCGCCCTCTACGTTATCGGGGGCAGCCGTTCCACCCCCTCCATTTAAATGAGCTCCCGTGTGAAATATTGCGGGGGCTCTGCAATGGCCGCTCCACGCGGACGGACCACCGACTTCAAAGCGCGCTGTCACGATTTGCGACACACTAGTAAAATGCAGGCCAAATGACTCCTGCTCTTCCATTCGCCCACTCCATGACTAATTTCAATTTGAACAATATTTATGTCAGTCTCTGAAAAGTTTGAGTCTCTCTTCCTAGTTCCTTTTTGATCCATGTTTTCAAGTTGCTGCATTCTGGCTCTGTTTTAAAAGCAGACTAGCTTTAAATGCAGCATGCTGCACCTTTAAATGTTTCTTCTACCCCACCATTCCCCAATCCCACACTGCCTATCAAGGTAACTGGCCAATTGTTGGTGGGACATGCATCCTTGTTACACCCAACACGATGAGCTGACTGCAGAATTTCCAGCAGGATTAGTGTTGATGTAGTTGAAAAGGTGAAAGTTTTACACTACTGAATTTATGGATCTCAGGACACAAGATTTCAGGGTCTCCATTTTTATTACTGATGGATCTCCTGTGACATTGCTCAGAGGATACATTGTTTTATATGTTACAACCAGGTGAGAAAGGGGTCCCTTTCAGCCTTCACCTGGTCTTATTGTAACATGGTTTAATTTTTTTAAACACACTGTGTTTTGAGCTCCCCTTTGGAGAATTCTTGTTCACCACTTTCCAATTGTAAGGCACATAAATGGGCACAATCAGATTTTCTTAGGTTTAAAGAAGAAAAGTGAAATTTATTAAAACTTAAACTCTAATTCGGTTAACGCCTATGGATAGACACCGCGCCCCACGCTAGCATACATACGCGATACGCACATGCAAATGGACACAGAAAAGAGCAGAAGAAAAATAAAGTGAAAATGTTTGAGCCAGTCTCTGAAGAGGGGTTTTTACTGTGCTTTGAGCTCGCTGTAGTCCTTGATTGTAGGTAGTCTTGCTTATCGTTGGAGCCCAGTGTTCTTCTTAAACCTTGTTTACTGTAGGAGAATTTTCTCTCTTGGGGTTCATGTGTCTTCAATGGTTTCCAAAGCTGGTGAGAGCGAGATGAGAGCAGACAGGAGAGAGGTCATTTCAGTCCAGGAGCAAACAGCTTTCTGAGTTTTAAAACACTGTGGCAAGTTTAAATTCAGAAAACTCCAACAGCCAGTTAGTCATGCGACTAAACTGGTCTGACCATGTCTTCTGTGTATTGGGGAAGCAGGAACTAGTTCCTTTGTTCCTTTGCTAGTATGCAAAAAAGGGGCCTGGCAATTCCTTATGATAGGCCCTCTTTTCTTCCCAGCAACAATTTTAGGTTTTAATGTTCATGTGGCGAAATATGTGTCTCTTTCTTAGAAAGTGGGGGCCTGCATGACATATAACAATAACAGTGTTATGCATATAACACCCAATGTGTTATCAGGGGCAATGATTTGCAGTGGCTGAATAAATCAAGTTCCATTTTTTTACAATATATTCTGGAACTGTTTTTTCCATGAAAGCCATAATGAGTGTCATGGATAATTATTATGTGTTCTTTTATCTATTTGTTTAATTTTTATCCACCTTATTTAAAATCCAGGATACACAGGAAGATGGATATTCTTCTTGGGTTTTGCAATAGCTATGGAGGCTGCTAAACTTTGGGAAGTGATTCGGGGGGGGGTGAGGGGTGGTCACATTACTGTGGAGAGGAGCTGGTGTTTGGTAGCCATGAAGTCACAGCATGTGAGATTTGGTTAGTCGATGGTTCCTGGATCTGACAGTCATGAGCAATTTTTTTTTTATTCATTCATGGGATGTGGGCGTTGCTGGCTAGGCCAGCATTTATTGCCTATCCCTAATTGCCCTTGAGAAGGTGGTGGTGAGCTGCCTTCTTGAACCGCTGCAGTCCATGTGGGGTAGATATACCCACAGTGCTGTTAGGAAGGGAGTTCCAGGATTCTGACCAAGCGACAGTGAAGGAACGGCGCTATAATTCCAAGTCAGGATGGTGTGTGACTTGGACGGGAACTTGCAGGTGATGGTGTTCCTATGCATCTGCTGCTCTTGTCCTTCGAGGTGGTAGAGGTCGCAGGTTTATTTATTTTTTATTTTATTTTATTTTTTTATTTAGAGATACAGCACTGAAACAGGCCCTTCGGCCCACCGAGTCTGTGCCGACCATCAACCACCCATTTATACTTTCTTTTGGGCCTCCTTATCTCGAGAGACAATGGATACGCGCCTGGAGGTGGTCAGTGGTTTGTGAAGCAGCGCCTGGAGTGGCTATAAAGGCCAATTCTGGAGTGACAGGCTCTTCCACAGGTGCTGCAGAGAAATTTGTTTGTTGGGGCTGTTGCACAGTTGGCTCTCCCCTTGCGCCTCTGTCTTTTTTCCTGCCAACTACTAAGTCTCTTCGACTCGCCACAATTTAGCCCTGTCTTTATGGCTGCCCGCCAGCTCTGGCGAATGCTGGCAACTGACTCCCACGACTTGTGATCAATGTCACACGATTTCATGTCGCGTTTGCAGACGTCTTTATAACGGAGACATGGACGGCCGGTGGGTCTGATACCAGTGGCGAGCTCGCTGTACAATGTGTCTTTGGGGATCCTGCCATCTTCCATGCGGCTCACATGGCCAAGCCATCTCAAGCGCCGCTGACTCAGTAGTGTGTATAAGCTGGGGATGTTGGCCGCTTCAAGGACTTCTGTGTTGGAGATATAGTCCTGCCACCTGATGCCTACACTAATCCTACACTAATTCCATATTCCTACCACATCTCCACCTGTTCCTATATTTCCCTACCACCTACCTATACTAAGGGCAATTTATAATGGCCAATTTACCTATTAACCTGCAAGTCTTTGGCATGTGGGAGGAAACCGGAGCACCCGGAGGAAACCCACGCAGACACAGGGAGAACTTGCAAACTCCACACAGACAGTACCCAGAATTGAACCCGGGTCGCTGGAGCTGTGAGGCGGCGGTGCTAACCACTGTGTGGAATGTGCTGTCTAAGGAGACTTGGTGCGTTGCTGTTTCAAGGATTAGCAGCAGCGGGAGTAGGGGCAGGAAGTTGATGGATAGGGAGATCCATCATATTTCAGATGAAAAATAGAAATTTTAAATGCTTTTCTATGAGATCTAGTTGACAATTTATACTTAATTCACGACATAAGAACAAGAGTAGGCGCATCAAGCCTGTTCTGCCATTTAGTGAGATCATGGCTTATCTGTGACCTAACTCCGTTAACTCACCTTTCCCCATGTCCCTTAATACCTTTGGTTAACAAAAACCTATCAATCTAAGATTTAAAATTAACAATTGATCTCGTATCAATTGCCATCTGTGGGAGAGAGTTCCAAATTTCTACCACTCATTGGGGTGAATTTTATGCTTCTGTTGGAAGTGGAATCATTGGCATGGGGGGCAGGAGAATCCCCGGAGAGCCGTTCGCCATGGAACCCGGCACCGTAATGCTCTTTCCCAATGTTGTTGGTGGCACTGATACCCCAACGTGACAGCAACATCATTTAATGTTTACATACAGATTTAAATGCACTTGAATGTCATTCACTGCAATTGAACAATTTTGTGTTTGACGTGCGACATTCACGTACTTTCAGTTTCTCAACTTTCAAAAGCATTGAGGTTAGAGTCCTCAGTGCCTCAAAGGGGAAGATAACTTCACCGGAGTTATGTAGGGGGAGAGGGGTTTGCAGTGGACATTGCTGCTATGCTGAGTCTGCAAGGAAATTGTGCGCGAAGCAGGGGACTCTGAAAATGTATAGGCTCCTTCCAATGCCATAGCGCCCAAGGCAGGAGGGCCATGAGTCATGGTCGGCCCCAACCCTGGCATTAAAGTGTCCCAGCAGGAACAGGTGTTCGGTATTGGGGATGCTACTAATGATATTATGGAGTTCCTCGTAGAACTGGTCTTTAGCTTCAGGTGGGGAGCAGAGTGTTGGAGCATAGATGCTGAGTAGGTGTACTGGACCAGAGGTGGTGAACAGTCGGATGGACAGTATGCATTCCAAGCCATTTGAGGTTGGCTCTATCATGCTGAGCAAAGAGTTTCTGATGGCAAAGCCATGCTGTCTTGGTTCTTCAGGATCCCTACCCTGCCAGAAGAAGGTGTAGTCTTGCTCTCTTAGAGATCCGCTGGCAGGGAGGCGTGTCTCCTGAAGTGCTGCAATGTTCACATTGAGTCTACTGAGCTCGTTGTCAATGATGGCGGTCTTCCGAGAATCATTGATTTGTGTAAGGTCTTCCGACAGGCCAGGACACATAGTTCTGACGTTCCAGCTTGCAAAACGAAGGGCTGGTACCTTCTTTCCTTTTTTTGTCGTGCTGTTTGGTGCGGTGTTACAGTCCACTTGTCAGGCAATGACCCTGAGCTCCAAGCACCCATTGAAGCAGGTGGACTGTGGCGTGACAGAACCTTACTGACTGGGGGCTGCCCAGTTTGAGGCGGGCGGTAGCTGTCCAGTGAGATGCGATGACCTCTCCCACCGACAAAGGCAACCCGTGGCGCCCAATCTCTACGCCAATTGAGCTGGACTTATAACCCGCAACTGCTGCCTTCCATGTTGTTTTGGTCGCTGTGAGGCGACTACGGAGTGATCTCTCCATGGCGCATGCCTGGGTGGATGTATGCAGGTTGTGAGTTGCCCAAGTGTCAAAACCCCCCTCTCGGCCTTCCTGGTGGGGTCCAAAGGAGTGCAGAGCATGACCTTTGGCACCGGTATGGCTGCAGGAACTGCCGGAAACATGCCAAAGGTGACACATGACCGCCTTCGGGGTTCAGCTCCGTATTTTCTGTTAGGGTTTACTCCCTTAGCCTTGGTCTCTCCCGAGACGCCCACAAGGCAGTGGGGTTGTTAGGGCCCCTGCTCAGGTGTAGGTGGATGCCGGTGGAAGGAGGTGGGGGGAAGGGGGTGCGGGAGGGGAGGGGGTGCGAGGGGGAGGGGTGTGGTGGGAAGGGGTGGAGGCAAGGGGTGTGAGGGGGAGCTGGGAAGGGGGATGCTGGGGGGTAGGGGAGGGGGTGCAGGGGAAGGGGGTGCGAGGAGGTGGGGGAAGGGGGTGCGAGGGGGTGATCTGGGAGGGGATAGCGGGGGGGAGGGGGTGGAGGAAAGGGGTGCAGGTAATAAAACATTTCATCAGCTCTTGTTTGCAGTGAAATGCTGCAAGTAACCAGAGTCAAGGATACAAACTGGATTTAAGCAGATTTAGTAAAAGTTTTAAAAAGTAAGAGGTTGAGGAGCCGCCTAAACCCTTGGGTCGCCTCTGGGCGCTGGAAAACGGATTTGGCCTAACCATCAGCCTCAAGAAAACGAACATCATGGGCCAGGACATCAGAAATGCTCCATCCATCAATATCGGCGACCACGCTCTGGAAGTGGTTCAAGAGTTCACCTACCTCGGCTCAACTATCACCAGTAACCTGTCTCTCGATGCAGAAATCAAAAAGCGCATGGGAAAGGCTTCCACTGTTATGTCCAGACTGGCCAAGAGAGTGGGAAAATGGCGCACTGACACAGAACACAAAAGTCCGAGTGTATCAAGCCTGTGTCCTCAGTACCTTTCTCTACGGCAGCGAGGCCTGGACAACATATGTCAGCCAAGAGTGACGTCTCAATTCATTCCATCTTCGCTGCCTCCGGAGAATACTTGGCATCAGGTGGCAGGACCGTATCTCCAACACAGAAGTCCTCGAGGCGGCCAACATCCCCAGCATATACACCCTACTGAGCCAGCGGCGCTTGAGATGGCTTGGCCATGTGAGCCGCATGGAGATGGCAGGATCCCCAAGGACACTTTGTACAGCGAGCTCGTCACTGGTATCAGACCCAGCGGCCGTCCATGTCTCCGCTTTAAAGACGTCTGCAAACGCAACATGAAGTCCTGTGACATTGATCACAAGTCGTGGAAATCAGTTGCCAGCGATCGCCAGAGCTGGCGGGCAGCCATAAAGGTGGGGCTAAAGTGTGACGAGTCGAAGAGACTTAGCAGTTGGCAGGAAAAAAGACAGAAGCTCAAGGAGAGAGCCAACTGTGTAACAGCCCCGACAACCAATTTTATCTGTAGCACCTGTGGAAGAGTCTGTCACTCTAGAATTGGCCTTTATAGCCACTCCAGGCGCTGCTTCACAATCCACTGACCACCTCCAGGTGCATACCCATTGTCTCTCGAGATAAGGAGGCCAAAGAAGAAGAAGAGTTTTACAGCACAGAAACAGCATCGAGGAGAATGCAAAGAGGCAGCAGAGCAACATAGATAGGTTGGGTGAGTGGACAAGAACATGGCAGATGGAATACAATGTGGCAAAATGTGAAGTTATTCACTGTGGTCGAAAAAATAAAAAAGCAGAATATTTTTTGAATGGTGAGAGACTGGAACTCAGACGGACCTTGGTGTTCCTCTTGATGAATCACAGAAAGCTAACATGGAGGTACAGCAAGCAATTAGGAATGTAAATGGTATGTTAACTTTCGTTACAAAAGGATTGGAGTATAAGAGTAAACAAGTGTTACCACAATTATACAGGGCATTGGTCAAGCCACACCTGGAATATTGTGTGCAGTTTTGGTCTCTTTATCTAAGGAAGGACCTACTTGTCCTCGAGGGAGTGCAACAAAGGTTTGCTAGACTGATTCCTGGGATGACGGGATTTCGTTATGAGGAAAGATTGAGTAGATTAGGCCTACATTCCTTGGAGTTTATAAGATCTAATTGAAACATATAAAATGTTTAAGGGGCTTAACAGAGTAGATGCTAAGCAAATGTTTCCTGTTTCCCCTGGCTGGGGAGTATAGAACACAGGATCACAGTCTCAGAAGTAGGGGTCAGCCATTACGACTGAGATGAGAAGAAATTGCGACTCTTTGGAATTCTCTACCCCAGAGTGCTCTGGATGCTCAGCCGTTGAGTATATTCAAGACAGAATTTGATAGATTTTTGTGTACTAAAAGAATTAAGAAATATGTGGATAGTACAGGAAGGTGGAGTTGAGGTAGAAGATCAGCCATGATCTTGTTGAATGGCAGAGCCGGCTTGATGGGCCAAATAACCTATTCCAGCTCCTATTTCTTATGTTCTTATGTTCCTCTTACTATCTTGAAATAGGGATATAGATATATTAAGTGAGTGGGCAAAGATCTGCCAAATGGGATGTGGGAAAATGTGAAATTGTCCATTTTGGCAGGAAGAAAAAAAAGAAGCATGTTATCTAAATGGTGAGAGATTGCAGAGCTCTGAGATGCAGAGGGATTTGGGTGTCCTAGTGCATGAATCGCAAAAGGTTAGTATGCAGGTCTGGCAAGCAATTAGGAAAGCTAATAGAATGTTATTATGAGGTGAATTGAATACAAAAGTAGGGAGGTTATGCTTCAGTTATACAAGGCATTGGTGAAACCACATCTGGAGTATTGTGTACAGTATTGGTCTCCTTATTTAAGGAAGGATGTAAATGCATTCAAAGCAGTTCAGAGACGGTTTGCTACACTAATACCTGGACTGGGCGGGTTGTCTTATGAGGAAAGGTTGGACAGGCTAGGCTTGTTTCCACTGGAGTTTAGAAGACTAAGAAGTGACTTGATTGAAACATATAAGATCCTGAGGGGTCTTGACAGGGTGGATGTGGAAAAGATGTTTCCTCGTGGAGAATCTAGAACTAGGGGTCACTATTTAAAAATAAGGGGTCGCCCATTTAAGACAGAGATGAGGAGAAAATTTTTCTCTCAGAGGGTTGTGAGTCTTTGGAACTCTCTTCCTCAAAAGGCAGTGGAAGCAGAGTCTTTGAATATTTTTAAGGCACAGGTAGATAGATTCTTGATAAGCAAGGGGGTGAAAGGTTATTGGGGGTAGGCAGGAATGTGGAGTTGAGGTTACAATCAGATCAGCCATAATCTTGTTGAATGGTGGAGCAGGCTCAAGGGGCTGAGTGGCCTACTCCTGCTCCTAATTTGTATGTTCGTATTACCCCTTGACCTTCTAAATTCCAAGAATACAACCCAGTTTGTGTAATCTCTCCTCATAACTTAACCCTTGGACTCCAAGTATCATTCTGGTAAATCTACACTGCACTCCCTCCAATATATCCCTTCTAAGGTGTGGTGCCCAGGACTGCTCACAGTACTCCAGATGTGGTCTACTGCTGTAATATAACTTCCATCACCTTGTATTCTCGTGCTCTAGATATAAAGGCCAGCATTCCATTAGCCTTTTGATTATTTTCTGTACCTGTTCATGAAATTTTAATGAACTATATACCTGGAACCCAAGTCTCTTTGGATTTCAACCATTTCTAGCCTTTCACCATTTAGAAAGTATGTTGTTCTATCCATTTTAGGTCCAAAGTGGAAGACTTAATCTTTGCTTCTTTGGAGAATTCCCATTCGTTATGACTAATGTAACCTTTGCTGTTTGCTAGGTACATCAGTAAACATCAAATTCTTTATGAGGTAACTCTATAGAAGATTATACAGAATTTCAAAGCACAGAAAATAGGCAATTTGGCCCAACAAGGCTATGCCAGTGTTTATGTTCCACAAAAGCCTCCTTCCAGCTTACTTCATCTCACCCTGCCAACAGATCTTGCAATTGACCTGATATTCTCCCACTTTCTCATTTCCTGGTTTATTTTAGATTCCTTAGGAGTTAGATGTCCAACATAAGAAATGTCCAACCTTTTTCTTCCTGCAAAAACAATCTCAATTTTCAATTGTGAATAAGAGTGTGGCTGAAATATTTATATTGAGATTAATCTATGATTTTGGAATGCCATCTGAGCAATCTTTTGGGAGACTGCACTTGCATCGACTTTCTAGAATACTGAAAGTTGGATATGCTGTTCATATGCAATGTGGAGTTGACTATCATCTGATAAATAGTTTGCATTATTTGTGAGAGTGCTCATTTACAGTGAAGACCTTTTGTTCTTTTCCATGAACTGAAAAGAACCGAAAATTATTTTGCAACTATCCAGCCCTTGCCTCTTTCAAAAGCCCATGGTCTAAAGAATTGTGTATGGGTTTTGTAAAACTTGTGTCCTTTATTAAAACAATATTTTGGAGGATACATTAATCATTTTATTTTAGCTTCTTGAGTCACTGTATATTGCTTTAAGTGGTCTTCCAACAGAAGGGACATTAACTAGATTTGTGTCCAAGTTATCAGCGCACCTCTCTCAGAATTTTATGTCAGATGTATATTCTAGCTCCACTTTAATCAATCCTATTCAATATATTTATCAATGGTGTGTTTGAATGGAGTATGTTCCAGGCACAGAAAGAAAGAAGGACTTGCATTTATATAGCACTTTTCACAACCGCCAGACGTCTCAAAGCACTTTACAGTCAATGAAGTACTTTTGACGTGTAGTCACTGCTGTAATGCAGGAAACACAGCAGTCAACTTGCACCCACCAAACTCCCACAAACAGCAATGGAATAATGACCAGTTAATCTGTTTTTAAGATGCTGATTGAGAGATAAATATTGGCCAGGAGACCAGGAATAACTCCCATGCTCTTCTTTGAAATAGTGCCATGGAATCTTTAACATCCACCAGAGCAGGCATATGGCTGACATTTCATCCAAAAGATGGCACCTCCAACAGTGCAGCACTCCCCCAGTATTGAACGGCAGTGTCAGCTTTGATTTTTGTACTCAAGCCCTGGAGTGGGCCTTAAACCTGGAGCCTTGTAACTCAGAGGCAGGAGTGCTACCAACTGAGCCACAACTGTTGTGTTATTGCCTTTAAAAGAGATGGCCCTTTAAGATCTTAGTATGCTAATGAGCTAAGCACCAGGACATAGTCATGTGACTACTTGCCAGATTCACTCTGTAACTGTAACACCCAAGAGGCAGGACCTGTAAATAAATATCACTGTACTGTATATACTTGTTAGCTGTTAATAAACCTGCTTTGAGGTCTTCAATCACCTGGACTCCACACATCTCATTTAGGTTGCACCAGACAACATAAAAAGCTTCTCATTACAACAACTGGCACACAGTATTGTGATAATATTGTGGCATTCTATTTTGAAGATGTTAGTGGCCTGGATTTTCTTGGATGTTTCAGCTTAACGACTGCATAAGAGTGAAATTGTGCCCTTCTTTCTGAGGAAATACACACAAAACTGATTTACAATGGTTTTATGCTCAAAAATCATTACACGCAAATGTCCTTGATCATTTGTGCTGCCAAGTAAGATCTGTTGATACCCCAGTTGATCTATTAACATAGCCCCACTCTCTCCCCACAACCCCCCACCCCTCCTCACTGGCAAACATGAGAAAGACCAGAGAACGTTGGTTTTCTGTATTTAAACCAGTTCTGAACAGATGTAAATTTACAAACAATATTTTCGGCACAGCAGGGTTCTAAGTCCTTACTTCGGATGCTTTATAGTGACTTTTATTTTAGAGTTTTTTTTTAACTGAAGCCCGTGCTATATTTTCTACATCTTTGAATATTTGATGGCATTAGACCCTGTTACATTAAAAAGAGAAAAACTTCCACAATTGCATTTTCTTAAACATACTGTGTTCAATGTGAATAAGTGATGCTTTGATGGCTTCAAACTTTAATTTTCATATTGTCAATAAAATAAAAAAGAACTTAAAGAAGGGAAATTTTGTATGTTCCATACTTTTCTTGGACCCCAACTGTTTACCTTTGATTTCTATTTGTTTTCCACAGATATTTACTTTCTGGCACATGCTGATGCAATTCTCAGGAAATACGAGCATAAGTTCCTGTTGGCAAGATGGCATAGAAGCCAGAATAAATTTTGGCCTATTTCTGTGATCCAGAAGATTCTGCAACATTGTGTTGAAAGATAAAGGAGCTTTTATTTTGTAATTCTTTAATAGCAGCAGTGTTCCAAGTTAAGCTTGTAGCATATAAAATATGTCCAAGAAGTTCACTTCTATGATTCAGATCTCATAGACATGCAACAGAAGTGCTTTTCCTGGCCCACATGAAAGATCTAGGATGAAGCATGGAGGTGAATTTGTGGTAAAAAAAAAGGAAATGGTTGCTGGAGAAGAGGATGAAAGCCTACATTGATCTATCACTGAGTGTCTGGAATAATGAGTCATCATCACAGCAAACACTCATTTGTGAACTTGGGATCCCAAGACTGACTTAGTTCTGTGGACTTAGAAAAATGAATATGCCTCTACAGCATGAGTGCACACGCAACAATGGGCAAATAGTAACCCTACTGGTGAGTGCAAATTCTCAGTAGTTTGAATTGAAGACTCTTAAACATAATTATGGGTTCCTATGTGTGTGAGACCCCAGATGAACAAACAAATTGCAGATATATTCTCAAACGTTATGGTAAATAAATGAACTAGTATACTATTTACATCGTGCTCCACACTAAGAATTACATGGATTTTACATGTTGTGATGGAGTCCAAGTATGCAGACTGCTATCTGAGCAGTTGACCTGTTGACTGTACTGCTAGGTGCTCAGACTTTGGGATTCAAAGCTTGTATTTTTTCTGGGACAGTCATTTACTGGAAAAGGAAACTGAGATCTGGGGAAGACAGGACCAGTTAAAATAAACAGTCCTATGATCAGAAGTGTGACCAGAGGCATGTGACTGGAGCTCAGGTTTCAGTTTACAAGATCACTCAGCAGTGTGTGGAAGCAAAACAGCCAGCTGTTGTTTTAAAGAGACAAGCTGCTGTAATTGGAACCTGATTTCGGGGAGCTGACCCTCGGCAAATACAAGTTGCTACAGCTGTTTGCAGAGACTTAAAAAGTTACATAAGATGGAGCTATGCAATCAGGACTGTTGTGAGCAGAGCTATGGAGGTTCCGGAAGGGTGTGAAGTTTTGGTGGAGACAGTATTGGTGGAGTTTGGATTGCAGGGGAACTGCTATCAAATGGAAATCAGCGTTTGCATCTTAGAAGATGGGATCTGGAGAGCTACTTGAACAGTTCAAAGACCTGTAGGACTTTAGGGCTGTAATTGATGCCACCTATGCTGAAAGGACTGCCAAAAAGATTTGTGAGATCTATCTTTGTTGCCTCTGATAATTAATATGTAATCTTTAAGCTATATGTGTGTGTATTTATGTATATAATATATATATATATATATATCGACTGTGATTTAACCGTTAGTTCATGTTTAAATTTTGTTGGTTTTGGTTTGAGTGTTAAAGAAAAAGTTATAAAAGTGAAATTTTGTCCGTTTTGTTTTTATTCCTAAAATGGGGTCAGTTGGTGGATTGGATTCTTTTGGCTGGTGATCTCCATGGGGATCATAACAATGATCCTAAGAATCGCTGGGGGCAAATTTGGGTTCGGTAGCACCTGTTTCTTGGAGCTCCATGCTCCTGTTCATACCCTCCCTTAACCTCACACATGCATAAAGCAGCATGAATGACCCCCAACCAGTACCATTCAAAGGGATCGTCAACTATTTACAGGTTTGCATCAGCAATCCTAGTAATCTGTTGGAGGACACATTACTGATTGCTGTGATACCCTATGTACTCACAGCCATGATGACAGTAGTCTGAGCTTCCACAGACTTTTGGTGGAAGCTCAGACATCGGCCATCAGACTTTGCCACATGATTAGGTCTACAAGTGTGTTGATTGAGTTGACCACCAGTTCCATGCTGGAAAGGATGGGCTCCAAATACTGCACTAAGCACTGTGCCAAGTTGGTGCTGGACTCCTCCATGCTCCTTGATATTGCACACAGGTTTCTGTCAGGCTTCCCAATGCACTGAGCATTTTGTTTTGTACACCCGTCAGCATTCTTCTGTAGCCTGGCCAAAGTCCTCATCTGAGTCCTCTGAGGCAGAACTGATGCACGACTTCACCCTCTGGTGAGCTGGCACCTGTGCTATCCTTGCTCCTGTCCTAGCTGCAGTGCACTTACGCCAAGTGTCTCACCACATATAGATCCCACCTCTATGCTATGCTCTATGATGCATGCAAGGTCAGTATCTGAGCTGGTGACTGTGACTGTAAAATCAAGTGATGGTGTGTCTTCATCATTACTGTTTTTGTGGTCTTTCTCCACAGCCTGGTCAGGTTGCAGTTCTTGGGTACTTGAAAGGAAAAAAGGACAAGGGTAAGGAGATGAGAGAGGTGAAACTAAGAACTGCATTCTTACACCATCAGCAGCTTGTAAATCAGAAGACATTGAGGGATTAGAGGGAAGTGAGATGTGAAAAGAGGATTATGTGTGAGGAAACTGTCATCTATAGTGACTGAGCCCTGCCAGTAGGCATAGCCTCAGCAATGGCCCTTCCGATAATGGCCAGCACCGTCTCCTCCGTGGGGACTAGGACATGCAGGCACACCCTGTTCCCTCCAATTAGTTCTTCCTGCCTTCGCTTGTGCACCATCTTTTCCTGCAAGAAAGAGGGAAGTGTATCCGTGGGTATCGTGCAATATATTTGGCTGATATGGCTATCATGGTTGACTAGCTCACAGTATCTGTGCTGTGAGATGTGGGTGTAAGGCTTGCAGCATTTTGAAGGGTGTGAGAATGAAGTAAAGCATATGTATGTTAGGAATTAGTCCAGTTTTATATAGATTGTTGGTAGATGAGTAATTGGGGTGTGGTAATTTGAGCAGTGTCTGAGGCTGATGATGCAGTTGGTAGAATACGACATTTGAAGATGCATTCACTGACCTTAACCACTCGTGTGAGGTCATTAAACTTTTTGCGGTGCTGCATCCAGGTTCTTGGGGCTAAACTTCTGGCATTAATAAACACGGCTCTCTGTTCCCACTGCCTTTTGATTGTGAGTCTGGAGGGCCTTCTGCCCTCTCATGCCTGCAGGACATCTCTCTTCCTTTACGCCTCCTCCACCAAGACCTCCAGCGCAGCTTCAGAAAACATTGGCCCAAGCTCTTTCCTATTGTCAGCTATTGCTCTTTGTTGCACAGCACTATTCCGAGTGATGTCAGCACCTCCAGCAGCCACAATGCACCTTCCCATTAAGAGGTGCAGGCTATCTTAAGTGACGATGTTGGGCTCCCTGCTGATGCGTGCAGCCAATGAACATTGCGTTTAACAGAAAGCACAAAGATGTCATGCTGCCAGCATTACATTGAATGGGCATGGGGTAATCAAGCATCGTGATCCCGTTGCCCCTTTTCAAGGGCTGTCCAATTTAATCCCCCCTCTATCTAATATAGAGACTATTTTATGGAATTTTTATTTTTCAGATTTATAAAAATGTTATCCAGCAATATTCTTGACAACATGTAATACAGTACAAGATTTAAACTGTTCTCATATTTATTTATACTTATTACTTCCTACTACAATTTGGCACAATTTGGCACAATGCCCCAGTTCTCCAGAATTACCTTAGCATTATAATCAATAGTGATTAAATGCAGAAACTGCAGGTGCTGAGTTTAATCCATGTGAGAGCTATTCATCTCCCTGTACACAAATAAATAGAAGCTGCTTAAAAAATCTGTAGTTTTCTGATGTACGATAAAGAGGAATGATGCTACATCAAGTTATCAGATCAATTACAGGACAAGGCCAGAGTTAGAGTTATGCTAGTGTTCGTTATTCACTGGCAAACTAGCAAACACAACAGATACCCAGTGGATCTATCAGTGATCAAACACACCATAGAATTTAGATCATTTGACTTGTCAGTATAGACAAGGAAGGGAGAGAGATTTGCTTAACCTTCACAGCAATACATCAGTATTGGAAAGGGGAGAGAAACAGGGACAATCTAACACAAGTAAAGAGTCATATCTTTTGAAGCAAAAAGAGAAACAATGGGCTTTTGTAATTTTAAGGCAACCATCAACTGTGATGTCCCAATTAAATTCTGTCAGTACTCCAATATCCATTTTTGTCAGGTCATTTCAGCAGTTTAACATATATCTCTGTTATGCTGATTGGAGTCATACCTATCATAAAGGAAGATGGTTGTGGTTGTTGGAGATCAATCATTTCAGTCCCAGGACATCACTGCAGGAGTTCCTCACGGTAATGTCCGAGGCCCAACCCTCTTCAGCTGCTTCATCAATGACCTTCCCTCCTTTATAAGGTCAGAGGTGGGGAGGTTTGCTGATGATTGCACAATGTTCAGCACCACTTGCAACTCCTCGGATACTGAAACAGTCCGTGTCCATATGCAGCAAGACCTGGACAACATTCAGGCTTGGGTTGGTAAGTGGCAAGTTACAGTCATGCCACACAAGTGCCAGGCAATGACCATCTCCAACAAGAGGGAATCCAACCATCTCCCCTTGACGTTCAATGGCATTACCATCGCTCAATCCCCCTCTATCAACATCCTGGGGGTTACCATTGACCAGAAGCTGAACTGGACCAGCCATATAAGTACAGAGGCTACAGAGCAGGTCAGAGGCTGGGAATTCTGAGTAACTCACCACTTGACTCCCCAAGGCCTGTGCACCATCTCTAAGGCACAAGTCAGCAGTGTGATGGAATGCTCTCCACTTGCCTGGATGAGTGTAGCTCCAACAACATTCTAGAAGCTCGATACCATCCAGGACAAAGCAGCCCACTTGATTGGCACCCCATCTACCACCTTCAACATTCACTCCCTTCACCAACGCACAGTGGCAGCAGTGTGTACCATCTACAAGATGCACTGTAGCAACTCACCAAGGCTCCGTCAACATCACCTTGCAAACCCATAACTTCTACCATCTAGCAGGATCAGGGCAACAGATGAAAGGAAAACCACCTGCAAGTTCCCCTCCAAACCACACACCATCCTGACTTGGAACTATATCGCCGTTCCTTCACTGTTGCTGGGTTAAAATCCTGGAACTCCCTTCCTAACAGCACTGTGGGTGTACCTACACCCCAAGGACTGCAGCGATTCAAGAAGACGGCTCACCAGCACCTTCTCAAGGGCAATTAGGGATGGGCAATAAATACTGGCCTAGCCAGCGACGCCCACATCCAGTGAAATAATAAAAAAAAGTATAACTTTGAAAGTATAACTTGGTAAAGGTTTATTTTCCCTTCATTTTGAGTAAAGTCATTTCTAAGAGAAAACGGGAATGAATTAAGTGGCAAAAGTTATGAGGGACAATTTCTCAAGTCTGTTCTGCCAGCAGGTGAGCGTCTCAGCAGGGCTCGAACTCTGAAAATTATATAAATATCTTCAATCACTTTTTATAGTTTTTCTAGTTCCACTGTATTGGTTCCCATTGCAAGGGTTTACTCTTGACTTGAATGAAAATGAAAATTGGGTGGTTTCGATAACAAGCAGCTGATCTGCAACACCAGTTTAATGCCTGGGCAGCGAGTTGAAAATCTACCCCAATGCCAACATTCAAGATTAGGTTGGATAGGTGGATGAAAGAAAAGGAGTTGAAGGGATATGGGAACATGATTGATAAATATGATTAGAACTATTTGCTCTTAAGTGGAGTAAATACCAACATGCATTGGTTGGCCCAAATGGCTATGCCTATGTTGTAATCTCTATGTATTTCTCCACTACCACCACACCACCCCCATCTATCCATGTACAGGCTTGCATCTCTGTGGCCTTGAGTGTCATTGGATCTGAGGAATTTAATGAAATAAAAGATAATGTCATTTGCATCATCTGTGTAAAAACTTCATTCTTCATTCTGCTTTCAATGGCATTAATAGTCCTTCAACAAGGATTGAGAAATTGCAAGCTGGTTGATGTATAAGATACAAAATATGGAGGGGGATTTCCATTCCTGGGTTGGAACCCCGATGGCGCAGTCACTTCCGGGACCCGACCCTATACCATGTCAGCAACGCGCACATGTTACAATTTCAATATAGAAAGTAGGTAATTGGCCTAGAGTCACATTCGCCACCCAATTAGCGGCAGTGGACGTAGGAAGGAGGCGGGACATAGGCAGCAGTGGGCCCAATTTAAAGGAATGGTGGCAACCATTGCTCTGGTTGCTGTTCTTCCAAAGGATGGAAGAAGGAGCAGAACAGAGGGAAGTGAGAAGGGACGGCCCCCATGCCAGGGCAGCCCCTCCCTTATTTTTCTGATGCCTCACTGGAGGTGCTGGTGGAAGCTGGTGGACTGAGCGCAGAAACATCTTGTTTACTGCCAGCGGCAACAGAAAGCCTCCAAGGCTTACCAACGGGGCATGATTGGAGATGGCTCACAAGGTCAGCAGCAGAGGAGTGGTGAGGAAGAACTGGGTGCAGTGTCAGAAATGCTTCAATGACCTTCTCAGGTCTGGAAAGGTGAGTCCAGTGATAGACCCAGATGGTATGCCTCCTGATCAGCAGTCACTAGAGTGCAAAAGAGAGGGACATCCTGAGGGCTCATAGAATTCTCCTGATCATGGGAGAGATTTGTGCTCAGCAGCCTTGAAGATCCATAAGCATAGGTCAGAACCCCTAGTGATGTTGCACAGGAGGCTAGAGTTCAGACTGCAACATCTTATGCAACTGAAAAACTGCAAATGGTGATCGAGAGAGGCATTGTCCTAACTGCATCTTTCTTTACCTTGGAGGCCAAGTGGGAGTTGACCGCCAGGGAGAACGAGAGGGCACGTCTGGATAGTGGGATGCCACAGCTCATGTCACTGATGTATTTTGAGGACCTGGCCTATGATGTGGCCAGAGTGTCAAGCTGCAGGAACACTGGGGACAGAGAATCAGAGGTCCTCTATAGACAGGGTGAAAACATCTCAAACATCTCCAGGTTCAGGGAATGCATGGCAATGCTCCTCTTGCAATGAGCTGTCAAAGCATGAGCTGTCATCTCACTATTTTAAGCACCATAAGCATCTGTTGACTGTCTGGATCTCTCATCAGCATCTTCTCTTATGCCTCCCACAGGGCCAACTGCAGAGATGGAGGAACCCACACGGCGCCAGAGGTGTCAGAGGAGGGACACCTGAGAGCCTGCACCGTAAAATCTTTCTTGTGCACCCTCCACCAGCACAGATACTTCTACCTCGGTGGGTCCTCTAATATTGTTAGAGAAGGTGGCACAGGGTGAAGCGCACATCACATTAGGGCAGAAGGATATTGGGGAGGCAGAGCTGGCTGTGGCCATCTCCTTCAGAGGATGGAGGACAGGCACAGCCCGGCTCAGCAAGGCAGAGATGCAGAACTTCAGGAGTCACAAAACAGGTGACACTACCTGGAGAACCAGCGTGAGATGTGTGCCCACATGTTGGAGTTACCTGAGGCACCATGGAGTCATGGGATGAGAATGGAGGAATCCATTCATCTCATGCTGCACAATGTCTCGGTGCTTTGAGCGCATGAGCTGCTCCATTGAGAGAGTAGCCAGCCTCATGGTGAGCTATATGGAGCATCACTTAGAGTGGATGCAGGAACAGGATACTGACATGCTCAGAATGCATTGCAGAAAATGGCACACTGAAGCATGGAGCAGAAGCCAGCTGCGCCTCCAGCAATCAAGGGTGCCGTGAAAGAGCTGAGGTGATGACAGATGGCAATGGGGGAGACACCCTTCACAGGGCTGCATCATCATCCTCCACTCGCATGGCCCCTCTGACAGTCAAAGTATCTATACAGTCACACCCTGTCACTAAGGCTGCCCTTACAATGATGCTGGTGCAGCAGCCTTTGGAGGTGCCCACCCCACCCCTAGCATCTCCACAACGAGGCCATGTGTCACAGGCATCTCAGACCCAGAAAGGCTCTAGCGAGCAGTCTGCCTCCACCTCATCCTCAGTCACATGGGGCGCAACTCTTAGGAGCAGCCGTAAGGAGCAGGCCACCATGTCAGTAGTGTCACTTTGTGGATCAATTGTTGTAAATAATATCACACTGTACTTCGATAAAGCTCTGGCCATATTATTGCATTAAGGCAGACTTGCATGTCTTCATTTCATCATGGCAACAGCTGCCGCAAACCCTCGAATGACCCTCAACGAGGACACACAATTCAGCAACCATCTGCCTGGACAGGCGCAGTCTTCTGCGGCACTGACGCACCAACATGTCCAGGTAGCTTCTTGGTTGGTGGTAGACCCTCTGCTGAGAGTCTCACCTTCATTGCCTTCCTGTCCCTCATTCCTGACCCCTGCGACCCAGTTACCCATGTGTCTGTCTCTGCTCCTGGAGATGCTGTTCCTTGTTGTTAGTCGACCTTGTATCAGAGTAGCTTAATCCCATTTCCTGTTATGTTCTTCCTTCCTTTCAATTGGACTTTTCAGTATTCTTGAACACCCCTTCTCACGAGCACGAGACCTGTAATCAGAGGAACCTGTCCAACCCCACCCCAAAGCTGCACCCCAAATGCCCTTGTCAAACATGAGGAAATATGACAGATAATTCTCCTGACTCTGTTGGACTGGTTGCCTGTGTTTAAGGGCCTTTTCTGAGCCTTCCCTCTTTCATGGAGCCCTCGTACTGCTGTCCTTCCGTTCTGAGTGGCTTCCTACTTTGTCTGCGCCTCCTCCTGCCTGTCGTGGTTTGGACCCTACGTGGGTCCCATGCCTCCAAATGAAAATTCAAAACTGGCCGTTAATGAGCTGACAACAAGTCCATTACGTGGCTTCACTGGCTGTTTAGCGATGTCAGACAAGTTGGTGCTTCTGGCTCTCGGAAGAGTCTTTTAAACTTGGAGCGTGCTGGTTTCGCGTAAGAAACGGGCATGCCGACCCGGGCGGTGTTGCGGGGTGTTTAAGTGACCACATGCCCCCAATCCCGCCCCCTCAATCAGCCCCCGGTCTTTGAAGAATTGTGCACTTCCTCTCAAAGCAGAAAAGCAATCTCAACAAAAATCCAACATTATCTGCAACAGTCATTTTTAGTTATTTGTAAAATCGAGAAAAATAAAATTGTTTTAAAATCTTAAATCTCTTTTGAGGCAATCAGAAAATTCTTTGGTATGCTTGGGTAAGTTAAAAGTACAGATTTATTTTGTACTGACAGCTTCCTGAAATTAACCACATTGTCAGGATGGCCACATTGCAATATTTTCATTAAATATGACAATAGAATTTGGGTGTATACCAGGTTAAAAGGTCAAGGTTCAGTTGTCATACAATAAGACATTGAGTGCTACTTTAGTATATAGTACACTGTGTACCTGCTATGAGCTCTAGAAATTCACAAGAGGATCCAGCTGATCTCCAAATGCCCAGGGCAGCTGTATGTTTTTATTAAATCACTTGGTATTGAATAGCATTATACTAGTATAGATGGAATATGCCAAATTGCTATGTCAGTTGGTAGTTTATACCCTTTATAAAACAGCGCAGCTGAGCTCATTTAGTCCATCACTCAGGAGAGGTTTTCTTCAATTAACTATTTGTTTATTGACAATCATTCAACAGCAACAACATGTATTTATATGGCACTTTGGACGTAATAAATCATCCTAAGGCACTTTACAGGAATATTGTGGAACAAAATGTGACACTCAGACACATAAGAAGATAATAAGCCAGATGACCAAAACCTTGGTCCAACAGGTGGGTTTTTAGGAATGTCTTAAAGGGAAAGAGAGGAAGAGAGGCAGAGAGATAAAGGGAGGGATCTGAGGGGGTTGTACAGCTAAAGGAGATAACAGAGATGGAGTGGCGGGTGGTGGAATCAAGGCCATGGAAGGATTTGAAAACAAAGATGAGAATTTTAAAATCAAGGCGTTGTTTGAACTGGAGCCAATGTAAATCAACAAAACAAAAGTGCAGGGGCAGTGGGAGAGCAGGACTTGGTCCGAGTGAGGATTTGGAAAGCAGAGTTTTGGATGACCTCAAGTTTGCAGAGGTTAGAACTTGGGAGTCTGGCCAGGCGTGCACAGCAATAGTCAAGACTAGAGATAAAAAAATGCGTGGATAGGGTTTCACCAGCAGATAAGCTGAGGCAAGGTCAAAGTCAGGCGATGTTATGGAAGTGGAAATAGGCGGTCTTAGTGATGGAAGCGACAGAACCTCCTCTTGGGGTCAAGTATAACACCAAGGTTGAAAACAGTCTGGTTCAGCCTCAGATAGTTGCCAGGCAGAGGGATGGAGTCTGTGGAGAGGGATCAGAGTTTGTGACGTGGAGCAAAAACAATGGCTTCTGTCTCCTCAATATTTAATTGAGGAAAATTCTGCTCATCCAATACTGGATGTCAGAAAAGCAGTCAGACAATTTAGAGACAGTGGAGGAAGCGAGAGAGGTGATGGTGAGGTAAGCTGGGTATTGTCAGCATACATATGGGGTTGAATTTTACGGCCCTCCAAAGAGCAGGATGGTGGCTGGGAGATGGCGTAAAATGGAGCAGGAAGCTCCGTGAACGCTTCCCGACCCACTCCCACCTCCACCGCCACTTTACACAGGGTAGCGGCCGTGAAAAACCACCCACCGTCCTCGGGCCAATCACTTAAGGGCCTTCGCCCGCCTCCATGTGGATTTTACCTGTGGGTAGTCGGGCGGCCGAGGCCCAACAGAAGCCGCCTGACAAAAGCAGGCGGCTCTGTGACAGCCTGGGGCAGGCCCTCATGACCGTGCACCCTGCCCCCGCTGCCTCAACCACCTCCAACACTCAACAAACCCCCCCGTCCGCCCAATCGACCAACCTTGCCTTGCCGGGACCCACCCGATAACCCCCGGTGAGGCAACCAGAACTTACCTTTGTTCCGGGCTCCCCAGCATATTCTTCTTCAAGCAGGGCTGTAGTCCCAGCAGTGGCCACTGCTCCCAGTGGCACTGCTGGGACTAAGAGCTGCCGGCTTGCTGATTGCCAGCAGCTAGATTAGGCGGGACTTCCTACCTCAAATGGGGAGAAGTCACGGCTTATACCATTTAAAGCCCAGCGACCCACAAAATATGGGTCGGATCCTCAGACGAGGCAGAAGCAGATTCGCCACTGATTTTTCAGTCGATGGCTGGCTCCCGCCCACGCAGGGTTAAGTCCTGGCCATGGAAACTGATGTTATGATTTCGGATGATGTTGCCGAGGGGCAGCATGTAGATGAGAAAAAGGAATGGGCCAAGGATAGATCTTTGGGGGTCACCAGAGGTAACGGTTTGGGATTGAGAAGTCATTGCAGGTGATTCTTTGGCTATGACAGTACAGATACTGTCACGTCAACTTGCTTTGTTGAATGATAATTTTCTTTAATCCACTGATTGGAGATCAGAATTTAAACTTTTTGAAGAGATTTTAAAAAGAACAGATAAAAGGTGACTTTGCTAGTAGCTGAACATGGCCACCTAATTTGCAACACTGCATCCTACATTGTAAAGCCTGTGAGGAAGGAGACGAAATGTCTGTTCATCCCAGCAAGAACCAAGACCCAGGAAACTTAAGGGAACTGCTTGTTCTTTTTTCTTTTAACAAGAAGAAATACTGCTAACTACTATACTTGAATCACTGAATGACTGTCATGTGACAAGCCCCTCCCCATCTGCGGTATTAAGCTTGTGTTTCTCTGCAGCAGCAAGGAGAAGCATCTGGACTCTGAGATGCAGACCCAAGTGGGGGTCCCTCTCTCTCTTTCTCTCCATTCCAGCTTGCAAGCTTCAAATCCTGCCTGTTAACCTTTGCATACTCTGGCTACAATTAGAAACCCTGTTGGAGGAAATCATCCACATAGCTGTCTCCAAGAGACCCACCAAACCAGTCATCTACCTCTTCAAACTAAAAGCCTCAAGACCACTGAATTCAGCTAGAAACCAGCCAAATCACCAAATGCCACAGACTGTATACCTTTTTTTTCTATGTACTCTAACTCAACCAATCTACCTTTCCCCACTCTGTAACCTATCTGTGTGTGTGTAAACCTCTAGTGTGTGTTTGTCTGTGAGTGAAAGTTGGCGCGTAGTTTATTATTTTCATTAGTTCGGTTTAAGTACAATAAAGTTAACCTCTTTCTTTGTTAAACTCAAGAAAACCTGTCTGATTGGTTCCTGTTATGATCTTAACAAGTAAGTAATCAAACATTCGTATGTACGTATGTTCGTATCTACTGAATTGCCCAGTACATCTACTTTAAGAAAGAATTAAACCTTTTGTGGTCAAACAAGGAGAGGGAAGCCCTACAACCCCTCCTCACTTGACTGTAACAATATGAATGAAACATTCTGTGCTGTCGGTGTCGGCTCCCTGCAAGAGCAACTCACCTAGTCCCATTCCCCCATCTTTTCCCTGTAGCCCTGCAAATATTTTACATTTGACAGATACATGCACCAGCAGCCCCTCTGGCACCTTCCATAAATGACGATTCTTCATATCTAAACTGAGACAGGAAGTAATAGGCTTTCCAGCAGGAGTTCTCTGATAGTAATCAAGAGTGTAATCATTGCTGACCTTTTTTCATTTCCCTATCTCAAAGGTGCTGAGGCCTAAGGCAGCCCAGGTTGAGATCAGCTAAGTCAGCATATTGAATGTAATATTCCTATTTTTTGCAGTTCAACCACAACCTACCTTATGAAACATCAAGCTAATATCTTTCTAACCTGAACTTAACCCATATTTTTAAGTTCACCTATTTTATTAATGTCATAAATTAACTGTGATTTAAAAGTGAGTGGCAACATGCCTGTATGTGGACATAATGCATTACATAGTGCATAAGCCCATAAAGGCCAAAAGGTTCCATCCCTAATCTGCACTGAGTTAGTTTTTCTCAACCTGACAGCAGTTTGGATGGAACAATTGACATTACTGCTCCTGAGCAAGGGAGGGAGAATTTCAGCAAGGTTCCTGTTCCTGAACACTATCTAGTTACCTTTGCTGGAAAGTCTATAGACCTGATCTTAACTCAGGAATCAGATGAGCAAGGGAAGGGGAAAGCAAGGTGAGCAGGAAGCTCCCAGGATATCAGTGTAAAGTGTAAAAAGATAAAAAAAAATCCATTTGAAATCACAAAACCTTTGTTACATCCTCTGAGATATGCTTTTGGACAGTGTGAGTCCATTTTAAAGTTGTAAAAAGTGTGGAATGCACTGCCAGGAGTGACAAAGGGGAGAGAAAGAACATATTATTCTGCTGCTATAGCAGAGCAGTAACACAAGGTGAGGCCAATCAAAATGGAATTGTAGGTTGGAAGATGCTTGTTAATTTTCGTAACTAGACATAGGATACAGAATTGTAGCCTGGTATGCCTTTTCTTATAAAATCCATATGGAGACATTGGGTGACAACGGAGTGCATAGTGGCGCAGTGGTTAGCACCGCAACCTCACAGCTCCAGGGACCCGGGTTTGATTCTGGGTACTGCCTGTGCGGAGTTTGCAAATTCTCCCTGTGTCTGCATGAGTTTTCGCCGGGTGCTCCGGTTTCTTCCCACATCCAAAAACTTGCAGGTGATAGGTAAATTGGCCGTTGTAAATTACTCCTAGTGTAGGGAGGTGATAGGGAATATGGGATTACTGTAGGGTTAGTATAAATGGGTGGTTGTTGGTTGGCACAGACTCGGTGGGCCGAAGGGCCTGTTTCAGTGCTGTATCTCTAAATAAAATAAATTTAAAAACCTAACGAAAGTGCCCCTTTTTTAGAGGGGCACCACTAATAGAAAGCTAAATCATAAATAAACAAAGGAAACTTATAAAATTAAGTAATAATATTGCCACCCATGTTCAATATTCCTTCTAGTCCCTGCAGCTCCTACCAGTCACAGAAGACCTCAAGCGTACTGGCGGACATTGCATGCTGCTTCTCCAGGTCACCCAGGTGCAGACAAAGCCACAGAAGAAAGGCAGACAACCAGAGAGGCCATCTCCACAGGCCGTTCCCAACTTGAACCTGTGCATGCTGGTATGCAATGGACACAGCTCTGCTCTCCCAACTTTGTGATCTCTTGCACCTGTAATTTAGCTGCCCTCCCAGTGTCCAGTTCTACAGAATTGGTTTCCAGAAATTTTGAGAGGTTTTAAACAATTAACAAGCCTATCCCACAATCTTCTGAGCTCAAAGGACCAGGTCTAATGTTAAATGCCAAATTGCTTTTTTATACATAATGTCATAGAAATTGAAGTATCTTGTAAATTTTTTCAGACTTGTGTCCTTGTTTTTAATGGTTAGTGATTGAGAGAGTGTTACTCCCCTCCTGGTTAATCATGCTAGGTCATCACAGAAAGATGATATGACTAAAAAACTGAGACAGAGCAATTGTGAAGCTTGATGGGGAACTCAGACCAGTTTTGATGTGTTGGAGTTAAGTACTACGATGAAACACCCGAAAATCAAAAATGTTTTAAGGGCAAATAAAACATATAAAAAATTAATTCTGGAGAAATGCGTACTTAAGTTGCCATCCTTAGGTGACCCAAAGAACATTTAGTGATGCTTCACATGCTAATCTTCCTGAAGGGTATTCTAGTGCAGCTGGTTTCATAATATTTCTTATGGGCTGTTACGTCAATGTGCTTTGTTGAATGATAAATTTCTTTAATCCACTGATTGGAGATCTGAATTTATATTTGTTTGAAGAAATGTAAAAGCAACAGTGAAAAAGGAAGATGACTTTGCGAGCAGCTTAGGATGGTCACCCAATTTGCAACACTGTATCCTACACTGCAATGCTGTGAGGAGGGAGATGAAAAGTCTACTGATATCCCAGCAAGACCCAGGAGGTAAGGGCCTGCTACCCGACCCAAACCCGACGGGACCTGACAACATGTGTTGGGTTGGGGTCGGGTTGGGCCCCTCTTCCGGGTCTGGCTTTCGGGCTCGGGTTGGCCCAGGCCAAGTCCGGGACGGGCTCGGGTCGGGTCGGGCCGGACAAACACGGTAAGTATTATAAATGAAAAACTTACCTGAACTGGGAGTCTGGGACAAAACTGAGTCTGCACAGTGAGCGAGTGCCGTCACTATGACATCATCACGCATGCGCTGCAGCTTCCTGGAGGTTCCGAGTCCGAAGGTAAGTAAAGGGATGGTCTGGACGGGCTCGGATCAGGTCGAGTTGGGCTCAGGCCAGGGCAAAATTGGAGGGACTCGGGCTGAGCAGGCCTTTACCAGGAAGTTTAAGGGAACTGCTTGTTGTTTTAGAGTCATAGAGAGATACAGCACTGAAACAGGCCCTTCAGCCCAAGGAGTCTGTGCCGACCATCAACCACCCATTTATACTAATGCTACATTAATCCCATTTTCCCTCTCACATCCCCACCTTCCCTCAATACCACCTACCTACACTAGGGGCAATTTACAATGGCCAATTTACCTATCAAACTGCAAGTCTTTGGCATGTGGGAGGAAACCAGAGCACCTGGAGGAAACCCACGTGGTCACAGGGAGAACTTGCAAACTCTGCACAGGCAGTACGCAGAACTGAATCCGGGTGGCTGGAGCTGTGAGGCTGCGATGCTAACCACTGCGCCACTGTGCCACCCCACTTCTTTTTAGCAAGAGAGAATACTGCTAACTGCTATGTTTTGAATCATTGAGTGACTGTCATGTGACAAGCCCCTCCCTATCTGTGCTTTTAAGTTTGTGTCTTTCTGCAGCAGAGAGAGAAGAAGCTTTTGGACTCTGACATGTACAGATCCTAAGTAGGGGTCCCCCTCTCTCTCTCTCCAATCCAGCTTGCTAACTTCAAATCCTGACTGTTGACTGACCACCTTTGCATACTCTAGCTACAATCAGAAACCCGTTGGAGGAAATCATCCGCATCACTGTCTCCAAGAGACCCATTGAACCAGTCATCTACCTCTTCAAGCTAAAAGCCTCAGGACCACCAAATTCAGCGAGAAGCCAGCTGAATCACCAAATGCCACAGACTAAATACCCCTTTTTTCTATGTACTCTAACACAACCATTCTACCTTTCCCCACTCTGCAACCTATTTGTGTGTGTGTAAAGCTCCAGCCTGTGTGTGAGAGTGAAAGTTGGCGCATTATTTATTATTTTCATTAGCTACAATAAAGTTAACCTCTTTCTTTGTTAACTCAAGCTAACCTGCCCAATTGGTTGTTGTTATGATCACAGCAAGGAAGTAATCAAACACCTCCTGAATTGTCCAGAACATCCACTTTAAGAAAGAATTAAACCTGTTGTGTTCAAATAAGGAGAGGGAAACGAGAGAAGCCTTTTGACCCCTCCTCACTTGACCGTAACATGGGTGAAAATGGGAAATGTTGTTCTTTAGTTTGGAAAGCTAAAAAAATAAAAAAGCTGTTATTAGTACTTTAGCTGCTGAAACACCAGCTCTTGTAGAGGTGGTGAATATGGGATTTCATTTGTCAAATATTTTGAGTGATATTCTATACAAGGGGTGAACTGAAGATAGTATACCCATTATGTAGATAATCGTACATTGTGGGATAATTTACAATCTATGAAAGTGCGAGTGAGAAAAAGTTGCAGATTGACCTTGATGGCTTGAAACAAATGTTGGAGAGAATGGAAATCGCTAAAATTATGTGAGTACATGCAAGTCATCAACTGTCTGATCATTTTACAAAAAGAAATGCTTGTATGAAGAAATTGTTAGGCATCCTAGAGGAAGGTCATTTCACAAGGTAATGATTTGTACAGAATATCGAGATGTTTGATATTGATATGTTTTGAAATTTTGGTTGTGCATATTAACTCCAATTTTTAATTAAAGAGAAAGAAGGGAATGTGTTAACCGTATATTAATTGTGTTTAATTGTATGCAGGTGGTGAATATTAACTGGGGTTTCACTAGAGCACATATAAAGAGACACTTATTGAAACTGTGGTGTAGTTGAGTTAGAGGGGTATAAGTTTGTAATATTTAACTCAGTAAATAAATGTAAGACTATGTAAAGATTGGCTCCAGTACTATCCACAAACAGGCAGTCCAGAGTTGAACAGTGGCTTGTAGGTCGTACGTCTGAAAGAGAGGGACAGGTTGTCTGCTGTAGGATTTAGGGCATCAGAGGCTATGCTAATATCGCCCTTCCAACCAGACATGAAAAGTTTGCTGTCCACCATCAAATGTTTGCATATACTTAGGGAAGGCCTAATCTGTTCAGTCACTGACTGACAATATCAATGTGATGATAGTGAACTCCATGAGCTTGGAGGTGGTTGATTAAATCAATTAATCTTATGTTTCTGATCTTGAATTTCACCTGCTTAGTCTGTTGTTAGCCTTAGAGGGAAAGTACTTTTGAACCAACCTTGTTCACTTCCCAACACTGGTTTGTGCATTGTGGTTTATTTCATTACTGATTTTTTTCCACGACTCAACATCTTAATTAGTTTCATGACTGATCGGAATTTTTTTTGCTAAGTTCAAGAAATGGTGTAGGGACATTCCTAGTAACTACAGGTCAGGCAGTTTAACATCAGTGGTGGGTAAGGTTTGAAAAACAATAATCAGGGAATAAAATAAACAGGCACTTGGAGAGGTTTGAGTTTTGAAAAAAAATTATTTGCCTTTTTTATCTTTTAAACTTCCAACAATAATTAAGATCTTGTCATGCAGGCCCCCACCTGCCAAGAATGAGGCAGACATTATTTCGCCACAGAAACATTAAAACTTAAAATTGCTGCTGGGAAGAAAAGAGGGCCTATCACAAGGAATTGCCAGGCCCCTGACCGGAAAGACCTTTTTTGCCTACCAGCAGCCAGTGCTGGAACAAAGGAACCAGTCCCGACACAGAAGACCTGGTCAGACCAGTTTGGTCACACGACGAACTGCTGTTAGAGTTTTTTGAATTTAAACTTGCCACAGAGTTTTAAAACTCAGAAAGCTGTTTTGCTCCTGGACTGAAATGACCTCGCTCCTGTCTGCTCTCAACTCACTCTCACCAGCTTCGAAAACCATTGAAGACACATGAACCCCAAGAAAGAAAAGTCTCCTACAGTGAACAAGCTTTAAGAAGAATACTGGGAGCCAACGAAAAGCAAGAATTACCTACAAGCAAGAACTACAAAGGACTACAGTGAGCTCGAAGCACAGTAACAAGAAACTCTTCTGATATTGCCTCAAACCTCTCTACTTTACTTTTTCTTCTGCTCTTTTCTGTCTCTATTTGCATGTGTGTATCGCATATGCATGCTAGCGTAGGGCACGGCATGTATCCATAGGCATTAACCAAATTAGAGTTTATGTTTAAGTTTTAATAAATTTCACTTTTCTTCTTTAAACCAAAGAAGGTCTGTTTGTGCTCATTTTTTTGCCTTATAATTGGAAAGCGGTTAACAAGGATTCACCAAGGAGGAGCTCAAAACACAGTGTGTTTAAAATTAAACAGGTGAAGGCTAAAAGGGACCCCTAGACACCTTTCTCACCTGATTGTAACAATCTGAAGGATAGGGAGAGCTAAGAAGAGCAAGGAGAGGACACGAGAAGTCATTGGTGGATCGGATCAGGGAAAACCCTAAGGCTTTCTATAGGTATATCAGGAATAAAAGAATGACTAGAGTTAGATTAGGGCCAATCAAGGATGGTAGTGGGAAGTTGTGTGTGGAATCAGAGGAGATAGGGGAAGTGTTAAATGAATATTTTGCGTCAGTATTTGCAGTAGAGAAAGAAAATGTTGTTGAGAATACTGAGATTCAGGCTACGAGGCTAGATGGGATTGAGGTTCGCAAGGAGGAGGTGTTAGCAATTTTGGAAAGTGTGAAAATAGATAAGTCCCCTGGGCCAGATGGGATTTATCCTGGGATTCTCTGTGAAGCTAGGGAGGAGATTGCAGAGCCTTTGTCCTTGATCTTTATGTCGTCATTGTCGACAGGAATAGTGCCGGAAGACTGGAGGATTGCAAATGTTGTCCCCTTGTTCAAGAAGGGGAGTAGAGACAGCCCTGGTAATTATAGACCTGTGAGCCTTACTTCGGTTGTGGGTAAAATGATGGAAAAGGTTATAAGAGACAGGATTTATAATCATCTTGAAAAGAATAAGTACATTAGAGATAGTCAGCACGGTTTTGTGACGGGTAGGTCGTGCCTCACAAACCTTATTGAGTTTTTCGAGAAGGTGACCAAACAGGTGGATGAGGGTAAAGCAGTGGATGTGGTGTATATGGATTTCAGTAAGGCGTTTGATAAGGTTCCCCACGGTAGGCTATTGCAGAAAATACGGAAGTATGGGGTTGAAGGTGATTTAGAGCTTTGGATCAGAAATTGGCTAGCTGAAAGAAGACAGAGAGTGGTGGTTTATGGCAAATGTTCATCCTGGAGTTTAGTTACTAGTGGTGTACCGCAAGGATCTGTTTTGGGGCCACTGCTGTTTGTCATTTTTATAAATGACCTGGAAGAGGGTGTAGAAGGGTGGGTTAGTAAATTTGCAGATGACACTAAGGTCGGTGGAGTTGTGGATAGTGCCGAAGGATGTTGTAGGGTACAGAGAGACATAGATAGGCTGCAGAGCTGGGCTGAGAGATGGCAAATGGAGTTTAATCAGAAAAGTGTGAGGTGATTCACTTTGGAAGGAGTAACAGGAATGCAGAGTACTGGGCTAATGGGAAGATTCTTGGTAGTGTAGATGAACAGAGAGATCTTGGTGTCCAGGTGCATAAATCCCTGAAGGTTGCTAACCAGGTTAATAGGGCTGTTAAGAAGGCATATGGTGTGTTAGCTTTTATTAGTAGGGGGGTCGAGTTTCGGAGCCACGAGGTCATGCTGCAGCTGTACAAAACTCTGGTGAGACCGCACCTGGAGTATTGCGTGCAGTTCTGGTCACCGCATTATAGGAAGGATGTGGAAGCTATGGAAAGGGTGCAGAGGAGATTTACTAGGATGTTGCCTGGTATGGAGGGAAGGTCTTACGAGGAAAGGCTGAGGGACTTGAGGTTGTTTTCGTTGGAGAGAAGGAGGAGGAGAGGTGACTTAATAGAGACATATAAGATAATCAGAGGGTTAGATAGGGTGGATAGTGAGCGTCTTTTTCCTCGGATGGTGATGGCAAACACGAGGGGACATAGCTTCAAGTTGAGGGGTGATAGATATAGGACAGATGTGAGAGGTAGTTTCTTTACTCAGAGAGTAGTAAGGGCGTGGAACACCCTGCCTGCAGCAGTAGCAGATTCGCCAACTTTAAGGGCATTTAAGTGGACATTGGATAGACACATGGATGAAAATGGAATAGTGTAGGTCAGATGGTTTCACAGGTCGGCGCAACATCGAGGGCCGAAGGGCCTGTACTGCGCTGTAATGTTCTAATTCTGATACCCCATACTTGAAAAGTTAATTTTCAATGCCACAGAGGTTATTTAGCAGTGATTAAAACATAACACATTGTTAAACACTACTTATATTGGACTGAGCAGCTAAATCCCATGCCACAATTCCATGTGATTCAAAGCTGAACTGCTTGGCAATACACCGAAATATAGCAGCTTCAGGAGGAGCAGGGCAGCTCGGACATCAGATTCCCGATTTCTGTGCTTAACTGTGCATATGTGGTCACTGCAGCAGTGCAGCTCAGACAACAATTTTTGGATTTCCACATTACATTCTGTACCATTTGCTCATACATATGTGCCATTAGCCTCTCCATTATTTTGACAGCAAATTATGGTCCATTGAATTAATTGAAATCATGAATTTCTGGCAGTTTCACTCCATAATACTAGAATCATAGTGTCATTATGGCACAGAAGGAGGTCATTCGGCCCATCAAGCCCATGCTGGTTGTCTGTAAAGTAATCCATTTCATCCCATTTCCATACTCTATCACTGGGGTCCTGCAAGTATAATTCCCTCAAGTACCCATCCAATTTCCTTTTGAAATCATTGTCTCCACTTCCATCACCCTCGTAGGCACTGAGTTCCAGGTCATTACCGCTTGCTGTTTAAAAAACTCTTCCTCACATACCCCTGCATCTCTTGCCCAAAACCTTAAATCTGTGTCCCCTAGTCCTTGTTCATCAGCTAATGGGAACAGCTTTTCTTTGTCTACCTTATCTAAATGGGAGAAACAGACATTGTGGCAATGTCACTGAACTAGTAATCCAGAGACCCAGGATAATGCCCTGGGGACATGGGTTCAAATACCACCACGGCAGCTGGTGGAATTTAAACTCAGTTAATTGATAAAAAATCTGGAACTGAAAGGTAGTCCCAGTAATGGTGCATGAAACTACCAATGATTGCTGTAAAAACCCATCTGGTTCACCAATGTCCTTTATGGAAGGAAATCTGTTGTCCTTGCTGGTCCGGCCTACATGTAACTCCAGACCCACAGTAATGTGGTTAACTCTTAACTGCCCTCTGAAATGGCTTAGCAAGCCACTCAGTTGTCAAGGGCAATTAGGAATGGCAACAAATGCTGGACTTGCCAGTGACGCCCACATTCCATGAAAAAAATTTTTAAAATCATAATCTTGTATATCTCTTATCAAATCTTCCTCAATCTCATTTTCTCCCAGGAGAACAACCCCAGATTCTCCAACCTGTCCTTATAGCTAAAATTCCTAATTCCTGGAACCATTCTGGTAAATTTCCTCTGCACCCACTCAAGAACATTTACATCCTTCCTAAAGTGTGCTGACCAGAACTGGACGTAATACTCTAATTGTGACCTAACCAGAGCATTATAAAGATTCAGCATAACCTCCCTGCTTTTGTAATCAATGCTTCTATTTATGAAGCCCAAGATCCTATATGATTTACTAACCACTACCTCAATATATCCTGCCACCTTCAAAAATCAATGCACATGCAACCCAGGTCTCTCTGTTTATTTCACTTTCTGTGCCTGATTTAATATTGAATTAAATATTCTAACTGATCTTTCCTGGTTCAGACTCCGCACTGCTCATTAACGATTCTTCAATCTGATTAATTAAGGAGATACTCAGTTGGTTGCCTTGTTTTCACAGGTCCAAGATCCCCTGTAGAGGGCACTGTGCTGTTTTGGCTGTCTAATATACAGTCAGTTTCAGTGCAAAATCCCATAGAATGCTGTGGGTAAGTGTAATAAACAGCTGGCTCCATTCATTCACTGCTGCGAGCACATCCAGCCAGCATTTCACCATCTGCCTCACCATTGAAATGCAATGCATGGTGTGAAGTTGCTGTACTTGTGCAGTATATATAAACTATGTTTGCTACAAAAGTCTTGTCCACTTCAATCTAAGTACCCTTTTAATTACATGATAAGTCTTAACAGTGAACATCTCTGGCGCTGAAAATTTACTATTACAAATGTGGAGTCTCTTCTGTCTCACTTTTTTCCATCTCTTAATCAAATCTTTCTTTCATTCCCCTTATTTCTCTTTCTATACTTGATTTGGCATTGAATGCACCCACTCTAATTTACACTTCTTCTCAGTCCTTGCACTGTTAATTTCACAATCCTTCAATCTGATTGGTTAAGATGATACACAGTTGCTTCCCCTGTTCAGCAAGGTCCCAGATGCCTGGTTTCCCCCACTGCGTGTTATCAGCTTGCACTTTCAACAACTTTTTCCAGCAAAAAATGTAAAGCCTAAACAAGTCTAACTAACAGTCAACAGCATTAGATTCACAACTACAGCAAGTTGTGGCCCAATATTTTTAGTTTTCCTTTTCTGTGCTGTAGACTGTATGTACATTAGCTCACTCAGTACTACATTTAATTTGCACCAGCTCACATTCACTTTTATTTGTTCTTTGATCAGTTTTTCTGCCCTTCACCTTCCCCCCTTCTGCTAAATGCATTGGCCTGGATTTTCCTGATGTAAACCGTCCATTTTTAGGTAACATGATGGCGGTCTGCCAGTTAAAATGGGATGCAGAGGCCCTCCTACTCCTCCTGATTCCACATAAAAATAAGTGAAAAAATATTTCCTTATCTTTTTATTGGTCGCTTCTAAGGGTCAGGATGTAAAAGACCAGGACAAACTTTGCTGAGAATGAGCAGCACATTCGGCTCCACATGGACTCAGCAAAGCAGGAAAATAGAACCATTAGCTTCCTCTGAGTGGCTGGATTCCAGCACATGCAGGATGCCACTGACACCATGCATGTAGCTATAAAAGTCCTGAGGGAAAGCCCCATCAACTTCATGAACAGGAGAGGATTTTGTTTCCTAGATGTCCAGATAGTCACTGATGCAGACACTTCATTATGAATGCCTTTGCCAGCCACCTGGAGAGTCGCCATGATGCATTTATTCTCAGGCAATCCAAAATACTTACTCAGCGACAGCCATGTGACAGGGAGATAGATAGAAGATCAGGGGTACTTGCTTCAGCCTTGGCTGAAGACACCTGTTCAGAATGCAAAAATAGAGGCTAAAAACAGGGTTTATGAGACCATGGGTCCTTCTAGGAGCATTGTGAAACAAGCCATCAGAATTCTTAGGTCCTGATAGATTCAGCCCCTGCTCCTCACTCAGCTCAAGATCAGACAACGCAATGCAGATGGGGGATCAAGGAGCATCATTCTCTCTTTTTTAGCCACAATTATCATAATATTTGTGCAAATAGGAAGCATGGATTTTATTTTGTAATCATCAATTGCAAAATTTTAATTTTAAGCATATGGTTCTAATACACAGTCAAAATGTAAGTCATTGTTTTATTACAAAGAAGTGTGCTATAGTAAGATGATAACATCTGCTAATAAACGTGGTGTAATTTGTTCGAATAGAGCAGAATTGCAGAAGTATAAAGAGCCACAAAATATTTCTTCATTAGCTGCTTTATTGCATGAATAAGTCTGAAACTGTAGCCTTCCTATAAGCAACCACAGTTCTAGAATGGGTAGATCTGTCTAAGCCCTGCAGTACATTTCACAATGTGAATTTAGCACAAGACTCTTCTCCTCTAGTCTTCAAACTATGACAACAACACTGCCTCAAGCGGCTTGCATAATCTTTGGTTGAACTTGTGTATATTCCAATTGGGACACATAATAACCAATTAGCCAAATATTGAAGTAATGATACATTGCTGTGTAGAAAATGATGTTGTCATTCTCTGCAATGTATTTAATGGAATTCTACATATTGGTTGTGTCTGGCATACATGGGGGCTGAGGGTGGGGGGAAGTCACTGCATATCAACTAATTTCTTCCACTAATTAGATTTCAAAACTTCACAAGAAAATACTTTTGACAATTAGGCTATACCTAATGTTATCACTAGGATTAAAGATAAAGGGAGAGCCTAGAAAGTTAAAGCGCAAGTATTCTGTTATTAACCTGTGAAAATAGTGATCACTGAACCAAATGATTTTTCTTAGCAGAGATTAAGATCAGTTTATGTAATCATACCTAAGATCTCAATCCTTTATCCCTTAGTGCTGGCTGTAACAGGGGCTCAAGGTAGAAAAATGTAGATTTACAGTGTAATTACACAAATTAGGGTAATTGAGATTGTATGATTTCAGACACATTGTACAGCGAGCTCGCCACTGGTATCAGACCCACCGGCCGTCCATGTCTCCGTTATAAAGACGTCTGCAAACGCGACATGAAATCGTGTGACATTGATCACAAGTCGTGGGAGTCAGTTGCCAGCATTCGCCAGAGCTGGCGGGCAGCCATAAAGACAGGGCTAAATTGTGGCGAGTCGAAGAGACTTAGTAGTTGGCAGGAAAAAAGACAGAGGCGCAAGGGCAAGCCAACTGTGCAACAGCCCCAACAAACAAATTTCTCTGCAGCACCTGTGGAAGAGCCTGTCACTCCAGAATTGGCCTTTATAGCCACTCCAGGCGCTGCTTCACAAACCACTGACCACCTCCAGGCGCGTATCCATTGTCTCTCGAGATAAGGAGGCCCAAAAGAAAGAAAAGAAAGATTTCAGTCTGAGCTGCCATTACAGCACCCAGACATTTGGTAGCTCCTGCCTGTGCTGCGATGGAAGCTGAGAAAGCTGGAAAGGATGGGCTCCAATCTCTACATAAAGCCCTTTGCCAAGTTGGTGCCAGACTCCTACATGCACCTTGACAGTGACCGCAGGCTTTCAGGCAGACCTGTCAATGCACTAAGCATTTCATTGTACGTGCCCATCAGCAACGGACCCTCTCATTTATTTTTGGAATGTGCAGGTGATTTGTTTAAATGTGCAGCCCCTTTAAATATTTTTGCATGGCCACACGTGTGGTAAGTTGAAGAGGCCGACTTGTGTGCGACCTGTGCAAGAACCTTCAGGCTGCTGCACAGTCGAGTGGCTGCGCAGCTAAGAAAAACATTGCCCATCAATCTTTATCTGAGCACCACTCCATCAAAGTCCTCATCTGAGCCTTCTGCAGCAGAATTTATGTGCAACCTTGCCCACTTGGGAGCTAACACCTGCATTACCCTGTCACACTACACTGGCTACATGCCACTCGTGCCTAGTGATATACCATGTGCAGATTCCGCCTCTATGCTATGCTCTAAAGTACGTATAATGCTTATATCTGAGCTGGTGGCTGTAAGATTGAAAATTTCATCATCATCAGTCCCTTCTTCCTCTTGCACGCCATGATCCGCACTACTGTCTGGCCAGGTGGCAGTTCTAGGGTACCTGAAGGGAGAAAGGTACAAGGGTGGGGTTGCAGTGAGGGAAGGAGGGGGGAAGCAGCAGCATACGTTGAGGATCTGAAGTTTGGAAATCAGAAGGTATTGTGGGATGAGGGGAAAGTGGGCTGTGAGAAGAAGGGCTAGGTATGAGGATACAGTCATCTTCAACCTTTTAACCCAGCCACTGCCGACATCCTCAGCCCTGGCCACTTTAGTGATGGCGACCATTTCCTCCAACAGGGTGAAGATATGCAGCCATAGCTGTTCCCCATCAGTCTGGTGCTGCTGCCTTCCATTATATGCCACCTTCTCCTACAAGAGAGAGGGAAGTGTGTCAGTGAGTGTGGTGCAATGTGTTTGAGCGATGTGGTTGTCATGGTTAAATAGCTGGCATGTGTGCAAGCTGTGAGATGTAGCTGTGAGACTTGCAGCAGTGCTAAGTATGTGAGAGTGAGGTGAAGCTATGATAATGAGGTATGAGTCACGATTGGCAGAGATTGTAGGTGAGTGATGGAGGTGTAGTGCATTGAGCAGTGTGTGAAGCTAGTGGTGCAATTGGTTGAATCTAGCACTTGAAGATGCATTCACTGACCTTGACCACTCAGGTAAGGTCATTGATCTTCTTTTCCAAATCTTCACAGCTACACAGCTGGCATTGGCCTGCACAGCTATCTGCTCCTATTGCCTTCTCAGAGTTTGTCTGGAGGGCCTCCTAGCCCAGTATGGATAGAGGACCTCTTTCCTCCTATTCACTTTCTGCATCAAGGTTGTCAGTGCTGTGTTGGAGAACATTGGAGTCTGCTCTCTGCCATGTTGTGCCATTGCCAGGCAAAAGTCACTCCTGCAATGAATTCCAGCACCTGCTCAAGTCAAAATGCATCTTCCATTTAGGAGGTGCAGGCTTGTTTTAAGTAGTGCAGGCTAACTTGAACTCATGCTAGATTCTCAAGATTTTACGTCCCCTACTCAGGTGTGCAGCCACTCAGCCTGCCTAGCGCTGGCTGCATGCTGCAGTCGTGGTAATGAACAGACAGCATGAAGCTTGCATGCTGCCTGCATCATAATGAACAGGCACAGATTAATCACACATCATGATCCCGCTTCCATTTTCAGGCTTTATCCAATGATTCCTTCCAAAGACTGCAGAAATGGGCAGCTCCATGTGTTTCTCAACTGCCCAAAGACTCCCTGCACCCATCCTCAGTATTTCTGAGTTATCACAGACTCTTTCCTTTCCTGGTCTCATTTAAAACTAGATACACACTTTTGGCTACATTCCCCAATTTTATGCTTTGGTTTTTCCACTCCTTCACTCTTGGCCCTCCTCCCCAGCTCTTAGCCATATTCGGTCTTGTTTTCCAGGCCACTTTTACCTGTTCCATGTTCCATTTCCCAGCTCCAGATTCCACTCTCCATCACTACCAGCTCCAGGAACCATTCATCTGAAGAACACTTGTTCACATACTCTTCTCTTAATACCTTGTTGGCATACCCAACTTAACACGCATTCTCCAGCTTCAGACCCTGTGGTGCATAACTTCCATCAAAAAAGTCCATAATACTCACTGTTTATGTGCACTTATGATAAATGTTTTGAGAAATCAATTGGCACCTAAGTACCCAATATGGTGGATGATGTCTGCATGCCTGGACTGTGCCATGAGTTTGGCACTTTCCATGTGGAATCAGGTTGCTCCTAAGTTGTCCCAGGACATGTTGCAGAAGTATATCAAATGGTAATTCAAATATTTGTATAAAGGGACCTACACTTATTGTAGGACCCTTTTGTGAAATTGGGCTGCCCCAATGCCTGACTCATCATGAGAAACTCATTCAGCAAAATTGTCACACTAAGGAACTTTCAGCACCATTATTTAAAGGATTCAACATATAGGTGGGCTGCTGGTTTGTCCTTTTTGGCTGCCGATTAACTTCTGGGCATTCTTTTGGCCAATTTTCTTACCTCCTTAACTAAATTCTGATTTCTGAGAAGATGATTTTGGTTCGGTTGCACTGCTTTTGGCTGTTTTCAAAACAGTTTCACTGCAGTCATGGGGTTCAGGGGCTGCCTGTGGGCTGGGAGGACAAAGGGGAGCAGCCAAAAAGCCAGGAGCAGCTGGGAGAAAAGGGAGAAGGCACTGTGCAGGAATCCACACATACCATAGGTCTTTAGGGAGCACCTCTCCTACCTGAACTTCAACATATACATTAGCTGCTGGTTTGTCTTTGAACTCAGATATGGTTGGCAATGCCTGTAGCTGTCAAGCTAACCATGGCCCTTCACATTTATGCAACAAGTTCTTTCCAGGCTGCAGTTGGTGATTCCATTGCAGGCTTATCCAGGGTGCAAAGGTGCTAGGTGTTAAATTCCAGAAAGCTTGTTATGCAAGGATAATGCTGGAGCCTATATTTACTCAGTTGCACATTTATTGTGCAGAGTAAAACAATCCCAACATGTAACTCCTCACTCAAAAGCCTCCACCAGGTTCAGTGAGTTTGCTTATAAGCGCTCAACTGAGACCCCAATAAACACCCTTCACCTGTATATAATCAAACCCTTGACACACAATTAACAGATTAACACTAGGGACTGCCTTGTGAATAATGCCTTAGGAGATCACTGAGTATTGTGAGAACTTTAATTAAAAGTCTAAGATGGGACACCACAGTTTTAAATAATCTCTCTGAAATCTTACATCCCATTAATTATTTTATTATTCGTCTTTTTTTCCTTTTTGTAATTTCTCCCCTTCTCCCCCAAAGGTGGTTAAACTTGCTGAGATGCAGTTCTAAGGAAGCTTGCATCACCACCTATTTTGCTGAATTGGCCACTTGACTGTAGAGGGCACCACAGCTGAGTCTGATGTTGTCCTCACCCAATATCTGCACATATATACTTGGCATCAGGTGGCAGGACCGTATCTCCAACGCAGAAGTCCTCGAGGCGGCCAACATCCCCAGCTTATATACACTACTGAGTCAGCGGCGCTTGAGATGGCTTGGCCATGTGAGCCGCATGGAAGATGGCAGGATCCCCAAAGACACATTGTACAGCGAGCTCGCCACTGGTATCAGACCCACCGGCCGTCCATGTCTCCATTTTAAAGACGTCTGCAAACGCGACATGAAATCCTGTGACATTGATCACAAGTCGTGGGAGTCAGTTGCCAGCGTTCGCCAGAGCTGGCGGGCAGCCATAAAGACGGGGTTAAAGTGTGGCAAGTCGAAGAGACTTAGTAGTTGGCAGGAAAAAAGACAGAGGCGCAAGGGGAGAGCCAACTGTGTAACAGCCCCGACAAACAAATTTCTCTGCAGCACCTGTGGAAGAGCCTGTCACTCTAGAATTGGCCTTTATAGCCACTCCAGGCGCTGCTTCACAAACCACTGACCACCTCCAGGCGCTTATCCATTGTCTCTCAAGATAAGGAGGCCAAAGAAAATACTTACTGAGTAAGCTCACTGAGCCATTGCGGACCCTGATCTTGTTCTTGACTGGCATTTACAATTCTCCACCCAGACATTTTGCAATGTATTGCAGTATTCCTGAAATGTATTTTAACAAAATGATGGAAAGTATACTTTTATGTTAAGAATTTTATTAACATAGTTTGTTTGAACAACTTACTTCTTTGGTTTCTGTGTTACATATTTAAACATGTATTTGAATTTTAAATGATACAAGTGCTAAAGACAATATTGGGTTCATTGCATTTTTCATTCCCTTCCATTAATCTCGCCCCTATTTCTTCTCCTTCTCAAGATGGAATTGTTGATCACCTACATGCTGTTTAGATGAGATGATAGACAGCTCAATAACACAGAAGTTAACAACTACAGCTATTACATAAGTTGATAGACCACTGGTTCTCAGGCAGGACTGTGAAATGATGTGGCAGGTTAATGTTGTGATCCACAGTGGTTCAATTTTGCAGCATTAGCAGAAATTGCTTTACAACAGCTTACAAAACTTTAAATCAAAAACTTGCCTGATAGCATTTTTGGTACTGGGAAGAGATTGGCCCTGAAATTCCTCGGGGCATGATCCTGGCATTACACCAGGACCACCCAGACAGTATTCTGATGAAAGGTCATCAACCTGAACTCTGTTTTTCTCTCCACAGATGCTACCTGCCCTGTTGAGTATTTCCAGCTTTGATATGGGGAAGGTGGCCACAGCTGCTACTTCCACTGCATCTGTGGCATCTGACTGATCCATGCCCATTTCCCTGGGCTCCCTAAGTAAGGAGCCTGATCTTCAAAAAAAATGTTTAAGTTCCTCTCCTGCTTACCTAGCCTAGATCTCACTAGTGGGGCTCACATACATCTCTGTGGAGGCCAGTATTGACTGCCACATAAATGCTGTGCCTTGACTATAGCACATGAGCAGTCTCTGCCCCTGCCCCCGACTCATCATTTGTCTTGTAATAACAAACTGAAGTCCTACTCCTTACAAGTCAATGTGGAAACTCCCAGAAATGCTGGAGACCCAATTCCTTTCTTACCAAGTTTGAGACCATCCATACAGCTGTCTTTGCTGTTTTCCCCCTTTCGCCTTGCTCAGCAAGCCAAACCTCTCCCCAGACTCCCTCTAATTTCTCTCCCTTCTCCCTGATGCCCTCTTCAAGCTCATCTTGTCCATGACGCCTATCTCCTGCTCCCTTGACTTCAGTCCTATTAAACTCCTTACCACCCAACTTCCCTTCCTGGGTCCCATTATAGCTGACATTGTAAGTAGTTTCCTCTCCTCAGGTACTGTCCTTCTTGCTTTCAAAGCTACCCTCATCAGCCCCCATCTCTGTAATGTCCTCCAGCACTACAATTCCCAAATTATCCACTCTTCTGACTCTGGCCTTTGGTGCATTCCCCCACTCCTTTCATTCAACCATTGGCAGCTGTACTTTCAGCTTTGTAGGGCACCCATTGTTGGAATATCTCTGCCTTAACTCCTCCACTTCTCTATCTCCCTCTCCTCCTTTAAAACCTTCCTCTTTGACCAAGCTTTTGGTCACCATCCTAATATCCCTTTCTTTGTCTCAATGTAAATTTTGTCTGATTATGTCTGATTAGAGTTGTGATAGACAGAATCATAGGACTCTGAAAGGGACACTTTTTTGCCTTGATAGATCATAAGTAGGTCTGCAAATTGCTGCAGATTACACATTCCATATAGTTGTAGCTTGCTTTACCCTACTTAACTTTGCCATTCAAAAAGACATAGGCAGGAAAAAGAAAAACACAGTTAGGGCAAGCACAATGTGAGGAAAAATCAAGTTCATTTTTGAGTTTCTTTTAATACATCAAAACACACAGTTGTTTCATGCTCAGCTATTCATGGAGATTACAGCAATAAAAGGAGAAGCTTGCTGCTGGCTCATTCAATCTGATGATTTAGATGCATGATCATGTATGGTCTGATGTGATGTGAATACTGGATTCAAGGTGTGAAGAGGACATTTAGGGCAGTGTTGTCAATGGTAAATTGTTAAGCAGATAAGAACATTTTATTATTAAGGTCACTTCCAACATCTCTTGCCACTTGTCACTAAGGAGTCCTCCGATTGATGGTCCTCTTGATGATCTACTCCATGCTGTTCTGCTTCCAAAGCAGATAGGGCCATCTAAACAGGAATGATATATGAGAAAAAATTAAATACCTGGCTCTTTTCTCTCTTGAAAAGAGAAGACTGTGAGGTGATAGGAACATAGGAACAGGAGTAGGCCATTCAGCATCCGCCTGAGCCATTGCCATTCAATGAAATCATGGATCATCTGTATCTTAACTCCACCCACTCGCCTTATCCTTGAAATTACTAATTGAGCTAACACCTACTGCTTTTTGTGGGAGAGAGTCCCACATTGTACTCCAGATGTGATCTAACGGGGGCTTTGTCTAGCTATAGCTAAACTTCCTCCCCTTTATATAGTTATAAAGGCTAACATTTGATTAGCCTTTTTGATTATTTTCATAGCTGATTAATCTTGGTAGAAATGTTTACATTTATCAAAGTTTTGGACAAACTGGATCCATATAAACTTTTCTGCTCCGTACAGAATTTAAGCCCAGTGGTTCACATTTACAAATTAAGGCCAACAAAACAAAATAGGAAATGCAGGAGAAATTTTTTTACTGAACAAGTGTTAAGTATGTGGAACAGATTAGTGACATGGGTGCTGGAGGAAGAAACCTCATGAGTTCCAAGCAGGAATTAGACAAGTTCATGTCAACAAATGAGATTTGAGGTCATTTGAAATGCAGCCGTGGCTAGGTGGGCTAGATGGAACAACAGTCTTCTGAAACTGTTACTGTGCAACCTTGCTATAGGTCTTTGCAGTAGCTTGCACAGCTATTTCACTGTTTCTTTAGTGAAGTGCCATCTTCCCACATAAAGCTCCTAAGATTTCATAGTATCTGTGTGGGCTGTAAATTCTTAGGGCAGGATAACTTGTATTCTCCTTTCTTTTATCCTGTACTGTTCCTCTTTCTCCTCCTGCATTATAATTGCCAACAAAGGAATGCCCATTCGGAATCCCACACCTCATGTTTACAACTTATTAATGTGGTTGGGCCAAAAATATCCCTGCATTCTCACAGACTTGGTCTGTCCAGTTACAAAGCACATTTTAAAAAAAAAATTGCTAAAGCTCTTTCCTAACTCTGGCAATCAATGGTAAAATTTTCTTTAGTTTCAGGCACCAAAGTAAATCATCTATTACTGGCAACAGGTCTGCCTCATTTCCATCATTCTGACTGTTGGCCCTGGTGCATTGTAAACATAGCTTCTTGGATTTCACCACAGCAGCATCATGAAGCTCATTTAAATTTATTTAACTGACCTTAGTAAAGAATCAGCAGGCAAATTGCAGGGTACCTCAACAGAGATTGAATGGAGAATGTAAATTGGATTTCTGATATTAAGAGACAGAAGACCAGCAGAAATGGGTGTCAACCCAGAATGTACCTCACAAAATGCATGTATATCTAAACTAGACACCCAGCAATAGAAGTGATTAGAGATGGCCTTTTCTGTGTTGAGATTATGGGAGTAGACACGCCACGTCAGTTGGCAAGGTAGACGGGTGAAAATGTGTGGGCGAGTTTATGTGAGGGAGAGGTTCAGAAAGCATAGGAGTAATGTTGCTGCTGAGCTGCGCAGTTGTGTCGCCACATAGCAGCTTGGAAGATCCTGTGCAGGCCTTGTTCCAGGATAAATACCATGCGTGCGCAGCTGCGCAAAAAACTTAAAGGGACCATGTCCTGAAAAAAAACTGCACAACAATTAAATTTTAAAGGGAACATTGACTAGGAGGTTAGTGAACTCAGAGGAAAGAGGGAACGATGAGATGAAGGTTGAATCACTATGAGGCCGCTCTGTACAGAGGCTGAGGGAGTAAAGGATTGAGAAACTTGGGATGAGTGGTAGAGAACAAGGATTTTAAAGGAGAGATGAGAGGTGTGAAATAAGGTGAGGTGCTCAGAGAAGAAGACACATGAAGTTGGGGGACAGACCAAGGGTGGCGCAATGGTTAGCACCGCAGCCTCACAGCTCCAGCGACCCGGCTTCGGTTCTGGGTACTGCCTGTGCGGAGTTTGCAAGTTCTCCCTGTGAACGTGTGGGCTTCCTCCAGGTGCTCTGGTTTCCTCCAACATGCCAAAGACTTGCAGGTTGGTGGGTAAATTGGCCATTGTAAAAATTGTCCCTAGTGTAGGTAGGTGGTAGGAGAATTGAGGAAAGGTGGGGATGTTAGAGGGAAAATGGGATTAATGTAGGATTAGTATAAATGGGTGGTTGATGGTCGGCATGGACTCGCTGGGCCGAAGGGCCTGTTTCAGTGCTGTATCTCTCTATGACAATGCTGAATAATTTTAGGGCTACAAACTCTGTTTAGTTCATATGTGACTTCAAGTCACGACATAGAAGTGACCTGATGCAGTGTCCTCCAGTCTTAACATTTTGGGTTAGTTTTGAAGAGCATGGAAGTATCACCTTGATACACTCCTATCAGTGGTCAAGGATTTATCTGAAGTGAAGGTGTATGCTGTTTAGGAAGGGCAAGGGCACTTGTTCTGTGCGTCATCACTCATCCCAGAGTGCTACTTACTGTCTCACCAGATGCAAAGGAAAACATTGCTATTTGCCAATACTGCTAACTTTATTCCTCCTGAATTTTTTAAAATGTAAGGTACTTATTTATTATTTATTTGAAGGTAAATCAGTGCCCTTTTGAAGCAACTTTTTTGTGACTATCTGCCTCATCTGAGTAGTGTTGACAGATGTTAGGAGGCTGACAACCTCCTACAACTGTAGTGAAGACAAATCTATCTAGGAAGTGTTATTCATTACCCTGAAGCAACTATCTAAGTCTAATGTGACATCGCCCACGATTCTGTTGGCAAGCAGCAAAAACAGCTTTGCTGTATGATGGGGGAAGGGTGATGCATTCTGCCGATGTAATATTCTTTCTGTCACACAGTCACAAGTGCATTTAGTTGTTTTTAAAGCTGTATATCTTTTTCAAGTTCACTCTTATGTTACAGCCAATTATGGTGCATTTTAATTACAACTATTTTACTTTGCATTAGATTGTGATCTTGTGATTTCCCTTCATAACTGCCCTCCTCCACACTGCAGACATTCCATGCGCTACTTGAAAGATTCTTATGTGCCACAGTATCTTGAAGCCTCTCTGGCTTGCAGCCAAAGCAATAGTTACAGCATAAGGGACTTTGGGAAATATGTATTACTTAATAGGCCTGTCAATTTTTGGAATGAAGGACATGTTTCTAGATAATGTTCTAGTCTAATCTTTTTCATATGATACCGTTTACTTTCCAGATTTTTCTTTACATTTCTCCCATTCCCTTACCTCCTGAAGTCATTGAGTTCTTAATAAGGTATGATTCCACAGGACCCAGGTAGTCTCCAGTACCTCGTACGAGTGACTATTACTCATGCAAACCCTGAGTGTTGTCAAGCAAATTGATCACATAGGAAATCAAAGCTGCATTCAGCCAATGTCACCAAATACACATCTATCAGGGGTTCCTAGATAGCAACCACATTGCAAACGTCAGCAAATTTTCCTCTCTGTAAACCAGGAGCACTGAATTCAATTATACTGCTTCTACTGCTACTTTGACTGAGTTCAGTTAACACAATACAAACCTGGATCTGCCATCCCTTAGCAAACACTTGATGACCTATGTAAAATCATTGCTCCTTACAGCTTGATGGCCACTGGAAAATTTCATGAACATCTAGGGATGGAAATGGTCTTTCCACCAGGGCCCCTGAGTCCTGAGCTGGACATGGGAGAAATTGATTCTTTGTCATAAGCAGTTTGGCAGTCTGGTACTGCAACGATGAAGGTTTCTGCAGCTCGCTGATACAGTGTTTCTCTGTGTAACTGCCGAGAAGCTACTCAATTGGTACTGAGAAGAGGAATTTGGATGCTGGTTATCAACAGAATAGAATTTGCAGAATCAGAATGATCCTTAAATCCCTGAGAGTCAATCAAATATCCTCTACTTGCTTTCAAGATGCTATCCTGCATATTTTACATTCTGGTTGACAATGACCTCTCAAAACTCTTCTCCAAGACTTAAAGTCTTTCATTCAACGCCTCCACGATGAGTTGACTGATTTGCCTAGATCTCTCATGAAGTGGAGAATGGTTTACAGATGTTCCGATAGCTGCCATTTTCTTCAGGGCTCCCTGCAATTAGGTGAAACCTTATTTATTTATTTTATTATTTAGAGATACAGCACTGAAACAGGCCCTTTGGCCCACCAAGTCTGTGCTGACCAACAACCACCCGTTTATACTAATCCTACATTAACCCCATATTCCCTACCACATCCCCACCACCTACCTACACTAGGGGCAATTTACAATGACCAATTTACCTATCAACCTGCAAGTCTTTGGCTGTGGGAGAAAACCGGAACACCCGGTAGAAACCCACGCAGTCACAGGGAGGACTTGCAAACTCCACACAGGCAGTACCCAGAACTGAACCCGGGTCACTGGAGCTGTGAGGCTGCGGTGCTAACCACTGCGCCACTGTGCCACCCATGGCGTACTTGGATGTTGGTGCACTGCAGTGCAGTGGAGCCCACCACTATCCGAACAATTTGCCACACATCTTGGCTAAGACCGCACAAACCTCCCTATGTGCCTGATGCTCAGCTGGCATCCATCTCTTCATGGCAGCAACACAGAGATCTGCTTACTCTGCTGACAGAAATTGGTATGTTAACTACGGCAGGCTCCTCTTTCACATCTGCATCCTTTAGTTTCCTTGTGCTCCATGTCTCATCATGGGTCAATTCTAGACCTCCATCTTTACTTAAATGGAGCATGGTAAGCATCTAGTCAGCATATATCATCAGTCCTGAGAGTTGTGAGTTGTCAATAGCTCATATGTCAGTTATGCAGATGCTAAATGCATATTGGTAATAATATCACAATTTCACATTGTTTAAATGAGGAAGTCAGAGAAATCTAAGCCATTTTACTTCGAATGGAAACCCTTGACTAGAATTACCCTCAGTCTTACATGATGCTTATTACTCATACTTGCAAGCGGTATTAGGAACTCTATCTACCTTTAAATGAAAGGAGACACTATTCAGATAGAAACATGCAAAAGGTGACATTACTATCAATGTTCACACGAGCTCCTCCTTCCCCCCCCTTCAACTAACCCTATCAGCATAGCTTTTAATTCCTTCTCTCTCATATGTTTATCTAGCTTCACTTTAAAGACATCTGTAATATTCACCTCAACTACTCCTTGTGGTAGCGAGTTATACATTCTAACCTCTCTCTGGCAAAAGAATTTTCATCTGAATTCCCAATTGGATTTACTCATGACTATCTTATATTTATGGCCTCTCGGTATGGTACTGAGTGGTGCAAGGTAGATTTTCCAATCTAAACGACTGGTTTTCCTGGCACGGATTGGGTGCATGACATTCAACAATTGAGCAGATAGGCTGGTTCATGAGGATTTCTCACTTTGAAAATCATATGGATGCAGAGTTCTTGCACCCAACAGTCTCAATACAAGCAAATTAATGTAAATGTATGCAAATCACAGTTAGCTGCAATTTCTCATATATTTTGCTAGGAATGCACTGCTGGAAGGCAAGTTTTGACTTTTGGTACTTGGATTTTTAGCTATTTGTTATATTATTACCTGTTGCAGGTGAAGTATGTGGCTTAGTGTTTTTTGGAATCCTTTTCTGCATTTTGACTACAGCATTACTTGGTGCTTTTGTTTTGTATTTTCTTGCTTTGTGTTCCCTTAGTTTTCCCAGCACAGTGACTGGCTGTGGGTGTACCTACCCCACATGGACTGCTGCGGTTCAAGAAGGCAGCTCACCACCACCTTCTCAAGGGCAATTAGGGATGGGCAATAAATGCTGGCCTGGCCAGGGACGCACACATCCTATGAATGAATAAAAAAAAGAATATCTGAAGACATAAATTGCTCTTGGGTGAACTATACACACCAGCATAGACCGGTTGGGCCGCAAGGCCTGTTCATTGGCTGTAAATTCTATACAATTCTGTGTAATTCTTCTGGGTATTCTGTTTGTACCAAGAGATTTAGAGAAGCTTGCAGACTATCTAAGGAGGGTCTTGCTGCTGGAATGAAGTAGAATGAGTCATTTGCAGTCAACTCCTCTTGATTCAAAGTCACTTAATTCCAATGAGCTGATTAGCACTGTGCTTCATTTTGTTGTGTTATTTACATTGGCTTGTTCATATTATTGGATAATTCAATTTTTATAGCATAAAAGAAACTTTAAATGATCAGGAGCAGGCAGCACACACTGGGCAGAATTTAATGACAGCAGCGCAGGTCTCAGCGTCAGACCTGAAAGTGGGCAGCATTGCAATTCGAGGCGGAAGCAGCCGGCCAAACGCGATTACCTGGCTGCTGGACAATTAGCGTCGGGCTTCTGAAACAGCGCCTCGCATGCGATTCTACCGCCAACCCCCAGCCTCATTTCCCACTCCATCAGCCATCATTAAATTCCACCCACTGAGAACTAAGTGTTTGTTGTCCACTCTCCTAAAGTAAAAAGTGTCTTCTAAGACATAAGACTGCTATGAATGTCACAGCTTCTTCACAAATTCTTCAAACATTCCAATCTTTCAAACAATCACAAATCTGTCACATCTTTTGATTTTATAAAATTTAAAGCATGAATTCTAATAACTGGTGTGAAACAATTCTTTAAAACTCAACTAATATACAAGGGGACCATTAACATAGAGCCTGACATAGGCCAAGTCTGAGCAAGCTGCACTTCCTATTGAATGTATAAAAAAAAGAAAGAGAACAATCGGACTTCTCCAAAAGTAACCAGACCTGGTAATTACTGATGATCCTTGAAAATTGCAAAGAAAATCCAATAAAACACTCACAAATGAAAATCGAACATTGTTAGTCATATTGGATCATGTTACATTTTCCTGTGGTCGGGGGCAATAAATTTTACTTCAAAGCAAGCAATGAGAAAACATTTGCAATAACATTGCTGTCATTCTGAACTTGTTTCCTTAATCATCACAAAACTGCTAAGCAAATACCACCTATAGTAGACTTGGCCTTGGGGATAAATAACTACTGCGAAGTTGACTAGTTCAGCATCATTATATGGTGATACATTTTCTGGTTACAAAAGAAATTGTATTACAATTAAAATTTCTCATGAATAAATATTTTGGCCACAAAATATGGCTCTGTAGCTCCATAGGTTCAGTGGCATGGATGCTGTTTTGGTACCAAAATGGCATTGGTGCTGTACATGCACCGAATTCCATCTTGGTGACATGGTTAGCGCAGGCATTAGGAGTGTGCACTGGGAGTAGGCAGGGTAGGCAGAGTCAGTCAGCATGCAACACTAATTTGATGCCAACGCTGCCATTTTCGACCTTGCCACTCCAGTTAACGCACAGTTAAACAACACCCACAACAGGCTTTTCAGTGCAGTTGGAGCCCATGGAATAAAAGCGGTAGTAGCCGCATGGATACAAAATTGGCTGAGTGACAGGATCAGCGTGTAATGGTGAAAGGTTGCTTTTCAGACTGCAGAAAGGTATATAGCTGGAGTTCCCTGAGGTCAGTGTTAGGACCCCTGCTTCTCTTGATGTACATTAATGACCCTGACTTGGAAATGCAGGGCAGAATTTCAAAATTTGTAGATGACACAAAACTTGAACTGCGAGGAGTGAATGATAAACTTCAAGAGGACATAGACAGGTTGCTGGAATGGGCAGACAAGGAGCAGATGAAATTTAATGTTGAGAAGTGTGAGGTGATTAATTTTGGTTGGAAGAATGAGGAGGGACAATATAAAATAAAGGGTACAATTCTAAAGGGGGTGCAGGAGCAGAGGGGCCTGGGGGTATACGTGCACAAATCATTGAAGGTTGCATATCAGGTTGAGAAAGCAGTTAATGAACCATACGGGATCCAGGACTTTATAAGTAGGGGCATAGAGTACAAAACCAAAGCTGGGGTTGTTCACCTTGGAGAAGAGATTAAGTGGAGATTTGATAGAGCTGTTCAAAACCATGAGCGGTCTGGACAGAGTAGATAGGGAGAAACTGTTCCCGTTGGCCGAAGAATCGAGAATCAGAGGACACCAATTTAATGTGATTGGCAAAAAAAGCAACAGTGACATGAACAAATTTTTTTTTATGCAGAGAGAGCACAGCGAGACCAGTGGCAGTATAAAGGAGCAGGCCTGAGAGGGAGCACAGCGAGACTGGCGACAATATAATGGAGCGGGCCTGAGAGGGAGTACAGCGAGACCGACAGCAATATAATGGAGTGGGCCTAAGAGAGAGTACAGTGAGACCCGTGGCAGTATAAAGGAGTGGGCCTGGAGGAGCGGGAGGTGCCAATCAGCTGTGTTCTAAAGTAAGTCAAAGTGTGACATCACAGGGAAGAAGGTAAGTGATTGGTTGGTGAGTATTTTTCTTTTTTCTTTCTTTAAAGTAGGGTATAGGTTCAAATTAGGAGCTGGGAAAGTAAACGTATTCAATCGGGGCAGTATAACAGTAAGTGTTCTACTAAGAGTATAAGCACAAAGCAGGTCAAGAGATATTAGGGTACGAAAAAGGAATAGAGGTGTTTTTTTAGATCATGGATGGGCAGCTGCAACCTGTTGCTTGCAATTCCTGCGCCATGTGGGAACTTCAGAACATTTCACGTATCTTGGGTGACCACATGTGTCGGAAGTGTCTCCAGCTGCTTCAGCTCGAGCTCAGGATTTCCAAACTTGAGGGGCAGCTGGAATCACTGCATAGCACCAGGGAGCAGAAGAGTTTCCTGGATTATATATTCTAGGAGATGGGCGCCCAACAGGCAGTCGGAGTTCAGGATAGTAGGTAGGTGGCCATCTGGAAGCGTAGGAAGAGGCAGGAAGTGCAGGAGTCCTCCGAGTGTGCATCACTCTCAAACCAGTACAGAACTTTGGAGACTTGGAGACTGCTGAGAGTGAAGAACACACTGAAGGAGTGCAGTCCAGACCATGGCACCAATAGGGATGGGACTGTACAGGACGGAGCAACAAAGTGCAGAAATGCAGTTGTTACAGGTAATTCCATATCAGGGGGGCAGACAGGCATTTCTGTAACTGTTATCAGTCCCGCATGATGTGTTGCCTCCCTGGTGCCAGGATAAAGGATATCATGGAGAGGGTGCAGGATATTCTGCAGGAGGAAGGGAGTGAGCCGGAAGTTGTGGTACACATTGGTATCAACGACATAGCAAGGGCTGGTATTGATGTCCTATGGTCAGATTTTCAGGAGCTAGGGAGGAAGTTAAAGAGTAAGACCTCAAAGGTAGTAATCTCTGGACTACTCCCAGCGTCACGTGCTAGCGAGAGTAGAAAAAGGAAGATGGGAGGATCAATGCATTGCTTGAAGCATGATGCAGGAGGGAGGGCTTCAGATTCTTGTAGCATTGGGACCAGTTCTGGGGCAGAAGGCATCTATTCAAAAGGGACGGGTTGCACCTCAACTGGGTTGGGACCAACGTCTTCGTGGGGAGATTCACTGGTGTGGTTGGGAGGGTTTAAACTAAATTGGCAGGGTGATGGGCAGTAGCATATGGAAGTAGAAAAGAGGAATAAGGTGCATAATGTGAGAGTGTTAGACAGTACTAGAGAGGAGAATAGCTCCATATTTGATGAAAGTGGACTGAGAAGGACTAAGAGGAATGCAAAGGTAGGATTACAATGTATGTGTGTAAATGCATAATATGTGGTGAATAAGGTTGGTGAGCTACAAGCACAAATAGCAGTATGGGAATATGATGTAGTGGCAATAACAGAAACGTGGCTTTAAAATGGCGAGGACTGGGTGCTTAATATACAAGGATATAAAGTGTTCAGAAGAGGTAGAAAAGGGAAAAAGGAAGGTGGGGTGGCAGTAATGATTAGGGAAGACATTGCACTGTTGGAAAGGGAGGATGTCTTTGAGGAGGCAAGGACAGAAACCCATTTGGTTAGAGTTGAGAAGCAAAAAGGGTATGATCACGCTACTGGGGATATTCTATAGGCCTCCAAATAGTGAGAGAGAGTTGGAGGAGCAAATCTGCAGGGAAATTACGGAGATGTGCAAGAACTATAGAGTAGTGATATTGGGGGACCTTAATTACCCTAATATTGATTGGGATGGTGTTAGAATAAAGAGTAAGGAAGGGGAGGAATTTCTGAAATGTGTTCAGGAGAACTTCCTTGATCAGTATGTCCTCAGTCCAACAAAAAAGGAGGCATTGTTGGATCTGGTGCTGGGGAATGAGGTGGGCCAAGTGGACGAAGTGTTTGTCAGAGAGCACTTGGGTAAGAGTAGTCATCACATCATAAGGTTTAGATGAGTAATGCAGAAAAGCAAGCAACAAAATAAGGTAGACCATCTAGATTGGTAGAGGACTAATTTCAACACAGTGAGAAAGGATCTAGCCAGGGTAAAATGGAACCAAAGACTGACAGGAAAAGCTGTATCAGAACAATGGGTTATCTTTAAGGAAGAGATGCTTCAGTTACAGGCTCGGTACATTCCAACAAGGGTGAAAGGTACAGAAACCAAAAACAATGATTATGATTAAACAAAAGAAAAGGGTGCATTATGCAGGTCAGGTGAATTCTTCAAGTGAGAACCAGGCCATGTATAATAAGTTGAGTAGAAGGCGAAGAGGAAAATAAGACTGGCAAAGAGAGAATAGGATGGCAGTCAACATAAAAAGAAACCCAAAAATCTTCTCAAGGGCAATGAGGGATGAGCAATAAATGCTGGCCTTGCCAGCGACGCCCACATCTCATGAAAGAATAGGAATGTAAATAGTAAGATGTGGAGTGGGGCCTATTTGGGACAGGGAAGGTAATATATACTGAGAGTGCAGGGCAAGCTAAAATACTTAATGAGTACTTTGTATCAGTGTTCACTAAGGAAGAGGAATCTGACAAAATATCAGTGGAAGCAGAAAGAGTAGAGGCAATGGATAGGGTAAAAATTAAGAGGAGGGAGGTACTGAAAAGGCTGTCAATGCTTATGGTAGATAAGTCACCTTGTCCGGATGGCTGGCATCCCAGGTTGCTGAAGGAAGTGGGGTGGAGATAACGGAAGGGCTTGCCATAATCTGGCAAACTTCCCTGGATACAGCAGTGGTGCCAGAAGATTGGAGAATGACAAATGTGACACCCTTATTCAAGAAAGGGTATAAGAGCAGTCCTAGCAACTACAGGCCAGTTAGTTTAACATCAATGGTGTGTAAGGTTTTAGAAACAATAATCAGGGAAAATATCAACAGAAAGTTTGGGAGGTTTAATTAAGTAGAGCCAGCACAGATTTGTAAATGACAAATAATGCTTGACTAATCTCATTAAATTCTTTGAAGTAACAGAAAAGGTTGATGAAGGGAATGCAGTGGATGTTGTCTATATGGATTTTAAGAAAGAATTTGATAAAGTACCACATAAAAAGCTGGTTAATAAAATTGAAGCTCATGGCATAGGAGGATCAGTGTCCAATTGGATAAAATAATTGGCTTAAGGACAGAAAACAGCAAGTCATGGTAAATGGTTGTTTTTCAGACTGGAGGATGGTAGACTGTGGTGTTCCTCAAGGGTTAGTGCTGGGACCACTGTTTTTGTTTTGCTATATATAAATACATGGATATAAATATGAATCTTGGAATATAGAGCAGAATTTCAAAACTTGCCAATGATACCAGGTGTGGCAAATAGTGAGGATGATATGAACCACCTACAACAGGGCATAGATAGGCTAGCAGAATGGGCAGGAAGGTGGCAGATGGAATATAAAACTGACAAGTGTGAGGTGATGCATTTTGGCAGAAGGAATAGGGAGAGGCAATATATACTTAATGGAACAGTTTTAAAGAGTGTACAGGAACAGAGGGACCTGGGGGTGCATGTGCGTTGTTCTTTGAAGGTGACAGGACATATTGAGAGAGGGGTTAGCAAAGCATTTGGCACCTTGGGCTTCATAAATAGAAGCATTAAGGATAAAAGCAGGGAAGTTATGCTGAGCCTTTGTAAAACTCTGGTTAGGCCCCTCAACTGGAATATTGCATCCAGTTCTGATCACCACACTTGAGGAAGAATGTGTCCTTGAGAGGGTGCAGAGGAGATTTACCAGAATGGCTCTAGGGATGGGGGACTTTAGTTACAAGATTAGATTGGAAGAGTTGGGGTTGTTCTCCTTAAAGCAGGGAAGATTGAGGGACGATTTAATAGAGGTATACAAGATTATAGGTATAGATAAGTTAAACAAGGAAAAGCTGTTCCCATTAACTAATGATACAAGGACTAGGGGAGACAGATTGAAGGTTTTGGACAAGAGATGCAGGGGATGTGAGGAAGAACTTTTTTATGTAGCAGGCGGTAATAACCTGGAATTCACAGCCCACAAGGATGGTGGAAGCAGAGACAATCGATGTTTTCAAAAGGAAATTGGATGGGCATTTGAAGGAAATGAACTTTCAGGGCTATGGGGATCAAGCAGGTGAGTGGGACTGACTGTATTGCTCCGTAGAGAGCCGGCATGGACTCGATCGGTTGAATGGCCTTCTTCTGTGCTATAACCATTCTATGATTCAATGTTCTAAGACATACATTCTGCATGCATCCTACCGGTGCTATTTAAAGGGATTATCAACAACTTGCAGGTTAGTTGTTGATTATGTTGCTTTCATTGATCTCACCAGGGAACTCCTCTTTGCTGATGATGCTGCATTAACATCTCACACTGAAGAGTGTCTGCAGAGACTCATCGACAGGATTGCGGCTGCCTGCAATGAATTTGGCCTAACCATCAGCCTCAAGAAAACGAACATCATGGGACAGGACGTCAGAAATGCTCCATCCATCAATATCGGTGACCACACTCTGGAAGTGGTTCAAGAGTTCACCTACCTAGGCTCAACTATCACCAGTAACCTGTCTCTCGATGCAGAATTAAACAAGCGCATGGGAAAGGCTTCCTCTGCTATGTCCAGACTGGCCAAGAGAGTGTGGGAAAATGGCACACTGACACAGAACACAAAGGTCGAAGTGTATGAAGCCTGTGTCCTCAGTACCTTGCTCTACGGCAGCGAGGCCTGGACAACGTACGTCAGCCAAGAGCGACGTCTCAATTCATTCCATCTTTGCTGCCTCCGGAGAATCCTTGGCATCAGGTGGCAGGACCGTATCTCCAACACAGAAGTCCTCGAGGCGGCCAACATCCCCAGCATATACACCCTACTAAGCCAGCGGCGCCTGAGATGGCTTGGCCATGTGAGCCGCATGGAAGATGGCAGGATCCTCAAGGACACATTGTACAGCGACCCACCGGCCGTCCATGTCTCCGCTTTAACGACGTCTGAAAACGCGACATGACGTCCTGTGACATTGATCACAAGTCGTGGGAGTCAGTTGCCAGCGATCACCAGAGCTGGCGGGCAACCATAAAGGCCAGGCTAAAGTGTGGTGAGTTGAAGAGACTTAGCAGTTGGCAGGAAAAAAGACAGAAGCACAAGGGGAGAGCCAACTGTGTAACAGCCCAGATAGCCAATTTTATCTGCAGCATCTGTGGAAGAGTCTGTCACTCTAGAATATGCCTTTATAGCCACTCCAGGCGCTGCTTCACAAACCACTGACCACCTCCAGGCGCTTACCCATTGTCTCTCGAGACAAGGAGGCCAAAGAAGAAGAAAAAGAAAAAGAAGGAGAAAAGAAGAAGAATCTCTACTAGCTTGGTTTGAATTTGTAGAAGTGTTTGGTAGTTTCCAAAGCTGTTTAAAGTTGGTGAAATAGGCATGAAGTGGTGCTAATGTGGAAAAAACATTGGCTGTGACTGTAAGGGTTTCTGCTTCAAATCCCCATTGTACAATAGTCTCACACCTTATCATCCCTCTGTTATGGACCATCACAGTGTTCTCTTGATCACTATGCTGAAGTAAAAGCCACCACCAAACAACCATTCCAAACCAATTTTACCCAACAAAATGTTCAATATTCCATCGAAAAGTCAACTAATCACCCTTGTGCTTTCCTTTAGTGCCTGTCTTGCGAGTGCCTTTACCTGGCCTGGTGCTCCTATGCAGTGCTACCACAGTGGCTGTAGCATAACTAGTGGAAGGTTGCTGGTGGGGGGAGACTGCAGATGACCTTCCAGGATGCCCTCGAGCAGCTCTGGGCATTGAGGGCACGGCTTCAGACTGTACCATCTCAGTATGTGTTGCAACAGTTTGGGCTGACTGGCCAACAGGCAACAGCAAGGACACTGGTGGAGTGGCAGTGGTGGGAGCATGAATGTTGTCATCCTGAGAAAGGACATGAGGTTCATGCTCCATGGAACCACTGCCACTCCCCCAGGGTAGCATCTCAACTATCCTATTAATCTGCTGAATGACAGATTGCCGAACTGCTGTGAGATCCCAAAAGCCCCATTGAGCACCGGTATCTGCAGCCATGATGGCAGCAGTCTGAGCCTGCATGGCAGCAAGCTGCACTTGCATGGTAACAAGCTGAGACTTCATGACCTCAGCCTGAGCTTCCACTGCAGCACTCAGACATTGAGTGGTTTTTACTTGTGCTGCAATGGAAGCTGAGACATTGGGCATCAGATGCTACATCATGGTCTAGTCTGTGTGTACTAATGGAGTTGGCCTCCACTTCCACACTGCAAGGGAGTTGGGGGGGTGGGGGGTAACAGGCAACCCAACCTCCTATGTTCTATATAGATATATTTACCAAAAAAATAAATTTGAATCCTCTTTGAAAGTTGAATCCTTCTTCATTATTTTCGCCATTCTCCTTCTTTCTCTCTCACATACATTCTACAATGTGGGCCCCTGGAAAAACATTATGTTTGTTGTTTGTGGTAAAATCAAAGGATACACTATTGAATCTGGGACAGGATCTATATGAAGAAAAATTCTCAGCACAAAAATAGGAGTACCAGCTGAAGAATAGAATAACAAAGTTTGGATTTATCAATAGAACACTGAGGTAAAAAAAAATCCTCTATGCATAAGGTGTAACCAAATTATAAATTAGGTCTTTATAAACATAGCTATGACGTCTGTGTGCAAAGAAAATCTTGTCGTCTTCCCCCCTCACCACCCTCAGCCACTCCATAACAGAGCAGAAGCATTTGAAGTAGAAAGAATGAAGACAGAAGAGTAAGCAAACAACAATGCACATAAATGGTGCCAGCAGAAAATCAAATAAAAACCCAGCACAGCCATTACACCATGAGCCATTTGCAAACTTTCCTCTTTCATTCCCCTCCCTAACACAGGGATTCTACAGTTAGACTGATAGCCCTGGGTTGGGGAACAGGAAATAGGCCCAGGTTCCCAGTCTGATCACTATCCCGTGATTCCTCTGAGCAGTGTGCATATGTGGACATAGAACAAATCGTGCTCAACTATGGCACCTCTAATAATTGAATAGCCAACCAATATTCACTGTCAAGGCTCACACATGAATAATGGGTCATAAAAACGAGACACTTCCTTTATCTTTATCCTTATCCATAATCTAGTATTTCCTTAAATCTCATATTTGTAGGGTTTTAAAACATGGTAATGTAATTTGACAAAAATGTAGTTTTCAGTGTTTTCCATTATAAATCTACTATTTTGCATAAAAATTTAGGTTGAGTCAAAATTGATTGGAGATGAATGCTACAAATATGAAAATCTCTTATCACTGTGGAATGTTTTTCAGATATGATGCTGGTTGTGAACATTACCATCAGCAGCTCCACATGAGCATCTATTCACATTGTGGCTGACATTTATTTGTACCTGTTTCATAGTTGCATTCCTTTAATAGTCAAATTCATTTCATTGAAGTAAACAGTATTTTACTGCTCAGTGGAATGGCATTTTGTGAAAAATAAAAATGAGGACTCACAGATGTGAATCATCTCTCAGTGTAGCTGTACAGAGCATTCTAGATTACTTTAAAGGCCATGTTAAATTTCAAGTGATCATTCATTCCCACAGAATAAACAATTTCATCTCACAGTGGATAGTACTCTTTCACATGTTTAAAAATAATGTCATAACTCACTCATGAAGAAACTCTGGGAAGTGTCATCACTGAAAATTCCTATTTGTTTCTCTGCCAAATTTCTCCCCCCTCCCACCCACCGCACACCCCCTCCCCCGCCACCAACCCCCCCCCCCCCCCCCCCACTCCTGCCGAAAGTTTTGACTCAGTGCTTAGATATAGTTCAATGAAAGCCAGTCATCTGCATTGTCTCAATTAAATGCCTATTATTCATGTGTGACCGTTGACAGCTAATGTAAAGAAAATCAATGTCGATGGTATCAAGGACTCGGCGAAGAAAGACCTTCTCAGGAGGCGTCTTATAAGCAACTTGGTGATGCTCAACGAACAGGAACCACAGAATGTCCACAATACCTGGTCTGCCCTCAAAGCTACCATAATCATCACTTGCGAATATACTCTTGGTTTCTCAACCAAGAAACATCAAGACTTGTTTGACGAGATCCAGGAGCTACTTATTCGCAACATAAGGCATTCCTGAACTGGAGGCATCACCAAAATTTGAGGGGGAAAAAGCAGCTATACAGACAATTGAAGGCCGAGGTTCAACAAAAAACCTGTGACCTAAAGAACAGCTGGTCGGCTGAAATAGCACAAGAAGTACAGCCACTCGCTGACAGCCACGACATGTGGGGATTCTTCAGCACAGTCAAGACCATTTACGGCCCAAGCACCCAAGGACCTACCCCACTGAGAGCAAAGAATGGAGTGGCGCTGATCAAGGACTGAGAGGTAGTCAGTGCTCTTTGAAAGGAACAGTTCGAAGATCTCCTCAATTGCAATTCAGTTCTTGATGCGAGTGCCCTCGACCACATTCCACAGCATGCTACCTGCCATGACCTCACCACAACCCCAGTCCAACAAGAGATCGAAAGGCCATTCGACAGCTAAAAAACAAAAAGGCCACAGGCGTAGACGGAATTCCTGCCGAAATTCTAAAATACAACAGAGAGGCACTCTTGATACAAATACATGGACTCATCTCCCTCATCTGGAAGAAGGAGAGCATGTCAGGCGATCACTGAAACCCCATAATTGCGACCATCTTCAAAAAAGGCGACAATACCGACTGTGGTAACTACAGAGGGGTATCCCTACTGTCTGCCACAGGGAAGGTCATCGCAAGAATCCTTCTCAACCGCCTCCTCCCCGTGGCTGAAGAGCTCCTACTGAATCACAATGTGGATTCCCTCCATCAAGAGGCACAGAGGATATATTCTTCACAGCAAGACAACTACAAGAAAAATGTAGGGAGCAGCAGCAACCTTTATACATGGCCTTCTTTGACCTCACAAAGGCCTTCAGCTCTATCAACCATGAGGGATTATGGAATATCCTCCTCAAATTTGGCTGCCCGGAGAAATTCATCACCATCCTCCGCCTGCTGCATGACGACATGCAAGCTGTAATCTTTGCCAACAAATCTGCCACTGGCCCAATCCGAATGCAAACTGGGGTCAAGCAAGACTGTGTCATCACACCAACACTCTTTTCCATCTTCCTCGCCGCAACACTCCACCTCATCTCCATGAAGTTCCCTGCTCGAGTAGATCTACTCTACTGGATGAGCGGAGAGCTATTTAATCTATGTCACCTCCAGTCCAGAACCAAGGTTGCCCCATCCTCTGTCATCGAGCTGCAGTACGCTGATGACGCTTATGTATGCGCACATTCTGAGACCAAGCTTCAAACCCTCGTCGATGCATTCATGGAGGCGTATGAAAGAATGGGCCTTAAGCTAAACATCCGTAAGACAAAGGTCCTCTACCAGCCTGCTCCCACAGCGCAACTCTGCCCCCCCCCAACTATCAAGATCCACGGCGAACTACTGGACAATGTGGATCACTTCTCATACCTTGGGAGCCTCCTCTCAGCAAAGGCAGACATTGACGATGAAACTCAGCATCGCCTCCAGTGTGCCAGCGTAGCCTTCGGTCGTCTGAGGAAAAGAGTGTTTGACGTCAAAGACCTCAAACCTGGCATCAAGCTCATGGTCTACAGGGCCACAGTGTTACCCGCCTTCCTGTATGCATCAGAAACATGGACACTGTACAGCAGACATCTCAAAGCCCTGGAGAGATATCACCAGCGGTGCTTCCACAAGATCCTGCAAATTCAGTGGCAGGACAGGCGCACCAATATCAGTGTCCTCTCTCAGGCCAACATCCCCAATATCAAGACACTGGTCATGGCTAGTCAGTTACGTTGGGCGGGCACATCGTCCACATTCCTGGCACAAGACTCCCAAAACAAGCTTTCTACTCTGAGCTCCATCGTGGCAAGAGGCTACTAGGAGGGCAGAGGAAACGCTACAAGGATGTCCTTAAAGCCTCCCTGAAAAAATGTGACATCGCCACTGATTCATGGGAATCTCTTGCCTGAGACCGCCCAAAATGGAGAAGAAGCATATGTGAAAGTGCCAGCCAGTTCAAACAATGTCGACATGTCCAGGCAGCGACCAAGTGCAAACAGTGGAAGGAGCATTCGGAAATTCGAGCATCTGAACATACGAACTTACGAATTAGGAGCAGAAGTAGGCCATTTGGCTCCTTAAGCCTGCTCTGCCATTCAATAAGATCATGGCTGATCTGTTTGTGTCTTGAATTCCACACTCCCATCTACCCCTGATAACCTTTGATTCCCTTGCCTAACAAGATTCTATCCACCTCCGCCTTAAAAATATTCAATGACCTCACCTCCACCACCTACTGAAGCAAAGAGTTCCAAAGTTGCAAAACCCTCTGAGAGAAAAAGATTCTCCTCATTTCTGTTCTAAAAGGGCGACTCCTAATTTTAAAACAGTGCCCCCTAGTACTGGACTCACCCACAAGAGGAAACATCCTTTCCACATCCACCTTGTCAAGATCTTATAAACTTCAATCAGGTCTCCCCTCACTCTTTTAAACTCCAGTGAAAACAAGCCCAGTCTGTCCAACCTTTCCTCATAAGACAACCCGCTCATTCCAGGTATCAATCTACTAAAAACAAGCAATGCTGGAAGCACTCAGCAGGTCTGGCAGCATCTGTGGAAAGAGAAGCAGAGTTAACATTTCAGGTCAGTGACCCTGGGTTCTGAAGAAGGGTCACTGACCTGAAATGTTAACTCTGCTTCTCTCTCCACAGATGCTGCCAGATCTGCTGAGTGCTTCCAGCATTTCTTGTTTATATTTCAGATTTCCAGCATCCGCAGTATTTTGCTTTTAAATTAATCTAGTAAACCTCCTCTGAACCACTTCCAACACATTTACATCCTTCCTTAAATAAAGAGACCAAAACTGCACACATTATTTGTGATGTGGTCTCATCAATGCCCTATATAACTGAAACATACCATCCTTACTTTTATTTTCAATTCCTCTCGTAATAAAGGATAGCATTCCATTAGCCTTCTTTATTACTTGCTATCCCATTCACTCACCTTACCAAACACCACCTGTCCCACCAGTGCTAGTGTGTGCAGATCCAGAATTGGACTATTCAGTCACCTAAGGACTCACAACCCTGGAGTGGAAGAAAGTCATTCTGGTTCCTGAGAAGAAGAGTGTTGTCAGCCTGTTCAACTGGCTAGAGTGAGCATCACAGCATAACATAATCTTATCCTCACCTAATGACTGGACAGAGGCAATTTTCACATATAGAACAAAGAACAAAGAACAGTACAGCACAGAAACAGGCCATTTGGCCTTCCAAGCCTGCGCCGATCTTGATGCCTGCCTAAACTAAAACCTTCTGCATTTCCGGGGTCCATATCCCTCTATTCCCATCCTATTCATGTATTTGTCAAGATGCCTCTTAAACGTCTCTATGGTACCTGCTTCCACCACCTCCCCCGGCAACAAGTTCCAGGCACTCAACACCCTCTGTGTAAAGAACTTGCCTCGCACATCCCCTCTAAACTTTGCCCCTCTCACCTTAAACCTATGTCCCCTAGTAACTGACTCTTCCACCCTGGGAAAAAGCTTCTGACTATCCACTCTGTCCATGCCGCTTATAACTTTGTAAACCTCTATCATGTCGCCCCTCAACCTCCGTCGTTCCAGTGAAAACAATCCGAGTTTATCCAACCTCTCCTCATAGCTAATGCCCTCCAGACCAGGCAACATCCTGGTAAACCTCTTCTGTACCCTCTCCAAAGCCTCCACGTCCTTCTGGCAGTGTGGCGACCAGAATTGCACGCAATATTCTAAGTGTGGCCTAACTAAAATTCTGTACAGCTGCAGCATGACTTGCCTATTTTTATACTCTATGCCCCGACCGATGAAGGCAAGCATGCCGTATGCCTTCTTGACTACCTTATCCACCTGCGTTGCCACTTTCAGTGACCTGTGGACCTGTACGCCCAGATCTCTCTGCCTGTCAATACTCCTAAGGGTTCTGCCATTTACTGTATACTTCCCACCTGCATTAGACCTTCCAAAATGCATTACCTCACATTTGTCCAGATTAAACTCCATCTGCCATTTCTCCGCCCAAGTCTCCAACCGATCTATATCCTGCTGTATCCTCTGACAATCCTCATCACTGTCCGCAACTCCACCAACCTTTGTGTCGTCCACAAACTTACTGATCAGACCAGCTACATTTTCCTCCAAATCATTTATATATACTACAAAGAGCAAAGGTCCCAGCACTGATCCCTGCGGAACACCACTAGTCACATCCCTCCATTCAGAAAAGCACCCTTCCACTGCTACCCTCTGTCTTCTATGACACAGCCAGTTCTGTATCCATCTTGCCAGCTCCCCTCTGATCCCATGTGACTTCACCTTTTGTATCAGTCTGCCATGAGGGACCTTGTCAAAGGCTTTACTGAAGTCCATATAGATAACATCCACTGCCCTTCCTTCATCAATCATCTTCGTCACTTCCTCAAAAAACTCAATCAAATTAATGAGACACGACCTCCCCTTCATAAAACCATGCTGCCTCTCGCTAATAAGTCCATTTGTTTCCAAATGGGAGTAAATCCTGTTCCGAAGAATCCTCTCTAATAATTTCCCTACCACTGACGTAAGGCTCACCGGCATATAATTTCCTGGATTATCCTTGCTACCCTTCTTAAACAAAGGAACAACATTGGCTATTCTCCAGTCCTCTGGGACCTCACCTGTAGCCAATGAGGATGCAAAGATTTCTGTCAAGGCCCCAGCAATTTCTTCCCTTTCCTCCCTCAGTATTCTGGGGTAGATCCCATCAGGCCCTGGGGACTTATCTACCTTAATGCTTTGCAAGACACCCACCACCTCTTCCTTTTTGATAATGAGATGACTGAGCCTATCTACACTCCCTTCCCTAGGCTCATCATCCACCAAGTCCTTCTCCTTGGTGAATACTGATGCAAAGTACTCATTTAGTACATATAGTGTAGATCAGGTAATTGGGATGTCCACAATGCCCACCAATGATGTTGGCAGGAGACCCAATTAATTCTCATGGCCTTATTTGCACTGACCAGGGAACTGCCAGTGCTTATGGGCAGCTTGCCGATTAGGAGGGCAAGAAATCTGACGGAGTAACTGAATGTCATGGGCCTGAAGCCGTACATTAAAGTGCAGGAGCAGAAGCATCAGAACTGAAAGAAGCAGCAATTTTTAGCAGTGGTGTAATTTTTGTAGTCCCACAATAGCAAGGACATGAAATAATGGAAGCCTTTAAGGATCAACACACTACAAGCTGCAGAAAAAATGAGCCCTGCCAGGATCCCTACAAATGCTGCCAGTAATGGCTGCTGATCAACGTGCACGACCCATGAACTATGGATAGCTTGAGGAACTGGTTATAGCAAAGTGGGTTGAGACAGGAATGGCATTTGGATCATTTGACCCTTTATTTGTTTACCTGTTTCCAGTAGGAGCACTGACTATCTAAATTGAGGACCACTCAAAATTCAAAATCAGTAAGTCGGTGGGATCTTTTTTCCATTTTTCTACTGCTGCCCCACCTCATTTACAGCTGTAAATTGAGCAGTAGTAAGACAAAAATCATCCCTACATATCCATTTCCACCAGCAGTGACTGCATAACCTGCTCTGGTACTGAGAAGAGGCAGCCATTGAAACAGCACAACTGATCTTGGTGTGTCCAAACTAAGGATCCTGTCCCAGATTGCTACGTAATGACCCCTTCTGAAAAATGTGCATTTATGGCTATCTGGTAAGGATATGCTTCCATGACACTCATTGTTTATGCTCACTGTTGGAGTATGGCTACTTGAGGGAGGTATTGTCAGTGACTGTGGAACCATATCAAAGCATGAGTTACCACCTTTAGGAGAGAAAGGGAGCTAACTGGAAAGCAGAACAAACTGGAAAGAAATTAACAACTAGGCGCCCCAAGGTTATCCAGTGGCATAGCATGTCCATGTACCAATGTTGTATATTGTAGCGTGGTAGAATGTGATTTTACAAGAAGTGCAAGAAGCAAGTCTACTGCCCATAGGAATGGACAGGGAATCAAAGGACAGTTAATTAGAGGTGCTATCATTGATAGATTGCTGTCATTAGGCCACCTTCCTTCCAACGTTGGTGTGGGGTAGTGGGGTGGAAATGAGCATTTAAACAACAGACTTTAATCAATAATGAACTTATGTAACTGGATAAGACTCCTGACCATGCTACTTCTTCATCTGTGCAAATGCTTGCTGACCTAAAAGGGCCAACATTTAAAAGAAAGATGCTGTCCAAGCATCAACATTTCAGAGGGTGTGCTGCGCACCCTGGGAGGACCACTACCCCCATCTGTGAAATCAGGCTTGACTACTTAGTATGAGAGCATAAGAACATAGGAAAAAAGGAGCAGGAGTAAGCCATACAGCAAAGAGGCATTACACAGTGTTTTACTGCCCTCATTGCAGCCAAAGATCTGCTCTTAAGGAGATCACTGTACATGTTGAGGGAATACCCAGTATTAGGGCAGGCTGTAGGAAGGAGGTTCCTGTCTTTCAGGCGATGCCATACCCAACCCCACCAGGCTGTCTGCCTCCATCAAATGACAGGAGATCACAGATAGGCACATCAGCTATTATTGTTAATTGCATATAAACCTAAGATAGAACCTGTTTTAAATTGAACAGTCGGTTTCTGAGATTCCTAATTGTAGATGTATTTATTTCATGTTGTCCAAATTTAATGATATATAACAAATAAGGTGCTGGAATGCAGCTTCTAAGCATCATTGGTTCTCTTCAAACAAACTTTCTATGACATGCTCATCTGTGATCTTAAGTGAACATTTATTCAAGGCTCTAACACTGATGAAAAGCACTACACATATTGCACAGTGCAAGTCAAGCAATCTGTGCTCAACACAGACCACCATAGGGAACATGCAAATATAAGCTAAGGATTCAAAACCCACCATGGCCAATGACATACCAAAACTGCATTTGCCAGATATGCTGCTTCAGTTTCTCAATAAATCCGTACAAAAATGTCTGGAAATGGATGGAATCAAGATAAGAGGCGATATTATAAATGTTCCAGGAGTGGAGGATTAAGTGAGAAAAGAAAGCTCGATCACCGCTATAATGTCAGAGGAGGCCAGCAGATCTTACAATCCATGCCATATGGCCAATTGCTGGTTCTATTGGTATCATTCAGGCAAAACTGGATTTTTAAAACACCCACCCAGTCACGAAATGGCACACAGACAACTTTTCAAAATACTACCAGCCAATGAGTTCAGACCCTGCTGGTTGCATCAGAGTGTGATATTCCATCCAACAGACCACTGAAATCTGAGAAATATTACCTGAGGCAGCCTAGCTGGAGTCCTAGGTTACTGACTGAAAATTTTTAAACAGCTGATTTACATCCTTTGACACACCACATTGTACCAATTTGTATTAGTTTTTTTTACATATTTTATACTTAGACAAACAAATGTAAAAGATCTTAATAAAAACATGCAGGAGTGAGTGCTCTACTTGCAGCATGGGAATAGCTTTTTTTTTCCTTCTTTAGTGCCCTGATTTAGCTCTGCGGGAGATTTCACAATCGTACCTCTTTCATCTCTCTCCTGGATTGAAGATAAATGGTTTCAGGTCCTTTTTAGATGCACATAAATCAGAAAGCAATCTACTTACAAAACAGACACTGGCAGCCATTGAAACTGGAATTTAAGACCATGGGGAAAATCTCCTTTGTTTACATAAGGAAGACCGTACTGCTTCTGAGCTCAAATAAATTATTTCTCTTTTATTGTGCATAAAAGATCTGGCATTTAAAATTATTTTAACAATAGCACAGAAATTACAATTGCTTTGATGCTGCCAAAGTAACATTAGTTAGAAAATGGAAAGGCTATTTATCTTGCCAAATATAATCTAAAATTATTTAATAAAAAGTGCACCTATATCTTTCTGTTTATACAAAATAAATGGAACATCACCAGTAGAATCATAGTCTAGGTTTTTTTCTGTTTATCTGAATACTCACTGACAATTTGGCGCCTATTCAATATTTATTCATCTTGGGTGCTGCAACTGTGTATCCCCTGCTACCATTGATCTTTAACCTGTTGGTAGTAAAGGATCGTTTCCCTGCCAGACTGAGTCATTGATTAATTACAATGGGCTGGATTTTGTTCCCAGCCTGATGTTCGGTTCCGTAGCGGGGGGGCCGGACAATTGGAGCAGCAGCGGCCACCACGGAACCCGACGCCGGGATTGCCGGGTCCAATCTTCCCGGCAGCAGGGAAGCTCCATGGCAGCCCCTCTGCTGCTCTGTGATGGGACCCGAGTTAGCATATTTAAATTACATATTTGCATGAATTAAAATGTAAACCGCAGCTATCTTACCTTCAGTTCCTGATCTTCAGCGTGATGAGTGGCACTCACGCGCCTTCACTTTCCTGTCCAGGGAAAGCTGGCGCCAGCAAGGTGGGGAAGAGATGAACTCTGCACTCTGATGGGTATGGGGAGGAGGAAGGGGTGAACTCTGCATTGTGGTGTACTATTTGCAAGGCTGGCAGCCTTTTAAAAATGGTACCAGCACCTGCTCCTTCAACAGGTGACGCCGTGAATGGCATCGTCGAGGCTGACCCGCCACGTGATTGGGGGGTATCAACTGCTGTCAATATGTAAAGTGACTACCCACCACATAATAGCGGTAGTGCGGCAGCGCGGGAGTTGTGGGGGACAGCTGCCATATTCTGCGCAGACTATAAAATCCAGCCCATAGCGTGTGCAATTCCAGCCTTAAATGCACATATATAAGAAACTTTTTCATTTCGTGCTTTATTAATTACTGTTACATAGAAACCTAGATCATTGAGTTGCTGAAGAAGCCCAGATGGTTTCTCTTTTTATCTGAAAGAGCTACAGTGAAGTTGATGGTGAGAGACCCAGGACATGGCCCCAAAAATCCACAGCTGTTCCAGCAGACTCCCAGAATAACTTCAGCAAGAGTCTGCTGGAACAGCCAGTAACTAGAGAAGGATCTATATATGCTGGATCGCAGTCCAGTACTGAGGTTTACAGAGTGACTTTATGGGGACAGAGCCCCCACCTGCTCTTTATGAGGCCATTACCATAACTGCGCAAACCAGGGTGGGGAGTCCTCAAGCACTGGACCGTCTTAGAGTCCAAGATTCTGTCCAAAGTCATAGCCAGTCGAGTCAAGTCTGCTCTGGAGTTGGTGATCCACCCCGATCAGACCTGCACTGTACCCGGCAGGAAGATCTCTAATAGTCTCGCGCTACTTAGGGATACGATCGCCTACGTGCGATACAGGAGGATGGACACCTGCCTCATCAGCCTGGACCAGGAGAAGGCTTTTGACAGGATATCGCACACCTACATGATGGACGTGCTTTCCAAAATGGGGTTTGGGGAGGGAATCTGCAATTGGATCAAACTGCTCTACACAAACATCAGTAGCGCAGTCTCAATCAATGGGTGGGAATTGGAAAGTTTCCCTATCCAATCTGGAGTCAGACAGGGCTGTCCTCTCTCCCCGGTCTTGTTTGTTTGCTGTTTTGAACCCTTTGCTGAGTCTATTAGGAAGGATGCGAGCATAAGAGGGGTGACAATCCCAGGCAGCGGAGGCACTCAGGTGAAAACCTCCCTGTACATGGATGACGTCGCCGTCTTCTGTTCGGATCCGTTGTCTGTGCACAGACTGATGAACATCTGCGACCAGTTCGAACTGGCCTCAGGAGCCAAAGTTAACCCGGCAAGAGCGAGGCCATGTTCTTTGGGAACTGGGCTGACCGATCCTTTGTCCCCTTCACCGTCAGGTCAGACTACCTGAAGGTGCTGGGGATATGGTTCGGAAGGGCCGGGGCGTGCACCAAAACCTGGGAGGAGCGAGTAGCCAAGGTACAACAAAAGTTGAGCATGTGGGGGCAGCAATCTCTCTCTATTGTGGGTAAGAACCTGGTCATCAGGTGCGAGGCGCTCACGTTGTTGCTATACGTGGCGCAGGTCTGGCCCATACCCCACTCCTGCGCTGTGGCGGTCACCCGAGCCATTTTCCGCTTCATCTGGGGATCTAAAATGGATCGGGTCCGGAGGGACACGATGTTCAAATCTCTGGATAAGGGCGGGAAAAATGTACCCAACGTGGCCCTCATCCTGATGACCACCTTCATGTGCGGCTGCATCAAGTTGTGTGTAGACCTCCAGTACGCAAACTCCAAGTGTCACTACGTGCTGAGGTTCTATCTGTCCCCGGTGTTGCGAAGGATGGGCCTGGTCACATTGCCGCGGAACGCTCCATGCAATTGGACCGTGCCGTACCACCTATCCTTCGTGGAGCAGTTTCTGCTGGAAAACACCTTTGACCACCGGTCCATCAGGCAGTGGTCTGCACGGAATGTCCTCAAGGCCCTACGGGAAAAGGAGACGGGGGATCCTGTCGGATGGTTCCCCAAGCAGACCGCCAAAGTCATTTGGCGGAATTCCTCATCACCAGAACTTTCAAACAAGCACCAAGATGTAGCTTGGCTGGTGGTGAGAAGGGCCCTGCCTGTCAGATCCTTCCTGCACGCCTGAAGTCTCGCCCCCTCCGCGCAATGCCCCCGCAGTGGCTGTGGTGGGGAAGAGACGGTTGCCCACCTCCTTCTGGAATGTGTCTTTGCAAAGCAGGTGTGGAAAGAGATGCAGTCGTTTTTGTCGAGGTTCATCCCAAGCAGCTCTGTAACACAGGAGTCTGTGCTCTACGGGCTGTTCCCAGGGACGCACACCGAGACAAACATCAACTGCTGCTGGAGGACTATCAATTCGGTGAAAGACGCCCTTTGGTCTGCCCGAAACTTGCTGGTCTTCCAGCGCAAAGAGTTGTCCACGACCGAATATTGCAGACTGGCACATTCCAATGTCCAGGACTACGTGCTGAGGGATGCACTAAAGCTTGGAGCAGCCGCAGCAAAGGCTCAATGGGGAAAGACCACAGTGTAAGGTCCCCCCACCAAGCTGAATTGAGGGGCTGGATCCATGGGAAACCCCTCAAACTGCATCGGGAAAATTTTAATTTTCTGTAAGATGTAAAAATGTTAATGGCATGACAAATGAAATGGAAGGGGTTGTGAGGCAACTTATGATTGTAATGAAGCAAACGGACCACCTTTGCACTGTTTGTATTTTTGACTTGGTGCTGTCTGAAACTGTTTGGCAATGTATTTTTCACAGATTTTTATGAATAAAGTATATTTTGGAAATAAAAAAAAAAGTCTTAGAGTCCAGCATGTTATCAGTGCAGGTGAAACCAGGTATACTAGCCCACCCATTAGCAGTAGTGGAGCACATCAGACAATCCATAAGAACAGAAGAAATAGGAGCAGGAGTAGACCATACAGCTCCTCCTGCCTGCTCCACCATTCAATACAATCATCCAGGTCAGAATTGTGAGCTGGACACCCAAAAATGTGCCCCAAATTTTTTTAAATTTTGAAGTGGCCTCCTTTTTTGAGGTGGCACTTCAGTTTTCTTCCAGGAGCAGGAACCCAGCACTCTCCTGAGCTGAAGTTTCCTCCTTGACTTTCTGCTGTTTTTGGTGAGTCGGTAGGGTTGTCCCATGAAATGCCTCAGTCTGTTATTGACATGTCGAGCGTGTGAGCTCCCCTGACCCTGCAAACTTTGACAAGGTCAGCAGTGAAGGTCAGAAGCAGGCGCATCTCGGCAGTTACATCAAAATTCGCCACCCCAGGGATTTTCAGGACTATTTTGTTTAAATTATTACACATCAGAGGACAGATTCTCATATCTATAATTTGGTGCAGATTTAAACTTTGAGCTCAAAGATCACATTGGATTAGTATAAAGAGCCACAGCTGTTTCTCGAACAAGCTTTAACTAAGGAACTCTATCATTGAATCTGTCAGATGTCCATGATTCAAGTCACCTTTAGTATAGACACTGAGGGATCATATTCAGTTTGTCATCTATGTGCTGACTTGAAGCAATGGTGCATTAGTCATTGACGCTTTCTCTTCCACAGTATTATATGATTTATTTATTAAGTGCCCCTTGTGATTTGTTTTCTGTTTATATTTATGGGCCCAAAAATTCCCCCATACAGCTGCAAGGGATTATTCAGTAAGCAAATGTATGTTTTTATGCATAATTTTAACAATTGGCTTATTTGAGGCATTAGGCAATCCCTCTTCCTTTTTCATTTAGGGGTCAATAATGTGCTGTTCAGATGTATAGTGAACTGGACATAGGCGACCGTCATTATCAGACACCAAGTCCTGAAGCCCATTGGGTGCCTTGTGTGCATAATGCTTCATAATGTGATTGGGAAGAATTTGGCATTTGCAAACCTAAGCAAAGATATGAAAAATGTCAGTAAGGTTATGGCCCCACATTGTGATCTCAGCAACTGACCAGCACTGCAGTTGCTGATCTGCAGCTGTCAGACAGTCATGTAACACTGCAGCAATATAGGTTATAGACTGCTTCATAGATGCCCCCACACTGTACAGGCTAACTGGAACACTCTCAAATGATTGCAGGAACTGCTGATGCTGAGGTACTAAACTGAATTTATCAGGCCATGTGACAGAACACTCAATCTGGCCCTTTCCCCAATAGGTTGTGCCTTTTCCGATTCTACCTGCACTTAGTCCTCCACCTTACTCATACTTAGTGAATCATCAAGTGCACAATTCTGCACCTCACTAACATTTTTTTTTCATTCTTGGCATCATCCGTTGCATGTAGTGAAGGTGTTTACACAATGATATTAAGTAGGGAATAGCACTTGTGAGGGTTTAATCCCAGATTCCTTTCCATTCTTTTCCTGTTATTTGGTGAGCTAGATCATACTCCCATGTTCTTTTTAGACTTTTTGTGGAGGTAGATATGTACAAGACAGATATGTTTATAGGTATCTTTGAGGTTAAGAAAAGGAACTTGCATTTGATATTAAATACTGTGTTCTCAGACTATCCCAAAGTGATTGACAATTGTGTAGGGAAGTTTGCCAGTCAGTTGTGCACAGCAATACCCAACAAACAGCAAGAGAAATGAATGACCAGGTAACCTGTTTTCTGTGGTTTTTGAGGGACGAATGGTGGTCAGAACACTGGGAGAAATTTCTGCCCCTTTTTATATGGTAAAATAGCATCTCTTACATCCACCTGAGCCATCAAAACAGGAAATCAGGATCTCAATTTTAATTCTCTGTGACCTTGTCCTATCAACACCTTCTCTTTGGTTATCTCTTGTCCCACCCCTGTTTTATTTGCTTAAAACCTGTTACATTTCTAATATTTGCCAGTTCTGATAAAGGGTCACTGACGTGAAACATTGGGCTGAATTTTACACCACCCCAGCAGGTCGGATGGTGGCGTGGGGGCGGCGTAAAATTGAGCGGGAGGCTCCGGGAGGCCTACCCATACCGCTTCCACGTCCGGCCAAGTTTACGGCGTCGGGTGGGGAGTGGGAATCGACCCGCCCACCCGAGGCCAATCAAGGCCCTTAAGTGGCCACAACGGCCACATAAGGGCCCTCACCCGCCTCCGCGGGTATTTTACCCTTGGCAAGTGGGCGTGCTGGGGACATGAAATGTCGCCCAGTGATAGCTGCCGGCCTTTCCGCGGCCTGGGGTGGGGGTGGGGGGGTGCGGAGGCATGGAAATCAGGCACAGGGTGTCCAATTGAGGGCCGTCCCCGCCTCCCAACCCACCCCCAGGACCCAAGACACCCCCCTCCCACCAAACAACCACTCCAGCCTCACCAAGAAAGGACTGATCTCCCTGGTGAGGCATGTCCCAACTTACCTTCCCTCCTGGATCCATAGTTTCAGCTGGGCTGCAGTCCCAGCAGTGGCCACTGCTCCTGGTGGCGCTGCTGGCACTAAGAGCTGCCAGCCCGCTGATTGGCCGACAGCTCACTGAGGCGGGACCTCCTCCCTCAAGCGGATGGAAGTCCCGCCTCGGGACATTTAAAGCCTGGGGACCTGTAAAATGCGAGAAGGATCCCCGGGCTAGTTGGAAGCGGGTTCCGTGGTGAATTCCCATCCGCCTAAGGTAAAATTCAGCCCATTAACTCTGCTTCTCTCTCCACAGATGCTGAGTATTTCCAGCATTTCGTGTTTTTATCTCAATTTTGATGTTGCATCTAAAAGACACGACCTCTAAAAATGTCACAGCCTCTCTTTACTGCACAGAAGTGATAGTTTAGGCAATATGGTCAAGTCTTGGACCTTGAACCAACAGCTTTCTGACTCAGAAACAAGACCAACTGATCTATGCTAACACGCACAAGTAGCTCTGGAGGAGTTGAGGTAGAAAAGGTTACATATTTTCAAAACAATCTAGTCTGTGAGGACAAGGTTTGCAAACATTTAAAGCAGCTGTGCAGGTTAAGAGGGAGGTGTTGGGAACACTGCATCAAAAAGCAAACGGATGATGCGAAGGTTAGAGCAGTTAACACTTATACGAGAATTTATTTTTGTGCCTTGAATTTGGTAATAGAATGAGGCTGTCAACTCATACTGGCCATATTCCACATACCTCTGAATTAGCATTGAGTGAGATCTTCTTCTCAAATGGATCTTTTGAAGCCCAGGAATTTGGAAATAGGAAGTGGTAAAGAAGAATAACATTTTAGATGCATTCAATTTTTGCTTTTGCTATAGATTCAAAATATTTGTCTTATCACAAATTTGGTTTTAGACTTAATTTCTATAACTTTCATATTGTGCTGTTTTATGGAATTTAATTTTTTCAATACAGGAGAAAGCCATTTGGCCCATTGACCATTCTGTTTCTCTGAAACTCCTGCAAACCCGCTCCTGCTGGCTCCACAGGAATGATTTTGAAATTAAAGGAAAGTTACATTTTGTTGGTGGCCAAAATATCCTTTGGCTGCAGTCATATAATGAACAATATAGCTGTACTCCTCTCTGAAATATGGTATTGACTCATTGCATTGTATCAAACTGATATGGTGTTATGAGTATACAAAATTCTGTTAATTACTTCACCTGGTACTCCAGCTAATAGGCCTAATCAACATCCCAGCTAGTGTGTGCATTTCTTTTAATTAACCTTTTGTGGCCCAAATTTACATTCATAGTAGCAGCATAATATAAATTGACTCCAAGATTCCTTCTAAGCTAAATAAGTAAAAGTCTTGAAATGTGGAAGCATCCCTCCCTCAATTCTGTAGCACAGTCCTCCTTACCCCTCCCTTGTAGCAGCAAAACCTCTGACTCATTATGAGCAATGCCATAGATGTGCTAGTGTTAACGAAATATAATAATCAGAATTAATTTGCATATATAAATTTAGGTTATCTCCTCATAACCTAGGTCCTGTCTTTATAAAACTGAGGGCTTCATCAATATGCTATTTGAAATGACCTACTTATAAGTTATTCTAAGTAGATATGATTTGTGCATCCCGCATGTTCTCCTGACTCTGCTTTTGAATAACTCAAAGGAATGCTAGGGCCTAACATTTGACTCAGAGTCTCCGCTAAAGTCATATTCTCATTGCAAATTGCTTTGCCATCATCCCATGCGATTGAAACAATTATAAACAGTTTTTTCACTAACATTTCATCAAAATGAAACTTTGTCAATCAATATGATTACTTTGATGTTAAGCAAACTCACAGGGCCTATGTTTCCCTGACTTTTAACCTTAGCAAAATAATTGTCTTGTAAGTGGAAATTTATTATCTGCAATTTGCAGTAAATGATTTTAATGCCACTACCTGACCTTACCAGACTGCAACAGATAGAAAGATGATATATATATATGTATATATATATATATATATATACATATATAAAACAATACTAGAATACCACAATAAAAAAAACTATTTGTTTTATTGCATTGCAATTTTGGGCAACATACTGTAATGTGAAGTGTTGTTACCCTAGAAGGTACAACTGAAATTGTGTATTTGAGAGTTAAAAATCTGTTACATTTTAAGTCACTTTGAGATTCAAGAAATACTGTTCTGACGGCAGAGCTATATTTCTACTAGTTTCATTAGGAAAATGAACATGCACAGTAACTACAGTTGAAATCTATCTAAAAGATCTATTTAAGATGCATTTTTCTGCTTCTCCAATGGTTAAGATAGTGATTAGTGCAGCCAGGAAAGTCCGACATTGGAGGAAGTAATGGAGGGACCTGCAGAACCTGCCCAAGCAAGAAATCAATACATTCAGGAAAGAAGGAGGAAGGGAATGAAATTGATGGAGAAAGGAAGGAAAGGCTTTACTGAACTTTTAAAATGTTGGGCTGCATTTTACATTCCCGGCGGCCGACATAAACAATGGCGGTCTGCCTGCGCGGACCACAGGTTGCGGAGCCGTCGCAATATTAAACGTGGAGGGGGTGGGCGGTCATCCTTGGCAATTGCATCAGCAGACTTTGTGCAGGCATGACGCCATTTTTAAAGGGCTTCGAGCCCTAACATTCAATTAAATTTTTTAAAGAGACAGCGTTTTGAAAAAATAAAATAAATTGATTCTGACTTTCTCCTACCCCCCAATAACCATCGAATTAATTACCTGCCCTCTCCCCCCCAAAAAAAAACATTTACCTTGTGCACCTGACCTTCCCTCAAAGTTCATAAACGTTAAACTTTACCCCTTCCCACCATCCCCTCGACCAATGAAATGAGTCTAACGCTGCTTCCCCCCACCTCACCTCCTACTGAAAAACCTACCTGCTCCCCACTCCCCACCAGTGTTCCGCCTTGGATCCCCGGACAGGGATCCGAAGGTGCAGGAGTGCTGGCCACGAACACCAATATTGCTCTGGGACGGACAGCAGTACCGGAAAGTTAATAAATTAATTTATTTAAATAAATTTAAATATTTAAATGCGGCTCCCGTTGCCAGGTGGCGGTGGGGGCCACCATGAGGCCTCTCCACTGCCTGCAATGTCGGGCCAGGCCTTCCCCGCATTGAGGCCCGTGGTGGGCCTCTGCCAGAGGCATTTTCCAGCCCACCCTGCCACGACCCCCGACGTCTGGGGAGGCTGTAAAATTCAGCCCATTAAATTATCAGATGTTCCGTGTAAATAGTGTTATGACCAAGGTGGGAGGAGTGCACTGTCTTTTCTAGTTCCACTTCTCCACAGGTCAAAACATATATTTAAATGTTTACCCAGTTACCGGTACAGCCAATCATACACTCTATTTTTTTATCCCAGAATAAAATACACCAAGGTTTCTTTAATAAACAACAAAATTATCAGTTTATTATAAAACAAGACTTAATCAGCAAAGCATTGACACACAGATTTAAATATAAAAGTTCCCTTTTTAAAATTCCCCAAAAAAACTCACACACACTGGAAAAAAATACAGAAGTTCTCTCTGCAGAGGTCTGTTAAAAAGAAAAGACTACTTTGGCCAATTACTTGCTAATTCTTGATGGAAAAAAGAGAAGATATGGAAGGAAGTCAGTTGTCCCTTTTTTGGTCTAGCGTCCGGGTATACGGAGACGGGTCACTGGGATTGTTTCAGAAGCAGTCCGTTCTGGAGACGTCGAGAATTATTCTAGTCGGCTTTCCAGAAGAAATGTCGCATCAGGGTTTCTGCCGGCACACACTTGAATTGCAGGATTTTTTTTTCAGCTTTTCAGGAGTTATGCAGCCCCAGGATTATAGCTCTCCCATACTAGATCTCATCTCAAGCGTCCTTTCAGTGAACTTGGTAAAAAAAAACACATCCATGGAATCGTTTCAGTTTTAACACAAGTCCTCAAAAAATAAAATAAAGGAATTGCTTTCATAGCAAGGGTTTGCAGTTTGTTTTGCTCCATCTACACTCAGTGAACCCCTCTGTTCCAATCTACCATTTGTACATCATCAAATGTATTCTGCCTCCTTTCTTAGTATCTTCTCTTATATAACATACACTTTACAGTTATCTGTTTTTTTTGTTGCTCTAGACCTACTTATGAGACTGTAAATAGCATCAGCAGCAGCCAGAGACTGCCTGCAGTTGAGGGAAGAGTCTTGTCACTGGAAGAAAAGCTTTTTGATGTGCAAAGTGCATCTTGTTTGACAGCTGAGCATTCAACTCAGTTTTACAAATGCTGTTACTAGCATCAATATTTTTTCAGAAAATATTAAATGTACATAGAAAATAAATCAAATAACGGATGGTTAATGAATGAATGCATGCAACATATTTCCAAGAATGGAAAGAAGAAGAATCTGGGCAACCAAAGCCGAGTTAATCTAATATCAATTGTGAGAAAACGCTTGAAATTCATAGCTCAAGTTCAAATTTATATGTGGGATAGTCAAGGACAGCCAAGTTGGATTTAGCTGAATACCAAAATTATAAGTGCACTATTAAATGACCATCGTCATTATGAATTTCACTTTGCATTGTTGAGGGGCAGGGGGTGGGGAACAGTAATGAAAATACACAGAATATGAATGTCCCCAACTTGCACAAAACTGTACTCTATTCCTAACTTGGCTTTATGACTAAGTATGCTACTAATTCATAGAGGCCAGGAAATTCCAAGTTCAGTCTAGGACAGTGTTGAGTTAGTTAATCATGGTTGGAGCATTGATAAGGTGTTTTAATGAGCCACCTGGGATAAGGAAGGGAAAAATTAGCCAAGAATCACACTCTTGATCACCATTTACCGACCCCTGCTGGAAGGTATGCATGTTTAGCCATTAATTAAGAATGGGATTGACCTCTGACATGAGCTAGGACGAATTTTTATTTGATTGAGGGGGGAATTGGGGGTGGGGGACAGGTGCTTAAACCCACCTGTCGGTGAAATCGCACACTCCAAGTTTAAAAGGCTGTGATGGGAGCCGGAAGAGGCAACCCGCCTGAACTGCTTAAGTGGCCAGTTAAGCTCTTAATGAGCTTGTTGTTAGTTCATTAAGAGCCAGTTTGAAGAGGGAAGGCTCAGAGAAGGCCCTCATTCACAGACAATCAGTTGTGCTCAGTGAGTAGAATTATCTTTCATTTCTCAGCACTTGACAAGGGTATTTTGGGAGGGGCGGCTTTCGTGGGGGTTTGGTGGGGGTTTCATGAAGGCTTCACAATCCAATGGAAAAGAAAGCTATATGAGGAACTGGGATCAGGCTACTCTGAGCTTGGTCCAGCCAGCGATGAGGAGCAGAGGCAGATCCCTGAGCAACAGGGGAACAGGGTTGAGGAATGAGGGGCAGGAAGGAAACGGAGGCAACATCCTCAGCATAGGACATGGCGGAGGCAGAGAGTGGCAGAACGCTGTGCCTGTCCAGGTGGTTGCTGACCTGAGTGCCCTCATTGAGGGTCATCCAAGGGTTAGCAGGAACCATTGCAATAGCCTTCCTGTGGCTCTAAGAGTCACAGTGGTCTTCCACTTTCTTGAAACCAGCTCTTCCAAAGAGTGGCAGCAGACATTGGTGGCATCTCGCAGGCCACAGCACATCAGTGCATCACAATGGTGTCAGATGCTCAGTTAGAGAGGGCAGGGAACTAAATTGAATTCAAGGTGGATAGAGGCATTCAAGCTCAAAGAGCAGTGGGATTTGCCTCCTTCACTGGATGCCCTCAGGTGTGGACCATGAGGAGGGAGAAATGCTGGAAAAGCACAGCTCCTCAGAGGAGCAAGAAGAGAAAGAGGAGGATGAGGAAAAGGCTGAAGGAGAACTTGAGAGCAGTCTCCATGCTTTGCATGGTAGGCTCAGAAGGAGGCAAGAGATCATCAAGGTAGCCACTCTGATGCAGAGATGTTGGACCTCTACAAGACTCAGTCCACAGGACAGATGGAGAGGAGAGCCTCCTTCATCTGAGTGACAGCACTGAAACAGGCCCTTCGGCCCACCAAGTCTGTGCCGACCATCAACCACCCATTTATACTAATCCTACATTAATCCCATATTCCTACCACATCCCCACCTTCCCTCAATTTCCCCTACCACCTACCTATACTAGGGGCAATTTATAATGGCCAATTTACCTATCAAGCTGCAAGTCTTTGGCTGTGGGAGGAAACCAGAGCACCCGGCGAAAACCCACATGGTCACAGGGAGAACTTGCAAACTCCACACAGGCAGTACCCAGAATTGAACCCGAGTCACTGGAGCTGTGAGGCTGTGGTGCTAACCACTGCGCCACTGTGCCGCCCAGTTTGTAGCACATTTCAGCAACCTCCCAGTGGCACAAACACTGCAAGGCTCCAGCGTCTCTACCTCACACACTCTTCCCTAGCACACTCCGTTGTTTTGGCAACCCCCTTACTTCCCATTCTCCTGTGTTTCACCATGATGAGATGGAAACACAAGTCTGCCTTAGTGCAACAAATTTCCCAGTGCTTTATCACTTAACAGTTCAGATCAGAAACACCGAAGTGACCCACAAAGTGACATTACTGACACAGTGGCCTGTACTCACAGCCAGTCCTACGAGTGCTTCCTCCTATGGCTGAGGATGAGGTTTAGACAGACTGCTCGCTAGTGCTCGTCTGGGACTGAGATGGACATGGCTGGCGGCCTTGGCATGGAGGTACCAGGGTGTACCTCCAAAGGCTGCTGCATTAGTGTTATGACCTCAGTGAGACCATTAACGTTAAAACACGAGATATGAACTCCCCAGACCAATTTAAAGAATTACACAACAAGATTTCATGTTTTAAAATCCCTGTCTTGTCTTTAAGCAGAGTTGATGTGAGGTCACCTGACTTCTCTGACTCCATCTTAAACTACAGTAAAAATCAGTTTTTAAGACATAATCATGTTGAAAGTCCAGCGTTCATAACAACCAGCATCACTGCAGGGGCAGCCTCTGTCACAGATGCTTCATCCGTTGGAGGGACCATGGAGGTGGATGATGATGACAGAATTCCGTGAGGGGTGGGCCCCGTCATCACCATCTGTCACCTCCTCAGCCCTTTTGTGATGACCTTGATCTCTGGAGGGGACCACCAGCTGGAGTGCAGCTGGTAAGCTCTCCATGTTTCTTTGCGCCATTTGCGCGACTAACCTGTCAATGCTGCTGACTGTGTCATGCATCCTGTGCATGTTAGTGCACTGTTCCTGCATCCACTCTAAGTGATGCTGCATATGGCTCTACAAGAGGTTAGCCACTCTGTCAATGGAAGGGCCCACACGCTCAAAGCACTGAGACATTGTGGAGCACAAGAGATGAATGGACTCCTCCATTCTCATCCCATCACTCCGCAGAGCCTCAGGTAATTCTGACATGTGGGCATACATCTCATGCTGATTCTCCAGGTACAGCCGCCTGTTTCACGACTCCTCCAAGGTGAACTGGCCACAGCCAACTCTGCCTCCCCTGAATCCTTCAGCTTTAACGTCATGAGCGCTTCACCCTGTGCCACCATTTATAAAACAGTGAGAGGACCCACCAAGGTAAGGGTATCTGCACTGGTGGAAGGTGCGCTAGAAAGTTGTGATGGTGCAAGCTCCAATGTGTCTTCCTCCTCTGACTCCTTGGAAACTTGTCTTTGTGTGGACTGCTGCCACCCTGCAACTAGCCTTGTGGAAGATATGAGAGAAGATGGTGATGAGAGATTGGGACAGTCAACAGATGCCTCTGCTGCTTAAAATATTGAGATAACCACTCAGGTTTTAACTGCTCGTTGGAGATGTTGATATGATGGGCCCCGTTTCTCTGTCTCCAGCATTACTGTGGCTTGACCCTCTGGCCACATCAAGGGCCAGCTCCTCAAAGTCTGTCAGCAATGTGAAGTGGGGCAGCCCACCATCCAGTCATGCTCTCTTGTTCTCCCTGGTGTTCAACTCCCATTTAGCCTGCAAGGTTGCAGTTAGGACAATGCCTCTCTTCCTCACCACCTGCAGCCTTTCATTCTCATACACTATTGCAGTCTGCAAACCAACTTCCTGTCCAACAGCACTAGAGTTCTGACCTATGCTCAAGGGTTATCAAGGCTGCTGAGCACAAAGCTCTCCCAAGATCAGGAAAACTCTGTATGCCCTCATGATGCCCCTCTCTTTTGCACTATGGTGACTGCTGACCAGCAGGCATGCCATCTGGGTCCATCTTTGGACTTAGCTTTCCAGACCTGAGAAGGTTATTGAAATATTTCCTACACTGCATCCAGCTCCTCCTCACCACTTCTTGGCTGCTGACCTCGTGAGCCACCTCCAACCATGCCCTTTAGGTAAGCCTTGCAGGCTTTCTGTTGCCACTGCTGGTGAACAGAGTATTTCTGTGCTCAGTCACCACCTCCAGCAGCACCTCCGATGAGGCATCAGAAAAACGAGGGGCTGCCCTGGCATGGGGGCTTCTGCTCTCCTCCTCCTGATGGACTTTATACTAGGGTCTTAAAAGAAGTGGCTAGTGAGATAGTTGATGCGTTGGTTTTAATTTTCCAAAATTCCCTGGCTTCGAGGAAGGTTCCATTGGAAAATAGCCAATTTAAGTGCTTTATTCAAAAAGGGATGGAGGCAGAAAGCAGGAAACTATAGGCTAGTTAGCTTAACATCTGTCATAGGGAAAATGTTAGAAGCTATTATTAAAGACGTTATAGCAAGGCACTTCAAAAAAAATTCAAGGTAATCAGGCAGAGTCAACATGGTTTTGTGAAAGGGAAATCGTGTTTAACTAATTTATTTGAGTTCTTTGAAGAAGTAACATGTGCTGTGGATAAAGGGGAACCAGTTGTTGTACTGTACTTAGATTTCCAGAAGGCATTTGATAAGGTGGCACATCAAAGCGGCACAATGGCGCAGTGGTTAGCACCGCAGCCTCACACCTCCAGCGACCCGGGTTCAATTCTGGGTACTGCCTGTGTGGAATTTGCAAGTTCTCCCTGTGTCTGCGTGGGTTTTCGCCGGGTACTCCGGTTTCCTCCCACCACCAAAAGACTTGCAGGTTGATAGGTAAATTGGCCATTATAAATTGCCCCTAGTGTAGGTAGGTGGTAGGAGAATATAGGGACAGGTGGGGATGTGGTAGGAATATGGGATTAATGTGGGATTAGTATAAATGGGTGGTTGATGGTCGGCACAGACTCGGTGGGCTGAAGGGCCTGTTTCAGTGCTGTATCTCTAAATAAATAAATTAAATTAAAAAAATAAAGACTATTGTGGAAAATAAAAGCTGTAGGGGGTAATATTTTGGCATGGAGAGAAAATTGTCTAACTAACAGGAAACAGAGAGTAGGCATAAATGGGTCATTTTCTTATTGGCAAGATGTAACGAGCGGTGTGTCACAGGGATCAGTGTTGGGGCCTCAAATTTTTACAATTTATTTAAGTGGCTTGGATGAAGGGATTGAAGGTATGGTTGCTAAATTTGCTGATGACACAAAGATAGGTAGGAAAGTAAATTGTGAAGAGGACATAAGGAGGCTACATAGGGATATAGATAGGTTAAATGAGTGGGCAAAGAGTATAATGTAGGAAAATGTGAAATTGTTCATTTTGGCAGCAATAAAAAATAAGCATATTATCTCAGTGGTGAGAGATTGCAGAGCTCTGAGATGCAGAGGCATCTGGGTGCCCCAGTGCATGAATCACAAAAGGTTAGTATGCAGGAACAAGCAGGTAATTAGGAAAGCTAATAGAATGTTATCATTTATTGGAAATTGAATACAAAAGTCGGGAGGTTATGCATCAGCTATACAGGGCATTGGTGAGACCACCTCTGGAGTACTGTGTGCAGTACTGGTCTCCTTATTTAAGGAAGGACGTAAATGCATTCAAAGCAGTTCGGAGTGGGTTTACTAGACTAATGCCTGGAATGGGCGGGTTGTCTTACGAGGAAAGGTTGGACAAGCTAGGCTTGTATCCGCTGGAGTTTAGAAGAGTAAGAGGTGACTTGATTGAAACGTATAAGATTCTGAGGGGTCTTGACAGGGTGGATGTGGGAGAATCTAGAACTAGGGATCATTGTTTAAAAATAAGGGGTCACCCATTTAAGACAGAGATGAGGAGAATTTCTTTCTCTCAGAGGGTTGTGAGTCTTTGGAACTCTCTTCCTCAAAAGGTGGTGGAAGCAGAGTTTTTGAATATTTTTAAGGCAGAGGTAGATGGATTTTTGATAAGCAAGGAGGTGAAGGGTTATTGGGGGTAGACAGGAATGTGGAGTGGAGGTTACAATCATATCAGCCATTATCTTGTTGAATGGCGGAGCAGGCTCGAGGGGCCGAGTGGTCTACTCCCGCCCCTAATTTGTATTTGTATTCATGCACTAGTCCATATGTATGTCCTTCAATCCTTTGGACAAACGGCAACCTCAGCAATGGCTGCCGCCTGCCCTTCAACTCAGGCCCACTGCTTCCTGTGTCCCGCCTCCTTCCTGCGTCCACTGCCGCTAATTGAACAGCGAACGTGACTATGTTCCAATTAACTGTTATCCATATTAAAATCACAACTTGGCACATTGCTGCAGTGGTGCAGAGTTGGGACCCGGAAGTGACCACAACCTCGGCGTTCCGAACCTGGAATGGAAATTCCACCCCTCAGCTCACATAAGAAAAATAGCCAGTTGGAGATACCAAAGTACAACCAGCTCTTGTGGAACTCTAAACCTAAAATAGATTAGCTCCTTCAATAGAGGAGGAAAGAAAAATGGACAGAAAATTAACATTTTAAATTTTACTTTAATGCTGATTTGCTAAAGATCTGTGATTTGTGTGCTTTGTAATAGTTTGGAATAGGGGTTAAGGGAATGGAATTGGATGGACCTACCAGCTCTTTTATCCCTTTTGCAAAATGATTAAAATGAGAAACACCATTACCTCCACAAGTTCCTCTTCAAGTCATACACCATTCTGACTTGGACATATGTCACTTTATCTTCATTGTGGCTGGTTCTAAGTCCTGGATTTACCACCTAACACCATTGTGAAACCACAAGCACTACAAGGACAGCAGGAAAGGACCATTACCATATTGCCAGAGCATCTAGGGATGGACAATAAATGTGGCCTTGCTGATATTGCCCACATACTTGGAATAAATTTAGAAAGCGAAAATTTTTACTACACCACACCCTAGGTATATTGGATGCCAAGGACACATAGACAATGCCTATACCTAGCGTTGCTAGAATGAAAATGACGGGATATTTCCCTCATTGGCATCGTATCATAGTACGCCTGCCTATATGTGGACAGGCATATTATATGTATACTCAAAATCCAAGGGAAATGTTGATGACCAGATAAAGGGATGGGGGCCTTCTGTAACTGGATGCACCCCAATTTTTGTTGCTATCTTCCCAGGTTACAGTGTTTGCACATCGACTTCAGTGAGGATATTCAGCATCACTAATTATAACGTCGACATGAGGTCAATTTACCTTGCTGGTGGCAGGACTAGCCTAAATTTTATACTTCAATCTGACAAGCTGCGTTGCGATGCCTGTTTGGTGAACTGATGAAGGGTCATCAACCTGAAATGTTAATTCTATTTCTCTCCCCGCTGATGCTGCCAGACCTGCTCAGTATTTCTAACGTTTTCTGTTTTCATTTCACACTGACAGTAAACTGGTTGTGTGAAAGCATGGTTAATTTAAGTTACATTGATAAAGAAAAATCGATATTTTAAGACTAAATATGATTAAATAGTCAAAAGCACTTACTGTAATTGTGGAAATTAGAGCATGATCATAAGTATTGTAAACATTTAAATCAGTGAGAGTGACCAGCCTGTTTGTATGTAACCATAAGTAAATTAGAAAACATTTAATCAATATTTTGGTGTTTTTGATATTTCGTAAGCTACCAATAGCTCTAGCGGATTTTAGAATGTACTGTGAAAGAAATGTATTTTCTAGCTGACTTTATGAATTACATGCTCCTCACTTAGAAGGTTATTGGTAGCTCGAAACTAGCCGTGTAATATACAAACCACTGATGATGTCAGCTTGTTATTGACTTTCCAGGTCTGAATGACTGAGCAAAGGAGAGGGGGGTGGGGTGGAATGAATCAATTGAAAGGAGTGGCTGGCCATACAAAAATGAGTCTGAGCTGCTTTGGGGGGATGGGCACTATAACTATCTGTGGCTAGTTTATCCTTTAAGAATATGGTGTGAGTAAAAAAAAACCTTGTGGCTGTTTAACTGAACGCAGTGTAGATTTAAATCAGTTAATATTTTTATCTCGGCAAAATTAAAGCATAGAACACTTAATTTAGATTTGAAGCTGATATATGTTCTGTACAGAAGGAGCTGGGGTTTGAATTTGGAGTGGGGGAAGGGAGTGGGGACTAGACAAAGAAACAGTTCATAGGGGCTTGTAAACCAATATAACCAAATGTTTCTGACAGCTAGGATTCTTAGCCTCGTCAAAAAGGGGAGAGACAATCAGCTCTCCAAAGGGTAGTGCTGATATTTGTGAATTGTGATATTGATTGTTTGTCTGGGAGGGTGTCAGAAGGTAACAGTGATCTTGAGAAAGATCAGTTATCATGGTGTTAGCAAGGGAATAGCTTCCAGACTTCTAGGTTCCCGACAGCCTCTGTATTCTTTTGCAGCAGATAATATTTTCTTGTAGACTCATGCCAGGAGGGAAATAGGCTTTTAAATTCCATGCAGCCCGTGAGCCTATTTCCTCCATAATACAATCCCAATGCACAAACCTTTTTTTTAATTTTGCCAGTTTTCCCTTGTTTACACTCCTTCTTTCTGGAAGACACTAATACTTCCTGTGATACAGCTCCAGTAACCCAAGTAGCCAGTCTTCCTGTGTGAGCCGAGAGGATGATGATTGGAAGATTATTCAGCTATGGAGGGCATCACACCTGAGTCCATCCTGTCATCACCTGTATTGGGCATGTGAGTACTTTCTAGTGTTGGACATAGTGATCAGGGGTGTAAGCACCGAGTAGTATTCATTTATTCTCTCCTCAGCTTCGGAGTGCTGAGACCAATGGTGCCACCTATCTGATGCCTCGTTTAAGGTTAGTTACCTCAGCCAAGCCAGGAATTAAACACAATCTTTTTTCTTCACTTTATACCATATTGTGCAATGAATATACTTACCAAGCAACTGAGGGAGCTTCGTGTTTAACTTATTTTCCATTGGCTGTTCGACCATGGGTGGCATCAGCGAGGGCTGTGACTCTGAAGTAATATCTACTTTCTGGTAGGGTCACTGGATAATAATTAGGAATGGAAATGTGGTCCAGTTTTCTTTTCTCTAGCACATAAGCATTGAGGCTAACTGTAATATGCCTACTGACAACTCTGAGATCAGATAGTTTATCACAGACTGGGATTAGGTCACAGTTAGAGTACTTTATGCTGTTTTCGGCACACCATTATAGAAGGAATATTGGAACCATGCATAAGGTGCAAAATTGGTTTATTGGGATGATACCAAGAATAAGAGTAAATAGCTATAATGAGAAACTTGGGAAAATGGGACAGCGTTCACTAGAGCAGAGAAGATTAATCAAGAGCCAACAGAATTATTCAACATTTTAAGAGGGTAAATACTGAAAGAATATTTTCACTGATCAGTGAACAGGTAAAAGTACTAAAAGCATAAAGTCAGAGGTTAAAAACATTTGTTTTTACAATTGTTTATTAGAATATGGAATGCATTACTGAAAGTCAGTATTTAAACTGATTCAATCACAATATTTATGAGGAAATTAAATACACATTTGAAGACAAAATAAATTAAAAGTTACAGGGAAATGGGATTACAGTACAACATAGAGCTAACACTGATGGGACAAATGGCTTCCTTTTGTGCTGAAATTTGTGTGATTCTATAATTGAACACTAGGATCTTTCTGATTTATATGCACCAATTACATGATAAGTCCTTAGGAAACATAACTTGCAGTTTGATCTGGTTTATTATTTATTGCCGAAAAATGCCTCTGACATAAAAACTAAAACATACGTGCCAATGCAGAAAACTAGACCAACAAATTCAAAAAGCTAGGTGATACTTCAAAAATGGCCCTGATTATTAACATACCATGTATAAAAACAAGTGCTAAAATTGTCTTTGTGACTTTAACTGTAGGTACAAACAACATTCCTTCCCATATGTTGGAGGGGAATAAAACATAAGTCGATTAAAGCATGAAGGGGGAAATTCCAAATGTTGAAGGCACAAAATTGAGGGTGCATTTCTACAAAGAATTTGAATTATCACATTGCAAATTATAAATTCTGGCTGTTTTGAAACACTTTTATAGTTCACAATTAATAGATTCTTAAGCCAAAAAGAGAGAAAAACAAGGTGACATTTGGATTTTCAACAGGCCAACCTGACCTAAGGTGACCTTAAGTGTTGCAGTCCCACATCCAATCATTACCCACCACAGCTCACAAGGTCACTGTACCCCCTCCAGACCTAATTCACAGAGAGCCTGTACTTCATTCAGCTCCCCACCCTTTCACAACTACACTCTCTCCTCTTCCAATCCTTAGTTTATACTGGCACTCTTCACCCCCTACAACCCATTTTAAATTGGTACACATCTTCCTCCCCCATTAAAGTTGGAATTTGTCTTTCCCCTTCCTCAACCTCTATTGTAACTGGTACTCCTCTTCCTCCTAACCCATTCCCCTCTCCACTGCCTCCCATGCTACTTTTACCTGAGTCTGGCTGCTAAAGGGCTCAACACCATTTCAATTGCCATAACCCTGACTTTCACATTAAAAATGATACATTCCAGTTTTTTTACAGCGCATACTGTATACAAGAACTCTAATTAGAATAGGGATCTCGCCCACAGTATACAACAGTGGCATAAGTGGCACTGAGGATATGAGTAACCAGACACAGGATGCAGCAAGACTGAAGGGGGAACAGGGATGGTGACAATGAAGGGTGGAGGATTGGGGGAAATGAAGAAGAGAGGAAAAAGACCAGAAGATAGGAGCAATGTTTTGGATGGGGTACTAACCTTTGCTAGTCTGAATTAAGAATATTTTGATGGCTGTCCCAGTGATTGACTAAGTAAACATACTCTCCAGTGTGTTAGTGAGACATGCAGACCAGGGCGGCTCAGATTTAAATCCAATCTGAATTAGCTAATCTCAGCGAAGGTGGTAGTAGGGACACTACAATAGCCCACATCATTACATAGGATTACATGGGATATATGGCACAGAAATAGGCCATTCGCGACCCAACCAGTCCATGCCAGCGTTTATATTCCACTCGAGCCTCCTCCCATCTTTCCTCATCTGAACTTATCATTGTAACCCTCTATTCCCTTCTCTCTTGTCAAGCTTCCCCTTAAAAACATCTATATTATTCACTTCAACCACTCTCTGTGGTAGTGCATTCTACATTCTCTCCACTCTTTGGGTAGAGAAGTTTGCATGGGATCTGGCGAGGAGGATTTCAGTGAGAGTTTTTCCTCCTATTCACTCGCAAGTGAATAACTGGTGGAAAGTGCATGTATCTGAATGTGGTCAAGACAGGACTGGGCTTGCCTGTGGCGCCCCCACGATGAATAACCTAGAGCATTCACTGCCAAGATTTGCATATAAAGAATAGTATGGTTGAAGTATCAGATAACTGCCAGCACCTGTGGAACCATACCCATTATAAATCAACACCTTCAAAAGAGAAATGATGGAAGGGTGAAGGACAAAATTGGGGAAACACTTAAAAAATGTAAAAGAGAACAGTCGTGCCTGTTCTCTCAACATTGAAGAGGCATCTGTCACTGGGCAATCGAAAGGAAATGGAATACATTTTAAAGAATTAAAAAGAACTAATACAATTACAAATATGTTTATATATATATATATATATATATATATATATATATATAAATAAACGCTAATACTGATGTACTGAGCTAATTTTTATTTGTTTGACCTTGTAAAATAAAATTATTACACATTTTTGCAATAATCAGCAGGAAACCTTTGTGAGAAATATCTCTTTCCATTTGCTACCCTTGCAAGTGCAGCAAACTAGTGAGGAACAACAGGTATCATAGACATATTCAATGAATGGACTATTAAAATTCTTGGGATTAAATTGAATTTAATTACATGAGCACTGAATCGTTCAACAAAATCTACCTGTTTCCACTAAGCAAAGGTGCTGAATGATGTCTCAGTCTGTACTCAGTTATTGAGCTGAATTTTCCCACGGAGGCAAGAAATAGGAGTCGGGACTGTTTTGAGTCCCGATCCCACCTGATTAAAGTCACGATTTTTATGAGGGTGAGCCCTTAATTGATATGGAGATGGATTCCCTGTCCAATGAGGCCTGTGGGGGCAGGATTAGAGGCGGGTCAGATGAAGTGGGGGACTGATTTAGATTCCCACAGCAGCCAACACTGAGATTGCTGATTGTCCTAAGGGAGAAATCTGCTGAGTGTGCCAAAGCCTTCCACAGCACCAAGATGTCACAAGAGAGCCAGAGCCTGGCACATGGGGCAGGGCTACCCCTTATTTCAATGATGCTGACTTGGATGCAATGTTGGAGGCCATGAGGGAGAGGAGGGAGGTCCTCTTCCCAGAGAGTGGCAGGAAGAAGTCACCAACCGAAACTAAAGAGGCCTGGTTGTAGGTTGCTGCCACACCGTCAGCGGCAGAAGTGAGACTTGAAGAACCTGGATTCAGTGCCATAAAAGGTTGAACAACCTCATACATTCTGGCAAGGTGAGTGCAACCCCTGACCATCAGAACAGATCTCAGGGGCTTGTACCCTCCAGCAGACACACCACCTGAGGAGTCTCAGGGTGCATGCTGCTCCTGAACATGGGAGCAGTGCATGCCCAGGACAGTTACTGAACTCTGAGAATGGCTCACAGCCATAGCGCTGCTGAGTAACTGTCACCACTGAGACATGCAGTTCCTAATGGTTAGGGGCAGATGACATTGGACACAGAGGATACCGGCGCCTTATCTGGCTCTCTTCTGTCCTTGCAGGAGAATCGGGCACACAATATCCAGCAGAGGGCCCAGACAGCATATCACCCCAATGGAGGAGGCAGAGATGGAGATAGCCAGGATAGTGGAAGAGGAGGCAGTTGGGCCTAGCAAGTTAGGAGCTTACGGAAGACCTGGTGACTATAGAGGGCAGTATAGTCATTAAGGCGGTGTAATGCACCGTCCGATAGTGTGTTGCACACTGAGTAACATTGGGTGGCCTCAGCATTGCAGTGGCTTTTACTCTCCTAGGCTAACTCTCATCATCTCTTCTTGTGTCTCCCAAGGATGTAGATGGCCAATCCACGGCACCCTCTCCCCCTCTCTTCCAGGCACAGAGGACCAAGAAGGAGATGAAGAAGAATTGTCACACCTTACGAGTGCACCGTCCACCAGCGCAGATAAGCTCACCTTGGTGGGTCGTCACCCGCTGCACAGGGTGATGATGACAGCACTAGTGGGCAGGAGGAGGTGCCAGAGGGTTCTGAAGAAGGGTCACTGACCCAAAACGTTAACTGTGCTTCGCTCTCCACAGATGCTGCCAGACCTGCTGAGTATTTCTAGCATTTCTTGTTTTTATTGCAGAGGAAGCTGTGGTCAGTTCCCCTCAGAGGAGAGAGGATAGATAAAGCCCTGCTCAGCTGGGCACAGGTGCAGGGCCTCAGGAGTCACTGGAAAGGAGGCCTTACCTTGAACAGCAGCAGGAGATGTGTTCCCATGTCAGAGTTCCCTGAGGCAGTGCAGGGTCTTGGGCAGAGGATGAAGGAGTCCATCCAGCTCATGTATGTCACAATGGCTCAGGGCTATGAACACAGGACTCATCCATAGAGAGGATGGCCAACCTCTTGGGGAGCCATATGCGACATCACTTGGAGTGCATGCACGAACTATGTGCTGACATCCACAGGATGCACGAGACACTAGGTGGCATGGACTGGTGAGTGGTGCTGGTGGTGCAGAGACCTTTGTAGCGGATGCCAGCTGCGCCCCAGCTGGTGTCCTCCTCCAGGCATCCGGAGTATCCAGCAAGGTCTGAGGATGTCACAGAGGAAGATGAGGGTGCCACCCCTCACTGGCACCCTTATCATCCTTGGCCTCTCTGACTGAAGGACCATCTTTGCATCAGGGCCAAGTGACCGAGGCCGCCCTTGCAATGATGCTTGTGCCCACGTGCACCTCCACGACGAAGACGACCACCACATGCAACTCAGCCGCAACCCAAGATGAATAAACAGGCTGCCTCCACCTCCTCTGAGGCCATAAGGAGAGCACAGCAGAGGGGTGGCAGAGCACAGAGGCCACCATGTCGCACAGAGCACTGACTGGGTCATTGGGTTGTGTTCTTACTGTCTGTCCACTGTTTTACTCTCTTTGCACTGTATAAATGATGACACTTTAAGCCACACATCTGGGACTCCTTTTATTGCTGCGGTGACAGGAAAAAGGTGGCTTGGGATGGTGAAAGGGATAACGGGATCTACCATGGTGAGGGCAAAGCCTCTGGGAAGATGTGCTTCCTTCATTGGTGATAAGTGATTAGATGTTCTAGGATGCATCTAGTACTGGTATCTCAGACTCCCTTTTATGCCATGCCCCTCGACCTGAGTCAGAGGGGCTGAGTTGAAACTGTTCCTGAGTCAGGGGATCCCTGACATTCATGGCATCCTCACGAACCCTTTGTGCCCTGAGCTGTGCCTGGCCATGTCTTTGTGCAGCCGGGGCACCTCTCTGTTCTGTGTCATCTCCCTCCGCCTCCACTTCCTCCTCCTCCTTCTGCTCTTTCCGTGATGAGCTGTCTCCTACCAGGCCTCAGCATTCTCAAAATCCAGATCTCTCTGGAGGACCATGTTTTGGAGAATGCAGCAGACCACCACAATGACTGACTCTTGCAGGAGAGTATTGGAGGGCACCACCCAACCGGGCCAGGCACTGGAATCCCATTTTCAGAAGTCCAATTGCCTGCTCAATGATTGTCCTCATGAGCAGCTGGCATTGGTTGTATTGCCTCTGTTCCAATATCTGGGTGAGTATCCATGTCTTCGAGGGATATCCATCCACGGACTTTAGGAGTTGGAGCAAAGATATGAAGCAGTGTGGACTGGCAGAGGATAAAGGAATCATGCCAGCTGCCAGGAAAGAGAGTGTACACATGGAGGAAGTTCTTGCTGTGATTGCAGACCAGTTGGATGTTGAGGGAATGGAAGCCTTTCCTGTTGATGAAACGGATTGGGGAGGTCACTGGGTGCCTTGATAGCCACAGCGGTGCAATCAATGATGTCCTACACCTGGGGAGAATCCAGCAATTGTGAAACTTGCTGCCCTCAGCGCCTGCTTGGCCATGTCTGTCCAAAAATGAATGTACTGTCCAGCTCTGGCAAAAAGGGCATCAGTGATTTGTGAGATGCAGTGGTGTGCTAACATCTGCGAGATGTCACTAAAGTCCACAACTGATCCTTGGAAGGAGCCAGAAGCAAAGAATTTCAAGACCAGAGTGACCTTGGCAGCTAGTGGTAGGGCATGGTGACTAGTGCTGTGAGGGTCTCAGTCATCTCCTGGTAACTCCTGTTAATTATGTTTAATCATATGCAGGTGGAGGGTGTTAATTTGGGTCTTCCTTGAGTATATATAGGGAGACACTTATTGAAACTGGGTGAAGGTTTGAGTGAGGAGCTGCATGTTTGTAGTCTTTTTGTAAAATAAATACAAACTGAGTAAAGATTGTCTCCAGCATAATCCTTCAACAACAAGCTTTCTGGAATATAATAGCTTTGTCTTCAGCAGTAGATCCTGTATTGAGCGTATGACCTCCATTACCTTCCTGCCTCTTTTTCCTCTTCCCTGTCCTCCTACTGTTCAGGGTTCCACCCTTCCTGTGGAGGGCGTTGCTCTTTATCGCTGCTGGGATAAAATCTGACGGTTGTGCTCCGATTGCCAGCTGCAGCTTTCCTTGTGGACAGGTGGCTACCCTATTGTGATTGGCAGTTTTGCCCCCTGCTGTTCTGGCCCACGATGCCGGGGGGGTGATGACCCTGTTCAATGCCCAAGCGTGACTGCACACTCTCTTCCGCCACCTCCGCGGCATCAAGAGCACCTCCTTTCCAAAGGCTGAGTCCCTCTCTGTCCCGCTGATTCTCTTATGGGGCTGGGGTAATTCCGCAGGATGGCCATGACTGACCCCTCCATTCTGTACCCGGCTTCCTTCAGCTAGTCAGTAACAGACGGTGCATGAAACCTGTGCGTTCTGTGAAAATTTCAACCTGCCTCTTTAACAAGCTCTTTAATAACTTTAACTGGCCTTAATCAGGAGGTGGACAGGATCCTTGTCCCACCCTCTCCCTGTCCTGGTGAATATTGCCAGCACCAGGAATGGCGTCTCCCAAATCGACATACTGGCTGCACCAGTATTTTTGGGCACCGCACGCCTCTGTTCCTGCATCCGGCGGGGCCTGAAAATTCATCCCAATGTCCTTGACCTGGAAAATCAAGACATTATTCTCTATAAAACCAAAGAATGCCTGTGTGTGTGTGTGTGTGTGTGCACGCGCGCACACGGCACTCTTGCGTGAACAATTAGCACTAAACAGTTACAAGAAACGTCTTAGAAACATTCCAAACTTACTGAAAATCTTCTGCTTTTCTTAATGTAAAAGCCATTTTAAATATAAGACTCTGGCCGGAATTTTATGCCACCCCAACGAGCTGGATGGTGGCAGGGGCGCAAAAACGGCCCACCTGTCCCAGGTCAAGCAAGGCCCTTAAGTGGCCACTAAACAGCCGCTTAAGGGCTTTCACCTGCCTCTATGCAGATTTTACGCATGAGAAGTGGGCATCTTGGAGCCGGGAAAAGCCGCCTGTGAAAACCAGGCAGCTGTGATCATCCCGGGGTGGGGCGTGGGCTGTGCTCATTGGGCACAGGGTGCACGATGGAGGGCTGCCCCCCTACCCCAACCACCCCCAGCACCCAACACCCCCCCCCTTTCCCCCAACTGACCACCCTCGCCTCGCGGGGGCCCGACTTTTCAGTCGGTGGCCGGCTCCCGTCATTAGTGGAAACATCACTGAGATAAATGAAACAGGAATTTCTCTGTTCCACCTTCACACATGCAATGAAAATAGCAGCTGTTTACCTGCAAACCATAAGCAAATTATCAAAGAGACAGAAAGTAGTTTAAAGAAGATTATAAATGCAACAGATCAGTACCTGATCCCCACTGAAAGAATTGCAATATCTTCTAAGCAGGTTGCCTGATTGATTAAGCATTAGAGTAGCCGAGCCACATGCACCATGATGGTCCCAGGTTCAATACACACTGAATCAGCCTTTCTCAGCTGAAAGGAAAAACAGGGCAGCTGCAATTGGCCTCAGTGCCCTTGGGTTAAGGAAGAAGAAATCCCTGCTGGAATTCTGCGTTGTCAGGAGAAACAAGATTGAGGTTCATTGTAAGAATAACTTACCTTTAACATGAAAAAAAAGAATAATGGGGTGACAATAAAGGATAGCTTTCCCAATCTTACCTCTACCTTCAAGAAGAAGGACTGAATGAAGGCCAGGTGGCAAAATTGTTCAGAATTTGTTACACATTTCATTCGTTTATAAACTGTATTGATAGAAATGCAGGTGTACGTTGGCTGCCCAACCTCACAGGCAGAGAGGAACAACAAAAAAGAGTGGGAGAACATAAAACAACTCTCTTTTCAATCCCTAATTTTAAGAGTTTAAAAAAATGTGTATCATATCTTGTACAGTCCCAGAAACACTATAGAAGACAAAGCTAGAATGATCTGTATGTAGGGCACGATGGTGGAATGTGGGTTTGTATCACCATTCCCGAGACAGGATGTTTTCGATTGTAGTCAAAGGGTTGGGGAAGCTTTGAGTGGCCCGGTGTTTCCTCACAGAAAGGAGGCAAAATGATGATCATCTGTAGGTATCTGAATATATTGGTGTATTAGAACATTTAAATGTTTTTCTGCATTGACTATAGCTAAAATATTTACTCAAGCTAAACTATTTTTCTGTGGGCCTTTCTTTGTCCAGCTCTGGCAACATACCACATAGAAATCTATTGTATGCATGCTAGCAGTCAGTATTCAGGCACATCTGTGTGTTAGACTGAAACCATTTTATTTAAGCGTATATGTTCATAAGAGCAGCGCCTTATAAAGAACTACTGAGGAAGGGAACTGTGGGTCACCCAGTCACAAGGTTCCAGGTTCAAGTCCCACTCCAGGGTTTGGGCATAAAAATCAAAGCTGACACTCCAGTGCAGTCTTTCAGATGAGATGTTAAACCAAGGCCCCATCTGCTTGCTCGGGTAGATGTAAGAGATTCCATGGCACTATTTCTAAGAAGAACAGAGGAGTTATCCCTGGTGCCCTGGCCAATATTTATCCTTCAGTCAATATTACACAGATTATCCGGCCATTATCACATTGCTGTTTGTGGGAGCTTGCTATGCGCATACTGGCTGCCGCATTTCCTGCACTGCAACAGTGACTACACTTCAAAAAATACTTAATTGGCACTAGGGCGGCACAATGGCGCAGTGGTTAGCACTGCAGCCTCACAGCTCCAGTGACCTGGGTTTGGTTCTGGGTACTGCCTGTGTGGAGTTTAAAGTTCTCCCTGTGACCGCGTGAGTTTCTTCCGGGTGCTCCGGTTTCCTCCCACATGCCAATGACTTGCGGGTTGATAGGTAAATTGGCCATTGTAAATTGCCCCTAGTGTAGGTAGATGGTAGGAGAATTGAGGGAAGGTGATGGGAAATGGGATTAATGTAGGATTAGTATAAATGGGTGGTTGATGGTCGGCATGGACTCGGTGGGCCGAAGGGCCTGTTTGGGTGCTGTATCTCTCTATGACTCTAAAGTGCTGAGAAATCAGGTGATTGTGAAAGGCACTATGTAAATACAAGTCTTTTTCTTTTCCTCACTTGAAGATGGTGATTCGTGACACAGAATGGTTCTATAGACAACAGCAGCCACATGTGTGGCCAGACAGTAAGTATTCAACTGCGGGAGTATATTAGCTGAGCCTGATCCTGTCCTCACCTAATGTGCATACACATAAACATACTTTCACTGGATTGTGATCAGTAATGGAAATCTGAGCTAATTTTTCTCCTTGCAAGCCCATGGACAGCCTGGCGAGCTGTAGCTACCCACCATCATAACTCAGCACAAACTAACTCAGATTGTACAACTCTACCCACCATGGAGCTCTGAAAGAGATCCCTTAATAAGTTGTGATAAGTGCAAAAGGTAGGTGAATAGAGATTTCCGCCACTTGAGGAAGGAAAGAACAGATACTTTTATGTAATTGCAATATATTACCAACTTTAATGGTTATGGTAGTGCGTTAGTAATCCAGACAATATAATTCGATAAATTTGATAATCTTGATGCTGTGAAATTGTTATAAAAAAAACATTTGTCCATTATAACATCTTTCTTGGAACAGAAACTACCACCCCTAATCAGTCAACTATATATGACTAGCCTGCACCACATAGTTGATTCCTTAATGTCCTCTGAAGTGGTCCAGCAAGCCATCACTTTCCCAGAGAAACTTGGATGGGCAACAAATCTGATCATCTTGGAGTTGCCCACCCAAAAAAAAATCCATCAATTTTCAATATGTAGTTCTATATTTCTGTATTTATGTTCAAGAAATGTATAAGTATATAATTCATCTACAGAAATAATAGCAATACAAATAATGGATTTATATCTGCATATTTGTTTTAAGAGATTCATATAACATCAAGAACCATGACAGCAAAAGTTTATGTGGTTTGTAATGATTATCTGGAACTACAATTAGATTATGACCTTTTAACCACACTCAAGTGCCTGTTATTTTACATCTGTTACAGCTTCAGATAAGATGTTTTGAATCAGTTGTACTGTCAGCAGTTGTCAATACTATTGCCAATTGTAAGTGAATTAAATCTGCACAATTTGTGACAATGTTCATGGAAGAGGATTAGTAATTCTGCATTAATGAAAGCAAATTTGGCTCAAATAATTTCGAGTCAATAGTCAACTGAAATAAAGCCTAGTAGATTGGAAAGAATGATCAGAAAGAAAGAATGAATATGCCTTTATTTTATACTCAATCGTCTTCAAAGAGCTTTTGCAGCAACTATTTTAACATAGATAAATGTAACAGACGATTTATACATATCAAGGTCCCACAGACAGTAAATACAGTGAACGAGCATTAAATTTCCTTTTTGGGGGAATCATTTTAGAGAAGAATGTTGGCCAGGGCACCAGTCTGATCTTTTTCTCTTAGTTATATCATGATGGAGATGGGCACCATGATATTCCACTTTCTATCCTATCATAGACTTTTCCTTTTGTTCTTCCTTTTGCCCCCACCGCCCTTTCCCTGCCTCTGTACTTGCTTGAAACGTGTTACATCACCAACATTGTCCAATTCTGATGAAAAGCCATCAACCTGAAACAGTAACCCTGTTTCTTCCACAGATGCTGCCAGACCAGCTAAATACTTCCAGCATTTTCTGTTTATATCTCAGATTTCTAGCCTTTGCAGATTTTTGTTTTTATATGATATTCCACTTGTTTGATTCTGGATAATGTCCTCAATCAAAGATAAAATGTGATTTACGTGTTATAAGATTACCAGTTCTGCTATTCATTTCTGTAAATAACACTCCAGAATTTATTATATGACTACAATAAACCTTGAAATTAAAGAAAGAACGAACTTGCAATTTTATTTGGCCTTTCAAGAACTCGGGATGCCCAAAAGTGCTTCACAGTCAATGAATTACTTTTTCATGTATAATCATTGTTGTAATGCTAGAAATTTTCATCAGCAGCACCTCCCAAACCCACGACCGCTAACATCTAGGAGGATGAGGACAGCAGCCGCTTGGGAATACCACCATCTCCAAATTCTCTTCCAAGTCGTCCACCATCCTCACCTGGAAATATATTGATGTTCCTTCATCATCGCTGGGTCAAAATCCTGGAACTTCCTACCTAACAGCACTGTGGAGTATCTTCACCACACTCACTGCAGTGGTTCAAGAAGACAGCTCACCACCACCTTCTCAAAGGCAATTAGCGATAGGCAATAAATGCTGGCCTTGCCAGTGTTCTAGTCCAGAAAGTCAGTTGGTGTAGGATGATACTGGAGCCAATCTTTACTCAGTCTTATATTTATTTACAGAGTGAAACAATATAAGCATAGACCTCTTACTCAACCCCACACTGTTTCAGTCAGTGTCTCTTTCTATGTGCTCAAGTAAAACACGAATTAATGCTCTCCACCTGCATATAATTAAACACAATTGACATACAATCAACAGCCAGCGACACCCACATCGCATGAATAAATAATTTGAAAAAGTCAGCAGCCAATTTGCACATAACAAGGTCCCACAAACAGCGATGAGATAAATGATCAGATTCTTTCTTGCTGGAGAGATAAATGTTAGTCAGGACATTCAGAGAACTCCTTTACTGTTCTTTGTCAAAAGGTTTTTTATGTCCACTTGTGAAGGCAGAAGGGATCTCGGTTTAAAATCTCATTTCAAAGAGGATGGATCTACCACATTCTACATATTTTACCTCGGCTCTGAGTCTGAGGTCATAGCTTCGAGTCCCATTGCAGAGAATTGAACACAATCTCGGCTGACACTACAATACAGTACTGAGGCAGTGCTGCACTCTCAGAGTGCTGCCCAGTGACTGCACTTCAAAGGTGCTTTGGGATACCTTGAGATTGTGAAAGTCACTGTGGTTGAGATTTTAACTCAACTCAAAACCCATCCATTTGCACAGTTAAAATCGGGTCCTATTTCAATGCAAGCCTCTTTTTTTTTTTACAGTGCACCATTTTTGTAACTTATTTAAAAATAATTTTTCTACCTCAGTTACTTCTTGCAAAACTTGCTATGTCAACCATTTTTCCTGGCGGAGGTTAGGCTAGGGGACTGCTCATGTGCCTCCACCAATGCTGTTATACAACTGAATGGCCGAGTGTGATTGCACTTTTAAATTCCTCCTCCCTTCTCATTAGCAAACACTTGGCCTCCAGTTGCTACCTTACAACAATGGTACAGCTGAACCCTGTAGTGAATTGTATTAACTTTCAACTGTCCTGTTTTATTTAGGATTTCTTGATGTTAAGCAGCACTGCTGACAAAAGCAACGACAACATCCAAGATTGCCAAGCCAGAGTGTATGCAGTATTCTTTACCCTTATGGATTTAAAAAAATGCATATCTTGTTCTTAGTCAAGCTAAAACATTGCTAATAATTGTTAAAACAGTGCTGAAAGACTGTGAGAGGCTATTATGATGATATAACTACACAGTAACATGGCCACTTAGCTCATGCAGTAGGCATGATATGGAAAATAGAGTGCTATATGGCTGATAATACATCTGAGTGGGTTGGATGATAACATAAACCACAAGAACAAAGCTGGACCAATTTATGAATTTTTGTAATATTGAAAATAGTAAGACATTTATAGTCCTTATAACAAAAAATCTCCTTAGCTTATAAGTTTTACTAATGGGCCTGTAATTTCCAATTGTGCCACCAATCTTTTACCTGCTGCAGCAAAGCACTACCATTTTGATGGAGAGCTTTGGCATGTGGCTTTCTGTCAGTTGATAGGAAGAGTTTTCAATTTTCTAATATATAAGACTAGACTTGAGTGTTTTACTGGAAAGTAAAATGTGTAGTAATTTCATGTGATCGGAAAAAATGTTCTCCTGAAAACTAAAATTGTTTTATTCTATTATAATACTCCAGCATATATTATATAAAGAATAACAGATTATTTATTTTTACAGATTGAGTTATATACTTGAGTTTCCCACTCTAGTTTTCATCTTGTTTTCAGATTTGCCATGTGGTTTCATGCCACTTGACATGGGGGGAGGGGAAGGACAGAGGGATACAAAAATATGATCGCATGTGAGGGAAGCTACGAAAATTTGAGCAGTGTAGTAATGTTAACTGAGAGAAAATAGTTGTTTCCCCTCCTTTTCCCTTAAAATGTTGACATACTGGAGTTTGATTCCACATGTACCAGTAGCCCCACAGTATAAAGTGGCACTCTTCAAATGTACGCCTATACAGTGAGTTTTTATAGCATATTCTCCCATGGTGGTCATCAGAGCCAAGTCCGATCCTGCCCCCAGCCAGTCTCTACACAATTTCCAACAGTGGTCAATGGATAGTGATCAGGAGCAGGGACGCTGGCTGTTTCCCTCCTCCCGAGCTCAGGACTGATAAAGTAAATCGCATAATCCAAATGCTACCCCAGTTAAAAATTAACTAACTCTGCACTGACTGATTATCAAACCTACGATGCTGTAATTACTGTGCCGCAATCATCGTCGGCTGTCCCTCGATTTGAGGATGATGTCAATTCAGGGTCGTGAATTTCTGCCATGGGTCTTCAGGTGACTGAACAGGCCAATTCTCACAGATCTTTGGGCACATGGGGCAGAACATCCCACGAGGCAGTGGGATCCGGAGTGCAGGATTTGCTTCCTTTTCTTTCCTTCTGTGCTGCTGCTCTGCCTCATCACTAAGGTGTTTGGATTCAAAGCATCATGTAGCTGAATGGACAAGTTGTCGCCATTTTGAGCGATTGGTAGCAAGCTCCTCCCAGTCATCAATGTCAATGCTACCGCACTTCAAAGAGAACGTCAGAGTGTCGTTGAAGCGTTTTCTTTGTCCTCCCCTGGAATGCTGAGCATGTTGAGAAAACATGACCTGGCAGGGGAGACAGTTTTTGGCCATTCGGACACAGTGTCCAGTCCATTGAAGTTGATTTTGCAGGAGTTTTGCCTGAATGCTTGTGAAGCTGGCTTCAAGAAGGACACTAGCATTTGTTCGATGATCCTTCCATTGAATCTGGAGGATGTGGTGGAGGCATTGCTGATGGAATTTATCTAGCGCTCTTATGTGTTGTTGATACACAGTCCAGGTTGCACTGCAGTGTAGGAGTGTGGTGACAAGAACTGCTCCGTACACAGGACTTTTTCTGACTTGCGGAGGCCTCATCAAACACTCGTTGCCGTAGTTTGTAAAAGGCTGAGCTGGCGCAGCTGATCTGGTGTTGGATCTCCTTGTCAATGGCCTTTTGAGACATGTGACTGCCAAGGTATGGGAAGTGCTCAATATATTGCGTCTCACTGGCTGTGCCACAATACCATACCATCCAAGTACACTGAATTATATTTGTGCGATTGATTGATGGATGGACGATAATAACAATTATTTTGCTGTTGGGAAGGAAATTTGAAGGAATTACCAAGACAGTGATATGCATCACTGTTTAGGGGCTGGCTTTATATTCAGTCGCCCTACATGAGCAACAGTTGTCAGTCGAGGATTTCCTCTTTTGCAGGGATGGTCTCTCTATATATGTTAAATAAATAACTTTTTTACTTTGCAAAATTTTACAATATTGTTTAAACTCGAGATTGTGGCAACTTATTATTCTGTGCACCACCACCAATTTTCTCTTATTAAAAAATCAGTATTTTGAATTTGTTGATAGTGATGTGTGGAGTGTTCAGGAGGCACAAGAAGTGAGAGTTGTGTTGTTTCTCTCTCCTGTTGCCTCCTCCCTATCTCAGCTGCTGATACAATAGAGTCTTGTTGCTGTGACTGAGCCATTTGCGCGGGCCGGGTCACAGTGGCTGGCAGGCGGGGAGGGAAGGCAGACGTTGGATGGCAGTGAACGTTTGGCTGTGTTCAGCCTGACATTCTCCTCGGCAAATCCTGATCGCTCGCCCCGCACTCACCAAGCAACACGCTGCAGTTTTTATATCTTCCTGGGACAATATTATTTATCGGCGCCGCGCAAGCCGCTCTCTCTCTCCAGCTGGCACGGATGCAGAGTTTTATATCCAGAAATTTCCACTATAACCGCCTTTAAAGCCGGAGAAGCCCCGGCCTCCAGAGGGAGAGGGGGGGAAGGGAAGGAACAACAACAGGAGGCCGCCGAGCAGCCAGGAGGAGGAGGCCGAGTGTCTGCGGTTCACGGTGAGTGAGCCCGGGGCTCTAGGTACGAACTTTCCCGGCCGAGGCTGCAGGGAGGCGGTGGGAAATGTTTGCGAAGCCGGGACAGGTGGAGGGATGGGGGCCTACGGTGCTAGGCCTGGCGGTGGGGGAAGGGGCGCTCACCCCCCCCCCCCCCCCCCCCAGTAACTGCCGGCCTGGGCCGATGCTGCTGCCTGGGTGACCCCCCCACCCGGGATGGGGCCTTCCCTAATACCAAACCCGGTGTTAAAGCAGGCGGCGGCTGGGTATGGTCTGGGTATGGCCTATGTCTGGGTCTGGCCAGTGGGGTAGAGACCGTGGCAGAGTTCAGCACCCTCTCTCCCTGGCCAATGTTTGTTAGAACCGGGCTCTGGGAACCGGGTGAAGGTGCGGGAGAAGCGCGGCTCCCCGAGGCCCGAACTCGTGCTGTGGGGGAGGGGAAGTACTTGAAGAAAAGCCTGAAACCCACATGCTGCTGCGGTGACTGACACTGGATGTTGTATGCAATTAAAATAAATGTTGAATGATCATGATGTAGTTAGCCTGTTCGTTTCTTGATTTAAAAGTTGTGGTTTTGTTGGGGCCTGTACTGTTTGCATCCGTGTTGACCAGTCTGTTCAAATTCTTGCAATACTGTAGCTAGTAAAGGAATTGCTGATCGTAGTTTATAGTAAACTTATTTCAAAAGCGATTTTTATGGTTCACATAATGGATTACATAAGTGATGGCAGGACACAAGCGTTTCCATAAAACTGAGACAGAACTACACAACTTTAGCACGAACAACATTGGCCCCTCTTGTAGAATCTACAAGCTTGTTTGGTATAAAACTAAATGTATTTTATGTGTTGAGCACAAAATCAGTTTGTAATTGGAACATCTCTTCCTGTTGAACTCTATAAGAGTTCAGATCTTGGGTGCAACACCATGAACTAATTGTGGTGTTGCAAAGTGGGTTTACTTCATATTTACATTTTCATATACTGGCATTGACGAAATAAGGTTATAAATAGAGGATATCATTTCTGACTAGACAGAGTAACACACATTGGTGACCATAAGCGGTGGGTCTTGTGTGTGAAGGGGAAGGGAAAATCATGTTGACTAATTTGCTGGAGTTTTTTGAGGAGGTAACAGAGAAGGTTGATGCAGTTAATGTGGTGTACATGGACTTTCAAAAGGCATTTGATACAGTGCCACACAACAGACTTGTGAGCAAAGTATTGGCTCATGGAATAAAAGGGACGGTCGCAACATGGATACGGAATTGGCTGAGTGACAGGAAACAGAGAGTAGTAGTTAGTGGATGTTTTTCGGGCTGGAGGAAGGTTTGTAGTGGAGCTCCCCAGGGGTCAATGTTGGGACCCTCACTTTTCCTGATATATTTTAATGACATAGACTTTGGTGTACAGGGCACAATTTCAAAGTTTGCAAATGATATGAAACTTGGAAGCATTGTGAACTGTGAGGAGGATGGTGTAGCACTGCAAAATGACATAGACAAGTTGATGAAATGTGCAGATAGGTGGCAGATGAAGTTAAATGCAGAGAAATGTGAAGTGGTTCATTTTGGTAGGACGAACATGGAGAGATAATGTAAAATAAAGGGTACAATTCTAAAGGGGCTGCTGGAGCAGAGGGACCTGGGTGTGTATCATTGAAGATGGCAGGACAGGTTGAGAGCACGGTTAATAAAGCATGTAGTATCTTGGGCTTTTTTAATAGGGGCATAGAGTAGAAGAGCAAGGAGGTTAAGTTGAACTTGTGTAAGACACTAGTTCTGACTCAGCAGGAGTATTGCGTCCAGTTCTGGGCGCCGCACTTTAGGAAAGATGTGAGGGCATTGGAGAGAGTGCATAAAATATTCACAAGAATGGTTCCAGGAATGAAGAACTTCAGTTATCAAGATAGATTGGAGAAGTTGGGACTGTTTTCCTTGGAGAAGAGAAGACCGAGAGGTGATTTGATAGAAGTATTCAAAATCGTGAAGGGAAGAATGTGCCGGTATGGGGAGAAGGTGGGAGAATGGCACTAAATGAATTGCTCTTTTGGAGATCTGGTGCAGACGCGATGGGTCGAATGGCCTCCTGTGCTGTAACAATTCTGTGGAATGGTCGAGGAGTGCCATCTACTTAAATGATATGGTCTTCTACACCAAGCTAGAGAACCTCTAAAGCTCATCAATAACTGAGAAAATTTGTGATAAATCAGTGTGAGATTTAGTTCGGTGAATTTAGTTGATTATTGTTCCAAACTTCTGCAGACACAGTATATAGATTTATTTTGGTATATTGGATTAAGTAGAAAAGAATATTAGTTGATCTGTTTTTTTTTATGTTGTGCTACACTTAGATTCTAAAATGTACTGCATGCACATGTTGCAATTGTTAAATGATACATTTTTCTTTGTACAGTCCGTATTAATTATTTAGCTGTGGACGGAGGGTGTCACAGTGGGTTGTCTCTTTGTGTGTAACAAAACTCCCAGTTTTACACAGCCCGGGGAGATGGTCACATGGTTCTCTCAATCCCCTTTGTTTTAATGAGGTCCAAAGTCTAAAACCCAAACCCCTGTCAGGTGGTATTGTCAGTGTTTACCCCCTGGAGGGATGTCTCCATTCAATATCAGTACATTAAGAGCAAGAGGATAACTAAGGAATAGGTAGGACCTATCAGAGATGTACAGGGAAACTTAAGGTGTGGACGCAGAAGATGTGGGCAGGGTTCTTATTGAGTTTTTTGTCTCTGTCTTCACAAAGGAGAGGGTTGATGCAGTGAAATAAGCATAATGAGGGAGAAAGTGCTTGAGGGTCTGACATCCCTGAAAGTGGATAAATCGCCAGGACCAGATGGATTGCATCCCAGGTTGTTAAAGGAAGCCAAGGAGGAAATAGCGGACGTGCTGAGGGTCATCTTCAAATCCTCACTAGATAGAGGCGAGGTACCAGAGGATTGGAGGTCTGCGAATGTTGTACCATTGTTTAAAAAGGGTGTGAGGGATGTGCCATGCAATTATAAGCCAGTCAGTCTGACCTCGGTGGTGGGTAAATTGTTAGAATCTATTCTGAGGGACAGGATAAACTGTCACTTAGAAAGGCATAGATTAATCAGGGATAGTCTGCACGGATTTGTTAAGGGAAGATCATGCCTTACTAACTTGATTGAGTTTTTTGCGCAAGTGACAAGGAGGATTGATGAGGGTAGTGCAGTGGATGTGGTTTACATGGATTTTAGTAAGGCATTTGACAAGATCCTGCATGGCAGACTGGTCATTAGAATGAAAGCCCATGGGATACAGGGGAAGGTGGTAGGTTGGATTCAGAATTGGCTTAGTGACAGGAAACAAAGGGTAGCAGTCGACGGATGTTTTTGTGAATGGAAAGCGATTTCCAGTGGTGTTCCACAGGGCTCAGTGTTGGATCCCTTGCTGTTTGTGGTATATATTAATGATTTGGACTGAAATGTGGGTGGCATGATTGGGAAATTTGCTGATGACACAAAAATTAGCTGTGTAGTTAATAGTGAAGAGGAAAGCCATGGACTCTAAAATGATATCAATGTTTTGGTTGAGTGGGCAGAAAAGTGGCAAATGGAATTCAATCCTCAGAGAAATGTTTGGGGACAGCAAATAAAGTGAGGGAATATTCAATAAAAGGGAAGATATTGAGAGGGGTAGACGAAGTGAGAGACCTTGGAGTGGATGTCCACAGGTCCCTGAAGGTGGCAGGACAGGTGGATAGAGTGGTGAAGAAGGCATATGGATTGCTTTCCTTTATTGGTAGAGGTATAGAGTACAAAAGCAGGGATGTGATGCTGGAACTGTATAGAGCGTTGGTTAGGCCACAGCTGGAGTATTGCGTGCAGTTCTGGTCACCGCATTACAGAAAGGACATAATTGCTCTGGAGAGAGTACAGAGGAGATTTACAAGAGTGTTGCCAGGGCTTGAAGGTTGCAGCTATGAGGAAAGATTGGATATGCTAGGGTTGTTTTCCCTGGAACTGAGGAGGCTGACTTGATTGAGGTGTACAAAATTATGAGAGGCCTAGATAGAGTGGACAGGAAGGACCTGTTTCCCCTGGTGAGGAGATCAGTTACCAAGGGGCACAGATTTAAGGTGATTGGTAGAAGGATTTGAGGGGAAATTTTTTTCACCCAGAGGTGGTGGGTGTCTGGAATTCACTGCCAGGAATGGTGGTGGAGGCAGAGACCCTCAATTCATTTAAAAGGTACCTGGATATGTACCTGATGTGCTGTAACCTGCGGGGCTATGGACCAGGTGCTGGAAGGTGGGATTACTTTGGGCGGATAGTTTATTCGGCCGCGCAGACACGATGGGCTGAATAGTCTCCTTCTGTGCTGTACTTTTTCTATGGTTCTGTGGTTCTATGAATGCCTCAAGATGGCTTTGAATGTCCACTAAGGAGGGTGATCTGGATAATCTACTCAGTTAGCCAAAATATTGTTCTGCTTGGGCTGCTTGTTAGACTTTTGTCTCCGATTCGATCTCCAGGTATTTCAGTGCAAATTGCGAGTGGCCATCTTGGTTGGCAGTTTTTTTAAAAGGTTAGCTGCAGGATGTTTTCACCTTCTGGGTGAAAACATTTTTCCTTAAATCCCCTCTAAATCTCCTGCCCCTTATCTTAAATCTATGCCCACTGGTTATTGACCCCGCTGCTAAGGGAAAATGTTTCTTCTTATCTATCCTATCTATGCCCCTCATAATTTTGTATACCTCAATCAGGTCCCCCCTCAGGCTTCTCTGCTCTAAGGAAAACAACCCTAGCCTATCCAGTCTTTCTTCATAGCTGAAATGCTCCAGCCTAGGCAACATCCTGGTGAATCTCCTCTGCACCCTCCCCAGTGTAAACACATCCTCCTTATAGTGTGGTGACCAGAACTGTACACAGTACTCCAGCTGTGGCCTAACTAGCATTTTATACAGCTCCATCATAACCTCCCTGCTCTTATATTCCATGCCTCGGCTAATAAAGGCAAGTATCCCATATGCCTTCCTAACCATCTTATCTACCTGTGCTGCTGCCTTCAGTGATCTTTGGACAAGTACATCAAGGTCCCTCTGACCCTCTGTACTTCCTAAGGTCCTACTATCCATTGTATATTCCTTTGCCTTGTTAGTCCTCTCAAAATGCATCACCTCACACTTCTCATTTGCCACTGCTCCGCCCATCTTACCAACCCACATATATTGTCCTGTAATCGAAGGCTTTCCTCCTCACTATTTACGACATCACCAATTTTGGTGTCATCTGCAAACTTACTGATCATACCTCCTATATTCATGTCTAAATCATCAAAGTAGACTACAAACAGCAAAGGCCCCAGCACCGATCCCTGTGGTACACCACTGGTCACAGGCTTCCACTCACAAAAACAACCTTCGACCATCACCCTCTGCCTCCTGCACTAAGCCAATTTTGGATCCAATTTGCCAAATTGCCCTGGATCCCATGGGCTCTTACCTTCTTAACCAATCTCCCATGCGGGACCTTATCAAAAGCCTTACTGAAGTCCATGTAGACTACATTAGCTGCTTTACCCTCATCTACACATCTAGTCACCTCCTCGAAAAATTCGATCAAGTTTGTTCGTTATGATCTCCCCCTGACAAAGCCATGCTGACTATCCCTGATGAATCCCTGCCTCTCCAGGTGATGATTAATCCTGTCCCTCAGAATTTTTTCCAATAGTTTCCCTACCGCTGGTACCTCTCCTGTGGACAGAGAGGATTTGAAAATTTGTGCTATCTCCTCCCTTGCCTCACATAACAGCCTGGGATACATCTCATCGGGGCCTGGGGATTTATCCACTTTTAAGCCTGCTAAAACAGCTAATACTTCCTCCCTTTCAATGCTAATTTTTTTCAAGTATATCACACCTTCTCCATAGTGAACACAGATGAAAAGTAATCATTTAAAACCTCACCTATGTCCTCTGGCTCCATACACAGATTGCTCCTTTGGTCCCTAATGGGCCCGACTCTTTCCCTGGTTATCCTCTTTCCCTTGATATACTTATAAAATGCCGTGGGACTCTCCTTTATTTTGTCTGCCAGTGTTTTTTCATGTCCCCTCTTCGCTCTCCTAATTACTTTTTTAAGTACCCCCCTACACTCCCTATTCTCTAGTGCCTCCGCTGTTTTCAGCGCTCTGAATCTGCCGTAAGCCTCCTTTTTTTTCCTTATCCAATCCTCTATATCCCTTGACAGCCAGGGTTCCCTGGACTTGTTGGTCCTACCCTTCAGCTTTACGGGAACACATTGGCCCTAACTCTCACTATTTCCTTTTTGAATTGACTCCCACTGGTCTGATGTAGACTTTCCTACAAGTAGCTGCTCCCATTCCACTTTGTCCAGATCCTGTTTTATCATATTGAAATCGACCTTCCCCCAATTCAGTACTTTTATTTCCTGTCCCTCTTTGTCGTTTTCCATAACTACCTTAAATCTTACGGAGTTATGGTCACTATCCCCGAAATGCTCCCCCACTGACACTTCTACCACTTGTCCAGCTTCATTCCCTAGGATTAAGTCCAGTACCGTGCCTTCTCTTTAGGACTTTCTATGTGCTGGCTCAGAAAGCTCTCCTGTATGCACTTTAAGAATACCCTTTTTCTTTGTCTAGTAGCTCTTTCCGAAAAGCTTCTATCAGGATAGATGCTATGACCAATTCCATGATCCTTTGGATAGCTCCACTTCTGGAAAAATTCACAGACCTTTCCTTTTTTGCGGCATCTGCTTATGAATTGATCGACAGTCTCCCTCAGTTGCTGCCTGTACACCATTAGTTCAAGGCGATGAATTCGAAAATTAATCTTGACCTTCAGCTGGTCGTTCAGTGTAGTTCAGAGTCTTGCTGGCTCTGTCTCTGATCTGCTTCAGATAAGCCCAAGTTGTTGATACAATGCAGCCCCTTGTTGCCAATTGCAGTTTTTATTTTGATCGCTTGCTTGTCCAGCTCAGTGACAGAAATATAATTCCATGCATTGCTTGGAAAACTGGAATTCATGGAAAAGGTTTTGGGCTTTCCAGTTCATTATGCTATATGGTAGTCATAGTGCCAAATCCCTGGTCTGCAAGAATCCTTGGCTGGAGCTTTCCTCTGAAGGGAAACAAAATTGCAAGTCTCCTGTGTGCATAGCGTTGGACATCAGCCACGCCCTGTGTTCAGTATCTGTATCTTGGGCTTTCCGCCTACAACCGGGAGACTCCGCCCGCGAAGCGGTTATGTTTGTGCTGCTCCGTTGCCCCGACGTGAATCGACTTTGCTCACCTTTTCCGAGCCTGATTCTGCCCAGTTCTTGCTGAGAACTGTCGAAATAACAACCCTGTTTCATGTACTCGCTCACTCTTGAACACCGAATTCAGCAGATGGTTGTCGAACTTGCCAGGGTTCCGGTGCTGCTGCTACCTCAGATGGACTTCAACGGGAGAAATCGCTCTTCCTGATTGCCACTGCTGAGCCATTCTGCTGTTCTGCTACCTTCACGTTGTGGTATTCAACCGTGGCTTGACGCTACCTGATATGAATGGTGTGTCCAGAACTCGAAAAGCTTCAGAAACCACAGCTTGCCACCCAGTTGTGTTTGGTGTGCTAAAAACTCGCAAATCTTCAGAGACCACACACTGTCACCATATTGTGTTATTGCCTTCTTCAGCAGTAAGGCAGCAAACAATCTTGAGTTGAAAGGTGATCAAGGAGTGGGTTCTTTGTTAAGTAATAGGTTGTCAAGAGAGCTCTATAATACACATGTGACTAGATGACTAACACAACTCCAACTGAGCTATCATGAGTTGGTTGATGTCAGTTCCTGCGATGATGTGTCAAGTACTCAGACTGTTTAAGTGGTATCACAAGTGTCCCGCATGGATCCATCTTTTGCGCCCTCCTATTTCTTATCTACATGCTGCCCCTCTGACATCATCCGAAAACACAACGTCAGGCTCCGCTTGTATGCTGACGACATTCAGTACTACCTCACTGCCACCTCTCTCAAGCCCTCCACCGTCTGTCTGTGAATTGTCAGACTGCTTGTCCAACATCCATTACTGGATGAGTAGGAATTTCCTCCAATGAAAAATTGGCATACCTACGCCATTGTCTTCAGTCCTAGCCACCAACTTGGTCCCTCTCCCTCGCAACTCTCTGAGGCTGAATCAAACTGTTTGCAATCTTGTTGTCATATTGCACCCAAGGTGAGCTTTCAACCACATATTTGTGTGATCACTAAGACTGCCTGTTTCCATAACATTGCCTGACTCTGCCCCTACCTCAGATTATCTGTTCCTGAAACCCTCATCCATGCCTTTTGTTACCCACTCCTGGATGGCCCCCCTATCTTTCATCCTGCATAAACTTGAGCTCATTCAAAACTCTGCTGCCATCCAAACTCGCACCAAGTCCTGTTTGCTATCCCCCACATGCTCAATGACCTACATTGGCTCCTGGCTAAGTAATGTCATGTTTGTTCTCAATTCCCTCCATGTCCTCGCCACTCACTATCTCTGTAATCTCTTCCAGCTCTACAATCCACTGAGATCTCTATGCATTTCCAATTCTCAACCATTGGTGGCCATGCTTTCAGCTTCTGAGGCCCTAAGCTCTGAATATCCTCCCTAAACCTCTCTGCCTCTTACCTTGCTTTTCTCTTTTAACTCCTTAAAAACCCTCTTTGACAAACTTTTGGACATCTCCCCTAATATCTCCTTATGTGGCTTGGTGTCAAATTTTGACTGATAACTTTTCTGTGAAGCACCTTGGGGCATTCTACTAAGTTAAAGAAATTGCATAAATGCAAGTTGTTAAATTTTCATCCTTGTTTTCTTATCCCTCCCTGGTCTCCTCCTCCCTATCTCTAACCTCCTCCAGCCCTGCAACCCTCCAATACTTCTGCACTCTTACATTCTGTACTTTTGTACATCCCTAATTTCCATTGTTATGCCATTGGCAACTGTGCCTTCAGATGCCTTTCTACCTTTCTCTTTAAGATGCTTGTTAAAAATCTGCCTCTTTGACCTAGCTTTAGGTCACCTGCCCTAATATTTCCTGTGGTTCAGTGTCAAATTTTGGCTGACAGTGCTCCTGTGCGAGCCTTGGGATGTTTTACTACGATAAATACACTATATAAATACAAGTTATCCACTGCTTGCTATTGCAGAGCTTACAAGCATGACTGGAGCCTTTTCATATTCACATCTGGTTAACAAGAGCTACAATGCTGAAATAGTGCAATGCCGCATAGACGGGATATCAAAGGCATAGTACAATAATATAAGAGGTTCACTTTCTTACACTATCACAACAAATGTGTGGAAAAGCATTTGCCGTTTAGTAAGTGATGCACAGGTTGCTAATGGAACTTGGGAAATACCATGTGATGTTGGATTTGAAGACACCCAGGACCATTGTTTGACTAAGGGTATGGTCGTTTCTACATTAAGTGCTGTTCTGATTCAGCAAGCCCCAGAGTCTCGCATCTCCGACACCTCATGATCTTTTGTATTGCGGAATCGACCATGACTGCCATCCTCAAAACCAGTATTCAAGAATGCTGCATATACCATCCATTAAAATTTCACAATCATAGTGTTTTAAGAGCCAGGATATCATTGTTTACTGAGGCAAAGCATGCAACTGGGCTGACTTTGCCATCCACATGCGCTTCTTCTGAGTCCCATGGCTAATGTGCTGGACAATCTTACACCTCTCTTCATACACTTCCAGTGATAATCACGTGGATTACTGTTTCCGTGGAGACAGAAACTCTTGGCAGAACTGCCATCCTCTGTATTCAGAGGCCATCATCTAATGAAAAGCCATTGACATGAAACATTAACTTTGTTTCTGTCCCCACAGATGCTGCCAGACCTGCTGAGTATTTCCAGCATTTTCTGTATTTGATTTCAGATTTCCGACTTCTTAAAATTTCATAACTGGCCTTAGCTTTTCCATCTTTCGTTTTCTCACACTTACCCAGCCCTGCCATTCCCTATCTTTATACACATTGTTTTTTTTTTAACCGTCTTACCGCTGCTACTCCATTGCTTGTCTGAGATGACAAATCAATCCATTCATGCTTTCTCTATAGATTTGATTATAAATTTTTTTAAATTATACTTTTGGTTAAGAGAGGCATAAAACATGTTGTGGACTACCTGCTACACTTATATAGTGCCTCATCATGACTTGGCGTGTGTTGACTGTAGCTAAATGCAGTATCTATTCTGCGCCATTAGTTAACACAAATAGTAGTGATATTAAAACCAGTTGATCTGTTTTTTGGTGATATGCATTGAGAATGGAATGTTCGCATTCTTTGAATAGGATCTTTAATATCCACTGGAAGCAGCAGAATAGGAAGGTAACCTGTCTTTAACATCTCATCCAAAGGATTCAACCATGCAGTATTCTTTTTTCATTGAAATATCAGTCTGTATTGTGCCCCTGTTTTGGCCCTGTCCATTTGATGCCTGTTTGAAGTCTGTACCGATACAGAAAATACTGTTTCAATTTGAAAGTCTTGTTGTATTATAAGTTGCGAACATGCAAATCTGCAGTCTGTTTTTATGCACTTTTGTTTCTTTCAGCCTACTGTGTAATCTGCATCATATATCAACCCCCTGTTTGAGATTGATATTAACAAAGTGGTTGGGTAATGTCTTTCTTCAACATGAAAAGGAAATGTGAAGAAATCGATTGGTTAGGTGTCAATAGAGGTGTTTATGGACACACTTTACTACCTTTTCGTCTCCCTGTTCAACTCTTGTGTGCATTTGATTTTTTTTTTAGGCTAAATGCAGTGTCTGCCACTATGAGAAAATCCAAAGCAGCTGAGATAAGGAAAAATCTTGTTCAATAAGGGTATTGAATGACGATTAAAGGAACTACAGAAGAGTAAAAGCAAAATCTGATGAAAGGTCATTGACCTGAAACGTTAACTCTCTGCCAGACCTGCTGAGTATTTCCAGCACTTTCTGTTTTCACTACAGAAGACATTGCATACTGATCTGGTGATACTGTAGATCTGCCCTTTTTATACTGCCAGATGGATTCCATCACTGACAGCAGTGCATAAACTGCATATTTGTAGTTTGAAAGTTGTTACTATGACTTTGATTCTTGGCAGCCAGACCTTCCCCATTGGCTGGGAATGATTTTTATGTGCCAGGTGTGAAAACCAAGAAAAAAAATGGTGGCATGCACTGCTATTTACAGTTTCCAGTCAGTGGTACTGTTGTTTTTGGAGAGCAGCTAAACAGTCTTTTGAGATTATTCTTTGCTCCTCATGGCAGCTTTGCCATCTCATTTACATTGCAGCGCTGCATCCGAAGGAGCTGCCATCTGTGGTATTGTTGTAATATAAATGAGACATTTATGCTAGGGATAACTATTCAAAAGAATCCCCTGCTGGCTTCTGCAAACTGTTTAATTCTTTGAGTGGTTTGAAGAATGAGGCAAAGCAGGGAAGGACATTGTCTTAACTGATTTTCCTGATCTTGCGTTCCAGTGGTTTATTTCCTTCTCTGTCAATATTAAATTAACTATAAATCTGCACAGCCTTGTGTGGAGGTTTTATTATCACTTTAAATTTAGGCAAAGATTGGTAAAGTTATAATGATGGGAGGAGAGGCAACAGTGCAGGTAAGTGGGAAACTGCTGTGTGAGGGATGGGTTAAGCCAGATATTGTTGGCGTGTTATTTGAAGAAATAAGCAATAGAACCTCCATGGGCTTGTTTTCGTGTGATCTGAATTGCCCCCAGATTGAGGCCACCTTCTCATACATTTCCTAGACTTTGATGCAATTCTGAAATTAATTTATTGTATTATAGCAATAGCTGCAAGTCACATTTTCGGGAGATTCAGCTCCCAATTGCTACAGTAGATGGGAGGTGTAGCACTGTAATGTTTTGAGTACCAGATGCAGTCTACTGACAAATAAAGTTTATTGTACTTTTTCCAGAAAAGTCACCTGATTCTCTTGGGGGGAGGAGGGAAGAAAGGGGAGGTATGGTGGAGGGTGGGCTGAATGTCTTCACTCTGGCCGACCCTTTATTAAGGCCTTAAGCTTAATTTAAAAGGCTACAGAGTGTTACAGAATCGTGATGCAGCACAGAAGGACCACATTCGGCCCATGATGCCTCTGCCGGCTCCTTGGTAGAGCTATCCAATTAATCCCACGCCCCTGCTCTTTTCCCCATAGCCCAAGTAAATATTTTATCCTGAAAGTATTTATCCAATTCTCTTTCTCTCTATTGACTCTTCTTCCACCATCCTTTCAGACAGTGCATTCCAGATCACAACAACCCACTTTTTTTTTAATATAAAAAGTGTTCCCTCATATTGACTCTGGTTCTCTTGCGCCTTAAATCTGTGGACCTTGATTACCAACCCTTTTGACACTGGAGACAGTTTCTTATTCACTCTCAAAACCATTCATGATTTTAAATACCTCTTTCAAATCTCTTAATTTTCTCTACTGCTGGGGGAACAACCCCAGCTTCTCTAGTCTTTCCACAAAACTGAAGTTTCTCATCCCTAGTACCATACTCGTGAATCACTTCTGCACCCTGTCCAAAGTCTTCACATCGTTCCTAAAGTGTGGTGCCCAGAATCAGTGTCGCATAAAGGTTTAGCATAACCACCTTGCTTTTGTACTGTGTTCCTGTAATAATGAAGCCAAGGATTCCATATGCTTTTTTTTTTATTGATGGCCTTCCCAAGTTGTTCTGCCATCTTCAAACACTTGTGTACATAAATAAAAGCAAAATACTGCAGATGCTGGAAATTTGAAATAAAAACAAGAAATGCTAGAAATACCCAGCAGATCTGGCAGTAGTTGTGGAGAGAGAAGCAGAGTTAATGTTTCAGGTCAGTGACCCTTCATCAGAACATCATTACTGTCTGCTTTCTATCCCTTAACCAATTTTGTATTCAATCCCATGGGCTTTAATTTTGCTCACAAGTCGATTTTATGTGGCATGTTGTCAAAAGTCTTCTGAAAGTCCATCAACAGCACCAACCTCATCAACCCTCTCAGTTACTTCATCAAAGAACTGAATCAAGTTATGTCAAATGTGATTTGTCTTTAGTAAATCCATGCTGGTTTTCATTTATTAGCCCCAACTTTTCAAAATGTCTCTCGCATGACGTTGAGCTCTTCTTCTGTCGCCTCCGCCTCCGGGCTCACTTCTTTGACCAGGAGTCCTCCCCCCCACCAGCAGACCCATTCACCCGCCTCCAGCATTCTCCCTCTACCTGGATCCCTCCCCCTGGCCTCTTACCCACTCTTGATCTCTTAATTGAAACCTGTCGGTGAGACATTGGTCATCTCAATTTCTCTGCCCCCCTCACTCACTCTAACCTGTCCCCCTCTGAACTTGAGGCACTCCGTTCTCTCAGGTCTAACCCCGACATGGTCATCAAACCTGCAGACAAGGGTGGTGCTGTTGTTGTATGGCGTACCGACCTCTACCTTGCAGAAGCTTAACGCCAACTCACAGACACTTCTTCCTACCTCCCTCTGGACCATGACCCCACCACCGAACATCAAGCCACCATCCAAAGGGCTGTCACTGACCTCATCTCCTCTGGAGATCTTCCCTCTACAGCTTCCAACCTCATAGTCCCGCAACCCTGGACAGCCCGCTTCTACCTATTTCCCAAAATCCACAAACGGGACTATCCCGGCAGACCCATTGTGTCAGCCTGCTCCTGCCCCACTGAACTTATTTCTTTCTATCTTGACTCTATCTTTTTTCCGCCGGTCCAGTCTCTTCCCACCTACATCCGTGACTCTTCTGACGCCCTACGTCATTTTGACAATTTCCAGTTTCCTGTTCCCAACCGCCGCCTCTTCACTATGGACGTCCAATCGCTCTACACCTCCATCCCCCACCAGGATGGTTTGAGGGCTCTCCTCTTCTTCCTGGAACAGAGGCCCAACCAGTCCCTATCCACCACCACCCTCCTCCGCCTGGCTGAACTTGTTCTCACATTGAACAACTTCTCCTTCAACTCCACGCACTTCCTTCAAGTAAAAGGTGTCGCTATGGGTACCCGCATGGGTCCTAGTTATGCCTGTCTTTTTGTGGGATATGTCGAGCATTCTTTGTTCCAGTCCTACTCAGGCCCCCTCCCCCAACTCTTTTTCCGGTACTTTGATGACTGTATCGGTGCCGTTTCCTGCTCCCGCCCCGAACTGGAAAACTTTATCAACTTTGCTTCCAATTTCCACCCTTCTCTCACCTTTACATGGTCTATCTCTGACACTTCCCTTCCCTTCCTCGACTTCTCTGTCTCCATCTCTGGGGATAGGTTGTCTACTAATATCCATTATAAGCCCACCGACTCCCACAGCTACCTCGACTACACTTCTTCACACCCGACCTCCTGTAAGGACTCCATTCCATTCTCCCAGTTTCTCCATCTCTGACGCATCTGCTCTGATGATGCTACCTTCCATGACGGTGCTTCTGATATGACCTCCTTTTTCCTCAACCGAGTATTTCCCCCCACTGTGGTTGACAGGACCCTCAACCGTGTCCGACCCATTTCCCGCACCTCTACCCTCACCCCTTCCCCTCCCTCCCAGAACCGTGACAGGGTTCCCCTTGTCCTCACTTTCCACCCCATCAGCCTCCATATCCAAAGGATCATCCTCCGCCATTTCCGCCACCTCCAGCGTGATGCCACTACCAAACGCATCTTCCCCTCCCTTCCCCTGTCAGCATTCCGAAGGGATCGTTCCCTCCACGACACCCTGGTCCACTCCTCCATTACCCCCACCACCCCGTCCCATGGCACCTTCCCCTGCAATCGCAGGAGGTGTAATACCTGCCCATTTACCTCCTCTCTCCTCACTATCCCAGGCCCCAAACACTCCTTTCAGGTGAAGCAGTGATTTACTTGTACTTCTTTCAATGTAGTAAACTGTATTCACTGCTCACAATGTGGTCTCCTCTACATTGGGGAGACCAAGCGCAGACTGGGTGACCGCTTTGCGGAACATCGCCGCTCAGTCCGCAAGCAGGACCCTGAGCTTCCGGTTTCTTGCCATTTCAACACTACCCCCTGCTCACATCTCTGTCCTGGGATTGCTGCAGTGTTCCAGTGAACATCAACGCAAGCTCGAGGAACAGCATCTCATCTACCGATTAGGCACACTACAGCCTGCTGGACTGAACATTGAGTTCAATAATTTCAGAGCATGACAGCCCCCCATTTTACTTTCATTTTTAGTTATTTTTTCTTATTTTCTTTTTTACATTTTTTACAATCGTTTTTTTGCATTTATTTCATTTCCTCTTAGTTTGTTCAGTTTGCTTACCCACTGTTTTTTTTCAGATTTGCACTTGCTGCTGTTCAATATTCAGTCCGTTAACACCTAATCTGTACTAATGCTTTGTCTTTCAACATACCATTAACATATTGTTTGCCTTTGCTCCATGACCTTTTGGTCAGCTATGTGGTCTTGTCCAATCTACACCTTCTCCTTTGTTATCTCTTGCCCCACCCCCACCTCACTTGCTTATAACCTGTGACTTTTCTAATATTTGTCAGTTCCGAAGAAGGGTCACTGACACGAAACGTTAATTCTGCTTCTCTTTTCACAGATGCCGACAGACCTGCTGAGTGGTTCCAGCATTTCTTGTTTTTATTTTCGAAATGCCTATTCATTTTGGGTTATTGTCTCTAAAAGTTTCCTCCCCATTGACATTAGACTGACTGGTCTGTAATCCCTCGGTTTGACCTTCCTTTTTGTAAACAGGGCTGTGACATTTGCAGTCCTCTCGTCCTTTGGCACCACCTCCATATCTAAGGAGGATTGGAAGGTTGTGGCCAGAGCCTCTGCAGTTTCTACCTTTGTTTCCTTCAGTGACGTAGGATGCATCCCATCCAGATTGGGTATCTTTCCTACTTTGAGGACTGCCAATCTCGTAAGTTGCTCTTCTTTATCTATTTATTTTTGTTCTATCCAATATTGCCTTTTCCTTGACTACAGTGGCGCAGTGGTTAGCACCGCAGCCTCACAGCTCCGGGGACCCGGGTTCGATTCTGGGTACTACCTGTGCGGAGTTTGCAAGTTCTCCCTGTGTCTGCGTGGGTTTTCGCCGGGTGCTCCGATTTCCTCCCACATCCAAAAGACTTGCAGGTGATAGGTAAATTGGCTGTTGTAAATTGCCCCTAGTGTAAGGAGATGATAGGGAATATGGGATTACTGTAGGGTTAGTATAAATGGGTGGTTGTTGGTCGGCACAGACTCGGTGGGCCGAAGGGCTGTATCTCTAAATAAATAAAATACTACATTGGCAGCATCAGATCAAAATACTAATTTAGTACCTCAGCCATACCCTCTGCTTCCATAAGAATATCTCAGTTTTGGTCCATAGTTGGCCCACCCTTCCTTGGACTACTATGTGTTTATAAAAGGATTTGTGGGTTCCTTTTTATGTTAGCTGCCGATCCTCATACTCTGTCTTCATCTCTGATTTCCCTGTTTTAAATCTCGTCTGTACTTGATATTTAGATTGGTCCTCTACTATATTATGAACCTTACAATTGTCATTCTGTCTCATTTTAACCTCTATATCTTTAGTCATCCAAGGAGTTCTAGCTTTGGACGCCCTTCCTTTCCCCCTCATGGGGATGTGCCTACGCTGTGCCCAAAACTTTGAAGCTTCTTTGAAGACCTCCCAATGTTCAATTGCTGTTTTGCATACCAGTTTTTGGTTCCAATCTACTTGGGCCCAATTCCCTTTCAATTTACTGAAGTTAACCCTCCTCCAGTTAAGTATTTTTAAACTTGATTGTAGCTTGTCCTTTTTTCATAACTATTTTAAACTTGATATTATGATCACTGTTTTCCATATGCTCTCCCACTGAAACATGCTCCACTTAACCCACTTCGTTTGCCAGAACTAGATCCAGCACTGCTTTCTTCCATGTTGGACTGGAAATACACTGATTAAGAAAGTTTTCTTGTACACATTTTAGGAATTCCTTCCTCTTTTTTGCTATTTACGTTGTTACTATTGTTGATGACACAAAACTAGGTGGAAATATGAGTTGTGAGGATGATGCAAAGAGGCTTCAGAGTGATTTTAGACAGGCTAAGTGAGTGGGCAAGAACATGGCAGATGGAATATAATGTGGAAAAGTGTGAAGTTATCCACTTTGGTAGAAAAAACAGAAATAGAGTATTTCTTAAATGGTGAGAGATTGGGAAGTGTTGCTGTCCAAAGGGACCAGGATGTCCATGTTCATAAGTCACTGAAAGCTAACATGCAGCAAGCAATTAGGAAGGCAAACGGTATGTTGGTCTCTATTGCAAGAGGATTTGAGTACAGGAGTAAATTAGTCTTGCTTCAATTGTATTGAGCCTTGGTGAGATTACACCTGGAGTATTGTGTACAGTTTTGATCCTCTTACCTATGGAAAGATATATTTGCCATTGAGGGAGTGCAACAAAGGTTCACCAGACTGATTCCTGGGATGGCTGGATTGTCCTATGAGGAGAGATTGAGGAGACTGGGCCTGCATTCTCTAGAGTTTTGAAGAATGAGAGGTGATCTCATTGTAGCATACAAAATTCTTACAGGGCTCGACAAGGTTGATGCAGGAAGGATGTTTCTCCTGGCTGGGGTGGTGGGGGGGGGTGTCTAGAACTAGGGAAGACAGTCTCAATAAGAGGTAGGCCATTTAGGACTGAGATGAGGAGGAATTTCTTCACTCAGAGGGTGGTGAGTCTTTGGAATTCTCTACCCCAGAGGGCAGTGGAGGCTCAGTCATTGAGCACGTTCAAGACAGAGATCGATAGATTTCTAGATGTTAAAGATATCATTAAGGGATATGGGCATAGTGCAGGAAAATGGCATTGAGGCAGAAGATCAGCCATGATCTAGTTGAATGGCGGAGCAGGCTCGAGGGGCCCAATCGCCTATTCCTGCTTCTATTTCCTGTGTTCCTATTCCTGTCTGTTTTAGGATGATTGAAGTCCCCATTATCATGACCCGAAACGTTAACTCTGCTTCTCTTTCCACAGATGCTGCCAGACTTGCTGAGTGATTCCAGCATTTCTTGTTTTTGTTTCAGATTTCCAGCATCCGCAGTATTTTGCTTTTATCCCCATTATCATTACTCTGTTGTATCTTTCTGTAATTTGCCACAATTTTGCAGCCTATGGTTTCCATCCAATAAGTTAATGACTCCTCTATTGTTAATTCTAACCAAACAGACTTTGACCCTTCACTGCGTTTGTCTCCAGTACTATAAAATTTCTTTGATCAACGTTGCCAACCCCTTTCCTTTTTCCCTACCTTGTCTTTCCTGAATGTCTTGTAGCCAGGAATATTAAGTTTTGAATCCTTTCCTCCTCTGAGCCAGGTATCTGTTATTGCCACTATATGATAGTCACGTGGGGCAACTTGTGTTTGCATCTCACTGGTGTTATTTACCATGCTACATGCAATTCTGTGCATGCATACCAAAACCATGTTAGACTACCTTGTGCTTGCCCATCTGATCCTTCCTATTTCTGAACTATTCTTTACACTAGTGCTACTTTCCTCTTCCAATCCTCTGTGCACCCTGTTTCTCCTTTCTAATGTTTCATTCTGATGCCAATCTCCCTGCAATATTAGTTTAAATCCTCCCCATATGTACTGGTTGACCTTCCCATGAGGATATTGGTCCCACCTCTGTTGAGGTATAACCCATCCACCTTGAACAGTTCTCTCCTGCCTTAGAACTGGTCCCAATGCCCCAGGAATGTAAAGCCGTCCATTTTGCACCATGCGTTAACTTGTTTTATCCTACGATTCCTATCCTCACTAGCATGTGGTACTGGGAGTAATCCAGAGATGATTACCTTTTTGAGTTTCTGCTTTTTAACTTCATTCCTAGCTCCTGAAACTCCTGACTGCAGGACCTGAACCCATTTCCTTCCTATGTCATTGGCTCCCATATGGACCATGCCATCTGGCTGTTCCCTTTCTTCCCCTCTTTCCACACTCCCGCTCCACCGCCAAAATGTTCTCCACTTACTCAGTGATATCCTTTTACCCTGGCATCAGGGAGGCAATATACCATGCAGGGCTTGCGTTGGCAGTTGCAGAAATGCCTGTCTACCCCTCTAACTATCGAGTACCCTATGACCACTCCAAACTACACTTTGATGTGCTTCCCACCCTTCCCTCACCCCATGGAGTCGTTTTCTCCACAGTGCTCTAGACTGCACTCCCCCAAGGTGTTGTCACTCTCACCGGTATTCAGCACTGAAGACCCGTTTAAGAGTGCCACACTCCTGAAGTATTCCTGAACTACCTGCCTGTTCATACTCTGCTGGATGACCACCCACTTATTATTCTTATGAACTCTGTAGGCTGACCACCTCTCAAGAAATTCACAGCCTCCTGTATGCCCTGCAATGGCTCAAGCTCAGAAACCCCAATTCGGGCAGCTGGAGGCACTTCCTGCGCGTGATTACATATGAAGCATGGAGTTCCCACATGGCACAGGAGTTACATGCAATAGGTCTTGGCTGTCACACATTCTAATCAGTTTTTTTTTATGCACACTGTGACAGCTGATGTAAGAACATATCAAAATTGAATAGGGAACAGCAATTACGATGGTACACGTTGATGCTCAAATGTGATCCGAAATCTAAACCTAGAAAATGAGGTTAGTGGGCAGGATGTATCAGAGGGTAGAAGAATAGGGTGCGGAAGGGATATCTGAAGTCCAGTGTGAATATTTTGGCCTGCCATTCCTCAAGAAGTGAGGAGGGAAAGAAAGGTAGAAATATTCATGATGGTGTATAGTTCTGACATGCCATTTGATTGCAGAGTCAATGTGGCGAAGCCTGTCCTTTTTGAGTGTACTTTACATTATTCCTGGATAGTTGAATCCAGTTAATTTTTCTCGTCATCAGCTTAGGAGTACTGAAGTCATTTGACAGTTCTGTATATATGTATGCATATATGTGTTTGTGTGTACATATATTTATATGTTTGTGTTTGTATGCATGTGTGTTTTATTCGTTCGTGGGATATGGGCTTTGCTGGCAAGGCCAGTATTTGTTGCCAATCCCGAATTGGACTTGAGAAGGTCATGGTGAGCTGCCACCTGGAACAGCTGCTTTCTGTGTGGTGTAGGAACACCAACAGTGCTGTTAGGGAAGGAATTCAAGGATTTTGATCCAGCAACAGCGAAGGAATCATGTTCTAATTCCAAGTCAAAATGGTGTGTGACTTGGAGGGGAACCTGCAGCTGGTGGTGTTTCCATTCACCTGCTGCCCTTGGTTTTTCCACGTGGTAGAGGTCGCAGGTTTGGAAGGGTGCTGTCAAAAGAGCCTTGTTGCAGTACATCTTGTAGATGATGCACACTGCTGCCACCTTGTGTCAGAGGTGGAGGGAGTGAATGTTCAAGGTGGTGGCTGTGATCACCCTGATGACCAAAGCCTGCTACAGATGTTGAGAGGCTGTTTCCCCTGGTTGGAGACAAGCAGCCTGCTTTGTCCTGGATGGTATCGAGCTTGAGTGTTGTTGGAGCTGCGCTCATCCGGGCTAGTGCAGAGTATTTCATCACACTCCTGGCTGACAGGGTTTGGGAAAACAGGAGGTGAGTTACTCGCCACAGAATTCCCTGCCTCTGACCTGTTCTTGTAGCCACAGTATTTATATGGCTAGTCCAGTTAAGTTTCTGGTCAATGGTAACCCCCAGCATGTTGATGGTGGCAGATTCAGCGATGGTAATGCTGTTGTTGTCACAGGTACATGGTTAGCTTCTCTGTTGTTGGAGATGGTCATTGCCTGGCACTTGTGTGGCGCGAATGTTACTTGCCACTTATCCACTCAAGCCTGAATGTTCTCAATATCTTGCTGCGTGCAGGCATGGACTGCTTCATTATCTGATGAATTGCAAATGGAATGAACACTCTGCAATCATCAGTGAACATCCCTATTTCTGACCTTGTGATGGAAGGAAAAGATCGACCATTGACATGCTGTTCTCCCTTCGTCAGCTACAGGAGAAATGCCGTGAACAACAGATGCCCCTCTACGTTGCTTTCATTGATCTCACCAAAGCCTTTGACCTCGTCAGCAGACGTGGTCTCTTCAGACTACTAGCAAAGATCGGGTGTCCACCAAAGCTACTAAGTATCATCACCTCATTCCATGACAATATGAAAGGCACAATTCAGCATAGCGGCGCCTCATCAGACCCCTTTCCTATCCTGAGTGGCGTGAAACAGGGCTGTGTTCTCGCACCTACACTGTTTGGGATTTTCTTCTCCCTGCTGCTCTCACATGCGTTCAAGTCTTCAGAAGAAGGAAATTTCCTCCACGCAAGATCAGGTGGCAGGTTGTTCAACCTTGCCTGTCTAAGAGTGAAGACCAAAGTACGGAAAGTCCTCATCAGGGAACTCCTCTTTGCTGACGATGCTGCATTAACATCTCTCACTGAAGAGTGTCTGCAGAGTCTCATCGACGGGTTTGCGGCTGCCTGCAACTAATTTGGCCTAACCATTAGCCTCAAGAAAACGAACATCATGGGACAGGACGTCAGAAATGCTCCATCCATCAAGATCGGCGACCACGCTCTGGAAGTGGTTCAAGAGTTCACCTACCTAGGCTCAACTATCACCAGTAACCTGTCTCTCGATGCAGAAATCAACAAGCGCATGGGAAAGGCTTCCACTGCTATGTCCAGATTGGCCAAGAGAGTGTGGGAAAATGGCGCACTGACACGGAACACAAAAGTCCAAGTGTATCAAGCCTGTATCCTCAGTACCTTGCTCTACGGCAGCGAGGCCTGGACAACGTATGTCAGCCAAGAGCGACGTCGCAATTCATTCCATTTTCGCTGCCTCCGGAGAATCCTTGGCATCAGGTGGCAGGACCGTATCTCCAACACAGAAGTCCTCGAGGCGGCCAACATCCTCAGCTTATACACCCTACTGAGTCAGCGGCGCTTGAGATGGCTTGGCCATGTGAGCCGCATGGAAGATGGCAGGATCCCCAAGGACGCATTGTACAGCGAGCTCGCCACTGGTATCAGACCCACCGGCCGTCCTTGTCTCCGCTTTAAAGACATCTGCAAATGCAACATGAAGTCCTGTGACATTGATCACAAGTCGTGGGAGTCAGTTGCCAGCGATCACCAGAGCTGGCGGGCAGCCATAAAGGCGGGGCTAAAGTGTGGCGAGTCGAAGAGACTTGGCAGTTGGCAGGAAAAAGACAGAGGCGCAAGGGGAGAGCCAACTGTGTAACAGCTCTGGCAACTAATTTTATCTGCAGCACCTGTGGAAGAGTCTGTCACTCTAGTATTGGCCTTTATAGCCACTCCAGGCGCTGCTCCACAAACCACTGACCACCTCCAGGCGCTTACCCATTGTCTCCCGAGACAAGAGGGCCGAAGAAGATGGAAGGAACGTCATTGAAGCAGTTGAAGTTGGTTGGGCCTGGGACACTGCCCTGAGGAACTCCTTCAGCGATGTCCTGGGGGCTCCAACAACCATTTTTCTTTTGTGCTAGGTATGACTCCAGCCAGTGGATAGCTCCCCCTCCCCCACAACGATTCCCATTGACTTCAAATTTACTATTGTGGCTCCTTGATGCCACGCTCGGTCAAATGCTGTCTTGATGTCAAGGGCAGTTACTCTCTCCTCAACTCTGGAATTCAGTTCTTTTGTTTTTATTTGGGCCAAGGCTGGAATGAGGTTTGCAGCCTCATGGTTCTGCTGAGCATCGGTGAGCAGATTATTGGTAATTAAGTACCGCTTGATGAAACTTTCCATCATTTCGCTAACGATTGAGAGTAGATTGGATTTGTCCTGCATTTTGTAGGCAGGACAAACTTGTGCAATTTTCCAGTTTGTCGGGTAGGTGCCAATGTACTGGAGCAGCTTGACTAGAGGCTAGTTCTGGAGCATAAGTCTTCAGTACTACAGCTGGGGCCTATAACCTTTTCTTAATCCAGTGTACTCAGCTGTTTTTTGCTAGCACTTGAAGTGAACTGAATTGAATGAAGACTGGCATCTTTGGTGGTGTCCTCAGGAGGGGGCCAACTTGGATAATTCACTCGGCACTTATGGCTGAAGATTGTTGCAAATGCTTCAGCATTGTCTTTTGCACTCAGGTGCTGGGCTTCACCATCATTGAGGATGGGGATGTTCGTGGAGCCACCTCATCCCATTAGTTGTTTAATTGTCCACCATCATTCATGACTGGATATGGCAGGACTGCGAGCTTTGATCTGATCTGGTTGTGGGATTGGTGCCTATAGCATGCTGTTTAGCATGCATCTGGCCCTGTGTTGTAGCTTCACCAGGTTGGCACCTCATTTTTTGGTACACCTGGTGCTGCTCCTGGCATGCTCTCCTACACTCATTGAAACAGGGTTGTCCCCCTAGCTTGCTGGTAATGGCAGAGTGAGGGATATGCCAGAGCATGGGTTTACAGATGAGTTGACAGGTGGAATACAATTCTGCTCCTTCAGCTGATGGCCAAAGCGCCTCATGACTCTACAGTTTTGAGTTGCTAGATCTGCTCTGAATCAATCCCATTTAGCATGGTGGTAGTGCCACACAATACGATGGAGTGTGTTTTCATTGTGAAGATGGGACTTTGTCTCCACAAGGTCTGTGTGGAGTCATTCCTACCAATACTGTATTAATGAATGAACCTTGATCCAAATGAGATCTTTTGCAGGGTGACCGAAAACCTGGTATGAGTTTGAATTTCAAGTGGAGAGAATGAGGAGTTTAGGGAGGGGCCTAGATGGCTGAAAGCACAGCCATCAATAGCGGGTTGATGGTGGGGATGAAGGTGAGCATATTACAGAAGTGGAAGTGGTGAATGTGAATGTAAGGTGGGAAACCATTTGGCTTAGCCTGTGACAGTGATTGTGACCGGAGAGAAAGCTAAGAGTCATTGGTGAGAGTACGTAGATTGTGGTGGGGGCTTCAGTCTTCCATTGTTTAGCTGGAGGAAGTTGTGGTTCATCCAAAAATGCATGTCTGAAAAGCAGTCTGACAGAGTGACAAGAGGTAGACTTGGATGTCATAAATGTACATATGGAATCTTAAAAGTCTCCCTTCAGCCCTTTCTCTGGCTCTCACCACCCGCTTCTTGCCTTTCTTCCACTGCCATGTGCCTTTCTCCCCTCCTACACATCTTATCAATTACCATCTCTTCACCTGTCTGAAATTTTGTTTTGTTATTTCTCTGTTTTTCTTCTTATCCTTTCTAATTGTCTTTCTGTAAACCTCCCTGTAATAGCTGACGCCGTGTCCACTCTGTAGCATTTCCACAATCTATTAAGGGATTTGGCAGGAATGGGAGTATGTGGACACCGTGAATGGAAGTTAAACTAAATGAAATACCAACAATTATTAGCAGCAGTTATGTCCAAGGCTGGAGGAATGCACTGTCTTTTCTAATTCCACTTCTCACAGGTTACAACATATATTTCAAATGTTTACCCAGTTACTGATAGTCAAATCTTATACTCCATTCTTTATCCCAGAATAAGATATACCAACCAGGTTTCTGAAATAAACAGCAAAATTATCAGTTTATTATAAAACAAGACTTGTTCAGTAACGAAGCAAAGCATTAACACACAGATTGAAATGTGGACATTCCCTTTTTAAATACCTCACACACACACTGGAAAAACGTAAAGAATATCTCTCTCCAGAGGTCTTTTACAAAAAAAAAAGACAAAACAAAGGAATAATTTGGACAAATACTTGCTAATTCTTGAAGGAAGAAAAAGATTCGGAAGGATGTCCGTTCTCCCTTTTGGACTGGTGTCTGGGTATATGAAGACGGGTCACTGGGATCTTTTCAGAAGCAGTTTGTTCTGGAGAGGTCGAGAAATAGTCTGGTAGGCATTCCAGGAGAAATGTGGCATCAGGGGGTTTCAGTTATCACGCTCTGGATTCGCAGGGTTTTTTCAGAGGTCGAGAAAGGGGAGCTGACACACTGGATTTCTCTGGGTCTCTTAGGTGCAGAAAAGATGAGCTGGGGGTTTCTTTTTCAGCAGCTACAAAACCAACTGCTTTTCAACACACCCCAACTGAACCAAAACTATATCCCAGAAGCAAAACCACCTGATGACCCTCATAAATCTTGACATATTGCTTCTCTGTAAACATCTCCCCAAGTCACCAAGGTTTTTGTTTATTGACCCTAAGGTATGTGATTCCTGTCGAGGTTGTTTTCAAACAAGACCTCAGTGTCCTTTCAGTGAACTTTTAACTAAAAACAAAGTCCAGCATTTATGAAATCTTCAGTCTTCCAAAATGAATCCATTTCCACACTTTAAATAAGAGTCCTCAAATAATATTTAACAAAAAAAATGGATGCACTTTCGTAACACAATAAAAGCAGAAAATGCTTCAAATACTCAGCAGGCCTGGCAACATCTGTGGAGAGTGAAACAGAATTAAGATTTCAGGTCTGGGACCTTTCATCAGTTTTAGACTAACTAGATTCAGAGTCATTTACTGCACAGAAGGGGGCCATTTGGCCCATCAAGTCCATGCCAGCTCTCCATGGAGCTATGTTATCCGTCCCACTCCCCGGCTTCACTAGTCTGCAGTTACACATTTTATCCTTCTATCCCTTCTTAAAAAGAAGTGTACATTAAGTACTCTCCATTCCCCTGGTGCCACTTGCCTTGTACAAGGAGGAGTAAAAATTGCTGTGACGTTCTCCGTTTATCTTCTCTCTGACTTTTTTGCAGTCTAGACCCAATGCCATCAGAACTTGGCAACTTACCTGCTTTTGAGTTCTAATTTTTTCAGAAGCAATTTTTTTACAGTTATCTCTAACTGTTTTTCCACATCTCTAATTAACCTGCATTCTCATTTCCTCTATCATTGTTGAATGATAATGCTTGGTAGAGTAAAACTTATTTTAAGAGAGAGGCATAGTGACTTTTTTTTTAAGAGGGGAGTTGTGATGTATTTCCTCACTGTAGCTATGTATTCAATAAAGAAATGACAGAACAGGTGTTTCACAGTTGGCCTTTGTGTGTCAAGAAATAATTAATTGTTAGGTGTGTAACTTACCTGGAGGAGTATCTGGATCTGCCCTTTATTGAAGGGAGCTTATATACGTTATATTTTTGTGTTTGCAACCTATATGTAGCCATTTTTAATTTTTGAAAACTTTATGGATGCAGAGGTTTTTTTATGAAACCATAAAAGTAAAGCACAGAAGTATAACACCAGTGAGCTAATAAAAAAAACAAGATGCCGCACAATTCCTAATTTAGCTTTTATTAGTTTAAATAATTTCATGGGTGATGCAAAATCAGAGTGTAATAAAGTGAACAGTGCATTCATGCCTGCTACTACCCAAATAGTGAATCATTGGTTTCAGCCATAACAAAGTGAGATGATGTACAGTACAGATTGAGTGTTTTCCCACCAAAAGCAACAGAAAAGCAGAGAGCTTGTCATTGATGGCGAGGCACAGAATGTAAGCATATTACTTGTAATCTTGGCTAGGAGTGGTGTGCGGTGTAAGCCTATTAATATAAAGGAAAGGGATAAAAATTAAACACCATTTAAAAACAAAAGTGTTAAGCTGCAGGACCTGACATATTTTACCCCAGTTGAGACTTTTTAATGACTTAACACTAATGTTGGTCAGCTAGATTTTTAGTTCAGGTTGAATAACTTTAGTTTTCTTTCACTCTTTTCTGTTACAACGAATTCAGCAAAACAAATTTTAGTAGAATAAATCGTGGTTTTCAAAATTGTGGGACAGTGCAGATTGTATTACAGTGATGCTTCAGTCACTTTTTAAAGAAAATGGATACGCATGTGTATCCAATGTTAAGAGACTATGGGCTAGATTCTAAGAGTCCGCTGCCGAAGTAGGTGGTGGATGTTAAAAAGTGCCCCGCCTGCACAGGCACTGCGCCACAGAGCCGCCATGATTTCAAATGCACCCGCCCCCCACGATCGCATGGAGAGGGCAGGCGAACCATCGCAGGCAGTGTCATCTGGCACCAATGCGCCGGCGTGGTGCTATTTTTAAAGGGCTTACAGCTCCTTACTGGAGATGTTAAAATTAAAGGGCCAGGTCAGATCCATGACTGAAAAAAAAATTCATTTTCATTAAATTCATTTTCCCAGCCTCCCCAATGGCATTTCAAAACATTCCTGTCCTTTTCCACTCAGGAGTTTGTTTATTAACAATTAGACCTTTCCCCCCTAAAATTCGGTACCTTTGCCCTTTACACCCTCTAACCCCTCCTCCCCGACCCAATCCGCAACAATGTCATCCCACTCCCCCCCCCCCCCCCCACCCTACACACAGGGAAACAATCCTCCTCCCCCCTCCCCATAGGTGTCGCGCCACGTTTCCCTGAACGGGAATCAAAGGCGCCACATTGTCGACTACCCGTATGCAGATCAGTGTGGCGCTCGAGGAGGCAACGGGACCCTCATTAAATCAGGTATGTAAATGATTTTACATATTTAGATGGGGATCCTGTTGCCGAGCGGCGGGGTGACTGCCGCGAGGCCTCGGTGTCGGGATTGGCATGGGGCCTGTCAGGGTCGGTGGCGGGCCTCCGCCGCACTGATCTTTATTGCACCCCCCTCCCCCCGCCAACGTTACCAACAGCGGAGGAGCTTTAAAATCCAGCCCTTTAGATCAGAAAGTGAGAGTTTGAAGTAAAATGTTACTGTATGCTAAGTAATCATGAGACCTTTATTACATACATGAATTTTTATCTATAGAATATAGAATTAAATGAGAAGCGTTGGTGGGCATCCATCCATCTACAAAAGATGATGGACCCACAGCAAACAATTCATTTAGGTGGCGTGTCTTCTCTTGGTGCACCTTTGCTGATGGCTGTGAAAACCAATCCTTGAGAGGCAGATTCTGCCACAAGTGCCACACGTGAAGCTGCCAAGTGATAGTGAGTTGTTGTTTTCACGTTGGTGCTTGTTGTCAAGCTGCTGTAGTAAATGAGAAGGGTACACGCCCTAAAATGAAACTTTTATTACTTTTTGGGATGTTGCCTTGCCTCATGGGCATGTTTTATTTGGTAATGATTGACTGTCCAGCGAATTGCAAAGTTTCACTCCTTTATTTTTCTGTCTGTTGGCTGTCGCTAATAGTGTGCAGTGACTGATTAATGGCATTGTTTAGGAAGCAGTAAGGTTATTGATGTGTACCATGTCCTAAATGAAATGAGACAATGAATGCTGCTTAATGTAAAGTAACCTTTTTGAAGAATATTGCTATTGTATTTGTCGCTTGGTTGAGAATATTGAAAAAGTCTTGTGGTATGACTGATGTTGCAATAAATTTACTTGGTGTGGTGCTGGTGATTTGATTCATTTGAGAAGGCCTGTGCTGCATTCTGTTCGAAAACAAGTGACTGATCAGATGTAGAAACATTTTTACCGTAATGGGTAAGTGCATTGTATGTGAAGTACTGACCTTTTGAGATCAGAAGGTCTCTGGTTCAATTCCTAGTCTGAACTCAGTTGATATTGGGAGAGAACAAAATGCTAGCGCGGGTTCCCACCCTAATTGTTAAGTGACTCCTGAAAAGTGGGTATTGATTGAGGACAGAACTGTGCTGCTGCAGTTGCACACTGCAGGCTGAAGTGTGGGAGTACTTCTGTGTAAAGCACTGTTGTATAGTACTGGAGAAATAGTTCTGATCACAATTTATATTATATGTGAAATGAAGTAGAATTATTTTAGAAACAAGTGAAATTCCTATGGCATTGCTCACTGTGCCAGTTTTTGGGTACAGGAGTTCTAAATAGCTAAGTATTGTGGAAAGCAACAAATCAGCTAACTTGCAGAATATTGATCCTGATGCTCTTTTGATTTTTAGAAATGGCAATGTTTGTATTCAGAAAATCTGCATATGTAACAGCCTATGCAGCTGCTTGAAATTTACATACCTACTCTGAACACGACTAAGATGTTCTCCTGACCTCAAATAGAAATTGGTCAAATACAAAGCACAGAGTTAATGAGAGGAAGGTATGGATGAAAGAAAGGAGTAGACGAGAAGCAAGGCAGGCAGTATTGGTGGGATGTGCAGATTAGCTGCTTTTGTAGCACTTAAACGCATTTTTGTTTCAGGTTGAACTTGCTGAACTCCCAATACCATGGGAGCAAAGGTATTTTCGAGGCCATTCTGTTAACATGCACTGGACTCATTGGCCCCATGAAAATAGTGTAAATAATGTTGGGTGATCCACCACCAGTGCAGGTTCTGTCCCTAAGTTTGTGGGCAGTCTGCTCCGTATGAACAGAGCTAATGGATGCTTTTGGTATTAGCATTGAAGATGATGTGCAGTCTTAAATGCCCAGCCTACATCTGGTGTGAAAATGAGAAATACAGAACATGTTAACTAGTTTAAAGAGACCTAGTAAGTGAGTGGAAAAAAAACATGCTACCCTTTTCTGAGCGAAATGACCCTTGACACCAAGTTTTGAGTGTCCACCATAGTTTTGACATTGTGTTTCAGGCAGCGAGAGGTATTTTGCAGTTAAGTGCGATTTAATGATTTTGTTACCTGGAGCTGGACATTTTACAAACATCATCTTCAAACTTTTCCTCAACAAATAATAATTAAGCTGATGGGTGTCAGGCTATGTTTACTTAGAGCAATTAGACTTTGACCTTAAACAGGACAATTTAAAGCCAGAACCACTGTAGCTTCATCATCATACATTGAAATAAAAACAAGAAATGCTGGAACCACTCAGCAGGTCTGGCAGCATCTGTGGAAAGAGAAGCAGAGTTAACGTTTCGGGTCAGTGATCCTTCATCGGAACTGACAAATATTAGAAAAGTCACAGGTTATAAGCAAGTGAGGTGGGGGTGGGGCAAGAGGTAACAAAGGAGGTCTAGATTGGACCAGGCCGCATAGCTGACCAAAAGGTCACGGAGCAAAGGCAAACAATATGTTAATGGTGTGTTGAAAGACAAAGCATTAGTACAAATTAGGTGTTCATACGCTGAATATTGAACAGCAGCAAGTGCAAACCTGAAAAAAACAGTGAGTAAGCAAACTGAACAAACTAAGATAAAATGAAATAAATGCAAAAAAAAGATTGTAAAAAATGTAAAAAAGAATGTAAAAAGAAAGAAAACAAAAAATCACTAAAAATGAAAGTAAAATGGGGGGCTGTCATGCTCTGAAATTATTGAACTCAATGTTCAGTCCGGCAGGCTGTAGTGTGCCCAATCGGTAGATGAGATGCTGTTCCTCGAGCTTGCGTTGATGTTCACTGGAACACTGCAGCAATCCCAGGACAGAGATGTGAGCATGAGAGCAGGGGGGAGTGTTGAAATGGCAAGCAACCGGAAGCTCAGGATCCTGCTTGCGAACTGAGCGGCGATGTTCCGCAAAGCGGTCACCCAGTCTGCGCTTGGTCTCCCCAATGTAGAGGAGACCACACTGTGAGCAGCGAATACAGCATACTACATTGAAAGAAGTACAAGTAAATCGCTGCTTCACCTGAAAGGAGTGTTTGGGGCCTGGGATAGTGAGGAGAGAGGAGGTAAATGGGCAGGTATTACACCTCCTGCGATTGCAGGGGAAGGTGCCATGGGAAGGGGACGAGGTGGTGGGGGTAATGGAGGAGTGGACCAGGGTGTCGTGGAGGGAATGATCCCTTCGGAATGCTGACAGGGGAAGGGAGGAGAAGATGCGTTTGGTAGTGGCATCACGCTGGAGGTGGCGGAAATGGAGGAGGATGATCCTTTGGATATGGAGGCTGGTGGGGTGAAAAGTGAGGACAAGGGGAACCCTGTCAGGGTTCTGGGAGGGAGGGGAGGAAGGGGTGAGGGTAGAGGTGCGGGGAATGGGTCGGACACCGTTGAGGGCCCTGTCAACCACAGTGGGGGGAAATCCTCGGTTGAGGAAAAAGGAGGTCATATCAGAAGCACCGTCATGGAAGGTAGCATCATCAGAGCAGATGCGTCGGCGACGGAGAAACTGGGAGAATGGAATGGATTCCTTACAGGAGGTAGGGTGTGAAGAAGTGTAGTCGAGGTAGCTGTGGGAGTCGGTGGGTTTATAATGGATATTAGTAGACAACCTATCCCCAGAGATGGAGACAGAGAAGTCGAGGAAGGGAAGGGAAGTGTCAGAGATAGACCATGTAAAGGTGAGAGAAGGGTGGAAATTGGAAGCAAAGTTGATAAAGTTTTCCAGTTCGGGGCGGGAGCAGGAAACGGCACCGATACAGTCATCAAAGTACCGGAAAAAGAGTTGGGGGAGGGGGCCTGAGTAGGACTGGAACAAAGAATGCTCGACATATCCCACAAAAAGACGGGCATAACTAGGACCCATGCGGGTACCCATAGCGACACCTTTTACTTGAAGGAAGTGCGTGGAGTTGAAGGAGAAGTTGTTCAATGTGAGAACAAGTTCAGCCAGGCGGAGGAGGGTGGTGGTGGATGGGGACTGGTTGGGCCTCTGTTCCAGGAAGAAGCGGAGAGCCCTCAAACCATCCTGGTGGGGGATGGAGGTGTAGAGCGATTGGACGTCCATAGTGAAGAGGAGGCGGTTGGGACCAGGAAACTGGAAATTGTCAAAATGACGTAGGGCGTCAGAAGAGTCACGGATGTAGGTGGGAAGAGACTGGACCAGCGGAGAAAAGATAGAGTCAAGATAGGAAGAAATAAGTTCAGTGAGGCACGAGCAGGCTGACACAATGGGTCTGCCGGGACAGTCCCGTTTGTGGATTTTGGGAAGGAGGTAGAAGCGGGCTGTCCAGGGTTGTGGGACTATGAGGTTGGAAGCTGTAGAGGGAAGATCTCCAGAGGAGATGAGGTCGGTGACAGTCCTTTGGATGGTGACTTGATGTTCGGTGGTGGGGTCATGGTCCAGAGGGAGGTAGGAAGAAGTGTCCGTGAGTTGGCGTTGAGCTTCTGCAAGGTAGAGGTCGGTACGCCATACGACAACAGCACCACCCTTGTCTGCAGGTTTGATGCCCATGTCGGAGTTAGACCTGAGAGAGCAGAGTGCCTCAAGTTTAGAGGGGGACAGGTTAGAGTGAGTGAGGGGGGCAGAGAAATTGAGACAACCAATGTCTCGCCGACAGTTTTCAATGAAGAGATCAAGAGCAGGTAAGAGGCCAGGGGGAGAGGTTCAGGTAGAGGGAGAATTTTGGAGGCGGGTGAATGGCTCTGCTAGTCGTGGGGAGGACTCCTGGTCAAAGAAGTGAGCCCGGAGGCGGAGGCGACGGAAGAAGAGCTCAACGTCATGCCGAGCGCGAAATTCATTGAGGTGGGGGCGTAAGGGGATAAAACCGAGACCTTTGCTGAGTACAGAACGCTCAGCATCAGAGAGGGGGAGGTCAGAGGGTATGGTGAATACACAGCAAGGGGTCAGATCAGAAGGGGTGGGGTCAGAGGGAAGTGAAGCGGAGGGAGGATCTGGAGGGACATTAGTCCCCATCAGCTGCTGGAGCTTGCGTTCCTTAACACCTGAAAGGAAGAAAAAAATGTTTTTTGTTAATGCGTCGGATGAGACAAAAGATGAAATGAAACTGCGGAGTAGAACAGCTTTGAGATAAGGTGAGGCGGTGCCGCTGGAGAGAGAGGTCCAGTGTGTGCATGTGGCGGCGCATAGCACTGAGTGTGGATCTCAGGATGCGGCGAGAGTAGCAGTCCGAGGAACGTTGTATTTCTCGGAGATATCTGTGATCCTGGGTGGTTTCAAAGCATGATGGGTGAAACTGCAGTTGGAATCCGCGTGGAATAAGTCTGAGCCGGAGACAGTCACTGAGGAAGGAGATGTGGCTGTGGAAACGAGTTTTGGTAGATACCTTATCAAACACCAGGAGGGAAATAGAAAGCAATGAAGGTGAACAAGATAAAAGAGACAAACGAAAATCCCGTCGGAGAGAAGAGCAGAACTTCTTCAAGGTAGGCATTCCTGGAAGAGAAGTGGCAGTGAATTAAACACTAAAATAAAAGCAAAATACTGCGGATGCTGGAAATCTGAAATAAAAACAAGAAGTGCTGGAACCACTCAGCAGGTCTGGCAGCATCTGTGGAAAGAGAAGCAGAGTTAACGTTTCAGGTCAGTGACCCTTCATCGGAACTGACAAATATTAGAAAAGTCACAGGTTATAAGTAAGTGAGGTGGGGGTGGGTCATACATTGAGTTTGGCAACATAATGCTGCTGCCCTAAAACAACACATTTAACTGGCTGTGAGTAATGCAAAAGATGGTGTGTGTCTTTGTGTGTTACACACACACACGTATACGAATTTGACATTTATGGGACTAATAACAGTTATTGATTTTCGTCCCCAATTCTTTGCCTGTCTATAATATCACCAATTCCTTGTTACTGAATTTCAAAATTTTGCCTCTATCTACACGTGACCAACAGTCTACTTGAAAATCCAATGGTCAAAAATGTATATTTAAAAATTAGGTAAAAAAAAAATCTCTTTATTAACGAATTGGAGAAAAAAAGCCATAAGCAGGCAATAGTAGCAGCAGAATATACAGGATGTCAAAAGACTATTCCAGTTCATCTATAAAATGCCACGGTTAAAAAAAAAGTCAACTACTTGCATTTATTGAATTCTCCTTGCACCAGAAAGACATCTGAGTACTTTACAAAGAAGGAAAGAGCAGATAGAAAAGAGTTTGAGGGCAGGCTAGAAATGAGCAGTTGAAAAGTCGTGTAGCCGTTTGGAAACTTGCAGCCATGTCTCTGTCCTGCAGTTACAGTTAAATGGAAATAGTGCTCAAGATTAACCTTTCTAAACTACTTTGTATCTCGTATGCATCCATAAACTTATCTCTCATTCACCTCCTTTTAATACTGAAGAGTCTTGATCATTCTTCATAACTCTGTTCTGTGACACTAGGGATCAGTCTGGTAGCTTGTCTTGAATGTTTTCTTGTGCCTCAGTGACCAGAACTGAACACAGCATTCAAAGTGCTGTCTGACCAGAGTACCGTACTGACATCAGGATGATCACCGTCGTCTGATAGTCTACTGATTTAGCAATGTTGGTTAATTACTACTGCCCTTGACAAGAAGTTGAGGTTCAGAACAATATGTCAACCATGAAGGAAGTTGCGCTGCCTCCACTGTCTCGATTTTCAGGAGTGACTGGTCCATCCAGTTTTACTCTTCCACGTGAGAAGAAAGATCCTTTGATACTATCTAAGGTGACAGTTAACCATGTTCCCTTTTGATGCAATAGTCCTATGTTCTCCTATCATACAAGTTGCCACATGACCTCACACTACGGGCATAAACTCTTGATGAAGTTAAAAATGGGAAACATGGCTGATTTTTTTTTTTCCCTTCCTATTCATCCTAACCCACCCCTGAGTGTGCTGAGACTCATAACACCTCAGTTGCCATCTTGGCTGAGATCAGAAGACTCCACACAACTGAAGCTTCAAGCTTCCTGATTTGCCTCTTTGGTTAAGATCATCTAACTCAGAGTGGGCCCATAATCAAACCTGACCTGTGAAATGTAGGGAATCGGCCAGAATAGGAGTTTGCCTGCCTTATAGTGTTCAATCAACAGCAAGAGTGCCACATGCCTGCTGCTGACAGAAAACTATGAATAAATTTTGCAGGGGTGCTGAAAGTCAATTTTAGCTGTGAAGAATTATTGCCAGGTCAGTGTGAAATTCCAACTGTTGTATTTTAAACTCATTAATTGGATTCACTGTGCAGACCCTCATGCTCACAATTGGCACAAAGTCAACAAAAATATTGTCAAAAGACCCCTACTGCACTGATGCACCACAGGCTGTATCACCTGCATCTGCTTCTTTAGATTTACTTAGTGAAGATTTCGTCTTGCCTGCTCCTAGTATTTCTCTTACTGAGGATTAGAAGGGGTCACAAAAAATAATGTTAGGTTGATGAGAGTGACTATGGCAACTGTTGCTAATACAGAGACATTAGGATTTTCTGTATTTCCTTGTCTAGTCCTCCATTAATAATTTTGCATATTCAGTATGGGAGCATGTCATGCATGGAATTTCTTTCAGAAAATTATAATTTTAGATACAGTATATCAGCAATTTGAGACATGACATATAATGAGTGTAGTATGCCTGGGAAGAACATGTGACCTTGGACCTATAGTTCCCAAAGCTTTCCATTGCCTCATGTCTGGGTCTGTTGTAGACTAGCTGATTGCTATAGTTTCGTACAACAGTGACTACGTTTCAAAAGTATTCATTGGCTGTAAAATCCTTTGAGATGCCCTGATGTTGTGAAAAATTGTATACAAGCAAGCTTAATTTCCTACTATAATTAGTCAACAACACGATTAATATTATATCATGTGACTGCCAGGATGGTAGAAAGTGAACTAGATGGACCATTGTCTTTTTTTTTGTCTACTGGCCATCATGACATCTAATAGGGGCGGCACAGTGGCGCAGTGGTTAGCACCGCAGCCTCACAGCTCCAGCGACCCGGGTTCAATTCTGGGTACTGCCTGTGTGGAGTTTGCAAGTTCTCCCTGTGTCTGCATGGGTTTTCTCCGGGTGCTCCGGTTTCCTCCCACAAGCCAAAAGACTTGCAGGTTGGTAGGTAAATTGGCCATTATAAATTGCCCCTAGTATAGGTAGGTGGTAGGGAAATATAGGGACAGGTGGGGATGTGGTAGGGAACATGGGATTAGTGTAGGATTAGTATAAATGGGTGGTTGATGGTCGGCACAGACTCGGTGGGCCGAAGGGCCTGTTTCAGTGCTGCATCTCTAAACTAAACTAAACCTCAAAAACCTAGAATTCATGTTTGATGTATACACTTGCACCTTGTAGATGTTGGAAAGTTATTTAAAGGTTAGGAGGTGAGGCACTCATTGCAAGTACTCAGACTCTACTTTGCTCCAATACCCATGGTGCTGATTATAGTATAGTTGGAGCTGTAATAGTTTTGGAATAGCATAGATGCCAAGTTTCACAAAACTCATACCTAGCTTACTGGCAGAGTTGTTTTTGTGATATCCAAGTGCCCACTCGTGATGGTCGTGGAATTTTCCCATCAGTGATTTATAATGTTTCTGGCACAAAAAGCTACAAGTACAGTCTTCAGGTTCATAAAGTCTGTTCTGCTCTACGTGGTGGTACACAACGTCCTCTTGTACTCCAGTACTTTGTTTCGCTTTTCACTGGCTAACCTTCCACGAGTACTCTTCTGAATGGTTCAATCATCAGATTTTTCACTATTTATTACTCTGAATTAGAATAATTCAGTCATTCTGTCATCAATGTAAAATCTAGCTTCTAGGTTTTGACACTGTAATTATAGAAAATAATTATGAGCCGAAGCCTGGCTTTAATATGTGTTCTGCAAGCAGGATTGACTCTTCAGCCCCGGAGCCTTTTCTGCCATTCAGTTAGATCACAGCTGGTCTGTTCCTCACTTCCATTTACCTGCCTTTGTCCCATGTCCTTTGATACCCTTACCTAATTAAAAAAAATTAGATATCTCCAGGTCAGTCTTGACAATTTCAGTTTGTCCCAGCATCCACAGCTTTTTTGAGGGGAGGGTTGTGGGGGGGGGGGGGGGGGGGGTGAAAGAGAGAGAGTGTATTCCAGATTTACGCTACTATTTCTTATGTGGAAAAATGCTTCCTTGTTTAATTTCTAAATTGCCTACTCTAATTTTCAGATTATTTTCCCTTGTTTTGTATTCCCTCACCAGATCAAACATTTTCTCTGATATCTACCCATTCAAAACCCTGCGTCATTTTAAATGATTGAATCACCCCTCAACTGTTTAAACTTGAGGGAATACAAGCCAAGTTGATGCAACCTGTCATAATTCTAACCCTTTATGTACTGGAACCATTGTGGTGAAACTGTGTTGTAATCTCTCCAAGGCCAGTATATCCACTACATCTTTTCTGAGATTGGTGTTTAAAACTGAACGTAGACAAAGGCCCTGTATAACTGAAGCATCACTACCTCGCTTTGGTTGTCATCCGATGAAGGCGCAGTCAGCATCATATACATCTACGCACCAAGTCTGAACGTCAGCATCTCAGATAAGGAGCATTTCTATGACTCCCTAGGTGACATTATGAGGAACATTCCAAATGGCGAGAGATTATTCATTCTGGGTGACTTAAAAGCATGTGTTGGGGCAGACAGTAATTCATGGCCAATGTGCCTCAGTTGTCATGGGGTGGGCAAGATCATCGATAACGGACAATGCCGCCTTGAGCTTTGTGCTCTGAATGAATTCTGCATCACCAACACTTTCTTCCAGGGTAGACATTATCACGAGGTATCGTGGTATCACGCAAGTTCTGGACATTGGCATCAACTAGACCTAGTCATCACAAGGAGGAGCAATCTGTCCAGTGTTCTTTACACCCTCACCTATCATAGCGCAGATTGCAACACCGATCACACTTATCAGCAGCAGAGTGAAGGTGCACCCCCGAAAGTTCCACAGCTCCAAGCACGACGGCTCACCATGCATCAGCTTCCCTTGCATAAGCAGTGATGCCAAATACCAGCATTTCGCACTGTGGCTAGAACTCTTGCTACCCATTGGGAAGCACCGATGCTGGCACTAAGTTTAATCATCTATGCAGTAACAGAGGCATCATTTGTTAAACACGGAACCTGCAACAAGGACTGGTTTGAGACTTAATGAACTGAGATAATATCTGTCACTGATGCAAAAAAACAGTCTACATGATGCACAACATAAACTCAACAACTAAGACACTGCGCAACCTGAAGGTAGCCAAGACAGCCATGCAAAGGAGAGGGAGATGCTGTGCAAACAAACACTGGATCAGTTTCTGTCAAGAAATCCAAACTGTATGTGGCAAAGGAAATCTATGAGCTATATACGAAGGGATCAAGAAGGCACTTGGTGCTGCCATCATCAAAGTTGCTCCCCTGGAGTCGGCAGATGGTGAAGTACTCACCAACAGAGGTAAACTGATATTCCTCTGGGCTGAACACCACTGTGAGCTGTACTCCTGTGAGTCGGACATCTCCCAGTCTGCGCTTGATGCGCTCCCGCTTGTCATGGATGAGTTAGATAAAGAACCCTCATCACTGGAGCTCGAGAAAGCCATAGACCTCATAGCGACCAGAAGGGCACTTGGCAAGGACAAATCCCAGCCAAACTGCTCAAGCACAGAAAGTCCCATCTATTGCCACACCTTTATGACCTTTTCCTTCTCTGCTGGAAAGTAGGCTCTGTTCCACAGGAGATGCGTGACGCCAAAATCATCACGCTATACAAAAACAAAGGCGACAGAGGAGACTGTAACAACTACAGGGACATCTCCTCAGCGTCACAGGCAAGGCCTTTTTTAGGATCATACTTAAAGACTCTATTTACTTGCAGACTGAATGTACCCAGAAGCTCAGTGCGGTTTCCATGCCAGCAGATCTACTATGGATCTGACCTTTTCCATATGCTAGTTGCAAGAGAAGTGTAGGGGACAGAGTATACCCGTTTACCTTACTTTCGTAGATCTCACTAAAGCATTCAACACCGTCAGCAGAGCAGGACTGTACAAGATTTTGGGAAAAATCAGCTATCCTCCTCAGTCTCATCTGCTGCTTCCATGATGGATCCACTTCCAACAGTTTCGGAGTTGAGAATGGAGTGAAACAAGGTTGTACCCTAGCCCCCACTCTGTTTGGCTTCTTCTTCTCCATGCTAGTGACTGCCCTTGACATCAAGGCAGCATTTGACTGAGTATGGCATCAACGACCCCTAGCCAAACTGGAGTCAATGGGAATCAGGGAGAAAACTCTCCACTGCTGGGAGTCATACCTAGCACAAAGGAAGATGGTTGTGGTTTTTGGAGGCCAATCAGCTCAGTCCCAGGACACTGCTGCAGGAGTTCCTCAGGATAGTGTCTGAGGCCCAACCATCTTCAGCTGCTTCATGAATGACCTTCCCTCCATCATAAGGGCAGGCTTGGGCTGATAAGTGGCAAATAACACCTGTGCCACACAATTGCCAGGTAATGGCCATCTCAAACCAGATGTTCAATGGCATTACCAACGCTAAATCCTCCACTATTTAAATCGTGGCGGGTTACCATTGACAAGGAGCTCAACTGGACCAGCCACATAAATACTGTGGCTACAAGAGCAAGACAGAGGCTGGGGATTCTGCAGTGTGTAGCTCACCTCCTGACTCCCCAATGCTTATTCACCATCTACAAGACACAAGTCAGGAGTGTGATGGCATACTCTCCAATTACCTGGATGGGTGCAGCTCCAACAGCACTCAAGCTCGACACCATCCAGGACAAAGCAGCCCGCTTGTTGACACCCCTTCCACCACCTTCAACATTCACTTCCTTCACCCCCGACGTTCAGTAGCAGCAGTGTGTAGCGTCGACAAGATGCACTGCAGCAACTCACCCAAGGCTCTTTTGACAGCACCATCCAAACTGCGACCTCTACCACCTAGAAAGACAAAGGCAGCGGATGCATGGGAACACCATCGCCTGCAAGGTCCCCTCCAAGCCACACACCATCCTGACTTGGAATTATATCACCGTTGCTTCGCTGTCGCTGGGTCAAAATCCTGGAACTCCCTAACAGCACTGTTGGTGTACCTACCCTACATGGAATACACCGGTTCAGGAAGGCAGCTCATCACCTTCTCTAGGGCAATTAGGGATGGGCAATAAATGCAGGCCTAGCCAGTGACGTCCACATCCCACGAACAAATAATAAAAAGGAGAAAAGAACCTTCCCTGCAGATATGGAAGGAGTCTACTTGTGCATTCGGTCAGACGGCAAGCTCTACAATCTATCAAGGCTGAAAGCAAAGACAAAAACACATTTCATCCTGATCAGAGAACTCCTTTATGCTGCTGACATTGCGCTAGTCGCTCACATGGAAACTCAGCTACAAAGACTCATGCAGTGTCTTTCTCATGCCTTATTCTCCTTGACTATAAGTGTCAAGAAAGCCATGGTCATGGAACAAAGTGCTGCATCTCTGCCCCGATCACACTAAATAATATCCCACTGGAAGTGGTTAGCAAATTCTGCCAACTTAGGTTCATGGTGTGAGACAATGCAGAGCTCAATGTACACATAGAGAAAGCAGCTACCACCTTTGGCCGACTCGCGAAAGCACATAGGATATCACCAAGCTGACCTTTAGGATGAAGCTGATGGTTTATAAGGCCTGTGTTCTCAGCACCTTGCTGTATGGCTGTGAAACATGGGCGATTTACAGTTACCAGGAAAAGAAGCTCAATAATTTCCATCTTGGCTGTCTGCGGCGCATTATGGGTATATCCTGGCACGACAAAATCACAAATGTGGCAGTCCTCACAAAGGCAGAGTTCCCAAGCGTGTTGGCACTAATCAAACAGAGGCGGCTTCGGTGGATCGGACATGTCTGTAGGATGGAAGACAGTCATGCACCCAACGACTTTCTGTATGGTGAGGTAGTGATGACCAGATGACCAGTGGGGCACATAAAACTATACTTCAAGGATGCTTGCAAGTGTGACATGAAGGCCCTAAATGTCGACTATCGAACCCTGGGAGTCACTAGCTGGCAAAAGAGGGAAATGGCGACACATCCTGTGGACTGGTGTGCACTACCACAATGATCAGCTGCTACAACAGCTTGGCAACAGGCGCCAACGCTGAAAACAACAACCCATCATTACTTGGCAGCTTCACGGGCAGTACTTGTGGCAGAACCTGCCTCTCGAGGATTGGTCTTCACAGCTGTCAGCAAAGGTGCACCAAGAGAAGACACCTTACCTAAATGGATAGTTTGCTGCTTGTCCATCATCTTTCATAGATGGAAGGATGCTAACCAAGGTCCTGTACAACTGAAACATCACGACCTCACTTCAGTATTAAAACTCCCTTGAATAAAGGTGTACATTCCATTAGCCTTGTTGATTATTTTTTGTATCTAGTGCATTAGCGTTTAGTGGTGCACGTGGCTGGCCACTTTCTTTAATCCTCCACAGGTCCTATACATTCACCATTATTAAGAGAATATTCTGATTTGTCTTTGCTTGATCTAAAGTGGATGACCTCGTGCTTCCTCATATAGAACTCCATCTGCTGTAGTCTGTCTTAGGACCCTTTGTCATCTACTCTTATGCACACAATTTACTGCACCTCCGAACTGTCACCTGCAAACCTGGGTATGAAACTCACTATTTCTTCATTAATGTCATTAATATAAACTGTGTCCCCTGTGTAGATCCCTGGAGAGCGCTATCCTGTCACAGAGAATATTCCCTTTATTTCTACACTCTATCTCCTATTTCCCAACTAATTATCAACCCATGTCACAAGGTTACTTCCAATTCCATGCAGTTTCATTTGTACTAATAACCATAGCAAATGCTTTCTGAGAATTCATGTGGACAACATCCATCTATACTCCTGTATCCCCTTGTGATTGCTTCAAAATATTCAACTAGACTAGTTAGACACTGCCTACCTTTCACAAAAGCTAACTGGTTTTGATCAGCTCATTCAGCAGCATCTTTATATGCTCTCCCTTTGGTGGGGTCAATATAAGTGTAGTCCTGTCAGGCTGCCCCAGTGTGTTGGAAAATAGAGATTTCTTTTAGATGTTTCAACAAATTATTTTCACCTGACACGCAGGTTGCTTTTAGACAACCGTTTGTACAATGGATGACTTGCTCAGCCACTTCAGAGAGCATTACGAGTCAACCACATGGTATGGACTAGAGTCCTGTGTAGATCAGATTGGATACAAGTGACCAATTCTTTTCCCTGAAGGACAAAGGTGAACCAGTTGGGCTTTTACAGCAATGGGCAGTTTTCATGATTTTTAAAATTCTGGTGCTAGTATATTCCACATTTATTGATTAAGTTTTGTAACTTGTTATGGTGGAATTTGGGTACAAGTCGAGTTGCTGGTCCACTGCCATAATCACTGCACTGCTGTACCCTTCTGTACCTGAATACACGCAGCATTCGCAACAAGGTAGACGATTTAAAGATAGAGGTAAATGGGTATGATCCAATTGCCATTACGGAAACATGGCTACAGGGTGATTACGACTGGAAACTGAATATTCAAGGATATTCGACATTTAGGAAGGATAGGAAAAAAGGAAAAGGAGGTGGTGTTGCGCTGATAAGGGATGAGATCAGTACATTAGTAAGGGACGATCTCCGATCGGAAGAACAAAATGTGGAATCTGTTTGGATGGAGCTAAGAAACAGCAAGGGGCAGCAAACATTGGTAGGAGTTATTTATAGGCCACCAAACAGTAATGGTAGTGTGGGGCATGGTATTAATCAGGAGATTAGAGAAGCATGTAACATGAGTAATACAGTAATTATGGGTGATTTCAATCCGTACGTAGACTGGGTAAACCTAGTGAACACTAATGCTGTGGAGGATGAGTTTCTAGAGTGTGTTAGGGATGGTTTTCTAGAGGAGTATGTTGAGGAACTGACTAGAGAACAGGCTATTTTAGATCTAGTATTATGTAATGAGAAAGGGCTAACTAATAATCTTATAAAAAGAACCTTTAGGGATGAGTTACCATAATTTTACATTATGTTTGAAAGTGAGGTAGCTCAATCTGAAGCCAAGGTGTTAAATTTGAACAAAGGAAATTATGAATGTATGAAGGGCAAATTGGCTGAGGTGGTTTGGGAAAATGCATTAAAATATATGATAGTGCATAGGCAACGGATAGTCTTCAAAGAATTATTACATAGGTTACAGCAACTATACATTCCTTCAAGGCACAAAAACCCCAAAAGTAAAGGCAGTCAACTGTGGCTAACAAAAGAAGTTAAGGATTGTATAAGATGAAAAGAAAAGGCCTATAAAGTTGCCAGAAATAGTAGTAAACCTGAGGATTGGGAGGATTTTCGAATGCAGCAAAGGAGGACCAAGAAACTGATAAAGGGAGAATAGAATATGAATGTAAACTAGCAAAAAACATAAAAACGGACTGTAAAAGCTTCTATAGGTATGGAAAAAGGAAACATTTGGCTAAGACAAATGTGGGTCCATTACAGGCAGAGTCAGAGAATTTATAATGGGGAACATAGAAATTGCAGAGAAACTAAATGATTACTTTGTGTCTGTCTTTACTGAGGAAGATACAAGAAAACTCCCAGAATTAGAGATCCAAGGGATGAGGGAGAACGAGGAATTGAAGGAAATTAGTATTAGTAAGAAGGTTGTATTGGAGAAATCAATGGGGCTGAAGGTTGATAAGTCCTCAGCACCTGGTATTCTACATCCCAGAGTGTTGAAAGAGATAGCTATGGAGATAGTGGGTGGATTGGTGATCATCTTCCAAAATTCTGTAGATTCTGGAACGGTTCCTGTAGATTGGAAGATAGGAAATGTCACTCTGCTATTTAAGAAGGGAGGGAGAGAGAAAACAGGCAATTACAGACCTTGTTAGTCTTACATCAGTAGTAGAGAAAATGTTAGGGTCTATTCTAAAGGACGTGATAAATGGACACTTGGATAATAATGATTTGATTGGGCATAGTCAACATGGATTTATGAATGGGAAATCATGTTTGACGAACCTGTTGGAGTTTTTTGAGGATGTTGCTAACAGAATTGAAAAAGGGAAGTTGGTGGACATGATAACTTGGATTTTCAGAAGGTTTTTGGTAAAGTTCCCCACGGGAGGTTGGTTAGCAAAATTAAAGCACATGGGATAGGAGGTAATATACTGGCACAGATTAAGGATTGGATAACAGGCAGAAAACAGAGAGAAGGAATAAACGGGTCAAACTCGTGTTGGCAGGCTGTGACTAATGGGGATCAGCAAGGATCAGTACTTGGGCCCCAGCTGTTCACAATATATATCAATGATTTGGGTGTGGGGACCAAATGTAATATTTCCAAGTTCGCAGATGACACAAAACTAGGTGGGAATGTGTGTTGTGACGAAGATGTAAAGTGGCTTCAAGGGGATTTGGACAGACTTAGTGAGTGGGTAAGAACGTAGCAGATGGAATATAATGTGGAAAAATGTGAGGTTATCCATTTTGGCAGGAGGAATAGATGTGCAGAGTATTTCTTAAATGGTAAGAGATTAGAAAGTGTAGACGTGCAAAGGGACCTGGGTGTCTTGGTCAATAAGTCACTGAAAGCTAACATGCAGGTGCAGCTAGCAATTGAGAAGGCTAAGGTATGTTAGCCTTTATCACAAGAGGATTTGAGTACAGGAGTAGTGAAGTCTTGATTCAATAGTATAGAACCTTGGTTAGACTGCATCTGGAGTACTGTGTGCGGTTTTGGTCCCCTTGCCTTAGAAAGGATGTTATTGCCATAGAGGGAGTGCAACAATGGTTCACCACACTTGTTACCGGGATGGCGGGACTGCTCTATGACGAGAAATTGGGGAAACGGGGCCTGTATTCTCTAGAGTTTCTAAGAATGAGAAATGATCTCATTGAAACCTACAAAATACTGAAAGGGATTGATAGACAAGGTAGATGTAGGTAAGATGTTTCCCCTGGTTGGGGAGTCTAGAACCAGGCGTTACAATTTCAAAATAAGGGAGAAGCCACTTAGGACAGAGCTGAGGAGAAATTTCTTTACTCAGAGGGTTGTGAATCTTTGGAACGTTCTACCCCAGAGGGCTGTGGAAGCTCAGTCATTTAAGTGTGTTTAAAGCAGAGATTGACAGATTTCTAAATACCAATGACATAAAGGGATATGGGGATAGTGTGGGAAAAAGGCATTGAAGTGGATAATCAGCCAAGATCGTATTGAATGGCAGAGGAGGCTTGATAGGGTGAATGGCTTACTCCTGCTCGTATATTCCTGTGAATTACACCTGGTCATTTAGGTTAACTATGATCATGTTCTGGAAAATGAAACATTGATGCAGTCAGAGAGCAGTGGTGATAATTTCTTAATCAATAGACTATTTTGGCCACCAGCATTAAAACTGTATGATTCAGCAGATCTGTCATTCTTTGACTTTCCCTTTATGGAGGTCTGGACTCTCATAAATTCTGCTTACAAATTATGGTACATGGAAGAGTTTTAAATGGCCTATTATTGATGTAAATTGTCAGGTGTAGCCCTTTTGTCAAGTCATCATTTTTTCCATTAGAGTCGCAATAAATGTAAATTCTGTTCCTATACAACTGTCTGATAAGTGCCAGTTTTGTATTGGTTTCAGTCTCTGGAAAACCCTTACACGTTCTTATTGCTTTTCCCCCCAGTTGGTACTGCTTTGGCTTTAATTTACTTCTTCTGGGTTGAGGGTTGTTTGAGGAGTTGTACTGCAATGTGGAAAGGTACAGCTTATGAAGTTGTGTACACCACAGTTAAAGCATTTTAGTTGTACCTTGCTGGAGATGCTGAGATTCCTCGGAATGTTCCCATGTCTGACATCGCTGATCTGCTCTAAATTTACAGTACTAACTTTGGTATGATTGTCAAATCTACAGACAGAAGTGTAATTTGGTATTTCATGTTAAGTCATCTCAGATTTACTCTGATTTATTGGGTTACAAGAAGTTTCTGAATTGTGCAGTCATGGAGTGCATAATGTGGGTAGTGAATCTGCAGACCATTGGTTTCTAGCTAGAATTTCCAATGGATAAAGTCATCCATTCCCTTCTAGATATTAAAGGATTTGAGAAATTATCCAGACGCCACCCATCTGAGTGCTTTTCTTGCATGTTGACATCCAATTCAGCCAGTCATTGGGAGACTGTGCTCCATTATTTTTCTTATCCTTTCCTGTATTTATATCCAAGAACAGTGACTGCCACAGTGGCAGTTGTTCCTAATGTTTCTGTCAGTGGTGGTTGCTGACATTGTGTATCTGGTTCCCAGTGTTAAATTTAGCCTGACTGCTAGTTGCATTTCATGTTTGACATGCTTGTCATAGGGCTTCCCCAGTCCATCGTTGATTTTAATTCCCAGTTTGAAGCTGCTAGATCCTGATGTCACAGGTTTACATAGTCTGTTTTGGGGTTGTTTCAAATTCCTCTCAACTACTTGCATGGCTTTATCTGCTTCCAAAGATAAAATATCTGCACCAAACCAAATATAAAGATTAAACAATTTTCAAAAGAATCAGTTACAGCTTCAACTATGTACAATGCTAATGAAGGCACTCATACAATGATGGTTGAAATTTAAAATTCAAGCAACTAAGAATCAAGACTGTTTAACAATAGGATGTATTTACTTACTCCCAATGCACCCCCCCATCGCATCTAGATTAGTCGCACCAGGTATAACAACAGTTTCTACATCCCATACTTTGAATGCTTTCAATTTTTCAATTAACAGTTGTCACTTTTCATCCTATAGTGGCTTAATATTTTTCCAAACACCAATTAATTATCTTTTATAAAGCAGCATGTTGCAAATTTGATAGATGCCCATTGTAACTGGAATAGGAGGAAACCTTTATCGTGTACTACACATGCAAAAACATATTGGCCTGGATTTGCATTCAGTGGTGAAGGGATTGTGCTCACCACCGATCTCAAAGAAAGCTGTCTACAATGATTTAGCTTGCTCTGTAGTGTCGATTTATTCCCCTCCCCCGCCCGGCCATTCTGATGTGACTTTCAGCCTAGCGCCATCTATAGGGGATCTTTGGCATCCAGGAGCAGTGAAGTCACCAAGCAGGCTGAGCAACCAACCAAGTTGAAGAATTCTCTCAGCCTGAAAACCAGGAAGTAAAAGGCATGGATTATAAATCACTTTTTAATGCTTTTGCAGAAAGTGAAATAAAAAATGGGGCATACACATCGGGTTAAGGTAGAAGATGAACTATTATAAACTTCAAAGAATTTTTTTTTAAATCATGGGCTGCTTATCATGAAATGGAGGGAATGATGCTCTACATTTACAAAATTAGTTCTCAGGACCAGAGGTGATATTCAGAAGTAATCATGACTTGATAAGTCATTAGAAACTCAGAGCATAGTGAGTAAAAGGTTGAAGTTCACATTAAGTCACTGATTCTGTGTTGATTGCATCTGTGAAGACTGCAACAGTGGAGGAGGAGGGTATCACTGACAGCAACTTCCAGATTTTTGTGTTTAACTGCACATGTGGAATGTCAGAAGTTGCTGTCAATTTTAGATGTATTGACGGTTTTGCCGTCAGTACTACCATAAAATCTGGGCCGCTTTTTGAAAAAATTGAATAGCTTGAATGGAAATTAAATTCAAGAAAGCAGTCACGATTTAAAAAAAAATATGCAGAATGCCCTCTTTGAATCTGTTGTGAAGCCATTTTTCTACCCAGTTTATTGTGAGTTGAAAGGTTGTTTGTTCAAACCCAATCTACCAGTAGAAACTTTGGTTTAGGTGCCAGCTGTGAAGGCTCAGGTAGGTCAGCACCAGATAAGAGGATCATCATTCAGACAAAACTCTTAAACAGCTAATGTACATGGAACAAAGTCTACTTACTTACTAGTAATGATGCAAACCAAGAACTCAAACAGCACTTCACTTTTTTTCCTCTTTGCCCTTCCTTGGGAGAAGCTGAGGAGCTTCAAGTAAAATCAAGGATATAGACCGGCAATGAACCCACAATTATGTTATTGTAAAATATGTTTTATTTTTGTTTTAATACTTATTTTGAAAAAAACATTGACCAGACTGGGGGTTCATGAAACAAACAGAATTGTGAAAATTAACCTAGCAAAATTGAATGGAAAAATTTGTACTAGGAATCTACAATGGGAAAAGTGGACACAAAGGTGGGAGAAAAGATAGCGACATCAGGAAGTGCACATTCAGGATTTTAATGTATTCTAGTTATAGATACTGATGCCATTTTATTGTAAATTCCTTCCTAATGTCTTGATGCATTATCCACTCTTTACATGCATGCATACCTCTTTTATGTTCTCAAATCTATTATGTTCTCAAACTATTTAGATGCAAGTATTTACAGATTGGCAATTAGGTGAGCAACTCTTCTTTGTAGACACAATTCTTGTAATTTTTTCGGTGCAAGCTAAGCTGTGCAGAATACTTGCAAATGTAAATGTGTTAATTGAACGAAAGAGAATGTGCAGACAAAATATCAATATATAGTGAAAACTGCAGTTTCTTGGTATGGCCAAATTTTCCTTTCTCCTTGTATTGCCCTATTATTCATTACAATGATACAAAGTGTTTAAAAACACTCAAAGTTGAACTCTGGTCTGCTTAGCATCATCCTTCCTTTTTAAATTTGATATTTCTGGTTTATTCGTGTACTATTAACCTCAGTAGTACATAATCATACTTTTTTAGGCTACATCAATTAAATACTAAGTGGAGCCAACTACAGTACTCAACACGAGAGCGATGGCAAGTATGCCTGTCTGTGTTCTATACTATAGAGAATTAACATGTTTGAGATGTATCACAGGCTTGAATGTAATTTTGACTTTTTAATAATTTAAAAATGTTTTACTTCTATTTTTCTTGCCCTTTTTCCTTGAGTTTCCTCCCTTCCATTCCTCTTCACTTGAAGTTATTGGCTCCTTTTGGGGCACATTTCCACTGCCCAGTATCTCACCTGTGCTATTTGTGTGTAAGTCACCTAATTTCTATACAGGTCAGGTCACTGATGACAGACTATTTGAATTATGGGAAAGTGTGACTAATTGTTAGCTCTTTCAGAGAGCCAGCACAGGCACTTTGGGCCGAATGGCCGCACATGCTAGCACAGACTTCCAGCAGGGATCTCTTTGAGAGTGCTAGCTGAATAATGCATCCAGCTTCAATCTATGTCCAGTGATGATCACTAACATAAGTATTCAATCACGTCCAGGCTGCTGTTCAATGATGTACAGCTTAGTACTAATCTATTGTCGTATCTTGCTTCACAAGTTGTGTTGAGCACTCACTGATCATCTATCTGTATAAAATTTGTGTTTCAACCTGTCCATTTTTGGTTTTCCTTAATCTGGCCTCTTTGCCTCAGGGATATTGAAAATCCTTTATCAAAATCACATTAGAATTCCCTGTAACCCCTCTGACTTGCGTAAGCAGCTTATGGTTTCTTCGATTACCATGAACTGACAATTGATAGAAGTTGCCAATTACTGTACTATTGTTGCCGTCACTAATTTCTACTCATTGTTCCTGTCATCTTCATTTCTGCTATTATTTGTGCTCCTCTAATGGATTTTTAAAAATCATTTCTCATCACTGTTACTGCTTCAACTAGTTTAAATATTATATACTTTTAGCTATACCTCATGTCAACCTTCTTGTAGTATTTGTTTTATCTGAAAATAGGTAATATCCTGACTAGGGGTGTGTATTTTATATAACTTCATTAATTAATATTATTGATTTGAAGCAGTAGTTCATGCTAGTGTGTTCTGGTTTACTAACCTATCACCCAAGTGGACATTCTTCATGTGGAAACCTATATAGTGAGTGATGGCAGTGTATTTGTGTTTGCCTTGTAAACATGCCATTGTTGAGATTCAGCAGTTTTGGTAGTCATACAGATCTTCCAGTCTTTCTACATCAGATTCAGACCAATCCTGTTTAAGCTGCTCAACCTGCTTGCATTTGGCAAGTGCAAATTCCTTAACATCCAGTCCAAGTGCACCCTCTGTCTTGTGTATATTCAGGTTTTGGAAGCTACTAATTCTAGTAGATTTAAGGAACAGGTTTGTAGTAAAGTAACTCCACTTGAATTGTTTTGCCACACCACCACCTCTCCCTCCATTCCCCCCCACCCCCCCGCCCCAATTGTCCCGACCTTTTGGAATTCGAAATAGAAAATGACACACTGGAAGATTAGATGGTCCATGTCATCTGATAGTGGTAATGTCACTGAACTAGTAACCTAAAGGCCCAGACTAATTCCCATGGTAGCTGGTGGAATTTAAATTCAATTAGTTAATAACATTCAATTAATTAATAAAAAAATTCTGGAATTGAAAGCTAGACTCAGTAATAGGACCATGAAACTATCATCGATTGTCATAAAAATCCATCTGGTTCAGGGAAGGAAATCTGCCATCCTTACCTGGTCTGGCCTACGTGACTCCAGACCCACAGCGATGTGGTTGACTCTTAACTGCCCCCTGAAGCGCCTTAGCAAGCCATTCAGTTGTCAAGGGAAATTAGGATGGCAGCAAATGCTGGTCTTGCCAGCAACGCCCACATCTCATGAAAGAATAAAAATAATTATTTGGATCTGTGGAAGATGAGTGGTTAATTTCAACTGCTAGCATATGTTGCTCATCCCAGTGGTGAAATCTACTTAGTTTCATGGTGGTTAACATACTTGGGTTAGTAAATATAGGGTTTTTGGGTTTAGCTGATAAAAACCTGATAAACCACTGAATGCAACATTTTGAGATCTATTATTTTGATAACATGTCCTGGAAATGCACATCAAAATTATTCAGACAGTTGGTTGTATTTCCACAATTTGTTGACATCAGCAGCTTTTCATAAGTCCATTAACCTGATCCAAACGTTTGTTAATATTTAAAGTAAAATTTTTAATGTTGGAACATGATGCAAGCTAGGGCTTTGACTTTTTGTCTTTGTGGCACTGAACATTGTAATATTCTGATAACTATTGAGGCTTAGAACAGAATATGAGGAACAAGAGTTTATTTACATAGGTCCTGCATCTATGACTTCCACTTACACTCTACATGAGGTTCCATACAAAATCTATTACATCACTTGCAGTGTTGATGCTCAGACTATTTTTACATATTCTGCGCAATAACAGCCCTATATTACATTATGCTACATCTGCCCCCAAACCGCTGACTTCTCTTTTCAAATTGTTAATACTGTGTAGTTTTTACAAGTCTGCCATAACGTGTTGTTCTTTTTTTCATATGGGTTTGAGGTTTAGAGTCTTCTAGTTCCTCCTTATTCTTCTGTACTTCAGTAGAACTATTTGATAATCCAAGTTCTTCACTCAGGTTGTCCTCTTAGTTGATGGCTGATTGCAGCATCATTGGTCCATCAACTTCTTGGAGATGATTGGTTCTCTTGTATTTGCTGCTTCTTTGGTATGCCACCAATGACCTTGTGTTTCTTCTCATCATCCCTTGGTCAGTTTGGACAATGTATGATCGTGGATATGGTGACTTTTGTATCACTTCTCCTTACCGATTTTGGTCTCGAACCCAAACTGATTCTCCAGGTTGGATGTCTGTCAAGCTTTTGGTTCTGTGACATCTGTCATAATACTCTGACTGATTAGACTGCTCTCCATCCTCCCTCTCCCTCACTTTTTCTAAGTCTTCTGCACTCACTTGTGGCTTTATTGTTCTTGGGAGTATAGGAAGTTGGGTCTTCAACCTTCTTTCCATTAACAATTCGCATGGAACTAAACAATTCTGAAGTGGTGTCGATCGATAACTTAGAAGTGCCAGCTGAAGAACTTCATTCTTTTTTAATAACGCTTTCACACTCCTACACCTCTCTCTACTTTGCCATTAGCCTGAGGATACATTGGCAAACTAGTGACTTGAATAAAGCCATATGCTTCTGTAAACTCTCTAAAGCATTCATTCGCAAATTGTGAACCATTGTCAGATATCACAATATCTGGAATTCCATGCGTAGCAAAGATTTCTCTCAAGGATGTGATTACGGCTTCTGAACTCTGACCTTATAGTTGCTTTACTTCAAGCCACCTCCAGTAGTAATTGACTACTATAAGAGCATTTTATTTTTATGCTCAAAAACATCCATACCCAGACGTTCCCACTGTCTATACGGAAAAGATGATGACATGAGTGGTTCCTTCGTCTCATGACGGTTGATAGCACACATGATGCACCTTGATATTGTCTCTTTAATTTTTTTTCATTACCAGACCACCATACTGACTCTCTTGTCCTGGCTCTACACTTTGTTATTCCCAAATGTCCTTGGTGTAATCTTTCCAAGATCTCTAATCTTAGTATCCTAGGGATAACTAATCTCTCATTGTCGATCAATAAATCATTGGCAATGCTTAGATGGCCCCTCTGTTCATAATATTGCCTTAACACTGAGTTGTGTGGCATGTACTCTGGTCATCCATGTAAACAATATTCTCTGTTGCACATACTTCATCTTTTTGAGCATTCCTGATTTCACTTAGTTTCTGAGCTGTAGCAAGTAAAGTCGCTGTCTTTGTCAAAGCAAAAACTTCGACTTCAAGAAATAAAATATTGCCTTCTTCAGGTCTTGCTGATGAAATACGTGATCGAGCATCTGCTGTGATCTGCTGTTTCCCTGGGACGTATTCGGTTTTTGTGTCCAATCTCAATCTTAATCTAAGCCTCTGTACTCTTGTAGGTAACTTGGCTAGCTTTTTTGTATTTAGTAGAGTAACTAATGGTTTATAATTTGTTTCATTCTTAAATTGAGAACCTTGTAGTGACCAGGTGAGAAAGGGTTCCCTTTCAGCCTTCACCTGGTCTTACTGTAACAGGGTTTAATTTTAAACACACTGTGCTTTTAGCTCCCCCTTAGTGAATCCTTGTTTTCCAATTATAGGGCAAAGAAACCAGCACAAACAGGCTTTCTTAGGTCTAAAGAAGAAAAGTTGATATTTATTAAACTTGAACTCTAATTTGGTTATCGCCTACGGATACATGATGCACCCACGCTAGCATGCATACGCGATATATACATGCAAATAGAGATAGAAAAGAGCAGAAGAAAAATAAAGTGGAAAGGTTTGAGGCAGTAGAATTCTTGATTTTCGTTGAGGCCCAATATTATTCTTAACCTTGTTCACTGTAGGAGACTTTTCTCTCTTGGGGTTCATGTATCTTCAGTGGATTCAGAGGCTTGTGAGAAAGCTTGTTGGGCTTCTCTCCAACACCAGGTATCGACATTTTTTGACAACTATCGTAATGACTCATTTATCATGGCTAAATTAAGGCTTAGTACAGAATGTCTAAGAGACTGATGGTTACAGGAGCTTAGTTGCACATATCTTGCATCAATAGCTTCCACTTGCATTCTACACGAGGTGCTGTAAAAGTTCTATTACATAATTTCCTGTGATGATGCTCACAGACTATTGCCATACTCTGCCCAGTAACAGCCCTATATTACATTATACTAAAACACTACTGAAGCTTGATGGCACTTCGGTGTTTCTGATAATCACTATGGTGTTTGAAGTGAAAAGGTTACATTAAGCTGCACAAAAATCTGAAGTTCCAGTTTTGTGCACATTTGTGAATTGCTTGCTACCAAGAAAACTTAAAACATAAAATTGATGTTGCATAACATATTGTTGTGATCCTGTAGTTTTTTTCCCGGGAAGAATGGGGTGTGCCTTTAAGGCTGGAAAAGGAGCAGTGCTGCTTTAAGGCAACAAGCTCCAGAGACTGAGTCAAAGAATGCATTGTCGTTGCCCTGGAATACAGCCACTCAGATTGTGAATCAAAGAGTCCATTCTGGTTGCCCCGGGATACAGCCACTCAGAGACTGAGGATCGAGAGATACATTGTTGCCGATTAACATTTGAAACGACCTGAAAAACTGGCTTTTGAGACGCAGTTAACAGAGACAGACTGACAAGACTGTCAGCCAGCATATACTGAAGGAAAGGAGAGCTCTCTCTTGTGTTTATTTAAACCCTACTTATCATACTCTCAGAATTCTGATGTCAAGCCAGATTAATTTCTTAGAGGAATTTGGTTATTTTCTTTTAACTACTGAACTGTAATTGTTGAAATTCATCGCTGGAAAAGAAGATCAAGTCAACTGCTGAACTAGACTACGGACTGTTCTACTGTTGAAGAACCTTTTTTTATCCCCCATCAGACGGCTGTGAGGACGTCAAGCAACTATTGGACTATTCCACATTGGAAGATTTCACTTCGTCAGGAGCGTAAATATGACACTAATTTTTCTATTTTAAATGTTTATATCTTAGTAGTATTTAATTTTTCAAATTAAACAGTTAATTTGTTGATCGAAAGACACCTGGTTTGGTGAGCTTCATTCGGAGGTGAATAGACGGTACAATTTGGCTGGCTCTGTCTTTAATTTGGAAAGTTTAAAATGATATGTTAGGCAATCTGTTGCAGGATGGGATTGAATCAACTGTGCATTTCTCCCACCACAGTCAAATCATATATTTTGATTGGGGGCTTTGACTTGAGCGGGCGGTTGTAACATATTAATTGGGGGCCGCTCGCAGTTGAATCATATTTAATTAAGCTGCTCCTGTCTTGGCTCAATCAAACTAATTTGTTGGGCTTGCATTTGGACTCATTAACTCCTCATCTCTGGGATATCATTTAAATTGGGGTCCTGCATTAGCTTTATATTTAATTGCTCTTGCGTCTAGGATCATAGCAGTTGGAAACTCGATTGTTGGAATCTAAATCTGACACCAATTACAAAGAAATTAAAAGAACCAGGTCTCTTGTATAATAAAGTACAGTCTATACCATTGTTATGGCATTAGTGGTTGTAGCAGAGATTTTGGGAAAGCAGAATGTTTCCCTGAGTGACTTGATAACTTTAACTAAGAACAAATTAAAAGAATTGGCAGCAAAATTGGGGTTAGAATTGAAATCAGGTGCCTAAACAGCAGATAATTGACATAATAGCCAAACGTCTGGAATTGGTAGAAGATGGCAATGATGCTGATGAAGGGCAATATGAGGAACAAGGAAGTAGTAGGTCTGTGAGTGATGCAGTGGGATTGGCCAGGATTCAGTTAGAAATGAAAAAATGGAATTGGAAGACCGGGAGCATGAGAGGGAATTTAGGCTAAAAGAAATGGAACTAAGACAAAAGGGTCAGGAAGAATCTGAATTTAGATCAGGACCCAGCGAAAAGTTGTTTAAGTTTATACAGGCTCTTCCTTAGTTCGAGGAAAGGGACGTAAAGGCATTTTTCATATCTGTTGAAAAAATAACCAAACAGATGAAATGGCCGAAAGAAAGCTGGACATTGCGCATACAGGGCAGGCTGGTAGGCAGAGCTCATGAAGCTTATGCCATGCTTCCTGAAGAGGCTTCTGCAGATTGCAAAATGGCAAAAAAGGCTATTCTCGCTGTGTGTGAGATGGTCCCTGAAGCTTACCATCAGAAGTTTAAGAACTTGCAGAGATTGGCTGGGCAGACATATTTAGAATTTGAGAGGGTGAAGCAAATTACTTTAATGCCTGTATCCAACGGTCAAAAGATAGAAACCACATATGAGAACCTTTGAGAATTGATTCTCTTAGAGTTTAAAAACTCCATTCCTTCAGTAATGAGAACTCCTAGATAAACTGAGAGTTTTGAAAGCTAGGCAAGCAGCAGAAATTGCTGATAATTTTGAGCTTGTGAATAAGCCAACTTATTTTGTCAGTCATCCCCATAAACCTGAAGGATAAAAAGTGGGAGAGTGAGAGGAAGGCAAGTAACTGGGGACAAGAAGGAACAGCTGGGATTGCCACAGGATCACCACCTCAGGTCAGAAAGGACGGTGCTGAGGGTAGAAGTGAGATTCGCAAGCCAAAGTGTTATCATTGCAACAAAACGGGTCATCTTCGTTCAGAGTGCTGGAAATTGCGAGGTAAACCCATAGGACTTGCTGGGGTATGCAAAGCTAGTGCAGAGGAAAAGACTGTGACTGAGAGTATAGCAGACCAGGCTTTAGCTTTAACGACAGCTGTGAAACCAAATCCTAAAAGTGAAAGGAGTGTAAAGGTTAAGAATAAAATACCTGAGAGTTATAATGAATTTCTATCAAAGGGGAGAGTAACTCCATATCCTGTAAGTGAGACAGGAAAATCTATTATAGTCAGGGACACAGGAGCAACCCAAACACTCTTGCTGGGGAAGGATACAAGGTTTCCACCAGAAAGCGTCTTGAACGCTAAAGTTTTAGTTAATGGAATTGATAGGGAGTATATCCCCGTACCTTTGTATAATGTACGCTTAGAGAGTGACTTAATATCTGGGATAGTAACTGTAGGTGTCGTCCACAGTTTATCAGTAAAGGGAATTGATCTACTCCTAGGAAATGATTTGACGGATCAAAAGTATCAGTTCCTCCTATAGTTACAAAGGAACCAGGTGAAATTAAGGAAACTGACCAATTCCAGGAACAAGTTCCGGGAATATTTCCTGCGTGTGTAGTCACCTGAGCAATGGCTAAATAGGATCCATTGTCGGAGGTAAAAGGGGCAATCTGAAATATTATTTGTGGATTTAAATAATCCAAATGAAATGTTTAATAGATCATCTATCATTGCAGCACAGCAAGCTGATCCAGAGATTTACCGATTAGCACAGACGGCTCTGTCAGAAGCTAAGGCGAAAGGAGTTCCAGAAGGCTATTGTATGACAAACAGGTTTTTGAGGAGGAAATGGAGACCGCCTCATAGTCCTGCAGATGAAGACTGGACAGTTGTTGAACAGATAGTAGTACCACCTAAATATTGACCAGGATTATTAAGGTTATCACACAACATTCCTTTTGCAGGACATAGGGGAATTCGGAAGATCAAATCACACTTGAGCAAACATTATTACTGACCAGGTCTTACAAAGGATGTGAGACAATTTTGTAGAACATGCCATACCTATCAAATGGTGGGAAAACCACAACCTGCTATAAAATCAGGGGATGAAGTTTTAGTGTTGTTACCGTCACAGAACCATTAAAAGCATGGTTCAGTGGCCCATATAGAGTTATCAAAAGGGTGGGTAACGTAGATTATTTGATTGCTGATTGCTGGAAGAAGAACCAGTTGTGTCACATCAGTATGCTCAAACAATATTACTGCAGGGAGGAGAATAAGCCAGTATAGGTATGTCAGGTAATTGGGACTGTTGAGAAGGAAAAGGCAGAAGCAGGCCTAGGAAATTCTCAGATTGAACCTCCAACTATCTGATTAGCAAATGCAGAATGGCTAGGAAAATTAAACTTTTTACACTTAGAGGCAAAACAGCGTGAAGTCTTAACCAGGGTTTTCACAACGTTTCAAGAAGTTTGTAGGGATAAGCTGGGATGTACAACCTTAGCCACACATGATGTGGGTATGGGGGATCCATTCCTTCAAAACAACATCCTTGCCGCTTTGATCCAGATAGACAGGCCCAAGTGGAAGCAGAGGTGCAATGCATGCTGAAGGGCAGCTTAGTTGAACCTAGTCAGGACAGCTGGAATTCGCAGGTGGTCTTGATGTCTAAACCTGGTGGGTTGGCTCAAACTTGCATAGACTATAGAAAAGTACTGCAGTAAAGATGGCAGACTCCTACCCAAATTCTCATTTAAAGGACTGAATGGACAGACTGGGCAACACCATCTGTCTTAAAGAGACAAATGTTTTGGAGGAAACCTGTCAAATTCCTTTGACACCCCAGGGTGACAGAAGATCAGATTTCCAGTGACAAGTGATGCCACATAGTTAAGGGGTGCTCGAGAAACTTCTCAGAGTAGTGAACCCAGTAGTGGTCAGTGCTCCTAGCTGTGCAGCTCACCTGGCTGAGGTGATGGACAATAGGGACACTCGGAAGGAAAACACGAAACAACTGGAAGACTATGCTTGTAAATTTGAAATGGGTTAATTGGGTCAACCTTTTTGCAAATTTAAAGCCAAAAATGTTCTGGTGGAACTTGTTGCTGTAGTCCTAATAATTTAGAAAGTGTATGCCTGTAAATGCAGGAAAAAATTTGCTTATTTTTCAAAATTTTTTTTTTACGCATTGTAATGAAACACATTACAGGAATGGCATTTCATTCCACCAGGGGCGGAGGTGTTATGATCCTGTAGTTTTTTTCCTCCGGGCAGAATGTGATGTGCCTTTAAGCTGGAAAAGGAGCAGTACTGCTTTTAGGCAACAAGCTCCAGAGACTGAGTCAAAGAGTGCATTCTGGTTGCCCTGGGATACAGCCACTCAAAGAAACTGAGGATCGAGAGATACGTTGTTGCCGATTGACATTTGAAACTACCTGAAAAACTGGCTTTTGAGACACAGTTAACAGAGACAGGCACAGACTGTCAGCCAGCATCTACTGAAGGAAAAAGAGAGCTCTCTCTTAGTTTATTTAAAGCCTATTTATTATACCCTCAGAATTCTGATGTCAAGACAGATTAATTTCTTAAAAGAAAATAACCAAATTCCTTTAACTACTGAACTGTAATTGTTGAAATTCATCACTGGAAAAGAAGACTATGGACTGTTCTACTGTTGAAGAACCTTTTTTGTTAATCTCCCATCAGACGGCTGTGTGGACTTCAAGCAACCTTGGACTATTCCACATTGGAAGATTTCACTTCGGCAGGAGTGTAAATATGCAAGGACACTTTTTTAATATTTTAAACGTTGTTTATATCTTAGTAGTATTTAAGATTAGATTAGATTAGAGATACAGCACTGAAACAGGCCCTTCGGCCCACCGAGTCTGTGCCGAACATCAACCACCCATTTATACTAATCCTACACTAATCCCATATTTCTACCAAACATCCCCACCTGTCCCTATATTCCCCTACCACCTACTTATACTAGTGACAATTTATAATGGCCAATTTACCTATCAACCTGCAAGTCTTTTGGCTTGTGGGAGAAAACCCACGCAGACACAGGGAGAACTTGCAAACTCCACACAGGCAGTACCCGGAATCGAACCCGGGTCCCTGGAGTTGTATTTAGTTTTTCTAATGAGACAGTTAATTTGTTGATCTTAAGACACCTGGTTTGGTTAGCCTCATTCAGGGGTTAATAGTACAATTTGGTTGGGTCTGTCTTTAATTTGGAAAGTTTAAAATGATATGTTCGGCAATCAGTGGCGGGATGGGACTGAATCAACAGTGCATTTCTCCCACCGCAATTAGAATTATATATTTTGGGGGCTTTGACTTGAGCGGTCGGTCATAACAATAGGTTTTAAATCTATTTCAGCTAGTTTTTACAGAAACATGAACTTCTGGGAAAATGTATACCATAGGGCAAAGAATAAATAACCTAAAATTCCCAATGTTCTTTTTTGCATTTTTCTCCAGGAGATTGATGCTCTGCATTGGTTATGTAACAGAGAATTAATTAAAATCTAACATAATTTGCAAACCTCCGCACCTTCAGTTGCTACTGCACACTGGAAATTAATTTGTTAAAGAGTCTAATGAGATTCACCAGAAATAACAAACATCAATCCATAAAATTTAGGCGCAATATAATGCATATAATTCATTTAGTAGGTTGGCTAATGTGTAAAGGTACAGCATTTCTTTTTATAATTGAATGACTAGTACTTGCAATTAAACTTTAAGAGCTTGGAAATAGGTGGAGTGCCTAAAAATGCAGAAAAGCGGATTACACTGTTGATATAAGTGCTGAAATTAAAATCTTCCATCATTGCTAATTGACCAGTACACTACTGCTTCAACTTCTAATTTATCCATGCCCAGTTAACACATTAACTGTAAGAGTATCATGGCTTCTTATGTGGCTAATTGTACTATTGCTATAATGATCAGCCAAATTTCATCCTTTCTTACTACTAATAAAATTCACCATGCTTCACTGTCTGGAGCCTGTACATTTTCGTCATATGGTTAGCGGGAGCCAATCCACTGCCTGAAAGTTGCCAACAATATTGGTATAGATTTTCACACAAATTTTGGTAGAACATGTGGCTTTTTAAAGGATATATTAAATTGTCAAGGAAGTACGATCATATTTTATGAGAATATTCATATAGATGCACATCCACACACACATTTTGTAAAAGTGCGTATATAAATATATATATGCAGCGGTTGTAAATTTTGATTGCACTGTGCTTGTAGGAGGAATACAGTGGTGCATCTGTTTTTTTTTTACTGCCTAAAGCTCTCAGCCATGGTCCTGTTCTCCTATATCTATCTCTCTCTCTCTCTCTCTTGCTCGTTTTCGCCTCCCCAATTTTTCTTTTCCTAAGGCCAGGCAGCTGATGCCCGTCATATGCCATTTAAGCTGCATTCGTATATTTCTGCTCTTGTAGAACCTTTACCATGTGTACTGAGGTCCCCTGAAGCTGCCTGCCATGGTTGTCATTAAGGCACACAGTCTTCTGTAGCAGTTGGCTTCACTACCTTTATCATTGTTGTCTCTTGACTCGCATGGCAACTGCACTGGGTACGATACCAATTGAGCTGCGTGTTCCTGAGGTCTTGAATGACATCAAAGGAATGAATGGTTGGAGGATGGAGGGAATAATGTCTCTGAACAGCAATATTTGGAAGGGTTCTGGGCTGCAAGACACGGCTGTGGTGGGATGGGAACAGCGGGTGTTGAGATGCATAAGTGGTATGTAGAGGAGAAGGAGGGATGATTGATGGTTGGGGTGAGCTGCAGGGTAACTTGAGGCCGTGGCAAGCAGCACCAGACAATAACAAAGTTGAAATATGTGACATTGCACTGGGATGTGCATGAAAATCTTTTAACTAAAAAACTAATTCTTTAAAAAAAAAGATTGTCACAGGTGATAAGATAATTTAAAAAAATAAAACCAGAGAAATCTTCAGGTGTCAGCTGCGGCTCAGTTGATGGCACTCGTGTTTGAGTCGGAAGGCTGTGTACCCATCACCTGAGTACAAAATCTAGGCTGACACTAGTGCAGTACTGAGGAGCATTGGAATTTCCACGCATTCATTCTTCACTCTACATCAGAGGGTAGATGGGACTTCGGTTTAACTTCTGATTCGAAAGTGTGAATGAATAATCAGCCACAGAAAATTGTGTCTGAGATTTATTGAATAGGGAAAACTCATGGTATGTGGAGAAGAAATGGAGTAAATAAAGACTTGCATTTTTATAGCACATTTCATGGCCTCAGGACATCTCAAAGCCCTGTACAGCCAAGTAAGTACTTTGTGAGGTGTAGTCACTGTTGTAACGTAGAAAATGCAGCAGCCAGTTTGCACACAGCAAGATCCCACAAACAACAATGAGATAATAACTGGATCATTTGTTTTTAGTAATGTTAACTGAGGGGGATAAATATTGGCGAGTACACCAGGAGGAGCTCCCTTGCTTTTTTGCAAAATAGTGCCACGGGATTTTTTAAGTCCTGCTAAGAGAGTCCTTGGCTTAATATCTTATCCAAAATACAGCACCTCCAACTTGCACATTCACACTGCCATATATCAGCTCTGCAGCTTTCTTGATCTTCCTTTTCCAGGTTTGGCATTGTTTTCTCTGTCGGGGGCTCCATCGTTTCCAGTTCAAGCCTAAATTAAAACTTAGTCTGTGTTTTGTGGTCCAAACATAAAATGTATAGATTCCATGAAAATCATGAGGGGTTTAGACAGAGTAGACAGGAGAGAATCTGTTCCCACATTGTGGAAGGGTTGAGAACCAGAGAACACTGACTTAAGGTGATTGGCAAAAGAAGCAATGGTGACCTGAGGAAAAACTTTTTTTGTGGAGCGAGTGGTTAGGATCTGGAATGCACTGCCTGAGTGAGGTGAAAGATTCAATTGTGGCTTTCAAAAGGGAATTGGATAAGCACCTGAAGTGGAAATAATTTGTAGGGCTACAGAGAAAAGACAGGGGAGTGGGACTAGGGGAGTTGCTCTGACAGAGAGCCAGCACAGACATGTCAGGCTGAATGGCTTCTATGCTGTAACCATTCTATTGTTCTATAATTCTATGACATTTAAACTTTTATTTCTCTGTTGCTGAATGACTGATACAGCACTATGACTTACCATCTGGTCTTAACCATGTTATCTTCATTCTTTTTAGTCAGTATGTGGAAATTATAAAGTCTTGTTTCTTGACTGCCAGGTCTAACTGCTCTAGAGGACACAGATTTGAATTTTGAGTTCATGCTAATATTCTGTAGGTTTCAGATCTTCCTCCGCTGCATAAAAGCACCAACCCGTTTTATGATTTTTTTTCAAAGATCGACTTCAGCTTTCATTGTACTTTCCAGATCGATGAAAGGATCCACTTCTTCTAGTGGCTTCCCCCGTGGTCTTAAAATTTCCTTGTTGACAAGCAGTCTCCATGGTTTGTCTTTTTGGTAAGAATTAACATTCGATGTTGCGAACTTTATTGCAGCTAGTCCTTCCAGGTATTTTTTTCTTAGTATGACTGTTTTCAGTAAAATCCAGATTTCTAAACTTGATGTTTAATCATTTTACCCTGATGGCTGGTGCCTTTCAAGTCCAATCAATGTAGGTGAGAAAGAGTGTTAGAATGCAAGTTTGTCTAAACTCCTGTTATTTAATGTTTCCAGTCTTTGCATTTGTTGTCTTTTTGTAGAAGTTCTTATTTTTGATTGAATGCCATGGTCATGCAATGGATTCTGGTGAGACAGTCAATGAACATTTGTTTAGGCTAGTGCCTTGGGAAGACTTTTTTTTTGCTTGGGCTTTCCAGCTATTGATCTTAACAAATCTGGCTGTGCAAGACCTACAAGTTATGAATTGGTGGTGTGAGCATGTTAATACAGCTATACTCCCTTTTTTGGTTTATGTCCCAATACTAATTATTTACCTAATTGAATTGGGGTACAGTGTTACTCATGTATCTGTTAGGCCTGAGGTGGGAGGAATGCATTGTCCTTTCTAGTTCCAGTTCTCCACAGGTCACAACATATATTTAAATGTTTACCCAGTTAACTGATACAGTCAATCATAGACTCTACTCTTTATCCCAGAATAAAATACACCAACCAGGTTTCTTTAATAAACAACAAAATTATCAGTCTATTATAAAACGAGACATAACCAGTACCGAAGCAAAGCATTAACACACAGATTGAAATATGAAAGTTCCCTTTTACCTTAGTACCCACAACACACACACACACACACACAAATACGTTAACCGAAAAAAAGAGATTTTCTATTTTGAGCTCTGTTACAAAAACAAGACAAAAAAAAACTTTAGCCAAATACTCGCTCATTCTTGCAGAAGAAAGAGAAGATATGGAAAGATGTCAGTTGTCCCTTTTTTAGTTTGGTGTCCCAAATAGGCGTAGATGGCTGTCATTGGATCTTTCTAGAACAGTTCTTTTCAGGTGATGTTGAGGATCAGTTTGGCAGGCTTTCCATGAGAAACAAGGCAACAGGGGTTTCTGGCAGGTCTTTCAGGAGGAATGCAGCATCAATTTCTCTATTTCTTGCACTCACTTCTTAGAGCTTCTCAAAGAAATGGAAGAGGGTGCTAATGGTGACTGCTCGCTTGGCTGGTTTTCTCCAACTGCTTTCAAAACAGTTCACACTCCAACACTGACTGTCCAAAGCGAAACCAAGAGTCAAGCCTCCTGACCTCTATAAACCTTGACCTGTCACTTCTCTTTAAACATCTCCCCCAAGTCAAATAACCCCTGCTGGGTATTTATCTGAAGATAGGTGACTTCCAGTAAGGGTTGTTTACAAACCAAGTCCAAAAGACCTTACGATGACCCCAGTGAAAATAAAAACCATGGAATCCTTTTCAGTTTTCCCCAAATAAAACAATGTCAATAATTCTAAATTACATGAGTCCTCAAAAAAAAATTAACAGAATATAGAAACAGCGTCAAATTACATTGAATTTTATTTGGCATCAACTAGGCAAGTTGCCTAAAAGGTCTTAAATCCTTTTGAATGTGGTTGTACTTTTGCTACGATTTACTCTAATTTAGTGTTCACTGCAAACGTAAGGACCCGAGACTTATCCCTTTGGTACTGTATTCATAACCCTTTGATACTGTGCTTCATTGCCAACTTGAAAAGTTTCCATTTATGGCTAGTCTCTCTTTGAGAGAATTTGCTGTCCAGCACTATCCCATAAATTTTGCCCTGGATCATTAAACAGTATTTTATATTCTTGCCTAAAGTTTTTCAACATGAATTATATTACATCTACTGATAAATACCCTATCTACCATGGAAGTAGCATTTTCAGAAAACCCCAGTTATATTGAGTGTAGCCACCCTTTTCTGAATCTTTGCCTGTTCATCAAGCTGTGAGTTTTCATACGAGTCCAATAAGATCCTTTAAAGTTCTTGTGAAGTTTTTTTCCCTTTCAACTGATGTTGAACTGACTGCTGAAAGTTTCTATGCACATATATTGTCGTTTAAAAAAAAAATAATTGCCATTTTCTCCTTTTCTTTATCCTCCTTGTCTTGAGAGACAATGGGTTGGTGCCTGGAGGTGGTCAGTGGTTTGTGAAGCAGCACCTGGAGTGGCTATAAAGGCCAATTCTAGAGTGACAGACTCTTCCACAGGTGCTGCAGATAAAAGTGGCTGTCGGCGCTGTTACACAGTTGGCTCTCCCCTTGCGCTTCTGTCTTTTTTCCTGCCAACTGCTAAGTCTCTTCGACTCGCCACACTTTAGCCCCGCCTTTAAGGCTGCCCGCCAGCTCTGGTGATCACTGGCAACTGACTCCCACGACTTGTGATCAATGTCACAGGACTTCATGTTGCATTTGCAGACGCCTTTAAAGCGGAGACATGGACGGCCGGTGGGTCTGATACCAGTGATGAGCTCGCTGTACAATGTGTCCTTGGGGATCCTGTCATCTTCCATGCGGCTCACATGGCCAAGCCATCTCAAGTGCCGCTAGCTCAGTAGGGTGTATATGCTGGGGATGTTGGCCACCTCGAGGACTTCTGCGTTGGAGATATGGTCCTGCCACCTGATGCCAATGATTCTCTGGAGGCAGCGAAGATGGAATGAATTGAGACGTCGCTCTTGGCTGACATACGTTGTCCAGGCCTCGCTGCTGTAGAGCAAGGTACTGAGGACACAGGCTTGATACACTCGGACTTTTGTGTTCCGTGTCAGTACGCCTTTTTCCCACACTCTCTTGGCCAGTCTGGACATAGCAATGGAAGCCTTTCCCATGCACTTGTTGATTTCTGCATCGAGAGGCAGGTTACTGGTGATATTTGAGCCTAGGTAGGTGAACTCTTGAACCACTTCCAGAGCGTGGTCGCCGATCTTGTTGGATGGAGCATTTCTGACGTCCTGTCCCACGATATTCATTTTCTTGAGGCTGATGGTTAGGCCAAATTCGTTGCAGGCAGCCGCAATCCTGTTGACGAGTCTTTGCAGACACTCTTCAGTAAGAGATGTTAATGCAGCATCGTCAGTAAAGAGGAGTTCCCTGATGAGGACTTTCCGTACTTTGGTCATCGCTCTTAGACGGGCAAGGTTGAACAACCTGCCACCTGATCTTGTGTGGAGGAAAATTCCTCCTTCTGAAGACTTGAACGCATGTGAGAGCAGCAGGGAGAAGAAGATCCCAAACCGTGTAGGTGCGAGAATACAGCCCTGTTTCACGCCATTCAGCCATTTTCTAATCCTTCGGAATCTCCTGTATTTAGTGAATTTTTAAAAATGAGTTCAGACTTTACTAATTTCTGTTCCTTTCCCTTAACACACACACACATGCATGTGTCTGACCTTGTACTTTGTTTTATGCGCAGTGTTAACGTAGAAAATTGGTTTGAAGTGGGCGATTTGTATATTTCTAGTTGTCTGGACTTCTTTTCACCCAAAAAATAGTGTGGGAAGCTTACTGAATCATAAAATGGTTGCCGCTCAGAAAGAGGCCGTTCAGCCCATTGTGTCCATTCCGACTCTTTGCAAGAGAGTTCAGCTAGTCCCATGCCCCTCCCCCATCCTTGCCCCAAAGCCCTATAATTTTTTTTTCTTTAGTTGTTTATCCAGTTCCTTTTTGAAAGCCACAATTGTATCTGCCTCCACCACACACTCATTCCAGATCCTAACTACTTGCTGTGTTTATTTTTATAAAAAGTTTTTTCTCATGTTGGTTCTTATGCCGGTCACCTTAAATCGGGGTCCTCTGGTTCTCGACCCTTGCACCAATGGGAACAGTTTCTCTCTCTCTACTCTGTTTAGACCTCTCATGATTTTGAGCACCTCTATCAAATCTCCTTTCAGTCTTCTCTAAGGAGAATAACCTCAGCTTCTCCAGTCTATCCTCATAACTGAAGTCCTCATCCCTGGAACCATTCTCATGAATCTTTTCTGCACCTTCTCTAAAGCATTCTTAACATTAAGTGCAGTGCCCAAAAATTGACTCTATGTTCCAGTTGAGGCTGACCCAGTATTCTATAAAGGTTGGTCATAACTTTCTTGCTTTTATACTCTTATGGTACTATTTATGAAGCTCAGGATCCCGTATGCCTTATTAGCCACTTTCTCAACCTGTCCTGCCACCTTCAACGATTTGTGCACATATACCCCGAGATCTCTCTCTTCCTGCACTCCCTTTAGAATTGTGTCTGCATTAACTTTCATCTGCCATCCGTTCCACCAGCTTGTCTATGCCCTCCTGAAGTCTAGTCTATCACTATCCTCTTCACAGTTCACAATACTTCCAAGCTTTGTCATATGCAGATTTTTGGATTGTGCCCTGTACACCCAAGTCTAGGTCATTGATTATAGATCAAGAAAAGTAGGGATTCTAGTACTGACCACTGAGGAACCTCACCGTATACCTTCCTCCAGTCTGAAAAAGAGTTCACCACCACTCTTTTTGTTACTGTCACTCAGCCAGCTTTGTATCCATGCTGCCACTGTCTCTTTTTTTTCCCCATGAACTTCAACTTTGCTGGCAAGCTTATTATGCGGGACTTTATCAAACGCCTATTGGAAGTCCATGTGCACCACATCAACTACATTACCTTCATCCAACCCTCTCCATTAACTCATCAAAAAAAAAATCAAGTTAGTTAAACACGATTTGCCTTTAACAAATCCATGCTGGCTTTCCTTAATCCATACTTGCACAGGTGACTGTTAATTTTGTCCCAGATTATTGTCTGTAAAAGCTTTCCCACCACTGAAGTTGGACTGACTGGCCTGAAGTTGCTGAGTTTATCCTTAAATCCTATTTAGAACAATTTAGAACAAGGGTGTAACATTTGCAGTTCCCCCGTCCTCTGCATCGCCCTCATATCTAAGGAGGATTGTAAGATTATGGCTCACACCTCTGCAGTTTTCCCCCTTGCATCCCTCAGCGTCCTCAGAAGCATCCCATTCAGTCCTGGTGACTTATCAACTTTAAGTATGGCCAGCCTTTCTAATAGCTCCTCTATCGGTTTTTAGCTCATTCAGTATCTCAACTACCTCCTCTTTCACTATGACTTTGCCAGCATGTTCCTCCTTGGTAAAGACAGATGCAAAGTACCCATTTAGTACCTTAGCCATGCCCTCTGCCTCCATGTGTAGATGCCCTTTTTGATCCCTAATTGGCCCCATCCCTCGTCTTACTACCATTTTACCATGTATTTGCCTATAGAAAACTTTTGGATTCCCTTTTATGCTCAAATGTTAGGGTAAAGCCATCCTTTGGAATAGTAATTTTCCCTACAAGGGGAAAGTGACTTGTTTGTGCTGGCCCATTATGTGTCCCTGCTAATGATCCCAGGAAGTCAGTACTAAGGACATCAGTTTTTGACACCCAAAAGAAAATTCTGTTTTGTAACTAAAACCAATGACAGACATTTTTTTGTCATTAGCAGAACTAAGGATATAACTGGGTCATTATAATACTAATGAGCTAAAAACCTTATATGAAATATTGTTAGCTCATAGGTATTGACATTGTATCTGTAGTATTTACTTATATCACAGCTAGGAAGAACAAGTCCAGTGCCAATAACAAGACCATTAAGTGCGAGGAACTGGTGGACTACTTTTGTGAACAAGATTGCGACCGTGCAATCAGCTGACTCTGCCCCTTCCCTCCTAGCCCACTGGGCCAAACTTCGAGTTTCCCCCTGCCTTATCACTGAATTTGCATCTTTCTCCAGTTTTGAACATAAGAAGATAGGAAATAGGAGCAGCAGTAGACAATTTGGCCCCTTGAGCCTGCTCAGCCATTCAATAGATCATGGCTGATCTGACTATGGCCTCAACTCCAGTTTCCTGCCTGTTCCCATTACCCTTGCAGATCAAAAATTGTCTAGCTCAGCTTTGAAAACATTGAATGACCCAGCCTCTACAGCTGTCTGGGGTAGAGAATTCCAAAGATTAACAACCCTTTGAGAGAAGAAATTCCTCCTCATCTCTGCCTTAAATGGGAGGCACCATATTCTGAAACTGTGCCCCTTGTTCTGGATTCCCCCACGAGGGCAAACATCTACTCAGCACATACCCTGACAAGCCCCCTCTGAATTTTTATGTTTCACAGAGTCATAATGGCGCAGAGGGAGGCCATTCGACCCATTGAGTCTATGCTGGCTCTACAGAGCAATTCAATCAGTCCCATTCCTGGCTCTATTCCCACAGCCCTGCCCTGTAAGTTTATTTCCCTCAAGTGTCCATTCAATTTCCTTTTGAAATCGTTCATTGTCTCCGCTTCCATCACTCTTTTTTAGGCAGCAATTACAAGTCATTGTGTAAAATAAGTTCTTCCTCACATCCCCTCCACGTCTCTTGCCCAAAACTGTAAATCTGCGTCCCCCTAGTCCTTGTACCATCATCTAATGGAAATAGATTGTCTTTAGCTATCTTATCCAAACCTGTCAGAATCTTGTACGCCTCTATCAAATCTTCCCTCAATATCCTTTGCTCCAAGGAGAACAACCCCAGCTTCTCCAACCTGACCTTATAACTAAAATCCCTCATCCCTGAAACTATTTTGGTAAATTTCCTCTACACCCTCTCAAGGACCCTCACATTCTTCCTAAAGTGTGGTGACCAGAACTGGATGCAGTATTTTAATTGTGGCCTAACCAGAGCTTTATAAAGATTCAGCATAACTTCCTTGCTTTGGTACTTAATACTTCTATTTATGAAGCCCAAGATCCCATTATTAACTACTCTCTCAATATGTCGTACCACCTTTAAAGTTCTATGCACATGAAGCCCCAGGTCTCTCTGTCCCTGTACACACTTGAGAACTGTACTATTTAGTCTATATTGCCTCTCCCTGTTCCTTTTGCCAAAATGCATCACCTCGCTTCTCTGTATTCAATTTCATTTGCCTTTTATCTGTCCATTATGCTAGCCTATCTATGTCCTGTTGCAGTTGAATGGTATCATCCTTACTGTCTGCCACACCTCCATGTTAGGTATCATCGACACATTTTGCAATTTTATTCTGTGTTCCAATACCCAAGTCATTTATAATCAAATTTCAATAAGATCACTTCTCATTCTTCTAAACTCCAATGACTATAGGCCCAACTTGATCAATCATTCCTCATAAGGCAATCCTTTCATTTCAGAAATCAACCTAGTGAACCTTCTCTGAACTGCCTCCGATACAAGTATATCCCTGCTTAAGTAATGAAACCAAAACTGTATGCAGTACTCTAGGTGTGGTCTCACCAACATCCTGCACTCCATCCCCCTTGCAGAAAGGCCAACATTCCATTTGCCTTCCTAATTACTTGCTGTACCGACATGCTAACTTTGTGATTCCTGTATGAGGACACCCAGATTCCTCTGTACTGCAGCATTCTGCAGTCTATCTCCATTTAAATAATTTGTTTTTCTATTCCTACCAAAGTGGATAACTTCACATTTTCCCACATTATGTTGGGAAGATACATTAAAAGATTTGACGGTAGACAGGCAATGGCTAGTATTTAAATAAGTATTACATGGTCTAAAATATACCTCCCTCTAAGACACAAAAACCCAACAGGAAAGATGAATTAACTGTGGCTAACAAAAAAGTTAAAGATTGCATGAGATCAAAGGAAGTGGCTCATAAGGCCGCCAGAAAAGTGGTAAGCCTGAGGATTAGGAGCAATTTAGAATCCAGCAAAGGAGGATCAAGAAACTGATAAAGGGAAAAGAGAATCTGAGTGCAAGCGAGTGAGAAACATAAAGGTGGACTGTAAAAGTCTTTTAGTTATGTGAAAAGGAAAAGATTAGCAAAGAAAAATGTGGGTCCATTACAGGTGGAGACAGGAGAATCTGGTGGAGAATGGGGAAATGACGGAGGGACTAAACAATTACTTTGAGTCTGTCTTGACGGAGGAAGATATAGAAAATCTCCCAGAAATACTAGGGAACCAAGGGACTTGTAAAAATGAGGAACGGAAAGAAATTAGTATCAATAAAGAGATAGTACTCAAAATTTATTGGATTGAAAGTTGATAAATCCCCTGGACCAGATGAGCTAGATCCCAGAGTATTGATGGAGGTGGCTATAGAGACAGTGGATGTATTGGTGGTTATCTTTCAAAAGTCTATAGATTCTGGAAGGGTTCCCACTGACTGGAAAATAGCAAATGTACCCCCACTATTTAAGAAGGGAGCGAGAGAGAAAACGGAGGACTACAGACCTGTTAGTTTGATGTCAGTAATAGGGAAAAATGTTAGAATCTATTATAAAGGATATGACACTAGACACTGGAAAATATTGATACGATTGGGCAAAGTCAACATGGATTTATGAAAGGGAAATCAGCTTTGACAAACCTGTTGGAGTTTTTTTGAGAATTTTACTTGTAGCATGATAAAGGAGAACCAGTGGATGTGGTGCATTTGGATTGATTTGGATGTGGGGACCAAATGTAATATTTTCAAATTTGCTGATGACACAAAATTAGGTGGGAATGTAAGTTGTGAGGAGGATGCAAGGAAACTTCAGGGGGATTTGGGCAGGCTAAGTGGGCAAGAACATGGCAGATGGAATATAATCTGAAATAAGTGTGAAGTGATCCACTTTGGTAGGAAAAACAGAAAGGCAGAGTATTTCTTAAATGGTGAGAGGTTAGGAAGTGTTAATGTCCAAAGAGACTTGGTCCTAGTTCATGAGTCACTAAAAGCTAGTATGCAGGTGCAGCAAGCAATTAGGAAGTCAAAAAGTATGTTGGCCTTCATTGCAAGGGGATTTGAGCTGCAATTGCATAGAGCCTTGGTGAGACCGCACCTGAAGTATTGTGTACAGTTTTGGTCTCCTTATCTAAGGAAGGATCTACTTGCCATAGAGGGAGTGCAACGGTGGTTCACCAGACTAATCCCTGGGATGGTGGGATTGTTTTATGAGGAGAAATTGCAGAAACTGGGCCTGTATTCTCTAGAGTTTCAAAGAATGAGAGGTGATCTCGTTGAAACTTACAAAATTCTTACAGGGTGTGACAGGGTAGATGCGGATAGGATCTTTCCGCTGGCTGAGGTATCTAGAACCAGAGGACACAGTCTCGGAATAAGGGGCAGGCCATTTAAGACTGAGATGAGGAGGAATTTCTTTACTCAGAGGGTGGTGAATTTTTGGAATTCTCTACCCCAGGGGGCTGTGGAAGCATCTTCAAGACAGAAATTGATATATTTCTGAATACTAATGACATCAGGGGAAAAATGGCATAGAGGGAGATGATCAGCCATAAACTGTTTGAATGCCGGAGCAGGCTTGACGGGCCAAGTGGCCTACTCCACCTATTTCCTATGTTCTATCTGCCAAATTTATGCCCACATGTTTAACGTATCTATATTCCTTTGCAGACTCACCGTCGCCCTCACAGCTTGCTTCCCCACCCATTTTTGTATAGTGTTATGACTGACATGGGAAGAGTGCACTGTCTTTTCTAGTTCCGGTTCTCCACAGGTCACAACATATATTTAAAGGTTTAGCCAGTTACTGATGCAGAATTCTGGGTTCTGATGAAAGGTCACGGACTTGAAACGTTAACTCTGTTCTCTCTCCACAGCTGCTGCCAGACCTGCTGAGTATTTCCAGCATTTTCTGTTTTCATTTCAGATTTCCAGCATTTGCAATATTTTGCTTTTATCCTTGAATGTGCTGTCACATTCCAAATCTGTGCCCATCTATGGTGAAACTGCATGTTTGAATCCCTCCACTCTGGTTTCCACCTGTCACATTACCAAAATGGCTCTTATCAAAGTCACAAATGCCATCTGTTATGGTATGACTGCTCAAGACACAGCCCCCCAATCAATATATATAATTCTGACTGCGGTGGGAGCAACGCACTGTCAATCCAGTCCCTCCGCTCCATAGGTCGCATCATACATATCTTAAAGCTTTCCAAATCAAAGAAAGCCACAGCCGAATTGAAACAATCTCATATGTATGAGGCGAACCAAGCCAGGTATCATTAGATATCAACAAATTAATTAATTAAAAAGAAAACTAAAATCTTAAACACAACTAAGATAAACCAATATCTAAAGACCTTATAACTTGTTTAAAAATCTAACTCCCGCGTTCGCATACATATACTCAAACTAATAGTATTTTTGTTGCTTAATTAGCTGTCCAAACAAATAGAAATAACAGTACTTTGCAGATTTACGTTCCTGACGAAATGGAATCTTCAATGTAGAAATGGTCCAAGGTTGCTTGAAGTCTTCGCAGTTGTCCAATGGGAAAAAAAACTTCAACGATAGGAAATTCAGCAGTCCAGTTCAGAAGTTGAAGTGTTACTGTTTATCCAGCGATGAACACAGCAGATTAACAATTTACTATTTTTTGAGAATGTTAATCTGGCATGACTTTTAGAATTTTGAGAGAGAATAATAAACTTCTCTTCCTTCAGTTTAAATGTTCTGAGAGCTCTCCTTTCTCCCTTTAGGTGCTAACACGTAGCTGTGTCAACTATCTCTGCAAAACCAGTTTTCAAAATCAAAATGCAACTTTGTATGTTCTGTTCTCCCTCTCTGTATGATTGTATCCAGGCAACCAAGATGCACCTTCACTCAGTCTCTGGATCTTGCTGCCTTAAAGATGTACTGTTCTCTTACACGGCATATTTCCCGAGGAGAAAAAAAAACAGGATCATGACGCATCCTATATGACTGACAAAAGTAAACTATTCCTTCTCGACCTGTCTGCAGCCTTTGACACAGTTGACCTCACCAAGCTCTTCCAATGCCACTCCAGCTGGGAGGGACTGCATTCACCTGGTCCTATTCTTACCGTTGTAATGGTAGCCAGAGCATTACCTGCAATGGTTTCTCTTTCCGCTCCCACACTGTTCCTCTGATGCTTTACTAGGTTCCATCCTGGGCCCCTCCTATTTCTCATCTTCATGCTGCCCCTCGTGTCAGTTTTCACAACGCCCAGCTGTACCTCACTACCACCACCACCTCTCTTGACTGCTCCACTGTTGCTAAATTACCAGACTGCTTGTCCGATATCCAGTACCGAATGAGCAGAAATTTACTCCAATTAAATATTGGGAAGACTGAAACGATTTGTTTTTGACCCCCGCTACAAACTCTGTTCCCTAGCTACTGACTCCATACCTGTACTTGGCAGCTGTCTGATACTGAACCAGAAGGTTCGCCAGCTTGATGTCATATATGACCTAGGAATGAGCTTCCAACCACATATCCACGCCATCAGTAAGACCGCCTATTTCCACCTTTGTAATATCAGCGACACTGCCCCTCTGCTCACCTGCTGCTGAAACCCTCATCCATGCCTTTGTTACCTCGAGACCAGTGTTGTCCAGTGCACATTCCATTCGCCACATGTAGTGAATTGATGCTGTTCACTTTTAGAACCACACAGTACTGAGTTTGGTTAAAGTTGCAGTGGTGGGTATGAGTATGGGTGTCACTTGCTAGACCAGTATTTGCAGTCCATCCCTAATTGAGCAAGGAGAAATCAACCAAGTCGCTGTTAGATAGGAGTCACAGATCAGTCAGACCGCGATTATGTTTATCAGAATCTAGTTCAGTTGTCGGGTTTCTAGTGACCTGGAAGCTGAAGGGTCACTTGCTCAATGAAACAAGAAAAATAGTCCACCATTTGTTACCTTCTCTGTCCCTGTTCTCTCTGGGTGCCTCTAACTGGTGATAAATTTAGATCTGCGGGACCGTTCTGTGAAGTGCTGTGAAAGCAGGGCCAGCCTTTAGAAGGACAGTGGTCCAATTGTTCTCAAAAGTTTCTTGGGGAATCTAGTAATACTGGGGACGCTAACTGAAGAATTTGATTTTGTTTAGCTTGCCGTTGGTGGTTTTCACGAAACAGACTAGGTGTGTGAGAGGCAGACAGCACTGCATGGCTGCCAGCGAGGGTTGAAATATGCAATTTTGGCAAGCTGGGGCGATGCAGCAACATTCAAATGTGTTCAGCCTTCATCTTAATAGATCTGTTGAAACAAGTGATTGAAAGGAGTAGGGTACTATTGGCATAAAAGGACAGATTACAGGAGGTCAGCCGTGAGCCAAAGGTCTATGAAATGTCTGGACACTATGTTCCGGAATGGCAGGTGACAGAGCATAAGCAAGGTAAAGTCAGAGCACTGAAGGTGATATGTAGAGATTTGTTAATTTTTTTCCTTATCAATTCTTATAAAATAGAAAGTTTAATCTAGAAGGAATTTGTTTTTTGTGAAATAAACTGGAGGCACACAGTTAGAAACAGAACACTTCGGTTAACAGAATGTCACCACCCTTGGCGTTTATACAGCAGGCTTGCTTTGCGGAACAGTTGGATTGCAAAACCCTTTTGAAGCTGTTCTTGCTCAGGCAGGGAGTGCATTAGTTTTGTTTGCTGATGGTTTAAGACCTCAAACCTGTTTTCAGAAGATTGCACAATTGTTTTATTAATATTGCATATATTTTGGATCATGTGGCGCATATGGTGACCCGATCACAGGTTTGGTAGCATCGAAATCCTATAGGACAACTCTGCTCTAGATTGGACTATTCCAACACACTAATGGCCAGTTTCCCACAGCCCGTAGCCAAGTTGTTCCAGTACAGCTACAACACTGACATCTACCCGACAATGCGGAAAATTGCCCAAGTATATTCTGTACAAATAAAGCAGGACAAATCCAACCTGGCCAATTACCACCCTATCAGTCTACTCTCAATCATCAGCAAAGTGATGGAAGGGGTTGTTGACAGGGCTATCAAGGGGGACTTGCTCAGCAATAACCTGCTCAGTGACCCTGAGTTTGGGTTCCACCAGGGCCACTCAGCTCCTGACCTCATTACAGCCTTGGTCCAAACATGACAAAAGAGCTGAACTCCAGAAGTGAGGTGAGAGTGACTGCCTTTGACATCAAGGCAGCACTTGACAGAGTATGGCATCAAGGAGCCAAACATAACTGGAGTCAATGGGAATCGGGTGAAAATTCTCTGCTGGTTGGAGTCATGCCTAGCACAAAGGTGGTTGTGGCGTTACGAAAGTGCTTCCATTTTTAAATTTTTTTTTTGAGAACTTGTGTTAAAACTGAAAAGATTCCATGGATTCTTTTTTTAAACCAAGTTCACCGACAGGACAAGATGTTGTTTGAAACTCAGTTTCAGACTCAGGCTGTGGCTCAGAAGACCCTTGGTGACCTGGGAAAAAAATGGTTACAGAGAAGCCACATGTCAAGGTTTAAGGAGGTCAGGAGGTCGACTCACTGGGGTATGAACATTGTTTTCAGGTTCAGTTGTGGTATGAACTGTTTGAAGACAGTTGGTGTTTTCCTGTCGAGGAGAAATGAAATCACCCGGCTCACTTCCTTCACTACCTTTTTGAAGAAATCCTGCCAGGATCCAGAGAGAGAAAAAAATCCCTGGTGCTGTATAGCTCCTGAGGAGCTGGATAAAATCCTGCGATTCAAGTGCATGCTGGTGGAAAGACCTTGATGCTACATTTCTCCTAGAAAGCTTACTAGAATAATTCTTGACATCTCCAGAGCGGACTACTTCAGAAACGATCCCAGTGACCCGTCTCCGTATACCTGGATGCCAGGCCAAAAAAGGGACAATTGAATTCCTTCCATGTGTTCTTTTTCGTCAAGACTTAGCAAGTATTTGGCCAAAGTAGTCCTTTTTTGTAACAGCCCTCTGCAGGGTGAATTTCTGTATTTTTTCCAGTGAGTGTAATTGGAGAATTATTTAAAAAAAGAGAACTTTCATGTTTTTTAATCTGTGTGTTAATGCTTTGCTTCATTACTGGTTGTCTTGTTTTATAATAAAATGATAATTTTGTTTTATTAAAGAAATTTGGTTGGTGAATTTTATTCTGGGATAAAAATAGAGTATAATGATTGGCTGTGTCGGTGACCAAGTAAATATTTAGATAGATGTTGTGACCTGTGGAGAAGTGGAACTAGAAGACTGTAATCCTCCCACCTCGGTCGTAATAGTAGTTGTTGGAGGTCAATCATATCAATCACATCACTTCAGGAGTTCCTTAGGGTAGTGTCCTAGGCCCAACCATATTCAGCTGCTTCATCAATGACCTTCCCTCCATCATAAGGTCAGAAGTGGGTATGTTTGCAGATGATTGCACAGTGTTCAGCACCTGTCAGGAGTGTTCAGGAGTATAGAAAGTGTAGGGGATGGGGTACTTAAAGTAAATAGGAGAACGAAGAGGGGGCATGAGAAAACACTGGCAGATAGGGAGGAGCTTTTAGCAGGTTTAAAAGTGTATAAATCCCCAGGCCCAGATTAGATGTATCCCAGGCTGCTATGAGGCAAGGGAGGAGATTGCAGGGGCTCTGACACAAATTTTCAAATCCTCTCAGGCCATAGGAGAAGTGCCGGAGGACTGGAGAACAGTGAATGTGGTACCATTATTCAAGAAGGGTAGTAGGGATAAACCAGGTAATTGCAGGCCAGTGAGTCTAGCATCAGTGATAGGGAAACTATTGGAAAGAATTCTGAGGGACAGGATTAATCTCCAGTTGGAGAGGCAGGGATTAATCAAGGATAGTCAGCATAGCTTTGTCAGGGGGAGGTCATGTCTAACAAATTTAATTGCATTTTGAGGAGGTGACTAGGTGTGTAGATGAGGGTAAAGCAGTTAATGTAGTCTACATGGACTTCAGTAAGGCTTTTACTAAGGTCCCACATGGGAGATTGGTCAAGGTAAGAGCCCATGGGATCCAGGGCAATTTGGCTAGTTGGATCTAAAATTGGCTTAATGGCAGGAGGCAGAGGGTGATGGTAGAGGGTTGTTTTTGAGAGTGGAAGCCTGTGACCAGTGGTGTACTGCAGGGATTGGTGCTGGGACCCTTGCTGTTTATCGTGTACATTAATGATTTAGACGTGAATATAGGAGCTATGATCAGTAAGTTCGCAGATGACACGAAAATTGGTGATGTTGTAAATAGTGAGGAGGATAGCCTTAGATTACAGGATGGGCTGATCAGATGGGCAGAGCAGTCGCAAATGGAATTTAATCCTGAGAAGTGTGCGGTGATGAATTTTAGGAGGACTAACAAGGCAAGGGTATATACAATGGATAGTAGGACCCTAGGAAGTATAGAGGGTCAGAGGGACCTGGGTGTACTTGTCCATAGATCACTGAAGGCAGCAGCACAGGTAGATAAAGTGGTTAAGGAAGGCATATGGGATACTTGCCTTTATTAGCCGAGGCATAGAATATAAGAGCAGGGAGGTTATGATGAATCTGTATAAAACTCTAATTAGGCCACAGCTGGAGTACTGTGTATAGTTCAGGTCGCCACACTATAGGAAGATGTGATTACACTGGAGAGGGTGCAGAGGAGATTCACCAGGATTTGCCTGGGCTGGAGCATTTCAGCTTTGAAGAAAGACTGGATAGGCTAGGGTTGTTTTCCTTGGAGCAGAGAAGGCTGAGGGGGGACCCGATTGAGGTATACAAAATTATGAGGGGCATAGATAGGATAGTTAGGAAGAAACTTTTTCCTTTAGCGGAGGGGTCAATAACCAGAGGGCATAGATTTAAGGTAAGGGGCAGGAGGTTTAGAGGGGAGTTGAGGAACAATTTTTTTCACCCAGAGTGTGGTTGGAATCTTGAACACACTGTATGAAGGGGTGGTAGAGGCAGGAACCCTCACAACATTTAAGAATTATTTAGATGAGCACTTGAAACGCCATAGCATGCAATGCTATGGGCCAAGTGTTGAAAAATGGGATTAGAATAGATAGGTGCTTGATGGCCAGCGCGGACACGGTGGGCCGAAGGGCCTGTTTCTGTGTTGTATAACTGACTCATTCACGACTCCTCAGATACTGAAGCAGCCGTGTCCAGATGCAGCAAGACCTGGATAACATCCAGGCTTGAGCTGATAAGTGACAAGTAACATTCGCACCACACAAATGCCAGGCAATGACCATCTCGAACAAGAGAGAATCTTAACCATCTCCCTTTTATGTTCAATGACACTACCATCTCTGAATCTCACATGATCATCCTGGGGCTTACCATTGATCAGACACTGAACTGCAGTAGCTACCTAAATACTGTGGCTACAAGAGCAGGTCAGAGGCTGGGAATTCTGCAGCGAGTAGCTCACCTCCTGACTCCCCAATGCCCGTCCATCATCTACACGGCACAAGTCAAGAGTATGATGGAATACTCCCCACTTGTCTGGATGAATGCAGCTCCAACAGTCAAGAAGCTTGACACCATCCAGGACAAAGCAGCCCAGTTGATCAGCACCCTATCCACCACCTTCAACGTTCATTTCCTTCACCACCGACGCACAGTGGCAGTGTTGCGTACCATCTACAAGATGCACTGCAGCAACTCACCAAGGCTACTTCAACATCACCTTCCAAACCTGTGACCTCTACCACCTAAAAGGACAAGGGCAACAGATGCATGGGAACACCACCACCTGTAAATTCCCCTCCAAGCCACACACCATCCTGACATGGAACTATATTGCTGTTCCTTCACTATTACTGGGTCAAAATCCTGGAACACCCTTCCGAACAGCACTGTTGGTGCGGTTCCCGAAGGCAGCTCACCATCTTCTCAAGGGAAATTAGTATGGGCAATAAATGCTGTCCTAGCCAGTGACGTCCATGTCCCATGATTGGATAATAAAATAACTTTCTACCCTCCATAAATTTGAGGTCATCCAAAACTGCTGCTTGTGTCTGTACTTGCAGCAAGCCCCATTCACCTATCTCTCCTGTGTTCGCTGACTTACATTGGCTCCCGGTTAAGCAAGGCCTCGCTTTTAAAATAGTTATCTTTGTTTTAAAATCCCTCCATAGCCTTTCCCCTTCCTATCTGTGTAATCTCCTCCAGCCCCACAATCCTTCGAGTAATCTACGCTCATCTAATCCCTGATTTTAATTTCTGTGCCATTGGTGGCCATGCCTTCAGCTGCTAGGCCCTAAGCTATGAAATTCCCTCCATAAACCTCTCTACCTTGCTACCTTTCATTCTTCCTTTAAGATGTCCTTAAAACTCCCCTTTTTGACCAAGCTTGTAACGACCTTCTCAAATGTGCCTTATGGGCTCGGTGCTCCTCTGAAGTGCCTTGGGATGTTTTATTACGTTAAAAGCTTTTATATAAATACAAGTTGTTTTTCATAGCACCAATCTGTACAAACCATCTCCAACAAGAAGAGCCTAACCATGTTGCTTTAACATTCAATGGCATTACCTCAAGTCCTCTACCAGCAACATCCTGGAGGACTGAACTAACTGATCATAAACAAAATGTAAAAATTGGCAATTTTGGAGAGAGTGGAACTCTGGTGTGAGTAGTTCTCAAACTGAAATATTTGAATTTTTTAAAGAACCTAACTGCATATTAGTTCACAGAAGCTGCTGTTACTTAATACAGCTGTAAGTGATTACCTGACTAAGGGCTAATTGCTGTCATCAGGAAGCTGCTTAAGCACTTGTAACTTGGGTGTGGCTCAAAGGTGTATAGAAGTAGGAGTGTTTCCTGATAACGCAGAGCATGTGCAGATTACCGACTTTATCAGTGCGTCTGAACATTGGCCTGCTTGCCAGTATGGGACTGCGCATGCACGTGGCAACGTCACTACATAATGATGTCGGATGTCATGACGTCCAGTGCCACGTCTCCTGCCTCGAGTGTCTCTGACTCATTAAGCTGAAGTGAGAGTTGGAGACCTCTGACATATAAGGCAGGGTTGCAGGGTGGTTGGTAGATGTATCTGGATAGTTGCCTCAGACCTCAGTCATGCATCATAGAGAGGTGAAGGTTCAGAACATGTTTGGTGTGACTGTTATTGTACAGAGCAAAGGGAACTCAGATGAAATAGAGAACGAGAATTCACAGAAACTGATCCTATCCTAGCCTATACAAAGACACAATATACTTGCCACTGTGAGGATAATGATAAAGACTGTCGGAAGGATAGCCAGAATGCTGACCATGGCACCTTGGAGCAGGAAGATGTCTAAGGGAGAGAGTGGATGGAAGGAAGAGGAGGCAGCAGTGAAGACTAATGTAGTAATTGTAGGGGATGCAATAATTAGGGGGACAGATAGCATCCTTTGTAAGCAGGATCGAGAATCCCACATTGTATGTTGGCTACCTGGTGCCAGGGTAAGGGACATTTTGAACTAGCTTGAAAGGATATTGGTGAGGGAGGGGGAGAATCCAATCCATGTTGGGACCAACAACATAGGGAAGAATAGGCACAAGGTCGTGTTTGAAGACTACCAGGAACTAGGAGCTAAATTTAAAAACGGGGCCTAAAGGATTATAATCTTTGGATTATTATCTGAGCCACCTGCAAATTGGCATAGGAATAAGCAGATTTGGGAGGTGACGGAATGGTGGAGGAAAGCGGGATTCCATTTCATTGGACATTGGCATCAATATTAGAACAGGAAGAAATTGTCCCATGGGGACAGGCTCCACTTGAACTGGACTGGTACCAGGGTCCTAGCGGAAAGGATAAATAGTGTGGTCACAAGGACTTCAAGCTAGTAATGGGGGAAGAGGGCTCATGTGGAAAAGGTAGTTATCAGTAATAGTTGGACAGTAAATGAAAGGGGAGATTGTAGAATAACAGTTAAAAATTGTGCTTTAGGCACGACAAGTAAGGGGAAAACTGAAAGACATAAAATAATTAGACCAGAAGAGAGAAATAAGAATCGTGTAAGTGAAACATTAGAGCAGAAGGGCAGTTTTGGATGTGTGGCCCAAATAAATTTTCTTTATAAAAACACATGGAGTGTAAGGAGCAAATTGAATGAATGAATGAATGAATTGCAGTTGTAAATTCAACTTGGAGGCTGTGATATGGTAGCCATTATGGAGACATGGGACTCGATTTTCTTGGTCCCCTGAAGACAGATTTGCAGGTGGGGTATGATGGCTTCCAGGAAAATAGGAAGCCACGTTGGGACAGCTCTCTGACACATTCCTGCCACCAGGGATCTTTCCCAGGGGTGGGTTAGGAAGAGGATTGACTGCCCGCACCATGGAGGTGGGCAGCCAATTAAGGTGATTGAGACCCCAATTGGTGATTTTTGTGGCATCCCTTGCATTTTGTCGCCAGCGGAGGAGCCCCACACCTCATGCAGAGCCCAGAAGCTCAATGGAGGTGGCCTCACTGTGGCAGGCTGGAGGGCTATTGGAGCTGGAGGCTTCATGCCCCGTTGACAGGGCCTCCAGCATGAAGGGCCATAATCATGGCTGAGACTGATCCAGTGGAGGGGTTTCCCCTCCATCCCAATGGCCCTGCCAGCCTTGAACTTTTATTTCTTCTTTCTTCTTCTTCTTTGGCCTCCTTGTCTCGGGAGACAATGGGTAAGCGCCTGGAGGTGGTCAGTGGTTTGTGAAGCAGTGCCTGGAGTGGCTATAAAGGCCAATTCTAGAGTGACAGACTCTTCCACAGGTGCTGCAGATAAAATTGGTTGTCGGGGCTGTTACACAGTTGGCTCTCCCCTTGCGCTTCTGTCTTTTTTCCTGCCAACTGCTAAGTCTCTTCGACTCGTCACACTTTAGCCCCGCCTTTATGGCTGTCCGCCAGCTCTGGCGATCACTGGCAACTGACTCCCACGACTTGTGATCAGTGTCACAGGACTTCATGTCGTGTTTGCAGACGCCTTTAAAGCGGAGTCATGGACGGCTGGTGGGTCTGATACCTGTGACGAGCTCGCTGTACAATGTGTCCTTGGGGATCCTGCCATCTTCCATGCGGCTCACATGGCCAAGCCATCTCAAGCGCCACTGGCTCAGTAGGGTGTATATGCTGGGGATGTTGGCCGCCTGTTTTGGAGATACGGTCCTGCTACCTGATGCCAAGGATTCTCCGGAGGCAACGAAGATGGAATGAATTGAGACGTTGCTCTTGGCTGACATACGTTGTCCAGGCCTCGCTGCCATAGAGCAAGGAACTGAGGACACAGGCTTGATACACTCGGACTTTTGTGTTCCGTGTCAGTGCGCCATTTTCCAACACTCTCTTGGCCAGTCTGGACATAGCAGTGGAAGCCTTTCCCATGCGCTTGTTGATTTCTGCATCGAGAGACAGGTTACTGGTGATATTTGAGCCTAGGTAGGTGAACTCTTGAACCACTTGCAGAGCGTGGTCGCCGATCTTGTTGGATGGAGCATTTCTGACGTCCTGTCCCATGATGTTCGTTTTCTTGAGGCTGATGTTTAGGCCAAATTAGTTGCAGGCAGCCGCAATCCTGTCGATGAGACTCTGCAGACACTCTTCAGTGTGAGATGTTAATGTAGCATCGTCAGCAAAGAGGAGTTCCCTGATGAGGACTTTCCGTACTTTGGTCTTCGCTCTTAGATGGGCAAGGTTGAACAACCTGCCACCTGATCTTGTGTGGAGGAAGATTCCTTCTACTGAAGACTTGAATGCATGTGAGAGCAGAAGGGAGAAGAAGATCCCAAACAGTGTAGGTGCGAGAACACAGCCCTGTTTCACGCCACTCAGGATAGGAAAGGGGTCTGATGAGGCGCCGCTATGTTGAATTGTGCCTTTCATTTGTCATGGAATGAGGTGATGATACTTAGTAGCTTTGGTGGACATCCGATCTTTGCTAGTAGTCTGAAGAGACCACGTCTGCTGACTAGATTAAAGGCTTTGGTGAGATCAATGAAAGCAACCGTAGAGGGGCATCTGTTGTTCGCGGTATTTCTCCTGTAGCTGGCGAAGATTGGGATTAGATTGGGATAAACGGACTAACTCATGTCAGAAAAGGAGTGAAATTTCTTGAATGTTTCTGGTGTAGTTTTCTGCAACAATATGTCCTAGAACCAACAAGGTGTCAGGCCATGTTAAATTTAGTAGTAAGTGCTGAACCAGATTTAGTTAACCGCTAAAGGGTGGGTGACCATTTGTGTAATACCTATCACAATATGATGGATTTGAAAGTAATATTTGATAGGGAGCGATACTAAACAGCTACTAAGAGTCTCGATTTAGGTGAGGCTGACTTCAACATGATGAGACAGAGACTGTCCAAAGTAAACTGGGAGAATCTGTTAATGGGTGAAACAACAGAAGATCAGTGAGTGATGTTCAATAAAGAATTTGAGATTTAGAACCATTTTATACCCCTAAGGGACAAGGACTCAACCTTCCAAAAAAAATGGGCGACTGAAGAGGTAAAAGCCAACCTAAAACTAAAAGACAAAACATCCAAAAATGCAAAAAAGCACAGATCCTGGCAATTGGGAGAGATATAAAGAACAGCAAAGGGTGATAAAACAGATAGTAAGAGCTACAAAAGGGAGTATGAAAAGAAATTTCCAAGGGATCTCAAAATTAACACGATTTTTTACAATTAGGAAAATGCATGTCGTTAGGTGCAATGTGGGTTTCATGAACATTGAGAATGGTGATATTGTTAATGAGAAAAAGGAAATGGTGGGCATGATAAATAATTACTTTGCATCAGTATTTACAGTAGAGGAAGAAGTTGGCATGCTGGACATCCCAAGGTAACTAATATTGAATTAAGGTCATGGGACTCATCAAAACTCATGTAAGCAAAATAACAGTAGCGAAGAAAGTAATGGCACTAAAGAGTGACAAATCCCCAGGACCGGATGCTTCCCATCCTACAGTTTTTAAAGGAAGTAGGTGAGAATATTGCAGATATCCTAACTATAATTTTCCAAAATTCTCGATTCAGGAACCGTTCCTTCAAATTGGAAAAATGTGCCTGTCACTCTGCTATTTAAGAAAGGTGACAGAGGGAAACCAGGGAATTATAGCCCAGTTAGACTAACATCTGTTGTCAAGAAATTACTAGGCTATAATTAAGGTTAGAGTGAATGAATACCTTGAAAATTTTCAACTGATCAGAGAGCCAGCATGGATTTGTAAAGGATAGATGACGCCTGACCAATCTGATTTGAATTTTTGTAAGAGGTGACTAAAGTAGTGGACAGATAAATGTCTGTGTATGTTATTTGTATGGACTTCCAGAAAGCATTTGATAAAGTCCCTCATAAGAGACTGTTAGCTAAGTCACATAGAGTTGAAGGCAAATTATTGTCCTGGTTAGGAAATTGAGCAGCATGAGTGGCAATGGTTCAATGAAAAGTCTCACCATCAACTCTGAGCACATAGGAGCAGAGGAAATAGGAGGCAGAGTAGGTCATTCAGCCTGCTCCACCATTCAACTAGATCATGGCTGATCTTCCACCTCAATGCCATTTTCCTGCACTATCCCCATATCCCTTGATATCTTTAATATCTAGAAATCTATTGATCTTTGTCTTGAACATACTCGATGACTGAGCCTCCAAAGCCCTCTGGGGTGGAGAATTCCAAAGATTTACCACCCTCTGAGTGAAGAAATTCCTCCTCGGTCCTAAATGGCCAACCTCTTATTCTGAGACTGTGTCCTCTGGTCCTAGACCCCCCCTGCCCCCCCACCACTATCCCCAGCCAAGGGAAACATCTTTCCTGCATCAACCCTGTCAAGCCTTGTAAGAATTTTGTCTGCTTCAGTTAGATCACCTCTCATTCTTCTAAACTCTAGAGAATACAGGCCCACTCTCCTCAATCTCTCCTCACAGGACAAACCTGCCATCCCCGGAATCAATCAGTCTGGTGAACTTTTGTTGCACTCACTTTATGGCAAGTATATCCTGCCTTTGGAAAGGAGACCAAAACTGTATGCAATACTCCAAGTGCGGTCTAACCAAGGCTCATTCATCCTGTACTTAAATCCTCTTGCAATAAAGGCCAACAAGCCTTCCTAGTTGTTTGCTGCACCTGCATGTTATCTTTCAGTGACTTAGGAACAAGGACACCTAGGTCCATTTGGACATCAAAACTTCCCAATCTCTCATCATTTAAGAAATACTCTGCATTTCTGTTTTTCCTACCAAAGTGGATAACTTCACATTTTTCCACATTATATTCCATCTGCCATGTTCTTGCCAACTCACTTAGCCTATCTAAATCCCCTTGAAGTCTCTTTGCATCCCCATAACTCTCATTCCACCTAGTTTTGGGTCATCAATAAACTTGGAAATATTACATTTGGTTCCCACATCCAAATCATTGATATAGATTGTGAATAGTTGGGGCCCAAGCACTGATACTTGTGGTACCCACTAGTCACAGCCTGCCAATCTGAGAATGGCCCATTTATTCCTGCTCTCTATTTTTTGTCCATTAACCAGTTCTCAATCCATACCAGTATATTACCCCCAGTCCCATGTGTTCTACTTTTGCTTACTAACCTCTTGTGTGGGACCTTATCAAAAGTGTTCTGAAAATCCGAATACACCACATCCACTGGTTCCCCCATATCTATTCTGCTAGTTACATCCTCAAAGCTCCAACAGGTTTGTCAAACCTGATCTCCCTTTCATAAATCCATGTTGACTCTGCCCAGTCCTACCATTATTTTCCAGGTGTCTGGTATCACATCCTTTATAATAGAATCTAACATTTTCCCTACTACTGATGTCAGGAGAACAGGTCTGTAGTTCCTTGTTTTCTCTCCCTCCTTTCTTCAATAGTGGGGTTACATTTAGTACCTTCCAATCGTCAGGAACCACTCCAGAATCTGTAGAGTTTTGGAAGATGATTCACCAATACATCCACTATCTCTACAGCCACCTCTTTCAACACTCTGGGATGTAGATCATCAGGTCCAGGGGATTCATCAACTTTCAGTCCCATTAATTTCTCCAGTACTAATTTTTTTACTAATACTAATTTCTTACAGTTCCTCATTCTCACTAGTCCCTTGGTTCTTGAGTATTTCTGGGAGGTTTTTTGTATCTTCCTCCATAAAGACAGACACAAGTATTTGTTTAATTTCTCTGCCATTTCCTTATTCCCCATTGTAAATTCCTGGGCTCTGCCTGTAATGGGCCCACATTTGCCTTTGCTAATAGTTTCCTTTTTACATACCAATAGAAGCTTTTACAGTCCGTTTTTATATTTCTTGCTAGTTTACTTTCATATTCTGTGTTTTCTTACTTTACCAGTTTCTTGGTCTTCCTTTGCCAAATTCTAATGCTCCCAATCTTACTACTTTTTTGGGCAACTTTATAAACTACTTCTTTTGATTTAATACAATTTTTAACTTCTCTTTTGAGCCATGGTTGAATCACTTTTCCTGCCTGGTTTTTGTCCCTCAAAGGAAAGTAAGTTTGTTGTAAACCATCTGTTAATCCTTTAAATGCTAGCCTTAGATTAGATTTAGATTAGATTAGATTAGAGATACAGCACTGAAACAGGCCCTTCGGCCCACCGAGTCTGTGCCGAACATCAACCACCCATTTATACTAATCCTACACTAATCCCATATTCCTACCAAACATCCCCACCTGTCCCTATATTTCCCTACCACCTACCTATACTAGTGACAATTTATAATGGCCAATTTACCTATCAACCTGCAAGTCTTTTGGCTTGTGGGAGGAAACCGGAGCACCCGGAGAAAACCCACGCAGACACAGGGAGAACTTGCAAACTCCACACAGGCAGTACCCGGAATCGAACCCGGGTCCCTGGAGCTGTGAGGCTGCGGTGCTAACCACTGCGCCACTGTGCCGCCCTTGTAATGTAGTTTCCCAATCTACCACAGCCAACTGGCCCCCCATACCTTCACAGTTTCCTTTGTCTAGATTTAAGACTCTAGTTTTGGATAGAACTACATCACTGCGTAAAAAAATGCTTCCTCATATTCCCCCTGCATCTTTTGGCAAACTATAACTATTGGAGTGCCACAGGGATCAGTGGCTGGGGCCTCAACTATTCACAATCTATATTAATGACTTGGATGAATGGGCCGAGTGTATTGTAGCCAAATTTGCTGATGATACAAAGATAGGTAGGAAAGCAAGTTGTGAGGGGAGCACAAAGAGTCTCCATAGGGATATAGATAGGTTAAGAGAGTGGGCACAAATTTGGCAGGTGGCGTATAATTTGGGAAAATGTGAGGTTGGCCACTTTGGGACGAATAGAAAAGCAGATTATTTAATGGAGAGAGACTGCAGCATGCTGCGGAATGAAGGAATCTGGGTGTCCTTGTACATGAATACGAAAACGTTAGCATGTAGGTACAGCAAGTAATTGGGAAGGCAAATGAAATGCTGGCTTTTATTGCAAGGGGGATGGAGTATAAAAGTAGGGACGTCTTGCGACAGCTGTGCAGAGTGTTGGTGAGAACACGTCTAGAGTACTGTATACAGTTTTGGTCATCTTACTTAAGTGATCTGCTTACATTGGAGGCAGTTCAGAGAAGGTTCACTAGGTTGATTTCTGGGATGAAGGGGTTGCCTTATGAGGAAAGGTTGAACGGGTTGGGCCTACACTCATTGGAGTTTAGAAGATTGAGAGGTAACCTTATTGAAACGGGGCACAGTTTCAAAATAAGGCATCTTCCAATTAAGGCTGAGATGAGGAGGAATTTCTCTTCTCAAAGGGTTGTTCTTTGGAACTTTCTTCCCCAGAGAACAGTGGAGACTGGGTCATTGAATATTCAGGGTTGAACCAGACATACTTTTGATCTACAAGGAAGTAAAGGGTTATGGCGACAGACAGGACAGTGGAGATAAGGCCAAAATCAGATCAGCCATGATCTTATTGAATGATGGAGCAGGCTTGAGGGTAAAGGCCGGCTACCCGACCTGAACCCAACGGGACACGACATGTGTCGGGTTGCACTTACAGGTCCGGCATTTGAGCTCGGGTCAGGTCGGACATGCTCTATCACAGGTCAGTGGCTCCAATGTTAATTTAATTTTTGGACTAGTAAGGTAGTTTTGGTACAGTTATTTTAAGCTTGTGCAGATCAGCAACAAAGTGAAAAATGGAAGGCAAGTTGGTCTGGTCGGGTCGCTTCGGGAAAAAAATGGAAGGATTTGGGCTAGATCGGCCTTGGGTCGGATGTGGTTCTGTCGAGCACGGGTCGGGTTTTTTTTTGCAGATCTGAGCAGGCCTTTACTTGAGGGGCCATATGGCCTACTACTGCGCTATTTCTTATGTTCGTCTACTAAGCAACCATTTGCTCATCCATTGTATAGAAAATTGGGTCAGGCTTCCCTTTTTCTGGGCTTCTTTTAAGTGCTGGGCTGCCACTTCAGATTAGATTGGAATTTGGATATGATCTTTTATTGACTCTCCTGGAACTGGATTATCTGTCATTTTTGGTTATCAACAGGAGTCTTCTCTGTTATGATGAATAATCAAGATTCTGCTTTGTGCGATTTAATGTACTGTTTGAGTCCTATGCTTAACATAGCTGGGAATTCCTTTCTTGGGATTTCTTTTTGCAAACATCTCAGAGAGGCTATTAATATTTTTGTTCCCGTTAAATTTGCCTGTCTTTGCTGGACAAGGTAGCTCTGAGTAAAGTAGGGGATTTGCACGATATTTACATTTTGTGCATTTGTAGGAACCCTAGTGTATTTATGCATTTGGTTGTGCTTCATATTCTGCTTGTGCCAGTATAATGCTAACATTAAACTTACATCTGTGGTGTTGATAATTCAACATTCCACAGGTTACAGTTGAAGTTATGATTCATATCTAGTTCCAATTTTATACTCAATTACATTAACAAATAAATATCAGCAATGAAAAAATTCATTGTCTTGGAGTGTTCTTTAGAGATTGAAAAGACTGTGCCCTCTTGACTGTGGTATAATTTAAGTGCCTGAGCAGCTGGCATGCATCTTCAGGGATTGGTTGAGCTAATGATAAATTTGGGCGTGTGCGGCACACAATTTTTTGACAGATAAGCACTTCTGGCGGGCCTGTTACTTTCTGTTTAAAGAGATATATCTTTGTTTCTGAAAGGACCATAAGGTAATCTGATCTTTCTTACTTAACTATTATGCAAAGCATTAGAGAAACCATGGTAACTTTCCCTCTTTCTGGGAAAGCACCTGGTCTGCACCCAGTACTTGTGTTGACTGCTGTGCTAACAATGTGAAGTCGACATAGGAATGTGGCCCGTGAGCATGTTCCCTACCGTATCGTAGTGCACCATCAGAAAGTTCCACTGGATCACTTAATTGATTTTTGATTTTATTTCAAGCTTTGTTTTCTTTATTTTTGATGTTTGAAAGATAATATCTTTACATAATTATGGAGAGATAAGGGAATAATTTGATGGAAGGAACAACTAGCTAACCAAGATTAAACTGGTATTGTGGATCAGTTGGCAATTCTAGAAATGGCCCAATTTTCATTCAAGTCAATGGAATGTAAAATTTCACTTTTCTTATCAGACGACCTATCTAACATTCATTTTGTGCCACTTTCTCCTTCCTTGAACACCGTACCTTGATCTGCCCTTGTCAACTCCTTTTGATATCTTCTACCCCTTTCCCAGCCCCATCTAGAGTTTTTACTAAAGATATCCTTCCTCCTTCAGCCTCTGCATTGGGCAACTCCTCATCTTTTCATCAGAGCATTAGTTCTGATGAAAGGTCACAGACCTGAAATGTTAACTCTGTTTCTCTCTCCACAGATGCTGCCTGACCTGCTGAGTATTTCCAGCACTATTTTTATTTCCAATTTCCAGCATCTGCAGTATTTTGCTTTTATTAACTCCTCATCCTTGGTGTTTTCAATGTCCATCTCAACTCCTCTTGTCCTCTGATTTCACTGGCATCCTGGCCTTCCTAAATCTCCCCCTCTATGTAAATTCGGTTTGGGTTGCACCAGGCCCACTCGGCTCTAGATCTCATTGCAGCATTATAAACTTCTTTTAATCTAATACTATCCTTAACTTCCGTAGTAAGCCCTGGATGAATCTTTCTTGCCGAGTTTTTGTTTTTTAATGCAATGTATTTTTGTTGAACGTTTTGAATTGTTTCTTTAAATATTTATTTACTGCCACACCTTTTAGTCTATTTACTCAATCAACCTCCCCCAGCTCTCCCCTCATACCAATGTAATTGGCTTTATTTAAGTTTAAGATTCTTGTTTGGGACTGGAGTATATCACTTTCAAACTTAATATGGAATTTAATTGTATTATGATCACTTTTTCGCAGAGGATCTTTTAATATAAAATTACTAATGAGACCTCACTCTTGTCTTCAAAAATCATTCACTACTCCAGGAACATTTTGGAGAGCAAGTCTATCCACCAATGGTTTTTCTTCACCGTCAGTCGTCTCCTTAGATCCTTCTCCCCCATCTCCTTAGTCTTGGAGGGCTGCTTATAACTGTGGAACAGTGCCTAAGCAAGATTCTGCAGTTTCAGAGAAGGGGTTTATGGGGGCGGTGGTAGAATCTGGGCATGGAGGGGAAGCATCTTTAATTGTTCCAATTTTTAAACTTGCTATGTTTCTCCTGCCCCATGTGCCCAAAGATCTGTGGGTCGAGAAACGGCGGGTTCAGTCACAGGAAAATTCATGGCAGAAACTTGTGACCCTGAGTAGATTCTCGAATCGAGGGACAGCCAATGGCGATGATGTTTCTCTTCGATTTGTGTTCAGAAAAGAAGTTAAAATGAATGTCTTGATAAAAGATGCAACTCTAGAATACTGATATGTATAAACATTATATGCACACTGACTAGTGAAGCTGTGTCTATTAACAATCGGCTATTTTCTAGCATCAGCTGCTGATTCTGAATATGTTTGTATGTGAAAGGGTTAGGGTTAGACTGGTCAGGAATCTGTTAAAATGTTGCATTTTTCTGTTGATATTTATGTCCGTATAAGCTTGACTGGATATCTGCTCCCTGCTGCATTCTTGGTCTAAAAATATTTGAACCCAAAAATAGTTATTCAAAATATAGAATGGAGGGTGTGGGGGTGAGGGGAGGGGGAGGTGGGTTAGAATCTTTTCTTGAAAGTAGGAATCAAACTTTTCTATTAATAGCTGCAGAATTTAAATTTCTGAGGATTGCATATGAAACACTTTCCTGACAGATTCACATGTGAATGTAAGCCATGTTATCCTTGGTTGAACCCTCCAGATATAGTTATTAAGCTGCTCTTACCATGTTCTTGTATGACTTTACATTGATACCATACCATGGTGGAATCTGCACAGTATGTACGTGATTTTTCCATAAGTCTGTAGTAAGGTCGGCAGCACTATAGTCTATTTATCTTTCAAATACTTTAGTAGAATTTTCTCAAGCCAAACATGACTTACTACTTCACACAAGAATTGTTTAATGTAAGTAACAAAATCTTGTGGAACTGTATAATTGCAGAGATGGGAATTGCATATTTTTGCAGTAAGTTTAGATTGTCAATCAGCCATGTGTAGTTCAATCAGCCAGGTGTAGTTCAAGTAGTGAGATAGTTACGCATTAATATCTTTGAAAGCTGAGCCTCTTTGTGAGAACAGAAAATATTTTTAGTGGGAAAATAAATACAGTAATAAACATTGGGCACACTAAGCATGGCTAAATGTACTGCATGTTGCTTTCAATAAAAAGTGCTGTCTTTAATTGTGGAACAACTGATTAACTGAGTTGACTATCACCATTTTAGATTTGTTGATAGCTTGCTAACACAAGTATTCAGGAACACAAAAATGTGCTATTTATAGTTCAGTATTTGGTAATTAAAAATCCTGAAGTCCCTCCTATGCATTAAATCTTTCTGGTGGCTTGGACATAGTTCAGTGCTCAAATACTGTCATAGCAACTGTAAGGGAGTATACATTACCTTTTGGATTCCTGCTTATTTGTAGCTCAAAGTAGGTCAAAGGGATTTCAGCAGAGAATACATTTGTTAATACTTTTAGTATGACGCTTTCATTCTTTTTCAATTTTCCTTTGACTTGGTAAACTTGCTGTCAATCCAAAATTATAATTTACATTTTACAAAGTACTGTGATGAATTGTAATAGTTTGATCTTGGGATGTAGTGTAGGAATCTTATCCAACTAACAGAATGAAAGGCTGAAGATTTTGGATTAATAATGATTTGGAGAATAAGAACATAAGGATGAAAAAAGGCCCACAAAAGCTGATTCTCTAGTAATTCAACTTGTCCCAGTCTAGCATCCAACTGTATTTTGAACTTCCTAAAGACTTTGAATGCACTACTTTATCTTGCAGATTATTTTAAATTCTATTGCTTTGCACAGGCATTTTTCCAAAATATTTTAGAACTTGTTTCTGTTTCATTTAAATTGCTCAAATGGTAACTGAGTCCTGTCTTACAAGAATGTAGTTCTTCAAAAGTAAATAACTTGGAATTTATTCTGGAGCGTATATAAATTCTGCATGGAACCTGGGGTTAATGTAGTTTTATCCAGACTAGTAGTAACAGTGAAGACTAGAGTTGTACAAACCTTTAGGAGGTATGACTTGGGTTATTATGCATTTCTTTTCTGCTGGTTATTTCCAGTTTGAATTTGACTGCAAGTCATTCTGGCTTTAACAGCATTTTATTTAGTATGTAATTTTAATTTGATCAGTCTTTTCCCTGTGTGAGAAGATGCCTAGTACTGTTTACAATGTTGTGCGTCTGATAACCCATGTTCATATGTTCATTGTTATTGTGGAGCTATCTTGATTCAAACTGTACTGAAGTAACTTCAAATTCACTTCCAACCCTTTCCCAGTAATGCTATAATTGTTCATCAGTGTAACTTTTGGTATGTGACTATTTTGAGCTGTGAAATCAACATCCTTTTATAATTTTTTTTATTTTAACATCCTCCAGTAGAAATATATACTCAAGTCCTAATAATCCCAGAATGTAAGCACTGCTATATTGCGATTAAATGACCTTAAATTGGGAGCAATGTTTAAATGCCAGTTTTGTGAAAACCCAAGGTTCTCGTCTGTGCATGCATATTTGTATTATATGGTTGGGAGGAGATCAGAGGCAGGAGATACATTTCATTGGGAACTCATTGTGTTAAGCTGGCCGCCTGGAAAGGCCTCACACCAACTGGCTTTAATGCAGTTAGTAGTTTCCTGAGTTATACTGCCACCTTGCTTTGATAGGCATTCAATACCACATGTCATCAATGCAAAAGTGTCAGTGTAAATACAAGCAGAGTGAATATTATGACCACCACTGACCACCTCCAGGCGCTTACCCATTGTCTCTCGAGATAAGGAGGCCAAAGAAGAATATTATGTACAATTTTCATGTCTTCGACATCTAGAGAATTGGAAGGGATGTTTTATTCAGTGCACAGTTTTCTGGAACAGCTTGCTGATGGGACTAATAGTTGACCTGATGCCAAATTTGAGTCTGAAAGTGGTAGGTGTTTTCAGAGTTACGAAAATAAGTAGAAAGTAAAATTACTTTTACAGTATAGAAAACTCATCAGGTTTTTTTTTAAACAATGAGGTAGGAGGAAGAAAGAATATTTTAAATTTCATACAAGTTGATCTGCTTTGGCATTGTACGCGATGTGTCAAGGCTCAAGTGTAGTCTTCAGGAAAAGTGGGGTTAAAGGTGGGGGTGATTGATCAATGCAGGCACATTTTAAAGGCAAAGATTTTGTCCTTTTTTCCATATCCGTTCCAATTTCCTATGTACACATAATAGAAATGGCACATTATGGTGGCTGCATTCTCTGCTGGTGGCAGGATGTCATTACAGTGTGACAAGTTTACATCAGTTTCCACTATAAACATGGACATAGGAATGTTTATGGGAAGAATTGACATGAAGTGCATGTTGAGGTAATGTTTTTAATTATTACTAGTTGATCTGCTGCGGCATTGCACATGGTAAGTCATAAAATATCTCACTCTCTTACCGATCTGTTGTCTCCATGTTGGTGTTTCCTTCTCTCTTCTGCTTTTCTTTGCTTAACTCTTTGTCCTTCTCTCTTTCTTCTTTCTAATTGCATGGGTGGTGCTGCAGGCAAAGGAGCTCAGAACGGCAGCAATCTACATTTGAGGTGGGGAGTGCAGGAAAATAGACTGTCAGCAACTGCCTTCCCATTCCTTTCCCCAATTGCTCATGCTTGTCTCTACCCCATCACACACCCCTGCCCTTTCATCATCTTCGTGCATATTCTTCATGTTACGACCAGGTGAGAAAAGGGTCTAGGGTTCCCTCTCAGCCTTCACCTGGTCTTACTGTAACAGGGTTTTATTTTTAACACACCGTTTATTTAGCTTCCCCTTAGTGAATCCTTGTTCACCTAACTTCCAATTATAAGGCAAAGAAATTAGCCAAACAGGTTTTCTTACTTGTAAAGAAAAAAGGTTGAACTTTATTAAACTTAAAACTTCTAAATCGGTTAATGTCTACGGATACGCGACACGCCCACACTAGCACGTGATACACACATGCAGATGGAGACAGAAAAGCACAGAAGAAATAAAGTGGAAAACTTTGAGGCAATATCTGAAGATGGCTTTAGTTACTGTTTTTCTAGCTCGCTGTAAAGTCCTTGATTGTAGGTAGGTCTTGCTTTTCGTTGGGGCCCAGTATTCTTCTTAAACCTTGTTCGATGTAGGAGACTTTTTTCTCTTGAAGTTCATGTGTCTTCAGTGGGTCCAGAGGCTTGTGATAAAGAGATGGGAGCAAGCAGGAGAGGTCTTCTCAGTCCAGGAGCAAACAGTCTTTTTGTAGTTCAAACTCTTTGTACAGTTCAGAAAAAACCCAGGTTGCCAAGTCATGTGACTAGCTGGTCTGACCATGTCTGTAGATTCTCTTGTTTTATCCGACCCTGGAATGTCTCTTCTTACACACAATACCTGGTGCTCAAAGTCCATTGTGGGTTAAATTGGAGCATGGAATAGCTCCTTTGTCCCTCCATGCACTGTCTGTTAGTATACAAATATTTTTTCCAGCCACGGCTGATCTGTTTATCAAGTCATTTCCTCGCTCCAGCAACTGTTTAAAATCAATGTTCGTATGACAAAATTAATATGCCTCATTCTTGACAGGTGGGGGGTCTAGCATGACACTCTTCATACTGCACCCTCATTCCCATCGCTCTGGCTGCCTTTTCCATTTGAACTACCTGCTCAACTGCCATCATCTTCCTTTTCACATGGCCTTATTATCACTTGCTTAAACCTTAACCTTTCATATGCTCCAAAGACTCCAATTCACCTGTCCATGTAACATGACATGAAGTAAGGTGCAGTCTTTCTACCCTCACCCCCACTCTAACTCATGTGTATGTGCTGTCTCTTTGTAAAAAAAAACTATGAAATTTGTTCAGCTGTTCCTCAATTGTATAAAAAAAAATGTAGGCTAAAAAGTAATTTCTCAGTATTTCTTAGAGATATTTCTTGGGAAATTAGGTTCATTGCACATTTTCAGATGGCACAACCTAAATACAGCCCATACTGTTTCAGTTTTTGGCATACATACTAGGTCAAATCCTGGGTTTTGGGAGAGGTTAAGGACTTAAAGAATAAAACTTGGTAATGAGGATAAAGTTAATGATGTGAAATATTGACATCCAGTATGTTAACTAATGAGTTGGAGGCTGGCGGGACTTGTTGTTTTAACTTGGAGTCTCCAGAGTACAGCAGGATTATTTCTCAGCAAAATGTAAAATCAATTCCAGTTACTTATTTTCAGACCTGATTGGGTAATTAATTCCCTGTCAGTCATTTCCATTCTGGCCATGACTTGTGTCACCATAAAATGTAATCTTGTTATTGTAAAACAGCTACATATTTAATTTTATAATAGTTTTGGTTGACCCTTATTTTGGGTGATACAAATTTCAGTTACTGAGGAACTGAGGGGCGGCGCAGTGGTTAGCACTGCAGCCTCACAGCTCCAGGGACCCAGGTTCGATTCTGGGTACTGCCTGTGTGGAGTTTGCAAGTTCTCCCTGTGACCGCGTGGGTTTTCGCCGGGTGCTCCGGTTTCCTCCCACAGCCAAAGACTTGCAGGCTGATAGGTAAATTGGCCATTGTAAATTGGCCATTGTAAATTGTCCCTAGTGTATGTAGGTGATATGGGATTACTGCAGGGTTAGTATAAATGGGTGTTTGTTGGTCGGCACAGACTCAGTGGGCCGAAGGGCCTGTTTCAGTGGTGTATCTCTAAAAAGAAAAATAGCAGTGGATTTTGTTTTCAGAAAGCATTTTGAGAGAATCCAGTGGCAATTGCAGATTGAGTCACAAGGTTATACAGGTGTTTCTATTGTAAATGTGAATATAGAAATGTATAATGGAGAACACACAGTGTGACAAAAACAATATCAGGAAGTGGCAGAGCAAAGTACATGCAGATGTAAATATGTTAATAACGATATAATTTTCGACTGCTTAATAAAAAAAAAGTTTAATTGCACATTTTAAGTTGGCTCCAGAATGTAAAAGTGATCTGTAAAATGCAGTGCTGTGTTACATGTAGAGCTTTGTCAACAATAAAGAGGTTGGTATCAAATTTCATAGGCATCAGGTATTTAAAAACCGTTTCTACCATTTATTTAAAAACATTTTTATCTCAAATTATGGACAAAAATTTCTTGTGGGTTGTGGGATCTCTTGTCTGTAGGAAAATCTTACAATGTGTGCCTAATACCTCTTGCAATTTCTTAAACTTCTAGAAATGGTATTGCCATATTTCTCCTTCATCCATTAGAATTAAGTACTTATTTATTCATTTATAACTTTACCTTTATATTAATTTGAACCAGTAGGTGTTTGAATTAGTAATACATATATAGAAAAGTATTAATTGCACCCTCCTATCCCAATTTTAAACTTTAAAATATATATAAAGAACAAAAGTAGAATAACTAGCTTTAATTCATATGCTTTAATTAGTCATAGAGTCATTTACAGAATAGAAGGAGGCCATTCAGCCCATTGAGACCATGCAGCTCTTAGCGGAACAATTCTGTTCGTCCCACTCAGCTGCTTGATGTGCATAGAATAAAATTGTTTCCCGCCATTAATTATAGGATGTCTTTTGTATTACCGTTAAAACGCAAACATAGGGCTGCATTTTACAAGCTTGCTGCCAATCTCGGTGGCGAGCTTCAAAGATGGCGGCCCGTGAGTGTGGGCTTTACTCCGTGGAACCATCGCGATCTTAAACGTGGTGGCTCATTTACTTGGCCGGGGCGGACCGCCCTCCGCGATGACATGGCGGGAGCGGGCATCCCGTCCCCGACAACGGCGTTAAGCGCCACTGTGCAGGTGCCGACGCCATTTTTAAAGGGCTTCGAGCCCTTCAGTTTAGTTTACAGATTTAAAGATACATCCCGTTTAAATTTTATTAAATTTAACGTTATGTTTCTCGACCCTCTCCCCTACGCCCCCATGACCATACAGTTAATTTCTTGCTGTCCCCCCACCCCCTCAAAATATTTACCTTGTGTTCCTGGCTTTACCACCCCCCCCCGCCCCGCCCACCCCCACACCAAAGTTTATGAACTTTTCACTTCAACCCCTTCCCACCATTCCCTCCGCCAATCGGATCGCTTTGACACCGCCACCCGCACTGAAATACTTGCTCTCCCTTCCCGACCAGTGTCCCGCATTGGATCTCTGGATGGAGATCTGAAGGCGCAGGAGTGCGGGCTGCTGGCACGAATATCGCACCAAGATCGACGGCGGGAGCGGGTAAGTATTTAATACATTACTTTGCATAAATTAACATAATCAAATTTTCGATCCTGCCGCTGAGCAGCGGAGGGGCCGCCATGAGGCCTAGCCATCGCCAGCAATATGGGGCCAGGCCTTCCTGGCATCAAGGCCTGTGGCAGGCCTCTCCCAGAGGCATTTTTCAGGCCCCCCCCCACCACGACCCTCGACGTCGGGGGGGGTGGGGGGGGGGGGTGGGGTCTGTAAAATTCGCCCCATACTGTTTATATTTTGTATCCCATTTGTCATGATACGCGACATTTGTAGTTTACATATAAGGAAGGGATGGAGACAGTTTTGTTTTCTTCCCTTCCCTCTCCTGAGTTTTCTCCCATCTTCAAGATGCTGACTCTCTTTTTCTAAGCACTGGTGGTGCTGTAAGCAATTCTCCATGGCTAAGATGTTCCAATTTTAGTGTAATAGAAGGGAGAGCATTTTGCTGCCCTGTATTAAATAGTAGCTCTGATCCAGAACTCAAAAGTGAAGTTAATAGTTTATTATTTTTACAGCAAATCATTTATAAAATTGTTTTATCTTTATACAGGTACTGCAACATTTTTAAGTACTGACATCATTACACCCTTTACTGGACCTGAGATTTTGCACAGTCAGTGTTTGAAGCTAGTAAGTTGGTATTTTTGCATTACTTCCTTACAATCGCTGCTGTAATAGCACACCGTATAGTGTTTATTGAGAACATGTGCGAGATAATTTAAAGACCTTGTACTGTCATGTTTTTGAAGCCGAGTTGGTGGTTTGTTGACCTTAATTTGATGGGGGTGTCCACCATGAAATGGTGTCTACATTAGAAGAATTAACCAAAATCTGAAGTAGGGATCCAGTGTGTCTTTGCTCCCTTCATCTTTAGTCTTATCTATTTATTTAAGATTGTAGATTCCCCATTAAAAATTTAATAAAATTATCTTTGCTTTAATATGTTTTTAAATAACTAGTGAAACTTTACAAGGAATGTGTCATAAATATTGTACTTTTTTTACAACCATTAACCAAACACCTTTCTCGGTGGCGGGGTCTTGAGCATTTATCTGTTTCAAGTAAGTAATAAGGACCACCAACTTCAATGCATATGGACTAACAGCTTTGACTTTTCATTGTGACCAAAAGTTTTGTTGAATGGGTTTAAAAATAATTTATTAAAGTGTTGGCCAACAGAACAAGCCTTGGATAGTTTTTTTGGTATGTCATGCTCTTGTTTCCTAGTAATAACTGCTTTCAAAAATATAGCAACACCAGGGAAAATTGGATTAACAGTGCTTTCTTGTCAGAAACCAAGTATAAAAAGAAAGCAATTTCCCTTATTCTATGAAACATTAAGAAATTATGTTAGTGGTTATTGACTGACTGAAGTTTGAAGACTGTATACATTTTGCAGTGAAATGACCACAAGTTACAATACAGTCTAGCCAAATAAACTTGCAAAATGCAGTACTCTGTTATCGTATTTCAATTTTTACTTTACTAGTCAATGTTCTGTGATGTTGCACACAGGAAATCATGACAAAGTGTAGTTTCCAGGTGTCTGGGGAAGAGATATAATTTAGACTGCACTTTTGCATCCATCTTCAGCCAGTAGTGTGGAGTGGATGATCCATCTTGGCCTCCTCCTGAGGTCCCCAGCATCACAGATGCCAGTCTTCAGCCAATCTGAGTAACTCCACATGATATCAAGGAGCGACTGAAGGCACTGGATACTGCAAAGGCTATGGGCCCTGACAACATTCCGGCAATAGCACTGAAAACTTGTGCTCCAGAACTAGCCACGCCCCTAGCTAAAGTGCAACACTGGCATCGACCCGGCAATATGGAAAATTGCCTAGATACGTCCTGTGCACTAAAAGCAGGACAAATCCAACCCGGCCGCTTACCCCCTATCAGTCTACTCCTGATCATCAACAAAGTGATGGAAGACATTGTCAACAGTGCTATCAAGCGGCACTTGCTCAGCAATAACCTGCTCACTGGCGCTCAGTTTGGGTTCCACCAGGGCCATTCAGCTCCTGGCCTCATTACTGCCTTGGTCCAAACATGGACAAAAGAGCTGAACTACAGAGGTGAGGTGAGAGTGACTGCCTTTGACATCAGGGCAGCATTTGACTGAGTATGGCATCAAGGAGCCCGGGCAAAACTGGAGTCAGTGGGAATCGGGGAAAACTCTCCACTGGTTGGAGTCATACCTAGCGCAAAGGAAGATGGTTGCAGTTATTCAGGTCAATCATCTCAGTCCCAGGACATAATTGCAGGAGTTCCTCAGGGTAGTGTCCCAGGCCCAACCATCTTCAGCTGCTTCATCAATGACCTTCCCTCCATCATAAGGTCAGAAGTTGTGATGTTTGCTGATGATTGCACAATGTTCAGCACCATTCGCGACGACTCATACTGAAGTAGCCCACATCCATATGCAGCAACACCTGGACAACATCCAGGCTTGGGCTGATAAGTGGCAAGTAACATTCATGCCACACATATGCCAGGCAATGACCATCTCAAACAAGAGAGAATCTAACCATCTTCCCTTGATGTTCATTGGCATTGCCGTCACTGAATTCCCCCACTATCAACATCCTGGGGGTCACCATTGAGCAGAAACTTAACTCGACCAGCCACATAATGCTGTGGCTACAAGAGCAGGCTGGGTATTCTGCAGTGAGTAACTCACCTCCTGTCTCCCCAATGCCTGTCCACCATCTACAAGGCACAAGTCAGGAGTGTGATGGAATACTCTCCACTTGCCTGGATGGGTGCAGCTCCAACAACACTCAAGAAGCTCGACACCATCCAGGACAAAGCAACTCACTTGATTGGCACCCATCCACCACCTTCAACATTCACTCTCTCCACCACAGAAGCACAGTTGCAACAGTGTGTACCATCTACAAGATGCACAGCAGCAACTCACCAAGGCTCCTTCCACAGCACCTGCAAATCCACAACCTCAACCACCTAGAAGGACAAGGGCAGCAGATACACGGGAACACCACCACTTGCAAGTTCCTCTCCAAGTAACACACCATCCTGATTTGGAACTATATTGCTGTCCCTTCACTGTGGCTGGGTCAGAATCCTGGAACTCCCTTCCTGACAGCACTGTTGGTGTACTTGCACTTCAAGGACTGCAGCGGTTCATGAAGGCAGCCCACCACCACCTTCTCAAGGGCAATGAGGAATGGGCAAAAATGCTGTCCTAGCCAGAGACACCCACATCCACCAAACAAATAAAAAAAAATTCTTTTTTATTTTTAAATAGCACTTTTCTGTTATTGAATATAAAATCACTGAACAATTGGTGCAGCAGCGAACTAGAATTGGTTGGACTAAGGGAGTTTCTGTGCCGTGCAGGTTGAAGAGCTAAGAAATGCAGAACTAAGACTTTACAGTGCCTCTACTGCCAGAAGGGTGTAATTATAGTGCAGCAAGTTTGCATAGACTGTTTTCGTTTTAAACACTGACATTTATAATGTAAAATGTTACCAACAGAAAGCAAGATTTTGTAAACAGGAAGTGTTCAGAGATTAAATTATTAATACAGATGGTGTATCTATCTTGATTATTGGTAATGTTTTGCATTGTGATAATAAGTAAGGAATATTTGGATCTGTAGTGTTTTGGATGCTTTAAATCTTGGAGTTTTTGATGTCTCACAGGTCTTCAATGTGAGACATCTACATTGCATTTAACAGTTGCAAATGCTATGCCAAATACTCTATTGCAAAGCACTTAATTTACTTCAGTGCAATGTTAATATGAACAATTAAACAGCAGCTCTTGATGCTGTTTCCTGGATTGGAATAACAATGTCATGTCAAATTCCCATAATTGTGGGGGGATGGCGGGGGGTGGGTGGGGTTTGTAATTACAATTCAGGTGCCCTCCAAAATGTCTGTTCTAAGCAATGGACAGACAGGCCTGCATTTATCATGATTTGAAACTTAAGTTACATGCATTGTTGAATGGGAGTAATGTTCATAAGTTCAGCATTTTTTTTTTGAAATGTGATCTTTTGTACTGGAGGATGTAGAGCCCACTGTACATTCCTATCCACTTCAAAATGGAAAGTCACAGTCAAACTATCATTCAAGCCAAAACCACCCATCACATTTATTTGTACGATTTATAATTGCAGAATATAGAAGCAGAAGAAATAGTCAACAAAGCAATGTTTGCTTTCCTTTTTAAAAAAAAATAGTTCTCAAATAAAAGGGCTGGATTGTCATTATGAAGGAGCAAAATGGGAATTGGATCTGGTTTTGGGTCGAAACCTACCTCCTGTGGGAAGCTGATTCAGATTGCAATTTTTTTAAAAATTCATTCATGGGATGTAGGCGTCACTGGCCATGCCAGCATTTATTGACCATCCCTAATTGCCCTTGAGAAGGTGGTGGTGAGCTGCCTTCTTGAACCGCTGCATTTGGGGTAGGTATACCCACAGTGCTGTTAGGAAGGGAGTTCCAGGATTTTGACCCAGCGACAGTGAAGGAACGGCGATATAGTACCAAGTCAGGATGGTGTGTGACTTGGAGGCGAACTTGCAAGTGGTGGTGTTCCCATGTATTTGCTGCTCTTGTCCTTCTTGTTGGTGGAGGTCGCTGGTTTGGAAGGTGCTGTCTGAGGAGACTTGGTGCATTGCTGCAGTGCATCTTGTAGATGGTACACACTGCTGCCACTGTGCGTCGGTGGTGGAGGGAGTGAATGTTTGTAGATGGTGTGCCAATCAAGTGGGCCGCTTTGTCTTGGATGGTGTCGAACTTCTTGAGTGTTGTTGGAGCTGCACCCATCCAGGCAAGTGGAGAGTATTCCATCACACTCCTGACTTGTGCCTTGTAGATGGTGGACAGGCTTTGGGGAGTCAGGAGGTGAGTTACTTGCCTCAGGATTCCTAGCCTCTGACCTGCTCTTGTAGCCACGGTATTTATATGGCTACTCCAGTTCAGTTTCTGGTCAATGGTAACCCCTAGGATGTTGATAGTGGGGGATTCAGCGATGGTAATGCTGTTGAATGTCAAGGGGAGATGGTTAGATTCTCTCTTGTTGGAGATGGTCATTGCCTGGCACTTGTGTGGCGCGAATGTTACTTGCCACTTATCAGCCCAAGCCTGGATATTGTCCAGGTCTTGCTGCATTTCTACACGGACTGCTTTGGTATCTGAGGAGTCACGAATGGTGCTGAACATTGTGCAATCATCAGCGAACATCCCCACTTCTGACCTTATGATTGAAGGAAGGTCATTGATGAAGCAGCTAAAGATGGTTGGGCCCAGGACACTGCCCTGAGGAACTCCTGCAGTGATGTCCTGGAGCTGAGATGATTGACCTCCAACAACCACAACCATCTTCCTTTGTGCTAGGTATGACTCCAGCCAGCGAAGGGTTTTCCCCCTGATTCCCATTGACCTCAGTTTTGCTAGGGCTCCTTGATGTCAAGGTCAGTCACTCTCACCTCACCTTTTGAGTTCAACTCTTTTATCCATGTTTGAACCAAGGCTGTAATGAGGTCAGGAGCTGAGTGGCCCTGGCAGAACCCAAACTGAGTGTCACTGAGCAGGTTATTACTAAGCAAGTGCTGCTTGATGGCACTGTTGATGACACCTTCCATCACTTTACTGATGATTGACAGTAGGCTGATGGGGCGGTAATTGGCCGGGTTGGACTTGTCATGCTTTTTGTGTACAGGACATACCTGGGCAATTTTCCACATTGCAGGGTAGATGCCAGTGTTGTAGCTGCACTGGAACAGCTTGGCTAGGGGCGAGGCAAGCTCTGGAGCACAGGTCTTCATTACTATTGCCGGAATATTGTTAGAACCCATAACTTTTGTAGCATCCAGTGCCTTCAGTCGTTTCTTGATATCACGCGGAGTGAATCGAATTGGCTGAAGTCTGACATCTGTGATGCTGGGGACTTCAGGAGGAGGCCGAGATGGATCATCAACTTGTCACTTCTGGCTGAAGATTGTTGGAAATGCTTCAGTCTTATCTTTCGCACTGATGTACTGGGCTCCCCTATCATTGAGGATGGGGATATTTGTGGAGCCACCTCCTCCAGTTAGTTGTTTAATTGTCCACCACCATTCACAGCTGGATGTGGCAGGACTGCAGAGCTTCGATCTGATCCGTTGGTTCTGTGATTGCTTAGCTCTGTCTATCGCATGCTGCTTACACAGTTTGGCACGTAGATAGTCCTGTGTTGTAGCTTCACCAGGTTGACACCTCATTTTGAGGTATGCCTGGTGCTGCTCCTGGCATGCCCTCCTGCACTCTTCATTGAACCAGGGTTGGTCTCTTGGCTTGATGGTAATGGTAGAGTGGGGGATATGCCGGGCCATGAGGTTACAGATTGTGGTTGAGTACAATTCTGCTGCTGCTGTTGGCCCACAGCGCCTCAAGGATGCCCAGCTTTGCATTGCTAGATCTGTTCGAAATCTATCCCATTTAGCACGGTGATAGTGCCACACAACACAACGGACGGTATCCTCAATGTGAAGGCGGGACTTCGTCTCCACAAGGACTGTGCCATGGTCACTCCTACCAATACAGTCATGGACAGAAGCATCTGCAGCAGACAGATTAGTGAGGACGAGGTCAAGTATGTTTTTCCCTCGTGTTGGTTCCCCCACCACCTGCTGCAGACCCAGTCTAGCAGCTATGCCCTTTAGGACTCGGCCAGCTCGGTCAGTAATGGAGCTACCGAGCCAGTCTTGGTGATGGACATTGAAGTCCCCATTTTCAGATAGATAATCCCTTAATTGGGGTGGAGATGAGTTTCCTGTCCTCTCGGAGCCAATGGGATTGAAAATGGCAGTGAGTCAGATCAAGTGTGTGACTCATGTAGACTCCCTCGGCAGCCATCACTGAGGCTGCTGGGTGTCCTGATGGAGCAATCTGCCATGCACAACACCAGAGGGAAGCGAGATGTCACAGGGAAGCTGGAGGCCTGGGACTAGGGGCAGGGCAGACTCTCGCTTCATCGCTGTCCACCTGGATCTAATACTGGAGGCCGTGAGGGAGAGGCAAGATGTCCTCTTCTCAGAGGGTGGCAGGAGGAGGCCACCTCATTGTGCAGCAGGAGCACCTCTCTGTTCAATGTTGATCTCCCTCTTCCTCCTCCTCTCTTACTGCTCCCCTGATGAGCTGTCTCTTTCCAGGGCCTCTCTGTCCTCCAGGTCCACAGCTCTCTGGAAGGCCATGTTATAGTGAGCACAGCTGACTACCACATGACAGAGACTTTTGCAAGAGGGTATTGGAGGGTGCCACCCAACCAATCCAGGCACCAGAATTGCATCTTCAGAAACCCAATGGTCTGCTCAATGGTGGGCCTGTTGAGCAGGTGGCATTGGTTGTTTCGCCTCTATGCCTCTGTCTGGGGCTCCCGTAGAGGGGTCAGTGACCATCTCTTCAAGGGATTTTCATTGTCCCCTTGGATCCATCCATCCACTTAGGTGATGAAGTGAAGCATAAAGGCAGCCTGGGCTAGTGGAGGATGAAGAAGACATGGCAGCTGCCAGGAAAGTAAGCGCATACATGGAGGAAGTTCTTGTTGTGATGGTGGACCAGTTGGACGTTGAGGCAGTGGAAGCCCTTTGGGTGCCTTGATGACCACATGGGCGCAAGGGATGATGCCTTGCACCTGGGGGAATCCAGCAATGGAGGCTGAACCCAATGCCCTCTGTTCCTGCGTAGACTCATTTATGTCAAGGTGGGTGTAGTCCCCAGTCCTCCTGAAAATGTCATCCGTGACCTGCCTGTTAAGCTACTGACTGCACGATGCCACCTCGGTCCACAGCTGATCCCTGGAACAACCCGGTTGCATAGAAGTTTAGGGTGACGGAGACCTTGACGGCTGCAGGTAGAGGACTGCCCTAGGGATAATGAGGCCTCAGATTGTTGTGGATCAGTGCATGCAGGACCGAGACCACCTGCCAAGATAGGCGCAGCTTCCTATGGCACTGGTGCAAGCACCCGATGTCTTGGGTAGCGCCTTCCTCCCACCCCCACTGTGCTCCTCTGTCCTCCTGCTGTCCAGGAGGTTGCATTGGCTGCAACTCATCCTGGCTGCTCTGCCCAATGTCAGTGTAAACTTCTCCCATTCAAACTCCCTCAGCTGGGGCTCATTCGTTCACTGGGCCTTTGCCTGCCAACCCCAGCTGCCCAAGTGATGCTAGCAGATGTCCCTCTCCGGTTTCCTTCTACTCACCATTAAGAAAAGCAAGTCTTACAAATGCAGCAGTGGCCATTCTGTGGCACTTTTGAAGCAGCTGAGCTTTTTTCTTTGGCCTCTGCAGTCTTCTAATCAGCCCTTCCCATAGTCGTCATTGCCCTCTGCCATGTTCACATCTTGAACACCCTGTCGTTTTCCCACCCATGGGGTCCTCCAGGTTCCCAGCCTTTAAAAATTAAATCTTCCTGTTGACAAGCCTTTTAATGAGCTCAACAGGCAGTTCATTGGAGGTGTGTGCCCAACCCATTCCCTCACTGCTGGCGTCCCTTTAAAAATGGTGTGTTCCAGAGGCAATGAGTCCCATTACTGACCTCTGTGAACACAATGTTCAAATCGCGCTTGTCTTCAGACTCACACTTAGCAGGATTTAAAAATGCTGTTCACAGTGTTTGAAATCTTGATTCAAAACCTTATCTCTCAGACTTTGGTTAACACAAATTAGGTTCTGCTTTTCTCCGCTAGTCTTGTCTCATTCCAACGTGGAAACCAAAAGCTGAAGCAAGGGAATTGCATGTTAGCTGGCTGGCAACATCTCTGATTAAATCAGTTCTTTTGCAAAGGCAGACAATCATGTTTCCATTTTTACCATTCATATAGATCTCAGACTTCCGGTTGTCTGTTAGATTGGTTATGATACATGACTTGCATATCAAGTAACTAGGCTGTTCTCAACAGATAGCTTGATGCTGGTGCAGTAATGCAAGGATCATCTCAAAGTATGAGAGAGATGCTGATTCAGTTAACTTGTACGTATGCATTCAGCAGCACTGTAGGAAACTGGCTGGCTGCTTCCTCCTAAAACCCTTAGCTATCTCTAGACAGGTTTCCACTTTTATCTTTCTCCCCTTAAACAAGAGTCCTTTTCAAAAGAGTCAAGCGTTCTATTTTAAGTTTGGAATCTATTAGCAATTCTAAAATTTCATGTGGGAAAATATATAATCTGTAGGTTTTATGATTTGAAGCAAGGCTCTCCTTATGTGATGGCTGAGCCACACCAAGATCTCACCTTTTTCCCCGTCAGCAGTTGCATGTACTCCTTAGTAAGCATGACGTTGCTTCATAATCACAATTGCTGTGGAGCTTAGTTGCATGGTTAAGTTCTGTTTCCATGATTAGAAAACTGAAATGCTCAACATATAGCAATCGGAAGGCAAATGGAATGTTGGCTTTATTGCAAGGGAATGGAAAATAAAAGGGAAGTTTTACTGCAGTTGCACAGGACCTTGGTGAGAGTACAGTTTTGGTCTCCTTATTTGAAAGAGGGTATAATTGCAGTAGAGGCAGTTCAGAGAAGCTTCACTCGACTCATTCCTGGGATGGAATTATCTTATGAAGAAGGGTTGAACAGGTTGGGCCTTTACCCATTGCAGTTTCGAACAATGAGAGGTGATCTTATTGAAACATGTAAGATCCTGAGGGAACTTGATAAGGTGGCTACCAGGATGATAGTTCCTTTTGTGGGGGAAGACTAGAACTAGGGGACACAGTTTAAAAATAAGAGGTCTCCCTTTTAAGATGGAGATAAGGAGAATTTTTTTCTCTGAGGGTCGTTCGTCTGTGAAATTCTTTTCCCCAGAAAACAGTAGAGGCTGGGTCATTGAATTTTTCAAGGCTGAGTTAGATAATATTTTGATAGACAAGGGAGTCAAGGGTGACAGGGGGCAGACAGGAAAGTGGAGTTGAGACCACAGTCAGATCAGCCATGATCTTGTGGTGGAGAAAGCTCGAAGGGTCGAATGGCTTACTGCTGTTCCTATGTTCCTTCCTAGGAGAAGATAGCATATTACACCAAGATTAAGGAATATTGAGTCATGTACAATGTTAATTATAGTGTATTGGGCTTGATATGCTCCTGAGGTTTAATAAGTATCAACTATGAAATGTTTTCGATATGTCCAGAAAATACTTGTCATAATCACTGCCTTTAAACCTTTATCAAATTTATATGCTTGAGATTGGTAACAAGCAGTGCAATTAAAATAACCATGATCACTAAGTAATGGCACTGCTTAGAAAGGTCATTTGGTTGGAAAGGTAACAATAGCTGTTGGTTAAGATTGCTGAAAAGGCACAGAAAAAAAATCTTAATATATAATGCTTCCAGGCTTTATGGAATACATTGTGCATATTTATGTCCACTTTCATTTGCAAAGACATTAAGTGTAGTGGTGTAATATAAAATTAACTTCAGCCAATAACTATCCCTTTCCATCTTTATTTAACCCAGATCTCACAACACTCTTAATTTTTATTACTTTTCAGCACATAGGAGCTAGAGTAGACCATTCAGCCCCTCAAGTCTGTTCTCTATCTTTCTATTGGACCATGGCTGATCTGTACCTGTACTCGATATCTCTCAATTCCCTTTCCTAACAAAAATCTCTCTCAATTTTGAATCTTCCAAATGACCCAACCACAAAAACCTTTTGAGGGAAGAGTTTTCAAGGTTTCCATTACCGTTTCTGTGAAGTACTTTCTGACCTTACCCCTGAATGGCTTAGCTTTAATTCTAAGGTTAAGCCCTATTGTGTAATTGTTATATATATAAATACATTACATTATTACAGTTTTCACAATTAACATGTGTTAATGCAGTGATTTAATCCATCAATATAGCACATCTTTGCAGAAAATGTTGCAAAGCATTTCAAAGGAGAAATTGTTACTGAATAGTAGTAAGGAGAGATGTTAGAAAGCATGGCTGTAAAGATTTTGAGGAAGCTTTTAAAAACGGGGAAGAAGTAGCAAGGTGGAGGGGATTATGGGAGAAGTTCCAGAAAGTAACACCAAGATAACTGGCTGTTCTGCCATTGAAAAGATATTCAACAGTTGTTAGGTGGAGTGACTGAAAGTGTGGTCAGAGATTTGAGAGAAAGCTTTTGAAGATGGGAGAGAATGTTGCACTCCTGAGGAGTTGAGGAAATGAGTGTAAGACTATGAAAAACCTGTGGGTTTTGATACTGATATTCAGTTTTTGGTTTCTGATTTGTGCTGAAATTTATTAATTATGCTTATTTCAACTTAGTAAAATATAATCTTTAGAATGGAAGAGTGCAGTGAATAAGTGGATTTCCTGAGAACATTAAGAAATCATTTTACGCTATATTACTATTATATGTCATCCACTGTAAATTACAAAACATTCTAAATTCCTCTATTGACATGTCACCCTTCTATCCATTTTAGGAATATTTGTATCTACTATCAACTATTAAGACCAGGTAATATGAAAAGATTTAATCAGAAAACCTATTTTTCAATTTGGAAGCTAATTATTTTAGAAATATGGTGAAATCTTGGTCGCAATGACTAGTTGACAAGCCATTACTGTCTTTTGTGGGAGCACAAAGTGTACTAATTTTGTAAGATATTTGTCCATTTACAGATATCTTCGACAATGTTCAGCTATTGTTCTCTATTTATGGACTGAAAGAAAGCAGGAACTGGATCTCACCAAGAGATTTGTTTTGTTGCAATTAGACTTAGTCATTCATCTTTTAACTCCTGACTTTTGTTCACCTATTATCTGCCTTTATAGTACTTGACTACAGATTTGTGACAAAATGCACTCAAGTGAATATATAACATTTCTGTTGCTAATATTGCCCCTGCTACCGTACCCCTGCCGCCCGCCCCCACACACACACCTTGCTGGGATCTGTTTCAACAGTCTCTGGATGAACTTCAGTATCCCACCCAAATGGCTACAATTAGGGTGTGAAGCTTGACATGTAGTTTTTGGTTATTCATCATGAAAGATATTACAGTCAAGTCTGATCCTGTCCTCATCTGGTGCTTTCATGTGCATATTCTAGCAGGAGTCACTGGGTTAATGATTTCAAAAGGAAATTGGATGGGCACTTGAGGGAAATAATCTTGCAGGGGTATGGGGATAGGTGGGGAATGGGACAGACTGGAGCCGGTATGGACTTGATGGGCTGCAAAGCCTCCCTCTGCTGTTGCGACTCTATGATTGCAATCAGGATTGGAAAACTAGGCTGACACTGTAAAACTGTATCAAAGATTGGTCTGATTGAAAAATATTGTTTCATTACAGATGAGTTTTGATAGAATAAAACTGGCATTCAAAGCCAGTGAAAGCAGCCCTCCTCGCACCGCACCACCCCCCACCTTCACCCCGCCATTAAACAATTGCTAACACCTCCAAGATCAACTGACAGCAAAAAAGGAGCTTTTTTCGAGAGAAAAGGTTAGAAAATATAATATGTTAAATAGGAAAAACATTTCCGTTTAAAAAAAATCAGATTAGGAAAAGAGGGAAAGTGGTGACTGAACATGCATAATTGGTAATATTAAATCTTTTTTTAAATCTATCTTGTCATCATAGATATTTAAAATATATTGGGCTACATGCAGTGCACTGAAGATAGGTGACTTTTATACACTTCAAATGTGACCTTATCTGGGTTTTTGAGTAGCAAACAGCCGCATGTTTTAATGAGTAGCTTATAAGTAAAAAAGGCTTTTCTTGGCCTAGTCTGCGAAAGGGTAAATGTAATTATGCAAAGACCCTTCCTTGGGTGGCAGCCACCTAACATGTGGTTGGCGAGCACTGTTTATTTTTAGTGAAATTGCGCTGTTACTTTAGTAGCTTAAATAGCTTTATAACTTTAATATAACTATTTCACCTTCTGAGGATGTGGGTTATAATCTTATACACCATGGAGATGGGAGTTTCTCTGGCCATGTTGGTAGTCTGCAGACTATTTTCTGATCTACTGTTAATCATAAAAGCCAGATACTGACTGGTATAATTCATCTAACAATATTAATGGTGAATAATATATGGAAGTAGCACCTTGTTTAAAGTATTCCCCTATTTACATTATTGAAAATAACATTTGGTTTGTGATTCATTTTGTCTTATAGAGACCCACATTTTAGGTTTCATCTAGTAGCTATGAGAAAGCAACTCAGACTTCAGTGTGTTGAACTGATCTGTAGCAGTGCAAGATGGGAAGACTTGAGGCTGACTGGGTTCAGCTATCTACAATGACTAATTTACCGCATCTCGTTTGCCTTTGGACTGGTGTCCAGGCAAGCTATTAGGTCTCTGTAGGATGCTATAAACCAGAACATCAAAGAGGATGTTTTGTGAATTTAGTGCAAAAATAGATCCCCTTGGTGGTGAAAATGAATTGTAAAATCAAAAATCAGTCCTGCTGGAAAGAGGTATATTTACGTGATTTTTCTTATTGAAATTTTGTATTGCGAATGGTTAAATTGAAGGTATTCCAGTCCGCATTTTCTTTCTCTGTTTGTTAATCCAATGTATCTCAGTCTGAACAGTTGAATCAAATGTTGCACTTTCCTAAGCTGCATTGAAGTGATTTTTTGTGCATGATTATGTTTTATCGCTTCATGTCTTCAAAGGGAACATACAAATGACAATGCAGTTCGTAACTGACCTAGTATTCAGAACCTAGAAAGTAAACAGAAGTTAGACTTATGTTTGCAAAGGCTTGAATTTATTGTGCGAGTTTCTGTTGCTACATACTTCATTTACACCAGGGAATAACAGCACCTGCAATTTATCATTCAGGCTGGAGCCAGGTGTCTAGGGGTCTTTTGCTGTCTTTACCTGGTCTTATTGCAACAGGGTTTTAATTTTAAAGCTCCCCTTTTTGTGAATCTTTGTTCACAGCTTTCCAATTATAAGGCAAAGAAACCAACACACCAGGTTTTCTCAGGTTTATATAAGAAAAATGAAATTTATTAAATCTTAGGCTTAAACTCTAACATGGTTGACGGCTACGGATATATGACACGCCCACGCTAGTATGCACGCGATATACACATGCAAATAGGGACTGAAAAGAGGAGAGGAAAATATAGTAGAGAGGGGTTTGAGGCAACATCAGAAGAGTTTCTTGTTTACTGTGCTTCAAGCTCACTTGATTGTAGGTAGTCTTGCTGTTCGTTGGGGCCCAGTGTTCTTCTTAAACCTTGTTCATGTAGGAGACGTTTCTCTCTTTGAGGTTTACATGTTTTCACAAGATTCAGTTCCGTGGGAAAAAGATGGAGGCAGGCAGGACTGGAGAGGTTCTGCTTCAGTTCCAGGAGCACGCGGCTTTCTGATTTCAAACACTGTTGGAAGTTCAAATTCCAACAGCCAGCTAGTCGTGACTAAAACTGATCTGATCACTTCTTCTGTGTTTGTGGATTCTGCTTTCTTAGCAGTCAACCTGGAATGCTAGCTCCCCCACCTTCAATGTTCTGGTAATCAAAAGTCCATTGTTGATTGGCTCAGGGCATGGTCCTTTGTCCCTTGTTCCAACACTGTTTGTTACCATGCAAATGTCTTTTCAGTCAGGGGCTTGTAATTTTTAATGTTCATGTGGCGAAATAATGTGTGCCTCAGTCTTGACAGGTGGGTGGTTTGCCTGACACTACATACTTCATTTATACCAGGGAATAACAGCACCTGCATTTTATCATTCAGGCTGGAGCCTTCCTAAATTTCATGGAAAGTTCTATAGGCCAATAATGGCAAAAGCACAAGGGAAAGTATCAGCTAGGCTCAACTCTCGCGTCCCATAGGTTTAAACCTCACAGCAGGACTGGAGTGTATAATCTAATGTTGATACTTCAGTACTGAGGAAATGCTTCATTGGAGGTATAACTTCCCGATAAGAAGTTAAATTGACTCCCTTTATGCCTGTTCAGATGGATGTAAAAGATTTATGACAACTGTTTATGGCCAACATTTATCGCTCGACCAATGCCACTAAAACAGACTAACTGGCCATTTGTCCCCTTTGCTATTTATAGGACCTTTTGTGTCAGCTAATGCATTTGAAAACTTCAAAAGTTATTCATTGATTGTGAAGTGCTATGAGGCATGAAAGCTGCCATATAAATGAAAGTCATTTGTTTCTTTATGGATGGGCAGAGAGCCCAGTCGAGCTATGAACAGAAGATGGTTGATCTTCTACAAATGGCTGTGGTGGCAGCTTTTTACCATTGCTTTTGGTGGCATTGCAGGAAACTAAAATCCCAACAGGTTTTTGGTACTTTCAGCATTACTGCTTTTGGGTTATTTACACAACAGGGTTGTCATTGAGTGTGCTTTAGGCATCGGAAGGAATCTGAAAATGAAGGGGCATGGCTTTGCACAGCTTGAATATCAGTAAGGATATATGCAATGCTATACCACTGTCGTTTCCTATATTTAAGATTTTTAGATTCCTAAATTTTAGCTGTGTCATTGAAAAGTGAAGAATTAAAATAATTTATTTGTTTTTAACTAATGTAAATTTAGTTTTGCAGATAGACTGAATCATGTTTGTGGCATGTTTGAATTTTGATTTAATGCAAAAGGCCCACCACAGTCTCACCTCGTGCATTGGAGCTTTTTTTTTATGGTCACATTGAAATGTGCCAACCAGGTTGAGCCCATATGCTTTATTCTTTTGGGGTTTAGAGAAGAAATCAAGATTACAGTACTGGTGGCTTTGCATCATATAAAACTGACATGCTAACCTGACCAAAGGCTGGAGCCATCAGTCAGGCATAAAAGAGAAGCTTTTATTTGTTACAACCAAGGCACTGTCTTTTCTAGTTTCAATTCTCCACAGGTTACAACATATATTTAAATGTTTACCCAGTTACTGATATGGTCAATCATAGTCTTCATCCCAGAATAAAATACACCAACCAGGTTTCTTTAATAAACAACAAAATTATCAGTTTATTATAAAACAAGACTTATCCAGTAAAGAAGCAAAGCATTAATACACAGATTGAAATATGAAAGCTCCCCTTTTTAAATACCCAACACACACACTGGTTAAAGAAACAAATAAAGAAATTCTCTGCAGAGGTCTTTTACAAAATAAAATAAAAAAAGAATACTTTGGCCAAATACTTGCTAATTCTTGAAGAAAAAAGATGAGATATGTTGTGCCCCAAAAATGGCATACAGTCTGATGTCCGAGTGCACGTAGATGGGTCACTGGGATCTTTTCTGGAGCAGTTCTTTTCAGGCGCCGTCGAACAGTAATCTGGCAGGCTTTTCAGGTGCTGCTTAGGAGAAATGCGGCATCAGGGATTTTAGCTCTCCCACATTGGATCCGCAGCGTTTTTTCAAAGAGGTAGAGAAAGAGAAGCTGGGTATTTTTCAGCAGGCTACAAACCCAACTGCTTTCAAAACAGCCCACATCCCAACTGAACCAAAAATGAAACCTCCTGACCACCATAAATCTTGACATGCCACTTTTCTGTAAACATCTCGCCCAAGTCACCAAGGTTTCTGTTGTTTATTGAACTTAAGGCATGTGACATTCAGGAAAGGTTTGTTTTCAAGCAAGACCTCTCAGTGACCCTAGTGAAAAAAAACCACATTCATGGAATCTTTTCAGTTTTCCCAAATGAACCAATGTCCATAATTCTAAATTAAGAGTCCTCAAAAAAAAATAGAAGCACTTTCATAACACATTTAACATTTCATCTCTGCTGGCTTTACGCTCAGAACTAATACTAGCGCTTGCTTGCAACATACATCAACAAAAGGAAGAACTTGAGGAAGTAAAGGACGTTTTGAATCACTTTGTTAAATAAGAAATGTTCCTATATTATTTAAATCTTCATTGTCTATTTTAGATTTGATGTTTTTAGAACTGCAAAAAAACAAAGTGGCAAGAGGTTGGTATGTAAAGTGTGGTTTTATGAGAGGGTATGTAGTAGTGTTACAGTTGTAAAGCTATTATTGATGTTTGAATAACTTTGTTTATTTCTGCATCACCATGCATAACTACAACCAAATCTTCAACTCATACCTGCCATTCTATCCATGTCCTCTCATAATCTAAAGTTCTTTTCCTGGAGAAATCCTGTGTGAGTGGCATAGATGCTTGCTAATATGATGAACAGCTCTGCTCCTGGTGGATGAGGAATATCTTGCCTAGTTATATAGTGTAAAATCAAAGTTAATGTTTCAGGTCTGTGACCTTTCATCAGAAATCAGAGTTCTGATGAAAGGTCACAGTCTTGAAACGTTAACTCTGCTTCTCACTCCACTGATGCTGCCTGACCTGCTGAGTATTTCCAGCACTTTTTGTTTTTAGTTCAGATTTCCAGCATCTGAGGTATTTTGCTTTTATAATAGTGTAAAATCAAACCTTGTTTTTGTATAAACACTTGAGCTGGATTTTATGCTCTTGCCCTGTGGTGGGTTTGGAGGTGGTGACGGCACTCAATCGAGCAGGATGGTGCTCGTTGGGCACCTTGCCACCTTCTGGCCTTTACCCTGATTAAGTCGATGGCAGGAAGGCCCGTGGACGGCTTTCCTGCCCAGCCACCAATTGAGGCCTTTAAGGGGAAATTAATGTCCAATTAAGGGCCTCTTCCTGCCGCCGCTGGTATCAGGCACTCAGTGCGTGAACGAGGGACCCAATATCGGGAAGGGGATCCTGCTGAGAGCCACCCCCTGCCCTTGCTGCTGACCCCCTCTACACCCCCCTCCTCTGTGATCCAACTCCGCGAAACCCCTCCTGCCATCATTCACCTGAGGCTGGATCCAGTGCCGACCCAGGCCTCAGGTGGGTGTCCTTCTCACAGTAGCCATTGCCTCACTAGTGGCGCTGCTGAGCAAAAGAGCTGCTAGCCTCTGATTGGTTGGCCAGTAGGCGGGACTGACACCCCCAGGGTCCTTGATCCTGATGTGCCTGATTGGTACTTGGCAGATTGCCAAGGGGCTCTCACCAGCTCTCCAGCCAGTGGGTGAGACCCCTGTTGCCTACATTAAATACCGCTTACTTCATTTGTGGTACGTCAGTTGCTACGAGTAGTTCACATTCAACATTATATTCTCATGCCGTTTTTTTCCCCCTCATTTGAGTCTAGACTGGGTGTAATAGCCCTTCAGATATATTTAGAACCTTTTTTTTGAAAAAATACAAATTGACAAAACAATTTAGCTATATTTTTCTTGTTATATGCTCTTTGTTGGAGATATTAAATGTTTAAGAAAAATATTGATAATGGAATTTTATTAAGTGTACATTTACGTGCAGCTACTGAGACTTTGTAAAACTAGGTTTGACACCAGTAGTTTAGTGTCAGTGCAAAATTTTCACCAATGCTAAATATGCAGCTAAATGCATTTTAAATATCTTGGTGTTTTAGTTAATATAAAGACTATCTCAGTAGTTTACTGGTTTTTTTCTTGCAATGTGATTGAAGCCTGTTTTGCAGTACATCCTGATTGCTGAACAGCAACATGGTTTTTTCATGGATGAACCCCTAAACTGCTCATATAATCCTTCCCAGAACTAATGGCTTTGACCTAATTCTTGACATAGGCAGGTCCTTGTGATTCATGGTGTGAGGGCTGTTCAATGCAGGGAATATGGTGACAGTTAAGTCTTTGGGATTAGATTGCTAATTGTACAATCATTATCTGATAATTCTAGAAAATTTTAGGTACTCTTTTGGTGCATTAGAGGCCAGAGGTGTAGTGCTTGTATATGAATTGAGGCAAGATACTTCAGTCAGGTAATTCTAATCAATATTGGTCCTCAAGGGAATAAACTGAAAAAAATCTTATGTGTTAGCTTTTTAAAGGCTAAATTGAGAGGTTTTTTCCCCTTCATAAAATTAACTGGGTTTTGAAAAGTATCAAAACTAATATATCGTCAAGTTCACTTTGTTTTGAATGTTTTTTGAACAATCAACTTTATTTTGAAAAGCATCAATACTGTATTGCATTATTTAAAAAATTGAAGGGACAGTAAGATTTGCCTACAAATGTCAAAATATTTCAGTTTATATTTGAGAATCGGAAACAGAAATATGTTGCCTATTATGCATTTGCTGCAAAGACCTTTTTTGTCTTGCATGCTGTTGAAGTGGAGGATCTATTGAACATGGTGACTAAATAAGTCAAATTGTGTGTGTCTTCCTGGGGATCATATTCAGCAATACAGCATGAAAACTGCAAACCAGTCACCTTGCCAATGAGTAACTCCTGTACACTCGGGACTTTTACTTTCCACTGATTAGAGGGGCCCAATTTACAACACTAGGGCGTTGGAGAGAAGTGGTGGGGAGGTAAGAGAGGCAAGGAAGTGGAGGGCGACAGGGTGAGGAGGAGAATGACCTGCTGCATCGGTGGCTAGAGACCAGGCAGAAACAACTAACTGAGGGAGAAAGGGGACATGATACTAGCCACAATGGCCTCATCTGAGTCCCAGGTGCAGGGTAGGAAATTGTGAAGTGGAGAAAATGAGAGATATTTGTGCAGCTTGTAAAAGGTTCAGGTAGATTTGAAATTAAATGTACAGATTCCTCCTTACGCTTTTTTTTTTAACTTGCCCTTTCCTGCCTTTACCAATACGGTGGACACTTCTGGAGCCTAGTCATCTTAAGCTGCTCCATAGTGCACTTGATAGCCAGAGCAGTTGCATTTTTAAAAATTTGTTCATAGGATGTGGATGTCACTAGCTAGGCCAGCATTTATTGCCCATCCCTAATTGTCCATGAGAAGGTGGTAGTGAGTTGCCTTCTTGACCTTCTGCAGTCCATGCGCAGTAGGTACACCCACAGTGCTGTTAGGAAGGGAGTTCCAGGATTTAGACCCATAGACAGTGAAGGAACATTGATATAGTTCCAAGGCAGGATGGTGTGTGGCTTGGAGGGGAACTTGCAGGTGGTGGTGTTCCCATGCATCTGCTACCCTTGTCCTGCAATATGGTAGAAGTCGCGGGTTTGGAAGGTGATGTTGACTGAGCCTTGGTGAGTTGCTGCAGTGCATCTTGTAGATGGTACTCACTCCTGCCACTGTGCGTTGGTGGTGAAGGGAGTGAATGTTGATGGGGTGCCAATCAAGTGGGCTGCTTTGTCCTGGGTGGTGTTGAGCTTCTTGAATGTTGCTGGAGCTGCACCCATTCAGGCAAGTGGAGAGTATACCATCGCACTCCTGACTTGTGCCTTGTAGATGGTGGATAGACATTGGGGAGTCAGAAGGGGAATTACTCGCCACAGAATTCCCAGCCTCTGACCTGCTTTTTTAGCCACAATACTTATGTAGCTGGTCCAGTCAAGTTTCTGGTCAATGGTAACTCCCAGGATGTTGATGGTAGGAGATTCAGTGATGGTAATATCATTGAACATCAAGGGGAGATGGTTAGATTCTCTCTTGTTTGAGATGGTCATTGCCCGGCACTTGTGTGGCGCGAATGTTACTTGCCACCTATCAGCCCAAGCCTAGATGTTGTCCAGGTCTTGCTGCATCTGAATACAGGCTGCTTCATTATCTGAAGAGTGCCGAATGTTGCTGAACATTGTGCAATCATCAGCGAATATCGCCACTTCTAACCTTATGATGGAGGGAGGGTCATTGATGAAGCAGCTGAAGATGGTTGGACCTCGGACACTACCCTGAGGAACTCCTGCAGTGATGTCCTGGGACTGAGATGATTGGCCTCCAACAACCACGGCCATCTTCCTTTGTGCTAAGTATGACTCCAACCAGTGGAGAGTTTTCCTCCTGATTCCCATTGACTTTGTTTTTGCTAGGGCTCCTTGATGCCATACCCTGTCAAATGCAGCCTTGATGTCAAGGGCAGTCACCGCACCTTTTGGAGTTCATCTCTTTTGTCCATGTTTGGACAAAGGTGGTAATGAAGTCAGGAGCTAGCCCTGGCGGAACCCAAACTGAGCGTCAAAGAGCAGGTTATTGCTAAGCAAGTGCCACTTGATAGCATTGTCAACGACCCCTTCCATCACTTTGCTGATGATCGAGGGTAGACTGATAGGGCGGTAATTGGCTGGGTTGGATTTGTCCTGCTTTTCGTGTATGGGACATCCTTGGGCAATTTTCCACATTGCCTGGTAGATACCAATGTTGTAGCTGTACTGGAAGAGCTTGGCTAGGAGCGCGGCAAGCTCTGGAGCAAAAGTCTTCAGTTCTATTGCTAGAATGTGTGTCAGGGCCATAGCCTTTGCAGTATACAGTGCCTTCAGCCGTTTCTTGATATCACGTGGAGTTAATCAGATTGTGTGAAGACTGGCATCTGTGATGCTGGGGACCTCAGTAGGAGGCCGAGATGGATCATCCACTTGGCACTTCTGGCTGAAGATGGATGCAAATGCTTCAGCCTTGTCTTTTACACTGAAATGCTGGGCTCCTCTGTCGTTGAGGATGGGGATATTTGTGGAGCCTCCTCCTCCTGTCAGTTGTTTAATTGTCCACCACCATTCATGACTAGATGTGGCAGGACTAGAGAGCTTAGATATGATCTGTTGGTTGTGGGAATGTTGGCTGGTTATGTGTTTGTATGCAACCAGGTTTTAAAAAAATGCAAGCAGTTTTTTATGTGTGCGTAACTAATGTTGGCTAAAATGTAACATTATCACAGGATTACCAACATGCCCAATGGCAATTGCAAGTAATATATATGAGAAAATGTCATGAATACAGTTTTGATGTGAGAGTTTACAGTGCATTTTGAAATGGAATTTTGTGACCTATCTACCATTTTAACAGGTCATGCACACATACAGAAATACTGAGCAGGAAAAGACTAACTGGTTTGAACCAGCCCCACATGTTTGTGATGCTTTTAGATTGGGAAGAGGATGAATTGGATGGGGAAGAGACAGGAGAGATCAGGAGGAAGTTGAAAGGATATGAAAGGAATATGTTGGGAGTAGAAAAAAAAAATGACTTGCATTTATATAGCCCCTTTCACAACATCAGGATGTCCCAAAGTGCTTTACAACCAGTGAAATACTTTTGAAGTGTAGAGTCACTGTTGTAATGTCATAAGCATGCCAGCCAATTTGTGCACAGCAAGTGTCCACAACACCAATGTTATAATGACCAGATAATCTGTTTTTGTGATGTTGATTGAGGGATAAGTATTTGCCAGGTCTTCAGAGATAAACTCACTTGCTCTTCTTCAAAGTAGTGCCATGGGATCTTTTACATCCATCTGAGAGGGCAGAAGAATCCTCGGTTTAACGTCTCACCTGAAAGATGGCACCTCCAAGAGTGCAGCGCTCTCTCAGTACTGCACTGGAGTGTCAGCCCAGACTTTAGTGCTCAACTCTTGGTAGAGGACTCAAATAGAGGAAGGTAAGTGGGTGAAGTTGGCAGAAGGCAAAGAGGAGGGGAGAGAAATTGGTAGGCGAAGAGATTAGAGAGAGGGAAGAGCACCAGTGCATAAGTTGGGGATTGGGGGAAAGGACAGGTGGAGATGGGGAAGGAATATGATCAGGAAGGGGAGATGATGAGGACAGGGGGGAGATGATGAGGACAGGGAGGAAAAGAAAGCAAGGTAGTTCAAAATAAAAATAGAACTACTAAAAATGTATGTGCATTTAAAACAGACTTGCATAGAGTGAAATGAAAATGTATCAAATAAATAACTTACAGAAAATAGGCAGTAGCGGGGGAAAATAATTAAGTTGGGTAAATATGGCATTAATAAATTGGAAAGACCCTGACACATCTAAGCCTAGAAGATTGAGCTTCTTTGAGAAGCTGATTGGCAGGGTCAGGAAGCTGCAACAACAGCAGTGGGCTTTTCGTTCTAGTTAGTACAGGGCTATTGGGTAAAGGTGGGGTGGCAGTGAGTGACAGTCACAGTACTGGAAGACTAGATGGCAGACCAACTAGCTAGCAATCAGGCCAGCAGCAGGCAGAAAGGCTGTACTGATCATTTCAGTACATTATGCAGGGGTGGAAGAGGCGTATCAGTGGCAGTGTTGAGGACAAGAACTGGCATGTGAAGTTGGCCCCAGTAATAGAACCCATGGAAATCAGAAAAAACAGGAGCAGGGAACATAAAAACAGATCTGTATGCCATGAGCTGAGTACAGTAGAATTGCCTTTACTCGTGGCAAGCTGTTTGACATTCTCGAGGAATGCACTGCTGCAGCACCATCCTTTGGCGAATGTTAAGCACTACACTTACCATGGAAAAATAGAGTTTGAGTTCAATTGATTGCCTGTCACATAATGTTAGGCGGCATAATATTATGTTTACAGTGTCACATACCATTAAAATAATGGAACTGTTTTAAATATATAATAGATTTGCAATTGACATATACTACCTGAATACATTACCAAGTGAGCTGGAATTTATTCAGCTTGATCACACAAAACCTTGCAAAATGTTAAAATGCAAAGTTAAGCTTTTTTTCTGACTAATGTATCTCAGTTAATTGTTTATAGTGTGAAAATAATAGCTCAAGTCAACTGAGCACAGTTGTGTCTTGCTATTTAGGCTAGCTATTTTTAATTGCTTAATTAAATAGTTTTGTTCCTTTACTATATTTTGGTGAACACTGCATGAAGTCTGTCTCAAAGGTGATTCCTCTGTAACTTGAATTTTTATGTACTCTACTGTTTAATTCCTGTATTGGAGATATACTGTAGAAGTCTACTATTGGGTTTCCTTTTACAAAGTGGGGGAAAGGTGGAATGATAGCTGTTCCTAGTACAAGTAAATCTAACAGCATTGCCCAAAGGAAGTATTAACATGGGGATTTCTATAAATCAGGGTTGTCCAACCTTTTCGGGCAGAGGGCCGCATTATGATTTTTGCTCGACCCGGGAGGCCGGTAAGCAAATTTCGAAATATAAAGGCATTAAAAATTTATCTTACTAATAAAAACAACAACAAATGTGTATTTTTATGAAGAAGCTTTAAATGAGAAGACTAATTTATTGACTTAGTTTCTCATTGCTATATTGAAAACTGATTAAGTGACACACCTGGCATTTTTGCTTGCAAAAGTAGTCAATCTCTGCCCGCGTGCTTGATGTAGCGATGCAGAGTATTCTGGATAGATGTCCATCTTTCAGGAGAGACCTTGATCTCTTCTCCCACCTCTGCCCACACTCTGTGTGTGTGTGTGTGTGTGTGACTTTTTCTCTCTTCCCTCCCCCCTCCCCTCTAGGACCAGGGGACACATTGAAAGTATTGTGCAAAAGATACAGGGGGAATATGAGAAAGCGCTTTTTATGCAGTGGTGGTAATGACCTGGAACTCGCTGCCCACAAGGGTGGTGGAAGTGGAGACGATCAAAGACTTCAAGAAGAAGTTGGATGGTCACCCGAGAGAAATAGACTTGCAGGGCTACGGGGATTGAGCCAGGGAGTGGGACTGACTGCATAGCTGTGTGGAAAGCTGACATGTACTCGATGGACAGAATGGCCTCCTACTGTGCCCTAAGTAAATGACTCTTTGACTCTCTCTTCTCCCCCTCTCTGTCTTTCTTTAACTCTTTGTCTCCTTTTCCTCCCCCGTCCCTCTCCACCCCCCTCTCTCTATCTCTTGACCCCCCCTTCCACCCCCATATCTCCAGTGTTCCCCCCTCAGTATTCCCCGCACCCCACTCAGTGTTCCCCGCTCTCTGTTCCCCCCTCTCCCACTCTCTGTTCCCCCCTCTCCCGCTCTCTGTTCCCCCCTCTCCCGCTCTCTGTTCCCCCCTCTCCCGCTCTCTGTTCCCCCCTCTCCCGCTCTCTGTTCCCCCCTCTCCCGCACTCTGTTCCCCCCTCTCCCGCACTCTGTTCCCCCCTCTCCCGCTCTCTGTTCCCCCCTGTCCCGCTCTCTGTTCCCCCCTGTCCCCGCTCTCTGTTCCCCCCTCTCCCGCTCTCTGTTCCCCCCTCTCCCGCTCTCTGTTCCCCCCTCTCCCGCTCTCTGTTCCCCCCTCTCCCGCTCTCTGTTCCCCCCTCTCCCGCTCTCTGTTCCCCCCTCTCCCGCTCTCTGTTCCCCCCTCTCCCTTTTCCTCTTCCCCCCTCTCCCTTTTCCTCTTCCCCCCTCTCCCTTTTCCTCTTCCCCCTCTCCCTTTTCCTCTTCCCCCCTCTCCCTTTTCCTCTTCCCCCCTCTCCCTTTTCCTCTTCCCCCCCTCTCCCTTTTCCTCTTCCCCCCTCTCCCTTTTCCTCTTCCCCCCTCTCCCTTTTCCTCTTCCCCCCTCTCCCTTTTCCTCTTCCCCCCTCTCCCTTTTCCTCTTCCCCCCTCTCCCTTTTCCTCTTCCCCCCCCTCCCTTTTCCTCTTCCCCCCTCTCCCTTTTCCTCTTCCCCCCTCTCCCTTTTCCTCTTCCCCCCTCTCCCTTTTCCTCTTCCCCCCTCTCCCTTTTCCTCTTCCCCCCTCTCCCTTTTCCTCTTCCCCCCTCTCCCTTTTCCTCTTCCCCCCTCTCCCTTTTCCTCTTCCCCCCTCTTTCTCTGTCTCAGTTCCCTCTTCTCCCTTTCTCGTTTCCCCCCTCTCCCCCTCTCATTTCCCCGCTCTCTGTTCCCCCCCTCTCCCTCTCTCTCTGTTCCACCTCTTTCTCTGTCTCAGTTCCCACTTCTCCCTCTCTCGGTTCCCCCCTCTCCCTCTCTCGGTTCCCCCCTTCTCCTCCTGTCTCTTCCCCCTTCTCCCTCTCTCGGTTCCCCCTTCTCCCTCTCTCGGTTCCCCCTTCTCCCTCTGTCTCTCTCCCCCCCCCACCTCTGAATCTACCCCCTCTCTCCCTGTGTCTTATCCCCATCTCTCCCACTCGCTGTTTCAAAGTTGACAGCTGCCGACATTGGGTACAGCTATTTCCCAACAGACCTGGGGTTTTCTGACTTTTTTTTTAAAAATCCGCCGGAAAACCCCGAGTCTGTTGGAAAACATCTGTTCCTGATGTCAGCAGCTTTTGGCTGTGAAACTGACAGCGTAATAGTTTAAAAGGCAGTGTTTGACAATGGGAAATTTCTCATCTCCAGTCACGGTGACGATGAAGAACAGCCCCAGGAACAGTTGACATCGGCGGGTCGTATGTTGGATAAGCCTGCTATAAATTGTACTTCAACATGGGTGCTTACTTAGTTAGGTTGAATTCTAGCGTCTGTGCATCAGTTCTCTGTTTACACTGTTCAAAACAGATCCCAATGCCAGAATCATAGATTCACTTTCAAGATCCAAGGTTCTGCTGCCAGGATAAGTGAGTTCGATTTATCAGTGAAAAACAGAGCTAGTCCACCAGTACCTGTTTTGTATGATTAAGTAACCCAGACTAATGTCAAAAATGCCCAAGGATTTCCAACATTTCCTACTTGCTAGGCACCTTTTATAGAATTTATGTATGCTTTAATTTGATATAATCTGATTTGTGGAATGGTGAGTAGTTGTGTGATAGTATAATCCTGTTTGCTTCTCAACTATTGTAACAAGGGCCCAGATTTTGTGGTCAGTGGCGAATAAAAGGCACTTGCCCTCCAATATGCTTACAGGTGCTTACAGACTTTTAGTGGGCTTTTGCATGGCAAGTTGCAGTAATTAGTGACCTATTTGCTGTCTGATTTACTCCTTAATCACAGTGAGTGCTGATGGCCTCACCGTTACTTCTATGGCAAAATCCGTGCCAATATGTTTGTATATTTTGAGCTGTGATTATGTGCTTTTCTTTTCCTTTGCTGTTCTTTCAACCAGTTAGAAGTATTTGATACATCAGCAAATACCTGGAGCAAAAGAAAATGGGAAAACACCATGCTTACAAATGGCAGTTCAAAAGAAATCTTCTGTTTTGTCATCATAACACATTAATTCCATGTTTTGTTAAAATGGAAAAGGTACCACGTGCCATGGGTAATCCTGTCAATGGGAATGTTGAGGGGGAAAACAATCTTTTTATTTACAGGGTGATACCAGAACGGCGAGGTTATATTTATCAGGAAAGGATGAACGGGCTAGGTCTCTCTTCTCTTGAAGAGGGAGGGATGAAGGGTGACCTGATCGAGGCCCATGTCATGACGGTGCTCCATTCTTAAAATGTTTTGAGGACTTGTGTTAAACATTATGGACATTGGTTCGTTTGGAAAACTGAAATGATTCCATGGATGTGTTTTTTTTTTACAAGGGTCACTGGGAAGACACTTGAAGTTTTGTTTAAAAAAAAACCTTTACTGGATGTCACATGCCTTAAGCTAAATAAACAACAGAAGCCTTGGTGACTTGGGAGAGTTGATTACAGAGAAGAGACGTGTCAAGATTTATGATGGTCAAGAGTTGTTTTCGCTTTTGGAATATTGTTTTAGTTCATTTGGGGTGTGGACTGTTTTGAAGGCAGTTGGAGGTCAGTCTGGGAAGAGAGAAGCACCCAGCGCACCTCTTTCCTCCTGTCTCTGAGAAAGCCTGCGTATCCAATGTGACAATCATCAGTAAAGTGATGGAAGGTGTCATCAACAGTGCCTCAAGCGGCACTTGCTTAGCAATAACCTGCTCAGTGACACTCAGTTTGGGTTCCGCCAGGGCCACTCAGCTCCTGACCTCATTACAGCCTTGGTTCAAACATGGACAAAAGAGCTGAACACAAGAGGTGAGAGTGACTGCCCTTGACATCAAGGCAGCATTTGACCGAGTATGGCGTCAAGGAGCCCTCACAAAACTGAGGTCAATGGGAATCAGGGGAAAAACCCTCCGCTAGCTGGAGTCATACCTAGCACAAAGGAAGATGGTTGTGGCTGTTGGAGGTCAATCATCTGAGCTCCAGGACATCACTGCAGGAGTTCCTCAGGGTAGTGTCCTAGGCCCAACCATCTTCAGCTGCTTCATCAATGACCTTCCTTCAATCATAAGGTCAGAAGTGGGGATGTTCGCTGATGATTGTGCAATGTTCAGCACCATTCGTGGCTCCTCAGATACTGAAGCAGTCTGTGTAGAAATGCAACAAGACCTGGACAATATCCAGGCTTGGGCTGATAAGTGGCAAGTAACATTCGCGCCACATAAGTGCCAGGCAATGACCATCTCCAACAAGAGAGAATCTAACCATCTCCCCTTGACATTCAACGGCATTACCATCACTGAATCCCCCACTATCAACATCCTGGTGGTTACCATTGACCAGAAACTGAACTAGAGTAGCCATATAAATACCGTGGTTACAAGAGCAGGTCAGAGGCTAGGAATCCTGAGGCGAGTAACTCACCTCCTGACTCCCCAAAGCCTGTCCACCATCTACAAGGCACAAGTCAGGAGTGTGATGGAATACTCTCCACTTGCCTGGATGGGTGCAGCTCCAACAACACTCAAGAAGCTCGACACCATCCAGGACAAAGCAGAACGCTTGATTGGCACACCATCTACAAACGTTCACTCCCTCCACCACCAATGCACAGTAGCAGCAGTGTGTACCATCTACAAGATGCACTGCAGCAATGCACCAAGGCTCCTTAGACAGCACCTTCCAAACCCGCGACCTCTACCATCAAGAAGGACAAGGGCAGCAAATACATGGGAACATCACCACCTGCAAGTTCCCCTCCAAGTCACACACCATCCTGACTCGGAACTATATCGCCGTTCCTTCATTGTCGCTGGGTCAAAATCCTGGAACTCTCTTCTCAACAGCACTGTGGGTACACCTACCCCAAATGGACTGCAGCGGTTCAAGAAGGCAGCTCACCACCACCTTCTCAAGGGCAATTAGGGATGGGCAATAAATGCTGGCAGAGCCAGTGACGCCCACATCCCATGAATGAATAAAAAAAAACACCAGAAGCCCCTGTTGCCGCATTTCTCCTGGAAAGCCTACCAGACTGATTGGCAACATCTCCAGAACAAACTGCTTTTGAACAGATCCCAGTGACCCGTCTCCGTGTACCTGGACGCCAGACGAAAGGGACAACTGATATCCTTCCATATCTTCTCTTTATTCCTTCAAGAATTAAGAAGCTTTTGGCTAAAGTAATTTTTTTTGCCTTTTTGTAAGGTGAATCTCTGCAGAGAAAGCTTCATTTTTACTTTAACCAGTGTATGTTTGTGTGTGTATTGGGTCTAGAAGGTAATATATATATTTACATTCATATTTCAAACTTTGTGTTAATGCTTTGCATCTTTACTGGATAAGTCTTGTTTTATATGTTACAGCCAGTTGAGGAAGGGGTCTCAGGCTCTCCTCTTGCCCCTTCCTCTTATTTGACCACAATTGGGTTTATTCCTTTTTAAACAGTGGTTGTACTTGCCACCTGTGTGAGTGTTTTACCTTTTTCCTTTACTGTGATTGTGAAAGAACCAAGCAGACGGGTTTTCTTGAGTTTAAACAAGAAAGTGGTAAGTTTATTATACCTAACACTCTAACAATTTAGAAATGCTACAAATATGCTACACATTCACGCACACTGAATCACACGCACATAAACAGATTACAGGAGGGAATATAGATTTGGTGGTTGGATTAAAGTCCAGAGTAAATGAAACTTAAATACAGTCTGTAATCCGGTAGTCTTCAGCTGAAGCTATATTCTTGAAGTTCTTGGTTGGTCAAAGTGCACTTCGGCTGGTTTGCTTTGCTCAGAGTTTACCTGAAGGCAGACTTGGTAGTTGATTCTCTTCCCCTGGTTGCTGTCTGTAGCGTTCTGTAGGATTAGAGGGTCCCCCAGTCGCAGACGATTTTCACTTGCTGTTTTCTGAGAAAGACAGGGGAGCAGCAGTCTTATTTATTTATTTAGAGATACAGCACTGAAACAGGCCCTTCGGCCCACCGAGTCTGTGCCGACCATCAACCACCCATTTATACTAATCCTACATTAATCCCATATTCCTACCACATCCCCACCTTCCCTCAATTCTCCTACCACCAACCGATACTAGGGGCAATTTATAGTGGCCAATTTACCTATCAACCTGCAGGTCTTTGGCTGTGGGAGGAAACCGGAGCACCCGGCGGAAACCCACATGGTCACAGGGAGAACTTGCAAACTCCACACAGGCAGTACCCAGAATTGAACCCGGGTCGCTGGAACTGTGAGGCTGCGGTGCTAACCACTGTGCCACTGTACCACTTTGCTGCTGTACACCCAGTTACTGTTTGTGTAACAAAACTTGTTTCTTCGAGATGAACAGGCGATCACATGGTTCTTCTCAATACATACCCCAGGGTGTCCATTCACATTTGGAGGGGGTTGTCTCTTTCAAAGTCAATGGGTGGGGGATGGCTGTGCTAATTAAGCCATTCTAGGTAATTCAATCACTTAGAGCAAGCCATTGTCCTGGCTGGGCTTCTTGTTAGACTTTTTGTCTCCAGTGCAATCTCCTGGTATTTCAGATGTAATGGCAGTGGGCATCTTGGCTGCTAACTTTTTAAGTTACTTGTAGGGTTTTTTCCATCAAAAGTCTAAGATAAGTTTCCAACTAATGAAATTAATATTTCGCATTTGGCATATATTGTTTTTCTGACATATAAAATGATAATTTTGTTGTTTATCAAAGAAACCTGGTTGGTCTATTTTATTCTGAAATAAAAAAATAGATTAATGATTGGCCGTATTGGTAACTGGGTAAACATTTAAATATATGTTGTGACCTGTGGAGAAGTGGAACTGGAGAAAGACAGTGCACTCCTCCCGCCTCGATCGTAACACCCATAAAATTTTGAAAGGTTTTTGGTAGAGCAGATACAGAGAGAGCAAAACTGGAGGCCATCAATCTACGATAGCCACCAAGAAATCAAATGGGGAATTCAGAAGAAACTTCTTTACCCAGTTAGTGGCAAGAATGTCAAACTCACTACTACAGGGAGTAGTTGAGATGAATTGTATAGGTGCATTTAAGGGGAAACTGGATAAACATATGAGCGAGAAGGGATTAGAGGGTTATACTGATAGGGTTATACAAGGAAGGATGGGAAGAGGCCACATTGAAGTATAAATGCTGGAATGGACTGGTTGGGGCGATTGGCTTGTTTCTGTGCTGCATAATCTGTGTAACTGAAATTCCTGTCGAATCTCAGTGCTTGCAGATGACACGATTGTCCATCAGTGCTTCCAAGCCACAGCCTCCCCACCCTTCCCTCACTTGGATGTGCCAGCTGTGGCTCAGTTGGTAGCACTTTCATCTCTTGAGTAAGAAGGTTGTGGGTTCAAGTCTCACTCCAGGATTTGAGCACAAAAATAAGGCTGACATTCCAGTACAGTACTGAGAGAGTGCTGCGCTGTCGGAGGTGCCGTCTTCGGATGATAAGTGAAAATCAAGGGCCTGTTTGTCCACTCAGGTGGATGTAAAAGATCCTACTTCGAAGAAGAGCAAAAGATTTTATCTCTGGAGTCCTGGGCAATATGTATCCCTCAATCAATATCACAAAAAACAGATTATCTGATCATTGTAACATTGCTGTTGTTGATGCTTGCTGTGCAGAAATTGGCTGGCACGTTTCCTACATTACAACGGTGACTACGCTTCAAAAGTATTTCACTGGCTGTAAAGCACTTTGGGAAGTCCTGAAGTTGTGAAAGGGGCTATATAAATGCAGGTCTGTCTGTTTTGCTTTCTGCCAGTTCCTGGAGTCTTCTCTCGACCCCGTGTTACTGACACCAGACCTCCCCTGCCCATACCACTCTGAGAGTTAGAAGATGTGTTTTCGAACAGTCGATGTATTGTGTGTGCTTAGTAACCTAACTTATCAACAGCACTGATCTATAGGAACTGAATAGGTCGCATTCTATTTCTACTGCATGGATTCTCGGTTTTAAAAAAGTCTTGGGATCAAATTTCCTGTTGTCCAAATTCCAGGAAAATCACAAATGAGCGGCCTTGATTTTTGTTGCATGTTCTTTCACCTGTGCTCAAAAGACCTCACTGCTGCCCAGACCCATTGCCTTCAGCCCAAGCGCCTAGTGCTCTTCTATGCTGAATTTCACTGCTTGTTTTCTTAAATGTTCATTTCTCCAATTCTCTTGCATGCTGCCAAAAATACTCCTGAGTCCTCAAAAGCTATAATTGCCCCTGCTCCTGAGTGTTTCTGGATTGTAACCTCACTGAGTACTCTCTCCTCACATTCTCTACCCTTATTCCGAATGTATTCCAGTCTCACATCAGCTGCTCCATTCCTATCTGGGAACTTCTTTGCATGATCGTCATCCTCCATTCGGTCCCCCTTGTATCTTTCCCTCTCATCTAACCCTATCAGCACAGCCCTCTATTCCCTTCCCCCTCATATGCTTATCGAGCTTTCCTTTAAAAGCATGGATGTTATAGTTCCTAGACTGCCAGCTGATCCAATTTATGGCTCGGTTTTGTGATCAGCAGCGAAGCAATAGTGCTTGCCGCTGACCTCTAAGAAAGCTGGTAGCAAAATTCTAGCGATGACATGAAAATTGGTGGTGTCGTAAATAGGAGGAAAGCCTTAGATTACAGGACAATATAGATGGGTTGGTAAGATGGGTGGAGCAGTGGCAAATGGAATTTAATCCTGTGAAGTGTGAGGTGATACATTTTGGGAGGACTAACGAGGCAAGGGAATATACAGTTGATGGTAGGACCCTAGGAAGTACAGAGGGTCAGAGGGACCTTGGTGTACTTGTCCATAGATCACTGAAGGCAGCAGCACGGGTAGATAAGGTGGTTAGGAAGGCATATGGGATACTTGCCTTTATTAGCCGAGGCATAGAATATAAGAGCAGGGAGGTTATGTTGGAGCTGTACAAAATGCCAATTAAGCCAGAGCTGGAGTACTGTGTACAGTTCTGGGCACTACACTATAGGAAGGATGTGATTGCACTGGAGAGGGTGCAGAGGAGTTTCACCAGGATGTTGCCTGGGCTGGAGCATTTCAACAATGGAGAGACTGGAAAGGCTAGGGTTGTTTTCCATGGAGCAGAGAAGGCTGATGGGGGACCTGATTAAGGTATACAAAATTATGAGGGGCATTGATAGGTTAGATAGGAAGAAACTTTTTCCCTTAGCAGAGGGGTCAATAACCAGAGGGCATAGATTTAAGGTAAGGGGCAGGAGGTTTAGAGGGGATTTGAGGAAAATATTTTCACCCACAGAGTGGTTGGAATCTGGAAGAGGTGAATGCCTGAAGGGGTGATAGAGGCAGGAACCCTCACGACATTTAAGAAGTATTTAGATGAGCACTTGAAACGCCATAGCATACAAGGCTACGGGCCAAGTTCTCGAAAATGGGATTAGAATAGTTAGGTGCTTGATGGCTGGCACAGATACGATGGGCCAAAGGGCCTGTTTCTGTGCTGCATAACTCTAAGACTCTGTGGCACGTTTTCCCCTTTACTGATGGCATTTAAATCTGGTGCCAAGTCAAGGAGGTCTCATGGCATACAGCAGCAGTGATGTCAACCAGCAACTAAGCAGCCAAATTGCAGGAAGATAAAAGACTTAATAGCCTTCACTTTTAATTTATATTTTCAGATAACAAGGTAAACGGTTATGATTGGATTAAGATAAAAGCCAAAATAAAGATGCACAAACTTTGAAAAAAATCTTTAAAAATGTGGAATTTTTTTTTATCATCATGGAGATCCAGTGGTTCCATCTCAAGGGTGTCATTGTGTACAATGGTCTTAAATTACCCTTTTTTGGGGATGTGTTTTGTGGATTGCGGTTAAACTAGCTCAAAGAACTGAAAAGAATGGTTGTGTTAGGTATTAGAAAGAAAAGTGAGACTTGCTTTTCATGTGAAGGTCACAATTGCAAGGGCGAGGGCTTGGAAGAAGTATCTGGTTACCTCATAAGTGAGTTATTAATAATTGGTATTATGTTTCTTAACACACAGGTGTCTACAGTAATTTAATGCAGCAGCTAAACTGGGTTTGTGGCAATCCCCAACTGGGTGATGGCTGCTAAACAGAACTATTCATTCCTCTTGGGGGTGGGCAAATTCTTGATATTAACTGTGTTTATTTATCAGTACCCAGGTAGGTACTGATTTATCCCATGTATCATTTTTGCCCAGTACCTCCAGTGTTGTGGGTGGTTTAGAGTCTGCACTTAACAGTGGTTTTGCAGTCAGGTGAGGAGCGGTTGAAGGGCTTCCCTTTTTCCCTCCTCCCTGTTTGACCACAACAGGTTTAAATCTTTCTTAAAGTGGAGGTACTGGCCAATTTAGTAGATGTTTGATTACTTATTTGCTATAATCATAACAAGAACCGATTGGACAGGTTTTCTTGAGTTAACGAAGAGTTTAACTTTATGTACCTAAACCGAACTAATAAAAGTGATAAACAACACACCAACTTTCACTCACACACACACAAATAAGTTACAGAGTGGGGGAAAGGTAGATTGGTCGAGTTAGATTCCATAGAATAAAGGGGTATACAATCTGTGGCGTTTGGTGATTCGGCTGGCTTCTATCTGAATTTTGTGCTCCTGAGGCTTTTAGTTCAAAGAAGTAGATGACTAGTTTGGTGGGTCTCCTGGAGACAGCGATGCGGATGATTTTCTCCTACGGGGTTTCTGATTGTAGCCAGAGTATACAAAGATGGTCAGTCAACAGGCAGAGTTCGAAGCTTCTAAGCTGAAATGGAGAGAGGATCCCTACTTGGGTCTGTTCGTGTCAGAATCCAGAAGCTTCTCCTCTGCTGCAAGGAACACAACAGCTTAAAACCACAGATGGGGAGGGGCTTGTCACATGACAGTCACTCAGTCCTTCAAGCATAGTAATTATCAGTATTTCTTCTCCTAAAAGAAAAAGAACAAACAGTTCCCTTAAACTTCCTTGATCTTGGTTCTTGCTGGGGAATGAGCAGACATTTCGCCTCCCTCCGCACAGACTTTGCAAGGTAGGATACAGTGTTGCAAATTAGGTGGCCATCCTAAGCTGCTAGCAAAGTCATTTTTTTTTTTTTTAGAACATTACAGCGCAGTACAGGCCCTTCGGCCCTCGATGTTGCGCCGACCTGTGAAACCATCTGACCTACACTATTCCATTTTCATCCATATGTCTATCCAATGACCACTTAAATGCCCTTAAAGTTGGCGAGTCTACCACTGTTGCAGGCAGGGCGTTCCACGCCCCTACTACTCTCTGAGTAAAGAAACTACCTCTAACATCTGTCCTATGTCTATCACCCCTCAACTTAAAGCTATGTCCCCTCGTGTTTGCCATCACCATCCGAGGAAAAAGACTCTCACTATCCACCCTATCTAACCCTCTGATTACCTTATATGTCTCTATTAAGTCACCTCTCCTCCTCCTTCTCTCCAACGAAAACAACCTCAAGTCCCTCAGCCTTTCCTCATAAGACCTTCCCTCCATACCAGGCAACATCCTAGTAAATCTCCTCTGCACCCTTTCCAAAGCTTCCACATCCTTCCTATAATGCGGTGACCAGAACTGCACGCAATACTCCAGGTGCGGTCTCACCAGAGTTTTGTACAGCTGCAGCATGACCTCGTGGCTCCGAAACTCGATCCCCCTACTAATAAAAGCTAACACACCATATGCCTTCTTAACAGCCCTATTAACCTGGGTAGCACCTTTCAGGGATTTATGTACCTGGACACCAAAATCTCTCTGTTCATCTACACTACCAAGAATCTTCCCATTAGCCCAGTACTCTGCATTCCTGTTACTCCTTCCAAAGTGAATCACCTCCCACTTTTCCGCATTAAACTCCATTTGCCATCTCTCAGCCCAGCTCTGCAGCCTATCTATGTCCCTCTGTACCCCTTTCAAAGGGGTATTTAGAAAGGTAATTGCTGAAAAATGAATTGTGGCTTTTGCTAATAAGGGAATTACCTTTGTTGAATCTTGAGTTGTTAACAAAGCTAGAAAAACTGAAACCCACGGCCAAAAGGGCACATGATGCCTTTGCCAATGCTCAGGCACTTGTACATTGAGAGACTACTGTGAATGGCAGACATGATTTTCCTGTCAATGGTGTGTGCTCGTCCTTCATAGTCAAAGATGACCTTGACATCAACTAGAATTCATTGAGTTAAGTTTCAGGTGCAATGTATTTGAAGATGACTAATCAGTCCAGCTTGAATACGAAAGGATCTGTTGCATGTTGGGTACACACGTAATGTTGGTGTGGAAGAGGTGCTTGCTGCTCTGGATTTGCAAAGCTCACGTTTCCTATTGGCCAGTTCCGTTCATAGGAGGTGACAGGCTTAGATAAGTTAGAAAAGGAAAAACTGTTCCCATTAGCTAATGGTACAAGGACTAGGGGACACGGATTAAATGTTTTGGGCAAAAGATGCGGGGGAAATATGAGGAAGAAATTTTTAATGCAGCAAGTAGTAGTGACCTGAAACATATTGCCCACGAGGGTGGTGGAAGTGGAGATGATCAGTGATTTCAGAAGGAAATCGGATGGCGAACTGAAGGAAATAAACTTGCAGGGCTACAGATATCGAGTGGGGGAGTGGGACAGAATGGATTGCTCCGTGGGGAGCTGGCATGGATACAATGGGCCGAATGGTCTCCTTTTATGCTGTAAATGACTCATGTCTATTTTGAGTGATTCTGTGCGAGGTTCTCGCATGTCTTGGGCGATGTTGAAATTTTTCATTGAGACCTTCAGGGTGTCCTTGAAACAACATTTCCCTTCAGTTAACTTGCTGTGGTAATGATTTTTTGGCAAACGCTCAACAGGCATTCTGGCAAAATGTCCTGCCCATCTTATCTGAGCTCTCTTCAGCAGAGTGTGGATGCTGGACATGTCAGTCTGGGAGAGAATTTCAGTATTAGGAACCTTGACTTGCCATCTGGTCTTGAGTAGTTTCTGCAAGCAGGTCATGTGAAAGTGGTGTAGCTTGTTAGCGTGCCTGGAGTAAACTGTCCATGTCTCACAAACATACAAGAGAGTGGGAAGGACAACCACTGTGTATATCTTCACTTTTGTTGAGAGACTAATTTCTTTATGCTCCCAGACTGTGTTTCATAGCTTGCCAAGGCAACGCTGGCCTTAGCTATTCTGGCATTGACTTCTTCGTCAATGTGAACTGCTCTGGAGAGGGTGCTACCAAGGTTGGTAAATTTGTCAACTGCTTCAAGCCTTTGACCATTGACAGTAATAGTTGGCTTCACATACTGCTTTCGTGGGGCAGGTTGGTACATGACTTCAGTCCTTTTGGTGGTAATGGTGAGACCAAAGTTATCACCTGCAGATGAGAAGCGAACCATGCTATCTTCCATTTCTTGTTCTGAACTGGCATTTAGGGCACAGACATCAATGAAACGAAGGTCACAAACCACATTTTGATGCACTTCAGTTTTGGCTTGTAGTCTTCTTAAATTTAAGACTTTGCCATCTTTGCGATATCTAATGTGAATGCCACTTTCTCTAACACAGAATGCTTAAGAAAGCATGGTAGAGAGCATCACGCTGAACAGGCTAGGAGCCAACGCACAGTCCTGCTTCACTCCATTTGTGATTAGGAAGGGGTCAGAAGACACTCCACCATCCAGGACACAAGCAAGCATGCCGTCGTGGAAATGCTGTACCCTAATGCATTTTCCTGGACGCCAAATTTTGCATTAACTTCTGTAGGCCCTTAACAACTGTCAGATCAACAAATGTTGAGGACAAGTTGTAGTTCTGCTCTTGGCATTTCTCCTGGAGCTGACATGCAGCAAACACCATGTCAACTGTACCACAACATTTTCTGACGCCGCATTGACTCTCTGTTAGAAGGTCCTGTTCGAGATGCAGTGTTAAGCGGTTTAGCAGGAGTGTTGCAAGTATTTTCCTAGCAATACACAGTAGGGAGATTTCTCGCACTTTGTCAAAGACGACCATGTGGCTTGAGCCGCTGTTTTTTTTCAAAGTTGCAGCTACAGCTTCCAGTGTATCCCCACCTGCTACTTCGTCACTCCCCCAGTGCCACAGGACTTGAAGGCTGTATGATGAATGAATTGGTGAGTGATGTCATGACTTGCACATGAAATAGATTATAGTGAGGGAGAGTTGCACTGCATCGACCTCACTGTCTTGTCTAGGCACATCTGAATCCAGTGGCAAGACAAAGTCGAGACAGTTGGAGATGATTCTGGATGCAGTGGATGACCTTGAGTGCCTGACCACACTCTTAGCGATCTACAACACTTTGCTTAGTCACCCTTATGGCTGTTGAATTTATTTTGAACTCTTCGGCCCGCTCAGCCGAGTAGTGCAGGGATAGGAAACCCGAACTCACCGATGGGGAGACACATTGGCTACCCACACCTGGTTTTGCCACCTTGTTGAGACGGTGTGCTAGGGTGTGGCCGTTGTTGCATACAGAGAACTACTTGGAGCCACAGATGAGAGTTGGCTGGGGGACCAACGAAAGGTGGACCACTCCGAAGAGATACTTTCCCCCCCAAGATGCACCCATATACCCCCAATGTGCTTGCGAATATAAAGGAACCAATTTCTGGAAATCCAAGGCTGTTATCTACCCAGATTTCTGAGAGCTTTATGAGCTGCTGTCGAAAGTAGAACTTCCTGTATTAGCCTGCTAAATTGCTAGTTCAGTGCACCTGAGTTCTTGCTTTATGATGCTGCTTTGCATCATGATGGAGATATTTCATGTGGTTTTCCAATCCTGCTATTTATACAGACGGATTCAGACAGATATATGCTCCAGTTAAAGGAGGCATTACATATGAATTAGGAGCAGGAGTAGGCAACTCTCCCTCTGCTATTCAACAAGATCATGGTTGATCTGATTGTAACCTCAACTCCACATTCCAGTCTCCCTCTGATAACCTTTCACCCCTTGTTTATCAAGAATCTATCTACCCTACCTCTGCCATAAAAATATTCAAAGATTGTGCTTCCACTGCCTTTTGAGGAAGAGAGTTCCAAAGACTCCCAACCCTCTGAGAGAAAAAAATTCTCCTCACCTCTGTCTTAAATGGGCGACCCCTTATTTTTAAACAGTGACCCCTAGTCCTAGATTCTCCCACAAGGGGAAACATCCTTTCCACATCCACCCTGTCAAGATCCCTCAGGATTTTATATGTTTCACTCAAGTCGCCTCTTACTCTTCTAAACTTCAGTGGATACAAGCCTAGCCTGTCCAATCTTTCCTCATAAGACAATCCGCCCATTCCAGGTATTAGTCTAATACACCATCTCTGAACTGCTTCCAATGCATTTACATCCTTCCTTGAATAAGGAGACCAGTACTGTACACAGTACTCCAGATGTGGTCTCATCAGCGCCCTGGATAACTAAAGCATAACCTCCCTACTTTTGTATTCAATTACCTGAGTAGAGGCTCTTCTAAAAGAGAACTAAGGATGAAATTGAGGACGTCAAATGGTCAAAAAGGTTTATTCACAATCTTATTTTCTGTGATTCAAAATCTAGGATGTATCATTGTCATGACATCTCTACCCACCCACCTTGTGCATATATGTAGAACAGCAACATTTACAGACTGTACAGACTCAAAGCGCAGTCTGCAGGGGAAGAAAACTGGCCTTGAATTGAAATGTATACACCAAACAAAGTAAACAGTAGAGAAAGGTAATCAGTTTTGGTTTAATTTCTGGTCTCTCAAGACTCCAACTTAACTGTAATAATGTTGATATTAAGCTGACTGCCAGGACTGCATAAATGTGGTCCATCCAGCACTCTCCCTGCAACTCTCATGTGATTCAAACTCAGAACTTTTGTTCTAGTGTCATAGTGAACTATTGGGTAAACTTGGTTTAGGTAATTTTTAAAAATTGGAAATATATATTTGGTTTCATAATGTGATAATATTAAAAGATTCCCTGTGACATTGCCGGAGGCAATGAGAAGATATGGTGTTTGGGAGGAATTTGATTTGGGGTGGCACTCATTGTAGGTGAGATGATGGTTCAGATATTGTGGTCAGCAGCGAAGGAACAAAACATGCTCTTCAACTTGCTGACAGCTGCCCACAGAGATTTGGCTAGCTTTAGAGCAGAGACATATGGAATCCTGGATTCATAAATAGAGGCATAGAGTACAATAGCAAGGAAGATATGATGAGCCTTTATAAAACTCTGGTTCAGCCTCAACTGATGTAATGTGTCCAATTCTGGGGGCACAGCACTTTAGGAAAGATGTGAAGGCTCTACAGAGGGTGCAGAAAAGATTTACGAGAATGATTCCAGGGATAAGGGACTTCAGTTACATGGATAGATTGGAGACACTGGCTTTCTTCTCCTTAGAGAAGAGAAGGCTGAGAGGAGATTTGATGGAGGTGTTCAAAATCATAACGGGTCTAAACAGAGTAGATAGAGAAAAACTGTTCCCATTGACAGAAGGGTCTAAAGGACACCAATTTTAAGGTGATTGGCAGAAGAACCAATGACGACATGAAAAACGTTTTTATGCAGTGAGTGGTTCGGATCTGGAATGCACTGTCTGAGAGTGTGGTAGAGGCAGATTCAATTCATGGCTTTCAAAAAGGAATTGGATAAGCACCTGAAGAGAGAAAGTTTGCAGGGCTACAGGGAAAGGGCGGGGAAGTGGGACTAGCTCATCTTATCTGTGAGAGGCTGTTCCCTCATCCCTATTCTCACTAAACTGTTGACCACCCAACTTCCCTTCCTGGCTTCTATGTTAACTGACATTGTTAATGTTCCTTGCTGTCAGGTCCTGTCTCATCTCCATCAAATCTACAGTCGTCAGTGCTCTGCTCTCCTCAAAAAAAAAAAATCCCTGAGCCCTCTTCTCGCAAGCTATCACCCCATCTTCAACCTCCATTTCCTCTCAAGTCCTTGAACATGTCACCTCCCAAATCTATGCCCATCTTTCTCAGAGCTCTATTTTTGAATCCCTCCAATCAGGTATCTGCTCCTGCCATAGTATTGAAATGACTCAAATCAGAGTCACAGATTACATCCTTTGTGACTGTGACAACGTAAACCATCTCTTGTTCTTGAGCTTTCTGCAACCTTTGACATGGTTGGACACACTTCCAATGCCTCTCCACTGTCGTCCAGCTGAGTGAGACTGCACCCACCTGGTTCTATTCTTATCTATTATGGGCGGCACAGTGGCGCAGTGGCTAGCACCGCAGCCTCACAGCTCCAGGGACCCGGGTTCGATTCCTGGTACTGCCTGTGTGGAGTTTGCAAGTTCTCCCTGTGTCTGCGTGGGTTTTCTCCGGGTGCTCCGGTTTCCTCCCACAAGCTAAAAAGACTTGCAGGTTGATAGGTAAATTGGCCATTATAAATTATCACTAGTATAGGTAGGTGGTAGGGAAATATAGGAACAGGTGGGGATGTTTGGTAGGAATATGGGATTAGTGTAGGATTAGTATAAATGGGTGGTTGATGTTCGGCACAGACTCGGTGGGCCGAAGGGCCTGTTTCAGTGCTGTATCTCTAATCTAATCTAATCTATTTAATCGTAGCCAGAGTATCACCTGAAATGGCTTCTCCTCCTGAAATGAAGTCCCCTAAGGATCTATCCTTGGCACCCCTCCCCCCCCCCCCCCCCGCTCCCCTCATTTCGCATCTACATGCTACTCCTCAACGACATCACCTAAAAGCACAGTGTTAGTTTCCACATGTACGCTGACGACATCTAGCTCTATCTCATCACCAGCTCTCTTGACCTCTCCACTATCTCTGAATTGTCAAATGGCTTTTTCACCATCCAGTACTGGATGTGCAGAAATATCCTCCAACTAGATATTGGGAAAGCCATTGTCTTTGGTCCCCACTACAAACTGCGTACCTTAGCCACTGACTCCATCCCTCTCCCTGGCAACTGTCTGAGGCTGAACCAGACATTTCGCAACCTTGGTGTGATATTTGACCCTGAGATGAGCTTCTGGCCACTTGTCTGCTCCATCACCAAGACTGCCTATTTCCACCCCCAAAACATTGTTTGACTCTGTCCCTGCATTGGGACATTTTATGACATTAAAGGTCCTTTTTTAAATGCAAGTTGTTGTTGGTGTTGTTGACAAGTCAAGTGGTGTCAGAAATTTGAAACAAAAGATACAAAAAGAGGAGGTTTAGTATGGGCATATAATCAGAACCAAAGGCCAAAAGGAGGGGTTGAGTCCTGGGGCAGACTATAAGGAACTGGTTTGGGGTGGGGGGAGGGCAGTGTTGAGAATGAATTAAGAAAAAAGTGGTAAAAGGGGAATTAGGAACAATCCAGGAACTAGGCAACCAAAACTCGACTGACGTTGATATTCAGACGTTGCAGGGCACAGCAAAGAGGAGGGCCACAGATATAGAATTTTTTTTAGGGTGCCTGAGGAGGATGAAAGGGGCTGGGTGCCGATAGAGCTTTGAATGACAGTGGGAGCCAGGCCAAGGTTTGAAGTGTCGTTGATGGGCTGTACAACAGAGTTGGAAATGAAACTGGCATACATTAATGTTTTACAGTGGCTTTTTTATTCTCAGATCAGAGGATGTAGAAGACTGGGGGTTTGCTGTGATTGCAGCAGTGTTGCCTATTGCCCAGAAAACTACAATTATAGCATAGTAGGTAGATAGGATTTTGCCATTATAAAATGTTGTGATGCAATTTTGCATTATAAAACCTTTATAAAATCTTTTATGTTAAGACAAGAAGTGTGACTCAAATAGTGACTTGGGAAGTAGGTTTAATGTGGACAAGAAGTACTTCACTTAATTTGTAATGAGTGGCTTACTCAAATTCTTTATCTTTCAGTATACAGCACAGGCTAGCTGACTGTGATTTATTTGTCCAGTTTTCGTTGAGCCCGAACTGTTAAATCAAAATTGAAGATTTTTAAAAGATTTATTCAAGATTTTTTTATTCTTTCACGTGATGTGGGCATTGCTGGCTAGGCTAGCATTTATTGTCCATCCCTAATTGTCCTTGAGAAGTAGGTGATGAGTCGCTGCAGTCCATGTAGTGTAGGTACACCCACAGCGCTGTTAGGAAGGGAGTTCCAGGATTTTGACCCAGTGAAGTGAAGGAATGACGATATAGTTCCAAGTCAGAATGGTGTGTGGCTTGGAGGGGGACTTGCAGGTGGTGGTGTTCCCATACATCTGCTGCCTTGTCCTTCTAAGTGGTAGGGAGTCACCGGTTTGGAAGGTGCTGTCAAAGGAGCCTTGGTGAGTTGCTGCAGTGCATCTTGTAAATGGCACACACTGCTGCCACTGTGCATCAGTGGTGAAGGGAGTGAATATTGAAGATTGAAGGTGGTAAATGGGGTGCCAGTCAAATGGACTGCTTTGTCCTGGATGGTGTCAAGATTCTTGAGTGTTTTTGGAGTTGCACTCATCCAGGCAAGTGGAGAGTATTCCATCACATTCCTGACTTGTGCCTTGTAGATGGTGGGCAGGCATTGGGGAGTCAGGAGATTTTAAAAGTTTGAGTTTGACTGAGGTCTTTACTCAGTTTAGTTTTATTCGATTCATCGTATCATCTGATTTATATTTTATCATAGAATATAACCTCTAAGAAAGGGATACCCTGATTTGCTGTAAAATCATTATAATTAGACTATGGCATCAAAAATATATGTTAAATCTGTATTTTAAAGCTTTTGAGAAAGTTTCACCATTATTAATGGCAGGCTTAAAAGGAGGCCTTGCTCTCTATTGTTTCTATACCGCAATCAAAGGAGAGCTTTTCAAAAGATTGAAGGTTTTTAATGAGGGGTACTTGACCCCTAGCAACCATCTGTTTGGAAGACTAGTAAAGGCCTATTCTGTTTACTATCTCTAATTAGTGAAATTGAAATGAGTGTAGTTGTGTAGCCAAACACAGAAGTAAGAAATTCTTCTATTATTGTAACAGCTAGAGGGTTATCACAAAGTAATTGAGATGCCTTATGGATGCAAAAAAGTTTGAATTGGGATGAGCTAAAATTAAGTTAACGTTCTAAATGATTACTACTTTCTGACAGGTTTATTAGAGAAGGCACCAGTAGCATGCCATCCATCATAGAAGGTTCTCCAGCTAAAGTTAATGACTTTGAAATAAAAACAGAAAATGCTGGCAATACTCAGCAAGTCTGGCAGCATCTGTGGAAAGAAAAACAGAGTTAACATTTCAGGTTGGTGACCCTTCCTCAGAATGACTTTGATATCACTTCTAACAATTTCCTAGACATTGTTCAGGGGTTGAAAATGATTAAGTCCCCAGCAGCAGGCACCACATACCCAAGGAAACTAAATGAGATTAGAGACAAAATTTACCATGCTAAAAGTTATTTGATAATTGATAATTCCAGGAGGCACTAATTTGGAAATGAGTCAGCTTAGCACCTATTTTCAAGAAAGGCAATTAAAATAAATCAAGGTAACTACAGACTCATTAGTTTCACACTGGTAATTGGCAGAATAACGGAATTAATCATTAGAAGCACTGTTGATTACTTCCTTGCCTGACTCCAAATTCAGTAAACTTTGTCTTGTTCACTTGTATCCTGTCCCACACTAAGTCCCCAACTCTGACCATTGTTGCCAGGGGTTTTAGCCATCTTGGCCTTATTTTTGTAATCGCCTCCATAAATCATTCTACCGCGGTACTTCACTTCCTTCGAACCCATTTCTTCCACATAGTTTTCGGTTAGTTCTCTTAACTTTCCCTTTGTAGCTTGGTGTCTGTTTTTCCTCTTACTAAAACACCCTGGGATGTTTTTCTGTGTTATAGATGCAAGTTGTTAGCTTTGTCAAATGCCCAAATGGCATCATCCTCTGTCATACAAGTATGTTATGAACTTGAATTTCAAGTTAAAAACTGGAGAGCTACAGTCGTTCAAGAAATGTTAATACAGCAGCTATATTAAAGATTGTTATTTAATTCTATTAATTCTATTAAAGAATTTTATTCCACTGAAGAATAAATTTATTTTTTTAAATAGAGCTACATAATGTTTAAGAATATGAAAAGTTAGATCTCAAAATAAAATTTATAGTTGTACTTGGCCTTGGTTTTTCGTTGTCTAGCCAAAGTCAGTAGTACAAAAGCATTCCAAAACACAAGAACTTACAGTACAGGCTGTGAATTACATTGAAGCTTTTGGCTCCATAATTGCATATTTTGTCCATTTTTCTTCAACTATAGAAGCAAGCATGTGGACAGCATTCATTCTTCAGTATATTTAACTCTTAATTTATTTCACAAATTTAAACCTGACTTTGATAATGCAAACATTTATGGTATGATCCATACTTTATCTAATTTTAGATTTTAGAGATACAACACTGAAACAGGCCCTTCGGCCCACCGGGTCTGTGCCGACCATTAACCACCCATTTATACTAATCCTACACTAATCCCATATTCCTACCACATCCTCACCTGTCCCTATATTCCCCTACCACCTACCTATACTAGGGGCAATTTATAATGGCCAATTTACCTATCAACCTGCAAGTCTTTTTTGGCTGTGGGAGGAAACCGGAGCACCCGGAGGAAACCCACGCAGACACAGGGAGAACTTGCAAACTCCACACAGGCAGTACCCAGAATTGAACCCGGGTCGCTGGAGCTGTGAGGCTGCGGTGCTAACCACTGCGCCACTGTGCAGTGTATTTCTCTATATTTTAAGGATTTAAATTGTCTACTTCATTAGTGACTAACATTGTGCTATCTGAATTCAGCCATACCTGTACTGTTTTCACAAGTAAGTACCTTAAAATTTGTTGTTCAAGTTGATGTAAATCCACAGTACTCAGGTCAACACACAACGCTGTTATTGACAAAAGTTGGCATCCAGTTAGGTTTTGGGCTTTATGTGCTTTTTGGGGGAAATGTTTTAAAAAAGGAAGTTTCAGTTTTATAATGTAAACATGAGAAATAGAAGTCTCCGATTGTGAATAATAATTATAGAACGCTTAAGCAAGCTAAGGTTGCGGTCAGATTTATAGGAAGACTGAACTCCCGGTATGAGCTATTGTCTATTTGCATAGTTTACAAGAGCAGATTACATTAAAATTGAGTCAAGTAGTTTAAAAAAAACCTTTTGTTTCCAGTGTATATACCCGAACCAGTTCTATAAACAGGGCATTAATTTATTAAGGGTTATTCATACATATGAAATGCAACTAATCTTTTTCTGAGCTGAAAGAATTGAGATGCTAAAATTTGTCGGTATGCTCAGAGTTAAAACAAATGGTAGAAATTGAATTCTTGTACATGAGTTCTAGCTATGGGTAGATTTGTATACAGCTTAAGCCAGTAATGAATTGCTTCACTAGAGTTACTGTATACCTCCAGTAGGATATAATTATTTCTAGCTTATCGATGGTAAATAGTGATCTGCCTAGTATTACGATGGTCTTTTTCTTTTGGAGCATTTTGCAGATTTTGTGTAATACTTAGGAGTCAAATAAGTAGACAATTTGCATAAATCAAGGCAGCGAGATGGAGGGGTATATGCAAACGCTGTGCAGCTGAGGCTTGTACAGATGGAATTAGTCTGGCATGCAATAAAATTACATATAGAATGATTGACATTGAGCTTTTCTAAAACAACTAATAACCATTTGTGTTTTCTTGTATAAAGTGTACGATTTTTAACAAACCTACACAGTTTAAAGGTGCAAAGCTTCATAAACTTGAGTTTTAAACTTTTTTATTAAAATATTTGACATTTTAAAAATTGACTTTTTTCCTCTTTAATGTGCTTTTATTTAAATAAAGCTGTAATTTTTAATGGAAGATCAGTACCTTATCTATATATTATTTCTGCCGTTCTGGTCCCTGATTGATTGTATGGAATTAATAGTTCTAAACTGATGGGATAAGTAACTTGGTAAGGAAGGTTCTAACAAAACTTCAATGCTTTGAAGATTTGTTCACTTAGTGTGATTTTGAAGTTCATGTTTCCTGCTTGAATTAACAAATGTAAAATGGATTGTGTGGATCATTGATAATTAAAAGCTTTAAAATGGGGAAACATTCCAAATGTAATTTTTAACACCAAACTACCCATAATGAACTTTAAAATGTAACAACAGCTTTATTAGTCAGCATATGTGAAAAATATCCTGATATTTCATATTTACAGTGGAATATAGTGATGTCTTTGGAAACTGAAAAATTCAAGGATATCTATTTTAATTGCTGTGTTATTTAGAAGTTGTGTAGTTTTCTGCAATTGCTATACTTGGTCAGAGTATTCAGCGTCAACTTGTCATTTATCCCTCCCACCCACCTGATGGCTTTATGTGACACTAAGCCAGAATTCTTCAATGTTCTCCTAACTGATCTCTGCTATTGAATTAAACCTCACTAGCTGGGTTGGGGGGAGGGGTGTATATTGGGTAGGATTTCTGGTCTCTTGACCACTGTTTACATGAGGGTGTTGGATAAGGGCTTGGCTATGGAGTCTTGGCAGTTAAATAACTCACCAGTACTAACAAGAATAATGACTACTTCATTGAGGTACCAGACAACTGTTGTCTATAAAGCTGTACACAAGGGAAGGGTGGGAGTTTTTAGCATTCATTCAAAAGAAATCTGTAACGTAGGAGTTAATAGTCAAAGCTGATAAATTGAAAATTGATAGAAGATAGCTGCTTTGATTTACAGCAAGATCCAACTGTATCATAAAATCATCCTTTTCAATAAGTGAGTGATGTCAATGTTATTTAATCTTTTGGCATTAAAAAAACACACATAACAAACAATGGTGCTAGTGTTTTAACTGCTATTATTCAGAACTTTGGCTGCCAAATTAGTGGCAGTCTTGTGGCATGAAAAGCAGACTTAACTGAATTGAAGTCACTTGTTACTCCTACTGACTGAGTCACTTTGTTCTGCTCTGCTCTGGATTTAAAATCTAAAGCTCAATAGGGAGTCTGAGCCTGATACTGTTCACACTAAATCACTTTTTATAACGAGAAATGAAGGTCCAGTTCATCCAATTGAGCAACTCTGTAAATCCTCTTTGAGCACCTCTTGATGCCAGTATTAAGTGGCAGACTTGGAGGCCAATTTGCAACTCGAATAAAAATACCCTAATAGGTGGCCAACATGTTTGTATCATTGTAAATGGAGAACTGTTTGAAAAATAGGAGTGGGCTGAAGGAAAAAGAATAATTTGTCTACCAGTATTGTGATCATGTATACCAGTTCATAGTAAGAAAACATGTACTAAAATGCAACTCTTGGTAGCAGCATAATGGAAAGATGACTTCACCTTTATTTATGCCCAGCTGCCACCCCCACACCCATTTTCTGCTGTTTTCTTCAGTGTAGTCATAAGTACCTGGGCACCCAGCAATTTGAAATACTTAGCTAGTACTGATCAATCTCAACTTAGATGCTTCCAGACAAACTGGAATGAGTTCAAGTGTTAAAAGAGAGCTGAAATAGTGGCTCACCACATTAAGGGAAATAACTTGCTACTATGATGCTGTGATCAATTAAGTGCTTTTGTTAAATTCGAGATGAGGGAGTTGTTTATAGACCAAAATTGCTCTGTATGATTTTCTTATTTTAAACATCTAACATTCTTAGCTAGAATATGAATGCACTTTTAGGGTCAGGAATTGCCACAGATTGTACAAGGTATTGAACTGGTTGTGACCACAAAAATAATTGACATTTTTCCTTCCATGCCTACTCTGTTCCTTGCTACACCCTCGTGCAGGTTTCTCTTTACTCCCTTTCTGTGTATGCCTGTGTTTCAATAGATGCTATCTATTACATTTGTTGTCTTGAAAAAAGCATTCTGTTCAAGAATATGCTCTTTCATATTTTTGCTGGTGAAAATTGAGCCAATAACTAACTGTATGAGCTATAATAGTGTGTACTTTTTAAGACTTTTTAAAAAATATGTTTTGAATTTGTTTTTTCTCCCCTAACCCACACATTCCATGGATACTCCCTGGCTGATGGTGCACCTTCATAGCTATAGATGTTCTTGAGGAACCTTTAATATTTTCAAAGTACAGTGTGTGATTTCAACAAATTGGCATAAAAATGCAATATTTGTAGTTCTGCACCTGAAAAGATTTGAGTGTTCAGGCTTTTCCCAAAATTTTCTCTTGTATTTACAACTTGACTACAGTGTTCATAAGTTGCCCTGACCATATTCTAATCTGAGATAGTTACATATGATTGGTTAATACACATATCTACCTCTGATTTTCTCTTGCTGCTCTCCCTCACTTGTGTGTTATGCCAATGGTGGCTTTTCGATTTCTCTTCTCTACCCTTCCTGCAATTTGATTTCTGTATTCCTCTCCTTTTTGTGAATATTTTCATCTAATCTTTTGACCAAGAGAATGGCCTAACTTTCCATCCCGGGGAAGGTTTAATTTTACCCCATCTCTCAAAAGCATTACTGATAACGTTGAAAGGGAAAGCAGATGACAGCAGGCATTTATGCAGATTGAAGAAGACTGCAATAAGGAAGAGGCAGATCAGTCTGTGATTCACTGAAAATACTGTAATGTAGTGGAATCTCTGCAGTGATGGAGTACATAATATTCCACCCAAAGTAATTCCAGCTATTTGTAGAATAGGTTACCTTGGACCTCCAGATTAAACCACAAAATGATTTGCTATAATGCAGGATATATTACAGGAAATAAGTTGGTGAGCCAAGGGTAACATTATGCAGATAAATGGGAATCCCTTGGGGTGAATGCTTATGCACATAAGATAAGCAATTAGTAAAATAAACTGAGTACTGTAAAGACTAAAATACCAGCCTCCGTAGTAGTGAATACCCTTTTTTCTTTCTCTCCACTGATGCAAAACAAACAAACTTAACATTTCAATCTATGTTCTTTAATCTACTGCATGTGAAGGGTGCATCTCTCCATTAGGTTACAATTGCTTTTTAAAATATCTGCACATCTAATTCAGTTCCAAAGAGAGTTTCAAGTTTTTTTAAAAAGAGCCTGAATTTACTAACCACTTGCATCAGCATATGTGATTTCTTTGCAAAATACACAAAGTGATGTGTACCATCACTTTGATAAAGCTTGCTATCTCTTTTTAGCATCTGGTGTGTTACAGAATTCCTAAAACTTTGACACACGTTGAAGCAAACAGAGCAGCAGAGTATTCAAATAAATGCTGGCTGGGAATTTCTTCTGCGAGCACAAGCTGGAAATTAGACCATTAAGAAAAAAATCACTCATTCTGCCAGTCAAGTTATGCTCAAATTTCCTGTGAATCCCATTTGAATATATCCTAATGTAAGATGGGCATATGTCAGTGGGAATTGTTGTAAACTATCAGGCTCAAGGAAAGTGCCCAACTCGGTCAAAGTTTCTGTTCATTTAACCATTAATCATACACATTAGGTACAGTATGTTTATCAACCTGTAATTGGGGAAGCTTTTCAATTTTTAATGTTACTTAGAGTCATAGAGTAATCGTGTCTGTGCCGGCCATCTTATACTTGTGTCGTAAAAATGAATTCAAAGAAACAGGTGTCAGTACAGATAATTTTTTAAGAAAAAACTTGCTCAAAAGTTGCAGCAAAACAGCAAGAAAATTACTTTGTTCCTTGCTGCCCTGAAAATGTCATAATTTGAAGAGAGCGTTTAAGCAAGCATAATTGTAGGAAACTCGCATGTAAGGGTCTGCAACTTGGGATGGGGCCATTATTAATGGGTGGAGATGAGGTTGGGCAGAGGGATCTGATTGAAAAAGATGTGAGCGTATTGTACTTACAGTCATAGCATCTGCAATTAAGACAAAGCCTCCTTTTATATGTGACGTTTGTCAGCAGTTCGTGCATGCCAGAAAAAACTTTTAGTACCGAGTTCAATGTCTGATAACTATAAATGATGTAATTCATTTACACCCAAAATTCCACAAACTTCTGGGCTGCCTATTTGATTTGCGCCCATTTTGCATGTCTCTGAGCACAATTACACAGGAAATTGTAGGTGGTTGTCTTTTGGGGTTGTCTCTGTATTGCAGTGTCTTCTTGTGACTTTCTTAAGACATATTGTATTTGAATTTGATAATGTGTAAAAAAAAACTTAAACCAGTGACTAAAGTTGAGTTTTTAAAAAGTTTTATTTTATTCAAGCATTTCTTTTCAATAGCAGCTGAATTTGGCTAATGTTCATAACTGGTAATTGCTGGTTTGAATGTGAGAGTAGTCATATGCAGCTGGAGTTTATAGTAGCCTGTTCGAAAAGCTAAAACCACTTCCCCTCTGAGTATGCTGTATTTAAATTTTCATTTTTAGTTATTAGACATTGGGCTCAGCATTAGAAGTTTCTCCTGTTCCATGCCAATTGCTGAAAACAGCAACTCTAAAAGGATGCTTTGTCTTTAGTGTAGATGCTATGACTGGAAACTCTTAATGGAGAAATGTCATGTTCTTTACTAATGATGTCCATATGTTCATTTGCAATTGTATAATTGTATTCAGGAGTTAACTGATCAGAGATCTTCTAGAAGGCTTGTGTAGTTTAGTAAAAGGTTTTTATTACCGCTACTAGTAACTTTATCAATAGCAAAAACAAAGTGTCAGGAGCTCATGGTTGCTGTTAAATTACAACTCAAAAATCCATTGTATAAAAGCATTTCATGGCATTTGCAAATATTGTCAGGTTTCTCAAGTGAAATTTCAGGAATGCTAGATAAAAGGACCCATAAGTGCCAAAAAAGTTTGCTCTGCAGTTATAAAATATAAGCCTTTCTGTAACCTGTATATACTTTTGTGTTTTGAAGGAAGTTGTGCAAAGCATGCACTGAAAGCTTCTAAAGTGTGGCAGCAGTTTGAAACTATAGTGCAGCACAATCATTAGCCAGTTGCACTGATGCAGTGGGCAGTTTTGAGTACTGGTGCATTTTTTTGTTTCGAAAATCAAACTGTCAGCACTGGGTCAGCAACCTGGAAGGCATAGATTCCATTTTATTTAATTTTAGCTGCTGAGATCGAGGTGTTTTCAATTCAACAAACACAGGTATTGTGCAAAAGATGTGTTTTTGATGGCTAGCAGTCTCGGCACCAATCATGGGTTCATAAATGTCATTACTATGCAGCTAGTTTATTCTGAACATGTTTTAATAATATGAGGCAGGGCGCTTTCTATTATGTTTCTGGTATCATTTAAAAAAAAGTTAACATAAATGTCATCTTTTGTACAATCATTTTTCCATTAAGTGGTCATCTGACGCATTTGCAAGCACTGAACCTTTTATGAATTGGTATAAACTGTGAGCAGATAATGTTTGGAGGTTCTGTAGTTGGCTTTGAGTTACCTAATGGAACATTTAAGGTTATTTTTGCCCCATTTTCTGACTACATTTTGGATGTAGTCAATAGTTGTCATTCTTAAACTGGCTCTGCAACTCTGAATTGTTGCATTCAAAAAAGTGTAATAAAGTTTTATTTCTTTACATATCTTTTTTATAACCAAAGCATGCAACTTTTTATTAAACGTTTCTTTTCTAAGTTATTAGTGTTGTAATCCTTATGTGCTATTTTGTACAGTTAACCTTCTTATCAAGTGATGGAGTATTGCACATCCAAAATAACAGCCTTAATTAGTGGCAGTATGAGAAAATTGGTGTTGGTAACCTAAAATGAAAAATGCACCACTATAACTTGTGCAGGTATTCTGCATCGGAGCATGGCTACCTGACCCGAACCCGACCGGTCCCAACGACATGTGTCGAGTTCGGGTGGGGTCGCTCTTCCAGGTCCGGCATTCGGGCTCGGGTCAGGCCGGGCCGAATCGGGCACAGTGACAGCCAGGACTTCAAGGCAGGAAATGTGCATCTGGACTCTGCACTAGTCTGCAGTGAGCGATTCCATCCAAGGTAAAGCACAACCTCTTTAATATAATCAACTTCATTCCACTGGTTGGGTCGGGTCGAGTGCGGGAGAAAATCAAAGGACTCGGGCCAGGTCGGGCTTGGGTCGGATGTGGTTCTGTTGGGCTTGGGTCAGGTTTCAATTGCAGACCCAAGCAGGCCTTTATTCTGCACATGTAACAAAGTGTCAACAGCTAGGAGTGTGTAGAAATGTACTGTCTCGTGCAATTTGTTCTTGTAACGTATTGGTAACCAGTATGTTAAATAACCCTAGTGACAACACTGGATTATATCACTACTTTGTATCTGCATGTTGAAGTTCACCAAAAGTTATGGATGTAGTCTGTGAAAATAAATGTGTAAGCTTTCAACATAACATGATTAAAGTTTCCGCCTTTAGGGGTAAGTAGATGTTTGTAATGGAATCCATAATACATCTGAGCAAGAAAACAATCATTACTATTAATCTAGGATTCCTCATTTTGGTACAACAAAAATTCTGGAATTCCCTGTTTCTCATTGCTGTCTTTCTTTACTCACCCTTTATTGTGCTTTTGCTCTTTTCTTTTATCACCATCCCTTTTTGCTCTTGTATGGACTCATCTATTTTTCTTCTTGTCTGTTTATAGAACTAAAATATTGATGTTTTTGCATGTAAGCTCTGTAGAGGCCATGGGCACTGGGCCAAAAATGGGAAATCAGATTTTGATTTTTCTTCTTGCTCAGTTTCTGGGAGACAATTTTCTTGAATTAGGATATCTGCAATAGTGGACATATATCTGCATATTCCACATTAACTCAGCTGGTGGGAGGTGTTACCCTGACATTATGCTTGGTGGAAACCTGAGAAGTAATGAATGTTAAGGTCACAATGGGGAGGCTTAGAAATCTGCTTTGATAGGGCGCTTGGTGATTTTTAATGTCGCAGAACACCCTTTGCCATTAGGGCCTGATCTTTTGCCCTTTTTATTTATTGCTGTTTAAGATGGCGTACTCAGCTCCACAGATGGAATCCCAGTTGTTCATTTGGAGTTCTCCTTTCTTCCATGATTGTTGCTGCACTTATAGTTTCCAGATCTTGGTTGAGAGGATACAGATAGGAACATCGGAAAGTACCGGACCAGAAAAGACTGCAGTCCCTGATTCTTTTGGGCCTCCTTATCTTGAGAGACAATGGATACGCGCCTGGAGGTGGTCAGTGGTTTGTGAAGCAGTGCCTGGAGTGGCTATAAAGGCCAATTCTAGAGTGACAGGCTCTTCCACAGGTGCTGCAGAGAAATTTGTTTGTCGGGGCTGTTGCACAGTTGGCTCTCCCCTTGCGCCTCTGTCTTTTTTCCTGCCAACTACTAAGTCTCTTCGACTCGCCACATTTTAGCCCTGTCTTTATGGCTGCCCGCCAGCTCTGGCGAACGCTGGCAACTGACTCCCACGACTTGTGATCAATGTCACAGGATTTCATGTCGCGTTTGCAGACGTCTTTAAAGCGGAGACATGGACGGCCGGTGGGTCTGATACCAGTGGCGAGCTCGCTGTACAATGTGTCTTTGGGGATCCTGCCATCTTCCATGCGGCTCCCATGGCCAAGCCATCTCAAGCGCCGCTGACTCAGTAGTGTGTACAAGCTGGGGATGTTGGCCGCCTCGAGGACTTCTGTGTTGGAGATACGGTCCTGCCACCTGATGCCAAGTATTCTAAGTCCCTAATACTCCATTAAATATAAGAAGGCCAAACCAATACAGGCAGTAAGCTTGTGTGATTTGTCACCTTGTGCTTTTGGAAGTAGAGCCTTATCCTCAAATTTAAAAGTAGGTACACTCCATATACCTTCAATTACATGCTACTAAAAAGCGGATGTATTCTTATCTCTTAAAAATTGAGCAGTATTTATACACATTAAACCTTGGTATACCACCACGACACTCATGCCGCTATACATGGATATTTCAACATCCTTGGCTTCCCATGCATACCTGTGGCATTCCGCTTCCTTGTTATGTTGGAGCTGCTGCCGAATACTGGGGTTTGCAGTTGTTTAGGTCCATCCCTTCTATTTAGCAGGCGAAATTATGATTGCTGGAGGAGGTCAAGAGATAAGTGCTAGGATGATTGAGCCAGGTCAGCATGCATTTATCGGAACTTGAATTGTGCAGAAAATAAGACTTCTGTTTTCTTTCCTGTGAATTGTTGGAAATGTTAAAATAGGCAGTAAAATGTTCTTGTTTTAAACAGTAGTTTTTTTTGCTTTTTCCAGATTATCGTCTTTTCAGCAAATTTTGTTCTTGAACCTGTTGTATTTGTAAACTGCTAATGACAAATTTCTAGTAATAAAAATATAAAATGCTTAAATACCCAGCAGGTTAGGCAGCATCTGTGAAGAGAGTAAGAGTTAAACAGTACTGGTGAAAGGTCATCGACCTGAAACTTTAACTCTGTTTCTCTCGCCACAGATACTACCTGAATTGCTGAGTATTTTCAGCATTTTCTGTTTTTATTCCCATTTTCCAGCATCCACTGTATTTTGCTTTTATAACATATTTCCAGTCTTCTCCTGTATGTGCATTTGATTCCTAATGTCACTAATTCACTCATCTAGACAGTTTCTGTGATCTTTTTCACACCATTGCTGATTAATTATGATTTCCTACTGTGTATTATTGAAACACGGAAAATACAGCATGTATTAACAGGTAGACAACAATACAGGAAAGGGGAAACCTTCAGAAATAATGTCAAAATGGTCTCATTTACCTGAAGGTCTGGTGTATACAGATTTACAAATTAGTTACAGCTGCTATTTGTTGCAGGTGTTCCTTATTTTTAATTAAATTGTAAAACTAGAAACTGGTTTTTTTTTTATTTCCAAAATATACTTTATTCATAAAAGTTTGTAAAAATTACATTGCCAAACAGTTTCAAACAGCACCAAAAAATACAAACATTGCAAGGGAGATCAGTTTCCTTCAATACTATCATGAGTTTCTTCACAACCCTTCCATTTCACTATTGTCATGCCAATTACAGTTTTACAATTACAGCAAATGAAAATATTAACGATACAGTTCGAGGGGTTTCCCATGGATCCAGCCCCTCAGTTCAGCTTGGTGGGGGGATCTTACACTGTGGTCTTTCCCCATTGAGCCTTTGCTGCGGCTGCACCAAGCTTTAGTGCGTCCCTCAGCACGTAGTCCTGGACCTTGGAATGTGCCAGTCTGCAACATTCGGTGGTGGACAACTCTTTGCGCTGGAAGACCAGCAAGTTTCGGGCAGACCAAAGGGCGTCTTTCACCGAATTGATAGTCCTCCAGCAGCAGTTGATGTTTGTCTCGGTGTGCGTCCCTGGGAACAGCCCGTAGAGCACAGACTCCTGTGTTACAGAGCTGCTTGGGATGAACCTCGACAAAAACCACTGCATCTCTTCCCACACCTGCTTTGCGAAGACACATTCCAGGAGGAGGTGGGCGACCCTCTCTTCCCCACCACAGCCACTGCGGGGGCATTGTGCGGAGGGGGCGAGGCTTCGGGTGTGCATGAAGGATCTGACGGGGAGGGCCCTTCTCACCACCAGCCAAGCTACGTCTTGGTGCTTGTTTGAAAGTTCTGGTGATGAGGCATTCCGCCAAATGACTTTGACGGTCTGCTCGGGGAACCATCCGACAGGATCCACCGTCTCCTTTTCCCGTAGGGCCTTGAGGATGTTCCGTGCAGACCACTGCCTGATGGACCGGTGGTCAAAGGTGTTTTCCCGCAGAAACTGCTCCACGAAGGATAGGTGGTACGGCACGGCCCAACTGCATGGAGCGTTCCGCGGCAATGTGACCAGGCCCATCCTTCGCAACACCGGGGACAGATAGAACCTCAGCACGTAGTGACACTTGGAGTTTGTGTACTGGAGATCTACACACAGCTTGATGCAGCCGCACACGAAGGTGGTCATCAGGATGAGGGCCACGTTGGGTACATTTTTCCCGCCCTTGTCCAGAGATTTGAACATCGTGTCCCTCCGGACCCGGTCCATTTTAGATCCCCAGATGAAGCGGAAAATGGCTCGGGTGACTGCCACAGCGCAGGAGTGGGGTATGGGCCAGACCTGCGCCACGTACAGCAACAACGTGAGCGCCTCACACCTGATGACCAGGTTCTTACCCACAATGGAGAGAGATCGCTGTCCCCACATGCCCAACTTTTGTCGTAAACTAGAAACTGGTAACTTGTAAACCAGTTACCCAAACATCATAGCTTTCTACATTTGGATTTTAAATGGAGCAGTGAGCTTCTGTTTAGCTTGACACTTTTAGGTTTCTTCCTCAGGGTAGACTACACTTTCAGTTACCCTTCCAGTTACACATTTTGAAGTTTAGTGTCAGGCATGTTTGACAACCAGTAACCCCAGACCTTTCATTCCAGGAATCAAGGTTGAGAAGTGGGGAATGAAAAATTATGTATTTGTAAAACTGCTTGTCACTCCATTCAAGACTATCTTGGAATTTAAATGGCTGTAAACATTCAAGTGTCAACTGCTTAAGATCTTGTTTACAATTTGTCATCCAGTCTTCCAAGTATGTTAATAGCCTTGTAATGTTTTCTGGTATTCAGAATGTATTGCACTTTGGGGATGTTATTTACTATGGAATTGTAACTGAAATCACATTTTGTAGATGAGTTGTAAATTTAAAATAGGAATAGGAAATAAAGTGCTTATTTTCAGCTCAGCAATTTTCATGGGGACTCCAGTACTTCGATTTACAGTGTGTTTAAAGGTCAATGTGATACTTTATCATACAGTGGTGAGTGAAGATAATTATTATCGATAAAGACCTTAGTTAACCTTGATAATAAACATGTAGGGAGAATTTTGATTAACTCTCAACAGGCTTTGCCAAGTCCTTAAACCTTTGTATCTCAGATCCATTTTGGTGGCATTTTGTATTGTATGTTGATTTTGAGAGACTCGAAATAGTATGGGTTTTGTGTACATTGCTAGATAGCACACATAGAAAATCCACACCACTGATCCATTTGGAAGAGTGAAAAACATGTTAAAGGTAGCAAATACTGGCCATAACAACTAAAAGGAAAATGCAATCACTATCCTCTGGTAGTATTTATGTATAAGTGGCTCTACCAAGGCATTGTTCATACTACGTCTAAGCAGTTGGGCTCTGGCTTTTTCTGCTATCTTTGTGTTGCTACTTCTGTCTGTTTGTCTCTCTTTTCTCTTTCACTTATGTTTCTCTGTGCTGCTCTGCTTTCTTACTTTTCTTTTCTTTCAGGTGGGAGGTGGTGTGTCGTGGCAAGGAAGGGAGCCGCCGCAGGCCGCATATTCCAGTCATTTGGTGCTGGTCAGGTGGGGATGGGAGTTGCGAAGGGCCATAAATCGCATTTTAAGGTGGAGACATGTGGCGCTGGAGCATTCAGGCTTGGGTTGCTTTGGGTTGGATGTTATAAAGAAAGAAATTTATTTAGCTCTTTCCATGACTTTGGGTCCTCCAAAAGCACTTTACAGCCAATGTAGAATTTTTGGACTCAAGTTACTGTTGGGCATGGGAAGTGATTCTGCTAGGGCTGCAGGTCAGATTTTGGGTCGTGGGTCAGCGGAACGGGAAGGGACATGACTACGACTGCAGGTATGTTTTGGAGGAAGGGGATCTGTGCAGGATGCAGTACATCTTCTCCACAATCCTTCCCATTGTCGGTTCAATTACATTGCCTTCCTTACTCTTTCCAATCACCCCCTTGCTGTCTGTAAGCTACTGTGCTACTTTTTCCCTTAGCTCTTGCCCTCGAGAATATCCTCTTCCCCTCACCATCATCTGCTCCTGTCTTTCCCCTTTTCCTACCCATACCATTCCGATCATTCCCATTGCTTTGTGTTAAAAGGGTGATTTGATCAATGTTTTCAAGATATTAAGGGGATCAGATAGGGTAGATGATGGTGTGCCTGGACTTTGATAGGAGAGAGGGGCAGAATGGATGGAGAGCAGAAATTGGTGGTAAGACAGAAAATGGCAGGCAATATAAGAAAATAAGAATTTTAAAAATAGGAACAGGAGAAGGCCATTTGGCCCCTTGACCCTGCTCTGCCATTCAATAAGATCATGGCTGATCTGATTGTGGCCTTAACTTCACTTTCCTGCCTGCCCCCCCATAACTCTTTACTCCCCTTGTAGATCAAAAATCTGTCCAGCTTCGTCTTGAATATATTCAACGACCCAGCCGCCATTGCTCTGGGGTAGAGAATTCCAAAGATAAATGACCCTCTGAGAGAAGAGATTCCTCCTCATCTCTATCTTAAATGGGAGACCCTTTATTTTGAAACTGTGCCATCTAGTCCTAGATTCCCCCACGAGGGGAAACATCCTGTCAGCATCTACGCTGTCAAGCCCCATCAGGATCTTATACATATCAATAAGATCGCCTCTCATTCTTCTAAACTCCAATGAGTATAGCCCCACCTGCTCAACCTTTCCTCATAAGACAACCCCTTCATCCCAGGAATTAACCTAGTGAACCTTCTCTGAACTGCCTCCAATGCAGATATATCCCTCCTTAAGTAAGATGACCAATACTGTACCAGTACTCTAGGCATGGTCTCACCAACACCCTGTACAGTTGTAGCAAGACTTCCCTACTTTTATACTCCATCCCCCTTGCAATATAGGCCAACATTTCATTTGCTTTCCGAATTACTTGCTGTACCCGCATGTTAACTTCTTGTAATTCATGCATGAAAGAGAGGGGAGGACGCAAAGTGGAGGAAAAGGTGGGAGAACTGGAAGACAAGCAGAAGGCCTCCCTGTTCTTCCATCTCCCCCTCATTTTGATCCTCCTCCCCCCGCCACTTGAATCCTCCTCCCCCCTCACTTTGCTCGTCCTACCCCCCTCCCTTAACTCCTCCCTCGTCCTCGTCCTACCCTGCTGATACACAAAATTATATCCTATAGTAGTCTGTATATCTATGTGATATATTTGTGTGTGTATGTGTGTTTGGCACCACTTTTTTCTTATCTGTAATGAATCTTGGTGTTTATAGGTGAGGCATATTAATACTGGACGATGGAATTTTTAACTCATCCCTAAAATCACATCACTTTCATTACTCCCAGATCAGATATAGCATAAAAGCAAAATACTGCGGATGCTGGAAATCTGAAATAAAAACAAGAAATGCTGGAACCACTCAGCAGGTCTGGCAGCATCTGTGAAAAGAGAAGCAGAGTTAACGTTTCGGGTCAGTGCTGGTTCCAGCATTTCTTGTTTTTATTTCAGATGTAGCATATCCTGATGTAGAATAGAGGCCTTTTATTATTACAGCACTGCAGATGGCAGATCTGAATTTGGCACCTGAGTTGTTAGGTTAAATGAGATAGCTTAGTTGATTTTGAAGGTGCCCAATACTACTTAAAGAATTGATTGTCCTGGATCTCTGGAAGAATTTGTGCTACAGTCAGCTTATTAAAAATACCATTGCCAACTGCCATATTTCTGGTTACTGAAAGGCAAAACATGCAGGTTAGCAACATAGTCCCAATGTGCATTTGCTTACAAATTTACTTGTGCTGAACTGTTTCTCAATTTTTCTGGTACTGTGGAATAAATAGTGTAGATTTCATGGCACTTGGAATTGAATATTTATAATGTAATCAGTTAAGCCACTTCTCCCCTGCCCAAATGAAGTGTTCTAATACTAGCCTCAGAAATGTGAACTTCAGTATTTCCTGCAACCATCCCACTGGCCACTCTGTCAGATTAGTGTTGGATTATGGACTGTTTTGTGTTGTGGCCTGCAACTACTTAGAATTGAGTTAAAACTTCCCAAGTTTATTTTGTGTAGATTGTCTGAGCTGGACTGCATCAGTGTGCTGGCTAGGACTGCACCGAGATCCTGACGTTGAAAATAGTTTGCTAACCCTCTTTACACTGTTGGCTCTCTTTGTCAAAAAGAACAGGCCAGTTCATACAACTTTCTTGAAATTTAAGAGAATGTAAAGCTCAGAGAGCAGCACTATTCCCTTTGCCAATTTTTAGAAATTTTAGAGTTAACTCAGTTCACAACAAATGATGAAAATCCCTCCATAGTTTGGTGATGGGCATTGTTCTTCTCTACAGCAATAATCAAAAACTAAATGATGTCTGTGACTGTATTGTGAAAACATCAGTAACTTGAATGTAGTTGATTTTAATTAGAAAGTTTATCCAATCAATAACTGGTCATAATAGACCAATAAACTCCCAATTTCAATCCCTGGGTTGTGGCGAGTTGGCTGATCTCAAGACTGTAAGAGTCTTGGTATCTGACTGCACAAGTGGAAAAACGGCCAATATTCCTGCTCTCAATGGCTGCTTCTGGAAGTGGGCTCGTATGGACATCAGGTGAGAAGAGAATTGGGTTTAACTGTTGGCCTTCACAGTCAAATAGCTTGCTAGCACTCTATTATAGAGTCATAAAGTCATACCGCGCAGAAACAGGCCCTTCGGCCTACACTGGCCATCAAGCCTATCTATTCTAATCTCATTTTCCAGCACTTGGCCCGTAGCCTTTAGACTGACAAGTGAAGGATAGCAATTGCATGATGGTCTATATAAAATATATAGTTCTGTGCCAGAAGGTGACACTCGTGGAACCAGTAATCAGTCAGTTCCTTGTTGAGGGAGTGAAATTGGTGGGGTGAGGGAAAGTTATGAAGCTGCATCCAACTCTGCTGCCAATCAAATGCTTGTGATGGCTGCATATTTAAAATAATAAGAAAATAACTAACAAGTCATATTGAAACCTAACAACAAAATATATATATTCTCTCAATTTGTTCTTTGCTTTTTTAAGTCTTTCCTTTGCTGAGCACTATTCTCTAGTTGATGAGTTGCCAGGTAATCTGCTTTCAGATCTGTGACAGAACTGTTAGCTTTTGTGGAAGAGTGACACAGATTGACTCACTCCCAATGGATAAGTGCATCACTTCTGCTTAGTATCTTTCTCTTGCTCAGCCCTGGGAGCCCAGCTAAAATTGAGAGCGTTCTGCCACATGCTTCCTTTCAGTGGCATGCAATCTTCATTTTTTAAAAAATGGGGTTTTGCAACAAGTACAGAATATGCTATTGCAGTATATCATAATATTAGAATATGAATATCAGCACAACCAAGTAACATTATAAAAAAAATTGCAAGTCCAGACTAAACAGCATATTGGTGAAAGTAAAATTGAATAGTTAAAGCTTCAAGCTTCCTCAATATGGGTGAGAAATTGCATAATGGTAAAATTTAGTTTGAATCACTGACCTGGACCATCTCAGTTTGGACTGACTTGATTAAAGCACTAGACCACAATGAATGTAATAACAAAGAACAGTACAGCACAGGAACAGGCCATTCAGCCCTCCAAGCCTGCGCCGATCTTGATGCCTGCCTAAACTAAAACCTTCTGCACTTCCGGGGACCGTATCCCTCTATTCCCATCCTATTCATGTATTTTGTCAAGATGCCTCTTAAACGTCATTATTGTACCTGCTTCCACCACCTCCCCCGGCAGCAAGTTCCAGGCACTCACCACCCTCTGTGTAAAGAACTTGCCTCGCACATCCCCTCTAAACTTTGCCCCTCTCACCTTAAACCTATGTCCCCTAGTAACTGACTCTTCCACCCTGGGAAAAAGCTTCTGACTATCCACTCTGTCCATGCCGCTCATAACTTTGTAAACCTCTATCATGTCACCCCTCCACCTCCGTCGTTACAGTGAAAACAATCCGAGTTTATCCAGCCTCTCCTCATAACTAATCCCTCCAGACCAGGCAACATCCTGGTAAACCTCTTCTGTACCCTCTCCAAAGCCTCCACGTCCTTCTGGTAGTGTGGCGACCAGAATTGCACGCAATATTCTAAGTGTGGCCTAACTAAGGTTTTGTACTGCTGCAGCATGACTTGCCAATTTTTATACTCTATGCCCTGACCGATGAAGGCAAGCATGCCGTATGCCTTCTTGACTACCTTATCCACCTGCGTTGTCACTTTCAGTGACCTGTGGACCTGTACGTCCAGATCTCTCTGCCTGTCAATACTCCTAAGGGTTCTGCCATTTACTGTGTACTTCCCACCTGCATTAGATCTTCCAAAATGCATTACCTCACATTTGTCCGGATTAAACTCCATCTGCCATTTCTCCGCCCAAGTCTCCAACCGATCGATATCCTGCTGTATCCTCTGACAATCCTCATCACTATCCGCAACTCCACCAACCTTTGTGTCGTCCGCAAACTTACTCATCAGACCAGCTACATTTTCCTCCAAATCATTTATATATACTACAAAGAGCAAAGGTCCCAGCACTGATCCCTGCGGAACATCACTAGTCACATCCCTCCATTCAGAAAAGCACCCTTCCACTGCTACCCTCTGTCTTCTATGACACAGCCAGTTCTGTATCCATCTTGCCAGCTCACCTCTGATCCCGTGTGACTTCACCTTTTGTATCAGTCTGCCATGAGGGACCTTGTCAAAGGCTTTACTGAAGTCCATATAGATAACATCCACTGCCCTTCCTTCATCAATCATCTTTATCACTTCCTCAAAAAACTCAATCAAATTAGTGAGACACGACCTCCCCTTCACAAAACCATTCTGCCTCTTGCTAATAAGTTTGTTTGTTTCCAAATGGGAGTAAATCCTGTCCCGAAGAATCCTCTCTAATAATTTCCCTACCACTGATGTAAGGCTCACCGGCCTATAATTTCCTGGATTATCCTTGCTACCCTTCTTAAACAAAGGAACGACATTGGCTATTCTCCAGTCCTCTGGGACCTCACCTGTAGCCAATGAGGATGCAAAGATTTCTCTCAAGGCCCCAGCAATTTCTTCCCTTGCCTCCCTTAGTATTCTGGGGTAGATCCCATCAGGCCCTGGGGACTTATCTACCTTAATGCTTTGCAAGACACACAACACCTCCTCCTTTTTGATAATGAGATGACTGAGACTATCTACACTCCCTTCCCTAGGCTCATCATCCACCAAGTCCTTCTCTTTGGTGAATACTGATGCAAAGTACTCATTTAGTACCTCACCCATTTCCTCTGGCTCCACACATAGATTCCCTTCTCTGTCCTTGAGCGGGCCAACCCTTTCCCTAGTTACCCTCTTGCTCTTTATATACGTATAAAAAGCCTTGGGATTTTCCTTAATCCTGTTTGCCAATGACTTTTCATGACCTCTTTTAGCCCTGCTGACTCTTTGCTTAAGTTTCTTCCTGCTGTCTTTATATTCCTCAAGGGACTCATCTGTTCCTCGCCTTCCAGCCCTTACGAATGCTTCCTTTTTCTTTTTGACTAGGCTCACAATATCCCGCGTTATCCAAGGTTCCCGAAACTTGCCAAACTTATCCTTCTTCCTCACAGGAACATGCTGGTCCTGGATTCTAATCAACTGACATTTGAAAGACTCCCACATGTCAGATGTTGATTTACCCTCAAACAGCCGCCCCCAATCTAAATTCTTCAGTTCCTGCCTAATATTGTTATAATTAGCCTTCCCCCAATTTAGCACCTTCACCCGAGGACTACTCTTATCCTTATCCACAAGTACCTTAAAACTTATGGAATTATGGTCACTGTTCCCGAAATGCTCCCCTACTGAAGCTTCGACCACCTGGCCGGGCTCATTCCCCAATACCAGGTCCAGTATGGCCCCATCCCTAGTTGGACTATCTACATATTGTTTCAAGAAGCCCTCCTGGATGCTCCCTACAAATTCTGCCCATCCAAGCCCCTAGCACTAAGTGAGTCCCAGTCAATATAGGGGAAGTTAAAATCACCCACCACTACAACCCTGTTACCTTTACATCTTTCCAAAATCTGTCTACATATCTGCTCCTCTACCTCCCGCTGGCTGTTGGGAGGCCTGTAGAAAACCCCCAACATCGTGACTGCACCCTTCCTATTCCTGAGCTCCACCCATATTGCCTCGCTGCACGACCCCTCCGAGGCGTCCTCCCGCAGTACAGCTGTGATATTCTCCTTAACAGGTAATGCAACTCCCCCACCCCTTTTACATCCCCCTCTATCCCGCCTGAAGCTTCTAAATCCTGGAACATTTAGCTGCCAATCCTGTCCTTCCCTCAACAATAACAGTAAAGATTTTCTTAAGCCTGTTCAGTTTCTTGATATTTCCAAAAGAGTGTTGCTTAATTGCAGTTATGTTCTGCTTACTTGAAAGACATTTATCATTTCAGAAGAACTGCATTTAAGTGTCAAGATACTGGGACTATTTCTACTGGAGCGGGGCAGGATAAGAGGAGAATCAATAGCGATTTTTTAAATTATGAAGGATCTTGATGAGATGAATAGGGAAAGCTTGTTTCCTTTGGATGAGGATTAGTAACAGGGGTTATCAATTTAAAATGATTTGTGAGGCGAGAGGTTTGCAGAGCTTAGTTTATGTAGAGAGCTGTTAGAGTTTGAAGTGCCTTATAACAGGAGCAGCTGCAACAGAGACCATTATAGCTTCTAAGGGAGAAGTAGATAACCATGTGAAGTAGAGGAAGATACAGGGCTCTTGGGAGAGAACAGGGATTAGTAGGATTAGTTTTAGTTTGGGATTGCAACAAGCTGGTGTGGACAGGTTAGGATAATTGGTCTCCGACTATGCTGTTGAACTTTGTGGTTAAGATGAGCATGAATATTCCAACAGGACATGAAAACAATACATAATATGACTCATAACTTAATGTCGTTTTACATATGCCTTTATTATAATGGACCCGTTGGAATGGCAAACTGGAGCATGTACATCTTGCGATATATTACAGTTCACTAACTGATGTTATCCGGTACTAATTTTTAAATTTACTGTTGTACATTTCATTTTTACCACTAAGCAAAACCTCTGGCTTGATGTACAAGGAAGTAATCAGTTAAAGGTTTGAATCTGTAATATCTGAGAGATTTCCAAATGAAATTATAGCAGTAAGATTTGTGCGCATATGATCTGCAATCAATTAGCTTTAAACTCGGAATCACAGAATAAGATGCTGAAAATGTGTATTAAAAATTCTTATTTCTGTGTTGTTTGAAAAGTAGACTGTACGTAACATGGGTTAGGCAGTGACCCTTTCTTTATGTGAACTTGGGTTCAAATTCAGGCCACATTGTTGGATAAAACAAACTTTTTCTGGGTTGTAAGTAAAAGTTTTGTACAGGCTCAACCATTTATTAATGGACAAAACTCCACAGAGCACCTATCTGCTCAGCAAATCTTCATCAAAAGCTACAAGTTGGTAAAAGAAGAAAATGATGCCACACATGCCCCTGTTAGTACTTAAAAGTTGTACAGGTATTGCCATACATGCCTCTTTCCATTTTTCTTTTCAAAAATTATGCACAAAGTTGGTGAGTATTTTTTGTTTGTTTTGCCTTTTTAGTTATACTACATGCCCAGTGATCTAAGGTGACGTGATACATCTGTCCTTAAACTGTCCTGAAAGTTCAGAATGTGCTAATAGCCTATTCATGAAAGGTAAGATTTAACTGTTTCTTCTTTCAAAAAAACATGCGGCAATTAATTTTCTGAATGTGTTTGTCTTAGTTAATATGATTTTCTTGTATTACATGGTGTTTACAGGTTACTGAGGGGGAGGTGGTGGTAATGTCACCAGACTAGTAACCCAGAGCTTATGCTCTGGGGACATGGGTTCAAATCCCACCACAGCAGATGGTGGTATTTGAATTCAATTAATAAATCTGGAATTAAAAGGCCAGTCTAGTGGTGACCATGAAACCATCGTGGGGAAGGTGTTAGAATTGATCATTAAGGAGGTTATAGCTGGGCACTTAGAAAAACTCAGTGTAATTGGGAATAGTCAACCTGGCTTTGTGAAAGCGAGATCATGTTTAAACAATTTATTGGAGTCCTTTGAAGGAGTAACATGTGCCATGGATAAAGGGGAGCCCATTGACATACTGTACTTGGATTTCCAGAAGACATTTGACAAGGTGCCACATCATAGGTTATTGCGCGAAGTACGAGCACATGGTTAGTGGTTAACATATTAGCATGGATAGAAGATTGGCTGGCTGGCAGAAAACAGAGAGTACAGAGAGTATGCATAAATGGGTCCTTTTCTGATTGTAGGGTGTGACAAATGGAGTCCCGCAGGGGTCTGTGCTGGGGCCTCAACTTTTTACAATTTATGTCAATGACTTAGATGAGGGGAGCTAAATTTGAGGATGACACTAAGATAGGTAGGAAAGTATGTTGTGAAGAGGACATATGGAGCTTGCAGACCTATAGAGTTAGGTTAAGTGTGTAGGCAAAAATCTGGCAGATGGTGTATAATGTGGGAAAATGTGAAGTAGTTCACTTTGGCAGGAAGAATAAAAAAGCAGAGTATTATTTAAACGGAGAACGACTGCAGAACTCCGAGGTGCAGAGGGACCTAGGTGTTCTAGTGCATGAGTCACAAAAAGTTAGTGTACAGATACAGCAAGTAATAAAGAAGGCTAATAGAATGCTATCCTTTATTACAAGAGGAATTGAAAATAAAAGTAAGGATGTGATGCTTCAGTTATACAGGGCATTGGTGAGACCACATCTCGAATCCTGTGTGCAGTTTTGGTCTCCTTATAAGGAGGTATGTGAATGCGTTGGAGGCGGTTCAGAGGAGGTTTACTAGATTGATACCTGGAATGAGCGGGTTGTCTTATGAGGAAAGGTTGGACAGACTGGGCTTGTTTTCACTGGAGTTTAGAAGAGTGAGGGCAGACTTGATTGAAGTATATAAGATCCTGAAAGGTCTTGACAAGGTGGATGTGGAAAGGATGTTTCCTCTTGTGGGGAAGTCCAGAACTAGGGGGTACTGTTTAAAATTAGGGGTTGCCCTTTTAGGATAGAGATGAGGAGAAATCTTTTCTCTCAGAGGGTTGTGCGACTTTGGAACTCTCTGCCTCAGAAGGTTGTGGAGGCAGATTCATTGAATAATTTTAAGGCAGGGGTAGGAAGATTCTTGTTAGGCAGGGAATCAAAGGTTATCGAGGGTAGATGGGAGTGTGGAATTCAAGACACAGACAGATCAGCCATGGTCTTATTGAATGGCGGAGCATTCTAGAGGGGTTGAATGGCCTACTTCTGCTCCTAATTCGTATGTTCGTATTGTCGATTGTTGTAAAAACCCATCAGGTTCAGTAATGTCCTGAAGGGAAGGAAATCTGCTGTCCTTACTTGGTCTGACCTACATGTGACTTCAGACCCACACTAATGTGGTTGGCTCTTAATGCCCTCTGAAATGGCCTAGCAAGCCACTAAGTTCAAGGGCAGTTAGGGATGGGCAATAAATGCTGGCCTAGCCAGCGACACCCACGTCCCACAAACAAATTAAAAAAACTTCACTTGAAAGCATTTAGCTTAAAGACAATTTATTAATATACCCATATATATTAAATTTATCAAGTAACAACAAAGATGAATTACTGACAACTGTTCTGGAGGAGTGTTGGGAAAGCCCACTTTAATGTTGCAACTGTCTTTTTTAAAGAGAAAATCAATTGATGCAAGATGCAACTAAGCCCTGTTTACATCTAGGTCTTGCCAATCATAGGCCTACTGAACTTATAACCTGAATCCTGCCTTCAAAGTTCAAAGAAGCTTTTATGAAAGTGGCACTCTTTAAATGCAGTGTGTTGATACTTTGGTTACAAATCTACAACGGAATGTTGGTAAATGAATATAGTCAGCAATATTGGAATCAAATGGATTAAATAGCACTGTTACAATTAAGGCTACTTTTCAAAATTTTATCTTCGTCATCCTCGAGGCAAAGGCCAGTTTCCTATAAACTGAAATTTAATCTTGTGTGCAAAGTATTTAGAATGGTGGCCCTCTAAGTGAATAGCAAATGCTTTTACTTCTCTTAATCCCTTCATAATCAAAAGAAAATAGCACACAGCCAAGAAAACCAAAAACATAATTAGTTTTGATTTAAGGACATAGAACCTAGAATCAAAATGATTGATGAACAGAATGAGTATGATCATAGAAAGTCTGATATCTTTAAAACAATTCAAAAACAATAAAAGCTATGAACACTAGCAGCCTCCAACAATAACTTTCATAATTTTGACGATGAGTCTTCGATTAAAAAGATTTTATGTGAGAAAGACACTTCAGGGATTTCCTGTAGCTATGATAGAAGTGGTAGAGAGCCTAGGCTTTCAGCCTAATAATATGCTTTTTCCTTTGACGTTAAACTGTTACAGAAGAGAATTGATAGACTGGATTCGCTGCTAATTAAACTATCAAAAATCGCCAGTAAATCACCAGCAAAAATAAACCACTGACGAAAGACTTAATGTTAAGCTATCAACTGGGAGGGCTTTGTATCTGATCAACAGTTATCGAACAACACAAATAGCACACACCTAAACTACCAGATGCATTTGTTATACCCTAATACTGATATAGCGGACAACTGGTTGGCTTTGAAAAACAAAGCATGTTTGTTAGTTCAACTTAGAAGGCAGATTTCAGGTTAAAAGTAATGTAAACATATGATTGTCAAGATATGTGTGTATGCACACAGAAGAAACACCATTAACCATCTTAATCCTGAACTATCAATTTTAAACTTGGTACAATATTAGCAAGCTATAAGTTCTTTTTTTTAATACTGTAGACATTCTATGATCTGAAAGGGGACAGATAGTGATGTAAAGAGCTCAGTTTTATTCTTGTTTATATGGTTAGGTATGTTTCCCAAAAAATGTTCAAACCCTGCTGTCCACTCTGGAAATTTGATTGTTTTTTTTGTGGCATATAGTATTTTGAATATACATCAGTCACTTTTACATTATTAATCTACTGTGCTATCACAAAACGTGCCCTTGTACAAAACACAAATGTTTTGGCTGAATCCTGTATTGTGAATTGTATCAGATATGTAGCAATGTTAGCTTGATAGCCAATTGTTCCACAAATGTCCTGTATACACTGTGCGATTATATAACATGGTTAATAAACAGTTTAAAAATCATCGCATCAACATGTAATTTTTAAGTAAAAGCTCTGGCTTGCAATTTTCACAGGAAAAATGGAGGAAATTATGATACCCTGAACACTAGTAGTTCCTGCAATTCAATGTAATAAAAAGGAAATTTAAATTGTTTAGTTCAGTTATCATAAGCCGGCAACCCTGAATCTAATATAATGGTGGTTAATAAAGGAACAGTTTTGCTTATCAGTTAGGTGAAAAATAACTATTAAATTGTGATTTTAAACCTAATTTTCCATATTGGGGAACCACCAGTAGTGTATGTAACAAGGATATAGTGACTCATAATCTTTTTTTTATATATAGGCTTACCCTCTAATGACCTCATGGTTTAAGTGGGACTGAAGATGAGTATTAGCAGTGATGAGGTCAACTTTCTGGTATATAGATATTTACAGGAGTCTGGTAAGTATCTCAAATATCAAAAGGTTTTGAAATGTTTGAATTATTTCTAGCTTTAATACTGCCAATAGAAAAGGTGGGTGGGGTGTGTTAGATTAGATTAGAGATACAGCACTGAAACAGGCCCTTCGGCCCACCGAGTCTGTGCCGACCAGCAACCACCCATTTATACTAATCCTACACTAATCCCATATTCCTACCAAACATCCCCATCTGTCCCTATATTTCCCTACTACCTACCTATACTAGTGACAATTTATAATGGCCAATTTACCTACCAACCTGCAAGTCTTTTGGCTTGTGGGAGGAAACCGGAGCACCCGGAGAAAACCCACGCAGACACAGGGAGAACTTGCAAACTCCACACAGGCAGTGCCCAGAATTGAACCCGGGTCCCTGGAGCTGTGAGGCTGCGGTGCTAACCACTGCGCCACTGTGCCGCCCTGGCACTCTGCTTCTCTTTCCACAGATGCTGCCAGACCTGCTGAGTGATTCCAGCATTTCTTGTTTTTGTTTCAGATTTCCAGCATCCGCAGTATTTTGCTTTTATTTTAGGTATTAGGCCCCTTGTTTGCAAATGCAAATGGGTTAATGCATGCTTCAGGCATGGATTAAGGATGCCTCTTGTTTGTCCTTACCCAATATGGTGGATGGTGTACTTCCAGCTGGAAATATGTGTTGGGGCCTGGAGGTCAGGGATTGTAGCGCATAGAGTAATTTACGGCACAGAAGGAAGCCATTCGGCCCATTGAATCCATGCCAGCTCTCCACATAGCTATGCTGTCAGTCCCATTCCTCGGCTCGATCCCCATAGTCCTGCAAATCTATATCTCTCAAGTGGCCATCCAACTTCCTCTTGAAGTCAGTGATTGTTTCTGCTTCCACCACCCTTGTGGGCCGCAAGTTCCAGCCACTGTGTAAAAAAGTGCTTCCCCATATTTCTCCTGCATCTTTTGCCCAAAATCTTTAATCTGTGTCTCCTAGTCCTTGTACCATTTGTAACTTATCTAAGCCTATCATAATCTTGTACACTTCTATTAAACATCCGCTCAATCTCCTTTGTTCTAAGGAGAACAAACACAGCTTTTCCAATCTAACCTTCTCTTAAGTGTCCTTTGATATTTTCCCTGATTATTGTTTCTAAAACCTTACCCACCACTGATGTTAAACTAACTGGCCTATAGTTGCTAGGACTGTCCTTACACCCTTTCTTGAATAAGGGTGTCACATTTACCACTCTCCAATCCTCTGGCACCTTCCCTCTATCCAGGGAAGATTGGAAGATTATGGCAAGCCCTTCTGCTATCTCCATCCCCACTTCCTTTAGCAAACTGCAATGCAAGCCATCTGGACCAGGTGACTTATCTACCCTAAGCAAAGCCAGCCTTTTTAGTACCTTCCCCCTCTCAATTTTTATCCTCTCCATTGCCTTTACTCTCTCTGCTTCTACTGATATTTTGTCAGCCTCTATTTCTTTAGTCAACACTGATACAAAGTACTCGTTAAGTATATTAGCCTTTCCCTACGCCTCTAACTATATATTACCCTCTCTGTCCCTAATTGGCCCCACTACTCCTCTTACTACTCGCTTATTATTTACATGCCGGTAGAAGATCTTTGATGTTGACTGTCATTTTATTTTCATATTCTCTCTTTGTCAGTCTTATTTTCCTCTTCATCTCCCCTCTCAACTTATTGTATATGGCCTGGTTCTCACCTGAGAGTTCGCCTCACATGCATCATACACCCTCTTTTTTTTGTTCCATCATCATCATCATTTCTATCTCGCTCGTCAACCAAGGAGCCCTGTTCTTGGTTCCCCTACCTTTCACCCTTGTTGGAATGTTCCTAGCCAGTACCTGAAGCATTTCTTCCTTAAAGATAACCCATTGTTCCGATAAGGCCATGGACCATAGCCCGAGGTCAGGCGCTGGAGCAGGGGAGGAGGATTATCGGAGTCTCGGGATGGCATCGATCGGGATGGTCCTTTACAGTGGGTAACAGCTTTTTTCGTAAGCCATCCTTTAGGTTGGTTTCCCTGAGTGCAGTTAGCACTGACTGCCTTAGAACAAACCGGCATTGCAGAGGGGTCCCGAAGTAGGTATTAGGCCCACTCACTTCAGTTCCGAAGAAGGGTCACTGACCCGAAACGTTAACTCTGCTTCTCTTTCCACAGATGCTGCCAGACCTGCTGAGTGATTCCAGCATTTCTTGTTTTTGTTTCAGATTTCCAGCATCCGCAGTATTTTGCTTTTATTTTAGGTATTAGGCCCCTTGTTTGCAAATGCAAATGGGTTAATGCATGCTTCAGGCATGGATTAAGGATGCCTCTTGTTTGTCCTTACCCAATATGGTGGATGGTGTACTTCCAGCTGGAAATATGTGCACAATTCTTGCATACTATTTTGTGCACCTATAAGACTGTGTAGCACCTGAAAAACGAGCATGGTACATCCCAATTTCTAGTCCAATGTCTACTTTATTACATGTACCTTTTAAAATAGAACCTAGAATCAAAATGATTGATGAGCAGCAATGTGATTTCATAACGACCCAAATGCCTCCACCCATCAACTCCGCTGTTATATTTCAGTGTTTAAAGTGAGATTATTATTGGTTTATATGTACGTGTAGAGTACTGGGATAGGGTGTGAGGGTGTAGTTGTCCGCAGTAATGAAAACATTGGAGAAAGAGGTTCAGAGAACAATAGCATCAGGGAGAATTGGGTGGGGATGGGGACGTTCTCAGGGTCTGGGAGTCGTGAAAGTGGTCCGAGGATCAGGGAACACTGGAAATGTGGTGTAAGGGTTTGTTCGCCTTCCATTGCTGAACACAGGTTTTGTGTGTCTGAGCAGTTCAGCAAGAGGGCAGTATTTGTTAAATCACTTGCCTGATGTAAAACTTTGAGATTGCATTCTGTAGTTTCTTTCAAGTCTTTTGTTGGGGGGGGGGGGGGGTGTGTAAAGCCAAAATTTGAATTTTCACATGGTTAAGGGGCACATCTTTCTGTCCTTCAATTCCTGTTGATGTGTATATTGCTTTCTTAGAGATTTTGCAAACTACATGCTCAGAATGCACATATGTGTTTGAAAGCACTGAACAGCCATTGACGTAAGAAAATCTGTAGTCAAAACATAGTTGTTTGAGATTAGCCAAGGTCCTGAAGTATAAGCGTTAAAGAAGTTTTTGAAAGGTACAAAAAACAATTCAGTGGCTAAGTTTAATCAATTTGCGAAGAAATTAATTTTTAATTTTATTTTGTTTAAAACCCCCTTCTCGTCATTAGATATTAGTTACTGAGGAAAATTTTATTATTTTTATTCAAAACATATTTTCAATGATTTGGTTCATCGACAAACCATGATGGGCAATTGTTTACATCATAAATGTTGACATGAAAAGTGTTACAGCAGGTAACATTTATGAACAATTACATGCCATATTCAGGATTTTCAATACATAGATGAGGTCTGAAGCTGAATGTGACAGCTGAATAATTCATCCTCTCATTCTTCAAGTATTTGATGTCAGAGAAAAGAAGCATGATATGATTTTTATCAATAACCTGTTTTACTACTGTGTGTGTGATGGATGTTGTTTCAGCTATTATGCATCATAATTTTTATTTTCTTTTTTAATCAAAGGCTTTTCCCATTCAGCGTTCACATTTGGTATAGAGAGTCACATCAGCCAATCCAATATTAATGGTGCCCTGGTGCCACCAGCAGCTCTCATCTCGATCATACAGAAAGGTTTGCAATATGTGGAGGCTGAAGTCAGTATCAATGAGGTTAGTATTCAGCAAACTTGGAACATGACTGGAATTGCGGGGTGGGCAAAATTAAACACTGAATAAGGTGCACATTCCATTAGACCTTATTGTAATATCTCTAATTTTTTTTAAAAAAATTAGTCTTTTGACTGAATCATGGGATCAGATCATAGAAATTTACAGCATGGAAGGAGGCCATTTGGCCCATCGTGTCTGCACTGACCAACAAGGACCATCCAGCCTAATCCCACTTTCTAGCTCTTGGGCTGTAGCTTTTAAGGTTATGGCACTTCAAGAGCATATCCAATTCCTTTTAAATGTTATGAGGGTTTCTGCCTCTATCACCCTTTCAAGCAGTGAGTTCCAGATCCCCACCACCCTCTGGGTGAAGAAGATTTCCTCTTGAATCCTCTTTAAACCTCTTACCCTAAATCTATGCCCCCTGGTTATGAACACCTCAACCAATGGGATTAGGACCTTCCTATCCACTCTACCTAGACCCCTCATAATTTTAAATACTTCAATGAGGTCTCCCGTCAGCCTCCTCTGTTCCAAAGAAAACAATCGTAGCCTATTCAATCTTTCCTCATTACTAAAATTCTCCAGTCCAGGCAACATCTTCGTAAATCTCTCTGTATTCTCTCTAGTGCTGTCACATTTTTTCTATAGTGCATGCAGTACTCCAGCTGTGGCCCGACTAGTGTTTTATACAGTTCTAGCATACCCTCCCAGCTCTTGTACTCTATGCCTCGGCTAATAAAGGCAAGTATCCCGTATGCTTTCTTAACCACCTTATCTCCCTGTCCAGACATCTTCAGGGATCTGTGGACGTGCGCTCTAAAGTCCCTCTGTTCCTCTACATTTCTTAGTATCCTACCGTTTATTGTGTATTCCCTTACCTTGTTAGCTTTCTCCAAATGCATTACCTCTCACTTCTTTGGATTGAACTCCATTTGCCACTGTTCCGCCCATCTGCCTAATCCATTGATATCTTCCTGCAGTCTACAGCTTTCTTCATTATCAACCACACGACCAATTTTTGTATCGTCTGCAAACTTCTTAATCATACCCCCTACATTCAAGTCCAAATCTTTGATACATACCACAAAGCAAGGGACCTAGTACTGAGCCCTGCAGAACCCCACTGGAAACAGCGTTCCAGTCACAAAAATACTCATTGACCATTATGTGCTTCCTGTCTCTGAGCCAATTTTGGATGCAACTTGCCAGTTTGCCTTGGATCCCATGGGATTTTTTTTTTTGCAAGCATTCTGTCATGTGGGACCTTATCAAAAGCCTTACTAAAATCCATGTAGACTACATCAAATGCACTACCCTCATTAACCCTCCCTGTTACCTCTTCAAAAAATTCAATCATGTGAGTCAGACAGGACCTTCCCTTAACAAATCTGTGCTGACTGTTTTTGATTAATCTATATCTTTCTAAATGAAGATTTATGCTGTCCCTCAGAATTTTTTCCAATAATTTTCCCACTGCCAAGATTAGGCTGACTGGCTTGTAATTACTTGGTCTATCCCTTTCTCCCTTTCTAAACAATGGTTCAACATTAGCTGTCCTCCAGTCCTCTGGTACCATGCCTGTAGCCAGAGAGGATTGGAAAATGATGGTCAGAACCTCCGCTATTTCTTCCCTTGACTGCCCAGGATACATTTCAGCCAGGCCTGGGGATTTATCCACTTTCAAAGATGTTAAACCCCTTAATACCTCCTCTCACTATGTTATGAAAATTTCCATGCTTACTTTGGTCATCCCATAGATATATTTTAGCTTACTCTTATGGAATTGCCGGAAATGAAATAAATTTTAAAGTAATTACAAATGTTGACTGAAGTATGTATAACAAGTGAAAGAAATACATTTGGATTGTAGGGCTATATGTACACTGTGTCTGACTGAGTCTGCAATTTTTATTGGAAAAAGATCAGTTATGTGCAATGGTTACAATGGTGGTAGGAGGCCATTTTACTTAACTGTTATTGTTTAAATTTGCTTTTTGTAGTTAAAGTAGGTTTTATGGTTCTGTCATGTATTGTACAGTCTGATCTTTTTGATTCTGTATCTTGAATCTAGTTTTGGCTATTCATATATTTCTTTCAATTCCTTTTATGGCACCATTACAAATCCTAAACCATGTGTGATGTGCCAAAACTAGAGTTTGAACTTCAAAGAAAAAATGAGTTTTTGTTTTATTAGCCAAATGTTTCATTTTATTTTTTTATTCAAAGCTGTATGATCAGTTTTATCTCATTTGTTTCTGAGTGGTTTTACTTTCCTTTGTTTTTAGTTCAAAATCTGCACTGTTGCCAATCCTTAATTGAAACTTTATCTGGCGGGGTATATTTTAGAAAAGGTTGAGTTGCGTTAGAGTTAAATCCAAATTTTTAATATGTTGTTAAAATTTGACATAGTTGTAATAGAGTATTTAATACTTCAAGTTACTGTTAAAATCAAAAATGCAAACAACACCCTTATCAACAATTTCATGGATGGCTCATCTTGCCATTGTCAGAAACATGGGAATAGGTGTCAAGGAAAGATCTGCCACCTAAACCTCCGTATCTGGCCACGCATTCCTTCACTTAGCTCATCAAAACAGCCATGGCGGTGGTGTAACCATCATTGCCAAGTGCTGTTTGACCTCTTCCCCATTCTGCTGCATCTGTAGTAATGGCTTATCTTTCTACACCTACATTGTAAAGCCCCGAGTCTCCAAGTATTTATCCCCTGTCTCAATCCTCTTTCTCATCAACATGCTGCCCCTGGTTACAACATCCATAAGCATGGGATCAGTTTCCTTATTATTGCAGTTTATTGGGAAAACTGAAGCCATTGTTTTCAGCCCTTGCCACACACTAAGTTCTCTTGTGACTGATTCTATCCCCCTCAGCCAGTCACTCAAGCTTAATCAGACTCTAAAATGTTGCTATCATATTCAACTCAGAGGTGAGCTTCAACTTATCATCCAATCCAGCACCAAATTCACTAACTTCTGACACCTCAGCATTGCCCATCTCTTCTCGCTACCTTAGCCCTTCAGCTGCAACACTTATGCATGCTCTTGTCACCTCTATTCTCAACTACTTCAATATCCTCCTTGCTGTGCTCCCATCCTTCATAATTTAACCACCTATATCATGTCCCATATGCCCATTTCTTCTCTTCTTGCTGACTTACATTAGCCTAATCTGCCCAGTGTATTACATTTCAAATCCTTATCTTCACATTTCTCCACAGTTTTACACCATCTCTTTGCAACCTCCTTCAGAACTCTATCAGCCCCCTCCATATTTGGGGCTACATTTTACAAGCTTGCTGCTGATTTTCTTTTTAGCGAGCTTCAAAGATGGCGACCCACACGCACGGGCTTTACTCAGCAGAGCTGCTGCAATATTAAACGCGGCGGGTCATTTATGTGGCCAGGGCAGACCCCCCTCACCCCCCGATGACTTGTAGGAGGTGGGCAGTCCATCCCTGGCAACGGGGTCTGGCGCCAACGCCATTTTTAAAGGGCTTCCAGCCCTTACATTTCATTTACATTTTTAAAGTTACATGTGTTTTAAATTTAATGAAAAGACATTAAAAAAATGTTTCTAGCCCCTCTCCCACCCACCCCCCCAATAACCAGACAGCTCATTCCTTGCTCTCTTTCCCCCCTTCAAAATTTTTAAGGTTACGTGCATTTTAAATTTAATGAAAAGACATTAAAAAAAAAGTTCCTAGTCCCTCTCCCACCCACCCCCCAATAACCAGACAGCTCATTCCTTGCCCTCCCATCCCCCCCCCCCAAAAATACTTACCTTGTGTACTAACCTGATCTCCCCCCACCCCCCCCCGCCAAAGGTCACAAACTTTTATCTTTAACCCTTTCCACCGTCCCCTACACAAATCCTACTGGTTTGACCCCCACATCCCCTCTCCCACACTGAAATATCTACCTCCTCCCCCCTTCCCACCCGTGTCCCGCATCAGATCTCCGGACGGAGATCCATAGGCGAGGGAGTCATGGCAACCGTCCACAATATCGGAGCAGGGCGGCCGGCGGGAGCAGGTAAGTTATTAACTCATTACTTTGTATTAATTAACATATTTAAATTCTGCTGCCGTCGCCAAGTGGCTGGGGGGGCCGCCACAAAGCTTCGCTGCCCCCAGCAATATGGAGCCGGCGTCAAGGCCCATGGCGGGCCTCTCCCAGAGGCATTTTCTGGACCCCCAACCGCCACGACCCCCGACTTAGTGGGGTTGGTAAAATTCAGCCTTCGGTTTTCCAAAATGGCCTTTTGCACAATACACTCTTTCTTTGCCCCACCCTTCAGCTTCTCCCATATTTCCTGGAATTTCCTCCCTGAACTCCTGTGCTTCTCCACATCTCTCCCTTTCAGTTACCTCTCCTCCATAGCTCAGTGTTCATTTCTGAATCTTTTATAAAAGAACTATCTAAATGGATGTATAAACTATTTTAAAAGCTAACACCCCTTGTTTCTGTGCTCTTGCACTACAGAAAATCAAACTGCTTTCCTGCATTTGCTTGAGTGCTTTGTCTGGAGTCATTAATGTCCCATTTCTGCAGTTAATAAGTTTAGTTTCTAGCAAAATTAAAACACTAAAATCTAATGCTATTGATTAAAAAGGGTGAGCATGCCATTTCTGTCCAACTAATTTCAGTGTTAATTTTTACAATTTAAAAAAAATCTTGAATGTTTTATCAGTGCTGTCTAGTCATAGTTGCTAAGCTAGTTTGACTAGTTTTTGTTGGGTGGTGATTTTTCTTTTTGCAAAAAAAAAGGTTCCTTATATGCTGTTATCAGTCATCCATATTAAATGCACTTAAGGGTTTGGCAGACTTGACTCACCCACTCAGTAACTGTGTCATCTGTTCAATCAGTCTGCTGAGGTTAAATTGCAAAGAACCATATGCCTGAATGTTTTTTCTTCCTAAATTGCAGAATTGGAAACTAATGTTTCAACAAACAGTTTGTCAAAGAGTAGCTTTTAAATTAATTTCAGAGTCGTATTTCGGTGTTGACTTGTTGATAAGCCCTGAAATATGGCTTTGACAGGAAATTTGAAAATTGGAAAGCATCCACAATTTAGTTCTGGGATAGATTTTCAAATGCATGTGATACTGTTGTCATGGAACTCTCTTAAATCTCAATATTTTTCTTCCTTGTCCTAGTTTTTGTGCTATTTTTCTTCACTTCTCCTTTGTTTCCACATTTAACGTTAAGGAAATACAAGGTCTTTATTTTGAGTCATAGCTTTCCATTCTAGGACGGCACACTATTTGATGGGAGACCCATTGAGTCCCTTTCTTTAATTGATGCTGTAATGCCTGATGTGGTGCAAACAAGACAGCAAGCTTATAGGGACAAGTTGCAGCAACAACAAGCAGCAGCAGCGGCCGCAGCCGCTGCTGCAGTCAGTCAACAAGGGGCTGCAAAGAATGGGGAGAATACTGCAAATGGAGAGGAGAATGGAGGACACACAGTTACTAGTAAGTATAAATGAGAACAAAAATGTACATGTTTTTTTGTTAGTTTTCCATGGCATTCCTTGTATTTTAAGGCAAAAGAGTATACATTCAAATCAGGCATCTAACGCCTGTTTCAGGCACCTAATGCCTGTTTCAGACCCCTTTGAGAAATTGGACTGCTGCTGACGGCAACAGACATCATGCACACCGTGGTCGGTATCTTCAGGTGTCTGAAATCAAACTAGTGGTCCTTAAAGGAACCACTGGACCTGTCACCCGAAAGGTAAGTTTTAAGCCTTTTTACTTACTTTAGTATGGAGTCAGGCGGGGCAGGAGTGCCCATTCAGGCTCTATTAAAACAGTAAACTGCTGCCAGCCACCGCTCACCCCTTTACCGATTGTCCCACCCTTCCCTTCCAGGCTTTTCCAATGTCCTCATATGACAGCCCAGCACCCCCACTCAGCAAGATACCTCAGGATCCGTGAATGGTGGACCTACCTCTGGATCTGTGAAAGGCGTCCATTGCTCACCAGTTCTATTCTCAATTTGGGCGCAGTGCAATTTCTAGGTCCTGTGCCCCATTTTTTATTAAATGCATTGCATGCTGTTTATCTCAGAGTCATAGAGTCGTACAGCATAGAAACAAGCCCTTCGGCCCACCGCGTCCATGCCACCCATAATGCCTATCTATACTAATCCCATCTGCCTGCATTAATTCCATATTGCTCTATGCCTTGCTCATTCAAGTACCTGTCCCGATGCCTCTTAAATGTTGCTACTGTGCCTGCCTTCACCACCTCCTCAGGCAGCTCATTCCAGATACCCACGATTCTTTGTGTGAAAAAATTACCCCTTTGATCCCCTTTAAACCTCCTCCCTCTCACCTTAAATCTATGCCCTCTAGTTTTAGTCACCCCTACCATGGGAAACAGACTCTGGCTATCTACCCTATCTATGCCTCTCATAATTTTATATACCTCTATCATGTCCCCTCTCAGCCTCCTTCGCTCCAGGAAAAACAGACCCAGCCTATCCAATCTCTCTTTATAGCTGAAGCCCTCCAAACCAGGCAACATCCTTGTGAATCTTTTCTGCACCCTCTCTAGCTGAATCACATCTTTCCTGTAGTGCGGTGACCAGAACTGCACACAGTACTCCAAATGTGACCTAACCAACGTCATGTACAACTGTAACATGACGTCCCAACTCTTGTACTCAGTGCCTCGGCCAATGAAGGCAAGCATGCCATACACCTTCTTCACCACCTTGTCTACCTGTGTTGCCACTTTCAGGGAGCTATGAACTTGCACCCCAAGGTCTCTCTGCTCAACAACACTCCCCAGGGCCCTGCCATTCACTGTATATGTCCTGCTCTGGTTTAACTTCCCAAAATGTATCACTTCACACTTGTCTGCGTTAAATTCCATTTGCCAATCCCTTGCCCACTTTCCCAGTTGATCTATATCCTGTTGTAACCTTAGACTTCTTCACTGTCCACTACACCACCAATTTTGGTGTCATCTGCAAACTTACTAATCATGCCCCTGACATTGACATCCAAGTCATTAATATATATGACAAACAACAGAGGGCCCAGCACGGTTCCCTGCGGCACACCACTGGTCACCGGCCTCCAATCTGAAAAACAACCCTCCACGACCACCCTCTGCCTCCTATCACCAAGCCAATTTTGTATCCAATTTGCTAGCTCACCCTGGATCCCATGTGTTCGAACCTTCTGGACCAGCCTACCATACGGGACCTTGTCAAAGACCTTGCTAAAGTCCATGTAGACAACGTCCATCGCCCTGCCCTCGTCAATCCTCTTGGTCACCTCCTCGAAAAACTCAATCAAATTCGTGGGACATGATTTCCCACGCACAAAGCCATGCTGACTATCCCTAATCAGACCATGCCGTTCCAGATGCATATAAATCCTGTCTCTCAGAATCCCTTCCAATAACTTTCCCACCACTGATGTAAGGCTCACCGGCCTGTAGTTCCCTGGCTTATCCCTGCTGCCCTTCTTAAAAATAAAGGTACAACATTAGTTATCCTCCACTCTTCCGGTACCTCACCCGTGGCTAACGATGATATAAAAACCTCTGCCAGGGCCCCAGCAATCTCCTCCCTTGCTTCCCATAGCATCCTAGGATACACCTGGTCAGGTCCTGGGGATTTATCCACCTTAATGCGCTTCAAAACCTCCATCACCACCTCCTTTGTAATGTTGATATGCTCCAGGATATCGGTGTTCCCTCCCTTGAACTCACTAGCTTCCATGACCTTCTCCACGGTAAATACAGACGAGAAATATTCATTTAAGACCTCGCCCATTTCCTGTGGCTCCACACATGGATTGCCACACTGATCCTTAAGGGGACCTACTCTCTCCCTAGCTACCCTTTTACTCTCAATATACTTATAGAATCTTTTAGGATTCTCCTTTATCTTATCTGCCAGGAAAATCTCATGGCCTCTTTTTGCCTTCCTAATTTCCTTCTTAAGTGTAGTCCTACTCCCCTATACTCCTCGAGGGACTCGCTTGATCCCAGCTGCCTATACCTGACATATGCCTCTTTCTTTGTCCTGACCAGACGCTCAATATCCCTCATCAACCAAGGTTCCCTAAACTTGCCGGCCTTGCCCTTCCATCTAACTGGAACATTCCGGCCCTGAACTCTTCCTATCTCACTTTTAAAAGCCTCCCACTTGCTAGACATCCCTTTACCTGTAAACAGCCTCTCCCATTCAACTTTTGAGAGTTCCTGCCTGATGCCATTGAAATTAGCCTTCTGTTAATTTAGGACTTCAACCTGAGGACCAGTCCTATCCTTTTCCATAACTATCTTGAAGCTAATAGAGTTATGGTCACTGGTCCCAAAGTGCTCCCCCACTGACACATCAATCTTGCAAGTGAACTTTTTCGTATTTTAAGAATTGAAATAATGTATGAAAAAGAATGTGTTATTTGGCTTTTTGGTCTCTAGGCTCAGTTTTTTCAGTGCTCTCCTGCAACTTGCTTATTAGTTGAATATTTCTTTCCAGCATCACTTGAGATCTTACATAGCTCTTTCTAATCAGGCCTACTGTTGAAACCAATAAGCTTGGTATAGAAGAGAAATGTCTGAAGCTTGAGACAACACTGAAGTAAGTCGACATTTCAGGTCTAAGAAGGAAGGCCTTAGACTTGAAATGTCAGCTGACTCACTTTTGTTTCTCCACAGAAGCTGCCTGACCTGAATATTTCCAGCTTTTTGAACTTGATTGCTTTCAGATTTCCAGCATCTGCATTATTTAGTTTTTTATTTAAAGTGAGGTAATGTTGTTCAGTGTATTTTACATTGATTCGTAAGGTGAGCAAAAGTGAGAAGTAAGATCCTGAATTTGACATGCCTTTTAAGGCACATTTACACTGCACAATGCATGCAATATGGTTTGCTTCAAACCAAAAGTAGTCTCCTCTGAATAAAATTCCTACGAGTAAAAAGGCAAAATTACATTTTGTTCCATATTTGAAATAAAACAAACCTGACATTTTTATGTTACAATGAAAGCTAAAAAGGAATGTTTTAAAGGTATTCCATAATAGTTGTTTGGTAGTCCAGAACTTGAGTATTGCTGAAAATAGAGACCTTTTGCTGAAGCTTTTTCTCTTGCACTTATCAGGACAATTCACAAGAATACCATTGTAAGGGAAGCAACAAATTTATACTGTATGAGAAGAGAGTGCTGATTGGTTGGCAAGTGGACTCTGATTGGTAGAGGGGTTGCCATGGAGAATGCACCAGTTTATGAGGACTGACAGTTAACTGCCAAGCTTTGTTCGAAATTTAAACCAAGCAGCTTGACTCTGGTCAAGGCATTGCCCTGAGGAATACACCAGTGAATGGCTGTCACTTATTTTGTTTAGCTGAAACAGACGCAATGTGTGTAAATGTTGTTTCTGCCTGCAAAGAATAAGGTCCTGTGTATTAATATATGTAGTTTCCAGTACGTGCAAATGCACCACACTGCAAGCCCTACTGACAATCTTAAATTGGTTGTCAGCATAGTTCTTAGCACACTGAGGATTATTTAGCAAATGTTGTCCAATCGCGGAATCACATCTAATGTTGGACACTATGTTTTGAGTTTTGTAAGCACTGGCTGGTTGGGTACGGCCTGTACCTTGCCCATTGCGCAAAATGAGCTTCCTTTCCTTGACATACTAGTTGTGAAATCTGCTAAGGGGTTTGCGACCATAGTCTACCGCAATCCTACCTTCACTGGTTAACACATGCATTGGGATTCTTACAATTCCATGCGCTATAAGATTGGCTTTATCGGCAACTTGTAAATAGGGCCCGAGCCATTTGCTCACCATGCAAGCTTGATGCTGAAATAGGGTGAATCAAAGGCATCCTGCGTGACAATGGCTACCCTGATCAGATCATTTCTCACTGTATATCGTGCAAACTTATGAACGGGCCTAAGGCCGTCATTTTCAGCCCTGAAAAGTGCCAAATCTACCTCAGATTACCCTGGAAGGGTAATGTATCCCAAAACTTTGAGCAACAGGTGAAGCTAGTTGTTTCACGCTGCTACTAGGCAGCGTCACCACATGTGGTGTTCGCCACTAACAGGGCGCTGCTGTCATGCCAAAAAGACGTTCTGCCTATCACAAAAATGGGTAATGTGATATATGAATTTCAATGCCAGTGTGATGCTAGGTATATAGACCGTACGTCCCAAAAACTGGCGGATCGTATCAAACATGTCCTTTCCGCTGTTCACAAAGAGCAAGGTACAGGACGTACCCAACCAGCCCGTGCTTGCAAAACACAAAACACAGTGTCCAAAGTTAGATGTGATTCTGCAATTGGACCAACATTTGCTAAATAATCCTCAATGTGCTTAGAACTACGCTGACAACCAATTTAAGATTGTCAGTAGGGCTCACAGTGTTGTGCATTTGCGGATACAGGAAGCTACATATATTAATATACAGGGCCCTGTTCTTTGCAGACGGAAAGAACATGTACACACATTGCGACGTTCAGATGACGGCCATTCGCTGGTTCATTCCTTGGCAATGCCTTGACTAATCAGAGTCAAGCTACCTGGTTTAAATTTCTAACAAAGCTGGCAGGTAACTGTCAGTCATCATAAACTGGTGCATTCTCCATGGCAACGCCACTACCTGAGCCCACTTGCCAACCAATCAGCACTCTCTTCTCATACAATATAAATTTGTTGCTTCCATTACATTGGTATTCTTGTGATTTGTCGTGATCAGTGCAAGACGAAAAGCTTCGACAAAATGTCTCTTTTTTTCAGCAGTATCCCTTAATAACGTATAACAATTCCTATTACTGTTTAGTGATAAATGATTAGCTCTAGTTCAGTTGCATTGTCCATAATTCATTTAAAGATGCTTTTGACGGTTAGATACTTGAAACAAGCACTCGTAATTTATTTTGCTGGAATGTCACTATTGATTCACAGACACAGGCATGACTCAAATAATCCATTTCAGAATATCCAATAGATGTTCAATCTCTTGATGTGTTTGCACTAATCTTTCAGTCCAATACTCAACACATTTCAATTCTTTCATTTTTTTTAAATACAAATAGACAACCATACAGATATGATGGAAGTTGATGTAGATGTGGATATTCCATCCAATAAAGCTATGGTATTGCGCGGCCATGAATCAGAGGTTTTCATATGTGCCTGGAATCCAGTCAGCGACCTCTTGGCATCCGGGTGAGCTTCCTGCAGCAATTGCAATTGTGTCATAGCAACATATCAATGTCTGGAATAAAATAATTTTTTGCATTGCTCATTTGGTTTATTTATATGTGGTTGGCATCCTTCCATCTACGAAAGATGATGGACATGCAGCAAACAATCCATTTAGGATCTACCTACAATCAAGGACGCTACAGTGAGCTCAAAGAATCGTAACAACAACTCTTCAGATATTGCCTCAAACTTTTCCGCTTTATTTTTCTTCTGCCCTTTTCTGTCTCGATTTGCATGTGTGCATTTGCATATGTATGCTAGCGTGGGCGTGTCATGCATCCATAGGCATTACCCGAATTAGAGTTTAAGTTTAATAAATTTCAACTTTTCTTCTTTAAACCTAAGAAAGCCTGTTTGTGCTGGTTCCTTTGCCTTATAATTGGAAAGCGGTGAACGAGGATTTACCAAGGGGGAGCTAAAAACACTATTTAATATTAAACCCTGTTACGGTAAGACCAGGTGAAGGCTGAAAGGGAACCCTAGACCTCTTTCTCACCTGGTCGTAACACTAGTCAAAGAAGCACTCGGAAAATGGAACAAACTCAGGGCTGGGGGATTAGTTGGAGAGAATGGAGGGGTTAAAATTGTGTTTCTAAAGGAAGGTGTTATGTTTGTGACAAAGATAATGAACAGAAATCCTGTAAATATCTAGCTACTGATCTATCCTCAGTCTCAAAAGGATTATCCTCATCCTTGAAAGCAGCACAGTAACAGTAACAGATCTTGTTATAGGGTTTAAGTGACAAATGGAGTTATTGAAAAACAGACAAAAAAGGAAATCTAATATTTTAGCAGATCTCCCATGACATGATAAATTGGAGGATGCTAACAATTGGTGTGTTTATACCATGTAAGGAATAATACCAGAGCCACAAATTAACAGTCACTAAATAAATCAAATTATTTGTATTGGGGTCAGATTCCATGGTCGAGAAACTGAATGGTGCTGCGCCTATTTTTCTGGTGCTACAGGAAGTGCATGCCCATTATTAGCTGGAAATACATCGCCACTATATTGGTTGGTTGGCATCCTTCCATCTGTGAAAAATGATGGACACACAGCAAACAATCCGTTTAGGTGGGGTGTCTTCTCTTGGTGCATCTTTGCTGATGGCTGTGAAGGCCAATCCTTGAAAGGCAGGTTCTGCCACAAGTGCTGCACATGAAGCTGCCACGTGACTGTGAGTTGTTGTTTTTGGCATTGGCGCCTGTTGCCAAGCTGCTCTAGCCACTGGTCATCGTGGTAGTGCACACCAGCCCACAGGATGGTATCGCCATTTCCCTCTTTTGCCAGCTAGTAACTCCCAGGTGCAATAGTCGGCATTTAGGGCCTTCATGAAGCGGAGCTTTGAACGTCTCACTGGTCGTCTGGCCCCGGCTTCCCCACCATATAAGGTCCTTGGGTTTGCGTTTATCTTCCATCCTGCGGACGAGTCCGATCCACCGAAGCCACCTCTGTTTGATTAGTGCCAACGCACCTGGGAGCTGTGTCTTTGAGAGGACTGCTGCATTTGCGATTTTGTTCTGCCAAGATATACCCATAAGGTGCCGCAGACAGTGAAGATGGAAATTATTGAGCTACTTTTCCTGGTAGCTGTAAGTTACCCATGGTTCACAACCATACAGCAAGGTTCTGAGAACACAGGCCTTCTAAACCATCAGCTTGGTCCTAAGGGTCAGCTTGGTGTTATCCATGCACGTTTCACAAGTCGGCCAAAGGTGATAGCTGCTTTCCCTATGTGTGTATAGAGCTCTGCATCAAGGGACAGATTGTCTCTTACCGTGGACCCAAGGTAGCAGAATTTGCTAACCACTTCCGATGGGGTGTTATTTAGTGTGATCAGGAGTGGAGATGCAACCCTTTGTCCCATGACCATGGTTTTCTTGATGCTTCTAGTCAAGGAGAGCAAGTTACAGACCTGGGAGAGACAGTTCATAAATCTTTGTAGCTGAATTTCCATGTGAACAACTAGCGTAGCATCATCAGCATAGAGGAGTTCTCTGATCAGTTTGTTTATATATTCATGGCTAAACTTTATCAAGCTGTTTGATAAAGGATTGATTATTCTCAGTCATTTCCAAATGCATCAGATCTGTATAAAATATCAATCTTGTTCGCTGTTCTTTACTTAAGTTTGAAAAAAAGTCGTTCAGTGTAAATTATCTTTAAATGTACTTCAAACGTGAGAAAGCATTCAACAGAAATTTGTGACTTGCAATTTAAATATGATTTTTGAAATTTATTCTCCAGATCGGGAGACTCAACAGCACGAATATGGAATCTTAGTGAAAATAGTAGTGGTGGCCCAACCCAGCTAGTACTTAGACACTGCATAAGGGAAGGAGGACAAGATGTACCAAGCAACAAAGATGTTACATCTTTAGACTGGAATGTAAGTGGTGAATCTTTACAAATGTGTACCAAATAAAATTGCCAAAGAGTTAAGTAATTCTGTTTTAAACATTATATAAAGAATATATATGTATGATTTAAAAAATCCAACAATTAAAATGATTAGATGTTAACTTTATCGGAAAGATTCCTTTGTGCCCGCAGTTTGGCTTTTCTATCAAAAGTTGGGAAATTTGTACACTTTCAATTCTACGAAGGACGTTCTTTCCAGCATGTCCTATTGTAAATTAGATTGGGCCTCTCTACATGTTATCTGACTGTCAAACCTCTCAATCCCACGTATACAACACTATTTCTGTACCAGTGTTTTTATATTTCTGTGTTCACATCTTCAATTGTGCTCCTTTGTCGCTGACAAAAAAAAAGTTTGTCTATGATTTACTAGACTGGCTTCTTTAGTGTTGTCATAAGGTACATAGAGAGTTAAATACCAGCTCATGCATGCAAAACATATCTCTACTTAACATGACAATGTTAAGAGTTTAGTCAGTTTGTCTGTGCCTAATAAGTGTGGGTTTTACACAAATTTGTTTGATTGGCAACTTTTTTGAATTTAACAGTTATTTAAAATCTGGATAGAACTTCAACTAGTTGGTTAGTGATAATCTCTGAATTGACAGTGAGTGCCAGCATTTACCCATGGTGGGCTTCACAGCAGAGCGCAAACCTGCCTTTTCCTGACGTCGAAGCACATGCACTTCTATCATGGATCACAGGATAGTGTATCGGAGCAAAAGTGAAGACTGACTTTTCTCATCCCCAATTCAATGGCGCTGAGCCCAGTTGTAAGCAGTTAGCTGAAATTAGCTACCTTTGATAGAATTTGTAATTATGGCTCAGCTACTTGCTGAATATGTACTTTGTTACTAGCCTAGTTGGACGTAATTATTATTATTTACCATTGTCTTAGAGTGAAGGCACACTTCTAGCAACAGGTTCATATGATGGATTTGCAAGAATATGGACAAAAGATGGTGAGTTTTATTCCTGTGCATTTACTTGTGCCATTTTTATTTGATCCAGTTTTTATTTTCTGCCATGCATTATACCACATATAATAATAGATGTAGTATCTTCCTAGGCCTCACTAATGTTACTCATGAAGTGGTCTCTGGGAAGGGTAATAAAAAGGCCCAGGAAAATTGACGTTTTTCCTTTTTTATGCCTCCTGAGGAAATGCTTTACTCTAGTTTCTTCTATAGTACTTGGGACCTCCTTGACTCCAGTATCTGATTATCCACTCTTACGTATCCACTTTGGGACCAAAGTCTCACTCTCTCCTCCATTTCTTTCCCTGTTCCCCCAACCCCCAAATGTGCAAACGCTTTTGCATGCGCACACGCACAGAAAGAGACTAGTTACTGATTGGTTATTAGGCAACTGACGTGTACAGGTTTAAACTTTCATGAGATGGGCAACTGATGGCAGGAGCTCCTTCTGAGCGGCATGGCGAGGTGCTCAACTCAGTGTAATTATACAAATGTACCATCCTGACGAGGTAATATGCACCCAATTGAAGGTATGGAATTTAAACACTGCTCATTTTTCTGCAACCCTGTTTTGGGACAGATATATTAGTGTGTGTTTCTCACATTCCCAGTAATGCCCTCTTCATGCTTGCCAAGGCCCAGTTTCCTTTCAGCTACATGATAACATTTATCATCAGTGTGACAGAGGGATCTACAAAGAACAGCTTGCTTTGCTTTGCTGTACTTCTAAGACTGCTCTCGTTTATAGGTCTCACTTTTACCCAACAGATGATATCATTATAGCCTGGACTGTAGACTGCCCTTGCAACTGTCCCCACTTTTTACCATATCTGTTATGTAAAGAAGCCTCAGATCTTGCTTAACAACTGATCATGAATTCTGAAAACAAATGCAGTCCATTTCACCTGATGTGTACATTGTGTTACGGCCAAGTGAGGAAGGGGTCACAGTTGCCCCTCTTGCCCTTCCTCTTATTTGACTGCAACAGGGTTTATTTCTTTTAAACAGTGATTGTGCTCACCATCTCTGTGAGTGTTTTATCTTTTACCTTTACTGTGATTTTGAAAGAACCAATCGGACAGGTTTTCCTGAGTTTAAACAAGATAGAGGTAAGTTTATGATACCTGACACTCTAACCCTGATTTAAAAATACTAATACGCTACACATTCATGTACATATTTACATGAGAATTACATACACTCAAATAGATTACAGAGGGAAAAATAGATTGTTACAACAAAGGCAGGCGGAGTGCACTGTTTATTCTAGCTCCACTTCTCCACGGGTCACAATATATATTTAAATTTTTTTCCCACTTACCGATACTGTCAATCATAGACTCTTTTTATCCCAGAATAAAATGCACCAACCAGGTTTCTTCCATAAACAACAAAATTATCATTTTATTATAAAACAGGTCTTAACCAGTAATGAAGTAAAGCATAAACACACACATTGAAATATTAAAGTTGCCTTTTTATCTTAGCCCCTCTCATACATGCACGCACATACATACAATGGTTAACCAGAAAAATAAAGCGAATTTTGTTTTTAGAGCTCTGTTACAGACCAAAAAAAAATACTTGGGCTGAATACTTGCTCATTCTTGAAGAAACAACAGATGGGGTATGTTGTGTTTCAAAACTGGCATACAGTCTGGCCTCTGAGTACACATAGACGGGTCATAGGGATCTTTTAGACCAGTTCTTTTCAGGTGGCATTGAGAATTAATCTAGCAGGCTTGCTTCAAAGACAGGCAACAAGATGAGTTGACACAGTGGACTTCTCAGGGTCTTTTGAGAAGTGCTGGAAAACTGAGCTGGGTTGTGGGCTTCTTCCTTGCGAGTTCTCTGCTTGGGAGTTCTCTCCCTTTTTATACAGTTCAACCCTAACTCAAAACAATTCAAAAGCGAAACTGACAACAGGAGGTCAACCTTTTGACCTCCATCAATCTTAACCTGTCACTTCTTTGTAAACAACTTCACCAGATGTCCAGAGTTGTCTGTTGTTTATTGAGCTGGAAGTCAGGTGTTTCCGAGAAAGGTTTGTTGTTGCTGCTGGAAGTCAGGTCGTTACCTGGAAAAGCTTGTTTTCCTCACAAGACATCTCAGTGCCCCTTTTTAAAAAAAAAACGTTTCCAGGGACTATTTTTCAAAGTCAACTGGCCTTTACATGACCTCCTTGAAAACCCCAAAGTTGAACATTTCTTCAATCTTTCAAAAATGAATCCTCAAAAAATATATTTAACAAAACGCAGAGGCACTTTCGTAACAAGATTTAATGATTGGATGAAGGTCCAGAATAAATTAAACTTAAATACACAGTGTGTGAAGTGGATGATCTGGTAGTCGTCTGGCTGAACCTGTATTCTTGAAGTCCTTGCTGGTCAAAGTCCACTATCTGGTTGGTCTGCTTTGCTCAGGATTTTCTTGAAGGCAGAATTATACTTGGCTCTCTTCCTCTTGTCTCTGGCTGTAGCAGTCTGTAGGCTTGGAGAATCCACAGTTGCAGACAGTTTTCAGACTTCATGTTTTCTGGGGCGAGAAAGAAAGAAAGGAAAGCACGCAGCCTGCTCTGCTGCTGCACATTCAGTTACTTCTTGTCTCTTTGTCCAAAGGAAACAAAACCAGCTTTCCCTGAGATAGACAGAGGTTCATGTGGCTGCTTCAGGTTTTCTGGAACCTTCTAATGAAATTCAAGGTTAGGAATTGGCTCCACATGCCCAAGATAAGATGCCAATTAACACTTGGAGTGGTTTGCTCTTTCAAAATCAATGGGCTGGATTTTAATGAGCCCTTGACGTCAGGATCCGTGGTGGTAGGGGTGGCGGGGGGTGGTGGAGCCTGAAGACGGCTCCGGATGAGGCCCACAATGGATCTTGATGCTGGCAGGGTCCGACCCGATGTTACCGGCGGCGGCAAGGCCTCGTGGCGGCTCCCTGCTACTCGGCGACGGGACTGCAATTTAAATATTTAAATAAATTAAAATACCTGAATGAATGAATGAATTCATTAATTTCACATTGCCTCCTTATATCCCGCCGCGATCTTCAGCCTGGCGGCCAGCACTGAAGCGCCTTCACATCCTCCTCCGGGCAAACGAGGTGGAACGCTTATTGGGGGTGGGGGGGTGGTGAATGGAGTCAAATTAGCGTCATGGGTGTAGGGAATGGTGGTAAGGATTGTCGATGAAAGTTTGAAGGAGGGGGGCAGGTCAGATAGTAAAGGTAAGTGTTTGGGGGGGAGGAAGGGCAAATAATTCAATTGTTATTGCGGTGGGAGAGGGGCAAAATAGACGTATTTATTGTTTTTAATTCCATTGAACTTAAATTTCCCGGTAGGGCTGACAGCCCGCTCCCTCCACGTGATTCGAGGGGGGTCAGCCCACCCTAGCTATTTAAATGAGCCACCATGATTCCAAGCGCGGCGACTTTTTGGCATGCGGCCCCATTTCTTTTGGTGGTGGGCTTATTAAATTAAGCCCAATATATTAGGATTGCTTTGACTGTTGTGCTAATGAAGCCATTTTAAGTAATTCAATCACTTAGAGCAAGCCATTGCCCTGGGCCCATGCTGCTCAAACCTCTGGCTCCGGGTGGATCTTTTGAATAGGAAAAGGTGTTTCAGATGCAAATTGCAGTGGCCATCTTGGCTGCCAATTTTTTTAAAAAGTTAACTGCAAGATTTTCTCCATTAAAAGTCGAATGTATGTTTCCAATCAATGAAATTAATGGACTGCATTTTAAAAGCCTGACACCAAAATAGGTGGCGGGTGTAAAATTTTTCGGCCTGCACACACAGGGCCCAAGTCGTGGAGCTGCTGCGATTCCAAATACAGTGGGTCATTAGCAGGGCCAGTGCATCCCCTGCCCCCCATCCCCCCACCCCCTCCCCCCCCCCTCCATGACGTGGAGGGGGTGGGCAAGCTGTTCCCAACAACAGTGTCCGGTGCTAATGTACAGAGGACGGTGCCATTTTTAAAGGGCTTAGAGCCCTAAATGAACATTTAAAATTTTAAAGGTACATTGCATTGCAATAAAAGTAAGTGAAAAATTTTTTCCATCCCCTTTCACACTCCCCCAACAGCCTTGCATTAAATTCATTGCCTGCTCACCCCCAACATACTTATCTTGACAACATGACCTTCCCCCCCAAAGTTCATGAACTGTAACCCTCAACCCCTTCCCATCATCCCCCCCCCAACCAATCCAAAGCGTTTTAACCCCGCTCCCCCCGTCCCGCACTGAGAAAATAACCTCCTTCCCCCTCCCAACAGGTGTCGCACCTCGTTTCCCCAAATGGGGATTCGAAGGCGCATCATTGCCAGCCGCCGGAATGAAGATGCCAACTTGCTGGCAGAATCGCCACGGCCTGCATATTAATTAAAGCTAAGTACCATTTGCATATTGTAATGCGGGTCCTGTCGCTAAGCGGCGGGGCAGCTGCAGCGAGGTCTCGCCACCTCCGCCGAGAACGGGACGGGGCCTTTCAGGGTTGGTGGCGGGCCTCATCCATTATGATCTTCATTTCCCCGCCCCACCCCTTCACCACCATTCCTGGCGTTGGAGACCCTTTAAAATCCAGCCCAACATTTCTCATTTGGCATATAGGGTTTTCTTTACAATTGCTTTTTCAATTTCTTTGAAGAAATAACTAAGTTCCATTGAAATGTGACTTTGCCAACATTTCAGTAATATAAATGGACCATTACCAAATATGTATTCTATAATACGCCATTGTGTAAAAAGTTGCCACTGTTTCAGATGCTAACCTCCAAGGGAAGATTTGTAGCTTTAAACAGATTTGAATTGATGTGCTGTTAATTATCCTGCACTTTGTCAAAAAACTATATTAAGCTACAGTGCTGCACAGTTCCTCTGTACAGTAATTAATTTAATGCTAATGCCAATTTGCCCATTAACCCAGTCATTTGCTGACTATATAAATTGTTCCTTTAACTTTAAAGTTTGTCAATAGAGATCTGGTAATTAATTTTTTGTTTACATTTTTTTCCTTGTTGACGTAGTTTTTGTCTTTTTTTAAGGTAACCTTGCTAGCACCTTGGGTCAACATAAAGGACCTATATTTGCATTAAAATGGAACAAGAAAGGAAATTTTATCCTTAGCGCAGGAGTGGACAAGGTAAGATTCTGAAATAATTTATTAATTACTTTAAGACAAGTAATGCTTTAAATTAATACTTATGAGTAATGCATTCATTTTTGTATCTGTTTCATGCTACTAATACTTTGATTTTGTTTTATGAAGACAACAATTATTTGGGATGCACATACTGGAGAGGCCAAACAACAGTTCCCTTTCCACTCTGGTAAGCTTTTAGAAAACTTATAAATTGTTTAAAACTGCTTGATTTAAATTTAGGAAACTTTTTTTTTTAGCACAGAATGTGCATAGGAGTTATTTGATTCCTTTCCTACTTGCTGAATTGATTAAACTTGTCATTTTTGTATGGAATGCTGGGAATTCTCGTTAACTTTGGTTGACAGCCCTAAACCCAAGCAATGACTTGCTGAAAGACTGCTGATTGTCAGCAGGATTCTGTTGAAGTGTACAGGTGGGCATCAGTCAACATTATACATGACAGCCTCAAATTGCATGCTGTCTTTTTCAAAAAGGAGAGTTTTTAAGTAAGTTGCAGACTTTCTTTCAGTTATTTGCTTTGTTGTTGCTACATTAGATGGTTTTAGCATGTTTAAAAAAAATGTTCAATAGTAGGAAGACAAAGTCAGGAAATTAATTCTGTCAATAAAAATAGAAAAACAGTTCAAAAACACAAGAGCAGTGATACAGTAGGTAAAATGGGGTAAATAAGAATCAAGAGATAGGATGATATTGCTTTAAATGGGCAAATGAATTAGATATAAAGATGCTTTTAAATAATAATCACAGACACTCCCTTACCTACAAAAAATTCAACTTGGTTAGTTCGACATGACTTACCCTTTCTATATCAGTGCTGGCTCTCTGATTAGTTCATATTGTTCAGTTACTGTCCTTAATTACAAATTCTACTAATGTCCCCACTACAGACGTTAAACCAATAGAACTATAGTTTCCTGGTTTCTCTCTCCCACTCTTCTTAAATAATAGAGTGACTTTGGCAATCTTTCAATCCAAGGGGACAATTCAAAAATCAAGAGAGCTTTGAAAGATCATGACTTAAGGCTTCTGCAATTTCTTACTCTGGGGTGGAAACCATTAGATCCTGGAGATATGTCAATCTTCAATCGCATTACTTTCTCCATGACCAATTTTTAAACTTGTATTAAATCTACTTAGTAGCTCTCCTTGATTTATTTTTAGTTTTCCTTGTATCTCTGGTACTTTATCCTCTTCCTCTACTGTGGCGAAATACAAGGTAATCATTTAACAAGGCTGCAATTTTCAATGACAAGATTACCTGCAGCTGCCTTTAAGGGTTCTGCATTACCATTAGCTATCTTCTTTTTTTTAATAACTTGTAAAAACTTTGTGTTGTCCTTGATACTCCTTGCTATTTTTCTCTCATATTCTATTTATGCAGCTTTTACTACTTTCTTTGTATCCATTTGCTATTCTTTATATCTGCCCAGTCCACAGGATCTCCACTATTCTTTGCATTTCTTCTACTTTTGTACTATCTCTTACCACTTTTGTTGAGCAAGGCTGTTTAATTTACACAAGTAGATATCTGTAACACCTTCCACTGTTGATCTGTATTTTGCCCATTTAAAAGTTTTATCCAGTTTACTGTCATCAATTTCTGCATCATCCCTTCAACGTCAGTCATACGTAAATTAAAATCTTGGTTTTTGATTCACCCTTTCCCGCTCAAACTATTATTGAATTCAGTCATTATGATAACTGTTAGCTAGCTGTTCCCTTACCACTAAATTTTTAACTCTACTAAATTGTTTTATCACTGGGTTCCATTATGTTATTTTTTGTTATGATGCTGGGACCCGACTGTGATGAAGAATCGCATTATCATTTGTCCATAATTTGTGAGTTACCAGAAGTTTTATGAAATAACCTGCTACATGGATACGATTATGTATCTAAACATAAAACTTGATTATAAATAAACAAAACTTCACTGGGAAATAAGTGCAAATGTTCATCTGCATTTATAAAGTTTTTGACGTTTATTATATCCAACTTTTGCTTATAAATCATAGAAAAGTTACAGCACAGAAAGAGGCCATTCAGCCCATCGTATCTGCGCTGGAACAGATTGGCCCATAGGGGAATCAAACCGACAACCTTGGTGTTATTAGTACCATGCTGTAACCAACTGAGCTAACCAGCCTTTAAGTCTAATATTCATGTCAGACATCTGGAAACAAAAATGTATTCCACAAATAAAATATTTTTGAACAGAAATAACATTGGGGGAAAAAAATGTTTTTTGTTTTGTTGTGTCTCTAAAACAGATTTTATTTCAGTCAGCAATTGTTTCAATATTTATTTTAGTGTCTATTTTTGAATTTGATTCCATCAGTCGTAATGTGAGATTGTATAAATAGCATTATCTATTTCTTATTTAACCATATATCTGTGTGGACTTAAATAGTTTTGAATTAGTTGCTCACCAAAGATAATTGCTGCATGCCAAAATTAGCCTGAGTCCTGTATAAGTTCACGATGGTGGCATGTAGGGCATTGATTGGCATTGGCTGAAATAAACATTCTGAACTCTAACCAATTTAAATCTATCCAATTTTAGATCAATAGACAGTTATGATTGGAGAGAAATGGTGTAATTGATATAATCACATGTCTGTAATCAAAGGAACAGCAGAGCAGTTTCTGAAAGGCTAGTCTGATTTAAGGTCTATTAATTTACTGCACTTCCTAATATATATTTTAAGTCATACGTTAATTTTAGACATTCTTTGCCTTTAGAACAACATCTTTGTAGTAGGTATATTTTTTAATTGTAATTATTGCCAGCCACTAAGGATGATTTGGATCAAGTTATCCCATTAGGAAGACAGGGTAGGCGGTGACGTAGTGGTATTATCACTGGACTAGTAACCCAGAGACCCAGGGTATTTCTCTGGGGAAATGGGATCGAATCCCACTACAGCAGAAGGTGGAATTTGAATTTAATTAATAAATCTGGAATTAAAAGCTAGTCTAATGATGGCCATGAAACCATTGTCGATTGTTGTAAAAACCCATCTGGTTCACTAATGTCCTTTAGGGAAAGAAATCTGCTGTCCTTACCTGGTCTGGCCAGACGCACAGCAATGTGGTTAACTCTTACATGCCCTCTGAAATGGCCTAGCAAGCCACTCAGTTGTACCTAGCCGCTACGAAGTTAATAAAAAAAAGGAATGAAACCGGACGGACCACCCGGCATCGACCTAGGCACTGGAAACGACAACGGCAAACCCAGCCCTGTCGACCCTGCAAAGTCCTCCTTACTAACATCTGGGGGCTTGTGCCAAAGTTGGGAGAGCTGTCCCACAGACTAGTCAAGCAACAGGCTGACATAGTCATACTCACGGAATCATACCTTACAGACAGTGTCCCAGACACTGCCATCACTATCCCTGGGTATGTCCTGTCCCACCGCTTCATCAATGACCAGCAGGACAGACCCAGCAGAGGTGGTGGCACAGTGGTATACAGTAGGGAGGGAGTTGCCCTGGGAGTCCTCAACATCGACTCCGGACCCCATGAAGTCTCATGGCATCAGGTCAAACATGGGCAAGATAACCTCCTCCTGATTACCACCTACCACCCTCCCTCAGCTGATGACTCAGTACTCCTCCATGTTGAACACCACTTGGAGGAAGCACTGAGGGTGGCAAGGGCACAAAATGTACTCTGGGTGGGGGACTTCAATGTCCATCACCAAGAGTGGCTCGGTAGCACCATTACTGACCGAGCGGCTGAGTACTAAAGGACATAGCTGCTAGACTGGGTCTGCGGCAGGTGGTGGGGGACCAACACGAGGGAAAAACATACTTGACCTCGTCCTCACCAGTCTACCTGCTGCAGATGCTTCTGTCCATGACTGTATTGGTAGGAGTGACCACCGCACAGTCCTTGTGGAGACGAAGTCCCACCTTCACATTGAGGATACCGTCCATCGTGTTGTGTGGCACTATCACCGTGCTAAATGGGATAGGTTTCGAACAGATCTAGCAATGCAAAACTGGGTATCCTTGAGGCGCTGTGGGTCATCAGCAGCAGAAGAATTGTACTCAACCACAATCTGTAACCTCATGGCCCGGCATATCCCCCACTCTACCATTACCATCAAGCCAGGAGACCAACCCTGGTTCAATGAAGAGTGCAGGAGGGCATGCCAGGAGCAGCACCAGGCATACCTCAAAATGAGGTGTCAACCTGGTGAAGCTACAACACAGTGCCAAACTGCGTAAGTAGCATGCAATAGACAGAGCTAAGCGATCCCATAACCAACGCATCAGATCTAAGCTCTGCAGTCCTGCCACATCCAGCCGTGAATGGTGGTGGACAATTAAACAACTAACTGGAGGAGGTGGCTCCACAAATATCCCCATCCTCAATGATGGGGGAGCCCAGCACATCAGTGCAAAGATAAGGCTGAAGCATTTGCAACAACCTTCAGCCAGAAGTGCCGAGTTGATGATCCATCCCGGCCTCCTCCTGAAGTCCCCAGCATCACAGATGCCAGACTTCAGCCAATTCGATTCACTCCGCATGATATCAAGAAACGACTGAAGGCATTGGATCCTGCAAAAGCTATGGGCCCTGACAATATTCCGGTAATAGTACTGAAGGCCTGTGCTCCAGAACTTGCTGCGCCCTTAGCCAAGCTGTTCCAGTACAGTTACAATACTGGCATCTACCCTGCAATGTGGAAAATTGCCCAGGTATGTCTTGGACACAAAAAGCAGGACAAATCCAACCCGGCCAGTTACCGCCCCATCAGTCTACTCTCTATCATCAGTGAAGTGATGGAAGGTATCATCAACAGTGCCTTCAAGCAGCACTTGCTTAGCAATAACCTGCTCAGTGACGCTCAGTTTGGGTTCCGCTAGCGCCACTCAGCTCCTGACCTCATTACAGCCTTGGTTCAAACATGGACAAAAGAGCTGAACTCAAGAGGTGAGGTGAGAGTGACTGCCCTTGACATCAAGGCAGCATTTGACCGAGTATGGCATCAAGGAGCCCGAGCAAAACTGAGGTCAATGGGAATCGGGGAAAACCCTCCGCTGGCTGAAATCATACCTAGCGCAAAGGAAGATGGTTGTGGTTGTTGGAGGTCAATCATCTGAGCTCCAGGACATCACTGCAGGAGTTCCTCAGGGTAGTGTCCGAGGCCAACCATCTTCAGCTGCTTCATCAATGACCTTCCTTCAATCATAAGGTCAGAAGTGGGGATGTTTGCTGATGATTGCACAATGTTCAGCATCATTCGTGACTGAAGCAGTCCGTATATAAATGCAGCAAGACCTGGACAATATCCAGGCTTGGGCTGATAGGTGGCAAGTAACATTCACGCCACACAGGTGCCAGGCAATGACCATCTCCAACAAGAGAGAATCTAACCATCTCCCCTTGACATTCAACAGCATTACCATTGCTGAATCCCCCACTATCAACATCCTAGGGGTTACCATTGACCAGAAACTGAACTGGAGTAGCCATATAAATACCGTGGCTACAAGAGCAGGTCAGAGGCTAGGAATCCTGAGGCGAGTAACTCACCTCCTGACTCCCCAAAGCCTGTCCACCACCTACAAGGCACAAGTCAGGAGTGTGATGGAATACTCTCCACTTGCCTGGATGGGTGCAGCTCCAACAACACTCAAGAAGCTCGACACCATCCAGGACACAGCAGCCCGCTTGATTGGCACCCCATCTACAAACATTCACTCCCTCCACCACCAACGCACAGTGGCAGCAGTGTGTACCATCTACAAGATGCACTGCAGCAATGCGCCAAGGCTCCTGAGACAGCACCTTCCAAACCTGCGACCTCTACCAACTAGAAGGACAAGGGCAGCAAATACATGAGAACACCACCACCTGCAAGTTCCCCTCCAAGTCACACACCATCCTGACTTGGAACTGTATCGCCATTCCTTCACTGTCGCTGGGTCAAAATCCTGGAACTCCCTTCCTAACAGCATTGTGGGTATACCTACCCCAAATGGACTGCAGCGGTTCAAGAAGGCAGCTCACCACCACCTTCTCAAGGGCAATTAGGGATGGGCGCTAAATGCTGGCCTGGCCAGCGTCGCCCACATCCCATGAATGAATAAAAAAATGTTTTAAATATGCTTAGCCTCCTCCATGGACAGGTTCGTCACATATTTTTGTTGGGTTGGTAATTAGGTGGAATTTCAAAATTTAATAGCTCAGAGCTGTTTGAGACCTTTCCAATTTCAGTTTAAAACTTCCTGTTAATAATTGACTAACATACATGTGTTTGAAATTTATGCTTGCATTTCTGTAACCCACTTCCTCAAATATCTTTCTTATTCTTCTTGTGGGACAATTGAATAGATATTTGAGGGAATGGGCAATTGAGGGGTGTTAATTTTGGAGCTGGCTAGATAGACTGCAGAGTCCTTTCTAGCCCTGTAATTTTATTTGTTCCAAATACACATTCTGGGAATTATCATTAGCATTGCAGTTTTTCTAGTTCAAATCCAGTTGTTTTAATTTATCTGCTTTTGAAAACAATTTCAGCATTTTGAAGTGGTGTGGGTTGTGCAAGAATTTACTTCTATTGCGGTTGCAGTGCATACTAATTACTCAGACTTAAATATTTTCCTCTTTTCTACTTTGTATTTACAGCCCCAGCACTAGATGTTGACTGGCAAAGCAACAACACATTTGCCTCTTGCAGCACAGACATGTGCATCCATGTCTGTAAACTAGGTGCAGACAGGCCCATCAAGACATTCCAGGGACACACGGTAATGGCTGTGCAGAAACTGACAGCTTTCATCATTGTCCATTGTTTTCCCTGATAGCACAGTGTATAAATGATGTGGTATTAACCCAATCAGATCAGGAGGCTTGAGGTTTAACCCATGCAGAGATAGTTGGTTTTAGCAAAGTAACAAAAGGGGTGCTGCAGTTTTCATCAGCATGTGGACTAGAGTTAGGGAAATTCCGGCACATTCTTGCGCTCTCACTGCTGTCCAGTGATCCCTTCCAGAAAGTAAGTGTGTGTGTTTGTATATGTTTGGATGTCAGTTGAGGACAGGATTACACTTGGAAATTATCCCCATCGTAGTTGAAAGACCTGCCACCGCTCGCCCTCTCTGGCCACGTGAAAAATGTCCATTGATGCAAGGTACTGAAGAACTCATGAAACCATACTTAAAGATCAGTTAATGCCTTACCAGGGATGGGGAGTTGATGAGGTGGGGAAAGTTAAACTATTGCATACTAACTTCTTTTCAACTGTTACCCATTTCCTGTTTAATTTTTAAAAGGATACAGCTTATGAGAAAATTTCCATGCAACACAGATTGTACAGATTGGTAATTAGCCATTTGTGTTCTGATACATCATTGGAAATCATTTTTATTTGTAATGCTTTTCCCCTTGAATGGCCCTTTTTCTCCAGTCTTGAGGTCCCAGCATCCACTGTCTTCAAGTTGATAAGGTGGAGTGGTCATCTGCAAGTCTGCCATTCATGTCATTTGGCTAAGGTTGGCAAGCTCATTTCTAAACAAAACTTGAGTGCTAGTGTCAGTCAAGGCTAAGATTCAAGTTTTGGTTTCCCAGTTAAGAGCTGTAGCAGTTTATCATGGCACTTTCCTGGCAACTCATTCTGTTCCTAATGTAAAATCGATGCATCTGAGAATAAAGGCATTAACTGATTGAGTAAAACTTTAATTTTTGCTTGTTGGGATGTTTTTAAATGTCTTATTCTCGAAGTAGATTTAATCCTCTCTAAGTCATAGCCACAATATTATACTAAAGTAAGGATTTTCTTTTCATTTAATATATATTGGCTCCTATTTTCCTTAGTACTTGCAGCCACATACCAGAATCAAAATTTAAAATGTGTTTGAGTTTTCTATGTTAATAAATTTTGATCATACCGTTAAACACTAAAGCACAATTCATTCGTTCAGACAAAAGAGTTTTATTTTGATGGTTCAGCAGCATACAAGTAGCTTTGCAATGAAGGGAACGGTGCATGTTTTTATCCACTATTTTCAATATAGTGAATCCACAATCTTAAATTATGGGTCCAGCTCCAGTTGGCAGGAGTTGAGAATAGATTGCTTTTCATACTCTCTTGGTCAAGAAACTTTGTGTGGCACAGGGGGATCTCAGTGAGCAAGAAACAAAGTGGGGAACTCCCTTCCTAACAGCACTGTGGGTATACCTACCCCAAATGGACTGCAGCGGTTCAAGAAGGCAACTCACCACCACCTTCTCAAGGGCAATTAGGGATGGGCAATAAATGCTGGCCTCGCCAGTGACGCCCACATCCCATGAATGAATAAAAAAAAAAATTGCTTTGGAAGACAAATTATACTATTGTTTAAATACAACCATGTCGGGTTTTACACTTGATAAACTTCTGCTATTCCTTTTCTTTTAAATCTGCGCATTTCTAACCAAGAAAAGAAGGTTTATATATGCATTTTCACCAGATTTAGCAAGTGACTCTTCATCATGTCTTACATGTTGGGAATATGTTGTCCATGTAAAACAGGAATATCATGTACTTGGACTAAACTGGTTACCTCAATGACACGGATATAGTTTTATTGAATGTCTTTTTTAAAATATTGATTTCATGATTTATCCTCTTCAACATTGTGGTAAATTTGCACCAATCCAAAAGTACCTAATTGTGTAGTCTCAGTGTGAGCTGCATATTTAAAAATGGTGCCCAGTCACTTAAATAACAAATATAATTTGTATTGGATAAAGCAGACAGGCTACAATTGTCTTTGTGGTACATTTTTAGCAGATGAATCCTTTCTCTTTGACATTTGCATGCTTGTTCATCTATGTTATGTTAATCTTTTCAATACTTTTCAAATGACTCCAATGATGTATGTCAACAGACTTTATAGAGATAATTTGTAAGCCTTGCTTTTCAATTTAGAAGGCTTTTACACTTTAAGGTCAGTTTTAAATCTTGACAGCATCTTGATTGGTCTCTTCAATTAATAAAGACTACAGTTGTATATTTCCTCTTTTGCCCCTTTGTTATGTGTGCTTCAGATTTGCTGGTATAATTTTTGTGTTAATACTGATATGTATTTGAAATAAGTAAAGCAGAATACAAATGAATTATCTGTTACTAGTGCTGAAGGCTTGATATTTCTGGTTGGCGTTCTGTTAACATGCAAGAACATATTCTATTTATGTTGAATGTTAAGAACTTGCTCTTACTGTGTATATGAAGGGGTTATCTTGTTAATTTTTAATAGCCTGGTTTTGTTTTCAGAATGAAGTGAATGCAATCAAGTGGGATCCAACTGGGAATCTACTTGCATCTTGTTCTGATGACATGACCTTAAAGGTAGTTAATGTTTTATTTTTGTTGTTGACGCATCTAATTTGTTGTGAATTAAATACTGTAGTAAAAATTATCACAGCTGAAAAAGTGAAGATTTAGTATAGAAACCAAAAAAGTTGGGGGCAACTGTAATGATGGTAGATGTTTCATAGATTTGACCTTGGTTATTGAGGATAGCTGATAGAAAAATTAAGTAAACAAATTAAATCAGATGGGGAAGGGCAGGACTCAGAACCCTAATTGCTCTAACAAGTAATATCTATACTTGGACTTCTGTGTATAAGAGTTCCAGGCAGGCATTGACCGTGACTGTGAAAGTTTCAGAAATAGAACTACAGAAATCTACAGCAGAATGAGACCTTTCAGCCCATTGTATCTGAGCCATCCAGCCCAATCCCAGTTACAGTTCTTGGTCCAAAGCACTGTAAATTATGGCATTTGAAGTGTGTATCCAAATACATTTTAAATGCAATGAAGGTTCCTGCCTCCACCACCCTTTCAAACAGTGAGTTCTCAACATCCAGCACCATCTGGTTGAAAAAATCCCTCCTCAACTCCTGTCTAATCCTTCTACTAATTATTTTAAGTCTATGCCCCTTGGTTATTGACCTCTCTGCTCAGGAAAATGAATCCTTCCTGTCCAACTTGTTATAACTGAGGCGGGAGGAGTGCTCTGTTTATACTAGTCCTACTTCTGCACAGGTCACAACATATATTTAAATTTTCCCATTTACCGATACGGTCAATCATATACTCTATTTTTCCCAGAATAAAATACATCAACCAGGTTTCTTTAATAAACAACAAAAGTGTCAATTTATTATAAAGCAAGTCTTAACCAGTAATGAAATAAAGCATAAACACAGATTGGCCGGAATCTTGTTCAGCTGCCACCGAGGTCGGTGAAGGAAGCGGCACGCAGCCCGCGCAGCCGCATGTCAGTAAGCCGCCGCAATCTTCAGTGCGGCGGCTCAGTTGAATGGACGGGGCGGCCCGTCCGTCACTGGCAATGACGTCAGCTGCCTGTGCACAGTGTTACGACCAAGGCGGGAGTAATGCACTGTTAATTCAGTCCCGCTACTCCACATGTTCACAGCATATAAGTAAAGTTTCCCACCTACTGGAAAAAATAGGCAAATTAATCACTTTATTTATCCCCAGAATAAAGCACGCCAAACCAGGTTTCTTTAAACAACAACAAAATTAATTAATAAACCAAGTTTTAAACGATAATGAGATGAATCAATATGTATGAATAGATTTTATAACTCCTTAATCTTCCTAACCCTCATGCACACGCATACATTCAAAAATCAACAGTTAACCGGGGAAAATGGTTATATTGATTTTACGACAGTTACTTAGGGATAATAAAATAACTGGGTTGTATCTTCGGGTAGTATTTTCCTGGATCAGTGAGGTGTCCCAGAGTTGAACAGTCAGATGCCACTCGATGTCTCTCCAGGTGAAATTAATGAACCGTCTATGGTGGGTAGGCGTTCAAGGTAGTTCGTCTGCAGCAGCCGTCACACAGATCTTTTAGCAACGAGTCTATTTAAATTTTAAAGTAGCAGTCTAACAGTAGAAACTTCCTTGAGATTTCAGGAACTTCCAAAAGTACAAAAGTCAACAGGACTTACTCTCAGCAAAGGAGCCTAACCCTAACGTCTAAGATACATTTGATGGTCATTGGGTGAGGGGGCGGGGGGGAGAGGGGCTTCAATCGGTTAATAAAGTTTAAAATTTTAATTTGCCCTCCATGTCCCTTTAAAAATTAAAAATAAGTGAGATTGCAATATTGCATCTTGGAGTTTTCAAAGATGCGTTTGGGGGTGGGAAGGTTAAAGCTTTCAGAAATTAATCCTGGAAGTTTAACTTGTGGTTAGGCACCTCCCCCAGGTGATAAATGGGAAAAATTGTTCATGATCAAAAGAAAGGATGGACTTTGAGCTAAATAGCCTTTGTTCAATATACACTTAACTAAAATGTTATCTACTAATGTACCTATTAAGATGTTAAAAGGTCCAACAGTGGTGTAGGTAAGTTTGTAGATGAATGATTCCTTATGTTAATTTTCATACTTCTTTTAAAAATATAGATCTGGAGCATGAAACAAGACGCATGTGTTCATGATTTACAAGCGCACAACAAGGAAATCTATACCATCAAGTGGAGTCCAACAGGACCTGGTACTAACAACCCAAATGCCAATCTTATGTTAGCAAGGTATGAACGAATCTTATCTATATAATTAGAAGTCCTGAATTTCTGCATGCCTGTCACTCCTTTTAGAGGTGTTCCATCTGAAATGCATCATATCGCAAACATTTTTCGGAAAAAACATTGATTTTCTTAAGTAAACATTAATCATTTAAGTTTCTCCCCAAATATGTGACTAATTGTGAAGATACCATAAAATGAGGAATGAGTAACTCAAAGCCAGGCAATCAAATCCCTGAGTTCTTTTTTCAAGATTACCTTTCACTAATCAGGAAATACTGCAAAACCCACCAGTCAGATTGGTCAAGTAAATTCTTGCATTACTGGATTTGTAGTTTTCATGCTGTTCCTGTGGAACTACAGTTCCCAGAAGTACTGTGACAAGCTAGACAGAAAACTTACAATAAAAGCAAGAAATGCTGGAAATACTCAGCAGGTCTGGCAGCATCTGTGGAGAGAGAAGCAGAGTTAACATTTCAGATCAATGACCCTTCATAGAACTGCTGTGAAGTATGAGTTGGAGTTGTAGGGGAGGAGGTTGCATTTTTTTAGTATTTTATAAGGTTAAGCCAATAGTGCAACATTCTACCCTTTACAGAACATTTTGGCAAGATTTGTTTTTCATCAAGGTTATAGGGGATTTTCATGAAGGACTTCAATGCTACCATAGGCGGTGAGCTAGGCAGAACCAGATGATGGCAAATGATCACCTGTTTACATGAAGCTTCGGATTGGGAATTTTCCTCTCCCTCCCCAATTTGAGCTACACCAATTACTGCTTCAGGAACTACAAAATGGTGAAAAAGAATATGTTTTATAGACCTAAATGACTGAGAAGAGTGAAGGTTTTGAGGAAGGAGCAGAGTACAATAGATAAAGTACATCATCTTAAGCAAATGCTACCAATCAGTGGAATATGGAAAAAGATAAACTATATAACTGGGATTAAAGAGTTTTTGGAGTAGAACAGTGCATTTTTTTTAAGTAGATAAGTAGCAGTACAAATATTAATTTTGCTAGGCCTGTAAATTTTAATAACAGGAAAATGTGTCATATTTTCAGTTTGAAACAGTAAATTATGTATTGCTTCAGTAAATTTATATATGGTGGTGAGAAGCAAAACACTCTCACATTTAAGCTGCCAGGAGGTGGTGGCAAAAGTAAAAGAAAAGCACATGCATGCCTGGTCCCAGACTACCTATGAGCAACACCATGGGAGAGCTTCCAATTTTTTAATGAACTAAATCATCTATATTGAAGATAGAATGTTAGCATTCTTTCTTAGAAAACATGTCTGTACTTTGGGTTCTTTATATGTAGTAGCTTCCAGACCATAAACTTCATAGGTTAAGTAACCATTAATCTTTTAAGTTTTTAATATATGCTAGATATTGTTTCCTGGTAATCAAAGGCAATTTTTTTGTTCAGTAAACTCTGATTACAATACAGCTATTGGTGCTTCAGTGGGAATTGCTGCTGACAAAAGAGAAGTCTTGAGACGTAACATGTGGTGGAATTGTTAAAAGCCTGGAATGATTCAAGGTTATAATAAATGCGCACTACCTATCTAGTACTGAGTTTTACAGTTGATGTGATGACTTTTGGTCCAGACCAAAAAGAGTGTCTATGTTAGTCTGAATTGCATGGAGCTGTTTGTTAATGACTGCACCACTAATAACAGTTGGGTGTGCTGAGTTTCATACCAAAACAGTTCTCCCTGGATCCTCTTAACAATAAATATTACATTTCTCCACAAGGGTAGCAGACTTTTAAAATATTCTTTAATTGGATGGAGTGAGCACCTTACATTGCAAATATTTTTAGACTTCGGATGAAAGATGTTAGTGTTGCTGCTGGTGGGATCTTTGAAGTGTGCACTTAGACTTTGGAATTTTTTTCTGCAGTGCATCATTTGACTCTACTGTACGACTATGGGATGTGGACCGGGGTATCTGTATTCACACTTTGACCAAACACCAGGAACCTGTATACAGTGTAGCATTCAGCCCAGATGGCAGGTACCTAGCTAGTGGCTCCTTCGATAAGTGTGTTCACATCTGGAATACACAGGTAAGTGCTGTCATCTGCTGAAGACAAGTTAAATTCCCTTTGTCTCTCTATCTTACCCTTTGTTTATACCATAGAATCACATTGGAAGGTTTTTTAAAATAGACTAAAGCAAACACAACTGCCCTGTTTGTATTTATCATCACAAAGAAAATGGTAGCGGTGCCTCTCTTCCCTCCCATTCTGTTTTCGTGCAAATGCACAGTTAAATTGCTTTTTACTAACACAGTGCACCACGTGGACCCTTGACAGTCATTGCATTGTGTTTAAATTTTTGATGCTCTGTCTCATCTCTGATAATTGAAGTAAAATGGTTTGTTTACAGACAGGTGCACTTGTCCATAGCTACAGGGGAACAGGAGGAATCTTTGAAGTATGCTGGAATGCAGCTGGGGATAAAGTGGGTGCAAGTGCATCAGATGGTTCAGTAAGTACCACAAGTGATCTACATCTGTGTGTTAGCAGAATTTAGAGACAACTAAATGAGAATATATATATTATAAAACCAATTTAGACCAATTTTAAACACTTCCTGGAGTTGTTTCAAAATCAGAAGTAGGATTACTTTTTCCCTCATTTTTAAGTGCACAGGTTAAAATTAGTTTTTAAACAAATAACCTGTTTATTTATCTGTAATATATTAAACATCTTTGCTTCTGTGTGCACTTCCTCTTTTTCCAATATAAATTCCTGTTTTCAAATTATTATGGAAACTGCCTATGTAAACACACCACACTGTAATTATGCTCTTCTGCCAATGTTATCAGTTTTGTGCCCTCAGCTCCTCAACCTGAACTGCAGAGAAACTGTACTTCCCAAATCAATGTCTGTTTAGTTGGAATATTTATGCAAAAAATAAGGATAGAATGTAACTAAGGGTAGAACTTTAAAAGGGATCACCTTATATCAATTCATCCTGGTCCAATTACTCTGTTCCTTCTAATCCGCTTTCAGCTAAAAGCTACATTTGGTTTTTACTCGTGCTGTACTATAAATCAACTATTATATACTGTATAAAATGAATGAGTAGTCAAAGTCGAGTTCAGTATCATTGTGAATTGTTTGACATTATATACTAAATACGACCGCATAAGAACAGAAAGAGCTTCTTTGGTATCTCCGGCCGTATGATTTATGGGGGGGAGCTGGACAGAGTAGTTAGGGAGAAATTGTTCCCATTGATAGAAAGATCTAGAACCAGAGGACACCGATTTTAGATGATCGGCAAAAGAAGCAATGACGACATGAAGAAAAGCTTTTTTATGAAGCAACTGGTTAGGATCTGGAATGCACTGCCTAAAAATATGGTGGAGGCAGGTTCAATCAAGGTCTTCAAAAGAGAATTGGATAATTACCTGAAGAGAAAAACTGTGCAAGGCTATGGGGTAAAAACGCAGGGGCGTGGGGCTCGGTGAGTTGCTCTTGCAGAGAGCTGGCACAGACATGATTGACCGAATGATTTATACAGCTTACAGCTAGAGAATTTGTTTTTAGTGCAGTGCCTCCAACTACTGACTATTCTTGGAAGTTCATGTTTATATTATTGAAATTGACAAACAAATCTGATATTCATTGATAAAACTTTCTTTCTTGCTATTCCTAGATATATTTTAAGAGTTCAGGAGAGTTTTTTTTTAAAGCTAATCAGTAAAGGAAATAAAATTAGCCGACAATATCAAATGCCAGAAAAGCTTTCAGGTTTGTGTTGGCCTACTTAATTTGATAAGGATTTCAAACAATACATTTGGATAAAGTTGATTTGTTGTGCTGTATTTGAAAAGGCTTTCTAATAATTTGCAAGCCAAGTGTCCAATCTGCAATAAGTTGGAATGAAACTACATAGAACATTGAATCTGAAATATAGTCTCCACTTGTTTGATGCTGAGAAAGATGTAATGCAGTGTTTCATTGTGCTAATAGCATACAGGAATCCAAGCAAATTAAATCTGTATCAAGAAAGGATTAGAGACCCTCATGCACTTAGTCACTAGACCATCAGAGACTCAGCACAGACCAGAAATCAATGCCTTTACCCAATAAATCATCTGGGATCAGTGAACCCACAGATGGAGACGTGTATTTTTTAAAAAAAGGACGACTTGAGCCTTTCTTTGTAGATTGCCTTCGTATTTGGTGAGGTGGTTCATCCAGTGAGATTTTGCACCGCTAGTCTGACAGTTGGATAATTCGATATTGTAGCATTTTATTGTAACATTAAAGCCCTGAATGTACTAAGTATCATTTTTGATCCATTCAGTACAAGACACCTAGTGTAAAGGGGATGGTCCTCTCTTTACCGTCAAGATATCTCTCTTTTAATCTTTGCCTGTGTAATCCGAATGCCCTCTGTGCTTTCATATACGCAGTTTGCCTACAGTTCTGGACTCGAGCTCATTGCTACTATCTTCCAGTTTTGTCTTTGGATCTATCTGACCTGTTCCTTCTCCCAACTCATTTACAACGGAACTTGAAAATTCCCAACTCTCAAGCCTTTGATTTTTCATTTACCAGGATGCTTGTGTAGCTGAATTTGCTGAATTGGTTCCTCGCTTCCAGCCTCTGTCCCCAGCAAAACCTTTATCCTCTCCCATTCTGGTCGTTCTGCCTGGTATAACCCCTGTTTTCACTCCCTCGAGTCCAGGGCTGCATTTGACACATTATTGGTTTAGCTATCCATCATCAGACCTGCCTGGATCACTTCAGCGCAACCGAGCCTCGCTGTCAAAACCACCCACCACCCCAGAATCATCTTGGAGAGTACTTATCCATTGCTTACTTTCTCCAAAAACCCTTGTGTCCTGCCTGCTCCATCACCATCTAAAACAAGTGTGAGGAACTCACGAACCCTCTATCGCTGTTTGAGCCGACACCTTCAGGTACATCTACTACTTTCCTCTTTTTTTCACCAAGTCAAAATTGCCCCCAAACTACATACACCCTTTCCTAGCCCTGAACCTGCATCTATCTCCAGTTTCTCTCCCATCACTCCTCATAGCACCCTTAAACTTGAGTTGTCCATGAGACCCATCTCAAGATCTCTTGACCCCAGTCGCTCTAAAATGCTGAACATCACTACTTCCATTTCTGCCCTCCATGCTAGCTGACAATGTAAATGTTTCCTTCTCCTGAGGTACGCTTTTTCAAAACTCGACTGGACATCCTCAATCCTATGTAAATTTCCGCTCGTACAAAACTCTTCTGCCTGGAGATTATCCTGAACCAAGTCCTACTCACCCTTCACTGCTGTCCTAGGTTACCTACCGTGGCACCTGATCCTCCAACGCTTCAAATTTATAGTACTGGTTATTGTGTTTCAGTGCCTTACTAGTATCAGACCAATCCCTTTGCCCCACCATTGACAGCTACAACTTGAGCCACCTGGGCCCCACGTCTTGGAATTCTTCTTCCAAAGCTCCCATCTTTTAAGGCCCTATTTCAATTAAACTTTTGGTTGCCCATCCTAACATCTATTCGTTTGACTCGGCATTGATTTTCTCCCCCACCCCACTGAAAATAAATATCAGGGCATTTTACACTGAGAAGTCACCACATAAATGCAAGTTGTTAATGCAGTGATAGCAGAAAAGGCATTAACAATAGAGATAAGCTAAATCCACTACTTTGTCCCCTTCTGATCCTCAAACAAAGGTGAGGGGGAAGAAATTGATAATTTTATTTTAAAAGCTTCTGCTGTTTTAAGACTTTTTAAAAAAAGAGCTTTCAGAGAAATATGCACATTTTCTGCTGGGAAAATTGAAATGGACAGATAGTGGTTAGCTCGCCTGCTGAGCTGAAGTTAATTTAATGATCGTTATTAAACAGTTTGCCAGGGTACTTGTTCAACATGAATTTTGCTGCAAGTGTTAACTCATTCAGTGCCACTGTTGAGAAGCACAAGCTTAATTGGAGCTTAAATCACCCAGCCCTGACTGCTGCACTGGCACGTAAATCAGTTGAGTAGCTCTGGGCTCAAATACACTTTAATTAGATGAGTAGCAAACTGTACAGATTCCTAATGGCTACTCAGCTTTAAATTTCATTCTGCATGGGAAATTAAAAACTCAGGGTTAGATACTTCAATCTTTATGTGCAAAAAGGCCAGAACTGAACAAAATATTAATATAAATGTGTTTTGATATAAACTACCCAAGCACATGGTACACACAGTGGCAAATTTTACAGACCCCTGACGGGTGGGTGTGGAAAATGTCTCCGGGAGAGGCCCACCACGGGCCTTGACGCCAGGAAGGCCTGGCTCCAAATTGCTACCGCCAGTGAGGCCTCGTGGTGGCCCCTGCCACTCAGGGACAGGATCAAAATTTAAATATGTTAATATATTAAAAATACTGAATTAATTACTTAGCCATCCGGAGATTCGATGTGGGACACTGGTGGGGAGGGGTGGGGTGCAGGTAAATATTTCAGTGCAGGTGGGGTGGGGAGAGGGGGGAGCGGGGTCAAATGTAACTGGTCTAGGGGGTGGTGGGAAGGGGTAAATGTTAAAGTTTTTGACCTTTGCTGGGAGGAGGTCAGGAGCACAAGTTAAGTTTTTTTTTGGGGGGGTGGGGAAGAGGAAAAGTAATAAATCTGATGGCTGTGGGGCCGGGGGCAGTCGTGGGAGAGGGTCAGATGACTTTATTTGATTTTTCAAAGTCTTTTTTCTTTAAAAGTATAAATTGTAATGGAGGGCTAAAAGCCCTTTAAAATGGTGTCGGCACCTATACAGTGGCACCTGACACCGTTGCCGGGGACGGAATTCCTGCCCCCTCCATATCATTGGGGGGAGGGTCTGCCCGGGCCATGTAAATAAGCTGCTGCGTTTAATATCGTGGCGGTTCCACAGAGTAAAGCCCATGTGTGCGGGCTGCCATTTTTTTTTTATGGCTGCCGCCAAAATTCATCTCTCAGTTTCACAACTTGGAATTCTAGCTTGCTTTTTCTGATTGCATTGAAAACTCAGATATTGTTTGCTCATAGAAAAGTAAATACTTGAATTCCAATGCCATGATCTTTAAACCAATCTTCCAAAATCCAGAACTGGCTGTGTCATTGGGCCAAGTGTACAATTTTGTTGCTCTGTCAAATTTTCTAGAGTTCTGCGATGGCCAGAATTGGATTAATGCCCTTTCACATTATTTAACCAAGTGGCTGCTTAACCAGTAGGGAGTAAGAATTACTATAGCTGAGTCTTGGTTGGCCAGATTTTTTTCTTTGCTGATAAGGTGAAAATCCTATTGAAGAACATTGAAGTAATTATCACTTTGATCTTTTTTTGCCATGAAAATAACATCCTGCAAGATTAATACTTCACCATGAGCTGACACTGAACCACTCCTGCTAGCTCTTGCCCTGCTTGAGATGCTGCTCCACTGCTACTGAATGATCTGTATTCTGTTGCTTTCTGCTTGCTTCCCGCTTGCTTCCCATGGTCATTGACTGCACTGCTGTGCCCTGCTTTTAGAGATCCTCCAACACCAAGTACAGGATTGGACTGGTTCCTCAGGCTTCTTGATACATTACTTGGACCTGATCTCTTGGTTTTACCATCAGCCTCCACAACTTCACCATCTTAGCAATTCTTTGTCTCTTTATTTCACTCCCATTGTTTCTCACTGCTTTGCTGGTCCACTGGATTTGCTGGTATGTACTCTTGGCACCGAGAGCCACTATGCATCTCCACTGAATTCCAGGGTCAACCTCTACAGGCTCTTGGTCAACTCTTCACTGCTCTTCGGTTTCCTCAATCAACTGGACAACCTCCACCAGTGCCCAGCCACTGCTCTCCACCAATAGCTCCTTGATCTATGACCCGATACTGTTGATACCAAACTTGGTTGATGGTTATTCTAAGTTAACTCCACTCTGTCTATAAGTGGACTTCTTCCCATCACAGCCTCCTGGTCCTTGGACTTCAACTTTGGATTGTTCCATATTGTTTCCTTTCTACCCACAGTTTACGATTGATCCATGTCTTGCCATGCCATTTTAACCTGAAATAGCTGATGCAAGCCCATTATCTCTATCTCCCTTCTTTATTTTGGCCTCTTCTCTCTTCCTATTATTCTATTTCACCCCTCTCAGTTACTTTACTACTTTTGGGTCCTACCCCAACCCATCAATGTTCCTCAGCTTGCCTACTCTTCTGCTGCCATGCAGATTTGAATATCCCATGAACAAGCCCCTGGCTACCCTCTGAGTGCCTCTCATCACTCTCTGAAGGATGCTTTGTTGCACCAGAGTCTTGTCTCCTTAAGAGAAATAGCAATTGCCCCATCCTGCTCTCTTGCTGATTTTCCTGTCCAACATGCTCACTGGAGGCTAGCTTCACCAACCTGTTTCTAATCCCACTCGCATCAATCACCACACCCACCCATAGCAGCACACTCAAACTGTATAATGAGAACAGAAAGTGCCAGAAATATTCAGCAGGTCTGGCAGCATCTGTATAGAGACATTTCAGGTCTGTTAACACTTTCTCTCTACACAGATGCTGCCAAACCTGCTGAGTATTTCCGACTCTTCCTATTCTTCTTTCAGAGTTTCAGCATCCAGTGTATTTTGCTCTCTCTCAAACTGTGTAGTGCCCTCGGCTTTGCATTTGCAATAATAGCTCTGAAGCTGTTGACTTGCTCAACCACTCCCTTGTCTCAACTTATAATTCCTTGCACCTTCACTGTCTCCCATCCTGGTCATTCCCCCAGTATGGCCCCCATCCTTGCACCCCTGTATGATGTTGATTCATTATTGCACCCCCTCTCCTCTTCACTCATATGCTGCCCCTTGGGAACATCATCCAAAGTCATGTGGGTTGACTTCCACATCTCTTCCCTTCTTGGTCCTTTCATTGCCTCTGTTTTTTCAGACTGCTTGTCCAACATCTTAGATGTGACATAATATCTTGCAGCTAAACAAAGAGAATCAAAGCAACCATCATTGGCTCCAACATAAGTTCCATTAGCTTGCCACCAACTCTATTCCAGCTGAACCAGACTGCTTTTTAAAAATTCTTTTGTGGGTTGTGAGCGTTGCTGGCAAGGCCAGCATTTGTTGCCCATCCCTAATTGCCCTTGAGAAGGAGATGGTGAGCCACCACCTTGAGTCGCTGCAGTCCATCTGCTGTAGGTACACCCACAGTGCTGTTAGGAAGGACATTCCAGTTTTTTGACCCAATGACAGGGAAGGAACGGTGATATACCTCCAAGTCAGGATGGTGTGTGACTTGGAGGAGAACTTGCAGGTGGTGGTGTTCCCATGCATCTGCTGCCCTTGTCCTTCTAAGTTGTAGAGGTCATGGGTTTGGAAAGTGCTGTCGAAATAGGCTTGGCGAGTGGCTGCAGTGCATCTTGGAGATAGTACGCACTGCTGCCACTGTATGCTGGTGGTAGAGGGACTGAATGTTGAAGGTGGTGGATGGGGTGCCAGTCAAACGGGCTGCTTTGTCCTGGATGTTGTCAAGCTTCTTGAGTGTTGTTGGAGCTACACCCATCCAGATAAGTGGAGAGTATTCCATTGCACTCCTGACTTGTGTCTTGTAGATGTTGTGTAGGCTCTGGGGAGTCAGGAGGTGAGTTACTCGCCGCAGAATTCCCAGTCTCTGACCTGCTCTTGTAGCCACACTATTTATGTGGCTGGTCCAGTTAAGTTTCTGGTCAATGGTAACCCCCAGGATGTTGATGGTGAGGGATTGAGTGATGATAATGCTGTTAAATGTCAAGGGGAGATGGTTAGATTCTCTCATGTTGGAGATGGTCATTGCCTGACATTTGTGTGGCACGAATGTTAATTGCCATTTATCAGCCCAAGCCTGAAAGTTGTCCAGGTATTGCTGCATATGGACACGCACTGCTTCAGTATCTGAGGAGTTGCAAATGATACTGAACACTGGGCAATCATCAGTGAACATCCCCACTCTGACCTTTTGATGGAGAGAAGGTCATTGATGAAGCAGCTGAAGATGGGCCTAGGACACTATCCTAGGAACTCCTGCAGTGATGTCCAGGGGCTGAAATGATTGGCCTCCAACAACCACAACTGTCTTTCTTTGTACTAGGTATGACTCCAACCAGTGGAGAATTTTCCCCCTGATTCCCATTGACTTCAGATTTGCTAGGGCTCCTTGATGCCACACTTGGTCAAATGCTGCCTTGATGTCAAGGGCAGTCACCCTCACCTCACCTCATGAATTCAGCTCTTTTGTCCATGTTTGGAGCAAGGTTGTAGTGAGGTCAGGAGCCGAGTAGCCCTGACGGAACCCAAACTGAGCATCGGTGAGCAGGTTATTGAATTTGTGTCCCCCAAGCATTAGCCTGGCCTATAGATTACTAGCTCAGTAACATTACCACGACACCACCGTCCCGTCACACACTTGATGTCCTAAGTTTCCAACTTCAAATCCTCTCTGTCATAATTACCACTTACTTCCATCTCCATAGCTTCACTTTCCTGTCCCTGGTTTAGCCTTTCTGCCACTGAAACCCTCATTCAGACTTCATTACTCCAGCTCTCCTGACCAGCCTCCCATCCTCTAACCTCTTAACTTCATCACATTCAAAATGTTGCTCCCCTTATCCTATTTGACACCAAGTTACACTTAGCCATCACACCTATCCTCGCTGACACCTATCCTACATTGGCACTCAATTCCCCAGCACCTCAAATTTAATATCTTAACCTTGTGTTTAAATTCCTCCATGGCTCACCAATTCTGAGATCCCATTGTCTGGATTTGCTTCCTAAACTTCACCCTGAAGTACCAAAATCAAGTACTCATGACCAGGTGCCACAAAAAATTCCCTAACAATGTGCTTTAACTCTCCACCATAATTTCTAATTAACAGTCATACTTTAGATCTTTCTGTTTGGGATTCTAGTGTGTAGACAGTTTTGTGCTTTGGGCCCATTCCCACAAATGGGTTGAAATTGCATAACCCCAGTTCATATCAGTCTGCTGCACCTGACAGAGACGAGACTGTCACCCCATCAGCATGGGCTGGATTTGAACTCTGTTCCTTGTGTGTTGGCCTATTGCTTCAATCAGTTCCAATTTTAATGGTGGAAAAAAAAGTTTCACCTATAAGTTATTTAGCTTTATAATGGCATATTTGCGTAATTATATTTAAAATGTGTTTGGTGGGTCTGTGTACAAATTCAAATCTCATTCATAGGGGCACATGTGGCTAATACAGAATGTGTAGTGATTTAATGAAACTGCAGAGTGAATTTACATTATACATTTTCTCTTAAAGGTTTGTGTGTTAGATCTGCGGAAATAGCACTGCTAGCTGGAAGCCATGGACCGACAATGAATGTGTACATAGCCAAAATGACTGTCCCTGCCCCATGCACTGCTACAGTCTCACTTGAACCATGGCCAGTCCACTACAGCCAAAACAAGACAGAATGCAAAACTCAGGACAACTGAGCCCTGATGTGAAGAGTACCCTGACTGCTTAATGCTGGAAGCTCCACCTGCAAAGAAAAGTCAACCTTTCTTGAAGATTTAAAACAACTTGAAAAAGACTTGACATGAGACCATAGGTGTACCAAATTGGGAAGATAATATGAGAGGACAAAAATATCTTTTTTTTTTGGTCCAGAGTCTATGTAGAATGAGTTATCTTGTCAGCAGTTCAGCAGATCTGTGTGCAGACATATCAGCTTCTTTAAATCAGCAGCAAATAGTTCCCTTGTTTTAAACATTGTTTTATCACTTTAGTTTACAGTTGCATGATGTAGGAGAGTGACTGTATCTTGTTTATCTTGTTTTTTTTTCCTGACACTTAACACACAATTAGAAAAAAAACTTTTTTATGGATACAATAAGCAAAATAACAGTGTATTTGGTATGTTTTTGGTACATTTTGTGGCTCACAAACTCATACGTGGGGAAGCATAAAACCGCTCCAAAATTCAACATAAAATTAGTTTCATTGTACATCAGTCATAGGTAACAAGCTGTGGTTTACAGGTGATGTGGCTAAAATGTAGTAGTTTCTTAATGGGGACATGATTCTGCCGATTTATGAGAATTAAACAAATGGGCACAAAGAAAGAGAATCGATGCAGGGATGCATCCCATTGCTTTAAGACCATAGTTTGCATATGGTTGGATTGTGCACTATTGATAGAGCAGCTTATAGAATTTTGTAAGATAACTTCTCTGGACAGAGGATTATTGCTGTTACTCTACTTATTCTTTGGTAGAACTACAGGCATAAATTTCACTGCAAGATTCCAGTATTAAGGACTGATGTCTCATGAGCAATGTTTTTAAAAAATCTATCCAGTGCAATGAGATAAACCTCCCTGACCCCTTCCCCCACCTCTGCCATTGGCAGAAATCATGCAGGCATATGTTTTATGTTAATGCTAAGGTAAGGGTTGACTTTGCTTTAATTTTCTTTCCTTGGTGCTCATGTATTACACATGGGTTCATCTTGGCTCAGCCCTCTAAAGTACTTGCACTTGCTGTGTTCAGTAAAGTACAGGTAGTATAATTGCAATAGCTTTTTTTTAGAATAAAAGTATATTATTCTATAAAGTATAGCATATCTGAGCTTTTAAACCTCAGGGGACCCTTCTTCAGATGATGAAGTGGTTAAACAATTATTTCTGCTACAAGACACTCAATTACTTTTTCACACGAAGAAAAGACGTTTGAGGTTTCAAATCCTTGGATTTAATGCATTGTAAAATGTTAGTCTAACAAAGGTATTCTTCTATTTCCCATATCCCATGCAGCAACAGATTAATTAAATGAGATTACTGTTGCAAGGCTTCATACCACCACTTCAAACTTGATTTTGTTTTCCAACTCATTAAAGATGCAAGGCCAGTTGCTTTTTTGTTTAAATAGAAATATAAGTAAGAGGATTTTCTGCACAAATGTTGGGTTTTGTTTGTCCTTGGAGTAAAGTCTGTTGATAATCACATTTGGAATTGATCATAGGTAACATGGTGTAATCAAATAGCTGCTATATATGCAGATATTCTACAGTGTCTGCACCACTGAAGTTGACCAACAAGTTCAGAATGGCTCCTAGACATTTATTACATGCTATTTGTCAAATGTAGATAAATGATTAGGCAGCTGTATCACACTTGTAAGAGAAAACCCATTGGTTATATTATTTACTGGCCTTTTGTTAAGTTGTTTCATATTAAGGTGACGAATGAGACTGGTTTTTATCATTCTCTCAAGCTCTGCCCTTTGCAAGTTTGATGTGAAGTCCAAGTTAAATTAAAAATCCTTGCATTCCCCTCCCTCTATTAAAAATGATGCATACAGCATCTGCAACTGTGTATTTATCTAAAGAAGTAATGTTTGGGTGAGCCCTAGCCAGTTTTTAATTGAGCAGTTAAAACCTTTCATTTAAATGTTTTAAAAAGTATAAACCAATGGCATAACATTTGAGAGCTGATAAGTACAGTGGTAAATAGACCAGGAGCATTTTTTTTTTAATGAGAACAAGATATAAGAAGCTATCTAGTTGCTGTTTTCTGACACAGCTGAGGGTAGAGGTGTTAGGACAGTTCTGAATTCTCAATTACCTAACTCCACATTTTGGATTGGAAAATTACAAAAGGTTGGCAGTTACTTCCACTGGACTTAGTCAGATGTGACCATACAAAAATGGGGTAGTAGTGGAACCTCTCACCTGAAAATGGGGATTTATCTGAGTTGGTGTTTACATCTGTCAGGTGTTGTCATGGATGGAAGCATTTTCTTTTCAAGCATAGATTTGTTCTTAACATTTGTTATAAGGGCATCCAACTTCAATGATTTGAGGCTCCTATTCACATCTGCTAGGACTTTGGAAGACTCAAAACATCAAAATCATTATAATGGCAAATTACACATACAACATTGTTTGAACTACCTAAAGCTAGTAGTTATTACACATAAAACACTTACTATTGGAAATTGTTATGCATTTGCTATGGATTAAAAACTGCTCCCCTTCCTCAAACCAATTTCGATTGAATACACTGATAAAACTGCTCATTTATTCCATTGCAAGTGCTGTTTTAGGAAGGGCTGCAAATGAAACTAGATAGTTGAAGCAAGTGAAGTGTTTAGGTTGGTGAAGACAGCATTAGGTGCATTCAGTGCTTGAGAGTGACGAGCATAAAAGGTGATGATTTCAGGGGATAGCGCTACAACTCTAGCACTGGATTTACATGTCTGCATCATTTCTACAGTTCTCACAAATTAAGATTTTAAAAATTGTGAACCTGTAAACCAGGCCATGAAAGTTTTTTTCTACTCTTTGAACTCTTTATTGTTCTGTTTTTATTTGTACCTGTTAAAAAGACTGATTTTTGATGTACCATACTGTCCTGGACCATGTAAATATCACCTGATAATGTATTTAGGTTCCACATTACATTGATGATTTTCCCTTCTCCCCCCCCACCCCACCCCACCCCACCCCCCACCCTCCCCAGCCCCTCACCCTCCACCACCTCACCCTACAAGTATCACCACCAAGGCACATCTTCTGTTGCAGCTTCCCTTTGCATCGTATTGATCTGACAACCATAATTTGCATCAGATCTGAAAGAGGTCCAGAATAAAATATATTTTGATATTACATTATTGTTGTCTTTTTGAGCTTTGTATATTTGGCTTTTGGTTAGTAATATTAAAATCAACTCTTGCATGTTAAAAGATAGTGATGGTAAAATAATTTAACTGTGAACATTACTCCTTCACCCTTTAAGGAATACTCACATAGAAGAACATGATTGACAATTCTGATTTGACGCTAGAAACTATTCATTTTTCTTTTTAATATGGAGATCCTTGAAATAACTACCTCCCAGTTTGGCTCCTTTGTGATGTAATCAAAAGGGAACTTTTCTATGTGGCTACCTAGAAACCAGTGGGGTCACTGCTTTGGAGCTGTCTGACCCTGGGAAACCATGTTACCAGCCAGGAATGTGGGAGTACTTTGAGGTACAGGTAAAGATCATGAGTAATTAGAGATTGGAACTCAAATTAACAACCAATTACTTATAGCACAGGAAGAACATGAAGTATGAGGCTGTAATAAGTATTGTGTAAAGTGATGCACCTCTTTACCTGTAAAAATACTTTTGAGAGTTTCTGTGTCACTCCAGACATCAGAGCTTGTGTGTTGACAGTTGAGGCAGTCTATTTTGGTGGTGGTGGGGTGGGGTGGGGGATCAAAGAAAGAGGGACAGTCATTTCCTGATAGTTTCTCTGAGCTCAAGGTAACCTGATCTCTTCCCAAATTGAGGAATCAAGCAATTGCCAATCTAGAGTAACTTCAAACAATAATCAGCCTCTGGACTGATTTAAAGTGTATTCCCACCGGCAGTGCCTGAGCATTGTTTTTCAAAGGGCAGGCTATGACTAGCTGATTATTTACAATAACATGCTAGTGTTCCAGCTCCCAGATGAGTAATGATCAACAACTAGGGAATATTGATTAGTATTGTAGTATGCTTCAATATTAAAGTACTATCCATTAATTTTAAGCTCTTTCTGTGGTTTTTAATTTTTTCTTTCTCAGTTTTCCCTACCCTCCCCTGAAGGTAGTGATGATTCCACAGGCTTCAGACACCCTCTGGAATCTTGTCAAGTGACCGTTCTTCATGTATAAGGCTAGATTGGGAGTATTCCAGGCTATTTATTTGACCATAGCCAAATTCTACCCTCTCCTTATATGACCTCCACAAATGTATGTTTGTAGTAGGGATACTAGCCATTTCTTCCCATCCTTAGTCCAGAAGTTAACAAAGGCAATTATAGTGCCCCAGCTGCTGCCCTAGTTAAAAAAAACAACAAACTCATCATATACCAGGGATCAAACCAGTAACGTTCTTGGTCTATATGGCTCAGGTTCATACTAGGCAATGCAATTACCAACTGAGCTATCAGGGACTCTGCATTTATTGAACATTTCACCAGCTATTATACATAGTACAACTATTATTACTTACGCACTTAGTGGCAGATTTTGGAAACATGGCATCAACATGCGCTAACTCTGAAGTTAATTTAACTAGCATAATGTTAGAATGTGCTTTTTTCAGATTTTGAAGGCCAGCTTAAGCCGGGAAAATGTCACCTGGAGGATATCTGATATTTGAAACCATATGCATATTGAGGAACTTGCATTCTTTTGATTTAGATTCTGAAAATTTCATGGTACCTTCATTCTTATGCAAGTGCAGAAAGCATGTGTTGTTAAAAAATGTTGCTGCGTTGCTATATGGCCTTCTCCACAATTGGAAAAGCATCTGTCGTGCTCTGAAAACAACAGGATTTTCTGTAAGGTGACTATGATATAAAAATGAAGCGTTCTGTCTCTTGCTACAAAGTTAATGTTGCTATAATTAGCATTGTGTTTTCTTGCTACTCATTAGTCAAAACTACCGCACACAAGTTGCTTTTTCAAAGCAATTTGTCCTTAGCTGTACATAACTTATGTAAATTATTATTTTCTCTTTATCTTTTAGTTACGGGGAATGATTCATGTTTTCAGTAACCAAAGCTTTACTGCCTGGCACCTCTGAGCACTCATGGTAAAACCCTAATGACGATCAATCCTGCTTTATAGGGAGCCCAAGGTTACATCATAATGTTGCCTTACTGACATTGCAGTACAATCTGCCCTAACCCAAATAATTACTTGCTTTAATTGAGATTTTAGACTAAGTGTCGTAATTGTTGCAGCTTGTTCAACATGTGCAGTATGCAGGATTACTGCTAGTGGTAAAATACCACATTGAACATTACTGTACTTAGACAAATTCATAGTCATAGAGAGATACAGCACTGAAACAGGCCCTTCGGCCCACCGAGTCTGTGCCGACCAACAACCACCCATTTATACTAATCCTACATTAATCCCATATTCCCTACCACACCCCCACCATTCTACCACCTACCTACACTAGGGGCAATTTACAATGGCCAATTTACCTATCAACCTACAAGTCTTTGGCTGTGGGAGGAAACTGGAGCACGGTCACAGGGAGAACTTGTAAACTCCGCACAGGCAGTACCCAGAACCGAACCTGGGTCGCTGGAGCTGTGAGGCTGCAGTGCTAAACACTGCCACCCAGGCAAGCTTTGGAAAATTGTACATATAATTCTATATGTGGTCTCAACATTGAGTTCTAAAGTGTTAAAATAACTTGTGCCCACTTGTTCTCGAGATACATCCCAGCAGTTTTTGACCTTATTGACAATAGTGTGAGTGACTGAATTACTTTACTGTAAGATCAATAATCACAAAGTGTTTGCTTTCTACTTTTTCACACTATTTCCTCAGTACTTTTTAACTTATCAATCTTTTAGAACTTTACTAGAAGTATTCTTTCTATATATATTCTATTTAAGAATAATGTTAAAAGCAGAGAATTCCATAATAGCCCCCTGAATAATATTGGTTGCTGACTGCCCTCCTCTCTTCCCCAAAATGTGCACCAGAATCTTATCAATTTATCACATTGGTCAGTTTTTAGCTATCTTGTTATTAATTTCATGAGCCATGGTCTTCCTTTTTGTCTTATGTCTTCTGAAGATCCAATTTTTTGAATCATTTTATTATCCCCTTAATCCAGAAAATTTGTAAGACATGATTGATATTACTCTAAAAACAATGTTAACCTCCTACACATGTTAAGCATGCTCCAAAACAGCAGCTTTTTTCACTGGTCTTTGAACTTAATTCTTGATTATTGGAATTCCTTGAACCATCCTTCAGTTGTGTACATCTCCTGTATTTAGGAAGCTTAGGAAGACCCACTGATCCTTTAAAATTCCTTGAGGATTCCTGTGGTCCCAGAAGACCTTTAATGCTTTCCTCATATCGAATGACATTTCAACCAAATTTATGCCCGAAAGGATTCATCTGCATACATATCTAAAATAATTTTATCCTCTTGTTCCTTCTTACCTCTAATGGTTCATCAGCTTCTTCACTGTAACTTATTCACCGTAACTCCTCGTCATGAACTGTTTTGAGATTTACTGTATGGTCTACATCTAAAAGCATTGGATGTCTCATGTTGGCTCACCTGCAACATTGTGCGTAAATTGGTCTAGATTGTTAATGTTTACACCACCACAGGTCTCCTCTAAGTCTTCTCTTTTCTGAAGAAAAATGCCTCAACCTGTTCCACCTTTCCTGATAGCTGTGATCTCTCAGCTCTAGTACCATCCTTGTAAATCTTTTTTGCACTTTCTCCAATGCTTTTATATCCATATTACAGTATGGAGAGTAGAACTGTGCATAGTACTCTTATGTGCAGCGTGACTGGGCTATTACACATGTTAAACATAACTTCATTTCTTTTGAATTCTGTACCCCTAGAAATAAATCCCACTGCTTAGCATTTTTAATTGCTTTGCTGACCTGTAGTGCTGATTTTCAATGATTTGTTTACTTGTATTCCTTGATCTCTTTGCTGTTCTACCCCACTCAGTTTCTTATTCTGTAAGGTGTAGGTGATGTTTGTTTTTCCTACAAAAGTGCATCGCTCCACATTTCTGCTAAAGTTAATTTGCCACTTAATTGCCCAGTCTCCAAATTTTCTAATATCTTGTATTATGTTGCATTGTTAAAATGTGTCACAGTAAGTCAGCATCAGCTAGCTTCATTTCTTAGTTCACGAGCTGTTTTATAATCATGCTGTGATGTATGCTATGAAAATTGCTGTTTTGAATGGAACTGCAATTAATACTAGAGTTTAAAAAAAAGCGCAAATGTCTTCATTAACAGTAAAATGATATGCAAGATGTGGACTACACATTGTTCCAATTGACTGTAATGATAGTGTTCTGAAAATTGTTGAAGTCTGGCTAGTCTGTCTTGAAAACTGGAAATATATGTTATATATATATCAGGGTAGATAGAAGCAGGCTGTTTTCAATAGTTGATGGGTCAAAAATGAAAGGCTATAGATAACAGATAAAATGTCAAAAATTAACAGGGGGAATGAAACTTTTTTACACAGAATTATGAGGGACTGGAATTCACTTAGTGGACAAGGCAGAAACTATCAGCATTACTGTAAGTTGATATTAAATTCAATGTCTGAACTTGACAAAGTCAGCTTTATTAGTTTATGGTTAAACTGTTTATAGAGCAAGCAAGTCAACATATTTAGATACCAAGCCTGTTGAATATATTAAACATTTCATGAGCTTATTACTGATAATCATTCTTAAAGGTACAAGAATGAGTGCCTTATACATCCTTGTCCTTTTGAGTTCGTGTAGTAGACTTGGTTGCATTGCTGCCTTCTGAGATGTAGTTGGTGAACCTTCATCCATAGGTGTGGTATCTGGTCTCCCTCTTGGATTTTCTTCTTCTGGGTAGATGCGCCTCGCATGTTGGTAACTATATTTGTACTACAGCCTCAAATCCTCTTACCCTTTTTTTCAAGGAAATTTCCCACGTGTCCAAGTGACACACTTAAACAATCTTCCTGTATCTAATTTGTGTAGTTCTAAAATCTGTTTTCTCTCTCTCGACCTTCTATTTGTCTTCCCTCTACTGCCTTGGTCTGACATCTATGCTTTTGCTGTGCCTGCCATTTTTTGTCTAAAGCACCATTTTTCATACTTTTTGCTTCTTCAGTGAACCTCTATAATTTAATCTTTAACCAATCTGAGTGACACATACTGCAAGAGTTCACCTGTTAACAGTCACCTGTCAAGGAACCATAATGACTCAATGTCAACTATGAAGCAAAAAGTCAATATAACAGGTGCAGGTTTACTCACCTAACTTCTCAACCTTCAATAACAAAGGAACTGAACAATTCCAGATAAAAGTGGCATTTCTTTTTATTCCCAGCTTGTTATCTCCTTTACCAATTTTGTTTCATATAAGTGTCTAATAGCATTAACTATGTTTTCTATAGACTAGCTGCATTCCGGAAAACTCTATTTTGAGGGTTCTTTATGATAATTTGCAGGCCATTTTCATTGCAAGCCAAGTGCCTAAATTAGATTCAAGTGATATCATGTTTATATCCATGATGAGAAAAGTGCATCAAGTCCTATCATTCAGCTGATTGGGTAGCTACTTCAGGGGTATTCTGACAAAAACTCATCTCCAACCCCTCATAGGTGATCAGACAAGTACCAGGAGGCCCTAGATCCAACAATTATTATTCAGAAATAATACTTCTTCCATATTCCATGATTACATTGTTTTGCAGAAAGACATCTAATGCCTTCTTGAAGGACTGCAACGAAATTGGTCCATTACCACCTCCAATATCTTAGTTAATAATAGGGTAGTTGGTGTGTATGGTGTTCATCCCAAATTCCTAAAAGCTGCTGTAGGTGTGGACATTTTGGAGAAACGGACGCAAAAGACTTTGAGACAATAGTATCGGTTTTGTTGAACAATGGAAGAAGCTTGCCTTGAAGCCTTCCTAGTGCTTCATGCAGCTCTTAAGAAGCTGGAAGCTACAGGAGTACAAATCTTGATTTTTAGCAAAAATGTACTCCAATTCAAAAATCCATGTAAGGGTGGATGGGAACATATTGAACTTGTCTCTTAAATGTGAAGTATGATTGTTCACTGTTTTATCCTTATTTGATGTCAATTAATGTATTGTATAACATCTCAAGGGACAGCAGACTTGGAATGTCTCTTCCTGGTATTTTGTAAAGTATTGTGGCACTCCTTTTTTCAGATGATTGCTGCCAGACTCTCCTGTTTATCTAGTATACTTCTGCCAACTAAAGAATGGGCTAACCAGTTGTATATAGTGATCAGTGCCCCAAGTGCAGTGGAAGAGGAAAGTTATTGATTAAAGGTTGCAGAAGGTATCTGTTCAACATGGACATAGCCCTTTGAGACTGTGCTAAGATGCAGTGTATTAGAGTGTGTCCTTGATGTAGAAATAAATTGCCATAATCAGTTGTGGAATACTGATCTATGCTTAATGTATTTTGCAAATGGCAGCTGTCAATTGTTTGAATCAAGCAATATTTTACTCAATACATTTTGACCTCAAAACAATTGGATTGGATTTAAAAATAAAATGCTCTTTCTGTTTGTAAATCTTAATTCAGAAAAAATGTTCCATTCTTGGTGAAAAAAATACCAGCTGCATCATTCAAAACAAGGCATATCAATAATCAACTGACAGGTTGATTATTCAGCATTAATAAGTTTATTTATATTTCATTGATATAACTGACCAAATAATGACTACATATTTTGGAAAGAAATGTCATTCAGTAAATGTACAACAGAACCTTTAACAATTCATTGGATAACAGTTGAATCCTAGATCCGTGATGTAACTTTATAGATCATATTCAACCTACAGGCTTTAATTAGGATACTTCAGTGCAAAACTTTAATAAGCAGTAACGGCAGCTTGCTACCTCTCGGTAGTGGTTCACGTAGAAGATGTTATTTTTAACATCTATTTTAAGGCATGACTGTGTAAAGTTTATACTTAAGTGCATTGAGAAAGCACGAAAGTTATGAGTACCAATTAAATATATAAAGTTGAATGTTGTACATTGAGAGGGTTAGCAGCCCTCCCAGATTGTCCTGGAGACTCCAGGAATTAAAGATTAGCATAATAGTTTCTTCTTGTCACTTTGATTCTTTATCTTGTTTCAGCTTGTCATTTTCAGTAAAATATTTCAAATGACATTCATTTTAATATTCAAAGTCAAACATTTGGTATAATGTGAACTGTAGGGGCAATTTTAAAACAAATAACTCTATGGAATCTGTACTTTACATAAGATGCATAAAATAGAAATCTTCCAACAAGTGGAAGAAGCACTCTTGAAGAGCATACTGGAAAATCCTGTTGCATTTTTATTTGTACATGCAAAGACCGGAGTGTAATGTTTTAAAACATCAACATTCCTGGTCCAGCTTTACATCAAACAGAAAATTTGGACTATAGTTACAAGCTACACATCTACAATATTTCAATCTGTGTAAATTATGAATCAAGATTAAGTATATAAAGGATGAAATTATTAAATTCCTAATAATCTGATTTTGGCTTAAACATCAAGCAAATGAAAGTTCCTTTCAGTGCATTTAACAATGTAGATTGTTAAAAAAATATTATGTACAAGTAAAACCTTAGCATTTTACAACAAAGGAGGCTGCCATCACAATTGTGCTAGCTCTGAAAAAATTACCATTTAGTAGCAAATTTCCCATACTATTTGTATTTTTTTCTTTTTCAAGGGTTGAGGGATTTTACTACAAGGTTAAGTTGGAGAAGCTGGGGTTGTTCTCCTTGGAACAAAGGAGATTGAGGGGAGATTTGATAGAGGTGTACAAAATTCTGACAGGTTTGGGTAGGGTAGACAAAGAAAAGCTGTTCCCATTAGCTGATGGTACCAGGACGAGGAGACACAGTTTTAAGGTTTTGGACAAGAGATGTAGTGCGGATATTGGGAAGAACTTTTTTCCTCAGCGAGTGGTAATGACCTGGAACTCGCTGCCTACGAGGGTGGTTGAAGCAGAGACGATGCATGATTTCAAAAGGAAACTGGATGCATATTTGAGGGAAATAAACTTACAGGGATAGACCAGGGGAATGGGACTGGTTGGATTGCTCTACAGAGAGTCGGCATGGTCTCAATGGGGTGAATGGCCTCCTATGCTGTAATGACCCAATGACTAAATATTTATCCACTTCCATTTTAAAGCTATAATGGATTCTGCTTCCACTACTACCTTGGTAGGGCATTGCATATACCAACGAACCCTTTGTGTATATATATATATAAATCTCCAAACCACAATCTTTGTTCTTTTCGTGGTGATCTTAAATTTAAGCCCTCCAGTTACTGATTTGTCAACCAATGCTAATAGCTTTTCCAATTTATTTTATCAAAATCCTATTTTCCACACCTCTCCTCTAAAGCATATTTTTGAACTGCTCTTAACCATCTGTGCTCTAGTTCCAGTTTTTCTTGTCTCTCTTCATAGCTCAAGACTGATCTCTGGTATCATAGTAGAAAATAGTTTTTGCAGTGAACTGCCATCCTTCCTAAAGTAGGGTGCCCAACAGTAGATACAATATTCAAACGTGGCCCAACGAAAAAATAATATAGTAGGTTTAGTATCTCACTTTGCTCTTATATTCCCATTGGCCTTTTTGTTCTACAGTTTTATCAACTTGTCCTCCAACTTTTAAAGATTTCTGAACAAATTCCAATCTGGTGACTGCCATGTAGCAGTACTTTATATGAATGTATATGATAACAATCGACTTAAGATTATCAGTCACAATGTGGCTCACTTATGCTTGCTAGAAGTTACATATATTCATACGCAGGGACCTGTCCTCTGCAGGCAAAAGGAACATGTCTAGGCGTTGCACCTTTTTGAATTAAAAGCGTGGGGGACAATAGTTCCCTAATGCATTCTCCATGGCAATGTCTCAACCAATCAACACCCCTTTTCCAGGCAGTATAAACTGTTGCTCCCTTTGAAATTTGGCATTCTTTTGTCTGTCCTGATGAATGCAAGATGAAAATGCTTTGACAGCATGTCTCTTCTTTCAGCAATACTTTACATAATTACTGGAGCAAGAACCTTGCAGGCTCCTCATGGCTTCTAGGAATGCAGAAAGCCTCCCTTCTCAAGGGAAGTTGCAACAAAACTTATTTTCTATTTTCCCCAATACAGCCGGAAACTAATTAACACAAGTAATAGGAGACGTGCCTATGTTTACGATCGATAAGATACAGTCATTAACTCAAGTTCTGGGTTACAATCAATTGTAAAATGAGGAGTGAAGATATTAAATGGAAACTGGACAAGATTACATAAATATACACTGAATTATCTGAAACATTTATCTTTGAATGCAATTTGCTTAACTCTATAGGAGTGCATAATTATCTCATACTTATTCTATTAACAATATCATAGGAATTAGACAAAATATACCTAAAGTAAAATTCTAGCTCAAACATTTTTATTTTCAAAATCTTGGCAACCAACATTAGTTTGTTCCAGCTTCCTTTAAGGCAGATGTTGATGTGTTGCACAATGTCAGACTGTACCATTACCTGACAGTGAATATGTGCGATGCCAGCCATGTGCTAAGGTTTGATAGATGTCATATCCCACAGCAAATAGGAAATAAATTGGGAGAAGCCAGTGTAACAAGAAGATCCTTGGACTCATCGGCAAAGGCACTGTAATAACCCTGAAAAAGTAAATATGATCAACATTTCAGAATGATTTGGCAAAACATCACACCCCCCACAACCTGTTTTGCAAATTAATGAGGTCATTTGACAATTCCAACATTTTCATTACATTTGTAATCTCTAAAGTTTCAAATTTTACTCAAATTCATATGCGAGAGAGAAACTCCTATTTAACTTGTAGAACTATAGTTATGCTGACTGAGTGAGCTAATCACATTGGCATGTTTTTGATTGGTTTTGATAGATGAATAAGTAGGCTACAACTTTTAACAGTATTTATCCAAGTGCCGTAACATTTATTGTTCTGGGGACATGGGTTCAAATCCCACCACAGCAGAAAGTGGAATTTGAATTCAATTAATAAATCTGGAATTAAAAAGCTAGTCTAATGATGGCCATAAAACCAGTGTCAATTGTCAAAAAAACCATCTTAACTTCAATAGGATAATGGGCTGAATGTGACGTGATTTTGACCTCTGTTATTTCTGTTTGAAACACCCAAGTACACTCCTTGATAATTTTGTGCAAATAAATCGAGCACTTGGGGGTCATCCACCAAATAGCCCGGCAAATTCTTCTGGATCATTGTTGCTTGCTATATGCTGTATAGGAATAGTAGTAGGCCACAGGGGAGGCGGTGGCGTAGTGGTAATGTCGCTAAAGCCCCCAGGCTTATGCTCTGGGTACATGGTTTGAATCCCACCGTGCCAGATGGTGGAATTTGAACTAAATTAATAAGTCTGGAATTAAAAACTAGTCTAGTGGTGACCATGAAACCATTGTCGATTGTTGTAAAAACTCATCTAGTTCACTAACGTCCTTCAGGGAAGGAAATCTGCGTCCTTACCTGGTCTGACCCACATGTGACTCCACACTCAGCAATGTGGTTGACTCTTAAAATGCCTTCTGAAATGGTCTAGCAAACCACTCAGTTCAAGGGCAATTAGGGATGGGCAATAAATGCTGGCCTGGCCAGCATCACCCACATCCCACAAATGAATAATAATAAAACAAAATTGTTTATGGGACTTAACTACTGAGATCACATTCTCTCGAAAAAAGAATTTTTAAAAAACAGCAACGTGGTTGACTCTTAAATGGCCGAACAAGCCAGTTATATCTAACTTCTACAATGTCATTGAGGAATAAAACCAGACAGACCACCCGGCATCGACAATGGCAAACTGAGCTCTGATGACCCTGCAAAGTCCTCCTTACTTTCATCTGAGTGCTTGTGCCAAAGGTGGGAGAGCTGTCCCACAGACTTGTCAAGCAACAACCTGACATAGTCATACTCACCAAATCATACCTTACAATGCCCCAGACACCGCAATCAACATCCCCGGGTATGTCCTCTCCCACCGCCAGGACAGACCAGCAGAGATGGCAGTACAGTGGTATACAGTCGGAAGGGAGTTGCCCTGTGAGTCCTCAACATTGACTCCAAACCCCATGAAGTTTCATAGTATCAGGTCAAACATGGGTAAGGAAACCTCCTGCTGATTATCACCTACTGACACCAGCAACCCGCTCCCCCCCCCCCCACCCCCCGACCCCACAACTGATGAATCAGTACTCTTCCACGTTGAACAGCACTTGGAGGAAGCACTGGGGGTAGCAAGGGTACAGAATGTACTCTGGGTGGGGGACTTCAACGTTTATCATCAAGAGCGGCTCGGTAGCACCACTACTCCACTACTGACTGAGCTGGCTGAGTCCTAAAGGACATAACTGCTAGACTGGGTCTACGGCAGGTGATGAGGGAACCAACAAGAGGGAAAAACATGCTTGACCTCGCCCTCACCAATCTGCCTGCTGCAGATGCATCTTTCCATGACAGTATTGGTAGGAGTGACCACCGCATAGTCCTTGTGGAGACAAAGTCCCAGCTTCGCACTGAGGATACCCTCCATTGTATTGTGTGGCATCTGACTATTGGACTCTGGGACCCCTCACTGAATTGGGAAGGTGACTCACCAAGACTTACAACCCATATGTTTTATTATTCCTAAGAAACAGCTCTAATTTAAAACAACATTTTTAAAACCGGTTAACCGTTGGTTTTTGAATGTGTGAATGCATGAGGGTTAGGAGGAATAAGAAGTTATAAGGTCTTTTCAGACATAGATTTATCTCAGTATTGTTTAAGATTTCTCTTCTTTTGGGCCTCCTTATCTCGAGAGACAATGGATACGCGCCTGGAGGTGGTCAGTGGTTTGTGAAGCAGCGCCTGGAGTGGCTATAAAGGCCAATTCTGGAGTGACAGGCTCTTCCACAGGTGCTGCAGAGAAATTTGTTTGTTGGGGCTGTTGCACAGTTGGCTCTCCCCTTGCGCCTCTGTCTTTTTTCCTGCCAACTACTAAGTCTCTTCGACTCGCCACAATTTAGCCCTGTCTTTATGGCTGCCCGCCAGCTCTGGCGAATGCTGGCAACTGACTCCCACGACTTGTGATCAATGTCACACGATTTCATGTCGCGTTTGCAGACGTCTTTATAACGGAGACATGGACGGCCGGTGGGTCTGATACCAGTGGCGAGCTCGCTGTACAATGTGTCTTTGGGTACCTGCCATCTTCCATGCGGCTCACATGGCCAAGCCATCTCAAGCGCCGCTGACTCAGTAGTGTGTATAAGCTGGGGGTGTTGGCCGCTTCAAGGACTTCTGTGTTGGAGATATAGTCCTGCCACCTGATGCCAAGTATTCTCCGAAGGCAGCGAAGATGGAATGAATTGAGACGTCGCTCTTGGCTGGCATACGTTGTCCAGGCCTCGCTGCCGTAGAGCAAGGTACTGAGGACACAGGCCTGATACACTCGGACTTTTGTGTTCCGTGTCAGTGCGCCATTTTCCCACACTCTCTTGGCCAGTCTGGACATAGCAGTGGAAGCCTTACCCATGCGCTTGTTGATTTCTGCATCTAGAGACAGGTTACTGGTGATAGTTGAGCCTAGGTAGGTGAACTCTTGAACCACTTCCAGAGCGTGGTCGCCAATATTGATGGATGGAGCATTTCTGACATCCTGCCCCATGATGTTCGTTTTCTTGAGGCTGATGGTTAGGCCAAATTCATTGCAGGCAGTCGCAAACCTGTCGATGAGACTCTGCAGGCATTCTTCAGTGTGAGATGTTAAAGCAGCATCGTCAGCAAAGAGGAGTTCTCTGATGAGGACTTTCCGTACTTTGGACTTCGCTCTTAGACGGGCAAGGTTGAACAACCTGCCCCCTGATCTTGTGTGGAGGAAAATTCCTTCTTCAGAGGATTTGAACGCATGTGAAAGCAGCAGGGAGAAGAAAATCCCAAAAAGTGTGGGTGCGAGAACACAGCCCTGTTTCACACCACTCAGGATAGGAGAGGGCTCTGATGAGGAGCCACCATGTTGAATTGTGCCTTTCATATTGTCATGGAATGAGGTGATGATACTTAGTAGCTTTGGTGGACATCCGATCTTTTCTAGTAGTCTGAAGAGACCACGTCTGCTGACGAGGTCAAAGGCTTTGGTGAGATCAATGAAAGCAATGTAGAGGGGCATCTGTTGTTCACGGCATTTCTCCTGTATCTGACGAAGGGAGAACAGCATGTCAATAGTCGATCTCTCTGCACGAAAGCCACACTGTGCCTCAGGGTAGACGCGCTCGGCCAGCTTCTGGAGCCTGTTCAGAGCGACTCGAGCAAAGACTTTCCCCACTATGCTGAGCAGGGAGATTCCACGGTAGTTGTTGCAGTCACCGCGGTCACCTTTGTTTTTATAGAGGGTGATGATGTTGGCATCGCGCATGTCCTGGGGTACTGCTCCCTCGTCCCAGCACAGGCATAGCAGTTCATGTAGTGCTGAGAGTATAGCAGGCTTGGCACTCTTGATTATTTCAGGGGTAATGCTGTCCTTCCCAGGGGCTTTTCCGCTGGCGAGGGAATCAATGGCATCACTGAGTTCCGATTTGGTTGGCTGTATGTCCAGCTCATCCATGACTGGTAGAGGCTGGGCTGCATTGAGGGCAGTCTCAGTGACAGCATTCTCCCTGGAGTACAGTTCTAGGTAGTGCTCAACCCAGCGGTCCATCTGTTTGCGTTGGTCAGTGATTATGTCCCCCGATTTAGATTTGAGGGGGGTGATCTTCTTGATGGTTGGCCCAAGAGCTCTCTTCATGCCATCATACATTCCTCTGATGTTTCCGGTGTCTGAGGCCAGCTGAATATGACTGCATAGGTGTTGCCAGTAGTCGTTTGCGCAACGCCTAGCTGTTCTTTGTGCAGTACTTCTGGCTGCTTTAAGTGCTGCGGATGTTAAATCGCTGGGGGCTTTCTTGTAGTTCAAAAGTGCAATGCGCTTAGCGGCTATGACAGGTTCCAGCTCTTCATTATGAGATTGAAACCAGTCTGCATTTCTCTTCGCACTTTTGCCGGAGGTGGTCAAAGCTGACTCATAGATGGCGTCTCTGATGTGGGCCCACTTGGTCTCAGCATCCCCTGTGGGAGTGTTTTGAAGGGCTGTTACAAGTGAATTTAGAAATTTTTGTAACAGCTGTGGGTGAGAAATTCTGCTCGTGTTGATGCGCGGGTGGCCCTTCTGCTTGGAATGATGCAACTTCTTTGGTCTGAGTCTAACCTTGCTGCACACCAGGGAGTGGTCGGTGTCGCAGTCCGCACTGTGGAAGCTGCGTGTGATTTGAACACTGTTTAAGGCGGCTCGCCTTGTGACAATGAGGTCTAGCTGGTGCCAACGACGTGATCTTGGGTGCCTCCATGAAACCTGGTGACAGGGTTTAGTGTGAAAGAACGAGTTGGTGATGCAGAGGTTATGATAGGTACACAACTCAAGCAGTCTCTGCCCGTTCTCATTCATCCTTCCAACGCCATAGCGCCCAAGGCAGGAGGGCCATGAGTCATGGTCGGCCCCAACCCTGGCATTAAAGTCCCCCAGCAGGAATAGGTGTTCGGTGTTGGGGATGCTGCTAATGATGTTATGGAGTTGTTCATAGAACTGGTCTTTAGCTTCAGGTGCGGAGCAGAGTGTTGGAGCATAGATGCTGAGTAGGTGTACTGGACCAGAGGTGGTGAGCAGTCGGATGGACAGTATGCGTTCCGAGCCATTTGAGGGAGGCTCTATCATGCTGAGCAAGGAGTTTCTGATGGCGAAGCCCACTCCATGCTGTCTTGGTTCTTCAGGATCCCTGCCCTGCCAGAAGAAGGTGTAGTCTTGCTCTGCTAGAGAGCCACTCGCGGGGAGGCGAGTCTCCTGAAGTGCTGCAATGTCCACATTGAATCTACTGAGCTCGTTGTTAATGATGGCGGTCTTCCGAGAATCGTTGATTTGTGTAAGGTCTTCCGACAGGCCAGGACACATAGTTCTGACGTTCCAGCTTGCAAAGCGAAGGGCTGGTACCTTCTTTCCTTTTTTCATGTTGTTTGGTGCGGTGTATCAGTCCACCTTTCGGGCAATGACCCTGAGCTCCAAGCACCCATTGAAGCAGGCAGACTGTGGCGGAACAGAACCTTATTGACCGGGGGCTGCCCGGTTTGAGGCGGGCGGTAGCTGTCCAGTGAGGTGCAATGACCTCTCCCACCGACAAAGGCAACCCGTGGCGCCCAGTTTCTACGCCAATTTATCTGGACTTATAACCCGTAACTGCTGCCTTCCGTGTTGTTTTAGTCGCTGTGAGGCAACTATGGAGTGACCTCTCCATGGCGCATGCCTGGGCAAATTTATGGGGGTTGAGAGTTGCCCAGTCGTCAAAACCCCCCTCTCGGCCTTTCTGGTGGGGTCCAAAGGAGTGCAGGACACGACGTTTGGCACCAGTATGGCTGCAGGAACTGCCGGAAACATGCCAAAGGTGACACATGACCGCCTACGGGGTTTAGTTTATTAATAAGTAGTTAATTTGCTGTTGTTTAAGATACCTGGTTTGGTGTGTTTTATTCTGGGGGGCGGGGGGGTTAATAAAGTGTTTAATTTCGCTTTAATAATATGCTGTGACCTATCGAGTAATGGTACTGAATTGACAGTGTATTACTCCGACTTCAGTCATAACAGTACTGAAGACCTTTGTTCCAGAACTTGTCACGGCCCTAGACAAGCTGTTCCAGTACAGCTACAACACTGGTATATACCCAGCAATGTGGAAAATTGACCAGGTATGTCCTGTACACAAAAAGCAGGACAAATCCAACCCGGCCATTTACCGCCCCATCAGTCTACTCTCGATCATCAGTAAAGTGATGGTAGGTGTCGTCAACAGTGCTTAGCAACAACCAGCTTCGTGACACTCAGTTTAGATTCCGCCAGGACCACTCAGCTCCTGACCTCATTACAGCCTTGATTCAAACATGGACAAAAGAGCTGAACTCAAGAGGTGAGGTGAGAGTGACTGCCCTTGACATCAAGGCAGCATTTAATTGGGTATGGCATCAAGGAGCCCTAGCAAAACTGGAGTCAATGGGAATCAGGGAGAAGATTCTCTGCTGGTTGGGGTCGTACCTAGCGCAAAGGAAGATGGTTGTGGTTGTTGTGAGGTCAATCATTTCAGCTCCAGGCCATCACTGCAGGAGTTCCTCAGGGTAGTGTCCTAGGCCCAACCATCTTCAGTTGCTTCATCAATGAGCTTCCTTCAATCATAAGGTCAGAAGTGGGGATATTCGCTGATGATTGCACAATGTTCAACATCATTCACAACTCCTCAGATACTGAAGCAGTCCGTGTAGAAATGCAGCAAGACCTGGACAATATCCAGGCTTAGGCTGATAAGTGGCAAGTAACATTCATGCCACATAAGGGCCAGGCAATGACCATCTCCAACATGAGAGAATCTAACCATCTCCCCTTGACATTTAGTGGCATTACGATCACTGAATCCCCTACCATCAACATCCTGGAGGCTACCATCGATAGACCGGAAACTGAACTGGAGTAGCCATATAAATACCCTGGCTATGACAGCAGGTCTGAGGCTAGGAATTCTGTGGCGAGTAACTCACTTCCTGACTCCCCAAAGCCTGTCCACCATCTACAAGGCACAAGTCAGGAGTGTGAAGGAATGCTCTCCACTTGTCTGGATGGCTGCAGTTCTAACAACACTCAAGAAGCTCGACACCAGCCAGGACAAAGCAGCCTGATTGATTGGCACCCCATCCATAAGCATTCACTCCTTCCACAACCGATCTAAATAAGATGCACAGCAGCAAGGCTCCTTAGACAGCACCTTCCAAACCCTCAACCTCTACCACCTAGAAGGACAAGGGCAGCAGATGCATGGAAACACCACCACCTGCAGGTTCCCCTCCAAACCATACATCATCCTGACTTGGAACTATATTGCCGTTCCTTCACTGTCACTGGGTCAAAATCCTGGAACATCGTTGTGGGTGTACCTACCCTACATGCACTGCAGTGGTTCAAGAAGGCAGCTCACCACCACCTTCTCAAGGGCAATTAGGGATGGGCAATAAATACTGGCCTAGCCAGCAACACCCACATCCCTTGCACAAATTTTTAAAAAGGAGGCAATAGTACAACTTGATACAGGATTTGCTCTTCAAGAGAGAAAGATGGGCTGGCTGGATTTTTTGATCTCCTGCCAGGTCAATAAGCAAACTCCAACTGCCTGTTGTTTTAGCCAAACAAACTGGCTTTTTTAATAGTTCAAAAGGAAACCAACTTTTTCCAGAGGCAAATCCTAAGCCATAAATCCTGACTTGTCAATAAGAAAACAGCTCTTAGGTCAAACAAGAAATGCTGGAACCACTGAGCAGGTCTGGCAGCATCTATGGAAAGAGAAGCAGAGTTAACGTTTCGGGTCAGTGACTCTTCTTCGGAACTGGCAAATATTAGAAATGTCAAAGGTTATAAGCAAGTGAGGCGGAGGTGGAGCAAGAGATAACAAAGGAGAAGTTGTAGATTGGACAAGGCCACATAGCTGACCAAAAGGTCATGGAGCAAAGGCAAACAATATGTTAATGGTGTGTTGAAAGACAAAGCATGAGTACAGATAGGGTGTTAACAGATTGAAGATTGAACAGCAGCAAGTACAAACATGAAAAAAAAGTGAGTAAGCAAACTGAACAAACTATGAAATGAAATAAACATTTTTTTTAAATTGAGGGAAAAGAAAAAAAGAAAAAATAACTAAGCATAAAAAGGGGGACCAGTCATGCTCTGAAATTATTGAACTCAATGTTCAGTCTGGCAGGCTGTAGGGTGCCTAATCGGTAAATGAGATGCTGTTCCTCGAGCTTGCGTTGATGTTCACTGGAACACTGCAGCAAGCCCAGGATAGAGATGTGAGCAAGAGAGCAGGGGGGAGTGTTGAAATGACAAGCAACCGGAAGCTCAGGGTCCTGCTTGCAGACTTAGCGGAGGTGTTCCGAAAAGCGGTCACCCAGTCTGCGTTTGGTCTCCCCAGTGTAGAGGAGACCACATTGTGAGCAGTGAGTACAGTATACTACATTGAAAGAAGTACAAGTAAATCGCTGCTTCACCTGAAAGGAGTGTTTGGGGCCTGGGATAGTGAGGAGAGAGGAGGTAAATGGGCAGGTATTACACCTCCTGCCATTGCAGGGGAAGGTGCCATGGGACGGGGACGAGGTGGTGGAGGTAATGGAGGAGTGGACCAGGGTGTTGCGGAGGGAACGATTCCTTTGGAATGCTGACAGGGGAAGGGAGGGGAAGATGCGTTTGGTAGTGGCATCACGCTGGAGGTGGCGGAAATGGCGGAGGATGATCCTTTGGATATGGAGGCTGATGGGGTGGAAAGTGAGGACAAGGGGAACCCTGTAACGGTTCTGGGAGGAAGGGGAAGGGGTGAGGGTAGAGGTGCGGGAAATGGGCCCGGTCAACAACAGTGGGGGGGGAATCCTCGGTTGAGGAAAAAGGAGGTCATATCAGAAGCACCGTCATGGAAGGTAGCATCATCAGAGCAGATGTGTCGGAGACGGAGAAACTGGGAGAATGGAATGGAGTCCTTACAGGAGGTAGGGTGTGAAGAACTGTAGTGGAGGTAGCTGTGGGAGTCGGTGGGCTTATAATGGATATTGGGGATAGTGTGGGGAAATGTTATTGAAGTAGTTATTGAAATAGAAGATCAACCATGATCTAGCTGAATGGCCTACTCCTGCTCCTATTTCCTATGTTCCTTTTCCATTCCCACTCCAAACTTCCCATGTTCATTCTCCTGCCATATTATGACCAAGCTCAATCCAAACTAAGATTCTTTCTTGGTTTATGTCTTGCATTAAGGTTGGCTCTTGCAATTCAAACATTGCTGTCTCATAATTTTTTTGTCTGTTGCTTCTATTTACATTCCAGTTCATTTTGTAGTTTTCACTGCCTGTTTGTGTTCATAATTACCATCCCTAAGGACAGGGACACCCATGAGTTGGTGGGTATGTTAGATTTCTTCAGGGATGCTTTGAAAACGTCCCTAAAGCATTTCCTCTGTCTTCCTGGAAGTCTTTTGCCACGGCGAAGCTCAGAGCAGAGCAATTGCTTCGGGAGCCTGGTGTCAGGCATGTGAGTGACATGGCCCGTCCAGCGAAACTGATTTTGGGTGATTAGCACCTTGATGTTGGGAATGTTGGCTTGGGAGAGGATGCTGACATTAGACCGCCTATCCTGCCAATCAATGTGAAGGATTTTGCAGGGACAGCGTTGGTGGTATTTCTCCTTGCTTTGAGGTGCCTGCTAGAGATTGTCCAAGTCTCTGAAGCATATAGAAGCACAGGAATCACTGCTGCCCGATATATCATGGCCTTAGTCCCAGGTTTGAGATTCTGGTCCTCGAATAGTCTTCCTCAGCCAGCTGTAGGCAGAGCTGGCACATTGAAGCCGGTGGTAGATTTTGCCATCTATGTCTGCCATCGTTGAGAGGACATTCCTGAGATATGGAAAATGGTCCATACAAACATACAAACTAGAAGCAGATGCAGGCCACTTGGCCCCTCCAGCCTGCTCCGCCATTCAATAAGCTCATGGCTGAACTGATTTCTCCATATTACCAACTACTCCCATAACCTTTCTCACCCTTGCTTATCAAGAATCTATCTACCTCTGCCTTAAACATATTGAAAGACTCTGCTTCCACCGCCTTTTGAGGAAGAGAGTTCCAAAGACTCACGACCCTATGAGACAAAAAATTTCTCGTCATCTCTGCCTTAAATGGACGACCCCTTATTTTTAAAGCATGACCCCTGGTTTGAGATTCTCTCACAAGGGGAAACATCCTTTCCACATCCACCCTGTCAAGACCCCTCAGGATCTTATGGGCTGGATTTTACCTTAAGCGGACAGGAATTCGCCACCAATGTAAAAGTTGGTGGTAAACCAGTTTCCACCTAGCCCGGGGATCCGTCCCACATTTTACAGGTTCCCGGGCTTTAAATGTCCCAAGGCGGGACTTACACCCGCCTGAGGGAGGATGTCCCGCCTCATTAAGCTGCCGGCCAATCAGCGGGCCGGCAGCTCTTAGTCCCAGTAGCACCACCGGGAGCGGTGGCCACTGCTGGGACAGCAGCCCAGCCGACCAGATGGAGCCAGGAGATGAGGTAAGTTGGGAATGCCTCACCAGGGACAGCGGTCCTTCCCTGGTGAGGCTGGAGTGGTTGTTTGGGGGGGGGGGGTCTTGGTTCAGGGGGGGTGCGTCGGCAGGTGGGGGCGGCCCTCAATCGGGCACCCTGTGCCCGACTGCCATGGCCCCCCACCCCGGCGCGTGGAAAGGCTGACAGTTATCACTGGGCGGCCTTTCACATCCCCGGCAAGCCTGCTTGCCATGGATAAAATACCCATGGACGCGGGCAAGGGCCCTTAAGTGGCCACTTAAGGGCCTTGATTGGCCTCAGGTGGGTGGGCCATTCCCTCCCACCACCACCCGACTGCCATAAAATTGACCGGAGACGGGAGCGGGGTGGGTAGGCCTCCCAGAGCCTCCCGCTCAATTTTACACCGCCCCAGCCGCCCAAATCAAGTCACCTCTTACTCTTCTAAATTCCAGCGGATACAAGCCTAGCCTGTCCAATGCTTCCTCATAAGATAGCCCGCCCATTCCAGATATCTAGTAAACCTTCTTTGAACTGCTTCCAGTGCATTTACATCCTTCCTTTAATAAGGAGACCAATACTGTACACAGTACTCTAGATATAGTCTCACCAATGCCCTGTATAGCTGAAGCATAACCTTCCTCCTTTTGTATTCAATTCCCTTCGCAATAAACGAAAGCATTCGATTAGCTTTCCTAATTACGTGCTGTACCTGTATACTAACCTTTTGCGATTCATGCACTAGGACACCCAGATCCCTCTGCATCTCAGAGCTCTGCAATCTCTCACCATTTAGATAATATGCTTCTTTTGTTATTCTTCCTGCCAAAATGGGCAACTTCGCATTTTCCCACAATATACTCGATCTGCCAGATTTTTGTCCACTCACTCAAACTATCTATATCCCTTTGTAGCCCCCTTATGTCCTCTTCACAACCTTCTTTCCTACCTATCTTTGTGTGATCAGCAAATTTAGTAACTATACCTTCGGTACCTTCATCTAATTCATTTATATAAATTGTAAAAAGTTGAGACCCCAGCACAGATACCTGTGGCACACCACTTGTTACATCTTGCCAACCAGAAAATGACCCATTTATGCCTATTCTCTGTTTCCTGTTAGCTAGCCAATCTTCTATCCATGCCAATATGTTATCCCCTACACCATGAGCTTTTATAACCCTTTGATGTGGCACCTTATCAAATGCCTTTTGGAAATCTAAGTACAATACATCCATCGGTTCCCCTTTATCCACAGCACATATAACTCCCTCAAAGAACTCCAATAAAACCATGTTGACTCTGCCTGATTACCTTCAATTTTTCTAAGTGCCCTGCTATAACCTCTTTAATAATAGCTTCTAACATTTTCCTAAGACAGATGTTAAGCTAACTGGTCTGTGTAATTTCCTGCTTCTGTCTCCCTCCCTTTTTGAATAAAGGAGTTACATTCACTATTTTCCAGTCTAGCGGAACCTTCCCTGAATCTAGGGAATTTTGGAAAATTAAAACTAACGCATCAACTATCTCACTAGCCACTTCTTTTGAGACCCTAGGATGAAATTCATCAGGACCCGGGGACTTGGCAGCCCACAGCTCCAACAATTTGTTCAGTACCACTTCCCTGGTGATTGTAATTTTCTTGAGTTCCTCCCTCCCTCCCACTTCTGGACTTACAGCTAATTCCGGGATGTTACTTGTATCCTCAATAGTGAAGACCGATGCAAAATACTTGTTCAATTCATCTGCCATCACTTTATTATTCATTATTAATTCACCAGACTCACTTCCTACAGTACCGACGTTCACTTTTTTTTTAGAATTAGAATTAGAATATTACAGCGCAGTACAGGCCCTTCGGCCCTCGATGTTGCGCCGATCATCTGACCTACACTATTCCATTTACATCCATATGTCTATCCAATGACCACTTAAATGCCCTTAAAGTTGGCGAGTCTACTACTGTTGCAGGCAGGGCGTTCCACGCCCCTACTACTCTCTGCGTAAAGAAACTACCTCTGACATCTGTCCTATATCTTTCACCCCTCAACTTAAAGCTATGTCCCCTCGTGTTTGCCATCCTCATCCGAGGAAAAAGACTCTCACTATCCACCCTATCTAACCCTCTGATTATCTTGTATGTCTCTATTAAGTCACCTCTCCTCCTCCTTCTCTCTAACGAAAACAACCCCAAGTCCCTCAGCCTTTCCTCGTAAGACCTTCCTTCCATACCAGGCAACATCCTAGTAAATCTCCTCTGCACCCTTTCCAAAGCTTCGACATCCTTCCTATAATGCGGTGACCAGAACTGCACGCAATACTCCAGGTGCGGCCTCACCAGAGTTTTGTACAGCTGCATCATGACCCCGTGGCTCTGAAACTCGATCCCCCTACTAATAAAGGCTAACACACCATATGCCTTCTTAACAGCCCTATTAACCTGGGTAGCAACTTTCAGGGATTTATGTACCTGGATACCAAGATCTCTCTGCTCATCTACACTACCAAGAATCTTCCCATTAGCCCAGTACTCTGCATTGCTGTTACTCCTTCCAAAGTGAATCACCTCACACTTCTCCGCATTAAACTCCATTTGCCATCTCTCAGCCCAGCTCTGCAGCCTATCTATGTCCCTCTGTACCCTACAACACCCTTCGACACTATCCACAACTCCACCGACCTTCGTGTCATCCGCAAATTTACTAACCCACCCTTCTACACCCTCATCCAGGTCGTTTATAAAAATGACAAACAGCAGTGGCCCCAAAACAGAACCTTGCGGTACACCACTAGTAACTAAACTCCAGGATGAACATTTGCCATCAACCACCACCCTCTGTCTTCTTTCAGCTAGCCAATTTCTGATCCAAAGCTCTAAATCACCTTCAACCCCATACTTCCGTATTTTCTGCAATAGCCTACCGTGGGGAACCTTATCAAACGCCTTACTGAAATCCATATACACCACATCCACGGCTTTACCCTCATCCACCTGTTTGGTCACCTTCTCGAAAAACTCAATAAGGTTTGTGAGGCACGACCTACCTTTCACAAAACCGTGCTGACTATCGCAAATGAACTTATTCTTTTCAAGATGATTATAAATCCTGTCTCTTATAACCTTTTCCAACATTTTACCCACAACCGAAGTAAGGCTCACAGGTCTATAATTACCAGGGCTGTCTCTACTCCCCTTCTTGAACAAGGGGACAACATTTGCTATCCTCCAGTCCTCCGGCACTACTCCTGTCGACAATGACGACTTAAAGATCAACAACAACGGCTCTGCAATCTCCTCCCTGGCTTCCCAGAGAATCCTAGGATAAATCCCATCTGGCCCAGGGGACTTATCTATTTTCACTCTTTCCAAAATTGCTAACACCTCCTCCTTGTGAATCTCAATCCCATCTAGCCTAGTAGGCTGTATCTCAGTAATCTCCTCGGCAACATTTTCTTTCTCTACTGTAAATACTGACGAAAAATATTCATTTAACGCTTCCCCTATCTCCTCTGATTCCGCACACAACTTCCCACTACTATCCTTGATTGGCCCTGTTCTAACTCTTATCATTCGTTTATTCCTGATATACCTATAGAAAGCCTTAGGGTTTTCTTTGATCCTATCCGCCAATGACTTCTCGTGTCCTCTCCTTGCTCTTCTTAGCCCTCCCTTTAGATCCTTCCTGGCTAGCTTGTAACTCTCAAGCGCCCTAACTGAGCCTTCACGTCTCATCCTAACATAAGCCGCCCTCTTCCTCTTGACAAGCGCTTCAACTTCTTGAGTAAACCACGGCTCCCTCGCTCGACAACTTCCTCCCTGCCTGACAGGTACATACTTATCAAGGACACGCATTAGCTGCTCCTTGAATAAGCTCCACATTTCGTTTGTGCCCATCCCCTGCAGTTTCCTTCCCCATCCTACACATCCTAAATCTTGCCTAATCGCGTCATAATTTCCTTTCCCCCAGCTATAATTCTTGCCCTGCGGTATATACCTGTCCCTGCCCATCGCTAAGGTAAACCTAACCGAATTGTGATCACTATCGCCAAAGTGCTCACCTACATCTAAATCGAACACCTGGTCGGGTTCATTACCCAGTACCAAATCCAATGTGGCATCGCCCCTGGTTGGCCTGTCCACATACTGTGTCAGAAAACCCTCCTGCACACACTGGACAAAAACAGACCCATCTAAAGTACTCGAACTATAGTATTTCCAGTCAATATTTGGAAAGTTAAAGTCCCCCATAACCACTACCCTGTTACTCTCGCTCCTGTCGAGAATCATCTTCGCTATCCTTTCCTCTACATCTCTGGAACTATTCGGAGGTCTATAGAAAACTCCCAACAGGGTGACCTCTCCTCTCCTGTTTCTAACCTCGGCCCATACTACCTCAGTAGACAAGTCCTCAAACGTCCTTTCTGCTGCTGTAATACTTTCCTTGATTAACAATGCCACACTCCCCCTCTTTTACCCTCTTCTCTGTTCTTTCTGAAACATCTAAATCCCGGAACCTGCAACATCCATTCCTGCCCCTGCTCTACCCATGTCTCCGAAATGGCCACAACATCAGGATCCCAGGTACCAACCCATGCTGCAAGCTCACCCACCTTATTCCGGATGCTCCTGGCGTTGAAGTAGACACACTTTAAACCAAGTTCTTGCTTGCCAGTGCCCTCTTGCTTCCCTGTAACCTTATCCCCTACCTCACTACTCTCAACAGCCTGTACACTGGAACTACAATTTAGGTTCCCATTCCCCTGCTGATTTAGTTTAAACCCCCCCGAAGAGCACTAACAAATCTCCCCCCCAGGATATTGGTACCCCTCTGGTTCAGGTGAAGACCATCCTGTTTGTAGAGGTCCCACCTACCCCAGAAAGAGCCCCAATTATCCAGGAAACCAAAACCCTCCCTCCTACACCATCCCTGCAGCCACGTGTTCAACTCCTCTCTCTCCCTATTCCTCTCTTCGCTAGCACGTGGCACAGGCAACAACCCAGAGATAACAACTCTGGTTGTTCTCGCTCTAAGCTTCCACCCTAGCTCCCTGAATTTCTGCCTTAAATCCCCATCTCTCTTCCTACCTATGTCGTTGGTGCCTATGTGGACCACGACTTGGGGGTGCTCCCCCTCCCCCTTAACTTTGTTAACTCTTTTCTTTTTAAAATATCTATAGAAACTCATACTATCTGTCTTTATATTTCTAGCCAGCTTTCTCTTGTACTCTAATTTTAGCTTCCGGATCAATCTCTGTTGTTTCTTACATTCTGTCCAACCTTCTGACCTGCCACCCATCTTTGCACAATTATATGCTTTTTCTTTAAGTTTGATACTCTTTTTAACTGTTTTATTTAACCACGGATGGCGGGTCCCCCCCTTGGAATTTTTTTTCTCATTGGAATGCATCTATTCTGTGTATTCTGAAATATCCCCTTAAATGTCTGCCGCTGCATCTCTGTTGACCTATCTCTTAACCTAATTTGCCGGTTTACTTTAGCTAGCTTTGCTTTCATGCCTTCATAATTGCCCTTATTTAAGTTTAAAATACTGGTCTTGGACCCACTCTTCTCTTCCTCAAACTGAAGGTAAAATTCAATCATATTATGATCGCTGCTACCTAGGTACGCCTTAACTATGAGGTCATTAATTAATCCTATCTTGTTGCACAATACCGTTCTAAGAAATTATCCTGAAAACATTCTATGTACTCCTCATCTAGGCTACCTCTGCCCATCTGATTCTTCCAGTCTATATGTAGGTTAAAATCCCCCATGATTATCGCCGTACCTTTCTGACAGGCTGCCATTATTTTCTCCTTTATACCCCATCCTACAGTATGGGGAACGTTAGGTGGCCTGTACACCACTCTCATAGGTGACTTTTTGCCTTTATGATTTCTCATCTCTACCCAAACTGCTTCTAAATCCTGGTTTCCTGAACTTAGGTCATCCCTCTCTATTGCGCTAATACCATCATTAATTAACAGAGCCACCCATCCATCTTTTCCTAGCTTCCTGTCCTTCCTAAATGCCATGTACCCTTCAATATTCAGGTCCCAATCCATGTCATCCTACAGCCATGTCTCTGTATTTGCGTTCTCAGTTCATCTGTTTTGTTTCGAATGCTACGTGCATTCAGATACAGAGCCTTTAGTTTTGTTCTTTTATTATTTTTGGTAACCTCTAGCCTTATCTGTTGATTTACTCTTAGATTTGTATGCTCTGTCCCTTCCTGTCATAGTCTATCATTTCCCATATTAATACTCTCTTGCCTTGTCTCTACTCCTTGATTTACCATATCTTCCCAAATTTGATCTTTTGCCCCCTCTATTCAGTTTAAAACCCTCTCCACTTCCCTAGTTATGCGGCTCGCTAGAACACTGGCCCCAGCTCGGTTAAGGTGCAGACCGTCCCAATGGTACAGCCGCCACTTTCCCCAGTGCCCCACGAACAGGAACCCACTTCTACTACACCAGTTGATGTCGTCTACATGGACTTCAGTAAGGCTTTTGATAAGGTCCCGCATGGAATATTGGTCAAGAAGGTAAGAACCCATGGGATCCAGGGCAATTTAGAAAATTGGATCTAAAATAGGCTTAGTGGCAGGAGGCAGAGTTTAGTTTAGAGATACAGCACTGAAACAGGCCCTTCGGCCCACCGAGTTTGTGCCGACCATCAACCACCCATTTATACTAATCCTACACTAATCCCATATTCTTACCACATCCCCACCTGTCCCTATATTTCCCTACCACCTACCTATATTAGGGGCAATTTATAATGGCCAATTTACCTACCAACCTGCAAGTCTTTTGGCTGTGGGAGGAAACCGGAGCACCCGGAGAAAACCCACGCAGACACAGGGAGAACTTGCAAACTCCACACAGGCAGTACCCAGAATTGAACCCGGGTTGCTGGAGCTGTGAGGCTGCGGTGCTAACCACTGCGCCACTGTGCCGCCCCAGAGGGTGATGGTCAAGGGTTGTTTCTGCGAGTGAAAGCCTGTGACCAGTGATGTACTGCAGGGATTGGTGCTGGGATCCTTGCTGTTTGTAGTGTACATTAATGATTTAATGATATAGGTGGTATGATCAGCAAGTTTGCAAATGACATGAAAATTGGTGATGTCGTAAATAGTGAAGAGGAAAGCCTTAGATTACAGGACGATATAGATGGGCTGGTAAGATGGGCAGAGCAGTGGCAAATGGAATTTAATCCGGAGAAGTGTGGGGTGATGCATTTTGGGAGGACTAACAAGCCAAGGGAATGTACAATAGATGGTAGGACCCTAGGAAGTACAGAGGGTCAGAGGGACCTTGGTGTACTTGTCCATAGATCACTGAAGACAGCAGCACAGGTAGATAAGATGGTTAGGAAGGCTATGGGATACTTGCCTTTATTAGCCAAGGCACAGAATATAAGAGCAGGGAGGTTATGATGGAGCTGTACAAAATGTTAGTTAGGCACAGCTGGAGTACTGTGTACAGTTCTGGCTGCCACACTATAGGAAGGATTTGATTGCACTGGAGAGGGTGCAAAGGAGATTCACCAGGATGTTGCCTGGGCTGGAGCATTTCAGCTATGAAGAGAGAATGAATAGGCTAGGGTTATTTTCCTTTGAGCAGAGAAGGCTGATGGGGGACCTGATTGAGGTATACAAAATTATGAGGGGCATAAATAGGTTAGATAGGAAGAAACGTTTTCCTTTAGCGCAGGTGTCAATAACCAGGGGGCATAGATTTAAGGTAAGGGGCAGGAGGTTTAGAGGGGATTTGAGGAAAAAACCTTTTACCCAGAGGGTGGTTGGAATCTGGAACACACTGCCTGAAGGGGTGGTAGAAGCAGGAACCCTCACAACATTTAAGAAATATTTAGATGAGCACTTGAAACGCCATAGCATACAAGGCTATGGGCCAAGTGCTGGAAAATGGGATTAGAATAGATAGGCTTGATGGTCGGCACGGACACAGTGGGCCGAAGGACCTGTTTCGGTGCTGTATAACTTTACGACTCTATGACCAATCTTTGAGTCATACATTAATTTCTTTAATCTTATTTGCCCTATGCCAATTTGCACGTGGCTCAGGTAATAATCCAGAGATTATTACCTTTGAGGTTCAGCTTCTTAATTTAGTGCCTAGTTCCTCATACTGACTATGCAGAACCTCTTTCCGTGTCGTGCCTATGTCGTTGAAACCTACATGGACTACGATGACTAGATCCTCCCCCTCCCACTGTAAGTTACTCTCCAATCCTGAGCAGATGTCCCAAACCCTGACACTGGGCAGGCAACACAGTTGGCTGGACTCTCGCTCTTTGATGCAGAGAATAATGTCAATCCCCCGAACTATACTGTCCCCTACTACCACTACATTCCTTTTTCTCCCTCCACTTGAATGACTTCCTGTACCATGGTGTCATGGCCAGGTTGCTCATCCACCCTCCAGCCCCCACTCTCATCGAAACAAGCTGAAAGAACCACAAACCTGTTGGCCAATCGCAAAGGCTGAGGCTCCTGCACCCCTACCCTCTGGGTCCCCTTACCTGCCTCAGCTGCACTTCTCCTGTCCCTGACCACTGACCAAATCAGAAGACTCTATCCTAAGCAGTGTGACAGCCTCCTGGTACAAAATGTCCAGGTAACATTCCCCCTCCCTGATGTGTCGCAGTGCCTGCAGCTCGGCCTTCAGTTCAATGACTCTGATCGGAAGCTCTTCGAGCCGCAAACACTTACTGCAGACGTGTTTGCCCTGGATCACGCTGGCATCCAGGAACTCCCACATGCTGCAGCCATGACACATCACCTGTCCTGCCATCCTTAATATGTTTCAATTAACTACTTAATTATTTTATTCAATTATGTATTGTATTTTCCTTTTTTATTTATTTTATTAAGCTTACCACCAGTTCCTTTCCTATTTTAAACGTTAGGATTAGAATGGACCTTAACCACTAACCAGATATTAACCAAACAGCTAGCTTCTTCCCCAACCAATCACCTGCCTGCTTGCCTGTGATGTCACACTTGATTTTCTTTGAAGGGCTCGTTCCACTGAACTGAATAGGCTAGAGTATCGGATAAGATAGCCTATCCCAGCTCTCCGTGCTATTTCTGAAATGAAGCCTCTCCTCGCTCTTTGTACTCTTTCTGAAATGAAACCTCTCCTCGCTCTTTTTGAAATGAAGCTTCTCCCTGCTCTTCGTACTCTTTTTGAAATGAAGCTTCTCCCTGCTCTTCGTACTCTTTTTGAAATGAAGCCTCTCCCTGCTCTTTCTGAAATGAAGCCTCTCCCCGCTCTCCGTGCTCTTTCTGAAATGAAGCCTCTCCCCGCTCTTCGTGCTCTTTCTGAAATGAAGCCTCTCCCCGCTCTCTGTGCTCTTTCTGAAATGAAGCCTCTCCCCGCTCTCTGTGCTCTTTTTGAAATGAAGCCTCTCCCCGCTCTCTGTGCTCTTTCTGAAATGAAGCCTCTCCCCGCTCTCTGTGCTCTTTCTGAAATGAAGCCTCTCCCCGCTCTTTCTGAAATGAAGCCTCTCCCCGCTCTCTGTGCTCTTTTTGAAATGAAGCCTCTCCCCGCTCTCCGTACTCTTTCTGAAATGAAGCCTCTCCCCGCTCTCCGTACTCTTTTTGAAATGAAGCCTCTCCCCGCTCTCCGTACTCTTTCTGAAATGAAGCCTCTCCCCGCTCTCCGTACTCTTTCTGAAATGAAGCCTCTCCCCGCTCTCCGTACTCTTTCTGAAATGAAGCCTCTCCCCGCTCTCCGTACTCTTTCTGAAATGAAGCCTCTCCCCGCTCTCCGTACTCTTTCTGAAATGAAGCCTCTCCCCGCTCTCCGTACTCTTTCTGAAATGAAGCCTCTCCCCGCTCTCTGTGCTCTTTCTGAAATGAAGCCTCTCCCCGCTCTCTGTGCTCTTTCTGAAATGAAGCCTCTCCCCGCTCTCTGTGCTCTTTCTGAAATGAAGCCTCTCCCCGCTCTCTGTGCTCTTTCTGAAATGAAGCCTCTCCGTGCTCTTTCTGAAATGAAGCCTCTCCCCGCTCTCTGTGCTCTTTCTGAAATGAAGCCTCTCCGTGCTCTTCGTGCTCTTTCTGAAATGAAGCCTCTCCCCGCTCTCCGTACTCTTTCTGAAATGAAGCCTCTCCGTACTCTTCGTGCTCTTTCTGAAATGAAGCCTCTCCCCGCTCTCTGTGCTCTTTCTGAAATGAAGCCTCTCCCCGCTCTCTGTGCTCTTTCTGAAATGAAGCCTCTCCCCGCTCTCTGTGCTCTTTCTGAAATGAAGCCTCTCCCCGCTCTCTGTGCTCTTTCTGAAATGAAGCCTCTCCCCGCTCTCTGTGCTCTTTCTGAAATGAAGCCTCTCCCCGCTCTCAGTGCTCTTTCTGAAATGAAGCCTCTCCCCGCTCTCCGTACTCTTTTTGAAATGAAGCCTCTCCCCGCTCTCCGTACTCTTTCTGAAATGACGCCTCTCCCCGCTCTCAGTGCTCTTTCTGAAATGAAGCCTCTCCCCGCTCTCTGTGCTCTTTCTGAAATGAAGCCTCTCCCCGCTCTCAGTGCTCTTTCTGAAATGAAGCCTCTCCCCGCTCTCCGTACTCTTTTTGAAATGAAGCCTCTCCCCGCTCTCTGTACTCTTTCTGAAATGACGCCTCTCCCCGCTCTCAGTGCTCTTTCTGAAATGAAGCCTCTCCCCGCTCTCAGTGCTCTTTCTGAAATGAAGCCTCTCCCCGCTCTCAGTGCTCTTTCTGAAATGAAGCCTCTCCCCGCTCTCAGTGCTCTTTCTGAAATGAAGCCTCTCCCCGCTCTCCGTACTCTTTTTGAAATGAAGCCTCTCCCCGCTCTCTGTGCTCTTTCTGAAATGAAGCCTCTCCGTACTCTTTCTGAAATGAAGCCTCTCCCTGCTCTCCGTGCTCTTTCTGAAATGAAGCCTCTCTCCGCTCTCTGTACTCTTTCTGAAATGACGCCTCTCCCCGCTCTCAGTGCTCTTTCTGAAATGAAGCCTCTCCCCGCTCTCAGTGCTCTTTCTGAAATGAAGCCTCTCCCCGCTCTCAGTGCTCTTTCTGAAATGAAGCCTCTCCCCGCTCTCAGTGCTCTTTCTGAAATGAAGCCTCTCCCCGCTCTCAGTGCTCTTTCTGAAATGAAGCCTCTCCCCGCTCTCCGTACTCTTTTTGAAATGAAGCCTCTCCCCGCTCTCCGTACTCTTTCTGAAATGACGCCTCTCCCCGCTCTCAGTGCTCTTTCTGAAATGAAGCCTCTCCCCGCTCTCTGTGCTCTTTCTGAAATGAAGCCTCTCCCCGCTCTCAGTGCTCTTTCTGAAATGAAGCCTCTCCCCGCTCTCCGTACTCTTTTTGAAATGAAGCCTCTCCCCGCTCTCCGTACTCTTTTTGAAATGAAGCCTCTCCCCGCTCTCTGTACTCTTTCTGAAATGACGCCTCTCCCCGCTCTCAGTGCTCTTTCTGAAATGAAGCCTCTCCCCGCTCTCAGTGCTCTTTCTGAAATGAAGCCTCTCCCCGCTCTCAGTGCTCTTTCTGAAATGAAGCCTCTCCCCGCTCTCAGTGCTCTTTCTGAAATGAAGCCTCTCCCCGCTCTCCGTACTCTTTTTGAAATGAAGCCTCTCCCCGCTCTCTGTGCTCTTTCTGAAATGAAGCCTCTCCGTACTCTTTCTGAAATGAAGCCTCTCCCCGCTCTCCGTGCTCTTTCTGAAATGAAGCCTACACACCTGCCTCCGACAAGATTGCTTGGAGGCGGGAACCTATCAGGGAGCTGACCCAACACGCAACACTCAGAATTTTCCCCAGTTCCGCCTGCAAACCCACCTCCATGGGGCATGGAAGATTCTGCCCTCTGTGCTTGTTTTGATATCACAAAATTTGCTAGTATCTTTGACAACTGAAGTTAAGCTCACCAGCCATTATTTCCCAAGAACTGATTTATTTAAGTAATGGGATTACATGAGCTATCCTGTAATTCTCAAGCGTCAACATAAACTGCCATGAGCAACTGAAATGCCTCACATATGATCACCCTCATTTCCTTAAGCAAATTTATTTATAAGAACATGATAGGGTAGTCTTGGTGTGTGGAAGCACTGGGATGGTGGTAGTGCAGTGTGGGAGGTCAGGCTCTGGGAAAGTAGGGAGATGATTGGACAACCTTACTCTGCTCATGTCTCAGGGTCATGTCAGGGTTCGGGCTGTTCATGGGAGGAGAAGTCTTGTTTCATATGGGATGTGGCCATGATGAGGCAATGATGCGAGGCAGATTAATTAAGCAATGACCTGGGGAAATCTGTGTTATTTAAAATAGATACAAATAATTCTCAAATAGGAGGACATTGCAGCCACCCAAGAAACTATTTCAGGGCACTATTGAGCCGGATGTGTGCTGGAGGACTGCAGAGTGGCCAATGCACTCCCAATTTATAAAGGGAAATAGAGTTAATCCAGGTAATTACAGGCCAGTCACTGTAACTTCTATGGCAGGGGCAATTTAGAGGTGAAATGACCATGTATATAAATAAAGAGGAAATAAAAGTAGCCAGCATGTTTATGCAAAGGTGCGATCTTGTTAGACAAACCTCACAGAATTAATCATGGCAAATGGGGAAAGTGCAGTAGTTGTAGCGTACATGGGGTATATCCCTTCCTTTCCAATCTTATTCCACAACTTATACCCCAAGCCTTTTGCTTTTATCTGCATTTTAATCAGTCAATTGTTACAAAACAATAGAACTAGATACAATTAGGTAACTCATTAGTAAATCCAAATTGAAAAAAACAAGACAGCAAATGTTAGAGCAACTCTTGCAGCCCTAACTGTGAAGCAGTCCAAACTCTCAAATATTACTACCTCACTCTGCAAAAAGTCTCACTTTGAAGAAAGGTGACTCAATACAAGACAGCTTCTCCTATGTGTATATACACACACAAAAAAAGGAATTGGTAAGGGAAAAAGAAGAAAACTGACTCTTCAGTAGGCCCTCCTCTACAGTCACAATAGATTTACTCTCATACATTTGCTCACATCACACAAAGTTAATCAATTTACTCTTCGGACATTTCAGCAATGCACTCCTGTACGATCACTCATAATGCCGAAACTTTCAAATATCACTGCCTCACTCTGCAGCTTATCTTCTAGTTTCCAGTTTGATGAAGAATCTATTATAATAATTTCAGATGCTGACAGACTTGTGCACACAAACAAGTAACAATGTAACTAACACACATGTTAAATCCAGTTGGTTCCATGAATTGAATAAATGTATCATACTGGGAGTTATCTAGCATCCTGTTCATGCAACAAAGATGCAGAGCAATGCCAATATCTTCACATTTTATCAATTTCCTGATTTTGTAACAATTTTCTATCTAATGCTCTGTTCTGCATTGCATAACTCTGGTTATTAAATGTTAATGTGGAATCTTATTAAAAGCAAATGAAATTCTGAGGATGTAACATCTGTATTTCCCTTGTCCATTACTGCAGTTATCTCTTCCAAACACAACTTTCGAACAATGGTTAGCGTAATCGCTTTCATTAATTTCATAGAAATCTTAAAAATCAATTTTTTAAATCTCAAGGAGCTACTCCATCTTTGAAATTCATAGAAGTTAACTTGATTTCTCTCCCATTGAACAATACTTTGTTGCCTAATAGAAACAATTAAAATATATACTTACTTATATGGCTCTGATCGAGCATTTCTCAGCATCAGGAAAATGAATAGGCCAGCTTCAAGATTTAAAGCAAATGAGGTGACTTTATCAAGCACAATAACAAATCCCTGTAGAAAACAACAGTAAAGAAATATGAAAATACTATGGCAAAATTAATTTATAGTTTTTGGGTCAGAGGAATGATATTTTGAGCTTTTTTGTGATGGGAGAAGTAGGTTAAGTTGTTTTCCATTAACGTGACAATTTTCATTAGCAAAGGATTATGTGAAGTTCTGGTTGCGACATGAAGCAATTCAGTGCTTCTTTGGCCTTATATTTGGTAAACGTGATTATTAAAAGTGAATATAGCAATGGTTATATATAGAATCACCGGAGATATGTTACATTCTATTCCCAAGTCTACAAATATTAAATGTCAAAGATATTACAGTTTCAGGAACTAAAGCAAATACTGTACAAAAGTTAGTCATGAATGTACCTTGTGCGTTTAAGCAAACTGCCAGTTGTGCACACCAGCTGACCAATTACAATGGCCTAGATTTTCAGTGGTATTGATGGCAAAACTGTCAGTTCTTTCTGTCATTGCCCCACTGCAACTGACAACATTGGAGTCAAAATAATGCAAAAATCCAGAATTTGCCATCAGTGATTCTACACCTTTCCAGAGATTGTGCTGTTGAGGCTCGCCCAGACTGCAATCAATGAGAAGTTGATGAATTGACGAAAACTTCCACTCATACGTGGTTAGTCTCGCCGTAAAAACCCTTGAAAAAGTTGCAGCTTGTTGAATGAGGTTTAGCTGGGTTTTTAACAATGTACTAATTTCATAATTACTGCTAAACACACTCACTGGCCCTGAAAAGCTACTTTTATATTTCTGGAATATCAAAAAGATTGTTTGTATTGATAATTTAGCTTCGACCTAAATCCAAACACAATCATTTATTTTGCTGTCTGAAAATTTAAATTAAAAGTGAAGGATGAAGTTTCTGGTTTGCTGTCTGTGAGAATAATTTAATGTGATTGGCGGCTCACCCTGCTTGCTGACATCACTGCTGCTGCACACCTGGAGATCCCCTTAATGTGGTGCCAGATTTAAACTGCCATTGGAAAAAGGGAAATCCATGCAAGAGAGATTGCTAGAATTGAGTAGGCATCTTTCTTTGAGGTCAGCGGCAAGCACCATTACTTCTCTGCTGACGGGGCCATTATGTTTGTTTTCCATTGTCAAAATGCATGTTAAAAAACCAAAAATGTTTACAGTTTTTCTCTTTGGACTGGATAGAGAAATTTTGTAAGTAACAAAGCTTTTGGAACAATATTTGCCACATGCATGTGCATTAAACTTGTCCAAAAGGCAGCCTTTATATTCTGAGCAGTTAGCGTTCATCCTAACAATAGATAAATTGTTCAGATTTGAAGCTATTTCTTCTCCACTTCAAATTATTTCATCTCCCTGTGTTATGTATCATTTTCATAAAGAGCAGCTATGAATAGTGTTGCCAGGGTTTTATTAATGTCTGTCTAATGCCATGGACTTGTAATTATTTTTCTCCTTAGATTAAAAAAGTGTGTGCCTTTAAGACTCTGTTAAAAATAGTGCACCTTTAAGGGAAAGTTCTGGAGACACTGTGTGCCACAATTGCATTTTTGTTACCCTGCGCAACAGCAGGAGAGAGGTCACGTGGTAATGTTTCCACTTGGCTGTGTGTAAAACTGGCTGAAACCAGTTAGTTTTGAGAGACTTTCCAGTGAGGAGTACTGAACAGAAAGGAGCTGTTTTATTCTCTCTCAGCAGAAATTCTACAACGAGCTACAGGGCCAAGTTAATTCCCTGAGTAAAGAAGAAAAGCCTTCTTTTACAAGAAACCATTTGTATTGCTGTGCTCATCGTTCAAAGAACTGTTTAATGCCTACTGCAGCCAAAGAGTTGAATGCCTATCTACTGAAGGACTATTTTCATCAGATCCACATGAAGCCTTCAAGTGGCCTTTGACTATTTCCACATTAGAAGACCTCATCCATCAGGAATGTAATCCACAAAAACTTATTTATTTTTAAGAGACAGCTAATTTTTTTTAAAACTCTACTTTTAAAACCAGTTAACTACTGTTATTTTTGAGTGTATGTGTGTGAATGGGGAAGTTAGATTAAAATAAGTTATAAGGCCTTTAGACATAGGTTTATCCTAAAAGTGTTTAAGATTTAGTTTTTGATAAATAGTTAATTTGTTGTTGTCTAAAGATACCTGGTTGGGTCTTTTTTATTCCAGAAGTTACCAGAGTGTTTGATTTGGCTGTTTTCCAGTTGGGAAGCTTTAAATAATATGCTGTGACCTGTGGAGTGACGGGACTGAATTGACAGTGGTTGCTCCCATCATGGTCATAACATTAATCAGTGGCTTAAATTTTGTGGCGCTGGTTAACTTTTTTGACTCCCTCTGGCAGTCTGGTGCTGGGGAACTGTTTAGTGCTCTACAACTTGATACTTCAGTATACATGATTATAAAATCCACCTTCAGTCACTCTCCTGAATGTGGTCATTGTCTGATTTCTTCATTAGGTTCTGAGATATGGTTCTAACAATCTTCTCCTCTCTCCTGAATTTAAATTGCTTACTTTAGTTATGCATCTTGGCCTGAATCCCCAAGAAGGATAATATATGTTATTTAATTTTTCAGACCCGATGAGTAAATGAGTGTTTCCAAGCTGGGTGGAGAGCTTGCAGCCCCTCCAGTCCACAATATCCACCCCTCCATCCCACCAATTTGGCCAGCCAACACCAAGATTCCTGATCTCGCACCTATGGTAGGCACCCAAAATAGCATGATGCCTCTCATGGTAACCTGACTTGATCCGAGCAATTGTGTCAGATCAACAGTGGGCAGGTGCTAGCATTTAGACAGAGATTAAAGGCTTGTAGGATTTTAACCCCATAATCTCGCATAGAAATTGTTGGAATTATTGGGTTGAATTGACAATATGCTATAATGGAAAAATGTATCACAGGATTTATTCATGCATTATTTCATTGATATAACATTGTTCATGTCTAACTTACCTTTGGATTAGACATAGACACCATAAAAATAATACCGAATCCCAGCAGGCAAACTAATCCTCGAGTCACACTGCAGAGCATAGTAGTTATATTGGTTATTACACTAGTAAATAAATATATATATATATAACTCAATTAGTCATTTCTTGATTTCTGGTCCTACTCCTATATTTAATCAGCTGTGAAAAATTTTAGCATTCCTTATAATTTTACGTCATTCGAGATGTGGCATTGCCCACTAAACTGGAGGGTGAAGGTGCTCTTCTGTTCATTAATGTGCCTTAGTCCCAACTTCAGAAGTACACCCTCTGGGCTGAATTTTACCAGCCCCTTGACATCGGAGGTTGTGGTGGGGAGGCCCATAAAATACTTAAGGGAGTGGCCAGCCATTACCCCCGACGCCGACAAAGCCCTGCCGAATTTTACTGGTGGCGGTGAGGCTTCAGTGTGGCATCCCGCCGCTTGGCGGCGGGGCCTTAATTTACATATTAAAATCAATGCAAATAAATTTACATCTACTTACCTTGTCCTGGTGGCCATCCCATGCCGATATTATGGCCGCCAAAAAGAAGTCCTGCGCCTTTGGAACTCTGTTCGGAGTTCCGAGGTGTGACATTGGTGGGGAGTGGGGGGGAGCAGTGCAATCTTCAGGTCGGGAGGGGTGTAGGAGTGGGAAAACCACACTGATTGGTTGTGGGGATAGTGGGAAGAGGTTGAGGGTCAAATGTTGTGAAGGTGGGTGGGGTGGGGAGGTTAAAGCTCGTTCTTTGAAAAATTGGTTTTCTGGGGGTAGAGGTAGTTTTATTTATTGCGCACTCATTGTGGGGGCAGGGGGGTTGGGAGAGGGGATTTGCACTGATAATAAAGCATAAACTTCAATGTTTTTACACCTGTCCCTTTAAAAATTGTAATTAAAATGCAGGGCTTGAGGCCCTTTAATAATGGCGTGGCATCTGTGCGGTGGCACTGGACGCCATTGCCAGGGACGAAGCGGCGACCCCCTCTATGTCATCGGGGGCAGCCACTTCATCCCCTCCATTTAAATGTGTGGCGCGCTAATAAAATTCAGCCCTCTACTGCAATGGTTTGAATTTTTCCCCTTCCCACACCAACCATCCCATGGTCTATGAATGAGACTGTCAATCAGTGTTGAATTAGGAGAAGTTTCATACTGTGGATTCAAGTTTTTTCAAATCAATGTTTTGTTTCTAGCTTTTCTTTTCCCCATTTAATAAAGTGTTTCTTCAAATGTTCTATCAAATTTAATATCATTTTCTGTTATGCAAAGTATTTTAAAATATCTCCAAAATATAATTTTGATCCTCCACTACTTTTATTATAAATAACATTTTTAAATATCTTGCTTATGCAAATAGATTCTGCCTCATCATTTATTATTCCCCCTTTCAAACTCTTCCAATTTCTTTTCGAGTTGGTTATCAAATTTCAGAAAACAGCACCAAGTAAAATGATAAACATATCAATTATATATTCATGCATGAGTGGTGGGAGCTAAGTTATAGATCATAGGAGAAATGGAGATTAGTAATGAAATGATGATTAAATAGCTGGAGTCTGCAGCACATACTCGCGGTAAAAGCTTTTTTATGTTTATTGACAGGACTATAAATTCTGCTGGATTTATTAAATCGCTTAAATTAGCAACTTTTTTTTTTACATGATACCAAATAGAATTAAAAATTTTAATCTGAGTAACATTTTGGTCAAAAAGAAATAAACCAACTTTCATTTTATGAATATTTGAATGATAGCTTGAGTGCAATAAATTTATTCCAATGTGAATAACTAAAGTCAATAGCTTATTTTCATTTACAGTAGCAAAATGGAAATGAATGAGGAAACTATCGGATGATATGTTCTATTTCCTATACATTTTATTTTGTGCTTCCTACCTTGGTTGCATTTCTAATGAAAAATCCATAATTGAGACTCTGGTAATTTTGAATATAGCTTTGACCTGGTATTGCCTTTGCTAGCTAATGTTTTGTGAACGGGTAGCAGGCAATTTTCCATCACAATTCTAAGCAGTTACTTTTTGACATGGACATTTTGTAATTGAATATTGTACTATTTCTTTACCTTTTTAAACCACCAATCTTAATTAATTGCAAGCAAGACCTTTCACATTGTTCAGAAGCATTCTCACATCTTCTGTTCCAGAAGGAATCCACCCCACCTTCCACTGCAGGAAAATGATTATACAAGAGAAAGAAAAAAATGGCTTAAGTATCAAATGTGTCGGCAAATATTACAAGGATTTTAGATTTTAACATGTAATCAGCATCAGTGATCACTTTAAATTGCTTTCAACTTGATGTTATAAATCAAACTAATGAATATTTCTAATGTAGTAAATGGATGGGAGTGGCTTAAGTCTCAAGCACGTTATGTAATTTAGCTGCAATAGTAAAACAAACTGGTATCACCTGCCCTTCCATAATGGCCAGGAATTTTCTGAAAAATGTGTCATTAGGCATACACCATTATTCCAGCGCAAAAGTTCCAGGTAATTATGCTGCAAGTGAGTTAAGCTAGATTTTACATCACACCAAAATTTCTTGGACCATTTGCTGAAACCCTTGCTGAATTAGTTAAAAGTTCATTATAATTGCACTGCCCCATTTAAAACAGCAGCGATCAGGAGTTTTGTTTCTTCATGCTAGTTTTCTTGTCACTTGCAGGCACAGTGATAAAGAATGGTGCAGGGGGACCTTTGTTCACCAATGTGAGTAAGCTTTTATTACTAGGAGAAAACGAGATATAATTGTTAAAGAAACGATCAGATTATCAAGACCTGACCAATAATTTATCACCCTAAATTAAGTTGCAACAAATTTAGTTTAATTTTGCAAACTAAAATTACTACTTACTGCTCATGGAAATTTTTGCAAATAACGCAAAAATTATTTTAAATGAATTCAGGATATAAATACCATATCCTTATCTTGACGTTTTGCCTGACATTGCCCGCTTACCTTTCTCAAAAGGTTAGATAATACCTCAATTTTTACTTGCAATTTTTAAGTGTTTACAAAGATATCTCCATACTTACTATTTTAAAGATTGACTGAGCAGTCACTTTGTTTGAGATAATATTGTTCACTATTATGCATGGAAAAAAGTTCACATACCTTTTTGAAGTAAAAGCTTGGGGTCTCCTGAACAGAATTAGGAAACAAACTGAAGAGAAGGATATTGCAAAGGGGGCCGGCGTGGCAGAAGGACATCACGCTTCCATGAGGCGGGCAGGTAATTAAGCTTGTTGAAAAGGAAATTAACTCAAATTTTATGAGTGTTTTCGGATTTTTCCAGGTGTGTACATAAACCACGGAGCTTCAGAGCCTCTCCAGGTATAACATGTCAGTGAGCAAGCAGGTGGTCAGTTCTGGCTGCAAACAACAGCCATCATGAGTACTTGCGAGCCATGGTGGGAAAGATGGAACAGCGCAGGCATTGGCATAGGCAGTGGAGAGAAGGGGAAAAGGTGACAGAGCTGGGGATGCATACCACCAGAGTGGAATATTGACACTGGCACTTGTGTGGGTGGAAGAAGGGGTGGAAGGAGGATCTAAACAGGCCTGCAGGGCCCTGGCACATTGTGGGCCTCCTGCATAAGTGTAGGAGTCTCCTCTGTCTTCATGGCTGAGTGAGGCACTATCCACACCAGGCGTGCCCTGAGAGGACCTCCCAGATGCTTTAGGCAGCCACTTCTCCTCCCTTTCAAGGCGCACCTGTACCTCCCTGCTCACTTGAACAGTGTGAGGACCTGGTGATGATTCCGGACACCTCGCTCCCTCTTGCTAAGCCATTGCTACATGAAGCTCACGGAGTTGGCAATAGCATGCAAGTCTGTGCGCATCTCTGGCATTCACGCAGTGGTCTACTGGATATGACGGTTGCCAATCTCTCCATGGAGGAAGTCATGCGCAAATACACTAGAGACATGGCAGCACTCATAGCCTGGATGGACTTCTCCATCATCCATGCACGGGAGCACATAGCCTCAGGAATCTCCGCCAGATGTTCTCTACTTTCCACTGTAGCTCCAGAATCTGCCACCTTGCTGATGACTCCAAAGGCATGTCAGCAGCCTGAGGCTCAGCATCGCTGGGCCCTTCCACACTCCTCCGAGTATCAGTGGCTTTAGCTGTCACAACCTCTGTCAACTGCTCAGGCGCATCTATGCTGTGCTCACCAAATTGTGATCCCAAATTTACTTGCGAATGCATACCCACAGACGTGAGAGTATCTGCACTGGTGGAAGGTGTGGAGAATGATGTGACAGTGCATCCTCTGAGGCTCCCTCCACCTCTTCTTCAGAGGTGACGGCAGTCCCCCCGGTCTCTGCAGCTGACAGCTCTTGTCTTTGACCTGTGTGTGAGAGAAGAGTAATTAAAGGATAACGAGCATTCCATTGTGTCCTTCAGTTCACTCCGAGTGTGGAGCTCCAATTGACTAGTGGTGGACACATGAGCACTCTGCCTCGTCTTTGCCAGAGTCTCTCTTGTGCCCATCCATTAGGGGACTCTCTCTCTCGCCTCCCCATTACCATCTCACCATCTGCAGTAGAACAGTCCCCATGCAGTCCACCAAGCTCTAGTGCCATCTCCTCATTGGTGGGGTCAGGATTAATAAGTATGGGACACCACCGCCAGTCTTTGCCCTTTCCCAGGCTTTGTGGGTTGTCTTCTCCCACAAGCACATAGATGACCAAAGTGAGTCACCCGATAAAGACATGGACATCACCTATGAGGCTGACTGCCTTAATGTACATGATGGTCCCACGGGTCTGCCTTCTACATGCAGCCACACAGAAGCAGCAGTGCAGGTGTTACCCAAGATGGAATAGGGCTATGAATTGGAGGAAGGCCGATTTCAGAATGATAAAAACAGGATCTGGTCAAAGTGGACTGGGAGCAGCTACTTATAGGAAAGTCTATATCAGACCAGAGGGAGTCATTCAAAGAGGAAATAGTGAGAGTTCAGAGCCAACATGTACCCGTTAAGGTGAAGGGTAGAACCAACAAGTCCAGGGAACCCTGGATGTCAAGCGATGTAGAGGATTGCATCAGGAAAAAAAAGGAGGCTTATGGCAGATTCAGAGCACTGAAAACAGCGGAGACCCTAGAGGAGTATAGAAAGTGTGGGGGGGGGGGGGGGGGGGCTACTTAAAAAAGTAATTGGAAGAGCGAAGAGGGGACATGAAAAAACACTGGTGGGCAAGATAAAGGAAACTCCTAAGGCATTTTATAAGTATATTAAGGGCAAGTGGCTAAGCAAAGAATAGGGCCCATTAGGGACCAAAGTGGCAATCTGTGTGTGGAGTCGGAGGATATAGGTGAGGTTTTAAATGATTACTTTTCATCTGTGTTCACTATGGAGAAGGACGATGTAGGTGTAGAGATCAGGGATGGGGATTGTGATATACTTGAACATATTAGTATTGAAAGGGAGGAGGTATTAGCTGTTTTAGCTGGCTTAAAAGTGGATAAATCCCCAGGCCCAGATGAGATGTTTCCCAGGCTGTTATGTGAGGCAAAGGAAGAGATAGCAGGGGCTCTGACACAAATTTTCAAATCCTCTATGGCCACAGGAGAGGTACCAGAGGACTGGAGGACAGCGAATGCGGTACCATTATTCAAGAAGGGTAGCAAGGATAAACCACGCAATTGCAGGCCGGTGAGTGGTTGGGAAACTATTGAAAAAAATTCTGAGGGATAGGATTAATCTCCACGTGGAGAGGCAGGGATTAATCAGCGATAGTCAGCATGGCTTTGTCAGGGGGAGATCATGTTTAACTAACTTGATTGAATTTTTCGAGGAGGTGACTCGATGTGTAGATGAGGGTAAAGCAGTTGATGTAGTCTACATGGACTTCAGTAAGGCTTTTGACAAGGTCCCACATGGGAGATTGGTTAAGAAGGTAAGAGCCGATAGGATCCAGGGCAATTTGACAAAGTGGATCCAAAACTGGCTTAGTGGCAGGAGGCAGAGGGTGATGGTCGAAGGTTGTTTCTGCAAGTGGAAGCCTGTGACCCTGCGGTGCTGGGACTTTTGCTGTTTGTAGTGTACATTAATGATTTAGACATAAATATAGGGGGTATGATCAATAAGTTCGTGGATGACATGAAAATTGGTGGTGTCGTAAACAGTGAGGAGGAAAGCCTTAGATTGCAGGACAATATAGATGGGCTGGTAAGATGGGCAGAGCAGTGGCAAGGAATTTAATCCTGAGAAGTGTGAGGTCATGCATTTTGGGAGGACTAACAAGGCAAGGGAATGGTAGAATCCTAGGAAGTACAGAAGGTCATAGGGATCTTGGTGTACTTGTCCATAGATCACTGAAGGCAGCAGCACAGGTAGATAAGGTGGTTAGGAAGGCAATATGGGATACTTGCCTTTATTAGCCGAGGCATAGAATATAAGAGCAGGGAGGTTATGATGGAGCTGTATAAAATGCTAGTTAGGCCACAGCTGGAGTACTGTGTACAGTTCTGGGCACCACACTATAGGAAGGATATGATTGCACTGGAGAGGGTGCAGAGGAGATTCACCAGGATGTTGCCTGGGCTGGAGCATTTCAGCTTTGGAGAGAGACTGAAAAGGCCAGGGTTGTTTTCCATGGAGCAGAGAAGGCTGAGAGGGGACATGATTGAGGTATACAAAATTATGAAGGGCATTGATAGATTAGGTAGGAAGAAATATTTTCCTTTAGCGGAGGGGTCAATAACCAGGGGGCATAGATTTAAGGTAAGGGGCAGGAGGTTTCGAGGGGATTTGAGGAAAACATTTTGCACCCAGAGGGTGGTTGGAATCTAGAACGCACTGCCTGAAGTGGTGGTAGAGGCAGGGAGCATCACAACATTTAAGTATTTAGATGAGCACTTGAAATGCCACAGCATACAAGGCTATGGGCCAAGTGCTGGAAAATGGGATTAGAAGAGGTAGGTGCTTGATGGCCGGCACAGACACGAGGGGCCGAAGGGCCTGTTTCTGTGCTGTATAGACTATTAACTGATATGCTGCCACAGCCAATGCTGCTGCCTGGTCCCATTGCTAGGAACTGAGTTGGTGTCCTTTCTCTAACTAGCTCACCCTCTCGCCTCACCATATGTAAGCCCTCAAGGCAAGCAAGTTGTGGTGCACCTACCTTGGCAGATCTCATGAGGTCATTCACCCTCATGCAGCACTGCAGCCAGGTTCCAGGGACGACCTCATGGCTGCTGACCTCCTCTGTAATTGCCATCCAGGCTTCCTTAGTCTGACTGGTAGGTCTCCTTCTCCCATTCCAGGGAAAGAGGACCTCCCGCCTTGCCTGAGCAGCCTGGAGGAGAAACTGCAGGGAGGCATCGCTAAACCATGGGGCCACCCAGGATCTTGCCTCTGCCATTGCTGCATTGGTCTGCTTTCTGCTGCTGTCCCTCTCAGTCTTCTTTGCTGCTGCAACAATTCAAAAATGTGCTGGCAGCCCTTTAAAGATGGTACCAGCACTCACAGCAGCATGCCCTCACGCCACCACACCCTACAAGGTTGTTCTTGCTCAATCATTATTTGCTATGAAGAAGATACCTTGGGCGATTCCTGTTGCTATTTGTAGCAGCTAATTCCTGTCCCTATCAAAGATGAAATATTTTGAATCGATTTCACAACCAGAGATGGCTACATGTGAACTGATTTTAATAAAATACAGGTGATAGGTTGTTAGTTTGAAAAACCTACCTGGACATTTACTGAAACATACAAACTGTAGAGATTTGTATTTTATCTAACACAGCAATTATATCTAATCTGCAGGAGCTAAAAGCAGAACTAACCAGTAAGCAAGCACACCTTTTCAATTTCTGCTTTAAATTGCAAATGCTAATAGACTCACTTGGGACATTTTATTTAAATAATTACAAATAGACATCTAGAAACTCAACTATTTAAGTGGCATTTTGGAGAGAGGGAGAGGAATAAAGATTGTGTAAGTTAGATCAGCTTAGTTACAATCAAATTTAATAATTATTACTTACAAGTAATGAAAGCTGATAAACACTGGCTGCTATTGGGATTAGGAAAGGACAGGGTTGTCCACATCTGTTTTGAAGTGTCATTTATACTGAGCGGCGATAAGCAAAGATAGTTCCATTTAATATATGGTATCCATCTAATATTTGGTCAATACAGATCTATTTGAAACAATAGTTAAGCTTCTTTTATGCAAAACAGAAGTATTTTAACACCATCTCATTTATTAAATGGGTTAGTAAAAAATAATTCAAACAAAGACTTTCAGAGCCTGAGAAACAAGAGAGTGGGTTTTCAATTTTATTTAATTTTCACCACCAGGAAGAATTGAACAAAAGTAATTTTGTGTGTGTTTAGTCATTTCCATAAACTTCTATTACTAAATGCAGAAAATATGTAAATGTTCACAAAATATAGGTTGTTGATGAGAAACCAACTGCGCTAAAATTACTTACTGTTACGAATAAGAATAAACTATTCGCATTAAAGTATTAGTTCTAATTGAAGGTGTCAGGAATTGTTTAAGGAGTGTTGAAAATTATAATGGCTATGTGCTTGCTGCAGCATATTCTAATCAGTTTTCCAGCAGGTTTGGTTGTAAATTCTCCATTGCTGGTTCTGGGCACACAATGGTCTAACTAATGACCAATATCGCTATTTCAGATGCATATTTATACCAACTTTCTGCATTAAAAATTCTTGCGATTATTTCATCAGCATTATTGTTATTCTAACTGTGAATTCAGTCATTAAACATGTAAGTAGACCCTAATTAAATTCTGACGCACTAAATAATTTCTGTGCTTCTACACGGAATGTGGTTCATCCTGGTTAAGTATTTAATGTTAAACCAGGTGGAACTGGGAGCCAAATCAGAAAAGAACGCTTTGGGTTAGCTAACCAACGCATTCTCGCTGCCGAGCAATCTTGCCAGAGGAGGGGTGAGCATGGCAGAGGCTACCTGCTCATCAGCAGCGGGTAGCCAATTAGACCCATTATTGGGCCAACTGGGGGAAAGAGATGCCACCGCCGTGATCTTCCTGAGGCTGTAGCTTGTCATTTAACTGGAGGTAACTTCCTGGCAGCAGGCCAGGGGGCCAAAATGCCTCCTCTCCAACGCCCAGCATGGACCTCTGGTATGTGGCAGCCACAGGCCATCCTGTGGATGGGGTTCCCCTCCACAATGATGGCCTGACAGCTGTAACCATGAGGGATTTTTAACATTACTGCAGAGCACGCCTCCATTTTGAGGTGCCCTCACAGTCTCCTGCCAATCTCAGCGGCACCCACCTCTCTCAATGGGGCTGCTGGCCAGACATTGCTGCAAGCCTGCTCATTGGGCCTCCCACTTCACTGGTTCACCTGCCATCCTTAATTGGTTGGGACTCCTGGAGGTGGCTTCTTAATTTGTCGCCTCTGGCAAGATTACGAGTGATGTCCTGCCACGGTCAGTTCCTGACTTGGAATTGAGACTGATTTCGGAATCGTGACCCAACCAGGAAAATCCAGCCTATATGTGGGTTTAGTAATTAAAGAGGCTCATTGTCTCACTGAGGAATTTAGACCTTTTATGCTTGTCTGCCAGATTTATGTTCATAGGTACAGTGGAATAATTTATTCTTCCAGTGGCTTATGACCAATACTATTGGAATATGTTTGATATAAATGGCACTGTTATATTGTCAAAATATCAGATTATTAATGAGCAAGCTTTTCCATCGTACAACTGTTGCTAATTTTCTGGTAGAGATGGCAGCAGAATCACAAGAGAAACATATCTGTATGCTGCTCATTTATCTGGTGTCAGTCGACAGATTGGCATTTTGTACCTTAAATGTCTTTGGCGTATTATTGCTTTGTGTTTTACAATCTTTTTGCACTGTGCAAAATCCATCTGGATCTTCACACAGAACAAAGTTGTGAGCAGCTTAATAGTATGCTAGAAATTGGTGATTCTTCCTAAATGTTAAATTTGTAATATTCTCCACTTTAACTTTTTATATGTCAGCACATATCCACACCATCTCCTTCAGTTAAAAGTGAGCTCTGAAGTTAAGCAAAAAAAACAATCATGATGTGTTGACTGTGATGACCTTGGACCGGATAGGGCTAGGCAGGGCTCTATTTGCTTTGCATGCTAACTTTTAAAGTTATCCAGTGTGACACCTTTTCAAAGCTGAGAAGCTTTTCACAGCTGAGAACTTTCTCTAAATGTTTGCCTTTATCTGTTATCTAACATGCAAGGAACTTACCCTACAAAATTGTTTATTACAATAACCTGAAGTTATATAGCAGCTTTAGTGCAGAACAATCAAAAAGTTACTGTTTTTTTAAAGAAATCATAGAAATTACCTATGATACAAACTGATTATATTTAAAAATTAAGCATCCTGAATTAAGAGTTTAAAAATATATACGATAAATAGTTTACTGCAACTAAATTGCTGGTAATTAAATTTCAATAATATCTAGAAAGGTTAACATACATGTATGCTTCATTGCAGATCCAAGGACCAGAAAGGAAACCGTAATGCTGACAGTGATAAAAATCTCTGTAAACCAGGCCACCCAGGCAAATTTTCTGTACTGTTCCATGATAATCTATCAAGAAAAAAAAGAGATGAATTCTAACATGTTTGACCAGTAAGATTATCTCATAAGATATTATCTCACAGGATTTCAATGCAAAGTTACCAAAGGCAACGGTTTGAGTCCCAAGGTTTCCTGTTATTTAAACCTCTCTCAAGGAACCAGGTCTAATTGATTTGCCTTGGTGGAACTGAATGGATCCTCTCACTATCTCTGTGAACTGAATGGACATATTTCGCTCCAGTGATTTTAATCCTACCTGCCTCATGGAAATCGGGCTGGTAGGCAGTTAAAATCAACCAGTGAGATATCCACTGATGCCCCACCTGTCTTCAATCTTAACTTGTTTTTCTGAGTAGGCAGCATTGGACCAGTCTTAAACTAATGGAATTTCTTTTCATATACAGATCAGGGTGCAATGATCTCATTGAGCCCTAAGCTGTCTTTTATCCATGACCTGAGCAGGGAAGCCTAGTCTACTGAACTCTAGTCAGAGGAGGATCAGAAGTAGAAGAATCCATTCAAGGTATGGCTTTTACTTTTGTTTGTGGGGCCTGGAGGAGTACTCCTCAGCAAATTTAGGATCAAAGACAACAGGATCCAGGTGGGACATCTGCAGCTAAGCCACCTAATCAATTTTAACCATTAACCTGCCTGGTATCTTCAATGAAGAATGAAGGAGGGCATGCCAGGAGCTGCACCAAGCAGACCTAAAAATAAGGTGTCGGCCTGGTGAAGCTACAACATAGGACTACTTGCGTGCCAAACAGCGGAAGCAGCATGTGATAGACAGAGCTAAGTGATCCCACAAACAGCAGATCCGATCTAAGCTCTGCAGTCCTGCCACATCCACTCGTGAATGGTGGTGGACAATTGAACAACTGACAGGAAGAGGAGGCTTCACAAATATCCCCATCCTCAATGATGGGGGAGCCCAGCACATCAGCGCAAAAGAAGCATTTGCATCCATCTTCAGCCAGAAGTGCCAAGTGGATGTTACATCTCAGCCTCCTCCTGAAGTCCCTAGCATCACAGATGCCAGTCTTCAGCCAATCCGATTCACTCCACGTGATATCAAGAAATGGCTGAAGGCACTGGATACTGCAAAGGTTATGGGCCCTGACAACATTCCAGCAATAGAACTGAAGACTTGTGCTCCAAAACTAGCCGCGCCCCTAGCCAAGCTGTTTCAGTACAGCTACAACACTGGCATCTACGCGGCAATGTGGAAAATTGCTCAGGTATGTCCCGTGCACAAAAAGAAGAACAAATCCAACCCGGCCAAATATCGCCCGATCAGTCTACTCTCGATCATCAGCAAAGTGATGGAGGGGGTTATCGACAGTGCTATCAAGCGGTACTTGCTCAGCAATAGCCTGCTCACTGATGCTCAGTTTGGATTCAGTCAAGGCAACTCAGCTCCTGACCTCATTACAGCCTTGGTCCAAATATAGACAAAAGCGCTGAACTCCAGAGGTGAGGTGAGAGTGACTGCCCTTGACATCAAGGCAGAATTTGACCAAGTATGGCATCAAGGAGCCCTGGCAAAACTGGAGTCAATGGGAATCAGGGGGAAAACTCTTTGTTAGTCGGGGTCATACTTAGTGCAAAGGAAGATGGTTGTGGTTGTTGGAGGTCAATAATCTCAGTCCCAGGACATCACAGCAGGAGTTCCTCAGGGTAGTGTCCTGGGCTCAACCATCTTCAGCTGCCTCATCAATAACCTTCCCTCCATCATAAGATCAGAAGTGGGGATGCTAGTTGATGATTGCACAATGTTCAGCACCATTCGCAACTCCTCAGATACTGAAGAAGCCACGTCCATATGCAGCAAGACCTGGACAACATCCAGGCTTGGGCTGATAAGAGGCAAGTAACATTCGTGCCACACAAGTGCCAGGCAATGACCATCTCGAACAAGACAAAATCTAACCATCTTCCCTTGATGTTCAATGGCATTACCATCACTGAATCCCCCACTATCAAAATCCTGGGGATCACCATTGACCAGAAACTGAACTGGACCAGCCGCATAAATGCTGTGGCTACAAGAACAGGTCATAGGCTGGGAATTCTATGGCAGATAACTCACCTCCTGTCTCCCCAATGCCTATTCACCATCTATAAGGCACAAGTCAGGAGAGTATTCCATCACTCTCCACTTGCCTGGATGGGTGCAGCTCCAACAACATTCAAGAAGCTCAACACCATCCAGGACAAAGCAGCCCCCTTGAGCTGCACCCTATCCACCACCTTCAACATTCACTCCCTCCACCACCGATGCACAGTGGCAGCAGTATGTACCATCTATAAGTTGCACTGCAACAACTCACCAAGGCTCGTTCAGCAGCACCTTCCAAACTCGTGACCTCTACCACGTAGAAGGACAAGGGCAGCAGATGCATGGGAACACCATCACCTGCAAGTTCCCCTCCAAGCCACACACCATCCTGACTTGTAACTATGTCGCTGTTCCTTCACTGTCGCTGGGTCACAATCCTGGAACTCCCTTCCAAACAGCACTGTGGGTGCACCTATACTCCAAGGACTGCAGCGATTCAAGAAGGCAGCTCACCACCACCTTCTCAAGGGCAATTAGGGATGGGCACTAAATGCTGGCCTAGCCAGAGATGCCCACATCCCTCAAATGAATAAAAATAAATCTGCTGGGCGTGTAAGGTTCAAATCAACCCTCATTTTCTGCACCTGCTACTCCTCGCCAGCGAGGAAAATTTAGGTCTTCCCTAACCCAGACTCCCCCAGTTCCCCATCACTAGAACCTCAGCCCGCACGATTACATTAGTGCCAGCAGGCAGCCAAAGGCTACCCACAATTTTGCAGGCAAGCAGCTGCTTCACACCCATTTCCTACCAGTTCAGGCTATGGCATGTTAATGAAGCCTGGTAGTTAAAATTGTCATTGCCTCATTCAGCTATGTGTGAGTGAGAATCTAACTGAAACCAACGAGTTCCATTAGAAATTTTACCTGCCACTTATCAGCCCAAGTCTGAATGTATCCCTGGTTCTCCTGTCTGTTGGCATGGGCTGCTTAATTATCTGACAAGTTGTGATTCAAGCTGAACAACTGTGTCATTGTCAGCAAGCAACCCCACTCCTGATCTGTTGATGGAGGAAAGGTCATTGATGAAGCAGCTGAAAATAGTTGGGCTGAAGACACTTTGCTAAAGCATTCCATCCGTGATATCCTGTGGCTGTGATGAGTGGCCTCTGATAACCACATCCATCTCCCTTTGTGTTAGCTATGACTCCAAACAAAGGTTTTTGTTTTGACCCCTCCACTGACCAGTTCTGCTTGAAATCCTTGGTTGAATGCTGCCTGGAAGTAGAAGACAGCTACTCTCAGATCTCTTTGGTCATTCAGCTCTTACGTCCATGTTTGCATTAAGACTGTGATAAGGTCCAAACAGTTCTGGCTGGAGCTGAACTGATCATCGGTGAGCAAGTTATTGATGAGTAGGTGTTGTTGGATGGCACTACTGATGACTCCTTCCATCACTTTATTGACAATTAGGAGCAGGCTGGCTAGGGGAGCAATTGACCTGTTTAGATTTATCTTTCTTCCGTAGATAGGGCGTACTTGTGCAATTTTCCACATCATTGGGTAAATGTCAGTGTCATAGATTGGAATGTGGAACAGGTGTCCAGGGCTTGACAACACTGCTGTTGTCGAGACTTCATAGCCTTTGCTGTGCACAATGGACACAGCTGCTTTTTAATGTCATGTGTGAAGTAAACTAGCTGGACACTTGTCTATGATGGTGGGACCTCACTATGTCTCCCGAGTGCTTATATGTACTTTCCCAGAAGCCTAGCATGTGCTTCTATCTTGGAAAACAGCAGCCTTGTCTCATTCAATGCCAGTCACATGGTACTGGATTCAGGTTTTGGATGACCACTTCATGGGGAGGTCAATCACAATTTACAATGTAGCTGCCACATGCCCTGTTGATCTCTGCAACTAAGAGCTTCCTTAGTGTTGCTGTTTTGAGACTTGGAAACCAAATCATGACCATTGTCATAGGCTGCACGTTAGAAAAATGATCTCTGTGTCTGTACATATATATGATGTTCAATTGTCCTTCTTTTCATTGCAGGACATACATGCTCTAAGTCCACAGCCTCCTCAGCCAAGTGAAGGCATCTCTGCAGCCCACAACACCTCAGGCCCTGTAGCTGCACGGACTTGAGGAGGAGAATCATTTCAAAGATAAACCAGCCTAGAAATTCTGTCATACTGAAAGCAGGCATTTGCTACAAGCCCCTGTTCACGTGGTCATGGGCATTTCTTTAAAATCATGCTGGGACCTCTTTAAAATAATTCAGATGTGCAGCCAATGATTAGATTAGATTAGATTAGATTAGAGATACAGCACTGAAACAGGCCCTTCGGCCCACCGAGTCTGTGCCGAACATCAACCACCCATTTGTACTAATCCTACACTAATCCCATATTCCTACCAAACATCCCCACCTGTCCCTATATTTCCCTACCACCTACCTATACTAGTGACAATTTATAATGGCCAATTTACCTAACAACCTGCAAGTCTTTTGGCTTGTGGGAGGAAACCGGAGCACCCGGAGAAAACCCACGCAGACACAGGGAGAACTTGCAAACTCCACACAGGCAGTACCCAGAATTGAACCCGGGTCCCTGGAGCTGTGAGGCTGCGGTGCTAACCACTGCGCCGCCCATGCTACCTGATTGCACAGTTATTCATTAATCACTGCCAGCAACTCCAAATTTTCATGCCAGCTGCACATTAAAAAATACATTGAACCCTGCTATGTATGCTGGGAACTATAGTCCAATTACAGACTTATACCTAGGGAGGCTTCTCAGATAATTCCTCCTTTGCATATCAGCATGTCTAACCTGTGTCTCTCCAGGGGCGGTCCTTCTATTGAAGATGGCAGCCAGCCTTCAACTGTGAAGACAGACTTTTTTGAGCATGTTTCAAAATGCACTAATTTAAATTTTATGAAGCCAAGCATTTCAAAACACGTCTTTAGAAATTTCATAGCAATGGGACATTCTTTACAAGGAGGAGACTTGCTACCTTTGGTAGTAAATGCATAATTTGGAGGCAACTGATCTATTTATCAACAATAACTTCCATTTACATGGTCTGTATTTTGGTCTGTAATTTAGCCAATAACATAATAAAAACCCCAAGGTGCTTCATAGAAGGGAGACGGAAACCAATCGTGAGCCAGAAAGGGAGAGATTAGGAGAGGTGATGAAATGTTTGGTCAAAAAATAAGTTTTGTGAAGGTGTTTTGAAAGTAAGAGATAGAATCAGGTAAGGAATTTCACAGAGTAGGACCAAGGTCGTTGCTAATACCTTGAAATAGCTTTGAAATCTTACTAATCTCAGATTTATCTTTTTAATACTGCCATTACATTACATTACATTGTATTTCAAGAGGTGCTAAATGATTCTGAAGATGTTCTTCCTGCATCTCAAAGGGTTAAAGTTACTGCCAGACAGTTTTACATTTGTGATCTATTGCTGTTTCTTTTCACAAGAATAATAATAGTGCCCCATGAAGATAACAATAATCCAAATGATAAAAACAGTTACTGGTATTGCCTGGCAAATGATATCCAATAGAGAACAGTCCTTAGCAGAGGAGGAGAAAAACATCTAACACCTACTGCCTGCTGACAGGAAAAGACTAAGGGCTAATCAATCAAATAATATTTGGATCTTGACAGGTGCAAAGAATGTATAGGAAGGAAGAGACGCTTTATAAAATATTAAAGCTGACTAGAAAATTAAATGCCAATAAATTAAGCAGTAAATAGCTTTCTCTGTGAAAAATATCAAAAACCCAAACTGTCCCATATTTTGAAACGGATCCAAAAACGCTTGCTACAAATTCTAACATATAAAAATAAACTACTGTACTAATGTAATGACACTTATTATTACACTTAAATATCACTTCAATGCTAGCTATTATTAAATGTGATTGTAACAGTCCCTGTTGCTTTAAATGGAACAAGATGAATATGGGCTGGATTTTATAGTCTGCGGTGGGCACGGAAGAAGGTGGCCATCTCCCATGCGATTCAGTGGGGACGACCACTTTACACATTCACGGCGGCCGCCCACCCCCAATCACTGGCGGGGCGGCATTGACGACACCGTTCACGGTGTCACCGATGCGGAAGCAGGCGTGGCACCAATTTTAAAAGGCTGCCAGCCCTACAGATGGCTCAGCGAAATGCAGAGTTGCCCCCTTTCCCTCCTACCCATCAGAGTGTAGATTTCACCCCTTCCCCACCTCGATGACACCAGCTTTCCTTGGACGGGAAAGTGAAGGCGCGCGAGTGCCGCTCGTCACGCTGAGGAAGGGGAACTGTAGGTAAGGTCTCTGTGGTTTATATATTAACTCATGCAAGTGTGTTATTTAAATATGCTAAGTCAGGTTGCATTGCAGAGCGGCAGATGGGCTGCTACGGAGCTTCCCCGCTACCAGGAAGATCAGGCCTGACAATCCTGGCATGGGATTCTGTGGCAGCCGCTGCCACTCCGGTTTTCCAGCCCACAGTGCCCACCCGCCCACCTCCCAACCCTGCCATGGAACCCGACGTTGGGCTGCGAACCAAATCTAGCTCTATGGGCTAAATTTTATTGGGGTGCCGCCGTCTGCGGGGGGGCCCTTTGAACTCGGCGGCGCGCCCACATTCACTGGCTGCCGCCGAACCCCCGCGATATTAATCACGGGGGTCATTACAATCACGGCGCCGAGCCACCCTTCCCCTATTACATGGGGGGAGGCGGGACATTCGGTGAAGTGGGAGAGTCTCTGACAGTTGTGCAGCAGGTGCCAGGCCCCTATTTTAAGCGCCCCAGCAGCTGCTTCCTGACAGCTGTGAAAGAATACTTACCTGACTGCTGAAGAGTGGGGCTGCTGTCAATCTGGCAGCAAAGCAGAAAGTGCTGCGGAAATCCAGCAGGTCAGGCAGCATCTGTGGAGAGAGAAGCAGAGTTAACTTGTGCAAGTTCACAGACCTGAAAGTTAACTCTGCTTCTCTCTCCACAGATTCTTCCAGACCTGCTAAGTGACCCCAGCACTTTCCACATTGATGCCACATACTTACCCTGCTGTGTCCCAGTGTCCTATGAAGTTGCGATCCTCTTCTCCCAATTAGGTGTAACAGTATTTCTTGTAGGCGCGCCGCACCTGGGTGAATAATCTTAATTTTGCACATTCCAGGACGTGAGACTTAAATAGACCATAAAAGGCATTACAGAGGTTTACAGAGAACACACTGACACAAATGGGAATGCACGGGTGTCACAGCAATGTAAATACGTCTTTCACTAAATGTTCCTCACCAACATGTGGGTGCTTTTCTCTGTGAGTGATGTGTGCCAGTATGTAGCACCAATGTCAAATCCCTGTGCACCATTGGCCCTTCAGGAGAGCCAATGTATGCAATAACAGCATTGCCATGCCACCATTACACATGAATGTCTCCACAGACTCAGTAACATGGACATTGAATCAGTCAGCTGCTGCCTCTAATGGGTTACACAGGGATGCTGCAGATGTAGACTGGTGCACAGCAGGTGAGCGAGGGTGATGTGTGGCTTGTAGAGCTCATGTCGGTTCCTATGGAGCAGACAGCCTTTGTCTGATAAGCCACTTCCGTACATCCCTAGCTCACTGCTAGCTCTGCGTGCAGAGCCTGGGTGCCATCTGCCCTCCCATGCATCTTTCATGTTGTAGGTACTCAGCGTCCTCATAGTCTGAGGAGGAATCCTGTTGACGTCTCTCCTCATCATGCCAGGCCTGGCCCCTATTGGGTGCATAGTTGTGCAGAGCAGCAAAGTAAGGAGGCTGGCCTTTTCGGCCCATAGCACAGGGCATCACCCTATCCATACAAGCATTGGAGGCGCTCTTTCAACATGTCGATCTCCTGCTCAATGGTGGCTCATGTAGGTCAGTGGCTGCCGTTGTATCTCTCCTCTGCAGCAGTGGTGGGGTCTCTCATGGGTTTCGGGAGCCATGTCTGCAAAGGATAGCCCTTATCTCCAAGAAGCCACCCCTCCATCTGAGCCAGTTCAGTGAACACTGGTGGAAACCAGCACTGCTGCAAGACCCAGGTGTCACGGCAGCTGCCTGAGAAGCGGCCACACATTCGCTGCAAGCATCTGCAGTGATCACATACCAGCTTCACCTAGATTGAGAGGATTCCTTTAATGGTGATGTCTGTATGTGGTAGCCTGGCAGTAAGCCTGATGGCCACATGAGTGCAGTCTATGAACATTATAACTATGGTTCTCCAGCAATGGTGCCAGAACCAATGGCCCTCTGGGTCTGGCTGTGAGAGTCCATCCTGAAGTGGACATACTCGCTGGCCCTCCGGTGCAGGGCATTGGTGACCTCCCTGATGCATCGGTGCACTATTGACTGTGTGACCCCAACAAAGGTCCCTGCAGAGGCGTCAGGCCTGAGAACCTCATGCCACTATGAGGAACAAAAGTATGGGATGTCCACTAGAGCCCATGGTCTGCAGGTCATCCTTGAGCAGGGCTCAGAGACATGTTTCCATGTGATAAATAAAGTTGAACCTTGCATGTATTCGAAGGTTCCTAACAGAGCATGGATTGGTGTTGATGGGTATATCAGCTGCTTTCCTGCATCAACTATGTGGCGTGCCATGGCATTACCCATCTTGGCCAACACTCAGTGTGGCACAGCATGAGCACATCAAGATCCTACCAGCTGAATTGATTGCCCCCACCATCCATAAAACCTTAATGCTCCTGCCCTTTCTGGCACCCTCCCCACCCACGGGATGCCTAGTGTGCCATTGCCCCCTCACAAACACAAAGCGTACACTGTTAACGGAGGGATGGTACACGGTACCTCCCTTCATGCCAGCACAGCTTTCCCTCCAGTAATCCCAGACCCCCCTCCCTTTTCAGAATGCAGAGTGAGACCCCTGCATCTCCCCCCTCCCTCCTCCCTTTAAGAATGCAGAGTTCGACCCCTGTGTATCCCCCCTCCCTCCTCCCTTCCGTAACGCAGAGTGAGGACACATGCCGTGCCATGCACGTGACGGCTGCCCATTCAATGAAAAATCCGGCAGTGTTGGTGGAGAGGCGGCGGGCTGCATAATCAGCAAAGATAAGTAATCATTACCATATGTTGATTGTGGTGCCGCTGCCGTGCAGCAAGGGGGCTGCACTGAGGTCCCGCCGCCACTGGTAATATGCGGCGGGCCCTTCTCGCCATGATCCGCGGCATCGAGGGGCCGGTAAAATACATTAGTATAACATATGGCACTAATGTACTCACTGAAAATTAGCTCCATATAAGAAACTATTTTAATTTTAGTATTGTCACTCTCATTTTAATTTATTGCCATAATATTTGAACATTCAGACAGACTGTTGGGAAAGCAAACAGCACAAAACCTCAAATCTAGGGTCTGACAAACAACGAGTAAAGAATGGCTGTGTTGTCATCTCTGTGGCAAAATTAATACAATTATGTTACTGGCATGCTAACCTGGCAGGAAGTTAATGAAATAAGTGCCATTTTTGTCCACCACAATCATTGAGGCATCATGAAATATTTCTGTATGAGTTGTTTATGCCCAGGAGCTATATTACTAATTAGGAAATACTGCAATTTAACAGTAGGGGGCACTCACACACTGTACATTCATTTGTGCATTTGGAAATGTAAATAGGTCACATATTTCCACTTTTGGTTGATTTATAGAATCAGATTCAAGATTTTGTTAATAAATATTCAAAAGAGCAATGAATAATTGGAAACACTACTTTAACTGATGCTCCGTATGTATATCATTAAAATCAGATCAGTACAGATTGATAAGAAAATCACTGATTTCTTTTGTCATAAGCAAGCAAATGTGACAATTTGTTTCTGCTAAAAGGACTAGTCCAACAAATGGGTACTGTTGTATGTAAAATTATATGGCGTTTACAGAAATTCAGAACAATGCTATCCATAGTGCAAATGATGAAAGTGGCAGTTGTGCTTTTAAATAATTGCATTCATTTTTGGACCAAACTGCCAAGCACTTTAGATTTTTTTTTAGAAATAAAAACTATGCAGGTTACCTGCACTAAGCTTTATTAATCCTTATAATCTCTGCACAATGTAGTTGCCTTCTCTGGCAACACTGTTGCAGAACATTAGGACTGTCTGCTCTTTGATGATAGTTTTGCACTTTATATTTAGGTAATGAAAATGATCCTGAGAATGGAAATGGGTCTTATTCAAGGCTATCCACAGCGCCAGAGTCCACAGCAGTACAAGCCTTATAGGGTTGATAAATAGTGTGGTGCAAAGTGGATGAGCCCTCTCCCTCAGGCCCTGCTCCCTGGGTGGGGGCTGAGGGGTCTTAAACACAATGGTGAAAAAGCAGGTATTGAAATGTGTAAAACACACCTATTTGTTATAAATAAAGTGTACTTTAGCACTTGAACTTGGTGTTTGGAGTTCCTTTGCATCATTAGATCTTTCTGCTTACATGATGTACATTTTAATTGGATGAGGTATAATGTGGGGTTACTGTGACAGTCCTTGGGCAACATAATGCAGGAATGCTTGTGCTGGAGGGCTTCTGAACATTAAGAGAACTGGCAGATTTGCTGGCTTTGTTGCTGCTCAAGTGGAGCTGGCAAATCCTGATTCTCAACCCATTCTCTGTATATTTTTCAGTGTCTTCATGACCCTCCCCCTGTCCCTACTACACAGTAGTTCTGCTCCAGACACCAAAATTGTGCAGAATGCAGCAGTTCTATTGAGGGCTGTACAGTCTCCTCCCCTCCCCAGAACCAATCCAGGAATCAGAATCTTTGTTTCAGCTGTCCAATGGTGTATGTTCAATGTAGCTCATTACATTTTATTTCAACTGCAGCTATATAGTGAATAATTTTCCAGCACAGAAACAGGCGATTTGGCCAGCAGGTCCATGCCAAGTGTTTATGTTCCACAAGAGCCTCCTCCTTCTAACCCCATCAACATATCCTTCTACTCCCTTCTTCCTTATGTGTTTATATAGTTCTTTTTAAATGCATCTATAGTATTCACCCCAACTACTCCTTGTGGTAGTGAGACAACATTCTAACCTCTCTCTGGGTAAAGAAGTTTCTCCTGAATTCTCTACTGGATTTATGTTTATGGCTTCTAGATCTGGTATCCCCTGCAAGAATGCTGAAAGTTTGAAATTAGGATTTTATGCCAATTAATTTTCAGTGACTTTTTGTATCTCCATCATAATGAAGTTAAACTTCTATTCTAAATCCAATGATTTTCAGAGACCTTGTGATAAAATGGAAAATTTACAATTGTACAATTGTAACATCAGACATTCCACACAAATTAGAAGAACCATCTGACATACACATTGCACATACTGGAGATTGCACATACTGGAGAGACCCTGCAACTGATTCGGATGCAAACATCAGGAAAGTAATTAAGGAATATTTTGCACAATTGTATATGGCCAAATTATTATGGGAGGATAATTTATTCTCACAGGGAACTATACTTGTGCATCTCCAAGCGTCCATCCCTTTCTTTTCCCCTCGTAGGTTTCTCACGCTGAACCCAACTTTCTTTTTAGGCTTGCATTACCATTTCCATTTTTCTTACTAGTTCTTCTAAAATTAAGGTAATCTTTTCCTTTCATTGCCATTTTTTGTACCATTTTATCCCTTTATAAGTCACTTATAAGGTTACAGGTGGTGGAATTTATGATGCTACAGCACAAAAAGACCTACTCAAAAAAACCCTTTCTGGCATAAAACAAGGTAACAAGAGGCACCAGCGGTATGCAGCTAGCATTTAAGATATTGCAGCAATTCAATAATGGACTATATCTTAACGAACTTTGAATATGGCCCACTGAAAGCAATAAGCTCAAGGAATCCAAGGTCTTTTAATTTTCACTTTTTAATTAATTTACATCCTAAATTTGTATTCTCATTCTTCCTTACATCCTTTGCAGAAAATCCATGCATTTTTTTTTCATTTTCATAGGCTGTAAAAAGTTTTAAAGCTCTGATCAACTTTTAATAAACTGCTCTGTATAAAAGGAGTTGTACATTTTAATAGTAAACACATCCTACATTGGAAACTACACACAATAATCCCAATATCACAAACCCTCAGGAAAGAAATAACATGAAAATATGTAGTGCCTCATCATATCCTCAATGGTTCAACTGTCAAGAAAGGAGGAACAAATATAAAATAATAGCAGAGAAAAGCTAAAGCTAGTATTAGAATAAAAGGACTTTGGACTATTGCAATAGGAATTGCAAGATTTTTCACATTTATACTAGGCATTGGTCCTTGGAGAAATTTGTCAGAACCGACTAGGTGTAAAAATAGATAGATTTTTTTGCTTCTGTTTTCACATTTGAAGACAATACAATTTTCCGAGTATTACAGGATATGTGTGTAGCTAAAATTGTTTCATTAGAAGTAACTGCAGAAATTGTTTTAGCTAAGATGAATGTACTTAAGGCTGATAGCAATTCAGAGTTCTGTCATGCACTGGAGAGGGTGCAGAGGAGATTCACCAGGATGTTGCCTGGGCTGGAGCATTTCAGCTATGAAGAGAGACTGGAAAGGCTAGGGTTGTTTTCCTTAGAGCAGAGAAGGCTGAGGGGGGACATGATTGAGGTATACAAAATTATGAGGGGCATTGACAGGTTAGATAGGAGGAAACTTTTTCGCTTAGCGGAGGGGCCAATAACCAGGGGGCATAGATTTAAGGAAAGGGGGCAGGAGGTTTAGAGGGGATTTGAGGAAAACATTTTTCACTCAGAGGGTGGTTGGAATCTGCAACGCACTGCCTGAAAAGGGTAGTAGAGGCAGGAACCCTCACAACATTTAAGAAGTATTTAGATGAGCACTTGAAACACTACAGCATACAAGGCTACGAGCCAAGTGCTTGAAAATGGGATTAGAATAGTTAGGTGCTTGATGGCCGGCACAGGCATGATGGGCCTGTTTCTGTGCTGTATAACTCTATGACTCTATGTGTGAGCACTCTGTGAAATGGGGAGGTCACAAATGAGCCATAGCTCACAGACAATAGCTCATTGAGGTCCAGACGTGTGGCTCATGTGTCTTATTAAGAAGTAGAAGTAATCAGACCCTGGAAAATCATAAGCTCCTGAGTTTGACTCAGTAGGAAGTAAATATTGGAATGTGCTTGATGCTATATTTGATCACGAGAGAATTCAGCTATTATTAGCCTTGCTTTGGGAAATTAGGTCTTGCCTCACTAATCTTAATTACTTCTTTGAGAAAGTGACCAGAATGTGCATTAAGTGTTTGCTAAAGTAATGTACAAACAGATTTTTAAAAATATCATATTGGATTATATGAATCATGTAAGCAGATGGTTGTTATTCATGTGAATGAATTTGATTGTAGTCTAAATATGTGCGGAGCCCACAGAGCCTTATTTTGAGACTATTGTTGTGCACGATTTTTATGAATGATCTACAGAATGGTTTAAACAGAATCATTCTTAAGTTTATGAATAATACAAAATGTCCACAGGGTTTAGTAACTTAGACAAAGTGAATAGGTCGCAGGCATATCCAGATAGAGTCATAGAGCCATTTACGGCACCGAAGGAGGCCATTCAGCCCATCATTCCGTGCCAGCTATCCATAGAGCAATCCAGTCAGTCCCATTCCCCTGCTCAATACCTGCAGCCCTGTAAGTCTATTTCCTTCAAGTGGCCATCCAATTTCCTTTTGAAATCATTGATTACCCACGAGAGTGGTACAAGCAGAGACAGTGAGTTCCAGGTCATTACCACTTGCTGTGTTAAAAATGTTCTTCCTCACAGTCCCCCTGCATCACTTGCCCAAAACCTTAAATCTGTATCCCCTAGTCCTTGTAACATCAGCTAGATAAGTTGGGTAACTGAACCATATATGGCAGATATTACTAAATATGGACAAATGCAATGTCATTATGATCACTAAATCCCCCACTATCAACATCCTGGAGGTTACCAATGACAAGAAACTGAACTGGAGTAGCCATATAAATACCATGACTACAAGAGCAGGCCAGAGGCTAGGAATTCTGCAGTGAGTAACTTACCTCCTGACTCCCCAAAGCCCATCCACCATCTACAAGGCACAAGTCAGGAGTATGATGGAATACTCTCCAATTGCCTGGATGGGTGCAGCTCCAACAACACTCAAGAAGCTCAATGCCATCCAGGACAAAGCAGTCCTCTGAATTGCACCCCATTTACAAACATATATTCCCTCCATCACCAATGCACAGTGGCAGCAGTGTGTACCATCTACAAGATGCACTGCAGCAACGCACCAAGGCTCCGTAGAAACACTTTCCAAACCTGCAACCTCTACCACTCAGAAGTACAAGGGCAGCAGGAGCATGGGAACACCAACACGTGCAAATTCCCCTCCAAGTCACACACCATCCTGACTTGGAACTATATTGCCGTTCCTTCACTGTCGCTGGGTCAAAATCCTGGAACTCCCTTCCTAACAGCACTGTGAGTGTACCTAACCCACATGGACTACAGCGATTCAAGAAGGCAGCTCACCACCACCTTCTCAAGGGCAATTAGGGATGGGCAATAAATGCTGGCCTGGCCAGCGATGCCCACATCCCATGAACGAATAAAAAAAAAATCACTTGGAGTTAGGAAATTCCAAGTGTATTTACACCAGGCAGAGGTAACTGAATAAAAGTATCTGATCAAGAAACAGTCTTGAGTGTAGTAGTCAAACACTTGATAAAGACCCAAGTGCAGTGAGAGGTGGCTGGAAGGGAAACAAATAAGAGTTTTAGTTCGATTGCTAAGACTGCAGATTACAAACAAGGCAAACTATACTTAGGTTATATAAGATAAAAGTGCATATGCATTTAGAGAATTATTTTGGATGGATGGTATATTATTTAAGTTTTTAAAATGACAAAGGTATTGTACACAGCGCAGTTAGGTTGGTTAAGTGAAATAGGTTGGCATGATCAATAGTGATCATTCTTGTAGAATGCATAAGCGATAAGCAGGGAGTCCTGTTTACTAAGTCCTGGTAGGAAAGAAGGGAGAAAGTAAGCCAAAAATGATCCTAAATGCCCCTCCAGGCCTCAGAACGAGAGTTTGGATCTGTGCAGTCCCAGGAGCCACTCCTCATTCCCACCTGTGAAACGGCACCAATCCTCCTATCCTGGGATGTACTTTGTTGATGGTGGGCTGTCTCCGGATCTTTCTATTTTGATCTGGTCAATGCTGGCCAACAGCTTCTTTCCACCCATTTCGGGCAGGCAGCTTGTTAGTGAGATGTAACTAAGGCCAGACCATTAAAATCTGCTGAAGCCTGACATGGACACTCTTAGCCTGAAAGGCCACTGGTTCTTCTGACTTCCTTTCCAGGAGTTAAAATCCACCCTCATATCTGTTGGCATCCTTCCATCTATGAAAGATGATGGTCACGCAGCAAACAATCCATTTAGGTGGAGTGTCTTCTCTTAGTGCACATTTGTTGATGGCTGTAAAGGCCAATTCTTGAAAGGCAGGTTCTGCCACAAGTGCTGCATGTGAAGCTGCCAAGTAACGCAGTCGAGTTGTTGTTTTTGATGTTGGTGCCTGTTGCCAAGCTACTGTAGCAACTGATCATTGTGGTAGTGTACACCAGTCTGTGTTGGCATTTCCCTCTTTCACTAGCTAGTGACTCCCAAGTGCGATAGTCAGCATTTAGGGCCTTCATATCACACTTGCAAGCATCGTTGAAGCGGAGCTTTGGATGCCCCACTGGTCGTCTGGTCCCAGCTACCTCACCATACAGAAGGTCCTTAGGTATATGACCGTCTTCATTCCTGCGGATGTGTCTGATCCACCGAAGCCGCCTCTGTTGAGCTTGGGAGCTCTGCCTTTGAGAGGACTGCTGCATTTGTGATTTTGTTCTGCCAGGATATACCCATAATGTATCACACAGTGAAGATGGAAATTAATGAGTTTCTTTTCTTGGTAGCTGTAAGTCGCCATGTTTCACAGCCATACAGCAAGGTGCTGAGAACACAGGCCTTATAAACCATCAGCTTGGTCCAAAGGGTCAGCTTGCTGTTATCCCATGTGCATTTTGCAAGTTGGCCAAAGGTGGTAGCTGCTTTCCCTCTATGTGTATCGAACTCTGTGTCAAGGGACAGATTGTCATTGTGGACTCAAGGTAGCAGAATTTTCTAAGCGCTTCCAGTGGGGTGTTATTTAGTGTAATCAGGGGTGGAGATGCAACACCTTGTCCCATGACCATGACACTTATAGTCAAGGAGAACAAGTTACAGGCATGGGAGAGACAGTCCTTGAGTCATTGTAGCTGAGCTTCCGTGTGAGCGACTAGCGCAGCATCATCAGCGTAGAGGAGTTCTCTAATCAGGACATGATGTGTTTTTATATATATCTACATTTATATCTATGTTAAGCAATTTACCATTCATATGTACATTTGACCGTGGCCTGGGATTTCAGTCTTCTGTTGCTGCAGACATTCTGGAAAACATGGCAAGTAACAAAGTAAAGCCTTCACTTTTGACTGACAACACTAATTTCAAGCAGTCAATAGCAGCTTGACAATGAAAGTGAAGTTAGGAAGGACAGCATATTTGGAATAGTTAAACCAATATTAAAGATCAGATATATACTAAACAGCAGATGATCAAATACAGAAGTTTAAAAATAAAACAAAGGAGGCAAAGGTATCCTTTGGTTACTTTACTTGCTTTCAGTCAGTGTCACAGCGCTGTGACATTTGTGTTTTGTACATTAACATGAAAAGGAAGGTTTAGAAGCTATCTTGACTTCAGATAATAATGTTATTGAGAACAGAAAACAATGTGCATTTGCACCCAAAAGGAATAAAACTAACTAACGTATGAATTTATCAAAAGGTTGAGTGAATTCTCACTATAGATGGAGTGAGACTGTGTCAAAATCAGTGCTCTTAGTTTCCTTGAGGAAAATATACTTCACTGCTTCTAAATTAAACCATATATTTTCTGCTTGATGGAGGTGTCTAGATGCTGAATCTGGAAGCAAAGATTGTGGCGGCGCAGTGGTTAGCACCGCAGCCTCACAGCTCCAGGGACCCGGGTTCGATTCCTGGCACTGCCTGTGTGGAGTTTGCAAGTTCTCCCTGTGTCTGCGTGGGTTTTCTCTGGGTGCTCTGGTTTCCTCCCACAAGCCAAAAGACTTGCAGGTTGATAGGTAAATTGGCCATTATAAATTGTCACTAGTATAGGTAGGTGGTAGGGAAATATAGGAACAGGTGGGGATGTTTGGTGGGAATACGGAATTAGTGTAGGATTAGTATAAATGGGTGGCTGATGTTTGGCACAGACTCGGTGGGCTGAAGGGCCTGTTTCAGTGCTGTATCTCTAATCTAATCTAATCTGTACAAATTGCACTTTTAATATCTTGTGTCTCTCTTCCCATTGAACAAAGTCTGCACATTCAGGCACACAAAGTTACACTCGTGTTGAAACTGAACAGCCAATGCTCCAGGATTACACAGAGAACAATCATTGGGACAGCAGAGCATCAAGATCACTTTCATTCTTGATAAAATATCTACCATGGTTCAGTATAACAATGTGACATACTTTGGAGTATTTTTCCATTGCTGCTCCGAATAAAAATGGTCATGTGCATTAACAAGGCTATCAAGTATACACAAATTAAAAAAAAAAGTTCTTGCTTCAGGCATCCTTGCTGGGGGGACCGTTAACCCACCCTGTCAGGCAGGAGTGGACAAGCACATAATTTAAATAGCCGTGCAAAAATGAATTGCTATGTTCCTACTTGATTCTCGCCTTCTGCCATCTTAACTGGGCCTTGTTTTTATAGACAGCTGAAGGGCGCAGGAACCTCATTAATATTTGTTAATCTGAGTCCTATGATGTCCATCTCACATCAATTTAAACGAGTTACCTTGTGTTTTTTGATAAGAAGTCCTGGTAATCCTTTGATCTCATGACCCAATCCCAGTGTTTATGCCAGGGTCACGCCTGCTGCGAATGTCCAGTTCTGACCCCAGAGTTTGCAGAATGATCTGTTATCAGATTTTTACTTTAAATGGCTCCCTTTGGAGATCCAGTCTGCTTGCCTGGCCTGAACCTCACCATCGGACCCACATCTGCCCTTGTGGAAGTCAGTCTGCTTCACCTAATTCAACATAATAGCCTCCAATGATACTTTGAGTTTCAGTCCAGTTTAAGGAGCAAGTTCCTGCTCCAGGCTCCATCTCGTTGCGATCATTTATCTGGTGCTGACTGGAAGTATCAGCAACCCAGAGGAACAAGACACTGCTGTTTTTCTGTGGGTTTCACTGCTCTCCTCCCAGAACATTTGCATAATTTTGTGGCCAAAATGCCAGGATTATTTAATGCTGCAAGGTAACCATGGCTGCAAAATTCCTCCCTCTTCCTTATCCAGGCATTGGACAAATGGAATACATTCAAGATATGCTCCACCTATCTAGGCATCAGTGCACCAGAATTTTGTTGCAATCTCATCTGCTGATGGAGCCTTTCACTAGGAAACAGAGGTAGGAGGACAAGTGCAGCTGCAGGACTGAGGACTGGCCTTTGGGCTTTCTGACTGTTGCTGCTGTTGGAGAACAGCAGCCAGAAAGCTTCCAGGTCTGAAGGTATGGTAGGCTGCTACAAACAACTAGGATCACTTACCTTCTTTGAGACTTGTTCATCTTGACGCCTTACCTCTTAACCCCTTATGAGATCAAAGGTAGTCCCGGTAATTCTTTACTCAAAAAACACAATTTACGTTGATGAGAGATCTAAACCTTGCAATCTAAGCCAATGGACACCATAGGACCCAGATTCACAAATATTGATGAGGCTCCTGCGCCCTTCAGCTGTCTATAAAAACAAGGCCCAGTTAAGATGGAGGAAGGCAAGAATTAAGTAGGAACATAGCAATTCATCTGTGCATGGCTATTTAAATTGTGTGCTTGTCCAATCCTGCCTGACAGGGTGGGTGAACTGAAAGGATTCCACATGCAAGGCCCACTATTAATTCGTACATCTGGCACCCTTTGGTCTCGTGCAGATGCAAGTGAGGCAGTACTGGGAATGTCTCCTTCTGCCTCATTTCCATGGGAACATCTATCCTGTCTCTATTGCAGACACAGGTCCACTGCTTTGTGGAAGTCTGGATATCCAGGAGGCAGAGATTTGTTTTCTTTCTGTTATACCCCAGGAAGTGAGAGCACTCCTACCACTATGGAGAGCAGTTTCAGGGTCAATATATCATCTACAAAGCAAGCAGTGTCTGATTAAGTTCGTCAAAAAGGAGCTGGATCAGACATAGAGCTGGGATTCGGGAAGCTGTCTCTCAGGGCTTTCATGATCTGACAGCAGCCATCAGCCCAATTGATCAGTCAACAAACAGATCCAGGGTCCAGAACAATGATGTCAGCTAGAATCGACCTGCACGACCCTCTTGTTTTACAGGATAGTAATATGCCTGGTATCTGGCTTTTCCTCTCACAGCGCTACACAAATGCCACCTACCTGGTGACTCCAGGCTGCCCAGGCAAAACACTAGAGAGGCCTCAGTTCTCAACTACAACTTCTGAAGCTTGTGCTTCATTGTAACACTCTTCAGCTGCTATTCTTAGAGAGGGGTTGTGATACTATTTTTCAACACAGCGCGTTATGAGGATCTGGTTTGCACTTCTTGAAAAGGTGCTGCAAGCAAATCCAATAGAAACTTTCAAAAGGCAAATGGAAGCTCTTTCTATTCAGAAAGTTTTGGGGGTTAACTGTAGGAGCTCACAATGTTACGTAAGTGTAATCTATTGAATCCTGCACTTTGGGGAACCCAGCAACTTGATGAAAATGTATGGCTGTATCACACTGCTGCCTGGCAGTCATGCCAAAGTGAATGAATTCCCCATCTCTCCTAAAAACATTCTCAGTGACTTGATGGATGTGTGCTCGGATGTTACATATTGATATTACATAGGTCCCTTGTGCCTGCTTCAAATGGGCTCAGAAAAGATAAGTACCATGGTAACTTTTACAGCTAAAGGCAGAGCTGTCTGGGCAGGTCTTCTTACAGCCTTTTTGATAAAGACACTCTTTTCAGGCAGAACAGCTAACTGAGGTAGTCATAATATTTGAATGGCCTCTAATCTCATTTGGCAGGTAATATCATGTGGTGTACACACCTCATTTCATCCTTTCTGTACGGATCCTCCTGTCCTATTAAAATAGCAAAGAAAGGAATGCTCGCCAGGAATCCCCTAACTAGCTCAGAACCTCTTACTATGGGGATAGAAACATTTTCTCATGCTATCACAGTTCTCAGACTATCAGCAGTAGGATCAGTTCTGTCCTCATAGGCAGCAAAAAGAAAACTGTGACAAAAGCTGTCCTCTAAACCCAACAATCATGTTTTCAAATTTCTGACAGCTGGAAGCTCTGAAGGAAAGCACTTCTGCTGACAACAGATGCGTCTCTTTTGTCTCATTGTGAACTACTCGGTGCAACAGGGATGCCAATCATGGCACAGTTATGGCATTTGAGATCATTTCAATATATTATAATGAGCTTCCACAGTACAAGCCCATGTACTATCAGATGGCCCAGACCCAGCTATAACAGGGCAGAAGCCAGTACAAATGAGATCTGCTGTAATTTGTAGGCCTCAGTGAGTACACCACCATTCTAGTGTCATGCTAGGCCCCCAGCGGCCAAGAATGTGGCACATTAATTTTGCCATGAACATTGATTTTAAACTGTTATTGGAGTGAAGAAAGGACTTGTTAAACAGATCAACCATGGCTGGAAAAGACATTTGCATATTAGCAGATGGTGATTGGAAGGACAAAGGCCTATTCCCTGATACATTCAACCCACAATGGACCTAGATCACCAGGCATTGTGTGCAAGAGGAGCATTCCCGAGACTGCTAAGATGATACAATCCACAGAGCCAAGATGTGGTCAGACAGTTAGTCACATGACTAACGTGCTTGGCAACCTGGGTTTTTCTGAATTGTACAAACAGTTTGAACTGAATGTATCTGTTTGCGCCTGGACTAAGAAGATCTCTCCTGTTGGCTCCCATCTCTTTCTCACAAGCCTCTGAATCCACTAAAGACACATGAACCCCAAGAGAGAAAAGTCTCCTATAGCAAACAAGGTTTAAGAAGAATACTGGGCCCCAATGAAAAGCAAGATCTACCTACAATCAAGGACGCTACAGTGAGCTCAAAGAATCGTAACAACAACTCTTCAGATATTGCCTCAAACTTTTCCGCTTTATTTTTCTTCTGCCCTTTTCTGTCTCGATTTGCATGTGTGCATTTGCATATGTATGCTAGCGTGGGCGTGTCATGCATCCATAGGCATTACCCGAATTAGAGTTTAAGTTTAATAAATTTCAACTTTTCTTCTTTAAACCTAAGAAAGCCTGTTTGTGCTGGTTCCTTTGCCTTATAATTGGAAAGCGTTGAACGAGGATTTACCAAGGGGGAGCTAAAAACACTATTTAATATTAAACCCTGTTACGGTAAGACCAGGTGAAGGCTGAAAGGGAACCCTAGACCTCTTTCTCACCTGGTCGTAACACTAGTCAAAGAAGCACTCGGAAAATGGAACAAACTCAGGGCTGGGGGATTAGTTGGAGAGAATGGAGGGGTTAAAATTGTGTTTCTAAAGGAAGGTGTTATGTTTGTGACAAAGATAATGAACAGAAATCCTGTAAATATCTAGCTACTGATCTATCCTCAGTCTCAAAAGGATTATCCTCATCCTTGAAAGCAGCACAGTAACAGTAACAGATCTTGTTATAGGGTTTAAGTGACAAATGGAGTTATTGAAAAACAGACAAAAAAGGAAATCTAATATTTTAGCAGATCTCCCATGACATGATAAATTGGAGGATGCTAACAATTGGTGTGTTTATACCATGTAAGGAATAATACCAGAGCCACAAATTAACAGTCACTAAATAAATCAAATTATTTGTATTGGGGTCAGATTCCATGGTCGAGAAACTGAATGGTGCTGCGCCTATTTTTCTGGTGCTACAGGAAGTGCATGCCCATTATTAGCTGGAAATACATCGCCACTATATTGGTTGGTTGGCATCCTTCCATCTGTGAAAAATGATGGACACACAGCAAACAATCCGTTTAGGTGGGGTGTCTTCTCTTGGTGCATCTTTGCTGATGGCTGTGAAGGCCAATCCTTGAGAGGCAGGTTCTGCCACAAGTGCTGCACATGAAGCTGCCAAGTGACGCTGTGAGTTGTTGTTTTTGACGTTGGCGCCTGTTGCCAAGCTGTTGTAGCAACTGGTCGTCTTGGTAGTGCACACCAGTCCACAGGATGTGTTGTCATTTTCCTCTTTCGCCAACTAGTAACTCACAGGTGCAATAGTCGACATTTAGGGTCTTCATGTCACGCTTGCAAGCATCCTTGAAGCGGAACTTTGGGTGCCCCACTGGTCATCTGGGTCCCGACTACCAAATAGAAGGGCCTTGGGTATGCAACTGTCTTCCATCCTGCGGATGTGTCCAATCCACCAAAACCGCCTCTGTTTGAGCTTGGGAGCTCTGCCTTTGAGAGGACTGCTGCATTTGTGATTTTGTCCTGCCAGGATATACCCATAATGCGCTACAGTCAGCAAAGATGGAAATTATTGAGCTTCTTTTCCTGGTAGCTATAAGTCATCCATGTTTTACAGCTATACAGCAAGATGCTGAGATCACAGGCATTATAAACCATCAGCATGGTCCTAAGGGTCAGCTTGGTACTATCCATTGCACGTTTGAAAAGTCAGCCAAAGGTGGTAGCTGCTTTCCCTATGCGTGTATCGAGCTCTGCATCAAGGGACAGATTGTCTGTCACCGTGGACCCAAGGTAGCAAAATTTGCTAACCACTTCCAGTGAGGTGTTACTTAGTGTGATCAGGGGCAGACATGCCACACCTTGTCCCATGGCCATGGTTTTCTTGATGTGTACAATCAAGGAGAACAAGTTACAGGCATGGGAGACAGTCCATGAGTCTTTGTAGCCGAGTTTCCATGTGAGCGACCAGTGCAGCATCATCAGCTTTGATATTGGCATAGCCAAAAAAGGCTGTCCAGGGTCCATGGCTAAAACAGGCATTAGAGCCTTTGCATATTTAAATAAAGGCCTAATTGAGTAACCCTCTAATTTTGTGTTGCCCTGAAAGCAGTCAGATCTGGGTCAGCTGCATTTAGGAAAACCAGGTCAACATGCAACTACAAGGTAAGTATTTAAGATATACTTAGCTGAATGTGCAGACAATCCTTCTCCTGGCTCCACATTCAAATCATGTGGGTCACTGTCAGCCAGCATGTCTCCTCACTCCTGCCAATTGCAACCATTACAGTCCACGATCGCCATTGACCGCTACCCATCCTGCCCGATCCTGGCTGCTACCCCACCCTGCCCAATCCCAGCCACTACCCACCTTGCCCCATCCCGGCTGCAACCCACCCTGCCCCATCCCAGCCGCAACCCACCCTGCCCCATCCCATCCAATGCTACCCACCCTGCCCCATCCCGGCTGCTACCCACCCAGCCTGGTACCAGCCAACGCTACCCACTCTTCCTGAACCCAGCTGATACCCACCTTGCCCGATCCTAGCCAACGCTACCCACCCTTCCTGATCCCAGCATTGCTAGGTTTCCTCCGGGTCACAGCTAATTCCCTCATGGCCACTGATACCCTTTCTGCCAATTGCTCTCATTCCTAGTCCCCTTTCTATTCTTACCCTAGGGCCATTGTAATCCAACCTTCAAGTCCTTTCTCTCTGGTGTGCTGCCTGAGAAAGCCTTTTAGGTGTTCAGAATTTGCTGGTTCAATCATTGAGCCTGAGGCCCAATATTGAATGCACATCGGGCCTATCCTTTCAAGCACAGGGATCCTTCCTTGCTCGCCCATTTTTGTGGCCATGTTTGGATTCCTAGGGGCAATGTCTCTATCCATTATTATGTGAAAACCATAAATCAGCGATCTTTAACTAAAAGTAAATTTTCAAAAAACACAGTGATGGAGACTTTGTTTGCTTTCAAAATTCAACTCATTAATTAAAAAAAAATCAAATTAGGATGAGGAAGGACAGGTGAAAATCCTAGTGGGAGGTGCAATTTGATGCAGAACTTAGCCCTGCCAGATTTCTACCTCATGCATCGTCTCCACTGAATTGCACTGTTATTTTCACAGAAAAGTATAAGAGGAGATTTAATAGTTTAAAAAAAAATTATGAATGGTTCAGCTAGGGTGAATACAGAACAACCTGATATTGAACCCTATGGGGAACAGTACTCTGCTTGAGCAGTCAGTGATGAAGGATCATCGATTTCAAATTGAAACTAAGACAGTGAGGAAACAAATTAGTAAAAATTCCTTTACGCAGAGAGGCGTTAGACTATTGGATTACTGTGCCACAGAATGTAATTGAGGCAGAAACCGTTACATCTTTTAAGGTAAAAGTTAATAGATATTTGAAACAGATGAAAATACAGGGCTATGGGGAGACAGCAGGGCGGAGGGATTAGTTTGGGATGCTCTAACAAATAGTGAATACATATACAATAGGCCAAATGGCTTTCTATGGTGTAAATTATTAAGGTTCTACTGAAATTGTCCTTTTCAAAACCTCCTGAACGTTTCTCTTAGAGACTTTATTTGCATTTTCATATGCAGCTAATGCTGGAAATGTGGTATCAGGCTATCATGATGACATCTTTTTTTTACATCGCTGACGTTTCATAGTTTATTAGATTCAGAGTTAAAGTAACAATTGAAACGCACAATTATCTGCTATTACTTTTGCAGAGTTGTAATTTTTAAAATTGTCAGAACTACTGATGCTAGATACAAAATAGTAACCAGAGCTAAGCACACCGTGCTGAAACTGTAGCCTGCAAAATGATTAAATCACAGTGCAATCTTGTTAATGTTTGTTATTGATGTACTTGCTACATTTTGAAAATAGTAGGTTATTGAAGGTAAACATTTTGAAAATAATGGGCCGGATGTTCCTCTAGCAGCAAATGAACCGCACTAGATTTTCCATGGGCTTTTGCACTACAAGTTCCTCTCAGCCAACCATTGAGAAAGCACAGCACCCTTTACAGATAGCTGAGACCTATGTGAACAGGGCAAGCTGATGTGTACCCTCTTAATCAATCAGATTGAAGAACTGTTAATCAGCAGCACAGTCTGAACCAAGGGGTGTCAATTACAACATGTAATTCAATGTCGTATCACGTACAGAAAGCGAAATATAAGGTAAGACAGATTAAGAATAATGAGACAGAAAGAAAAAGTTTAAAAAAAATTTATTTTTAAAAATCTCATCCCTTTCGACTTTAATTATTGTTGGAGACTCCACATTTGTTAGAGCTAATTTTCATTGCCAGAGAAGCTCTTTGTCAGTCATTAAGACTTATCGCACTGCTAAAAGGTACTTTAAGAATGGACAAGCCCTAACTTTTTCTTGCAAGTTTAGTGCACATTTGAGGCAAGTACAGCAACTTCATGATGTTCAATGTATTTGAATGGTGAATTTCTCGGTACTGCGCACTTCTCAAGGAGCAGGACATCTCAGAACACAATTTTCTGATATCCAGGTTTAACTGTGCATATGCAGTCGCTGGAAGATGCTGTCTGATATATACTTTACTAACAGTGGGTGTTGTTAGCCTCACCATTATTTTTACTACAAATCCAACCCATTATTTTCTATTTAGTGTATTTAAATGTGGAAGACTTTTCAAAAATACCATCAGCTATATTCAGCCGAAATGGATACATCAGTTGAAATAATATGGCAATTCGAGATATTTAATACATTCTAAAAATGTGTGCAAAGGAGAAGGCAACAATCCTTATATATATGAAGCACACCAAGAGACAGTCAATCACTGTTACTTCAAATTGGACTTCAATATTATTTTCCAGTCAAAGATGCCATCTTTATACTAGTGTTCAATTTTTTTCCGGTTTAAATCACGATTAATCTCTCAGTTATTTATAGATTTAGACATGTTGCCATAATAGCACAAAATATAAATGAAGTCAAAGTTATTGCATATTTACTGCAATTTTCCAATAAACTATATGTTTTAAGGGTTAACCTTTTGAAATACATCTCTAACAAGAGAGTCAAAAAAGTAAATAAGTCAGTCATTGACAGACACATCATTCCTTTGACAATAAAGCATGGGCCACAGCAATAGCAAAATAATTCATTTTTCAACTATGACACTGTGATGCTTCAATAAATAAAAGATTGAAGTCATTTTTCATGTGCAGTGCTCCCAGTCCTGAAAGCACCTGGAGGAAGTTTGTTTTATTTCTTTTTGAATTATAAGCTGACAAGGATTCTTTATTTTAAATTATAACAGATCAGAATGAGTAGATGGATCAATTAGTTTTGGTTGCATCAGTAATCTTGACAGATAAACATCTTGTTGAAGGTCTGTTATACCAAAATCTGTGACTATATTAGCCTAGGTTAAAACTTTGCTGGCAAAATAGATTGCTCCAAGTCACCCTGTTTCCTACATCTTCAAGCCTTCCTATGCCATATGATATCTTGGTAATGTTTTAGTTATCCTCAATGAAGATTCTGCCGTTCCCTTCGCTGGGCACATCCCCTGGCAGTGGGAACGTGTCAGGCTTCCCTCCCAATGCCATTTTACCACACCTCCCTCCTCCCAGCCCATTTCCAAAAGGCTGGAAAAATTCCAGCAAAGTTCCTACAGACCCATCTGTGTCAGGATGCTTGTTGGAAATGCTTGTGGATGCTCCTACACGGTGCCACTTCTGCACTAGCAGACTGGCTATAGGAAGACTGCTGCTATGATAGCCCCTTGGCTATGGATGCCTTTGGTGGTCGTACCCGGTGCGCATGAGACTTAGAGGGCCCCGGCTGGCTGGGAGAGTGATCATTGATCCCCTTCCGGCATTGGACCCTTTGATGCCGGATAGCCCCACGGCTACTCACCTCCTCTGCCATCTCCAGCCAGATTGCCTTGTTCAGGCAGGAGAGCCTCTTTTTACCATCGCTGGCGAAAAGGACCTCCTGCCTTGCCAACACAGCCTGGAGCAGAGTGAGCAGGGAGGCTTCACTACATTGTGGGGCCACCCTAGAGTACCCCTCTGCCATCCTTGGCTTTTGGTGTGGTCCTTTAAATGCAAAGGTGACTCCACCGTGTAACAGCTCTAAAGTCTGGCTGCAAGGTTCGTCTTGCACATGTTTGAAAACCAATGCAGGACCGGTGGGGTAATCTGTGCTGCTGTCATGGTTTTTCTACAATTAAACATTGACACATGTTCACGAACACCTTGCTTCTGGAGCAGCTGATCATATTTATTGGCGTAATATTTCTAGTTGGCAATGCAGCTAGAATATGAACATATTTTCCTGTTTTTCAATAAAGATCATATCATTGCAGTTACATGTATTTTCACAGAACAGCAGAGAAATGAATACAGATTCCAAATGCATATTAGTCTGTGCCTTTTCACAGTCAGATGATTAGATGCTCATAGTAGGTAATTATTCTTCACTTATGGTTTTATTTCTGTTGTGTATTTGCCTTTTATGGTTATATTTAAGTCTCACGTCATGGAATGTGCAAAAATAAGATTATTCACTCAGGTGCGGCATGCCTACAAGAAGGAATATTACACTTGAGTGGGAGAAGAGGATCGCAACTTCACAGGACACTGGGACACAGCAGGATAAGTATGTGGCAGCAAATCAGAAAGTGCTGGGGAAACTCAGCAGGTCAGGCAGCATTTGTGGAGAGAGAAGCAGAGTTAACTTTCAGTTCTGTAAACTTGGTCAAGTTAACTCTGCTTCTCTCTCCACAGATGCTGCCTGACCTGCTGGATTTCTGCAGCACTTTCTGCTTTGCTGCCAGATTGACAGCAGCCTCATTCTTCAGCAGTCAGGTAATTATTCTTTCACAGCTGTCAGGAAGCAGGTGCTGGGGTGCTTAAAATAGGGGCCCAGCACGTGCTGCACAGCTGTCAAAAACACGCTCACTGCCCTGAACATCCCGCTTCTCCCCACATAATATGGGGAGGGCGGCGCGCGGCCTCTATGGAAATGAGCCACCGTGATTAATATTGCAGGGGCTTGGTGGCCAGAAAATGCAGGCATGCTTCAGAGTTCAAAGGGCGTCACCGTGCAGCGTGGCGCCCCAATAAAATTCAGTCCGTTATGTGGGAACTGGTTAGAGTAGGGTTGTCCAACACGGCCCATGGCCCAGGATCTGGCCCGCCAAAGGTTTTCATCAGGCCCACGGATGTATTTCAGACATGAAAAATTTCCCATTGACTTTTTCTTTCAGACTGGCTTTTTAAAACATTGCGCTGTCAGTTTCACAGCTGACAGATGCTGCATAAGAGCGGGAATAGCGGTTTCTGAACTTTGGACTGATTTGGGGTTTTCCGGCGGGTTCTGAATTTTTTTTTAAACGCCCGCCGGAAAACCCAAAATCTGTCCAAAGTTCAGAAACCGCTATTCCCAATGTCTGCACCTATTAGCTGTGAAAGTAAGAGCATACTGCTTTAAATAACTGACCAACCATAAAGCTGCTATGCTGACCACTTCCGCTCCCTGCAACGGTCACAGTGGGAAAGGGGGTCAGAGAGAGAGAAGAGACACAGAGACAAAGAGCGAGAGGGTGGACAGAGGGGGGGGGGGGGGGACACACAGCCGAGGGGGGGTCACAAAGCGGGGGGGGGGGGTCACAAAGCGGGGGGGGGGTCACAAAGCAGGGGGGGGTCACAAAGCTGGGGGGGGGGTCACAAAGCTGGGGGGGGGGGTCACAAAGCTGGGGGGGGGGGTCACAAAGCTGGGGGGGGGTCACAAAGCGGGGGGGGGTCACAAAGCGGGGGGGGGTCACAAAGCGGGGGGGGGTCACAAGGAGAGAGACAGTGGGAGAGAGGGAGAGAGAGTAATCAAGAACAATCCTGACAGATGGACACCTATCCTGAATATTCCACATCACTACAAGTGTGCGGGCAAACATTTACTACCTGTGCAAGCACTAAAAATGCCAGGTATCTCACTAAATCAGTGTCCAACATAGTAATAAGAAAGTAAGTCAATAAATTAATCTTCTCACTTAAAGCTTCTTCAAAAAATGCACATTTTTGTTGTTTTGATTAATTGTAAGATACATTTTTAATGTCTTTATCTTTCCAAAATTCCCTATATAAGACAAAAATTGAACTGTGGCCCCCCACGTGAGAAGTTTGGACAACCCTGGGTTACAGCAACGAATTAGAATACTATCTTTACAGCTGTGAGACCTGTATTGAAATCTGGGCCAAACTCAGGAGATAACTGAAATAAAAACAAGAAATGCTGGAACCACTCAGCAGGTCTGGCAGCATCTGTGAAAAGAGAAGCAGAGTTAACGTTTCGGGTCACCGAAACGTTAACTCTGCTTCTCTTTTCACAGATGCTGCCAGACCTGCTGAGTGGTTCCAGCATTTCTTGTTTTTATTTCAGATTTCCAGCATCTGCAGTATTTTGCTTTTATATGAGATAACTGTCTCTTTTCTCTGCTAGCTACAAAGGTCCTAAATGATTCACATCCAAGTATGCAAAATCAGGAGTATTCATTTACACTAGCAGCCTCAGAGAGGGTGCAAAGTCACCTGCTATTAGGATCAGAAAATGGATAAGTTTAATTCACAAGACACTTAATCCCAACCTCTGAAATTGAGATCAAGTATGCTGTTGGGTTGGAATAGGGAAAGCTTTGTTTTGAATCTGATTTCCCTGAGTTCTTGATACTGACAAAAGCAAGCTTGAATTCCCAGCCCTGGTACCTTTCATCTTGATGAGCTTAAAAATTTTACAGTGCACAGAAAAAAAAGCAATGTTGCTAGGAACAAGGTGTTCACGTCACAAGTATGTTCTACACAATGTGAGGAGTATTACTGAAACCATTTAAAACTGCTTTGCAACAAATCAGCTTTTTTGTTCTGTACTGCTGCAATTATATTATTAACTTGTTCAGTATTCCTGCTGCATTTCATTTTACAGCCCCTGAGAATGAGGCTGTAACAGTTCCAACCAATGCAATGCAAATGGACTTGACTTGCCCTCATTATTCCTCATTATTTTCAGATGACCAACCCCACTCAAGCCAGCAGACTCACACTGGCAATAAGATTGATGTGACTGCGGCTAGGAGAGTAGGCACATATACCGAGCACCGCTATTTCAGGTCTAACTAGAAACACCACTGTGTTTATGCACCACTTTAATCACTCAGCACTGATGTTGCTACACTGCTCTTACAAAAGTACAGGGCACAGAATCACACGTCTGCTAATCTTTGGTACACTGTGAAGGCAGCAATTCATACAAATAAATGTCTTAATTTAATATTGGTGGTAAGTTAAAATATCCAATTAAATGTAGCAGGCCTTTTATATGTAGGCCCTATATGTATATATATTGGAGCAACAGTACTGCTCTCCAGATTGTACTTTTAAATCACACTGCCTTCTCACTATGAACAAAAGAAAGACAAAATTGCATGTAGTATTGATGGTCCGGATTTTGCAGTAGGAATGGTGGTGAAACTGTCAACACCCGCTGTCATTACTCCTCTGAAATTGACAGCAACTTCTGGAGTCCACACGTGCAGTTAAACATGAAAATATAGAAATGGCTGTCAATGATTCTACACTTCTCCATGGTGTGCGCTGTTGAAGTCCCTCCAGACTGTTGTCATGCCAGGCCCCCACCTGCTAAGAATGAGGCACATTAATTTTGTCAAGAACATTGATTTTAAACTGTTACTGGAGTGAAGAAAGGACTTGTTAATCAGCTGTGGCTGGAAAAGACATTTACATATTAACAGACAGTGCTTGGAAGGGCAAAGGACCTTTCCTTGACACATTCAACCCACAATGGACCTTGATCACCAGTCATTGTGTGTAAGAGGAGCATTCCAGAGACTGCTAAGATGATACAATCCAAGACGTGGTCAGACCAGTTAGTCACATGGCTAATCTGCTTGGCAACCTGGGTTTTTCTGAATTGTACAAACAGTTTGAACTGGGATTGTCTGTTTGCTCCTGGACTGAGAAGATCTCTCCTGTCTGCTCCCATCTTTTTCTCACAAGCCTCTGAATCCACGAACCCCAAGAGAGAAAAGTCTCCTACAACGAACGAGGTTTAAGAATAATACTGGGCCCCAACAAAAAGCAAGATCTACCTACAATCAAGGACTCTACAGTGAGCTTGAAGAACTGTAACAAAAACTCTTCTTCCACTCTTTTCTGTCTCTATTTGCATATGTGTATCGTGTATGCATGCTAGCGTGGGCACGCCGTGTATCCATAGGTGTCAAACAAATTACAGTTTAAGTTCAAGTTTAATAAACTTCAACTTTTCTTCTTTAAACCTAAGAAAATCTGTTTGTGCTGGTTTCTTTGCCTTATAATTGGAAAGGATTCACTAAGGGGGAGCTAAAACATGGTGTGTTTAAAATTAAATCCTGTTACAGTAAGATCAGATGAAGGCTGAAAGGGACTGCTCGACCCCTTTCTCACCTGGTCATAACACTGTAATCAATTAGAAATCACAGAACTGAAAAAAAAATTCCTTCCAGGCTGTTGGTCTCACTGTAAGAAACGTTGGAAAAGTTAAAACTTGTTGAATAAGTTGCAACTGAGTTTTAACGGCATTATTACTCCTGAACAGCTTCACTGTCCCCGAAAAACTAATTTTAGATTTGTGGAATGTTAAATTTCTCCATTATGATAAAAAAAAGTTGCATTTTCTTTTTTAAATGTGTTTCATATTTCAGCTTGTACCTTAGTCCCATGTATGTGTCCCCATCATTTCTCTTTTTCTGTAAAATTTTAATTAAAAAATCAAAAGATTGCATGCATTTACTTCCTGGTTTGCTGTCTGTGAGAATACTTTACCATAATGGGCTACTTACCCTGCTTGATGACATCATTGTTGCTAGATGCCTGGAGATCCCCTTGACCTGGTGCCAAATGCAAACTGATTTTTAGAAATGGGGAAATTCACACACCACAGAGATCACTAGATCTTTGCAGGTAGCCTTTTTCTAGGTCAGTGGCAAGCTTCAATGTAACTACGAAATCCGGGACGATGCTGTGACATCAATATAAAGTTAAAAAATATATATTTGTGTATGATAACACAATGGGCTGGATTTGGTGCTGGGGGGAGGGTTCCAGGTGCCGGGTCGAAAAGGCAGGGTTACCCCGCCTCTGCCTTTTTGTGGCCCCCCAGAGCAATCCTCCGGTTTTTTTGAATCAAAGTTTCAGGAGGTGGGATCCCCGTCCCTTAAACACGGGAGCGGTGGCCACTGCCGGTACTGCAGAGGCCTTGGACCCAAGCCCAGCGCTGGAACCCCGGAACAGAGGTTGGTGAGGCAGAGTCACCAGGGCCAGTCCAGAAGGCACTGGCAAGGGGGGTTGGAGGGTGGTCATGCAGTCCAGTGGGAGAGGGGTCCCGAGGGGTAAAGTTGCACTTCTGGCTGAAGATGGTTGCAATTGTTTCAGCCTTTTCTTTTGCAATGACATGCTGGACTCCCCCATCATTGAGGATGGGGTGGTTTGTGGAGTCTCCTCCTCTGGTTAGTTGTTTAATTGGCCACCACCATTCACGACTGGATGTGGCAGGATTGCAGAGCTTTGATCTGATCCACTGACTGTGGGATTGCTTTGCTCTGTCTATTGCAAGCTGCTTCCACTGTTTGGAATGCAAATAGTCCTGTGTTGTAGCTTCACCAGGTTGGGACCACATTTTTAGGTATGCCTGGTGCTGCTCCTGGCATCCCTCATTGAACCAGGGTTGATCCTTTTCCTTGATGGTAATGGTAGAGTGGGGGATATGCCAGGCCATGAGGTTACAGATTGTGGTTGAATACAATTCAACTGCTGTCGATGGCCCACAGCGCCTCATGGATGCCCAGTTTTGAGATGCTAGATCTGTTCTGTATCTATTCCGTTTAGCACAGTGCTAATGCCACACAACACGATGGAGGATATCCTCGGTGTGAAAACTAGGCTTCATCTCCAGAAGGACTGTGCGGAGGTTGCTCCTACCAATACTGTACAGCTACAACTCTGCCATCTACCCGGCAATGTGGAAAATTGCCAAGGTATGTTCTGTCCACAAAAAGCAGGATAAATCCATTCCGGCCAATTAGTGCCCCATCAGTCTACTCTCGATCTCAACAAAGTGATGGAAGGTGTCATCGACAGTACTGTCAAGTGGCACTTGCTTAGCAATAACCTGCTCAATGATGTTCAGTTTGGGTTCCACCAGGGCCACTCGGCTCCTGATCTCATTACAGCCTTTGTCCAAACATGGACAAAAGAGCTGAACTCAAGAGGTGAGGTGAAAGTGACTGTCCTTGATATCAAGGCAGCATTTGACCAAGTGTGGCATCTCGAAGCCCTAGCAAAACTGGAGTCAATAGGAATCAGGGGGAAAACTCTCCACTGGATGGAATCAGAGCTGGCACAAAGGAAGATGGCTGTAGTTGTTGAAGGCCAATCATTTCAGTCCCTGGACAGTGCTGCAAGAGTTCCTCAGGGTAGTGTCCTAGACCCAACCCTCTCCAGCTGCTTCATCAATGATCTTCTCTCCATCATAAGGTCAGAAGTGGGGGTGTTCGCTGATGATTGTACGATGTTCAGCACCATTCACAACTCCTCAGGTACTGAAGCAGCCCAGGTCCATATACAGCAAGACGTGGACAAATTCAGGCTTGGGCTGATAAGTGATAAGTAACATTCATGCAACAGAAATGTCAGGCAAGATGATCTCCAATAAGAAAGAATCTAACCATCTCCCCTTGACATTCAACGGCATCAGCATCACTGAATCCCTCACCATCAACATCCTGGGAGTTTCCACTGACCAGAAACTGAACTGGAGCAGCCAAATAAATACTGTGGCTACAAGATCAGGTCAGAGATTGGGAATTCTGCAGCGGGTCCCCAAAGCCTGTCCACCATCTACAAGGCACAAGTCAGGAGTGTGATGGAATACTCTCCACTTGCCAGGAAAAAGCAGCCTGCTTGATCGGCACCCCATCCACCACCTTAAACATTCAATCCCTCTGCCACCGATACACAGTGGCCTCAGTGTTTACCATCTACAAGATACATTGCAGCAACTCGCCACGCCTCCTTCAACAGCACCTTCCAAACACACAGACTCTTCCATCTAGAAGGACAAGGGCAGCAGGTGTGTGGGAACACTACCATCTGCATGCTTCCCTCCAAGTCACACACCATCCTGATATGGAAATATATCGCTGTTCCTGCACTGTCACTGGATCAAAATCCTGGAACTCCCTCCTTAACAGCACCGTGGATGTACCTGCAGCAGATGCTGCTCTTCATGAGGGTAGCTCACCACCACCTTCTCAAGGGCAATTAGGGATGGGCAACAAATGCTGGCCTAGCCAGTGGCGCTCACATCCCATGAAATAAATTTTAAAAATTCAGCTTTTAGACTTTTACAGTCACATACATATCTGTTAGCCTGAGATAGAGAAGGCTTATGGGGTCATTAGTCTTGGTTGTACTGGCATCAGTCAGGCACATTAAGCGGTTGGATATATTAATATTAATTATTTTATTAAGAGATACAGCACTGAAACAGGCCCTTCGGCCCACCGAGTCAGTACCGACCATCAACCACCCATTTATACTAATCCTACACTAATCCCATATTCCTACCACATCCCCACCTTCTCTCAATTCCCCTACCACCTACCTATACTTGGGACAATTTATAATGGCCAATTTACCTATAAACCTGCAAGTCTTTGGCTGTGGGGGGAAACTGGAGCACCCAGCAGAAACCCACGTGGTCACAGGGTGATCTTGCAAACTCTGCACATGCAGTACCCAGGATTTATTTTATATATTTGTATTACGAGACATTTGTGTTCACAAATCAATGTCAGGAACTTGGGTTCAATATCCACTCAAAGATTTGGATCCTGTATTCAAGTCTGTACAGCAATTTTATTTTCATATTTAACATGTCCTTATTAAAAAATTATTTTCGGTTTGAAAGTTAAAATTACAGTCGGCCTCAAAATACTGGAAAATAAAGTGATGAAATTTTAGCTATATTTCCAACTTCCAGCATCTGCAGTATTTTGCGTTTTGAAATTATACTTCAGGCTGGAATTTTACATGGCAGCAGAGGCCCTGCTCACCAGCTGGAAAGTTGGGGACAAGCCTGCCTCTGCTGGACCTGGAAGTTACGTAGCCATATTGCGTGGCCTAGGCCCTTAATTGGCCCAGGGCATAACTTCCGCCGCTCTGAGGCAGGAGGTCCTGCCTCCAGGGGTGCCGGCAGCTCATCAGTCCTAGCAGTGCTAGTGCAAGCTGTGAAGAGCCAGAAGAGGACTATCGGCATCAGCACGAAAGGTGAGTGGGCTTTCCGGCCTTGCCGGGGAAAATCGGTTGGGCCCTGGCAAGAGAGTCGATTTGGGGGGGGAGGGGGGGGGGGGGGTGCTTCTGCAGGAGTGGCTTGTGCCGTCGGGGTATCCTTCAATGGGCACAGGTGCCCAATCAGGAGGGCTCCACCCCCAGTCAGCAAGGAGGCTGCCCAGTAAAACCGGGTGGCCTCCCCAGGTGGCAAACTATCCCTCCTGGCGCTGGCGGGAGGCAGGAGGAGGCAATCAATTGACCACTTAGGGGCCTCAATTGGCCTGGGACAGATGGGCCTTTTCCAACCTCCCCGCTGCTTGTATAATGGCAGGAGGGGCGCATAGGCAATGGGAATGGCACCCCTGCCCGTTCAATTTTATGCCCCAATTCTATGGGGGGGGGGGGGGGCTTACAATTCTAGCCATGTTCTCTTTTACAAATAAAGTGACACTTCCTCTCCCGTTAGTGACCTAATATACGTTCATGGAGCTTCATGTAACCTTTAAATTGCACTTTCAATCTATCACTATTATCCAACCACATTTCAGAGATACAAATCACATAAATTCTCTATGTAAGCATATGCCTGTAATTCCAGCATTTTATTCTTAATACTTCTGGCATTAACATAAAAATTTTTTTAAGGAATTCTATGCATTTCTTATCATGTTAACCCTATGAAAGTTACCTTGATCCCTCTAAAGAAAGTAGGGACAAGGAGAAAATGGAACTAGGAATACATCAAGCCAAGTAATGTCAAAATGGCATTAGAAAATAAAAGCAGAGTGGACAATTGCAGTATTAATGGCAAGGTTTTTCAGTTTTGCAAAAATATGTCCGTCATTGGCTCGTCAGGATAGGATATGTATAAAAATAAAGAATTGATCAATGAGCTAAATAGATGCTTTACTTTGATTTTCACTTCCAAAGACAATGCCATGGTCCTAGTGTAACAGGACAGGTGTGCAGCTATAACTGTTTCATTAGTAGTAAATGTGAAAATGGTTTTCCCTACAATTAATGCACTTAAGGTTGATAGTGATGCAGGACCAGAAAGCATTTACCCCTAGATGTTCAGGAAAATAGGTGCAATTCTGTTTTGCAGATATTCAATAGCACATTAAGGTTTGTACTAGTATTCGTGGACGGAGATGGTTCAAGTGGTTCATTCTTTTAAAAAGGGTGAAATTGGACACTGGAAATAGGCCCATGAGTCTGATTTCACTCGCAGGGAAGCTGCTGGAAACCATTAAATGGAAGGTTATATATGAGTAATTGGAATGTTTGGTGGTATTAGGGATACCCAACACAACTTTAGGAGACACATGCCAATGAACTCAACTTGTGCCCAATATGGGTGTAAAATCAGCAAAACAATGGCGCAGCATGCTAGCCTGCCATTCAAAGTAAATTCAGCTTGGGGTCTCATTTAAATGGTAGGGTGCTAAGTGAACATCCCAATGAAGTTTGTCAGTCAGGGAGGACAAGATATTGGTTGGTTTCTATATGAGCTGGTTGGCAGGTTGAATTTGGGCGGGTGTGAGGAGATTTGGGGCAGGCCAGATAATTTTTATGCATTTCTGTTTCTCCAGTTACAAGTATAACTGGCAGATTCCTTTATCTTGGGTATGGATAAAAAAAAACTGATTGAAGGGTAGGAAATAATATGTATTCAGAAAAGGAATTATATTGATGTGATGGAAAATACTGACTGAAATGCTTCAGGGCTTGGCACTGGAGGCACTAGATTTTTCAATTTACATAAATGACCTAGGCCAGAGTTTTATATGCCACCCTCCCCCCTACCTCTTCCCTGCAGGAAGCAGGTGGGGTGGGCAGGCATAAAATTGAGTGGGGCCGGTGGTGGGGTGCTGTCACTGCAATTTTACGAGCGGCGGCAAGAAGCGGCCCACCCCAGGCCAATTAAGGCCCTTGAGTGGTCAATTAACTGCCACTTAAGGGCCTCCTCCTGCCGCTGCTGCTATGTAACTAGCAGCGGGCGGGCAGCTCAGGACCCCCAGGAGGCTGCCCAGTAAAACCTGACGGCCTCTTTGCAGGCTTGGGGGATGGGGTCGGGGCCTCCTGATTGGGCACCTTATGCCCGACGGAGGCCCCCCCCCCCCCCACCCCCACAACACAAGCTGCCCCCACTGCACTACATTCCCCATCCTCCCCAACCGATATCCCGCCTCGCTGGGACCCTGCCAATTGTCCCCGGCGAGGCCCCACACACTTACCTTCATTCTGGGGCCATGTCCCTCTTGCTCTTCTGGCTGGGTGCAGTCCCCAGCAGTAGCCACCGCTCCCAGTGGCACTGCTGAGACTGAAGAGCTGCCAGCCCGCTGATTGGTCGGCAGCTCTCTGAGGCGGGACGTCCTGCCTCAGTTTGGTGAAAGTCCCACCCAAGGCCATTTAAAGACCTGGGCCATCTAAAAGCTCTGTGTGGCTCCACCCCAACGCAAAATTCCGGCCCTCGATTCAGAAACTCAATCATGGTCAGGTTTTCAGATGATAACAAACTGGGGGTTGGGAAAGGGCAGGTGGACACAATGGAATTGGAAGCAGTTCAGAAATTACAGAATGGGGTGGAAAAGATATTTAAATGGGAAAAACAGAAAATGAAATTTAATGCAGGCATTCCTATGGGTCCCTGGCAGCAGCTTCCTGCCACCCAGATTTTGTAATTAAACTTTGAAAAACAAATATGTTCAAAATAACCAAAATGGCACAATACCTGACATAGTGACAATATAAACTCATAATTTCAGTAAGGAGATCTCTCTCAATTTTTGTATTGCAGTAAAGAAACTTACAGCTTCCAGTGACAAGTTACTACGCCTGACCTGGAAATGAGTGATGCTGACATGAATACCAAAAATAAAAATGCATTCCATTTCGCAGTTCTGACATCCCTCAAATTACACTTATATGCAGTCAGTATATTAGCAATAAGGCATCCATATATTAAGTGTAAATTATGGTGTCTTGTTTTTTCCCCCTGTATTCCTTCCAACAGAACATCGAGTGAAAAAGGAACTTTTCAAGAGCCTGTATAATTAATGTCAAATAAATCCCAATGAAACATCCAGATTTAGCCACTGAACTACATTGAATGCATCTTGCCCCACGTAATTAAATAATACAATACTTTTTTTCTACATCAATGAATAGAGGTTTTGAAAATATATTGATCCTTACAATGCTGTTTAGGGACATGGTCAATTTTGCTGGAGTCCAGATTATATTTCTATGTTATATCTGATATTGAATCAATAAAAAATCCAGTTTAGTTAAGTGAAGAGTATAGTAATATCACTTATTTAAATTCACCTGAATACATTCTTGCATTTTTGGGTTTTGCTTCCTTCACAATTAATTTTTATAAAATAGTCATAGAATTATAGAATAATACAGCACAGGAGGCACCATTAGACCCATCATGTCTATGCTAGCTCTTTTGCAAGGGCTACCTAATTAGTCCCACTCCCCTGCTCTTTAGCCACAGTTCAGTAATTTTTTTTCTTTTCAAGTATTTCTTCAACTCCCATTTGAAAGTTACCCTTGAAACTGCTTTCGCCACCCTTTCAGGCAGTGCAGATCATAAAAACTTGTACAGTACATTTACTTTTCCTCATGTTGCCTCTGGTTCTTTTGCCAATTACCTTAAATCTTTGGCTAACAACCCTTCTGTCACTGGAAACAGTTTCTCCTTATTTACTGTATCATAACCCTTCATTGGCTAAGCAAGGAAGTTAAGGATAACATAACGACAAAAACTAAGGCATACCATATTGCAAAGGCCAATGGCAGGCTGGAAGATTGGGAAATTTTTAAAAGATCAACAAAGGGTTACTAAAAAAGTAATAAAAAGAGCAAAGGTAAATTATGAAAGAAAACTAGCGCAAAATATAAAAACGGATAGCAAAAGCTTCTATAAGTATATAAAAGGGAAGAGAGTAGCTAAAGTGAATAAAAACAAGAAATGCTGGAAAGACTCAGCAGGTCTGGCAGCATCTGTGGAGAGAAGCAGAGTTAATGTTTCAGGTCAGAGACCCTTCTTCAGAACTGACAAGTATTACAAATGTAAAAGGTTATAAGCAAGTAAAGCAGGGGTGGAGCAAGAGATAACAAAGGTGAAGGTGTTGGTAGGACAGGGTCACAGAGAATAACTGACTAGAAGGTCATGGAACAAAGGTGAACGGTATGTTAATGGTGTGATGCAAGACAAAGCATTAGTACAGAGAGGGTGTGAATGACCGTAAAGCACAGAGCACTCCAAGCACAACATTAAAAAACACAAACAGTGGGTAAGCACAGTGGAAACAAACTAAACAAACTGAAAAACCTAAAATAACCAAATAAAAAAGGGAAAAGAAAAAAAGAAAAAATAACTATGCATAAAAAGGGGGACCAGTCATGCTGTGAAATTATTGAACTCAATGTTCAGTCCGGCAGGCCTAATCGGTAAATGAGGTGCTGTTCCTCGAGCTTGCGTTGATGTTCACTGGAACACTGCAGCAATCCCAGGACAGAGATGTGAGCATGAGAGCAGGGGTGTGTATTGAAATGGCCAGTGACCAGAAGCTCGGGCTCATGCTTACAGACTGAACGGAGGTGTTCCGCAAAGCGATTCCCCCAATCTGCGTTTGGTCTCCCCAATGTAGAGGAGACCACATTGTGAGCAGTGAATACAGTATACTAAATTGAAAGATTGTATGTCGCCATCGTACCTGCTTCCACCACCCCCCCCCGGCAGCAAGTTCCAGGCACTCACCACCCTCTGTGTAAAGAACTTGCCTCGCACATCCCCTCTAAACTTTGCCCCTTGCACCTTAAACCTATGCCCCCTAGTAACTGACTCTTCCACCCTGGGAAAAAGCTTCTGACTATCAGCTTTGTCCATGCCACTCATAACTTTGTAAATCTCTATCATGTCACCCTTCCACCTCCGTCGTTCCAGTAAAAACAATCCGAGTTTATCCAACCTCTCCTCATAGCCAATGCCCTCCAGACCAGGAAACATCCTGGTAAACCTCTTCTGTACCCTCTCCAAAGGCTCCACGTCCTCTGGTAGTGTGGCGACCAGAATTGCACGCAATATTCCAAGTGTGGCCTAACCAAGGTTCTATACAGCTGCAACATGACTTGCCAATTTTTATACCCTATGCCCCGACTGATGAAGGCAAGCATGCCATATGCCTTCTTGACTACCTTATCCACATGTGTTGCCACTTTCAGTGACCTGTGGACCTGTACGCCCAGATCTCTCTGCCTGTCAATACTCCTAAGGGTTCTGCCATTTACTGTATACTTCCCACCTGTATTAGATCTTCCAAAATGCATTACCTCACACTTGTCCGGATTAAACTCCATCTGCCATTTCTCCGCCCAAGTCTCCAACCGATCTCTATCCTGCTGTGTCCTCTGACAATCCTCATCACTATCCGCAACTCCACCAACCTTTGTGTTGTCCGCAAACTTACTAATCAGACCAGCTACATTTTCCTTAAAATCATTTATATATACTACAAACAGCAAAGGTCTCAGCACTGACCTGCTGAGTATTTCCAGCATTTCTTGGGTTTTTTTCAGACTTCCAGCATCTGCAGTATTTTGCTTTTATTTTAGCTAAAGTGATTGTTGGTCCCTTGGAGTATGTGACAGAGACACTAAATCAGTATTTTGCCTCAGTTTTCACAGTGGAGGACACTAGTACCATCCCAATCGTAACAGGTAATGCAGAGGTTGTAGAAAGGGAGAAACTTAGAACAATCATCATCACTAGGGAAAAAGTACTGACCAAACTATTGGGTTTGAAGGCAGACAAGTTACCAGAGCCTGATGGCCTACATCCTAGGGTCTTAAAGGAAGTGGCAGTGGAGATAGTAGATCCATTGATTATAATATTCCAAAATTCCCTGGATGCGGGGAAGGTTCCAGTGGATTGGAAAAAATGCTAATATAACGCCCTTATTCAAAAAGGGAGGGAGACAGAAAGTAGGAAACTATAGACCAGTTAGTTTAACATCAGTCATTGGGAAATTGTTAGAATCCATTATTAACAGGACATTTAGAAAGTCAAAACATAATCCATCAGAGTCAGCATGGTTTTATGAAGGGTAAATAGTGTTTGACTAATTTGCTAGAGTTCTTCGAAGATGTAATAAGTGAATAATGGGGATCCTGTGGATGTAGTATATCTGGACTTCCAGAAAGCATTTGATAAGGTGCCGCACAAAAGGTTAATACACAAGGTAAGATCACATGGGGTTAGGGGCAATTTATTAGCTTGGATAGAGGATTGGCTAACCACCAGAAAACAGAATTGGGATAAATGAGTCATTTTATGGTTGGCAAGATGTAACTAGTGGAGTATCACAGGATTCGGTCCTCAGGCCCCAACTATTTACAATCTATATTAATGACTTAGATGCAGGGATAGAAGGTACTATAGTCAAATTTGCAGATGACACTAAAATAGATGAGATCGTAAAGTTGCGATAAAGAAATAAGAAATTTACCAATGGATATGGATAGGTTAGGTGAATGGACCAAAATTTGGCAGATGGAGTTTAACGTGGATAAGTGTGAGGTTATCCATTTTGGTCAGAAGAATAGAAAGGCAAATTATTATCTAAACGGAGAGAAACCTCAGAGCGCTTCGGTGCTGAGCGATCTGGGTGTCCTTGTGCATGAATCGCAGAAAACTAGTATGCAGGTGCAGCAGGTAATAAGGAAGGCAAATGGAATTTTGGCATTTATTGCTAAAGGAATAGAGTATAAAAGTAGGGAAGTGTTGCTGCAACTGTACAGGGCATTAGTGAGACTGCACCTGGAGTATTGCATACAGTTTTGGTCCCCTTACTTGAGGAAGGATGTAATTGCATTGGAGGCAGTTCAGAGGAGGTTCACTAGATTGATTCCAGAGATGAGGGGTTTGTCTTATGAAGAGAGATTGAGCAGTTTAGGCCTTTACTCTCTAGAGTTTAGAAGAATGAGAGCTCTAATTGAGGTATATAAGATGATTAAGGGGATTGGCAAAGTAGACGTAGAGAGAATGTTTCCTCTGGTGGGGCAATCTGGAACGAGAGGTCATAGTTTTAGGATAGGGGTAGCAGATTTAAAACAGAGATGAGGAGAAATTACTTCTCTCAAAGGGTCGTGAGTCTGTGGAATTCACTACCCCAGAGTACGGTGGATGCCGGGATATTGAGTAAATTTAAGGAGGAGATAGACAGATTTTTAGCTAGTAATGGGTTGAAGGGTTATGGAGAACGGGCAGAAAAGTGGAGTTGAGGCAGAGATGAGATCAGCCATGATCATATTGAATGGCGGAGCAGGCTCGAAGGGCTGAATTGCCTACTCCTGCTCCTAATTCTTATGATGTTGAGCAGCTCTGTCAAATCTCCTCTGAACTTCTCTGTTCTAAGGAGATCAGCCCCAATTTCTCTAGTCTCTCCATGTAACTGAAGTCTTTGATCACTGGTACCATTTTAGTAAATCCCTGTACCCTCTCTAAGGTCTTAACATCCTTTCTAAAGTGTGGTGTCCAGAATTGGCTGCAAGACAAAAAGCAGAGAGTAGGGGTCAACAGTAGCTGCTCAATGTGGTAGAAAATGGGAAGTGAGGTCCCACAGAAATAGTGCTGGGACTACTGTTGTTCACAATTTTTATTAATGACTTGGTGAAGAATTTTGAGTTTTGGGTTGGGACACCAAGTTTGGGGTCAGATGGGGGTTACAACCCTTTACTGTGTGGGGAACAGTCACCCTTCAATTTTCCACAAATTGGCCAATTAGTGGCCAGAGAGAGAGCTCACTGTCCAATTAAGATCAGTGGGTGAGCTCTCGAAGCTGGAGGGTCAGAAGGAGGTCGTCCAGCTCGGAAAAAGCAGCAGGCTGTCATTTCAGGTAACAGAAAGACAGGGTGCCTCAAGATGGAGGAGTCCTTTCTCCAACTTTTTAAAACTTTAAATAAATAATGCCCTTAGCAGTTGGGCCACCATTGTGTTGGGGTCAACCCTCCACAGGGCGGCCTGCGGCTGCACCTAAAGCCACGAGTTCAAATCACACCACCAGTAGCTGCTGAAATTTTTCAATTGATTAATTAATCTGGAAAAATGGCTGGTATCAGTAATGAAACTACAAGATTGTCATAAATTCCATCTGGTTCACCTATGTCCTTCAGGGAAGGAAATCTGCCATCTTTTCCTGGTTTGGCCTACTTGTGACTCCAGACCCACAGCAATGTGGTTGACTCTACACTGTCCTCTGAAATGGCCTAGCAAACCACTCAGTTTTATCAAACTGCTACAGAAAAGTCAGAAGAATGAAACCGGAGGGACCACCTGGCATTCACCTGGGCACCAGAAAACATCCTGCCCAATCATCCCTGCAAAGACCTCCTCATTAACATCTGTGGACAAGCAACTGCCTGACATAGTCATACTCACTGAATCATACTCTACAGCCAATGACCCAGCCTCCTCCATCACCATCCCTGGGTATGTCCTGTCCCACCAGGAGGACAAGCCCATCAGAGATGGCGGCACAGTGGTACACAGTCAGGGGGGGTCTCAACATTGACTCCAGACCCCATAAAATCTCATAGCATCAGGTCAAACATGGGCAAGGAAATCTCCTGATTACCAGCTAATGCCCTCCCTCAGTTGATGAATCAGTATTCCTTCATGTTGAACACCAATTGGAAGAAGCACTGAGGGTGGCAAGGACACAGAATGTACTCTGGGTGGGGGACTTCAATGTCCATCATCAGTAGTGGCTCAGTAGCACCACTACTGACTGAGCTGGCCAAGCCCTGAAGGACATATCTGCCAGACCTGTTGCAGATGCATCTATCTGTGACAGTACTGGTAGGAGTGAACACTGCACAGTCCTTGTGGAGACGAATTCCCGTCTTCACACTGAGGATACCCTCCATCGTGTAATGTGGCTCTACCACTGTGCTAAATGGGACAGATTCCGAACAGATCTAGCAGCTCAAAACTGGGCATCTATGAGGCGCTGTGGGCCATCTCCGGTAGAACTGTATTCACCACAATCTATAACCTCATGGCCTGGCATATTCCCCACTCTACCATTACCATCAGGCTAGGGGAAAAACACTAGTTCAATGAGGAATGCAGGACAGCATGCCAGGAACAGCACCAGGCAAACCTAAAAATGAGGTCCCAACCTGATGAAGCTACAACACAGGACTATGTGCATTTTAAACAGTGGAAGCAGCTTGCAATAGACAGAGCAAATCAATCCTACAACCAACAGATCAGATCAAAGCTCTGCAATCCTGTCACATCCAGTCGTGAATGGTTGTGGACAATTAAACAACTAACCGATGGCTCCACAAACTACCTCATCCTCAATGATGGGGGAGTTCAGCATGTCAGTGTGAAAGAAAAGGCTGAAACAACAAACAAAATAAACAAATAATAAACAAAACATCTTCAGCCAGAAGTGCCGAGTGGATGATCCATCTCAGCCTCCTCCTGAGGTCTTTAACCTCACCGTTGCCAGTCTTTAGCCAATTTCATTCACTCCACGTGATATCAAGGAACAGCTGAAGGCATTGGATACACCAAAGGCCCTGACAATATCCTGGCCGTAGTACTGAAGACTTGTGCTCTACAACTATTCTCACCCCTAACCAAGCTGCTCCAGTACGATGACAACACAGGCATCTACCCGGCAATGTGGAAAATTGCCCAGGTACGTTCTGTTCACAAAGAGCAGGACAAATCCAATCCAGCCAATTACCACCCCATCTGTCTACTCTCAATCATCAGCAAACTGATGGAAAAAGTCATTGACAGTGCTATGAAGTGACATTTACTCAGCAATAACCTGCTCACAGAGGCTCGGTTTGGGGTTCCGCCATGGGCACTCAGCTCCAAACCTCAATACAGCCTTGGTTCAAACATGGACAAAACAGCTGAAATTAAGAGGTGAGGTGAGAGTGACTGCCCTTGACATCAAGGCAGCATTGTACCAAGTATGGCATCAAGGAGCCCTAGCAAAACTGAAGTCAATGGGCATCAGGGAGAAACTCTCCATTGGTTGGAGTCATATCAAGCAGAAAGGAAGATGGTTGTAGTTGTTGGGAGGCCAATCGTCTCAGCCCCAGGACATCACTGCAGGAGTTCCTCAGGGTAATGTCCTAGGCCCAACCATCTTCAGCTGCTTCATCAATGACCTTCCCTCCACCATAAGGTCAGAAATGGGGATGTTTGCTGATGATTACACAATGTTCAGCACCACGCGCAACTCCTCAGATACTGAAGGAGTCCGTGTCCATATGCAGCAAGACCTGGACAGCATCCAGGCTTGGGCTGGTAAGTGACAAACCAACATCTGTGCCACACAAGTGCCAGGCAATGACCATCTCAACAAAGAATGAATTTAACCATCTCCCCTTGACATTCAACAACATTAACATTTTTGAATCCCCCACCATCAACAGCCTGGGGATCACCATTGATCAGAAACTTAACTGCAACAGCCAGAGGCTGGGAATTCTATGGTGAGTAACTCACCTCCTGGTTCCCCAAAGCCTTTCCACCACCTACAAAACACAAGTCAGGAGTGTGATGGAATACTCTCCACTTGCCTGGGTAACTACAGCTCCAACAACATTCAAAAAGCTCAACACCATCCAGGACAAAGCCACTCACTTGATCGGCACCCCATCTATCACCTTAAACATTCACTCCCTCCACCACCGGCGCACAATGGCAGCACTGTGTACCATCTACAAGATGCACTGCAGCAACTTGTCAAGTTTCCTTCCAAACCCACGACTTCTATCACTTAGAAGGATAAGGACAGCAGATGCATGGGAAGATCAGCACTTGCAAGTGCCCCTCCAAGCCAAACATCATCTTGTCTTGGAACTATATTGCCATCCCTTCACTTTGCTGGGTCAAAAACCTGAAACTCCCTTCCTCACAGCACTGTGGGTGTACCTACATCAATGGACTGCAGCAGTTCAAGAAGGTGGCTCACCACCACCTTTCACAAGGTCAATTAGGGATGGGCAACAAATGCTGGCTTTGCCAGTGACACTCACATCCCACAATGGATGAAAAATACAAATCACTTAAATTTACAATGCAGGTTAATAAAGCCATAAAAAAGCAGACCAAACACTAGGGTTTATTTCCAGTGGGATAGAATTAAAAGTAGAGCAGCTATGATAAACTTGTGTCAAATCTTGGTTGGAACACACTTAGTGGAGTACTGTGTACAGTTCTGGTTGGCATATTATAAAAAGGATGCAGAGACACACTGGAGTGGATGCAAAAAAGATTTACAAAAATGATAACAGAACTGCAAGGTTACATTCATCAGGAGAGGATAAATAGGCTGGGTGGCTTTTCTCTTGAAAAGTCAAGAGGGTTGACCAAATAGAGCTCTTTAAAATTGGGAAAGATACTGTTTGATAGAGTAGACACAGAGCGAGTTTCCACTTGTGAAGAACCACCAAACTAGAGACCATCAATATAAGATAGTTACCAAGGAAATCAAATAGGGAATTCAGATGGAACTTCTTTATCCAGAGAGTGGTAACAAGGCGTTGTAGTATTGGTAAGGTTTTTTGTTAGCAGTAACAAAGGGTCAACTAATAAATAAAGGAATGGCAGGGGTGCTCCAATCTCAAGAGTGCACCTCCTGTGCTATGTGGGACCTCTAGGATACTTCCCATATCCTGGAGAACCATTTGTGCAGGAAGTGTTGTCAATTGTGGCAGCTTGAGCTCCGGGTTTTGGAACTTGAGCGGCAGCTGGCAACTCTGTGGTGCATTCGTAAGGATGAGAGCTACGTGGATAGCACGTTTATAGATGTGATCATCCCACAGTCAGAGAGGGAATGGGTGACCACGAGGCAGTCAAAAAGAATCAGGTAGGTAGTGCAGGAGACCCCTGAATGCATCTCACTCTCCAACAGGTATTCAATTCTGAATTATGAGGAAAGTGATGCGTCACCTGGTGAGTGCAGCCAGAGCCAAGTACATGGCACTACGGGTGGCTCAGCTGCACAGTGGGGTACAGGGAAGACTGGAAGAGCCATAGTGATAAATGATTTAATAGTCAGGGGAACAACCAGGCGTTTCTGTGGCCGCAGACGTGAATCCAGGATGGCGTGTTGTCTTCCTGGTGCCAGGGTTAAGGATGTCACTGAGCGGCTGCAGAGCATCCTGAACGGGGAGGGTGAACAGCAGCTATGTTGTGGTCCACATCGGAAGCAACGACATAGGTAGAAAGAGGGATGTGGTTCTGCAGTCAGAATTTAGGGAGCTAGGTAAGAAATTAGCAAGCAGGACCTCAAAAGTAGTAATCTCCGGATTACTCCCAGGGCCACGTGCAAGTGAGTGTAGAAATAGAAGGAAAAGACAGATGAATGTGTGGATGGAAAGATGGTGCAGGAGGGAGGGCTCTAGATTCCTGGGACATTGGGACTGGCTCTGGGGGAGATGAGACCTGTACAGGCCGGACGGGTTGCACCTGAACAGAGCAAGGACTGGGTTCCTTGCGGGACGTTTTGCTAATGTTGCTGGGGGGGGGTGGGGGGGGGGGGGTTGGTGGGGGTTTAAACTAGTTTGGCAGGGGGATGGTTCCTGAGGGTACACTCAGTTGGGACGAAATCAGAAATGAAATGGGAAGGCAGAAAGTTAATGGATGTCTGGAAGACAGAGGAAACAAAGGTTAGAAAAATTTAAAAAAAAAAGAGTTTGGCAGTGCTCAAGGGTATCTATTTCAATGCTAGGAATATAGCAAATAAAGCAAATGAGCAGAGGGCATAGATAGACATGTGGCAGTATGATATCATAGCTATTACAGAAACATGGCTTAAGGAGGGACAGGAACAGCAGCTCAACGTTCCTGGTTCCAGGGTTTTCAGACGTGATAGGGAGGGGGATAAGAAAGGAGGAGGAGTGGCAATTTTGGTCAAGGAAACTTACAGCTGTGAGGAGGGACGATATGTTGGAAGGTTCATCAAATGAAGCCATATGGATTGAGCTAAGGAACTGAAAAAGGGCAATCACACTGCTGGGAGTGTACTGTAGACCCCCAAACTGTCAGAGAGAGATAGAAGAGCAGATATGTAGGCAAATCTTTGAGAAGTACAAGAACAATAAGGCAGTAATAGGGGATTTTAACTAACTCAGTATTAACTGGGCTAATTTTAGTGTGAAAGGAATTGAGGGAGCAGAATTCTTGAGGTGCATTCAGGAAAACTTTTTTGCCCAGTATGTAGCAAGTCCAACAAGAGAAGGCATAGTTTTAGACTTAGTTTTAGGAAATGAAGATGGGCAGATGGAAGGAGTGGCAATGGGAGAGCACTTTGGTGGTAGTGATCATAATTCAGTCACTTTTAATGTAATTGTGGAAAAGGACAGAGACAGAACAGGAGTTAGAGTTCTCAAGGCCAATTTTACTAAACTGAGGAGTGATTTAGCAAAAGTGGACTGGAAACAGCTACTTGAAGGCAAATCAGTGTCAGAACAGCGGGAGGCATTCAAAGGGGAGATTCAAGGGGTTCAGAGTAAACATGTTCCCACAAACAAAAAGGTGGAGACGGCCAAATCTAGAAACCCATGGATGTCAAGGAGCCAAGAGGGTAAGATAGGGCAGCAAGGGAAAGCTTATGTCCGACACCAAGAACTCAATACTACAGAAAGCCAAGAGGAGTATAGAAAGTGGAGGGGTGAAATCAAAAAGAAAATTAGGAAAGCATAGAGAGGGCATGAAAGAATATTGGTAAGCAAAATCAAGGTGAACCCAAAGATGTTTTATCAGTACATTAAGAATAAGTGGATAACTAAGGAGAGAGTAGGGCCCATAAAAGACCAAAAAGGTAACCTATGTGTAGGGGCGGAAGATGATGGTATGGTTCTTAAAGAATACTTTGCGTCTGTCTTCACAAAAGAGGGGGACGGTGCAGATATTGTAGTTAAGGAGGAGGAGTGTGAAGTATTGGATGTGATAAACATAGGGAGAGAGGAAGTATTAATGGGACTAGCATCCTTGAAAGTTGAAAAATCACCAGGGCCACATGAAATGTACCCTAGGCTGTTAAAAGACACAAGAGAGGAAATAGCAGAAGGTCTGACCATCATTTTCCAGTCCTCACTGGATACAAATGTGGTGCCGGAGGATTGGAGAACTGCTAACTCTGTTTAAAAAGGGTGCGAAGGATAGACTGAATAACTACAGGCCATTCAGTCTAACCTCAGTAGTGGGCAGATTATTGGAATCCATTCTGAGAGACAGGATAAACTGTTACTTAGAAAGGCACAGGGCGGCACAGTGGCGCAGTGGTTAGCACTGCAGCCTCACAGCTCCAGGGACCCGGGTTCGATTCTGGGTACTGCCTGTGTGGAGTTTGCAAGTTCTCCCTGTGTCTGCGTGGGTTTTCTCCGGGTGCTCCGGTTTCCGCCCACAAGCCAAAAGACTTGCAGGTTGGTAGGTAAATTGGCCATTATAAATTGTCACTAGTATAGGTAGGTGGTAGGGAAATATAGGGACAGGTGGGGATGTTTGGTAGGAATATGGGATTAGTGTCGGATTAGTATAAATGGGTGGTTGATGTTCGGCACAGACTCGGTGGGCCGAAGGGCCTGTTTCAGTGCTGTATCTCTAATCTAATCTAATCAAGGATAGTCGGCATGGATTTGTTCAGGAAAGATCGGACGATTTGTGTCCCAGGATGCTGTGGGAGGCGAGGGTGGAGATTGCAGGGGCTCTGACCAAAATCTTTAATTCCTCTCTGGCCACTGGGGAGGTGCCAGAGGACTGGAGAACAGCTAATGTGGTCCCACTATTTAAGAAAGGTTGTAGAGAGAGAATCTATCTCCACTTGGAGAGGCAAAATTTGATTAGGAATAGTCAGCATGGCTTTGTCAGAGGGAGGTTATGCCTAACAAATTTGATTGAATTTTTTGAGCATGTGACCAGGTGTGTAGATGTGGGTAGTGCAGTTTACATGGATTTCAGCAAAGCCTTTGACAAGGTGCCACATGGAAGACTTATCAACAAAGCAAATGCACATGGGATACAGGGTAACTTGATAAGGTGGATTCAAAATTGGCTTAGCTGTAGGAGACAGAGAGTGATGACAGACGGCTGTTTTAGTGACTGGAAGCCAGTGTCCAGTGGCGTACCACAGGGATCTGTGCTGGGTCCCCTATTGTTTGTCATTTATATAAACGACATAGATGACTATGTGGGGGGTAGGATTAGTAAGTTCACAGATGACACAAAGATTGGCCGAGTGGTTAACAGTGAGGTTGAGTGTCTTGGGTTACAGGAAGATATAGACGGGATGGTCAAATGGGCAGAAAAGTGGCAGATGGAATTTAACCCTGAAAAGTGTGAGGTGATACACTTTGGAAGGAGTAATGTGACATGGAAGTATTCAATGAATGGCCTGACACTGGGAAGTTCCGAGGAACAAAGGGACATTGGCGTGTTGGTCCATAGATCCATAGATCCCTGAAGGCAGAAGGGCAGGTTAATGGGGTGGTGAAAAAGGCATATGGGACACTTGCCTTTATCAATCGAGGCACAGATTACAAAAGCAGGGAGGTCATGTTGGAGTTGTACAGAACTTTGGTAAGGCCACAGCTGGAGTATTGTGTGCAATTCTGGTCACCACATTATAGGAAGGATGTGATTGCACTGGAGGGGGTGCAGAGGCGATTCACCAGGATGGTGCCTGGGATGGAACATTTAAGCTATGAAAAGAGGTTGGATAGGCTTGGGTTGTTTTCGCTGGAGCAGAGAAGACTGAGGGGTAACCTGATCGAGGTGTACAAGATTATGAGGGGCATGGACAGGGTGGATGGGAGCAGTTGTTCCCCTTAGTTGAAGGGTCAGTTACGAGGGGACACAAGTTTAAGGTGAGGGGCAGGAGGTTTAAGGGGGATTTGAGGAAGAACTTTTTTACCCAGAGGGTGGTGACGGTCTGGAATGCACTGCCTGGGAAGGTGGTAGAGGCGGGTTGCCTCACATCCTTTAAAAAGTACCTGGATGAGCACTTGGCATGTCATAACATTCAAGACTATGGGCCAAGTGCTGGCAATTGGTATTAGGTAGACAGGTCAGGTGTCTTTAATACATCGGTGCAGACTCGATGGGCCGAAGGGCCTCTTCTGCGCTGTATTATTCTGTGATTCTGTGTTAACTGTTGACGGGTGTTTTAGTGACTGGAGAGCTAATTCCAGTGTGTTCCACAGGGGTCAGTACTAAGTCCCCTGAGTTTTGTGGTATGTATTAACGATTTAGACATAAATGTAGGGGGCATGATCAAGAGGTTTGCAGATGACACAAAGATTGGCCGTGTGGTAGATAGTGAGGAGGATAGCTGTAGGCTGCAGTAAGATATTGATGGCCAGGTCAGATGGGCAGAAAAGTGGCAAATGGAATTCAACCTGGAGAAGTGTGAGGTGATGCATTTGGGGAGGTTAAACAAGGCAAAGGAATACACGATAAATGGGAAAATACTGAGAAGTGTAGAAGAAGTGAGGGGCCTTGGAGTGAATGTCCACAGATCCCTGAAGGTAGCAAGACAGGTCGATAAGGTGGTTAAGAAGGCATATGGAATCCTTTCCTTTAATAGTCGAGGTATAGAATATAACAGCAGGGAGGTTATGCTGGAACTATATGACTCATTGGTTAAGCTACAACTTGAGTACTGTGTGCTCAAAAATCCATGCCGACTATCCTTGATTGGTCACCTCATTACAGAAAGGATGCAATTACACTAGAGAAGGTAGAGAGGAGATTTCCAAGGATGTTGCCAGGACTGGAAAAAATGCAGCTATGAGGAAAGATTGGATAGGCTGGGGTTATTCTCCTTGGAACAGAGAAGGCTGAGGGGAGATTTGATTTAGATGTAAAAAATTGTGAGGGGCCTGGTTAAAGTGGAGATGAAGGGTCTATTCACCTTAGCAGAGAGGTCAGTGATGAGGGGGCATAGATTTAAAGTGATTGGTAGAAAAATTAGAGGGGAGATAATGGAAAAACTTTTTCACCCAGAGGGTGGTGGGGTTCTGAAACTCACTGTCTGAAAGAGTAGTCGAGGCAGAGACCCTCAACCCATTCAAAAAGGAGTCTACATATGCACCTCAAGTGCTGTAATCTGCTGGGCTACGGACCAAATGCTGGAAGACTGGATTAGAATAGCTGGATCGATTTTTGGCTGGCACAGACACGATGAGCCAAGTGGCCTTTTTCTGTGCCTTAAACTTTCTATGATTCTAATATGGAACTCATTACTGCTCAACTAATGTACTAACAATTGATTGCTTTCTTGTTTAGGCAGCATGTATTACTTTTGTCAGCCTGGAAAATTTTGCTTGCATGCTCCGTACAATTTTACTGCGATAACTCTTTTAAATGGAAGTGCTTTCTGCATGCACTAATCATCTTTTTGCTGTGATTATCTTATGATAGTTTCTAAATTGGATTCCGTATTCTTCATTGCATTTTTCCCATTGCAACTGACTACACCTATAATGTAAAATACATATTTTTCCGCACACATCAAGTTGAATCCATTGTGTATTTTGGGAACAAGTGAGTTGTTTCGGATTTTTTTTCAATCAATGGCTATCACTCTTTTTTGTTATAATTTTGGAGATTTAAAGGTCACAAATGATATTTTGACAGGAAATAATGTTGGGCAATTTTTTTTTTTGGATGTTCTGACATTTTGCCTTCCCACTACTGTTTTAGCTCGCAGGTAGAATCTATCAGAGACAGATTATTGGGTAGAATTACATCACTGCACTCAATCATATCAGCAACCCACTGTATTTCAGTTTAATCATGTCCTTGCCAGTAACAGATAATGTATTAGTCACACTTTTCCTTCCCTTTGTTCCAATTTTACATACGTTTCTATTTTAAAGATTTCAAATGTGGTTACCATAGCACCTCTTTTCCTTTATCATCCACTAACAAGTTCAGGAGCTTTTTTTTATTTGCCTATGGGATGTGGGTATCACTGGCAAGGCAAACATTTATTGTTCATCCCCAATTGCCCTAAAGAAGGTGGTGGTGAGTCACTTTCTTGAACTACTGCAGTCCATGTGGTGTAGGTTCTCCCAGAGCTGGATTTAATAGAGCTGGCAGGTCTCCCGGCGTCAGGCCGAAAAGGCAGTGGGAAACCATCTCAGCCATTCGGAGCTGCCCCCACCTCCGGCTCTATTTAACGGTGCCCGGACAATTAACTGCCTAGTGCAAGGATCCCTGTCCCTTTAAAGATGGGATCTCGTGTCCAAGAGCTGCTGGCAGCTCTGTAGTATCAGCAGTGCCACTGGGAGTTGTGGCCACTGCCGGTACTGCAGGAGGCCTGGAAACTAGGCCCAGCGCTGGAGACCTGGACTAATGGTAAGTGAGGCAGCGTCAGTAGGGCCAGTCTAGCAGGCCCCGCGATGGGAGGAGGGAGGGTGAGTGTTGAGTGCAGGGGGAGGGTTCAGGAAGGTGGGTTGTTTTCCGCCGGGGGCCTTCCGTGGACCACAGATTACCCATGGAGAAGGGCCCCCGCCCCCCAGGAGGTCACCTCATTTTACTGGGGGACCTCACCACATGACGCCAGCACCCCACCTCCACCACTGGTTTAGTTCCAGTGGCAGGCGAAAGAGGCCCTTAAGTGGCTGATAATATGCCTCTTAAGCTTAGGGCCTCAACTGGTCTCTGGGTGGGAAGGCCCGATAATTGAGGTGCAATTGGAAGACAATGGGACCTCTGCCTACCGTCCCCGCCTCCTAGCCTGTCTCTGGGGGGCTCATTAAATCCAGCTCCCACAGTGCTGTTAAATAGCGAGTTCCAGGATTTTGACCCAGTGACGGTGAAGGGACCGTGATTCATTTCCAGGTTAGGATGGAGTGTAACATGGAGGGAAACATGGAGGTGATGGTGCTGTGCAGCTGTAATCACTTTGCCTTCTCTTAGGACAGCTTTTGGTTCCAATAAACTCCCCCCACCACACGATAAACAATTCCTTTTGCGAATTGCTAATGAGTAAAGATTGAGTAAGCAATGATGTTTTGAGTTTTCATGATAAATTTACTTACTAAATTTTATCTGAATAATTTATCTGAACAATTGAAATAAAATCACAACATATTTGTCTTGTTTCCTACTTGCTATCCTGGGAAACAATCTTGCAAAGATAAAACCCCTTAATGTTTTACACGGATAATCAGTTTTTTTTTAAAAAGCACTATTTTGTAATTGTTAGTGAGGAGATGTCCTAACTTTCTAGATTGTTTCCCTGCCAATGTGCATCTCACCTCCACCATGAGCAACAACACTGGAGATCTACTAGTTATATAATAGTGTATTGTTAGTCAAAAGCAGATCATCATCAACCCAACTGTGGGTAGTATCACAAAACATCTGCTAATATTAGAAAAGATGATGTTAGGGGCAGTTTCCACAGGGGTCATTTGCCGGAACGTCAGCGGATGAGCCAGTGAAACCCCAGAAAAATGCAAACATTGCTTATATTTTCCAAGATTTCTGCAGCTCCTCTGAACAATATTTCTCATGTTCACAAAAATTCAGTCATGGAAAATGGCAGTCTGCCAGTAATTGCAGTTAATAATCTTATGGTACAATTGGCTTTTATATGTTTATTGCACAAATTACTTATGTCCTTTGAAGACCAGAACCCTCAATCAAGGAAAATGCAAGTATATCATGAGTATATCAACACAAGTGAAATAATTGTAATCTAATATCCAGAGACCACAGCAATAAACCTCTAATATTGCCGTTATACATATGTTCGATACAAATAAGGATTATCAAGCTATGCCATCCCATTCAACCAAGTTATACCCTCTACACACACAAATTCCCGGTTCCTCTAAAATGTACAGCAAATTGATCAGGAACAAGCACATTATATTCATATATGATGCATTAATTAATTGTACACACAGTGTTTCCTATGTTGAAACAAATTAGAGTAACCTGGCTGTGCAGCCCATTTGTAAGAATCCTGGGAAATCCCTACATCAGGTTTTCTTGTTAATTAATGAAAGTCAACTGAAGTACTATGACTGACTGATTGTACATTAGAGGTTTCATTCGTTGTGCTATGATAATGCTTATACTGAACTATATTTTTAATCCTGCTTGTAGTATACTCTGGGTCAAGACGGCTGAAAGGTGCCATGATGGGAAACTGTGGTTTGGGCTTTCATTGACCGACTGTTTTATTGGATCGAAAGATGTAAAAGGAACCAAATGGCCAAAAAGTAAACTTCAGCAGAAATCTAGCAGAGTTGAACACAGACAGCTTGCTGTGTGACAACTAGGAGATAAACACCTTTGCAGGATCTCAGAAGCCCAGATGTGTGTTAGAGCCGAGACAAGACCACCATGTTTTCCTAGCTTTGGCCAGGCACTAGCATTGGAATGTTTGTGAGCTGATAGGTGTCAGAGCGTGGGAAGCTTGAGAGTTTCACCTGGCTTGGGTGGCAGATAGTTCAATGACATCTTTTGTAATTGGTTCATTCAAATAATAGAGGTAATGATTGGGTTAAACTGGTCTCCATAGACTTTGCTGTGAAAAGAAAGTATAAAAAGAGTTTAAAAAGGGATCCCCTGACCAGGGAGAGAGGGAGATATTTGGCCAGTGAAGGTTTGGGACCATCTCGCAAATGAGTTAATTGGCTCCCCTACCCCTGATTTCTAATACATTTCATCTAGCCACACAAGAATAAGATATTTTGATGTAGGCTGACTGAACTGAAGTATCAGGTTTACGCCAACTAGGAGATAATGGCAGTTCAATTAATATCATCACATTGTAAAATCACACTTAATACATTTTGTGGCATTGTGTTAACTCAAAGTGAGACACTGGAGCCAACTCATTACTATTCCACTGTCAAATCGTCTATTTGGTGGATCTGAAAAGAGATGGTATGGCCAAATTGGAGTGACATTCAACTTCTCTACACTGTAATTTTTGAATTAATTTACAGAATAATACAATAAGGATGCTGTTCTGTTGGCAAGACACCTATTTTATAAGTTTCAATAGAGCTAGTGCAGCCAAACATGAGTAAGATTTGGTTATTTTATGATATGCATTTTCAATTGAATTCATATTCCTTTTTCTCTTACCTCACTCCTTGGATACTCACCCATCTTTCCTTCTCCACTGCCTGTTTCCTAACTCTCATTGGTGTGACTGCTCTTTCAAACTATCACTCCAGAAACCGCCTTCCCTCCTTGAGGTGTTGAATTGCCCCCATCTCCTTCTCAAGTTCTGAGAGTTTGAGCTATGTGTGATGTAACTTGGAGACACCTCCCATTGACATAACTGCCTGAGTCAACATCTGGTGCTCAATACTCCCATATCATGTAGGATTGACAGATCACTGCCCATTCATGTGCTCCTGTTATTAAGTTTATTTACTTTGTTCTACTTTAAAGTTTATAATTATGTATAATACCAGCTAGCGTACTTATCACCTCCTTTCCCTTCCATTTCTAATTCACACTCTCATCATCTCCCATTTTAGAAATTGTTATTCTTACCTCACTCTGTTCTGAAGTGCTCTCAAAATATCTCCTTATCCATATTTTTCAGACACAAACCAGTTTCAACTAGTCAGTCGGCCCCAGACTACACAGTCTTGAATTAACACCGGGCCAGTGATCTACTTAGAGTTGACTGACAGTTTACTGCCAACTGACTTGCAATTATTCAAGTTACAAACTAAGCTTAAATTTCAGTTCAGTCAAAAGTGCAATTTCTCTTATTATGTACCCACAACTTACCTTCTACTCAAAAATTAAATCCTGCTCCTAAGAGGTTGGGGTGCAGAAGGTCCTCAGATATTCTTGGCGCCCAAACCCCAAGAATTCTTAATCCAGCTCTACTATTTAGTTTTAAAAGTGCCCATGTAATTCATATATAAAGTGCCAAGTTAACTGAAATGGAGCCAGTTACCTAAGTGGTAAAGACATTCAGAACTGAGTAGCTCCATCTCTTGTCTCATACATAAGGATGATAATGTTACAATGAAAAGTTTTCACTCCTAGTAGGCTAATTCTATACATACAGAAACAATTAGCATATGTTACCACTATTAAAACTTTTAACAGAGGAAGTGGTCATGAAGGCCAAATTTACATACCCTAGTTTTCTCCAGCAGACCTGCTGTTCGGGAATTTTGAACAAACCAGACACATACGGGCACTTCCTTCAGAATCAGGTCTGCCGACGACCTCTGCCGCTGACCTCACCAGAATATACAGAGTCAGAGGGAGGTCACCTAACTTGTACACTCACAATGTGCCACCAAAGGCACATCTAGGGCACTTGTATTGTGTAGCAAACTGTAGTAAGGTGATCAGGCTTGGGAAGGGGAAGTTGGGATTCCCATGGAAGTTTACTGACTGTGCCCCTTTTAAAATTTACATTGCCTCCCTTTTGGGCATCCAAGCTTGAATCCCAACCTGGACCCCCATAGAGGTCCCACAACTGACTTCAATTGAAATGAAAATCTGGCAGGAATATAATGGGCAGCCAATCCATAGGAAAAGGGTTAATTCTTTATATTAACTTGTAGCTTTGCAAATGTGAGTTTTAGTAATATTCAGTTAGTCTGTGTGAATTGGAAGTTATCCGACAGTCGTTTAGCTGATAAAGAATTCAGATATAAGCTGCCTTTGTCCTGGCTCCACAGTAATCTCAGCTGTCCTCCCATAACAAGGTCACATCTGTGTAAGGCAAGTGATAACATCACCTGTAGAGCTTTTGTTCATTATATCACTCTGTACCAGCTGAATGGGAGTTATTCTGGTTAAAACTGCAGTTATCAACGAGGGAGAACAGCTAATGAATTGAATGTGGATGAGGTAATGCTATAAAACATGTGGATCCTCACACAGCTGGTTGCAAAAAAGGTATAAAGAAAGGGAGTGTCAGGAGAAATAACTCAGAATTCAAAGCGGCCTGATCAACCGTTAACTGGACCTGTGTTGGGACAGTTAATGCTGGTGAACTCACATTGCTGTAAGTGTGCTCTTAAGTATATGTTTAACTATTGTTAATAATAATTATCTTGTATGCTTAATTCCTATGATTGCCAATAAATGCTTCTGAACTCAATTACCTTGATGAATAATGAATAAACTTCTAAGAACACCCATTCCTTAACAGATCTGCTACCACCAGTTTTCAGCCTGGTGGTAAAAGTTAAAATGTACCCTCCCCCTTATTATCTTTGTTGTTCAGCTTTGTATGTAGCGTAATGTAGTAATAATTTATTGCATAACAAAGTAATTTAAAACTACAAAATAATAGCTTATCACTAAAATATTAGTGCATCTACAAATTACTCTTAATTTGTTTAATTAGTACAAAAGTGCATAAGAACATTCTGTTTTTGTCTCAAAGGTCATTACAAATTCCCAGTAAATATGATCTCGGTAACTAGAAGAGAAGGAGAAAAGTCCTGATGGCTTGAAATACTATAATGCCAACCAATAACTAAGCAGTAGCATAAAAGATGTTCAGAACTTGGCTTAATGGCATTTGCAGTAGAGCTTTTTGTCAGTGACATTTATCATCAGGCAACCTTTTTGGCTTTTGTCTCTGCCTGTGATGTACTGCTAATTTACATTTCTATATTAGATTGTGGAGTTCATGCAGTTAGTCGTAATAGACAAGATCCTTGAGAGCAAAGGAACTAATCTAGCTGAGCACCATTATACAGTGAGGATTTGAGCTGTGCTGACAAAATATTGAGTTCCATCGGCAGATAATAATAATGACTGCCTGGAAAATTAATTTTTAAACAGTCTTAAAAATCACTACTGCATTTGGGTATCAAAAGAAAATCATTAAAATGGTAGGGTCATCAGTTTTTAAAGGAAAAAAAATCACTTGACTGAAAAGCGACCATTATTCAACTTCTGGGGGAAGCTATGGTGCTAAATGGCAATGGAAGAAAGGTAGGTGTTGCAAGCAGCTTTGTGATTCATTTAAATTAAAAAGAAATGTGCATTTGTAATGCTTATGGCAAGAATTTAATCTATTGTGATCTGAAGCCACAGCTAATCACATACATCACACGTATTTCATTTAACCAGTTCACAGAATCATACAGTGCCGAAGGAGGCGATATGACCCATCATTTTTGAGCTGGTCATTGAAAGAGCTATCCAATTAGTCCCACTCCCCAGCCTTTTTGACATAGCCCTACATTTGTTTTCTTTATCACTTGTATATCTAATTCACTTTTGAAAGTTCATAACAACTACCTGCACAAAAAAAAAATTATTTCCCCCCTGGGATTTTTGATGTAATCTTAAACCTGTTTCCTTTGGTTACTGACACACCAACTAGTGGAAACAGTTTCTCCTTATTTACTCTTTCAAAACCTCACATCATTTTGAACACTGCTATTAAATCTCCCCTTAACCACCAAATAACTGACGTTCTTCATCCCTGGTATTATTCTACTCAATCTCCTCCATATTCTCTCCAAAACCTTGCCATCCTGCCTATAGCCTGGTGCTCAGAATTGGACACAATACTGGAGCCTAACCAGCAATTTGTAAAGCTTTACCATAACTTTGTGTTTATGTACTCTATGCCTCTGTTTATAAAGAAAAGGATCTTTTTAAAAAGGCTATTCAACATTTTTTTATTCTTTTCATGGGATGTGAGCAACCCTGGCAAGGCCAGCATTTGTTGCCCATCCCTATTTACCCATGAGAAGGTGGTGGTGAGCTGCTTTTTTGAACTGCTGCAGTTCATCTGGTGTAGGTACACATACAATGCTGTTAGAAAGGGAGTTCCAGGATTTTGACCCAGCCACAGTGAAGGATTGGTGATATAGTTCCAAGTCAGGATGATGTTTGGCTTGGAGGGGAACCTGCAAGTGGTGGTGTTCCCATGAATCTGCTGCCCTGTCCTTCTAGGTGATAGAGGTCGTGGGTTTGAAGAGTGCTGTCAAAGGAGTCTTGGTAAATTGCTGCAATGCGTCTTGTATATGTTATACACTTCTGCCACTATACGCCAGTGGTGGAGGGATTGAATGTTAAAGGTGGTGGATAGGGTGCCGATCAAGTGGACTGCTTTGTCCTGGATGGTTGTTCTTTTTTTGTAAATTCACGGGATGTGGGCATCATTGGCTAGGCCAGCATTTATTGCCCGACCCTAATTCACCTTGAGAAGTTGATGCTGACCTACCTTCTTGAACCACTGCAGTCCTTGGGGTGTAGGTACACCCACAACGCAGTTAGGAAGGGAGTTCCAGGATTTTGACCCAGCGACAGTGAAGGAACGGCGATATTGTTTCAAATCAGGATGGTGTGTGGCTTGGAGGGGAACTTGCAGGTGGTGTTGAGCTTCTTGAGTGTTGTTGGAGTTGCAGTCATCCAGGTAAATGGAGAGTATTCCATCACACTCCTGACTTGTGCCTTGAAGATGGTGGACGGGCTTTGGGGAATCAGGAGGTGAGTTACTCGCCATAGAATTCCCTGCCTCTGACCTGCTCCTGTAGCCACAGTATCTATGCCAATGGTCAATGATGATTCCAAGGATGTTGATGGTGAGGGATTCAGTGATGGTAATGCCATTGAATGTCAAGGGGAGATGGTGAGTTTCTCTTTTGTTGGAGATAGTCATTGCCTGAAACTTGTGTGGCGTGAATGTTACTTGCCACTTATCAGCCCAAACCAGAATGTTGTCCAGGTCTTGCTGCATATGGACACAGACTACTTCAGTATCTGAGGAGTTGCGAATGGTACTAAACACTGCGCAATCATCAACGAACACCCCCACTTCTGACCTAATAATGGAGGGAAGGTCATTGATGAAGCAGCTGAAGATGGTTGGGCCCAGGAGACTATGATGAGGAACTCCTGCAGTGATGTCCTGGGGCTTAGATTTCTGGCCTCCAACAACGACAACCACCTTCCTTTGTGCTAAGTAAGTTTGACCCATTTCCTATTGACTCCAATCTTGCTAGGGCTCCTTGATGCCAAACTCCGTCAAATGCTGCCTGGACATCAAGGGCAGTAACTCTCACCTCACCTCTTGAGTTCAGCTCTTTTGTCCATGTTTGAACCAAGGGTGTAATGAGGTCTGGAGCCAAGTGCCCCTGACAGAACACAAACTGAGCATCGGTGAGCAGGTTATTGAGTAAGTGCCACTTGAAAACACTGTCGACGACACCGTCCATCATTTTCTTGATGATCTAGAGTAGACCGATAGGGCAGTAATTGGCTGGATTGGATTTGGCCTGCTTTTTGTGGAAAGGACATACCTGAACAACTTTCCACATTGTCAGGTAAATGCCAGTGTTGTAGCTGTACTAGAACACCTTGGCTAGGGGGTGTGGCTAGTTCTCGAGTACAAGTCTACAGGACTACTGCCGGCATGTTGTCAGGGCCCATAGCCTTGGATGTATCCAGTGCCTTCAGTTATTTCTTGCTATCACATGGAGCAAATTGAATTGGCTGAAGACTGGCATCTGTGATGCTGGAGACCTCAGGAGGAGGCCGAAATGGATCATCTACTTGGCAGTTCTGGCTGAAGATGTTTGCAAATGTTTCAGGCTTGACTTTTGCATGCCACCTTCAAAGCTGTGTGTATGTGAACCCATGTTTTTCTGTTCCTGCATCCCCTTTAAATGTGTACCATTTCATTTATATTGCCTCTCCAAATTTTTCCTTCCAAAATGCATCACTTCACACTTCTCTGCATTAAATTTCATGCCATGTAACTGCCATTTAATCAGTCTGTCTGTATCCTCCTAAAGTCTGCTATTCTTTAATCCATTAATATGATGTTAGATATTATTGGAGGACCTTTAGAAATAAATGTAAGATGCTCAGGAATTCCCACTAGCACTGTACCCAAGGTATCACCAACACAAAATTATGCATACCCACCTGTGACAGGATAATTGGTTTCTCTGGCAAGTTTGCAAGACTTAAGTATGTATTAACATGGTTAGGAACTTGTGCACAGATATGCTCCTCCAGGCCTTCCTGATCTGACTTCCTAAACTCCTGGTTCTCTAGACCATCCAAATTCTGATCCATTTTGACTCTCCAGCCTTTCTGTCAACATGCATCAGGAATTTATACAGCATCAATGGCCTTTGGATATACAGAACAAATCAGGTCTGCATGGTTAGGTCTACTATGAACTGCTTATACTGTTCATTAAATGATTTTCATACTCAAGTAGCTTTTTGTGAAATCACATCAGAAACCTTAAAATAATATCAATAAAATGTGATTTTCATTTCAGCCTAAGGTGCTGTGCTGGCTACTACTGAAACACATTTTAATTATATTTATACACCCATGAGTATATGTACAGTTTTATTTGGAAAAATTAATGAATTTAAACATTACTGATTTTACTGATGCTGTATTGAAGTAAAACTGGCTTGTCTATAATGCATACATATTTTCTAAAAACCTCCTGCAGAGTACTACCCTCAACTGAGATTTCCAGCATTCCCGTGATCCATTACAGATCCTGCCCACTCGCAGAAAGTGGGCACTTGAAATCAACCGTGGGACTCACCCGTCGTCATCCCACAATCCACTCTTCTGAGCAAGTTAGAGGTACACCAGCTGGAATTCGGTAGGGTCCTTATTTTAAATATACAGATCAGTCTCTGATGACATCAGGGCTCAACTGCTATTTTAACTGTGTTCCTAAGCAGGGAAGTGGTTGTGCATCTAGCTGTCAGGGCCAGAAGAATCTCAAAGTTAAGTCTGTGACTTTGCTTATCGGGCCTGGCAGAAGCAGGGGTGTCCAGACTTGGTGGCCCCCCCACACCCTCTATCGACTTACTTGAGTGGCCAGGATAATTTCTTCAGACCCTGGCAGCAGCCACCTGTTGCCTGACATTGTGCTCCCATCTACCAGCCAGGTACCTGCCCACCCACATTCATGCTCCAAGTTTTTGGCTGGGATTTAACAAGGTGACAGTCAGTGGTCCCACCCACTGGCTGGAAAGTCAGGGGTAAGCCCGGTCCCGCTGGCCCTGGAAGCTACGACTCTATTTTGTGGGGCTTAGGCAATTAACTGCCTGAGGTCATGGTTTCTGCCCCTCTTAGGCAGATGTCCTACCTCCAAGAGCTGCCAGTCAATCTGAGGGTTAGTAGCTCTTCAGTTTCAGTCCCAGCACAGCCTACAGATGTTGTAGCCACTGATGGGACTACAGAAGGCCCCGGACCCAGCCGGCAATGGAGGCCAGAGAAGGAGGTAAGTAGGATCGGGGCTCACCGGTGCCAAGCAGCCAGGCCCTAGTGAGGGGGGCAGGGGGTGGGGTCGATTTGTGAGGGTGGGGGGCATGTTCCAACGACAGCGGTCCGTGTCGCTGGGGGGGGGGGGGGGGGCGTCCTCTACGGGGCACAGGGTGTCCAATCAGGAGGGACCCCCCCCCTCCCCACCCCAGCCCACAAGGAGGCTACGAGGCTTTATTGGCCAGCCTTGACAGGTGGCAAAATGCCCATTCGCCACTGGTAAAATACTTAAGGGCCTCAATTGGCCTAAGGGCGGGCGGGCCGCCCACCACCTCCTCCCGCCACTGGTAAAATACCAGGGGTGGCAGGTAGGCGACAGGAATGGCACCCCTACATCCCACCCAATTTTACGCACCCCCGTCGGCCAGCCTGCTTCCGGCAGGGAGGGGGGCATAAAATTCCGGCCATTACTTTCCCATTCATTAATTTCAGTTACAGAAGTATTTCTCACTGCGGTATTATGACTGCATTCATTTAGCTTCTTTTTTAAATAAAACAAACTCTTTGAAATGAAGAGTAGAATATTGTCATGCATGTAAAATCATGTAGCAAATATTAGCATGATGAAAAATATGAATTTAACATATCCCATAAATGTTGCATTTAGTTTCAAAACCTTATTTCTTATATGTTGTGCCACTGTTCTCTAACACTATAAGTATTAATCAGAAGTAGAACGTTATATTATAACCCCCTAGCTCAGAGAACTACCTATGGGACTGATAATTCAATTCTTGGTGCCACAAAACTGATGCTGATAGGGTGAATGTCCCTGGCTGGAATTTTACATTGGGCAGGAGGCCCCGCCCAACAGCAGAAAAGTTGGTAGCCAGCCTGACTCGGCCGGGCCTGGGGAGCCAGGCTGGGATATTTCATTCTTAGGCCCTTAATTGGTCTTGGGCAGGACTTCCACCTCCTTGAGGCAGAAAGTCCCGCTTAATGGAGCTACTGACCAGTGGGCTGGCAACTCAGTCCCAGAAGCACCACCAGGAGCGGTGGCCATTGCTGGGACTACACCCAGCCAATGGAGGCAAGGGGAAGGACAGGCCCGGAACTCAGTTAAGTTTTTAGGGCCTCACTGGGGACGATAGGCTGGGTCCGGTGAGACAAGGGGAGGTGGGGGGGAGGATTGGTTGTGGGAGGGGTGGGGTAAGAAGCCACCTGGTTTTACCAGAAGTTCTTGGAGCCTTTGCCATCCAGCTGAAGGTAAAATACCTGCGGCAGCGGGAGGAGGCCTTTAAGTGGCAATTAATTGGCTACTTAAGGGCCTTGATTGGCTTGGGGTGGGTGGGCCGTTTCTCGCCACTGCCGCCACTGTGTAAAATTGCAGCGGGAGTGGGAAAGGGTCAGGAATGGTACCCAACCCCTGCCTCCCACTCAATTTCACGCCACCCCCCACGCCACAAGCCCACTCATTGGTGGGGGGGGGGCCGTGAAATTCCAGTCCCTGTATCACCAGGCCTGCTCCACACATTTGGTGCACAGGTAACATGGTGCAGAAATGCCTATGGTACTGAGGATCTGAGTTGTCATGCTGTATTTCAGCACTCATATAACATGGGAGTTGCCCTAAAGGAATGTCCTTCCTATCAGCAAAATAGTAGATAGTCTGAGATTTATGCATTCGAACAGCATTGGTTTCCTGAGCATCCTGTACATGTGCTCTCAATGCATTTTTGTCACTCCTGAATTCGCTGCCATCTCTGGTTGGCACATGCATGAGTTAATAGCTTATTAAAACCAAATATTTTTCCTAATAGTTCCAACATGTTCTTCCGTGCCAGGAACAAAATCCTTAATGGTTAATATTGACTGGTGAAATTTTGTTAAAAATGACAAAAACATTTTCAAGTTAATAATGTGGTAAATCGATAATTATGGATGTGTATGCATGCATGGTTTCCAACATGATCATTTTTGACTGGATCTCAAAAGTAAACAAAAGGATGCCATATAAAGTCTAGTTTATATGAACAATGATGAACAGGTAAAGACCCTAAGGTTCATCCAGCATATCCCACACTATTGTGTATCAAAATATACAAACTCTCCACCCCACCCAAAAACCATGTGATCTCCTGTGTCATGCTAGGCTCCCACCTGCCAAAAATGAGGCACATTAATTTTGTCATGAACACTGATACGAAAGTGTTACTGAAGTGAAGAATGGCGTGGCTGGAAAATACGTTTGCATATTAACAGACAGTGATTGGAAGGACAAAGGACCATTCCCTGGCACATTCAACCCATAATGGACCTTGATTGTGTGTAAGAGGAGCATTCTAGAGATTGCTAAGGTAATACAATCCAAGATGTGGTCAGACCAGTTAGTCACATGACTACCTGCTTGGCAACCTGGGGTTTTCTGAATTGTACAAACTATTTGAGCTTAGAAAGTCTGTTTGCTCCTGGACTGAAGATCTCTCTCCTGTCTGCTCCCATCTCTTTCTCACAAGCCTCTGAATCCACTGAAGACATATGAACCCCAAGACAGAAAAGTCTCCTACAGTGAACAAGGTTTAAGAAGAGTACTGGGCCTCAACGAAAAGCAAGATCTACCTACAATCAAGGACTCTGCAGTGAGCTCGAAGAACCGTAACAAAACCTCTTCAGATATTGCCTCAAACTTTTCCACTTTATTTTTCTTGTGTTCTTTTCTGTCTCTACTTGCATCTATATAACGCATATGCATGCTAGCGTGGGCGCGTCATGTATCCGGAGGCGTTAACCGAATTAGGGTTTAATAAATTTCAACTTTTCTTCTTTAAACTTAAGAAAGCCTGTTTGTGCTGGTTTCTTTGCCTTATAATTGGAAAGTGATGAACAAGGAAGGATTGACCAAGGGGGAGCTAAAAATACGGTGTGTTAAAAATTAAACACTGTTACGGTAAGACCAGGTCAAGGCTGAGCCGGACCTATGGACCCCTTTCTCACCTGGTTGTAACAGCTGCATTGATGTGCAGCTAGAAGATGGCAGGAAATACAAGGCCATTGTAGCTGGACAACAGCACCTGCAAGCACTTGGTGCAGCCGACAGTATCGGCACAGTAACCAGGTCACAAAAAGCAAGCAAGCTGTGTGGGTTGACCCACTCGCCGCAAAGCTGTCCTGCATTCCAAGTTCTGTGCAAAGCATGCAGTGCAAAAGGACACTGGGCCCACCTATGCAAAAAATCCAACTCCAAAGATGCAGCCAGAGGTCACAATGGGACACAAACAAATAGAAGACAGGAGCAGAAGTATGGCAACAGCTGCAAGGAGAGCGCCACAGACCTGTGTAAACGTAAGCCGATACACCAAGTCCACAGCAAAATAAACCTGAGACAAGGCTCAGTGTCGAGCAATGCTCAGCCAGAAGACAAGCAAGCGTTTCACATTGTGAACCTGACACATTGTGTTGATGAAGTCAAACAGCTAGAAGTTTTTCCTACTATTCATATTATGTGCCCAAAGAAAGTTTGGCAAACACACACTCCGGACTAAGATTGACACAGGAGCTTGTGCAAATATCTTACCAGTCTGAATCCTGAAGGATATGTACCCGGATCGTTGGAAATTAATGGTACAACTGACAACTGCAAAGTTAACTGCATACAATGGGTCACTCATCCCTTGCAGTGGCACACTAACAATGCAATGCAGCTATGGCAAGTCGGCATGGAAACTACAAATATTTTGCCTGGTAGACACGAGCAGACCAGCAGTGGCAGGACTACCTGCCTGTATGGACCTCAACATTGTGACTATTCACGAGATCACCGAGGTACCCGTTACAGCAGAAGAGATCAAGGGTACCCGCACTGAGTCAGTCCAGGACTTGCAACAAATGTACCCGGACAGGTTTGACGCCATAGAGAGGATGCAATTCTGTCAATTGACCCTCCCAGAAAGTGCAGTATGCACGTGCAAGAAATGCTTAAGTGTGCGCTGGATGACATAGAACGCAATGGCATCATCCGTCGTTTGCATCATCACACAGACTGGTGCAGTTCAATTATGTGCATACTAAAGAAGGATGGAGCAATCGGGGTATGTCTAGATCTGAGGCGTCTAAAGATTTCAACACTAGAAGAATTGAACCCCAAGTGCACAGAAACCAAATTCTTTTCCAAGTTGGATGCCAAACATGGGTATTGGTCAGTACACTTAGATAAGGAATCTCAGGAAGTCACCACATTCAGAACACCATTTGGGAAATATTGCTTCCAGAGACTACCCTTCGGCTTATCTGTCAGTCAAGATCTGTTTCAGCAACATGTGGACAGAATTATAGAAAACGTGCCTGGCTATACATGCATTGCCGATGAAATTGCGGTAATGGGCAAAACCAAAGAGCATGATCAATGTCCATTCACTGATTGCAGTAGCTCATAGCGAAGGGCTTGTTTTAACAGCGAGAAGTGCCAGCTGAATGCAAGTCAAATCAATTTCTTTGGCTCCTTCTATTCATGTTGTGGGATCCATCCTGACCAAGGCAAAGTCAAAGATGTAAGGTTTATGCCTACTCTACAAGACAAAGAAGATCCACAGAGATGTCTTGGATTTTTCAACTTCTTGGCACCATACATTCCAAATTTTTCTGACAAAGTATCATCATTGAGAGAGCACTTAAAGAAAGACATACCACTTGTATGGCAGGAGGACCATCAGCATATGTTTGAGTTTCTCAAACAAGGATTGTCAGCAGAAACCTGTACCCTGCAGTACTATGATCCAAGGAAAAAAACAATCCTGGAAGTCAACACTTCACAGAAAGGGCTAGGAGTGTGTATCCTGCAGTTTGGTAAACCAGTTGCATTCGGATCCAAAAGTTTATCCTCAGCACAATCCAATTACTCAAACATAAAGCATGAAACACTTGCTCTGGTGTTGGAGATCACAAGTTCCACACCTACCTGTTCGGTAAGCAGTTCACTGTGGCAACTGATCATAAACCACTAGAGATGATTTGGCACAAATCATTGATAAGCACACCACCTTGACTACAGCGACTCTTAGTGAAAGTACAGGGGTACGACTTTGACCTCTGCTACAAACCGGGTACGAAAATGGTTACCTCAGATATGTTGAGCAGATTGCCAAATCTGAACAAGAATGAAGAAGTTCCATTGGATATACAAGTAGACAGCATGGACATCAAGGTGGAAGATGTGCTCAAAATCAATTTATTGCATTTTTGTCAGCACAAATGTGTCAAACAGCCAATGATCCAGAAGTGAAGGCACTGTGGAGAGTCATCATAGAAGGCTGGCCTGATATGGTGTAAGAGGTGCCAGAAACACTCAGATGCTTTTGGCCTTATGAAGATGAACTCGGTATCTTGAGAGGCGTAACCTTCAAAGGAAAACACATGCTTGTGTCCAAAGCTCTCTGACTAGGACATCTCATCACAACGTCATTTAAGGCCATATGGTATAAAGTGAACAAGACGACTGGCACAAGACACAGTTATTGGCCAGGGATCAATGGTGACATTGAAAAATTTAGTGAGGATGTGTGAGGCATGCCAGAGCCACCAGCCACACAACATAAAGAACCTCCACACCCTCACGAGATTCCATCAGTTTCATGGTCCAAAATTGCCACTGATCTGTTTACCATGAATGGAGATGACTTTATCTTAGTCATCAATTATTTCTCCAAATTTCCAACTGTCAGACGCGTAAAAGACACTTCAAGCGCAGTTGTCACAGACGCATTGAGTGCCATATTCAGTCTGTTCGGTGCACCTGAAGAAATTTATTTCTGACAATGGGCTACAGTATAAGGGCAGACCCTTCAGGGATATGTATGCCAAATGGGGCCTAAACCATGTGACTTTCTCATCACATTACCCTAGATCTAATGCTCTTGCTAGCGAATGGTTCGTACAGTGTAGGACAATGAAACAAGATTTTCGTGTTGCCATGTTAAACCTCAGAGCTACACCTATGGATAGGGGCTTATCACCAGCAGATATCATGTTTGGAAGGCAAGTGAGAATAATTCTGCCAACCCATCATCTGTCCAAATTCTCCGAGATGCAGGAGCTACTGCTCGAAAAACAAGGGAGAATGAAGATTGTGCATGGCTGACATGCAGGGGTGAAACCACCTCAACTACGCAAAGGACAAAAGGTCAGGGTCATACACCCCACAATGAGAACATGGTTACCCGCAAAGGTATCCAAGGTATGCAATGAGCCTAGGTCTTATGACACCTAATGGAGCAGTGTTGAGGAGGAACCGAAGCCAATTAAGAGAAATGTGCAATACTCCAATTACGCACAGCAGACTCGAAAGATCACACTCTGATGAGGGTGTGACGAAAAACAGGATAATAACCAACACATTGACAACACATCTGCAAACCAGGAACAGCCAAGGGTGAAATCCACATCCCCAGAAGGTTATACTGTTACAAGGTCTGGAAGAGTTGTCAAACCACCGAAACAATATATGGACTCTTCAGCTTCTGCACTCAAATTTTCCATTCCCTATCTTTATACTCGTAAATTTTATGATCTCTATCCCTGTATTGCTAATTTTGATATTATCCACTTTTATGTGTTTTTACTTCTAGCGTATGAGATTTATTTTTGGAAAAATGGGAATTTTGTAATATCGCTTTAAGAGTGATTCCCTTTAACAATTCAGTATGCTAATAAGCTAAGTACCAGGATGTAGTCTTGTGACTAGAAAGCCACAGGCACTCTGCACCGCAACACCCTGGACAAAGGTTCTGTATATAGTTTGCTCTGTATTGAGCATATTAGTTTTAGCTGTTCATAAACCTTCTGGAGATCTTTATGAAACTGGAATCCACATACCTCATTGTGTTGCTTAAGATAATACAAAGAAGCACATGACAGGCACCACATCTTAGGAAGTATATATTGGCCTTGGAGGAAATACAGCATAGATTTACCAGAATAATACCTGGATTCCGAGGTTTAAGCTATAAGGGGACATTAAACAAACCGGGGTTGTATTTTATTGTGGTTCTGATGAAAGGCCATCAATCTGAAATGTTAACTCAGTTTCTCTCCCCTCAGATGCTGCCAGATCTGCCGAACATTTCCAGCATTTTCTGTTTTAATTTTAGGTTACCTGCATCTGTAGTGTTTTGCTTCTCTTTTGTCATAGGGTTGTATTCCCTGGAATTTAGGAGGTTAAGGGTGTTTTGATTGGTGGTTTCGAGATATTAAGAGGAACAGAGATTGGGAGAAATTGTTTCCCGCTAGTTCAGAGTCCAGGACTAGAGGGTACAGTTTAAAAATTAGAGAAAGACTTTTCAAGAGTGAAATTAGGAAATGCTTCTTCAAAGAAAGGGTGGTAGAAGTTTGGAACTCTATTCCACAAATGGAAATTGATGCCAGATCAATTGTTAATTTTAAAACTGAGATTGATAGATTTGTGTAGCTAAAGGTATTAAGGAATACAGAACAAAGGAAGGTATATGGAGTTAGGTCACAGATCAGCCACAATCGCACTGAATGCCGGAACAGGCTCAAGGAGCTAAATGGCCTACTCCTGTTATAATGTTCCTATAAATTCCTCTCTGACCCATCTAAGCAACCAAAGCTATTCCAGGCAATCACTACAACCTACCTATCTTTTGTAAGAGGTGATGTCAGCCCCAACCTGAAAAGTTCCAGCTCTCAGTTGAAATAATTGAGTGATGCAGTGCCCACTACACAAGCCAGCAGCCTGTCCCAGAAGTCTACTATTCTCTAGGAAAAGAACCACCTCCTGACATCTGATCTAGATCTGGTCTAACACAAATAAAAATTGTGACGCCTCAACTTCCCTAACCTATTTAGTTGGGAAAAACTGTCAACTAGAACACAATCTATTCCCTTCATCAGCTTATAAACCTCAATCAAATCACCGATAAATCTACACTTCTCTAAAGTTTAGAGTCCCAACTCTTTTAGCCTACCTTGATAACTACAATGCTTTATACTGGGAATTGGTCTAGTGGCCCTCCTCTGTCCCATTTCCAAAGCCTCAATATTATCCACCATGTGAGGAAACCAAAACTGGACACAATATTCCAAGTGAGACCTGACCAAGGTTCAAATGTGTTGCAGCATCTTAAAAGTTGTAAGGGGTCATTCAAAAATATTACAATGAAAAGTACAAACCTATTGTTAGGTTCAAATGATTTAAGCTTTCTTCTTATGGTTTGTGAAAGTAGAAGTCTTCAATTAGATTACTTTGTTGAAATAACTCCCATGCAGCAAATACTGTACTGTCTATATAATTTATGGCTGTAACTGCAAGGCGATATATTTGCATAATTAAATCAATTACATGCTATTTGTGAATGGCTCAGTGACTGCTAACAGTTTTAAATAAAAATTACACTACTGTTTAATGCAATTAAATTCATTAATAGTAGTAGCATGGAAATGTATTTAAATTAAAAATCTGATTTTATGCACTAAATGAACATATTACTATTGTGAAACTATAGGTTTGGAGCATCTCTTAAAACAGTGCATCCTTACAAAAAATGGCTCTTGTAACACCCATCTTTTGCCAATAGATGGCAGTAAATGAAAGAACACATAAGGAAAAGAAATTCAATGGGCTGGATTTTGTGCTGGAAAAGGGGCTCCTGGCGCCAGGCTGAAAAGGTGGGGAACCCCGCCGCTGCCTTTTCATGTCCCCCCTGAGCAATCCTCTAGTCTTTTTGATTCAAAGTTTTAGGAGGCAGGATCCCTGTCTCTTTAAAGGTTTTACAGGGACCAGGATCCTGCCTCCAAGAACTGCCAGCCAATCAGAGGGCCAGCAGTTCAGCAGTATTGGCAGTGGCCACTGCGAGCGGTGGTCTGCCGGTACTGCAGTAGCCTCTGACCCAGGCCCGGTGGTAGAACCCAGAACAGAAGTAGATGACGCGGAGTTGCCGGGGCCAGTCCAAAGATCTCGTGATCTCTAAGGCTTACTCCTGTATTGCACGCATCCATTTACACACTTATAAAATGGATGTATTGTTTATGGAAGTGTATTTACAGAGTCCTAAAGTAAAAATTTTAGCTGTATTTTGAGACTTTATCTACATTTTCTGTTTCTTTTAGTTCTTTCTCTGTTTTTCTTCATGAAGCTTTGTGCCAAGTGCTCTGGCATTGCCATTTTTTTGGTATCATGTTTATTTTTGAAAAAGCGAAGGAGCCATGGCAATCCAGTACACCACCTCCACAGAGGGTATCAGTGTAGCATGCCTAGGAGGTGGTGACAGCCAATCTAGTTTTAGCCTTTTCCATTTACACCTCCTCTAGACCCATTTTTTTGTTTCTTTTCTTGTCCAATTACCATCTCCTTTTGCCTTGCATCATCCCTTTTCCTATTTAATCTCTCCTGCCTTCCACTCTATCAGATTTGATTTTTCGTCCCCTCCCCTTTTTCCTTGACTCTGTACTTGCTTAAAGCCTGTTCCACCTCTAACTTTTTCCAATTATGACAGAAGATCATAAACCTAAAATACTTGGCTAGATTTGTGGTCAGTGGCAAAGCAATAGTGTTCGCCACTGACCATGAAGGAAGCTGTCCAAAGATCTTGTGATCTCTAAGGCATGGATTTCTCCTTTCCTGATGGCAGTTTAATTCTAGTGCCATGGCAAAGGAATCATTAGCAATCCAGCAGCAGTGATGTCAGTAAGTAGGGCAAGCAGCCAATCACAGTGAAGTATGCTCAGACAGCAGACCAGGAAGTTAAAACATCAAATCACTTCACCTTTAATTTACATTTTCAGGTAGTGAAATAAATAATTATGATTAGATTGAGAGAAGCTAAATAAAGATAAACTAATTTTAAAAAATGGAATTTTAATCATAATGGTGAAATTTGACATTGCACAAATATAATATGAGCTTTTCAGGGCCAGTGAGGGTGTTTAGCGGTAGTTATGAATGTAGCATGCTGTTAAAAACCCAGTTGTACCTCATTCAACAAGGTGTAACTTTTTCAAGAGTTTTTGCAGCAAGACTAACTGTGTAAAAGTGGAAATTTTCAACAGTTTACTGATTGCTTCAGAATTGCAGTTTGGGGTACATCAACTGCACACCCTCTGGAAGAGTGTAGAATCACTGGCAGCAACCTCTGGATTCCCACGTTATTCCGTGCATGTGCGGACTTCCAAAGTGACTGCAAGTTTTAGTGGAGTAATGACAGTGAATGCGGACAGTTCTGCCATCATTATCGGTGCAAAATCTGGGCCAATAACTCGATTTGTCTCTCCATAGATGGTATCTTACCTGCTGAGTATTTCCAACATTTTCTGTTTTATTTCCAGTTTTAGCTTGGTCTGAGTCCTATGACGTAGTAAAATGTCCCAAGACTTCACAGGACCGTTATCAAACAAATTTTGACACTGAATATCCTTCATAGCCTCGACCCACACTATTTCTGTAATCTCCTCCAATCGTACAACCCTCCAAGATATCTGCGGCCCTCAATTCTGACCTCTTGAGCTTCCCTGATTTTAATTGCTCCACCACGGATGGCTGTGCCTTCAGCTGCCTAGGCCCCAAGCTCTGAAATTCCTTTCTTTAAGAGGTTCCTTCAAATCTACCTCTTTGACCAAGCTTTTGGTCATCTGCCCTAATAACTCGTGCGGCTCAGTGTCAAAATTTGTTTGATAATGCTCCTCTGAAGCTATGTTTAAGGTGCTATATAAATGTATGTTGTTGTTGATCTTCCTCCACAAATACTTCATTCAAAGTAATGAAGCAAAAATAGCATCCATGATAAACAGTGGGAGCTTATTTATAATAAGGCAAAGAGAAACAGAAATAAGCAATCTTCAAGTTCCTAAACTCTTTGGAACTCCATTAAGTACAATAGCACACAAATTCCAACGATTGAGGATCTGCAGCTGACTGCCCTTTTAAATAGTCTTTCCAATGGGTCAGTCAGTCAGTACCTGAAGTGAATCCTGTGCAGTTTTACTCAGTGGCCTGGCTGGTGGGAGGGGCTTCCGGCCCATTGAATTAAACTACGTTGGGATCCTAATTATATCATACAACCCTATTTTGCATGCACTCATGAGACACCAACCCGATTCTGGTGAGTGCTTCAGCCATCAAAATGATGTGAGCAGTTTAAATGGAGGCCAGTATGATTATAGTGGGAATGGGTCAGTAAGTGAAATTAAATTGATGTTAACAGCTCACCTGCCTCGTTCCCACCAGGAAGATGTGTTAAAATTGACACCTTTATTTTACCTTCAGTACATCTGCCACCTCTTTTTTTATAACTGTTTAAAATTTATTATTTTCATTTACTTTACTTTAAAAGCCAATTTAACAGGAAAGGCTACTGAATACAAATCTGACTGGCACGTCATGATAATAAAAGAAAATCTGATAAAATTACAGTATTAGTATTGTTTACACACTGTATAAAGTTTTCTCAACATGCAAAATACTTCTTTATATAAAACATTACCAATAAATCCAAACGGTAAAAAGAAGAAAATACTAACACAAGAAGACTGAACTCCACAATTTGATTAGATGTTTTTAGAGTTATATTTGAGAAGCAACAAGGTAAGTAAAGGCAATATATTATCATGTAGTTCTGATCTGATCTGAATAATGTGAGCCAAGGTTTGTAGTACCTGGTTTTATCACCTAAAAATATATAAACTGGAAAGTGAGTTGCATCATTTAACTACATTTGAAAGCCCATGTTAAAATGACCAAACGCTACTATTTTCCTTACCATCATATCTGGAATATGAAAAGATGCTTCTGAGAAAGATATATGCATACCTGTGTCAAGACCACTTAAGAGAATGAATTATTTATAAACAAATCATACTTAATGTTTCATCTTCATTGAATCACAATTGCAGGGACCTGGAGATTAACGCATTTAAGTTTTCACAGATGTCATGGTAATAATAAATCCAGTAAATTTGAAAAATAATACATGTGTTAAGAACACCAAACAAAAAGATTTTAAGTTATAGCCACTATTGCTGTCACATGTATACAACTTGCAGGACTTGCCTACAGACGAGCAAGAATTCAAGACTTGAAAAGTAGCACAAAGATAATACATTAGTACTACACAAGAGTGGCACAGGACAGATGTATACGTGAGGCAATAAATGTTAAAAACGGATGCAAAAAAGCTATATGATCTGTGATATAAATGGATCAGTTTTGTCTATGGTGGATTAGTTATTAGACTCTTTGTAGTAGGTTACAGAGCACACAGGGCTAGTTACTGCAACCTGTTTCTCAACGTGCAGAGTAAATCCATTATGGTCTGGTATTCCAATGGCACTGATAAACATGGATGGTTTACTGGCCTCAGATCATCAAAAGTGCTTGGAAGAGATTATCGGGTTCTCCAAAATTGATTCAGCCATTCCATTCAAATACAAGGGTCCTGTGGAGCAGGGGACTGGGATTAATTGGATAACTCTATCAAAGAACCAGCAGAGGGGTGATGGCCGAGTGGCCTCCTTCTGTGCTGTATCATTCTATGATTCTATTTACATTTGATTGACAGCAATATTTTGGTGGATAAACATCCAGTTGAACACTATGGCTGACCATCCAATGCAGGTAAGAGAATTTAATTCTACTTACCTAGGATCCAAGCAGTTAAATTTGACCAGGAGACTTACCTGCTGATATTCTACGCCATTCCTGCTACTTTTAGTTTAACCTGCTCTTTTAAAAAGGCAGCAAAGACATCACATAAAGCTGATTAGGTCCTTTCTGAATATACAGTCTGGGATCCATTGTCAAGCCCTGAATGCAATTATAACTGATGGCCTGAGCGAGGAAGCTGTTGTGGTTTTCCTGTCAGATGAGGAAAGTGGGACAAGGATTCAGACAAAGAGGCCCAAGCAGCTAAGTCTTTAAAGCTTTAGATGTGGGACCAGGAGGAGCAGTTTAGATCCTCCATGCTGAAGGCTCCCGGCCCTCCTGCCCAATCCTAAGCTCAGGACCCTCCCAAAACCACCTCCATATGATTTAACTGACTGCTGGTGACCTCTTGCTGCTTGACATTCTGCCTCTGCCTATTTTGGATGGGCAACTACTTGGGGCATGCAGATGATGTTGGGGGTTTGATGCTCCCCTAGTCTGTGCGATTTCTGCTCTGGGTTAAAATCGGCTCAAGGTTTATAATTCCTTTTGCTCTGAGATAGCATCAAATAAATTGGAAACTATAGGCCTGTGTTTCCTTTTAGGGTTGGGAAATGGACGTTGCAACTGTTTCAGGTCCTGATCCCACCCCTGGAGGGAAGTAGTCACAGGCCACCATTTTCATGGGGGCGGCCTCTTAATTGGCTGGAGGATGAGTTGGGCAGCCAATTAGAGGTTGGGAAGCGGGAACAGTAGCTGGTCTGAAAGAGAAAGGGCCTAATTTAAACCCACCATGGCAGCCATTACTGTGACATTTTACAGAGTTACTTGCTAGGATACACATATAGTAGGAAAGGAGAGGACTAGAACCCAGGGCAGGGCTGCCCCTCACTTTGCGGAGCCAACCTGGAGGTCCTCCTTGAGGCAATGAGGGGGAGGAGTGAGGTACTCTTTCCTGTTGATGGCAAGAGAAGGCAACCCTACCAGACCAGGCAGGCCTGGATCACGGTGAGCAGATGGGGTGTGATCAGGGGGAACCAAATGTAGTGCTGGAAGAGGTTCAATGACCTTAGTTGCTCTGGCAAGATGACCACTCCCGTGATGCCAGGGGGATAATGACCACCTGCACTGCCTGAGTGCTTAGTCAACACTCTCCCTGCAACCTGCGTTGACCCAATGGCACCTGTGTGCCAATAGACGAGTCCCCTCTGAACCCTTCTCCCTTTTAATTTGTTGGGGTGGCCATGACTGGTTCCCCACTGTGATTTCGCCTCCACACACCTGGTTGCCCCTGATCCAGCACGCAACCAGTGCGCTCCCACCAAAATCTCAACATATCCCTCAATGAGCTCACAATGAGCTGCTAAACGACTGTAATTGCAGATTGGGCGGTTTCTCAGGACTGCCCTCTCCCTACCCTGGTGAATCTTTCTGGCGGAGGGAATGGCAACGGTCAACCGACACGCTGGCTGGTACAGGTATTTTCATCACTTGTCTGCCTCTGTTTCTGCCCCCAACAGGACCTAACAATTCAGCCCTATATCTTGTTTTGGTACTGCACAAAAATGGCAATCAGTCTGAAACCCAACAAGATAAGAGCCGGAATTTTACGTTGGGCGGGAGGCCCTGCCCACCAGCCTCAAGGTCGAAAGCAAGCCCGCCTCCGCCGGGCCTAGGGAGTCACGCCGGGATTTTTCCCTCCCCAGGCCCTTAATTGGCGTTGAGCATGACTTCCACCTCCTTGAGGCAGGAAGTCCTGCCTAATAGAGCTGCTGGCTAATCAGGAGTGGTGGCCACTGCTGGGACTGCGCCCACCCAAAAGAACCAAGAGGGACGACGGCCCCAGAAGAAAGCTACGTTTTGGGGACCTTGCCGGGGACAACCAGCCGGGCCCCAGTGAGGCAAGGGGTGGTCGCTTAGGAGTTGGGGAGGGGGGGAGGTGTTGTCCAGTGGGGCTGGTTGGGCCATGGGCGGGGCCCTTTGTGGGGCACAGGGGGCCCAATCATGAGAGCCCACCTCCAGCCCGCAAGAAAGCACCAGGTTTTACCTGGTGGCATTCTGGCGGCCTTTGCTGCCCGGCCGCCGCTGGTAAAATACCAGCAGTGGCGGGAAGAGGCCTTTACATGGCAGCTAATTGGCCACCTAAGGGCCTTGATTGGTCTGGGGTAGGCGGGCCGTTTCTCGCCACCGCTGTCCTGTGTAAAATTGCAGCGGGGGTGGGAAGGTGTCAGAACGGCTCCCCCCACCCCACCGCCTCCCACTCAATTTTACTGCCCCCCCCCCACGCAACCAACACCAGCCCGCTCGGATGGGGGGGTGGGAGCCGTAAATTTCCGGCCAAGAGGTGGGCCAGTGACTCCCATAGCTCGCAGCCATGTAAGAAGTAAAGAAATCGTGTTCCTAGGGTCAGTTTAATGTTGGAAGTTAACACAAGAGTAACCTCTTTGTTATTTCTGACTTTACAAGATTACTAGAATTTGTAATTGCTATATAAATATACTATTTTTTACCGAGTATTGTTCATTTAATTGTTTAATAATCAACACATTTTGGCTCTCGGTTTGTAGTTTGAACCAGAGTCTAATGAGTATACTCTTCCCCCTAACAAAGATGAGATCACACAGCAGCATACGATATATTCTGGTAAATACAGTAAGAAAGGGTCTCTGATCAATCCCTGGTTCTTGTTATATTGAACAGATAAAGATATGTTCTGGTTCATTCTCAATGCAGCATCCACTTACGGGAGTAACCAGTGACGTTAAGGAAATATACGGCATTAAAAACCCAAAATTGTAACAGGCACAGAAACATTAGTGAGATGTAGAGAGTAATGTAATAGAAGTAAAAATAACTAAGTTACATAAATTACATTTTATACACCATGAAGGGATAGATAAAATACTTTAGAATAGAATTATCCTTGTAGATAGTTTTAAGAGCCTGCTCTGTTAGCAGTGATCTTTATCTGTTGGTAATGGAAATCAGGAAGTCAGCATGACTTATAACAATTTCCTGACCATTTGTCAGAAAACCATGATCAGCGGATGCCCAAATTTCTGATTTGAACTGCTGATAGGTAAGGGTCCTTGCTGGAAGTGTCAACTTGAAAAATATCCCTTTTGTTTCAATCACTATTGCTCTTATGTTTGAAGTCGAAACTTGCATACAATCACAACGACAGCATGGAACACATGGTGGATCTGCACACAGGAAACGACTAACTGCTCTTGAGCAAATTATAAGGAGTTCCTATTCCCACTAAACTGATCACCTAACTTCCCCTCTTGGTCCCCATTTTAGCTGATATTGTAAACAGTTCTCTCTCTTCAGTTGTTGTCCTTCTCTCCTTTAAATCTGCCATCACCACCCCTCTCCTCAAAATAACCAAACCTTGACCCCACCATCCTTGCAAATTACTGCTCCATCTCCATCTCCCTTTCCTCTCCAAAGTCCTTGAACGTGTTGTCACCTCCCAAATCCGTTCCCATCTTTCTCAGATCTCCATGTCTGCATCCCTCCAATCAGGTTTCTGTCCCTACCACAGCACCAAAACAGCTTTTAACAAAGACACTAATGACATCCTGTGTGATTGTGATAAAGGTAAACTTTCTCTCTTTTGTTGTTAAATTATGAGGATTTATGTTTTAAAACTGAAAAAGATTCCATAGATGCTGGAACTTACAGTGAGTTGAGATATGGACAATGGTTTGAAGACAGTTGGAGAAAAATTGCCAAGAGAGCAAACCCCAACTCAGTCTGTTCCAGCTCTTTGAAAAACCTGCCAAATTTTTAATCTCTGAGAAGCAAGTGTAAGAAACTGCCTGAAATCCCTGTGCTGCATTTTTCCTGGAAAGTCTGCCCAAACTGATCTTCAATCTCGCCAGACAAGAACTGTTCTCGGAAGATCGCAGTGATAGCCATCTACATGTATTTGGGATGCCAAACCAAAACAAAGGACATCTGACATCTTTCCATATCTTCTCTTTTTTCTTCAAGAATTAGCAAGTATCTGCCAAAGTATTTTCTTTTGTCTTTTTTTTGTAATAGAGCTCTAAAAAGTAAATCTTTGTTTTTTTGCTTAACCTGTGTGTGTGTGTGTGTGTGTGTGCTGGAGTTTGTGTGTGAGAGGCCGAATGTAAATGGAAACTTTTATAATTCAATATGTGTGTTAATGCTTTGCTTCATTACTGGTTAAGACTCATTTCATATTAAACTGCTAATTTTGTTGTTTATTAAAGAAACCTGGTTGGTGTATTTTATTCTGAGATGAAAAGAGTCTATTATGGGCCATATCAGTAACTGGAAAAAATGTTTTAATATATATTGTGACCTGTGGAGAAGTGGAACTAGAGAAACAGTGCACTCCTCCTGCCTCGGTAGTAACACATTGTCCTTCTCAACCTGTGACACGGTTGACCACACCATCCTCCTCCAATGCTTCTCGATTGTCGTCCAGCTCTCACCTGGTTTCATTCTTATCTATCTAATCGGAGCCAGAGAATCACTTGCAATGGCTTCTCTTCCTTCTCCCACACCATTACCTCTGGTGTCCACCAAGGATTTATCCTTGGCCACTTACTATTTCTTGTCTACATGCTGCTTCTCGGCGACATCATCCGAAAGCACAGCGTTAGTTTTCACATGTATGCTGACGACAGTCAGCTCTACCTCACCACCTCTTCTCTTGACTCCTCCACTGTTGCTAAATGATTAGACTGCTTATCCGACATCCAGTACTGGATGAGCAGAAGTTTCCTCCAGTTAAATATTGGGAAGACGGAAGCCATTGTTTTTGGTCCCCGCTCCAAACTCCATTCCCTAGCGACCAACTCCATCCATCACCCTGGCAACAGTGTGAGATTAAGCCAGTATGTTCGCAGTCTTGGTTTCACGTTTGACCCCAAGATGAACTTGTGGCCTCATATTCGTGCCATCACTAAGACCACCCATTTCCACCTTTTCAACATCGCCTGACTGACTTCAACCCTGTCGGAGCTCATCTGCTGCTGAAACCCTCATTCATGCCTTTGTTACCTCTAGATTTGACTATTTCAATGCACTCCTGGCTGATCTTCCAGCTTCTACTCTCCGTAAACTTGAGGTCATCCAAAACTCTGCTGCCCGGTCTTAACTCGCACCAAGTCCCATTTCCCTATCACCCCTGTGCTCGCTGACCTACATTGGCTCCCGGTCAAGCAACGTCTTGATTTTAAAATTCTCATCCTTGTTTTCAAATCCCTCCATGGCCTCACTAACCCTATCCAGCCCCAGAACCCTCCAAGCTATCTGTACTCCTCTAATTCTGGCCTCTTGTCTATCCCTGATTTTAATCACTCCACCATTGGTGGCTGCACCTTCAGTTGCCTAAGACCCAAGCTCTAGAACAGCCTCCCTACAACTCTCCACCTTGCTTTCCTCCTTTAAGACACTCCTTAAAACCTATCTCTTTGACTAAGCTTTTGGTCATCTGACCTAATGGAGAGAATTTTACCCTCTCGCACCAGCTCCATGCGTCATAAAATTGAATGGGAGGCGGGGGTGCCGTTCCCAAAACCTTCCCATCCCCGCTGCAAATTTAGGAGGGGCGGTGGCGGCAAGAAATAGCCCGCCGACCACAGGACAATTAAGCCCTTAAGTGGCCAGTTAACAGCCACTTAAGGGCCTCCTCCCGCCACCGCTGGTATTTTACCAGCGGCGGGTGGCTGGCTGAGGTCCCCTAGGAGGCCGCTAAGTAAAACCTGGCAGTCTCCTTGTGGGATGGGGGGGCCCTTTTGATAGGGCACCCTGTGCCCCATGGAGGGCCCCCCCTTTGGCCCAAACACCCCCACTGCACAACATCCCCCTCCACCAACTGCCCCCCCTCACCTCGCCAATTGTCCCCACTTATCATGTTTCCTGGGCCAACATCCCTCTTGTTGCCGAAAATGGGTGCAGTCCAAACCAAACTTACCTGTAGTCCTGGCTCCATGTCCTCGGCTGGGCTGCAGTCCCAGCAGTGGCCACTGCTTCTGGTGGCGCTGCTGGGACTGAGAGATGCCGGCCCGCTGAATGGGCAGCAGCTCTTGGGGGCAGGACTTCCTGCCTCAGAGGGGTGGAAGTTCCACCCAAGGCCAATTAAGGGCCTGGGTGGCGTAAAATCATGGGGTGGCTCCCCAGGCCTGGCAGAGGCAGGATCGCCCCCGACATTTTGGCCAATGGGCGGGGCCTCCCGCCAAACGTAAAATTCCGGCCAATAACTCTTTTTGTGGCTTGGTGTCATACCTCATTTTACAATGCTCCTGTATAGCGCCTTGGGATGTTTTATTATGTTAAAGGTGCTGTATAAATATAATTTGTTGTTGATTTTCACAAGAGCACGCACTTGGGCTCTTTGAAGAATAGTGGACATTAAAAATCCCGTGTGTACTGCATTTTTCAGATAATTCTACATCATCCTGTCCACACAAAGCAAAGGACATAAAAATGTGCATGCAAGTGAAACTTTAGCAAAAATTATATTGTGAATTTAGGAATTGGAAACTGAATGCTTTCACCATTGTCATCACTTCACCATTTTCTTAATCTAAACAATATCTTAATTAATGCTTAAAGAGGTAACAAATAGATTAAGGGACACTTACTCTTGTGAGTGGAACTGTGGCTATTTCTCCTGCCTTTTCTGAACTGAAAGAAAAAAAGACAAGAAACATTTTTAGAATCTATACAAGCTGGTTTATAATGGCAGACTTTTTAGTATAAAATCTAAGCAATGCATGACCAACAGCAGATTATGATTTAAGACATTTCCAATACTTAAATTAAGCAGCACAGGCAAATTTTCATCTTTACTGCATGGGAGGTAATCTGGCAGAGTGGGTTGCCCACATGTTGTACAACCACCTGGATTTTCATTTCATTGAAATAAACAGAATGAAAATCAGATGGTTTGTGTTGGGTTTAGTGCTATTCGTATTAGTAGCATTGTAAGGCATTCCAGAGAAAGGTAAAGGTTAACTAACAACTCTAATATTTACAGTTACTATATATACTCTCAGCAAGCCACCTAAGCTAGTATATAAAAACAAGAAATGCTGGAACCACTCAGCAGGTCTGGCAGCATCTGTGGAAAGAGATCGGAACATCGGGTCACTGACCCGAAACGTTAACTCTGCTTCTCTTTCCACAGATGCTGCCAGACCTGCTGAGTGATTCCAGCATTTCTTGTTTTTGTTTCAGATTTCCAGCATCCGCAGTATTTTGCTTTTATTTATATGAATAAATCCATGCCTAGCCTTTGCCAAGCTCTGGTTGGAAATTGGGTAGTCAACAGTGATTCGCGCTGTTCTGGCCTCTGTATCACGCATTTCTGACAGTTGCTGATCATGGTCTCGATATCCTTAGGTATCCCAGGCCATCAAACCGAACATGGTGCCCTTGCTCTGCACTTCGTTATACCCAAATGGCCTTGGTGTAATCGATTTAAGATATCAGATTTCATTGCAGCAGGAATAACAATTCTGTTGTTGTAAACTAATAAGTCATCAATTATAATAAAGAATTTCCTATACTTATGGAATATCTTCATTGTTCTCCCTCCTGTACTTTTTTGTGGCCACCCATGTGTACAATATTGTCTAATGCGAATGTACTCTTCGTTATTCTCTGTGCTTGTCGTATTTCTTGCAACTTCTGTGTGCTTGCTGGCCAACTTTGTGCTGTGTGTTGTGAGTATGACTCTATGTCACCTACGAAATTCACGTCTTCCTGTGATGGATGATCTACGGTTGCCCTTGATAACACATCGGTTGACGATTGGAAGGACAATTTGTTTACCTTTGTTTGCTTGACTTCAGCTACTTTTTTAATCAACTGCAGTTCTAAGCATGCATTCCTGCTCAGTAACGAAAATTCTTGATTGTGTAAGACGTATAAGGTCTCTGACAGTTGTCTTCCTTTATGCTGAAGAGTTGCTTGGGGTTTGCCTTTTACTCACAGTTGTGTCCTGCATGGAACATGCAACTGTATATTGTTACGAGACTGCTTTTATATTTTTTGTAAAATTTGTTTTTAAGGACTTATAGTTGCATTATGGTATTGATTTATCTGGAAGCTTGAAGTGATGCTGAACTTTGTGTTTTTTTAAAGAAGAAATCACCAGAAGGTTCCTGGACTTGGCTTGCAAACAAGCCCTTACTGGAAGGCACCTGTTTTCAGTTAAAATACCAGCAGGGAGATTGTTGTTTGATTTGGAGAAGAAGTTTGCATAGAAGTGACAGGTCAAGATTTACAGAGGTCAGGAGGCTTGACTTCTGAAATGTTTTTGGTTTCACTTGGTGGGCCGAAGGGCCTGTTTCAGTGCTGTATCTCTAAACTAAACTAAACTAAACTTTGAATTGTTACAAACAACTGTTGGTTTTTGCTTGCCAAGAAAAACCCAGCTCATCTCTCTCTCTTGGAAAGAAACCCTGCATATCCAGTGTGTCAGTCTCCTCTTTCCTCCTGTATTTGAAGAAACCCTGCGTATTGAATGTGTGGGAACTGAAACCCCTGTTTCCACATTTCTGCTGTAAGGCCTATCTGAAGTCTCTGTAGCTGCATCTCTTGGAAAACCTACCCAAACTGATCTTCAACATTGCCTGGAAAGAACTGTTCTAGGAAGATTCCAGTGACAGCCATTTATACACAATTGGGACGCCAAACCAAAACAAAGAACATCTTTCCATGTCTTTTTTTTCCTTGAAGAATGAGCAAGTATTCAGCCTAAGTGTTTTTTTTTTTGTCTGCCTTTTTTTGTAGCAGAGCTCCAAACAAAAATCCCTTTTATTTTTCCAGTTAGCCAGTGTGTGTCTGTGTGTGAGAGAGTGTGAGGGACGAAAGTAAAAAGGGAACTTTAATATTTCAATCTGTGTGTTTATGCTTTATTCATTACTGGCTAAGACTTGTTTTATAATAAGCTGATAATCTGTTGTTTATTAAAGAAACCTGGTTGGTGTATTTTATTCTGGGATAAAAATAGAGTCTGTGATTGACCGTGTTGGTAAGTGGGGAAAAAATTTAAATACATGTTGTGACCTGTGGAGAAGTGGAACTAGAACAAACAGTGCACTCCTCCCGCCTTGGCTGTAACAACATCTGTTGGTTGCAGGTTATGTCTCTTCACCCAAGGCTCTTGGTCAGACAATACCGTGATGCTAGCCTGTGTCAAGCTTAAAATTCATGAGGTGTCCATTCACGTATCCAGAAATATTGGTCTGGATTACTGATTTCTCCCAAGAACTCTCCTGGTTCTCTCTCTTGTGGGTATTGCTGTACTTGATTCACTGCAGTTTGTGTGAAGGTCTTTTGCTTTGTACTTTTAACCAAAGAAATTTTGCTATGACACATATTCCTATAGTGTTCAGTTTTTCCACACTTAAAACACTCAGCTTTACTTGCTGGGCACTGCACTCGTCTGCGGGTCTTGGCTCCACAACGTAGGCAAGGTTTTCCTTTGTCATGCACCTTCTCACCTGTGTGTTTTTTCTGTCCTTCGAAGTGTTTCCCTGGCTTTAGCTTAACCAGCTGTACAGGCATTGGACTCCTTCTCATCCACGGCTTGTCTTCAGCTTGTAGGATGTCCCTAGTGTTTGCAAACTTCAGCCTGTCTTACAATTTGAAATGCCTTTTCCAGTGCAAGGTCTTCCTTGGATTGCAACAGGTCTGACAAGGATTCATCGCTATGCCGACGACTATCCTGTCTCTGATTAGTTCTGCCTTTGCCGCATACTTCCCGCTGCCTAGATGTCCTCCTTATAATTCGGTGGCTCAATCCCACCTGTGCAATCACAATCACTTGCTGAGAGTTGCACTCTATTGCTCTGACTATACAGCTCAAGATCTAATTTGTTCTTTACTGCTACGACATAGGGTGCTGATGGCTTCAGTAATTTATCCCCCCTATTTCCTATCCAAATCATAATCTGTAGATTAGTACCTACACAGGAAGATTCATCAATGGCAGCAAGAGTGCTAAGGAAAATGAGAACTCAATTCACTTGGGACATGCATGTTCATTCCTAGTGGACAATTATAGAATGGTATGCGTAGATGCCTGGGTTATGTAACATCCAGGCATGGTGAAAGGGTTAAGGGAACTTAAGAGAAAAAGTTAATATATAAATAATTTTCAAATGTTCATTAGTTAAAATTGCAGAAAAAATATTAAACTTCTCAATTTAGTTCTGTAATAAAGTATCAGGCACTAATTTTAAGTAAAATTTACAAATCAGCAATTTAGATTTAAAATACCAACTATAAAAAGTTTAGTGTAAATAAATAATAGTCTTCTTTATTGGATATTGAATGTGGCTGCCTTTTTCTATCGATCTGTAACTTGTGGGTTATTTATCAAAAGATAAATTACCCAGCTGTAAAGTAATGTGCAGTTTTTGCATTAGCAAGCATGTAAATTATGAAGTGATGCTGTTAATATGCAAAGCTTGGATGGGAAACTGAAAATGTCTTGTTTTCCGCTCCATTGATTCCCACACGAGGATGCCATTAGCTACGATGTCATTTTATCAGCAGGGGACACAGATCTACTTCTGGAAGGTCATTTTTTGCTATGGATCGTGCTATGATATGTCATCAGCACTCCTTGAATGAGGCCCTGTGGCTTCTTAGTATTTTTTCCATCTGTACATTCGTTCATCATATCTGAAATGGTTTAAAAGCTTATGAGATTTAGGAGTGTTGTATACCAATCTTTTTTTTCTGACAACCTCTACTGACTTCTGGTTCCAAACAAACCTCTGGTGCTTTCGATTGCAGCATTCTCTCAGCGGTCATCCACAGGTTTTGGGCAGATGCAAGATCATTAAACTACATAATTGAATTCTAAAATGTGATTTCTACCATTGCCTTAGGAAGATGTGTGGGCAGCAATAAGTTACAGCCATTTTTATAAAAACTTGCACGGAATTTTATAAAAATTATAAAACAGATTTCAGCAATAAGTTTTGAAACACTCCTAATTTTAAAAAAATTACAATGACTGTTCATGGGGTGAGTCCCAAAAAGTAATACCCAGAAATTGCCCAGTTCCTCAAATATCCATCCATAACAAACATGAAAAAGTAAACTTTAAAATTCAATAAAAATAACAGCTCCATAACATAAGCAATAACCCAACTTACCTGATATTGAATTCCAAGACACAAATTGCAACTCTGAATTAGATAGGCAAAGTAGCACCATGGTAACTGTATGTATATCTAGTTGATGGCAGATCTACAGCTATTATAAAGTAATTTTTAAACTTGAGGGCCCCTAAACTCCCTGAGCTGGAGTGGGGTGGGAAACTTGAATTCCATCTGTCAGCGAGGTGGACCCGGCTGTACTGAAATGGGTAATTTGCTATGGGGAAAGGCTCTGGATAGCCACAGATCAGCAGAATGTCAGATCTAATGGTGGTGCTCACAAGAACCTGAAAACACCAAAAGTGTATTGGCTTTAACCTGGACCCAAGAGTCTGAAGGCCGGAAGGCAGGGCTTCTCTCAGGCCTGTCCAAGATGTCCAGCACTGCAGTCTCTGCCTCTGATGAAAAGGTGGCACAACATTATGGATGCTGCTATGGGGGGATGTGGGGGAAATAGTCGCATTGTGCAATGAAGCTGCCAGGTGCTCCACTGATCTACACAATTATGTAACAGCATATAAAGCTACTGAATTGAGACCTATATCATATACCACACACCCTGGTAGAGGAACCTCAGTGCATGAACATATACGTGATGTTCATCGAACACACTTCTTTTCATAATGGACTGATGAATTCTCACTCTACAGCTTTTTTCAGCCAAGGGAAGGGATCTCTGGAGTCTCAGCTGGAGAACAACGAAGTCATAGGAACATAAGAACAGGAGAAGGACATTTAGCCATTCAATGAGATCATGCCTGATATGTGACTTAATGCCACAGATTCCACCTTTGCTGTCAACAAATTTCAATCTCAGATTTAAATTAACAATTCACCTAGCATCAACTGCCATTTGCAGAAGACAGTCCAAACTTCTACCACCTTTTGTGTGTGCACTGCTAGTCCTAGAGCTCGATTTTACCAATCCTCTAGGGATGGGCATGGAGATCGGGCAGCCTATAAAATGGTACAGGAAGGCGCAGGGATGGCATGCCCATCATCTTCCTGCCACCATGCCATCTTGCCAGCAGCAGGGAAGGTGAACATAAGAACATAAGGAATAGGAGCAAGAGTAGACCATATGGCTGATCTTGGGCTTCAACTTCACTTTCCCACCGCACCCCAAATCACTTGATTCCCCGAGAGACCAAAAATCTGTCTAACCCAACCTCAAATATATTCAGCGATGAATCATTCACTATCCTCTGGGGTAGAGAGTTCCAAAGAGTCACAACCCTCTGAGTGAAGAATTTTCTCCTCATCTCAGTCCTAAGTGATCATCCTCTTTATATGTTTATCCTGTGTTTCAGATTCCCCAGCCAGTGGAAACAACCTCTATGTCTACCCTGTCCAGTCCCTTCAGAATCTTGCAAGTTTCAGTGAGGTCACCTCTCTATCTAAACTCCAGAGAACACAGACCCAATTTACTCAGCCTCTCATCATAGGGCAACCCTCTTAACCTAAGGATCAATCTAGTGAACCTTCACTATACTGCTTCCAATGCAAGTATATCCTTCCTTAAATATGCACACAGTATTCCAGCTGTGGTCTCATCAAAGCCCTGTACAATTGTAGCAAGACTACTTTATTCTTGTTACTCCAATCCCTTGCAATAAAGGCCAACATGCTACTTGCCTTCCTAATTGCTTGCTGTACCTGCATGCTAACTTTGTGTTCCTTGTACAAGTACACCCAAGTCCCTCTGAACATCAACATTTACAAGTTTCATGCCTTTTAAAAAATATTCTGCTATTCTAGTCTTATGACCAAATTGAATAACTCCACACTTTCCCTACATTATACTCCATCTGCCACCTTGTTGCCCACTCACATAACCTGTTTATATCTCTTTATATTTCCCCATTCCCCCCTCCCCCCACCCCCTCCCCTTGAAAAAGCCCTTCAAAACACTCCTACAGAGGATGCAGAGACCAAGTGGGCCCACATCAGAGACGCCAGCTATGGCTCAGCAATGACCACCTATGGCAAACGTGAGAAGCAGAATGCAGACTGGTTTCAATCTAACTTTGAAGAGCTGGAACCACTCATAGCCGCTAAGCGCATTGCACTGTTGAACTATAAGAAAGCCCCCAGCGAGTTAACATCCGTAGCACTCAAAGCAGCCAAAAGTGCTGCACAAAGAACAGCCAGGCGCTATGCAAATGACTACTGGCAACACCTATGCAGTCGTATTCAGCTGGCCTCAGATACCGGAAACATCAGAGGAATGCATGATGGCATTAAGAGAGCCTTTGGGCCAACCATCAAGAAGATCGCCTCCCTTAAGTCTAAATCAGGGACCACGATCACTGAACAACGCAAGCAAATGGACCGCTGGGTGGAGCACTACCTAGAACTGTACGCCAGGGAAAATGTCGTCACTGAGACCGCCCTCAATGCAGCACAGTCTCTGCCAGTCATGGAATAGCTGGACGAACAGCCAACAAAATCGGAACTCAGTGATATCCATTGATTCTCTAACCAGTGGAAAAGCCCTGGGAAGGATGGTATTACCTCTGTAATAATCAAGAGTGCCAAACCTGCTATACTCTTAGCACTCCATGAACTGCTTTGCCTGTGCTGGGATGAGGGAGCAGTACCACAGGACATGCGCAATGCCAATATCATCACCTTTTATAAGAACAAGGGTGACCGCGGTGACTGCAACAACTACCGTGGAATCTCCCTGCTCAGCATAGTGGGGAAAGTCTTCGCTCGAGTCGTTTTAAACAGGCTCCAGGAGCTGGCTGAGTGTGTCTACCCTGAGGCACAGTGTGGCTTTCGAGATCCACCATTGACATGCTGTTCTCCCTTCGACAGCTACAGGAGAAATGCCGTGAACAACAGATGCCCCTCTAGGTTGCTTTCATAGATCTCACCAAAGCCTTTGACCTCGTCAGCAGACGTGGTCTCTTCAGACTACTAGAAAAGATTGGATGTCCACCAAAGCTATTAATTATCATCACCTCATTCCATGACAATATGAAAGGCACAATTCAGCATAGCGGTACCTCATCAGACCCCTTTCCTATCCTGAGTGGCGTGAAACAGGGCTGTGTTCTCGCACCTACACTGTTTGGGATTTTCCTCTCCCTGCTGCTCTCACATGTGTTCAAATCTTAAGAAGGAATTTTCCTCCACACAAGATCAGATGGCAGGTTGTTCAACCTTGCCCGTCTAAGAGCGAAGACCAAAGTACGGAAGGTCCTCTTCAGGGAATTCCTCTTTGCTGACAATGCTGCATTAACATCCCACACAGAAGAGTGTCTGCAGAGACTCATCGACAGGTTTGTGATTGCCTGCAATGAATTTTGTCTAACCATCAGCCTCCAGAAAACGAACATCATGGGACAGGACGTCAGAAATGCTCCATCCATCAATATTGGCAACCATGCTCTGGAAGTGGTTCAAGAGTTCACCTACCTAGGCTTAACTCTCCAGTAACCTGTCTCTCGATGCAGAAAGCAACAAGCGCATGGGTAAGGCATCCGCTGCTATGTCCAGATTGGCCAAGAGAGTGTGGGAAAATGGCGCACTGACACGGAACACAAAAGGCCGAGTGTATCAAGCCTGTGTCCTCAGTACCTTGCTCTACGACAGCGAGGCCTGAACAACATATGTCAGCCAAGAGTGACATCTCAATTCATTCCATCTTCGCTGCCTCCGGAGAATCCTTGGCATCAGGTGGCAGCACTGTATCTCCAACGCAGAAGTCCTCGAGGCAGTCAACATCCCCAACATATACACCGTACTGAGCCAGCGGTCCTTGAGATGGCTTGGCCATGTGAGCCGCATGGAAGATGGCAGGATCCCCAAGGACACTTTGTACAGAGAGCTCGTCACTGGCATCAGACCTAACGGCTCTCCATGTCTCCGCTTTAAAGACGTTTGCAAACACGACATGAAGTCCTGTGACACTGACCATAAGTCATGGGAGTCAGTTGCCAGTGATCACCAGAGCTGGCGGACAGCCATAAAGGCAGGGCTAAAGAGTGGTGAGTCAAGGAGACTTAGCTGTTGGCAGGGAAAAAGACAGAAGCGCAAGGAGAGAGCCAACTATGTAACAGCCCCGACAACCAATTTTATCTGCTCATTGCTAAATCTAAGAAAGGATGCCTTGTTGGATCTAGGACATATTGCTGCAGAAGACCATTCCAGACCCACTCAAGAAATTCACTACCCTTCTGACATGTGCTGGTCTGTTTATCCCAATCTATATGAAAGTTAAAATCTTCCATCAAAACCACTCTGCCGTTGTTATATGCTTCACATAAACCCCAAGTCCCTCTGCACCTGTCTTTAGAATGGTACCATTTAATCTATATTGCCTTTTCCTCCTCAAAGAACAAAAACAGTACAGCACAGGAACAGGCCACTCGGCCCTCCAAGCCTGTGCCGATCTTGATGCCTGCCTAAACTAACACCTTCTGCACTTCCGGGGACCGTATCCCTCTATTACCATCCTATTCATGTATCTGTCAAGATGCCTCTTAAACGTCACTATCGTACCTGCTTCCACCACCTCCCCTGGCAGCAAGTTCCAGGCACTCACCACCCTCTGTGTAAAGAACTTGCCTCGCACATCCCCTCTAAACTTTGCCCCTCGCACCTTAAACCTATGTCCCCTAGTAACTGACTCTTCCACCCTGGGAAAAAGCTTCTGACTATCCACTCTGTCCATGCCGCTCATAACTTTGTAAAGCTCTATCGTGTCGCCCCTCCACCTCCGTCGTTCCAGTGAAAACAATCCGAGTTTATCCAACCTCTCCTCATAGCTAATGCCCTCCAGACCAGGCAACATCCTGGTAAACCTCTTCTGTACCCTCTCCAAAGCCTCCGCGTCCTTCTGGTAGTGTGGCGAAAATGCCAAAATGCATCACCTTACACTTCTCTGTATTAAATTCTATCTGCCACTTGTCTGCCCATTCTGCTAGCCTATCTCTATCCTGTTGCAGTCAATTTGTATTCCCCTCACTGTCTGCCACACCTCCAAGTTTAGTATCATCAGCAAATTTTGAAATGTTGTATTCCAATATCCAAGTCATTAATGTATATCAAAAAAGCGGTGGTCTTAGCACTAAATCTGCACCTAGAATTTATTATATCCATTCTTTATACTCCCCCATGCCCAAACCTGTCCTTCGTCTCTAATGTTTTACTCACATATTTCTTATTTCTCTCTCCTGGTTTAATTATTTTACATCTTCTCGTCTTCCCTTTACCTGTAGTTCCTAAAGTCAATTTCTGACCGTTAATCTACTCTGTTCCCTTTCATTTTTGAACTATTACATATGCTACCTTTTCCATCTAAGCCCTCTCCACCACTTATGAGTGTGATCACCCTAATTATCCTTTCCTCTAGGATGCTGGTCCCAGCCCGATTTAGATGAAGTCCGACTTCACGGTACATTTCCTTCCTGTCCCATTACTGGTGCTAATGTCCCATAAAATGAAAGCCCTCTTTCCTACACTATTCCTTCAACTCCCTCATCTGCTTATCCCTAAGCCAATTTGCGCATGACTCCAGTATTAATCCAGTGATTTTAACTCCTGAGATCCTGTTCTTTAATTCAGCTCCTAGTTCCTGGTACTCTTCAAACAGGACCTCTTGCCTACTCTTCCCTATTTTGTTGGTTCCAACAGAGATCACAATGACTGGATCCTCTCCCCCCCACCCCCCCTTCCCCCTCTCTGATATCATTTCAAGCTGGTTTAAGATCACCCTGGCACCAGGTAGACATCATACCAAGTGGGACTCTCGACCCTGCTTATAAAGGATGCTATCTATCCCCCTAATTATTTAATCCCATATAACTTCCACATTGCTTACTCTTCCCCTTCTCACTCCTTTGGATAGCTTCATGCTCCAAGCTGCTATGAGTCGCATTCTGGCTGTCCTTCTGACAATCTTTATCCTTATCCTCATTGGTAGCAAGAACATGATACCTGTTGGATAGGATCAGTTTCTGTAGATCCTTGTTCTCTATTTCACCTGGGTTCCCCTTACACACACACTATTGGTCACAACAACCCCATTCTAATCTTGCATCTCCTCTATGAGGTGTGACCAAAGTCTGGAGTCAGTTGTCCAGATACTGCTCCCTCTTCCTATGTGTTGGACAGTCTCCAACTCAATGAGTCTGAACCAGAGGGATTCAAGACGGAGACATCTCCTGAAGGTGTGCTCACTTGGGATAGTCTCACTGTCCACAAACTTTCACATATTGCAGTCCAAACCCACATAACCTGCTCTGCCATATCTTAGTCCAGATTATTCATATCTACTTTGTTGTGAAATAGATGAAGAATGGAGAGGAACACTAGAGGTGCAGGAGGCAAGATGATTGTCACCATCATCTTTTCTCAACAAGTAAGGCCTTATTTCTTCCTCCTCATTGTTCTCATCATCTTCATCCTCCTCTTCCTCCCTTATTGCTGGGATCTGCTGAAGTAAAGTACATAAGAATGGTGTTCAGCACCCAGAGAGGGTGACAAGGCATAGGAAGCCTGGAGTTTTATGACAACTTGATCCTTTAAAAAGTGGTGTAGCAGGAACAGATACTGCATAGCATCCACTCACTTGCATCTGGCACTGGCCTACCGATCTCGCTATTGCCAACTTCCATAGCTGTTTGCCACCCCTGGAGTTCAACAGCTTAGTCCTTATGTCAGGTATCTCCCAGCCAGTGGCCTGCCTCTTCTGGGTATTGTGTGCCCATTTCTCCTGGAATAATCACAGCAGATGATGACGGTAAATGTTTTAATGGAATTTCCCAGTAAACAGTTAATGTATCCAATGACAGGTACTAGAAGGACCCTAAAATATGAGGTTGGATTTGTTCTGGCCAGATACAGGGGTTGGGAAATGTGTTCCAAGCAGTGGTTCTAACTGAAAGAGTTCCAATCCATTTCAGCATGGTGTAGTGAGAGTGAAGGCTTGGAAAAAGAACACTGCAGTTGTGGCCACTCCTGTAAGTGTTAAAAAATTTGAACAGACTCAGTGAGAACGACTATGAACTATAACATTTTCTAGCCATCAGGACTCACCAGATGCACTACAATGTTCTTTTTTCTGTCCTGTCTGTTCCTATGATGCCCTAGATGCAATTGAAACTCATCAAACGAGAAACTGGAGGTGAGAATTTATCACTCCACGGTACAATGCACCAGCCTATTGCCAATTTAGAATATGCATTAGTTGGTAGCTTGGTAACAATGGTTAGCATTTTGTTGCCATCTCATGTATATTTTAAACCCTGCTTGCATTAATACCTGTTTCAGCTTCTTCTGCAATTATATGATGCCAATGAACTTAACCACATTTGCAAGATAGTAACGTGCAAACAGACATTGCATGTTTCTTTCAATATATCTTCTCATGGCTACTGAGTTATGATATAAGGTAAGCACATTTGCTCAAAAGTAGGATACAAATGCTTCACTTAATTTATAGCACTCCAATAACGTAGCACTTGTATTAACAAACAGGAGTAATCCCATGCTTGAAGAATCACAGCTGCATTCTCTACTGGAAATCAGCAATGATTAAAATAGCAGGTGTTATGTACGACAAAGCTACATAGAAGCTGTTGTGCAAAGTTTGTAAATTATGATCATTGCTAGATTTTTAACATAATTCTTGACAAGTGGGTGTTAGAAATCATGCAGTAATATTCATGAGCAAGCTATGCCAAATTGCTGTAAAAATTGAGTGTCTTGTGGTGAATCGTGGCAGGGAACAAGCATTACAGAAAACCTGGATGAAAAATCAGAGCATTGCAGTGAAACCCTGTCAAAAATTAAAAGAGCTGAAGGGAATGTTACACATAATAATAGCACTGGGACAAATCTTTGAGAAATGAGAGTCTTGCAGCAAGACACTGTATCATGTATCACATGTCACGGTGAATCCCTCTGAGAAATGATGGCCCTTCAAATAATGAGAGCATCACAGTGGATCCCTACAAGAAATGTGTGTGCTCTAGTGAAGTCCTGGAAATTAGGACACTGCCAAACTACAATGAAAAACAAATGTACCATCAAGGATCATAAAACAACTTGTCCAAGCAAAAGAAAAAAATCACAGCAAATTACTTCAAAAATGTACCATCAAGGAAAAACCTCTGCACGACACAAGGTGCAAGAAACTAGAGCGCCATAGCTAATTATTGGGAAAACAGGGGAATCATGGCTGATCCCTGGGAGAAACAGCACCATGGCTCATGACTGAGCAAAACAGGAGCCTTGTGGTTCATTACTGAGAAAAACAGGAGCGTCATAGTTAATCACTGATAAATATGAGCATCGTAGCTAATCACAGGAAAAAAAAGTATTGCATTTAATCATTGAAAGAAATTAGAATAATGTGCCTAATTATAGGGAGAAATGAGACCAACAAATCTAATCACTTAAGAACTGCATCACAACTGATCATTACGAGAAACAATGGTATCGCAGCTAATTACTGGGAAAAACAGAAGCATCATGAATAATTTCATTAAGAAACCCTCAAGTATTGGATATGTTCCAAAATGTTGTGTGAATTTGAGCAAGAAGAAAGTACTGCACTGAAGTCATGGTAAGAAGTTATAGTATACAGTAAAAGGTAAATTTACTGATCCCACACTCTCAATGGCAACTGCTCTCAGAGAATACCAGCTGAATAACTGGGCTACAGTATTCCGATGAAGGGTCACTGACCCGAAACGTTAACTCTGCTTCTCTTTCCACAGATGCTGACAGACCTGCTGAGTGGTTCCAGAATTTCTTGTTTTTATTACAGTATTCTAGCCCTGTGTCTGTTCTACACTATCTCTAAGCCTGCCTCCCTGCTGAAAATGCAGGATTGGTTGTTACCTGTAAATCTCTGAGAAAGAGTATTGTGGCAAGACACTGCAAGACAAATAAGCACCAGAGTGGATATCTGAGAAACTAGACTGTCCCAATGAATGATGGCAAAGCTCTGAGATATGAGCCCCAATTATCACCAGAAATAAGAAAAACACCTAAAATCGCGAAGAAATGAATAGCTACATGAACCTAGAATACTGCAGAAAATTACAGCAGGATAGAAGATCATGGAAAATCCCTGAGAATGCATAAGCTCATGCTTATTCCAGCAGGGACCAGTAGATAGTGATCAGGACAAAGAACCCCGGTTGATTTTTCCCTCTTTAGACTAGAAGTGCTGAGACTAATTATAATATCCTACCACCACCTCAACTGAGATTATCTAACTCGCCACAGATTTGAAAATGAACCTTGGACCTTCCTAGTCATTTACGATTCATTTGTGCAATGACAGTGCATTTGTTAACTCAATCATTGTGGGAATTATTCATATGTGTTTTAAGGTTAAGTGCTATATAATAGGTCTCCCTTGATGATCTAGGTATATAGACCAGAAAATCCTAGCTTTAATTTTTAATCATGTTGTTAGCTCGGTACTACAGTCAATGTCCAAGGGTAAATAGGGGTAAAATAAAGACAAAGTTCTTCTCTCCTATCTTGTCACTACTGCTGCAAAGTGCCCATGTATAGAAGTGAGATAATGACTGGAAACGATATCATTGTGATCCCTTTCATCACTGGAAATTTATGACTACACTCATTAGCTAGGCTCATTTGGGTATAGTATCGAAACACTTCTCATGTTCATGCAACCATATCTCAGCAAAAATCATTGGCTTAGATTTCCAATCATAATATTGAAGGTAAGCCATTAAAATGAATGAGTTATGATTGGTGTTCTGAGCAGAAAATCTAGGCCTACGTACTCCAAAAAGAGGGGAGAAATAGTTGCAAAAAGTATGATGAATATAACATTTAATCATTTTATAATATAGATTTTTTCAATAGCTTTTTAAAATTAAGTTAAATAACAGGCTTACTTGTACTATTTCTATCTCATGCGGCTTTTCTTAACCGTGATGGTATTTCTTTTGCATTTTATTGCAAAGTAAAGATAAACACCAATTTGGCACTGCAAACAGAAGTGCTTAATATTTCTGGAATCAACTGCAAAGGTGTTCATTTTTTATATTGCAACTCTAAGCTTTATTTACATAATCTGAAGATTTGAATTAATATTTTCACAAATATATTAATTTATTTTTCCTATTGGTCAATTTCCATAAGCACATTTTGCAACATAGCTCATTCTTAAAAATGAGAATACTATAATTATACTGTCAAGATCCACATCATGACATTTGAGCACTCATTAATCAATAACACTTTGGTTTATGCTTATAATTATTTATCATCTGGAAATATGCATTATCTATTCAATCTGAAGTTACATTTCCTCCAGAATAGTTTTTCCTTTTGGCTTTTAGGCAATGGCCTGAATTTCCATCCCATAACTACTGTGAGAGAGTTTACAGAAGCTGGCCCCCTAGAGCTGGTGCTTCTGTGAGAAAAGACCCACCTCAGGTCTCTAAATTCCAGGAGGCTGATATCTGTTACTCACCTGTCAACTGGATAGGAATAGTAGATTAGGAGCTCAAGCAAATAAGTTAGCAGGCACAAAGGATAATCACATCATTAAGATGCAGAAAAACAGAATTAATTTTGTTGACATTTTCTGGTGATTGTTGTTTCAAGCAGGGTAGCAGAAAGACGGCATATGATGCATGCCAGCTGAATTGTTCATGCGCAAACCAGGCCAAATACAATAAGTTGAGAGGGGAAGTGAAGAGGAAAATAAGACCGGCAAAGAGAGAATATGAGAATAGAATGGAGTTAACATAAAAGGTAACTCAAAAATCTTCTACACCAGCATGTAAATAGTAAGCAGGTAGTCAGAAGCGGAATGGGGCCTATCAGGGACAAAGAGAGTGATAGAGGTGCAGGGCAAGGCTAGAATACTTGAGTAATTTTTAATCAGTGTTTACTAAGGAAGAGGACGCTGATAAAGTATCAGTAAAAGCAGAGATGGTAGAGGTAATGAATGGGGTGAAAATTGAAAGGCAGGATGTACTGGAAAGGCTGGCTATGCCTAGAGTGGATAAATCATCTGGTTTGGATGACTTGCAACCCAGGTTGCTAAGGGAAGATGGAAGGGCTTGCCATAATCTTGAAGTCTTCCCTGCATACTGGGGAGGTGACAGAGGATTGAAAATGTAATATATTTGTTCAATAAAGGGTTAAGGACAGTCCTAGGAACTACAGGCTGGTCAGTTTAACATCAGTGGTGAGTAAGGTTTTAGAAACAATAATCAGGGGAAAAAAAACAGAAGCTTGACGAGGTTTGAGTTATTTAAGGAGAGCCAGCACAAATTTGTAAAAGGCAGATCATGTTTGATTAGCTGAATTATTTGATGAAAGGAATGCAATGGATGTTGTCTATATAGATTTTAAGAAAGCATTTGACAAAGTATCACATAAAAGGCTGGTTAATAAAATTGAGGCTCATGGAATAAGAGGGTCAGTGTCAGCTTGGATAACAAATTGGCTTAACGACAGATATCAGAGAGTCGTGGTAAATGAAATAAAAACAGAAAGTGCTCGAAATACTCAGCAGGTCAGGCAGCATCTGTGGACAGAGAAGCAAAGTTAACGTTTCAGGTCAGTGACCTTTCATCAGAACTGGCAAAGAGTTCACATTAGTGAACTGGGGGAAAGAGTGGTTTACAACAATTGATAGTTTCATGGCACCATTACAGAGACTAGCTTTCAATTCCAGCTTTTTAAAAATTAATTTATATAATTCCTGCAACAGGACATAGACAGGCTAGCAGCATTGGCAAACAAGTGACCGATGGAATTTAATTCAGAGAAGTCTGAGGTGATGCACTGTGGCAGAAGTTATAAGAAGAGGCAATATACACTTAATGACATAGTTCTAAAAAGTGTGCAGAGGCAGAGGGATTGGGGGTTCATGTTCATAGATCTTTGAAGGTGGCAAGACATATTGAGAGAGTAGTTAGCAAAGCATATAGGATCTTGGGTTTCATAAATAGAGGTATTGGGTACAAAAGCAGGGAGGTTATGCTGAACCTTTATAAAGCTCCGGTTAGGCCACAACTAAAATATTGCATCCAGTTCTGGTCAACACACTTTAGGAAGGATGTGAGAGTCCTTGAGAGGGTGCAGAGGAGATTTACCAAAATGGTTCTAGGGATGAGGGAATTTAGCTACAAGGTTAGGTTGGAGAAGCTAGAGTTGTTCTCCTTGGAGCAAAGGAGGTTGAGAAGAGATCTGAAAGAGGTGTACAAGATTATGGCAGGTTTAGATACGGTAGACAGAGAAAAGCTGATCCCATTAGCTGTTGGTGCAAGGAATAGGGGACACAGATTTAAAGTTTTGGGCAACAAATACAGGAGAGATGTCAGGAAGAGCTTTTTTTAAACACAGCGAGTGGTAATAGCATGGAACTCGATGCCTACGAGGGTGGTGGAAGGACAGACAATTAATAATTTCAAAAGGAAACTGGATAGACATGAGGTAAATAAACTTAGAGGGCTACAGGGATAGAGTGGGGAAATGGGACCATCTGGATTGTTCTATAGATAGCCAGCATGAACTCAACGGGCCTAATGGCCTGCTTCTATTCTGTAATGACTCTGAGTCTAAGTAAAGACAGCTTGTTCACATGAAATTGTGAGTTCATTTCTGTGTATCTGCCAACTATTGGGAGTTCGATGACAGCAGGGGAAATGTAAACTTCTGTGTTATGAAGGACCTTGGGAGACGTCTTGGAAAATGAGGGAATTTGAGAGTATTGGGGAGTAGGGGTAGGAGAACAAGTGTGTGGTCAGTCGACCTTTATTTATTGAAATTCTGGGCCATCAGTTGTGCTGTCCCTACATTAGCAGCTGGCTCTTCTGTTCCACTCCTCCTTCTAGTGCATGTTCTTTGTGCTGTGGAAATGCCCAAGGAAGATCTGTGTCTCCAGACCATGGCGAGTGAGTGTTTAGGCGCAGGAAAGAAGTAGCCTCAACCATGTCTTCAGCCTCTTCATAACACAAAATGAAGAAATTCCCATTGGGAGATCTATCTCTAAAGTGCAAAACAATACTTTAAGCACAGCTGAGTATAAGTGGCAGTAAAAGTCCTGACTATCCGAAAGATTAAAAGATATGCTAGGTATACAAAGAACAACCAATCTTCAGCAGTATCACATAAAATAGATCCTCAGTTTGGTCTCCACCTCAGGGACAACTTGTAGCAGCTCTTATGATTATTGATATTGTGGCACTAGTTATAAAGAATCAATTTGTGGAAATGGAGGGTGATGGGTAATGGTTTAGCCATGCCCCTGACCACAATTAGGTATGGTGGAACAGGCTTCTTGTGGGCCTTGAAGGAAACTGTCAGTATTTTGAGAGAGGAATGTAGGTGCAGATGTTTTGTGACAGTTTTGACGCAATTAGTTTTAAGATGACATTTAACTCTGTTTACCCTCCAAAATCCCCCCTAAAGTGAATCCAGACCTATATTTCTTTATCACACAACAGAAAAGTGTAGTCTTAATGGAATGGCACAATGAATTTAAAGCTGACTAGATCTGCATCCAATAACTGATTAAGTTGAGGACTTTTAGCAGTATGCAGAAAACAGTTTTCCAGATAAACATGACCTTGAAGTTCAGTCTGGCACAAAAGTAGTTAAAACTCAATTTTCATCCCAAAATCCTATCTTCTGGTTTGCATAAATCAGTTGGAAAATTTGTAGTGCCTAGAAAGTGGCGCCCTCTGTGATGTGTGGTTTCCTACTTCTAATTGTAAATGGAAACTGAAGCAAAATCGTAGTTTCAGTGATGTCTGATGCACTCTAAATTTACCCCGATATCCAACTTGGCAGATCCACAGTGGTATATTTCAAGTGGGCTATTCCAATCTTTACCAGAAATATAGCCTCCCTAAAAGCTCCCCATTATGACAAGAGTACTCCTATAATTGCGGATCATATAAAAGGATAAAAAAAATTAGGTTCAACATTTCATATTTAAACAAAGCTGAAAAATTAGAATTGTATCAGTTACAAAATGATCAATTAATTTGTTCTGCACACATGAGTACTTACTGCAAAAATGAACAGCATTCAGGCAATACTCATTTTTCTATGGTTAACACAACCTCATTTAACTGCAAATCAGACTGGAACGCTGTGATCCAATTGTAATCTTTTCAAACATTTTAGATCCGTGCTTCAGATAGCACATTTAAATGTAGACTCTTAATCCAGTAATAAACAATGCCCCAATCATTCATGTTTTTGAATATTGAGCACACCAATTATTGTCAGCCCACTGAACAATTTACCTGAAGAGAGCAGTCACCACAAATTGTAATCATTTGTATATAAATACTCTTATAAAAGCTCTTTTTGATTATTATAGTAAAATATTTTGACAATTTACATTGACTCAATTGTAAAATAAAAATGAGTCGAGCTTTCAATATTTAAAATTATTTTTGTATGCAGTTTATAGCAACCAAGAGCAAAAACATAGGACATGGAATTTTGGATTTCAAGGTTTCTCTGATAGAGGCTTCGTCATTCATTTATCGCAGAAACGTCAACAGTCAGGCTGCATTTTGCAAGTTACATGATTTTTAAAAAACTGCAAAACCAATACTGGTCACACAGATTCAGCGGCATTAAAGATAATAAAGCTCTGAGAAATGGAATTAGATGCATAACTCAGTGAAATGCATTTCTGAGATCAACAATTATTTGCAGTCTATTTTTGAAAAATTCTGCAGATGGCAGTGCAGTACAGCATTTGGAGCAGTGAACGTTGACACTCCAAATCATAAAATACAAGTAGATTTCCAGTCACATATCTATTAACACTTTCAGACTTATAAGGAGACTTTTGCACCAAAATAAAGCAGACTATAATGATGGGGATTAAGCGGGAAATATTATGGATTGAGAATAGCTCTGTAATTTCACACATGAATAATTGTAAAGAAAATCATATTTACATCTGCTAATTGTTAATAAACATTGGTAATTTTTGGAAGCTATGTTGGATATTCAAGGTCTTATAAAAATGCTTGGTCAAAGATATAGGTTTTAAGGAGTGTCTTAAAGGAGAAGAGAAAGCTAGAGAGTCAGAGATGTTTAGGGAGGAAATTCCAGACTTTAGTTCTGGACAACTGAAGATATGGCTGCCAATGTGGACATGCATTAGAGGACAGAGATGGAAGAACGTAAACTATTTGAGGATTGTAGGGCTAGAGTAGGTTACAGAGATAGGGATGGGCAAGGCCATGAAATAATTGAACACACGGATGAAAATTTTAAAATCTAGGTGCTGCTGCACCAGGAGACAATGCAGATCAGCAAGCACAGAGGCGATGTATGAATGGGACCTCATATGAGTTGGGATACAGGCAGCAGAAATTTGGATGAGCTTAAGTTTATAGAGCGTGGAAGATGGGAGACCAGCTAGGGGACCACTGGAATATTTAAGTCTGGAGGTAACAGAAGCATGGAAGAAATTTCAGCAGCAGATGGACTTAGGAAGGGACAGAGAAAGTCAATAGTCTTCCCTATGTATAACTGTCGGAAATTTCTGCTCATCCAGTACTGGATGTTGGACGAGCAGTCTGACAACACAGAGGCAGTGGAAGAATCGAGAGAGATGGTGGTGAGATGGAGCTTGATGTCATGCTGTGATTTCAGATGATGTCACGGAGAGGAAGCATGTCGATAAGAAATATTTTAACATTACTATTTCCAATTCAGATACACAATAAACACTTAAATGAACAATGGGAAAAGTACAAATTCTAATATATTGAAGGAGAAGACAAGTAAGTAAAGTACTTGGTCTTAGATGTGCTCACTCTGATCTTCATTTATTTATATAAAGTACTTTAAAAATGTATTTGACGGATTCCCAAACATTTTGTGGTCTCGTAAGAGAAAATGCTCCTGTAAGTCATCTCCACCATGCGACAGTTTAAAAATACGTATCTAACAGATTTTAGCTATTGCTAAAACAAATCTGAAGTTGAAGATATGCAAATGTGCTTCTTTCTTATTTTTTTCATACTTGTTGCAGCCACTCAAAATTACATTGTTACTATATCATATTTGACATATAATAAACAGACGTTTTTGTAAAATAATCTATGCTAATACTGGCAATTATTAGGACAAGGTAACTATTTTAGATTACTTACGCTTCCAAAGATATATTAGAGTAGAAAATTATGTAGCCAGGTACCATCTGATTAGCATCAGGCATGCTGGTGTTCAAATCTCCATCAAATAGAACTTTCCGCACAGATGTCTGGGGAACAATGTTCAATACAGCCCAACACCTAGAAGAGAAAGGTAATAAAGAACAAAGAACAAAGAACAGTACAGCTCAGGAACAGGCCATTCGGCCCTCCAAGCCTGCGCCGATCTTGATGCCTGCCTGAACTAACACCTTCTGCACTTCCGGGGCCCATATCCCTCTATTCCCTTCCTATTCATGTATTTGTCAAGATGTCTCTTAAACGTCGCTATCGTATCTGCTTCCACCACCTCCCCTGGCAGCAAGTTCCAGGCACTCACCACCCTCTGTGCAAAAACCTTGCCTCGCACATGCCCTCTAAACTTTGCCCCTCACACCTTAAACCTATGTCCCCTAGTAACTGACTCTTCCACCCTGGGAAAAAGCTTCTGACTATCCACTCTGTCCATGCCGCTCATAACTTTGTCAACCTCTATCATGTCGCCCCTCCACCTCCGTCGTTCCAGTGAAAACAATCCGAGTTTTTCCAACCTATCCTCATAGCTAATGCCCTCCAGACCAGGCAACATCCTGGTAAACCTCCTCTGTACCCTCTCCAAAGCCTCCACGTCCTTCTGGTAGTGTGGCAACCAGAATTGCACGCAATATTTTAAGTGTGGCCTAACTAAAGTTCTGTACAGCTGCAACATGACTTGCCAATTTTTATACTCTATGCCCCAACCGATGAAGGCAAGCATGCCGTATGCCTTCTTGACTACCTTATCCACCTGCGTTGCCACTTTCAGTGACCTGTGGACCCGTACGTCCAGATCTCTCTGCCTGTCAATACTCCTAAGGGTTCTGCCATTTACTGTATACCTCCCACCTGCATTAGACCTTCCAAAATGCATTACCTTACATTTGTCCGGATTAAACTCCATCTGCCATTTCTCCGCCCAAGTCTCCAACTGATCTATATCCTGCTGTATCCTCTGACAATCCTCATTATTATCCGCAACTCCACCAACCTTTGTGTCGTCCGCAAACTTGCTAATCAGACCAGCTACATTTTCCTCCAAATCATTTATATATACTACAAACAGCAAAGGTCCCAGCACTGATCCCTGCGGAACACCACTAGTCACATCCCTCCATTCAGAAAAACACCCATCCACTGATACCCTCTGTCTTCTATGACCGAGCCAGTTCTGTATCCATCTTGCCAGCTCACCTCTGATCCCGTGTGACTTCACCTTTTGTACCAGTCTGCCATGTGGGACCTTGTCAAAGGCTTTACTAAAGTCCATATAGATAACATCCACTGCCCTTCCTTCATCAATCATCTTCGTCACTTCCTCAAAAAACTCAATCAAATTAGTAAGACACGACCTCCCCTTCACAAAACCATGCTGTCTCTCGCTAATAAGTTCGTTTGTTTCCAAATGGGAGTAAATCCTGTCCCGAAGAATCCTCTCTAATAGTTTCCCTACCACTGACGTAAGGCTCACCGGCCTATAATTTCCTGGATTATCCTTGCCACCCTTCTTAAACAAAGGCACAACATTGGCTATTCTCCAGTCCTCTGGAACCTCACCTGTAGCCAATGAAGATGCAAAGATTTCTGTCAAGGCCCCAGCAATTTCTTCCCTTGCCACCCTCAGTATTCTAGGGTAGATCCCATCAGACCCTGGGAACTTATCTACCTTAATGCTTTGCAAGACACCCAACACCTCCTCCTTATTGATAATGAGATGACTGAGACTATCTGCACTCCCTTCCCTCGGCTCATCATCCACCAAGTCCTTCTCTTTGGTGAATACTGATGCAAAGTACTCATTTAGCACCTCGCCCATTTCCTCTGGCTCCACACATAGATTCCCATCTCTGTCCTTGAGTGGGCCAACCCTTTCCCTGGTTACCCTCTTGCTCTTTATATATGTATAAAAAGCCTTCAGATTTTCCTTAATCCTGTTTGCCAATGACTTTTCATGACCCCTTTTAGCCCTGCTGACTCTTTGCTTAAGTTCCTTAAAGATTAACTCACGAATCTAAAGCTCTTTAATTTTACCACCATCACCTCAAACACTAATTGTGAAGACCTCATGATTGAGAGTATGGGCTGAATTTTACCAGCTCCTCGACCCCGCGGGGGGTCGGTAAAATTCTGCGGGGAGAGGCCCGCCTCAACCCCCGATGGTCGAGAAGGGCCCGCCGCATATTGCTGGCGGTGGGGAGACCTTGGTGCGGCCACCCCGTCACTTGGCGGCGGCATCCCAATTACCATATTAAAAACAGTACTTACCTCTGCAGATTATACAGCCTGCCGCCTCTCGATGCACACTTCCGGATTTTAAGTTGAAAGGGCGACTGTCACATGCCGTCCCGTTCAGGAACACAAAAGCAGACTGGTCATCAGAGGCAGAAGTTTTCACCAGCAAAGTTAAGCCCACATATTCAGGGGTCTCACTCTGCATTCTGGAAGGGAGGTTGGAGTGTGGATTTCAGGGGTCTCACTCTGCAGACATGTAGGGAGCCACTGCAATTCTGCCCTCCCTAATGGCTGGCGGCTCTGTGCCATTGATTGCCTCTGTCAGTGAAGGAGCAATGGCACTCGAGTCACTCTGTTTGTGGGGAGAGTGCCAGAGACAGTAGGTGTGTGAAGCTTATATGCCTGGTGGGCTAATGGATGCAGCTTGTACAATCTTGAGTTGGTCACGCGGTGCCACTCTTAGTGAGAGCTAAGACAGGCAATGCCATGTCATGCCACATAGCTGCTGCATGAAAGCACCTGATGTACCACTCAACATCAATCTCTGCCCTGTCAGGAACCTTCGAAGAATTGAAGGAACTGATTTGAATTGCAACTTGAAGATGGGGATGTGCTTCTTGAGAGGATCCATATGCGCCGCAGGCACCCCAGCACTGCTGCAGAGGAGAGATACAATGCCAGCCACGGAGCTACAAGAGCCATCATTGAGCAGGCGATTAGCATGCTGAAAATGTGCTTCCACTGCCTGGATAAATCAGGTGATGCCCTGCAGTACGAGCCGGAAAGGGTAGCTCGCATCGTTGCTGTGCTCTGAAAACTTCCCGCACAACTACACACTCAATAGGGGGGAGGCCTTGAAGGATAAGGAGAGCAATGAGCAGGACTCATCCTTGGACGATGAGAATGCTGAGGGCTTACAGCAGGAAAGGCACATGGGAGGACAGCATCCAGGCACCGCATTCAGGGCGAGCAGCGAGCTAAAGATGCACTGCAGCGCCTCAATGATCAAAGGTTCTCCATGCCATAGGAATCACTGTGGGCTCTGCAAGCCACACAGAACTCTCGTTTACCTGTTGTGCAGCAGTCCGCATCTGCAACATCTCTGCGTCCACCATTACTGGCAGCCATTGTCCATGTTACTGCATCCATTGAGACGCATGAGTGATACTGGCATGGCAATGATGTTATTCCATACATTGGCAGTTCTGAAAGGCCAATGATGGAATGGGAGGAGCCATGATCGGTACATGCTGGCACACTTCATTCACACGGTAAAAGCAGCGCACATGTTAGTGACGAAGATTTTGTTTTCAGCCTTTCTACATTGTTGTGTCACCCTCGCAGACCTATTTGTGTCATGATGCTTTTTGGAAATGCTTGTGGATGCTCCTAGGCAGTGCCACTTCTGCTCTAGCAGCCTGACTGTAGGAAGGCTTCTGATATGATGGCCCATTGGCTGTGGATGACTTTGACAGTCGTACTCTGTGCGCACGAGGCCTAGAGGGCCCCGGCTAGCTGGGGGAATGATTGTTCATCCTCTTACAGCATTGGACCCTTTGATGCCAGATGGCTCCATGGCTACTCACCTCCTCTGCCATCTTTAGCCAGGCTGCCTTGTTCAGGCGGGAGGGCCTCTTCTTATCATCAATGGGAAAAGGACCTCCTGCTTTGCCTGCACAGCCTGCAGGAGAGTGAGCAGGGAGACTTCGGTGACCTAGAGTACCCCTCTGCCATCCTCAGTTCTTGGTGTGGTCCTTTAAATGCAAAGGTGACTCCACCATGTAACTGCTCTAATGTCTGGCTGCAAGGTTTGTCGTGCACATGTTTGAAAACCAATGTAGGACTAGTGAGGAAATCTGTGCTCATGTCATGGCTTTTCATTTATTACACATCGACACATGTACACGAACACTTTGCTTCTGCAGCAGTTGGTCATAATTATTGATGCATTATTTCTAGTTGCGGCTAGAATATGAACATATTTTCCTGGTTTTTTACAAAGATCTTTTAATTGCGGTTACATGTATTTTCACATAAGTTAGCAGAGAAATGAATACAGATTCCAAATGCATATTAGTCTGCAGGTTTTCAGTCAGATGATTAGAAGGCCATAGTATGTAGATGAACCTGGTCACAGACCTGAAAGTTAACTCTGCTTCTCTCTCCACAGATGCTGCCCGACCTGCTGAGTTTCCCCAGCACTTTCTGATTGCTGCCAGATTGACAGCAGCCCCATTCTTCAACAGTGAGGTAAGTATTTCTTTGGCAGCTGTCAGGAAGCAGGTACAGGGGGGTTTAAATAGCGCCCCAGCACCTGCTGTACAACTGACAAAAGGTCCCTTAATGCACTGGATGTCCCACCTCTCCCCACGTTATATGGGGGGGGGCCAATGGCGCGATGCAGTGAAGCTAATGAGTCACCGTGCATAATATCGCGGCGGCTCAGCAGCGGCGGCTCAGTGCGGACATGCCGCTGAGTTCAAAGTGCACTGCCGCAAAGGGTGGCGCTCAAATAAAATTCAGCCTTATATGTGCAGCTGCCTCTGTTGCTTTCTGACTTTATCGACTGACCATTTCACATACATTATCAGGAGCTATCAAATTTAAGCCCCAAAATCTCTTCAAGAGAAATAGCTGGAAATAGAAGGTAACTGAGGAAGAGGAGGAGAGAGTGAATGGACTAGAAAGAGGACAGTTCAGAGAGGGAATTGTGATAAAAGAATTAGAGAGATAGGGATAAGAGAAGAGTTTGAGAGAGAGAAGGGGAAATTGAGGGAAGGTCTGTTCCAGTGAAAAAAGTATATGAGACAGAAGGGGATGTGTGAAGGAAAATTGAGAGTGAATGGAGATTGAGTGAGAAGGGGGATGAGAGATAGAGGGAAGGGGTTGAGTGAGAGAGCGAAAGAGGAAAGTGGTTGAGAGAGCAGTGGAGCTGAGAGATGGTGACTGAGAGAGAAGGAAGTTGAGAGAACAGGATTAAGAAAGAGAAGGTAAGCTGTGATTTCAACGTGATAGGTTTACATAATCAATTTCATTATAAATGCAGACATAGGTATTTATAATTGAAATACAAAAATTAAAGAATGTAATGATTCCTTACTCTAACCCTACTTCACCTGAAGACTATGTTTGGTCTCAACTTCCTCTGTGCAACACCATGGGAGACAGACTAGTAAGAATCTTACATCTGCACATCATTCCTGTCATCTTTTGCCATTGTATATTCCTATGTCCACATTCCTAATGGAAATTTCCTATCTAAATGTAATTGTGCAGTTACACCCTCCCACCAGTGATGGCATTGTGGCATCTCCAACTTCTCAGACTGTACTGCAGAGCAGGGGTTCTCAACCGGGGCTCCGCTGCCCCTTAAGGGTCCATGAGAAGGTTTCAAGGCACCCACCAAACCATGTTTGCCAGAAGGACAAAAATTACCTCTAAAAACTTGTGAACCTAACAAGCAATTTCTGAGCATGAGAAACTGAAATAATCTCCACAAACCCCACCAGTGGCATTGATTTGCCAGTTTCTAGCCTGTTGAGGAGCTCCTGAGGAAGTGAATACACCGAAGCACCTGTCACTCAGAGTGAAGGTGGCAGGTTTCCATTGAGAAGCTGCTGGGGAATCAGACTGGTCAGATCAACTGTCACTCAGACTTACTAGAATCTAATGAGAAAGAGCAGTGTGTGAAGGAAGAGATCTCAGGGAAAAAGAGGGGAAGATTCTAATAACAATGGAGGAAAATCTTCGAAAAATTCAAGAGAATTTAAATTCTATTGACAAGCTTTCAAAGTTGCACAAACATATAAGCGAGGCTGACATTTCTGAAGGTGAGGGTTTATATTGCGAGTCAACGCACACAATCACAAAATAACCAATGATAACCGCTGAATAATTGGCAATTGATGTAACCTGATTGTTTCATTTACTCCAGGGCAGTTCTGCTATTGTCACTGAACTAATGTTCTCCCAACACTGCAGAATCTCAGGAATGCCCACAGCCTCAATAACAACTTTCATTTATATAGCACGGTTAATATAGTAACACGTTCAAAGGTGTTTCACATGAATGTCATCAAACAAAATTTAACACCGAGCCACATAAAAAGATATTAGCGCAGATAACCAAAAGATTAATTGAAGAGGTAGATTTTAAGGAATGTCTTAAAGGAGAGTGAGGTAGAGAGAAGAAAAAGGTTTAGGGACGGAACTCTAGAGCTTTGAGACGAGCCAGCTAAAGGCATGAATGCCGATGGTGCAGCAATGAAAAGCCCACCTATATCATCCTGAAATCTAAGGCTTTCCTCCTCATTATTTACGACACCACCAATTTTCGTGTCATCCGCGAACTTACTGATCATACCTCCGATATTCAATCTAAATCATTAATGTACACTACAAACAGCAAGGGTCCCAGCACTGATCCCTGCGGTACACCACTGGTCACAGGCTTCCACTCGCAGAAACAACCCTCGACCATCACCCTCTGCCCACTGCCACTAAGCCAATTTTGGATCCAATTTGCCAAATTGCCCTGGATCCCATGGGCTCGTACCTTCTTAACCAATCTCTCATGCGGGACCTTATCAAAAGCCTTATTGAAGTCCATGTAGACTACATCAACTGCTTTACCCTCATCTACACATCTAGTCACCTCCTCGAAAAATTCAATCAAGTTAGTTAGCCCTCTCAGCAACTTAAAAAACTTTTCAATTAAAAAATGGCCACTCTGCCAGGCCACTATCATTTGGGGGGGCGGGGGTGTGTGGGGGGGTGGGGGGGGTGGTGAGTGCTGTGGGGGAACAAGCAGGAAGTGCCTCGATGCCTGCCCGGAGTGCTGGCCCACTGGTCTGCCATCGGGACGCCCCCTCCAGGCAGCTGGCTTGTTCCCGACAGAGCGGAGGGTCCACAGGCCGATTGGAAAATTCCTTTTGCCTCTGATAATTGGTCATTTACTTACCTCAATTGGCTATCCACCACTTGTGGGCAGGTAAATCTTCCATCCCTGTTCTCACCTCCGGGTAAATGGCCCAGAGGCGGGATGGTGCCGACAAACTGGCACGCTGGCTGGTAGCATGAATTTTAACGTCCATCTGCCTCCATACACACCCTCATATGGGACAAGAATTCCGCCCGAAGACTTTAAACATAATGTTTGTTGAATCTTGAAAATTTGTAAGTGTATTATCACTATTGCCAAACAGCTCCAAATGTTTTCATTACAAATTAAGTGCACTTACTATAAAACTTAATTCCTTGATAACCAGATGTCCATCGGTATGATCATTAAACTTGACTGAATCATAATAAAGGCATTGAGTGCATGAGTATATGGGCAAGATTTTCTTGTGAGCTTCAGGACCCCGTCATCGGTACCAAATGGGAGTCCCAAACCTGCACTTGCTTCGAGTCAGACTGGTGGAACTATTTTCCCTGAGCCTCCTTCTAATTGGTTGCCTCCACGCTCGCCATCCTATTAAGGATGATAGGAAGGATAACGATGTTGCCGGCCCAATGACAGGGCTGGTAGCTCTAGAGCCTCGGCAACCCCTTGCACTGCTGAGGCAGGTTTGAGAATGCAAGTGTGCCTCAAATACCCACAGAGGGGTAAAAATAATTAAATATTTTAGAGGGGAGAAGGCAGCAGGCATGCAGAAAGGACAGTAAAGCCCTCTTTGCGGGCGGGGGGTGGGGGGGGGGATCATTGGGAATGGGTTTTCCTTCCTGTGACCCCATCAAAAGGCCATAGAGCCTCAGGCTCCGATGGGCCCCAGCCTGCTGTAGGGAGGCTGGCACCATTGAGCTGATGGCCTCCCCACACAGCGTGGGTGGGGGGGGGGGGGGGGCGGTGGGGGGGGAGCTGTGTTCTTCCGTCTTCAAAATTCTGGAGAACCCGAAAAATCACCCCTAATTGGAGCCTTAATTATTTAAAATGGCTGCCCGCTTCTGTGGAGCAGGCAGTTGATCTGCATCCCCACCCGCCGTCGGGAAACTTGCCCGACAGGAGAATGCGTCGGGAAGCCATCCTGATGCAGCACCCCTGCTATTTTCCCAGCCCCCTCCACCTTCAACCTCATCTCCATGTGGCTGGAAAAATTCTGCCCTATATGTGACAGGGAAACAACACTACATTTATGAAGATGAAACTGCTATGATTGCACTGAGTGATAATTTTATTCTCTTTCTCATTGATTTGTTTCAGAAATTAACAATTTAAGCGTTCAGGCACCATGTTTGATGGATCAATCTTAATTAAACACTAGAACCAAGCTTAGGTCATACTCTGTTACTGTTTTTTAGTGACATACTTAATTAGGGTCAGACTATTATCTGCAGAGAGGCACAGAATAATTTAACAGTCATAATACCGGATGTGTTTTGTGTCAAGCTTTTACTTTGAAAAATGCAAATGTGCTTACTCTGATTTTAATCCTGGCAGTTGAATTATAATACAATATTTAATTGGTGTGCAATTACAACTCATAATCATAATTGACAGATTTAATTTAAACACCATTATAATGATTTTCCGGAATTTATGTGTCTTGTGGTCATTCCAGGCTGCGGCAGATAACATTAGCAACATTAGTCAATCAGCTGTGCATGTCCGCATCAATGAGGTGACAGCTGCACTGTGTGCCATGGTCAATGACTTCATCTTTCCTCCCTATGGAGGCTGGGAAGCAGGAAGACAGGACTTTGGTAGAAGCAGATGTATTGTTTTTAGCACTCCTCAGCTGTTCTTGCAAGCCTCTGACTGGTCATGACCATGCAGCAAGGGATACATTATGCCACTCAAAAGACAACCAGATTATTTCAGATTCTTCCTTGAAAAGATTAAGAAGTGCAAATGTATGGCTGTATTATGCTGCTGCCTGGCATTAATACCAAACTGAATGAATTCCCCTGCAGCGACTTGATGTGCCTGGACAGTACTTTGAGTAAGAGTACTGTAAAATAGTGGTTATGGTACAGGAGTAGAGTTCAGATCCCACCTCTGGAAAGCTGTATACTTTAAGGGTTAGCATCAGAAAATGACCATGAAAACTGCTGGACTGATGTAAAATGGCAACTGGTTCAATAATGTTTTCCAGGGATGATAGCCCATCACACTTATTTGGTTTGCCCTACATGCAACTTCAGTGCCACACTATGTGGTTGACTCTGAGTGCCCTCAGGGGAACTAAGAGCAGACAATTAATATTATAAGTGTTGCCCATGTCCTAAGAAGTTTTGAAGTCGGGAGTCTCAGAGGCGGGCAGAAGGTGGGGGGAGCTCCCGCCTCCAAGAACTGCTGGCCAATCGGAAGGCTGGAAGCTCTGCACTACTGGCAGCGCCACTGGGAGCATGAGGCCCTGCCGTACCGAAGAGTCTGGAGACCCCAGGACAGGTGAGGGGGCGGTGGGGGGGGGGGGGGGGGTGGTCAGCGCTGCCAGGGCCATTCAGGCAGGCCCTGCAATTGGATGGGTGGTGGGGTTAGTGGGGGTAGGAGGAGTTTTCCTTGGAGGGCAGCAATCGCTGCCAGGGGGGTCCTCCGGGGGCCCTGGATTGCCCCCAATGTAGGGACCCCGTCAACCCTGCTAGGAGGCTGCCAGGTTTTACCTGGCAGTGTCTCCCCATGGTGGCAGGCCCTTCTACTTTCGTTAAATTGAGGCGGAAGTGGGAAGAGGCCTCTTAAGGGCCTCAATTGGCCTAGGTGGGTAGGCCGTTTTCAGCTTTCCCGGTCCTGGACTAAATTGGAAGGCATCGAGAAGATGACAGGCACTCCGCACCCTGCCTTCTGACACAATCCCGGCCCGAGGGGACCCATAAGAGTCAGCCCATGGAACGCCCAAATATTTGACAGAAACGCCAGAAATATAATGTAACCGGATCTGTCCAATAAAGTATCCCAACAAATGGCAAATCAAATTCTCCCTGGAACTTACTGCTTGAAACACTTTCCTCATCCTCTTAATGACAATTCTAAATTTATTTACAAACTCTTAACACAACTATCCTACCAGAGGAAATGTTACAATTTTTAATTACAAATGAGTACAACATGTGCTGCACCCATGGGGCTGTATTTAGTTCTCCTCCAGGCATTGGGGTCCGTGGTGGGGGTGACCTGAAGATGCCTCCGGGGGAGGGCCAACACACTCCCCGATGCTGGGAGGGCCCAGCCCAATATTGCCGGCAGCGGCGAACCCTCATGGCGGCCCCCCGCTGTTCGGCGACACGACCCCATTTTCATATTTAAATAAATTAAAATTTATGTATTAATCATAGTTACGTCACCGCCTGAGTTCCTGCTCCGATCTTCCCTGGTAGTCGGTACTCCCGCGCCTTCGGATCCCCGTCCGGGGAAATGAGGCGTCACACTGGTGGGGAGGGGGGAGGAGGTAAGTTTCTCAGTGCGGGGGATTGGTGGGGGGAGTGTGGGGGAAATGGGGTTAAAGTAATATCATTGGTGTAGGGGATGGTGGGAAGGGTTGGCGGTTAAGGTTTATGCAGTTTGTGGGGAGGGGGCGCAGGTGCGGAAGGTCAGGTTATACAGGTAAGTGTATTGTGGGGGTGGAGAGAGGGAAAATTGATAATTTTATCAATTTGTGGGGTTGGAGGGGGGCAAAATAAATGTATTTGATTTTTTTATTCACTTTATCTTTAAATATTTAGACCTGCTGGAAGGTTGGATTTAAAAATGGCGTCAGCACCTGCGCACTGGCAGCTGATGCCATTACCGGACCACTCCCTCCATATGATCGGGTGGGGGGGGGGGCGGCGGCCCGCCCTGGCCATTCAAATGAGCCACAGCACGGAAGATTGCAGCTACTCCACAACATGCGGCTAGTGTGGGCGGGCCACCATTTTTTCACCCACTGCCAACCTCGGTGGCGGGCACAGAAGATTCAGCCCACTCTGACCGTTTATACCAGTCAGAAGCCTATACAAGCAGTCTTTAAAAGGACCACTGGTGGATACTCCAAAAACAGCCTCGGACATTTCTTTGCAGGAATACCAAACCCTGCCACCAGCTGCTGAGTAAACCCCTGATGCAACTCATCAACATTCCCCACCACACCCCAGTTTGCTGACAGATTTCCATTCCCCCACAGTCCGGAAAGCTGTTCACTAGTGTTCATTGAGCACTGGGAAGCTTTCTGACTATGTTCCTATGAGGCCCAAACCTGAAAATGGCCCGGGTTTTCCACTTAATCTATTGAGCAGTTGCAGTGGAAAACCAATGACCTGTTTTGGGTGAACATTGAACACAATCATGGCTTTACATATCAAACCTATTAAAATCCTTCATAATTTTAAAAACCTTTATTAATGATGGGGGAGCCCAGCACATCAGTGCAACAGAAAAGGCTGAAGCATTCGCAACCATCTTCAGCCAGATATGCCGAGTGGATGATCCATTTCAGCCTCCTCCTGAGGTCCCCAGCATCACAGATACCAGTCTTCAGCCAATCCGATTCACTTCAAGTGATATCAAGAAATGGCTGAAGGCACTGGATACTGCAAAGGCTGTGGGCCCTGACAACATCACAGCTGTAGTACTAAAGACTTGAGCTGCAGAACTAGCCACGCCCCTAGCCAAGCTATTCCAGCATAGCTACAACACTGGCATCTACCCGGCAGTTGGAAAATTCCCCAGGTGTGTCCGATCCACAAAAAGCAGGACAAATCCAATCCAACCAATTACCACCCCATCAGTCTTCTCTTGATCATCAGCAAAGTGATGGAAGATGTTGTCGACAGTGCTATCAAGCGCCACATAAACAGCAATAACCTGCTCACCAATGCTCGGTTTGGGTTCCGCCAGGGACACTTGGCTCCTGACCTCATTAGAGCTTTGGTCTAAACATGGACAAAAGAGCTGAACTCAAGAGGTGAGGTGAGAGTGACCGCCCTTGATATCAAAGCAGCATTTGACCAAGTGTGGCACCAAGGAGCCCTAGCCAAATTGAAGTCAATGAGAATCAGGGGGAAAATTCTCCACTGATTGGAATCATACATAGCACAAAGCAAGATGGTTGTAGTCGCTGGAGGTCAATCATCTCAGCCCCAGGACATTGCAGCAGGTGTTGCTCAGGTGTTGCTTAGGCCCAATCATCTTCAGGTCCTCCATTATGGGGACAGAAGTGTGGATGTTTGCTGATGATTGTATGATGTTCAGTACCATTCACAACTCCTCAGATACTGAAGTAGTCCATGTCCATATGCAGCAACACCTGGACAACATTCAGGCTTGGGCTGATAAGTGGCAAGTAACATTTGCGCCACACAAGTGCCAGGCAATGACCATCTCTAATAAGAATCTAACCGCCTCCCCTTGACATGCAACACCATGACCATCGCTGAACCCCAACCATCAACATCCTGGGAGGTACCAATGACCAGAAACTGAACTGGAGCAGCCACATAAATATTGTAGCTACAAGAGCAGGTCAGAGGCTGGGAATTCTGCACTGAGTAACTCACTTCCTGGCTCCCCAAAGGCTGTCCAACATCTACAAGGCACAAGTCAGGAGTGTGATGGAATACTCTCCACTGGCCTGGATGAGTGCAGCTCGAACACCACTCAGGAAGCTCAACACCATCCAGGACAAAGCAGCCCGCTTGATTGGCACCCCATTCACCAGCTTAAACATTCACTCCCTCCACCACCGACGCACAGTGGCAACAGTGTGTACCATCTACAAGATATACTGCAGCAACTAACCATGCCTCTTTCAACAGCACCTTCCAAACCCACGACCTCTTCCACCTAGACTAACGAGGACAACAGACACATGGGAACATCCCCATCTACAAGTTCCCTTCCAAGTCACACACCATCCTGACTTGGAAATATATAGCTGTTGCTTCACTGTCGCTGGATCAAAATCCTGGAACTCCCTCCTTAACAGTGCTGTGGGTGTACCTGCACCACATGGACTGCAGTAGTTCAAGAAAGCAGCTAACCATCGCTTTCTAAAGGGCAATTAGGGATGGTCAACAAATGCTGGCCATGCCAGCGAAGCCCACATCCTATGAAAGAATAAATTTTTAAAAAGTCTTCTCTTAGTCTTTTCTGTTCTAAAAGAAACAGTCCCACGTCTCAAATCACCACATCTATATTCAAAATGTTATTTTATAGTTACGCTAACCTCTGTATTTTGACCAGTATATTTTTGTTTAAAAAATTACTGCAGCATCAATACTAAAGTACCATTTTGCATTGAACACTGTGTAGAAGTTAGATAGAATTAATTGCTCATTGTAACTATATAATTTTGACCATTAGTGCAGTGGTATTCATTCCAGGTGCACACAGAGGAAGATAATTTTCACCTGTGCAGACTTCTGATAAAGATCAACACTTATTTGACACTTTTATACATTTTGAGTTGTACGCAAAAGTTAATAAGGGAAAATTGTGTTAAGTAAATTTTGCGTTTATAATGCAGATTTCCACTCCACTGATTCACCATTGCAGCTGAGTACAGACCCAGGAACATCTCCATTTATATAATTTAGAAATTTACATTGAGAACTCTACAAGCTGGATTTTCAGCTTTCCACCTGGGTCTAATTCTGGCGATGAGGATCAGTCATCCAATATAGAAAATGTCCAATTTTTATTGATTTCCAGGAGGCAAGTTGAAAATCTATTCCTTTCAGTACGTTAATACAGGTGATGACTGTTATTCAAATGTTATACATCTTTACAGTAACTGAAATGGAACTCTAATTCCCCAGTGACATCTATTTTTGTTTGGAGGGATCTCTGTTCACAAATTTGTTTTTGTACATGGAACAATTCATTGGCTAATTACTGAATTTCACACTGGTCCACAGAAAATCTATCAGTGGGCTTTACTTCATCTCAAATTTAGGATGAGCCAGTAGATGTGGGAGAGCTAAAGGGTCATTAACAGAGAAAAGGTGCTTCAATTTTTCGGAGGATGAGGTAGCAGCTGTTTTGTTCAAGAAGCCACATAATAATTGGATATGGTTTTTTTAAAATCTGCTTTTCTCCTTACGTTCATTACCCAATATATCAAGAATAAGTCTACAAGAGATTATTCCTGAAAACCCTAAAGTACAAGACTAATCTGCAACATTTCAAGTTGTTTGCTTCAGCTTTTGATATTTCTGCCAGACCTCTTCAGTGCCTCTATCAAAGAGTATCGATATTTTTTGGCCCCATTAACTTTCAAGAAATGGCAGTTGCTCTATCAGTAATAAATTAAACAATTGGAATAGAAGTAATCAAGATTCCGTGAAGAACCTACATTTAGGGCTAAGCATAGGTCCACACAGGCGCTGCTTCACAAACCACTGACCACCTCCAGGCGCGTATCCATTGTCTCTCGAGATAAGGAGGCCCAAAAGAAAGAAAGAAAAAGAATAGGTCCAGTCATTGTTATGGATTCCATAGTTACTTTCCACAAAACTCTGAGATGTAGATTTAATCTTCTTCTCTGACTGACAGCCCAGCTGAAGTGAAAATAAGACAGTGTGCAAAAGGGATCAAAATGGGGGAAATAATGAGGGACGGTTAATAAGGGGGGCGCACAGAAGATCAGAGGAATGGAGAGTTCTAGTGGGGGTTGGTTGTAGGCCTACAGGTGCAAAGTTGAAAATATAATTCATAGGGGCTGAATTTTGCAGCTTGGCCGCAGGTCCCAACGTTGGGACCTGAAGCAGGTGTCACTTCCATTCACAAACTTCCAGTGGCCAACTAATTAGCAGTGGGGAGGCACAGGGTCCATCCAGTGAGGGCGTGGAGGCAGAATGTGAGGCGGTGTAAGGCTGCCTGCCCTGCATTTACTGGTGACTGCCAGCCCTGCACTTACTGTGACTGCCAGCCCTGCATTTACTGGTAACTGCCAGCCCTGCATTTACTGGTGACTGCCAGCCCGGCACTTACTGTAACTGCCAGCCCAGCACTTACTGTGACTGCCAGCCCGGCATTTACTGGTGACTGCCAGCCCGGCACCTACTGTGACTGCCAACCCGGCATTTACTGGTGACTGCCAACCCAGAATTTACTGGTGACTGCCAGCCCGGCATTTACTGGTGACTGCCAGTCCTGCATTTACTGGTGACTGCCAGCCCGGCATTTACTGGTGACTGCCAGCCCTGTACTTACTGCCTGCTTGGAAAGCTGACAATTTAAAGGAAGCCTGCAGTCACAATGGCTGAAGGAAGGCTCCGGGTGGCTCCATGGTTCAGTGGTGCCTCTCTACAGGTTCTCCAGGGATGAGAGAAGGAGACCAGCCTGCCTGACCAACCAAGACTGGACAGAGATTGCAGAGGAGGTCAGCAGCCGTGGGATCACCCAAAGAATCTGAATCCAATGCTGAAAGCGTGTCAATAACCTTATTCGATTGGTCAAGATGAGAATTCCACACCTCTTTCCCTTTGGGACTTGCATGCGGCAACACAAGAGGGTATGTTTGGTGGAGAGGGAATGACTACCCAATTGGTGGCAATGGGGTCAGGAAGTACCATGCCAAAGGCATGGCTGCATCTCAGTGAGAGGCTCCTGTCTGTCATTGCTGACCCCCCTCAAAAGTGGCTGCATGCAGGAGGCATTTGTGTGTCCCCATCATGGACCGCTGGGCTGCTACTAGCATGTATTTATTTATTTTAATTAAATCTATCTTTAAATATTGAAATATGCCAGTAGGGCTAAGAACCCTTTAAAAATGGCGTCAGCGCCTGCGCACAGGCAGCTGATGCCATTGCCGGGGACAGATAGCCCGCCACCTCCAGTGATCGGGGGTGTGATGGCAGGGGCGACTCATCCCGGCTATTTAAATGAGCAGCCGCTCTTAGGATTGCAGGGGCTCTGCGACATGCGGACTGCCATTTTTTTTGGCCGCCGCCAAAATAGTCAGCCCTATGGAGATGGAAGTATGCTACTTTTGTGATAGGTATATCTATGAGGTTGGAAGCTCAGGTTTAGTGTTGAAAAGGACACTGAGATTGTTAACAATAGCCAGAGAGGTGGATGGACTTGATGATGCAAGTGGACTTCATGGACTCGGGTAGAAGACGAACACTCTATATATCTGTCCAATCTCGATAACTGGCTGACCAGGATGCTATATAACATTCAATAGCAACAGTGCCTTTTAGGGAGAGGAGATTTCACTGTATGTTCAGAAAAATCCCAACTGCAACCAGTGCAGATCAAACTGCTCATATACAACTAGTTTCTAATTACTCAAGGCAGACGACCCCCTCTAATTTTGTCCCTCTGATTCCATGAGCTGTGCTTGTTGCTTGTGAGGCTGATCATTCGCCGTGGAGCCTCAAAAATGTAACTGTTTTAAGTACAGTTACTCAATTTTAAAAAATGGTTTTGAGAACAGTTTAGCTTAAGAATTATTCTGTATGTTTACCTTTGGAACGTTGTAATTTTCAACAGTGTCAGCATATTATTATTCCAGACACAAAGGCACAAAATACAGTGCTTAGAAAGTGATTGACTACAAAATGCAAAACCAACACCCGTAATCATTATCTTGACAAATTATATTTTCTGGCTCCTTTGCAGAGCTATTATATGTAACAATAAATATCTAATGGAAGGTGAGTACTGCTGGAAACCATCCAGCCTTTTGTTTTTGTAACTAGAGGACTCATCCATCACACTTACACAAACCTTTTAGTTAAAGTAAACCATCATTCTGGAAAATATTCAAATTGACCTCCCATCACAAAGACAAGATTATCCATTGATCTATGCTCCATGTAATTTAATATGAGCATGAAAAAATATCACCGCCAGACCTAATTAGAACCTGCACAGATCTGAGATCCTGGCAACAGTCAACCATCTGTGTGTGACAAATTTAAGTCATTCTGAAGTGACATTAATAAATGACAGATAAATGCTGCTGGTAAATATGGATTGGGTAGAAAGGTCTTTTGAAATCTACTGAAAACTTAATTACTAAAGAAGACATTGGCCGGTATTATACGCCCCCCACAAACAAGTAGGCTGGTGGCCGGCGTGGGAGGGGCGTAAAATGGAGTGGGAGGCGGTGGGGAGGGGGGGTGTTCCCGATCCCCTCTTGCCCCCGTTACCAATTTACGTGGGGCGGCGGCGGCGAGAAAAGGCCCACCTGCCCCAGGCGAATCAAGGCCCTTAAGTGGCCAATTAATTGCCACTTAAAGGCCTCCGCCCACTGCAACGGGTATTTTACCCTTAGCTGGCGGGCAACGGAGGCCTTAAAAGCCTGCCTGATGAAAGCAGGTGGCCTTCTTATGGGCTGGTGGGGGGGGGGGGGGTGGGGGGAGTGGGCCCTCCCGATCAGGCACCTTGTGCCCCAGGAGGGCCACCCCCGAAGCCCCAACCATCCCCAATTCACAGCACACCCCCTGCCCCCCTGACCGACCCCCCCCACCTTGCCTTGCTGGGGCCCAGACAAAAACTTAGCTTTTTACTGGGGTCATCCTTCATCTTCTTCCAATGGCTCGTGTAGTCCCAGTAGTGGCCACCAGTCCCAGAGGCGCTGCTGAGACTAAGAGCTGCCAGACTGCTGATTGGCCAGCAGTTCCATCAGGTGGGACTTCCTGCCTCAAGGAGGTGGAAGTCCCACCCAAGACCAATTAAAGGCCTGGGAAGTGAAAAATCCCAGTCTGGCTCACAAAGCTCAGCAGAAATGAGATCGCCACCGACTTTTCGGCCGGTGGACGGGACCTCCCGCTCAACGAAAAATACCGTCAGTGTATCTTGCTCGTGGGAAGTGCAGTGATGAAAATACAAAAACAAACTGGAGAGTTATTAAAAAAATAATTTAAAAGACTGGTACACTTGCCTTCAACAGGATGGAGGACAAAGTCATATGACATCCACATTCTCCTGCACTGAAATACACATTCATGTCTGCTAGAACTAAAACTCGTTAACCCTGTCTGCATTGAAATTCTAAATACCTCATCACACATGGATGTGAGCTATCCACAAAAACGAGCTAAAACAAAGGCACTCACATACACACTCTTTCAAGCTACAATCACTACAATAAAGTGTGAAAATACCTCATCTTATCAAAATGGGCAGCAATCAGAAGCTATTGTATATATTTTTTTATTCATTCATGGGCTGTGGGCGACGCTGGCCAGGCCAGCATTTATTGCCCATCCCTAATTGCCCTTGAGAAGGTGGTGGTGAGCTGCCTTCTTGAACCGCTGCAGTCCATTTGGAGTAGGTATGCCCACAGTGCTGTTAGGAAGGGAGTTCCAGGATTTTGACCCAGCGACAGTGAAGGAACGGCTATGTAGTTCCAAGTCAGGATGGTGTGTGACTTGGAGGGAAACTTGCAGGTGGTGGTGTTCCCATGTATTTGCTGCCCTTGTCCTTCTAGTTGGCAGAGGTCGCGGGTTTGGAAGGTGCTGTCTGAGGAGCCTTGGTGCATTGCTGCAGTGCATCTTGTAGATGGTACACACTGCTGCCACTGTGCATCGGTGGTGGAGGGGGTGAATGTTTGTAGATGGGGTGCCAATCAAGCGGGCTGCTTTGTCCTGAATGGTGTCGAGCTTCTTGAGTGTTGTTGGAGTTGCACCCATCCAGGCAAGTGGAGAGTATTCCATCACACTGCTGACTTGTGCCTTGTAGATGGTGGACAGGCTTTGGGGAGTCAGGAGGTGAGTTACTCGCCTCAGGATTCCTAGCCTCTGACCTGCTCTTGTAGCCAAGGTATTTATATGGCTACTCCAGTTCAGTTTCTGGTCAATGGTAGCCCCTAGGATATTGATAGTGGGGGATTCAGCGATGGTAATGCTGTTGAATGTCAAGGGGAGATGGTTAGATTCTCTCTTGTTGGAGATGGTTATTGCCTGGCACTTGTGTGGCGCGAATGTTACTTGCCACTTATCAGCCCAAGCCTGGATATTGTCCAGGTCTTGCTGCATTTCTACACGGACTGCTTCAGTATCTGAGGAGTCACGAATGGTGCTGAACATTGTGCAATCATCAGCGAACATCCCCACTTCTGACCTTATGATTGAAGGAAGGTCATTGATGAAGCAGCTGAAGATGGTTGGGCCCAGAGGAACTCCTGCAGTGATGTCCTGGAGCTCAGATGATTGACCTCCAACAACCACAACCATGATCCTTTGCGCTAGGTATGACTCCAGCCAGCAGAGGGTTTTCCCCCTGATTCCCATTGACCTCAGTTTTGCTAGGGCCCCTTGATGCCATACTCGGTCAAATTGTATAGCCCCTCAGGAACCAAAATCTAAGTCACATAGGCGAGACAAACACATAATGAATTTATCATTAAAGGTAACCTTTTTGGAGAACAACAGAGGACATCAAGACATTAGCCACAAATCTTCAGCCACAGAGAAAATATTGAAATCCATCTTTAATTCCAGCACAAGGCTCAGAGAGAGAGAAAGATCAATTCCAGCTAAGACAGTTGAACCCTGCTGAGACAACCAAGTGCAGCAGAGAAATAAGAGAGTGAATTTTTAAACAGCTCCTCTGCCTGTGAAAATTTAATTAAGAATACCAGCACCATCTTCAAACTGGAGTGTTGACTGCCAGACGACTTCAGCATCCCAGCAAGTACAAGACAACCAGAAAACAGGCCTGCAACTTTAAAAACTTACCTTTCAAGGGATCCTACAGGTATTTTTTCGGAAAACAGCAGACTTTTCACCTTGAACTCTTCACGCCTCCTACCCTTTACCTTCCATCTATCTTTTCTTGAGTGTGCATGTGAAAGTGAATGCTTGAGCAGGTGGTGTTGCAATTATTTCAGGTGATTATTGTTCAATAAGTATTTAATTTTCTGTTTCAAACCTACGAGAGAACCTGTCACTGTCTATTTGGTAAACAAAACAGAGGCTGGAACACTAATTTCACAAAAACACTATCTGCAGTCAGTTGGGAGGTGACAAGTGGAAGCCAGCCACCCCACTTCCCACCGCCTGTAACAAGTGATAACAATGCCTGTCTTGTCACAACTGATGATAAAAACAGGAAACCTAATCACCTATAAATGTTGAAAACCATTACAGGATCCTGACTGTGGCATGCACTGCTTTTCTAATGGCAAGAGAGAATGAATGAACTTCAGCTCATCTAACTAGTGAGTCAATTACAAAACTGAATATTGATAATTCAAAGAACACGATTCAACCCCCAGTGAGGTTGTACATCAGGAATCAACGAGGGAATTAGTGGAGTTTTTGGAGACTAGAACAGGCCACAGAATGTGTCAGACTGCAAGGTCAGGATGGGCAAACAAAAGCTGAGAAAACTCCAGTAGCATCTAACAACAGGGTGCAATGGAGGCCAAAGGAAGAAAACTATTTTAGGGGGCTAGCGGTAACAGCTGTGCTTTTTAACAAATCGTCATATTTGTTAGGTATTGGGCCTCAGGCCTACCAGATCCAGCACAAGAATTGGTAGGCCGGCACAAACTAATTTCTAGGCCATACACTTTTTGTAGTTTCAACATTGCTTTATAAAATGAGATGTATGCGAAAACAGTAACTGATATTGTGTTTGAAGTTTGAACAGCTAGGATCATAGGATAGAGGTAATTTTGTTAGTATTTCATCTTTATCCCAATTTTTTTTATATATAAAAAAGCATTGCCACTATATAAACTCCAGTCTTTTTGACTTTTATAGGGGCCAATCTACACTTATGTGGTGTATCACCTGATTCAAAAATAAACCATTTCTGTTTCTCATAAACTTATATTTGAAGGCCTACCAGAGAATATTCAGTATTGCACAAGTAGTGAGTCCTCCAATGACAGCTCGGCGGAACCACATTACCTTACACAAAAGAAGAAACAGAACATTGTATTGGCTGCAAAGTGAAGAACAAGAACAAGGTGCCAATAGAACAAATGCAACAAGTCTTACAGTACCTAAAGATCAATAATTTGCATCCTTGGATATCATTTATGATTATGGTGATGTCACCAATGGACGATGCTTGAATTTAATCATACAAATCTTTATCTTAAAGATGTGAGTTGAATGGTACTACAGGTTTACATCCTGCATGCTGACAATACAGTTCTCCAGAATACAATGCAATATAAAATGCAACTTTTAACATGAATAAAGGAATAGGCATTCCTTATTTATCAAGTCGGCATATTTCTTTGCAGTTAAATAACCAAATAGAAAGCTTTTGGTATTTAGAATGTTAATCTTTCTTACTATGTCATTAGTTTCTGCATGATTTTCTGATATTTTTAAATTAAATTACTGTCACATTTCCTGATTGAGATATCCCACTTTCAATATTATATGACAACCAAGGTAAAGTCAGATTTTCCAAACTACAAACAAATGGGCTAGTACTAAGTATAAAAAAAGACTGCTACCTATTATATAACAAATGATTGAAAAATAGGGACATCCTGTCCAGAAAATATATTTAAATAACTTTAAATCCTACCTGGGATCTGTTTTGTGAAATCTCAGAAAATAGCATTGGCATCACATTTACAATGCCTCCTGAAAAAAAAAGAAATGTATTAAAAGATACTAGTTTAATTTATGTTTGGTAAGATAGAAGGCAGAGAATTCATTCAGAACCCAGGCCCATGTAAAGCCACTTGATTCCACAGAAGTTAATATAAATTAGGCCTTAAACTAAAACTATGCCGCTTATGCAAATAATTTTATTATCATTATCGACTTTAAGTGCCTCTGGCATAAATGGCATAGTGGCCTGAAAATGGGGTTTGGGTACATATCGCACCATTAACATTGGCCCACTGGTCACTGTCACTGTGAGTATGGTCTGGTGAAGGGTGGCAGGAGCACTTGCCTGTACACATGGTTAGCCACTTGTAATATGCAACTTTGGATCCTATGACATACATAGGTCACGACTGGTTCCCCAAGTCGTTTGGCGGAATGCCTCATCACCAGAACTTTCAAACAAGCACCAAGATGTAGCTTGGCTGGTGGTGAGAAGGGCCCTCCCCGTCAGATCCTTCATGCACGCCCAAAGTCTCGCCCCCCTCCGCACAATGCCCCCGCGGTGGCTGTGGTGGGGAAGAGACGGTTGCCCACCTCCTCCTGGAATGTGTCTTTGCAAAGCAGGTGTGGAAAGAGATGCAGTGGTTTTTGTCGAGGTTCATCCCAAGCAGCTCTGTAACACAGGAGTCTGTGCTCTACGGGCTGTTCCCAGGGACGCACACCGAGACAAACATCAACTGCTGCTGGAGGACTATCAATTCGGTGAAAGACGCCCTTTGGTCTGCCCGAAACTTGCTGGTCTTCCAGCGCAAAGAGTTGTCCATGACGGAATTTTGCAGACTGGCACATTCCAAGGTCCAGGACTACGTGCTGAGGGACGCACTAAAGCTTGGGGCAGCCGCAGCAAAGGCTCAATGGGGAAAGACCACAGTGTAAGGTCCCCCCACCAAGCTGAACTCAGGGGCTGGATCCATGGGAAACCCCTTGAACTGAATCGGAGAAATTTTGTGTGCTGTAAATGTAAAAATGTATATGGCATGACAATGAAATGGAAGGGTTGTGAGGCAACTCATGATTGTATAGAAGGAAACTGATCACCTTTGCACTGTTTGTATTTTTTGACTTGTTGCTGTTTTAAACTGTTTGGGAATGTAATTTTTACAGATTTTTATGAATAAAGTATATTTTGGAAAAAGAAAATACATAGGACACGACTGCAATTTTAAGGTACAAAGGGGTGGAGCTTGTGTTGTTGATTTTCCATCCATTTATGCTGGCATTGAATGGCCTAATCAGCAGCCCTTAAAGGGAGGCCACTCCAAAGATGGTCCATTATTTTGTACATATATTTTTGTGGGGCCTGGAGGTGCAGGTTTTGCCCTAACTTGCTGTTGGGCTGTGCACCGCCCTGCCTGGGGATCGCCTCCTGCTATTCTCCAACTATCAGCCAGTTCTGTAAAGACGTTGGTTGAATTCTGCTATCCCCAATTGAACAGTTGCCTCAGAGTGCCGGCTATATGTAAATGGGGTCCAGCCTGTTTATAGCTCATGCCTTACGGTAGTTACAACAGGCAGGCTTTGGTGTATTCCACCCATTACCGCCCATTGTCTGCACAAACCTAAACCTAAACTTAGTCCTGTGACTCTCAGCAAGATTTGTTTTGCATTTTCTCTCCAAAATTGTAAGATAAGACCATTTTCTTGTCTTAATTATGCAATTTGCAAATAAAATTACTTGCATGAAACTTTGAACTTAAATTACAATTTTTTCCAGGAAATCATTAAAACACAGAAATTTGAAACCTAATTAATACAGTAATAAAATTATAACATATTTAATTTGTAAACTCAAGAAAGGCCATGCTTAAACATTTATTTAAATACTTTAATTTTGAAAAAAAATTTGTACAAGCTATTCTTTCCTTTTGTTACAAGGAAATTTTAGTTTTTTGCATAACTAAATTTGCTAATTACAATATTTCTTAGTTTGTGAAAGCTAAATTCAAATTCTAGTTTTTCTTCACAATATAACACTCGGAACTGGTCTGGACCTAATGCATGTTTTAACAACAATATGAACTGTAAAGAGAATACAATTCTTAATCTCTTCCTATATATCTATATTAAAGATATATGCAAAATCTTAAAAATCTTATGTCCGTATGCATTTCCCATCCACAAAACCTTACTTCCTGTTGTCATGTTCCTGCACACATTGGTCTCACATTTTGCCATTTTAATTCCTAAATCCACATTTATAATAGCAACTGCCTACAAGCATGTGTGTCATCCTGTAATTACACACTCGTGCCACTGGTTAGTTCAGTTTTGCATCTTCCAATTCTCTTTAAGCATTGTAGTCAAAATTTTATGCTTCAAGCATCTCTAACTCTCCATCCCAAAATGCTGTAAGTTTTACTATTTAGCTATAAATAATAGCAAACTTTACATAACAACAACTTGCAATTATGTAACTCCTTTTGCAAATAAAAACATCTCAAGACACTTCACAGAGACATAATCAAGAAAACGATACACCAAGCCAAAGGAAGAGATATTAGGAGGGCTGACCTTGGTCTGGTTAAGGAGGTGAATTTTAAGAGAGGAGAGGGAGGTGGAGAGAGGGGTTTAGGGAGGATTATTATATGAGTAACATTACATTTGCACTGCATGAGCAGTAATCTAGCAGAACAGATCATCTACCCAATATAGGACCTGTTGGATTTTCACTCCATTGAAATAGATGGAATGAAAATCGGGTCGGTACTATAACAGATTACCGCATTTACCCCATTCAATATAAGGAAAGAATCCATGACTTCAAAATGGGGACAAATTATTTCTGTGTGCTTTGGCCCAATCATGTTCCACCATCTAAAGCAGCTTCAGTTGAAAACTACATTTGGTTTGGAAATCACTGAGTGCAGCAAGAGATCAACCACCCATTATTTATTAAAAATAGCAAGTGGTCCCAAGATGGCAATGGAAATGTAATATTAAGTGACAGATAGCGAACAGTGGGATGCCAACTGACATTACATGACATGTCGAACATGCCCTCTCAGTCACCCTAAGTCAGTTCATCTAAAAATAGTCACCGTCAGCCAGACAAACACAGCACAAGTTAACAGAACCTGCAAACACAAAGTAGTAACCAAAACAAGCAGAATTTTATTTCTCAAAGATAAAAAGCTTTTCAGTTTATCAGAAGTGGACTTGGACTGACAAAAGTAATGTAATGATACCGCGGTAAAGAAAACATAAATAAGGAAGCATCATCTGAACAAATTCAGCACAACAGAAGACTAAACTAGTGTTGAAGACATGTTTATGCTTTGAAATTGCGAACCTTGTATGTGTAGAAGAGACAGGTAAGTCAGCATCAGCTTTGAATCATTAAAATGACAAGGAACCAATCAATAAGGGAAGCCCACGGCCTTCACCAGAACACCAGATCAAATTGTCCATCCATTATATCAGTCCATTGAAATTGTTGTAAGCAAGGAGAAGCAATCACAGTGTATTTCAAACTCAAATCCAGGTAGCAAACAGCAACTTCTTCCTTAATAAAGATAGATGCAAAATACTAATTTAGTATGTCATCCATACCCCTGCCTCGATGCATAAATCCCCTTTTAGGTTCTTAATCAGCCCCACTGCTCCTTTTGCTATTTGTATGGCTATAGAAGACAACTGGATTCCCTTTTATGTTAGCTGCCAGTCACTTCTCATACTCTCTTTGCTTCTATTATTTGTTTTTTCTGTTTGTTTTTTCACTTCTCACATCATATAGCCCAACTGGCTGGTGCAATGCCAGGATACCTAATTTGGACCATGTAGGTTCAGGCAATGAATTCACACATCAGTCTACCAAGAGCAAGCACTAAGCTGCAAGGTGGGCCCTACACGAGCGATCCTTAAAGGGTCAGGCACCCAAATTGCAAGTAAGGTCATTTTTAAGACTTTTTAAGGAGAGATAGTGGAGTAGTGGTAATGTCACTGACTGACTAACCCAAGCTAATGCCCTGGGGACATGGGTTCAAATCCCAGCAGAGCAACTAGTGGAATTTAAGTTTAATTGATAAAAATCTGGAATTGAAAGCTAGTCTCAGTAATGGTGCCATGAAACTATCATCAATTGTCATTAAAACCCATCTGGTTCATTAATGTCCTTTAGGGAAGGAAATCTGCTGTCCTTATCTGGTCTGACCTACATGTGACTCCAGACTCTTAACTGCCCGCTGAAATGGTCTAGCAAGCCACTCAGTTGTCAAGGGCAATTAGGGATGGGCAACAAATGCTGGCCTGGCCAGTGATGCCCACATCCCATGCAAGCATTATAAACAAAGAATTTTTGCTGTCACCAAGTGTCTGGAAGTACCTTGGCATATTTTTGGAGGTGTTGTGATGATTTCCCGTATTTGCCAGAGAGTGTTGCTGCAATCTCACAGGTGGTAGTCAGTGCCCTCTTCAATCAAAGGTTGTAACAGGTGTAGGGGTAGCAGTGACAGTGATTCTGGGTCTGCAGCACAACAGGGAGATGGAGCAGAGGCAGCGGAAAGGGCAAGCTCTGCCAACTTTGAACCAGACTCCTCCATGCTCTTCTACAGTGACAGAAAGCTGTCTAACAGGCCAGCCAATGCACTCAGCATCTTGGTGTGCATGCCCATCACTTCTCTCCTATATGCCGCCCCATCAAGGTCCTCATCTGAGTCCCCTGTAGCAAAATCCATCTGCAACCTTGCCTTCCGGTGAGCTGGGAAACTATCCTTTCACTCAGGCCTGGCTGCAGTTCACTCATGCCCAGATGATGTGAAGATCCCAACTCTATACTAGCATCCAAGGTACGAGTAGTGCCAGTATCTGAGCTTGTATGAGAGATCAAATGACAGAGCCTCTTCATCAGTGCTGTGCTGTTGCTCTCTCTTTCTGCTTGGGTTACTGTGACTGGGCAGATGACAGTTGAATGTTCGAAAGCAGGAGATCAGAAGAGGAAGGTTGGTGTGAGGAAAGGTGATGGGGTGGGAAGAAAGAGGTCCATGCTGACTCTATCTGCAGCTTGCTCATCGTGCCAGATAGCAGGATGAAAGTGTGCTGAAACCCTCTCTCTGCCCTGGTGTTCCATTTTCTATCTTTTAAATTTCAGCAATATTCTTTAGTGCAGCTTCTCTTTAAGAGGTCAGACTGCCTTTAAGAGCAGAGTGCTGACCGCACCACGAACTCTCAGCACAATGTAGAGTGAAAGGCAACTGGCAGCGGCGCAGAGGAAGCCAGCAGCGAGGAACCCATTCGGCCCAACACTACAATCATGGTAACGAGGGTGGAGCACCAAGTTTGCGTGCTGCCCACCTCCAACAGAACCGGATGTACAGGTCCCACACCCAAAAAATGAGGCGGATGAATTTTTAGCCCCGAGTCTAGGCAGATACTTCAGCGTATTACCGAGTGAGTGCTGTTTACCATCAGAACTAGTGACACAGCACAGAGGATAAACAAAAATAATTGGAGGCAGTTCTAAATGCCAAATTAACATTGGTGATAAGTAGACTTAATTAGACATTGATTCAAAATTCAACTAATTGGTTGAATGGAACTGAAAGAGAAGTAAACCCAAATTAAAATGTGTAAAGGTGCTCTGAGCTAGATTTACAGCCCTGACAATAACTGTGGGTGACATTTTGGTGTCAGTACAAAACTCATTCACTGCAGAAAAAAACAGGCCTGAGGTAGTTTAACTCTTGGGCTTCATTTTAATGCAGAAGGCCAACTTCCCACCTGTTGCAATCAAGGGGAGATATTTGGACTTTCTGTTGTTCGAGGTGGTCATTACCTGCTGCTTATGTGGTACAAAGGTTACTTGCCACTGGTCAGCCCAAATCTGGATGCTTTCCTGCTGTAGGTTGGCAAGAGCTGTTTCAGTATCAGGGAAATTATGAATGGAGCTGAACATCAGAATTGACAGCCAAAAGCCCCAGTTTTGACCTTATGAAAGGGGGAGGGTCATTTATGATGCAGCTGAAGATCGTTGGGCCCAGAATGCTTCTCTGAACAACTCCTGCAGTGATGTCCAGGGCTGACCTGTGACAACCACAGTCATCTTCCAGCCACTTAAGGGGTTTCACTTTGACACCTACTGTCTTTAGGTCTTCTAGGATTCCAATTCAGTTTTTTTTTGGTGTCAATATTTTACTGTGTTCTGTCTGAAGCTAACATTGCCAGTGAATAGTTTTATGGACAATTATCATAAGAAAATGTTTCAATAATAATCTTCATAGAAACTAATCTCCAAGTTACTTTGATAATTATCTGCTGTTCTAAAAGATTGCACTTCATTTTCTAAGCAAGAACCTACTGATTATTTGTTCTTGGAAAAAAAACTTAATCTGGATATTTTAATATGATTCGTCTCCATGGGCAACCATTCATTGAACTGTCTGGGCGAAGCTTGAATTTCGACTTAATTTTAATTATCTTGATTCTTGCTAGCATTCACTCAGTTTAAAGGGGAAAGAACTCTAAAGGGAATGGAGAATCCTTTCAAAATAAAGGACATTTTCTTTCTCCTTCTCCACTCTTAGATAAAACTATCATAAAATTTTTGATATCTCCACATTAAACCGAGAGCTCAAAGATCCATGAATAGTGATTCTGCCACTTTGTACCACTATCACTTGCATTGGTGCTCTCCAAATGTGATCCTGCAGGGATTTGCAGGGTGATTTGGAGGGTGACCCATTTGCCTGGGTTTGGTTGACAGAAATACAACTTGGGATGCTTCTTTAGTGTCTGTCTTCACCACGTTCCAGGAAATTGGGGAAGGATGGGTTGCTTAACCCATCATGCTTGACAAATCTACTAGAATTCTTCGAGGATGTAACTAGTAGAGTTGATGACGGGGAGCCGGTGGATGTGGTTCATTTGGACTTTCAGAAGGCTTTCAACAAAGTCCCACATAAGAGATTAGCGTGTAAAATTAAAGCACATGGGATTGGGGGTAGTATATTGCGATGGATAGAAAATTGGTTGGCGGACAGGAAACAAAGAATAGGAATAAACGGGTCTTTTTCCGAATGGCAGGCAGTGATTAGTGGGGTACCGCAGGGATCGGTGCTAGGACCCCAGCTATTCACAATATACATGAATGATTTAGATCAGGGAACTAAATGTAATATCGCCAAGTTTGCAGATGTCACAAAACTGGGTGGGAGGGTGAGCTGTGAGGAGGATGCAGAAAGGCTTCAGGGTGATTTGGACAAGTTGAGTGAGTGGGCAAATGCATGGCAGATGCAGTATAATGTGGATAAATGTGAGGTTATCCACTTTGGTAGCAAAAACAGGAAGGAAGATTATTATCTGAATGGCTACAAACTGAAAGAGGGGAATATGCAGCAAGACCTGGGTACACCAGTTCCTGAAGAAAAGCATGCAGGTCCAACAGGCGGTAAAAAAGGCAAATGGTGTATGTTGGCCTTCATAGCGAGAGGATTCGAGTACAGGAGCAGGGATGTCTCGCTGCAATTATACGATATGGAATATTGTGTGCAGTTTTGGTCTCCTTATCTGAGGAAGGATGTTCTTGCTACAGAGGGAGTGCAGCGAAGGTTTATCAGACTGATTCCTGGGGTGGCGGGACTGACGTATGAGGAGAGATTGAGTCGGTTCGGATTATATTCACTGGAGTTCAGAAGAGTGAGGGGGTGGGGTGGGGTGGGGGGAGATTTCGTACAAACCTATAAAATACTAACAGGATTTGACAGGGTAGATACAGGATGTTCCCGATAGTGGGGGTGTCCAGAACCAGGGGGTCATAGTCTAAGGATATGGGGTAAACATTTCAGGACTAAGATGGAGAAATTTCTTCACCCAGAGAGTGGTGAGCCTGTGGAATTCGCTACCACAGAAAGCAGTTGAGGCCAAAACATTGTATGTTTTCAAGGAGTTAGATATTGGGTTTAAAGGGATCAAAGGATATGGGGCGAAAGCCGGAACAGGTTACTGAGTTGGATGATCAGCCATGATCGTAACGGTGGAGCAGGCTCAAAGGGCTGAATGGCCTACTCCTGCTCCTATTTTCTATGTTTCTATGTTCCACCCTGCAGCCCTGCCATCACTCCAATTGGCTTCCATAAAAGGGAGCTGATCCAGGAACTATGTAAAATGCCATCTTGATCCCTTGCCAGGCCTGGGCCCTACTGGTGGGGGCCACATGTGCTCTTGTTGAGAACGGGAATGCCTCCTATTTAAGGTTTGTCATCCGCTACCGATAGGCTGGGATTCATCCAAGGCCAGAAACTCTCCCTCAGTCTGTCATTTATCTTGTAATTCTACATGGAAGTTCCATTAATTATGAAAGAAATTGGGAACAGGAAGAAATAGTGGAGACTCAAGGAACTGCTGTCTCACTTGGGGACATCGAAGGAGGAAATCACAATCCACATCTGTGCAGCTCGGCACAAGCTTTTGATTGATGTGTAGACCATCATGGAGAACATCGTTATTTCAAAGCTATCAGAAGATTCTTTAGTTAAATTATAGCTTCTATAACAAATGCTTTGACTGGGGCTCTAACAATCTTGGATTCCAAACTAAAAGCAACATACCATGTCTGGAGTTACCATGTTAGGGTATCAGATAACAGAGGGCGTCAACAATCTCAATGCTTCCCAGTGGCTTGTTCCCACACAGATCTGTGACCATGATGGGATGACTTGCAGCAGTCACTGTTCTGTTCTTTATGGCATAATTCTGCACATGCATCTGCCAATTTACAGACATAGATCAAAGTCACCAATGATTGATGCATTGAGCTCCCTTGCTCTATGTTATTGCCATCCATTTCTTCTTCCTTCTCCTCTGCCAAGTTGACACTGTACCTCCTCGTCCTCTTGTTTTATAGCTATTCCATTTTGGATGGTGAAAATGTGTAATAAGTGATTCAGATAATCTAGCAGACTTTCTCAGAGACCAGGTCACCCTCCTGCCCTTCAAACAGCAGAATCTTTGTTTCACCTGAATTTGAGTAGACATTATATCTTTATTCTTTATCTGTTCTAGAATTTCTCAATGGCATCAACATGGTATCTTTGGTTGCTTAGCAGCCGTCTGAACAGTCTCCCAACTTTTCAAGTTTATGGTGGCACAGTGGATTGTTTCAAACAGAAGGAACCGAAGATGCTCCGAGAGTATCACAAATTACTTTGCATGATTCTTGTGGTTCGTTACCATCTGTACATCAATATAATGGAATCCTTTTATATTTAAGTAAGCCATACAGTTGGTTCTAGGGGTTCAGAAAGACAAGTGTCATCAATGAGGCTGTATACTTTGGGAAACTTGCCTCTTGGTAAAAGTGCAATCACCTCCCTTGCTGCTGCTGCCTCCATTCCAGGAGGGAAAATAGGTTTTCCCTGGCAAATAAAGCTTCTGTCACTTGTTTGATGCACTAATGCAACAAAGACTGTTTTGCCAAATGTGTTTAGTGGTGGCTAGAAAGGATCTGGTAGTACAGAAATAGAACACTGCGATTACCTTCACAGTTATAGCTGTGCCTTTTTGGAAACTTATGAGGAAACTGCACAACGCGGTCACAGACTCTGGTGAATCATGGATGAATAAAGTAAAAACAGAAAGTGCTGGAAATATACAGCAGGTCTGGCAGCATCTGTGGAGAGAGAAACTGAGTTAAAGGGTGGGCATGAAGTCCAGAGGCGGGGTTGCGGGTGGTCCATGGAGGTGGAGGTTTTGCTGGGGGGGGGGTTCTTGGGAGCTACAGATTGCCTACGAAGGAAGAATCACATCCCCAAGCCCCCACGGAGGGTATCTTGTTTTACAAGGTGGCCTCCTGTATGGCGGAGGCACCCACCTGCCACTGGTTAGATCCCAGCAGCAGCAGGAAGAAGCCCCAAGTGGCAGTTAATAGGCCACTTAAGGGCTTCCATTGGCCTCTGGACAGAAAGGCCATCATCGGCCTATCTTTCCCCCGGCAAAAGTGCTTGGCGACAGGGCAGCAACTGGCCCACCACCCGCGCCACCTGTCATGACTTGACGGGCGCCCCCCCCCCCCCCCCCGCCTCTGACCACACCTCACGCGGGCCCATAAAATCCAGCTCTCTGTTTCTCTCTCCACCAATGCTCCCAGATTTCCTGTGTATTTCCAGCTGTCTTTGTATTTCAATTTCCAGAATCCGCAGTATTTTGCTTTTATTTTCATGAAAAACATAGTTCTCATCAGATGTACCCCAGTATTTGTGCCTACGTCTTACTACACAGCTCCTGTGATGAGAAAAAGTAGGCTCAACGCCTCAGCTGCAATCGCTCTGGTCTTTTTCCTCCAAATAAAGATCTCTTCCTTTTCCAAATCTAGGACTGTTTTAGAAATGTCCAAAGGAATTTCCATGCTGAAAAACTTGATTGCTGTCAGTAAAATAGCAACTCGCAGCAACACTGCTGCAGGGAAGATTTGTAATGCACAAAAAATGCTGAACAGCAGCAGTATTCAGAAACAGACATCAAAATGCAAAACAAAACACAATTCCTGAGGCAGTAATAATCAAACAATCCTTTTAGAAGTAAACTCACAAAGGTCATAGCAGCAACTCCCAACAGTGCATTTTATATAAGCAAGTATTGCGAAAGGAATGACCAGGAAAAATAATCACTAGAGTTGACATGGGACCAATTTGCATTAAAATAAGGACCTGTATGAGGCTCATTAAGGTGCCAAAAATGTGCAAGATTGACATTTTTTGAATTTGGCACCATGCAATTCTGGTATTCAAACCTACTGGCCAGTTTCAGTGAGGGATGTATGATTCTGCTCTAGGAAAGCACCATTGCTGAATTGGCTCAATGTTTTTAAGAGTTTATGGTGTATGTGATTTAATGATTCTAAAAATGATGAAGCAATTCAATTATTTTGTTACTTGCAGCATCCAGCACAATAGCTTTCATGTTTTACTAGTGAGATGGTGCTGCTTTGTAAAATTGTTTTTTATTACTGGAGAGTAACCGTAGTTTATATTCCTGTGACACCTATCGTCATACTGAAAAATACTTCCATTAATATTAAATTACTTTTTTTTACTGAAAGCTGGCATTGACTTATATTGGCTTACCTTCGCATCTGAAATAATTTATTTCTGTTGTTTCACTAAACAAGCTAAGTTTCATTCTGTGACTAATTTATTCTTTTAGGTTGTTTTACATCATCCTCTGGACAGTCAGAAGTCAATTCACTGAAAATATGCATTGTGAATAAGAACAGTAGGGATACCACAGTCTATTCAACTATGCATGAAATTAGCAAATTATTAGGTCTTCTGGATAATTTGAGCAGACTTGTCATGAAACTTAAATGTCAGATGCTAAAATTAATTGTAATCAAATTAATTGTTCGTAAATGAAGAGAATGGAATTTCCTAATCCAGGCATGGTGATTTAAGGATCTATAGGAAATGTAGGTCAGTAAAGCATGTAATTTAAGAAACTCAAACTCTACAGGACACCTGGATGAAATGGGATAAGACCTAGAATCTAAACAAACTAAATAAACCAAGCTGTGATAATTTTTGCAGTTTCATTATCCAGAATTTGTACCACAGATGATTTATAATCCAGATATACAAAAGAGGAGGAATGCATGCTCAATTAATCTAACATTAATAGTGATAAATCGGCTCAGTAGTATCTTGCAGGGCAGCTTCAGATCATCTATAGAACACAGAGCTATAGAATAGCTGGATATCTACAGCATGGTTTCACAGCTTATAAGCGTACTGGAACACATTGGGTAGAATTTTGTTCTGCCCTTGGGTGGGCATGGAGCCGGGTGGGACAAACAAAATGGCAGGGAGCACCATTCCTGACATCAGCTGGGCCCCTGCCATTTTGAGTGGGACGGGGAAGGCAGAGGACAGCCTTCCCAACCCAGGCCAATTGAAGCCCTTAAATGGCCAATTAATGGCCACTTAACGGCCTCCACTCACCTCCACCTCAATTTTGTTGAAGGCACAGGGGGCCCACCAGCATGGGGAGATGCCACCAGGTAGAGCCTGGTGGCCTGCTACCAGGGGTGGGAGGGGTCCCTCCTTTGGGGGCAATCCATGGCTCCTGAAGGCCCCCCCAAGATGATGGCTGTCCACCCACCTCCCCCCACCACCAGCTAGGAAGAACCCAGCACCCCCACCACTGTAACCAGGGCCAGTCTGAATGGCCCTGGCGACACCAACCCCACTTATCTCTCTTGGGATCTTTTCCTGCAGGGCCTCCTGCAGTACTGGCGCAAAGCTGCCAGTCTTCCAACTGGTCGACAGCTCTGGAGGTGGGAGCTCATCCCTTAAAGGTTAAAGTTAATTGCCAGCCCGCTAAGAAATTGCAACGGGGGTCCAAAGGGGGGGGGGGGGGGCGGGTGTGGCCGAGGCAGGGTCTCCCACCGCTTTCCGGCCTGCCACTGGGACCCCCCCCACCTCAACGGAATAAAATCCATCCCAGTTTAGAGGATATGAAATCACTAAATGAGGGCTATATTGTGTGGAACTACATAAGGGGCAATTTTCATAGAATCATCGAATGGTTACAGCACAGAGGGAGACCATTCAGCCGGTCATGTCTGTGCTGGTTCTCTGCAACAGCAAATAAGCTAGTCCCACTTCCCAGCCCTTTCCCCTGAGCCATGCAATTTTTTCTCTTCATCTGCTGACCCAATTCCCTTTTGAAAGCCATAATTGAATGTGCCTCCAACACACGCTCAAGCTGTGCATTGCAGATCCTAACCTCTCACTGTGTAAATATTTTTCCTCATGTCACCTCTGCTTCTTTTGCCATTAATCTTATATTTGTGTCCTCTGGTTCTTGATCAATGGGAACAGTTTCTCTCTATCTACACTGTCTAGACCCCCTCATGATTTTGAGCAGCTCTGTCAAATCTCCTTTCAACCTGCTCTTCTCTAAGACGAACACCCCAGCTTCTCAAATCTATCTCCTGAAGTCCCCCCTGGCTGGAAACATTCCCATAAATCTTTTCTGCACCCTCTCTGAAGCCTTCACATCCTTCCTAAAGTGTGATGCTCAGCATTGTACAAAATACTCCAGCTGAAGCCGAAAAAAACCTTTTATAAAACGTTGATCATAACATCCTTGTTTTCCTATTCTATGCCTTTATTTATAAAACCCAGAATCCCTTATGCCTTTTAAGCTATTTGCTCAACCTGCCCTGCCACCTTCAACAATCTATGCACATATACCCCCAGGTCCTTCAGTTCCTGCACCCCCTATAGAATTTAAACTTTATTTTACATTGCTGCTCCTTGTTCTTCCGACCAAAATATATCACTTCACTCTTCTCTGCAATAAATTTCATCTGCCACGTGGCCGCCCTTCGACTAACCTATCTATGTTCTCTTGAAGTCGATTACTATCCGCTTCACAATACTTGCAAGCTTTGTGTCATCTGCAAATTTTAAAATTGTACCTTGTACAGCTAAGTTTAGGTCAGTAATATATATTAGGAAAAGCAATGGTCCTAGTTCCAACCTGTGGCAGTCCTACTGCACACCTTCCTCCAGTCCAAACAACAACCATTCACCACTACGCTTTGTTTCCTGTCACTCAGCCAACTTCATATCCATGCTGCCACTGTCTCTTTTATTCCATGGGCTTCAACTTTGCTGCCAAGCTTATAATGTGGCACTTTATCGAACACCTTTTGGAAATCCATATACACCACATCAACTGCATTACCTTCTTCAACCCTCTCTGTTACTTCATCAAAAAAAAACTCTATCAAGTTAGTTATTTAAACCCTACTTGCTAATGGAAAGCAGATGGGCCATTAAAATCAGATGGGAAACTTATCCTCCGTTGTCCTGCTCCGTTCCCGCTGTCTTCTATTTTAACCTGCTCTTCTGAGCAGGCAGCAAGGAATCTTGCCAGGACCTGACTGTTTCCTTCTTTAAATATACAGAACGATGTCCGATATCATCATCATGGCCCAACTGCAATTCCACTGGTTGGTGAGTCTAGGACTAGGGGACGTTGCCCAAAAATTAGAACCAGGGTTTTCCGGAGTGAACTTCCACATGCAAACGTTGATGGAAGTTTGGAACTCTTCCACAAACAGCAGTTGATGGCAGGTCTATTGTTAATTTTAAATTTGAGATTGATAGATTTCTGTTGACCAAAGGTATTAAGGGATAAGGGGCAAAGGCAGGTTTTTAAAATTAATTTATGGGATGTGAGCATGCTGGCAAGGCCAGCATTTATTGCCCATCCCTAATTGCCCTTAAGAAGGTGGTGGTGAGCCACCTTAAATCACTGCAGTCCATGTGGTGCGGGTACACCCACAGTGCTGTTAGGAAGGAAGTTCCAGGATTTTGACCCACTGACAGTGAAGGAACGGCGATATATTTCCAAGTCAGAATGGTGTGTAGCTTGGAGGGGAGCTTGCAGGTGGTGGTGTTTCCATGCGTCGGCTGCCCTTGTCCTTCTGGATCGTAGAGGTTGAGGGTATGGAAATTGCTGTTGAAGGAGCCTTGATGAGTTGCTGCAGTGCATCTTGTAGATGGTATACACTGCTGCCACTGTGCGTCAGTGGTGAAGGGAGTGAATGGAGGATGGGGTGCCAAGCAAGTGGGCAACTTTGTCTTGGATGGTGTCAAGTCTCTTGAGTGTTTTTGGAGCTGCAGTCAGGCAGGCAAGTGTGGAGCATTCCTTCACACTCCTGACTTGTGCCTGGTAGATGGTGGATAGGATTTGGGGAGACAGATGATGGGTTACTTACCGCAGAATGCCCAGTTTCTGACCTGCTCTATTAGCTATAGTATTTAAGTAGCTGCTGCAGTTAAGTTTCTGGTCAATGATAACTTACAGGATGTTGATGGTGGAGGATTTGGCAGTTGTAATCCCATTGAATGTCAAGGGGAGAGGGTTAGATTCTCTTTTGTTGGAGATGGTCTTTTCCTGGTACTTGTATGGCACAAATGTTACTTCCATTTATCAGCCCAAACCTGAATGTTCTCCAGGTTTTTCTGCATACAGGTATGGGCTGCTTCATTATTTCTGGAGATGCGAATGGAACTGAACATTGTGCAATCATTGGTGAACATCCCCACTTCTGATCTTATGTTGGAGGGAAGGTCATTGATGAAGCAGCTGAAAATGGTTGGGCCTACGACACTACCTTGATGAACTCCTGCAGTGATGTCTTTGGCTGAGATTATTGACCTCCAACAATCACAGCCATCTTCCTTTGTGCTCGGTATGACTCCAACCAATGGAGAGATTTCCCTTTGATTCTTATTGACTCCAATTTTGCTAGGGTTCCTTGATGCCATACTTGGCCAAATGCTGTATGGAGTTAGGTCACATCACAGCCATCATCTCAGTAATGCTGGAATAGCCTTGATAGGCTAAATGGCCTACTCCTGTTCTTATGCTAACTGAGGTCTGAACATGGAAGCCATTGTGGCTTTCCCATCAAGTGAAGTCAGCAGGAAGAGGATCTGGAGCCAAAAGGGGTCCAAACAGGTAAGTTTTTAAAACATTTTGATCTTTCCTTGTGTGACCAGAGTAGTAGTAGGTCAGTTCCTTTGGGCCTCTTAAGGCATGTTTAACCCTCCTCTGCCCAGGGCTTGCCTCCTTTTAGAATGCAAGATCCTCCTGAAACCCCCTCACCCAACCTACGCAAGTACTGGCGACCATTCCTTTGGTGCTGGCTGTTGCTCTCCTGCCATCCAAAATTACAGCTTCCTCCTCATTTCAGGTGGACAACTGACCAGGAATGTATAAATGAGGCCCAGGAGTTAACGCTTCTGAGGTGTGGGGATGGGATAGGGTGGGGAGGCAGGTGGGTTAATGCTCATCTTATCCCATGCTGGATTTAAACCGGATTTAACTTCTTCTCTGCATCACATCTCATGCATTTACGTTAAATTTCTGTCTGCACCATTTTAACAGTTTTAGAAATAAATAGGTTAATCAGTCTGTTATAATAGAGCAGGAAGGAAAGGTGAACACATTAACCAATGTGCTAAAAATAGCACATTGAACAAATTAAGCCCCCAGGACATTTAATGGAATTTTACAAGGTTCTGCATCTTAGGCTTCAAAATTGGAGAAAGCTTAGCTTTGCAGATTAATAGAAAATTGCCTTGGCAACAGCAAGCAGAAGATGATAAATGGACGGTGCTTTGCCTATAAACCAGCTCTCATCTAAGTTTTGTTAAGACCTGTTCTGTGCTTTAAAAAAATTAATTTTCACATTCATATTGATAAGGTACCACTTAATATTTTCATGTATACAAATGCAATTAAACTATGTGGCAGTGATGATGTGTAACATTCAAAAAAGTCCTGACAAATTTGAAAATGAGCTAAGAAATAGCAGATGGCCTATAACATTGAAAAATAGATGGTAATTACATTATTTACAAGAAAGAAAGGCTGGTTATAATAGAGTACCTTCTCAGAACCATCTCAAAGGGCTTCACGTACAATGAATTACCTCGGAGTGCAGTGCCTGTTATTATGCAGAAATACACTGCAACCATTTTATGCATAGTACCTCGACCAGGTGAGAAAAGGGTCTAGAGTTCCCTCTCAGCCTTCACCTGGTCTTACCATAACAGGGTTCAGGGTTTAATTTTAAACACACCCGTGTTTTTAGCGCCCCCTTTGTGAATCCTTGTTCACTGCTTTCCAATTATAAGACAAAGAAACCAGCACAAACAGGGTTTCTTAGGTTTAAAGAAACGTTGAAATTTATTAATCTTAAACTTTCGTATACCGACATGTACAGCCATTGCAGTCTCATGGGCCCTTTTTACTATTTCTCTCCGGTACCTCTGCGGCACCACTAACTGGTGAACCATTGTCCACTCCTTTCTCTCAGGTCTGTGAGGAGAACTCCATTGCCTCATCAGTACCTCATACTTTTAATAGTAGCAATCAAGGACTCCCTCTGCTTCACTTTCAGACTGGGTAGCCTGTGCTAACTCTCTCAATACTGGGTCAGCTCACAGAGCCTCAGCTAGGGAAGATTTATTAAACTCATTCCCTGGGTCTTCTAACTTTCCAAAGAAAGTCTCGGACAGGCAGACCTCATGGTTATCTGCCTGCAGTTCCAATGCAGTCTCCTTTGGGGGAGCTGGTTTGATCATGGCCTGATCCACTACACATTCAGGGAAACTGCAGGGTTCCGTCTCCTGCCACTGCCCTGTTTCTCTGACCTCCTGTGGTCTTTCTTTCACTACTGGGGGGGCTACCACCTTCACCCCCACCAGATCATTACCTCGGAGCAGGTCAACCCCGTCCACAGGCAAACTAGGGACAATCCCTATGGTCACCGGTCCTGAAACTAGTTCGCACTCCAGGTGCACTCCAGGTGTACAGGTACGGGCATACGCTGCCCTCCAATACCATTCACCACCATTTTGGTGTTCACCACACTCTCTGGGGGAAAGGTCAGGCCTTTTCCCAGTAAAAGGGATCTAGTGTCCCCTGTGTCCCTGAGAATTGCTATGGGCTTGCTTGCCCCACTCGAGGGGTATGGGGTTACTTTCCCTTCAAACACAAAACCCTGATAGCCTTCAGGAATCCTATTAACTTTTCCTGTACTTGCAGTGGTAGACTTCCTGGGTTGCACTCTTACTGCAGTTAAAGCTACAGCTTGCTCTGCTGTGCTTGCCATCAGGATTTCTTCTTCACTGAGAGGATGTGCCCTGATTAACCCTACAGGTTTTCCCTTTAGCTCCCAGGAGTCAGCCTTTAGATGGCCTGCCTTATTACAATGGAAGCACAGGTCTCCGGGTCTCACTCCTGCTCACTGCACCTTCCTTTTTGGCTAGAGGAGGGCCCCCAATGTCTCCTGCTTTTCTTTCTCTCCGAGGACTGCTTGGGCTCCTAGCACCTTCCCACCCTTTGTCCTTTTCAGATGTGTGGGGTGACTAGGAAAGGTTCTCCCCCGGGAAACCGACATATAAATTAAAGCAAACTCATCAGCCAGAATGGCTGCTTGCCGGGCTCCCTGAACCTGCTGCTCCTCTACATACATCTTTATGGAGAGTGGGAGTGTTTAAGTTCCTAACAGAATTACTTCTGAGATTCTCATAGCTGAGCTGTATTTTAAGAGCCCTCAGCCACTGGTCAAAAGCCAGCTGCTTACTTCTTTCAAACTCCAGATATGTTTGAATAGCTTGGTTCTTGAGGGTTCTAAACTTTTGGCAATATGCGTCAGGTGCTAATTCATATGCCCCAAGGATAGCACTATTTGTCAGTTCATAATTTGATGAACTCTCATCTGGCAACAGGGAATAAATCTCATGGGCTTTTCCGGTTTGCTTGCTTTGCAATAAAAGAGGCCAGGTGTCAGCTGGCCATTTTGGCTGCCTTGCCAGTTTCTTAAAGGACAGAGAAAATTCTTCTACATCTTCCTCATTGAATTTTGGGATTAGTTGAGCTAGTTTTAACAATTCTGTACCCAACCCTGGATTACACTTCTCCATTTTGGCCATGCTTTCACTGGGGTTACTCTGTTGCCCCCAAGTGAACTCAAGCCACTTCAGCTCTCTCTCTCTTCGCATTCCTTCTGGAATATTCTTTCTCTCTCCTGCCCCTTCTCTTGTCTTTCTTTTTCTTCGCGTTCCTTCTGGAAGGCTCTCTTTCTCCCTCACCTGCCTCTCTCTTTCTCTTTCCCTGTCTTCTAATTCCAATTTCCTTTGTTCCAATTGTATCTTTGCTAACAATACCCTGTTGAAGTCTGCTTCTAACCCTGTTACTGCTTCTTCAGATTCAAGGGAAAAATGATCAGCCACTAGTATTAGGAGTTTAGATTTCCTAGCCTTGCCACGTACAGTGATTCCACACTGCTCAGCCATTTTTCTCAGCTCCTCCACTGATAGTGCTTTTAACTTATCCCAAGTTACTTCAATAAAAGCAAAATACTGCAGATGCTGGAAATCTGAAATAAAAACAAGGAATGCTGGAAATACTCAGCAGGTCTGGCAGCATCTGTGGAAAGAGAAGCAGAGTTGACGTTTCAGGTCAGTGACCCTTCTTCAGAACTGGCAACTATTAGAAATGTCAAAGGTTATAAGCAAGTAAAGCGGGGGTGGGGCAAGAGATAACAAAGGAGAAGGTGCAGATTGGACAAGGCCACATAGCTGACCAAAAGGTCATGGAACAAAGGCAAACAATATGTTAATGGTGTGTTGAAAGACAAATCATTAGTACAGATAGGGTATTAACTGACCTTCTGGTCAGCTATTCTGTGACCGTGTCCTATCTACACCTTCTCCTTTGTTATCTCTTGCCCCACCCCCGTTTTACTTGCTCATAACCTTTTACATTTCTAATATTTGTCAGTTCTGAAGAAGAGTCACTGACCTGAAACGTTAACTCTGCTTCTCTCTCCACAGATGCTGCCAGACCTGCTGAGTATTTCCAGCAAATCTTGTTTTTATCCCAAATTACTTCACCCTCGCTTGGGGAGCTACTAGCTTCAGTCGCAGACATGTTAGTATCCAAGCACACACAACCACAAGAAAACCTGTATTGAAATCTTACTCTTTGTTGATTGGGAACAATTAGGCTTCCCACTTCCAATTTCTCTTGTTTGTCTGTGGGTTAATCCCAGATGCTAGCACCCAAATTTCCATTATGACCAGGTGAGAAAGGTGTCTAGGGTTTCCTCTCAGCCTTCACCTGGGTTTACCATAACAGGGTTTATTTTTAAACACACCGTGTTTTTCGCTCCCCCTTGGTGAATCTTTGTTCACTGCTTTTCAATTATACGGCAAATAAACCAGCACAAATAGGTTTTCTTAGGTTTAAAGAAGAAAGCTTGAAAGTTATTAAACTTAAACACTAATACGGTTTATGCCTACAGATACACGATGTGCCCAGGCTAGCATGCATACGCGATACACACATGCAGACAGAGATAGAAAAGACCAGAAGGAAAATAAAGTGGAAAAGTGTGAGGCAATCTCTGAAAATGTTTTTTTTGGTTACTGTTCCTCGAGCTCGCTGCAGAGTCCTTGATTGTCGGTAGGTCTTGCTTTTCGTTGGGGCCCAGTATTCTTCTTAAACTTTGTTCAATGTAGGAGACTTTTCTCTTTTGGGGTTCATGTGTCTTCAATGGATTTGGAATTCCATGAGAAAGAGAGGGACAGCCAGACCCAAGAGGTCTTCTTCAGTCCAGGAGCATACAGCAGTCTCTCAGTTCAAACTGCTTATACAATTCAGAAAAACCAGGTTGCCAAGCAGGCTAATAGGTGACCAGCTGGTCTGACCACGTCTGTTTGTGGATTCGGCCATCCTAGCCATGATCCTGAAATTTGAGCTCCCTCACCTTCAACGTCCCGTGGCCAAAATCCATTGTGGGTTAAATTGGATAAGGGAAGTAACCCCTTTGTCTCCACAAGCACGGTCCGTTAATATACAAATGTCTTTCCAGCCAAGGGCCTGGTGATTTCTTTTTTAAACAAGTCCTTTCCTCAGTTCAGCAACAGTTTTCATTCAATTTTCATGTGACAAAATTAATGTGCCTCATTCTTGGCAGGTGGGGGGTCTGCATGGCAATAGCAAGATCCCATAAACAACATTGAGACAGGTGACTGGTTGATTTATTTTGGTTGGTGCTGGATATGAAAGGAATATTGGCTAGCACACCAGGAGGATTGCCTGTTCTTTAAAAAGCGCCATAGGATTATTTGTATCCAACTGAACCATCAGGAAAAGCCTTGATTTGAATTAATTTCTGACTCAGTGGTGAAAGTTTTACAGACCGTGCTAATTTGCACAATATTCACACAAAGTTACAGTAAGAAAGAGGTATGGGCTTGGATTTTTGGACAAGTGGATGAAAACTCACTTGCTATCCCAGAAATTAGGCCGGGCTACTTTAACAAGGATGTTTCCCCTTGTGAGAGAATCGACAACTAGGCGTCACGATTTAAAATAAGGGGTCGCCCATTTAAGACAGAGATGAGGAGAAATTTTTTCTCTGAGGGTCCTGAGTCTTTGGAATTCTCTTCCTCAAAAGGCAGTGCAAGCGGAGACTTTGAATATTTTTAAGGCAGAGGAATATAGATTCTTGATAAGCAAAGGGGGTGAAAGGTTATCGAGGGTAGGTGGGAATGTGGAGTAATCAGTTCAGCCATGAACTTATTGAATGGTGGAGCAGGCTCGAGGGGCCGAGTGGCCTACTCCTGCTCCTAATTCGTATGTTTGTACGTATGTTAGTAATTCCTGGGCTTCATTTAAATTCTGCATCCTGACCTCCCACCTGTCCTTGGTGGGAAGTGGCAGAAAAATTGCATGGTCCTGCTGACACAAGGGACTGAATTTAGTCGAGCCAGTGGAGGTCCCAGTGCCAGGCTGCAAAAGTGAGGGGAACCCTGCCTCGGCCCTTCAGAGTGCCCTCACCACCTCCCGGCGCAATTCAATGGCATTTAGGCAATTAACAGCCCAGCATCGTGGTCCCCAACCCTTTAAGGACGGGGATCCCGCCTCAAAGAGCTGCTGGCTAATCAAAGGGCAGAGGCCACTGCCAGTGCTACACCAGGCTTGGGACCAGGCCCAGCACTAGAACCTCAGTCACAAGGTGAGTGTGGAGTGGGGGCTGTGGCCAATCCAGCAGTCCCTGGCAAGGGGTTGTGCAATAAGGGCGAGGGGGTGGTGTCCATGGACCGGTGGCCTTTGCTGCTGGGGGACCTCTGTGGGCCACAGATTTCCCATGGAGAAGGCTGCCATGCCTGCAGGGAGGCCACCTTGTTTATGATCCACCCGTGTAGCGGAGGGCCCACCTGCCAATGGCTTAATTCCAGCGTCGGTGGGAAGAGGCCCTTAAGGGCCTCAACTGGCCTCTGAGCAGGAAGGCCATCTTCGGCCTTTCCCATCCCCGACTTAATTGCAGTGCAATGGGAAGATGAGGGGCCCTTCGCCCCCTGCCTTCCGTCGCAATTCTATGGGCCTCCCTCCCCCGCCTTCCAGCCCGATTCCCAGGGGCCTATTAAATTCTGCCCAAGGTAGGTGTAAGGATCAGATACCTGGACCGTCTCATTGCATTCGGGAAGAGGGAACTGTTCGGGGCAGGGGAGGCCTAAGCTCTTCTTCTGGGGTTCAGGAAACATTCCTGTCCCTCCTGGCCCCAAGCCACCAAGGTCCTGCCAGCCACTATGTTTAAGTAGGCTTTTGGATGGGTGACAAATCTGCCCACCCAAAGCTGGTAGGATGCATTTTTAAATGTGCAAATAGGGGTGACATCATCAGGCCCCATCTGCAAATTTAACTCAAACTTAAGAGGAGACCGCCAGACAAATGAAGAAGAAACAGGCAGGTAGTGCAGGAGACCCTTGAGTGCATCTCATTCTCTAACAGGTATTCAGTTCTGAATACTGAGAAAAGTGATGGTTCATCTGGGGAGTGCTGCCACAGCCAATGCCATGGCACCATGGGTGGCTCAGCTACACAGGGGAGCACAGGGAAGACTGGAAGAGCGATAGTGATAGGAGATTCGATAGTCAGGGGAACAGACAGGCGTTTCTGTGGCGCAGATGTGAATCCAGGGCCAAGGATGTCACTAAATGGCTGCAGAGTACTCTGAGGGCAGAGGGTGAACAGCCAGCAGTCGTGGTCCACATTGGTACCGACAACATAGGCAGGAAGAGGGATGAGGCCCTTCAGAAAGAGTTTACTCAGCTGGGTAAGAAATTAGCAAGCAGGACCTCAAAAGTAGTAATCTCCGGATTACTCTCAGTACCACATGCAAGTGAGTAAGGAAATAGGATAGTGCAGATGAATGTGTGGCTGCAAAGATGGTGCAGGTGGGCTTTAGATTCCTGAGATACTAGAACTAGTTCTGGAGAAGGTGGGACCTGCACAGGCCAGATGGGTTGCATCTGAACATAGCTGGGACAAACTTCCTTGCGGGGCGATTTGCAAGTGCTATTGGGGAGGATTTAAACTAACTTGGCAGCGGTGTGGGAACCAGGAGGAAATATCAGAGAGGAATATGAACATATGAACAAACGAATTAGGAGCAGGAGTAGGCCACTCGTCCCTTCGAGCCTGCTCTGCCATTCAATAAATTCATGGTTGAACTGATTACTTCACATTTCCACCTACCTCCGAAAACCTTCCACCCCCTTGCTTATCAAGAATTTATCTACCTCTGCCTTAAAAATATTCAAAGACTCTGCTTCCACCACCTTTTGAGTAAGAGAATTCCAAAGACTCACGACCCTCTGAGAGAAAAGATTTCTCCTCATGTCTGTCTTAAATGGGCAACCCCATATTTTTAAACAGTGTAGTTCTAGATTCTCCCACAAGGGGAAACATCCTTTCCACATCCACCCTGTCAAGACCCCTCAAGATCTTATATGTTCCAATCAAGTCGCCTCTTACTCTTCTAAATTCCAGCGGATACAAGCCTAACCTGTCCAATCTTTACTCGTAAGACAGCCCGCCCATTCCAGGTATTAGTCCAGTAAACCTTCTCTGTACTGCCTCCAATGCATTTACATCCTTCCTTAAATAAGGAGACAAATACTGTACACAGTACTCCAGATGTGGTCTCACCTATGCCCTGTATAGCTGAAGCATAACCTCCCCACTTTTGTATTCAATTCCCCTCATGACAAACGATAACATGCTATTAGCTTTCCTAATTATGTGCTGTACCTGCACACTAACCTTTTGCGATTCATGCAACAGGACACCCAGATCCCTCTGCATCTCAGAGCTCTGCAATCTCTCACTACTCAGATAATATGCTTCTTTTTTATTCTTCCTGCCAAAGTGGACAATTTCCCACTTTCCCACATTATAGTCCATTTGCCAGGTCTTTGCCCACTCACTTAACCTATCTTTTTTTTTATTCATTCATGGGATGTGGGCGTCACTGGCTAGGCCAGCATTCATTGCCCATCCCTAATTGCCCTTGAGAAGGTGTTGGTGAGCTGCCTTCTTGAACCGCTGCAGTCCATTTGGGGGTAGGTACACCCACAGTGCTGTTAGGAAGGGAGTTCCAGGATTTTGACCCAGCGACAGTGAAGGAACAGCGATATAGTTCCAAGTCAGGATGGCGTGTGACTTGGACGGGAACTTGCAGGTGGTGATGTTCCCATGCATCTGCTGCTCTTGTCCTTCGAGGTAGTAGAGGTCGCGGGTTTGGAAGGTGCTGTCGAAGGAGCCTTGGTGCGTTGTTGCAGTGCATCTTGTAGATGGTACACACTGCATCTACATCCCTTTGTAGCCCCCTTATGTCCTCTTCACAAGTTACTTTCCTACCTATCTTTGTGCCATGAGAAAAATTAGCAACCATACCTTCAGTCCCTTCATCTATGTCGTTGATATAAATTGTAAAAAGCTGAGACCCCAGCACAGGTCCCTGTGGCACACCACTTGTTACATCTTGCCAACTAGCAAATGACCCATTTTTGCCTACTCTCTGTTTCCTGTTAGCTAGCCAATCTTCTATCTATGCCAATATGTTACCCTCTACACTATGAGCTTTTATTTTCTTCAATAACCTTTGATGTGACACCTTATCAAATGCCTTCAGGAAATCTAAGTACAATACATCCACCGGTTCTCCTTTATCCACAGCATATGTAACTCCCTCAAAGAACTCCAATAAATTGGTAAACATAATTTCCCTTCCACAAAACCATGTTGACTCTGCCTGATTACCTTGAATTTTTCTAAATGTCCTGCTATAACGTCTTTAATAATATCTTCTAACATTTTCCCTAAGACAGATGTTAACCTAACTGGTCTGTAGTTTCCTGCTTTCTGTCTCCCTCCCTTTTTGAATAAAGAAGTTACATTCACTATTTTCCAATCTAAAGGAACCTTCCCCGAACCTAGGGAATTTTGGAAAATTAAAACTAACGCATCAACTATCTCACTCACCACTTCCTTTAACACCCTAGGATGAAGTCCATCAGGACCTGGGGACTTGTCAGCCCGCAGCTCTAACAATTTGTTCAGTACCACTTCCCTGGTGATTGTAATTTTCTTGAGTTCCTCCCTCCCTTCCATTTCCAACGCTCACTTTGTTAACTCTTTTCATTTTTAAGTATCCATAGAAACTCGTACTATGTGTCTGTATATTTCTAGCTAGCTTTCTTTCGTACACTAATTTTACCTCCTTTTCAATCTTTTAGTCATTCTTTGTTGTTTTTTATATTCTGTCCAATTTTCTGACCTGTCTCCCATCTGTACACAAGTATAGGATTTTTCTTTAAGTTTGATACTATCTTTAACTGTTTTATTTAACCACGGATGGCGAGTCCCACTCTTGGAATTTTTCTTTCTCGTTGAAATGTATCTATTTTGTGTATTCTGAAATATCCCCTTAAATGTCTCCCACTGCATCTCTATTGACCTATTCCTTAACCCGATTTGCCAGTTCACTTTAGCTAGCTCTGCTTTCATGCTCTCATAATTGCCTTTATTTAAGTTTAAAATACTAGTTTTGGACCCACTTTTCTCTCCCTCAAACTGAATGTAAAATTCAATCATATGATTGCTGCTACCTAGGGGAGCCTTAAATATGAGGTCACTAATTAATCCTATCTTGTTGCACAATACCAGATGTAGTATAGCCTGTTCTCTGGTTGGCTCCAGAATGTCTTGTTCCAAAAAATTATCCCGAAAACATTCTATGTACTCCTCATCTAGGCTACCTCTGCCTATCTGATTTTTCCAGTCGATATGTAGGTTAAAATCCCCCATAATTACCATTGTACCTTTCTGACAAGCTGCCATATTTCTTCCTTTATACCCCATCCTACAGTGTTGTTAACGTTAGGCGGCCTGTACACCACTCCAACAAGTGACTTCTTGCCTTTATGATTTCTCATCTCTACTCAAGCTGTTTCTACATCCTGGTCTCCTGAATTTAGGTCATCCCTCTCTAATGCACTAATACCATCATCAATTAAAAGAGCTAATACCAAGGTGCACAGAATACTGGGAGAGATAGATAGCACTAGAGTAGAGAATAGTAAGTTATCAGGTGGGGTCAGAATACGGGAGAAAGTAATAAAGCCTAATTCAGCGTTGATGTGCATGTATGTGGATGCACAGAGTGTTGTTAATAAGAATGGTGATTTACAGGCGCTGATTGACATGTGGAAATATGATGTTGTGGCTTTAACAGAGACCTGGCTCAAAGAAGGGAAGACTAGGTATTGAATATGCCTAGATACAAGGTGTTCAAGAAAGATGGGAAAGGGATAAAAGAGGGAGGAGTGGCGGTATAAGAGTCATAGAGAGATACAGCACCGAAACAGGCCTTTCGGCCTAGTGAGTCCGCGCCAACCACCAACCACCCATTTATACAAATCCTACATTCATCCCATTTCCCTCTCACATCCCCACCTTCCCTCAATTCTTATACCACCTACCTACACTAGGGGCAATTTACAATGGCCAATTTACCTATCAACCGGCAAGTCTTTGACTGTGGGAGGAAACCAGAGCACCCAGCAGAAACCCACGCGGTCACAGGGAGAACTTGCAATCTCCGCACAGGCAGTACCCAGAACCGAACCCGGGTCGCTGGACAGCATTGCAGTGCTGGAGAAAAAGGATGTCCCAGAGGGGTCAAGAACAGAATCAATTTGGCTAGCGCTAAGGAAGAAAAAAGGTGCAGTTACATTGCACAGTGTTGTCAATGGGCCACCAAATAGTGGGAAGGACGTGGAGGAACAAATTTGCAAGGAAATTACAGAGGTGCAAAAATTATAGGGTAGTTATAATGGGGGACTTTAATTATCCAAACATAGACTGGGATAGTAGTAGTGTAAAATCAGTGAGGGGCAAGAGTTCCTAGAGTGTGTGCAGGAAAATTTTCTACAGCAGTATGTTTGTAGTCCAATGAGAAAGGAGGCATTGCTACACCTGGTTCTTGGGAATGAGGTGGGCCAAGTGGATCAAGTATCAGTAGGAGAGCATTTAGGGGATAGTGATCATTGTATCATAAGGTTTAGGCTGACTATGGAAAAGGGCAAAGAGCAAAGCAGGGTAGGAATAATTAACTGGGGGAAGGTCAACTTCAGTGGAGTAAGAACGGAGCTGGGGCAAATAAATTGGAGTCAAAAGTTTGCAGGAAAAACAGTAGCTGAACAATGGGCTACCATCAAAGAAGAGATAGTTTGGGCACAGTCAAGGTATGTTCCCTTGAAGGGGAAAGGTAGGGTAAACAAATACAGAGTGCCCTAGATGACCAAAGAGGTAGTGGTTCAGATAAAGAAGAAAAAGTGTGCTTATGACATATGCCAGGTAGAAAATACTAGTGAGAACCAGGCTGAATATAGAAGGCCCAGAGGGAAAGTGAAAAAGCAAAACAGAGAAGCAAAGAGAGAGCATGAAAAGAGACTGGCAGCTAACATTAAAGAGAATCCCAAAGTTTTCTATAGACAGATAAATAGTAAAAGGGTGGTAAAAGGAGGTGTTGGGCTGATTAGGGACCATAAAGGGGATTTACGCCTGGAGGCAAAAGGCATAGCTGAGTGTTAAATGAATACTTTGCATCTGTCTTTACCAAGGAAGAAGATACAACATAGGCAATGGTGAAAGAGGAGGTAATTCAGACACTGCAAAGGCTTAAAATTGATAAGGAGGACATATTAGATAGGCTGTCAGTACTTAAAGTGGATAAAAAACCAGAAGCAGATGAGATGCATCCAAGGATACTGAGAGAAGTGAGGATGGAAATCGCAGAGGCACTGGCCATAATTTTTCAGTCTTCCTTAGACTCAGGGGTGGAGAATTGCAAATGTTACACCCTTGTTCAAAAACAAAAGAGTGTAAAGTGCAGCAACTACAGGCCAGTCAGTTTAACTTTACTGGTGGGGAAACTTCTAGAAAGAATAATTCAGGACAAAATTAATAGTCACATGGTCAAATGTGGGTTAATTAAAGAAAGCCAGCATGGATTTCTTAAGGGAAAATCATGTTTAACTATCTTGCTGGAGTACTTTGAGGAGGTAACAGACAGGATTGATGTGGGTAATGCTGTTGATGTGGTGTACATGGACTTTCAAAAGATGTTTGATACAGTGCCACACAACAGACTTGTGAGCAAAGTTATGGCTCATGGAATAAAAGGGATGGTAGCAACATGGATACGGAATTGGCTGAGTGACAGAAAACAGACAGTAGTGGTTAATGGATGTTTTTCAGGCTGGAGGAAGGTTTGCAGTGGAGTTCCCCAGGGGTTAGTGTTGGGACCCTTACTTTTCCTGATATATATGAATGACCTAAACCTTGGTGTACAGAGCACAGTTTCAAAGTTTGCAGATGATACAAAACTTGGAAGCATTGTTAACTGTGAGGAGGATAGTGTAGAACTACAAAAGGACATAGACAAGTTAGCGGAATGGGCAGACAGGTGGCAGATGAAGTTCAACGCAGAGAAATGTGAAGTGATTCATTTTAGCAGGAAGAACATGGAGAGACAATATAAACTAAAGGGTACAAGTCTAAAGGGGGGGGCAAGAGCAGAGGGACCTGGGTGTATATGTGCAAAATTCTTTGAAGGTGGCAGTACAGGTTGAGAGAGAGGTTAATAAAGCATACAGTATCCTGGGCTTTATTAATAGGGGCATAGAGTACAAGAGCAAGGAAGTTATGTTGAACTTGTATAAGACACTAGTTCGGCCTCAGCTGGAGTATTGCATCCAGTTCTGGGCGCGTACTTCAAGAAAGATATGAGGGCATTGGAGAGAGTGCAGTAAAGATTCACGAGAATGGTTCCAGGGATGAAGAACTTCAGTTATGAAGACAGATTGGAGAGGTTGAGCCTGTTTTCCTTGGAGAAGGGAAGGCCGAGAGGTGATTTGATAGAAGTATTCAAAATCACGATGGGTCTCAACAGAGTAGATAGAGAGAAACTGTTCCCACTCATGAAAGGATCGAGAATGAGAGGGCACAGATTTAAAGTAAATGGCAAGAGAAGCAAAAGTGACATGAGGAAAAACTTTTTCACACAGCAAGCGGTTAAGGTCTGGAATGCACTGCCTGAGTGTGTGGTGGAGGCATGTTCAACGGAAGCATTCAAAAGGGAATTAGACTGTTATATGAAAAGGAAGAATGTGCAGGGTTTTGGGGGAGACAGTGGGGAATGGCACTAAGTGAACTGCTCTTTTGGAGAGCTGGTGCAGACACAATGGGCCGAATGGCCTCCTTCTGCACCGTAATAATTCTGTGATTCTGAGAAATTGTTGTGGCTTTCTTGCCAGGCTGGAGACAGTGGGGACCTGAACATGACCAGACAGGTATAAAGTGAGAGGCAATATAAAATAAAGGCCACAATGCTAAAGGGAGTGCAGGAACAGAGAAACCTGGGAGTATATGTGCACAAATCATTGAAGGTGGCATAGCAGGTTGAGAAAGTGATTAAAGGCATACAGGATCCTGGGATTTAGAAAGAGAGGCACAGAGTACAAATGCACGGACGTTATGAAGAACATTTATAAAACTCTGCTTTGGCCTCGATTGGAGTATTGTACCCAATTCTGAGCACTGCAGTTTAGGAAGGATGTGAAGTCTTTAGAGAGGGTGCAGAAAAGATTTATGAGAATGGTTCCAGGGATGGGGGGCCTTCAGTTACATGGATAGATTGGAGAAGCTGGGGCTGTTCTTCTTAGAGAAGAGAAGGTTGAGAAGAGAAGGTTGAGAGGAGATCTGATCGAAGTGTCCAAATCGAGGGGTCCAGACAGAGTAGATGGAGAAACACTGTTGCCATTGGCGGAAGGGTGGATATCAGAGGAGATCAATTTAAGGTGAATGTCAAAAGAACCAACGGCAACACGAGGGAAAACCTTTTCATGAGCGAGTGATTAGGATCTGGAATGCACTGCCTGAGAGTGTGGTGGAGGCAGGTACAATTGGGGCTTTCAAAAAGAAATTGGATAAGCACCTGACGAGAAAACATTTGCAGGGCTATGGGGAAAGGGCAGGGGAGTGCGTGTAGCTGAGTTTCTCTTGCGGAGAGCTGGCATGGACATGATGGGCCGTATGGCCTGTTTCTGTGCTGTAACCATTCTATGACTTGATGATTCTCAGCTGGTTGGAAAGCTTAAAATTGACTCCTGGTAAACAAGCTTCTTATATAATTGCAACACAGCCTCCTTTGAAATTATACTGAAACAAAAAGGAACAGATGACTCATAGGCTATCAATTACTTGGAATGTTTCTCAAGCCAAATACAATTGCCATTTTCAATAAAGAATGGGCACTTCTCAGTCAATAACTGAAATGTCAATCTGAGAAAATTGAGTAGAACTACATGTAAAGAGCAAGGTGTCACAAAGTGCACCTTAGGTGTAATGCAACTCTGAAGGGATCTATTTCATGCCAGCCAATATTGTAAATTGCCTCCAACTTGTTGAAAAATAGACAGCCATGATTGATCTTAATGTAACGTGGCCTCTTTATAACCTCCCCGCACCCCAACCACCACCTCTCCTCCACATGCTGTTTCTAGATAAAACAAAATGCAAGTTAAAACTCAACACAAATTAAATTTTTGTAATATTTGGTCTGATTCTGGGCTAGATTTTGTTCCTCTCCCAACGTCGGGATCTGTGGCGGTGGGGGGAGATGGTGGGCGTAAGATCGGAATGGCAGCGGCCCGCCACAGAACCCGACACTGGAATTGCCAGGCCCGATCTTCCTGGTGGCAGGAAAGTTCCGTGGCAGGCCCTCTGCCACTCTGTGACGGGACCCGACTTTACATATTTAAATTAGCTGTTTGCATTAATTAAAATCTAATTCGCAGCAATCCTACCTGTAGTTCTGGATCTTCAGAGCAACAGGTGGCACTCACCTGACTTCACTTTCCCATTCAGGGAAAGCTGGTGCCACCAAGGTGAGGAAGGGAGAACTCAGCACTTTGTGCAGCTGGGGGGAGAAGGGGGTCAACTCTGTAGTGTACTGGGGCGGGCGGTGGTGGGGGGGAAAGGGGCAAATATGTATTTTTAGTGCAGTGGGGGTGGATGGAGGCAACTCTGCAGTTTCTACGCAGGGCTGGCAGCCCTTAAAATGGCACCAGCGCCTGTGCAGATGCAGTTGACGCTGTTCACGTCATTGTTGAGACACCGCACCACCACGTGATTGTGGGGGAGGTGGGGGTGATAGTGTGCGGCCCGTGCGTGCCGGACACCATTCTTTATGTCCACCACTCCCGGCAGCAGGGCTACAAAATCCAGCCCTCTGTCTGATTATTTGAAGCATGCAGAGTAGAGGTTTGATAATGAGAAATTAGAAATGAAAGGGCTATATGTGCATAAGTCATTAAAAGTGACAGGACAGGTTGAGAGCACGATTAATAAAGCATGCAGTGTCCTGGGCTTTATTAATAGGGGCATAGAGTACAAAAGAAAGGAAGTTATGCTAAACCTGTATAAGACACTAGTTCGGCCTCAGCTGGAGTACTGTCCAGTTCTGGGAGCCGCACTTGAGGAAAGACGTGAGGGCATTGGACATGCAAAAAAGCTTCACGAGAATGGTTCCAGGTTTGAGGAATTTCAGTTATGAAGATAGATTGTAGAAATTAGAACTGTTTTCCTTGGAGAAGAGAAGGCTGAGCAGTGATTTGATAGAGGTATTCAAAATCATGAGGGGTTTGGACAGAGTAGATAGGAAGAAATTATTCCCAGTCATGAAAGGATCGAGGATGAGAGGGCACAGATTTAAATAATTTGGTAAGAGAAGCAAAAGTGACATGAGGAAATACTTTTTCACGCAGCGTGTGGTTAAGGTCTGGAATGCGCTGCCTGAGAACATGGTGGAGGCAGGTTCAATTGAAGAATTCAAAAGGGAATTAGACAGTTATCTGAAAAGGAAGAATGTGCAGGGTTATGCGGAGAAGGCAAGGGAATGGAACTGCGGAAATTGCTCTTTCAGAGAGCCAGTGTGGACATGATGGGCAGAATGACCTCCTTCTGCACCAACGATTCTGTAAACTGTTCACAGGACACTGAAACACTGTACAGCTCCTTCCAATAAATCTTATTGTCATGCTGCAGCCAATAAAGCATCCAATTTTTCATGTCACCAAAATCACTTAGGTATTTGGCTGCTGATAGGTGTACATTACCTAAGGTAATACTATTAAACATGTTCATGTGAAATTCCCCATTTTTCAAGAGTATGTGGAACCTGTCCAAGATAAAATGCTACAGCATCGTAAGCAGCTGGTAAGATGCTAAGTAAATTATGCCCCCAGATCAAAGAAGCAGACCTCATTTTTAAATGGATTACGTTTAAGATCTGGAAGATTTTTAAACAATTAATGATATTATGGGCTGGATTTTGTGTTGGAAGTGGAGCTTCCAGTGCTGGGCTGAAAAGCTACTGCCTTTTTGTGCCCACCCCGGAGTGATCCTCTGGTCTTTTTAAATCGAAGTTACAAGATCCGGGATTCCCGTCCCTTTAAAGACGGGATCCCGCCTTCAAGAGCTGCTGGTCAATCAGACGGCCAGCAGCTCTGCAGTCCAGTACTGCAGAGGCCTGTATTCAAGCCCAACCCTGGAGACCCAGATCTCAGCTAAGTGAGACAGGGTCAGGGCCAGTCCAGAAGGCCCTGCGAGGGAGCATGAGGGGAAGGGGGGGGGGTGGCGGTGGTGGTCGTGCAGTCCAGGGGAGAGGGCTCCCAGGGGGGTAAAGTGGTTCCCGGCGAGCATTGTCCGTGGGCAATCTGTGGCCCACGGAAGAGCAAAACCACTCAAGCCGGCAGGAAGGGCACCTCGTGTTACAAGGCGGCCTCCCCTTGAGGCGGAGCCATCCCCCGCCACTAGTGAGATCGCAGTGGCGGTGGGAAGAGGCCGTTAATGGGCTATTTAAGGGCCTTATTGGTCTTTGGGCGGGAAGGCCATTGTTGGCCTATCCCACCCCCGGGAAGATTGCTTGGCAATGGAGAGATGATGGGCTCTCCACCCCTCTCGCCATCTGTCCCGATACTGTGTGCTCCCCCCACCCCCAATCCCCCCCGCCTCCGAGGCTGCCTCAAGGGGCCACAAAGAATCCTGGCCTATATGTCTGGATCCCAGAGTCAACTCCCAATGCATCAAATTACATAATACCTAGATGTGCAGTGAGACTCCTAATCCTGAATGTATTCTTGAGATATTAGAAATTATTTTGCAATCTAGACAAATTAAGTACCCAAATGTGTTAAATAAATTTTGATGCATGGTTGGAAACGAAAACCTTATAAAGAACCTTATTTTTATTCCTACCTTATCTCTCCTCCCTATTTATAGTAAAAGCATGCATCACATTGTATTGATATAACTGGAAATTTTTCTCGTAACTGGAGCCATACAATTTGAGCCTTAATCATAGGGAACGAATCAGTTGTTTTAATTTATGTGCAAATTACTCAAATTTGAAGAGAAAATGTGAAATTAATATCAAGGGAGAAATCTGTGAATTAACTTAAAAAGTCAATTGCTTTATAGATCCTTTTATTCTTCAAATCAAAAGCCGAATATAGGTCGCTTATAATAACTGTTGTTTGCTTAAGTCCAGTATTGATTGCTCCACTTTTTCCACATCTGTGTTTCACTGATATTGCTCTACCCAATAATTGCAGTGAGAAAGTAGATGTGGGTAAAAAGTGTTGTATAGCCAGTAGAAATTGGTACAGATTATTTGCATATGTTTAGTGTTCCTTTGCCATGCACAGTTCATGAAGGAGGTAACTGAACTTAAGTATTGCCACACACCCAACTATTGTCGAGTTACAGTGGAGGCAGCTAACATTTTACCAAGTTGGTGGCTTCCCTAAGATGCAGGACATTACTGAATACTCATGTGCCACATGAAGCCTTTGGCACACTTAAGCAAAGAACAGAAAATCATTCTCTAAACATGCACATGGTTTGTGACCTACAGAAATAAACACTGTACTCTACACTGTACATACACAAAGTATGCTAACAGGAGAGCCACAGTGCATTTATATTCTGAAGCAATGTAGTATTTCTTTCAAAAAGGAGCAACAATAGATAACTGGCTACTCAGATATAAACTAGGGCCTCAAAATAATTTCTTGAGCTAAGGAGGACAGTTTCTTGGATTATTGGCAGAAAGGGAGAAGGGGATGAAATTCAATGCAGTACCTGGATCAAGCAGCTTTTTGTTCTGTCAGAAACCTTGGTACGTTCAATGGTGGACCCACAATACATCTCCAGAAAAAAAGAAACCAGCCACTATAAAGATTTTTGCCTTCCTTTCCAGAGCCCTTTGGGACCACTAAAGTCAATGGGTGGAATTTTCACAGTCAAGGAGAGGCGAATTTGGGTCTGTGCGGGAAGTTAATTCTCCTAAAAGTGACGTCAGGTCAGGACCCTAACATCATCCCGCCCACTTCCAGGTTTCACCCAGGTGGATCTGGAGGCAAGTGGGCAGCCTCCTTGGAGCTGTCAGATAAGTCATTTAAATATTTTATTAGGTAGTTGAGTACTGTTATAATCAACCATTCTGGCTCTAACTGCCAGTGGGTCAATTTCCTGAGCTGTCAGCAACTTGCCAGTTGAGTGCACAATGAAGAATGCTTCCTCAGTGAAACTGACAGGCTGGGAAGCCTTTGATCAGTGAAACTGAAGTGCTCCAGCCATGGCAAGGTGAGAGGCGGCTGCTCACAGTACTCCTTCTGAAAGTGTACTTTCACTGCTTGACAGGTGATTGCCAACTTCTTGGAAGTCACTTCACCTGTACAGTATTTCACTCACCTTCAGCTGCATTTCCCTGTTTCTAACCTTCACTGAAACATGGAAGCAGCTTATGCAGCTCTACCCTGCACCTCTGATCAAGAACAAGAGGATCAGCAACACCAAGAGCACCAGGAGCAGCAGCAGCAGCAGCAACACCAGCAGCAGCAACTGCCTTCTCCCCCGCCACATGCAGCTCCACAGGGCAGAAGGGATGGACACAGAGATCCAGCTCCAAGGAGCCGAGACCCCCAACACAGGGTCTACAGACAGAGGATCAGTTCTCTCCACATGTCTGAGCACCAGTCCCTCAGGAGGTTCAGGCTTTCACGGCAGGTCACTGCTAACATCTGCAGCCTCCTGGAACAAGTCCTCCTTCCCAGTGAAGCAGGTGGGCACACATTGCCAGTGGCCATCATGGTAACTGCCACTGGAGGGCCACCACCTCCCCGGATCTCTGCCTCACCCCAAAGTTGCGTGCTCTCTTCTCCTGCAAGGAAAGAAAGCAGAGAGGTGTGAGTGTTAGTAATGGATTGTGTGGAGAGGAGGGAAGCATAAAATTAGTGCAGGGTGACTGTGAGGCATGGGTGTGAGATGACACAAAGATGAGGGTGTGTAAGTGTTGGCTGTCCAGATGGGGATGTGAGGTACCTGCAGAGAGAGGAATGAGTGCAACTGCAACGTGTGTTGTCCTGTGGAGTGGTGTGCAGGGGAATGCTGGGAAAGTCAGAGTGTGGGGCTTGTCTCCCGAATGTGTTATGCCACTCACCTTTCCCGCCCTCCTGAAATCCTGGATCCTCTTGGTGCACAGTCTCCAGGTTGGAGGAACCACATTCCTACTGCTGACTTCCTTGGCCACTTCCAACCATGCCAGCTTGGTTTGAGAGGCTGTCCTCTTCCTCCTGTCCTTGAGAAAGCTGACCTCACTGTAGTCCTTCAGATCCTGCAGCAGAACCTCCACGTAAGAGTGAGATACCTAGGAAGCAGCCTTCCCAGCCTTCTCACCATTCTCATGGTTGCTGTAGCCTCAAAAATCCATCCGCAGTTACGCTTTTCTGACAAATGCCAGGGTCAGTTTAACTAGAAATCCTTCCTTATCCCGCCAGCCCTCTCTGATTGATTGGGGAGCCTGAGGAAGCAGGATGCTAATGCTGTGACTCAGTTAAACAGCCATGGCAAATCCTACAAGAGATTTCAATAGGTTCCTGCCCCGCAAATGGTCCCCCCATTTCGGCAGGGATTTAGTGTTAAAAATTCCACCCAATGTGTTGTTACGAACTTGATTATTTGATATCCAAAACCTTAAAACTCCTAATTTTAATGTCAACATATATAAGTTCAGTGGATCAATGACTGCTGAAGAACTGATGAAGGATGACTTACTATAGTTATGTCACAATTGACTACCTTTTGTTTCTGCTAATGAAACTACAAGCAATGAAATCACTCTTCCAAAATTATGCAATCAAAGTTTTTGTTAGTGTGCCCTAAGTGAACATTCATTCCATTTTTGACCAAAGATGAAAATATAACACCGGGTTGAAAAGTTACAATATAAATAACCTACCAAGTGCAACAGTGCCCATCAGGAAGGGTGTTCCAATGCTGGAGAAATCATTAGTTATTTCTTGATGGACCTCGGAGCCCACAACAAAGGTCACAATTACCTGAAACGGAGAAAACCGAATTGAGAGAATGAACTGATTATATACTAGAGTTATAACACAATGGGCTGAATTTTCCTGGCCCCATGATGGCAGGCTTGGAGAACGGGGAAGCAGGGTAGCAGGAAAATAATGCGGATCTGCGTCGGGATGTCTCCCGCCACTGGAACTTTCCCTGGTGTGGACTGGGAAGCGGTATCCCCTCCCTTCACAGACCTGAAACATTAACTCTGCTTCTCTCTCCACAGATGCTGCCAGATCTGCTGAGTATTTCCAGCACTTTCTGTATGTATTTCAGATTTCCAGCATCTGCAGTATTTTGCTTTTATTTTATGAGTTGAAACATTGTCTATTGGCTCTTCATGATGAGGTGCTGGAACTTTCCAAGAATGACAAGGCCCCAAAAGTGGTCATCTTGAGAAAAACAACAGAGTATGTCAGCAGGCTGAAGGCAGAGCAACAGAAACTGAATGCAGAAAGGGAGAAACCTAAGAAAAACAGCAACGGCTGAAATGCAAATTCTCCAAGCAAGAATTGTCAAACTACTGAAACGATCTTTGGACTTTTAAGCCTCTGCACTTGTAAAGTTCATAATCTTTATTCATGTGTAAATCATTTTGATGTTATCTAATTTTATGTGCTTTTACTTTTAGCACACAAGACTTATCTTTGGAAAGGGGGATATTGTATGATTGCCTTTAAGAGAGATGTCCCTTTAAGATCTTAGTATGCTAATGAGCCAAGTACCAGGATGCAGTCATGTGACTCTGAGCCAAGTACCAGGATGCAACTGTATCACCCAGAGTAAGGTACTGTAAATAGCTCTGTACAGTATACAATAGTCTAACTATAAATAAACTTGTGAGATCTTCAACCAACTGGACTCCACGTATCTCATTTATGTTGCATCAGACAACATAAAAGAACTCATTACAGTGCTTTTAAGAACTCAGCATGCTAATGAGCTAAGTACCAGGATGTAGTCATGTGACAAGAAGCCATGTTTCACTCTGCACTGTAACATTCTGGACAAATGTTCTGTATATAGTTTGTTCTGTATTGTATATACTAGTTTAGCTGTTAATAAACCCTCTAGAGACCTTCAAGGAACTGGAATCCACATACCTCATTGTGTTGTTTAAGATAACACATAGAATCTCATGACAGTATGAATGAATTTCTAAGTCATAATCTCCAAAGTCTTTCTTGTGGCGTGCACCAAACATGTTAAGGAAAGGAAGGGAGTGAAGGTCAACCTATGGCTGCAGGGCTGATACAGTAAAGACGGATTCACATTGTTAGAGGAGTGGAGCAAGTTCTGGAACAGGGAAAACTATACCAGACAGATAGATTTCACCTCAACCAAAATGGCACTAATGTCTTTCTGAAAAAGGTGAACAGAGCAGTAGGATAGGTTTTAAAGTAATGCGACTTATCACTTCCAATATAATAGTATCTTAATGAATTTACTAAGGTCTGCCCAGAATGATGATCATCTGCCTTTCTGATGAGAAATTCTGTTGCATACATTATACAATTGAGTTCTTCATACTTGGAATGGAAGGATTAGAATTTCTTAATTTTAAATACATTTCCAGAGATCAGATTTATTTAATTTTTCAGTTTACTTTTGAAGTAAAGTATTTTATTAAGATTAACTAAATTTACAATTGATATTGAGGAGAAGCAAGAATCCATTAGTCAATATTTAATCAATTGTTCAGGAGAGGCAAAAGTTCAAGAAAAAAAAATTGACAAGCTTACAATTTCAGTGGCCGGAATTTTATGCCACTCTGACGAGCGGGATGGTGTCGAGGGGAGGGGAGGTGGTGGGGTAGGGAGTTATTGTGTGGCATAAAATGGACCGGGAGGCACCAGGAGAGCTTCCCGACCCTCTCCTGCCTCCACTTTATGCAGCAGCAAAAAACGGCCCGCCTGCCCCAGGCCAATCAAGGCCCTTAAGTGGCCATTTAACAGCCACTTAAGAGCCTTTGCCTGCCTCCATGCAGATTTTACGCATGGCAAGTGGGCGTCCTGGAGCCGGGAGAAGCCACTTACCGAAACCAGGCAGCTCTCAAATGTCCCGGGGGGGTGCCCTCATTTATGGGCACCACGTGCCCAATGGAGGGCCACTCCCACTACCCCAACCACCCTCAACACCCAACACGCCCACCTTCCCCCCCAATCGACCACATTTGCCTCGCCGGAGCCCGACCGATTACCCCCGGCAAGGCAACCAAAACTTACCTTTCCTCCCGGCTCCCAGACATTTTCTCTTCATGCTGAGCCACAGTCCCAGCAGTGGCCAGCACTCCCAGTGGCGCTGCTGGGACAAAGAGCTGCCGGCCCGCTGATTCCTACCTCAAGCAGGTGGAAGTCTCGCCTCACATCAATTGAAGCCCGGGGACCCACAACATGCGGGTTAGATCCCCAGGCGAGGTGGACGCAGGTTTGCCACCGACTTTTCAGTTGGTGGCCGGCTCCCGTCTTCCTACTGTAAAATTCCGGCCTGTATTTTTTAAAAATAATGCTCCAATCCGCTTAATCCAATTTAGCACAGAAAGCTGTTTCATAAAATGTCAGTATGATCTAATTATCGTGGATTTTGGGGACAGCTGAATTATTATTTTTCTAGTACAAAACCTTAATCTGTGGTTACCAATTACCCCCAATATTGGAGATGAAAAATTTATTTTGTGGTTCATTGGAAATCTTTGATTTATTAAACTAAGTATAAGTATAAAAATAAATTGTTCTGAGCCAGGTCTGATGCATTTTGCATTAAAATAACTTGTTCTAAACAAACAAGTATAAAAATTCCAAGCACATTTAAGAAATTGTTAAGATTAGGCAGACATTATTAGATGCAGAAATCTGACAACAAAAGAAAACAATAATAATGCTAATAAAACCAATTATATAAACAAAAGAATCAGAATATAGCCCAACTTGGCATTGATCAGTACCCTGTCTCAGAAGATAGAACTTGATAACAGGCATTTTTTGGACTATATTCATTCAGTGATCATAAACAATTCTAATTCAAACACTGGGTGGCTAAGTGGAAATATTACTGTTACACATCCCTCATACTGTTTTGACATTAAATCTGAATCTTAGCTATTCATACATACACTCAGATGCAGCAGCTTTGCATGCTCTATCCTGGGGTCGGGGGTGGGGAGAAGACAAATTCAACTTGCTTTTGACCATTTTTTGGATGTAAAGGCTTGTGCCATGCCAGCTTCACCTAGTTGTGCAAGAAACTTTTTAATAGTTAGATTACTGTTGAGCTGGGACAGGCCGAAAAGCTGCATCAGGACAAATTTGGCTCAGGCTGACACAGCCCGAATTACCAAGCAATTGCTTCGCCAACTTGCTGCTTGTTTTGGGCCCAAGTCTAATTTCTACCCCTCTGTGTTTCATACTTTTAGCAAGCCAGGGCAATCAAAAGCCACTCATATCTTTCATAATCTAATTAGGTCAGGTCATCAGCAAGGAAGTGAAGCTAAGTTTCAGGCTAAGCTGACCATTATTGTCCCTGTGTATGACTATCCTATGCTGCGTAGTAGCTGCAAGTATCCCAACAGCAGATCGTGTAGCTCTGCATTCTTCTCTCTGCTAATCCCATGGTCTTTTCATGACAAGTGTGTCAGTGCCTGAAGGCCAATCAGGGAATGTTAGTTCTTGATCACCTTGGAATGCTTTTTTCCATGCAATACCAACATGAGCTTTTGGAAAAAACACACAGCACAAGGCTTAGACAGGCATTCACGAATTGTAGTGATGCCCTCAGGGGGTCCACTGGCACAGCTCCCTTTACATCCCATTTGTGCCCGTTTTGTGGACATAACAGACAAATCCTTCAATTTTTAAAAAATCCTTTGTGTTTCCTATTTGGCTCAGGACCTTATTTATTTGGATATTGTTCAAGTATTCAAATACCAGTTTAGCAATATATTACTATTGTGTACTACTATGATGCATAACGCAGTCGGCTGACTGGTTTACAAGGAGTTGTACTGCCCACCTAGGTTCTGGAACTTTGTTTACATGGTTCTGGTGGAGGTCCATTTGTTTGTGTGTGGTCTCGGGGTGTAATCCCATGTTAGAGCAACCAGTAGCTAAGATCATAGCAGGTACATACTAGACAGGTTTGAATGGCTTTTCTCTGTATAATATTTTAGCAGAGGAACTTAACAGTGGGGTAGATTTTGATTTTGTGTAATTGTATGAAACTGGTGATAGCAACACAGCAGCTCATTTTACATCTTTCCCGATTTTTCTTTTCATTGAATTCTTTCTCTGGATTTCAAACTGTTACTGTGGGTTGTCAGGGAGTCCCCACGAAAGTTATATCCCATAATTATTTATGGTGATAGTTAATAGCAATGAAATAAAATAACATTTGAATTATTTCTTAGCACTAAGAATAATGCGCAAAAAATTGTGAATTATTTTTAAACTGATATATAGAACAAATGAGAAGGCCAGTCGGCACAATAACACCTCTCCTTTTGAGCAGAAGAGTTTCAAAACTTACTTATAGGAAATGCACAACAGTAATACACTAAAATGATTCTGGTATCTGTTTATTTTTGTTTTTCACATATTGGAATTGATGAAATAATTCATTTAAAACTAACATTTTAAAAATGCATTCTCTACATGTTGAGACCAAAGCAAAATAATTTGCAGAATATTATACTCACTGTGATGATTAACAGAGTTCCTTTTACCAGTGTCAAAATGGATGTGATTGGCTGTATAATAACTTGAGCCAGAATAATTCCCAAAGACAAGATCCATGTGAAGAATGGAATGACATAGACATGCCTAAGTTAAAAAAAAATTATATATAAAATGTTGGAACAATTCATAGTATCAACCAAAAATCTACAGAGTACATTCTAGAGGAGTTATCTCGGAGTGAGGGATCTCAAGGCTCAGTGTTGGCACCATTACCATTTCTAATTGAAATAAATGACCTGGATTCAGAAACTAATTCAAAGTCAGAGTTGCAGATAATACAGATTTAGAGGGTGAGTGGGGGGCAGTGGAATTGGAGGGGGCAGATAGATGTTGCCAAATGGCAGTAATTTGAACCTCCAAAAATGGGTGGGTTTGGTTTTGGTGGGAAGTTAAAAAGTTAAAAATCTGAAACAGGAATCGAGCACACCTTGCCCAGGATTTTGTTGAGTTCCTGATGCTGGGCTCCATGGTGGGGGGTGGGGCTGGAAGATTGCAGCGGCCCGCCACAGAGCCCGACGCCAGGCCTGATCTTCCCGGTGGCGGTGAGAATCCGTGATGGCCCCTGTGCTGTTTGGCGACGGGACCCAACTTTAAATATTTAAATAAAAGGAAATGAATACATTTAAATACCATTCACTGTGATCTTGCCAGCTGTCCAGGATCTTCCGTGCAACGGCCGGCACTCATGCGCCTTCACTTTCCCGTCCAGGGAAAGTTGGCACCACCAAGGTGGGGAAGGGGAGACTTAGGATTTTAAGTGAAGTGGGTGGGGGGGACGTGGGTCAACTCTGCATTTCTAGTATGTGGGGGGGGACAGGGAAAGGGTGTCATTGGTGGGGGGAAAGATCTAATCTTCAATGTGTTTTGCGGGTGGGGGGGGGATATGGGGCGACCATTTATTTTCATTGTATTGGGGGTGGGTGGGTCAGAAATTTATTTTCACTGTCGTGGGGGGGAAGGGGTGGGTATGGAGTTCAACTCTGTACTTTTTGTGCAGGTCTGGCAGCCCTTTAAAAATGGCACCAGTGCCTGCACACGGGTAGCTGACGCCCTTCACAGCGTCAGTGATGCTGCCCCTGCCACATGATGGTGGTGGGGGGGGGGGGGGGGGTTCGGCAGCCCACCTTGCATATTTAAATGAGCCTCCTCCGCGATCTGTGCTTGCGAGCCGCCATTTTTTTCTTGCCTGCAGCGGGCGAATAAAATTCAGCCCTTAAACCCATGCACTTCCGGTTTTAACAGAGGCGGGGGTGAGGGGCTACTCGGAGGAGGTGGGTCGGTCACATGTTAAAGGAGGCTGAGTGCTTTCTTTTCAACAGTGATTCCATTTTTAACCAGTCAGCTGGCTGTTGGGTGGGAAACCTACAGAAAAACATTAAAAGACGCACTGCAGTTAAAAACTCCAGGACGTTTAGGAAATCCACACTTTTGAGTTTCGTATCCATAATGCCACCCATCCCACCCCAGACTGACCACAGCTCCAAGCCAAGGACAGGGCTAATCTAAAAATGCGCAGAACAATAGCAGATGAAATTTAATGCAGACAAGCATGAAGTGCTAAACATAGGAAGGAAATATAGAAAAAAAATCATGCTGTCTGAATAATATTGAAATAGTTAAAAGATGAAGCTGAAGAAGTCCCAAGAGTCTCTTATCCAACCAATGCAAAATAGTAATCAACAAAGTTAACACGATGTTGAAAGACATAATTAAAGCAACAGAACAAAAATTATAGGAATAAATGATCAAACTCTGGTCAAACAGCACCTTGAATACTGCGTCCAATTCTGGTCGCTAAGAAAGAAGAGAGAGATTCAAGTGCTGGAGACTCTGCAGAGAAAGCCCATAAAATTGATCCCCAGTGTTTTGATCTGAGTTATGAAAAAAGACGACAAAGACATGGACTCTTGAGCCTGGAAAGGCAGCATCTGAAGAGCGATCTTAGAGATACAAAATAGTTACAGGTGTCAAAAAAGTTAACCCGGAATATTGCTTTAAATTGTGGGAGTAAAACTAAAGGACTGATACCAGACATTCTTCATCACACAAAGAGCGATCAAGGTGTGGAATAAACTTTCAGTTATAGTAGTAGAGGCAAAACCCCTAAAATCATGTAAAAACAATTGGATATTAGAATACTGGATCATTAGAATCTGGCTGCATGGATGAATCAAGATGGGTTGAATAGACTTCCTCAGCTGCAATTACCTTGTGATCTAAACCAGCAATTTTACATCTTACAAACTCTTACAGAATTATGAAACAATTGTGCTCTAATTATTTGTTATATTTTTCACAAATAATGTTGAAAATCAAACTTCACGTTGAAAAGTTACAGCAGATTTAGAGGCTCTACCTATAAAATGCATAGGCAACGAGTCAGGTTAAATCCCTCTCAGGGAAAGTTGGAGGTTGTTTGATTGCCTTATGGAGTTGAGGAGGAATTTCAGAGTTTTGTTCCTGGATTGGGTCTTTTTTTTTCTGTTTCTTTCGTCTATTCCAGGAGTTAGCATTACTGGAAATTGGAGAGGGCACTGTCATATGTCTCACCAGTGGATGAACACTAATGAGCTTACATTCTACAATAGCCTTTTTTTTCACATGTTTTAGTGGAGTTGGGTGGGGAGGGGCCCATAAAATTCGAGCCAATGTTTCAGGTTGATGACCTTTCATCAGAACTGGGAAAAGTTAGAAATGTAATAGGTTTTGAGCAAGTGAAAGAGGGAAGAGTTAGAAAAAGAACAAGTGGGAAAATCTCTGATACGCAGAAGGCAGAAGAGATTAAGGCCGGAATTTTACGCTTCCCCCCCGCCCCCCCCAAAAAGAGTGGGATGGTGGCCTGAGGCGAGTGGGCGTAAAATGGAGTGGGAGGCTCAGGGGGCCCTTCCCGACCAGCTCCCGCCTCAGCCGCCATTTTACACAGGACGGCAGTGTTGAAAAACTGCTGACCTGTCCCAGACCAATCAAGGCCCTTAAGTGGCCTGCCACCACGGGGATTTTACTGGTAGCAAGTGGGCGGCCCAGGCCAGAGAAAAGCCGCCTGTTAAAAGGAGGCGGCTTTCTGATGGCCTGGGGGGCCCTCATGATCGGGCACCCTTTGCCCAACGGAGGGCCGCTGCAGATGCCCCAACCACCGCCAATGCCCAACACGCCCCCGTCCCCCCAATCGTCCACTCTTGCCTTGCTGGGGCCCGAACGATCGTCCTCGGCGAGGCCCCAAAAGCTTATCTTTTCCTGGGGCCGTCCTTCCTCTTCTTCTTGAAGCTGGGTTGCAGTCCCAGCAGTGGCCACCGCTCCAATCAGGCCTGCTGATTGGCTGGCAGCTCCATTAGGTGGGACTTCCTGCTTCAATGAAGTGCAAGTCCTGCCTCATACCAATTAAGGACCTGGGGACCGTAAAATGCAGTCTAGATCCTCAGGCCAGGCGGAGGCGGGTTCGCCACTGACTTTTCAGCCAGTGGACGGCTCCCGTCCGACAAGAGTAAAATTCCGGCCTAAATGACAAGAGAGTTAGTGGTGCAGGGTCAGAGGGAGTGGTAATGGAATGAATAAAGAAACAAAAGAAGTGTTTAGAGGAGGTATGACTGGCAGAATGAATAACAGTGATCATCCAAAAGCAAAAACAAGAGAAAAGCTAGAGTAAAACTGAAACCTGCAAAGAAAAAAGAAACAAAATAGGGGCAGAGATTATGGCTTGAAATTGTTGAACTCAACGTTGAGTCCAGAAGGGTATAAAGTGCCTAACTGAAAGGTGAGGTGCTGTTCCTCGAGCTGGTGTTGAGCTTCATTGGAACACTGCAAGAGGCTGAGGGGAGAGAGGGCAGTGTGAGAGCAAGATGGAGAATTGAAATGATGGGCAAACAGAAGCTCAGGGTTATGCTTGCGGACTGAACGTCGGTGTTCTACAAAGCGGTCACCCAATCTGCATTTGCTCTCCCCAGTGTAGAGCAGACTGCATCGTGAGCAGCGAATACTGTATACTAATTGAAAGAAGTACAAATAAATCTCAGTGTCATCTGGTAAGAGTGTTTGTGGCTGTGGAAGGTGAGAAGAGAGGAGGTAAAAGGGCAGGTGTTGCATCTCCTGTGCTTGCATGGAAGTGTGCCATGGGAAGGGGAGGGGGTATTGGGGTGATTGAGGAGTGAACTATGCCCATTGATTCCTCAACACACTGCACACCATCCTCCTCTTTGGCCCCTCTCAATGAAACCATGTGCCAGTAGCCAGGTGACATTGTGAAGGCTCAAACCCAAATCCCTGGCATGTGAACACCCCATCCCTGACACAAACTGCTTTGGCCACACTGCATCAGCTTTCCTGTGAAGACAAACTGCCTGACCCCATGTCTGCTAAGTAAGTGCAGCAATGACCTCAGCTGCTGCCCCATTGCCACCCTTAAATACCTGCCAGGGATCTAATGCCCCGTGGCCTCCATGCACTCTGCTTAAAATTTGAATGGGCCCTAAAATACCATTCAATTGGATGTTTAATCACCTTAACTAGCTCTCAATTGTCTTTTTGCAGAAGCACGCGCCATTCATGCTTCACTTGCTGTCTGCCTCTGGTAAAGTAACGACCCGGTTTCATAACATTGGAGCTCCGTTCCGACACCAGCCCATACAATTTTACACCACCCCTAAGGCAGTCCACAAAGGGGAGGGAAAATCCTGACTCCTATTTCCAAGTAATAAGGGTCATCCTTTTCCTATTTACTAGGTGTAGCTTTTTTTGAATAAAACTTGGAAATAGTGGTTTAAGCAAAAGAGAAAAAAAGAAAAATCAGACCCACACAAATTCTGAATTGAAATTTATGATTAATGAAGTATTGTGTAATGTGGCATATGTTTCGTATTAATATAACACTGTAGCAAATGTAAGCCCATAATTTACATAAACATTGATAGTTAGACACTCAAAAAGACAATACATTCATTGTGCTTGCTAACCTTCAAGAGGATGAAAAACTAAGACGGCGTGACAACACAAATTTATCTTACAATGAAGAAATGGATTCAATTTGTACTTCTGCTTGCCCCAGCAAGATTTAAAAGCTTATTGATTGTCTATTCATCGCTTCAAATTAAGTTCTATGTTGCATTCTCAATAACCTGAACTGGTCACTGAATTTGGCAATAAGGGAAATTCCTGATTTATGAGCTCTTACAATAAATTTTCTACTGAGACTATTCGAGTTTTATATGTTTCTGCTTGCCTGGTTTTATTCACAAGCTCTGTTCTGGGACATAGAGAGGATGCCTTAAAAGAAAATCTCATTGTGGTAAATATAAAATTGAGAAGGTGACAAAAATACTTCAATTAAATATAATTGCTGTGGTTTGGATCATTATAAGTTCCTCAGCTTTGTAACATTAAAATAAAGAAATTCATAAAGCATTCACACTAAAAACTTCAAGCTTAACATGAATTACCTCAAATATCATGCTGACATTAAGACACACCTATCAATACGCTTCTTTAATATTTCCCATGTTAGATAATTTTTAATATAAGTGCCAGCTCTCTTTTCAAAGGACAGCTGGGGAGTTCTTCCCTGTGTCCTTGTCCATATACCTGAAACAGATTACCTGGTCATTATCTCAGTGCAGTTTGTGGGATCTTTGTGTGCAGTTTTTCTGCCACTTTACACTACAACAGTGATATATGGTCAATTAAGTACTTTTGAACTAAAGTGCTTTGGGACATCTTGAGGTTGTGAAAAGCATGATATAAATGCAAGTTGTTTCTTTTGGGAATACAGCACAATCAATATTGACACCAGCCTAAATATTTTTTATCATTGCCATCCCATAAATGGAAATAGTCATGGTATAACTGACAGGTAATTGCTAATGCTGGATCTGCATCCATAACACACATTATGTGTATTTTTTCTCGAAGTTTTGCTGGCTGCTGGTAATGCCCCAAAGAGGTGGGCACTTAACTTCAATAGAATAATGGGCTGATAGTGATGTGATTTTGATCTCTATGCTATTTCTGTTTGAAACACTCAAGTGCACTCCTTGATAATTTTGTGCAAATAAATCGAGCACTTGGGAGTCATCCACCAAAGAGACTGGCAAATTCTTCTGGATCATCGTAGATTGCTATATGTTGCATAGGAACAATAGCAGGCCACAAGAGAGGCAGTGGCGTAATGGTAATGTCACCTGAGCCCCGGGTTTATGCGCTGGGGACATGGTTCGAATCCCACCATGGCAGATGGTGGAATTTGAATGCAATTAATAAATCTGGAATTAAAAGCTAGTCTAGTGGTAACCATGAAACCATCGGTGATTGCTGTAAAAACCCATCTGGCCCTTTAGGGAATGGAAATCTGCTGTCCTTACCTGGTCTGACCTACATATGACTCCAGACCCACAGCAATGTGGTTGACTCTTAAATGGCCTAGCAAGCCACTCAGGAAATGAAACTGGACCGACCCCTCGGCTGATGAATCAATGCTTCTCCATGTTGAACACCAATGGAAGCACTACTGAGGGTAGTAAAGGCACAAAATATACTTTGATTGGGGGACTTCAATGTCATAGAGAGAGTCAGAGAGATACAGCACTGAAACTGGCCCTTCGGCCCACCGAGTCTGTGCTGACCAACAACCACCCATTTATACTAATCCTACATTTAATCCCATATTCCCTACCACATCCCCACCTTCCCTCAATTCTCCTACCACTTACCTACACTAGGGAAAATTTACAATGGCCAATTTACCTAACAATCTGCAAGTCTTTGGCTGTGGGAGGAAACCAGAGCACCCGGCAGAAACCCACGTGGTCACAGGAAGAACTTGCAAACTCCGCACAGGCAGTACCCAGAACTGAACCCGGGTCGCTGGAGCTGTGAGGCTGCGGTGCTAACCAATGCGGCACCCATCAACGAGTGGCTTGGTAGCCCACGACTGACCAAGCTGGCCGAATCCTAAAGAGCATAGCTGCTGGACTGGGTCTGCGGCAGGTAGTGAGGGAAAAACATACTTGACCTCGTCCTCAACAATCCACCTGTCGCAGATGCACCTGTCCATGGCAGTACTGGTAGGAATGACCACTGTACAGTTCTTGTGGAGACAAAATCCTGTCTTCACATTGAGGATACCCACCACTATGTTGTGTGGCACTACCACCGTGCTAAATGGGATAGATTTCAAACAGATCTAGCAACTCAAAACTGGGCATCCATGAGGCGCTGTGGTACATCAGCAGCAGTAGCATTGTATTTAACCAAAATCTGTAACCTCATGGCCCCGCATATTCTACCATTACCTTCAAGCTGGGGGGACCAACCCTGGTTCAATGAAGAGTGTAGAAGGGCATGCCAGGAGTAGCACCAGGCATACCCCAAAATGAGGTGTCAAACTTGTGAAGCTACAACACAGGACCACGTGCCTGCCAAACAGCGGAAGCAGCATGCAACAGACAGAGCTAAGCGATCCCACAACCAACAGATCAGATTTAAGCTCTGCAGACCTGCCACATCCAGTCGTGAATGGTGGTGGACAATTAAACAATTGACAGGAGGAGGAAGCTCCACAAATATCCCCATCCTCAATGATGGGGGAGCCAGCACATCAGTGAAAAAGCCAAGGTTGAAGCATTTGCATCCAATTTTCAGCCAGAAGTGCCGAGTGGATGACTCATCGTGGCCTCCTCCTGAGGTCCCCAGTATCACAGATGCCAGTCTTCAGCCAATCCGATTCACTGCACGTGATACCAAGAAACGGCTGAAGGCACTGGATACTACAAAGGCTACAGGCCATGACAACATTCCAGCAACAGTACTGAAGACCTTTGCTCCAGAACTATCCGCGCCCCTAGCCAAGCTGTTCCAGTACAGCTACAACACTGGTATCTACCCGGCAATGTAGAAAATTGCCCCGGTAAGACCTGTGCACAAAAAGCAGGACAAATCCAACCCGGACAATTACTGCTCTATCAATCTACTCAAAATCATCAGCAAAGTGATGGAAAAGATCGTTGACTGTGCTATCAAGCGACACTTGCTCAGCAATAATCTGCTCACTGATGCTCAGCTTGGGTTCTGGCAGGGCCACTCAGCTCCTGACCTCATTACAGTCTTGGTCCAAACAAGGACAAAAGAGCTGAACTCAAGAGGTGAGGTGAGAGTGACTGCCCTTGACATCAAGGCAGCATTTCACCAGGTATGTCATCAAGGAGCCCAGTCCCAGGACATCACTGCAGGAGTTCCTCAGGGCAGTGTCCTCGGCTCAACCAACTTCAGCTGCGTCATCAATAACCTTCTCTACATCATAAAGTCAGAACTTGGGATGTTCGCTGATGATTGCACAATTTTCAGCACCATTTGTAATTCCTCAGATACTGAAGCAGCCCATGTCAAAATACAGTAAGACCTGGGCCACATCCAGGCTTGGGCTGATAAGTGGCAAGTAACATTCATGCAACAAAAGTGCCAGGCAATGACCATCTCAAACAAGAGAGAATCTTACCATCTTCCTTTGACGTTCAATGGCATTATCATTGCTGAATCCCCCACTATCAACATCCTGGGGGTCACCATTGACCAGAAATTAACTGGAGCAGCCACATAAATGCTGTGACTACAAAAGCAGGTCAGAGGCTGGAAATTCTGCAGTGAGTAACTCACCTCCTGACTCCCCAATGCCTATCAACCATCTACAAGGCACAAGTCAGGAATGTGATGGAATACTCTCCACTTGCCTGGAGGGGTGCAGCTCCAACAACACTCAAGAAGCTCGACATCATCCAGGACATCATCCAGTCCACTTGATTGGCACCCCATCCACTAACATTCACTCCCTCCAACACCGATGCACAGTAGTAGCAGTGTGTACCATCTACAAGATGTACTGCAGCAACTCACCAATGCTTCTTTGACAGCACCTTCCAAACCCACAACCTCTACCACCTCGAAGGACAAGGGCAGCAGATGCTTGGGAACACCACTGCCTGCAAGTTCCCCTCCAAGCCACACACCATCCTGACTTGGAATCAAATTGCCGTTCCTTCACTGGGTCAAAATCCTGAAACTCCCTCACAGCACTGTTGGTGTACCTTCACCCCAAGGACTGCAGCGATTCAAGAAGGCAACTCACCACCACCTTTTCAAGGGCAATTAGGGATAGGCAATAAATGCCAGCCCAGCCAGTGATGCCGACATCCCATGAACAAATTAAAAAAAATTAGCCCCTGAAGCTTTTTCTGCCATTCAATGAGATCATGGCTGATCTGTGACTTAACTCCACATGCCCACCTTTGCCCCATATCTCTTAATACCTTAGGTTAGCAAAATTATATCAATCCCGGATATATAAATAACAATTAACTTGCATCAATTGCAATTTGTGGAAGAGAGTTTCACACTACACCACCTTTTGTGTGAAGAGGTGTTTCCTAACTTCTCTCTTGAAAGGCTTGGCTCTAATTTTAGACTGTATCCCTATCCTAGACTTCCCAACCAGTGGCATAGTTTCTATCAATCCTTGCAGTTTCCCTTAATATCTTAAAAACTTTGATCAAATCACACCTTAACCATCTAAATTCCAAGGAATACAACCATAGTTTGTGTAGCTCTCTTTTTTAATTTAACCCTTGCAGTCCAGATATCATTCTGGTTAATCTACACTGGGCTCCCTCCAAGGCCAATATATCCTTCCTCAGGTGTGTTGCCCAGAACTTCTCACATGACTCTAGGCGTGGTCTAAGTAGGGTTTTCTACAGCTGTAGCATTCATAGAGTCATAGAGTTTTACAGCACAGAAACAGGCCCTTCGGCCCAACGCGCCTGTGCCGACCATCAAGCACCCATCCTAACGAATCCCATTTCCCCGCACTTGGCCCGTAGCCTTTTATGTTATGGCATTTCGAGTGCTCATCTAAATATTTCTTGAAAGTCGTGAGTATTCCTGCCTCTACCACCCCTTCAGATAGTGTGTTCCAGATTCCAACCACCCTCTGGGTGAAAAAATTCCTCAACTCCCCTCTAAACTTCCTGCCCCTTACCTTAAATCTATGCCCCCTAGTTATTGACCTCTCCGCTAAGGGAAAAAGTTTCTTCCTATCTATCCTATCAATGCCCCTCATAATTTTGTATACCTCAATCAGGTCCCCCCTCAGCCTTCTCTGCTCCAAGGAAAACAACCCCAGCCTATCTAGTCTGTCTTCATAACTGAAATGCTTCAGTCCAGGCAACATCCTGGTGAATCTGCTCTGCACCCTCTCCATTGCAATCACATCCTTCCTATAGTGTGGTGACCAGAACTGTACACAGTACTCCAACTGTGGCCCAACCAGCGTTTTATTCAGCTCCATCATAACCTCCCTGCTCTTATATTTTATGCCTCGGCTAATAAAGGCAAGTATGCCTTCCTAACCACCTTATCTACCTGTGCTGCTGCCTTCAGTGATCTATGGACAAGCACCCCAAGGTCCCTCTGTACTCCCTAGGACCCTACCATCCATTTTATATTCCATTGCCTTGTTAGACAACCCAAAGTGCATCACCTCACACTTCTCAGAATTAAAGTCCATTTGCCACTGCTCTGCCCATCATACCAGCTCATCTATATCGTCCTGTAATCTAAGGCTTTCCTCCTGACTATTTACGACACCATTAATTTTCGTGTCGTCTGCGAGCTTACTGATCATACCTCCTAAATCATTAATGTACACTACAAACAGTAAGGGTCCCAGCACCGATCCCTGCGGTACACCACTGGTCACAGGCTTCCACTCACAGAAACAACCCTCTACCATCACCCTCTGCCTCCTGCCGCTAAGCCAATTTTGAATCCAACTTGCCAAATTATCCTGGATCCCATGGGCCTTTACTTTCTTAATCAATCTCCTATGTGGGACCTTATCGAAAGCCTTACTGAAGTCCTTGGAGAGAACATCAACTGCTTTACCCTTATCTAAACATCTAGTCACTTCCTCGAAAAATTCAATCAAATTTGTTAGACACGATCTCCCCCTGACAAAGCCATGCTGACTATCCCTGATTAATCCCTGCCTCTCCAAGTGGAGATTAATCCTGTCTCTCAGAATTTTTTCCAATAATTTCCCTACCCCACTGATGTTAGACTCACCAGCCTATAATTACCTGGTTTATCCCTGCTACCCTTCTTGAATAATGGTACCACATTCGCTGTCCTCCAGTCCTCTGGTACCTCTCCTGTGGCAGAGAGGATCTGAAAATTTGTGTCAGAGCCCCTGCTATCTCCTCCCTTGCCTCACATAACAGCCTGGGATACATCTCATCTGGGCCTGGGGATTTATCCACTTTTAAGCCCGCTAATACTTGCTCCTTTTCAACGCTAATTTGATCAAGTATATCACAATCCCCCTCCCTGATCACTACACCTACATCGTCCTTCTCCATAGTGAACACAGACGAAAAGTAATCGTTCAAAATCTCACCTATGTCCTCCGGCTCCACACCTCTTTGATCCCTAATGGGCCTCACTTTTTCCCTGGTTATCCTCTTGTCCCTAACATACTTATAAAACACCTTAGGATTTTCCTTTATCTTGTCTGCCAGTGATTTTTCATGCCCCCTCTTCGCTCTCCTGATAACTTTTTTAAGTACTCCCCTACACTTTATATACTCCTCTAGGGCCTCCACTGTTTTCAGCACTCTAAATCTGCCATACGCCTCATTTTTTTTGCTTATCCAATCCTCTATATCCCTTGACATCCAAGATTCCCTTGACCTGTTGGTCCTACTCTTCACCTTTACAGGAACATGCTGCACCTGAACCCTCACAATTTCCCTTCTAAATGACTCCCACTGGTCTGATGTAGACTTTCCTGTAAGAAGCTGCTCCCAGTTCACTTTGGCCAGATCCTGTTTTATCATATTGAATTCTGCCTTCCCCCAATTCAGTACTCTTATTTCCGGATCCTCTATGTCCTTTTCCAGAATAACCTTAAATCTTACAGATTTATGGTCGCTGTGCCCGAAATGTTCCCCCACTGACACTTCTACCACTTGTCCGGCTTCATTCCCTAGGATTAAGTCCAGTACCGCTCCTCCTCTTGTAGGACTCTGTATGTACTGGCTCAAAAAGCTCTCCTGAATGCACTTGAAGAATTCCGCCCCCTTTAAACTTTTTACACTAATACTATCCCCTCTAACATAGGGGAAGTTGAAATCCCCTATTATTACCCTATTATTATTGCACCTCTGAGATTTGCCTACATATCTGCTCCTCTACCACTGTCTGACTGTTTGGAGGCCTGTAGTACACTCCCAGCCAAGTAATAGCCCCCTTTTTGTTTTTAAGTTCTATGCATATGGCCTCATTAGAGGAACCTTCTAAGATATCATCCCTCCTTCCTGCAGTAATTGTCTCTTTAATAACAGTGCAATGCCATCTCCTCTTTTCCCCCCTCCCCTATCACGTCTGAAGATACTATACCCTGGGATATTAAGCTGCCAGTCCTGCCCTTCCCTCAACCATGTCTCAGTAACAGCAATAATATCATACTCCCATGTGTTAATAACTTCTACACTTTTGTACTCTCATTCTTTAGATATAAAGGCCACAGTCCAATGGTCTTTTTGATTATTTTCTGCACCTGTCCATGAAATTTTAATGATCTATGCACATGGACCTCCAAGTCTCTTTGGCCCGCCAGGGTTTCTAGATTTTTAGCATTTAGAATGTACTCTGTGCTATCCTGGTTAGGTCCAAAGTGAATGACCTCACATTTGCCTGCATTGAAATCAATTTGCCACAGTTTTGCCCAGTCACTTAATCTATCACTATCTCCTTATAACTTTATACTTTCATCTATGCTGCTTACAGTGCTGCCTATCTTTGTGTTAATGGCAAACTTGGATAGATGGCTTTCTATCCCATTATCTAAGTCATGAATGCAGTGAATGGTTGAGGCCCCAAACGGATGCTTGTGGGACACCACTGGTCACATTCTGTCAATTAGAGTACCTGCTCATTATCCCTATTCTCTGTCTTCTTCCACATAGCCAATTTACTAACCTGGTCAATCATTTGCCTTCAATTCCATGAGCTTCAACTTTAGCTCACAGTCTGTTATGAGGGACTTTATCAGATGCCTTCTGAAAATCTATATAAATAACACCCATAGACATTCCCACATCCTTTACTTAGTCCCATTACCTCCATCTGTGGCTTGGTGTGAAATTTTGTCTGATAATACTGTGAAGAACCTGGGGATGTTTTACTACATTAAATGCACTATATGGGCACAATTTAATGCAGCGGTTTAAAACAGGAATGGTGGCCTGGGGAGGGATGGGGAATCGCGTCAGAAGCACCTGCCTAGAAATTCAGCGCCGTGATGTTGTTTCCAGATTTTCTCAGTGGCGGGAAAGCACCAAAATAGATTTGACACCTTGACGCGATGAGAATCTATTTTACATTACAAAACACTGACTTTACATGCATTAGGATCTCATTCGGCACGATTTAATGGGAGGCTTGGGATTAAGTGGATGGCGGGCAGCATTCAGGTACCTTTGGGCTCATGTCTGTTCATAGCTGGCCGCACTAAGGAAAGGCTTCAGTGCTGCGACAGTGAGGCAGCCATGACCAGCACTGCATAGGGAGAGATGGGTGAACCAAGGCCATTTTCGGACTGTGTTGCTGGGTGCTCTGCAAGGGGGGTCTGGATCTTGGGGTCTTTGCAAGGAGAGTCATGGTCTCGGGTCTCTGACGGGGGGGGGGGGGGTGGGATCAGGGTAACGTTTGCTCTGCAAGGTGGGGGATTGGGTTTGGGTGGCTGCATTGTTGTGTGAAATGTTTGATTGCCCCTGCTGCTGGATATCAGCAAGGGTGGGCGCTGAAGGTCATCAGGGAGTCTGCCGGAAGTAGTTTCATTGGCTCAGTTGCCAAGACAGGGTCATTCTGCATCAACAGCACTACGTAGGCCCACTGGTCACCTGGCATGGGTCTCATATACCTTGCCTTTCTGGACCCTCCCTCAATCACTCATCTCATCTAATCAAGGGAGAGCCAAGAGGCAGCTGCGCCTGGTGGTGAAGCTCCACGATGAGAGCAGCATGTCAAGAAGGGCCCACTTGCGCCACAGAGTGTACCGGACTCGAATCAGCTACCACCAAATGTCCGAGCAGCATTGTCAGCAAAGACTACAGCTCTCTATGGAGGCCGTCATCAACTCATGTGCCCTGCTACAGGACGAGTTGCAATCTGTGGGATTTGGGGGTCACCCTATGCCCATCACCCTAAAGATGACAGTGGCACTGAAGTTTACACATCTGGATCTTTTCAAGAAGCCACCGGGAACATGTGTGGGGTCTCACAGGCAGCAGCCCACCGCTGCATCAAGAAGGTGACCAGTGCCCTGTTCAAGAGGACTGTCTCTGGATTTCCCCAGGAGCAAGATGTGATAGATTGCAGGCATGTGCCATCAAGGCTCCGAAAGACCAGCCAGCCACCTTCATCAACAGGAAGGGCTTCCATTCAATCAACGTAAAACTGGTCTGCGACCACCGAAAGCATTTATTGCAGGTGTGTGCCCGCTTCCCGGGAAGCAGCCACAATGCCTACGTACTTTGGCAGTCTCAGGTGCTGCTGCTTTTTCAGCCTCCCGCACGCCTTCAGGGATGGATTCTCAGGAACATGGGCCACCCCTGAGGATTTGGCTACTGACGCCAGTGAGGAACCATTGCAATGCAGTGGAGGAGAGGTACAACACTTGTCATGGCTCCATCCAAGCGACCATCGAGCAGGCCACTGGCTGCTGAAGATGAGATTCCATTGCCTCAATCAATCAGGTGGAGCCCTGCATTATGCCCCAGCACGGCTCTTGGGTATCGTGATTGCCTGATGTGCTTTGCACAATCTAGCACTGCAGCGGGGGCAGGCCTTGCATGACGATGAAATGCCTGAGCGACACTCCTCCACTGACGAGGAGGACGCAGAAGAGGTTGAGAAGCAAGCAGCACTGGATGTTGAAGCCATTGCACTGGAGGCCAGGCAGATTGAGTGATGTGCCTAGGAGGTAAGAGATAACCTCATAATCACCCGCTTCCAGCCTCCCTGATGCCCACTCACAGAGAAATCAATAAAGATTCACCTCATGCATGTAGTCTGTCGCTTCCTTTCCATTTGTGTTGCCTGACTTGCATGCAGCTGCAAACCATGCTAGTGCCCGTGGGAAATCATATGTTAATGAGAGCTGTGGTTACATTGGCATTCCACTGGGGCCGGGGGTGGGGTGCTGGTGGGGAAAGAGTGAAGTCAGCAGCTCTCAATTAAGGCATAATGGAATAATGACTTTATCACAATGGCTGTTGATGACTTGAACAAAAGAACTTTATGTTAGTGATTACATATCAGATGTGAATCCCCAAGTGTACCTACGTGCTTTTCTTAAAAGGTTTGCGAGTGCTCGTATGGGGAATGATCCCAGTGACAGCATTTGGTCTGCAGGCAGGCTGCTGATCAGGCTGCCACTTGGCCTGTGATGACTTCAGCGGCTATCCTCTGTCTGCCTGAGGCCAGGAAGACCTCAGCTGCCTGAGGGTTTCCTGCACTGAAGCAGGACTCTTCTCAGGCATCGCAGCTGCTGTAGCTGGACTCACTTGTAGAGTGGCTGAGCAGTCGCTGTCCACACTCGGAGTGCCTGAGGGGTAACCCCAACTGTGGAGGCCAGCCTCTCTTTCAAGGCTCTCTTGAACCCCCTGCTCTTTGCTAGATGTTCTTTTATTCACTCCTTTAGTAGGAATTCTATTTTTTTTCCTACCACCAATGTTAAGCTGGCCAGTCCATAATTCTCTGGGCATGTTCTGTCCCCCTTCTTAAATATAGGAATTACACTGGCAATCTGCCAGTCCTCTGGCACTACACCTTTTTCTAATCAAATTAAATGTGTACTAATGCCTCTACTTATCTCTTCCCTAGATTTTTGTAAAAATCCATCCAAAGCAGGGGCTTTATCCTCTTAGTTTGATTAGTTTATTTAATACATCCACTTTTTTTTTATTTTAAATACATTAATCTCATTACTCATCATTCAATGTCATGTATACCTTATCTATCGCCCTGGTAAATACTGAAGCAAAATGATTTAATATTTTTCTGCCATCTCTCTATGGTTACCTGTGGGATTATCCTGTCGATCACCTAATGGTCTTACTCCCATTCCAGCCTTCTTGTTTTTATTGATGTGCCTGTAAAATATTTTACTATTTTGTTTTATGTTCCTTGATAAATTTAATGTCATAGCTCCTCTTCGTCTTCCTAATTTTTTGACTTTTCTCCTAATCTCTTCTCATTTTCTCTTATCATGCACTCCTCTACTGTCGATGTACTTAATGCCTCTTTTCTAACCTTCAATTGTTCCCTTATGTCTTCATTTATCCAAGGACTCTCACTAGTGTTTAATTTCCTTATAGTGGAATATATTTTCCTGCACTCTGTAGAACACGGTTTTAAATGTTTCCCATTGTTGTTCTACAACGTTATTTGCCAGTATTGTTGCCCATCTAATTTTATTCTCAGCCCATCATAATCAGCTTTTCCCCAACCTATTATAAAATAAAAACAAGAAATGCTGGAAATACTCAGAAGGTCTGGCAGCATCTGTGGAGAGAGAAGCAGAGTTAATGTTTCAGGTCAGTGACCCTTCTTTCGAAATGGCAGACATAAGAAATGTAAAAGATTTTAAGCAAGTAAAGCTGGGGGGTGTGGCAAGAGATAACAAAAGAGAAGATGTTGATCGGACAAGGTCACAGAATAGCTGACCAGAAAGTCATGGAGCAAAGGCCCAATCTAATTAACCTGGTTTTCATCAGACTTATGTTCTTCTCTTAAAATGTATTTATATTATGGTCATTATTTCCTAGATGGTCCTGCTCAGGTTCATTCCCCAATACTTGATCCAATAGCGAATCATCCCTTGTTGGGCTTTTTACATTGAGTTGGAAAGGCGTCCTGTGCACACTGTAGGAAATCCAGTCCCTTATCCCCTTTACCTACCTCTTCTGTCCATTTAATACTGGAGTAGTTGAAATCCCCCATGATTATTGTTCTATGTTTTTTACTCAATTCCCTAATTTGTTTGCATATTTCTTGCTCCACCTCCCTTCCACTATTAGGTAGTCTGCAGGCTACACCTATAAGTGTAATTGAGCTTTTATCATCTTTTATCTTTATCCATATGGATTCTCTCTTCGTCTTGCTGATAGCTGCCATTATGTTATCCCTAATAAGTACATCTACTCCACCTCCCCTTTTATGCCCCCCCCCATCTCTATCTTTTTAAAATATGTTACACCCTGCAATGCTTAATTCTCAGTCCTGATTTTTCTGTAGCCATGTCTCAGTAATCCCTACTATGTCTGATTCCTCCCATTGCATGACTGCCTCCAGCTCCCCTGTTTTATTACGAACCCTACATGCATTGCTTTATTTTAAAATCATTTCAATAGGATTTCCTCTCACTTTATGTTTAAACTTCTGTTTAGACTCCTGTTCTATGACTATTTATTCCATTGCCATCAATGTCCTCCCTTACTTTATTCTTTCCTTCCCGGTTTTGTTTACATTTAGCCTGCTTAAATTTGTTGTAAATCCCTCCCCCCATCTTACTAGTATAAAGCCTTTGCAACTTCCTTATTTACCCTTTCTACAGTAATTATTATATATAATTATGGCACGCTTTAGCTGTTGTACAAAATTTACAAGAGCTTTGAAAATAAGCCTACAGAAATTGACAGAAGAATGGAGAAAGCTGTGCTTATAATTTTGATAATTGAAAGCATTGGTAGAAAATAATTTATATTACATTGAAAGAAATTAAGTTCTGTGAGTAAAATGCCTCTTACTAGCAGTCATAGGACTTGGTTTAGCCATTGGGGAATATAATATTGAAGTGTATTCCTGAACTTGATTTTATACACTACAATTAAAGTAAAAGTCACATGAAAATCTCTAGTCTGTATAAGGGTATTGTCTGACTCCCTATTAGTGCATAATTATGCATGATTTGGTATGAAGCCATTAAAACGTATATTCTGTTGTTATGCGACATTAAGGAAAATGAGATTTGTACTACATCTACATCTCTGCTACAAATCTTTAAGCTCAATCATATTGAGGAATAGTACATTATTCTCAAATGTAAAAGTAAAAAATACTTCTGCCCTATCCTTTCCTGTAGAGAGATTCAAATGCTCCATCAAACTGCTTAGGTTATAGTACCATACTTCAGGAAGCTTGCCGTTATCCTATAGCATGACATCTACTGCACAGTGACAAACAGAATTTTTAATGCTTTCATGGGATGTGAGCGTTGCTGGCTAGGCCAGCATTTATTACCCATCCCTAATTGCCTTTGAGAAGGTGGTGGTGAGGCCCATTCTTGAACAGCTGCAGTCCATCAGGTGTAGATACACCCACAGTGCTGTTAGGGAGTTCAAGGTTTTGACCCAGTCACAGTGAAGAAATGGCGATACATATCTAAGTCAGGATGATGCGTGTCTTGGAGGAGAACTTGCAGGTGGTGGTGTTCCCATGCATCTGCTGCCCCTGTCCTAGGCGGTGGAGGTCATGGGTTTGGAAGGTGCTGTTGAAGGAGGCTTGGCAAGTTGCTGCAGTACATCTTGTAGATGGTTTACACTGCTACCACTGTGCGCCAACGGTGGAGGGAGTGAATGTTTAAGTTGCTGGATGGGTGCCAGTGGGCTGCTTTGTTCTGGATAGTGTCGAGCTTCTTGAGTGTTGTTGGAGTTACACTCATCCAGGCAATTGGAGAGTATTCCATCACACTCCTGAAGTGTGCCATGTAAGATGGTGGACAGGCTTTGGGACGTCAGGAGGTGAATTACTTGTCACAGCATTCCCAGCTTCTGACCTGCTCTTGTATGACTGGTCCAAATTTCTGGTCAATGGTAAGCCCCAGGATGTTGATGGTGGGGGATTCACAAATGGTAATGCCTTTGAATGTCAAGGGGAAAATGGTTAGATACTCTTTTGTTGGAGATGGTCATTGCCTGGCATTCGTGTTAGTTATTCTACTACTGCAGATGGTATTGAGCAGTCCAGTGACACAGTCAGTGTTATTTGCCTGAATATATCATACATTTTGTAGTTGGCCAAATAAACACTTTCAGTTGTGTCCTATTCCTTTAATAGTTATTACAAGGTCCCACCATCTCAGAGCCACCTTTCCCAAACAAACAGTAGTCCTTGAACAATCCATGTTTCAAATGCCTTTTCCTAATGCACAAAGCAAAGCACACAGTACATCTTTCAGCTCTCCTCACTTCCCCCGAACCTCACCCTTTTATGCTCAGCTGGCTGGGGAAAGTCTCCTCCCACTCCTGATGCAATTATCTTTTAAGGGAGTTTCTTAAAGGGTTCATACCCTTCCTATAGGATCAGGGCCCTCAGCAACCTCTACTGACATACTAGCCCACAATCACCCTGCTACGCAGTTCATATTCCATCACAACTAGTCACTTGCACAGCATAAACAGTCTTAAGCAGAATCAACAATTTCAAACTCTTTGGTGGCTACTTTTTTTTTTACAAGAGTTAATTTTTAATCCTTGTGGTTCAGGGGCACTGAAGATTAGCCAAAGCTTAAGTATAAAGAAAACAATATGACCACTCAGGAACTTCAAAATATGAGGCACGGACTTCATCTTCAGGTGAAGATCTCCAAAGACCAGGTAAAATGAGTTGATGAGAATCATCAAAATAAGAACTTCATGATAGATTCACCTTCTGATTGTTCTTTCTAAAATGTGTATATTTTCTGTGTTTTCAATGTTTAAAGTCTTTAATTCAGCTACATGTGTTGGATTTTAATGGGGTACTGACTAGCTCAGCTAGTATTGTGACTTCAAATATTATGAGAATTACAACACAAATCTTGGCTGAATTTGTGGTGGCCCGCCTGTGCGATATATTGAACCTGCTATCATCCGATTAGTTAATACTGAATTGTTAGGGAGACTAGACCTAATGGGCTGAATTTTATGTGCCCTCCGAATTCAGGGGTTCTGGCGAGGGAGCCCGGAGAATTCTTCCGGGAAAAGTCTGCCATGACCCCCGACGCAGAGAGGTCCCCGTCGCATTTTACCGGCGCCACTCAGCGGCAGGGCCTTCATTTCAATATGTTAATAAAGATTAATGAATGCAAATGAACACACCTCGTCCTGGCAGTCGTCCCATGCCAATATTCCGCCGTAGGCCGGAACTCCATAGCCTTTGGAACTCTGTTCGGAGTGCCAAGGTGTGACACTGATGTGACACTGAGGTGGAGTGATATTATCAGGGTGGGGTATGGATGGGGTGGGGGAAGTGGGAAAAACATTTTTTATTCGCTGTGGGGATGGTGGGAAGGGGTTGAAGGGCAAATGTTGCGAGGTTGCGGGGGTGGGGGGGGAAGTTCGGGTTGGGAATACAGTTTATAGGCCAAAAAAAAATATTGTGAGGGGGTCTGGGAAAGGCCTCCAGTTTTTAATTTTTTAAATAAAATGTATGGTAACACAACTTTAAAAATTCAAATTTTTTCTAAGGGCTTGAAGCCCTTTAAAAATGCGCCAGTGCCTTTGCAGTGGCGCCGGACGCATTGTCAGGGACAGAACGGCCACCCCCAGTGGTTAGTACCACAGCCTCACAGCTCCAGTGACCCAGGTTCGGTTCTGGGTACTGCCTGTGCAGAGTTTGCAAGTTTTCCCTGGGACCACGTGGGTTTCCTCTGGGTGCTCCGGTTTCCTCCCACCTGCCAAAGACTTGCGGGTTGATAGGTAAGTTGGCCATTGTAAAAAATGCCTTTAGTGTAGGTAGGTGGGAGGAGAATTGAGGGAAGGTGGGGATGTGAGAGGGAAAATGGGATTAATGTAGGATTAGTATAACTGGGTGGTTGATGGTTGGCGCGGACTCGGTGGGCCGAAGGGCCTGTTCGGTGCTGTATCTCTCTATGACTCTACATCATTGGGGGCAGCCGCTCCGCCCCCTCCATTTAAATGAGCCCCCGCGCAAAATATCGCGAGGGCTCAGCGATGGCTCATCTGCACGAGCGGACCGCCGAGATCAGAGCGCGCCATCATGATTTGCGGTGCGCTCATAAAATTCAGCCCATTGTGATGTCATTACACTCTTCACAGTTTGAATTTGCTCGTTAATTAAGTAGAAATAAACAAAAATTGCCAGCTTTGTAATACCAGCTAGAATTACAGAAAACACTTCAGTGTAATATAAATTTGGAAGTTGATTGGATTTATTTTTCTGTTCGTTAACATGCTGCTGCTAAATAATAAAACATTTCCTATCATTTTGTCACATAGGTGTCTAAGCCAGGTAGCTTATGTCCCAGCAACTTGCCATCATTTTTGCTGGGGACGTATACTCTTTAGGAACTGATGTTACATCAGAACCTTATAACAAAGTAAAGGACTCATACTATTGATCTAGCATACATTCGGACACAAGCTCCTGAGTATCAAGAACAGTATGCTAACCCAACATAGCATCCAGCCCACGATCTTATTTACATAAAGGTTGTTTTCCAACATTGCTGCATGCTAAACTGAAATCAGATCAGCTACAGCACATTCTGTTTGCTCAGATGGGAAAAGTGTAATTGTTTCAATATTATGACTTGTTCAGTAGAATTAAAAATAACATGACTAATGCAGCAGAATTTTTTAAAATGTAATATCGCATAAACAGAACGATGAATGTTAATTTGTTCAATTCGTACCAATATTAAAATTTTGCTGATGACTTAAGTTATTCAGCTATTTCGATGTTCATTATTATCTCCGTTATATAAATCTTCAGCATTCAATAAAGGGTGGTGAGGGGTTGGCAAAGCCATAGATTCACCTCAGACCCAGAATATCACTGCAGGAGTTCTCAGGGGAATGTTCTTGGCCCAACCATCTTCAGCTGCTTCATCAATCACCTTCCCTCCATCATAAGGTCAGCAGTAGGGATGTTTGCTGATGATTGCACAGTGTTCAGTTCCAGTCACAATTCCTCAGATAATGAAGCAGCCCCTGCCTGCATGCAGCAAAACCCGGACAACCTCCAAGCTTGATAAGTGGCAAATAACATTCACGTCACGTATGTTCCAGGGAATGACCATCTCCAACAACAGAAAGTCAAACCACCTCTCCTTTGACAGTTAATGGCATTACAGTTGTTGAATCCCCCACCATACATAACCTGGGGGTTACCATTGACCAGAAGTTGAACTGGACCAGCCAGTGGCTACAAGAGCAGGTCAGAGGTTGTGTATTTTGCTGCGAGTGACTCAGCCTTCTCGCTCCCCAAAGCCTTTCCACCATCTACAAGGCACAAGTCATGTGTGTGGATATTCTCCACTTGCCTGGGTGAGTACAGCTCCAACAACACTCAAGAAACTTGACACCATCCAGGACAAAGCAGCCCACTTGATTGGCACCCCATCCACCACCTTCAACATTCACTCCCACCACCACTGGCGCACAGTGGCCGTCTAGAAGATGAACTGAGCAACCTGCGTTTTCAACAGCACCTCCCAAACCCACGACCTCTACCAGCTAGAAAGACAAGGGCAGCAGCTGTATCACCACCTTCAAGCTCCCTTCTAAGGTACACAACACTCAGACTTACAATATTCTGGCTCCTTCATTGTTGTTGGGTCAAAATCTTGGAACTCCCTCCCTAACAGCACTGTACCTACACCACAAGGACTGCGGTGGTTCAGGAAGGTGGCTTACTGCAATCTTCTCAAGGGCAATTATAGATGGTCAATATGGGTTTATGGGCGGCACAGTGGCGCAGTGGTTAGCACCGCAGCCTCACAGCTCCAGCGACCCGGGTTCAGTTCTGGGTACTGCCTGTGCGGAGTTTGCAAGTTCTTCCTGTGTCTGCGTGGGTTTCCGCCGGGTGCTCCGGTTTCCTCCCACAGCCAAAGACTTGCAGGTTGATAGGTAAATTGGCCATTATAAATTGCCCCTAGAGTAGGTAGATGGTAGGAGAATGGTGGGGATGTGGTAGAGAATATGGGGTTAATGTAGGATTAGTATAAATGGGTGGTTGTTGGTCGGCACAGACTCGGTGGGCCGAAGGGCCTGTTTCGGTGCTGTATCTCTAAATAAATAAATAAATGCTGGCCTTGCGAGCGATGCTCACAACCCATGAATGAACAAAAGAAAATATTGATAGATACTGAAATCTCTTAAAAGCTGACTGAAGAGTCTCAGGGCTACAAATAGGTTAGTCCCTGAAAACAGCTGCGAGGATGGTGATGTGCAATTAACCCGCAAGAAAGTGCAGCTGCAGATAAATGAGGTGCTTTCCAAGAAGTTGGCAATCACCTGTGAGCATTGAAAGCACTCTGAGAGAAGTGCTTTGAACAGCTGTCTCTCAATGGCCATGGCTGGAGCTCTTCAGTGTAACAAACTTCCCAGCTTGTCAGTTTCACTGAAGAAGCTCTTCCCGTTGTGCACTCGCCTCAGTCACCCTGGCAAGGTGCAAACAATGCGTGGAAGCCATGCACTGTTGGGAAAGAAGGAATTTGTGTTTAAAAAGGCTCTTAATTGCCTTTTTAGTTACAATTGCTTTCAGAGCAGACCCACGGTGGTTCCCGTGCTCCAAGGAAAGCTGGAAGCGGGCCATCAGGATCCCAACCCGATGTCATTTTCCTGAACATTCCTACCTCACGTGCACTGAAACGTGCCTCCAGCTGGCTGGCAGAATTTTGTCCAACATATCAGGGCAGTCAAAGGTCTGTTTTGCTCTCCACAGATGTTGCCAGAACTGTTGAATATTTCCAGCATTTTTTGTTTTTATTTCAGCCTGCAGTTTCAAGAGCCCGCCCATCATTCTCAATTGGACAGCAAGCCTGCTCTCTGGCCTCACGATGGAGGCGCACTCTCTCCAACATTTTTTAAACTTTAAAATCCACTCAGCAGCCGGGCCACTTCTACAGGGTGTACTTGGATGCCAGAACAAAAGGGACAACTGACATCATTCCATATCTTCCTTTTTCAAAGTGACTCCTGACAACGCTACAGCCCATCGACGTCATGAGAGTGCTCAAAGCTGCACACATGCGCAAATGGTCTCCTGCTCTCAGTGAGATGCTGCGCCTGCGCACCCTACATCTTGCCAGGACTAACTGGTGCATGTACGGGAAAATGTCATCGCGTAATGCCAACATCATCGCGTATCCACGCCTCCCACTCGGTGAGCGGCTGAATGCACCACTCGCTCCCCCACAACTCAACTACTTGCTTCACCCGCCAGCTGCTTCCCTCCCTCAGCCACTCGCTCTGGACTTTACCACTGCTCTCCTCCATTCCCCTCGGCCGATTGTTCCTTGCTCTTCGGTTCCCGCCACCCCGCTCTCCCGCCGCTCGCTCCCAGCTTCCCCTCCCCTCTAGCCGCTATCTCGAGGTGCGCCACTTCCTTTCTCTCAGCCACTCGCTCCTACGTTGATCTGTCACCACATGCAGCCCGCCTTGCTGCTTCGGGCAGCAAACGATCAAACATGGCAGTGAGTGGCTGAGAGGAGGGAAGTGATGCAGCCTGGAGCTCACGTCTGGAGGAGGAGTGGGTAAGCGGGGAATAAGCGGCTGGAGAGCGGGCTGGCAGGGAGGATGGGGGGCCGGATGTGAGGAGCAGGGAACAATCGGACGAGGGGAGGGGAAGGGGGGAGGGGGAGCAGTGGTGAGGTCTGGGGCGAGCGGCTGGGGGGGGTGGGCAGAAACGGTGAGGCTGGCACGAATGCTTAAAGGAAGGCAGCAGGGAGCCCTGGGCGAGAAGATGGGTGCAAGAGGGACCAACAGAAGCGCAATGGCAAAAGGGAGTGGGGGACTGTTGGGGGTGGAATGGAAGCAGCGATGGCAGACATTGAGGGGATTTTCAGGTTGAATTTGTCTTCTGTGATAAATTGAGCAGCGCCATCTTTAATCCTGGCAGCTGCCTGAACGTCGCAGACAGTGACGTTTCAGTGGAAGAGGCTGCATTTGCACATGTGCTAGTACTACACCACCTAGTGCTTGCATTGTCGGCAAATGCAGCCTTTTTTTTCCCTTCAAGAATTCGCATGTATCTGGCCAATGTATTCTCTTGTCTTTTTTTTGTAACAGAGCTCTGCAGAGAGAATTCTTTATTCTTTTCAGTGTGTGAGGTTGTGAGTGGGGGATTTAAAAGAGGAACTGTCATATTTCAATCTGTGTGTTAATACTTTAACTTCGTTACCGGATAAGTCTTGGTTTTATAACAAACTGATAATTTTGTTGTTTATAAAGGAAACCTGGTTTGTGTATTTTATTCTGGGATAAAGATTAGAGTATATAATTGATTGTATCAATAACTAGGTAAATATTTTAAAAATATATGTTGTGACCTGTGGAGAAGTGGGACTAGAAAAGAGAGTGCACTCCTCCCACCTCAGTCGTAACATATAATTGGGAACTCTGTGCGGGATAACCCAAAGCTGACAGCGTGCAATTTTGACTGGAGTAATAATAATTGAAAAGAGGAAAAAGAAAAAACCAGGTTCTTTGTGCATTAAAGTAAAGTTTGCATTACTGAAATGTCTTGGTCAGTTGCTACAACCTTTCTGGAGAAGGAGGACTTATCCCTGAGTGATTTGAGAAACTTAACCAAGGTCAAGCTAATAGCATTGGCGGTAAAATTGGGATTAGAGTTAAAACCAGGGGTTAAGAAAGCCGACATAATTGAAGCAATAGCAAAACATTTGAAATTGGAAGAAGGAAAAGGTGAAACAGATGGTAGTGCAGTTGAATTAGCTAAAATGCAGTTCCAGATGAAGCAGCTTGAACATGAAAAGGAAAAAGATAAAGAATTGGCATTGAGAAAACTTGAGCTTGAGCAGGAAAAAGAATTGGAAAAACTTAAGCTTGAACAGAAAGAGAATTGACAATGAAAAAACTTTAATTTGACAGAGGAAAGGGTAAAAGAGTGACCATTTCAAAGAGAAAGAGAAGAAAGGGAATTCTAAGTTAAAAAGCTGGAACTAAGACAGAAAAGTGGCCTTGGCGCCAAGGAAAATTCTGGGGAGGAAAGTACTGACTCCAGACCAGGACTCGGTGGAAAGCTGTTTAAATTTGTGCAAGCCCTCCCGAAGTTTGAAGAAAGGGACACAGAGGCATTTTTCATGTCTTTTGAAAAGATAGCCAGACAAATGAAGTGGCAGAAGGTAAGCTGGACACTGCTTATGCAAAGCAGGTTGATGGGGGGAGCTCATGAAGTTTATGCCATGCTTTCTGAGGAAGCTTCTGCAGATTATGAGATGGCAAAAAAGGCTATTCTCGCTGTTTATGAGTTAATCCCTGAAATTTACCAGCAAATATTTCAGAACCTCCAGAGACTGGGCAGACTTATATAGAATTTGAGAGGGTAAAGCAAATTAATTTTGATCGTTGGATGTGAGCACTAAAGGTAGAGGCCACAAATGAGGCCCTTAGTGATTTAATTCTCATGGAAGAATTTAAAAATTCACTCCCTCCACTAGTAAGAATGCATGCAGAGAACCAGAAGATTTCAACGGCCAGACAGGCAGCTGAGATTGCTGATGATTACGAGCTTGTTTACAAGCCCAAATCCTTTGTCCGTCACCCCCACAAACCCGAGAAGGATAGAAGGTGGGAGAGTGAAAGGAAGGCAAGTAGCCTGGGCCAAGAAAGGACAGCTGGGAACGCCCCGGGATCTCTTCCTCAGGCCAGAAAGGAAGATGCTGAGGGCAGAAGTGAAGTCTGAAAGCCTAAGTGTTACCATTGCCACAAGGTGGGACACCTTCATGCAAAATGTCGGAAGTGGCGGGGTAAACCCATGGGACTTACTCGGGTATACAAGGCCAATGCAAGATACCTGAGAGTTACAATGAATTCTTGTCAAAAGGAAAAGCAATCCCTCAAGTAAGGCAGGTAAACCTATAGGTACACTTAGGGATACAGAAGAAACCCAAACTCTTTTGCTAGGGAAAGGCCACCAGACAGCACACTGAATTCCAAGGTTTTAGTGAATGGTATCAGCAGGGAGTATTTTTATTTGTTTGTGGGATGTGGGCATCGTTGGCTGGGCCAGCATTTATTGCCCTTGAACTGAGTGGCTTGCTAGACCATTTAAGAGTCAACCACATTGCTGTGAGTCTGGAGTCACATGTAGGCTCGGCACTTTCCTTTCCTAAAGGACATTAGTGAACCAAATGGGCTTTTACAACAATTGACAATGGCTTCATGGTCATCATTAGACTAGCATTTTAATTCCAGATTTATTAATTGAATTCAAATTTCACCATCTGCCATGGTGGGATTTGAACCCATGTCCCCAGAGCATTAGCTCCAGTGACATTACCACTACGCCATCTGGAGTGTGACTTAATATCTGTAACGGTAACTGTAGGAGTTGTCCATAGCTGGCCTGTAGACAGAGTTGACTTACTCCTGGGGAATGATTTGGCCGGAGCGAAGGTAGTAGCTTCTCCGGTAGTCATGGAAAAACCAAGTGAAGTCAAAGAGACAGAACAGTTGCAGCAAAAGGTTCCAGGAATTTTTCCTTCATGTGTAGTGACCCGAGCAATGGCTAAATAAGTTCCATTGTCAGAGCTCAACTTGGCACCACAGACAGATAGCCGAATATCTGAAACTTTCTTCGGGGATCTGGATAATCCAAAGGAAATGTTCAATAAATCTTCTCTGATTAAGGGTCAGCAAGCTGATCCAGAGTTAAGTAAAGTGGCACAATTGGCTCTAATGGAAGCTGAAGCAAAGCAAATTCCGGAAGGCTACTATATTAAAAATGGGATTCTGATGAGGAAGTGGAGACCTCTGCACAGACCTGCGGACAAAGAATGGACGGTTGTTCACCAGATAGTGGTACTGCCCAAGTATCGCTGAGAACTATTAAGGATAGTCCATGAAATTCCTATAGCGGGACATGTGGGGATCTGGAAGACCCAATTATGTATAGGTCGACATTTCTACTGGCTAGGTCTTTCCAAGGACGTGGTGCAGTTTTGTAAAACGTACCATATGTGCCAGATTTTGGGAAAACCACAACCTGCCATAAAACCAGGACCTCTAATTCCCATACCAGTTTTTGGGGAACCATTTAGTAGGGTGTTGGTAGACTGTGTAGGACCTTTACCAAAAACAAAAGCAGGACAGCAATACATACTCACTATCATGGATATGGCTACTCGGTTCCCAGAGGCCATCCCTTGAGAACAATTTCTGCTAAGGTAGTGGTAGAGAAGTTAACCCAGTTCTTCACTATTTATGGATTACCGATTGAGATCCATTCGGATCAAGGTTCCAATCTTATGTCTAAAATTTTTTAGCAAGTTATTGGTAATTTGGGTATCACACAGTTAAAGTCTTCAGCACACCACCCACAGACACAAGGGGCTTTAGAAAGGTATCAGACACTCAAAATTATGATCAAGACATACTGTCATGAGTAGCCCCATGATTGGGAAAAAGGGCTAGAATTTCTCTCTTTTGGTCACTAGGGAATCACCTAATGAGTCTACCGGTTTTAGTCCTTCTGAATTAGTTTATGGACATGAGATAAGAAGTCCTCTCAAAAAAATCAAAGTTTTTAGAACAGAGGGACAAATCTTCTGTGCTAGATTATGTATCCGTGTTCCTGGAGCAGCTCACGAGTGCCTACAAAGTGGCTCAGGAACACCTGAAAGCTTCCCAAGTAACCATGAAGAAATGGGCAGACAAGCATGCCAAGACCCAAACATTTCAACCAGGGGATGAGGTATTAGTATTGCTGCCTTTACAGGGTGAACCGCTAAAAGCACGGTTCAGTGGTTCATATGAAGTGGCCAAACGAATTGGTAAAGACAAGTATTTGATTGACACCCAGATCACCGGATCTGTCATATCAATATGTTGAAACAATATCATCGAGAGGAGGATAAGCAAGCGCAGGTATGTCAGGTAGTAGGGGCAGTGAAGGATGAAAGGGATAGTGAGGATCAGGCAGAAAGAGGCCTAGACAATTCTCAAATTGCACCTCTTACCATCCAGTTAGTTAATACTGAATTGTTATGGAGATTAGACACAATGGGCTGAATTTAAGAACCCTCCGGTGTCAGGGGTCGTGGCGCAGGGGCCTGGAAAATTCTTCAAGAAAGGCCCGCCACGACCCCCGACACCGAGAAGGCCCCACCGTATTTTACCACTGGCAGCAAGGCCTCGGTGCAGCCTCCCTGCCTTCATTTCAATATAAAATTAAATTAAACATATGCAAATTAACTTACTTTGTCCCAACGACTGTCCCACGCCGATATTCCAGCCGCCTGCTGAAACTAGCGCACCTTCCGGAACTCCATTCAGAGTTCCGAGGCGTGATACTGGTGGGGGGGTCGTGGCGGGCCTTCCGAGGTGTGATACTGGTGGAGGAGCGAAATTATCAGGGCGGGGTGGGGAGAGCGGGGAAAACACTTTGTATTGGCTGAGGGGATGTTGGGAAGAGGTTGAAGGGCAAAGGTAGCAAAGTCTGGGGGGCAAAGTTGGTGATGGCAAGAAAAGCTTTTTATGTCTCATAAATACATTTAATTGTCATTGCAGAAGTGAGAGTAACCTCCCTTGGGCATATAGTATGACAAGTGTTGCCAAGAACAAAGAAAGTATAAGCACTGGTAGAGTTCTCTACCCCTCAGATTAAATGAGAAATCATGAAGTTTTTGGGGATTTGTGGTTTCTACTGCAAGTTTGTACCAAATTGTAGTACTATAGCTGCTCCACTGATGGATTTGCTACAGTAAATGAAAGCCAAATTAGTGTTGTCAGGGAACTGCCAAGCATCTTTTGAGAGACTGAAAGCCATTTTGATGAACCAGTGTTGGCTGCTCGAAATTTCACTAAACCCTTCAAGGTAGCAATTGATGCTAATGACCTGGGGGTCAGTGCAGTCCTGTTACAAGACAATGAAGCAGGCGTAGAAAGGCCAATGGGATACTCTTCCAAAAAGTTCAATCGACACCAAAAAAAGAGATTCAACAGTGGAAAAAGAAACTCTGGACTTATTACTAGCTCTTAAGCATTTTGAGGTCTATGTCCGCCAGAACTACAGAGAGACACTGATATGTACTCATCATAACGCCCTTTGTGGAAAAATTAAAAAACCAGAATGCCGGACTATTCCGATAGAGTTTACTATTGCAACCTTATCACTTAAAGATTATCCACATTGCCAGGCAACATAATGTAATGTAATTGCAGATGCTTTGTCTAGGAGAAAACTTTACTTTGAGTTATTTGAGTGCAAAGATGGTACAAAGCCGAACTGTGTTAGCTACAGATAAAGATTGAATGAGAATGTGTGTGTAAATGTGTTTTAATATTTTTCATCTTAGTTTTATTCCACACTTTGTAATGAAACATATTTAAAAATGACATTTAATTCTTTCAAGGATGGAGGTGTTATGAAAGTGCTTTTTTAAAAATGTTTTTCAGGGCTCATTTAAATTGTGGAAATGGATTCATTTGGAAGTCTGAAGAAATGCTGGACTTTATTTTTTTCATTGGGGTCATTGAAAGGACACTTGACTGTGAAAACAATTACTGGAAGAATCAAGGAGTGCTGAAACAACCTTTACTGGAGTTCACCTGACTTAAGATAAATAAGCAATAGGAACCTTGGACTATGGACAGATGTCTAAAGAGAAACCACATGTCAAGGTTTATGGAGGTCAGGAGGCTGACTTTCTGTTTGGGAGTTGGATATTGTTTTCAGTTCAGTTGGGGTGTGAACTGTTTTAGAAGACAGTTGGAGATCAGCCTGCCAAGGAAATACATCCAACTCATCTCTCTCCTCCTGTCACTGAAAAAACGCTGCATATTCAGTGTGACAACCAAAACCCTTGATGCCACATTTCTCCTGAGAAGCTGGAAAAAACCCTGCCAGATTAATTCTTGACACTGCCTGAAAAGAACTGCTCCAGAAAAGATCCCAGTGACTTGTCTACGTGTACTCGGATGCCAGACCAAAAGGGACAACTGACATCTTTCAATATCTTTTTTTTTCAAGCATTAGCAAGTATTTGGCCAAAGTATTCTTTTTTTGTATTTTTTTTGTAACAGAGCTCTGCAGAGAGAATTTCTTTGTTCTTTTCAGTGTGTGTGAGCTTGTGCGTGGGGGATTTAAAAGAGGAACTTTCAGTCTGTGTGTTAATGCTTTACTTCGTTACTAGATAAATCTTATTTTTATAACAAACTGATAATGTTTTTGTTTATTAAATAAACTTGGTTGGTATATTTTGTTCTGGGATAAAGAGCAGAGTATATGATTAACTGTATCAATAATTGGGTAAACATTTAAAAAATACATATTGTGACCTGTGGAGAAGTGGGACTAGAAAAGAGTGCACTCCTCCCACCTCGGTCATAACATATTCCTCAGCTATTGCCTCTTTTATCCAATGGATTTTAATTTTGCTGACAAGGCTAATATATGGTATTTTATCAAATGTCTTTTGAAGGTCCATATACATAACATCAACTGTACTGTGCTCATTCACCCCTTCTGTTATCTCATCAAAAAACTCAAATGCAATTCGACCTTAATAAATCCATTTGGCTCTTGTTTATTAGTCCTTACTTGTCCAAGTAGCTCTTAATTTTTTGCTGAATGTCTCCTGAATGTTTCTAAATGCTTCCCCACCATCAGCATTAAATTTACTGGCCTGTAATTGCCAAATTTATCCCTCTTCCCTTTTTTGAACATCCATGCAATCCTCCAGTCCTATAGCACGACCTCTGTATCTAAAAAGGATTGGAAGATTATAAGTCCATATCTCTTCAATATCTACCCTTACTTCTCTCACCATCCCAGAATGCAACCCATTGGGACTGGGTACTTGATCTGCTGTAAATACTGCCAGCCTTTCTAGTACCTCCTCTTTATTTTTATTTCATCCACTATCCCAATAACCTCCTTGTTCACCATAGTTTTGGCAAAGCTCTTATCCTTGGTAAACACCGACGCAAAATACTCTTTTAGTATCTCAGTCATGCCTTTTGCCTCCAAAATCAGTTCCCCTTTCTGTCACCTAATCAGCCTCTTGTTTATTAGTCCTTACTTGTCCAAGTAGCTCTTGACAATCCTCTGACAATCCTTTTACAGTTCATGTGCCTAAAGAAGATCTTTGGATTGTCTGGAACTTTTGGCATTCACACAAAAGAACTCACCGGTAGCAATCAATTTTCACCAGCTAAAGGAAGTGGAAAGCCTTTTCCATTCAGAAAGACTACTAACTTACTGGGAGGTGGCCTGATGACTACATGGGCACATTCAATTACAAGCTGAACTTGGGGAAAGCCTCCTATTGTTGTAAAATCTATTACCCTTTCCTGCTAGGTGCTGGCATCCATGGGGAACATTATAAATTGGTTGACCTTGGCAAAAAAGGCATCAGTGGCCTGTTGATGCGCACATTAACAGCAGACTGATTAATAACTGCTGTCACCAGCTGTAGCTTCGAAAGGGCAGGAGGTTAAAAAATCCTGAAGGCTGTATTTACCATCACTGTTAGTGAATGCATAGCAAACCGAGAGAAGAGAGCTGCAGATCTTTGTAAAAGAGGCTACACAGGTCTGTGACACCTTCTCTAGAGACCCACAGACTCCTAATGCATTGCTCCTCAGAATACTAGAGATAAGTGATTCTGGTGCTATAGAGCGTAGGGGAAGGGGAAGGATGCCAATGAGCAGCCCTCCTCATTTGTGGTCTCCTCACAGCCCCAGTTATAGATCTCTGAATTTTCCTGACTGGTTGCTGCGCCTCTTCTTGCTCCAACCAGAGTTGAGTGCAGCGAGTAACTCACCTCCTGACTCTCCAAAGCCTATCCACCATCTACAAGGCACAAGTCAGGAGTGTGATGGAATACTCTCCACTTGCCTAGATAGGTGCAGCTCCAACAACACTCAAGAAGCTCAACACCATCCAGGACAAAGCAGCCTGCTTAATTGACACCCCATCCACCAACTTAAACTTTCACTCCCTCCACCACTGGTGCACAGTAGAAGCAGTGTGTACCATCTACAAGTTGCACTGCAGCAACTCACCAAGCCTCCTTAGACAGCACCTTCCAAACCTGCGACCTCTACCACCTAGAAGGTCAAGGGCAGCAGATGCATCGGAACATCACCATCTGCAAGTTCCCCTCCGAGCCACACACCATCCTGACTTGGAACTATATCGCCATTCCTTCTTGTTGCTGGGTCAAAATCCTGGAACTCTCTTCCTAACAGCATTGTTGGTGTACCTACACCCCAAGGACTGCAGCGGTTCAAGAAGGCAGCTCACCATCACCTTCTCAAGGATAATTAGGGATGGACAATAAATGCTGGCCTAGCCAACGACACCCACATCCCATGAATAAAAAAGAGATGACTCAGAATAAGATGCATACAACATAATGCAATGAGAAAAGATTATTCATCCCATCAATTCCCCCCACCTTCCACAGACGATGAATAATGTATTAATTCAGCTTTACAAATGCTTGATTTATGATATGTGAAAAGGTTATGACAACTGCTTCCAATTATCAACTTTACCATAACAATGATGTGCAAAAGAAAGATTAAGATGTTATATATGAACTGTCAGAATGCCATTAAATTGAGCCAATTACTTGGTATATCTGAGGTCATTGGTTAAGAAAATAAAATGAAGTGTGCATGAACTTTAACATGAATGTAGTACTTCAAAATTAGATGTAAAAAGGGCAAACAGAAAATATATTAAGATCAATTGTAAAAAGGGTACTTAAATAAGCATGCTAAGATTTTAACCACTGAGAAGCATAGCCAACCACAATAGAACAAAAACAAAGCCAGGCTTATATAGTCAAGTGTTGCTTACTGGCTCATCCCAGTCAGGTAAGAGTTTACTGCAGCTCATTGCAACAATACACCTCTTTGCTAATACAAGAAGCAGGGAGGAAAGCAGGCAAGAAAGAAAGCAAGCAAGAAAGATTCTAATTTTTGTTTTGCCTTTCACAACCATAGGACACCCCAACACTTTTGAAGTGTAGTCATTGTTGTAATGTAGGAAACAGAGCAATATAGGTGTTCTTCAAAATTTTTAAAAAGGCATCATAATGATTAAACCCTTTCCATTGTTGAAAAATCCCAATATCATGCGCAATATCGCATGATATCTTCTTTTTAATCAAAATCCTGGTGACAACCGGACGTCTTCCAGCAAGTGACTGACTGTGATTTTGACTCTGAACCAAAGGTACTTGATTCCTGATTTCTTTCTTTGTTTCTTGTTTGCTTTATTCATTTGTGAATGATTATAAAAATGTTATTATTTGGAGATATTAATCTATGTTGAGACTACAAATGCTTGGCTCACAGAACTGCTGAAGGGATGCATCAAATTGCAAATACACTGTGATAAAGTAGTTCATTATGTTAGATGTAAAGTACAAAAAGGAGTGTTATCATTCTTACAGGTGGCGTAATATTTTATATTCATTTGACACTTAAACCAAGCTACTTGAGGCTGGATCCAGATCAACATTGTGGAATACTTGTATCTATGGAGGAAACATATATATTTTTTATTTGCAGTGACTTAAATAGTATGAAACAAAATGTCTGGAATTTTACACCCCCTCCCCCCCCAGCGGTGGTGGTGGTGGTGGGGGGAGGGGGGGGAGGGGGGTGCCGTTTCTGATGTCTTCCCAACCCCGCTGCAATTTTACGAGGGGCGGCAACGGCAGGAAATGGCCTGCCCGCCCCAGGACAACCAAGGCCCTAAAGTAGCCAATTAACTGCCATTTAAGGGCCTCCTCCTGCTGCTGCTGGTATTTTACCAGCACAGGCGGCTGGTTCAGGCCCTCCAGGAGGCCGCCAAGTAAAATTTGACGGCCTCCTTGCGGGCTGGGGAGGGGCATTCCTGCTCGAGCACACTGAGCCGCACAAAGCACCACCTTCCCCCCCCACCGCCCACCATGGCTCAACCACCCCCACTGCACAACACTCCTCCCCCCGCACCGACCCCCTTGCCTCACCGGGGCCTGGCCAATTGGGGCCTCACTGGGAACAGAGATTACCGTTTTTTCCAGTCTGGCATCCACAATCCTGCTGTGGCTGAATGCAGTCACAGCAGTGGCCACCACTCCCAGTGGAGCTGCTGGGATTGAGAGCTGCCGGCCCGCTAATTGGCCATTAAGCGGGACTTCCTGCCTCAGAGGGGCAAAAGTCCTGCCTGAGGCCAATTAAAGGCCTGGGGAGCGCAAAATCCTGGTGTGGCTCCCTAGGCCTGGCAGAGGCAGGCTCGCCCTCGTCTTTTTGGCCGGTGGGCGGGGCCTCCCACCTAAAGTAAAATTCTGGCCAACGATGGCGGTAGAGGGGTAATTTTCCCAGTCAATGCTGCTAGTGGGGAGTCTCACCATCAGTGGTGTATATTGCAAATTCAGGTGTGGACTTCGAAAAATATCCATTATATACATGCAAGAGATTTATGCAATGCACACACAAAATGAATAGGGGGGAAAACATATCACAGCCCGAGGATCACACAAGCAATGTCTTCTTCTTCTTTGGCCTCCTTGTCTTGAGAGACAATGGGTAAGTGCCGAAAGGAGGTCAGTGGTTTGTGGAGCAGCGCCTGGAGTGGCTATGAAGGCCAATTCTAGAGTGACAGACTCTGCCACAGGTGCTGCAGATAAAATTGGTTGTCGGGGCTGTTACACAGTTGGCTCTCTCCTTGCACTTCTGTCTTTCTCCCGCCAACTGCTAAGTCTCTTCGACTCACCACTCTTTAGCCCCACCTTTATGGCTGTCCGCCAGCTCTGGTGATCACTGACTCCCACGACTTGTGGTCAATGTCACAGAACTTCACGTCGCGTTTGCAGACGTCTTTAAAGCGGAGACATGGACGGCTGGTGGGTCTGATACCAGTGGCGAGCTCGCTGTACAATGGGTCCTTGGGGATCCTGCCATCTTCCATGCGGCTCACATGGCCAAGCCATCTCAGGCGCCGCTGGCTCAGTAGGGTGTATATGCTGAGGATGTTGGCCGCCTCGAGGACTTCTGCGTTGGAGATACGGTCCTGCCACCTGATGCCAAGGATTCTCCGGAGGCAGCGAAGATGGAATGAGTTGAGCCGTAGCTCTTGGCTGACATACGTTGTCCAGGCCACGCTGCCATAGAGCAAGATACTGAGGACACAGGCTTGAAACACTTGGACTTTTGTGTTACGTGTCAGTGGGCCATTTTCCCAGTCTGGACATAACAGCGGACGCCTTTCCCATGCGCTTGTTGATTTCTGCATCGAGAGACAGGTTACTGGTGATAGTTGAGCCTAGGTCGGTGAACTTTTGAACCACTTCCAGAGCATGGTCACCGACATTGATGGATGGAGCATTTCTGATGTCCTGTCCCATGATGTTTGTTTTCTTGAGGCTGATGATTAGGCCAAATTTGTTGCAGGCAGCCACAATCCTGTCGATGAGTCTCTGCAGACACTCTTCTGTGTGGGATTTTAATGCAGCATCTTCAGCAAAGAGGAGTTCCCGGCTGAGGACCTTCCATACTTTGGTCTCCGCTTTAAGATGGACAAAGTTGAACAACCTGCCATCTGATCTTGTGTGGAGGAAAATTCCTGCTTCTGAAGACTTGAACGCATGTGAGAGTAGCAGTGAGAAGAAGATCCCAAACAGTGTAGGTGTAAGAACACAGCACTGTTTCACGCCACTCAGGATAGGAAAGGGTTCTGATGAGGCTCTGCTGGAATGAGGTGATGATACTTAGTAGCTTTGGTGGACATCTGATCTTTGCTAGTAGTCTGAAGAGACCACATCTGCTGACGAGGTCAAAGGCTTTGGTGAGATCTGTGAAAGCAACGTAGAGGGGCATCTATTGTTCGCGGCATTTCTCCTGTAGCTGGCGAAGGGAGAACAGCATGTCAATAGCGGATCTCTCTGCTCAAAAGCCGCACTGTGCTTCAGGGTAAACGTGCACGGCCAGCTTCTGGAGTCTGTTTAAAATGACTCGAGCAATGTACTTAAGTCTTAAAATATTAAGAAACCTCCTTTTTGAAACCTTCTCAATAGATTACAGATAATGATTATTATAAAATATATATTTTTAGAAGTGGTCACAAAAATAAAATTCAATTATTTGAACAGATTAAATTATTTTGATAAATTCAACTGAGAGTCCAAGTAACAGTTGACAGCTTTTGTGTTCTACCACAGGTCTTTGTTGGCTGTAATATAGCATTACAGTGAATATATTCCTCTCTTTGATCCTATCTGTTCACAGAAGCAATAAATTGCAGCAACTAAACGAGGCAAGAGCACTTCATCATTGTTATACTTTGAGTTTTGTGAAATTCCCACAGCTGTGCAAATATTCCAAATTTGGCACCTGTATCACAAGTCTGATCAAAAAAAAATTCAGCTTGTTGATGTACCCTTAAAGATATGTTCTAATAAGAGAAACCATTTCCTGGCTTGATGATAAAGAATGGGTTAGTTTATTGTTTTACTGCATTATGAGGGTGGAATGCAGAAAGGAAAATATGGAATGGAGGATCACATCAGAAACAGAATCCACCTGATTTTCTTTCCATTCAAATTAAAGGAAGCAAAATTCAGTGGTTCTCTCAGGGGTATGCAAAGTCCCTGGCAGATTTTCCTTTCTGTGCTTCACCCAGGTGACATGAAGACCCCACCGGCCAAGAATGAGGCATATTAGTTTCATATGATGAAATATTAATTTTAAACTGTTGCTGGACTGAAGAGATGAATTGTTTAAAGAGATCAGCAGTGGCTGGAAACATTTGCATACTAAGAGACAGTTGCCTGGAGAAACAATCGAATGGCTCCCTGATCCAATTAACCCAAATGGATTTTGATCACCAGACATTGAATGTGGAACAAGCCAGCATTCCACTTCCCCCTCGCAATGCAGGTGTCTACTAAGATGAAAGGAATCCACAAAAACGCAGGGGAATTTGTTAAAAAAACAACTAGCCACACGACTAACCTGCTGGCCCAGGTTTGGTTTTGAAGTGCTCACAGCACAGTTCGGGTCAGACTGCAACTGAACTTGAAGAAACAGCCTCTCTCCTGCCTGGCTCTCTCTCGGTCATGAATTTCGAGATCCACTGAAGACACTTAAACCTTAAGAGAGAAGACTCCTACATCGAAACAAGTTTGAAAGGTCCACTTGGCCCCAACGAAACGGCAAAATTTACCTGCAAAGACTCGACATTGAACTCAAAGGACAATAAATAAAGCCCAGCTAGTGCTTCAAACTTTTCCCCTTTACTTTTTCTACTTTTCTGTCTCTATCTGTGTGTGTTTATCGCGTTTGCATGCTAATGTGGTCGCATCACGTATTCGTGGTCGTTTTAACCGAATTAGAGTTTTAAGGTTAATAAATTTCTAGCTTTCTTGTTTAAATCTAAGAAAACCTGTCTGGTTGTCTTCTTTGCCTTACAATTGGAGAGCAGTGAACAAGGATTCACTGAGGGGGAGCTAAAAGCACGGTGTTTTAAAAAACTAAACCCTAATACGGACAAACCAGGCAAAGGCTGAGAGGGAATCCTTAGACCCCTGTCTCACCTGGTCGTAATACAGGTGATATTTAACTCACAGGTGGTAGAAAAAAAAAATCCCAATGTGTTTTAACAGGCTAATTCCTGAGTATGTTTAATATTCACACAAATTTTTAGTTTAGTTTAGTTTAGAGATACAGCACTGAAACAGGCCCTTCGGCCCACCGAGTCTGTGCCGACCATTGAACACCCATATATACTAATCCTACACTTTTCCCATATTCCTACCACATCCCCACCTGTCTCTATATTTCCCTACCACCTACCTATACTAGGGGCAATTTATAATGGCCAATTTACCTACCAACCTGCAAGTCTTTTGGCTTGTGGGAGGAAACCGGAGCACCCGGAGAAAACCCACGCAGACACAGGGAGAACTTGCAAACTCCACACAGGCAGTACCCAGAATTGAACCCGGGTCGCTGGAGCTGTGAGGCTGCGGTGCTAACCACTGCGCCACTGTGCCACAGTGACTGAAATTTTGGTGCTTGTAAGAACGTCAAGCATACACTGTTCAATTCAAAGATTTTGAAATGAATCCAATGTTACCCACAGTCAAATACATACTGGTGTATCTTAAAAATTTTATAAAGGAGTTTAAGTTCCTAATAAATGAGTCGACGCCAGCACAGCCAGCACCAGAAGGGGAGGTGGTGGCGTAGTGGCAATATCATTAGATTAGGAATCCAGAGCCCAGACTAATGCTCTGGAGACATGGGTTTGAGTCCCACCACAGCAGATAGTAAAATGCGAAATCAATTCATAAATCTGGAATTAAAAAGAAAGTCTAATGAGGACGATGAAACGACTGTTGTAAAAACCCATCTGGTTCACTAATGTCCTTTAGAGAATGAAATCTGCTATCCTTACCTGGTCTGGCCTACATGTGACTCCAGCCCCACAGCAATGTGGTTGACTCTTAAATGTCCTCTGAAATGGCCTAGCAAGCCACTCAGTTCAAGGACAATTAGGGATGGGCAATAAATGCTGGCCTTGCCAGTGACACCCACATCCCATGAACGAATAAAAAAAAGCAATTCTGAACCATTTTCACTTTGGGCCTCATTTAAATGGCAAGAGTGAGCTGCAGATGTAAATTGGGTGCTCCACCGCAGCTTACCAGTCGTCGGAGAGCGTGCTATTGGCCAGCTCCAACACTGAATCAGCCAATAATGGAAGGGGACAATTCCAGAGAATGGCCAAGCTTGTACTGACAGTGGGTCACAAGTGTTTTTGCTGGATCACGAGAAGCACTCCTGTTCTTCCAGGCACACAAAACAAAGTTAAAATGTCCTCATCCGTTTTTTGAGCAGCCTCCAGTGCTTCCATTAGTTCTCAGTGAGGCCACTCAATGTTGGGCCTTTTGAAACCAAAAATTGCAAATCGGGGTCCTAACACTGGCATCGGACCTTGATTTGCAAATTTAAGCAGCCCTCGTTAGAAGCAGCCAAACCTTGGCCAATCAGAGGCCAGCAGCTCTTTAACTAAGCAATGCCACCGCAGAGGTGGTGGCTGCAGGCAGTGGAGCATCCACATGAGGCCTAGGAGCAGCGTTGGACCCAGGCCACAGGTAGGTCAGGGCGGGAGGGTTTCACGGGGTGGGGGTCGTGGGGGAGGTGTGTAGGGGGGTCAGCAGCAAGGCACTAAATGCCTCTTAACGAAGAACCACACTCCCCCACCCAAGAAAACCACATGTTTTTTCTTGCCATGCTCCCTGTGCAGTGACAGGCCCGCCTGCCACTGGGCTAATTGTGGTGGCGGCACGTTGAGGCCCTTAATTGGGCATTAATCACCCACTTAAGGGCTGCAATTGGCGGCAGGGTGGTAAGGCTGTTCACAGGCCATCCCGCGCCGGACTTAATTTCGGCAGTGGCGGGAAGATGGCAGTGTGCACCCCCCTCCCCGCCACCATCCCACCCGATTACATGCTCTCCCCACCTCCAAACTGGCCACGGGGAACAGGCATAAAATTCCACCCATACTCACACATGATACATGGTACAAAATAATTTACCTTGTGGTACCTCTACCTCTTAGTGGACGACAAGAATTGAATACAAGATGTAAATATTTTTAAGAATATGAAGAGTTCATTTAGTCAACAAATTCACCCAGTTTTATCTCCATCCCCACTCCCATCCCTAATCTCTTTCTTATTTCAAATCCACTTCTGAAGTTTGTTTAAAGATAATAAACTTTGAGCTATTCCTTAATGTTGCTTTGAATAAGAGACAAAAGCACACTTTCCAACTGGAAATTGGAGACCAATCAGCAGCGGATACAAATATTATACACATTTTAACCTCATGGACAAACAATACTGGTAAAAAAGTATTTTCAACTGCACAACAAGGTCATCAGATGGCTTTATCCTGGGGCATTCCTTTAGAAAGTGTGTTTCGATTCTTTTAAACAAAATGTAGAATTGTTAAATCTAAATAGAAAACCAAACAAAAATGATTTGCTTTGTGCTCAAATCTATTCCGACTCACCTGATCTGTAAAAGCTCAGCAAAGGCTTCACTACCAGCCAAGACATAACTGATTCCTATTGAAATGCTGCAGGAAAACACAGAAAAATAATTGAAAATAAATACCTTGTTCAGTTATCAATTATAAGGTCATTGTGATTTCAAACAATTGGTTAATTTACCATAATGCTTCAAGCTTTGCTCACCATATTTCAGATGGTTTCACTTTGAAATAATAATGATTCTTGTTAGAAGATTTGTTAGGGTCATTTTAACTCCTGTGGGAGTTGAGTGGTTGGAAGCCAAGGCAGACAGCAAAATTTTCAGCCCTTCAGAGCATGAGGCCCAGGAGATTTTATTTTCCAGGACTTATCTGCATAAGCTTTAGTTAGTCTTCCACACAAACTCCATGGAAAGCATTATCTGTCCACCATCTGGACGTAGGATTTCAGGCAACTGGAGATAGCCATTTGAGACCTGAAGGAATAGTCCCTGGCAACTCATGTTTAAATTGGTGGGGAAGCGGATTGGGAGGTTCTCACAGTCAGGTGAGGGCAGCCCAAGACAGCGGAGGCCCAAGGTTGTTTTTTAGAAACTAAAGGGAACGAAAGAAATCACTCACCTTACTGGGCCTGTTTCAGCCCCAGCTTCTCTTGCCTCCTGTACTGCGTAGAGGGGAAGCCACAACAGCTTCCCAGAACAGACCTCCAGTTAAAATTGCAACCAAGCCTCAATGATGTTAAGAATAAGTAACAATATCACTTAATTATTTGTTATTCAAATTGCTTGGTGACCCTGTCCACAATTATTTATGTCTACTAATCATTTGCATACTCAATCTTTAAATGGTAATAGTTAAGTTTTTGTAGTAAATAAATAATTGTTAGTGCATGATTTGTTGTCTGACTTCATTTGTGATAATTAGGCAAGAAAGTTTTAATCTGTATTGAATGATTTAAGATTGCTTGGCAAGCAAGTTTAGCTATCACTCACCCTAAAATTAAGGTGTGCAGTAAATCCCAGATGATTCCTCAGTGAGAAGTTAAGGTGAAGGGTTAAAGATTTGTCTGGTTCCTGGCATAAATTTGTCAGGATACCACCCCAGTGTCCTTATATGAACAAAGAACAGTACAGCACAGGAACAGGCCATTCGGCCCTCCAAGCCTGCGCCGATCTTGATGCCTGCCTAAACTAACACCTTCTGCACTTCCGGGGCCCATATCCCTCTATTCCCTTCCTATTCATGTATTTGTCAAGATGTCTCTTAAACGTCGCTATCGTATCTGCTTCCACCACCTCCCCTGGCAGCAAGTTCCAGGCACTCACCACTCTGTGTAAAAAACTTGCCTCGCACATCCCCTCTAAACTTTGCCCCTCGCACCTTAAACCTATGTCCACTAGTAACTGACTCTTCCACCCTAGGAAAAAGCTTCTGACTATCCACTCTGTCCATGCCTCTCATAACTTTGTAAACCTCTATCATGTCGCCCCTCCACCTCCGTCGTTACAGTGAAAACAATCCAAGTTTTTCCAACCACTCCTCATAGCTAATGCCCTCCAGACCAGGCAACATCCTGGTAAACCTCTTCTGTACCCTCTTCAAAGCCTCCACATCCTTCTGGTAGTGTGGCGACCAGAATTGCACGCAATATTCTAAGTGTGGCCTAACTAATGTTCTGTACAGCCGCAACATGACTTGCCAATCTTTATACTCTATGCCCCGACCGATGAAGGCAAGCATGCCGAATGCCTTCTTGACTACCTTATCCACCTGCGTTGCCACTTTCAGTGACCTGTGGACCTGTACGCCCAGATCTCTCTGCCTGTCAATACTCCTAAGGGTTCTGCCATTTACTGTATACCTCCCACCTGCATTAGACCTTCCAAAATGCATTACCTTACATTTGTCCGGATTAAACTCCATCTGCCATTTCTCCGACCAAGTCTCCAACCGATCTATATCCTGCTGTATCCTCTGACAATCCTCATCATTATCCGCAACTCCACCAACCTTTGTGTCGTCCGCAAACTTACTAATCAGACCAGCTACATTTTCCTCCAAATCATTTATATATACTACAAACAGCAAAGGTCCCAGCACTGATCCCTGCGGAACACCACTAGTCACATCCCTCCATTCAGAAAAACACCCATCCACTGATACCCTCTGTCTTCTATGACCGAGCCAGTTCTGTATCCATCTTGCCAGCTCACCTCTGATCCTGTGTGACTTCACCTTTTGTACCAGACTGCCATGCGGGACCTTGTCAAAGGCTTTACTAAAATCCATATAGATAACATCCACTGCCCTTCCTTCATCAATCATCTTCGTCACTTCCTCAAAAAACTCAATCAAATTTGTGAGACACGACCTCCCCTTCACAAAACCATGCCGTCTCTCGCTAATAAGTTCGTTTGTTTCCAAATGGGAGTAAATCCTGTCCCAAATAATCCTCTCTAACAGTTTCCCTACCACTGACGTAAGGCTCACCGGCCTATAATTTCCTGGATTATCCTTGCCACCCTTCTTAAACAAAGGCACAACATTGGCTATTCTCCAGTCCTCTGGGACCTCACCTGTAGCCAATGAGGATGCAAAGATTTCTGTCAAGGCCCCAGCAATTTCTTCCCTTGCCTCCCTCAGTATTCTAGGGTAGATCCAATCAGTCCCTGGGGACTTATCTACCTTAATGCTTTGCAAGACACCCAACACCTCCTCCTTTTTGATAATGAGATGACTGAGACTATCTGCACTCCCTTCCCTAGGTTCATCATCCACCAAGTCCTTCTCTTTGGTGAATACTGATGCAAAGTACTCATTTAGCACCTCACCCATTTCCTCTGGCTCCACACATAGATTCCCATCTCTGTCCTTGAGTGGGCCAACCCTTTCCCTGGTTACCCTCTTGCTCTTTATATATGTATAAAAAGCCTTGGGATTTTCCTTAATCCTGTTTGCCAATGACTTTTCATGACCCCTTTTAGCCCTCCTAACTCCTTGCTTAAGTTCCTTCCTACTGTCTTTATATTCCTCAAGTGCTTCGTCTGTTCCTAGCCTTCCAGCCCTTACAAATGCTTCCTTTTTCTTTTTGATCTACCTAATCTAATACAAATCTAGGCAATGCTATTTTCAGATTAATCATAATTTTTAAAACAAAGCTAAAAATTACATGCAAAAACAGGCATCAGGTGGATAATCATATCATAATCACATAATCTTATCAGTATACAGTGGTGTTTCCCAAGGGTTGGTATTAGGACCACTGCTCTTTTTGATATATATTAATGACCTGGACTTGGGTATACAAGGAATAATTTCAAAGTTTACAGATGACATGAAACAGCGAGCAGGGTAGTGACAGACTTCAGGAGGAAACAGATAGACTGGTGAAATGGGCAGACCTATGACAGATGACATTTAATGCAGAGAAGTGTGAGGTGACACATTTTGGTCAGAAGAATGAGGAGAGGCAATATAAACTAAATGGTACAATTTAATAGGGGGTGCTGGAACAGAGAGACATGAGGTTGCATGAACACAAATCTTCGAAGGTGGCAGGACAAATTGAGAAAATCTTTAGAAAGCATCTGGATCCTTGACTTTATCAAAAGGTATAGAGTACAAAAGTAACCAAGTTATGCTAAACCTTCATAAAACAGTGACTACGTCTCAGCTGGAGTACTGTGTTCAAATCTGGGCACCACAATTTAGGAAGAATGTCAAGGCCTTAAAAAGGGCGCAAATGAGATTGGGCTATATTTTACAGCCCCACTGATGTCGGGGGCCATGGCGGGGCCAGAGAACACCTCCGCCAGAGGCCCACCACAGGCCTCAACGTCGGAAAGGCCTGGCCCGATATTGCCGGCGGTGGTGAGGCCACAGGGCGGCTTCCCCGCTGTTCGGCAACGAAAGACAAATTTAAATCCGTAAAGTAATGTTAATGACAGAATAAATTACTTACCCGTTCCCGCCATCCGTTCCGGAGCGATATTGCTGCCGGTGGCTGGTACTCACGCGCCTTAGGATGCCCGTCCGGGGATCCTAGGAGGGGGGAGCAAGTACAGTTCTCAGTGGGGGTGTGGGGGTGTGGGGTCAAACTTATCTGATTGGTGTAGGGAATGGTGGGATGGTGGGAAGGGGTAAAGTTCACAGTTTATGAACTGTGAGGCGGGGGGGTGGGGGCAAGGCCAGGTGCTCAAGGTAAATATTTTGGTGGGGGAGAGGACAAGGAATGAATTATATGGTTATTGGGATTATGGGAGAGGGGCTAGAAGCATCTATTTAATTTTCTGAATCAATTTTAAATCACTGTATCTTTAAATATTTAAATTAAACGGAAGGGTTCGAAGCCCTTTAAAAATGGCATCAGCACCTGCACTGACACTGCTGACGCTATTGCCGGGGACGGACTGCCCGCCCCCTCCAAGTCATCAGGGGGGCGGGTGGGGGGGCGCGGTTTGCCCCGGCTATTTAAATGACCCACCCACGTTCAATGTCGCAGCGGCTCCATGATGTGCGGTTCGCACAGGTGGACTGCCATTTGTGAAGCACGGCGCCAAGATCAGCGGTGAGCTTATAAAATCCAGCCCATTTACTAAAATGGGAGCAGGGACTTCAGTAATGTGGAGAGATTGGAAAACCTGGGGTTGTTTTCCTTAGAGCTGAGAGGTTAAGAGGAAATTTGACAAGAGGTCTTTAAAATCATGAAGAATGTTGTTAGAGTAAATAAGGAGAAACTGTTTCCAGTGATGGAACGGTTGGTGACCAGAAGGCACAGATTTAAGGTGATAGGCAAGAGAACTAGATGTGACATGAGGATTTTTTTCCTAAATGCAGCGAGTTGTGATCAGAAATGCACTGCCTGAAAGGGCGGTGGAAAGAGATTCAGTTATAACTTTTAAAAAGGAATTGAATACTATGGGGATATGGGAACAGAGCCGGGCAGTGGGACTCTTGCAAACAGCTAGCACAGGCATGATGGGCTGTATTTTATAAGGCGGCGAGCTTGATGAAGGCGCGGTGCACGCGCAACTTGTGCGCCACTGAGCCCCTGCGATATTTTGCACGGGGGCTCATTTAGATGGAGGGGGGCGGAATGGCTACCCCGAATGATGTAGAGGGGGCAGCTGCTCCGTCCCTGGCTTTGGCGTCTGGCGCCATTTTTAAAGGGCTTTAATCCCTCCAGGTAAATTTAAATGTTTAAAGGGACAGGTGAACGAAAATTGGAAAGAAAATTTTATTTAAACTTAGAATCCCCTCTCCTGTCCCCCATTAAGTTCTCAATAAATAAAGTGACCTACCCCTCCAGAAAACCACTTTTTCATATGCCGCCCTTACAACCCCCAACTTCAGCACCTTTGATCCTCAACCCCTTCTCACCATCCCCACAACCAATCAGAGTGGTTATCCCCGCTCCCCCCACCGCCCACTCTACAAATTTCACTCCTCCTCCCTCCCCACCAGTGTCACGCCTTGGATTTCTGAATGGAGATCCGAGGGCGCGGGAGTTCTGGCTGCAGCCGGAATATCGATGTGGGACACCTGTCGCTACGCTACCATTGTCATATGATTCGCATATTTAGATGAAGACTGCGCCACTGAGCGGAGGGGGGCAGCAGGGGGGCTGCACCGAGGCCTCGTCGCTGCTGGTCAAATACGGCGGGGCGTTCCCCAAGTCGGGGGTTGTGGCGGGTCTCTCCTGGAAGAATATTCCAGGCACCCCCCCCCCCCCCCCGCCATGACTCCCGACGTCGGAGAGCTGGTAAAATCCAGCCCGATGAGTCAAATGGTCTACTTCTGTGCTGTAGCATTCTCTGATTCTATCATTCTTTGATTGTATTTAGTATGAGGCAGTCAAATAGTTTGCATTGTGAGAAAGAAACACTGAAAGAAGCGCTCAAAATGTGCATTGTCATTAGAAACTAAACACATGCTGGACTGTAATGGATTCATCTAAGAGATGAGGATTGCCACAAGGGTACCTATCTTGGAGGTCTTCTAATGCCTAACATCTGGATATCTTGAGTAAGTTTTAAGGAGAAAGTTGTGCATAACCACTGGAAGTACAAATCAGACGGAGGTGGACCTGCAAACCTCTAGCAGCTATCTTGGATCAAGGTGATGATGACTGCAGCATGTTGTCTATTCACCCTCTCCGGTGCAAGTCTTAAAGTATTGGTGCCTTTTGGCACATGGCACATTTTTTGTACCAGGGATCTGCTATCATTAATACATTCCTTTCACTGATAAGTTAGCATTTGCCAGTTGCAACATTTCAATTATTCCAATGACCTTCTTAAAAACAAATATGGCATTCATTGTCTTAACTTTGTCAAGTGTAATTAAAGATGGCCATGTTAGTACTTGTGCCTTATGCCTTTATAAAATCAGAAAATGTGGTGTTACTTAGTTAATTTGATTGTTGCCAATTCCCTAAATACTACCACTATGTAAACCTTGTACTGGGAAATACAGAGTATATTAAGTTCTCCTAATATTTAGACTATCATATTCTGCTTGACAGCAAGTGGAAAGTGAGGTTTGGCTATAAATCATGAAGCCAAAAAACACACATCATAAAACAGACTCCTGCTAACTAACAATGGAGTGACATTGATGTGTAATCCTAAAGTAATTGATACCTCAATCCATACTCATTTCGAGCTTAGAAGGCAATCTTTAGCCTTTGTAGCATAGCAATGATAAAAGATAAACTAGGGAATAGTAAGAAAGTGCAATTAAATCATATTTTATGCTAACATTAATAGTTTTCAAATATTTTAACGGTGTAACAGAATGACATGTTTTGTGCTGAATTAGTATACTACTGCTGTTGTATAAAATTCAGCATATCTGCTGAAGAAAGCAGTAAATGTGATACTTGCATCCCAGGGGAGACTTGGGGAAATGACAAACATCTACACTAAAGATTGTGGCATCTGTCAGCTGCAGAAAATCCACACTTAATGAACTAACTATTGATTGCTTTGGTGGAGTGGATTCTTGTTTGAGTCTGCCTTTAAGAGTTTGTAAAGATTCTGTAATGATTCTGGGAAGGTTTTTTTTGGTTTCTGAATTTAACCCTAAGAAAAGAAGTAATCAGCAGCTAGTACCAGTAAAATAGATCATTTCCTAGCAACCTCTCCATTACAATCTCAGTTTCAGAACATAGAATGGCAGGGGCATACTTGACTGTCAGCTTAAAAAAAATGCTTGCAAGGTCAGAACTCGATGAGTTTGGCTGGAAGTGCCGACAAAGAATTTTATTACGGATATGACTGCTATGTTTTCATTAACCGTTTCTCAGCTGCAGTGTACGTCAGTAAAGCCCAGCAGGAAAACTCTGCAGTGGTATTTTAAATGCTGACAAGGAAGTTGTAAAATTTTACTGCAAGCTTTCGTCATTCTCAGCAAGAAAATGTGACAATGCAACAGATATGGTGGTAAAAGCTTAAGAGAGAAATTGGTTCACTTCTCACGCCTGTTTCTGGCTGTGAAATGCACACTGAGGGACCAATTCAGGCAAAATCCCACACATAGGGCTGGATTTTCCCTCCGGGGATGGGAAACAGGAGCCAGGATTTTCACGGAGGCGCCCCCTTAATTGGCATGGAGACAGTCTCCCTGACCAATGAAGGGAGGTAGGCTAGCTCTCGAAGTTGGAGGTCTTCCAGCTTGAGAGGAGCAGCAGGCAGCAGTAGAGGGTAAGTAACTGAGAGGGCACATAGACATGGAGGTGCCCTCTCATCAACTTTTTTTAAACTTAAATAAGAAATAGATTCAGAAGCCAGGCCACCACTGCTGGTTTGGTGGCGGGGGGGATGGGTGGTGGGAGTAGAATCCCTCTACAGGGTGACCTTTGGCTTCAGGGAGGGCCTGTAGGTCTGCCAGGAGCACTGATTCCCCCCAGCCTGCTGCTGGGTGCCCGCCTCCAGGCAGTTAAACTACCCCTTGTCGCGTTATGAAACTAGAGTTCGACTTGAAAATCCCAGTTGGCCTCCTGTCAGCATGCTTAACAAGGTTCGGAATGAGTTTAATTGGTCGCTGCCTCATAGGGGCAGGTCGCCCTGCTGGCCCCAAACCCTCCTTGGCAAACATGGCCGGCGCCGGGAATCGGTTCAGGAAACAGGCACAATGGCTGGCACCAGTATTTTTTGGCCCCATTTCCAAACTCGGCAGCACCCGAAAATTCAGCCCAAAACCTCCACCCACCCACCTCCTCGCAAAGAAGTTGCAGCTGGTAACTTTCGAGTGCTCGAGATGCCTGCTTAAAACAGGTATTAGGCTTTATGAATATGCTAATTGTGGACCTAACACATGTTTTAGGACCTCTGCCAAATATGGCAAGAACTCAGTTTTTCACAGCTTAACCAGTAATCTTAAAGGAGGCCTATTTGTTACTTAAATCAAGTGGAGTCAGATGGAGTAGGGATGTAGAAATCCCAGAGAAATCATGTAAATGGCAATTAATGCCATTTCTTTGAGGTTTCAGCTGAAGTAATAGCTGGGGATCATAGAACTCTTGTGCGAATTGTACCCTATAGTGTTGAAGAACATAAGAAATAGGAGTAGGAGTAGATAATACAGCCCATGCAGCCCATTGAGCCTGCTGCACCATTCAATAAGATCATGGCTGAACTTATACATCAGTTCCACTTTCCCGCACTATCCCCATATCCCTTGGTTCCCTTAGTGCCCAAAAATCTATTGATTTTAGTTTTGAATATACTCATCAACTAAACATCCACAGCCCTTTGGGGTAGAGAATTCCAAAGATTCACAACCTTTTAAGTGAAGAAGTTTCTCCTCATTTCAGTCCTAAATGCCTGATCCCTTATCCTGAGACTATGACCCCTGTCAGGGGAAACAGCCTCTCAGCAATCTGCCCTGTTTAGAATTTTCTACATTATAGTGAGATCATCTCTCATTCTTTTAAACTCCAGAGAATATCAGCCCATTCTAATCAATCTCTCCTCATAGACAGCCCTCCTATCCCAGGAATCAATTTGTTGCACCCCCTCTAAGGCAAGTATATCCTTCCTTAGGCGAGAAGAACAAAACTGTACACAGTTACACCTAAACTGCAACCACCTTGCAATAAAGGCTAATATACCAAGGTCAATGGGAATCAAGGGGAAAACTCTCTGCTGGTTGGAGTCATACCTAGTGCAAAGGAAGATGGTTGTGGTTGTTGGAGATCAATCATCTGAGCTCCAGGACATCACTGCAGGAGTTCCTCAGGGTAGTGTCCTAGGCCCAACCATCTTCAGCTGCTTCATCAATGACCTTCCTTCAATCATAAGGTCAGAAGTGGGGATGCTCGCTGATGATTGCACAATGTTCAGCACCATTCGCCACTCCTCAGATACTGAAGCAGGTCATGCAGAAATGCAGCAAGACCTGGACAATATCCAGGCTTGGGTTGATAAGTGACAAGTAACATTCGCGCCACACAAGTGCCAGGCAATGACCATCTCCAACAAGAGAGAGTCTAACCATCTCCCCTTGACATTCAATGGAATTAAGATTGCTGAATCCCCCACTATCAACATCCTAGGGGTTACCATTGAACAGAAACTGAACTGGAGTAGACATATAAATACCATGGCTACAAGAGCAGGTCAGAGGCTAGGAATCCTGCGGTGAGTAACTCACCTCCTGACTCCCCAAAGCCTGTCCACCATCAACAAGGCACAAGTCAGGAGTGTGATGAAATACTTTCTACTTGCATGGATGGGTGCAGCTCCAACAACACTCAAGAAGCTCGACACCATCCAGGACAAAGCAGCCCACTTTACACACCCCACCACAAACATTCACTTCCTCCACTACTGACACACAGTGGCAGCAGTGTGTACCATCTACAAGATGTACTGCAGCAATGCACCAAGGCTCCTTATACAACACCTTCCAAACCCATGACCTCGACCACCTACAAGGACAGGGCAGCAATTGCAAGAGAACACCACCACCTGTAAGTTCCCCTCCAAGCCACACACCATCCTGACACACCATTGTCCGGAAGCTCTCAGAGGGCAGGACTTCGTCGCCCGGGTCCTTTATCCCATCCTCAGGGCTAGATGGCTAGCTTGGACTACGATGGCTATTTGCTCCCACCACCTTTACAGAGTCTGTCTGGAGGGCCTCCTGATGCCCGACTTGTCAGAGGGTCTCTCTCCTCCTGTCCACCTCCTGAACCAAGGCCTTCACTGCTGCTTCAGAAAACCTTGGAACTTGCCCTCTGCCACATTATGCCATTCTTGTGTCTTTCCCAGGTTGAACTCTGTTCTGAAATGATTTTCACCAGCTTCTCGAGTCAAAATTAATCTTTCCTTTAAGAGGTGCAGTCTGGCTTTAAGTAGTGCAGGCTAGCTTGAACTCGTGCTACCTTTTCACTATTTCAGGGCCCAGGCTCAGGCATGCAGCCATTCAACAGGGTGCTTAGCACTGGCTGCATGCTGCAACCATGTAAATGAGCAGGCAGGCCAAAGCAACAGGCTCAGGTCAATCACTTATCACAATCCCCACAACTGTTTTCGGGTCTCATCAAATTTTACGGTCGATGTCTGTTGTGGTATTTTGCCATTTTTGAAGACTTAACTAAAGTATCGCAGCATAAGATTGGTAATTGCTATGAGGTAGGAGACAAACACAGTTTACTGTTTGCTCCCCCTGTAAATTATCAAAAGCTCACTTAAGTCACAAGGCAAGGCTTTGGTTCACTTAATGTGATTGATTTAAGTACAACATATGATATAATTTAGGTAAGGTTTAAATAGACCCAAAAATGTAACAATAATTCTAGATGCGGTCCAGATTAGGATGTGCCATGAATCACTGATAGCTTTAACCTGCCTACCAATTATTTTTATTTATCTGAAAGAGTTCCCATTCAGGTTAGACAGAATAATAATTTTTAAAAAGAGGAGAAAAATTACTTACAATTGGAGGATTATGAGAAGGTTGAAAATACAACTCATATACTTGTTCAGGAACAGGACACCCAGAATATGCAAGTTTGGCATTTGTTCCTCCTCAGAATGGCCAACTCCATTATTCTGGTGCAATAACACATGATCTGCAATTTAAAAAAGTTTCAGTGGTAAACATGAAGATGACTAGATAAGGAACAATTCAACAATTTGAAAGTACACCCTCACAGGAATTGTTTTAAAATTGAAAAGTATTCCTGGAAACAGTTGGAGTAACTTAGTAATAGTAGTAGCAAATATTTCCTAAATACAGCAAAATGCACAGAAATGTTTTCCTATTTTTGATATAAGTTATTACTTTTTTCTTTTCAACCAAATCTTCTGAATGATACTCAGAATGGGAAGCATCCAAGAGAATATACACGGAAATATTCTTCCACAGTCAGCAGACTGGCCAGCAAAAGCAACCACTTTGTTGTTTTGACTCGCAACAAAATTCTGTTGTTTGTTCCAGAAGATTGTCATTAGATCAAGTTTCTCAATGAACAGCAAGAGAAAAAGTGAGAGTTGCTACCATCGCTTCTCCAGCTTCAAAGGCTTCCCTAATCCTTACTTCATTGACTGTGCCTTCACTTGCCTCCCCAATGCTCATTTTCCATTTCCTTTTCAATATCCATTGAACAGCACTAACTATCCCACAGATCTTGCTATCTCTCCAGCTGAAGTGGATTGCCTCCCCAGCAAATTTATGGCCTACTCCTCAAAGGGCGTCAATGCTCTCATGTCGCGTAATTCCCTTAATCCAGACTGATGAAAGATAATTGGTCTGAAACATTATCTCTGTTTCATGCTCCACAGATGCTGCCCGACCCGCTGAGCGACTCCAGCATTTTCTATTTTTATTTTAGATTTCCAACATCCTCAGTATTTTGCCTTTAAGACGGAGGAAAGACTAATTCTCATACTTAGCATTGGAACTAATTGGTCAGGCATGCTTCATTGCTATAAATTAAACCCACTGAGGCTAGAAACACACTGAAGAATATTTTGCAGTATTAATCACATAAATATTAAATAGTTATGAACAACACAAATCATTTAAAATTACATAAATTTTGTTTGACACAATACTGAACAATAATTAAAAATACTAACAGCTAACTTTTTTCCTTTTAACGTTCAATTTAGGATTAACAGGAGTTGACAAAGTAATTTTTCATTGGAAAGTTGTTTCAGTTCCAATCTTTTAAAAACTATATTTAGATACAAGTATAATTGAAGCATTTTGTGAATTAAGCCAATTTATTTATGTACAGAACTTTAAATCCTTCCATAAGAATAAAACAATGTTGATGTTTGGGATTTGATTAAAAATGGGAAAATATACCTTTTAAAGAAACCAAGTACTTGTAGAACAATAATGGTGAATAATTATTAGCTTTTGAACTAGATTTCACATCACATGGTAATCGGGGAACAGAGTGCTTCGTTTACTTGAGTGCTTAAGTCAGGAATTTGGTGCACGAGAGAGGGTACAGAGAAGATTTAGGAGGATGTTGCCTGGACTAGAGAACTGGAGACTAGAGGCAGAAGCCCTCATAAGATTTAAAAAGTACTTTGTCACGGCCACGTGGTGAGGTTTGGGTGGTTCCCACTGTTCTCACCTGACCGCAGCAATGTGTTTTGTTCATAGGGTTTAACCCCTTAGCGTTTAATTTATCAAATAAACAGACAGCGACAGGTTTTCTTGTAGGTTTAAAACAGAAAGTCAATTGTTTATTGATCAATACACCTTATCCCTAAATTGTCACTATCACATCCACTCATACATTTGTTTGTGTACACACACAGATACACACAAGGGACAGATAGAGCGGAAAAATATCGGTAAACAATTATAAATGCGGGATAGATTTCAGGGGAAGTCACAGTAAACCTGCTAAATTCTCTTGGAAGTCAAGTTCTCTGTAGTTGCAGGCCTGAGGTGTTGAAGACAGTGTCTCACTTATAATTCACTGCTATATAGTTGCAGATGTAGAATTCTACAGCAGGTCACATGCCTTTTTGGTTGCAGGAAACAAGCTTCTTGGATGTTGTTTTCTGAGTGTCTCTCTCTCACTCTCTCCAGGCTGCTTTTTAAGGTAAAGCTATGTTATATTTCGCCTCCTGGTAGGGATGCTTTGGTCTCTCTCCCGTGGTGACCAACAATGGCCCAGGACACGGCTACTTCACACTTTCTTTGTTTCAGAAGAACCCATTTAATTCTGGAATATTTTGGAATGGGTGTAGGATGGGTACAATGGACACCTCTAGGCTTTGAAGATTTTCCTTTGGCCATGTCAGAGAGTTTGAATATACAAAGGCCAAGTCCTTTTCCTTTGGTGACCATTTTGGAGCACATTGTTCACTTTTTAAAAGAAAGGTCCATTTTTTAAAAGACAAAGTCAGTTTTTATAATTCTCCAGTTTCCATCCATAATTTTTGTATTGTAGCACTTCTTGTGCACGTGACAACTTGGATATGCACTTGAAGTGCTGTAAGTTACAAGGCTGTGGACCAAGGGTTGGAAAATGATGTTAGATTGGGTGGCTACTTGTTGGCCATGTGGACACAATGGGCCAAAATGACTCCTTCGATGCTGTAAAGTTCCATGATTCTACATCACAGTGGAGCCTGAGGCTGCATCATCGATGCCAACTTGGATCCAATGCTGGAGGCCATGAAGGAGAAGAGGGAGGTCCTCTTCCCGGATGGTGGCAGGAGGAAGCCAACTCACCATGCAGCAGGGGCACCTCTCTGTTCAGCATCATTACCCTCCATCTCCTCTTCCTCTCTCACCTCCTGCTCCTGTTCCTCCCATGATGTTCTGTCTCCTTCCAGTGCCTTACTGTCCTCAAAGTTCACACCTCTCTGGAGGGCCATGTTATGCAGAGTGCAGTAGACCGCCACAATGACAGAGACCCTTGCAGGAAGGTACTGAAGGGCACCATCCAACCGGTCCAGGCACTGGAATCGCATCTTCAGAGTCTGATGGCCTGCTCAATGGTTGTACTGCTGGACAGATGGCATTGGTTGTATCACTTCTGTGCTTCTATCTGGGGCTCTCATAGAGTGATCAGTAGCCATCTCTTCAAGGAATTTCCCTTGTCCCCTAGGATCTATCCACACACGTTGGGGGTTGGAATGAAGATCAGAGGCAGCCTGGACTGGTGGAGGATGAAGGAGTCATGGCAGCTGCCAGGAAAGCGGGCGCACACTTGGAGGGAGCTCTTGTTGTGGACACAGACTAGTTGGACATTGAGGGAGTGGAAGCCCTTCCAGTCTCACTTTCTGGTCACTGGATGCCTTGATGGCCACATGGGTGCAATCGATGATATCTGACCCCTGGAGGAATCCAGCAATGGAGATGAAACCCAATGTGCTCTGTTCCGGCAAGGCTAGTTTCGCCATCAAATGAATGTGCTGGCTAGCTCTGCCAAAGAGGGTATCACTGACCAGTGAGATGTAGTGATCTGCAGCCACTTGCAAGGTGCCACCAAGATCCTTGGGAGGAGCCAGAAGCGAAGCTGTTCAACCCTACAGTGACTTTGACAGCTACTGGCAAAGTAATGGTGACCATTGCTGCGAGGCTCAATGTCTTTGGTGACAAGGGTGCAGATGTCAGTAACCATCTGCCCGAAGAGTCGCAGTTTCCTGCGGCACTGGGTCCAGATCATCTCCAGGTAGCTCCATATGGGCTGTGGATCCTGTGTTGAGGGTATGTCCTCCACTGCTTTCCTGTTCTTCTCCTCTCCTGATGCCAAGGGTTCTACCCTTCCTGCAGAGGGTGTTGCCCCTCCTTGCCACTGGGCCCAAAATCTGAGAATCGTGCCCCAAGGTCAGCTGCAGCCTTCCTTTTAGACAGGTGGCCATCCTATTGGCAGCCTGCTCACTGCTCTTCTGCCTCCACAATGTCGGGGGATGACGACTTTGTTCGATGCCCGAGTGCTGAGTGCCCACTCTCCCTGCTACCTGTTCAATACCAAGTGTCATGCCCCTCTTTGCCCTGCTAACCCTCTTATGGAGCCGGAGTGAGGCCCTGGGGCAGCCTTGACTAGTTCCCCACTGTGTATCTGCCTCCCCTCAGCTGTTCAGAAACTGACACCTTCTGAAACCCATTCGTCCCTTTAAATATTCCACACTCCCCCTTCAACAAGCTCTTAATGAGCATTTTAACTAGATTACCTGCCCTTAATTGGGAGGAGAACAGGACTTTCCTGTTCTGTGTTCTTCATGCCCTGGTGAGTCTTGCCGGCACTGGGGGCGGCACCTTGAAAGTGACACGCTGCCTGAGGTCGGTATTTTCGGGGGCCCGCCTCCCTTCCTGACTTCGGGGGGGCCTGAAAATTCAGCATTTTGTGTCTGTTTTCAGAGGGATTTGGAGGTCCTTGTGCCCAAACCACAGAATGAAAATATGTAGGTATAGCAAGTAATTAGGAAGGCAAATGGTATGTTAACCTGTATTGCAACGGATGAAAACAGACACAAAGAACATACTGGAAAATGTGGGGAACCAAAGGTCTAAAAAGAGAGAGGAAGGTAGAGTAAATAATATTAGTAAAGAAAAAGTACTGGAAAAATTAATGGGACTAAAAGCTGACAGATTCCCTGGACCTGTGACCTACACCCTAAGGCTTTAAAAGAGTTAGCTGCAGAGATAATGGATGCATTGATTTTAATCTTCCACAATTCCCTGGATCTAAAACAGTTCCTGTGGATTGGAAGGTGGCAAATGTAACCCCGCTGTTCAAGAAATGTAGTAGAGAAAATGCTAGAATCTATTATTAAGCACATGGCAACAGGGCACTTGGAAAATCACAACATGAATAGGCAGAGTCAACATAGTTTTATGAAAGGGAAATCGTGTTTGACAAATTAACTTTTTTGAATGTGTAACTGTCAGGGTAGATAAGGGGGAACCTGTAAATCTGGTATATTTGGATTTTCAGAAGGCATCTGACAGGTGCCACACAGGAGGTTGTTACACAGATGAAGGCTCATGGGATTAGGGGGTAATACATTAGTATGGATTGAGGAATAGTTATTGGGCAGAAAACAGAATAGGAATAAATGGGTCATTTGTGAGACGGCAGGTTATAATAAGTGGAGTGGGCAAGCATCAGTGCTTGGTCCCAACTACTTACAGTCTATATCATCAATGACTTAGATGAAGGGACCAAGTGTAATATATCCAAGTTTGATGATAAAGCAAAGCTAGGTGGGCAGGTAAGCTGTGAGGAAGACAAAAAGAGGCTGCAAAGGGATTCAGACCAGTTAAGTGACTGGGTAAGGAGGTAGCAGATACAGTATAATGTGAGGAAGTGTGAAATTATCTACTTTGGTAGGAAGAATGGAAAAGTTTTTTTTTTAGAAGGTGGAAGACTAGTAAATGTTGGTATTCAGAGGGATTTGGAGGTCCTTGTGCACAAACCACAGAATGAAAATATGTAGGTATAGCAAGAAATTAGGAAGGCAAATGGTATGTTAATCTGTATTGTAATGGGGTTGGGGGAAAAGGAAGTCTTGTTGAAATTATAATGGGCTTTGGTGAGACTATACCTGCAGTGCTGTGTACAGTTTTGGTCTCCTTATCTACAGAAGAATATACTTGCCTTAAAGGGGGTACAATGAAGGTTCACTAGATTGATCTCTGGGATGAGAAGGCTGTGCTCTGTGGAGAGATTGAATAAATTGGGCCTATATTCTCTGGAGCTTAGAAGAATAAGAGGTGATCTCATTGAAATATATAAAATTCTTAGAGGGCTTAATACAGTAGATGCTGAAAGGCTGCTACCCCTGGCTGGAGAGTCTATAAGTAGGGGGCATAGTCTCAGGAAAAAGGGTCAGCCATTTAGCACTGAAATGAGGAAAACCTCTTCACTCAGAGGGTTGTGAATCTTTGGAATTCTCTACCTGAGACCTGTGGTTGTTTAATCAATGAGTATATTCAAGACAGATTGATAGATTTTTGGGCACAAATGGAATCAAGGGATATAAGGATAGGGTGGAAAAGTAGAGTTGATGCAGAAATTCAGTCATGATCGTAATCAAATGGCAAAGCGTACATAATGGTCTTATGACCTACTCTTGTTCCGATTTCTTATGTCAACTGAAATTTCAACTACACATTCCTTGCATTAGCTATATTCTTTCCAAACCACAACACCCTGCCAGTGAAAGTGACAGGAAAGCTTTTCATATGTCAAGAGTGGCAGAATTTCTGAGAGATACTGAGCATGAAAACTGCATAGACAAAAACATCGAATTCAAATTTCAGGGATGTTCAATCATCTCCTTTTCATCAATGAGCAAAATACAAATGAAAAGGATTAATTTACAGATATTATTATTTTAATCTGCAAACGATACAGACGTGCTCTGTGATTGGTCAAAAAATAGTTCCAGCAATACTTCAAACCAAAGTAGACTTGAGGTCTACTATTGTGAAATACATATAAACAAGAGGGGCAATTTTAGTGACATTTAATCTGTTGGTTATTGACTACTTGCCACATTGACAGTCTTTCAATGGTTCTCATTCACTTCTTCTTCTTTGTTCTTCTTTGGTCTCCTTATCTCGAGAGACAATGGGTAAGCGCCTGGAGGTGGTCAGTGGTTTGTGGAGCAGCGCCTGGAGTGGCTATAAAGGGCAATTCTAGAGTGACAGGCTCTTCCACAGGTGCTACAGATAAAATTGGTTGTCGGGGCTGTTGCACAGTTGGCTCTCCCCTTGCGCTTCTGTTTTTTTCCTGCCAACTGCTAAGTCTCTTCGACTCGCCACACTTCAGCCCCGCCTTTATGGCTGCCCGCCAGCTCTTGCGAACGCTGGCAATTGACTCCCACAACTTGTGATCAATGTCACAGGACTTCATGTCGCGTTTGCAGACGTCTTTAAAGCGGAGACATGGATGGCCGGTGGGTCTGATACCAGTGGCGAGCTAGCTGTACAATGTGTCTTTGGGGATCCTGCCATCTTCCATGCGGCTCACATGGCCAAGCCATCTCAAGCGCCGCTGACTCAGTAGTGTGTATAAGCTGGGGATGTTGGCCGCGTCGAGGACTTCTGTGTTGGAGATACGGTCCTGCCACCTGATGCCATGTATTCTCCGGAGGCAGCGAAGATGGAATGAATTGAGACGTCGCTCTTGGCTGATATACGTTGTCCAGGCCTCGCTGCCATAGAGCAAGGTACTGAGGACACAGACTTGATACACTCGGACCTTTGTGTTCTGTGTCAGTGCGCTATTTTCCCACACTCTCTTGGCCAGTCTGGACATAGCAGTGGAAGCCTTTCCCATGCGCTTGTTGATTTCTGCATCGAGAGACAGGTTACTGGTGATAGTTGAGCCTAGGTAGGTGAACTCTTGAACCACTTCCAGAGCATGGTCGCCAATATTGATGGATGGGGCATTTCTGATGTCCTGCCCCATGATGTTCGTTTTCTTGAGGCTGATGGTTAGGCCAAATTCGTTGCAGGCAGCCGCAAACCTGTCGATGAGACTCTGCAGACACTCTTCAGTGTGAGATGCTAAAGCAGCATCGTCAGCAAAGAGGAATTCCCTGATGAGGACCTTCCGTACTTTGGACTTCACTCTTAGATGGGCAAGGTTGAACAACCTGCCCCCTGATCTTGTGTGGAGGAAAATTCCTTCTTCTGAAGACTTGAACGCATGTGAGAGCAGCAGGGAGAAAAAAATCCCAAAAAGTGTGGGTGCGAGAACACAGCCCTGTTTCACGCAACTCAGGATAGGAAAGGGGTCTGATGAGGTGCCGCTATGTTGAATTGTGCCTTTCCTATTGTCATGGAATGAGGTGATGATACTTAGTAGTTTTGGTGGACATCCAATCTTTTCTAGTAGTCTGAAGAGACCACGTCTGCTGACGAGGTCAAAGGCTTTGGTGAGGTCAATGAAAGCAACGTAGAGGGACATCTGTTGTTCGTGGCATTTCTCCTGTATCTGACAAAGGGAGAACAGCATGTCAATGGTCGATCTCTCTGCTCGAAAGCCACTCTGTGCCTCAGGGTAGACGCGCTCGGCCAGCTTCTGGAGCCTGCTTAAAGCGACTCGAGCAAAGACTTTCCCCACTATGCTGAGCAGGGAGATTCCACGGTAGTTGCTGCAGTCACCGCGGTCACCTTTGTTTTTATAGAGGGTGATGATATTGGCATCGCGTATGTCCTGAGGTACTGCTCCCTCGTCCCAGCACAGGCAAAGCAGTTCATGTAGTGCTGAGAGTATAGCAGGCTTGGCACTCTTGATTATTTCAGGGGTAATGCTGTCCTTCCCAGGGGCTTTTCCGCTGGCTGGAGAATCAATGGCATCACTGAGTTCCAAAGAACAAAGAACAAAGAACAAAGAAAATTACAGCACAGGAACAGGCCCTTCGGCCCTCCAAGCCTGCGCTGATCCAGATCCTCTATCTAAACCTGTCGCCTATTTTCTAAGGGTCTGTATCTCTTTACTTCCTGCCCATTCATGTATCTGTCTAGATACATCTTAAAAGACGCTATCGTGCCCGCGTCTACCACCTCCGCTGGCAAAGCGTTTCATGCACCCACCACCCTCTGCGTAAAGAAATTTCCACGCATATCCACTTTTCCCCTTTCACTTTGAACTCGTGTCCCCTTGTAATTGAATCCCCCACTCTGGGAAAAAGCTTCTTGCTATCCACTCTGTCTATACCTCTCATGATTTTGTACACCTCAATCAGGTTCCCCCTCAACCTCCGTCTTTCTAATGAAAATAATCCTAATCTACTCAACCTCTCTTCATAGCTAGCGCCCTCCATACCAGGCAACATCCTGGTGAATCTCCTCTGCACCCTCTCCAAAGCATCCACATCCTTTTGGTAATGTGGCGACCAGAACTGCACGCAGTATTCCAAATGTGGCCGAACCAAAGTCCTATACAACTGTAACATGACCTGCCAACTCTTGTACTCAATACCCCGTCCGATGAAGGAAAGCATGCCGTATGCCTTCCTGACCACTCTATTGACCTGCGTTGCCACCTTCAGGGAACAATGGACCTGAACACCCAAATCTCTCTGTACATCAATTTTCCCCAGGACTTTTCCATTTATTGTATAGTTCACTCTTGAATTGGATCTTCCAAAATGCATCACCTCGCATTTGCCCTGATTGAACTCCATCTGCCATTTCTCTGCCCAACTCTCCAGTCTATCTATATTCTGCTGTATTCTCTGACAGTCCCCTTCAGTATCTGCGACTCCACCAATCTTAGTGTCGTCTGCAAACTTGCTAATCAGACCACCTATACTTTCCTCCAAATCATTTATGTATATCACAAACAACAGTGGTCCCAGCACGGATCCCTGTGGAACACCACTGGTCACACGTCTCCATTTTGAGAAACTCCCTTCCACTGCTACTCTCTGTCTCCTGTTGCCCAGCCAGTTCTTTATCCATCTAGCTAGTACACCTTGGACCCCATGCACCTTCACTTTCTCCATCAGCCTACCATAGGGAACCTTATCAAACGCCTTACTGAAGTCCATGTATATGACATCTACAGCCCTTCCCTCATCAATCAACTTTGTCACTTCCTCAAAGAATTCTATTAAGTTGGTAAGACATGACCTTCCCTGCACAAAACCATGTTGCCTATCACTGACAAGCCCATTTTCTTCCAGATGGGAATAGATCCTATCCCTCAGTATCTTCTCCAGCAGCTTCCCTACCACTGACGTCAGGCTCACCGGTCTATAATTAACTGGATTATCCCTGCTACCCTTCTTAAACAAGGGGACAAAATTAGCAATTCTCCAGTCCTCCGGGACCTCACCCGTGTTTAAGGATGTTGCAAAGATATCTGTTCAGGCCCCAACTATTTCCTCTCTCGCTTCCCACAGTAACCTGGGATAGATTCCATCCAGACCTGGGGACTTGTCCACCTTAATGCCTTTTAGAATACCCAACACTTCCTCCCTCCTTATGCCGACTTGACCTCGAGTAATCAAACATCTGTCCCTAACCTCAACATCCGTCATGTCCCTCTCCTCGGTGAATACCGATGCAAAGTACTCGTTTAGAATCTCACCCATTTTCTCTGACTCCACGCATAACTTTCCTCCTTTGTCCTTGAGTGGGCCAATCCTTTCTCTAGTTACCCTCTTGCTCCTTACATATGAATAAAAGGCTTTGGGATTTTCCTTAACCCTGTTTGCTAAAGATATTTCATGACCCCTTTTAGCCCTCTTAATTCCTCGTTTCAGATTGTGCCTACAATCCCAATATTCTTTCAAAGCTTCGTCTTTCTTCAGCCGCCTAGACCTTATGTATGCTTCCTTTTTCCTCTTAGCTGGTCTCACAATTTCACCTGTCATCCATGGTTCCCTAATCTTGCCATTTCTATCCCTCATTTTCACAGGAACATGTCTCTCCTGCACGCTAATCAACCTCTCTTTAAAAGCCTCCCACATATCAAATGTGGATTTCCCTTCAAACAGCTGCTCCCAATCTACATTCCCCAGCTCCTGCCGAATTTTGGTATAGTTGGCCTTCCCCCAATTTAGCACTCTTCCTTTAGGACCACTCTCGTCTTTGTCCATGAGTATTCTAAAACTTACAGAATTGTGATCACTATTCCCAAAGTAGTCCCCTACTGAAACGTCAACCACCTGGCCCGGCTCATTTCCCAACACCAGGTCCAGTTTGGCCCCTTCCCGAGTTGGACTATTTACATACTGCTCTAGAAAACCCTCCTGGATGCTCCTTACAAATTCTGCTCCATCTAGACCTCTAACATTAAGTGAATCCCAGTCAATGTTGGGAAAATTAAAATCTCCTATCACCACCACCCTGTTGCTCCTACAGCTTTCCATAATCTGTTTAAATATTTGTACCTCTATCTCACGCTCGCTGTTGGGAGGCCTGTAGTACAGCCCCAACATTGTTACCACACCCTTCCTATTTCTGAGTTCTGCCCATATTGCCTCACAGCTCGTGTCCTCCATTGTGCCTTCCTTCAGCACAGCTGTGATATCCTCTTTGACCAGTAATGCAACTCCTCCACCCCTTTTACCTCCCTCTCTATCCCGCCTGAAGCATCGGTATCCTGGGATATTTAGTTGCCAATCATGCCCTTCCCTTAACCAAGTCTCATTAATAGCAATAACATCATACACCCAGGTACTAATCCAAGCCCTAAGTTCATCTGCCTTACCTACTACACTTCTTGCATTAAAAAAAATACACCTCAGACCACCAGTCCCTTTGCTTTCATCATCTGCTCCCTGCCTACTCTTTCCCTTAGTCACGCTGACTTCATTATCTCGTTCCTTACAGGCTTTAGTTACTACATCCTTACTCTCTACTGACCTCATTTGGTTCCCATCCCCCTGCCACATTAGTTTAAACCCTCCCAACAGCGTTAGCAAAAGCACCCCCAAGGACGTTGGTTCCAGTCCGGCCCAGGTGTAGACCATCCAATTTGTAATAGTCCCACCTCCCCCAGAACCGGTCCCAATGTCCCAAAAATCTGAACCCCTCCCTCCTGCACCATCTCTCAAGCCACGCATTCATCCTGACTATTCTTTCATTTCTACTCTGACTATCACGTGGCACTAGTAGCAATCCGGAGATTACTACCTCTGAGGTCCTACTTTTTAACTTGGCTCCTAACTCCCTAAATTCTGTTTGTAGGACCTCATCCCGTTTTTTACCTATATCATTGGTGCCTATGTGCACAACGACAACTGGCTGTTCACCCTCCCCCTTCAGAATGTTCTGCAGCCGATCTGAGACATCCCTGACCCGTGCACCTGGGAGGCAACATACCATTCGGGAGTCTCGTTTTCGACCACAGAACCGCCTATCTACTCCCCTTACAATCGAATCCCCTATGACTATAGCCCTTCCACTCTTTTTCTCGCCCTTCTGAACAGCAGAGCCAGCCACGGTGCCATGAACCTGGCTACTGCTGCCTTCCCCTGGTGAGCCATCTCCCTCAACAGTATCCAAAACGGTATACCTGTTGTGGAGGGAGATGACCGCAGGGGACACCTGCGCTGCCTTCCTGCTCTTTCTCTGCCTTTTGGTCACCCATTCCCTTTCTCCCTCAGCAATCCTAATCTGCGGTGTGACCAACTCGCTAAACGTGCTATCCACTACCTCCTCAGCATCGCGGATGCTCCAAAGTGAGTCCATCCGCAGCTCCAGAGCCGTCATGCGGTCTAACAAGAGCTGCAGCTGGACACACTTCCTGCACGTGAAGGAGTCAGGGACATCAGCTGTACATCCAGCTCATCCATGACTGGTAGAGGCTGGGCTGCATTGAGGGCAGTCTCAGTGACAACATTCTCCCTGGAGTACTGTTCTAGGTAGTGCTCAACCCAGCGGTCCATTTGCTTGCATTGGTCAGTGATTATGTCCCCTGATTTAGATTTGAGGGTTGAACAGCACATTGCACTGTTGAACTACAAGAAAGCCCCCAGCGAGTTAACATCCGTAGCATTTAAAGCAGCCAGAAGTTCTGCACAAAGAACAGCCAGGCGCTGCGCAAATGACTACTGGCAACACCTATGCAGTCATATTCAGCTGACCTCAGACACCGGAAACATCTCATTCACTGAAACCACCCATAAGGTGTTTGGGAAAAGCTGGGACAAGAAATTGCCTTATTGGTAATGATTGTTACTTAGCATTCATTTCGTCTCATTTGGTTGTTATTACTTTCATCAGCAGGAGCAAGACAAGCTAGAAATTGCTTTTCTCATTGCTCAATTAGGTGTTTTCATACAATAATTGTTTTCCAAATGAAAAACAAATTGCTCAGATACATCTTGACTGGCAAGACTGTCCACAGCTTAATAGCAACCATTTTGTAAAATGGCTATTACAAAACACATCCTCTGGTCAGATATTCATACTTGTGGATCATCTCTGACACCAAATGGAAAAAACCTGAAGAATTGGCAGAAATGGACACACTGCCAGAAGTAGAACTTATGTGGCTTGAGATGAAGGCAGAAGCGGAACCTTGTCATGGTAAGAAAATAAAGTAATAATTAACCAGTTAAGTCTCCACCCAGTTTATCATTCCACAAATCAAAATCCTTCTTTGAAAAGGTAAGTCACACATCTTTGAAAGTAAATGCTAACAAGTTGTTAATGGTAACCATAAACAAATAAGAACTTCCAAAACTTGACTTCAGAGTAAACAATATATATTTAAGGAGCACTTTTCACAACCAGACATCTCAAAGCACTTTACATCCAATAAAGCACTTTTGAAGTGTAGTCACTGTTGTAATGTAGGAAATGCAGCAGCCAATTTGTACACAGCAAACTCCCACAAATAGCACTGTGATAATGGCCAGATAATCTGTTTTTGTAATGTAACTTGTTGCATAAATATTGACCAGGTAACCGGGGATAACTCACCTGGTCTTCTTTGAATTAGTGCTATGGGATCTTTTATGTCCACCTGAGAGGGCAGAAGAGGCCTCAGTTTTACATGTCAACAAAAAGATGGCACCCCCAACAGCTCCCGCAATACTGCACTGAAGTATCAGCCTTGATTTTTGTGTTCAACGTTACAATAATATAAAGTGTTTATCTTAACTGGTTTTGCTAAAAGATAAAAACATTTTTAAATGGGATTTTGGAATAATGGGCTGGAATTTACCAGCACCTCTCCCCCACCCCGCGTCAGGGGTCGTGGCGGGGGGCCCGGAAAATACTTCCGGGAGAGGCCCACCATGGGCCTTGATGTCAGGAAGGCCCCGCCCCATTTTACCAACGGTGGCGTGGCCTCGCGGTGGCACCCCCCCACTCTGCTGCTTGGCGACGGAACCTTATTCAAAATATTTAAATAAATGGGAATTACTGAATAATTTCTCACTTTGCCACAATGGTCATCCCACGCCGATATTCCAGCCGGTTGCCAGAAGTCCCGCGCCCTCCGATCTCCATTCGATTATCTGAGGCGAAACACTAGTGCGGAGGGGGGAGGAGTGAAGTTTTCAGGGTGGGGTGGGAAGCATGGAAAACTTTTACTATTGGCTGAGGGGATGGTGCGAAGGGGTTGAAGGGAAAAGGTAATAAAGTTCATGGGGGAAAGTTTCCGATGGGAAGAAAAGGTTTTTTTAGGGGGCAAAGGGCAATAAATGAATTGTTAGGTCATTGAGGGGGTGGGAGAGGGGCTTCCATATTTTATAAAACTTTTAAATGTAAATGTACCATTCATTCCTTTTAAAAATTTACAATTACCTATTATCAGGGCCAGGCGGTCTGTCCCCTCCATATAAATGAGCCGCCATGTGAAATGTCGCAGCAGCTCAGCGACACACAACTCGTGCATGCACTGCACCTTTTGGGAAGCTCGCCACCAGCTTTCTAAATTCATGCCAATGAGTTGTGGTATTCTACTAAGAGTTACTGATGGAGCAAATCAGGTTGTTAATGAATCTGTATGTCATTTAACTTGCGGCTGTGTTTAAAATTCTGGGATGACCTAATGGTAGAGCAAATTCCTGAAATAGAGGTAATGTTATGGACAGGTGGTAAGGGGTGTGGGTGGTTCCTACTGTTCGCCTTTCAACTGACCATAATCGTGTTTTGTTTAAAATGATGAAATAGCCCAAGAGTTTTATTTGCCAAATAAACACACAGTGACAGGTTTTCTTGTAGGTTTAAAACAGAAGATTTAACTATTTATTGAACAATATTCATTCCCTGAAATGTTTGCAACATCACTCATGCACACATTCACTCTCACATGCACTCTCAAGAGAAGATAGTTGGACAGCAAAGGCGAAGGGTTCAAGGTGTGGTAGGTGTTCATGGTTTTTGGTAAACCTGTTGAATCTTCTAAGTTGGACAGATTCTTTTAAAGATGCAGGCCTGAGTTGTTAGTTGTCTTGATTAGTTACGGTGTTGTAGATCCCTGGTGGTTAAGATTTCAGATTGGAGGTGACGGTCACTTTCATTTCTCTAGTGCACCAAGTTGAAATGTAGAATTAGCAGCAGGGCTACTTCCTTGTTTTGGCTGGACCTCTTTCCACAGCCTCTTGCTATACTGCTTTTCTGTGACGGTACTGTGATCTCCCTCTCCTTTTCAGAGGGTTCCCTTTTAAGGCCACAATTCATCTTTAGCATTTTTGGTACCTGACACATGGGGCTGAATTTTACCAGCCCACCAATGTTGGGGGTCTTGGCAGGGGGGCCAAGAAATTCCTTCTAGGAGAGGCCCTCCACGGGCCTCGGGGCCAGGAAGGCCCCACCCCATTTTACAGGTAGCGGCGAGGCCTCGTGGTGGCCCCCCCCCACCCCGCCACTCGGCACCGGAACCTTAATTTCAGTATTTAAATAAATTTAAATCACTGAATAATTGCTTACCTTTCCACAATGGCTGTCCCACACCAATATTCTGGCCGGTTTCCGGAGGTCCTGTGCCTTTGGATCTCTGTTCAGATATCAGAGGTGGAACAATCGTGGGGAGGGGTGAGGAGTGAAGTTTTCACGGTGGGAGGGGGGAGCGGAGGAAAAGGTTACTATTGGCTGAGAGTATGTTGGGAAGGGGTTTTCTCCAGGGGGGCGGGGTGGGGAGAGGAAAATAAATCATTTGTTTGATCACTGGGGGTGGAAGAGGGGCTTCAATTTTTCATTGAATGTTTAAATTGAAATGCAACTTGCAATTCCCTTTAAAAATTTAAATGACTGGTAAGGGCTTGAAGGTCTTTAAAAATGGCGCCTGCACGGTTGGCAACATACGCCATTGCCGGGGACGGAGCACCTGCCCCCTCTACGTCATCGGGGGCAGACGATCTGCCCCTCCATGTAAACGAGCTGCTGCGTGAAATATCATAGCAGCTCAGCAGTGCACCACTCGCATGTACGTGCGCCTTTTTTGAAGCTGATCAGCAGCAATCTTTCAAAATTCAGGCCATGGTTCTTCTCCCGTGGTGTGACCACACAATGGAACAAGATGTGGAATTAATGGCCGCCATTAGTGTCTGGATGAGTGTAATCCTGTTATGATGCGGTTACTTCACACCTTCTTTGTTTCTGAAGAACCCATTCAATTCAGGAATGTCTCATGATGGTTTCAGAATGGGTGTAATTGACACCTTTTGGCCTGCAATGTATCCTTTTGTCCTTAACAGTAAGTGAGGCAGCGTCCAAATACTCAGGCCAGGTCGTCTGACCTTCGGCGACCATCATTTGCGCATCATTGACCTTTTTTCTAAAGGTAAAGTCATTTTAAAAGAATCTGCCTTGACTAAAGTTCGTATCTTAAAAATAGGAATAAAGAACAAAGAACAGTACAGCACAGGAACAGGCCATTCGGCCCTCCAAGCCTGCGCCGATCTTGATGCCTGCCTAAACTAAAACCTTCTGCACTTCCAGGGACTGTATCCCTCTATTCCCATCCTATTCATGTATTTGTCAAGATGCCTCTTAAACGTCGCTATCGTACCTGCTTCCACCACCTCCCCCGGCAACAAGTTCCAGGCACTCACCACCCTCTGTGTAAAGAACTTGGCTCGCACATCCCCTCTAAACTTTGCCCCTCGCACCTTAAACCTATGTCCCCTAGTAACTGACTCTTCCACCCTGGGAAAAAGCTTCTGACTATCCACTCTGTCCATGCCGCTCATAACTTTGTAAACCTCTATCGTGTCGCCCCTCCACCTCCGTTGTTCCAGTGAAAACAATCCGAGTTTATCCAACCCCTCCTCATAGCTAATGCCCTCCAGACCAGGCAACATCCTGGTAAACCTCTTCTGTACCCTCTCCAAAGCCTCCATGTCCTTCTGGTAGTGTGATGACCAGAATTGCACGCAATATTCTAAGTGTGGCCTAACTAAAGTTCTGTACAGCTGCAGCATGACTTGCCAATTTTTATACTCTATGCCCCGACCGATAAAGGCAATCATGCCGTATGCCTTCTTGACTACCTTATCCACCTGCGTTGCCACTTTCAGTGACCTGTGGACCTGTACGCCCAGATCTCTCTGCCTGTCAATACTCCTAAGGGTTCTGCCATTTACTGTATACTTCCCACCTGCATTAGACCTTCCAAAATGCATTACCTCACATTTGTCCAGATTAAACTCCATCTGCCATTTCTCCGCCCAAGTCTCCAACCGAATATACATCTTTACTGTGAATGACAGTGAGTACTGGTGCCTAATGGCTTCAGATGTCCAGTCAGAGTTGCTTGATTGAGATGGAAAGACGGACTGTAAAGGCAGGTGGGGGATCATGAAGTGGGTGATCCAAGCAGGGCTGAAGCACAAGGAAGAAGGGGGAAGTATCTGTGTATTAGCATATTACAACCAAGGTTGGAGTAGTGCACTGTCTTTTCTAGATGCACTTCTCCACAGGTCACATCATATATTTAAATGTTTACCCAGTTATTGATAAGGTCATAGACTCTACTCTTTATTCAGAATAAAATACACCAAGCAGGTTTCTTTCATAAACAACAAAGTTATCAGTTTATTATAAAACAAGACATAACCAGTAATGAAGCAAAGCATTAACACACAGAGTGAAATATGAAAGTTCCCTTTTACCTTAGACACACACACACATACACACACACGCACACTGGTTAACTCAAAATATAGAGATTTTCTCTTTAGTTGCAAAAAAGACAAAACAGAATTCTTTGGCCAAATACTTGCTAATTCTTGAAGAAAAAAGGAGAAAATATGGAAAGACGTCAATTGTCCCTTTTTGGTTCGCGTCCCAAATACGCACAGACAGCTGTTACTGGGATATTTCGAGAACAGTACTTTACAGGTGACGTTTGGCAGGCTTTTCCGCAGAAATGCAGCATCAGTTTCTCTATTTCTTATACTTGATACTCAGAAAGTTCTCAAACAGATGTAAGAGGGTGCTGACGGTGACCACACTCTTGGCTGGTTTTCTCCAACTGCCTTCAAAACAGTTCACACCCGAACAGACTGTCCAAAGCGAAACCAAAAACAATGGCCAGGATTTTACCATTGACGGACGGAAGCAGTCCACCAACTGAAAAGTCGGTGGTGAACCCGCTTCTGCCGGACCTGGAGATCCGACCCGCATTTTGTGGGTCCCCAGCCTTTAATTGTTCTGAGGCAGACTTCTGATTGGCCGGCAGCTCTCTGTCCCAGCAGCACCACCAGGAGCGGTGGCGACTGCTGGGACTGCAGCCCAGCTTGGTGAGGAAGATGTCAGGGAACCCCAGAGGTTTTTGTTGCCTTGCCGGGGGTGATCAGTCAGGCCTCGTAAAATGGTGGCGGAGGCGGGAGTGGGTCAGGATGGGCTCCCCGAGCCTCCCGATCCATTTTACGCCCTCCCCACCACCTTCCTGCTCTTTTTGGGGGTGGGGGGGGTAAAATTCCAGCCAATATCTCAAGAGTCAAACCTCCTGACCCCTATAAACCTTGATCTGTCACTGCTCTGTAAACATCTTCCCCAAGTCCAAAAGCCCCTGCTGGATATTTATCTGAAGACAGGTGACTTCAAGTAAATATTGTTTTCAAACAAGACTTCTCAGTGTCCATTCAATGAACCCAGTGAAAAAAAATCCATGGAATCCTTTTTGGTTTTCCCAAATAAAACAATGTCCATAATTCTAAAATATGAGTCAGAATGAAGGTAAGTGTGTGGGGCCTTTCCAGAGACAACTGGGCAGTCCCAGTGAGGCAAGGGGGGGGGTCAGATGGGTGGGGGGAATGTAGTGCAGTGGGCAGCCCTCCGTGGGGCACAGGGTGCCCAATCAGTAGGGTTTCTCCCCCTTCCAGCCTGCAAGGAGGTCGCCCGGCTTTACCGGGCGGCCTCCTGGGGGTCCTGAGCTGCCCGCCTGCTGTTAGTAATATATCAGCGGCAGTAGGAGGAGGCCCTTAAGTGGCAGTTAATTGGCCACTTAAGGACCTTAATTGGCCTGGGGTAGGCAGACTGATTCTTGCTGCTGCCGCCCTTGTAAAATTGCAGTGGGGGCAGTAAGGCGTTAGGAATAGTATCCCTGCCTCGCACTCAATTTTACAACCCCTATCCCAGCCTCTAGCTCACTCCTGCAGGGGGAGTAAAATTCCGGCCATGTATTTTGCCAACCCAATAACTTAGCTATGATGAGAAGAAAGTGCACTGAGTTTATCTATGCCTTTATTCAAGCTAAGCTGCTAAAATAAAGATGGTGGCATTTGAACCATTCAGATCTACATTTATGAATCAAGTAACCACATGCTCAAATGAATGTAGTTTCACTGTGTGAATACTTGTTTTATGTATAGATCCTTGCAAGTGATAATTAGCTATTTTCATCAAGGTGGTATGAAAATATTACTGAAGGTCGAGATCCTGGCAATGTTCCTGCTAAGCTCCATGGGTGCAAGAACCTGCAGCGGCATGAATGGTATCATGCAGGCCTTGCTCTGTGATTAAAAAATGGGTATGCGCAACTGCACAAAAAAATTTAAAGGGATCTTGAACTTAAAAAAAGGGCTACACACGGTAACTAAAATTATGAAAGGAAACATTGCTTGTAGGTACAACCAGCCCCAGACTCCCTTCTCAGTGCCTCCAGTTCCCAAGGCTGTCCCCAATGCTGACAAGTCAGTGCCCAAGGTAGTGCTGTTTGGCTTATAAAACCTCCAATTCACAATTTTATAAAGTTGGCTTATTATGTATGAAATCACAAGCTCAGACCAATAAACCAAGGGTAACAAGCTTTGCAATTGTGTAGACTTATTTTTTTTTATTTTAGAGATACAGCACTGAAACAGGCCCTTTGGCCCACCGAGTCTGTGCCGACCATCAACCGCCCATTTATACTAATCCTACACTAATTCCATATTCCGACCACATCCCCACCTGTCCCTATATTTCCCTAACACCTACCTATACTAGGGGCAATTTATAATGGTCAATTTACCTATCAACCTGCAAGTCTTTGGCATGTGGGAGGAAACCAGAGCACCCAGAGGAAACCCACGCAGACACAGGGAGAACTTGCAAACTCCACAAAGGCAGTACCCAGAATTGAACCCGGGTCGCTGGAGCTGTGAGGCTGCAGTGCTAACCACTGCGCCACTGTGCCGCCCATATGCTTATAAGAGCATTTAAGTTACTGAACCTGCCTATTGTCTTCTGTGGACTTCAAACACTAAATTGCACTATAGCATTTGCATAAAATTAAAAAAATATATACAATGACAGTCTTGAGTATAAACAGTGTTAATAACAGATCTCCTTATTATCCATATAAATGAACACGATTGGAAACAGATTAATCTCTATGGATGTATTTTAGAAAATTAGTCAACAATATCAAACTGTTTTTGTATCAAAGGAGGTCATAAAAAATTGAAGCTTTACTCTTTTTACTGCCACAAATTTTGGCCAGACTTTAATAAAATAGAATATTTAATACTATGGCATTAATTAATTTATGAACTAATCTCTAACTTTGTACATTTATGCCTGTGTTAAGTTATTCACTCACTGGCCACGTTAATAAATCTGCCATAAACCAAGTAATGGCCCACTGATCAATATTCATTTATGTAACAAAAATCCATTAAAGCAATCATGTCTATAAAACTGTTTGACATCCTATATACCTTTTTTGGCCATTACCATCTGTTCCTTAATCCCATGTACACTTTCCTTAGCAAAAATCCATTAATTTCTATTAATTCCATCCAGTTTAAAATATTGCAGACTTTAACAGGTTCTCTCCACCTATGTATGAATATTGAAACATGATGAATTATTGAAAGTAGTGATTGCCCTTGCACTTCAATGAACATGTTATTAGAAATTTTGCAACACAAAATTGAGCAACAAACACAATTATATCAAATATGAATATTACAACCAACACATTTTCCATGTCATTTTAATTTAGGTCCGATGTAATTAGTGATTCTTCTTCTCAGCAGTATCATTAAATTTTATACCTTTCTCTATGGATCCATCTTCTGCACCTCTAATCTTTTTTCAGGTTGAGATGTTTAATAGATCAAACGTGCGTGTTATACTGAAAATACTAGCATTCTGCTTTACCATATCACTAGCCTCTATTCTTTCAATCTTCATTGCTTGATTTTATATCTTTAACATGTTTCAGAAGCAGCTGCTACTATGGATCTTATGTGACATTGGCAGAGAGTTGAAAGATACATTGTTTTATAACAGGGTTGTCCAACCTTTTCGCATGGGGGGCCAGATTACAATTTTTGTCTTACATGAGGGGCCAGTGAGACAACTTCTGAAAGATAAAAGCATTAAAATGTTATCTATTAATCAAAACAACAACAAATGTGCATTTATGTGAAGAAGCTTTAAATGAAAAGATTAATTTATTGACTTACTTTCTCATCACTATGTTGGACACAGATTTAGTGCGATACCTGGCATTTTCTTGCTGTACAAGTAGTCAATGTCTGCCTGCACACTTCTTGTTGCAATGCTGAGTATTCCAGATAGATATCCCTCTGTCAGGAGTGATCTTGATCTCTCACTCTGTCTCTCTCTCTCCCTGTGTTAGCCCTGCTCTGTGTTGTTCCCCCCTGTCTGTGTCGTCCTCACTCTCTGTGACCCCACCTCTCTGTCCCCCCTTTCTCTCATGTCCCCCTCTTCTATCTGTCTCTCTCTCTATGTCTGCTCTCCCGTCCACCCTCTCTCTCTCTGTCCCCCTCTCTCTCTGTTCTCCCCTCTCTCTCTGTGCTTCCCCCCTCTTTGTTTCCCCTCTCTCTTTGTTCCCCCTCTCTGTTTCCTCCCTCTCTCTCTCTGTTTCCTCCCTCTCTCTCTTTGTTTCCCCTCTTTTTCTCCATTTTCCCCCTGTTTTTAAAAAGCCGGTCTGCAAGAAGACAATGGGAAATTTCCCATCTCCAGTCACGGAGCCCTGGTGAGGATGAGGAATGGCTCTGGATACAGTTTACATCTGTGGACCGGATAGAAACCTTTGGCAGGCTGGATCCTTCCCCAGCGGGCCATGTGTTGAACAACCCTGCTTTGTAACAACATAGTTATACCGTGGAATGGAAAGTATATTACCAGAACGACTGATTTACATTTTGATTGACTGTTTTTATTCTGGAATTTTGAGAATGTTTTGGCTATTAAAATCTCCAGTTCAGTCTATATCTCAATGGCCTTGGTTGTTGGTATATATTCCTTTACCTAAGTACTGAACTCATCTCAACTTTTTAAAGTTCAGGATACCTATGTAAAGAGCTTTAAGACGGCTACTTGGGTCTAGAGCTTGCGTTAGTTTTAATCGGCTAAACCAATGCAAAAGATCACGCAAATTGACTGCCACGTTTCCTGCATTATCACAATCACTGCACTTCAAAAAAGTACTTCATTGGCTGTAAAGTTATGCCCCTGCTTAAATCAAGTTTCTGCAATCTTTATTGATGGTTTAAAAAACATCCACTGGAATCCGGCTCCACGCACAAGACTGGCCACAGCCCCAGATTGAAATAATGGGAATGTCGAGTTTCTGGGGATTGATTCCATTTGCGACCATTTGAGGAGGTTTTTCAAATTAAGCTAGTTTTTTTTTTATAGGTGCAAAGGCACATTTTAAAAGCTTTTAAACATTAAAAATATGCAATTTACTAATAAACTGACCAGTGTACACCAGTGAAACTAGTAAATGGTTCAACAGAGTTTTTGAAGTCAGTTTTAGTGACTTAAAATCAGCTTACTCACAGGTGGTTAACAGGATGCATATTAAAATGCTGATTTTTTTTTGTGATATTTTCAGCTGTATTAATAAAATTGCACCAGGTTACCACTCTTAAATACATCAATTAATATTTTTTAATGCAAGGAAAAATAACAATTACATTATATTCTGCTGCGCTGGTTCACGGATTGTGATTAGGCAAATAAGTTTGCGAAGAAAATTCAACCGTAACTTTATTTCAGAAAACCAGCACAATTTCAAGCACAATTTGCACCCAGATTGCTCATAGTGGAAACTCTATCCCTTGGTATTAAGCAGATTTAGCATGTGTGGGACGTTACAGCATGGTACGAGGCTGGACTTCCATAGTAGTGGTTTGTCCTAGGAGTTTAGCAGAACTAGGGGTAAAGGAGCTGGAACAAAAACAAGAAATGCTGGATTCACTCAGCAGGTCTGGCAGCATCTGTGGAAAGAGAAGCAGAGTTAACGTTTCGGGTCAGTGACTCTGCTAACTCTGCTTCTCTTTCCACAGATGCTGCCAGACCTGCTGAGTGAATCCAGCATTTCTTGTTTTTGTTTCAGATTTCCAGCATCCGCAGTATTTTGCTTTTATTATAGTAAAGGAGCTGGAGTTTTGTACAATTGAAGATATGGGCTGTAATTTTACAACCCCCCAAAGAGCGGGCTGGTGGTAGGGGGTGGGGACGTAAAATGGAGCGGGAGGCTCAGGGGACCATTCTCTGTCCACTCCCATCTCCGTCGCCATTTTACGTGAGGCGGTGGCAGCGGGAAATGGCCCGCCCACCCCAGGCCAATCAATGCCCTTAAGTGGCCAATTAACGGCCATCTAAGGGCCTCCACCTGCCACCACGGGGATTTTACCATTGGCAGGCGGCCAGCCCAGGCCTGAGAAAAGCCACCTAACAAAAGTAGGCAGCCTTCTGATAGCCTGGGGGAGGGCCTTCCTGATCGGGGACCCTGTGCCCGATGGAGGGCCACCCCCGAAGCCACAACCACTCTAATCAACCCCCACCCCTCCACTCAAACCCCCTTGCCTAGCCAGGGCCTGGCCAATCACCCCCGGCGAGGCCCCAAAAACCTACCCCTTTTCCGGGCCGTCTTTCCTCTTCATCGTGAAGCTGGGTGTAATCCCAGCAGTGGCCACTGCTCACTGTGGCCCTGCTGGGACTTAGAGCTGCAGGCCCACTGATTGGCCGGCAGCTTCATTAGGTGGGACTTCCTGCCTCAATGAGGTGGAAGTCCTGCCCAAGAACAATTAAGGGCCTGGGGACCGTAAAATCCATTCTAGATCCCAAGGCCTGGCGGAGGCGGGATCGGAGGTGGACAGTTCCCGCCTAACAAGTGAAAAATTCCGGCGATGGTCTTGATATCTGACAATACTGGGGCAGTGGGCTACTGAGAAATCCTCTGGTTTGGCAGCAGTGTGAAAGGGGAGCTTGGAATTTGGCAACACAGAGGTACATGAGGTTCCGCACATTGCATGATTGCTGGAGTTGGTCATCACATGGAAATCAAGGTATGATTCTGCAAGTTCATAACATATCTTCACATAGACATTGAATTAAGTTTTTGTTGAGTTGCTTGAAACTAAACAAGTACTTTTTCCTTAGATAAATAGATAGATACCACAATTGCAAAAGTAAATATAACGATTCCACTCTCAGTATGTAAGGCACATATTTAGGAACGTTATATATAAAAAAATAATATGCACAAATTTAAAAATCACGTCACAAAAAATCAAATGTTGAAGTTTTACACTGTTTCCATATTTTTATACACATAAATTTGGTTTTAATTCCAATCAGCAAAATCCTGTCATTACTTTTTACATCTCTTGGAACATAGTCATTTACTACTGTAAAATGAAATGAAGTCATACAAATATATCTGAACAATATCAAGTAAAACAAAAAAGGCCTAAATCACTAATAAGGTATAAGATGGAAGGGGGGGATTTTAATCTCAAAAAATAGATGGTCTGGGTTGGGTGCCAGGTTAAAGTCTTATAACCCTGAATTCTGACCCAAACCTGCCTCCAACTCGTCACTTCCAGTTTTAAGGAGGGGGTATGTTGGGCAGGCAACCAGCCCACCCCAAGGAGATAGATTGGCACTTCAAATATTAGAATGAGGCTGCGAGCTTCATTGTTATCTCCTTTTGAAACTCAACTGTGAATGTCTGGGTTTTCCGGCCGTGGAAACTCAGCAGCTGCACCCAGGCAAGAACTGCCAGATCCAGGAGGTGAGGACAATGCCCTGTTATTGGGCACCACCCCACCCCATCTCGTAAAGCTTACCTTCCCCCAACCTTACCCACAAGGCCTCTGACCTTCCCCCGCCACCCTTAGTTTCCAAATTCCCCAAGGCCTTTGACCCCCCTCCAAGGCCTCTTAACTGCCCACGCCTCTGACCATCCCTCCCCCTGGGAATCCGGGATCACACCACACTTCCTCGGGGGGGACGCAAACCTACCTTGCCCTGTGGCTGCCACCGAACAACTCCCCATCTGACTGGAACCAATCAAGAAAGCTTCCGAGCAGGGAACTGCTTAGTGACATCATATACTCACTGTGATCCACAACATGCGGGGAAACCCCGGCTTCTTGGTTCCCTGCGTCTTATCGAACACCCCTACTCCCAACTGGTCAGCTAAATTCAAATCTAACCCATAATCTGGTCATTATCACGTTGGCTGGATTGTTACGCTCCACTCCTCACCCCTCCCCCTCCCCCCACTGGGAGCAGGCTGGAGGTTGGAGGTGTGCACAAAATCAAGTGGGAGATTGGGGGGGGGGGGGGGGGCGCTGTTCCTATCGCCTACCCACCTCTGCTGCTATTTAACCAGCGGCAGGAGAGATTTCACGCACCCCAAGCCTATTGAGACTGTTAAGTGGCCAATTAATTGTCACTTAAGGGACTCCTCCTTACTCCGCTGGTATATAAGCAGTGGTGGCCAGGCACTTTGCCCGGTAATACCTGGTGGCTTCCTTGCGGGCTCGGGGTGGGGCCGCCTGATCAGGCACCCTGTGCCCCACAGATGGCAGCCCCCCAATGGCACAAGCTGCCTCTGCTGGACACTGCCCCCATCCCCCCCACCTTGCCGGGGCCCAGCCGATTGTCCCTGACTAGGCCCACAAACTTTCTTCGATTCCGGGGCCTGCTCCATTTTGCTGGTCACCACTCCTGGTGGTGCTGCTGGGACTGAACAGCTGCTGGCCCACTGATTGACCAGCAGCTCTTGGAGGCGGGACTTCCTGCTTTAGAGGGGCGCAAGTCCTGCCCAAGGCCAATTAAAGGCCTGGGCCACTCGAAATTGCTGCGTGACTTCCAGGCCCGGCGGAGGCGACCTTGCCGCCGGCTTTTCAGCCAGTGGACGGAACCTCCGCCACACCGTAAAATTTTGGCCATTGTTTCTATGGGTTCTAGCTGTGCGCAGATTGGCTGCCACATTTCCTGCATTGTAAGAGTCAGTTCACTTCAAAATCAATTGGCTGTAAAGTGCTTTGGGACACCCTGAAGTCATGAAAGATACTCTATACATGCAAATCCTTTCTTCTGCACTCCACCCAGGTGATACTTAATGTGCAAGCAGTAAAGACAAAAATCTACCCCAATAATTCATATCCGTCTAACTGAAAACAATGTAATTGGAATCCGCTTGATTTTTTTTCCAAAACTGATACTATGCTTAAAGATACATATATATTAACTCCCACAAAGTGTCATAATTAATTGGTACTGAATTATTGAGAACCAGAGGCACTGATGCATGTCCTAATTAACTTCTTCCACTTTCAACTGGGAATTTATCTTTGTTCTGTAGAAAAAGTTGCGTGTATACCACAAAATCATTAATTAGCAATATATCTATTAAAAATACATCTAGCTATGAAATCTGCCTTCATCAAATGTCTCTGCAACAGAACTAAGCATTAGTAAAAAGTGATGTTTAAATAATTACATTAAAATTCAAAATATTCTTCTAAATCTGATTAATGGTACAGCCCTTACAGAATGCCGAGAGATCACAAGATAATTTTGGATGAAAAAGGCTTTATGGCCCACCTTAGCTCATCATACAAAAGGTCCTAATGTCTCCACCATTGCACATCCAATTATTTCTTAAATGATTCCCAGCACTTTTGTCCCCACTACGCTATGTGCAAGTCTCTTCCATACATTGGCCGCTTTTTATATGAGTTAGAATTTCTTGATATCAGTCCTAACATTATCTTTAATTAATTTGAACCTGTGACCCCTTGTTCTATTCCAAGAGTTCAATTTAAAGTCTCTGCCATCACAGGTGCCAGTCTTCAGCCAATTAGATTCAGTCCACGTGGTATCAAGAAACAGCTGAGCTCACTGAATAAAGGCTAAGGGTTGCGACAACATCCCAGCTGTAGTGCTGAAGACATATGCTCCAGAACTAGCCTGCCTCTAGCCAAGCTGTTCCATACAGCTACAACACTGACATCTACCTGCCAAAGTGGAAAGTTGTCCAGGTACGTCCACAAAAAGAAAGCCAAATCTAATCCGGTCAATTACTAGTCTAACAGTCTGCTCTCAATCATCAGCAAAGTGATGGAACATGTCATTGACAGCGCTATCAAATGGAACTTACTGACCAAGTACCTGCTCACTGATGCTCACTTTGGGTTCTGCCAGGACCACTCAGCTCCAGACCTCATTTCAGCACTGGTCCAAACATGGACAAAAGAGCTTGAATGCCAGAGGTGAGGTGAGAGTGATTGCCCTTGACCATCAAGGCAGCATTTGATTGAGTGTGGTTTCAAGCTACACCAATAAAACGGAAGTCAATGGGAATTGGAGGGGAACACTCCACTGGTTGGAGTCATACCTAGCACAAAAGAAGATGGTTCTAGTTGTTGGAGGCCAATCTACTCAGCCCCAGGATCTTGCTGCTGGAGTTCCTCAGGGTAGTGTACTAGGCCCAACCATCTTCAGCTGCTTCAATAATGACCCTCCCTCCATCATAAGGTTATAATTGGGGATGCTCACTGAACAACAGTGTTCAGTTCCATTTGCAACTCTACAGTCTGTACCCTCATGCAACAAAACCTGGACAACATCCAGGCTTGGGCTGATAAGTGTCAAATAACATTCATGCCAGACAAATACCATCTCCAACAAAAGAAAGTCTAAACACCACCCCATGACATTCAAAGGCATTACCATCGCTGAATCCCTCACCATCAACATCTTGGGAGTTACCATTGACCAGAAACTTAACTGGAACAGCCACAGAAATAAACTGGCTACACAAGCAAGTCAGAGACTGGGAATTCTGCAACGAGTAACTCACCTCCTGACTCCTCAAAGCCTTTCCACCACCTACAAAGCACAAGTCAGGAGTGTGATGGAATACTCCCCATTTGCCTGGCTGGGTACAGCTCCAACATCACTCAAGAAGCTCAACACCATCCAGGACAAGGCAACATATTTGATCAGCACCCCATCCACCACCTTAAACATTCACTCACTCCACCACTGGCACACAGCGGCTGCACAGCAGCAACTTGCCAAGGCTCCTGCAACAGCACCTTCCAAACCCGTGACCTCTACTACTAGGAAGAACAAGGGCAGCAGGCGCATGGGAACACCACCACCTGCAAGTTCCCCACCATCCTGACTTGGAACTATATCGCCATCCCTTCACTGTTGCTGGGTCAAAATCCTGGAATTCCCTCACAGCACTGTGGGTGTCCCTACACCACACTGACTGATGCACTTCAAGAAGGTGGCTCATTTCACCTTTTTGAGGACAACTAGGGATGGGCAATAAATACTGGGCCTTCCCAGTGATGCCCACATCCCATGAGCAAGTTAAAAAAAAAATGTACTAGCATAACTTTTTCTTTAACCTTAACAATCGTACACCACTTTATATTACATCTCAGCCCTCTCCTTTATAGGCTGAAAAGCTTAAGTTTCTCTAATCTTTCCTCATAAACAGACATCTGACACAGGTGATCAGCCTCATGGCTCTTCTCTGCACTGCATGCTGCACTTGTTAAGTTTCTCTTGTTTTTTGGCAACCAAAACTATTCAAGCTGTCATGTGACCAGAGCACTGTAAAGTTGATCACTATCTCCTCTGACTTACTTTCTTCTGTTTTAGCTATGTAGTTCAACATCATATTGGCTTGTTGATTGCCACTCTGTAGTCGTTGGATGTGCTCAGCGTCAAACCTATTTAAGACTTCTAGGTTTAATTCAACACACATTTGTCTATTTTCCATTCTATGTATAGCACTTTACACTTGTCTGCATTAATTTCATCAGTGATTATTCTACCTATTTACATACTTTGTCCACCTCATTCTGTAATTTCTGAGCTGCCTCTTCCAGTTTTCAGCTCATCTTAGTTGGGTTTCAAAATTGACCATTTGGCATTCAATTTCTGAGCCCAAATTATTAATGCAAATTAGAAGCAGCAATGGTCCCAATATGGAGTCCTGAAGCACTCCACTCACTATTTTCTCCTACACAAACTAATCCCCTCGAATGAATATGTAATTTCCTACTCTTCAGCTAATTTCTTATCCATTATCAAGGTTGCACACTGAATTAGATAGAATATACAGCACAGAAATAGGGCATTTTTCCCAAACAGTCCATGCTGGTGTTTCTACTCCAAGCATTCTCCCATCCTTCCTCATCTAACTCTATCCTTTCTCATTCATAGTGTTATGTAGCCTCCCTTGAAATGAATCTATAATATTTGCCTCAAGCACTTCCTGTGGCAGAGAGTTCCACATTTTCACCACTCTCTGGGTAAAGAAGTTCTGAATTCCCTATTTGCTTTCTTGGTGATTATCTTAAATTGACGGCTTCTAGCTTCTCCACAAATGAAAACACACTCCCTGTGTTGACTTATTTTTATTTTTAATTTAATTTCATAATTTTAAAGACCTCCATGAGGTTAACCCTCAGCCTTCTCTTTTCAAGAGCAAAGAGACACAGCCAGTTCATCCTCTCCCGATAGGTATAGCCTTTCAGTTCTATTATCATCCTTGTAAATCATTTTGGAATCCTCTCCAGTGCCTCTGCATCCTATTTATGATATGGCAAAACTAACCGTGCACTGTAGTCCAAGTGAAGTCGAACCAAGATTTGATACAAGTTCAGCATAACTTCTCTACTTTTCAATTCATTCCCTCTAGAAATAAACCCTGGTGCTTGATTTGCTTCATTTATGGCCTTATGCATGGTTACTCATAGTGATTTGTGTATTTGTATTCCCAGATCCTTTGCTCCTCTACCTCATTTAGATTCTTATTTTTGAAGACATATGTGACCTCCTTACTTCGCTTCTCAAACTGCAACACCTCATACTTAGCTGTGTTGAAATTCGTTTGCAATTACATGTCCATTTTGCAAGTTTATTGATGTCATATAATTGTTGCAGTCCTCCATGATATTGATTATCCCCCCACCCCCACAAATTGATGTCATCCACAAATTTAGAAATTGTGCTTTTGATTCCAAAGTTTAATTTGTTAATATAAATTATGAACATTGGTTGCAGCAATGAACCTTGTGGGATATCACTTTCCACTTTCTGCCACTCTCAACAGTTACCCTTTTACCCCTACTCTCTACTTGTTGTTTTGCAGCCAGCTAGCTATCCATTCTGCAACTTTTCCCCTGACTTTGCAGGCTCTGATCTTATACTATTATGTGGCACCTTATTGAAGGTCTTTTGGAAATCTAGATAAATTACATCTACTATATTACCCTTGTCACTCTCTCTGTTCAATGCGGTTGGTCAAGCAAGATTTCACTTTTGAATTCTATGCTGACTATTTGTTATTTTATTTATGGTTTCTAGATGTTTTTCTATTTTCCCCATTATTTTTCCTAACACCGATGTTAGTCTGACTGGTCTATAGTTCCCTGGGTATGTCCTATCCCCCGTCTTAAATATAGGTTTAATGTTAGCTATCCACCAGTCCTCTGGCACGACACCTTTTTCCTAACACATTATTAAATATGTATAATAATGGCTTTATTATCTCTTTGCATATGCATATTTTAAAAGAATAGAGAAATCGGTCTGGACCAGCAGCTTGATCCTCTTTCAATTTGGTTAGTTTATTTAATATTTCTCCTCATTTTATGGTTATATCATTTCTAATCTCAACTTCCAATGTCATGTCTACCTGATCTGTCTCCCTGATCAATACTGAAGCAAAGTAATTAGTTAACAAAACTGCCTCTGCAAGGCCAGGATTTCTGGCAACAAAATTCTATGGAAGGCCCGGCGCTGTTCAGTTAAGTATCTGATTGGCACTAAAGTCGGCAGGCCTTCCATAGAAGAAGCGACACGGGGATCTCAGTGTCGGTTTACCCCAATGTTGTGACCCCGCCGGCAACAAAAATTCTCCTCAGTGTATCTCTTTCCTTACCCTCAACTTTTTCCCTTGTGTCTTCATTCATTCATCCATGGAGTCACATTAGTGTTTAATTTGTTCTTGTTTTTTGGTGGAATATATTGTTCCTGGGCTCTGTTGAACACCATTGTAAATGTTTCCCATTGCTGTTCTATATCATTATTTGCCAATATTGTTGTCCATTTTATTTTACCAAGTTTTATTCTCAGCCCTTCAAAAATGAGCTTTTCCCCGATCTATTTTAAAGTCATTAAAGACTTTGACATCCCAAAGAGCTATACAGCCAATGATGTTGTTTTGAAGTGTAGTCACTGTTGTAATGCAGGAAACATGGCACTCAATTTTCACACAGCAAGCTCCCCCAAACAGCAATGTGATATGATCAGATAATCTATTTTTGTGATGTTAATTGAGGGATAAATATTGGACAGAACACCAGGGATAGCTCCTCTCCTCTTCTTTGAAATAGTGCCATGGGATCTTTTATGTGCACCTGAGGGGGCAGAGGAAGCATCGGTTTAACGTTTCATCCAAAAGAAGGCACTTCCAATAGCACAGCACTCTACTGTACTGGAGTGTCAGCCTAGAGTTTTGTAATCAGGTCCTGGAGTGAAATTTGAACCCACAACATTCAGACTCAAAAGCAAGACTGCTACCAACTGAGCCACAGCCAACACATATCATGCTTACGTTCTTATTTATTTATTTAGAGATACAGCACTGAAACAGGCCCTTAGGCCCACCGAGTCTGTGCCGACCATCAACCACCCATTTTGTACTAATCCTACATTAATCCCATATTCCCTACCACATCCCCACAATTCTCCTACCACCTACCTACACTAGGGGCAATTTACAATGGTCAATTTACCTATCAACGTGCAAGTCTTTGGCTGTGGGAGGAAACTGGAGCACCTGGCGGAAACCCACGTGGTCACAGGGAGAATTTGCAAACTCCGCACAGGCAGTACCCAGAACTGAACCTGGGTTGCTGGAGCTGTGAGGCTGCGGTGCTAACCACTATGCCGCTCAATTATTATCTTAAAGTGTATTATATTATTGTCTCTATTTCCTAAATTTGCCATACTTTCACTGCTGTTATCTGCTCTTGTTCATTATCCGTTACTAGATCCAGTAGCGAATCCTCCCTTGTTGGGCTTAATCATAGTAATCATAATCATAGAGATACAGCACTGAAACAGGCCCTTCGGCCCACCGAGTCTGTGCCGACCAACAACCACCCATTTATACTAACCCGACAGTAATCCCATATTCCCTACCACTTCCCTACACTAGGGGCAATTTATAATGGCCAATTTACCTAACAACCTGCAAGTCTTTGGCTGTGGGAGGAAACCGGAGCACCTGGCGGAAACCCACGCGGTCACAGGGAGAAGTTGCAAACTCCGTACAGGCAGTACCCAGAATCGAACCCGGGCTGCCCTGCTTCTTACATACAGGGTTAGAAAGGAGTCTTGCACACATTGTAGAAACTCCATTTCCTTATTCCCTTTACCTACTTCTACTGGCCAATTAAGTTTGGGCTAGTTGAAATCTCCCATGATTATTATTCTGTGCATTTTACTCACTTCCCTAATTTGTTTGCATATTTCCTCCTCCATCTCCCTTCCACTATTAGGTGGTCTGTAGACTAACTCTGTGAATTTGATTGATCCTTTATTACCTTTTATCTCTATCCACATGAATTCTATTTCTGTCTTACTGGGCTGAGTTTTCGGCGGCGAGCTTTTTAAGTGGCGGTGTGCACGTGCAGGATTTGCCCCACTGAGCCACCGTGGTATTTAGCGCGGTGGCAGATTTACATGGAGGGGGCAGAGCACCCGCAGGCGCTGGCACCATTTTTAAAGGGATTCAAGCCCTTCAGGTCAACTAAATTGCTTAAAGGTACAGGTCGGGAAAAAATAAAATTAAAACTTTATTGTCAGTTTTAATCCCCTCTCCCACCTCCCCAATGACTAATCAATCTGTAAATAGCCCTCGCCCCCCCCAAAAAAATTAAAATCTCTATCCCGACTTTCCCCCCCACCCCCTGAACTTTCTCCACTTTAACCTTGAATCCCTTCCCACCATCCCCTCCACCAATCACGTTGGTTCTTGCCATTCCCCCCCACCCTGAAAACCTCACTCCTCCCCCCTCCCCACCAGTGTTCTGCTTTAGATCTCCAAACGGAGATCCGAAGGCTTGAGACTTCTGGCAACCGGCCTGAATATCGGAGCAGGACAGCCGGTGGGACCAGGTAAGTGATTATTTGATAGAAATTTACATATTTTAATTAGGTCCCTGTTACCAAGCGGCAGAGAGGCTGCCCCAAGGCCTTGCCACCGCTGGTAATATGGGGTAGGGCCTTCCCCATGTTGAGGCCCGTGGCTCTCTCCTGGAGGTATTTTCTGGGCCCCCCCTGCCCGACCCCTGACCTTGGGGGCTGGTAAAATATAGCCCACTGATGGCAGTGTTACTTTCTTTCTATTGCCATTTCTAATAACTACAAATAAGCTAAAAGAATTCCCTTTTCTCCTCTCTATCTTCTGTTATACCCTGCAATATGTAATTCCCAGACTTGATTCTTCTGCAGCCATGTCTCAATAATCCCTACTATATTGGGTTCCTCACCATATATTATTGCCTCCAGTTGCTCTGTTTCATTAGACACTATGCGCATTGCTATACAGACTGTTTAATTCATTTTAATAGTTCCTCTCAATTTATTTGTACCCATCATTTTGCACTCCTGTTCTATTACTCTCTTTATTCCTAGACCATTATGTTGGCCCTTAGTCCAGTCTATCCTATGATCCCGTTTCCTGTTTCATTTATGTTTAGGCTTTTCATTTCTTGTAGATAACTCCCCTATTCTACCCTGTCTTACTAGTTGAAAGCCTTTGCTTATCCTGAATCTCCACAACTTTAAGCTTAATTAATAGACTCTCATGTGGCACTTTATCAAAAGCCTTCTTGAAGATAACGTACAAGAAATCATAGAAATTTCCACAGGCCATACGGGATGCCATTTCCTCAGAGGTGAGGAGAGTGGTGAGGCAGGATTTTCTCTAGCTCCATCTATATTGATTGCTGTTTACGAGATAATTATTTTAGGAGTGCTCTTCAAGGTTAATTCTGATAATCAATTCTATTATGTTACATGGAATGGTAGTAAGATAGTAATTATTACTGTCTGTTTCACCACCCTTTTTGAATAAGGTCACCTCCTTAGTCGGTTTACGATCTCCTGTACTTCCCCAGTATCCACTAACTTCAATGATTATCAGTGCCTCACAAATTTACACCCTAGTTTCTCTCAGCATTCTGAAATAAATTTTATCAACAGGAATTTATGTATTTTCTGCCCATTTGGTCTGGACTTCTACCTCATTTATAGCGAATTCAATGATTTAACTTGGGATATCTTTGTGTGAGAACAGTATGTTGCTCATGTATTTCCTATTGAATACTTAGGTAAAGTAGTAACTTCAAACATTTATTTTGAGCTTACCCAAACTTGAGTCCATTTACAACTTTTAATCATGCTCAGACTGCTCTCTTACTGTTATGGCACTGAAATTAGTTGGTATATTGCCGACATCTTCAGCTGTAAATTACGCATGTCTTACAGATACAAAATTTCAGCCGACTGGGTGCAAGCATGACCACAAATTTGGCATTTAAAAAAAGCATAGATTGTGATGGGTAAAACCAGATACACTTACTTCCTGTAACACTTTCCTATCATACAGGCCCAGAATCTCCTGGAAAATTGCACCAAAACAAAACATAGGTACAGTGTAAAGTGATTTTCAGCATAAAATATCAAGGAAAGTCAAGCGTGATTTAAGCCCATTTTTACGCTATGTCCAAATTTCCTCAGTTTCTTATGCTGATTCTGTGAAATCTCCAGCAAAACCCTTTTCTCCCAATGAAAATATTCAGCTCACACAAGTTTCCTGACCTTATGTCAGTTCTGAACAGGTGTATGATTCCACTTTAACAGGCAGTGAGCCTCCAAGGCCAGCTCCAGCCAATTTCCACTCCATTCAAATGGATCCCCAGGTGAAGACCAGTGAGACTGGCAAAATAATGTAAATGACCACAAGGCTCAAAAATTAGCCAAGGTCAGAAATGCAGATTGGTAGTCATCAGAAATCCCACCGCACTAAAGATGCACCTCCATTCTACAATAGCAAAAAATCTAGACTTTGATGGTTTACTGCTTCTTCCCAATGCATCTGCATCACTGCTACTTTTAACATCAGATTTGCATCTAACTGCATAAATTCACCTGAAGCATCGCCGAGTATTCCTAATGCTAGTTTGTCCCTGATTACTTCTTCTTTAGATGTAAGTCATCCACACTCAGTGTCCTGCTAATCTGTCAAAATCAGTTAAGAATGCTTTTGCAGGTTCTGAGGGTTGCTGTTTTATTTTATAGAGTAAGCCCTTTCATAATCACGTCTCTCTTGCTGTTGAAATGCCCATCGAACTTTCCTAGCATTGTGACATGTTTGTCATTTTCATCATCTGTCAGATTGAATGATTATGAGACGATCCTCTACTTTATCATCCAAGCAGTAAATCAGTGTAATTCAATGTCTATCAGCTAGTCCTGACATTTTACAATAGTATTTCCATCTAATTTTCCCATTCAGCTATTCCTCAGGTTTGGAAAAATTAAGTTTCCCTACAGGAACTATAGCAAATCACTTCTGTTATACTTAGTTTTGTTTGACACAAACTCACATTTCAAACATCCTGACACTGTTGCACTCACTAGCAGCACATATGGCTTTGACCGTCCTCTCAATGCTTACACTGGCTTTTGTTTTTTTTTCCTTATTTAAAGACCCACATAATGTTAGCCAGCAGGCAGAGAAACTCTGGCTTTATTATAAGTAAAATTATTTGATTGCAGAGAATGGTAAAGCTAATGGATCAAAAATGATAGAGATTCAGCCAAAGATATCCATTGCTCGTGTTTGCTTTCGAAAAAGTGGGAAAACCTTGTTTAAAGTTCACCCCGGCCTCAGGCAATTTGATTGCTGTCAATGATCATTGAAAAATACTCTGGCACGAATGATGCCAGTGGCACAACTGTTAACACAGAAATTTTACCAAACCCAGCATAATAGCACCAAACAATTATCACTCTGTCAGCTTTAAGGCTTCTGAATAAAATAAGTTTGGGCAGTCTCAACCAAATTCCTTTTTGGATGGAGGTCAATAGCAGAAAATTGACTGTAATTCTGCATAAATTGACAAATCATTCAAGGAGCCCTGCTGATGTGGAAATATGAAAAATTCAAAAAGCAGGTGACAATGTTCTACGTGAAAGGTACACTATCATGTTACAACCAAGGCGGGAGGCATGCACTGTTAATTCAGTCCCACTTCTCCACTGGTCACAGCTATCAATAAATTTTCCCACTTGTCGAAAAAGCCAATTAGATACTCTATTTGTCCCCAGAATAAAGCACGCCAACCAGATTTCTTTAATAAACAACAAAATTATCCATTTATTATAAAACCAAGTCTTAACCAATAATGAGATATTAAAGCTCCTTATTTTTTCCCTAGCCCTCATGCACATACATCCAAAAACCGATTAACCGGGAAGAAAGGGATTTTGGTTTGCAGCTGTTTCAAAGGAATATAAAACCTTAGACTGCAATGATCTGGAAGGAAGTTCTTTGGGTTTGGCGATGTGTCCTAAAATCTAATAGTTGGATGTCACTCTAAGTCATTCCAGGCAAGGTTGGTGAACAGTCTGTGTTGGCGGTCAAAGAAATTCAACTGTAGAAGGCTTCACATAGGTCTTCCATCAGGGGTGGAGCAACAGGTGTCAGTTCTCACATTCAATGCAAAAGTCCTTTTAAAGTTGCAAGGTTTCTGTAAAGTCAGGGTTTCTTCAAAAATGCAGGAGGCAACAGTACCACTTCATACATGCTTTTTCTTCTAATGAGCAAAGATTCTTTACAGAGAGGTAATATTTGTCTGGTTCTTCTTCGGATCTCCTGCCGGTCCAAATCAAATTCCAATTGCTTGCTTTAGTCCAAATCCACTGGCTTTTAAAGTTCAAAAATGAAACTAAAATTTTCCAGAAACAAGTCATATGCTAAGTTATAAATTCTCTCTTGTCACACAAAGTGTAGTTCTTAGGTCAAACGCTGGTTTCCTTGAAATTACCCAGTTTCCAGTATTTGTTCACTGGTCAAAAACAGGAACCTCTTGTTGACCTTGCTTTTGTTTAAAAGCATCCATAAAGTTCAGCTATCTCCAGATGTTTCAAAGTCCACTGAAATCCTTTACAGATTTAAAAAAAATATATAGATTCTCAAGTTTTAGCAAAAAGTATGGACTCTATGACAATCAGGACTGAGGAAAATGGCTTTTCATTATACAAAGTGAATGCTATACCTGACCTGGGAGTGTTAGATATCAGCTTTGCTGCATATGGTGTTAAAATACTGCAGTTCTTCAAACTGACATTCAGTAGCTGGGGCTAGTGGATAGCTGGGGCTAGTGGATAGCTTGGGTGCAGTGAATACAGGAAGATCAGATGGGAAGGAATGCAAATTCCTAAGAGCCTGTTCTATTTTCTGTCCATTAATTTACAGGCATGCAGTTCCCACTCCCCCATAGCATCACCGCTACTTATATTCACTATGCCCAGGCAATCCAAGAGCTACACACGCAGGAAAATCTGCATCTTAATACACTGCAATAGAATGGCAGCAATGTCCTCTGCCCTAAAGTGATGGGGCATTGTTTTTGGTCCTAAATTCTCCACACAGTAAATTTAAGTCTTTAATGGGTCACGGGGGGACTCACCAAGATATGGCAAAGCACCAATCCTAAGTGAGGAATTCAATCTATGATGCTCTCACATATCGTGAGAGCCAGTTCAAAAATAATGGCCAGAATTTTACACCCACCCCATAGCCCCGGGAACAGGATGGGAGGCAGGTGGGGGCGTTAAGTCGAGTGGGAGGTGAGGGCACTGTTCCTGTTACCTACCCACCCCTGCTGCTATTTTACCAGCAATGAGAGAGATGGCAAATGGCCGCCCGCCTGAGGCCTGTTGAGGCCCTTAAGTATTCAGTTGGTTGCCACTTAGGGGCCTCCTCCTGCTGCTGCTGTTATCGTGCCAACAGTAGACAGGCAATTCAGCACCTGAAGAGGCCACCCATAATACCTGGCGGCCTCATTACAGGCTGGGGGATGGCCTTCTGATCGGGCACCTTGTGCCCCATGGAGTGCACCCCCAGCAGCACATGCCGTCCCTGCCCAACAGTCCGACACCCACACCTCCCTCGCCAGGGCCCAGTCAATTGCCCCCAGAGAGGCCTGATCATACTTACCTGTTCCCAGGCAGGCTTCCATGGTGGCGCCTCTCGCTGGGTGCAGTTCCTTCAGTGGCCACCGCTCCCAGTAGTGCTACTGGGACTGAAGAACTGCTGGCCCTCGATTGGCCGACAGCTCTTTAGACTGGACTTCCTGCCTTTGAGGGCCGGAAACCCCAACCGACGTCAATTAAGAATATGCATCTTCCAAAAAAAAACATTTTAAGCACATATCATTTTAAATTACAAGCACAAAAACAGAATTTCAACAATTATTTATTATTAATTAGTTTGAAGCCTGTAAATTGAGTCATACTCCACAGATGCTTTTCAAATTCCTCTGCTCCCTGGTAGATTACTGCCAGAAGGGCTGGGGTTCAGAAAGACAACAGTTGCTCCCACCACCATCATCCCAATTCGCCATTCTACACAGCACTCGAGGAAGCCACAAAGAATATAATGGGACTCTCAATCCCTGCAGACCAAGGCTGCTACCCATTGGGCTTGCCCAAATGAAAAAGAGCCCCTCCTCCCCCTGAACGAATCATAAGCTAATGCAGTGGTCCATGCTAGGAGCAAGAAGATGCCTCAAGTCCCTGTGGCAAAGTGCAACATTGACACAACAACATGTGAATGAAACATATGTTATGAGACATATAACAGTCAGGATACATGAACTTGAACTCTCAAAGCACCAGTAGTCTGGAGCCCTTGCCTGGAAATCTATTCCATTCTGACATCCTGACCTGCTCATCCAGTCTGCCCCTTAGAACAAAATTGGAAAAATGGGAACATGGTCACAAGCTTTCAGAATTCTCTTCCATTCTACTCGACAGTGAAAGGCCCAGATGGATCAAGACTGAATAAATTCCCTGTGGAGGCAGGATCCTACAAATTTCCCTGAGTCACCCTGAACGTTGACAGATACTATTTAATAATGCTAGGTTCCAAAGTGCATTGCCCCCAGATTACTCTTAACTGTATTAGCAACTTGAAAATGTCATTGGACGCTTTAAAATGGGATTCTCTTCAGAATATGTGCCATAAGTGCCAGGCGGCAATGACCATCTGAAACTAGACAGAATCTAACCATCTCTCCTTGACATTCAATGGTATTCCCATGACTGAAATCTCCATCATCAACGTTCTGGAGAATACCATTGACAAGAAACTCAACTGGACCAGCCGTAGAAATACTGTGGTTACAAGAGCAGGTGAGGGGCTGTTAATTCTGTGGTGACTAACTCACCTCCTGTCTTCTCAAAGTCTGTCCACCATCTACAAGGCACAAGTCAGGAGTATGTTGGAATACTCTCCACCTCACTGGATGGGTGCAGCTCCAACAAAACTCAAATCTGCCTGCTTGACTAGCACCTCATTCACCACCATCAACATTCACTCCCTCCACCACCGACTCACAGTGGCAGCAGTGTGTACGATCCAGAAGGACAAGGTGAGCAGATGCATTGCAACACCACCACCTGCAGTTTCCCCTCCAAGTCACACACAGTCCTGACTTGGAACTATGTCGCCGTTCCTTCATTGTCGCTGAGGCAAATCCTGGAACTCCCTTCCGAACAGCACTGTAGGTGTACCTACACCACATGGACTGTAACGATTCAAGAAGGTGGCTCACCACCTTCTCAAGGGCAATTAGGGATGGGCAATAAATGCTTGCGATGCCCACATCCCATGATGTGAGTAAAAGAAGTTATTTTCTGATAAGCTGGTGCGTGAACATTTTACAGTTCAATAAAAATAACTTGTATTTATCCAGCATCTTTAATGCAATAAATCGCCACAAAACGCTTCACAGGAGCATTATAAAGCAACATTTGACACTGAGCCACATAAGGTGATCTGAGGGTAGCTGGCCAAATGCTTGATCAAAGAGGAGTCTCTTAAAGGAGGAAACAGAGGAAGTAGGCAGAAAGGTATAGGGAGAGAATTGCAGAGTTTAGGGCTCAGGCTTCTGATGGTACATCCACAAATGGTGAGAGTAATTAAAATTGGGATGCTCAAGAGGTCAGAATTAGATGAGCACTGCTATCTCAGTGGTTTGTGAGGCTGGAGGAGATTATAGAGCTAGGGAGGGGCAAGGCGATGTAGTGATTTGAAAATAAGGATAAGAATCTTAAACTCAAAGTGTTGCTTTACTGGGAGACAATATAGGGCAGCGAGCATCGGGGTAATAGGTGAACGGGACTTGGTGCAAGTAAGGACACAAGCAGCAGAGATTTGAATGACCTCAAGATTATGGAAGGTAGAATGTGGGAGGCCGAGCTGGAGTGAGTTGGAATAGTCAAGTCTAAATGTAGCAAAGACATGGATGAGGGTTTCAGCTGCAGATGAGCTGAGGTAGGGCGGAGTCAGACCATGTTATGGAGGTGGAAATAGGTGGTCTGAGCAATGGCACGGATATGTGATCAGAAGCTCACTTTGAAGTCAAATATGCCACCAAGGTTACGAACAGTCTGGTTCAGCTTCAGAAAGTTGCCAGGGAGAGGATGGTGTTGGTAGCTAGGGAATGGAATTTGTAGAGCGGAATGAAGACAATGGAGGAAGTTTCTGCCTATCCAGTACGGGACGTGGGACAAGCAGTCCAATAATTTAGCAACAGTGGAGTAGTCGAGAGAGGTGGTGGTAAGGTAGAGCTGTGTCAGCTTACATGTAAAAACTAATGCTGTGTTTTCGGATGATATTGGCAAAGGATAACATATAGATAAGAAATAGGAGGGGGGGGGGGGGGAGGTTGCTCAAGGATAGGTCCTTGGGAGACTCCAGAGCTAATGCTACAGAAGTGGGAAGTGAATAACTATGATTAACTAGATAAAAATGGAACTAGGTGAGAGCAGTCCCCCCCAGCTGGATGACAGTCGAGAGGCGTTGGAGGAGGATGGTGTGGTCAACCATGTCAAAGGCTGCAGACAGGTTGAGAAAGAGTTCTGTGTGGAGTTTGCAAGTTCTCCCTGTGTCTGCGTGGGTTTCCTCCGGGTGCTCCGGTTTCCTCCCACATGCCAAAGACTTGCAGGTTGATAGGTAAATTGGCCATTATAAATTGCCCCTAGTATAGGTAGGTGTTAGGGAAATATAGGGACAGGTGGGGATGTGGTAGGAATATGGAATTAGTGTAGGATTAGTATAAATGGGCGGTTGATGGTCGGCACAGACTCGGTGGGCCAAAGGGCCTGTTTCAGTGCTATATCTCTAAACTAAAAACTAAAACTAAAAGGACGAGGAGGGAAAGTTTACCTTTATAACAGTCACATAGGATCTCATTTGTGACTTTGATAAAAGCTTTCTCGGTACTGTGGCAGGAGCTGAAATATGATTGGAGGGATTCAAACATGGAGTTCCAGGAAAGATGGGAATGAATTTGGGAGATGACAACACATTCAAGGACTTTGGAGAGGAAAGGGAGGTTGGAGATGAAGCAATAGTTTGCAAGGGCAGTGGGGTCAAGAATTGTTTTTTTTTGAGAGGGGTGATAATGGCAGACTTAAAGGAGAGAGGGACAGTAGCTGAAGACAGAGAACCATTAACAATATCAACTTACATGGAGATCAGGAAAGGAAGTTGGCTAGGTTCTTTACGTTGCTGTGGCTGGTGGCTCTGTCATGCCTTGCACATCCTCACTAAACCTTCGATAGCACCGTTGATCCCTGGCCAATAAACAGTGTCATATGCCAGTCATCTCGTTCACTCTACATCCATATAGCCTTGGTGAAGTTGTGACAAGAGGTCCTGTCAGACAGCATTGGGCACAATCACTTGTTTTCCTTTGAAGGTTACGCCTTTATTGTATCAGGCCAGCCTTCTATGATGACTCTCCACAGTGCTTTCAGTTGTTGGTCATTGACTGTTTCTGATTGCAGTTAATGACATTTGTGCTGACCAAAATGCAATAAATCGATTTTGAGCACATCTTCCACTTTGATGTCCATGCTGTCTACTTGTAGATCCACTGGAACTTCTTCACTCTTGTTCAGGTTTAGCAATCTGCTCAGCGTATCTGAGGTAACTACTCTGGCACTCGGTTTGTAGCAGACGCCGAAGTCATATCTCTGTACTTTCACTAAAAAACACTGTAGTCGAGGTGGTGTGCTTATCGATGGTTTGCGCCAGATCATCTGCAGTGGTTTATGATCGATCTCCACAGTGAACTGCTTACCAAACAGGTAGGTGGGAGCCTTGTGATCCCAAACAGCAGAGCAAGTGTTTCATGCTCTATGTTTGAATAATTGGATTGTGCTGAGGATAACATTTTGGATCCAAACTCAACTGGTTTACCATCCTGCAGGACCTTTCTGTGAGGCATCGACTTCCAGTATCGTCTTCTTCCTTGGATTATAGTACTGCAGGGTACAGGTTTTCACTGACAATGCTTGTTTGAGAGACTCAAACATATGTTGATGGTCCTCCTGCCACATATATGGTATGTCTTTCTTTTGGAGCTCTATCAATGATGGTGCTTTGTCAGAAAAATTTGGAATGTATGATGCCAAGAAGTTGAAAAATCCAAGGCATCTCTGTAGATCTTCATTGTCCTGTGGAGTAGGCATATGCCTTACATCATCAACTTTGCCTTGGTCAGGATGGATGCTGAAACATGAATAGATAGAGGCAAAGAAATTGATCTGACTTACATTCACCTGGCACTTCTTGCTGTTAAAAACGAGCCCTTCACGATGAGCTACAGCCATCAGTGAATGAAGATTTCGATCATGCTCTTCTTTGGTTTTGCCCAATATCGCAATATCATCGGCAATGGATATACATCCAGGCACGTTTTCTAGAATTCTGTCCCAATGCTGCTGAAACAGATCTTGACTGACAGATAAGCTGAAGAGTAGTCTCTGGAAGCAATATCTTCCAAATGGTGTCATGAAGGTGGAGATTTCTTGAAAATCCTTAGCAAGGTGTACCAACCAATATCTATGTTTGGCATCCAACTTGGAGAAGAATTTGGTTCCTGTGAACTTGGGATTCAATTCCTCTAGTATTGGAATCTTGCAGGGGCATCTCTTTAGGGAGAGGTTTAGACGCCTCAAATCTAGACATATCCTGATTGCTCCAACCTTCTTCAGGACACACGTAATTGAGCTGCACCAGTCTGTGTGATGATGCACATGACGGATGATGCCATTGCGTTCCATATCATCCAGCTCGCACTTAAGCTTATCTTGTATATGCACACTGCACTTTCGGAAGGATCAACTGATGGAAATGCATCTTCTCTGAGGTGCAGTACAGCATCGCCTTTGAAATCTCCTATGGTGTTGAACCTGTCTGGATACATTTGTTGTAAGTCCTGGACTAACTCAATGCGGGTACCCTTGGTCTCTTCTGCTGTTATGGGTACCTTGGTGATCTCGTAGATAGTCACAATGTTGAGGTTGTACACGCTGGTAGTCCTGCCACTGCTGGTCTGCACGTGTCTACCAGGGCAATTACTTGTGGTTTCTGTGCCAACTTGTCACAGCTGCATTGCATTGCTAGTGTACCACTGCAAGGGATGGGTGACCCATTGTATGCAGTCAACCTTGCACTTATCGGTTATACCATTAGTTTCCAACGATCCCGGTATGTATCCTTCAGGATTCAGGCTGGTAGGATATTTGCACTAGCTCCCGGGTCAATCTTAGCCCTAAGTGTGTGTTTACCAACTTTCTTTGGGCACATGATATTAATAGTAGCAAAAGCTAGTTGTTTGACTTCATCAACACAATGCATCAGGTTCACAACGGGAGATGCCTACTCGTCTTCTGGCTAAGAATCGCTCCACTCTGAGTCTTGTCTCGGGTCTATTTCACTCTGGACTTCACGTACGGCTTGCATTTACGCAGGTCTCCGGCGCTCTCCTTGCTGCTGTCATGCTGCTGTGCCTGTCTTCTGTTTGTTTGTGTCCTACTTGACCTCTGGCTGCATCTTTGGAGTCAGATATTTTGCATAGATGGGCCCAGTGTCCTTTTGCACCACACGCCTTGCACAGATCTTGGAATGCTGGACAACTTCGCAGTGAGGGGGACAAGCCACACTTACCACACAGCTTGCTTGATTTTCATGACCTGGTTACCATGCTGATACTGTCAGCTGCACCTAGTTTGTAGATGCTGTTGTCTGGCTACAATGGCTTCCTATTTCCTGCCATCTTCCAGCAGTGCATCAATGCTGTGACCATTCTTTTTTCCCCGAAGAGATCTTTTTGAAATGCTTCACTGGGTGTTGAGACAATCACCAGCTCCATTAGTCGCTTTGACGGTTCAGTTTCTGAAAAAAAATCACAATTGTTGCCCTTACTACGGCATCCACTGACGAATTGATCCATTGATTCCTGTGGCTGTTGTCTGTCGGACATCAATTCCAGGGGATGACTTCTACAATTCACTCTCACCCAACGCTGATCTTCCAGCACTTTCCATATTTTTGCAGGATCTTTCTGGTCCTCTTCAGATAAGCCAGAGGTATTGTCTCTGTGTAACCCCTCATTTCCAACTACTATCAGTATTTTCACAGCCTGCTTCTCTGGATCTGCAACAGCTTGGTCTATGAAGCATAACTGGATTCTTTGTTTTAAATGTTTGAACTGGGATAGGACATCAATAGCTTTCCAATAGCTGGGAAATTTGATATCCATCCTTCTGCTTTCTGTTTCACTTTGTTCTGCTGTGTGTGCCTTCAGCACTTATTACTTATTACGACTTTTTGATTTGTGACTTAATACACTTGTTCTATTGACTCTGTGTTGTTCCCAATTACAGTCCGCTCTTTTCTCTCTGTTTAAATTTCGGCGTGCTTTTTCTTTGTTCAGCGTGGGGCTCCCAATGGCCCTTTAAATTGCACGGTCCCGACTCAGCTGGCTGCTTGCCTGGACTTGCCCAGCTCAAATATACTCAATTTGTAGAGTAATTAGGCCTTATTTTCTTCTGTTTTCTGTGCTAGAGGAACTTCTAACTTCTGGTACTGCTTTTAAATCTTGTTTATTGTTTCACCCGTGGTCTTCAAGCTTGTATCTTGGCTTTTAAAGAAAGCAATCACTGCTGTACACCATTGTTGCCACCATGTCATGTGTTTCTTTGTGTTATCTTAAGCAACACAATGAGTTACGTGGATTCCAGTTTCTTGAAGATCTCTATAAGTTTTATTAACAGCTAAAACTAAAACATGCAATGCAGAGCAAACTTTATACAGAACCTGTGTCCAGGGTGTTGCAATGCAGAGTAACTGTGGCTTACGGTCACAAGACTGTATCCTGGTACTTAGCTCATTAGCATACTGAGTTCTTAAAGGGGCACCACTCTTAAAGTGATAATACAACCCTGGTGTTTAAACAGGAATCTTAGCAGAAATTACATTGAACAACTGGCACAAAACAAAATCCAGTCATCAAGCCCCACACTTCTGCTAGAAAATATGGTATTTAACAATATAAAGGAGTTTAAAATCACGCAGTAAGTTATGCTGTTGCATTACAAAATTATATGACGAAGAATGTTTTGTTTTGTAATAACTATCAACCTAGCCTATACTTTTCCAAGGATGCAAAGTTACTCGCAGCACATGTGCCAAAAGAGCTGTGACAAATAATCCTGATATATGGAATTGCTTGTACGTACACTCCAAGAATCTAATAAACCAGTAAATTAACCTGTACATATTCATTGCAAATTAATTCTTACAGCAGACTGAATCCCTAGACAGTCATGAAATTACAGAAGTATCTGTGCCTTTTCTCTTTCACTTTTGTAATCAGAGTTTCCAATTAAATGCACTGAAGAAAAACATTCACAGCTGTACCTACTGTAATTTACCAATTACTCACCACTAATTTGTTAACAACAACAACTTGCATTTATAGAATATCTTTAATATAGTATAATGTCCCAAGGAGCCACACAAGAACATGATCAGATAAAAATTGATGCTGGACCAAAGAAAGAGACATTTGGACAGATAACTAAAAGTTTGGACGAAGAGGTAGGTTTTAAGGAGGGTCTGAAAGCAGGAGAGTGAGGCAGAGAAATTTAAAAAAGGAATTCCAGAGCTTAGGGTCTAGACCAGGGTTGTGCATGACCTCCAAAGGTTTCCATCCAGCCCACAGGTCTAAACTGTACCAGGCCGTTCCTCATCCTCACTAGGGGTCTGTGACTGGAGATGAGAAATTTCCCATTGTCTTCTTCTTGCAGACCTGCTTTTGAAAGAAATCGGTAGTCAGTTTCACAGCTGACATCGGGAACAGGTGTTTCCCAACTTCAGACAGTTTTGGGGCTTTTTAAAAGCCCGCTGGAAAAACCTGAAATCTGTCCGAAGTTGGGAAACGGCTGTTCCCGCTGTCAGCACCTGTATTTTCTGAGTGTTTCCGCTGTCTGTAACTGTCAGAGAGATGGGGGTGGTGAGACAGGGAGAGAGACAGAAAGGGGGACAGAGAGAAACAGAAAGGGGGACAGAGAGAGAGAGAGGGGAAGAAAGAGAGAGGGGGCAGAGAGAGAGAGAGAGAGAGAAAGAAAGGAGGGGGGGCAGAGAGGGAGACAGAGAGAGAGAGAGGAGGTGACAGAGATAGGGGGGCAGAAAGAGAAGGGGGTAGAGAGAGGGGGAGGGCAGAGAGAGAAAGGGGACAGAGAGAGGGAGAGAGAGTGACGAAGATCTCTCCTGACAGAATGACATCTATCCGGAATACTACAAAAAGTGTGCAGGCAAACACTGACGACTTGTGCAAGCAGAAAAATGCCAGGTATCTCACTAAATCAGTGTCCAACATAGCCAAGAGAAAGTAAGTCAATAAATTAGTCTTATTTGAAGCTTCTTCACAAAAGTGCACACTTGTTGTTTTGATTTCTCGTAAGATAAATTTTTAATGACTTTATCTTCCCGAAATTGTCTCACCAGCCCCGTATGTAAGACAAAAATTATAATGTGGCCCCTCCCATGTGAAAACGTTGGACATCCCTGGTCTAGACAGCTGCAAACATGATTTCCAATGGTGTGGCAAAGTAAGTGACGGAAACACAAGAGGTCAGCATTGGAAACATGCAGAGATCTAGAGGGTGTAGGCCTCAGAACGCAAGAATTTTAAAATCAAGGTGTTGATGGACTGGAGCCAATATAGGTCAGCATGCATAAGGGTGATGGGTAATCCATACTTGGTGCAAGTTAGCAGAGCTATGGATGCGTACAAGTTTATGGAAGATAAAGTTTGGAATAGTTGAGTCTTGAGGCTAATAAAGCATTGATTAAAGTTTTAGCAGCAGATGGACTGAGGCAGTTATGTTTCTATTGGGTCTAAAGGGATCAAAGGGTATGGGGCGAAAGCGGGAACAGGCTACTGAGTTGGATGATCAATCATGATCATAATGAATGGTGGAGCAGGCTCGAGGGGCCGAATGACCTACTCCTGCTCCTACCTTCTATGTTTCTATGGCAGGAGTGGAGACAGCTGATATTACGGATGTGGAATTTGGTGGTTTTTGTGATGGAAAGGGTATGGTGTACGAATCTCAGCCCTGGCTCAAATAGGACACTAAGCTTGAGGTTGACAACAGTCTGGTTCAGCCTGAGGAAATAGCCATTGGGATGCAATTAGTGGCTAAGGTGGGGGCTGAAGACTAAGGCTTTTGATCTTTCCAATGTTTAACTGAAGGAAATTTTGACTGACGATACAGACAAGTAGTCTGACAATACAGAGGTGGTGGAGGGCTCAAGAGACATAGTGGTGTGATAGAACTGGGTGTCATAAAAATACATGTGTAATCTGATGTCATGCCTTAGCATGTGGTCGCCAAGGGGAAGCATGTAGATAAAAAAGGCAGTGGCCTGGTGGAGAGAGAAGCCATTGTTGGTGACTGTCCAGCAATGACTCGACAGTATCATAGAAACCTAGAATCATGGAAATTTACAGCACAGAAGGAGACTATTTGGCCCATCATATCTGCACCAGCGAACAAGCAGCCATCCAGCCTAATCCCACTTTCCAGCTCTTGGTCTGTAGCCTTACAGGTGACAGTACTTCAAGTGCATATCCAAGTATTGTTTCAGTTTTATGAGGATTTCTGCCTCTACCACCTTTCTGAGTTCCAAATTTCCACCATCCTCTGGGTGAAAAGATTTCTCCTCGAATCCCCTCTAAACTTCCCACCTCTTACACTACATCTCTGCCCCCAGGTATGGAATCCTCAACCAATACGAATAGGACTTTCCTATTCACTCTATCTAGACCCCTCATAATTTTATACACTTCTATTAGGTTTCCCCTGAGCCTCCTCTATTCCAAAACAAAACAACCCTACCCTATCCAATCTTCCCTCATAACTAAAATTCTCCAGTCCAGGGAACATCCTCATAAATCTCCTCTGTACTCTCTCTCGGGCAATCCCATCTTTCCTATAGTGCGGTGACCAGAACAGCACGCAATATTCCAACTGTAACTTCATTCGTGTTTTATATAGTTCCAACATAACCACCCAGTTCTTGTATTCTATGCCTCGGCTAATAAAGGTAAGTATCCTGTATGCCTTCTTGACCACGTTATCCACCTGTTCAGCCACCTTCAGGGATCTGTGGACATGCACTCCAAGGTCCCTCTGTTCTTCTACACTTCAGTATCCTGCCATTTAATTTGTATTTCCTTGCCTTTTTAGCCTTCCCCAAATGCATGATCTCACACTTATTCGAATTGAACTCCATTTGCCACTGCTCACAAGACTAGTCCATTGATATCCTCCTGCAGTCTACAGCTTTCTTCTTCATTATCAACCACTAGGCCAATTTTGTAAGAGTAGGAGTGGAAGTAAGTGAGGGCAGTGCCACTCAGCTGCACAACAGAAGATAGAGGAGGATGGTGTGGTCAACCATGTAGACGAAGAAATACAAGGAGCAATATATCTGCTGAGGACCATAGTTCAGGGAGAGTTACACATTATTGGTTGGATTCTTCTCCAGGACTAACATCTGCCCATGTGATGATGTGATGGAGTCCGAGGGTGCAGACTGCTATCTGAACAGTTGACCTGTAGAATGTACTGCAAGGTGCACTGAGTTTGGGATTCAAGGCTTATATTTTTTCTGGGACAATCATTTACTGGAAACTCTGAAAGCTTCAGAGTTTTGGTGAAGTCAGAACTAGCTAAAACCTGTTAAAACAAAAAGTTCTGTGATCAGAGGTACGACCAGAAACATGTGGATGGATAAAGGAGAATGATGGGGTATAGATTAAATTGTCCTTGACAGAGGACAAAGGATCGGCACAACATTGTGGGCCGAAGGGCCTGTTCTGTGCTGTATGTTCTATGTGTCCGGAGCTCAGGTTTCCATTTACAAGAATACTCTGCAGTGTGTTGAAGCAAGCAGCAAGGTGCGGTGGTTTTTAAAAAAGAAACAAGCTGCTGTAATTGGAACCAGTTTTCTGGGAGCTGGCCCTAGGCAAATACAAGTTGCTACAGCTATTTGCGGTGACTTAAAAAGTTACTTACGGTGACACCGGTGGAGCTACACCATCAGGACTGTGGTGAGAAAACTAACGGAAGTTCCAGAAGGGTGCACAGTTTTGGTGGAGACGGTATCATTGGAATTCAGATTGCAGGGGAACTGCTATTGAATGGAAATCGGTGTTTGCCCATTGGAAGATGGGATCTGGACATCTACTTGAAAAGTTCAAAGACCTGAGGGACTTTGTAGCTGTAACTAGTGCTACCTTTGCTGAGAGGACTACCCAAAAAACCCGTGAGATCTATCTTTGTTGCATCTGTTACATTAGAGGTGGGAGTAATGCACTGTCAGTTCAGTCCCATTACTCCACAGGTTTTAAAGTTTTCCCACCTACCAGAAATTTAGCCAAATTAAACATTTTATTAACCCGCAGAATAAAACAGACCAAACCACGTATCTTTAAACAACAACAAATTAACTATTTATTAATAAACTAAATCTTAAACAATACTGAGATAAATCTATGTCGAAAGACCTTCTTATTCCTCCTAACCTTCATGCGCACACATTCAAAAACCAATGGATAACCGGGTTTTAAAAATGATGTTTAAAAATTAGAGCATCTTAGGAATAAATAAATAGCTGGGTTGTAAATCCTGGTGATTTGCGTTCCCGATTCGGTTCGGTGTCCTCGAGTTGAATAGTCAGATGCCACTTGAAGTCTCCAGGTGAATTCGATGAACAGTCTTTAATGGATAGGTGTTCAAAGCACTTATGTTGCAGCAGGCATCACACAGTTCTTTCAACAAGGAGTATAGCAACAGCTCTATTTGGATTTTAAAATTGGTAATCTTTACTGACTTTATTGAGAATTCCAGAACTCCCAGAACACAGAAGGCAATAGAAAGTCACTTCTGAAGCAAAGACTTCTTAGAGATTGGAAGTAAAAAGGAATTTGCTACCTCCAACAATACAAAGATTTCCTTTCCGGGGTTCTTTTCTCTCTCCAAGCAAAACACAGAGTGTAGACCAAAGTAGATTTTTCTGCTGAGAGAGAGACAACTCCTTCTTCAGAGGAGCACGCTTCACTGGTCTCCAGATCAAACTGGTTCTAGCCAATCTTTACCCACAGTTAACTAATACAATACATGTGACCTCCTCTCTCCTGCTGTTGCCTAGAAAACAGGCTTGCAGCTGGTACACTCTGTGCCCAGAGAATCTAAAAGCTTTTCTCTGCCTTAAAGGTACACAGCCCCCCTTAGTTCTTAAACAGAGCAAAAAAACTCCCATGACACCTCCGCCCTTGGCGAAATGAAACATCATTCTTGAATGCGTTTCATCACAATGCAAAACAGAAACAGACAAAAAGAAACTCCCATGATGCATCTGATAATTAATGTGTAATCGTTAAGATATATATATATATATATATATATATATCAACCGTGATTTAACAGTTGGTTCATGTTTAGTTTTTGTTGGTTTTGGTTTGAGTATTAAAGTAAAATTCATAAAAGTGAAATCTTGTCCGTTTGTTTTTTTTTCAAAATTGGGGTCGGACGGTGGATCGGATTCTTTTGCTTGTGACCTTCATGGGGATCATAACTACTTTGCCACTAATCCAATGCAATTTCTTCCTCTGTTATTCATTATGTACTCAAAGGGTAGGTCTGCAGTGCAAAATACCACTCATGATTGAATATCCCTCCCTCTTGGTGGTAAATCTAAGATGTAGTGTTTGTAGTGCCAATAGCTTCATTATATCTGTTTTTTCCACCTTTCTGAGGGAGCCTTACTGTAGTCAGAACCCGTGATTGCAGGGGACATGTTTGATCATAAATCAATCGTGCTAATCACAGGGTGAACCCTTTAATGCCAATAACTTTTTTTTTTGTGTTATCATAAACTTTCATTATAGAAAAGGGGCATTTCTGGAATAATTACACATTCTAAATTGATCTATCCTGCAGCAATATGAACTCAAATGTGGCTAAATCAACAGAATACACAATTTGTTTCAAATGAAGAAAATATATTTGAATGAACACTAATGGTTTCAAGCAACCAGTGGAAATATTTCTTCATTGCTATTTAAAAAGTGCTGAAACATTTTAACCCATCATTCGGCGAGCATCCCAAATGAAGAAGGTGCTTCAGTGCAAACTTTGTCACTTGGATGCCAGCAACTTGCCTTTCTGTAGCCTCTTTAACACAATAAAACATCCAAAGGTACTTCTCATGAGAGGTGGCCTAATCAGCAGAGAATTTAAAAGGAAAGGAGAGTTGACTGAAGACATAGTCAAGGTTTTTAGTAAGTTTTTTAAAGGCAGAGTACGATGCAACAAGGTGAAGAAGTTTAATTTCAGAAGGTAAGATCAAACTGAAAGCTCTGCCACCGAATGAGGAATGTTGGAAGAAGGAGGAATGGACAAGAGCCTAGAGTCAGAGTATGTAGAGCACTGGTTTGGAGTTAGTGCTTGAGGAACTTGCAAAGCTGAAGTGGGGCAAGGCCACAGAGGAATTTTTAAACAAGTTCAGGAGTTTTTGTGCAGGAATCTTGCATATCTGTTGATGTCACTCTATTTTCAATTCAAATCTAAAGCCTCCATAGAGAAGAAGTGTTAGGATTCATAATGGTTGTGATTGCAAGGTGAAAACCATTAGTATCAGTGGTTTCTTGGTACATTTGTTGAAGGTAACTCTGGCAGTGGCTTAAAGACAGAAAATGCCTCAATAAATACAGGTCAAAGCATATGCCAGGTCCTACTGGTAAAATTCTGTAAGAATTATATGGTGCTCAAGAAGAATATAGAAAAAGCAACTAAAACTGGTTATGCCTCACCAAATATTCCTTTGAAACAATATAACCTGTAAACATTATTCTCTACCTGCATCCTCAATTTCTTCCTCCTCTTCTATGGAACTTGGAATGGGATCTTGATCACCAACATCCTGCATTATGATTCTTTCTACTCTTAAATGCTAGAAAACAATGAACATATTAATAAAATCCAGCATGGTTAGAACTTGACAAGCAACACAAAAAGTTGGTAAGTGCCTTTCAGACTGAACTTTAAAAAAAAAGTACATTACAGCATAAATCTGAAACAAGATTTCAGTGAAATCAAAAACAAATCAATTATCTAAGATCATATGATAATAAGAGCAAGAGTAGGTCATTCAGCCCCTTGAGCCTGCTCCACCATTCAATAAGATCATGGCTGATCTGATTAAGTGGCCTTAACTCCACTTTCCTGCCTGTGCCCCCATAACCCTTGACTCCCTTGTTGATCAAAAATCTGCCTAACTCAGCCTTGAACATATTCAATGACCTAGCCTCCACTGCTCTCTGAGGAAGAGAATTCCAAAGATTGCCAACCCACTGAGAGAAGAAATTCCTCCTCATCTCTGTCTTAAATGGGAGACCCCTTATTTTGAAACTGTGCCCCCTAGTTCTAGATTCCCCCACAAGGGGAAACATACTCCCCAGTCAATTTCCCTCAGAATCTTCGATGTTTCAATAAGATCACCTCTCATTCTTTTAAACTCCAATAAGTATAGGTCCAACCTGCTCATCCTTTCCTCATAAGGCAACCCCTTCATCGCAGGAATCAGCTGCCGAGTGAAACTTCTCTGAACTGCTTCCAATACAATGATATCCTTCCTCAAGTAAGGAGACCAAAACTGTACACAGTCTCCAGATGCAGTCTAACTAAGGCCCTGTACAGCTGTAGCAACAGTTCCCTACTTTTATACTCCATTCCCCTTGCAATAAAGGTCAACATTTCATTTGCCTGCCAAATCACTTGGTGTACCTGCATGCTAGCTTTTTGTGATTCATGTACCAGGATACCCAGATCCCTCTGTGCCACAGATTTCTGCAGTCTCTCGCTATTTAAATAATATTCTGCCTTTCTGTAAACCTCCAGCAATACAAACATGTTTAGCACAGAAATCCTAAGGAGCAGTACCTCAAAATATATATATATATATAATATAGATAATATATATATATATACACACACACATACATTTATATAAATATAGAAGGGTCATAATAATTCAATTTACATTAATGTCCTTTGCCACTATTGCTAATGATAAGACATATCCTTTTAATCAACCAAAATGCGTACTATAACAGGCTTTGTTAAAGATAGGTCTCCTTGTGGTGCACATCATTTCCTTATTGCATTGCAAGATTCAAAGTAACAGATTTTCCTTCCCATTGAACCTGGGAATGCTCAGTATTCGAATGCAAAGGACAGGAAAACTGGATGGAGACCCCAGCTCTTCCTGGGGTTGAGGGTCGGGTTGGTGGTAGTGCTGGAGTATATCACAAGCATAGGCAACAGTAATAATGGAAAATGTGTGGCTTGGAGAGTTTCTGCTCTCCTGCTTCAATTCTCCATTTTGAAATTGTCAGAAGAGGTTGGTGATAGACCTTGCACCTCAGATTGGAGGCAGAAAGGCAAGGGGGGCCTGAAAAAGAGGTAAATTGAAGCCTTTTGTTAGAAAAACTTTGAGATTAGTGGCATTCTGATTACTATTTTTGTACAGCAGCATAAGGGCCTCAGATCTGGCAAAAACAGTGATGCCAACCCCATCGTCTCAGAAACACTTAAAAAATCAAGAAATTTGGTATAAAAATCATCAGTTGCTATTTTTTGAAACATAAACAAATATAGATTTACAGTTGGTTTATAAATCTTAGTAATGGCTTACTCAATGTTTAACAAGTCATATGAAGCTACACTTAGTCCCACAATTTGCCTATGGTTATAAAAGCAGACCCAGAGTATGGTATTCAAAGATTCTTGATCTCCATGCACACTTCTCACCATTTAATTTTCTTCCTGCTTCCATTCCAAATTAAGGCTCAGTAACATTCTATTAAGAAAGAAAATTGAGTTCCATGCTTTTACATTTGTTAGGTCTGGAATTTTGGTCATCAGAGCGTGAACTCTGTGCAGTGGCTCCCTAGGTTAATGTTGCTAAAAATGTCTTATCCGTTCAGCTGATTTCTAGACGCAGATTTCCGTGCACCCATGATTCTGTTGCTGGGATACAGTAGTAGATTTTACAATATAAACATCGGAAGCCAAGGTACAGGGATCACTCCTCCTATCACAAGAACTGCAAGAGCACCCAATATAAAAGTACTTTTAGATGTAAATGCAGACCTGATAAAAGCATCAAGACTCAGGACAAACTAGTTTTTTTTGCCAAAAGATTAAGAAAACCATCTTCTACTTAATCAGATTGCTGTTAAACAGCAGAGTTAATACAGAGGGCTCCACTTTCCCTTCACCATGAACAAGCATTCATTTGTAGATAAACTTCTGCACCATAACATTTTAACTGGGTTACTGGAGCGAGCCTTTTGTTTATTGGTAGCACACCACTGGCTGAGTCATAACCTACAGAAAAATTTGCCTTCGAGCTGGTGCAAGTCTTAGAGATTTCCACTGCTCTTATAGAGTGAAAAAATGCTTCCTGATTTCACTCCCAAATGATGTACTTCTAACTTTAAAATGATGTCCTTTGTTCTGGAGTTCCCTAACATTCGGAAATCATTTCTTTGTATCTATACAAAGCTTGGAAGCTTAGGTATCTATACAAAGAAATCATTTTGTTGTTGCAAATAGACCACCCCTCACCCTTCAACATGCATAATAACATAAGCTGCATTTATGCAACCTGCCAGCATAACTTAACCCTTTCAGCCCCAGTGTTGTTTTTGTAAATCTACATTGTAGCTGTTCCAAGGTCAATATATCTTTTCTAATGCAGTCTCCTCTGTACTGGGGAGATTAACTTAGCTAAACACCTCTGCTTGGTCCACAAGCATGATCCTCATCTTCCAGTTGCTTGCCATTTTAGTTCTTCCTCCCACTCCTACTCTGACCTCTCTCTCTCTCATAGAGTCATAGAGTTATACAGCACAGAAACAGGCCCTTCGGTCCATGATGGCCATCAAGCACCTAACTATTATAATCCCATTTTCCAGCACTTGGCCCAAAGCCTTGTATAGGGGTGAGAGTGCTGGGAAGGGGCTGTAAAATGTCACTGATGAAAGCATAGTGATATACAGGTTTTCTCCCATTGGGGGAAATAATAGCTTCTCTCCATGATAGTGGGAGCAGTGAGAAGTAGTGGGGTAGAAGGTACAGTGGCTACTGAGGAGAAGAGAGTTGGTCGTCAAGAGAGACAGCAGCAAAGAAGGGGGAGGCAACATTGGAAGCTTATGTTTTGCCGTCGCCAAGCTGACTGGCACAGTGGACTATAACACTGCATATCTGTGCCTTTCGTTGTGTGGCTGCAATTTTCCCCCACCCTTCCAATTCTAAACAGGTCATGGTAAATTTCCTTTGAGAATGCCCTTCTACCTTTATTTTTGGAAGTAAGAGTAAAAGAGAGTCCCAGGTGGTAAGTTGACATCAGAGAAGAGACAGTACCCAATCTGTCCAGCACGGGTTTACGAAAGGGAAATCATGCTTAACAAATCTTCTGGAATTTTTTGAGGATGTAACCAGTAGAATAGATAAGGGAGAACCAGTGGATGTGGTGTAATTGGATTTTCAGAAGGCTTTTGATAAGGTCCCACATAAGAGGTTAGTGTGCAAAATTAAAGCACGCGGGATTGGGGGTAATATACTGGCATGGAGTGAGAACTGGTTGACAGACAGGAAACAGAGAGTAGAAATAAACGGGTCTTTTTCTGGGTGGCAGGCAGTGACGAGTGGGGTACCACAGCGATCAGTGCTTGGGCCCCAGGTAGTCACAATATATATTAATAACTTGGGTGAGGGAACTAAATGTATCATTTCCAAGTTTGCAGATGACACAAGGCTGGGGGGGGGAATGTGAGCTGTGAGGAGGATGCAAAAAGGCTCCAATGTGATTTGGACAAGTTGAGCGAGTGGGCAAATGCATGGCAGATGCAGTATAACATGGATAAATGTGAGGTTATCCACTTTGGCTGTAAAAACAGAAAGTAGATTATTATTTGAATGATGATAAATTGGGAAAGGGGGAGGTGCAACGAGACCTGGGTCTCCTTGTACACTAGTCGCTGAAAGCAAGTATTCAGGTGCAGCAAGCAGTTAGAAAGGCGAATGGTATGTTGGCCTTTATTACAAGAGGATTTAAGTACAGGAGCAAGGATGTCTTATTGCAGTTATTCAGGGCCTTGGTGAGACCACATCTGGAGTATTGTGTGCAATTTTGGTCTCCTTATCTGAGGAAGGATGTTCTTGCCATGGAGGGAGTGCAAAGAAGATTTACTAGGCCGATTCCTGGGATGGCAGGATTGACCTATGAGGAAAGATTGGGTCGATTAGGCCTACATTCACTACAGTTTAGAAGAATGAGAGGGGATCTCATAGAAACCTATAAAATTCTAAGGACAAGACAGGCTAGATGCAGGGAGGATGTTCCCAATGGCTGTGGAATTCAGAACCAGGCAGGAGTCACAGTCTCAGGATATGGGGTATGCCATTTAGAACCGAGATGAGGAGAAATTTCTTCACGCAGAGGGTGGTGAACCTGTGGAATTCTCTACCGTAGAAGACAGTGGAGGTCAAGTCATTAAATATATTCAAGAAGGAGATAGATATATTTCTTAATGCCAAAGGGATCAAGGGATATAGGGAGAAAGCGGGAACAGGGTACTGAATTGGACGATTAGCCATGATCTTTTTTGAATGGCAGAGCAAGCCCAAAGGGCCAAATGGCCTACTCCTGCTCCTATTTTCTATGTCTCTATGTTAAAACCTCCACACCAGAATATAAAGAACAGGGCTCTCTTACCTACAGTTGTCCCAGGAGCACAAAGGAAGCCACGAATATGTTATACCATAGGCTAAATCAAATTACTGTTCACTTCCATTATAGGCATCACATTGCCTGTAAAGGTCAAAATCATCCTTAACTTTTAAGCTCAGGCATCATTCCAAGCTGCTACTTGGAACATTACTAGCAATAATCAGTTGTACTCAGATGTATTAAGCAAGTTATAAACTCAATTTTTGCTATTTTCTCTTGGACAATTAATGGGAGGTCAAGTACCACAGTTTTTCAGAGCAGTAGAATTTTCCATGCTCCAAGCAGCCATAGATTACAACAGTTAATTATGCAGGTCTATTTGACAGTTGCCACTCCCACTACAACAATAAGGGATTCCACTGGCTGAATGTCTAGCTCATTTCTGCACCTCATCATGCAAGTGAATATTTGTTTTCCTAGGAGATGCCACAATGTATTCATTTAAGACAGTCCACTGTGCTAAATACTTTAAGCCAGAAAGGCAACTCTCTGCATGGTTTGCAGAGATCGACTATCCCCTATAGCTATTACTGTAGCTAGAGTCTCCAGGATTATGGTTAAGTATTGCCTACTGCACAACTTTGCGCTAAAAAGGGATCTCATCATGGAGAGCCCAGAGGAGAAAACACCCAGCAGGAGCAAGAGTGACTTGAAGACGACATGGAGGAGAGACATGCACAGATGCATTTATTCAATTATTTATTCAATTCTACGGGGAAATTTCTAGACTGCCACATCTGGGCTGTGCCTTAATGATCCTATTTACATCTTCTCTCTTCCTTCCAAAAATATATCAACTACACATCCTTTCCTCTGAGTAAGTCTCTGGTTCATCATTTTAGGCTGCTGCATGCCTTAAAGGCCTTATTTTGGCTGCTTTAGTTTAAATAACTGCTTAAAAAAACATGTGAGAACTTCAGCACAGGCTTCAGTTCTTCGTTCTTGAAAAATGAGCATGTTGCAGGATCACCATTGTGACTGGAGAAGGAGGTGCAGCAGCAGCAAGCAAGACAGGAGAGGTCTGTAGCTGCTGTCCCAAGAAAGCGAAGGAAGGCAGGGCACAGGAAGACTTACACCACATAGGTCTTACACAACAGAATGTCCTACCTCAACTTCAGTGAGAAGCAACATGTCCAGTGGCTCTGCTTCACCAGGGAAGATGTGACTGAGTTATGCAACAGCAATTGTAACGCAACATGAACAGCACTGCCTGTGGCTGTAAAGGTTACTGTGGCCCTCAATTTCTATGACTCAGGGTCATTCCAACAGCAATAAATTACACCAACAGCACACATCAATTTGCAGTGCACAGATGCCCTCTTTGACAAACAAAACCATTTCATCATCTTTCCAATGGAGGCTTCCAAGCACGGGGAGTGAGCTGTAGGCTTTACCCAAATTGCGGGCTTCTCATGGTCTCAGAGAATCATCAATTGCACACGCATTACCTTGTGTGCTCCGTACAAAGACCGTGGAGTATTTGTCAGTAGCAAAGGCTTCCACTGTCTAAATGTTTATGACTATAGGCAGTGGATTATACAGGTCTGTGCGCAGTTTCCCGGCAGTAGCCATGATGCTTTTGTCTTGCACTTGTCCTCAATTGCCCCTCTTTTCCACCTTGACTAATGGATATCTCCCAGAGAGCCAATGCGGTTTCATAGCAAACAGAGGCACCGCAGACATGTATTTGCACTCAAACAGATTACAAGAAGTGTTGTGAGTAAAACAAAGGCCTGTATTTCACTTTCGTAGACCTCACCAAGGCATTCGACACTGTGAGCAGAGGTGGACTTTGGAAAATCCTCAAAAAACTTGGATGCCCACCCAGGTTCCTGGCCATGGTGAAGCAGTTTCATGAAAATCAGTACGGACAAATCAAGCAAAACAGCAACCTCCTGCGTCCCTTCCGAAACTCCAATGGCATGAAGCAGGGATGTGTGCTGGCCCCAACCTTATTCACCATCTTTTTCAGCAAGATGCTGCAGCAGGCAACAGAAGATCTTAAGGAGGGAGTTTGCGAATGCTTCCAAACTGATGGAGGCCTTTTCAACCTCAGGCATCTTCAGGATCACACAAAGACATAAGGAAAACTCATCCGTGAACTTCTTTTCGCCAATGACTGCGCTCTCCTGGCCCACAGTCAGTCAGACATGCAACATATAACAACACATTTTTCGGAGGCGGCACAACTCTTCGGACGAAAAATCAGTTTAAAGAAAACTTAAGTCCTGCATCAGCCTGTACCCCAAGAAGAATACAGACCAAAAAGCATTGTCATCGTGGGAACCAAGCTGAATGCCATCAAGCAATGTACTTATTTGGGGAGCATCATCTCGTTTGATGCCACCATAGACATGGAAGTGGATAATAGGCTTTCAAAAGCAAACACTACATTTGGCAGACTCTACAAATGAGTGTGGAGTAACCACAGCCTCAGAGCACCCACCAGACCCAAAGTGTACAAAGCCATAGTCCTCACCACCCTTCTGTATGGCATGGGTCCTATACCGCCGTCATATACACCTTCTAGAGCGCTTCCATCAGTGCTGCCTCAGCAGCATCCTCAAGATCCACTGGCAGGACCGCATCACAAACATTGAAGTCCTGGAAACAGCCAACATCACCGGCATCAAGGCCATCCTCCTGCAAAGCCAACTGCGTCACATTGCCCAGATGGACCCAAGATCGTGTTGTATGGAGAGCTGACCACTGGTAAAAGGAACAGAGGGACCCCATGCAAACGTTTCAAGGAGTCCCTGAACAAGTCCTTCTTTGTGTGGCACATCGACAATCGCCAGTGGGAAGCGCAGGCCACAGATCGTGATACCTGGAGATGCTACATCAGGAGAGCTACACACGCCTTTAAGACTGAGAGAAGAACCAACATGAAAGAGAAAAGGAGAAGAATAAATCCAATTGCCCCCAGCAGCGACTCCACCTTCACTTGCACCCACTGTGGGAGAATCTGCCAGTCATGGATAGGCCTGACTAGCTACCAGCGGGTCTGCAACCGATAACTGCAACTTTCCCAATATCTTTGTCTGCGAAGAAATGCCAAGAGAGTCCTAAATCGCCCCTCTTTTCCACCTTGTCTAACGGATATCAGGCCGGCTGCTTGCAGACAAGGATTATGAACCCAAGCACAGATGTTGAAGAGCACTACAATAAAAACTCTTACAGAGCAAACCATTGCTATTCTAAAACAGGTTTCTGCCTGGACAGCTCTGGAAGGGTCCTTCAGTACAGCCTCGAGAGAGCTGCAGTTCAGCAACTCATAAATGAATGGTTCAGATGAATTAACCCCCCACCCCTGCAATGCACCAGCATTATTCCTACCATCACTTATAGCCAGCTGATGAATGTCCTCATCCTGTACACAAACACCAATGCAAAGAAACTACTGCATAGCAACATACTGCTGGATAATGGTTAATTTCACCATCCTTACCATGCAATTTGAAAGTAAAATCCTTGTGCAAACTCCAAGTGCCTGTCTTCTGTACTTGTTTGCTCATTCTGGTGCTCTGACAAGGTGCTTCCCTGTGGTAACTGTGTGGGAGATGATGGCTGTAAAACCACCACTGAGGGCACTTGAAATGATCGTATTGGGTGACCTCTCATTGGCTGGCTGGTACTGGTTTAGAGTCTGACAGGGGACCAGGCGCTGTCATCCTGAGGGAGAACAGCATCTCATAGAGCCATAGAGTCGTACAGAATAGAAACAGGCCCTTTGGCCCACCGCGTCCATGCCGACCATAATGCCTATCTATACTAATCCCACCTGCCTGCATTAATTCCATATCCCTCATGCCTTGCTCATTCAAGTACCTGTCCAGATGCCTCTTAAATATTGCTACTGTTCCTGCCTCCACCACCTCCTCAGCCAGCTCATTCCAGATACCCACCATTCTTTGTGTAAAAAATGTACCCCTTTGATCCCCTTTAAACCTTCTCCCTCTCACCTTAAATCTATGCCCTCTAGTTTTAGTCACCCCTACCATGGGAAAAAGACTCTGGCTATCTACCCTATCTATGCCTCTCAAAATGTTATATACCCTCTCAGCCTCCTTCGCTCCAAGGAAAACAGACACAGCCTATCCAATCTCTCTTTATTACTCAAAGCCTCCAAACCAGGCAACGTCCTTGTGAATCTTTTCTGCACCCTCTGGAGCTTAATCACATCTTTCCTGTAGTGCAGCGACCAGAACTGCACACAGTACTCCAAATGTGGCCGAACCAACGTTATGTACAACTGTAACATGACATCCCAACTCTGGTGCTCAATGCCTCGGCCGATGAAGGCAAGCATGCCATACGCCTTCTTCACCACCCTGTCTACCTGTGTTGCCACTTTCAGGAAACTATGTACTTGCACCCCAAGGTCTCTCTGCTCAACAACACTCACCAGGACCCTTCCATTCACTGTATATGTCCTGCCCTGGTTTAACTTCCCAAAATGCATCACTTCACACTTGTCTGCATTAAATTCCATTTGCCAATCCCTTGCCCACTTACCCAGTTGATCTATATCCTGTTGTAACCTTAGACAACCTTCTTCACTGTCCACTATACCACCAATTTTGGTGTCATCTGCAAACTTACTAATCATGCCCCTTACATTCACATCCAAGTCATTAATATATATGACAAATAACAGAGGGCCCAGCACCGACCCCTGCGGCACACCACTGGTCACCGGCCTCCAATCTGAAAAACAACCCTCCACTACCACCCTATCACCAAGCCAATTTTGTATCCAATTTGCTAGCTCACCCTGGATCCCATGTGTTCGAACCTTCTGGACCAGCCTACCATGCGGGACCTTGTCAAAGGCCTTGCTAAAGTTCATGTCGACAACGTCCATCACCCTGCCCTCATCAATCCTCTTGGTCACCTCCTCGAAAAACTCAATCAAATTCGTGAGACATGATCTCCCACGCACAAAGCCATGCTGACTATCCCGAATCAGACCATGTCTTTCCAAATGCATACAAATCCTGTCTCTCAGAATCCCTTCCAATAACTTTCCTACCACTGATGTAAGGCTCACCGGCCTGTAGTTCCCTGGCTTATCCCTGCTGCCCTTCGTAAATAAAGGCACAACATTAGCTGTCCTCCAGTCTTCCGGTACCTCACCTGTGGCTAACGATGATACAAAAATCTCTGCCAGGGCCCCAGCAATCTCCTCCCTTGCTTCCCATAGCATCCTAGGATACACCTGGTCAGGCCCTGGGGATTTATCCACCTTGATGTGCTTCAAAACCTCCAACACCTCCTCCTTTGTAATGTTGATATGCTCTAGGATATCGATGTTCCCTCCCTTGAACTCACTAGCTTCCATGACCTTCTCCACGGTAAATACAGACGAGAAATATTCATTTAAGACCACGCCCATTTCCCGTGGCTCCACATATAGATTGCCACATTGATCCTCAAGGGGACCTACTCTCTCCCTTGCTACCCTTTTACTCTTAATATACTTATAGAATCTTTTAGGATTTTCCTTTATCTTATCTGCCAGGGAAATCTCATGGCCCCTTTTCGCCCTCCTAATTTCCTTCTTAAGTGTAGTCCTACATCCCCTATATTCCTCGAGGGACTCGCTCGATCCCAGCTGCCTATACCTGACATATGCCTCCTTCTTTGTCCTGACCAGACGCTCAATATCCCTCGTCAACCAAGGTTCCCTAAACTTGCCAGCCTTGCCCTTCCATCTAACAGGAACATGCCGGCCTTGAACTCTTCCTTTCTCACTTTTAAAAGCCTCCCACTTGCCAGACGTCCCTTTACCTGTAAACAACCTCTCCCATTCAACTTTTGAGAGTTCCTGTCTGATGCCATCAAAATTAGCCTTCCCCTAATTTAGGGCTTCAACCTGAGGACCAGTCCTATCCTTTTCCATAACTATCTTGAAGCTAATAGAGTTATGGTCACTGGTCCCAAAGTGCTCCCCCACTGACACATCAACCACCTGCCCATCCTCATTTCCTAAGAGGAGGTCGAGTGTAGCCCCTTCTCTAGTAGGGCCATCCACATACTGCTTCAGAAAACTATCCTGGACACACTTAACAAATTCTTCCCCATCTGATCCCTTAGCACTAAGGCAGTCCCAGTCAATATTAGGGAAGTTAAAATCACCTGCTATAACAAACCTATAATTCCTACACCTATCTGTGATTTCCATATATGTATGCTCCTCCATTTCCCTCTGACTATCTGCCTCTTCCTTCGTGCTAATGCCACTGCCAAGGGTCTGCAGTTTAGCACTTATGTTACTCTGTATAATAACAGACTCTCAGAGTAAGATAACATTTTGGAAGTCCTGATCCTGCTTTATATGCAAGAGGAGATGTTGGATACAAAAGTCAAGATAGCTGACAGAACTGTCACCAGCAGCTCCAAAACTGTGGGTCCTGCTGCAGTGTTCATGGAGCTGAGCGAATGCCCCATGATTGACCGCACTGTCTCTATGCCTCTCTGGAATAACGCACATATCCTGGAGTTGGACTCAGGCCATGCTATGTAACATGGTGCGCAAGCTTGCTGGCAGGCAGTCCAGTGCACTTAGCTTGTCATTGTCCTGCCAACATGCTTTTTTGAATGCTAATTTTCTTTAATCCACTGACTGGAGATGTGAATTTATATGTTTTGAAGAAATTTTAAAAGGAACAGATAAACGATGATTTTGCTAGCAGCTTAAGATGGTCACCTGCTATGATCACAACTAGAAATAATCAAACACCTACTAAACTGTACTAAAGTACATCCACTTTAAAAAAAGAATTAAATCTGTTGTGGTCAAACAAGGAGAGGAAAAAGAGGGAAGCCCTTTGACCCCTCCTCACCTGACCGTAACAACATGCATATCTATGGGTCTTCCTCTATATGTTGATCACTTGATGTCAGCATCTGCGCCCTTTTGCAGAAGGACAGAGTATGACTAAAATGCAGAATTCCGAGGTGCAGAGGGATTTAGGTGTTCCAGTGCATGAATCACAAAAAGTTAGTATGCAGGTACAGCAAGTAATAAAGAAGGTGTTACGACCAGGTGAGAAAGGTGCCTCGGGTCCCTTTTAGCCTTCATCTGGTCTTATTGTGACAGGGTTTAATTTTTAAGCACACTGTGTTTTGAGCTCCCCCTTGGTGAATCCTTGTTCACCGCTTTCCAATTATAAGGCAAAGAAATGAGAACAAACAGGCTTCTTTAGGTTTAAAGAAAAGTGAAATTTATTAAAACTTAAACTCTAATTCAATTAATGCCTATGGCTACACGTCGCGCCCCAAGCTAGCAGCGATACGCACATGCAAATAGAGACAAAAAGCAGCAGAAGAAAAATAAATTAGAGAGGTTTGAGGCAATATCAGAAGAGTTTCTTGTTACTGTGCTTTGAGTACACTGTAGTCCTTTTGTAGGTAGTCTTGCTTTTCATTGGGGCCCAGTATTCTTCTTAAACCTTGTTCACTATAGGAGACTTTTCCCTCTTGGGGTTCATGTGTCTTCAGTTCCGTAAGAAAAAGATGGGAGCAGACAGGAGAGAGGTCTTTTGAATCCAGGAGTCAAGAGCTTTCTGAGTTTGGAAACTCTGTGACAAGTTCAAACCCAAAAAACTCCAATCGCCAGTTAGTCATGTGACTAAACTGGTCTGACCAGGTCTTCTGTGTATTGGGGAAGCAGGGACTGGATCCTTTGTTCAAAAAGTGTCTGTTTGTATGCAAAAAAGGTCTTTTTGGTGAGGGGCCTGGCAATTCCTTGTGATAGGCCCTCTTTTCTTCCCAGCAGTAATTTTAAGATTTAATGTTCATGTGGCGAAATAATGTGTGCCTCATTCTTGGTAGGTGGAGGCCTGCATGACAAAGGCTAATGGAATGCTATCCTTTATTACGAGACGAATTGAAAATAAAAGTAAGGATGTTATGCTTTAGTTAAACAGGGCATTGATGAGACCACATCTTGACTACAGTGTGCAATTTTGGTCTCCTTATTTAAGGAAGGATGTAAATGTGTTGGAGGCAGTTCAGAGGAGGTTTACTAGACTGATACCTGGAATGAGCGGGCTGTCTTATGTGGAAGGGTTGGACAGACTGGGCTTGTTTTCACTGGAGTTTAGAAGAGTGAGGGGAGACTTGATTGAAGTATACAAGATCCTGAACAGTCTTGGCAAGGTGGATGTGGAAAGGATGTTTGCTCTTGTGAGTAACTCCAGAACTAGGGGGCAATGTTTTAAAATTAGGAGTCGCCCTTTTAGGACAGAGATGAGGAGAAATTTTTACTCTTAGAGGGTTGTGCAACTTTAGAACTCTGTTTCAGAAGGTGGTGGAGGCGGGGTCATTGAATATTTTTAAGGCGGAAGTAGATTGATTCCCTTGTCTAACAAGAATCTAAGGTTATCGGGGGGTAGATGGGAGTGTGGAATTTGAGACACAATCAGATCAGCCATGATCTTTTTGAATGGCGGAGCAGGCTCGAGGGGCCGAATGGCCTACTTCTGCTCCTAATTCGTATGTTCATAACTTCGTAAGGACATCGTTCAGGCTGATTCTCCGGTGAGTTGGTTTCTGGGCCATCTTATTCCCCTGACCTTGCTACTGCAAACCCGTGTTCGGTGAATCTCCCATTGCAGAGCCCTCTATCTGACCCTCAATATTATACGGAGTGCCAGTTTCTGAGTTTGTGGCTGCAAGAGTAAGATTAAATGAAGGTGTGAGTTCAGGAATGTTTTTTTCCTCTGCTCCCTCTATCTGTGCTAGAACTGGAAAGAGAAGAGAGAAACAAGGGTTTACAATTTAGTGCCAAGGGTAAGCAAACTCCAAGCAGTATCACTTTGAAATTGAGTCTGTATCAGGAGAGATTTCAGTGAGAAGCGAATGAGTATGATACTTAAAGTACTGCTGATAAAATCACCATGTCATCAACATTGATTCTCAGTGATTCTGTACCAAAGGCAACACTGTGAATATTACAATAAAGATTTCACCTTTCTGCTGTATATAATGGCTCAGCTACGGTTGCCATGGCAACAGTCGGGCTCTCTGCTACATCTGTCTGGTTCAGTCAACCATATACATTAACTTGCAATTAAGTGCTGTTCTCCTTGAAGCCTGTAGTCAGTATCCAATTATATTTGCATTGTTATTTCCTTATGGCACCAGTAAGTTACAAAAATTGGTCCACATTAACTTAGCAGTTGCAAAGTTAGTCCAAATTGTCAGTAACAAATGTATTATGAAACTACCACGTGCTGGAGGTAATTAGTAATACTATGCACTGATGGTAAACACACTGTGATTTAGCACCTTCAAGAAATTAAAGGATTCCACATTGAAGTTAAACAAAATTTCAATATTAACTGTACAAAATTTGATTAAAGATGTATTATGTTGAATCCTAACAGCAATAGCCAAATTCAGTCTTTAATCCACAAATATGCTTTAGGAAATAATACAAATAAAATAAAAAGGGCAATCTAATCAAAATAGCAAATGTGCAAACTTCCTGTACTTGACAATTTCTAGCAGTTATTTAATTTGCTACAAAGACAAAACAGTAACGGAACTGCACTATACTCATACATATTTTATTTCCTGTGTTCCTTCTCGTTCTATGCACTGGATTGAGTCCAAGCATACTAGCTTACCTTTGCAGCATCAACCTGAGCCAAACGACATCGTTGCAGCAAATCAACAAAAAGATAAATCAACAGCACCTTGAAATGTAAAAAAGACTAAGGTTAAGCCATTTATGATTTGGTCACTCAAATATTTTCTGCCAAGATATAGCTAGCTAAGAGTCTATTGAATCCAAAGAATTGAGCTCTTACGCAATTGAATTTTTCACCATTACAATCAAAATATTACAAATATGTTTATATCAAAGAAACACTAACACAAGCAGTACAACCCTCCTAATTCCAAAAAGAAAATGTTATGTACTATACTGATTATAAAAAAATGCCTTACAACAAATGTGACAAATAACTTTTAAAACATTTTCCATCAGTTCAATTTCGAGTACTTAGAAATGCTGCAATGAACTGAACTCCCAAGTAATTTTGATTGGCAACATTGTTATTGCATAGATGCTTTGTTTTGTTATCATTAATTATCATTTATTTCTCTGAAACACATATAAATAAGAAATTAACATACAGGGAAATTTTCACACCATATCTGCACATCCAAAAAACTATATTAATTAGACAGGATTAAAAATAAATTAACAGTGGAAAGAACAGCAAACCAAGTCAAGCAAATAAATAAATAAATGGTACCTGACATCATTAACAAATTCTGAAAATAACATTTTAGTGATAAGCATGTATCAATGCCTGGCCAGGAACTTTAATAATGGATGGTCGTCCATGAATGGAATTTCAACATGATATAATTAAGAATCAGATAGCCATTGAATTTCTGCTCAAGTTTGCACCAAACCCAATGACAATCAAGCCACTGTATTGAAGTGTTCTGACAGCCAAGTCTAAATGAGTCAAAAAACAAGCATTCCAAATTTGATTGACAGTCAGGTTACTTGACAGAAAAAACAATCTCAGCTTCTGATAAGATAAAAAAGAAAGTGATTCTCTACTTTAGTTGTGGCAGTTGTTAGTTTGTTTAGCAATTGGTTTTTTGTTAGTGTTTCTGAAGATTATTTGGCTCTGTGCCAAATTTTGTTTGATAATTGCTCCTGCGAAGTACGTTGAGATGTTACCAAGTTAAATATAAACACAAGTTGTTGTTGTATTCTTAATTGAATAGCAGAATTGAAGGGGTCATCTAGAGAAGATAAGAGTGGAAGAAAGTGCAAAAATTAGATTATACCGGTGCTAATAAAACCTCCACCCACTGTAAGCAATGCCATGGGGGAACTGTGTGTGTATATTGTGTAATCACATAATTAGTTTATTGACACTAGTTATTAGTCATTCTTCAGACTACCTTATAAAGTGAAATGAAATATAGTGACACAACCAGTATTTATCAATTTTCTCCACTCTCCTTGGTAACAAATTAACTCCCAATATCAATCCTCTGCAGTTGTCAGAATTTATGGAAGAATTAATACTCAGAATCTTGCAATGTTTCCTTGGACAGTTTTACAAAGTAAAACTTTAAATACCACTTTTTACATGATTAGAGTGTTATGTTCAATTACTGTAAACATTCCTCATATAAACTTAAAATCAAGCCAATTTTTTCAGTATGGCTCTAGTTGTGAGATGCATCTGTCACATTGCTCTCTATTGTCTTAAAACAATAACAAATTCAACTGTTATAATTCTTGACCTTCAAAGCATAAATGGAAAATAAACATTTTTCACAGCAGCATTTTCACATACACTTCACATGGAAATATTTTAGTGCAATAGTAGTCTACAGCATTTTCTTATGCAAGGAGTAATATTTATGTTAGGATACATCTTCCTCGAAATGTTGAATGTCAGATCAGTTATTTACTGCAGTCACTTTCTGAATTACCCACCTGCATAAAGAATCCAGTTATGAATGAAACCAAAAATGGCTGCAATCCAGCATGTGCAACTGTGCCAGGCAACCCTGCAATAATAATAAAACAAATGCTGTTCATAGCTTTTCAGACATACTGGCCACAATATTTACGTGGAGGCAGGCAGAGTGCAGTGATCACAGAAGCAAGAGGATAATCTGGCAATGCTGGGGACATGGACCTGCCAAATTTAGCAGGACCTCATTATAATATTTCACTTCTGTTTCCAACTGGCAGCCAGCCAATCTGATAGGCTGGCTGGCTGCCGGGCAGGAAAACCAGCAGCAGGAGAGAACAGCCTTAAGGACAGTCCCTGGCAACTGGGAGGGGGAGGAGCAAGAAACTGGGTTTGGTGGTGGCCATCACTGGAGGGAGTGAGCAAGAGACTGGAGTTTGGAGTCGGGTGTGGAGGGTGGGTGTGGGATAGACATGAAAGATGGTATTTGGCAGAAATTGGCAATAGGTGACCGCTGTAATCTTTTAAAAGTACTAATGGATTTTCCAAAGCATTATTCATGGTAGATTACAGTTTCTGCTTTCTGCTATCAATAATCTGTTATCTACATGTTGGTGGTTTTATCTACCACTGTGGTCTTTTGTTTCATTGGAGTCCAATCTGCATATTTAAAGAAAGACCAGTGTCCAGTGTTCCCACCAGTGTCTTGTGTTTCCTACTTACTCAGAAAAGGTTAAAATTGGGACTTGCGGCGAGTCAGTGGGCCTAGATAATTTTAACTGCTCACCCACTCAGTTTCCATCGAATGAGCAGAGTTAAAGTCACCCATCTCTATCAGAGTTTCTCTGAGAAAAGATTTAAGTAATTTCATTCATTAGTAGATAATAGTTAAAATGTAAAAGATACCAAAAAAATGAACGTTCGTCCTCTCGAGTGTTTTGCAATCAAAAGAAAATAGAAGAAAATGTTTCCCATCACAGGGCTAAACACTAACATTTGCACTGAGAAAATCCTGCTGATTCATGTTGGGAAATTGTGGACACTGCACAGATTGAGGAAAATTTTCATTTTCACTCCTGGACAGTAATCTGGCTAAGAGGATTGCCCACCCATTGTAGAACCTACCTGGTTTTCATTCCATTGGTGAAAATTTATCCCACTCAGGCTGCAGCATTTCCCTAAAGCTAACAGAGTGATTGCTCTATTTTTTCAAGGCAAGCCCTTTCACTTTATTTCAATATGCTCAGAGAGTACGGCACAAGCACACCGGAAACCAGACCTTTATTTTTTGTTGGCTAAGAGCTGCAAAATTTGAAGAACCAGAAGCCTTTATAGGATGCTGCTCACAATGAAAGGGAAGTTCACTATTACATCAGCCCAATATTGAAGGAAGGTATAAATATGTGCAATGAAACCTGCACTTAAGATTCTGAAACTTACAAATCATTCCTTCAAGGACATCCAGTAAAGGAGGTACGATAGTTTCTGGCTTTTTACCCCTTGGCTTCAGAATCTCAAGACCACTCGTTTGAACAACAAAAATTGGAAAAATACCAATCTAAATTTTACTTAAAGAACGGAAATTTAAATATTGTGGGAATTTTCCCAGGAAAAGGGCAGGGGGGGGGGGGGGGGCAGCAGCTGGGGAAATTAGAAAAAAATACATTGTGTTGGTTAGCTGGCATGTTCCCACCTCCAGCCGCTTTTCCCAGGGGTGGATTAGTGGAGAAGTCAGGAATTGCCGAGGCTGAGGCGGGAGGCGGGAAGGAAAGTGAAATCATTAAGGAGGCAAGCAAGAGGGATTTTCCCAGTGGATTCCCTCTTTCTCACTCTATTCACTCTATCTAGACTCCTCAATTTTATACACTTCATTTAGGTCTCCCCTCAGCCTCCTCTGTTCCAAACAAAACAATATGAGCCTATCCAATCTTTCCTCATCAGTTCCACGCTGTGTCTCCAACCTGGCAGGCTGGAGAAGGTGAGAGCACAGCAGGAGGAACTGTCTCAGTGAAACTGACAAGCTGTGAAGGCTTTGATCAGTTGCATTGAAGAGTGATAGACATGGTCAGACTTAGGGGCCCTGCCATCGAAAGCACTCCTTATGCCAGAGAGTGCTATCACTGCATGACAGATGCATACCAACTGTCTGGAAGGCACTTCACCTGTTCAGCACTTCACCCACCCAGCTGCATTTCCCTGCTGCCAGCCTTCAGATTGGTGAAGGAGCAACATATGCAGCTACACAGTTTCCCTCTGCTGAAGGTCTGGGACAGGGGCCTTTCCACTGCAACGTGCTCCAGCTGCAGCAACACCAACAGCAGCACCAGTTGCCTTTTCGCAGTCTCGTGCCCCTCCACAGGGCAGAGAGGATAGCCACTGAGATGCAGGTGGAAGGAAGCGAGACTCCAACAGAGGACCATTTATCCAGATATGTGCAAGCACCAGTGCCTCAGGAGGCTCAGACTCTCATGGCAGGTCACTGCTGACAAATGCACTGTCATGGTTCAAAACTACCTTTTCAGTGGATGGAAGCAGAATGCAAAGGGTAATGGTTGATGGGTGCTTTTGTGACAGGGAGGCTGTTTCCAGTGTGATTCCGCAGGGCTTACTACTAGGTCCCTTGCTTTTTGTGGCACATATCAATGATTTGGACTTGAAAGGCCTCCTACTATGCCGTAAATGACTCTATGACATGATTAAGAAGTTTGCAGACCATACAGAAATTGCCTGTGTGGTTGATAATGAAGAAGAAAGCTGTAGACTGCAGGAAGATATAAATGGACCAGTCAGATGGGCGGAACAGTTACAAACGGAGTTCAATCTAGAGAAGTGTGAGGCAAGGGAATGCACAATAAAATAGTAAAATACTGTCATGAACTGAGTTCTGTACAACTTGTGCTTGTGTTTTTGAGATGGTCCTTGATTTGAGGCTGGAGGGTTTCCAAATTCTGGGGTGTTAAACCCAGGTTAGACAAACAAACAGTCCTGTGACTGAGAGAAAACAAATAAGCAATTTTTTTTAATCAAGGGCATGTGACTGTAGGTTATAGTTCAGTTAGTCAAAAAGACTCTACAGAGCATTGGGGTCAGCTGCAGAGCTGGGTGGTGTTGGTTTTTAAAAGAGTCTCCCAGGTCTGCTGAACTGGAACAAAACTGGGAACTATTCATATTAAAAGGACAAGCTCTTTGAATTGGAACCTGTTTTCTGGTAGCTGACCCTTGGACGATACAAGTTGCTATCATTGTCTTCAGTGACTGAAAGTTATCTGTGAAGTTACACCACCAGGTCAGGAAAAACCACACAAATTCTAAAAGGGTGCGGCGTTTTGGTGGAAACGATATCAGTGGTTTGCAGAGAAACTGCCATCGAATGGAAACCGCGCTTGCATCCTGGGAAGACAGCATCTGGAGATCTACTTGAAACATTCAAAGAGTTGAAGGACTTTGGGACTGTTCAACGTTACCTGGCTAATAGAACTGCCAAAGGACTTGTAAGGACTGCCTTTGTTGCATTTCATTATCAATATGTAACCTTTAAAATGTACAGACAGTGAGTTAACTGTTAGTTCATGTTTAATTTATGTTGGTTTTGGTTTGAGTGTTAAAGTAAAATTTATAAAAGTGAAATCCTGCCCATTTGGTTTTCCTAAATTGAGGTCAATCAGTGTATTCAATTTGTTTGTAGTTTGTTGATGGTCTCCACAGGGGATCATAACAATACTGAAGAGTGTAGAGGACCTTGGAGTGCATGTTCACAGATCCCAACGTAGCTGGACAGATATACATGGTGGTCAAGAAGGCATACAGGATACTTGCCTTTATTAGCCGAGGCACAGAATGTAACAGCTAGGAGGTTATGCTGGAACTGTATAAAACACTAGTTAGGCCACAGCTTGAATACTGCTTGCAGTTCTGGTCACCGCACTATAGGAAAGATGGGATTACAATAGAGACGGTACAGAGGAGATTTATGAGGATGTTGCCTGGACTGGAGAATTTCAGTTATGAGGAAAGATTGGATAGGATCATATTGTTTTGTTTGGAACAGAGGAGGCTGAGGGGAGACCTGATTGAAGTGTATAATATTGAGAGGTCTAGATAGAGTGGATAGGAATGCCCTATTCCCCTTGGTTGAAGGGTCCATAACGAGGGAACATGGATTTAGGATAACAGGTACGAGGTTTAGAGGGGATTCAAGGGGAAATTTGTTCACCCAGAGTGTGGTAGGGATCTGGACCACACTGCCTGAAAGGGTGGTAGAGGCAGAAACCTTCATAACATTTAAAAAGTACCTGGATGTACACTCGAAGTGCTATAACCTACAAGGCTACGGATCAAGAGCTGGATAGTGGGATTAAGCTGGACGACTATTGGCGTGGACACCACGGATCGAATGGCTTCCTTCCATGCTATAAATTTCTATTATTTCCACGGACACAGTGGGCATGCATGTACCCCACAACCTAATGTCTCTGACTCTTGCCAATTTGTGTGATCTCTTCCCCTGCCAGGGACGAAAGCAGAGAGTTGGGAGCATTAGGATTGGCTTGTGTTCAGAAGAATGAAGGATAACAGTTATGCATGGTGACTGTGAGGCATGGGTGCGAGAGGGCAATAGTATAAGGGTGAGTGAGAGTGTTGGCTACCCCGATGGGGATCTGAGGTGCCTGCAGGGAGAGGCATGAGTGGAATTGCAAGGTGTGTTGACCTAAGTTGTGCTATGCAGGAGAATGCCAAAGGTTATTTTTTTCAGAAGTGGGGTGATGCCGGCAGATTTAAAGGAGAGGGGACATGTCATTGCTACTTGTGAAATCCTGCTGCGTACAAAATAGCTCTGTGATTGCCGACACAACAGTCATTACAGTTCAACATACTTGATTGTAGGCAAGGTGCTTTGGGTTATTTTTGAGAGATGTTATAAACTACTGTATAAATGCGTGACTCTATTTTCTTTCACAAAACTTGAGTCATAGAGTTATACAGCACAGAAACAGGCCCTTCAGCCCATCGTGTCTGTGCCAGCCATCAAGCACCTATCTATTCTAATCCCATTTTTCAGCACTTGGCCCATAGCCTTGTATGCTATGGCGTTTCAAGTGCTCATCTAAATACTTCTTAAATGTTGTGCGGGTTCCTGCCTCTACCACCCCTTCAGGCAATGTGTTCCAGATTCCAACCACCATCTGCGTGAAAACATTTTTCCTCAAATCCCCTCTAAACCTCCTGCTCCTTACCTTAAATCTATGCCCCCTGGTTACTGATCCCTCCGCTATGGGAAAAAGTTTCTTCCTATCTATCCTATCAATGCCCCTCATAATTTTGTATACCTAAATCAGGTCAACCCTCAGCTTTCTCTGCTCTAAGGAAAACAACCCAGCCTATCCAGTCTCTCTTAATAGATGAAATGCTCCAGCCCAGGCATCACCCTGGTGAATCTCTTCTGCACCCTCTCCAGTGCAATCACATCCTTCCTATAGTGTGGTGCCCAGAACTGTACACAGTACTCCAGCTGTGGCCTAACTAGCGTTTTATACAGCTCCATCATAACCTCCCTGCTCCTATATTCTATGCTTCGGCTAATAAAGGCAAATATCCCATATGCCTTCCTAACCACCTTATCTACCTGTGCTGCTGCCTTCAGTGATCTATGGACAAGTACATCAAGATCCCTCTGACCCACTGTACTTCCTCGGGTCCTACCATTCATTGTATATTCCCTTACCTTGTTGGTCCTCCCAAAATGCATCACCTCACACGTCTCAGGATTAAATTCCATTTGCCACAGCTCCGTCCATCTTACCAGCCCATCTATATCATCCTGTAATCTAAGGCTTTCCTCCTCATTATTTACAACACCACCAATTTTCGTGTCATCTGCGAACTTACTGATCATACCTCCTATATTCACGTCTAAATCATTCATGTACACTACAAACAGCAAGGGTCCCAGCACCGATCCCTGCGGCACACCATTGGTCACAGGCTTTCACTCACAAAAACAACCCTCTACCATCACCCTCTGCCTCCTGCCACTTAGCCAATTTTGGATCCAATTTGCCAAATTGCCCTGGATCCCATGGGCTCTTACCTTCTTAACCAATCTCTCATGCGGGACCTTATCAAAAGCCTTACTGAAGTCCATATAGACTACATCTACTACTTTACCCTCATCTACCCATCTCGTCACCTCCTCAAAAAATTCAATCAAGTTTGTCAGACACGATCTCCCCGACAAAGCCATGCCGACTATCCCTGATTACTCCCTGCCTCTCCAAGTGGAGATTAATCCTGTCTCTCAGAAAATTAGAACAAAAACACTTTTCCTTTATTCATCTAATAAGGAAACCAATAATGTATTGGGATATTGGCTAGCAAGTTGGTAGGCTAAGATCTTTGCAATGAAAATAACAAATGGGTTTATAGGATCATTGGGCTAAAAAAAAGTCTGGCAGGCATCAGGACCCCAACGTTGGGCCCATATGGGGGTTCTAAGCCTGCCCATGGCATCAGCACACCCATCGACACAACCTTCTGGGAGGCGGCTAATTGGCTGCCTCCACATTTGCCTTCCTATTAAGGATGGCAGATGGGCTCCCGTTGCTGCAGGCCCAGAAGGCCCCCAGCAATGTTAGGCCAGCGGCCCAACCAGGAGACGTGGGCACCTCAACAAGGAGGAAGCTGAGGCTGCCTACGAAGAAGTTATCAATTAAATGGTGGCCCGCAGCCGCTAGGACTATCAGGTTGAAAGGGTAACCCCTCCGAAGGACTATACATGGACGGGGCTTCAGCCTTTCACCCCATGACCCCGTCATTGGGGCATGGAGCCTCTCAATTCCCTTATATTTTAGCTGCCAGTCTCTTCTCATTGTCTCTTTGTTTCTCTTATTTCTTTTTTCACTTCCTCTCTGAACTTTTCATATTCAGCCTGGTTCTCACTTGCATTAGCAACCTGACATCTTCCATATTGCCTCCCGGAACTAATCTCATTAAATTATTTTCTAAGCAACTACTTTAAATAAACTCTGACAGGATTCAAATAAATAGCTAGTCTACAGACAGTTATTAAATAATTTATTGCATTGAATCAATAAGTAAATAAATCAACTACCTTTTGGTTTTGATAAATAATTAAATCAGTGATTGAGTGCAATAAATTCTGAATTGGCTTGAATAAGTAAATAACTTCCTGGGTGAGGATAACATGGAAGTAACTAATCAAATAAACACTCATATATGTTGAATAAATTTAATGACTTCATATTATTCCCAAATGAAAACACTATGCAGCGCATCAAATAAATGTATCTAATTAATTTTGTCATTCTATTAAGCTACAACTTTCGATCAGGCAGCTCCATTTATACTGAGAACATTTCTTCCATTAACTTATTGCTTCCTTTACTAGAGACCATTGTCTTCCATTCCTATGGGCTAAATTTTATAAGCTCACTGCCGTTCTCAGTGGCAAGCTTTAAAGAAGGCACAGCGCACGCGCGACTTGTGTGCCTGCAATATTTCGCACGGGGGCTCAATTAAATGGAGGGAGTGGAACAGCCATCCACGATGTCGTACTGGGGTGGCCGTTCCATCCAAGGCAAAGACGTCCGGCGCCACTGCGCCGGTGCCATTTTGAAAGGCCTCAAGCCCATCAGGTAAATTTACATTTTTAAAGGTCCCGGTGCACAAAACTTATAAATAACATTTTATTTAAACTTTGAATACCCTCTCCCACTACCACCCCCCACTGAGATCTCCATAAATAAAATGACCTATCCCTGCAGAAAATCACTTTTTAATATGCCAAACCTTCAGCACCTTTGACCCTCAACCCCTTCCCACCATCCCCACAACCAATCAGAGCGGTTTTCCCTGCTCCCACCCCTCCCACCCTGCAAATTTCATTCCTCCCCTCTGCCCACCAGTGTCATGCCTTGGATCTCCATACGAAGATCCAAAGGCGTGGGAGTTCTGGCCAGCGGCTGGAATACCGGCATGGGACAGCCGTCACTACCAGGTAAATGTTTATTCATTACTTTTAATATGATTAGCATATTCAGACGAAGGCTCCGCCGCCAAGCGGTGGGCAGCCGCAATGAGGCCTCGCCGCCATCGGTAAAGTGCGGCGGGGCCTTTCCAGAGTCAGGGGTCGTGGCAGGCCTCTCCCAGAAGAATTTCCTGCGCCTCCCCCGCCACGATCCCCGACGTCGAGGGCTGGTAAAATTCAGTCCCAGATGTTATTCATTGTATAGCACTGCTTTACACATTCCTCTCATCGATTCTACTGCTACTTCACCTGTAATGCAGAGTTTCCTCCTGTTGCACTGTCCATAGAAACCATAGAAAAGTTACGGCACAGAAGGAGGCCGTTCAGCCCATCGTGTCTGCGCTCGCTGGAAAAACTGGCCGCCCTATCTAATCCCACCTTCCAGCACCTGGTCCGTAGCCTTGCAGGTTACAGCACTTCAGGTCCATAGGCTGTTTCCGTTCCTGCTCCCCCAGAATCTACCCTGCAAATGGCGTAGTTCTGTAATAGCTCTAGAAACACCAATAAAACAAGAATTTGGGGAATTTTAACAGTGAGCTCTGGTGATCTAATAGATTTTATCAAGGGAAGCTATAAAACTGCAGCTATAACCTCTGCTCTGACCTTTTTCTGTATCTTTTGTACTCTTCCCTTTCAAACACTTAGCCAATTTCAAATGGGTGCAGGGGATGTTGCATTTCAAATAACGTAAATGGAGAAAGATATAAGATATTAATATTTTTGTTAAATCAGTTGTTTTACAAGCCCAGTGGTGTTAACAGCATTCATAAAAATGTTATACATATTTCTGATATTTCTGACAGAAAACCAAAAATGTATAGAGTAAAACAAAAGGAGGGAAATATTTTGAGACACCATCTTTTAGATTTGTTAGAAATACTAGACAAACACGAAAATCAATATTGGATACGGGGTAACAAGATTAATACATTGTAGGTATGCAATTCGCCAAGGCTCCTTAGACAGCACCTTCCAAGCCTACGACCTCTACCACCTAGAAGAACAAGGGCAGCAGGCATATGAGAACACCAGCTCTCCCCCAAGTCACACACCATCCTGATTTGGAACTACATAGTCGTTCCTTCATCGTCACTGGGTCAAAATCCTGGAACTCTCTCCCCAATAGCACTGTGGATGTACCTACACCACATGGACTGCAGCAGTTCAAGAAAACGGCTCACCACTCAAGGGCCATTAGGGATGGGCAATAAATGCTAGCCTAGCCAGCGATGCTCACAACCCACTAACGAATATGAAATAGACTTATGAAATATGAAATAGAAAAATGGAATAGACTTACCTAATATTCCTGTTCCCAAGATACAGGCAATTGAAATGAAATCTGAAAAAAATGAAATTAAAAAAATCATTCACTATGTGTTTAAACACTGAAGTCTACCATGTAAACAAAGGCCTGGATTTTGTGGTGGGCGTCAAAGCAGCAGTGCTTGCTGATGACCTCGAAGAAAGCTGCCCACACAGATCTAGTGATCGTTGTGGCATGGATTTCCCCCATTCCAACAGCAGTTTAAATCTGGTGCCAAGTCGAGGAGATCTTTTGGTGTGCAGCGGCAGTGATGCTGGAAAGCAAGTAAGCTGCCAATCACACTGAAGTATTCGCAAACAGCAAACCAGGAAGTTAAAACCACTTAAAATCCTTTACTTAAAGTTTTAATTTTCAAACAGAAAAAAAAATGATTATAATCGGATTAAAATAGAATTAAAATAAAGATAAACAAAATGTGGAATTTATTATGAAGAAATTTGAGAATCCACAACTATAAAATTAGCATATTTAGCAGTAATTATGAAGTTAGTACGCCATTAAAAACCCAGTTACAATTCATTCAACAAGGTGCAACTTTTTCAAGAGAGTTTACTGCAAGACTAACAATGTAAGAGTGGAAGTTCTTACCAATTCAATTGATTTCGTATTGATTGCAGTCTGGAGGGTGCATCAAGCATAGAATCACTGACAGCAACTTCTGGATTTCTGCACATGTGGGGACTCCACAGATTGCTCAGTTTCAGTGAAGTAGTGATGGTGCACAGCTTCACCATCATTACCACCACAAAATCTGGGCCAATGAAACATAAGTTTCTGACGTAAGTTGAAAATCAGTACAAAATTGCCAGAAACAAGTGTAAAGTCTGCCAGAAGTGTGGTATGCCAATTGCAAGCAATTTCTCCATGTGCACTTTATGTGAAACCTAAAAAAATGCAGGCACCTAAAGTTAACTGCCCATCTTGCACAGAAACATTTCTTGGAGGTTTTGGAAAGGCTCAAATGACATTTCCATCCATTTGGAGGTCTTTGGAGGAGAAAGAAGTGACAAGCAAGACTGAACTGAAAGGAAACCCAATGTGCAGTCACCAAACTGAGTCGAGAGGCAAGTGGCAGAACAACACAGCGCCCAAACCCGTTTCGTGGTTAATGGCGCTGCATGTGGCACTTATACAGAGAGTTTACCACTATCCCTATAGGACAGCATTGCAGCACTTTTAGGAGATGGAAGTAGATTTCAGGCTGCAGCTGACTATTACTGTCATTGACTGTTTCAGTCCTATGATGCATGTTAACTGCAGGTGCCCTTGAAGCAGAAAACACAGTCTGCTCAATTCTCTGTTGATCTAAAGCCTGTGGAACCAGTTCCCCACAATCACCACCAGGCCCTGTAGTTGTGTTTGGTGGCATCATGGCAATATGACGAATCAGAGTGTGCTGACTGTTGGCCTTTTTCACCAATGTCATTTGAACAGTTATTCATATTCAATGTGTACAAGAAGAGAACAGATATTAAACTGCCTTATTGGATAAAGCTGTCTTCATGCAATTACTGTAAAATTCAACCATAAGGTAATCAAGAATTTATGAAATTATTACATTGGAGACAAGCAACAGCAGCCAAAGACCAGGGTCCAGACCACACTGCTGAAAGGGACTTCGCCTGTTGGCTCCTTCACATTTACTTCTCTTCAATGTGCTGTACAAGCTGTAACATTTGAGACAGATAAACGGGCGAAGAAAATGGCGTCCCACATCATGAAGCTGCTGCGAATAGCCTGGGCGGGCCGCCCCACACCCCCCCCAATCACGTGGAGGAGGCGGGCTGTCTATCTCCGGCAATGGCGTCAGCTGCCTGAGCGCAGGAACTGATGCTATTTTTAAAGGGCTGTTAGCCCTGCCGGCATATTTAAATATTTAAAAGTAGATTTAATTAAATTACATTATAAATACATTTCTTTTGCCCCACCCCACCCCCAATAACAATTAAATTAATTATTTTCCCTCCCCCCCAAAACGCTTACCTTTACCATCTGATCTTACCCCCCCAAACTGCACAAACTTTAAACTACAAATCTTCTCACCATCCCCTACACGCATGATGTTAATTTGACCCCATTCCCCCCACCGCCCCCACACTGAGAAATTGACTTCCTCCCCCATCCCCACCATTTCCCAGACAGGCAACTGAAGGCGCAGGAGTGCCGGCTGCCAGGCCGAAGACCATCAGGAGGCGACGTAAGTTTATTTAAATTAATTATTTTAATTGATTTGAATATTAAAATTGTGGTCCCGTTGCCCAGCAGCGGAGAGGCCACTAAAATGCCTCGCCGCCGCCGCCAGAGGATCAAGCTAGACCCTCCCGGCGTCAAGGTCCATGGTGGGCCTCATCCGCAGCCATCTTCAGGGCCCCGCTGCCACGGAACCCGATGCTTGGGGGAGAACAAAATCCAGCTCAAGGATTTTCAAAAAAGACTTCCAAACACCTATCACCCCAGAAGGGAGTATACTGGTACCAAACCAACAATCAGGCTGCACATTGAATCCTCTAAAACTTCTTTTCCAGCTGATCAATGGACAGATACAATAACATTTGGAGCATGAACACTCAATGCTGTATCAATTGCCCAGCACTTCTTTTTAAGCTACAAAGGTTGGATTTTCCTGACCCCACCCTGAAATGTGATGGATTGAGCCCTTTGTTGCCACCATGTCCTGGTCAGTTTCTTACTCGGAGTCATTAGGCACTTATTGTGGGATCCAGGTGGGATTCCCGCCAATGACTTCTAAGGAAAATTAAGATGGTGCTGCAGCAGGGTCTCCACTGTAGAACCTGATGTGACAGGATCACATTAAAGGGGTTACAGAACCTTTTGGTGGAAAAGGAGATCCCTAATAAGCCCTCTTCCTCCATTTGCCAAGAGTGGGGCCACTCCCACTACAACACTGGGCTGAAAATCATGGTTTACCAAGTGATCCGAGGGAGTGATAGAATTTGGAACAGTTGGGTAAGAAATGGGCTGAAAGCCTGGAGTCCCACCACCATCGACATTAGCATGTGGTGGGTGGAAAAGGAGCAATTTATTAACCCTTAGCACGAATGGTCCTGAGGAGGGAAATTCAGAACAGGCCAGTGAGGTGGCATTAGACACCTCTTCCCAATTTTGCCCCTTATCCATTGCTATCCTACCTAATAGCAGAGGACAATCTAGTCCTAAATACCAGGTTGGCAATTGGATTGAAAATTGTAGGCTGAGATAATTAATTACTTCATACAGCAGAATGGTTCTTTTGTTACTTGGACCAAGAAAATGTATTTTCTGGGGAATTAATCCTTTCGGATAAAATAGCAGAGATGTGTGGTGAACAAATTTTCAGAAGTTTCAATTCGTTACCCTTGAAAGTCAGGGAAAAATTATGCAGGGCTTGCTTTCAGACTAAGTGGTGAAGAGATCACAATTGTTTGCACAAAGCCTGCTTATTAGGCTGGATATGTTTTTCTCATTTTATTCTTTTGGCTACATTCTCTGATTTTGTTACCATTTGGAATAATTTGCAAGAAGTTCAAGGAGCTGACTCAAATGCATATACCTATTACCCTAACCGAGGCCCCAAAGAAAGGATTTCTCTTAATTGGCACAGTATTTGATTTTGTGCAAATCATGATCTCATCGGATACCTTCAAGCTTGGAGTAGTTGTCAAGTTTAATAGATGTGGCAAACATTAAAAGTATCAGATTAAAAAGTTCCATTTTGACAGTTTGATCAGATTTGGTCTGGAGAAAAATTCATCCTTAAAACAATTTATACACTTTGGTAGAATTCTGAGCTGGGAGACATGCCTGCAGAAATACCTCAAATATGCAGTGGTACAAGGCAATTTGATTATTTTTAGGAATGCAGCATAACTATAAAACCATTTTACCTTTTAGCACTTCTTCTTTATTCGCTTTCATGGGGTGTAGACATCGTTGGCAAGGTCAGCATTTGTTGCCCATCCCTAATTATCCATCTTGAACTGCTGTAGTCCATGTGGTGCAGGTACACCCACAGTGCTGTTAGGGAGTGAGTTCCAGGATATTGATCCAGCAACAGTGAAGGAACAGCAATATATTTCCAAGTCAGGATGGTGTGTGACTTGGAGGGGAACTTGCAGGTGGTTTTCTGGAACACATTGCCTGAAGGGGTGGTAGAGGCAGGAACCCTCACAACATTTAAGAAGTATTTAGATGAGCATTTGAAATGCCATAGCAGACAGGGCTACAGGCCAAGTGCTGGAAAATGGGATTAGGATAGATGCTTGATGGCCGGCATGGACACGATGGGCTGAAAGGCCTGTTTCTGTGCTGTACAACTCTGACTCTATGGTGTTCCCATGCATCTGCTGCCTTGTCCGTCTGGGTGAAAGAAGTCGTGGGTTTGGAAGGTGCCGAAGGAGAAGTGGTGAGTTGCTGCAGTGCATCTTGTATATGGTACACACTGCTGCCACTGTGCGTCGGTGGTGCAGGAAATGAATGTTTAAGGTGGTGGATGGGGTGCCGATCAAGTGGGCTGCTTTGTCCTGGATGAAGTTGAGCCTCCTGAGTATTGTTGGAACGGCACTAATTCAGTCAAGTAGAGAATATTCCATTGCACTCCTGACTTGTGCCTTGTCGATGGTGGACAGGCTTTGGGGAGTCAGGAAGTGGGTTACTCACTACAGAATTGCCAGTCTCAGACCTGCTCTTGTAGCCATAGTATTTATGTGGCTGCTCCAGTTTAGTTTCTGGTCAATGGTAACCCCCAGGATGTTGGTAGTGGGGGATTTAGCGATAGTAATGTCATTGAACATCAAGGGGAGATAATTAGATTCTCTCTCGTTGGAGATTGTCATTGCCTGGCACTTGTGAGGCACAAATGTTACTTTCTGCTTATCAGCCCAAGCCTGAATGTTGTCCAGGTCTTGCTGCATATGAGCATGGACAGCTTCAGTATCTGAGGAGTTGCAAATGGTACTGAACATAATGCAATCATCAGCAAACATCCCCACTTCTGACTTTATGACGGAGGGAAGGTCATTGATGAAGCAGCTGATGATGGTTGGACCTAGGACACTACCCTGAGGAACTCCTGCAGTGGTGTACTGGGACTGAGATGATTAGCCTCCAACAACCACAACCACCTTCCTTGGTGCTCGATATGACTCCGACCAATGGAGAGTTTTCTCTCTGCTTCCCATTGACTTAAATTTGGCTAGGGCTCCTTAATGCCATACTCGGTCAAATGCTGTCTTGATGTCAAGGGCAGTCACTCTCACCTCACCTCTTGAGTTCAGCTCTTTTGTCCATGTTTGAACCAAGGCTGTAATGAGGTCAGGAGCTGAGTGGCCCTGGCAGAACACAAACTGAACATCAGTGAGCAGGTTATTGCTGTTTAAGTGGTGCTTGATAGCAGTGTCGACGACTCCTTCTATCACTTTGCTGAGATTGAGAGTAGACTGATGGGGAAGGAGTTGACCGGATTGGATTTGTCCTGCTTTTTGTGGACAGGACATGACTGAGTACTTTTCCACATTGTCCGGTAGATGCCAGTGTTGTAGCTGTATTGGAACAGGTTGGCTAGAGGCACGGCTAGTTCTGGAGCACAGGTCTTCAGTACTATTGCCGATTGCAGTCAGGGCCTGTAGCCTTTTCAGTATCCAGTGCCTTCAGCATTTTCTTGATATCATGTGGAATAAATCGAATTGGCTGAAGACTGGCATCTGTGATGCTGGGGACCTCAGCAAGAGGCCAAGATGGATCATCCACTTGGCACTTCTGGCAGAAAATGGATGCAAATGCTTCAGCCTTTTCTTTTGCGCTGGCCTCCCCCATTATTGAGGATGGGAGTATTTGTGGAGCCTCCTCCTCTAGTTAGTTGTTTAATTGTCCACGACCATTCATGACTGGATGGGGCAGGAGTGCAGAGCTTTGATCTGATCCGTTGGTTGTGGGATCGCTTAACTGTATGGCATACAGGTAGTCCTGTGTTGTAGCTTCACCAGGTTGACACCTCATTTTTAGGTATGCCTGGTGCTACTCCTGGCATGCTCTCCTGCACTCTTCATTGAACTAGGGTTGATCACTTGCTTGATGGTAAGTAGAGTGAGGGATATGTCAAGTCATGAGACTACAGATGGTGGTTGAATACAATTGTGCTGTTGCTGATGGCCCACAGCGCCTCATGGATGTCCAGTATGGGCTGCCAGATCTGTTCTGAATCTATCCCACTTAGCATGATGGTCAGTATCGTCAGGGTGAAGATGGGACTTTGTTTTCACAAAGATTGTGCAGTGGTCACTCTTACTAATACTGTCATGAACAGATGCATCTGCAACAGGTAGATTAGTTAGGACAATGTCTAGTAGGTTTTTCCCTCTTGTTGGTTCCCACACCAACTGCTGCAGACCCAGTCTGGCAGCTATGTCCTTCAGGACTCAGCCAGTTCGGTCAATAGTGGCACTACCGAGCAACTTTTGGTGATGGACATTGAAGTCCCCCACCCAGAGTACATTCTGTACCCTTGCCACCCACAGTGCTTCTTCTAATTGGTGTTCAATATGGAGGAGTACTGATTCATCAGCTGAGGGAGGGCGGTATGTGATAATCAGCAGGAGCTTTCCTTGCCCATGGGACCTCATGGAGTCTGGAGTCAATGTTGAGGACTCCCAGGGCAACTCCTTCCCCACTGTACACCACTGTGCTGCCACCTCTGCTGGGTCTGTCCTGCCAGTGGGACAAAACATACCCAGGGATGGTGATGGTGGTGTCTGGGACATTTTCTGTAAGTTATGTTTCCGTGAGTATGACTATGACAGGCTGTTGCTTGACTAGTCTGTGGGACAGCTCTCCCAATTTTAGCACAAGCCCCCAGATGTAAGGAGGACTTTGCAGGATCGATAGGGCTGGGTTTACCATTGTCATTTCTGGTACCTAGCTCGATGACACGTATTCCGTTGGTTTTATTGCTTTTCAACTTTCCTGTACAACTAAATGGCTTGCTAGGCTGTTTCAGAGGACAGCTAAGAGCCAACCACATTGCTGTGAGTCTCACATGTAGACCAGACCAGGTAAGGACGGCAGATTTCCTTTCCTAAAGGGCATTATTGAACCAGATGGGTTTTTACGACAATCAATGGTAATTTTGTGATCACCATGACTGAAAATAACTTTCATTGCCAGATATTTAATTAATTGGATTTATTAATTAATTATTTGCATAATTATCTTGCAGGATATGGATTTCACATAGTGAATGCATGGTAAGTACTTCACAGTATTTCTGTTAGTTAAATTGAGTTGGAATTAATAAAAGCAGTTATATATAGTTGTGCAGTCATAACACGTAGTGATATTACCCAAGGAACATTTCAGAATAAGTACTATTCCTGATACTTCAAGGATATCCATGTAATTTTACAGAGACTGCTACAAAGCAGAACTTACATTGGTTCAATTAATTGAAATAGCTTTTTAAAACATGTCCTTTGGCTATTAATAAATTAGACATTGTAAAATGAATTACTGTGAAATTGAAAACACAAGTCAGGATTCTCTTCTCTGGGGCTTCAAGGCGATCTATACCTGTACTTCCTGGGGACCACTGCTTTTGCACATGGTGACCCCAGGAAGTGGCCCTAAGTAGGATGAACAGGAGGGAAATCTTCCAGGGGATTCCCCTGACCATGCCCCACTTCCATTTGCATATAACAAGAAGGAAAGAGGAAGACAGTGGCAGTCTTGGCAATGGTGAAGGGGGAAAAACTGCAATTGGGGAGGTGATACAGTAGCAGGCTTCGCTGTCTGAAATTTCCCTCATTCTCCAAATCAACCCCAGGAGTGATCTCAGAGAAGAATTCCTCCCCTAACCTAGAGAAGCACTTTCACCTAAACAGAAAACCTGCCACTGCAACAACGACCCTGAGATAGGATGGTAAACCTAATTGTTCAAAACTTAAGAACATAAGAAATAGCAGCAGGTGTAGCCCATTTGGCCCATCAAGCTTTCCCCATCATTCGATAAAGTCATGGATGATTTACTATCTCAGCTATACCTTCCTGGACTATCCACATATCCCTTGATTCCATAGCATCTCAAAACTGTCGATCTATGACTTGAATATACTCAACGACTAAGCATCCACAATTCTTTGCAGTAGAGGATTCTAAAGATTCACAACCATTTGAATGAAGAAATTTCTCATCTCAGTCCTAAAATGAGCCGAGCCCTTATTCTGAGACTATGACCTCTTGTTTTTGACTCTCCAGCCAGGGGAAACATCCTTTTGGTAGTTACCTGCAAGCCCCTTAACAATTTTACATGTTTCAATGAGATCACCTCTCATTCTTCTAAATTCAAGAGAATGTAGTCCAAGACTGCTCAATCTCTCATCATAAAAAATCCCCTTATCCCAGGAATCAGGCTAGTGAAATTTTATTTCATTCCTTCTAAGGCAAGTTTATCCTTCCTTAGGTAAGGCGATCAAGACTGTACAATATACTCCAGGTATGATCTTAGCAAGGCCCTATACAGTGTTCTGATGAAAGGTCACTGACCCTGAAACGTTAACTCTGCTTCTCTTTCCACAAGTGCTGCCAGACCTGCTGAGTATTTCCAGCACTACTTGTTTTTATTTCAGATTTCCAGCATCTGCAGTATTTTGCTTTTATTATATACTTATACAGTTGTAGTCAGACTTCTTTACTTTTATTCTCCAATCCCTTTGTAATAAAGCTAGCATGCCATTTGCCTTCCTAACTGCTTCCTGTACCTGCATGTTAACTTTCTGTAATTCACAAACAACCACACCAATACATCCATTCTCACTGCAGCTACCTCTTTTAAACCCTAGGTTGTCGGCCATCTGGTTCAGATGATTTATTTAGGTAAGCACAAAAATAGGGGTCTTAAATCTGAACAAAACAAACTATATAGGTATGAGGGGTGAGTTGGCTAAGGTAGATTGGGAAATGCTTTCAGTCCCATTAATTTCTCCAGTACTATTTCTTTACTCATACTAATACCCTTAAGTTCCTTATTTTCACTAGACCCTTGATTTCCCATTACTTCCAGAATTTTTTTGTCTTCTACCGTTAAGAGAGATACAAAGTATTTGCTTCATGTCCCTGCCACTTCCTAATTCGCCATTATAATATCTGTCTCTGCCTCTATGGGACTCGTGTTTTCTCGCACTAATCTCTTTTTTTATATACCTATAGAAGCTTTTACAATCTGCTTTTATGTCTTTAGCTAGTTTACTCTCATTTCCTATTTTCTCTATCAATTTCTTTGTCAACCTTTGCTGAATTTTAAAATCATCCCAATCCTCAAGGTTACTACTCCTTTTGGCAACATTATAAACCTCTTCCTTTAACCTAATACTATTTTTAACTTTACTTGCTCGCCACAGTTGGACCAGTTTTCTGTAGGATTGTTAATCCTTAAGGAAATGTGTAATTGTTGCGAATTATGAACTAATTATTTAAATGTTTTCCATTGCCTATCAACTATCATATGTTTTAATCAAGTTTCCCAATCTACCTTAGCCAACTCACCCCTCATACCTATATAGTTTGTTTTGTTCAGATTTAAGACCCCTATTTTTGTGCTTACCTAAATCACTCTCAAATACAATGTAAAATTCTATCATATTTTGATCACTTGTCCCAGAGGCTCCTTTACTAGAAGGTTATTAATTAGCCCTGTCTCATTGCACAATACTAGATCAAAACGAACCTGTTCCCTGGTTGGTTCATTACTGATCTAGAAAAACTATATTGAACTAGCACTGTAGGACCCCGCCAAAAGGATTCAAATCAAGGTTTGGAATTAATTTAAATTGTTTGTAATCTTAGCAGATAAAGCTTAGATTGTGTACTCAGTCCAGAATGGGCTTGAACACAATCTTCTGGCTTAAAGGCCTATGTGCTACACTGTGCCAACCCAACTCAAATAGACCTTCATGCCAATCTTGTGCAGGGGCATACTACCAAGGGGGGCGGCACAGTGGCGCAGTGATTAGCACCGCAGCCTCACAGCTCCAGCGACCCGGGTTCAATTCTGGGTACTGCCTGTGCGGAGTTTGCAAGTTCTCCCTGTGACCATGTGGATTTTTGCTGGGTGCTCCGGTTTCCTCCCACAGCCAAAGACGTGCAGTTTGATAGGTAAATTGGCCATTATAAATTGCCCCTAGTATAGGTAGGTGGTAGGGAAATTGAGGGAAGGTGGGGATGTGGTAGGAATATGGGATTAATGTAGGATTAGTATAAATGGGTGTTGATGGTCAGCACAGACTCAGTGGGCTGAAGGGCCTGTTTCAGTGCTGTATCTCTAAATAAATAAATAAATTATTGTCTTATGTACAGAATGTGTTTTAATTGTTACTCCCCCGGACATGTTTCATGAGAGTGCTGAGCAAATGGATAGTTGGCTAACTATGGTCTGCCAGCAGAGAAACTGTGGGCTGGATTTTGTTCTTCCCCAGGTGTCAGGAGAAAAGGGGGGGGGGGGAGGTGGTGGGCATGAAGATTGCCTCTGTGGAGGGCCGCCACAACACCCCACTCGGCAACGGGACCCCCATTTGAATATTCAAATAAATTAAAATTAATGAATTAACGATACTTATGTCACCACCTGATATCGCACTGTGATCTTCAGGGCCGGTGGCTGGGAATCCTGTGCCTTCGCATCCCTGTCTGGGGGAACGAGGGGCCGTGCTGATGGGGAGGGGAGAGGAGGTAAGGTTATCAGTGCCGGGGGCGGTGGGGGCAAGGGGAAAGGGAGTCAAAGTAACGTCATGGGTGTAGGGGATGGTGGGAAGGGTTGGAGTTTAAAGTTTGTGCAGATTTGGGGGAGAAGGTCAGATGAACAAGATAAGTGTTTTGTGGGGGGGGGGGTAGAGGGCAAATAATTAATGTTATTGTTATTGAGGGTGTGGGAGAGGGCCAGAAGAAATGTTTTTATTTATTTTTATTTACGTTAACTTTAAACATTTAAATTTCCCGGTAGGGCTGACAGCCCTTTAAAACTGGTGTCAGCGCCTGTACACAGGCAGCTGATGCCATTGCTGGGGATGGACAGCCAGCCCTCTCCATGTGATCGGGGGAGGGCGGCGGCCTGCCCCGGCTATTTAAATGAGCCGCTGCACAGAAGGTTATGGCTGCTCCACGACGTGGGCTGCCACATCGGCGGCAGGAACAGCAGATTTAACTTTGTGATTGGGGAAATGCTGAGATCCAACACTACAATGATGCCTTACAAGCAATCAGTGTTACTGTAATAGTCTGAACCACAAAATGTCTGTTTGTTTTTCAAGAATTATCAGGAACTGATGGCTTATTTTACCTGTGTCATATGGGAATCATTCATATAATATCATCCGGCAGCAATGATGAATTACAGCTCAATAGTTCATGTTATCAGTGAAAGGACTGAGCAAAGCCTTAAAGAGTAAGGAGCCATCACTCACCCCAACCCAGAACCGGATGTTGTTTTAGTATGACAAAAAATTATTAAGAGATATATGTCCAACCCTTTGAGACAAGCATGAGTGCAAACACTCCTTTGCTGACTAGCAAAGCTAACTAAATAGAGTGGTAAGGAAATCCCAGATAGACTGGAACCACAAAGCTCCAGCAAGCAGTAATGATATTACCCGTAAACAAAGCATTTAGTGTTGGAAGGATTGTCTGATGAGAAACTTCAGCAGGGAAGAAATGTCCTTGCCAAAGCATCTGCAACCAAGATTGCCAACAGGAACATTATTAGGGATATCATAGTAGTTCCTGGTGAAGGTTGCCAGCTTATTGGAAAATGCATAATTTTATGCTGCAAAACAAAATTGCTGACCAGATTTTGTTCAGTTGTGAAATATTTGATCGAGCGGATTACACAACAGGGACATAGATAGGAGACTTCAACACCAGTGATAATTTCAGCAGTCACTGAACATCCTTTTTGCAATCAAATAGAAATGAGTCATGTTTTACCCCAAGTACAAGAGTAGGAAAAGGAGATAACATTGAGGTCAAAGATCACTACATTTATAACTGATGCATTGACACAATATAAGCATCATTGTATGTTCATATTTCAGATGTCATTTCTCCATTTGAATGGAGGCATTTATTGAATATTTGTAAACTAACGGCTAAAAAAAGGAAATTTTAAAACAATTCTATTTAAAAGAATTTTACTGCTCTGAAGCTTTTAGATGGCATGGTATGGAGCAGCAGTTTAGTTGGCTAAAATTAGAAGGAAATTGCTCATTTAAAAATGATTATATTTATCAACTAAATGAAAATGAAAATGATTTCATTTAGGATTGAAATAACTGCTAGGATTAAGATATTAATCAGATGTCTACAACTTTTAGAACAGATGTTGGAAATTGCAACTGACAAATAAAGACAGTACTCATTCAAACATCTCTCAACCTTTCTTGTGACCTTATGATTTTTTTTTTTATAAAACAATTTTGATAAAAATTCCTGGAGGCAAATGAAAATGTGGAAAGCTATTACTATGATTAAAATTTAGGACAAAACACTAGACTAAATTGGGAACTCACTTAGTTCTGAAGATTATTAAAACGACTACAATGACTACAGAGACTAAAACCAAAGGTCCAGAGGTGAAGCCAAAAGTAGAATTATTTCTAAGACTGAGCAACACAGAACAGAAAGGACATTTAGTTCAATTTCTAACTCAATTATCTCAATTGTGGCAAATCTGGAGCAATACAATAGCTATTTTATGACTATGCTGAAAGAAAGTGTGGATGGGCGACAGGTAATAAAATGACTTTGTTATGATATTCCTCTCCCTGATCACGTAGTCACTGGACAGAGGTACTGGAAAGCTCCTGGTATCCGTCCACTTATACCTTAGCATAAGCCATTGCTTTCAGAAGTGAGGAGTAAGAGAAGACAATTGGACAGAAAAAAGAACCAAACCTACAATTTAACCCTAAAGAAAGGAGATATGAAAAACCTGTAAATACCTAGCCATTTGGCAAGGTTTAAAGGTTAGTATATTTTGAGAGTCAAACGTTATCTAAAATCAGAAGTTGTTGGTTCAGGTGTCTAAATATACTTACTATAAGCTGTATTTTGCAATGTATCCAATAAATTACAACCAGATTTAAAACTGAGTGGCTACACAAGGATTACAAGTTGATCAAATATTGCAGTCTGGAGCAAGGAGCCTTAAGGTTTCCTATTTCACACAGATCTCTGCCTACCGTACTGATGAATCTTATAATGCAAGTCTACAGATCTACCTAAAGAAATGACAGCAGTTGTATAGGTCTGGTTTATTTGGCATGACAGTGAAAAAAGAGAGTAGCAAATGACAGGACACAAGGCAATCAACAACGTTTGACTGATATCATGACAGTTTCATGAATATTAATGTAGTAACAAGAGATCCAGTATTTCAGACTTCAATCTTGATATGGTCAAAATGACAGAAGAAGGCAAATAAGCAGCAGAATTGAAACATGTTCGAGTAACAGCAGTATCATGGTTTATGATCAACAATCAAGTACCTAGGACAGAATTTGTTAAGTCTACCATAAATGCAAGGTAGACTGCAACGTTTTGCTTGGTTTGCAGACAAAATGATCAATCAGAAAACAGATAGAAGGACTGTATTCAAGAATCTTGCAGTCTTTCTCCACAATTCCTCCTTTACAAGTTTTGCTTCAGTATTAAGTTATCAAGTGCAGATTAGTAGGGTTTAATTTTAGCAATTTAACCCAAAATATGTTGAAAAAGGCAAATCTAACAACATTTCTAGCCATATATTTTCCAAAGGTTTAATCGACTACAAATCAGACTTGTGAGTGAATGGTCCGCACTATTTGTTGCTGCTAAAATCACCTACAAAAGATGTTTATTTGCCAACAATTGAGAAAAAGCAGCATGTACCTGGACAGTGGCAAAGTCAAGGGGAATGACACCCCCCCACCACCCCCAAAAAAAGAACTGCGTAATCAGTCAATTTTGTTATGGCAGGACTCGACCCAAACTGAACAAAAATAATTGACTCATTTAGTTTTAAAATTCATGATCATGATCGGGTTGCCATTTTGAGTCTGACATGAACAGCAACGAAGGATATTGTTGTGGTTGTGATGTGCATATAGGGCTGGATTGAGTTCTTCCCCAGGCATCGGGGTCCATGGCGGGGAGAGTCTGACGATGCCTCTGGGCAAGGGCTGCCAGGCACCCAGACGCCAGGAGGGCCCGGCCCAATATTGCCGGCGGCAGCAAGGCCTCGTGGCAGCCCCTCTCACTCTGCCGCTCAGCACGGGACTGCCATTTAAATATTTAAATAAATTAAAATTAATGAATTAATTATACTTACGCCGCCATCTTCCATCCTGCTGTGATCTTTGTGCCACTGGCCGGCACTCCCGCATCTTCAGATCCCCGTCCAGGGAAACAAGGCGGAATATTGATGAGGAGTGGGAGAAAGTAAGTTTCTCAGTGTGGGAGCGGGGGAAAACAGGGTCAAAGTATCATCATTGGTGCAGGGGTTGGTGGGAAGGGTTGGGGGTTAAAGTTTATGCAGTTGGGGGGGGGGGAGGAAGGTCAGATTGTACAGTTAAGTGTTTTGGGGGGAAGGGAAAATTAATAATTTTATGGTTATTGGGGGGGGTGGCAGAGGGAAAAAATAAATGCATTTAATTTTTTTCTAATTGCTTTATCTTTAGATTTTTAAATCTCCCAGTAGGGCAGACAGCCCTTTAAAAATGGCGTCAGCAGCTGCGCACAGGCAGCTGACACCATTGCCAGGGACGGACAGGCCGCCCCCTCCACGTCATCAGGGGTGGCTCTCCCCAGCCATTCAAATGAGCCACCGCACAGAAGATTGCAGCAGCCGGCAAGGGCGGCTGCCATTTTTCCGCCTGCTACTGACCCTGGTGGCAGGCACAGAAGATTCAGCCCATAGTCTCACCCCCAGACCCCTTGCCTTAGATTTTGCCTCTGGGAACCAATTTGGCAAAATTTGAACTTAAACCTCACCTCCCTAATCCTTTAAACTTAGCTCCAACCCTGTATCTGGTTAACTGTTAAGCACATACAAATAGGAGGCTAGATAGAAGAACTAGAAAGGACTTTATATTTGCTTGCTAAAATTCATACCCTAGTTAGAATAAGTAGCTTGCTTTACCAGTTAGGAAATCCTGTCAGAAACCATGCTTTTAAATGCTTTATTATCTCACTTTTTTGGTAAGTCATGGCACTTTCCGTGTCACTTTCCAAACACCAAAAAAGAGCATATCTGGTATTTGCAGTTTGCATACTCATAGGTTTCAATTTTGCAGCAAATGAGTGACAGCATCAAGGCCCAACCCACTCCAGGACCAGTGTTTGGTCTGAGGCCCATTCGAAAAGGCTGCTCCTTCGTGCTTCAGCTCAACACCTATAAAATATAACTCCTGTGCAGTGTCATGTTCAGTTTAAGTGTCCCTGACATTTTATAAACTGCAGCAAGGCTTATTTAAATATTTTAACATGGCAGATGCTCCTGCCTGAGCTGTCAGTACAGTTAGCATATACTAGCCGGGATCTCCATTAATGTTCCCAACACTCCAGGAATGACCAAGAGTTTCCCAGAATCAGGAGTTCCTTCCCCAAGCGCTGTCCCAGCAACCCGGGAGAACAAAACTTTAAAAAGCAAATATACTCAACTACCAGTTTCCCATGAGGTAATTTGTGAAAGTCATTTGATCAAATATCACATGATCAGGCATCACATGGGGTCAAATCAGGCGGTCAAACCTCCAAGAATGCCTCCAAACGGAGTTGACAACCCTACTCTTCATATACATGCAAGCGCACATTCACAGAATTCTCTCCTAGACCTGCCAGTCAAATGTGCAGCCACGTACTATAAACAAATATATTGCTGGCTGCAAATCAACACTGCAGCTGCTGATGAGAACCACTGCCAGAAGGAAAAAGCTAAACAGGAGGCTTATGATTTTCTAGAAGACTAAAAATTCCCCATTTCAATTCACAACTTTGTGGTGCAAATCTCAAACTTTTAACAACATAACTTCATGTGTGAATTTAACAAATCTTTTTTACAGTTCAATGCTTCATGTTTTGGAGCAGAGCAGTGGCTTTCCACAGCTCAGACAATGGAGAGGCCCCAGCCGATGCTGCACTTAATTGGCAACCGACACATATTCTTGAGAGCAGAAATTCATTGGGGGGAGGGGGTGGAGGGGAGGAGGACAAACTTGTCTCCAACCATGCTGTGGTCATCTCTGCCGAAACAAAATCACCATTATGCATCAAAAGTTATTTTGTAATTTTTCAGCATTACACAATTCTTTTTTGTTAATATGCATAAGAAATCCACAGCAAAGCAGCTGTAATATTTTTTAGAATTAGAACATTACAGCGCAGTACAGGCCCTTCGGCCCTCGATGTTGCGCCGACCTGTGAAACCATCTGACCTACACTATTCCATTTTCATCCATACGTCTATCCAATGACCACTTAAATGCCCTTAAAGTTGCCGAATCTACTACTGCTGCAGGCAGGGCGTTCCACGCCCTTACTACTCTCTGAGTAAAGAAACTACCTCTGACATCTGTCCTACATCTATCACCCCTCAACTTAAAGCTATGTCCCTCGTGTTTGCCATCACCATCCGTGGAAAAAGACGCTCACTATCCACCCTATCTAACCCTCTGATTACCTTATATGTCTCTATTAAGTCACCTCTCCTCCTCCTTCTCTCCAACGAAAACAACCTCAAGTCCCTCAGCCTTTCCTCGTAAGACCTTCCCTCCATACCAGGCAACATCCTAGTAAATCTTCTCTGCACCCTTTCCATAGCTTCCACATCCTTCCTATAATGCGGTGACCAGAACTGCACGCAATACTCCAGGTGCGGTCTCACCAGAGTTTTGTACAGCTGCAGCATGACCTCGTGTCTCCGAAACTCGATCCCCCTACTAATAAAAGCTAACACACCATATGCCTTCTTAACAGCCCTATTAACCTGGGTAGCAACCTTCAGGGATTTATGCACCTGGACACCAAGATCTCTCTGTTCATCTACACTACCAAGAATCTTCCCATTAGCCCAGTACTCTGCATTCCTGTTACTCCTTCCAAAGTGAATCACCTCGCACTTTTCCGCATTAAACTCCATTTGCCATCTCTCAGCCCAGCTCTGCAGCCTATCTATGTCCCTCTGTACCCTACAACATCCTTCGGCACTATCCACAACTCCACCGACCTTAGTGTCATCTGCAAATTTACTAACCCACCCTTCTACACCCTCTTCCAGGTCATTTATAAAAATGACAAACAACAGTGGCCCCAAAACAGATCCTTGCAGTACACCACTAGTAACTAAACTCCAGGATGAACATTTGCCATCAACCACCACCCCCTGTCTTCTTTCAGCTAGCCAATTTCTGATCCAAAGCTCTAAATCACCTTCAACCCCATACTTCCGTATTTTCTGCAATAGCCCACCGTGGGGAACCTTATCAAACGCCTTACTGAAATCCATATACACCACATCCACTGCTTTACCCTCATTCACCTGTTTGGTCACCTTCTCGAAAAACTCAATAAGGTTTGTGAGGCACGACCTACCCGTCACAAAACCATGCTGACTATCGCTAATGAACTTATTCTTTTTCAAGATGATTATAAATCCTGTCTCATAACCTTTTCCAACATTTTACCCACCACCGAAGTAAGGCTCACAGGTCTATAATTACCAGGGCTGTCTCTACTCCCCTTCTTGAACAAGGGGACAACATTTGCTATCCTCCAGTCTTCCGGCACTATTCCTGTCGACAATGACGACATAAAGATCAAGGACAAAGGCTCTGCAATCTCCTCCCTAGCTTCCCAGATAATCCTAGGGTACATCCCATCTGGCCCAGGGGACTTATCTATTTTCACACTTTCCAAAATTGATAACACCTCCTCCTTGTGAACCTCAATCCCATCTAGCCTAGTAGCCTGAATCTCAGTATTCTCCTCAACAACATTTTCTTTCTCTACTGTAAATACTGACGCAAAATATTCATTTAACACTTCCCCTATCTCCTCTGATTCCACACACAACTTCCCACTACTATCCTTGATTGGCCCTAATCTAACTCTAGTCATTCTTTTATTCCTGATATACCTATAGAAAGCCTTAGGGTTTTCCCTGATCCTATCCGCCAATGACTTCTCGTGTCCTCTCCTTGCTCTTCTTAGCTCTCCCTTTAGATCCTTCCTGGCTAGCTTGTAGCTCTCAAGCGCCCTAACTGAGCCTTCACGTCTCATCCTAACATAAGCCTTCTTCTTCCTCTTGACAAGCGCTTCAACTTCTTTAGTAAACCACGGCTCCCTCGCTCGACAACTTCCTCCCTGCCTCACAGGTACATACTTATCAAGGACACGCAGTAGCTGCTCCTTGAATAAGCTCCACATTTCGATTGTTCCCATCCCCTGCAGTTTCCTTCCCCATCCTACGCATCCTAAATCTTGCCTAATCGCATCATAATTTCCTTTCCCCCAGCTATAATTTTTGCCCTGCGGTATATACCTGTCCCTGCCCATCGCTAAGGTAAACCTAACCGAATTGTGATCACTATCACCAAAGTGCTCACCTACATCTAAATCTAACACCTGGCCGGGTTCATTTCCCAGTACCAAATCCAATGTGGCATCGCCCCTGGTTGGCCTGTCTACATACTGTGTCAGAAAACCCTCCTGCACACACTGGACAAAAACTGACCCATCTAAAGTACTCGAACTATAGTATTTCCAGTCGATATTTGGAAAGTTAAAGTCCCCCATAACAACTACCCTGTTACTCTCGCCCCTGTCGAGAATCATCTTCGCTATCCTTTCCTCTACATCTCTGGAACTATTTGGAGGTCTATAAAAGACTCCCAACAGGGTAACCTCACCTCTCCTGTTTCTAACCTCGGCCCATACTACCTCAGTAGACGAGTCCTCAAACGTCCTTTCTGTCGCTGTAATACTCTCCTTGATTAACAATTCCACACCCCCTACCCTCTTTTACCATCTTCTCTGTTCTTACTGAAACATCTAAATCCCGGAACCTGCAACATCCATTCCTGCCCCTGCTCTACCCATGTCTCCGAAATGGCCACTACATCGAGATCCCAGGTACCAACCCATGCTGCAAGCTCACCCACCTTATTCCGGATGCTCCTGGCGTTGAAGTAGACACACTTTAAACCAGGTTCTTGCTTGCCAGTGCCCTCTTGCGTCCTTGTAACCATATCCCTGACCTCACTACTCTCAACATCCTGTACACTGGCACTACAATTTCGGTTCCCATTCCCCTGCTGAATTAGTTTAAACCCCCCCGAAGAGCACTAGCAAATCTCCCCCCCAGGATATTGGTACCCCTCTGGTTCAGGTAAAGACCATCCTGTTTGTAGAGGTCCCACCTACCCCAGAAAGAGCCCCAATTATCCAGGAAACCAAACCCTCCCTCCTGCACCATCCCTGCAGCCACGTGTTCAACTCCTCTCTCTCCCTATTCCTCGCTTCGCTATCACGTGGCACGGGCAACAACCCAGAGATAACAACTCTGTTTGTTCTCGCTCTAAGCTTCCACCCTAGCTCCCTGAATTTCTGTCTTAAATCCCCATCTCTCTTCCTACCTATGTCGTTGGTGCCTCTGTGGACCACGACTTGGGGCTGCTCCCCCTCCCCCTTAAGGATCCCAAAAACACGATCCGAGACATCATGAACCCTGGCACCTGGGAGGCAACATACCAACCGTGAGTCTCTCTCGTTCCCACAGAACCTCCTATCTGTTCCCCTAACTATGGAGTCCCCAATGACTAATGCTCTGCTCCTCTTCCCCCTTCCCTTCTGAGAAACAGGGACAGACTCTGTGCCAGATACCTGTACCCCATTGCTTACCCCTGGTAAGTCATCCCCCGCAACAGTATCCAAAACGGTATACCTGTATATAAAATGTTGCTTCAGCATTTACAAATAAATTGCAAAAAGAAAATCCTACTAAATACCCTACACCTTTGCTAAGCCAATGAAAATAGTCTGGGCAAAATTAATTATTAGGGATGAATGAACACGGACTCACGGTTGCTCTAGCGATCTACACTGCTGCTTTGGTGGGAACATAAAGTGACCAATGCAAAATTCAGCAAATTGACATAGGAACAAATTTGTCTTAATGAATCCTTCAATTTGTGTTATAAACCTTTTCAAAAATTATCTGCAGAATACTGCCCCTTTCCTTTGAAAGACAGTGGTCTTTTGCACATGCACATATAAACATTTACTTCCCCCACCATTTATTTCTCTATTTATAAATTGTTCCATTTTCTAGTACTTTTGGTTTGCAACTCAACGAGGCGACAAGTAAGATTAAATATTCTAGAAACAATCTCAGGTCATTCTGGATGCTCTGAAAAAGCATCTTCACAGCCTAAGGTGATGCGTAGATATCTTCATTTTAATTATTTTTCCTTCTGTTGCCAGGCGCCAAGCCCACCATTGATTAAATTCTTTATGTTTTTGATTTTCTGACAAGAAGAAAGGCGCGCCACGAAGACATTTTACACGGAGCTGATATTTATAAACTCCCAAAATATAAAAATTCTGCTCCAAACAAAATGCAATTAGAAACTGTAATCAAAGCATGATATATGGTTGCAAGTTTAAAATAAGTACGAAAAAGCCCAGGCCAAAGGATAATCTTTCCAACTTATTTCCCATTCACTCACCCCAACCATCCCTACTTTGAATCCTTACCAGCGAATCAATCACTGAAGAATTTCAACAAGAAATGCTGGAACCACTCAGCAGGTCTGGCAGCATCTGTGGAAAGAGAAGCAGAGTTAACGTTTCGGGTCAGTGACCCTTCTTCGGAACTGGCAAATATTAGAAATGTCAAAGGTTATAAGCAAGTGAGGCGGGGGTGGGGCAAGAGATAACAAAGGAGAAGGTGTAGATTGGACAAGGCCACATAGCTGACCAAAAGGTCATGGAGCAAAGGCAAACAATATGTTAATGATGTGTTGAAAGACAAAGCATTAGTACAGATAGGGTGTTAACGGACTGAAGATTGAACAGCAGCGAGTACAAACATGAAAAAAAACAATGGGTAAGCAAACTGAACAAACTAAGATGAAATGAAATAAACATTAATAAAAATTGTAAAAAAATGTAAATAAGAAAAAAATAACTAAAAATAAAAGTAAAATGGGGCGCCCGTCATGCTCTGAAATTATTGAACTCAATGTTCAGTCCGGCAGGCTGTAGTGTGCCTAATCAGTAAATGAGATGCTGTTCCTCGAACTTGCGTTGATGTTGACTGGAACACTACAGCAATCCCAGGACAGAGATGTGAGCATGAGAACAGGGGGGAGTGTTGAAATGGCAAGCAACCGGAAGCTCAGGGTCCTGCTTGCGGACTGAGCGGAGGTGTTCCGCAAAGCAGTCACCCAGTCTGCGTTTGGTCTCCCCAATGTAGAGGAGACCACATTGTGAGCAGCGAATACAGTACACTACATTGAAAGAAGTACAAGTAAATCGCTGCTTCACCTGAAAGGAGTGTTTGGGGCCTGGGATAGTGAGGAGAGAGGAGGTAAATGGGCAGGTATTACACCTCCTGCGATTGCAGGGGAAGGTGCCATGGGATGGGGACGAGGTGGTGGGGGTAATGGAGGAGTGGACCAGGGTGTTGCGGAGGGAACGATCCCTTCGGAATGCTGACAGGGGAAGGGAGGGGAAGACTTCAACTCCACTCACTTCCTTCAAGTAAAACGTGCTGCTATGGGTACCCGCATGGGTCCCAGTTATGCCTGTCTTTTTGTAGGATATGTCGAGCATTCTTTGTTCCAGTCCTACTCAGGCCCCTTCCCCAAACTCTTTTTCCGGTACATTGATGACTGTATTGGTGCCGTTTCCTGCTCCCACACCGAACTGGAAAACTTTATCAACTTTGCTTCCAATTTCCACCCTTCTCTCACATGGTCCATCTCTGACACTTCCCTTCACTTCCTCGACTTCTCTGTCTCCAGCTCTGGGGATAGGTTGTCTACTAATATCCATTATAAGCCCACCAACTCCCACAGCGACCTCGACTGCACTTCTTCATACCCTACCTCCTGTAAGGACTCCATTCCATTCTCACAGTTTCTCCGTCTCCGACGCATCTGCTCTGATGATGCTACCTTCCATGACGGTGCTTCTGATATGACCTCCTTTTTCCTCAACCGAGGATTCCACCCCACTGTTGTTCACAGGGCCCTCAACCGTGTCCGGCCCATTTCCCGCACCTCTAATCTCACCCCTTCCCCTCCCTCCCAGATCCGTGACAGGGTTCCCCTTGTCCTCACTTTCCACTCCATCAGCCTCCATATCCAAAGGATCATCCTCCGCCATTTCCGTCACCTCCAGCGTGATGCCACTACCAAACGCATCTTCCCCTCCCTTCCCCTGTCAGCATTCCGAAGGGATCGTTCCCTCTGCAACACCCTGGTCCACTCCTCCATTACCCCCACCACCTCGTCCCCATCCCATGGCACCTTCCCCTGCAATTGCAGGGGTGATAATACCTGCCCATTTACCTCCTCTCTCCTCACTATCCCAGGCCCCAAACACTCCTTTCAGGTGAAGCAGCGGTTTACTTGTACTTCTTTCAATGTAGTATACTGTATTCGCTGCTCACAATATGGTCTCCTTTACATTGGGGAGACCAAACGCAGACTGGGTGACCGCTTTGCGGAACACCTCCGCTCAGTCCGCAAGCAGGACCCTGAGCTTCCGGTTGCTTGCCATTTCAACACTCCCCTCTGCTCTCATGCTCACATCTCTATCCTGGGATTGCTGCAGTGTTCCAGTGAACATCAACGCAAGCTCGAGGAACAGCATCTCATTTACTGATTAGGCACACTACAGCCTGCCGGACTGAACATTGAGTTCAATAATTTCAGAGCATGGCGGGCGCCCCATTTTGCTTTTATTTTTAGTTATTTTTTCTTTTTTTCTTTTTTACATTTTTTACACTTTTTTATGTTTATTTCATTTCATCTTAGTTTGTTCAGTTTGCTTACCCACTGTTTTTTTCATATTTGTACTTGCCGCTGTTCAATCTGCAGTCCGTTAACACCCTATCTGTATTAATGCTTTGTCTTTCAACACACCATTAACATATTGTTTGCCTTTGCTCCATGACCTTTTGGTCAGCTATGTGGCCTTGTCCAATCTACACCTTCTCCTTTGTTATCTCTTGACCCAGCCCCGCCTCACTTGTTTATAATCTTTGACATTTCTAATATTTGCCAGTTCCGAAGAAGGGTCACTGACCTGAAACTTTTACTCTGCTTCTCTTTCCACAGATGCTGCCAGACCTGCTGAGTGGTTCCAGCATTTCTTGTTTTTATTTCAGATTTCCAGCATCCGCAGTATTTTGCTTTTATATTACTGAAGAATTTAATTTCCCTGCAGAATGTCCATTCACTCATGAATAAGGTCCTTACCTTCCACAACCTAAGTGGAGATGATTCTATTGACATCCCGGCTTTGACTGAAGCATGGCTGATTGATAGTGGCACCTTGCCCCTTACTGAAACCTCCCTGTTTGGCTATATTTTCAGCACCTTCCCCTCCTAAACCACCACTATGGTGGTGTGGCCCTTATCACCAAATCACACCTTGGATCCTCCCTCTGCTCCTCTGCTCCTGCCCCACTCCTCTCATCTCTCCTTGAAAGTCATTGTTGTACGATGCATCACCCCCGCAAGCCCCACCTGCGTTTCACTCTAAGATGCCCGCCCTCAACCTCTGCACTGAGTGGTTTCTCACCCTGGGAGATCCCCATCTCAGCTCACTGTGCCCCATTTCTTCTACATTTACTGCCTTCCTACCCTCCCTAAATCTGTCCCTCCATATAAGCTCTCTTTACCATTTTTATGGCCACTCCGCAATCTTGCCACCTCCCACTGCTTTATCCACTCCTATTGCCTTGATCACAGACTAAATTATCTCAGACCATTTACTTGTATCCCTCACCATCCACATCCTTCAACCCCCTTCCTTCTGTGTTCATCACTCTCCCGAGTTATTTAAAACTCCCAACTAGCTATCTTTTGGCTTTCAATTCACCACAAAGTTAATCTGCGCAACCACATTCCCACGTGTAACTTTGTCCCAAGTACAATCTGTACTCTCTGCTATCCTGTTTGTTTCCCCTGGTATGCAGCCCATCCTCATTCCCTCAAGTCCAAGGAGCACAGACCTAAGCATATCTGGCGCACAACTAGTTCATCCATCCATCATCACACCTGACTGTGCCACAAAATGCACTTTCGAGCCTCACTCTCTTCTGCCAAAACCACCCAGTGTCAAGGGTCATCCTGGAGGGCAAAGATAACCCTCAGCTTCTTTTCTCCATTATCAACTGAACTGGTAATTCCAATTCCCTTAAACCCCTGCCCCTGAGGGTTTGCTTAACCCTCACCTGCAAATAAGTGTGAGGATCTCAGGGACTTCTTTGTTATTAAGATTGAAACCATCTGTTCGGCTGTCTCTTTTGCGGTCCCCTCTCTGCAACTTTCCCAGCAAACCAAACCTCTGCCCTGGAGTCCCCAGTCCTAACCCACATCTCTATTTTGTCTTCCATCCCTCTTCATGTGCTCCAATCATAGCTATAGCATCTTCAGCTATGACTTCTCTTCTCGCTATCCCCCACCATTACATCTGATGCCCCAAGGATTTGTCCTTCAACTCTTCTCTTCCTCATCTACATGCTGATCTACAGACATGGGATCATGAGACAAACGGAGGTGAGGACCTGGAAACAATCATTCTTACGGAAGAGGTAGTGTTGGGCAAGCTAATGGAGCTAAGAATTGATAAGTCTCCTGGCCCTGATGGAATGCATCCCAGGGTACTAAAAGAGATGGCGGGAGAAATAGCAGGTGCACTGGTGGTAATTTTCCAAAATTCGCTGGACTCTAGGGTAGTCCCAGCAGATTGGAAAACAGCAGATGTGACGCCACTGTTTAAAAAGGGGGTAGACAAAAGATGGGGAATTATAGACCGGTTAGCTTAACCTCTGTAGTGGGGAAGATGCTTGAGTCTATTATCAAGGAAGAAATAGCAGGGCATCTCGATAGAAATTGTCCCGTTGGGCAGACGCAGCATGGGTTCATGAAGGGCAGGTCATGCTTGACAAATCTTTTGGAATTCTATGAAGACATTACGAGCAAGGTGGACAATGGGGACCCAGTGGATGTGGTGTACCTAGATTTCCAAAAGGCCTTCGACAAGGTGCCGCACAAGAGGCTGCTGCATAAGATAAGGATACATGGCGTTAGGGGTAAAGTATTAGCATGGATAGAGGATTGGTTGACTAACAGGAAGCAGCGAGTGGGGATAAATGAGTGCTATTCTGGCTGGCAATCAGTCACTAGTGGTGTGCCTCAGGGATCGGTGTTGGGACCGCAATTATTTACAATTTATATAGATGATTTGGAGTTGGGGACCACGTGTAGGGTGTCAAAGTTTGCAGATGACACTAAGATGAGTGGCAGAGCAAAGTGTGCAGATGACTGTGAAACTTTGCAGAGGAACATAGATACATTGAGTGAGTGGGCAAAGGTCTGGCAGATGGAATACAATGTTAATAAATGTGAAGTCATTCATTTCGGTAGGAGTAACAGTAAAAAGGATTATTACTTGAATGGTAAAAAGTTGCAGCATGCTGCTATGCAGAGGGACCTGGGTGTCCTTGTGCATGAATCGCAGAAGGTTGGTCTGCAGGTACAGCAAGTAATTAGGAAGACAAATGAAATTTTGCCCTTCATTGCTAAAGGGATTGAGTTTAAAAGCAGAGAGGTTATGTTGCAGCTGTATAAGGTACTGGTGAGGCTGCACCTGGAGTACTGTGTGCAGTTTTGGTCTCCTTACTTGAGAAAGGATGTACCGGCACGGGAGGGGGTGCAGAGGAGGTTCGCTAGGTTGATTCCGGAGTTGAGGGGGTTGGTTTATGAGGAGAGACTGAGTAGATTGGGATTATATTCATTGGAATTCAGAAGAATGAGGGGGGAATCTTATAGAAACATATAAAATTATGAAGGGAATAGATAAGATACAAGTAGAGAGGATGTTTCCACTGGCAGGTGAAGCTAGGACAAGAGGGCATAGCCTCAAGATTAGAGGGAGCAGATTTAGGACTGAATTGAGAAGGAACTTCTTCACCCAGAGGGTTGTTAATCTATGGAATTCCTTGCCCAGTGAAGTAGTTGACGCTACTTCAGTAAACGTTTCTAAAGCTAAGCTCTTTTTGAACAATAAAAGAATTAAGGGATACGGTGAGAGAGCGGGTAAGTGGATCTGAGTCCACGAAAAGATCAGCCATGATCTTATTGAATGGCGGAGCAGGCTCGAGGGGCCGGACGGCCTACTCCTGCTCCTAGTTCCTATGTATGTTCTTATGATCAGTTTCCATATTTTCACTGATGACATCCAGTTGTACCTCTCCACTACGTCTCTCAACCTCTCCACTGCCTCTGTGCTCTCAGACTACTTGACCAACGTAGATTTGGATGATCTGCAATTTCATCTTAAACATTCAGATGAACAAAGCCATTGTCTATGTCCTTTGCCACCAATTGCAACCTAGCCCTTAGCCACTGTGTCATATTGAACTAGACTATTCGAGATTTTAGCTTCCCATCCAACCCTGAGGTGAACTTCTAACCCTTTAAACGTTCCATCACAAACACCATCTACTTCCATCTCTGTAACATTGCCAACTTCCACCTCAGCACATCTGTTGTTGATACCCTCATCCTTGTCTTTGTCACCGCTAGACTCAACTATTCCAGTTCTCTTCTGGCCAGTCTCCGATCTTTCACTTGTAAACGTCAGCTCATCCAAAACTCTGCTGCTCAAATCCTATCCATATCCATCATCAAGTCCTGTTTATTTATCACTCCATCCTGGCTGACAATAATTGGTTCCCATTCTCTTATTGTCTCTAATTTAAAATGCTCATCCTTGTGTTTAAATCCCTCATGGCCTTGCTCCCCCATCCTTTCTCTGTAACCTCTCCCTTCAAACCATCATCCCACTCCGCCACCAAAAAACTTGCCATTCCTTGGATTCTGGCTCCTTATGTATTTCTTCTTCCTTCGTGCCACATTTGGAGATTGCAGCCTTCATCCATCTAGGCCCCATATTTTGGAACTCCTTTCCTATATCCCTTCACCTCTCCACCTCATTACCCTCCTTTAAAACGTTCCTTACAACTCACCTATTTGACCAAGCTTTTGGCCACCTCTCCTAATACTGCTGTTTTCTTTTTTAGCTGATGATGCCTCTGTCAAGCACCTTAGGAGATTTTTCTATATTAAAGGTGCTATATAAATGCAAGTTGTTCTTTTGTTTGGTATTTTAATATGTCTCTGTAGGAAGGTCTCATCAACAGTGCTATCAAGCAGCACTTGCTTTGCAATAACCTGCTCAGTGATGTTCAGTTTGGGTTCCGCCAGGGCCACTCAGCTCCTGACCTCATTCCAGCCTTGGTTCAAACATCGACAAAAGAGCTGAACTCAATAGGTGAGGTGAGAGTGACTGCCCTTGACAGCAAGGCAGCATTTGACCAAGTATGGCATCAAGAAGCCCTAACAAAACTGAGGTCAATGGGAATCAGGGGGAAAACCCTCCACTGGTTGGAGCCATACCTCGCACAAAGGAAGATGGTTGTGGATGTTGAAGGTCAATCATCTGAGCTCCAGGACATCACTGCAGGGGTTCCTCAGGGGAGTCCTAGGCCCAACCATCTTCAGCTGCTTTATCAATGACCTTCCTTCAATCATAAGGTCAAAAGTGGGGATGTTCGCTGATGATTACACAATGTTCAGCACCATTCGCGACTCCTCAGATACTGAAGCAGTCCGTGTAGAAATACAGCAAGACTTGGACAATATCTAGGCTTGGGCTGATAAGTAGGAAGTAACATTTGTGCCACACAAGTGCCAGGCAATGACCATCTCCAACAAGAGAGAATCTAACTATCTCCCCTTGACATTCAATGGCTGAATCCCCCACTATGAACATCCTAGGGGTTACCATTGAACAGAAACTGAACTGGAGTAGCCATATAAATACCGTGCCTACAAAAGCAGATCAGAGGCTAGGAATCCTGTGGTGAGTAACTTCACCTCCTGACCCCCCCATAGCCTGTCCACCATCTACAAGGCACGAGTTAAGAGTGTGATGGAATACTCTCCACTTGCCTGGATGGGTGCAGCTCCAACAACACTCAGGAAACTCGACACCATTCAGGACAAAGCAGCCCGTGTGATTGGCACACCATCCATAAACATTCACTCCCTCCACCACTGACACACATTGGCAGCAGTACCATCTACAAGATGCACTGCAGCAACACACCAAGGCTCCTTAGACAGCACCTTCCAAACCTGCGACCTCTACCACCTAAAGGGACAAGGGCAGCAGACGCATGGGAACACCACAACCTGCAAATTCCCATCCAAGTCACACACCATCTTGATTTGGAACTATATCGCCGTTCCTTCACTGGCGCTGGGTCAAAATCCTGGAACTCCCTTCCTAACAGCACTGTGGGTGTCCCTACCCCACATGGACTGCAGCGGTTCAAGAAGGCAGCTCCCCACCACCTTCTCAAGGGCAATTAGGGATGGGCAATAACTGCTAGTCTAGCCAGCGACGCCCACATCACATGAATGAATAAAAAAAAGGTCCTACCAAAAATAGCAAAACTTAATTTATTGTGAATTAAATGGATGGTGCAAATAAAGTACACAATATGGTTTGTATTAAATACTTCTTTAATTGTATTAAATATCTCTTGTACATACTCGGTCATGTGATACATCTAGTGCCACTTTCTAGCTTATTATTTTGTTTTTAGGGGTTTAAATCAACATCACAGAGTACAAAACAGGTGGTAATGCATTGACTACTTATGACACACCCTGACAGATTTTCATTTCCATTGAAGTCAATGAAGTAATGGAAGTGATTTAATGATCTGCCCCATTATTCATCAAGACACACTTAACTTTGCTGACCAAGTGAGGTCAGTAAATTTCTTTCAACAATGCAAAGTTGTCTTTGGGAATGGCTGCCTCTTTCCACATGGCACATGTCGCTGCATGTAACGGCTCTTCCCTGGCACCTCAACTATTACATTCTTCCATTCTCTAATTTGGGAGAGCAGTACTTCTAAACATCAGCTTCCAAAAAGCTGGAGGGCCACCTTTTTTCTTCTTTAACTCCAGCCATTTTAGACCCTCTTCCAAGAGCCTACTCAGTCCTTTAACTTCAACCCTATTCCTAGCTTTTTAAATAAAGACGCTGTACCCTTGCATCTAATTTATTGACTAAATTTAAAATAAAATTAGAAGCAGAGTAAGCACAGTAAATTGTATTGAAAATAATAGATTATTCTACCGGTAATTTGAATCGGTCAGAAAACAACCATCTCATAACTTTAATTTTTGCAACTGGAAACACATTTAACACATTTGCAAAGTAAAGCTTATATAAGAAATTGGATACTGTGGACATTTTCCACGAGTCTCAGTTCGTTCAATGCCTGGCAAAAAGCAGATACACTTGAGAAGCGTTGTGCCCAATTTTAACTCACTCAAAACCTATTCCCTTGCACAGAGTTAAAATCGGGCCTATTAACACATTGTAACAGTTATACTTATTCTATTCTCTGCAGTTTGAACTGAGATAAAAAGGAACAACGAAAGTTACATTTCACAATTAAACACAACTGCTAATCACCGTAGCATTTAAAGGCATCATGGTGATCTTCAAGAATCCCTCTCAAGCCAAAGCAAAGCTCAGAATCTAGTAAACGGGATCCTCCCACCTTTCCTTTTGGCTTTTGATAAAGTATCAGAAAATGAACTTGTTAGTAAAATTAAAGTCCATGGGATTAAAGAGGCAATGACGGCATGGATACAAAATGGGCAAAGGAATAGAAAGCAGTGAAGACCACTGTTCTTTTTGATAGATTTTAATGACCTGGACTTGCGTATACAGGGCATAATTTCAAAGTTTTGAGATAACACGAAACTTGGAACTGTGGTAAACAGGGAGGAGGGTAGTAACAGACTTCAGGACGACATAGACAGGCAGGGAAATGTGACAGACACATAGCAAATGAAATTTAACACAGAAATTTGAAATGATGTATTTTGATAAGAAGGATGAGGAGAGGCCATATAAACTAAATGATACAATTTTAATGGGAGTGCAGGAACAGAGAGACCTGGGAGTGTACGTACACAAATCTTTGAAGGTGGCAGGACAAGTTGAGAAGGCCATTAAAAAGGTAGACGGTATCCTTGGCTTTATAAGTAGAGGTGGAGAGTACAAAAGCAAAAAGGTCACACACTGGTTAGGCCCCAGCTGAAGTATTGTGGCAGTTCTGGATAAAGGCCTGCTCAGGTCAGGAAAAAGAACCCGACCCGAACCCAACCGATCCACAACGGACCTGAGCCCGACCCGTCCCGAGTCCCTCCAATTTCGCCCCGATCCCTTTACTTGCCTTCCGACTGGAAATCTCCACAAAGCTGCAGCGCATGCGTGATGAAGTCATAGTGATGGCACTCGCTCACTGCGCAGACTCGGTTTCGTCCCGGACTCCCAGCTCAGCTAAGTTTTTATTTTTAATACTTACCAGCAGCGCACTTACTGTGTGTGTCCGGCCCAACCCGACCCAAGCCCGAAAGCCAGACCCGGAAAAGGGGCCCGACCCAACCCAACCCAAACCTCACACATGTCGTCGGGTCCCGTTGGGTTCGGGTCGGGTAGCAGGTCTTTAGTTCTGGACACTACACTTTCGGAAGGATGTCAATGCCTCGGAGAGGAGACTTACTGGAATGGTAGCAGGGATGCGGGACTTCAGTTATGTGCAGAGACAAGAGACGCTGGGATTTTTCTCCTTAGAGCAAAGAAGGTGAACGGGCGATTTGTTAGAGGTGTTCAAAAGCATGAAAGACTTTAATAGAATAAATAAGAAGAAACTGTTTCCAGTGGCATATGGGTCAGGAACCAGAAGACACAGATTTAAGGTAATTGGCAAACTACCTGAGGCAGCACGAGGGAAAAATATGATGCAGTGAGTTGTCATGACCTGGAATGCACTGCCTGAAAGGGTGGTGGAAACAGATTCAATAGCAACTTTCTAAAGGCAATTGGATAAATTGCTGAAGGGAAAATATTTACAGGGCTATGGGGAAACAGCAATTGAGTGGGACTCATTGGATAGGTCTTTCAAAGACAGGATGGGCTGAATGGTCTCCTTCTGTGCTTTTCATTCTATGGTTAAAATTTACATGACTAGCCCACATCCCATTTTCATGCCCAGTAATTATTATTAGGTACTATTATCACCTAGTTGGCCTTGACAACTTATGCATATTAAGCAGTCCAACTAAGCAGAGGTGCCTCCTCTGCCCTTTGACATGGCTTTGACACAAGACATGGGGAGACGGTGGCGTAGTGGTAATGTCACTGAACTAGTAATCGGAGGCCCAGGCTAATATCCTGGGGACACAGGTTCAAACTCCACTATGGCAGCTGTTGTAATTTAAATTCAATGAATTAATATATAATTTTTTAAAAATCTGGAATTGAAAGCTAGTCTCAAAATGGTGCCTTGAAATTATCATCGATTGTTGTAAAAACCCATCCGGTTCACGAATGTCCTTAGGGTCTGGCCTACATGTGACTAGATCCATAACAATTTGCATGACTCTTAAATGGCCTAGCAAGCCAAGGGCAATTAGGGATGGGCAACAAATTCTGGCCTTGCCAGCAACACCCACATCCTATGAAAGAATAAAACACATATGGACCCTGAGGGCCTGGGAGGACTAGAAATGACAGAGGAGCAGGCAAGAACTGGAAATGAAATATGACCCAGTAATGACTGATCTCTTCCTCAAATAAGTAGTTACAGTAAGTTCCAAATATGGTGGGGGAGGGGCAATATCGCTCCCTTTTAACTGGGTATATGAAAAGGAGGCAGGACTGGTAGGATGGCATCATCCACTGGAATTCTGGCCAGTCTACCCCAGAGGGCTGTGGAAGCTCAATCACTGACCATGTTCAAGACAGAAATCAATAGATTTCTGGAGACAAATGACATCAAGGGATATGGGGAAAGCACGGGAAAACGGAGTTGAGGTAGATGATCAGCCATGATCTACTTGAATGGCAGAACGTGCTCAATGGACTGAATGGCCTACTCTTGTTCCTATGTCTTGTCTCTTTTGCCTACACATTGGCAAGATACTGATATATAATACATTGCAGGCATAAGGCTAGCAAAAGTTTTTGAGGCCAAGTTCACATCCTGAAGTTCTGAGATGAGAACAAGCAAAATCAACTTCAGCTACCTTCAAGTAAATGGTCTGGTAAGGACATATTTTTCTTCCTTCTGCTGGACAATCTGGCTCTGCAGGCAAACAGCTACAAAAGGTTGCACTTCCCTAACTCCCCAACCAAGCCACCTAAGATACACCAACACTGCCACAGATGCCTGTTAGCTTCAGACAAGTTGGCTGACCTTGAGAGCTCTGAAAGGGTCATACACTTGACTCATGCTCCACCACAGTTATAGCAGCACAGAGGGATCATCGAATTTTTTTGCCCCATATTGTGTATTTCATGTATACAAAGACTATTCCCAGCCAGTAGTAATTAAGTCATAACATTGGCAGATGATCCGCTAAAACTGCTGGGAAATGTCGTAAATGCTGTTTCTGCCAGGTTTCCACATATTGTCAGTAGATAATTGGGAAAATTTTTGTGATAATTCAACCCTGGAGGCCTTTCTGGTTTTAAGCTAGGCAGATCTCAGACCTGTCACAATACCATCTAAATTCTGGCCTGCACAGATTAAACAACTTTTCAGCTCTCCTGAATGGCATATGCAGTCCTTTTGAAAATAATACCTCAGTGTGGCAGAGTATAGCAGGCTTAATAGATCACAAAACTTGTCCCTTTGTGATGGAAAAGCATCACACACTACTTCATTAGCAATCAATCCACCAGGCACTCCATCAGGGAGCTACTTAATCACGTTGATTTATAGTTCAAAGTGTAACTTGACCAGCAGCTTCCGCAGTTCCCCCTATCCACTTACAGTGTCAAAGGCATTTGTCATATTAACTAAGACTTACGGGTTCCCACTTTGTTTTTTAAACATTTTTCCTGAATTCTGTCTTGTGACAGTGATCATGTCTATTGATGCTTTGCTAGGATCAAAATCCACACAGGATCTCTGGTAAAACATTGTGTTTGATGGCCTCATTCAGACTGTTCAGGAGGACCTAGGCAAAGACCTTGCTAGCAACAAATAGGACGTATATGTCGTGGTAGCTTTTCACACTCAGAATAGTCACATTTATGATTATGCAAAGTGACAAAACAACAATAGCACCTTTAACATAGTAAAACATACCAAGGTGATTCACAGGACTGTTACCAGAGAAAATATGAAATCAAATCAAAGGAGGATAGGAGACCAAACGCTTGGTCAAAGAAGTAGAATTTAAGGAGGAGACAGAGGTAGAGAGGTGGAGAGGTTTTTGGATGGCATTCCAGAGCTACGGGTCGAGACAGCTGAAGGCACTGTCGCAAACAATGGGGCAAAGGAATTAAGGGATGAAAGCCAGAATTGGAGGAATGCAAAGTTCTCAGAGGGTTGTAAAGTTGGAGGAGGTGAAAGAAATAGGATGGAGTGAGGCTAGGGAGGGATTTTTTTTATTCATTCATGGGAAGTGGGCATCACTGGCGATCCCAGCATTTATTGCCCATCCCTAACTGCCCTTGAGAAGGTGGTGGTGAGCTGCCTTCTTGAATTGCTGCAGTCCATGGGAGGTAGGTACACCCACAGTGCTGTTAGGAAGGGAGTTCCAGGATTTTGACCCAGCGACAGTGAAAGAACGGCAATATAGTTCCAAGTCAGGATGGTGTGTGACTTGGACGGGAATTTGCAGGTGGTGATGTTCCCATGCATCTGTTGCTCTTGTCCTTCGAGGTGGTAGAGGTCGCAGGTTTGGAAGGTGCTGTCTAAGGAGCCTTGGTGCATTGCTGCAGTGCATCTTGTAGATGGTACACACTGCTGCCACTGTGCATTGGTGGTGGAGGGAGTGAATGTTTGTGGATGGTATGCCAATCAAGCGGGCTGCTTTGTCCTGAATGGTGTTGAGCTTCTTGAGTGTTGTTGGAGCTGCACCCATCCAGGCAAGTGGATCACACTCCTAACTTGTGCCTTGTAGATGGTGGACAGGCTTTGGGGAGTCAGGAGGTGAGTTACTCGCCTCAGGATTCCTAGCCTCTGACCTGCTCTTGTAGCCACAGTATTTATATGGCTACTCCAGTTCAGTTTCTGGTCAATGGTAGCCCCTAGGATGTTGATAGTGGGGGATTCAGCGATGGTAATGCCATTGAATGTCAAGGGGAGATGGTTCGATTCTCTCTTGTTGGAGATGGTCATTGCCTGGCACTTGTGTGGCCCGAATGTTAACTGTTATTTCAACATGAGGAGAATCGTGAATTTGAGGCGTTGCTTGCATGTGAGTCAATGTATGTCAGCAAGGACAGGGGTGACTGTTGAAAGGAACTTGGTGAAAAATAGGATATCAGCAAGAGTTTTGGATGAACTGAAGTTTACAGACGATGGCAGATGGGAGGCTGGCCAGGACAGCATTGAAATAGTTGAAGCACTTGTAAATCTAGTAAATCTAGGGGTGGTCACTGTCATGGCAAATGACATCTGTCTATGGTACATATGAACAGGATCACAATTGGAAACCAGAAGTCCTGTTAAAGCAAAGCTATTAAAAGGTCTCACACTGAACAAGTATAAAGCATAGTTCAATCACTAAGAGTTGAAATATTTGGCATATCAACTTTCTGAAGATGGACTGAAATTAGATTGTTCTCAAGTTCAGTGCATAAAATGTCTCCTTCCACCAACAAGCCAGGAATAACTAGGAATAACTATCTGTATCAGTTACTCCTCATCACGATCTATTGAAGAATATGGTTTATGTGGAAATGTCACATGAAAAATGTCTGGTGAGCAAGAAAATCTCTGAAGTGCCAGCACAACGAGAATATTGTTCTACAAGCAATGTGTCCAAAATATGACTTGGTGCATATCACATGCCTGGGGTTTACATCTCACACTTATGTTTTGTTTGAAGCCATTTTGAAAAAAATTAGCCATTAATTGCAGCCAAACAGCTACAGAAAATGATGCCACCTCTTCGAAAGAATTAATTTGATGTGCCGCGAGAGACACGAAATATTTCTTGAGGACATGTTGAAAACATTGTACTTATCTCACATGGTCAGAAAGGTTGACAATGAGAAAGTCATGTTGATTAGTGCAAATTGTGCTGTAACATTCTTTTCTTATAAATAAAAGGAGTTTGAGTTTTACAATTATGAGCCTTTTACCAGGACAAATATCTCATCACCATCTCTTTCATTGTGCCAAATTTCAAAGAAAGATTTTTAAAAAGAGCGCATTCAATCTTATCGTGAATAGCCACAAACTGCAAAATAAATTTCATGTTATATAATTGTAGATATCTCCTAACAATCATCCGTAATGTCAACTGTAAGCAAAAAAGAAACAGTATGTTTTATCCTGGGTATTGCACTGTCACTGGAGTGTAGTTTAAGTCAGGAAAATAAAACTGCAGCTCCCAGAATACTTAACTAATTCCGCGAATGTCACGTTGGGTATAAGAACGTCGCCAATAACAGATGACATTTCTTCTCTTTTTATTTATAATAACTATGGGAGTTGGCTGAATACCAACGGTTTCATAAAACGTGTGGAGAGTATCCGTGCCGCTGTTATATCAGCAATATAGATGATGACATACTGTATATAAATGACTTACAGCATTGCAGATAGATTAATCGGAGTTTCCACGGTCTGTCCTCGTTCTTCATGGTGCTTTTCAAGGATAAAGGCATGTAAGTGTCTCTTGAGGAAGTGCGCTGCCTTTGCTCAGATGCCATTGCTTCTCCTCTCCAGCTCAGAGACTCCCAGAAGACCGAAGCAAAGAGCGTGACGTGCACTCACCAGCCACCGCTGTACGATACAGCAGCTGAGAGTGCACCACCCTGGGCGGCACTACTTCACTTATGATGTTGCCCAGGCTGTTGATTCATCCTAAATCCTGGTGCCCTTGGCGAAAATTAGATGTTGGGATGAAAATGTCTGAATTCTTTGCATAAAAGCAAAGTTCCGATGAAGCGTCACTGACCCGAAACGTTAACTCTGCTTCTCTTTTCACAGATGCTGCCAGACCTGCTGAGTGGCTCCAGCATTTCTTCTTTTTATATTGAATTCTTTGCAATGTGTTGGAACTTCAGTTTATGTACCTAGTAATAACACAACTGGTAATTAAAAAAATTATGGTTGCAAAATTGGAATCTGCTGGCACTGGCGCTTCAGAAGCTGGAGGAGCTGAAAGTGGCAACTGGGACGCTTCCAGCCACCTGCAGGGTAGCCTGACTCCAGGGGCTACCACGGGCATGACGGGCGTGCACTGGAAGCAGGCAGAGTGAGCAGATTATGAAGTCAGCCAGACGCTTTGGCTGTTTTGACACACGTTCTGCCAAATTGGACCATACAGATCCAGATAATGCCCTCTCTTATTCATGCCCAGCTGAACAAGGGACCCCTCACTGACTAGCGTTATTTAAAGGGCCACCCATCCAACATACAGATGAGATGCTCGCCATTAAGCGTGTCATTGGGGATGCGGCCATCATCCATTCAGTGCACATGACCCAGCCAACAGAGTCGCTGCTAATCTAACGGCAAACATGTTGGGGATCCCTGCACGTTGGTGCACTTCTGTATTCGGCACACTGTCCTGCCAGGAGATGCCCGATATCCATCTGAGGCAGCAGAGGTGGAAGCTGTTCAGCCGTTTTCTCGGCTTCCATATGTTGTTCATGCTTTGCTACTATAAAGGAGTGTGCTGAGAACACAAGTCTGGTACACACGAAGCTTTGTATTTTCAATTACTTTGCTGTTGGTCCACACTCGTCTTCTCAACTTTGACATGACAACTGCAGCCTTGGTGATCCTGGTGCTGATTTCGGCATCAAGGGACAGGTTGCTGGTGATTGTTGATCCAAGTTATGTGAAGCTGTTGACAACCTCCAAAGTGAGGTTCTCCATGTTGATGGAAGGTATAGTCTCTACGTCCTGGCCCATAACTTTGGTCTTCTTGATGCTGATTGTCAGTCCAAACTCCTTGCAGGCCTGGTAGAACTGATCTACAAACTGCTGCCAGTGAACTTCATTATGGGATGTCAGCGCAGTGTCATCAGCAAACAACAACTCACGGGCTCGGACTTTACGCACTTTAGTCTTGGCACACAGTCTTGCCAAGTTGAACAGCTTGCTGTCAGCTCTGGTATGCAGGTGAGCACCGCTATTTGAGTCACCGAAAGTGTACAATAGCAGCATGGAGTAGAATATGTCAGGGAGTTGGTGCCAGGACGCAGTCCTGCTTTACCCTGTACAACTCATCTTGAAAAGTCTGATGTTGTTCCATTGTAACTGACAGATCTGTGCATGTTCTTGTGGAAAGAATAGATGATGCCCAAGAGTCCAGGAGGGCAGCATATTTTCTGTAGCAGTTTGAAGAGTCCATCTCTGCTGACGAGATCGAAGGCCTTGCTGAGGTCTATAAAGATAATGTAGCGTAGTCTGCACTGTTCGGCACTTCTCCTTTAACTGCCAAAGTGAGAAAATCATGTTGACTGTCGATCTGCCAGTTCTGAGGCCGTACTGAGACTCAGTGATGCCAGGGTCTGCAATCTGGTCAGAGCAACATGAACAAAGACCTTCCCCACAATACTTAGCAAGGAGATGCCTCGGTAATTGCTGCAGTCACTGTGATTCCCCCTTATATTTGTACAAGGTGACTATGTTTGCATCACATGTGGCTTGAGGCACAGATCTTTCCTTCCAACAGAGACACAAGAGTTCATGGAGATGCTGCATCAGTGCCAGTTTTCCACTTTTGATGATTTTAGGTGGAATACCATAATTTCCCCGGGCTTTACCATTAGCAAGACAGTCGACGGCCATGCTGAGCTCTGCTATAGTTGGCTCACTGTCCAGCTCCTCCATAACAGGGAAGTCTAGAATAGCAGTGAGAGCTACTTCAGTGACAACATTCTCCGTTGTACAGAGTTCAAGGTAATGCTCGACCCACCTTTCCATCTGTGGCTAGGTTCAGTGATGATTATCCCGTCTTTGTCTTCAAGGGAGCTGATTTAGTTACTGCTGGGCCCATTGCTTTCTTAATTCCTTCATACATCCTTCTAGCATCCCAGGATTCAGCAGCAGATTGTATGCTGTTGCAGAGTTTCAATCAATATTGGTTGGCATTGTGCCGAGCAGTCTGCTGAGATTTGTTTCTGGCAGCTTTGATAGTATCTAGGTTTTGTTCGCTGGGGACTTGCTTTTACTTGCTTCTTACTCTTTGCTTGCCAACAAGCATGGCCCCATTTAATCTTATGTGCATCCATGCCCCAACACTCACCTCCAGCCCAGATGTCAAGGATCAGTTTTATGAGAAACTTGACACTGCCATCAGTAGAATCCCTGGCACTAAGGGACTGTACCTTCTAGTGGACTTCAACGCAAGGGTGGATACAAACTACACAGGGCGCCAGGGGATTAGCAAGATGAACAAAAATGGACAGAGGTTTTGGACCTATGCTGTCATCCTGGACTCTGTGTGACGAACGGCTACTTTCAGATCAAGCCTTGCCACAGGGTGTCCTGGCAACAACCGAGATCATGCCACTGGCACAAGCTAGAGCTTATCATCACCAGACACACCACCCTCAACAGTGTCCTCATCACTCATAGCTACCACAGTGCTGACTGTGACACTGATCTTTGGTGAGAAGCATCGTCACATTTCAGCCAACAAAGATACACCACTCCAACACTCCTCAGATCAACACTTGCCATACCATTGACCCAAAAAGGACGCAGGAGTTCCTCAACATCCTTGATCAGGCTCTTTCGGACAACAATGCCCAAGGCCAGAGTACAATGTCAAAATGGAATCATCTGCACGTCACCATCTATAACTGCACATGGGAAAGGAGATCAGATGAATGCTGACTGGTTTAAGATTTATTGAACTGAAATGGATCCAGTTATTACAACTAAGAGGAGAATCCGCATTGCATTAGAGGACAACCTTGAGTCGCGGGGGCTGGTTTCAGATTGCAACATCTTGCAATCTGGGTTGGCTGGCTGAGAGACAATAGCAGGGGCACTGGTGGAGTGACAGTGGTGGGAGCAGAAATGCTGTCATTCTGAGAGAGGACAGCAGATTTGTGCTTCCCGGAGGTTACTTCTGGTTTCTGGTGAAAGGTCACTGACCTGAAGCGTTAACTCTGCTTCTCTCTCCACAGATGCTGCCTGACCTGCTGAGTATTTCCAGAACTTTCTGTTTTTATTTCGTGTGCAACCTCGCCCTTCGGGAAGCTGGCACCCACGCTATCCATTCTCCCTGACCTGGCTGCAGCCCACTTGTGCCTGGTGATTCGCCACATACAGATCCTGACTCTATACAATTCTCTAAGGCACGCAAAGTGCCAGGACCTGAGCTGGTAGCTGAAATTGTTAGATTAAGTGACAGTACTTCTTCCTCAGAGGTCTGTAGCATCGCTCGCTCCTCCTCTTGAGGCTGCAGTGGTTGACTCGGCAGCAGTTCTTTGGAACTTGAAAGCAGAAATGCAGAAGGGGAGGGTTGGGGTGAGGGAAGTGGGGATGGGTTGGAAAGCAAGAAGTCCATGGTTACACCATCCGCAACTTTCACTTCATGCCAGAGAACAGGATGATGTTGAGGTGGGATTTAAGAAGTGGCATAAGGCAGGGATATACCATCATCCTCAATGTTCTTGATGATGCCGGATGCAACGGGCTCAGCCTTAGAGCATCACCTCCTCCAGAGGGATCAGGTGATTCATGCATGTCGGTCTCCGCTCAGATCTGCTTTGCTTCCCCCTGTTATGGGCCACCTTGTCCTGCAAGAGAATGAGAAGGTCAGTCATTGTGTTGCAATGTTTGGGTGATGTGCTCAAGCTGAAAATCTTCAGGTATGAGGCTGGCAGCAATGGTGCATGGGTGAGGGTGAGGTCGATTCTGTATTTTTTTTATTAATTCATGGGATATGGGCATCACTGGCTAGGCCAGCATTTATTGCCCATCCCTAATTACCGTTAAGATGGTGGTGAGCTGCCTTCTTGAACCACTGCAGTATTGTTAGGAAGGGTGTTCCAGGATTTTGACACAGCGACATTGAAGAAAAGGCGATATAGTTCCAAGTCAGGATGGTGTGTGGCTTGGAGGAGAACTTGCATGTTCCCATGCATCTGCTTCCCTTGTCCTTTTAGGTGATAGAGGTCGCGGGTTTGGTAGGTGCTGTCCAAGGAGCATTGGTGAGTTGCTGCAGAACACCTTGTAGATGGTATACACTGCTGCCACTGTGTGTCGGTGGTGGAGAGAGTGAAGGTTCAAGATGGTGGATGGGGTGCCAATCTAGTGGGTTACTTTGTCCTGGATGGTGTTGAGCTTCCTGAGTGTTATTGGAGCTGCACTCATCCAGGCAAGTGGAGAGTATTCCATCACACTCCTGACTTGTGTCTTGTAGATGGTGGACAGACATTGGGGAGTCAAGAAGTGACCTACCCGCCACAGAATTCCTAGCCTCTGACCTGCTCTTGTAGCACAGCATTTGTGTGGTTGATCTAGTTCAGTTTCTGATTAATGGTGACCCCCAAGATTTTGATAGTGGGGGATTCAGCAATTGTAATGCCATTGAATATCAAGAGGAGATGGTTAGATTCTCTCTTATTTGAAATGGCCATTGCCTGGCACTTGTGTGGCACGAATGTTAGGCGTGAGTCCTGATTGCTGACGGGCGAGTGATTGTGATGCGGTTCACTGAGCAGATAGGAGATATCCTGTGAAGACGCATTCACTGACCTTGACCACCCGTGTGAGGTCATTAAACATGTTGAGGCACTACTGTCAGGTCCTCAGGCCAGACTCTGCGCATTGACCACCCTGGAGACTTGTTCCTATTCCCTTCTCAAAGTATGCCTTGAAGGCTTCCTGGCCTCATGAATGAACATAATATAGCTTCTCTCCTTCTTTGCACCTCCTGCACTTATGCCTCCAGTGCCATATCGGAAAATGTGGGAACCCTCTCTCTTGCCTACTGCTCCATTTGGTGTGCTTCTTCTTGTAGCCACTTCCTCCACAGTAAGCAGCAATTTTTGTATAATGAAAGCAGCTCCCCTTTAAGAGAGAGGCTGCCTTTAAGATGTGCAGGCTAGCCGAGAAAAGTGCTAGCTACACACGCTGCTGGACTCCTTTTTCAGCATGCATGGGTCAGGCTCAGTTGCATGCTGAAATTATTCAAATGAGGATGCAGCACAAAGTTTGCTTGCTGCTTGTCTTATGAAAGTACTTCCATGTTTTAATATTCTTGAGGACTTGTGTATAAATGTGTGCAAAAATCTGAGGAGCAGCTGGACTTTGTTTTTTTTAAAAAGGTCAATGGAAAGACTTTGAGACTTCGTTTAAAAACACACACTGGAAGTCACATGTCTTCAGCTAAATGAAAAACAGGACCCTTGGTGACTGGGGGGGGAGTTGTTTACATAGAAGTGACATGTCAAGATTTATGGTGGTCAAGAGTTACTTTTGTTTTGGATATTGCTTGAGTCATGTTATGACCGAGGCGGGAGGAGTACACTGTTAATTCAGTCCCACTACTCCACAGGTCACAACATATATTTAAATTCTCTCACTTACTGAAATGGTCGATCATGTACTATATTTTTCCCCAGAATAAACACACCCACCAGGTTTCATTAATAAATAACAAAAGTATTAGTTTATCATAAACCAAGGGCTGAATTTTTCCAGCTGGTGACGAACTTCAAAAACAGCGGGGCGCACACGCGAGATGTACTCTGCAGAAACGCCACAATATTTAGCCTTGTGGCTCATTTACATGGGAGGGGTGGATCGAACCCCCCGCCCCCATGATGTGGAGGGGGCAGGCACTCCATCCCCAGCAATGGTGTCCAGCGCCACTGCACAGACACCGGCGCCATTTTTCCAGGGCTTCAAGCCCTAACATTTAATTTACATTTTTAAGGGAACAGTCATTAAAAATTTAATTTGAAAAACTTAATAAATGATTCAAGCCACTCTTCCCCCCCCCCCCCATGACTAAACACTTTATTGATTGTCCTCTCCGCATGAAAAAAACTTACCTTGCTATCCCAACCTTTTCCCCTCCCGAACTTTATTAACTTTCACCTTGAACTCCTGCCCACCATCCCCTCCACCAATCGCAATAGTTTTCCCCGCTACCCCTGGCCTTAAAAACTTACCTCTTCACCCCTCCCCATCAGTGTCCAGCAACGGATCTCCAACTGGAGATCCAAAGACAACATAGTCTCGGCAACCTTCCAGAATATGGCAGCAGGGCGGCCAACAAGAGCAGGTAGGTAATTAATTCATTAATTAACATATTTAAATCCTGCTCCCATTGCCGAGCATTGAGGGAACTGCCACATAGACTTGCCACCACCGGTAATATGGGCCCGGGCCTTCCAAGCGTCGAGGCCCATGGCGGGCCATTTGCTGGGCCCCCCCACACCATGACCCCGATGTCAGGGAGCTGTTAAAAGCCAGCCCCAAGTCTTAACCAATAATAAAGTAAAACATAAACACAAATTGCAATATTAAAGCCCCTTATTTATTCTAACCCTCACATACACACACACATACATACACAACCAGTTAACCGGGAAAAAAATAAAAGGGATTTTTGTTTCAGCTGTTACAAAGAAATAGAAGGAATAAAAAAAAGCACTTAGGCTGAAACGAAGGTATAGAAAGATGTCCTTTGTGTTTGTTAGGTGTCCCAAATGCAAATATGTGGCTGTCACTAAGATCTTCCCAGAACAGTTCCTTCCAGGTGATATTGAAGATCAGTTTGTGTAGGCTTTCCAAGAGATGCAGTGTACAGAAGGCTCCAAATAAGTCTTACAGCAGGGAGGCAGCAACAACGTTTCTTCCCACACATTCGATGCAATATTTCTTCAAAGATGCAGAGATCCTTCAAATACAAGAGGAAATAGGAATCTGAAACACTGGACATACAGGATTGGTTTTCAAGAGAGAGATGAGCAGGGTCTTCTGTTTCAGGCCAAACACCAACTGGCTTTTTAAAACAGTTCAGATTGAAACTGAAAACATTCCAGAAGTCTCATGATGTCTATAAATCTTGGCTTGTCACTTCTTTGTAAACATCTCTCCAAGTCAAAAACAACCCCTGCTCAGTTTTTATTTGAAAACAGGTGCCTTCCAGTAAGACTTGTTCACTAGCCTAAAGCAAGAACCTTATGGTAACTTCTTTTAAAAAGCCCCACAAAGTTCAGCAATTTCTTTAAAATTCCAGATGAATCAGTGCCCATATTTCAAATATAAGTCCTCAACACAGTTTTTAACAAAAGAAACAAAAGCAATTTCGTAACAGTCAGTTGGGTTTGCAGCCTGCTGAGAGAAGCATCAAGCTCATCTTGTGCCACCTCTTTGAGAAACCCTGAGAATCCAGTGTGAGAAATAGAGAAACTAATGCCACATTTCTCCTGAAAAGCCTGCCAGACTGAGCCTTGATGTCACCGGAAGAGAATTGCTCCCAAAATGTTCCAGTGACAGCTATCTACGCGTATTTGGGATGCCAGAGTAAAGGGACAACTGATATCATTCCATAACTTCTCCTTTTCCGTCAAGATTTAACATGTATTTGGCCAAAGTGTTTTTTTAAATTGGTCTTATTTTGTAAAGAGCTCTCTGCAGAGAAAACCTCCATTTTTCTTTGTGTGTGTGTGTGTGTGTGTGTGTGTGTGTGTGTGTGTGTGTGTGTGTGTGTGTGTGTGTGTTGGGCTAAGCTAGAAGGGAACTTTCATATTTGAATCTGTGTGTTAATGCTTTGTACCTTTACTGAATAAATCTTGTTTTCTAATAAATTGATAATTTTTTTGTTCATTAAAGAAACCTAGTTGGTGGATTTTATTCTGAAATAAAATAGAATATATAATTGGCCGTATCAGTAACTGGGTAAACATTTAAATATATGCTGTGCCCCATGGAGAAGTGGAACTAGAGAAAGACAGTGCACTCCTCCTGCCACGAACATAACACTTGCCTCAACTGGATCGGGCATGGGGCAATCAAAATCCCTGAGATTGAAAACAGGAGTACTTGAATTTTTCCCCTTATGTTTCTAGTCTACATGACCTAATCTCCAGTATCTATACTTCTGTGGCAATTTTGAAAGAACATTAATTCCTACCCTTTTCCAAAGCTTTCAGACTGGAATGACTTCCTCTTCAAAAAGTACATTTTAGTGTTGTCTTTCAGCTTTCAGAAATGTTCTCTTCTCTAGATTTCCTAATGTTCAAGTATTGGCAATTGCTGGAATTAAATAAGGCAAAGTTTTGTCTGGTCTCAATTTCAGCTGTAGACTTGTGCAGTCATGGTGACGCGGAGTTCTGCAGCTCTCCTGGATATGGGGGGAGGCAACAGTTTGGGAAACTCCATACAAAATTGAAATTTTGACTCTGTGGGGTTGACTTTCATGTCTGCTGTAGATCAGGCAGAGCAACCATTCTGCCCACCCTATTAGCAAGAGGTTCAAGCCATTTTTGGGGTCAGCCATTATTTAAATATAAATGATGAACTGCTGGAAAATCAGTTGGGATGAACACTACTGAAAGGCAGTCTGCACCTTCGTAAAGCAGTTGCGCACTTTTCAATGATGGTTAGTGGGAACTTATTTTCTGAAGCAACAGGCGTTGTCCAGGGTCCCCAGATTCTTTGATGCAGACATGAAGGTCCATGTAAAGCAAATGAGCAGCACGAAGGAGAACCTCTTCTCATTCAATGGGTGACAATTACACAGACAAATTGGAGCAATTGAAAACAACTTGCATTTATATGACACCTTTAGCACAACAAAATGGCCCAAGGCACTTCACAGGAGTGTTATCAAACAAGATTTACCACAAGTCACATAGGACAATATTAGGACAGCTGACGAGAAGCTCCATCAGAAAGGAAGGTTTTAATGAGCATCTTAAAATAGGAGAGAGCTGGAGAAGTGAAGAGACTTAGAGCTGAATTTTTCAGTGGCGAGCTTCAAAAAGCGTGCAGCGCACAAGCGAGACGCATGCCGCGTAGCCACCACGATTTTTCATGCAGCAGCTCATTAGCATGGAGGGGTGGGCCACCCACCCCCGATGATGTAGAGGGAACGAACGCACCATCCCCAGCAATGGCGTCTGGCGCCACTGTGCAGGCACCCCTGCCATTTCTAAAGGGCTTCAAGCCCATCAGGGCCATTTAAATGTTTAAAGGGATAGGTTTATTAAAAGGTTGAAATAAAATTTTATTAACACTTCAAATCCCCTCTCCAATCCCCCTAATGAATAATTCATTTATTATTTGTCCTATCCCCCCCCACCAAAAAGTAAGTTTTCGATCACGACCATCGCCCGAACTTTCTTTCCTTTAACTTTCAACCCCTTCCCACCATCCCCTCAACCAATTGTGTTTTTTTTGCCGCTCCTTCCCTCCACCCTGAAAAATTCACTCCTCCTCCCCTCCCCACCAGTGTCATGCCTCGGATCTCCGAATAGAGATCCAGAGGCATAGGAGTTCAGCCAACGGCCGGAATATCGGAGTAGGACAGCTTTCAGGACAAGGTAAGTGTTTATGAATCGTTTTACATTTATTTAAATATTTAAATGAAGGCTCCGCTGCCGAGCAGCGGGGGGGGGGGGGGGGCCGGCTTGAGGTCTTGCTGCCGCTGGTAAAATGGGGCGGGGCCTTCCCAGCATCAAGCCCCATGGCGGGCGTCTCCCAGAAGTATTTTCCAGCCCCCCACCCCGCCACAACACCTGATGTCAGGCCTGGCCTCTGGATTACTAGTCAAGCCACATGACCACTACACCACTATTTCTCCCCAATTGTCCTTGAGGAGAGGGAACCGTTAACACTACCAGCTAGCTTGGGAGCTTGGAAGGGAAGTTGGGTGGTCAACAGCTTGGTGAGAGTAGGTTTGAGGTAGCAGCAGGTGGAAGAGCATGTCAATGTTATCAGCACTGTTCCCAGGATCTGGCTGTAGTGCAGGAAAAAGAACCTAATGATCACACCAGGACTGCTAATGTAAGATTTCCTTTCACACCTCTCTTATTCTCTCTAGAGCCCTGCACCAACCTACTTTAGCCGCTGCACAATCAACAGGAATTCAGAAGGGGAATATCCTGTCTGATCAAACTCTTTGAGGGTAACTTTAACTTTTGGCAATTGGTGTAAATTCGGCGATATCGGAGAACGACCCATTCTATTCATCTATTGAACGGCCTGTTTTACATTATTGTCAAAAGTTAAAATGAACCCCCCCCCCCCCGAATCTTCTGAGGAAGTAACATCCCAAGTGAACAACGGAAAGCCTTATAATGTGCTGTAACTAGACTTACAAAGATATTTGCAAAGTTCCACATAGAAATCTATCAGTTAAGCTGAACATTGTGGGGATTCAGGACAAATCTGGGAAATGGATAAGAATTTGGCTAAAGAGTAGAAAGTAACAAGTATTTCTTAGAGAAATTACATCAGTGTGAGGGGAAGCATTGAATATGGTGTCCCTGGGATCACTACTGTTTTGGAATTATCTGAATAGCTTGGCTTCACAAAATTAATGCAAATTGGCCAAATTGCAGATGATACCAAACTGGGAAAGGCAGTAGATTCAGAGAAGGCTGTTTAGAAAATACAAAATGAATTGGACAAATATTAAAATGAGCAGAGCAATGGCAGATTAAATATAGTCTGGAAAAATGTAATGTACTACACATAGGAAGAGGAAATAGCTAATAAATATACTAAATGACTCATATTGATATAGTTAAGGTCAACATTGAAAGAGACATTGGAGTCTTTGTTGATGACACTCAATATGGCCAATTCCTGCAGAAAAGCAATCAACAAAGCTAATAGAATGTTGAACCCTATCTCTGTAATTTGCTGCAGCCCCACAAAACTTTGAGATATCTGCCTCCTCCAATTCTGACCTCTTGAACATCCCCTGCTGTGTGATTGCCTTTAAGAATGATGTCCCTTTAAGATCTTAGTATGCTAATGAGCTGAGTACCAGGATGCAGTCATGTGACTACATGCCAGTCTCACTCTGTAACTGAAACACCAAGAGGCAAGTCGTGTAAATAGTTAGCTCTGAACTGTACACACTTGTTAGCTGTTAATAAACCTTGAGATCTTTAATCAACTGAACTCCACACATCTCATTTATGCTGCATCAGACAACATAAGAAGCTTCTCATTACATCCACGATTTTAGATGCTCCAAAACTAGTGGCCTCACCTTCAGTTGCCAAGGCCCTCGGAATTCCCTTCCTAAAGCTCTCTGCCTCTCTATCTCTTCTTTTTCCTCCTTTAAGATGCTTCTTAAAATCTACCTCTTGCACCATGCTTTTGGACATCTGCCTTAATATCTCCTTATGTGGCTCGGTGTCAAATTTTGTTTGATGATGTTCCTGTGAAGCACCTTGGGATATGTTACCATTTTAAGGGCGCTGTATGAATGCAAGTTATTGTTGTTGTTGTTGTTATGAACTGTTTTCACCCTGTTCAGATATAACTATGATAACCAGAGTGCACCGTGGCAACTCACATCACAATTTTGCAGTAAGACCTGGACAACATCCAGGCTTGGGCTGATAAATAGAAAGTAACATTCGCGCCACTTAAGTGCCAGGCAATGACTATCTCAAACAAGTAAGAATCTAACCATCTCCCCTTGACATTCAATGGCATTACCATCACTGAATCCCCCACCATCAACATCCTGAGGCTTACTATTGACCAGAAACTGAACTGGAGCAGCCATATAAATACTGTGGCTACAAAAGCAGATCAGGGGTTGGGAATTCTGCTTTGAGTAACCTCCTGACTCCCCAAAGTCTGTCCACAATCTACAAGGCATAAGACAGGAGTGTGATAGAATGCTCTCCACTTGCCTGGATAAGTGCAACTCCAACAACACTCAAGAACATATGAACATAAGAATGAGGAGCAGGAGTAGGCCACTCGGCCCTTCGAGCCTGCTCCACCATTCAATATGTTCATGGCTTATAAGTTCAGAAGCTCAACACCATCCAGGATAAAGCAGCTCATTTGATTGGCACCCATCCACCACTGGCACACAGTGTTAGCAGCGTGTACCATCTACAAGAGGCACTACAGAAACTCACCAAGCTTCCTTCAGCAGCACCTTCCAAACTCACGCCCTTTACCAACCAGAAGGACAAGGGCAGCAGATGCATGGGAACACCACCACCTGCAAGTTCCCCTCCAAGTCACACATCAACTTGACTTGGATCTGTATCACCGTTCCTTCATTGTCACTGGGTCAAATCCTGGAACTCCCTCCCTAACAGCACTGTTGGTGTACCTACACTAGATGGACAGCAGCTGCTCAAGAAGGAGGCTCACCACCTCCTTCTCAAGGGCAATTAGGGATAGACAACAAATGCTGTTCAAAATGAGTTCAAAAGGCTAAAATTGGAATACTACAGAGTATAGGTTGGGACGTAGGGATGGAGGAGGTTGCAGCTATGAGAACGAGCATAACGGTCCAGGACAGAATGTGGAAATTGGTATTTTGGATGAGTTGGAGTTTGCCTTGTGCCAATAGTGCTTCAGCAAATTGGCTTTAGTTACAGAGAGGGAAAACAAGTGTTACTTTTAGGCTGCTGTAGGATCACAGTAAGTATCAGAAAGTGCTCTAGGTCTCACACTGTGTGAACACCATAGGAAATCTACAAGTTCAAATTAATTATTTGGTCTCACTGAAACTTAAGATGAAATAACTCAGCATAAGCAGTTTGTTGTATCTTTGAATAAAACAAATAATATTTCAGTTCATTCACATGGAAAATGTGGTTTTAAATTTAAATATATGAATATAACTTCTAATAAATTAACTATTCCCTATTCAGAGAAATGATTTTATACTTGAATTACGTAAAGCTAACAAGTGTAATGTACTGGTGGAAACACCAGAGATGGCAATGAGGAGACGGTGGCATTCCTCCCATAAATCAGTTTGTCATTAGTTATGTTCCCCTCAACATTCCAAATAGTTTTTTTTTAATTCTTTAATGGGATGTGGGCATTACTGGTAAGGTCAGCATTTGTTACCCATCCCTAATTGCCCTTGACAACTGAGTAGTTTACTGGGCCATTTCAGAGGGCAGTTAAGAGTCAACTACATTGCTGTGTGTCTGGAGTCACATGTAGGCCAGACTAGGTAAGGATAGAAGATTTCCTTCCCTAAAGGATATTACTGAAGCAAATGGGTTTTTATAACAATCAATAATAGTTTCATGTCACCCTTACTGAAACTAGCTTTCAATCCATGATTTTTTAATTAACTAATTGAATTTAAATTCTACCAGCCGCCATGGTTGTGTCCTCAGGGGCATTAGTCAGGGCCTTTGGATTACTAGTCCTGTGACATTACCACTACACCACTGTCACCTGACCCAACCATGGCCCCAACTTTTTATACTCTTGGTTCGGGCACAGGTATAATAACCCTATTTCAACACTTCACAGAATTCACAGAATCACGGAATAATTACAGCACAGAATGAGGCTATTCGGCCCATCATATCTGCATCGGCTCTCCAAATGAGGAATTCAGCTCGTGCCATTCCCCCACCTTCTCCCTGTAATCCTGCACATTCTTCCTTTTCAAATAACAGTCTAATTCCCTTTTGAATGCCTCAATTGAACCTGCCTCACCACATTCTCAGGCAGGGCATTCCACACCTTAACTACTCGCTGTGTGAAAAAGTTTTCCTAATTTTGCTTTTGCTTCTTTTACCAATTACGTTAAATCTGTGCCCTCCCATTTTCGATCTTTTCATGAGTGAGAACAGGTTCTCGCTATCTACCCTGTCCCGACCCCTCATGATTTTGAATACCTCTATTAAATCATCTCTCAGCATCTCTTCTCCAAGGAAAACAGTCCCAATTTCTCCAATCAATCTGCAGAACAGAAGTTCCTCATCTCTGGATCTCATTAATCTCTTCCGCACCCTCTGCAATGCTTTCACATCTTTCCTAAAGTGCAGTACCTAGAACTGGATGCAATACTGCAACTGAGGCCGAACTAGTGTCGTATACAAGTTAAACATAACCTCCTTGCTCTTGTACTCTATGCCCCTGTTAATAAAGCCTAGGATACTGTATGCTTTATTAGCCACTCCCTCAACCACCTTCAATGACTTCTGCACATATACACCCAGATCCCTCTGCTTCTGCACCCCTTCAGAATTGTACCCTTTATTTTATATTGTCTCTCCATGTTCTTCCTATCAAAATGAATCATTTCACATTTCTCCACATTGACCTTCATCTCCACTTGTCCATCCATTCCACCAACTTGTCTATGTCCTTTTGAAGCTCTACACTATTCTTCTCAGAGTTCACAATGTTTCCAAGTTTCATATCATCTACAAATTTTGAAATTGTATCCTGTACAGCAAGGTCTAAGTCATTAATATTTATTAGGAAGAGCAAGGGTCTAACACTGACCCTTGGGGAACTTCACTACAAAACTTCCTCCAGCCTGATAAACATCCATTAATCACTACTCTCTGTTTCCTGTCACTCAGTCAATTTCGTATCCATGTTGCTACTGTACCTTTAATTCCATGAGCTATAGCTTTGCTCACAAGTCTGTTATGCAGCACTTTATCAAATGCCTTTTGGCATTTCTAATACTTAACCAAGCTTGAGTTTTAATAGAGGCAGTTAGCTACAATAGCTTTACCGTTGTGTGACACATTTACTTTAAAGAAGTGTCATTAAAATACTCAAGAGGCAATTTTGTTAGTGATGCATCATGTATACACAACACACTGTGACACATCTTTATGCACTGATATCAGCAATTTTCCAATGGTAATGATACCCATTTAAAGTCACTGAGATAAACTTTCCAGAACTGTCACATTTTTGCTATAAGTCACAATTCTGAAATAATGGCATTGTTTAAAAGAAACTTTAGAAATTCCTAGGGAAGTATTGGAATCAGAAATACATGATTCATTCAATTATAAATAGATAGATTTGTTTCAGAAAATAGGGATGAATTTTATCAGCCCTCTCGGGATGGGCTGTGAGTCAGTGGGGCCTGTAAAATGGCAAGGGAAGGCAGGGCGGGGAAGATGGCGAACAGCATCCTGCCAAGTGACCAATTAAGAGCCTCTTCCTGCTACCCTGGCATGAACCAGCAACGGGTAGGCCTTCTGCTGTGTGAGGAGACTACCAGGTAAATTCTGGTGACCCTCTAGCAGGCTTGGGATAGTACCCTCCTAGTCAGACACTCTTTGGTCCACAGAGGGGCCACCTGGGACAATGGCCACCCCCGTGGCAACAGCGCCACCTGCCCTCTCCAACCACTGCCACCCTCGCCCCCACTACCCCTTGACGGGCCTGCCTGACTGGCCCCAGCATCCCCAGACCCCACTTACCTGGTTGGAAGAGCGGTGTCCTTTAATGGTATCCTCTTCTTCCAGGTGCAGTGCCAGCAGTCACCACTGCTCCCAGTGATGCTGCTGAGACTGCTGAACTGCAGGCCCTCTGAATGGCTGGCAGCTCCTGGGGGCGGGCGGCTGTCCTTAATAGGACAGCACAGCACTGTGGGCGGTACAGTGGCATAGTGGGTGGCACAGTGGCACAGTGGTTCGCACCACAGCTTCACAGATCCAGCGACCTGAGTTCGGTTCTGGGTACTGCCTGTGTGGAGTTTACAGGTTCTCCCTGTGATCGCGTGGGTTTCCGCCGGGTACTCCGATTTCCTCCCACCGCCAAAGACTTGCAGGTTGATAGGTAAATTGGCCATTGTAAATTGCCCCTAGTGTAGATAGGTGGTAGGGAATATGGGATTACAATAGGATTAGTATAAATGGGTGGTTGATGGTCGGCACAGACTCGGTGGGCCGAAGAGCCTGTTTCAGTGCTGTGTCTCTCCATGACTATGACTAAATGATCGTAGGGATTCTACTAGTGAAGCCCTAAATATCAATCCCCAAATGCTCAAGCTCCAGGTTTAACTAATATTTGACTTCTTTTTTAGCCACCGCAAGATAAATTTTACAAATTTTCATCTTTGTCACTCAATGGGCCCCTTTGCAGTGGAATGCTCCATTTCAAGGAGGAGAGAAACTGCAATGCAGAGTTCCTGAAAAGGTGTAATAAAAACAGGAAGTGCTAGAAATACTCAGCAGGTCTGGCAGCATCTGTGGAGAGAGAAACAGAACTAACGTTTCAGGTCTGTGACCTTTCATCAGAACCTTTCATCCAGTTGGAACAATGTACATCAATCAGCATCTGTGCCAAAGTTGGCTTTGTAGATAAAGCCTTAAAAAGATTCAAACAGTTGCCTCAGTAATGGAATTTTGTATATGCATCCTGCAGAGGTTGTATAAATATATTAGGTGTACTTATTGGTCTTTCCTTGTCACAAATACATGTTTGGCACAAGGATTTCCCCTTTTCTTGATGTCGAAATGCTATTGTGTATTTCACATGTAATGTGATCATGGTAAAATGATTCAAAGTTCTTTCTAGCCAGTAATAAAGCTATTCCTCTTTAAATTTGTCATAATTATTATACTGTCTATACTTAACGATGGCTGTAAGGCATAACAAAATTGGTACAAAAACAGAAATAGCTGGAAATACTCAGCAGGTCAGGCAGCATCTGTGGAGAGAAATGGAGAGTTTACGTTTCAGCTCTGTGAGACCTTTCATTAAAATTGGCAAAAGTTCCCTAAGGTTCCTGCTGCTTGAGATTTCAATTCTCAACCTTATTCCCACTCTGATCTTTCTCTCCCTGGCCTGCTACAATGTTGTAATGAAGCTCAACGCAAGCTTGAGGAACAGCACCTCATCTTTCGACTGGGCACTTTACACCCTTCCCGACACAATACCGAGTTCAATAATTTTAGATCATAACCTCTGCCCCATTTATTTCTTTTTTAGTGCCTTTTTTTGCTGGTTCTTTTTTCCCTCACCCTTTGTTTCTTCCTTAATCCCTTTACTTTGTTTTCAGATGGCTGCTATCCTGCCATTTACACCTCATCCAGACACATCTTACTCTTACACATACTCTTACCCGAAGACAGGAGCGGAGGCGGCTGGCGGACCTGCTGTCTCTCTCGGCGCATGCTGAGACTCAAACAAAAACTTACAGTGACATCACGGGAAATCTGCAAGGTGATTGGTTGGGTGAGTAGCAGCGGTTAGTGCATTAAAAAAATTTTTGTTGGAAAAAAACCTCCAGTGATAAGGTGAGTACTACTAAAGTGTTTTTTTTAAATTCAGTGTAATTTATTAAGGACATTAGATGGTAGTGGGTAGAACAAGGCCCCTGGTGTAATTAGTATTTTTTAATTAAGGGAGTAACTAATTAATCTAAGGGTAAGTCATGACAGGAGAGCTCAGCCCCGTGATATGCTCCTCCTGCGCTATGTGGGAAATCAGGGACGCTTCCAGTGCCCCTGACGACCATCTATACAGGAAGTGTATTCATCTGCAGCTACTGGCTACCCGCATTATGGAGCTGGAGCTGTAGGTAGATTCACTGTGGAGCATCCACGATGCTGAGAACATCGTGGATAGTACATTTAGCGAGGTGGTCACACCGCAGGTAATGGGTGCACAGGCAAAAAAGGGATGGGTGACCACCAGGCAGAGTAGTAGGCGCAGGCAGGTAGTGCAGGAGTCCCCTGTGGCCATCCCCCTCTCAAACAAATATACCGCTTTGGATACTGTTGGGGGGTAAGACCTCCCAGGGGAAAGCAGCAACAGCCAAGTCCGTGGCACCACAGAGGGCTCTGCTGCACAGCAGGGGAGGAAGAGGGGTGGAAGAGCTATAGTGATCGGGGATTCTACCGTAAGGGGTGCAGATAGGCATTTCTGTGGCCGCAAATGAGACTCCAGGGTGGTATGTTGCCTCCTTGGTGCTAGGGTCAAGGATGTCACAGAGCAGCTGCAGGACATTCTGAAGGGGGAGGGGGAGCAGTCAGAGATCGTGATACACATTGGTATCAATGTCATAGGTAGAAAAAGGGATGAGGTCCTGCAACAAGAATTTAGGGAGCTAGGGGGCAGATTATAAAGCAGGACTTCAAAGGTTGTAATCTCTGGATTGCTCCCTGTGCCATGTGCTAGCGAATATAGGAATAGGAGGATAGCGCAGATGAATGCGTGGCTGAGGAGATGATGCAGGAGGGAAGGCTTTAGGTTTGTGGATCACTGGGTCTGTTTCTGGCAAAGGTGGGACCTGTACAAGTTGGACGGGTTGCACCTGAACCGGAACAGGACCAACATCCTTGCTGGGAGGTTTGCTAGTGCTGTTGGGGTGGGGTTTAAGCTAATTTGGCAGGGGATGGGATACAGAGTGGAGGTACAGTAGGCGATGAGGCACAGCCAAATATAGAAGAGAAACTGAGTCAGTCTGGAAGGCAGAGCAAATATAGACCTGTTAAGGCACAAGTGAAAAATGCAAGGCTGGATTGCATTTACTTTAATGCAAGGAGTCTTACTAATAAGGCAGATGAATTGAGGGCATTGATTAGCACATGGGGTTATGATATTATTGCTATCACAGAGACATGGCTGAGGGAGGGGCAGGACTGGCAACTCAATATTCCAGGGTATCGAATCTTCAGGCGTGATAGGGGAGGGGATAAAAGAGGAGGTGGTATTGCACTGTTGATCAAGGAGTCAATTACTGCAGTAAGGAGGGATGGTATCTGAGAAGGTTCCTCAAATGAGGCCATATGGGTAGAACTTAAGAACAAAAGGGGGGGCAATCACTTGGCTGGGCAAGTACTACAGGCCTCCAAACAGTCAGGGAGAGATACAGGAACAGATATGTCGGCAAATCTCAGAGAGGTGTTAAAATAATAGGGTAGTAATAGTAGGGGATTTCAACTTACCTCTTATCAACTGGGATAGTCTTAGTGCAAAAGGCTTAAAGGGGGAGGAATTCTTAAAATGCATACAGGAGAGCTTTTTGAGCCAGTACATAGAAAGTCCTCCAAGAGAAGGGGCAGTACTGGACCTAATCCGAGGGAATGAAGCTGGACAAATGGTAGAAGTATCAGTGGGGCAGTATTTCGGGGATAGTGACCATAACTCTGTAAGATTGAAGGTAGTTATGGAAAAGGACAAAGATGGGCCAGAAATAAAGGTACTGAATTGGGGAAAGGCCGACTTCAATTTGATAAAACAGGATCTGGCCAAAGTGGACTGGGAGTAGCTAATTGTAGGAAAGTCCACATCAGGCCAGTGGGAGTCATTCAAAGAGGAAATAGTGAGGGTTCAGAGCCAACATATACCCGTTAAGGTGACGGGTAGGACCATCAAGTCCAGGGAACCCTGGATGTCAAGGGATATAGAGTATTGGATCAGGAAAAAAAAGGAGGCTTATGGCAGATTCGGAGCACCGAAAACAGCGGAGGCATTAGAGGAGTATAGAAAGTGGTACTTAAAAAAGTAATTAGGAGAGCGAAGAGGGAACATGAAAAAACATTGGCTGGCAAGATAAAGGAAAATCCTAAGGTGTTTTATAAGTATATTAAGGACAAGAGGATACCCAGGGAAAGAGTAGGGCCCATTAGGGACCAAAGTGGCAATCTGTGTGTGGAGCCGGAGGACATAGGTGAGGTTTTAAATGATTACTTTTCATCTGTTTTCACAGTGGAGAACGACGATGTAAGTGCAGAGATCAGGGAGGGGGATTGCAATATGCTTGAACATATTAACATTGAAAGGGAGGAAGTATTAGATGTTTTAGCGGGCTTAAAAGTGGATAAATCCCCAGGCCCAGATGAGATGTATCCCAGGCTGTTATGTGAGGCAAGGGAGGTAATAGCAGGGGCTCTAACACAAATTTTCAGATCCTCACTGGCCACGGGAGAGGTGCCAGAGGATTGGAGGACAGCGAATGTGGTACCATTTTTCAAGAAGAGTAGCAGGGATAGACCAGATAATTACAGGCCGGTGAGTCTAACATCAGTGGTTGGGAAACTATTGGAAAAAATTCTGAGGGACAGGATTAATCTCCACTTGGGGAGGCAGGGAATAATCAGGGATAGTCAGCATGGCTTTGTCAGGGGGAGATCGTGTCTAACTAACTTGATTGAATTTTTTGAGGAGTTGACTAGATGTGGAGATGAGGATAAAGCAGTTGATGTAGTCTACATGGACTTCAGTAAGGCTTTTGATAAGGTCCCGCATGGGAGATTGGTTAAGAAGGTAAGAGCCCATGGGATCCAGGGCTATTTGGCAAATTGGATCCAAAATTGGCTTAGTGGCGGGAAACAGAGGGTGATGGTCGAGGGTTGTTTTTGCGAGTGGAAGCCTGTGACAGTGGTGTACCACAGGGATCGGTGCTGGGACCCTTGCTGTTTGTAGTGTACATTAATGATTTAGATGTGAATATAGGAGGCATGATAAGTAAGTTCGCAGATGACACGAAAATTGGTGGTGTCATAAATAGTGAGGAGCAAAGCCTTAGATTACAGGATGATATAGATGGGTTGGTAAGATGGGCGGAGCTGTGGCAAATGGAATTTAATCCTGAGAAGTGTGAGGTGATGCATTTGGAGAGGACTAACAAGGCAAAGGAATATACAATGGATGGTAGGACCCTAGGAAGTACAGAAGGTCAGAGGGAGCTTAGTGTACTTGTCCATAGATCACTGAAGGCAGCAGCACAGGTAGATAAGGTGGTTAGGGAGGCATATGGGATACTTGCCGAGGCATAGAATATAAGAGCAGGGAGGTTATGATGGAGCTGTAAAAAATGCTAGTTAGGCCACAGCTGGAGTACTGTGTACAGTTCTGGGCACCACACGATAGGAAGGATGTGATTGCATTGGAGAGGGTGCAGAGGAGATTCACCAGGACGTTGCCTGGGCTGGAGCATTTCAGCTATGAAGAGAGATTGAAAACTTAGGGTATATAGGCAGAGGAAAAGCTTCCTGGAGATGACTGAACACAAGTGTTTCAGGAGGCTCAGATTTTCTCAGTAGGTCATTTAAAAAAAAATTCATTCTTGAGGTGCGAGCATTGCTGGCAAGGCCAGTATTTATTGCCCATTGCCTTTCGGAAGGTAGTGGTGAGCCAGCTTCTTCAACCGCTGCAATCCATGTGGTATAGGGACACCCACAGTGCTGTTAGGGAGGGTGTTCCAGGATTTTCACTCAGCGACAAATAAGTTAGGATGATGTGTGATTTGGAGGGGATCTTGCGGGTGATGGTGTTCCCATGTGTCCGCTGCCCTTGCTGTTCAAGATGGTAGATGTTGCAGTATTGGAAGGTGCTGTTGAAGGATCCTTGGCGATTTGCTGCAGTGTATCTTGTAGATGGTATACACTGCTGCTACTGTGCACTGGTGGTGGAAAGAGTGTATGTTTATGGTGGTGGATGTGATGCCAATCAAGTGGGATGCTTTGCACTGGATGGTGTTGAGCTTTTGGAGAGTATTCCATCACACTCTTGACTTGTGCATTGTAGATGGTAGACAGGCTTTGGGGGGGTCAGGTGATGAGTTACTCACCGCAGAGTTCCCAGCCTCTGACCTGGTCTCACAGCCACACTAATGGCTGGTCCAGTTAAGTTTCTAGTCAATGGTAACCCCCAGGATGTTTTTTGGTGGAGGATTCAGCGATGGTAATATCGTTGAACATCAAGGGGAGATGGTGAGATTCTTTTTTGTTGGAGATGATCATTGCCTGGCATGTGTATGGCGAAAATGTTACTTGCCACTTATCAGTCCAAGCCTGAATATTCTCCAGTTCTCTTTGCATGCAGGCATGGACTGCTTCAATATCTAAGGAGTTGCAACTGAACACTGTGCAATCATCAGAAAATGTCCCCACTTCTGTCCTTAAGTTGGAAGGAAAGTTATTGATGGAGCAGCTGAAGATGGTTGGGCCTAGGTCACTACCCTGAAGAACTCCTGCAACAATGTCCTGGAGCTGAGACGATTGGCCTCCAACAACCACAACCATCTTCCTTTGTGTTAGGTATGACTCTAACCAGTGGAGAGTTTTTCCCCTGATTCTCACTGACGTCTGTTTTATTAAGGGTCCTTGATGCCATACTCAGTCAAATGCTGCCTTGATGTCAAGGGCAGTCACTCTAACCTCTGGAATTCAGCTCTTTTATCCATGTTTGGAGCAAGGCTGTAATGCGTTCTGGAGCCGAATGGCCTTGTGGAACCTAGAATACAAGCAGGTTATTGCTGTGTAAGTGCCGCTTGATAATTCTGTTAACAACACCTTTCATCACTTTGCTGATGATGAAGAGTAGAATGATGGGTGGTAATTGGCCAGACTGGATTTGTCCTGCTTTTTATGGACAGGACATACCTGGGCAATTTTCCACATTGTCAAGTAGATGCCAATGTTGTAGCTGCACTCTCTTGTGCAGAGACTCCTGTCTCACTATCCACTATTGAGCGGCCACCCTGGGCCCCCACTAGCTCCAGTACCTCTTCATCAGCCGAAGACAGAGGCAGGAGATTTGGGATGTCCCTGCCAGCCCTTGAGGTCTCCCTTGTATTATGGGCCCATTTGTTCTGCAAGTGGAAATAGGGGCATAGAAAAACTTTGCAGGAAGAGCAACAGAACAGTTATGCTAGTGGCACCCCCTCGTCCCCTGATGGGGTTCCCGACATGGCTTCTCCCCACGTTCACTCTGAGGGGACATAACGGGGTGAGCTGTGAAAGTGGGTGGCCTGTTGCTGAGATGCAGCCGTTCATTTTTCAGGATGTGGGGGATGCCTCACCCTCCAGCCAGTGCCTTTGTGGTCACTCCCTCCCCATGTAGCTCTCCCTCCCACATTGCCACATACAAGCCCAAAGAAGACAGAGTTATGGAGCACTCACCTTGGCAGAATGAAAGAGGTCATTGACCCTCTTCTGACACTGGACCCAGTTGCGTTGGGTGACCCCCTGCTGCTTACCTCCTCTGTGATCTCCATCCTGGCTTGCTTGGTCAGGTGGGAGGACTTCTTTTTGCCATCCCTTGGAAAGAGGACCCCCCCACTTTTCCCTTGCAACCTGCAGAAGAATCTGCAAGGAGGCATCGCTAAACCATGGGGTCACCCGGTGTCTTGCCTCAGCCATGGTGCCAGGTCACTCCCACTCTGTGTCAATGGTGGTGCAATTTCTGGGGGCGGGGTGGTCCTGGAATTCCAACAGCTGTTCACCGGGTCCAGCAGCAATCCAAATCAGTGATTCATTGAAAGGCAGCAATACAAGCAAGACTGGCAGCGCTTGAAATATGGCGCCAGCACTTGCGTTGGAGTCATCTGACACCACAACCTCCGCTTCAGAGCCCACCTCCATTGTGTGATTGGATGGGCCTCTTGCTTCCAATATGTAAAATGGCCGCTCACAGCGTGATCGCAGTCAGCTGGCTGCACATATCACAGGCGGTGATGGCACCCGCGATGGGGTCACTAAATTCATCCCTGAGTGTGCAGGGCCAGCATGCACCCGGTTGCCTGCCACATCTGATGGCCCATGCAGGTGGACATCAGCACGAAGGCCTGAGACACTTTGGCACTCATATTGGAGATGGACTCCTCCAAGCTCTTATCAATGGTATGCAGTGCCTCTGGAAATGCTGAGAGAATCCTTCACATTTTTTGTTGTTGCTGCAGAACAGGCCTCTTCATTGATGACCGCCACAGCTCAGCATCTGTGTCCATTTGAGCAGAGTTTGGAATGACCTATGCCCTCCGATGGAGACTCTCTACTGCTGTCACTGTCTCCAAACATCTGCTCCTGCTCACTTCAGATGTGTGGCTCACCTTGTGACAGGGCAGCTACCTGTCTTGGAGGCCTCACCGAGGCGTAAGCGTCTGAGCTGATGGAGGGTGTTGTCATGGTCCTGTAGCTTTTTGGGAATATGCAGTTTGCCTTTAAGGCTTGCAAGGGATCAGTATTGCTTTAAGAGCCGGCAAGCCTTAGGAGTTATAGGAAGGTTCATTTTCGTTGCCTTAGAAACAGCCATTTGGGGACTGCGATTCAAAGGGTGCATTCCTGATACCATGGAAACAGCCACTGGGAGAGTCTGATGTGATACATTTGTTACAATTCAGTTTGAACTAGCAGTTAGTAAGACAGTTTGAACACAGACAGAAGACGCAGACAGCTGTGGTGTCAGCATTGAAAAAGAGCTCTCAACCATTTAAACTGAAGGAAATAGGATTTTTGTCTGTTTAATTATTATCTCTCAAAATTCTAAAAAATCAAGCAAAGACAGAGATCTCTGATAATTTAAACTGAAGAAAGGGAAGTTAGACTGTGACAATCTCATCCCTTAAAAAACTCTAAAGTCAGATTGTTTCCATTGAAAGTGTTTGCAAGTTGTTAATTGTTGAAACTCGCTGGACTTCGCACAACATTCTGTGAGGACTTTGAACAACATTCTGCGAGGACTTCGAACGACATTGGACTGTAAATTTGCAAGGACTCTAATTTTTTCTATTTTTAAATGTTCATAGTGTTTAAGAATTTAGTTCTTCCAATAAAAGAGTTAATTTATTGATTAAAAGACACCTGGTTTGGTTAGCCTCATTCGGGGATTAATAGATGGGAAAATTTGGTGGGTCTTTCTTTAATTTGAAAAGTTTTTAAATGATATGTTAGCCGATTTATGGAGGGATGGGATTGAATTATCAGTGCGTTTCTCCCACCACAATCAGAATCGTAAATTTTGATTGGGGGCTTTGGACAGGAGCGATTGGGGTTTGCATGAATCATGTGACGGTGCTTCCTCAGACCGTGCGCCTCCTCTGAGGATTCCTCAGCCTCCTTCCACATCAGCTCCTGCATTGCATTTTCAGGAGCTGTAGGAGAGGAAAGACATGAATTGGAACTGACAAGGGGAAAGGGTTCAAAGTCACCATTGTGAAGATGATCATATTCCAGTTACTGGTGACATCAATTCAATGTGAGTGAGTATTGTGTGCCATGTGGCTGTGTGATATCTAATTCTGTCACCAGGTGTCTGGGTGACTGCTGTCTCTCCATTTCCAATGGCCATGGCCTCATGGCCTCCTCCTCTGCAATGGTCTGGGTAGCGATTACCAGAGGGCCGTCCAGGTTCTATGCCTCTCCCTGGAGTTCTGTGCTTTCTTCTACAAGGCAAGTGTGAGAAATGGAATGTTTTGAGAGATGGATAAACAACATTTGTGGATAGTGACTGTGGGGGATGGATGTGAGATGGCAATAAGATGAAGGTGAGCGTCGGCATTGGGTTCCCAGATAGGAATGTGAAGCGGTACCTCAAGAGAGGAATGGGTAGGTCTGAGGGGTACTGTGCATGGGAATGCTGGGCAAGTCAGACTGTGGGGGTTGGTACTTGAATGTAGGATGCCACTCACCTTTCCTGCCTTGATGAGGTCATTGAACCTCTTTTGGCACTGTATGCATGTTCAAGGTACCACACTCCTGCTGTTGACTTCCTGAGCCACTTCCAGCTATGCCTGTTTAACTTAGAGGCGGGTCTTTTCCTTGTGTCTGCTGGGAAGTGTTTCACTGATAGCCCTTACAGCCCGCAGAATAACCTCCAGGAATACCTCAGAGAACGGGGGCCCATCCTTCCCATATTGAAACTCCAACATCGCATTTGCTCTGTCCTGACCATTCTACAGTGGATCCATTCTGACCTCCACCAGGGTCCCTTTGTCAGGTGCAGGACATCATTACTCCCACTCTGATCAGAAAATGCAGAAGTGGGATGGTAATGTTATCGCTGACTTAAAAAGTCATGGCAAAGCCTGCTCAAGTAACTTTTGGGTTTGTGACCCACTGCCAGCCTCCCCCTCTGCTAGTGGGTCTAAATGATAAAATTCTATCTGCAGAGTCTAAAGGAAGACTGAATTACAAAGAACAAAGAAAATTACAGCACAGGAACAGGCCCTTCGGCCCTCCAAGCCTGCGTCAATCCAGATCCTCTATCTAAACATGTCGCCTATTTTCTAAGGGTCTGTATCTCTTTGCTTTCTGCCCATTCATGTATCTGTCCAGATACATCTTAAAATATGCTATCGTGCACGCGTCTACCACCTCCGCTGGCAACGCGTTCCAGGTACCCACCACCCTCTGCGTAAAGAACTTTCCACGCATATCCCCCCTAAACTTTTCCCCTCTCACTTTGAACTCGTGACCCCAAGTAATTGAATCCCCCACTCTGGGAAAAAGCTTCTTGCTATCACCCTGTCTATACCTCTCATGATTTTGTACACCTCAATCAGGTCCCCCCTCAACCTCCATCTTTCTAATGAAAATAATCCTAATCTACTCAACCTCTCTTCATAGCTAGCGCCCTCCAGACCAGGCAACATCCTGGTGAACCTCCTCTGCACCCTCTCCAAAGCATCTACATCCCTTTGGAAATGTGGCGATCAGAACTGCACGCAGTATTCCAAATGTGGCCGAACCAAAGTCTTATACAACTGTCACATGACCTGCCAACTCTTGTACTCAATACCCCGTCCGATGAAGGAAAGCATGCCGTATGCCTTCTTGACCACTCTATTGACCTGCGTTGCAACCTTCAGGGAACAATGGACCTGAACACCCAAATCTCTCTGGACATCAATTTTCCCCAGGACTTTTCCATTTACTGTATAGTTCACTCTTGAATTGGATCTTCCAAAATGCATCACCTCGCATTTGCCCGGATTGAACTCCATCTGCCATTTCTCTGCCCAACTCTCCAATCTATCTATATTCTGCTGTATTCTCTGACAGTCCCCTTCACTATCTGCTACTCCACCAATCTTAGTGTCATCTGCAAACTTGCTAATCAGACCACCTATACTTTCCTCCAAATCATTTATGTATATCACAAACAACAGTGGTCCCAGCACGGATCCCTGTGGAACACCACTGGTCACACGTCTCCATTTTGAGAAACTCCCTTCCACTGCTACTCTCTGTCTCCTGTTGCCCAGCCAGTTCTTTATCCATCTAGCTAGTACACCCTGGACCCCATGCAACTTCACTTTCTCCATCAGCCTACCATGGGGAACCTTATCAAACGCCTTACTGAAGTCCATGTATATGACATCTACAGCCCTTCCCTCATCAATCAACTCTGTCACTTCCTCAAAGAATTCTATTAAGTTGGTAAGACATGACCTTCCCTGCACAAAACCATGTTGCCTATCACTGATAAGCCCATTTCATTCCAAATGGGAATAGATCCTATCCCTCAGTATCTTCTCCAGCAGCTTCCCTACCACTGACGTCAGGCTCACCAGTCTATAATTACCTGGATCATCCCTGCTACCCTTCTTAAACAAGGGGACAACATTAGCAATTCTCCAGTCCTCCGGGACCTCACCCGTGTTTAAGGATGCTGCAAAGATATCTGTTAAGGCCCCAGCTATTTCCTCTCTTGCTTCCCTCAGTAACCTGGGATAGATCCCATCCGGACCTGGGGACTCGTTTCAGATTGGTCCTACGTTCCCGATATTCTTTCAAAGCTTCGTCTTTCTTTAGCCGCCTAGACCTTATGTATGCTTCCTTTTTCCTCTTAGCTAGTCTCACAATTTCACCTGTCATCCATGGTTCCCTAATCTTGCCATTTCTATCCCTCATTTTCACAGGAACATGTCTCTCCCACACGCTAATCAACCTCTCTTTAAAAGCCTCCCACATATCAAATGTGGATTTACCTTCAAACAGTTACTCCCAATCTACATTCTCCAGCTCCTGCCGAATTTTGGTATAGTTGGCCTTCCCCCAATTTAGCACTCTTCCTTTAGGACCACTCTCGTCTTTGTCCATGAGTATTCTAAAACTTACGGAATTGTGATCACTATTCCCAAAGTAGTCCCCTACTGAAACTTCAACCACCTGGCTGGGCTCATTCCCCAACACTAGGTCCAGTATGGCCCCTTCCCGAGTTGGACTATTTACATACTGCTCTAGAAAACCCTCCTGGATGCTCCTTACAAATTCTGCTCCATCTAGACCTCTAACACTAAGTGAATCCCAGTCAATGTTAGGAAAATTAAAATCTCCTATCACCACCACCCTGTTGCTCCTACATCTTTCCATAATCTGTTTACATATTTGTACCTCTATCTCACGCTCGCTGTTGGGAGGCCTGTAGTACAGCCCCAACATTGTTACCGCACCCTTCCTATTTCTAAGTTCTGCCCATATTGCCTCACTGCTCGAGTCCTCCATAGTGCCCTCCTTCAGCACAGCTGTGATATCCTCTTTGACCAGTAATGCAACACCTCCACCCCTTTTACCTCCCTCTCTATCCCGCCTGAAGCATTTATATCCTGGGATATTTAGTTGCCAATCATACCCTTCCCTCAACCAAGTCTCAGTAATAGCAATAACATCATACTCCCAGGTACTAATCCAAGCCCTAAGTTCATCTGCCTTACCTACTACACTTCTTGCATTAAAACAAATGCAGCTCAGACCACCAGTCCTTTTGCGTTCATCATCTGCTCCCTGCCTACTCTTTCCCTTAGTCACGCTGACTTCATTATCTAGTTCCTTACAGGGTTTAGTTACTACCTCCTTACTGTCCACTGACCTCCTCATTTGGTTCCCATCCCCCTGCCACATTAGTTTAAACCCTCCCCAACAGCGTTAGCAAAAGCACCCCCAAGGACATTGGTTCCAGTCCGGCCCAGGTGTAGACCGTCCAATTTGTAATAGTCCCACCTCCCCCAGAACCGGTCCCAATGTCCCAAAAATCTGAACCCCTCCCTCCTGCACCATCTCTCAAGCCACGCATTCATCCTGACTATTCTTTCATTTCTACTCTGACTATCACGTGGCACTGGTAGCAGTCCTGAGATTACTACCTCTGAGGTCCTACTTTTTAACTTGGCTCCTAACTCCCTAAATTCTGCTTGTAGGACCTCATCCCGTTTTTTACCTATATCATTGGTGCCTATGTGCACAACGACAACTAGCTGTTCACCCTCCCCCTTCAGAATGTTCTGCAGCCGATCTGAGACACCCCTGACCCGTGCACCTGGGAGGCAACATACCATTCGGGAGTCTCGTTTTCGACCACAGAACCGCCTATCTACTCCCCTTACAATCGAATCCCCTATGATTATAGCCCTTCCACTCTTTTTCCTGCCCTTCCGAACAGCAGAGCCAGCCACGGTGCCATGAACCTGGCTACTGCTGCCTTCCCCTGGTGAGCCATCTCCCTCAACAGTATCCAAAACGGTATACCTGTTTTGGAGGGAGATGACCGCAGGGGACACCTGCACTGCCTTCCTGCTCTTTCTCTGCCTTTTGGTCACCCATTCCCTTTCTCCCTCAGCAATCCTAATCTGCAGTGTGACCAATTTGCTAAACGTGCTCTCCACGACCTCCTCAGCATCGCGGATGCTCCAAAGTGAGTCCACCCGCAGCTCCAGAGGCGTCATGCGGTCTAACAAGAGCTGCAGCTGGACACACTTCCTGCACGTGAAGGAGTCAGGGACATCAGCCGTGTCCCTGAGCTTCCACATCGAGCAAGAGGAGCATAACACGGGTCTGAGATCTCCTGCCATTTTTAATCTTAAGCTTAACTTAGTCTTAACTTAGATAAATGAAAAAGGAACGAAAAGTTTTTACCAATCACACGATAAAAAAAGAGAAACAGAAAAAGCCTTACCTTATTTATACACCACCGAGTCCTTTTTTTTTGGTTAGAGGAGGAGGGCAGGTGGGAGACACTACACGTGTAGTGTCTCGGGTTCAGAAACGGCCCAAATATATAGATTTTTACTTACCCAGCAGCCCCTTGGTCCGCCGAAAACAAAAGGAAATTAAGTTTAAGTTGAAACTGACCTTCCCAGCTAATCACTCGCTCGCACTCTCTGCTTCCGAATAAATCATGTTCAGAAAACAGAACAAAGATTGGGAAAGACGAATGAGATTAGGAGAGATAAAATGGAAAAAGTAAAATAAATCTCCAACAAAATTAAATTCTGAAGGAATGAGACTTCACACATGTAAAATTAAATTTTCAGGGATAGAGAGGTTGTTTGCCATTAATAATCCCTTATCTCACCATTAAAATTCACTTACTCCTGGATGCTCCAGCCCTAACCTTTTATGGCCACCTAATGGGTAAGTGCCCCAACATCATACTGTTGCATGTCTTTCATTGCTGAGTTAATCGCTGAGATCCTGTTATGGTGCAGCCTTTGGAGGAACTCGGTAACCTAGACCACAACTCCTAGATTTCTACGATTAATTGTACATGTGCATACTCCGTAAGTTGATGTCCATTTTACTTCATAATAATGGTGAATGTTGACATCCTTACTGTTATTATTAATGTATTAGATTCTGGGTGGAATTTTATGCTTTTCCCTGTGGCGCCTTTGGAGGCAGGAAGAGCATCGAGTCAGGTGGGATGGTGGTGGAGCGGGGGGGGGGAATTCCACCACCATCCCGCTTCTGCTGAAATTTAGGCCTGTGAAAGGCCTGCCTGCCCCACTGCCAATTGAGTCCATTAACTGGATAATTAACCCCAATTAAGGACCGCTTCCCGCCACAGCTGCAATTATCCATGCGGCGTGTGGCCCTGTTACCACATGGGAAGCATGCCACGAAAAGCTATGTGGGCTGCTTACCGGTTGCGGGGGTGGGGGGGTTGGGGGGGTGAGGTCCCTTGTTCAAAGGCACAGTGCCTGAACGAGGGACCTGGCATCGGGAAGGTCAGGCCCCACTAAGGGCCACCCCCCTGTCCTTGCTGCCAACCCTCCTCCCCTGCGACCCCCACCCCGCAAGACCCTTGCCCCCCGACCTTCCTAAGGCCTGGGTCCAGCAACGCTCCTCGGCCTCCAGTAGAGCCACCGCCTCTGTAGTTGGGCTGAGCCGTCAGCCTCTAATTGGCTGGCAGCTCTGCTAGGCCGCACTTCCAGCAACTGGGTCCTAAATTCTATGGAAGGCCCGCCGCTGTCCAGTTAAGTGCCGAATAGGCACTAAATTAGGTGGGCCTTCCATCAAAGAGGTGATGTGGATATCTCGGTATCAGTTTCCCCCAAGATTGAGACCGCTGTCACCAACATAAAAGTCCCCCCTCTATGTGTAACATTACATAGGAGATGCGATTACAACAATAGCTTATTGCAATAAAGTCCAGAAAATGACACCATGAATAACTGGTGACTGACTGAACCACACTGAGTGACATTTCATTTACTGCTGCAAATCTGCATGCTGCCTGTCCACGTTTACAAACTGGGAAATACTAAACCTGTGCTGCTTTTCAGTATGTTTTATGATTAATTTAGTTTTCACTCATATACCTTCACTTAGATAAATGTATGACAATAAACAGATATAAACCCCCCTGTGCCAACTGACAGCTTTTGCAACTTAAAACATGTGTTTAGTGGATAAATTGCAGGACAATTTAAAAGTTATTTTCTTGGATCACCAAATCACAATTTTTTTAAGCAACTGTCCCAGTTTACAATCACAGCTCCAGGTCAGTGCTACCACTAAACTGTATCATTTTCATCATGAAAATAGTATATTTTATACTTCTATGCTGTGAGAAAGTAGTGCGTCTGTGTATTTGTAGGAGATGAGATTGGTTGCTCAGTGTTGAGTACCTGTACTTGAGCTGCCTTCTGGGGTTTAAGCTTTTTGACAAGTAATGGTGAAAAACATACAAGTGTTAAATACTCAAAAATTCCATTAAAATTTGTTTAATTAAAAATAGAATCCATAAGCAATACTACCCTGTATACATTTTACTTTGTACAAACTGTATATTCCTCTGATAGTATCCATATATTGGATTTTAAAAATATTTTAGATTTCCATATGTGCAGTAATACAAGGTTTAATCAATCAGTCAAGCCTTGTGACTTGTTCAAACAGCACAATTACTGTAATGTAAGTGAAATAGTTTGGTCATACAACAGCACTCTTCCTCCTGGCTATTTAGTCAATCAAACTTATTTGTGACATAATTTACAGTGATAAGTTGCATCGGCAATCTTTCAACGATCACATTTATCAAAAATATACACAGAATGACAACAGAACTTTCTTTTTGTTGTGCGATGCAATCAGCATGTGCTGTAGCAAACTTCTAAAATAAATCAAATTCAAGTCAATTGTAACAATCATGTCCTTTAAAATATACATTTACCACAGAAATATATTTGAGTCTCTGTTTTATCAAATCTTCCTGTGTACAGATGTACCTCTCTTTATGCTTTTCTGCCTCTTTATTGAGTGAGGCTGCTTCAAACTGATTGCCTCAAGGCAGATTGAGCCTGTTACTAAACAAAAAGTCAATTATTTATGTGAGACATGATCTATGTTAGTAGGAATGCTCCTCCTGGCCTCACTGTTGGTCACTGGTAGCCTCCTCCCCCACTCTTACAACTTCTGACTTGATTTGCTCATGGGGCTTCCAGAATTTTAGTGCTCAATTCAGCCAAGCTGCCCATTGAACATTGGGCAACTCGCTTAAATATGACCTGAATCTAAAAATGGTCCAGGCTTCCCACTTATCTGGCAGAAACAGCAGATGCACCACTGACTTTGTATCCAATTTGGGTGCAATTCAAAGATTACCTCCCATTAATTTTTTCCCCCTACTTGAGACTTAAAGTAATCTGCCACAAGACGATCTGATCAATAACGAATGCCAACATATTACCACATCTTTCTTTCTTTTGGGCCTCCTTATCTCGAGAGACAATGGATACGTGCCTGGAGGTGGTCAGTGGTCACCACATCACAGGAATCAAAACCCATAGCTTCCAGATTAGAAAGTAAATGCAATGTTTGCTGCTTTGTCAGGACTTTGCCATGTTTGAACAATATATATGGAAATTAGTCTATTTTATCCTGATAATTGAATGCTAATATTAGTTTAAGTCGCATTTAGATAATTATTCTTTAATCCGTCAATTTTTATAAACAAACCTAGTTTGTAATGTTGTTATCATGGGTTGAATTAACCAGAACTGCTTCATACTGAGCAATTGTACTTGTAGTGTGCAATCAAAAAAGTACTGTTTTATACTCCTATACTGACAATTGATAACAAAACATCCTCTATTTGCATTTCTTAAAATCTGCCCATTTCAGAACTTCACTCCATTTTGTCATCGAATTCTGTTTGACAGCAGTTCTACTTTTTAAAATCAAAGTGAATTTATATAAATACACTTATTTTTCTTAAAATGCATTCGGAAAAAAAGATAACCAATACTCTGAAATTATGCCATTGGGTGTCAGTGGATGAATGCTTAATATGTGTGTGTCTGTGTATTTGTAGGAGATGAGATTGGTTACTCAGTGTTGAGTACCTGTACCTCAGCTGCCTTTTGGAGTTTATGCTTTTTGACAAGTAATGGTGAAAAACACACAAATGTTAAATACTCAAAAATTCCATTAAAATTTGTTTAATTAAAAATAGAATCCGTAACCAATACTACCCTGTATACATTTTAATGTGTACAAACTGTATATTCCTCTGACAGTTGTCTGGAAATTATTTTAATGCAGGCATTCATTTGTTTTAAATGATTGGAGTAACATTTCTACTATCTTATGTACACCAGTGAACGTACAGCATAATTTAAAGGCCAACATTTTAAACTGTGAATAAGGTGTAAAATCGCGCAATGTTACAGTAATTGTTTCCTTATGAAGTGAATTAGATTACAGGTATCAAAAATTATCTGTAGCCCAATAACACATGAAAAATCATATTGTGTTATTATTCACAACTTTTTTAGAATGACATCCATAAAATGCTTTCACATTTCTTCCTGATTTTTGAATAACCAGACAAAAATAGGAACTTTCAATTTTTAGTTACTGTTATATTCACGTGTGAGGATTTATTGTTTCTATTTATCTTCCCTTTTTGGTTGCACAGTCTCCTCATCATTGAGTCCCTTGAAGCATGCGTGACTCTTCAAGCAAGAGGTTATGTATGTAGACAACCTGCTGCCTAGAATTTTATGTTTTGATCTAGCTGTTGGGAGCATATTTTTGTGTTTGACAATTTTTATGAAAAAGTACATGTGGATAAACAGGGATGTAATCCCAAGACAAAGCACTAACAGATGTTTGGAGCTACAATGAGAATAAGTGGGTTAGGGGAAACTAGCAATAAGTTTAAATAACATAGCTTGTTAATTTTTTGCCTAAGTCAACTGTAAACAATTCATGAAGAATTATGCAGTTCGTGGCTGGAGGGGAGGGAGAAGGAGATGGTACATTAATGAAAAATGAGTACTGAATTCCAGATTAAAACCTGACATGAGTGAGCTTAGCGGATATAGATCCTGAGAGGTCTTGACAGAGTGGATGTGGAAAGGATGTTTCCCCACCGTGGGAGGATCTAGAACAAGGGGTCACTGTTTAAAAAGGGGTCGCCCATTTAAGACAGAGATGAGAAGAAATTTTTTCTCTGAGAGGTTTGAGAGTCTTTGGAACTCTCTTCCTCAAAAGAGAGAGAGAGAAAGAGAGACTTTGAATATTTTTAAGGCAGAGGTAGATAGATTCTTGATAAGCAAGGAGGTGAAAGGTTATCGGGGTAGGCGGGAATGTGGAGTAATCAGTTCAGCCATGAACTTATTGAATGGCGGAGTGGGCTCAAGGGGCCGAGTGGCCTACTCCTGTTCCTAATTCGTTGGCTCAATGTATGTTTGTATAGGAAGATTTTTAAAATATCAGCTGAGCTGCTGAGATACTGGAAAAATAAGCAGAAAATGACATGGTTACTTCAACACAAAAAATAACTAATAAAATGACTCAAGGTACTGTGCTGCCCATGCGTATACCATGTCTTGTTGCCGTATGTCATTGTTTATAACACTAGCTTCCAGTAATTGTTTTTCAAAGCCTGCTTTCTGTTATCAGCCTCCATCATTTAATGTTAAAATGTTTGTCAATCCTATTTCCGAGATCCTAAGCTTTACTACACTGCCAGTTTAAGCCTGATTTTCATGTTTCTTTCTTCGAATAGGTCAGTTGCACACAGTAACTTTATCATTTTACAGTCACTGACCTCTCTTTTTTGAAAGAGATTGTTGATTTGCAGTTAAGAAAAATCAATGCAACTGATGCACTATAGGGTCAGTTTTCTTCTATGGATGGCTGAAAGGCACAGTGGGTTTCAGTGCCTGTGAGGAAGTGACTGCCATATTATTATTTCCCAGGACACATGCATGGTTCTGGGCATACTGCAGGCAAAGGCCCATCCTCTGGCTAATAGGTCCTCCAAAAAAATGTCTGAAATTGGAGCAAAGCAGAAGGCTCTGCGAGATCAGGGCCTTCTGGGTGATGCTTGGGAAATAGCAGGCCCTGACTTGTCCATGACAGAGGGGGAAAAGACATTAAAATAGAGTGTCAAATATGCTTTTCTGTCTTCAGTGTGCCCTATGGCCCTCAGTTCTTGGTGAGGCGGGGGGTTGGGAGGGGGGTGGGGGGGGGTGATGGTGGGGGAGAGGGGGTGTCCACCGGCAAGCATTCTGATGGACACCGCTGTACTGGAATTTTGACTGGTCAGATATATTGGAGAATAACATCAATGGCCTATAACACTCCTTCCATTTCACTTAAATAGCAATAGTAGGCCTGCATCTACAACAAGCACAAGCTTGACAAACTTGTTATGCTCCCTGGGGCAAGGCAATGGGGAAGACATGATGTTGCAGGTGTCCAACTCTTCTTTTCCTGCCCTGCCACCGAGGAATGTTGATTCTCCAGATACAGGGAGAGGAAAATATGCCTAATAGATCGATCCAATACTCTTGCTGAGCAGGTTGGAGGCAGTGCTACAATAATGTAATACCTGGAAAGAGCATGGGTGATTGGTAATTTAAGGTGTAATAAATGTTTAGTTCCTATAGGAGAATGGGACAATTTGTAACACGGAATATATCTAGCAATTTTGAAAAACACCAGCAGAGATTGGGCTCCATTTTAAATCAGTCAAAACCCATTTACTTGCACAGAGTTAAAATTGGGCCCAGGATTTCAGTGAGATGTTCCAGCCTGTCAGAGTGATTTTGTTGTCTTGAAGTGATATCCATTTCCTTAAAACCCATTCTTCCAAAATAAACATATTTTTATAATATTGTATTTGTAAAAATAAATTGCAAGCTACTGGGAAAGTACATTATTTATCTTATGTCAGGGTGTTATATTAGATAGTCTCACAATGTGAAGGTACATTATACACCACTGTTACTGTTATATCACATTCAATCTCTGCTGTGTTGCTTGCCTTGTCATACAACTTATGCTGTTATTGTATTCGATTCCTGGAATTATTAACTCAATCTCCAGTATCTCTATTGCAGTGTGTCGCACTCTGTTATATCATGGTATTGTACTATTGTCTTTGGTATATTATTTTCCTCACACTGAGTATTTCACTCAATATTGTATTATATTTAATCTTTGTTATGGCTATTCTTGTCTTCGGTTGTGCTAATTCTGTTTCTTTACTCTATTACAGTATCTGGTGTTTACATTATCTATAATATATATTTTTATTTAATGTACCTAACATTCTGTAATATAAAAATGTAGATGGTGGTCTGGGAAATGGCAACTGTAATCAGGATGCTGATAGAAAAAATGTCTCCTCGAAATGTTGTGAGACTTGGAGAACCTAAGATAATCATTTCATTCAGAAAAATGCTGCCAGTGGTAACAGTATTGAACATACAAACAAGGTCTTAAAGACAAAATGCGCTTTTTGAACTCGCTGCTCAGTCATTTTGCTAAATTATTACACACTCCACTATTGGATTAATTAACCTTTCATTCTGTAACTTCCTTAGCTGGTTAAGAAGTGTTACAGGATCATAATTTCAGGCCAGTAGCTCTGGTTTTGCCCACACTAAGAACTCACTTTTTGATGATAATGACTGCAACTGCATATCTTATAATCCTGCCCTGATAAGATTTTTTTTAGTGAAGAAGTAGAGAATCTTCTGTGTATATACATGAGGTGATTTGAAGAAAATTCCTTTTCACAGTTTTGAAGAAGAAAATCAAACTGATGGGTAGCATTTCCAGCATATTTAAGTTCTCAACTGGACCTAAAGAAACATATCATGTGACCTTTCAAACCATTCACAATTAGGAAACAAGTGCACTTCAACTTTAACTTCTGTTGATAAATGGAAAATTATCTTTCAAACTTCTTTGTGCACATTGAAGTATAGAAGTGTTTCAGAAATACATTAAAGACTGAAGAGAGATCTGCCACATTATTGAGTAAAAATCATTATTCCATTGTTTCCCATTGCATATATTTGATAAGCAAGTACTTTTTGATTTTAAAAAATTAAATAGGTACTGAATATTCAGTTCCTCAATATGCATTCAATCATCAAAATATAATGGTTCAGCTACATTAGAGAATATTACAATAATATGCCAATACAAATTAATCCAAAAAATAAAAAAAAGCTTTTCTTGTCTGTTCCAATCGACAGATTAAAAATGAGAAAACTGGTCACTCTGTTCTACACAAGGCATTTGTTTTACACAAATCGTACCACCTTATGACATTATTCCACAGGTTGCAATGAATAATACACTTTATATACAAGAAAACATACACCTCAATCTGAAAGGCACATTATGCTTTTTAGTTTAGTTTAGTTTAGTTTAGAGATACAGCACTGAAACAGGCCCTTCGGCCCACCGAGTCTGTGCCGACCATCAACCACCCATTTATACTAATCCTACACTAATTCCATATTCCTACCACATCCCCACCTGACCCTATATTTTCCCTACCACCTACCTATACTAGGGGCAATTTCTAATGGCCAATTTACCTATCAACCTGCAAGTCTTTTGGCATGTGGGAGGAAACCGGAGCACCCGGAGGAAACCCATGCAGGCACAGGGAGAACTTGCAAACTCCACACAGGCAGTACCCGGAATTGAACCCGGGTCGCTGGAGCTGTGAGGCTGCAGTGCTAATCACTGCGCCTCTAAGAGTTTGTCAATTTAATTAATTGCCCGTTTTGAGGTATCTTATAATGAAAATAATTAAGTGCTTATACAACATTCATTGGCTTCATTGCTCAGTCTGTTAAATGGATTGAATGAATTATTCCTGTTAATGTGCATTTCTTTTCCCAAATCTTTCCAGACAGTTAACAGCCTTAAAAGGTTGGAAATATCTCCTCATTCTATGACCAAGTCTCTCCATAATCATTATTTACTGCCATTGCATTGTTATCCAATGGACTTCAAATAGATAGTAGAACTGTTGGGTGTGATATTGATTCTGTGTAAGTGAATGGGTTTTGAGCAAATGTCTGACTGAGTTGTTAATAATAAACACTACTTATGAGTGACGATCACCATTAAATGGTATTTTGTTTGTGTATTTGAAATTGGCCGCATATTCAATTCCTGTTGTAACGTGTCCTTTGGTAAATTCAGGTATCATTTTTTGGTAGTGTAACTACCTCTGAAGAGGAAAATGTTCCTCCCTTCATCATTGCACATTTCTAAAAGTCAGTTTGTTCTTTTGCATTTTGAATATTCTCAAACACATCCAAGCCTGCCTTTAAATAAACCTGAGCAGATCTAATGCTGTTCAGCACCATAGATAGAACTGTGGATAGAGTTTGGTTTGAGTGCTGAAGTCTGCAGTGGCTAAGAGCTTCTTTCACGACAGAGAATTGGTTCGACATCCCATCGAGGTGATATAGAATATTTCTGAAACACAAAATAATATATGCAAATTGCAATACAAATATCCAACATTGAAATGTTTGCTAATGCTGTTGTCATATTTTAAAATAATTTGTAAATTGGCTGTATAGAAAGTTTATTGGATTTGAAATAATAGAAATAAAAGTACTTATAATGGGTTGGATTTTTCAGTGAAAGTAACGGTGAGGCTCACTGTTATTTATGAGCAAATCAGACTGCAACATCTGGAGAGCCCACATGCTTAGTTAAACACAAAAATCTAGAAGATGCTGTCCAAGATGTGCCACTCCTTAGTAAACTGCGCATAAACGGCATCTGGCCATCTGACATCCCATTCAAATGTATTGAATGGCGTGAAATTCCCGTACTGACATCGCAGATACAAAGTAAACTGGCCACAATACTTTAAATCAAGTCATTTCAGTCAAAGGACCCTTTTAATTTTAAGTTTTAATGACTGCCAAAGAACATCTCTGGTACTAAAAATTTACTTTAACAAGTGCAGAGTCTCATTCCTTCAGATTTTAATTATTGTTGATGATTTAAAAAATGTTAATTTAAAAAAAGTTTTCCTTTGTTTCTTTTATCTCTCTCTATCTTCATCCAATCCTCCTTTCTCTTTATTTTGTTTTTTGTACTTGATTTGACATTGAATTCACAATTCTAACTACACTTCCTGGTTCAGACTCTGCACTGCTCATTAACGATTATTCAATCTGATTCGTCAAGGAGATACATAGTTGCTTGCCCTGTTCACACAGGTCTCAGATGCCCTGTAGCGGGCACTGAGCCATTTGGTAGTCCAGCTGACAGCAAAGTGCCATGCAAAACCCTTTGGAATGTCTGGGCAAGTCTAAGTTTAATGAGTGTCAGACACCATTCATTCTCCACTCACAGAAAAATGCAATCCATTATTTTAACTATTTTGCAGTTTGTAAATGTCTATACTATCCCTTTAAGTATGGCCATATGTTTGACTTTATGGCTCTGTATTTTGTACTACTGTGTGTTATATTTTATAATATTTTACTTGAAATTAACTTGGGTGGAGAAGGAAGGAGACTGTGGCAGCAAGAATGCCAGTTTAATAACAGCATAATAGTTACTTCTGAATTGAAAATATATTTCTGTTCATTTATTAGTGTTTTCTCCTGAAGCAGAAGCTATGCTCATGTTTCAAATCACACAGTTTTGAAATAACGAGTTGATGTGGTTTGAATCTTGTACTCATGTATAGTAATACTTGAATCAGGCAAACAAAGCTGGAACATAAACAATTCACTAAAGCTGACATAAATAAGTCAGAACCCAAGTGCTAACTCAGACAAAATCAAAATGCTATGGATGCTGGAAATCTGAAACAAAATACTCAGCAGGTTGGGTAGGATCTGTAGAGAGAGAAACAGAGCTAACATTTCAGATTGACTTTTCATCAGCACTGGACAGTTAAGTGCAATGGTTTAAAACTAGAAGTTAAAAGTAAATTTGAACATTAAGGAATAGGAAAGGGTTGTGGATACAAATGTCATTCAGTGACTGCCAACTCACCATGAACAAAGACTTAAAAAAATTAGTTATTGGAGATGGGCCTTTCAGTGTTGAGTATCCCAAAGTAAAATGAACAGATATCAGAAGTTTTACTTTAATGTAACCTCTTGCTTGTAAGAGTTTTAGCTTTTTAAATCAATAATTTGATCCCTTAATCCATGCAGTCCTGTTCCCCTCTAAATTGCTTGTGGATAAAGCTGAAATAACAGACACACAGGAAGTCTGTGGAAGCAGAAATGTGCTGCAAGTGGGCAGGAATATAATATATACACACATATATATTAGATTTGGGACATTCTGGAGGTAAAATCACAATATTAGAAATCTGCATGTGAAAAATGACAACCCAAGTTGCACAACTCCCTTAATATAAAGTTTTATAAGGTGAGAATCAGCACATCTTTAAACTTTACTTTCAATTAATAGTCTAAAAATTAATTTTTTAAAAATCTGGGTTAAAATGCTACTGGTTAAATTTGTTGTATCAGTAGCCATGATACACCAGTAACTAAAGTCATACTGTAATAAAATGCCTCCACGTGTTTTATGAAGTTCAGTGTATTTGGGTGCTTTTTAATTGAGTTTATTGTTTTGTTATTAAACTGTTTTCATATGTATGTAAATTGATCATTTGGATGCAAAATGTGACTATTTACCAAGTGTGGCTTTCAGGGTCGCCGGGGCTGAATTTTCAAAATGGGGTCGGGAACTCGACGCCCAGATAATTTCTGGGTCCAGACGCCTTACCCTGTCTGCGTCAGTCACACAAGTCTATTTTTATATGTTAATGCCCTAATTGGGCAGGAGGTGAGCTCAGCGCTGAGCGTCTCCTGGAGGAGAGAGCTGCCTGTAGAGTGGGAGTGGCAAAGGCAGAAGGCAGCCATGATGGGGACTACTGCTGCCATGCCGCAGAGAGCAGGGAGCTCCTTAGAGGGCCAGCAGCATAAAAGAGGAAGTCATTATTCAAAGATCCAAATCTAAGGTAATGGTCATGATCCAATGCAAGATCTCCAAGGGCTCCATAATTTTTAACCTTACGAACAAAGTTTCCCTTTGCCCCATTGTGAACCTGTCAGCTGTGCAGTTATTTGCACCAGACCTTTCAGGTTCGCTGAAATCCAAATTGAAAATGGCAATCCCGACCTCCCCAGCCCCTTAACAAGCTCCTCCAGGAATTTAATGGGCCATTAATTGGCGGCGAGCGGTTCCCCATTCCCTCCCTCCCACCCTCACTTTAAGAACTAAAGTCTGTCCTGGAGGCATCAGGATCCAGAGACCCTCTCCGGGACCGCGATTTTTAAATCGCGTCCTCATCCGGTCACAACCCCGCTGGCATTTGAAAATCCGGCCCCTGATTTCTACATCAGTTAGCTGCCCAGTCCACAGAAGAGAAAATGAGAACACACAGTGCTATTTTCATGGTTTTATTGGCTTCAAAGTAGAGTGTGGGTGTTAGTGCTGTAGGCATACTGGATTTACAGAAATAGGGCATCCTTTAGGACCTATAGACATGACAGGATGCATTTTAAGGAACCCTCAACATCGGGATTCATGGGGGGAGGGGTGGGTGCCTGAAGATGGCCCCGGATGAGGCCCGCCACAGACGTCGATGCCAGCAGGGCTCGGCCCGATCCTTTCAGCAGCGGCAAGTCACCGTGGCGGCCTCCCCACCACTTGGCTATGGGACCACAATCAGCATATGCAAATAAATACAATTTACATTTTCAGGGACTTACCCTTAATCTTGATGGCCCGCCTCACTCTTTGGCTCAGTGGCCGGCGCTCCCGTGCCTTCAGATCCCCGCCCGGGGAAATGAGGCACAACACTGGTGGGGAGGGGGAAGAGGTAAGTTTATCAGTGGGATGGGGGTGTGTAATGGTGTCAAATTAATGTCATGGGCATAGTGGATGGTGGGAAGGGCTTGTACTTTAAACTTTGTGCAGTTTGGTAGGGGAAGGTCAGTTGGTAAAGGTAAGTGTTTTGTGGGTAAGGCAAATAGTTAATTTAATTGTTGTGGGAGGAGTGGTAGAGGGGCAAAGGAAGTGTATTTATGTAATTTTATTGCATATTTCTTTAAATATTAAAATAAGCCTGTAGGGCTGACAGCCCTTAAAAAATGGCATCAGCGCCTGCGCAGCTGATGCCATTACCGGGGACGGACAGCCCGTCCCCTCCATGTGATCGGGAGGGGTGGGGGGGGCAGTCCGTCCCAGCTATTTAAATGAGCCATCACAATCTTTGGCGTACGGCCTACGCGGGCGGGCCGCCGTCTGATCTCGGTGGCGAGCTTATAAAATCCAGCCCGACATTTTTACTGAACTACATGCAGTTTCCACCTTTTTGTGATTTTGTTCCAGATTTACAGCCGCTGCAATATTTTACTGACATTTTTACTTAGTGGTTTGACATCTAGTGTTTCTGCAGTTTCACTTAGATTTATTAAGCAACTGCTGGCTGATCCATTTGATGAGTTGAAAGGGAATTTGCACCATTAAGTTCACGCCAATTACTGCTGTGTTCACTTTCCTTGCAATTGCAACTTTCAGATTCAAGCCACTGTAGCCATCAGCACCAATCAGCAAGGTCCAAAATAATTTCCCAAGTCGCCACTGTGTTCCTCGAGAGGACACCTCTCTATATCAACTTCCCAATGTTTATGCGCCAGCATCAGAGAGCTAGAGAAACCCTTATTTCCTGTTTATGATTTCCCTTGGCTCCTTGTGATAACTGGCTATCCAGGTACTTGCAGGGGACGTACTTTGTACTCTGAACAGATAAGTCTTTAATTTTATTAATTTGCAGGTAGTGTGTGATGCCTTGAATATTACTGATGTGTGCTAATTTCCTTGGCAGTCCATACAATTCTTAAATGCTTGCAAATTCTGGACACAGCAGGAGGCTTATTGTAAGGAAATTTGATAGTTGAAGGACTAGGAGGTTTGGACCTTTTGGAACAGAAGTTATGGCCCATTACTCTAGTTCCACATCACCGGAACCATGTGTAGGAAGAATATAACCCACAGCACACAAGCCACAAGAATCATCATGAAATGCATATTTACTATTTCAAAAAATAACTCTTTATACTTCATATGATGCAGGTCACAGCATTGGCAAATACTACTTTAATAAAAAGAAGGGGAAATGTATGTTTTACTTTTGATTTCAGTTGAAAGAGAAGAAATTCATAGTACTGTGACTATTAAGGCAACAGCAACCATAAAGAAGTATCTGCACTGTGAAGTACGTCCCATTTTTATGTCATTAACACATACCTTTAAAAGAAAATATCCATTCTGTTAAGCAAAATTCTTAATTCCACCAAGATCTTGCATACCAAGGACATTCAACATTGTAGGCCAGGAGGATACCTTAGACAAGTATACTGTGGGTTGGTAGTGAACATCTGCAGTGAACAGGCAGATGGGGCCTTGATTTAATGTCTCATCCAAAAAAATGACACCTCAAATAATGCAGCAGTTCCTGTGTATTGCAGTGAAGTGCTTCTTTGGAATGCTATGGGGTTGAGTTTAACCTTACTGGCCTGGTGAGAACCAAGTGAGTAAGCAGCTAAAGTTGAGTTATCCACTAACACTGCCTGGATCATGCCATCTCCCATTTTCACCTAAGCAAGTGGGAAAGGCACCTGCCTAAAGTTGGCAGTGACCTTTAAATATCCAAACTGTGGTCCGATGACAACATCAGATCACGCAAGCAATTTTAATTGTGACTTGAGTTAACCCGCCAGGTTACATCAGTGAAAAGACACCTGGAAGCAGAAGAGGCCATTCAAAGTTGTTTTTAAATTTTTCCTTGTGCAGCCCATAGGAACAGGAGCACTCCTCTGGACCCCACAGGAAAGTCTAGGCTTTCTCTAGCCTATCCTCATCCCTACCATGAAAACCCCAAGGAACCTGGTTCCCACAATTACTTGAATGCTGGAAGGAGGCTTCCAAATTTCCATCGCACAGTAGTCACTTCCTGCCCATTTCAGAGGTAAAGTCAACCGGTGGAATCTTAATGAGGACTAGCTTTAAAAGTATCCATTACCTAATTCCGTTGCAGGTGGGCAGGAATCTAACTGAAATCAGAAGATTAAAACCTCCTGCTCCCAGATCAGAACAAAGAACAGTACAGCACAGGAACAGGCCATTCGGCCCTCCAAGCCTGCGTCGATCTTGATGCCTGTCTAAACTAGATGTGTTCAATTCCTTAGATTAGGGCTTGAACCCACAACTTTATGACTTAGGTAACTACTGTTATGTCTAGCAATATGAAATTGCTGATTGTAACTGAAATATAAACAGAATAAAGTTAAAACGATAGAAGCTTACAGAACAGAAGGAAGCCATTTGGTCCATCATGCCTGTGCCAGATCTTTGCTAGAGATAATCGCACTGCCCCTCATTCTCCCCAAACCTCTGTATCTTCCTCTGGTTCAAAAGTACATCCAATTTACTGCAAAAGATGCAAAGGTCTCTCCCTCAACCATTGACTGTGGCAAGGCATTCAATGCTTTAAAAACCCATCCTCTCAGTGACAATTTTAAATTGGTCACTTCTCATCATTAACTCTGCAACTAGAGGAAGCAATCTTATCTTATTCATCCATTCAAAATACTTCATAATGATGTTAAAAATCTATAAAATCTCCTTTTAGCCTTCTCTGCTCCAGCAGTAGTAATCCCATCTGGCCTTGGAGAAAGTGCAGTAGATTTATCAGAATGGTACCTGGACTCCAAGGGTTAAATTATGGAGAGAGATTACACAAATTACAAATCCCAATACAAATCCCAGTTCTGATGAAAGCTCACAGACCTGAAATGTTAACTCTCTTTCTCTGTCCACAAGTGCTGCAGACCTGCTGAGTATTTCCAGCATTTTCTGTTGTTATTACACAAATTAAGGTTGTATTCCCCGGAATTTAGAAGGTTAAGAGGTAATTTGATCGGTTTACAAGATATTAACAGGAACTAATAGGGTAGATATAGAGAAATTACTTCCACTATAGAACACTCTAGTTCTAGGAGACATAGCCTGATACTTAGAGACAGGCCTTTCAGGAGTAGAATTCGGAAACACATCTACACATAAAGGGTGGTAGAAATTTGGAACTCTATTCCGCAAACTATAGCTGATGCTAGATCAATTGTTAATTTTAAGGTGGCGATTGATAGACTTTTGTTCTCCAAAGCTGTTAAGGGATATGGGACAAAGGCAGATGGGCTGCAGATAAGCCATGTTTTTACTGAATGACAGAACAAACTTGAGGGGCTAAATGGCTTACTCCTGTTCCAATGCTCCTAAATTACTCCTCATTAACTATAATTTTTTTTATCCCTGCTATAATCCTAGTGGCTTTAATGTCCTTTCTATAATAATAAGCTTAAAATTGTACAAGGCTCTAACTGTGGCTTACCTAATATTTTGCAGTCAGTGGAAATGAAAATCGTCCAGCCAATGCACAATAGTTTTCTCACTGAATGGTAGAACAGGCTCGAGGGCTGAAGGACTAACTCCTGTTCTTGTGTTTCTATGCACAAACCCAAGTTAAGTTCTTTGCTGGTTATTTATTTAAGTCATAAATATAAATAACCACTCAGCTAACAAGATGCATGAAACTGTGATAAGACACCAAAAAGGAAACAAATACATTATTGATTGAATGTTAATGAAATTAGAATGCATGTGTCATTTTAATGAGCTTTTCACAGTGACAAATCACAGTGACTGAGAAGAGTCTAGTGCTGAACTTCGAATTTGATTAATAACCTGAGGCTACATTCCCGAAGGAGATAAAATACCTTGTTATATGTGACAGACCGGTCTTAATGGACTGACTGGAAGACCCGTGCAAAACGAGTCCAAAAAAGTCATTTTCTTCCTTTATGAATCATTTACAAGCAGATAAGTGCATATATTATTGATGGAAATGCTGACTTCATCGTCAAATATTCTCTTTGCTATATATTCTGATTTTCATTATTTCCTGCAACAACTGCCAAATCATTGGGATACTTTACCCCTTTCAGTACCCCACGTTCTATTTCTTGCAGAAATAATTATGTAAACCTGTAATGCTAGGGTATTGTAATAGACCTGTGTAGGAGTGTAAGTGCATGGAATCACAGATCATGGTATTATTTTGTGGCATTCTCTGCAAACTTATGAACTATAAATGTGACATTTATTTTCCACTGCAGAATGCCACTTGTCCTATCTTTAAAATTTGATTTAAAAAACCCCACAAATTTTAAAATATTAACATAAATGGAGGAAATATATCAACAGATGTTCATTTTTTAATTCCTGTATGGCTAGTACTGCTTTTATCTGCTTATATATTTCTGTTATACTTTGTTACTTTAACATGATTCTGATGTGTAGAAACTAAATCATTATTAATAAAATGCTAGAGATTTTGCACTTTATTATGATTCTAATTTTCTATCAACCAAGAAAACTATGGTCCTTGAGAAATTATTATTTAATTTTAGTTGTTTTTGTGTAAGTTTGAAGATTGCGGCGCAACTTTTACAGACCCCCTGACATCGGGGGTCGTTGGGGGCCAGAAAATGCCTCCGGTAGAGGCCCACCACAGGCCTCGATGCCGGGAAGGACCAGCCCCATATTGCTGGCACCGGCAAGGCCTTATGGTGCCCCTCCCACTGCTCGGCAGAAGGCAAATCTTAATATTTAAATAAATGTTAATTTCTGAATAAATGTCCTACCCACTCCCACCGTCCGTCCCCCTCTGATATTGACGCGGTAGCTGCACGCTTGTGCCTTCGGATCTCTGTTTGGAGATCTGATGCGGGACACTGGTGGAGAGTGGGGGAGCAGCTAAGTATTTCAGTGAGGGGGGGAGCGGGGTCAAACTAATATGAATGGTGGAGGGGATGGTGGGAAGGGTTAAAGATAAAAGTTTTTGAATTTTGGTTGGGGGGGAAGGTCAGCTACACAAGGTATTTTTGGGGGGGGGGTGGGGAGAGGGCACACAATGAAGTGCATGTTTATTGCAGGGGTGGGAGAGGAGCTATAAACATACATTTAATTTTTTTCAATAAAGTTTAATCCAATATTTCTTTAAAGATTTTAATTGTCATGTAGGGCTCGAAGCCCTTTAAAATGGCGTCGACGCCAGCGCAGTGGCCCCTGACGCCTTTGCTGGGGATGGAATGCCCACCCCCTCCACATCATTGGGGGGGGGGTGGTGGGGGGGAGGGGGAGGGGGTGGTCCGCCCCAGCCATGTAAATGAACTGCCGCGTTCAATATTATGGCATCTCTGCGGAGTAAGATCCGCACCTGCAGGCTGCCATCTTTGATCTCGGCAGCGAGCTTGCAAAACGCACCCCGTGTTTCCATGAAAAGTTGAAAAGGGTGATTTTCCGAGGAGGGAGGGAATTCTGTTTGCAATCGGGGAGGGGTCAGTCTGTGATCTCGGAGGGGTCTGTCTATGATCAGCGGGAATGGGAAGGGGTTGTCCACTGGTGCGGGGTATGTCGGCAATCGGGCAGGGGTTTCTCTGCAATCGGGAGAATGGAGGGGTCTATCCATGATTAGGAGAATGGAGAGTGGTCTGTCCGCAATTGCGGGGAGTGGGTAGGGATCTGTCCGTGATCCCATGATCAGGGGCAACAGAGGTTGTCTGACCTGATTGGGGGAATGACAAGTGCTCTGATGTGGATCATGGGAATGGCGGAGGCCGGGGGGTGGGGGGGTGCGGGGAGGGTGTTTCTGGCAGCCATTGAGGAGTGTGGGTCTGGTAGTGAGTGGTGGATGGGGGAGGGGCAGGGCCTCACTGTGATTGGGAAAAGCGGCGGAGGGAAACAATGAGGGAGAGTGGTGTGGGGCTTGGCGGCAAGTGGGAGGGTGGGTGGTGGTGATCTGACCACGATTGGGGGAATGGGAGGGGCTAGTGGCAATCAGGGGGAACGAGAGATGCGTTTTGTCACAATTGAGGGGAGAAGCAGTATCCTGGTGCAAGTAAAGCCCACGATTTCCTTGTGAGACCTGGATAAGTACACCTGCCCATCCTGGTCACAAGAAAACTTGAAAAATAAATTTAAGGCTTACTTTCTGGGCCTCTTTGGGCCCAGTATCCAGCTCCCAACAGGCTTTGCCTCACAGCAGAGTCGACACCCCACCTCCCACCTGTGTGAAGTTCCAGTTCGGGTTCTGATGACATAATTGGATCCGTTTTGCATACTAAGGTAAGACCCTGCTTCTGTTTTGCCGGTGTCCTGCTCAAAACAGCAGGTGAATGTGGGGCACTTCAGGAAGGAAGCAGGATTGAACATCAGAAATAAGAGCAGGGATAGGCCACGTAGACCCTCAAGTCTGCTCCGCCATTCAGTAAGAGAATGGCTAATCTGATTGTGGCCTTAACTCCACTTTCCTGCCTGCCCCCAACAGCCATTTACTTCAGAGGAGGCAGGGGCCCCCGGTGAGAGACGCTCCCTGTGGGAGTTCTCCCTGGGTCCATCAGAGATTTGGTGTGGAGGGTGTTGCATGCAACAATCCCATGCAATAGGTTGCTAAGTAGGGTCACAGATACCCAAACAGCTGTAATTTCTGCGGCCTGGAGGAGTGCATGTTTCACGTTTATGTGAAATGTGTGAGGTTGCAGCCCCTGTTTCACTATCTGTAGGGTGGGGGGGAGGCATGGAGGGAGGCTGCTCCTCAAGGTCTGGCTGCACTTCAGGCCCACACTCCTGTTCTTCGGCCACCTTTGGCATAGGGGAGCGGGAAGATCGAGGGACCTTGTGGGACTGCTCCTGGCCTGGCTAAGATGGCCACCAACTGGTCCAAGCAGCAGGTAGTTGAGGGGTCATTCGGCCCAACTGCCTGCCTCTCTTTCGCGGCTATGTCTGCGCACGGGTGTACCGAGAGAGGGAGCACACGGTGTCCGCAGATATCCATTAGGTCTTTTTCACACAGTAGGCACCGGGGGATACTGGAGTGTATCATCACCACCAGGATTATTATTTTAATTTGATTTGTTAAGTCTCCTTTAAAGTTTTTTCTACCGTCTATTACTGGTGCCCCTTCAATCAGGGTACTTAGTCCCTCCTTTTAAATTAGCATTTGTTTCAAAAGAGGTAGAACTGTTTACTCCCTTGTAGATCAAAAATCTGTCTATCTCAACCTTGGATATATTCAATGACCCAGCCTCCACTGTTCTCTGGGGTAGAGAATTCCAAAGATTAACAACCCTCTGAGAGAAGAAAATCCTCCTCATCTCCATCTTAAATGGGAGACCCCTTATTTTGAGACTGTGCCCCCTATTTCTAGATTCCCCCATGAGGGAGAAAGTAAGTGATTTCTGTTATTTTATCTGCACCCTCCCTGCTTTCTGCCAGGTTGAGGCATTTATAGTCGATCCCCTTGGCTTTGTTTTTCTCTCTACAAATGCTGCCTGACCTGCTGAGTGTTTTTAAGTGTTTTTGGTTTTCCAGCATCCACTTTTACGTTCAAACTGTTCTGGGATTAAAAAATACTAAAGGGTAGGAGCCAAGTATTTAAATTTAAAAGTGTTAATTTCAAAGAAATGAGGGAACAAGGCCTGGATCTAACTGCCAGGGTTTTTCTCTGGTAAGAAATCACATGTCGAGTTAATTTCCTGCCCGTCCATGACAGAATGTGACATGGACAATTTTAACAGCTGGGCCTCATTTAAATCCTGCCAGCCATCTACTCACCTTTTACAGGTAGGGGATGGGGCTGCAGAATTTTGGGTTCTGGATTGGGATCCAATGTCAGGGTCAAATAGGGGTCACAACCTCGCACTGTGCAGGAAACAAACACCTAACAGTGATTTTCCCCAAATTGGCCAATAGGAGGCCCTCCAGCATGGATGAAGCTGCAGGCTGCCTTTTCAGGTATGAAAGAGAGAGGACGCCTCAAAATGGAGGTGCCCTCTCTCCAACATTTTAAACATTTAAATATAAAATAGACTCACCATTCGGGTCATCGTGGTGGAGGGGTAGCCTCCACAGAGCAGCCTGTGGCTGGAGCTGAAACCAGGCAGGTGGGGACAACCTCAAAGCCTGCCAGGAACACTGGCCCTCTGGTCCGCTGCTGGGAGGCCATCTCCAGGTAGATGGCCTAGCTCCCGGTGTCTCAGGGGGCCTGCAGGCTGACTGGTAAATTCCAGTTGGCCTCTGACAATAGGCCTTAATAGGCCATTAAGTCTCCTTCATTGGCTACCCACCGCTTGCGGGCAGGTAGCCCCTCTGGCCCAGCCTTCGGGAAAATGGCTGGAGAATGGGATGGTGCCGGCATGCCGGCTGGCAGCGTGACTGTTCATGTCCATCTGCCTCTGCACTCGCTCCCATTTGGGAGGAAAATACTGCCCAGGATGTCCGCAAGAAGTGGCGTATAATTGTATGGACTGGAGGCTGCCCATCATCACCAGGTCGGCAGTGGGATCGATTCATGCGGCTGACTCAGTTGGCTGTCCTAATAGAATGGGGAAGATAGCAAGGATAAAGTTGAAAGTTGGACTCAATACTAACCAAGACAAAGCAGAACTCAACAATCAAAGAAAGATTCGCATTTACATACTGCCTTTCACAACTTCAGGACATTCCAAAGCCCTTTCTAGCCAACTAAGTACTGTTGAAGTGTAGTCACTGTTGTAATGAAGGAAACATGGCAACCAATTTGTGTACAGCAAAGTCCCACAAACAGCAATGTGATAATGATCATCTAATCTGTTTTTAGTTATTGATTGATGGATAAGTATTGGCCAGGATACCAGGAAGCACTGCCCTGCACTTCTTCGAATAGTGCATGAGACCTTTATGTCCACCTGAGGGTGGAGATAGGACCTGGGTTTAATGCCTCATCTGAAAGACATAAGCCTTCAAAATCATGAGGGGTCTGGATAGAGTAGATAGAGAAAACCTGTTCCCACTCATGAAAGGATCGAGAACGAGACGGCACAGATTTAAAGTATTTGGTAAGAGAAGCAAAAGTGACATGAGGAAAAACTTATTCACGCAGAGAGTGGTTAAGGTCGGAATGCACTGCCTGAGAGTGTGGTGGAGGCAAGTTCAATTGAAGCATTCAAAAGGGAATTAGACTGTGATATGAAAAGGAAGAATGTGCAGGGTTATGGGGCGAATGTCGGGGAATGGAACTGACTGAGTTGCTCTTTCAGAGAGCTGGTGCTGACATGATGGGCTGAATGGCCTCCTTCTAAACTGTAACAATTCTGTAATTCTGTGACTCATCTGTACTGTTCTCCCAGTCCCCTGTCAGTTCTTCTTGATTTATCAAAATTGCTGCTACAGCCCTGCCAAAGCTCTCCCAGGCTCAAGATCACAATCAGAGTATTCCCAGACACAATCTCTGGAATTATTTGTAGTTCCAGCCCTCTGTCCATTTCCTGCCATATTATGTGTTGTCACACATCTTTCTGTGTGCCTAGGTGTTAAAAATAAAGACAAATGCTAAATATTGAGTATATTAGTGATTCAACATGTTTAGGAGTCAGACTTAGACAGTGGGAATGTAAAAGAGAAAGAGGAGATAAGAGGGCAGGACAGATTCACACAAAGAGTGAATCAGAGCACTGAGGAAGTGACAGAATGATGTATACACCATAATGAGAAAAATATGTGATAACAAAGAGGAAGAGAGGTAGCAGTACACAAAAAAGAGAGACTGGGAAAGCAAAGAATCAATTTCAGGAAGAGAGACAGTTTTTTGTCCACAAGCTATGCCACAGGAGATAAACTATATTGTAAGATAGTTGACATCCCTGCAGATATCGCCGAATGCTCAGCCTTCGTGGTCCGGATTGCCAGATTGCCAAAGATTGTGTCTTCTGGCTTTAACAAGCTTGGCAATCAGTTGCATGATACCTAAAGGGAGGGCTTCACTGATGGGTATCATTAGGTTTATTTTCCTGCAGATTAGTTGCTGTACAGAACAATGCATAGTACCAATAGCATGGCAGGATTATGCTCTGATGCTCAGATTAGCAGCACGTAGTTGACCTCGCTCTGGCACTCTGGCACGCCTGCACATGTAGCAAGTAAGGAGGCAGACTAATTGATAACTCACGTTCTCTCCAGCAAAATCTTTATGGACTGTTATCAACTTTGGTTAGTGAACAACCCTAAAATAACTGACAGCACCACTACCCATGTTTCTAGACAGCCTCCACTTGCTTGATCAATCGATGGTTGCTGTACTCTTTGCATATTGTAGTTAATGGAGGGGCCAGACTAACAGAGACTGTCTTTAAAAGGACAGTTATTTCATAGCTCAGTACTTGGCCAGTCGTCTTTAGTGACAGAATCAACACCGAATTTAATTTTCCTTAAGGTGACATTGCCTCATAACATCATAAAGGCCCAAAATTTACAATGAGAATTATGGTCAAATGATCAGTACTCACCATTATAATGAAGAAAATCTGACAGCAATTTCTGGGGTCCGCACATACATAGTTAAACGTGGAAATCCAGAAGTTGCAGTCAGAGATACTCTGCTCCTCCACAGTGTGTGCTGTTGTAGTCCCCATCAATAGACTCGGCATTGAAATGGTGTGAACTTGCTATTCTTACCCACTAAAAATAGGTGAAAATTTTAGAGCTGGTGCATTCAGGAATAAGTGAGTTTTTAATGGCGTATTAAGTAATAGTTACTGCTGAACAACCTTCTAGCCCTGAAAAATTAATTTTGCAAGTGTGGCGTCTCAGTCCCTTAGAAGAAAATTAGTGTTGGAGATTTTAAAATAAAATTATTTTTTCCATCTGTCCCTTTTATCTCTCTCCCTTGATCCCATCTATATTTCCCAATTGTTAATTCACTTTCTGTATATCATTTAAATCTAATTTATATTTCCTGCTTTATGATTCCAGGTTTGGACTCTACATGTCTCAGTGAGGATTCTTTAATCTGATTGGTTGAAGGTCTCGCTGTTTCTTGCCTGTTCACAGACATCAGGGATCCCCTGTCGAGGAAGCTGCACTGGAAAAGGCACGAGATCAGAGGAAATGTCGGGCTGACAAGCCCGTGAAAAGTCTCTGGGCAGCTGTCAGTGAGGTGAATGGCGAGCAAAATCTAGGTCAATGTGACACTGCCTCCAATTTGCACCACTATTTGCAATCTCATTCTATGTGCTGTCACTATTTGCTTGGAGCATTTGATAGCTTCATTTTATGTTACTGCAGCAAACCAACAACTATGTAGCAATCATCACATGTGGTGTTCAATTTAGCAGTCTGGAGGCACTATGTGCTCATTGCCTATGGTGTAATTAAGACCACATTTTCCACAACATTAAAGCCTAGAACTGTATATAAAAACCTGCTGTGGCAGGAGCCGCCATAAAAGCAGCAGACTTCATGCTGGTAAAACACTTAGGATTCTGAATGGAGCATCAAGCCAAAGGAAATAGTCCAAACACATTCATAGACAGCAAGAACATTTCATTGCATGGATACCATAGATTTAAATTTGATGAACAGGTAGTCTATCATTTATGCAAACAGTTAAAATAATTTGCAGTGTTATTCCATGACTTTTGACCAATAGTGTGAAGGTGACCAAAGCCAGTGTTTTTTAGAGCTCCGCTGGTGTCACTGTTGGCATGAGTCAAGTTGCAGTGTTAAGGCAAATCCGTTAGGTTACTTCTGCTTTGTGTAGCTCAGCTGATTGTTACATCTGATTTCCTTTGAACCCCGTCTCACACAACCAACAGCAAACATAACACATTTTTTCTCATTTTAGGATTTCCCAGAGAGTTGGGACCTATTGACTGCATTTATATGATCTTCATATATAAGTTGATCAACATCTTCACAAAGTTGACACAACCCCCAGGAAGCTGACAACTCAAAAACAGCCCTGACATGTGAAATAAAAACAGTTAGAAGTCTTTATAGCTTAGCAAGATGTGTATACAACATTCTTCCACTAGTGTTAGAAAAAAATAAGTACATGAAAGACTAGACAGGAAATCCAAATGTTGAGAGCACAAAATCGGTGATGCATTTTCAGGGGGTGTCCAGGAGCATGCTTTTCCAGAGTAAGTTGAATTTTTACATAAAAAGTAATACATTTTGGTTAACTTTAAGCACTTCCATACTTAACATTTAAAAGATTTTTAATCTAAAACAAAGGGGAAAAAAAACATACAATTAGGATTTTCAACAGACTACCAAGAACAGGAACTTGCATTTATGTGGCGCCTTTAATTTAGAAGACATCCCAAGGTGCTTCATTGAGTCAAAAGAAAGAAATGGAGACTGAATGAAAGGAAATATTAGGAGGGGCCTCGAAGGAGAGGAGAACGTGGAAATGCTTTAGTTCTTACATTATTTCACATTATAATGTAATATACTCATCAGATTTCAAGATCATTGCATATTTGACCTTGGAGGAATTTCAAGTTCATTTATATTAAGATACCACTATCATGTTAGTTTTTACCAATAAGGGGTTAACTGCCACCAATACACAGGCTTTCTGGGAATGCTAACTAGGCCCATTAGCTGGATGAGACAAAGTAATGAATGAAATGGTGTTTCTTACGTACCATAGCAATTTGAGCCAATAAGGTTCATTAATACATTTTAGAAGGATTCGCAACTGCAGCGTAAGCATGACTTCCCTTCACTGAGCAGAGCATGCGTCTTAGTTCAATTGGCCATATAGGAATTGCGGGGCTGCGGGGCGGGGGGCAGCCCGGGGGTGTCAGGGGCGAAATAGAAACTCAATAATTCAAACCTTGACACAAGGAGCTGGGGAACGGTCAGAGGACAGCTTAGTCTTACCATTATCTGTCTGGAAAATGCAGTCTGTTGTGAGATGCAGATTTGAATCAATTAGAGAGGCAGAGAACTTGTTCTTGTTAGTCAGCTCAACAAATACTGACTTGTACAGTGAAGTTCGGCCTATATTAAGGACTATGTTGCATGAATTATTATTTTTGATGTTATGAGGAGTCAAGGAAATGTGTTGAATTTCAATGTAAACTATATTTTGTTCAGTTGTGCACATAAAAGAAACCAGTTTGTTAATTTACAAATGATCTCATCTAAATCGAGTGGTCATTAATCCACCTTCTGGAAGGTAGGAGAAATATACCTGGGGCATGTGGGTGATCACAGAATCCAGAACACATACCAGATTCTTGGGTCAAGCTGTTGTTATGGGCAATAAAGGTAAATTCCTGATCATAGGGGATGCAGTGTCCACTTAACTGAGTGGCTGTAACACTGAAGCTCAGAGAATATTTAGTGCAGACTCAACATTTGAAACAATAGACTCTGTTGATATCATAAATTTACAGCTCAGATTTTTTTTTAAGATAGAAATATTGTCTCAAACATCTATTCCAATTTAGTCAAAACAATTGCAGTGCATTTAAGCAGATTTGAGACTAAAATGATTACTAAATAATTAGTGCATGACTTCCAAATAAATTACAATCGTCTAATCAGAATCAGCAACTGGATTTGAAATCTATGCTATCACATTACTGAAAGCTACTGATGTTAATTAGAGTCTATTGTTTACAGCATTTGTTACAGATTCTGTGTTATGAAGATAGATTACAAATAACATTTGTGTGGATGCTTTTCTGGAAGACTGTGAGATGAAATTTGTCCAAAGAAACTAAGGTCATTGAAATGTACTTCTAATTGCTAAGTTCCCAACCCTAACAAACAGGGAAAGCCTAAAGATAAAGAATACTTTGATCTAAATTAAAGACCAAATTTAAATTATGGATGTATTCTTAATGATCTAAACTTGCTTTGTTGTCTGAAGGTCACCAGTTGTAAATTACACCTAAGCCTCCCTGTTTACAGATGAAGAATTGCCTTATTTATAACGCTTCAGCTGACAGATCTGGTTTAACCAAATCAATACTCACTGCAGTGCTGTGAAGAAAAATGTCCCAAATCCTTTCTTTTTTGCCCCACAAATGACTGCACCTCTGCGTCTGGGACGAAATACATTTGAAAGGTTTTTGTGTGGGTATCTTTCAAGAGACATCAAGATAGATATAAAAGCATATTTCTTTTGACTTATAATCCATTCTTGTTTTTAAATATGATAATAAATTTATAAAATGCAAGAAAAATCAATTTCTCAGAAAGTAGGGCTATTCATCAAACAAAGATATTGATTTATCGAAAATGTTACCTTTTTTGCAGAGTCTGAAGTCCCACCAAACAGAAGCTGTAATCAAAGCTATTTACAGCTTTATTCCACATTCCACAGTGGAGTATAACAGTTGACTGACTTGTTTGTATAATTTTAATTATTCTAAAAACCTTAATTATGTGACTTATTCTGGAAAGAAAGAACTTAAATATATATAGTGCTTTATCATGCCTTTTGGGACATTTCTAAAGTGCTTGACATACAAGGAATTGCTCTGAAGTGTCGTCACTGCTGTTATATACTGTAGGTGAATATGCCAACGATTTTACACCTAACAAGATCCTACAAACAGCAGTGAGATCAAAGACCATTTAATCTTTTTCTGGTGGTGTTAGTTGAAGGATAAAAATGTTGCCAGAATACAAGGAGAACACTGCTCTTCTTTAAACAATATCATGGGATCTATAACGTCCAGCTGAACCACAAAAGCAGGAAGACAGGGCCTCAGTTTAATATCAGCAGTGCACTGCTGTGTTAGTATGTCAGCCTTGTTTATTCAGTTGACATCCTGGAGAGGATCAGTCTGTGTGATAGTCTGTCTAAGAAATAGGAGTAGTAGGCCATTTGGTCCTTCAAGTTTTTTTTTAATTCTTTCATGGGATGTGGGTGTCACTGACAAGGCCAGCATTTGTTGCCCATCCTTAATTACTTTTGAACTGAGTGGCTTGCTGGGCCATTTAAGAGGGCAGACCCACATTGCTCATGGCTCTGGAGTCACATGTAGGCTAAACCAGGTAAGGATGGCAGATTTCCTTCCCTAAAGGGCATTAATGAACTAGATGGGTTTTTATGGCAATTGATAATAGTTTCATGGCACCATTACTGAGATTAATTTTAATTCCAGATTTTGATTGAATTTAAATTCCACCAGCTGCTATGGTGGGATTTGAACCCATGTCCCCAAAACATTCACCCATGCCACTGATTACTAGTCCAGCAACATTACCACTACACCATCATCTCCCCCATCTCCTCTGCTATTCAGTAAGATCATGACTGATCTTCTACCTCAGCTCCACCTTTCTGCACCATCCCCACATCCTATAATTCGCGTCGTACCCAAAAATCAATGATCTCCGTCTTGAATATTCTCAACAACTGAACATCCCACAGCTCTCTGGGATATATCCACCTCCATAACATCGCCCCTGCCTCAGCTCATCTGCTGCCGAAACCTTCATTCTTGACTTCATTACCTCTAGACTTGATTATTTCAATGCACTCCTGGCAGGTTTCCCACATTCTACTCTATGTAAACTTGAGGTAATCCAAAACTCTGCTTCCCATGTCTTAACTCATACCAAGTCCTGTTCACCTATCACCCCTGTGCTCACTAAGTGACATTGGCTCCCAGTCAAACAATGTTTTGATTTAAAAATGCAATCCTTCTCATCAAATCCCTCCATGGCCTTGCATCTCCCTATTTCTGTAATCTCTTCAGCCCCACAACCCTCTGACATACTGTGCTCCTCTAATTCTGGCCTTTTGTGCATCCCTGATTTTAATCGCTTTACCATTTGTGGCTGCGCCTTCAATTGCCTAGGCCCCAAGCTCTGGGATACCGTCCCTACACCACTCCACCTCACTTTCCTCCTTTAAGACATTCCTTAAGATCTACCTCTTTGAACAAACTTTTGGTCAGTTGAACTAATATCTCTTTTTGTGGCTTGGTGTCATACTTTGTTTTATAATGCTCCTGTGAAACGCCTTGGGATGTTTTATTACATTAAAGGTGCTATATAATTATAAATTGTTGCATTGAGGTAGAGAATTCCAAATATTCACAACCCTTTGAGTGAAGAGATTTCTCCTCATCTCAGTCCAAAATGGCTGATGCCTTATTCAAGACTTAGACTCCTATTTCTAGACTCCCCACGCAGGGAAAACATCCTCCCAACATCTATCTTGTCAATTCCCTGATGAATTTAACTATTTCAATTCGATTAACTCTCATTCTTCTAAATTCTAGGGAATATAGACCTAGTCTACTCAAGCTCTCCTTATCGGACAATCCTATAATCCCAGAAATCAGTCGATTGAACTTTTGTTGCACTCCCTCCTTCCTTAGGTAAAGAGACCTAAATTGTACACAGTTCTCCATAGACAGTCTCACCAAAGCCTTATATAATTGTAGTAAGACTTCTTTATTCTTATACTCCAATCCCTTTGTAATAAAAACTAACATACCACTTGCTTAACTAATTGCTTCTTGTAACTGCATGTTAACTTTATGATTTGTGCACAACAGCACCTCGGTCCCTCCAAATACCAACATTTCCCAGTCTCTCGCCATTTAAAAAGAGTGGTATCAAGTGAGCCCAGCTGACATTTTACAAAGAACAGTTGGAAATGCATTCAGTAATGCTCAGTAGGGTAGACTCAAAGAATAAACTTAAAAGTAAAAGTTGCTCAACAGTCCCAGAGCTAGTTAGTTGTGCATTGATGATTTAATATTGAATCAGGTTCCTTTGCAAGGTACACACAGGATCATTATCACTGCTTTTATATTGCCGCTTGTTTAGGTTGGATTCTGAGAAATCCACGAATAGATTTTATACGAAAAATCCAGCTTCCAAATAAGGAATGAGAAAAGGGAGTGGCAGTATTGATTAAAACACTGGAGAGGGATGATGTAAGTTTTTAAAATTTGTTTATGAGAATTTGGAATTGCTGGCTAGGCCTGCACTTATTGCCTATCGCCTAATTGCCTTTGAGAAGGTGCTGGTGAGCTGGCTTCTTGAACTCCTGCAGTCCTTGCAGTGTAGGTACACCCACAGTACTGTTAGGAAGGGAGTTCCAGGATTTTGATCCAGCGACAGTGAAGGAACGGCGATATAGTTCCAAGTCAGGATGATGTGTGGCTTGGAGGGGAACTTGCAGGTGCTGGTGTGCCCATGCATTTGCTGCCCTTGTCCTTCTAGGTGGTAGAGGTCACAGGTTTGGAAGGTGCTATCTAAGGAGCCTTGGTGTGTTGCTGCAATGCATCTTGTAGATGGTACACACTGCTGCCACTGTGCGTCAATGGTGGAGGGAGTGAATGTTGAAGGTTGTGGATGGGGTGTCAATCAAGCGGGCTACTTTGTCCTGAATGGTGTCGAGCTCCTTGAGTGTTGTTGGAGTTGCGCCCATCCAGGCAAGTGGAGAATATTCTATCACAGTCCTGACTTGTACCTTGTAGATGGTGGACAGGCATTGTGGAGACAGGAGGTGAGGTACTTGCCACAGAATTCCCAGCCTCAGACCTGCTCTTGTAGCCACAGCATTGTAGCTGGTCCAGTTCAGTTTCTGGACAATGGTGACCCCTAGGATGTTGATAGTGGGGGATTCAGTGATGGTAATGCCATTGAATGTCATGGCTAGATTCTCTCTTGTTTGAGATGGTCATTGCCTGGCACTTGTGTGGCATGAATGTTAGTTACCACTTATCAACCCAAGCCTAGATGTTGTCCAGGTCTTGCTGCATATGGACGTGGGCTGCTTCAGTATCTGAGTCATCGCGAATGGTGCTGAACATTGTGCAATCATCAGCGAACATCCCCACTTCTGACCTTATGATGGAGGGAAGGTCATTGATGAAGCAGCTGAATGTGGTTGGGCCTAGGACACTACCCCCTGAGGAACTCCTGCTGTGATGTCCTGGGACTGAGATGATTGACCTCCAACAACCACAACCATCTTCCTTTGTGATGGGTATGACTCCAAACAGTGGAGAGTATTCCTCCTGATTCCCATTGACTCCAGTTTTGCTGGGACTCCTTGATGCCATACTTGATCAAATGCTGCCTTGATGTCAAGGGCAATCACTCTCACTGCACCTCTGGTGTTCAACTCTTCTATCCATGTTTGGACCAAGACTGTAATGAGGTCAGGAGCTGAGTGGCCCTGGTGGAACCCAAACTGAGCGCCAGTGAGCAGGTTATTGCTGAGCAGGTGCCACTTGATAGCACGTCGACAACCCCTTCCATTACTTTGCTGATGATTGAGAGTAGACTGATAGGGCGGTAATTGGCTGGGTTGGATTTGTCCTGCTTTTCGTGCACAGGACATGCCTGGGCAATTTTCCACATTGCTGGGTAGATGCCAGTGAGGGGCCATAGGCAGAACTTATTTGGTCAGAATAAAGGAACAATGGAGCACACGGGAAGGTAAGAAGTGAAATTGGGACAAATTACAGAAGATGCATAAACTACACAGTAGTGATAACTGGGGGTCATCAATTATTTTAATATATACTGGGATAGTAACACAGTAAAGGGCAAAGTGTCGAAAGTATTCCTGAAATGTGTGTTTCCAGCCCAATGAGGAAGAAAGCAGTGCTTGATCTAGTCCTGGGACATGAAGTAAGGCATGTTTGAGTGGGAGAGTGTTTGGGGAACAGTGGTCATATCAATAGTTATGGAAAAGGATAAAACACAATCAAGTGTGAAAATTCTTAACTGCAAGACGGCTAAATTCGGTGAGTTGAAAAGGCATCAGGCCCAGTGGGATTACAATCAAAAATTAGTCATTAAAACAGTAATTGAGTAACAGGAGGCTTTCAAAGAGGAGCTGGTTTGGGTATAAAGTAGATACATTATCATAAGGGGGAAGGAGGGGCATTCAAAGCTAATGGTCCCCAGATAACTAAAGATGTAGAAGTTAAAATGAGAGACAGAGACACTAATGACAAATATAAGATTCATAATACAGTAGAGAACCAAGGTGAATATAGAAAGTGCATAGGAGATCTAAAAACGTTTTTTTTTAATATTTGTTCACGGGATGTGGGCATCACTGGCAAGGCCAGCATTTAGTGCCCATCTCTAACTGCCCTTGAGAAGCTGCCTTCCAGAATCACTGCATTCCTTGTGGTGAAGGTATTCCCATAGTATATTTCTCATAGTGGTTTGGTATAATTGAGTGGCTTGCTAGGCCATTTCTAAGAGCAATTATGAGTCAACCACATTGCTGTGAGTCTGGAGTGTTAATCTGTTAATTGTGTGTCAATGGTTTGATTTTACAAAGTAATTCATGACAACGCTACTTCATCGCACACGTCATCAGGATGCGCCGCGGTGCGCACATGCGCAGACGGTCTCATGCCCCCTGCGCATGCGCTGCGGTCCGGCTTACCAGGATCGCTTTGCGCATGCGCAGACGACGCGGTACGCACATGCGCACGCAGTCTCCTCATCTCTGCGCATGCGCTGCGGTCCGTTCTGCCGGTACCGCTGTGCGCATGCGCAGATGACGTCAACGCGTTATTTCGTCTTCCTCGCCGACGCGCCAGTTTGGCCTCTGCGCATGCGTCAAAGCTTCGGCGCGACTTTTTGAAAGTGGAAGGAGGAGAGATTTCGTCGGGCATTTTCTCGCATTTTATCTGAATTATTTATTCGTTTAGGAGACTTGCTTCATTTTTATTTGACACAGGCGATTGTTCCAAGGTAAGTTGCTCTGCCTTTGCAAGTTGCTCTGAAAACATTTCCATTGTCTGGGCCACCGCATGTTCTCCAGTCCCTGTTGCGAGTTGCTCTGAAAACATTTCCATTGTCTGGGCCACCGCATGTTCTCCAGTCCCTGTTGTGAGTTGCTCTGAAAACATTTCCATTGTCTGGGCCACCGCATGTAGCAGGATGAAGGCACAGTGACTGTGATTTCTGGCGCCAAACAGTACACACTGCAGATACATGATGGCCAGGCTACCTGCAGCTGCATCTTCTCCATTCAGACTTTGTTGCCCTGCAAACATGCTGTTGTTGTGCAGAGGCATCTGGGTCTGCATTTGGACAGGCTCGCCCCCAATTGTCGCTGGCGTGCATCTCAGACACCAACGACGACAGGCATGGCTGCTGCCATTGTGATTACAGAGGAACAGCCAAGGCCCCTCAGCCACAATGAAAAATACCGCTTGCTTTCAGATCAATTGTACCAGCTACAACAGGCCGTTCTGCAGAGTGGAACGGCAGCATTCATGAGGAGACTGGACTGGCTGCGGCAACAGACTCTCCGCTGGCAGCAAGGACTGGCTGATGAGATGGAGCCATTTACTATGCCCAACAATTGCCCGGAAGCACCTTCGGATGGAGGTGGCCGCGCGCTGGACATCAGTCACGTGTCACAAACCCTGGATCCTGAGCGTCTCACCCCCTGGCCTAATGATCTGATGGACCATACATATGCCTGCCTGTTCAAATCTCCACTTCCCCTACCTGCGGTACCCTCTCCTTGCTGCTCAGTTACACAGTCACCTGCTCCTACACCCATCAGGGCAGTGCACATGGACACACAGTTACCTGCTCCTACACCCATCAGAGCAGTGCTCATGGGCACACAGTTACCTGCTCCTACACCCATCAGGGCAGTGCACATGGACACACAGTTACCTGCTCCTACACCCATCAGGGCAGTGCACATGGACACACAGTTACCTGCTCCTACACCCATCAGGGCAGTGCTCATGGGCACACAGTTACCTGCTCCTACACCCATCAGGGCAGTGCACATGGACACACAGTTACCTGCTCCTACACCCATCAGGGCAGTGCACATGGACACACAGTTACCTGCTCCTACACCCATCAGGGCAGTGCACATGGACACACAGTTACCTGCTCCTACACCCATCAGGGCAGTGTTCATGGGCACACAGTTACCTGCTCCTACACCCATCAGGGCAGTGCACATGGACACACAGTTACCTGCTCCTACACCCATCAGGGCAGTGCACATGGACACACAGTTACCTGCTCCTACACCCATCAGGGCAGTGCTCATGGACACACAGCCACCTGTTTCCCCATCCGACGTTGAAACAACCATGCAGAGCCTTGTGAGACTCCGCAATTGCCAGTTGCTGCCTGTCAAGCAGAGAGGGCGTCCAAAGGGGTCAAGCACTTGGGGAACATTCAGCAAGAAGAGACTGAGCACTAAAAGAAACAAGCATGCCATGTCCAGTGGTAGCAGAAATGTGAATGCTCTTGCTGTGAACACAACTGGGGATAGTAGTAGGCAGGATTAAATGGGAATGGATGGAAAGACGCACGAGTAACATAACCACTGGCAGAGAACTGCTGGGCTAAATGGCCAGCTTTATGTTCATAGCCCAAAAGAAATGTGCTTCTTTTCCAGCACCCTCACATCATTCATGTTTTCCCTGAGAGCAGCATTGAACCATCACGAGATAGGGGCAGTAACATCATCCTGCCTCCTACAGCTGAGGTGGGTACTAAGTGATTCATTGGCGGTGTTATCAGTACATGCCTTTACCGCAGAACACAAAGCATTCTCAACAGTAATTTCATTGGAGGGAGGGAAGCTCTGACACTGATGTTCTTTCCTTATTTTCTTTCATGTAAAACGTGCCCTTGAGAAAACAATCCTTGACACTTAAGGACGGCATTCAAGCAAAGGAGGCAGTGCAGGAGAGGACGCAAGGATGTGCTGATTCCTGCATCTGAGGTGGGTAATAAGTGCTTCATTGGCGACGTTATCAATTGGTGCCTTCACTGCAGAACTTAAAAAGATGTGCACAACAGTAATTTCAGTGGATGGAGGGAGGCAAGCTCTGACTCTGATTTGCTTTATTTCTTTTCATGTAAAACATGCCGTCGAGAAAACAATCCTTGAGACTTAAGGTCAGCATTCAAGCAACGAAGGCAACTAGATCATGCTGCGGAGCTCATCACGATGTGGAAAGGAACATTGCATTTATGGATGAATTGGGAATGCACATTGGGATGCGCTTGGGGAACATTCACCAAGAATAGACTGAGCTCAGACTCTTGTGACTTTGCCTTCTTCACATGGACAATACAGTAGTGGAATAGAGAGTCAAGCGTTTATTCACCACAAGGCTCTCCAGGAATAATCTCTTTAGCTGTGCATAGCAGAGACTCGGCCTGTCTGTCTAACAGGAATGCTGGACACAACACTCATGTATCCATGCACAGCAGTTCCTCGGATGTTTAATGAATTTAATAAAACTTCTCAATAATTAAAACCAGAATTGTTGAGGTTTTGTTTTGCATGCTATTTCCCCGACTTTGCAACTGCACTTCAGATATTCAACTATGGTGGGGGGGTAGAGGGAGGGGTGGGTGAAGAGTGCGGGGAGGGGTGGGGAGAGGGAGCATGCAAAATGCAGGGACCAAACAGTTGCAATGCCTGAAGTACTGTGGCGAAGTAGAGAAAGCAACTGGATTGGGCATCCGCAGCTGGAGGGAACGGCTGAATGGATAGGGCCGGAAGCGAGAGGCCGTAGAGAGCCGCGGGGAGCGAGCGTGCGAAGACCTTGGTGTCACCGGGTCCAGGGACTGGCCAGTAAGTCTTTTGCTGTTGTGTTTAAGGCGCATGCACAGAAAAAGGCACTCCTCTTCCGTTCCGCTGCTCCCCCCCCCCACTCTCTCCCCTTCCTCCCTCTCCCCCCAGCTCTCTCCCTCCCCCCTTCCTTACCCCTCCCTCTCCCTCTTTCTCCCCCTCTCCCTCTTTCTCCCCCTCTCTCCCTCTTTCCCTCCCCCTCTTTCCCTCCCTCTCCCTCTTTCTCCCCCCCTCCCTCTGCCTCCCCCACCTCGCCCCCCGGCACCGCTACCGCTGGTCTCCCCGCGCTGCTCTCCCCGGCCCCCTCGCTGCTCTCCCCGGCCCCCGCGCTGCTGTCCCCGGCCCCCGCGCTGCTCTCCCCGGCCCCCGCGCTGCTCTCCCCGGCCCCCGCGCTGCTCTCCCCGGCCCCCGCGCTGCTCTCCCCGGCCCGCTCCACTCTCTCACTCCGGCCATTGTATTCTGCCACGTGTTTGTCAGGTTTCATCTCTGTGATTCTTTGAGCAGCGCCATCTTTAGTCCTGGCAGCTGCTGCAGTCGCAAGCTGTGACGTTTTCGTGGCACATGCTGTATTTGCGCATGTGCCAAAACAACGCCACCTACCGATCGCGTTGTCAACAATTGCGGCCTTGATTATATGCAGGTTGCAGGTGAAGGGTGTTAATTGGGGTCTTAGTTGAGCACTTGTAAGCAGACACTCAGTGAGACTGGTGGAGGTTTTGAGTGAGGAGTTACATTTTTATAATCCTTGTATTATGCGCAATAAATGTGACACTGAGTAAATATAGGCTCCAACATTATCCTTCCATAACAAGCTCTCTGGAGTTTATCATGGAGTCACATAGACTACATTGGGTAAGGACAGCAGATTTCCTTTACTAAAGGATATTACTGAACCAGGTGGGTTTTTACAACAATCCAGTAGTTATATGGTCACCATAACTGATACTAGCTTTTTACTCCAGAATTTGTCATGATGGGATTTGAACTCGTGTCTCCAGATCATTAGTCCAAGCCTTGGGATTACTAGTCCAGTAACATAATCGCCACACTGCACTGCCCAATAAAGGAGCAAAGCGAGAGTAGGAGAACAAATGTGCAGCAAAAAAAAGGAATCCAGAAGTCATAGAGAGATACAGCACTGAAACAGGTCCTTTGGCCCACCAAGTTTGTGCTGACCAACAACCACCCATTTATGCTAATCCTACATTAACCCCATATTCCCTACCACATCCCCACCTTCCCAACTACACTAGGGGCAATTTACAATGGTCAATTTACCTATCAACCTGCAAGTCTTTGGCTGTGGGAGGAAACTGGAGCATCTGGCGGAAACCCACGTGGTCACAGGGAGAACTTGCAAACTCCGCACAGACAGTATCCAGAACTGAACCCGGGTTGCTGGAGCTGTGAGGCTGTGGTGCTAACCGCTGCACCACTGTGCCGCCCAGTTATTTATAAACTGATAAACACTATAAAAGGGTGGTCAATGGAAGAGTGGAGCTGATTGAGGATCAAAAAGGAAATATTCTTTTGGAGACAGAGGCATGGCTGAGGTACTAATTGAATACTTTGCATCAGTCTTTACTAGAGAAGAGAATGCTGCCAACGTAGCAGTAAAGGAAGAGGCAGTAGTGATGTTCAATAGGATAAAAGTAGTAAATAAGGATGTATTTAAAAAGTTGGCAGTCCTCAAAATAGAAAAGTCACCCAGTCTGGGTGAAATGCAGGGGTGTAAGGTTGGAAATGGCAGCCACTCTGATCACAATCTTCCAATCCTCCTTGGATATGGGAGTGGTGCCAGAAGACTGGAAGATTGCAAATGTTAAACTCCCGTTCAAAAAGGCAAGAAAGATAAACCCAGCAACCACAGGCCAGACAGCCGAACATCAAGTGGTGAGAAACTTTTAAAGACAAAATTAATGGGCATTTGGAAAAATATGGTCTAATAAATGAAAGTCAGCATTGATTTGTTAAAGGTAAATTGTATTTGTCTAACATGAGTTCTTTGATAAAGTCATGGAGAGGGTTGATGAGGGTAGTGTGGTTGATATTGTGTTCATGGACTTTCAAAAGGCATTTGACAAAGTACCACATCATAGCAAAAAAGCTCAAGAGATTCAAGGGTCAATAGCAGCATAGATACAAAATTGGCTAAGGGCCAGAAAGCAGATAATAATGGTATACAATTGTTTTTTAGACTGGAAAGAGGTATGCAGTGACATGAAGTGTGAACTGATACATTTTGGTAGGAAGCACGAGGAGAGGCAATATGAACTAAATAATGCAATTTTAAAGGGGATTCAGGAACAGAGAGACCAAGGTCTATGTACACAGATCTTTGAAGGCAGGAGGACAAGTTGAGAAGCATATGGGATCCTTGGCTTTATTAATAGAGGCACAGAGTACAAAAGCAAGGTTATGCTAAACTTTTCTAAAACACTGGTTAGGCCTCAGCTGGCATATTCTCAATTCTGGGCACCATACATTAGGAAGTATGTCAAGGCTTTAGAGAGGGTGCAGAAGAACTTTACTAGAATGGTACCAGGGATGAAGGACTTCAGTTATGTGGAGTGATTGGATAAGCTGGGATTGTTCTCCTCAGAACTGAGAAGGTTAAGATGAGACCAAATAAAGGTGTTCAAAATCATGAAGGGTTTTGATCGGGTAAAGAAGGAGAAAGTGTGTCCAGTGGCAAACGAGTCAGTAAGCAGAGGACACAGATTTAAGGTGACTGGCAAAAGAAACAGAGGCAACATGAGGAAACACATTTTACACAGCGAAGTTGTTGTGATCTAGAGTGCACTGCCTGAAAGAGTGGTGGAAGCAGATTCAACATTAACATTAATGGAATTGGATAAATACTTAAAGGGAAAAATAATTACAGTACTATGTGGAAAGAGCAGGAGAGTGGGACTAATTGGACAGCTCTACCAAAGAGCCACCACAGGCATAATTGCCCGAAGGGACTCCTTTTGTATTGTATCATTCTATCTTTCCATATCCCAGCAGCTGAATCATGGGGTCATGAAAAACTGGGTCTACAGTTTTACTGCTAGAATAGGGAAAAGGATTTAGTGGTGTAAAATGTCAAACTTCTAAAACATTCTCATTCTGCCTGTTACATAACTCTAAAATAAGAGGGGTTTTCTGTATCTCCATTGTCATGCACGGAAGGAGCCATGATGGAATAAATAATGAAATGGAAGCATTATGATATTAAAAAGTCAACTGCAAAACAAAATCACAAATACATGGACACTAATACACAGCCAAAATGGAGTAGTGGCCATGTGACCCCTCCTGTACTGGAAATCCACAAACTCACCTGCAAAGATGAGGCTTGTTAACCTTGTCTGAAATAGCTCTGGGGAGAACTCCTTTGAAACTAAAAGCAGCCATTCCATTATTAATGACTTTGATCAATAAGAATGGACTAAAAGAGGATGCTAGAGACAGTCTAACTCATAGTCAAACTAAGATGGATAAGGAGTGAAGCAGCAACATCATAACAGAATGATTCCCATTCCAACATCATAACAGAATGATTCCCATTCAAACATCAAACGATGGCCATGGTTATCATCCTGGCCCATTGTGTAGTTACAACAGGGGAGTGGGCCATGTGTCTTCTAACAGGAACTCCAATGTGATCAATTTTGACCTCAAAAAGGTAGCTCTCTGGAGAGAGAGAGCGAGAGAGAGAGAGGGGAGATCAAGTCAACATCACAGAAAGCCTGTGAGAAAGGTGCAGTGGAAAGAGAAGAACCCTGCAGATCAAGAACAGCTACCACAGTAGAGACATCATAAAGTGACTTTGAGACTAACTTCACCTGTGAATAATCAGGCCTGCAACTTTAAAAAAAAAGACTTTTCCTCCCGAGAAGACTCAATAATCTTCTGTAAACCACGAACACTTACCACACTTGGAACTTTAAACTACATTTTTTTTTATTCGTGCATGGGATGTGGGCATCGCTGGCTAAGCCAGAATTTATTGCCCATCCCTAATTGCCCTTGAGAAGGTGCTGGTGAGCTGTCTTCTTGAACTGCTGCAGTCCTTGCAGTGTAGGTACACCCACAGTGTTGTTAGGAAGGAAGTTCCAGGATTTTGACCCAGCTACAGTGAAGGAATGGTGATATAGCTCCAAGTCAGGATGGTGTGTGGCTTGGAGGGGAACTTGCAGGTGGTGGTGCTCTCATGCATTGGCTGCCCTTGTCCTTCTGGGTGCTACAGGTCATGGGTTTGGAAAGTGCTGTCTGAGGAGCCTTGGTGCATTGCTGCAATCCATCTTGTATCTCTTACCCTTGTCTCTCTATTTGTCTATTCTTGTGTATGCGTGGGTGAACGTGTATGTGAGTGACACTGCGATCATTTCGGGATTTAAAAAAAAATAGGTTTTCTCCTAGGGAAGAAAAAACTGTCATTTATCTGTTTATTTGAGCCCAATGACACACTCAGGGGCTAAAGCATCATTTTAACAAAACACAGTTATGACCAGTTGGGAGGTGAAGAGTGGGAACAACCCACGCCATTCACCACCTGTCCGTAACAGCATAATATTAAAAATAAAGCATTCTAGTTGAAGTATTAAATGTTTGAATTAAGCATTAGTCAAGTATACAAGCATTATGTGCCATTATTTACAATATTCGTCTTTCAAAATCAGCAATTGTACTTTGTCACATTCAGAGATTTGAAAACTCTGAATCATACATTCTGTAACAGATATATAGGGATGTTTCTGTACCTGTAATAGCCTGGTGGAGCCTGTTGGATGAGGAAGTTTTTCTCGAAGTTCTGTAGCACATCATTCAACATTCTCAGATGTGCAGGGTCTCGCTCTTTTGGATCATTAGCTGGACGCATTTCATCTGATTGAAAAAGTTGCGCAGTTTCCCTCAGTGCACTGGCTAATGCCAGCATTTGATCTGAAGCAACACTGTCATCTTTGCAAAGTAAAATATATAGTTAAGAATTGCACCAAAAGTAACAACCAATAGAATCACAGCCCAAAACATAAAACAAATACAATCTCTTATAACATTATAATTCTGACATGAGGGGCTGAATTTTGTTGGGTGGTGGGGGCCTTGATGACAGGCCCAAAACTGGGGGGCATTGCTGCGGGAGTGGCAATTGTTTATAAAAAAAAATTGTCACACTCACAAAAATATCTACACAGTATGAGCAGAGAGTATGCAAGAAAATATTCAGGATACATTTAGCAAAAAAAACTTGTTCATGCCAATAAATTCTAATGTCACACTTTGTGAAGTCAGGGCAATGGAAAATTGATAAACTGTAATTCAGGCCAATAAAAAAGGGTAAGGATGTGCAGCAATGTTAGCATTCTCTCTTCAAATTTAAATGAATAATAATATAGTCAATGCACTGTCAAGAGGCCATAAGCTTAGAAAGAAACACTACCTTTGAGTTGTTCTTGAACCTCCAGGGCTACATCCAGGACACTGAAAGGGAGAACTGGCTCATTGGCTATACGCAGAATCATTTCAGCTGTCAACTGCAATAAATAAATCAAATGGTATAGTACAGGGAAAGATCTTAGGGAAAAATCATTTTATTATGTGCAGTCATGGTAAAATATAAATATTTAGAATGGTATAAAATGCTGCCGAACTGTACATTATCCCTGCCATAATGAAAAGAAACAGAAAAAGGAGGGAGACCGGAGATCGGAGGCTGTGATAAAGGAGTTGGAACAGACGGGAGTTTGAAGGCTCTGATTAAAGTGCTGGGAATGAAATAAAACACAGGAGAAATCAAAAAAGTGATGTTAGAGTTTTTTAAAATTATTTTCTGGGATGTGGGCGTCGCTGGTAAGATTAGCATTTTTGATCATCCCTAATTGCCCTTGAGAAGGTGGTGGTGAGCTGCAGTGATGCCCTGGGGCTGAGATGATTTGCTTCCAACGCCACAACCATCTTCCTTTGTGCTAGGTATGACTCCAGCCAGTGGAGAGTTTTCCCCATGATTCCCATTGACTTCAGTTTTGCTAGGGCTCCTTGATGCGATACTCGGTCAAATGATGCCTTGATATCAAGTACAATCACTCTCACCTCACCTCTTGAGCTCAGCTCTTTTGTCCATGTTTGAACCAAGGCTGTAATGAGGTCAGGAGTTGAGTGGCCATGGTGGAACCCAAAACTGAGCATCGGTGAGCAGGTTACTACTGAGCAAGTGGTGCTTGATAGCACTGTCAACGACACCTTCCATCACTCTGCTGATGATTGAACATAGACTGAGTGACATCACATTCAACACAGAGGGAGCAGCAGCAAAACCCAAGGCTTTTAAGGCAAGTTATTATGTTAAGTATACTACCTTTTGTGGGCTTAGTATTTTTAACATCTGATCAATTATTTCAAGAATCGGACAGCCTAGAAGTAAGGGAACGTAAGCGTTAGGGAGAGAGGTAAATTGCTGTGAGCACAAGGATTGGTGAGCAGCTGGTGAGTGATTTTTTTTTCTGATAGTTCTCTAGAAAAAAAACTTACAACAGACTAAAGACTAGATATAAATTAGACTAAGATATGGCAGGGCAGGTTGTGTGTCTGGACTGCAAAAAAGTGGGAGTTTGTGAACAGTGAGACTGTCCCGAGTGAACACATCTGCAGTAGATGTCTCTTTCTCGAATCTCTCCAGCTCAGCCGTTGAGCTGGAGTGTGATAGGAGACACTCTGACACATAAGGGAGGGGGGGCACTACCTGGACAGTTTGCTCCAGGCTGTGACCACAGCTCGTAGAGAGATACAGGTTCAGAATGAGGTTGGTGCAACCAATAGTGTGCAGAGTAAGATAGGGAATGAGGAATCCAAAAACTGATCCTATCCAGTGGGTATAATGTGCTTGGTGGCTGTGAGGGTAAGGATAAAGACTGTTGGAAGGACAGCGAGAATGTGGAAGGTGGCACCTTGGAGGAGGAGGCTGTCTGAAGGAAGAAAGTGGGGAAGCCTAATGTGATAGTTGTAGGGGATTCATAAAATAAGGTCACAGATAGCATCCTTTTGTAAGCAGGATTGAGAATCCTGCATAGTTTGTTGCCTACCTAGTGCCAGGACTGGGCACATCTTGAACCAGCTCGAAAGGATATTGCAGAGGGAGAGGGAGGATCCAGTTGTTGTGGTTCATGTTGGGAGCAACAACATAGGAAAGGGCAGGCAAAAGGTCCTGTTTGGAAACTACCAGGAACTGGGAATTAAATTAAAGAACAGGACATCAAGGGTTATAATCGCTGCATTTATTACCCAAGCCTTGTGAAAATTATCACAGGGATATACAGATTAGTGAGGTGAATACATGGCTGAAGGAGGGATGTGGGAAAGAGGGATTCAATTTCATGGGACATTGGCACCAGTACTGGGAAAGGAGGAACTGTACAATTGGGACAGGCTCCACATGAACCGAGCTGGGACCAGGGTCAAGCTGAAAGGATAAATAGGGCGGTCATCAGGACTTTAAACCATTAAGTGGAGGGGAGGGCTCAGATGGAAAAGGTCGTATAGAAAATAGTTCAAAAACAAGCAGAGGGGAAGAGAGTAGAGTTACTGTCAGAAATTGTGCTTTAGGCACTGCAGGTAAAAGGAAAAGTAAAATATGTAAAGTAATGAAACCAGGAGAGAGAAATAGGTAATGTGTGGGTAAAACATTACAGCAGAAGGCCAGGTGAGGGTGTGTGGCCCAAATAAGCATTCTTTGTACAGACACACATAGTATAAGGAACAATTTGAATTAACTGCAGGCGCAAATTCAGCTTGGAGGGTGTAACATGGAAGTCATTATGGAGACATGGCTGCAAACCGGTCAGGACTGGGAACTAAATATACCAGGTTATAAGGTCTACAGGAAAGATAGGGAAAATAGTAGAGGGGTGGAGTAACCTTAATGATTAAGGATGAAATCACGTCGATGATAAGAGGTAAGCAGGCAGTGGAGACATTATGGAGAGAATTATGAAATAGAAAAGGATTTAAGACTGTAGCGGGAGCTGTGTATAGGCCCCTTGGTAGTACCCTTGAAGTGGTAGCTTGTATAAATGCTGAAATTACACAAGCATGTAGTAAAGGCAGAGTGGTTTTAATGGGGGATTTTTAACTTTCATATGGATTGGAATAAGCAGACCAGCACATGTCAGCAAGGTAGTGAATTTCTTGAGTGTGTGTGGGATAGTTTTCTGAAACAATGGGCTGAATTTTTAATCAGGGGATTGGGAACCAGACATGGGGAATAGTTCTGCATGCTTTAGACATGCCCATCGCAATTTTCAAAACTTCAGTCAAGTAAGATTAGGTTGCAGGCTTGCCATCTAATCAGGGATGACGGGTGGGCTTCTGACGCTGGAGAGTGAATGGGAGGGCCTCCACCATTCAAAGATCGTCAACCACACCAGCTGAGGTAGGAGCCACTGATGTGAGGATGCAGACAGCAAGGGCCAAGGGCAGGTAAGTTAATTTTATTTTTTAACATGCCACAGCTGTCTGGCCATGATCCTGGACGGGCAACAATCTCCCATTTAAAGGTCCCTTAATCATATCTAATTAACCTAAATTGGCTGCTCGCTGTTTTCTGGCGGGAAGCCAATCTGACCCCAAGCTGGCCTCTTCCAAAATGGTTCCGGGTCGAGATCATGGCAGGGAACCGGCACAGAGGCCAGCGATGCCAAATAGCCTCCGATCCAGACTCCGAACGGATTTAAAAATCCAGCCCCACATGTCTCGAACCAACAATGGGGGAGGTCATATCAGATTTAGTAATGAGCAATGAGTCAGATTTATTTAACAGCGTGTTAAAATTTATCTAATAATCACAATATGGTCGAGTTCAACGTAGTGTTTGAAAGGGAGAGATGCTAAACAGCTACTAAGAGTCCAGATTTAGGTGAGGAAGACTTCAATGGGATGAGACAGAGACTGTCCACAGTAAACAGGGCAAATCTGTTAATGGGTAAAACGACAGAAGTTCGGATGGGAGGTGTTCAATAAAGAATTTGTGATACAGAACCAGTTTATATCCCTAAATGACAAGAGTTCTATTTGCCAAAAAAGAAAGCCATGGACAACTAAAGAGGTAAGAGACTACATGAAACTTGGAAAACAATTGCAAAAAATAGCACAGATCCTGACAAAGCAGATAGTAAGAGCTACAAAAAGGGAGTATGAAAAGAAACTTGCAAGGGATATGAAAATTAACTGCCTTTTTTGTCTTTGCAGGAGAAATGGAAACATAGTGCCCGAGAGAGGGCCCAAGCGGTAGATGTGTCCCTTACCTGCACATCACACCAATGGAGGAGGGAGCGATGGAAATAGCCAGAGTCGCAGACCACAAGGAAGTTGGCAATGGGAAAATAGGCCCTCATGGTGGTGATGGCGATTACAGAGGGCAACACTCTGATTAAGGGGGTACATTGCGCTCCACTCTGTCCAGCAGCATACCAAACACTGATTTGGGAAGCTTCAACTCCAAAGCCAGCTCTCATGATCTCTTCTTATGTCTCCCACAGGTGCAGATGTCAACCCAAGGAGACTTTCTCACTCACCATCACTGGGCCAAGAAGACCAGCAAAGCTCTGAAGAAGCACCATAACACCTGACAAGTGCACCAACTACCAGCGCAGATACAGTAACCTTGGTGGGTCCTTGTGTGCATTTAGATAGGGTGGCACTGGGTGAGCAGCATAGCACTAGTGGGCAGGAGGAGGTGCCAGAGGCAGCTGTGGGTAGTTCTCCTCTGAGGAGGGAGGACAGACATAGCCCTGCTTCGCTGGCCACAGCTGCGGGTCTCAGGAGTCACTGGAAAGGGGGCTCTAACTAGACCAGCAGCAGCAGATGTACTCCTACATGTCAGAGTTCCCTGAGGCAGTGTGGAGTCATGGGCTGAGAATGGAAGAGTCCATCCAGCTCACGTGTGCCACACTGGCTCAGGGCTTTCAGTGCATGAGCTCATTCTTTGAGAGAGTGGCCAACCTCATGGACAGGCATACGTGGAAGCACTTGGAGTGCATGCAGGAACTGTGCACTGATGTACACAGGATGCATGCCACACCATGTACCTGGACCGGTCAGTGGCGCTGGTGGTGCAGAGATATTTAGAGGGATGCCAGTTGTGCACCAGCTGGTGCTCCACTCCAGCCATCCGTAGGAGTCACCGAGGAGGACGAGGGTGCTGCTCCTCACGGGGCACCTTCATTGTCTTCGGTCTTGTTGCCTCCTCAGAGGGAGCATCTGTGCAGCAGGGCCAAGTGATGGAGGCTATCCTGCAATGATTCAGGTGCAGCAGTCTCTGGAGATGTCCCCATGGGAACCTCCACAACGAGGACAACTGCCACGTGCACCTCAGCCACAAGCTGAGACAAGTGAGCAGGCTGCCTTAACCTCCTCTGATGTAACAAGGGGAGCACTGTGTAGAAGTGGCCGAGAGTGGAGGCCACCATGTTGTGCAGAGCACTGAGTGGGTGACTGGGGTGTCTTCTTGTAACTGTACACTGTTTTCCATTCTGAGTACGATTAAGTAAAGACACGTGAAACCAGGGGCTGCATTTTATGCCCACAAGAACACAAGAAATAGGAGCAGCAGTAGACCATATGACCCATCGAGCCTGTTCTGCCATTCAAAATGATCATGGCTGATCTTAGGATTCAACTCCACTTTCCTGCCCACTCAACATATCCCTTGATTCCCTGAGAGACTGAAAATCTGTCTATCCCAGCCTTAAATGTATTCAACAATGGAGCATCCACTACCCTCTGGGGTAGAGAATTCCAAAGATTCCCAACCCTCTTGAGCGAAGTAATTTCTCCTCATCTCAGTCCTAAATGATCGGCCCCTTATCCTTAGACAGTGCCCCTGTGTTTTAGATTCCCCGACCAGCAGAAATAATCAGTGTCCACCCTATCCAGCCCCTTTAAAATCTTGCATGTGTCCTCACCCCAGCTTACCTTTCCACCTACCTTTGTATCATCAGCAAACTTAAGATACATTACTCTCTGTCTCTTCATCGAAGTCATTAATATAGATTTTAAACAGCTGAGGCCCCAGCACTGATCCTTGCAGCACTCCACTATTTACTGCCCACCAACTTGAAAATGCCCTGTTTATGTCTACTCATTGCTTCCTGTATGTTAACCAATCATCTATCCATGCTAATATATTACCCGTAACGCCATGAGCCCTTATCTTTCCTTTTGTGTGGCACCTTATCAAATGCCTTTTAGAAATCCAGGTATACTACCTTTACTGGTTCCCCTTTATCTACCCTACTAGTTAAATCCTCAAAAAAACTCTAATAAATTTGTCAAACAGGATTTCCCTTTCGTAAATCGATGTTGACTTGTTTTAATCATACTGCGCTTTTCTAAGTGCATTGTTAAGACTTCCTTAATAATAAATTCCAGCATTTTCCCCAATGACTAATGTTAGGCTAACTGGCCTGTAGTTCCTTATTTTCTCTCCCTCCTTTCTTGAAAAGCAGTGCAACATATCCCAACTTCTAATCTGATGGGATCTCTCCCAAATCGAAGTAATTTTGGAAAATCATAGCCTGCGCATCCACTATCTCTGCAACTATATCTTTTATAACCCTAGGGTGTAGGCCATCAGGTCCTGGAGATCCGTCAGATTGTAGTCCCTTAAGTTTCTCCAATACTTTTTCTTTGCTGATAGGAATTCCCTTAATTTCTTCACTTTTTAGCTCCTAGGTTACTGTCTATTTCTGGTATGGAACTAGTGTTTTCTACTGTGAAGACAGACACAACATATTTGTTCAATGCCTCTGCCATTTCATCAGCCCCATGTTAATTTCTCCTTTCTCTGCTTTTATAGTACTGGCTAGTTTACTCTCGTATTCTAATTTTTCCTTTATCAACTTTTTGGTGGCCCTTTGCTCATTTCGAAAACACTCCCAATCCTCAGACTTGCTACTTTTTTTTTGCAACATTGTAAGGCTTTTCTTTTAATCTAATACTATCCTTAACTTCCTGAGTGAGCCACGGATGGGTCTTGCTTCCTGAGTTTTTGCTTTTCAAAGGAATGTGTTTTTGTTGAATGTTTTGAATTGTTTCTTTAAAGGTTTCCCACTGTTCATTTACATTCACTGTTCACCGGACTGGAAGTGGTGGCCACTGCTGGTACTGCAAGAGGCCAAGAACTCAGGCCCAGTGCTGGAGCTCAGATCCAAGGTAAGTGAGGCTGGGTTGCCGGGGACTGACTGGCAGGCCCTGGTGAGGGGTGGGTGAGGGGTGGGTGGGCATTTAGTGCAGAGGGAGGCTGATTCAGGGAGGTGCAAGTTTTCCCGGCAGGGGCCCTCCATGGGCCACAGATTGCCTTCCTCCAATGAGTTGTGTCCTTCCAGGGCCTCACTGTACTCAAGGTTCACAACTCTCTGGAGGGCCATGTTATGGAGAGTGCAGCAGATGATCAAAATGCAGGACGGTATTGCAGGGCGCCATCCAAGCACCGGAACTGCATCTTCAGAAGCTCGGTGGCCTGCTCCATGATTGTCCTAGTGGGTAGAGGGTTTTGGTTGTATCATCTCTGTGCTTTTGCCTGGAGCTCTCATAAAAGGGTGAGTAGCCATCTCTTCAAGGGATATCCCTTATCCCCTCAGATCCATCCATGGACTTAGGAGTTGAAGTGAAGAGCTGCAGCAGCCCGGACTGCCACAAGATGAAGGATGAAGTAGTCATGGCAGTTGCCAGGAAAATGAGCGCACACATGGAGGAAGCTCATATTGTGATCACAAACCACAGGACAAGTGACCTTGGCAGCCCTGCCCTTATGCCCCCACAATGCCAGAAGGGTGACCCACTCCCGCACTGCCCAAGCACTTAATGCTCACTCTCCCTGCCACCTGCACTGCGCGATGGCACATTTTTCCCAATGGCTGAGTCCCCCTCTGCGTCGTTCATCCTTTTTATGGGCCCAGCTAATTTCCTGGGCAGCCATGCCTGGTTCCCCACTGTGTACCTGCCTCCATTCACCTGGTCTACCCCAAACCTGATGTGCAGCCCGTACACCCCATGAATATCACAACATTCCCCATCAATGAGCTCTTTAACCATCTCAATTGGCTTTAATTATGGATCGGGGGGAATCAGAAGCCTGCCCTGGTGAACATGGTCGGTGCCAGAAACGGTGTCAGGAAACCGGCACATTGGCTGGTGCCAGCATTTTGGACCCCCACCTGCCTCCATTCCTGCTCCCGGCACTCCAGCCCTTGGTGCCTTGAATATGCTAAATAGGGGCATAACCCCCATTTTAAGACTTCATGCCCAGATTCAGCAGAAACTGGGCAGGGCATCTACTGTACATGTTCCACTCAGTTTGTCTGTGTCTACTGCGGGCTAACCAGCTAAGGCAGCTGATGAAATGGTGTCTTTTTTTTCCAAAACTTACATTAATGCTTCTCCTTGCTTCCTCCAGAAACTACCTGTGGTATAGCTGACTAACTGATTTTGCAAACCCCTCAGCCAGGGATCAGCATTGGGACACCTGATAGGCATCCACAGCTTCTCTGTTTTATGGAAATGGGGGCCAAGGCATAATTTGGAGTGAGTGAGTGCTGATCTATTTGGGTGCATCTTCCTCTTTGCCTCGGTTTCCAGCCCAAAACCAAGTTCTTAGCCAGAAAGAGCAGGCAAAGGCAATGCAATGGATGTTGTATACATGGATTTTCAGAATACATTCGATACGATGACACAAAAGAGACTTATTGCAAAGGTCAGAGCATGCTGAGTCAGGGGTCAAGTAGCAGAATGCATTGAAAGATGGTTACAAAACAGATAATAGAGAATAGGTGTCAAGGAAAATCTCTTGGGCTGTCAAAAAACAGGAAGTGGTATCCTGCAGGGATCCATACTGGAATCGCTACTTTGTATATACAAACAACGATTTCATTCAGAAATTGGAGGTATGGAGCTTGATTTTCAGGCCTTGCCAGGACTGGGATAGCAGGTGGGCAGGTGCTAAAAATGGCGCCACCAGCCTGCATGCCGGTTCCCTGGCTCCATTCCCTCTGCCCTGTGCCATTTTTGCAGAGGTGGAATGGGGGGCAGGGCGGGGTTTCACAGAGCTACCCGCCAGCACATCCAAGGTCCACTGAAGGCCGATTTAAGGCAGCAGACAGGGGAACCAGCACTCGAGGGAGGTCTACAGGCCCTCCCTGCCTGCCTGGTGAAGCAGGAGCCGCCGAAGGTGGCCCTGTAGAGCGGCCCACCACCCCATCCCTAACACAGTGGTGGCTTGGCTGCAAAAGGCATTTTTTAATTTAAATTTTTAAAAGTTGCAGAGCATCCTGAAGTTCAATTGGTCATTAGTTGGCTGCTCCGGGTAAAATCACAATGAGTGACTGTTTCCCACACAGTGCAGGTTTCTGACCCACATTTGAGTCTGATGGCAGGGTTTAGAAGCCCGCAGGGAAAATCCAGCCCATGGTGTCAAAATCTGCAGGTGATACCAAATTGGGGAGTATGGCTAATAATTGAGGAGGATATAAGTTGGTTAAAATGAATGGGAAAAGGGCAAATAAAATGTAATATCATGAATTGTGAGGTTATTCATTTTAACTGCTCACCTGCCCTGTTCCTGTGGATGGGTTGGGTAAGAATTAGGCATCCAGATGTCTTGATCAAATTATAACATTCTGTTACCAATGTAGGGAAAGAGACTCATCTCATACTGCTTGATGAAACAATATAGCCTTACTACAAGCTGAAATTTGTCATTTACTGTCAGAAGATGGCTCTTAAAGTGTTGATGTGAGAGCTATAACTATCATATAGCAGTTATAAACAGGAAGGCAACATAGAATTTTCAAACGGACCAGTTGTAAAACATATAAGTTATTTGGTGAAGGTTTTGCTGTACCTTCACTTAGATTATTACTAGGCCTCTACGAAATTCATGGTCAAATTATACAAATATCACAGTCATAGCACTTTACGAATCGTGAATTTCACAATTTCACGTATTTAAATGGTAAATTTCACAGTGTCACAACAAACCATGAAAATGATCGATTTAAAACAAAAAAAAAGACAAGGGAGGTTTCTAGTTTCAAATGCCATTTATTGTATACTCAAAAACGATTGTAAAAAGCTGCCTATAAACAGGTTACATTCTTTACTCACTGAAGTCAATGGTTGCCTGTGAGCATGGAACAACCTGCAACTGTCTCTTTCTTCATTCCCTGTCACTGCGCTGTGAACACCAGTTCCTATTTAGACAAAGCTCTCTCTGTCCACAGAGTTTGTTGGAATTGTCAGTCAGTGCCGTGCTAGCCTTACAAGGTGGGGGAATTCGACATTCCGCACAGTTCCAAAACTACAGCACAGGTAACGTTCAATCTGCTTCTTTGGCAATGCTTATAGAAGCAGGAATCTCCAACCTACAGTTCTTGTCAAAGCCAGGAATCACATCAAAAGAGTTTAAATCCACCATCAACAGGTGGTTTTGTGCAGGGTCAAATATACGCACAGCTTTCCGGAACACTGCAGAAGGTTATTAAAACTTCTAAGCTGCTATTTCTTCACCTCTTGGCTCTTCTCCGTAGCAGTAATATTGTTTAAACTTCTTTGCCATGCAATAAAACACATGTTGAACACAGGCATTTAATTCAGCGTCATCAGAGTGTTGCTCATTTGACTGTGCTTCAGCCCAGAACAGTACATCCATTCCTTTATTGTAAGCTTTGTAGATTCTGATGTGTTGAGATTCAAACCAAGTGATTAAATTCATCAGTCATGTAGCATTTTGGCAACAAACTGAACCTCCTCATTAAACTGAGCATCATTTAGAAGGGTTACATTGGGAGGGGGGGAAATTTTAAGCCCTCCCCCATGGTAGGTTTGCAGGTGGAGAGAGCATAAAATCGGTGGGGTGGGGGGGAAGTTTCCACCACCACCTCGACTCCGCCAAAACTTAGTCCGGGATGGTAAGGCCTGTGAATGGCCTTCCCACCCTGCCACCAACTGAAGCCCTTAAATGGGCAATGAACACCCAGTTAAGAGCCTCTTCCTGCCACAGCTGCAATTAACCATGCAGCGTGTGGCCCTGTCGCCGCACAGGAAGCATGGCAAGATAGACCATGCGGGCTGCTTCCCGGCCCTGGGGGGTGGGGGGGGGGTCCCTCATTAAAAGGCACTTAGCACCTGAATAAGGGACCTGGCATCTGAAAGGGGAGGAGCCTGCTGAGGGCCACTGCCCAGCCCTTGCTGCCAACCACCCTCCACCTTCCTTTCCACGACCCCACCCTCCGAGACTTCTCTCACCCTGACCTACCTGACACCTGGGTCCAGCGATGATCCTCAACCTCTGGTAGGTGCTCCTCCAGCAGCAGCCACTGCCTTCATGATGGCACTGCAGCTGTTGGCCTCTATTGGCCGGCAGCTCTCCAAGTTGGGACTTTTGGCGACAGGGTCCTTGATCCTGTGGAAGGCCCGCCGCAGTCCACTTAAGTGCCTGACTGGCACAAAATTCGGCGGGCCTTCCGGAGAAGAGGCAATGCAGGAATCTTGACGTAGTTTTTTTCCACACATCAAGACCACCGCCGCCAGAATAAAATTCCCCCAAAGTCTGTTAAAACCTGTGTTTTCGGTATAAGAGTGATAAAATGAGTAGTATCTCAAGTGAGCTGCATGATACTCTACGGCCCGAAACCAAGAATTCCAATGTATAATTATTGGCTCTGGGGGAAGGGCGATGTTTTGTTCCCCGATTTCAACTGCATTTACATTGTGTTGCCTGTATTGAAGCTAGGTCAGTGTTTGAAGACCTTTTTAATGTAGTGACCAGTTTGTCAATTTTACCAAACTCGCTTTTCCACAGCTCACTGACAAGAGAAATTATGTGCATTACATGTCATATGGACAGCATTAGGCATTAGACCTTGGAGCACAGATTTAAAAGATTTTGTCATGTAAGTTGCATTGTCACTAATGAAAGTAGACACTTTATTGAAATCTGCAACAGATTTTGAAACGGTTTTGATTTTCGCTTGAGAAACTGTGGTGTAATTAACAGCTACTAAGTGAACACAGTCTGCGAGCGCTATAGTTAGTTTTCCTGACTGTACATCTTCCACCTTACTATACATAAAATCAAACAAAACATGCAGCACATAGTTGTCTTGCTTTTCAGTGGACTTATCACAAATAATTGCAAAAGACTCGCATACATTAATCTGAGACTTCATTTCCTCACAATGTGTAGCAAAAACCTTCGGTAGGTAGTCCCGTTGTAGTTTATTTACACTTGGCAAGCAACCCCATTTTCCACATTATCCTGAATGAATATCCACAGCTTTGGGTGATCATGCTTTTCCAATGATATGCTGGCGCTTGCAAAAGCATCCACAAATTCCATCGTAACCAACTGACTATTTTCTGAGCTCTGTCAAATTTTTTTAAAAAGATTTTTTTTTTGTGTGTTCGTTTTCCAGCAGTGCAGTGTCGGATGCTCTCTTTCTGCTGCAATGGTTCACAGACTCTAAGTGGCGCTGAACTGTTGCCCATCGTGTATGATCCACAGAAACATTACAGCTTGTACAAAACAGTATTCCACCATCAGCATGCAGAATTTGGCCTCCAAACTCTTCCAATTGATGTGCTGCAGTAATGGTTGTCGCCATTTTTGATTTGCTCATTCTGACATTCTCACTTGTTTCCTAATATTTGAGATTACTTCTCTCAAAACTGCACCGGAAGCCCTCACTCATCTCCCAATCAGCGAGTTAAGCCTTCTGTCAATCATTAAAATGTACAAAGTTCGCAACATGCCCAGCAATAAGCGAATTGAGCCTTGTGTCAATCACTAAATCGCGAGATGTTTGCAATATGCCCAGCAATAAGCGAATTGAGCCTTGTGTCAATCACTAAAATGCGCGATATGCACAACATTCCCTGCAATCAGCGAACTGAGCCTTGTGTCAATCAGTAAATCGCGAGATGTTTGCAATATGCCCAGCAATCAGTGAGGTGAGTCTTGTTCAATGAATGAAACATGCAAAGTTTCCAAAATGGCTGCTTTCACAGCAGACCCAAGATTTCATGGTCCGTAACGTGTTTTTCATAGCCGTGGATTTAGTAGGGCCCTAATTATTACATCTGTGAAAATGATATGCTGAACTCCCTCACTTCACATACTGTGCGATTAGTTTTTGTTTTCATTGCCTGGATGGTAATCCAGCAGACTGGCCTGCCTGCCAATTATAGAACCTGATTCATTTTCATTCACTTAATTTCAATGGGTGATCCACTCTGGCAGATTACCACTCAGACAGTGAAGATGCCGATTTATCCCATGTCTTCTCCAGGACAGAGAGCAGTGTGTTTTCTGCTGTTAGCAGGATCTGATTTTTTTCATTTGATCATGTGGTAGTGGATTACTGGTGCCCATAAATCTATTTACTGTTGGGTAAGTTCCATTATCAGCACTTCCAAATTACATTATTTAAATTACAACTGTTAGTTGTTTGAAGTGGTAATACTCCTGGTTCTGTGCTACAACAGTTATTTGTGCTAAGTTGCCCCTGATACCATTTAGACCTAATTGCCATATTCCTGGCCATGACTGGAAACCAGATTTAAGTTCTTCAAAACATATATTGTTATTTTCCTTTGAGAATCATAAAGCCGGTTCCTGGGCTACAGCTGGGAATGTAAAATCTGGCCTTTCTTGTGTGAGGGGTAAACTGAAAGTGGGGAAATAACCAGCTCTCTGAAAAAGCCATGACGCCAATGCACAATAAAGTTGTTGATGGCAAGGGCCTTGTTTGCAAGTGCATGGTCATTCTCAAGAGGAATGCAGAGAGGGGTGGTGATTATTGACCTCTGACAGAGTCCAAGGTGGCAGCAGTGGGTGGAAAGAGCAGGATAGGAAGCATGTTAGTGAGATTAGTTCCCAGCATATATGCTGGGTGGGATGTCTGGCGAGAATGGGGGCTGGGACAGTTGGGAGTTGCTGCTCATAAAGATACAGCCCCTCAATAGGTTCTTTGGAGATTCCACAATAGGATAAAACGGTAGCATTGGGTTTACCCAAGGGCGATTCAAGCCTGGGATGGTGGTAGGAGAATAGAAAGCAATAGGGTTAGGTAGGTGGTGGGAGGTAATGTACCTGAGAGGGGAAAATGATAGGTGCCATGACTGGATAACAGAAAGGGGAGGAGACAGCCAAGAAAGGTCATGATAAGGAAAAAAGGTAAACAGAAGTACGAGGCTTGGGTCTGGTGTGACAGCCAACAAATTGTACAGAAGGAATTTAGATGACATGGGTAAGCCAAAGTGATATGTCCTGATTGTAAATAGGACAGGGAGGAGATGATATGTCAGAGTCCAAAGTTAATGCCAGAAGACCTAGGTCAGTTTGAATTTAACTCAGGCATGTGGAGTCAGCTTGGAGTATACACAATCCAATGTCCAGGCTCACAGGCAGTTGTTGAAGGGAAGTGAGTTCAACAGCTAATGAGGGGAATAGTAATCAATGAGTGCACTTCTGGTCATTTCTCCAGTCAACAATAGGGTTACCCCTATTTTGAATGTATTCCTGGAATTTTGCTCCCATTATACTTAATCATGTGACGGTTATAGCAACTGGCCTTTAAGACTCAACAAGGTCATGAGCAGAAAACATGGATGTAAAGAAGAACAAAGAACAAAGAAAATTACAGCACAGGAACAGGCCCTTCGGCCCTGCAAGCCTGCGCTGATCCAGATCCTCTATCTAAACCTGTCGCCTATTTTCTAAGGGTCTGTATCTCTTTGCTTCCTGCCCATTCATGTATCTGTCTAGATACATCTTAAAAGACGCTATCGTGCCCGCGTCTACCACCTCCGCTGGCAACGCGTTCCAGGCACCCACCACCCTCTGCGTAAAGAACTTTCCACGCATATCCCCCCTAAACTTTTCCCCTCTCACTTTGAACTCGTGACCCCTAGTAATTGAATCCCCCACTCTGGGAAAAAGCTTCTTGCTATCCACCCTGTCTATACCTCTCAGGATTTTGTACACCTCAATCAGGTCCCCCCTCAACCTCCGTCTTTCTAATGAAAATAATCCTAATCTACTCAACCTCTCTTCATAGCTAGCGCCCTCCATACCAGGCAACATCCTGGTGAACCTCCTCTGCACCCTCTCCAAAGCATCTACATCCTTTTGGTAATGTGGCGACCAGAACTGCACGCAGTATTCCAAATGTGGCCGAACCAAAGTCCTATACAGCTGTAACATGACCTGCCAACTCTTGTACTCAATACCCCGTCCGATGAAGGAAAGCATGCCGTATGCCTTCTTGACCACTCAATGACCTGCGTTGCCACCTTCAGGGAACAATGGACCTGAACACCCAAATCTCTCTGTACATCAATTTTCCCCAGGACTTTTCCATTTATTGTATAGTTCACTCTTGAATTGGATCTTCCAAAATGCATCACCTCGCATTTGCCCGGATTGAACTCCATCTGCCATTTCTCTGCCCAACTCTCCAATCTATCTATATTCTGCTGTATTCTCTGACAGTCCCCTTCACTATCTGCTACTCCACCAATCTTAGTGTTGTCTGCAAACTTGCTAATCAGACCATCTATACTTTCCTCCAAATCATTTATGTATATCACAAACAACAGTGGTCCCAGCACGGATCCCTGTGGAACACCACTGGTCACACGTCTCCATTTTGAGAAACTCCCTTCCACTGCTACTCTCTGTCTCCTGTTGCCCAGCCAGTTCTTTATCCATCTAGCTAGTACACCCTGGACCCCATGCGACTTCACTTTCTCCGTCAACCTCCCATGGGGAACCTTATCAAACGCCTTACTGAAGTCCATGTATATGACATCTACAGCCCTTCCCTCATCAATCAACTTTGTCACTTCCTCAAAGAATTCTATTAAGTTGGTAAGACATGACCTTCCCTGCACAAAACCATGTTGCCTATCACTGATAAGCCCATTTTCTTCCAAATGGGAATAGATCCTATCCCTCAGTATCTTCTCCAGCAGCTTGCCTACCACTGACGTCAGGCTCACCGGTCTATAATTACCTGGATTATCCCTGCTACCCTTCTTAAATAAGGGGACAACATTAGCAATTCTCCAGTCCTCCGGGACCTCACCCGTGTTTAAGGATGCTGCAAAGATATCTGTTAAGGCCCCAGCTATTTCCTCTCTCGCTTCCCTCAGTAACCTGGGATAGATCCCATCCGGACCTGGGGACTTGTCCACCTTAATGCCTTTTAGAATACCTAACACTTCCTCCCTCCTTATGCCGACTTGACCTGGAGAAATCAAACATCTATCCCTAACCTCAACATCCGTCATGTCCCTCTCCTCGGTGAATACCGATGCAAAGTACTCGTTTAGAATCTCACCCATTTTCTCTGACTCCACGCATAATTTTCCTCCTTTGTCCTTGAGTGGGCCAATCCTTTCTCTAGTTACCCTCTTGCTCCTTATATATGAATAAAAGGCTTTGGGATTTTCCTTAACCCTGTTTGCTAAAGATATTTCATGACCCCTTTTAGCCCTCTTAATTCCTCGTTTCAGATTGGTCCTACATCCCCAATATTCTTTCAAAGCTTCGTCTTTCTTCAGCCGCCTAGACCTTATGTATGCTTCCTTTTTCCTCTTAGCTGATTTCACAATTTCGCCCGTCATCCATGGTTCCCTAATCTTGCCATTTCTATCCCTCATTTTCACAGGAACATGTCTCTCCTGCACGCTAATCAACCTCTCTTTAAAAGCCTCCCACATATCAAATGTGGATTTATCTTCCAACAGCTGCTCCCAATCTACATTCCCCAGCTCCTGCCGAATTTTGGTATAGTTGGCCTTCCCCCAGTTTAGCACTCTTCCTTTAGGACCACTCTCGTCTTTGTCCATGAGTATTCTAAAACTTACGGAATTGTGATCACTATTCCCAAAGTAGTCCCCTACTGAAACTTCAACCACCTGGCCGGGCTCATTCCCCAACACCAGGTCAAGTATGGCCCCTTCCCGAGTTGGACTATTTACATACTGCTCATACTACCCTCCTGGATGCTCCTTACAAATTCTGCTCCATCTAGACCTCTAACACTAAGTGAATCCCAGTCAATGTTGGGAAAATTAAAATCTCCTATCACCACCACCCTGTTGCTCCTACATCTTTCCATAATCTGTTTACATATTTGTACCTCTATCTCACGCTCGCTGTTGGGAGGCCTGTAGTACAGCCCCAACATTGTTACCGCACCCTTCCTATTCCACTCAGCCTCATTAATGATGGTGGAATGGATCTAAATGATTTCGGTCCTAATGAGTCTCACCTTATTAATTTTATTAGTCCAGGATGTGCAAGATTGTTGTGCCGAGTTCCTCTGATGCTTATTTTAAGCCAAGGTGGGTACAGACGTGTATACTGACTTTAGATGTTTTCTATGATTGGTGATTTCACCATTTGAATTCGATATTGTTAATTTCTGGTCATTTATTTTGTGAGCCACCCATCCATGAAATTCTACTGGTGTTTTTACATTTTAAGGGGAAAATCTTGGTTTATTCTGCTCAATCTAATACCAGATCACATTTTATAGGACAAAAAATACACCAAAAATGAATGAATATACAAGTATTCTAGACCTGTAGTACTTCACTCTTCTAATAAGCTATCCATCAATAGCACCATCTGAAAAGGACTCACATTTTATGCTAAACAAAACTAAAAACTAGCTTCTCCTTCCTGTAAGCACTGCAACTACACACATTGTCATTTTTTTTGACTATCATTAGTTCCAAAATGTCACATGCACAGCATTATGATACATGATATTGTACCCTATCGATTTAATCAGCTGAGTTACCAAATAAAGAAAAATTCTCATTAAACACAGCTACAGTTGCCGAATAATATTTATGGAAGCAACCATGTGTGAATGGAAGTGACAAAATTTATTCACATAATTATTAAAAATTTTGAAATATCATTGCATTATGAAACACCCTACTAAACATTTCATTCAAGCTGTTGTTTCATTAAGATTAATTAATTGTACAAGTGAATTCCCTCAGGTATCATTTATAAACTTTAAATAGGGCCACTATTGTCACCATTATTCAGCGCAGTGCAACTACTTGATGAACACACACTGAGAAGAGAAGGGCGGAATACTTCATTGATCACAATAATTATTATTATGATCTCTAATTCATCTTTCAAATTGAACTTGAGTCAACTGATTAAAGATGATTCCTAGGTCCTTACTCAATGATGCAGTTCAAAGCTAATGCATTTGTCGTTTAATTTATTTTGATTCAAGCAGGCAAGTGAATGAGAAGATTGCTGGGCTTTCGACTACATATACAATTAATAGCATGTGGAGCAAAATGCATGTAAAATGATGTAATCTTGCCTATTAAGAGCTACTTTTTACCTAATTTATTTGTCACAGTTACTGACCAAACTCATCTGAACCATTCTCGATGAATGCCGCCCCCCCACAATGAGTGGGCGGGGGGGGGTGGGTGGTTCCTGACACCCTCCCGCCCTCGCTGCAATTTTGTACAGGGCAAAAGAACAAAGAACGAAGAACAGTACAGCACAGGAACAGGCCATTCGGCCCTCCAAGCCTGCGCCGATCTTGATGCCTGCCTAAACTAAAACCTTCTGCACTTCCAGGGACTGTATCCCTCTATTCCCATCCTATTCATGTATTTGTCAAGATGCCTCTTAAACATTGCTATCGTACCTGCTTCCACCACTTCCCCTGGCAGCAAGTTCGAGGCACTCACCACCCTCTGTGTAAAGAACTTGCCTCGCACATCCCCTCCAAACTTTGCCCCTCTCACCTTCAACCTATGTCCCCTCGTAACTGACTCTTCCACCCTGGGAAAAAGCTTCTGACTATCCACTCTGTCCATGTCGCTCATAACTTTGTGAACCTCTATCATGTCGCCCCTCCACCTCCGTCGTTCCAGTGAAAACAATCTGAGTTTATCCAACCTATCCTCATAGCTAATGCCCTCCAAACCAAAGCATGACATCATGGAAAAGTTATTTTAATTTTACATTTTCATCCTACAATGAGGATATTTTTCACTCCTAAGCAACATCAGGGGATATATTTAGCTCAGTCTTCAAAGCTGTAAAGTTAAAGAAAACCATCAATGTAAAATGTAAATACATTTATAGTCAGTGCAAAATATGCTCCCAGCTATTTAATGGCTGCAGCTCCAAGTTAGTTTGACATTTGTATTAAAACAACAAACAGTTTAAAATCCAAATGTCAGGAATGGTAAGGAATTAATATATGGAGAAGTCATTCTGTCATCTGCATCCACATAGTTATATATTTATTTATAAAGCAGAAAAGATTCCTAAAGCAGTACTTTTGATCTGGAATTCTTTTATCAGGCTCCCAGATGTTTGAGATTGCTATTATAGCCATATGGAAGAAAATGTGTAGCATAGCGTTACAACTGCAAGTGCTGTGGGAACTATGGTAAAACCATTGTAACAAAATATAAATCAAAATCATGGAAAACCTCATTTGCGAGGATTGTTATTTTGTACAGCATCATGTATCCAACATGTCAACACACAGCTGAGGATTGTGTTTTTGATCTTCCCAATTGAATCATGCCAAAAAAATGTTCAGATTCCTGAGTTAGACTGCAGAATTCTCAGATTATGTTTAAAATATAACGAATTCTTAAAAACAGGTAAACATGCAGATCTCTATTCTATGTACTCATTAAATGGGAAAAATCAAGAAACAGTTTGTTAATTTGTATATAATGGACGGAGTGAAAAGAAAATGACATTCACATGTAATCATTTGGGCTGTATGTACTCTCTGTTTATTAATTGCACCTTCAGAAAATTACTTTCTCACTGTGCGCATGACTGCATACTCGTAGATACATCTTAAAAGATGGCTTCTCTATGAAATTTAAACTACTCCATATCAATAGTTAATTTTATATCAATTGTGTTTAATTATATGCAGGTAGAGAGTGTTAATTAGGGTCTTACTTCGGAAAATATAACTGAAACTGAATGAAGGTTTGAGTAAGGAGCTATATGTTTGTGATTTTTTTACTCTGGAAAATAAATGTAAGTCTGAGGCAAGATTGGCTCCAGCATCAGCCTTCAACAACAAGCTTTCTGGAATAGAACATGGTAGCAGATGATGGTTGCCTAAAGGTGAAGGTTGGAAACTAGGAAAAAAACATTCACACAGAAAACTAAAGTCCCAGTGGCTATTGTGGAAAAAGGCAGAAAGCAAGTGTAAATTGTCAGGGAATGATTACCCTCCGAAGTTTTCTGAGTCTGAACCCTATGACCAGTAGAGGAATGAAGTGGATATGTGGACATGGGTTACGTCCCTACCAAAGAGGAAGCAAGGTTTGTGCCATCACTTCCTATCAAAAGTAAATCAGAAGTAAAGTATTTTGTGAGCTGGATGTTCGTCAGTTGGACACTGATGAAGGTTTGGATCTTCTGTTAGAATACTTGGATGAAATTTACAAGAAAGATGATCTATTGAATGCCGATGAGGCATGGCCAGACTTTGATAAATTTTGGAAAACAGATGGTTATTTAATGGAGGAATATATCATGGACTTTAACAGATTGTATAGAAGATTCAGGAAATTCAATTTAGAGATCCCTTGTTCAGTGCTAGCATTTAAATTGCTAGATTCTGCTAGGGTGTCACATTTGGACAGGTTCCTCGTTCTAACTGGAGTTTGGTTCTCGGAAAAAGACTCCCTGTTGGATCAGATGTTTGCTGCCTTGAAGAAATTCCTGGGGAAACAGTCATTTCCTGCAGCCGTAAAAAAAAAACTGGAATTTTCTGTGGTGTCATGAAGGAATCAATGATTGCCGGATTTCAAAATGGTCCAGAAACTGGACGCAGGCACCAGTATAATGGAAGAGTTAAAGGCAGGAGGAATGAGGATGAAAGCACCTTTAGCAGGTCTGACTATAAGAGCAGAAGACAAAATTAGAACTGCAATAGGCAAATGAATCCCGGGAATGGTCAAGGAACAGTAATAGGTGCTTCGGGCATGACTCTAAGTATCATTTATGCAATGAACTGTCCAAAGCAGAGAGGCAGTGTCCTTGAAATGACACATGACACAGAATGCTGAGGCAGAAGAGGAAAATAATGATGAATCTGAATGAATTGTACTAGTCACAATGAGTTTTAGTCCTGTGGTGAACGTGTTAGTCGTGGATTTGTTCAACTGTGCTGTGTTAGATAGTGCTTGCACATCAACAGTATGTGGAACATATTGGTTCAAATGTTATCTGGATTCGCTCAGTAGTGAGGATCGACACAAGGTTAAGGCGTATAAAAGTACTACCTGCTTTAGGTTTGGTGATGACAACATATTGAAGTCACTAAAGTGAGTTGTAATTCCATGTAAAATAGCTGGAGTAAGCCACTTTCAGCACTGATGTAGTTTCTAGTGAGATATCTTTAGTGTTGAGTAAGCCTTCAATGAAAAAGACACACATTAAACTTGATATGGAGCATAAGGAATTGTTTTTGGAAAGTGAGTGGATTTGCACTTTACCCAGTCAGGGCATTATTGTATCCTCTTAACAAAACCTGATGTCTCTAGTCAGTGTTGGACAAGTCTGAATGGCATCAGGTGATCAGAGAGAGAGAAAAAACAAATTATCTTAGTCACACAGACATTTTGCTCACCCTTGTCAAAGATTAAAAACCCTGCTAAAGGATGCTGGTGTGGTTGATGAAGAAATATAAGGCTAATAGAAGAGATTAGTGAGAAGAAGGAAATCTGTTTAAAAGTATTGGAGAATGCCATCTCGTCCTATTTTAAGCCTTCCATTAGCACATGATTTTAATAAGGTAGTTGCCATGGATTTAAAATATTTTCGTATTACATTTTATAGACCTGGCAACCAGATTTAGTCTACAATAATACATAGCAAGAACAAAAGAGTGATTGTAGATAAAATCATGGAGAAATGGATAGAGACCAGACTTGGGGCACTAGCTAAGTTTCTGACCAATAATGGAGGGGAATTTTGCCAATGACGAGTTCAGACACGTGTGAAAACATGAACATTATGGTCATGAATACCGCAACTGAAAGTCCTTTCAGCAATGGGCTCTGTGAAAAGAATCACACAGTGATCAATGAAATGCTGCATAAAACCTGAGCTGAAGAACCTAACTGCAAGTTGACAACTGCCCTGGCATGGGCGGTTCATGCAAAAAATTTACTTCAGATGGTTGGAGGGTATTGTTCCTATCAATTGGTTTATGGGTGAAATCCTAAAGTGCCTTCTGTACTGTGTGACAGTCCTCTTGCTCTAGAAGGTACTACAATAAGTTCCATTTTCTTCTGCACATTTGAATGCTTTACATGCAGACAGATGGGCTTTCATCAAGGCTGAAGTCTCAGAGAAAATTCGAAGAACTCTGAGGCATTGTATAAGGCCATTTGAGACAGAATTTAATTCAGGAGATTTGGTGTATTATAAAAGAGAGGGTCATAGGGAATGGAAAGGTGATGGTAAGACAGTAGTTATCAAACATGGAAATCAAACTGTTAAAGTTCATTCCTCACGATTAATCGGAATTGATTATAAAATCTTAGAATCTGAGCAGCTAATAGAAGGAAACAAGGCATCTTCTACGTCAAATGTTCATGTGTTTTGTGATGAAGGTCCTGAGGAATAGAACACGGTAGATCAAGTGTTGGATAGTGGTAATGTGAGCGATCACAATGCTCAGGACAGAGCTATCACATCCAAAGGCTTACCACCCCGAGTAGGTACTTGGTGACATATGTTCCAGAGGGGTCTAATGAATGGAGGGATGTTAACAATTCTGGGGTGTGCAGGAAAATCTACTGGCAAGTTTAAATATTGGCTGAATGTTCAGGATGATGGACTGAATGGGGTGAAAGAGTGGAGACTAAGAAAGAGCAGTGCTAGTTCTAATAGTGGGTCTGGAAGTGACTCTTGATCAGGAAACGATCATATACTGAAGAAAGAGCCTCCGATAGTGCGAGAGGGAGCTCTGACAGTAGTAATCCCAAAAGACATCAAACTGCTAGTAGAGGCCATAGTTTGGACAGATTACACAATGAAATGAAGGCTAAAGAACAGTCTCGCAATAGAATGACCGTGAAGTATGGCGGCTGCCAATACACTTGAGGATAAACTAATAAGGGAGGCAAAACAAAAGGAATTAGACAGTTGGAGAAATATTTAGTGATTATTCTGAGGTACCAGATAAGGGACAGCCAACTTTGTATTATGGATGGATTTGTACTAAAAAAAAGTCCTTGCAGATGAAACTTATAAGGCGGAAGTGAGGTTAGTTGCTAGCAATTTTGAAGAGTGACTGGGTGATACAGATGTTAGAGTGGACTCGCCCACAGCGGGAAAAGTAATATTGAAAACCTTTTTAGCTCTTTTGGCCACATATTCAAGGGAGTGTAAGTCAATCGACATAAAAGCCACATTTCTGCAGTGGCAGCAGCGTGTTCCATCTACAAGATGCACTGCAGCAATGAACCAACACTCCTTAGATAGCACCTTCTAAACCTGCAGCCTCTACCACCTAGAAGGACAAGGGCAGCAGATGCATGGGAACATCACCACCTGCAAGTTCCCGTCCAAACCACACACCATCCTGACTTGGAAATATATCGCCATTCCTTCACTGTCACTGGGTCAAAATCCTGGAACTCCCTTCCTAACAGCACCGTGGCTGTACCTAACATACATGGACTGCAGCGATTCAAGAAGGCAGCTCACCACCACCTTCTCCAGGGCAATAAGGGATGGGCAATAAATGCTGGTCTAGCCAACGAAGCCTACATCCCATGAACAAACAAAAAAAAGTACTTTTCAGAGAGGAGTGTTTCTAAAGCTAAAGAGGCAGCAGATACAGAAGGAAAACTAGGGAAATTAAACAAATGCGTCGATGGCCTTAATGATGCTTCCATGGTTTGGTATTTCTCGGTGAGATCTGTTTTGTTGAAAATTGGTTGTGGCCAACTAAAAGCAGATCCCATAATATTTTTTTGGTATCATTAGGGAAAACTTTCAGGCATCTTCATAATGCATGTTAATTTTTTTATGGGGTAAGACTGCAGATTTTGAGAAATGTGTTATTAATAGAATTAGAGTAGAATTTAAGATTGGGAGTCAGGTTTGTGAGGCCTTTAAATATGTTGGTTTAGATATTAGGCAGATTAAGTCTGAATAACTTTAAATCAACAATCCTATTTAGAAAGTATTACTCACATCCTTGTTAATCATGCTAGGTCATCACAAAAAGATAATGATATATCTAAAAAAGAGACAGAGCAATTGTGAAGCTTGATTGTTCAATTAAATTGGTTGTGCACTCAGACTAGACCAGATGCTAGTTTTGATGTGTTGGAGTTAAGTCCTGCAACATAACACCCGATGGTTTTGAATGTTTTAAGGGGAAATAAAACATTAAAAACATTAAATCTGGAGAAATGCACACTTAAGTTTCCATCCTTAGGTGACCCAAAGAATATGAAACTAGTCATTTTCAGTGATGTTTCAGATGCTAATCTTCCTGATGTGTATTCAAGTGCAACTGGCTTGGATGAAAATGGGAAATGTTGTTCTTTAGCTTGGGAAGCTTAAAAAAAAGCTTGTTTAAAGTACTTTAGTTGCTGAAACACTGGCTCTTGTGGAGGCAGTGGATATGAGGATCTATTTTTCAAATATTTTAGGTGAGATTCTGTATAAGGATCATGCGGAAGATAAGATACCCATTGAATGTTATGCAGATAATTATTCCTTGTGGGATAATGTACACTCCACAAAAATCGTGAGTGAGAAAAGGTTACGGATTGACCTTGCTGGATTGAAACAAATGCTGGAGAGAAAGGAAATCTCCAAATTTAAATAGGTAGATGCAAGTCATCAACTATTGATTGTACAAGCATTTCTTTTGTAAAACAACAACATTGTTAGGGATTCCAGAGGAGGGGCGTCTCGCAATGTAATGCTTTGTATGGAATATGGAATTTTCTGATTTGTTTTGAACTGTTGTTTATGCATGTTAAACTCTCTAAGTTTATTTAAAGATATAAATTGTGTTTATAAATTATATATAAATTGTGTTTAATTATAGGATGCGTTTACTGTCAATGCAACCACTAGTCAGTGCAGTATTGGCACATGCGCAAATGCAACCTCATCGAGTGAAACATCACTTTCTGTGCTGTCTCAGGCACCTGCCAGTAATACATATGGTGCTGCACAATTTGACACAAAAAAGCGAATTAAACCCAAACCCCTTAATGGCTGCGATTGCCACTTATTTCACTGCATTCAGTTCCCTACTCAGTCGCCACTTCTCTTCCCTATTCTTTCCCGTATCCGTTGGCTTGCTGCTCTCCAGTCCCTCCTCCTACTCCCAATTGGCCGCTTGCTATCCCCCTTGCGGACCGCTTGCTTTCTCCCCCCTTCCCTCTCCCAGTTGAGCCGCTCACTCCTCCCCCCTTCCCGGTTGGCCACTCATTTTTCTTTCCCCCACATCCCCCCTCCAGTTGGCTGCTCGTCGCCACCACTCACTCGCTCGGTGTGTGGTGGCGTCATTACGTGGTGATGTCAGCACATATGCGCGCATTCATACTGGCAAGCTGGCAAGTGTTCAGACACACTGACGATGTGAGCGATTGCTCTGCGCATGCTCTGCATTGTCAGGAGACTCAGTGTTAATTATATGCAGGTGGAGAGTGTTAATTAGGGTCTTACTTGAGCACATATAAGGAGACACTTACTGAAACTGAGTGAAGGTTTGAGTAAGGAGCTATATGTTTGTGATCTCCATGGATTTTTGTAAGGCTTTTGACAAGGTCCCACATGGCAGACTCGTTAAAAAATTAAATTCCCATGGGATACAGGGAAATGCAACAAGGTGGATACAAAATTGGCTCAGTGGCAGGAAACAAAGGGGTAATTGTTGATGGGTGTTTTTGCGACAAGAGGGTTGTTTCCAGTGGCATTCCACAGGGCTCAGTACTGGGTCCCCTGCTTTTTGTGGTATATATTAACGATTTGGATGTAAATTTAGGGGGCATGATCAAGAAGTCTTCAGATGGCACAAATATTGGCCGTGTGGTAGATAGCGAGGAGGATAGCTGTAGACTGCAGGAAGATATTGATGGTCCAGTCAGATGGGCAAAAAAGTGGCAAATGGAATTCAAGCCAGAGAAGTGTGAGGTGATGCATTTGGGAAGGTCAAACAGACAAAGGAATACATGATTAATGGGAAAATACTGAAGTGTAGAGGAAGTGAGGGACCTTGGAGTGAATGCCCACAGATCCCTAAAGGTAGCAGGACAAGTTGATTAAGGTGGTTAAGAAGGCATATGGAATCCTTTCCTTTATTAGCCGAGGTACAGAATATAAGAGCAGAGAGGTTATGCTGGAACTGTATAACTCATTGGATAGGCCACAACTTGAGTACTGTGTGCAGTTCTGGTCACCTAATTACAGAAAGGATATAATTGCACTAGAGAGGGTACACAGGAAATTTCTGAAGATGCTGCCAGGACTGGAAAAATGCAGCTATGGGGAAAGATTGGATCGACTGGGGTTGTTCTCCTTGGAATAGAGAAGGCTGAGGGGAAATCTGATTGAAATGTACAAAATTTTGAGGGGCCTCGATCGCGTGGAGGTGAAGGGTCTATTCTAATAGCAGAGAGGTCAGTGACTAGGGGGCATAGATTTAAAGTGATTGCTCGCAAGAAAACATAATTCTTAAGTAACCGAATAGACCGAAGAGTAAATAATGCAAGAAAATAAATGAATATGCTAGTTTCATTTCCCTTCAAACTTCCATTCAATGTCATTTCCTTTCTTTTCAAAAATTCCTAGAAGACATTTTCAAGATTACAGATGTTTGGTGAAAAAATACATTTAATGTGGCTGCCATTCATCTGCATTTCTTTCTATTTTAAATTTCACACTCCATCCAAAACTCCATTGAGGTTGTTTTGAATTTTGATTGAGGAGCAGTGTTACCGTATGTGAATGGGCATGCTGAGATAGATGGCTGGACAGCTTGTGATCTTAGAGTAAATTACATTCCTACTTACAATGGATACCAATAGTTTATGCCAATATTCACATAATATGTCAATTTATTTCTCAAAGCATTATCCTTATACTAAGGCTTAGATTGTACTGTTAAGGACACTTCAATACCATATTCGTTCTGAGCAGATAATGGCACTGAAACACAGGGTGCAGGGCTCACACTACATGCTCCTGTTAGTGCTGTCTCAGGTAGCATGTAATATTTGTGATGTACCCTCATTATCATGAGTCAGGCATGCAACTAACTGACTATACATCTGCTTGGGTGGGGGTTGGATATCAGGCATCTCTGTTGACATTGTTACAACCAAGTGAGAAAGGTATCTAGGGTTCCCTCTCAGTCTTTACCTGGTCTTACCATAACACGGTTTAATTTTAAACACACTTTTTTTTAGCTCCCCCTTAGTGAGTCCTTGTTCACTACTTTGCAATTATAAGGGAAAGAAACCAGAACAAACAGGTTTTCTTAGATTTAAAGAAAAGTTGAAATTTATTAAGCTTGAGCTTAAATTCTAATTCAGTTGATGGCTACGGATACACAACGCCCCCACGCGAGCATGCATACATGATACATACATGCAAATAGAGACAGAAAAGAGCAGAAGAAAAATAAAGTGGAAAGGTTTGAGGCAATATCTGAAGAGTTTTTGTTACGGTTGTTCGAGCTCACTGTAGAGTCCTTGATTGTCGGCAAATCTTGTGTTTCGTTGGGACCCAGTATTCTTCTTAAACCCTTTTCACTGTAGGAGACGTTTCTTTCTTGGGGTTCATGTGTCTTCAGTGGATTTGGAGTTCCATAAGAAAGAGAGGAAGGGCCAGACAGGAGAGCTCTTCTTCAGACCAGGAGCATACTGCAGTCTCTCTGAGTTCAAACCTTCTGTGGCTAGTTCAAAAAACCCTGGAACAGCCAGTCAGTCATGTGACTGGCTGGTCCAACCAGTCCTGGCTCCTGTGGATTGCATCACCTCGGCAGGCCCTGGAATGTGCTTCCTCACCCCCTCACTGTCCGGTGATCAACATCCATTGTGTCAGGGAATGGTCCTTTGTCACACAAGCACTGTCTGTTAGTATGTAAATGTTTTTTCCAGCCACTGCTGATCTGTTCAACAAGTCATTTCCTTGCTCCAGCACAGTTCAAAATCAATGTTCATATGACAAAACCAATGTGCCTCATTCTTGGCAGGTGGGGGCCTACATGACAACATTTAATGGCAGCAAGCACCTCTTAAAGGTGATGTGCACTGTGCTAGAGACAACAGGGAGACAGTTCTGTACACAGAAATTGCTGCAGCAAGTACTGAGAGAGCATCAAGGTTTACTGCTACACCAAGATTATCAACTGCTGCTAGAGGACCATCAACTCAGTGAAAATGCACTTTGGTCTGCTGAAAACTTGCTGGTCTTCCATTGCAATGAGCTGTTGATGACTGAGTATTGTAGACTGGCACATTCCAAGGTCCAGAACTATGTGCTGAAGGACACACTAAAATCTGGGTCAGCTGCCGCAAAGGCTCAATGAAGTAAGGTCACTGCGTAAGGCCCTCCCATGGAAACCCTGTAAAGCTCTTCAGGCTGTATGCACCAGTGAATGTTTGACATGAAATATAAATGTACACTGTAAATATAACCTGTAATGGCAAATATAGTGAGGCACCTCATGTACTGTATTGTAAGAAACTGATCTATATTGCACTTTATGTAATGTCAAATTTGAACTGTCACGTAATGTACTTTTACAAATTTTATGAATAAAGTATATTTTTGGGAAAAAAGGTTCATGGTTTACTGTTGCTGCCTTGGAGACATTAGTGCAGGTAATGGATAGGAGAAGGGAGATTCTGTTCCCCCCCAAAGGACAGAAAGCCCTCCAGGTAACAACTCCACTGATAAGGGGAAGAGATCGCAGAGGACCTCAATTTTAGGAGCTCGCTCCCTGGACATGGCTACAACATTAGAAAAAGTTCAGTGATGCCACTAGAGTTGTCAAGGGAAGAAACTGCTCTCTTATTCTTTGCTCACACCTCCACTCTCACTAGTCACAATACACCCCCCCCACCAACTCTTCTACAATCACTGCTCCACAATTCACTTCATCTTCTTCTCTTCATATTCACACACGCATAACCCTCGCTTCCAGATATCTCACATCTGACACACAGCCTACTAGTTATTACACCATTGCAGGAGCATTATCCAAACCAAACAAGATTGTTAACAACACACTCCTTTCTTTCTTGCAGGAGAAGGTTGACCAGAAGTCCAAACAAGTCCAGGCTGCCAGTCAGGAAGGGTGAACCTGCTGGCATATCCTCTTACCCTGTGAAGAAAGCATATTGGAAGGTTGGTTTAGCTGAAGTATTCTTGGATGAGCAGCACTCTTAGAGCTCTGGCAGCTAGTGGCACTGATGGATGATGCCACTCTTGTTCTCACTCCTGTACCACTTGCTGCTGCTCAAGTAGTGGGAAGAATCTGGATTCCCTCTTGTGCTGTATGGGAAATCTTCTCTTGAATGGTTCTGACAGTTGCTTGAGTATGCCAATTGTCTGCTCAATGATAGTCCTGGTAGTGGCATCGTTCTCATTGTAGGCATGCTCTGCATCTGTGCCTGGAGTCATGAACAACATCTGAAGGGGATAGCCATTGTCACCCTATAGCCAGCTTGCAATGTGAGGACTTGGCTGGAATAAAAGCAGCACAGAGGACTGGTGCAGGATACAAGATTTATGATTGCTGCTGGAATAGCGGGCACAGACCTACATGATGTGCTGCGTGTGGTTGCTAAACCAACTGCATGTTGAGGGAGTGGAATCCTTCTCGATTGATAAAGATGCCAGGCTCATGATAGAGAACCAGTCTATGTCACCTTGCAACCAGGAGGTTGTCTGCCATGTCAGTGAAGCCTACTGCTCTCTCATCTTGTTTTGCTCTGTCCATGGGGAATGTAGCTGCTCCTCATGGCATAGAAAGCCTTGGTGAGTTCCCTTATAGAACATTGGCTAAATACTACAATATATCACTCGCTGGAGCTTGAAAGGTGTCCTGAAAGGTTAAGAGCCACAGTAACCAGGACAGTTACAAGCAGTGCTGTACATGTCCTGCAGCAGGTGACATTGCTCAGCCTCCTTGGTGAAGCAAAGGTGCCTCAAATATTACTCTTCAGAAAATTTCATATAGTCTTAGTGCTCCCAAAATACCCATTTTAAGTGTGACTTTCTGTGCAGTGCCCTTCACCTCCCCCCTCGTCACAGCTGCTCCTGCTCTCTGGCATCTTTCTTGTTGTTCACCCACCTTCTCCAGTCCCAAAGGCAGCCATATCAGACCATCCAAGACAGTCAAACTGTTTATAAGGCAGGCAAAAAGCAGTGTAACATGACCAAAATCATTTTCTTAGCAGTCAAAATTGAGTTTGCAGTCAAATTACAGGCCAAAGAACACCAACAATTCAAATAGCAATCTGAAATGACGTGCCACAAGTTGCTGGGCGAGATTAGCACAAGGAAAGTCAAACACTGAGGCATTCCAAAAATCAGAAAAGGGTCCTTCAACAAGAGCAGGACGCTAAGTTGAATATATTTTTCAGTATTTTCCATATTTCTAGCATATGCTCCGGACACCTATTGAGAAGCGTGAACTAATATGGTGGAAGGTGCACTTCTGGCTTGTATGAACAAATGCTTCGTGCCCACCATATTGAATGCTAATGCAGCTGTTTGGCGCTTGAAAAACCAGTGAATTGCAATTTAATTCCTGGGCTAATATATACAAAAGTTGGAAGAACTGCACACAAACCTTTAAAGAACATAATATAGTCATAATTTAAACTATATAATGAATAGTCACTTTTATTTAATAATTTTGCTGTGCTGTAAATTACATCTGCACACATGACCAGTTTATTATAACTACTATTCTAAAATTTATAATTCTGGGCTAAAACATGAAGCCTGACATTTAGGTCATGGTCTAATTTAAGAACAGAACTGCAAGGAAGTAAATCTATGCAATGCCATCACCTGTCATACCTATGCAATTTATAACCAGTTATTATATTTCATCCCCTTTACTGACCATGGTACCATGATTGTGGGTCTTTTTGCTCACAACTAATAGCTGACAATAATGGCACTGTGAAAAATTAAGTTCAGGTGTAAGAAGCACAACAATGCCAATGGACCTATTTGTATTTTATATACTCCTACTGAATTATAATACAGTACAGATTTGTGCACACTACAGTTATATGTTGTTCATCACAGAAAACTGTTATCTAAATGCGCTGCCAAGCCAAGAAAAGATGTTCATATTGGAAAGAAGCATAAATTGATCAACCTAGGATTATGTCTGCAAGCCAGTTCAGTTACTATTTGCAAAACTGGTTAGTTCAGATTTATTGTATACAAATAACCATTTTCAAACATGTCCTGACAACCCAAATTAATTTTCAGAGTGAGGGCATATTTCCAAAATTGCAACTTTGAATCTTTACTTTACATGTACCTATTTTGAGCTACATTTCTCACAGCGTGAACAGTTAGAAAGTGATTTCCAGCAATAGAGAATGACAAAGATTTTGAGCCTAACTGAAACTAAGAGGAAAAGTTATCGAGAGACAAGGCGATAGGTTGGATATACTTGAAAACTACCAATCTATTCTATATTGCTTGATACTTATAGCCATAATATTGTGAGGATAGCAAAAATGGGATTGAGCTAGTCCATACAGAGGATCACCCGCACGAGCAGTTCACAGGATATTTTGCAGAAAAATTTGCAAACAGGAATCTCACCCAAAATGTAAATAGACTACTGGCACATGAGAAGCTTACCCATTGTAGCATACTTGGCTGGGGCTCAGAAAATCCAGCGTGACACCAGCTCTTGCAGTTTTCCATTCAATGGAGAGTTGTGGTCTTAGAGAAATGGACCAATTGTTCGCACTGGAAGGTGGCAATATGTGGGAAATGCGGCACTTTAATGCCTAAAAGTTAGGACTCCTTCTGCAAAGTATGTCTACGAAAGGTGACAGCCCTATTTAGATCTGAAGGCCTCCCTCCAGCAAACATATAAGTGCAAGTTGGATAAAGTGAAGTCACCAATTGAATCAATCATCCACGTGCTTCATACCTAGTTATTGATTGAGGAAGAAGTTTGTGGTATCAGGTGGAAGATGATGATACATGTATTTGTACAAATTTCTTGTGGGGTTGTTGGCACATCACAATCCTAAACTGGAGCAACCACATCTTCTAATTTCATTGGTTCCCTTTTTAGGTCATCTTCTGCCAATTAGATGGCCAGATGACGTCTTCACAGGCCTCTGCCTTTTCTACTCTTAAATTAGCTGCTAAAAATTGCACATTAGAGGCAAAGGGTGAACTACTCTTGATTTTCTTTCTCACCAACCTATTGCGAATGCTTCTAATCTTTCTTTGGGCATCTCCTGGATCGGTACAGACAACTTGCCATTGGGAAATCATGGTAGTGACTTGTTATGATAGAACTTTGGGAAAATAAAGCCATTCTTGACAACATCCTGAGTCTGGTAACATTTTAACTTTTGTCATCTGCTGATATTTCATTCTCAGATTAGTACTAAAACCTATTACATAGTAAGTTCAGTTGTACAAATTACTTATAAAAGAACATACCATATCAAGATAGAAACATTAATATTTCTTCCTATTAACAGCTGTTTATTATGTCAAATGAAGTTAACCTTCATTTTGAACGATAAAGATGCAACCATACATATAAACAATCTAAGATATGGATTTGATATGAACCATTCATTCTTAGATTCTTTTTGCTTCTGAATTTCTGTAGCGCAGTGGTTATTTGCACGAGTAACTTTCACTATGTTGAAGAATTTCTTTTTTTGACTTTTGAACTATGGAAATGTGCCAGTAAGGGCATGATGTTGCGATCCTCACATTTAACTATTTGGAAAAATATCAATTTGCTTGCTGGAAATTTAAACTAGTTCTGTTCTCAAAAACATTTGAGGAGAAAAGTGAGAATTAACAGGTTGAGAGACAAGTGGTAATCTGAGCCCAGTAAGTAGTGACATTATAGTGGTGGAAATATGAAGATGATTTCTACAGGTGATTGTGAATACTAAAGACACAAATTTATATGCATGCACAAGATTCACATCTACATTACCAGGAAAACTTAAAAAAAATCAAGAGTAATTTCTAAAAATTACACTTTAATTGATAAGAAATCAAAAATATTTGAAGTCACAATAGATATACACTATTTAATTATAAAGATTATCCTAAATAATTTTTAGAAAATAGCATAGTTAAAAACTAGTCCTCTTCATTAGTTTTAAACTTGTAAAAGCACTTTTGAGTCTAAAACAAATGAAACTGAATTATTTAGGCTGAACTTTCACTGACCAAAGTCACTGTTTTTTTGTGTGTAATTGGTAATGCTGCTTGGACACTGTTGTCCATCTTGGTTACTAACTGTGTATGTCGTTGGGAAGATAATGATATTGTTACATGCCGGAATGTAAAGTTCAGGCAACAGTTAAGAATTCTTGCTGCGATTATTTGCACATCTAACCATCAAAAAACCTTATTGGCTAATAATTTGCTGTCAAAATCAGAGCGCAGCTAATAATGCTCATTATTTATGTGCAAATGCTACAGTAAATTCAGGAGAGGCCAGATGAATGATTAAATGCAAAAATCTAAAAGTAGCTGTCTGAGATGCGCCACACTACTGTTAGCTTTGCAAAATTGGCAACTTGCTGTCTATCTCACCATTGGAATGCATTGAGCAGTGTGATATTTCTGTACTTTCGCAATGAATACAAAGTAAACTCACCACAGAGCTGCTCTGAACTGATGCATGTACTCTGTTTTGGAACCGTTTAAGGTCCACACATATTTCGTTAAGGGTGTCAGAGATTATTTTAACAATGTGCTAATTGTTAATTACTGCCAATGAACCTCTCTGGCACAAAATATTAACTGTTATAAGTGTGCAGTCTCATTTCTTCAGGTTTTAAATTGTTGGATATTTTAAATATATGAAATTTAAAATGAAAATGAAAAACCCTTTATTACTTTTCCTTGCTATCTATTCTTTATCTCTCCCTTAATCCAATCTTTCTTGCCCTCTCTTTATTTCTCTTTCTCTACCTGATTTGACACTGAATTCACCCACTTTAATTCACCTTCCTTCTCAGCCCTTTGTGCTGTTTATTTGATTGTTTCAATCTGATTGGTTAAGGAGATACACAGTCACTTGCCCTGTTCAGGTCCCAGATGCCAGTTTCTCCTGACACGACGTTATCAGCTTGCATTTCTAGCAACTTGCAGAGCAACATATCATTGAAATTAAACTGGCAAGAACAGTTCTAACTAATGGCAGCCATCATTAGATTCACTCCTATACCAAATTATGGTTAATAAGTCAAGCAGGAAAACAAAAAATATCCTGCCATCACTTGCGTCATTACCTCTCAACAAAGCACAATGTAAACAACTTTGTTTAAATGAGTTTTGCATTAGAGCTACATGTTAAGAAACTTAGGTTGAATAAAATTCATAGCAATTAAAAATGTAGTAATTTTCCAGTTTCTGATAAAAATAAATCTGTGGCCCATATCCTAACTCACAACAAGTCCTGTTCACCATCTTCTTCTTCTTCTTAGGCAGTCCCTTGGGTTGTGGGTCCTTAGGTGACTGAATAGTCCAATTCTGATATTCCAGGTCACAGAGTCACAGAATTGTTACAGTGCAGAAGGAGGCCATTCAGCCCATCGTGTCTGCACCGGATCTCTGAAACAGCAATTTACTCAGTTCCATTTCCCGGCCTTCTCCCCATAACCCTGCACATTCTTCCTTTTCATATAACAGTCTAACCCAAAGTTCATTTTGAAGGGGTGGAAGATGCTTGTGTATGGGTTCTTTTAACATGGGGTGGCCGTTGCACACCGACTACCACACGGTCCGCGCGAAGCAAGATCTTTGTCCAATGGCAGGGATGGCCGAGACAATTGGAGATCAGGCTCCGCTACATGGACGGGGACTAATACACACACATGGGCAGCATGTCCAGCTGGCGAGCCTGGATGCAGGCCGTGTTCATCTGCGTCAGGGCATTCTTGAAGGGGTAGCTGAAAGTCCGCTCCAAGGGCTCCTGTTCACCATCACCCCTGTGCTCGCTATCCCACATTGGTTCCTGGTTAAGCAACACCTCGATTTTAAAATTCTCATATTTGTTTTCAAATCACCCATGGCCTCACCCCTCCCTATCTCTGCAACCTCCTCCAGCTCTACAATCCTCTGAGATTATCTGCTGCCTCTAATTTTGGCCTTGTGCACATTTCCATTTTTAATTGTTCCACCATTGGCAGCCGTGCCTTCCACTGCTAAGGCCCGAAGCTCTGGAATTCACTCCCTAAACCTCTCCTCCTTTCTACCCTCTCTTTTCTCCTTTAAGTTGCTCCTTAAAACCTATTCATTGACCAAGCTTTTGGTCATTTGCCCAAATATCGCCATATGTGGCTTGGTGTCAAATTGTGTTTGATAGCACTTCTGTGAAGCACCTTGGAATGTTTTACTACATTTAAGGTGCTATATAAATACAAGTGGTTGTTGTTGCCAGGGATGATATTTCAGGTGATGGACCTGTAAAGCACCAGGTTCTTCCCATAATTATTACTGTGTAAGTTTCTGCCGGAGCTGACTTTGGGCAGCTGGCTTGTGGAACTCGCTGGCCAGACGCCCAACAGCCACAGTGGGAAGTCTGGTCCATTTAGGGGTGGGCCTCATTAACACTGAGCCGATGGAATGCAGATACAAATCGAGTGCCCTGTGGCAGCCCAGTGCCTACAGGCCAGTATAATATGGGATCTCCCAGCCAGTCTCCAGGTCACAGGATATTAAGTACAAATCTGCACAAATTCAACTGTTGACCCACCTTCCATTAGTAATTACAATATGTAAACTGAAATTGTTGCATCTGCTAAAATTTAACAGAGAAGTCTAATACTATTACTTTTGGAAGACAATTCATTTAGGTCGACTTGTTTCAAATATGTGAGGCTTACTTACTCATCACTGCTCTAATTAGTTAACTCGCCATGTCAGTCAAGTCAGTGTACATTTTATTTACAGTAATTCAGCAGCTGTGACTCTCCTAACAGTATGTAATCCTCACCTCAGTATGACTTTTACTCCTATCACTGGAACACTGAAGTTCATGACATCTTTATGGATTTCAGATGAAAGCTTTCACAAGCTGTATTGGCTGTCAGTTAAATGTTCGAGATTAGCTGGTGATTATAGGCCATGCAAAAAGAAACTTAATAAATCTCTGCACCAGAGGGCTTTTGAATATTTCTATACTGAAAGAAAAAAATCCGACTGGCCACCTTTAAATAAAACAATCTTTACGAAGAGACTTGTATTCTATGCATTTTAAATGGCAAAGCATTCAGAAAAGTCTTTACATAATATAATTGTGCAGCATAACATTATATTATGATCCATTGGAACCATTCAATCATTAATAAAAGATGAATAGCTAATGAGTCATATATTGTGGTCAAAATCAACAAATAGATTGGATGTGTGCTTTCATTTTTTTCCTTAATAGGTTTCGAATTCATGCATTATTCAAAACGTTTCAACAAGCAGTAAAATACCACAAGGAACAGCTTTGAGGCAGGCAAAAAAAAGTTTAAAACAATCTTGATCAATTGGCCATTTATAGTTGTGATACAAATGAAGGATTTTTGCTCAAGATTTTGTTTGGTATTGGCTTCCTCAATTCTTTCAATAGCTAAAAATTGGTTTCAGACACAGAAATTATGGGTCGTAGGGGCCATGAGCAGCCGCTGCACGCAATACACCGGCAGCTGGACAACTAGGGTAAATGAGGCACGGGGACCATCCAATATATTGGACGGTGGTGGGGGCTGACGCTGTGGCAGGTACTGGCGCCATATTTGGGGTTGCCAGCTTTGCGTTCAATGCTTAATTGAAACTATAAGGATTTCTTCAAGTGGGAGAGGTAACACAACGATGGCAAAAGGAAGACCCCGGATGGGCCCATCCTTTAGTATTGCCTTCCTTCAAGTTCTCCTGCAGGCTGCCAGGGAAAGGCGGGAGATAATCTTCCCCAGGGATTGGAGGAGGAGAGCTGGGCACCTGACCAAGCAAGCCTGGCTACAGAAAGCGGAGGAAGTCAGCAACAATGGGGTCACCCCAAGGACCTGAATTCACTGCCACAGGCGGCTCAATAACCTCATTGGGACAGTGAATGTGAGCACCTCAAGAACCTTTGGAATTTGGGCCTTGCATTTGAGAGGAGCAGGAGGGTGCATTGGCTGGAGAGGGAGTGTCCACCCAGACATGGGCAAAGGGTCAGGGCATTCAGACAAGCTGTCTGAGGCAAGACAAAATGGCCCTGAAAGGCAGCCATTTGACTTTGGAGACCCTCACGACGTCCCTGGAAAGTGGACGCACGCAGGAGGCATCTGTGTGCCCTCATCAGTAACAGCTGGACTACCATCAGCATTTGTCTTGGGCTTGTCCCTTCTGAGAACAGCATTCAATGTTGTGTCTGCAGAAGAAGACAGCACACAATTGCAGAGAGTGGGCCAAGAATGGCAGTAAACTGCCAAATCTCCATGTCCTGAGCATGATGGAGGAGGCGGTCATGGAGCTGGCATGGCCACAGGATGGATGTTACATAGCAGATTCAGAGATAGGGACACCTTCCCAAGTCAGTGAGTAAGGTCGCCTTGAGGCACAAAGGTGCCTCAGCAGTGAAGGAGCCATGCTGATCATAGGGCATCTGTGCCCAAAAGGATCTCCAATGTAGGGTGATTGCAATGACAGGAGGGGAGGTCCTTGACTATTCGATGTCTCCATTCTCTCACGTAGGTCACGCAGAACATCAGCAAAGAGCTGCCGAGACTGTGGGAGAGCCTGTCACCTCTGAGGGTGAGGACGGAGCCTCAGATGGTGCATCGTCTCCTCAGACTCCCACCAGCACAGATACTCCCACACAGGTGTGCATGTGCTTGAGGTTAGATATGGGCTCTCAACCTGGTGAACATAGCAGTGACACCCCAAGCAGCTGACGGAGGCTGTGATAGCTCAGGCCTCTGACAGTCAGAGGACTGTGGGAGGACAGGCCCATACTGAGCCCCGGGCTCATGATGTGCCTCAGGTGTCACCAGCTTCACAGGAAATGCTGCAGCGAGAGGTCAGGCAACATCGGGCAGTGGGAGGCAGAGGGCTTGTCGCCTTCCGATTACATCGCAATGAAGTCGGGGGCGGGAAAGGCCAACAGTCTCCCCAGAGGCAAGCAGTGGCAAGAGGGGGACAAGGGACCTGGAGTCACCACCAGTCTTCTACCTCACAGATCAGCCTTACAAGAGAGGATGAATGGCTGCCCACTACTGCTGGGGCTTCTCTCAGGGTGCTCCTGGTGTGGGCAGCAGTTCCTTAGCTCCTCTGCCATTGACGCCAGATCCTCCTTCATCCCTGACAACAGAGGGTGGTACTGCCGCTGTGCAGGAGGCCCTCAGCATGCTGGGGCCTAAGGCACCCAGAGGACGACTGCCAAGGTCATCCCTGGCCAAGGGGCAGCAAAACCAGCAGCCTGCCACCACTTCAGCTGAGCGCAGGGGAACACCGCATAGGAGTACACGCAAAAGAATAAAGAGCAGCTAGAAGCACTTGGGATTCATGGGTGAATAATTGATGTAAATCGGGTAGCGTTTGTTGTCAGGGATAATAACGATAAGCTTCTATCTCAGATTTTCTTCCTCTTATTTATGGTCTTTGGGACTTCATGTTAAGTGTGCCTCTGTCAAGGGGCTCAAGGTGAGGGATCTTGCTGCGAGGGGTTAAGTCTGGAGCCTTGCCAGCAGAGTGCTGTGCACCTGGGCGAATGCTTGCTAAAGGAAGGAAGGCGACACCAGGGCTGCATAAAGGTAATTATTTATTGTTCAACCTACAACTGGCAGTAAGGATCAAAGGAAGCGCGAATGTATAAGGGCATTACAAGCCTCCCTCACACGTATCTCATGATGTCTTTCCTGTTGTCCCTGGGGTACTTCATCTGATGATGCTTGGTCAGCTTCCTCCTCCGCGTCCTCATCATCCAAGGAGGCATCACATTCCTCAATATCCTCACTGGTCAACGCCTCCCCCTTTTGTAGCAACAGATTGTGCAGTGCAGAGCAGACCACCATGATACATGAGCCCCTTGCCAGGACATACTGAAGTGTTCCACTAGACTGATCGAAGCACCTGAGTCTCAACTTGAGCAGACCAGTTGCCTGCTCTACGGTTGCTTGCATTGTCCCGTGGCAGGTATTGTACTTCTTGTCCGCATCTGTGTGTGAGTTCCTCATGTCCTCAGTGGGTACCCCTTGTCTCCAAGGATCCATCCCTAAAGGCGTGCAGGAGGCCGGAGCAGCCCTGGCACCTGGAACTGCCTCAAAATGTAGCTATCATGGGAACTTTCTGGGAAGCGCACACAGACCTGCAGAATCTGTTTACGGTGGTTGCAGACCAGTTGTACATTGAGGGAGTGGAAGCCCATCCTGTTGATGAAGGCTGCTGCCTGGTGTTCAGGAACCTTGATGGCCACATGCCTGCAATTGATGACATCCTGCACCAGGGGGTATCCAGCGATGGCCCCGAACCCAATGGACCTCTCAGCTTGAGTGTTGGAATCTTTGCAGAAGTGCACGTAGTCGTCTGCCCTCCTGAAGAGGGCATTGGTGACCTCCTTGATGCACTGATGGGCCGCTGACTGTGAGATCCCACACGCCTCCAGTGGACCCCTGGAATGATCCAGAGGTGTAGACGTTCAGTGCCACGGTGACCTTCAGCACCACTAGCATTGGATTTCCACCAGGTCCCCTGGAGCACAGCTCATCATAGTGCATAAGTCAGTGATGGCCTCCCTGGAGAGGCAGAGTCTTCACTGGCACAGCCTCTCAGATATCTGTGGGTAGTTAAGCCTTGACCGGTAGACCCTCTCTGGAGGGTAGCTTCTTCTGCACGGAGGAGATTGCTGGCTTTCCCTTCTTCACCTTTCTCCACCGTCTGGATGTTGATGCTGACCCTCCCGTGGGCCCACAGGTCGTTGAGGTGCCACTGCCGGTGCCTGGACCTCCCTCCCACTCTGGTGCACCTTCTCTTCAATGGTGTCCCTGAAGCCTAGATAAATGAGGCCCATGATATGTGGCCTCCCCGTAAGTTCAAAGCCTGAACTGACAACGGCCCTCCCCCCCACTCTCCCCCTACTTCTTACCTCTGACTTCTGGTCTGATGTCTCCCATCCTGATTTTATTCCCCCACCTGTCTCCATTCTTGTCCTCAAGGGCTGCTTAAAATTCAGCCCTATGACTCAGCTTAAACTCTTACAAGTGCTACATGCATATTTTATTTGGTTGGTCTGTGCGCGTCGATGCAAGGAGAATGCCAAACCATTCAATTCAAATACAATCATCATGTTCCTTTGTTCAAACACCTGTTTGATTGGCAGCTCTTTTAAATTTAACATAGTTTTTTTTATATATATGTGTATATACCTGCATGATCTTGCTCACATTTTGAAGGTATTTATCAACTTGTCTTGTTCAAATCAGGGAATCTGTCTGATGCATTTGAAAGAGCTTCACTGAGAATTTCCTTGGGGCTTCTCTGGCTCTGCCATTGCAACTTCAGCAGTATTTCATGGAAATGCCATTTATGCACACGCTGTAATGAGGAAATTCCTGGTGATAGACAGACCAGATAGCTCCCATAGACACTGGACTTGACTTTGTCGTCCTGCTGCCGGGAGCGGCGGTGGGCCCAAAACAAGGCGGCCGTCACCCATGGGACCTGTGCCACCGTGCCACTGCAATTATGTGGACGGTGGCCACACCCCCCCCAATCACATGGTGAGGTGGCCTTGGTGACATCGCGAACAGTGTCACCTGATTCGTGAGCAGGTGCTGGTGCCATTTTTAAAAGGCTGCCAGCCCTGCAAACAAAATGCAGAGTTGACCCCTTCCCCCCCATGTATACACTGAATGCAGAGTTGACCCCTTCCCCCCCATGTATACACTGAATGCAGAGTTGACCCCTTCCCCCCCATGTATACACAGAATGCATAGTTGACCCCTTCCCCCCCATGTATACACAGAATGCAGAGTTGACCCCTTCCCCCCCATGTATGCACAGAATGCAGAGTTGACCCCTTCCCCCCCATGTATGCACAGAATGCAGAGTTGACCCCTTCCCCCCCCCATGTATACACTGAATGCAGTCGACCCTTTCCCCCCATTTTTACACAGAATGCAGAGTTGACCCCTTCCCCCCATGTATACACTGAATGCAGAGTTGACCCCTTCCCCCCCATGTATACACCGAATGCAGAGTTGACCCCTTCCTCTCTCATGTAGACACTGAATGCAGAGTTGACCCCTTCCCCCCCATATATGCCACTATGCAACAATATTACTTGTATCATAATTTAGCATGGCAGAACTATTTATTATGAGGGAGCTATCTAAATTTCACTACTAGAAATGATATGTCTATTTCTGCTATTGGTCACTGTTCTATCATATTTAATAAAGTTGCTCACTAGTTAAAGTCTAAGTCACAGTTTATGTAGTATTATTTGCCACTTTTGGAAGACCAGGAAGGTATGAGAGCATATGTGGAAACGAGTACCTGAAATCAGTGGAAGAAGATGCTCTGTTCATTCTCAGGGCAAATTATGAATTTTTCTAGAGATTTGGATACAGGAAAAACTCTCTCTGGGATGTAGGTATTTAGAGTTCTCCTATGACAGTGTGAAACGTGGGAGCCAAAATATGTAAAATAAGAGTAAACAAACTCACTTTAGCTGTAGTTCATGGTGGTGGTGGGGGTGCAGGGGAAATTGGGAGGTGCCATTTCATGAAAAAGAAAGGACAAGTGAAAACACGCTCTGGGAAATAGCTAGCTCTAGCTCACCTGTGGCAGTAGCCTGAAACATAGAAGCCAAAAATATCTAAGGTAAAATAAATTAAAGAAATCCAACAATAATACAATAATTTTGAGGTAAATAAAAAGTGTTGCTATGGGTACCCATATGGGCCCTAGCTATACCTGCCTTTTTGAGGGATATGTGCAACATTCTTTGTTCCAGTCCTGCTTGGGTTTCCTCCCTCACCTCTTTTTCCAGCATAATGATGACTGTGTCGATGCCATTTCCTGCTCTTGCCCTGAACTTGAAAATTTCATCAACTTTGCTTCCAATTTCTACATATCTCTCAACTTTGCATGGTCCATCTCAAACTCTTCCCTTCCCTTCCTCGACTGCTCTGTATCCATTTCTAGGGATAGGCTATCACGAATATTTATGATAAGTCCACGAGCTCCCACAGCTACCTTGACTACACTTCCTCACACTTAGCTTCCAGTAAGGACTCTATTCCATTCTCCTAGTTTCTCCGTCACATCTGTTCTGATGATGCAACCTTTCATACCAGTGCTTCTGATATATCTTCCTTTTTCCTCAACTGAGGATTTCCCCACCACCATGATTGACAGGGCCCTTGACTGTGTCTATACCATTTCCTCCACTTCTGCTCTCACCCTTCCCCTCCCTCTCAAAACCAGGCAACAGTTTCAGGAGAAACAGAAAAAGGCCATCAGTTTTTTACATGAATAATAGTTACATTTATTGCAACAGAACTTCTTTCTACTACATGACCAGCTTTCAATTTGTAAATTGTAACTTCTCAACCAGGTGTTTGCCCATTTTCAGAAAATAAACTTACAGTAAACATGCAGTTTAAAAATTGGATAATCTATATGCAGTTTTCTTCAAAAGCTGTACTACACTCTACCAAAACTGAAAAAAATGTGCCTCAAGTGGAATTTGTGTTTAGAGTCGAGTCAGTTATGGCACAGAAGGAGGCCATTCGACCCATCGAGTCCATGCCAGCTCTCCATCAAGCAATCCTTTCAGTCCCATTTCCCCACTCGATCCTAGTAGCCCTGCAAGTTTATTTCCTTCAAATGGCCATCCAATTTCCTTTTGAAATCATTGATTGTCTCTGCTTCCACCACCCTCCTAGGCAGTGAATTCCACCGTGTTAAAAATGTTCTTCCTCACATCCCCCCTGCATCGCTTGCCCAAATCCTTAAATCTGCATCCCCTAGTCCTTGTTACATTAGCTAATGGGAACCGTTTTTCTTTGTCTACTTTATCCAAACCTGTCATGATCGTTTACACCTCTATCAAATCTCCCTGCAATCTCCTTTGCTCCAAGGAGAACAACTCCAGCTTCTCCAACCTAACCTTGTAGCTAAAATCCCCCATCCCTGGAACCATTCTGGTAAATCTCCTCTGCACCCTCTCAAGGACCCTCCCATCCTTCCTAAAGTGTGCTGACCAGAACTGGATGCAATACTCTAGTTATGGCCTAACCAGAGCTTTATAAAGGTTCAGCATAACTTCCCTACTTTGGTACTCAATACTTCTATTTATGAAGCCCAAGATCCCATATGCTTTGCTGAACACTCTCTCTATATGTCCTGCCACCTTCAAAGGTCAATGCACATGCAACCCAGGTCCCTCTGTGACTGCGCACTCTTTCAAACGGTGCCATTATGTCCAAATGGCCTCTTCCCCATCTCTTCTGCCAAAATGCATCACCTCACAATTCTCTGTATTAAATTCCATCTGCCACTTGTATGCCCCTTCTGCTAGCCTTTCTATGTCCTGTTGCAGTCGATTTGTATCATCCTCACTGCCACTCTTCCAAATTTGGTATAATTGGCAAATTTTGAAATGTCACTCTGTATTCCGAGATCCAAATCATTTACATATAGCAAAATAAAGCAGTGATTCTAGCACTGACCCTTGGGGAGCACCACTGTCTAGCATCCTCCTGTCTGAAAAATAACCATTCACCACGACTCGCTGTTTTCTGTCCTTAGGCCAGCCACTTTTCTATGCAATTGGACACTGACCCTTCTATTCCATGAGCCTTAATTTTGTTAACAAGTTATTTGTGCAGGTTCGAAGCTGCTTTACAGTTCCTCTCTCTCTTGAGGTTCATCTCACTTATCTGCTATTTTGTGATACAAATTGCATAAACTGAACAAGATATTTTCACTTTAAAATGACATGGTAAAGTTATGGCCTTTAGCTTTATGAAATATTTTACTATTCTTACAGAAACACATTTTAAGGTACATTTATAGTATGTTCTTTTGTATCACTGAAATGTTGAAGTTATTTAATGGAATAGTATTGAAATTTAATTCAAGCAATTACTTCTAGAATTGTCCCAGATAAACAATAATGTAGTTCTGTCAGCTTTACTGAAATCTTTACCGCACATACACTTTATCGCATGCACAGACAATAACATACACTATCCACAATTAATCTGCCTATCACCCTTTCAGTAGCTACTAAAAAGACATCATTTTACAATATATTAAGTTTTGTCAACCTGTACGCTTAGTTGATAACAATACACGCAGGGTGCTTATTCCAATATATTTTGTGAAAATAATAACCTTGCTGACAGCATTATTTTATGACTGAACAGAGTATTTTTCTAAATTTTTAAAAAATTCATTCAAGGGATATGCACGTTGCTGGCAGGGCCAACATTTACTTCCCATCCCTCATTGCCCTTGAAAAACTGAGTGACTTGCTAGGCCATTTCAGAAGGCATTTAAGAGTCAACCACTTTGCTGTGGATCTGGAGTCACATGTAGGCCAGACCAGGTAAGGACAGCACATTTCCTTCCCTCAAGGACATTCGTGAAACAGATGGGTTTTTACAACAATCAGCAATGGTTTCATGGTCACCATTAGTCTAGCCTTTTAATTCCAGATTTATTAACTGAATTCAAATTTCATCATGGTGGGATTTGAACCCATGTCCCCAGAGTATAAGCCTAAGCCTCTGGATTACTAGTCCAGTGACATTACCACACTTCCACTCTCCAATAATCCATACCAATTTTTCTACCTATACATAAAAATACAATGGAACCTAACTTTGATTCAGCATGAGGTACAACTAATTATCACAAAATTGTGCACACCAATCAATGCTGACACTCCAATGCAGTACTGAGGGGATACTGCACTGTTAGAGTTGCTGTCTTTTGCATGAGATGTTAAAACAAGGCCTCATTTGCCTGTTCAGTCAGACAAAGGTCAATACAGCGATAAGAGTGTTTGCTAATTATTCAAATGAGGTAACCTCAAAGAACTGTGCAGTTATCCGAATATGCTGTGAGCTAGTTTTCTTCTGCCGGTTGGCCATTTCCAATACAGGTTTTATTGCTCAAAAAATGGCACTTTACATACAGAAACAGTAGCTTGACTACATTGGTAAACAGAGTGTGTGTCTGTAACTCCTGTATTTAGCTAAATTATCTGCACATGATTACCAACAAAGAACCTGGATGAACTACAGTCTTTACTAATGCCAGTAGCATTATTGAGATGAGCCAGAAGCCATTTGAAATAAATACTTATTGATATAGCACCTTTCATGACCTTAGGACATCCCACAACATTTTGGGCTGAATTTTACCAGCCCGCTGGAGACAGGCTGGGAGGAAGGAGGGGGGTAAAATGGTGTTGGAAGGCATTGGGAGGGAAGCCTGCTGTGTTCCTACCATCACCAGATATTATCAATGGTGGGGACAGCAGCAGCTCGGCCAACCAGAGCTGGGCAGCTAATGAATCCAATTAATTGGCCTACTGATGGCCTTATTACCATGACACTGGGATTTTACCGCTTTTGGAATGGTCCACCCCTCCCCACTGCATCGGGAGTCAGTCAGCTACATCGAAGTGGCCTCCCAACTGCTTCCCGGAAGTGGGGAGCTTTCCTTCCCAGAGGCTCCATGTCCCACACCACAGACGGAGCCCCCAGTAGCAATGGTTGACCCCATGGTTCTGCTGCCGCCGCTGGAGGGTTCACCCCTCCGATTGCCGAGGCCTGCCTGCTTGGTATCGGTAAATCAAGACATTACTTACTGGGCGTTTGAGAACATCTCAACATGGAGGCGCCCTCTCCTCCTCCCTGCAGCCTTCGCAGCAGCCACCTTTTAATTGGTCGCCACTGGTAAAATACGCTCCGCTCTCCAGCCAGTCACCTACACAGGCTTGGGAACTGCATTTGGTCCCGACGGCAGGACACACTGCTTGCCAGTAAAATTCCAGTTCTGGTTGTCCAAATCAAGATCCATCCAAAAGGTGGCACAGGAAGTTCCATTGTGGCACTATTCTGATTCTGCTACCACACGGTGTTTAAGGTGCAGCAGGCGAACTGAAGACATGAAAATCACCCCCACAAGTTTGTCTTGATTGCTATTTAACAAAGACTTAATGATCCTTAACAAACAATAGTTTGGGGATAATATTTGTAAAGACATGAAAAATGTGAAAGTAGGTAAAAATATGAAAGTAGGAGTAAAAATAGAAGAAAACTCATCACTGGATCCTATTCTTGCTCATCAATTTACTCACATTTACTTCTAATTAAACTTTACCCACAGAGGAAAATACACTCCAATTTTAAAGGAAGTGGAAATTCCCTGACAACTGTCTGAGATTAAACCAGTCTGTTCACAGCCTTGGTGTCATATTTGACCTCGAGTGGAGCTTCTGGCCACATATCCATGCCATCACTAAGAACACCTACTGCCACCTCTGTAACACTGCCTGACTCTCAGGGATAGGCACCAATATGTTGCACCACGGACATTTGACAAAGTCATTGACTCAGCCATGGACATGAGGGCAATTAGTCTGTATATAAAGTGCATAGCCAATCTAATGCCTTCAAAACGCAGTCTGATTTAAAACACATTTCTCCCTATAAATAAAGCAGCTAAGCATATAAACATCAATGGAGAGCCGCACAACTGTATTCGCTAGCTAGCGAGCAAAATAGTATGCAATGCCAATGCGAATTACTTTTGTTGACGGAATAGAGCTACACCATGTCACGGGGTGGTAGATGGACCTTATCAAATGACCTTTGTGGATTCACACTGTCAGGAGTGAAAATTCATCCAATAAACCATGAACCTCAAGGAGAAGGTTGATATTGAGGTGAGGCAGTAGAAAAATCAGCAATAGGAAGACGGACCATTTTTCACACTGCTATTGTCACAAAACAATTTAACACGTGACGGTCAATGTTTGTGCAACTTCTCCACCTGCTTGTAATATGTGTCTGAAGACAGGGCAGCCAACAAAAGGGCAGTGATTTCCAAATCAGGAGAATTTTATAAGATGGAGCAGATAGTATTTCAGAAGACTTATGTAAAACAGAAAAGCAGAGTGGGACAGGAAAGGACAGAGAGATTAACGGTAGATAGCCAAGACTAGTTTGTTCATTTTGACAGGCTGCTAAACTAGGTCCTGGATTCTAAAATACAGAAACAACAGCATCTCTCATGGACAAAATGTCATTTAGTCACCAAAGCTAGTAACAAAATCAGAGAAACACAATCACAAATAAAGAACGCCCTTCAATTTCTCCAACAAAGCAATCCTCTTAAATTCACTTAAGTCTATACCTAGCTCTTAGGTTATTTTAAAAGACAGGTTAAAGGTTTGGAGTAGGGGTGTCCATCCTTTTCAGGTGGTGGGGACGGGGGGGTGCACATTACATTTTTGTCTTCTATAGTGGGCCAATAAGACAATTTTGGAAAGATAAAGGCCTTAAACATTTATCTTACTATTAATCAAAACAACAACAAATGTGCATTTTTGTGAAGAAGCGTTAAATGTGAAGACTAATTTATTGACTTACTTTCTCATCACTATGTTGGACACCGATTTAGTGAGATACCTGGCATTTTTTGTTTGAACAAGTAGTCAATGTCTGACTGCATACTTGTAGCGATGCGCGGTATTCTGGATAGATCGCCACCTGTCAGGAGTGATCTTGATCGTTCCCTAGAACCATAGAAAAGTCACAGCACAGAAAGAGGCCATTCAGCCTATTACGTCTGCATCGGCTGAAAAAACTAGCCACCCATTCTAATCCCACCTTCCAGCACCTGGTTCGTAACCTTGCAGGTTATGTACTTCAGGTACAGGTCCAGGTATCTTTTAAATGAGTTGAGGGCTTCTGCCTTCACCACCAATCCAGGCAGCAAATTTCAGATACCCACCACCCTGTGGATGAAAAGGTTTTTCCTCATGACCCCTCCAATCCTTCTACCAATCACCTTAAATCTGTGCTCCCTGGTAATTGACCTCTCCGCTAAGGGATAAAGGTCCTTCCTGTCCTAACTAGGCCCCTCATAATTTTGTACACCTCAATTAAGTCACCCCTCAGCCTCCACTTTTCTAAGGAAAACAACCCTAGCCTATCCAATCTTTCCTCATTGCTGCAATTTTCCAGCCGTGGCAACATTCTTGTAAATCTCCTCTGTATTCTCTCCAGAGCAATTATGTTCTTCCTGTTACGATCAAGGTGGGAGGAGTGCACTGTTTATTCAGGTTATAACACATATTTCAGTTTTTACAGTCATCAATGCGGTCAATCATATACTCTATCTTTCCCAGAATAAAACACACTAACCAGGTTTCTTTAATGAACAACAAAAGTATCAATTTATTATAAAACAAATCGTAACCAGTAATGAAGTAAAGCATAAACACTCAGTTTGAAATTTTTAATGTTTCCTTTTTAACACTATCACACACACACACACACACACACACACACACACACACACACACACACACACACACACACACACACACACACACACACACACACACACACACACACACACACACACACACACGAAAAAATAAAAGGGATTTTTGTTTGCAGCTCTGTTACAGAGAAGAAAAAACACTTAGGCTGAATACTTGCTCATCCTTGAAGAAAACAGCAGATGAGATGTTGTGTTCCAAAACTGGCATACAGTCTGGCGTCCAAGTACACAGATCACTGGGATCTTTTAGAACTGTTCTTCTCAGGTGGCACTGAGAATTAATTTAGCAGGCTTTTCTTCAAAGACAGGAGACGAGATGAGTTGACACAGTGGATTTCTCAGGGTCTTTTAGAGAGGTGCTGGAAAGCTGAACTGGGTTGTGGTCTTCTTGCCTTCCTTGGGAATTCTATTCTCCTTCAACAAGCTTGCCTTTATCTTATTCCAGAAGCTAAACACTGACACTACAACTAAAAGCTTGAGAGTCTGCTGCTCTCTCAGGTGTGGGCCACTGCTCCCGGGCTTTTCCTGTCACAGGGCATGGTACTGTCACTTCTCTGCCACATCTTCCCCCAGTTACCAGGGTTTCTATTCCATTTTTAACTTGAGTCATGTGATAACCTGTAAATTTTGTTGTCAAACTAGTTCTTTCAGTGTCCTCTCGATAAACCTCTTGAAAAAAAAAAGACTGGTCCAACATTTCTTCAGTTTGACTATGAATTCCTCAAAAAATACTTTAACAAAAACAGAATCACTTTCATAACATTCCTGTAATGTGGTGACCAGAACTGTACGCAATATTCCAGATGTGGCCTAACTAGCATTTTATACAAGCATTACATCCCTGCTTTTGTACTCTATATCTCAGCCAATAAAGGAAAGCATTCCATTTGCCTTCTTCACCACTTTACCTGTCCTGCCACCTCCAGGAACCTGTAGACATGCACTCTAAGATCTCTCACTTCCTCTACCCCTCTCAATATCCTCCCTTTTATTGTGTATTCCCTTGCTTTGTTTGCCCTCCCCAAATGTATTACCTCACACTTCTGTGGATTGAATTCCATTTGCCAATTTTCTACTCACTCAACCAAACCATTGATATAATTCTGGATTCTACAGCTATCCTCTTCACTATCAACTACATGACCAATTTTTGCATCATCTGCAAATTTCCCAACCATGCCTCCCACATTTAAGTCCAAATCATTAATATATACCACTGTCTCTCTCCCTTCTCTCTCTGTCTATGTCTGTCTGTCTCTCTCTCCCTCTGTGTTGTTCCCTCCCCTCTCTGTGTCATTCCCCCCCCCCACTGTGTTGTCCCCCTCTGTGTTGTCCCCCATCTCTATGTCACCCCTCCCCTCACTCTGTGTCATCCCTGCTCTCTCTGTTCCCCTCTCTCTCTCTCTGTACCCCTTTTCTCTTTTTTCTCTCTCTCTGTCCCCTCACTTTCTCTGTTCCTCTGTCTCTTTCTGTCCCCTCACTCTCTCTCTGTCCCCTTCTCTCTCTCTCCCCCACTATCTCTTTCCCCTCTCTCCTTTTCTCTGTCCCCCTCTGTCTCTCTGTACTCCCTTTCTCTCTCTCCTTCCCCCTCTCTCTGTCCCCCCTACTCTCTCTATCTGTCCCCATGCTCTCTCACTCTCTCTGTCCACCTCTCCCTCTCTCTCCCCTCTCGCTCTGCCCCTCTCCCTCTCTCCCCCTCTCTCTGCCCCGTCTCTCTCTCTCGCTGCCCCTCTCTCACTCTCTCTCTGCCCCCTCTCTCTCTTTCTCTCTCTGCTCCCCCCACTCTCTCTCTCTGCTTCCCCCTCTCTCTCTCTCTCTGCCCCACACAACTGTCCCTCCTGATCATTGCTGAGAGTGGGAACAGCAGTTTCCGAACTTTGCACAGCTTTGTGGCTTTCCGGCCGGCTTTAAAGAAAAAATATAAACCTGTCAGTAAAACTCCAAAGCTGTCCGAAGTTCGGAAACTGCTGTTCCTGCTCTCAGCAATGGTCAGCTGTGAATATGGAAAGGAGTGCTAATGAGTATTAGATAAAGATCTGAGCTTAGAAATTACAATTCAGCTGTGAAACTGAGAGGTGTGATTTTTTTTAAACCATTCTGGTTAGAAAGCAGAAGACAATCAGAAATTTCACATACCTGAAATTACCAGTCACGGGCCTCAAACTTTTTACCACTGACACTGGGGTCCATGTACAGACATGTTGCCAACCCCTGCCAACTGGACAGCTGCCTCAGCTCAACTGCTGCTAAGCCCCTCATCTATGCCTTTGTTACCTCTAGATTTAACTATTCCAATGCACTCCCGGCCAGCCTCCCACATTTTACCCTCCCTAAACTCGAGGACATCCAAAACTCTGCTGCCTGTGTTCTTAGGTGCACCAAATTTCATTCACCCATCATTCCTGTGCTCAGTGACCTACATTGGCTCCCGGTCAAGTAATGCCTTGATTTTAAAATTCCCATCCTTGTTTTCAAATTCCTCCAAGGGCCGTCCACTCCATAACACTTACTCTCTTCCAGCTCCATGGCCCTCCGAGATATCTGAGCTCCTCTAATTCTGGCCTCTTGATTTTAATTGTTCCACCATTGGTGGCCATGCTTCAATCTACCTAGGCCCTAAGCTCTGGAATTCCCATCCACACCTCTTCACCTCTCTACCTCACTTTTCTCCTTTAAGATCATCCTTAAAACCTATTTCTTTGGCCAAGCTTTTAGCTATCTGCTCCAATATTACCTTATATGGCTCCATGTCAAATTTTGCTTTATAACCCTCCTATGAACTGCTTTGGGGTGTAATATTCAACTAAAGGTGCTATATAAATATGATTTGTCGTTGACACAATTTGGCCATACACAATAGCACACTTTTGGCCAGGTTCCCACCTATTGACAAGTCCAAAATCATAAATATGGAGATAGGAAATGTGTAGAACATAGACCATTCAAATTCTCATTTTCTTTGCTGAAGATGAAAATTCATTATACCCTTTATAACTACTGTCACCATATTACAAGGGTATTTATTGAAAAAAAGTCTTTACACCTGGTTGCCATTTTATAAATTTCCAGACAGCTTGTTCAATACTAGACTGCCTGATTCAAAAAGAACAGATGGTAACCCTAACTGTTGGGGCTGCAGCACATAGCATTGGCATGTATGTTTATCTGCGAGATGTAAATTAAATTGAAATGTACACTAAGGGCACTATAAAGAATCTGACTCACTTGTTTTTAGATCATGACATAGAGCCAAAATGGAAAGTAGCAATAGCAGCGCCAGTGAATGGCCAAGCCAGAACATTACCCTCTGACAATGTGACAGCGATACCCCAATGTTTCTGCACTATTGAGGACATAACAGACAACGAAGTATTCACAAATCTCCCTAAGATCTGTCTCATATGAAATTGAAACATTTGAATTTTGTTTATAAATATCAAATGTTCAGGTTGTGATTAAAACTGTGTTAGTTTGTGCTTCACCAATTGTTCTGCACTCTGGTTTATGGATGTTTTATTGTAGCACTGGAGTTATGAGTCGCAGCTTGACTCTTTGTCATATATCAGGAAAAGAATGACATTAATTAAAAGGAACACAGATGCTAAGACGTGTAGGTTAATGCCTTACTAGTAGATTTTTTAATCAGTCAGTATTTTATTCATAAACCTGCTCCTGGTTCGGAATTAGCAAAGATAAATGAACCACAAATGAATGGTACACATTCCATTGGCATCATAAACCACATTATGGGAACTTTCTCTCTTACAGCAGTATGAGTTCTCCAAATGTGTAAACAGCTTTTCTGGGCACAACACTGGAGAAATCAAAAATGGCAAACAACTGTTCTTAGATTTTACAATCTCAAGTAGGGCAATTTAAAAGCTAATAGTGACAGTTCTCCCAGCTATGCAGCCAGACCCAACTGTGCAGCCATGCCTTGAGAAATTACTTTGGATATTATTGGTTGTTCCAACAGGAGACTGAAAGATGACTGACAAGGTGAGCAATGGGGTCACCACAGTGAGTAGATTTGATGTTAGCTTGACATTTCTCATTTTCTGTAGCTTCTCACAAAGACCCACCAGGCTGTCAAAAAAGAAAACATTTCAGGTAGATCAGCAAAACTTATGTAACACTGTCCTCCTTCTTCAAGCACTCCCTTGGCTCAAGGATGACTTGCTTCCACACTGCTTTGATGGGTTCTAAGATGGTTGATAAGTCCAATGTTGGATCTGTAGACTTTGCCACATGAGGGTCAGATGGTGCTTGAAGGGTTAAGTAGATGAGTAGTTTGGAGGTTTGTGCACTCACTCCAATTCCTTAACTACACCTCCGCATGTTCCTGACGAAGTCCCTTGAGGTGCATGATGCCTTCCCAAATGAGCTTTCCCCATCTAGTATGGACACAAGCCAGGGTCTCACACAAGTTGACAGGATGTTTGATCTCTTCTGGGATCCTTTAATGATGTATCTAAAGTGTCTCTGCTGTCCTCCTGGGAGTCTCCTGCTACAACCAGGTTCTGAGTAGAACAGCTGCTTTGGGAGACTGGTGTCAGGCATGTGAATGACATGTCCCACCCACAGGGAAGGTCACGGCAAGGATCCTCCTCAAATGCCTCGTCCCAGCAGCTGAAGAGCTGCTTCCAGAGTTGCAGCGCGGCTTTCACCCATCAAGAGGCATCACAAGACATGATTTTCACAAATCCAAGTAAAATGTAGGGAATAACGCCAACCGCTGTACGTGGCCTTTTTCAACCTCACAAAAGCCTTTGACGCTGTCAACCACGAAGGCTAGTGGAGCATCCTGCTCAAATTTGGCTGCCCTCAGATGTTTGCCACCATCCCCTGTCTACTTCATGATGAAATGCAAGCTGTGATCCTCACCAACGGAACCACCATAGACACTATCTCAGTCAACACCGTGGTCAAGCATGGCTGTGTCATCGCACCAACCCTTTTCCCCTTTTTCTTCGCTGCAATGCTATATCTCACCTCCTGCAAACTACCCGCATGCTTGGAGATAATCTACAAAATGGAAGGGAAACTGTTCAACCTGTGCCACCTTCAATCCAAAACCAAAATCAATCCAACCTCAGTCGTCGAGCTTCAGTATGCAGATGATGCTTGCATGTGTGCTCACTCTGAAACTGAACTCCAGGACATTGTTGACTCCTTCTCTGAAGCATAAGAGAAAATGGATTTTTCACTAAACACTCGGAAAATGAAGGTCCTCTTTTAACGAGCTCCCACAGCACAACACCTCCCTCTGCCAATCAAGATCAACGGCGAGGTCCTGGAAAATGTAAACCCTTTTCCATATCTTGGGAGCTTCCTCTTGGAAAAGGCAGACACAAACGATGAGGTTTATCATTGCCTCCAATTGCCAGTTAAGCCTTCAACCGACCGAGGAAGAGAGTATTTGAGGATCAGGATCTCAAATCCCAGACTAAGACCATGGTTTACTGGACAGTGGTGATTCCTGCACTCCTGAATGCTTCGAAGACTTGGACAACCTGCAGCAGGCGCCTCAAAGCAGTGGAGAAATACCACAAGATCCTCCTAACATTGTCGATATCTGTCTTTTCTAAATATGTATGGTCCTTACTACCAATAGTTTGCCTGTATTGTGAAGCTTGCAGAACATAAAAAGGCAGCTGTTTATATAAAATATTAACCAGTGCAGAATGGAGTAAAGGCGACAGATATTATGTTCAGCTAAGGCTTATTGATATGTGTGGCAAACACATATGGGTGGCATATGGGTGGCAGCCCTCTAGGGATGAGCTGGGAGGCAGGGGGCCTGTAAAATGACAAGTGACAGCGGGGGAGTCGCATGCCCATCACCTTCCCGCCGCCATGGCATTCTGCCAGCGGCGGGGAAAGTGAGGACGGCCCTCCACCACAGAGGCCAATTGTGCCACTGAAGTGGCCAATTAAGGGACTCTTCCTGCTGCATTTTACAAGCAGCAGGTGGGTCCTCCGCTACATGGAGAGACCACCTGGTGAACCCTGGTGACCTCCCTGCGGGCTCGGGGTGGGGGAACCCTCCTAATTGGGCACACTGTGGCCAAAGGAGGCGCCACCCGGCAGCAAGGGCCAACAAATCAATCTATTTCAAAAGTACTTCATTGGCTGGGACTTGAAAGGCAATATCATTTGTTCTTCGAAAGTTTGTTCTTTCTTTTATTAATTGAAAAACACCTCATACCTCCTGTGCTGGAAAGTCAATTGATCTCTGTCAATCTATGAAGAGAGCGATAAAAGGAGAATGCCAGGAACACAAGTTGAGAAGCTTTTTTAATCAGGAAGACTGCAAGAGCAGTCAGGATTTTAAACAGGGAGCTGCAAAAGGTTTAAGTCAGAAATACTGGATGCACATTTAGAAATTACCTTGTTTTAAGTCGTAAAGCGGTCCACTGATATAGGAAAGCATAGTATTCTCTTTAGTGTGCATCAAATTGCAAAGATAAGTTGTATTGTTTGAACCAAGTGAATCTGATGCTTTATATAGTCACTTGTGAAACAAAGCATTTTAATAATTTGATTCAAGCTTTGCCTCACCAAGTGTTTGCTTAGTCTGTCTTTGGAAAGATTGATGAAAGACACAAATATCTGGGTCAAGTCACAAGGGGTTACTATTGTTCTGCCCTGAGGTCACGTTATCTTACAAGCCGAAATAGTGCAGTGTCAGTCAGCTCAGACCACTTCCAGGAGCAAGTGACACCACTGAACTGAAGACGATAGCTACAGCAAACTCAAATTTTAACAGACGCCTACTGTACGGATTACATGAATTAAATTCAAGCTGAGTGACAAAATGTATTTATTTGTTGTGCCATTGGCTTTTAAGTCATGATCATGTATATTTGTACCAGCATTAAATACATGAATAATTAATTGGTAGTCATAGTTCAAGATGCAACAGATGTCCACTTCGTATTTCGCTGTCAAGTGTTACGACCAGGTGACGAAAGGGTCTAGGGCTGTCCTCTCAGCCTTTTCCTGGTTTGGCCAGAACAAGGTTTAACTTTTAAAACACAGTGCTTTCCCCTCAGTGAGTCCTTGCTCACTGCTCTCTAATTGTAATTGCAAAGAAATCAGACAGGTTTTCTCAGATTTAAACAAGAAAGCCGTAAATTTACTAACCTTAAAACTCTAACTCAATTAAAACTACTAAAAATACGCGAACTAGCATGCATACGTGATAAACACACATGCAAATAAAGACAGAGGAGGAGAAAGAATTAAAGGGGATAGGTTTGAAGCAATAGATGTGGTTCAGTTACTGGTTTTGGGTTGGATGTAAATTCTTTGATTGAAGATAAGTCTTGCAGTTCTCATTGGGGCCCAGTGCACACTTTCAAACTTGTTTCGCTGGTCTTCTGTCTTGAGGCTTAAGTTACTTCCGTGAGACCCTGGAACTTTGTGAGAGAGAGAGACAGAGAGAGGGAGTGCTCTCTTCTTGAAGTTCAATTGCAGTCTCTTTCTTTCTGTGTCAGGCACAATTCAAAAAGCCCCAGGTTAGCCAGCTGTTTAGTCATGTGACTAGCTCCCTGTATGAAACAGCCTCTCCTGCTTACCAGACACTCTCAGTGGTCCAGGAAGTGGGGGGGGGGGGGGGGGGGGAGGGGTGGAACGTTGGCTGTTACACAGTCAATGGCTCTCAATGTCTTTTTATCATCACTATTGACAAAACCCATCTGGTTAATTGAATCCGGAAGTACTCCCATTGTCTCTCCATGCAACTGTCTTTTAGAATGCAAATGTGCAGCCATGCTTCCAGCCACTGTTCTGTGGTATTTTTAAAACAAGTTATGTTCAATGTCCAGTAAGTATGCAAATAATGTTCCATAAGACAAAATTAATATATTTCCATCTGGCAGGTATGGTTTCCGTCACACAAGAGATAGATGAAACTAAATACACAGTTGCGAATTTTTACAAACAAAAGGGCCTCAAAATTGGGCTTTGTAGCATTGCTGGTGTTAGGTTTTCACCCGTTTGCTGGATATTTTATATATCTGATTTATCTCAGAGCAATGCAGATATGATACCAGTTCAAAATCAACAACCGTTTTATTTACTGTACTTTAAAATATAGTACTTCAGCACTAACAAGATTTCAGTACAATATCTTTCAGAACACTCTTGTATTTACTAGAAGTTTCCAGCCACTCTTTTAGTTTCAGTTTCAAACTAGGTTTAAGCAATCAAGCACAGTGAACACTGATCAGTGGATAGATGAACACAATCAAACCCAAACCAAACCAATGAACACTACATTTTCCCCCTTTTGACTATTATTTTAATTAAAATATTCTAAACATCAAACATATATACATCAAGTCATGTCTTAGTGTTCAACTTGTTGTTTTTCTCCAAATACAGAAATACTCTTTAAAATAGGAAGGTCTCTTAGGTCATAGTCATACAGTCATACAGCATAGAAACAGGCCCTTCGGCCCACCGCGTCCAGGTCGACCATAATGCCTATCTATACTAATCCCATCTGCCTGCATTAATTCCATATCCCTCTATGCCTTGTTCATTCAAGTACCTGTCCAGATGCCTCTTAAATGTCGCTACCGTTCCTGCCTCCACCACTTCCTCAGGCAGCTCATTCCAGATACCCACTATTCTTTGTGTGAAAAATTTACCCCTTTGATCCCCTTTAAACCTCCTCCCTCTCACCTTAAATCTATGCCCTCTAGTTTTAGTCACCCCTACCATGGGAAACAGACTCTGGTTATCTACCCTATCTATGCCTCTCATAATTTTATGTACCTCTATCATGTCCCCTCTCAGCCTCCCTCGCTCCAGGGAAAACAGACCCAGCCTATCCAATCTCTCTTTATAACTCAAGCCCTCCAAACCAGGCAACATCCTTGTGAATCTTTTCTGCACCCTCTCTAGCTTAATCACATCTTTCCTGTAGTGCGGCGACCAGAACTGCACACAGTACTCCAAATGCGGCCTAACCAACGTCATGTACAACTGTAACAGAACGTCCCAACTCTTGTGCTCAATGCCTCGGCCAATTAAGGCAAGCATGCCATACGCCTTCTTCACCACCCTGTCTACCTGTGTTGCCACTTTCAGGGAACTATGTACATGCACCCCAAGGTCTCTCTGCTCAACAACACTCCCCAGGGCCCTGCCATTCACTGTATATGTCCTGCCCTGGTTTAACCTCCCAAAATGCATCACTTGGCACTTGTCTGCGTTAAATTCCATTTGCCAAGCCCTTGCCCACTTTCCCAGTTGATCTATATCCTGTTGTAACCTTAGACAACCTTCTTCACTGTCCACTATACCACCAATTTTGGTGTCATCTACAAACTTACTAATCATGCCCCTTACATTCACATCCAAGTCATTAATATACATCACAAACAACAGAGGGCCCAGCACTGATCCCTGCGGCACACCACTGGTCACCGGCCTCCAATCTGAAAAACAACCCTCCACTACCACCCTCTGCCTCCTATCACCAAGCCAATTTTGTATCCAATTTGCTAGCTCACCCTGGATCCCATGTGTTCGAACCTTCTGGACCAGCCTACCATGCGGGACCTTGTCAAAGGCCTTGCTAAAGTCCATGTAGACAACGTCCATCGTCCTTCTTTTTTTTTTTAGAGATACAGCACTGAAACAGGCCCTTCGGCCCACCGAGTCCGTGCCGAACATCAACCACCCATTTATACTAATCCTACACTAATCCCATATTCCTACCAAACATCCCCACCTATCCCTATATTTCCCTACCACCTACCTATACTAGTGACAATTTATAATGGCCAATTTACCTACCAACCTGCAAGTCTTTTGGCTTGTGGGAGGAAACCGGAGCACCCGGAGAAAACCCACGCAGACACAGGGAGAACTTGCAAACTCCACACAGGCAGTACCCGGAATCGAACCCGGGTCCCTGGAGCTGTGAGGCTGCGGTGCTAACCACTGCGCCACTGTGCCGTTCCCTCGTCAATCCTCTTGGTCACCACCTCGAAAAACTCAATCAAATTCGTGTGACATGATTTCCCATGCACAAAGCCATGCTGACTATCCCTAATCAGACCATGCCTTTCCAGATGCATATAAATCCTGTCTCTCAGAATCCCTTCCAATAACTTTCCCACCACTGATGTAAGGCTCACCGGCCTGTAGTTCCCTGGCTTGTCCCTGCTGCCCTTCTTAAATAAAGGCACAACATTAGCTGTCCTCCAGTCTTCCGGTACCTCACCTGTGGCTAACGATGATACAAAAATCTCTGCCAGGGCCCCAGCAATCTCCTCCCTTGCTTCCCATAGCATCCTAGGATACACCTGGTCAGGCTCTGGGGATTTATCCACCTTAATGCGCTTCAAAACCTCCAACACCTCCTCCTTTGTAATGTTGATATGCTCCAGGATATCGCTGTTTCCTCCCTTGAACTCACTAGCTTCCATGACCTTCTCCACAGTAAATACGGATGAGAAATATTCATTTAAGAACTCGCCCATTTCCTGTGGCTCCACACATAGATTGCCACACTGATCCTCAAGGGGACCTACTCTCTCCCTTGCTACCCTTTTACTCTGAATATACTTCTAGAATCTTTTAGGATTTTCCTTTATCTTATCTGCCAGGGAAATCTCTTGGCTCCTTTTTGCCTTCCTAATTTCCTTCTTAAGTGTACTACTACATCCCCTATACTCCTCAAGGGACTCGCTCGATCCCAGCTGCCTATACCTGACATATGCCTCCTTCTTTGTCCTGACCAGACCCTCAATATCCCTCGTCAACCAAGGTTCCCTGAACTTGCCAGCCTTGCCCTTCCATCTAACAGGAACATTCCGGCCCTGAACTCTTCCTATCTCACTTTTAAAAGCCTCCCGCTTGCCAGACGTCCCTTTACCTGTAAACAACCTCTCCCATTCAACTTTTGAGAGTTCCTGTCTGATGCCATTGAAATTAGCCTTCCCCCAATTTAGGACTTCAACCTGAGGATCAGTCCTATCCTTTTCCATAACTATCTTGAAGCTAATAGAGTTATGGTCACTGGTCCCAAAGTGCTCTCCCACTGACACTTCAACCACCTGCCCATCCTCATTTCCTAAGAGGAGGTCGAGTGTAGCCCCTTCTCTAGTAGGGCCATCCACATACTGCTGGACACACTTAACAAATTCTTCTCCATCTGATTCCTTAGCACTAAGGCAGTCCCAGTCAATATTAGGGAAGTTAAAATCACCTACTATTACAACCCTATAATTCCTATACCTATCTGTGATTTCCCTACATATATGCTCCTCCACCTCCCTCTGACTATGGTGGGGCCTATAGTATAATCCCATCAAAGTGATCACCCCTTTCTTATTTCTAAGTTCTACCCATATGGCCTCGCTGGACATTCCCCCCGGGATATCCTCTCTAAGTACTGTCGTGATGTCCTCCCTAATCAATAGTGCAACTCCCCCACCTCTCTTACCTCCACCTCTGTCATGCCGGAAAGATCGGTACCCCGGAATATTGAGCTGCCAGTCCTGCCCATCCCTCAACCACGTTTCCGTAATAGCAATAATATCACGATCCCATGTACCGATCCATGCTCTGAGTTCATCTGCCTTACCTGTAAGGCTTCTTGCATTAAAGTAAATGCAGTTTAGCCTACCAGACCTTCCACGCTCCCTGGCCTGCCCCTGCCCAGCCTGCCTCCTGGACTCGCTTGCTTTAACCTCTACATTTGCTTCAACTATCTCATCGGAGAGACTACTACTTTGGGTCTCACCCCCCCAGCAAGACTAGTTTAAACCCTCCCGAGTAGTGCTAGCAAACCTTCCCGCAAGGATATTGGTCCCCTTCCAGTATAGATGCAACCCGTCCTTCTTGTACAGGTCACCCACCTACACCAGCTCTTCAGCCACGCATTCATTTGCCTAATCCTCCTATTCCTACCCTCACTAGCATGTGGCACAGGGAGTAATCCTGAGATTACAACCCTTGAGGTCCTGCTTTTTAACCTTCTGCCTAACTCCCTATATTCACTTTGCAGGACCTCATCCCTTTTCCTGCCTATGACGTTTGTACCAATATGGACCAAGACCTTTGCCTGCTCACCCTCCCCTTTCAGAATGTCCTGCAGCTGCTCCGAGACATCCTTCGTAAATCGCAATTAGATTTACGAATTTGAGGTTCTGGATTTGTCTAATCAGCTTGATGAGGCAGATGATTAACATCACTCATGGGAAAAGGAAATGTAACCACTCTCCTCAAAATATTCTGGTCTGCTCCCAACAAACGTCTCACATTCCACTTGGTGTTGTCACCCAACAGATAAGCATTGGTACCGAGCAACTGTTTGATCTGCTTTAGACCCAATACTGATGAAGCAAGTTTGTGGTCGTGATTTGGCCGTTTGATTCAAACCCAATCTCCAACTTTAAATGGGGGTTCCCTTACAGCTGTTTATTTGTCAAAGAATGCTTTTCTATCGCTAACGCTGTCCACAACAGTATTATGACTAAGCAGATCAGCCACTCAGTTGCGTGACCTTGCAAGATACGCAACCTCAAAGTTATACTAATGAAGACGATCTGACCATCTGTAGACGTGTAGAGGTTGATGACCTGATCCTGACATAGCTGACAATGTAGTCAATGCTTGGTGATCGGTGCGGAGAGTAAAGTTTTTACCATAAAGATACATATGCCAATTTCCACATGCATAGATGCAGGCTGGTGCTTCCCACTATCCAGTAAAGTATTTACATTCATTTTTCGACAATGGGCATGACGTATAAGCTGTTAGTCGTTCGCATCTGTCAATGGACTGTGAGAGTACAGTTCCAATTGCAGTTCCTGATGCATCTGTTGTGACATATGTTTCCGCCTGTGGGCTGAAACGTGCAAGGACTCGTGGACATGCTATCTTCGCCTTTAACGTTTCAAATGCTGTTTGCTGTGCGACAGTCCATTCCCATTTAGCATCTTTGCACAGTAGCTTCCAAAGTGGTTCCAATATCTCTGCGTAATTAGAAATGAATTTATGATAAATGTTGGTAGTGCCTAAGAACGATGCCAACTCATACATGTTAGACGATGTTGGAAGTGCATGAAGGGCTTTGACGTTGTCCTGTGTAGGCTTTACTCCAGCTGCTGTCACTCTGTAACCTAGAAAGTCAATCTCGGGTGCCACAAATGTGCATTTGGCCTTATTTAGCATCAAATTATGTTTTGCAAGTCGAGTGAGTACTGCTGATAATCGTTGATCATGTTCAGCTTTGTTCCTTCCGTGGACAATGACGTCATCAAGTAGATTAAGCGTCCCCTCAACATCCAACAAGACTGAAGAAACTATCTTCTGGAATGCGCTAGGTGCTGAACTTAGTCAACAGGGCATTGTACGGTACTGAAACACGCCTTCATGGGTAAAAAAAGCTGTATGATATCAGCTTTGTTCTTTTAGAGGTATCTGAGGATAACTCCGTCGCAAATCAATCTTTGTGAATACTGTGGAGTCATGAAATAATGCTGACAGTTCTGGGATTGTAGGAAGTGGATACTTGTTTGGTATGATAGTTTTGTTGACTGCCTTAAGATGAATGTCTAGTCTAAATTCACCATTTTCTCATTGTGCAATGACTAGATTTGATATCCACAGTGATGAGTCGATTCATTCAATGATACCATCCGCTTCTAGTCGTTTCAGCTCCTGTGACACTTCACGGATTGCAAACGGCAACCATCTCAAATTTTGTGAAACTGGTTGAACTGATGTGTCAACATGAGGAGCATGACAGTATCCTTTGATCTTTCCAAATCCAGTAAATAAGGAAGGATACTGGTGTGTATAATCTGCAACATCAATCACGTTAATGTATGCTCTGGTGGGGTCTTCCAGTTTGAATCCAAGCCTATCGAAAAGGTACCCCCATAAATCTTCGGCCTTTAGCTACTTAGAAAGTGAACCTTTCTAGGGTGACATTTTTGTAGCATACTGGAACTGTGATTGTCCCTGAAACCAAAATGATAGAGTCATCATAAGCATGAAGAATATTTGTTGCAGAGAGAATTGCAAAAAATACCGATGGTAGAGTTTGTCATTCAAAATACTTTCGTGCCGACATCGATAAGAGGTAACACTGAAATACCTGCGATCTCAACTAAGCACTCCTTAAAGTGATCTGGTGCTTTATTTTTTGTGATGGTATATACATGTTGTACTTCACTCTCAGGTAGACACTCCCTCACATGTTAACTCAATGAAGTCTTTTTCTTCGACGACCTGAACATCTTTGCAAAATGGTTCCACTTTAAACATGAGTTGCACTTTTTCCCTCGAGCTGAACATGGCATCGTGACTCGATGAGCAATTCCACAATTAGGGCACAGCTTCAGAGGTATCTGATCTTGATGGGATACGTTTTGACGACGTTGCTGAGGGGTCTCCTTGTCTGTAACCCTTGCACTGAAGCTGGTTGGGCAAGCTGTATCTGCAACCCTAAGTGTAAGGGTGCATGTGTGTGTAATCTCTTTGAATCTAACATGGCAGTATCGATTTGGACTGCGAAGGCTGTAGCTTTTTGCAAGGTTAAATCATCATCCTCCATGAGGAGATGTTCCCTAATTTGTGGAATTGAAGTTTTTGCAATTAATTGGTCAAGAATTAGTTGATTGGTTAGTATGCCAAATTTACATGTTGATGCCAATTGTTGCAATGCTGTCACATATCGTTTAATGGACTCACCACGTCCCTGGGATCTCTGGCGGAATGTAGATCTTCAATCATCACACCTTTCTTTGGCCCGAAGTATTTTTTGAGAGCACTTACTGCTGTACCAAACGTAGACGTATCTGCTGTGAGCTGCTCAAATATTCACTGGCCTTCTGCTCCGAGACAATGTACAAGTATCGCTTTCCTGTGAATCGCTACTACATCCAGACTGTCCATCCCCGTAGCAAACAAGTAGGTCTTGAACCCCGAAATCCATCGTTCCCAGGACATGGGACGATCCCCCGGCAATTAAAGAAATGGTTCTGGAGCTGATACAGTTAACAGAGTATCTCCTAACAATGCAGAGCATGCCCAAAGTGATCGCCGACATCATCAGTGCATCGAAACAGTTGCCAGTATGAGTCCGTGCATCCGCACTTCGACAGCACCATGTAATGATGTCAGATGTAATGACATCTGAGTGTTACCTCACCCCTCAATGGCTGTGATCACTCTGTGATCACTGCCTTCTATCACCCCGCCCCTCTCACAGCACTCCACTCTCTCCCGCAGTCACTGCCTCCCTGCACCACTCCCATTGGCTTGCTGCTCCATCCCGCTCCCACCAGCTCACTGCACTATCCCATCACTTCCGACTGCTCGCCGTTCACTGCTGAGGAAGGAAGGAGGCATTCGCGACTCTATTGCTCTGGGCAAGTTGTCCATGAGCAGTCAATCAGACTCCAGCTTCCCTAAAATCATCTCCATATTTCCACTGTTCTACAATTCCCCACCTATCCATTCCTCTGCAATGGACCATTGAAGTGTCTTCTTGGCCAAAAACCTGAAGTAAAAGAGACCCCCCAAAAAATCGCACAACTTTATCCAACAACACTTCCAATAATACATACAAAACTAAACTATTCACCCTTGTGCTTACCTTTAGTGCCTGTCTTGCGGGTCCCTTTGCCTGGCCTAGTGCTCCTGCGCAATGTTATCCTGTGGCTGTAGCAGGGCTGGTGGAAGGTTGCTGATCTTCAGTGGGGGAGGCTGCAGATGGCTTTGCAGGACAACCTCAAGCAGCTCTGGGCCTTGAGGGCCAGGGCAGCAGTAGTCTGAGCTGGCTGTCAGGCAACATGAGGGCACTAGCGGATTGGCAGTGGTGGGAGCAGGAGTGCTGTCCATCTGAGAGGGAACATCATGTTTGTGCACCATGGAGCCACTGCCACTCCCCTGGGAAGGCACCTCAGCAATCCTAGTAATCTGCTGGAGGACAGATCGCTGGACTGCTGAGTCACCCTGCAACCCCCTTTAAGCACTGGTATCCACAGCCATGATGGCAGCAGCCTGAGCCTGGACGGCACCAGTTGGTCTCGCATGGCAATAAACATGGATCTTATGATCTGAGTCTGAGCTTTCACTGAAGTACTCAAATGCTGCTTGTGCTGAAATGGAAGCTGAGACATTAGCAACCAGGCACTGCAGCATGGGCGGGTCTGCCAGTGTTGTCATGGAGCTGGACACCACTTACACACTTAAAAGGATGGACTCCAAGCTCTGCATGATTCCCTGTGCCATGTTGAAACCTGACTCCTCCATGCTTCCTGACAGTGACATCAGGCATCTCTATGTGCATGCACATCAGCCTTCTCCTCTGTGCCACCTCCTCTGAGTCTTCTGCAACAGAACTTATGTGTGACCTCGATCTTCACCCACAGTATCCTTTCCCCCTGACTTGGCTGCAGCTCACTCATGCCCACATACAGATCCTCTCTCTATACTACCCTCTAAGGTACACACTGTAAGATTATTAGGTTACTAAAAGTTATTAACCAACGTATGAATTGTTAAAATCCAGCTATTATAAGCTAACAACTAACTTATCATAAACTAACATTTAACTTTATTAGAACCATTCGTTGTCGTATGGTAAAGTGGAAAACTTAGGAAATAGGGCAGAGTATGGTCAAGACAGCAAAGCAGAGGGATTCTGGGAGATTATGTCAAGTTTTAAAATGCTTACTTGCAGCAAAAGGGAGAGACCTTGAGAGCAGACAGTGAAAACAGCTTCTGCGTAGATTCATCTCGTAGTGAGAAAGGAATCCTCGAAATGTAAAAGCATTGAGATAAAGCAGTCGACACAAAGGGGTACTACTTGCACAAATCCAAAAGGTTAGCAATCATTACAAAACGATCCTTGGTTGGTTGAGAAATGCATTCTTTAATACAAGACTAATCACTGATTGGGAGAGGGAGGATTAACAGGAAAGGTGCCAGGATAAAAGAAGTCTTGTCTATGACACTGTATGGCAGAGAACTTCTGAACAACAAGAGACAAGAGAGAGAGAGAGAGACAAGAAAAACTTGAAGACCAAAAGCTGCAAAAGAAAGAGTCATGCGCTCTGCTGTCCAGTCTCTAATACGGGTAGTATCTGTGTTAGACTGTTAATTACTGACTGAGTTTGTGACTGTGGTTTATCTGAAAACTTAACAAACTTGTCCTTACCTTTATCTCAATAAAGTCGATCCATAACAAGCTTTGTGCTGCCAAGTCTGTTCCCACCTTAGAAGGGGTATAAAACACCCCTATCTTATCAAATCTTACAACACAGTACCAGTATCTGAGCTGGTGGCCGCAAGAGTAAAGTCAAGTGATGGTGCTTCTTCATCAGGTGTGTGCTCTTGCTTGCAACCTTCATCATAAGGCTGCATTGGCTGGCCAGATGGCAGGCCTTGTGTATCGAAAGCATAAATACAGAACTGGAGGGTTGGAGTGATGGAAGGGGGTGGGTGGAAGGCAACAGGTTCATGGTCACATCATCTGCAGCTTATAATTTATGCCAGATAGTGGGATGAGGGAAATGGGATTTAAGATGCTCCATAAGGCAGGAACATACCATCATCCTGGATGTTCTTCACAACGCCGATTGCAATGGCATCAGTCACAGCTGGCCCAATAATTCACAGCACCGTCTCCTCCAAGGGGCTCAGGAGTTGCAGGTGGGCCTTCCACCTGCCAATTCTCTGTTGCTGCCTCCTGTTATGTGCAACCCTGTCCTGCAAGAGAGCTGAGTGTGTTGCAAGGTGTTTGGGTGATGTGCCTGGCATGGTTGAAGCGCTGGAAGTGCATGAAAGCTGTGAGATATGGGTGACAGACTTGTAGCTTTACTAAGTGAGTGAGGGTGAAGTGGAGCATTGGAATGTTAAGCATGAGTCCTGATTGCTAGAGATTGCTGATGGGTGAGCGATGGGGGTGTGGTGCATTGAGAAGAGTGTGAAGTTGGTGTTGTGATGAGTTGGATGTGGCATTTGAAGACGCATTCACTGATCTTCACTCACTCATTAAACTTCTTTTGGCACTGCAGCCAGGTCCTCAGGATCAGACTCCTTGAATTGACCTCTGTGACTTCCTGCTCCCATTCCCTTCACAGTGTTGTGCCTGGAGGGCCATCTGTGAAAACACAACGTCTCTCCTCCTTTCCACATCCTGGCCTAAGGCCTCCAATGCCACATCAGTGAATCTGGGAGCCCTCTCTCTGGCCTGCTGCTCCATTGATAGTCTTATTCCTTCTCTGAAACACTTTTATAGACAGTTCCACCAGCTGCTATAGCGTATGTGCACTTCCTCTTTAAGAGGTACAGGCTGCCTTTAAAAAGTGCAGGCTAGCTGTAAGTTGTGCTCGCCACAAATGCACCTGGGTCCCCCACAGAGTACACAGTCAGGCAGCCATGTGTTCAGTACTGGACTGCATGCTGCGATCACTAATATAAGCAGGCAACATTCCCTTTTCCATATCCTCAACTGAAGACGGGGCAATCACGCATTGTAGTCCTTGCACTCAGTAACAGGTCCAACAGGTCCAATTGAAGTTTTAGCCCAAAGATCCTTAACTTTCTAAAGAATCTCATCAGTATGCATACCACAATTAGTAACTCATCCACCTGTAGTTGAAACATGACTGAAAGAAAGCTACAGAAGTTCTTTGTATTAAAATATCACACTTTTACTCTCTGAGCTCACAAACTTCAAAATCAGCTGTCCACTCATGTTGCATCAGAGGGTAATAGTTCTATTGACGACTTTCTTCTGAAACAGAAACAGCTTGCCTAAGTACTTTCACTACTAACAGACATCCTCTAATGCTACAGGAGTAGGGCTAGGTTATACCGCAACAAACAATCAAAAAACAAACTGGGAGTGGGCGGGGGGTGGGATATAGGGAATGTGGAATGTTCCTATGTTGTAGTCATACTAACATACGAATTAGAAGCAGGAGTAGGCCACTTGGCCCCTCGTGCCATTCAATAAGATCATGGCTGATCTGATTGCAACCTCAACACATTCCCGCCTAGCCCCCATAACCTTTCAACCCCTTGCTTATCAAGAATTTATCTACCTCTGCCTTAAAAATATTTAGAATCTGTTTCCACCGCCTTTTGAGGAAGAGTCCCAAGACTCACGACCCTCTGAGAGAAAACAATTCTACTCATCTGTCTTAAATGGATGACCCCTTACTTTCAAACAGTGACCCCTAGTTCTAAATTTTCCCACAAAGGAAAACATCCTTTCCACATCCACCCTATCAAGACCCCTCAGGATATTATATGTTTCAATTAAGTCGCTTCTTACTCTTCTAAACTCCAGCCTAGCCTGTACAACCTTTCCTCATAAGACAACCCGCCCATTCCAAGTACTAGTCTACTAAACCTTCTCTGAACTGCTTCCAATGCATTTACATCCTTCCTTAAATAAGGAGACCAACACTGTGCACAGTACTCCAGATGTAGTCTCACCAATGCCCAGTATAAATGAAGCATAACCTCCCTACATTTGTATTCAACTCACCTCGCAATAAGCAATAACATTCTATTAGCTTTCCTGATTACTTGTTGAATCTGCATACTAACCTAGTGATTCATGCACTAGGACACCCAGATCCCTCTGCATCTCAGAGCTCTGAAATCTCTCACCATTTAGATAATATGCTTCTTTTTTATTCTTCCTGCCAAAATGGACAATTTCCATTTTCCCACATTATACTCCATTTGCCAGATCTTTACCCACTCACTTAACCTATCTATATCCCTTTGTAGCCTCCTTATGTCCTCTTCACATCTTACTTTCCTACCTATCTTTGTGTCATCAGCAAATTTAGCAACCATACCTTCGGTCCCTTCATCCAAGTCATTTATATAAATTGTAAAAAGTTGAGGCCCCAGCACAGATCCCTATGGCACACCACTCGTTACATCTTGCCGACCAGAAAATTACCTATTTATGTCTACTCTCTGTTTCCTGTTAGCTCGCCGATCTTCTAGCCATGCCAATATGTTACCCCCTACACCATGAGCTTTTATTTTCCGCAATAACCTTTGATGTGACACCTTATCAAATGCCTTCTGGAAATCATGCAGACTGTGCATCATAGTTTAAAACCTTAAAGAGTTAGAAATTCTAGAAGCATCTTTTGGGATGTTATCGAAATGAAATAAATATATTTAGTTACAATTATTCATCTGGCATTTATTTCAATAATTTATACACCAGACAACTCTGAAGACATGCTTAAAGTGGCAAAACATTAGGCTCCCTTGAGTAAGGCAGCAGAAAAAAACATTAACTGAGTGGATAAATTCAACAGGGAATAATTGCATGTTCTTCTATTTATCCTTTAATAAGTGACAGAACCAGAACTGCCTTTCAGGGATATCACATTGATTCCAATATGGATGGCCTTTCAGAGAAGCATGGTTACAGGTTACCTCTGCAGTTTAACTTGTCAGTTATGACGATGCTGGCCCTTTACATGGAAATATTGAAAAACTCATCCAACTACTTGTTGAGTAGACATGGAGAGTTCCTTACAGCCTAACTGCAGAAAATACTTTATAAAACAACAAAACTTGCATTCATATAGCACCTTTAATGTAGTAAAAATGTCCCAGGAGCGATTATCAAACAAAATTAGACACCAAGCCACATACTGGAACAGGCAACCAAATGCTTGGTCAAACAGGTAGTTTTAAGTAGCGTCTTAAAGGAGGAGAGAGAGAGGTAGAGAGAATGAAGAGGTTTAGGGAGGGAATTCCAGAGCTTAGAGCCTTGGCAGCAGAAGGCACAATCACCATTGGTAGATTGAAGAAAATTGGGGATGCGCAAGATGCCAGAATTAGAGGAACATAGAAATCCTGGCAGGTTGTCGGGTTGCAGGAGGATACAGAGATAGGGAGGAGTGAGGCCATGGAGGGATTTGAAAATAAGAACGAGCATTTTAAAATCGAGGTTTTGCCAGACTCGGAGCCGGCGGCACAGTGGCGCAGTGGTTAGCACTACAGCCTCACAGCTCCAGCGACCCGGGTTCAATTCTGGGTACTGCCTGTGTGGAGTTTGCAAGTTCTCCCTGTGTCTGCGTGGGTTTTCTCCGGGTGCTCCGGTTTCCTCCCACAGCCAAAAGACTTGCAGGTTGGTAGGTAAATTGGCCATTATAAATTGCCCCTAGTATAGGTAAGTGGTAGGGAAATATAGGGACAGGTGGGGATGTGGTAGAAATATGGGATTAGTGTAGGATTAGTATAAATGGGTGGTTGATGGTCGGCACAGACTCGGTGGGCCGAAGGGCCTGTTTCAGTGCTGTATCACTAAACTAAACTAAACTAAACAATGTAGGTCAGCGAGTGATGGGTAAATGAGATCTGTTGTAAGTTAGGATGTGGGCATCAGAGTTTTGGATGATCTCAAGTTTACTAGCAGTCATGAAGCAATGAAGTAGTGGAGTCTAGAACTAACAAAAGCATAGATGTGGATTTCAGCAGCAGATGAGTTCAGACAGGGATGGAGACAGGCCACGTAACTGAGGTGGTATTAAGCAGTCTTGGTGACAAGGAGGATAGGGGTCGGAAGCTCCAGCGATAGCTACGATTTGAATGATAGGATTATTTAAATATAAATGCCATAAAAGTTCAAGTTAATTTCTTAAAGGTTATATCAATGACATTTGCATCCGTTAATCAAGAAGAACTAAAGAAAAAGGCAATTCAAGAAACTAGTTCCAACATGCAGTTTTGTAGATTACCTAGTCAGGATAAATAAACATTTGCATACATCAGGTGCAAGGCTATCTTCCAAACTAAATACTTGTTCAATTTCTCTTTAAACAGGAGTATCTATATAAATATGAGAAGTAGTGATAGGATATTATACCAAGCTGTATGACATGTAATGTGCACTATTATGTGCAAGTAAACCACTATGCAGAACAAAGGCATTTAGAGCTGGAAACTTGAGAAACATTTTGCAAAGAGGAGAATGCAGAAAATCGAAATCATTTAAGATTGATGAAGTAATAAATACTACAATTGTTCAATATACTTCATCAATCATGAATAATTGGTTTCACTGCATTGTAGTCTCTACATTTGCAGAAAATATTTCACTTCAAGTGCACTTCTAAGTTGGAATTTATTCCAAAAAGCAACTGGGGCAGATTTTCATCTTGACCGCCTGGGCAATAATCTGATTGAGCAGATTACGCACCCACTAGGGGAACCTATCTGATTTGAACTTCATTGATTTTAATGAAATGAAAATCGGGCTTGTTTTATAATGGACTGGCAATGCATTCCAGATTACTGCCCAGGCGGTCAAGATGAAAATCTACCCCATTATGTGAGGGAGCACAAATTAAAAAATGAGGAGGGAAATCATGCAGAGCTTTTTCAACCAAAGTGTAAAAGAGCTATGGAATAATTTGGCAGGATGTCCATTCCAGCAGATAGTGTAAATGGTTGACCCCACAAGTTTGATCTTTGATCTTCTCTTGTTCCTAAAAATGCTTCTGTGCAAATTAAAAATTACCATTTATTATTACCTTTCATCTTGTAGCCCAACTTGTGAAGCTGCATCTTACATATAAAGTATTGGAATTCTTCATTTGTTTATTACATATCCATGCTTTTGGGATTGATATTGAACCTTTTCCAAATCTCAATACACCGAACAGTACTTGGCACAGCTTTAACAGCAGTTCAAAAAACAGACTTCTGCATTAGTTATGCCAAATTACAACACTTCAATTAGTCCAGGGATGCTCGCCATTTTTAAAATAAATATACTTGCCCCAATTAAGTTCTTCTATACAACACGTCAAGTCCATTTGAAGAAGAGGGCAGGAATTTTGTTCCTTTGCCAAAGCTGCTCTTGAACTAGGACAGTAGTATCTGTGCATTAAAGGCTAACGTTAATTCAACTAATTTACTTTTCTTCCCCTAAATAGCCTCCATAAGCTTTGGAACTCACATGTCTGAGAAATTGATGACATTACATAGGATATACGGCCATTCGCCCAACCATTCCATGCTGGCATTTATGCTCCACTTGAGCTTCCTCTCTTCTTTCCTCTTCTAAATCTATCAGCGTAACTATTCCCTTTTTGGTCAATAGCCTCCCCTTAAATGCATCTATACTATTCGCTTCAACCACTCCAAGTGGTAGCGAGTTTCACATTCTCACCATTCTTTGGGTGAAGAAGTTTCTTCTGAATTCCTTGATTTCCTTGGTGACTATCTTATATTATTGACCTCTAGTTTTGCTCCCTTCCACAAGTGGAAACATTCTTTCAGTATCCACTCTATCAAAACCTTTCATAATTTTAAAGACCACTATTAGGTTGTCCCTCAGCCCTTTTCTCTCAAGAGAAAAGAGACCCTGCTTGTTCCTGATATGCATAACCTTCCATTTCTAGTATCATCCTTGTAAATCTTCTCTGCACCCTCTTCCGTGCCTCTATATCCTTTTTTGTGATATGGGGACCAGAACTGCATGGAATACTCTAAGGCTGGAACTTTACTAACCCTCTGGAGATGGGCTAGGAGGTGGGAGGTTTGGTAAAATGGCCATGAAAGGCCAACTGGAGGCGGGTGACCAATTAATCCAATTAAGTGACCTATTAATGGCCATTTTAAGTTGCTTCTGGCATTTTACCAGTATCAGAATGCTCCCCCGCCTCATGGGGAGACCATCAGGTACATTGAGGCGGCCTCCCAGCCGCTTCCCGAAAGTGGGGGGGGGGGGGGGCCTCCATGTCCCACAGAGGAGTCCCCTGGCGGCAAAGGCCACCCACCCCAATGCCACCACTGGAGGGTTCACCCCTCCCAGCACCGGGGCCTGCCGGCAGACCAAAAAATTTCTCACCAGCCCTTCGAGGGTGCCTCAACAAAGAGGCGCCCTCTCCTCCCTGCATCCTCAGCAGCGGCCACCTCTATTGGTGGCACTGCCGAGGCTGCCAGTCTTCTGATTTGGCTGGCACCTTGGAGAGGCAGGCCACTGTCTTTAATTGGACGCTGCCTGTAAAAACCTCTCTGTGATCCTGCTGTTTGCCCACGTAGGCTTGGGACCCACATTTGGTTCCGCAGGTAGGAACCACAGCGTGCCAGTAAAATTACAGTGTGGTTTAACCAAGGTTCAATACAAGTTTAGCATAACTTACCTACTTTTCAATTCTCACCCTGTAGAAATAAAGTCTAGTGCTTAATTTGCATTTTTTATGACCTTGCTAACCCTTTGGCACACCTTTTAGTGATTGGTGTATTTGTGCTCCATGATCCCTTTGTTGCTCTACCCCACCGACACTTGCACCTTCCAAGTAATAAGGGATCACCTTATTCCTCCTATTAAAATGTACATTTATCTGTGTTGAACATCTTATACGAACATATGAATTAGGGACAGGAGTAGGCCACACGGTCCCTCTAGCCTGCTCTGCCATTCAACAAGATTATGGCTGATCTGATTGTAACCTCAACTCTACATTCCTGCCTACCCCTGATAACCTTTAATCCCCTTGCTTATCAAGAATCTATCTACCTCTGCTTTATAGACCAACGTTTGTTGCCCATCTCTAATTGCCCTTGACTACAGAATGACTTACTAGGGCATTTCAGAGTTGACCACATTGCTGTGGGTCTGGAGTCACATGTACAACAACAGATTTCCTTCCCTAAAGGATATTAGTGAACCTGATTTTTTTTTAAGACAACAATCGATGACAGTTTCATGGCACCACTACTGAGATCAGCTTTCAATTCCACACTTTTAATTAAGAATTAAACTGCTGTTGTGGTGGTGGTGGGATTTGATCCCATGTGTTCAGAGCATTAGCCTACATCTCCAGAGTACTAGATCAGTGTCACTACCACTATGCCACAGTCTCCCCTTTTAAAATAAACTTGACCAGCGAGGGGCTCGAACAGACAACCCTGAGATTAAGAGTCTCATGCTCTACCAACTGAGCTGGCCAGGCACCCAGAAAACTCCGTGAAAGGCTTCGTCCCTGGGTGGTCTCAAATCACCAATTTTTTGGTTAACAGCCAAACGTGTGAGCCAATTTGTCAATTGTTTACCCATTCTGCAAACTTATTAATGTCCTCCTTAATTTGCTGCAGTCTTCATCAGTGTTGACTATCTTCTCCAATTTGGTGTCATCTGCAAATTTAGAAATTGTGGTTTTGATTCCAACACCCAAATTGTTAATGTAAATTGTGAACAGCAGTGGTTCCAAAACTGATCATTGTCGAACACAACTACTCACCTTCCACCACTATGAATAGCTATTCTTTACTCCCGTTCTCTGCTTTCTGTCTTGAAGCCAGCTAGCAATCCATTGTCACTTTTGCCCTGACTTTGCATTCTTTGATCTTATTCAGTAGTCTATTATTGGACACCTTACTGAAGGCCTTATGAAAATCCAGATAAATTACATCTACTACATTACCATTGTCTACTCTTTCTGTCACGTCCAAAAAAAAATCAGGTTGGTCAAGCAAGATTTTCCCTTTTTTAATCCATTCTGACTTTTCATTGCTATATTTTTATTTTCTAGATGTTCTTCTATTCTATCCTTTAGTAGGGATTCCATTATTTTTTCTACCACTGATGTTAAACTGACTGGTCTATAATTCGCTGGACATGTTCTATTCCCCTTCTTAAATATAGGCATTACATTAGTGATCTGCCAATCCTCTGACACCACAACTTTTTCTAATGAATTATTAAATTATGAATTTGTAATGCCTCTGCTATCTCTTCCCTAGATTCTTTTAAAATGCGTGGATGCAATCAATCTGGACCAGGGGTATTACCCTTTTTGAGTTTGATTAGCTTATTTAATACATCCCCATTTTTAATTTTACATGCATTTATCTCATCATCCAATGCCTGTTTTATATACCTGGTAAATACTGAAGCAAAATAATTATTTAATATTTCTACCATCTCTCTATCATTACCTGTGGTATTATTTTGTCCATTCATTAATGGCCTTATTCCCATCCCAGTTTCCTTTTTTATTGATGTGCTTATAAAATATTTTACTGTTTTGTTTTATGTTTCTTGATAATTTAATTTCATAGTTCCTCTTTCCTTCCTAATTGTTTCTCTGACTTCTCTCCTAATCTCTTTGTATTATCTCTAATTATGCTCTCCTCTGCTGTCTATGTACCTAAAGTGTACGTACTTAGAAGTAAGTAGCACAGAGTCCAGCTCAATGGAGTACTGCATCGACAGAGTACCGAACTCGGGGAATTTTGCGCAGTGAGTGGAGAGGTGCTGTTCTGGTCTTTTATAAAACAAGGAGCGGTCCAAGTGAGGGAGCAGGAGTCAGCAAGACCTGACAGCTGGTCTAGAGGCGTTAATTAGGTAAGCAGGGAGACATTTATTTATATTACAGACTCACCAGCAGCAGCAGCGGCAGTAGACCTGGGTGGAGACTGAGCACAGCGACCGAGGAGATAATGCAGGGGAAAAAGCCTCCAGCGAAATCTTTGACAACAAAAGCAGTATCAGCAAAACAGCTACAGTGATGTCCCAACCAGGGAAGGTGCTAATTGGTGAGTAGTTGGTAAGTGTTTCTAGATAATAGTTTAGAAAGTAAAGGCAGGGCAGGGAACCTCAGCCCTGTGGAAGACACATCCTGTGCCATGTGGGAAATCCTGGACGCTTCTTGTGGCAGGAAGTGTCACCAGCTAAAGTAGTTCGAGCTCTGGGTATTGGAGTTTGAGCAGTGGCTAGAGTCACTACAGGGTAATCACGAGGCTGTGAACTTCATGGATTGCATGTTTCTGGAGGTGGTCACCCTGCAGCTTAAAAATGTACAGGCAAAGAGGGAGGCAAAGAGGGAATGGATGACCACCATAAGGACAAGGAGGACCAGGCAGGCACAGCAGGATCCTATGAGTGCATCTCGCTCTCCAACAGGTATTCAGTTCTGAATACTGGTGAGAGTGATGATTCCTCTGGGGAGTGCAGGCAGAGCCAAGTCCATGGCACCATGGGTGGCTCAGCTGTATGGGGCAGAGGAAGAAAGTGGAAGAGCAACAGTGGTCAGGGATTTGATACTGAGGGGAACAGATGTGACTCCAGGATAGAATGCTGTCTCCCTGGTGTCAGAGTCTAGGATGTCACTGAGTGGCTGCAGAACATTCTGAAGGGGGAGGGTGAACAGCCAGAGGTCCATATTGACACCAATGACATAGGCAGAAAGAAGGATGAGGTCCGAAGTCATAGTTTAGGGAGCTAGGAGAGAGATTGAAAAGCAGGATCTCAGAGGTAGTAATTACTCCCAATGCCAATTCCTGAGGCATTGGGACTGCTTCTGGGGGAGGTGGGACCTGTGCAAGCCAGAAAGGTTGCACATCAATGGGACCAATATCCTTGCAGGGGGTTTGGCTAGTGGTGTTGGGGAGAGTTTAAACTAGCTTGGTAGGAGGTTGGGAACCTGAGAGTAGATTCAGAAGGCAGAAAAGAAAAGTTAGAAATGGAAGACAGAATATCAGTAAGTGTCTTTGGAAGGCAGAGGAAACTAAGGCTAGAAATTAGGGAGTTTGACAGTGCCAGATGGTATATACGTGAATGCAAGAAGTCAAGGGAATAAGGCAGATGATTTGAGAACACAGATTGACAAGTGGGAGTATGATATTATAGCTATTACTGAGACATGGCTCAAAGAAGGGCAAGAATGACAGCTCAACATTCCTGGTTACAGGGTTTTCAGATGAGCTAGAGAGGGGGGTAAAAAAGGGGGATTGCAATACTGATTGAAGAAATGAACAGTGAGGAGAGATGATATGGCAGAAGGATGATCAAATGAGTTGAAGTGAAGAACAAAAAAAGGACAACCACACTACTGGGAGTGTACTATAGACCTCCAAGCAGTCAGAGGGAGATAGAAGACCAAATATGTAGGCAAATCTCTGAGAAGTACAAAAACAATCGGGCAGTAATAGTGAAGGATTTCAACTATCCTAATATTAACTGTGATAGAATTCATGCCTTTGTTACCTCTAGACTTGACCATTCCAGTGCTCTACTGGCTGGTCTCCACATTCTACCCTCCATAAACTTGAGGTCATCCAAAACTCTGCTGCTCACGTCTTAACTTGCATCAAGTCCCATTCCCCTATCACCCCTGTGCTCATTGATCTACAGTGGCTCCCGGTCAAGCAACGTCTTGATGTTAAAATTCTTATCCTTGTTTTCAAAAATCCCTCCATGGCCTCACCCCTCCCCATCACTGTAATCTCTGCCTGCAACACAATCCTCTGAGATAACTGTGCTCCTCCAATTCTGGCCTCTTGAGCATCCCTGATTTTAATCACTCCACCATTGGTGGCCGTGCATTCAGTTGCTTGGGCCCTAAGCTCAGAAATACCCTCCCTACACCTCTTCGCCTCTCTACCTCGCTTTCCTCCTTTAAGGCACACTTTAAAACCTACGTCTTTGACCAAGCTTTTAGTCATCTGACATATCTCATGTGACTCGGTGTCATATTTTGTTTTATAATGCTCCTGTGAAGTGCCTTAGGATGTTTTACTACGTTAAAGGCACTATATAAATTTAAGTAGTTGTTGTTGAAAGACACAGAGGGAGCAGAATTCTTAAAATGCATTCAGGAGAACTTTTTTAGCCACAATGAAGCAAGTCCAACAAGAGAGGGGAGGAAGTTCTGGACCTAGTTTTAGAGAATGAAGCTGGGCAGGTGGAAGTGGTATAAGGGGAGGCAGTGGTGTAGTGGTAATGTCCTTGGACTGATAATCCAGAGGCCCAGGCTACTGCTCTGGGGACATGAGTTCAAATCCCACCAGGCAGATGGTGAAATCTGAATTCAATTAATAAATTTGCAATTAAAAAGCTAGTCTAATGGTGATCATGAAACCATTATCGATTGTTGTAAAAACCCATCTGGTTCACTAACGTCCTTCAAGGAAGGAAATCTGCTGTCCTTACCTGGTCTGGCCTACATGTGACTCCAGACTCACAGCAATGTGGTTGACTCTTAAATGCCCTCTGACATGACCTAGCAAGCCACTCAGTTCAAGAGCAATAAGGGATGGGCAATAAATGCGGGCCTAGCCAGTGACGCCCACATCCCACGAATGATTACGAGAAAAAGTTCGGGAGCACTTTGGTGGAAGTGATCATAATTCAGTTAGATTTAGGGTAGTCTTCTTGTTATATCACTACACCTTCCTTTGCCACTATTCACGCAGGCCCTGGCTTGAGAGTTGAAGACTTTCAGATCTTCAGGACTGCTTGGCTCTGATAGTAGAGGGCATTCTAGGAGATGTTTCATCATTTGGGATGCCTCTCCGCAGTCACAATCAACAGAACAGTTATCTGTATTCCCACTTCTGCATAAGGGCTTTGCAGTGACTGACACCAGTCCAGTGGGGATTGTGACACAGCCAAGTAGGCCATGTTTCATTGGCTCCAGATTGGAGGGATTCCTCTGGATCATTAGACAACTCATATGCCTTCGTCTGTTGACCAAGCTGCATTGAGGTTGGGATCCAACTTCTTGGCATGGGGAGAGCATTCCCAGACTTGGCAGGCATATTCAGCTGCTGAGTAGCACGGGGCAAGGGCAGATGATTGTAATGTTCTTGGGTCAGTTCCCCATTTAGAGTTAGGCTGCCTCCGAATGATGTTGTTTCTGGCTGCCACCTTTGCCTTTACTTTAATGACATGATCTCTGAAGCTTAGGTGCGATCTAAAATTACTCCAAGGTATATGGGCGTAGTGTTGTGTGCCAGTGTTCTCTCAAAGCAATGTATATTAAGTTCTCACTTTGCATCTCTATTCCTAAGATGAAAAGAACTGATTTGTGTTTTTTCAGGGTTGATTAATTGCACATTAGTTGGTCAGCTCAGCTGGTGCATCCCAAATATACTTCTCTACTATATCATAGGATTAGTCAAGACATATTTTGCACAGGTCTTCAGCATAGAGGAAACTTCTGGTTTGTGGCCGGATGGGCTGGTAGTTGGTCTAAATATTGAACAGCAAAGGTGCGAGAGCACTATCTTGAGCTAAGCCATTTTTCTGTCAGTGCCACCTGTTTAGAACCATAGAAAAATTACGGCACAGATAGAGGCTATTCAGCCCATCGTGTCCGTGCCGGCTGAAAGAACTAGCCAGCCGCCCAATCTAATCCCACCTTCCAGCACCTGGTCCATAGCCTTGCAAGTTACAGCACTTCAGGTGCATATCCAGGTACCTTTTAAAAGAATTGAGGGTTTCTGCCTCCACCACCATTCCTGGCAGCGACTTCCAGACACACACCAACCTCTGGGTGAAAAGGTTTTTCCTCATGTCCCCTCTAATCCTTCTACCAATCACCTTAAATCTGTGCCCCCTGGTAATTGACCTCTCTGCTAGGGAAACAGGTCCTTCCTGTCTACTCTATCTAGGGCCCTCATAATTTTGTACACCTCAATTAAGTCACTCCTCAGCCTCCTCTGTTCTAAGGAAAACAACCCTAGCCTATCCAATCTTTCCTCATAGCTGTAACTTTCGAGCCCTGGCAACATTCTTGTAAATCTCCTCTGTACTCTCTCCAGAGCAATTATGTCCTTTCTGTAATGTGACCAGAACTGTATGCAGTACTCCAGCTGTGGCCTAACCAGTGTTTTATACAGTCCCAGCATTACATCCCTGCTTTTGAATTCTATACCTCGGCCAATAAAGGAAAGCATTCCATATGCCTTCTTCACCACACTATCTACCTGTCCTGCCACCTTCAGGGACCTGTGGACATGCACTCCAAGGTCTCTCACTCCTTCTACCCCTCTCAATATCCTCCTGTTTATTGTGTATTCCCTTGCTTTATTTGCCCTCCCCAAATGCTTTACCTCACACTTATCTGGATTGAATGCCATTTGCCACTTTTCTGCCCACTGAACCAAACCATTGATATCTTTCCGGACACGGCTATCCTCTTCACTATCACTTTACTGAGCTGAGATGTGATTTGGCTAAAGTGGTCTGAAAACAGCTACTTGAAGATAAATCAGTGTCAGATCAGTAGGAGGCGTTCAAGGCAGAGATAATGAGGAGTTCAGGGCAAGTATACTTCCTTAAAGAAAAAGAGTGGGATTCACAAATCCAGAGCTCCCTGGATGTCAAGGGGCTTAAAGGAGAGGATAAATAAAACAAGAGAAGCTTATGACAGATACCAAGGGCTCAATATTGCAGAAAACCTAGAGGAGTGTAAAAAGTGTAGGGATGAAATGAAAAAGGAAATTAGGAAAGCAAAGAGGAGGGTATGAAAAATATTGGCAACTGAAATCAAGGGAAATCCAAAGATTTTTTTATAAACACATAAAGAGCTGGAGGATAACTGAAGAAAGAGTGGGACCTATTAGGGACCATAAGGGTAACCTGTATGTGGAAGCCCAGTCCACTTTAGCTAAACCACATCTCAGCTTAGTAAAATTAGCTTTTCCCCAATTAAGAACTTGTATTCCTGGTCTGTCTTTGTCCTTTTCCATAACTCCTCTAAAGTTCTGTGCAAGAATCTGACGATTGTCCATGTCATACGCAGCAGATAAAGCCACCATCCTCAATGAATTGGGTGAGATTTAGAAGTTGATTTGTGCAGGATTTCCCTGGTCTGAATCCCACTTGTTTAGGGATGAGATATTCATCTACAAAGAGGGCAAAGTGATTTAGGATGAGTGTGGTTCTTCATGAATAGTTTACGTCTGTTCTCTCAAAAGAGAGGGACGATACAGACATTGCAATCAGAGCGGAGTAGTGTGAAATATAAGGTGAAATTTTCAGTGAGAGAGGAAGCATTAAGGATTTTAACATCTTGGAAAGTGGATAAATCCCTAGGCCTGGATGAAATGTATCCTAGGCTGTTTAGGGAAGCAAGAGAAGAAATAGCAGAGGTTCTGACCATCATTTTCCAATCGTCTCTGGTTACATATGTGGTGTCAAAGGACTGGAGGACAATTAACATTGTACCATTGTTTGAAAAGGGAGAAAGGGATAGGCTGAGTAGTTATTGGCCAGTCAGCCTAAAATCGGTGGTGGGAAAATTACTGGAAAAAATTGTGACAGGATAAATCTTCAATTAGAGAGACACAGATTCATCAAAGACAGTCATCACAGATTTGTTAAAGGAAAGTCACATCTGACTAACATGATTGAATTTTTTGAGGAGGTAACAAGGAGTGTTGATGGGGGTACAGCATTTAGAGTCATAGAGAGATACAGCACTGAAACAGGCCCTTCGGCCCACCGAGTCTGTGCTGACCAACAACCACCCATTTATACTAATCCTACATTAATTCCATATTCCCTACCACATCCCCACCATTCTCCTACCACCTACCTACATTAGGGGCAATTTACAATGGCCAATTTACCTATCAACCTGCAAGCCTTTGGCTGTGGGAGGAAACCGGAGCACGCAGCAGCTTTTTCGGGAGCAGCGTGTGAGCGAGTGAGCAGCTGGAAAAGTCAGTTTGAAAGTAAATTTAATTTCCTTTTGTTTTTCGGCGGAGGCCAGGGGGCTGCTGGGTAAGTAAAACACTATATATTTGGGCGGTTTAAAATAACTTTCCTTTCAGTGCAGCAGCTTTTTCGGGAGCAGCGTGTGAGCGAGTGAGCAGCTGGAAAAGTCAGTTTGAAAGTAAATTTAATTTCCTTTTGTTTTTCGGCGGAGGCCAGGGGGCTGCTGGGTAAGTAAAACACTATATATTTGGGCGGTTTCTGAACCCGAAACACCACACTTGTAGTGTCTCCCACCCGCCCTCCTCCTCTAACCAAAAAAAAGGACTCGGTGGGGTGTTTATAAGGTAAGGCTTTTTCGATTTATCTGGTTTTATTGTGATTGGTAAAAACTTTTCGTTCCTTTTTCATTTAACTAAGTTTAAACTTAAGATTAAAAATGGCAGGAGATCTCAGACCCGTATCATGCTCCTCTTGCTCAATGTGGGAGCTCAGGGACATGGCTGATGACCCTGGCTCCTTCACGTGCAGGAAGTGTGTCCAGCTGCAGCTCTTGTTAGACTGCATGACGGCTCTCGAGCTGCGGATGGACTCACTTTGGAGCATGCGCGATGCTGAGGAGGTAGTGGATAGCACGTTTAGTGAATTGGTCACACCGCAGATTAGGATTGCTGAGGGAGAAAGGGAATGGGTGACCAAAAGGCAGAGAAAGAGCAGGAAGGCAGCGCAGGAGTCCCCTGCGGTCATCTCCCTCCAAAACAAGTATACCGTTTTGGATACTGTTGAGGGAGATGGCTCACCAGGGGAAGGCAGCAGTAGCCAGGTCCATGGCACCGTGGCTGGCTCTGCTGTTCAGAAGGGCGGGAAAAAGAGTGGAAGGGCTATAGTCGTAGGGGATTCGATTGTAAGGGGAGTAGATAGGCGGTTCTGTGGTCGAAAACGAGGCTCCCGAATGGTATGTTGCCTCCCAGGTGCACGGGTCAGGGACGTCTCAGATCGGCTGCAGAACATTCTAAAGGGGGAGGGTGAACAGCCAGTTGTCATTGTGCACATAGGCACTAATGATATAGGTAGAAAACGGGATGAGGTCCTACAAGCAGAGTTTAGGGAGTTAGGAGCCAAGTTAAAAAGTAGGACCTCAAAGGTAGTAATCTCAGGATTACTACCAGTGCCACGTGATAGTCAGAGTAAAAATGAAAGAATAGTCAGGATGAATGCGTGGCTTGAGAGATGGTGCAGGAAGGAGGGGTTCAGATTTTTGGGACATTGGGACCGGTTCTGGGGGAGGTGGGACTATTACAAATTGGACGGTCTACACCTGGGCCGGACTGGAACCAATGTCCTTGGAGGTGCTTTTGCTAACGCTGTTGGGGAGGGTTTAAACTAATGTGGCAGGGGGATGGGAACCAATTGAGGTCAGTTGACAGTAAGGAGGTAGTAACAAAAGCCTGTAAGGAACTAGATAATGAAGTCAGTGTGACTAAGGGGAAGAGCAGGCAGGGAGCAGATGATGAATATAAAGGGACTGGTGGTCTGAGGTGCATTTGTTTTAATGCAAGAAGTGTAGTTGGTAAGGCAGATGAACTTAGGGCTTGGATTGGTACCTGGGAGTATGATGTTATTGCTATTACTGAGACTTGGTTGAGGGAAGGGCATGATTGGCAACTAAATATCCCAGGATATCGATGCTTCAGGCGGGATAGAGAGGGAGGTAAAAGGGGTGGAGGAGTTGCAATACTGGTCAAAGAGGATATCACAGCTGTGCTGAAGGAGGGCACTATGGAGGACTCGAGCAGTGAGGCAATATGGACAGAACTCAGAAATAGGAAAGGTGCGGTAACAATGTTGGGGCTGTACTACAGGCCTCCCAACAGCGAGCGTGAGATAGAGGTACAAATATGTAAACAGATTATGGAAAGATGTAGGAGCAACAGGGTGGTGGTGATAGGAGATTTTAATTTTCCCAACATTGACTGGGATTCGCTTAGTGTTAGAGGTCCAGATGGAGCAGAATTTGTAAGGAGCATCCAGGAGGGTTTTCTAGAGCAGTATGTAAATAGTCCAACTCGGGAAGGGGCCATACTGGACCTGGTGTTGGGGAATGAGCCCGGCCAGGTTGTTGAAGTTTCAGTAGGGGACTACTTTGGGAATAGTGATCACAATTCCGTAAGCTTTAAAATACTCATGGACAAAGACGAGAGTGGTCCTAAAGGAAGAGTGCTAAATTGGGGGAAGGCCAACTATACCAAAATTCGGCAGGAGCTGGGAAATGTAGATTGGGAGCAGCTGTTTGAAGGTAAATCCACATGTGATATGTGGGAGGCTTTTAAAGAGAGGTTGATTAGCGTGCAGGAGAGACATGTTCCTGTGAAAATGAGGGATAGAAATGGCAAGATTAGGGAACCATGGATGACAGGTGAAATTGTGAGACTAGCTAAGAGGAAAAAGGAAGCATACATAAGGTCTAGGCGGCTGATGAAAGACGAAGCTTTGAAAGAATATCGGGAATGTAGGACCAATCTGAAACGAGGAATTAAGAGGGCTAAAAGGGGTCATGAAATATCTTTAGCAAACAGGGTTAAGGAAAATCCCAAAGCCTTTTATTCATATATAAGGAGAAAGAGGGTAACTAGAGAAAGGATTGGCCCACTAAAGGACAAAGGAGGAATGTTATGCTTGGACTCAGAGAAAATGGGTGAGATTCTAAACGAGTACTTTGCATCGGTATTCACCGAGGAGAGGGACATGACGGATGTTGAGGTTAGGAACAGATGTTTGATTACTCTAGGTCAAGTCGGCATAAGGAGGGAGGAAGTGTTGGGTATTCTAAAGGGCATTAAGGTGGACAAGTCCCCAGGTCCGGATGGGATCTATCCCAGGTTACTGAGGGAAGCGAGAGAGGAAATAGCTGGGGCCTTAACAGATATCTTTGCAGCATCCTTAAACACGGGTGAGGTCCCGGAGGACTGGAGAATTGCTAATGTTGTCCCCTTGTTTAAGAAGGGTAGCAGGGATAATCCAGGTAATTATAGACCGGTGAGCCTGACGTCAGTGGTAGGGAAGCTGCTGGAGAAGATACTGAGGGATAGGATCTATTCCCATTTGGAAGAAAATGGGCTCATCAGTGATAGGCAACATGGTTTTGTGCAGGGAAGGTCATGTCTTACCAACTTAATAGAATTCTTTGAGGAAGTGACAAAGTTGATTGATGAGGGAAGGGCTGTCGATGTCATATACATGGACTTCAGTAAGGCGTTTGATAAGGTTCCCCATGGCAGGCTGATGGAGAAAGTGAAGGCGCTTGGGGTCCAAGGTGTACTAGCTCGATGGATAAAGAACTGGCTGGGCAACAGGAGACAGAGAGTAGCAGTAGAAGGGAGTTTCTCAAAATGGAGACGTGTGACCAGTGGTGTTCCACAGGGATCCGTGCTGGGACCACTGTTGTTTGTGATATACATTAATGATTTGGAGGAAAGTATAGGTGGACTGATTAGCAAATTTGCAGACGACACTAAGATTGGTGGAGTAGCAGATAGTGAAGGGGACTGTCAGAGAATACAGCAGAATATAGATAGATTGGAGAGTTGGGCAGAGAAATGGCAGATGGAGTTCAATCAGGGCAAATGCGAGGTGATGCATTTTGGAAGATCCAATTCAAGAGTGAACTATACAGTAAATGGAAAAGTCCTGGGGAAAATTGATGTCCAGAGAGATTTGGGTGTTCAGGTCCACTGTTCCCTGAAGGTGGCAACGCAGGTAAATAGAGTGGTCAAGAAGGCATACGGCATGCTTTCCTTCATCGGACGGGGTATTGAGTACAAGAGTTGGCAGGTCATGTTACAGTTGTATAGGACTATGGTTCGGCCACATTTGGAATACTGCGTACAGTTCTGGTCGCCACATTATCAAAAGGATGTGGATGCTTTGGAGAGGGTGCAGAGGAGGTTCACAAGGATGTTGCCTGGTATGGAGGGCGCTAGCTATGAAGAGAGGTTGAGCAGATTAGGATTATTTTCATTAGAAAGACGGAGGTTGAGGGGGGACCTGATTGAGGTGTACAAAATCATGAGAGGTATAGACAGGGTGGATAGCAAGAGGCTTTTTCCCAGAGTGGGGGTTTCAATTACTAGAGGACACGAGTTCAAAGTGAAAGGGGAAAGGTTTAGGGGGGATATGCGTGGAAAGTTCTTTACGCAGAGGGTGGTGGGCACCTGGAACGCATTGCCAGCGGAGGTGGTAGATGCGGGCACGATGGATTCTTTTAAGATGTATCTAGACAGATGCATGAATGGGCAGGAAGAAAAGAGATACAGAACCTTAGAAAATAGGCGACATGTTTAGAGAGAGGATCTGGATCGGCGCAGGCTTGGAGGGCCGAAGGGCCTGTTCCTGTGCTGTAATTATCTTTGTTCTTTGTTCTTTGAAACCCATGCAGTCACAGGGAGAACCTGCAAACTCTGCAAAGGCAGTACCCAGGTTGCTGCAGCTGTGAGGCTGCGGTGCTAACCACTGTGCCGCCCCAGATACAGTCTATATGGATTTTAGCAAGGTTTTTAGTAAGGTCCCACATGACAGACTGGTCAAGAAAGTAAAAGCCCATGGGATCCAAGGCAAAGTGGTGAGTTGGATCCAAAAGGCTGAGAGGCAGGAAGCAAAGAGTAATGGTCGATGGGTGTTTTTGTGACTGGAAGGCTGTTTCCAGTGGGGTTCCGCAGGGCTCGGTACTAGGTGCCTTGTTTTGGACTTGAATGTTGGGAATGTCAGGCAAACCCCCCCACCTGACAGGACTGAGGCACACATTATTTCGCCACATGAACATTAAAAATTAAAATTGTGGCTGGGAAGAAAAGAGGGCCTATCACAAAGAATTGCCAGGCTCCAGACTGGAAAGACATTTGCATGCTAGCAGACAGTGTTGGAACAAGGGACCCAGTCCTTGCTTTTCCAATACACAGAAGAAGTGGTCAGACTAGTTTAGTCACATGACTGGCTGGCTGTTGGTTTTTTGAATTTGAACTGGCCACAGAATTTTGAACTCAGAAAGCTGTTTGCACCTGGACTGAGAACACCTCTCTCCTGTCTGCTCTCATCTCACTCTCACCAGCTTCAGAATCCATTGGAGACATATGAACCCCAAGAGAGAAAAGTCTCCAACAGTGAACAAGGTTTAAGAAGAATACTGGGCCCCAATGAAAAACAAGACTACCTACAATCAAGGACCCTACAGCTAGCTCGAAGCACAGTAAAAAAAAACCTCTTCAGAGATTACCTCAAACCTCTCCATTTTATTTTTCTTCTCTTATCTGTCTCTATTTGCATGTGCGTATCATGTATACATGCTAGCATGGGGCGTGGCGTGTGTCCATAGGCATTGACCGAATTAGATTTTAAGTTTAATAAATTTCACTTTTCTTCTTTAAACTGAAGAAAACTTGGTGTACTAATTTCTTTGCCTTATAATTGGAAAACTGTGAACAAGGATTCAGCAAAGGGGAGCTCAAAACACAGTGTGTTTAAAAATTAAACCCTGTTACAATAAGACCAGATGAAGTCAGTAAAAGACCCCTAGACACCTTTCTCACCTGGTTATAACAGGGATATGATTAAGAATTTTGCAGATGATACAAAAATTGCCGTGTGGTTGATAATGAAGAAGAATGCTGTAGACTGCAGGAAGATATCAATGGACTAGCCAGGTGGGCGGAGCATTGGCAAATGGAGTTCAATCCGGAGAAGTGTGAGCTAATGCATTTGGGGAAGGCTAAGAAGGCAAAGGAATACACATTAAGTGGTAGGATACTGAGAAGAAATGTAGACGAACAGAGGTACCTTGGAGTGCATGTCCACAGATCCCTGAAGGTGGCTGTACAGGTAGATAAGGTGGTCAAGAAGGCATACGGGATATTTGCCTTTATTAGCTGAGGCATAGAATATAATAGCTGGGAGGTTATGCTGGGGCTATATAAAACACTGGTTAGGCCATACCAGGAGTATTGCGTGCAGTTCTGGTCACCGCACTATAGGAAAGATGTGATCGCACTAGAGAGGTACAGAGGAGATTTCCAAGGCTGTTGCCTAGACTGGAGAATTTTAGTTATGAGGAAGGATTGAATAGGCTAGGATTGTTTTCTTTGGAACAGAGGAGGCTGAGGGGAGTTCTAATTGAAATGTATAAAATTATGAGCTGTCTAGATATAGTGGATAGGAAGGTCCTAATCCCCTTGGTTGAAGGGTCAATAACCGGTGGACATAGAATCAGGCTAAGAGGTAGGAGGTTTAGAGGGGAATTCTTTCCACCCAGAGGGTGGTGGGGATCTGGAACACTGCCTGAAAAGGTAGTAGAGGCAGAAACCCTCATAACATTTAAAAATACTAGGATATGCACCTGAAGTGCTGTAACCTACAAGGCTACGGACCTAGAGCTGGAAAATGGGATTAGGTTGGATGACTACTTGTCGGCCAGTATGCACCCAGTAGGCTGAATGACCTCCTTCCATGCTGTAAATTTCAGTGATTCTTTCTATGTTTAACGTACACCTGTTTCCTTACCCTCAATTGTCCCCTTATGTCTTTATTCATCCATTGAGCCTCATTAGTGTTTGGTTTGTTCTTTCCTTTCAGCAGAATATATTTTCCTGCAGGCTGTTGAACACCGCATTAAATGTTTCCCATTATTGTTTGCCAATATTGTTGCCTATTTTATTTTCCCAAGATAATTCTCAGCCCCTCAAAATCAGCTTTTCTCCAAACCTGGTTTTCGTCATACTAATGTTCTTCTCTATTATCATCTTAAAGTGTATTATATTATGGTCACTATTGCCCAGAAGTTTCCCTACTTTTACTTCTCTAATTTGCTCTGGTTCATTCCCCAATACAAGATCCTTTGGGTTTTTTTTACATATTGGGTTAGAAAAGGAGTCCTGTAATTTTGCAATTTATTACAGTGTTACAACTTGTTAGTGGAACAACTTTGTTCTTTACTGGGAAGGCTTTACATTATACATTTACTGACAGTGCAACAAATCAGTGGTATCAGTTAATAGTAGCTAGCTACATTCAAGTTACTGCTTTTTCCTGCCATTAGATATAAACATCAAGATCAGTGTCAGTTGTTTAAAAATGCAGTTTCAAGACCATCTGCTTCTTGTAAGATCATCCGAGGAGAACAGTTGGGTACAAGTCTGAATTGGAACATTGCCAAAATGCAGCAATAGGACATGCCAGAAAAGGCTAACAGAACTGAGGGTCAATAAGACACAGCATTAGTGATTGGACTGCTCTCAAATAAGAGATAAATAATGGCCCGGATTTTATGGTCAGTGGCGAACAAACTTTGCACTTACACTTGCTCACATTTGCTCTGCGACTTGTGGTAATTAGAGAAACTGCACAGCTCCCTCTGCAGAGGATCTGGGTTCTATAGAACCATGGAACAGTTACAGCACAGAAGGAGGCCATTCAGTCCATTGTGTCTGCGCCAGCTGAAAAAACTAGCCACCCAATCTAATCCCACCTTCCTCCTTCTGTATAAACAGGACAAGCAATGGTGGTCTCCTTAACCAATCAGACTGAAGAAACCTTACTGAGACACACAAAGCTAAATATTAGGGTGAGCCCAATAGTGGGTGCAGGAACCATGATGCGCGATTATCCAGTCAATGCAATGCAGGCAGAATGCAAATATCATGCTGCTTGCTCATCACCATGATTGTGGCATGTAGCCCAGCACTGAGTGTGCTGGTGACTGGCTGAGTTCAGCTAGGGCACAGGTGCTTGCGTGGCTAGCACGAGTCACAACTAGCCTGCACCTCTTCAAGGGGAGGTGCATTCAGGCTGCAGCAGCTGGTGGAACTGTCTCCAAAACTGTTTCAGAGAAGTGATAAGAGTTCCAAAGGATCAGCAGGCCACAGAGAGGGCTCCCAGGTTCTCTGTTGCAGTGCTGCAGGCCTTAGTCCGGAAGGTGGAAAGGGCGCGAGAGGTCATGTTTCTGCACAGAGCCAGGATGCTCTCCAGGTCCTATACTGTGAAGGGAATCGGAGCAGATAGCCACAGAGGGCAATTCAAGGAGTCTGATCACGAGGACCTGGCTGCAGTGCTGTAAATAGTTCAATGACCTCACACAGATGGTCAAGGTCAGTGAATGCATCTTCAATGCCATCTCCTATGCACCACACCACCAAACTCACAAACTGCTCACCACACTCCCATCACTCACCAATCAGCAATCTTGCCTAACATTCAGATGCTTCACTGCACCCTCACACACTTACCAATGCTGCAAGTCTCAAACCCACATCTCACAGCTTCCACATACTTCTAGCTGTTCAGCTATGATAGGCTCATCACCCAAACATCTTGCAACACACTCAATGACACTCTTCCAGCTCTCTTGAAAGAGTGTGAGCAGCAGAGAACCAGTGGGTACAAGCTCGCCTGCAACTCCTGAGCCCCTTGGAGTAGAGTAGCTGTGAATTATTGAGCTGGCAGTCACTGAGGCCGTTGCAACCAGTGTTATTGAGAACATCCAGGATGACATTATGTTCCTGCCTTATGCAGCTTCTCAGGTCCCACTTCATCTGCTCTCTGGCATGATGTACAAGCTGCAGATGGTAAGACCATGGACCTTTTCCCTCACCACAACCCTCCCCTCCTGCATTTCTGCTTTGAAATACACGAGGCCTACCGCCTGGCCAGCCAGTGCATCCTCACCATGAAGGGTGCGAGCAAGAGCAGATGTCTGTTAAAGAAGTACTTGATCTGACACCTGCAGCCACTAGCTCAGATCCAGGCACTGCACGTACTTTAGAGGGTAGACTCGAGGCAGGATCCACATATGAGAAGCCACCGGGCATGAGTGGTTTGCAGCCAAGCCAGGAGGAAAGGTGAGTGTGGATGCCAGTTCTCTGGAGGGTGAAGTCACAGATGAGTTCTGCTGCAGAGGACTCAGATGAAGCGGCATACAGGAGAATGCTGATGGGTATGCACACAGAACTGCTTGGTGCACTCGCAAGCCTGCCAGAGAGCCTGTTGTCACTGCCAAGGAGCATGGAGGAGTCTGGCTCCAAACTGGCACAGTCCTTTGCACAGAGCTTGGAGACCATCCTTTCCAGCATCTATGTGGTGATCAGCTCCATGATAGCACTTGGAGACCTTGCTGTGATGCAGCATCTGGTGGCCAGTGTCTCAGGTTCCATTGCAGATCCAGCAGAAGCCACCCAATGTCTCGGTGCTGTAGCAGAAGCTCAGACTGAGGTGATGAGATCCATACTTGTTGCCATCCAAGCCTAGCTTGATGCCATGCTGGCTCAGACTGCTGTCACCATGGCTGCAAACTCCAGTGCTCAAAGGGGCATGCAGGCTCTATCAGCAGCCCAACAATCTGTCCTCCAGCAGATCACTAGGATCACTGAGGTGCCATCCTGGGGAAGTGGCAGTGGTTCTGTAGTGCTCTCTCAAGATCACAGCATTCCTGTTCCCACCACTCCACTCCGCTAGTATCCTTGCTGTTGCCTGTCAGTCAGCCAGCCGACCCAGACTTCTGCCATCCATGTTGAGGTGGTACAGTCCAAAGGCAGGCCTTCAAGGCCCTGAGATGCTCAAGGTCATCTTCCAAGGCCATCTGCAGTCTCCCCCACTGAAAGTCAGCAGCCTTCCACCAGCCTGCTGCAGCCACTGGAGTAACACTGCATAGGAGCACTAGGCCAGGCAAAGGCACCTATAGGACAGGCAGTAGGGGATGCACAAGGGTGAATAATTCAGTTTTATGTGTATTATGGGAAGTGTTGTTGGATAAAGTGGTTGTGGAATTTTTTTGGGGGGTGAATTTTATTTCAAGATTTTGGCCAAGAGGATGCTGTGATGGTCTGTAGCAGAGAGATGGAAATTGTGGAGCAGGCATATGCGTGGATAATTTTAAGGGAATCAGAGTCTGATTAACTGCTCATGAACAGCCTGTCCAGAGCAATGGGGTCCCGAATCCCTCCTCTCTTCATCCTCCTCCTCCCCTCGAGGTCCTTGCTGAAGGCTTGGTGGCAAAGGTTGTGCCTCGAGGGCCAGGTTGTATAGCACAGAGCAGACCACCACGAATTTGGAGATGCATTCCAGTGAGCATTGTAAAGCTCCTCCCAAGCAATCCAGGCCAGGAACCGTTGTTATAAAACGCCAATAGTTTGCTTTACGTAACAGCAAAGCTCTCATTATACATGGACTGTTCGGATGGCCTATGTGAATCTTAAACCAAGTGTAGAGTCGCCAACCCTTGTCACCAAGCAGCCAGCCTCTGTTCATTGTGGTGGCTCCAATATGGCAGAAACAGCTGACTGGTGCAGGATGAAAGGATCGTGGCTGCTGCCAGGATAGTGGGTATTCACCGGCATGATGCTCTGTGCATGGCCACACACCAACTGCACAATAAAGGAGTGGCAACCCTTGTGGTTGCAGTACATCTCCCCATTGCTATGTGGCGCCCGACAGAGCCATGTGCATTCAGTCGGTGGCTCCTGGCAAAGTCACATGCTCGCTCCTCCTGCTTCTCTCTGGTTAGGGAGAAGACTATGAAGTTCCCTCTCGTCGCGTACTGAGCCTCTGTTACCTCCCAAATGCAGCAATGCACAGCAAACTATGAAATGTTGACAATGTCACTGGCTCCAGTCTGCAAGGATCCGCTGGCGTAGATATTGAGGGCCATGGTGACCTTGACAGCCACTGGCAGTGCCATCCTCACCCTGCTCTGTGGCTGCAGGTCAGGTTGGAGAAGGTGGCACAGTTCAGTGACCACCTCCTTGGTGAATCGCCTCAGACGCTGGTCCTGGCTGAGGTGGAGGTAGAAGAAGTGTTCTCTGAAGACTCTAGGATACAGCCTTCTATTGACAGCCCACCTTTTCCTCCCTCTGCGGACAGTTTCCCCTCTCTGCCGCCTGTGCTCCATTTCCCTTTGTGCTGCAGCCCAAACGGGACTGCAACCATGAGTGAGAGCAGGCTTTCTGCTCAAACTCCACTGAACTGCTTGTCAAAGTCAGGTGCCATACCCTGCTGATTCCAACAGCTTGTCAGGACTCCTCCAATAATATAGTAAGCAGTACTTCCACTAACTCTGCAGCACCTGAAAGTTCCATGCTGATCCATTTAAAGAGCACAAGTGGGGGGGCTCATGCAGCTGAATGCATTTTCAACTGAGAGTGTTTAAGACAGGTCATTAATAGGACCTGCGAAGTTCAAAATGGCAGGTCCAAATCAGCCTTACATGCTGAGTGACATCACGATCTGCCCACTCTGCATGCTTCTGGTGCACGCATGGCACATCGGTGCTAGCGCGCTTACGAGCATTGTGCTGGTGTGGCTGGATGTGGATTGGCCACCATTTTTAGGACTTTGGGCTTCCATAGCGATGACACCACTGGAGAGCCAAAATTTTCAGCCACAGAGTCCGAACCAGAAGTGTAAGTTAAAATATTTAAATCAATCTCAAGTCATGTACAGAAAGTCAAATGTGTTAAGAATGAAAAGATGAGATTAAGAGAGTGATAGAAGAGACAAAAAAAAAATCATGTCTTTATATCTCCAACCTGATTAAAATGTGAAGGAACAAGACTTTTAAAAGTATAGTTTCAATGCCAAATGTGTTCTTTGACAATAGTTAAGACTTATTACACCATTAAAAATTCACTTACAGATGAATGGACTAGCCCTAACTTTTCTGGTATGTTTAATGGGTAATACTGCAAATTTATGCCCTTCATGTGTTTGAATCCGGAATCTCTCAGCAAGGTACCAATGCAACAAAGTTCTGAGTGAGCAGGGCAACTCAGACAGTAACTTTCCGATTTTGATGTTTAAGTTCACATCTGCTGACACTGCAAGTTCCTGTCTAATTTGCTCCATAATAACAGTGAACATTGATAACCTCAGTTAGTCTTATCACAAAATCTGGGCCTATATGATGCTTCAAAGGGGAATCTGTTTTTGCAGTACCAAGTAGCAGGAATTATGCTCATAAAGTTTTTATTGGTTTAGAGGCCACAATTTGTAATAAAGGTAATAAAGTTTTATTCCTAACAATTTTAGCTAACCATTCAAATTAACATCATTACCATTTTAAATGTAGGTCCCACTTCTCAATGTGGTTTGTACTCCTATAATGTCAGGACATTAACTGAACAAAATGTTTGACTGTTTGACTCTTAGTAGTGCAGAAAGCTTGGAAGTACTCCTTAGTAACCTGAAGGTGATTCAGCACTGCCTGCAGAAAATCTTTGGGGAAAATTGCCAAATTATTTATGATCTTATGACCAATTAATAGTGTTTACAATCTCATGTTTTCAGGTTCCAATATTCACAGAAAACATGGTCGATTAAATCCACGCTTGTCACAGAGTCACAGGGTTGGATTTTACCCTGACAGAGGTGTCCTGGCTATGTGCTGAAAGGTGGGAGGGGGACATGACCCCACCTCGATCCTGTTTCGGATCCCTGGCTGAATTCCAAGGCCAGCAGCCAATTAATTGCCTCTGATGGTGGGGCTGCTGATCTTTCAGTGCTGGAGGACCTCCTATTGGCCCTCCAGATTGGGGGTCCGCCTGTTGTCTTTAATTGGACGGACAGCACGCACCCTGGCCACTAACTGGCCTGCTCGTCAAAAATCGCGTTGGGTGCCCATGCGATGCAGGGGCGGGACCGAGAAATGCAACCAATGTCAGCTCCCAATCCCTGAACTAAAATTCAGTCCAGACAATCATTACAGCAAAGAAGGAGGCCATTCGGCTCATCAAGTCCAGGCTCGCTCTCTGTAGAGCAATCCAATCAGGCCCATTGACCTGCTCTATCGCCGTAGCCCTGCATGTTTCTTTCCCTCAAGTGCCCATCCAATTTCCTTTGGAAATCATTCATTGTCTATGCTTCCACTACCCTCGTTGGCAGCGAGTTCCAAGTCATTGCCATTCGCTGCATAAAAAAGTTCTTCCTCACATGGCAGCATGCCAACCTTCCTCAATGCTCTCAGACACTGAACTCTCCTCTACTGCTAGCAGACACCACAACCCACTCTGATTATTACCAGATCACAGGAAACCCTCAATAAATGAAAGCCACATTCCATTGTCCAGTGCGACCATACTCCAAGATCACTTTCAATGCTACAAAAGACCAATAACCCTTATAACTGCTGCGACACCCCATTACCATTCCATCCAAAACCCCATATACCGACCCCAACTCTTTCACATGTTGCATACTACCCTTCTAAGATTAGAAAGGAATTGCACAAATACGTCTCCTCTCAAATTAGCAAATTAGGGTTTTATTTGGATTTTCACCTCTCCCACAGGGGCTAGAGAAGGAGCCTTTGCATCGCGGTCTCAGTCAGGCTTCATCTAGCCTGCGAATCCTTCTACAACACTACACCCAACTTTCTGCCACCTAGATTGAGCCAGAGCCTGCGTAGAACAGTGGTGAGGGAAGGTGTAGCGACCCGAGAAGACCTCTCCCACAACATGACATGGCTTTCCGGTGGGGAGGGAGTGTGTATATTGTGATGCACAAGGCATCGCAGCTGTGTGGGACATGCTCGATGGACCAGAGGGTGTTTTCCTGTCTGTTATTGTTTGCATGTTCCTCTATACCTTCGGATTTTAAAAAAAATCTATGAAATTAAATACACAGATAAAGGATAAATAATAATCAAGGCCTTTAATTTATGATATTCATGAAAAATGTACTGAAATGTGGAATTTAATCCCATAGACACCAAATGAAAAAGTCCAGAATATCATGCAAAAATAGAAATTGACATATTCAGGCACTGTAATCCTGATAAACTGTTACCTGGATATGTGATGCAGCCCATTAAACCTGACCAGTTTTTTTCCTTACTGCTGGAGTCTTCCTCTGGGATTGTAACTCAACAGATTTAAGTTTTTATTGAAAAAACACAGTTGTAATTTATTTGGTAGAATATTTTTGCATAGTTAAACATAGGAACAAGTAAAGCTGATATACTGAAAAAAACTAAAAGTATGTGTAGCAGAGATTGATTCAGTTATCTGCTGTTACAATTATAGTTCCACTTCATATACATTTAGATTTAGTTTTAGCTTTAGAGATACAGCACTGAAACAGGCCCTTCGGCCCACCGAGTCTGTGCCAACCATCAACCACCCATTTATACTAATCCTACACTAATCCCATGTTCCCTACCACATCCCCACCTGTCCCTATATTTCCCTACCACCTACCTATACGAGGGGCAATTTATAATGGCCAATTTACCTACCAACCTGCAAGTCTTTTGGCTTGTGGGAGGAAACCGGAGCACCCGGAGAAAACCCACGCAGACACAGGGAGAACTAGCAAACTCCACACAGGCAGTACCCAGAATTGAACCCAGGTCGCTGGAGCTGTGAGGCTGCGGTGCTAACCACTGCGCCTCTTCTTAGAACAGGTTTCAGTTTCTATTAATTTGGAAATTATACATTTATTTTATTGAAGAACAATGCCATTATTGTGATATGTTATAACATGTTTTGTGCCTAATATGCCCAATTTAGGATATTAGACACAAAACATGCTGTAATGCTGCAAAATAAAATTATCATTTGAGGTTTCTTTCATCTTTTCATCTTTTTTGCTAAAGTGAGGCCCGCTAACCATCTGAACCCACAGCATACAAATATGGGGGTAAATTTCCGGAGGTGGTGGTGTGCTGGGTTGGGGAGAGGGGTGGGTATTCTCTTGCTTGTCTGTTGTAACTTCAATGGAAAAAATCTTAGAAAACTGCACAAACAAAAATTCACTCCCTATATACAAAAATGACTCAGGACTATATGGATATATAGTTTAACATCTTAAGTAAATTATTTTCACTTCTTTTTTGTTGATTAAATAACGTACTCTTAAAAATGACAATGTAGAGTCTGATGGGCATCTCGGTGGCGCTGTGGGTTCTGCACCAATCAGCTCTGTGCCAAAATAGAAACATAGAAAAGGTACAGCACATCAGAAGGCCATTCAACTCATTGTATCTGTGCTGGCTAAAAAAGAACTATCCAGTCTAAGCCCACTTTACAGCTCTTGGTCCGAAACCCTGTAGGTTACGGCACTTCAAGTGAATATCCAAGTATCTTTAGATTTGATGACGGTTTCTGTCTCTCCACCCTGTCAGGCAGTGAGTTCCAGACACCATCACCCTCTGGGTGAAAAATGTTCCCCTCAACTCCACTCTAATCCTTATGCCCAAATATGTCCCCTGGCTATTGAACTCTCTAAGGGAAATAGGTCCTTCTTATACACTCTACTTAGACCCTCATAATTTTATACACCTCAATTAATTACATCTCCCCTCAACCTTCTCTGTTCCAAAGAAAACAACCCTAGCCTATCCAAATTTTCCTCATAGCTAAAATGTCCAATTCCTTGCAACATCCTTGTAAATCTCCTCTGTACTGTCTCTAATGTGATCACATCCTTCCTGTAATGCAGTGACCAGAACTGTACACAGCACTCTAGCTGTGGCTTAACAAGTGTTTTACACAGTTTGAGCATAACCTCCTTGCTCTCATATTCTATGCCTTGGTTCATAAATGAAAGTATTCCATATGCCTTCTTAACCACCTTATCTACTTGTCCCGCTAACTTCTGGGATCTGTGAACATGCACTCCAAGGTCCCTCTGTTCCTTTAAACTTCACAGTAGTCTATCAGAATGGTAAGGTGTGGTTTTACAATATCCCACCATTTCAAGTTCTCAATCTTGACCAGGTAATTAGGGGAGGAAAATGTGGGACAAATCGTTTCTAATTGAGAGCTGCAGTGAAACAGCAGAAATATTACGTGGATTTGTCTTGCATACCTCTATGCAGCTGGTGACAGGGCATTGATGGAGGGCTGGATGGAATCTGACTACATGTCTTTTCACCCACAGGGGCTGTCACATGGTGTAGGAGCAATTTGAGGGAGGAAAGAAAATGGGAGGGGGTCGGTAGGGGGGGGTAGGAAGGACATATTTTTAAGATTAACCTTGGTTGCATGATAGTTACAAATCACTTCTAGAATAAATAGTTTAATGGGGCTGGGGTGAATTAAAATCTCCAAATCGGTGGAATTTTCATGTGCTTGTTAAACTTCAGGGCAATTTAAAGAAATTCAAGGTTGTTATTACCCTAATAAAATGGCTTTATTTTTATTAGAAATGTGAACACTTTTTATAAACTATCTTATTTGATTCATTTCCATTGTTCCGGAACAGCAACTTGCGTTTATATCCAATATAGTTCTTGTTTTAGGCTGTCATGGAACATGAAGCTACTGCAAGAACATAAAAACGGGAAATTCATGCAGTCTGCTATTGAAACAGTCAGCAGAAAATATTCTGGTGGGGCTCATTAGAGTCTCCGTCACCAAATAAGCATTGGCTCTTGCAGGACTAAGGTGACTTACTTTTTTATTCAGAAGAGCTCTTTGTACCACATAAGCTCAACAATAACTAATCACTTCACAATGTGTAGATTTAAAATGTTACCTGTTGTGTGTGTACACCTTTAAGAGGTGTGGCTACAAGATCATGTTAGTCATGTAAGAGCTACGATGTAACACACCACGTGATTCTGAGTGTTAAGCAGTCTTGAAGATATACCTGGACAGTCAACACCTCCATGTGTAGCTGTTCTTTCAGTATTCAATAAAGAGCCCACAATATTGCATTACTGATCCCATCTGGAGTGGTCAGTCTTTGTGTACAATCCATAGTTGCATAGAGGTTGAAGGAACACACAACATTACCAGAAAACATCAAATCAACAATTTAAGTTAAAATAATATTTGACACTAGGTGGCGCAGTGATGTAGAACATGGTCATTTATCCTCAGGAGACTTGCATTTCAATTCTGCCCACATTTATCTGTCAATATAATTAGAAGCTTTGTGTATAGCACACATCTACAAATCTGTACAACTCATAAAGACTATCACATGTATGAAGTACAAAAATCGTCCCTCAGTTTTCAATAACCAAATCTGCACAATTAACCATTCTGATTTTTTCAAGCAAATAGAAAATCTACCATAAATAGAACAAATGCAGCACAAACCCAACCTGATCAGTCACTGAAATCTTTTTCACAGCGGCCAATCAGTAATCAGCAACTGCCACATAATGAAGCGATCATATCACTTAAATGAGTTTTCCAAAATATTTTCCTTTTTCACACAGAACTGCAAATGGAGTTAAAAATAACGAACACCAAAAAGTGACATAATTCTGAGGAAAAATGATTGAGCTTATAAAATCTGCCATTTAGTGTTAGAAATATCTGGAAGATGTGAAAAAGGAAAATATTTTGGAAAACTCTTTTAAGTGATATGATCGGTTCATTATGTGGCAGTTGCTGATTACTGATTGGCCGCTGTGAAAAAGATTTCAGTGACTGATCAGGTTGGGTTTGTGCTGCACCTTCATTTGTTCTATTCATGGTCGATTTTCTATTTGCTTGAAAAAATCAGAATGGTTAATTGTGCAGATTTGGTTATTGAAAACTGAGGGATGATTTTTGTACTTCATACATGTGATAGTCTTTATGAGTTGTACAGATTTGTAGATGTGTGCTATACACAAAGCTTCTAATTATCTGGAAGATATTTCTGCAGAAAAGTCTGGCCGAGGGCCTGAGTTCTGGTTCAGTGCCACAGTTGATAATTGGGCTGGGGAGCTGCAGAGATACTGCTCCAGTTGACAAATTGGGCTGGATTTTGTTCCCAGCCCGACCTCGGGTTTGGTGGCTGGGGGTGGGGGGGTTGCAGAGGGGGGGGGGGGGGAGTTGCGCAGAATATTGCAGCAGCAGCAGCTGCCACGGAACCCAATGCTGGGATTGTCAGGCCTGATCTTCCCCGGGGTGGGGAAACTCCGTGGCGGCCTGTCTACCGCTCAACGACGGGACCCAACTTAGCATATTTCCATTTGCATGAATTAAAATCTAAACCACAGCAATCTTATTTAGTTCCCAATCCTCAGTGGTAGGAGCGGCACACATGTGCCTTCACTTTCCCGTCCAGGGAAAGCTGGCGCCACTAATGTGGGAAAGGGTGATCTCGGCACTCTGACGGGTGGGGGGGGGGGGGTGGTGGAGTAGGGGTGAACTCTGCACTCTGATGGGTATGGGGGGAAGGGGTGACTCTGCACTCTGATGGGTATGGGGGGGGGGGGAAAGGGGTGACTGCACTCTGATGGGCATTTGGGAGGGGGAAGGGGTGAACTCTCCACTCTAATGGGTGGGGGGGGAAGGGGTGAACTCTGCACTCTGACGGGGTGGGGGGGGGGGGGGAAGGGGTGAACTCTGCACTCTGATGGGTATGGTGGGGGGCAGGGATGAACTGCACTCTGACGGGTGGGGGGGGAAGGGGTGAACTCTGCACTCTGATGGGTGGGGGGGGGAAGGGGTGAACTCTGCACTCTGATGGGTATGGAGTGGGGGGGGAAGGGGTGACTGCACTCTGATGGTTATGGGGAGGGGAAGGGGTGACTCTGCACTCTGATGGGTATGGGGGAGGGGGAAGGGATGAACTCTGCACTCTGATGGCTATGGGGGGGAAGGGGTGACTCTGCACTCTGATGGGTATGGGGGGGTGGAAAGGGGTGACTCTGCACTCTGATGGGTATGGGGGGGGGAAAGGGGTGACTCTGCACTCTGATGGGTATGGGGGGGGGGAAGGGATGAACTCTGCACTCTGACGGGTGGGGGGTGAAGGGGTGAACTCTGCACTGATGGGTATGGGGAGGAGGGGTGACTCTGCACTCTGATGGGTATGGGGGAGGAAAGGTATGAACTCTGCACTCTGATGGGTATTGGGGGGGGAAGGGATGAACTCTGCACTCTGATGGGCATTTGGGGGAAAGGGGTGAACTCTGCACTCTGATGGGTATGGGGGGGGGGAAGCGGTGACTCTGCACTCTGATGGGTTTGGGGGGGAAGGGGTGACTCTGCACTCTGATGGGTATGGGGGTGGGGGGGGAAGGGGTGACTGCACTCTGATGGGTTTGGGGGGAAGGGGTGACTCTGCACTCTGATGGGTATGGGGGGGGGAAGGGGTGACTCTGCACTCTGATGGGTATGGGAGGAGGAAGGGGTGACTCTGCACTCTGATGGGTATGGGGGGGGGAAGGGGTGACTCTGCACTCTGATGGGAATTGGGGGGGGGGAAGGGGTGACTGCACTCTGATGGGTATGGGGGGAAAGGGTGACTCTGCACTCTGATGGGTATGGGGGGGGGAAGGGGTGACTCTGCACTCTGATGGGTATGGGAGGAGGAAGGGGTGACTCTGCACTCTGATGGGAATTGGGGGGGGGGAAGGGGTGACTGCACTCTGATGGGTATGGGGGGAAAGGGTGACTCTGCACTCTGATGGGTATGGGGGGGGGAAGGGGTGACTCTGCACTCTGATGGGTATGGGAGGAGGAAGGGGTGACTCTGCACTCTGACGGGTGGGGGGGGAAGGGGTGAACTCTGCACTCTGATGGGTATGGGGGCAAGGTATGAACTCTGCACTCTGATGGGTATGGGGGGGGAAAGGGATGAACTCTGCACTCTGATGGGTATGGGGGGGGGGAAGGGATGAACTCTGCACTCTGACGGGTGGGGGGTGAAGGGGTGAACTCTGCACTGATGGGTATGGGGAGGAGGGGTGACTCTGCACTCTGATGGGTATGGGGGAGGAAAGGTATGAACTCTGCACTCTGATGGGTATTGGGGGGGGAAGGGATGAACTCTGCACTCTGATGGGCATTTGGGGGAAAGGGGTGAACTCTGCACTCTGATGGGTATGGGGGGGGGGAAGCGGTGACTCTGCACTCTGATGGGTTTGGGGGGGAAGGGGTGACTCTGCACTCTGATGGGTATGGGGGTGGGGGGGGAAGGGGTGACTGCACTCTGATGGGTTTGGGGGGAAGGGGTGACTCTGCACTCTGATGGGTATGGGGGGCGGGAGGGGTGATTCTGTACTCTGATGGGAATTGGGGGGGGGGGAAGGGGTGACTGCACTCTGATGGGTATGGGGGGAAAGGGTGACTCTGCACTCTGATGGGTATGGGGGGGGGAAGGGGTGACTCTGCACTCTGATGGGTATGGGAGGAGGAAGGGGTGACTCTGCACTCTGACGGGTGGGGGGGGAAGGGGTGAACTCTGCACTCTGATGGGTATGGGGGCAAGGTATGAACTCTGCACTCTGATGGGTATGGGGGGGGAAAGGGATGAACTCTGCACTCTGATGGGTATGGGGTGGGGGGAAGGGGTGAACTCTGCATTCTGATAGGTATGGGGGGGAAAAGGGGGGAAATTTGCATTCTGATGGGTATTGGGGGGAAAGGGATGAACTTTTCACTCTGACGGGTGGTGGGGAAGGGGTGAACTCTGCATTATAGTATGCTGTTTGCAGGGCTGGCAGCCTTTTAAAAATGGCGCCAGCACCTGTTCCTTCAACAGGTGATGCTGTGAACCGTGTCGGCAAGGCAGGCCCTGTCCCATGATTGGGGGGAGGTGGGCGGCTCCCGTGAATATGTAAAATGGCCCCCCAGCATGGAATCACATTGGCGCGGTAGCGCGGGTCCCATGGGGGAATGCCACCATGTTTTGCGCCGGAATACAAAATCCAACCCATTGTGTGCATTTGCGAGTTTTTTTCTGTGAAATGATGGCACCCAGAATGGACACCAGAACCTGTGTCACATGACAATCTGGCAATAAAGTTACACAAGGCAACCCAACTGTGAGGCAAAAGTAGTGTAAAAATATTTCAATTTTAAAGTTTCTGAGCTAACTATTGTTAAAATATTACTCAAAATTCCTGAAAATAAGGGGGTTCAGTGAGGAAAGAACAAATAAAATGAATTGGGTCTTAAGTAGGTTTTCTAAACGATAGTTATAATATTTATAATAAATATGACCTATGCAGAATATATCTTTCAGCAGCAATGAGATCTGTAGTATTTAAACCTTGTATCAAGCATTCAATACATTGCTTCCATTGATTTGGTGCATTCTATTAATAAGCAAATTTTGCTTGCATTTACAATATAATGTGAGCATGGTAAGCACAAAAAATTGCACTCTAGTTTCAATACATGAATTGTCGTTCTTATGCATGGCAGAAACTGACAATAATCTGGCCCTCCCTCACTCAGGGAAACCAAAATGGAGGACAACATGAACATTTATATGTGCCATGGACTATGCTCTGCTGAGAATGGGTTACGGTATTTCTTTGTAACTGCCAAAGGCACTTTTCTTTGTATCTGACCCATGTACTACATTAACCAAATATACTTGAAAAATGTTCCTTTCCCCCAAAATTATATCCCTCACCTATAACATTAAAAAAAAAGTGTAAACTACTGCAAAATGTAGTCACTTTCCCATTGCCTGTTGCTCTGTGACATTTTTAAACCCCAATCTTCCTGGAGCATTTCTTGCCAAATCGGGGTGAGTAATAAATGCAGCTTTGCCAGCATCACCTACAACCCAAGAACAAATTAAATAAAAGATGTGACAAAAATGAAGCTTTATTGCCTAAGATTTAGAATGATGTTTGCCTCTTTAGTTATATCAGGCTAAGCGGGTAAAAAATAGTTTCACTGACAGGGATGACATCCCAGCTTAACATTTATGACGGCTTTTCCTCAGCTTTTCTATGCTTCAGTGCGAGGGAGCAGCTAAGCCTTTCAGGCCCAATACAAAGACCTTGTGATTAAAAACAGAAAATACTGGAAATACTGAACAGCATTTGTGGAGGAAGAAACAGGGTGGAATTTTATGTTCTCCCCGCAGCGGGTTTGGAGGTGGGAAGAGCATAAAATTGGGTGGGGTTGTTGATGGGGAAGTTCCTGCCATCATCCCACCTCTGCCAAAAATTAGTCAGGGGCGGGAAGGCCTTCTCACTGCACCACCAATTGAGGCCCTTAACTGGGCAATTAACCCCCAATTAAGGGCCTCTTCCCACCGCAGTCGCAATTAGCCATGCAGTAAGCGGCTCTGTCGCCGCGTGGGAAGCATGGCACAGAAAACCGTGAGGGCTGCTTTCCAGCTGCAGTGGGTTGGACAGGGGGGTAGGGGGGATCCTTGTTAAAAGGTACAGTTCCTGAACGAGGGACCCGGAATCTGGAAGGGGGGAGGGGTATCCGCTGAAGGCCACCCTCTGCCCATATTGCCTACTCCCCTACCCCCTCCCACACGACTCCCACCCCGCGAAACTCCTCTCACCCTCACCCACTTGCGGCCTGGTTCCAGCGACGCTCCTCAGCCTCCAGTAGGTGCATCTGCCAAAGCAGCTATCGCCTCCATGGTGGTACTGCAGCTGCTGGCCTCTGATTGACTGGCAGCTCTGCAGGGGCAGGTCTTCCGGCAACAGGATCCTTAATCCCATTGAAGGCCTGCTGCTATCCACTTAAATGCCTAATTAGCATTAAATTCAGCAGGCCTTTGATAGAAGAGGTGACGCGGAGATCTCAGCGTCGGTTTCTTCGGACATTGAGACCCCCACCGCCAGGATAAAATTCACCCCCCCCCCAGAATTAGCATTTCAGGTGAAAGGCCATTTCTCGCTTCACAGATGCTGCCTGACCTGCTGAGTATTTCCAGCATTTTTTGCTTTTATTTCAGATTTCCAGCATCTGCAGTATTTCGCCTTTGACAAAGATCTTGTGGTAATTTTTAAATAAAATTCAAACACTGGGCTGGATTTTGTTCCCAGCCCCGACATCAGGTTCCATAGCGGGGGTGGGGGTGGGGGGTGAGAGGTGCAGAAAATCGGAGCGGCTGCCACGGAACCCGACACTGGGATTGGCAGGCCCAATCTTCCTGACGGGGTGGAAACTCCCTGGTGGCCTCTCCACCGCTCTGCGATGAGACCCTGCTTTCCATATGCTAATTAGATGTTTGCATTAATTTAAATGTAACCCACATTGATCTTACCTCCAGTTCCCGATTTTCAGCGTAACGTGTGGCACTCACGTGCCTTCACTTTCCTGTCCAGGGAAAGCTGGCGCCACTGAGATGGGGAAGGGGCCAACTCTGCAGTATTTATACGGGGAAGGGAGGGGGGGAATGGTCAACTCTGCACTTTGTTGAACTGTCAGCAGGGCTGGCAGCCTTTTAAAAATGGCACCAGCACCTGCTTCTGCATCAGGTGACACTGTGAATGGTGTTGCCAATGCCGCCCCTGCCACGTGATTGGGGGTGGGGTGGCGGCCACCACGAAAATGCTAAGTGGTCGCCTGCCGCAGAATCGAGGCAGTGCGGGTACCGCGCATGGCAGCCACTATATTCTGCATCCACTGCCAGGACAACAAAATCCAGCCCACTGTTTCTTTTCTTTATTACGGCATAAATGTCACTTTAATTATATAAAGCGATGGATAGTAAACCCTGACTGGCTGCTGGTAACAACTTGAAAAATAATTTTGTCCAATTTGATTGGTACATATTATGGTAGCTGTTGGTCACAGATTGGTCCCTTTGAAAATTAAGTGATCTGATTGGTTGGCTTTATACGGTTTCTTCATTCATGATTGGTGGTAGGAGCTTTTACCAGCCTAATGACCATCAATGATAGTTGTTGTTTGTGATCATTAAAGTACTCGGGATGTAACACACCGAGTGTGATGCACACTTCAAATTAATGGAGAAATAGACACAGATTAGATGACAAAGGGCAGGATTTTGAGTTTTGGGTCAGGACCCCGATGGGGAGTCAAATGAGTAAAGGGGGAGTGGGGGGGGGGGCGTCACTATGTGGGAACAGTCATCCCAAAGTGATTTTCCCCAAATTGGCCAATTAGTGGCCAGAGGGTTGGCAGACCATCCAATTAAGGATGGCAGGCGGGCTCTCAAAGTTGGCAGGCCAATAGGAGACCCTCCAGAACTGAAAAAGCAGCAGCAGGCTGCCTTTTCAGGTAAAGGACAGAGAGGGTGCCTCCATCTTGAAGCGCTCTCCCTCCAACGTCTTAAACATTTGAATTAAAAAAATCCCCTCAGCAGCCAGGCCACCACTGTGGAGGGGGAAGGGAGGTCTGTGGCCGCAGTCGTGGCAAGACAGGTGGGGAGGGCCTCAAAGCCTGTCCAGAACACTGTCCCTTGGTCTGCTGCCAGGCAGCTGCCTCCTCTGGTCCCAAATGCTTTGGGAACCTGGAGGGCGACTGGAAAATTCCAGTCGGCCTCTAACAATATGCCTTAATAGGTTTTTAACCACCCTTAAATGGCGACCTGCCGCTTGCGGGCAGGTAGCTCTGCCAACTCCTATCCCCCTCTGGGAAAATGGCCCAAGGGCGGGATGGTGCTGGCAGGCCTGCCAGCGGCAGGAATTTTCACGCCACCCCCCACCACCCCCCCCGCACCCCACAACCAGGGCGAAAATCCTGCCCAAGCAGTCTAGAGTTTGGTGTGGAAGGAACCTAGCAACACAAAAAATCTCATCCCAAGAAATGCCTTTAATTTAGAATTTTTATCAGCTTAAACTATATAAAGTAGCATGAAAAATGTTTTCATTCTCATGGTTTTTTTTTTGCTATTCATGCCTCGCAGTTGTCTGTAAATGTTCTATCTGCTTGTCATGTGAAATGGTTTGCCACTGTGCACCATGCAAATATACAGATATCCATACACATGAGTTTCCTACCTGTTGACATTATTTCAGGCAATCACCATTGTTCAGTTAACAGCGATTTTCTGAGACTTATTCCTTTTTTATTAATATGGTATTTTAGTTAAAATGACATATAGTTTGCATATGTAGCACATGTACTAGATGCAAGACTTTTAATTATATAACAGACAGCAAGGCTCACCTAATAGTATAAGGATTCTTTGAAACAAATAATTTACTAATTTTCTGTTTCAGTTCAAACCTTCCAAGATATATGTCTACAGCCACAAAGATCCTATATTAATTAACCCATGGAGATTAGGTACAACAGAAGGCTATTGAACAAATTCATGAACCTATCTCAACTTTTGCTCTGATCATTTTTAAAAATTATTTTTAATGTCTGAAGAGAGTACAGATGTTAGCATTTCCAGATATGCACTCCTTTGGGGTAAGCAGAAGTTGGCAAATGAACTGAAGTTATTAAGCATTCATGATGCAGCCTCCAGGGTTTTTTTTTGTAAGAATTTGCCTAATCCTGAACAAAATCCTGTGCAATGCCTTTGTTTGTTTTACTTAGATGTTTACCTCATGCTTGGAGTCAAGATCCCTCCTATACACAAACCCTTGCCAACCACAAATTACAGTTTGACCTCATACACACAATATCTAATAATATAGCAAGCTTATGGGTCAAGTAGAAATCTGCATTACTGCATTTAGAGTACTGAATATATCAGAATTCCTCTAACTGCCTTCTAGGCTTTGGGAAGTGATGGGATTAGCACTTTATAAACTCATTCTCTTAGCGATACTGGACAACAACTTTGTGGTTCTTTGCCTATTCTCCCCCAGATTTTCCAGTCGTCCTCTTGATGATCTCAAGAAGTTTTGAACCAGACTGTTTGAGATGCATTTTTCATCCCTTTTGAAGTTTAACCACAAAGAAAATTAGATATGAATTTCGCACAATTGCATCTGGCTGTCAAATATCATGCTGGCTAGGTTTACCTCTCACACCCTTTAAGTTAAAATTCGGGAGGTAGGAAAACAAAATGTGACAACAGTGTCCTGCCCAATTCAATAGACTGATAATCCGCATAGCTAATAGGAAATATTTCCAAAAGCATCCATTTAAAAACATTAAATAAGCTGCAACCACTTAATAACCACAATTTCTTTTTATTAGTTCATGGGATGTGGGCGTCGTTGGCTAGGCCAGCATTTATTGCCCATCCCTAATTGCCCTTGAGAAGGTGGTGGTGAGCTGGATATTAATCCATTTGTCACCTAGTGCTAAAACCCCTTTGGACTCAATGGACTCTTTACAGAGTAAAGCAAGCAGATAAGCAAGATTGCAATTAAAAATTAACATAACCTTCCAATAGTTTCTAGGATCAATTACTTGGGTGGTTTGTGCAGTAATGATGTTACTTAAGGCATTTTAGTGTACCTCTACACTTTTGAATTTGCCACCCATATGCATCATGTTGTAAAATAATAAAAACAGATATCACATATTAAGCAGGTGCTTTTAACTGAATAACTCATATCTTAAGTTCCTGCTATTTTACAGATAGTTTAGAACTATTTCATTGTAGTATCATAAGACACCTTTAAGTAAGTGCTGAACAATTAAGTGATAAGAATGTATGAACCCAATAGTTGGTAAAGATATAATGGGCTACTAGTGCTCAAAAGGTTATTCTGTAAGTGAATAAGATTATGAAATTTAATTGTTTCCTTTTTACATTTAGATAACTTGAGAAAATTTGTAAAGGGTAGACACGAAGTGAGATTAGCTCAGTTATTTCTATTGTAAGATTAATAATATATTGTGAAGCGCTGGTTCTGCAAATAGGAATGTTTTCCCTCTTCAGTTTAATTTCTAGAATGGTACTAGGGCTGGATTCCAAAAATGGCAGACCGCCTGTGCAGGCTGCATGTCACAGAGCCGCTGCAATCTCAAGCGCAGCGATTCATTTAAGTAGACGGGGCGGAATACTGCCACCCCCCCCCCCCCCCCCCCCCAAATCACGTGGAGGGGCGGGCTGTCCGTCCCCGGCAATGGCGTCAGCTGCCTGTATGCAGGCGCTGACGCCATTTGTAAACAGCAGTCAATCCTGCTAGGATATTTAAATATTTAAAGACATATAGAATAAAATGAAATAAATACATTTCTTTGGTCCCTCTCCCATACCCCAATAACAATGAAATTAACTATTTGCCCTTTCTTCCCCCCAAAATACCTTTAACATCTGTCTTTCCCCACTCAAACTGTCCAAAGATTAAGGTACAACCCTCCCACATCCCCTACACCCATGATGTTTATTTGAACCCGTTTCCCTCCTCCCCGAACTGAGAAACTTACCCTCCCCACCAGTGTCGTGCCTCGTTTCCCTGGACGCGGATCTGAAGGTGTGGGAGTTCCAGCCGCCATGCCGCAGATTGCGGCAGGCCCGCAAGATTATAGGTAAGTGTATGTTAATGTATTAAATTAATTAGTTTGCATATGTTGATTGTGGTCCCATCCCCCAGTGGCAGGGGGGCCGCCATGGTGCCTCGCCGCCGCCGGGAGGATTGGGCTGGGCACAGCCGGTGTCGAGGTCTGTGGCGGGCCTCATCCTGAGCCATCTTCAGGCCTCCCCTTGCCACGGATCTCAAAGTCAAGGGCTGCTTAAAATACAGCCCACAGAATGCAACTTATGTCTCCTATCTCATGATTGAAGAATATGGTAGACAAGTAAAAGACCAGACTGAAGTTGAGAAAGTATAAATAAATTAATTTTTTTTATTTGTTCCCGGGATGTGGGCGTCGCTGGCTAGGTCAGCATTTATTGCCCATCCCTAATTGCCCTTGAGAAGGTGGTGATGAGCTGCCTTCTTGAACCGCTGCAGTCCATGTGGGATAGGTACACCCACAGTGCTGTTGGGAAGGGAGTTCCAGGATTTTGACCCAGCGACAGTGAAGGAACGGCGATATAGTTCCAGTCAGGGTGGTGTGTGACTTGCACGGGAACTTGCAGGTGGTGGTGTTCCCATGCGACTGCTGCTCTTGTCCTTCTTGGTGGTAGAGGTCAGGTGTTTGGAAGGTGTTGTCCAAGGAGCCTTGGATATTGCTGCAGTGCATCTTGTAGATGGTACCCACTGCTGCCATTGTTCATCGGTAGTGGAGGGAGTGAATGTTTATGCATGGGGTGCTAATCAAGCAGGCTGTTTTGCCCTGAATGATGCCGAGCTTCTTGAGTGTTGTTGGAGCTGCACCCATCCAGGCAAGTGGAGAGTATTCCATCACACTCCTGACTTGTGCCTTGTAGATGGTGGACAGGCTTTGGGGAGTCAAGAGGTGAGATACTTGCCTCAGGATTCCTAACCTCTGACCTGCTCTTGTAGCCACAGCATTTATGTGGCTTCTCCAGTTCAGCTTCTGGTCAATGGTAACCCCCAGGATGTTGATAGTTACCTTGCATTTAATCATTCATATCAGAATGCTAATTGTTTTTGTTACTTGTACTTCTAATTTACAATATATCAAACACCGAAATAATTACATAATCAACACTTAAGGGGATCACCAATCATAATGAACAGTATTCAGCCAATCAGCTTCTCAGCTCAGTTTGACTGAGCATGCAGTGACAAAAATTGTTGCATCTCACCATTTCACAATCCTAAATCACTCTATACTTACACTGCAAAGTTCCTTGTGACCTTTGCTGTGGTCTTTATTACTGGTTTAAACTGCAATGAATGTCCCGTGAGAGAGGTAAAATCTGTGCTGGAAAGCCTACAAGGGCTAATATCACCATTTTTAAACCACCATAAAAAGAATTGAAAGTAGTGACCTTATTTCTTTTTTGTGCAGTGTTCATCATTCATAGATACTATTGATATCCCAGGGAAACGCTGGTGTGGCAAACTTTCAGATTTTGGCAACTTCCTTCTCCTGGATGTTATGCATTTGTTAACATCAAAATTTACAGTTACAATGGGAAGAAACTAAATTTTTGTTCAACCTTTAACTTAATTACAGAACGTTGTAATTATTCATTAACAGCTGTTGAGTGATTCATTCACATAGCTATTGTCATTTTGACTTTTCATTCACCTGAAAAATATTTTCCAATGCAAGAGTATTTACCTGCTACCTACAAATAAACTATATTTTAATACCTATGGCTGTATTTTTAAAAAATCCTCATGAAAGGGTAACCAGCAAAATGATTTAAAATGGATACTTCACAGTGTAACAGACAGATACAATAATGTTCTTATACCTAATTTTTTTTAGACCCCTACTAGAATGAAGCCATATAATACAACAAAGGTCTTCTCAGAAGGAAGGCAGACCAATTGATGAAAGTAAATAAAACTGAGTTTCCAATAATAGTTAAGACACAACACCAAAATAATTGGACACTTGTCGACCCGGATTCCAGTGGACTCAGGACCTGGTGTAATATCATTATTCAGGGGCATCAAAATTAATACTTAGAATTTTCTGTGGTAGATTATAAGATTAATTTGAACTTTCTGGGATGGAAGAAAATCTATCACCTTTAGTTTTGTGTTGTGATCTAGTGAAAAATGGAAAATGCTGTCTTCCACCCAATGGACGATCATAATAAGGGAATGAGGTGATACATTTATATAAACTAGTCACCTGTCTAAAAATGCGTGCTGGTTCTGTGACAAATGAGCTGCCAAATTGGGTCTGGAGGCCAAACAATCAGTGTCTGACATAGACTAGCAAACAGTTTTTAGGTTTTAATAAACAGATGAGTCAGATCCTGACTATATTTACTGTCGCTCCAACATAGACATAACACCACCAAATTCAGGATCCGCATGGATGAAAGAAGTTCAGGAGTAAATAGGAGAAATCGCTCATTGCCCAATGTTAGGGAAGCAAGCAACAATGAGCAACTCAGATCAGGAGAGTCTATGAACTTCAGAGACTTCTACTGATTTCCAAACAAAAAATAATAAGGTCTGCCAGGAGCATTAAAAAGAGTTTTCTTTGTGATTGAATATAGAGTTTGTACTTGGGTGTCAATGATAAATTTATATCACAATTTTATTTAAATCTATGTATCAGAACAATTAAAAATGGTCCACAAGTTTTACTAATGTTTATCAACAATTAGCTCCTGGTTTCTGACAGGATATACAGATCTAAAAACAAAGATTGATGGTCCTACATTATCTGTTTAGTTGGCGGTTCTGTGCATATACCTAAAAGCATTTCAGATTGTTTTGTATGATTTTTATCATTTGTAATCCATTGTTAAAATCTTTCAATCTGTCTATTTAGATTATTTCTACTTTACCTAGTTAAATCTAATGGGTTACAAATAATGGCAATTTCCTTAATAAAGGCATCTGTAATCATAGCTTTGTATAGAATTTAGTATTCTGTATACTTTATAGGCAACTTGATTATGTGATGTGATCTTTTCTGCATTTTCTCCAGGGCTTCAATATCCTTAATGTAGTATGGAGCCCAGAACTACACATAGTACTCTGTGTCATCTAACCAGGGTTTGATATAGATTAGTTCCCTGCTTTTATATTTTATTCCTCTAGAAATGAATCCAAGTGCTTTGTTTGCATTCTTTGTGGTCTTCTCAACTGGTGTTGCTATTTTTATTAATTTATGTATCTGCATTCCCTTTCTTTGCTCCTCTATAGCATTTAGTTTCTTAACTTCCAAAGATCTCTATAAAAAAAAAATTAAATGGCCTCTTTGTTCTTCCTACCAAAATGAACCACCTCACATTTTGTGATATTGAATTTAACTTGCCATTTATTGCCCAATTTGCATCTTCCTGGATTTTAGTGCAGTCCTTCCATTATTAGCTGTACCACTCAATTTTTTTATTCATTCATGGGATGTGGGCATCGCTGGCTAGGCTGGCATTTATTGCCCAACCCTAATTGCCATTGAGAAATTGAGAAGGTGGTGGTGAGCTGCCTTCTTAAACCACTGTAGTACTTAGGGTATAGGTAAACCCACAGTGCTGTTAGGAAAAGAGTTCTTGGGTTTTGACCCAGCGACACTGAAACAACAGCGATATAGTTCCAAGTCAGGATGGTGTGTGGCTTGGAGGGGATTCTGAAGCTGGTGGTGTTCCCATGCATCTGCTGCCCTTGTCCTTCTAGGTGGTAGAGGTCGTGGGTTTGGAAGGTGCTGTCGAAGGAGCCTTGGTGAATTGTTGCAGTGCATCTTGTAGGTGGTACACACTGCTGCCACTGTGCGTCGGTGGTAAAGGGAGTGAATGTTGAAGGTGGTGGATTGGGTACCAGTCAAGTGGGCTGCTTTGTCCTGGATGGTGTTAAGCTTCTTGAATGTTGTTGGAGCTGCACCCAACCAGGCAAATGGAGAATATTCCATCACACTGCTGATTTGTGCCTTGTAGATGGTGGACAAGCATTGGGGAGAAAGGAAGTGAGTTACTCGGTGCAGAATTCCTAGCCTTTGACCTGTTCTTGTAGCCACAGAATTTATGTGGCTGGTCCAGTTCAGTTTCTGGTTATTGGTGCCCCCCAGGATGTTGATAGTGGGAGATTCAGCGATCATAATGCTATTGAACATCAAGATGAGATGGTTAGATTCTCTCTTGTTTGAGATGGTCATTGCCTGGCACTTGTGTGGCATGAGTGCTACTTGCCACTTATCAGCCCAAGCCTGGATGTTGTCCAGGTCTTGCTGCATCTGGACACGGACTGCTTCAGTATCTGAGTTGTCGCGAATGGTACCGAACATTGTGCAATCATCAGCGAACGTCCTCACTTCTGACCTTATGACTGAAGGAAGGACATTGATGAAGCAGCTGAAGATGGTTGGGCCTAGGACACTACCCAGAGAAATTCCTGCAGATACATACTACTGACTTATCTGACAGTTAAATTGCATGATTAATTTTCAGATCTTATAGGGCATTTTTTCCTCTCAACTAATCTTGACAAAAAAATACTGGTGCAATTAGACGGAAGATTGTTGGTTTAAGTCTGCTTCAGGTACTTTATCACAAAATTTTACGTTAACACTCCAGTGCAGGACTGCGGGAGTGCTGCATTGTCGGAGGTGTCATCTTTCTTATAAGATGTTAAATCAAGGTCCTGTCTGTTCTCGCAAGTGGACGTAAATGATCCCATGTCAGTGTCCTGGACAATATTTATTCCGCGATTAATAACACTAACAAAATATTATCTGGTCATTATCTCACTGCTGTTTGTTGAAGCTTGCAGTGCTCAAATTAGCTGCTGTGTTTTCTACATTACAACAGTGACTACACTTCAAAAGTACTTCATTGGTTGGAAAGTGCTTTGTGATGTCCTGAGGTCATGAAAGGTGCTATATCAATGCACGTCTTTCTTTCTTTCAATACCACTAATAGACTATTCATCTGTTTGTGGTGTTGCTCCAAGTATTGCTCCTATCCGAAATTAGGGAATATTTCAGCAATCAGTCTTTTTTTGTACATCATTCTATTAAAGAGGCAATCAAAGCCCTTACTTCCATACACCTAATTGCAGACACTTCAGCAATGACCACTAGCTGTAACAGCAGAGACAAGTAAAGCATTACCAAACTGGTGGCATCCCTATGGTACAATGTAATATTGACTATATCAATTCATGCACCTACCAACAACCCTATGGTATTCTGCAAACTGGTAAACAGAATGAAACTAATGTCAGAAAATAATACATATCAATGCATGGAACACAGACAAGGGAGATGCTCAAGTATGCTTTCATTGTGAGGGGGCCATAATGCAGCTCTTCGATTAAGACAATTGGTGGTGTTGATCACTGTCACGTTTTGGGATTTCAGATTATGTTGCCATGAAGGAACTTGGTGTATTATATGTTAAAAATGCTACTATTGAATGAAATTTAGCTCGTGATTAAATCCTTTGATTACATTTACAGGACAATTGGGGTGGCAGATGTAGGTTTGAAATATGACATCTTGATCAGCATTGCTGGAGATAATAAAAATAATTTCATCATTCTACTTATTGTTCACATTCAGTGCTGCTGTGGCAATGATGTTCAGCTAACAATGGAGTCAGGCTTTTTAAAAGACAGGAAACCGTGAAACCTTGAGGTAGTAAGACAGTGAAGTGCGACAAGAAATATGGAATAAAGGAGAGAGGTGTTCGAAAATTAGTTTTAAGTCAAACAAAAACACATGCTGAAGTGGTGTAGAGTACCTTTTTCGTTATTTTATATCATTATGCAAAGGCAAGTTATATTGTGGAAAAAATTGAATCTGATTGTAACTGGTGTTCTGTATGCCTAATTGATGGGAAATAAAGCAGCTCAATGATTCGAATCAAGTGTTTATTCAGCTTGCCTTGAGAAAAAGTGAAGAAATCTATGTGCAAAACACATGAATATCCAATCCAGATCGCAAGGGAATACAATTATTACATTCCTGGGTTATACTATCATACAAGTGGACATGGCAGAACGTGAGCCAACCCATTTAAAAGTAAAATGCTCAGATCGTTTAAGGGAGTGACTACTGCCTCTGAACCCAAGAAATGATTTACACAGACTTGGGTTTAAACAATCACTTTTAAAAATGAAACATGCTAATCAAGGAGCCTAAAAACGAAAGCAAATATTATTGCACTGTTCATCACCCATGTGCATCAAATACCCACAATTCATCTTAATAATGATACACTGCTACATTAAAGAAACAAATACTTTACAAGTTCATATGGGTGAGTTACATGCACGGAATAAAACTCTAGTCTTTTAGCTTCCAGAGCGTGAGAAAACTTCTTACCTTAGCAACAGTTTCGTGAAGATTAAAGGAGAGATCTAAGGCCTCCACCATTGATGCATCATGAACTAGAAGTGCTTCAGACAGAAATCCTGGTCCCTATGAAAAAGCAGAAACAAATACAGCTGAGATCGTGCAATTAATGTTTTGTTTGAATTTGCATATTATTTGTAATGCAAAACAGTGATACCCCATTATATACTTCTACAAATATGGAAAGTGCTTTATGGAGAGTTCAATACACAGTTTTGCAGCATACATCAAAAATTAGGAGGATCACCCTACCTTTAATTTCATGAGGGATAGCAATCTATTTCCCAAGCAGAATGGAAAGGGAAAGATAAATATAAAGCAGCTCTTTTTCTCTGATTTGACAATCTAGAGTGTATACATGTGTAACATTGCCTAAATATAACATAAAAGCTACTCTGATGTCAAAAAGGCATTAAAGGTGCTTCATAAAAATATTAGAATGATGTCAAGACAAATTGAAAACTTTATATAGTTGTCATACTTATTGAGACAATGCTACATGAGACAAATTTTATGGAAAAACACAGATTTTTGGACCCCGTTTCAAGGGCCTGAATTTTCAATCCGGGGTTGGGAAACCGACGCCCAGAACATTTCCAGGTCCCGATCCCAGATCGCGTGAGCGTCAGTGATGCACCGCGATTTTAAAATGCAAAGGGCTTAATTGGCCCAGGGATGAGTTTGGCACCCAATTAGCAGCACTGGGAGCGGCCTGGAGACGGAAGCTAGAAGCGGAGGGCCCTTTGAAAAGGCGAGTGGCAGCCATGACAGGGCTTGCCATTCGCTGAGGAGATGGCACAAGAGGGTTTGCAGTGGGCCAGCATTGGCATGGGCAGGAGACCCCAAGGTTCTCAGATGCCTCTCTTGAGGAGTCAACCGAAGCAGTTGCTGAGAGGCGAGAGATATTATTCCCTATGTCCAGCAGAACAAATCCACCCAGAGACTCTAAAATGGCCTGGATGGAGGTGGCGACAGAGGTTAGCAGTAGAGGAGTGACCAGAAGGTCATGGATCCAGTGTCCAAAAAGATTTAATGACCTGATAAGGTCTGGCAAGGTGAGTGGCAAGTGACACCCAGGTGACAGGTCTCCAACTCGGTATACACCAGTATGCACACAAGCTGAGCAGACTGCGTTCTCCCTAACATTGTCAGATCAAGTGGTCAGCTGTATCACTGAGAAGTCAGCCACCCTCACATATGGGGCACAACTGAGAAGTGGGCATCACTGAGGAGTGCAACATCTCTTGTCAACATCATGCTGTAATGGGAGAGGGTGGCCAGGCCAGTCATACATCATTCCTCATCCTGCAGGAAAAGGGAGCTCACAACAGCCGTGCGATATCTCATATGGATGGTGGTGTGGCGGACCTGCACAATCTGACAGCCATGGAAGAGGCGGAGGTGGACATTGGGAGGATGTCTTCATGGCAGGCCATGGGTAATGGCAAGATGGGAAGCCATGAAGAGCACAGTCATTTGATTGCTCTGCCTTCATGGAGGCAAACAATGTCCATTGCAGGCTGTGGCTCCTTGACTGCTGTCATCTACTGAATAGGTTGGGCTGATGCACCTGCTGAGTAGCCCGAGTTCACATCACCACCTTCTTGTGTTCCCAACAGGACCAGTAGTGGAGAGAGGTCAGAGCATCCCAACACAGTAGTCGCCAGCCTCCTTGGTGGGGAGAGATGTTGCAGAGACTGCACTGTCACATCATTTCTCCACACCTTCCATCCAGTGCAAAGACACTCAACTTGGAAGGGCCGAAATCAAGATTACAACGGGAGCACTGGGTGAGCCGCACGTCACGAGTGAGCAGGAGGAGAAGAGCAAGGCAGAGTCAGCTGTGGGCAGTCCCCTTCTGAGGACAGATACAGCCATGCTTCGATACATGTAAATGCTAGGCTTCAGGTGTCACACACAAGGAGGGTTTTTCTGGAGATGAGTTCCTATATGTTGGCGATCCCTGAGGCATTGCAGAGCCATGGGCAATGGAGGAGTCCATGCAGCACATCTGCACCATAATGACTCAGGGATTTGAGCACATGAGCTCCTCCATGAGGGAGTGGCCAACCTCTCGGAGAGCTATAATGCAGCACCACTCTCAGTGGATGCAGGAGCAGCACGCTGACATGCACAGGAAGAGTGAGACTCCCGGCAGCATGGATGCTCAATGTCGCTGATGGCGCAGAGATGCTTGAAATGGATGCCAGCTGCATCCCAGCCGGTGGCCTCATCCATAGGATAGGAAGTCATAGGAACATAGGAGCAGGAGCAGGCTATTCAGCCCATCGAGCCTGCTCTACCATTCAATACGATCATGGCTGATCATCCACTTCAATGCCTTTTTCCCATACTATCCCATATCCCTTTATGTCACTGGTATTTAGAAATCTGTCAATCTCTGCTTTAAACATACTCAATGACTGAGCTTTCACAGCCTTCTGGGGCAGAGAATTCCAAAGATTCACAACCCTCTGAGTAAAGAAATTTCTCTTAATCACGGTCCTACGTGCCTTATTTTGAAACTGTGTCCTCTGGTTCTAGACTCCCCAACCAGGGGAAACATCTTACCTGCATCTACCCTGTCTTTCTCTTTAAGTATTTTGTAGGTTTCAATGAGATCACCTCTCATTCTTCGAAAATCTAGAGAATACAGGCCCCGTTTCGCCAATCTCTCTTCATAGGACAGTCCCGCCATCCCGGGAACAAGTCTGGTGAATCTTCTTTGCACTCCCTCTATGGCAATAATATCCTTTCTAAGGTAAGGGCACCAAACCTTCACACAGTACTCCAGGTGCAGTCGAACCAAGGTTCATACCATTAGCTTTCCTAATTGCTTGCTGCATCTGCATGTTAGCTTTTAGTGACTTATTGACAAGGACACCCAGGTCCCTTTGTACATCTACACTTTCTAACCTCTTACCATTTAACAAATACTCTGCAAATCTATTCCTCCTACCAAACTAGATAATCTCACATTTTTCCACATTATAATCCATCTGCTATGTTCTTGCCCACTCACTAAGTCTGTCCAAATCCCCTTGAAGCTGTTTTGCATCTTCCTCAGAACACACACTTCCACCTAGTTTTGTGTCATCTGCCAACTTGGAAAGATTATAGTTGGTCGCCACATCCAAATCATCCAGCTTGCAAGAGTGCCATGAAAGGGCTGAGGCAGTCAAAGAGGCTGATGAGGGGGGCCACCCCTCAGAGGGCACCGGCGTCATCCCTTGTCTCCTCAGCCCCTCTGACTGAGGAACCATCCATGCTGTAAGGCCCTGTGACAGAGGCTGCCCCTACAATGATCCAGGTGCAGCAGCCTGTGGAGCAGTCCCCATGGGCATCTCCATGACGAGGACGAGAGCCAAGGACATCTTAACCACGAGCAGAGACAATGAAGCAGGCTGCCTCCAGCTGGTCCTAAGCCACAGGGGGAGCATCTCTTGGAGTGGGCGGGAAGGCAAGACACCATGTTGTTTTTTTGCACTTTCTGGGTCACCTGGGTGAGGTCCGTGCAATTTGTTTTGTCATTTATTTCACTTTTAATAATACTAATTGCTTGTGATCTTGAACAGACTTGTGTGTTATTAATAGTTAATGTCAAATGTAAAATGCAGGTTAAGGGGCAGGGGGGCCTAGGTCTGGTGAAGTTCTATGGTCTGTGATGTGGGAGGATATTGATGGTGGAGACCTCACTCTTAATGTTTTTGGTTGGTAATGGGATTCCTAAGGTGTGAGTGCTTGTTGGATCATGCAGGATGATTTAGAGTCATCTGTCACAAAGATTAGCAAATTCATGGGAACACCACCACCTGCAAGTTCCCCTCCAAGCCACACACCATCCTGACTTGGAACTATATTGTCATTCCTTCGCTGTCGCTGGGTCAAAATCCTGGAACTCCCTTCCTAACAGCACTGTAGGTGTACCTACCCCACATGGACTGCAGCGGTTAAAGAATTACAGCAATTACAGATGGGCAATAAATGCTGGCGTAGCCAGCGACGCCCACATCCCAGGAATGAATATAAAATAGGGCTGAGAGACGCTCAAGTGAAATGTTGCTGAATGAGCACACCCTTGTGGCCAAGCCACCCTGCTGATCGCCGTGAGCCCTGGACCACCTCAGTGATATTTCTCCAATGTCTGAGCATTGGGCTCCTCTGTAGCACCCTCTTTGTCCTCTTTTCTTCTTCCTCCACCCTGTCCTCCTCTGAGGAAGAGTGGCATACCAGGTCCTCCTCTTCATCCAGCTCCAGTCCTCTTTGTATAATCATGTATAGTCAAGTGACCACAATATGAGATACTCTGGCTGGCTTGTACTGGAGGGTCAGTCAAGGCAATGGAAGCACATGTTCAAGATGCCAACAGTCTGTTCAATGTGGGTTCGTGTTAGTAGATGGCTCTGGTTGTAGCATCTCTCTCCATCTGTGTCTGGGTACTAGACAGGTGTCAGGAACCACTTCTTCAAGGGATAGCCCTTGTCCCCAGCAGCCACCCACAGAGTCTGGATGCTGGCCTGAAGATGTACGGCATCTGGGACTCTCACAGGATGAAGGCATCATGACAGCTGCTGGGAACTGGGTGTACAGCTGCAAAATGCGCTTCTTGTGGTCACAGACCAGGCTAACAATTAACATTGAGGATGGGGATATTTGTGGAGTCACCTCCTCCAGTTAGTTGTTTAATTGTCCACCACCATTCACGGCTGGATGTGGCAGGACTGCAGAGCTTAGATCTGATCCGTTGGTTATGGGATCGCTTAGCTCTGTCGCTTGCTGCTTACAGTTTGGCACGCAGATAAGTCCTGTGTTGTAGCTTCACCTGGTTGACACCTCATTTTGAGGTATGCCTGGTGCTGCTCCTGGCATGCCCTCCTGCACTCTTCATTGAACCAGGGTTGATCTCCTGGCTTGTTGGTCATCGTAGAGTGGGGATATGCTTGGCCATGAGGTTACAGATTGTGGTTGAGTACAATTCTGCTGGCTTGGAGGAGGGGGCAGAGGGTAATATATCCAAATTTGCTGATGATACAAAAATAGGTGGGAGTGCATGTTGTGATGAGGACATAAGGAATCTGCAAGGGGATATAGATAGGTTGAATGAGTGGACAAAAATTTGGCAGATGGAGTTTAATGTAGGAAAGTGTGAGGTCATGCATTTTGGTCGGAAGAATCAAAAGGCAGACTATTATTTAAATGGAGAGAGACTCCAAAAAAGTGCAGCACAGAGGGATCTGGGTGTTCTTGTGCATGAAACACAAATAGTTAGTATGCAGGTGCAGCAAGTAGTTAAGAAGGCAAATGGAATTTTGGCCTTTATTGCTAGGAGGTTGAAGTTTAAAAATAAGGAAGTCTTGTTACAACTGCACAGGGTGTTGGTGAGGTTGCACCTGGAGTATTGTGTACAGTTTTGGTCCCTGTATTTAAGAAAGGATATACTGGCATTGGAGGCAGTTCAAAAGAGATTCACTGGGCTGATTCCTGGGATGAGGAGGTTGACTTATCAAGAACGGCTGAACAGGTTAGGCCTTTATTCATTAGAATTTAGAAGAATGAGGGGTGATCTTATTGAATTGTACAAGATTCTGAGGGGGCTTGACAGGGTAGATGTTGAGAAGATGTTTCCACTAGTGGGGGAATCTCAAACTAGGGGACATAGTTGCAGAATAAGGGGACACTCATTTAAAACTGAGATGCAAAGGAATTTCTTCTCTCAGAGGGTAGTGAATGTCTGGAATTCTCTACCCCAGAGAGTTGTGGAGGCTAGATCACTGCAAGCGTTTAAAGAGGAGGTAGATAGATTTTTGAAATATCGGGGAGTTAAGGGCCAAGAGCAGCTGGCACGAAAGAGGAGTTGAGGTCTGGGGCAGATCAGCCATGATCTTTTTGAATGGCAGGGCAGGCTTGAGTGGCCGAATGGCCTACTCCTGCTCCTGCTCCTATTTCTTAAGTTCGTATTATTGTAATAAATAAGTATAGATCAGAAAACAAAGACATTCAAGTAACTTTGTACTTAATACTTGAAGCACAAATTATTGGATTAATTGTCTTATTTGAATACAGTTCCTCTTTGTTACGTAGGGTAAGAGTTCAACTTTAATATAATAGACAGAATCACACGGTGAATGATTATTTATGATAGGTACAAGTGATCAAGAAATGAACTGCTTTTTTGGCAATCCATAAAAAGAGACTTTCTTTTCATGAAGGTCTATCATAAGTCAGCAGAATAATTGTCAAGATTAATGACACCAAACACAGTGAAATAAAACCATCACAGCTACAGCACAAATACCCAAGTTCTGCACTGAAATATGAGACAGAAAGCTAATTAAAAGAGGAGGCAATAACCTCATGCTTTAATCATCTGTCTGTCTCCTGCTCCAGTCGGGTCTGCAGCACCAAGCATTATAGTCATCAGTAAATAGATCCAGTTGGTTGTTTTAAAGACGAATGTGACAATTGCCACAGCACAGCTAATTGTCCATATTCCCTCTGGTAAACTGTGGGGTTTGTTATTTGAATGATGACCGCAGTGACTGTAAGACAGCTGTCATCATTTTTTTCACTGTTTCTCACCTTGTTTCTGACACCGCTGAGATCATTAGTCGAGACAACTGCAATAAATGTGTCACTGTGGCAACCAATAGGAGTGATCATCTGTTTAGAAATATCAGCAGTTGCTATAGTGTTAGCAGCCCTAATTCAACATTGTAGCACTTATTATTGTGATTTCTAAACAACTCAGCATGAGATAGTTGCTAGAGAGAGAGGTTTATTATACATTCCTGTAATAAATGGCCTGATTTTAATTCCAGACCAGTTTTCAGTAGGTGAGTAGTTCCCAGGCTCTTTAACTGCTGGGCCTCATTCAAATCGCACTGGCCCACTTCCCACTCATTCCAGGTGGAAAGCAATGGAAATCAAGGGGCTGGGAGACTATCTGTTGAGATGAGAAAAGTGGCGGGATTCACTCAAGGGGCTGTTCCTCGGTGAGTCTGCTGCTGAGGAGGCCCAAGTTTTCCTTGTGGGATGCAGAGGAGCTTTCCTGTTCTTTCTGGTTCCACAAGGAAAGTTAAAAAAAACAACTTTTTGGGCCTCTTCTGACCCAGATCCTCTTTAGGCATTGGCCTGGTGGGAGGCTCACTCCAACTCCCACTTAGGCTGCTGAGTTAAAACTGCAGCAGGACCCTGATGATGTAATTGAGAACTGACACCCGTGTGAAAAAGGGGCCCGCTTGCTTTGGGTGGCTGGCCTGGTCACCTGTTTATTTTGGCTAGTTAAAATCCCAAATGGTCAGCTTCCAGTGGCTCCAGGGCAGGCAAGTAACCTGGGTGATTTTAACTGCCCACTCTCCCTGTTACCACGAAGTGGTAAGGGTTAAATTAGCCACCATGATTTCAGCAACTTTATAAAAAGAAGACTAAGATTTTACAGCTACCAATTGAACGGAAATTACCACTGTGGAGATGTCTCCTTTCTTAGTTTTTAAATGCATAAATCTACAAAAACAATAAATCAAAATAAATCAATACAATCAGAAATCAGAAATAAAATATACAACATGTCAAGGAAAAAATCTGAATAAAACAAACTGGGAAATATGAAATATAAATAATGCAAAGTCATAAATAATTAAAATAATCAAAATACTAAATAAAATATAAACTAAATATTGAAACAGAACATCAAAAAGGTGCATGAACATAATGTAGCTGCAAGTGGTAGGTTGCAGGAGCTTCTTTGCTATTTCTCATATGTTTTGACTGTATCATATTTGGGACATTTCAGGGTGATGCTGAGCAGAGATGGGATACTTCACCAAAGACAGCATCAAGTTGCCAAACCTCTGAACAATTCAATATACATTATTATAATTCAGGCTCTCTCGAGTCTCTTTATTTTCGCAGTAGCATACTGTAATTTCCTTAAGTGTATCTACCTCTCCCAAGTGAAGATTATGGCTCTTGACATGTTGTGAATGGAAACTGTGTGTCCTTTTTGCCAAGACACTTTGCACTGAGCGTTGCATAAGTTTCCCACCATTCACTCCTTATCTCTTTAATAAGTGGAAAAACATGATGTTGGGCTAATTCAGGCTAAAACTATATATTGTATTTATTTAGAATATATAAGACGACGATTATACAGAAATAAAAGAACACATCAAGAGTCCAATAGTATGAATACTTACAAACCAATTAATGGTGAAATCTGTCCATGAAATATCTTTAAAAAAATCTTCTACAGAACATAATTTTCTTACAGTACAATAAACAGCAAAGTTTCCTGATCAGATTGAAATATATGGGTGAGGCAAATGTTCCTGCCTTCTGAATTGTATCTACACATTGTCTTTAGACACAAGTGAAGATAAACTGAATATGTGTCAGACAACTTGCAGTACATATTTCCAATTAACAGGCCTCTGGATCTATAATTGCAAAATCAGATCAAGGAGACAGCAGTGCAAGGTGCTCACATACAATGGCAAGGAAGAACAGACACCTATTGTTTGTTTTACTTAGGTATTTAAGCATAGCTAGCTGGAATCTGTTTAGAAAAAATCTCATTTCATAGGCTCAGCAAATAGAGAAAATTAATACATCTGTTATTTTGTATACTTTTACACAGATCAGCAAATAGAAACTATTCCCTGTCTGATTGCAATTTACAAATAAGATAATTATTGTTCTTCAAAGAATCAATAATCTGATTAGCTAGAGTTCAAGGCCGACTGAAACTTTAGTCCAGGCAACTTAAATGCACTCCCTAAAGTAGATATAATAAGCTTCACTGGCTGGAGTCGATTTTAAATTCTTTAAAAGACTTTACAGGAAAAAAGGTTATAATGCAGATATTTCATGTATGAAACCAAATGGTGTTTTGTTTCCATCACATACTGCACAAGGACATTCAGAGAAGAAAGGGCATGACTTACAAAATGAAAAGTGAGAGATTGACTGAAATTACAAAACAAATGTATACATACATTAAACAATTCTAAATCTGTGTCTAGTTTGCACATTTTATTTTTGGAGATACAGCACTGAAACAGGCCCTTCGGCCCACCAAGTCTGTGCCGACCATCAACCACCCATTTATACTAATCCTACACTAATCCCATATTCCTACCACTTCTCACCTGTCCCTATATTTCCCTACCACCTACCTATACTAGGGGCAATTTATAATGGCCAATTTACCTACCAACCTGCAAGCCTTTTGGCAGGAAACCAGAGCACCCGGAGAAAACCCACGCAGACACAGGGAGAACTTGCAAACTCCACACAGGCAGTACCCAGAATTGAACCCGGGTCGCTGGAGCTGTGAGGCTGCAGTGCTAGCCACTGTGCCCAGTTACTGATGCAGCCTCTATATCTATTTTAGTTTCAGAATAAAATCCACCAACCATGTTTCTTTAATAAACAACAAAAGTATTAATTTATTATAAACCAAGACTTAGTCAATAAAGCTTTAGCAAAGCTTTAACACACAGTTTGAAATATGACAGTAAATATATATACTCACTTCTAAATACCCAACACACACACCACTTAAAGGAAAAATAAAGATGGTGGGGTCCAAACGACTGCAGAGCAAGTCGTTTGGCACCGGTATGGTTGCAGGAACTGCCGGAAACATGCCAAAGGTGACACATGACCGCCTACGGGGTTCCGCTCCGGTTTTTCTGTTAGGGTTTACTCCCTTAGCCTTGGTGTCTCCCGAGACGCCCACAAGGCAGTGGGGTTGTTAGGGCCCCTACACAGGGGTAGGAGGATGCCGGTGGGAGGAGAGGGTGCGAGGGGGAGGGGTGGAGGGAAGGGGGTGTAAGGGGGAGCTGGGAAGGGGACTGTAAGGAGGTGGGGGGGGTGCAGGGGAAGGGAGTGCAGGGGGAAGATGGTGCGAGGGGGGACCTGGGAAGGGGTTGCGAGGGGGGAGGGGGTGGGGGAGGGGGGTGCGGGGGAGAGGGGGGGGGGTGAGCTGGGAGAGTGGAGCTGGGAAGGGGAAGGGGGGGGGTGTAAGGGGGGTGCAGGTAATAAACCATTTCATCAGTTCCCACCATTGACGCCGGGAAAGCTCATACGCGTCCTCCGGGAGGTGAGCGACATTCTCGGGCGCCGGTACCAACAGGAATTCGCCGACATTGCACTGCAGATGCTCTCCGAGCCGTCTCCCGCGGGCGCTTTGAAGTGTGCAAAGTGTGAAAAAAACACGACATGAAGTCCTGTGACATTGATCACAAGTCGTGGGAGTCAGTTGCCAGCGATCGCCAGAACTGGCGGACAGCCATAAAGGCGGGGCTAAAGTGTGGCGAGTCGAAGAGACTTAGCAGTTGGCAGGAAAAAAGACAGAAGAAAAAAGACCAACCAGGGGTCTATAATCACAACAAAATTATCAGTTTATTATAAAACAAGACTTATCCAGTAAAGAAGCAAAGCATAACACACCGATTGAAATATACAAGTTCCCTTTTTAAATACCCCACACATAGGGCTGAATTTTATTCGGGCGCTGCGCTCGCAGTATTATGCATGGGGGCTCATTTAAATAGAGGGGGCGGAGCGGCTGCCTCCAATGACGTAGAGGGGGTGGCCGCCGCATCCCCGGCAACGGCATACGGTGCCACCACACAGATGCAGCACCATTTTTAAAGGGCTTTAAGTCCTTTCAATTAATATTAATTTTTAAAGGGAAAACATTACTGATTTTTATTAAATATGAAATTAAATGATGGAGACCCTTCCCCAACCCCCCAAAGGTCATTTAATTGCACAAAATGACCATCAATTGATTTTTCAAATACACGAACTTTCCCCCCAACCTTTAATCTTTTGCCCTTCAACCCCTTCCCACTAACCTCACATCCAATAAAAATTAATTTCCCCATTTCTCCACCCCTCCCGCCCTGAAATTTTTATTACTCCCCCCTCCCCACCAGGTTCTCGCCTTGGAACTCCGTGTGGTGTTCCCAAGGCACACGAAGGCCAAACGGAGGCTGTAAAATCAGCGTGGGATGACAGGTTTGAATATATTTAATGGCAATCGACATATGGAGATGAAGGGGCCGCCGCCAGGCGGTGGGGAGGGGGGGTGGCGTACTTAGGTCCCCCTGCCGCCAGTAATATGTGGTGGGCCCTTCTTGACGTCACGGGTCGAGGAGGGCCTCTCCCCACCGAATTTTACTAGTCCCCGTGCTCCGACCTGTGGCATCAAGGGGGCAGTAAAATTCAGCCCTCAAACTCACACACACACTGAAAAAAATAAAGAAATTCTGTCTGCAGAGCTCTGTTACAAAAAAAGACAAAAAAAAACTTTGGCAACAACTTGCTAATTCTTGAAAAAAAGAGTAGATATGGAAGGATGTCAGTTGTCCCTTTTGGTCTGGTGTCCAGGTATACGGTGACAGGTCACTGAGATCTTTTCAGAAGCAGTTCATTCTGGAGATGTCAAGAAATAGTCTGGTAGGCTTTCCAGCAGAAATGCGACATCAGGGGCTTCTGAAATTACACTTTGGTTTCACAGAGTTATTTCAAAGACAGGAGGAAAGAGGAGCTGACACACTGGACTTCTCAGGGTTTCTTAGAGGTGCAGAGAAGATGAGCTGGCAGTTTATTCCTTGGTAGGTTGATCTTCAACTGCTTTTCAAACACAGTCCACATCCCAACTAAACCAAAACAATATCTCAGAAGTGAAACCACAAACAGCCAGTCAGAACCTCCTGAAGCTCATAAATCTTGACATTTCACTTCTCTGTAAACATTTTCCCCAGGTCACCAAGATTTCTGTTGTTAGTTGAGCTTAAGGCATTTGACTTCCAGTAAATGTTTGTTTTCAAACAAGACCTCTCAATGACCCTTGTAAAAACATGTCCATGGAGTCTTTTCAACAAAAACAAAATCCAGCATCTATGGGCTGGATTCCACAGGCCCACCACTGATATCGGCCTGCACACCCGGGATGCACGGACAAAAGCCACTGCGATTTCAAGCACATGGAAGGGGCAGCCTGTCCATCACTGGCAATGGCGCCAAGATCGGGATCTGGAAGGGCCCTGCCGGCGTCAAGGTCAGTGGCGGGCCTCATCCAGAGTAATTTTCATGCATCCCCTGCTATCGTTCCCAATATTGAGGGCTCTATAAAATTCAGCCCTGTGAAATCTTCAACTTCCAAAAAAATGAATTCATTTCCATAATTTAAATATGAATCCTCCAAAACTTTTTAACACTGGCATTGGTGGTTCAGTGGTAGAATTCTCGTTTGCTATGTGGGAGGCCTGGGTTCGATTCCCAGTCAATGCAGAGTTAGTGTTCATCTTGGAGAGAGCGTGCCCGGTATTGGGGGTCTTGCTTTATTGGGGCGGCACAGTGGTGCAGTGGTTAGCACCGCAGCCTCACAGCTCCAGCGACCTGGGTTCAATTCTGGGTACTGCCTGTGTGGAGTTTGCAAGTTCTCCCTGTGTCTGCGTGGGTTTTCTACAGGTGCTCCGGTTTCCTCCCACAAGCCAAAAGACTTGCAGATTGGTAGGTAAATTGGCCATTATAAATTGCCCCTAGTATAGGTAGGTTGTAGGGAAATATCGAGACAGGTGGGGATGTGGTAGGAATATGGGATTAGTGTAGGATTAGTATATATGGGTGGTTGATGGTCGGCACAGACTCGGTGGGCCGAAGGGCCTGTTTCAGTGCTGTATCTCTAAACTAAACTGAACTAAACTAAAAAACAGAAGTACTTTCATAACAGTGCATAGTATTAGAAAATTCTGGCCATGGTTTCCTCCCACAGCCAAAGACTTGCAGGTTGATAGGTAAATTGGCCATTTTAAATTGCCCCTAGTGTAGGTCGGTGGTATGAGAATGGTGGGGATGTGGTAGTGAATATGGGATTAATGTAGGATTAGTATAAATGGGTGGTTGTTGGTCGGCACAGACACGGTGGGCCGAAGGGCCTGTTTCAGTGCTGTATCTCCTAATAAATAAATAAATATGTTGATGGATATAGTAAATGTTCTTAATTCTAGCAGGGGAATGTACAAATGGTGATTGGCCATATTTGCAAAAATGGAAATCTAAGGATTGCTAACCTGTTGAGAAACACGAATTTATAAAAAATATTGTAACCGTTGTTAGGGGCCTCTACTCTGAGAGTGCATGGTTTCAATTTCTTTGGATGCTAAGAAATTGCTAAAAGAAAGTCTCAATATTACACATTCAAAATCTATTAGAAAAGAGGTAACAAAATGACACAAAAAGTTTTTTTCGCACATTTCTTAAAAAGTCAAATCAGCAGCTGTCAAGATACATAATTTTAGATAATTCTTTACTTTTGTTATTGTGAATTTATCAGTGAACTTAATTATATCAAAATTTCATAAGAAATAACCTCACACAGTTGGTTTCTAATTTTTTATTCGTGTCTGAATAATTATATTGGACTGATCATTGATTAACAGACCCTCCTTTAGAACAGAAATAATTGAGATTGGTGACCTTTTCTACTATAAAATATGTATTCTGTCAACATTAAAGGGCACTATCATTGTACAATGGTGATTTGTAAATCTTCCTTGTTTGGTGCCAGATACATGGCACAAAGATGTAATTGGTGTCACAAAATAGACACTGATCCCCAAATTGGGATATCATCTTAACAGAGATGCTGGGATTGTGCCAGTTCCTTCTAGCACTGTTGTCTGCCACAGTATGTGGGATTAGGGTGAGGGCACAGCCTTCCATGTCCATGCCACGAGCAGCACAGGAAGGCAAGGAAAATTGGGCAGGGTGTAAAACGGATGGCTGATCGATTATCACCGGTTTCTTGCCCAGCGATGAATGCGACCCAATATTTTTACCATGCACTTCCTTATTGAGAGCAGGTGAGATAAGAGTTTTCAGAGCATTTTCAGATAGAAAGCCATGACCCACCCAGGGATTTTCATTCAAGTAAACATCCTGGTGGGTATTTCCATTATTGATCATCACACTAAAATTATAACTCAGTGAGGAGAAGATTCAGGAGAAATTTATTTACACATAAAATTATTGGAAGCAGAGGAAAATGTAGGGTTATGGGGAAAGAGCGACGTAGTTGATTTAATTTTGGGTTTCTCTAGAAAAGAGAAACAATGAAGGAAACAATGGGCCAAATGGCTTCTTTCTGTGCTGCCAACATCTATGGTATTATGATTAAATTAAATAGATAGGGTAGAGTCCATGGCAAGAAAGGACTGTAAATGGTCTACGGGAAGATTGAATTCAATGTCCGAACTGCCTTTTCTCAGTGCATGCTTTATAACATGTGGGTGGCACAGTGGCGCAGTAGTTAGCACTGCAGCCTCACAGCTCAAGCGACCTGGGTTCGGTTCTGGGTACTGCCTGTGCGGAGTTTGCAAGTTCTCCCTGTGACCGCGTGGGTTTCTGCCATGTGCTCTGGTTTCCTCCCACAGCCAAAGACTTGCAGGTTGATAGGTAAATTGGCCATTGTAAATTGCCACTAGTGTAGGTCGGTGGTAGGAGAATGGTGGGGATGTAGTAGGGAATATGGGATTAATGTAGGATTAGTATAAATGGGTGGTTGTTGGTCGGCACAGACCCGGTGGGCCGAAGGGCCCGTTTCAGTGCTGTATCTCTCTGTGACTCTAATAATCTTAAGCTCTTTAGAATTTTAAAAGCCCCTAATTAATCAGTGGTAAATTTGCTTTATATGCTCACCTACGGTTTGATTCTAAGAATTTTTGGTACTTGTATTCAGGTTTACTTACTGTTCTTTTGCAGAATTAAAGTAAATGTGCACAATCTTAGTTTTAAAAAGATCCTGTAGATGGAGTGAATTATACACAATTCAGTGGCTGGCATTAGTAGGCAGCTGTTCTTTGACTAAGTATGATCCTGTCATTATTAGTATGGCTTTAATCAAGAAGCATCTGTTTCCTTTTGTTTTATTTTCATGAATATTAAGGGTTTTTATGCCTTCTGATGTGTAACAGAAAACAGCTTTACAGATTAATTGTATACTGACCTTTTTACATTCTAGAGCCTATATTAGAATTAGAATTTGTTGTGATATTAATTTTTACTCAAGCAGAAAATGTGTTTTTTAAGTCTCGCTTCAAATAATCACTGCTACATTAATTGCCTGAAATTTTCAACATAATTCACAATAACAATTTCCATTTATATAGCACCTTGAACATTGTAAAAATGTCCCAAGGCACTCCACAGGAGCATTATCAGGCAGATTTTCATACAAAGTCACATAAGGAGATATTAGGACAGATAACCCAAAGCTTGGTCAAACTTTTGAGGAGCACCTTAAAGGAGGAAAGACAGGTAGTGAGGTGGAGAAGTTTAGGGATGGAATTCCAGAGCATAGGATCTAAGCAACTGAAGGCACAGCCATCAATGGTGGAGTGATTAAGATCAGGAATGTGGAAAAGGCCAGAATTGGAGCAGCACAGAGATCTCAGAGGGTTATAGGACTGAGGGAAGTTACAGAGATAGGGATGGGCAAAACCATGGAAGGATTTGAAAACAAGGAAGAGAATTTTTAAATCAAAGTGTTGATGGACCGGGAGCCAACGTAGGTCAGTGAGTACAGGGGAGATGAATGAACAGGACTTGGTAACAGTCGGGATACGGACAACAGAGATTTGGGTGAGCTCAAGTTTACAGAGGTTGGAGGGTTGGAGACCGGCTAGCAGAGCATTAGAACATTTAAAAGTCTGGAAGAAACAAGAATATGGATGAGGGTTTCAGCAGCAGATGAGCTGATGCAGGGATGGATACTGGTGATATTAAGGAGGTGGAAGTTGGCAGTCTTTGTGATGGAGCGGATGTGGGATCGGAAGCTCAACTGAGGGCTAAATTGAGCACCAACGTTACAACAGTCCAGTTCAGCCTCATACAGTGGCCAGGGAGAGGGTTGGCATCAATTGCTAGGAAGTTGCGTTTGTGGTGGGGACCAAAGACAGTGGGTTCCTTTGGAAGGATGTTTATTAAAGTTAGTATTCCAATATATGTTTCTTTTCAGTCAATATATATTTGAAACAGGAAGCTCCCAGCACTGCTCATGACCCAAGATATGATAACATCTCCTAACACCTGTGATAAAAGACAATTAAAATAAACAAAAATTAGGTTAATGAAAAAAGGTGAAAAAATAGAGTTCCTTTATGCATACAGATTTACATTTTATGCCCACTCCAGGTGGGTGAGCTGCATACAAAGCAGGACCTAGTTAGAAAAAGCATAAAATTACATTCATTAGCACTTACATAGTTTATTGATTGTGTTACGACCAGGTGAGAAAGAGGTCTATGGTTCCCTCTCAGCCTTCACCTGGTCTTACTGTAACAGGGTTCAATTTTAAACACACTTTTTTTATTCCCCTTTGGGGAATCCTTGTTCACCGTTTTCCAATTATAAGGCAAAGAAACCAGCACAAACAGGTTTTCTTAGGTTTAAAGAAGAAAAGTTGAAATTTATTAAAGTTAAACTTAAATTATAATTCGGTTAATGCCTATGGGTACACAACGCGCCCATGCTAGCATGCATACGCGATACACACATGCAAATGGAGACAGAAAAGAGCAGAAGAAAAATAAAGTGGAAAGGTTTGAGGTAATATCTGAAGAGTTTTTGTTATGGCTCTTCGAGCTCACTGTAGAGTTGTTGATTGTAGGTAGATCTTGCTTTTCGTTGGGGCCCAGTATTCTTCTTAAACCTTGTTCACTATAGGAGACTTTTCTCTCGTGGGGTTCATGTCTTTTCAGTGGTTTCAAAGGCTTGTGAGAAAGAGATGGGAGCAGAGAGGAGAGATCTTCTCAGTCCAGGAGCCAACAGCTTTCTGCCCAAACTGTTTGTACAAATTCAAAACACTCAGATTGCCTAGCAGGTTAGTCATGTGCCCAGCTGGTTTCACCATGTCCATTTGTGTATTTGGCCATCTTAGCAGTCAACCTGGAATGTGAGTGCCCCCACCTTCAACGTCTGGTGATCAAAAGTCCATTGTGGGTTGAATGTGTCAGGGAATGGCTGCTTTGTCCTTCCAAACATTGTCTTTTAATATGCATATGTCTTTCCATCCAAGATCTGGCAATTTTTTAAAGCAAGCCCTTACTTCACTTCAATAACAGTTTGAAATTTAATGTCCATGTGGTGAAATTAATATGCCTCATGCTTGGCAGGTGGGGGCCTGCATGACAACTGAGTCAAAGATTTAAATTAAGCTATTACACATGATGGGTAGTGGCAATTCACATTGGTGTTAACCTTGAATGGAAAATCAGAATAGTTGTATTTCAGTGATGACTGGATGGATTGTATATCACCAATTGTTCTGGTCTTTGTCTACCCTAATTGCACCAAGGGGAACAATTCTGCTGGTTAGAAAGTATATAACAACATGGCACAGAAATAACTGAACTTTGCAAGAATAATTTCAAATAGCATGGTATTTTACTGCAATGTTTCATTCTGCACTGTCTCCTTCACTTTGATTTGTGAACTATGAAACTATTTTGTGTTTATAAAGACATTTTCTAAAAGGTATGGACAACTAGATTAGTTTTCCATATTCCTATGTATTGAATGAGATGTCAAATTTGTCTATAATAGCTGTTTGCTATTGCAGTCAGATATTGATTATTCTTTGCAGCAGTACTTCCAGAACAAAAGTATGCTACATGACTGCAACTGCTAAACCAGTATCCATTCAATCAGTGCTATATTGTACTTTGAAATTCTTCAATTCACATAAATAGGGGTATTGAAGTCATCAAGAAGAACAAAATGACATGTAACATATCACACTCATTATATGAAAACTGGCCCGAAATCCTTTCATTAAAGCGAAAAGAACATGAGCCCTTCCAGAACCAGGGGCGAGTTCACTTATCTGGCTGGTGTTAGATCCAGAGACTGTGGTGAGTTTACTTATCTGGTTTCTGCGAGGTTCATTGTGCTTTTATGCACACACTAGTCAATCTCTTGTGACATTGCACACAAGGGAGACAAGACCGAGCGCACTATGCAAATCAAGCAGGGTTAAAGGGTGGGGAGCACAATTGGATACAGGTGGAGAGGGAGAGAGGAAAGAAAGATACAGGAAATCCAGTAGCCCCAACTCAACTTTAAATGACAACAGCAAAACAACTGTAAATTTCGACTTAAACTTCTTATATACAAGATTATTTTTTTTAAATAGAAGATATGTAAATCTATCCAAATTAATCCAAGTAGATATGACTCTATGAGATTGACCGAGTAAGATTGACTGAACAACTGACCAACGAAAATCCGGTTTTCAAAATTTCCTCCCACTTCCAAACTGGATGGCAAAAATTGCAAAAAGCAGGAAAGAGGTTAGAAGATTTTAAACAGTAAAAGGATAGTAAGGAAAGAATGCATCACATAAGGCGGCACAGTGGCGCAGTGGTTAGCACCGCAGCCTCACAGCTGCATGGACCCGGGTTCGATTCCGGGTACTGCCTGTGTGGAGTTTGCAAGTTCTCCCTGTGTCTGCGTGGGTTTTCTCCGGGTGCTCCGGTTTCCTCCCACAAGCCAAAAGACTTGCAGGTTGATAGGTAAATTGGCCATTATAAATTGTCACCAGTACAGGTAGGTGGTAGGGAAATATAGGGACAGGTGGGGATGTTTGTTGGGAATATGGGATTAGTGGAGGATTAGTATAAATGGGTGGTTGATGTTCGGCACAGACTCGGTGGGCCGAAGGGCCTGTTTCAGTGCTGTATCTCTAATCTAATCTAATCATAAATAAAAATAGAACTTAAATGGGTCAAAAACTGACACCAGGATGCTTGTTTCAAATTAAAATTGTACTTTAATAGTTTAGGGTTAATAATTCAGCAATAAGATCACTAAACTATAACATAAAAACAGGATCAAGGTAAATAAATGCCTATTTCCCAAGCAGCAGTTATGATGCCTTCATTTAAGTCAAAACGAGATTTGTTTAATGAAGAAAAAGTGCAAGAATGACTCTTGACACTTATGACACAGTAACAAACAATAGCAGCAAAGCACTGATATATAAAGTCCACACAGCTATTAGGATTATCAAAAACATTATTGGATTCTTGAAACAATACTTCCAAGTCATAAATAGATCATGAACATTTTACAATACAACTTGTTAGAGTATCCATCATCATCATATTCCACAACTATGAATCTAAAGAGGCATAAGCATGGAGCATATGATAAAGGGCAACTACCCTCAAGCGAGAATAAAGTAAGACAAAAACAAGAATCCTGAAGAGGTCCTGTCGAAGAAATGTTGTAGATTGCAAGAGCAATATGTTTGGCTCGCATTCACAAGACCTTCACTAAAGTACCCTGTCCACTAAATCCAGGGACAGTTCTTTCCACATGTGCAGAATGCAATGGAAAATGCAACATTGGCTTCTGCACGAAATCACCTGTCATGGGTGCTATTCCTTTAATCAGCTCTTACCTTATTCTATGTCATCTAAAGTGAAGTCTCTGGATACAGCTCATATGAAGTGATTTCTGTATATCCCTAATGATTACTGGCTTGGCGCTCCTTCTTCTAGGTGACGATGCTTGTTGTGCCTGCTGAAGAATTTGTCCTTCTGTTCCTCTCGGGATAGACATAAGTAGGATGGTTGGCAGTAGGGCGTCCATGGCCTCTTCTAATTGAGGTCAACTTCTGCTTCCTTATGTAACAGAACAATGGGCTGCCTTTAAAGAGATGGTTCAGGTACAATTGAGGTACATTCCCATGAAGCAGAATGGTAGGGCAACTGAAGCCAGAGCTCCATGGATGATGAAAGATACAGAGAGTAAGATGAAGCAGAAAAAGGGGGCCTATGACAGATGTCAGGTTGATAATACAATTGAGAACCAGGCTGAATATAGAAAATTCAGAGGGATAGTGAAAAAGGAAATAAGAGAGACAAAGAGAGAGTACGAGAAGAGACTGGCAACTAACATAAAGGGGAATCCAAAAGTCTTCTATAGGCATATAAATAGTAAAATGGTAGTAAGAGGAGAGGTGGGGCCAATGATAGAGTTAACGGCACAGAAAGAGACTATTCGGCCCATCGAGTCCTTGCTGGCTCTCCCACTCCTCTGCTCGATCCCTGTAACCCTGAAAGTTTATTTACTTCAAGCACCCATCCAATTTCCTTTTGAAGTCAATGATAGTTTCTGCTTCCACCACCCTTGTGGGCAGAGAGTTCTGTGTCATTAACCACTCGCTGTGTAAAAAGGTTCTGCCTCACATTCCCCCTACATCTCTTGCCCCAAAGCTTCAATATGTGTCCTATAGTTCTTGTACCATCAGTTAATGGGAACAGTTTTTCCTTATCTACCCTATCTAAGCCTGTCATAATCTTGTCCACCTCTACCAAATTTCCCCTCAATCTCACTTGCTCCAAGGAGAAAGCCCCAGCTTTTCCAATCTAACCTTGTAATCAAATCCCCCACCCTGGAAGCATTCTGGTAAATGTCCTCGCACCCTCTCAGGAACCTCACATCCTCCCAAAGTGTGGTGACTAGAATTTGTCACGTACACCGGAGATGCAACGATACAACAATCAAGGACTAACTCTGAAGAGATATGAAAAATAGACTTTGTCTTTAAAAAATGAATCTTTATTTTTAAATGTGAACAATGGTCCAAAATGGTTACTGAAGAAACGGGGATTGGCCTTTTGTGTATTCAAACAGTCTGACAAAGACAAAGGACAAATCTTCAAAGTCAAAAGCTGTTAATGATGCCCATCTTACACCTATCCTAAAAACATTCCAGAATTGAATATCTTCCTCTGAAACAAAGGAGGTATGAAGTAGCCACATCCTGGGCCATTGTGCAATCACCATGGGGGAGAAAGGAGAATGCCTCCTACCAGGAGGTAAGAGATGACACAGTTTTACTTTAAAAAAGACAACCAGAGAGAAAGAGAGAAACTGACCCAGAAGGTAAAGCTAGTTGTAACAGCCTGAGATCCAGCCAGGCCAGGAAGCATAGTGCCTTGCTGAAAAAATCCTACATCTACAGTATACAGCAGTGAGAGCTAGAAGTAACCCACCATCTTCAACAGAACCTTCAAACAAGAGAGAAATCTACAATCATCTCAGGCCTGTATCCATCTAGAATTAGATTCTCAAGAGAATTCAACAGGTTTATCGTAACCTTCCCCCTGAGATAAGGTGTATTGATCAATAAACAATTGACTTTGTTTTTTTTAAACCTACAAGAAAACCTGTTGCTATCTGTTTATTTGAAAAATAAAACACCAAAGGGCTAAACTCTAATACAAATACACTTGCTGCGGTCAGGTGGGGAATTGAACAGGGGGAAACACCCACTTCCCACCACTTGGCCGTAACAGTATCCACCTTCTAAATGCTGGCCTGGTAAGGTTCGAATTACAGGTCTCCTCAACACCTGAAGATTGATGTGAGTTGGTTTCAACACAAAGGGGAAAGGTATATCCTTGGAGTTGATACCAAAAATCCAACATCCTGTGATAAGCAGATGAGCTGTTGACCCCATATCCTCTTCATCATCCAAGATTGCCTATTTCTACCTCCATTACATTGTCTGTCTCCACCCCTGCCTCAGCTCATCTGCTACTGAAACATCATGCATGCCTTTGTTACCTCTTGACATGACTTTTATGATGCTTTCCTGACAAGCCTCCCACATTGCATTCTCCATAAGCTTGAGGTCATCCAAAACTCTGCTGCCCATATCTTAAGTCACACCAAGTCTTGTTCATCCTGTACCCATGTGCTCACTGACTTACATTGGCTCTGGTCTGGCAATCCTAAATTTCAAAATTCTCATTGTTGTTTCCAAATCCCTCCATGACCTTACCCCTCCCTTCCTCCATTATCTCCTCCAGCCCTACAACCCTCTGCACTCCTCTAATTCTGGCCTCTTGTGCATCCTCAATTTTAAGCATTCCATCATTGGTGGCCGTGCCTTCAGCTGTCTAGGCCCGAAGTTCAGGAATTTCCTCCCTAAACCCCTCTGCCTTAATACCTCTCTTTCCTCCTTAAAAACACTACGGCTGGAATTTTATGCTGGGCGGACGGGAGCCGGATTCTGACGTAAATGTCGGTGCCGATCCCGCCCAGCCTGGGGATCCGTCCTGTATTTTACGGATCCCCAGGCTTTCATTGGCCCGAGGCGGGACTTCCACCCACTTGAGGGAGGAGGTCCCGCCTCAGTGAGCTGCCGGCCAATCAGCGGGCTGGCAGCTCTTAGTCTCACCAGTACCACTGGGAGCAGTGGCCACTGCTGATACTGCAGCCCAGCCGACCGAGGAGGACGCAATGGAACCGGGACAGAAGGTAAGTTCGGGCAGCCTCACCAGGGGAATCGGTCGTGCCCTATTGAGGCTGGGGTAGTTGTTTGGGGGGAGGGGTCGTCCTGGTTCCCGAGGTTGGGGTGGGAGGTGGGGGCGGCCCTCAATTGGGCACCCTGTGCCTGATTGCCAGGCACCACCCCACCCGGGGTGCGGAAAGGCTGGCAGCTGTAGCTGGGCGGACTTTCACATCCCCGGCACACCCGCTTGCCACGGGTAAAATACCCGTGGAGGCGGGTGAGCGCCCTTAAGTGGCTGTTAAGTGGTCTTGATTGGCATCGGGCGGGCGGGCCGTCTCTCCCCACCCCCCACCGCCCCCCCGCCGGACCACCGTAAAGTTGGTCGGAGGTGGAATTGGGGCGGTGAGGCCTCCCGAAGCCTGCCGCTCAATTTTACGCCGCCCCCACGCCACCATTCGACCCACTGGGGCAGCATAAAATTCCGGCCAACCTCTTTGATCAAGCTTTTGGTCACCTGTCCTAATATCTCATAAGGATTGATATAAAATTTTGTTTGACTATAGCTCCTAGGCAGCACTTCGGGATGTTTTACTATCAAGATGTTATATAAATGCAAGTTGTCGCTGCTGATATACTGAAATTAAATATAGTCTGGAATTTGACAAAATTGATGCGCAACAAATAAATTTAAACTTATTAAAATAGCAGAGGACATTCTAACATTCTCCCAGTCGTGAATGGTGGTGGACAATTAAAAAACTGACAGGAGGAGGAGGCTGCACAAACATCTCCATCTTGAACAATGGGGGAGCCCAGCACATCAATGCAAAAGACAAGGCTGAAGCATTTGCATCCATCTTCAGCCAGAAGTGGATGATCCATCTTGGCCTCCTCCTGAGGAACCCAGCATCACAGATGTCAGTCTTCAGCCGATCCGATTCACTCCACGTGATATCAAGAAATGGCTGAAGGCACTGGATACGGCAAAGGTCACGGGCCCTGACAACATTCCGGCAATAGTACTGAAGACTTGTGCTCCAGAACTAGCCGCGCCCCTAGCCAAGCTGTTCCAGTACAGCTACAACACTGGCATCTACCCAGCAATGTGGAAAATTGCCCAGGTGTGTCCTGTGCACAAAAAGCAGGACAAATCCAACCCGGCCAATTGCCACCCTATCAGTCTACTCTCGATCATCAGTAAAGTGATGGAAGGGGTTGTTGATAGTGTTATCAAATGGCATTTGCTCAGCAATAACCTGCTCACTGACACTCAGTTTGGGTTCCACCAGGGCCACTCGGCTTTTGACCTCATTACAGCCTTGCTCCAAACATGGACAAAAGGGCTGAATTCGTGAGGTGAGATGGCAATGACTGCCCTTGACATCAAGGCATCATATGACCGAGTATGGCATCAAGGAGCCTCAGCAAAACTGGAATCAATGGGAATCAGGAGGAAAACTCTCCGCTGGTTGGAATCATACCTAGCGCAAAGGAAGATGGTTGTGGTTGTTGGAGGTCTATCATCTCAGTCCCAGGAGATCGCTGCAGGAGTTGCTCAGGATAGTGTCCTAGGCCCAACCACCTTCAGTTGCTTCATCAATGACGTTCCCTCCATCATAAGATCAGAAGTGGGGATGTTTGCTGATGATTGCACAATGTTCAGCACCATTCGCAACTCCTCAGATACTGAAGCAGCCACGTCCATATGCAGCAAGACCTGGACAACATCCAGGCTTGGGCTGATAAGTAGCAAGTAACATTCTTGCCACACAAGTGCCAGGCAATGACCATCTCAAACAAGAGAGAATCTAACCATCTCCCATTGATTTTCAATGGCATTACCATTGCTGAATCCCCCACTAACAACATCCTGGGGGTCATCATTGACGAGAAACTTAACTGGACCAGCCACATAAATGCTGTGGCTACAAGAGCAGGTCAGAGGCTGGGAATTCTGCAGTGAGTAACTCACCTCCTGACTCCCTAAAGTCTGTCCACCATCTACAAGACACAAGTCAGGAGCCTGATGGAATACTCTCCACTTGCCTGGATGGGTGCAGCGCCAACAACATTCAAGAAGCTCGACACCATCCAGGACAAAGCAGCCCACTTGATTGGCATCCCATCCACCACTGACGCACAATGGCAGCAGTGTGTACCATCCACAAGACGCACTGCAGCAATTCACCAAGGCTCCTTCGACAGCACCTTCCAAACCCGCAACCTCTACCACCTGGAAGGACAAGGGCAGGAAATGCATGGAAACACGACACTCTGCAAGTTTCCTTCCAAGCCACATACCATCCTGACTTGGAACTATATCACAATTCCTTCACTGTCGCTGATTCAAAATCGTGGAACTCCCTTCCTAACAGCACTGTTGGTGTACCTACATCCCAAGGACTGCAACAGCTCAAGAAAGGAGCTCACCACCACCTTCTCAAACGCAATTAGGGATGGGCAATAAATGCTGGCCTAGCCAGTGATGCCCACATCCCCTGAACGAAAATAAAACATACTGCTCTCCTCTTTTATTGAGGAGGATAGACTTCGAACAGTTAATATTTTATTCAGATTTAATTACGTCTGGCATAATATGAGCTTCCCTGAGATACCAAAATTGATTTAAGAACTGACTCTTTATTCAATGACACAGTTACATTGCAGACTTGATGTTGGTGCTTCACCACATTCAATATATCGTTGAGGGTTTCATAGAAATGTAAATTGTGATACTAGTAGTGAAAGCACCTAGAAAAGATGGTGTTTGTGATACATATCAGCTACAAACAACTGAATGTGATATGATTGTGAACAGTGTACTGGCACTATGTAATGCGACAGTGTATCCACATTAATTAACAATGGTGTTGAACTGGGCATATGTGTATTTGTATGAATTTGGTTTATAAATTATTTTAGATTGAATATCACAGATTATTTTCTGTCAACGAACATATGGTTGGGAGAGAAATATTACAGAATATTTGTTCAGGATTTTGCATTTTCGAAAGAAGCAAGATGCAGCCACAGGATTTACAATATTTTAAAATACGAGGGGGTTGAAATTTGTGGCACAAAGCAGGAGTTTGCAAATCGTCAGCCAGTCTTGCACTCCTCCTGATGCTCTTTTCTATTGACGTTTGAAAATGAAATTTGGGCGAAGTGCAAAACAGGCTCCGATGCACTATTGCTGCTTTGGGCTACTGCACAATACGAATTTCAGCCCCAGTGTTTATAAAACAGGCAGCCCAGCTTTGTATATTTTTATTTTACAGAATTGGGTGGTTTGTCAGCCAGCATGTGCTTAAGTGAGCAGGACTTTTGAGCTCCAAATTTATGAACCCCTCTCCCAAGAGTTATCAGTAGACAGTATGGGCTGGATTTTAAGACCCCACCGTCACTCCTGACAGCAAGCTCAAAAAATGGTGGGCTGCATGCCGAAGAGTGGCCGCGATCTCCCGCACAGCGGCTCATTTCAATAACCGGAGCGGCCCTCCCCCACCCCCTCCAATCATGTGGAGGGTGCGGCTGTCCGTCGCTGGCAATGGCGTCAGCTGCCTGTGTGCAGGCGCTGGCACCATTTTTAAAGGACAGCCAGTCCTGCTGGCAAATTTGAATATTTAAAGTGAACCCCACCCAAAATTTACAAAATAATATTGTAACTCCCCTTTCCAACTCCCCTAATAAAAATTACAGTATGTATTTGCTCTCTCCCCCCGGCAAAATACTTACCTTTTAATTCTGACCTTCCCCCCCACCCCACCGGCTGCACAAAGTTGAAAGTTCAGCCCTTCCCACCATCCCCGACACTGATGATCCCCCCCACACCCACAGTAAAAATCTTAGCTCCTCCCCTCTCCCCACTAGTGTTATCCCTGCTTTCCCCAGATGGGGAATTGAAGGCATGGGCATGCTGGTCGCCACGCCAAAGATCGTGGCAGGCCCGCATAATTCAAGGTAAGTTGATTTAAATGTATTCGTCTCATTAATTTAAATATTTAAATTCAGGTCCCGTCGCCCAGCGGTGAAGGGGCCGCCATGGAGCCTCGCTGTCACTGGGAGGATTGGGCCTGGCACTCCCAGCATTGGCCTCCATGGTGGGCCTCTGCTGGAATGATCTTCTGGCCCCCCTCGCCATGGAGCCCGACATCAGGGGCTTGGTAAAATCCAGCCCTATAGCTGTACACCGTCTGCTCACCACTTCAAAAATGCCACCTTCTTGACATCAATAATAATAGTACAACTAGAGTATACCGAATCCATTCCTGTATTTAGACGTCAGGGCTGCGGGGGCAGGTTGGTGGGAAGAAGCAGTGTAGGGTTAGTTCCACTAGCATTCTGCTAATTGTTTTCTAGAAGTTTTGCAAACAATACACAAGAGACTATCAGAAGTTCAACAGTTAAACTCATTGCCGCGATTTACACTGAATCTGAGAGTTGGGTAATCCAGGAGGTTGCAAGCTCCATCCTGGATGACACAAAGCCATTCATAATATATAAGGAAGAGTTACGGTCTAAAAGGCAAACCGGCTGCAATGCTAATGAGCTGAAATCAAACTCTAAGTGTATGTTCTAACAAACAAATCTCCTTTAATTTACAGCTATCCAAATGTATTAAAACAAAGCATTTGCAATGTGAAACAGGAGAAATCAACTCACCATCTCACTGCAGCTGGTACCCACTAAATGGTTATACTCATTATGGAATAAGGTAATAAATTATGCTATTGTTTTTTTCCAATTGGACCATTTGTACAATAAATTGATTTCCTGTAGTATATTTAGCAAAATTGTGAAATGACATAAACTGGATTCCTATGGGATCCAACAAACCAAGCAGCACAAGTCAAACCACAAAAAGAATAATTACCATTGACGTTTGTGTCTCCTGATATGCAAATTGAACAGTTGGCACTCCGAGACGATTTATGAAGAAATCACTGTTTCCTTCCACCTGCAATGAGTTGACCTTTCTTCCTGAACACTTTTCTTGCCTTGTACAATTTAAAGAAAACCTCTGCAAAACAAGAAAGCAGAAGCAAAATGTGTTGGATTTGAATGCTACATTCTGGCAAACTATAAACATAAGCAGAGATTGAACTAAATCATTGCTACCAATGCCAAATTTTGTATGAATAATTCACAGATAACCAACTGTTCCAAATTGCTAGATGACAAATCTTTCAAGGGCACTAAGGATGTTCTTCTAAGAAGTGGATGACTGCTTCATGTACATATCTCTATCGCACATGAGGCTTGAAAGATGAAGGAAATGTCTGTGCTGATAGAATATGAAGGCTGAGGTTTTGCCATGGCAACAGAAAACTAGAACAATCAATAATTCCATAGCAAAAATCCTCGTTTTTAATTATATGAAAGACAAGGCACAAAGTAGCTATTGTTTAATTTCTCAGAAGTCCTTTTACTGCAGGAGGTATTTTTAATAAAAGGCTCAGACTTCTGATCTTCCGGCCAAATAGGTATACATGAGGTGTATAGAGTACAGTATTTAGTGCAAATTGAATTCTGTGATGAATTAGCACTTATATTGTCCTCTCAGTCTCAATCTAACAGAGAAGTAAACCCTCATGAGAAGTGCAGCGATGAAAATACAGAACCAAACTGAACAGTTATAAAAAATTGGAACAATTTTAAAGAGACTGGTACATGTGTTGTCAACAAAATGGAGAACAAGACACATGACTTTCAGCATCTCTTGCACTCAAATCCACATCCATGTCTACTGAGGCTGAAAACCAATTAAGCCCCATCGACATGGAAATGTGACAGCTAATCACACCTGGATGTGAGCTATACTCAAATACAAAGGGACAAGACCTTTCTTAAAATTCTCATCTCTGAACAACCTTCAGTACAATGGAATGTGAACCACCCTCATCTCTGTGCGGCACAGTGGCGCAGTGGTTAGCACCGCAGCCTCGCAGCTCCAAGGACCCGGGTTCGATTCCGGGTACTGCCTGTGTGGAGTTTGCAAGTTCTCCCTGTGTCTGCGTGGGTTTTCTCCGGGTGCTCCGGTTTCCTCCCACAAGCCAAAAGACTTGCAGGTTGATAGGTAAATTGGCTATTATAAATTGTCACTAGTATAGGTAGGTGGTAGGGAAATATAGGAACAGGTGGGGGTGTTTGGTAGTAATATGGGACTAGTGTAGGATTAGTATAAATGGGTGGTTGATGTTCGGCACAGACTCGGTGGGCCGAAGGGCCTGTTTCAGTGCTGTATCTCTAATCTAATCTAATCTAATCTTCAGAATGGGGCCATCATCAAGCCCATTATACAGCCCAGCTAGGACTGGGCAAAGCAAATCCTTGTAAAGATTCACTTTAAAAAGTAATTGTTTTGAGGAACAAAGGAGTAGTCTTTTCAGGGCAGGTCCAGAGACAACAACATCAGTCTGGTCTCTCCTCAGCCACACAATGCAACAAAAAGCCATCTTGAATTCCAGCAAGGCTGAGAGAGACAGAGAGAGAGATCAGTTCCAGCCAATACAGTTGAACCCTGCTGAGACAAGTTGGAAGCTAGCTACAGCAGAGACAGGAGCGTGCCTTTGCAAAAATGACCTTTCTGGCGGTGAGAATTAACCTAAGACATCAGCATCATTTCAACCAAAAATGAACAGCCAGGAGTTTGCAACAGCCCAATGAATACCAGGTAACCAGCAAACAGGCCTGCAACCTTAAAAATTCACCTTCCGAGTAGGATTTCTCACATCATTTCTGAAATGGCTATTACAACCTGAACTCTGAACACCTCTCACCCTGTATTTATCTTTCTTCTCTTCAGAATGTGTGTGAGAGTGAATGCATGCATGAGTGGTGTCGCGATAATTTTGGGATTTGTTTAAAATAGTTATTTTTTACTGGCAGGAAAACCTGTCATTTGTCTGTTTATTTGGCAAATAAAACACAAGGGGTTAAAACACTAGTAATCAAAAAACACTTGCTGTGGTCAGTTGGGAGGTGAACAGTGGAAACCTGCCATGCCAGCACCTACCTGGTCATAACAGCTTGAACTGTTCAACAAAACCATGAGAATCTGGTACAGATCTTTCTTTCAATTTACGGCAGTTCATGCCTTTCATGATGCAAACATAAAAATTCGACAAAAGAGGGCCAACAGCTTCAAAAAAATCTGACAAAGCACCAAAAGGTCCCTGTATTTAAGCCTATAATGTCAGGACAAAATAAGTGCATGGGGCACAGGATTAAGCTGCAGGTATACACAACATTGTTTCAAAGGTATTGGAGGAAACAAAGTCCATGAAAGCATGAGGAAGAAAAACTAGTTAATTTTCTTTTCTGTTAAGGACAAATTGTCCAATAACAGAAGGACATTTGAACCCAATACTACTAAACATAGTCAGGGCTGTAGTCAGCAAATTTAGAATACACATACACCTTCCAAATGCTGTACCCAAACCTGATGCTTATCCTCTAAAACTCTCAATTTCACCAGAGGCACTGTTTCCTCCAACATTCTCCACTCCATAAAGTCACTCTCTCCGCCTAACACAGCTTACACAGATGCACATTCCCATAGTTGAATATCAGAAGAGAGGGGAAAAGTAACTGCCTTCTACATCAAGGCAGCATTCAACTGAATACGTCACCAAGGAGTCTTAGTAAAACTGAGCTCAATGAAGCCAAAGGGAGAACCCTCCAGTGGCTAGAGTAATACACGATTAAAAGGAAGATTTTTCCAGCTGTTAAAGGTCAATAATTGAAGCTCCAGGACATTGCAACAAGAGGAAACTGTTCTTGGTCCAACCATCTTCAGCTGTTTCATTAATGACTTTCCCTCTGTCATAAAATCAAGAGTGGGGCTGTTCACTGATGATCCCATTAATAATTACTCAGACAATTAAGCAGTCCACGTGAGTCTACAACACCCAGAATACAAGTGACGAATGGTCAGTAACATGCATCCAATCTAAGTGCCATCACTGACTATCTGAAGCAAGGAAAAAAAACAACAATCTCCCCCAAACTTCAATGGTACCACCATGGTCAAATCCCCCACCATCAGCATCTTGGAGGTTACCACTAACCAAAAGTTTAACTGGACCAGCCATATCAACACCGTGGCTATAAGAGCAGGACAAAAGTACCAACAGTTAAGTTAGGACTGTGTCTGAATGCTCAACACTTGCCTGGATGGATGCAACTGAAACAACACAAGAAGCTCAACACCATGTGAACAGAGCAGTATGCTTAATTTTTGCCATGTTACTAGACCCAATACACACCATCTTGGTCACAATAGGAGGAGTCACTGCAGCAACTCACCAAGGTGACTTTGATAGTGCCTCCCTGCAATCTCTAACAATGGAAAGGTCAAGAGCAGATATTTCATAGGAACACCATCATCTCCAAGTCAAACACCATCCTAACAGGAACATTTTGCACTGTTCCTTCTTCATTGCTGCGGCAATATCCTGGAACCTTAACACCTTTATGCAAAAATCATCAGCATGAGCACCGTATTAATCAAGGAGAAAGGCCACCACTAACTTCTTAGAATAAACTGGGATAGATAAAAATGTCACCTTGTCACTGTTGCCCACATTCTAAGAACAAATAAAACAAATCTCTCATTTTGGTGAACAGAGACACTCCAACAGCTCTTAGTTCACGGAGACACTCTTTCCTCTCTAATCCCATTAGTGATACTCTCAGGTTTTCCTCTAGTCCCACTCTCCCACCCAGCAGCACTCTCAGGCTTCCCTCTTTCCAGTCTGCAGGGCAACTGTTGGGCTGCATCCCCCCATCTCTGTACCATTCTTGGGATTTGATCTCTCTCTCTGTATCTAACTCAGCTCCACTCCTAGACTTTCCTCTAATGCCTACCACCCAGTGGCACTTGGGTTTTCCTCCTTTTTCCAAAAATGCTGCTCTTAAGGTCTGCCCTCTTCCCCTCCTCCACAAATGCCGCTCTTGAAGGTCACTGTCTTACCCACCAATGCCACTCTCTCTCCCTGGGGGCAATTTTGACATTCCATTACTTCTCTCTGCCTACCACTGTTGTGCTTATACTTTCCTCCCTTGTCTCTCAACTGTGGCACTGTGCACCTCTTAGCCTCTCTGCCTCCCCCACCAGTGCCACCATCAATCTTTCCTCTCTCCCCCTCTGCTACAAGTGCAGCTCTTGGACTCTCCTCTCTTTCCTTTCCCTTTAGCACCATTCTCAAGCTTTCCTCTTTCTCTTCCCCACTCCAAGTGCTGGTCTTGGATCCTCTCCTCAGCTCTCCTCCAATGTTATTATTGCAATTTGAATTTTGCGGTAGGAACTCTTAATCTTGTAGAATCCCCCAACAATTGCATGCAAAAGTTGGAAAAGCAGAAACAGGAGGTAGGAATTCCAGAGTGGTACTTTGAAAGGAGCTTCATCGTAAATGTGAATGCACAGATAGGGTACATAAAACTCATCAAAAATAGACTTGCTATAAATGAGATTTGCTCTCATGCTGCAATGTTTTAGCAGAAATCAACTTATTAAAGATTACTAAGGCCTTGTTAAAAGCCAATCAGCATAAGTACCTTTGGTCAGCTAGGGTTAAAAAAGGTTTAAGTTCCAAAACAGATTGCAGTGCGAAGAATGGGTAAGATGTCATCATTTCTCTACAGCACGAGCAGAAGGGGAACAGTGTAGCAGTTGTCAGCAGCAGCCACTGGCAGCACACAAATCACTGCAGCTGGGGAGACCTATTAAGAATAGGCTTGTTGCAAAGAGCTTCTTGTGCATTCTGCAGTTGAGGACCATAAAAGACTATTGGCATATTTATAGATAAGGAGACGCTAGTTGCTTTACCTTGTGTCTAACAACTGCCTCGAGTCAAATTTGGTGCACTTTTAATAAAAGCTTTTTTGTCAGCTTCCTTTCAATGTATTTGAAGAATGGCAAGCTACAACTATTCCAAGTGGCATTATTTTTTATTTAATGAATTAATAGTTGTGATATTTGAGCATAAGCAAAACCACAATGTACGTTGTAAAGATCAGTGTGCTTTGCTGCAGTGCTTTAAAGTGCTCAAATGATTTGTGAAATTCAATGTATTGCTTCCTCAAATTCCCTCCATTAAAGTGTTCTCCTAGCTGAGGGAACAGCAATGGGGATTGACAGCGTGTGCAGCAGTGAGCTTCCTGGGGTTTAGATGGCCTGTTACTTGAATGCAGGCTAAACCTATCTTCCAAGTGCATCCCATGCTGCAGTTACTGGCGTCTCGGTACTTTCCTAGGCAGGGGAGTGGGGGTTCGGATGTCTGGAGGTTCCCCATCCCTTGTTTGGAGAAACCACTTCTGTGCCCCCTTCAGCCCTGTGGCTAAGGGGTTGATATCTTTTTTTTAGAAATTCTCCTCTCCCTCAGGGTTTGGCCACTTCTTAAACAGAGAGAACCATTTGTGTCCTTCTGAGATGAGGTGTATCTCCAGACTTATGCAAGGCCCCATATGGTCTGGAGAAATAGGAATTCCAAACATACAGGAGTCCCCAGCTCCATATCAGTGGCCTTGGAGGGGCTGAATGGATACTTTGACTTTTACAAGGCCAAGTGGGAAATTCTAGATTAGGTCATGATCTGGTACATGTGGGTCCTGGTCCATTTCTCAGTAGTTCCAACATATTTAGTTTTTAGTTTTAGAGATACAGCACTGAAACAGGCCCTTCGGCCCACCGAGTCTGTGCCGACCATCAACCACCCACTTATACTAATCCTACACTAATCCCATATCCCTACCACATCCCCACCTGTCCCTATATTTCCCGACCACCTACCTATACTAGGGGCAATTTATAATGGCCAATTAACCTATCGACCTGCAAGTCTTTGGCATGTGGGAGGAAACCGGAGCACCCGGAGGAAACCCACGCAGACACAGGGAGAACTTGCAAACTCCACACAGGCAGTACCCAGATTTGAACCCGGGTCGCTGGAGCTGTGAGGCTGCAGTGCTAACCACTGCACCACTGTGCCGCCCAGTGGGAGCTGACCAGGAAAGCCAAATAAATTGCTATGTCTACAGATTGTGTTTGCCACTGGTGTTGCACCAGCTTAATAGCAGATTACAATGCTGGCAACTCTTGTATCCCTTGCACTGTCATGGATACGGAGTCAAATACTCAAAACAACCCAAGTATTGTAACATCTTCTTTTCAAAAGATGTTCACAGGAGGTGAGAACTTTGTAACTAATTGTTTAAAATACTAATACAGAAGTAAAATAGTGTAAACGCTGGAAATCTGAAATAAAAACACAGTTTGAACAAAAGGTCATTGACCTGCGACATTGGCCAGAACTTTGTCAAATCCAAGGATGTCATGCCACCGGGACCGAAAGCGGGTCGCGAGCCTATGCGGATGGGCGGCAGGACCTCGGGCGGGATATTACCGCCACTGACCAATTCAGAGACCATCACCAGGACCACCATCCAATAGAAGATGGCCTGTCTCTCAGAACTGCTGTCCCAGTCAGAGGGCTAGCAGCCTTGGCAATACCACCGATAGGGGTGGCCACTGCTGACGCTGAAGAAGAAGAGGACAAAGGCCAGCTAAGTTCCTTTACTTAATGTGTTGAGGTCAGACAGGCAAGCCCTGTCAACTGGAGGCATTGCAGCCGCAGGGATGGCCATTTCCATCTGACGGACCCTCCGTGGGTCATGGAGCGGGCGGACATGCTGCTGCCATTGCCACAATTTAGAATATCCCGTGGTGGTGGGAAGATGTCGGGCTCCCCTCCCAACACCTTCCACCGCCATTTTATGAGGCCTCTCGCCTCCCAGCCCATCTTCAAAGGGCTGGTAAAATCCAGCTCACTAAATCTGTTTCTCCACAGATGTTGTCTGACCTGCTGAGTATTTCCAGCATTTTCTGTTTTTATAGCATTGTTTAAAAGACTTTGAGACCATTTTACTGCAAAGGTGATATATAAATTCAAGTATCATTTTATCCTGAGATAATTCAGAAGGGCCAAGCAGCTTGCTGGACTTTCATCAAGGACCAGCTGCAGCCTCGACACATAGATCGTCAGCTGCACATTCATCACCATTGAGCTGCTCCTCATTAATGTCACTAAATAATGGAATGAAAGGGGTCTGTATCTGCTTAAACAGGTTAACCCTCTGTTGAAAGAGTGGCAGGAAGAATTTCAAACATAGTTGCATTTCATTATTCCACAATGGCATTTCAGTGCTTATGTGAATTAGTAAGAGACATGGCATGACAATATTGTTTATATATGTATTTAATTTATTTTTCTGAAAAACTTTTAATTACACCTGCCAAATATGCCCTAATTGAGGAAGGGGAATTTTCTTGCCTTCCCTTCATTACATTGCAGAGTTTTTTTGATGACCTCCCCGGAAGTCAACATGGTGCTGGATCCCAAATTCAATATCAACAATTCAACATATTTGCTGGGTGGTCTACTGACCCATAAAATATGATACGCCTCTTATTGATTGTTGAACCTTGATGTATTAAACTTCTACTTGACCATTCCCTTTAGGAACTGCATACTCCATAATTGGATGGAAGAATACACAATTTAGAGCAACTACATTGCAATTTATAGTCTTAATGTGAATGCAACATTTTCATAAGTAGTAAAAACAGAAAATGCAGGAAATACTCAGCAGGTCAGGCAGCATCTGTGGAGAGAGAAACGGTTAATGTTTCAGGTTGCCACCTTTCATCAGAACTGGAAAAAGTTAGAAATGTAATAGGTTTAAAGCAAGTGAAAGGGGGGAGGGTGGAAAAGAACAAAAGAGAAGGTCTGTGATAGGATGGAAAACAGGAGAGATTAAATGACAAAGGATTCATGGTGCAAGGCCGAAGGGAGTGATAATGGGACAAGTAAAGAAACAAAAGATGTGTTTAGAGCAGGGGTGAATGGCTGAACAATGAACAGCTGCCATCCGAAAGCAACAAGAGTAAAACTGAAACCTGCAAAGAATAAGGAAACAAAATGGGGGCAGAGACTACTGTCTGAAATTGTTGACCTCAATGTTGAATCTGGAAGGCTGTAAAGTGCCTCATCGGAAGATGAGGTGCTGTTCGTAGGGAGTGACTGCTTGGCTGATTCATTGCTGCAAATGTGAATGGATTTAAAAAAGACAGAGACCATGGGCTGAATTTTAACTTGCAGGAATTTGAGAGTTTGGTAGCAGGAGGGGTTTAAAAGCAGGAAAATTGACAGCGCATGACTTCTGCATTTAACTGCAGTGCGTTCAGCTGTGCGCATGCATCTCTCTGGGGACAGGCTGGTTGTCAATTTCAATATGTTAATTGTTCAATTACAGCAATGTCAACATGGATTTTGGAATTTAACTGTGTGTGCATGGGTTTCCGAAGATTTTTAGAACTTGCCAACGCAAACAAGCAAGAACACAGTGGCAACTGAGGGAGCTAAAGGCATTTCAGGGAAAAATGCCAATAAGTACTGAAACCTCACAGTTGAGTTCCTGCCTGATTGTGTGAGATACAGTGTTTGTAGTACTTGTCCTGAAAGGTTACTTTCAGAACATTAGAGGTTTGTAATGTCTGATCTCCACTTTGGAGCTGTAATCTATCAGAATAGCAGAGGTACAGCTTATGCTGCTTTGCCTCAGATGAGGACCAAGAGAAGCAAAAAGAGAATCAGCAGAAACACCAGCAGCAACAGCAAAAGCAGCAAGAGCCTGCTCTTCACAGAACTGCCACTCCGCAGGACTGGATGAGCAGAGAGGTGCAACTCGCAAGATCGATACCTGTAATACAGGGTGTACCACACAGAGGGTCAGTTTCCTCAAATTGTTGGAAAACCAGTGACCCAGGAGGCTCAGGATTTTGCAGACATGTGCAGCCCCGGAAAAAGACTGCTGACAACTGGACCTGGTGGCCATGCTTTAACAATGGCTGCCAGTCACCACCGCCCTCAACATTTTTGGCTCTGGATCCTTCCAGGATTATACTGCAGATGTTTGCAGGATCCCGCAGTTGGTGGCCCATAAATGCATAAGACAGGTGGCTGTTTACCAATTACGTCAACATTGCCACTGATGATACCAGTCAGTGTGAGCAGGGGCTCAGTTTGCAGCTATGGCTGGCATCCCACAGGTGCAAGGCATCATTGGTTTCATATGTGGCAATTAAGGCACCCACAGATCACCCAGGAGTATTCATCAGCTACAAGGCCAGCCACTCCATCAATGTACAACTGGTGTACAAAAGATGTTTCTGCAGGTGTGCGCAAGATTCCTGGGCAGCTACCATGATGCTTTTGTCCTGCGGCACTCCACCCTTTCTAATCTATTCACACCTCGAAGCAGACTTACCAGCTGGCTGCTTGGAGACAAGGGAGACCCACATAAAACATGGCTGATGACACCTAAGAGGAACCCAACCATTCAAGCTCAGGAGTGATACAATGACAACCAGATGCATCATTGAGCTAGCAGGTTGAAGATGGGCTTCAGGTACCTGGACAGATCTGGAGGCACTTTTCAATATACACCAGCCAGGGTATTCAGAAAGGTCATGGTGAGCTGTACTCTGCACAACATTGCAGAACAGTGAGGTTTGGACCTGCAGGAGGAACAAGCTGCAGACTACAGAGCCTCTTCAGATGATTCCAAGTAGCAGGCAACAGAAAGTAATATAGCCAAGGCACCAGCAGCAGTCCACATTACTGCCCATGATATCCTCATTATTCTGAGGTTCACATAGGTTCCACCAGTCCACCCATCTCATAGCCACACGCAAAACTGACCTCCCAACACAAAGCAGTCCTTTAAACAACCAAGCAACCCTTTTACAATCCCCATTGCTTGGCATCAATTTGTGTCATCCTGTTCATCACAAGTTAAAAGGCCAGTTGTCAGGCAACAACCAAAAATGGGCAAAACCGGAAAGTGGTGGAAACGAAAAATATTTATATGGCTCAGAAACTTAATACACCCATGTGCATACCCTTATGTGACTACAAATCTTTACTCTTCCTCTTCCTACAACTCCTACATAGTGCAACACCTGTGGCTTCAGCAGAGGTGGAGGCAGGCTGCTTAGACCCCTTCTCTGACTGCTGAGATACTCTTTGCTGCCACCTTATGGGTTTTCAAGCCCATGAGAGCCCCAGCAAAGACTGCTCCAACTGCATCTGTGCAGGGGCAGACGCAAGGCAGCGTGTGGGATACTGACTGGGGCTGGCGGGGGGCAACAGGTAAGAATTGGAAGCACTTTGAATGCAGTCCCCACTTTCATGTCCTCTTTCACCATCATCCCTCACATGGCCGACCCACAATAAACTAGAGAGCACTTTACAGAACACCAGTAAGGCGAAGCTACTAAGTATCATCACCTCATTCCATGACAATATGAAAGGCACAATTCAACATGGTGGCTCCTCATCAGAGCCCTTTCCTATCCTGAGTGGTGTGAAACAGGGCTGTGTTCTCGCACCCACACTTTTTGGGATTTTCTTCTCCCTGCTGCTTTCACATGCGTTCAAATCCTCTGAAGAAGGAATTTTCCTCCACACAAGATCAGGGGGCAGGTTGTTCAACCTTGCCCGTCTAAGAGCGAAGTCCAAAGTACGGAAAGTCCTCATCAGAGAACTCCTCTTTGCTGACGATGCTGCTTTAACATCTCACACTGAAGAGTGCCTGCAGAGTCTCATCGACAGGTTTGCGTCTGCCTGCAATGAATTTGGCCTAACCATCAGCCTCAAGAAAACGAACATCATGGGGCAGGACGTCAGAAATGCTCCATCCATCAATATTGGCGACCACGCTCTGGAAGTGGTTCAAGAGTTCACCGACCTAGGCTCAACTATCACCAGTAACCTGTCTCTAGATGCAGAAATCAACAAGCGCATGGGTAAGGCTTCCACTGCTATGTCCAGACTGGCCAAGAGAGTGTGGGAAAATGGCGCACTGACACGGAGCACAAAAGTCCGAGTGTATCAGGCTTGTGTCCTCAGTACCTTGCTCTACGGCAGCGAGGCCTGGACAACGTATGCCAGCCAAGAGCGACGTCTCAATTCGTTCCATCTTCGCTGCCTTCGGAGAATACTTGGCATCAGGTGGCAGGACTATATCTCCAACACAGAAGTCCTTGAAGCGGCCAACACCCCCAGCTTATACACACTACTGAGTCAGCGGCGCTTGAGATGGCTTGGCCATGTGAGCCGCATGGAAGATGGCAGGATCCCCAAAGACACATTGTACAGCGAGCTCGCCACTGGTATCAGACCCACCGGCCATCCATGTCTCCGCTATAAAGACGTCTGCAAACGCGACATGAAATCGTGTGACATTGATCACAAGTCGTGGGAGTCAGTTGCCAGCATTCGCCAGAGCTGGCGGGCAGCCATAAAGACAGGGCTAAATTGTGGCGAGTCGAAGAGACTTAGTAGTTGGCAGGAAAAAAGACAGAGGCGCAAGGGGAGAGCCAACTGTGCAACAGCCCCGACAAACAAATTTCTCTGCAGCACCTGTGGAAGAGCCTGTCACTCCAGAATTGGCCTTCATAGCCACTCCAGGCGCTGCTTCACACACCACTGACCACCTCCAGGCGCATATCCATTGTCTCTCGAGATAAGGAGGCCCAAAAGAAAGAAAAGAAGAAAGAAAGAAGTAAGGCGATGAACGGCCAAGGCTAGGGTTTCATGAATTCTAGTTAAGGTGGAATTCATAGTATGCAAGCCATTGGTGAGGGCCTGCATGCACTGGCTTGATTGCTGCGTATGATGTTTCATGCAGGTGACCATTCTTTCTATGAATGCAGACATCATTGCAAAGGCCTGCCATATCATGTCACTTATGCTTGAGGCAGACTCCTTCAATCTTTCTGCGAGCATCCACAGTGGGGCTGGAAAGCCTTTCAGTATGTTGCACATTCTTTGCTTCTGCACCAGAATCGTCATCTTTGTCAATGGCCCGCAAGGTTCAGCGTCTGTGTCTAGCTGAGCAGAGTTTGGACCATCCTGTAGCCTCTGACATGGACTCTCCACTGCTTTCTCTGTCTCCACAATATGCTCTTGCACACTTGTGATGTGTGAGTCACCAAATTAAAGCCAAACTATCCTTCCTGGTCCCACTGATGTGTGATCATCTGGGCTGCTGCACGGTCTGCATGAATCCTGTGACAATACAACCTCCAGAATGCGTGACCCCCTCTGAGGAGTCGGCGGCAATGGCGGTGACTTGGACCACCTACTTTGGGATGCGAAGGCCCTCTGGGAGATTAAAGACCTTAATTAGAACTGTGCAGGTAAGAATGCTTGAAGTTATCATAATGAATGTGATCATATTGCTGTTATCCATCATGTAATTATGAGTGAGTTTTTTTCATTCTTGGGATGTAAGCATCGCTGGCATGGCCAGCATTTATTGCCCATTCCTAATTGCCCTTGAGAAGGTGGTAAGCCCCCTTCTTGAACCGCTGCAGTTCATGTGGTGTAGGTGCAGCAATGTTAGGGAGGGAGTTCCAGGATTTTGACCCAGTGACCATGAAGGAATGGCAATATGGTTCCAAGACAAAGTGGTGAGTGACTTGAGCGGAACATACAGGTGGTGGTGTTCCCAGGCTTCTCCAGCCCTTGTTCTTCTAGGTGGTAGAAGTCGCAGGTTTGGAAAGTGCTGTTGAAGGAGTCTTGGCGAGTTGCTGCAGAACATCTCGTAGATGGTACGCACTGCTGCCACTGTGCACCGGTGGTGGAGGTAGTGAATGTTTAACGTTGGTGGATAGGATGCCAATCAAGCGGGCTGCTTTGTCTTGGATGATGTCGAGATTCTTGAGTATTGTTGGAGCTGCATTCACCCAGGCAAATGGAGTGTTATTCCATCACATTCCTGACTTGCGCTTTATAGATGATGGGCAAGCTTTGGGGAGTCAGGAAATGAGTTACTTGCCATAGAATTTCCAGACTCTGACCTGCTCTTGTAGCCACAGCATGTTTTGGCTGGTTCAGTTACCTTTCTGGTTATTGGTAACTCCGAGAATGTTGATGGTGAGGATTCAGCAATGGTAATGTCATTGAAGGTCAAGGGGAGATGGTTAGATTCTCTCTTACTGGAGATGGTCATTGTCTCGCACTTGTGTGTTGTGAATGTCACTTGGCACTTATCAGCCCATGCTTGAATCTTGTCCAGGTCTTGCTGCATGCAGGCAAGGACTGCTTCAGTATCTGAGGAATTGCGAATGGTGATGAATACTGTGCAATCATCAGCCAACATCCCACTTCTGACATTACGTTGGAGGGAAGGTCATTGATGAAAGAGCTGAAGATGGTTGGGCTCAGGACAGTACCCTGAGGAACTCCTGCAGCAATATCCTGGAGCTGAGATGAGGTATGATTCCAACCAGTGGAGAGTGGGGAGTTTTTCCCCTGATTCCCATTAACTGCAATGTTACTAGGGCTACTTGATGCCACACTCAGAAAAATGCTGCCTTGATGTCAAGGACAATTGCTCTCACCTCACCCCTGGAATTCAGCTCTTTTGTCCACGTTTGGACCAAAGCTGTAATGAGGTCAGGAGCTGAGTGGCCCTGGCGGAACCCAAACTGAGTGTCAGAGAGCAGGTTGTTGCTGTGTAAGTACCACTTGAGAACACTGTCAATGACACCTTCCATCAATTTGCTGATGATTTAGAGTAGACTGATGGGGTGGTAATTGGCTGGATTGGATTTGTCCTGCTTTTTATGGACAGGACATACCTGGGCAATTTTCCACATTGTCGGGCAGATGCCAGCATTGTAGTTGTACTGGCTTGGCTAAGGGTGCAGCTAATTCTGGAGCACAAGACTTCAGTACTGCTGCTGGGATGTTGTCAGGGCCCACAGCCTTTGCTGTATCCAGTGTCCTCAGCCATTTCTTGCTATCACGTGGAGTAAATCGAATTGTCTGAAGATTGGCATCTATGATGGTGGGGCGCTCAGAAGGAGACAGAGGTGGATCATCTAATCAGCACTTCTGGCTGAAGATGGTTTCAAATGATTCAGCCTTGTCTTTTGCATTAACGTGCTGGGTTCCCCCATCATTGAGGATGGGGTCATTCGTGGAGCCTGCACCTTCCGTTAGTTGTTTAATTGTCCAACACCATTCACGAATGGATGTGGCAGGACTGTAGAGCTTTGATCTGATCCTTTGGTTGTGTGATTGCTTAGATCTGTCTACAGCATGCTGCTTCCGCTATTTAGCATACATGCAATCCTGTGTTGTAGCTTCACCAAGTTGGCACCTCATTTTTAGGTATGCTCTCCTACATTAAGACGATTGGCAAAAGAAGCAATGGCGACATGAGGAAAACTTTTTTTCTCAGCGACTGGTTGAGATTTGGATGCACTGCCTGAGAGTGTGGTGGAGGCAGATTCTATTGAGGCCTTCAAAAGAGAACTGGATAATTATCTGAAGAGAAAAAAATTGCAGGGCTATGGGGAAAAGGCGGGGGAGCAGGACTAGGTGAGTTGCACTTGCAGAGAGCCGGCAAATACATGATGGGCCGAATGGCCTCCTTCTGTGCTGTAACCATTCTTTGATTCTATGATTCCTCATTGAACCAGGGACAGTCCACTGGTTTGATGGTAATGGTAGAGTGAGGGATATGCCGGGCCATGAGATTACAGATTATGATTGAATACAATTCTACTGCTGATGCCCCACCGTGCCTCACGGATGCCCAGTTTTGAGTTGCTATATTTATTCTGAGTCTATCCCATTTACTACGATGGTAGTGCCACACAATACAAAGGACAGTGTCCTCTGTATAAAGACGGGACTTCATCTTTACAAGGATCATGCGGTGGTCACTCCTACCAATACTTTCATGTATAGATGTATCTGTGACAGGTAGATTTGTGAGGACGAGATTAAGTCGGTTTTTCCCTCTTGCTGGTTCCCTCTCCACCTGCCTCAGGCCCAGTCTGGCAGATATGTCCTTTAGAACTTGACCAGCTTGGTCAGTAGTGGTGCTACTGGGCCACTCTTGGCCATTGAAGTCCCCCATCCAGAGTACAGTGCTTAACTGCTTCTTCCAAGTGGTGTTCACCATGGAGCAGCACTGATTCATCAGCTGAGAGAGCAGTACATGGTAATCAGCAGGAGGTTTCATTGCCAATTTTGTCCTGATACCATTTCATTGGGTCCAGAGTCAATGCTGAGGACTCCAAGGCCCATTCCCTTCGGACTCCAGACCACTGTACCACCACCTCTGGTGGGTCTTCCCTGCCAGTGGGACAGGACATACCCAGGGTTGGTGATGGAGGAGTCTGGAACATTTCTTGTTAAGGTATGATTTAGTAATGTCAGGCTATTGCCTGACTAGTCTGTAGGACAGATCTCCCAATTTTGGCACAAGTCCCTAGATGTTCGTAAGGAGGACTTTGCAGGGTAAACTAGGCAATGGTGTGCCTTTTTGTTTCCAATGCCAGGTGGTCAGACCAGTTTTATGCTTATTTGAATTTTCTGTTCCAGTTTGATACAACGGTCATGAGCTTCTTTGTGTTATCTTAAGCAACACAATGGGGTACGTGGATTCCAGTTCCTTGAAGATCTCTAGATACTTTATTAACAGATAAACTAGTACATACGATACAGAGCAACAATATACAGAACCTTTATTCAGGATGTTGCTGTGCAGAATCCTGGTACTTATCTCATTGGCATACTGACATCTTAAAGGGACATCATTCTTAAAGTGATCAGAGAACAAACAACTGAGTAGTTTGCTTGGCCATTTCAGAGAGCTGTTAAGAGTCAACCACATTACAGTGGGTCTGCAGTCTGGTTAAGGATGGTAGATTTCCTCCATGGAAGGATATCAGTGAATCAGATGATTTTTTTTTACAACAAAACAGTAGTTTCATGATCATCATTACTGAGAGTAGCATTTTATTCCAGATTTATTAATTAATTGAATTTAAATTCCCCCAGTTGCCATGGTGGGATTTGAACTTATGCCACCAGAGCATTAGGCTAGGCCTCTGGATTACGAGGCCAGTCACAGTACTACTGTACTACCATCCCCCTACAATTGCATGCCTCATAGCTGTCTGATATTTAATTCTGTCACCATGTAGCTGGGAAGCCCCATCTCTGACTGCCATGCATGCCAAGAACCACTGATGTCCAACAGTTCCTCCTCTGTTAGTTACAAGGTAGCTGGAAGACCTCCTGTTATCTGTCTGTCCCTCAAGTTCTTTTCTCCTGCAAGGAGGGAAAGACAGACCTATAATTGAGAGCAATGGCATGTGTCATATGGATGGGTGAAGAACATTTGTTGAGGGTGGCTATGAGGGAGAGGCATGATATTGCATAGACGTTAGGTGAGCGATAGTGACGGATGGACACATTGAGATGTAAGATAGTGTACAGAGAGAGAAGGATCGGTGCAAGTGCAAGTGGTATGAGGAGTGACGTGCTGGAGTAGGTTTGAGAAATCAGAGTGAGGGGATTGGTGTGATACACACATCAGGATGTAAGTGAATGTACCACTCTATTCACCTTGCTTGGCCTGCATTAGTCATTTAACTGCTTTTGGCATTGAATCCACGAGCGTTGCACCACACTCCTGTTGGTGACCTCTGCTGGTACCATGGTTTCATTGGCAGGCTTATTCCTCCCGTCAGTCGGAAACAGCGGATGGAATTTTATGCTGGTAGTGGGGGTCTCGACATCGGGGGAAATGAATACCAAGATCCCTAATCAGGCACTTAACTGGACAGCGGTGGGCCTTCCATAAAATTTAGAACCCTGCCGCTGAAAGTCCAGCCTTGCAGAGCTGCCGGCCAATCAGAAGCTGGTAGCTGCAGCCACCAGACACCGAGGAGTGGTGCTGGAACCCGGCGCAAGGTAGGTCAGGGTGGGAGGGGTCTCACGGGGTGGGGGGTTTGTGGGGGTGTGGAGGGTGAGTGGGGTCGGCAGCAAGGGCAGGGGAGTGGTCCTCAGCGGGCCCCCATTTCCCGATGCCGTGTCCGTCGTTCAGGCACTGTGTGGAGACTTGTCAATGCAGAACTAATGGGAGCTTTATTTTCCATTGTTGATACCCGAATGCCTTAAGTTCCATTTTAAGCACCCACATACGCATCCCTGCACCTGCTGAAAATTCACATACCTCTATTAAGAGGTCTCCAATAATACAACAGGTAAGAGGACCAACACTGCGCCTATCAAACATTTCCCACACTTCATAATTCTGGCTTTGCCACATGGGGAAAAGAGAGAAGTCTGGAGGGTATCACTTGCAATGCACTTTCTTTGGCTACATTTTCATCTATTTACCTATGTTAGTGAAAAAGTCACTATAAAGTTGGTTTCTCCAGGTGCCCAGTTCGTGAGCAGCATTGTTAATCTACCCACCCTCTCAGTTCTCGATGATGCATAGCAAGCAATACCAAGAAGGAGGGCTGAAAATATATATTGTTGTTAAATTCAGTTTTATGAATAGATATTTAATCCAGTGCCCTGACTTGAAGGTATTTGATACTAAAGTGTGTCTCACCGGCAACCATTAAAAGTTTGAATGCAAACTCAAATAACAGAGAGTGGCTTTATTTTGCTTCCTTTCAAAGATTAAAAGGTTTGAAGTTCAGGTCATTGGCCACTAGAAGTACATTTTGTCTATTTGGATCCAGTATCCAATGTTTAATTTAAGTTTTAAACTACGTTCTGCCTTTCTACCTGCTGAAATGCCTACTCCACATTCAATTACAAGTGTGCATGTCCATGTACATTGTACTGGGGCATTTTCCATGCTGTATCTGAAAATAATCTATCTTTAATAAATTTCACCTCATGATTTGCAACTAGCATTTGAAGTGCTTCTAGCTCAGCTGTTGATATTGTTAAAATGTTATAGTCAGCATTAACTGAAGAGATGAGATGGTGACTCCATAATTCACAGTATTTATTCTTATGAGAACTAAAATGTAAGCAAGCTCTTTTCTGCAACTTGAGTATATATTTGACCCTGTATCTAACCTAAAATATGAAGAAAGTTGATTGTCTAGCCAACTATGTCAGAAGATTTCAAAATGTTTATACCTTAAATCAACTCTTCTATTTCTGACTATATAGGACCTTCAAATTTTTCTTTCATTAATTAATTACCAAGTAGCAATTCTCAGCCTGACAGTAAATTCCCACAGACTTTCTCAGCTGTGTAGTCTTCAAAGCTATATCAGACATTATAGTATTTTCCACAAAAGCTTTGCTATTAATTTTTCTTCTGTGGAATGACACTTGCTACTTCCTCTTGTGTAACTACATGGCTAATTGTTTACCACCCCTAGCTCTCATATCACAATACGTTGCCCAATACAAAACAAACTGAAATCTCTCTTATCTGTAAGTATTCTACTTAGGTTGAATCTAGCTTTAATCAACTGGATGGCAACACATTGCAATGGTGCAATAACCTACTGGTAGTTGTTTACATTCTGATGGCCATCTTTGATAACATAGTTTGCATAAATACTCTTCTCATTATTTGCCTGGTAAGATGTTCTTTCCAATGATATTTTGATTCATTTACTGTTTACAAGCCAAAATGTCCCTTCATTGAGTTCTTTGAAAATCTCTTCTGGTGAGTTCAGACTAATAATAATCACACAATCAAATTCCTATATACTAAAGAATGATATAAGTAGCAGCTTAAGAAAAAGTCTCAAGGATGAAAAAAGTCAATTTGATCTATCAGGCTCAACACAGTCACCCATCTTAACATCTAAATGCACCTTGAACTCCTCAATATTTTGGCATTACATTGACGGATAGATATTTCCAATCATTTAGCATGTCTCTGTGGAATATAGAAAAGATGTCCATGGTATCACAGATCCAAAGGGAGGAATTTCAACCGGGAGAAATAAGTGGGTTTGGGTCAGGTGGGGTGCAGGTTAAAATGTTTAAAAGTCTGAACTGGAACCCCAACCTGTCTCCATCCTCCTCACTTTCAGTTTTAATAGGGTGCGACAGGAGACCAGCAGCCATCCCATTATCAGGAGAAAGGTTAGCACTTTAAATATTATAATTAGGCTGCATGCCTTATTCTAATTTAGCATTTGAAATTTAACCCTGGCCAGTTGGGTTTCCTGGGTTTCAGAAAACCCACCAGCTAAACCGAGGAGTGCTGGATCAGGAGATAAGTGCCTTTCCATCTATCTGCTGGATCCAGACTGAATGCCTGGCCAAGCCGTGGTGATTGGACATCACCTCTCAACACTTCGGATTTCCCCCACAGGGTCTCCAACTTCCACCTCCATGTCAACCACACTGCGCACAGCCCCTCCAAGCCTCTAATCTCCCCATCCCAAGCCCAGACCTCCAACCCGCCCAGGCCTTCGACTTGCACCACCACCTTCCCCCACCCCCGCTGCATCACCCCCTCACACACCCTGCACCGACCTCCACCAAGCCTCCGATATGTCAGGTGTCCAACATCCGATCAACCCCCACCAGCAACCCAGGGTCGCCCCCACCCCCATCATGGTGCAGACCTACCTGGTTTTGCGGCCTGCTCCCCACCAGACTGGAAGTCAAGCCTCTCAATTAGGCTGGTTTCTGGGCAAGGTACCCATCAGTGATGCCACACACACTGGGCTCCCACTTCCAGATTTCTGCACTCTACTGGCAGCCACCCCTCCACCACCGGTAGGTCAAGAAAGTTAAAATTCCCTGCATGGTGTCTGATTTGCGCCAATATCATATTCATAAAGACAAATCACTATTAACCAAATGCTGTTGACTGCCTCAAATCAAATTGCACTGGTAGGAAATCTATCGATGAGCAACCAATCGCAAGCCATCCAATGAAATAATTCAAACATTTTTCAAAATGATTTCAGTGGCTATTTCATTTCTCAGCTACTCTAGAGATGGTTCTAAAAATAACATTTTAATATTCATAGCATCTTTGCCAAATGTTGCACTGTGTCGACAGGCCTCAGCTGTCTAATTTAAAATCTATTATATATGGCATTGCAACAGTATTGTATCAATCCCAGTGTTCCAAGCCATTTTATAAACAAAGATTCCTCGGAGAATGGGTAAACTTTTCCTCAAGTATAACAGAATTAACACTATTAAGTGGTTTTCCACTGATACTTTAAAATACTTTAAATCCTCTTAAATGTTCTTGAAGATTAAGAGGTGGAAAAACTGAGGTGTTAAAGATGATAAAACGAGTTGATTAGGTAAATAGAGAGAAACTATTTCCTCTGGTGTGGCGTCCAGAGCAAAGGCTTATAACATTAAAGTTTGAGCTAGGCCGTTCAGGGGTGATATTAGGAAGCACTTCTTCATACAAAAGGTAGTGGAAATTGGGATCTCTCTCCTCCAAAAAGCTGTTGAATTTACCTCAACTGAAAATTTCAAAACGGAGATGGTTAGCTTTTTGTTAGGCAAGGCTATGAAGCATTATGAAACCAAGGCAAGTAGATGGGGTTAACATACAGATCAGCCATGATCTAACTGAATGCCATACTCCTATTTCTGTGTCCTAGATATCCTTCCTCAAAAATAAAATGAAAATGTTATCTTCAAATTCGATAGTATTAAATTAGTCATTCTTAAAGTTTGAATTAATATTGTTTACTTACATTATATACAGTTTATTGCAATTTTTAGTATTTTTCTGAAAGCTTTCAATTTTTATAATAAGAAAATTTTGTGCCAGACATATATCTGTCACATCCATAGGGTTTGTGAAAATAACTGAGAAGTCCAAATGACAAAATATTCGACATGTTCATAAGACACAATGCATATTGACTTATTTAAATTTCCTATTTTCCTGTCTTCTGTGCATGCCTGATTGCTGTCAGTCATGCTGTTGCACATCCATAGGCTCAAACAAATAAAGCAACAAATCAACATTAACTGCACCAGCCTGGCTGTCTGCAATATGAACACAAGCAGGAAAACTAGCAGCTAGCAAAAAAACAGTATCAAAAAGAGCAACAAGGACAACATAGCCACCAAGGAGTAACCACCAAGTGCCATAAATCCAACTAAACCTATTGCTCAAATTGTTTGGCAGTCATTATTTCTTTTCAAGCCATAGGCAATGAGGTGGGCAGTTAAAATACCTCAGGTTAGTGCTGCCTGATTGTGAATTTTATTCAGGGTCCTGGATAGATGGCTATGCCGTGGATCCTTCTGCTTCCGTCCTGTGAGATTCTCCTGGAAACGACACCTGCCTTCATGCTGGCAGCGGGCAAAGGCTGGCCTATTGTCTGAAGGTTGGCAGGCAATTTCTACCACTTACTATCTGGAACAGGCAAGACATGGGCTGCCATTATGCCAATAAAGCCCAGGAGTTAAATTAATCCAGGCGTTTTATTCCCCTGCCAGGAGTGATTTTCTAACTCACTCCACCACCTACTTGCCCAACTGGAGTTAGTCAGGACCTAAATGTCACCATAAACGCACATCCAAAATTTTGTTGTCTGTGTCTTAACTCACCGAGTTCCGTTCATCAATTACCCCTATGCTTGCTGATCTACATTGGCTCCTGATTAAGCAACGCCTCGATTTTAAAATTCTCATCCTATTTTCAAATAGCTCCATTGCTTCTCCCCTCCCATCTCTGTAATTTCTCTAGTCCTACAATCCTCTGAGATATCCATCCTCCTCCAATTCTGGCCTCTTGAGCATCCCCAATTTTAATATCCCCACTAATGGTGGCCTTGCCTTCTTCAGCTGCCAAAGCCCTAAGCTCTGGAATTTCCTCCCTAAATCTGTGTCTCTACCTCTCTTTCCTCCTTCATAACATACCTTAAAACCCACCTCTTTGACCAAAGTTTTGGGCATCTGCCCTAAAATCTCCTTATGTGACTCGATGTCAAATTTTGCTTGTTAATACTTCTGTGAAGCGCCTTGAGACATTTAACTTTGTTAAAGGTGCGACATAAATACAAGATTGTTGCTGTTGTTGTAAAGCTACCTGCAATAACTATTCTCTGCAGAGCCTGCCCTATACTTAATTAGCTAGAACTCTGCTAGGTTTCCACGGCTTTCATTGCTTACTTAGGCTTTTCTTCAATATTTTCTGGACACTGAGTATGCCTCATCTCAGTTCATAGCTTGTGGCCATTATAAGTCTGCCATTTTCATGCCTGGAAAAATCTCTCTCTCCGTTGGTGCAATAAATGAATTTAGGATTTTACGCAGCTTGACTTAATTTATTTATTTCAACAATGAAGATTTGAAAAAGAAAGATGAAAATTCATAGCCCAATTTGATTTATTTCTGCAATCTCCACTCACTAAATAAATAAACTCTTAGCTTCATTTCTTTCCCCCTGTGCTAGTACAATCCAAGGGGGTGGACAGTGAAAATGTTTGTAGCTAACCAACAATTTTGACAAGCTTATCTGTAGCAGGTCTCAAACTTTACTGCTTCTATTCTCTGAGCACATATATCTATCCAAACTTTATATAGGTTTTTGATCTCATTTCTGGGCAGTAAATGGGAATACAGGCACCAGGACAAGCCCCCTCACCTACTCAGATTATGCCAGATTCTAGTATGCTCCCAGTGGGCAGAATCTTACTACCTTTGAAAATATTCTTCCATCGAGGCAAATGTGGGTCACAACCCGATGGTCTGGGAGTCCTGCCCGCTTGCGTAATCTTCCTGGCGGCAACCAATTAAGCAGCTGCCTGCGGGAGCCTCTTCCAATTAAGGACGGCAGGCCAATTCCTGAGGCTGGAGGTCCAATCAGAGAGCCTGCAGCAGCTTTGGCAGGCCAGCAGCTATTTGGGAGAGGTGGCATTGCTCAGGCAGCAAGAAGAGCATGAAGGTGCCTCAACATGGAGGCGTGCAGCAACTTTAATAATGATGAAGGCCCAAGAAAGTAGGTGGATTTCTTTGTCATGCGGGTGGGGTCTTTTCTGCCCGTGGCCCCGTCACTGGGTCATGAAGCCTCTGGCTCCAAGTGCCACTTGCCCTGCCACAGAGTAACAGCCTACACTGATCTGCCAGGCACGGCACTCAGTGGAAGTCTGCTCCACTGCCAGGAAGATTCTGGCGAGTCCTCCAAGTCCCTTTAATTAGCCTCCTAATTAGCCTCCTATTGGTTCCCTGCCACTGTTGGGCAGGTAGCTGTTGTTGGTATGACTCCGCCTCTGGCAAGATCATCTGGAGGCGAGAACACATCAGGATACCATTCCGATGTGGTATTTCTCCCTTGGTCTTGCCTCCAAACCCGCCTCCACGGGTCACAAAGGATTCCGCCGAACATCACCATCCTCCAGATCCTTAAGTGATACCAGGCACCAGCCCCTGTTAACATCATGTCTGACCACAGACCCCTGCTGGTCCTATCAAAATCCTATTCCCAGCTGTCTCATCCAAGTACTGCCTGAGCTACTAGGGACAATTTCAACCTAACCTGCCTGTCAGAAAACTGATAGGATCAGATTGCAGTCAATGGAAGGAATATTGGGTGGGGTGTTAAACAAGCATTCCACCCAATCCCATTAATTTTCCAGCAGGCGAGTTAGATGCAAATTGTCCTTATTGTTTAGTACTGTGTAACTGCATTGATAAGTTGTGAGTTGATTTCCTTAATCGTCCAATCATAGGGATCTTGCACTTTGTATCAACCTCTGAATAGTTCAGTTACATTGTTGCTTTGAAACACACTTGTATGAATGATTGCAAACTAATGCACCTGCCATATAGTGCAGTAAGTGAAAACCAAACCAGCCTTTTCTCACTACATAAAGCTAGAAAGATTGGCCTGTTATGTATGAGTTTGTGTTAAAGGTAATGTTGTTGGTGATAGGGAGGGAGATGGGGGAGGGGGAAATGGTTGGAAGAGTGCTTTGCTATGTTAGTATCTCATGTCACTTACTACCATGTAAATACACTCAGCAGATAATTGCTGAGTGAGTCCCCAAGTCAGTCATTCAAGTGAAGTGGATACATTCCAATGGTGTCAAACACGGGAATTCCTGTGGAGTGCATCTGTCAGCTTTGTATACATGTCAACCAGGAGCTGTTACTTTACATTTAAAATATGCACCTGCTGAGGTTTGCTCTGTTTTTTAACTAATAATAAAACTCAACAGGGACAGACTTAAAAACAAACCAGCTCCAGACAGGCACATATACATGGAATACTGTACATAGCTCAATGGCAAGTTATTGTCCTGAGGATTTCCCTAACACTCTTAGGTCATTACAGTCTGTCTACTTCACTCACGTGACTGATTGCAGGGAATTTGCAGCTGAGATCTGCAACTGCTTTAAGCAAAGTCATGTTTTAAACACTGAATCGCATTTACTAGTTTGGGCACTTTATTTAAAAGTACTTCTCCAACATTATACTTTAACAGGCTCTTCTATACACACATTTACCTCCAGTTACCAATGGTATTTTATATGACTTTCACTGCAGCCTGTTATCCTTCATTATTCTCTTTGACCTCTCCATGTTTTCAACACACCATCCTTCTCATTATCTCTCCTTTATTGATTACCCTCATATGGTTCCACCTCTACCTCTCCCAACAGATTTCTCTCCAGTGCTTGAACAGTAACCTCTGTTGTATCCGTGGGTTGGATCTTTGTTCCACTCCTGTTACTCATCTAAATTTTGTCTATAGCTGGTACTGTTCATAAGCATAGGATTCAGCTTTCATATGCATGGTGGCAATTCCCAGTTTTACCTCTTCACCCACCACTATCCTTCACCCCGATTGTCGTTATGCTGTCAGACTAACTCTCCGTGATGGATGAGCCAAAACCTTTTGCAGCTCAAAATTAACAAGATCTAAACCATTCTATTTAACCTCCCTCACTCTCTTAGGCAGTCCCTCGGGAACAAGAATGACTTTCTTCCAGTCCAGGGTTGTGGGTCCTTAGGTGATTGAATAGTCCAATTCTGGATCCGCACACTCTGTCACAGGTTGTGCTTGGTGAGGCATGTGAATGGAATGCATGAGTTTCCGAATATTCCTTCCGCTGCTGGAACTTGGTCGCTGCCTGGACATGTTGACATTGCTTGAACTGGCTGGCACCTTTGCTGATGCTTCTTCTCCATTTTGGGAGGTCCTGGGCAAGAGATTCCCATGAATCAGTGGAGATGTCACATTTTTTTAGGGCGGCTTTAAGAACATCCTTGTAGCATTTCCTCTGCCCTCCTGGTAGCCTCTTGCTGTGACGGAGCTCAGAGTAGAAAGCTTGTTTTGCGAGTCTTGTGTTAGGCATCTGGACAATGTGGCCCAGCCAATGTAACTGACTAGCCATGACCAGTGTCTCAATACTGGGGATGTTGGCCTGAGAGAGGACACTGGTGACCAATTCAACCTCTACCAGACAGCCTACATCTTATCCCCTGATACTACCCACCTTTCTCGATGTCTGTCCATTCAGGACTTCACAACCTGAGGGTTCGATTTTAACAGCCTCCCCACATCGGGGTCATGGCGGGGGGCCCCGGAAAATACTTCTGGGAGCGGCCCGCCACGGGCCTCAATGCCAAGAAGATTCCGTCCCATTTTACCAGTGGCGGCGAGGCCTCAGGGCAGCCCACCCACTGCTTGGTGGTACAGCCTTGATATAAATATTTAAATAAATGTTAATGCATGCATAAACACCTACCTTTTCCTGACGGCCGTCCCACACATATTCTGGCTGGTGGCCAGAACTCCCATGCCTTCGGATCTCCATTCAGAGATCCAAGGTGTGACACTGGTAGGGAGGGGGGAGGAGCAGGGAAACCTCCTACTATTGGCTGAGAGGCTGGTGGGAAGGAGTTGAGGGTCAAAAGTAATGAAGGTCGGGGGGAAAGTTCGGCACCAGAATAAAAGTTTGTTTTGGGGGACAGGATTAATTATATATTGAGCACTCAGTTGGGGGGCGTTGGGAGAGGGGATTTGAAGCGATATTAAAATTTTATTTCAACTTTTAGAGCAACAGGACCTTTATTTTAAATTAAACTGAAGGGCTTGAAGCCCTTTAAAAATGGCACCGGTGCCTGTGCGGTGGCGTCGGACGCTGTTGCCAGCAATGAAGTGCCCATTCCCTCTACATCATCGGGGGGTGGGCGGTCCTCCCCCTCCATGTTAATGAGCTGCTGTGCAAAATATCGCGGCGGCTCCATGGCGCACGTCTTGTGCATGCGCCTCGCACTTTTTGAAGCTCACCGCCGAGAACGATGGCGAGCTATTAAAATTCAGTTCTAGTGTCTCCCTCAACTCTGAACTGAGCTTCCAACCTCACATCCAATTCCTCTCCAGGACTGCCTACTTTACCTGCCAGACATTGCTTATCTCCATCCCTTTCTCACCTCCACTACAGTTGAGACGATCATTCACACCGTTCTGAGCTGCAGGCAAGACTTTTCTAGTGTCTTCCTCCAAAGCTCCACCCTCCATATTCTACAAATCATTCCGAAGTCCAGTACATGCATTCTCTGCTCAACACTCACCTATTATCCTTACCCTGTTTTGTCGCTCTTGGATTTAAGGGAGCAGTTTTAAGGGCAATACCAGAGTATCAAGTCAGGATGGGAGAAAACAAAGGTTTTGTGGTGACAAGATCAAAGGTAGATGTGACAGAGTGGTTGAGCAGATTGAAGGCTGCAGAAGTATTGTGGTAAATGTAGAGTCAGGGGCTAGATGTAGAAATGCAGTTGGCAGTAACTTTGGCAGGACAATTTTCCAGGGACAGACACAGAAGGAAGTGAAATTGCAAGGTTGTAGGGGGATGTGGGTGGTGAAGGATATGAGCAATTGGTCAGAGATAGCATTATCTCTTATGGAGACCTTGGGATCAAAGAGGCCACCGGGTCAAGGGGGTTGCCATGAATATCATTAATAACATTGTTATGGATAAAGAGATTTAGGATGAACAACTGGCCAGGCAACTTAGAGGACAGAGGGCAAGAGAGCTGAGATTAAAATAACTGAGAATGAAGAATCGCTCAATGCAGAGACTGAGTGAGGAAAAGGAGGAGGATATATCGATGAAGAACTCATTTTGAACAGGAGCTATCTGGAATAATCTCCCTTTGGATTTTGTTTCATTTCCAGTATTGAACCATCTTGTGTAAACTTTCAACTGGCGCCCAAAAGTGGGTAAGAAGTGGGCAAGACAATCATATTGTTTGCTCAAATATGTCAGCACGAGGCACATAGGCTTTTCAGTTTCCACTTTTAGATGGATGTAAAGTGGTCACTATTGGGCAATGCACTGAGTGTAAATATGCAGGAACAATGGCAGTAGGAGAGCACAGCTCACCAGAGGGCAAGCTTGTGTCCTAGCCCTGCTGCAGAAGGCAGAGATGATAGCTTCCAGAGTCTTGCTTTCAAAAGCCGAGCACTGGCTGCACACCACGAGTTGTCATACAAACATAGGAACAGGAGTAGGCCATTCATCCCATCGATCCAACTCCACCATTCAATACGATCATGGCTGATCATCTACTTCAATGCCCTTTTCCCACACTGTCCCCATATCTCGTTATGTCTTGGTATTTAGACATGTCAATCTCTGCTTTAAACCTGCTCAATAACTGAGCTTCCACAGCCCTCTGGGATAGAGATTTCCAAAGATTCACAACCCTCTGAGTAAAGCAATTTCTCCTCATCCCGGTCCTAAGTAGCTTGCCCCTAGGCTGGAATTTTTCCCTTGTCGGATGGGAGCCATCCACAAACCGAAAAGCCGGTGGCGAACCCACCTCCGCTGGGCCTGGGGATCCAGTCTGGGTTTTACGGTCCAGAGGCCCTTAATTGGTCTTGGGTGGTACTTCCACCTCATTGAGGCAGGAGATCCCGCCTAATGGAGCTGCTGGCAAATCAGCAGGCTGGCAGTTATTAGTCCCAGCAGCCTCACTGGAAGTAGTGGCCACTTTTGGGACTGCAGCCCAGCTTCAAGAAGAAAATGAAGGACAGCCCCAGGAAAAGGTACATTTCTGGGGCCTCGTTGGGGGTAATCAGTCGGGGCCCCAGCAAGGCAAGGGTGGTCGATTGCGGTTATTGGGGGCGGACCTCCGTCGGGCACAGGGTGCCTGATCAGGAGGGCCCACCCACCAGGCTGTCAAAAAGCCATCTACTTTTAACAGGCAGCTTGTCTCAGGCCTGGGCCTCTCACCTGCCAATGGTAAAATGCCTGCGGCGGTGGGCGGAGGCCCTTAAGTGGCCATTAACTGGCCAATTAAGGGTCTTGATTGACCTGGGGTGGGTGGGCCATTTCCCGTTGCCGCCCTGTGTAAAATGGCAGTGGAGACGGGAGCGGGAGCAGGTCGGGAAGGGCCCCCTGGGCCTCCCACTCCATTTTTGCCCCCCGCCCTTGCCACCAGCCCGCACTTTGGGGCGGTGTAAAATTCCAGCCCTTATTTTGTAATTGTGCCCCCTGATTCTAGACTCCCCAACTAGGGGAAACATCTGACCTGCATCCCTCTTTAAGTATTTTGTAGGTTTCAATGAGATCACTTCTTCAAAACTCTAGAGAATACAGGCCCAGTTTCCCCAATCTCTCTTCATAGGACAGTCCCACCATCTCAGGAACAAATCTGGTGACTCTTCCTTGCGCTCCCTCTAAGGCAATAATATTCTTCCTAAGGTTAGGGGACCAAAATTTCACACAGCACTCCAGGTGCAGTCTAACCAAGGTTCCATACTATTAAAGCAACACTTCGCTACTCCTGCACTCAAATCCTCTTGTGATAAAAGCTAACATACCATTAGCCTTCCTAATTGCTTGCTGTACCTGCATGATAGCTTTCAGTGACTTATTGACAAGGACACCCAGGTCCCTTTGTACATCTACACTTTCTAATCTCTTACCATTTAAGAAATACTCTGCACATCTATTCCTCCTACCAAAATGAACAACCACACATTTTTCCACATTATATTCCATCTGCCATGTTCTTGCCCACGCACCAAGTCTGTGCAAATCCCCTTGAAGCCGCTTTGCATCTTCCTCACAACACACAGTCCCACCTAGTTTTGTGCTATCCGCGAACTTGGAAATATCACATTTGGTCCCCACATTCATATCACTGATATAAATGGTGATAACTAGGGCCCAAGTACTGCTCCTTGCAGTACCCCACTAGTCACAGCCTACCAATGCAAGAAACCCATTTATTCCTACTCTCTGTTTTCTGCCTGTTAACAAATCCTTAATCCATGCCAGTATATTACCTCCTATCCCATATGCTCTAATTTTGCTAACCAACCTCCTGTGGGGGACTTTATCAAAAACCTTCTGAAAATCCAAGTATATTACATCCACCAACTCCCCTTTATCAATTCTGTTTGTAACATCCTCAAAAAACACCAACAGGTTCATCAAACATGATTTCCCATTCATAAATCCATGTTGACCGTGCCCAATCAGATCATTATTATCCAAGTGTCCACTTATCATATCCTAGAATAGATTCGAATATTTTCCCTACTACTGATGTAAGGCTAACAGATCTGTAGTTCCTTTATTTCTCCCTCCCTCCCTTCTTAAATAGTGGGGTGACATTTGTGACCTTCCAATCTACAGGAACCATTCCAGAATCTATAGAATTTTGGAAGATGATCACCAATGCATCCACTATCTCCATATCTCTTTCAACACTCTGGGATGTAGAATATCAGGTCCTGGGGCCTTATCAACCTTCAGACACAAAGTAATCATTTAGCTTCTCTGCCATTTCTCTATTCCCCATTATTAATTCTTCCGACTCTGCGTGTAATGGAGCCACATTTGTCTTAGCCAAATGTTTCCTTTTTACACACCTATCAAAGCTTTTACAGTCCGTTTTTATGTTTTTTGCTCGTTTACATTCATGTTTTATTCTCCCTTTATCAGTTTCTTCATCCTCCCTTGTTGTATTCTAAAATCTTCCTAATCCTCAGGCTCACTACTATTTCTGGCAACTTTATAGGCCTTTTCTTTTAATCATTTGCAATCCTGAACTTCCTTTGTTGGTAATCGTTGACTGACTTTTATTTTTGTGTTTTTGTGCCTTGAAGGAATGTATAGTTGCTGTAAACTGTGTAATCATTATTTAAAGACTGCCTATGTACTGGCATACCTTTTAGCGTGTTTTCCTAATCCACCTCAGCCAATTTGTGTCTCGCACCTTCATACTTTCTTTTTTTCAAATTTAACAGCATGGCTTCAGATTGAACTACCTCACTTTCCAAACATAATGTCAGGTGCAGTGGACTGCTGTCGGGGCGGGGGGCTATACATGTTGGAAGTGTAACATTAACCCATGGCATGGAGGCCCCGCAGTTGACCATGGAGTGTATGGTGATGTCTATACAGACTTCAGTTCAGTCCACCCACCAGGACTCACTGGCACCAGTGGTAGCATTTCTTACAGATGCACATACTGATGCCATGCAGACTCTGGGCTCCACCACTTCCTCTAGCTTGCTAAGCATGAAGGAAGGAAAGCACGTAGAGAGACTTCCAAGAGGTCAAAGCTTTCCTGCAAATCACTGGGTGTGAGATTTCTACAGTATGCTCTAATGCTGATCAGAATGAAAATGGCAGTGACACTATGGGAGAGGTGCATGTTGTCTCCTCTCAGGGGGACAGCATGTCTGCTCTCCACCACCCAGTTATCTGGTACTAGTCTGGACGCTGCAAAGTTAGCTTGGCCAGACTGCCCTGGCAGCAGCCAAGATGCAACAGTCTGCAGCTAGATCTTCTCAGACTCTAACACTGCTAGTTATGACCATCTTGACATCCTTCCTAAAATCTGGTGCCTAAAATTGAACACAACACTCCATGTGAGGCCCAATCAGTGTTTTATAAAGGTTTAGCATAACTTCCTTGCTTTTACACTCTATTCCTCTATTAATAAAGCAAAAAATTCATATGCTTTTTTTAACAGCCTTCTCAACTTGTACCTATACCCCCACGTTCTCTGTTCCAGCATCCCTTTTACAATTATCATTTTGTTTACATTGCCACTGCTCATTCTTTCTACCAAAATGTTTCACTTTACACTTCTCTGCATTAAATTTCATCTACCATGTGTTGCCAATTTTCCAGCCTGTTGTTATGAAAGTGCTTCCATTTTTAAAAATATTTTGAGAACTCATGTTTTAGAATTGTGGAGATGGATTCATTAGAGAAATGAAGTGATTCCATAGAAGCTGGATTTCTTTTTTTAAAGGGTCACTGTAAGGACTCTGTTTAAAAACAATATTTACTGGATGTCACATGTCTTCAGCTAAGTAAACAACAGGTGCCTTCTGACTATGGGAGTTGTTTACAAGTGAAGTGACATGTCAAGATTTATGATGCTCAAGAGTGGGTTTCATTTTTGAATACAGTTTTGAGTCAATTGAGTTTGTAGCCTGCTGAAAGAAACACCCAGCTCATCTTTTCTCCACCTGAGAAATACTGAAAAAAATCCATTGTGATGAAGCTGTAACACCTGATGCCGCATTTCTCCTGAGAAGCTTCTGGAAGACTTCCTTTTGACACCTCCTGAACAAACTGCTTCTGAAAAGATCCCAGTGACCCATCTACGTGTACTCGGATGCCAGACTGTATGCCATCTGGAACACAACATATCTTGTTCTTTTTCTTCCTGAATTAACAAATACTTTGGCCAAAACATCTTTATCTTTCCTTTAACTGGTGTGTGTGTGTGTGTGTTGGGTATTTAGAGGGAATATATATATATATATATATTTACTGTCATATTTCAAGCTGTGTTTTAAAGATTTGCATCTTAATTGACCAAGTCTGTTTTAAAAATAAATTAATACTTTTGTTGTTCAAGAAACCTGGTTGGTGGATTTTATTCTGAAATTAAAATAGATAGCGTATATAATTGGCCGCATGGGTAACAGGGTACACATTTTAATATATGTTGTGACCTGTGGAGAAGGAACTAGAGAAAGACAGTGCACTCCTCCTGCCTTGATCCGAACACGGTCATATATCAAAAAGCGCAGTGACCCTAATACCAACCCCTAGGGAACACCACTGTACATTTCCCTCCAGTCTGAAAAGCAACATTTCACCACCACTCTTTGCTTTCTGCCCCCTGGCTAACTTTGTATCAAAACTGCCACCGCCCCTTTAATCCCATGGGTTTCAATTTTGCTAACAAGTCTATTATGTGGTACTTTTCCATACACCTTTTGATAAACCATAGACTCAACATCAACCTGACTACCCTCAGCGCTCTGTTACATCATTGAAGAACTGGATGCTCCCAAGTTGAAAGTTGCCACCCCGCTTGTTTTCAGGTTAACTGTCCTTGATGGCATGGTTAATGTAAGCATGAAGAACTGGGGTTACCGATACATGACCTACCATTCAGTGATTTGATATATAATTTTTATAACACATCGGACCAAAGCACTTCCCTTCATACCATTTCTTAATTACAGACAATTTATATTAGGAACTCAATAAAAGGGCTCAATAAAACTAAACTCAGTGGTCCATTTTCCCTAAATAGGAATTGAATTGAATTGAATTTGATTTAGATTAGAGATACAGCACTGAAACAGGCCCTTCGGCCCACCGAGTCTGTGCCGAACATCAACCACCCATTTAATAATATGAAGAGCAACAGCTGAGACTGGATAAGAGATTTCCTCTGCATGCTGTGTTATGAAGAACATGTTTATGATTTCGATACTCTTGGTACACAGAGGAAATCTTCCCTTGGCTCACTTATTTGTACCAGAGTATCCACTAAAGAGTAATGAAGTGTTACACATGCATTTTCTGAACCTTCCTCTGAGATCTCCTTGATAGCTCAGCAGGTTTAGACAGTGAGGAAATTTAAACTACATAAAGACAGAAATATCAAAGAACAAAGAACAGTACAGCACAGGAACAGGCCATTCAGCCCTCCAAGCCTGCGCCAATCTTGATGCCTGTCTAAACTAAAACCTCCTGCACTTCCGGGGACCGTATCCCTCTATTCCCATCCTATTCATGTATTTGTCAAGATGCCTCTTAAACGTCGCTATCGTACCCATTTCCACCACCTCCCCTGGCAGCACATTCCAGGCACTCACCACCCTCTGTGTAAAGAACTTGCCTCGCACATCCCCTCTAAACTTTGCCCCTCGCACCTTAAACCTATGTGCCCTAGTAACTGACTCTTCCACCCTGGGAAAAAGCTTCTGACTATCCACTCTGTCCATGCCACTCATAACTTTGTAAACCTCTATCATGTCGCCCCTTCACCTCCGTCATTCCAGTGAAAACAATCCGAGTTTATCCAACCTTTCCTCATAGCTAATGCCCTCCAGACCAGGCAACATCCTGGTAAACCTCTTCTGTACCCTCTCCAAAGCCTCCACGTCCTTCTGGTAGTGTGGCGACCAGAATTGCACGCAATATTCTAAGTGTGGCCTAACTAAAGTTCTATACAGCTGCAACATGACTTGCCAATTTTTATACTCTATGTCCCGACCGATGAAGGCAAGCATGCCGAATGCCTTCTTGACTACCTTATCCACCTGCGTTTCCACTTTCAGTGACCTGTGGACCTGTACGCCCAGATCTCTCTGCCTGTCAATACTCCTAACGGTTCTGCCATTTACTGTATACTTCCCACCTGTATTAGATCTTCCAAAATGCACTACCTCACATTTGTCAGGATTAAACTCCATCTGCCATTTCTCCGCCCACGTCTCCAACCGATCTATATCCTGCTGTATCCTCTGACAATCCTCATCACTATCCGCAACTCCACCAACCTTTGTGTCGTCCGCAAACTTACTAATCAGACCAGTTACATTTTCCTCCAAATCATTTATCTACACTACAAAGAGCAAAGGTCCCAGCACTGATCCCAGCGAAACACCACTAGTTACAGCCCTCCATTCAGAAAAGCACCCTTCCACTGCTACCCTCTGTCTATGACCGAGCCAGTTCTGTATCCATCTTGCCAGCTCACCTCTGATCCCATGTGACTTCATCTTTTGTACCAGTTTGCCATGAGGGACCTTGTCAAAGGCTTTACTGAAGTCCATATAGACAACATCCACTGCCCTTCCTTCATCAATCATCTTCGTCACTTCCTCAAAAAAGTCAATCAAGTTAGTGAGACACGACCTCCCCTTCACAAAACCATGCTGCCTCTCGCTAATAAGTTCATTTGTTTCCAAATGGGAGTAAATCCTGTCCCGAAGAATCCTCTCTAATAATTTCCTTACCACTGACGTAAGGCTCACCGGTCTATAATTTCCTGGATCATCCTGGTTACCCTTCTTAAACAAAGGAACAACATTGGCTATTGTCCAGTCCTCTGGGACCTCACCTGTAGCCAATGAGGATACAAAGATTTCTGTCAAGGCCCCAGCAATTTCTTCCCTTGCCTCCCTCAGTACTCCGGGGTAGATCCCATCTGGCCCTGGGGACTTATCTACCTTCATGCTTTGCAAGACGCCCAACACCTCTTCCTTTTTGATAACGACATGACCCAGACTATCTACACTCCCTTCCCAGGTTCAATCCCCAGAATTAGCTGATCTTCGTAGATGCAGAGTAGGGATGTTACGATTGGGCTCAAACTCCACCAGTAGGGGAAAAAAAATTAGTTACAGTCCATGCTACTGATTACTAAACAACCCATGCTGAAAGTGCATGTGAGGGAGGATTCCAGATCATTGTGTTTTCTCTTATGATTGAGTAGCTTGCAAACATCACTGAATACTCAAATAATGGTTACTTGAGTTTGGTGCCAAAAGGTTGTCTGGCAATGGACAGTAAGAGGTCAACATCTTCAGGTGGAGGTGTAGAAAATTGGATAAAAACAATCTCCTGCTGTAAAGCAGGCAAGATCCCCATCCACCACCACCCTCCTCCGCCTGGCTGAACTTGTTCTCACATTGAACAACTTCTCCTTCAACTCCACGCACTTCCTTCAAGTAAAAGGTGTCGCTATGGGTACCCGCATGGGTCCTAGTTATGCCTGTCTTTTTGTGGGATATGTCGAGCATTCTTTGTTCTAGTCCTACCCAGGCCCCCTCCCCCAACTCTTTCCGGTACATTGATGACTGTATCGGTGCCGTTTCCTGCTCCTGCCCCGAACTAGAAAACTTTATCAACTTTGCTTCCAATTTCCACTCTTCTCTCACCTTTACATGGTCCATCTCTGACACTTCCCTTCCTCGACTTCTCAATCTCCATCTCTGGGGATAGGTTGTCTACCAATATCCATTATAAGCCCACTGACTCCCACAGCTACCTCGACTACACTTCTTCACACCCTACCTCCTGTAAGGACTCCATTCCATTCTCCCAGTTTCTCCGTCTCCGACGCATCTGCTCTGATGATGCTACCTTCCATGACGGTGCTTCTGATATGACCTCCTTTTTCCTCAACCGAGGATTTCCCCCCACTGTGGTTGACAGGGCCCTCAACCGTGTCCGACCCATTCCCCGCACCTCTACCCTCACCCCTTCCCCTCCCTCCCAGAACCGTGACAGGGTTCCCCTTGTCCTCACTTTTCATCCCACCAGCCTCCATATCCAAAGGATCATCCTCCGCCGTTTTCGCCACCTCCAGCGTGATGCCACTACCAGTCGCATCTTCCCCTCCCTTCCCCTGTCAGCATTCCGAAGGGATCGTTCCCTCCGCGACACCCTGGTCCACTCCTCCATTACCCCCACCACCTCGTCCCCGTCCCAGGGCACCTTCCCCTGCAATCGCAGGAGGTGCAATACCTGCCCATTTACCTCCTCTCTCCTCACTATCCCAGGCCCCAAACACTCCTTTCAGGTGAAGCAGCGATTTACTTGTACTTCTTTCAATGTAGTATACTGTATTCGCTGCTCAGTGTGGTCTCCTCTACATTGGGGAAACCAAGCGCAGACTGGGTGACCGCTTTGCGGAACATCTCTGCTCAGTCCGCAAGCAGGACCCTGAGCTTCCGGTTGCTTGCCATTTCAACACTCCCCCCTGCTCTCATGCTCACATCTCTGTCCTGGGATTGCTGCAGTGTTCCAGTGAACATCAACGCAAGCTCGAGGAACAGCATCTCATCTACCGATTAGGCACACTACAGCCTGCCGGACTGAACATTGAGTTCAATAATTTCAGAGCATGACAGCCCCCCATTTTACTTTCATTTTTAGTTATTTTTCTTCCTTTTTTTTTTACATTTTTCTTTTTACATTTTTTACAATTTTTTTTGCATTTATTTCATTTCATCTTAGTTTGTTCAGTTTGCTTACCCACTGTTTTTTTCAGGTTTTTTTTTCAGGTTTGCACTTGCTGCTGTTCAATATTCAGTGTATTCACACCTAATCTGTACTAATGCTTTGTCTTTCAACATACCATTAACATATTGTTTGCCTTTGCTCCGTGACCTTTTGGTCAGCTATGTGGCCTGGTCCAATCTGTACCTTCTCCTTTGTTATCTCTTGCCCCACCCCCACCTCACTTGCTTATAATCTGTGACTTTTCTAATATTTGTCAGTTCTGAAGAAGGGTCACTGACCCGAAACGTTAACTCTGATTCTCTTTCCACAGATGCTGCCAGACCTGCTGAGTGATTCCAGCATTTCTTGTTTCTGTTTCAAGATATATTATTGTTTAGTTGAGTTTTGATTCAGTTGCTGATCAAACATTAGATTTCCTACATGATTATTAACATTTGTGGGCTAATTTGTTTTTCATCTGAAAATGAACTATTATTTCTGGGCAATATTTATGCTGTATTTTAAAAGAAAACAGTATTATGAGATTTCTAATGAGTGTTAGAAAATACACTTTTTGTAAAAAAAAATTCCTATATAAAATCCAAGAACAAAAATTGATTGACTCTTATTTCAAGATATCATTGATCACATTGTTAATAAATATACCTTCATTCAATTTGTAACATCCACAATTTATCTCCATATATCACAAATACTAACTTTTTAATCAACCTAAGTGAACTTCAGTAAATTTGACTAAGATTACATTCTGATACATGATCCCAAATAGATGTGCGTTTAATGCAACAGCTACAAAACATTTCCCAATTCATTGTCAGTACTTTAGATTTTTAAAACTATAGTTTAATTATTTCACAACTGTGGCATTAGTATTTTGATAACTATTAAAACTAATTAACAAATAAATAAACTAAAATGCAAGGTGAATAACTCAGCCTGCATTTTATGATTCATCAGCACTAACTAAATCTATACTAACTCCGAACTAACTTTAGTATATTTGGCATAGTACCCTCATTTCTCACACCTACTTGTCATTCATTACTGTCTAGCTCAAAACAGAGATGTTTAAATATCATTTGATTCATAAGCTCTGAACAGCAAAGCTCAAGCATTCAACTTAGGAACCACATTCCCATTGCAATTAAAAAGATAATCACCATATTTTCAAACTAACTGATGGCACAAGGACTAATAACAACTTCAACCCAGGTTGAATCATGACAGAGAAGTTGCAATAATTTGTCAAAAGCCTAGCAATTCAGTCATGCTCTCAATGAAGCGAGCTGGGGCATTATTGTTAGACTGTGAATGCTGTGAATGAATAAAGCTGTTGTGAGTAATATGGTTGCCTCTCTTGAGTACACAGCCATCTGTCAGTTGCTGCTGCTTATGTTCCATTGACCTTGGCATCCTTATGCAGCCTTTACTGATAGGAGTTGTCAGTGAAACAGGTGATTTAGGAAAAAAGGCTGCGGGCAATATGCTGAAAATTCAAAGTAAGAGATTAGAATGCTAAAAGAAAAGAAAGTTAGTATTGGATTGACGTGTTTAAATTGTCTTTAAAATGCTTAATGATTATAGATTTAAAATATTGATTTGCTTGCGTAATTACATGCAGTATCTTATAATTTCTCACAGCCTAAAAACATCTAGATTTACCGAATATGCAATGACAGGCAGTATGTATAAGTCTATTGCAAATTTAGTGTTTCAATATGAATAATTACAATATGAATTTAAACCCGTGGAGTGGAAAAAGGAAGAAAAATAAACAAATTTATACAATGCTGCTGATACATCTTTTTACTATAAATGGATAAGGTTTCATCTTATGTTTCAATTTAACACTCATTTAATTTAGAGCTGCAGTTCTTCATATCAACTGAGGCAATGGAATATGGAGTAGAAAATATGAAAAGCAATGTTAGGCTCTATTCATGATGATGTTTGCTTATTAAAGATTTTTTGGAATATTTTGAAACAGTTTGAGAGTTAATTTGCAATGAGATGGTAATTGGACATTGGATCACTACTGGAACTTATCAACCGATTTTATAAAAAGTATAGCAATTGAATTTTTTATTCATCACTTTCAACGATAGAATGTAGAAATAGGTATTATTTATGCAGAATCTGTAATTCCAGGCCAACAATATGAATACAATAAGAATCCATGCAATGGTACACAGATCTTTCACTTTACTGCAGTTAGAGATTCAAGTGAAATAGAGGAAAAGACCCAATCATAGGATTCTGAAATGGATCATACAGAACAGTTGAGACTAAACCTTTCACTGTGAAATTGGGGAACAAAAAAGATCACACAATATTTAAAATTTAAATAAAGAAAACACCAATAATAGTCAAGGCAGCAAGAGTACTGCTTTAAATCAGCTCAATGATGAAACTGTGATGTTCAATGATAGGGCAGAATATTACCTGCCAAGGGGAGGTGAGTTTGGGTGTATACAGGGAGCTGAATTCCCCAAGGAATGGCTCTCCGAGCCATCTCCCGCGGGCGCTTTGAAGTTGCGGCCGGGGGGGCCGTTCGTGGATGTTTTGGGTGTTCGGGGCACCTTTTCACAGGACTTCTCTCGGGTCCCGCAGCTCCTTCTTCACCTCAATGGACTTACCGCATGCCGTGGCTGCAGACACTCTGGACTGTGAAGACAGCAGGATCGGAGATTAAAGTATCGGCAGCTGTTCTCGTCAGTTTCATCCGGATCAATTTCATTGAGAAAACAAAGAGCAGGTGTGGCTGGGGGAGGGCAGTGGGCCCAGGTAACATACACTAAACTAACTGTTAACTTTTAGATAGGGCTAAAATGAACTGATTTAAAGAGCCAGGGGAATTTAAACAGTTTAAGAGGGCAGATTGGGGGAGAAAACGTTAGGGATGGGAGCAGATGGCCATGGATAGAGTTGAACAGCTAGGGAGCTTCCAGCCCAGGAGCCATCTTGAAAGCACCCCCTTCCCCTGCATCCCCCCCCCCACCCCCTCCCTCTACCCCTCCCCCTTGCATCCCCTCCTCCCACCGGCACCATCCTACACCTGTGTAGGGGCCCCAACAACCCCACTGCCTTGTGGGCGTCTCGGGAGAGACCAAGGCTAAGGGAGTAAACCCTAACAGAAAATCCGGAGCGGAACCCCGTAGGCGGTCATGTGTCACCTTTGGCATGTTTCCGGCAGTTCCTGCAGCCATACTGGTGCCAAACGTCGTGTCCTGCACTCCTTTGGACCCCACCAGAAAGGCCGAGAGGGGGGTTTTGACGACTGGGCAACTCTCAACCTCCATAAATTTGCCCAGGCATGCGCCATGGAGAGGTCACTCCATAGTTGCCTCACAGCGACTGAAACAACACGGAAGGCAGCAGTTACGGGTTATAAGTCCAGATAAATTGGCGTAGAAACTGGGCGCCACGGGTTGCCTTTGTCGGTGGGAGAGGTCATTGCACCTCACTGGACAGCTACCGCCCGCCTCAAACCGGGCAGCCCCCGGTCAATAAGGTTCTGTCCCGCCACAGTCTGCCTGCTTCAATGGGTGCTTGGAGCTCAGGGTCATTGCCCGAAAGGTGGACTGATACACCGCACCAAACAACATGAAAAAAGGAAAGAAGGTACCAGCCCTTCGCTTTGCAAGCTGGAACGTCAGAACTATGTGTCCTGGCCTGTCGGAAGACCTTACACAAATCAACGATTCTCGGAAGACCGCCATCATTAACAACGAGCTCAGTAGACTCAATGTGGACATTGCAGCACTTCAGGAGACTCGCCTCCCCGCGAGTGGCTCTCTAGCAGAGCAAGACTACACCTTCTTCTGGCAGGGCAGGGATCCTGAAGAACCAAGACAGCATGGAGTGGGCTTCGCCATCAGAAACTCCTTGCTCAGCATGATAGAGCCTCCCTCAAATGGCTCGGAACGCATACTGTCCATCCGACTGCTCACCACCTCTGGTCCAGTACACCTACTCAGCATCTATGCTCCAACACTCTGTTCCGCACCTGAAGCTAAAGACCAGTTCTATGAACAACTCCATAACATCATTAGCAGCATCCCCAACACCGAACACCTATTCCTGCTGGGGGACTTTAATGCCAGGGTTGGGGCCGACCATGACTCATGGCCCTCCTGCCTTGGGCGCTATGGCGTTGGAAGGATGAATGAGAACGGGCAGAGACTGCTTGAGTTGTGTACCTATCATAACCTCTGCATTACCAACTCGTTCTTTCACACTAAACCCTGTCACCAGGTTTCATGGAGGCACCCAAGATCACGTCGTTGGCACCAGCTAGACCTCATTGTCACAAGGCGAGCCGCCTTAAACAGTGTTCAAATCACACGCAGCTTCCACAGTGCGGACTGCGACACCGACCACTCCCTGGTGTGCAGCAAGGTTAGACTCAGACCAAAGAAGTTGCATCATTCCAAGCAGAAGGGCCACCCGCGCATCAACACGAGCAGAATTTCTCACCCACAGCTGTTACAAAAATTTCTAAATTCACTTGTAACAGCCCTTCAAAACACTCCCACAGGGGATGCTGAGACCAAGTGGGCCCACATCAGAGACGCCATCTATGAGTCAGCTTTGACCACCTACGGCAAAAGTGCGAAGAGAAATGCAGACTGGTTTCAATCTCATAATGAAGAGCTGGAACCTGTCATAGCCGCTAAGCGCATTGCACTTTTGAACTACAAGAAAGCCCCCAGCGATTTAACATCCGCAGCACTTAAAGCAGCCAGAAGTACTGCACAAAGAACAGCTAGGCGTTGCGCAAACGACTACTGGCAACACCTATGCAGTCATATTCAGCTGGCCTCAGACACCGGAAACATCAGAGGAATGTATGATGGCATGAAGAGAGCTCTTGGGCCAACCATCAAGAAGATCACCCCCCTCAAATCTAAATCGGGGGACATAATCACTGACCAACGCAAACAGATGGACCGCTGGGTTGAGCACTACCTAGAACTGTACTCCAGGGAGAATGCTGTCACTGAGACTGCCCTCAATGCAGCCCAGCCTCTACCAGTCATGGATGAGCTGGACATACAGCCAACCAAATCGGAACTCAGTGATGCCATTGATTCCCTAGCCAGCGGAAAAGCCCCTGGGAAGGACAGCATTACCCCTGAAATAATCAAGAGTGCCAAGCCTGCTATACTCTCAGCACTACATGAACTGCTATGCCTGTGCTGGGACGAGGGAGCAGTACCCCAGGACATGCGCGATGCCAACATCATCACCCTCTATAAAAACAAAGGTGACCGCGGTGACTGCAACAACTACCGTGGAATCTCCCTGCTCAGCATAGTGGGGAAAGTCTTTGCTCGAGTCGCTCTGAACAGGCTCCAGAAGCTGGCCGAGCGCGTCTACCCTGAGGCACAGTGTGGCTTTCGTGCAGAGAGATCGACTATTGACATGCTGTTCTCCCTTCGTCAGATACAGGAGAAATGCCGTGAACAACAGATGCCCCTCTACATTGCTTTCATTGATCTCACCAAAGCCTTTGACCTCGTCAGCAGACGTGGTCTCTTCAGACTACTAGAAAAGATCGGATGTCCACCAAAGCTACTAAGTATCATCACCTCATTCCATGACAATATGAAAGGCACAATTCAACATGGTGGCTCCTCATCAGAGCCCTTTCCTATCCTGAGTGGTGTGAAACAGGGCTGTGTTCTCGCACCCACACTTTTTGGGATTTTCTTCTCCCTGCTGCTTTCACATGCGTTCAAATCCTCTGAAGAAGGAATTTTCCTCCACACAAGATCAGGGGGCAGGTTGTTCAACCTTGCCCGTCTAAGAGCGAAGTCCAAAGTACGGAAAGTCCTCATCAGAGAACTCCTCTTTGCTGACGATGCTGCTTTAACATCTCACACTGAAGAATGCCTGCAGAGTCTCATCGACAGGTTTGCGTCTGCCTGCAATGAATTTGGCCTAACCATCAGCCTCAAGAAAACGAACATCATGGGGCAGGATGTCAGAAATGCTCCATCCATCAATATTGGCGACCACGCTCTGGAAGTGGTTCAAGAGTTCACCTACCTAGGCTCAACTATCACCAGTAACCTGTCTCTAGATGCAGAAATCAACAAGCGCATGGGTAAGGCTTCCACTGCTATGTTCAGACTGGCCAAGAGAGTGTGGGAAAATGGCGCACTGACACGGAACACAAAAGTCCGAGTGTATCAGGCCTGTGTCCTCAGTACCTTGCTCTACGGCAGCGAGGCCTGGACAACGTATGCCAGCCAAGAGCGACGTCTCAATTCATTCCATCTTCGCTGCCTTCGGAGAATACTTGGCATCAGGTGGCAGGACTATATCTCCAACACAGAAGTCCTTGAAGCGGCCAACATCCCCAGCTTATACACACTACTGAGTCAGCGGCGCTTGAGATGGCTTGGCCATGTGAGCCGCATGGAAGATGGCAGGATCCCCAAAGACACATTGTACAGCGAGCTCGCCACTGGTGTCAGACCCACCGGCCGTCCATGTCTCCGTTATAAAGACGTCTGCAAACGCGACATGAAATCGTGTGACATTGATCACAAGTCGTGGGAGTCAGTTGCCAGCATTCGCCAGAGCTGGCGGGCAGCCATAAAGACAGGGCTAAATTGTGGCGAGTCGAAGAGACTTAGTAGTTGGCAGGAAAAAAGACAGAGGCGCAAGGGGAGAGCCAACTGTGCAACAGCCCCAACAAACAAATTTCTCTGCAGCACCTGTGGAAGAGCCTGTCACTCCAGAATTGGCCTTTATAGCCACTCCAGGCGCTGCTTCACAAACCACTGACCACCTCCAGGCGCGTATCCATTGTCTCTCGAGATAAGGAGGCCCAAAAGAAAAGAAATTCCCCAAGGGGATGTTGGGTTGGGATGCTGACATCATCTAGTGGTAATGTCACTGGACTAGTAATCCAGAGCCCAGGTTGATGCTCTTGGGCATGGGTTCGAATCCCACCACAGTAGATGGTGAAATTTGAATTCAATTAATAAATCTGGAATTAAAAGGCTAGTCTAATGATGACCATGAAACCATTGTCGATTGTTGTAAAAATCCAACTGGTTCACTAATGCTCTTTAGGGAAGAAAATCTGCTGTCCTTACCTGGTTTGGCCTACATGTGAATCCAGACCCACAGCAATGTGGTTAACTCTTAACTGCCCTCTGAAATGGCCTAGCAAGCCACTCAGTTGTCAAGTGCAATTAGGGATGGGCAATAAATGTTGGCCTAGCCAGCGATGCCTACATCCCACAAATAAATTTTTTAAAAATCCCTCCCTTTTCCAGGTTTCACCAGGACAGGTTTGAAGGCGAGCAGGGAATCCCCTTGGAGATGTTGGGAAGGTAATTAGATTATGCAAATAGCCAAGTAAGTGTCTCGTTCTAACAGCCAGCAGACCTATTTCCCCGAGTTATCAGCAACGTGCCAGTGTCAATCAGGCAAGTGCACAGTGGGAAGAGCTTCTTCAATTAAACTGACAGGCTGTGAAGTCTTTGATCAGTGAAACTGAGGAGTTCCAGCCTTGGCCAGGTGAGAGGCAGCTGCTCACAGCATTCCTTCTCAGAGAGTGCTTTCAGTACTTGATAGGTGATTGTTTCTTGGAAGTCACTTCACCTGTTGTACTTCAGTCAAGTTCAGCTGAACTTCTCTGCAGTCAGGCTTCACCACAGCCTGGGAGCAGCTTATGCAGCTCTACCTTGTATTTCTAATAAAGAACAAAAGGAGCAGAAACATCAGCAACAACAGCAGCAGCAGCAACGCCAACAACAACTGTGACTTCTCCTCAGCCACATGCTGCTCCACTGGGCAGAGAGGATGGATACAGAGATCCAGCTCCAAGGATGCGAGACCCCCAAAATAGGGACTACAAGCAGAGGATCAGCCCTCTGAATATATGTAACCACCAAAACATCAGGAGGCTCAGGTTTTCACGGTAGGTCATTGCTGACATTGGCAGCCCCCTGGAACAAGACCTCCTTCCCAGTGGAACAGGTGGACAGGTATTGCCAGTGATCATTAAGTTGTGTGCTCTGTTCCCCTGCAAGGAGAGAAAGAAGAGAGGTGTAAGTGTTAGAAATGGCTTGTGTGGATATCAGGGGAGGACAACATTTATGGAGGGTGACTGTGAGGCATGGATGCAAAAGGACAATAGGCTGAGGGTGAGTGTGAGTGTTGGCTGTTCAGATGGGAATGTGAGGAGAGAGGAATGAGTGGAGCTGCAAGAGGCATTGTCCGGAGGAGTGCTGTGCAGGAGATTGCTGGGAAAGTCAGAGTGTGGGGCTTGCCTCCAGAAAGTGCCATGCCACTCATGATAATCACTCTCCTGAGGTCCTGGATCCAGTTTGTGCACTGTCTGTAGGTGGAGGGGCAACGCTCCTGTTGTTTACTTAGAGTCATAGATTCACAGAATCACTTATGGGATAGAAGGAGGCAATTCAGCCCATCAAGTTCCTGCTGGCTCTTTGTGGAACAATCCAGTCAGTTCCACTCACTCGCTTGATGCCCGTAGCCCTGCCTCCTCCTTGAACACCTGTTTGGTTGGAGAAGACAGCCTCTTCCTCTCATCCTTAGGAAAGATCACCTCACTGCAGACTATCAGATCCCATGGCAGGATCTCCAGGTAGGAGTGAGAGACCCAGGGAGCAGCCTTCCCAGGTCTCCTCTCCATGGTTGCTGCAGCCTCAAAAATCCATGTTCAGCATTTCTGCCCCATGCACATGATCCTGAATGTTCAGCATTTCTGCCCCATGCACATGATCCTGCCCTGATTGGTCAGGGAACCTGACAGTGGGATGCTAATGCCATGGCTCAGTTAAAGAGCCATGGCAAAGTCCGTTGACACTGTCACCGGGTTCACGACCTGCTACAGGTCCCACCATTTCGGCAGGGACCATCACTTGAAAATCCTGCCTATCTTGGTGTCATTTTGGAGGAAATCCAGCGGCCACCAGAACAAGTGTTAGAGCCCTTGCATATGTAAATTAGGGGACTCATGCCTGTTGAAAAACTAGTGGAAAATTAGTTACAGGGCCAGGCTCAAATCAGATTTGTTGGGCATGACCTCCCTCTGTCAATGCCATGCTGACTATTCCTAATCAAATTTTGCCTCTCCAAGTGGAGATAGATTCTCTCCGTCAGAATTTTCTCCAATAGTTTCCCTACCACTGACGTGAGACTCACTGGTCTATAGTTCCCTGGCTTATCTCTACAACCTTTCTTAAATAGTGGGACCACATTAGCTTTTCTCCAATCCTCTGGCACCTCCCCCGTGGCCAGAGAGGAATTAAAAATTAGGGTCAGAGCCCCTGCAATCTCCACCCTCGCCTCCCACAGCATCCTGGGACACAAATCGTCTGGACCTGGAGATTTGTCCACCTTTAAGCCTGCCAAAACCTCCAATACCTTGTCACTCCCTATGACAATTTGCTCAAGAACCTCACAGTCTCAGAGTTCCATATCTACATCCTCATTCTCTTGGGTGAAGACAGATGTGAAGTATTCATTCAACACCCTACCAATGTCCTCTGGCTCCACCCAGATTTCCCCTTGGTCCCTAATGGGTCCTACTCTTTCCCTGGTTATCCTCTTCCCATTGATTACTTATAGAATATCTTGGGATTTTCCCTACTTTTACCAGCCAGAGCTTTCTCATATCCCCTCTTTGCTCTCCTAATGGCTTTCTTAAGCTCCATCCTACACTTTCTGTACTCCACTAATGCTTCCGTTGATTTGCTCTCCTTGTATTTGCTAAAAGCCTCTCTTTTCCTTCTCATTGTACCCTGAATGTTTCTGGTCATCCATGGTTCTCTGGGCTTGTTGCTCCTCCCTGTTACCTTAGAGGGAACATGTTGGGCCTGCACCCTCCCCATTTCCTTTTTGAATGCCCCCCACTGCTCTTCTGTAGATTTCCCGACAAGTAACTCTTTCCAGTCTACCTTGGCCAGATCCTGCCTTATTTTACTAAGATTTGCTCTCCCCCACTCCAAAACCTTTTTTTTGCAACTTGCCTATTTCTTTCTCCATAACAAGCTTAAATTGTACTATAGTTCAATAATTTCAGAGCATGACAGCCCCCCACTTTACTTTCATTTTTAGTCATTTTTAGTTATTTTTTCTTCCTTTTTTTTGCATTCCTTTTTACATTTTTTACAATCTTTTTTTTGCATTTATTTCATTTCATCTTAGTTTGTTCAGTTTGCTTACCCACTGCTTTTTTTCAGGTTGTTTTTCTTCAGGTTTGCACTTGCTGATGTTCAATATTCAGTATATTCACGCCTAATCTGTACTAATGCTTTGTCTTTCAACACACCATTAACATATTGTTTGCCTTTGCTCCGTGACCTTTTGGTCAGCTATGTGGCCTGGTCCAATCTGCACCTTCTCCTTTGTTATCTCTTGCCCAACCCCCACCTCACTTGTTTATAATCTGTGACTTTTCTAATATTTGTCAGTTCCGAAGAAGGGTCACTGACCCAAAACATTAACTCTGCTTCTCTTTCCACAGATGCTGCCAGACCTGTTGAGTGAATCCAGCATTTCTTGTTTTTGTTTTAAATTGTACTATGTTGTGATTGCTATCACCAAAATGATCCCCCACTAACACATCAACCACCTGTCCGGCTTCATTCTCCAGAATTAGGTCCAGCAGTGCACCCTCCCTAGTTGGACCCTCTACATATTGAGCTAAAAAGTTCTCCTGTATACATTTTAAGAACTCCACTCCATCTAACATGATGATTATCCCAATTATTTTTTATTTAGAGATACAGCACTGAAACAGGCCCTTCGGCCCACCGAGTCTGTGCCGACCAACAACTACCCATTTATACTAACCCTACAGTAATCCCATATTCCTTACCACCTACCTACACTAGGGACAATTTATAATGGCCAATTTACCTATCACCTGCAAGTCTTTTGGCTGTGGGAGGAAACTGGAGCACCCGGCGAAAACCCATGCGGTCACAGGGAGAACTTGCAAACTCCGCACAGGCAGTACCCAGAATTGAACCCGGGTCCCTGGAGCTGTGAGGCTGCGGTGCTAACCATTGCACCACTGTGCCTCCCCGGCATAATGTTGGGAAAGTTGAAATCACCCAATATAATTGCCCTATTATTACTTTTATACACCTCTGTGAATTGCGCACATATTTGCTCCTCAATTTCCCGCTGACTATCTGGGCGTCCAGAATAAACACCTAGCAATGTGGCTGTCCCTTTTTTATTCCTAAACTCTACCCATAAAGCTTCATTTGATGCCCCCTCCAAGGTATCATCTCTCCTTACTGCAGTAACTGACTCCTTAACTAATATTGCAATGCCCCCTCCTCTGTCTCGCCTGAAGATTCTATATCCCGGGATATTGAGCTGCCAATCCTGCCCCTCCCTCAACCATGCTTCCGTGATGGCTACTATATCACAATTCCACGTGTCAATCCTTGCCCTTAACTCATCCGTTCCACCTGTAATACTCCTGGCATTAAAGTAGAGGCCATCCATCCTGGTCTTACTCCCTTGAAACTTACTTCCGCTGTATTCCCTCTGACTTGTTTGCTTTCCTGTGTTTAGCTGTGTCCCTATTCTGCTAGGAGTCTGCGTCCCCTCCCCCTGCCAAATTAGTTTAAACTTCTCCCAACAGCACTAGCAAACCCGCCAGCAAGGATGTTAGTCCCCCTCTGGTTCAGATGTAGACTGTCCCTCTTGTACAGGTCCCACCTTCCCCAGAAATGGTCCCAGTGATCCAGGAATCTAAAACCCTCCCTCCTGCACCAACTCTTAAGCCACGCATTCATCTGTGCTATTCTCCTATTTCTATACTCGCTAGCACGTGGCACTGGGAGTAATCCAGAGATTACAACCAGAGAGGTCCTGCTTTTTAGTCTGCTGCCCAACTCCCTGAATTCTAGTTGCAAGACCTCATCCCTTTTTCTACCTATGTCATTGGTACCAACATGTACCATGACCTCTGCCTTATCACCCTCCCCCTTCAGGATGCCCTGCAGCCGTTCAGTGACATCCTCCGTGGACCCTGGCACCAGGGAGGCAACAAACCATCCTGGAGTCATGTTGACGGCCACAGTAGCACCTATCTGTTCCCCTGACTATAGAATCCCCTATTACTATTGCTCTTCCTCTCTTTCCCCGTCCTGTGCAGACAGGCTGCTTGTGGTGTCAGAAGCTTGGCTCTGTCCGCACTCCCTGGAGGAACCAGCCTCATCAGCCTCCAAAATGGAATACTGATTTGCAAGCGGGACCCCAGGGGACTCCTGAACTACTTGCCTGATTCTCTTGGACTGCCTGGTGGTCACCCATTCCCTTCCTTCAAGTCCCTTCAGCTGCGGTGTGACCACCTCTATATATGTGCTCTCCACGATGCTCTCAGACTCACGGATGCTCCACAGTGTTTCCAGCCACCGTTCCAGGTCAGAAACCAGAGCTTCCAGGAGCTGCAGCTGGACACACTTCCTGCACACATGCTGGTCCCGGGGACTGGAAATGTTCCTGGATTCCCACATGCAGCAAGAGGAGCAAACCATGGCTTTAAGCTCTCCTGCCATGACTAAACCCTTTAAATTTAAAAATTTAGAAGACTATTATAGTAAAAAATAAATCAACTAAGTCTTGCTAAAACAATGACTTACAATGCAATCCAGCTTGAAAAATACCCACCAGGACTTACTCACCAGTCAGCTGTGCTCTGTGGAAACTCTCGGCTCCCCTCACGCTCTTTGAGGACAGGTAGGAAATGAAAGGAGCTCTCGCTCCCTCCTCATCGAACTCCCTCAGTCACAAAACTCCCGCTTTAGCACTCTAATGCAACCTAAGTCAGCAATCCAGTGCAAAGTCAGCACTGTAAGATGGCCCACTTTCAGACTGTCTGACTCTAGCCCCTGAAAACTGGTTTAAGCCAATTATCTAATTAACAAGGTACTTCTGCAAGCAGAGCCTGAGTGAACTCTGTTTAAAGTTGGTCTAAAACTCACCTTCTCCAACCCAAACAGCAACCGTTAAGTTAATTTGCTAAATAAAAGAAAGACTAGACATTAGATAAAACTAACCCTTAATTACCCTCAGTCACAAAACTCCCACTTTAGCACTCTAATGCAACCTAAGTCAGCACTCCAGTGAACACAAAACGTTCCAAACCCACAACCTCTACCACCTAGAAGGACAAGGGCAGCAGCAAAAGCATAGGAACACCACCACCTGCAAGTTCCCCTCCAAGCCACTCACCATCCTCACTTGGAAATATGTAACTATTCCTTCACTGTTGCTGGGTCAAAAAATGGGAACTCCCTCCCTAAAAGCACTGTGGGTGTACCTGCACCACATGGACTGCAGCAGTGCCAGAAGGCAGTTCACCATCTCTTCTCAAGAGCAATTAAGGATGAGCAACAAATTCTGGCCTGGCCAGTGACACTCATGTACCGTGAAAAGAATAAAAGAAAAATTATGCAGATTGTCAAATTTTAAAGAAATTAGATTTATGTCAAACTTTTCCCGTTTGACTATATTCCAATTTATATACTCCCAAAGAGCTTGGTATGCTGTTCAATCAGGGTGGGAAATGCACTCTCAGCTGGGGTATCTTATGATCAATTAAAAGAAGAGTGCTTTCATGTTATCTCATAAAATTCAGTCATTCTTTCGTCCTCCTTTTCTGAGAATTGGTGATGCTCAGATATTGAAAATAAACAGATATGACAAATGAACATAAGAAGGAAAGAAATAGGAGCAGGAGGAGACCATATGACTCCTCAAGCTTGCTCCACCATTCGATATGATCATGGCTAATCCTCGTCCTCATCTTCAATTTCCTGTACGCTCCCCATATCCCTTGATTCTCTGAGAGACCAAAAATCTGTCTAAATCAGCCTTAAATGTGTTCAACAATGGAGGATCCACAACTCTCTGAGGTAGAGAATTCCAAAGATTCACAACCCTTAGAGTGAAGAGATTTTTCCCTCATCTCAGTCCCAAATGATAGGCCCCTGAAGCTGAGAAAGTGCCCCCATGTTTTAGATTCCCCAGACAGGGAAAACAATCTCTCAGTTTCTACCCTATCAAGCCCCTTCAGAATCTTATATGTTTCAGTGAGATTACCTCTCATTCTTCCAAACTTCAAAGAGTATAGGCCCAATTTACTCAGTCTTTCATCAGAGGACAACACTCTCATCCAGTGAACCTTTACCATACTGCCTCCAATACAAGTATATCCTTCCTTAAATATGGAGACCAAAACTGTGGGGAGTCCTCCAGGTGCTGTGATGGAAACCCCACCTGCCAAGAATGAGGCATAGTAATTTTGTCAAATGGAACATTAATTGTTAAACTCTTACTGGACTGAAATATGGCTATACCTGCATTTTAAAAGGACAGTGGCTGGAAACATTTGCACTCTAAGAGTCAGTGGCCTTGAGAAGACAATGGAACTAGTCCCTGATTCAATTAACCCAAATGCATTTTGATCACCAGACATTAAATGTGTAAAAAGCCAGCATTTTATTCCCCCCCCTTCCCCCACACTGAGGGCGTCTGCTAAGATGGACAATCCCCAAACTGCAGGAGCGGTTGTTCCCAAATGAGGGGTTAGTCACATGATTAACGTGCTGGCCAACTTGGAGTTTTGAATTGTGCTTACAGAACAGTTTGAGTCAGACTGCAACTGAGCTTGAAGGAGGACAACATCTCCCTGTCTCTCTCTCTCTCATGCAAAGACAGGGACCCACGGAAGAAACTAAGCCAAGACAGAAAACCATTGAAACAAGTTTGAAAGAGTGCATTGGGCCCCAACAAGACAGCAAGATTTAACTGCAATCAAACTTTTTACATCGAACTCAAAAGACAGTAAATGAATTCCAGCTATTGATTCAAACCTTTCCCCTTGATTCTTTCTCCTTTTCTGTCTCTATCTGCATGTGTGTTTATCGCATATGCATGCTAGCGTGGTCGCGTCGTATATTTTTAGTAGTTTAATTGAATTAGAGTTTTAAGGTTATTAAACTTACACCCTTCTTGTTTAAATCTAAGAAAACCAGTCTGGTTGATTTCTTTCCCAATACAATTGGAGAGCAGTGAACAAGGATTCACTGTTGGAAAGCTAAAAACCCGGTGTATTAAAAATTAAACCCTGTTATGGTCAAACCAGGAAAAGGCTGAGAGGGACCCCCTTCTCACCTGGACATAACAGAAATTGGGGACTAGCATCTGGATTTGACCCACAGACAAATGAGAAATTGGAAGTGGGAAGTCAAATTAACCCCAATCAAAAAGAGAAAAGATTTCAATACAGGTTTTCTTGTGGTTGTGTGTGCTAGAATACTAACATGTCTGCGACTGAAGCTAGTAGCTCTCCAAGCCAGGGTGAAGTAACTTGGGATAACTTAAAAGCACTGTCTATGGAGGAGTTGAGGAAAATGGCTGAGCAGTGAGGGATCACTGTACGTGGCAAAGCTAGGAAGTCTGAACTCCTAAGAATAGTGGCCAACCACTTTTCCCTCGAATCTGAAGAAGCAGAAACAGGGTTAGAAATAAACTCCAACAGGGTATTGCTAGCAAAGATACAATTGGAACAGAGGAAACTTGAATTAGAAGACAGAGAGAGGAGAGAGAGAAGGAAAGAACCTTCCAGAAGGAATGTGAGGAAAGAGAAAGAGAGAGACAGGAGAAAGAAAAATCAAGAGAGGGACGTGAGAAAGAAAGACAGGAGAGAAAGAGAGAGATGAGAGAGAAAGAGAAAGAACTTCCAGAAGGAATGCAATGGGAGCTGAGGAGGCTTGAGTTAACTCGGGGGCGACAGAGTAACCCCAGTGAAAGCATGGTCAATATGGAGGATTGTAATTCAGGGCTGGGTACAGAAGTCAAAATATGCCCAATTGATTCCAATATTCAATAAGGGAGATGTGGAAGCATTTTTGTATCTTTTGAAAAACTTACAAGGCAGTTAAAGTGGCCAGCTGAGACTTGGACTCTGCTGTTACAAAGCAAGTTAACAGGAAAAGCAAATGAAGTTTATTTCCTGTTGCCAGATGAGAGTTCATCAAATTATGAACTGACAAAAAATGCTATCCTAGGGGCATATGAGTTAGTACTGGAAGTCTAAAGCCAGAAATTTCAAACCCTCAAGAAGCAAGCTGATCAAACGTACCTGGAGTTTGGGAGAAGTAAGCAGCTGGGTTTTGACCAGTGGCTGAGGGCTCTTAAGGTGCAGCCCAGCTATGAGAATCTGAGAGAGGTAATTTTGCTCAAAGAATTTAAAAACTCTCTCTCCCACTCTCCATAAAGATACATGTAGAGGATACAAAAAGTTCATTGAGCCCAGCAAGCCGCAGTTCTGGCTGATGAGTTTGCTCTCACCTATCAGTCGGTTCCCCAGAGGAGAACCTTTCCTAATCACCCCCACCAATCTGAAAAGGACAAAAGGTGGAAAAGGTAATAGATGCCCAAGCATTCCTGGGGGAGAAAAGCAGGAGACATAGGGGTCCTCCTCCAGCCTAAAAGGAAAGTGCTGTGAGTAGGAATGAGACTGGGAGACCTCTTGTGCTTCCATTATAATAATGCAGGTCATCTAAGCGCTGACTGCTGGAAACTACGGGGAAAGCCTGTAGGGTTAATCAGGGCACACCCACTCAGTGCAAGAGAAGGGACCCTGATGGAAAGCACAGCAGAACAAGCTGTGGCTTTAACTACAGCAGTAGTGAGACCCAGAAAGCATACTGCTGCGAGTGCAGGAAAATTTAATAGGATTCCTGAAGGTTATCAGGGTTTTGTGGCTGAAGGGAAAGTAACCCCATACTCCTTGAGTGGGGCAAGCAAGCCCATAGTAATCCTCAGGGACACAGGGGCCACTAGATCCCTTTTACTGGGAAAAGGCCTGACCTTCCCCCCCAGAGAGTGCAGTAAAAGCAGAATGGTGGTGAATGGTATTGGATGGCAGTGTATGCCTGTACCTTTATGTCGGGTGCACTTGGAGTGCGACCAAATTTCGGGACTGGTGACCGTAGGGATTGTCCTTAGTTTGCCTGTGGATGGGGTTGACTTGCTCCTAGGTAATGATCTGGCGAGGGAGAAGGTGGTAGCCCCCCCAGTAGTGAAAGAGAGACCACAGGAGGTCAGAGAAACAGGGCAGTGGAAGGAGACGGTCTGCTGCAGTTTCCCTTAATGTGTAAAATAAAAGCAAAATACTGCGGATGCTGGAAATCTGAAATAAAAACAAGAAATGCTGGAAATACTCAGCGGGTCTGGCAGCATCTGTGGAGAGAGAAGCAGAGTTAATGTTTCAGGTCAGTGACCCTTCTTCAGAACTGGCAAATATTAGAAATGTGAAAGGTTTTAAGCAAGTAAAGTGGGGGTGGGGCAAGAGATAACAAAGGAGGCATAGATAGGACAAGGTCACAGGGAATAACTGACCAGAATGTCGTGGAGCAAAGGCAAACCATATGTTAATGGTGTGTTGAAAGACAAAGCATTAGTACAGATAGGATGTTAATGGACTGAAAACAGAACAGCTGCAAGTACAAACTTGAAAAAAATGGCTATTGCTTCAGACCTTTCCCCTTGATTCTTTCTCCTTTTCTGTCTTTATCTGCATGTGTGTTTATCACGTGTGCATGTATCACGTATTTTTAGTAGTTTTAACCGAATTAGAGTTTTAAGGTTAATAAACTTACACCTTAAATCTAAGAAAACCGGTCTGGTTGATTTCTTTGCCATTACAATTGGAAAGCAGTGAACAAGGATTCACTGAGGGAAAGCTAAAAACCTGGTGTTTTAAAAATTAAACCCTGTTATGGTCAAACCAGGAAAAGGCTGCGAGGGAACCCCTAGACTCCTTTCTCACCTGGTCATAACAGTGTGGTCTCACCAAAGCCTTGTACAATTATAGCAAGACTTTTTTTGATTCTTGTACTTCAATCCCCCTTGCAATAAAGGCTAACATGCCATTTGTCTTCCTAATTGCTTGCTGTACCTACATGCTAACTCTGTGTTCCTTATAAAAGTACAAAGGACAAGTGTAGTCCAACAACAAAAAGATACAGGCTTGAGCAACACTGAATTGGCTGACTATTCCAAGTAGGACTCAGCTTTCTTGAAGATACCTAATCTACTATTGGTTTTGCTACCATTTTTGTCAACTGCTTGTACAATTGTAATACAGATGTGCTTACCAAGTCTTAGAACTTTTATAGAGTGCTGGGTGGGCAAGCTTTCTCAGCAGAGTTATTGACTTGGTTTTCCCAGCACTAAAGATAACACACCATTTGTCAACTTGCTGTCCAATTCTGTCTATATCTGTCTGCAATGAGATGATGATTAACTACTTTGGAGAGATCACAACTTGGAGTAGGACTTGCTGAATGTGTGATCTGCAGAGTAACTGTTTTGTACACATGCTTCCAGAAAATAATTTCAAAATGTGCTAATTTTAGAGTGCCAGCATTGGTCTTCTCCTAGAAAATGAGAGATACCATGTGATGTCTTCCTAGCATTCTTAATGGTACCAAATAACTTCTTAGCCATGAATTAGTTTATTAAAAACTACAATCTTCGAAACAGATCAACATATTTTTTTACCGACCAGTATCAGAAACCAGGTAAGGTGGTTGCTAATATTATATACATGCCTTTATGAAAGTCATCTCTTCCTTAGCAACAGGGTAAAACACAGGCCCAGAATTTGTGGTTGTAACAATGGCAAAACCGTCAGCGCTCACCGTCATTACTGTCTAAAACTTCTGGCCCTGCACATGTAGCTAAATGCAGAAATATAGAGGTTGCTGTCAGTGATACTATGCTCCTCCATAGGATCACAGTTGCAGTCTTCACAGATGCAATCAAGACAGAATCACTGAACTGACATGAACTCTAACTTTTTACACAAGTCTCACTGTAAAGCCTAATGAAAATGTTATGCTTTATTTAATCAGGTGTAACTGAGTTTTTAAACAGTGTACTTAGTCATAACTATGGCTGAACAACCTCTCGGGTCCTGAAAAACTAATTTTATAAATGTGGAGTCTCATTCCCTCAGAACATTTGAAAATTGTATGATTTTTAAAATTATTAAAACAAAATTGAAGTTCATAGTGTTCAACTTCTCCCCTAACTTCACGTGTATATTCCAATTTCTATTTCACTTTCTACACAATGATTAAAATGTGAATTATAATCCCTGCTTCCTACTTCCTGCTTTGCTCGCTATGAGAATTCTTCAATCTGATTGGCTGATTAGCCTGCCTGCTGTCTGCACATTTGCTGGATGCAGCAGATGGTGCCAAATTCCAAGTCACGCCAGAATAGTGGAAATCCACGTTCTAAAGCCTGGCAAATCTTTGTGGGCAGCTTTTCTCGAGGCCAGCAGCAAGCACCGGTCCCTTTACCGCTGACTACAAAATCCAGGCATAAGAGTTGCCCCCCCAGTCTCTTCAGTTCCAAGAATTCCTTACTTTAATATTACCAGACCTTTTTTGATGTCATATTTTAAAGGTTGTAATGGAATAGTTACTACACTGCACACTTCAGTATAACAATATGAGTGGTTGCTAAGAATTATTTGTTATATTAATTACAGCACCTTTATAACTGCTATGATTTACTCTAAATTACATTAAATGTGGAACATAATTTGTGAAGGACAGATAAAATATAGCTGTAGACCATTATATTCATAATCTGAAATAATCGTAACATTTCAATTCTTTAAATTCTGTCTGTTTATTCATTAACCTCACAGTAATTGGAAGTCAAATCATCCTTAATTGTTTTTTTAAAATCCCTGCTCTATTGTCTAATTCTGCACTAAATCTTTTAATTGGAATGAGCAAGATTTGCAGGCTTGGAGTGCAGTGAATCCAACATGTGACATCTGTTGGTATAATTAGAACTAAGCAAATTAAATGGAAGCCCCTTTAGTCTTACCACCAGCAATTTTTTTTTTGCAGTGACAGTTAATTTAAATTGATGCTGAGTAAAAAGACTGGTTTAATTGATTACAAAAGACGTCAGTAAAAAAGGGGAAACTGCTACACAAAATGTCCCATGCTCAATCTCTTTCAGCACACAGCTGTGTAATCTTCAAACTCATGCACTATCTTATTCACCAATAGAATTCATCTTGCACTAAGGCCAGGTGATAGCTTTCAAATTTGTACACAGAAGGGGAAACTCCATTCATTACATTCACCCTCTGCAGAAAATGAGCATTAAAATGGAAGAATTTGTTGATTTTGCATAAATGAAATATTTGCCCATTTTCTAATGCTTCTCTTAAAATTCCTCTCTCAGACAATAGTTAACAAATGTTTCATTAAAAAGTGATTTAGTCTCTATTAAGGTGCTGTTGCGAGGCAAAGAAAGGAAATTCCTGCAAAATTCCAGATTATTTGGCTTACCATGAGAAATGTATATTATTATGCTTGATGCAGGTTGGTATTAGACGAGTAGAATCATTAGGCAAACACCTCATTGTTGAACAGTGGGGAAACAGAGACAGGAGGTCATTGTAATCTAACCTGTTTGACTTCAATGGAAAGTAAAATTGGGTGGGATGTAAAACATGTTGCTGATCTGATCCCCTCAGAAGTGCTTCATATGTCACAACCAGCAAGTAATGCTCCAGGGCATGTATCTCCACTGAACTCAAGCCCATGAGTTACAGTTCTATCATGCTGCATATCATTATGAGACGGTAGAACCGAAATGTAGTACTACACAATTTAATAAACATGTTAACTTGGCACAAATATCATGCCAGAAATGTTGGGGAACACAGGGCTTAGAGAGAGAGAAGAACTGAAGGAAATCAGTATTAGTAGAGAAATGGTGTTGGGGAAATTGATGGGATAGAAGGCCGATAAATCCCCAGGGCCTGATGGTATGCATCCCAGAGTACTTAAGAAAGTGGCCCTAGAAATAGTGGATGCATTGGTGGTCATCTTCCAAGATTCTATAGGCTCTGGAACAGTTCCTACATGTTGGACGGTAGCTAATGAAATCCCACTGTTTAAAAAGGGAGGTAGAGAGAAAGCAGGGAATTATAGACCAGTCAGCCTGACGTCAGTAGTGGGGAAAATTCTAGAGTCCATCATCAAAGATTTTATAGCAGAGCACTTAGAGAACAGTGGTAGAATCATACAGAGTCAGCATGCATTTACGAAAGGGAAATCATGCTGGACAAATCTACTAGAATTCTTCGAGGATGTAACTATTAGAGTTGATGAGGGGGAGCCAGTGGATGTGGTTTATTTGGACTTTCAGAAGGCTTTCGACAAAGTCCCACATAAGAGATTAGCGTGTAAAATTAAAGCGCATGGGATTGGGGGTAGTGTATTGCGATGGATAGAAAATTGGTTGGCAGACGGGAAACAAAGAGTAGGGATAAATGGGTCTTTTTCCGAATGGCAGGCAGTGACTAGTGGGGTACCGCAGGGATCGGTGCTAGGACCCCAGCTATTCACAATATACATTAATGATTTAGATGAGGGAACTAAATGTAATATCTCCAAATTTGCAGATGGCACAAAACTGGGTTGGTGGGTGAGTTGTGAGGAGGATGCAGTGAGGCTTCAGGGATATTTGGACAAGTTGAGTGAGTGGGCGAATGCATACAGATGCAGTATAATGTGGATAAATGGGAGGTTATCCACTTTGGTCGCAAAAACAGGAAGGCAGATTATTATCTGAACAGCTATAAACTGAGAGAGGGGAATATGCAGCGAGACCTGGGTGTTCTCGTACACCAGTCGCTGAAGGTAAGCATGCAGGTGCAACAGGCAGTAAAAAAGGCAAATGGTATGTTGGCCTTCATAGCAAGAGGATTCGAGTACAAGAGCAGGGATGTCTTGCTGCAATTATACAGGGGCCTTGGTGAGGCCACACCTGGAATATTGTGTGCAGTTTTGGTCTCCTTATCTGAGGAAGGATGTTCTTGCTATAGAGGGGGTGCAACGAAGGTTTACCAGACTGATTCCTGGGATGGCGGGACTGACGTATGGGGAGAGATTGAGTCAGTTGGGATTATATTCGCTGGAGTTAAGAAGAGTGAGGAGGGGGGGGTGGGGGGAATCTCATAGAAACCTATAAAATTCGAACAGGACTTGACAGGGTAGATGGAGGAAGAATGTTCCCGATGGTGGGGGAGTCCAGAACCAGGGGTCATAGTCTAAGGATACAGGGTAAACCTTTCAGGACTGAGATGTGGAGAAATTTCTTCACCCAGAGAGTGGTGAGCCTGTGGAATTCACTACCACAGAAAGCAGTTCAGGCCAAAACATTGTATGTTTTCAAGAAGGAGTTAGATATAGCTCTTGGGTTTAAAGGGATCAAAGGAAATGGGGCGAAAACGGGAACGGGTTACTGAGTTGGATGATCAGCCATGATCATAATGAATGGCGGAGCAGGCTCGAAGGGCTGAATGGCCTACTCCTGCTCCTGTTTTCTATGTATCTATGTTTACAAATTACTAAGTACATCCGATCTGCATGTTACTAATGGGACTCAAAATTTAGTCCACTCACCAACATGGTATGATTGTATTTTACTTTTCTCCTGCTACAGGATTTCAAGTTCAGGACCCAAAATGGATTCCAGAGAATCAAATCTATTTACAGGTTGTGATGTGTCAAAAAGACCCTTTAAAAGTGACCGCAGGAGTTGCTTCTGTAGACAAGCTTTTCTTTTCCAATTTTAACAAAAAAGAGTGGGCAGAGCTAAGCATGTATTTGCAGTAGGGCATTTAAATCTTCTATAAAAGGGCCTGTGGAATCCTATTATGAAATTATGAAATGTGTGCACAAGTCGAAAGATCTTAGAAAAGCATATTCTCCATATACCAATGAATATTGATACCGAAGCACAGATCTGTGAAAGGCAGACAATTTGTAATGCCAGGTTCCAAGCAGAAAAGCATATTATTGTTATGCTTCTCCATGTCCTATTCTCTAGTGATCACACATAATCGTGGGGGTGGAGGGGAGAAAAAATGGAAAATATTCCTTTTGTAAATTATGTTTGATTCAAGTACATTAAAATACTTGCATTATTCGCCTCTTCAGATTTCACACTACGAAACTGTGTTTGTATTATGATTAATTTACAAACGAACTTTTAGGATACTGCAATCTGAGTTATAACTTGCACATTTTTGTCTGCCATATTACTCATCTGATCTCATTTTCTTCTCATAGTTTAAAGTAATACGAACCATTCCAGGAGTTGGGGTAAATGTGTCATGACACTATGGCAGAAAGGAATGACCTCATCAATATTAATGTCAACAAGACTTGCAATTACTAAACATAAGGGCTGTCAATGCAGTCTACTCATGTCAACTCCAAGTTGTTTCACTTGAATTACTGAATAATTCAAATTACACTTAAACGGTTCCTGTACTTTTCAATGCATTTCACTAACATGAATGACTGGATAATTTGAATTTTGTGGAACACAAAACAACTTTGAATTATCAGTATTAGACTGTACAAGGCTGAGCACATCCAGGAACTTATGGGCACATCTAGATTTTCACAGTTTCAGCCAAATCATTAAGCACAAAAACTGCACACCTCCATTAATAAAGTTTTACATACTTTATCTCATTGCATACCTTGTTAAATACTTAGCAAGCATCACTATTGTTCATACATTCTGCTTGTTGAGTTGTTTGTGATTTCTAATAAAATCAATCTCAGTGGGACCAGATTGTTCAAAATAGTTGTTACGACCAGGTGAGAAAGGGGTCTAGGGGTTCCCTCTCAGCCTTTGCCTGCTTTAACCGTAACAGGGTTTAATTTAAAAAAGTGTTTTTAGCTCCCCCTCAATGAATCTTTATTCACTGCTTTCCAATTGCAAGGCAAAGAAATCAAATCAGACTTAGATTTAAAGAAGAAAGGTGGAAGTTTATCAATCTTAAACTCTAATTCGGTTAATGACTATGAATACGCGACACAACCACGCTGGCATACATATGCAATAAACACACACGCAGATAGAGACAGAAAAACTAGAAAGAATAAAGGGGAAAGGTTTGAGACAATAACTGGGTTGTAATTACAGTCCTTTGAGTTCGACATGGAGTCTTTGGTTACCGGTAAGTCTTGTCGTTCGTTGGGGCCCAGTGCACGCTTTAACTTGTTTCAATGTAGGAGTCTTTTCTCTCTTGAGGTTTAAGGGACTTCAGTGGGTCCAGAGGTTTGTGAGAAAGCGAGAGAGAGCCAGCCAGATGAGAGGCTCTCTTGTTCCAGGTTCAGTTGCAATCTGAAGTCTGTCTTCAAACTGTTTTGTGAGCACAATTCAAAATTCCAAGTTGGCCAGCAGGTTAGTCTTGTGACTAACCCCTTATTTGGGAACAACCACTCCTACAGTTTGTGGATTTCAAAGTTCTCGGTGGGGATGGGAGTGGCGTGGTGGGGGGGTGGGGGGTTAGTGCTGTCTCTTGCACCGACAAGATGTGAATCACCATTGCCCAGACTATCTCTGTTAATTGAGTTAGTCAGCATTCCCACTGTCTTTTACTAGGCGACTGTCTGTTAGTATGCAAATATCCTCCAGCCAAATGTCTGGTGCTCTCTTTAAACAAGTCATTTCTTCACTCCAGCAACAGTTAAATTAATGTTCATGACAAAATTAATATGCCTCATTCTTGGCAAGTGGGGGTCTTCATGACATAGTGCATTCCTGTAAATTATTAGTCCGGATCACATTTTCTGTGTGAAATTAAGAATTTGTTCACCCAAATGCCCAAACTTAGCTTAATTAAAGTAGGTTAATAGGTTATTGTTCTTTGAAAAAATACACAAGTTTTTTCAAATCCAAAGGTCAGATTGACAGGAATTTGTAAAAAATCTATTTATAACATTAAAGTAAATTCATTGTTGAAACTAAGCTAACATTAACATATTGCTGGTAGGAATTAAAGTAAGAATTTTCCTTGAACAGCAAAATATGTATTGTGTGATTTGTATTATGCTCAAAAAGCTTGTAGCAGCAGCATCTCTATCCACATGTTGATAAATCTGACAAGTTTTGTGTTCAGTCTGGTATAATGCAAATGTTAGGTTACATTTTGTGCATCCTGTAAAGTTAACAAATATTTTGACAAGCAGTCTTAGCAAGAAGCCAAACCAACTGGTGGAATATGTCAAAACTGATTGATGGGCTGACATTGTACATGGATTTTGCTGAACCGCAAATAAAAAATAATCTACTGAAGCTGACCCTTAAAACAGAGTAATATTATATGTAAAGGTGTACTATTGAGCAAAATTACATAAATTGAGCTTTTTTAAAAAGTGCATTAATTTATAGCAAAATTAAATAAGGAGATCTAAAAGAATAATTGAAGTTAATATCCTATTGTTTTTATCTATGTTTCTGTTAGTTTTTAATATTATTTTAAGTGGTTAGTGCTGTATTATTAGGGGAATTAGGATATTTTGTGCATCAGTGTAAGGAAGATGAAATTATAACACTAAAGAATCCTGAATTATTAATTGTAGAAATTGTTAGCACCTCAACTTCTCTTCAGACAAGCTTGTTACCTTGCATCTTCCACAAACACAATCTCATCCAAAACTCTGCTGCCCACTTCATAATTTGCACCAAGTCCCTTTTACTCATCACTCCTGTGCTCACTGACCTATATTGGCTCCTGGTCTGGCAACACCTTGATTTTAAAATTCTCATCCTGGTTTTCAAATCTATCCATGGCTTTGCCCCTCCCTACCTCTGTAACCTCTTCCAGCCCTAAAACCTACTGAAATCTCTTTGCATATCCCCCATTTTCTTCACTTCACCATTGACAGTTCTGCCTTCAGCCTCCTTGGCCCTAAGCTTTGAATTCCTTCCCGAAACCTCCCCACCTCTCTCTCCTCCTTTAAGATGCTCATCAACTTGCCTGTCTTATTATCACTTGTGGTTTGATGCTAAATTTTCTTTGATAATCGTTCCTGTTCATCACCTTGGGATTTCTTACTATATTAAAAGGTGCTACATAATGCAAGTTGTTCTTCTTCTTCACATAATCAGTTTCAGCGGGCAGGTTTTTCCCTGTGGGCTTCTGAACCCCTCGTCAGGTTGACATGTGGGTCAGAAGTCCGCACTGCATGGGAAACAGTCATTCATTGTTATTTTACCCGGGACGGCCAATTAATGGCAGGTTCACTGTACAATTAAGGATGGCAGGCGGGCTGTCAAAGTTGGAAGGTCAATCAGAGGCCTTGCAGCTTGAAAGGAGCAGCAGCCCGTAATGGAAAGTGAGTTAGGGAGAGGGCGCTTCAAAATGCAGGTGCCCTCTCTCTAACTTCTTTAAATTTAAATTTTTTTTTTAGCCAGGCTACCAATGTTGGGGAGGAAGCCCCCCTACAGGGCAACCTGTGGTTGCCACAGCACCCAAGCAGTCAGGGAGAGCCTCTAGGCCTGCCTGGAGCACTAGCCCCCTCAGTCTGCCGCTGGGAGGCTGCCTCTATGGAGCTAAACTGCCCCCATGCCTGCGGGAACGTGGAGGCTGACTGGAAAATCCTAGTTGTCCTTCTTTGACTGGCCTTAACTGGCTACCAACTGCGTGCGGGCAGGTAGGCATGCTGCCCCCAACCCTCACTCCCATCCTGCCTCCACAAAAATGGCCCCAGGGTGTAATGGAGCTATCTGACCCTAGCCCCAGTGGGGATAACATTCTAGTTCATTAACTCTTATCGACCAATTCTCTCAGTGATAACGTCACTATCATTTTTACAAAAAAAAAGCAACAATGAAATAGTCACAAAAAGTGTAGAATCTTAAAGCTATTACCACTTTCGAGTTGTTTCATTTTTAAGTCAATCCTCCTTTAAGTCAATGGTGTACAGTGAAAATAGCAACACATTTTCATCATCATTGCTCCAGTTTGACTATAAATGAAATCAAATATAGTATTGTATTGAGCAAATTGTCAGTGTCTTGCAAGGATTGATCAATAAGCATTTCAGTTACTGGTAAATCAACACATTCCACTCTCTTTTGGCTAACACATTGCTTGTGGGCTGCAAAACATGAAGTAGGGTGCTATGGGCACGTATGGTGTGTGTAATCATTTGCAAATTAGTAGTCCACATCTATTCAACTTCTTTATTCTGTTTCCATCCCTGTGATCTGTTTCTCCATATTCTCCTTCTCTGTTTAACATCATACTTGTTCTTTGAAATTTGTTTAATTACTGAATGCAATTCTGCTCCTGTGATTCTAGCATCCCTCCATTCATTCTGGAGGCAGGAAAGCAAAAATTGACCTTAGATTAGGAAAAATATGGCTACAAAGTTCATCTTCCACCCAAATAAGTGAATCACATATTGAGGTTTGATCTGGTTGGAGAGATGAGGCCAAATGTTCAACATTTTCGTCAGGCTAATGCATTGTAGTCTGAGCATTTGGCAGGTTACACCTTTGTGCTTTGTGCCAATTGCAGATGTGCAAAAAGAGTTAAATCTATTTTGTTAGTTTTTTTCTGTAAACATTATCATTTTCACAAAGAACGACTGGGTAACTAAGTAACTTCAAAAACTTTGAAAGTCCAACACAATGAACCTGAAGTCTTGTAGTCTCATTTTAGTGATGTATGAACAATATTACAGAACTGATTTCATCTTTCAAACTAAGTTTCTATTGCATTTTTTGTTAAACTTGTGAATTGCTACTGAAATATTTAATGACAAAATGATGTACTGAATTCATTTGTTCCCATTAGTCAGATTATACTTCTGGCTATTTTGTATTTTAGTGTATTTTTGTGAACAAATCAAGGGATGGCACTGGTAGAATGGAGCACTTCTTACAACTTACATTTATATAGTGCCTTTATTGTAGCAAAACGTCCTAATGTGCTTCACAGGATCAGATAACAAACAAAATCAAAGATGAACAAAGCTTGCTCATAGAGGTAGGTTTTAAGGAGCATCTTAGAAGAGAGAGAGAGAGAGGTAGAAAGGTCGAGAGGTTTGAGAGGGAATTCAGAACTTAGGGCCTAAGCAGTTGAAGGCACAGCCACCAATGGTGGAGTAAAGGAAATCAAGGATGTGCAAAGGCCAGAATTGGAGGAGTGCAGAGATCTCAGCGGGTTGTCGTAGGAGGCCAGAGAGATAGAGAAGGACAAGGCCATGGAAGGATTTAAAAACAAGATGAGAAATTTAAAATGGAGGTATTATCGGACCAGGAGCCAATGTATGTTAGCGAGCAGTGGGGCGATGGGTAAAGGGGACATGGTGTGAGTTAGGATACAGGCAGCAGAGTTTAGATGGGCTGAAATTTACAGAGGATGAAAGGTGGGAGGCTGGCCAGGACAGCATTGAAATATTTGAGAAAGAAGATTACAGGAAAATGTACAAACAAACACATAATGCTAGAATTCAATGTTGGAAAGATTAGCTAGAAATGGAGGCTCAACATGTTTGCCATGTTACCACTGTCCATACGAATATAGGAATTAGGAGCAGAAGTAGGCCATTTGGCCCTCCGAGCCTGCTCCGCCATTCAATAAGATCATGGCTGATATGTCCATAATTGTAACAGTGACCTGTTCATTTCCAGTCTATATATGGTGGGCAAAATGTCTTCATAAATATATGTCCGTAAATAGCCTACATAGCTCCATAGAAATATTTTCATAATTCACCTCAGAGAATCACAGGATTGTTACAGTGCAGGAGGCCGTTCAGCCCATCATGTCCAGACCGGTTCTATGAAAGATCAATTCCCTAAGGTCCATTCCCCCTCCTTCTCCCCAGCACCCTGCACATTCTTCCTTTTCATATAACAGTCTAATTCCCTTTTGAATGCTTCAATTGAACCTGCCTCCACCACACTCCCAGGCAGCACATTCTAGACCTTAACTACTCGCTGCGTGAAAAAGGTTTTCCTTATGTCACTTTTGCTTCTCTTACCAAATACTTTAAATCTGTGCCGTCTCATTCTTGATCCTTTCATGAGTGGGAACATTTTCTCTCTATCTACTCTGTCCACACCCCTCATGATTTTGAATACCTCCATCAAATCACCTCTCAGCATTCTCTTCTCCAAGGAAACAGTCCCAACTTCTCCATTCTATCTTCATAGCGGAAGTTCCTCATTCCTGGAACCATTCTCGTGAATCTTTTCTGTACTCTCTCCAATGCCCTTGTGTCTTTCCTAAAGTGCGGCGCCCAGAACAGGACACAATACTCAAGCTGAGGCCAAACTAGTATCTCATTCAAGTTCAACATAAATTTTTTGCTCTTGTACTCGATGACCCTATTAATAAAGCCAGGATACTGTATGCTTTATTAACTGCTCACTCAACCTGTCCTCCCACCTTCAATGACTTATCCACATATACACCCAGATTCCTCTGCTCCTGCAACCCTTTTAGAATTGTACCCTTTATTTTATAATGTCGCTCCACGTTCTTCCTACCAAAATGAATCTCTTCACGTTTCTCTACATTGAACTTCATCTGCCACCTGTCTGCATTGGTGAGCATTGATTCTGAGTCTGGGGAATTAATAATGGATAATAAGGAGATGGCAGATGAATTGAACAGATATTTTCCATCGGTCTTCACTACTGAGGATACAAGTAACATCCCAGTATTATCTACAAGTCAGGAAATGGAAGGGAGGGAGGAACTCAAGAAAACTACAATCACCAGGGAAGTGGTACTGAACAAATTGTTGGAGCTGCGGGCTGACAAGTCCTCAGGTCCTGATGGACTTCATCCTAGGGTGTTAAAAGAAGTGGCTAGTGAGATAGATGATGCGTTAGTTTTAATTTTCCAAAATTCTCTAGATTCGGGGAAGGTTCTGTTAGATTGGAAAATAGCAAATGTAACTCCTTTATTCAAAAAGGGAGGGAGACAGAAAGCAGGAAACTACAGGCCAGTTAGCATAACATCTGTCATAGGGAAAATGTTAGAAGATATTATTAAAGACGTTATAGCAGGACATTTAGAAAAGTTCACGGTAATCAGGCAGAGTCAACATGGTTTTGTGAAAGGGAAATCATGTTTAACCAATTTATTGGAGTTCTTTGAATGAGTTACATGTGCTGTGGATAAAGGGGAACCGGTGGATGTATTGTACTTAGATGTCTAGAAGGTATTTAATAAGGTGCCCCGTCAAAGGTTATTGCAGAAAATAAAAGCTCATGGTGTAGGGGATAACATTTTGGCATGGATAGAAGATTGGCTAGCTAACAGGTAACGGACAGTAGGCATAAATGGGTCATTTTCTGGTTGGCAAGATGTAAAGAGTGGTGTGCCACAGGGATCTGTGCTGGGGCCTCAACTTTTTACAATTTATATAAATGACTTAGATGAAGGGACCGAAGGTATGGTTGCTAAATTTGCTGATGACACAAAGATAGGTAGGAAAGTAACTTGTGAAGAGGACATAAGGGGGCGACAAAGGGATATAGATAGGTTAAGTGAGTGGGCAAAGACCTGGCAAATGAAGTATAATGTGGGAAAGTGTGAAATTGTTCACTTTGGCAGGAAGAATAAAAAAGCATATTATCTAAATGGTGAGAGATTTCAGAGCTCTGAGATGCAGATGGATCTGGGTGTCCTAGTGCATGAATCGCAAAAAGTTAGTGGGCGGGTACAGCACGTAATTATGAAAGCTAATAGAATGTTATTGTTTATCGCGAGGGGAATTGAATACAAAAGGAGGGAGGTTATGCTTCAGCTATACAGGGAATTGGTGAGACCACATCTGGAGTACTGTGTACAATATTCGTCTCCTTATTTAAGGAAGGATGTAAATGCGTTGGAGGAAGTACAGAGAAGCTTCACTAGACTAATACCTGGAATGGGCAAGCTGCGAGCTGTCCTATGAGGAAAGATTGGACAGGTTAGGCTTGTATCTGCTGGAACTTAGAAGAGCACATGTAACTTAGAAGGTGACTTGATTGAAACATAAGATCCAAAGAGGTCTTGACAGGGTGGATGTGGAAAGGATGTTTCCTCTTGTGGGAGAATCTAGAACGAGGGGTCACTGTTTAAAAATAAGGGGTTGCCCATTTAAGACAGATGAGGAGAATTTTTTTCTCTCAGAGGGTTGTGAGTCAAAGAACAAAAACAAAGAACAGTACAGCACAGGAACAGGCCATTCGGCTCTCCAAGCCTGCGCCGATCTTGATGCCTGCCTAAACTAAAACCTTCTGCACTTCCGGGGACCGTATCCCTCTATTCCCATCCTATTCATGTATTTGTCAATATGCCTCTTAAACGTCATTATCGTACCGGCTTCCACCACCTCCCCCGGCAGCAAGTTCCAGGCACTCACCACCCTCTGTATAAAGAACTTGCCTCGCACATCCCCTCTAAACTTTGCCCCTCTCACCTGAAACCTATGTCCCCTAGTAACTGACTCTTGCACCCTGGGAAAAAGCTTCTGACTATCCACTCCGTCCATGCCGCTCATAACTTTGTAAACCTCTATCATGTCACCCCTCCACCTCCATCGTTCCAGTGAAAACAATCCGAGTTTATCCAACCTCTCCTCATAGCTAATACCCTCCAGACCAGGCAATAGCCTGGTAAACCTCTTCTGTACCCTCTCCAAAGCCTCCACGTCCTTCTGGTAGTGTGGCGACCAGAATTGCACGCAATATTCTAAATGTGGCCTAAATAAAGTTCTGTACAGCTGCAGCATGATTTGCCAATTTTTATACTCTATGCCCCGACCGATGAAGGCAAGCATGCCGTATGCCTTCTTGACTACCTTATCCACCTGCGTTGCCACTTTCAGTGACCTGTGGACCTGTACGCCCAGATCTCTCTGCCTGTCAACACTCCTAAGGGTTCTGCCATTTACTGTATACCTCCCAACCGCATTAGATCTTCCAAAATGCATTACCTCACATTTGTCCGGATTAAACTCCATCTGCCATTTCTCTGCCCAAGTCTCCAACCAATCTATATCCTGCTGTATCCTCTGGCAATCCTCATCACTATCCGCAACTCCACCAACCTTTGTGTCGTCCACAAACTTACTAGCCAGACCAGCTACATTTTCCTCCAAATCATTTATATATACTACAAAGAGCACTAATCCCTGCGGAACACCACTAGTCACATCCCTCCATTCAGAAAAGCACCCTTCTACTGCTACCCTCTGTCTTCTATGACAGAGCCATTTCTGTATCCATCTTGCCAGCTCACATCTGATCCCGTGTGACTTCACCTTTTGTACTAGTCTGCCATGAGGGACCTTGTCAAAGGCTTTACTGAAGTCCATATAGATAACATCCACTGCCCTTCCTTTATCAATCATCTTTGTCACTTTCTCAAAAAACTCAATCAATTAGTGAGACACGACCTCCCCTTCACAAAACCATGCTGCCTCTCGCTAATAAGTCAATTTGTTTCCAAATGGGAGTAAATCCTATCCCGAAGAATCCTCTCTAATAATTTCCCTACCACTGATGTAAGGCTCACCGGCCTATAATTTCCTGGATTATCCTTGCTACCCTTCTTAAACAAACAAAGGAACAACGCTGGCTATTCTCCAGTACTCTGGGACCTCACCTGTAGCCAATGAGGATGCAAAGATTTCTGTCAAAGCCCCAGCAATTTCTTCCCTTGCCTCCCTCAGTATTCTGGGGTAGATCCCATCAGGCCCTGGGGACTTATCGACCTTAATGCTTTGCAAGACACCCAACACCTCCTCCTTTTTGACAATGAGATGGCTGAGACTATCTACACTCTCTTCCCTAGGCTCATCATCACCAAGTCCTTCTCTTTGGTGAATACTGATGTAAAGTACTCATTTAGTACCTCACTCATTTCCTCTAGCTCCACACATAGATTCCCTTCTCTGGCCTTGAGCGGACCAACCCTTTCCCTAGTTACCCTCTTGCTCTTTATACATGTATAAAAAGCCTTGGGATTATCCTTAATCCTGTTTGCCAAAGACGTTTCATGACCCCTTTTAGCCCTCCTGACTCCTTGCTTAAGTTCCTTTCTACTGTCTTTATATTCCTCAAGGGATTCGTCTGTTCCTAGCCTTCCAGCCCTTACGTATGCTTCCGTTTTCTTTTTGACTAGATTTACAATATCCCGCGTTATCCAAGGTTCCCGAAACTTGCCAAACTTATCCTTCTTCCTCACAGGAACATGCTGGTCCTGGATTCTAATCAACTGACATTTGAAAGACTCCCACATTTCAGATGTTGATTTACCCTCAAACAGCCGCCCCCAATCTAAATTCTTCAGTTCCTGCCTAATATTGTTATAATGAGCCTTCCCCCAGTTTAGCACCTTCACCCGAGGACTACTCTTATCCTTATCCACAAGTACCTTAAAACTTATGGAATTATGGTCACTGTTCCCGAAATGCTCCCCTACTGAAACTTCAACCACCTGGCCGGGCTCATTCCCCAATACCAGGTCCAGTACAGCCCCATCCCTAGTTGGACTATCTACATATTGTTTCAAGAAGCCCTCCTGGATGCTCCTTACAAATTCTGCCCCATCTAAGCCCCTAGCAATAAGTGAGTCCCAGTCAATATAGGGGAAGTTAAAATCACCCACCACTACAACCCTGTTACCTTTCCACCTTTCCAAATTCTGTCTACATATCTGCTCCTCTACCTCCCGCTGGCTGTTGGGAGGCCTGTAGAAAACCCCCAACATAGTGACTGCACCCTTCCTATTCCTGAGCTCCACCCATATTGCCTCGCTGCACGACCCCTCCGAGGTGTCCTCCCGCAGTACAGCTGTGATATTCTCCTTAACAAGTAATGCAACTCCCCCACCCCTTTTACATCCCCCTCTATCCCGCCTGAAGCTTCTAAATCCTGGAACATTTAGCTGCCAATCCTGTCCTTCCCTCAACCAAGTCTCTGTAATAGCAACAACATCATAGTTCCAAGTACTAATCCAAGCTCTAAGTTCATCTGCCTTACCTGTTATACTTCTCGCATTGAAACAAATGCACTTCAGACCACCAGTCCCTCTGTGCTCCGCAACATCTCCCTGCCTGCTCTTCCTCTTAGTCTTACTGGCCTTATTTACTAGTTCCCCCTCATTTATTTCACTTGCTGTCCTACTGCTCTGGTTCCCACCCCCCTGCCACACTAGTTTAAACCCTCCCGAGTGACGCTAGCAAACCTCACAGCCAGGATATTTGTGCCCCTCCAGTTTAAATGCAACCTGTCCTTCTTGTCCAGGTCCCTGAAGAGATCCCAATGATATCTGAAACCCTCCCTTCTACACCAGCTGTTCAGCCACGTGTTTAGCTGCACTATCTTCCTATTTCTAGCCTCACTGGCACGTGGCACAGGGAGTAATCCCGAAATTACAACCCTAGAGGTCCTGTCTTTTAACTTTCTACCTAACTCCCTAAACTCCCCCTGCAGGACCTCGTCACTCTTCCTGCCTATGTCATTGGTACTGATGTGTACCACAACGTCTGGCTGTTCACCCTCCCCCTTCAGAATGCCCCCTGTCCATTCAGAGACATCCTTGACCTTGGCATCAGGGAGGCAACATACCATCCTGGAGTCTCTTTCACGTCCACAGAAGCGCCTATCTGTGCCCCTGACTATAGAGTCCCCTATAACTATTGCTCTTCTGCGCTTTGTCCCTCCCTGCTGAACAACAGTGCCAGACGTGGTGCCACTGCTCTGGCTGCTGCTGTTTTCCCCTGATAGGCCATCCCCCCCAACAGTATCCAAAACGGTATACTTGTTAGAGAGGGGGATAGCCACAGGGGATTCCTGCATTGACTGCCTGCCCCTTCTAGCGGTCACCCATCTATCTGCCTGCACCTTGGGTGTAACCACTTCTCTAAAACTCCTGTCTATGACACTCTCTGCCACCTGCATGCTCCTACGTGCATCCAGTTGCTGCTCCAACCGATCCATGCGGTCTGTGAGGAACTGCAACTCGGTACACTTCCTGCAGATGTAGTCGTCTGGAACACTGGAAGCGTCACGCACCTCCCACATCTCACAGGTGAAGCACTTCGCCCCTCTAATTGACATTTCTAGCACTAATTAATAAATTAATTTAAGATAAATAAATACTTATTAAATCCTTACTAAATTGTTATAACTATATGGTCCCTAGTGCTAGATTCCGACTATAAATATTAAATGATAACTAAATACAGTAATCTCCTCCCTCTGGTTTAGTTACTCTATTTATTAATTAGTTAATTAGGGTTTTAATCAATTTTTATCAATGTTTTATTTTCAAATTCAGTAAAAAAAAATTCCCCACCAGCCAACCAGGTCACAGCTTTCCTGTGACGTCACTTTCAGTTTTTTTTACCAGAGGTAAGTTTTTTATACTTACCGGTCCGGAACTCTGCCTTCCGAGTCTTCTCCCAGTCAGCTGTGCTCTTTGAAAGCTCTGGGCTCCCCTCACTCTGAGGACAGGGAGGAAATGAAAGGAGCTCCTCGCTCCCTCCTTACAGAACTTCTTCACTTACCAAACTTCCACTGTAGCACGCTATTGCAACCCAAGTCAGCATTCCAATGCAAACAAAGTCAGCACTGTAAGATGGCTCACTTTTATACTGACTGACTCTCGCCCCCTGAAAACTGGTTTAAGCCAATTCTCTAATTAACAAGGTGCAGCTGCAAGCAGAGCCTGAGCGAACCCTGTTTAAAGCTGGTCTAAAACTCACCTTCCCCAACCCTAACGGCAACTGTTAAGTTGATCTGCTAAATAAAAGACAGATTAGATTGAAGATAAAATTAACCCTTAATTATCCTCATTTACCAAACTTTCATTGTAGCACTCTATTGCAACCCAAGTCAGCACTCCAGTGCTTTGGAATTCTATTCCTCAGAAGGCAGTGGAAGCAGAGTCTTTGAATATTTTTAAGGTAGAGATCGATAGATTCTTGATAAGCAAGGGGGTGAAAGGTTATTGGGGGTAGGTGGAAATATGGAGTCATCAGTTCAGCCATGAACTTACTGAATGGCGGAGCAGGCTCGAGGTGCCGAGTGGCCTACTCCCACTCCTAATTTGTATGTTTGCATTTGCCCATTCCACTAACTTGTCTCCATCCTTTTGGAGTTCTGCACTATCCTCCTCACAGTTCACAATGCTTCCAAGTTTTGTATAATCTGCAAACTTTGAAATTGTGCCCTGTACACCAAGGTCTAGGTCATTAATATATATCAGGAAAAGTAAGGGTCCCAACACTGACCCCTGGGGAACTCCACTACAAACCTTCCTCCAGCCCAAAAAACATCCATTAACCACGACTCTTTGTTTCCTGTTACTCAGCCAATTCTGTATCCATGTTGCTACCGTCCCTTTTATTCCCAGAGCTATAACCTTGCTCAGAAGTCTGTTGTGTGGTATTGTATCAAAAGCCTTTTGAAAGTCCATGTACACTACGTCAACAGCATTGCTTTCATCAACCCTCTCTGTTACCTCCTCAAAAAACTCCAGCAAGTTAGTTCAACATGATTTTCCCTTAAGAAATCCATGCTGGCTTTCCTTAATTAACCCACATTTGACAATGTGACTATTAATTTTGTCCCGAATTATTTTTTCTAGAAGTTTCCCCACCACCGAAGTTAAACTGACTGGCCTTAGTTGCTTATCTTTACACCCTTTCCACCCTTTTTTGAACAAGTGTGTAACATTTGCAATTCTCCAGTCCTCTGGAACCACCCCTGAGTATAAGGAAGACTGAAATATTATGGCCAGTGCCTCTGCGATTTCCACCCTCACTTCCCTCAGTATCCTTGGATGCATCTCATCTGCTCCTGGTGCTTTATCCACTTTAAGTACAGACAGCCTATCTAATAGGGGGAGCCAGTGGTGCGGTTTATTTGGACTTTCAGAAGGCTTTTGACAAAGTCCCACATAAGAGATTAGCGTGTAAAATTAAAGCGCATGGGATTGGGGGTAATGTATTGCGATGGATAGAAAATTGGTTGGCAGACAGGAAACAAAGAGTTGGGATAAATGGGTCTTTTTCCGAATGGCAGGCAGTGACTAGTGGGGTACCGCAGGGATCGGTGCTAGGACCCCAGCTATTCACAATATACATGAATGATTTAGATGAGGGAATTAAATGTAATATCTCCAAATTTGCAGATGACACAAAACTGGGTGGGAGGGTGAGTTGTGAGGAGGATGCAGAGAGGCTTCAGGGATATTTGGACAAGTTGAGTGAGTGGGCTAATGCATGGCAGATGCAGTATAATGTTGATAAATGTGAGGTTATCCACTTTGGTAGCAAAAATAGGAAGGCAGATTATTATCTGAACGGCTATAAACTGAGAGAGGGGAATATGCAGCGAGACCTGGGTGTTCTCGTACACCAGTCGCTGAAGGTAAGCATGCAGGTGCAACAGGCGGTAAAAAAGGCAAATGGTCTGTTGGCCATAGCGCGAGGATTCGAGTACAGGAGCAGGGATGTCTTGCTGCAATTATACAGGGCCTTGGTGAGGCCACACCTGGAATATTGTGTGCAGTTTTGGTCTCCTTATCTGAGGAAGGATGTTCTTTCTATAGAGGGAGTGCAGCGAAGGTTTACCAGACTGATTCCTGGGATGGCGGGACTGACGTATGAGGAGAGATTTAGTCGGTTACGATTATATTCACTGGAGTTCAGAAGAGTGAAATCTATAAAATTCTAACAGGACTTGACGGGGTAGATGCAGGAAAGATGTTCCCGATGGAGGGGGGAGTCCAGAACCAGGGGTCATAGTCTAAGGATACGGGGTAAACCTTTCAGGACTGAGATGAGGAGAAATTTCTTCACCCAGAGAGTGGTGAGCCTGTGGAATTCGCTACCGTAGAAAGCAGTTGAGGCCAAAACATTGTATGTTTTCAAGAAGGAGTTAGATATAGCTCTTGGGTCTAAAGGGATCAAAGGGTATGGGGCGAAAGCGGGAACTGGCTACTGAGTTGGATGATCAGCCATGATCATAATGAATGGTGGAGCAGGCTCAAAGGGCCGAATGACCTACTCCTGCTCCTTTTTTCTATATTTCTATGTAATACGTCCTCTTAATCAATTTTAAACCCTTCTAGTATCTGAATTTCCTCCTCTTTCACCATTGCCTGAGTTGCATCTTCTTCCTTGGTAAAGACAGATGCAATGTATTCATTTAATACCTGAGCTATGCCCTCTGCCTCCATGTGTAAATCCCCTTTATGGTCCGAAATCAGCTCTACCCCTCCTTTTATCACCCTTTTACTATTTATATGTCTATAGAAAACATCAGGATTCCCTTTAATGCTAGCTGCCAGTCTCTTTTCATGCTCTCTCTTTGCTTCTCTTATTTGCTTTTTCATTTCCCCTCTGGACTTTCTATATTCAGCCCGGTTCTCAATAATATGTTCTACCTGGCATCCGTCATAAGCACACGCTTTCTTCTTTATCTTGCTCTCTACCTCTTTTGTCATGCAGGGAGCTCTGGGTTTGTTTGCCCTACTTTTCCCCTTCGACGGAACATACCTTGACTGTGCCTGGACTATCTCTTCATCGTTCAGCTACTGGTTTTCCTGCCAACTGTTGATTCCAATTTATTCCCCCCAGCTCCATTCTTACCCCTTTGAAGTTGGCTTTCCCCCAGTTAATTATTCTTACTCTGGATTGTTCTTTGTCCTTTTCCATTGCCAGCCTAAATTTTATGATACCATGATCACTGTCCCCTAAATGCTCTCCTTCTGATACTTGATCCACTTGGCCCACCTCATTCCCAAGAACTAGTACAAAAGCTTAGAAGTTCCTGCAAAGTCATATCAGCTTATCATGGTGAGCTATATGCTTCTTCTGCAATAAAGTTAATAAGTCTGCACTAATTATTTACTTTTCTGGCATAAGTTAAATCTTTATACTCACCCCAGTCAGCTTTTCCTTCATACAGTACTCCATTCACTTAAGCCTGATTTTATGCATAATAGTGGAAGATTTCATTTGTTACCATTTATAAAGAATGAGTTCATTATTTTGTTGCACAGAGAAAAAAATCTTACCCAATTGAGTTTTGCTATTTACCAGTGCTACTGCCAGCTGAGAGGATCTCATCAAAAATATAAAATCTTCCTGAAAAGATAGCATATTTCTTACCACCCAATCCATAACTCAGCAGGAGGTGCAGCTACAGAATGCGTATCTGTTCAGCTAGCAAAAGAATCATGCTAAATGGCAAGATAACAAGAGTGAAAATAAAAGGTTGGATTTTAAAGCCCGCCGAGTGCAGGTGCAGAGGCGACTGTGATTTGAAGATCTCGTTCTTAGGGCTTGGCACTGAGACCCGCCACCTCCGGAATTCAACGCTATTTTTAAAGGGATGCCGGGAGGGCGGGAACAGGTCGGACGCACGCCTCCAATTAATTGCCTGTTGAGCTCATTGAAGATCTCGTGAACAGGCTTGTCAGCAGCAGGTTCTAATTTACAAAGGCTGGGAATGTGGAGGACGCCATGAGGAGAACACAGCAGGGTGTTCAAGAGGAGAGCACAGCGGGGGACAAGGAGGGCTATGGGAAGAGCTGATTAAAACACTGTAGAGATCCAAAAAATGCTCAGCTGCTTCAAAAGTGCCACAGCGTGCTGCATTTGTAATATTTGCTTTTCTCAGTGGTGAGTGGCAGAGTGCAAGAAACTGGAGAAAGACATGAGGCCACTGGCATCACTGGGGCAGCTGGGATTGGCAGGGGAAGGTCCAGTGAACGCACAAAGCACAGCTGTGGCAGTTCAGATGGGAGCAGCTTACTCTGACATTGGACAGAGAAGCCAGGAGGAGCTGCAGCAAATGAAACCTCCTGACAACAGGAGGTCATTGGAGCACAGCGGGTGATTGCAAGGCGAGGAAGGCGCTAGCCAAGACGTCGGGTGCACAGCCCAAGAGACAGCCAATTGCAAATGACAAAGCACCATTGCCATAGGAAGCTGCGCCTATCCTGGCAGGTGGTCTCGGTCCTGTATGCTCTGATTCATAACAATCTGAGACCTCATGGCAGTCCTCTACCTGCAGCCGTCAAGGTCTCTGTCACCCTAAACTTCTATGCACCCGGGTCGTTCCAGGGATCAGCTGTGGGACTAGGTGGCAATTTGCAGTCAGCAGCTCATCAGGCCATTGGCAGGTGATGTAAGCCATTTCCAGGAGGCAGGGACTACACCCGCCTTGACACAGATGGGCTTGCGCAGGCACAGAGCGCATTGGGTTCAGCCTCCATCGCTGGATTCCCCCATGTGCAGGGCATCATTGCTTGCAACCATGTGGCTGTCAAGACACCCAGCGACTGACCAGTGAGATCCATCAACAGGAAGGACTTCCACTGCCTCGACGTCCAACTGGTCCATGACCACAACAAGAGCTTCCTCCATGTATGTGCTCACTTGCCTGGCAGTTCCCTCCTCTCCCTCACAGCCTCCAGCATTAGATCCAGGTGGGCATCAATGATGCAAGGGTCTGCCGTGCCCCTACTGCCAGCTCTCCAGCTCCCCTGTCACATTTTGCTTCCCTCTGGTGCCTGCGGAAGGCAGATATCTCCCTCAGGACAACAAGGAGCCTCAGTGATAGCTGCTGTGAAAGCCTACATGAGCCCTACACTTGATCTGATTCTCCTCCCACCCCCACTGCTACCATTTTCAATCCCACTAGTTCTAAGAGGACAGGAAACCCGTCTCCATACCAATTCAGGGCTTACCCATTTGAACATTGCAATCTGAATTAGCTTCTCACAGGGGACATGTTTCTGACCCATAACCAGACCCAATTCCTGTTTTTCGCCACCATAATGAAAATCCAGCGCAAAATGTAATCTTAAAATCCACCTATTCTTTTTTTTACATATTCATTCATGGGATGTGGGTGTTGTTGGCTAGGCCAGCATTTATTGTACATCCCTAATTACCCTTGAGAAGGTGGTGATGAGTCGCCTTCTTGAACTGCCGCAGACCATGTTTGAACAACATATTAAATATCTGTAAACATTTCATGACTCATAACCTGAATCAATGGGCTAGAAATTCATCCTGGATGTAATGCAAAATGAGCAATAGTGAATTGCCAGTCTATTTTACACTCCACCCGATTTTCAATCCCATTGTGGCAGAGTGTAAAGTAGGCTTCTGATTTGTTATTGCCTGTTCTGTGTTATTTCACCTCTAAACAAGTTTCTTTTAGTTGACAACGGGAGACTACTGGGAGTCAGCTTGCTACCTTACCCCCACCACTCCCCCAGCATCCCCCAATTCCAGTCTATGTAACTCATCCTGTTATTATCCAGGCAACAGGGAATTCATGGGCTACAACCCTGTGAATACTGTAACATGAGATTTGTAGCACTATAGCAGTATAAACACAATCTAATTCAAGAAGCATGGAGTGACATGATTGTTTTCAACTAACTCTCAATTGTGGCCTTATTTACTATCTGTGCGGGAGACCATGGTGTAGTGGTAATGTCACTGAACTAGTAATCCAGAGGCACAGGCTAATGGGCACATGGGTTCAAATCCCACGGAAGATGGTGGAATTTAAATTCAATTAATTAATGCAATTAATTAATCAAAAAACATCTGGAATTGAAAGCTAGTCTCAGTAATGGTGCCATGAAACTATCAATTGTTGTTAAAAACCCATCTGGTTCACTAATGTTCTTTAGGGAAGGAAATCTGCCATCCTTACCTGGTCTGGCCTACATGTGATTCCAAACCCACAGCAATGTGGTTGACTCTTAACTGCCCTCTGAAATGGCCTAGCAAGCCACTCAGTTGCCAAGGGCAATTATGGATGGGCAACAAATACTGGTCTTGCCAGCATGCCCACATCCCGTGAAAGAATAAAAAAATACAGCAGATAGCAACAAAAAATGGTAAGACTGGGAACATTAAAGCTGCCCTGTTATTAATAATGTCGGAATTGTAAAATTCAGCCGTACTTGACATGATATAATAAATTATTCTGGATATATTAAAGCCTAATGTCCATCAAATTAAGTCTAGAATTAGTTTAACAGTCGTTACGACCAAGATGGGAGTAACGTAATGTTAATTAGTCCTACGACTCCACAGGTCATAGCATAGCAAATAAAGTTTCCCACCTACCAATGAATAGCCAAATTAAACTCAGCATTTTTCCCCCCAGAATAAAGCATACCAAACCAGGTTTCTTTAAACAACAACAACATTAACTATTTAATTGAAAAGAAATAATAGGTCTTAACTACTAACAAGATAAATCTATATATATGAAAAACTCCTTAATTTCTTAACCCTCATGCACACACACATACATTCAAAAAGAAACCGGTTAATCAGGGAAAAAAGATTTTTAGTTTGCAGCTGTTTCTTAGGAATAGAAGGAATAATAAAAATAATTGAGATTCATGTTCTGGTAGGACTTTTTTGGTGCGGTGAGGCGTCCCAGAGTCAAATAGTTGGATGCCATTCTCCAGGCAAGGTTGATGAACAGTCTGTGATGGGTAGGCGTTCATGGCAATTTAACTGCAGCAGGCATCACATAGGTCTTTCTTCAGGGATGTAACAACAGGTCTGCTTGGGTTTTGAAGCAGCAGTGTAGCAGTAGAAGAATTCTTCAGATTTCAGGATTTCTAAGAACACAGGAGGCAGCAGGAATCTCAGTGGATGCAGGAATTCTTCAGAGACAGGAGGCAATGAGAATCTGCCACCTTGCAAATTCAGGATTCCTTTTCAAGAGATGCAAGCCTCCTTTACAGAGAGAGGTAATGCTTTTCTGGGTCTTTTCTCTCTTGCTCCAAGCAGGTCAATGCAAAGATTTCAAATGCCTGCCCTTTGTCCAATTCACAGGTTTTTTAAAGGGTCCAAGGCGAAAAAAGAACCTTCCTGTGCATGATCACATGTCCAGACACAGTGTCCCGCTGGTTCAAAAGCTGCTTTGAAGAAAGGTGAAACTCCTGTGGTTTCCTTGAAACTGCTGGCCTTCCTGTCCTTGTACTAGTTCAACTTCCTTTCAAAACACCCATAAAATTCAACTCTTGTTCTGAAATTCCTTTCAAAACATTACAGGAATTCCAATTATTTTGCAGGTGTCTTTCACTGAGCAAAAATCCTTTTCTCAGTTTTTTTTTTAAAAACACTCAGAATTCTATGTTCTGAGCACAAAAAAATAAAAGCTCACTCTTCTTGAAAAATACAGGCTTCCTATGTGGGGTAGGAAGGAAGAAAAAGAAGATGGATCCATTTTCTACAGCCCCATATATCAGGGTGGATTTTAAAAATTTATTCTCCTGAAGCTGATCTCTGCACTGGGATCATAAATTGAGAATTTGTGTAGAGAGGTTAATATCAATTAATGAAGTGAGTAAGAACCAGTAGTGGCTTCTGAAGCATTCTGATCCACCATAGGAAGGTTATACTGCCCTTGGTGAGCAGGACAATACCTGAAATTATGGAATTTAGGCAAAAATGAGAAACTGTGTAAATTTAGGTTATATGCCAGGGGATGAGCAGGTTAAGCAACGATCTGATTTCGAGGTGTAATAAAAGGAATAGACAGGCTAGTTGGAGGAGAATCTCTCTAATTGTTTAGTTTCGTTTAGAGATACAGCACTGAAACAGGCCCTTCGGCCCACCGAGTCTGTGCCGACCACCAACCACCCATTTATATTAATCCTAGACTAATTCCATATTCCTACCACAACCCCACCTGTCCCTATATTTTCCGACCACCTACCTCTACCAGGGGCAATTGCTAATGGCCAATTTACCTATCAACCTGCAAGTCTTTGGCATGTGGGAGGAAACCGGAGCACCCGGAGGAAACCCACGCAGACACAGGGAGAACTTGCAAACTCCACACAGGCAGTACCCAGAATTGAACCCGGGTCGCTGGAGCTGTGAGGCTGCGGTGCTAACCACTGCGCCACTGTGCCGCCCCAATAACCCTCCATAAGCAGGAATACTGGTTTTAACTATAATTTGAGTTTAGATATGTCAGGGACATCACTTTCTTGTCAAGACTACTGGGCCATTTATGTACACAAGCACTTCTAAACAAAGTATGTCCACCATTTACAAAGAAAAATGACAACCAATCACTGAGTAATTGCACTCAGTAAATATTCGTGACTGTCAAAGTGCTGAAATAAATTTACATGTCCAGTGATGTACTTACTGCAACTGCTATAACTCAGACAGAACACCCTGGGTAACATTTATTTCTGCTGTTTTCCAAGAGGCTTCCACTGGTCTCCCTCTGGAGTTACAGCTAGAGTCTGGTGGAGCCACTACAGTGTTTTAATTCCACTATTTTTAGTGGACCTCAAGTACACATAAGTAGTAATAAGCTGTTTATTTTTCACTCTGGTCCAGCTTACTCGGTGAACTTCAAATCAATAATCCAGCTGTACTTCATTTATACGATTTGACATTTTGGTCTAGGTTGCAATGGTTTTTTTCAGCACAGTTCATCCGAAATTGGCTAAAGCAGCATGAAAGACTATTGAATTTTAAGCGTAAATTACATTCAGGGCAAATCGAGCTTCCGTGATCTTTTGCACTAGTTTAAAAAAACAGAAGTCAGAAAACTGGCCATGCCTCCAGATCAAACTCATTGCCATTGCAAGTTTCCGCTAATTCCATCTTCGAGGAGGCTCTAAAATTAAGCTTTTTGTTTTAGACACAAAGACACTAATAGGAGTGTTTTGAAAGCTTTTGATTTTTTTGAATTTACTAAGGAACTGACTGCATAGACTAATGTAACTAGAAATTGTTTGGTATAGTTTTTAAAAATCATTTTCAGTTATTTAAAATTGGGTTATTCTCAGGTGGTGGACTAGACACTGATTAAAGATGCCTTTCTTTGTAGTAAACCCATTTTCAGCTGTATTAATCAAACTGCATCAGGTTACCACTCTTAAATATATCAAGGAATTTTTTCAAGTAAACATTTAAGAAAAACATTCTAAAACACTGCCCAATTGCATTGATTCATGGCAGATTTTATATTCATTGATATGCAAATTAATCTGAGTGGAATCTTGAGGGAAAAAAGCAGTTCTTAAAAGTAGCACAATTTTGGGCAGAATTTGCACCCTGATTGGCGATTGCGCCCAAAGTGGAAACCTCACCCCATCTATATACTGCAATGAGGACCTTCCTTAACAGCCTTCTCTGTAGACTGTAAAAGATAAGCTTCTCCAGTCTTTCTACACAGCTTATCCCCTTTTCACTGGAATCAGTCTTATTACTCATGTCTGTACCCTTTCTAATGGAAGTTTATCTCTTTATGGTACGGCAATCAAATTAGAATACTTATTCCAAAATGAAGTATGATCACTGCCTTGTAACTTTAGCCTTAGCTTAACTTCTTTAGATTTATATTCATGTATTCTGGCTATATATGTTAACATTCTATTACCTTTCAAAATTACTTTACCACATTATGTGAGCATTTAAACTGATTACTGGTAATCTCAAGTTCCTTTCAAAATCTCCCTGGGTTAATTCAATTCCATTGTATGCTTACATCCCAGATTTGTTCAAATTATGTGCAATACTTAACAATCATCAGTTTCACATTTCATTTGCTTGCTGGATTGCATAACCAGCCCATATGCTTTCACAAATTGTTTGCTTCATCCAGTGTCTCTGCTGTCCTCATAATTTCCTGTAATTAGCAAATTATAATGGTTTTGACACCTTGATCATTTTGTGGAAGTGGAAAAAAATGGCAGGTTAATAACAGAAACAGTTGCAATAAAGGCACAAACAAAATAAAAAGAGAAACACTGAAATTAGAAAATTAGAGTATTTAAAAAAATACCAGAGAAACAAAACAGCAAAATAAGAGATACAGACTGGAAGAGAACAAAAGACACCAGTAAAAAGAAACAAATTTACAAATTAAAAAGAAGAAATGCACAAATGAGCAAAAAGAGAGCATAAATGGAGACACGCCTCATTGTACCAACTGGCCAAGCCCTGCTGTCATGCTATTATTTTTCACTACAACATTTACCCATCTGATCCCTGCACATAGATTACAACAAAATCAAATTTTTAGTTTTACCATACACAGCATTTTGGTCACCTGCCGAGTAGAACATACCATGTTTATAACATCTGTTGCCAGTTGCCGAAGGGAAGGTGATGCCACAGTGTTCAGGCTTCCGTTTCCCACAACAGGTTTGAATAGATTAATGTAGGCCACAGCGTTACTCTGCAGAACATGTTTCATCTCCTGAAAAATAATAATGTGCCTGCTGTATTACAACAGATAAATAAAGAATCAAACCAATTTATTTTCCAGTATTTGTTTCTGTGCATTAGTATCGGGTGAGAAAATGGGCTCATTAGCACCTGTTTTTTGAGAATGATAACTGCCTTTAGAGTTCCAAAATGATGTTCACGTAGTGCACGCACACTTGTAGGGTGAATTGCACTGGACACTATACTGGTTCAGGCATTAGTGCAGCACAGTGAACATCGACCAGAGGTATGCAAAGTGAGCAGATGATGACATCAATTAGTGCACGATGCTGATTTGACACAAATGGTGCCATTTTGGAGCTCCATGCTTGAGCCAAAACCCTCTTTTAACATTGCACAGCTGAACACGTGTCCAACAGCAGGAAGGATCCCCCCCCCCCTCCACCCCCGCCACCCCCCACCATAACTGCTGCTTAACTGGATCATCAACCACTTACAGGTTAGTTGCTGGATGATTTCTTCTGGCTGTTGCTATGATTCTACAAGTGTTTGATGCTTTCTATAATTGTTTAAAGTTGCTGAAGTCTACAGGGAGTGGTATGGGAGGTGCTGTAGAACTGTTTGCTGACTTCAAGGCTTTTCTACAAAACATACTCCCAGATATACGTACACTAGTAAGCATTGGAATACAGCATGACAGAGAGAATGAACAAAGGCTACGCAGAACAGGACAAACTAATGGTGGGGGGAAGAACGCTCTCAACTGGAGGCCATAGCCTCCCAGGGTATTCAGGGAGCAATTTTCCTACCTGAATGTCAGAAAGGAACAATGTGTGAGACCTACACATCAGTGGTCCTCACTCAAATCTGCCTCCTGCTGCAGCCACAACTACAAGCATAGAGGAGGGCAAGAACGGGCATTGCCAGTGGTTTTGAAGCTGACTGTAACGATGAACTTTTAATGCACCTGGCTCTTTTCAGCTGGAGCTGGAAATATTTGGAGCAGTTCACAGTTTACCATCCACTGTTGCATAAGGGAGGTCACTGAGGCTCTCTATTCAAAGAGGGCTAACTACATTTCATTCTCTCTTGCCAGAGACAAGTAGGTGGAGCGAACATGCAGATTCATGAGATTTGCAGGCTTCCCCATGATGCAGGCTGCCATTTACTGCACACAAATCACTTTGCAGGCGAATGCCAACTCTGTCCTATACCAGAATCAAAAGTGATTCGACTTCCTCAATATCCAGCTAGTGTGTCAACATAGGCAGCCAATCATGCAGGTCAATGCCTGGTAGCCCGGGTAGCAGTCATGATGCCTTTATTCTGCGACAGTGCGCTGTCCCAACTTCATTTGAGCCACCGTGGTAAACCAAAGGGTAGCTACTGAGTGACAAAGGTCATCCGCTGATGACATGACTGATGACTCCAGTGTGTAGCATGCGTACAATGAAAGCTATGCTGCTACACAAAACATGATGGAGCAGAACATTGGCAGGCTGGAACAACACCTGCGCTGCCTGGACTGCTCTAGAGGAGACCTGCAGTACTTAGGAGGGCATGTGTCAAAATTTGGAGTGGTCTGCTGCATGTTGCAGAAGCTCATGAAGGGTCAGCCCTTGCCCCCAGCTACAGAGTGAGCAGCTCAGGAGCAGAAGCATGAGGAGAAGGAGAAAGAGGAGGAGGAGGAGGTGGAAGAGGAAGGGAGGGCACATTCCAGGCAGCCCCTTTCTGCCCAGGCTGCACGTGAACAATTCATCTGAGTGTGATGCCAGTAACTTCAACCCCAATTCTCCATTCAGCAACAGTCTTACTCTGTCACTGACCATCACAATGTCCACTTTGCCACATGGCAAAAATAAAAGCCACCACAAAATTAACATTTTAAATTAAATTTATGAATAACATCATTCCATAATGCGTGCACAAGCCAAGTCAGAAAATCACCCTTCTGCATTCCCTTAGTGGCTGCATTCTGTGTACCTTTGCCTGTCTGAGTCTCCGATGCAGTGCTATCCCAATGGTTGCAGCGTGGCTATTTTTTAAATTATTCTTTCATGAGATGTGGGCTGGCAAGGCCAGCATTTATTGGCCATCCCTAATTGCCCTTGACAACTGAGTGGCTTGCTAGGCCATCCAAGGGGAGTGAAGAATCACCCACATTGCTGTGGGTCTGGAGTCACATGTAGGTTAGAGCGGGTTAAGGACGGTAGATTTCCTTCCCGAAAGGGCATTAGTGAACCAGGTGGGTTTTACAAAAATTGATGATAGTTTCATGGCACCATTGCTGAGACTAGCTTTCAGATTTTTCTATTAATTAATTGAATTAATTTTTTTTGGTTTTGAACCCATGTCCCCAGGCCATTAACCTGGGCCTCTGGATTACTAGTCCACTAGTCCATTACCACTAGGCCACCGTCTGGTGGAAGGCCATTAACTTTCAGTGGAGGAGATGGTAAATTACCTTGGAGGTTGACTTCGAGCAGAACTGGGCCGAAAAGGTCTGGCTATGGACTGCACCATCTCTGCATGGGTGGCAGCTGTCTGGGCTGGCTGGCTGACTGGAAACAGCAAGGGCCTTGGCGTAGTAGGAGGATGAATGTTATCTTCCCCAGAGAGGACAGCAGGCTTGAGCTCCATGGAGCCACTGTCAATCCCCTGTGACAGCGCCTCAAGAATCCTAGTACTCTGTTGGACAGATAGTTGAATTGCTATGAGACCCTGCAAGTCCCTTTCCACACTGTAATCTACAGCTATGATGGCAACAGTCTGAGCTGAATGGCAGCAAGCTAACTTTGTATGACAGCAGTCTGAACTTCCACTGCAGAACTCAGATGTTGGGTGGCTTCTGTTTGTGCTGCTATTAGACACCAAATTATGGTTGGGTCCACCAGTGTGCGAGGGGAGCTGGCCACCATTTCTATGCTAGTAGAATGGGCTCCAAGCTCTGCACAAAGCCCTGTGCCAAGTTAGTGCTGAACTCCCCCATGCTCCTCGACATTGATCACTGACTTTCTGGCGGGCTTCCCAATGCACCAAGCATTTTGTTATGTTTACCCATCAGCCTTCATCTGTAGGCTGTCCCATTCAAGTCCTCATCTGAGTCCTCGGCAGCAGAAACTGCGTATGACCTCGCCGTCTGGCGAGCTGGCATTGTGCTATCTTTCCCCCCTGCCCTGGCTGCAGGCCACTCATGCCCCGTTTCTCACCATGTGCAGTGCCAGTATCTGAGCTAGTGGCTGCATTGTGAAATCAAGTGCTTTGTCATTCTCTTCTTGGTCCTCCACTGTCTGGCCAGGTTGCATCTCTTGGGTATTGGAAAGGAAAAGGCACAAGGGTAAGATTGTGGTGAGGAGGCGGGCAGGTGGGAAGTAAGAGGTGCATGATTGCACCATCTGCAGTTGGTAAATCAGAAGAGAGTGCGGGATGAGGGGGATGTGGTATGTGAGAGAGAGCATTAGATATGAGGATATCGTCATATTCCATGGTTTCTGCCTTCTTGCTGGCCACAACTGCAGCAATGGCTATCCCAATAGTGGCCTGCAACGTCTTCTCCAGGTGCACCTGTCCTCTGGTTAAATCTTGCTGTCTCTGGTTGTGTGCTATCTTGTACTGTAAGAGAGAGGGAATTGTGTCAGTACATGTCCTGCCATCAGTTTAGCTTATGTGGCTGTCATGGTTGAATAGCTGACAGTGCATGCAACCAGTGAGTCATGGGTGTGAAGCTTGCAGCAGTGTTAATTGTGCGAGGGTTAGGTGAAACACATAAAGATTAGGTATGAGGCCTGATTGATAGAGATTGTGGGTAGATCAGTGATGGGGGTGTGGTGATTTGAGCAGTGGCTGAGGCTGCTGATGGAGTTGGTTGAATGTGACATTTGAAGGTGCATTCGTTGACACTGACCACTCATGTGAGGTCATTCAACTTCTTGCGGCGCTGCATCTAGTTCCTTGGTGCAGCTTGCTGGATTCAGGCCGGTCTGATATCAGGCAGCCTGGAGACTGCAGGACCAACAACAAGGGATGTCTGTGGGTGGGGAGATGTTGCAAATGTATGGGGTAAAAGCCAGTATGGGCAGCAGCCCAGATTATTTTTGTGAGGCCTGGTCCGGCTCTTCTTGCCATATAAAAATAATTTAAAGCTTACCTGTTCGGTAAGTTTCCTTAGGCGTCATAGGACCTCACTTGCATATTAAAAGGGCCCATTTGCCTAAAACAGGCAGGCACTTCAGCCAGCCAGTGATAGGCCCAGTAAAAGCATTAGTGGGCAGAGCCTCAATGTTAACAGGGCAGTAAGTCTACCAACCCTATTCTGAAGCCATTACTGCCCCCTTAACGCCTACTTCAGCAAGTTAAAATCAATTCCATGCAGTACTCACAGGATACTTTGGCAGGAAACTGGTTAGCACAGAGAAAGTTTCCTATAACCTGTTGACAGTTTCAGTGTTAAGATTTAATGTTATGTTCTTCCAAAATCATGAACTTGTTAATATAACCAATTTATTTAGGTACAAGTATTATTTAAGTATTTCAATTGCATTACAAAAATGTGCTGCCAACAATCTCTTGGTTGATCAAGCGAAATGACTAAACATCAATTTCCACAGAAATGTGTAAACTCTGTTACTCAGCCTGTTAGAATAAAATATTCTGATTAACAAGTCTTTTCTGAGTCACCACACAGATACTACCTTTTGACATCCGTGAAGATGGCAGGATCCCCAAGGATGCATTGCACAGCGAGCTCGTCACTGCTATCAGACCCACGGCCATCCATGCCTCGGTTTTAGACGCGTCTGCAAACGCGACATGAAGTCCTGTGACATTGACCACAAGTCGTGGGAGTCAGTTGCCAGTGATCGCCAGAGCTGACGGATAGCCATAAAGGCGGGGCTAAAGTGTAGCGAGTCGAAGAGACTTAGTAGTTGGCAGGAAAAAAGACAGAAGCACAAGGGGAGAGCCAACTATGTAACAGCCCCGACAACCAGTTTTATCCGCAGCGCCTGTGGAAGAGTCTGTCACTCTAGAATTGGCCACTCCAGACGCTGCTCCACAAACCACTGACCACCTCTTGGCGCTTACCCATTGTCTCTCGAGACAAGGAGGCCAAAGAAGAAGAAGATAATATCTCACATATACTGTACCTTTTACAGTATTTGTAACTGTCAGTGCATAGTATGATCCATAAAATTACTGTGGTGACTAATAATGATGGTGACTAATACATCATTGTTATCCAATTGTACAAATGTCACTTTTTGGTACAAAATATTCTTTGCTGCCTCTAAAATATCACACGTGCATTTTTCTGTCATTTAGCAGATCTTTAAGTCCTTTCTATATTTTCTTCATGGAGATAGTATCAAAACTTTCCTATATGCAAACTTTGGGCTAGATTCTATGTTGCCATGCCAAGTACGGTGGCGGCCATAAAAGATGGCGGCCCGCACGCACGGGTTTCACTCCGCGGAGCCGCCGCAATCTTATATGCAGCAGCTCATTAACATACCCAGGGCAGACCGCCCCCACCGATGATGTAGAGGGGGCGGGCGAGCTATCCCCGCAATGGTGTCCGCTCCATGGCATCCGCGCTGCTGCACAGGCGCCGGCGCCATTTTTAAAGGGCTTGGAGCCCTTTAAAAGTTTAAGTTATTTAAGGGACAGTGAATGTGAACGTTTTAAAAATAATTACTCCCAGCCCCTCTCCCACCCTGCCCTCCCAACAGCATTACATGTCATTCCTGCCCTTCCCCCCCAAAATACTTACCTTGAATCTATGACCTACCCCCCTGCAAAGTTCAGAACCTTTTACCTTTACCCCTTCCCATCACCCCCTAGACCAAGCAAGTAAGTTTGACTCTGCTCCCCCACAACACTGATAAACTTACCTCCTCTCCCCCCTCCCCACAGGTGTCGTGCCTCGTTTACCCGGACAGGGATCTGAAGGCACTTCAGTGCTGGCCGCCAGCATGAAGATTGTGGTGGCACATCAAGAGGCGACGGGAAATTCATTAAAATAAAAGCAAAATACTGCAGATGCTGGAAATCTGAAACAAAAAGTGCTGGAAATACTCAGCAGGTCTGGCAGCATCTGTGGAGAGAGAAGCAAAGTGAACGTTTCAGGTCTGTGACCTTTCATCAGAACTGGCAAAGAACTAGGGAAATTCATTAATGCAGGTAAGTTAATTATTTTACCTATTTAAATTGAGGTCCTGACGCCATGCGGCAGGGGTGGGGGTGGGGGAATGCCACCACCAGCAAGATCGGGACCGGCCCTGCTGACATCGAGGTCCATGGTGGGCCTCATCCGGGGTAATCCTCATGTCCTCCCTGACACGGATCCCGCGTTGAGGCCGCTATGAAATCCAGCCCTTTGTTTCACACTTCCATCTGTTTGCCTTAAATATTATTTTATCAGTGATAAATCACAATTGAACAAATAGCAAACATACTAATTGAAACTGGGCAAAGCAGGTACATAAATCTCTAACTAAACACGAAGAAGACTTGAAAATGGGCACTTAATAAGGAGTATTCAGCAAAGTCTACCAAATTTTTTCTGCAAAACTTTTGCAAAAACTTCAGAGACCTAGTACTGGAAAGAAAGTTTCTAACATAATAAATATCTGTGACTACAACTCTGAGAATTTTTATATGACCTACAGCAAGACTGCCCATTCACAGAATGTGCCAAATGTTGTTGTGAAATCCATTAATGGTAAAATACCTGTGGCGCAAGGTCAGGAAACCACTACGTGTGGATTCAAATTAAATATAAATTTATTTAATTTTGGATTAAAGCAGCAAAACAACATAAAATTAATTTTTGATCTTAAAAGGTAATTTTTCAAAGAAAAACATGGATGTGATGTGTGTACTGGGGTTAATTACTTATCGAATTTATGTTTATTGTAGTAGTCGTGCATTTATTACCATTTCAAAGATAGATATCCTCTCACTCCTCACTTGCTCATCTCACCCTCTGTCAGGAATACTACTCTGGTTTCATCTCCAGTTGTAATGTAGAGGCCTCCATTTAGGTTTCTGAGGACCCTAGTCCCCTGCATTATTTTTTGATAAGCAAATTAACATATTGCCACATTAGTCTCATCCTTTAGAACATACTATTAGATAAAATAACAAGGCAGACATATGATCCTGAGACACCTTTTTCTCTTATATTACATGCAGAAATAGGGGAAAATTTTGTTTCTTGATGCATCTACTGTAAAGAGTAAATAAAATACTGGGCTGGATTTAGTTCTCCCCAAGGTTCGTTTGGGGGGGGGGGGGGGGTGCCCTGAAGATGCCTCCAGAAGAGGGCTGCCATGCACCCTGACACTGGGAGGGCCCGGCCCAATATTGCTGGTGGCGGCGAGGCCTCGTGGCAGTCCCCCCACCCCTCGGCAACGGGACTCCAATTTGCATATTTAAATACATTAAAATTAATGAATTAATCATATTTACGTCGCTGCCTGAGTTCCCGTTCCGATCTTCGGCCCATTGGCCGGCACTCCTGTGTCTTTGGATCCCCATCCGGGGAAACAAGGCACCACACGGATTGGGTGGAGGTACGTTTCTCAGTGCAGGAGGCGGGGTAGTGGGGTCAAAGTATCAATGGTGTACAGGATGGTGGGAAGGGTTTGAGGTTAAAGTTTATGCAGTTTGTGGGGCCGGTGGGGGGGGAGGTCAGATTGTAAAGGTCGGCATTTTGGGTGGGGAAAGGGAAAATTTATAATTTTATGGTTATTGGGGAGTGGGAGGGGCAAAATAACTGTATTTAATTTTTTTAAATTTGCTTTATCTTTAAATATTTAAATCTGCCGGTAGGGCTGACAGCCCTTTAAAAATGGCATCAGTACCTGCACACAGGCAGCTGACACCATTGCCGGGGATGGACAGCCCAACCCCTCCACATGAACCGGGGGGGGAGGGGGCGCGCGGGGGTCGGCGGGCCCACTCTGGCCATTCAAATGAGCCGCCATATGGAAGATTGCGGTAGTTCCGCATCATGTGGCCGGTGCGGGCTGACCGCTGTTTTTGTTGCCCGCGCGGGCACAGAAGGTTCAGCCCACTCTTTTCCAAGCGTCAATCAAAAAGTACATCCTTCACATCTCGTCAACCTCTTTCCAAATTCTTCTAGTTATAATCCGCTCCCTTCTCCCACCTCTGTCTCATCATGAGCAACATTGTGGGGATCTGATAGGTGAAATATTGTATAGGTATTCTTTTGGGCCTCCTTATCTCGAGAGACAATGGATACGCGCCTGGAGGTGGTCAGTGGTTTGTGAAGCAGCGCCTGGAGTGGCTATAAAGGCCAATTCTGGAGTGACAGGCTCTTCCACAGGTGCTGCAGAGAAATTTGTTTGTTGGGGCTGTTGCACAGTTGGCTCTCCCCTTGCGCCTCTGTCTTTTTTCCTGCCAACTACTAAGTCTCTTCGACTCGCCACAATTTAGCCCTGTCTTTATGGCTGCCCGCCAGCTCTGGCGAATGCTGGCAACTGACTCCCACGACTTGTGATCAATGTCACACGATTTCATGTCGCGTTTGCAGACGTCTTTATAACGGAGACATGGACGGCCGGTGGGTCTGATACCAGTGGCGAGCTCGCTGTACAATGTGTCTTTGGGGATCCTGCCATCTTCCATGCGGCTCACATGGCCAAGCCATCTCAAGCGCCGCTGACTCAGTAGTGTGTATAAGCTGGGGGTGTTGGCCGCTTCAAGGACTTCTGTGTTGGAGATATAGTCCTGCCACCTGATGCCAAGTATTCTCCGAAGGCAGCGAAGATGGAATGAATTGAGACGTCGCTCTTGGCTGGCATACGTTGTCCAGGCCTCGCTGCCGTAGAGCAAGGTACTGAGGACACAGGCCTGGTACACTCGGACTTTTGTGTTCCGTGTCAGTGCGCCATTTTCCCACACTCTCTTGGCCAGTCTGGACATAGCAGTGGAAGCCTTACCCATGCGCTTGTTGATTTCTGCATCTAGAGACAGGTTACTGGTGATAGTTGAGCCTAGGTAGGTGAACTCTTGAACCACTTCCAGAGCGTGGTCGCCAATATTGATGGATGGAGCATTTCTGACATAGGTATAAACTATTAAAATCTGTATATCCTGTCACCTGTAAACTCTTTCTATGGACTTTCAAATGTTAGTTGTGTCCACAACTCTTGCCACATATATTAATCCCTGTGTTGCCCATTGGTGGTGATTTATAAGGGCATTATAACTGTACATATGCATAAACATCCTGTTCATCACACGCTGCCTAATGTAAACTTCTGTGTCACATGGCATGAAAATTAAGTAAAATGGTTGGACCTATTTAGGAATGCAGTTGTCTCTTCCCTACCAGTATTGTCAACAGAGTTTTTCTTAAAGACAAGAAAACCAGAATAGCTGGTCTACATTGTGGTCGGAAACTTCAAAACTATAATAAATATTTTCAGAACTTTTTTTTAATATAAACACTGTGAAATTACTTGGCACACAATGTACTCTCCTAAATTTCCTTCCCCTTTAAACTGTGCAAAGCAAAGTAGAAGAAAAGCAAATACACGATCATAGACTACTTTTCTACTTATAGTGTTCCTAAAATAATAAACTACTGTAAAATTTATATAGTATTCTATTTTCAAGCAGAAATACTACTGAAGCCCTTAAGGAATTAAACCCACTCTAGTCTAAAAAGCCAACTCTGTCAAATTGAGTTTAGGCCTCTAAGCTATGAGATTCTGGCAGGTTAGCTATTAAAACCTTTGCAAGAGCAATTCTTCCCGGGTGCCTGTGACAGGATGGCACAGAAGTTAAGTCAGGCCAGATAATGAAAATCAGTAGCAATTGAAGGCTTGTAAGATTGGTAATGGAACTGCAGGCAAAAAGATATTGCTAGTATTTTGAGCTGGATCAGCCTTAGACTGACTGTTAACAGAGACTTAGTGAGAAATATCTGAAATTATTTTTCTGTAGAATTCAATGAAGTCCTTGAGCTCATCTCTTCATAGGTTGCTTTAAGGTAGAAATTTCCTCCAACTAAATATTGGTAAGCCATTTTCTTCAGTGCCCACCACAAACTCCATTCCCTCGCCACAAACTCCATTCCCTAGCCACCAACTCCACCCTGTCTGAGGCTGGACCAGACTGTTTGCAACCATGCTGTCATATTTGACCCAAAGATGAGCTTCCAACCACATATTCACATCACCACCATGATCGCCTACCTCCACCTCCGAAACATCGCCTGACTCTGCCACACCTCAGCTCATCTACTACTGAAACCCTCGTTCATCCCTTTCTTACCTCTAGACTTGACTTTTCCAACACACTCATGGCCAGCCTCCCACATTCTACCCTTCATAAACTCAAAGTCGTATAAAACTCTGCTGCCTGTGTCCTAATTCACATCGAGTTTGGTTCACCCATCACCCCTGTGCCCGTTGACCTTCATTGGCTCCCGGTCAAACAATGCCTTGATTTTTAAGATTCTCATCCTTGTTTTCAAATCACCCCGTGGCCTCATGCCTCTCTATCACTGTAATCTCCTCGAGCCCAACAACCCTCCAAGACATCTGTGCTCATCTAATTCTTGCCTCATGAGCCTCTCCAATTTTAATCGCTCCACAATTGGAAGCTGTGCCTACAGCTGCCTAGACCCTAAGTTCTGGAATTCCCTCCATAAGCCTCTCTGCCTTTCTACCTTTCTTTCTTCCTTTAAGATGGTCCTTAAAATCTACCCCTTTGACCAAACTTTTGGTCATCTGCCTAATATCTCTTTATGTGGCTTGTTGTTATATTTTGTTTGATAATGCTCCTGTGAAATGCCTTGGGCCGTTGTAGCCGGATGGCTGACAGCTAAGCATCTGCAGAGCATGAAGGGAAAAATAGCCAGCCTTACACAAGGACAAGGACTGTGAAACAGCTGCAGTTGCAGTTCAATGAACCCAGCCTGCTGAACAGGCAATGTGTGATAAGATGAGACTGTGAGCGGTTGCGAAGGTTGCTAGACAAGGATGGATAAGAAGGACAAGGCCAGCAGATGTATTTTGTTTTGCTTTGCAACTGACACTGACTCCAAGTCATGGGTGTACGTAACTAAGAACATTCTCAAGGCTGGGAACAACTGGATAAAGAGGGGAGGCTAGGAGCCTCCAAAGAAAGAAGACCTGCAGGACCTTTGGGAAAGGGAACCCTGAGTTCGGGATTCACTGAAGAGAACCCATCAGAGGGAGGCCGATCACTTTGCCTCGCAACGGGTAGTATTTAAGTCCAAGCCGTGAGTCTTATGATTTATTGCAACAAGTAGATTAACAAGCTATCAATAAAAGTGTTTATACGAAGTATCGCGTGCAGGTGTCTTTTGTCCGCCATGTCAGTTGACACCCTAGTTTGAGGGTCAACACCGTTTTATGTTCAAAATGCTACACAAATACAAGTTGTCAGTGTTGTTGTTGTAGTGTTTGTGGACATACCTGAGCTTGACTAATCTAAATCTGAACTCACAGGTACGTAATACAGAAAAGGCTGCAACATTTTGGAAGCTGTCAACTGTATTCTGATGCCCATCAATATCCCTTTGATGACTGTTGTTATTATTTTAAAAACAATTCCTGTAAAAATATAAAATTCTGAAGAGGTTAACTCACTGTTCATGCAGATATACAGAGGGTATTTTGCTAATCATGGAAATGCTGGCAACATTGGAATGGATGAGTGGTTAATTAGTGAAATAAATATCGTGGGCTGGATTTTACCTTAGGTGGATGGGAATTCGCCACCGATGTAAAAGTCGGTGGTGAACGTGCTTCTGCCTAGCCCGGGGATCCGTCCCGCATTTTACAGGTCCCCGGACTTTAACTGTCCCGAGGTGGGACTTCCTCCCCAATCAGCAGGCCGCAGCTCTTAGTCCCAGAAGCGCCACCAGGAGCGGTGGCCACTGCTAGGACTACAGCCCAGCTGAACAGATGGAGCCAGCAGACGAGGTAAGTTGGGCATGCCTCACCAGGGAGATTGGTCCTTCCCTGGTGAGAATGGAGTGGTCCTTTGGGGGGAGAGGGGGAGTCTTGGGTCCTGGGGGTCAGTTGGGAGGCGGGGGTCAGCCCTCAATCGGGCACCCTATGCCCAACTGCCATGGCCAACCCCCCCCCCCCCACCGGCACATGGAAAGGCTGGCAGCTATCGCTGGGCGGCCTTTCACGTCCCCAGCATGCCCGCTTGCCACGGTAAAATACCCATGGAGGTGAGAGAGTGGCCACTCAAGGGCCTTGATTGGCCTTGGGCGAGCTGTTACCCCCCCCCCGCCCGACTGCTGTAAAGTTGACCGGAGGCGGGGACGGGGCAGGTAGGCCTCCCGGAGTCTCCCACTCAATTTTACGCCACCCCCACACCACCATCCGACTTGCTGGGGCGGCGAAAAATTCAGCCCTGTATCTATCAACAATATATTTTAATCCAGCGTCCAATAAAATCCTTTCACTAATATTCTGCTCAGTGGTAAAGCGAGATTGACAATTTATTGCTGAATTATTGCCGATTTTGTACTGTGAGCTTGTGCCCAATATGGATAAGGATCACTAAAGCAGTTTTCTTTTTTGCTGATTTAAAAACCCAGATTTGCAAATTGTATTTCACTATTAAAAATAGAAGTAAATGAAGGCACTCCAATAAATGTGGGCAAAAAGTGTGGTGGAAGCAGATTCAATAATAACTTTCAAAAGGGAATTGGATAAATATTTGAAGGGGAAAAATTTGTAAGGCTGCGAGAGAAGAGCAGTGGAGTGGGATAGCTCTTTCAGAAGCAGCACAGGCACGATGGATCTGATGGCCTCCTTCTGTGCTGTATCATTCCATAATTCTATCAGAGGAAATAACATTTATTTAAGTGGAATTAAAGTTAACATTGCAGCACTGCCATATGACAAAGGTAATGATTCACCTGCGACAAGCATCAAGTATGAAGTAATGATTTAAGACAAGGTAGTGCAACAGATACAAGGCTAGATTTTCAATTCTACTTTTAAAAAACTTTAAACTCTAATGAGAACAAGAATAGAAGTCTTTACATGGGAACATTTTTGATATTATTTTAAAAATGTTCTTTATTTTCAGCCCATCATCTTCTTAACTTTACATGAGAAAGTGCCAAAGGATGGGATTGATTTCTCCTTGTTACAACTAAAGGAAGTCTTTGTAGTGTTAACAGAACAGTTAGATTTATTAAGCACTGAAGTAATGTTGAAATCATGTTTCCACACTAGTTAGTCTCTACTCCTGACCCCACTGTAATCCCCTATCCAGGCTTCCCTTTTATTGATATCTAATCTGATCGACTATTAGTATTGTGGAGCTGCTTACCAGAAAATACAACTGTGTTTTCTATAAGTGGTTCAACTCATTGGCAACTACACAGACTATTCTTTTTTTTACTAAACTCACCTCAAGACTTCAAACTTCCAAATTGTGGACACTCCCACTTGTGAGTAGGTGTGATCTGCATGGAGTGGGGAGTTCAACACCCATGTATTGTTATGACTGAGGCAGGAGGAGTGCACTGTCTTTTCTAGTTCCACTTCTCCACAGGTCACAACATATATTTAAATGTTTACCCAGTGACCGATGCGATCAATCATATACTCTACTCTTTATCCCAGAATAAACTACACCAACCAGGTTTCTTTAATAAACAACAAAATTCTAAGTTTGTTATAAAACAAAACTTATTCAGTAATGAAGCAAAGCATTAACACCCAGATTGAAAAATGAACATTCCCTTTTGCAAATCCCCCAGACACAAACTCACACACACACTGAAAATATACAGAAATTCTCCCTGCAGAGGTCTGTTACAATAAAAAGACAAAAAAAAAATACTTAGGCCAAATACTAGCTAATTCTTGAAGAAAAAATAGAAGATATGGAAAGATGTCACTTGTCCTTTTTGGTTTGGCATCCGGGTATACAGTGATGGGTCACTGGCATCTTTTGTTTAGTTTAGTTTAGAGATACAGCACTGAAACAGGCCCTTCGGCCCACCGAGTCTGTGCCGACCATCAACCACCCATTTATACTAATCCTACTAGAAACAGAAACATTTCATTCTGGAGATGTTCAGAAATCGTCTGGTAGGCTTTCCAGGAGAAATGTGGCATCAGGGGTTTCAGCCAGCACACACTTGAATCACAAAGACAGGAGGAAAGAGGAGCTGACACACTGGACTTCTCAGGTTCTCTTAGAAAGGTGCAGGCAAAATGAGCTGGGGGTTTCTTTTTTCTTGGCAGGTAAAACACCAACTGTCTTCAAAACAGTTCACACCCTAACTGAACTGAATACAATTCAACCCCCCAAACAGAAAGTCAATCTCCTGACCTCCAAAAACCTTGACATGTGCCTTCTCTATAAACATCTCCTCTTAGTCCAAGGTTCCTGTTGTTTATCTTAAAGCAGGTGATCTCCAGTAGAGGTTGTTTTTAGCGCTCCTTGATTCTTCCAGTAAGTGTTTTCAGTCAAGTGTCCTTTCAATGACTCCAGTAAAAAAAACACAGTCCTGCATTTCTTCAGGCTTCCAAATAAATCCATTTCCACAATTTAAGAATGAGTCCTTAAAAACATATTTTGTTTTTTTTAAAAAAGCACTCTCATAACAGTATGCACTGCCTTCTTTCATAAGTGTCATGCCCAGTACAGGTATGTCCTATTCATAACTTTAAACATGGACTATATTCAACATAGTATCTTCTGGAACTGAATTTTCCTTTTGTTTTAAATGAATCACAATGACCATTAAAAGTGGACATGGGTTGCAAAGATGGCCACCGAAGGTCAACTGACCTGTGGCCTGTGTATTCAAAAACTGACTCACAGTCTCAAAAGGACAAAAGGTTACGTTCTAGACTAAGAGGTGTCAACAATGCCCATCTTGAAACCATCAGAGACATTCCTGAATTGAATAGGTTTCTCCTGAAACAAAGAAGAGGATTGTCTTAACCCTCTTAGGGATGAATGTCTTATAAAAATAAACCAGGTTGGGGGCGAATCAGCCTAGACCCCCACCATATTTGGAAAAGGAACTGTGAGAAGTCACATGGTGGGGCAGTCATGTTGGTCTCCTTTTAAAAATCTTTTAAAATACAGACTGCAAGAAAAAGCAACAAGCAGACAAGGCAGTAACAGCATGCCGTAAAAGAACTGGAAGCTGTAACATCTTAAAGTCTCCGAACCTGTTCCTTTTCAAGTCCACCAGGACAGAAAACCAACCTCCTTGTAATGAGACTACAAGCAACTAACTTTATGACCTGCTGAAAATCCACCTCTTCAAGAGAATCCTGCAACAACTTTGAAATATAACTCCAGCTATTGAATCCACCTAACTACACTTCAGGAGTGAAAATGCCTACTTCACCAAGCCCACAACACATGCCTTTTCCCTAAGCCGAGCCAAATCATGTGACTTATGAACTATTCCTTTGCTTGTAATTTGTAAAAGTGCACTATCCTTTCTAATGACTTTCTTTCTCGAGAGAGAGAGAGAGAGAGAGTGTGTGTGTGAGTGGTGAGTGAGTGACATAGCGTCAGACGTTCAGGGTGAATGTGTGAATAAAATTAATTCTCTGTATTTAAACCCATGAAAAGCATTCTGCTGGTTATTCAGTCGGCCATACACTCAGGGGTTAAGAAACACACACATCTTCCTATTCAAAAACACACTGATTATGGGTGGTAAAGGGAAAAGAACTGGGATTTCAGTTCTCTCTCAATTCTGTCCGTAACAATAAGTAAAATCATGAAACAACAATTGTTTACCATGCAGTCTTTCACTGAACATACTGTACGAGCAGTGACACAGGCAGTGATGACCTCAACAATTTGGGCAATTGGTTCGAACATCTTTTGTCAATGCTCCCAATGCTACTATGAAAGTTGTGAGGTCCAAAATCCAAGAATACAATCATGGCTGGGTTCAACTTGATTAAAAGGACCATTACAGGCAACTATGATAAAGGGATTCTAAGATCTCAAATGCCTACTGCTGTATATTAACAAAAATTGGTTGTCATCAAAAAGGGAAACTCCCCAGGAAACAGATTTATAATGTGTTTGCAGTAATTTCCATGCTTCCATTCACTCCTCAGCTGTACATAAACAGGACATTTTCAATCGTGGCACTGCAAAACCCCACATTCAAACTGCAGGAAGCACCACCTTCTTTCAAAGTCCAGTTATTGCCAACACGCTCTGCAACAGCTTCCCTGCACAGCAGCATTAAGCCAAAAAATGGCTTTCACTACTTTACGCTGTTAGCTTGTTAAGAAGCGATCCTCTTTTGTAAGGCTTTAAATCTTGAAGATGCTTCTTCTCACAGATTAATGAATCTCACTGAATGGACAAGCAGGGGCTGAGACCCCATTTCTCAATCAAATTCAAAAAAGAGTTCATCATGGCATGTCAGTCTATGATCACAGTCCAGTCACAATAACGTGGGATGGCCACAGGCCCAGGCTGTGGAGAGTTGTTATACTCTTCTGAGCCAGCAAGAATAAATTCTAATTGAAGCTGTTGAGGTAATTGTACTATTGACAAGGATATTGAGTTTTAAAAATCGAAAGAAAGCTATTTTTGTAGAGGTTATATGACAAAAAGGACGTGCATCACTTGGAATCTGCAAAGGGTATTGAATGGTCTAAGGGTTGAACTCCAATCAGGCAGAACCCATTTTGTAGGAAACTGACTACTGGACAGGTTATGAGCTTAATTATTCCCTTCAAAAACTGAAGACAGTTTAAACTTGTCTCAGCAGTGGTACACTTTAAAACAAATTCCGAACTTTAACAAGGAACATCAGTGTAGGTATAAAAATTTACTTATGAATTATTTGCTTGAGAACATGAGAAAGCATGACAGCATGGAAGAGCCATTTGGGCACCATGCCCACTTCTTCCACATGTTGTGCACAAGCTACACATCATTGCACCCATTTAATCTCGAGAAAAGGTTCTGCACAAATATTCTGAGAAAATCAAATCAAACTCTAGAATGTCCATCAATGCGTGCTGTTGAACTCTGATTTGTTGTCCTCCACAAACAAGATTCTCATCTATCCCAGCAACAAACAAAATTATTCTGTCACATAGAGGGGGAAACATTGGATAAGGCTTGAATACTGGCATGGGGATTGCTATGTCGGATTAGCCCGCACCCATTCATTGCGATATCAGCAGCACACAAACTTTGAGCTGCCTTCTAATTTAAATAATAGTTTTGTGCAGCTAAGTGCTGAACACACTGTTGAGTAGCTGCATACTGCAGTAAGGGGCCCAAGTTTGTGCGAGGCAAGCACCACTTAAAGACAGCCTGGTCTACTTCAAGGCACCGCTGTCGGATGAGCGGATCACGGACAGCCAGGATGGAAAGGGGCTGTGTTATTTATTTTATTTATTTAGAGATACAGCACTGAAACAGGCCCTTCAGCCCACCGAGTCTGTGCCGACCAACAACCACCCATTTATACTAACCCTGCAACAATCCCATATTCCCTACCACCAACCTACACTAAGGGCAATTTATAATGGCCAATTTACCTATTAACCTGCAAGTCTTTGGCAGTGGAAGGAAACCGGAGCACCCGGAGGAAACCCACGCGGTCACAGGGAGAACTTGCAAACTCCGCACAGGCAGTACCCAGAATCAAACCCGGGTACCTGGAGCTGTGAGGCTGCGGTGCTAACCATTGCGCCACTGTGCCGCCCTGTTGGTTGCCTCCGCCCACCCTCCTGCTCCCCCTCTTTCTCCTCCTCCTCAGATGCTCACTGTAAACCTGGTAGCAAGGGGGAGGTGAGGTTGTGCAAGATAAAGCAGATTACGATGAATTGTTGCACACACTGCGCTAGATTTTGTTCTCAGCCCGACGTTGGGCTCCGTGGTGGGTGCGGGAGAGGCGGGAAAGCCAGAGAATCGGAGTGGCAGCGGCCACCGTAGAGTCCTAAGCTGGGGTTGCCGGGCCTGATCTTGTTGGCGGTGGGGAGGCTCTGTGGCGACACCTCCGCCGCTTTGTGATGGGACGCAACTTTAAATATTTAAAATGCCTCTCTGCATAAATTTAAATTTAATTCCCCGTAATCTTACCTTCAGCTCCCAATCTTGAGCACATTGTGCAGCACTCATGCGCCTTCACTTTCACGTGCAGGAGAAGCTGGCACCACTGAGGTGGGGAAGGGTCAAATCTGCATGATTTGTGTGGGGAAGCAGGGGAAAGGGGTGGACTCTGCATTTTAAACTGTTTGCAGAGTTGGCAGCCTTTTAAAAATGGCGTCAGCACCTGCTCCTGCATCAGGTGACGCTGTGAATGCCGTTACCAATGCTGCCCCCGCCATCAATATGTTAAGTGGCTGCCCACCACGTAATCATGGCAGCGTGGTCCCGTGCGGGGTAGCCGCCATTTACTGTACCCACCGCTGGCAACAAAATCCAGCCCACTCTGGCGAGTACTGCAAGGGCCCTCCAGAGGGGTCAAGGCAGCAGAAGTGTTATTTAAGCACCCTAGTGTTGTGCCTGATAACATTCCATGTAGTAGCATGGCTCTAATTATATGCATGCTGGCCATATGTGGTTGGGTTGTGCATCAGAGTTATGCGCCAGTCAGCGGACAGTCCTTGTTGCCCAGTAGCCACCGTCTGCTTTGACAAGGTGGCTCAAATACTGAAGGAACAGTGGACTAGTGCAGAATAAAGGCATCATAACTGCTGCCAGGATACCAGGCATTCACCTGCATGCTGTGCTGAGCATGGGCACACACCAACTGAACATTCAGGAACAGAAACCCTTTGCAGTTGTGGTACATCTTGGCATTTAGATGCAGTGTCTGCAAAGCCACATATGTGTAGTCGATGGCACCTTGCATCATGGGGAAGCCTGTTATCTCGGTGAAGCTACATGCACACTCAGCCTGCTTCTCTCTAGTTAGAGAGAATGCCACATACTCCTCTCGAGGCACATACAGCATCAGTCACCTCGCTTATACAACAGTGGCTGGCAAACTGGGAGATGTTACAAATCGTGCCTGCTCCAGCCAGGAAGGATCCCAACGTGAAGAAATTCATGGCCTTGGCCTCCTTCACAGCCACTGGTAGTGCCACCTTCGCCCTGCTTGGAGGCTGCAAGTCTACTTGGAAGAAGTGGCAGAATTCTGTAAGCACCTCCTTTATAAGACCCTGATATCAGACACACTGTTCCTTAGTGTGAAGTAAGACAAATGTCTCCTGAAGACCCCGGGCAGATATGGCCTCTGGTGAGGGCCCTTCTCCCCCTTGTCCTCTTCCCTATGTGAGCATCTTATTCTCCTCTGTGATGCCTCTGCTTAATCTCTGTTATGCCGTAGGCCAAGATGGATGACAACTATAGCACCCATGAGTGGGAGCAAGTGGTCTGGCAGGTCCCCTTGAAATCAGAACCAAGCCCTTCACCACATGCAACATGTTGACTTCACCAACTTTAAATAGCACCAGAAAACTCACAGCACTTCTACAAACACCAACAAAATAAGCTAAATTAAACAGCAAGTAATCTGAAAGAAGTTGATGATCCCTTTAAATAGCATTAATAAAGGGTAGGGGTCCCTTCTGCTCCTGAACGCAGGTTCAACTGTACGTGTTTAAGAGTGGGCATTAGTTGGAGCAGCAAGGTTGAAATTGGCAGCATTGGCGCCAAATCAATGATACACTTTGATTGACGTCACGTGCTGCCTGTTCTGCATACTTCCAGCTCACATCATGTCCATGTGACTTCAATCTGCATGGGTGACTTCAATCTGCATATTGACTGAATAAACCGAATGAGCACTAATGCTGTGGAGGATGAGTTTCTGGAGTGCATTCGGGATGGTTTTCTAGAGCAGTATGTTGAGGAACCGATTAGAGAAGAGGCTATTTTAGATCTAGTATTATGTGATGACAAAGGGCTAATTAATAATCTTGTTGCAAAAGAACCTTTAGCGATGAGTGACCATAATATGATAGAATTTTACATTATGTTTGAAAGTGAGGTAGTTCAATCTGAAACCAGGGTGCTAAATTTGAACAAAGAAAATTATGAAGGTATGAGGGGCAAATTGGCTGAGGTGGATTGGGAAAATACATTAAAAGGTATGACAGTACCAAGGCAATGGATAGTTTTTAAAGAAATAGTACATAGTTTACAGCAACTATACATTCCTTCAAGGCACAAAAACCCCAAAAGTAAAAGGAGTCAACCGTGGATAACAAAGGAAGTTAAAGATTGTATAAGATTTTTTTAAAAAGGCTTATAAAGTTGCCGGAAATAATAGTAAACTTGAGGATTTTAGGATACAACAAGGGAGGATGAAGAAACTGATAAAGAAAGGGAGAATATGAATGTAAGCTAGCAAAAAATATAAAAACGGACTGCAAAAGCTTCTACAGGTACGTAAAAAGGAAACGTTTGGCTAAGACAAATGTGGGTCCATTACAGGCAGAGTCAGGAGAATTTATAATGGGGAAAAGAGAAATGGCGGAGAAGCTAAATGATTACTTTGCATCTGACTTCACTGAAGAAGCTATGAGAAATTTCCCAGAATTAGAGATCCAAGGGATTATGGGGAATGAGGAATTGAAGGAAATTAGTATTAGTAAGAAGGTTGTATTGGAGAAATGAATGGGGCTGAAGGTTGATAAGTCCCCAGGACCTGATATTCTACATCCCAGAGTGTTGAAAGAGGTAGTGGAGGCATTGGTGATCATCTTCCAAAATTCTATAGATTCTGGAGCGGTTCCTGCAAATTGAAAGGTCGCAAATGTTACCCTACTATTTAAGAAGTGAGGGAGAGAGAAAACAGGGAGCTACAGACCTGTTAGCCTTACCTCAGTCATTGGGAAAATGCTAGAATCTATTCTAAAGGATGTGATAAATGGACACTTGAATAATAATGATCTGATTGGGCATAGTCAACATGGATTTATGAATGGGAAATCATGTTTTGATGAACCTGTTGGAGTTTTTTGAGTACGTTATTAACAGAATTGATAAAGGGGAGTTGGTGGACATGGTATACTTGGATTTTCAGAAGGCTTTTGATAATGTCCCCCACAGGAGGTTGGTTAGCAAAATTAAAGCACATGGGATAGGAGGTAATATACTGGCATGGATTAAGGATTGGTTACAGGCAGAAAGCAGACTGTCGGAAGAAACGAGTCATTCTCGCATTGGCAGGCTGTGACTAGTGGGGTACTACAGTGGTCAGTGCTGGGGCCCCAGCTGTTCACAATATATATCAATGATTTGGATGTGGGGACCAAATGTAGTTTTTCCAAGTTCACAGATGACACAAAACTCGGTGGGAATGTGTGTTGTGAGGAAGATGCAATGTGGCTTCAAGGGGATTTGGACAGGTTTAGTGAGTGGGAAAAAACATGGAAAATTATCCACTTTGGTAGGAGGAATAGATGTGTAGAGTATTTCTTAAATGGTAAGAGATTAGAGAGTGTAGATGTACAAAGGGACCTGGGTGTCCTTGTCAATAAGTCACTGAAAGCTCACATGCAGGTGCAGCAAGCAATTAGAAGTGTTGTGACCGAGGCAGGAGCAATGCACTGTCAATTCAGTCCCATCACTCCACAGGTCACAGTATATTATTAAAGTTTTCCCACCTAACCGGAAAACAGCCAATTAAACACTTTATTAGCCCCCAGAATAAAATACACCAAACCAGGTATCTTTAGAGAACAACAAATTAACTATTTATTAATAAATTCATCTTAATAGGTTAAGATTTAGTTTATGTCTAAAGACCTTATAACTTCTTATTTATCCTAAGCCCCCCATGCACACATACATACATTCAAAAACGAACAATGGTTAAGCAGTTTTATAAATGGTGTTTCTTAGGAATAAAATAAGTAGCTGGGTTGTAAGTCCTGCTAAGTTACATTCCTGGTTGATGAGGTGTCCCAGAGTAGAGTAATCAGATGCCACTTGAAATCTCTAGGCTATTTTGACAAACCACTCTTTAATAAATAGGCATTCAAAGTATTTCAGCGGCACCAGGCGTCACACAGTTCTTTCAACGAGAAGCACAGCAATAGGTCTATCTGGATTTTAAAATTGGCAGTCTTTTGGTAAAAACTTTACTGAGAATTCCAGCAAACACAAATAGGCAAAAGAGAGAGTTATTGCTGTAGCAGACTTCTTAGAGTTTTGAAGCAAAATGTAATTTACTACCTCCAACATTGTAAAATGTTCTTTTCCAGGGGCTTTTTCCTCCTTAGGTGAACACAGTCTGAGCTCAATGTAGATTTTCTGCTGAAACATGGGCCAGAATTTTACACCACCCCAGCAAGCCGGATGGTGGAGGGAAGGTGGCGTAAAATGGAGCGGAGGCTCCAGGAGGCCTTCCCGACCCGCTCCCACCTCTGCCCCACTTTACGTAGGGTGTGAGGGGTGGGGGGGGAACGGGTTGTCCACCCCAGGCCAATCAAGGCCCTTAAGTCGCCAATTAACGGCCACTTAAGGGCCTTCACCTGCCTCCATGGGGACTTTACCCATAACAAGTGGGCATCCTGGAGCCCAGTGAAAGCTGGTGGTCTCTCAGCGCCCTGGGGGTGGACCCGGACAAACGGGCACAGAGTGCCCGGTTGAGGGCTTCCCCCGCATCCCCAACCACCCCCAGGACCCAAGACGCCCTCCCTTTCCCCCAAATGACCACCCTTGCCTCGCCGGGGCCCGACTGATTACCCCCGGCATGGCAACCCAAACTTACCTGCACTCCTGACTCCATGTCCTCAGCTGGGCTGCAGTCCCAGCAGTGGCCACCACTCCTGTGGCGCTGATGGGACTAACAGCTGTCAGCCTGATGATTGGCCAGCAGCTCAATGTGGCGGGACATCCTCCCTCAAGCAGGTGGAAGTCCCACCTTGGAACAATTCAAGCCTGGGGACCCGTAAAATACGGGACGGATCCCCAGGTGGAAGCGGGTTCGCCACCGACTTTTATGTCGGTGTCCAGCTCCCATCCACCCGACGTAAAATCCAGCCCATAGACAGCTTCTTTTTTCAGTGTGTCCAGCACGCTTTGTTCTTCCGGATCATACTGGTGTTTAGCCTGTAGTTAAAGGGATAGACAGGGTAGTTACAGGTAAGATGTTTACCCTGATTGGGGAGTCTAGAACCAGGGGACACAATATTCAAAATAAGGGGGAAGGCACTTAGGATTGAGATTAGGAGAAATTTCCTTACTCAGAGGGTTTTGAATCTTTGAAATTCTCGATCCCAGAGGACTGTGGAAGCTCAATCATTGAGTATGTTTAAAGCAGAGATTGACAGATTTCTAAATACCAATGACATAAAGGGATATGGGGATTGTGTGGGAAAAAGGCATTAAAGTGGATGATCAGCCATGATCTTATTGGATAGCGGAGCAGGCTCGATGGGCTGAATGTTCCTATGTGGGCATTGCTGGCCCTTGTTGTCTTGAGAAAGTGGTGGTCGGCTGCCTTTTTGACTCAATCCAACGGCCTTTTGAAAGAGTAAAATTATTCATCCACCACTGCTTTTCTTGGGAGTCCATTTCACATGGTCACCATTATGGGAGAAACAACAATGTCCAATTTAAAATTATGTCATGTGCTTCAGTGTTCACAGTCCATGTTAAATAACTTGCTTACACTTACATCACCCACTGCCTCTCAGTTCCTGGAGGAAGCCAGACTTGGTAGTAGTTAAAATGGAACAGAGGTTTTACCACTTATTTCCTACCCTGATCTGACAGACTGCAATTTTAAAACGAAGGCGGCAAGAATTCTCGCCAAAGCTGGTGATGTCTGATTCAAATATGTAGATCAGGCATTGAATTTGCTGATAGGTAGGTAGGTCACCAAGATAGGTAGGAGAGTAAGTTGTGAAGATGACATAAGGAGTCTGCGAAGGCATAAAAGATAGGACTGGGCAAAGATTTGGCAGATGGAGTATAATGCGTGACAGTGTGAACTTGTCCACTATGGCCGAAAAAATAGAAAAGCAACATATTATTTAAATGGATAGAGATTGCAGAGCTCTGAGATGCAGGGGGTCCTAGTGCACGAAGCACAAAAGGTTAGTATACAGGTACAGCAAGTGATTAAGAAGGCAAATGCAATGTTGTCATTTATTGCAAGGGAAATGGAATATAAAAGTAAAGATGATTTGCTGCAGTTGTACAGGGCATTGGTGAGACTACATATGGAGTATTGTGTACAGTTTCTGTCTCCTTACTCAAGAAAGGATATAATTGTATTGCAAGCAGTTCAGAGAAGGTTCACTCGACTGATTCCAGGGGTGAGAGGGTTATCTTATGAGGAAAAATTGTACAGATTGGGTCTGTATTCATTGACGTTTAGAAGGATGAGAGGTGATTTTATTGAAACACATAAGATCCTGAGGGGATTTGAAAGGATGGAAGGTCACTGACCTGAAATGTTAACTTTGCTTCTCTCTCCACAGATGCTGCAAGACCTGCTGGAGTATTTTCCAGAACTTTTTGTTTTTATTTCAGATTTCCAGCATCTGCAGTATTTTGCTTTTATTTATTATTGACAGGATGGTTGTTGGAAGGATGTTTCCGTTTGTGGGAGAGACCAAAACTAGGGGGCACAATTTAAAAATAAGGGGGCTCTCATTTAAGACAGAGATGAGGAGAAATGTTTTCTCTCAGAGTGTTGTGAGTCTGTAGAATTCTCTTCCCCAGAGAGCAGTGGAGGCAGGGTTTTGGAATGTTTTTAAGGCAGAGGTAGACAGATTCTTGACAAACTAGGGAGTCAAAGGGTATTGGGGGTAGACAGGAAAGTGGATTTGAGCCCACAAACAGATCAGCCATGATCTTACAGAATGGCGGTGCAGGCTCAAGGGGCTGAATAGCACACTCCTGCTCCTAGTTCGTATGTGCGTACATGTGTATGATTTTAACCTGAGGCTTGAGCAGGGGTGCAATGGTGGCAGGGCCAGAAGAGACCAAAAAGGTAAGTTTTTTTTTCATTTCCTTGTGGGCCTGGAGGAGCAGGGCCCCACAATGAAACCTTGGGCCTTCCCTGCTCTAGGATTCTGCCTATGCATCAATTTGAAAATCCTTTTTCGCATCTACAATACACTTTAAGATGTTTTATTACATCGTATGCTTTATATAGGAGCAAATAGCAAGTGTAGCTTTTATGATCTTTTGCTACCAAAAAGAAACTACTGACCTTAACAATCTGATGTACTTTTCTGATACGTGTAATTTAATTGCAATGTTCTGCTGATTTGAGGCATTTGTGCAAAAACAAGATTGCAAGCTACATATAGGATTGGGTTTTATTCCTGCTGTATTGCTGCAAAACAACTTATGAATGCCATCTTGCAACATACAAAAATATGTCCTTAAACCCATCCTAAATGTGGCTCGCTATTTTGCACGGAAGAGAACAACCATTATTTTTGATGAAATGTAAGCAGTGCATGGCCCTCAGCTCCTAAACTGCCAATGCTGCCACTTTGGAGCAGTATCGATGCAACGTGGTCTTTAATCAAAAGAAAATGCTCATGAAAATTCAATTTTTAAAAATGCCTTAGTGTCATCTTTTTCAATTTTTATCATCAGCCTTTGTTCTACAGTCAGGGAAAAAATCTTTCCTTTAGCTTTTCTTCTCTGTGTGAGACCATCCCATTCCCATCAGACGAATCTAATTCTATACCTCAGATGAGAAAAATTGGCACAATCAAAAGTAAATTAACTGATGAATATCAATGTGGAAAAAGAAAACTGCTCCCTGCCAGAAAAAACAATCCACTTTTTGCACCATGCAACTGTGTGTCAATATTCAACATTCACTCTTCCTCCAATTCTGTTCATAGCAACACAGAATGCAAGTAGCATACTTAAGGTTTAAGTAAAAACTTCAGATCACATCAGAAATGTGTAGTCAATAGTTAATTTCTTTTATGGGTGACATATAATCTCAAATGCATTTTGCTTGTACCTCACTAACAAATTATTCTTTTACAATTTACACTATTGTCTCAATTGCATAATCATTGTATGTCTCACTGTAATGCCAATTAAAAGTGGGCACTGAAACTAATTGCATTAAAGAATGTGAAGCATTTTTATGTTCTGATCAATGAAGAATAACACAATTTCAGACAGTAAAAGAAAGACATTATTTACAACTGAATAATATAGATCGTATATTTAAAAACAATAGATAGCAGAAAGTAATTACATAGCTGTAATACAATCAAAAGGAACAGAAGACGTCATAAACCACAAGAGCATAGCTCAAGGGGTTTAATGAAAGTCATCTAGATTCAATGATTAGATTACAACCATGAGTTCAGTCTCGCTTGCTATTATTATTTGTAATAAATGCGACACATTTTAGCTCTCTGTAATTAAGTTTGTTTCAGGGCTGAAAACTTTGTTTAATGTTGGTAGCTTTTTTCTCTCTCTTTAGGTTGAGATTTTCCTGCTAATGGGTAAAAAACTAATTTTGTTATCTCGTGATGAAAAGACACTTGATAGATCTTTATATGTTGCAGTTAAAGTGTTACTTTTTTAGTCCTTGTGGATTTCTAGTTGACAGATCAGAAAGTGCAATAGGATGTTCAGAAAGAATATAGTTTTCAAGGGGAAGAAATTTGACTTTGGTGGGTGCAGCCCATTTATGACCCCAGGAGGCCTCAACCAGACCCAGGATGGGGCCTCGTTACCATGTTGCCAGTGAGCTATAAATGCCAAACAGTCATCCTGTGTCAGGTCCAGACAGTGTAATATCAGGCAGCCCAGAGGGTAACCTCGTTGGCAGGAAGGTAGGTCAGGGAGCTGGGAGGACCAGGAAAGCACAGAGCAGCGCACATTACTCTTTTTTAGCCTCGAAGAGCACTCCTGCTCCTCCTGGCCCGACCATATAGAGCACGGCTACCCGACCTGAACCCGACTGGGCCCGACGACATGTGTCGGGTTCGGGTCAGGTCGGGTCACTCTTCCGGATCCAACATACGGGCTGGGGTCGGGTCGGGCCAGGTCGGACGGACACAGTGACAGCCAGGACGTCAAGGTGGGAAACGTGCATTTGGACTCTGCACTAGTCTGCAGTGAGCGATTCCATCCAAGGTAGAGCGCAACCTCTTTAATATAATCAATTTTATTCCGGTGGTTGGGTCGGGTCGGGCATGGGAAAAAAGCCAAAGGACTCGGGCCGGGTTGGGCTCGGGTCGGATGCAGTTCTGGCAGGCTCGGGTCCGGTTTCATTTGCAGACCCGAGCAGGCCTTTACTACCATAGATAATTTTTCACTTGCCTTTTCTCTTCCTTGTCACTGCCTGCTACAACTAGGGTACAGATGAACTCTTTGGCCATTTGCACCTGAATTTTGCAACAGGTCCTACAACTGGTGCTTGGCACTTATTTGCATATTTAAGCATCGTTATGCCTGTTTTACATGGGCAAACTGCTCACCCACTTACAGCACCACCTGAATATTGCATCAGGTGGATCTTGGGTGTCAGTGGTGTGGCCTGGTTTTTTTTACTGCCAACTGCCTGTTTTTCAAGGGAAAAGTTGGCAGTTTTGAGTTGAATTTTTCTGCCCATATTTCCTGTATAAAGTACAATGGATATTTGAGATTGACAGTAAGAAAAGCCATGGGATAAGTTACAGTCTTGAAATCACTGTAGGTACTCATCATTATTTATAACATAGAAATAGTTTCAAGTTTAATACTTTTTGGGTCCATTTTTGTGCAAGCTGCTGAGCTGTCTGTTCATTCTACAGCCTAATGCATGGCGAAACCAGATATGTCGTCTAGTTATCACAGGCTTCTCAGCTGCTAAAAGAATATTTTCTGTTTGATATTAAATAGTAGTTATCATCATAGAATGATGCAGCACCGAAGGAAGGCATCCAGCCCATTATGCCTGTGCCAGCTCTTTGAAAGTGCTAGCCAATTAGTCCTATTCCCTTGCTCTATCGACACAGCTCTGCAAAGTTTTCCACTTCAAATATTGTACACTGATACTTTTAAAGTGCTACATCTTTTGTTTCGAGAGGCATACTTAGAAAGATTCAGTGATTGTACTAATATAATTAGTTCTGTTTAAGTGAGCACTTTCCATATGTCTGTGAATTAAAGATAATAAAAATTACAAATTGAGGAATAGATGAAACAATGGGTTAGAATTCACACTCTGAGTTAGGTGAGAAAATATTGTGTTTTTTTCTTTTGGATGAAAGGAAATCACCTTTTTGTTGACAAAATCCTTGCAATCTGCATCAGCACATACCCTTAATTCAAATTAAGGGTATGTATGACCAATATAGCAACTGGAAAAAAAAATTAGATGGCAACCCTCAGATCTGACTACAGGATATGCTATGCTTCTGATGTCAAGCTGCCCTCTAATAGAAATGTGATATGGAGAATGGAGGCCACAGTATTTCCAATCCATGCTCGCTTAAAGCACCTTCCAAGATAATATCAGAGATTTCCCTTTTACACTATACATGACAAAGTCATAAATGTCTTTAGGATTTCATAGCACAAAGCATGTAGAGGAAATCACTTTTTTGGAATTTTATTATTTTGTCAGACTTTTTTTTTACAGAGTGTGTTGTGATCTAGAATGCACTGGCTGAAAGGTGGTAGAAGTAGAATCAATAATAACTTTCAAAAGGGAATTGGATAAATACTTGTAAGGGAAACATTTACAAGGCTATGGGGAAAGAGCAGGGTAGTGAGATTAATTGGATCGCTCAATCAAGGAGCAGCACAGACAAAATAGGAATATTAGGAGAATACGGAGAACATGCTAAAGAGTGGAAAACAGAGCAGGCAGGAATTAGGAGATACTGATGACAGTTGAAAGGCCTCCTTCTGTGCTCTATCATTCAAAGATTCTATGTGGACATAATCCCTAACTACAAGGTACTGGCCATATAATGACCACATTTGCAATCTGTAACAATAAGAAACACAGACCAAGTTATCACTTCCCATTCTGTCCACCAAGACAGTTGTGCCTGGCCACCTGCCCTATCACCCACTTTTCTACACAGATATTGGATAAAACTTATATAAAAATCTGTATGCTCCATGTATTTTAATGATAGTTTAGTTTTGATTCTTGTACCTTTGTTTTCTCTAGTATTCTTTTCTTTCCCAGTATTTCTTATTTTTTTCCTATTGCAGCAGCCTCCTTGTTTTTTGTTTCGCCCCATCCCTCTCATTTTCCATTATCCAATTTCACCCAGTCCTCCCTTCCCTTTCCCTTGCTGTCATTCGTTCATAGTGCTTCCTTTTTTCCTGGTTGTTGCCTTTTTCCCCTGCTGTTGCCCATTTCCCCAGTGTCCTTTATTTTCACTATTGCTACCGAGTTCCACACTGCCCATTTTCTTGTTATTATCCATTCCCCTATAGCTTCCCTATAGTTTTGCCATTTCCTTTTTGTTTTTACCCATTTTCTCTCTTTCCTTCTGTTTTCCCCCAATTCTTCATGGATTCCATCAGGTGGGATGGGAATGGCTACCTCAGGCAAAAATTATGGTTCTATCACAGACTCTCAACTCAGTTACCAGAGTGCACAGTACAAAATGGTTTTGAATTTCACTCAGAAGCTACAAGGGGATGTTACTGAGAAAATGGAAATGTCAAATTTGTATAAGAATAGAGGGACATTTGTTCTTCTGGCAGTGTTATAACTGAATTGGGTGTGCTCAATACTAATACTGGATATTCAAAGTAGAAATGTGTTTTGGTTTTCCAGCATTGACATTCCTCATCTTAACTGAACACAAAAATTAACCAAAATATATGAATTTAAATTGAATCTCAAACTATACCTTATACGCATCACATTCATAGCCAGAAAACAGCTTGTGCTGATGAGTTGTGTTATTTTTATGTAAAGTGTTCATTCAGAAGGCTTACTTAAACTAAAAGTGCTTTGACAGATACTGCAAATATCGTCAGGTCGCTAAGTGAAGCTGCATATGGGGGAACAGGTTTCAACACGTACTAATTCTGACATATTAGGCAGGATTTTCCTAATTGAGAGCAAGTCCCGATGCCAGGGATGAATTTGGGTCGTGCGGCCGCACTGGCAGGTGGTGGGACATCCTCAGAGAGCTGGCCAATAACAGGTGGCAGGCGGCAGAAAGTTTTGGCAACTCAAAGGAAGGCGCCATATTTAAAGAACAGTCATCAGCCTTCCCACAGGCTGCACACATAGGGCTGAATTTAATGGCTGCGGTGTTGGCCCCGAAGGCAGGTCAAAAGCTGGGGGCATCACTGCCGTGGCCATTTCTGGAAGCCTCAATGCAATTCTATGCACTTCAGGTAATTAACTGCCTGGTATCAGGGGTTCTGTTCCTTTCAGGGTGAAGATCCTGCCTCCAAGAGCTGCCAGCCAATCAGAGGGCCTGCACTCTTCAGAATGCATACCACCCACTGAGAATTGGAGCCCTCAAGGCTCAAAGCCTCTCAAACCCCAAGTGCTGCCTACACCTGGGAGAGACCCTTCCATTAAGTGCCCTCTGCTATGGGCTCACACTGTGCAATCCCTCCAACTTTTCAATCCTTTCATTAACTGAATCTTAGCCTGCCTGTTTCACAACGCAGCTGTACTCAATGGCTGCCATTTCCAGCCATCACTCACCTGCCACTGAACTCTTTGAACTGGAGAGCTCCTGCCGCTCCCGTGCTCCCCAGGGAAAATATAAAATCTACTTCAAAATTGCTGTCAATTGGCTGTTTAACAGCCTCATTTGACTGCCCACTGCCAATCCCGCTGCCTGACCACTTCTGGGAAATTTGCCTGGTGGTGGGAAGATGTCGGGGTTCCACTCCAAAACATTCCCCTGCCATTTTGCCAGCCCCAAAGCCCTCCAAGCCCATTTCTACGGGGATAGTAAAATTCCACGATTGTTTATGCTTATTATATTCCTAATTAACTTGCATGAGTACATTTTGAATTGGCAAGATATGATCTTCAAAGGAAGAAAAGAAAGTATTTTTAGAGTACACAATAGTCCCTACCTCCGCCCATTCATATGAGCCAACATTGCCAAATATACTTCCTCCCCAGGAACAAAACATAATGCTGCGGTTTGGCCGCCAACGTCTCTTCTGAGCCTGGGACATCATAGTCTTGATTATTTCTGTAATGATGGCAGTGCTGCTGGTCCAGAGTTCTTCACTGCTGCCATGATGACTACCAACAATAACATATTTATCTGGAAACAAAAATATTTTATGCTGTTCATTGAGTGCTATCAAAGAACTTTTCACTAATCATCTTCATACATGAAGAACAGGAAATAAATTTAATAAATTAGGTATTTAACAACTGAAGCTTATTTTTGATATATATTTGTCTGCACAATTGAACTATGCTGTTATTGGTCTGATGTCACATAGTATGACAAATAGGAATATTTACCACTGTAAACCTCTAACTATGATAACCCTTTAACAGTTCAGGTTTTTTCCCCAACACTTTTGTTTTCATAACATTGGTTCTCCTATGCACCATATCATGAATGAGATAACATGGTAACATAATTACCAGGTACCTTTTATTGTGATATCAGCCACTGGAAATCTCTTTGGATGCCCATCATGTGCCCCTTACTTCTTTGGAAGATGAAAACAGTATATTGTCTGAACAATGTGCTCTGACTGAAATTAATATTCAGCTTAATTTATAGATAAAACACACAGAAACAGTAAAACACAATGCCATTAGGCCCAGTTGCTGGTCGCAAAACAAGAAGGAGAATGGGATTTATGGGTAAAAATTGCCCCTGTTGGATTTCCATCCATTCAGTGCAATTCCCCTACCACCTACCTATACTAGGGGCAATTTACAATGGCCAATTTACCTATCAACCTGCAAGTCTTTGGCTGTGGGAGGAAACTGGAGCACCCGGCGAAAACCCATGCAGTCACAGGGAGAACTTGCAAACTCCACACAGGCAGTACCCAGAATTGAACCTGGGTCGCTGGAGCTGAGAGGCTGTGGTGCTAACCACTGCACCACTGAACCTTGATTCTGCCAATCTGCACCAAAGCTTTCTGGACTTAGGCAAAAGGAGTGTGTTCCAACACAGTGCGTAAACAATTTGGCTAACACAAACCTTTCTAAATTTCATAGTAGCTTGAATTGGAGACTCTTAAATATTCTAACAACTTTCTGAGCATGTCACTCAGTCAACAAATAAAAATCTATTTATTTGAGGTTTTTAAAAAAATGTTGGTTGTCATGTTCTGAAGTTTATACTGGCATCAGATGTGGACAGCCTTTATCCATTATCCTAAATCATGGATTCAGATAGAGAGGGCACATACAGGGACTGCGATTTTCTAGATTACCATGACAGAGTAGTGGTGCATACGGGAACCTGAACTCCAGCCAAACTTCCCCACATACATGGCATTGCCAGTGGCGATAAAAGTCATAACACTTAATATCTCATGCTCATTCCAGTATGTATGAGGTGTTATAATCCCCGTGCAGATCACCAAACCAAAAGAATCAAATCCACCGACCAACCCCAATTTAGAAAAAAAACCACTAACGGACAAGATTTCACTTTTATAAATTTTACTAAAACACTTAAATTAAAACCAACATAAACTAAACAGGAACTAACAGTTAAATCACAGTCAATGTACATCTAGCTTAAAGATTGCACGTTAATTATCAGATGCAACAAAGATAGATCTCACAGCTCCACTGGGGATTACACACAGCAAAGATAGCACTGAACAGTCATAAACTTCTTCAAAACCATTAACTTCTTCAGGTAGATGTCCAACTCCTGTCCTTGAAGACACTGAAATGGAAGTAAAGTCTTTTCACTGACAGTGGGCATTGCAGTCTTCACTTAAATGTTTCGGTCTTGTTGCCTCTCGACTGACCCCAGTCCTGCTCATGGCAGTCTTAGAATCAGAGAATTGTTACAGCACAGAAGGAGGCCATTCAGCCCATTGTGTCTGTGCTGACTCTCTGAAGGAGCAATTCACTTTGTGCTACTCCACCACCTTCTCCCTGTAGCCCTGCATGTTCTTTCTTTTCAGATAATAATCCATCGCACTCTCGAATGCCTCAATTGAACCTGCCTCCACCACAGCTCAGGCAGTGTATTTCAGATCCATAACAACTCACTGCATGTAAAGTTTTTCCTTATGTCACTATTGCTTCTTTTGCAATTACCTTAAATCTGTGCCCTCTTGTTCTCGATCCTTCCACCAATGGGAACAGTTTCTCCCTATCTATTTTGTCCAGACCCCCTCATGATTTTGAATACCTCTATCAAATCTCCTCTTAACCTTCTCTTCCCCAAGGAAAACAGCCCCGACTTTTCCCTGTAGCTCTTTAGATCAACAAAAACAGCTGCGGCAAGTTGTATTTGCCGATGGCCAGCTCCAAAGTCAAGTTTTTTCTCTTTGCAGCCTGTCTTTGTTTTAAAACCAGCAGCTCCCAGCCTGTTTCAGTTCTGCAGTCTTGTAGACTGAGCTTGAATAGCCCTAGTCCACCTTTAGTCATATGACTGTGTGTTCTGTGTTTTTAAGTGGTCCTAACCAGTTTTGTTTTCCCAGAATTCTGACCCTTTTAGTTTTATTTTCCAGTGGACTGTCTCAAAAAAAAGCTTTGAAACCAGAATCAGTGCACCTTACAAAAACATATTCAACAAGTCAGCAGTTCAGTTAACAGTCTGCACATGCAGACTCCATCACAAAGGCCATATAAACAACTTTGTTTATTTGTGTCATACAGGCCCCCACCTGCCAAGAATGAGGCACATTAATTTCGCCACATGGACATTAAATTTCAAATTGTTGCTGGGAAGAAGAGAAGGCCTGTTACAAGGGTTTGCCAGGCCCCTGGCTGGAAAGACATTTTTGCATATTAACAGACAATATTTGTAGACAAAGAACCATTCCCTGACCCACACAATACACAAAGCCAGAAGTGGTTATACCAGTCGGTCATGTGACCACCCTGCTGGCCAACATGGGGAGTTTTAAATTGTAGAGACAGTGTTTTGAACTGGCAAGAAAGCTAAATGCTGCTGGACTGAAGCAGACCTCCTCTCCTCCTGTATGCTCCCATCTCTTTCTCACAAGCCTCTGAATCCACTGAAAACACATGAACCCCAAGAGAGAAAAGTCTCCTTCGGCAAACAAGGTTTAAGAAGAATACTTGGCCCCAACGAAAAGCAAGATCTACCTACAATCAAGGACTCTACAGTGAGTTCAAAGAACCGTAACAACAACTCTTCAGATATTGACTCAAACCTATCTACTTTATTTTTCTTCTGCTCTTTTCTGTCTCTATTTGCATGAGTGTATCGCGTATGCATGCTAGCATGGGGCACAGTGTGTATTCGTAGGCGCTAACTAAATTAAAGTTTAAGTTCAATAAATTTCAACTTTTCTTCTTTAAACCTAAGAAAGCTTGTTTGTGCTGGTGTCTTTGCCTTATAATTGGAAAGCAATGAACAAGGATTCACCAAAGAGGAGCCCTAGACTTCTTTCTCACTGGTCGTAAAAATTTGCTATTCACAAGTCTATTCAGTCTTGTTTCTCAGAGGAGGCATTTAAATCACTTTTCCAATGGACACTAGGCAACATTATGAGAAGTCCCTACACTTTTCATATGGTAGCATTCACTAAAGACAAGGACATTAGTGATGATACTGATGTCATCTTACCAGCTCCTGCACTCAATAGTTATGTCTTAATCGACTACATTAATGTTCATCCCATTTTTGACCATTAGCATAGGTGAATGTTTATTTCCCAAGCAACAATTATGAGATCTTATTGGACAATCTACCATGCCCTTATTATTTAACTCATATAGAAGAGTGACCAAAGATACTGTCCAGTGTCCTAGTTAATGACATTTCTACAACACTCACAAACAACTGCCAAGCACGGGTACAATAGAGTGCTTTGAGTTATAGAATAACTAGTAAACAAGCCATTGGCACCTTGAAACAACACTACGATTGGGTGGGGTGTCCTATTATATAACACTACTAATGTCTCCAGGATCACTGTGATTTGCTACATGCTACATAAATCAATGATCCAAAGAATTAATTAGGGAGCATCTACCAGAAGAGGACAAGCAGCCAGTGCATCCTGTAGACCCAGTAAAAACATATAAGAACTTAGTTGGAACAAAGGGGCTAGTCACACAACAATACACAGTGTGTTGAAACACAGGGCGGCTGAGAAGAAAGGGGCCACAGCACACAGATGGACAAGGAATTGTAGACAGTATAGAAACACATGCTGAAACAAGGGAGATGCTACCAGACAGTGTCCTTGCACAAACCAGACAAATGAGTTGCGAGTAGACAATGGGAGAGTGTAAAGAATCAAGAAGTGCTGACCAGGTTCTCACTGAACCAAATAAGGAATTATCATAATGTCATTATACCAAACCCCTATGAGTATGTAAGAGGGGAGGGTCTTGGAAACAGCATTTGGCCCCCTGACTGAAACTGGGGACAGCACGAGAACCCCGGGAAAGAACACTCGAGAAGGTACCCTGAGTCAAGGACTCAGAGAACAGAAGAGCAGCTGCAAGTCCGAGACTGATCACCTCGTGTCTTGACGGGTAGTATACTGCCCCGAATGTGGGCAGGAAGCAGCTACCGACCTCTGGTAAGTTTGGGGAAGCACGTTCCAGGAAGACTCACAGTAGAAAAGTGAGGGGGGGGGGTGGTGGGAGGAATATGGGGCAGGGGAGGTTTAAACTTTTCTTGTGGGGCCTAGAGGAATACTTCTGGTTTTGTTTATCTGAAACATTCACAAATAGAATCTTTCTTAAAGGCAAATGAGATGAAAAACTGCAAATGAAAATGCAGCTTGATAGTGTAGGAATTGTTCTAAAAGCTAATGACATTTTTAAGTTGTGAATAAAGTAGACACCTCTAGGTTCATAGGGTCCTAATATCCTCCCTATACACTCTCCACTCCACCATCCTCAAGTACATACCTACCCCTATCAACAGGGTGGGGATGTTGGATGCTTGCAGACCTTTGTCTAAGTTGTTACATGGCACTAAGTGAATATTTTCCTTCCTCCTTGCAAGGAAATATGTCATGTCATCATTATCTCCACTTGATGACCCAGCTGAAATCTAGAGCAAGCAATAACAGAATCTGTAGGTGCAAACCTATCAAATTAACAATCATCCAATTGTAGTGCTGTAGTGTTCTGAAACTGCAATTACATTGTGCATTGTATACTCTAGAGGATGTTATAGAACACACATGCTTGCAAAGTGAAAGTTAAACTAAGACAGAATAAAAGGAGAAGCCTTTGTGTTCAGCTGCTGCAGTCTTTGTCTTTGCCTCATACCTTATATTAAACTCAACTAAACCTCACTCCAGTCCCAAGGACATCACAATGGCGATGTGGTAAACAGAAAAAGGATGAAAAAAATGGAAACATTGCTTTCAGGTATGAAAATTTTGGAAGTTTTTGTCTATTGTTATGACCAGGTGAGAAAGGGGTCTAGGGGTTCCTTCTCAGCCTTTGCCTGGTTTAATCCTAACAGGGTTTAATTTTAAAAACATCGTGTTTTTAGCTCCCTCTCAGTGAATCCTTGTTCACTGCTCTCCAATTATAAGGCAAAGAAATCAACCAGACAGGTTTTCTTAGATTTAAACAGGAAAGGTGGAGGTTTATTAACTTTAAACTCTAATTCGGTTAACGACATGACCACGACATGAATACGCGACATGACCACGCCAGCATGCATACGCGATAAACACACACACAGATAGAGAGAGAAAAGTAGAACGAATAAAGGGGAAAAGTTTGAAGCAATAGCTGGGATTTATTTACGGTCCATTCAGTACGATGTAGAGACTTTGATTGCCGGTAAGTCTTGCCGTTTCGTTGGGGCCCAGCACACGCTTTAAAACTTGTTTTGATGCAGGTGTCTTTTCTCTCTTGAGGTTTAAATGATGACAGTGGATCCAGAGATTCATGAGAGAGAGCGAGAGAGAGCTAGCCAGGAGAGAGGCTCTCTTCTTCCAAGTTCAGTTGCAATCTTACACAAATTGTGCAGTGAGCAGTTCAAACAAAATCTGGGTCAGCAGGTTAGTCATGTTTCTAGCTGTTTTAACAAACTCCTCCATCTTAGCTCTGGAATGCTGGCTTTCTTTCACATTCAATGTCTGGTGATCAAATCCATTTGGCTTAATTGGATCGGGGAGCTGTTCTATTGTCTCCAGGCCTGTCTCTTAGAATGCAATTGTTTTCCAACCACTGCTGATCTCTTTAAACAAGTCATCTCTTCACTCCAGCAACAGTTTAAAATCAATGTTCACGTGACGAAATTAATATGCCTCATTCGTGGCAGGTGGAGTCTCCATGACACTACTTTCACAGACAGCATTTTAACTTGGAGACAGTTAGAGTGGTACACAGGAAGTTTGTACAGTGTCTAAACACACACTGACATTTCCAAAATAACCATCCAATCCAAAAAAAAATCTCAGATCACTGCAGTGAAGTTTCCTCTGAAAGGAGTGCAATCCCGGATCCTTTATCATTGCATTGCTCATCAATATGGCGCTATCTATGCTCAATCTACCACCTTTTGATGTACATTCAGAGCCATCATCGGTATCCCCATGCTGACTGCGACATTTCAATGGTGCGATGGCAGATTTCACAATCACAGACAACACAAGGAAAAAGGCCTTGCTTCTACACCATGGATGTGAAGAATTAGAAGATATCTTTGAGACACTTACACCTGAGCAAAATGACTACAACTCAGCAAAAAATGTACTGACAACCTACTTCACGCCTAAGAAATACATCATATGCAAAATCATTATCTTCTGACGCACTAATCAAGAAGCAAACGAGACAATTGATCAATATTGCACACGTTTAAGGCAAATAGCAACCAAATGTGACTTTGGTGGTGTTGAACATATTGAACGGGAAATCAAAACACAAATTATCTAAGGCTGTCTCTCCAGTCAACTATGCCAAAAAGCACTCGAGAAAGACAGAAAGCTGTCAGAGCTGCAGGAGTTAGCAAGATCACTGTCGCTCTCAGAGTCCAGAGCTATTGAAGTTGAAGGTACTAACGGTAACTACCACACTCCAATTTCAACTCCTGTGAACACTATTTATTGCTCACATGCCAGGAAACCACCTCAAAGCAACAACAGCCGTCTCACAGAGCTGTGACTTATCCAAAGAATGTTTCCACTGTGGTGGTGCTTACCCACACCGGACAGAATGTTCTGCTATAGGTAAACGGTCTAAAGCCTGTGGAAAACCCAACCACATTGCTCATGCTTGTCACTTATCAACAAAATTAACTAGGAAGAGCAATACCAACAGAAGGGTGTCATGTATGCATACCACAGCAAAAAGGCGAGAGAATGTAGCCAAAGTAGAGGTGGATAACCCTGAACATACTTCCGAGCTCTCTCTCGGACACAGCAAACAGCCATATGTGACAGTGACCATTGGCTGTTGGGATGGTGATGCTCTCAGATACAGCAGCATCTGTCAATGTCATGGGAGACAAAACATTTAACAAACTTCAGGATTGCCCCATTCTCTGCAAACCAGGGAAGATGAATATTTTTGCTTGCAACACTGACGAACCAGTCTCATTCAAAGGCACTAGAACGAAAGCTCTATTCTATGTCTTACCTGGAAAATGTGACACACTTATCAGTTTCCACACTGCAACAGATCTGCTCATGTTTGCAGCCACATACACGATTCCTTTGCCTAACAAAAACATTCTTGAACTGTATGCTGATCGCTTCACTGGTATTGACTGCATGGTAGAGCACAAAATCAATCAGTGTTTGCCATGTAAAGCAACCACAATGTCAAATCTTCATGATCCTCTCGAGGTGTCCGATCTACCTCCAGGACCATGGATTGAAGTCAGTGTTGATTTTGCAGATTTGCCCAAAGGTGAACACTTGCTTGTTGTCACTGACAAATACAGCAGATTCTCAATTGTAGAATTAGTTATGTCAACTTCAACAAAAGTAGTCATCCCTAAGCTTGACCAGATCTTCGCTTTGTTTGGAATCCCTCAAACAATAAGAAGTGATAATGGACCCCGATTCAACAGTGATGCGTTCAGCAAATTTGCGAACTACCTAGGGTTCACTCATTGGAAAATTACACCCCGTTGGCCAAGAGCTAATGGCGAAGTTGAAAGACTTATGCAAAGTTTGAAAAAAGTGATACATACAGCTACAGCTGAGAACAAGTCATGGAAGCAACAGCTGTATCACTTTCTACATAATTACAGAGAGACACCTCACTCGACTACTGGAAAATCTCCAACTACACTCATCATTGCACATCCTATGCACACACATCTACCTGAGCTACCCTGCAGAGCTAATGATGAACATGTATGCGAATGCGATCGAGAACAGAAAGATCGAATTAAAGTACATGCAGAGCGAAACATGAAACTTCGAGCTACACCGCTTAAGCCAGGAGATAAAGTACTTGTGAAACGTGATGGCCATATCGGAAAACAAACAACTCCTCAGGACAAACAACCATTTGTTATGACCAACACAAAGGATCAATAATCACAAGAAACGCATCATTCTTCAAAGCATAGAATCCAATTCCGACATCGACACCTCAGATGAAGAACATGAATCAAATGAGTCAGACGATATCCTACTTGTGAGAGAAAATGCCCACCATACTTCTGACTGTTACAAAATGAACTACTTACGTTTAAGTTTATCATTTACATTTTTAGAAACAAACCATTGAAACATGCTATGTCTCTCATTTACTAAGATGGGGAGGGGTGTAGTGTTGTAGTGTTTGAAATTGCAATTGCATTGTGTACTCCAGAGGTTGCTGTAGAACATACATGCTAGCAAAGTGAAAGTGCAATTAAGACAGAATAAAAAGAGAAGCCTTTGTGTTCAGCTGCTGCAGTCTTTATCTCTGTCGTTGCCTCATACCTTATACTAAACTTGGCTAAACCTCACTCCAGTCCCAAGGAAATCACAAAAATACAGCATAACAATGCATCAAACATACTCCTTAATCAATTTCCTGCAAAACAAAAGCAATTGTCATGCAGGCCCCCACCTGCCAAGAATGAAGCACACATTATTTCGCCACATGAACATTAAAAACTTTAAAATGTTGCTGGGAAGAAAAGAGAGCAAATCATAAGGAATTGCCAGGCCCCTCGCCGGACATACCTTTTTTGCACACAGACAGACAGTCTTGCAACAAGACTGCTTGTTGTATTGCTTCTCCAATACAGAAGTCCTGGTCAGACCAGCTTAGTCACATGACTAACTGGCTGTTTGAATTTGAACTTGCCACAGAGTTTTAAAACTCAGAAAGCTGTTCGCTCCTGGATTGGAAAAGACCTCACCTGGCTGGCTTGCTGCCGCCTTTCTCCTGTCTGCTCTCATCTCTCACACAAACTTCAGAAACTATTGAAGATATATGAACCCCAAGAGAGAAAAGTCTCCTACAGTGGACAAGCATTAAGAAGAATACCGGGCCCCAATGGAAAGCAAGATCTACCTACAAGCAAGGACTACAGCGAGCTCGAAGCGCAGTAACAAAAACCCCTCTTCAGAGATTCCCTCAAACCTCTCCACTCTATGTTTTTCTTCTGCTCTTTTTTATCTCTATTTGCATCTACGTATCACGTACACATGCTAGCGTGGGATGCGGCTTGTATCTGTAGACGTTAACTGAATTAGAGTTTAAGTTTTAATAAATTTCACTTTTCTTCTTTAAACCTAAGAAAGCTTGTTTGTGCTCATTCCTTTGCCTTATAATTGGAAAGCGGTGAACAAGGATTCACCAAATAGGGAGCTCAAAACACAGTGTGTTTAAAAATTAAACCCTATTACAATAAGACCAGGTGAAGGCTAAAAGGGAGCCCTAGGTATCTTTCTCACCTGGTCATAACACAATCTATTGATTATAATGCATTTTGTGATGTTCTGAGGACATGAAAAGTGTTATATGAATGAAAGTTCTTTTTTCACTCTGATACATCAAATAACCTTTCAAATTATATATTATATTTGTCAAAGTTTGTGAAGAAGGGAGAAGCAACTGATGTAAAATTATGTAGACGATGAATGAAACCAAAGCAAAGAAGGGAGAAACTTAGGGCTGAATTTTGTTCTGATGATGGGAGTCCTGGTAGGGGCTGGAAGGCGGGAGGTGACCCCCGCCTCAGCCCTCTATTGGAACCCCATTGCAATTCCACAGCGGGCAGGCAATTAACTGCCCACTGCCGAGGACATTGTCCCTTCAAGGGACGAGCTCCCACCACCAAGTGCTGCCTGTCAATTAGAGGGCCGGCAGCTCTACAGCACCAGCAGCACCACTAGGAGCAGTGGCTACTGCCGGTACTACAGGAGGCCCTGCAGCACCAAAGATTCCAAAGACCCCAGGAAAGGTATGTGGGATTGGGATCGCTGGGGCCATTCGGGTAGTCCCTGGAGATGGGTTGGGGTGACTCTTATCCGGGGGGGGGGGGCAGGAATCAACATCAGGGGACCCTCTGGAGGCCCAATATGGCCCCCAAAGGAGGGACTCACTCCACCCCAACCGTGCTGGAGGTCCTCTCAATACCCTCAATTGGCCTGGGGCAGGACTGCTGTTATTGGCCTTTCGCACCCCAGACTAAATTGGAAGGTGTTGGGAAGGCAACGGGCACACCACCCCCTGCCTTCCAATGCAATTTCATAGGCCCAACCATCTCTGTCCCATCCTGAGGAGGCCCATAAAATTCAGCCCTTAGAATCTAATAATCTCAAGATTATAACAATCAAGCAGATCACCACTGTACAAATTCCAATTCAACTTCTCGAAGAAATATGAAATAGTATTGTTTCACGACCAGCATTTTGAGCTTTGTTCACAACGTTTCTCATTCGATTGCTGCCAAACACACCAAACTGCCAAGCTCATTTAAAACGCCCCAAATGATGCTGAATGCTAAGTAGTTTCCTACTGACAATGTGAAAATTTTAAAAGCTAAAGCAGTATCCTGTATCTGAGAATAAAATAAGATCCCTACTGATCTATTATCTTCACAACTCTAGCAATTTTCAGCCTTTCAAATTTGTACTTTGTGCAGCAGATAAAGCAGAAGTGATCTTAAAGAAATGGTACTATCTTTTGCATTAGAGGTTTAAGGTGATCCAATGATACAAAACATCACAAATGCTAACAATATCTTAATTAGATAGCAACAATATAATAGCACAATTAATTTGACAGCCATTATTCAAATGTGTATGCATATTGTATAGCAAATTAGTTAGCCATAATTATGTTTAAAACAAACTTACATTAATGAAGGCCAATTATGATGTAACATAATCACATTTTCAGATGTAGGTGGTAAAAACATAAGAATATAAGAAATAGGAGCGGGAGTAGGTTATACGGCCCCTCAAGCCTGCTCCACCACTCAATAAGATCATGGCTGATTTTGACCTCAACTCCAGTTTCCTGCCCAATCCCCATTTCCCTTGATTCACCTAAAGTCCAAAAATCTATCTATTTTAGCCTTGAACATACTCAGCAACTGAGCATTCACAGCCCTCTGGGATACAGAATTCCAAAAATCTTAAATTATGCTTATGAGAGATTTTAAAAGAATAAGGCTTGTTTTAAAATGCCTATATTAAAATAAAGTTTATATATAAAAAATAAACAGAGCTGATTCAGATTCAGATTATTTTAAATGGAGCTTAAATGTATTTAATATTGCAGCTTGGGCTCCAGCGAGGTGAAACTCCACTCACATTGCTTGGCTCCTGCGTGGTTCAATGGATCCTCAATACTTTTTGAAGCAGTTTTGATGCCACAATAGATTTATTAACCCCTCATCACCAAAACAATAAAGAGCAAGGTAAGAGAATATCTTACATAGCCGGCTGTGAAGACATTGAATGCCTTCACAGAAACAGCAGTGGAAGAAGAATCCATAGGAACTTTTAAAAAGGGTGTGAATAAATATTTGGAGAGAATAACACTGAAAAGGTGCTAGGAAAAGGGCAGGGGTGGGCGCTGCTGAAGCATGCAGGCAGGTGAGAGGGTACCTTCATTCCTAGTCGCCATCCATAAATGGGGTAACTAAGAGGACCAAAAGGGTTAGGGCATGAGGGGGAAAGTCCCCACATAACAGGCACTGCCACGGTTGTAGCCAATTTTTGGAGCAGCACCTACCACATTGATTGGAGCCTCTGGCTCCGATGTCTCCCTGGCCTGCCGTTGGGAGGCTGCCACTGTTTCATGGACTGCCTACCGATGCAATGGATATCTCATGCACCAGCTAGAAAATCCAGTCCATGTCGGGAGAGTGCCTTTAATTAAGCCCTCAAGGGGCTTAATTGGTTAACCAACATGGCTGGGCAGGGTAACTATTTCCTCCATCACCCCAACTCTGGCATAATCCCGTGGAAGCGGGATGATGTTGTGGAGCTGGCCCAACAGGATTTCCCTCCCATTTTCGGGCCCTCCACCTCCAGACCTACCTCCACAAGCCATTGAAGTGCAGCAGCACTTCATTGCCATCATCCTCGCAACAGGCAATGAGGCCAATGAAAATCACCTGGAAACTCCCTGAGTCCTAAGAGAGCAATTGGGGGAGGGAGAGAGAGAGCAAAACATCCTGGGGAGGGAGGGAGAGAGAAACACAAACTGGGGTGGGAGAGAGAGAACAAAAACTGTGGGAGGGTGAGAGATCAACACAAACTAGGGAAGGGGGGAGAGAAAACAAACTGGGGAGGGACAGAGAGCAACATAAACAAACTGGAGGAGCAAGAGAGAAACACAAACTCGGGGGGGGGGGCACGAGAGGAACACAAACTGAGGAAGAGAGAGACAGGAACACAAACTGAGGAAGAGAGAGAACACAAATTAAGGGAGGAAGAGAAAACACAAATTAAGGGAGGAAGAAAGGACACAAACTGTGGGAGAGAGAGAAGAACACAAACTGGGGAAGGAAGAGAGAGGAACACAAATTCGAGGAGGGCACAAGAGGACACAAGCTCGGGGAGGAACAGAGAGAACACAAAGTGTGGCAGAAAGAGAGAGGTACAAACTGGGGGCAAGGAGAGGGAAAACATAAACTGTGGGGGGAAGAAAGAGAGACCATAAACTGGGGGAGGGAGAGAGAGAACACAAACTGTGGAGGGAAGGGAGAGGGAGAACATAAAGTGGGGAAGGAAGGGAGAGAGAGAACATAAACTGGGGAAGGAAGAGAGAGCAACACAAACTGAGAAAGACAGAACACACACTGGGAGCGGGAGAGGAACACAAATTGGGAGAGGGAAAGAGAGAACACACACTGGGGGAGGAAGAGAGAGAGAACACAAACTGGGGAGACAGAGAGAGAACAAAAACTGGGGGAGGAAGAGAGAGAGGGAGAACACAAACTGGGGGAGGAAGAGAGAGAGAACACAAACTGGGGAGACAGGGAGAGAACAACACAAACTGAAGAGAGGGAGAATTCACGTTGGCCTGTGATGTGCAGTATTGTATAATGCAGCTCGCTCCATCAGTTACGCAGCTTTGGTGCTTCTCTCTGAGGACTGAACCTCACCTCCCTGAAGCTGGACTTCAGTACGATGGTGTGGGAATCAGTAAATTAGATTTGGTTTTGGTTTTGGTTTTATTACTTTTATAACTTGCTGTGTCTTGTAAAAAGTCATAAAATTGTACGAAGACTTTCGTTAAAAGTTACTTAAATAAATTATGTTTTTGTTGAATCAGTGGTATTTACTTGGTGTTTCTTACTGTGGTCAATACTGTAGAAATATTTTTACTTAAACATTACTGTCCTTAAATCTTCCTATTCTTTTGTGTTCTTTCTTTGATTTACAAATTATGTTATTATTATAGAACAAAGGTCATATATTTTATTCAGGGCTTGGTGACCCTAAAATGCACAACTAAGGTAAATGCGATAGCATTTGCAAACAGTGGACACATTTCAGATGATCAAATGTCATGTGATTAAGCATCATGAGCAGTCACATGATCGAACACCATGTGATTAAACATCACATGATCAAATCTCAAAGAATATGTCAAACCAGGGTTAGTAACCCTAGTTACACTACAAGTTGAGTTTCAGTGTAAAGCTGAAATTGTTTTGCACTGATATTAACCTTGCAATTAAATGTAGTTTAAATTTTAACTAAATTACATTTTTTCTGCTTTTAGAAATGGTACCAAGTCTTTTAGCTTCACTGAAGCGAATAATAAAATTTTGTTGTGTAAGTTAGCCAAAACTTGTGATTTAGCAGTTGCGTTACTGCTATTATTTGATAAACTTGTTAATATAACTAATTTTTAGCTTTATACACTGTTTTACTGAACCGTATTCCTCATTTCTTTCATATAGAATAGATATTGCTCCTGTAATAATTCAGATAACTAAATGCAACTTATTTGTGATTCCTCCATGGTAGTACACTCTATTAAGAATTATGTGCAAGTCATAAGAGTTTTGTCATGTTTTTAAAAACTAAGAGGTCTGTGTGCCTTTAAGACTGAGAAAAAGGACTTTCTGTGAACAGTGACTGCAGACACTTGTTGCTGGAATTTGAAGGGCGCAGGCTGCAAGGCAATTTGTATCCAAGCAACCAGAAGGTTTTACGGCTATCTTGTGACTAGGTTGTTGTGGAAAATCTAGTTTCACTTTTGGGTTGTTCAGTTACTGCTGGAGACTGGCCAGGAATACAGCCCAGAAAACTCTCTTGAAAAATAATTCCTGTATCAAGTAAAATTCTCATTTCTTCATGAAGTTAAAAGACTTTGAGCAAGTTGCAAATCTAATGTAAGGGAGCTAAAACCCTTGTTGCTGTTTATGCCTGAAGAGAGGAAAAATCCCAGGAAAAGAGGAGTTGCTACATTCTGTGGAGAAACACTGCTTTGCTGAGAGAAAGCCTGCATGGTTGAAGGTAGCAAAATTCTTATTGATTCCCATCTCTCAAAAATCTCTGCCCCAAGAGTGATTTTTGTTTTTGTGCTTTTGGAGAGATCCTGAAATCTTAAGAAAGTTTCTACTGTTAGACTGCTACTTTAAAATTTAAATAGACCTGTTGCTACAATCTGTTGCTGAAAGATCTGTGTGATGCCTGCTGCAGACGAACTAACATGAACGTCTACCCACCATAGACTGTTCATTAATTTCACCTGGAGACTTTGAGTGGCATCTGACTATTCGACTCTGGGACACCTCATTGATCCAGCAATATACTACCAGAAGTTACAACCCAGTTATTTTATTATTCCTAAGAAATTGTTGTGAAGTCAATATATCCGTTTTCCCCAGTTAACCATTGGTAATTGATTGTATGTGTGTGCATGAGGGTTAGGAAAATTAAGCAGTTATAACATTTTTTCATACATATAAATTCATGTCATTATCTGATAAAACTTGGTTTATTAATATATAGTTAATTTTGTTGTTTAAAGAAACCTAGTTTGGCATGCTTTATTCTGAGGATAAATAAAGTGATTAATTTGGCTATTTTTCCAGTAGCTGGGAAACTTTACTAATATGCTGTAGTGGAGTAGTGGGACTGAATTAACAGTGCATTATTCCCACCTTGGTCATAACAAAAGGCATTGAGCATTAAACAATTATTTTCTGGAAGTTTTAATTCTTGTTTTTCAATATTTTCAAGAAAATACTTGTCTTATTTGTTGTGGGATCACTTTAAGAGACTGTAAGTAGAGTGTCACTGAATGAAGTGATGTCGCACCATACATGATGAGAAAGATGTGGGTGTAGACCAATAGTGTAAGACATGTGTAGGTGTGCTCCTGTATTACTTGTGTGTATATATGTTCCAGTTTCATTACAGTAAAGACCCAAGTATTCTTCATATTATTTGTATTCCTGTGAATTTTATAATAATTCATGCACTAAAGGAACAAATAATATAACATGAGCTGCACTAATGACATTCAAATTTCCTTCATGTCTCCCTGCAAGTCTGAAATAGTATTGAGTGTGCTCATCTTTTGATTACATCAGTCAGAGGCACACAGTTTCACACTGACACTTGTTCAAGGAAATGAGAAGGCTATGAATTGTTCATAGGATTTAACAATCCTAACCAAAATGTATCTCTGAATGTAAAGCTTCAGTGATTATTTTAAAGTCACAGTTGACAAATCAGATGGACAACACACATTGTGGGTTGCATTTTACATGTCCGCCGCTGACAAACAATGGTGGTCTGCCCACGCGGACCACACGCAGACCACATGGCCGGGGAGGACCGCCCACCCCAATGGTGTGTAGGGAGCGGGCGGTGCGTCCCCGGCAAAGGCATCAGCTGCCTTTCTGCAGGCGCTGATGCCACTTTTCAAGGGCTTCGGTCCCTGACTTGCAATTTAAATATTTAAAGGAGAAATGATTTTGAAAAATTAATTACATTGATCCTGACCCTCCCCACCACAATAACCATATAATTAAGTACCCGCCTTCTCCCCCCCAAAACACTTATCTGTCACCCCAAAGTTCAAAGATTTTACCCCTTCCCACCATCCCCTAGACCAATGAAATTACTCTGACGCCACTCCTCCCCCACACTGAAAAACTTACCTGCTCCCCCTCCCCACCAGTGTACACTGATGGGGAGCCGAAGGCACATGAATGCTGGCCATCAGCACCAATATCGGCTCGGAACAGATGGTGGGAGTGGGTCGGTCATTTATTCATTCATTTAAATTATTTAACATATGTAAATTTGGCTTCTGTCGCCGAGCAGTGGGGGGTGGGGGGTGCGCCACAAGGCCTCGCCACCGCCCGCAATATCAGACTGGGCCTTCTTGGCATCGAGGCCTGTGGCGGGCCTCTCCAAGAGGCATTTTCCGCCCCCGCCCCCCCCACACCACGACCCCTAACATCATCAGGATCTGTAAAATTCAGCCCTGTATGTACAACATTTTAGTGTGAGATTCATACAAACATGGCATAAACCCTCTTAATAACAGGATGGGAATATCAAATTCAGTTTTAAAGCATTTTATTTTGTTGATAAACAAATGCATCTAATCTATCCAGAAATCAGCGAAAGTATTGTTCGGTCAGTTAAACAAACCTTATTTGGACAGTGTAGATAAAAACTGAGAATGATGAACAAATAAGAATTCATCAGATCACATGTTTCAAAACAGCTAGTTGAATTATATGGAAATGTGCTACTACCACCTACTAAGCAAATTTTCATTCAATTAAATTAGAAGCCACACACAAAACATATGGTTATCTAAAATCAGTGCTTGTGTGCAAAAGGTTTAGTCTTAGCCCATTTAGTGGACCAAATGTTCATTCAGATTGAACTATGAAAGTAACAGAAGGAAATGGTTTTTTGTTGGTTGACAGTAATTACATTAGGATTTGCTCCAGTGCAACACACTCCCTACAGAAATATAAAGATAGTAATCTGAAACACTGAGGTTTAAGAGTTGCACAGAAAGTTTTAGCAAAATCAGACAGACAAAATGTGGTTTGTGCTGGATTTATGTATCTTATCTTTTGAAATGCATCCTCGATTTACTGCATGAATTTTTTATGCTGTAGAAACTTTATATTCTGGCAAGTGAATTATGCAGGTTCAGTTCAATCAGTGTCCTGTTGTTTATCACTGCCAAGAACATGATCTTTAAAAAGGAAGGGAAATTAAGGGGGAGAACATTCTGTTCAAACGTCTATTTGAAAAAATTATTGAAGTGACTCCGGGATGCATTTCTCCCTCAGCAACACAACAAGAGGTAGGGAAGGTGGAAGATTTCCTCTGAGCAGCAAATATGGAGGTTTTTTTTTAAAGCTACAAATGTTATTACTCATTTCCTTCACTCAGACAATTTAATAGAAATAATTGCCTCTAGACTTTCCTTGCCCTTTGAGACCAAGATTATTGCAATGAAAACACAGTATACTATAAGATGGTAGGATTATTAACCAAAATTAATTTTATCATCAAGTCCACTGTCAGGTGTGGCTCAACAGTAGCACTTTCACTGCTGAATCAGAAGGCCATGGGTTCAAATCCCACTTCAGAGACTTTAGCTGACACTCCAGCACAGTACTGAAGGAGTTATGCACTGTCTAGAGGTGCCATCTTTTGGACAAGACATTAAACAAAGGTCCCACCTGATCTCGAGGTCCCATGGCACTACTTATAAGAAAAACAGGGGCGATCTCCCCAGTGTTCTGGCCAATATTTATCCCTCATTCAACATCACTAAAAAGATTATCTAGTTATTATCATATTGCTGGACTGCTGTGCAGAAATTGGCTGCCATGTTTCCTACAACAGTGACTACACTGCAAAAGTACTTAATTGGCGGTAAGCGCTTTGAGACATCCTGAGGTCTTTAAAGGATCTTTCTTTCTCACTATAAGATACCTACTCTCAGGCCATACCTAATAAACATCTACTATGAACATTATTGCAAATACATACAGCATGCTATAGACAGAACTAAGTGATCCCACAAACAACTGATCAAATCAATGGTCTCCAGTCCTGCCATATCCAGTGGTGAATGGTAGTGGACAACTAAACAACTAACTGGAGGAGGAGGCTCCAAAAACATTCTCATCCTCAATGATGGAGGAGCCCTGCCTTGTCATTGCAAAAGACAAGCCTGAAGCATTTGCAACCATCTGCAGCCATAAGTGCCGAGTCAATGATCAATCTCAGCCTCCTCCTGGCAGAAGGTACTGAATACAGCAAAGGCTATGGGCCCTGAAACATCCCGGCTGTAGTACTGAAGACCTGTGCTTCAGAACTAGTCACGCCCCTAGCCAAGCTGTTCCAGTGCAGCTACAACACTGGCATCTGCCCAACAATGTGGAAAATTGCCCAGATACGTCCTGTCCGCAAAAGGCAGGACAAATTCAATCCAGCCAATTACTGCCTCATTAGTCTACTCTCAACCATCAGCAAAGTAATGGAATGGTGTTGTCAACAGCGCTATCAAGCGGCACTTACTCAGCAATAGCCTTCTCACCGATGCTCAGTTTGGGTTCCACCAGCGCCACTCAGCTCCAGACCTCACTACAGCTTTGGTCCAAACATAGACAAAAGAGCTGAGTTCCAGACGTGAGGTGAGAGTGACTGCCCTCGACATCAAGGCATCATTTGACTGAATATGGTACCAAGGGAATCATACCTAGCACAAAGGAAGATGGTTATGGTTGTGGTTGTGGTTGTGGAGGCCAATCATCTCAGTCCCAGGACACCATTGGCAGGAGATCATCAGGGTAGTGTATTAGGCCCAACCATCTTCAACTGCTTCATCAATGACCTTCTCTCCAACCTAAAGTCAGAAATTGGATGTTTGCTGATGACTGCATAGTATTCAGTACCATTTGCAATTTCTCAGATACTGAAGCAGTTCATGCTCGCAGGCAACAACGCCTGGACAACATCCAGGCTTGGGCTGATAAGTGGCAATCAACATTTGCACCACACAAGTTCTGGGCAATAACCATCTCCGACAAGAAAGAATCTAACAATCTCCTCTTGACACTCAACAGCATTATCATCGCTGAATCCCCTAGCATCAACATCCTGAGCATTACTATTGACCAGAAACTTATATATAAATGCTGTGGCTACAAGAGCAGGTCAGAGGCTGGGAATTCTGCGGTGAGTAACTCATCTCCTGACTCCCCAAAGCCTGTCCACCATCTACAAGGCACAAGTCAGGAGTATGATGGAATACTCTCCACTTGCCTAGATGGGTGCAGCTCCAACAATACTCAAGAGGCTCGATGCCATCCAGGACAAAGCAGCCCACTTGATCAGCACCCCATCTACCACCTTAAACATTCACTCGCTCCACCACAGGTGCACAGTGGCACCAGTGTGTACCATCTACAAGATGCACTGCAGCAACACGCCAAGGCTCCTATGACAACACCTTCCAAACACGCAATCTCTACCGCCCACAAGAACAGGGGCAGCAGGCACATGGGAAAAGCAGCGCCTACAAGTTCTTCTCCAAGTAACACACCATCCTGACTGGGAACTATAGCCGTTCCTTCACTGTCGTTGGATATAGGTTTTTCTCTAACCAAATTTCCCCTCAATCTGTGATGTCATTGACCTGAAACGACATGTAAAGTGTGTCTTCATTGGAAGTACAACTGACTAAGACCAGTAAAACAGTACCACATAATTTGATAAATAAGTGAGGAACTTAACCAGTAAAAAAAGCACCATTTAACATTGCACTTTGTTTAATTTCTGTCACTTTTGCAGGATTACTATATATGTTACACTAAACATTCTCATAAATTGGCTTACAACAATAAATAAATTACCTGGGTTGATAGATCCTTTCAGGTAGCCAATTACATTTTGAATTGTCCTATACTCTGAGACTGTTGCCACCTCCAGCCTGATGGTTTTACTGACTGTATTCAAAATAAAACAGATCGATACTTAGTAATGGGTCATAAGAAAAGGTGATGTACACATTGTAAGGAATTCTCAGCAAATTCTGGCATTTTGATATTTTTTCCTCAGTGACTACCAGTTTTAGGTCAACAATTAACATAATTGAATACATAAAAATTGTAAGCTTGTCAAAGTATCAGAATCAGATCAACACAGCAATGAATCTGGCAGTTCTCCTGTCAACAGCATGTAAGTAAACATGCAGTAGTGTTGGCCATTTCAAATTAATTGTCAGTTACATTTTATCATTAAATTTTTACAGAAACTCTAATTACTTGGTTCTTTTTTACAATTAAAATGACCCATGCTGTTTTGTTCAAAGCATTACCTTCATGCAATTCAGAAAGTTCAGAAAGTTCTGAATACTGGTGAGAGTGAGGTTCCTCTGGGGAGTGCAGGCAGACAGTGGCATAGTGGTAATAGCACTGAGCTAGTCATCTAGAGGCTCAAGCTAATGTCCAGCAGACACCGATTCAAATTCAGCTATGGCAGCTGGAGGAATTTAAATTCAATTAAGTAATAAAAGTCTGGAATTGAAAGCTGGTCTCTGTAATGGTGCCATAAAACCATCATCAATTGTCATAAAAACCCATCTGGTTCACTAATGCCCTTTAGAGAAGGAAATCTGCCATCCTTACCTGGTCTGGCCTACATTGTGACTCCAGAGCCACAGCATTGTGGCTGACTCTTAACTGCCCTCTGAAATGGCCTAGCAAACCACTCAGTTGTCCAATGCAATTAGGGATGGGCAACAAATGCTGGCCTTGCCATCCCATGAATGAATTTTTTAAAAACTCCACATCACCATGGGTGGCTCAGGATGGGGTGTAACAGCAATCGTGGTAGGGTACTCGACAGTGAGGGGAACATTGGAGCGCTTTTGCGGCATAGACAGAAAGAAGGTTGAGGTCCTGGAGGCAGAGTTTAGGGAGCTAGGAGAGGGATTGAAAAGCAGGACCTCAAAGGTAGTAATCTCTGGATTACTACGATGGGCCCCATGTGCTGTGGGCTAGTAAATACAGAAATAGGAAGACAGAGCTGATGAATGTGTGGATGGAGAGATGATGCAGGAGGGAATGCTTTAGATTCCTGAGGCATTGGAACTGCTTCTGGGGCATGTGGGACCCGTACAAGTCAGATGGTTTGCATATCTACAAGGACGGAACCAATATCCTTGCAGGGGGTTTTGCTAGTGCTGTTGGGGATGGTTTAAACTAGCTTGGCAGGGGCATGGGAACTTGAGAGCAGATTCAGAAAGGAGAGAAGGAAAGTTGGAAATGGAAGGTAGAAAATTAGTAAGCGTGTTTGGAAGGCAGAGGTAACAAAGACTAGAAAATAGACAACAAGGAAGTTTGGCAGTGCTAGATGATATATACTTCAATGCAAGAAGTCTAGGGTATAAGGCAGAAGAACTGAGAGCACAGATTGACACGTGGAATTATGATATTATAGCTATTACTGAGACATGGCTAAAAGAAGAGCAGGAATGGCAGCTCAACAGTCCTGATTGCAGGGTTTTCAGATGAGATAGAAAGGGGAAGGAAAAAGGAGAGAGGAAGAAATAATTATAGCTGTGAGCAGGGATGATATGGTAGAAGGATCATTAAATGGGGCCATATGGGTTGAACTGAAGAACAAACAAAAGGGGCAATTACAGCACTGAGAGTATACTATAGGCCCCCAGTCAGAGGGAGATAGGAGATCAAATATGTAGGCATGGTTCTGAGAAGTACAATAACTACAGGGCAGTGACAGTGGGGGATTTCAACTATTCTAATATTAACTGGAATAGAATTATTGTGAAAGTCACCGAGGGAGAAGAATTCTTAAAATGCATTCAGGAGAACTTTTTAAGCCTGTACATAGCAAGCCCAGTAAGAGAGGGGGCAGTTCTGGACATAGTTTTGGGGAATGAAGCTGGGCAGGTTGAAGGGGTATCAGTTGGGGAGCACTTTGGTGGAAGTGATCATAATGCAGTTATATTTAGGGTAGTCATGGAAAAGGACAACGATAGACCAGGAATAAAAGTTCTCAATTGGGGAAAATCTAATTTTATGAAGCTGATATGTGATTTAGCTAAAGTGGACTGCAAGCAGCTACTTGAGGGCAACGCAGTCAGTGCCAGATCAGTAGGAGGCATTCAAGGAAGAGACAGGGAGGGTTCACAGCAAGTATGTTCCCTCAACGAAAAAAGGTGGGACTAACAAATCCAGAGCCGACTCGTTGTCAAGGGGCTTAAAGGAGAGGATAAAGAAAAAAAATGGCACTATATGACAGATATTTAGGGCTCAATACTGCAGAAAGCCAAGAGGAGTATAACAAGTATAGGGGCAAAATTAAAAAGGAAATTAGGAAGCTAGGCGAAGGCATGACAAATATTGGCAAGTAAAATCAAGGAAAACCCAAAGATTTTTTAGAAATACATAAAGAACAAGAGGATAACTAAAGAAAGAGTATAGCTAATAGGGACCATAAGGATAACCTGCGTGTGGAAGTGGAGGATGTTGGTATGGTTCTTACTTTGCATCTATTTTCACAAAAGAGAGAGGTGATACAAACATTACATTCAGGGAGAAGTGTGAAATATTAAATGAAATTAACATAGTGAGAGAGGAAGTATTAAAGGGGTTAACATATCTGAAAGTGGATAAATTTCCAGGTCAAGTTGAAATATATCCTAGGCTGTTAAGGGAAGCAAGAGAAGGAATAGCGGAGGCTCTAACCATCATTTTCCAATCCTTTCTACAGGTATGGTGCCAGAGGACTGGAGAACAGCTAATGTTGTACCATTGTTTAAAAAGGGAGAAAGAGATAGGCAAAGTAATTGCAGGCCAGTCAGCCTAACCTCGGTGGGGGTAAAATTATTGGAAAAAAATTCTGAGGAACAGGATAAATCTTCCTTTAGAAAGACACAGATTAATCAAAGACTATCAGCATGGATTTGTTAAGGGAGGTTCATATCTGACTAACATGATTGAATTTTTTGAGGAGGTAACAAGGGGGAGCCGATGAAGGTAGTGCATTTGATGTAGTCTATATGGATTTTAGCAAGGCTTTTTATAAAGTTCCACATAGCAGACTGGTCAAGAAAGTAAAAGCACATGGGATTCAAGGCAAAGTGGAAAGTTGGATCCAAAATTGGCTCGGATGCAGGAAACAAATGGTAATGGTCGATGGGTGTTTTTGTGACTGGAATGCTGTTTCCAGTGGGGTTCTGCAGGGCTCAGTACTAGGTCCCTTGCTTTTTGTGGTATATGTCAATAATTTGGACTTGAATGTAGGGGATATGATTAAGAAGTTTGCTGATGATATAAAAATTGTTTGTGTGGTTGATAATGAAGAAGAAAGCTGTAGACTGCAGGAAAATATCACTAGACTAGTCAGGTAGGTGGAACAGTGGCAAATAGAGTTCAATCCAGAGAAGTGTGAGTTAATGCATTTGGGGAAGACTGACAAGGCAAAGGAATACACAATAAATGGTAGAATACTGAAAAGTGTGGAGGAACCTTGGAATGCATGTCCACAGTTCCCTGATGGTGGCTGTACAGGTGGATAAAGTGATCAAGAAGGCATATGGGATATTTGGCCTTCTTAGTCGAGGCATAGAATTTAAGAGCTGGGACGTTATGCCAGAACTGAATAAAACACTATTTAGGCCACAGCTGGAGTATTGCATGCAGTTCTGGTCACTGCTCTATAGGAAAGATGTGACTGCACTAAAGAAGGGACAGAGGAGAATTTTAGTTATGGAGGAAAGATTGGATAGAGTAGGGTTGTTTTCTTTGGAACAGAGGAGGCTGAGGGGAGACTAATTTAAGTGTATAAAATTATGAGGGGTCTAGATAGAATGAATCGGAAGGCCCTATTCCCCTTGTTTGAGGGTTCCATAATGAGGGACATAGATTTAAGATAAGAAGTAAGAGGTTAAGAGGGGATTTGAGGGGAATTATTTCACCCAGAGGGCAGTGGGGATCTGAAACTCATTGCCTGAAAGGGTGGTAGAGGCAGAGACCTTCATAACATTTAAAAAGAATTGGATATGCACTTGAAGTGTCGTGACCTACAAAGGTTATGTACCAAGAGCTGGAAAGTGGGATTAGACTGGATAGCTCCTTGTCTGCCTGTGCAGACATGATGGGCTGAATGGCCTCCTTCTGTGCTGTAATTTTTTATGATTTCCATGATAAAGTTCCCTTGCAACCATTGTGTTCAAATAAATGGTTTGGATTTTGAAGTTCCACTGCCAATGATGGGCATGTCAGTGCAATAGTTTTTTTCAATGTCATTTTTTATGTTTTTCAGAAAGATCTTGTGAGTGAACAGTTAAAACTCTGTTAACGTAAAATGATGCTTTCATGAAGCACACAGCACTAATGTATAAAATGCCTGGCTTTTAACATTTTCAGACAGCAGCAATCAGTTCATTCAATTGCTGTCTCATTTCTGCTCTTTAAGCAGCTGTCAGTCAGTCACCATTTCACTCAGATGCAGTATTCACTGATTGACAGCTCACAGCTGGTCACAACCAATAAAGCAGCTCCTTCACCTCGGCTCACATTTGTTTTATTTTATTTTTTTTTATTTTAGAAATACAGCACTGAAACAGGCCCTTCGGCCCACCGAGTCTGTGCCGACCATCAACCACCCATTTATACTAATCCTACACTAATCCCATATTCCTACAACATCCCCACCTGTCCCTATATTCTCCTACCACCTACCTCTACTACGGGCAATTTATAATGGCCAATTTACCTATCAACTGCAAGTCTTTGGTGGTGGGAGGAAACCGGAGCACCCGGTGAAAATCCACGCAGACACAGGGAGAACTTGCAAACTCCGCACAGGCAGTACCCAGAATTGAACCCGGGTCGCTGGAGCTGTGAGGCTGCAGTGCTAACCACTGCGCCACTGTGCCGCCACTGAGGGAAAAGCTGTCTTCTGTTATCAAAATTTAATGTAAAGAATTAATATGACAATGCATTTTTATGAATAGCCATTTAAATAGAAAAAAGGAATAAACTTAAGTTTTCTCTTATTAATTTGTGGTGCTTTAAAAAATGAATAATGGGCCAGATTTTGCAGCAGAAGTAACAGTGAGGCTATCTGCACTCAATGTTATTAAAGTGTAAATCGGACAGCACCTTTCACTAACCGCACCTGCACAGTTAAACTTGTCTGAATTGCCATGCAGCTCCAGAAACCGAGCTACACCTGAATCTTGCTGAGACTTGACATTGGAATGGCATGAAATTGGGTAGCATAAGTGATATAAAGCCACTAAACTGGTCAGAAAAAAATAGAGCTTGTCCATTCTAGTGTGAGTAAATCTAACGACATGATAAGTCTTATTTTTTTTCCAAACAATTTCTTTGTCATTGAAAATTAACTTTTACAAGTGTGGAGTCTCATTCCTTCAGCTTTTAATTATTGTTGGAAACTTTCAAAATTGTATTTTTTAAAATCGTTTTCTTTCCCTTTTATCTCTCTCTCTTTACCTGCCTTTCTTTCCGTCTTTATTTTATTTGTGTACACGACTTACCATTGAATGAAATACTTTTAACTGACAGTTCCAGGTTCAGACTATGTGCTGCTCAATCCTTCTGATTGGTTAAGAAGATACACGGTTGCTTTTCTTGTTCACATATGTCCTAGAAACCCTGTAGAGTGTGCCCCACCAAAATGGCTTTCTAGTCACAGCAATTTCCAGCCCAAAAGACCACAGAAAGTCTGTGAGCAAGTGTGAATGTACTGAACGGCTAGCACTGTTTGTCCACCGCTGACCACAAAATCTGTCCTAATGAAGTCAAGAGAAATATCTAATTGCATCTTAAATTTAAACTGGACTATGATATCATGCAACACAATAAAAGGACAGCATCACTTCAACTTTAACAGGTTACTGAACAAAGAAAAGCTTCTCTGCTCAAGGCATGACTTCGGCTGGGACTTTACCTGGGCGACAGGAGTCTCAGCCACTGGCTAAAGCGGCAACGAGAGCGCCACATCACCTCCTCTGGGGAAGGCCCGCCGCATTACCTGCGATTTAGGCATTTACGTGGACAGCGGGCTTTCCCTGGGATTAAGGACCCCAGTGACGTAAGTCCCGCCTGCTGAGAGCTGCCGGCCAATCAGAGGCCAGCAGCTCTTTAACTGAGCAGCGGCATTGTGGAGGCGGTGGCTGCTGCCAGTACTGGACTCACCAAAGGTGCTGGACCCAGGTCACAGGTGAGTCAGGGCGGGAGGGGCTTTGCGAGGTGGGAGTGTAGGGGGTTTAGCAGCAAGGACAGAGGGTGGCTCTCAGCAGTTCCTGCCCCCCTTCCTGATGCCTGGTCCCTCGATCAGGCTCTGTGCCTTTTAACAAGGGCACCTTTCCCCCCACCCCAGAGCCAGCAAGCAACCTGCACAGGTTTGGTTAGTGTACTCCCTGTGCGACAACAGGCCCGCCGCTGCTGGGCTGATAACGGTAGCGGCAGGATGAGGCCCTTAATTGGGCATTAATTGCCCACTTACCCACTTGTCCCCCTCAAGCACCATATCGCCCGATTATATACTCTCCCCGCCTCCAAAGTTGCTGTGGCGGAAAGTATAAAATTCCTCCCTTCCTCTGCGATTCAGAAAGTTGTCTTTCAACCATTTATTTTAAATAATATGTTAAATCTGGAATTCTCCATAAATGAAATCGAAACAAATTCAAAGATTCTAGAAATTTAGAGGGCTTTTCTCTCTACCCTTTCACCCCATCCTCCTCCACCAATGCACCAGACAGATGCAGCATTCCGCAAGGTGTGCTACACCTGTGAGAACCAAATTTTCGACCCTGGGCTACATTCACAGTCAAAGTGCTCCTTATGTGCAGGAATACCCCCTGGCAGGGTCCTGTGCTGGAAACCAAATTGGATATGAGATCATAACTGTAGGCTTATTGTTGAATTTAAGCCTTTTTAACTGTTCCTGGAGAGCAGCAGCTAGAGGCCTAAAGATCTTGCTGAAAGGTAAGAACAACCAGCAAACTATTGCTATTTTCCTCTTGGGGTGCCCTGAGCACCTCTTTAGCATTCATCTCTGAGGATGGTCCAGACTGTCGCTCCAGAACCTGCTATTCTGGACCATACCTATGTTTGGGTAATTCATTCCCTGATATTATGGAACATGAGTCTGAATCATTCCAATATGAACTTACGGCAAGTGCATACCCAGTTACACCCACTCAGGAAGGCCCCATGAATGCTGGGTCATTACTAGATGTAATGGAAAATGAGATTGAATCATTTCAATATGAACCTATTGAAAGTGCGTGCCCAGTTACACCACAGGAAAGATACATTGGCTTTGGAGGAGGTATGGCAGATTCACCAGAACTATACCTGGTCTTAAAGGGATATATTATGAACACAGATTGCAGAAACATGGCTTGTATTCCCTCAAATTTAGAAATTTGAGGGGTAATTTAATCGAGCTTTAAAGTGATAGAGATTCTATAGGGTAGCTGCAATGGCACTATTTCCTCCAGTGGGGGAAACAAGGGCATATAATCTTAAAATTAAGCCATTCAGAAGTGAAATCAGGTAGCAATTCTTCACACAAAGGGTAATGGACATCTGGAACTCTCTCCTGCAACAGGTTGTGGATGTTGGGTCAATTGAAATTTTCAATATTAAGATTGGCAGATTTTTTATTAGGTAAGGGTATCAAGGGATATTGATCAGTAACAGACAAGTCGAGTGAAAGTACAGATCAACCATGATATAATAGAATGATGGAACAGACTCAAGGGGCTGCATTACCTACTCTGGTTCCTTTGTGAACTATGTGCAAAAGCTGCCATGAATGGTTAATTCAACTTGTTTTTTTAAAAGAAGCAAAATTAAATTATAATCTTGGCAGTGGACCTTGCAGTCCACTCATTGTAACAAATATTTGATAGCTATTCTTTGTTGCTAATAAAATAGAGAATGAAAAATATAGTAACATGGGGAACACAATAGAAGGGTGATTAGACAGAACAGAGAACAAAAATGAAGTATAACTTTGCCACATACTTTGAGGCAAAATACAACAGCACAAAATTGTTTCACTAGTTCAACTGTAAGAAGGTAGTCAGAGATAAGAACTATAGAAACAGAAAACTAATTTAAAACTGATGAGGAATACAAGATCGTAAATATTCTGAATGATAACTTCCACCAAGTATTTACAAAGAATGACAGGAGCAGCATGCATTTCCAGAGATAGCCAAGGCTACATGCAAGACTTTAATATCAATGAGGTGGAAGTATCGGACATGCTAAAAGAGCTCAAGACTAAATAAATTCCTAGAGGTAGATGATATTTATCCTGGAGTGTAAAGAGTCACTCTGGAGGAGACTTTTGAGGCACTGACAATCTTTATGAGGACACTGGGGAGGTATCAGTAGAAATGATACAAGGTAATGTGCTACCCACATTCGCAAAAGATACAGCTGACTACAGACCCAGTAATCTTACTTCTATCCCTCATAAAATAATTAAATCAATTCTCAGGATAAATTTGTGAATTAACAGTATGATATTAACCTGGTAAACTGCAGTCAACAAGGAATGAAAAGAGTAAAATCCTAAATGACCAGCCATTGAACATTTTTGAGGAAGTGACAATCCAATGGAACAATGGAAAGCCTGATAACATATTGTAACTAGACTTCCCAAGTCGTTTCACAGAATTCCATATAAAAATTGACGTACACACTTGCCATGTAGAAAAGCGATGGAGATGCAGGGTAAATCTCAGGAACAGATAAGAAATTGGCTGAAGAATAAAAAGCAAGTATTTGCTAAATGACATATGTCAAGGTGGGGTGGAAATACTGAGTACGATGGTGCCCAGGGATTGATGTTAGGACCATTATTTTCTGACTTACATCAATGACTTGGATTCAGAAACTCAATGCAAATTAGTTAAATTAGTAACTGATATCAAACTGGGAGGGACAGTAGTTCAGAAATTACAAACTAAGTTGGAAAATATACACAATGGGCAGAATGATAGCATTTGAAAATGGGCAACAAACATTCTCCATGAATAGTGCTAAAATAGCTCAGAATGAAGCTGAGAGACACCCATGAGTCTTAGTAGACTTAATATCCACCCAATGCAGAGCAACAATTAACAACGTCAATAAATGATCACTGATACAGCAAAAATCATATAATTCAAGAGGAGGAAGTCATGACTAAACTGTGGTCAGACCACACTATGAGTATTGTATCCGATCACCAAGACATATGAGAGACATTAGAGTGCTGAAGGCAATGCAGAGAAAAGACATGAGCCTGATCCCTGGTGTTAGAGGTCTGAATTAGGAAGAACGACTGAATAAACTTGGGCTTTTCAAACTTGAAAGGAAGCATCTAATGGATGCGTATACGGTAATTAACAGTATGGAAAAGGTAAATCCAGAAAATTACTTCCAATTGCAAGAGTAAGACAAAATTCAAACTACCAAAAGGCAAATCTAGGATTGATTTCTGGAAGTTCTTCTTCATGCAAAATTTGATTACTGTATGAAATAGACTTGCAACTAGAAAGTGAAAAACGTGGAATAATTTAAAACATGAATAAATACTGCAAAGGAAGAACTTTCTGGGTGGCTGAACTAAGATAGGCCAAATGTCCTTCCTCATTTGTAATTATCTTGTGATCCTATGAAATGGTTGAGTTACTAGACAGTAATTCTTATTAGAACATAAATGGAAAATTCGAGCCCTATACAGTAACAAATATTTGTAGAATTCAGATTGAATTCAGGCTAGTTTCCATAAAATATTGAAGTAAATCCTCAAATGAGGGTTTAACACTTCATAACATCATATACTGCATGGCCTCTGTTAAGCAGATGTGATTTTTCCACACAAATTCCAAACAAGAAATTAGAGATGGCATAAGCAGGATTTCAAATAAAATGTTCGTGTTCCTCCAAGAACATGAAGACTGAACTCTTGAGTTTGCTCTTCGTTTCTATTATATATTGCTGATGAGATCCTCAGGATCCATTATTTGAACTTCTAATTTCAGCCTTTAGTCTAGACTTGCACAGCATTTGATGTTTTGGACAATTATGCTGAATAGAAAATACTTACAAAAGTTTAAAATAATGTCCTGCTGACATGAAGTATAGGGAAATTGTTCATGGTCAGTTGTGAGGTGCATGGGTGTGTTGGGATGACATGTCTTAGAACTTAAACAAAAAACAAGATAGCATTTGACTCACAAAGCAAGCCCTTTTTAAAAGTAGTATAGGCTTATTATGCACATTAATTCACGCAGTCTGCAATGGAAATATCCACCACTCCAAAAACTCAGTAATGCACTCTCAGCAACTTCCTCACTTGATTTGTCTGGAGGCTTGTAGTTAATCCCAATCTGCTGATTTAATTAAGAAGATTTCTGTATTACAGAAATACTGCTGAGAACCAATACTAATTCTAATACACATTGCAATTGTTAGACCATGGGCTTTTCAAAGAATTTAAGGCTCCAACAACTGTAAAATACGATTACATACTTTTCTGATTTCTATCTTTTATATCCTTGGTACTTACAAATTTTAGTTTTGCAACTGACTCACTCTTCCTTACCCATTTTTTACTCTTCTCCTCTCTTTACCATCCTTATTGGGAAGAGCAGACAGGTGACAGGTTATTACGCCCTGACATTCTGTTTAATCCAGCCTCTTGAAGTGCAGAAAGAGCCCCATCACTTTCCTTCCCTTTGTGGAAGGGGTAAATACCATCTTAAACATCTCTAATGCCCTTTAGGGAAGAAAATCTGCATTCTTACCTGGTCTGGCCTACATGTGACTCCAGGCCCACAGTAATGTGGTTAACTCTTAACTCTTTCTGAAATGGTCTAGCAAGCCACTCGGTTGTCAAGGGCAATTAGGGATGGGGGACAAATGCTGGCCTTGCCAGGGATGCCCACATCCCATGAAGGAATAAAAAAAAAGCACAGGAACTTGAGGGACAAGGATAAACTATAACCTACACCCCATGGCACAGTATGCCAGGACACCCATGAACATTTAAAGCTGCGTGGCCAGTGATGTAATTTTGACAAACTGCTATACTAGGTAACATGCAGACTGAAAGATTCACCCAAAGTCATGTAGGAAAAGATAATTTGAAATTTCTAACCTCTAGTACAAAATCTTACTGAATTTTAAGTATCAAAAAGAATAATTGAGCTACATTTCTTAGATTATATACTTAGTTATTGAATGTGCTATGCAGCTTTAATTTGAGGATATCTACAATAATACTGCCTTTGGTGGTACCTTAACTATGAGCAATTCAAGTCTGGAGAAGCAGTTAAAATACCAACCATAAGCTAAGAGTTGTTTTTAGTAAATTAAACAAATGTGTTAATCACAGTATTATCTGATGACATTTCCTGAACACATTAAATTTCACTGGGGATGATGTCATGAACGTGCTTCGATTATTAATTTTTTGAGGACTTGTGTGTAAAATACTGTGGAGAACATTTGAGGAGATACTGCACTTGTTTTATTTAAAAGGGTCACTGGAAGGACAATTGGGACTGTTTCAAAACAAACACTGACTGGAAGTCACATACCTTAAGCTAAGTAAACAGCCGGAGCCTTGTTGACTATTGAAGTTGTTTACAGAGAAGTGACATGTCTAGATTTATGGTGGTCAGGAGTTGGTTTCGTTTTTCAACTGTTTGAATGGGCTGTTGGGGTTTAAGCCTGCTAAGAGAGAGAGGCAAACAGCTCATCCTGTTCCACCTCTTTGAGAAACCCCGAGAATCCAGCATGAGAACTGGAGAAACTGATGCAGCATTTCTCCTGAGAAGCTTCTGCGAGAGTTTCTCTTGCCATCTCCTGAATGAACTGCTTCTGAAAAGATCCCAGTGACCACCACATGTGTCTAGTGACACCGTCTATGTGTACCTGGATGCCAGACCAAAGAACCATCTGGAAAATTCCATATATGATCCTTTTTCTTCAAGAATTAACAGGTATTTGACCAATGTATTTTTTTGTGTTTCTGAAGAGGCTTCTGCAGATTATGAGATGGCAAAAAAATGCTATTCTTGCTGCCTATGAGTTGGTCGCTGCAGCTTACTGGCAGAAATTTCGGAACCTCCGGAAACAGCCTAGGCTGACTTATATAGAATTTGAGAGCGTAAAACATGTAAATATATGTCGTGACCCGTGGAGAAGTGGAACTAGAGAAAGACAATGCATTCCTCCATCTCCGGTCGTAACAATGGACAAAAACTGTATACAAAAATGAGTATGAGGGTAAAATTGTAAAGTCCGTGAGCTTAAATCTATTTATCAACAATGATTGATAGTCAGAACCAAAACTTAAAAATTCATTGCCATTAATTATGTAGCATTAACACTAGACGTGCGTTATAATTTCTGCATGTGAGTGCAAAATATTGGGCCAAATTTTGCTGTAGAAATAATGGTGAGACTGACAACACTCATCGCTATTAATACACTGGTTAGATAGCAACTTCCAGTGATGCACATGTGCAGTTAAATATGTAAATCAGGAAGTTGCTGTCTGAGATGCCCTTCCACTCCAGAAGCAGTGCTGTAATGGTATCCTGACGAGTAACTTGCCATTGAAATACATGAAACAGTGTGAAGTTGCTGTACTCAACTGTTTTTTTTTTACTTTTTCATTCTGTCTCTTGTATCTCTCTCTCTTCATCGAATCTTCCTTTGACTGCTGCCGCCCATGCCTAGGTGGTGTTGTTCGAAGCCTTCTAGGCCAGTGCTGCTCAAGGTTGTCTGGCAAGGCCATTTGCAGTCTACCCCACTGAAAATCAGCAGCCCTCCAATCCATGCTGGAGTGAGTCTCCAAAATCATGGTGAGCTGCTCCGCTCTACATAACCTGGAAATTATGAAGGCGCAGCCTTTGTCACCAAGCGTTCGGTGAGGACCTCAAGAGAAGGAAGAGGAGGAAGGAAAGAGGTATCTGGGAAATCATAGCTCCAGATAGGCTGTTCATGAGCAGCTCATCCAACTCCAGTTCCCCTGAAAAATGCCCCACATTATCATGCTCCACAATTCCCCACTTTTCCGTCCCTCTGCTAAGGACTATCACAGTTTCTTGGTCAAAATCCTGAAATTAAAAAAAACACAAAAAAAGCCATTCCATAACAACTTTAGCCAACAACATTTCTCATAATGCACACACAACTTAACTATTCACCCTTGTGCATTCCCCTAGTGCCAGTCTTATGGGTGCCTTTGCCCGGCCTAGTACTCCTATGCAATGCTACCCCAGTGGCTGCAGCAGGGCTAGTGCAAGGCTGCTGACTTTTACTGGAGGAGACTGCAGATAATCTTGCAGGATGCTCTTGAGGCAGTTCTGGGCCTAAAAGGCCCTGCTTTGAATGGCACCATCTTGGCATGGGTGGGAACAGTCTGGGTTGGCTGGCTGAGAGGCAACTGGCAGAGTGGCAGTGGTGGGAGCACAAATGCTGTCATCCTGAGAGACAGCAGCAGGTTTGTGTGCTACGGAGCCACTACCACTCCCCTGGGTGGCACCTTAGCTATTCTAATAATGTGCTGGAGCGCAGATTGCTAGACTGCTGATAGAGCCTGCAAGCCCCTTGGAGCACTGGTAGCCAAAGTCTTAATGGCAGCAGTCTGAGCCTGTATGTTAGCAAGCTGTGCTTGTATGGTAACAAGCATGAATCTTATGACTTCAGTCTGAACTTCTACTGCAGCACTTAGATGCTGGGTGGCTTCTGCTTGTGCTTCAATGGAAGCGAGACATCAGGCATCAGACACTGTATCACAGCTGTGTGCACAAGGGCTATAATAGAGTTGGCCACCATTTCCACATCAAAAGGGATAGGCTCCAAGCTAAAGAACAAAGAACAGTACAGCACAGGAACAGGCCATTCGGCCCTCCAAGCCTGCGCTGACCTTGATGCCTGTCTAAACTAAAACCTTCTGCACTTCCGGGGACCGTATGCCTCTATCACATCCTCTTCATAGCTCTGTGCAAAGCCTTATGCCAAGTTGGAGCTGGACTCCTCCATGCTCCTTGACAGTGCAACAGGATGCTTGACAGGCATGCCAATGCAGCAAACATCTGTGTGTGCATGCCCATGAGCCTTTTTCTGCATGCTGCCCCATTGAAATCCTTATTTGAGCCCTCTGCAGCAGCACTCACCCTCTGGTGAGCTGGCACACATGCAATTCTTTCCCCCTGGCTTTGTTGCAATCCACTTGTGCCCCGTGACTCACCACATGCCGATCTCGACTCTATAGATTAGATTAGATTAGAGATACAGCACTGAAACAGGCCCTTCGGCCCACCGAGTCTGTGCCGAACATCAACAACCCATTTATACTAATACTACACTAATCCTACCAAACATCCCCACCTGTCCCTATATTTCTCTACCACCTACCTATACTAGTGACAATTTATATTGGCCAATTTACCTATCAACCTGCAAGTCTTTTGGCTTGTGGGAGGAAACCGGAGCACCCGGAGAAAACCCACACAGACACAGGGAGAACTTGCAAACTCCACACAGGCAGTACCCGGAATCGAACCCGGGTCCCTGGAGCTGTGAGGCTGCGGTGCTAACCACTGCGCCGCCCTTAACTACCCTCTATGTTACGCGCAGTGCAAGCTGATGGCTGCAAGTGTCAGATCAAGTGACAGTGTTTCTTCATCAGATGTCTGCATTTGTTCTTGCCCTTTAGTGTCAGGCTGCACTGGCTGGTCATGTGGCAGGCCTTGGGTATCTGAATGCATAAATGCAGAAGGGGAGGTTTGGGATGAGGGAGAGAGGAAGGTGGGTGGAAAGCAAAAAGTGCACGGTCTCACCATCTGCAGCTTGTACAGGTCATGAATGAAGGTGAAGTGGGATTGAGAAGATGCTCAAGACAGAAACATACCATCATCCTGGATAGTTTCAGCAACACTGGTTGCAACAGCCTCAGTCATTGCCAAGTCAATAATTTGGAGTGCCAACGCTTCCTTTGGGGCTGAGGACATGCAGCCTTGCCTGGCCCTGCCTGTTCTTTGCTGCTCCTTCCTATTATCTGTCACCTTGTCCTGCAGGAGAGAGTGCAGTGAGTGTATTTCAATGTGTTAGCCAAACCATGCAATCATGGTTAAATAGCTGGCAGTGTGTGCAAGCTGTGAAATGTGGGAGTGAGGCTTGCAGTAGTGGTAAATGTGAGGATGAGAAGTGTGGAAACTCGGAGATCCAGGTGGTGAAGGAAGGAAAACTGAAACCTAATCTTTGTTCACTTACAAGCTTTTATTTACAGAGACACATTGCATATGGTGCACCTCCAACAAAAAAACTTTTCAGCCTATATATAGATAGGTGAGTTCCCAATTAATATTTATAACCTCAATACAATTAAGACTCAATTAATATAAAATTAACATGGTGGAACATCTGAATGTTAGGCATCAGTCCTGATTGCTGGAGATTGCTTATAAGTGAGAGATGGGGGTGGTGCATTGAGCAGTGTGTAAGGTTGGTGGTGTGGCAGATAGGAGATGGCATTTGAAGCTGCATTCACTGACCTTGACCACCTGTGTGGTCATTAAACTTTTTGCGGCACTGCAGCCAGTTCCTCAGGGCCAGACCTCCATGATTACCGGTTCCCATTCCCTTCGCAGTGTGTACCTGAAGGGCCTCCTGGCCCCCTGCAGAACCATGACTTTTCTCCGCCTTTCCACCTCCTGGGCTAAGGCCTCCAGTGCCCTCTCTCTGGTCTGCTGCTCCATTACTGCTCTTTAGTACTGTGAGAAGCACTTTCTGAAACAGTTCCAACATCTGCCGCTGTCAGAATGCACCTCCCCTTCAAGAAGTGTAGGCTAACTCATGCAGGCTTCACATGAACCTGGCAACATCCCACCGCACCCCCCCGCCAACCCGCTAAACATGCAGCTAGTCAGCAGTGCATTTAATGCTGGGCTGCACATCACAGTCATGGAGATGAGCAGACAGTACGAAGTTTGCATGCTGCCTGAATCAACTCGATCAGGCCTGGGGTACTAGCACATCATGATCCCTGCAGCTGCAAACCAGCCATATCGAATTTTTAACCCCAAGACTGCTGCCAGGATACTGGGCATTGACCTCCATGATACACTGCATATGGTCACGCAACAGTTGCACACTGAGGGAGTGGAATCCCTTTTGGTTGCGATACATCTCAGAGCTGACATGTGGGGCTGGATTTTCAAAGCACTTTGGGGTAAGCATGGCTGCAGATGTGAACTGAAGATTGTGTTCTGTGGATCCCGACGCCTCCGGAACACGCTGCAATTTTCAAAGCGAGGGAGAGGGTGGGGTGCCAGGTACCTGCTCACCTCCAATTAATTGTCTGCTAAGCTCCCCGAGGAGCTTGTTAACAGTCTGAGGATAGTGGGTGTCAGAAGGGAATTTTCAAAGAGGAGAATGGGAAGAGCAAACAGTCTGGTACATGCAAGTAATTAAATGTTGGTAGCAATCTGATTGGACATTGCTTTATGTTGATAATTATTCAAAGAAATCAAAAAAACGGCGACTGAAACATCGCTTCACCTGCCTTCCTGTTCACCGTTTGGCCACTTGTTTGCACTGTAATACTGCTGGCCTTCTGATCTGCTGCCTGCACCATTCTGCAAGGCAACGTCGAGCCCTGTCATGGCTGCCATCTGCCTTTCAACATTACAGCCTGGAGCCGATTCCTGCCTCCACACTGGTCCCGGCGCCACTGATTGGGCAGTGGAGAGTGTGGCACACATAGATTATTTATATTTGAAGATAGCGTTGCGACAGATACACTGGCACAGCATGGGGTCAGGACCCGGAAATTATCTGAATGTCAGGGTCCTGACCCTGGACTGAAAATCTAGCCCACGGTGTCTGCAAAGTGATGTGCGTACAGTCAATGGCATCCTGCACCACAGTGAAGCCTGCAATCCTCGCAAAGCCAAGTGTTAACTCCACCTGGTTCTTTCTGGGAAGAGAGAATGAAATGTATTCAACGCTCTTGGAATACAGTGCCTCAGTGACCTCCCTTAGGCAACAGTAGAAGGCAAGTTGGGTAATGTTGCAAATATAACCTGCTCCAACCTGGAAGGAGTGCAAAGCATCAAAGCTCGTGGCCACAGTCAGCCACTGGCTATGCTGTCCTTGCCCTGCTCTGCAGCTGCAGCTGTGACTGCAGCAGGTGGCAGGCTTCAGTGAGGATAACATATGGTTCCTTGTTGACATTAAGGTTGGAGAGTTGATCCTGAACACCCTTAGTGGATATGGCCCCTCCTACTGCGAACCCTTCTCCCCCTATTCCTCTTCCTTCCAACTGTTTGTCCTACTCTGTGTAGTCTCTGCTCATTCTCCCTGTCAGGTCTTAGTCCAAGAGGAATCCATCCCACTGCACCCATGTCTGGGAAAAACGGATTTGTGCAGAATGCGAGAAGTCAGGCCAAAATTATTCAGCACACGCCATACCATTCCCTGTAGACTTTAGCAACTTTAAAGAAACTTAGAAGCCATCAAACACTTTTATACTTGTTGCATTCACAGAAATCAATCAGTAACTAACCTGTAAGTAGTTGATCCTTTTAAATAATGCTGGTGGGGTGGGGTCCTTCCTTCTGCTGAACGTGTGTTTAGCTGTGCGAGTTTAAGGGACAGCATTTGCTGGAGTGGTGAGCTCCAAAACTGCAGAGCTAGTGTCTGCATACTTCAGTGGATGCCCCCTGCACGTACGCTAACGCCCTCACCAAAATGGCATCCGGCAAGACTCACATTGGAGGGGTGCGCGTGTACTGCAGATGCCATCTTAGAAAGCAGTTTTGAAAAATTCATTATTGATGCTATCTGACTTTCTATTAATTCTAGTGCTTGATTTTCTGGTACAATTGTAGCATGTAGGCTATAGCATATGGCTTCCCAACAGCAGTGAGAAGTTAATGCACACAGTGGGCTAGATTTTACCAGTCCTCTAGTGGTGGGCAGGGAGGAGGAGAGGGCCACTTAACATGACAAGGGAAGGTGAGGGGTGGAGTGTCTGTCACCTTCCCACTGCTATGGCATTTTACTAATGGCGGGGAAGGTGGAGGATGGCCCTCCCTCCCAGAGACCAATTGAGCCACTGAAGTGGCCAATTACAGGCCTCTTCCCACTGCTGCTGGCATTTTACCACTGATGGGTGGACCCTCCGCCCAGGGTAAAGCCCCATCCTTCTAGACCCCACTTACCAGTAGCAAGGGCACCTGCTTCCATGATGTCCTCTCTGCTGGTGGAGTCCCAGCAGTGGCCACTGTTCCCAGCGCACTGCTGAAACAATTGGCTGGCAGCTCTTGGGGGCAGGCTCCCATCTTTTAACAGGACAGGATCCCTGACAGCAATTGATTAGTTGCCAGACAAACGGAAAATGTGACCGGAGGTCCCACAGATGACCGAGGTGGGGTTACTCCCGGCTTTTGGACCCCTGCCACTTGAATAAAATTCCAGCCAGTATTACACATTCAGATGAAAATGAACTATTTTTCAGTTTTTCTTTGAACAGACTATTAGCGTATACAATATCATCATCAGCACTCAATCAGTGGGATGACATGCAAAATTGTTGCATGAGGCTTTCACAACAACCCATTGGTATAATGTAGCTTCCATCTTGGAACACCATCATAATGCTGAATTTGGTCATGAAAAACTGGCAGCTGATTTTTTTGTTAATAATAGGTTATCCAGTGGAACTGGGATAAACAGCAATATTTATCCCAGAATATGACTGAATATTAATCAGTAAACAAGATTTAAAAGTAATATACTTCTATTAAACTCATGAATATGACGTGTTACTGGATTATCCTTGTATAACAACCATAAAAATAGTATCTTCAATCTTCAGAGCGATGAATGTTCTAGTCACTCTACGCATATTCAAACATAGTTTAATTTCCCTTCTCCTACTCTTTAACTTCACAGTCACTGGGAGAAATTGGCACCTCTGCATTAGAAATTGCCACCTGCTTGTTTCACAGGTCAATACACTAGTCCATGAAACATAATCAAGCTGGGGGTCTGAGAGGCCTGTCTGCTGAAGCCCGAGCAAGACTATATACACAATGCTATTCAGCAATTCAGCCTTCAGTATGAGATGGTTTGTAACCCAATTTGGAGCAATGCTTTACATGCAGCTAGTAATATTCTGATGCTAGTATGGGAAATGGGAAATAAGTATGAGTGTGGGAAAATGGCGCACTGACACGGAACACAAAAGTCCGGGTGTATCAGGCCTGTGTCCTCAGTACCTTGCTCTACGGCAGCGAGGCCTGGACAACGTATGCCAGCCAAGAGCGACGTCTCAATTCATTCCATCTTCGCTGCCTTCGGAGAATACTTGGCATCAGGTGGCAGGACTATATCTCCAACACAGAAGTCCTTGAAGCGGCCAACATCCCCAGCTTATACACACTACTGAGTCAGCGGCGCTTGAGATGGCTTGGCCATGTGAGCCGCATGGAAGATGGCAGGATCCCCAAAGACACATTGTACAGCGAGCTCGCCACTGGTATCAGACCCACCGGCCGTCCATGTCTCCGTTATAAAGACGTCTGCAAACGCGACATGAAATCGTGTGACATTGATCACAAGTCGTGGGAGTCAGTTGCCAGCATTCGCCAGAGCTGGCGGGCAGCCATAAAGACAGGGCTAAATTGTGGCGAGTCGAAGAGACTTAGTAGTTGGCAGGAAAAAAGACAGAGGCGCAAGGGGAGAGCCAACTGTGCAACAGCCCCAACAAACAAATTTCTCTGCAGCACCTGTGGAAGAGCCTGTTACTCCAGAATTGGCCTTTATAGCCACTCCAGGCGCTGCTTCACAAACCACTGACCACCTCCAGGCGCGTATCCATTGTCTCTCGAGATAAGGAGGCCCAAAAGAAGTAAGGCTTAGAACCGAATATCTAAGAGATTGATGGTTACAGGAACAGGAGTTTATTTACATACGTCTGACATCAATGGCTTCCACTTACACGAGATTCTGTATAAATTCTGTTACATCACTTCCTGTGGTGGCAATCACAGACTATTTACATATTCCTCCCAGTAACAACCCTAAATTACATTATACCACATCTCCCAAGTCTCTGACATCTCTTTTTCAGATGGTTAACCATTGTGGCATTTTTACAAGTCTGCCGGAACGCCTTTGTCTTTCTTTCGAAGGGGTTTGAGGTATTGAGTCTTCTAGTTCCTCCTTATTGTTTTGTACTTCAGTTAACTATTTGATGAGTCAAATTCCTCACTTGGGTTGTCCTTTGGGTTGATAGCTGATTGCAGCTTTGTTGGTTCATCAGCTTTTTGAGATGATTGTTCCTCTTGTATTTGCTGCTTCTTTGATATCATCACCAATGACCTTGTGTTTCTTCTCATCATCCTTTGGTCAGTTTTGACAATGTATAACCAGGGATATATGGTGATTGTTCTATCATTTCTCCATACTTTCTCTGATCTCTAACCCAAACTGATTCTCCAGGTTGTATGTCTGTCAAGTTTTTGGTTCTGTGACGTCTGTCATAATTCTCTGATTGAATAGATCTTTCTCTATCCTCCCTCTCCCTCACCTTTTCCAAGTCTTCTGCACTCATTTGTGGCTTGAGTGCTCTTGAAAGTATAAGAAGTTGGGTCTTCAACCTTCTTCTCATCAACAATTTGCACGGGGCTAAATCATACTGAAGTGGCATTGATCAATAACTTAGAAGTGCCAGATGAAGATCTTCATTCTTTTTTAACAACGCTTTCACAGTCCTTACACCTCTCTCCGTTTCACCATTAGCCTGAGGATACCTCAGCGATCTTGTGATACGAGCAAAGCCCTATGCTTCAGTGAACTCTCTGAAGCATTCATTCGCAAACTGCGGACCATTGTCAGATAGCACAGATATCTGGAATTCCATGCGTAACAAAGATTTCTCTCAAGCATCAGATTACAGCTTCTGAACTCTGACCTTGTTGTTGCTTCACTTCAACCCACCTCAAACAGTAATCAACAATGATTAAGAATCTCATTCTTATGCTCGAAAATATCCATACCTAGACACTTCCATGGTCCAGATGGAAAAGATGATGGTGAGTGGTTCCTTCATCTCATGATGGTTGATAACACACATGATGCACCTCGATATCTTCTCTTCAAATTTTTTCGATATACTGACTGTCTTGCCCTGGCTCTACACTTCATTATTCCCAAATGTTTTTGGTGTAATCTTTCTAAGATCTCTAATCTTAGTATCCAAGGGCTAACTAATCTCTCGTCAAACATCAACAAATATTCACCATACTCAGATGACGCCTTTGCTCATAATATTGTTTTAACACTCGGTTGTGTGGCATGTACACTGGCCATACATGCAAACAATATTCTCTGATTGCTGCACATACTTCATCTTTTTGAGCATTTCTGATTTCACTTAATTTTTGAGCTGTAGCAGATAAATTCTGTCGTTGTCAGAGCAAACACTTCTACTTCATCAAGAAATAAAATGTCACCTTCTTCAGGTCCTGCTGATGAAATATGTGATAATGTATTGTTATGACTGAGGTGGGAGGAGCACACTGTCTTTTCTAGTTCCACTTCTCTACAGGTCACAACATAGATTTAAATGTTTACTCAGTTACCGATGCGGTCAATCATATATGCTTTATCCCAGAATAAACTACACCAACCAAGTTTCTTTAATAAACAACAAAATTATCAGTTTCTTATAAAACAAGACTGATCCAGTAATGAAGCAAAGCATTAATACACAGATTGAAATATGAAAGTTCCCTTTTAAAATCCCCCACACACAAAATTGCACACACTGAAGGAAATATAGAAATTCTCTCTGCAGAGGCCTGTTACAAGAAAAAGACAAAAAAATACTTTGGCCAAATACTTGCTAATTCTTGAAAAAAATAAAAAGATATGGAAGGATGTCAGTTGTCCCTTTTGGTCTGGTGTCCAGGTATATGGAGACGGGTCATTGGGATCTTTTCTGGAACAGTTCTTTTTAGGCGGTGTTGAGAAATACTCTGGCAGGTTTTTTCAGGGAAATGTGGCATCAGGGGTCTCAGCCAGCACACATTTGAATCACAGGGTTTTTCCAAGTACAGGAGGAAAGAGGAGCTGGCACACTGGACTTCTCAGGGTCTTTTAGAGAAGTGCAGGAAAGATGAGCTGGGGGTGTCTTTTTCCTTGCCCGGCAAAACACCAACTGTCTTCAAAACAGTTCACACCCCGACTGAACCGAAAACAATCCAAACCCCAAAACAGAAAGTTAACCTCCTGACCTCCATAAACCTCGACATGTGGCTTCCCTGTAAACATCTTCCCTTAGGAGGGATGATATGTTGGAAGGTTTATCAAATGAGGCCATATGGATTGAGCTAAGGAACAAAAAAGGGGCAATCACACTGTTGGGAGTGTACTATAGACCCCCAAACAGTCAGAGGGAGATAGAAGAGCAGTTAGGTAGGTAAATCTCTGAGAAGTGCAAAAACAATAGGGCAGTAATAGTAGGGGATTTTAACTACCCCAATAATAACTGGGATAGTTTTAGTGAAAGGAATTGAGGGAGAAGAATTCTTGAGATGCATTCAGGAGAACTTTTGTGCCCAGTATGTAGCAAGTCCAACAGAGAGGGCTCAGTTTTAGACTTAGTTTTAGGAAATGAAGATGGGCAGGTGCAAGGGGTGGCAGTGGGAGAGCATTTTGGTGGTAGTGATCATAATTCAGTCCATTATGGAAAAGGACAGAGATAGAACAGGAGTTAGAGTTCTCAATTGCGGCAAGGCCAATTTTACTAAACTGAAGAATGATTTCGCGAAAGTGGACTGGAAACAGCTACTTGAAGGTAAATCAATGTCAGAGCAGTGGGAGGCATTCAAAGGGGAGATTCAAGTGGTTCAGAGTAAACATGTTCCCACAAAGAAAAAGGGCGAGACAGTCAAATCTAGAGCCCCATGGATGTAAAGGAGCCTACAGGGTAATTGAAGGCAGAAAAGGAAAGCTTCTATCCGACACCAAGAACTCAATACTACAGAAAACCGAGAGGAGTATAGAAAGTGGAGGGGTGAAATCATAAAGGAAATTAGTAAAGCAAAGAGAGGGCATGAAAGAATATTGGCAAGCAAAATCAAGGTGAGCCCAAAGATATTTTATCAATACAGTAAGAGTAAGAGGATAACTAAGGATAGAGTAGGGCCCATAAAAGAACCAAAAAGGTAACCGATGTGTAGGGGCGGAAGATGTTGGTAGGGTTTTAATGAATACTTTGCGTCTGTCTTCATAAAAGAGGGGGACGATGCAGATATTGTAGTTAAGGAGGAGGAGTGTGAAGTATTAGATGCGATAAACATAGGGAGAGGGGAAGTATTAATGGGACTAACATCCTTGAAAGTGGATAAATCACCAGAGCCAGATGAAATGTACCCTAGACTGTTAAAAGAAGCAAGAGAAGAAATAGCAGAAGGTCTGACCATCATTTTCCAGTCCTCACTGGATACAAGTGTAGTGCGGAGGATTGGAGAACCTGCTAAAGTTGTACCTCTGTTTAAAAGGGGAACGAAGGATAGACAGAATAATTACAGGCCAGTCAGTCTAACCTCAATAGTGGGCAAATTACTGGAATCTATTCTGAGAGACAGGATAAACTGTCACTTAAAAAGGCACAGGTTAATCAAGGATAGTCAGCATGGATTTGTTAAGGGAAGATCTTGTTTGACCAACTTGATTGAATTTTCTGATGAAGTAACAAGGAAGATAGGCAGTTGATGTGGTCTACATGGATTTTAGTAAGGCTTTTGACAAGGTCTCACATGGCAGACTGGTTAAAAAACTAAAATCCCATGGGATCCAGGGAAATGCAGCAAGGTGGATACAAAATTGGCTCAGTGGCAGGAAACAAAGGGTAATTGTTGATGGCTGTTTTTGTGACTGGTGGGCTGTTTCCAGTGGCATTCCACAGGACTCACTACTGGGTCCCCTGCTTTTTGTGGTACATATTAACAATTTGGATGTCAATATAGTGCGCATGATCAAGAAGTTTGCAGACGACACAAAGATTGGCTGTGTGGTAGATAGTGAGCAGCATAGCTGTAGGCTGCAGCCTCACAGCTCCAGGGACCCGGGTTCAATTCTGGGTACTGCCTGTGCGGAGTTTGCAAGTTCTCCCTGTGACCGCGTGGGTTTTCGCCGGGTGTTCCGGTTTCCTCCCACCGCCAAAGACTTGCAGGTGATAGGTAAATTGGCCATTGTAAATTGCCCCTAGTGTAGGTAGGTGGTAGGGAATATGGGATTACTGTAGGGTTAGTATAAAAATGGGTGGTTCTTGGTCGGCACAGACTCGGTGGGCCGAAGGGCCTGTTTCAGTGCTGTATCTCTAAATAAATAAATAAATTATATCGATGGTCTGGTCAGATGGGCAGAAAAGTGGCAAATGGAATTCAACCAAGACAAGTGTGAGGTGATGTATTTGGGGAGGTCAAACAAGGCAAAGGAATACACGATTAATGGGAAAATACTGAGAAGTGTAGAGGAAGTGAGGGACCTTGGAGTGAATGTCCACAGATCCCTGAAGGTAGCATGACAGGTCGATAAGGTGGTTTAGAAGACATATGGAATCCTTTCCTTTATTAGCCGAGGTACAGAATATAAGAGCAGGGAGGTTATGCTGGAACCATATAACTCATTTGTTAGGCCACAACTTGAGTACCATGTGCTGTTCTGGTGACTTCATAACAGAAAGGATGTAATTGCACTAGAGAGGGTACAGAGGAGATTTACTAAGATGTTGCCAAGACTGGAAAAATGCAGCTATGAAGAAAGATTGGATAGGCTGAGATTGTTCTGCTTGGAACAGAGAAGGCTGAGGGAGATCTGATTGAATTGGACAAAATTTTGAGGGGCCTGGATAGAGTGGAGGTGAAGGGTCGATTCACCTTAAGCAAAGAGGTCAGTAACGAGGGGGAATAGATTTAAAAAGTGATTGGCAGAAAAATTAGAGGGGAGATGAGGAAAAACCTTTCACGCAGAGAGTGTTGGGGGTCTAGAACTCGCTGCCTGAAAGGGTAGTTGAGGCAGAAACCCTCAACTCAACAAAAGGAGTCTGGATAGGCACCTCAAGTACTGTAATCTGCAGGGCTATGGACCAAATGCTGGAAGGTGGGCTTAGAATAGGTGGATCGTTTTTCAGCCAGCACAGACGCGCTGGGCCAAGTGGCCTCTTTCTGTGCCTTAATCATTCTATGATTCTAGTCCAAGGTTGCTGTTCTTTATTTTTCCTAAGGCAGGTGATCTCCAGTAGACGTTGTTTTTAGCACTCCTTGATTCTTCTAGTGTTTTCAGTGAAGTGTCCTTTCAATAACCCAGTGGAAAGAAACAGTCCAGCATTTCTTCAGGCTTCCAAATGAATTCATTTCCACAATTTAAATGAGTCATTAAAAACATAACTTTAAAAAAACAGAAGCCCCTCATAACAGCATCTGGTGTTATCTTCCGTTTCCCAGGAACATATTCGATTTAACGTCGAATCTCAATCTTAATCTAAACCTCTGTACTCTTTGAGTAACTTTGCAAGTTCTTTTGTATTTCATAGAGTAACTAACTGTTTGTGATCTGTTTCAATCTTAAATTGAAGACCTAGTACACAGTCAGAAAATTTCTCGCATGCCCAGGTTGCTGCTAATGCTTCCTTTTCTATAACTGTGTATCTTTGTTCTCGTTAATGAGCGAGATGCAAAACATACAGGACTGCATCGCCCTTTGCTTTGTACCTGAAATAAGACTGCACCTAGCCCTGTTGCTGATGCATCCTCTGCTAAGACCATTGGTAACTTTGGGTCATAATGTGCTCATACTTTTGAACAAAGTAGTTTCTTCTTGATTTTTTTCAAAAGATTCTTGTTGGACCTTGACAAGGCCTTATCATTCTTTAACAACTGTCATAGTGGCTCATTTATTATAGCTAGATTCGGAAGAAACTTTCCCAACTGATTGACCATGCCCACAAACCTTTGCAACTTTGTGATGTTTTTAGGTTTAGGGAAGTCTTTTATCACTTTCATCTTTTGAGGATCTGTTCTGGTGCCTGACCTAGAAATCTCACCATTTGTTGTGAAAAGGCACATTTCTCATTCAACGTGATATCTCTGCAACACTGCGCACACTCGCATCGTGTTCTTGCTGATTGACACCATGGGTCAACATGCCACCCATGTAGCAGATGATCCCATCTAACCTTTCCAGGATTCTAGACATCCTTCTTTGGAAAACTTCTGGTGCTGATGTAATTCTGAAAGGTGATCTGTTAAAGCAGAATCTTCCAGATTGTGTTATAAAAGTCATCAATAGTTTCGATTCTTCATCCAAACGTAATTGCCAAAATCCATTGTTGGCGTCTAATTCAGTGAAAATTGTGTTTTTCCATAGCTTTGTCAGACTCTCATCTACCGATGACGTTGGATGTATTTCTCCCGCTGGTGCCTCACTCGATCTCACCTACTGTAGTTAGCCGCAGCTGCCTCTAGATGCTCTTCCTGCCTTTCCTGTCTTTAACTGCCATTTTTAACTTTTGCTTTCTTCAGGTATTCAATGGAGTCTGCTGTTTTTGAGATCAGACTCTCCCAGTCCCCTTGAATGACAATACGGTTACATTTTCTAACCTCTGCTTGCCTGCTTAACTAAATCACCTTGGTTAATTTAAGATCATCCTTTGACTGCAGATGATCTTAGAGAGCGTCGTCTGCTACTCAGACCATAATCCTTTCTCCAATCAACTCTTCCCATAAACTGCCGTATTCGCAATCTTCAGCGAGTTTATATCAGTCATTGAGAAACTAATCAATACTCTCCCCTCTCTGCTTTCTTCGTGTATGCCCTGTGTTATGAGGATGTCAACTGCGCACTCCTCCATGGCATATAATAACGTACTGCCCTGCTCCTTGTCTGGCTTCTGTGTGAGACCTGACGCAGTACAGTATCTAGCAAATCTTCGGACCTGTTTCAGCCATGCCTGGTTGATTTTGTCCAGCTAATTTTTGAAGTTTTCCGATAAGGGCAGTGATTTTTCCATTTCTTCTTCAGTTTACCGTTGCCACCATATAATATTCTGATACTAGTAAGGCTTAGAACAGAATATCTCTAAGAGATTGACGGTTACAGGAACAGGAATTTATTTACGTATGTCTGACATCAATGGCTTCCATTTACACTCTACATGAGGTTCTGTACAAGTTCCATCACTTCCTGGGATGACACTCACGGACTATTTACATATTCTGCCCAGTAACAACCCTATCTTACCTTATACTACAGAGCCTAGCCAGCATTGTAAGGTAAGAGAAAGACAGGCAAACAGAGAAATAAGATTGGATTTAGATAGTCACAAGGAACTATTGCAATAAAGAAGGAACAGAAGAAAGAAAAAATACGGAGTAAGACGAGCTGCCAGTGGAGAAGTGACGGGTGCTGGCAGCTCGTCTGGATTATTTAGATGTGGCCTGAGGCTCACTTTTGGGCTAAATTGTGTATCCTCGTCACCAATTCCATCCCTCCTCTTGAGGCCAATTGTCTCCATTATAGTTACAGTTTTTAATATGCTTATCTGGCCAATCTGTGCCCTATATTCACAATAATTTATAGTTAAAATTGTGCAGCATCCTGCTGCTAAGTTTGAGCAAGTGCCCCTTGTTCCTAGACTTTGTAGCAATCCAAAACGTATTATCAGGGCTCAATTTAACTTTTTGCTTAAGGAGCTTGAACACTTGAATTATCTCCCCAGAGTATTTTCTTCTCCAGAATAAACAACCTCAGGCTCTTCAACCTCTTTGCATAGCTCAGATGCACTTAGCTAGGTATCAGTTTTGCTGTTCTTTTCTGCACAATGCCCCATGCCTGAATCGCCTTGCAACAGTAAAGAAACCGGAATTAAACAGAATATTCCAGGTTTAACATCCCAGTTTCTTGTATAGACTTATTATCACCTCCTGGGATATAAATCCCCAAGATCCTTTATTTATTGCATTCTTTATTGCAGCTACAAATTGCACTGTGCATTCAGCGTGCTATGCACCCGATTTCTCTCCTCTGGTGTATACTGTTGCCTGCAGCCATTTGGTTTATGTTTCCCATTGTTGATTTCCCTTCCTCAGTTCCTTTTTACTATTAAAATATTGTAAGTAAAACAATCTAAAAAAGGTCTCCGTGCTTGGTAAAATATGCTCACATAGCTTACTACAAAGTATCTCTATATTCTGAATAGCAATAAAATTAAGTCATAACTTGGCATTTCATAATTTGGCTCTAAACACTGCTATCCTAAATCACCAGTGACTTAAATTTTACTTAGAAGTGAACTCACCAGAAAATACTAAGATTCTGTGCACTTCAGCTACTATTTATTTATAGTTAATAATAAATCCTTAACAGAGAATATAGTTTAAAAATCTACTGACCTTCAGAATTTATAAGGATTAAAAGATATGTCCTAGCTCTAGATTGAAGAATACAAATAAACCATGATAAAAGTACTCAACAGTATTTAGTATTCTGGTTGCAATGGACCAGATGCAATTTCAATATAGGGAAATGCAAGCTTCGCGATCAAAGAGCATTCCCACTTATCATCTTTGACAACAGGGAGACAAGTTCTGGGTAAAAAGCAGGAGTGCTGAATGCAGCATAACAGCTAAGGACGACAGTAGTAAAATTAAACTGGTCAACCATATCAATCGCATGTAGTAAGGAATAACAATTTCACTGCAACATCAGCATTGGTTCCTCGATGTTAAGAAAGGAAGATGATTGCCATTTAGCAATCAATATTGAAAATTAAGATTTAATACAAAGGATTAAGGCAGTTTGTATAGCAGAATACTGATTGCAATGAAAAAGAGCAGTTTACAGTTACAGTTCGATCAAGTCTTGAATGATAAAAAAAAAACTGCACAGCATGCTAAACAGGGTACCTTTTGTGACTGGCAACTTATCCTAACAAAGCAAATCCAGAAGTGCAAAATTTGCTTTGGGTGGGGTTGAGTAAGCTGAGAATGCCAACAGGGAGGTCTTTAATTATTCCGCATGAGAGCAGCATCTGTCAAACAGTTCAGCATAATTCAATATTTAGTGCAACAATGGAAATACAGATTTATAAACAATTAATAGTGTCTCTGGTGCTTTAGTCTATGTGAAGAAAACAGAATGTTCACAGAAATAAACAGCATGGCACATATATCAATCTCTGGTTTGGGAAAACAGCGATAAGCACAGGTTTGAATCCAGGTCTAACATCAGTACACCCTGAACTACAGTGGTGATTAGTGATTTTGATTCATCTTGTACAATCTTTAAAGCAACAATTTTGCAGTTACAAAAATAAAAGAATTTGGGGTTCATTAATCATAATTTGATAAGAGAATATCAACCATGTTAAAACTTGGCCAAGGACAATCCGATTTAACTGATAACCTAATAACAGAGGTGTCAATCTATGAACATACTAATGTAAATGGAATGTACTTTGCAGTTTGAAACTAGGACAGAGAAAATAGATGCTACATTTTAAGGATCTATATGATATAATCATTATCCAAAGGGTAGGCCCATCAAATAATATATAAGTACCAACTTAGGCCATAAACATAAAAAAGTAACAGTTTTCACATATCTAACATTGTGAATAAAGAAATAGGAAAAACAAGGCACACCACATTCTTCTGATGGTCCACTAGGTAAATGTTCTCTGTGGTGTGGCGATGATGTCCATAAATCAGAAAGGCCGAGTATCAATCACTAGGCTCCTCAGTTACATTGACAACAAAATATTAATTAGTTAGGGTGGTGGTAGGGCACACCAATTGGTCGCAAAGTCTCTGGGCCAGGAGTTTGGAGGGGATAATGCACTCAGGTTTCCAACTTTTAATTACTTTCTAGTAACCCAGCTAGAAACTGTGCCTAAGGGCTGAAGTTTCCTCAAAAAGTGGGATGGTGGTGGAGGGGTGGCGGAAAATGGAGCGGGAAGCTCAGAGGGCCTTTCCCAAGCTGCTCCCGCCTCGGCTGCCACTTTACGCAGGGCGGCGGCAGCGAAAAACAGCTCACTTAAGGGCCTCCGCTCGCCGCCACGGGGATTGTACCCTTGGCAAGTGGGCAGCACAGGCCCGAGAAAAGCTGCCTGACAAAAGCACGCGGCTTTCTGATGGCCTGGGGGGGGTGGGGGGGGAAGAGTCCCTCCTGATTAGGCACCCTGTGCTCGAAGGAGAACCGCCGCACTGCCCCAACCACCCCCAACACCCAACACGCTCCCCGTCCCCCCAATCGACCACCCTTGCCTCGCCAGGACCTGACCAATCACCCCCCGGCAAGGCAACAAAAACGTATCTTAGGTCCGAGGCTTACCAACATCTTCTTCTGTAGGCTGGGCTGCAGTCCCAGCAGTAGCCACTGCTCCCCGTGGCGCTGCTGCAACAGAGAGTTGCCAGCCCGCTGATTGGCCAGCAGCTCTATTAGGCGGTACTTCCTGCCTCAAGCGGGTGGAAGTCCCGCCTCAGAGCAATTAGAGGCCAGGGACCCGGAAACTATGGGTCGGATCCCCAGGCCAGGCAGAAGCGGGTTCGCCAATGACTTTTCAGTCGGTGGCCGGCTCCTCACCGCCAAGGGTTAAATCCCAGCCTAAGGATTTGATGTGCTCTGATGTCTCACAGTTCAATAGTTTTCTAATGGTTATCATCTAGGTTTCCACAGATAGAATGGCCTTTTGCATCAAATGACAGAGAGCTGGAAGTTTCTGTGAAACCCCAGTACAAGTTATTGACTTCAAAACGTGCGAGAGGAGGAAAAAAAAGAGAAAATAGGGAAAAAAAGGAACATTTACCGAAGATTAAAGCAATAAGGCACTTAATGATGCCATGGCATCATGGCAGATATGACATCTTTTCAAAGCAAAAGTATAGATTGGCTCTGTTGTTGTTGCCATGGCTGTGACTGCAAGAGCCATTTTAATTCTTTAGCTTAGCTCTCCTGTTCATCAGTGGCAGCACGGTTGCTAAGGGAATATTTGTGCAGTGCGTGGGTGTGAAGAGAACACAGCTGTTAAGAGTTTAAGCAGTAAGCATGCTGTGTTGTGCCTTCATAAGGAGTGAAAATAGACCTGTAAAAATCATGCCTCGTGGGTGTTAACTCATAGGCTCAATAATGCTGCCCGTGGCATAAAATATAATCTCACACAGGGGCAGAAAATTGGATTGAAAAGTAATAGTAGGTTCTGTCTATACTGAATTCAATAAGATATCAGTTACTCAGTTTATATATATATATATGTGTGTAACGTATATATGCATATCTAGAATTATTTGTTCCTAATTTTATCCAGTATGAATAAAGCATTCTTCGAACTATTTTTGAAAGCATTTCAATTGTCAATGTTGTTCATTGTCTTTTCACACTCTGTACAAAATGAATTTTCTCTAAGTTACGTTTCTTTCCATGTAAAATTTTTTATTTGTCTTTTTCCCTAAAGTCTTTCCAAGTCTCACTTTCTTCTTTACCATGTCACCTGATGGGCAACCAGCTTCGAGACTTCTACCTACATCTCTCTGAAGTGCTTGATACAAGGTAACCAAGTGATTTCCCCACCCCACCACCAGCCCCTGCACTCAGAAGCATCATGCCACTAGTCAACCCCTCTCCAGACCGTGATCTGGAAGGCATTATCTAATACTCAGAAGTGCAACGTAACAGCACATTAGTCAGAAATAAAACTGAAACAGGCTACCAGCTGCTTCATCCTAGTATCTGAGTGCGAACGGTACTCACTGAAAGACTTAACAACAATCATTACCTTTTCCTGAATAATACTCCGAACACTCTTACTTTTTCCAAGATTTAAGCAGTTACATTCAGTGGCTTTTACCTCGATTTATACAAACGTGTCTCTCAAAACCTCTTGCTTTAACAGAGTTGCTTTGCTGATACCTCACAGCCCTACTTATTGGCAAAATCTCTTACATTTTTTAAACAGTTTGATTTCCCCGTGTATTCTGAATTTGGTTTCCTTGGAGCTTAATTCCAGTTTGTTTGTATCTTAAAACTGTCATCAAAACAACACAGTGTGGGTGAGTGACAAATGATATTCAGTCTGTCACCCCTCGAACACTATCTATCTGATGTGTGATGGACCATCAGTTTTGATCACACCACAATGTCGCTGAGCAACCTTTGATCTCCTCACTAGTTATGGAATTTGAGCCTCACCAGCTGGCACAAGCACTGACTCAGCTGGCAGGTAGGGCACTGCAGAGGTCTAACATTTATTTTCAGGAGCAGAATTACGAAGTGAGGACTACCAGTAGGTAACAGTTACTTTTCTTGATTCTAAATTTGTTGCTCATAAAACAGAACTATCATTGCTGACCCATTTGGGTTACAAATTACAAATTACCTGTTACAAATTCAGGTCAGTTCTAGGCACCTTCTCAGGTTCAGTGGAGTCAACTGTTCCCATGAGGGGTTTACATGTCTTTCCCTTATGGTAGTTCACTCACGCTCTCCTAGATGTGCTTGTATGATAGTGGGACCTACAGCTGTAACAGTGGAACTTCACTTTAAGCTGAATCTGCTAGTCATATATTTTACATGTGTATTTCTTCACTTTCTCCAGAACACTAAATGAGGTGAGGATTAGTTTCAATTGTTAAGCTGTTTTATTCTACAGTAAGATGAACGTACTGAGCAATAATTACAACCAGATTTATTTAGTTCAGTCAATACAACTTGTCTCCATGTAATAATATTACAATAACATACATGCCACGTTAGACATTTCTGCGCTTGTCTTGCTTAAACAGGATAACTTCTCTGAATTCTGCCTGTTTTGAGCCAGCCTTTCCTGGGGACTTTCTGCCTCAGCTGCAGCTTTGTTTGTAAAAGCTAGACAGCCTTATAGCTGTTGAACATCCTGTTTTATTTCCTAACCTTTCACAAAGAGATAAAAAAATTTCCAACACGGGTAGGTGTTTATATGGAGAAAAGTCACCAAAATGATTACTTAAACGATGAAGGAACAGCTTGAATCCTAGCTCATTAACATCTTAACTATCCAACATCTCAGGCCTCCCCTATTTATTATTTGCAATAATACACTATGCTTTTAAAACATTAAACATTACTCTTCTGCAAATCTTTTCTGTAGAGAAATGGTCAAAAATCCGAAACATTCACAATGCAAGAGAATTCTAGGTTACATTAAAAAGATACATTAGATTTTTGTCCACTCATTTTACAAATGAATTTACATGAAATGATGATTTTATTAGGTAGCAGCTATTTGCCTGCACAACTACGAGAACGATTCCCAATGTGCTACACATTATGATATTACCCATGTTGCTTAGTAGAGACAGCACTTTTCATCCTGCAGAACAGTGTCAATACAACAAAATAATATAGGTAAAATCTATAGGCCCAGAGTTTGCAATCAGTGACAAACAATCATTACACTTACACTTGCCCACAGATATTCTGTGGGCTTTTGCACTGTGAATTACACCACCCTTTACAGGGTTTCTGGGACCTGTGTGAACAGGGCAAGCAACGTGTGTTTCCTTAACCAATCAGACTGAAGAATCCTCACTGAATAATGCAGAACCAGGAAGTGTAGATTAAATATTTAATTCAATGTCAATATTCAATGGCATTACAATTGCTCAATCCCCCACTATCAACATCCTGGGGGTTACCATTGACCAGAAACTGAACTGCAGTAGTCATATCAATACCGTGGCTACAAGAGCAGGTCAGAGGCTAAAAATACTGTGGCGAGTAACTCACCTCCTGACCCCCCAAAGCCTGTCCACCATCTACAAGGCACAAGTCAGGAGTGTGATGGAATACTCTCCACTTGCATGGATGGGTGCAGCTCCAACAGCATTCAAGAAGCTCGACACTATGCAGGATAAAGCAGCTCACTTGATTGGCACCCCATCCACAAACATTCACTTCCTTTACCACCAACGCACAGTGGCAGCATCGTGTACCATCTACAAGATGCACTGCTGCAATGCACCAAGGCTCCTTAGACAGCACCTTCCAAACCTGTGACCTCTACCACCTTGAAGGACAAGGGCATCAGATGCATGGGAACATCACCACCTGCAAGTTCCCCTCCAAACCATGCACCATTCTGACTTGGAACTATATCGCTGTTCCTTCACTGTCGATGGGTCAAAATCCTGGAATTCCCTTCCTAACAGTACTGTGAGTGTACCTACCCCACATGGACTGCAGCGGTTCAAGAGGCAACTCACCACCACCTTCTCAAGGGCAATTAGGGATGGGCAATAAATGCTGGCCTGGCCAGCAACACTCACATCCCCATAAACGAGTAAAAAAAAGATCACATCATCTGCACTACCCTCATCAATCTTCCTTGTTGCATTCTAAGTAACAGTTTATCCAGTCTCTTGTTCTGACATGGAAATTTCAGTTTTCCTTCTTCTGGACTCTAACTTTTCTTGCTGCATTGAAAGATAGTTTATCAGAATCAAAATAACTGACAAAAGAATGACTACTGTTAAAAACAAAATCATATGCAAACAATAAACAGCATCAATGTTAGCAAGAGTACAGAAGATTTTAGAATGCACTTTTAACAAGTAATGCCCCTCTACTAAGACTATTAATTCTTACATTAATAAAAATACAAACATACCTAATTCACTAAATCATAAAATATAAATCTGTTTTTTTTAAACATTGAAATACAGCACTTGCAGTTTTTTAACATTGGTGAAATGTTCCCTTATTCTCTGGATCAGAGCTTTTATTTCTCTGATCGACACCAAGGCACACAGAAAATTATGCTCTTTTGATTTCCAAATATGGAAGAAATTAGTTTGTCCTCTGCTTCTTTTCCTTGGCACTGCATTTGCATACAATCGTAATTAAGCAGATCTGCTCAAATAAGCTAATAATTGATGTTACTTCTATCCACATCAGTTTGAAAAAAAAGCTCATTACTTCAGATCTGCAGCAAGAGGCTGCTGCGTTATGTAAATCAAAGCATGAAATCTACGCCAGCTGATTACTGATGTCTGTATGAGAACAGAACTGCAAGACTCGCTACTTTTCTCATCTAAAATGGGCATAAAACATGCCACAATTTTTATCACAGTTCAGCTGCATAGAAGGCTTTTCCAAATTATGTGCAAACAAACATGCATCAATAAAAAATTATTAGTTGTCTTAAAAGATGTGAAACTGCATTCGTTACCTGTGCTTGAGTTAGTGAGATGTAAGCATCCATTTCCATTTGCCTTCTCAGTTGGTGAAAGAAGTGCTTTAGCCAGGGATGCAGCAATCGGTTGAACCAGCAAAGATGTAATGTTTGTTCGATGTTCCCTAAAGCTTCCACCTTTTAAAATCACAAAAGCAAAATTAAGACAACATGGGGATGATTTTGCACTGTTCACCACCATGCTTTTCAGCACAATGGACATTACAGAGACCTAATCTTCTTTTTAAAAAAACTTACCGCCAACTCCCAGCTAATCGCTGTTTTCAAGCTGGCTACTATTTAGACAGCTACACACCCTTTAAGCAGGCTGCAGCCTCATCACAACAAACAAATTGGGGTCCTGTGACATTTTTAAGGCTTCAATGTGATTTTGGGGAGATTTGGTAGAGGTGTTCAAAATCATGAAAGGTTTTGATAGGGTAAATAAGGAGAAACTGTTCCCAGTGGCAGAAGGCCCAATAACCACAGGACTCAGATTTAAGGTAATTGGCAAAAGAATCAGAAGTGAGATGAGGACAAAAAAATACGCACTGAGTCATGATGCTCTGGAATGCAGTCTTTGAAATGATGGTGGAAGCAGAGTCAATAACAGCTGATAAATACTTGAAGGGGAAGAATATGCAGGGCTCAGGGGCAAGGCACAGGGGCCAGAGCAGGGTAGTGCGACTCATTCAAAGAGCTAGCATCGACACAATGGGCCAAATAGCCTCCTTCTGTGCAGTATCATTCTATGATTCTATAATAGTGCAAACTAGTAGTTTCAGTGAAAGAATCACCAAATTAGAAACTGTAAAATGGGAAATTCATGCTGGGTGTGTTTGTCTTAGGTGTGGGATGTGCGAGCTCTTTGGATCTGAAGCACCTAATTGGAATTGAATTGAGAGCCTTTTCCTGGACTGGCTCCACTCTATACTTGAGCCTGATGCTGACAAGGCAAAAGTGGAAGAACATTCCACTCCTTAATGTTAAATGGTCTTGAAAAGAATCACCCAAAAATAAATAATTCTGGACCTACTCTGTGACCACCTTCATATTTATAGTCTTCCTTTACCTACTCAACAGTAATAATCGCACACCCAAACGGGATTGCTTATGTGAAATGCTTTGAGACATTCTGACATGATAAGGTATGATACAACTGTATTATTTATTCTCATTTAATTTCATTTTGCATTGCTTTTAATATTTGAAATTGATTTATTTTTTTAAATCTCCAAGTCTATCATGTGTATATGCCATTAAAAAATGTTCTGGACATTTGAATGTTCCCAATGGGGGCTCCTATTTTTCTCAGTCACTTTTTCCTTTTCCTCTGTCTTTTTCAATTTCTTTAAAAAACAATTATATTCCTTTTTATCACATAATTCATTGTCTTTCGCCTTTATTGTCATATATTTCTACATCCATAGTCTCACTGGGGAAGTGCAGCCTTCTGAGGCACTGACAGAAGAAAGGTTTGAGCAAATCCTTCTTGGTCCGTTGCCCCTAGTGAGTGGATATGTCCATGTAGGGAAGAGATGCCTTCTATGAAGCTTCTATGAGAATAGCCCATCTAGTCTCTTCCATGTCTTCCTTCTCCTTATAACATAAGAATAGAGGTATTCTCATTGAAAAATCCATGTTCCCAAAGCAAACCAGTTGGATGCAACAAGTACCTGAACAGAGTACTGCAATGCAAAAGTGATCCATGCTTTAATATTGATAACCTCATCATTGTTGAGCAAAATTATATAAAATAAAAAATAAATTAAACAATCTTGCATGGCTGGGAGTGGGAGTGGGGCAGTGGGGAGGGAGGGGGGAGTTGGGGTTAACTGGATAAAGCAGTCCTTTATTTCAAGAACCTAAGTTCAAATCTATACCAAAACTTATCTAATCTTTCAGCTGGCTGTAAAGATCTTATATAACGTAAGCCTGACATTCCCTTCCAGATCCTGGTTGGCACAGGTCTACAGCACAAAGCTGACACTAATTTATTGTATTAATTATCACTCATAGGGTAACAGTTGTCGTAACTAGAAAAAATATCACACTGCTACAGCAGATGGTGCTGTGGTAAAGTTAGGGCTGAGGCAGGGCAAAGGGAACTTCACTCTGGATCCATACACCTGAGCAAGAAATGCTTGATTATGACGCCAGGCAAGCAAAATTTTACTTCAGCAGGGACACAAAACTTATGGTAGTGCACTGGCCGAATCCCGTCCCATTTAAGTCAATTGAAAAAGTTTCAACCAGATGTAAAATGGGTGCTTGCTACTACCCCCACCCACCCCCGCCAAACCCCCGTTCAGTCAGCTTGTTGAAGTTGAATGTTGTTCCCTAGGTTTTTGAAATAGAAAAGCACCATTGTCCTTCAACTTGTTGAGTAGAACCCTCACAAAAAGTTTTTTTTAATAACTTGCACAATGCTGTGCAAATGCTATGGACACTCCTCTGCATTTTTTCCAAAAGAAAAAATATTTTCAAAAAATAAGCTTTCAGAGAAAATCAGATATTCAACAAAGTGGAGGTAGAGAAATATCAGATAATGGATTCACATTAATTAGACAAATGAACTGGAGAAGAAAGAGCTGAAGAAGCCAAGCATTTACAGTAGATGGAACCTCTCTGACCAGATTTCAATCTCTTTGAGGGATTTGAGCGTTATGCAGCAAAGTAAATGCTTCAGATCGCAACAAAATATTTTGAAAACAGAAATTCTAATTCTATCAATTCAATCACCATTGTCTCTTTGTAGCGTTGCAAATAAAAGATATGTCATGGAAATAGTTTTTGTTTATTAACCCATCATCATAGTTAATAGTCATCAAACTAAAGTGCTGAGGAATCCACACAGCTAGCATTTCTGTTTGCCGAATATGGAGTACAAACTACCACCATCCCCCACTCCCAACTACACAAGTTAAAGAGCTGAGGCACAAGTAGGCAAGAGTTCAGGATTAACAACCTCTAGGTGTACATGCAAGCATTTCTGGAGTTTCAGCTGCACACAGTCACAAGCAAGCTTCCTGTAGCTTATTCAACTAGGACCACATTAGGATGTTGCATTCCAGATTATCTAGACTAAATTAGTTGTGATTCCAGACCCAGTGGCATGCAAGCCCTTTCAGCCAGGTTGGAGAATCATCAACTTGGCCTCAGTGATTCAAGTTACCTCTCTCCTTATTGGTGGGCTGTCTTGGAGCTATGGCAAATAGGTGAAAATATTAAAAAAAGCAAATCTTGGTGTTAAGGTAAAAAGGATTTGGTGTTGCTAAATGTGATGCAAATACAGTCTTCTGGAAAACAAGATAAAACTTCTTCATACCAAATAAGGAGCAACACACTCTGAAAAATGAACTAAAATGGCTTACTTTCTCACAAAACATGTCAGGTATTTAAAAATGACTCATCATTTTTTCTGTTTAGTGACAATTTATTGCTAACTCAAAGTTGTCAAGATCCTATTGAAGCACAGGGTATTTTTTCCACAATAAATGACTGCACATACAACATTTGGAATCAAAACATATATCTTGGAACTAATTTCAGAAAAGATGCAATATAGGAAAGGCATACGGACAATATTGGTGGCAGACAAATAGTAATGGTCTGTCATTCTTGCAAACTGCATATTTTTCTGTATTTCTCAAATCAGTAACTGATATAATAAAAACATTCAGTCCTGTTAAACAGTTTTATAATTAACTGATACAATATAATGAGCCTTCTGCTCCTTGATGAAAATCTTGTTAACAACAAATACTTGCAATGTCTTGACTAAATGCATATCTATTATAACTAAATTCATTATATGTTTTAATTAGCGTATAAAAAATACACACAGCTTTTGTAGGTAGGCTTTTGTTAATGCATTTCAATAAATTAAATGTAATAATTTGAAGGAAAAGCAGTGGAGGAAAAATAAAAATGTAAAGATAAAAAAGACACTCCATGAATATCAAGTATAATATAACTTGAAGGAGTAACAAATCATACTTCTGAAATGCAATGCATTAACTGCCAGTACAACTGACAGTAAACCTGACAAGGAAGATGACATTTATAAAATACTTTGTGAATATTTTAACTAATAATTGGGATTTTTCCAGGATTAGTATAATTCTTATTTTGAATTTTTCAGAGGGACCTTTGTAATCCAAGATTGAATTACCTCATTAAGACTTTAAAGCGATATTGTGTATAGCAATTCAGTACGGTGCAACAGAATTCCATCTTCAGTAGTCTATGTGGTGCAGTCTGCCTCAAACTGTTTGCTAATTGATGCAGTGGCCCGGATATTGCAGTCAGTGGCGAAGTGACAGCGCTCACCACTGACCTCGAAAAAAGTTGCCCAAAAAAATCTAGTGATCTCTTTGCTGTAGATATCACCTTTCCCAGTGTCAGTTTGAATTTGGCGCCAAGTCAAGGGGATTTCCAGGCGTGCAGCATCAGTGATGCCATTCAGTAGCCAATCACATTGGAAAATTCTCTCAGTCTGCAAACCAGGAAGTAAAATGCACTGATTACCCTGCACTTTTAATAAATGTTACAGAGAGTGAAATAAAGATTGGGACATACATGTTAGAGGCTAAAATATTAAACAAACAGTTAAAAAAACATTTTTATTATATTAAAAAATCTATGGAAATGTTATCGTAATGGAAAAATTCAACATTACACAAAAACAACATTTATTTTCCAGGGCCAGAGAGATTCTTCAGCAATGGGTATGATATAGTATGCCATTAAAAAAAGTTACACCTCATTAACAAGGTGTAACTTTTTTTGGGGGGGTGGTTAATAGCGAAATTACAGCGTAAAAGGGGAAGCTATCATCAGTTCAGTGATCTCTAGAGGAATGCTGTCTGCGGGGACCTTAACAGTGCACCCTGCGGATAAGCGGGGAATCAATGACAGCAACTTCCGTATTTTCATGTATAATTGAGCATATGCAGATGCCAGAAGTTGCAGTCAGTTTCAAAATTGTAATGACAATGAAGACGAACAGTTTTGTTGTCATTACAACTGCAAAATCTGGGCCATTGTCCTAAAAGAATTGTTACGGGAAATTCTCTAATTTACATACTCAAGCTGATGTGAAACATTTATTTATTGAAGTAAGCAACACCTATATTACAGGATTTTAACATTCATCAAATTTGGTCATATTTTTCTTATTCTTCAGGTAAAAATAGGACTTTTCCTTCTGGACTTGATGTTTAATTATTTTTATATAAATGAAAGTTCTTTCTGGTTATTGCACGGAGAAGGAATATCAGCTGCTCATGGAATTCCACTTGAAGATAACTAAATCACTGAAAGTTTCTTAGCACCTCAAATTTAAAGAGAAGAATCACTACTTTTATCTTGTACTATTACACATATTAGTATCATTTTCATTGATGAGTCAATCGCATTTTGTTTTGAAGTATATGTTGCAGTATATATTTTATAATAGTAATAAAAATGTACATTCTCCTCATTGCTGGTTCATATTTATAATCAAAATGGTCTTATATCCCAAAAGACATTTGCTTTCCCTTTAAAAAGACATGACTACCTGGATATCATAAGCCTATTCCATACAATGTACATAAATGGTTTAGCTTCCAGCTTGAAGTTTTTTAGATCTCTTCAATGCTCCAGTTATTTTCACCCCATGAAAAATTAGAACAAGTCAAGAAGACTTTGATAGTTTGATGAATGAGTCTGGTAGAAGCAACAAACGTACAGCCTCTGGTGATTAAATCTGTGTCATTAGGGCGACAGAGCTCTTTTGTACAATCAGTCACCTTAGATGACCCACTCTGATGGCAGGCCAACGCATTGGAGACCTAATTTGAAATGCCGAAAGTTTTTGTGTTTGATAAGCAATTCTGTAACCATAGGAGAACTAATTAGATACAGCAGATTACAAAATATGGAAAACTTGTCTCTTAAGAAAGATCTTAAGAAAGATTATCACATAAAACCATAATAAGAAATATAATTGGGCAGATAGTAAAATTAAAGGAATATTTTTAACGGTTAATGCTGCCTTATGAATAGAATTGCATATTCAACTGCTATACTTCAGTATTGTTAGATAAGGCATAATTTATTAAAATAGAACAGTAGATACATATTTTATCATTATTCTCAAACTTTAAAGTTCTAAACTCTTAAATGATATGATTCAAAAAATATTTTTATATCTCTGTTTGAGCTCGCAGATCAAATAGCTATTGCATTGCAGAAACATTCAGGCCATAACCAGATATGCAGAAATGCACAGACGTATGAAGAATTTGATGCTGCGATACATACATACATAAGACTGAAATCAAACGGTGTAACAAAATAGGGCCTTCAAGATAGCAATGCATTTCCAAGGTGTAGCTTGGGGGCAGGGGTGGAACGGTCAATCAGTCGCTGCGTTCCGATGAAGGGTCACTGACCCGAAACGTTAACTCTGCTTCTCTTTCCACAGATGCTGCCAGACCTGCTGAGTAGTTCCAGCACTTCTTGTTTTTAAATCAGTGGGTGGGGATTGGCAGATGATTAAAGTTGGCTGTACAAGAGCTAGTTTTTCAGGAAGATTTTACAAGTGGAGAAAAATATAGCAAGATGAAAGGGTTTAGGGATAGAGTTCCAGAGTGCAGAGGCGAGATAGGTGAAGATTCTAAAATCAGGGGACGGTCCGACATGGAACGTTGTCCAGTAGACCAAAGTTGAAAGATCAAAAGGCATGGATAGGGGAGTAGGGCTTGAGGGGGTTGCAAAAGTAGGGCAGGGTGAGGCTGTGAAGAGGTTTGATGATGCGTATCAACATTTGGCAGTTGATGCACTGGTGGTTGGAATGAATCATGGTGATAGGTGAACAGGACAGGATTAGGGCAGCAGAGTTCTGCATAAGGTGGAATTTGACGTGGAATTTATGTGAGGTGGACGTTGGACAAATGTAATCACCTCTAAGTCTGCCAAATGATGCTTCACCTCCCGAAGGACGTGGATGAGCTTTCCGGACGTCGATGGTGGGCACTGAGGAAATGGCTTATTACCTGCACCAGATTCCACCCCCCCTCCCCCCCCCCCTTTACCCCCCTTCCACCCCCCCCACCCCCGTCCCCTTCCCTGCTCCACCCTCTCAGCTCACCCCCTCACAACCCCGTCCCAGCCCGCCCCCCCCTCGCACCATCTTCACCCCGCACCCCCTTCCCCTGCACCCCCCCCACCACCCCCTCCCTCTACCCCTCCCCCTTGCATCCCCTCCTCCCACCGGCACCATCCTACACCTGTGTAGGGGCCCCAACAACCCCACTGCCTTGTGGGCGTCTCGGGAGAGACCAAGGCTAAGGGAGTAAACCCTAACAGAAAATCCGGAGCGGAACCCCGTAGGCGGTCATGTGTCACCTTTGGCATGTTTCCGGCAGTTCCTGCAGCCATACTGGTGCCAAACGTCGTGTCCTGCACTCCTTTGGACCCCACCAGAAAGGCCGAGAGGGGGGTTTTGACGACTGGGCAACTCTCAACCTCCATAAATTTGCCCAGGCATGCGCCATGGAGAGGTCACTCCATAGTTGCCTCACAGCGACTGAAACAACACGGAAGGCAGCAGTTACGGGTTATAAGTCCAGATAAATTGGCGTAGAAACTGGGCGCCACGGGTTGCCTTTGTCGGTGGGAGAGGTCATTGCACCTCACTGGACAGCTACCGCCCGCCTCAAACCGGGCAGCCCCCGGTCAATAAGGTTCTGTCCCGCCACAGTCTGCCTGCTTCAATGGGTGCTTGGAGCTCAGGGTCATTGCCCGAAAGGTGGACTGATACACCGCACCAAACAACATGAAAAAAGGAAAGAAGGTACCAGCCCTTCGCTTTGCAAGCTGGAACGTCAGAACTATGTGTCCTGGCCTGTCGGAAGACCTTACACAAATCAACGATTCTCGGAAGACCGCCATCATTAACAACGAGCTCAGTAGACTCAATGTGGACATTGCAGCACTTCAGGAGACTCGCCTCCCCGCGAGTGGCTCTCTAGCAGAGCAAGACTACACCTTCTTCTGGCAGGGCAGGGATCCTGAAGAACCAAGACAGCATGGAGTGGGCTTCGCCATCAGAAACTCCTTGCTCAGCATGATAGAGCCTCCCTCAAATGGCTCGGAACGCATACTGTCCATCCGACTGCTCACCACCTCTGGTCCAGTACACCTACTCAGCATCTATGCTCCAACACTCTGTTCCGCACCTGAAGCTAAAGACCAGTTCTATGAACAACTCCATAACATCATTAGCAGCATCCCCAACACCGAACACCTATTCCTGCTGGGGGACTTTAATGCCAGGGTTGGGGCCGACCATGACTCATGGCCCTCCTGCCTTGGGCGCTATGGCGTTGGAAGGATGAATGAGAACGGACAGAGACTGCTTGAGTTGTGTACCTATCATAACCTCTGCATCACCAACTCGTTCTTTCACACTAAACCCTGTCACCAGGTTTCATGGAGGCACCCAAGATCACGTCGTTGGCACCAGCTAGACCTCATTGTCACAAGGCGAGCCGCCTTAAACAGTGTTCAAATCACACGCAGCTTCCACAGTGCGGACTGCGACACCGACCACTCCCTGGTGTGCAGCAAGGTTAGACTCAGACCAAAGAAGTTGCATCATTCCAAGCAGAAGGGCCACCCGCGCATCAACACGAGCAGAATTTCTCACCCACAGCTGTTACAAAAATTTCTAAATTCACTTGTAACAGCCCTTCAAAACACTCCCACAGGGGATGCTGAGACCAAGTGGGCCCATATCAGAGACGCCATCTATGAGTCAGCTTTGACCACCTACGGCAAAAGTGCGAAGAGAAATGCAGACTGGTTTCAATCTCATAATGAAGAGCTGGAACCTGTCATAGCCGCTAAGCGCATTGCACTTTTGAACTACAAGAAAGCCCCCAGCGATTTAACATCCGCAGCACTTAAAGCAGCCAGAAGTACTGCACAAAGAACAGCTAGGCGTTGCGCAAACGACTACTGGCAACACCTATGCAGTCATATTCAGCTGGCCTCAGACACCGGAAACATCAGAGGAATGTATGATGGCATGAAGAGAGCTCTTGGGCCAACCATCAAGAAGATCACCCCCCTCAAATCTAAATCGGGGGACATAATCACTGACCAACGCAAACAGATGGACCGCTGGGTTGAGCACTACCTAGAACTGTACTCCAGGGAGAATGCTGTCACTGAGACTGCCCTCAATGCAGCCCAGCCTCTACCAGTCATGGATGAGCTGGACATACAGCCAACCAAATCGGAACTCAGTGATGCCATTGATTCCCTAGCCAGCGGAAAAGCCCCTGGGAAGGACAGCATTACCCCTGAAATAATCAAGAGTGCCAAGCCTGCTATACTCTCAGCACTACATGAACTGCTATGCCTGTGCTGGGACGAGGGAGCAGTACCCCAGGACATGCGCGATGCCAATATCATCACCCTCTATAAAAACAAAGGTGACCGCGGTGACTGCAACAACTACCGTGGAATCTCCCTGCTCAGCATAGTGGGGAAAGTCTTTGCTCGAGTCGCTCTGAACAGGCTCCAGAAGCTGGCCGAGCGCGTCTACCCTGAGGCACAGTGTGGCTTTCGTGCAGAGAGATCGACTATTGACATGCTGTTCTCCCTTCGTCAGATACAGGAGAAATGCCGTGAACAACAGATGCCCCTCTACATTGCTTTCATTGATCTCACCAAAGCCTTTGACCTCGTCAGCAGACGTGGTCTCTTCAGACTACTAGAAAAGATCGGATGTCCACCAAAGCTACTAAGTATCATCACCTCATTCCATGACAATATGAAAGGCACAATTCAACATGGTGGCTCCTCATCAGAGCCCTTTCCTATCCTGAGTGGTGTGAAACAGGGCTGTGTTCTCGCACCCACACTTTTTGGGATTTTCTTCTCCCTGCTGCTTTCACATGCGTTCAAATCCTCTGAAGAAGGAATTTTCCTCCACACAAGATCAGGGGGCAGGTTGTTCAACCTTGCCCGTCTAAGAGCGAAGTCCAAAGTACGGAAAGTCCTCATCAGAGAACTCCTCTTTGCTGACGATGCTGCTTTAACATCTCACACTGAAGAGTGCCTGCAGAGTCTCATCGACAGGTTTGCGTCTGCCTGCAATGAATTTGGCCTAACCATCAGCCTCAAGAAAACGAACATCATGGGGCAGGATGTCAGAAATGCTCCATCCATCAATATTGGCGACCACGCTCTGGAAGTGGTTAAAGAGTTCACCTACCTAGGCTCAACTATCACCAGTAACCTGTCTCTAGATGCAGAAATCAACAAGCGCATGGGTAAGGCTTCCACTGCTATGTCCAGACTGGCCAAGAGAGTGTGGGAAAATGGCGCACTGACACGGAACACAAAAGTCCGAGTGTATCAGGCCTGTGTCCTCAGTACCTTGCTCTACGGCAGCGAGGCCTGGACAACGTATGCCAGCCAAGAGCGACGTCTCAATTCATTCCATCTTCGCTGCCTTCGGAGAATACTTGGCATCAGGTGGCAGGACTATATCTCCAACACAGAAGTCCTTGAAGCGGCCAACACCCCCAGCTTATACACACTACTGAGTCAGCGGCGCTTGAGATGGCTTGGCCATGTGAGCCGCATGGAAGATGGCAGGATCCCCAAAGACACATTGTACAGCGAGCTCGCCACTGGTATCAGACCCACCGGCCGTCCATGTCTCCGTTATAAAGACGTCTGCAAACGCGACATGAAATCGTGTGACATTGATCACAAGTCGTGGGAGTCAGTTGCCAGCATTCGCCAGAGCTGGCGGGCAGCCATAAAGACAGGGCTAAATTGTGGCGAGTCGAAGAGACTTAGTAGTTGGCAGGAAAAAAGACAGAGGCGCAAGGGGAGAGCCAACTGTGCAACAGCCCCAACAAACAAATTTCTCTGCAGCACCTGTGGAAGAGCCTGTCACTCCAGAATTGGCCTTTATAGCCACTCCAGGCGCTGCTTCACAAACCACTGACCACCTCCAGGCGCGTATCCATTGTCTCTCGAGATAAGGAGGCCCAAAAGAAAGAAAGGACGTTGGAATGCCAATGAGGTCAGCATTGGAAAAGGCAAGCCTGGAAATAAGAAGGGCATTGGTGAGAGTTTCAGCAGCAATTGGAATTTCTAGCCTTTATACTGAGAAATAGAAAAAGAAAGTAGGAAAACAGAGATACAGTACACGGAAAGTTAGATGTAACCTATTTCTTCTTGACAAGGATCAATTCTTGTTTTGCCTTTGGGTTTTCACGTAAACCATAAAATATTTTTGACTATATGACTTAGGGGCGGAACAGTGGTGCAGTGGTTAGCACTGCAGCCTCACAGCTCCAGCGACCCGGGTTCAATTCTGGGTACTAACTGTGCGGAGTTTGCAACTTCTCCCTGTGACCGCATGGGTTTTCGCCGGGTGCTCCGGCTTCCTCCCACAGCCAAACACTTGCAGGTTGATAGGTAAATTGGCCGTTATAAATTGCCCCTAGTGTAGGTAGGTGGTAGGGGAATTGAGGGAAGTTGGGAATGTGGTAGGAATATGGGATTAATGTAGGATTAGTATAAATGGGTGATTGATGGTCGGCACAGACTCTGTGGGCCGAAGGGCCTGTTTCAGTGCTGTATCTCTAAATAAATAAATATCTGCCTTCTGTGCTGGAGAAGTCTTCCCATATCAATAATTAGAGTATTATTGAATTGGTAGTAAGGAAAGCTTTAAGCATTAATCAAAAGTTGTGAATGAACTGCATCCCTATAAGAAGAAATTTACAGAAGCATTCCAAAACCTGCAGTTATAATGACTACTCTTATACTGTGTGACAGCATGAATTTTCAATGAAACAGACCAACAACTGGACCTGGTATTATTACAAGTATTTGACATCAAGCAAATTATTTGTGACCAAGTCAATCATTCTCAAGAAAACAGACCACGATAGTTCCCCCTCACTTTTATTCTACAAGGATTGTAAGTTCATTCAGTAACACTCAGCTCCTTGGCGTGGTAACCACAGATGGACGATGCTTGCACAAACCAGTAGTAATAGTCGTTGGAAATACAGTAGATAAATAGGAATCTTCCTGAAATGTGAACAGATTGCATAAACATGGTTTGTAGTCCCTTAAGTTGAAAAGGTTGAGTGGCGATTTGATCAAAGTCTGAGAGATGCTAAAGGGATTTGATAGAGTAGACACAGAGAAACTACTTCCTCTGGTGGGGGAAAAACATGGACATACTCTTTAAATTAGTGTCAGCTGTGGCCTACTTTGTAACATTCTTGCCTCTGCATCTGAAGGTTCCAGGTTCAAGACCCACTCCAAGACTTGAGCACAAAAGTCTAGGCTGACACTCCAGTGTAGTACTGAGTCTTTCGGATAAGACATTAAACGGAGGCCCCATCTGCCCTCACAGGTGGGCATAAAAGATCCCATGACACTATATTGAAGAAGAGCAGGGGAGTTATCCCTGGTGTCCTGGCTAAAATTTATCCCTCAATCAACATCACAAAAAAAACAGATAATCTGGTCATTATCACAGTTATGTTTATTGGAGCTTGGCTGTGCGCAAATTGGCTGCCACGTTTCCTACAGTACAACACTGACTACATTTCAAGAGTACTTTATTGGCTGTAAAGGGCTTTGAGATGTCCAGTGGTCATGAAAGACTTTATTTCCTTTTTTAGAGGAGTGAAATCAGGAAGCATGAGAAGAGTAGGGGAAGTCTTGAACTCTCTTCCGCAATGGCTATGGATTCTGGCTCAATTAAAACTTTGAAGACAGAGATCAATAGTTTTCTTTTAGGCAAGGTTATCAAGGGATATTGATCAAAGGAAAAGAAATGGAGTTGAGATACTTGTGATGTCCTCAGGACTTGAGTGAGGTTTAGCCAAGTTTGGTATAAGGTATGAGGCAAAGACAGAGACAAAGACTGCAGCAGCAGAACATAAAGGCTTCTCCTTTTATTCTGTTTTAGTTTCACTTTGCTGGCGTGTGTGTCCTACACCAGCTCTAGAGTACACAATGCACAATGCAATTGCTATTTCAAACCACTACAATACTACATCCTTCCTCTTCTTAGTAAATGAGAGACATAGCGGCCGGAATTTTACGCCACCCCAAAGGGTTGGATAGTGGCGTGGGAATGGTGTAAGATTGAGCGGCGGGCTCCAGGACGCCTACCCGCCCTGATTCCGCCTCCGACCAAGTTTATGGAGGTCCGGCGGGGGCTGGGAAACAGCCCGCCACCCCACACCCCACCCCCCTGCTGGACCTCTCAAGACCCTTGAGTGGCCACTGAAGGGCCCTTGCCCGTCTCCACGGGTATTTTACCCATGGCAAGCGGGTTTGCTGGGGAAGCAAAGGCCACCCAGCGATAGCTGCCGGCCTTTCCGTGCCCTGGGGGGGGCATGGCAGTCAGGCACAGGGTGCCCGATAGAGGGCCGCCCCCGCCTCCCAACCCAACCCCAGGATCCAAGATGACCCCTTTCCCCAAACGACCACCCTAGCCTCACCAGGGCACGACCGATGCCCCTGGTGAGGCAACCCAAACATACCTACAGTCCCGGCTCCTTGGTATCCCCCTCGATTCGCTGGGCTGCAGTCCCAGCGGTGGCCACCGCTCCCATTGGCGCTGCTGAGACTAAGAGCTGCCAGCCCGCTGATTGGCCGGCAACTCACTAAGGCGGGACCTCCTCCCTCAAGTGGGTGGAAGTCCTGCCTTGGGCCAATTAAAGCCCTGGGATCCATAAAATACAGGACGGATCCCCAGGCTGGGCGGAAGCGGGGTCATCACTGACATTTACATCGGCGTCCGGCTCCTGTCTGCCCACTGTAAAATTCCGGCCAGCATGTTTCAATGGTTTGTTTCTACAAATGTAAAAGATAAACTTAAATACAAATAGTTCATCTCGTAACATAGTCACTTAAGTATGGCGGCTGTTTTCTCTCACAAGTAGGATATCGTCTGACATCAGATGTAGTCTCATTTGACTCATATTCTTCATCTGAGGTGTCGATGTTGGAATTGGATTCAATGCTTGTGAGTGGTATTTTCAGTGATTTGAAGACTGATGTGTTTCTTGTGATGATTTGTGAACCGCGCTTAGCAGTGATCATTGATCCTTTTGTGTTGGTGACAACAAATGGTTGGATGTCATAAGGGGTTGTTTGTTTTCCAATATGAACATCACGTTTCACAAGTACCTTATCTCCTGGCTTTTGCGATATAGCTCTAAGTTTTATGTTTCGCTCTGCATTTTCTTTCATTTGATCCTTCCATTCTCGATCGCATTCGCATACATGTTGATCATTTGCTCCACATGAATAGCTCAGGTAGGTGAGTGCACACAGGATGTACAAATATGAGTGAAGTTGGATGTTTTCCAGTCGTCGAGTGAGGAGTATTTACGAAGGAAGTGATATAGCTCCTGCTTCCATGACTTGTTCTCACCTGTAGCTGTATGTATTACTTTTTCCAAGGTTCACATAAATCTTTCGACTTCACCATTAGATTTTGGCCGACGGGGTGTGATTTTCCTATGAATGAACCCTAGGTAGTTTGCAAATTTACTGAACTCATCACTGTTGAATGGGGGTCCATTTTCACTTCTTACCGTTTGAGGGATGCCAAACAAGGCAAAGATCTGGTCAAGTTTTGGGATGGCTGCTTTCGTTGACGTTGATATAACTAATTCCACGATTGGGAATCTGCTGTACTGGTTAGTGACAACAAGCAGGTGTTCACCTGTGGGCAAATCTATGAAGTTAACACTAACTTCAATCCATGATCCTGGAGGTAGTTCGTACATCTTAATGGGATCTTGAAGATTTGACATTGTGGTTGCTTGACATGGCAAACACTGATTGATTTTATGCTCTACCATACAGTCAATTCCTGGGAACCATACCTTTTCCGTAAGGAGTTATTTGGTTTTGACTATTCCCTGGTGTCCCTCGTGTGCTATATCGACAACACATTCCCTCAATGAGTGTGGAATGAAATAAAGTTGTTGTGTAATATGAGATCAGATGTGGTTGTAAAGGAGCTCATTTGGCACAGTGAAAAACATGTGAGCAATTTCGTTTGTAGACACTTTCCCGATCACATCTTTCCAGTTTCAAGATTCCATAGCCTTCAGACACAGTTGCAAAGCCTCATCTTGTTTTGTTATCGGCTAGTTTTAGTGACTTTGGCACCATATTTAGGCTTACATAGTTAAAATGGTGTTCAGCAACCTTTTCCTCACAACTAGTAGGACCAACTGTCACAGAGGATGTCGCTGTGTTGAGCTTGTCTGGCTGATACTCAACCTGGAACTCATACTCTTGTAGTTTGAGTATCCAACATTCTATTCAAGTGGGTGGTTTTCTATGTGGATTGTTAAACAAGCTCATTAGTGGTCTATGATTGGTTATTACTTTAAATTCACTTCCATATAAGACCAAAATGTAAGATACCCCATGTGACTGAGCGTACTTTTCTCTCTATGAATAACATTGCTCTACAGGCATTATCGATCTGCTTGCCAACATGATTGATTGGTTACCAACGATCTTGCTTTCTACACAAGAACTACACCTAAGCCAACCAGGCTTGCATCCACGACTAGCTGGGTTATTTTCTCAGGGTCGAAATAGACGTTTTTGCAACTTGCTGACAAATGTTGTTTGATCTGGTGTACTGCCCTATTTGCGTGATTTAGTCCATTCCCAATTGGTGGTCTCCTTTGTCAGATTGTGTAGGGGGACAGATAGTGTAGCAAGGTCAGGAATGACTGCTGTACGTGACAAATCCTAGCAGACTCCGGACTTCCAGCACATTTGTAGGATCTGTAGCATTTGCAATGGCTTCAACTTTCTGTGGATTTGTTGCTACTCCTTCACCATTGAACACATGACCAAAGAATTCAATTCTGCTTTCATTGAACAAACACTTGTCTTTGTTCAAGGTGAGTTTACATTCTCTGAGACCTTGTAGGCATGCACGCAGGTGTGTTCTGAGTTCCTTTTCGGTACAGCCGTAGATGAGAATGTCATCATGAATGTTCAGCATGCCTTCTAGTCCTTGAAGTGCAGATTGAATCAAATGCGAAAATACCTCAGGTGCTGAGCTGACTCCAAAGTTGAGCCTCTTCTATCTGAAAAGTCCGATGTGAGTAGAGAATGCAGTTAAGATATCTCGATTCTTCTGTAAGCTTGATTTGATGGTAGCCTGCATTGAGGTCAAGTTTAGCGAAGTGTTTGGCACTATTCAGCTTCTCTATGATGTCATCGATTGTTGGTGTAAAGTGTCTTTCTCATTGTATGGCTTGGTTTGATGATGGCCTTCGCTCTTGGGTTTCTTGACGCCTTGTATGGATGAGACCCAAAGGGTAGGCTCATCCCCAACTTTCTCAATAATGTCAAGGTCAAGTGGGCAATGAAGTTCCTTCTCTGTGTTTCCTGATGTGAAATGGTATTTGTCGCTGTTGGTGCACAACTGGAGGCACATTAGAGTCTACCTGGGCCTTGCATGTAACAGGTGTCAGTTTTCCAAAACCAGTGAAGCGATCAGCATACATTTCAAGAATGTTTTTGTTATGCAAAGGAATCACATATGTGACTGCAATCACGTGCAGATCTGCTGCTGTGTGGAAACTAATAAATGTGCCACATTCTCCAGAGATGACATAGAATAGAGCTTTCATTCTAGTGTCTTTGAATGAGTCTGGCATTTCAAAAGTTCCTCGGATTTTCAGCGGTTTGTCACTGTTATAAGGGAAATTTTTCATACTCCCTGGTTTGCAGAGACTAAGGCAATCCTGAAGTTTGTTGAATGTTTTGTCTCCCATGACATTGACAGACGCTCCTGTATCTTTAAGAGCATCTATGTCTGAGCAGCCACACATGGTTGTTTGCTGTGTCTGAGAGAGAGCTCAGAAGTGTGTTCAGGGTCATCCACCTCTACTTTGGCTAAATTCTCTTGCCTTTTTGCTGTGGTACGCATACGTGGCACCCTTCTGCTGGTATTGGTCTTAGTAGTTAATTTTGCTGATAAGCGATGAACACGAGCAAAATGGTTAGGTTTTCCACAGGCTTTGCACTGTTTACCAGTAGCAGGATAGTCTGTCCGGTGTGGGTAAGCATCGCCACAGTGGAAACATTCTTTGGATAAGTCACAACTCTGTTTGTGAGATGACTGTTGTTGCTTTGCAGGTGGTTTCCAGGCACATGAGCAATGAATACTGATCGCAGGAGTTGATAGTTACTGGAGTGTGGTAGTTATTGTTATCAGCCTCAACTTCAGTAGCTCTGGACTCAGAGCGATAGTGATCTTGCTAACTTCAGCAGCTCTGACAGCTTTCTGCCTTTCTTGAGTGCTTTTCGGCATAACCAAAGTCACATTTGGTTGCTAGTTGCCTCAAACGTGTGCAATATTGGTCAATTATCTTGTTTGCTTTTTGCTTAATATGTCAGAAGTTAATGGTTTCATATATGGTGTTTTTCTTGGGTGTAAAGTATGTCGTTAGTGCCTTTTTTGCTGAGTTGTAGTCATTTTGCTCAGGCATAAGTGTCTCAAAGATATCTTCTAATTCTTCACATCCATGGTGTAGAAGCAAGGCCTTTTTCCTTGTGTTGTCTGTGATTGTGAAATCTGCCATTGCACCTTCGAAATGTCGCAGCCACTTTTGCCAATGTGGGGATACAAATGATGGCTCTGAATGTACATCAAAGGTGGCAGATTGGGCATAGATAATGCTGACCAGCAACGCAGTGATAAGGATCCAGGATCGCAGTCCTTTCAGGGGAAACTTCTCTGCAGCGATCCGAGATTATATACTTTTTTGGATTGGATGGTTATTTTGGAGAGATCAGCTTGAGTATACCCTGTACAAGCTTTCTGTGTGTCACTCTAAAAGTCTCCAAGTTAAAATGTTGTCTGTGAAAGTAGACAAAAACCTTCCAAAACTTTCATACCTGAAAGCAATGTTTCTGTTTTTTCATCTTTTTCGATTTACCACGTTGCCTTTGTGATGTCCTCAAGACTTCAGTGAAGTTTAGCCGAGTTTGCTATAAGATATGAGAGAAAGACAGAGAGACAGAGACTGCAGCAGCTGAATGTAAAGGCTTCTCCTTTATTCTGTTTTAGTTTCACTTTGCTAGCATTTGTGTTCTACAGCAGTCTCCATGGAAGTTGAATATTTTACAAAGGCTTTATCTGCTCAGTAATGGAATACTGTAACTGGCATACAGAAAAAAATTGTCCTTTATTCCTGGATTCAATTGGATTAAAAAGTCAGTGGACTGGATTTAGATAGCCTAACACATGACACTTCTTTCTTCAGCATTAGACAGAATTCGTAGGACTGCCAGTCCCATACAAGATTATGGATGGAGAATCACCACAAGAGTTTTCAGCATTTATGTCTAGCCTCAATGTTAATACTAGAAATACAAGTACCACTGCAGTTACATCTCAGTATTGTGTATTAATCCAAAAACTCCACACAGAATGGCTGCAGTTTGCTTGCACTGCTTCTCCTGCTGTGAAACCTGATGCAACACAATGCTGATACCATTTCAGAAGTATATATTAGGCTATGGAAAATCTGTAATATGGAAATAACAGAAAGCATGAAACGAGAAAAGGCCATTAGGCTCAATGGGCCTGCTCCTTGTACAGCACATGTACACACTGTGCTTTCATGGTTTTTACATCAACTGTTTATTCCCCTGTGGGGAAGCTGTTTAGAATTTCTTTCTGTCCTTGATTTCTCCTAAAGGTAATCAAGTGAAACTTCACAATACCTATTGATCTCCAGTATTCAACTCTGGCTGATAGCTTTCTAAATCAGGACAATAAATGTTGTGTTCCATGGAGCATTTGATTATTTTCATGGCTTCTAGAACATGTCCTGTTGATGATATGTTGCCAAACAGCACAAACTATTCCAAATGGGAACTCACCAATTATCTATGCAAAGTTAGAATAACTTGTTTTGACTTGTAGTCATATATCCTCAAAATGCATTCCAGTCTTTGATAGCTATATTAATAACCGCTTCAAACTGAGTGGAAACCACAAATGCAATTTGTAAGATACTCACCAGTGTTACAAATGTCTCTGTCTGCACCTTACTGTTATACGCTCTAACATACAGACAAAACATACAAACCACACAGCACAAGGAGAGGAACTGAAACAAACACAGGACACTGTCTGGTAACTGTGTTAACTAAAGAGAATTTGAACTACAGAACTTAACTGAAATCATAATTAATTAAAAAATAGAATGTTTAGGAAAGAACCTTTCAGACAAAAGCCTCATTGCTATTTGAATTTACATAATATGGTACATTGGGGATATTATATTTCATTTAATGAATTGGAAAATATGGAATTTATCCCTGTTAGGTCAATTTCATACAGATCAGTATCATTGCTCTGTTCTGCTACTACTGCAAGATTTTATTACATAGTGTGAGATGCCAAACAACCAATGCTTATGGATTAAGCAGCTTCATGTAATTCCAACTACGGAAAAATGAGTACAAAAAATATTGCATCAAATGCTGTACTCTTGAGTAGAGGCAGCTTCTTTAGACACTAAAATATATTAGTTATTCATTACTGCCATTCTCCTTTAAATAAGAGGCAATTCAGTCTATGCCAGCTTACTTCACAAATCACAAAAACATGAACCATTTAGATGCAGAACAATCTGTTCAAAAATCTGGGATTCAATCACATCCCCATTGTAAAGCGTATCAGGCCAGATCAAATATCATCTTACTTAGATTAAGCTTAAACACATCAATCTCAGAAAACCATTAGAAGTGCACTAAAACAATTATTTAGGGTCTTTAATACAGTCATAGTGAATAGGTTTAACATGAACACAATTACCTGATTATTAGAGTTTGTTACTTGGAACAAAGGTGTGACAGAAAAATTACCATGTACGCTGCTCTCCACATTTATAGCAATAATCAAAGAAATCCTTGAGCAAAAATTTATAATGTCATATCACAGTGTATAGGTAGAGCTTATTCCGATTGACTCTGCATGTAGTTAACTGAGAGAAAAGAAAATTCTAGTTGTTGGCTACCTTAACTGTGATAATGTTATCTACAAAATACGATACATGCCCCGGTACAAAGTTGCTCAACAGTCAGTACAATGAACATGGTGTTTCTGCCTAAAATAGTCCCTGAATGTTTAAGGCTTTCCAAATGACTGTATTCCAAATGCTTTAAATCTGCTTTCAATGTAAGTACAGAGGAAGTGACACAAATTGAGAGAGTTCTTGTGTTGTTAACTGCTTTCAGTGCAACAATTCTGCCTCACTGCCTCCGAAATAGGGCCTTGACAACACCCTTTTGACAATGCTTCCTGTATTTTTAGCAGGAAAAACAGTTGCTCTATTACAGTTTCATTTAAAGACTTTTTAATGTAGATTGCTCAATTATGCTGCTTACAATTCTCACAGTTCGGTCATTACAGCACACAGTAAGTGAATATACTTTCAGACTGTACAAAAATGGCCAGAGTTCAGTCGAAATTATGACTAATCAATGAATGTGCACATCAGCTCCATCACTCCCACATTCAATTAATAAGCAGGATAAGTTTACCTTACCTACAGGTACTTGTAACATTAACATGGCTTTGTCAATAACTTTTTTTTTTACATAGTTGAACATATTGGCCTGGACTTTAGGTTGAAGTCAAGTTCTGTGCAGGGGTGGAGGGTGGGGCAAGAGGGAGGTGCTGTTGTGAGGAAGAATGGGTTTTCAGAATGTCCTGCAGAGATTAACTGCAGGGCTCCTTTAAGTGGGGTTCCTGCCCACAGAAAGCCTGATTAACAGGCAGGAGGCTTTTGGGCATGAGATCATGGGGTGTGGTCCTGCTCAGACCAAGTCAGTGCTAGATGGTGGTCTTGGGGATGGTGGGTAAAGGCCAGCTACCCGACCCAAACCTGATGGGACCCGACGACATGTACTGGGTTTGGGTCGAGTCGGGTCGAACTTCCGGGTCCAGCATTCGGGCTTGGGCCGGGTTGGACACGCTCTATCTATCACAACCTCGGGTAAGTGGCTCCAATGTTAATGTAATTTTTTGACTAGAAAAGTGGTTTTGTTACAGTTATTTTAAGCTTGTGCAGATAAGCAACAAAGTGAAAAACGGAAGGTTGGTTAACTGATGGTCGGGTCGGGCACGGGAAAAAATGGAAGTACTCAGGCCAGGTCGGGCTTGGGGTCTGATGTGGTTCTGTCGGGCTCGGGTCAGGTTTCATTTGCAGACCCAAGCCGATCTTTAATGATAGGTCAGATCTTGATCATGGTGGTGGGGGAAGGAGAGCAATCAGATAGCAGAGTGCAGGGTGGCATTTACTGGTTAGCTTGTTGGCCCTGGAGGAAGCACTCCTGCTCCTCCTGGCCCAGAAGCAGTGCTGTAAAGGCACTTACCTCATGAATACAACCCTCTCTCATCGCATTTAAGCTGCCGAGTTTCCCAAGGCCCAGGAAACTTGATGCCCTGTGGTTAAAACAAGAATTACTGTTAAAATGAAGGCGTGTAGCCTCATTATAATACTTAAATGACCCAACTCACTTCCCACGAGTAGACTGGTTGCATACCCCTTGTCCCACCTCCATTAAAATTGGAAGTGGGCATGTTCAGTTCCTGTTCTGGATTTATTGCATTTTTACCTCTGACATAAGCCCAAACCACTCATTTTTGGGAGTTAAGATTCAGCCCATTATGAATGTGACTCAAAATACAGAATTTCATTCAATCTATAAGATTTTAAAACTAGCCTTCCTGGACCTCTTCCCCAGATTCCAAGGGCATGCCGATTACAATCGTGCACAATCCCATGCCAGTCACAAAAGAGGGGCTGAATTTTATGGAAGTGGCGGAGTTCCTAACATTGGGCCAGAAAGACGGGGAAACCCCGCCTTCGCCGTTTGGGGGCCACCTGGCCACATTTTACGGTGCTCAGGCGCTCAGCACCACCTTCTCAAGGGCAATTAGGCATTGGCAATAAATGCTAGCCTGGCCAGCGACGCCCACATCCCATGAATGAATTTTAAAAAAGGCAGTTAACTGCCGAGCACCAGGGTTCCTGTCCCTTTAAGGCTGGGGATCCCACCTCCAAGAGCTGCCAGCCAATCAGAGGGCCAGCAGCTCAACAGGCTCAGCAGTGCAGGAGCAGTGGCCATTGCTGGGATAGTACCCAGCTAGAAGGGGGCTGGCAGCTCAGCAGTGCCACAAGGAGCAGTGGCCACTGCTGGAACTGCACCCAGCTAGAAGAGGGAACCTGGACACTGACCTTGGAAGCAGGTAAGTGAGGGCAATTCGCCAGGGACAGTCAGGCACCCCAGGCAAGACGTGGGGGAAGGGTGAGGTTGTTGAGGATGGGTGGTGGGGGTGTAGGCGCGGGAGCCGTCTTTGCTGCCACGGGGATCTCCATGGACCATAGAGTGCCCAAGCAGGAGGGCTACCCCACTGCCCCAACCTGCAGGGAGGCTGCCTGGTTCAGAAGTGGTCGAGAGCGAAGGCCACCACGTCGGGCAAAGCACTGAATTATTCACTGGGGTTTGCCTCACCTGTAAACGTGCACTTTTTTACTTTTTGAACACACTGTAGATATTGACACATGACGCCAGACGTGTGAGCTTCCGTGCGAGACTGGAAAAGAGGAAAGAGGTGTGAAGGGAAGCAATGGTCTTTGAAGGGGGACTGTGACGCCTCTGAACAGATGTGCCCCATTCATTCTTGATAGCATCCTGTGCAGCTGGGGCACGGCTGTGTTATATATCTTCTTCCTCCTCCTCCTTCTCTTCCATGTCCTGCTCCTTCTCTTCCTCTGATGAGTTGTGTCGTTCCAGGGGCTCACCCTCTTAAAGGACCACACTCCTCTCTGGAGGGCCATATTATGGAGAGAGCAGCAGACCACCACAATGCATGAGACCCTTGCAGCAGTGTACTGCAAGGCATCACCTAACCGGACACGCATCGTCAGAAGCCCGATGGCCTGCTCAATGGTACTCTTTTTGAGCAGATGTCTTTGGTTGTAATGCCTCTGTGGCTCCATCTTTGGGCCTTGTAAAGGGTTAGTAGCTATCTCTTCAAGGGATATCTTTTGGCCCCTAGAACCCATCTACGTAATTTGAAGAGCTGAATTGCTGGAGGATGAAGGAGTCATGGCAGCTGCCATTAAAGTGAGCGCACACATGGAGGAAGCTTTTGTTGTGTTTGCAGACCAGCTGAACATTGAGTAGAAGCCCTTCCTGTTGATGAATCTCACTGGTTGGTCACTTGGTGACTTGATGGTCACATGGGTACAACTGAAGATGCCCTGCCCCATGGGGAATCCAGCAATGGAAGCGCAACCCACCACCCTTTGTGCTTGTGAAGCCCCATCTGTCTGAAATTGGATGTAAACTCCAGCTTTCACAAATAGGATATCAGTAACCTGTGAGATGTAGTGGTGTGCAGCCGCTTGCAAGACATCACCAAGGTCTGCAGTGGATCCTTGGAAGGAGCCAAAGGTAAAGACATTCAAGGCTACTGTCATGCAGGCCCCACCTGCCAAGAATGAGGCATATTAATTTTGTCACATGAACATTGATTTTGAACTTGGTGGGAAGGGAAGGCCTGTTATGGGCAGACTATCTTATGAGGAAAGGTTGGATAGGCTAGGCTTGTATCCGCTGGAATTTAGAAGAGTAAGAGGCTACCTGACTGAAACATATAAGATCCTGAGGGGTCTTGACAGGGTGGATGTGGAAAGGATGTTTTCCCTTGTGGGAGAATCTAGAACTAGGGGTCACTGTTTAAAAATAAGGGGTCGCCCATTTAAGACAGAAATGAGGAGAAATTGTTTCTCTCAGAGGGTCGCGAGTCTTCGTAATTCTCTTCCTCAAAAGGCTGTGGAAGGAGAGTCTTTGAATATTTTTCAGGCAGAGGTAGATAGGCCTCCTCCTGCTCCTAATTTGTATATTCGTATGTTAGGGCTGCCAGACACTTAGTTGAAAAACATTTTCATACGAACAGACAGTGCTTGTGGAGACAAAAGGACCATTCCCTGACACATTCAACCTACAATGAATTTTGATCATCAAACATTGAAGGTGTAAGGAAGAGAACCAGAGACTGCGAAGGTGATACAATCCACAAAAGCCAGGACTGGTTAAACCAGCTGGTCACATGACTAACTGGCTGGTCCAGAGTTTTTTTTGAATGCGACACAGAGTTTTGCACTCGGAAAGCCATTTTGCTCCTAGAAAGATAAGACCTCTCCTGTCTGCTCCCATCTCTTTCTCACAAGCCTCTGGACCCACTGAGGACACATGAAAGTCAAGAGAGAAAAGTCTCCTACATCGAACAAGGTTTAAGAAGAATATTGGGCCCCAACGAAAAGCAAGACCTATCCACAATCAAGGACTCTACAGTGAGCTCGAAGAACAGTAACCAAAACCATCTTCAGATATTGCCTCAAACTTTTCCACTTTATTTCTACTGCTCTTTTCTGTCTCTATCTGCATGTGTGCATCGTGAATGCATGCTAGAGTATCCGTAGGCGTTAATCGAATGAGAGTTTAAGTTTAATAAAGTTCAACCTTTTTTCTTTAAACCTAAGAAAACCTGTTTGGTTGGTTTCTTTGCCTTACAGTTGGAAAGCAGTGAACAAGGATTCACTAAGGGGGAGCTAAAAAAAATTGTGTTTAAAATTAAACCCTGTTACGGTAAGACCAAGTGAAGGCTGAGAGGGAACCCTAGACTCCTTTCTTACCTGGTCATAACACCACAGTCACTTTGATGCCTGCTGGTAGGGCATGGCGAGTAATGCTGTGAGGTGTGAATCTCTGTGACCTTCTGCCTGATAAGCGCAGTCTCCTATGGCACTTGTTCTCTGACTTGTCCAGGTAGCTTTGTCTTCAGTGGTAGATTCTATGCAGAGGGTATGGCTTTTGTGCCTTACTGCCCCTTTCCTCTGCCCTCCTCATGCCCGGGGCTCTGCCTCTGCTGCAGAGGATGTTGCTTCTCATTGCCAGTGCACCAAATATTTGAGAATTACGCTCCTTTTACTAGCTGCTGCCTTTCTTGTGCTCAGCTGGACTCCCAATAATGTGTGGAAGCCTCCTCCTATGCCCTCGTGATGGCAGGAGGGTCACGAACCCTGCACTGCCCGATCACGTAAAGACCACTCTCCCTGCTTCCTGTGCACACCCGATGTCACCTATATGCCAATGGCTGAGTGCCCCTCCCAGCCGTGCTGACTTTTATGTTGATGGTGCGGCCATTACTGGCTCCCCGCTATGTTGCTGCCTCCATGCACCTGGTTTGTCCCTGATCCAGTGCAACCTGTACGCCCCTACCAAAATCCCAAACTGGCTTTTAGCACTTGTTAACTGGATTAATTGGCCTCATTCTGAAATCGGGCATGTTTCCAGGACCCACCTTCTCCCATCCTGAGGAAAATCACCAGCGGCAAGAACAGCGACATGAACTGGCATGCCGGTCAGTAACCACCTGCCTGCTTCCGTTCCCACCCCCATTGGAACCTAAAAGTTCTGCCCATTCTCTGTGTCATGATATTGCTCTGTCATTACTTCATCCAATAGCAATCAAATCAAGAACTACAAAGATGCTGAAATCTATTACTAAGGAAGTCTTAACAATGTTCTTAGAAAACCATAATATGATCAGACAAAGTCAACATGGTTTTACAAAAGGGAAATCATGTTTGACAAAGTTATTAAGAGTTTTTTGAGGATGTAAGTAGTAGGATAGATAAAGGGGAGCCAGTAGATGTAATATTTCCAGTAGATGTAGTAGCGTTTCCAAAAGGCATTCGATAAGGTGCCACACAAAACGTTAATATGCAAGATAAGGGCTCATGAGTTGGGAGTAATATATTAGCATGGACAGAGAATTGGTTAACAAACAGGAAGCAGAAAGTAGGGATAAACGGGCCATTTTCCAGCTGGCAGGCTGCAACTGGTGGAGTGCTGCAAGGAACAGTGCTAGAGCCTCTGCTGTTTACCATCTGTGTAAATGACCTAGACAGAGAAATTAAGAGTAATGTATCCAAGTTTGCTAATGATACAAAGCTGGATGGGAATGGAAGCTGTGAAGAGAACACAAAAAGGCTCAAAGAGATACAGATAGGTTAAGTGAGTGGGCAACAAGGTATCAGATGGAGAATAATGTGGGGAAGTGTAAGATTATTCACTTTGGTAGTAATAATAGAAAAGCAGAATTTTTTTAAAAGGCATGAAACTTATTCAAGGAACACAGCAAGTTAGCATACAGGTACAGCGAGCAAATAGGAAGGCAAATGACATAGCCTTTATTGCAAAGGGATTGGAGTACAAGACTAAGGAAGTCTCACTACAATTGTATAGGGCTTTGGTGAGACCACACCTGGAATAGTGTGTGCAGTTTTGGTCTTCATGTTTAAGGAAGGATATACTTGCTTTGGAGGTGGTGTAGCGAGGGTTCACTAGATTGGTTACTGGGATGACAGTGTTGTTCTCTGATGACAGGCTGAGTAAATTGGGCCTCTACTCTCTGGAGTTTACAAGAATGAGAGGTGATCTAATTGAAAAATGCAAGATTTTGAAGGGGCTTGGCAGGGTAGACAGTGGGAGATTGGGCTGAATTTAATGGGTCCCCCGGAGACAGGTTGGAGGTGGGGGCTGGGTGGGGGCGTGTGGTGGCCCATAGAATTGCGACAGAAGGCAGGGGGCGGAGGGCCCATCGCAATGCAATTAAGTTGGCGGCGGAAAAGGCCAAAGGTGGCCTTCCTGTCCAGAAGCCAACTGAGGTCTTTAATTGGCCTATCAATAGCCAATTAAGGGCCTCTTCCTGCTGCCACTGGAATTAAACCAGAAGCGGAGGGGAGGGGGGTGATGGGGCATCCACCACGTGGGGAAGTCACCCAGTTAAATGAGGACTGGCCCCAGCGATCCCACCTCACTTACCTCTGGGTCCAGGGCTCCAGTGCTGGGCCTGCTCCCAGGCCCTTTAGTACCGGCAGTTGCCACTGCACCTGATGGCTCTGCTGTTACTGCTGAGCTGCTGGCCCTCTGACTGTCCAGCAGCTCTTGGAGGCAGGATCCCCATCCTTAAAGAAACAGGGATCCCGCACCGGGCACTTAAGTGCCTATGCGGTGTTGAATTGCGCTGCGGAGGGCTCTGAAAGGCTGAGGCAGTGTTCCACTCGCCTTCCTGGCACTGGGAGCCCTGCTAGCATGACTAAATTCAGCTCATTGCTTCTCCTGGCTGGGGAATCTATAATATGGAGGGCAGAGTCTCAAGATAAGGGGTCAATCATTTAAGACTGAGATGAGGAGAAATTTCTTCACTCAAAGTGTTGCAAATCTTTGGAATTCTCTACTCCAGAGGCTTATGGATGCTCCATCAATGAGCATATTTAAGGCTGAGATAGACAGATTTTTGGTATCTCAGAGAATCAAGGGATACAGGGAGTAGGCAGGAAAGTGGAGTTGAGGCACAAGATTGGCCATGTTAGTATTGAGTGGTGGAACGCCTCGAGGGGCCATGTGGTCTACTCCTGCTCCTATTTCTTATGCTCTTTTGCATCATATACATCAGTCACCAGAGCAATGCCTGAATCAATGCTCCGCTTGGTGGGAATGAGACGTAAAGTATAAAGGAAATGAATCTACATCAGTTATTAATCCAGGGTGCACTATCAATAATGTTACTTCATCAGTGTGTAATAATTCAGCTCTCTAATATTATTGGGTTCATTAAGTCCTTTCAGCCAGTCATTCCACTGTCATCATAACTGACATGAAAAGTAAATAAAGGGGAGAATAAACATACTTGTTTGTAATACAGTTCAGAATCTCAAGACTCCACCACCCCATACCTCAACTCACACCAGTGATTCTTCGCATGACAATATATCAGCAGTGTCACTCTTAGGACATGCAAATTCAGATGCTTCATCACACCCAGAAGAGGGAGACTTAGCAAGTGGCTCCATTCAGAACACTTATCTCCTTGCAGCCAAATTTCGAGTGAAATTAGATTAGATTAGAGATACAGCACTGAAACAGGCCCTTCGGCCCACCGAGTCTGTGCCGAACATCAACCACCCATTTATACTAATCCTACACTAATCGCATATTCCTACCAAACATCCCCACCTGTCCCTCCATTTCCCTACCTATACTAGTGACAATTTATAATGGCCAATTTACCTATCAACCTGCAAGTCTTTTGGCTTGTGGGAGGAAACCGGAGCACCCGGAGAAAACCCACGCAGACACAGGGAGAACTTGCAAACTCCACACAGTCAGTACCCGGAATCGAACCCGGGTCCCTGGAGCTGTGAGGCTGCGGTGCTAACCACTGCGCCACTATGCTGCCCTAGATGTGGACTGGTCCAGTTTGCCTGCTTGCTGTCAATCCAAGTTAAAACAAATTAAAATTTAAAAATAGCTTTACAACTACAAATTATAATTATTTTAATTTTATCCTATGTACCTGATGGCTTGTCTTTTTTCAGTGTGACCCTGTTGTATGGGCCACCAGTGAAGTAACTTGTCAGGCTTTAACACTCCTCAATGTGACTCAGGTAAATTGTATCTAAAAACTGACTTAGTTTCATTTTTAGTTGTCAGATTGCTGGCTCTCCTTGGTTGGAAAAATAGCCCTTAAACCTAATTTCTCCCAATCAAAGTCCACTTTTAAAATTTGACTCTCATTTCCATAATTAAGGCACAGAAAAACAGATAATGTGTAAAACTTTCTTTTTTAAAAAAAAGAGGTACAGATTAGATAAGCCAATTGTGTAACACCTTTAAAGTAGTGAACCAACCTAAGGTGTTTCTCAAAAGGAGATTGAGGGAACAATGTACACCAAGCCAGAGCTAAGAGAGTTAGGGGAGGTAACAGATTACATGGTTTGTAGAGATAGATTCTGAGAGTCTTTTGAAGGGGCAGAAATGTAGTAAGGAGGGCAGGTGTGGGAGAATGTAGGACCTGGATGGCTGAAGGCTATGCCACAGATGGTATGCCAGCAATGGAGGAGCAGAGGATGCAAGTTGGCATTTAAGGATGGAAAAGGTTAAAGGCAGTGTGGAGCAAGAACTATGGAGGGATTTGTTCACATTGGCAAGGATTTTGAAATCAATATCATGGCGGATAGGAGCCGATGGAGGTTATTGAATATATTGGTGGTAGATGAGAGCTTTTTAATAAGTAATAGATTGCAGGCAACAGAGTGTAAAATGAGTTAGAGGTCAGACAGGTTAGGTAGTGCTCAAGAGAAGCCAAAACCAGAGATGGAGAAGACATGGATGGTGTTTCAGTGCCAGTGGGAATGACGTAGAGATGGAAGTCAGCAATAGTAAATGGATGGAAAAAGGCATTTGATGATGATTAAAATGTGGGATTTGAAGATGAGCTCAGGGACACACAGGATAATGAGGTTGCATACTGTTTGCTTCAGTCTGCATGAATAATTAGGAATTTGAATAGAATCAGAGGCCAAGGCACAGTTTCTGTTTGGAACCAAAAAGGATAGATTCAGTCTTCCCAATGTTAACCATAGAAATCATAGGAAATAGGAGCAGGAGTACGCCATTCGGCCCGTTGAGCCTGCTGCGGCATTCAAATAGATCATGGCTGATCATCTACCACTACGCAATTTTTCCCCAGAATTCCCATATCCCTTGATGTCTATCGATTTCAGTCTTGAACATGCTCAATGATTGAGCTTCCACAGCCCTCTGGGGTACAGAACTCCACAGATTCACCACCCTCTGAGTAGAGAAATTCCTCCTCATCTCAGTCTTAAATGGCCTGCCCCTTATTCTGAGACTGTATCCCCAGTTCTAAACTTACCAGCCAGAGGAAACAACATATCCACATCTACCCTGTCACGCCCTGTAAGAATTTTTTAAGTTTCAATGAGATCACCTCTCACTCTTTGAAATGCTAGAGAATACAGGCCCAGTTTACATAAGAATATACGAATTAGGAGCAGGAGTAGGCCACTCAGCCCTTCGAGCCTGCTCCACCATTCAATAAGCTCATGACTGAACTGATTACTAGTTTCTGTAATCTCTCCTCATAAGACAATCCCGGCATCCCAGGGATTAGTCTGGTGAACCTCCGTTGCACTCCCTTTATGGCAAGTATATCTTTCCTTAAATAAGGAGACCAAAACTGTACACAATACTCCAGCTGCGGTCTCACCAAGGCGTTATACAATTGCAGCAAGACATCTTTACTTCTGTACTCAAATCCCCTTGCAATGAAGGCCAACATACCATTTGTCTTCCTAATTGCTTGCTGCACCTGAATACTAGCCTTTAGTGACTCATGAACACCCAGGTCCCTTTGGACATTAACCTCTCACCATTTAAGAAATACTCTGCCTTTCTGTTTTTTCTACCAAAGTGGATAACTTCACACTCATTCAGATTATATTCCATCTGCCATGTTTTTGCCCATTCACTTAGCCTGTCCAAAACCCCTTGAAGGCTCCTTGCTTCCTCCTCACAACTTACATTCCCACCTAGTTTTGTGTCATCAGCAAATTTGGAAATATTACATTTGGTCCCCACATTCAAATCATTTATATAGACTGTGAACAGCTGTGGCCCAAGCACTGATCCTTGCGGTACCCCACTAGTAACAGCCTGCCATCCTGAGAATGATGCATTTATTCCTACTCTCTGCTTTCTGTCTGTTAACCAATTCTCAATCAATTGTGGTATATTACCCCCAATCCCATGTGCTCTAATTTTGTTTACTAACCTCCTGTGTGGGGCTTTATCAAAAATCTTCTGAAAATCCCAATGCAACACATCCACTGGTTCTCCTTTATTTATGCTGCAAGTAACAGCCTCAAAACCCTCCAAGAGGTTTCTCAAACATGATTTCCCTTTCATAAATCCATGTTGATTCTGCCCAATCATATCGTTATTTTCCAAGAGTCCAGTTATCTCATCCCTTATAATAGATTGTAACATTTTCCCTACTACTGACGTCAAACTAACAGGTCTGTAGTTCTCTGTTTTCTCTCTTGCTCCCTTCTTAAATAGTGGAGTTACATTTGCTACTTTCCAGCCTGCAGGAACCCTTCCAGAATCTACAGAATTTTGAAGGATAACCACGAATGCATCCACTATCTCTATAGCCATCTCCTTCAATATTCTGGGATGTAGCTCATCTGGTTAAGGGGATTTATCAAATTTCAATCCAATTAATTTTTTAAGTACTACCACTTGATTGATACTAATTTCTTTCAGTTCCTCATTTTTACAAGTCTCTTATTTCCCTAGTATTTCCAGGAGATTTTCTGTGTCTTCCTCCATGAGGCACAGACTTGGTGGGCCGAAGGGCCTGTTTCAGTGCTGTATCTCTAATCTAATCTAATCTAAAAGACAGACACAAAGAAATTGTTTAGTCTCTCCGCCATTTCCTCATTCTCCACCACAAAACTGGAGAAAGTTCTGGCCTAACTAAACAAACAGTCAGACAACACAGTATTAGTGACGGCGTTGATGATGGTTGTGAAGACGTGAAAGCTGACCATGCTTATAAATAGATTAGAAAGTAGAAATGAACTTTATTTAAAGTTGTTAACCCATACGAGGAGAGTAAACATTATAGTAATGAAGTTACTAATTCAGTAGCTTTCTGACTACAAATATAAACACAAAATGCTGGAAATGCTCAGCAGGTCAGGCAGCATTTGTGGAGAGAGAAACAGAGTTAGCGTTTCAGGTCAATGATCTTTCATCAGAATTCAGGTCATTGACCTGAAATGTTAACTGTTTCTCTCTCCATACCAGGCCTACTGAATATTTCCTGCATTTTCTTTTTTATATCTCAGATTGATAGGACCTGCAATATTTTTCTTTTGTATTAGCTTTCTGATTATAATTATCAAACATTTGTTTCAATGCTTATTGTAGTGTTCATTAATATTCATAATTAATAAACACTACCCACTACGAGGTTGTGCACTTAATTGGCAACCAAAGGCAAATTGAGTTCTTTGGGTTGAGTTCTGTAAGCTCTGCAGATGAGGATATTATCTGTAAGATATTATAAAGGATCGTAGCCTGTTTAAACAACAACTTTCAGGAGATGATCTGTTGAAGGTCTCAATGTCTCACTGTCAATCTTATATCTGACCATTTTATGCAACTTTGTATCACAACAAATGTGGTGCTGATTAACAGCACGTTTTGAAGTTCCTTTGTTAAAGATGTTCTGTTAGTTGTTTTGGCACATGCTTTCCACCATATTAAAATGCTAAAGAAATAGATTTAAGAATTTGAAATTTAATCCTGATTATCAGTAATCGTCAAATTCTACACACCCTGTGCATTCTTACTGGGATCTGGAATTTTAAATGCCAGTGGATTGCTGCTGCCCGTGTTTTTGGGTGAAAAGTTAAGTATTGAGGGACCAAAGTTGTGCCCCGATCTCCAGGAGAAGTTAGCCGGCTGCCAAACTGGAAGCTGACAGCATCCAAATACCCAGACAGCCTTCCCAAAACACAGCAGGCTTGCTCAGGGTTGGAGCAGCTCATTTTCCTCATGTCCCGACCAGTGAGGTGAATCTGAATGCCCAATTTGGATTTGCAGCTTGCTGAATTTAAGCAGATGATATTCAGAATGGCATTGGAAGATATCAGGAAACAATTTATTTGTCTGGGCAACCTCTGTGTGTGGCATTGGCAGATTAATGAAAGGAGGAAATAAAATAATTTCATACCAATAAGCAAAATTCTGTTCATACAGACAGGAGATCAAATGGCAAAGTGTAAACATATATAGAGGCTTTTGTTTTACTGGTATATTTTTCTCAGCTATTTTGTGTGCCTAAATCTTAGCTGTGGGAGACAAAGCTGTAATGAACCTCATTATAAACAATAATACTCTCAATGTGTGTTTTGATCTCTGCATTTGATTTCAATACATGACATACAATATAATCCTGAGATCGAGCAATCACAGAACATAACTGTGTCAAACAAGGATCAAGTCTAATATTCTATGCTAACAGAGCCAATATAAAGATATTGAATTACAAAATATAGCTCACAGTGTTTGGTAGCTTGTCCTTCTATTAATAACCATTTTCGATAATATCAACGATATGACTGGTGATCAGGCCAAATCCTAGACCAGTTGTGGCAAGTAATTGATTTCTGAATATGAGTTCACATCCTAAATATTTTTAACTTCCTTTCCATGTTTAGCATCGTGTACAAAATGTAATGTATTCCTGTCTACTTGTTTCCATTTGCAAGGTTGATATCTCCCCATTTTAGATTGTAGTTCTTCTCATCCTGAAGTTTTCACTACAGGCCAAACATAATGAATTTATAATGGGTTGGGTCCCAAGAGCTAATTTTCATGCAGTTATTCAATGATTTCATCAGACAGTTTGTCAGCTCTTCATGCCTCATGCCCTCGTTTTTTAAAAAAAAACTACTTTTGTTTGATATTCAAATGCCTTCTGTCTTTGGCAAAAATTGGCTCAGTTGTTTTGTGCAACTCATAAATGTTTGTGACATGGATCATTTGACAATTCAGCAGGTTCTACTTGTGAGCAGAATTCAAAAACTTGCATATACATAGTGCCTTTAATATGGAGAAATGTCCCTTTCGTTTATAATCATTCCTTGTACCAGTATGGCTCGAGCAGAAACTGTACTAAAGAGGAAGATCCCTTCTTCACATGGAGAAAGGTCTTTCTCTCAAGTTTTATTCATACTCTACTGTAGATACTGGTCTGGAAACCAGTGGCAATGACTGCCATGCCTAAACTGATGGGCGAGGACGACACGATATTGGTCCTTGATATTGGTTTGAGGTGACTGGTGTACTGTGGCCACTAGTCGCGCTCAAAGCAGCAGTAATAATGCCAGCTTAAAGCCATGGAGGCAGGTGCTGACAAACCAGGTGGATTTGAGCAGGGAATCCCCGTGCAGCTGTCAGGTAGAATGTTTAAATATTCAAATAGCTCATTAAGTTGGTCCACTTTAACCAAGGATTCTGGCTTTAATAACCAGTGGACCAAGTTCCTGAGCTGTTAGCAACTTGCCAGTGTCACAGAGGAAACTGCACAGGTGGGATTGTTTCGTCAGTGAGAATGGCCAGTTATAAAGCCTTTCAACAGCGAAACTGAAGTGTTCCAACCATGGCCAGGTGAGAGGCTGCTGCTCACAGCATTCCTTCTCAAAGATTGTTTTCAGTGTTTGACAGGTGATTGCCAACTTCTTGGAAGTTACGTCATCTGTCATACACTTCACTCACCTTCAGCTTCAAATTCCTGCTGCTTGCCTTGACCGCCGCATGGCAGCAACTTATGCAGCTCTACCTTGCAACTCTGACAAAGAGCAAGAGGAGCAGCAACACTAACACCGAAAGCAGCAGGAGCAGCAGCTGCCTTCTCCTCAGCCACATAGCCCTCCACAGGGCAGAGGGGATGGACACAGAGATCTATCTTCAAAGAGGTGAGACCCCCAACACAGGGTCTACAGGCAGAGGATCAGCTCTCCCAACATGTGAGGGCATCAGCACCTCAGGAAGTTCAAGTTTTCACAGCAGGTCATGGCTGACCTTTATAGTCTCCTGCTACAGGACCTCTTTTCTAGTAGACCAGGTGGGTGCGCACTGCCAGTGGCACGCAAGGTGCCTGAATGTCTGAAAGGAGAAATTCTACACAGGGCTACAGTGCCAAATGTTGACCATCAAATATGATGCTTCGGCGAAATGAAGATAGCTCTAGGGAAGCAAGAAATTGCCATTGTTTAATTAACTAATCTGAATGATAGGGTACTTGCCTGTAAATTGTTTTCAACATGTTCAGTAATGTTATCCACAGATCAGTTCTGGCTCTGATAAAGTTACCGACTTAGTGCTTGCTATAAAACTTAGTATTCATAGATCTCCTCCATTACTGCATCATGAAATTACAGAGCTGCAAAGTGAATTGCTAATGATTGTGGGCCATGTTTCCATCAATACCTCACAAGCACAGAATCCAGTTCAATAAGGTTTCACTTCAAAATTAGATACAAATGGTATCTCTTCACATAGTCACCGAACAATTTGCATCTAGGAAAATGTTGCTATCTATTTGATTGGAAAATCCTGTAGACATTAATACATGAAGTTTGGAATTTGTTTTGCTAGGGTTGGGCAACAGAAAGTAAAAAGAAATTATCTTAAACCACAAAGCTTCTAAATATCTGTGTCATGTCAGAGTTTGGTTATAGTTATACTACAATGTCACACGATTTCATTCACATTACATTAGCAGCCCCAAACATAAACCACTTTTTGACCAAACAGAACACTGAAGCCTTTCATTAGACACTGATAACAACCTAATGTCATTGCAAATTCATCAAAAGGTAGGAGATTTTCCTCCAAAGTAAAACTAGAGTTGTACGCTGTTTACTGGAAATTTGCTGCAATCAAGCAACCCAAAGCAAAGGTTATAAATGAAGGTTTATGCATAAAAGTTATAGTGACCAGTAGTAAAAAAAAACTTGCCTTTATAATAGCATCATATTACTTCTTACATTTTATACACAATTCTTTCTAAGATGGCAGTCTGCAATTATTTCTAGGCTGAAGCTTGCTCTGGTACTACTAAGTTATTTACCATAACAGAAAAATTACATTGAATGTTCATCTGCAATATCCATATTCATTACAAAATGAGGACAACTCTACTGTGCAAAATCATTTATCAATAAAGTACTTTACAGGGCATATTCCACATCAGATACAATTTGTTTTCATTATGCAGCCTGATGTCAGTCCTTCCATTCTTTAGCCATTTCAGTACACTGACACCTACATTGACACAGATTCTTTTCAGCATTTTGACTGTTATCCTGATAACACATCTTCCAGAGGAAGTGATGTGAACAACACATTATGCAGACACATGTAAATATGGCTGCATTAAGCCATTAACTGAACTGTATTCAGCTTCAGGTCATCCAAATACATTGATGTCTATTTAGTGCTGGCAAATGAGTGTTCTTGGTATAGATAGCTCATTTTTTTTATTGAGCTCCACAGTGAATATTTTTACATTACAATTAGTTACACTTCAGCCAGTTTTCATTGAATCCATGACAGTTCATTCACAACCATTTTATTGCTGCTGCCATGGTAACTAGGATAAAGTGTTTCGAAAGGAAGTCTATTATTATTGTGATATGAAAAATTTCTGTTCATTAATGATACAAATAACTTGTGCACAAAGTGGTTTCTGTGACATGCAATTATAATTACTATGTGCAGTGAGGCTTGAAAATATAATATAATAACTATTCATTTAACGAAGAACATTTTGAACACCTCTTTTAAGCTTTAATTTGGAAGGGGCAATATTTATTGAAGGAAAGAAAATGATAAGGGAAGAAATGGAAATAAGAATTATATAATTTTTGAAGCAGAATGTAAAATACGAAAATAAGTCCCAATAAATGAGGGAAGTAGAAGATTTATTCAGCAGTAATGTATATGCTTGCTTGTGCTTCTAAAACATAAGGCAAGCGTAGCGATGAGGTCTCAGTCTCAAAGGATGCTCAGTAAAATACCAGGCATGTCAAATAACAAATCTGATGCAAGTCAAACTTAAGCATTTGATTTGCGTACATTTTTGGTAAGTGACTTAATATTTTCATCCAAAGTGAGCTGTGAGGTAATCCACAATTTAAGCCCTCAAAATCTTTCTTTGGCAAAATCTCTAAGCTGGCATATTGCCTTAATAGTTTTATTTTTCCTCTACATTTGAAATATAGTCCAGATAACCATCCTACGGTTCAAGAGATCAAAAGGTTTAAGTAATGCAGTTAGTTTATATCCCAGTTGTTATTCAACATAGCGTTAAGTATGATTTAAATAATACTAGGGAACTTGTAAATGTCATCAGTCTGGAATATAACTGCAGTTCTGGTATCCTGGGCAACATTCTATTAATAACCAATACCACCAAAAAAACCCACAGATTAAATGGTTATTCATCTCATTTATATTTTGTGGGACGTGCCCTGTGCGGGAATGTGGGTTCACATTCCCCACGTACATCAATATCTTGGGCTGTTGGTGGGATCTGCACACAAGGGGCTGAATTTTATCGGCCCCTCAATGCCGCAGGTCGCGGCACGGGGGCCGGTAAAATTCTGCAGGGAGAGGCCCACCATGACCCACGATGTAAAGAAGAGCCTGCCGCATATTACCGTTCAGCCTTTGCACGCCTTCGGAACTCCGCACAGAGTTCCAAGGCAAGAACCCGGTGGGGAAGGGGGAGTAATAAAACTTTCAGGGTGGGAGGGGTGGAGGAGCCGGGAAATCAATTTTTATTGGATGTGGGGATGGTGAGAAGGGGTTGAAGGGCAAAAGATTGAAGGTTGGGGGGACAGTTTGTGTATTTGAAAAATCAATTGATGGTCATTTCAGGAAATGAAATGACCATTGTGGGGTGGGGGGCGTTGGGGAGGGGCCTCCATCACGTAATGTTAAATTTAAGAAAAATCAATTATGTTTTACCTTTAAAAATTAAAATTAATTCTGAGGGCTAAAGTCATTTAAAAATGGCGCCGGCACCTGCACAGTGGTGCTAGACGCCATTGCCGGGGACACGGAGGCTGCCTCCACATGTCATCGGGAGCAGGTACTCTGCCCCCACTATTTAAACAACCCCTGCACGAAATATCGAGGTGGCTCCTCGGTGGCCGCTGAATGCGGGCACCCCACTGAGTTTAAAGGACGCCTTTATGGAGCGCGGCGCCTGAATAAAATTCAGCCCAAGCAGTTGAAAACAGTTTTTAGTGTTGCTGAACAATAATGTTTTGGAAGCAGGCCTAGTTGAAGGAAGGTCATTCATCCATGTCTTAAGGGTTGGGGACATGCTGGTTTGGTCACTGTTTATAGTAATAAAGTAATTGAGATTAAGTGGACCATATAACCATGGTAACTGAATCATTGATAGAGATTGGGATGAACATCTTCTTGGCTCTGTTATCTGAAGTCTGCACTGTCTGCCTTCTGATGCATGGTAATGTAATATTTGTGTGCATGGAATGTTGAGATCAAAGATAGAATTGGTGTAAGTGTTTTCAGAAAACCACTGTTTGCTGTAGTCATGCTGGAATTGTGAAGCAATTCAAAAACCTGAGTTCTTATAGTGAATTGTGAACTCAATAATAATGAATCATATTATCAAATGGAATCATATTGTATGATTTACTGAGTACTCATGTTGGATTATGTAATATGAGCTTGTTAAATACAAAGATCTGATTCTGCAGTTGTTATAACTGATGTTTGTTTTTAAAGTCACAAAAGGCAGTCCCTTATTTTGTTCAGCTCATTTGCGCCTGTTTCAGCTGAACAAAATAAGTGACAGCCATTCGTTGGTTCATTCCTCAGGGCAATACCTTGACCAATCAGAGTCAAACTGCCTGGTCTAAATTTCAAACAAAGCTTGGCAGTTAACTGTCAGTCACCGCAAACTGTTGCATTCTCCATGGCAACGCCTCTACCAGAGTTCACTTGCCAACCAATCAACACACTCTTCTCATTCAGTATAAGTTGTTGTTTTCCCTCACATTGGTTATTCTTGCGATTGCCCTGATGAATGCAAGACAAAAAAGCTTCGACAACATGTCTCTATTCTCAGCAATACTCATGTCTCAAGTCATTAAATTAACATACTTTGCTTTCTCAAATTGTTCCCCTTTTCTTTCTTGTATGGTACAAAGAGGAAAATGTCAAAAGGATACAATCACCAAATATATAGTACTGCTCACTATTACTATCAGTTAGCTTCTTTTATATAAGAGAAAACCATTTGCTACGGGAAGAGAAAATAAAGAATTACCAACTGTTTAATGACCATCTGATGAGTTTTTTTGTTCAGTTTGTAACTTTTGTTACAACCAGGTGAGAAAGGGGTCTTGGATTCCCTCTCAGCCCTCACCTGGTCTTACCGTAAGAGGGTTTAGTTTTAAACACACCATTTTTTTAGCTCCCCCTTGGTGAAGCCTTGTTCACTGCTTTCCAATTGTAAGGCAAAGAAACCAGCCAAACAGGTTTTCTTAGGTTTAAAGGAGAAAAGTTGAAATTTATTAAACTTAAACTCGACTACGGATACACGACGCGCCACGCTAACATGTATATGCGATAAACACACATGTAGATAGAGACAGAAAAGAGCAGTAGAAATAAAGTGGAAAAGTTTGAGGCAATATCTGAAGATAGTTTTGGTAACTGTTCTTCGAACTCGCTGTAAAGCCCTTGATTGTAGGTTGATCTTGCTTTTCATTGGGGCCCAGTATTCTTCTTAAACCTTGTTCGATGTAGGCGACTTTTTTTTCTTGAGGTTCAGATTTTCAGTGGATTTGGAGTTCTGTGAGAAAGAAATGGGAGCAGACAGGAAGGTCTTCTCAGTCCAGGAGCAAACAGTCTTTCGGAGTTCAAACTCTCTGTGGCTAGTTCAAAAAAAACCCTGGACCAGCCAGTTATTCATGTGACCAGCTGGTTTAACCAGTCCTGGCTTTTGTGGATTGTATCACCTTCGTCGTCTCTGGAATGTGCTTCCTTACACCTTTAATGTCTGGTGATCAAAATCTATTGTGGGTTAAGTGGACCAGGGAATAGCCCTTAGTCTCCAGAAGCACTGTCTGTTCGTATGCAAATGTCCTTTCAGTCAAGTGTCTGGTGATTTTTTCACAAGTCCTTTCTCCACTCAGCAACAGTTTAAAATCAATGTTCATATGACAAAATTAATATGCCTCATTGTTGGCAGGTGAGGGCCTGCATGACACTGTATTAAAAATATATTTTAGTTTGAAGAAACAGATAGTATTTTAGCATTATCATAAATTTGATTTCTTCTATCTATAAGTGAAATATGATGTGATTTCAAAGTACCACGATTTAAAAAGAAATTTCAAATGTATCATGGATCTTGTAGACGTGTGTGTCATGACTGCACAGAGCATTCAAATGAGATACTTTTGAAGTGTAGTTGCTGTTATTTTGTGGACAAATAGAGCAACCAATTTGTGCACAGGAAAATTCCACAAACAGTACCGAAATAAATGGCCAACTCTACAATTTTAGTGATGTTGGTTGAGGGACAAATGTCGGCCAAGATACAGTAAGAATTGCTCTTCTTTGAATAGGTCATGGGATTTTTACATCCAGCTTAAAGGGCAGACAGGGCCTTGGTTTCATCTCATCCAAAGATTGCACCTGTAACATTGACGTGTCAACCTAGATTTTGAGCTCAAGTCCTTGGGGTTAATTTTCACATTCACCACTGACTGATGGAGTAAATTATCTGCCTGTTATAGAACCCACCTGAAAATTGGGCAGGTTCTGTAATGGTTTTTAAATGCACCCTGCCAGTTTGCTGCAGAAGCATTGAAGGTGGATATTACCCGCTCCCACCCAACTGGGGCTTGAACCATGACCTTCTAACACAGAGACAAGCGCACTACTGCTCAGATGAGGCTAACACTTCAATTGGAATAAAATACGCAAGCTTTGCCAATGATGTAGGTATACCCAAAGAGATGGTCTGCTTGTAAATAGAAAAATTCATGATTTAAATGAGAACAGAAGAGATAATGCTGTTTCGAGCACCTGATTATACTTCACTGGTTTAAAACTATAATATAACAATGACAAATTCACTCGCATTATTTTGGCAGAAAACAAGCATCAGTACTACAAAACTCCATGACCTGAAATTTCCTCCGTATGCACAACCTGGAAGTTATACATTAAACTGCACCCATTCTGCTGATGTTAGTATATGTAAATAAGGCTGTCTGTTCAAAAGCACCCATTAAAATCAGAAACATTGGGATCTGGGTGGCTTTCTGGTAGCTAAGTAACTCATGGCATTTTACCTGCACACATGCCTGGTTTAGGATTAAAATCTCTCCCTCCCAGACAAAGGAAACCAGGATGACTTCGAGGATCACTCTGCTCTCTCAAAGCCCAAATCTAAAAATAAAAGTGGCTTTGGATCATTTTCATCTAGACAATTGCAAGAAGCACAGTTACAAAACATAACGTTGATCCTTTATTTCTAAAAGCAGAAAGTCTGTACTTAAGCCACAAATTTGCAGTATCAATTAAAGCAGGGTTATAAGGAAGCTGTTGTGATCTGGTTAAAGAAGAGTTACAAATATCAACCGCAATTAACAATACTATGCCGGTGAATCTTCAGATGGCAGCTAACGGTGCCTTCCTAGCAACAGGGACCTTTCAGTCAGTAACTAGTGACATAGTGGGAACCAGCCGATTTACCATATTGAAGTACACATCTTAATTAATGCTGCCACAGTAAAGTACACTGATCAAAAAGTTTCCTTCCCATGAGAGCTCAACAACAAATTAATAAATAAAAGACTTGCATTTATATAGCGCTTTTCATAACTAACAGATGTCCCAAAGCACTTTAAAGCCAATGAAGTACTTTTGAAGTGTATTCACTGTTGTAATGCAGGAAACACAGCAGCCAAATTGCACACAGCAAACTCTCTCAAACAGCAATTAATAATGACGAGATAATCTGTTTTTGTGATGTTGTTCAAGGGATAAATATTGGCCTGGACACTGGGAGTAATTCCCCTGCTCTTCTTGAGAATAGTGCCACAGGATCTTTTTACATTCACTAGAGAAGACAGATGGGGGCTTCGGTTTAATATCTCATCTGAAGGTTGGCACCTTCAACAGTACAGCACTGGAGTGTCAGCCTTGATCATTGCAGTGGGACTTGAACCCAGAACCTTATGACTTAGAGGTAAGAGTGCTACCAACCAAGCCACAGCTGACACCCTTGTGATCCTGCGCCGGTTTTTAAACACATTACAAGGCAAGAGACTATAGACACATCACTTACTGTTACAATTGTGACAGCACACAGGATTTTGCAGACAGCAGCATCATGACAACTGCCAACTGGTTAATATTGTTGCCATATAAGCTCCTTCCTGTTCTAACTAGTGCATACTGTCGAATGCAGATTAAGGATCAGTTCATAGAATCTTAGAATGACACAGCAAAAAAGCAGGCCATTCAGCCCATCATGCCGGTGCCAGTATTTTAGTAAAGATATCCAAATCATCTCAATCCCCTGCCCTTCCCCATAGCACTGTAATTTTTTTCCCTTCAAGTATTCCTTCAATTCCATTTTGAAAGTTATTCTTGAATCTGCTTTTAACACCTTTCAGGCGGTGCATTCCAGATCACAACAGTCCACTGTATAAAAAAAGACTTTTCCTCATGTTGCCTCAGGGACTTTTTGCCAATCATCTTGGGTTGAATTTTATCTTGATGTCACAGGTCACAGCGATGGCACGGAAGCAGGTGTCGTTTCCATTTGTGAGTTGGGCAGCTGGCCACAAGTGATCTCACAGCGGCCAGCCAATTATGGAATGCACAGAAAAGGCAGTGGCGGGGGGCATTTAGTCTGGTGCCTGAGGTGACAACGCGGGCACTGAGTTCAATGTCAGCTAACGCTGCGGCAGGTGCTGGCGCCATATTTAAAGGGCTGCCGCCTTGCATTCATTGCTGCCTGAACAAAGGGTTTCCTTCCTGTTCCTGTTGCCTTGCATTGCGCTGCTGCTGCTGCCTTGAACCATCATGCTGCTGCTGCTGCTCCCCTCACTGAAGACTGATGGAGGGGGTTGTCAACAGTGCTATCAAGCATCACTTGTTCAGCAATAACCTGCTCACTGACGCTCAGTTTGAGTTCCACCAGGGCCACTCGGCTCCTGACCTCATTACAGCCTTGGGCCAAACATGATCAAAAGAGCTGAACTCAAGAGGTGAAGTGAGAGTGACTGCCCTTGACATCAAGACAGCATTTGACCAGGTATGGCATCAAGGAGCCCTAGCAAAACAGGAGTCAATGGGAATCAGGGGGAAAACACTCCACTGGTTGGAGTCATACCTAGCACAAAGGAAGGTAAGTGTAGTTGTTGGAGGTCAATCATCTCAGTCCCAGATCACCACTGCAGGAGTTCCTCAGGGTAGTGTTCGAGGCCCAACCATCTTCAGCTGCTTCATCAATGACCTACCCACCATCATAACGTCAGAAATGGGAATGTTTGCTGATGATTGCACAATGTTCAGCACCATTCGCGAACCCTCAGATACTGAATCAGTCCATGTAGAAATGCAGCACCTCCAGTCTTGGGCTGATAAGTGGCAAGTAACATTCGTGCCACACAAGTGCCAGGCAATGACCATATCAAACAAGAGAGAATCTAACCATCTCCCCTTGATGTTCAATGGCAGTACCACTGTTGAATCCCCCACTATCCCACAATCAATCAACATTCTGGGGGTCACCATTGACCAGAAACTGAACTGGATCAGCCACATAAATGCTGTGGCTACAACAGCAGGTCAGAGCTGGGAATTCTGCAGTGAGTAACTAACCTCCTGTCTCCCCAATGCCTGTCCACCATTTACAAGGCACAAGTCAGGAATGCGATGGAATACTCTCCACTTACCTTGATGGGGGAAGCTCCAACAACACCATCCAGGACAAAGCAGCCCCCTTGAGTTGCACCCCATCGACCTCCTTCAACATTCACTCCCTCCACCACAGATGCACAGTTGCAGCAGCATGTACCATCTACAAGATGCACTGCAGCAACTCACCAAGGCTCCTTCAACAGCACTTGCCAAACCCGCAACCTCTACCACCTGGAAGGACAAGGGCAGCAGATGCATGGGAACACCACCACCTGCAAGTTCCCCTCCAAGCCACACACCATCCTGACTTGCAACCATATTGCCATTCCTTCACTGTCGCTGGGTCAAGATCCTGGAACTCTCTTCCTAACAGCACTGTTGGTGTACTCGCACCCCAAGTACTGCAGCGGTTCAAGCAGGCAACGCACCACCACCTTCTCAAGGGCAATTAGGGATGGGCAATAAATGCTGGCCTGGCCAGAAATGCCCACATCCCATGAAACGAATAATAAAAAAAAAAGACGTCAGGCTTCTGGCTACACGCTGTCTGCTTCCATTTTACGCATTCCCCGCCTCTCACCTTGCACATAGTAAAATTCCAGCCCTTCAATCTGTGCCTTCTGGTTACAGACCCTTCTGCCACCGGGAACAGTTTCTCCTTGTTTACTCTATCAAAACCATTCATGATTTTTAAAACCTCTTTCAAATTTCCTCTTAACCTTCCCTGTTCTAAAGAGAACAACCCCAGCTTCTCCAGCCTCTCCATATAACTGAAATCCCTCATCCCTGGTACCATCTCTTCTGCACCCGCTCCAAGGCATCCTAAAGTCTGGTGCTCAGAAGTGAACACAGTACTCCAGCTGAAGCGTAACCAATCTTTTATAATGTTTTCGCGTAGTTTCCTTGCTTTTGTACACTATAGCTCTATCAATAAAGCCTAGGATTCAATATGTTTTTTAAACAGTCTTCTCAACTTGTTCTGCTACCTTCAAAGATTTATGTACATGCACCTGATGTTCCTGCACCCCCTTTGAAGTTTATATTAGTTTATATTCCATCTTCTCATTCTTCTCACCAAAATGTATCACTTCACACTTCTCTGCTCTAAATGTCATCTGCCACGTGTCAGCCTATTTTACTAGTCTATGTCCTCCTGTCGTCTGTTAAGATCCTCCTTTCTAACATCATTTCTGAGTTTTGTACCACCTGTAAACATAAAATTATTCCTTGCATACCCAAGCTTACTAGCTTGGTTTAAAGACTCTAAAGCATGGTTTTCAGTTCCATACATAAAGAAAGAACAAAGACCAAAGAAAATTACAGCACAGGAACAGGCCCTTCGGCCCTCCAAGCCTACGCCGATCCAAATCCTCTATCTAAACATGTCGCCTATTTTCTAAGGGTCTGTATCTCTTTACTTCCTGCCCATTCATGTATCTGTCGAGATACATCTTAAAAGACGCTATCGTGCCCGCGTCTACCACCTCCGCTGGCAACGCGTTCCAGGCACCCACCACCCTCTGCGTAAAGAACTTTCCACGCATATCCCCCTAAACTTTTCCCCTTTCACTTTGAACTCGTGTCCCCTTGTAATTGAATCCCCCACTCTGGGAAAAAGCTTCTTGCTATCCACCCTGTCTATACCTCTCATGATTTTGTACACCTCAATCAGGTCCCCCCTCAACCTCCGTCTTTCTAATGAAAATAATCCTAATCTACTCAACCTCTCTTCATAGCTAGCGCCCTCCATACCAGGCAACATCCTGGTGAACCTCCTCTGCACCCTCTCCAAAGCATCCACATCCTTTTGGTAATGTGGCGACCAGAACTGCACGCAGTATTCCAAATGTGGCCGAACCAAAGTCCTATACAACTGTAACATGACCTGCCAACTCTTGTACTCAATACCCCGTCCGATGAAGGAAAGCATGCCGTATGCCTTCTTGACCACTCCATTGACCTGCGTTGCCACCTTCAGGGAACAATGGACCTGAACACCCAAATCTCTCTGTACATCAATTTTCCCCAGGACTTTTCCATTTATTGTATAGTTCACTCTTGAATTGGATCTTCCAAAATGCATCACCTCGCATTTGCCCTGATTGAACTCCATCTGCCATTTCTCTGCCCAACTCTCCAGTCTATCTATATTCTTCTGTATTCTCTGACAGTCCCCTTCACTATCTGCTACTCCACCAATCTTAGTGTCGTCTGCAAACTTGCTAATCAGACCACCTATACTTTCCTCCAAATCATTTATGTATATCACAAACAACAGTGGTCCCAGCACGGATCCCTGTGGAACACCACTGGTCACACGTCTCCATTTTGAGAAACTCCCTTCCACTGCTACTCTCTGTCTCCTGTTGCCCAGCCAGTTCTTTATCCATCTAGCTAGTACACCTTGGACCCCATGCGCCTTCACTTTCTCCATCAGCCTACCATGGGGAACCTTATCAAACGCCTTACTGAAGTCCATGTATACGACATCTACAGCCCTTCCCTCATCAATCAACTTTGTCACTTCCTCAAAGAATTCTATTAAGTTGGTAAGACATGACCTTCCCTGTACAAAACCATGTTGCCTATCACTGATAAGCCCATTTTCTTCCAAATGGGAATAGATCCTATCCCTCAGTATCTTCTCCAGCAGCTTCCCTACCACTGACGTCAGGCTCACCGGTCTATAATTACCTGGATTATCCCTGCTACCCTTCTTAAACAAGGGGACAACATCAGCAATTCTCCAGTCCTCCGGGAGCTCACCCGTGTTTAAGGATGTTGCAAAGATATCTGTTAAGGCCCCAACTATTTCCTCTCTCGCTTCCCACAGTAACCTGGGATAGATCCCATCCGGACCTGGGGACTTGTCCACCTTAATGCCTTTTAGAATACCCAACACTTCCTCCCTCCTTATGCCGACTTGACCTACAGTAATCAAACATCTGTCCCTAACCTCAACATCCGTCATGTCCCTCTCCTCGGTGAATACCGATGCAAAGTACTCATTTAGAATCTCACCCATTTTCTCTGACTCCACGCATAACTTTCCTCCTTTGTCCTTGAGTGGGCCAATCCTTTCTCTAGTTACCCTCTTGCTCCTTATATATGAATAAAAGGCTTTGGGATTTTCCTTAACCCTGTTTGCTAAAGACATTTCATGACCCCTTTTAGCCCTCTTAATTCCTTGTTTCAGATTGCGCCTACAATCCCGATATTCTTTCAAAGCTTCGTCTTTCTTCAGCCGCCGAGACCTTATGTATGCTTCCTTTTTCCTCTTAGCTAGTCTCACAATTTCACCTGTCATCCATGGTTCCCTAATCTTGCCATTTCTACCCCTCATTTTCACAGGAACATGTCTCTCCTGCACGCTAATCAACCTCTCTTTAAAAGCCTCCCACATATCAAATGTGGATTTACCTTCAAACAGCTGCTCCCAATCTACATTCCCCAGCTCCTGCCGAATTTTGGTATAGTTGGCCTTCCCCCAATTTAGCACTCTTCCTTTAGGACCACTCTCGTCTTTGTCCATGAGTATTCTAAAACTTATGGAATTGTGATCACTATTCCCAAAGTAGTCACCTACTGAAACGTCAACCACCTGGCCCGGCTCATTCCCCAACACCAGGTCCAGTGTGGCCCCTTCCCGCGTTGGACTATTTACATACTGCTCTAGAAAACCCTCCTGGATGCTCCTTACAAATTCTGCTCCTTCTGGACCTCTAACATTAAGTGAAACCCAGTCAATGTTGGGAAAATTAAAATCTCCTATCACCACCACCCTGTTGCTCCTACAGCTTTCCATAATCTGTTTACATATTTGTACCTCTATCTCACGCTCGCTGTTGGGAGGCCTGTAGTACAGCCCCAACATTGTTACCGCACCCTTCCTATTTCTGAGTTCTGCCCATATTGCCTCACAGCTCAAGTCCTCCATAGTGCCTTCCTTCAGCACAGCAGTGATATCCTCTTTGACCAGTAATGCAACTCCTCCACCCCTTTTACCTCCCTCTCTATCCCGCCTGAAGCATCGGTATCCTGGGATATTTAGTTGCCAATCATGCCCTTCTCTTAACCAAGTCTCAGTAATAGCAATAACATCATACTTCCAGGTACTAATCCAAGCCCTAAGTTCATCTGCCTTACCTATTACACTTCTTGCATTAAAACAAATACACCTCAGACCACCAGTCCCTTTGCTTTCATCATCTGCTCCCTGCCTACTCTTTCCCTTAGTCACGCTGACTTCATTATCTAGTTCCTTACAGGCTTTAGTTACTACATCCTTACTCTCCACTGACCTCCTTTGGTTCCCATCCCCCTGCCACATTAGTTTAAACCCTCCCCAACGGCGTTAGCAAAAGCACCCCTAAGGACATTGGTTCCAGTCCGGCCCAGGTGTAGACCGTCCAATTTGTAATAGTCCCACCTCCCCCAGAACCGGTCCCAATGTCCCAAAAATCTGAACCCCTCCCTCCTGCACCATCTCTCAAGCCACGCATTCATACTGACTATTCTTTCATTTCTACTCTGACTATCACGTGGCACTGGTAGCAATCCTGAGATTACTACCTCTGAGGTCCTACTTTTTAACTTGGCTCCTAACTCCCTAAATTCTGCTTGTAGGACCTCATCCCTTTTTTTATCTATATCATTGGTGCCTATGTGCACAACGACAACTGGCTGTTCACCCTCCCCCTTCAGAATGTTCTGCAGCCGATCTGAGACATCCCTGACCCGTGCACCTGGGAGGCAACATACCATTCGGGAGTCTCGTTTTCGACCACAGAACCGCCTATCTACTCCCCTTACAATCGAATCCCCTATGACTATAGCCCTTCCACTCTTTTTCCCGCCCCCCTGAGAGCAGAGCCAGCCACAGTGCCATGAACCTGGCTACTGCTGCCTTCCCCGGTGAGCCATCTCCCTCAACAGTATCCAAAACGGTATACCTGTTGTGGAGGGAGATGACCGCAGGAGACACCTGCGCTGCTTTCCTGCTCTTTCTCTGCCTTTTGGTCACCCATTCCCTTTCTCCCTCAGCAATCCTAATCTGCGGTGTGACCAATTCGCTAAACGTGCTATCCACGACCTCCTCAGCATCGCGGATGCTCCAAAGTGAGTCCATCCGCAGCTCCACAGCCGTCATGCGGTCTAACAAGAGCTGCAGCTGGACACACTTCCTGCACGTGAAGGAGTCAGGGACATCAGCCATGTCCCTAAGCTCCCACATTGAGCAAGAGGAGCATGTCACGGGTCTGAGATCTCCTGCCATTTTTAATCTTAAGCTTAAACTTAATTAAATGAACATCACCATCTGCATACCACATCTCCCCCACCCCTCAAAAGAAATCTCCAATTACATTTCAAATGCAAATTTAGAATCATTTATAAGAGAGATTTATATTAGTTTCATTATTTACAAAAAAACCCAATTAGGACATTGACAATGGATTGCCTAAAAATTAAAACTTCCAAATAAGGACTCAGCCAAGAACTTTAGATATATGACGAAATCTTGTGCCTAATACAGCATAATAGGAATAAGCATCAGACATTGCACCATGTTCCCAAAAAATAGCCTGGGTGGAGAATCATGCCTCATTCAGTAGATTATCGAGCTTTGTTAGTGGACAAGCTCTGGGTCTGGAAACATTAGTGCCAATTAACTAATTTCATGGACTCCAAACCGACTTAAGACTTCCCACTCGGTGTATTGCAAAAATCCATATTGAGCACTTTAATAAATTGTTGATGAAGCCAGACTTTTCCTTCCCTTTCATTCCTTTTCCCCATCCCCATTTCCCTGCCTCTGTACTTTAAAACCTGTTACATCTGTAACATTTTCCGGTTCTGACAAAAGGTCGTCAATCTGAAACATTGGGCTAAATTTTAACATACCATCTTGCTCGCAGTGGGGGAACCCAGCAGCGCATCGGGAACCTGGAAGATTCGACAGTGCATTTGTCAGTGGCCTTTTAACGCAGATGCTGTATTTGCATCTGACTTCCAGGTTTCCAGACCAATTGGAATGAGTAGGCATGATGACGACCCTTTGCAGTCTATTTCAGTTTAAGTATTTAAAGGGATTGTGCGAGGATCAGACTTGAAGCATTGTAGAGGTCTTCAGACACAGCCAGAAACTACATAAACGGAGACTTAATGAGACAAGGTAGCATTCTGCTTCAGTGATGCATCTCTGGACATGATGTTGCAGGCTGTAAGGGGCCGCAGGAAGATTCTGTTCCCTGTGGATGGGAAGAAGAAGGCTGCCTTTGAAAACAAGCTGAACTGGTTAGAAATGGTAGAGGAGGTGAGCAGCAAGAGTGTTGTCTCATGCTCCTAGATACAGTGCCGCAAGAGGTTCAATGACCAAATCAGGACAGGAAAGATGAGTGGCCCGGCACTTTCAGCTATATCCTGATATGTGTCTAACCCTAAGCTTTGACAAGCCTTCTCCTGCACATCACTCTTCAGAACAATATACTTTGTCATGGAGCTGAATTTTACAGACCTCCCCCCCCCAACTTTGGGGGACATGGAGGGGAGGAGGCTGGAAAATGCCTTCGGTAGAGGTCCGGCAAGGGCCTCGACGCCAGGAGGGCCCGGTCTGACTATTGCCGGCGGTAGTGAGGCCTCGTGGCAGCACCCCCCCCCCCCTGCCGTTTGGCGATGGGATCCAAATTTAAACATGCAAATTAATTTAAATAAAGAAATTAATTACATTCTCGCCTCTGCCTTCCACCCTGCTGTGATATTGGTGCCAGTGGCCGGCACTCCCGTGCCTTAAGATCCCCATGTTGGCACTGCAGCTGCCGGCCTCTGTTTGACCGGCAGGTCTGTAAGGCTGGGAATTCCGACGACGGGGTCTTAAATTCTATGGAAGGCCAATGCTGTCACTTAAGTGCCTGCTTGGCACTAAATTCAGCGTGCCTTCTGAAAAAGAGGCGACGCGAGGATCTTGGCATCAGTTTCCCCTGACGTCGAGAACCCCGCCAACAGCATATAATTGCCCCCATACAGTCACTTACATCACAGAAGGAGGCCATTTGGCCGAGTCCATGCTGGCTCTTCATGGAGCTATGCAGCCAGTCTAATTCCCTGGCTCAATCCCTATAACCCTGCAAGTCTATTTCGCTCAGGTGGCCATCCAACTTCCTCTTGAAGTCATTCACTGTCTCTGCTTCCACCACCCTTGCGGGCAGCGAGTTCCAGGTCATTACCACCCGCTGCGTAAAAAGTGCTTCCTCATATTCCCCCTGCATCTTTTGCCCAAAACTTTCAATCTGTGTCCCCTAGTCCTAGTACCATCAGCTAACGGGAACAGTTTTTCCTTGTTTAATTTATCTAAGCCTGTCATAATCTTGTATGCTTCTGTTAAATCTTGCCTCAATCTCATTTGTTTGAAGGAGAGAAAACCTGGCTTTTCCAAACCAACCTTGTAAGTAAAATTCTCCATCCCTGGAACCATTCTGGTAAATCTCCTATGCACGCTCTCAAGGACCCTCACATCCTTCCTGAAGCGTGGTGACCAGAACTGGATGCAATATTCCAGTTTTGGCCAGAACTTTATTAAGGTTCAGCGTAACTTTCTTGCTTTTGTACTCAATGCCTCTATTTATAAAGCCGAAGATCCCATATGCTTTACTAACCACACTCTCAATAAGTCCTGCCACATTCAAGATCTATGCACATGAACTCACAGGTTCCTAGGTTCCTGCACACTGTTTAGAACTGTACCCTTAAGTATATATTGCCTCTCCCTATTTCTTCTGCCAAAATGCATCACCTCACCTGTGTCAGTATTAAATTTCATCTGCCACCTCTCTGCCCATTCCGCTCACCTATCTATTTCCTGTTGCAGGCGATGCAAATCATCCTCACTGTTTGACGCACCTCCAAGTTCGTTGTCGTCAGCAAATTTTGAGATTCTACTCTTTATTCCAAGATCCAAGTTATTCATATATAGCAAAAAAGCAATGGTCCCAGCACTGACCCTTGGGGATCACCACTGTCTACCATCCTCCAGTCTGAAAAGCAACCATTTACGATGACTTGCTGTTTTCTATCCATAAGCTAAACATTTATCTGATCAGACACTGACCCTCCTAATCCATGAGCCTCAATTTTGTTAACCAGCCTTTTATGTGGTACCTTATCAAATGCTTTCTTAAAATTCATAGAAGCAACATCCACTGCATTCCCTTCATCAACCTTCTCTGTTATTTCATCAAAAAATTCAATTTGATTAGTGAAGCATGATCTGCCTTTTACAAATGATGCTGGCTATCCTTAATTAACTCAAACCTCTCTAACTGTACATTGATATTTTCCCTGATTATTGTTTCTAAAACCTTACCCACCACTGATGTTAAACTAATTGTTCTCTAGTTGCTTGGAATGACCTTACACCCTTTCTTGATTAAGGGTGTCACATTTGCCACTCTCCAATCCTCTGGCACCTCCCCCATATCCAGGGAAGTTTGCAAGATTATGGAAAGTTATACACACAAACATACGAATTAGGAGCAGAAGTAGGCCATTCAGCCCCTCTAGCCTGCTCCACCATTCAATAAGATCATGGCTGATCTGTTTGTGTCTCGAATTTGACACTTCCATCTACTCTGATATCCTTTGATTCCCTTGCCTAACAAGAATTGATTTACCCCCGCCTAAAAATTATTCAATGACCCTGCTTTCACCACATTCTGAGGCGGAGAGTTTCAAAGTCGCACAACCCTCAGACAAAAACCTTCTGCTTATCTCTGTCCTAAAAGGGCGACCCCTAATTTTAAAACACTGCCCCCTACTTCTCGACACCCCCACAAGAGGAAACATCCTTTCCACATCCACCTTGTCAAGACCGTTCAGAATCTTATATACTTCAATCAAGTCTCCCCTCACTCTTCTAAACTCCAGTGAAAACACGCCCAGTCGGTCCAACCTTTCCTCATAAGACAACCCGCTCATTCCAGGTATCAATCTAGTAAAACTCCACTGAACCACCTCCAACGCATTCACATCCTTCCTTAAATAAGGATACCAAAACTGCACACAGTATTCGAGATGTGGTCTCATCAATGCTCTGCATAACTGAAGCATCACATCCTTACTTTTATTTTCAATTCCTCTTTTAATAAAGGATAGCATTCCATTCGCCTTCTTTATTACTTACTGTGCCTGTATTCTAACTTTTTGTGACTCATGCACTAGAACATCTAGATCCCTCTGCACCTCAGAGTTCTGCAGTCATTCTCTGTTTAAGTAATACTCTGCTTTTTTATTCTTCATGCCAAAGTGAACAACTTCACATTTTCCCACATTATACTCCATCTGCCAGACTTTTGCTCACTCACTCAACCTATGTATATCAGTCTGCAAGCTCCTTAAGTCCTCTTCACAACATACTTTCCTACCTATCTTCATCTGCAAATCTAGCTACCATGCCATTGCTCCCCTCATCTAAGTCATTGATATAAATTGTAAAAGTTGAGGCCCCAGCACAGACCACTGCTGGACTCCACTCGTCACATCCTGCCAATCAGAAAAGGACCCATTTAGGCATATTATCTGTTTTCTGCCAGACAGCCAATCTTCTATCCATGCTATTATGTTGCCCACTACACCATGATCTCCTACTTTGCGCAATAACCTTTTATGTGGCATCTTGTCAAATGCCTTGTGGAAATCCAAGTAGAGTAGGCCAACAGGCTCCTTCCACTATCTCCATCCCCACTTCCTTTAGCAACCTGGGATGCAAGCCATCTGGACCAGGTGACTTATCTACCCTAAGCATAGGCAGCCTTTTTAGAACCTTGTCTCTAAATTTTTATCCTATCCATTGCCTCTACTCTCTCTGCTTCTATTGATATGTCAGATTTCATTTCCTTAGTGAACACTGATACAAAGTACTCATAAAGTGTATTAGATTTGCCCTGTGCCTCTAAGCATATATTACCCTCTCTGTCCCTAATAGGCCCGACTCCTCCTCTTACCACTTGCTTACTATTTACATGTCAGTAGAAGTTCTTTGGGTTCTCTTTTATGTTGACGGCCATTCTATTTTACAGTCTCTCTTTGCCTGTCTTATTTTCCTCTTCACCACCCTCTCAACTTATTGTATACGGCCTGATTCTCACCTGATGAGTTCACCTGACATGCATCATATACCCTCTTTTTTTTTGTTTCATCATCATCTCTATCTCCATCGTCAACCAAGGAGCCCTGTTCTTGGTTCCCTTACCTTTCACCCATGTTGGAATGTTCCTAGCCTGTACCTGAAACATCTCTTTCTTAAAGATAACCCATTGTTCCGATACAGCTCTTCCTGCCAGTCTTTGGTTCCATTCTACTCTGACTAGATCCCTTCTCATCGCGTTGAAATTAGACCTCTTCCAATCTAGACATTCTACCTTATTTTGTTCCCTGCCTTTCTGCATTACTCGTCTAAACCTTATGATAGGATGATCACTCCTACCCAAGTGCTCCCCCAAAGACACTTGGGGCTGGATTTTACCTTAGGCGGACGGGAATTCGCCACCGACGTAAAAGTCGGTAGTGCACACGCTTCTGCCTAGCCCGGAGATCCCTCCCACATTTTATGGGTCCCCAGGCTTTAATTGTCCCAAGGCAGGACTTCCTCCCTCAAGCGAATGTAAGTCCCGCCTCAGTGAGCTGCCGGCCAACAGCTCTCAGTCCCAGCAGCGCCACCGGGAGCGGTGACCACTGCTGGGACTGCAGCCCAGTCGACCAGATAGAACCAGGAGACGAGGTTGGGCACGCCTCACCAGGGAGATCAGTGCTTCCCTGGTGAGGCAGGAGTGGTCGTTCGGGGGGAGGGAGGGGCGTCTTGATTCCTGGGAGTGGGTTGGAAGGCAGGGGAGGCCCTCAATCGGGCACCCTGTGCCCGACTGCCATGGCCCCCCCTCCCCTCGACGTGCCGAAAGGCCGGCAGCTATCGCTGGGTGGCCTTTCACGTCCCCAGCTTGCTTGCCACGGGTAAAATATCTGTGGAAGTGGGTGAGGGCCCTTAAGTGGCCATTAAGTGGCCAGTTTAGGGCCTTGATTGGCCTCGGGCGGGCGGGCCAGCCGTTCCCCCCCCCCCACTGCCTGACCGCCGTCGAGTTGACCAGAGGTGGGAGCAGGACGGGTAGGCCTCCCACAGCCTCCTGCTAAATTTTACGCTGCCCCCACGCCACCATCCGACCTGCTGGGGCGGTGTAAAATTCAGCCTTTGGTCCACTTGGCCCACCTCATTTCCCAGCACCAGTACCAGCAATGCCTTTTTTTTTAAAGTTGGGCTGAGAACATACTGATCAAGACAGTTCTCCTGAACACATTTTCGAAATTCCTCTCCCTCCTTTCCCTTTACTCTAAAATTATCCCAATCGATATTTGGGAATTAAAGTCCTCCAATGTCACCACTCTATAGTTCTTGCACATCTCTGTGATTTCTCTGCAGATTTGCTCCTCGATCTCTCTCTCTCACTATTTTGTGGCCCATAGAATACCCCTAGTAGCATCCATCCCTTTCTCTCAAGACACTTCCTCACATTCCCAACTGATCAGCCACCACTGAAACTCATCCCCCATCTTAATGCAATGTCACACCCATCCCTCATAGTGACCTTCCACAAATGTTGTCCTTCCATCTTCACAACAGATTCCATTTCTCACTCTCATAGTGTTCTTCTTTCTCTCCTTACAGAAGAGAGTGCAGAATACCAGGGAGAGACATCAGTCACTGAAAAATGATAATGTACACAATGATAACTTAGCACCTTCTCACCTCGTCAGTTCTACTTCATCTCTTTCATCTCCCACAGGCCCTTCAAGCATTGAGGAGAAACCTGCTGCTCGTGTTGCTGCTTCTGCTGCTGTTGCTCATCTGGTTCCTCTGTCGAGGTCTAAGGCAAAACTGCGTAAGTGGCTCCCATGCTGCTCTGAAGGTTGCTAGCTGGGAATTGCAGATCAAAGGCAATAAACTCCAAAGTGTTAGAAATGATCTCCAAACTAGTGGAAATCATCACCAAAGCAGTGAAAGCACACTCTCAGAACAAGACCTCTGAGCAAAAACCTTTCACCTAGGCAAGAAAGCAAGTGCGAGATCTCAGCATTTAAAGCATTTCTTGCCTGTCAATTGTTCAGACCCTCATCTCCCACTGTCCTTTCACCTTGTTTTCCTTGACAAGTTCCAGGAACCCTGGGAAACCCATGCGCAAAACGTTAAAGTCAGAATTCAGGGTTCAAGAAGCAGATAATTAGCTGTTTACATACGTAAATAGGCAACCTGCCTGCCCAATGGGAGTTTCCCACCTGCTGAAGATTGCGCTTAGGTGAAAGGTGGACATTGTTCCTGTCAGCTTCCCAACACACTGGCAATTTCTGCTCTTTTAACCTGCTGCCCACTCACAAACCCACCCACCTTATCGGGTTAAAAATTCCCCCTTTAAATCTATTTCTCTCTCCACAGATGCTGCCTGCTCTGCTGAGTATTTCCAGCATTTTCTATTTATATTCCAGACTTTTACTGTCTTGTTTCATCTCCAACTGAACAATAGCCTATGAGAGAAAAAAAAAATTGCCATTTGAAAAGAAAACCAATGGAAACAGTAATTAGGGCAGAAGTACAAAATTAGAAGACTGAGCCGAGGTGTTAACCGGATAAACAAACTCGGTGTAAACATTTTTGTACATCCTTCACATTGGATCGGTTAATTCCATCTGTTTTCATCTTGCAGTGCTTTTATTTTGCAATAAAACCCTTGCTATTCGCACGAGTCAACAGAATCCCTTTGAATCACACTTGCATGTAGCTCTCCATGTGACTCAATTGTTCATATAAGCATATGTTTGGATCAATAAAAATGCTTTTCAACTAGACAGATTTGTGAATGGGAGAAGTCATGGTGTAGACCCAAGAAGTTGTACCAAATTATAGTGACTGCCTACTTTTGAACACTAAAGCCTAGATTAGCAAACAAAGACCCACAACCTGATCATTTCAATATCCATGATTCTTAGGCTGCTTTCAACCTAAACTGAGGAATTACATGACAAAGGATGCGCTTTGCCTAACCTGAAAATAAACATCACAATTCCCCTTAAGGCTAGGCATCGACCTTAATTCTAACAGGTTGTGTAATGATGTATCAGATGTAGTATGTGTCAATAAGAGGCAGTATGGTATCCTCAGATTGTGCCATGTAACCTTTCCCTGCTACATTCAGCAGTAAGTACTTGAAAGTGTCCCTGTGGAATCATTATTTTAGTAAGTGTCACTTGTCTTTGGTTACCCTTGTAGATGTGAATTCACATTCCATTAATAACATATTTCATGTGCTTCATGTAATCCAAACAGGCCCCAATTTGTTTAAAATTACTTTCCTATCTAATGCTTTCCCCCATTTTAACCATCAAACAAACAAAAAAAAAGGCATGGAGTAATGGTTAACTACTCTGGGCGGTAAAATGCAAAGCAAAATACTTGTGACCACTTTCAAGAAAATAATCTGGGAAATTGCTGCCTGACCCAGAGCAAAATCCAGAAAACAACTGCTGTCAGGATGCATCACTAAACAAAGTGTTCCTCACAAAAGACTTGTGAGGCCCTTTCTGAAAGGAATGCAAAATTTCATACCTAACATATCCACTGGTAACCTATTCCAGAGGGGCCAAGCCTACAAGAAAAAGAAGTCTTGAAACATGACCCTGTGTCTACATTTTTTGTAGGCAAGTCATCTAGTCCTACTCCCATTATATTCTGATTATTTAAGTCTGCTCTTTCCAATGCCTTCATAGTTTTAAACTCAACCACAAAGCTCAGACATACTGCCTCGAAGAAAAACAGAAAATGCTGGAAATACACAGCAAGTAACACAATATGTTGCCATGCTTCCTCTGAGTCTTGCTCCAATGTGAGTAATCTTAACTGTTGAAGTGTAACAATTAATATCACTCAAGTCGATTGGCTCTTTCTTGATACAGTAATAACATTTTGACCATATTTATTCTGCAGATCAGAAAGCCTTGCTTTTTAAATGCACCAAGATAAAAATTGCCGCATGTAATTATAATTATTGCATGTGAGACAACCATGGGGGTAAACAACATAAAGACCGTGGGCTGGATTTAGTGGCAAGGATGCAGGTCCCAGTGGGCGCTCAGCAGCTGGCCACATGCAATCTTGCAGCAGCTGACCAATTAACTCATGCAAGGTGCAGGGGACGTCCAATTGAGAGCCCGAGGCAGAAATTTAGGTGGTAACGTCGGTGTCAGTTGACACCATATTTAAAAGGCTACCAGCCCTGCTTTCACTGCTATCTGCACAGAGGAAATCTTTCCTTGACGCTGCCCCCAACCATCCATCTGCTGCTCCCTGACTGCTTCCCCCACAACCAAGAAGTTGACCGGAAGGCTGCAGCAAGGATGGCAGAAGTAAGACCCTGGGGGGCCCACAGTTCAGTGATGCCTCCCTGCAGATTCTCCTCCAAGCTGCAAAGGCAAGGGGCAGGTCCCCTTCCCAAGGGACAGGGGGAGCAGACGGGCCCACCTGACCAAGCAAGCCTGGACGAAGATTGCAGAGGAGGTCAGCAGCCGCGCAGTCATCCCGCCCCAAAGCTGGATACAGTGCCACAGGCACATTAATGACCACCCTCAGTCTGCCAAGGTGAGTACTCCATATGTCTTTTCCCATTGGGCTTGCATGTGGCAATGCAAAAGGATGCATTTGGTGGATAGGGAGTGATCACTCAGTCGGTGGCAAAAGGAGTCAGGCAGTAGCATAACCTGTCAACGGCATGGCTGCATCTTGGTGAGAGGCCCCCATCTGTCTTGCTGACCCCCACAAGGCCCCTCAGAATGGGCTTATGCAGTTGACATTTCTGTACCCCCGCTGTCGACTGATGGGCTGCCACCAGCATAGGTGCTGTGCTTCTCTCCGTGGGGAAACTAACAGTCTTGCTTCTTGTGACTGCAGGAGAAGACGGCACACAACACCAAAGAGAGGGCCAAAACTGGCAGAAGGGTGCCTTGCCTGCACATCCTGACCCCCATGGAGGAGGCGGCTTAGGAGGTGGCAGGGCACCAGAGCGGCCATGTGATTGCTGATGGCGAGACAGGAGTGTCAACCCAAGAGAGTGAGAGAACGAATGAAGGGTACATCTGGCATACAAAAGGCATACTGCACATGTGTCCACCACTGGACACATGGTGCTCCATAGCTGGGATGAGGAAAAGGGAAGTCCTCAATGCTTCCAGGTTCATGTTCTCTTTTGCAGGTCAGGATCAAGGCAAAGGGCACAGAGCTCGAGAGACCAGGGGCCAGCCCACCACCACTGAGGAGGAGGAGGGATCCTCAGAGGGTGCAGCATCACATCATTCCCCTGCACCCTCCACCAGCGCCGATACTCTCACATCAGTGGGTATACATTCACTATTAGATTCAGAATCACGACCTGGTGAGCACATCACAACGAGCCCAAGTAGCTGATGGAGCCTGTAAAAGCCGCAGCCACTGACATGTAGAAGACTGCCGGAGGCCAAGCCGCCACTGAGCCCCAGGCTGATGATGTGCCTCTGGGGTCGTCGGCAAGATGGTAACTGCTGGAGCTGCAGCGAGAGGTAAAGGAACATCTGTTGGAGCTGCCAGAGTCTATGCACACCCATGCTTGGACGATAGAGGAGTCCATCCTGGCTATGAGAGCTGCCATGTCTCTGACTTGTCTGCGCATGGCTTCCTCCATTGAGAGACTAGTGACCCTCACGGAGAACCTGATCCAGCAGACCGCTCAGTGGATGCTGGAGATGCATGCAGACCAGTATGCCATTGCCCTGTCCATGAGACCTATCCATCAGTGGCAAGGAAGAGAGGGTGGCGAGGCACCTGGAGTCTTCAGCAGGTTCTCGTCCTTCTCAGGTCAGCAGGGTGGTGCAAATGTGCCTTGCAAAGGAGGAGGAGTGGCTGACTTCCAGTTCTGGGGGCTTCTCTCAGGGTGCTCCTGGTGTGGAGAGCAGTTCCTCAGCCTCTCTGCCACTGACTCTAGTGCCTCAAGTTGCCGCAATGTCAGACGAGGGTCCTGCTTCTGTGCCGAAGTCCCTCAGCATGCTGGGGCCCTCCAAGCCTCAGGCAGCTAGAGGACGGCCACCAAGGTCATCCCAAGCCACGGGGCAGCCCAATCAGTAGTCTGTCTCCACTTTAACTGCAAGTGCAGGGGCAGTACCTCATAACAGCACCAGTAAGCGAGTAAAGAAGAGCACATAGCTGCACTTGGGGTTCACAGATGTTAAGATTATGTAGATTAAAAGCCTCCTTTCTATTGTGTGGCTCAATAAATCTTTCATTCACTGTTGCTTCTCAATCCAATGGACTGAAGGAAATGGATTAAGCGATGGATGTTCAGCTCCTCAGCTTTGCCAGTGTGTGCTAAGCATCTGGGCAATGGTGTGCAAGATGAAGGAGACGACAGCAGGACTGTTTAAAGGTAAGGCTTTATTGAAATGTTTCTGAAAGGGTATAAGGGTCACAGGAAACGGCTCTGGATTAGGGCATCCCGAGCCTCCCCAGCACATATCTCACTGTATCTCTTGCATCACCTGGTCAGCTGCCACGTCCGCGTCTCATTGTTGGAGGAGGCATCGCGATCAGCAATGTCCTCATTATTTAAAGCCATCCCCCTCTGCAGTGCCAGGATGTGGAGAGCACAGCAGATCACCACGACATGCGAGACCCTTGCTGGGGCAAAGGGAAAGGCTCCACCAGATTGGTCTAGGCACCTGAGTCGCATCTTCAGAAGCCCAATTGCCTGCTCAATGGTCAGTCTAGTAGACCCACGACAGGTGTTGTACCATTCCTCTGCATCCGTGCATGGGCTCCTCACGGATGTGAGGAGCCATGTCATTAGTGGGTAGCCCTTGTATCCATCCTTGAAGGCACACAGAGGTCAGGAAAAGCTATGGCACCTGGGATTGCTGGAGGTTGCTTCCTGGGAACTGTGCACACACTTGAAGGATCTGCCTTCGGTGGTCGCAGACCAGTTGGAAATTGATGGAGTGGCAGCTCTTTCTGCTGATGAAGGCCACTGGCTGTTCTGTGGGAGCCTTGATAGCCACTGCGTGTAGTCGATGACCTCCTGTACCAAGGTGGAATCCTCTGACGGCCCCGAAACCCAATGAACTTCTTCGCTTGACTGTCAGGGTTGGTGCAGTAGCACACAGTCACCAGCCCTCATGTACATGGCATTGGTCATCTCCTTGATGCACCGATGGACCGCAGACTGGGAGATCCTACACATCTCCAGTAGATCCCCGGAAAGGGTCAGAGGTGTAGAAGTTGGGAGCCAAGGCAATCTTCAGCACCACAGGCATTGGGTGTTCACCTATGACATATCCTTCTGCACTCTTCTCCGGCGTGCCTATCCCTAGGCTGGCGCTCTTGCTGGTTCTGACATTCCTGACATGTCCCCACTGGTGCATGGACCTTACTCCCTCTGAGCTGCCCCTCCTCCTAAATGGGGGCCACGAAGGACAAATGAGGCCATGACAGGTGGCCTCTCTCTTATTTTTAGGCATTCTATCAAGATGCCCCCAACACCACTCGTCAAAGCTATCCGAGTCCTTTCCTCGGAGCAATTGCCACTGCCCCATGTGACCCTGGCAATGGCCCCATAGTCTTAGTATCTTCTCCTCACTTCTGCCGACATCTGGCAGTGCCTTCTGTGCACCATCCTTCCTGCCAATGCACACTGGCTCTCCCCATGGCTTCCTGAGAGAGCCAGCACTTAGTCCCCGCTTCTTTGCTGCCTTGTTCAACCAGGCGGGGCTCCGAAGCTCCACAGTCCTCGTACGCCATCGGTAAAATAAGAAATGCGCCATAAAATTTCAGTTAACTGGCTTTTCAACTACCTTAATTGGTGTCCCATTGCGTCTGCTCGCCAGTTCCCACAGTTGGTAAAATCCAGAAGCAATGTCAAGACATTGAACCTCCGGTCCAACGTGGTCTGCTCCCATTTTACAGTCCCCCCCATACCGCCTCTAACCTCACTCTAAATGGCCCGGTAAAATTCCGACCCATGTTTCAATTCTCGTCACTGTTATTAGGCAAATCATATGCCATTTCTCTACATATTCTTTGTTTCAGGCTTGCCGAATCAGACATGACTACACAAATGTACGTATTTAAAAATCAATTTAACTTTTGTGTATGACAGACTTCAGGTTTACTAGCATGACAGTAATATAACCCTAGCATTATAACCCTAGGGAAACTACCAACAGGATACAGTAATTATCTGTCCTCGGAACACAGATACCAGGTTTTCTTTCTTCTGTGGAGGATTCTTTGTAGTGCTTTGTCAAGGTACCAACTATTTACCACCTCTTCTTATCACCATGACACCATGAGTGTGCTAAGAACTACACTACAACCAATTTAAGATCATCAGTCGGGCTTGTAATGTGGTTCACTTACGTTTGCCAGAAGCTACATATATTCATACACAGGGACCTGTCCTTTGCAGGCAAAAGGAACATGTCCAGGCATTGCACATTTTTTGAATTAAACAAAAGCGTGGAGACAATAATTCCCTGACGAATTCTCCATGGCAATGCCTTGCTGTATCAGAGTCGACTTGCCAACCAATCAGCATCCCTTTGCTCATGCAGTATAAATTGTTGCTCTTTTTGAAATTTGACATTCTTCCGTCTGTCCTGATGAGTACCAGATGAAAAGCTTCGACAGCATGTCTCTTTTTCAGCAATACTCATGTTTTTCTTTCTTTCAACATGACAGCTCTAATGCAACTCCCTTTTGCCTCCTCTACTTTCACATGAACTTTGTTCCACTTCTCTGAGCAGATGGAGTCCCTTTGCTCCTGGTGTTCTTGCAACCAGCACTGGTAAACTATAACTACATTACATTCAGCATTTTCTCTCCCTTTCAACTTTACAAGTTATTCAACTTACAAGTCCACAGACCCCTTTCATACATCCAAACCTCAGCATTTCCCAGAAGGGCATCTGCATGCGATCTTATTTGTTTCCATGAACTTCATTCCCACACAGCACCATCTGCTCATACATTCCAGACACTGATTAGGCCATAGTATTTTAAAATGCCCAAACTACATTATGATGTTCTTTAAATGAAAGGTTAATATTTCACAGAGTTACAGTATAAAAACAGTCAAGCGATGCCACATTAACAGGTCTCGGAAGAAATAATCAGGATTGCTGCTATCTAGATTAACCCTTTATATCTTAGTCTCTGACGTTAACCCAAAACTGTTATCCAGCACCGCCAGCATGACTGAAAGAGATAAGCTAGATGTTTGTATGTCAAAAAATCCACAATCTGCTTACGTCAACAAAATTAGAATGGTCGTCCATGTTGACACAAGTGAGTCTGAAGTCTTGGCAATTCTTCAAATCAATCTCAATAGGCACTACACAGCCTGTGTTTACTTCGCTCCTAAATGACTAGCGATGGTTTTGGCTTTCACTTAGGACAGCAGTGATACCTTTGTGGCATCATAAATTTCAAGTACTAATGACAGGGAAGCTGGATTGTAGGTTACAGCCACAAGTGAAGATTACTGGCCGATTGTACATGTGCAAGCTGGTTTTTGTAATTGTGGATCCAGCTACTTCAGAAAGTGGTCCAAAGTATAAATGTGCTACAGCTGGTATCGCAGAACCGTTTCAACAACAACTTGTACTTCTACAGTGCCTTTAACGTAACAAAATATCCAAAGGTCCTTCACAGGAGCTTTATAAAACAAAAACTTGACACCGAGCCACAAAAGGAGTTATTAGGACAGATGACCAAGAGCTTGGTAAAACAGGTAGGTTTTAAGAGTGTCTTAAGGGAGGAAATAGAAGAAGAGAGGTAGAGTGGTTTTGGGAGGTAATTCCTTCAAAGCTGAAGGTAGGGCTGCCAATATGGAGTGATTAAAATCTTCAGTAAGTAGATTCTGCATTTAAGGGCAGCAATACTGGAATCCTGTAGCTTGTTGTTGCTTGATATTGAGGTGGCTTTTTAATTTGTTTTAAAAACTATCTTAGATCATACAATTTATACTGAATACACAAGATGCTTACAAAACTTGCTCCATTTAAATTTAGATTGGTGAAAGTCCTGGGACGAGAGTGTTGAGATGAGAAATGAGAAAGTATGCACATAGCTAATGAAAGGAAATCGGTTATGAAAAGCTTAGCTAAAGTTGAATGATCTCTCTTTGAGTTATTCAGGTGACACTTTTATATTAGTAGACTGATCAAGAGAATATAAAAAATGCTGATTTCTGCCAACATGATAGAATTAAAATCCAGTAAACCAAGATTAGAAGGTTCTTTTCTGTAATATCAATTCAGATGTAACTTTCCTCGTTCATAGCTTTTCTTTTTAACACACAAATTTATCCAGAAAATATAAAATAAAGCTAAAACATAAAGGATTGAGCTATGCTTATGACACTTTCATTGCTTTTTCCAAAACCAAATTATTTATATGTTCTCTCTCATTTTTACTGTTTAAAGTGTTGGTTTTGACAGAAGCTACTTACGAGAACTGCTTAGAGCTGTGATTTTTATGTTTTGTTTGAGCTAACACTCAAAGATGAAAGAGAATTGAAGATAACCATCAGCCAGAGGCAATGGGGTGGCACAGTGGCGCAGTGGTTAGCACCACAGCCTCACAGCTCCAGCGACCCGGGTTCAATTCCGGGTACTGCCTGTGTGGAGTTTGCAAGTTCTCCCTGTGTCTGCGTGGGTTTCCTCCGGGTGCTCCGGTTTCCTCCCACAAGCCAAAGACTTGCTGGTTGATAGGTTAATTGACCATTATAAATTGCCCCGAGTATAGGTAGGTGGTAGGGAAATATAGGGACAGGTGGGGATGTGGTAGGAATATGGAATTAGTGTAGGATTAGTATCAATGGGTGGTTGATGGTCGGCACAGACTCGGTGGGCCGAAGGGCCTGTTTCAGTGCTGTATCTTTGTAATTATAACAATGTAAACAGCTCGTGATGGAAGCAACTGTTCTTAGACTTGCAATGCTGTTACAGAACTTTGAACAAAGTTTTCAGAAGATATATAAAGCTGCAAAGGTATTAAAACTCAGGCAAATTGATGCATACTGGTCACACTGATAGCTCTCCAAGTGGCAGCTAAAAATTTGAAGGATTAATAGTAGATAGGTAAAGATGGAGAACATCAATATTATCTATGGCATTATTAAAAAAAGTATTAAAAAATCATAAATGTCACACAATGGAAATGAGAAGTACAGGTTTAGAACATGAATCAAAGCATTAATTTCATACTGATCAGAATGAGCAAGAAGCAAAGCATCTTTACTTTAAGAATAAACAAAATGGTATATATCTGATTGACTCAGTTTATACTTTATTTTTTTTAATATTCATTCATGGGATGTGGGTGTTGTAGGCCAACATTTATTGCCGATCTCTAATTGCCCTTGAGAAGATGGTGATGAGTTGCCTTCTTGAACCACTGCAGTCCATGTTGGGTAGGTAAACCCACAGTGCTGTTAGGAAGGGAGTTCCAGGATTTTGACCCAGTGACAGTGAAGGAACAGTGATATAGTTCCAAGTCAGGATGGTGTGTGGCTTGGAGGGGAACTTGCAGGTGATGGTGTTCCCATGCAGCTGCTGCCCTTGTCCTTCTAGGTGGTAGAGGTCGCGGGTTTGGAAGGTGCTGTCTAAGGAGCCTTGGTGCATTGCTGCAGTGCATCTTGTAGATGGTACACACCGTGCGTCAGTGGTGAAGGGAGTGAACGTTTGTGAATGGGGTGCCAATCAAGCGGGTTGCTTTGTCCTAGATGGTGTCAAACCTCTTGAGTGTTGTTGGAGCTGTAACCATCCAGGCAAGTGGAGAGTATTCCATCAGGCTCCTGACTTATGCCTTGTAGATGGTGATGGCTTTGGGGAGTTAGGAGTTGAGTTACTCGCCACAGGATTCTTAGCTTCTGACCTGCTCTTGTAGCCACGGTATTTATATGGCTACTGCAGTTCAGTTTCTGGTCAATGGTAACCCCCAGGACGTTGGCAGTGAGGGATTCAGAAATCGCAATACCATTGAGTGTCAAGGGGAGATGGTTAGATTCTCTCTTGTTGGAGATGTCATTGCCTGGCACTTGTGTGGCGTGAATGTTACTTGCCACATATCAGCCCAAGCCTGGATATTGTACAGATCTTGCTGCATTTCTACATGAACTGCTTCAGTAACTGAGGAGCCACAAATGGTGCTGAACATTGTGCAATCATCTGCAAACATCCTCACTTCTGACCTTATGATTGAAGGAAGGCCATTGATGAAGCAGCTAAAGATGGTTGGGCCTAGGACACAATCCTGAAGAACTCCTGCAGTGATGTCCTGGAGTTAAGATGATTGATCTCCACCAACCACAGCCATCTTCCTTTGTAGAGGTTTTTGATTATTAGGGTGAGCAATGGTATTAGCATATGCTTCTTTTAAGACATAACTAGTTCATTCCTGATTCCATATTTATTACAAGTGTGGATTAGTCCCCCATTGGGAATTTCATCATGGCTTCCTGCTCCTGCACCAACTTTGCTGGAAGTTTAGAGGTAACTGTGTGTGTGTGTGTGTGTGTTTCTGTATGTACATAAACAGGATGGAGCAGGACAAGCTTTCAGGAAATTCCCAGCACCTATATTTAAACTGTTTGACCAAAAATTATGAAAAAAAAGCAAACTGAACCCATTTCAGACCAAAGCTGCCTTTAACGTTGTACCATCAAATACAATAAGCTATCAGTCCAATTGAATCAGATTGTAAAAGAAATAAATTAAGCGGAATCCAGACAGAAATTAAATTTTTCTCTGAAAGACTATACTTCACTTCTGATTGGCGTAAGTTGAAAGGATAACAATGATGTTTTCCACCTTTAATTATGTCTCTAATGCCTTTGTATCATAACTGCATTTGCGACTTGGAAACCTAAAAGTAAAAAGGGACGTATTGTAATTAATAATGGACCACCTTTCTGCCTTGAACCTCCAAGTCAAATTTAAAATCCTATCCTTCCCTTTCAGCCCCTCCATGATTTCATTTTACCAAACCTCTGTACACTTATAGAACCACAGAACCATAGAAAAAGTACAGCACAGAAGGAAGCCATTCAGCCCATCGTGTCCACGCAGGCCTAATAAACTAGCCTCACAAACTAATCCCACCTGCCAGCACCTGGTCCATAGCCCTGCAGGTTACAGCACCTCAGGTACATGTCCAGGTAACTTTTAAAAGAAGTGAGGGTCTCTGCTTCCACCACCGTTCCTGGCAGTGATTTCCAGACACCCACCACCCTCTGGGTGAAAAGATTTCCCCTCATGTCCCCTCTAATCCTTCTACCAATCACCTTAAATCTGTGTCCCCTGGTATCTGACCTCCCTGCCAGGGGAAACAGATCATTCCTGTCCACTCTATCTAGGCCCCTCATAATTTTGTACGCCTCAATCAAGTCACCCCTCACTCTCCTCAGTTCCAGGGAAAACAACCCTAGCCTCGCCAATCTTTCTTCACAGCTGCAACCTTCAATCCCTGGCAACATTCTTGTAAATCTCTTCTGTACTCTCTCCAGAGCAATTATGTGCTTTCTGTAATGTGGTGACCAGAACTGCACGCAATACTCCAGCTGTAGCCTAACCAACGCTCTATACAGTTCCAGCATCACATCGCTGCTTTTGTACTCTATACCTCTGCCAATAAAGGAAAGCAATCCATATGCCTTCTTCACCACTCTATCCACCTGTCCTGCCACCTTTAGGGGCCTGTAGACATGCATTCCAAGGTCTCTCACTTCTAGCCCTCTCAATATCCCCCTTTTATTGTGTATTCTCTCTTTTTATTTGCCCTCCCCTAATGCAATACCTCACACTTCTCTGGATCGAATTCCATTTGCCACTTTTCCGCCCACTCAACCAAAACATTGATATCATTCTGGAGACCACGGCTTTCCTCCTCACTATTAACTACAGGGCTAATTTTTGTGTCATCAGCAAATTTCCCAATCATGCCTCCCAAATTTAAGTCCAAATCATTAATATATACCATAAACAGGTTGGCGCAACATCGAGGGCCGAAGGGCCTGTACTGCGCTGTAATATTCTAATTCTAAAAAAACAGCAAGGGACCCAACACTAAGTGGAACGCCACTGGAAACAGCTTTCCATTTGCAAAAACATCTGTTGACTACTACCCTTTGTTTCTTGTCCCTGAGCCAATTCCGGATCCAACCTGCCACATTCCCCTGTATCCCAAGGGCTTTCATTTTACTGACCAGTCTCCCATGCGGGACCTTGTCAAATGCCTTACTAAAATCCATGTAGATCACATCCACTGCACTACCCTCATCAATCCTCCCTGTTACTTCCTCAACAAATCCATGTGGACTATCCCTGATTAATCCGTGCCTTTCTAAGTGACAGTTTATCCTATTCCTCAGAATAGATTCTAATAATTTACCCACTACCAAGGTCAGACTGATTGGCTTATAATTATTTGGCTTATCCCTCGCAACCGTTTTGAACAATGGCACAACATTCTCAGACCTCCAATTATCTGGTACCTCGCCTGTATCTAGTGAGGATTTGAAGATGATCCTCAGTGCATCTGCTATTTCCTCCCTGGCTTCCCTCAACAACCTGGAATGCAATCCATCCGGTCCTGGTGATTTATCCACTTTCAGGGATGTCAGACCTTCAAGCACTTCCTCTCTCATTATGCTTATTGTAATCAATATTTCACACTCCTCTTTAACTACAATGTCTGCATCAACCCTCTCCTTTGTGAAGACAGAGACAAAAAACCCATTAAGAACCCTGCCCACATCTTCTGCATCCATGCATAAGTTCCCCTATACATCTCTGATAGGCCGTACTCTTTCCTTAGTTATCCTCTTGCTCTTAAATTACTGATAAAACATCTTCGGGTTTTCCTTGATTTTACCTGCCAATAATTTTTGATGTTCTCTCTTTACTTTTCTAATTTACTTTTTTACTTCATCCCTGCACTTTCTATATTCCTCTAGGCTTTCTAAAGTATTCAGATATTTGTGATCGTCATAAACTTTTTTTTTGCTTCAACATGCCCTGTAAGCTTTTAGATAACCATGGGGCTCTAGATTTGGCAGTACCACCCTGAATCCTTGTGGGGACATGCCTACACTGTGCCCATAGTTTCTCGCTCTTGAATGTCTCCCACTGGTTTACCACTGATTTTCCTTCAAGTAGCTGTATCCAGTTCACTTTCGTCAGGTCACTTCTCAATTTTGTAAAATTTGCCTTGCTCCAATTTAGCACCTTTGCTCCTGTTTTATCTTTGTCCTTTTCCATGATTGTGCTAAAACACTGTATTATGGTCACTATCTCCAAAATGGTCACCCACTGTTACTTCATCCACTTGCCCAGCTTCATTACCAAAGACTAAATCCAGAATTGCTCCCCCTCTAGTTGGGTTTGTTACTGCTGGCTAAAAAAGTTCTCTTGAAAGCAGTTCAAGAATTTTGTTCCCTCTATGCCCTTCACACTGTTTGTATCCCAGTTGATATTGGCATAGTTGAAATCCCCAACTATTATTGCCTTAAAGTTTCTGCACTCAGAAATCGGCCTACATATTTGTTCTTCTATCTCCCTCTCACTATTTGGGGGTTTAAAATACACTTCCAGTAATATGACTGCCCCTTTTTTTATTTCTGATCTCCACCCATATGGCCTCATTTGATGATTCAATTTGCATATCATCCCTCTTCAAAGCTGTTATTCATTCCTTAACTAATAATGCTACACCCCCTCCTTTTTTTATCTCCCTCTCTATCATGCCCGAAAACTCTATTTCCAGGGATTTTGAGCTGCTATTCTTGCCCCTCTTTAAGCCAAGTTTCTGTTATAGCAAGGATATCGTGTTGCCATGTGTCTATCTGTGCCCTCAACGCATCGGCTTTATTTACTATACTTCTTGCATTTAAATAAGTACCCTTTAACACTGCCAAATTCCTGTGTTGCACACTTTTTAATCTTTGCTTCATCTGTCTTTCAGAGTCACTTGCTAATTTTGTACAATTATACAGGGCCATGGTGAGGCCACACGTGGAATGTTGTTTGCTGTTTTGGTCTCCTTATCTGAGGAAGAATGCTCTTACTATGGAGGGAGTGCAGCGAAGGTTTACCAGACTGATTCCTGGGATGGCGGGACTCACGGAGAGATTGAGTCGGTTAAGATTATATTCGCTGGAGATCAGAAGAGTGAAGGGGTTCTGATAGAAACCTATAAAATTCTAACAGGACTTGACAGGGTAGATGCAGGAAGGATGTTCCCGATGGTGGGGGAGTCCAGAACCAGGGATTATAGTATAAGGATACGGGGTAAACCTTTCAGGACTGAGATGAGGAGAAATTTCTTCACCCAGAGAGTAGTGAGCCTGTGGAATTCGCTACCACAGAAAGCATTTGAGGCCAAAACATTGTATGTTTTCAAGAAGGAGTTAGATATAGCTCTTGGGTCTAAAGGGATCAAAACGTATGGGGCGAAAGCAGGAACAGGTTACTGAGTTGGATGATCAGCCATGATCATAATGAATGGTGGAGCAGGCTAGAAGGGCCGAATGGCCTTCTCTTGCTCCTATTTTCTATGTTTCTATGTTTCTCCTGTTCCCTGCCCTGAAATTGTCCTAACTAAGACTGCGTTCAGGTTCCCATCCCCCTGTCAATCTAGTTTACACCATCCCCAACAGCACTAGCAAACCTTCCTGCAAGGATATTTGTCCCAGTCCTGTTCAGGTACAGACTGTCCAGCTTATCCACCCAATCATATAGCCACCACATCAACTCCATTCTTTAGACGCCAGGCCCTTGTGCATTGCTCGTATTTCTGCATCTCCTTTGGCAGCAGAGTTTTCAGTTGTCTCAGTCCAATTCTTTGATATTCCCTTCCTAAACCTCTCTGCCTTTTCACCACTCACTTGGTTTATCAAGGTTGCGAACAGTCTACTTGAGCCTGACAGGGCCCCGCGAGGGATTGGAATCAGTAGCCTTAGCAAATTAATCATCAAGTTAGGCGGCAGGGTGACTGATGTAAGCAAAATTGAAAATATTCAGAAGATGTTGACAAATTAAATGGATAAGCTAAGGAATGACAGATGAATTTTAATGTCGATAAAAGTAAAGTCACGTACATTAGAATAAAAAAATCTGACACTTGGATGCATAACGGTAACTATGAGAAAATGTGCAACGGAGAAGGAGCAAACAGTAACCATCTATTGAACATATCCAGTCATCATGAAATTGGCACTGAGAAGTAATTAAGCACTGGTATTCAATTCAAGGATGTTTCATTACAACTTAATACGGATTATTTTAACCTCATAAATTATTGGTATGGCCACATTCACACCATTTTGTACAGTTTTTTTGCAATTAACTTTCAAAACAGCATGGAAGCATTGAAAGTCATTCAGACCAGAATGGCAGAAGTGATCCCAGGCCCTTAGTTTAATTTAGTTTTAGTTTAGTTTAGAGATACAGCACTGAAACAGGCCCTTCGGCCCACCGAGTCTGTGCCGACCATCAACCACCCATTATACTAATCCTACACTAATCCCATATTCCTACCACATCCCCACCTGTCCCTATATTTCCCTACCACCTACCTACACTAGGGGCAATTGCTAATGGCCAATTTACCTATCAACCTGCAAGTCTTTGACATGTGGGAGGAAACCGGAGCACCCGGAGGAAACCCACGCAAACACAGGGAGAACTTGCAAACTCCACACAGGCAGTACCCGGAATTGAACCCGGGTCACTGGAGCTGTGAGGCTGCGGTGCTAACCACTGCGCCACTGTGCCGCCCTTATGCTGCAGATTATCAGTCAGAGTTGCAAGGTCAGGTCAATTGACAGTTTGGTTTGATATGATGAAGCAAATAGTATATGATCTGCATTGGGAGTAGGCTCAATAGTTCAAATGGTGTTTCCTCATTTCATAACTTTGTCTTATTACTTTGCCAAAGAATGTTCCTTAATCCCAACCACAAAAGTGCTTGTTAATGTTCCTTACTGATTTTCCTCCCACCCTCTGTGAACTGTAGCTCATCCAAAATCCTGCTGCCCATTTCCCATTCCATACCAAGTCTCACTCACCCATCAGTTCTGTCCTTGCTGACCTACATTATTTCCTGATCAAATGCCTCAACTTTAAAATTCTCAATCCCTTGTTTAAACTTCTTTATAGTCTAATTTCTCTCTACCTCTGCAACCTTTCCATTCCTCTTACTTCAGCCTCCTGCATATTCCCTCTACCTTCGCCCATCCTTAGCCACCTAGGCAGCCATCTCCCTCACCTCCTTTAAGACCAACTTGAAACTTCATCTCTTGGATCAAGCTAATGGTCACTTCCCCTAACTGTTTCTTCAGCTTGGCATCCAATTTGTTTGCTTCCAACTTTGAGACACCTTGGGATTTTTGCTACATGAATGTAAGCATGTTTTATGGCAATAATGCCTTCTGTGTTCAAAATTTATCATGCGTGTTGTAATCTCTTTGGCTATAATAGCAGGTTACCTTTCATAAGCATCTTGCTACAAATATTCCATTATACATGAAAAGTTCAAAAAAAATTTCAATAAGTCTAGATGGAAAGTTACACATAGGGGAGAAGTTTATGAGTTCGCGTTGTTCCAAATGGAAGTTGGCGTATCTTCTGCTTCTGCCACATTTCCCCTTTCACAAGCGATTTTATATGTAAATTAACCATGCGGTGATGGGCGCGGGGGACACATGGGACCATGCGGCGGGGCAGCCTTTCATTGGTGGGACCTGCCGTCACTGCCACAAGCAGCATGATCCACAGATACAAAACATTCTGTGCTGGCAGCCTCAAGGATCAGCAGCCTTCCTTTCATATAAGTATCTTCAGATTAACCTGAATTGAAGCTTTAACTTTACCGAAAATGTTTTTGCCTCCCTTATTTTGTGAAAATCACCAGCAACTTCTCATCATTTATTTTACCTGCAGCCAAAGTGAGTCAGATATCAGCCAGTAGGCAGAGACCAGCCCCACGGTTTAGTGATGCCTCCTTGCAGGTTCTTCTCCAGGCCGTTAGGGAAAGGTGGGAGGTCCTCTTCCCTGCTGATAGAGTGTGAAGACTCTCCCACCTCACCAAAGCAACCTGGATGGAGGTAGTGGAGGAGGTCTTGAGCTGTGTGATCACTCTTAGAACATGGGTGTAGTGCCGCAAGCGCATCAATGACTTGCTCAGATCGGCAAGGGTAAGCGGTCTTGGCAAAGCTGTTCCATTGTTTTCTTCCATGTCTCCGTGTCTTTAAGGCAGAGGGAGTACACAAGGAATGCAGTGGAATGAGTGAGCAGCCTTGGTGACATTCATTAAATGATTTTGCGCCATGATGAAGATTGGGATTTTTTAATGAGGTTGGATGTGTCATGCAGAATGAGTGATGTTGATGCATGTATGCAATGATTGTGATGCATCATTTGCCATGTCATTAAATCTGCACTGCCTACTGCAGCAGAAATAAAGCCACAACCAGTGTGAGCATGCTAAGATGGGAGGAGGGGTCCCTGACATCAGGCTTCTGACCATGGTTGAGATCGTGAGACAGGAGGGAGGCAGGGCGAGCGGAGATGGCGAGACATGAGCCCCAAGGCATAAGGATGAAGTGTCATTTCCACTCTTGCAGCCATATGTGGACACTAAAGGAAACTGTGTGAACTCACTTGAATCAGATGCTTAAAGTGCCTTGGTTTTTTTCTCCATGGCAGATGTCCGCACTCAAGTCATGGAACGCCACGTGGCCCAAGACTCCTCCTCTGGGAAAGAAGATGAAGCCAGTGCCAAGAGGGTGCACCGTCACCTGCCTCTTCTTCCACTGCAGATATATTCACACAGTCCGCGGGGGGGGGCTTAAGATAGAATCTGGGTCACAAGCTGGTGGTCACGACACAAACATATCCCAGCAGCTGAGGGGCCATGTGCTAGCTGGGTCCCCTGACAATCGGAGGACTGCTGGGGTCCAGGCCCCCACTCATGATGATTCTCTGTTTGTTACTATGAAAAGTCTGCTGGATGTGCAGCAAAGCCACATGGAAAATATGTCGGAGATGCCTGAGGTAATGCGTGGTTTGTGCGTGCCATGGATGAGTCCATACAAGCCATGACGTCTGCCATGTCCCTGACATTTGAGCGGATGGCTTCCTTAGTTGAGAGTTTGGTGAGTCTCGTTGAGCACTCGAGCCATATACGATCTGTCCTGCACTCCATCGCTATTGCCGTTGGCTCCATGCAGCAGAGTCTAAGCGAGAGGGAGAAAAGGAACCTGAACCTCCCTCCAAGTGCTCCTTCCCCTCAGGGAGACAGACAGGTATTGTCATTCACACAGATGGAGAAGAATCGCATGCCTGCTGCCCTGGGGCCTTCCTCTCAGGATACCCCAGGGTAAGCCGCGTCTCGCCCTCCCCGCCCCCCCCCATCCCCGACAATGACAGCAGTCGAGCACACGGGGGATACTCAAGCACCATTACTGTAGACTCAGAAGGTTGGAGCAATCAAGGCCCCGTTCCTCCAGATGCCCGCCATGGTCATCCACAGCAACGGGGCATCGCACTGAGCAGACTGCCTCCACCTCAGCTGCTAATGTCAGGGTAGCACCTAGACGTACTGGGAGAAAAAGAAAATTAAAACAGTTTTGAAAACAAAGGTGTCATGGGTGATGTACATATTATGAGAATAGAAAAGATTTATCAATATATATTTATTTCATTTAAAATTTGATCCACTCTCATTAACGTTTTGTTTGGTTACGCATGGATACAAAGAGGTTTTTTGGAGGCCTATGGCAGGAATGCAATGATGTTTGCAAAGCATCTCAGAAAATGTCCAGAGTCCATATCTCATTGAATTTGAGCCTTCTTATTGATGATATTAACCTTTTCTAATACTGTCATGCCTTACTTTTGTCATAACTTAACGCTGCTTGCAGTGGTGTGTAGTCACATTCATTATATGCCATGGGTGATTTCGAATGTCAATCACATAAAAGTACAGCCATGCTTCGTTAAGATTGCAGAGATGAATAAGACCTCATGTAAAAGGTAATGTCTGTGGGGAATTGTTATGTTTCTCCTCCCAACATTCCTTGATAATGTGGCTTATTGTTGCCTGAAATGTGCATAAATGAGGTTGTCCCTGATGTCCCTTGCATGTCTCTCCATGGCCCTCATATCGATAATGGAATTGTTGTCATTGTTGTCCTCCTCCTCACCTTCTTCATAATCATCCTCATCTGAGGAGGACCGGTATTCCTCCGCCTGCAGAATGATGCTGCAATTGCAAGGTTGTGCAAGGCACAGCAGATGACGATTATTTGTGACATCCTCTGTGGCGTGTACTGAAGAGCCCCTCCAGACCTGTCAAGCCAACAGAATTGCATTTTCAGCATGCCAATGGTGTGTTCAATGATAGCTCAGGTGGGCGCATGAGCAGCATTGTACCTCTCTTCAGCACTGCTTCACAGATTACGTACTGGTGTCATCTACCATGTATAAAGGGGATCCATCTGTACACTTTGGCTGGTTCCTCGAAAACTACTGGAAGCTGGGAGTTCCTCAAAATGTATGAATCATGACAGCTCCCTGGGAAACGTGCGCAAACATGTGTGATTTTTCTCCTGTGGTCGTAAACCAGTTGAACTTTTAAAGAGTGGAAGCCTTTGTGACTGACAAAGACAGAAGGCTGGTCCCAGGGAGCTCTAATGGCTACATGAGTACAGTCGATCACCTCTTGCACTCTAGGGAACTCAACGATGGCGCCGAAGGCCGCAGACCTTGCTCCCTAGCTTTCCTCGTCTACAGGTATGTAGATGAAATCATCTGCACGTCAAAAAAGAGCATTGGTCACCTCTTTGATGCACCTGTGGGTCACAGACTGCAAGATGCCACATATGTCGCCTGTGGATCCCTGGAAGGAGCCGCAAGCAAAATATTTCTGTGTAGCAGGGCAACTGGCATGGGATTCCCACTGAAGCTGAGTGGCTGCAGGTCATGCTGCAGGATCCTACAAATTTCTGTGACCATTTCACATCACATCCTCAGGCATCTCTGGCATTGCCTCTCCGACATTTGTAAGCAATTTGTCCTTGTCCTGAGGCTGCAATGACGTGCTGGTGCCTGTCTTCAATAAGGCCGTTCCTGGATGTTATCATTCATAGCATCCTCACCTTCTTGTTCTGCCTGTTGCTGGTGCTCAGGCATCATGAGTTGTGGGAAAAGAGCCCTCCTTAGTCTCTCTCTTTGTTCTTCTTCCCGTGGCACTAGACAAAGTGGCTGTATGAGAGCCAGGTTGCTGTGGCTTTTCTGAACAATAAATAAGCAGAGCGTAGCAATTCAACTCTCTGTTCCCAATCAGCTGAAACTCGAGGCAATGATCAGCTCACTTGCATTTGCCTTCAAATTGTAGCCAGGTAGAAGACACACCCACTATCATTGCCTCCTCCCACTCCCCTTGTGCTCCTTGAATGTCCACGTGGTTTCCATTATCATTGGAGAAGATGATGTGCGTGGAATTCAGGGCAAGTCTCCCCATCTACCAACCTCCTCCTGCAACTTTCCAGCTTGAACCCATCACCCTGGACCCACCCAATGTTACTGTTACTCTTCCCTTCATTACGATTGACCCTCCTCCCATTACCGTGCACAGTGTAATCATCAATGTATTCATGCCATCCCTCCCCCCTTCCTACTCCTGTTACTATCGACATGCCGACTCTTACCCTTGAAACTCCTCACACCGAACTGACCATTGTTGCCGAGTCCTGTTGCCCTTCATATGAAGCTGAATACCCATCCATTAGTCTTGACCTTCCCCCCATAGAATCCATTTGCCCCCATTGACTGTGACCATTCCCTCGGCTAGCCAGTCCCTCAATTTGCCCCATAGCTCCCCGACGTCAACAGCACTCATCCCTCCCTTTAGACCATTGCCAAATATCTTCACACTGTCCTGATCTAATCCACCCACCACCCTGCAGCCAACCAAATGCATCTTCACCATCAATATCAACCATTCAACACTCTGGATGCTCCACTCCACCCTCCCCTGCTCCTCCGTGCACCCAGTCAACCCCACCCTTCCCTCCCCGAGTACCCTGCCCTAATCCTCCAAGTAGCTCCAGCTCATGCTTTCGCCACCATCCCCTGAGAATATTCACCTTTTCTGGTGCCGGGCCTGGAGAGGAACATCCAGTCTAATGCTGGTGTTAGTTTAGCAAATGAGTTAAAGTGAGAAGAGCACAGACCTGAGACTCAACTGCACAAATCTGACTGCTGCACGCCACGGTAAAACAGTTGTGAACTGGATGGCATGGGACTAACGCTCGCCGTTCACTTAATCTGGCAGGTAGGACTGAATTGTGACTATGCATAGGGTAATAAGTATTCATGTTATTTAAATGAATAAAAGTTGCAATCCACCACAGTGTTGGGGGGACCCTGGTATGCCGCAAACCTGCCGCCGACTTAAGTTCTCTTACATATCCCACCATCCGGAATCCGAGAAAACACTTTGTGCATAATTATATCACCCCACACAGGGGACAGCGTAAAATTCTGCCCATAATTTCCAATTAATCTCAACTAAAATGACATATTGTCATGCTTTGAAAGGTCTAGCTAATAATACTGACTAATTTCTTCCCCATATCTATCTTCAAATAATTAAAATCTTTAACTAAGCTTACCAAAACATTTTCAGGGACAAAACAAATATGTTGGAATTTTGTTTCCCAATCCAAAACAGGCATATCATAAAGAAGGTTTATCTCAGTGTTAATTTAAAGTAGATTTAACTTCCCTTGTCCCAACTACATAATGTTAATACTTTTTATTTTACACGTTACATTTATTAGATCAATTAATGCGTGTATGTTATAAGGATAGTGGTGTACTTACATCAACCAGTATTACTGCAAGCACTCTCTGGCATCATTTCTGTTCATACTGCTGTGACAGGATTGATTTAGAAGAAAGTAGTGGAAATCCAGTTCAGGAAGGATGAATATGGAACAGTGATCACACAAAAAGATGGAGAGACAGAAAAGGAGAGAGAAAAGGATAAGTTTAGAATAGAAGCTACTGTACACAATACTGTGAGCATAAGATGCAGGAAACAACGCAAGTTTCATGCAGGTTATAGTAACTTTGAAAGTCTATTTCTGAATAAACCCTTGTTTTCACTTATAACACTGTGAGAAGTCATTAAATGGGAAACCAAAAACCTGCTGACCTTAAGAAACACATTTTAAATATATGGCAAAGCATTTTCATTTTTAGATTCTATTAGAATACTAGATACTAAATACTAGTACAGAGCCATGATTTTGATGTGTAACAAAAAATAGCCCATATTGTGTAGAAATTTTGTGAAAGTATATAGTTATATAGCAACTAGTTAAGTACAAATATAAAATCTTGCTCCGATGAGTCCACTGTTTTGGTAATTCCTCACTTTTCATTTCAAGTGGTGTCTATTTCCTGTTGGCGATCTCCCACTCATTCTGCACTCAAGTTGGTTGGTTACTTCTTTCGATAGAAGGCAGGACGGTTTCATTTTAGTAAAAGACCTGGAGCCTGTGTTGGTAGATCATCTCTGAACAAGACACCATAGAACACTGAATGTCTACAGATGTTGTAAATCAGGGACAATTCCCCAGGAATTTTCATGGCAGCACTTCCAACTTTTCTCTTTGTCAGAACATTCATTCAGTCTCTTTCCCCTCTGTCTGTGTCTGACTCTCAGTCAGTTCTTTATTTGGCACTGGTTTAAAGATCCTGCTATCCTCATGCTGGGGTGAATGAAAACGGCATCCACCAGTTGTTTTGTCTGCAGGAACAGCAGTGATTTAAAATAAAATACATTGTGTTGAACACAAGCATCAAAGGTGCTGAAGCTGAGGTTTGAATTGATAATTTTCTGTTGCAGACTTTTAGAACTGTTGTTGCAACAGCACTCTGCTGAATTTTCAAAATGTGGAATACTTCAGTAGTAACTCAGGCCAAATTGAAAGACACAAATGCACAACAGGGCCAAATTTCAAGTATACAGCTGCTGCCATTTGGACTTTTTGTAAGTATCTGCAGTAGAAAAACTATGACTTGTTTTAAGTTGTGAATTTTCAGACAAAAGAACAGCAGTAATGTTGTGAAGATAGGAAAAGTCTAAACAGTTGAGCCATCTGTCTCGGGTGCACTTTCAAAATCTTCATCAATTGATATTTCAACAAACCGGTCCTTCATAAGATACTTTCACTGTTGACATGGTGATTCTGAAATTTATCAACAACATGTATTTACATAATACCTATAATGTAGTGAAGTGTCTAATGGCACTTCACAGGATTTTATCAGCCAAAATTTGACACTAAGCCACATGAAGAAATATTAAGACACATGACCAAAAGCCTGGTCAAAAAGGATTGCCTTAAAGGAGAGAGAGGTAGGAAGGTGAAGAGTTTTAAGGAAGGATTTACAGAGCTTAGGGCCTAGGTAGCTGATGGTATGGCTGCCAGTGGTGTAGTGATGGAAATTGGGAAGGTGCAAATAGTTAGAATTGGAGGGGTGCAGAGATCTGGGAGGGTTGTAGTAGAGCATGGCTACCTGACCCGAACCCGACCGGGCCCGACGACGTGTGTCGGGTTTGGGTTGGATCGGGTCGCTCTACTGGGCTCGGCATTCGGGCTTGGGTCGGGTCGGGCCGGGTCGGACACAGTGACAGCCAGGACGTCAAAGCGGGAAACATGCATTTGGACTCCGCACTAGTCTGCAGTGAGCGATTCCATCCAAGGTAGAGCACAACCTCTTTAATATGATCAACTTTATTCCGGTGGTCGGGTCGGGTCGGGTTGGGCACGGGAAGAAATCAAAGGACTCGGGCCAGGTCGGACTCGGGTCAGATGTGGTTCTGCCGGGCTCAAGTTGGGTTTAATTTGCAGACCCAAGCAGGCCTTTAGGTTGTAGTGCCAGAGGAGGTTACAAAGATAGAGGAGGACAAGGGCATGGAGGGAGTATAAAACAAGGATGAAAATTTTAAATTTGATACATCGTTGGACCAAGAATCAATGTAGCTCAGCGACCAAAGGATGATGGGTGAACAGGACTTGGCAGAAGTTAGGTTATGTGGCAAGAGAGTTTTGGATGAGCTCAAGTTTATGGAGGATGCACGGTTGGAGGCCAGACAGAAGAGCATTGGATTAGTTGAGTCTGAAGGTAACAAAAGCATGGATGAGGGTTTCAGTAGCAGATGGGCTGTGGCAGGAAAGAGAGGGGCAATATTACAGAGATAGAAATAGGTGCTCTTGGTGATGGAGAGGATATGTGGTTGGAAGCTTAGATCACAGTCAAATAGGTCACCAATGCTGCAAATCATCTAGTTGACCCTTAGGGAGGGGGTGGAGTTGGTGGCAAGGGAATGAAGTTTGTGGTGAGGACCAAAGGCTATGGCTTTGGTCTTCCCAATATTTTATTGGAGGAAATTTTATCAAAGGATCGTTGAGCTACTTTCCCTGGTAATTTGAGTATGCTAATGCCTCATGTTTTCAAAAATAAAAATTTTTTGACAGGATCAATGACTGGAGCAGAATTATAGACTCCAACAGTAATTTACATGGTCACTTTCTTTCTGCTTCAGCTTTTTAATTTTGTGCATGAAGCACTTAAACCATGTTGGAAAATATTGGCTGCTTTCTGCTCGTTTCCCAAGGCACTGACTTTCCTCAAACTTCAGAGCTCCTCCATTACATTTCACTGGACTGAGCTGAACCAGCTCCTCAAGATCCTACTGCTGCTTCTGATCTCATCTTCCCACAGCTGTTCCTCAGGATAGCTTCCTCATTTGCACTGATTCCATAGATTTACACTTCACTTTCCCCTGGCTCCCTGGATTTTATTGTTCTCAATTAAATGCAATTTAAATACAAGCTGGCTTTGTTGAAAAATAGTTACTGGTTTCAGGCTGCTGCATGCACAAATTGCCACAATTGCTTTTTGTCCCTTTCACTCTTACTAAAACACCTATAGAAAGTAGGCCGGAAACAATAATAAATAGTATATATAAAGCAGCACTGAATGCAGGCTCACTATGCAATCACAGCTAAATAGCGCACAGGGAAAGTTTAAAATCCTGAAATGACATTCACCAATGTTCAAATTATTGCCAAGTAATATTCTGAAAGCAGTGGCAATGCAGCATTAAAATCACAGGGGAGAAGGAATGAGGATATTTACTTCAAAATCACACATAAGATGTAGATAATGAGAGTCTATATTCATTTGAAATGAACTAGAATGATGGAAATTGCTTGGTTTAAATATGTGAAGCTCAAAAATGTGTGTTCAAAGCAAAAAATATTGCATATGCTGCTCTAGTATGTGTCACATTTCTCTTTCTGAATTGTTGACAGCTCACGGGTTGATCAAAATTTGCACTGGGATTTACTTGCAAAAATGACCTTCCATTAGATAATGCCCAGTTTAATCTACCTTTGTTGTCAACTGTTACTCTCTGTGGAATTTCTCACACTGCAGAGACCTTAGTCAGAAGACAAGGGATGACAGATTCTGCAGATAAGCCTGCACTTCGGAGGAAAAGTCTTTGCATAGATATGAACAATACTATTTAAATCGAATGCTTTGGAGAAAAATTCCAAGCAAGATTTTTATCATTTTGAAAAGAAACATATGGCACAGATAATAAACAACTAAGGCCAATGCATGTTTTAGTTCTTTCCTGCCTTTATAGTCACAAATTAAATTCAGGGCTAAAAATTGGTCTGCATCGTTTTTTGGTCATAGGGGATCACAATTCATGACCTGTCCATGCCCATTGCCATGGAGGTAGGCAGCACTCATATTTGGTGCTGCCTCCTCATTTACTTGATTGTATCATTGATCTGAGCAGGATCCACACTGCTGGCTGCATTCTGCAGCGGGCCAAGCAGCATCTGCTCATTTCATGTGCAGCAACCAACCTGCTCCTTTTAAAGGCAGTCTGCCCCTCTTAAAATGGATCTGCACTCAATGAAAAGGAGTTGCTGCTGGCACTGGCTGAGTGTGGGGGCTGCACAAATGAAGCACCAGGGAAGAGAAAGGCTTCCTAGATTAACATATTGGTGCTGGAAGTCTTATTGATGGATGTGGACAGGAGGAGAGACACTATGAGCTGAATTTTATCAGTGCGCTGCCGCACAGAAGCGCTGCCACAGAGCCCCTGTGATATTACACGCAGGGGTTCATTTAAATAGAGGGGCGGAGCGGCCGCCCCCAATGACGCAGAGGGAGTGGCTGCCGCGTCCCAGGCAACGGCGTCCTGCACCACCGCATAGGAGTGTTGCCATTTTTAAAGGGCATCCAGCCCTTCAGGAGAAATTTAAAGTATTAAAGGTGCTGGTTCTATGAAAATTTAAATAAAGATTTGTCCATACCTGCAATCCCTCTCCAAACACCCCAATGCATAAATAGTTAGCTTTTTGGCCTATCTCCCCCCAAAAATTAGTCATCAGTAACGACCTTTCCCCCGCAAACTGTATTCCCTTTGACCCTAAACTCCTTCCCACCATCCCCACACCCAGTGAAAAGATTATTCCCACTTCCCCCCGAACCCTGCCCTGATAATTTGACTCCTCCCCCCTCCCCACCAGTGTCTTGCCTTGGAACTCCATATGGAGTTCCGACGGCGTGCTGGTTGCGACCAGTGGCCGTAAAATCGGTGAGGGATGGCCGGCGGCGGCAGGAAAGTTCATTTGCATGCTTATTACCCTCATTTCAATATTTTAACTAAGGCCCTGCCACTTGGCAGCGGGGGGGGGGGGGGGAGGGGGGGGGGCCGCACTGACGTCTCGCTGCCACCGCTAATATCTGGTGAGGCCTTCTTGGCTTCGTGGCGGGCCACTCCCGTTAGCATTTTACGGGCTTCCCTACGACGACCCACAGAGTCGAGGGGCTGGTAAAATCCAGCTCCATGCTTTTGTGGAGGGCCAGGAGGCTCTCATGGACCACCCTCAGACAGGATTAGGAGCAGATGGCCTGGGAAGTCAATTCCTGGAGTCTGACACTGAGGATCTGGCAGCAATGCCACGAAAAGTGTAGTGACGTCACGGGGTTGGTCCAGGTCCATGAATGTATCTTCACATGACATCTCCTACTGGTTGCTCCACCCATCTCGCATGCTGCTCAATGCACCACACCCCCATAACTCACCCAGTAGCATGCCCTCTCACTCAGGAATTTAGCCTAATAGCCAGATACACCACATCACCCTTACAGATATTCCAATGATGCCAGCCTCACACCCAGCTTCTGCTGCTTCCACATACCTCCAGCTATTCAGCTGAGGCAGGCACATCACCCAAACACAGTACAACTCAATCACTGACATTCTTCCCTCTCTCTTGCAGGACAACGTGGCACACAATAGAAGCCAACAGAGCAGAACCGATAAGGTCCAGGACACCTACATCTCCTGAATCCTATAGAAGAGATGATTCTCGACATCACGGGGCTGGCTGCGAGAGAGTCCATGGCGTACAGCATTGCTGAGAACATTCAGGATGACGGTATGTTCCAGCCTATGTCCCCTCTCAGCTTCTAGCTCACCCTCATCCTGCTATGTGGCATGATGAGCAACCTGCAGATGTTGTGACCATGGACCTCCTGCTTTTCAAGCCACTCTTTCCCCTCAAACCTTTTTGATTTTCTTCTTTCAGAAACCCCAAAACTGCCAACTGCCCAACCATAACACACCCAGGAGGAGGAGTGGGAGCAACATCACACCACTGATGAAGAGGCCCCAGCACTTGGCCTGACACTCACAACCAACAGCTCAGATATTGCCACTGCATGTACCTTAGAGGCTAGTATAGAGTTTAATCTGCATGGAGTAAGTGGCCAGACATGTGGGCTGCAGCCAGCCCAGGGGGAATGGTTCATTTTCCAACGCCCCAGAGGGTGAGGTTGCAGATAAATTCTGCTACAGGGCACTCAGATGAGGACCTCAATGGGGCAGCATACAGAAGAACACTGGTGAGGATGCATAACGCTGGGTGCATTAGCTGGCCTGTCAGATAGCCTCTTGTCATTGTCAAGGAGGATGGAAGTGCTGGCTTTAACTTGGCAAAGGGCATTGTGCAGGGCTTGCTCTCTCTACAGCCTCAACTCCATCTCCCTGTTGTATTGCAGACCCTGAGGCACTGCAATGGCAGCTTCCATACCTGTTACAGCCTTGGTGGGGACAGGTCACCAAACCCTCTGCCCTCCCTGTGAGGATGCAGCAATGTCCTGCCAAATCCAGGAACTCATCACAACACCTCTAAAAATACTCCAGAGTACATCCAGAGACTTTGCAATAACTGATGTTCTTCAAAATTACTTCACCTGCAAGTTGGATGCTTTACTCTTTAAGTAACACTAGTCCCTGGCCCCTCCTGCAGTTGAATGCATGTTCTTTGGTGAGTGACAAATGAATGCACCTGTGTGATCCAAGTTGCAAATAGAGTGTGAAATCAGTTGGTTCGTCATGAAAACACCAACTGGGAGGCTTCCAGTGCATGCACCCTTCCAAGCATGGGGCACTATGCAGGCCACACTGGAAGCAGCTGGAGGTGCTGCGTGCCCCACTCGGACAGCCTCTGGCTTCTGTCATGCCATCTCCAATGAAACTACAGATCTGAATTTTGTGACCTTTGACTTTTGATATTTTACTTCACAGCAGGAATTTGGAAATGAGTTGTGTTTAAGTATTGGATTTTTAAAATAAAAGTGCAGTTACAGAATTTTTCTTATAAAGCTACATTATAGACATTAAAAATGTGTATTGAAGGCAGACAAGGCATTTGTGGACTGTCATAGCTCATGGTTTATTTCAAACTGGTAAAATGAGGGTCAATTCTCTTACCCCAGGTTGTTAAATTAGGATCTCCCCTACACATTTTCAGAATTGCAAGAAATGTTCCCTTTCAACCTACACCATAGGAGGTGGAAGTGTTTTTTTTATTGACAAGTCTACTGCTGAATCATTGATCGGGGAATGAATCAAAGGGGAACTCTTTTGCTCACAGAGTACACAGAGCAAGAGGACAAAGAGACACATGGGCAGTCAGCCAGCCAGATAGGTATGAAAATGAAACCTGACCTAGTGAAGGGAAATGTATTGAACTCAAGCACACAGCAGGTCAGTTAAGCTACAACAACATGGAGCAGTTTGTTTTTAAAGCATTTTTGCTTGTTTTCAAGAAGTATCCTGTAGTTAGCGGAATCAAGGTGAGATTTTATTGCATCTGTTACTCTGATAGAGGAAGCACCTGTGAGGGACATGATATGCCATTCATGAAAGAGGGTCATAAATATCATATAATTAGACGCTCGGCATTACGGTGACTTGGTGAACATGGGCGCTGCTAGATCCACAGTATATCTAAAACAGACCTAAAATTTAGAACAGATATTCTTATACAGTCCTATCTGATTGTCAGCATATTGGGACCATTCTAATTTTGTTAACATAAGCAGCTTATTGTTACAAGTGTATCACCGTTTTTTTGATTTACAAGAAGCTATAGCTTATTTGTTCCCGTCATGTCAGTGGCGAAAAGAACGGAAACAGGGACTTTATGTTGTGTACCCCCAATATACAGTTGTTCCTTGATGCAGTAAGTTTTGTCTGGGTGCACATAAAAAAAGCAAGGCTCTCTCATTGACATTGGAGTCCCATGTCACACTTGAAGATCAGGGCCTGCGATATAAGTGGTAATAAAAGAAGCCTTTAATACTATTAGGATCTTAACAAATAGTTGAATTAAATATGTCAGAGTTTTTGTTGCTGTTGTTGACATACATGATAAATATATTTGATATTAATGTGCAAAGAAAGGATTGGGAATTCTCTTTTTTGTCAATATAAATGGGATATCAACATAAACTAATTTGAGACAAGTAAGAAGGTCTGTATAATTCCAAATCATTAATGTTGTTTCATTTCAAAAATAAGTTCTTTCTGTACCATCTGACTGAATCAAATACATGTAAAACAACCAATATCTTCAACCTCTGAAATCAAATTACAGTGTGTAAACAGACGAGGTTTCACACAATCTACTTTTATAGTAAATATAACCACTACTTGCTCTCCCTTCTCTTACTTTTTTTAACATTGGTGCTATCCTACACATTAGGCCTTGGCTCTTCAGTGTGGTTTCTCAATTAAACGAAATGTGTTTTAAAGCCAGAATTGTTATCTTTAGAGCATCAGCCACAACCACATCAATAAAACAGCTACATTTAATAAAATATTAACAAGTACACAGTATATATTAGCATGTCTGTGGGATAAATAATTTCTTATAGTCAGTACATTGTAAGTTCAAGTATGTCCCAAAGCCTTTGTTTCTGTTCACTTAGTGGTTTCATTTTGCCAACAAATTAAGTGACAGCGATAGCTTTTGTGTGACAACAATATTTTTCATTTATTGTCGGGATGTGCAGCAAACCAGGAAGATGATAGCTAATGGATGAGTGCTGCCATCAACATCCAAAGGAGCAGGATCTAAACACTCGGGTGGTGAGTGGCCTTCAGTACCAAACAAGACAGCTCTACTTTTCCTCACTTCCTGCAGCATGTACTCCAGTGCAACGTCATGAAATCTGGTACAGTGCAGTTCATAAGCTGCAGGAATTCCTTAATCAGCTTCAGTGACAGACCTCATGCCAATTCTCTACTCGGAAGTCTATTATGCAGGTGGATGCTCACAAAATTCGACCAAATATGTATTTCACAAATATCAGAGAAAAATGGTTAGGCCAAGGAGACTGCTCATAAAGCACCATTTAGCCCCTTTTATTGCACAAGAATGTCACTTTCCAAGCTTATATGCTTGCAGATAATGGTGACAAAATGTTGACTATAGTAGAAGCTAAAAGGACATTTTGTCCTACAAAGTATTAATATGGGTAATCCATTGTCAAAATAGCTATGTTTTTAATACTTCTTTTTCCTGGCAGAAATATTACTTCTGGATCTTTAGGTGGACATCAGCATTCATCTTGTGTAAAATTCAATAATTTAAATATTTTGTGTAAATTCTGAGAGGAATTACATCAATGCGAACTAACTGTATTTCATTTGAAAAACCAGCTATTACCGTCACAACATGTACTTTACCTCTTTGAAATAGGTGCAGTTCGGAATAAACACCTTGATGCTGTAATAATAAGAATGAAAAGACCACGGCCTGGATTTTACAGTAGGAATAATGGTAAAGTTATCAGTGCTCCCCATTATTAAGGTATAAATCAAACAGCAACCTCTGGTGACCTCATATGCACAGTTAAACACAGAAATCAGGCTGTCGCTGTCCAATTTGCCCTGTTCCTCGATAAGCTTTGGTACACTGGTATCTTGTCGAAAGACTAGACATTCACTACAAGAAGGGCGTGAATTTGCAGTACTTATTTGCTACATATTCACTAACAAAGTGACTCCTGACAATGCAGCCTCCCTTCCCCCGCCGACGTCCTCAGAGCGCTCCCAGTTTCACTCATGCGCAGAATAGACGTTTGCTGCCAGTATGGTGCTGCGCATGCGCAGCCTACGTCAGCACCCGGCTTGCCGTGCGAACATGACAAATTCGCACATGTGCACGAATTAGTCATTCGTCGCTCGTCACTCCCGGCACTTGGCTCCCTCTCGCTTCAGGTCCCCGCTCCCTCCCACGACTGGTCCACGCTCCCTCCCGCGACTGGTCCGCGCTCCCTCCCGCGACTGGTCCACGCTCCCTCCCGCGACTGGTCCGCGCTCCCTCCCGCGACTGGTCCCACCTCTGGTCCCCGCTCCCTCCCGCTTCTGGTCCCTGCTCCCTCCCGCGATCACAGCCGTTTTTCCCCAAATGAGGGAACAGAGAGAGTGACAAGATAGGCAGGAAAGGGGAGGGAGACTGTGAGCAGAAGGGAGCAGAGGAGCGAGCAGCCGAGGTTGAAGAAGGGGCGAGGCCACGGATTCTGTTGTAATGCACACGCAAACCCGCACATGCAGCTATCCTGGAGCTCAGGTCTAAACACAAAGCTCACTGAAGTGATGCCAGATAATTTTTTTGATTTGGCTCTTATTACAACAACACAAAAGCAGCTCTCTGCCAGTGTTCATGCTGAACATGAGCTCCCAGGATTTATCTGTTCCAACTTCCAAAATGTTAGAAATCTCTTTTTAAAACGCTCACCAGTTTAAAATTCGGGTTTGTGGCCTGAAATAATCGTCAATAAAATTTATTAAACAACCCGTTGTGGGGAGCAGGAGTGGGGACCAGAAGTGGCCATTTTGGTTTCATTTGTTTTCGTTTTTGTGGTATATTGAGCAGTGCCACCTTTGCTAGTGGCAGCTGCCAAAACATCGCAGACAGTGACGTTAAAGTGCATGAGGCAGTATTTGCACATGTGCAAGTCCTGCACCACCTAGTGGTTGCATTGTCAGCAAATGCAGCCATTCACTAAACACACCAGGAAAAAGTTAGTGCTTGTCCATTCAGGTATAAGTGAATTTTCAACAGCATGATGTCTTAAATACTACCAATCTCTCTGGCGCTGAACGATTATTTTTACAAGTATGGAGTCTCATTCCTTCAGATTTTAATTGTTGTTGGAGATTATTTTAAAATGAAAATACATCCTTTTTACATTTTCTTTCTATTTCATCTCCCAATTTCATTTTTCTTTCTAGCTCTTCATTTCACTTTCTGTACATCGTTTTACATTCAATTATATATGCTAATTTACATTGCCTGTTTTAGACCTTGCATCACTGATTAAGGATTCTCAAGTCTGATTGTTTGAAGAGACATGCTGTTGTTTGCTCAAGTCTGATTGTTTGAAGAGACATGCTGTTGTTTGCTCTGTTTACACAGATCCTGAATCTCCTGTAGAGGATGACGTGCTGTCTTGCATTCCCGACGACCTTTGCTGTGAAAAGCCTCTGTGCAGCTGTAAATATAATGAACAGCAAGTGCTGTTCATTTGCTGCTAACTGTTAAATCTGGGCCAACAATAATTTGCATTTATATACAAGATAAGATCATGAAGATCTATCAAGCTAATATCGATTTTAGCAGAACAGCACAACTTTGTATTTATACAGCACCTTTAACATAGAGAAAATGTTCCAAGGTATTTCACAGGCAAAAAATGGATCCAGGCCAGAAAAGAAGATATTAGGAGGTGTGACCAAAGGCTTGGTCAAAGAGGTAGGTTTCATGGAGGGTCGTAGTGGCGGGGAAGATGCAGAGAGGTGGAAGTGTTTAGGGAGGGAATACGACAGCGGAGGGCTTAGACAGCTGAATGCACAAGCACCAATGATGAGTGTGATGTCTCTCAGGACGTTAGTGAGGTCTGACCGAGTTTACTATAGGATGTGAGGCTTAGACTGAGACAGCATGATGAGACATGAGCAGCAGGCTGTTGAATATAGTCTTCTTTTATTCCCTGTTTTACTTTGATTTTCCCTTTGCTAGCATGTGTTTTCTACAGCTGCCCCAACTGTACACAATGCACAATGTAATTGCAATTTCAAAGACGACAACACTACATCCTTACATAAAAGCAAAATACTGCTGATGCTGGAAGTCTGAAATAAAAACAAAAAGTGCTGGTAGCATCTGTGGAGAGAGAAGCAAAGTTAACGTTTCAGGTCAGTGACCTTTCATCAGAACTACATCCTTAACCTTCTTAGTAAATGAGAGACACAGTATGTTTCAATGGTTTGTTTCCAAAAATGTAAACAATAAATTTGAACATAAATAGTTCACTATGTAACAAAGTCACTTAAGTATGGTGGGTGTTTTCTGTCTTGAGTAGGATATCATTTGAAGTCACATGTAGTCTCATTTGACTCATGTTCTTCATCTCAGGTGTCGATGTCAGAATTGGATTCAATGCTTACAAGTGGTGTTTTCATTTGTTACGACCGACTGCTCAAGTCAAAGCCCCAATCAAAATATACGATTCTGATTGTGGTGGGAGAAAGGCACTGTTAATTCAGTTCCCTCCCTCCACAGATCACCTAACATATCATTTTTAAACTTTCCAAATTAAAGAAAGACCCAGCCAAATTGTACCATCTATTAATCCCCGAATGAGGCTAACCAAACCAGGTGTCTTTAGATCAACAAATTAACTGTTTAATTAGAAAAACTAACTTCTTAAACACTACTAAGATGTAAACATTTAAAATTGAAAAATTAGTGTCCTTGCATATTTACGCTCCTGCTGAAGTGAAATCTTCCAATGTGGAACAGTTCAAGGTTGCTTGAAGTCCTCACAGCCGTCTGATGGGGAAAAAAAAGGTTCTTCAACAGTACAGTCCGTAGTCTAATTCAGCAACTGAATTGATGCTCTTCTTTTCCAGCGATGAATTTCAGCAATTACAGTTCAGCAGTCAAAGGAATTGGTTATTTTCTTTTAAGAAATGAATCTGGCATGATGTCAGAATTCTGAGAGCGTAATAAATAGGGTTTAAATAAACCGAAAGACAGCTCTCATTTCCTTCAGTATATGCTGGTCCAGCTGTCTGTCTGTGTCTCAAAAGCCAGTTTTTCAGCTAGTTTCAAATGTCAATCGGCAACATTGTGTTCTTGGTCCTGAGTGGCTGTATCCTACGGCAACGAGAATGCATATTTGAAGCTGGCTGTATCCTTTGACTCAGTCCCTGGAGCTTGCTGCCTTAAAGCAGTACTGATCCTGTTACAGCGTTAAAGACACACTGCATGCTTCCTGGAAAAGAAAAAAAACTACAGGATCATAACAATTGCTTTGGAGAATGACGTGTTTCTTGTGATGATTTGTTAACCGCACTTAGCAGTGATCATTGATCCTTTTGTGTTGGTCACAACAAATGGTTGGATGTCATAAGGGGTTGTTTGTTTTCAAACATGACCATCATGTTTCATAATTACTTTATCTCCTGGCTTTCTCAGTGAGGTTCTAAATTTCATGTTTCGCTCTGCATTTAGAGTCATCGAGTTATACAGCACGGAAATAGGCCCTTCAGCCCTACGCGTCTGCGCGGACAATCAAGCACCCATTCAATCTAATCCATTTTCCCGCACTTGGCCCATAGCCTTGTATGCTATGGCGTTTCGAGTGCTCATCTAAATACTTCTTAAATTTGTGAGGGTTCCTGCTTTTACCATCCCTTCAGACAGTGTGTTCCAGATTCCAACCACCCTCTGGGTGAAAAAATTTTTCCTCAACTCCCCTCTAAACCTCCTGCTCCTCACCTTAAATCTATGCCCCATGGTCATCCCTCTGCTAAGGGAAAAAGTTTCTTCCTATCTATCCCATCAATGCCCCTCATAGTCTTGTACACCTCAATCAGGTCCCCCCTCAGCCTTCTCAACTCTAAGGAAAACAACCCCAGCCTATCCAGTCTCTCTTCATAGCTGAAATGCTCCATCCCAGGCAACATCCTGGTGAATCTCCTCGGCACCCTCTCCAGTGCAATCACATCCTTCCTATAATGTGATGACCATAACTGTACACAGTACTCCAGCTGTGGCCTAACCACCGCTTTACACAGCTCCATCACAACCTCCCTGCTCTTATAATCTATGCCTCGGCTAATAAAAGCCAGTATCCCATATGCCTTCCTAACCACCTTATCTACCTGTGCTGCTGCCTTCAGTGATCTATGAACATGTACACCAAGGTCCCTCTGACCTTCTGTACTACCTACGGTCCTACCATCTATTGTATATTCCCTTGCCTTGTTAGTCCTCCCAAAGTGCATCACCTCACACTTGTCAGGATTAAATTCCATCTGCCACTGCTCCGTCCATCTTACAAGCCCAACTATATCATCCTGTAATCTAAGGCTTTCCTCCTCACTACTTACGACACCACCAATTTCCGTGTCATCTGTGAACTTACTGATCATATCTTCTATATTCACGTCTAAATCATTAATGTACACTACAAACAGCAAGGGTCCCAGCACCGAACCCTGCAGTACACCACCGGTCACAGGCTTCCATTCGCAAAAACAACCCTCGACCATCACCCTCTGCCTCCTTCCACTAAGCCAATTTTGGATCCAATTTGCCAAATTGTCCTGGATTTCATGGCCTCTTACCTTCTTGACCAATCTCCCATGTGGGACCTCATCAAAAGCCTTACTGAAGTCTATGTAGACTACATGAACTGCTTTACCCTCATCTACACATCTATTCACCTCCTCAAAAAATTCAATCAAGTTTGTTAGACAAGATCTCCTCCTGACAAAGCCATGCTGACTATCCCTTATTAATCTCTGCCTCTCCAAGTGGAGATTAATCCAGTCTCTCAGAATTTTTCCAATAGTTTCCCTACCACTGATTTTAGACCCACTGGCCTTGTTTATCCCTTCTTGAATAATGGTACCACATTCGCTGTCCTCTAGTTCTCTGATGCCTCTCCTGTGGCCAAACAGGATTTGAAAATTTGTGTCAGAGCCCCTGCTATTTCCTGCCTTGCCTCACATAGCAGCCTGGGAAACATCTCATCTGGGCCTGGGGATTTATTCACCTTTAAGTCCACTAAAACAGCTAATACTTCCTCCCTTTCAATGCTAATTTGTTCAAGTATATCACAATCCCCCTCCCTGATCTCTACACATACATCGTCCTTCTCCATAGTGAACACAGATGAAAAGTAATCTTTTAAAACCTCACCTATGTCTTCCGGTTCCACACACAGATTGCCACTTTGGTACTTAATAGGCCCTACTCTTTCCCTGGTTATCTTCTTGCCCTTAATATACTTATAAAACGCCTTGGGATTTTCCTTTATCTCGCCTGCCAATGTTTTTTCATGCCCCCTCTTCGCTCTCCTAATTTCCTTTTTAAGTAGCCTTAAGTATCCCCCTACACTTTCTATACACCTCTAGGGCCTCCGCTGTTTTCCACACTCTGAATCTTCCATAAGCCTCCTTTTTTCCCCTTATCCAATCCTCTATATCCCTTGACATTCAGGGTTCCCTGGACTTATTGGTCCTACTCTTCACCTTTACTGGAACATGTCGGACCTGAACGCTCACTATTTCCTTTCTGAATGACTCCCACTGCTCTGATGTAGACTTTCCTACAGGTAGATGCCCCCAGTCCACTTTGGCCAGATCCCGTTTTATCATATTGAAATCTGCCTTCCCCTAATTCAGTACTTTTATTTCCGGTCTCTTTCTGTCCTTTTCCATAACTATCTTATATCATACAGAGTTATGGTCACTAACCCCGAAATGCTCCCCCATTACCACTTCTACCACTTATCTGGCTTCATTCCCTAGGATTAGGTCCAGTACTGCCCCTCCTCTTATAGGACTCTCTACGTGCTGATTCAGAAAGCTCTCCTAAATGCACTTTAAGAATTCCGCCCCCTTCAAGCCTTTTGCAGTAATACTATCCCTTCTAATATTGGGGAAGTTGAAATCCCCTACTATTATTACCCTATTATTTTTGCACCTCTCGGAGATTTGCCTACATATCTGCTCCTCTATTTCTCCCTGACTGTTTGGAGGCCTGTAGTGCACTCCCAGCCAAGCGACTGCCCCCTTTTTGTTTTTAAGTTCTACCAATATGGCCTCATTAGAGGAACCTTCTAAGATATCATCCCTCCTTACTGCAGTAATTGACTTGATCAACAGTGCAATGCCACCTCCTCTTTTACACCCTCCCCTATTACACCCTCCCCTATCATGCCTTAAGTTTCTATACCCTGGGGTATTGAGCTGCCAGTCCTGCCCTTCCCTCAACGATGTCTCTGTGATAGCAATATCATATTCCCATGTGTTATTCAACGCCTTCAATTCATCTGCCTTACTAGTAAGACTCTTTGTTTTAAAATAGATACAATCCAACCTTGCATTATTTGGTTGTGCTTTAACAGGTCTATATTTGCTCTGCCCTCCAGACTGACTTAGTTTCTCTTCTATATTTGATTGCACATCACCCCGTACTGTACCTCCACTCTGTATTCCACTCCCCTACCAAATTAGTTTAAACACCCCCCAACAGCACTAGCAAATTTACTTTCATTCAATCCTTCTGTTCTCGATCGCGTTTGCATACATGTTGATCATTAGCTCTGCAGGGTAGCTCAGGTAAATGTGTACGCATAGGATGTGCAATGATGAGTGTAGCTGGAGGTTTTCCAGTAGTCGAATGAGGAGTCACTCTGTAATTACAAAGAAAGTGATATAGCTCTTGCTTCCATGACTTGTTCTCACCTGTAGCTGTATGTATCACTTTTTTCAAGGTTTGCATAAATCTTTCGACTTCACCATTAGCTCTTGGCCAACGGGGTATAATTTTCCTATGAGTGAAACCTAGATAGTTTGCGAATTTACTGAACTTATTGCTGTTGAATGGAGGTCCATTGCCACTTCTTACCATTTGAGGGATTCCAAACAAGGCAAAGAGCTGGTTAAGCTTTGGGATGACCGCTTTTGTTGAAGTTGACTTAACTAATTCTACAATTTGAGAAGCTGCTGTAGTCGTCAGTGACAACAAGCAGGTGTTCACCTGTGGGGAAATCTGTGAAATCCACGCTAACTTCAATCCATGGTCCTGGAGGTAGTTAGGACATCTTGTGAGGATCATGCAGATTTGACATTGTGGTTGCTTGACATGACAAACACTGACTGATTTTATACTTTACCATATGGTCAATTCCTGGGAACCATACATTTTCCCTAAGGAGTTGTTTGGTTTTGACAATTCCCTGGTGTCCTTCATGTGCTACATCAACAACGAGGCAGCACAGTGCTGCAGTGGTTAGTACTGAAAGCTCCAGCGACCCGGGTTCGGTTCTGAGTACTGCCTGTGCGGAGTTTGCAAGTTCTCCCTGTGACCGTGTGGCTTTCCGCTGGGTGCTCTGGTTTCCTCCCACAGCCAAAGACTTGCAGGCTGATAGGTAAATTGGCCATTGTAAATTGCCCCTAGTGTAGGTAGGTGATAGGAGAATTGAGGGAAGGTGGAGATGTGGTAAGGAATATGGGATTAATGTAGGATTAGTATAAAAGTATGGTTGATGGTCGGCACAGACTCGATGGGCCGAAGGGCCTGTTTCAGTGCTGTATCTCTCTATGACTCTAACACATTCCCTCAATGAGTGTTGAATGGCAATACAGTTGTTGCACAACACAGGATCAGATGTGATTGTAATGGTGAACTCAGTTGGCATATTGTGAAGACCTTGTAGTGTGTGTAGCTGCTTTCTCGGTCACGTCTTTCCAGTTTCGTGATTCCATTGCCTTCATACACAGTTGCAAAGCCTCATCTTGTTTTGTTGCTTCTTTGATGTCAGCTAGTTTCAGCTACTTTGGCCCTGCATCTATGCTAATGTCATTAGATGTTGTACAGCACCCTTTTCCTCGCGACCAGTAGGACTGACTGTCGGTAATGGATGTCATGAATGGATGTCCGCTGGGTTGATCTTGCCTGGCTGATACTAAACATGAAACTCGTACTACTGTAGTTTGTGTATCCAATGTTCTATTTGAGTGAATGATTTGCTGTGTGCATTGTTGAACAAGCTCACTAGTGGTCTATGATCGGTTATTACTTTAAATTCGCTTCCATATAGGTAAAGATGAAAGTGCAAGATAGCCCATGTGATCGAGAGCACTTCTCTCTCTGTTTGCAAATAGCATTGCTCTACAGACATTAGTGATATGCTTGCCATCGCAATGATTGATGGGTTACCTGTCTTGTCTTTCTGTACGAGAACTGCACCTAAGCCAACTGGCCTTGCATTCACTTGCTGGGTGGTATTCTCAGGGTTGAAATAGCGTTAAGTAAACTGCAAGTAATGTTATGGCACTCACAGGTACTTGCTGGTTGAATAGCGGCAGGAGATCCAACGTAGAGCCAAGCTGGAAATGTTATCCTCAGTGATGGGGCAACACAGCAGCATAAAAGAAGATTTTAGTGGGGCTAAGAGGAGCACATATGCTCTTCCTCGGGCCTAGAAAAATCTTTTTTTTTATATAATCAGAAAACAAAAACATACCTTCCCCCGAATGGCCTGCAGCAGTCCCTTCAAGAACCACTGGTTGGGCCACTCAACACCTGGATTCACATGATGTATGCTATCCCATTGGTACCTCAAAATGGTGTCAGCATCCTATGTACATCATAGGACACTAATTGGTATACTAGATATTAGCTCAAATTAGCTTCTGGACTGCCCATGTGGAGGTCCCAACTAAAATGGCGACAGCAGGAAGGCTATATCAAAATAACTTCTCTGGATTTATATCACCTAGCTACAGACACCAACCTTTTGTTTGCTTTGACAATCACAAACTTACATTGTAAACACAAACTGAATGACTGTTTATCGCAAACACAATTTCTTTCCCTCCACATTCTTCATGGTTAAACCCCTTATTATAAATAACAAAAATTTTCAGAACATTTTAATTACCTTACATTTTTAATGCTAAAGGTTATTTGCAACTTATCTACCTAGATGGAAAGTCTTTGAAAATCTACTTGAATGATATCCAATCAGAATATCCTGGCTATTCACACAATTTCATATCATCAGCAGAGGTATTAATACTCCTTCGGTTTACCTTATCAAGGTCAATATAACAGGAGAGACCAAAGGAATGATCCTTTGGGATTTCACTGGACCAACTGAACAATTACTATTAATAACTACCGGTAGTTTCCATTGTCAAGTCAATTTTCTACCTGACAAGGAACATCCTTTTATCTTTGACTTCAGCTGTGAGGCTTTTGACAAATGCCTTCTTGATATAAAATTGCAGATCATCTGCTGCATTTCCTTCAGACTTACATTCAGTTCCATTAAACATTTCCAGAAGCTCTTCTGTGGATAAACACACCACTGTTAAAACATGCAGCTCAGAAGGTCTAGATCACTGTTCAGTTAGTGTATCTCAGCTGAGGCATGACAATTGGTCTCAGTGTTCCTAGGCTAAGATGACAGTCACCCATTGTTCCCAAATATGACCTCTATCTACTGACCCCATTGGGAAGTGTGCATGTCGGATATGCGTGAAAACATGACTGTGGTACCACTATCGTTGAATAGTTTGCCAACACACGGTTACAGAACAACCACTTGGAAAAAGTGTCAATGAGCTGCTGGCGCCAATGAAATAGTATTCCATCAATATTCACTGACTTCAAGCAAAGAGGGAAGAAACATGCATGACAGAATAACACATCATAGATATTCCAATATACCAACGAATGTAGTGAGCAACATCCCAGCATATGTCTGCTATAGAGGTACTAATATATCAGACTTTTAAGGCAAATAAACATCACGAACAGCCTAGTTCATAATGCTAATATAAAAGCAAAATACTGTGGATGCTGGAAATCTGAAATAAAAACAGAAAGTGCTGGAAATACTCAGCAGGTCTAGCAGCATCTGTGGAGAGAGTAGCAGAGTTAATGTGTGTTCTGATGAAAGGTCACAGATCTGAAACATTAGCTCTGCTTCTCTCTCCACAGATGCTGCCAGACCTGCTGAGTATTTCCATCACTTTCTGTTTTATTTTGGTTCATAATGCTTCTAGACGGTTGTCACATTTTTATTTTGGCTGCCTGGAAACAGGTAACTTATGAGGAATAGTTGAGAGTGGCTCAGAAACCATGAACACGTTATATCTTGAGTTGCAAAATGTACATTAAATGAGAAATTTTAGAACTTAGAAGGTAATGAAGTAAATAAAGTTGAATCAATTTCTGAAATGATTACTTGAACACCAAGACTACTTTGGAGAACATGCTACCAAGTCAATTATTAAAGGTTTCTGGTTGCATTCTATGCATTGAGTTGGGTTTATGGATACTTAAACTTGTAGGAATTAACATATATACAGTGGTTGATTCAGAGGAACTCACTGGAATTAATAAATATCAAATCATATGAAATAACAGTTTCCACTATCCTTATTTACAATGAATCTATGAAGGCCCAAGCATCAGCATTAAATCATGGGGCCCAGACTTATCAAGCCAAATAAATCCAAATATTAACATTTTTCGTGTTGCTTTTGGATAGTAACTTAAAATAAACTCAATCAACAACAACAACTTGCATTCTGTTCCCTTCTTTCCTAGAACGCCTTGTTTGAATCCCTCCAATCAGGTTTCTGCCGAACTCTTATCAAAGTCACAAATGACATCCTGTGACTATGACAAAGGTAAACTCTCCCTCCCTGTCTGCAGCCTTTCACACAGTCAACCACACCATCCTCCTCCAACGCCTCTCCACTGTCATCCAGCTGGGTGGGACTGCTCTCACCTGGTTCTATTCTTCTAACTAATCGTAGCCAGAGAATCACTTGTAATGGCTTCTCTTCCTGCTCCCACACCATCACCTCTGATTTCTCCCAAGGATCTATGCTTGGCTCCCTCCCATTTCACATCCACATGTAGCGCCTCGGCGACATCATCCAAAAGCGCGGCGTTAGTTTTCACATTTATGCTGACAACACTCAGTTCTACCTCACCACCACTTCACTCAACTCCTCCCCTGTTGCTAAATTATCAGACTGCTTGTCTGGCATCCAGTACTGGATGAGCAGAAATTTCCTCCAATTAAATATTGGGAAGATGGAAGCCATTGTTTTCGGTCCCCGTTCCAAACTCCAATCCTAGCTATCGACTCCATTCCTCTCCCTGGCAACAGTTTGAGATTAAGGTAGTTTGTTCACAACCTTGGTGTCACATTTGACCCCGAGACGAGCCTCCGACCTCATATTTGTGCCATCACTAAGGCTGCCTATTTCCATAACACTGCCCGACTTCGCCCTGTCTCAGCTCTCTGCCGCTGGATTCCTCATTCATGCCTTTGTTACCTCTGGAGTTGACTATCCCAATGCACTCCTGGCTGGACTCCCACATTCTACTCTCTGTAACCTCGAGATCATCCAAAACTCAACTCGTGCCAAATCCGATTCACCTTTCACTTCTATGCTTACTGACCTTCATTGGCTTCCGGTCAAGCACCGTATTGATTTTTAAATTTCCATCCTTGCTTTCAAATCCCTCCATGGCCTTGCTGCTCCCTATCTCTGCAATCTCCAGCAGTCCCACAACCCTCCAAGATATTTGCGCTCCTCTAATTCTGGCCTCTTGTGCATCACCGATTTTAACTGCTTCACCATTGGTGGCTGTGCCTTCAGTTGTCTAGGCCCAAAGCTCTGGAATACCCATCCTACACTTCTCTGCCTCGCTTTCCTTCTTTAAGACACTCCTTAAAATCTACCTCTTTGACCAAGCTTTTGGCTATCTGACCTAATATCTCCTTTTGTGGCTCTGTGTCATACTTTGTTTTATAATGCTCCTGCAATGTGTTTTGGGACATTTTATTATGTTAAAGGCACTATATGAATATAAGTTATTGTTATTATTATTTGAACAGTGCCTTTAACGTCATATAATGTCCAAAACCACTTCACAGGAGCATTATCAAACAAAATTTGACATTGAGCCTCACCAATATTAGAACACAGGACCAAAGATTTGGTTTTAAAGAGGTAGGTTTTGAGCAGAGGTAGAGAAGTGGAAAGGTTTAAAATGGGACTTTCATTATACACTCCTTGCTTATAACATGAATTTTGGCCAATTCCAAAATGCAACTACTCAAAGGGTGCCACCTGCATGCACAAAAATGTACATGAGAAATCTTTCCTTTGTTCATTGTGCACGGTTATTCAGGCTTCTTTGCCTTCCAAAACACATTTATGAAGTCAGTAGAAATGATTTTTTTCTCTGCCCTGCTCCCAAAACGTATCTAAGAACAGAAGTAACACAGTAAAATAAAAATGGACACTAATCTTTTGCTCGCAGTCAGATCTGGGATAGCACTCACATTTCCTCTTTTACCTTTCTGGTGCTTATACTTGACGAGGGAGCTGCTCATCAAATTATACACAAGTATCTGACTTAAACAATTCTTACTTATGGCTAACTTTCCTGTCGGTAAATGACAGGATCAGATCCACTGCCCATTTATCGCTTTAATAGAAAAGTGAAATTGGACCAAGTGTAACAGGTGGCCAATTTGATCCCAGCAGTTTTCCGCTGGGCGGATTACATTAAAATTACCCCCTCCTCCCCTCTCACATTTCCCGCTGTAGTGCTGACTGCAGTTCACTATTCTGAAACTTGCATGTCTCTGGCTGCAGCCTCCTTCCACCCGAATTTCTGGTCCTACTCACAGGCCAGATAGTTGATTTGGACGGGTTCTGGCAAAACTCGGAGAAAATTTATGGAAATGAGGGCCGATTACTAAGCTCAGCCAGACCTTCATGTCCGGGACTCCCTAGGTGTGTCATCCACTTCAGGGCTCATGCGCTTAGACACTCGCCTCCCCACTTTAAATCGAGCCCAAAAGCTCTAGCCAGTTCTAATTTGTGCGTCAAGTTTGATACATCTTATACAGAAGTTGATGAGAAAATACAACCGAAAAATATGTGAATTTCAAAAGTAATTCTTGGTTGTGAGGTGGCTTGAGACGTCCCAAGTATGTGAAAGGTACCATATAAATGGAAGTTCTTCCTTTGTCTCTGAAAGGGAACAGGCATCTTTAGATTCCTGAACATTTCAACAAGTAGAATTGTAAAAAAACTTGACAGATAATTAAGTACTTAGTGAAATTCTGCTTCCAACGAAAGGTTTAGATACCTAAGCAAAAATAAGATAACCTTTCAAATGCCATACTTCATAGCATCACAGAACAGTTACAGCACAGAAGGAGGCCATTCTGCCTATTGTGTCTGTGCTGGCTCTCTACAAGACCAATTTAGCTTGTCCAACTCCCTGGCCCTTTCCCCATACCCCTGCAAATATTCTTCCTTTGGATGCTGAACTAATTTCCTTTAGAAAGCCATGATTGAATCTGCCTCCACTACTCTTTCAGGCAGTACATTCCAAATCGTTACCACTTGCTGTGTAAAAAAGTTTTTCTTCATGTCACCTGTGGTTCTTTTGCCAATCATTTTAAATCTGTGTCCTCTAGTTCTAGACCCTTCTGGCAATGGCAACAGTTTCTCTCTATCTACTCTGTCTAGACCCCTCATGATTTTGAACACCTCCAACGAATCTCCTCTTTTTTCCCCAACTCCTCCAATCTATTCACTTAACTGAAGTCCTTCATTCCTGGAACCATTCTTGTAAATCTTTTCTGCATTCTCTCTAAACGCTTACATTCTTACTAAAGTGCAGTGCCCTGAATCAGAGTGAATACTCCAAATGAGACCAAGAAGGGTCACTGACCCGAAACGTTAACTCTGCTTCTCTTTCCACAGATGCTGCCAGACCTGCTGAGTGATTCCAGCATTTCTTGTTTTTGTTTGCGACCAAACCAGTGTTTTATAAGGATTCTCTTGGTGTTTTCTATCAAATTCTATATGGTAAAATAAAGTTCTGCAGTTTTCCAAACACACAAAATCTCAGGATGAGAATTCTTTTTTTTTTGGGAGACTCAAAAACTTTGCTGCCATATTAAATGTTCTATCAATCGAACTAATAGGCTGTTCACTGAAAGTAAAGGATTTTTCAAGTTAAAGCTAAGCTGTCAGATTTGGCAGCCTGTCTCAGTATTGCCATGAAAATGAGGTTCTGTTTTAGAAGCCAAACATTGCTCACATGTAGTTTAAGGTCTGAAATATGTCTAACTGCCGAGGTGGCCTGAGTTTAAGGTACTACTCTAAACAGGTAAAGCGAAGTAACTGCAGCTCCTTGTAGCTTGCTACAGTCAGTCAGAGGATAGTTGTTGTTGCTTGTACAATAAGGTTCCAGGTCAATTACAGCCTTCTTCCTCGTGTCAGGCAAACCCCACCTGCCAAGACTGAGGTACAAATTATTTTGCCGCCTGAACATTAAAACGTAAAAAATTGCAATCTCGGACTGGAAGGACATTTGCATAATACAAGACAATGTGGAAACAAAGAGAGCCAGTCCCTGTTTCTCCAATACACGGAAGTGGTCAAACCAGTTCTAGTCACATGTCTAGCTGGCTGGAGCTTTTGGATTTGAACTTTCAACCAAGGATGTGAGGGGACTGTTCCATATAAGGAACTAGTCACATGACTAACCTGCGGGACAACCTGGGAGTTTTTTTAAAATTTGAACTGAGACAAGGCCGTGTGCTCATGGAGTGAACACCTCTCCTGGAACTGAAGCAAGAATTACAACCTCTCCTGTCTGCTTGCCTTCATCTCTTCCCACAGAATTGAATCTTGTGAAAACACGTGAAACTCAAAGAGAGAAGGGTTTGCCATGTGACCAAAGTTTTAAGAAGATTACTGGGCCCCAACGAATCGCAAGACCATATCTTCAATCAAGGACGACAACAAGCTCGAGAAACAGTAACAAGATGTTGCCTCAAACTGTTCCACTTATCTTTTCTTCTGCTCTTTTCCACTCTTATCTGCATGCTTATATCACGTGCGCATGCTAGCGTGAGCGCATCATATATCTGCAGGCAGGAACCGTATTAGAGTTTAAGTTTAAGGTTTTAATAAATTTCCTCTTTCTGCTCAGTTCTTTGCCTTATAATTGGAAACTGTGAACACGAATTCACAAAAAGAGGCACTCAAAACACAGTGTTTAAAATTAAACCCTGTTACAATAAGACCAGGTAAAGACAGCCAAAGACCCCTAGACATATTGCTCACCTGATTGTAACACTCTGTTTAAAAAAAGTGCTTACACTTGTAGTAAAGTGCAACATCGTGAAACTTGATGCTTCTTAGAAGATGTTTGCATTGTGGTAGATGTAAGCTAAATGTAAGGCTTTTATATATATTTGGATCAAGGATGAAAGAGCATCTTTCTGATGAAATCATTATACTGCTACTTTATCCTGAGTATTATTTCAGCACCTTATCGCCAACCATCATGATTGTATTTGCCAGAGTTCAGAAGAGTGAGAGAGGAGCTCATAGAAACCTACAAAATTCTAACAGGACTGGACAGACTAGATGCAGGATGGATGTTCCTGATGGGGGAGTCCAGGACCAGGGGTCACAGTCTAAGGATAAGGGGTAAGCCATTTAGGACTGAGATGAGGTTGGATTTCTTCACCCAGAGAGTGGGGAATGTGTGGAATTATCTACCACAGAAAGCAGTTGAGACCAAATCATTAAATATATTCAAGAAAGAGTTAGATATAGTTCTTAGGGCTAAAGGGATCAAGGGATATGGGGAGAAAGCGGATCAGCTATGATCGTATTGAATGGCGGTGCAAGCTCGAAGGGCGGAGAGGCCTACTCCTGCTCCTATTTTTCTATGTTTATATGTTTCTATGAAACTATATGCAATCAGGAAAGGTGGCTCATTTACTTTCAACTTAAAAGTGTATTTTGAGAAAACAAAGATTTTCATAACCTACAAAAATGGGTTTTAATTTACTCTGTGTATTAGGGTAACCAATCTGTGATCCCATGCAGTTTTATGGCATTAAACATCAGAAATATACAGAATATTGTATTTCAAACATGACCCAACAGAAAACCATTGAATCTTCTAACTACAAAGAATATTTCGTTCTAAAAATATTAAGGTATTAGCATTATTTCTCCACACTGCATGAAAGAGAGCTTCAAACTAAAAGTAAATTGCAAAATTCAAGTATCAAAATATTTTAAGCCATTCACCAAAAAGTTATATTGTACATGTATGGACCCTCTTTATTGCCAGAATACATAATGCATGCAACAACATGGAAAAAGCTTATGAACCTCCATGAAGCATATTTTCCCCATTTGCTAACACTAATCAAAATGTTGACGTGAGCAAAAACCTATGCAATAATCTCACCAAATGTCTTTGTAAACAGAGGAAAATATACCCATGTCTCCAGATGTATTCAGCAAGCAAAAGGCAATGACATTTACATGTCTGCATTCCATACTAAGCATTGTAATAAACCAAATACCATCTGCATACTATCAAGGCATTAATTTGATTGTGATTACTAAACGAAGCCCTTATCTACCTTATTACTTGCTCCTCTATCTTTGGGATGTTCAGCAATGGGCACAAATTGCTTGATACTTTAAGTCTTAAATGGAAGTTGAACAGGTTTAGATGAAAGTTGAACATTACTTAGTCAAACTAACTAATGCCCTATATTAGCTTTATACCCATGTTTGTTGTGAAGAAAACTTTTTTTGGCATTAGTAACTATGCTGGACAAGGGTTTACAAGAGGCCCTTGATAACTTTAATTCAGCTAACTTTCTGTTTATTTAGATGACACAAATTCACAGTTCTTGGCTGGCTAATGTTACCCAAGTGACTGGCTTAATGGAAAGAAAAGTAATGGAACAGGTGTCAGTACTCAAGAGAACACTCTTACCCAGGTTCGGAGTGTTAATACATAGCACATAAACACCCATAAATTTAATAGGTTTCCGGGCTCAGCATATTAGGTTATCAATTAGAGTGCTCATTCATATTCTCTTTTTTAAAAAAGCAGTCAAAGCAGTCACACGTTCAATGAAACGGGTTGGAAAGACATCTCCCAAAAGTATTCAATATTCAAATAAGAATGCAAATTTGAATGCATAAGGCAATGGCACTTCACAACATATAACAAGATTTCTAAATAACCCAAGAGACGTCTTTTCTTTCCACTGAATAGGCATACCTGTCAGTGCTGTTAAATTAACATGCAAAACCAGTTCGAATTTCTTACATCTTGTAATAAATTAAACAAATTTAAAACAAAGAGATGGAGTTTTCAAAGCCTGATTCTAATTAAATACATTTTTTAAATGTTACCTCAAGGTTACTGCCTATGCACCTGGATAAGGAGGAGGATACAAATCATTTTATTTAAAGGAACAAAGCGCATCTTAAAAGGTCCTCATTGACTTCTGGTTTTGATGATAAGGCAGTTCCATAATTATTAGCCCTAGCAAAAATTTACGAGTTCGATTATGTCTAAAAATCTAAATCATCTATCAAATTAATACTGTTAGCAATCAGCAACTTAATGATATAATTAAAAGGTTTGCATCAAGTTTAGTTTAGAGATACAGCACTGAAACAGGCCCTTCGGCCCACCAAGTCTGTGCCGACCATCAACCACCCATTTATACTAATCCTACACTAATCCCATATTCCTATCACATCCCCACGTGTCCCTATATATTTCCCTACCACCTACCTATACTAGGGGCAATTTATAATGGTCAATTAACCTATCAACCTGCAAGTCTTTGGCATGTGGGAGGAAACCGGAGCACCCAGAGGAAACCCACACAGACACAGGGAGAACTTGCAAACTCCGCACAGGCAGTACCCAGAATCAAACCCAGGTCCCTGAAGCTGTGAGGCTGCGGTGCTAACCACTGTGCCGCCCATCCGTAAGGTATCACACCCCCAAAGTTTCAATCATGCAAAAAATCCTCATTGGCTTCAATACTCTATTAATGATAAAACACACTATAAATCATAAACCATGCTGATAGGCTTAAAGTTACCATTACTTTAAAAATAAAACAAAAGACATATCTTTAGGGAAAAACATTTATACATCTCTTTGTAAACAACTGATTAACTCGGAAGCAAAGAAGAAATCTATGGAATACCCACTAATTAAAGACAAAATGAATCAATCAAATCACTCAATTTGCCCTGACTTCTTTGAACAGCCATGTTGATTCCTCACCCAATCAATTATATAAACCAAAAAATGCAGGTTTTAATGTAACAAGCATACAATAACTCTTAAAGGTACAACATTTTTTTGACATTAATAAAATTGTCCATTGAAATTTATGTACCCTCATGGGTACCTTCTCTTAAAGACCTAGCACTTGAACTATTTTCTGATCCTGAAGCTTGCTTTATTTTACTGTGCCTTCCCTCCATGTTGGGTTTTGGTGCCTGATTAGCCTCAGGACAAAAACAGATCCTAAACAAATAAAATTAATTGATTTTTACGATCAAGTTAATAAATATAATCAGTTATTCATGGAAGAAAGCTCGATAAAGGTTTGTAGTAGCCCATTTTGATAAGAAAAAGAGTGAGGGAAAGAGAGAATATAGAAAGAGAGAGGGCAAAGAGAAATAAGCCATCAATCCTATAAAAGAATGACCTCATTTCATGCTGAGTATTGCCCAACTGGCCTCCATTATCCTGAATATTAATTCTGCCCACTTACTTTTATTATTTAAGAGGAGCTTTCTGTTGACTGTGGAGGAAGTTTAGGGCAATGCTGCAAGAACTCCGTGATCTACTGTCCCTATTATTTACTTCAGAGACAGTGTACTTAGAGTATGCAAGGTTTAATTTATATTCCATCATGTTTATGCTCAGTGTTTAGTCTTGGAAAAATAAAGTTTTAACATTAGTATATCATTAACTAATATTGAATGCTGTCACTCAGTTTGAGATGATTATTCCATATTATTTTAAACAAATTGTCAGCTCTTTGTTCTCTTTTGCTGTTATTTCTCACAAGCTGATTGGTCATAGGAACTATGTGACTTTCGGATCTCATCGGAGAGCAGGTAACTGCCAGATTTCTTCTGAGACTGGTCATTTAAAGACTTCTGCAAATTATGAGGTCAACAGAATATGTGGTAGTCAAGGGCCTTTTTTACCTGCTACTCTGTGTGAATTTCTAGGTGCATCAACACAATACATTTAAATTAATTAAAGGGAACGATTCACTTTGCTCCCTAGTTTCTTTTCTCTACTGAAAACCATCTTCTTAAACCACCCCCCCCTTCCCCTGTTTCTTCCAGCCTCATCTACTACAAAAAGGGCGAGGAGCTCACAGACATCTTCATCACTTCAATCTGTTGCCTCAGCCTCTTACCTCCCTTTCCCTAGCTCACTGGGCCAAACTTCCTCTGAGGTTCTTCCCGCCCTACCTCTGAACTCTCATTATTCTCCAGTTTCTCTCCTATCTCCCCTGTCTGAGCTTATCTTGTCCATTAGACCAATCTCCTGCTCACTCGATCCACTAAACTGCTGACCACCCAACTTCCTTTCCTGAATCCCCATGTTAGCTGACATTATTAACGGTTCCCACTCCTCAGGTACCATTCCCCACTCCTTCAAATTTGCCGTCTGAAAAAAAACCCTTGACTCCACCGTCATTACAAGCTACTGCCCTATCTCCAACCTTCCTTTCCTCTCCAAAGTGTTTGAACTTATTGCCACCTCCCAAATCCATGCCCATCTTTCCTGGAACTCCATATTTGACTCTCCCAATTCAGGTTTTCACCTCTGTCCCAGTATTGAAACAGCTCTTACCAAAGTCACAAATTACATCCAATGTGACTGTGACAAAGGCAAACATTCACTCCTCATCCTTCTCAACTTGCCTATAGCCTTTGACATGGTTGACCACACTATCCTCATCCAAAGTCTCTCCACCATTGTCCAGCTAGATGGGACTCCACTTGCCTATCTAATCACAGCCAGAGAGTCACTTGCAATAGTGTCTCTTCCCACTTCTACACCATTACCTCTGGAGCTCCCCAAGGATCCATCCTTGGCCTCCTCCTATTTCGCATCTACATGCTGCCCCTCAGTGACACAAATTTAGTTTTCACATGTACACTGATGACACCCAGCTCGACCTCAACACCACCTTTCTCGACTCTTATACTGTCTCGCTAATCTGTCAGACTGCTTATCTGACATACAGGACTAGATGAGCAGAAATTTCCTCCAAACAGATATTGGAAAGCCCAAAGCCATTGGATGAAATTTTTCCAGGCAAGGGGAGGCAGGTAGGGGTGCCTGCAGGGAGTTAAATTCCCCCAAAAGTGACGCCTGGCCAGGATCCTGACATTGTCCCACCCTCGTCTGGATTTCACTGGGTCAGGATTGAAGGTGAGCGAGGAAACCCTGTGCAGCTGTTGGGTAAGTAATTAAAAGAATCAAATAGGTCATTAAGTACTGTGTAATGCTCAGTTTTGTATCTTCCAGTCAGGGCACTGAGCTGTCAGCAATTTGTCAGGTCAACCAGGTGAGTGCTCAGCGGAAAGAGCTTCGTCAGTGAAACTATCAGACTGGGAAGGCTTTGATCAGTGAAACTGAAGAATTCCAGCCATGGCCAGGTGAGAGGCTGCTGTTCATAGCAATTCTTCTGTCAGAGAGTGTTTTCACTGTTTGACAGGTGATTACCAACTTCTTGGAAGGCACTTCACTTGTCTAGCACTTCACTCACATTCAGTTGCACTTCCCTGCTGCCAGCCTTCACCACGGCATGGGAGCAGCTTATGCAGCTGCACCTTGAACCTCTGAGGAGGGGCAAGAGCAGAATCCACACCACCGCCAACAGTACCAGCAGCAGCAGCGCCAGCTGCCTTCTCCTCAGCCACATGTCCCTCCACAGGGCAGAGGGGATGGACACTGAGATCCAGCTGGAAGGTGGTGAGACCCCCAATACAAGGTCCACAGGCAGCAGAGGATCAGCTCTCTTGATAAGTCTGAGAACCAGAGCCTTAGGTGACTCAGGCTCTCACAGTAGGTCGTTGCTGACATCTGCAGCCTCCTGGAACAAGACCTCCTTCGCAGTGAACCAGGTAGGCACTTATTGCCAGTGGCTGCCAGGGTGCCTATCACTGGAAGGCCAACCCCCACCCCGCCACCCGCCCGCCCCAAGTCTCTGCTTCTCCCTAAAGTTGTGTGCTCTCCTCTTCTGCAAGGAGAGAAAGCAGAGAGGTATGAATGTTTGTCATGACTTGTGTGGAGCGGAGGGTAGGAGAACATTTGTGGAGGGTGACTGTAAGGCATGGGTGCAAAGGGGCAATAGGCTGAGAGTGTGTGTGAGTGTTGGCTGTTTAGATGGGGATGTGAGGCGCCTGCAAAGAGATGAATGACTGGAACTGCAAGGTGTGTTGTCCTGAGAAGTGTGTAGGAGAATGCTGGGAAAGTTAGAGTGTGGGGCTTGGGACCTGAAATTGTTATGGAACTCAGCTTTCCTGCCCTCCTGAGGTTCTGGATCCTCTTGATGCACAGTTTCTAGGTTGGAAGGACTCATTCCTGCTGCTGACTTCTTGGCCACTTCCATACATGCCTGCTGATTAGGGGAGACTGTCTTCCTCCTGTCCTTGGGAGTGCTTACTACACTGCAGCCCCTTAGATCCCACAGCAGGACCTCCAGGTAAGAGCGAGAGACCCGGAGTGCAGCCTACCTAGATCTCCTCTCTATTCCTGTGTTTGCTGCAGCCTCAAAGATCCAAGTACTGGTGAGCTATTGTAACCCATGTCATGGTCCCTTTAATTAGAAATCCTTCCTTTGACAGATCAAGCACATCATCCCGCCTACCCTCCCTGATCGGCTTGGATGCTAGTGCCGTGACTCAGTTAAAGAGTCTGAACAAAGCCCGTTGCTTCACCATTCGGGTTCATGACCCTCTATTTCCCGTGTCTTACTCGCATAGCATTCTGTTCATCCATCACTCCTGTGCTCACTGACCACAAAGGCTCCCGAGTAAGTAATAACTCCATTTTAAAACTCTTATCCTTGATTTCAAATGCCTCCATGGCCTCGCCCTCCCGATTTCTGTAATTTCCTCCAGCTCTACGACTCTTCACGATATCTGCGCTCCTCTAATTCTGGCCTCTTGAGCATCCCTGATTTTAATTGCTCCATTGTGGATGGCCCTGCCTTTAGCTGTCAAGGCCCTAAGCACTGGAATTTCCTCCCTAAACCACTTTGCCTCTCTGTCCTCTTTTAAGATGCTCCTTAAAACCTACCTCTTTGACCAGGCTTTTGGCCATCTACCCCAATATTGACTTGTATGGCCTGTGTCAAATTCTGCTTTATAATGCTCCTGTAAAGTGTTTTGAGACGTGCGATTTCCATACAGATTGTTGTTATAAATGTGGAGTGAACAATGCAAAAGATAAGAAAATAACTGAAAAGCAGTTATAAATAGCAAAAATAGAGAAAAATGTGGAGGTTTAAATAACATCTTAAAATCTAGACAATCAGCGTTTTTAAAAATATTTTAAATGAGAATATTGTTATAAATGTTATTGCACGAATCTTAAATATTTAATACAATAGGCATATGATAGAGACAGTGGGACAAATGCAATAAGGAGAACAGATGTAAGGAAAGGGAACTTATAGACAGAGTAACAATCAGATACACAAAGAGATACAGATAAATAGAAAGGGAAAGCATGTTGGAGCCATACATAAATAGAGTTTTGAAGAGCAGAAGGGAAAGACAGATTGGCGGATAGAATTGAAAGACTGAGCAGAAACAATTAAATGAACCAGAAATATAACCTCTTACTTTTTTTTGGCTGTAAGCAATGCTAAAGGAATTTTAAATTTTTTAAATTCTGATCCTTGGGTCAGCAAGTCAGTCGATTTACTCGTGAAGCTTACCATATGAACATACGAACTAGGCCATTCGGCCTCTCTATAAGATCATAGCTGATCTGTTTGTGGACTCAACTCCACTTTCCTGCCTACCCCCAATACCCTCTGACTCCCTTGTTTGTCAAGAATCTGTCTACCTCTGCCTTAAAAACATTCAATTACCCTGCCTTCACCGCACTCCGGGGAAGAGAGTTCCACACACACACGACCCTCTGAGAGAAAAAAAATTCTCCTCATCTCTGTCATAAATGGGAGACCCCTGGGTTTTAGTCTATCCCACAAGGGGAAACATCCTTTCAACATCCACCCTGTCAAGTCCACTCAGGATCTTATATGTTACAAAAAGATCACCTCTCCAATAAATACAGACCCAACCTGTCCAACCTTTCCTCATAAGATAACCCTCTCAACCCAGGAATCAGTCAGGTGAACCTTCTTTGAACTGCTTCCAATGCAATTATATCCTTTCTTAAATAAGGAGACCAAAACTATACATAATGCTCTAGACGTGGTCGCACCAATGCCCTACACAACTGTAGCAAAACATCTCTACATTTATTTTCCATTCCCTTTGCAATAAACAACAACATGGCATTTGCCTTCTTAATCACTTGTTGTACCTGTATACTAACTTTTTGTTTCATGTACTAGGACACCCAGATCCCTTTGCATTTCAAAGTTCTGCAATCATTCTCCATTTAAATAATACGTTTCTTTACTATTCTTATAGCCAAAATGGACAAGTTCATACTTTCCTACATTATACTTCATCTGCCAAATCTTTGCCCATGCACTGAACCTATCTATATCCCCTTGCAGACTCCTAGGCCAGAATTTTTTGTTGCGCGGAAGCCCTACCCATTATCGAAAAGTTGGTGGCGAGCCTGCCTCTGCCAAGTCTGGGGAGTCAAGCCAGAATTTCTCGCTCCCCAGACCTTTAATTGGTCTTCGGTGCAACTTCCACCTCCTTGAGGCAGGAGGTCCCATCTAATGAGGCTGCCAGCAGCTCTTAGGCTCAGCAGCGCCATTGGGAGTGGTGGCCACAGATGGGACTACACCCAGCCATCGCAAGTAAGGTGAAGGACAGCCCCAGAAGACAGGTAAGTTTTTAGGGCCCACTGGGGAACAATCGGCCGGGCCCTGGCGAGGCAAGAAGGGGTCGGTTAGTGGGGTGGGGTGAGTGTTGTGCATTGGGGGTGGTTGGGGCTTTGGGGGCGGCCCTCCGTGGGGCACAGGGTGCCCATTCAGGAGGGCAACCCCCCCCAGCCCACAAGAAGGCCACCTGGTTTTACCAGGCAGGGGACTTGAGGCTTTTGTCGTCCAGTTGACGACGGTAAAATACCTGTGGTGGCGGGAGGAGGCCCTTAAGTGCCAGTTAATTGGCCACTTAAGGGCCTTGAATGGCCTGGGGCAGTTGGGCCGTTTCTCACTGCCGCCGTCCCAGCAGGAACAGCCCCCCTCCAACACCCCCCCTCTTCCCACTCAATTTTAAGCCCCCTGCCACAAGCTTATGCGTTTGGGGGCTGTAAAATTCCAGCCCTTTAGTCCTCTTCACAATTTACTCTCCTATCTTTGTGTCATCAGCAAATTTAGCAACCATACATTCTGTCCCTTCATCCAAGTCATTGATAGAGATTGTAAATAGTTGAGGCCCAGCACTGATCCCTGTTGCACTCCACTAGTCACAGCTTGCCAACCTGAAAATCACCCATTTATGCCTACTCTCTATTTCCTGTTAGCTAACCAATCCTCTAGCCATGCTAATATGTTACCCCCTATACCATGGGCTCTTATTTTGTTTAGTAACCTTTGATGCGGCACCTTGTCAAATGCCTTCTGGTAATCCAAGTACACCACACCTACAGGTTCCTCTTTATCCACGTTGCTTGCTACCTCCTCAATGAACTCGGATAAATTAGTCAAACACGATTTACCTTTCACAAAACCATGTTGGCTCTGCCTCATTGCACTGAGATTTTCTAAATGACCTGCTATAACCTCCTTAATAATAGATTCCAGCATTTTCCCTGTGACAGATGTTAAGCTAAATGGCCTGTAGTTTCCTGCTTTCTGCCTTCCTCCTTTCTTGAATAGCAGAGTTACGTTTGCTATTTTCCAATCTGATGGGACCTTTCCAGCATCTAGGGAACTTTGGAAAATTAAAACCAATGCTTCTGCTATCTCAGCAGCCACTTCTTTTAAGACCCTAAGATGAAGTCCATCAGGACCTGGGGACTTGTCAGCATTTAATGCTAATAAATTCTCAGTACCCTTCCTCTGGTGATCGTAATTGTTTTAAGTTGCTCCCTCTCTTTAAACTCTTGATTCACAATTATTTCTGCGATGTTATTTGTATCCTCTACAGTGAAGACAGATGCAAAACATCTGTTCAATTCCTCTGCCATTTCCTTATTTTACATTATTAACTCCCCAACCTCACTCTCCAGAGGACCAACACTCACTTTACTTACTCTTTTCCTTTTTAAATACATGTAGAAACTCTTACTGTCATTTTTATATTTCTAGCTAGCTTTCTCTCATACTCTAATTTCTCTCTCATTATTCTTTTAGTCATTCTTTGCTGTTTTTTATATTCTGTCCAATCTTCTGGCCTGCCACTACACTTCACTGAATTATATGCTTTTTCTTTCAATTTGATACTATCTTTAACCTCCTTAGTTAGCCACGGATAGTGCGTCCTTCCCCTAGAGTCTTTCTTTCTCACTGGAATGTATCTTCCGTGAGTGTTATGAAATATCTCCTTATTTGTCTGCCACTACATCTCTACCGACCTATCCCTTAACCTAATTTCCCAGTTTACTTTAGCCAGTTCTGTCTTCAAACTCTCATAATTACTGTTATTCAAGTTTAAAGCACTAGTCTTAGATCCACCCTTCTCATCCTCAAACTGAATACGAAATTCAATCATGTTGTGATCATTGTTACCTAGGGACGCCTTTACTATGACGTCATTAATTAATCCTCTGTCGTTACACATTACCAAAATTAGTGTAGCCTGCTCTCTGGTTGACTCTAGAATGCGCTGCTCTAAGAAATTGTCCAGAAAACATTCCATGAACTCGTCTTCCAGGCTACATTTGCCAATCTGATTTGTTCAATCTATCTGTAGATTAAAATCACCCATGATTATCGCCGTACCTTTCTCACAAACCCCCATTATTTCTTCCTTTGTACCCCTGTATACCAATTTTGACCAGTTGGTGAAGTTTCAGTGGGAAGCTGCCACACTTCTGAAATATATTTCAACAATTCCTGGGAAGGAGCTGGTGCCAGAGCAGCACATTGACCAGCTGTGTTGCTCAATTCCCATATCACTTACTCAGCTCCCCTCTAAATAGTCAATAAATAAGTCAAAGGTCTATTATTAAGAGAACCAGATTTTGGTTAATTTCACCTTAGTCCAAAAATATGACGAAGCAGGAATCCCCAAAAAAGATCTGCGACAAATAGACCTATTGTGGCTGAATAAAGTGTTTCAATACTGAGTTAAGAGGTAGAAGGGTGATTAAAGAATAAACACAGTGTCAGGTCACCTTCCATACATACGTTCTAACCATTAAAAGAGAAACATGTATAGTGTCCAATTAAGGAAAATGCGATAATGTTCTGGAAATTTAAATATCAGTCCAAAAATGTCTGACTTAACAGGGACTAATGCTCATTCAGGAACTGAATAAAATAATTTCAATATTCTCTAATAAATATCAAATTCCTCATTATTTATCTGATAGTATGCAACTCCGTCTGCTGATAGTATTGACATATCTGTCAGCAGTAACTGGCAGGACTGAAACCAAAAGTTCCAACACTTTCAAAGCCACAATGATTTGCTGCATTAAGCTGCTTATTTAAATAAGATATGAGTCCTGATTTTGCACGGCTGCATTAGTAGTGCAGAAGCTAGCTGGGGTAGAACGGGTACACACGTTTAGGACTGAATTTAGTGAGGCCATTTGGACTGAGAATGGAGTTTGGGGGGGGACGCTGGAGAATAGTGTTGGACATGTCTGCCCGAAAATCCAACATTGCGATGTCAGTTCCGGATTTAGTCAGCAGTGGGAAAGCAACAAGGCGGCATTGCTGCCCTGATGTGACGGGATTGCCATTTGAATTGTAGAACAGTTAGTTTGAATACATTTGTACGCAATTGAAAGTGATTCAATGGGGGCTTGGAATTAAATGGACAACAGGAAGCCCTCATGTACCTTCAGATCCCTTGGCATTGAAAGCTTGCGGCACTGAGGTGAGGCCTCAATGCCGCAACAGGAAGGCGACCATGAACAGTGATGGATAGGGGAAGACCGGGGAGCGGAGACCGTTGTTGCCTGCAGTGCTGTGCGCTCTGCACAGGTGGGCATGGTTTCGGGTGGTCAGCAAGGGTGGACCTACTGCTGGGTGAGAATGTTGGGTGGCTATACTGCTGGATGAGAGGGTTGGCGATCAGCAAGGGTGGGCACTGAGGACCCTCAGCGTGTAAGCTGAGAGGAGTTGCAAAGGCAGAGATGCTAAGGCAACTTCATCACTGTGAGGACAGCACTCTTGAGGCCTACTGATTGTGGACCCCCTTGGTGTGATATAGCGTTTCCGATGGAGGCAAGAAACAGCTTCATATTTACTTGCGCGCAGTCACAATGATGGCCTCTCAGAGTGAAAGAAATAAAGAGTTACCTTAAAGCATTCAGTCTGTCACCTCTTTTCTATTTGGGTTTCTTGCTGAGCGCCCAGCTTAACCACACGCTCTGGTATATCTGAGAAGCTTAGCAAAAGAGGGCTGTGCCTACACTGGCAGCCCTGGAAGGGAAAAGGTTGAAGTCAGCATTAAGGCATGAAAGAATAAGCATTTCCCACAATGAATGCTAACGTGAAAAGTGAAGAAACGTTATAAGAGAAAACAAATGACAAATTTCAAACATGCGTGAAAGTCCAAGTCCAAGCATTTTCGAATGCTTCTACAAGGTGTGACCCCTGCGATAGCAGTTGGGCTGGAAGCAGGTTTCTGATCAGGCTGCCCCTTGGCCTGTATTGACTTAGGCAGGTGTCCTCTGGCTGCCTGAGATCTGGAGGGCCCCGGATGCCTGAAGGTTCCGGATGCCAGACACTGCTGCATCGAGCTCGTGGCCAAGGCGATGGTTTGCAGATCTGCGCGCATTTGTGGGATATGGCTCTCCATGAGGGTCGCCAACCTCTCCATGGAAGAAGTCACGAGCTCACATGCCTTAACGCATGGCAGCACTCATAGCATGGAGGGCTCCTCCATCATTCGCTCATGGCTACACATGGCCTCTGGCATCTCTGCCAGATGTTGCCTTATCTCTCTCTGCAATTCCAGCATGCCCTGTGCTGTGGGCACCAGAGCTCATCATCAGCCTGGGGCTCAGCATGGGCCTGGCCACCCACAGTCCTCCGACTGTCAAAGGCCTCGGCTGTCTCAGCCTCAGCCAGCTGCTCGGGCGCATGTGCAGTGCTCTCACCAGCTTGTGATCTTGATTCTACAACTGAGTGGAAACCCACCGAAGTGAAAGTATCTGCACTGGTGGAAGGTGCAGAAGAGTCATGGGATGGTGATTTCTGTGACTGCTCCTCCTCAGAGGTTGACTGTTGTCCCCCGTTTGATGGAATCTCCGACCTGCATGAGAGAACACAAACGTGTGGGTTAGGTACTGCAGATCATGTCATGAAATCCATGTGTAATGCAGATCTTCAGAAGTGTGTTGGATGAAAGAAGAGCCTCACTCTTTTGCAGAGATGCCAGTCTCACCATCTGCTATTGAGCGGCTGCCTTGGGTCCCGACTAACTCCAGTGCTGAGAGAGGCCAAATGTCTGCAATTCCTCTGCCAGTCCGCGAGGTCTCCCTGTTGTTATGGGCCCACTTGTCTTGCAAGTGGAAAGAGGGAAATAGTCATAATTCACAGGAAGAGCGACAGGACATGTGTTCGAGTGGCAGCCCCCCATCCCCTGCTGGGGTTTTCTATATGGCTCAGGGGGCCTGTGGCCAAAATTCAGCCATGGATCTTGCAGGATGTGTTGATGCTTAGTCCCCTTTGCCAGCACCTTTATGGTGCCTCCCTCCCCACGTTGTGCAGCCTCCCACGTAGCCATATGCAATCCCCAAAAAGGAGAGTGGTATGTAGCACTCACCCTGACAGGCTGAACAAGGTCGTTGACTCTCTTCCTGCACCACACCTATGTTCGGGGGTTAGCCCCTCAGCTGCTTACCTCCTCTGCGATCTCCACCCAGGCTTGTTTGGTCAGGCAGGAGGATCTCTTTTTGCCATTGGTGGGGAAGAGGACCCCCCGCCTTTCCCTTGCGGCTTGGAGGCATTGCTGAACTGTGGGTCCACCCAGTGTCTTGCCTCTCCCATACTGCAGCTTTTTTGTCAGGAGGTTGGGGGGGGGCGGGGGTTCCAGGAGTCACTCCAGCAACATTTTCAGCAATAAAGAGCAAATGACTCAAAGACAGCAATGAAAGCAGGGCTGGCAGGGCTTTAAATGATGCTCGCACATGCTCCGGAGTCATTTGATGCTGCATTCGGCACCTCAAATCCCGCCCCCCTCATGTAATTGGCTGGGCCCCACGCCTCCATTGATTATTATTGGCCGTCCTCCACATGATTGCGTTGGGCCTGCTGCACACATGATGAGTGGTGATGGCACCCACTTCTGGCTCCGCTGCCTGATGCCGCGACAGGAACACTAAATCCAGTCCTTGATTTGCTGCACATTGTATTTCATAATGAAATAAATTGCCAGGCAAATGTGGGCTGCATTGCCAGCCTACACAGGCTTCTCTCTAAAATGGATAGTATTTAAATATTGAATTCCGATGAGTTCCACCCTCAGTGTTCACCTTGCCTATTTAAAATTGTTGGATGACGAGCCTGGTCTGAAGTTGGATTCTTAAAGCTAGATTTCTACTGGAAACATTACATTCTACACAGGTGCATTTTTTTTGAAGAAGCATTGACATTCAGTTGCATTTTGTTCCCTGCATTTGTTTCCATAGCTGTGGAAAGCACCTATTTTTATATATTAAAGCTATTTTTTCAGAATATTAAATTGCAGCAATTATAATTTTTTTGGAGGTTTCTACAGTACTCTAATTAAGATGAGTAAGATGATTTCATGAGAGAGCATGGAATAATAGTTTGATAACACTGGAGGCATTATTTTCACACCCATCAGTATCTCAGGATCTTCATTTACTGGCCCAGATGGTACTGTCTTCTCAGAGACCAATCATCTGTTGGACTCCAGAAAGCTTGTTATTAAAGGATTATGCTGGAGCCAATCTTTAATCGGTCTTGCATTTATTTTACAAAGAAAAAACATTACAAACATGCAGCTCCTCACTCAAACCTTCACCCAGTTTCAGGAAGTGTCTCCTTACATTAAATAGTTCAATTAATTGAAAAGAAATCTGGAATTGAAAGCTAGTTGCAGTAATCGTACCATTAAACTATCATCAATTGTTGTAAAAACCCATCAGGTTCACTAATATCCTTTAGGGAAGGAAATCTGCTGTTCTTACCTGGTTTGACCTACATGTGACTCCAGACACACAGCAATGTCGTTGACTCTTAACCACCCTCTGAAATGGCCTGGCAAGCCACTCAGTTGTCAAGGGCAATTAGGGATGGGCAGCAAATGCTGGCCTTGGCAGCGATGCCCACATTGTTACAAGAGTCCATATGTTTTTGTTAAAACATAAGAATCCATATTTAAAAATAAAACTGAAAAGGATTTCAGTGGACATTGAGACATCTGGAGATAGCTGAACTTTATGGATGCTTTTGGAAGGAAGGCAGGGTCAATGAGAGATTCCTGATTTTGACCAGTAAACAAATACTGGAAACCAGGTAATTTCAAGGAAATCAGCAGGGGGTTTGACTTAAGAGCTACCCTTTGTATGACAAGAGAGAATTTATGACTTGGCATGTGACTTGTTTCTGGAAGGTTTTGGTTCCATTTTGAACAGTTCAAAAGCCAGTGGTTTGGACTAAAGCAGGCAATTGGAATTTGATTTGGACCTGCCAGGAGATCTGAAGAAGAACCAGACAAGTATTACCTCTCTGTAAAGAATCTTTGCTCATTAAAAGAAGAAGCTTGTATGAAGTGGTACTGTTGCCTCTTGAATTTACAGAAACCTTGCATCTTTAAATGGACTTTTGCATCGAATATGAGAACTGACACCTGTTGCGATGTCCCTGATGGAAGACCTATGAAGCCTTCTACAGTTGAATTTCTTGGAACGCCTAACCAACACAGACTGTTCATCAACCTCGCCTGGAAAATCTTCGAGTGCCATCAAAGTATTTGACTTTGGGACACCTCGCCAAACCAAAGAACTTCCTTCCGGATCATTGCAGTCTAAGTTTTCTTTATTCCTTTTATTCCTTTGAAACAGCTGTAAACCAAAATCCCTTTTTCCCGGTTAACAGGTTTTTGGATCTATATACGTGTGCGTGAGGGCTAGGATATATATGTAGATATCTTCTTCTTCTTCTTCTTTGGCCTCCTTGTCTCGAGAGACAATGGGTAAGCGCCTGGAGGGGCTATAAAGGCCAATTCTAGAGTGACAGACTCTTCCACAGGTGCTGCAGATAAAATTGGTTGTCGGGGCTGTTACACTGTTGGCTCTCCCCTTGCATTTCTGTCTTTTTTCCTGCCAACTGCTAAGTCTCTTCGACTCGCCACAATTTAGCCCCGCCTTTATGGCTGTCCGCCAGCTCTGGCGATCACTGGCAACTGACTCCCACGACTTGTGATCAATGTCACAGGACTTCATGTCGTGTTTGCAGACGTCTTTAAAGCGGAGACGTGGACGACCGGTGGGTCTGATACCAGTGACGAGCTCGCTGTACAATGTGTCCTTGGGGATCCTGCCATCTTCCATGCGGCTCACATGGCCAAGCCATCTCAAGCGCCGCTGGCTCAGTAGGGTGTATATGCTGGGAATGTTGGCTGCCTCGAGGACTTCTGTGTTGGAGATACGGTTCTGCCACCTGATGCCAAGGATTCTCCGGAGGCAGCGAAGATGGAATGAATTGAGACATCGCTTTTGGCTGACATATGTTGTCCAGGCTTCGCTGCCGTAGAGCAAGGTACTGTGGACACAGGCTTGATACACTCGGACTTTTGTGTTCCGTGCATCATTTTACCACACTCTCTTGGCCAGTCTGGACATAGCAGTGGAAGCCTTTCTCATGCCCTTGTTGATTTCTGCATTGAGAGACAGGTTACTGGTGATAGTTGAGCCTAGGTAGGTGAACTCTTGAACCACTTCTAGAGCGTGGTCACCGATATTGATGGATGGAGCACTTCTGACATCCTGTCCCATGATGTTCGTTTTCTTGAGACTGATGCTTAGGCCAAATTCGTTGCAGGCAGCCACAATCCTGTCGATGAGTCTCTGCAGACACTCTTCAGTGTGGGATGTTAATGCAGCATCGTCAGCAAAGAGGAGTTCCCTGATGAGGATTTTCCCTACTTTGGTCTTCGCTTTTAGACGGGCAAGGTTGAACAAGGTGCCATCTGATCTTGTGTGGAGGAAAATTCCATCTTCTGAAGACTTGAACACATGTGAGAGCAGCAGGTAGAAGAAAATCCCAAACAGTGTGGGTGCGAGAACACAGCCCTGTTTCACGCCACTCAGGATAGGAAAGGGGTCTGATGAGACGCAGCTATGCTGAATTGTGTCTTTCATATTGTCATGGAATGAGGTGATGATACTTAGCAGCATTGGTGGACATCCGATCTTTTCTAGTAGTCTGAAGAGACCACGTCTGCTGACGAGGTCAAAGGCTTTGGTGAGATCAATGAAAGCAACGTAGAGGGGCATCTGTTGTTCTTGGCATTTCTCCTGTAGCTGGCGAAGGGAGAACAGCATGTCAATGGTGGATCTCGCTGCTCGAAAGCCACACTGTGCCTCAGGGTAGACACTGCCAGGCGCTGCGCAAATGACTACTGGCAACACCTATGCAGTCATATTCAGCTGGCCTCTGACACTGGAAACATCAGAGGAATGTATGATGGCATTAAGAGAGCTTTTGGGCCAACCATCAGGAAGATCGCACCCCCCCTCCAATCTAAATCAGGGGACACAATCACTGACCAACACAAGCAAATGGACCGCTGGGTGGAGCACTACCTAGAACTGTACTCCAGGGAAAATGTTGTCACTGAGACCGCCCTCAATGCAGCCCAGTCTCTGCCAGTCATGGATGAGCTGGACGAACAGCCAACAAAATCGGAAGTCAGTGATGCCATTGATTCTCTAGCCAGTGGAAAAGCCCCTGGGAAGGACGGCATTACCCCTGAAATAATCAAGAGTGCCAAGCCTGCTATACTCTCAGCACTCCATGAACTGCTTTACCTGTGCTGGGATGAGGGAGCAGTACCACAGGACATGCGCGATCCCAATATCATCACCCTCTATAAGAACAAGAGTGACCACGGTGACTGCAACAACTACCGTGGGATCTCCCTGCTCAGCATAGTGGGGAAAGTCTTCGCTCGAGTCGCTATATATAGATATATGTAGGGCTTTAATATTTCAATCTGTCTATACATTTACTTAATTATTGGTTAAGACTTGCCTTTATAATAAATGGATAATTTTGTTGTTTATTAAAGAAACCTGGTTGGTGTGCTTATTCTGGGGACAAATAGAGTATCTAATTGGCTGTTTCTGTAAGTGGGAAAATTTATTGATACGCTGTGACCTGTGGAGAAGTGGGACTGAATTAACAGTGCACTCCTTCCGCCTTGGTCGTAACAACATCCCATGAAAGAATAAAAATCAATTCAAGTAAGACCCTAATTAACACTCTACACCTGCGTACGATTAAACACAGTTAATATCATTGGTGCCTCTGCTTTATCACATAACTATGCCTTCTCCTGAAGAACAATGTAGACTAACAGTATCACAGGAACAGTGTGCCTGAAGGCCCCAGCATTGCATTGAACTTTGACACCACTGTTTCTTCCAAGACACTATTAATGATTGATGTATAATCAATCTCAAGTAAAAAAACTGTGATTATGTATTCCACAACATTCAAAGGCTCAGTTTATATAAAGGCTACTCACAGAGTTTGCAATTTACTCCCCAATCATTTCATAAATTCTTTCCTCTCTCCCATTTAAAGTCGCTCCCCAATCCGCCAAAACACACATTGCCCCAACCTGCAGGAATGGCTGATTTCTAGGAGGGTCACCACAGAAACTCACAAATGAGACAAAACATGATTCTTAATCAGATAGGACTTGTCCTCTGCTCATCACCTCCCCATGCCAATGGTGCAGGGATGAAGCGCAGAGCCATAGAAGTTTGCAGTGTAGAAGGAACCAATGGGACACTTTGATGGAGCAACTTAAAGTAGAATGAGGAAGCTGCTGATTTTATTTTCAAGAGTCAAGTTTCTAAATATTTGATCAGCCTTTAGAACTAGTTGTTCTTGCCTAGTAGTAAAATAAACTATATTTCATTGAGAGTAAACTGTTTATCATTCTTCATTTATATTTGAAATATTATGCAAAAAGCAAATCAGTACAATTAAAAAGTACCTAAAGCCATTAATATCACAATTACATTGAATCCTTTCATGAATGCAATTATAAGCTCAGCAACTGGGGAAAAACAATTCACATCAAAACTGTTCAAATCTTACTTGACTCTTAATGAAAGGAGCTGTTTTGATGTAAACATAAAAAAACATAAAAAGATCAAAATACGATGCACTGTCATTATTTTGTCAAAATAGTTATGCTATAGTGATCAAAATGAGGAGAGAAAACCACAAAGAAATAAACATTTCAGCTGCAAGTAACTTGTTCACAGCTTGCTCCTCACCATCAACATGAGTAACAAATTAAGCAGTGATGGAGCAGGTGCAGCTCTATTCCACCATCTTCATACAGCATCAAGTGTCTTTCCAGTATGTCATAATATATGAAGATTATTAAATTATTCAGGTGCATTAAATATCCGTATACATGGATGAAAGTACAGATGGATCCTGCCTCAGAAGGAAACTTTACAAAGTGCATCCCACATCCTGAAGTCAAGGGACAGGAGCTTCCACCAGGTTGCACTATTTTTTCAGCACGATTTGCCCGAAATTTGCCAAACCAATGCAAAAGGTCGTGGAATTTCAAGTGCAAATCAAGTTTCCGCGATCTTTTATGTCAGTTTAAAAAACATTGTGCTAGAAGGTGGTCCCATCCATAAATCTGGCTATGCCCCAGATCAAATTAATCACTGTTTGTGAGCTTTCGAGGAGACTTCTAAAATTAAGCTTTTTTTTAGGTGCAAGGCACATGTTAAAAGATCTTGAATATTTATTAAAAATTTGCTAAGAAACTGACTACCGTGTACCAATATAACAAGCAAATGGTTCTGTATAGTTTTATTAAAGTCATTTCAATTATTTAAGATAAGGTTACTCATAGGTGGTGGATTAGACGCTAATTGAAAATGCTTGTCCTCGGTGATAAACCCATTTTCAGCTGTACTGTTAAAACTGCCCAAGTCAACACTCTTAAATCATATCACGGGATATTTTTAAAGAAAATTACATTCTAAAATGCTGCCCCGGGTTCATGGCAAATTTTCCATTCAGTAATATACAAACGTATTTGAGCAAAAACTTGAGGGAAGAAAAAGCACTTCGGAAAACGAGTGTAATGTTAGGCACTATTGTGCACAGATTGCCAATTGCACTCAAAGCAGAAATTCTGGGCCAAGATTATTCAGGAGCTTTGGGGGGGTGGAAATCTAGTCAGATGCGTGTGAAGCACTAACACTAATTACCATTAATTCATCGAAACGGGTGGCTTGTCTTTTGTGTCTTCCTTTTTTTTTCTCCCCTTTCTGTTTTTCTCTCTCTCATGCCCACTAGAGAAATTAATTTTTGGACCTCCTGGAAAGTCTCTAATGACCCTTGTTTGAGAACCACTGTGTTGTGCAATATAAATAGGCTTTTTAATTTCTCAGAGCATTGCGATAACTTACCCATTAGTAGAGATCTTGTACTTTTTATTTACACAGAATATGTGGGAACACAAATGCATGCAAAGAGTTGGTTGGCATAGTAGCACGCACTTTTTGTGTGTTACAAGCTTGAGGATAATGGCCTTTTGTTGGCAGTGGCCAGGAAGTAAGAGTTGCTGTTTCAGTGGTGATGGAGGGCTCATAATCTTACCTTCTGTTGTGCTTGAGTTTTTCTAAAAAGGATTTCAATACTTCTGTATAGATGAGGAGATTGTTCATGGGATCTCAAAAAGCTGCAACAATCCTCAAAATGTTCAGATCAAGATAAAGAACACAAAACAACAAGATTGGAGATTGGATCTGGTAGAACAAACAAAAATAATGGCCGGAATTTAAGGTGGAGGCAGTGGCCTCACCCATCGGCTGGAAAGCCAGGAGTGAACCTGCCTCCGCTGCTCCTTGGCTCAGCCGTTAATTGGCTGCAGTCAGGGCTTCCACCCCTCTGAAGTCGGACGGTCCACCTCCATGAGCTGCCTGGCCAATCAGAGGGACACTGTTGGAACAGCACCCAGCCAGGACCAGCAACAGTGGAGGAGGCCCCAGAATGGAGGTAAGTGTTTGGGGCCTCTCTGGGGACAATTGGCTAGGCCCCGGCGAGAGGGAAGGGATTCAGAGTGTAAGATGAGGGTGTTGTTTTAGTGGGGATGGCCCATGCTGCTGAGGGAGTCCTCCATGGGGCAGAGGGTGGCAGATCAGTAGGGCGCCCCAGTCCCCAAGGAGGCCGCCATGTATTATTAGATCGCCTCCTCAGATGCTGAAGTGCCTGTTTGCCATTAATTGGCCCCAGGCTGTCAGAAAGCCGTCTGCTTTGTCAGGTGGCTTTTCTTGGGCATTGGCCGCCCGACCGGCCATGGGTAAAATTCCCGTGGTGGTGGGCGGAGGCCCTTAAGTGGCCGTTAACTGATTGGCCTGGGGTGGGCGGGCCGCCTGCCAACTCTGCCGGTGCTGGTAAAATAGCAGCGGGGACAGGCAGGCCACCTTATTTTATGCACCCACCTTGTTCACTCCCGAGGAGGGGAGGTGGGGTGTTAGATTCCAGTCAATGCCACTTACCACCAGGTAATTTGCTTACCAAAGCTGGAAAGTAAGCCATCCCTAAACTTCAGCTATACAGGGCTGAATTTTACCCCCTCCCCCAAAGAGCGGGAAGGTGGCTGGAGGCGGAGGGGGGGGGGGAATAAAATAGAGCAGGGGGATCCAGGGGTCATTCCTGACCCACTCTCGCCGCCATTTTACACAGGGCAGCGAGAAATGGTCCGCCCACCCCAGACCAATCAGTTAACGACCACTTAAGGGCCTCCGCCCACCACCACGGGGATTTTACCCATGGCCGGTCAGGCGGCCCATGCCCGAGAAATGCCACCTGACAAAGCAGGCAGCTTTCTGACAGCCTGGGGAGGCCCCTCATGATCAGGCACCCTGTGCCCAACGGAGGGCAGTACCTTTGTTCCAGAGCTCGCCGACATCTTCCTGATCGTCCTTCCAATGGCTGGGTTGCAGTCCCAGCAGTGGCCACCGCTGCTGGTGGCGCTGCTGGGACAGAGAGCTGCCGGTCCGCTGATTTGCCAGCAGCTCCATTAGGTGGGACCTCCTGCCTCAATTAGGTGAAAGTCCAGCCTCAGGCCAATTAAAAGCCTGGGGACTGGAAAATGTGGGCCAGATCCCCAGGCCAGGCAGAGTTGGATTCGCCACCGACTGAAAAGTCAGTGGACGGCTCCCGCCCACCGAGGGTAAAATTCAACCCACAGATAAGAGTCAATAGAAAATCACAACACAAAACATAGAGGAAGCATACTTTGTTGTAGATAAAGGCACTGGGGTTGAAAGTAGAAAATAGCAAAGTAATTACAGCTAAATTACTTGAAATGTTGCAACAATGAAGCTGTGATTAGTAATTTTTCAAATGAACTACATAATGTTCTGTAGGAGTGACATTAACGATTACATGAGCAGCACTATATCATGAAGAAGATTTCCACACAGCCAAAATTATCTGCTTTGAATGCACTTAAAAATGACTGTTAGAAATTCTGAGGGGTTGATGTACTGCGCAAAAACTCATGCCTCACACAATCACTGGGACGACTGACAACCAAGCTCATTATAGTTTTGTTTACACAGATCATTTTGCTCAAGAGAAAGGAACAATTTGGATGTACTTGTGGTTATGAATATATTACACACACACTATTACAACTGCAGGAATAATTGTAAACTAGGTGGAGTTTGCAGTATCGTGTTCACAAAGACAGGAATTAATAAAGGTAAACATTTTCACACTATAGAATATATCTTGTACATTTAAGGCAAATCTGAGCATTTCTTTGTTTAGTCAGTACTTGCAAGCAAATTAGTGCAAGAAATTATTCTGTAGCTATGGGTACTTATAATGCTTTAATAAATCTGGCAATTTAGAATAATATAATCATAGATCTTTGCAGCACAGTAGGAATCCATTTGGTTCTTTGTACCTATACTAATATTCTGACAGGATTATCTACTTAGTCCCAATCCGCTGTTCTTTCCCCATACTTTTTAAATGTTTCTTTTTCAAGTATTTATGCACTTTCCTTTTAAAAGGTATTATGAATTCTGGATCTGCTACTGTTTCTATTAGGAGGTGCTATGTCTTTCCACATTATAAATTCTCCTAATCTCTCTCTTTCGATGATAACCGTAAATTAATGCTCTATATAAGGACACATTGTACAGCGAGCTCGTCACTGGTATCAGACCCACCGGCCATCCATGTCTCCGCTTTAAAGACGTCTACAAACACAACGTGAAGTCCTGTGACATTGATCACAAGTCGTGGGAGTCAGTTGCCAGTGATCGCCAGAGCTGGCGGGCAGCCATAAAGGTGGGGCTAAAGTGTGGCGAGTCAAAGAGACTTAGCAGTTGGCAGGAAAAAAGACAGAAGCGCAAGGGGAGAGCCAACTGTGTAACAGCCCCGACAACCAACGCTATCTGCAGCACCTGTGGAAGAGTCTGTCACTCTAGAATTGGCCTTTATAGCCACTCCAGGCGCTGCTCCACAAACCACCTCCAGGCACTTACCCATTGTATCTCGAGACAAGGAGGCCAAAGAAGAAGATATTTACCAACTCACCATCCAGTGAAAATGAATTTTTCCTAGTTACCTTGTCAAAGCCCCTTATGATGTGAAAATCTATATCAGATCTCCTTTTAATCTTTTTTAGCTCTAATAAAAAGAGCCCCAGTTTCTCTAATCGCTTTTCATAAATGAAACCTTTCATCCCTGACAACGTCCCAGTAAATTTCTTCTGACCCCTCTCCATGGCTTTGACACTTTTCCTAAAATTGGGCATTGAAAATTGGACACTGTATTCTCAATGTGGTAGACCCAATGATTTGTATAAATTTAGCATCAACTCTCAAGCTGAACCGGACTGTCAACAGTCTTGTCATTCTGTTCGACATGAGCTAAGTTACCAAACCTAGTTCCTTTCCATCAGACAGAGTGCCTACATCCTCTTCTGCATAATTGTCCATGTCTCCCACATGGCCTATCTGTTGCTAAAGCCTCTGTCACTTGCAAACTTGATTACTGCAATGCTCTTTGTTGGCCATCCATTGTTGATATCAATGAATGAGGCTCTGCAGCTAAACACAAAGTGTGAAGATAAATTGCTTCAAAGTTGTACTTAACTGTTTTAATAGAGAAATTTTAATCATAACTGTGTTGCTCATGGCACATTTTCTTCATACCATTTAATATTAGATTTGAAATAAGCCATCTGTTGTCCATTAATTTTCAAGTTGGATTATTGCAGTGGAGAACCATTTAATATTGCTCATTCAATTATGAGCTTGTGCTTTGCTCCGTAGGCCAAAAATGTCCAAATCAGCATTAACAGGAAGATTATCAAAAAACATGTACATTTATAGCATTTGTTGTTTCTTCAAAAACACACTGCAGAATACAAATACTAAAGTACTGCTCCTAAATAAAGTATTTCAGCTTTGATCTGAGAATCCTTTATTCCTCTGAAAATAGGCCCACGGTATCAGCAAAAATTTCTGGATCGATATGGTATAGGTCAGATAGAGATATAAGCACCCACTACTCTGCTGTAATAAATGCCAGGAATTTGCTCAGAGCTTCTCCCACTCCACCACCATAACTCCAGCAAAAATTGTATATATAGGGTTTCTGCTGTAATGATGGTGGCAAATCACAGGAAACCCTGAGAACATTCCTGGCGAATGTGCTTTCATCACAACTTCAGAACACCCTGTATTGCATTTGTGTGAATTGTCCACAGCAATTACCCTTGTGGTCTCTGAGGATAATAGATATGGAAATTTAATGAGATTAACCAGACACCAAAGTCTACACAAAATCACATGTTAGCATCAAGTACCTTGAAATAAATCTGTTGAGGATTTAGACTTCTTATTCAAGTAGCTTGGCAAATTTTAAAAAGTGTATTTTTCATAGACAAACAAAAATCTGTAAGACTGTTTTAATTTATATATTTCAATTAACCTCCAACGGAGATCACTGAGCTCTACAAATTGTAGAAATTTAACTAGAAGTATTGGACATGCTGGGCTACTTTTATAGAACATTTAATATTAAGGTCACTTCCCAATAGGTGTTGAGGTCCTTTTTATTTTCACCAGACTAACACTCCACAATGTATGCACAGAGAAAGTCAACGATTCAAAACATTAAATATGCAAGACAATTATTCAGGAACACACTGTTTTGTTCTTTTATTGCTGGGAACATGATTCAAAAGCAATTGAGACTGGTTAAGTGAAAGTGATTCCTGACAACGCAGCCGGCCCCTGACGTCATCAGGCTGCGCCAAGGTGCGCACATGCGCAGACGGTCTCCTGCTCTTTGCACATGCGCTGCATTCCGACTTGCCAGGACTGGTTAGCGCATGCGCCGATGATGTCATCGCGTGACATGTGTATCTTCGGGCAATGCGTCTGGTCGGACTCTGCACCAGCGCTTTACGCGTACAGCAATGCAACGCTAAACCATGCGTCAAGCTCCGCTGCTCTCTAGGGCCGCCCGCTCTTTCCGGCCCCTCCTCTCCCCCCCCCTCGCTGCTCTCTCCAGCCGCTCCGCTTTTTCCGGCCCCTCCGCTCCCCCACTCGCTGCTCTCTCCGGCCCCTCCACTCCCCCCCTCGCTGCTCTCTCCGGCCGCACCGCTTTTTCCGGCCCCTCCGCTCCCCCACTTGCTGCTCTCTCCGGCCCCTCCACTCCCCCCCTCGCTGCTCTCTCCAGCCGCTCCGCTCCCCTCACTGCTCTCTCCGGCCGCTCCGCTCCCCCTCTCGCTGCTCTCTCCAGCCGCTCCCTTCCCCTCACTGCTCTCTCTGGCCGCTCCGCTCCCTCTCTCGCTGCTCTCTCCGGCCGCTCCACTCCCCCCCTCGCGGCTGTGTCCAGCTGCTCTGCTCCCCTTCTTGCTGCTGGCTCTGGCTGCTCCGATTCCCCCTTGCTGCTCTCTCTGGCCGCTCCCCTCCCCCCATCGCTGCTGTGTCCAGCCGCTCCGCTCCCCTTCTCGCTGCTGTCTCCGGCTGCTCCGATTCCCCCTTGCTGCTCTCTCTGGCTGCTCCGCTCCCCCTCTCGCTGCTCTCTCCGGCCGCTCCGCTGCCCCTCTCGCTGCTCTGTCTGGCCGCCCCACTCTTTCGGATGCTCCGCTCCCCCCCTCCATGCTCTCTCCGGCCACTCCGCTCTTTCCGGCTGCTCCGCTCCCCCCGTACCCCCCGGCCCACTCACTCGCCCCCGCCCCCCGTACCGCTACCCCCCTCACCACCCCCCCCATCCCCGCCCCAGTCCCACTCCCCCACCTCCCCTGTCCCCGGCCCGCTCCCCCCCGCCCGTCTCTGGCCCGCTCCCCCCCCATCTCCGGCCTACACCCACCCCCTCCCCGGTCTCCGGCCCGCTGGCTCTCTCCCTCCCGCCATTGTGTGCTGCCATGTGTTTAGGTTAGGTTGCCTTCGTGTGATTATTTGAGCAGTGCCATCTTTAGTCCTGGCAGCTGCCTGAAGTCGCAGACTGTGACATTTTAGTGGCACATCACTGCAGCGCCGTCTAGTGGTAGCGTTGTCAGCAAACACAGCCTTAAGTAAGCATCCTAAGTTAAATGAGGAGGTTGGAAAGTCAGTTCAGGCCATATGTAAGACATAGAACAAAACTCCATAATTTAACAATAATTACCATTAAACACTCTTACTCAAGAGCTCAGTAAGGGAAATAGGAATGTTGATTCAATATCATTTCTATTTTAAAGTTGACATTCGTATTATCACAATCCAGTATAGGGAGAAAGCTTTTCCCTCCATCTGCAGCAGATCTGATGGCTACCAGACAAACAGGATGCCAAAATCGGAAAAATATTCAATTGTTCAGTGACAAAATGATAATGTCCTCTATCAAGAGCAAAAATGTGCACCAAACACAAAACTTATAAATCACTGGCAATGATCTTATTCCAGTAGTTGCTAATAAGGCAAATGATTTGTTATGACTCAGGTACTGTCATTTGCATTGCTTCAAGGGCTTTTTAATGCAAAATTGCAGAACCCAGGCATCAAATCATACAGCATCTGTTAAGTGTAGAAAATCACAGTATTTGCCAAAAGATAGCCATTTCCCCTCTGGTCGTTACATTTTAACAACAAATAACAGGAACCCTCTTTGACTCACCGATACTAGGATATTCTGGTGTAGATGGATCTCCTCCAGGATTCAAAGAAATCCAAAATGTTTCATCACCAATCTTCTCCTTTTGGGGTGAATCACAGGGGTCGATGTAGACCAAAGCTCCTCCAAAACCAGCCTCCAGTAATAACGACAACTGCAAATGACAGAAAGCATCATTTGATTAAATAGTTATGGACTAAAAATATTTCAGTTAATTTAATGGAGCTAAATACATAATTCAAAATATTTGTTGGCGTTTCCAACTAGATCCCTAATTTGCAATCCAATTAATCATATGTTGTGTTAATCTAGGTCATTCAAGTCATTCCAAGTGCATTTTCTAATGACTTGTTATTGTACAAATCCTGGAAATGTCATAAAAACAGGCTAACATGGTCAAAACAAACAATCCCAATATTCACTGCTTACTTATTCCTTGATTTCAACCTAGAAGACAAATATAGTCGTCTGCAAGATATGCTCAGGAAACCCAAAGATGAACTAGTCATGAAATATACTTGAAATTGTTTGGTAAGTTTAGTTTAGAGATACAGCACTGAAACAGGCCCTTCGGCCCGCCGAGTCTGTGCCGACCATCAACCATCCCATTTTATACTAATCCTACACTAATCCCATATTCCTACCGCATCCCCACGTGTCCCTATATTTCCCTACCACCTACCTATACTAGGGGCAATTTATAATGGCCAATTTACCTATCAACCTGCAAGTCTTTTTGGCTTGTGGGAGGAAACCGGAGCACCCGGAGAAAACCCACGCAGACACAGGGAGAACTTGCAAACTCCACACAGGCAGCACCCAGAATTGAACCCGGGTCGCTGGAGCTGTGAGGCTGCGGTGCTAACCACTGCGCCACTGTGCCGCACAGACAGTTTCTAATGAAATATGCTTTACCTACCCCACATGGACTGCAGCGGTTCAAGAAGGCAGCTCACCACCACCTTCTCAAGGGCAATTAGGGATGGGCAATAAATGCTGGCCTAGCCAGCGACGCCCACATCCCATGAATGAATTTTTAAAAACTTGAAGCTGGCTGCCGATGAAAACAGTTAGATGTTAGACTGCAATGCAAGCTGAAACTATGACTTAGCTCTTAGCTATGACAGCTGCACACACTCCCACTATTACTGACATATGGAGCACTTAAAACATTTGTTAACTTTTATGTATCTGTTTTATTCATGGCAATGATATTAACATGTCATCAAGTTACACGAAGCCAGATTTGAACACTTCACAAAAATGTTTGCAAATGCGATCGCTGGATTGGAACAGTTAACAAGATTCATAAGCTTTTATTAATAAAAAAAGGTTTATGTTAACAGGGTGAAGATTTTATTACGAGTTAAACTGGTTTGCAATTAACAAACATCTGAAAATATTTACTGTAGTTTAGAAGATGTTCTTAAATTGTCTTCACTGATACAAATCAGAATTAATTACAATTCTTCCATGTTAAGATTATTCTCGGCTTTCTGCAGATACTACAATTGTTAAAATTTCAAGTAATGCTGAAAAAAGTTAACAATGATCAATAAAAGGGTTACATTCAGAATGATTTTATTGTACTCCCTTTATAATAGATTTTGCGCGTACTTAGAAGAGAATGAAAAATGGATTAAGTTAACTAAAACATTTTAGATGAAATCCATTTACATGCTAGGATCAGAGGAAGCGAATGTTGATATTAAGGAAATCAATTAATTACGTGGTTTTTTTTTGTCATGTTAATCCAAGGATCAAGCAGCTCTTCTAGAAACAAGATTTGGTGGAGAAGGAGGACAATTAATGCTGCAATTCTCAAGCCAAATAGGTCAAAGGATGAGGAACTGCTTAGGTACAATAAGAACAGAAACACCTTTCATACAATTGAAACAAGCTTGAAAATACCAACTTTACAATAAATGGGCTTGATTTTAAGAGCCCGCCTCTGATCTCGGCGGCGAGCTCAAAAAAGAGGGCCACACGCCAAAGAGCTGCCATGCTCTCCTCCTGGTCTGGATTTGTGTTAATCACGATGGTGAGGCTAACAGCACTCACTATTATTATGGGCCACATTGGATGGCAACTACTGGTGCTGACTGGTGGCTCATTGAAATAGCTGGGGCAGCCCCCGCCCCCCAAATCACATGGAGGGGGTGGGCTGTCCGTCCCCGTCAATGGCATCGGCTGCCTGTGTGCAGGCGCTGGCGCCATTTTTAACGAGCAGCCAGCCCTGCTGCCTAATTTAAATTTTTAAAGACAGACCCCTCAAAATTAAATAAATAAATTGGTAACGCCCCTTTCCCACCTCCCCAATTACAATTATATTAACAATTTTCCCTTCCCCCCAAAATATTTACCTTTAACATCTGACCTTTAATCCCCTCGCCTCCGTAAACTGCACAAGGTTTACAGTTCAACCCTTCTCACCATTCCCTACACCCATTACGTTTATTTGACCCCATTCCCCCCACCCCGACACATATACATATAATGTATATGTTAATACATTAACATATTGTTTGCCTTTGCTCCATGACCTCTTGGTCAGCTATGTGGCCTTGTCCAATCTACACCTTCTCCTTTGTTATCTCTTGCCCCACCCCTGGCTCACTTGCTTATAACCTTTGACATTTCTAATATTTGCCAGTTCCGAAGAAAGGTCACTGACCCGAAACGTTAACTCTGCTTCTCTTTCCACAGATGCTGCCAGACCTGCTGAGTGGTTCCAGCATTTCTTGTTTTTATTTCAGATTTCCAGCATCTGCAGTATTTTGCTTTTATTATCTTGTGTAGTGGCAGTGCTCTCACTGTGAGTTCACTCAAAGTGAGTTCCAGACCACACCATCTTCCTGGTTTAGAAGGCCTCAGCTGAAATGTATTTCCAGCACTTTCTATTTTTGTTTCAGATTTCCAGCATCCACAGTATTTTGCTTTTAAATAAACTCTCTGACATATAGCCACCATGACAGGTTCTCATACACTGAACTCTATACACCTAAAATATCATTTTTAGCTGAATGAACATAAAAATCAAAATGTATTTAAGACTTAAACAAAACTTATCCATCGCATTTTCCAGTTCCTTCAACAACCACCTCCTCTCCACATAATCTTCCACACTTCATTGGGTATCTAATATTTATAATAGATTACACTGCTATGGAGAATCCACTGTATAGTTGTGTGCAAATTTGCTGCAAACCAATCCAGATTAAACTAAGACTTAATGGTCCACACGCATACATCCACCTGAACCATAAGCTACACCTACAAAATAGGAGCACTTAGTAATTGAAGAAGTATACCAGGGTGTTGCACAAATTACAATACTCAGAATCACATTTACTATTAATCTGACAATATTCCCTTAAAATTCAAATGCAACAGAAGCAAGGAATTTGCACTTATTAAGTGTGTTTCATATTCTTCCAATGATCCAAAGTGTTTCTTATTTTTTCCTCGACTGTGTTTATTTAAAAAAATATTCAGAATGTTGAGCAATACTGGGGGAATCTCCCTGCTATTCAGCGAGTGCTGTAGGATCTTTTACATTCATCGGAACAGGCAAACCAGGCTGTGGTTTAACATGTCATCTGAGAAAATGGTCTGGATTTGTGTTAATCACGATGGTGAGGCTAACAGCACTCACTATTATTATGGGCCACATTGGATGGCAACTACTGGTGCTGCAAAAGCACATTTAAGCGCGGAAATCCGGAAGTTGCTGTCAGCAATACTCCGCTCCTCCACAAAGTGCACTGTCGCGGTCCTTGCTAATTGGCATGCAATGGCATGAACATGGGGTAATTGCCCACTAGATCCCCACTAAAGACACCATAAAAAGTTAGGGTTTGTGCATTCAGGAATAAGTGAATTTTTAATTGATTGATAATTGTGAATTAATGCCAAACAATTTCTCTGGGCTAAAAAGTTTTATTTTATAAGTGTGGAGTTTCATTCTTTCAGAAGGACATTGGGCACTTGAAGGAAATAAACTTGCAAAACTACAGGGAACGAGCGGAGAAAATGGGACTGACTGGATTGCTCAGTGGAGAGCTGGCATGGATGCAATGGGCTGAATGGCCTCCTTCTGCGCCATAAATGACTCTATGACTGTTAATTAGTGTTGGAGATTTTAATTTTACTTTTTCCTCTCTGCCTTTTATCTCTCCTTTGTAATCTCATCTGCCTTTTCCCCCCTTTTTATTCCACTTTCTGCACATGATCCAATTTATACTTCTTGATTTGTACTCTGTGCACAGAAATTTCCTGCTCCTGTGGAGGCAGCTTTGAAGGCGTTGGGAGGGAGGAGAGCGTGGAAAATCAGACCGGGGTGAGTTGGGTTTGCTCCCTGACGTGTTCCCACCTCTAGGAGATTTTCCTGGAGGCGGTGTCCCTGCAGGAGCAGCTGCCCACTGGTCCATGGTGGACAAGAAGTCAATCCACACTGATGGCCTTAACAGCTCTGAGCCTTCATTTCAATCAACCCTCTGAAGCCTTTCAATAGCACCTCTATATTGAGGTGCATTTACGTATTCCATCTGCCTCAGCAGCACCCACCTTTCCCAATGGTACTGCCCACTGGCCAATCTTGTGGGCCCTCCCATTGGGCTTCCCACATCCGTGTCCCACCTGATGGTGAATGCAGAGGAGGCCTGTTAATTGGCCGCCTCCCCATAAAGTCACACCGTAGGGCGCACCTCTGACACGAGCTGGGTTGTGACCCACAAATGGTCCCGACACCCGAGGTGTCAAGGGTGTGTTTTTAAGAAGAGTGGCTTCAGTACCCAAAAAGAAAAAAATATTAACAATATCAGCTAATATAGCGACCAGGATGGGAAGTTGGGCAGTCAGCAGTTTAGCTGGAATAGAGTCGACGGAGCAAGAGGTGAGTCTCTTGAACAAGTTGAGCTCGGAGAAGGCATGAGGGAAGATAGGAGAGAAACTCGAGAAAGATGCAAGTTTAGGGATAAGGCAAGGAGAGAACCTTAGAGGAAATTTGACATGGTGGGCTAGGGAAAGGGAAGGAAGCAACAGAGGCAGTTGATCAGATGGTCTTAATCTTAGCGACAAAGAAGTCCATAAGCTCTTCGCACTTGTAGTTGGAGGTGAGGTTGGAGGAGATAGAAAAAAGAGCTTTAAGAACATTTACAGAGTTTGTACACACTTCCTGTCTGCAACATTCCCTATTGTAACTTTTTATCACATATTTTGTATCAATTTTCCCCCATTATATATTCCTATTTATCATGGGATTAGCCCATGTATGGGTGCTATGCTGTACCTACAACCCCCTTCAGTGGGAGACTGACAAACCTCCAGAGCAATGGTGTAAACAGGTGTTTATAGTGGTTCAATGCGGTTTCTTTGGGACTTCCGCTGGTGTGAATCCCCATGGAAATTGCAGGCGCAGATATCTAACTCCAAGCTTTGTGTTGCATACCACTTTCTATATATCCTCAGCTTTAAGACTGTATATTAATTAAGGCCACTTTCTCATTTTCACAGATTCAGAGAATAAGGCCCAGAGTTGTGGGGCTGGATTTTACCTTAGGTGGACGGGAATTCGCCACCGACGGAAAATCACCTCCAAAATCATTGTTTACTTCAGATAAGTGAGGTTAAAACTTCAAAACAACAAAACATGCTGTATTAAGTAAATATAAAAAAAGATTTTGTTATGCTGCTTTTGATATTTTCCACTCAAAATTATGGTCAACCAGCCAAGAGTGATGGACAAAGTATGATGTTAGAGGAAGTGTTATACATCTGGTAAGTTATGCAAATGAAAGACATTCATGCACCTATGTGTGAATACTTGGCCGCCTCCCATAAAGTCAGACCGTAGGGCACACTTCTGACACGAGCTGGGATGTGACCCAGAAATGGTCCCGACACCCGAGGTGTCAAGGGTGTGTTTTTAAGAAGAGTGGCTTCAGTACCCAAAAAGAAAAAAATATTATATATGGTATATACACATATATTATAATTGGTATAATACACATTCTTAGTGCAATTACTTTTATTTGCAATATCTATCCCCAGATGTTACACAATGAAGATCAATTCTTTGTTCTTCAGATCAAGGATATACTTTAAAAAAAATTCTCAGTGAGCAGTTACTCTCTACACTGTAGTGAAAGTACTGTCATTTACATGCTAACCCCAAAAACTGTGCCATTGCAAAAACTCTAATATTTGTTCATTAATATTACAAAACCCTTTGTTTTTCAATAAAAATAGACTTGAGACCTTTTCAAATATCAGAAAGGATTATTAATAGCTTGAATTTTGACATTGATGTATAATGTGATTCTGACCTGTGTTATTGTGTGTCGAAGATCTTGACATTAACCATCTATCCCATCTCAGCTGCTTAACTAAGTCGCCAAATGTTTGATCTCACAAAATTATCTTGCTGAGACAGAATGACAAACTTGAAAAACATACCAGCAGGAGTAGAGCTTTAGGAGTTGTCTTAATCTATATGGTTGGCAGAAAAAATAGCTTCATTCAGTTTGAATTCATATGCTGAAAATGTTGCCAAATATATTGAGTAGTTGAGTAGAATGGCCCATATACTCTGGAGTTTAGAAGAATGAGAAGTGATCTCATTGAAACATATGAAATTATTAGAGAGCTAGATAGTGTAGATGCTGACAGGTTGTTTCCCCTGACTAGAACGAGGGATCATAGTCTCAGAAGAGTATGAAGACCGAGATGAGGAGAAATTTCTTCATTCAGAGGATTGTGAATCTTTGGAATTATCTGCCCCAGAGAGCTATGGATGCTCAGTCATTGAGTATATTCAAGTATGAGATTGGTAGGTTTTTGGTCACTAAGGCTATCAAGGGAAATGAGATAGGAAAGTGGAGTTGAAGTAGATCAGACATGATCTTATTGAATGGCAGCGCAGTTTTGAGGGGCCGTATGACCTACTCTAGCCCCGTTTCTTATGCTCTTACATTACAACATATAAACTATGGTGATTGTGGTATTAAGTTATAAGGTCTTGATTCTCAAATTTCACTGTTATGTACTGCTGTCTACCAGCTGCTAAAAACAATAAAAGCAAGCTATTATGTACTCACCCACTTTAAAAATTTCCTGCTCTTTTAAGTTTTTACATACATCAGAAATGTTTTGCACTGTAATAGCAGATAGTCATTTGAATCACAACTAATATGTCTCAGAGTGCAGATTGCCTTTTGTAAGTGAGAGGAAAGCACCAGTAAAATGATAAATAAAGTTCTTCACGAGGTTTTAGTCTCCACTTCCTTGTTCTGTTGTAAACAAATTTTGATATGCCTTCAGAAACAGTTTCAAAAGTCACATTCTCAGATGTCTCCTACGGCTTTGAAAAATAATAGATATGCTTGTTGGTTTTAATTTTTGAAAACAAAGTAGTGTGTGATAATTTTTATGTTCTTTCATACGTAAAACTAAAATTTATCTCCTTGTAAAATTAAAATAATATTTAATATTGATTTCCTGGCTGGTGGCAAATATCTTCTGTTGCAGAGAGTTCAGCCAACATACCATGAGATGAATGTGCTCAATTCTAGCACTTATAAGTAATGCAGCTAATATTTAGGGTTCTACTCTTTTTATTTTCTGATACTCATCCATTTATGTAGTGTCCGTTAAAAAAACAATCAGTTCTGGAAAAAGAACATATGCAACTGTCTTTATGATTTAGAAAAAAATATTGACTGTGATATATAAATATGTTCAGTATTTCATAGGTTTACATTTCAACCATTTCAACCATTAAACAAGTTGATTTTTGATATTTTTGTTATTGATTGTAGGGTTGCCACATTTCCAGGTACACTACTGTAACTGGACAACACAGCAGCTACACCTCAGTGGTTATAGCTCCACTCATTTTCTATTATAGGAGAAGCTGTAGTTAGTGCACATTGTGCTCTCCTAGGATTCAGATCACTGCTCGAACTGGCCTCAAATATCAATTCCAGATCATTGATGCCTTCAAGGCCCCTTTATACAGCTACACCTGGAATTCCTCCTCCTTTAATGGGCTTGCACACAGAGGTACACCTTAGATTGGTGCATACTCCAAACAATCAAATGAGCAGTGACCCGAATTACAGGCATTGATCACTACTTGCCATTAGAGTGCATTTCTCATTTGCTCCATTGATTCTCAATGTATGCAGAGGCCTTAGCAATATCAAGGCCAGTGCTTTTCCCCATCTACATTTATTTCTTTCTTTTCCAAAACTAATGAATAAATGAGTTGAATTTTGTAAAATTCTCAGGCAAGCACCAAGGGTCGAATTACCATTACCTGTGTTTTTTTCTTGATAGAAAATGCAAACATCGCAGTTAGTGACAATGGGGGGAGAGAAAGAGAGAGATGACCACAGCCACATCTGGGAACCAATCATGAAACACTCAATTCTTTGTTTGCAGAGAAGCTTACAAACCAGTGCTGCCTGACCAGGGAAACTATTCCCCCACCCCTACGTACTGCCAGCCTTTGCCCTCCCTCTGCTGTGACCGTTGGCAGACTCCAAGAAACAACCAGTGAGTCAAATTCCACAATCTACCTCCTCCCCATGCCGTTCTTTTTTTTTATTCATTCACGGGATGTGGGCGTCACTGGCCAGGCCAGCATTTATTGCCCATCCCTAATTGCCCTTGAGAAAGTGGTGGTGAGCTGCCTTCTCGAACCGCTGCAGTCCATGTGGGGTAGGTACACCCACAGTGCTGTTAGGAAGGGAGTTCCAGGATTTTGACCCAGCGACACTGAAGGAACGGCGATATAGTTCCAAGTCAGGATGGTGTGTGACTTGGAGGGGAACTTGCAGATGGTGGTGCTCCCATGTATTTGCTGCCCTTGTCCTTCTAGTTGGTAGAGGTCGCGGGTTTGGAAGGTGCTGTCTAAGGAGCCTTGGTGCATTGCTGCAGTGCATCTTGTAGATGGTACACACTGCTGCCACTGTGCGTCGGTGGTGGAGGGAGTGAATGTTTGTAGATGGGGTGCCAATCAAGCGGGCTGCTTTGTCCTGGATGGTGTCGAGCTTCTTGAGTGTTGTTGGAGCTGCACCCATCCTGGCTTTTGCCTTGTAGATTGTGGACAGGCTTTGGGGAGTCAGGAGGTGAGTTACTCGCCTCAGGATTCCTAGCCTCTGACCTGCTCTTGTAGCCACGGTATTTATATGGCTACTCCAGTTCAGTTTTCGGTCAACGGTAGCCCCAGGATGTTGATAGTGGGGGATTTAGCGATGGTAATGCAGTTGAATGTCAAGGGGAGATGGTTAGATTCTCTCTTGTTGGAGATGGTCATTGCCTGGCACTTGCGTGGCGCGAATGTTACTTGCCACTTATCAGCCCAAGCCTGGATATTGTCCAGGTCTTGCTGCATTTCTACACAGACTGCTTCAGTATTTGAGGAGTCACGAATGGTGCTGAACATTGTGCAATCATCAGTGAACATCCCCACTTCTGACCTTATGATTGAAGAAAGGTCTTTGATGAAGCAGCTGAAGATGGTTGGGCCTAGGACACTACCCTGAGGTACTCCTGCAGCGATGTCCTGGAGCTCAGATGATTGACCTCCAACAACCACAACCATCTTCCTTTGCGCTAGGTATGACTCCAGCCAGCGGAGGGTTTTCCCCCTGATTCCCATTGACCTCAGTTTTGCTAGGGCTCCTTGATGCCATACTCGGTCAAATGCTGCCTTGATGTCAAGGGCAGTCACTCTCACCTCACCTCTTGCGTTCAGCCCTTTTGTCCATGCTTGAACCAAGGCTGTAATGAGGTCAGGAGCTGAGTGGCCCTGGCGGAACCCAAACTGAGCATCACTGAGCAGGTTGTTGCTAAGCAAGTGCCGCTTGATGGCACTGTTGATGACACCTTCCATCACTTTACTGATGATTGAGAATAGGCTAATGGGGCGGTAGTTGGCCGGGTTGGATTTGTCCTGCTTTTTGTGTACAGGACATACCTGGGCAATTTTCCACATTGCAAGGTAGATGCCAGTGTTGTAGCTGTACTGTAACAGCTTGGCTAACCTAGAACTTTTTTCACAATATTGGCAAATCTCAGGTTTCTCCTCTGCAATACTACTAGACCACAGGACCTTCTTTGCTATGTTGTCAACCCTCAGCACTTACAACCACATGCTGTTAAAACTCCAATTCAGTATGATAAAACCTAGGACCATTTTCAAATTCTTCCAGGAATCTTCCCAAGACTGCTTCCCTTGCAGCTAAATCCATCCCCCTTTCTAATACTGTTCAAGACCAGCTATCTACCTATGGCATCTTGTTGTGTATTCTTAGATTTAAAAATGGAATATGTAAATAAACATCGTTCATTGACAATTGTCACAGGAAAATGGACAGAGTAGTGGAACTTGGTCCTCAGAGCACCAGTAAAAATCTCTGATTATGTAATAAAAAAGGAATTTGACTCAGTCAGTCACAGTATATCAGTGGTCCTGATGTTATGCACTCCATGGCATAGACACCAAGGTTATAATAGAACTGTAACATCCTCTGACTCACAGTGAGCAATGTGCTCGTAATGTATTAAAAGGTTTGCATATATGACATACTTCCTGAAAGCTTCGTATTTATTCCTTTCACACTTTAGCCATCACACATCAGTCTATCCTTTGACTTATCGTGAGCAACTCCTAGGGAAATCTGCTATCGTTTATATTTTCACCTACAATACAGTGATGAATGACTAAACAAAAATACATTCAAATGTGCGTTCTTGCCTGTGTGTACTGGAAGATTACATCAGGATAAGGAGAGGAGTTACAAAATAGCCTTCTTGCAGTGGAATTTAAAAGTAGGCATCAGCCTTATTTCCTCATTCAAGATATGCATAATCTGTGCTTCAGTTACTTTCATTCTTGATATTTGAACTCAAGAGTTGAAAATTATATTACATTTCTCTCCATATTAAAAAATTAATCACATAATTATACAAAAAGTTGGGTGTTTTTTGTACTCAATGCTTTTTGCTGCAGTACCTGATTGGTCAGATTATGGGTACTTCTGACACTGCATCAGCAGCGCCCATTTCCATTGGAGTTGAAGTCCTTGTTCAGACATATCACTTCAACTGCACTTGTGTGATTGTTTCCATTTTTTGCACCAACCATAATTTATGGCACCTGATTGTCAGATTTAGTGCTAATTTGTGCTAACTTATGAGTGTTTTCATGCCCAGACAAGTATTTGGGGTCACAGTACCTAATTATCTCCTAACCTAATCATATGTGGGTGAAAAAGGTGGGTGACCTATCTGCCTCAAGTGCTCGATTTTATAAGCTGGCATTGTACTCAGGAACTGCTCGTTACTGGTGGATGATTGGGGTCAAAGCAAGACTGAAACATAGCAGCCAGCTCATTTATTATATCTGGAAATAATAATGTCCTTTTGTAAATTAACATCCAATTTATGTGCACTTTTTAATCTTCAAAATTAATAATTCAAGGTCATTCTGACGTTTTCTTCGGTCTCCGCCACTAAACTCTATTGCATAGCCACCAAATCAATCCCTTTCCCAGGCAATTGTCTGAGGCTGAACCAGAATGTTCACAATCTAGGTGTCATATTTGGCCCCAAGATGAGTTTCCAACCACATATCCGTACCAACACTAAGACTGCCTAATTCCACCCCCCGTAACATTGCCTGAGTCCACCCCGCCTCATCCATGCTTTTGCTTCCTCTAGACTTGACTATTCTAAAGCATTCCTGGTTGGCTTCCCATGCTCTGCTCTCCATGAATTTGAAGTCATCCAAAACTCTGCTGCCCATGCCCTGACTCACACCAAGTCCCATTCATCCTTCACCCCTGAGCTAACTGACTTATATTGGCTCCTGGTCAAACAATGCCACAATTTTTTTCATGTTTCCAAATTGCTCCATGGTCTTGCCCCTTCTATCTCTCTAATCTCCTCCTGCCCTACAACCCTCCAAGAGAGCTGCGCTTCTCCCATTCTGGCCTCTTGAGTATCCTTGATGTTAATTGCTTTCTCATTGGCGGTGGTGTTTTCAGGTGCCAAGGTCCTAAGCTCTGGAATTCCCTCCCCAAACCTCGCTGTCTCTTTATTTCTCTTTCGTCCTTTAAAACATTCCATAAAACACTTCTTTGAACAAGGATTTGGTCATCCACCCTATTATTTCCTTATGTGGCTCAGTGTCAAATTTGATAATGCTCATATGAAGTGGCTTAGAACTTCTTTCAATGTTAAAGGCACAATATAAATACAAGTTGTTGTTGTTTTGTGGAAACCAACGTAAGAACTGTTTGGTCTTATAGGTTCAATTTAAAAAGAAAGACTTGCATTTATATAGCGCCTTTCATGACCACCGGACGTCTCAAAGGCTTTACAGACAATGAAGTACTTGTAAAGTGTAGTTACTGTTGTAATATAGGAAATGTGGCAGCCAATTTGCACACAGCAAACTTCTACAACAACAATGCAATAATGATGAGATAATCTGTCTTTTTTGTGATGTTGATTAAGCGATAAATATTGGCCAGGACACCACAGATCCAATTTAGGCTTTATCAAGCCCTTTATCCAAGGCTGAAAAAGAGCTTCCCTGATGTTCTTTCTTTATATCCTTTTCTCTTTAGCTGACCAAAGGACCTAACCAACATTGCATCGTGACTAACTTATTTGGCACTTTATATCTTTAGTGAGAACCATGGGAGTTTCTTCTCAAAAGCTTTGATCGCTCTTTGAAAAATATCAAATTTACAGAGATTGTAGGAACTAACCTGTACCATGTGTCTTTTATAGCACTAGTAGGCCTCTTGAGAACAGGTCAAGGAACCACTGATATGATGTTTGCATTTAGACAGCTCCAGGTGAAATGCCAAGAAAAGAACATGGACCTTTACACCATGTTTGTTCACCTGACCAAGACCTTCAGCACAATCAGTCGTGAGGGCCTTTGGAAGGTAATGGAGAAATTTGGCTGCTCTGAGAAATTCATCACAATGGTTCAACAGTTCCATGACAGCATGCTCGCATGTGTCCTGGATGATGGTGACTCTTCTGACCCATTCACAATCACTAATTGAGTTAAGCAGGGCTGTGTGCGATCATCAACCCACATCAGCATGTTTTTCTCAGCCAGGCTCTCAGATGCCTGCCATGATGGTGATCCTGACATCAAAATCAGACATCGCACGGACAGGCAGCTGCTCAATCTGAGACGACTCTGGGCAAAATCCAAGTCTCCAAGGACATACTACGCGATTTCCTGTTGGCTGATGACTGCACTAGTTGCTGGCTCAGAGCTGGACCTGCAACATAGCATGGACTTGTTCTCCAATGCATGCGGCAACTTCAGACTTACGATCAGAACAAAGAGAACTGAAGTAATGTACCAGCTTGCTCCAGGAAAGCCCCATCTCGAGCCCAAGGTTTCAGTCCATGACCAGAACCTGTCAGCAGTGAATAATAGGATCATAGGAAATAGGAGCAGGAGTGAGCCATTCGGCCCATTGAGCCTGTTCTGCCAATCAAAAAGATTATGGCTGATCATCCACCGCTATGCAATTTTCCCCCACAATCCTCATATCCCTTGATGTCGTTAATAGTCAGAAATCTATCAATTTCTGTCTTGAACATGCTCAATGATTGAGCTTCCACTGGCCTCTGTGGTAGAGAATTCCACAAATTCATCACCCTCTGAATAAAGAGGGTCTCATATCAATCGTAAATGGCCTTTCCCTTATTCTGAGACTGTGTCCCCTTGCTCTAGACGCACCAGCCAGAGAAAACATCCTATCCACATCTACCCTGTCACACCCTGTAAGAACTTTGTAAGTTTCAATGAGATCACCTCTCATTCTTCGAAACTCTAGAGAATACAGCCCCAGTTTCTGCAATGTCTCCTCATAAGACAATCCCGCCATCCCAGGGATTAGTCCGGTGAACCTCCGTTGCACTCCTTCTATGGCAAGTATATCCTTCCTTAGATAAGGAGACCAAAACTGTACACAATACTCCAGGTGCAGTCTCACCAAGGCTTTATATAATTGAAGCAAGACATCTTTACTCCTGTACTCAGATCCTCTTGCTATGAAGGCCAACATACCATTTGCCTTCCTAATTGCTTGCTGCACCTGGATACTAGCTTTTAGTGACTCATGAACAAGGACACCCAGGTCTCTTTGGACATCAGCATCTCAACCTCTCACCATTTAAGAAATACTCTGCCTTTTTGTTTTTTTCTACCAAAGTGAATCACTTCACACTTATTCACATTATACTTCTTTTCCATCTGCCATGTCCTTGCCCATTCATTTAGCCTGTCCAAATCCTCTTGAAGCCTCCTTGCATCCTCCTCACAACTTTACATTCCCTCCGTGCTTTGTGTCATCTGAAAATTTGGAAACATTACAATTGGTCCCCATATTCATGTCATTTATATAGGTTGTAAACAGCTGTGGCCCAAGCACTGATCTTTGTGGTACCCCAATAGTAACAGCCTGCCATCCTGAGAATGATGCATTTATTCCTACTTTCTGCCTTCTGTCTGTTAACCAATTTTCAAACCATTTCAGTATATTATCCACAATCCCATGTGCTCTAATTTTGTTTACTAATCTCCTGTGTGGGACTTTATCAAAAGCCTTCCGAAAATCCAAATGCACCACATCCACTGGTTCTCCTTTATTTATGCTACAAGTAACATAATCAAAAAATTCCAACAGGTTTCTCAAACATGATTTCCCTTTCACAAATCCATGTTGACTCTGACCAATCATATCATTATTTTCCAAGTGTCCAGTTATCTTATCCTTTATAATAGTTTCTAACATTTTGCCTACTACTGACGTCAAACTAACAGGTCTGTAGTTCTCTGTTTTCTCTCTCACTCTCTTCTTAAATAGTGGGGTTACATTTGCTACTTTCCAGTCTGCAGGAACCTTTCCAAAATCTATAGAACTTTGAAAGATAACCACCAATGCATCTACTATCTCTATAGACACCTCCTTCAATATTCTGGGATGTAGCTCGTCTGGTCCAGGGGATTTATCAACTTTCAATCCAATTAATTTTTCGAGTATTACCTCTTTATTGATACTAATTACTTTCAGTTCCTCATTTTCACAAGTCCCTTGGTTCCCTGGTATTTCTGGGAGATTTGCTGTGTCTTCTGCCATGAAGACATTCACAAAGTAATTGTTTAGTCTCTCTGCCGTTTCCCCAAACTCCACTACTGCAATGGGCCCACATTCATCCTTTCTAATCGTTTCCTTTTCACATACCTAAAGAAGCTTTTACAGTCAGTCTTATGTTTCTAGCTAGCTTAGATTCACAATCTCTTTTCCATTTCTTTATCAGTTTCTTGGTCTTCCTTTGTTGAACTCTAAATTGCTCCCAATCCTCAGTTTTACCACCTTTTCTGGTGACCTTTTAAGCCACTTCCTTTGACCTAATGCAATCCTTAACTTCTTTTGTTAGCCACAGGATAAGTTCAATTATCTTGGCAGCATACTCTCTTGAGCTGTCTATATTGATGACGAGACACATGCAACAATTGCCAAAGCAAGTGTAGCCTTCGGCAGACTTTGAACATCTGTCTGGGAATGAAGAGGAATAAGGCTGCCTACCAAACTGAAAGTCTATAGAGCAATAGCCCTGCCCACTCTGTTCTACACATGCGAGACTTACCAGTATCATGCCAAGCAGCTCAACCACTTTCACTAGAGCTGTGTTCGGAAGCTTCTGAAGATCAGATGGCAGGACAAAATACCAGACACTGATGTGGTCACTCGAGCTGGCATGCCAAGCATCCACACCCTATTGTGACAGTCACAACTAAATTGGGCTGGTCATATAACGACAATGCCTGACACATTTTAACAAAGCTTGAGTCTGGGTGCGCTCTTATGGCGGTCAAAGGAAGTGCTATAAGGACACTCTGAAGGCTTCGCTTCGGAGATTTTATACTGAATCAGAGTCCTGCGAAATGCTCGCCCACCTGGCAAAATAAAATAAAAAAGGGTGTGATCTTCTTCGAAAGCAAATGCATATCAGAGGCAGAGAGAAAACACAAGGAGAGGAAATAATGAGCCAGCTGCTCATCCAAAATCGTCTGCAGTATCCTGCCCTATTTGCAGCAGAACCTTCCGGCCGCAGATCAGCCTTAGCACTCACCTACGCACCCATTAGAACGTTACCAAACACCCCAGATGATGGACATGGTAATCTTCGCCCCAAAGGATGAACAACAGCCCTCTTGAGGTCAAAGTAAAGTAGAGGATGCACTGTTTTGCATGGAGAGGAGCATTATACCATGCAACACACAATGTATTATTTCTCTGCTGAAGTATGGTGTGCTGTCCCTTTAAGGTTACAAGATGTAATGCTGTATGTTCTTGAAATTAATGCTTGGATTAAATACAGTCAGGCTGACTTTCTTTCTCTTATAAGGTAGTTAAGGCAACAAAGTCTAATTGTTTAAGTGAACAAAGGCTGAGGTCACGCAGAGATTATTTGCTGCTTGGTGAGGGAACTGCAGAGGTAGAAATATACTTGACAGTTTCAGGCTGGAGTTCAAAATAAAAGAACAATTTTATGATTGTTTTAATCTGTAACAAAGTGTGATGCCTAAAGTGTGACAGCTGCATGTGTAAACATACTGTATTTTTAGTTTATACTAGCAGATCACCAATGGCATTGTCCACAGTAAATCAGATGATTTGATGTTTATTAAGCGTGAATATTTTATATCATGTAAAGCATACTGTACTATTCTACTAGATATGAAACTATGGTTATGACCACAATCAAGCCTTGCATTGGAGAAACAATGTAGCAATTTTCATACGGAAGTATTTCTGAGCACTTCTGAATACAGAACAGGGCAGAATATCATAGATAGAAGAATCCTTTTTAAAAAAAAATCAAATATGATAAGCATACAAGATTAACAGAAATACACAGCTTTCTGAAAAATGTTGTCATGGCCAAGTGGGGAGGTGTGGGTGGTTCCCATAGTTCAACTCCCACCTGAACACAGCAAGTGTGAGACAGATGGAGACAAATAAAAGGAGTAAGCGATTATAAATGGAGGCTGGGTTTCAGGGGGAGTCATGGTAAACCTGTTGCATTCTCTTGGAAGTCAAATTCTCGTTGGTTGCGGGCCTAAGGTATTTGTAGATGTCTCTCTTGGTTGAAAGTTCAGTTGAAGACAGTGGATCACTTCTAGTTCACTGCTGAATAAGTGTAGATGTAGAATTCAACAGCAGGGCACGCCCCTTCTGGTTTGCTGGAAACAAGCTTCTGAGATGCTGCTTTCTGGGGTGTCTCTCCCTAGGCTCTCTTGCTAGGCTGCTTTCTTAAGGTAAAGTTGTGTTACATCTTGCCTCCAGGTAGGAGACGCTTTGGTCTCTCCCTCATGGTGATCACACAACGGTGCAGGACTTGGCTACTACACACCTTCTTAGTTTCAGAAGAACCCATTCAATTCTGGAATATTTTAGGATGGGTGTAGGATGGGTACAATTGACACCTCTCAGCTTTGAAGATTTTCCTGTTTCCCCATCAGAAAGTTTGAATATACAAAGGCCGAGTCCTTTTCTTCGGTAGCCATTTTGGAGCATTGTTCAGTTTAAAAAAAAATAAAAGTCAATTTTTTAAAAGACAAAGTCAATTTTTGTAACTGTTCAGATTTTATTCATACTTTTTCATCGTCACTCTTCGTGTAGATCTGACGATGTCATTAGACTTTGGAGGGAGGTGTGAAGAGTTCAATTGAAGTTGATTAATGAAAAATGAGATCATCATTTATCTACAATTATACAGACCTGAATGATACCTCAACAACATGTACAGACAGTTACAATAAGGGGAGAGGAGTAGTATCAACGTCCAAACATCTGAGCTACCATCACCTCTCCGGCCACTGCCACCATGTCTTCCTTCGGGAGTTGACTACTCATTGGCCCAGGGACACAGGGGTCATGATCCTTCAGTTCTATGAGCATCCCATCTGCCAAGAACAAGGGTGAGCCCTTCCTGTCGAGCAAAATTGCGCCATGCACAGCAGATCACTACAATTTTGTTACTTTATCAATGTACTGTAGAGCACCACGTGACCAACTCAGGCACTAGAAGCATGCTATAAGCACCCAAATTATTCTTTTCACTATTTTCTGAGTCATTGTCTGTGCATGGTTGTACTGTTCCTGTGGTGGTGTTGCAGGAAAGTGTCATTGTGTATGTTTCATTGGGTAAGCCTTGCCCCCAAGAATGTTCCCTCTCCTTGTAGCTCCCTACTGGATAAGTCATTGGTGTAGAGTGGAAAAGGACAACAGCGCCGTGAGCACTTTCCCAAAGCTCTTGAGTTAACATACAGGATCATCAGTTGGGCATCACAGACAATTTGCACATTTAGAGAGAGGTTACTCTTCTTGCTGTTGTTAGGTGACAGGTACCTCAAGTGGCATCATCTATTTTATAGATTTATCTGACTTAGCGGACAGCCATAAAGGTGGGGCTAAAGTGTGGCGAGTCGAAGAGACTTAGCAGTTGGCAGGAAAAAAGACAGAGGCGCAAGGGAACAGCCAACTATGTAACAGCCCCGACAATCAAATTTTTCTGCAGCACCTGTGGAAGAGCCTGTCACTCTAGAATTGGCCTTTATAGCCACTCCAGGCACTGCTCCACACACCACTGACCACCTCCAGGCGCTTACCCATTGTCTCTCGAGATAAGGAGGCCAAAGACAATCTGACTTAGTACCTTTGGCTAAATGTCTTCCATCCCCAGAATTTATCAGCTTGAATCTGTCGAGGACCTTCTTGCATGTGATGACAACTTTATCAACTATTACAGAATCTCCTATAATGGCATGCTACTAGTGTCTTCTTTGGTGAATAATTCCAGCAAACGAAATACTGCACCAATTGGCTCAATCAGACCATTTGAATGAGAATACAAGTTTTCACCCAAATATACCCTGATGCAAATAAATTATTAAACTGAAGGCTGCATTAATGGATTGCTTTTATGTCATAAATGCTAAGTTAGTGATGAGTACAAAATGTAATTAGGTATTATTTTAGAAACTAAAATAGCATTTACTTAATGAAAATACTTTATTAACTTTGTGTCTTTCATGTTCATATTCTTTTCAATGGTTATTAGTCCAATTACCTGCCATTTTGCACCACAAATAAAAACAAATAAAAGCAATTAGCATAAGATGACTTTTATCCAGATGAAAAAAAATCCCAGAATATTTTAGTTTACCTTACCTTATAAAATAAAGGTGCCTGTCCAAGTTTAATTAGTGCAATTTTTTTGGTAAGGTTGGTACTTGATTGAAGTCGGAGCAGATCATCAATTGTTCCATACTGTACGTCTATGATCTCCGCCTGAAAATGAGTGTTTTCAACATTCATTAAACAGTTTCTGCTGTTGCATTTACCAGTATAGCCCATTAATTGTCTAGTTATTAGTAACTCTCTCAAAACAGGTACGGGTATTAGTTGAATACTCAAGCTTTATAAGCAATGAAAAATATGTAAGGAATATTTCCAATCTCTGTTTAAAAAAACTAGGTGATCCAATTAATTTAAAGTTCATAGAAGTTAAACATTTGAAAGTGTGGAAAAAGGAAAACAAAAAACATAAATATTCTCTGTCATCAGGGAAAGAAATTACCCTCATAGCAACACTTTTTAAAATTACTTAGCATCGCTCATACAATCAAATCTATTTATTTGCAACTTGCTTAATTGCAATTTCCATTTTAATTTAACCACATCTAAAGTCCTGCTTTTCCCCTATACTTCTGATGGAGAAAAGTTCACTTTATTGCAATTTCATTTATTGCAATTCCCGCTCATATGCAAGTGTAGTAGTGTGCAGAAACCCCACTTTTGAAATTGAAGGACAGGAAAAAATGAGAACTAGGATAAGAAATGAGCATGTGAAAGTAAGATGGCTAGTGTTGACGAAGCCCTGCTTAGGTAGTTTAATCAAAGAAGAGCTCAGAAAATCTTGCTTAACAGCTTAGATTGGAAAGTGAGACACAACCTAGTTTACAAAAACCCGTGTGCTCAAAAAGTGGACAATGATAAACCCATTGCTGATGCACAGCCTGAGGAAGTGTTGCTGGTTTTGTAAGCAGAGTCTCTACCTGACTGCATTTACAATGCTACAAGAACACATTTTCTATCATGCCCTGTCTCATGAAACGTATACAAAAAAAGGAGGAAAGGTGAGTGCTGGCAAAATGAAAAAAGAACACCTTATATTGTTGTCGTGAGGTAACCAAACTGGCTTGAATTAGTTGAAACCTTCCATGATTGGGGAAAGCAATGCATTCAACAAATTTAATAAAGGAAAAACTTTCAATAACTAAATGCATAAAGCAAATAAAGTGATAGTGGCAAAATATTTGTCACCTTCCTGAAACTATTTTGCAACAGAAAGAAATGGAAGATGAATATTACAATTTTAAATTTTAATTAAGGCAGGTGTCAGCCTTGGCTCAGTGGTAGCACGCTCGCCTGTTAAACAAGTAGGTTGTAGGTTTAATCCTTCCTGCACGATTTAAGAACAAATTCTCGGCTAACACTTCAGTTCATTACTGAGGGAGTGCTGCACTCAGAAATGTCATCTTCTTAATGAGATATTAAACTGAGATACCATCTGACCTCTCAGGTGGATGTAAACGATCCCATGACACTATTCCAAGAACAGCAGGGTAGTTCTCCCAACACCACAAGAACAATTTAATTGGTCATTTATCTCATTGCTGGTTTGCAGACAATTGGTTGTCACGTATCCATACATTACAATGGTAACTACACTAAAACAGTAATTAATTGGCTATAAAGCATTTTGGAACGTCCTGAGATCATGAAAGGTATTATATAAATGTAAGTTCTTTCTTTCTTTTAATTTGCTTTCATTTTTAAGGAACGATCTCAATACTCCATGTAATTTAATTAAATAACTCACTTCCTGACAATGTACAGTGGGAGGCATTAACTTCACAGTAAGAATCAGATCATGAGATTGTTAATTGAGTGTGGGCTTGGCAAGCAATATCAACCACCAAGGAACCATGAGAGCTATTAAGAACATTTTAGTCAGCTAATTTCTTTGTTTACTGGTGAAGGAACAAATCCTTCTTTCCCCTTGCTTTGGTCTTCTTGGGCTATGCACCAACTGTGGCTGACCAACTCCCAAGCCTCTCTCATCACTGCCCTGAATTAGCCGCTTTTGCATGAATAACACTGTAGAGTGATGACTGTCCGGCTGAATGTACCTTTCCCTTTCCTCGAAAACTGCCCATGTTGTGCTCAGCATTTCCTCACAGTGGCATGGCTGAGATTGAAAAGCCAGATAGCAGACTATGGCCACAAACCCACTGTATGACACTGGCCACTGTTTTTCTAACATAGCATCCAGTTAGAACAGTAATTGATTCATATCTGCTCTCGGATTATTGTAATTGTGTCAGCTCAGCAGTTTTTGCCCTGCAAATGATTACATAAAGGATGCACCTAGTAACCCCAGCATTAGATCACAAAGGACATATCCCACCAGATCAGATGCAGATAAGTTACCCAGAATCTACTTTGTCTATTACTTCAGTTTGTATGAAGAGTAGCAAATCTCTTATCTGCTAAACTTGAAATTTGTTTACATGATATTGGCTGATAATATCTCCTATTATTGTTCTCAAACTTTGTACAAATATTGCTGTAGACGCCAATTCATTTAATCAAGGATAATTATTACAAAAGGATGAATAATTATCTGGGAGCAGCAGTAGGGACACCCAGCCACTTCTAACAGCTGGGTCTCATTAGCATGCCAGTGGCTGAATTCTTGACCAACCGACCTGGAAGTCGTCAGGAAATGGCTCTATGGCCACTAAAATGCGAAGTAAGAGGCTGCTGCCAGTAACCAGTTCGAATGGTCTCGGGCATTAAAGTAGGTTTTGAGAAGTGTGATTTCAAATGGATCTCAGTCATGGGAGGAGAAAGGAAACTCGGAGCAGAGGAGGTCCAAGGTTTCCCTCTATGGCCGAGAGGATTATTTGTGCTGCTCCTAGCCCACAAGGAAACTTAAAGTAATATTTAAATTAAACCTACCTGGGCCTTTTGGGGACCTGGATCCACTTTTTGACAGTTTTGGCTTGGCAGGGAAGCTGCCACTGCTCCCCATTTAAGCCTCAGATTAATACTGCAGTCGGGTTCCCAGTAATATAATCGAAGCTTCATCTGCCTATTTTAAAAAAGATCCCTCTGGCTTTCTGAAGCCAGTGGATGAGTCCTCTATTTCATTTTAACTGCCCCAAGTCCAGTTTCCACCGGCCAGGGGGAGGTGGCATGTGGAGGGGCAGGGGTTAAAAGTCATTATCGTGTTAATAGCTGCCTTGAAGGAAAATAAAATACATGTTTGAAACTGGTTAGATTTCCATGTATTTCAATCACTGCTAATAAGCAATGCCAATCCAGCCTCCAGCAAAAAATGTCAGTCATCTTTTCAACACAGTAAATGTTGTCCTTTAAATAATTTTCAAACATCTATCAGCTATGTCATGTTTTAAATCCTTTGGCCTCAATCTATGGAGTGGACTAATATCTAATATAGCTAGGTATTATAATGAGCTATGTTGCATTGCTCGAACATGTTACTAATGGCCCTTGAAGAAACATTAATCTTCAAATTCAGTGATAACATTTAGCAGGATACTTTCATAACATGAAATGGAGATACTGGAGATAATGACGTAACTTGAAGGGCTTTCCATCTCCCTCATTCTGTCCATAACCTGGAGCAGGGGCTCTTAAGTGGCAGAGAAACTGGGGGCCAAATCTTCAAGTCTTGCAGTTTTTTCTTTCTTCAGAACTACACTCTGCTGTCTGCAGCCAGACTGCACCTCTGCTTTAAGAGGTGTCAGTTAAGCCTGATTGCTGATCTGTATCGCCAAACAGATGTGCAGTCAATGAATACAGTGTATCACTGGCTGCACACCTGACTCATTATAATGAGGTTCCAGCAGCAATTTATTGCAGTCCCTGTGACCATGTGAACAAACATGTTTTTGGGCTTGATGGAATTTCTAGGCCTTAGAGATCAGAAAGGAAATAATGTTTTGTTTACATTTGTGTTTTTCCTTTAAACCATGACTCAATTTTCAATTGTTTTCTAAATTGTTTGTTTTGTTTTACAATTGTGATGAAAACCCCAAACGCCAAATGGAAAATATTAATTTCATCGTGTGGCACTTTGCCTCAGACTTTTACTGAGACTGTTACAAATAACTTTTAAAAAACAGAACAGTGAGCAGCCAAGATGGCCATGCACGATTTGCACGAGAAGCCAAAAACAGGCTGGAGACAGAGGTGATTACCCAGCCTAGAGAGAACAATGGGGTGCTCTCTGGTTCACTTATCTGGGATTACCTTATCAATGGGGGGGTCGTGGAAAGCCATTGACATCCATTGGCTTTGAAAGAAAGAGCCAAACCTCCCTACCAAGTATGTTTGAACAGCTTGAGAGGAGAGCCTTGAATTTCACAGGCATTTCTGTAAGTTTCTGATGCAAAAACAAAGAGGTGGTCACATCACATGACTGCTGGGGCCAGTCTGGAGATTTGTGAGTGGTAACTCAGAAGGCAGTCTGTAACTGAGACCTGGCAAGAAAACATCTCTCTCTCTCTCTCTCCCTTTCTCCAGTAAGGTGCCAGAGAAATCTCAGCTGCAGCAACTGAGCATCAAATCTACAGATCCTTACAGTCAACAACTAAGGGGACATGGATAAAGCCCTCTTCTGCCTTCTGGAACCAGACAAGCAAGCCCAAATGGTGCTCGTGGCCCAGAGAGGACTTCAGGACTACAATTTCAACTAAAAGCACTGAAACTCAGTATTTAAATTCCATTTATTACAGAATTTACTCCAACCTCCCAACTCTGCTTTTCCCTCTGTAATCTATTTGTGTTTGTGTGTGTGCTCTTGTGTAAATACTGGCGTGGATTCGTAGCGTATTTTAGTAATGTTTTAATCAGTTTATACTGATAAGGTTAATAAACTTACATCTTTCTTGTTTAAACTCAAGAAAACCTGTCTAATTGGTTAATTTGCAATTATATATTAGATTAACAGGAGCAAGTGCTCACTGAGTTGGTAAGTTAAATCATTGTGTTAAAGATAAATCCTGTTGCGGTCAAACCAGGGAAGGGACAAAAGGGGAGCCTGAGTCCCCTTCCTCACCTGGTCATAAAACAATAATCAGATTTCTATAATAGATTCAAAACATTACATTTTATCTTTCAATACACAGACCGACCTTTGGTCACACTCCCTTTTCCCCAGTTATGAAAGTATAATATCTGATGGATGCATCCTAGCAAAACCTATCAGGCAAGATCTTAACTCATCCAAAAGGCACGCACTTGCATAAAGTTAAAATTTAATCACCCACAAACACTGAAATATCCCCCAAACCATTGGCCTAGATTTTAACTTAATTGAACAGGCTTGGCTTCCAGTTGAATGGAGAACAGGTCAATGGAGGCCATAGGACAAGGTAGGACTGTGTCTGGCAGGGGTGGGGGCGGAGTGTTGTTCTTGGCAGGGAGAGGGGAATGGGGAGGGGGAGAGTGATCAATTTGTGGGGGGCTGATTTTGGTGAACAACATCGATTGGGGGGCGGCAGTTTTGGGGGGGGGAATTGGGGTTGGAGGTGATGATCCTGGGGTCTGGCGGTTGCCGGGAGGGGGGGGGTGGGGGGGTGGTTGAGGGGGAGGTCAGAAACCTGAGGGGGAAATTGTCGGCCGTGGGTGGAGGGGGGTGCTGTAGACATCTGCTATTGGGATCAGAGGCCTTGGGGAAGACGGAACCAGAGCCTTTGTTGACGAATGGGGAATTTTGAACCTGGGAACGGGATCGGAAGCCTGTGGGGGTGGGGGGGGGGTTGTTAGGTCGAGGAGCTGGAGAAGGTGGGGGCAGGTTCAGAGACTTGGTGGGGGGAAATCAAAGGCCTCAGAGTGGGGAAGGGGAGGTTGAAGGCCTGGGCAAGGAATTGAAGGCCCTGGGGAGCGGGAGAGAAATCGAAGGCCTGGTAGGTGGAGAGTTGGAAGGTCGGAGGGGTGTGGCGGGGAGGTGCCTGATCTGGAGGTTGCCCAGGCAGGCACTATGGATCCAGTAGGTAGGTATAAAGGCACTTAACTCCTGGATCCGGCAGCCCTGCCCTGTTAAACCAACCACAGTGAAATTCAAAAACATAAACAACAATGGGGCTCACAGCCTCACTATCATTTTTAAAATGCCAACCCACCTCCTCGGAGCGGATCGGTCGGAAGTGAGCAGGTTGGAGGTGGATTTGAGTTGGGATTCTGAATTTTAAGACTTTAAACCCCACCTGACCCACACACCTTTTTTGTGGTTAAAATTCCCCCCCATTGCTTCACAGTTAGAAATGGGAATCATGGTACTTTTTTAAAATAACAGTAATTGTAAATACAAATGTGGTCAGGCAGCAGAGCTTCTTTACCTCCAGGAACTCTATGAAACAATGATAAATATTTTCATCTGCTGACAGTAACAGCACAAATTAAATGTTCTAATTTGGCGTTGATAGTATGCAGGTATCTGTGCCGACCAGTAGCTGGTGTACACTGCAACAAAGTTCCAGTCATTGTTTTTGCAGAGGAACAATAAATAAATCACAGAACATTAATGAACCATCCACTTCTCCCAGCTGGAAAGTCAGAAGGCTGGATTCTTGCATATTAACAACAGAATTTCAGCAATGTCCTGAAGAAGAACAATATAACTGGTCCTCCTAATGGGGAATTACAACAATGTATTGATAGCAATCACATCGTGCTGTAAACTAGAGTGTACCACATTTCTGGGTAATAAATTCTCCCATTTGCACAAGGAGTTTGCATGAACTCCCAGCACAACACTGGAATACAAATAAAATAAAAATGTTGTCAAGGTGATCCAGTGGGAGCAGTGATTTAATTTAGGATGTAAAAGTGAGTGCTTTTGACCTTTGAAATGAAATGACTTGGAACACTGAGTATGCTGTTAATGGACTTTCTCCTGTCAACCCATTGCCATGGTTTACTGTAGATTCATAACTGCAGGCCACATTCATAAAAATAACATACTGTCATATCTCGAACTGAAAATTGTGTTTTAGACTATACTACTAACCAAATCATCCTAAATTATTAAATTTGAGAACAGCTTCTGCAACCCCACCTCAAAAAATTCTTTTGTTATTCTATTCTTTTATTTGGCCTTTCTTAAACCTGCTACTAGCGAGACAATAACAACAAACATCACAACACCTGATGAAATAGGTTTGCAGGTAGCTTTCCAAATTCTTATGTATTCTGTTGGAATGAAAAGAAGGACTACCAGTCCAAACTGTTTAATATTTCTCCACAATGCTCTCATAGATGCTATGATTTTAGTATAACAAATTCACCTGAAAAAAAACTTACATTTTTCTTTTTCTAGAAGGCCCTTCCCATCACTTACCACCATGTTAAATGGGGTAGATTCTGAACAGATCTAGCAGCTCAAAACTGGGCATTCATGAGGCACTGTGGGCTATCAGCAGAAGCAGAATTGTATTCAACCCCAATCTGTAACCTCATGGCCCAGTATATCCCTCACTCTACCATTACCATCCAACCAGGGGACCAACCCTTGTTCAATGAGGAACATAGGAGTGTTTACCAAGAGAAGAACCAGGCATATCTAAAAATAAGGTCTCAACCTTGTGAAGCTACAGGCCTACATGTATCCTAAACAGTGGAAACAGCATGCTGTGGAAAGAACTAAGCAATCCCACAACCAATGGATCAGATCAAAGTTCTGCAGTTCTCCCATGCCCAATTGTAAATGTGGTGGACAATTAAAAACTAATGGGAGGAGGAGACTCCATGAACATCCTCACCCTCAATGATGGAGGAGCCCAGCACCTTGAGTACAAAAGACAGGACTGAAGTTTCTGCACTGGTCTGATGAAAGGCCACTGACCTGAAAAGTTCAGTGCTTCTCTCTCCACAGATGCTGCCAGACCTGCTAAGTTTTTCCAGCACTTTCTGTTTTTATTACTGAAGTTTGCAACCATCTTCAGCCAAAGTGCTGAGGAGATGATCCATCTCAGCCTCCTCATGAGGTTTCCTGCATCACAGATGCCCAAATTCAGCTAATTAGATTCACTCCATGTGATATCAAGAAACATCTGAAGGCCATGGACACAGCAAAAGCTATGGGCTCAACAACATCCTGACCATCATACTGAAGACGTGCTCCAGAACTAGCCGTGCCCCTAGCCAAGCTGTTCCAGTACAGCTACAACAATGGCATCTGCCCGACAATGTAGGAAATTGCCCAGGTATGTCCTCTCTGTAAAAAGTAGGACAAATCCAATCCGGCCAATTACTGCCCCATCAGCCTACTATCAATCATCAGCAAAGTGATGGAAGGTGTCATCAACAGTGCTATCAAGCAGCACTTACTCACCAATAACCTGCTCACCCATGCTCAGTTTGGGTTCCACCAAAACCATTCAGCTCCAGACATCATTAAAACTTTGGTCCAAACATAGACCAAAGTGTTAATTTCTACCATTGAGGTGAGAGTGACAGCCCTTGACATCAAGGCAGCATTTCCATGTGTGTGGCATCAAGTATCCTGAGTAAAATTAAAGTTAATGGGAGTTGGACCAAAACTCGACAGTGGCTGGAGTCATATCTAGCACAAAGGAAGATGGTTGTGATTGCTGGAGGCCAATCACCTCAGCCTTAGGATATTGCTGCAGGAGTTCCTGAAGGCAATGTCCTAGGCTCAGCCATCTTCAGCTGTTTCGTCAATGGCCTTCCCTCCATCATAAGATCAGACTGGGGATATTTGCTGATGATTTCACAGTGTTCACTTCCATTCGCAACTCCTCAGATAATAAAGCAGTCCACGCCCAACATGCAGGAAGATCTGGACAACATTCAGGCATGGGTTATTATTAAGTGTCACATAATGACTACCTCCAACAAGAGAGGGTCGAACCACTTCCCTTTGACATTCAACGCCATTATCATCACTGTATCCCCCACCATAAATATCCTAGGGGTTCGCAATTGACCAGAAACTTAACAGGACCAGCCATATAAATACCATGGCTACGAGCAGGTCAGAGGCTGGGAATTCTGTGATGAGTAACCCACCTCCTGACTCCCCAAAGCCTGTCCACCATCTGCAAGGCACAGTTTAGGATTGCAAAGGAATAGTCTCCACTTGCCTGGATGAATGCAGCTCCAACAACACTCAGGAAACTCAACACCATCCAGGACAAAGCAGTCCGCTTGAATGGCACATCATCTATCCCCTTAAACATTCACTCCCTCCACCACTAGCACACAATGGCAGCAGTGGGTACCAGCTAAAATATTCACTGCAACAACTCACCAAGGCTCCTTCAACAGTACCTTCAAAATCCACGACTTCTATCACGTAGAAGAACAAGGGCAGCAGGCACATGAGAACATCACCATCTCCAAGTTCTCCTTCAAGTTATACACCATCCTGACTTATAAATATATCATGGTTCCTTCATCGTCGCTGGGCCAAAATCCTGGAACTCCCTATTTAACAGCACTGTGGTTGTACCAACACCACACAGACTGCAGAGGTTCAGGAACGCAGCTCACCTTCTCAAGGGCAATTAGGAATGGGCAATAAATGGTGACCTTGTCAGCGAAGCCCACATCCTGTGAATGAACATTTTTTTTTAAACTTAGCATTCTGTGACAGAGGCAGTAGTCAAGTGACTTGTTCATAGAGTTATCTTACTAGTGCTTTGGAAGAAGCTACTAAGAGGTATACAAGACAAGTATAGGTTCATTGGCCTGCCTTAGATGCAGAAAGGCACAATCATTGCACAGTAGACAGATCAAGCCCAACGTGCCACATGACTGATTACAAAAGCCTTACATTTTAGAAATGATGCAACATCTAAATTACATTAATGTGATACTGTGATAATAGTAATATGAATGATCGCTATCTGCTTTTCTCTATCCAGAATCTAGGTTTAATCCAGTTGCTCTTCCACAGTTTATAGCCACCTCCAATCTGAATGGGAAAACCTGACAGTGGTTCGAACCATATCTGACATAAAGGAAGGTGACTGTGGCTGTCAAAGGCCAATCATCACAGTGTCAGGATATTGCTGCAAGAGTTCCTAAGGGAAATGTTCTCTGCTTAACCATCTGTATCTACTTGATCAATGACTTACCCTCCATCATAAGGCCACGAATGATTCAACAATGTTCAGATCCAATCACAATTCCCCGATAATGAAACTGTCCATGCCAGCCTATTGCAGGACTTGAACAACATCTGGGCTAGGGCTGACAAGTGGCACATAAGAGCTAGCTAACAATCATTTTGAACAAGAAAAAGAGCATCCATCTCCTTAGAACTTCAATGACAACAGCACTGCTGACTCCACAGCAACAACATCTTGGGGGTCACTGCTGACTAGGAGCTTAACTAGATCATCCACTTCAACAATATAAAAACAAAATACTGTGAATGCTGGAAATTTGAAAAATAAAAACAGGAAGTGTTGGAAATACTCAGCAGGTCTGGCAGCATCTGTGGAGAGAGAAACAGAGTTAATGTTTCAGGTCTGTGACCTTTCATCACAGGTCACAGACCTGAAACGTTAACTCTGTTTCTCTTGCCACAGATGCTGTTTCATCCACTTCAACCATGTGGCTCCAAATCAGGGCAGCAGCTAGGTTCTCTGCAACAAGTGGCTCATCTCTAGACCGACCAGGTCTCTTCACCTGAGACTCAGGAACATGATGGAATACTCACTCGTTGCATGGGTGGGTGCAATGCAACAACATTCAAGATGCTTAACACCATCCAGGCCAAAGTGGTTCACTCGATCAGAGTCCCTTCTACTGGACTGAAAATTTACCACCTCCATCAATTTGCTATCTACAGGAGGTACTGCAGTGACTCATAAAGGCTACTATTTCACTAGTGTGGTTGGAGAGAGTTTTAAACTAAATTGTCAGGAGGATGGGCACCAGCATATACAACTGGAAAAGAGGAATAAGGTGCAGAAAGGAGTAAGAATGTTGGATAGTACTACAGAAGGAAGTAGTACCATAGTAGGTAGGAGCAGACTAAGAAGGGCTATGAGGAATACAAAGACAGGTTTTGAATGCATATATGTAAATGCACAATGTGACAATGTGTGGTGAATAAGATTGGTGAGCTACAAGCACAATAGCCATGTGGAAATATGATATAGTGGCAATAACGGAAATGTGGCTTAAAATAATGAGGACTGGGTGCTTAATATTCATGGATACAAAGTGTCCAGAAAGGATAGGGAAGGAAAAAAGGGAGGTGGGGTGGCAGTACTGATTAGGGAAGACATTGTAGTGTTGAAAAGAGAGGACGTCCTTGAGGGGGCAAAAACAGAATCCATTTGGTTAGAGTTGAGAAGCAAAAGTGGTGTGATCACATTTCTGGGGGTATTCTATAGGCCTCCAAATATGAGAGATAGAGGGGCAAATCTGCAGAGAAATCACAAAGATGTGCTAGAATTACAGAATGGTGATATTGGGGGACTTTAATTACCCAAGTATCGATTGGGGTAATATTAGAATATCTGGAATGGAGGGGGAGGAATTTCTGAAATGTGTTCACGAGAACTTGCTTGACCTGTCTGTTCTCGGTCCAACTAGAAAAGTGGCATAATAATAGTAAAATACTGCGGATGCTGGAAATCTGAAATAAAAACAAGAAATGCTGGAACCACTCAGCAGGTCTGGCAGCATCTGTGAAAAGAGAAGCAGAGTTAACGTTTCGGTCACTGACCCGAAACGTTAACTCTGCTTCTCTTTTCACAGATGCTGCCAGACCTGCTGAGTGGTTCCAGCGTTTCTTGCAGAAAAGAGGCATTGCTGGATCTGGTGTTGGGAAGTGAGGTGGACCAAGTGTTCATGGGCGAACACTTGAGTAAGAGTGATCATTGTATCATAAGATTTAGATTTGTAATGGAGAATAACAAGGAACTATCTAAAGTAGAACTTCTGAATTAGAAGATGGCTAACATCAATGGAATGAGAGGGGACTTAGCCAATGGAACCAAAGGTTGACAGAGAAAACTGTAATGGAACAATGGGCAATCTTTAAGCAGGAGGTGTTTCAGGTATAGGCTGGGTACAATCCAACAAGGGCAAAAGAAAGGGAACCAAAACCTGGGCTCCTTTGATGGTAAGGGAGATAGAGAATATGACGAAACAAAAAAAGAGGGAATATGATGCATGCCAGGTGAATTCTTCAAGTGAGAACCAGACCACATACAGTAAGCTGAGAGGGGAAGTGAAGAGCAAACTAAGACCGGCGAAGAGAGAATATGAGAATAGAATGGCAGGTAACATAAAAGGAAATCCAAAAGTTTTCTAACGGCATATAAATTAATCTCGAATTTCCGCTCCAACCTGACCACATTTACCCTTCAACCCCTTCCCACCATCCCCACAGCCAATGATTGTTGTTTTTCCTGCTCTCTTCCCCCCACCCTGATAATTTCAATTCTCCCCCCTCCCCACCAGTGTCTCGCCTTGGAAATTCGTACGGAGTTCCGAAGGTGCTTAAGTTTATTTATTTTATTTATTTATTTAGAGATACAGCACTGAAACAGGCCCTTCGGCCCACTGAGTCTGTGCCAACCATCAACCACCCATCTATACTAATCCTACACTAATCCCATATTCCTACCACATCCCCACCTGTCCCTATATTCCCCTACCACATACCTATACTAAGGGCAATTTATATAATGGCCAATTTACCTATCAACCTGCAAGTCTCTGGCTGTGGGAGGAAACTGGAGCACCCGGCGAAAACCCACGCAGACACAGGGAGAACTTGCAAACTCCACACAGGCAGTACCCAGAATTGAACCCAGGTCGCTGGAGCTGTGAGGCTGCGGTGCTAACCACTGCGCCACTGTGCCACCCAAAGTTGTGGCCAGTGGCTGTAAAATCAGAGTGGGAAGGCCACCGGGAGCAGGTAAGGCAATTGACATCAATTTAACTTAATTTTACTATTTAAATGTTGACCCCGCCACTTGGCGTTGGGGGGGTGTCGGGGGGGCCGCACCGAGGCCTTGCTGCCGCCGGTAATATGTGGTGGGGCCTTCTTGGCGTCATGGGTCGTGGCGAGCCATTCCCGCAAGCATTTTATGGGCCTCCCCACCATGATCCATGGCATTGAGGGGCTGCTAAAATCCAGCCCAGTAACTCTGAAATCGATCATCTCAGTCTTGAAAGTTTCAGTTGGCTCAGTATCCACTGGACTTTTGGGGGAGCAGGTTCTAGATTTCCACGACCCCTTGTGTGAAAAAGCGCTTCCCGATATCATGCCTAAATGGCCCAGCTCTAATTTTAAGATTATGCCCTCTTGTTCTGGATTCCTCCACCAGACTAAACAGTTTACCTGGATCTACCCTACTGAATTCCTTAATCATTTTAATAACTTCAATTACATCACCTATCAGACTTTTAAATTCAAGGCAATACAAACAGCGTTTATGTAACCTATCCTCATAAGTGAACCCTTTAAGTCTTGGCAGCATTCTGGTGAATGTGCGCCATACCCCTTCCAATTTACCTTTTCTCAGGTTCGGTGTCCAAAACTGAAAACCAGATGGGGTGTGACTAAGATTCTGCCTGACTTATTGATTGTTTTCAGCATTTTCTGTTTTTATTTCAGATTTTCAGCATCTGCAACAATTTGCTTTTTATAATTTCTAGGTGATTGGAATTAGAAAGAAGATTGACATTGATGACTCTACTTCTTCAATAACTGAGCTACAAGGAAATCTGCCTATTTCCATTGGGAAAAAGATGGAGAATATGATCCGTCTTTAAAATTATTAATGGAATTCAGAGATTTCTTTGGGCTTAATTTTGTTCTCTTGTCAGAGGTGGGTTCAGGGGTGTGGTGGGTTGGAGAATCTCCGTGGAGCTGTCCACCACGAAACCCACCACCATATCTCAGTATGCTGATTTTGTTGGGGGGCGGGGGGGGGGAGGGCGGAGAACTGTGTGGTACTGATGCCCCAACTCGATGGCATCATCATTTAAATGTTTGAAATGCTTTAAATAAATTTGAATCTAATTCACTGCGATCCTACGAAGATTTCTCTGTATCTGGAGATCTACTTCAAAAGTTCAAAGACCTGAAGGACTTTGTAGCTGTAACTAGTGCTACTTTTGCTGAGATGACGACCCAAAAGACTTGTGAGATTTATCTTTGTTACATCTGTTACAACCGAGGCGGGAGTAATGCACTGTCAGTTCAGTCTTATTACTCCACAGGTCACAGCATATTATTAAAGTTTCCCACCCACTGGAAATTAGCCAAATTAAATACTTTATTAAGCCCCAGAATAAAACACACCAAACCAGTTTTCTTTAAACAACACAAATTAACTATTTATTAATAAAATAAATCTTAAACAATATTGAGATAACTCTCTGTCTAAAAAGACTTTATAACTTCTTATTCCTCCTAACCCTCATGCAAACACACATACATTCAAAAACCAATGGTTAACCAGTTTTAAAAATGATGTTTTTAAATTAGAGCTGTTTCTTAGGAATAATAAAACAACTGGGTTGTAAGTCCTGGTGGGTTACTTTTCCAGATCAGTGAGGTGTCCCAGAGTCGAATAGTCAGATGCCACTCAAAGTCTCCAGGCGAGTTGATGAACAGTCTGTAATGGATAGGCGTTCAAGGCACTTTGGCTGCAGTGGGCGTCACACAGATCTTTCAACAAGGAGTATAACAACAGGTCTATTTAGATTTTGAATTAACTTTACTGAATTTCCAGAACTCCCAGAAACACAAAGGACACCAGAAAGTCACTCCTGAGGCACAGACATCTTAGAGGTGGGAGTAAAAAGGAATTTGCTACCTCCAATAATGCAAAGATTCCTTTTCATAGGTCTTTTCCTCTTAGGCGAAATACAGTATTTAGGCCAATGCAGATTTTCTGCTGAGGGAGACAAAAATCTTCCCTTCAAGGAGAGCACGCTTCGCTGGTCTGCCAGATCCAACAGGTTCTAGCCAGTCTTTACACACAGTCAAACTGATACAATACGGCATGTGACCGCATCTCTCTTGCTGTTGCTTAGGAACAGGCTTGTAGCTCGCACACACTGTTCCCAGAGAATATAAAAACTTCTTTCAGTCTTAAAAGCACACAGAAACCCCTTAGTTTTTAAAGAGAGAGAAAAAAACACTTCCATGACAGTAGTAAGAGTCAGGGTGTATCCTATTAGGGACAAAGAGGGTGATATATGCTTAAAGACACAGGGCAAGGCTAGAATACTTAAATGAATACTTTGTACCGTTGCTTACAAAGGAGCATGATGCTGACAAAATATCAATAAGAGCAGAGATAGTAGAGGTAATGGATGGCGTGGAGATTGATAGGAAGGATGTATAAGAATGGCTGGCAATGCTTACGGTCATAAGGTTGCCTGGTCCAGATGGCTTGCATCCCAGGTTGCTAAATGAAGTGGGAGTAGAGATAGCGGAAGGGCTTCTCATAATCTTCCAAAATTCCATCGATACTGGCGAGGTGCCAGGGGATTGTAAAGTGGCAAATGTGACGCCCTTGTTCAAGAAAGTGTGTAAGGTGCTACGAGATTGCTTCTATTTCATTTGTAAAATGCGTGTTAAGGGCTTATATTTGAATTATGAACACTGATTAATCTGGAATCTTGAAGAGATTGCTAAACTTTGTATTTTCTTCACAAAGAAGTCACCAGAGGGTTCCTGGATTTGATTAGTAAAGAAGTTTTACTGGAAAGCATCTGTCTGTGGATAATCACCCAGCAGGGGTTGTTTTTCACTTGGGAGATGTTTACAAACAAGTGACAGGCCAAGATTTATAGATGTCAGGAGGCTCGACTTATAGAAGGTTTCAGTTTCAGTTTGAACTGTGACAACAGACAGTTGCTTCTTGCTTGCCAGAAGAAGGACAGCTCAGCTCTCTCTCTTGAAAACAAACCCTGCATCCAGTGTATCAGATTCCTATTTCCTCCTGTATTTGAAAAAAACCTGCATGTTTAATGAAACCTTGCATATCAAAGGTGAGGGAACTGAACACTTGTTGCTGCATTCCTGCTGTAAGATCTATTTGGAGCCTCTGTAGCTGCATCTCTTGGAAAGCCTACCCAAACTGATCTTCAACATCGCCTGGAAAGAACTGTTCTAGGAAGATCCTAGTGACAGCCGCATATACGCATTTGGGACACCAAACCAGAACAAAGGACATCTTTCCATACCTTCTTTTCAGTCTAAGTGGTTTTCCCCTCTCTGCTTTTTTTGTACCAGCTATAAACAAAAATCCCTTTTATTTTCCCAGTTATCTGGTGTGTATGTATGGGTGTGTGCTCGAGGGGCATGGATAAATAAGGAGCTTTAATATTTCAATTTTTGTGTATGTTTTACTTCATTATTGGTTAAGACTTGTTTTATAATATACTGATAATTGTCTTTATTAACGAAAACTGGTTGATGTGTTTTATTCTGGTGAAAATTAGAGTATATGATTGACTGTATCAATAAATGGGAACATTTAAATTTACATTGTGACCTGTGGAGTAGTGGGAATAGAATAAACCATAGAACCATAGAAAGATTACAGCACAGAAGGTTTGCACTGGCTGAAAAAACTAGCCGCCCAATCTAATCCCACCTTCCTGGTCTGTAGCCTTGCAGGTTACAGCACTTCCGGGGCATGTGCAGGTATCTTTTAAATGAGTTGAGGGTTTCTGCCTCCACCACCGTTCCTGGCAGTGAATTCCAGAAACCCCCTACCCTCTGGGTGAAAACGCTTCTCCTCATGTCCCCTCTAATCCTTCTACCTATCACCTTGAATCTGTGCCTCCTTGTAATTAACCTCTCCACTAGGAAAACAGGTCCTTCCTGTCTACTCTATCTAGGCCCCTCATAATTTTGTACACCTCAATTAAGTCACCACTCAGCCTCCTCTGAACTAAGGAAAACAACCCTAGCCGATCCAATCTTACCTCATTGCTGCAACTTTCAAGCCCTGGCAACATCTCCTCTGTACTCACTCCGGAGCAATTATGTCCTTCCTGTAATGTGGTAACCAGAACTGCATGCAATACTCCAGCTGTGGCCTAACCAGTGCTTTATATAGTTCCAGCATCACACCCCTGCTTTTGTATTCTATACCTCGGCCAATGAACGAAAATATTCCATATGCCATCTTCACCACTCTATCTACCTGTCCTGCCACCTTCAGGGACCTGTGGACATGCACTCCAAGGTCTCTCACTTCTTATACCCCTCTCAATATTCTCCTGTTTATTGTGTATTCCCTAGCTTTGTTTACCCTCCCCAAATGCATTACCACACACTTTTCTGGATTGAATTCCATTTGCCACTTTTCCGCCCACTCAACCAAATCATTGATATCATTCTGACGTCTACAGCTATCCTCTTCACTATCAACAAGACCAATTTTTGTGTCATCAGCAAATTTCCCAATCATGCCTCCCACATTTAAGTTTAAATTATTGATATATACCACAAACAGCAAGGGACCCAATACTGAGCCCTGTGGAACGCCACTGGAAACTGCTTTCCATTCGCAAAAAACATCCATCGACTACTACCCTTCGTTTCCTGTCACTGAGCCAATTTTGGATCCAACCTGCCACATTCCCTGTATCCCATGGGCTTTCATTTTTCTGACCAGTCTGCCACGCAGGACCTTGTCAAATGCCTTACTAAAATCCATGTAAACCACATCCACTGCACTATCCTCATCAATCCTCCTTGTTACTTCCTCAAAAAACACAATGACATGACCTTCCCTTAACAAATTCATGCTGGCTATCCCTGATTAATCCATGCCTTTCTAAGTGGCAGTTTATCCTGGCTCTCAGAATTGCTTCTAATAATTTACCTACCACCGAGGTCAGACTGACCGGCCTGTAATTATTTGGCTTATCCCTCGAAAGCTGTTTAAACAATGGCATAACGTTTGCAGATCTCCAATCCTCTGGTACCTCGCCTGTGTCTAGTGAGGATTTGAAGATGATTTGCAGCGTATCCATCTGGTTTCCTTTAACAACCTAGGATCCAATCTATCTGGCCTTAGCAATTTATCCACTTTCAAGGATGTCAGATCCTCTAGTATTTCCTCTCTCATTATGCTTATTTTATCTAATATTTCACACTCCTCCTCTTTTACTACAATCTCTGCATCATCTCTCTCTTTTGTGAAAACAGAGACAAAAACTCATTAAGAACCTGGCCCACATCTTCTGCATCCACGCATAAGTTCCCTTGTACATCTCTGACAGGCCCTACCCTTTCCTTGGTTATCCTCTTGCACTTAATGTACTGGTAAAACATCTTTGGGCTTTCCTTGATTTTACCTGCCAATAATTTTTCATGTCCTCTCTTTGCTTTTCTAATTTCCTTTTTTACTTCACCCCTGCACTTTCTATACTCCTCTAGGCTTTCTAAAGTATTAAGTTTTTTTGATCGTCATAAGCTCTCTTTTTCCGCTTTATCTTACCCTGTTTGCTTCTGGATAACCAGGGGACTCTAGATTTGGCAGTACCAGCCTTTATCTTTGTGGTGACATGCCTACACTGTGCCTGTAGAATCTCACTTTTGAATGCCTGCCACTGGCTTGCCATTGATTTTCCTTCAAGTAGCTGTATCCAGTCCACATTCGCCAGATCACTTCTCAGTTTTGTAAAATTTGTCTTCCCCTAATTTAGAACTTTTACTCCTGTTTTATCTTTGTCCTTTTCCATGATTATGCTAAAACTAACTGTATTATGGTCCCTATCTCCAAAATGATCACCCACTGCTACTCCATCCACTTGCCCAGCTTCATTACCAAAGGCTAAATCTAGAATGCGCCCCCTTTCGTTGGGTTTGTTACGTGCTGGCTAAAAAAGTTCTCTTGAATGCAGTTCAAGAATTTTGTGCCCTTCATACTGTATCCCAGTTGATATTAGGGTAGTTAAAATCCCCAACTATTATTGCCCTATAGTTTTTACACTCAGAAATTTGCCTACATATTTGTTCTTCTATCTCCCTCTCACTATTTGGGGGTCTATAGTACACTCCTCGTAGTGTGGCTGCCCCTTTTTTTATTTCTGTGCTCAACCCATATGGCCTCATTTGATGGTTCATTTATCATATCATTCCTCCTCATACAGTGCACTCCTCCCACCTCGGTTGTGAAAAAGGATATTCCTAGTAACTACAGACCAGCCAGTTTAACAACAGTGGTGAGTAAGGTTTTAGAAACAATAATCAGGGAAAAAAATTAACAGGCACTTGGAGAGGTTTGAGATAATTAAAGGAGAGCCAGCATAGATGTGGAAAAGGCAGATTATGCTTGACTAATCTAATTGAATTTTTTGATGAAGTAACAGAGGTTGATGAAGAGAAAGCATGGATGTTGTCTATATGGATTTTAAGAAAGCATTTGACAAAGTACCACATAAAAGGCTGTTTAACAAAATTGAGGCTCATGGAATAGGAGGGTCAGTGACAGCTTGGATAAAAAAATTGGTTAAGGATAGAAAACAGCGCGTTGCAGTAAATGGCTGTTTTTCAGACTGGAGGATGGTAGACAGTGCTGTTCCCCAATGTTCCGTGCTAGGACCACTGCCTTTTTGATATATATAAATGACTTGGATATTGGAGTACAGAGTAAAATTTCAAAATTTGCCACTGATACAAAACTTGGAGGTGTGGCAGACAGTGAGGATGATACCAATTGACTGCAATAGGATATACATAGGCTATCAGAATGGGCCAACAAGTGGCAGTTGGAATTTAATACAGAGAAGTGTGAGGTGAGACATTTTGGCAGAAAGGATAGGGAGAGCCAATATATATTTGATGGCACAGTTCTAAAGAGTGTGCAGGGACAGATGGACCTGGGGGTTCATGTGCATTGGTCTTTGAAGGTGGCAGGACCTACTGAAAGATTAATTAGCAAAGCATATGGGTTCTTGGGCTTCATAAATAGAGGTATTGAGTACAAAAGCAGGAACGTTATGTTGAACTTTTATTAGGCTTTGGATAGACCACAACTAGAGGATTGCATCCAGTTCTGGCCACCATACTTTAGGAAGGAAGTGAGGTCCTTGAAAAGGTGCAGAGGAGATTTCCCAGAATGGTTCCAGGATGAGGGATTTCAGTTACAAGGTTAGATTGGAGAAACTGGGGTTGTTCCCCTTGGAGCAAAGGAGATTGAGGGGAGATTTGATAGAGGTGTACAGCATTAGGACAGATTTAGATAAGAGAGACAAAGAAGAGCTGTTCCCACTAGCTGATGGTATAAGGACTAGGGGACAAAGATTTAAGGTTTTGAGCAAGAGATGCAGGGGAGATGTGAGGAAGAACTTTTTCTACGTAGTAAGTAGTAATGACCTGGAATTTTCTGCCTAAGATAGTGTTGGCTGCAGAGACAATAAATCATTTCAAATGGAAATTGGATGGGCACTCGAGGGAAATAAGCTAGCTGGGCTATGGGGATAAAGCGGGGGAATGGAACTGATTGGATTGCTTTATCCAAAACCGGCATGAACTCGACGGGCCAAATGCCCTCCTTCTGTTCCATAATGATTCTATGACTATTATAGCAGCTCCATCCCCTGCGACCTCAACCACAAGGGCAAGAGCAGCAATGCTGGAGGAATGTTTACACACCATCCTGATATTTGTACTTTGCAACTCTGTTCCTTCATTGTCGTTGGGTGCGTTTTCTGGATTTCCTTACCTAACTCCATTTGGAGCACCATTAGCACAAGGTCAGTTGTGGTTCAAGCAGGTATCCCAAGGCACAGACCTTCTCAAGTCAACTAAGGATAGCAATAAATAAGGCTTTGGTGAGTGTTCCTCTTGTATCTCCAAGCTGGAGACTGTAATTTGCTATTACTTTCACTAATTGGTTACTAATTTATTAAAATAATCAGATAAATAAATAAAGTTAGACAGACATGGCAGGACAGGTAGTGTGCCCTGACTGCAGCATATGGGAGTCTGTGGAATGCATTGCAGTCCCAGACAACAATATCTGCAGTAAGTGTTTGCAGCTTGAGCAAATTCGGCTCAAAGTTGCTAAGCTGGAGTCCGAGCTACAGACATTGTAGGGCATCAGGGAGGAGGAGAGTTACCTGGACACTTTGTTCCAGGAGGCAGTCACATCCCTTAGGTTAAGCAGAACCTTAGAGTTTGCCAATGGTCAGGGACTGGAGGGTGCGACTGCGAGTTAGGCAGGTATGGGGATCTAGCATGAATTGATGGCGAAGCTGCGGCCCTTATAGTAAAGGATGACATAAGGACAGTAATGAGAAAGGATCTTAGCTCAGAGGATCAGGAAGTACAATCATCATGGGTGGAGATTAGGAATAACAAGGGTCAGAAAACGTTGGTGGGAGGAGTAGACCTCATAACAGTAGTTATACCATTGGACAAAGCATTAAGCAAGAAATAATTGGAGCTTGTAACAAGGCAATGTAATAATTGTGGGGGACTTTAATCTTCATATAGACTGGACCAATCAAATTGGCAAAGGTAGGCTGGAAGATGAGTTTGAACAATGCTTTTGTGACAGTTTCCTGGAACAATACATTGTGTAACCACTAGGGATAAAGCTATTTTAGATCTAGTAGTGTGTAATGATCTGATGGGAAAAAGTGATCATAATTCAAACTTAAAATGGAATTCAATTGTAAGTGTCATACTCCAGTTACAAACAGGAATCTTAAACTTAACCAAAGTCAATTACACAGCTATGAGGGGAGAGCTGGCTTAGGTTGATTGGGTAAGTTGACTAAAAGATATGCCAGTAAATAAACAGTGGGCAACATTTAAAGAAATAATTCAAAATGTTCAACAAAAATACATTCCATTAAAAAACAAAAACTCAGCAAAAAGATCAATCTGTGGCTGACTGAGGAAATTAAGGATAGTGTTAGATTAAAAGAAAAGGCTTATAATGTTGCAGAGAATAGTAGTAAGCCTAAGGATGAAGGGCTACCAAAGGTTGATAAAAAGGTAAAAAAAGAATATGAGAGCAAACTAGCCAGGAATATAAAAACAAATTGGAAGAGCTTTTACAAATATATAAAAGGGAGGAGAGTAGCTGAAGTAAACGTTAGCCTGTTAGAGGCAGAAATAGGAGAAATTATTATGGGGAATAAGGAAAGGCAGACACATTGAACAAAAATTTTGCAGCTGTCTTCAGAATCGAAAACACAAAATACATACTAGAAATATCGGGTAACCAAGGAGATAATAAGAGTGAGGAACGTAAGGTAATTACTATAAGCAGAGAAATCATATTGAAGAAATTTAAAGGACTAAAATCTGACAATCTCCAGGACCTGATGGCCTACATCCAAGGGTTCTGCAGAGGTAGCTGTAGAGATAGTGATGCTCTGGCAAGATTTTCCAAAATTCTCTTAATTTTAGAATGGGTCCCAGCAGATTGGAAGACAACAAATGTAACACTGCTATTCAAGAAAGGAGGGAGAGAGAAAATAGTTAACTACAGGCCAGTTAGCCTGACATCACTCGTCGGGAAAATGCTGGGATCTCTTATTAAGGAAGCCTTACTAATGCACTTATAAAATCATAATATGACCAAATAAAGTCGGCATGATTTTACAAAAGGGAAATCATGTTTGACAAATTTATTAGAGATTTTTGAGGATGTAACTAGTAGGGTAGATAAAGGGATACCAGTAGATGTGGTATGCTTGGCTTTCCAAAAGGCATTCAATAAGGTGCCTCACAAAAGGTTAATACACAAGATAAAGGCTCATGGAGTGTAGTTAGGGGAATATATTAGCATGGATAGAAGATTGGCTAAGGGACAGAATGCAGAGCATAAATGGGGCATTTTCAAATTGGCGGGCTATAACTAGTAGAGTCCCACAAGGATCAGTGCAAATGATTTAGAAGAAGAAACCCATAGTAATGTATCCAGGTTTGCTGCCGATCCAAAGCTAGGTGGGAATGTAAGCTGTGAAGAGGACACAAAGGGGCTGTAAAGAGATATAGACAGGTTAAGTGAATGGGCAACAAGGTGGCAGATGGAGTATAATGTAAGGAAGTGTGAGGTTATTCACTTTTTAGTATGAATAGAAAAGCAGAATATTTTTTAAAAGGCATGAAACTTTTAAATGTTGATGTTCAGATGGACTTGGGTATACTCGTACAAGGAACTCAGAAAGTTACCATGTCGGTACAGCAAGCAATTAGGAAGGCAAATGGCATGTTGGTCTTTATTGCAAGGGAATTGGAGTACAAGAATAAAGAAGTCTTGTTACAATTGTACATAGCTTTTGTGAGACTGCACCTGGAGTACTCTGCGCAGTTGTGGTCTGCATATTTAAGGAAGGTGCCATGCGGACCCCCAGCTGCCAAGAATGAGGCATATTAATTTTGTCATATGAACATTGATTTTAAACTGTTGCTGGAGTGAAGAAATGACTTGCTTGAAGATCACCAGACACTGGGATGGAAGGATATTTGCATACTAAGAGATGCTGCTTGTGCAGATAAAAGACTATTCCCTGCTCCAATTAACACAAATGGATTTTGATCACCAGACATTGAGGGTGTAAAGCAGCTCATTCCAGAGACTGCTAAGGTAACACAATCCATGAACCTCACATTAGACTGTTCCAAATAAGGAACTAGCCACATGACTAACCTGCTGGGCAAGCTGGGGTTTTTTGAATTGTGCCACACAGAAAGGAACAGAAAGCAGTTGGCAATTGAAGCTGGAACAAGCAAGTCTCTCTCCTGGCTTTCTCTGTTGCTTTCTCCCAAACTACCAGACCCACGGAAGACACGTCAACCTCAAGAGAGGAAAGACTCCTACATCGAAACAAGTTGAAGCGTGAACTGGGCTCCAGCAGGTCTTACCGGCAACCAAAGACTCCACATTGAACTCAAAGGACAGTAAATCACTAACAGATATTGCCTCAAACTTTTCCCTTTTATTCTTTTCTACTTTTTCTGTCTCTATCTGCGTGTGTGTTTATCATGTATGCATGCTAGCGTGTTGCATCACATATTCATAGTTGTTAACCGGATTAGAGTTGAATGTTAATAAACTTCCACATTTCCTGTTTAAATCTAAAGAAACCTATCTGATTTCTTTGCCTTACAATTGGAGCAGTGAACAAGGATTCACTGATGGGGAGCTAAAAACATGGTGTTTCTAAAGTTAAACCCTGTTACGGTTAAACCAGGCAAAGGCTGAGAGGGAACCCCTAGACCCCTTTTTACCTGGTCATAACAAAGGATATACTTGTATCGGAGGCAGTATAGTAAAGGTTCACTGGATTAGCTCCTGGGATGACAGGGTTGTTCTATGATGAGAGGCTGTGTAAATTGGAACTATACACTCTGGAATTTAGAAGAATGAGAGGTGATCTCATTGAATCATACGAGATTCTTAACAGACTTGATTGGTTAGAAACTGAGAAGTTGTTTCCTCTGGCTGGAGAATCTAGAACGCAGGGGCACAGACTCAGGATAAGAGATCAATCATTTAGGATTAAGATAAGGAGAAATTTCTTCACTCAAATGGTTGTGAATCTTTGGTCTTCTCTACCCCAGAGGGTTGTGGATGGTTCCTCATTGAATGTATTTAAGGCTGAGACAGACAAATGTTTGGTTTATCAGGGAATCAAGGGATATAGGGAACAGGCAGGAAAGTGTAGTTGAGGCCGAGGTTCAACCACAATCCTATTGAATGGCAGAGCAGGCTCAAGGGGCCATAAGGTTGACTCCTGCTCCGATTTCTTATGTTCTTATGTTCAAAGTTGCAAAGTAGTTCAAAAACAAATTTTAAAAATGTTCAAATACTAATTTTACAATCTGATTTTCCTGTATTAATAAGATCATGGAAATGGAGGAAATAAATTTTAGACTCCTATTCCGCAAAATTAAAAGAATAAAACACTGCATTACTAAAAAGTAACATTAGCGGAAGCTAGGAGCTATGTTTGATACCACACCTCAAGCCAATGTAAGTCATTGAATCTACTGCAGGAGCAAACCTGATCAGCAGAGCTGAACTATCCTGCTCATTACATGTACAGTTACACACCTTTTCCTTCTCTCGTACAAGTTGAAATTTAAATAGACATGGGCATGTACCTTTGCCAGCATTCTGAGACATCACAGCATGGGAAAACAACACATATTGTACAATTGAATCAAGAGCACCTGCTGTCTCTGTCAGAGTGCAATATCCCTTAGTACATTGTGCACAGATGTTAACTAAAACATGTTAATATAGCAACATGACCATCAATTGACCCACTGAATGGAATTTATTCTTATGCGTGCATCTCTTCAACACTCAACCCAGTAGAATGCATCTGTACTCATCACTCTCTTAAAATATAGTTTTTAAGATACATTACCACTGGTCCTCATACACCCTCAATATTTCATAAAGCAGAGAGGGTTCAACCTTGCCATATTAGGGGATCCTCCTTACGATGGGCTACAGTAAACTTGCAAAAATGTGTTTCATTGCATTGAGTCCAACTCTGAATAGAGTGGTAAATGTTAATTGGGTCCACAAACTCTTAATAGTTTCTCTGAAAGAATTACTTTTAAAAATGTTATTTCTCCTGCTAAAATTTAGGTATTAAAGATGTTCCATACACTGAAAAGGTATAACCTCGATCAAACCTAAACCAGGAAGCAGCAACATAATGGGCACAGACATTAAACTAGAATGTTTGACAGATGTTTTGTAAATAGCCTTGTGTCTACTCATATGATGGCAGAGCATGCAAAGGGAATTTAGAATTAAAGTTTGGGCAAGATATACTTGACACTTTAGGCTGTTCAAGACAACCGATCAATTTAATAACAAACTTTAGGAAACACCGTATGAAGATGGATACTTTGGGAGTACAGACTCCAACCACTCCAACAGGTACACTATCAAGATATTGTCCCGAACCTATGATTTATGAAATATTGGGGCAAATATATTGCAAGATTGATATTTCAATTTTTCAGGGATCATACATTTATCTGGAAAAAAGCCTCCTGTGTGGTTGGTATTTGGGTAATAGTGCTTGTTACGACTGAGGCGGGAGAAGTACACTGTCTTTCTCTACTTCCACTTTGCCACGGGTCACAACATATATTTAAATGTTTATCCAGTTACCGATATGGCCAATTGTATACTCTATTTTTATTTCAGAATAAAATTCACCAACCAGCTTTCTTTAATAAACAACAAAATTAACAGTTTATTATAAAACAAGATTTATTCAGTAAAGATGCAAAGCATTAACACAGAGATTGAAATATGAAAGTTCCCTTAAATTAGCCAAACACACAAACAGACACACACACAGTGGTTAAAGAAAAAATAAAGAGCTTTTCTCCGCAGAGGTCTCATTACAAAAAAGACAAAAAATACTTTGGTCAAATACTAGTTAATTCTTGAAGATGAAGGAGAAGATATGGAATGATATCAGTTGTCCCTTTATTCTGGCGTCCCAAATACGCATAGATGGCTGTCACTGGGATCTTTTTGGAGCAGTTCTCTTCAGGCAACGTCGAGGCTCAGTCTGGCGGGCTTTCCAGGAGAAAATGCAGCATCAGGGATTTTAGTTATCTCACACTGGATTCTCAGGGTTTCTCAGAGAGGTGGAGAAAGGCTGAACTGGTGTCTTCTCTCTTAGCAGGCTGACCCCCCCCCCCCAACTAACTCAAAACAATACAAAACGAAACCATCTCTTGCCCACCATTAATCTTGACATGCCACTTCTCTGTCACCAAGGCTCCTGTTGTTTATTTAGCTTAAGGCATGTGACATCCAGTAAAGGTTGTTTTTAAACAGAAAACTCAAATCCTTCCAGTGACTTTTTTACAATATCTATGAAATCTCTTCAGTTCTCCAAATGAATCCATTTCCACAATTCTAAAACATGAGTCCTCAAAAATATAAAAAAATGGAACCACTTTCATAACATTTCCATTCTTAGAGGAATGAAACACCATTTTTAAAGTGTGGGAAAAAAAGAGGATGGAAAAAAAATTAAAACACATTTACACTCTCATTCTCATTCACTCTTTACCTGTAAGTAATAAAGCTATGCCTTGTACCACCTTTATACTCAGTTAACTCAAAGCAAGGTTAAATTCTAGACAAAGCATCAGCAATTACATTGTTTTCCTCCGTAATGTGGATAATCTTTAAGTGATAGGGCTGCAATAGTAAACTCAATCAAAATAGTCTGGCATTCTGGTTTTTGAATATTTCCACAAAGGCTAGGGGGTTATGATCAGTATCAGTGTTTTTCTGTAGTGGTGGTGGGCATACGCTTCCAAATGTTTAAGAGCTAGTAGCAAGCCCAGGGTTTCTTTTTCTACTGTTGAGTATCTCTTTTGGTGTCGATTTAGCTTTTTGGAAAAGTATCCCAATGGCCTTTCTATTCCCGATTCATCATCTTGTAACAGGACTGCACCGAGCCCAGGTCACTAGCATCAATTGCTACCTTGAAGGGCTTAGTGAAATTAGGGAGGCCAACACTGGTTTATTGATCAAAATGGCTTTCAACCTCTCAAAAGATGCTTGTCACTCTCCTGACCACACTATCTTGGCTTTCTTTTTTTGTAGCAAATCCGTCACTGGAGCAGCAATGGTGCTAAAATTTTAAACTTGTGGTAGAAACCACACATTCCCAAAAAACTCTTGATTTCTCATTTAGTCCTAGGGGTAGGGAATTCCATCAGTGCTTGTACTTCTGCTGTTCTTGGAAACACTTGTCCTTGCCTGAGGTAGGTTATCTGCGCTTTTGCAAATTCACTTTTGGCAAGGTTTGTCACCAAATCTGCCAACTATAATTTTCTAAACAGAGCTTCCAGTTGTTCAAGTGTTCCTTCCAAGTGTCACTGTATAACAGCACACCATCAAGGTAAACCACACAGTTAGAAACACTGGCTACCACTTCATTCATTAGTTTCTGGGGCATTGTTTACCCGAATTGCATCACTCAGCATTGGAAAAGATGGTCTGGTGTGACAAAGACGGATATTTCTTTAGCTCAGGGTGTAAAAGGAACCTTCCAGTATCCTTTTAACAAATCTATTTTGGTACGAAATGTGGCACTGCCAACTCTGTCAATACAGTCTTCCAAGTGAGGCATTAGGTAGGAGTCTGCCTTTGTTACTGCATTCACTTTTCTGTAGTCTAAGCAAAATCTAGTTGAACTGTCAGGCTTAGGCACTCCAGTTAGAAATTAGAACTCCAGCTGCTTTGACTGGGTTCAATTATGTGGTTTTCCAACATGTATGGGATTTCTGCTTTCACCTGGGCCTGTTTCTCTGGACGTAAGCGATAAGGATGCTGTTTTATAGGAAAGGATTCTCCGACATCCACATCATGTATGGGTAAGGTTGTACATTCCGGTTTATGCTTACAGGCTCCTTTAAATGCTGTCTTCTTGTTGTTCTGTATCTAAATATGAAAGCATAGTGTCTAATTTCCTGAACGATTCAGTATTAGCTAATCGGATAGCAGCAGGTTCAATTTGAGAATTGTCTAGGTCTCCTTCTGCCTCATCCTCACTATCCCTTTCATCCTTCACTGTCCCTACTACCTGACATACCTGTGCTTGCTTATCCTGCTCCTGTCAATGATATTGTTTCAAAATATTGATGTGACACAGCCGATTCTTTATCCGGCGATCTGGGGTGTCAACCAAATAATTTACTTCACCAATTCTTTTGACTACTCTATATGGTCCACTGATCTGTGCTTTCAGCGGTTCACCCTGTAAAGACAGTAATACTAACACCTCATCAGCTGGTTTAAATGTTCAGGTTTTGGCATGCTTGTCTGCCCATTTCTTCATGGTTATTTGGGAAGCTTGCAGGTACTCTTGAGCTGTTTTGCAGGCTCTCGTGAGCCGCACCCAAAACACAGATACATAATCTAACACGGAAGATTCGTCCCTCTGTTCTAAAAACCTTCCTTTGATTATTTTTAGAGGACCTCTTACCTCATTTCCATAAAATAATTCAAAAGGACTAAAACTGGTAGATTCATGAGGTGAATCCATAGTGGCACAAAAGAAATTCCAGCCCTTTATCCCAATCATGGGGATATTCTTGACAGTATGCCCTAATCATCTTTTGGGGGTCTGATGGTGCCGTTCTAAAGCCCCTTGTGTCTGTGGGTGGTATGCTGAGGACTTTAACTATATTATACCCAGATTACTCATAACTTCCTGAAAAATGTTAGACATAAAATTGGAATCTTGATCCGACTGGATCTCAACTGGTAATCCAGATCGAGTGAAGAAGTGGGTTAACTTTTCTACCACTACGTTAGCAGAAATTGTTCTCAAGGGAATTGCCTCTGGGAACTGAGCAGCCATATCCATAATAGTGAGTATATATTGATGGCCCACTTTTGTTTTTGGTAAAGGTCCCACACAGTCTACCAACACCCCACTAAATGGCTCCCCAAAAACTGGTATGGGAATTAGAGGTGCCGGTTTTATGGCAGGTTGTGGTTTTCCCACAATTTGGCATGTATGGCACATTTTATAAAACTGCACCATGTCCTTGGAAAGACCTGGCCAGTAGAAATGTTGACTTATACATAATTTGGTCTTCTGGATCCCCACTTGTCCCGCTATAGGAATCTCGTGGGCTATCCTGAACATTTTCCGGCGATACTTGGGCAGTATCGCTATCTGGTGAACAACCATCCATTCTTAATCAGCAGGTCTATGAGGAGGTCTCCACGTCCTCATCAGAATCCCATTTTTAATACAGTAGTCTTCTGGAACTCCCTTTGCTTCAGCTTCAGTTAAAGCCGATAATGCCACTTTATTTAACTATGGATGGGCTTGCTGAGCCTTGGTCAGAGATGATTTATTGAACATTTCCTTCAGATTATCCAAATCCCCAAAGAAAGTTTCAAATATTTGGCTATCTGTCTGCGGTGCCAATTTGACCTCCGACAATGGAACTTGTTTAGCCATTGCTCGGGTCACTACACATGAAGGAAACATTCCTGGAACCATTTCCTGCAACAGCTCTGTCACTTTGACTTCACTTGATCTTTCCGTGACTCCTGGAGAAGCTACTACCGTCTACAGGTAAACTATGGACAATTCCTATGGTTACTGTTCCAGACATTAGGTCACACTCTAGGTGCATCCAATACAAAGATACAGGTATATACTCCCCGCCAATACCATCCACTAAAACCTTGGCATTCAGTGCACTCTCTGGTGGAAAGGTTATGCCTTTCCCCAGGAAAGAGTTTGGGTGGCTCCTGTATCCCTAAGTATATTATAGCTTTACCTGACTCACTTGAGGGATAAGGAGTTAGTTTTCCTTTTGACAAGAATTCCCTATAACTCTCAGGTATCTTATTCATGACCCCTGCACTCACAGCGGTTTTTGTACTTGGTCTTACAGCTGCAGTCGGAGCTACAGCCTGATCTGTCATAATCTCAGTCAAGGCTCCTTTTTCTGCATTGGCCTTGTATCAAAACAGAAAGAAACAGAAAGCTCAAGTCCTTCCAGTGACTTTAAAAAAAAATCCAAAGTCCAACATCTATGGAATTTCTTCAGTCCTCCAAATGAATCCATTTCCACAATTCTAAAACACAAGTCCTCAAAAAATATTTAAAAATGGAATCACTTTCATAGCACTCTACAGTACTGGATTGCATGCCAATAATTTATAAAAATGATTATTCAACCCAACTATGACTGCAAACTAGTCAATATGAATAAAAAAATTGATAAGTTTCTAACAAAATGAAGCATGAAAAGAGACACCACAGAGTACTGTAAGTGTGGAAGAGGTTCCCAGTAAAAGCAATTAATGCAATACCATTCATTTCTTTAAAAAGATAAATATCTAAAAATATGACTCTAAGTTATAAAGTTAAAAATGAATGATCAAATATTCTACAGTAGACAATTAGTTATATAATGTTGTCATTGTGGATGACATATCCATGAAATGTAACTAATCAGGAATTGCAAGTGTGGGTTTTAAGGTACAATTAATAATCTGTACTATTGGTCGATTAGCTTTAGGAATAAGGGCTAAATTTGGCTAGCTTTATCTTTTTTGATGTTTAGGTGTGGCTCGTTACTTCCTTCAGGACGTAAATGAATTGGATAGTCTTATTTATCACTTGCACCTGGAATAGAATCTGCAGACGAAATGGCCTTTTCCCACTGCAAACACATAACTGGAACACTACTGTCCATCAGGAAAAGAAATCTACTATCTCTACTTATTTTGGACACCATGTGACTCTGGTTCCCTGCTATGTGGGCAACTCTTCATCCCTGGATGTCCTGAAGACACTGACAATAAATACTGCCTTGCCAGTATGTTAACATCCCAAGAATAAAAAAAAAAAATCACTCGACTTATAAATTGTGGCCATGGATTCATATGAAAATATTCATGAAGTGTGCCTGAAAAATAGGGTGCAACATTCCTTTCCAGATCTGCAAATTAGACATTGGGTTGGATTATAAGAGCTTGCTGCCGATGTCAGCGGCGAGCTCAAAAAATGGCGGCTCACCCACTCAGGCTGCACGCCAAAGAGCTGCTGCAAGCTCCTGCGCAGCGGCTCATTTAAATGGTCGGGGTGGCCCACGCCCCTCCAATCACGTAGAGGGAGGCGGGCAGTCCGTCGTCAGCAGTGGCGTCAGCTGTCTGTGCGCAGGTGCTCGCACCATTTTTAAAGGGCAGTCAGCCCTGCCAGTACATTTACATTTTTAAAGAAGTAACCCCCCCCAAAATTAAATAAATACATTTCCAATGCCCCTTTCCCACACCCTAAAAACAATTACAGTAACTATATGCTCTTTGCACCCCTAAAACCTTTTACATCTGACCTTCCCTCCACAAAATGCACAAAGTTTAAAGGTCAACCATTCCCAACATTTATTTGACCCCAGCTCCCCCCCCCACACTGAAAATCTTACTTCCACGCCCCCCCCAGCCACCCCACAAATATGGCTCCGTGTTTCCCCAGATGGGGATTTGAAGGTGCGGGAGTGCTGGCCGCCACGCCAAAGATCGCGGCGGGCCCTCAAGATCACAGATAAGTCTATTTAAATGTATTCATTTTATTGATTTGAATATTTTAATTGCGGTCCCGTCGTCCAGCAGTGGGTTTGCCGCCACAGAGCCTTGCCGCCATCGGGAGGATCAGGCCAGGCCCTCACGGCGGGTCTCATCCGCAGCCATCTTTAGGCCCCACCCACCACGGAGCATGACGCTGGGGGGACATCAGGTTCCAGCCCATTGTATGGAGGTGACTATTTGTGGAAGATGATGGCATCAAAAAAACTAAACAAAAGAAAAACTCTTCAGAGAATAAAAATTACTAAACACATAATAAACCAGACATTGGGGGGAATTTTATGCTCTTCCCGCATTGGGTTTGAAGGCAGGGAGGGCATGTAATTGGGTGGGATGGTGGCGGGGGGAACCCCGCCACCACCCAATGTAAGTCTGGGGCAGGAAGGCTGTGAACAGCTTTCCCAACCCATCGCCAATTGAGGCCCTTAAGTGGACTGGCCTGTCGCCACACGGGGAGCATGCCAAGCAAACACATGCTTTCCGGTTCCAGGTGGGTGGGGGGGGAGGAGGGTGGCGTCCCTTGTGAAAAGTGCCTGGACAAGGGACCTGGCATTGGGAAGTTGGGGGGGTGGGGTGGCCGCTTGATCCTGGGGAAGGCCTGTCGCTGTCCACTTAAGTGCCTAATTGGCACTTGGCCATCGCCAAGACAAAATCTCGGTCATTGTGTGGAGTTGACTATTAGTGGAAAATGATCATTTGTGATATCTGGTATCAAAAACAACAAACAAAGGAAAAACTCAAGATAATAAAGATTACTGAACTCATAAAATACAAATATTCATAAAATACAAATATTGATAAAGTATAAATATGTAATTTTCTTACAGGCATGTCAGTAATTGCCAAAAACTTGGTATTTTACTCTGTTCCATTTTTGTAGGTACTAAGACTTCTGATTCAAATCAATCTTTTAATAGGCATGCAATAAAAAACAGCAAGAAATTAATTGCTTTCTTAAGTTCCAAACAACTTGTCATGCTGATGTTACTGTACAAACTTTGATACAGAATCCTTAGGCACCAACATTCTTACTGGCAAAGCTGCTATGCCAACTAAGTACATACCCAGCCCGTAAAATCATTGGAAATGATACGAATTTAACTACTGGAAGGATAACACAAGGAACTTTCATTTTGATAAATTGTGTTTGCTGAGAAAACAGCTACATTGCAACAAGGGTCTTCTGTTTCTTGTACCCAAAACAGGTGGGGAATTAAGTTTTAGTTGACTGGAAGAGGTAGCAATTATACATAAAACATCAATCTATAATCAATAATAGTGATTTAAAATATTAGCATCCACCTTTCTGAAAGCATTTTATTATTTCCAATGGATTTTTTTTTTACTGTTAAATAGGAACAAATAAATATGAATTAGTGCATGGTGTCATCTTTCAATTTTAGGTCTCTTTTTCTCAGTACTCACCACAACCTTCTCAAGGGCAATCAGGGATGGGTGACAAATGCTGGCCTTACCAACGACACTCACATCCCATGAAAGAATAACAAAATAGAACGTGAAATCAAATTGTTGCAATTTGATATTATTTATAGGAAATAGCATTGAGAAAATCTCTGCATTCAAGTTTAATTGTGCTTTTTAAAAAAAAATCAGGATATCTCTGTATTACTAATTGCAAATATACTTCTAAATTTGGGGTGAAACTGGGCAGAGAGAATAAGAGACCTAAAATTCGCACTGATTCATATTTATTTGTGAGAATTGGGTTATTTTGGAAAACAATACTTCAAATTGATGACCGTTCTGGATAATGTTATTGGAGAAAGGAAGGGAGAACTGGGACAAAGAATTAGAATGTGAAGTGGAATAAAGAGTGAACCACCTGATTGTCAATCGGTTATTAAGAAAACAATGTCAACAGTTTAGGTTGCATTGCAAAAAATACAGAAAATTAAAGAGACAATTGAAGCCATGACTCATAACTAAAAATAAAGGAATGAATTTGTCTCTCTATTTCTGAAATAGGAACATAGGAGCAGGAATAGGCCATTCAGCCCATTGAGCCTGCTCGCCATTCAATACGATCATGGCTCATCATCCACTTCAATGCCTTTTTCCCACACTATCCTCACATCATTGGTATTTATAAATTTGTCAATCCTGACTTTAAACATACTCAATGACTGAGCTTCCACAGCGTTCTAGGGTAGAGAATTCCAAAGATTCACAACCCTCTGAGTAAAGAAATTTCTCCTCATCTCTGTTCTAAGTGGCATCCCCCTTATTTTGAAATTGTGTCCCCTGGTTCTAGACTCCCCAACCAGGGGAAACATCTTACCTGTATCTACCTTGTCTATCCCTTTAAGTATTTTGTAGGTTTCGATGAGATCACCTGTCATTCTTTAAAACTGTAGAGAATACAGGCCTAGTTTTCCCAATCTCTCTTCAAAGGACAGTCCCGCCATCCCGGGAACAAGTCTGGTGAACCTTTCCTTGCACTCCCTCTATGGCAATGATATCCTTCCTAAGGTAAGGGGACCAAAGCTGCACACAGTACTCCAGTGCGGTCTAACCAAGATTCTACACAATTGAAGCAAGACTTCACTACTCCTGTACTCAAATCCCCTTGCGATAAAGGCTAACATACCATTAGCCTTCCTAATTGCTTGCTACACCTGCATGCCAGCTGTCACTGACTTATTGACAAAGACACCCAGGTCCCTTTGTATGTCTACACTTTCGAATCTCTTACCATTTAAGAAATACTCTGCACATCTATTCCTCCTACCAAAATGGATAACCTCACATTTTTCCACATTATACTCCATCTGCCACATTCTTGCCCACTCACTAGGTCTGTCCAAATCCCCTTGAAGCCGCTTTGCAACTTCTTCACAACACATATTCCTACCTAGTTTTGTGTCATCTGCGAACTTGGAAATATTACATTTGGTCCCCACATCCAAATCATTGAGATATATATTGTGAACAGCACGGGCCCAAGTACTGAGCCTTGTGGTACCCCACTAGTCACAGCCCGCTAATGCAAGCATGACCCGTTTATTCCTACTCTCTGTTTTCTGTCTGTTAACCAATCCTTAATCCATGCCAGTATATATATTTTTTTATTCATTCATGGGATGTAGGCGTCACTGGCCAGGCCAGCATTTATTGCCCATCCCTAATTACCCTTGAGGAGGTGGTGGTGAGCTGCCTTCTTGAACCGCTGCAGTCCATTTGGGGTAGGTATACCCACAGTGCTGTTAGGAAGGGACTTCCAGGATATTGACCCAGCGACAGTGAAGGAACGGCGATATAGTTCTAAATCAGGATGGTGTATGGCTTGGAGGGGAACCTGCAGGTGGTGGTGTTCCCATGCATCTGCTGCCCTTGTCCTTCTAGGTGGTAGAGATCATGGGTTTGGAAGGTACTGCCGAAGGAGTCTTGGTGCATTGCTGTAGTGCATCTTGTAGATGGTACACACTGTTGCCAATGTGCATCGGTGGTGGAGGGAATGAATGTTTGTAGATGGGGTGCCAATCAAGCGGGCTGCTTTGTCCTGGATGGTTTCGAGCTTCTTGAGTGTTGTTGGAGCTGCATCCATCCAGGCAAGTGGAGAGTAATCCATCACACTCCTGACTTGTGCCTTGTAGATGGTGGACAGGCTTTGGGAAGTTAGGAGGTGAGTTATTTGTCGCAGGACTCCCAGCCTCTGACCTGCTCTTGTAGCCATGGTATTGATATGGCTACTCCAGTTCAGTTTCTGGTCAATGGTAACCCACAGGATGTTGATAGTGGGGGATTCAGTGATCATCATGCCATTGAATGTCAAGGGGAGATGGTTAGATTCTCTCTGTTGGAGATGGTCATTGCCTGGCACTTGTATGGCATGAATGTTACTTGCCGCTTATTAGCCCAAGTCCGGATATTGTCCAGCTCTTTATGCATTTCTACATGGACTGCTTCAGTATATGAGGAGTCACGAATGGTGCTGAACATTGTGCAATCATCAGCAAACATCCCCACTTCTGACCTTATGATTGAAGGAAGGTCATTGATGAAGTAGCTGAAGATTGTTGGGCCAAGGACACTACCCTGAGGAACTCCTGCAGTGCTGTCCTGGAGCTAAAATGATTGACCTCCAACAACTACAACCATCTTCCTTTGCGCTAGGTACAACTCCAACCAGCGGAGATTTTCCCCCCGATTTCCATTGACTCCAGTTTTGCTCGGGCTCCTTGATGTCATACGCGGTCAAATGCTGCCTTGATGTCAAGGGCAGTCAATCTCACCTCACCTCAAATACCCCAAAATGACAGGGAGTATGTAATAAATGTCACATTCTCAAATTTTACAAATATGGGGACACAATTATCAGAGGGAGAATATCTTCACTTCTTATAGATATTTTTTAGATTCCTATCTGTAACTCAGTACTTCAAATTAGTCAAGAAAATTCTCTCGATATCAAGTTTCGAACATTCACAAAAATTGTTGCTGTTTAAGTGTGTCATGAAAACCACACCTGTCAAAATGAGACATGTTAAGTTTGTCATATGGAACATTAATTTTAAGCTTTTACTGGACAGAAAAAATAACTTGGTTTAAAAAAAAACACTCAAACATGGCTGCACATGCTTGCATTCTAAAAGACAGCTGAAAAAAGGTGACAATGGGAACTGCTCACTGATTCAATTAACAAATATTGGTCTGGGCAACCGTGATCTACATCTTGTCTGTGTAAGTGTTAGCACTACACCCCCCACTGAGAACTTTGAAATCCACAAACTGCAGGAGAGGTTGTTCCAAATAAGGGGTTAGTCACATGCCTAACCTGCTGGCCAATTTGGAGTTTTGAATTGTGCTCACAGTACAGTTGGAAAAGAGACTGCAATTTGAAGACAACAGAGAAAGAAGGTCTCTCCCTTCTCTCTCTCATGAAGTTCCAGGGGATCCACTGAAGCAACTCAAGCCTCAAGAGAGAAGAGTCCTGTAGCTAAACAAGTTTGAAAGTGTGCACTGGGCCCCAATGAGAACTGCAAGACAACTGCAATCAAAGACTTTACATCAAACCCAAAAGCCAGTAACTGAATTTCAGCTATTACTTTAAACTTTACCCCTTGTTCCTCCTCCTCTGTTTCTATTTGTGTGTGTGTTTATCGCATATGCATGCTAGCATGGTCACGTCGTGTATTTCTAGTCATTCTAACCGAATTAGAGTATTAAGGTTAATAAACTTACACCGTTCTTGTTTAAATCTAAGAAAACCTGTCTGGTTGATTTCTTTGCCATTACAATTAGACAGCGGTGAATAAGGATTCAATGAAGGGAAACTTAAAACACGGTGTTTTAAAAATTAAAACTTGTTATGGTTAAACTAGGCAAAGGCTGAGAGGGGAGCCCTAGACCCCTGCCTCACCTGGTCGTAACAGAAATTTGGGGGCTAGCGTCTTGATCCCGATCAAAAAAAAAGAGAAAAGATTTCAATACAGGTTTTCTTGTGGTGTGTGTGCTCGAATACTAACATGTCTGCAACTGAAGCCGGTAACTCACCAGGCTAGGGTGAAGTAACTTGGGATGAGTTGAGGGCACTGTCTATGGAAGAGTTGAGATATATCACTGAGCAGTGTGGGATCACTGTGCATGCCAAGGCTAGGAAGTCTGAACTCCTAAGACTAGTGGCCAACCATGTTTCCCTCGAATCTGAAGAATCAGAAACAGCGCTAAAAATAGACTCTGACAGGGTATTGCATGCAAACATACAATTGGAACAGAGGAAACATGAATTAGAAGACAGGGAAAGAGAGAGAGAAAGGGAGAGACTGGAGAAAGAAAAAGAGAGAGAGGAGAGAGAGAAAGAAAGACAGGCGAGAAAGAAAGAAAGAACCTTCTGGAAGGAAAGTGAGGAAAGAGAGTTGAGGCAGCTTGAGCTTACTACGGTGTGACAGAGTAACCCCAGTGAAAGCATGGCCAATATGGAAAATAGTCATTCGGGGCTATGTACTGAATTGTTTAAATTTTCCCAACATCCCAAAATTCAATGAGGGAGATGTGGAAGCATTTTTTGTATCTTTTGAAAAACGTGCAAGGTAGTTCAAGTGGCCAGCTGAGACTTGGACTTTTCTGTTGCAAAGTAAGCTAACAGGAAAATCCCATGAGGTTTACTCCCTGTTGCCAGATGAGAGTTCATCAAATTATGAACTGACAAAAATGTTATCTTCAGGGCATATGAGTTGTACCGGAAGCCGACTGCCAGAAATTTTGAACCCTCAAGAAGGAAGCTGATCAAACTTACCTAGGGTTTGAGAGAAGCCTCTTAAAGTGCAGCCCAGCTATGAAAATCTCAGAGAGGTAATTTTGCTGGAGGAATTTATAACTCTCTCCCACTCTCCATAGAGACTCATGTGGAAGAACAAAAAGTCCATAGAGCCAAGCAAGCTGTAGTTCTGGCTGATGAGTTTGCTCATTGGTTCCCCAGGGGAAAACCTTTCCACGTCACACCCACAAATCCGAAAAGGACAAAGGGTGGGAAGGTGATAGAAGCCCAAACCGCCCTGGCAGACAGAGAAAAGCGGGAGTCACAGGGGGCCCTCCTCCAGCCAAAAAGGAAGGTGCTGTAAGTAGGAGTGAGACACAGAGACCTGCGTGCTACCATTGTAATAAAGCAGGTCATTTAAGTGCTGACTGCAGGAAACTAAAGGGAAAACCTGTAGGATTAAGCAGGGCACACCCGTTCAATGAAGGAGAAAGGACCCTGATGGAAAACCCAGCTGAACAAGCTGTGGCTTTAACTGCAGCAGTAGTAAGGCCCAGGAAACATACTGCTGTAGGTGCAGGAAAATTTAATAGAATTCCTGAAGGTTATCAGGATTTTGTGTCTGAAGGGAGAGTAACCCCATACCCCTCGAGTGGGGCAAGCAAGCCCATAGTAATTCTCAAGAATACAGGGGCCACAAGATCCCTTTTACTGGGAAAAGGCCTGACCTTTCCCCCAAAGAGTGCAGTAAATACCAGAATGGTGGTGAATGGTATTGGAGGGCAGTGTACGACCGTACCTTTGCGTCGGGTGCACTTGGAATGCGACCTAGTTTCAGGACCGGTGACCGTAGGGATTGTCCCTAGTTTACCTATGGATGGGGTTGACCTGCTCCTAGGTAATGATTGGCAGAAGTGAAGGTGTTAGCTCCCACAGTGGTGATAGAGGGACCACAGGAGGTCAGAGAGACTGGGCAGTGGCAGGAGATGGTCCCCTGCAGTGCCCCTGATTGTGCAGTGAATCAGGCCATGATCAAGCCAGCTCCATGATCAAACCAGTTCCCCCAGAAGAGACTGAGTTGGCACTGCAAGCAGATGACCATTAGGTCTGTCTGTCTGAGACTTTCTTTGGAGAGGGAGAAAACCCAGGCAATAAATTGAATGAATCTTCCCTTGCTGAGGCTCAGCGAGCCGACCCAGTACTGAGAGAGCTAGCATAGGCTGCCCAGTCTGAAATTGAAGCAGAGGGAGTCCCTGATTGCTACTATTTAAAGAATGAGGTACTAATGAGGAAGTGGAGTTCTCCTAACAGACCTGAGGGCAAAGAGTGGTTCACCAGGTAGTGGTACCGCAGAGGTACCAGAGAGAAATATTAAGAATGGCCCATGAGATTACAGTGGCTGTACATGTCGGCATACGAAAAACCAAAGCCCGCATAAGACATTAGTTTGACTGGCAAAAACTCGACAAAGATGTGGTGGAGTACTGTAAGAGTTGCCACGTGTGCCAGGTTAAGGGAAAACCCCAACCTACAGTGAAACCTGCACCCCTAAATCCTGTATCGATTTTTGGGAAATTCTCCAGCAGTGGGCTGGTGAATTGTAAGGGACCTCCGCCGAGAACAAAAGGAGACAGGCAGGCACAAGGCTGGCAAAAGATCAGGCAGGAAAGAGGAAAAAGGGACAAAGGGGACAGGTTAAAGGAGATCCGAGAGGAATCCCAAATGGAAACCCCTACTGTCCAGTCAGCCAACCTCAAAATGTTTGGAAAATTAGACCCCACATCCTCCTATGTAAATACAGACACTAGAAGAACCCCACCAGATTTGCTAACAGCATTTGCAGAAACCCGTAGAGACAAAGAAAGTCCTCAAGTGGGCCGAAAACTTGTGAGGGTGATGCCTCACCCTAGTCGAAGTGCTGCAGGGGAGTGCAGTAGAATCTGGACAAATACCTGCAAGCAGGAGTGTCCCGGAGGATAAAGGGAAGATTAGCAAAGAATCCTCCCCCACAGTCAGGAGAAAAGGAAACTAACCCTCCCCTAAAGTGAAAAGCCCTTGCATGACTCTTCAAAGCACTGAAAGAGATTTCAGAGTGGATCCACCCATTGCCAACTCTCATGAGCAGAACTCCACAACAGGGCTAATTAAATCTGACCCTCCCCCTGCAGACCTTAACAGGAACAAAGACACCCTAAGCAGTCATGGAAATGTGCAAATTGAAAAACTTCCCCAAAAATCACATGTTTATGGGTCTGCCAAAAGAGGCAGTTTAAAGCAGCACTGCTATCAAGGAAAGACAGGCTGTAACAATCTTTAGGATCCTGAATTAATGAGAATGAATGAGAGAAATACTTGTGTGTTTTCCTCTACTTACTCCTCCCTCTATGTTTTTCATAATGAAATGTTCTTCTAAAATTGCATTTCATTCCACTGGATGTGGCAGTGTCATGAAAACCACACCTGTCAAAATGAGACATATTAATTTCATCATATGGAACATTAATTTTAAGCTTTTACTGGACTGAAAAAATAACCTGGTTTAAAAAAAACACTCAAACACGGCTCCACATATTTGCATTCTAAGAGACAGTTGAAAAAAGGAGACAATGGGAACTGCTCACTGATTCAATTAGCAAAGATTGGTCTGGGCAACCGTGATCCACATCTTGTCTGTGTAAGTGTTAGCACTACACCCCCCACCCCCACTGAGAGCTTTGAAATTCACAAACTGCAGGAGAGGTTGTTCCAAATAAGGGGTTAGTCACATGTCTAACCTGGTGGCCAACTTGGAGTTTTGAATTGTGCTCACAGTACAGTTGGAAAAGAGACTGCAATTTGAAAACAACAGAGAAGGAAGGTCTCTCCCTCTCTCTCTCTCATGAAGTTCCAGGGGATCCATTGAAGCAACTCAAACCTCAAGAGAGAAGAGTCCTGTAGCTAAACAAGTTTGAAAGTGCGCACTGGGCTCCAACAAGAACTGCAAGACAACTTCAATTAAAGACTTTACATCAAACCCAAAAGCCAGTAACTGAACTTCAGCTATTACTTTAAACCTTACTCCTTGTTCTTCCTCCTCTGTCTCTATTTGCGTGTGTGTTTATCGTGCATGCATGCTAGCATGGTCGTGTCGCATATTTCTAGTAGTTTTAACCGAATTGGAGTTTTAGGTTAATAAACTTACACCTTTCTTGTTTAAATCTAAGAAAACCTGTCTGGTTGATTTCTTTGCCATTACAATTAGAGAGTGGTGAACAAGGATTTACTGAGGGGAAGCTTAAAACACAGTGTTTTAAACATTAAGCCCTAGACCCCTGCCTCACCTGGTCATAACAAAGTGAAAATACAGATATTGACAGGAATAATATTGTCTTTAATTTTGTTGCTTTTATATTTTGGAAGAAAATATGTTACGTACATTTAAATGTTGGATTTTAGTGTATTGCTGCCCACTCCCTGTGGAGACAGCTTTGCTATTTCAGTCTTAAAAACTGATATGTGTGGGTTAGATGGAAAAGGCTGTTGACCTACATATCACTGAACTGAAGATAAATGTCACCTTTCTTTGCACAACAAATTACAACTAAGTTCCAGTGTATACCATTTATCTTGATGGCACTAAGTAAATTTTTGAGGTGGATTTTAGGAATTATGAATACTACTTAGACTGTTACCAGGAACCACAAATTGGATCTCTCACAAAGACAGACTTATGATAGATGTACATGACTGGACTGCAAAGGAAGATTATACAGTTCTGTTATGCAGAACAAATAACCTTGTCAAAATATTTGGAGCAATTCCGATTTTACCAGGCAAATGAAATACCCCAAAATGACAGGGAGAATTGGTTTCTAACGCTTTCATTACCTCCAGAGATCCTTTGGCAGAATATGCTGCATAGAAATAGAGAAGGTCATTCTTTTCCTTCTTTCCACGTGGGGCTGAGGGTCGAGAACTGCATTGATGTCCGCTGGGATAAAAGCACTGGCTGCTATTTGTCAGAATGATTTTATTTTGGTCTGTATCAGGCAAGCTGAGAAGAACTGTGTAATTTACTAAGCGGATTTCTGTTAAACCAGATGCAGTCCACTGTTCCATGACATGTGCGGCAGAACTCCCCCAATCTGACTCAGCAGCAAACAGTGTAAGATTCCTAAACAAGAGAAATAGAATAATTATTTTCAAAACTAGTCTCATTTATCACAGTTACAGAGAAATATCGATATATATTGATAGAGTGACATCGATGCACATACAAACCAACAATTGCATCACATAAAAATTGCAATGTATTAGGAACATAGGAGTAGCAGTAGTCCATTCAGCCCTTCAAGCCTGCTCCGCCATTCAATACGATCATGGCTCATCATCCACGTCAATGCCTTTTTCCCACACTATCCTCATATTCCCTTATGTCATTTGCATTTAGAAATCTGTCAATCACGGCTGTAAACATATCCAATGACTGAGTTTCCACAGCCCTCTGGGATAGAGTATTCCAAAGATTCACAACTCTCTGAGTAAAGAAATTTCTCCTCATCTCTGTTCTAAGTGGCATCCCCCTTATTTTGAAATTGCGTCCCCTGGTTCTAGACTCCCCAACCAGGGCAAACATCTTATCTGCATCTACCCTGTCTATCCCTTTACGTATTTTGTAGGTTTCAATGAGATCACCTCTCATTCTTCAAAACTCTAGAGAATACAGGCCTAGTTTCCCCAATCTCCATTCACAAGACAGTCCCGCCATCCCAGAAACAAGTCTGGTGAACCTTCGTTGCACTCCCTCTATGGCAATAATATCCTTCCTAAGGTAAGGGGACCAAAATTGCAAACAGTACTCCAGGTGCAGTCTAACCAAGGTTCTATACAATTGAAGCAAGACTTCACTACTCCTGTAGTCATATCCTCTTGACATAAAGGCTAACATACCATTAGTCTTCCTCATTGCTTGCTGCACATGCATGTTCACTTTTAGTGACTTATTGACAAGGACACCAGGTCCCTTTATTTATTTAGAGATAGAGCACTGAAACAGGCCCTTCGGCCCACCGAGTCTGTGCCAATCATCAACCACCCATTTATACTAATCCTACATTAATCCCATTGCCCTCTCACATCCCCACCTTCCCTCAATTCCCCTACCACCTACCTATAGTAGTGGCAATTTATAATGGCCAATTTACCTATCAACCTGCAAGTCTTTGGCTGTGGGAGGAAACCGGAGCACCCGGTGAAAACCCACGCGTTCACAGGGAGAACTTGCAAACTCCGCACAGGCAGCACCCAGAATCGAACCCGGGTCGCTGGAGCTGTGAGGCTGCAGTGCTAACCACTGCGCCACTGTACGTCTACATTTTCTAATCTCTTACCATTTAAGAAATATACTGCACATCCTCCTCCTACTAAAGTGGATAACCTCACATTTTTTCCACATTATATTCTATCTGCCATGTTCTTGCCCACTCACTAAGTCTGTCCAAATCCCCTTGAAGCCACTTTGCATCTTCCTCACAATACACATTCCCACCTAGTTTTCTGTCATCTGCGAACTTGGAAATACTATATTTGGTCTGCACATCCAAATCATTGATATATATTGCGAACAGCATGGGTCCAAGTACTAATCTCTGCGGTACCCCACTAGTCACAGCCTGCCAACTTAAGAATGACTCATTTATTCCAACTCTCTGTTTTCTGCCTGTTAACCAATCCTTAATCCATGCCAGTATATTACCTCCTATCCCATGTGCTTTAATTTTGCTAACCAACCTCCTGTGGGGGACTTTATCAAAAGCCTTCTGAAAATCTAAGTATACCACATCCACCGACCTCTTCATCAATTCTGTTAGTAACATCTTCAAAAAACTCCAACAGGTTACTCAAACAAGATTTCCCATTCATAAATCCACGTTGACTATGCCCAATCTGATCATTATTATCCAAGTGTCCATTTATCACATCCTTTAGAATAGATTCTAGCATTTTCCCTACTACTGATGTAAGGCTAACAGGTCTGTAATTCCCTATTTTCTCTCTCCCTCCCTTCTTAAGTAGTGCGGTGACATTTGCGACCTTCCAATCTGCAGGAACTGCTCCAGAATCTATAGAATTTTGGAAGATGATCACCAATGCATCCACTATCTCCATAGTTACCTCTTTCAACACTCTGGGATGTAGAATATCAGGTCCTGGGGTCTTATCAACCTTCAGCCCCATTCATTTCTCCAATACAAACTTTTTACTAATACTAATATCCTTCAATTCTTCATTTCCCCTAATCCCTTGGATCTCTAATTCTGGGAGATTTCTTGTATCTTCCTCAGTGAAGTAATCATTTAGCTTCTCTGCCATTTCTCTTTTCCGCATTATAAATACGACTGACTCTGCCTGTAATGGACCCATATTTGCCTTAGCCAAAACGTTTCCTTTTTACGTACCTGTAGAAGCTATTACAGTCTGTTTTTATATTTTTTGCTAGCTTACATTCATATTCTATTCTCCCTTTCTTTATAAGTTTCTTCATCCTCCTTTGCTGTATTCGAAAATCCTCCCAATCCTCAGGTTTACTACTATTTGTGGCAATTTTCTAGGCATTTTCTTTTAATCTTATACAATCCTTAACTACCTTTGTTATCCACGGTTGACTGTCATGGGTTGGGGTTTTTGTGCCTTGAAGGAATGTAGAGTTACTGTAAACCAATTTGCTCTCATACCTTCATAATTTCCTTTGTTCAAATTTAACACCCTGACTTCAAATTGAACTACCTCACTTTCAAATCTAAAATTCACTCATATCATGGTCACTCATCCCTAAAGGTTCTTTTAACAAGATTATTAATTAGCCCTTTCTCATTACATAATACTAGATCTAAAATAGCCTCTTCTCTCATCGGTTCCTTCAACATACTGCTCTAGAAAACCACCCCTAACACATTCCAGAAACTCGTCCTCCATAGCATTAGTGCTCCTTAGGTTTACCCAGTCTGTATGCAGATTGGAGTCACCCAAGATTACTGTATTACCCATGACATGCTTCTCTAATTTCCTGATAAATACCCTGCCCCACACTAGCACTTCTGTTTGGTGACCTATAAATAACTCCTACCCATATTTGCTGCCCCTTGTTGTTTCTTAGCTCCATCCCAACAAATTCCACATTTTTTTCTTCCGATCTGAGATCCTCCCTTACTAATGTACTAATCCCATCTCTTATTAACAGTGCAACACCACCTCCTTTTCCTTTTTGCCTGTCCTTCCTATTGGCATTGTTTTCAATTTTTATGTTGCGCATACCAAAACTGCTTATTTTTAAATTTCACTTGTCAATATCCCAAGGTGTTGCATGGGGAAGAGAAGACAAGGTGCAATATTCAAGCATGCAGGGTTTGAGAGCAGGGGAAATATTGGAATAAGGTGTGGGTAGAGAATTGGAAGGGAAGGAGAATAGACGAGGGGGAGTGGGACAGAGGGACAGACGGGAAAGAGAGAGGGAAGAGGAAGAGGAAGGGAGAGAGGTGATGAGAGATGGGGTAAAGGGGAAGGGGAAGGGAGGGGAGAAGGGTAGGGGAAGAGGGATGGAAAGGGAAACTAAAGAGGGCAGAGAAGCGGAGAGGGGACAAAAGAAGAAATAAGAAAGACTTGCATTAATGAAGCACTTTTCATGACCACTGGACATCTCAAACTACTTTAAAGCCAATGAAATACTTTTCAAGTGTAGCTACCGTTGTAATGTAGGAAACACAGCAGCCAATTCGCACACAGCAAGCTTCCACAAACAACAATGGGATAATGACCAGATAATCAGTTTTAGTGATGCCCATTGCGGGATAAATATTGGCCTGGATACCAAGGATAAGCTCCCTGCTGTTCTTTGAAATAGTGCCAGGGATCTTTTATATCTACCCGATCAGGCAGGTGGGGCCTCATTTTAACATCTCATCTGAAAGACAGCACCTCTGACAGTGCAGCACTCCCTCAGTAATACACTGGAATATCAGCCTTGATTTTTGTGCTCATGTCCGGAGTGTTGCTTGAATCTTGTGACTCGAAGATGACAGTGGTCCTACTGAGCCACGGCTGACACTGATGATGGGGAAGTGGAGGGAACAAAGTGAGCAGGAGGGAAACGGGATAAGTATAGGCGAGAAAATAGCCTTAGGTCTAGGAATGCAGGTTGGCAAACTCTTTCAGTGGTGGGAGGGGCAAGCCAACAAATTACTCATTGGTTGCGATGGGGGTGGAGGGCAGAAGAACCTCCATCAGTTGTAGGTTCACAAAATGCCAATCTCTTTCCATTGGCAATGAACAGTGCGGAGTAGGGGAAGACAAGAAAGCAAGCTCAAAAAAGATTCATGAGCAGCAGATTTAAACACTAAGGGTTCAATTTTATTCTCCTGGCACCGGGAGTGGCAGTGGGTGAAAACACATAAGCCATGCCGCCGTGATCTAGTACATGGTGGCTCATCTATATATGCAGGGTGGTCCACCCCACCCCACCGCCCCCCACCCCCAATCACATAATCACATGGCGGGGACGGGCTCTGCGAATGCAAGCGAAGGTGTCAGCTGCCTCTGCACAGATGCTGGCACCATCGTACAGCAAGATCACTGTGAAATGTATGTAAATGTATGCCTATCCTTTATTTAAATATTTAAAGTTGGGTCCCGTCGCTGAGTGGCGTGGTGGGTGCCACGGAGCCTCGCCACTGCCAGGATGATCGGACCTGGCAATCCCAGCGTTGGGCTCCCTGGTTGGCCACTGCCGGTGCGATCTGCTGGCCCCCCTCTCCCCGACCCCGCCACGGAGCCTGATGTCGGGAACTGAACAAAATTCAGCCCTAGGTATTCAACACTCCGTTCTCTCCAAGGGAAAGGGGTTTGGATTTACCTTTTGTATAACAAAGGCAGTTAATGACTTGACAATACTGCTCGTGAAAATACAATATTATCAGATAGGGGTGGCAGTTTGGATGTGGAACGTATACTGGAGGTTGCAAAGATGGGGTATTGGTTCAGGGAAACATTTCTACTTACCGTGAAGGTTTGCCTTGGTTAGAAAAAGACCATTAATATTTATTTTCTTGCACAAAAGTGACACCCAACATTTGAATCATTGTCCTAGTCTGATTTTAGACTATTGCAAACACTTGATGACCAGGATGTGGAAATGTTCAGACTCACATCACAATTGCACAGTCCTTTGGCATCCAAACATTATATAATATTTACATTGAAAGAACTTGTCGCAGAATCACCTACTGGTGCAAATGATAATGCAGAAAATGTCAACACTTGTATAGTGAATTTCCTCACAGAGGTTGGAGTTTTCAACATAATTTGCAATGGAATGCGGTGACCCACCTATAGATATTTATAATATACTTTGTTTTTTATAAATAAAAGTCATGTTTCCGGAACACTTATAATCTTGCTGATCAATAGTGTCCTTATTCAAACCAGGATGTGGTTGAAGTAAAGGGCTGTATTACAGGGATAGTCTTTCATAAAAAGATGATTCAATGGAGTCTCTGGGCAAGATTTGAACTCAAACTCAAAACCCTTCACTTGCACAGAGTTAAAATTGGGGCCACTGTGGCAACTGCCAAATATCAAGAAAAACTTGCCTGGCCAAGAACATAATTTTGGGTGGCAGAGCATGAAGGGCTGGGCATACCTATCACACCGCAGACAACACTTGCCATAGGTTATGTATCTGCCAAAAGCAATGGAGCAATTTCAACACTCAACAATGGGAGACTCGGGAACTTTGCTAGGCATTTTTCAGGCTTTTGTGCTAATTTTAATTGAGTACCTTATACAGCCTGGTAAATGTACTCAAAAAGCTGAGTCATATATGAAACTGCTCCAAATGTTAATATTGATTATTTACTGGTTGACTGAAAATTGACCGAAATATGATGCCCAAAGTGAATGATCAGATTTTACCAGCACAAATCCAAAGTGAAAAGCAAGCTTTTCCTTCTGTTATACTCGACAAACAAACCATAGTTTAGGAACATAGGAAATAGGAGCAGGGGTAGGCCATTCAGCCCCTCAAGTCTGTTCAGCCATTCGACTAGATCATGGCTGATCATCTACCTCAACACCATTTTCCCACACTATCCCCATATCCATTAATATCTTTAATATCTAGAAATCTATTGATCGCTGTCTTGAGCATACTCAATGGCTAAGCCTCCATGCTCTCTGGGGTAGAGAATTTCAAAAATTCACCACCCTTTGAGTGAAGAAATTCCTCCTCATCTCAGTCGTAAATGGCCTACCTCGGATTCTGAGACTGTGTCCCCTGGTTCTCGACCCCCCCCCAGCCGGGGGAAACATCCTTCCTGTATCAACCCTATCGAGCCTTTAAGAATTTTGTATACTTCAATGAGATTGCCTCTCATTCTTCTAAACTCTAGGGAATACAGGTCCACTCTCCTCAACCTCTCCTCATAGGACAATCCCGCTATCCCACGGACCAGTCTGCTGAACCTTCATTTCACTCCCTCTATGGCAAATATATCCTTTAAGTAAGAAGATCAAAACTGTATACCACACTCCACGTGTGGTTTCACCAAGGCTCCATACAGTTTCAGCAAGACTTCTTTACTCCTGTACTCAAATCCTATTGCAATAAAGGCCAACATACCGTTTGTCTTCCTAATTGCTTGCTGCACCTGCATGTTAGCTTTCAGTGACTTATGAACAAGGACACCCAGGTCCCTTTGGGCATCAACACTTCCCAATCTCTCACCATTTAAGAAATACTCTGCATTTCTGTTTTTTCCTACCAAAGTGGATAATTTCACATTTTTCCACATTATATTCTATCTGCCATGTTCTTGCCCACTCATTCGGCCTGTCTAAATCACTTTTAATCCTTTTTGAATCCTCATCACAACTCATATTCCCACCGAGTTTTGTGTTATCAGCAAACTTGGAAAAAACTTGTTCCCACATCCAAATCATTGATACAGATTGTGAATAGCTGAGGCCCAAGTACTGATCCTTGCGGTACCCCACTAGTCACAGCCTGCCAACCTGAGAATGACCCATTTATTCCTACTCTCTTTTTGAGAATTAACCAATTCTCAATCTATGCCAGTATATTACCTCCAGTCCCATGTTCTCTAATTTTGCACACTAACCTCTTGTGTGGGACCTTATCGAAGTCTTCTGAAAATCCAAATATGTAACATCCACTGGTTTCCCCTTATCTATTCTGCTAGTTACATCCTCAAAAAACTCTTAACACGTTTGTCAAACATGATTTCCCTTTCATAGGTCCATGCTGACTATGCCCAATCCTACCATTATTTTCTAAGTGTCCAGTTATCAAATCCTTTATAACAGATTCCAGCATTTTCCCTACTGCTGATGTCAGGCTAACAGGTATGTAGTTCCCCACTTTCTTGCTCCCTTCTTTCTTAAATTGTGGGGTTACATTTGATACTTTCCAATCTTCAAGAACTGCTCCAGAATCTATAGAATTTTGGAAGATGATCAACAATACATTCACTATCTCTGCAGCCACCTCTTTCAAAACTCTGGAATGTAGATCATCAGGTCCAGGGGATTTATCAAATTTCAGTCCCATTAATTTCTCCAATACTACTTTTTTTACAAATACTAAATTATTTCAGTTCCTCATTCTCACTAGTCCCTTGGTTCTGTAGTATTCCTGGGAGTTTTTTAAAAATCTTCTTCCATGTTAGTTTCTCTGCCATTTCCTTATTCCCCATTATAAATGCCCCTGACTGTCTGCAATGGGCCCACATGTGTCTTTGCTAATCTTTTCCCCTTTATTGAAGCTTTTACAGTCCATTTTTATGTTTCTCGCTAGTTTACTTTCATATTCTATTTTCTATTCCTTTATCAGTTTCTTGGTCCCCCTTTGCTGAATTCTAAAATGCTCTCGATCCTCAGGCTTACTACTTCTTTTGGCAAATTGATAAGCCTCTTCCTTTGATCTAATACAATCTTTAACTTCTCTTGTTAGCCATGGTTGGATACCTTTTTGTGCTGGGTTTCTGTGCGTCAAAAGAATGTAAATTTGTTGTAAATCATGTATTAATCCTTTAAATGCGAGCCATTGCTTGTCTACTGTCATACCTTCTGATATAGTTCTCCAATCTACCACAGACAACTAGCCCCTCATACCTTCATCTAACTCAGGTTACCATCTTCTGAAACACTCTAACTGCAATATCTGTTCACATGCTTTCCCTGTTGCAGGATTCAATTTGACTAATTCAGAGCAAAATGACGGCTGTGCTTCCAATGCTGTGCATTGAATTAGCAGTGTACAGAGTACAGAGCAGTTTTGCACAAAAGGATCAACTGTCTCAGACAGCTGTTCTTGTTTATTCTCAAGTCTTGCCACTATTGTCACTTTTCAGGTTGTGATCTTCTGGGAGTAGCACAATAGCTGCCGTGTCAGCAACAGCAGCATCACAATAAAGGTTCAGACATCAAGAGAAGTGGGATCCCAGAAAGGAAAAACACTCACAAAGTTAAAGCTCTGGTGTTTCCAAAAATGTAAGTTATTTGAAATAAAGAAAACACATTGTGTTCAAGGTTGCAAGGTAAACATTCCATGGGTTCAGGTGCTTTGCTCACACTTTACTTTCACAATCTATGTGATTATCCAAATGCCAATTGTAAGCATTTTTATATTGACAAGATAACTGGGAACTGTGGAAGAAGAAAGGAACTTAGGTGTTTATGTGCACCTAAGCCTAGTGCACAGGTACAAATGTAATCAAAAAGGCTTATGGAATGTTAGCCTTTATCTCGAGGGGACTGGAATTCTACAGTGAGGAAGTGATGTTTCAGTTGTACAGAGTCTTGGTCAGACCTTATCTGGAGTTTTGGGCACTGAGCCTCTAGAAATGTATATTGACATGGAGGGGATACATTGCAGATTAAAGGGTTACATTATGAGAACACATTGCATAAACTTAGCCTGCACTCCCTTGAGTTTAGAAGGTTGAGGGTGCTCTAACTGATGTATTTTAAAAATATTAAGGGGTTTGCTACTATAGATACAGGCAGACTATTTCTTGTACTGGAGAACAAGGCAATACCATCTTTAAATAGTGTCAGCTCATTCAGGAGCCAAATGTTAAACCACAAATTTATTGAAAATCTGGATTTCCCTCCCTGATAATTGAAATTTTCAAAACTGAGATTGACATTTAAAAAAAAACTAAGGCCATCAAGGAATATGGATCAAAGACAAGTAAATGGAGTTGCGGTATGGATTTGTCATCATCTAATGGAATGGTGGAACAGATTCACAGTTCCCATATTCCAATTCTTTTGAAATATATTTAACAGTATAAATGCCAGGACCCAGCTCACAGTTGGCAGAAACCCCGAATCCAAATTAAAAGAATTTTAGAAATAGGAGCAGGAGTAGACCATATGGCCTCTCGAGCCTGCTCTGCCATTCAACACCACCATGGCTAATCATAAGTTTCAACTCCATTTTCCAGCCCACTCCCGATATCCCTTAAATCCCCGAGAGACCAAAAGTCTGTCTATCCCAGCCTTAAATATATTCAACAATGGAGCATCCACAACCCTCTGGGGTAGAGAATTCCAAAGATTCACAAAATTTCTCCTCATCTCAGTCCTAAATGATCGTCCCCCTATTCTGAGACTGTGCCCCCATGTTTTAGATTCCCCAGTCAGAGGAAACAACCTCTCAGTACCTATCCTATCAGACCTGTTTGGAATCTTGTAAGTTTCAATGAGATCACCTCTCATTTTACGAAACTCCAGAGAATATACACAGCCTCTCATCCCAGAAACACTTCACTGTACAGCCTCCAATGCAAGTATATTGTCCCTTAAATATGGAGACCAAATCTGTACACAGTGTGGTCTTACCAAAACCCTGTACAATGGTAGCAAGACTTCTTTATTCTTGTACTCCAATCCCCTTGGGCGGCACAGTGGCGCAGTGGTTAGCACCGCAGCCTCACAGCTCCAGCAACCCGGGTTCGATTCTGGGTACTACCTGTGCGGAGTTATAAGTTCTCCCTGTGACCGCGTGGGTTTCCGCTGGGTGCTCTGGTTTCCTCCCACAGCCAAAGACTTGCAGGGTAATAGGTAAATTGCCCCAAGTGTAGGTATGTGGTAGGAATACAGGATTAATGTCGGATTAGTATAAATGGGTGGTTGATGGTCAGCACAGACTCAGCAGGCCGAAGGGCCTGTTTCAGTGCTGTATCTCTAAATAAATAAAAAGGTCAACATGTCATCTGCCTTCCTAATTGCTTGCTCTCCCTGCATGATTACTTTTTGTGTTCCTTGTACGAGTACACCCAAGTCCATCTGATCATCAACATTTAAAAGTTTCACGCCTTTTAAAAAATATTCTTCTCTTCTATTCTTACGACCCAAGTGAATGACCTCACACTTCCCTACATTATACTCCATCTGGCACCTTGTTGCCCACTCACTTAACCTGTCTATATCTCTTTGCAGCCTCCTTGTGTCCTCCTCACAGCGTACATTCCCACCTAGCTTTGGAGCGTCAGCAAACTCTTGGTCTCTTCACCTCAGTCATTAATATAGATTGTAAATAGCTGATCCTTGCAGCACTACGCTAGTTACAGCCTGCCAACTTGAAAATGTCCCATTTATGCCTACTTTTTTGCTTCCTGTCTGTTAACCAACCCCCTATCCACAACTACATGAGCCTTTATGTTGCCTATTAACCTTCCGTGAGACATCTTATCAAATGCCTTTTGGAAATCCAGGTATACTACATCACAGAATCACAGAATTGTTACAGCACAGAAGGAGGCCAATCGGCCCATTGTGTCTGCACTGGTTCTCTGAAAGAGCAACTCCCTCAGTTCCATTCCCCTGCCTTCTCCCCAAAATCCATTCTTCCTTTTCATCTATCTGTCTAACTCCCTCTTGAATGCTTCAATTGAACCTGCCTCCACCATGTTCTCAGGCAGCGCATTCCAGATCCTAGCCACTCACTGCGTGAAAAAGCTTTACCTCATGTCACTTTTGCTTCTCTTACCAAATACTTTAAATCCGCGCCCTTTCGTTCTCAATCCTTTCACGAGTGGGAACAGTTTCTCTCTATCTACTCTGTCCAGACCCCTCATGATTCTGAATACCTCTATCAACTCACCTCTCAGCCTTCTCTTCTCCAAGGAAAACAGTTCTAACTTCTCCAATTCATCTTCATAACTGCAATTCCTCATCCCTGGAACCATTCTCATGAATCTTTTCTGCACTCTCTCCAATGCCCTCACGTCTTTCCTCAAGTGCGGCGCCCAGAATTGGACACAATACTCCAGCTGAGGCTGAACTAGTGTCTTCGTCATAGTCATAGAGTCATAGAGTTATACAGCACAGAAATAGGCCCTTCGGCCCATCGTGTCTGTGCCGGCCATCCAGCACCCAACTACTCTAATCCCATTTTCCTACACTTGACCCGTAGCCTTGTATGCTATGGCATTTCAAGTGCTCATCTACATACATCTTAAATGTTGAGAGAGTTTCTGTCTCCACCACCTCTTCAGGCAGTGCATTCCAGATTCCAACCACCCACTGGGTGAAAAAATCCCCTCTAAACCTCCTACCCCTTACCCTAAATCTATGCCCCCTGGTAATTGACCCCTCCGCTAAGGGAAAAAGTTTCTTCCTATCTAACCTATCAATGCCCTTCATAATTTTGTACACCTCAATCATGTCCCCCCTCAGCCTTCTCTGCTCCAAGGAAAACAACACTAGCCTTTTCAGTCTCTCTTCATAGCTGAAATGCTCCAGCCCAGTCAACATCCTTGTGAATCTCCTCTGCACCCTCTCCAATGCAATCACATCCTTCCTATAGTGTGGTGCCCAGAACTGTACACAGTACTCTAGCTGTGGCCTAACTAGCGTTTTATACAGCTCCATCATAACCTCCCTGCTCTTATATTCTATGCCTCGGCTAATAAAGCTAAGTATCCCATATGCCTTCCTAACCACCTTATCTACCTGTGCTGCAGCCTTCAGTGATCTGTGGACAAGTACACCAAGATCCCTCTGACCTTCTGTACTTCCTAGGGCCCTACCATCCATTGTATATTCCCTTGCCTTATTAGTCCTGCCAAAATGCATTACCCCACACTTCTCAGGATTAAATTCCATTTGCCACTGCTCCGCCCATCTTACCAGCCCATCTATATCTCCCTGTAATCTAAGGATTTCCTCCTCACTATTTACAACACCACCAATTTTTATGTCATCTGTGAGCTTACTGATCATACCTCCTATATTCACGTCTAAATCATTAATGTACACTACAAAGAGCAAGGGTCCCAGCACCGATCCCTGTGGTACACCACTGGTCACAGGCTTCCAATTGCAAAAACAGCTCTGCCTCCTGCCATTAAGCCAATTTTGGATCCAATTTGCCAAATTGCCGTGGATCCCATGGGCTCTTACCTTCTTAACCAATCTCCCATGCGGGACCTTATTAAAAGCCTTACTGAAATCCATGTATACGACATCTACTGCTTTACCCTCATCCACACATCTAGTTACCTCCTCGAAAAATTCAATCAAGTTAGTTAGACACGATCTCCCCCTGACAAAGTCATGCTGACTATCCCTGATTAATCCCTGCCTCTCCAAGTGGAGAGTAATCCTGTCCCTCAGAATTTTTTCCAATATTTTCCCTACCACTGATGTTAGATTCACCAGCCTATAATTACCTTGTTTATCCCTGTTACCCTTCTTGAATAATGGTACCACATTCGTTGTCCTCCAGTCCTCTCCTGTGGCTCGAGAGGATTTGAAAATTTGTGTCAAAGCCCCTGCTATTTCCTCCCTTGCCTCACATAACAGGCTGGGATCCATCTCATCTGGGCCTGAGGATTTATCCACTTTTAAGCCCGCTTAAACAGCTAGTACTTCCTCCCTTTTATGCTAATATTTTCAATTATATCACAATCCCCCTGCCTGATCTCTACACATACATCGTCCTTCTCCATAGTGAACACAGATGAAAAATAATAATTTAAAACCTCATCTATGTCCTCCGGCTCCACACAAAGATTGCCACATTGGTCCCTAATGGGCCCTACTCTTTCCTTGGTTATCCTCTTACCCTTAATATACTTATAAAACGTTTTAGGATTTTCCTTTATCTTGCCCGCCAGTTGTTTTTCATGTCCCCTCTTCGCTCTCCTAATTACTTTTTAAGTGCCACCCTACACTTTCTATACTCCTCTAGTGCCTCTGCTATTTTCTGCGCTCTGAATCTGCCATAAGCCTCCTTTTTTTTCCTGATCCAACCCTCTATATCCCTTGACATCCAGGGTTCCCTGGACCTGTTGGTCCTACCCTTCACCTTAACAGGTACATGTTGGCTCTGAACTCTCACAATTTCCTCTTTGAATGACTCCCACTGGTCTGATGTAGATTTTCCGACAAGTAGCTGCTCCCAGTCAACTTTGGCCAGATTCTGTTTTATCAAATTGAAATCGGCCTTCCCCCAATTCAGCACCTTTATTTCCGGCCTGTCTTTGTCCTTTTCCATAACTACCTTAAATCTTACAGAGTTATGGTCACTATCTCCAAAATGCTCCCCCACTGACACTTCTACCACTCGTCCGGCTTCATTCCCCAGGATTAGGTCCAGTACTGCCCATCCTCGTGTAGGACTTTCTATGTACTGGCTCAAAAAGCTCTCCTGTATGCATTTTAAGAATTCCGCCTCCTTTGAGCCTTTTGCACTAAGACTAAACCAGTTAATATTGGGGACGTTGAAATCCCCTACTATTATTACCTTATTATTTTTACACCTCTCTGAGATTTGCCTACATATCTGCTCTTCCATCTCTTCCTAACTGTTTGGAGGCCTGTAGTACACACCCAGTCAAGTGATTGCACCCTTTTTGTTTTTAAGTTCTACCCAAATGGCCACATTTGAGGAACCTTCTAAGATATCATCCCTCCTTACTACAGTAATTGACTCCTTCATCAACAGTGCAATGCCACCTCCTCTTTTATCCCCTCCCCTATCGTGCCTGAAAATTCTATACCCTGCAATATTGAGCTTCCAGTCCTGTCCCTCCCTCAACCATGTCTCTGTGATAGCAATAATATCATAATCCCATGTGCTAATCAACGCCCTCAATTCATCTGCCTTGCATTAAAATAGATGCAATCCAGCATTGCATTTTTCACTTGTGCCTTACCAGGTCTATATTTGCTCTGCCTTCCAGACAGACTCACTTTCTGTTCTATATTACCCCCTACTGTACCTCCACTCTGTATCCCATCCCCCTGCCAAATTAGTTTAAACCCCCCCCAACAGCAGTAGCAAACCTCCCAGCAAGGATGCTGGTCCCATTCCAGTTCAGGTGCAACCCGTCCAACTTGTACAGTTCCCACCTTTGCCAGAAACAGACCCAGTGATCCAGGAAACTAAAGCCCTCCCTCCTGCACCATCTCCTCAGTCACGCATTCATCTGCTCTATCCTCCTATTACTAGCACGTGGCACTGGGAATAATCCAGAGATTACAACCTTAGAGGTCCTGCTTTTTAATCTGCTACCTAGCTTCCTAAATTCTTGTTGCAAGACCTCATCCCTTTTTCTACCTATGTCGTTGGTACCAATGTGTACCACGACCTCTGGCTGCTCACCCTCCCCCTTCAGAATGTCCTGCAGCCGCTCTGTGACATTCTTGACCCAGCACCAGGGAGGCAACATACCATCCTGGAGTCACGTTTGAGGCCACAGAAATGCCTATCTGTACCCCTTACGACAGAATCCCCTATCACTTATACAAGTTCAACATAACTTCCTTGCTCTTGTACTCTATGCCCCTATTAATAAAGCCCAGGATACTGTATGCTTTATTAACCGCTCTCTCAACCTGTCCTGCCACCTTCAATGACTTATGCACATATGCACCTAGGTCCCTTTGCTCCTGCACCCCTTTTAGAATTGTACCCTTTATTCTATATTCTCTCCATGCTCTTCCTACCAAAATGAATCACATCACGTTTCTCAGCATTAAACTTCATCTGCCACCTGTCTGCCCATTTCACCAACTTGTGTATGTCCTTTTGAAGGTCAACACTATCCTCCTCACAGTTCACAATGCTTCCAAGTTTTGTATCATCTGCAAACTTTGAAATTGTGCCCTGTACATCAATGTTAAGGTCATTAATATGTATCAGAAAAATCAAGGGTCCCAACACTGACCCCTGGGGAACTCCACTACAAACCTTCCTCCAGCCCGAAAAACATCCATTAACCACTACTCTTTACTTCCTGTCACTCAGCCAATGTTGTATCCACGTTGCTACTGTCCCTGTTATTCCATGAGCTACAAGTTTCCTCACAAGTCTGTTGAGTGGCACTGTATCAAACTTTTGAAAGTCCATGTACACCTCATCAACAGCATTTCTCTCATTAACCCTCTCTGTTACCTCCTCAAAAAACTCCAGAAAATTAGTTAAACATGATTTTCCCTTAAGAAATCCATGCTGGCTTTCCTTAGTTAACTCACATTTGTCCATGTAACTATTGATTTTGTCCCGAATTATTTTTCTAGAAGTTTTCCCACCACATAAGTTAAACTGACTGGCCTGTAATTGCTAGGCTTATCTTTACACCCTTTTCTGAACAAGGTGTAACATTTGCAATTCTTCAGTCCTCTGACACCGCCCTCGAGTCTAAGGAAGACTGAAAAATGATGGCCAGTGCCTCTGCGATTCCCACCCTCACGTCCCTCAGTATCCTTAGACGCATCTCGTCCATGGTCCCAGTGCTTTATCCGTTTTAAGTACAGACAGCCTATCTAATACATCCTCTTTATCAATTTTAAACCCTTTTAGTGCCTGACTTACCTCCTCTTTCAATATTTCCTGGGTTGCATCTTTTTCCTTGGTAAAGACAGACGCAAAGTATTCATTTAATGCCTCAGCTATGCCCTCAGCCTCCATCTGGAAATCCCCTTTCTGGTCCCATTCCTCCTTTTCCATCCTTTTACTATTTATATGCCTATAGAAAACTTGGGGATTTCCTTTAATGTTAGCTGCCAGTCTCTTTTCTTGCAGTCTCTTTGCTTTTCTGATTTGCCTTTTCACTTCCCTTCTGGATCTTCCATATTCAGCCTGGTTCTCAATAGTATTTTCTCCTCGGCATCTGTCATAAGCACACTTTTTCTTCTTTATCTTAATCTCTACTTCTTTTGTCATCCAGGAGGCTCTGGATTTGTTTGCCCGACTTTTCTCCTTCGAGGGAACATACCTTGACTGTGCCCGAACTATCTCTTCTTTGAAGGTAGCCCGTTGTTCATCTACTGGTTTTCCTGCCAGCTTTTGACTCCAATTTATTCGCCCCAGCTCCATTCTTACCCCACTGAAGTTGGCCTTCTCCCAGTTAATTATTCTTACCCTGATTTGCTCTTTGCCCTTTTCCATAGTCGGCCTAAACCTTATGATACAATGATCACTATCCCCTAAATGCTCTGCTAATGATACTTGATTCACTTGGCCCACCTCATTCCTAAGAACCAGTGCCTCCTTTCTCGTTGGGCTAGCAACATACTCTTGTAGAAAACTTTCCTCAACACCCTCTAGGAACTCTTGCCCCTCACTGCCCTTTACACTACTATTATTCCATCGACACTACTATTATCTACTGGTTCTTCTTTATCTACCCTACTAGTTAAATCCTCAAAAAACTCTAACAAATTTGTCTAACACGATTTTACTTTCATAAAACTATGTTGACTTTACTTGTTGATAACTATAAATTTCTAAGTGCATTGTTAAGACTTCCTTAAAAATAAATTCCAGCATTTCCCGATCACTGATGTCAGGCTAACTGGCCTATAGTTCACTGTTTTCTCTCTCTCTCTTTTCCTGAATAGCAGTGTTACATTTGCTAACTTCCAATCTGCTGGGACTGTTCCAGAATCCAGGGAATTTTGGAATATCATAGCCAGCACATCCACTACCTCTGCAGCTATCTCCTTTTGAACCCTAGGATGTAGGCCATCAGGTTCTGGGGATTTGTTGGATTTTAGTCCCTTAAGTTTCTCCAAAACATTTTCTCTACTGATATTAATTACCTTAATTTCCTCACTCTTTTTAGGCCCTACGTGCACTCTATTTCTGGTCTGCGACTTGTGCCTTCTATTGTGAAGCCAGGCACAAATATTTGTTCAATTTCCTCCTTCCCCATAATAATTTCTCCTGCCTCTACTTTTTGGATAGATTTGGATAGATTAGAGATACAGCACTGAAACAGGCCCTTCGGCCCACCGAGTCTGTGCCGAACATCAACCACCCATTTATACTAATCCTACACTAATCCCCCATTCTTACCAAACATCCCCACCTGTCCCTATATTTCCCTACCACCTGCCTATACTAGTGACAATTTACAATGGCCAATTTAGCTATCAACCTGCAAGTCTTTTGGCTTGTGGGAAGAAACCGGAGCATCCGGAGAAAACCCACGCAGACACAGGGAGAACTTGCAAACTCCACACAGGCAGTACCTGGAATCGAACCCGGGTCCCTGGAGCTCTGAGGCTGCAGTGCTAACCACTGCGCCACTGTGCCGCCCTGAGGGACCTACTCAGAGCTACTCTCTTCCTTTATATATACTTGTAAAAGGTCTTACAATCTGTTTGAATATTCCTGGCTAGTTTACTCTCATATTCTATTTTTTCCTTTTTTATCAACTTTTTGGTGGCCATTTGCTGGTTTCTAAAATACTCCCAATTCTCAGACCAGCTACTATTCTTTGCAACATTATAAACCTCTTCTTATAATCTAATACTATCCTTAACTTCCTGAGTAAGCCACAGATGGATCTTTCTGGCTGAGTTTTTATTTTTCAATGTATTTTTGGTGAACATTTTGAATTGTTTCTTTAAATGTTTCCCACTGTTTATTTACTGCCATACCTTTTAGTCTACTTTACAATCAATCTCAGATAGTTCTCTCCTCATACCTATGCAATTGGCTTTAAGTTTAAGATTCTTGTTTGTGATTGCAGTATGTCATTTTCAAACGTAACATGAATTAAATTGTATTATGATCACTATTTCCCAGCAGATCTTTTACTAATTAACCCTGCCTCATTACACAATACTAGATCTAAAATAGCTTTATCCCTAGTTGGTCTGTATTGCTCCAGGAGACAAAAACATTCCACAAACTCATGTACTAGACCACACTTGCCAATTTGATTGGCCCAGTCTATATGAAGATTAAAATCCCCCACAATTATTACATTGCCTTTGTTACAAGCTCCAATAATTTCTTGTTTAATGATCTGTCCAACAGTATATCTACTGTTAGAGGGCCAATAAATTACTCATACCAGCATTGTCTGACTCTTGCTATTCCCACTCTCCACCCATACTGATCATACTTCATGATCTTCTGAGGCAAGGTCCTTTCTCACTAATGCCCTTATGTCATCCTTCACTATCAAGGCTACCCCTCCTCCGTTGCTTTCTGTCTGTCTTTTCAAAATTATGTATACCCTAGAATATTTATTTCCCAACCTCGGTCAGCTTATTACCATGTCTCATTACACAAGCAGTTGAGAGGAGGAAAGGAAGACACAGACAGACAATATAAAATAAAGTTGGAGAATTAAAATGACAGGCGACCGGGAGCTCCAGGTCATGCTTGTGAACTGAATGAAGGTGCGCAGCAAAGTGATCACCCAATTTATGTTTAGTCTCCCAGTTTACAGCAGACCACATTGTGAACAATGAATACAGTAGACTAATTTGAAAGAAGTTCACGTAAATTGCTGTTTCATCTGGAAGGAGTGTTTGGAGCCTTAGACGACAAAAGAACAGGTGCTGCATCTCCTATGCTTGCATGGAAAGGTGCCGTGGGCAGGGGAGGGGGCGTTGGGGGTGATTGAGGAGTGGACCAGAGTTTTGGGGAGGGAACGATCCCTTTGGAATGCTGAAAGAGGAGGAAAGGTTGAATCATCAGAATAGATACAACAGAAATAGCGAAACTGGGAGAATGGAATGGAGTCCTTATAGGTAGCAGGCTTTGAGAAAGTGTAGGTGAGGTGGCTGTGGGATTCAATGGGCTTATAGTAAATATTTGTTGATAGCCTATTGTCAGAAATGAAGACATGGAAGTCACGAAAGGGAAGGGAAGAGTCGGGAGATGGAGGACCATGTGAATGTGAGTGAAGGGTGGAAATTGGAAGCAAAGTTGATGAAGTTTTCAAGTTCAGGGCGGGAGCAGGAAGCAGCACGATACAGTCATCGATGTATGGGAAAAAGAGGTGGGGGAGGGGGCTTGAGTAGGGCTAGAACAAGGAATGTTCCACATATCCCACAAAAAGGCAGACATGGCTAGGACACATGCAACACATTTAAAAAAAAATTAGTTAAGGAATCGGACTTAGTTGTATTGAAGCTGTGGTTTTGGTCATAGACTTTTCCTGTGCTCTTTCTTTTAAGTTGTACATTTTATTTTGAGTTGCCAGCTTTTTTGGAGTCTGTGTCAACCTTTTTGAAGTTGTTTGCTAGATTTTCTGAGTTTTGAAGGTTGGTGTGAATGGATGAGTATGCCCTGCATTTTTTGACTTAATTGTGTAAAGGAATGAGATGGGGAAAATCACAGGGAAGGATCCATGCATTCCACCTTGTGATGCAGCATGCCAGTGAACTGTGGAGTAATTTTCGCTTGAACAAATGAGAGCATGCTTTCCAGATGTTAAGAGAGTGAAATGCTAAGGTGGTACAAAAAGAAAAACAAGCATTAACTATGCAAACAAAAATAAATGTCCAACTCAGAAAGCAATTGTAACTATGAACATAGTGTAACCTGATTAAAAAAAGATTCAAAGCCTCGGAGCCAGAAATTTGCTTTGTTGGAAATGATGACATTTCAAAGGTCAGTCTGCAAATTTAATCAGCTTTTATCATCCAAGATGAGAACCCAAAGGGACAAGTCACTTACAAGACCTGCTAACATAATCATTAATAAATAACACTGAGAAATGTAATTTTAAAATACTGATTTTATCCACTAATGGACATTTGTACTGTGAGGCAATCAAATGAAAAACAAACAGCTTCTGACAACATTTTTTTGTGTTGCAACTGTTCTAATATGATACCATGATATTTAGAACTTTGAAATTAGTATATTCAGTGCCTTGTATGAAAATTCAATGTTAATACTGGAGAAGTACAAAGTTGCAAGTCCTCAATGGAAAATTAACTTAACTCCCGAGTAACTAAAGACTTTTAAATTGCAGCCAGATAGAGAAAGGTGGGCTGGATCAACATTTACAGAGCAAAGATAATCTGTCACTGAAGGGAAAAACAAATTAGATGAAAAACTAAATGTTGCAGAGAGTCAAATAAATGGCTCCCAGATAACTGGTAAATGAAAATATGAACGTTGTGGTAACATGAATTATTGAAAAACAAAGTTTGCAGACAGGGATAAGAAGCTGAGCAGTTTATCAGAGGTACCTGATAGGTAACTATAAATATGAAGAACTTGCCCAGTAAATAATAATGAATGCTTTAAGAAAATGTAACTAGATTGTCATTTTGCAGATATTGTACTCCATAACTGGAAACATTAAAGTTGAGTGATAAGTGAAGATTTGAAATTTGGAAAATTACTCCACAGCTTTCTGCTCAAGAAATGGGAAATCAGTGTTTCGATTTTAATTTTAAGGAGGCACAAATCCTGAGACATGAAACTATAAATCAAGTAGCAGCATTTGACGGTTCGTACCACTTTAAGAAGCAAAAGTATTTCTGACTCCCTTTTACATGTGATAAACCTGGTTTGTTTTCTATGTAATGGTCTGGGGTTTGCGGTCTGTGGTCAAGCAAGGGTACTCACCACTGACCTTGAAGGAAGCCTCACTGAGAGATCTAGTGAACTCTGTGATGAGAACTTTAATTCTCTTGTTGTGCAACTGATTATAGTGTTGTTTAATGGGGATTTTAAGTGGGGAGCTAGAGTGATGTCATCATGCTGTTAAAAACCCAGTTAGACCTCATGCAACAAGCTGCAGCTTTTTCCAGAGTTTTACAATGAGACTAACAGCATAAAAATGGAAGTCCTCGTCAATTCACTGATTGCTTAGGGATTGCACTCTCAGGGGGACCTCAACAGTGCACCCTCTGGGGAAATGTAGAATCACTGATGGCAACTTATGGATTTCATGTGTGGGCTCCGAAGTTACTGTCAATTTCAGTGAAGTAATGATGGCAAACATTGACAGTTTCACCATCATTATCACTGCAAAATACAAGCCAATGTCAATAATTAGTGGGAGTGTGGTAAGACATTTGGAAGTACTTTTCAAACTGAGGTAAGGGTTATAAATAATGTCATGAGAGCAGTCTTTAACTTTACTTGCATTTTGAGGTAATGGTTCACTGAGATTGAATTGTATTTTAATGTGACAAATAATTAAAATGTAATTTTTATGGCTTGTTAAAAGATCTCATTATTTTAACTTCACCATTTGCTCAAAGAATTTTCAATGTTGTGCCTAAAGACCTTTGCAAAGAGTTGTTGTACACCATTTCCTGTGAAAATGCAGAAGAACATTTAAACACCCTCAGCACTCAACCACATACATAATGGGAGGCAGTAAAGGGCTGAAGAAAAGTGGATAGTATAGTGAATAATGTGACTGTTCTTTCACCTCTGGGATCGAGGCTTAAATCTAGCTCAGTCCAATTGATGAAAATATTTTCTTCCTGAAAGGTCTAAGGATGATAGGGAATAATGTTTGGTTAACTTAACCCAGATCCCTTTGGTTGAAATCCATGACACAAAACTAACAGGCAGTTTTACAAGCTGGTAACAGCATGGGCACTGGACTTAACTAATGAATGCAACACTAAAGTAATTGCTGGACACTTAGATCAGTTTCCTTTATCACAAATGTACTGAAGGACTTGAGAATGCGAATCATTTTCCACACTTGCCTCTGTTTTGAAATAACTATGAGGTTATACATCATTCAGCTTGGTATACTTTAAAGGATGGTGGAAATTTCCTCAGGCTTCTGATGCTCAATGACATAACTTCAGGGAAGTTCAGCTGACACCCTGCTTACACAGATAACTTCCATTGAAGATACATGACAAAAACAAGAGGAACTTTGACAAAATTCCTGGCACCGATGTTAGATAAGGTAGTTGAGACAAGGGGTGGAAATTTATGTTCTCCCATGCAGCAGTTTGGAGGCTGGGAGAGCACAAAATCAGGTGGGATGGTGGTGGGGAGGGGACCCCGCCACATTTCCGCCCCTATCGAAATATAGTCCGGGGCGGGAAGGCCTGTGAACAGCCTTCCCACCCCACCACCAATTTAAGCCCTTAACTGGGTAATTAACCCCTAATTAAGGGCCTCTTCCTGCTGCAGCTCAATTACCCATGTGGCGGGTGGCCACATCGCCGCACGACAAGCACCGCAAGAAAATTCATATGGGCCGCTTCCCAGCTCTGGGAGGGGGTGTCCCTTGTTCAAAGGCGCTTGGTGCCTTAACGAGGGATCTGGCATTGGGAAGTGGGGAGGGCACTGAGAGCCACCCCTCCTGCCCTTGCTGCCTATCTTCTCCCCCATCCCGCGCAACCCACACCCCGTGAGACACCTCCCACCCTGACCTACCTTGACCCTAGTTCCAATGCTGCTCCTCAGTGTCTGGTTGCTGCAGCTACAGCAGCAGCCACTGCCTCTGCGGTGGCGCTACAGCTGCTGGCTTCTGATTGGCTGGCAGCTCTGCAAGGCTGAGACTTCCGGCAGCGGGGTCCTAAATGGTACGGAAGGCCCGCAACTGTCCAGTTAGTGCCTGATTGGCACTAAATTCGGTGGGCCTTCCATACAAGAACCAACGTGGGGATCACGGCGGCGGTTTCCCCCAACATTGAGACCCGCGCCGCCAGTGCAAAATGCCACTACAAAAGTGCAAAATTTAAGTGTAAAGACGTGCATCTTAAAGCTGAACAAAGGAAATTGCATAGGTATGAGGGGCGAGTTGGCTAAGGTAGATTGGGAAACTACATTAAAAAAATGATGATAGATAGGCAATGAAAAACATTTAAAGATTTAATTCATAATTTACATCAAACATACATTTCCTTAAAAAGGAAGAGATTAGCAAAAGTAAACATGGGTCCCTCGGAGGCAGAGACAGGAGAAATTATAATGAGGAATAAGGAAATGGCAGAGACATTGTCTGGAATTTTACCAGCCTTCTGGATACAGACTGGGAGATGGTAAAACAGTGGCAGAAGGTGTCGGGAGGGCAGCCCAACATCTTCCAGCTGCCACGGCATATTCCTAAAAGCAGGAACAGCAGTGGCACGGCCGCACATCGACCGGAGGTAGATGGCCAATTATTTCAATTAAATGGCCAATTAATGGCCATTTCCTTTACGGCCACTCCATGGCCCATGGTGGACCTCCCCCCCCCAGCAACAGTGGCTGCCCCTGCGGCTCTGACATCACCGCCGGAGGTTTCAGCCCCCTCAATCGCCAGGGAGTGCCTGCCTGGTACTGGCACAGTAAAAAAATCTTACCTGCCCTTTGAGAGTGCCTCAATGTGGAGGTGCCACCTTCTTCTCCCTGCAGCTCAAGAGTGGCCACCTCTAACGGTGGCACTGCCAAAGCTGCCAAGCTGCTGGCCCTCTGATTGGGCCGCTGCTCTGAGAGGCGGATCACTGTCCGGTAGAATACCCCCCAGAGTCCAGCCATCCACCCACAAGGGCTCGGGACCCACTTTCGATCTCATTGGCAGGACTCCCTGCCTCTTTCTAAAATCTAGCCCATTGTATCTGTTGTCACGGTAGAAGACACGAAAACATTCCGGAAATAGTGGGAAACCAAGGGTCTAGCAAAAAACAGGAGCTTAAAGAAATTAGTATTAGTAAAGAAATAGTACTGGAGAAATTAACGGGACTAAATGTCGACAAATCCCTTGGACCTGATGGCTTTCATCCTAGAGTAGCTACAGAGATAGTGAATGCATTGGTTTTGATCTTCCAAAATTTCCTAGAATCTACAGTGGTCCCCATGGCTTGGAAGGTAGCAAACATAGTAGCCCTAAACAAGAAAGGAGGGAGAGAGAAAATAGGCTAGTTAGCCTGACACCAATAGTAGGGAAAATGCTAGAATCTATTATTAGGGACATGGTAACTGGGCACTTAGAAAATCATTAAGCTGAGTCAACATGGATTTATGAGAGGGAAATGGTGTTTGACAAGTCTCTTTGAGTTTGTTGAGGTTGTAACTAGCAGGGTACATAAGGGAGAACCAATGGAAATGGTGTATTTGGATTTTCAAAAAGCATTCAATAAGGTACCTGATGAGAGGTTATTACACAAAATTAGGACTCGTGGTTGGGGTAATATATTGACATGGACTGAGGATTGGTTAACATACAGAAAACAGAGAATAGTAATAAACGAGTCATTTTCGGATTGACAGGCTGTAACTGGCAAGATACCACAAGGATCAGTGCTTGGATCTCAGCTATTTACAATTGATTTCAATGACTCAGATGCAAGGACCAAGTGTAGCGCATCCGATTTTGCTGACGATACAACGTTAGGTGGGAAGTAAGTTGTGACGAGGACACAAAGAGACTGCAAGGGGTTAGACTGGTTAAGTGACTGAGCTAAAACATGGCAGATGGAATATAATGTGGGAAAATGTGAAGTTATCCACTTTGTGATAACTTATGTTTTAAATGGTGAGTGACTGGGAAATGTTTCTATTCATAGGGAGTTGCATGTGCTTGTATAGAAATCACAGCAAGTTAACATGTAGATACAGGAAACAATTAGGGAAGCAAATAGTATGTTAGCCTTTATTATAAAGTTATTGGAGTATGAGAGTAAAGAAGTCTTATGACAATTATATAGGGCCTTGGTGAGGCCACACCTGGAGTACTATGCCTTATCTAAGAAAGGACATACTTGCTTGAGAGGGAGTGCAACAAAGGTTCACTAGACTGATTCCTAGGATGACAGGACTGACCTATGAGGCAAGATTGAGTAGGCTAGGCCTATATTCTCTAGAATTTAGAAGAATGAGAGGTGATCTCACTGAAACAGAAAAAACATTCTTCGAGGGCTTTGACAGGATAGATGCTGGGAGGATGTTTCCCCTGGCTGCAGAGTCAACAACTAGGAGTCACAAGTCATAGAATAGGGGGTCAGCCATTTAGAACAGAGATAAGGAGAAATTTCTTCATTCAGAGGGTTGTGCATCTTTGGAATTCTCTACCACAGAAAGCTGTGAATGCTCAGTCATTGAGTATATTCAAGGCTGAGATCAATACATTTTTTGATACTAAGGGAATCAAAGGATATGGAGATAGTGTGGGAATGTAGAATTGAGACAGAAGATGAGTCATGATCTTATTGAATAGCCTACTCCTGCTCCTATTTCATTACTTTCCTTTGTATAACTCGTCACTTATTTTCTCACATTAACTTTTGATTATTGATGAAGTGCTTTATAGATTTACAGTTTCAGGAAACATGCTGAAATGGTTTGCAGTTAAATCTAGGAATTAAATATGAGGCCACATCAGTTACCAAGGTCCTTGTGAAATATGCCCAAAGGAGAAGCAGAATTTAAACATCTCTAATCAAGCCTTGGATATTTCTTATGGCTTTCAGTCAACACCTTCCATTCAGAGCCACTTTATCTCAGTTATGCTGGCACCTCATTCTGTACTGTCTAATACAGATTTAAATGGTAGAACTGCATCCCTGACCCTTTCGTGTACCAAAGTCACCCTTTTCTGCCAAATGTTTATCAACTAGTGTGGCCAAGAAAGGAATGAGAATTATTATATGACACATACAGCATATAATAATTTCAACAGACTTTTTTTTTTACAGTATTACTTACTTTAATTTTCAAGTGACTGGCATTATTTTTCAAATGTAAATACTCAAAAGAACTTCAATATTGTCACTCATCAATACTATAGATTTCTATTAATTTCCATGCATTTAACTTTTTTGCAAATGTGATGTTTAACTTGAACCATTTGTGGGCAAATGTGATCAAAAATTTCAAAATAAATTGGAGTAGCACAAAGTAAATTTACTACTTTCTTGCAAATGTTGAGCAGTCTTAAAAATGAAGACAGATTTATTTCAAAAGAACATATAACAACTTAGAGTGCACTATTTTTCAAATGGTAAACAGCTAGCTTAATTAACAGCAATGAAATGGTGGTGATTGACAGCTGATCATTCCTCTCAAGAGGAATATGGACACCAATATTGCATTTTCACAAGCACATGGTGTTTGCTGTTAGACTTCTGAATGGGTATTGAATGACAAATGTTGTTATGGCAGATAAAACATCACTACTGGAGCCTTTGGATCTTTGCTGCTGCACTTTCCTTCATCCCATTGTCCCTACAGAGGGCTTGTGTTTATTGAGAATTTCAGAGACACAAGATACCCTCCAAAATGCCCTCTCAATAGCTGCAAAAAGACCTCAGCATACACAACTCTTCCTTCTTGTTCTTTCAACATGAAAGGTCGAAAGGGAAAAGACTTTGATATCCTGGATGGAAGCTAATCCCTTTGGATTACCTGCCAATTAAATACTATTGAGTACATTTAAGACTTCAGAAGCCAAATAATCACAATTAAATATAACTGTTTTACTTCCACTGCTCAACTAAAAATTCCACTGTATTAAAAGCATATGGGTTTTGAACTTGTGTGCTGAGTACAGCTATATAGCATAATATTATTTCAACATGTATACAGAAACAAAGATTTAATCAAGTTCTGTCTTTGAATTATATTGCAGTGGATAGTTTTGCAAGTTAATTTATTATTCTGCTGTGTCACATAAGTCTTTTTCAGCCAGAAAAGAAATGTTTAAAATACTAATATAGTGCTCCCAGTTTAAAATCAACATAGTGGCCCAGGTTTTCCACCTTGCTATCGCACCAGCAGAAGTGAAATAGACATGTACCTCCGTCTTTCCCACAAATACACTGCTGTCATGGGCTGATTTCCAGGATCAGCTCATTGCAGTGAGGATTGACTTATTTCTGCTGCAGGGCTGCCATGGATTGGACTTGGTTGCAGGTATCATTATGCAGTACATGATTGAAAATCCTGCAGCTACTTAAAGAAGTGTTCTGAAATGGAGGAAGGAGGATGCTTCAGAATGGTGGCCAGGGCACAGGCAGGATGGTGCTCAGCCAACTTTGGAAATGGGATACTGCAGGTTCTGCTCTAAGAGATAAGGAGAAGGGAGGACACAACAACTTATATTTATATAGCAGCTTCAATGTAGTATAACATTCCAAAGCGCTTCACAGGAGTGTTAGCCAACAAAATTTGACACTGAGCCACATAAGGAGATATTAGGGCAGATGACCAAAAGCTGGGATCAAAGAGTAAGTTTTAATGAGCATCTCAAAGAGGAAGCAGGGAGGTTTAGGGAGGGAATTCCAAAGTTTGGAGCCTTGGAAGCTGAAAGCACAGCTGCCAATGGTACTGCAATTTAAATTGGAGATGTTCAAGAGGTCAGAATTGGAGGTATAGATATCTCAGACGATTGTAGGGCTGGAGAAAATTACAGAGATAGGGAGGGGCGAGGCCATAGACAGATTTGAAAACAAAGGATGAGATGTTAAAAATTGAGGTGTTGCTTAACCAGGAGCCAATGTAGGTCAGTGAGCACAGGGGTGATGGGTGAATGGGACTTGCTGCGAGTTAGGACATGGGCAGCAAAGGTTTGGATGACCTCAAATTTATGAAAGGTTGGAATGTAGAAGGCCAGCCAGGAATGTATTGGAAAAGTCAAGTCTCGAGGATATGTTGGGGGGAAGAGGGAAGAGGCTTTCTGGAGTAGTAATGAACACCTGATGGAGAGAAATTGCATTGGCACACATCCCAGGCAACAGTAGAGTGCAAGATGTTGTTCAATGACCTAATTGAGATGAATACAAAAGTGTGCACCTAAACTTGCACAGACTCTCTGTGCCACCATGTGTGTTTTCCCTTCATCACCGAACCACAGTGCAGTTCATTTCTCATTAAGATGCAGACTGGGAGGAATTCAACAGTGCACCCTATGGAGAAGCGTACAATCGCTAACAGCAACTTCTGGATTTCCACGTTTAACTTCGCATGTGTAGACTCCAGAAGGTGGCAGTTTCAGAGGAGTAATGGTGGCCAATGCTGACAGTTTCACCATCATCACTACACAAAAATCCGAACCACTGTCCCTCAGGATAGCTTCTGCAAGCAGACTGTGTGGGTACGTGGTGGTTTGAGGGACTGGTTGGCTGGACCGGACCGATGGGGCTGAATTTAGTTGAGCTGGTGACAGTGCCAGGCCGAAAAGGTGAGGGGAACCCTGTCTCGGCCCTTCGGAGCCCCCCTGGCACAATTCAACAGCGCTCGGGCAATTAACTGCTTGGTATCGGAGTCCCCGTTCCTTTAAGGATGGGAACCCACCTTCCAGAGGTGCTGGTCAATGAGTGGCCACTGCTGGTATTGCACCAGGCCTGGAGCAGGCCCAGCACTGGAGCCCCTGACCCCAGGTAAGTGAGGTGAGATCACCGGGGCCAGTCTGGCAGGCTCCAGCGACGGTGGGCATTGAGGGCAGGTGAAATACTCATGGAGGGGGTAGCCTTTGCCGCCAGAGGCCCTCCGTGGCTCACAGATTACCCATGGAGGAGGCACCCCCCCCCAGGTCCGCAGGGAGGTCGCCTTGTTTCACTGGGCAGCTTCTCCGCGTGGCAGAGATCTCCCCATCCCTGCCACTGGTGTACTTCCAGCAGTGGCAGGAAGAGGCAATTAAGTGACAATTAATTGGCGACTTAAGGGCCTCAATTGGCCTCTGGGCGGAAAAGCCTCTGACTTTATTAAGATGCGACAGGAAGGCGATGGCCACTCCGCCCCTGCCTTCCATCGCAATTCGATAGCCCCCGCACCGCCTCCTAATCTGTCTCCCAGGAGCCCATTAAATTCTGCTCTTGGTGTGCAGAAGTTACACTATTTCAGGATGGACCTGCTCTCTTTGCCTGCCTTTGTCATATGTTCTCATCACTGACATTCTCTGGACAAAGAAGTTTTTCTTAAATTCCTTATTGAATTTATTAGTGACTATCTGATATTTATGGCTCTTGGTTTTGGTCACTGATACCACCCTCAATGCAGCCCAGTCTCTGCCAGTCATGGATGAGCTGGAAGAACAGCCAACAAAATTAGAACTCAGTGATGCCATTGATTTTCTAGCCAGTGGAAAAGCCCCTGGGAAGGACAGCTACAGGAGAAATGCCGCGAACAACAGATGCCCATCTACGTTGCTTTCATCGATCTCACCAAAGCCTTGACCTCGTCAGCAGACGTGGTCTCTTCAGACTACTAGAAAAGATCGGATGTCCACCAAAGCTACTAAGTATCATCACCTCATTCCATGACAATATGAAAGGCACAATTCAGCATAGCGGTGCCTCATCAGGCCCCTTTCCTATCCTGAGTGGCGTCAAACAGGGCTGTGTTCTCACACCCACACTGTTTGGGATCTTCTTCTCACTGCTGCTCTCACATGCGTTCAAGTCTTTAGAAGAAGGAATTTTCCTCCACACAAGATCAGATGGCACATTGTTCAACCTTGCCTATCTTAGAGGAAGACCAAAGTATGGAAAGTCCTCATCAGGGAATTCCTCTTTGATGACAATGCTGCATTAACATCCCACACTAAAGAGTGTCTGCAGAGACTAATCGACAGGATTGTGGCTGCCTGCAACGAATTTGGCCTAACCATTAGCCTCAAGAAAATGAACATCATGGGACAGGACATCAGAAATGCTCCACCCATTAATATCAGCGAGCACGCTCTGGAAGTGGTTCAAGAGTTCACCTACCTAGGCTCAACTATCATCAGTAACCTGTCTCTTGATGCAGAAATCAACAAGCACATGGGAAAGGCGTCCGCTGCTATGTCCAGATTAGCCAAGAGGGTGTGGGAAAATGGCGCATTGACACGGAATACAAAAGTCAGAGTGTTTCAAGCCTGTGTCGTTAGTACCTTGCTCTACGGCAGCGAGGCCTGGACAACGTATGCCAGCCAAGAGTGACGCCTCGACTCATTCCATCTTCGCTGCCTCTGGAGAATCCTTGGCATCAGGTATTTCCAACGCAGAAGTCCTTGAGGTGGCCAACATCCCCAGCGTATACACCCTACTGAGCAAGCGGAGCTTGAGATGGCTTGGCCATGTGAGCTGCATGGAAGATGGCAGTATCCCCAAGGACGCATTGTACAGCGAGCTTGTCACTGGTATCAGACCCACCACCCGTCCATGTCTCCGTTTTAAAGATGTCTGCAAATGCGACATGAAGTCCTGTGACATTGATCACAAGTCGTGGGAGTCAGTTGCCAGTGATCGCCACAGCTGGCAGATGCCATTAAGGCGGGGCTAATGAGTGGCGAGTCAAAAAGACTTAGCAGTTGGCAGGAAAAAAGACAGACGTGCAAGTAGAGAGCCAACTGTGTAACAGCCCCGACAACCAATTTTATCTGCAGCGCCTGCCGAAGAGTCTGTCACTCTAGAATTGGCCTTTATAGCCACTCCAGGCGCTGCTCCACAAACCACTGACCACCTCTAGGTGCTTACCCATTGTCTCTCGAGACAAGGAGGCCAAAGAAGAAGGAGTTTTGGTCACCCCCACAAGTGGCAACATCACCTCTATGTATAAGACACTAATTCGGCCTCAGCTGGAGTATTGCGTCCAGTTTTGGGTGCCGCACTTTAGGAAAGACACGAGGGCACTGGAGAGAGTACAGAAAAGAATCACGAGAATGGTTCCAGGGATGAATAACTTCAGTTATGAGGATAGATTGGAGAAGTTAGGACTGTTTTCCTTTGAGAAGAGAAGGCTGAGAGGTGATTTGATAGAGGTATTCAAAATCATGAGGGGTCTGGGCAGAGTAGATAGGGAGAAACTATTCCCACTCGTGAAAGGATCGGGGATGAGAGTGTATGGATTTAAAGTATTTGGTAAGAGAAGCAAAAGTGACATGAGGAAAAATGTAGGGGCGTCACAGTGGTTAGCACCGCAGCCTCACAGCTCCAGTGACCTGGGTTCAGTTCTGGGTACTGCCTGTGCGGAGTTTGCAAGTTCTCCATGCAACCACGTGGGTTTCCGCCGGGTGCTCCGGTTTCCTCCCACAGCCAAAGACTTTCAGGTTGATAGGTAACTTGGTCATTGTAAATTGTCCCTAGTGTAGGTAGGAGAATGGTGGGGATGTGGTAGGGAATATGGGATTAATGTAGGATTAGTGTAAATGGGTGGTTGTTGGTTGGCACAGACTCGGTGGGCCGAAGGGGCTGTATCTCTCTATGACTCTATAAAAACTTTTTCACACAGAGTGGTTAGGATCTGGAATGTGCTGCCTGAGAGTGTGGTGGAAAAAGGTTCAATTGAAGCATTCAAAAGGGAATTGAACTGTTTTATGAAAAGGAAGAAATGCAGGGTTACGGGGAGGCCGGGGAATAGAACTGAGTGAATTGCTGTTTCAGAGAGCCAGTGCAGACATAATGGGCCGAATGGCCTCCTTCTGCACTGTAACAATTCTGTGATTCTGTGATGTCCATCCTATCGAACCATTCCATAATCTTAAAGACTTCTAGAGAAAAGAGCTCCAATCTGTTCAATTTTTCCTGATCTGTATAACCCCTCGGTTCTGTTATCATTCTAGTAAATCTTTTCTGGACCTGCTCAAGTGCCTCTGTATCTGGTTTATAATATGGGTACCAGAGCTGTTCTCAGTACTCCAAGTGTGGTCTAACCAAGGTTCTTTTAAAGTTTAATATAACATCTCTGCTTTTCAAATCTATCTCTCTGGAAATGAACTCGAGTGCTTGATTTGCCTTTTTATGGATTTAATTAGCTATGTCACTACTTGGAGTGATTTGCATATCTGTATCCCCAGCTCCCTTTGTTCTGCTACCCCATTACAACACTTATAGGTAGAAAGTCATCTCGCATGATGACACAAGACAGGTGATATTGGATCGGCCGCTTGTTATATGCACCACCAGATATTTAACTCCATTGACTGTAATGGAACTGAATATCAGGCATTGCATATAATGGGCGGCCGATCTGATAACGCCGGTCTTGCATGAACGCCTAAAAAGAATTTGTACCTCTTATTTTCCAAGGTGTATGTGGCTTCCTGATTCTTCCTACCAAAATGTACCAACTCACACGTACCTACATTGAAGTCTGTCTGTTAATTATACTCGTATTCTGCAAGTTTATTAATGTCTTCCTATATTTTGTTGTATTAACTATATCCTCAATTTAGGGTGATCCAAATATTTTGAAATTCTACTCCCAATTCCCATGTCCAAATTGTTTATAGAAATGGTGAACAACAGTAGTCCCAGCACCGATGCTTGTGCTAGTCTGGATAACTACATTTAACCTCTACTCTCTGTTTACTGTTTTGCTATCCATTCTTCTACCTGCCCTCTGACTCCACATGTCCTGACCTTAGTCATGAGTCTATTATGCAGTAACTTATCAAAGGCATCTTGAAAATCCAAATATATTACGGCCACTGCGAAGAATTCAGTAAATTTGATCAAGCATGACCTCTTTTGAAATCTGGGCTGACTACTTCTTATTATATTTTCAGTTTCTCGATGTTTTTCTGTTACATCATTGAGTAAGGATTCCATTATTTTTCCTGCCACTGGCATTAAGCTAATTGATATATAGTTCCCCTGACTTGTTCTATCCCCCTTTTTAAATATAGGAATCATGTTAGCTGTCCTCCAGTCCTCTGGCACTCTTTTCTAATTAATTTTTAGAAAATATATTACTGCCTTTGCTATGTCTTCCCTAACTTCTTTTGATATGCTATCCATCGGAACCAGAGGTTTTCTCCTCTTTTAAGTTTGATTAGTTTATCAATCATTACCACCCCCCCCCCCCCCCACCTTTCTATTGTAAATGTCTTTATATCTTTTTGATCTCTTCTTCCAATGTCGTGTTTACTATGTTAGTCTCCCTGAGGCAGAATAATTAATTAAATTTCTGCAATTTCTCTGTCATTACCTGTAAGTTTACCTTGTGTGTTGCTTAGTCGTGCTGTCCCTCTCCTGATTTTTTCTTTTGTTATTTATGTGTCTGCAGAATACTTTACTATTTCTTTCAAAATTCCTTGATAATTTAATTTGTAGATCCCCTTTGCATTCCTAATTGCTTCTTGTTTTTTTTGTAACCTTTTCATATTTCCTTTTGTCATCCTCTCCTTTGTCAATGCACTTATGCACACATACTTAGGTTAAATTTTGCCCTTATTTCTTTATTAATCTATGGTGCATCATTACCAGCTAGTTTGTTCTTGCTTTTTAGTGGAATATATTTCTCTGGACTCTATTGATCACCATTTTAAATGTTTCCAACAGCTGCTCTACTTTTACTGCTCGAGGAACAGCATCTCATTTACCGATTAGGCACGCTACAGCCTGCCAGTCCGAACATTGAGTTTAATAATTTCAGAGCATGATGGGCCCCCCATTTTACTTTTATTTTTAGTTATTTGTTCTTTTTTCTTTTTTGTGTTTATTTTATTTTAGTTTGTTCAGTTTGTTTCTACTGTGCCTACCCACTGTTTTTTTTTCATGTTTATGCTTGTGGCTGTTCAATTTCAGTCCATTAACACCCTATCTGTACTAATGCTTTGTCTTTCACCACACCAGTAACATATTGTTTGCTATTGCCCCATGACCTTCTGGTCAGTTATTCTGTGACCTTGTCCTATCAACCCCTTCTCTTTTATTATCTCTTGCCCTACCCCCACTTTACTTGCTTAAAATTGTTGACATTTCTTATATCTGCCAGTTTTGAAGAAGGGTTACTGACCTAAACGTTAACTCTGCTTCTGTCTCCACAGATGCTGCCAGACCTGCTGAGTATTTCCAGTGATTCGTGTTTTTATTTCAAATTTCCAGCATCTGCAATATTTTGCTTTTATTGCTCTACTTCTTTGTTTGCCAGTAATTTTTACCTGTTTATTTTCCCCAGTTCTATATTCATCTCTTAAAATCAGCATTTTATTCCCAATTTATTACTTTGGTCTTTGTCTTATTTAGGTCCTTCTCAACCTTAACCCTAAACCATATTATGTTGCAATCACTATTGCCTAGATGTTCCCTGATACTTACCTCTCTCACCTGCTCTGATTCATATCCCATTACTGTATCCAGGAGTGCTCCCTCTCTTGTTGGGCTTTTTACAGACTGGGTAAGAAAGGGGTCCTGCACACATTGTGAAAAATCTATTTCCTGTATCCCTTTTGCTACCTCTTCATGCCAGTTTATTTGAACAGAGTTAAAATCTTCCATGATTATTATTCTATGTCCTTCACTCAGTTCAAATATTTGGTGACATATTTCATACTCCACCTCCTTTCCACTATTAGTGTGATTGATCCCTTCTATTTCAATTCATATGGATTCCATTTCTATCCTTTTGTTAGTTATGTGCCTTTTTTTTACTGCCATGATGTTATCACTAATTAGTACAGCTACCCCACCACTTTGTTTCCTTCCTATCCTTTCTGAGTATGTTATAACCTGCAATATTTAGTTATCAGTCCTGTTCTTTATGTAATCATGGGCAGGATTTTCACGGGGGCGGGGACAGATGCGAGTGGGCATGTAATTTCGTGCTGCCTGCTGGCGTGTTGGTGTACAGGCACCATCCCGCCCCCAAGCTATTTTGGGGAATGCTGAGTCGGGGGCGGAACAGAAACCTGCCCGCAAGCAACAGGTAGCGCGCTAAGGTCATTAACAAGTCAATTAGCAAGCACAGCAGATGCCTGGAGGTGACCTCCCATTTTCAGACCAGAGGGCCAGTGCTCCAGGAAGACTCTGAGGCCCCTTCCTGCATACCTGGCCACTGCTGTAGCTGCAGGCCGCCCTGTGAGGGGGCTCCCCTCCACAAATGGTAGCCAAGCAGCTGTGACCATTTCTTAGTTCAAAATTTTAAAAGTGTTGAGAGGGTGCCTCAAGATGGAGGTGCCCTCTCTCTCCCTTACCTGCAACAACAGGCTGCGTCTCCTTCTATGCAGGAGGGCCTCCTACTGGCTCCCCAGCTTCAAGAGCCTGCCCACCATTCTTAATTGGATGGCGAGCACACCCTCTGGCCACTAATTGGCCAATCAAGACAAAATCCATGTCGGGTGACTGTTCCTGACACAGTGCAGGGTCAGGACCAGCATTTGACCTTGTCATCGAGGTCCCCCACACAAAATGCAAAGTCCTGTACTGTGTTTCAGTTATTCATTCTATATCTGGTTCCTCGCCACAAATTTTTGCCTCCAGTTCCCCCATTTTACTTCGGAATGCTGTTTTACATTGCTATTTGGGCACTTTAATTCATCTTTAAAAGTTGTTCCTTCTACTTCATTTTTAACATTCCTTTTATACTTCTGTTTTATAACTGTATTTGTTCCTGACCATTTATATTACCTTGTTCCTTACATTGGTCTGACCTTTACTCTCATCTTCCATTTCTTTTATCTACAGACTTATGTTAGTAGCACCAGATCCCTCCCCCTGCCCAATCTTACTAGTTTAAAGTCCTATCGACATCCCTATTTATCCCTTCTTCTAGGACACTGGTCCCAGTCTGCTTCAGCTGAAGCCCATTTCAACAGCACAGTTCCTTTCTCCCCAGTACTGGTGCCAGTATTACAGAAGAAAGCATCCGAGAAACAGCCTGGCTCTTCCAGAGGGCCCATTCCTCCACCTGATTCACTCATTTCATCATGGTACCTTACGTATTTGAGCATCAGCACACTGATTCAAGATGCGTTCACGACTAAGTCAGACATACATCACTGGATGAATCACAGAATATCAGTGAGTAGGGCTGGGGGGAATGGGAAAGCAACAACTGTCTCTCCACTGATAGGGCAGTAATTACGAAACATATTGAGGGTAAAGGTCTGCACATCTGTTGATGTGCTGTGGGTGTAACTCTGCTAAGAGTGAAGCAAAGGGGCCAGAAATTGATCCAGAAGCTGGAGAAGTGAGGTCACAACCTTTGGTCATTTCAACATGGGCCTGTGTGGGCGGGAATCTCTGTCCATCCCACATGGCCCCTGATGGTCAGAGGAGATGGATTGGTGGGGGTGGTTGGGTGGAAGGAATTTCCAAGCCAGATTATGTCGAGTGGGGATATGCCAGATTCAACAAACACACTGGCTCTTGACCTGGGGCCCCACCTGGGGGGATCTAGGCTGTAGTACTGACTTGAACCTCTGAAGAAAACAGCCATCTATGAAGGAAAGACCAATCTCCTTATAAAGGGAGCTGATAGATTGTCAAAGAGCCTGTTAAGCCAGGACTGCAGCACTCCATTTCCGGGAACCCACTCTGGCAGGTATCTGAGATGTGATTGAGTGGGTGCCTGTTGGCCATTTCAAATTAGTGAAACTGCGGATTTTTGGGCCACTAACACAGCACTCTTCTTATTCCCAATGTCAGGCATATAACAAATAGATTTACAATTCAACACAACCAAGACATTGATATCAAAGTTTGTGACTGTAGCAGAAGTCACTTCTAAACAGAATTTATGAATGTAGCTGGGTAATGAATTGACAGAACTGCCCGTTGGTTTAAACATGTATACTTCCATTCTTCAAATTGAATTGAACTTTTGAGAGAAACTTCAAACATTGAAGTCAGAACACACATCACGACCACAAGTAAATCTTAAGATATTGTTCCTGCACTATTGAATTCTCAAAAGTTCCACACACCATCAGATACAAATCAACAGATCAGTCAATAAACTCTAGTTATCGCTGAGGGCAAAAAATCCTTGCATCTGCACACTAATGATTCCCTGTCTCCAAAGATCTGTTGAAATTAGTCAGGTTCTAAATAAGGCCAAGAAACAAAATCCCCATAACTTTAATTTTTAAAAAAACTTTGATGGAGTGGTCTGGAAACACTTCCCAGAAAACAATAAAAAATTGCATAAAATGTCTGTAATGAACGTGCTAACTGAGTCTGAATGCAATACCTTTATGCTAACAGCTGCATATAAAAGATAACAACATAGTACTATTTAATAGTGACTGGCAAAATGCCATAAATTTAAGTGGTGTCTGGTCAGTTCATATTTTATTTTGAATTAAGATGGGAATGTTATTTAGTGCTGTTTTTCACTGTCAGACGTATAAAGTGTGCACTCAATCATCTCTTAAGTATGTGAGTAGTCAGTGCTGTATCTATCTGACAGACTGCAAAAAGTAGATATAAGAGCCTGATGCAATTCAGATAGCTGTACAACAGACTGGGTAGTAAGCAGTAAGTATGTGAAATCTTACTACAACACACTTTGTGACATAATGATAAGAGCAGCAACAATCACAATGAATAGCACAGGCTGATATGAGAGCAAATTTCAAGTTGTAAAGAAATACTCATTGTAGATTAACGCAGGTCTTACATGAAAGGAAAAGTCTGTGTCTGGACTGAGCCCGATAGAACAAGAGTAACGTTTTCCAGAAAGCTAAGGTTGTTGAAGTTGAGGCAACTATAGTATTGTCTTCGTCAGATTATTCTTGATCAAAGCATCCTTGTTGCTATCAACAGAGACAGACTGGCAAATAGTTCACACCCCCGCATCCAGTCAACCGTAACAATGATATGCGGGAGAGGAGAGCATTTAAAAAGCGCACCAGAACCTCGGAGATTCGGAGAGAAGCAGCGGGGGAGGAGAACATTCAAAAAGTGCGCCAGAACCTTGGAGATTCAGAGAGAAGCAGCGAGGGAGGACAGCATTTAAAAAGCGCACCAGAACCTCGGAGATTCGGAGAGAAGCAGCGGGGGAGGAGAACATTCAAAAAGTGCGCCAGAACCTTGGAGATTCAGAGAGAAGTAGCGGGAGAGAAGAGCATTTATAAAGCACGCCAGAACCTCGGATATTCGGAGAGAAGTAGCGGGAGAGAAGAGCATTTAAAAAGCACGCCAGAACCTTGGAGATTCAGAGAGAAGCAGCGGGGGAGGAGAGCATTTAAAAAGCACGCCAGAACCTCGGAGATTCAGAGAGAAGTAGCGGGAGAGAAGACCATTTAAAAAGCGCGCCAGAACCTTGGAGATTCGGAGAGAAGTAGCGGGAGAGAAGAGCATTTAAAAAGCGCGCCAGAACCTTGGAGATTCAGAGAGAAGCAGCGAGGGAGGAGAGCATTTAAAAAGCACGCCAGAACCTCGGAGATTCAGAGAGAAGTAGCGGGAGAGAAGACCATTTAAAAAGCGCGCCAGAACCTCGGAGATTCAGAGAGAAGCAGCGGGAGGGGAGGGGGAGGTTTGGAGGCAAACTAAAAATCGAAAAGTGACGTCACAATCAACAGAGAGCACGGGGAAACAGAAAGCAGGTGGGGGTGAGTATACCAGTAAGCTTTTAATTTAATCTAAGTTAACCAAATATAATATAAGACTTGATCGATTCATTAGAATAAAAACTCATAACTGAGGCGGATTTTATAATTTACTATATATAGAGAGAGAAAGGGACCAGCAGGGAGAGTATTGGTTCAAATTAGGAGCTGGGTAATTAAAATTTTTTCAATCGTGGTAGTTTAACAGTAAGTGTTATAATAAGAGAATAAACACAGAGCAGGACTAGAAATATTAAATACAATTGATTGTTTAAACAGGTACTTTTAACTTAATTTATTTTAAATCAAACATCCAAATATTTAATATCCAAATTAATTAATTAAATAGAATAGAGATGGCTGGGCAGACGATGTCTTGCAGCTGTAGTATGTGGGAGCTGGTGGACGCCGGTGCAATCCACGGTGGCTATATCTGCAGCAAGTGTTGGCTGCTCGAGGACCTTCAGCTCAGAGTTGATGTGCTGGTGTCCGAGCAGTGGACACTGCGACACATCAGGGAGTGGGAGAGTTCCCTGGACACTATGTTTCAGGAGACAGTCACACCCCTTAGATTAATTATATCCAATCTGGACCGTGGTCAGGGACAGGAGAGTGTGACAGCGAGTGAGGCAGGTATGGGGATCCAGAATTTAGCTTTGGATGAGCCTCAGCCAGTGCCCTTATCCAATAGGTACGAGGTTCTTGCTCCCGGTGTGGACGAGGGCACAGATTGCAGGGAGGATGAGCGAACTAACCCAACACATGGTTCAGAGCGCCATTCAAGTGGGGGGAGAAAAGAGAAATGTAGTAATAATAGGGGACAGCATAATTAGGGGAATAGACACTGTTCTCTGCAGCAAGGGCAGGGAGTCCTAAAGGCCCGGTGCCAAGGTTAAGGCCACCTCTTCTGGGCTGGAGAGGAACTTGGAGTGGGAGGGAAAGGATCCAGTTGTCATGGTCCACGTAGGTACCAACAACATAGGTAGGTCTAGGAAAGAGGTTCTGCTGCAGGACTATGAGCAGTCGGGGCTAAATTAAAAAGCAGAACCTCAAAAGTAATAATCTCCAGATTACTACCTGAGCCATGTGCAAATTGGCATAGGGTAAATAAGATTAGAGAGGTAAACGCGTGGCTCAAAGATTGGTGTGGGAGAAATGGGTTCCGATTCATGGGGCACTGGCACCAGTATTGGGGAAGCAGAAAGTTGTTCCGTTGGGACGGGCTTCATTTGAACCATGATGGGACCAGTGTCCTGGCAAATCGTATAATTAGGGTTGTAGATAGGACTTTAAACTAATTAGTGGGGGGGAAGGGTTCGATTGAACGGAAGTTTAAAAAAAATCAAAAAGAAACGAGGGGGCAGAGGTCCAGGGTAGTGAAGAGGCGAACAGTAATCAAAGTGTGACAGGAAGGGACAGAAAATATAAGCAGAAGAGTGCAGCAGAAATTAGAACCAGAATGTGTAATAATGGTTTAAAGCCAAAGCTTAAGGCTCTTTATCTGAATGCACACAGCATTTGTAACAAGATAGATGGGTTGACAGCACAAATAGAAATAAATGAATATGACTCGATAGCTATTACAGAGGCGTGGTTGCAGGGTGACCAAGAACGGGAACTCAATATTCAAGGGTATTCGATGTTCCGGAAAAATAGGCAAAAAGGAAAAGGAGGTGGGGTAGCTTTGTTAATAAAGGAAGTGCGGTGGTGAGTAGTGATATAGTTGCAATAGATATTGATGTGGAATCAGTTTGGGTGGAAATAAGGAATAGCAAGGGGAAGTAGTCACAGGTGGGAGTTGTCTATAGGTCCCCAAAGAGTTGCCTCACTGTAGGACAAAGTATAAATCGGGAAATAATAGAAGTGTGTAAGAAGGGTGCTGCAATTGTCATGGGTGATTTTAATCTGCATATTGACTGGACAAATCAGATTGGCAGAGGTAACATGGAAGACAAATTTGTAGAGTGCATCAGGGATTGTTACTTAGAGCAATACGTTGCAGAACCTACCAGGGAACAGGCTATTTTAGATCTAGTAATGTGTAACGAGGTAGGATTAATAAGAGATATCATAGTTAAGGATCCTCTAGGGGGTTGTGATCACAGCAATGTAGAAGTTCAAATTCAGTTTGAGGGCGAGCAACTCGGGTCTCAAACCAGTGTCCTAAACTTAAACAAGGGCAATTACAGAGGTATGAAGAAAGAGTTGTCTAAAGCGGGCTGGGAAAATAGATTAAGGGGAAGTTCAGTGGATGAGCAGTGGCAGACATTTAAACAGATATTTCATAAAGCTCAGCAAAAATTTATCCCGGTCAAAAAGAAGGACTTGAGAAGGATGAACCACCTGTGGTTAATAAAGGTGGTCAAGGAGAGTATCCAATCAAAAACTAAGGCATACAAAGCGGTGAATAACTAGTGATAGGTCAGAGGATTGGGAATTTTTTAGGAACCAGCAGCGGATGACTAAAAAGCTAATAAAGAAGAAGAAAATTGATTATGAAAGTAAATTGACAAGAAATATAAAAACAAACAGCAAGAGCTTCTACGGGTATACAAAAAGGGAGTAGCTAAAGTGAGCAGGACCCTTGGAGAATTTGACTGGAGAATTGATAATGGGGAACAGGGAAATGGCAGATAATTTAAAACAATATTTTGCATCACTCTTCACGGTGGAGGACGCTATAAACGTCCCACAGATATCCGATAAGCCAGGAGCTAATGGGAGGAAAGATCTTGTAACAGTCTCTATCACAAGGGACAAAGTATTTGACAAACTATTTGGGACTAAAGGCAGACAAGTTGCCAGGACCTGATGGCCTGCATCCAAGGGTTTTAAAGGAAGTGGCTGCAGAGATGGCGGAGGCATTGGTCGAAATATTCCAGAACACACTGGATTCCAGGAGGGTCCCAGCGGATTGGAAAACCGCTAATGTGACGCCCCTGTTCAAGAAGGCAGGGAGACAAAAAGCAGGAAACTATAGGCCAGTCAGCCTAACATTGGTTGTAGGGAAAATGCTAGAGTCCATTATTAAGGAAGAAATAGCAGGACATTTAGAAAAGCTTAACACAATCAAACAGATTCAACATGGTTTTGTGAAAGGGAAATCACGTTTGACAAATTTGCTGGAGTTCTTTGAGGATATAACAAGCAGAGCTGATAAAGGGGAACCGGTAGATGTAGTGTATTTGGATTTCCAGAAGGCATTCGATGAGGTGCCACATAAAAGATTAATGCACAAGATAGGAGCTCATGGTATTGGGGGTAATGTATTAGCGTGGATTGAGGATTGGATAACTCACAGAAGACAGAAAGTCGGGATTAATGGGTCTTTTTCAGGTTGGAAAGACGTAACTAGTGGAGTGCCACAAAGATCATTCCTAGGGTCTTAATTATATACTATCTATGTTAATGACTTGGAGGAAGGAGCAGAGTGTAATATATCCAAATTTGCAAAAAATACAAAAATAGGTGGGAGGGTATGTTGTGATGAAGACATAAAGAATCTGCAACGGGATATAGATAGGTTGAGTGAGTGGGCAAAAACTTGACAGATGGAGTTTAATGCAGGAAAGTGTGAGGTCATGCATTTTGGTTGAAAGAATCAAAAGGCAGACTATTACTTAAATGGAGAGAGACTCCAAAAAAGTGCAGCACAGAGGGATCTGCGTGTTCTTGTGCATGGAACACAAAAAGTTAACATGCAGATGCAGCAAGTAATTAAGAAGACAAATGGAATTTTGGCCTTTATTGCTAGGGGGTTGGAGCTTAAAAATCGGGAAGCCTTGTTACAACTGTACAGGGTGTTGGTGAGGCCACACCTGGAGTACTGTGCACAGTTTTGGTCCCCATATTTAAGAAACAATATACTGGCATTGGAGGCAGTTCAAAAGAGATTCACTAGGCTAATTCCTGGGATGAAGGGGTTGATTTATCAAGAACGGCTAAACAGGTTAGGCCTTTATTCATTAGAGTTTAGAAGAATGAGGGGTGATCTTATTGAAATGTACAAGATTCTGAGGGGGCTTAACAATTTAGATGTTGAGAAATAAAAACAAGAAATGCTGGCAATAATTAGCAGATCTGGCAGCATCTGTGGAGAGAGAAGCAGAGTTAATGTTTTAGATCTGTGACCCTTCATCAGAACTGGCAAATGTTAGAAACGTAATAGGTTTTAAGCAAATAAAGCGGGGGAAAGAGATAACAAAGGGCAAGGTGTTGATAGGACAGAGGGTCACAGAGAATAACTGACCAGAAGTTCATGGAGCAAAGGCAAACGGTATGTTAATGTTGTGTTGAAAGACAATATGTTAGTGCAGAGAGGGTGTTAATTGACAGAAAAATGAACAACCCTGGCCCAAAGCACAAACAAGAAAAAAAAACAGTGGATAGGCACATCGTAAAAAAAAATGATGAAACAAACTGAAATAAAATAAAGAAATAAAAATAATAAATAAGAAAAAAGAGAAAAGGACTAAAAATAAAAAGGGGGGCCCATCATGCTCTGAAATTATTGAACTTAATGTTCAGTCCGGCAGGCTGCAGCATGCCTAATCGGTAAACGAGATGCTGTTCCTCGAGCTTGCGTTGATATTCACTGGAACACTGCAGGAAGTCCAGGACAGATATGTGGGCATGAGAGCAGGGCTGAAATGGCAAGCAATCAGAAACTTGGAGTCATGCTTTCGGACTGAATGGAGGTGTTCCGCGAAGCAGTCACCCAATCTGCGTTTGGTCGCCCCAATGTAGAGGAGACCACATTGTGAGCAGTGAATACAGTAAACCTGATTGAAAGAAGGACAAGTAAATTGCTGCTTCACCTGAAAGGAATGTTTGGGGTCTTGGATAGTGAGGAGCGAGGAGGTAAAAGAACAGGTGTTACACCTCCTGCGATTGCATAGAAAGGTGTCGTAGGAGGGGGATGAGGTGTTGGGGGTAATGGAGAAGTGGACCAGGGTGGCGTGGAGGTAAAGATTCCTTCGGAATGCTTACAGGAGAGGGGAGGGTAAGATGCGTTTGGTAGTGGCATCATGCTGGATGTGGCGGAAATTGCGGAGGATAAGGGGACACTCATTTAAAACTGAATTGCGAAGGAATTTCTTCTCTTAGAGAGCAGTGAATGTCTGGAATTCTCTACCCCAGAAAACTGTGGAAGCTGGATCACTGAAAGTATTTAAAGAGATAGATTTTTGAAATATCGGGGAGTTGAGGGCTATGAGGAACTAGCACGAAACAGGAGTTGAGGACTGGGGCAGATCAGCCATGATCCTATTGAATGACGGGGTGGGCTTGAGGGGCCGGATGGCCTACTCCTGATCCTATTTCTTATGTTCTTATTATATCCTAGATCCATTGCATGGTACATTTCCAAATATATTTCATAATTTATTTTTGACCATGTGAGAGGAAGAAAAGGAAAAAATTGCATTGCTGTATTACTGCAATGATAACAAACAAACGCAAAGGCATAAATATACCCAAAGCCTTTGACCTCGTCAGTAGACGTGGTCTCTTCAGACTACTAGAAAAGATTGGATGCCCACCAAAGCTACTAAGTATCATCACCTCATTCCATGACAATATGAAAGGCACAATTCAACATGGTGGCTCCTCCTCAGAGCCCTTTGCTATCCTGAGTGGTGTGAAACAGGGCTGTGTTCTCGCACCCACACTTTTTGGGATTTTCTTCTCCCTGCTGCTTTCACATGCGTTCAAGTCCTCTGAAGAAGGAATTTTCCTCCACACAAGATCAGGGGGCAAGTTGTTCAACCTTGCCCGTCTAAGAGCGAAGTCCAAAGTATGGAAAGTCCTCATCAGGGAACTCCTCTTTGCTGACGATGCTGCTTTAACATCTCACACTGAAGAGTGCCTGCAGAGTCTCATCGACAGGTTTGCGGCTGCCTGCAATGAATTTGGCCTAACCATCAGCCTCAAGAAAACGAACATCATGGGGCAGGACGTCAGAAATGCTCCATCCATCAATATTGGCGACCACGCTCTGGAAGTGCTTCAAGAGTTCACCTACCTAGGCTCAACTATCACCAGTAACCTGTCTCTAGATGCAGAAATCAACAAGCGCATGGGTAAGGCTTCCACTGCTATGTCCAGACTGGCCAAGAGAGTGTGGGAAAATGGCGCACTGACACGGAACACAAAAGTCCGAGTGTATCAGGCCTGTGTCCTCAGTACCTTGATCTACGGCAGCGAGGCCTGGACAACGTATGCCAGCCAAGAGCGACGTCTCAATTCATTCCATCTTCGCTGCCTCCGGAGAATACTTGGCATCAAGTGACAGGACCGTATCTCCAACACAGAAGTCCTCGAAGCGGCTAACATCCCCAGCTTGTACACACTACTGAGTCAGCGGCGCTTGAGATGGCTTGGCCATGTGAGCCGCATGGAAGATGGCAGGATCCCCAAAGATACATTGTACAGCGAGCTCGCCACTGGTATCAGACCCACCGGCCGTCCATGTCTCCGCTATAAAGACGTCTGCAAACGCGACATGAAATCCTGTGACATTGATCACAAGTCGTGGGAATCAGTTGCCAGCGTTCGCCAGAGCTGGCGGGCAGCCATAAAGACAGGGCTAAAATGTGGCGAGTCGAAGAGACTTAGTAGTTGGCAGGAAAAAAGACAGAGGCGCAAGGGGAGAGCCAACTGTGCAACAGCCCCGACAAACAAATTTCTCTGCAGCACCTGTGGAAGAGCCTGTCACTCTAGAATTGGCCTTTATAGCCACTCCAGGCGCTGCTTCACAAACCACTGACCACCTCCAGGCGCGTATCCGTTGTCTCTCGAGATAAGGAGGCCCAAAAGAAAGGGAAAGAAAAGAATAAACTAACACAAAGGCATAAATATATCTTTCTAACTTATGGTAGGAATTTGAAACATACCCACAATAAAGCCATTGTACAAGGAATGTCTGAATATAATTGTTACAAATCTTTTGCTGCAGTTCTAAATCGCCAAAAAAGTGACTATTTGAGTTCTATTCAAAAAGACCTTATTAACTCTTTAAGTCTTCCTCGTATTTAGGAACATAGGAAGAAAATAGGAGCCAGAGTAGGCCATCTGGCCCCTCGAGCCTGCTTCGCCATTCAACCAGATCATAGCTGACCTTCTATCTCAATGCTATTTTCCCACACTATCGCCATATCCCTTGATGTTTTTAATATCTAGAAATCTATTGATATAGCCCTCTGGGTAGAGAATTCCAAAGATTCACCACCCTCTGAGTGAAGAAATTCCTCCTCATCTCAGTCCTAAATGGCCTACCCGTTATTCTGAAATGGTGTCCTCTGATTCTAGACCCCCCCAAACTTGTCGAGCCCTGTAAGAATTTTGCATGCCTCAATGAGATTACCTATCATTCTTCTAAACTCTAGAGAATACAGGCCCAGTTTCCTCAATCTCTCCTTATAGGACAATACTGCCATGCCAGGAATCAGTCTGCTGAACCTTCTTTTAAAAGAATGGTGGTGTTACCAATGCAACAGTGTGAGCAGGATGGTTATTTTGGCCATTTGTTTTCATTTTAAAATGTGTTGCTGTGATGTGAGGATGGAAATATGTCTCTTTCTTGAGGCAGTATGTATGTTTTTCCCTACTGTGCTCCTTTTCTGAAAGCAGTGGGGAAATGTAATACACGTGTGGAGCAGAAATGTCTTCGTGCTAACATGTGGCCTGTGCAAATTTTGCTGATGTTGATCAAGGAGCGATGGTATACTCAACACTACCGAATGCTGGAAACTGCACGTGTTGACATATGATTTCTGTGCCCTACCATGGTTAAACACTGTGGGGAGGCGGTGGGGTAGTGGTAATGCCACTGGACGAGTAATACAGATGTCTAGGCTAATGCTCTGGGGTCATGGGTTCAAACCCCCACCACAGCAGATCCTGACATTTGAATTCAATTAATAAATCTTGAATTAAAAGCTAGTCTAATAGTGACCACAAAGCCATTGTTGTAAAAACCCATCTGGTTCACTTATGCACCTGAGGGAAGGAAATATGCAGCCTTGTCTAGTCTACATGTGACCCCAGACCCATAGCAATGTGTTTAACTCTTAAACGGCCTATTAAACAGCTACAAAGTGTAAGAAAAGGGATGGAACACGTGGCATTGACCTAGGCACTGGAAATGACAATGGCAAACACAGCCCTGTCAATGCTGCATGCTAACAGCTGGGGGCAGGGCTTGTGCCAAAATTTGGAGAGCTGTCCCACAGACAAGTCAAGCAACAGCCTGACATAGTCATACTCACGGAATCATACCTTGCAGACAATGTCCCTGACATCATCATCCCTGGGTGTGACAGACCCACCAAAGGTGGTGGCAGAGTGGTATACAGTCAGGAGGGAGTAGCCCGAGTAGTCCTCAGGTCAAACATGGGCAAGGAAACCTCCTGCTGATTACCACCTACTGCCCCCCTTTGGCTGATGAATCAGTGCTTCTCCATGTTGAATAACAACTGGAAGAAGCACTCAGGGTAGCAAGGGCACAGAATGTACTCTGGGTGGGGGACTTCAATGTCCATCACCAAGAGTGGCTCGGGAGCACCACTACTGACCGAGCGGGCCAAGTTCTAAAAGGCATAGCTGCTAGACGGAGTCTGCGACAGGTGGTGAGGGAACCAACAAGAAAAACCTACTTGACCTTGTCCTCACCAATCTACCTGTCACAGATGCATCTGTCCATGACAGTATTGGTAGGAGTGACCACCGCATAGACTTTGTAGAGACGAAATCCCATTTCACATTGAGAACACCCACCATCGTGTTGTGTGGCAGTACGACCATGCTAAATGGGATAGATTTCCAACAGATCTAGCAACTCAAAACTGGGCAACCATGAGGCACCGTGGCCATCAGCAGAATTGTATTCAACCACAATCTGTAACATCATGGCCTGGCATATTCCCCACTCTACCATTACCATCAAGCTGCGGGACCAAACCTGGTTCAATGAAGAAGGCAGGAGAGCATGCCAGAAGCAGCACCAGGTATACCTAAAAATGAGGTGTCAGCCTGGTGAAGCTACAACACAGGACTACATGCATGCCAAACAGCGGGAGCAGCATGCAATAGACAGAGCTAAATGATCCCACAAACCATGCATACGTCCCAGTCATTAATTTCACTCTTTGCAAACATTTACTATAAAAGTGAAGAATTCAGTAGTTTTTACTTCCTGGTTAGCTGTCTCTAAGAATATGTCAACGTGACTTGCTGCTGACACAGCTTGACAACATCATTGTTGCTGGATACCTGGAGATCCCTTTGACTTGGCACCAGATTCAAACTGATGCCAAGAAAGGTGAAATCCATGCCACAGAGATTGCTCTATCTTTGCGGGCAGCTTTTTTTGAGGTCAGTGGCAAGCACCGTGGCTTTGAAAAACTTTCCAAAAACTAACAACTCCAGGTACTGCAACACATAATGTACATGCACTACATCTGACAGAGCAGGGAACCAAAGCTGAAAATTAAATAGAACAAAAGAATTCCAATTGGGATCAACCAGTGATGTCAGGATGAAAAGATTGCTATGATAAATCTAAAAAACTGTGACAATTTCCAACCCTTTTTAAAGGAATGTTTAAGTCCCTGTTTACAAAATCTAATTACAATGTTTTAAAGAATAAGAGCATGCATCACAAGCCATAAACTAATGTGTTGTCACTTCTAAATAAAGAAGTGACACTTTTCCTATAGTCTTTCCTAAAAAAGTGTTTAGAATTGAACAAATCGATAATCCTGTTGCGACAGTATGCTATTACATTGCTAATGCTTCTCCCATTTTTTTTTTAATTCATTCATGGGATGTGGGTGACGCTGGCCAGGCCAGCATTTATTGCCCATCCCTAATTGCCCTTGGGATGGTGGTGGTGAGCTGCCTTCTTGAACCGCTGCAGTCCATTTGGGGTAGGAATACCCACAGTGCTGTTAGGAAGGGAGTTCCAGGATTTTGACCCAGTGACAGTGAAGGAACAGCGATATAGTTCCAAATCAAGATGGTGTGTGACTTGGAGGATAACTTGCAGGTGGTGGTGTTCCCATGTATTTGCTGCCCTTGTCCTTCTAGTTGGTAGAGGTCGTGGGTTTGGAAGGTGCTGTCTAAGGAGCCTTGGTGCATTGCTGCAGTGCATCTTGTAGATGATACACACTGCTGCCAGTGTGCGTCGATGGTGGAGGGAGTGAATTGTAGATGGGGTGCCAATCAAGCAGGCTGCTTTGTCCTGGATTGTGTCGAGTTTCTTGAGTGTTGTTGGAGCTGCACCCATCCAGGCAAGTGGAGAGTATTCCATCACACGCCTGACTTGTGCCTTGTAGATGGTGGACAGGCTTTGGGGAGTCAGGAGGTGAGTTACTCGCCGCAGGATTCCTAGCCTCTGACCTGTTCTTGTAGCCACAGTATTTATATGGCTACTCCAGTTCAGTTTCTGGTCAATGGTAGCCCCTAGGATCTTGATAGTGGGGGATTCAGCGATGGTAATGCTGTTGAATGTCAAGGGGAGATGTTTAGATTCTCTCTTCTAGGAGATGGTCATTGCCTGGAACTTGTGTGGCGCGAATGTTACTTGTCACTTATCAGCCCAAGCCTGGATATTGTCCAGGTCTTGCTGCATTTCTACATGGACTGCTTCAATATCTGAGGAGTCACAAATGGTGCTGAACATTGTGCAAACATCAGCGAACATCCCCACTTCTGATCTTATGATTGAAGGAAGGTCATTGATAAAGCAGCTGAAGATGGTTGGGCCTAGGACACTACCCTGAGGAACTCCTGCAGTGATGTCCTGGAGCTCAGATAATTGACCTCCACAACCACAACCGTCTTCCTTTGCGCTTGGTATGATTCCAGCCAGCGGAGGGGTTTCCCCCTGATTCCTATTGACCTCAGTTTTGTTAGGGCTCCTTGATGCCATACTCGGTCAAATGCTGCCTTGATGTCAAGGGCAGTCACTCTCACCTCACCTCTTGAGTTCAGCTCTTTTGACCATGTTTGAACCAAGGCTGTAATGAGGTTAAATTTGGGAAATATTATTATGCTTCTGCTATTCTTCTCATCACTGCACTGGATGATTGCCTCAACCATCATCACCAGTATAAGACTGTTTCCTTAAGCTCCAATTCTACAGTCACCAACTCATAGGACCAAATGAAATCATCGATATTGTATCATGGCTCATTCGTACTAACAGTGGGTAATCAATGGTAAATAAATGACAAAGCAGCTCAGCTGTTATTGATAATGAAACACAATGCATAAATAAGTTATACTAAGTTTTCTTTAACCTCAACATTTTCAAATATGGTTAAGATCATGAGGTTTAAAAATGAATATTTTGGAACAATTGGCATTCTCAGCATAGGAGACAATTCGGCCTGCAGTGTCTGTGCCGGGTCTCTTATAGAACAACTTAATGCTAATCCACTGCCCTGCTTTTTTCCCACAGGTCTACATCTATCTTTGCTTCAAACATTGATCTATTCAACTCTTAGAAGATGCAATACTCGCTATTTGAACAATTGCTGTGTGACAAAGCGTTCTGAGCTCAAATAACTCTCTATGTGAAGAAATCTCTCCTAATCTCTTGCCTCACGGTGACAATTTTAAATTGATAATACCGAGTCACTGACTCACCAAACAGAGGAAATAGTCTTAACCTATTCATGCTATCAAAAGCATTCATAAACTTAAAAATCTTGGTTAAGTTTCTTCAAAACCTTTGTTGCTCCCCAGGTCTCTGCTCAGAACTATAGTTTCTCATCCACTGTATCATCCAGGTAGATCCGTTTGACTCACTCTAGGGCTTTAATGTCCTTAACCCTTATCATTCCTTATTGTACTACTTTATCCATTGTTAAAGTCGGTTTTTAAATGCATTAAAGTACAAAATTGCAACATAGTGGCCATTTTAACCCAAAGAATGGGTGGATTTGAGTCAGGTGTGGGGCTTAGAATGTTAAAAGTCTGAATTGTTACGACTAGGTGAGAAAGAGGTCCAGAGTTCCCTTTCAGCCTTCATCTGGTCTTACTGTAACAAGGTTTTATTTTTAAACACACTGTGTTTTTAGCTCCCCCTTGGTGAATCCTTGTTCACCGCTTTCCAATTATTAGCTACAGAAACAAGCACAAACAGGCTTTCTTAGGTTTAAAGAAGAAAGGTAAAATTTTATTAAACTTAAACTTATAAACTCCAGATTTCCGGTACCCTTTGTCTGAAGAAGGGCTTTCTGGCATCACACCTGAATGGCCTAGCTCTACCTTTAAGGTTATGCCATCTTGTTCTGGACTCTCCCACCAGAAGAAATAGTTTCTCTCTATCTATCCTATCAACTTCTTTAATCATCTTAAAACATTTCAATTAGGTTCACCCCTTAATTTTCTATGTTCAAAGGAATGCAAGCCTAGTCTAGGTAATGCAGCATCATAATTTAACTCTTTCTGCCCCAGTACCATTCTGGTGAATCTAAATTGCACCGTTCCAAGGCCAACAAATCATTCCTGAGGTGCAGTGCCCAGAACTGGACACAGCAGTCTAAATGGGGTCTAAACAATGCTTTGCAAAGCTGTAACATGAACTTCAATTATTCCATTAGCCTTTTTTTTTAACCTCTCCACTAGCTTTTGGTGATTTCTGTATTTGGATGCCTAAATCTCTCTGCTCTCCCACAGTTCCTGGTTTTATTGCTTTTTTGAAAATACTCAGCTATCTTTCTTACATCCAAAGTACATGACCTCACTCCTTAATGAGGTTTCTGATTTTGCCTGGGCTCTCTCCAATGGAGCATGCTAATCATTTGAAATTCACTGACATGGGGGATTGACCAAACGTCCTCACCTTCTCTAATAACAAAGCAAAATACTGCAGGTGCTGGGAATCTGAAATAAAAACAGAAAGTGTTGGAAATACTCAGCAGGTCTGCCAGCATCTGTGGAGAGAGAAACTGAGTTAACATTTCAGGTCTATGACCTTTCACCAGAACTTTCATCTTTACCTTCTCTGATGCTTTGCAGCTTTGACAAGATGTAGTTAACAAACTACAGCACTGTGTTTTAGAAAGTTTATATGCTGAACTGTACAATAAATTAAGTCAATATATATTACCTAAAGATTGCACTTCAATACATATGTCAATACCTCATTATGAACTTGTACTGCTGAGCAGAAATAAAATAGCTCCTTGTGCTTTGGTGATTGAAGTAAAATCTAAGATTGATGGAATGAATAGGTAGACATGTACAGTAATTAACTATCAGTATTTGTATGAAAAGCATGGAATCATGAAGTTATAATGGCCTTTTTAATCTTTCTCACATCTTCTCTGCATTATTTCCAACTTAGTGTACTGTTCAGTCCCTCTCACTTTTCTTTTATTTCTTTTCTTAGTTTTTCCATGTCGTTAAAGAAGGTCGCCTATGTCTTCACCTGTGCATCAAATCAGAATCCAATCTTAATTGAGAGCTATGACACAACCCAAGTGATAAAATCAATTTTAAGTAACCTCAATCCAGAAGTGAAGCTGAATGTTCTGTGGCTGGTGGAAGAATTTAAATTAACTGCTTAGAATTCAAGCAATGGGCATTAGTGCATGTTTACCAGATTTTAAGAAATTTTCAACAGTTGTGCACTGCATGTTTTCATTAATGCAACTAACTAAAAAAAAAATCATATTTAGTTTTAACTCGGGCTGGTCTTTCAATGTTTTAAAAAGTATTTCCTTCCCGAAAATGTTGCAGGATCACGATTTGCCTATCCTCAACAAATGCTGCTAACAATTCAATGCTAGGGTTGAGGAACAGAAGCACTTTCAGACATTTTAACAAGTTCCTGCTTCTTTTGTATCATTGCAGCAAATCCTATTATATGCAAATCTTGGTGTGTTTATATATTGAGAGATTATAAAACAACAGTGACCACACTCAATAGTACTTCAATGGTTATAAATCATTTTGGGAATCCTGAGGTCATAAAAGGCACAATAAAAATACAAGCTTTTCTTCCTTTTAGTTTGACTCAATCTACTGTATAACTAGAGAATACACATCAGGGATCGTTGGATATGACATGTAATTGGTCAATAACCAAATAATGCATGAGGAACTAAGTTGTGTGTGCACTATAACACTGAGATCTCCTGTTCATTGAAAAGCAAATGGAACTGGTCCTGACATGTATCCATTTAAATTCTGGCAATAACAGAAATGATTCTGAATAATATATTGGCCAGGAAATAGAAATAACTTTGAAGCAGAATAACTGAAGATTGAGATGATGCAGAATGTAATCACGAAAGATGTAATATCAGGCAAAAGCATAAAGAAAGTAGTGAAGGATGTTGTTACATGGAATTCCTCAGCACAGTAACAGGTTATTTGGCCCAATGGCTCTTTTTCGCTGTTTAGCCTCCACACAAGTATTCTCCCACCTTACTTGAACTCGCTCCATTATCATATTTTATTTTTGTCCTCATGTACCAACAAGACATCACAGAGCTAACTGTGGAAGGATTTTACTTAGCTCTATCAGGTCTCTTCAATATTGGCAATGTTGTTAATAAGGATCATTTATTTTTTAGAATGCAATTTTTTGAATCAGGTGAATAATGAGCAGAGAGTAGGTTCTGTTCAACTTATTAAAGGACAAAAGATATATAAACATAATTTTTCATTGTTGTTATCTTTTGGGATGAGCAATGCAGTTTATAGCAACAAACAGATTTTCATTGCAAATTTTTAATTATTATTTGGCATATAGATAACTTAAAGAACTGATTGTATATATTTTTTCATTCATGGGATGTGGGGTCACTGGCTAGGCCAGCATTTGTTGCCCATCCCAAATTGCCCTCGAGAAGGTGGTGGTGAGCTGCCTTCTTGAACCGCTGCAGTCCAAGTGAGGTACAGTGCTGTTAGGTAAGGAGTTCCAGGATTTTGACCCAGCGACAGTGAAGGAATGGCGATATAATTCCAAGTCAGGATGGTGTGTGGCTTGGAAGGGAACTTGCAGGTGGTGGTGTTCCCAACCATTTCCTGCCCTTGTCCTTCTAGGTGGTAGAGGTTGCAAGTTTTGGAAGGTGCTGTCAAAGGAGCCTTGGTGCAAAGAGAAATACTGCAGGGAAAGACCACTGCATACCGGGGCTACCGCTATCCTTCACTATAATATTCTATATTGATTCCAGTAAGTGCCCTTTCCAAATCTAATATTGTCCACAGTGTGAAAATGAACATTAAAAAAAAATTGTGGTTGTTTTCATGATGAGACAAGAAAGACTCAAAAATGCAATTTATAGTCAACAGCAGCAAAGAAACCTTCGAAGAGCATTTTGAGATGTGTACAAAATCTTTCATTGTCTACAGTCTCTAAATCACACAACCAGTTAGTCTCATATTACTTTGGAAAAAAAAACAAATAAATCTATCACTGCAATAACCCATGCTTAAAAATGCTCATCCCTCGCCTTGCCTGAGGCCGCAATGTACCACAATCTTTTATGGATCAGTAGATAATAATGTCAGAATACAATTTTAAGGAGCTATGACAATAGGAGGAAATATGTTATGCCTGTACATTGTGGTTTTGACTGTCAAAATATACTCTGCCACTATCTGCAAACACACAAATAAACATATTCACTATATTACACAGTTGACTTAATAACCAGCGACAGTAGAAATAGGAATATACGAGCATACGAATTAGGAGCAGGAGTAGGCCACTCGGCCCCTTGAGCCTGCTCTGCCATTCAATATTATGGCTGATTTGATTGTAACCTCAGCTCTATATTCCCGCCTACTCACGAGAACCTTCCACCCCCTTGTTTATCAAGAATCTATCTACCTCTGCCTTAAAGACTCTGCTTCCATTGCTTTTTGAGGAAGAGAGTTCCAAAGACTCAGGACCCTGAGAGAAAATAATTCTCTTCATCTCTGTCTTAAATGGGCGACCCCTTATTTTTTAATAGTGACTCCTAGTTCTAGATTCTCCCACAAGGGGAAACATCCTTTCCACATCTCCCCTGTCAAGACCCCACAGGATCTTATATGGTTCAATCAAGTCACCTCTTACTCTTCTAAACTCCAGCAGATACAAGCCTGGCCTGTCCAACCTTTCCTCATAAGACAGCCCATCCATTCCCGGTATTAGTCTTGTAAACCTTCTCTGAACTGCTTCCAGCGCATTTACATCCTTCCTTAAATAAGGAAACCAGTGCTGTACTCAGTACTCCAGATGTGGTCTCACCAATGTCCTGTATAACTGAAGCATAACCTCCCTTCTTTTGTATTCAATCCTTCTCTCAATAAACGATAACATTCTATTAGCTTTCCTAATTACTTGCTGTACCTGCATACGAACATTTTGTGATTCATTCACTAGGACATCCAGATCCCTCTGCATCTCAGAGCCCTGCAATCTCTCACCATTTAGAGAATATGCTTCTTTTTTATTCTTCCTGCCAAAATGGACAATTTCACATTTTCCCACATTACCCCATTTGCCAGATCTTTGCCCACTTACTTAACCTATCGATATCCCTTTGTAGCCTCCTTACATCCTCTTCAGAACTTAGTTTCCTACCTATCTTTGTGTCATCAGCAAATTTAGCAAGCATACCTTCAGGCCCTTCATCTAAGTCATTTATATAAATTGTAAAAAGCTGAGGCCCCAGCCCTGATCCCTGTGGCACACCACTTGTTACATCTTGCCAACCAGAAAATGACCCATTTATGCCTACTCTGTTTCCTGTTAGCTGGCCAATCTTCTATCCATGCCATTAAGTTACCCCCTACACCACGAGCTTTTATTTTCCACAATAACCTTTGATGTGGCACCATATCAAATGCTTTCTAGAAATCTAAGTACTGTATATCCACTGGTTCCCTTTATCTACAGCACATGTTACTTCTTCAATGAACTCCAATAAATTGGTTAAACATGATTTCCCTTTCACAAAACCATGATGACTCTGCCTGATTACCTTGAATTTTTCTAAGTGCCCTGCTATACCATCTTTAATAATAGCTTCTAACATTTTCCCTATGACAGATGTTAAGCTAACTGGCCTGCAGTTTCCTGCATTCTGTATCCCACCCTTTTTGAATAAAAAAGTCAATTTTGCTATTTTAAATCTAATGGAACCTTCCCGAATCTAGGGAATTTTGGAAAATTAAAACCACGCATCAGCTATCTCACTAGCCACTTCTTTTAGGACCCTAGGATGAAGTCCATCAGGACCCGGGAACTTGTCAGCTCACAGCTCCAACAATTTACTCAGTACCATTCCCTGGTGATTGTAATATTCTTGAGTTCCTCCCTCCCTTCCATTTCCTGATTTACAGCTATTTCTGGGATATTACTTGTATCCTCTATAGCGAAGGCCAATGCTAAAATACCTGTTCAATTCATTTGCCATCTCCTTATATTCCATTATTATAGGGAGGATCAATGTGTGATTTGAGGTATGGAGCAGGAGGGAGGGCTTCAGATTCTCGGGGTATCGAGACCAGTTCTGGGGCATGAGGCACCGATTCAATAGGACTGATGCCTACTCAACAAGACTGGGACCAATGTCCTCATGGGCAAGTTAAATTAACTTAGAAGAGGATTGGGCACCGGCATATAGAAGTAGAAATGCAGAGTAAGACACATAAATGAGTGAGAGTGTTGGATTGTACTATAAACAGAAATAGTACTATATTAGATAGGAGCAGACTAAGAAGGACTACGAGGAATATAAAGACAGGTTTACAATGCATGTATGCAAATGCACAAAATGTGGTGAATAAGGTTGGTGAGCTACAAGGACAAATAGCCATGTGGAAAAATGATGTGGCAATAACGGAAATGTGGCTTAAAATAAGTGAGGACTGGGTGCTTAAAATTCACAAATACAAAGTATTCAGAAATATTAAGGGATGAAAAAAGGGAGGTGGGGTGGCAGTACTGATCAGGGAAGACATTGGAGGGTTGGAAAGGGAGATTGTCCTTGACAAGGGCAAGAACAAAATCTATTTGGTTAAAGTTAAGAAGCAAAAAGGGTATGATCAAGGGTATATGGTATTCTACTGGCCTCCAAATAGATAAAGGAGCAGATTTGCAAGAACTATAAGGGGGTGATTTGGGGGACTTTAATTACCCAAATATCAATAGGGATAATATTTGAATAAAGGGAAAGGAGGGGGAGGAACTTCCGAAATATGTTCAGGAGATGGTCCTTGACCAGTATGTTCTTGGTCCAACTAGGAAGAAGGTATTGCTGGATCTGGTGCTGGGGAATGAGGAGGGCCAAGTGAACCAAGTGTCTGTGGAAGAACATTTGGGTAAAAATGATTATCGTATCATAAGGTTTAGATTAGAAATGGAGAAGAACAAGGAACAGTCTAGCGTAGAACTTCTAAATTGGAAGAGGGGTAACTTCAACGAGCTGAGAGGGGATCTGGCCAGGGTAAAATGAAACCAAAGATTGACATGAAAAACTGTAACGGAACAATGAGTGATCTTTAAGGAAGAGATGTTTCAGGTACAGGCTAGATATATTCAAACAAGAGGGAAAGGCAGTGGAACGAAAGCCAGGGCTCCTTGGATGACAAGGGAGATAAAGAATATGATGAAACAAAAAATAGGGTGTGTAATGCATGTCAAATGAATGCTTCAGGCAAAAACCAGGCCATATACAATAGGTTGAGAAGGGAAATAAAGAGGAAAATAAGACTGGCAAAGGAAGAATATAAGAATAGAATGGTAGTTAACATCAAAGATAACCCCAAAATCTTCTCACCGGCATGTAATTTGTAAATGGGTAGTACAGGCAGGGTGGGACCTATTTAAAGAAAAAGGAAGTGATATATGCTTAGAGGCACAGCACTCAGAATACTCAGTAAGTACCTGTACTTTGTATTGGTGGTAACTAAAGAAGAGGATGCTGACAAAATAATCGGTAGAGTGGAAATGGTACAGATAATGGATGGGGTGAAAATTAATAGATAGGGTGTACTGGAAAGACTGGCTATACTTAGCGTGGCTAGGTTGCCTGGTTTGGCTGGCTTGCATCCCAGATTGCTAAGGGAAGTGACGGTGGGGATAGCAGATGTTCTTTTAATTTTCCCCAGATATGGGGGAGGTGCCAGAGGACTGGAGAGTGGTAAATGTGACATCCTTGTTCAAGAAAGGGTGTAAGGATATTCCTAGTAACTACAGACCAGCCAGTTTAACATCAGTGGCGGATAAGGTTTTAGAAACAATAACCAGAAAAAAAATTTAACAGGCACTTGGAGAGGTTTTAGTTAAATAAGGAGAGCCAGCACAGATTTATTAAAGGCAGATTGTGCTTGACTGATCTAATTGAATTTTTTGATGAAGTAACAGGGAAGGTTGATGAAGGGAATGCAATGGATGTTGTCCATATGGATTTTAAGAAAGCATTTGACAAACCATCACATAAAATGCTGGTTAACAAAACTGAGGCTCATGGAATAGGGAGTCAGTATCAGCTTGGATGAAAAATTGGCTTAAGGACAGAAAACAGAAAGTCGTGGTAAATGATTGCTTACTAAACTGGAGGATGGTAGACAATGGTCTTCCCCAAGGGTCAGTTCTAGGACCATTGCTTTTTTTGACATATATAAATGACTTGGATATTGGAATAGAGAGTAAAATTTCACAATTTGCCAATGATACCAAACTTGGAGATCATAGAGACATAGATTCAGTTACATGATAGAAGTAGGCCATTCAGCCCATCGAGTCCATGCTGGATCTCTGTAGAGCAATCCAGTCCCACTCCTCTGCTTGCTCCCTGTAGCCCTACAAGTTTACTTCCTTCAAGTGCTCATCCAATTTCCCTTTGAAAGCACTGATTGTCTCCGTTTCCACCACCCTCATGGGCAGCGAGTTCTAGGTGTGGCAAACAGCGAGGATGATATCTATCGACTGCAACAGGACATATATAGGTGAGCAGAATGGGCAGATAATTGGCAGATGGAATTTAATACAGAAAAGTGTGAGGTGATGTACTTTGGCAAAAGGGATAGGTGAGGCAATATAGATTTAACGGCGCAGTTCTAAAGAGTGTGCAGGGACAGGGGGACCTGGTGGTCCATGTGCATAGATCTTTGAAGGTGGAAGAACTGTTTTTATTGAGAGATTGGGCTTCATAAATTGAGGTATTGAGTACAAAAGCAGGGATGTTATGCTGAACCTGTATAAAGTTCTGGTTAGGCCACAACCAGAGTATTGCATCCAGTTCTGGTCACCACACTTTAGGAAGGATGTTAAGGTCCTTGAGAGGGTGCAGAGGAGATTTATCAGAATGGTTCCAGGGATGAGGGATTTTAACTACAAGGATAGGTTGGAGAAGCTGGGGTTGTTCTCCTTGAAGCAAAGGAGGTTGAGGGGAGATTTGATAGAGGTGTACAAGATTATGACAGACTTAGATAAAGCAGACAAAGAAAAGCTGTTCCCATTGGCTGATAGTACAAGGACTAGGGGACACAGATTCAAGGTTTTGGGCAAGAGATATGGGGGCGGGAAGGAATGTGAGGAAGAAATGTTTTCATAGTGAGTGGTCTGGAACTCACTGCCTACTAGCATGGTAGAAGCAGAGAAGATCAATGATTTCAAAAGGAAATTGGATGGGCACTTGAAGGAAATAAACTTGCAGGGTTAAGGGGATAGAGCGGGGGAATGGGACTGACTGGATTGCTCTACAGAGAGCCAGCATGGACTCGACTCGATGGTCTGCATGGCCTCTTTCTGTGCCGTAATGACCTTATGGCTTATGCCTCAAGTTCACAAACTGATATCATATTTTGGACACCAAATGGGAGAACCTAATTGCATGTCTCATTTGAATACTATTCTATAGGTTCAATTTGGCTGGAATTAAACAAAAAAGACCTTTGTTTTAAAAGCATGGCTCGACCTCCTTTCCGCAAAATCATTCCAGATGGTGTACTGAAAATGCCAAAAATGTGTGAATTCATCTGTTGTGTAGAATTTATATCCATGTGTTTCGGCACTGTTGTAGGTTTTGACCGAATATTTACTTGAAAAAGTGTTACTGCTGCTTTCAGCCTGAAGATTCTGCTGTAAAAATATGCTGCAAATATTCAGAAGCTTAGAACGTCAGTCAATCCAGGATCCAAGATTTGTCAATCAGAGGCAGTCAGCAAGTTCAACAAAAATAAGCCAGAAAATCCAAAAAAGGAAGCATGGATAAAAATATAATTGAAGGTGATGAGCTTCGAGTGCTTGTACATAGTATTCTCGGTGTATCTTTGTCAAAGGGAAGGTTGGTGTAAGACTGCTTTAAAGAAATTTTCTAGGAACTGTTATAATGCTTACATTTATATAATGCCATATCACAATGAAACACCTCAAAGTATTTCACAAATGCAATTATATTTGAAGTGTTGTGACCATTCTGTAGTGTAGAGTTAGAAACTTGAATCTATGAGGTCAAGTTAACAGTGGATACATCAGCCTGAGAAAGCCTTTTAGATGATGATGTGGTTCGTAAGTAATTGCAGGTATGGTAGTGAGCAAATCAAGCACTGAACCCAATCTAATTCATTCAGCCCCAGCTCAATTTCACCAAACAACTGCATGCACACCATAAAACATTAAAAACTGCTCAAATTAAGAATCAGCCCTTATGCCCTATAATACAATGAATGATAACTCACACCGCTGAGCATGTGCTTTCAGTAAAGCGTGACTACAACGAGTCATAGCTAGCCTGCACCTCTTAAAGGGGAGGTACATTCAGGTGGCAGCAGCTGGCAAATCTGTCTCCAAGAGTATTTCAGAGAAGGAATAGGACTACCAATAGAGCAGCAGGCCGGAGAGAGGGCTCTGATGCGTCACTGGAGGCCTTAGTCCAGGAGGTGGAAAGGAGGACAGAGCTGGTGAGCTGAATTTTCCTGGCCCATTGGAGGCAAGGCAGGAGCGGTCAGAATATTGAGATGGAAGCTCAATGTCTTCATGTTGGAACTGGATATTCCGAAGGGCAGCTGGCATGGCAGGAGGGCCTCGTGCTTGCACACGATGGGAAGGGAATTAAGCCTGTTAAAAAGGTAATTAATTTGAATTTTACCAGGATTTTTGATTTTTCCCAAAGTGCAAGGGAACCACGAGGTTTCAAAGAGTCGCCAGATATAAGGAGGTGGTGAGTTATCACCAGGTCGGTTCTGGCTCCAAACGGCAGCTTGGAGAGCCAGCTAATACATGCACTTTTGGAACAATACGGATAGCCAGGGAAGTGGGCTAAAGGATTTGGGGCCATCACTGGATTCCCCCAGGTGAAGGGTGTTATCGACTGCATGCATGTGACCATCAAGGCTCCAGACTAGGCAGCAGTGTTCATCCACATTAAGTGCTTCTACTTGCTCAATGTGCAACTGGTCTGCGACCACTGCAAGCGCTTCCTGCAGGTGTGCACACAAGCGACCATAATTGCAGGAGGTGTAATACCTGCCCATTTACCTCCTCTCTCCTCACTATCCCAGGCCCCAAACACTCCTTTCAGGTGAAGCAGCGATTTACTTGTACTTCTTTCAATATAGTATACTGTATTCGCTGCTCACAGTGTGGTCTCCTCTACATTGGGGAGACTAAGCGCAGACTGGGTGACCGCTTTGCGGAACATCTCCGCTCAGTCCGCAAGCAGGACCCTGAGCTTCCGGTTGCTTGCCATTTCAACACTCCCCCCTGCTCTCATGCTCACATCTCTGTCCTGGGATTGCTGCAGTGTTCCAGTGAACATCAACGCAAGCTCGAGGAACAGCATCTCATTTACCGATTAGGCACACTACAGCCTGCCGGACTGAACATTGAGTTCAATAATTTCAGAGCATGACAGCCCCCCATTTTACTTTCGTTTTTAGTTATTTTTCTTCCTTTTTTTTAACATTCTTTTTCACATTTTTTACAATCTTTTTTTTGCATTTATTTCATTTCATCTTTGTTTGTTCAGTTTGCTTACCCACTGTTTTTTTCAGGTTTGCACTTGCTGCTGTTCAATATTCAGTGTATTTACACCTAATCTGTACTAATTCTTTGTCTTTCAACACAGCATTAACATATTGTTTGCCTTTGCTCCGTGACCTTTTGGTCAGCTATGTGGCCTGGTCCAATCCAGACCTCCTTTGTTATCTCTTGCCCCACCCCCACCCCACTTGCTTATAACCTGTGACTTTTCTAATATTTGTCAGTTCCGAAGAAGGGTCACTGACCCGAAACGTTAACTCTGCTTCTCTTTCCACAGATGCTGCCAGACCTGCTGAGTGATTCCAGCATTTCTTGTTTTTATTTCAGATTTCCAGCATCCGCAGTATTTTGCTTTCATAATATGATAGAGTTCTTCATCAAGATGGAGAGTGACCTAGTTGATTCTGAGACAAGGATCCTGAATCTTATTAAAGGAAACTACGAAGGTATGAGGAGCGGGTTGGCATAATGGATTGGGAAACGTTACTTAAAGGGATGACGGTGGATAGGTAATGGCAAACATTTAAAGAGTGCACGGATGAACTGCAACAATTGTTTATTCCTGTCTGGCGCAAAAGTAAAACGGGAAAGGTAGCCAAACCATGGCTTACAAGGGAAATTAGAGATAGCATTAGATCCAAGGAAGAGGCATATAAATTTGCCAGGAAAAACAACAGACCTGAGGATTGGGAGCAGTTTAGAATTCAGCAAAGGAGGATCAAGGGATTGATTAAGAAGGGGAAAATAGACTACGAGAATAAGCTTGCGGGGAACATAAAAACTGACTGTAAAAGTTTCTATAGTTATGTGAAGAGAAAAAGATTGGTGAAGACAAATGTAGGTCCCTTACAGTCAGAAGCAGGGGAATTTATTATGGGGAATAAAGAAATGGCTGACCAACTAAATACATACTTTAGTTCTGTCTTCACAAAGGAGGACACAAATGTCATATCAGAAATGTTGGGGAACACTGGGCTTAATGAGAGAGAGAAACTGAAAGAAATCAGTATTAGTAGAGAAATGGTGTTGGGGAAATTGATGGGATTGAAGGCCGATAAATCCCCAGGGCCTGATGGTATGCATCCCAGAGTACTTAAGGAAGTGGCCCTAGAAATAGTGGATGCATTGGTGGTCATCTTCCAAGATTCTATAGACTCTGGAACAGTTCCGACAGATTGGAGGGTAGCTAATGTAACCCCACTATTTAACAAGGGAGGTAGAGAGAAAGCAGGGAATTATAGACCAGTCAGCCTGACGTCGGTAGTGGGGAAAATTCTAGAGTCCATTATCAAAGATTTTATAGCAGAGCTCTTAGAGAACAGTGGTAGAATTGGGTAGAGTCAGCATGCATTTACGAAAGGGAAATCACGCTTGACAAATCTACTAGAATTATTCGAGGATGTAACTAGTAGAGTTGATGAGGGGGAGCCAGTGGATGTGGTTTATTTGGACTTTCAGAATGCTTTCGACAAAATCCCACATAAGAGATTAGCGTGTAAAATTAAAGTGCATGGGATTGGGGGTAGTGTATTGCGATGGATAGAAAATTGGTTGGCAGACAGGAAACAAAGGGTAGGGATAAATGCGTCTTTTTCTGAATGGCAGGCAGTGACATGTGTGGTACTGCAGGGATCGGGGCTCGGACCCCTGCTATTCACAATATACATTAATGATTTAGATGAGGGAACTAAATGTAATATCTCCAAATTTGCAGATGACTCAAAACTGGGTGGGAGGGTGAGCTGCGAGGAGGATGCAGAGAGGCTTCAGGGAGATTTGGACAAGTTGAGTGAGTGGGCTAATGCATGGCAGATGCAGTATAATGTGGATAAATGTGAGGATATCCACTTTGCTAGCAATAACAGGTAGGTAGATTGTTATCTGAACGGCTAGAAACTGAGAGAGGGGAATATGCAGCGAGACCTAGGTGTTCTCGTACACCAGTCGCTGAAGGTAAGCATGCAGGCCCAACAGGCGGTAAAAAAGGCAAATGGTATGTTGGCCTTCATAGCGAGAGGATTCGAGTACAGGAGCAGGGATGTCTTGCTGCAATTATACAGGGCCTTGGCGAGGCCACACCTGGAATATTGTGTGCAGTTTTGGTCACCTTATCTGAGGAAGGATGTTCTTGCTATAGAGGGGGTGCAGCGAAGGTTTACCAGACTGATTCCTGGGATGGTGGGACTGACGTATGAGGAGAGATTGAGTTGGTTAGGATTACATTCGCTGGAGTTCAGAAGAGTGAGGGGGGATCTCATAGAAACCTATAAAATTTTAACAGGACTTGACAGGGTAGATGCAGGAAGGATGTTCCCGATGGTGGGGGTGTCCAGAACCAGGGGTCATAGTCTAAGGATACGGGGTAAACCTTTCAGGACTCAGATGAAGAGAATTTTCTTCACCCAGAGAGTGGTGAGCCTGTGGAATTCACTACCACAGAATGCAGTTGAGCCCAAAACATTGTATGTTTTCAAGAAGGAGTTAGATATAGCTCTTGGGTTTAAAGGGATCAAAGGATATGAGGCGAAAGTGGAAACAGGCTACTGAGCTGGATGATCAGCCATGATCATAATGAACGGAGCAGCAGGCTCGAAGGGCCGAATGGACTACTCCTGCTCCTATTTTCTACGTTTCTATGTTCCTGAGAAGCAGCCATGATGCCTATATACCAAGGCAGTCCCAGGTGCCAGACCTTTTCAGGTCCTATGTACGCCTTCAAGGATAGATACTGGGTGACAAAGGCTTGAAGACCTGGCTACTGACGTCTGTGAGAAACCAAGCACTATTGCAGAGGAGAGATACAACACCTGCCGCAGCACAACTCAAGCAACAATTCAGCAGGCCATAGGCCTTCTGAAGATGCGGTTCAGATATCTGGATAGATCTGGTGGAGCCCTTCAATATGTCCCAACAAGGGTCTCGCATATTGTTGTGGTTTGCTGATTCCTCCACAACCTGGCCCTACAGAGGGGACAACATTTGAACAATGTTTAAATATCATTGAGCGTGATGCCTCCTCAGATGATGAGAAGATGGAGTAAGATGATGACCAGGTGCAGGATACTGAGGAATCCCAGGGACCATAGTTAAGGCGCCTTGAGATATGTGCAAAGGAGGTCTGTAATGCATTAATGCAGGCACAGTTCACAGGATCCTTAGTGACAGATCCATGCAATTCAATAAAGCCTCAGCTCTCTACAGCCCTACTGTAGGTAGGTGTAGGTAGGTAGGTAGGAGAATGGTGGGGATGTGGTAGGGAATATGGGATTAATGTAGGATTAGTATAAATGGGTGGTTGTTGGTCGGCACAGACTTGGTGGGCCAATGGGCCTGTTTCAGTGCTGTATCTCTGTATGACTATGACTCTATAGTACAAGGTCAGCAAGATGCACCACCGGAGAATGCAGTACCTATTGGGCCATGGTCCTGCCACATATTACTGATTCATTTTACTTTCATCTGCTATAGATCTGTTTGTAGTATGCATTGTACTTCAGTGAATTGGAGAGTGAAATTATTCTACTTATTGAAAGGAACAATCAATACAGATTTTGGAAATTGTCTCCCAACTATTTTGTTCAAATCTGTAGGTGACTTGTATCACTTGTAATCCCTGGCTAACAATAATGCTATAGTAAATAATAAAACAACTCATTCACAACAAATTAGATGCCTTGAGCCCACTAGCTCAAAATAAAATATCTGCTTCTTCACATCCACATAGTAGACTGCAATTAAAATCAAATTCAGTCAGTTTACATTTTATAAAACACCCTCAAAATGATAGAGCTGAGTTTAAAAAACCCTCCTTGAGAAATGTTGTTCAGCCATTCAAAATTTACAGAGAGGCAAAAGCCATACCCTGCAAATTTCCCTTGTGTGTTTTGGGCTGAAGCACGTAGGTACAGCCCAGGAAAGGTTGCAGAAGATAAATAAAAGGATTTACAGGTTTAAAAAATAAATGTAATAATGTTCTATTAATAACAACTGAAAGAAGTATAAACTGATGGGACACAGGGCTGGAATCACTGACAGATGCTATGATGTCTGCAACACACCTGTTCCTAGTAGCTGCAACTTACACTAACACCACTGCATAAAAATATACCTAACATCTATTTTTGCAGCTTACCTTTTCTCAGGTCTCTGCAGGCTGCATATTATATAGAAAATCCCCAGAGTGTATCTCCAACCATTTCCTTCCTTCTGTGTGGCAAAGTACTTGGTACTTCACCTGGAAAGACGAATGAAATCAGGAACTTTGGGAAACTGCAGGATCAAACCACATCTTGTAACTGTTGCTGAGCATTCCATTCAAATAAAACAACCATTGGCAAAGTATTTATACTTTGCAGACCACTGAGAATTTTGGCATGCTCAAATTTTTAACAAATGAACCCAGCATATTATATGCATACGTGTACATATATTCACATGTGCAAAAATATGCAGTCAAGCATCCAAATGCACAAACATCTGCATATATCCACACACAAGTGTGCAGGACCCATCCACCACCTTAAACATTGACTCCTTCCACCACTGGCGCACAGTGGCAGCAGTGTGTATCATATACAAGATGCACTGCAGTAACTCATCACGCCTCCTTCTACAGCACCTTCCAAACCTGTAATCTCTACCACCTAGAAGGACAAGGGCAGCAGATGCATTGGAACACCACCACCTATAAGTTCCCTTCCAAGTCACACAACATCCTGAATTGGAACTATAGCGCTGTTCCTTCACTGTCACTGGGTCAAAATCCTGAAACCCCCTCCCTAACAGCACTCTGGGCACTGTATTTTGTGCTGGAGGTGGGGCTCCCAGCGCCGGGCCAAAAAGGCAGGGGGATCCCTGCCTCTGCCTTTTCGTGCACCCCGGAGTGATCCTCTGGTCTTTTTAAATCAAAGTTTCAGGATCCAGGTCCCTTTAAAAATGGGGATCCGAGCTGCCGGCCAATCAGACGTTTGGCAGTATCGGCAGCGTCACCAGGAGCAGTGATCACTGTCAGTACTGCAGAGGCCTCAGATCCAGGTCCAGCGCTGGAACTCTGGACCAGACGTAGGTGAGGCATGGTTTTTGTGGCCAGTCCGGAAGGCCCCAGTGAGGGGGGTGAGGGGGTGGTTATGCAGTCCAAGGGGAGGTGGGTCCCGGGGGTAAAGGTGTTACCTGTGGGGGTCCTCCGTGGGGCACAAACTGCCTACGGAGAAGGGACACTCCTCTACTTCCAAGCCCTTAGGGAGGTCGCCTCATGTTACAAGACGACCTCCCCACATGGCAGAGGCCCCAACCCCCGTAGGTAAGATCCCAGTGGTGGCAGGAAGAGGCTGTCAATTGACTGTAAATAGGCCATGTAAGGGCCTCAATTGGCCTCTGGGCGGGAAGGCTGTCACTGGCCTATTCCAACCCCAGGAAGATCGCTTGGTGATCCCCTCCCACCAGCTGTGTTGATACTCCATGCCCCCCCTCCCCCCCCACCGCCTTTGACCCTGCCTCAGGGGGCCACACAAGATCCCAGCTTGGGTATACCTATACCACATGGACTGTAGAGGTTCAAGAAGGCAGCTCACCACCACCTTCTCAAGGGCAATTCGGGATGGGCAACAAATGTTGGCCTTACCAGCGGCACCCACATCCCATGAAAGTATATTTTAAAAAGAATGCATATGTGAGCGGGTTCAAAATTCTGTCCAATGTCGATTTTTCACTGCTGCACTTATTGATCTGGCCACATCGTCTGACAGAGGTTTTCCTCTTGCCCTATCCCGCAACTCCCTGCAAAATACATTGCTCTCTTTTGCTGTTCTCCCAGCATTATTTCTGGCGAGTCATTAGTTTTATTTATTTAATCCCAGCTGCCCATTCCAGACTGGTGCTAATATTCACTCACTTCCTCCTTCAGCCACCATAAGCCTTTGTTTTCCCAAGGCCTATTGTCTGCACACCCTCAGCTGTCGACTGCAATACTCTGCCTGAATCAGTCCAATTACTGGGCTGCTATCACTCCCTATCCTGCACAAATATGTGGCAGTCTCTACCACCCCATCAACTTGCCATTCTGGTCCACAGTTGGTGACAACAGCATTCCCTTACATCCATGCCACAGCTAGAGGGACAATGCTAAGTTGCCATCACAATATAAGATAATACCTGTTTAATTCAGGACTGAGAGATTTAGGAAATCTTGTTCTCTGATTAGCCTGTTATTGAATATGCCTTCTGTAAGCTACCAGAATAGACATAGATTGCGAATGAATGACATTTCTGATTTCAGTACTCTTGCATCACTGGGAGCTAGAAAGATTTAGATTAAAATTGGTGCCTTAGTTTTCTGTTCAGTTGTGGTGGCTTTCTTGCTGCAATTTGCCCAAAGTTGGTGAAACCAGCACAAAAGCTGGCAGAACTTTAAGTGCAAATTATGTTCAGTGCAACTGAAGTTTCTGCAAAATTTTGTGTTGGTTTAAAAGAATCACGTTAGAATCTGGCATCACTCACAAAGCTAGCCACACCACCCAGATCGAATGAATCGCCATTGCAAGTTTCCACTAATTGCGCTCATTTGTGAACCTTTAAGGATGCTCCATAGATTAAGCTTTTTTGAGGCACAAGGACACTGTAAGGCACATTTTAAAGGCTTTGGAAATCCTTTTCCTCAATTTAAGAAACTGACTATTGTTACCAATATAACTAGCAAATGGTTCTGCTTCGTCTGTTTTTAAAAAAAAAACATTTTCAGTTATTTAAAATAGGGGTTACTCATATGTGGTGGACTCAACACTTATTAAATGCTTTTTTTTATTATAAAGCCTCTTCGAATTGTATTAAATCAAACTGCACCAGCTTATCATTCTTAAATAAGTGTGGTGGTCTCCACACTACATTAGTAGATATTCACTATGATGGGGACTTTTTCAAAAATCTTCCATTAAACCTATGCAGTAGAACTTATGCCACCTCCTGAGTGGGTGAAAATGTGCAAAGCTAGGTATAACAATAAAGATGTTCTATGGGCATATCAAGAATCTGTATTTGCAATATTTTCAGTGCAGTATCTCTAAATAAAAATAAATAAATAAATAAATTAAAAAGAAATTCTGTTTTCATAGAATGGTGCTAATGTTTTGACATTAAAATTCACGTGAAAGGATAAAGTTGTTGTAAGTGTCAAATTATGTATACATTACAATGATAGAACAGTGACGCACGGCACTTTCACAACTCTTATAACTTTACAAATTTGAAATCAGATAAATGCTGAGACCCCAAAAATATTACATTCAGAGTATTCTGTAAAAATTGCACGAGCTTGGGAGCTTCTCTGACTTTAATGATACAATTCTGCTGCTCTGTAGATCTCATGGGGTTGAGAAGGAAGTCTGTTTCTGACAGAGCCTGCAAGACAAGCTGTCTAACCTCCTTTCCTTGATGCACTGAGCTTCTGGACAAATAAAACTCACTGTGATCTCACAGCCTAGGACTCACAGGAATGTACAATCCAGAGATCAAGACAAACGTATAAAAAGGTATGATAATCAAATTGTTGTCAGTAACTCTTAGAGGTTTGTGTAAAAGAAATATCCTTAGTTGAGAACAACAATTCAACTCATTCTTCTAATCGAAATGATATTTAATCCTCCATTGTCTCTCTCCCTTTCACATTTTTCCCTCTTTGCGGGTCATTCTGGACCACCACCACATCTACCAAGACGACAGGCTGGTGGCCTGCGTCTAGACCAGTACTAATACTGCTGAAAACATCCAGTCTGCTTTTCTTCCTTGCTCGACACACTCCTGATCTTCCGTCTCTCTCTCTCTCTCTGTGCTTAGCATGGCTCTGAGCAAGCAATGTGTAGTGTCACATTGAACTGACATCTTTCACAGTGCATACTGATGTCCCAAACCTCTTTCATATTTTTATGAATAATTTTATTTGATTTACAGCCAGAATTCTGACACTGGATTCAATCAGAACTGGTCTTCGGAATAAAAGATAAAATTCAATTCCACAACTGAACTGTGGAAGGAATGTTTTTATGAGAGTTACAGACTGAGATTTGATCAAAGTTTTACACCCACTGCTCCTTAAAAAAAATCATATGTAAGAAAAGCCATTTAATATGACCATAAACAAAATCAGATAATAACCACTTAATTTTCAGGCCAAACCTGGAAAAAGAATCAATGCTCATCCTGTATGATTCAAATCTGTAATGTACAGGTGAAACTAAGAGTGCACTTAAAAAAAAAAGATATTGCAAGACCCAGAGATTATTTAGAAGTTTGTGAAAAAGAGTCAAGACTAGAGAGAAAGAAAGTCAGGGAAATAAACAGAGGTGATTTCCAATAGCCAAGAAAATGTGCTTTGCAGAATATGCAAGATGAAGCATGGAGGGCTGTACAGCTGGGGAGAAGAAACTTCATCGAGGTGTTTTTCAAAAGAAAAATCTGCACAGAAAATAAATAAAAAACAGTCACAACATCAGATGAAAATTGTCCCATTACAAGGAACTTTACAAAGGTCTTAATGGGTCTCCCATTATAGCCAACAGAAAAGCTCAATTTGTTTTCAAGGCAAATCTCAACAAACAAAATTTTTTTAAAAAGAGAAATGCTGAAAATGTACAGTTCTGTCAGCAGCTGAAGGAGAAAATTCAGGCAAACGCAATGGGTGGAAACCCTCTGTTGTTCGTGAACACATCACAAAAGTTCTCATCCGAAGTGTTACTTTTGTTTTAACTTTTCAGGTGATGGATAGACCTGCTGTGTTTTTGACATTTTATTTCTAGTATTTCCAGCCTTTTCCTACCCTGATAAAAGAACTGTCACACTAATCTTCAAAGCGATACTTTGAAAAATCATGGAAGGTTAAAATATAGGAGCAACTATTTGTACTGTTCTTTCAAAATAAAATGAGGTTAAAAATCACTTGTGGTCTGGTTTTCTTTTCTTTTGCCCACATACTATTGGTGTGGTGATGGGAGGGGGCAGATCAAGCAAGTGATCAGCTCTATCAATAAAAGTTCTAATCCACACAAAGGGCTGGATTTTCCTCTTCTATGGTGCCTGAAATTGGGCAGCATTGTGGTATAAAATGTAACAGGGTTCACCAGGATAGGGGTGCCGGTTATCCTGGTAGCAGCAATGAAAGGCATGCAGGTGGGTTTTTTTGGAGGGAGAGACCCCAGCACTGGCCATCTCTCCCTCTTCTATGTCCCACAACCTTATCATTTTAGGCTTTGCCGAGTCCAAATGTTAAAAGAAAATCAATGTGCCGTTGTTTGGATTCTTTATCCCCTTTTAGGTGGCCTCCTGTCTCCTGGTATTGAGGCTGCTGTCACACTGCAGTACTGCCCACATTTCCATCTTTGCATTTACAGGCTCGCCCTTGGTGGCAGGGTTCCCATTTGGAGTCCACCAGCATAGAGAATGAAACCTGAGTTGAGGTTACAGGAGAGACGGGCAATGGGCCTAAGTCCAGTCATGACCCTTCTCCAGTGGCAATAGTGAAATCTAGCAATAAGTGTGCAAAACGATGAAGAATTATTGCTCTGATGATTGCACCTTTCTTTGTAGAATGGCTAACTCCCTAGGTCATTGCAGCTGGACAGACAGTGCCTGCCTTGGGTGGATAGATGTTTCCTATTATGTCCTGAGATGACCAAGTCAAAAAGGATGTTTAAAAATGATCCATCCATGAAAAATGATCCATCCATCATTATTGAGCAAGCTCCATGCAGCAACAAACAGTCACTCTTCAGCCTCAGAGTAAGCCCTACTTGTCAAAATTTGTAACTTAATTCTGAAAAGCTTCTAACTACTCTGTTTGCTAGATTGTGGGGGAAATTTATGTCTTGCTTCTGCAGTTCAAAACCATGGAAATTTGTGCTCTGGGAGTGTAAAACCATGCTTCATATCTTAGTCCAAAGAAATGTGTTTGAGCTCAGAATTTTGAAAGAGCTGCGCATGGTGCTTAAGCCAGAGCTCCTTATATACACCAGAAATACAAGGGGTACTGCAGCTGTTCTTCACAACTTCACAGTTTTTTTGAAATCACTCTAAACATCCCAACTGAATTAGCAGCAGATGAATAACTTCTGCCTGTGGAATTTGTTCCCACGTATGTTTAGTTGCCTGAAGTATGCTCACTTGAATGAAGAAATTCAAATTAAGAGCTATCACGCTGAAATTATCTTTAGGGTATTTGTTTTATTACTCTTGGTACAAAGTCACCACATGATATGACAAGGAAGAATCAAAGTGGTTATTTGCAGAGGCTGGAACTTCCTGTCCATGAGTAAGCAGGAAATTTTGAGGTTTAGTTCTTATGGATCAAAATCAAGTTTGAGTTTTCTTTTAATTGTTTTGAGAAACTTGAGATTCAATGAAGAATTTTGAATTCAGCAGCATGTTAGTAAGAAATAATGAAACCAAAAGATATTGTAAACATACAGACTCATAAACATCTGAAAGGATAGGATAATGTACCAGATGAAGGCTCTTCATTAGAGCAATGCTGCCAAAGATTTTCCACAAAACTTTAACTGCCTTTTTCTTGTTCTGATGAGGTCTGATGTGCATTTTCAACATTTTGTGTTTTTAATTTATGTTCCTACCATTTGGTGTTTTTTCTTTATTTCTAACCTCACAGAATTTCACAGAATTGTTACAGCACAGAAGGAGGCCATTCGGCCCATCGTGTCTGTGTTGGCTCTTTGAAAGAGCAATTTACCTAGTGGCACTCCTCTGCCTTCTTCCCCTAGCCCTCCACATGCTTCCTTTTCAGACAACAATCCAATTCCCTCTCGAATGCCTTGATTGAACCTGCCTCCACCAGAATCTCAGGCCAGATTCTAACCACTAGCTTCGTGAAAAAGTTTTTCCTTGTGTTGCCATTGCTTCTTTTGCCAATTACTTTAACTCTATGCCCTCTTGTTCTTGATCCTTCCACCAATCGGGACAATTTTTCCCTCTTTACACTGTCCAGATCCCTCATGATTTTGAACACCTGTATTAATTCTCCTCTCAACCTTTTCTTCTCCAAGAAAGACAGTCACAATGTCCCACATAACTGAAGTCCTTCATACCTGGAACCATTCTTATAAATCTTTTCTGCACTCTCAAATGCCTTCACATCTTTAACTTTGGCACCCAGAACTGGACACAATACTCCAGCTGAGGCCAAACCCCCCATTGTTCTTTGCAAGTTCAACATAACTTCCTTGCCTTTGTACTCTTATGCATCTATTAATGAAGCCTAGGATGCTGTCTGCTCTATTAACTGCACTCTCAACCTGTCCTGACACCTTCAATAATTTATGCACATATACTCTGCTCCCACACCTCTTTTCGAATTGCACCTGTGATATATGTATATACTGTTATACTATCTGTAAAGTGTTAGGAACTAATTAGCTAGGAACAAGTTGTTATGTGTGAGTGTTCCAGTGGGGGCCTCATTCACGGCTGCACTGGGGAGTCATGTTATATGTAACACAAGAACCATTTCAACCAGTTTCTACAGCACAAGCATGGTGTTGAAATAAACAAGACTGACTCCAGCCTCTTCCAAGTTTAAAGTGTGATTCTTTCCAACATCTGGGAACCAGAAACAACATAAAGATGAAACAGCGCCCTTTATTTTATATTGTCTCTCCATGTTCTTCCTACCAAAATGAATCACTTCACACTTGTCTGCATTAAATTTCATCTGCCACTTGTCGATCCATTCCACCAACCTATTTTTGAAGTTCTACACTATCCTTCTCACAGTTCATACTGTTTATAAGTTTTGTATCATCCACAAATATTGAAACTATGCCCTGTATACCAAGGTCTAGGTCATTCATATATATTAGGAACAGCAACAGTCCTAACACCAACCCTTGGGCAACACCACTACAAACCTTCCTCCAGTCTGAAAAACATCCATTAACAACTACTCTGTTTCCTGTCACTCAGCCAAGTTTGTATTCATGTTGCTACTGTCCCTTTTATTTTATGTACTATAACTTTGCTCATAAGTCTGTTGTGCAGCAGTTTATCAAATGCTTTTTGAAAGTCCACGTACAATACATCAACAGCTTTACCGTGATCAACTTTCTCTGTTACCTCATCAAAAAACTCCAGCAATTTAGTTAAATATGGTTTGTCCATAACAAATTCACGCTGGTTTTCCCTAATTAACCCGCATTTGCCCAAGTGACTATTAATTTTGTCATGAATTACAGTTTCTAGAAGTTTCCCCACCACCGAGGTTAAACTCACCAGCTTGTAGTTGCTGGGCTTATTTTTACACCCTTTTTTGACCAAGTGTGTAACATTTGCAATTCTCCAGTCCTGGCACCACCCCTCAGTCTAAAGGAAGACTGTAAAATTTTGGCCAGTGCCTCTGCAATTTCCACTCTCACCTCCCTCAGTATCCTTGGATGCATCTCATCCGGTCCTGGTGCCTTATCAACTTTAAGTACAGCTAGCCTATCCAATACCTCCTCCTTATCAATTTTAAACCATTCAGGTCTCTGAATTACCTCTTCTTTCACCATGACCTGTACAGCATCTTCCTTAGTAAAGACAGATGTAAGGTATTCATTTAATACCTCAGCCATGTCCCTGCTTCCATGCGTAAATCCCTTTTTTGGACCCTAATCGGCTCCACTCCTTCTTTTACCACCCTTTTACTATTAATATGCCTATATATGACTTTTGGATTCCCTTTTATATTAACTGCCAGTCTATTTTCATACTCTCTCTTTGCTTCTCTTATTTGCTTTTTCACTTCCACACTGAATCTTTTATATTCAGCCTGACATCTATCATAAGCACACTTTTTCTTTTTCATCTTAGTCTCTATCTCTTTCGTCATCCAGGTAACTCTGGATTTGTTTGCCCTACCTTACCTCTTTGTGGGAACATACCTTGACTACGCCTGAACTATCTCTTCTCTAAAGGCAGCCCATTGTTCAGCATCTATTAACATATTTTAGCGGTATCTCTATATTGTCACCTCTAGACTCATTACTCTGATGTTCTCCTGCTTAGCCTTCTGTCTTCTATTCTCTATCGGCTTCAGTTCATTTAAATCTCTGATGCCTATGTCCTATTCTGCACTAAGTCATACTTACTCATTACAAATTTGATGGGTCCACATTGGCTCCCCATCCTTCAACATCTCAAATTTAAAATTCTTATTTTAATGTTTAAATTCCCACATGGCATCACCCTTCCCCATTTCTGTTACCTCATCCAGCCTTACAACCCTCTCTCCAACTCTCCATTCCTTTTATTCAAGTACTAGTTGTCTTTGCAATGACAGACAAAATACAGAAAGTATCCATTCTATCTACCCTTTTGTGGCCCACTGGTTGATTTGGCTCACATTATGTACCATATTCTATCACTGGTCTTTGATCGACATCACGGTTGTATCATCTTCTACCCTGTCTCATTTCTTTTTCCTGTTTACAGTTTGTTTTTCCCCAGCCCCCTGACAGTTGTCCTGACATTAACCCATCAATCAGTTGTAGCAGTGTGGAGATCAGAGCCTGATAACGAAAAGGCCTCAAACTAGCAGCACAGCGAATTCTGTGCAGATGATTCGGAAGAAAAAAATGTAAGAGAATTACAGTTTAGAAACAAATCAGTCTTTTTGAAATCAAAGAAAGGAAAGAAAGATGAAGGAGTCAATCTTGAAAGTAAAAGTCACATAAGTGGCTGGATGGTATAAATGCAGAATTGAAGAAAAATGTATACTGTGTGAACTGCTTATATCATGTTTTTACCGTTTAAAAGCTCAATTTTCTAGTTCCAGCATTCAATTTCTTTCATTGAAGAAAAGGCTCTGACTCTCACTTCTAAAGTTTTTGCCTCTGCCTATCTTATTCACTGGAGACACACCATTTCTCAAAATTCCCAGAACACCTGCTGCATGTTTCCTCCCATACCACTTGAGTAAGTCTTGAGTTGCACTCTGGACATGTCATGTGACTTGACTAGCTCAAAACTTTTCACTTCCAATAGGGTTCCCAAACCTCTAGGATTGATTTAGGGTCTCCAGCGATTGAAAATTAATCATTAATCTCCAAGACACTGCTGTGAGCAACTAGGGAGAAAAATCATTGGGGTATTCCTTTTCTTTGATTGAACACATTTGTTTATTAGTTGTAAAAATATTTGGGGGGGGTGGGAGGTGGGGGAAGGCTGTTTGACAGAGTCACAAATCATCCAATCAGTTAACAAAGATTCTGTTTGTTTCCCAATTGGTGTGGGAAGGCGGTGTACCATGAGAATGGACATGGTGGGCAACTGATTGTGGGAGTGTGGAGGCAGAATTGTTGGTGGCAGGAGGTTATGTGATGAAACCTCCAGGAATATGTTACACCAGAGTTGGCAACCCATCTCCCAATGACCTGGCTTAGTGGTAAATCATTCTGTGCAACAATGGATTCAAAGCCAAAAGCTACTACTCTGAGAGGATTATTCTTCAATTACTACTCTCACTTCAACTTTCGTATTGCTGGCATGCTTTATTTCTTCATACAGGTCCTAACTATTTTAGATTTTCCAGAATAAATTTGTATTCAAGGAACTCTAAACTGTTCTGAATCAAGGATTCTTCACTTCTCCTTTTCCTCATATAACTCATTGTAACTTAAGGCAAGTGGAAGAGTAGTGCAAACACAGGAAACTCAGAGCTGTTAGGTTCACTTTGGCACATACATGAGGCCAATGACAATTTGGCGGGCAGATAATGGAAGACTCAAAAAGCATAAGGTAAGTCTGGGGAAGCATTTTAAAGGCTCACAAATCTGGGAAATGCCATCCACCTGAACTTCCTCACTAAAAGATTTCTAAGCCATTTTGCAAATTAAAAGTTTTAGGAAATTCAGAATCACAGAATTGTTACAATGCAGAAGGAGGCCATTCAGCCTATCGTAACCACACCGGCTCTCCAAAAGAGCAATTTACTCAATTCCATTTCCCTGCCTTCTCCCCGTAACCCTGCACATTCTTCCTTTTCATATAACAGTCTAATTCCCTTTTGAATGCTTCATTTGAACCTGCCTCCACCACACTCTCAGGCAATGCATTCCAGACCTTAACCACTCTGCATGAAAAAGTTTTTCTTCATGTCACTTTTGCTTCTCTTACCCTCTTGCCCTCTCATTCTCGATCCCTTCACAAGTGGGAACAGTTTCTCTCTATCTACTCTATCCAGACCCCTCATGATATTGAATACCTCCATCAAATCATCTCTCCAAGGAAAACAGCCCTAACTTCTCCAATCTATCTTCATAACTGAAGTTCCTCAGCCCTGGAACCATTCTCGTGAACCTTTTCTGCACTCTCTCCAATGCCCTCACGTCTTTCCTCAGGTGTGGCACCCAGAACTGGACACAATACTCCAGCTGAGGCTCTTGTACTCTATGCCTCTACTAATAAAGCCCAGGATACTGAATGCTTTATTAACCGCTCTCTCGACCTATCCTGCCAACTTCAATAACTTATGCACATATACACCCAGGCCCCTCTGCTCCTGCACCCCCTATAGAATTGTACCCTTTGTTTTATATTGTCTCTCCATGTGCTTCCAACCAAAATGAATCACTTCACATTTCTCTGCATTGAACTTCATCTACCACCTGTCTGCCCATTCCACCAACTTGTCTATGTCCTTTTGGAGTTCTACACTATCCTCCTCACAGTTCACAATCCTTCCAAGTTTCATATCATCCGCAAACTTTGAAATTGTGCCCTGTACACCAAGGTCTATGTCATTAATATATATCAGGAAAAGCAAAGGTCCCAACACTGAACCCTGGGGAACTCCACTACAAACCTTCCTCCAACCCAAAAAACATCCATTAACCACTGCTCTTTATTTCCTGTCACTCAGCCAATTCCATATCTATGTTGCTACCATCCCCTTTTATTCCATGAGCTATAAGTTTCCTCACAAGTCTGTTGTGTGGCACTGTATCAAACGCCTTTTGAAAGTCCATGTACACCACATCAACAGCATTGCCTTCATCAACCCTCTCTGTTACCTTCTAAAAAAACTTCAGCAAGTTAGTTAAACCTGATTTTTCCTTAAGAAATCCATGCTGGCTTTCCTTAATTAACCCACATTTGTCCATGTGACTATTAATTTTTTCCCAAATTATTTTTTCTAGAAGTTTTCCCCACCACTGAAGTTAAACTGACTGGCCTGTAGTTGCTGGGCTTATCGTTACACCCTTTTTTGAACATGGGTATAACATTTGCAATTCTCCAGTCCTCTCGCACAACCCCTGAGTCTAAGGAAAGCTGAAAAATTATGTTCAGTGCCTCCGTGATTTCCACCCTCACTTCCCTCAGTATCCTTGGATGCACCTCATCTGGTCCTGGTGTTTTATCCACTTTACGTGCAGACAGCCTATTTAATACTTCCTCTTTAGCAAATTTAAACCCTTCTGGTGTCTGAATTACCTCCGCTTTCACAATTGCCTGGGTTGCACCTTCTTCCTTGGTAAAGACAGATGCATAGTATTCATTTAATACCTCAGCTATGCCCTCTGCCTCCACGTAAAATTCCCCTTTCTGATCCCTAATAGGCCCCACTCCTTTTACCACTGTTTTACTATTTCTATGTCCATCGAAGACTTTGGGATTTCCTTTAATGCAAGCTGCCAGTTTCTTTTCATCCTCTCTCTTTGCTTCGATTATTTGCTTTTTCACTTCCCCTCTGGACCTTCTATATTCAGCCTGGTTCTCAATAGTATTTTCTATCTGGCATCTGTCATAAGCACACTTTTTCTTAATCTCTACCTTTTTTGTCATCCAGGGAGCTCTGGATTTGTTTGCCCTACCTTTCCACTTCGAGGGAACATACCTTGACTGTGCCCGACCTATCTCTTCTTTGAAGGTAGCCCATTTTTCAGCTACCAGTTTTCCTGCCAACCTTTGACTCCAATTTATTCGCCCCAGCTCCATTTTTACCCCATTGAAGTTGGCTTTTGCCCAGTTAATTATCCTTACTCTGGATTGTTCATTGACCTTTTCCACAATCAGCCTAAACCTTATGATACAATGATCACTGTCCCTAAATATTCTCCTACTGATACATGATCTACTTGGCCCCCCTCATTCCCAAGAACCAGGTCCTGTAGTGCCTCCTTTCTCGTTGGACTAGCAACATACTGCTGTAGAACATTTTCCTGAACACACTCTAGGAACTTTTGCTCCTCACTGCCCTTTACACTACTATTAACCCAGTCTATGTTTGGATAATTAAAGTCCCCCATTATAACTACTCTATAATTTTTGCACCTCTCTGTAATTTCCTTGCAAATTTGTTCCTCAATGTCCTTCCCATTAGTTGGTGGCCTATAGCCAACACTGAGCAATGTAACTGCACCTTTTTTGTTCCAAGGCTTTTTGTTCCTAGGCAAATTGATTCTGTCCTCGACCCCTCTGGGACATCCTTTTTCTCCAGCATTGCAGTGCTCTCCTTAATCAATACTGCCACCCCTCCCCCTTTTTCTCTTTCCAATCTTTCCTGAACACCTTGTATCCAGGAATATTTAACACCCAGTCCTACTCTTCTTTGAGCCAAGTTTCTGTTATAGCTACAACATCATATTTTGACGTGATAATCTGTGCCTGTACCTCACCAATCTTATTAAACACACTCCGTGTATTCACACACATGCACATTAACCCTAATTCAGACTTTATTACTTTCGCTCTTACTCTGACCCTACCTAATAACTTACTATTCCCTACTCCAGTGCTATCTATCTCCCCCAGTATTCTGTGCACCTTGGTATTCCTCTCTGATACTTGCTCCTGGCTCCCACACCCCTGACAAGTTACCAGTTTTGCGTCTCTCTGATCTGAGTTCCCTCTCAGGTTCCCATCCCCCTGCCAGTCTAGTTTAAACCCTCTCCAACAGCACTCGCAAATCTCCCTGCAAGGATATTAGTCCCAGTCCTGCTAAAATGCAACCCGTCCATCTTGTACAGGTCCCACCTGCCCCAGAACTGGTCCCAATGCCCCAGAAATCTGATGTCCTCCCTCCTACACCGGTTCTCCAGCCACATGTTCAAGCGCTCAATTCTCCTATTGCTATGCTCACTTGCACGTGAGACTGGGAGTAATCCTGAGATTACTACTTTTGAGGTCCTGCTTTTTAATCTCCTTCCTAGCTCCCTAAAATCTGCTTTCAGGACCTCATTCCCCTTCCTACCTATGTCATTGGTGCCAACGTGGACCACGACCTCTGGCTGTTCACCCTCCCCCAGAAGAATGTTCTGTAGCCATTCCCTGACATCCTTGACCCTGGCACCAGGGAGGCAACACACCATCCTGGAGTCCCATCTATGGCTGCATAAACACTTGTCTGTTCCCCAAACTAACAAATCCCCTATGACTACTGCTCTTCCACTCTTCCTCCTCCCCTTCTGAGCAGCTGAGCCACCTGTGGTGCCACAAGCATGGCTCTGACTGCACTCCTCTGAGGAACCATCACCCTCACCAGAATCCAAAATTGAAAACTGATTAGCAAGTGAGATCTTCTCAGAGGACTCCTGCAATACCTTCCTGGTTCTCTTAGACTGCCTGGCGGTCACCCATTCCCTATCTGCCTGCATGCTTCTAACTTGTGGTGTGACCACCTCCCTAAACATGCATTCCACGTAGTTCTCTGTCTCACGGATGAGTCACAGAGTCATAGAGTTATACAGCACAGAAACAGGCCCTTCGGCCCATCGTGTCTGTGCCAGTCATCAAGCACCTATCTATTCTAATCCCATTTTCCAGCACTTAGCTCATAGCCTTGTATGCTATGGCATTTCAAATGCTCATCAAAATACATCTTAAATGTTGTGAGGGTTCCTGCCTCTACCACCCCTTCAAGCAGTGTGTTCCAGATTCCAACCACCCTCTGGGTGAAATAAATTTTCCTCAAATCCCCTCTAAACCTCCTGCCCTTTACCTTAAATCTATGCCCCCTGGTTATTGACCCCTCCGCTAAGGGAAAAAGTTTCTTCCTATCTACCCTATCTATGCCCTTCATAATTTTGTATACTTCAATCAGGTCCCCTCAGCCTTCCCCTCAGCCTTCTCTGCTCCAAGGAAAATAACCCTCGCCTATCCAGTCTCTCTTCCCAGCTGAAATGCTCCAGCCCAGGCAACATCCTGGTGAATCTCCTTTGCACCCTCTCCAGTGCAATCACATCCTTCCTACAGTGTGGTGACCAGACCTGTACACAGTACTCCAGCTCTGGCCGAACTAGCGTTTTATACAGCTCCATCATAACCTCCCTGCTCTTATATTCTATGCCTCAGCTAATAAAGGTAAGTATCCCATATGCCTTCCTAACAACCTTATCTACCAGTGCTGCTACTTTCAGTGATCTATGGACAAGTACACCAAGGTCCCTCTGACCCTGTGTACTTCCTAGGGTCCTACCATCCATTGTATATTCCCTTGCCTTGTTAGTCCTCCCAAAATGCATCACCTCGCACATCTCAGGATTAAATTCCATTTGCCACTGCTTCACCCATCTTACCAGCCCATCTGTATCGCCCAGTAATCTAAGGCTTTCCTCCTCACTATTTACGACACCACCAATTTTTGTGTCATCTGCGAACTTACTAATCGTACCTCCTATATTCACGTCTAAATCATTAATGTACACTACAAACAGCAAGGGTCCCAGCACCGATCCGTGCGGTACACCACTGGTCACAGGCTTCCAATCGCAAAAACAACCCTCGACCATTACCCTCTGCCTTCTGCCACGAAGCCAATTTTGAACCCAATTTGCCAAATTGCCCTGGATCTCATGGGCTTTTACCCTCTTAACCAATCTCCCATGCAGGCCCTAATCAAAAGCCTTACTGGAGTCCATGTAGACTACATCAACTGCTTTACCCTCATCTACACATCTAGTCACCTCCTCGAAAAATTCAATCAAGTTTGTTGGACAAGATCTCCCCCTGACAAAGCCATGCTGACTATCCTTGATTAATCCCTGCCTCTCCAAGTGGGGATTAATCCTGTCCCTCAGAACTTTTTCCAATAGTTTCCCTACCACTGATGTTAGACTCTTCTCTTTGGCCTCCATATCTCGAGAGACAATGGGTAAGCGTCTGGAGGTGGTCAGTGGTGTGTGGAGCAGCGCCTGGAGTGGCTATAAAGGCCTATTCTAGAGTGACAGGCTCTTCCACAGGTGCTGCAGAAAAATTTGTTTGTCGGGGCTGTTACACAAGTGGCTCTCCCCTTGCGCTTTTGACTTTTTTCCTGTCAACTGCTAAGTCTCTTCGACTCGCCACACTTTAGCCCCGTCTTTATGGCTGCCCGTCAGCTCTGGCGAACGCTGGCAACTGACTCCCACGACTTGTGATCAATGTCAAAGGACTTCATGTCGCGTTTGCAGACGTCTTTAAAGCGGAGACATGGACGGCCGGTGGGTCTGATACCAGTGGTGAGCTCGCTGTACAATGTGTCTTTGGGGATCCTGCCATCTTCCATGCGGCTCACATGGCCAAGCCATCTCAAGCGCTGCTGACTCAGTAGTGTGTATAAGCTGGGGATGTTGGCCACCTCGAGGACTTCTGTGTTGGAGATATGGTTCTGTCACCTGATGCCCAGTATTCTCCGGAGGCAGCGAAGATGGAATGAATTGAGACGTCGCTCTTGGCTGACATACGTTGTCCAGGCCTCGCTGCCATAGAGCAAGGTACTGAGGACACAGGCTTGATACACTCGGACTTTTGTGTTCGACTCACTGACCTGTAATTACCTGGTTTATCCCTGCTACCCTTCTTGAGTAATGGTACCTCATTCGCTGTCCTCCAGTCTTCTGGCACCTCTCCTGTGGCCAGAGAGTCACCACAGTGACCCCAGCCGCTGCTTGAGTTCTGAAAGCCGAAGCTCAAGCTACTGCAGCTGGCGACACCGCCAGCAAATGTGTTTATCTAGGACACATGGTATGTCTATGACTCCTACATGCCACAGGCTGTACATTCCACTCGGCCGAGCTGCCTTGTCATACCTTAACTTTACAGACCATTTATTATAAGTAGAATAGCTTACCAGTTACTCACCAACCAGCTCCTTCCACTGCACCAAAGCAAGAACCAAATACTGAAAGGTGAAAAAAGTAGAAAAAAGGAGCACCTCCTCCCCACTTCACCAAACTCCCCACTCACCAAACTCGTATCTCCATACTCAACCTGCAATCTGCACCTCGTTTGCAGACTGCACCCAGACCTCTATATTTATACTTTTTGAAGCTGAAACTGCAGCAACCAGATTGGACTGGTCAGGCACTTAACCAGCTACTTTGCAGTAGAGCCTGTTAATCCCTGCCTCAGACTGGAAGAAACGTACATAGAACATAGAACAGTATAGCATAGTATAGGCCCTTCGGCCCACGATGTTGTGCCGACCCTTTATCCTACTCTAAGATCAAACTACCTACATACCCTTCATTCTACTATCATCCATGTACCTATCCAAGAGTCGCTTAAATGTCCCTAATGTATCTGCTTCTACTACCACCGCTGGCATTGCATTCCACGCACCCACCACTCTCTGTGTAAAGAACCTACCTCTGACATCTCCCCTAAACCTTCCTCCAATCACCTTAAAACTATGCCTCCTGGTGATAACCCTTTCCGCCCTGGGAAAAAGTCTCTGGCTATCCACTCTATCTATGCCTCTCATCATCTTGTACACCTCTATCAAGTCACCTCTCATCCTTCTTTGCTCCAATGAGAAAAGCCCTAGCTCCCTCAACCTTTCTTCATAAGACATGCCCTCCAGTCCAGGCAGCATCCTGGTAAATCTCCTCTGCACCCTCTCTAAAGCTTCCACATCCTTCCTATAATGAGGCGACCAGAACTGAACACAATATTCCAAGTGTGGTCTAACCAGGGCTTTATAGAGCTGCAGCATAACCTCGCAGCTCTTAAACTCAATCCCCCTATTAATGAAAGCCAACACACCATACGCCTTCTTAACAACCCTATCAACTTGGGTGGCAACTTTGAGGGATCTATGGACGTGGACCCCAAGATCCCTCTGTTCCTCCACACTGCCAAGAATCCTGTCTTTAAGCCTGTATTCTGCATTCAAATTCGACATTCCAAAATGAATCACTTCACACTTTTCCAGGTTGAACTCCATCTGCCACTTCTCAGCCCAGCTCTGCATCCTGTCAATGTCCCGTTGCAACCTACAACAGCCCTCCACACTATCCACAACTCCAGCAACCTTTGTGTCATCGGCAAACTTACTAACCCAGCCTTCCACTTCCTCATCCAAGTCATTTATAAAAATCACAAAGAGCAGAGGTCCCAGAACAGATCCCTGCAGAACACCACTGGTCACCGAGCTCCAGGCTGAATACTTTCCATCTACTACTACCCTCTGTCTTCTATGGGCCAGCCAATTCTGTATCCAGACAGCCAAATTTCCCTGTATCCCATGCCTCCTTACTTTCTGAATGAGCCTACCATGGGGAACCTTATCAAACGCCTTGCTAAAATCCATATACACCACATCCACTGTTCTTCCGTCATCAATGTGTTTTGTCACATCCTCAAAGAATTGAATAAGGCTTGTGAGGCATGACCTGCCCCTCACAAAGCCATGCTGACTATCTCTAATCAAACCATGCTTTTCCAAATAATCATAAATCCTGTCACTCAGAATCCTCTCCAATAATTTGCCCACCACCGACATATGACTGAATGGTCTGTAATTCCCAGGGTTATCCCGATTCCCTTTCTTGAACAAGGGAATAACATTTGCCACCCTTCAATCATCTGGTACTAATCCGATGGACAGTGAGGACGCAAAGACCATCACCAAAGGCGCGACAATCTCTTCCCTCGCTTCCCGTAATAACGTCTGGCCCTGGGGACTTATCTATCCTCATGTCTTTCAAAATTTCCAGCACATCCTCCTTCTTAACATCAACCTGTTCGAGCATATCAGCCTGTTTCACACTGTCCTCACAAACGACAAGGTCCCTTTCACTAGTGAATACTGAAGCAAAGTATTCATTAAGGACCTCCCCTACCTCCTCCGACTCCAGGCCCAAGTTCCCTCCACTATCCCTGATCGGCCCTACCCTCACTCTGGCCATCCTCTTGTTCCTCACATAAGTGTAGAACGCCTTGGGATTTTCCTTAATCCTATCCACCAAGACTTTTTCATGTCCCCTTCTAGTTCTCCTAAGTCCATTCTTCAGTTCCTTCCTGGCTACCTTGTAACCCTCTAGAGCCCTGTCTGATCCTTGCTTCCTCAACCTTAAGTAAGCTTCCTTCTTCCTCTTGACTAGCTGTTCCACATCTCTTGTCATCCATCCCTTCCTTGCCTCATCGGGACAAACCCATCCAGCAGTCGCAGCAAGTGTTCCCAATTTAAGCTCCCCAGTTCCTGCCTAATAGCATTGTAATTCCCTCTCCCCCAATTAAATATTTTCCCATCCTGTCTGCTCCTATCCCTCTCCATGACTAAAGTAAAGGTCAGGGAGTTGTGATCACTATCACCGAAATGCTCTCCCACTGAGAGATCTGCCACCTGGCCTCGTTCGTTGCCAAGCACCAAATCCAACATAGCCTCCCCTCTAGTCGGCCTATCTACATATTGAGTCAGGAAACCTTCCTGGACATACCTGACAAAATCTGCTCCATCCAAACTATTTGCACTAAGGAGGTTCCAATCAATATTAGGGAAGTTGAAGTCACCCATGACAACAACCCTGTTACTTCTGCACCTTTCCAAAATCTGCCTCCCAATCTGTTCCTCCGTGTCTCTGTTGTTATTGGGGGGTCTATAGAAAACTCCCAATAAAGTGACTGCTCCTTTCCTGTTTCTGACTTCCACCCATATTGACTCAGTAGACAAACCCTCCTCGACGACCTCCCTTTCTGCAGCTGTGATACTATCCCTGATTAACAATGCCACTCCCCCACCTCTTTTACCTCCCTCCCTATTCCTTTTGAAACATCTAAACCCTGGAACATCCACCATCCATTCCTGCCCTTACTTTCTTAACCCTACTTTACTTCCTTAACCTTACTTTATCTAGAGGGTAAATCCCAGTTAAATGCTAACTGCAGACCAGATTTTTAGAAAGATAACAACACTTAAAATCCCCACTCACCAAACTCGTATCTCCACACTCAACCTGCAATCTGAAACCTCATAATGTATTACAAGTTATAAACTCACTTTGGCTCACTGCAAATATTTGAATGTCCAGCACACTCTACACATGCTCCCCACAGTTCAGCTGTTATAACTGTTCACAACATTAATGCTTATTTATTCAACATTGCTAAAATTACTAGTTTGCAAGTGTATCAAAAAGATTGCAGCTGATTCCATCCGTCCCACAATATTCCAGTTCCTACAATTCTATTAACAAAGTTTACATCCAGAAGAAGTATCTCCTTGCAGCTGATTCTATCCGTCCCACAATATTCCAGTTCCTACAATTCTATTAACAAAGTTTACATCCAGAGGAAGTATATCCTTGCACTGCACATGCATCACTTTGATTCATTTGCTGTATCATTCATTATTTTACTCTAACTGCTAATTCCATTGAAGAAGAATAAGTGCCACCCATGACAACGACTGGCACCCAAGTAAAAATTTAATTCAAAATTGAACAATAGTTCCAGCCACAGATACCAGACAAAAAGTAACCAGAACCCACAAAAATAAAGCTGGAGTAGTCTACACTCAAAGATTAAACTGAAATCTTGGCCTCACTCCCTGAAACCAATTTATTCTAATATGCACCCATTACACCATTTCCCAGCAATTAACCAAGATTGCTACATTACATGTCAATTTTTGCCATGAGACCATGTTAACATAAATAGAACCTGCTCGTGAACTGCACATACAGTCTTACAAAAAGATACAAATGATTAATTATGTGCTTTAATTTCATTTTGCATTTAAATGACTCAAATTTTCTGCCGCCTCAAACTCTTGATGAGATGATTCATATAATTGCTTCCATTTATATCATTTTCCCTTTACCTATCATTTCACTGGCTTGTGGACTTTGTACTTCATTTTTCAGCTAATATTTTGCTATCAATGCTAACTACAAGCTTTGTATGTTCATGCATTACAACTCAGTACTAGATTAATAATCTTTTCTCTCCCCTGTCCATCGCATTTTTTTCTTCTCCGAAATGAGCTGATTTATGCTTGGACACAGATCCACAAGCACTAGCAGCACTCCAATAACACACTCAAGTGACAAGTCTTCATGTCTTGAATATAGACCACAAGTGTTAGTTGTATATTAATTGTGTTTAATTGATGTCGGCGGTGGGCAGTAACTAAGGATTCACTTGGGTTCCTATAAATAGGAACAGACTGGAATTGGGGTTTGGGTTAGGAGGGACATGCTTGTAGCGTGTAACTCCATAAACAGATACTTATAGGAGCATGTAAAAATTGGCTCCAATTCTATCCTTCACCAACTGGCTTTCTGGAGTATAACAACTAGTGCCAGTGGATTGTTGGGATGAGGGGTCATGACAACCCATCGTGACAAGAATGTTGGAAGGCTTTCCAGTGGGAGTCAACCTGACTGATTTTATCCCTTAATAGCCTAAGGACTGAGGCCAACCATACTGGCCACGTTACTGGTCTGACTGAGATTCGCTAACTCAGTGCTGACTAGAAGATATATCGGGGCTGGTAATGAATGTTGTGCGTGTGTTGAATTTGAATAACACTGAAGAAAAACAATGATTTTTACAAGATCACTCACTGACTGTGCCTGTATTCCTCTCCAATCATTATTTTGACAGTCATGTCCGAACCTGTGGACCTTTTGTATATCATCTGCAGCTGACCAAAGGAATGAGATCTTTACCTCCATGATTTGGCTCCACTTGCGAGCGACATTATCAATGACATTTTAAAAATCTTAAAAACTACTTCTCCACTTTTGTTTGAAAGTTAAATGTTCAATAATGCCAAATATAACTGCCAAAATAAGGTTTTACTTCATACACGGGAGATGGTAAATGACTATGAATTTATCAAGCAACAGTAACAACATGCATTTTATACGACAGAAAAACACTCCAAGGTGTTTCACAGAAGCAGAAAGCTGAGTCAAATTTAATTACACAACTGTGGTCAAAAAAGTGAGTTTTCAGGAGGGTCTTCAACAAGGTGGAGAGACAGAGGTGTTTCGGGACAGAATTCCAGGATGTGGGACCAAGGCTGCTGAAGACATGGACATTAATAGGGAGGCAAAGGAACGGGAGTGTGCACAAGAGGTTGGAGTCAGAAATAGAGAGTCCTGGTCGAGATGGTTGGGCTGAGGTGAGAGGGGGGTATGGAGGGAGGGTTTGTAGGGCTGGAGGAGGTTGAGGGGAGGGGAAATAGGAGAATTTTAACTTTGAAACATTGGGGGTTCCTGGAACCAATGTAGGTCAGTGATTACAAATGTGATGGCTGAGAGCATGACTTCTGACCAGTCGAACAATGGAAAAGTCATCTGGAAATGACCAAGTCATGAATTATGAAACATTATCGACCTAAAACATTAACTCTGTTTCTATTTCCACAGATGCTACTTGTTTTCAGCATTTTCTTGTTTTTATTACTAACTTTAAGAGTGTCTCCAGGAGAGAGAACCAATATAAAACGGCCAACAATTATACAGGGATGGTCACGAGAATTCAGAGTCATTTGCCACCTTCAGGGAAAATTACAAGCTCAAAAACAAAGGTTCACACCTGTTTAATACATTAATAACAGGCAATTTATTGCCCTACTAAGCACTAAGCCATGTTCTCTGTGATGAGGGTTGAACTCATTAGCAATATTCCAGGATTGATCTTATGGAGATTCAGTCTTTGTAATGATAAATTCTCCAAGTGCCAGCCTCTCCGCAGTTGTTAACATCGAATTGGGGGTGGGAAAAATCAATCAAGAATTTGTCAGCATCATTCCTACTTGGTTGCAATTTCATTGATCAATATAGGGCAATAATTGGGCCATCTGACCAACTGTAACTCAATAACTGATGCTGGATATCCGACAGTAAAAAGGAAAGCTACTCAGAAACAAAGTTCAGTCAGACAGAAAGCTGCAGATGGTTCCACTAAATCACGTAATACTTTGGCTATGTTTGCTCTGCAACAGACAGGAAAGTTCCATTAATACTATTACTATTACTGCTACTACTAGGTTCATTATTACAACTAGTGCCACGACCGCTACTATGACTAATACTAACTACAATAAAAGCAAAATACTGTGGATGCTGGAAATCTGAAATAAAAACAAGAAATGCTGGAACCACTCAGCAGGTCTGGCAGCATCTGTGGAAAGAGAAGCAGAGTTAACGTTTCGGGTCAGTGACCCTTCTTCGGAACTAGCAAATATTAGAAATGTCACAGGTTATAAGCAAGTGAGCCGGGGGTGGGGCAACAGATAACAAAGGAGAAGGTGTAGATTGGACAAGGCCACATAGCTGACCAAGAGGTCATGGAGCAAAGGCAAACAATATGTTAATGGTGTGTTGAAATGATGTGCTAATGGTGTGGCATCACCCATAATGCACCTTTAAAGGCTGCTTCACAAACCACTGACCACCTCCAGGCGCTTATCCATTGTCTCTCGAGATAAGGAGGCCAAAGAAGAAGAAGGACCCATAATATGAGAAAACCTTAATGAACTGTAATTGGCTTTCTCCCAGTTGCAGAAAGCAAGGCAAAAAAAGTAAAATGAAACAACTTAATTTGGGAAAGGAAATAGCATTCTTAAGACATATTTGGGGTGAAATTCAACCATGGTGGGGCAGAAAACAGACAGTAGCAGATCAGTAATCTATTACATGCAACGCCCGATTTTCTTTTCCATTGAGGTGCATTAAAGGTAAAATTAACCCCAATATGTGAAATGTATCAGAGGTTACAATTAAAAAAATCTGGACTGACTAAAATACTACTAAATTCCATTCCAACAGCTCAACAGCCACAACGAATTGTCTCCACTGTTGTTGGTTCTGAAATAGCCTGGCCGTTTCAGTCATATAATAAGAGAAAAATACTGCGGATGCTGGAACTCTGAAATGAGAACAGAAAGTTCCATAAAAACTCAGCGGGTCTGGCAGCATCTGTGCAGACAGAAACTGAGTTAATGTTTCAGTTCAGTGACCCATCACCCTGCCTCCTGTAAGGATTCCATTTCAGTGTCCCAGTTCTCTGTCTCCGATGCATCTGTTCTGATGATGCAACCTTCCAAAACAGCACCTCTGATATGTCTTCCTTTTTCCTCAACTGAAGATTCCCCCGCACTGTGGTTGACATGGCCCTCAACTGTGTCTGACCCAATTCCCGCACTTCTACCCTCACCCCTTCCCTTCCCTCCCAGAACTGCGACGGGATTCCCCTTGTTCTCATTTTCCACCCCACCGGCCTCCACACCCAAAGAATCATCCTCCGCCATTTCCAGCGTGATGCCACCACCTAACACATCTTCCCCTCCCCTTCCAAAGGGATCGTTCCCTCCACGACACCCTGGTCCACTTCTCCATAACCCCTGACACCTCATCCCCTTCCCAAGGCATCTTCCCATGCAATCGCATGAGGAGTAATACCTGCCCTTTTACGTCCTCTCCCCTCACCATCCAAGGCCCCACACACTCCTTCCAGGTGAGGCAGCGATTTACTTGTATTTCTTTCAATTTAGTATACTGTATTCGCTACTCACAATGCGGTCTTCTCAACATTGGGGAGACCAAATGCAGATTGGGTGACCGCTTTGCAGAACAGCTCCGCTCGGTCCGCAAGCATGATCCCGAGCTTCCGGTTGCTTGCCATTTTAATTCACCTCTTTTTTCCCATGCCCACATTTCTGTCCTCGGCCTGCTGCAGTGTTCCAGTGAAGCTCAATGCAAGCTCGAGGAACAGCACCTCATCTTCCTATTAGGCACTCTAGTGTCTTCTAGACTCAATATTGAGTTCAACAATTTCGGACCATGAGCCCATCATTTTTTGTTTAGCTATATATATTTTCTTTTTTTATTATTTATTTTTTAACCATGTTCTAGTCTTAAACTTGTTTTTCATGTTTTTGTTTTCATACAAAGCTGTTCATTATTTTGCCATTAACACTCTCTCTGGGCTCATGCTTTGTTGTTCACGATAACAATTTAGCATTCCATTTGCATTCGGTTCAATGACATCTGCCATTTAATCTCTTCCCCTCCGTCCTATCACAAACCTTCCTTCTTGTTCTTCTTCCCCCCTCTCCCGTTTCACTTGCTCAAAGACTGTTACATTTTTTTTGCCAGTTCTGATGAAGGGTCACAGACCTGAACCGTTATCTCTCTACACAGATGCTGCCAGACCTGCTGAGTATTTCCGGCACTTTCTGTTCATATTTTTGGCCATTTCAGTCATCTGTTTCAGAAGGTTGTGAGTTCAAGTCCCACACTAGAGTGACTTCAGCACATAATCCAGGCTAACACTTCAGTGCTGTACTGAGGGATTTCTGCACAGTTGGAGGTGCCATCTTTCAGATGAAGCATTAAACCAAGACCCCCATTAACACTTTGAAGTGAATGTAAAAAATCCCACTGCACTATTTGAAGAACGGGGGGTTGGTGGGGGGGAGGAGGTTGATCCCCTGATGAGACAATCCGGTCATTTATTTGATTGCTGTTTGTGGGAGCTTGCAGTGTGCAAACTGGTTACCATGTTTCCTACATTACAACAGTGGCTACACTTCAAAAGTACTTCATTGGCTGTAAGGCACTTTGGGATGTCTTGAGGCTGTACATGCCTTTCTTCTTTTACTTTCTTTCTTTCTATGACAAGTCACCTGTGACATTGTCTTTCCGGGGCTGCTTTGATTTACCGCAGTTTTTTGTTCCATGTGCCTCAATCTGCAGGACATTGAAACATATTCAGTTTTCATTCCTGAAATGTTCCCAAACCATTGCATTCATCTTTCTTGGATTTTCTGTGTAAGTGCTGTTTCTTGTCCAAGCCATTTTTTCATTATACCATTCTTGATTTTTTTGGATCCTAGATAATCCCACTCAACCAATTCATCCCTGCTGTTAGCATATTTTTCTTGTCGACTTTACTCATCATCCAGCACTCAGATTCATAAAATATGGAGATAACTTATCACTTCATGAACTGTTAGCTTAGTGTGATGGAATCTGTGATTGCAAGCTTGTTTATTTTTTAGACCCCAACTGAGAGGGAAATTAAGAATTGAAACAGAACCTAGAACTGAAACAGAAATGGAAACCAAAACTGAAACAGAGGCCAGACTTTTATGCACCCCGCCCCCTAACCCCCCCCCCCCCCAACCCCGTAAGAGTGGGGGTGCCCATCCCAGGCTAATTGAGGCCCTTAAGTGGCCAATTAAGTGTCATGTTGTCCCCTTGTTTAAGAAGGGTAGCAGGGAAAATCCAGGTAATTATAGACCGGTGAGCCTGACGTCAGTGGTAGGGAAGCTGCTGGAGAAGATATAGAACATAGAACATTACAGCACAGTACAGGCCCTTCAGCCCTCGATGTTGCGCCGACCTGTGAAACCATCTGACCTACACTATTCCATTTTCATCCATATGTCTATCCAATGACCACTTAAATGCCCTTAAAGTTGGCGAGTCGACTACTGTTCCAGGCAGGGCGTTCCACGCCCCTACTACTCTCTGTGTAAAGAAACTACCTCTGACATCTGTCCTATATCTATCACCCCTCAACTTAAAGCTATGTCCCCTCGTGTTTGCCATCACCATCCGAGGAAAAAGGCTCTCACTATCCACCCTGTCCAGCCCTCTGATTATCTTATATGTCTCTATTAAGTCACCTCTTCTCCTCCTTCTCTCTAACGAAAACAACCTCAAGTCCCTCAGCCTTTCCTCGTAAGACCTTCCCTCCATACCAGGCAACATCCTAGTAAATCTCCTCTGCACCTTTTCCAAAGCTTCCACATCCTTCCGATAATGCGGTGACCAGAACTGCACGCAATACTCCAGGTGGGGCCGCACCAGAGTTCTGTACAGCTGCAGCATGACCTCGTGGCTCCTAAACTCGATCCCCCTACTAATAAAAGCTAACACACCATATGCCTTCTTAACAGCTCTATTAACCTGGGTGGCAACTTTCAGGGATTTATGTACCTGGACACCAAGATCTCTCTGCTCATCTACACTACCAAGAATCTTCCCATTAGCCCAGTATTCTGCATTCCTGTTACTCCTTCCGAAGTGAATCACCTCACACTTTTCCGCATTAAATTCCATTTGCCATCTCTCAGCCCAGCTCTGCAGCCTATCTATGTCCCTCTGTAACCTACAACATCCTTCAGCACTATCCACAACTCCACCGACCTTCGTGTCATCCGCAAATTTACTAACCCACCCTTCTACACCCTCATCCAGGTCATTTATAAAAATGACAAACAGCAGTGGCCCCAAAACAGATCCTTGCGGTACACCACTAGAAACTATACTCCAGGATGAACATTTACCATCAACCACCACCCTCTGTCTTCTTTCAGCTAGCCAATTTCTGATCCAAAGCACTAATTCACCTTCAATCCCATACTTCTGTATTTTCTGCAATAGCCTACCGTGGGGAACTTTATCAAACGCCTTACTGAAATCCATATAGACCACATCCATGGCTTTACCCTCATCCAACTGTTAGGTCACCTTGTCAAAAAAACTAAATAAGGTTTGTGAGGCACGACCTACCCTTCACAAAACCGTGCTGACCATCTCTAATGAACTTATTCTTTTCAAGATGATTATAAATCCTATCTCTTATAACCTTTTCCAACATTTTACCCACAACCGAAGTAAGGCTCACAGGTCTATAATTACCAGGGCTGTCTCTACTCCCCTTCTTGAACAAGGGGACAACATTTGCTATCCTCCAGTCTTCCGGCACTATTCCTGTCGACAAAGACGACATAAAAATCAAGGACAAAGGCTCTGCAATCTCCTCCCTGGCTTCCCAGAGAATCCTAGGATAAATCCCATCTGGCCCAGGGGACTTATCTATTTTCACACTTTCCAAAATTGCTAACACCTCCTCCTTGTGAACCTCAATCCTATCTAGCCTGGTCGTCTGTATCTCAGTATTCTCCTCGACAACATTTTCTTTCTCCACTGTAAATACTGACGAAAAATATTCATTTAACACTTCCCGTATCTCCTCCGATTCCACATACAACTTCCCACTACTATCCTTGATTGGCCCTAGCCTATCTCTAGTCATTCTTTTATTCCTGATATACCTATAGAAAGCCTTAGGGTTTTCTTTGATCCTATCCGCCAATGACTTCTCGTGTCCTCTCCTTGCTCTTCTTATCTCTCCCTTTAGATCCTTCCTGGCTAGCTTGTAACTCTCAAGTGCCCTAACTGAGCCTTCACGTCTCATCATAACATAAGCCTTCTTCTTCCTCTTGACAAGCTCTTCAACTTCTTTAGTAAACCACGGCTCTCTCGCTCGACACTGAGGGATAGGATCTATTCCCATTTGGAAGAAAATGGGCTTATCAGTGATAGGCAACATGGTTTTGTGCAGGGAAGGTCATGTCTTACCAACTTAATAGAATTCTTTGAGGAAGTGACAAAGTTGATTGATGAGGGAAGGGCTGTAGATGTCGTATACATGGACTTCAGTAAGGCATTTGATAAGGTTCCCCATGATAGGCTGATGAAGAAAGTGAAGTCGCATGGGGTCCAGGGTGTACTAGCTAGATGGATAAAGAATTGGCTGGGCAACAGGAGACAGAGAGTAGCAGTGGAAGGGAGTTTCTCAAAATGGAGACGTGTGACCAGTGGTGTTCCACAAGGATCTGTGCTGGGACCACTGTTGTTTGTGATATACATAAATGATTTGGAGGAAAGTATAGGTGGTCTGATTAGCAAGTTTGCAGACGACACTAAGATTGGTGGAGTAGCAGATAGTGAAGGGGACTGTCAGAGAATACAGCAGAATATAGATAGATTGGAGAGTTGGGCATAGAAATGGCAGATGGAGTTCAATCAGGGCAAATGCGAGGTGATGCATTTTGGAAGATCCAATTCAAGAGTGAACTATACAGTAAATGGAAAAGTCCTGGGGAAAATTGATGTACAGAGAGATTTGGGTGTTCAGGTCCACTGTTCCCTGAAGGTGGCAACGCAGGTCAATAGAGTGGTCAAGAAGGCATACGGCATGCTTTCCTTCATCGGACGGGGTATTGAGTACAAGAGTTGGCAGGTCATGTTACAGTTGTATAAGACTTTGGTTCGGACACATTTGGAATACTGCGTGCAGTTCTGGTCGCCACATTACCAAAAGGATGTGGATGCTTTGGAGAGGGTGCAGAGGAGGTTCACCAGGATGTTGCCTGGTATGGAGGGCGCTAGTTATGAAGAGAGGTTGAGTAGATTAGGATTATTTTCATTAGAAAGACGGAGGTTGAGGGGGGACCTGATTGAGGTGTACAAAATCATGAGAGGTATAGACAGGGTGGATAGCAAGAAGCTTTTTCCCAGAGTGGGGGATTCAATTACTAGGGGACACGAGTTCAAAGTGAGAGGGGAAAAGTTTAGGGGAGATATGCGTGGAAAGTTCTTTACGCAGAGGGTGGTGGGTGCCTGGAACGCGTTGCCAGCGGAGGTGGTAGACGCGGGCACGATAGCGTCTTTTAAGATGTATCTAGACAGATACATGAATGGGCAGGAAGCAAAGAGATACAGACCCTTAGAAAATAGGCAACATGTTTAGATAGAGGATCTGGATCGGCGCAGGCTTGGAGGGCTGAAGGGCCTGTTCCTGTGCTGTAATTTTCTTTGTTCTTCTTTGTATTTAAGGGCCTCCACCACCTCCGCTGGTATCTTACCAGCAGCAGACAGACACTTCAGCACCTGAGGAGGCTGTCCAGAAATACCGGACGGCCTCCTTGTGGGCGAGAACCCTATGCCCCACAGAGCGTTCCCCCAGCAGCATGGGCCACCCTTGCTAAAACTACAGCCCCTGCTCTCCAGACCCACCCCCACTCCCTTGTGGGGGTCCAGCCGATTGTCTCCTGCGAATTCTGAACTCCACTTACATTCCTGAAGGGTGACGTCCATCGTCCTCTTCTTGCTGGGTGCAGTCCCAGCAGTGGCCACTGCTCCCGGTGGCGCTGCTGGAACTGAGGAGCTGCCAGCCCTCCAATTGGCCAGAAGCTCTTAGAGGCGGGACTTCCTGCCTCATTGGGGCAGAAGTCCCGACCGAAGCCAATTAAGGGCCTGAGCCATGCAAAATTGCAATGTGGCTTCCAGGCCCGGCAGAAGCGGGCTGTCCCCTGACTTTTTAGCTGGTGGGCGGGGCCACCGCCTCAACATAAAATCCTGTCAAGAAGCTGGAAAACCTGGGGTTTCTGGGGAAATAACACTGGTTAGAAGCAGATAAAAGGAGACAGAGTCCTCCTGAGACCAGGCAGACAAAGCAGATCAGGCAGGATTGAAGTACTGGCAAGGTGAAGAAAGTGAAGACTGAACCCAGGAGCTGTTTCTGTTACTTAAAGTAGCTGACTAACCATTTCTGGCCATACAGTGCACAGGTTGTCATTGAAGGACCCAGATAAAGGGAAGACTGGTAAATTCATGCAATCAAGACTGTCTTGAGCAGAGCTGAGGAGGTTCTGGAGAAGTGTGCCTTGTGATGAAGACTGTATCCGCGGAGATTGGATTGAGAGGCAGCTGCTGTCAGAAAAAGAACAGCAGCTAAATCTTTGAAGAAAGGAGCTGAAAATCCACCTGAAGAACTTCAGAGTTGTGAAGCACTGTGTTATTATAATTGTTGCCATATATGCTGGGTGGACTACCCAGAGAATCTGTGAAACCCATCTTTGTTGCATCTGATACTTAAGGTGTGTATTTTGTAATATCTATATATTGACTGTGATCTTTCTGTTGCTTCATATTTAATTTATGTTCGTTTTGGTTCGAGTGTTAAAGTAAAATTTATAGAAATGAAATCTTGTCTCTTTGGTTTGGTTTCCTAAATTGGGGTCAATCAGTGGATTTGATGCTTTTTATTTGTTGCTGGTCTCCACGGGGATCATAATCAAATTATCTTTAGCCTTCCATACCCTGTTCAAACTTCCAAGAGGAGGGGAAGCAAGTTCAATCCTTCTCTTGATGCCTTCTTCTCAACTCCCATTCTTTGACACTGACTGACTAAGGTATACAAACATTTCCACCTCTTCAAATGCTTCCCATCTAACTGTGATATGTATTTCTTCCTGCTGTTTCCCAAATAACATGGCCTTAGTCTTCCCTAAATTAGTCTGTAATCCATATTCTCTACTCGCCATCAGTTAGTCTTCGCAAATCTGTTTTAGATGTTGCTATGAGATCAATGTCATTTGCAAATGTGAGACTGGAACCTGGCAGAACACTGGTAATTAATACTACACTTTGATCTACCTAAATCTTATCTATTATGTTTAGTTCAGTTTCTTTTCCCTCAAACCTATATTATGCTTAACCTGTTAGCAAGATGGCAATACTCCACCACCACCTTTTAAACAGGGAAACTGACATCAATATTTAATATGGAAATTAACAATAGTTAACAAATTATGAGTGGCAATGGAGGCACATTGGACTGTGGCCATCAGAATAATGAAATCAGATATCATATCATACAAGGAGCAGCAGTTAATCTAAAGATCTTTCATTTCTTCTGATGCATTCAACTTTAAGATAAATCAGCATTATCACCCCCGAAACACACTACTGCAGAAGAGTAACATGTTATTGTATTAACCTGATGTTATTGCAAAATACAGCTCACAGGTACATTACATGCATTTCATAGCTTTTCTTGTATACACAAGCATGTTGTGAGTTGTTTGCGCAGGCCTACTCAAAACTAATTTAAAGTGGATTAAAATGTCCCCAAATAGTGAACTTTCATTCGTCACTTGATCTCAATCATGACAATTTGTCTGGCAAACCAAGAAACTTTCATTTGAAATCACTTCCCTCGGGAACTATCAATTTAGTCTAACAGTAAATTTATGGTTTTCATTTGCAATGCATCTCAGCAGCTTCAGGAGCTTTCAGTTTTTATTATTTCAATACCCCTTCTCTATTCCTTTTAAAAATGTCGACAGTTAGCACAATGATACTCCGTTAAATACGTTTCTATGTTGCAAATACATTCCTCATTTATTTTTACTGTTGTTTCTTCAATAATGAAGGATAATAGATAAAATAAGGCAGTTCATGGTTAGCAGATAGATTTGTAACATGAAGCAGCATTGTGAATACATGAACCATTTCATCTCATCAACAGAACTGTTGCCAGACTGAAGTTCTTAATCTTCTCACTACACAGGGTCATACAGTACAGCTATAAAACTGACAAAAGGTTTTGATCAACCCAAAGATTACCTTCACAACTTTGAATTGAGGCAGCATTTACTGGTGGAAGTCTAAGCCTACATCCTGTGATCTAGTGGTCTGCTATGTGATATAAACCATTGATCCACAACTTTCAAGTGATTATGAAATGGTAGCGCAAGTCCTGTTCATTCGATTTTTTTAAAAGGCTTTTGGTCATAAGATTAGCATCTAAGTTATCAACAGGTTGCGATGCAGAAAGCTTTAAGCACAGTGCTTGGTGAGAGTTGGATTAAATAGAGTGGTTTGCTAAACAGAGAGGCACTGGGAATTTGATGAGAGACAGCGGAAATTCACTTGTAAGTAGTGGATGAATTGTACAGAAAGTAGAATTTCATCAAAGTGAAATTTAACCGAGTTTTCTTATGGTCCCTGACTCCTTCACGTGCAGGAAGTGTGTCCAGCTGCAGCTCTTGTTAGACCGCATGACGGCTCTGGAGCTGCGGATGGACTCACTTTGGAGCATCCGCGATGCTGAGGAGGTCGTGGATAGCACGTTTAGCGAATTGGTCACACCGCAGATTAGGATTGCTGAGGGAGAAAGGGAATGGGTGACCAAAAGGCAGAGAAAGAGCAGGAAGGCAGTGCAGGTGTCCCCTGCGGTCATCTCCCTCCAAAACAGGTATACCGTTTTGGATACTGTTGAGGGAGATGGCTCACCAGGGGAAGGCAGCAGTAGCCAGGTTCATGGCACCGTGGCTGGCTCTGCTGTTCGGAAGGGCGGGAAAAAGAGTGGAAGGGCGATAGTCATAGGGGATTCGATTGTAAGGGGAGTAGATAGGCGGTTCTGTGGTCGAAAACGAGACTCCCGAATGGTATGTTGCCTCCCAGGTGCACGGGTCAGGGATGTCTCAGATCGGCTGCAGAACATTCTGAAGGGGGAGGGTGAACAGCCAGTTGTCGTTGTGCACATAGGCACCAATGATATAGGTAAAAAACGGGATGAGGTCCTACAAGCAGAATTTAGGGAGTTAGGAGCCAAGTTAAAAAGTAGGACCTCAGAGGTAGTAATCTCAGGATTGCTACCAGTGCCACGTGATAGTCAGAGTAGAAATGAAAGAATAGTCAGGATGAATGCGTGGCTTGAGAGATGGTACAGGAGGGAGGGGTTCAGATTTTTGGGACATTGGGACCGGTTCTGGGGGAGGTGGGACTATTACAAATTGGACGGTCTACACCTGGGCCGGACTGGAACCAATGTCCTTAGGGGTGCTTTTGCTAACGCTGTTGGGGAGGGTTTAAACTAATGTGGCAGGGGGATGGGAACCAAATGAGGAGGTCAGTGGACAGTAAGGAGGTAGTAACTAAAGCCTGTAAGGAACTAGATAATGAAGTCAGCGTGACTAAGGGAAAGAGTAGGAAGGGAGCAGATGATGTACGCAAAGGGACTGGTGGTCTGAGGTGCATTTGTTTTAATGCAAGAAGTGTAGTAGGTAAGGCAGATGAACTTAGGGCTTGGATTAGTACCTGGGAGTATGATGTTATTGCTATTACTGAGACTTGGTTGAGGGAAGGGCATAATTGGCAACTAAATATCCCAGGATATCGATGCTTCAGGCGGGATAGAGAGGGAGGTAAAAGGGGTGGAGGAGTTGCATTACTGGTCAAAGAGGATATCACAGCTGTGCTGAAGGAGGGCACTATGGAGGACTCGAGCAGTGAGGCAATATGGGCAGAACTCAGAAATAGGAAGGGTGCGGTAACAATGTTGGGGCTGTACTACAGGCCTCCCAACAGCGAGCGTGAGATAGAGGTACAAATATGTAAACAAATTATGGAAAGATGTAGGAGCAACAGGGTGGTGGTGATAGGAGATTTTAATTTTCCCAACATTGACTGGGATTCACTTAGTGTTAGAGGTCTAGATGGAGCAGAATTTGTAAGGAGCATCCAGGAGGGTTTTCTAGAGCAATATGTAAATAGTCCAACTCGGGAAGGGGCCATACTGGACCTGATGTTGGGGAATGAGCCGGGCCAGGTTGTTGAAGTTTCAGTAGGGGACTACTTTGGGAATAGTGATCACAATTCCGTAAGTTTTAGAATACTCATGGACAAAGACGAGAGTGGTCCTAAAGGAAGAGTGCTAAATTGGGGGAAGGCTAACTATACCAAAATTCGGCAGGAGCTGGGGAATGTAGATTGGGAGCAGCTCTTTGAAGGTAAATCCACATTTGATATGTGGGAGGCTTTTAAAGAGAGGTTGATTAGCGTGCAGGAGAGACATGTTCCTGTGAAAATGAGGGATAGAAATGGCAAGATTAGGGAACCATGGATGACAGGTGAAATTGTGAGACTAGCAAAGAGGAAAAAGGAAGCATACAGAAGGTCTAGGAGGCTGAAGAAAGACGAAGCTTTGAAAGAATATCGGGAATGTAGGACCAATCTGAAACGAGGAATTAAGAGGGCTAAAAGGGGTCATGAGATATCTTTAGCAAACAGGGTTAAGGAAACACAGCAGGGCAGCACAGTGGCGCAGTGGTTAGCACCGCAGCCTCACAGCTTCAGGGACCCGGGTTCGATTCTGGGTACTGCCTGTGCGGAGTTTGCAAGTTCTCCCTGTGTCTGCGTGGGTTTCCTCCGGGTGCTTCGGTTTCCTCCCACATGCCAAAGACTTGCAGGTTGATAGGTTAATTGACCATTATAAATTGCCCCTAGTATAGGTAGGTGGTAGGGAAATATATAGGGACAGGTGGGGATGTGATAGGAATATGGGATTAGTGTAGGATTAGTATAAATGGGTGGTTGATGGTTGGCACAGACTCGGTGGGCCGAAGGGCCTGTTTCAGTGCTGTATCTCTAAACTAAACTAAAAATCCCAAAGCCTTTTATTCATATATAAGGAGCAAGAGGATAACTAGAGAAAGGATTGGCCCACTCAAGGACAAAGGAGGAAAGTTATGCGTGGAGTCAGAGAAAATGGGTGAGATTTTAAATGAGTACTTTGCATCGGTATTCACCGAGGAGAGGGACATGACGGATGTTGAGGTTAGGGACAGATGTTTGATTACTCTTGGTCAAGTCAGCATAAGGAGGGAGGAAGTGTTGAGTATTCTAAAAGGCATTAAGGTGGACAAGTCCCCAGGTCCGGATGGGATCTTTCCCAGGTTACTGAAGGAAGTGAGAGAGGAAATAGCTGGGGCCTTAACAGATATCTTTGCAGCATCCTTAAACACAGGTGAGGTCCCGGAGGACTGGAGAATTGCTAATGTTGTCCCCTTGTTTAAGAAGGGTAGCAGGGAAAATCCAGGTAATTATAGACCGGTGAGCCTGACGTCAGTGGTAGGGCAGCTGCTGGAGAAGATACTGAGGGATAGGATCTATTCCCATTTGGAAGAAAATGAGCTTATCAGTGATAGGCAACATGGTTTTGTGCAGGGAAGGTCATATCTTACCAACTTCATCGAATTCTTTGAGGAAGTGACAAAGTTGATTGATGAGGGAAGGGCTGTAGATGTCATATACATGGACTTCAGTAAGGCGTTTGACAAATCCATGAATCGGATGGGAATAGAGGGATACGGTCCCCGGAAGTGCAGAAGGTTTTAGTTTAGGCAGGCATCAAGATAGGCGCAGGCTGGGAGGGCCGAATGGCCTGTTCCTGTGCTGTACTGTTCTTTGTTCTTAAACTGGCATGAAGAGGTAGCAAAAGGGGTACAGGGAATGAAGTTTTTACAATGTGTGCAGGACTCCTTTCTTACCCAGTATGTAAAAGGTCCAACAAGAGAAGGAACACTGCTGAACCTAATAATGGGAAATGAACCAGAATAGGTAAGAGAAGTAAGCATCGGGGAACATCCAGGCAATAATGATCACAATATAATATGGTTCAAGATTAAGGTTGGGAAGCACATAAATAAGACAAAAAGAAGTAATAAATTGCAATAAAACTGATTTAAGTGGCTGAGAATAGAACTAGGGAAAATAAACTAGAAAAGGTTACCAACAAAGAAATAGAACAGCAATTGAAAACATTTCAAACGGTGATCAGTAGAATCCAGAAGAAATAAATCCGACTAAAAAACAAGAATAAACTAACCAATAATGTCACACCACGAATAAAGAAAGAAATGAGAAAAATTGAAACTAAAAAATGCATACACTAAGTAGACAGACAAAAAGGGAGAAGATGCCAAAAGTGTTTTGCAGTCTTTGTGTGGAAACTGAGTTTTGTGAAGCTTGTGTTTGTGTTTTTGAGACGGTCCCTAATTTAGGGCTGGGGGTTACCAAGTTGGAAAGCAAACCCAGGTTAGACAAACAAATAGTCCTGTGATTGAAAACAAACAGTTGTATTTTTTTTACCAAGGTCATGTGACTGTCGGTTTTAGTTTCAGTTTCAAGAAGTGTCTACGGAGTGTTAAGCCAGGATAAAAAGGCTGTGTAAGTTTCACAAGAAGTCAGCTGAAAAAGCTGGGAAGTTGGTTGTTTAAAAAGATTGAAAAGCTGCAAAACTGGGTGTTGTTTTAAAAAGAGTCTCCCAGGGCTGCTGAGCTGGAAAAAAGCTGGGAGTTTTGGTTTTAAAAAGACATGCTCTTTGAATTGGAACCTGTTTTCTGGTAGCTGACTCTTGGAAGATATGAGGTGCTACCTTTGTCTTTGGTGAAGGAAGGAGTTACCAACAAAGCTACACTACCAGGACTATTGCGAGAAAAACCACAGAAGTTCCAGAAAGGTGCACAGTTTTTGGTGAGTTTCGGATTGCAGAGAAACTGTCATAGCTGGAAGCCAGCGTTTGAATCTTGGGGAGATGGGATCTGGAGATCTACTTGAAAAGTTCAAAGACCTGAAGGGCTTTGGGACTATTCAGCTGCACCTTGCTGATAAGATTATCCTGAAGACCTGTAAGGACTATCCTGTAGCATCGGTTAGTAAATGTGTAAGCTTTAAGATATATATTATCTGTGATTTAACTGTTACTTCATGTTTAATTTCCGTCGATTTTGGTTTGAGTCTTAGAGTAAAATTTATAAAAGTGAAATCTTGTCCATTTGTTTTTTTTTTACTAAATTGGGGTCAGTCAGTGGATTTGATTCTTTTTGTTTGTTGGTGGTCTCCGGGGATCATAACAAAATGGACTATGAAAAGATTAGGGAAGAAGTCAAAAACCCATTAGGAAGGCAGAGAGAAAATACAAAATTCAAATAGCAAGCAATATCAAAAGTAATAGCTAAGTATTCTACAGACACATAAATAACAAAAGAAAAATCAGGAGACAGATACAATGACAGCAAAATGGGCAAAAATATAACATAATTACTATGCCTCTGTATTTACCAGGGAGATCAACATGGAAGCATGTGGGCATGACATTACATGACAGAGGCAAGATGTGGGGAAAAATTAACACTGTGAGTTGTTGTGATCTGGAATACAATGCCTGAAAGCATGGTGGATGCAGATTCAATAAGAACTTTTAAAAGTAATTGGACAAATAATTAAAATGGAAAATTTGCATGACTATGAGAAAAGAGCAAGTGAGTGGAACTAATTTGACAGCTCTTTCAAAGAGCCGATACAGATACAATGGGCTAAATGACCTCTTTCTTTGCTGCATTATTCTATGATTCCATGATTCTAGACCTACTATCACACTAGGCTAATTGATATTAATTAGTGTCAATTACCTAAGAACTATATCAGATATCCTATATTTTTGTGTACGTTTTGTGGCGAGTAACACCCATTTGGACACAATTCACTAGATAAGTCCTGTTTTCATAATAGTTCCCGGAATTCCCAAACCAGCATCATTCACTTATAAGCTTGTTACATTTATGCAAAATCTATTTTTATGCAAATAAAGAAACTGCTTTCTGTGGTCCTATTCCATTCTTTGGGCTGCTCATCCAGTTCTCCAGACCTCTTGCTGCTACCTGCATGGAGTTTACTTTAAGCTCCACCAATAAGAAACAAGTGGAGACTTAAGAACTTAAACCATGTTGTTTCATGTTCAGTAACTAGATGCAATTGTCAATCACAAGCAGGTCAGAGGAAATGGTTAGGGAACTTGCTGTACTTGACTGGATGCTGTTACACTATTATTAATACATCTCTCTTCTCGAAGAAAAATATACATTTAAGTAAAAGCATTGCATCAACTGTGGCTGATCACCCATTTTTAAATTATGCATCTGTTAAGCACCTTGGCGCTTTTTTATGTTAAAGATGAAAATATAAATGCAAATTGTTTTTTACTCTAGAACCTTGAATTTTGATACTACTTAAAAGAACTCCACATTTCATCTTTTCTTTCACATGGAGTGGAATAATTATTTAATCCATCACAATCCATCCTATAAGCTAAATTATTCTTGAAATATGCACTAACCAAAGGTGGCACTTTGCTTAGCCATACAGGTGTTACGACCAGGTGTGAAAGGGGTCTAGGGTTCCCTCTCAGCCTTCACCTGGTCTTACCGTAACAGGGTTTAATTTTAAACATCATTTTTCACCCCTTAGTGAGTCCTTGTTCACTAACTTTCAATTATAGGGCAAAGAAACTAGCCAAACAGGTTTTCTTCGATTTAAAAAAAAGGTTGAACTTTCTTAAACTTAAACTCTAATTCGGTTAATGCCTACGGATGCACGATGCACCCACATCAGCATGCATACGTGATACACACATGCAAGTAGAGGCAGAAAAGAGCCAGAAGAAATAAAGTGGAAAAATTTGAGACAATATCTGAAGATGGTTTTGGTTACTGTTCTTCGAGCTCGCTGTAAAGTCCTTGATTGTAGGTAGGTCTTGCTTTTTATTAGGGCCCAGTATTCTTCTTAAACCTTGTTTGACGTAGGTGACTTTTCTCACTTGGCGTTCATGTGTCCTCAGTGGGTCCAAAGGCTTGTGAGAAAGAGAGGTCTCCTCAATCCAGGAGAAAACAGTCTTTCTCCGATGAAACTCTTTGTACAGTTCAGAAAAATCCAGGTTGCCAAGCAGGTTAGTCATGTGAATAGCTGGTCTGACCACGTCAGTTTGTCGATTCTCTTGTCTTAGCCAACCCTGGAATGTTTCTTCTTACACACAATACCTGGTGCTCAAAGTCCATCGTGGATTAAATTGGAGCAGGGAATAGCCCCTTTCTCCCTCCAAGCACTGTCTGTTAGTATGCAAAAATGTTTTTCCAGCCAAGTGGCTGGTGATTTTTTAACAAGTCCTTTCTTCATTCCAGTAACAGTTTAAAATCAATATTCGTATGACAAAATTAATATGCCTCATTCTTGGCAGGTGGGGACATGCATGTTACAGCCATTACTGCACAGAAAAAGACCATTCGGCCCATCGAGTTCATGCCCGCTCTCTGTAAAGCAATCCAGTCAGTCCTATTCCCCCACTCTATCCCCAGAGCCATGCAAGTTTACTTCCCTTAAGTGCCCATCCAATTTCCTTTTGAAATCATTGATCGTCTCCACTTCTACCAAACTTGGAGGTCGCGAGTTCTAAGTCATTACCGCTCACTGTGTAAAAAAGTTGTGCCTCACATTCGCTCCTGAATCTCTTGCCCAAAACCTTTAAACTGTATCCCCTAGTCCTTGTACCAACAGCTAACGGAAACAGCTTTTCTGTGTCTACCTTATCTAAACCTGTCATAATCTTGTAGCTAAATTCCCTCATCCCTGGAACCATTCTGGTAAATCTCCTCTGCACCCTCTCCAGGACCCTCACATCCATCCTAAAGTGTGGTGACTAGAACTTTATGAAGGTTCAGCGTAACTTCTTTGCTTTTGTACTCAATACCTCTATTTATGAAGTCTAAGATTCTGTATGCTTTGCTGACTACTCTCTCAACGGCCGGATTTTTAAAGCCTGCTGAGTGCAGGCAAGGGAGCGAGCAAGCTTTGAATATTGCATTCATGAAGTCGGCACTGAGATCCGCCGCCTCTGGAATGCGATGCCATTTTTAAAGGGAAACCAGCGGCGAGGGAATGGATTGGGCGCACACCTCCAATGAATTGCCTGTTGAGCTCGTTGAAGAGCTCATTAACAGGCTTGTCAGCAGCAGGTTTAATTTTCAAAGGCTGCGAACCTGGAGGACGCCATGAGGAGAACATGACAGGGCATTCAAGACGTGAACAGAGAGAGGGGCAATGAGGACTATAGGAAGAGCTGATTAAAAGACTGCAGAGGCCCAAAAAATGCTCAGCTGCTTCAGAGCTGCCACAGAGTGGCCACCGCTGCAGCTGTAAGACTTGCTTTTCTCAGTGATGAGCAGCAGGAAACTGGAGAGAGCCACGAGGCCACTGGCATCACTTGAGCACCTGGGGTTGGTAGGGACAGGCCTGGTGAATGCACAAAGCCCAGCTGGGAACAGGCTACTCTGACATAGGACAGAACAGCCAGGATGAACTGTGGCAGGTGCAATCTCCTGGACAGCAGGAGGCCAGAGGAGCACAACGGGGGGCTGCAAGGGGAAGAAGGCGCTACCCAAGACATCAGTTGCACAGCTCAAGAGACAGCTACCTTCAAATGACAGAGCGCCAATGCCATAGCACTTACCCAGACAAAGGGCCTTGGTTCTATGTGCTCTGATCCACAATGACCTGAGGCCTCACGCCCCCATGGCAGTCTCGTAACTGCAGCCGTCAAGATCTCTGTCGCCCTGAATTTCTATGCAATTGGGTCATTCCAGGGATCAGATGTGGACCTAGGTAGCATCTCGCAGTCTGCAGCTCATTAGGCCATCAGGCAGGTCATGGATGCCATTTTCAGGAGGTCAGGGAATGACACCCACTTTAACACATTTGGGCCTGTGCAGGCACAAAGGGCATTGGGTTCAGCCTGCATTGCTGTATTCCCCCAGATACAGGGTATCATCGCTTGCGCCCAAGTGGCCATCAAGGCACCCAGCGACCAGCCAGTGAGATCCATCAGCGGGAAGGGCTTCCACTCCCTCAACATCCAACTGGTCCGCAACCACAACAAGAGATTCCTCTATGTGTGTGATTGCTTGCCTGGCAGCTGCCATGACTCCTTCATTCTTTGCCAGTCCAGCCTGCCTCGGTACTTCACTCCATCCCCCAAGTGCATGGATGGATTCAAGGGGACAAGAAAAATCCCTTAAAGAGATGGCTGCTGACCCCTCTACGGAAGCCCCTGAAAGAAGCACAGAGGCGAAATAACCAATGCCAGCTGCTCAGAAGGCCAACCAATGAGCAGGCCATCGGGTTTCTGAAGATGTGATTCTGATGCCTGGACCCTCCAATACCCTCCTGCAAGGATCTCTTTCATTGTGGTGGTCAGTTGCACTCTCTATAACAAGTACAAAAGCCCGTCAGAGAGGTGTGTACCTTGAGGACAGTGAGGCCCTGGAAGGAGACAACTCCTCAGGGGAGGCGCAGGAGGTAAGAAAGGAGGAGGAAGAGGGGGCGGAGGGGGATAACACTGAACAGAGAGATGCCCCTGCTGCATGACGAGGTGGCCTCCTCCTGCCACCCTCTAGGAAGAGGACCTCCTTCCTCTCCCTCATAGCCTCCAGTATTAGATCCAGGTCAGCATCGATAACATGAAGGGCTGCCTTGCCCTTAGTGCTAGGCCTCCAGCTCCCCTCTGACATCTTGCTTCCCTCTGGTGCTGTGGAAGGCAGATCGCTCCCTCAGAACAACCAGCACCCTCAGTGATGGCTGCCATGGGAGTCTACATGAGCCCCACACTTGATTTGACCCACCGCCATTTTCAATCCCACTGGCTGTAAGAGGACAGGAATCCCGTCTCCATACCAATTAAGGGATTACTCATTTGAAAATTGCAATCTGAATCAGCTTCTCACAGGAGGCAGGTTTCTGACCCCAAACCAGACCCAGTTTCTGTTTCCTACCTCCATAATGAAAATCTGGCCCAATATCTCCTACCACCTTCAAAGATCTATGCACATGAACCTCCAGGTCCTTCTGTCCCTGCACACTCTTTAGAACTGTGCCATTATGTCTATATTTTGTTACGATCAGGTGAGGAGGGGTCGAAGGGCTCCCCTGTTTTCCCACCCCTTGTTTGACCACAACAGGTTTATTTCTTTTTGAAGTGAATATACTTGCCAATTCAGCGAGTGTTTAACTGTTTACACGCCTTGATCATAAAAAGAACCAATCCGACAGGTTTTCTTGAGTTTAACAAAGTGGTTAGCTTTATTATACTTAAACTGATTTAAGTAAAATAACAAAATACGCTCCAACTTTCACACACCCATACACCCACACACACTCAAATAGGTGACAGAGTGGGGACGGATAGATTGGTAAAATTAGAGTCCAGAGAAATCAAAGAGGTATACAGACTGTGGAGGTTGGTGACTCGGCTGGCTATAGGCTGAATTCGGTGGTTGCGTGACTTTCCTTTGGTGGTCCTGAGGCTTTCGGTTTGAAGATGTGGATGCTGATTCGGTGGTTCTCCGGGAGGCAGCAATGCAACTGATTTCCTTCGAGAGGGATTACTGTCTGTTCTTCTGGAACTTCTCAAAAAACTCCAGCTTCACCCTCAGGCTTAAGTAATTAAGCACAGTCAACATCGATCAGTGAACAGACTAATACAATCAAATACAGATCAATTAAATCATTGAACACTACAGTCTGCAGCAAGGGATATGTCTCGGTGGTCATAGTCAGCATGCAGAGTTCAAAGTTTGCCAGGTTTGAGTGGTTTGTCTCCACCAGTTTAATATCCAGCTTTCCAGCCAGTGGATTAAAAAATCATTTGACACAGCACATTTTTGTGACAATTGTATTATGACCTCAGAAGAGACAATTAACTTTAAAACAAGAGGATATTAACTCCCCAGACCAATTAAAGAATTACATGACAAGATTTCACATTTTAATACTTTTACTAAAACAACTCAACTAAAAATCAACATTAACTAAACAGTACTCAGTAGGTAGCTAATACAATCAATTACGGAGTAAGGTATTTCTTATTAACTTATTAACATATTTGAAAACCCCACACCACACTTATACATTACACAATGTTATCGCCGAAAGGTATCCTTGCAGTCCCAAACTCCTCCCAGTTGCAATGGGTTGGATCTCCAAGTGTCCTTCTCAAAAAACCAATGTCCTCTTTGCTAACTTCTTTTGAGCATGTTCAATTGGTCTTCCATTAATCAGGAAATCTCTGGTGAGCCCGTTGGTCTTTTTTTCTCTGCAAACCTCAACTTTCAAATCGGGTTCAAGTCTTAGCAGCCTTTTGCTGTATCTGTGCTCTGAGAGCAGTTGTTTTCCCTCTCTCTTTCTCTTGAGGCTGCCGCTGCTGGTCTTCATGTCTTCCTTTCAACCTGCTAAACCTAGGAAAGCCTGTTGAACTTATCCAGAACCAAAAGTCAGTTGTCAATTGCCTTTTACAATTTCTCAGGATTCATAAGTCTGACCATAGTAAAACCATCTGGGCCTTCCTTTGTTTCCAGGTGTTAGCAATTGCAACTCAAATTTGTAATTTTAGAGCCCCTGGTTCCCCGTTTACGATCTGAGGGTTGAGGAGAGCGAAACCTTTAAATGTTACAACCTTCCACCCTGCTTACAAAAGGGTCTTTGATCTGGGTTCTTTGTTGTCATGGTAACCGAGTTCCTTGTCTTGTCTCTGAGCAGACTTGATATGAAGTTGCATATCTCCTCCGAATTCACTTTACAGTGTATTAAAGATTACAGTTTTTAAAACATAACAATACTACAAAGTCATAACAATTGTCTCTCCCTATCCCTTCTGCTAAAATGCATCATCTCACACTTCTCTGCATTAAATTCCATCTGCTACGTCTCTGCCCATTCAGCTAATCAATCTATGCCCTATTGCGGTTGATTGGTATCAATCACAACGTCAAGTTTGGTATCATCGGCAAATTTTGAAATTTTATTCTATTTCAATATGCAAATCATTTATATATATCAAAAAGGCAGTGGGCCTCCCACTGACCCTTAGGGAACACCATCCTCCAGTCTGAAAAACAACCATATATCACGACTTGCTGCTTTCTGTCCTTAAGTCATTTCTTTAACCCAAGCTGACACTGACCTTCCTATTCCATTAGCCTCAATTTTGTTAACCAGCCTTTTATGTGACACTTTGTCAAATGCTTTCTTAAGATCCATATAGACAACATCCACTGCATTCACTTCATCAAACTTCTTGAACCCTATTTCTACCCTCCCACCATGTCCATCCCTCCCTCCCCACTGTGTCCACCCCCCATGTCCATACCCCTCTGCCCTTCCCCTGTGTCCATCCCCTCTCCCCACTCTGTGTCCATTCCTCCCTTATCCATCCCCCTCTCCCCATCCCCATGTCCATCCCCTCCTCTCCCCCTACCCCTGTGTCCATCCCCATTTGCGCACCCGCCCCACTCATTTCCTGGGGTGGTGCTTGTCTAAATGGCTGCCTGACTGGTGATGAAAGGTCAAAGACCTAAATCATTAACTCTGTTTCTCTCTCCACAGATGCTGTCTGACCTGCTGAGTATTTCCAGCATTTTCTGCTTTTATTTCAGATTTCCAGCATCTGTAGTATTTTGCTTTTGTATTGGTCACATGGACCAACTCATTGCGAGTGATCTGCGTGAAATAAATTTGGGTCAACCATCCAAAATTCAGCACTAAATTAACAATTTAATAAGGGGCAATTGGTGTGGAATGAAAAAAAATATACCAACGGAATGGCAGGTGCATTTCTGAGGTTGAGTTACAGGCATATTTTTTGGGGCAGAGTCAAAGGAACTTTCTGCATTTGATCCTCACTATAATCAATACAGGGAGAGCTTGATTCTTTCAACAGGTGACAAAGAATGAGATGTCCTCATTTCCCACTACTGACATCACTCACCTTTGATTTGTTCAAAAAACATCAAGTTTTTTAAAAACTCTGTTAACAATATCATTCCAGTTTCAGAACAGTACAAATAAACAAGCCCAGGATTCGTGAGTACAGTACCAGTTTCATAGGAAAAGAGATAGTGAAAACATTTCCCAATACAGCACTGAATACGAATTACCTACCTACTGTAGTGCTGCCTGAAGCTTCACACTTGCAATTTTATACAAATAAAAATGGGATAAAATATTAGTAGAATTCCAATGTCAATTAGGAAATTGCACATTGTCACTAAACTATGCATTTACCTTGCTCTAATTTTTAGGTTTTTAACAAAAACTATCCCAATTCCACAGATTGCCAATCTCATTTGACCTTATCATTGTGGAGTGCTGCAGTAAAAAATTGTCCTCATTATATTGTAAAATTCAATATATTGAGGTTCCACTGATACAATTCACCCTCCAGTACCTTCTCTAAGTGTCCTTTATTTATCTGTGAGCCTCAGCTATTATTTGACTTGTAGTTTGCAATTACAGCTGGAGGCCAATCTTACTCTCACCTGAAAGCCATATATGCAGAACTTATCAAATATCTTTATATGTGCCAGAGGACTGAGGGGTGGTTAATGCAACAGTTGTGTTTAAAAAGGGATAAACGCATCTGTTACAAATGTGGAACTAGCGTGATTACGTTCTTGGCTTCAGTGGCATCAGTCGCACTCATAAGCAGTCTGCGCCTCTTTACTTTGTTGCAAGTTGAGTCACATTGCCCTGTATCTACTTATACAAAAGCACAATGTGGAGTTTTATCTATCGTGTCCCCTTCTGACATGAACCAGGCATTCAGATCTGTCACACATGCACTTCTTCAGTCTCTCCAAAGGCAGACCAAGGAAACATTTGGTGTGAATCGATGAGTTGTTTCATTTCACAGTAAGGTAAACATGCAGAACGGCAGGTATGAATGGACTTAATTCTTAAAATATGTGCAATTTACTCGCACATAATGAGACAAAATGAAAAATACATCAGCCTTCCCAATATCAGTGGGTCATTACTTGACTTGAACAAGATAACTTCTATTCTCCTACACTTCTAATCTCTCAAAGTGTTTGCCAGGCCTGCCTGCCTCACAGCATTTTATTTCAAAAATCTGACTAAATGTTGTTATTCCTCTATCTGTGCTTTGTCTTCATCTATTTCAAGCCAGGAGGGTATCAGCTACTATCCAACATGATGGGTATGAGGTGTTTATTTCGACTGCAGAAATAGACCAACAAACTGTTTATTGTTTACAGTCGATGGGGAGACAACATCAAAGCCAACTCATGAACATTTTAATAACTCTGCCTCAGAACTTTTATCTTAAAAAAAACTTGCATGCATATACTACACTTGAAACCATAACAGTTAAAGGTAATTTTCTTTCCAAACACTTTCTGTAAAAATAATGCCAAAATGTGGCACCACCTAGTTATAGACTAGTCAGCTTAATAATAGTGCATCAAACCTCCAGAGGTCATTATACAGATCAAAATTAATAGTCACCTGGAAAGACAGCCAATGTGGACTTGTAAAAGGCAAGCTGTGTCTAACAAATTTGATGGAATGCCTTGAGGAAATAATGGAGTGTATTGAAGAAAGGAATGCCATGGATATTATGTATATAGATTTCTAAAAGGCTTTGCTGCATTTGAGGCTTGTTGATCAAATGAATGCAAATGTTAACTAATGAAGTGTGGCAACAGAGGCAGGAAGTTCATTAAAAGACAGAAAACAGAGACTAGTGGTTAATGAATATATTTTGGACCAGAGGGACATAAGCAGTGGTGTCCTTTATGGGTCAGTGACTGGGATTATTACTCTTGTAAATATATAGAAATGATCAGGATTTGAGTACAAGAGCATAATATCAACTTTTTCAGATGATACAAAACTATGGAGTGTGGTTAACTATGACAAAAAAAATGCAAACTACTTCAGGGTAACATAGACAGGTTAGTAGATTAGGCATATAGATACCAGATGAAATTTCATATGGGGAAATGTAAGATAATACATTTTGGGAGGATGAATGTAGAGAAGAAGAAATTTTAAAAGGAATAGCGGAGCAAAGACACTCCAGGGTTCAGGTATTTGGGATGTTAGATTTTATAAATAGGGGGATAGAGTGCAAAAGCAAAAAGATAATACAAATCAATGGATAGGCTGCAGTTAGAATATTGTGCCCCGTTTTGGGTGCCATCCTTTTGGAAAAAGATCAAGGGCAAGGTGGGGGTGCTAAAGAGGTTCATTTGATACCAGGGATGAGAGGGTATAGTTATGATGAGAAACCGGGTTTATTATTAGAATAAATAAGTTTTAAAAAGTGATCAAAATTATAAGAGGTTTCGATAAAGAAAGTCAAGGAAAAATATTTCAACTGATCAATCAGTCTGTAACGATAAAGGGCATAAGTTTAAGATCACCAAAAAAGAACAAAGAGAGAGGTTCAGTATTTTAAAAATCACACAGAAGGTTATTGGAACACAGCAGTGAAAACTGAATCTATAATGTTTTTAAAGGGGAAAAGGATAAATATTTGAAAAAGAGAAATTCAAAAAGGATATGGGTTAAAGGCAAGGGAATGGGATTAAATGAATAATTCTTTCCGACAACCAGCACAGAATAATGGCTGAACTGCCTCCTTCTGTGCAATCAAATTTTATAATTCTACACTGACTTTTTCCAACATACATAATTACAGAAACAAAGCCTTGGCTACACCACCGCTTTGTATCAATAAAAAGTTTGCATAATGATTTGGGTGTCAGAGTGCAGCATTTAGTCTCTAAAATTGAAAGGGTTTTACATCCCTCAGGCTTGCTATCAAGTGTGGTGCAACTTTGGTCCAGTGAAAAGTCAACTTTGAAAATCATCCAGGCTGCCAAAGTAGCCAATTAAGTTGTCTTTTGCAATGTTATGAGAATCTGGGCACTCCTATCTGAGCTCTCAAAACAGTAAAAATCTAATAGGGAGCATAGGTCTGAGCATGCATTTAGACTGCAGCTGTAGGACATTGGCAGCTGTTGATGCACAACAGATTTATGTGTTTCGTGATTGTTTAATTTTTAAATACAATCCGACTTGCCAGCAAAGCTGCTCTGTCATGGTAATTAGTTGCATCTTGAGACAAGAAAAGTTCCAAAATCATCTTCCAGACCATAGAACTGCATCACCATTGTCAAGACATCAATATCCTGGAGGTCACCAATAACTAGCCATATCAGCAAGGTGATTACAAGGTTGGAACACAAGCTGGCAACATGTAGGTCATTGCCTAACCCTGTCAATAATTTCTCCACCATTTACAAGGCTGAAATCAGGAGTGATGGAATGCTCACAGCTCATTCTACTCAAGGAGCACGATACCATCAAGGACAGAGCAGTTCTCTTTATTGGCACCACTGATAATGGACCTAATATCCACTCCCTCCAGCACCACTGAACTGTGGATGGTGGATCACCTACTATATGCACTATCTACAGGACTCACTAAGCTTACTTTGACAGCACCTTCCAGGCCTGCAACCTCTATTGCCAAGAAGGCCAAGGGCAACAAGATCAGAAAGAGAAACACACCATTTCCAAGTTCCCCTCCAAGTTACACATGATTCTGACTTTTGATTATATATCTTCGTTCATTTATTATCGCTGGGCTAAAATTATGGAGTTCATTGTGGGAGCACCATCACCACAAGGACTGCAGTTGTTCACAAAGATATATCACTACCATCTTCTCAGGGCAACTATGAATGGGAAATAAATCCAACTTGCCAATGTCACCCACATTCCAAGATATAAAAATATATTTTAAAAATGACAAGTAAATTTCATCGTCACACCAAGTCACTGGCATGACTTAATCATAGATCTTTGCTGTTGTTACAGATAGATGATAAAGTCGCTAGTACTATTTGAAAATTATTGTACAATCTTTTGATCCTAATTTCAAAAAACATAACAAAGTAAAATTTATTTATGAATAAAATTCAGCAGGTTCTTGAATATAATCCATAGATACATATCTTACCTTTTAAAAAAATCCTCAAGTGTAAACTCAAGTATAATTCACAAATAAGAATATGGGAACAGGAGCAAGCCTGTACTTAAGTTAAAAATGTTAACAATAAATGTGCCAATCTTTAAAAAATTGTACGCATCACAATTGCACTCACCTGAAAAGGTTCCTGATACTGTAGCCTTCAATTGCCTGAACAATATCCTGGAGGATGTTGCCATCATCAAAGACAGCAGTTGAAGATGCAGGTGGTGTTGGTGCTGTTACGTTATCTGGCAAAATATTTTTTGAGCTACTTTTCCGTCCAAAGTAACCTATTAGAAGACCACAAATAAATATAACAACGCCTGCAATAAAGAGTTTTGCCATTTTAGAAAAGCTGCCCTGCTGATTTTTTGGTCCTGGTCTTGTACGTGCCACGTAATCAGACTCTTCTTCTAGACGTGCAAATCTTCCCCGGGGTGATGCTGAAGGTTGCATAAATTCCATGTCAAGTTCAGTGTTTCCAATGGAGTTGCCCAAATGATGCTGACCTGAATCGTCTGGTTCAAATCCATCAAATCCACTTTCTTCCAACTCTTTTTCCATGTCCCACTCTAACTCCAGTGAAGTGACTGCAAGCTCTTCAGTGTCCAGATCTTGAGTGTGTGCTGGAAACCTTTGGTCCACTTTCTGATAGGCCATTTCAGTACCTGTATTCAAAAATTAAAATCAATAAGGCATTTTCTTTAGCAAAGTCAGTGACCAGGTTTCAGACACTGATTTCAATGCAATGGCATAGCATGTGGCCCATGCAGGAAGGTTATTTGCATGTTGTATGGTTTGAATTTGCCAGCTATTAGCGGCACAGTGGCGCAGTGGTTAGCACCGCAGCCTCACAGCTCCAGGGACCCAGGTTCAATTCTGGGTACTGCCTGTGCGGAGTTTGCAAGTTCTCCCTGTGACAGCGTGGGTTTTCGCCGGGTGCTCCGGTTTCCTCCCACTGCCAAAGACTTGCAGGTGATAGGTAAATTGACCATTGTAAATTGCCCCGAGTGTAGGTAGGTGGTAGGGAATATGGGATTACTGTAAGGTTCATATAAATGGGTGGTTCTTGGTCGGCACAGACTCGGTCGGCCGAAGGGCCTGTTTCAGTGCTGTATCTCTAAATAAATTTTTAAAAATATTGCACATGTAGCTAGATAATTCCGTCTATGATAATAGGGTGTTCTCTCCCTCCCCCATTAAAACTTTGGAATAAACAAGTATGTCTCATAAAGCAGATTTTCCCAATTTTCTGTCACCTTCAGACTAAATGTTACTTGCAGATCCGAAACAAAGTGATAATTATAGGGTCAAATATGCATTACCATCTCTCATATACACCTGTATACACAACAAAATTTTATTGCACTATAATATAGTCAACATAGAAGGGGAGGCAATGGTGTAGTGGTAATATCACTGGACATGTAATCCAGAGCCCAGCCTAATGCTCTGGGGACATGGATTCGAATCCCACCAGGCAGATGGTGAAATTTGAATTCAATGAATTAATCTGGAATAAAAAAGCTAGTCTAATGATGACCATGAAACCATTGTTGATTGTTGTAAAAATCCATCTGGTTCGCTAATGTCCTTTAGGGAAGGAAATCTGCTGTCCTTACCTGGTTTGGCCTACATGTGACTCCAGAGCCATGGCAATGTGGTTGACTCCTAAAATGCCCTCTGAAATGGCCTAGCAAGCCACTCAGTTCAAGGGCAATTAGGGATGGGCAACAAATGCTGGCCTAGAGAGAGAGGCCCACATCCCACAAACAAATAAAAAAACATAGTCTGTTCCTGCAATCTAATACAAACAACTGAATGCAGCAACTTGTGTAATCTTGCCACAAAAAAATTAATAACTTTTAGTGAACATTTGGGAGACAGTGAGATTGTTCCTGACAACATTCTAACATTGAAAACCAACAGTGCATACATATATGTATAAAATTAACAAGTAGCAAGGAATGACTTCAAGACTACAATCTAACTTCAGAATTTAGGTTACAAAATATTGTCACCTGAACATTTGGACTGAATTACTTCTGACGCCAAAGAGATTTGTTATTCCATATCTACTCATGTTTTGTAAGTTTGAACTGTAACACAAATGATAACCAATAGAAGAGTGGGGATACATGCAATCCGTATTTACTTTCATATATCAGCTCCATCGATTCCGAGAAAAAATTGAGAAATTAAGTGTATTAATGTTTTGTTGAATGTGCGTGTGTTTACTGTTGTTTGGGCTGACACGGTCCAAATCATTGGTCTTAGAATTTTTAAACAGTGTACAGAGAAAAAAGCTTTTCGTTAGCTGCATTCAACTCTCTTCTCCAGATATGAACAAAAACCACCAATGCTAACACGATACAACAAGTAGAATGTGACCACAGGTAATGCAAGATACACTACATTTGAATTAGAACTTGAAGAAAAGGTTTGAACATGCTGTTCAATAATCCACGGTGAGAGGATCAGGAAATCACAAATAGAAAAATAAAAATAAAGCTAAAATAGTTCATTAATGTACAGGACAGTTCTTTAGGTATATTATGCTATCAGCTCATTGGTTAATGGTCAGTTAAATACGGTTTACAAACACTTTCACATTAAACCATGCTTCCAATCTTCTCCAGTGTCACAGCTGCAGTATGTGCCTCACAAGATTTTGAGAGGATAACAGCAATGAAGGCAAATCTTGTTCTGCTGTTACACAAATACTGCAGAAATAGAAGTTTCTTATCTTTCAATGATAAGAAACAAAAGAGAAACAATTCATTAAAGGTATTTTCTATATTTTTTCCCAAAAAAGGTGTATTTTTATCACCCTCTTAAAAGTGAACAGAAGAGAACAGAAACAATAAAAAATGTCAACCAAGTCAAAAGACACAGAAACTGAAATCACACAATTAACAGCGAAAGAAGTGACAAATTTCAGGAGCGCAAGTTTCAACTGAAGGAGCGGGAGCTGGAGAAAGAACAGGCTGAATTTTACTAGGTTTTTACCAATTTTCTAAGATGGCAGCCCGCACGCATGACTTTTACTCTGTGAAGCCGCCGCGATATTATACACGGCTGCTCATTTACATGGACAGGGTGGGCCGCTCACCCCCCGATGACGTGAAGTGGGGGGGGCGCTATGTCTGGTGCCACTGCGCAGGCGCCGGCACAATTTTTAAAGCCTTTACATTTAATTTTAATTTTTAAAGTTATATGCACGACAAAATTAAAGTAAAAACGTAATAAATGATTCAAGCCTCTCTCCCACCCCCACAATGACTAAATAATTTATTAAATGCCCTCTCCCCACAAAAAAACTTAGCTTGCAATCCTGACTTTCCCTTCCCCCGCCCCACAGATAATAGATTTTCACCTTCAACCCCTTCCCATCATCCCCTCCACCAATTGCAATCATTTTCTCCACTTCCCCCTGCCCTGAAAACTTACCTGCTCCCCCCTCCCAAGCATTGTGCTGCCTCGGATCTCCAAATGGCGATCCGAAGGCCCGGGAGTGCCAGCAACCGACCGGAACATGGCAGTGGGACAGCCAACAGGAGCAGGTAGTTGATTAATTCTTTCATTTGCATCAATTTAAATATTCAACTCCTGCTCCTGGCGCAGAGTGACCTGAGGGCGACCACAAGGCCTCGCCGTTGCCGATAATATGGGGCGGGGCCTTCCTGGCATCAAAGCCCATGGTAGGCCTCTCCCAGAGACATTTTCGGCGCATACCCCCGGCATCAGGGGGCCGGTAAAATTTGCCCCAACAACAACAATGCAGACAGGAAAGAAAAGTGACACAAATGGAAAGGAGAGAGAACAAAACAAACTTGAGGCCAAAGAGAGGAAGAAAGAGCATTGTCATGCTTTTGAATTGGCAGAGAGAAGCACATTGGCTGCAAGTCTGGTAGGTGAGATCACAGGACTAAAGACGAATCATATTACTGACGTTATTCTGCTTCCAAATTTTCAAGAAAGGGAGGGGGATGATATTGATCATTTTAGTTGAATTGTTAGTCACCAAAAATTGGACTCAAAAAAAGGTCTAGCTGACTTGTGTCTTCATTGAACAGAAAGATGCTTCCAAGGTTTCTCATGTTAGCCCCGTCAATAGAATGGATTGTGATATTGTAAACCCAGCTATTTTCAGGCCTTAAGATTGAATGCATTACATGTGTAGGTTGAAAATTTTTTAGAAATTGAAGAAGAATTCATTTGGTCCTTACAACAAATTGCTTATTGGGTTTGAGGACACATGGCGAATGTGGTTGGAAAGCATTTGCCATTAGTCCACAGGACACATTTCTGGAAATAGTTTTAGATGATTTAAGAATCCAGTTGTTTGATCAGAAGTGTGAAATGCTCGTCAGCTAGGAGCATGTGCTGAGCATTTATGGCCCTGCAAACACAGTGAGCTGTCGCAGGAGACCAGATAACTCATGTTGTCCCACAGGCGAACCTCTCAGCAAATCAGCTGCTGGGCAAAATTGGGGGTGGGGGTTGCGGGGGCGGGGGGGCATTGGGACAGTGTAGTCAAGTAGAAGTTAGTTCTTTCACACTAGGCATGGCAGCCTGGTGAAGGACTACCAATAAGTAAATGGCAAACTCGCCAACGTGCAGGAACTAGGGAATGACCAGAGGCACCTATGGTTGCTGGAATATACTGAGATTGACTGGAATATATTGGTAATGTCGGGATCATGGAAGTGGGAGTTTATTCATCCCAAAATTCAATGTTTTAAAAAGGTGTGCTGGAGAAACTAAGGGAGTCATAGACAAGCAGCTCTTTCGGACAATGCAATGCAAGGCAGTTCTTGATGGACAGTGTTGGCAGAACTCACTGATAGAGCTATATATATATGGATGCAGCTGCCATATAGCTTAGAAAAAGGCAGGGTGAAGACACTTTCAGGAGAAATAGTTGCCCAGTCAGTTCTGAGCAATATGGAGGTGGGTGGGATGATGGTAATTGACATTTCAACGATTCTGGAGGCTTTAGAGACCGGAACTATACAAGCCAAGGAGCCAACTTTTTTTATATATTCATTCATGGGATAGGAGCATTGCTGGCCAGACCAGCATTTATTGCTGTCCCTAATTGCCCTTGAGAAGGTGGTGGTGAGCTGCCTTCTTGCTGCAGTCCATGTGGGATAGGTACACCCACAGTGCTGTTAGCGAGGGAGTTCCAGGATTTTGATCCAGCAACAGTGAAGGAACGGCGATATAGTTCCAAGTCAGGATGTTGTGCGGCAAGAAGGGGAACTTGCAGATTGTGGTGTTTCCATGTGTCTGCTGCCCTTGTCCTTCCAGGTGGTAGAGGTTGCGGGTTTGGAAGGTGCTGTCGAAGGAGGCATGGTGAGTCGCTGCAGTGCATCTTGTAGATGGTACACACTGCTGTCACTGTGTGTCCGTGGTGGAGGGAGTGAATGATTAAGGTGGTGGATGGGGTGCCAATCAAATGGGCCGCTTTGTCCTGGATGGTGTCGAGCTTCTTGAGTGTTATTGGTGCTCCACTCATCTGAGGAAGTGGAGAGTTTTCCATCACACCCCTGACTTGTGCCTTGTCGATGGCGGACATGATTTGGGGGGTCAGGAGGTGAGTTACTTGCTGCAGAATTGCAAGCCTCTGACCCGCTCTTATAGCCACAGTATTTATATGGCTGGTCCAATTAAGTTTCTGCACCACAGAGCTCAGGAAGAGGCAAGACAAAACTCACTTTTCACCCCACAGAATCATCTTCAAATGCACTACACTCTGAGAGTATGTTCAAGAAGAACATCTTCACCACACCTCATACAGGATGAGATGGCCTTGTATCTCTCATTAGGCCAAGGTGGAACCATGATGGGGGAGTGGGCAGTGGGTGGGGGCAAGAGGTACCCCAGCCAGGCGGGTGCAGGGCAAGCTGGTCATTGACTGTGACTGCCTTGTCTACATGGTAAATGGTCAGGTGAAGGCAACTCATGGCAAAACCCAGGAGTAGAATAGGTTCTGGCAGCACTGGTTTGCAAGCGATCTTCCCAGTGCTGTTGAATTTTGTGCTTTTTGGATTGGTTTCTGGAAAATATATTTTGTTTTCCTTCGGTAAGTAAGTACCAAAGCAGGATAAATCAATATAAGGGTTCAATATAATGATTCCTCTGCCCCCATTTTGTTTTGTTTTTGGATGGCAGCTGCTGGTGATGATTTTGCTTTCACATTTAACACTCCTCTGGACACATCTATTGTTACTTTACTTATCCCATTATCATCCTCTTTGGCCTTGCATCATCATCTCTTTTGTCATTTAATCTCTCCTGTCTTCTACCCTATAACAGACCTCCCCTTATGTTCTATCCTGCCCCGCTTCTCTTGTCTCTGTACTTGTTTTAACCCTGTCACATCTCTAACCCTTTCCAGTTCTGATGGAAGGTCATCGACCCGAGACATTAACTCTGGCCAGAATTTTACGTTGAGGCGGTGGCTGCGCCCCCTGACTAAAATGTCAGGGGAGAGCCCGCCTCTGCCAGGCCTGGAAGCCACACTGCAATTTTGCGTGGCTCAGGCCCTTAATTGGCCACAGTCAGGGCTTCCATCCATCTGAGGCAGGAAGTCTCACCTCCAGGAGCTGCCGGCCAATCAGAGGGCCAGCAGCTCCTCAGTCCCAGCAACAGCACTGGGAGTGGTGGCCATTGCTGGGACTGCATCCAGCCAGAAGGGGATGATGACCGTCACCCTTCAGGAAAGTAAGTGGAGATTGGGCCTCACCGGGGCCAATCGACTGGGCCCTGGTGAGAGGGATGGAGGTTGGACAGTAGGGCAGGGGGTGTAGTTTTAGCAGGGGTGGCCCGTGCTGCTGAGGGACCCTCCATAGGGCACAGGGTGCCCAATCAGGAGGGCCCCACCCCAGCCGACAAAGAGGCTGCCAGGTATTACTGGGAGGCCTCCAGGTGCTAAAATGCCTGTCCACTGCTATTAAGATAAAATAAAATAAGATTGGCTTGGGTTGGGCGGGCCATTTTCCACCTCCCTCAGCATTGGTAAAATGGCAGCAGAGGCAGGTATATGATGGGAATGGCAACCCCTCCTCCCATTCGATTTTACGTAACCCCCGCCTCCCAGTCCACTCCCGGAAGGGGCATGTAAAATTCCATCCTCTGTTTCTCTCTTCACAGAGATGGCCAGACCCATTGAGTACTTTCAGGATTTTCTCTTTTTATTACCTGAGGGAATATCTGGTTACTTATTTCATTGCTGTTCGTGGGACCTTGCTGTGTTCAAGGAGGTTACCATGTTTCCAACATTACAACTGTGACTACACTTCAGAAAGTACTATAAAAGTCTTTGGGGTGTCCTGTGGTCATGAAAGGCAATAGACATCTTTCTTTTTCTTTTGACACTCGCTACCCAGTAGGTGCCATGTACTCTCCTGGAAGATCCAAAAAAATTAGATAAGAAAACAAAGCTCAAATTAGGAAGGAAAAAATTTGGAAAATTCCTCTTCAATTCCCCTAAGTGATTGAAACTAGACCAGCAGACCACAGTGACCATGTCTTAAATCACTTGGTACCTACCTCTTGTATATAAGAAGTATACAAAGAGAGAAAGAAAGCCCACCATTTTCTATGGGTTTTATGATTTTGGGCGGCACAGTGGCGCAGTGGTTAGCACCGCAGCCTCACAGCTCCAGCGACCCAGGTTCGGTTCTGGTTACTGCCTGTGCGGAGTTTGCAAGTTCTCCCTGTGACCGTGTGGGTTTCCGCCGGGTGCTCCGGTTTCCTCCCACAACCAAAGACTTGCAGGTTGATAGGTAAATTAGCCATTGTAAATTGCTCCTAGTGCAGGTAGGTGGTAGGAGAATGGTCGGGAATATGGGATTAATGTAGGATTAGTACAAATGGGTGGTTGTTGGTCGGCACAGACTCGGTGGGCTGTAGGGCCTGTTGCAGTGCTGTATGACTCTATGACTTTAAGAGAAGCTGGCCTCTCCTGAAGGAGAGAAAACCATCCCTCACCAAACATTCTTGGGATGTACTTATTTAGACTGCTGCCCCATTAAACATTCTGTGTTCGTAAAGATACAGGCCATATAAAACACAATTCTACCTTCCAGACCGCAAACATTACATGATCACCACCACAAGAGATCGTCTAACTCTTGTTAAATATTTGTAAATTGCCGAAATATACATCAATTAGCTCATTGGTGCTCAATGTACAGTCACATGGTAAACAGAACATGTCTAAACACCACTCCTTAGCTTTCATGACATTCATTTATAATACAAAGATAAATCTCTGCAAGGTTTCCCTCTCCACCCAGAAGTGTTCAGGATAACTCACCCCTCAGAAATGCACATAACAAAGGTTGGCACCATGGTTCATTTTTAACCCTCCTGATCTGCATATTTCCAAGAATCCATTCCTAATCTAGAAATTACCACTGATTTCCATGCATCAATTATTTAAAACAGTTACATTTTGGAAAATGATGGTGAAACTATTAATGCTCCAATTCAACATTACATCTTCAACATTTTGAAAGGCTTTGACAGAACATCAAAACTGAACAGTAAGCACATAACAAAACTGTTCTAATATATCAGTTCTTTTAAATCAGTATAAAATAAAGATGAAGAACATCTTGCATTGTATTACAGTATAACAATAGCAGGCAGTACTACATTTCCTGTTCTTGTTGAACTAGTCTATTGAACTGACACTTCAAGCTATTTGTATTGAAACTATGTTTTATTAGGTCTTGGGTAAAATCACTTTTCTTCAAAGCTTTCTTGGTTGACTGAGCTTTTAAAAAATCTTTGAGTATCAAAAATTGACCATCCACTTTCTTTTCTCTTTGTGTGTGTGAAGAGGCTGGGGGAAGGAAGCAAACAAAGAAAATAGATTGAAGGATTTAATGACATATTGTCAATGATTTTTGCCTTGCCTGTCAAAAAATTCCAACATACAAAACATGACCCGGCAGGCTTGTCCTAACTTTACCAAGAAGGGGAATGATTTCAAAAGCCATTACAAACAATAAATAGCATTACTGAAATTGTTCCAGGGGGTGTTTATTATGAAGATTAAAGCTCAAACTGCTCTCTTCCATCATCAGCACCTCATAATTGGCCTGTTCACAAACCAGTATTCCTGTTTTTAGAGTTGGAAGCCAAGCCGACAAATCCCTTGTGTCTCATTCAGCGTGATGCCCTCTTGCTTAATTGCATAAGAGTAACCAAAATTTGAATGTTAAATAGTGCACAAAAAGTCAAGCTCCATTCACAAACATCAGAGTAGTATTGTGCGGCTTACCTAATTTTGTGTACCCCAGAATGAAGTTACTTTTGAAGTGTAGTCACTGTTACAATGTAGGAAACATGCAGCCAATTTGTGAAAAGCAAACTCCCACAAAACAGCAATGTGAAATGACCAGATAATCTGTATTTGTGATGTTAATTGAGGGATAAATATTGGCCAGGATACCAGGAATAAAGCCCCTGCTCTTTTTTGAAATTGTGTCATGGGACCTTTTACATCCACCTGAGAGGGCAGACAGGGCCTTGGTTTAATGTCTCATCTGAAAGACAGCAGGTCCGACAGTGCAGCACTCCCTCAGTACTGCACAGGAGTGCCAGCCTTGATTTTTGTGCTCAAGTCCTGGAGTGGGACTTGAACCCACAAACTTCTGACTCAGAGGCTAAAGTGCTACTGACTGAGCTGAGAAACAAAGTGCATTTTAAAAAACCTGTCGGCAAACAACAGACAAATTAGGAGCAGGAGTAGGCCACTCGGCCCCTCAAGCCTGCTGTGCCATTTAACGAGATCATAGCTGATTTGATTGTAACCTCAACTCCACAATCCTGCCTACCCCCAATAACCTTTCACCCCCTTGCTTATCAAGATTCTATCTACCTCTGCCTTAAAAATATTTAAAGACTCTGCTTCCACTGCCTTTTGAGGAAGAGAGTTCCAAAGACCCACAACCCTCTGAGAGAAAAAAGTTCTCCTCATCTACGTCTTAAATGGGCGACCCCTTATTTTTAAACAGTGGCTCATAGTTCTAGATTCTCCCACAAGAGGAAACATCCTTTCCACATCCACCCTGTCAAGACCCCTCAGGATCCTTTATGTTTCAATCAAGTCACCTCTTACTCTTCTAAACTCCAGCAGATACAAGCCTAGCCTGTCCAACCTTCCCTCATAAGACAACCCGCCCATTCCACGTATTAGTCTTGTAAACCTTCTCTGAACTGCTTCCAAAGCACTTACATCCTTCGTTAAATAAGGAGACCAATACTGTTCACAGTACTCCAGATGTGGTCTCACCAATGCCCTGTATAACTGAAGCAAAACCTCCCTACTTTTGTATTTTTATTTTGTTTTTTTTTAACTGGGTAAACCTAATGAGCACGAATGCTGTGGAGGACGAGTTTCTGGAGTGCGTTAGGGATGGTTTTCCAGAGCAGTATGTTGAGGAACTAACTAGAGAACAGGCTATGTTAGATCTAATATTATGGTAATGAGAAAGGGTTAATTAATAATCTTGTTATAAAAGAAGTTTCAGGGATGTGTGACCATAATATGATAGAATTTTACATTATGTTTGAAAGTGAGGTAATTCAATCTGAAGCCAGGATATTAAATTTGAACAAAGGAAATTATGAAGGTGTGAAGGGCAAATTGGCTGAGGTGGATTGGGAAAATACATTAAAAGGTGTGACAGTACATAGGCAATGGATAGTCTTTGAAGAATTATTAAATAGTTTACTTCAAGGCACAAAGACCCAAAAAGAAAAGTCAGTCAATTGTGGCCAACAAAGGAAGTTAAGGATTGCATAAGATTAAAAGAAACGGCCTGAAAAGTTCCCAGAAATAATAGTAAACCCGATGATTGGGGGGATTTTAGAATACAGCAAAGGAGAACCAAGAAACCGATAAAGGGAGAATAGAATATGAATGTAAACTAGCAAAAAACATAAAAACTGACTGTAAAAGCTTCCACAGGTATGTAAAAAGGAAACATGTGGGTCCATTACAGACAGAGGTGGGAATGTGTGTTGAGAGGAAGATGCAAAGCCGTTTCAAGGGGATTTGGGCCTACTTAGTGAGTGGGCAAGAACATGGCAGATGGAATATAATGTGGAAAAATGTGAGGTTATCCACTTTGGTAGGAGGAATAGATGTGCAGAGTATTTCTTAAATGATAACAGATCAGAAAGTGTAGTTGTACAAACGGACCTGGGTGTCCTTGTCAATAAGTCACTGAAAGCTAACATGCAGGTGCAGCAAGCAATTAGGAAGGCAAATGGCATTTTAGCCTTTATCGCAAGGGGACTTGAGTACAGGAGTAGCAAAGTATTGCTTCAATTGTACAAAACCTTGTTTAGACTGCACCTGGAGTACTGTGTGCAGTTTTGGTGCCCTTACCTTAGGAAGGATATTATTGCATTAGAGGGAGTGCAACGAAGGGTCACCAGACGTGGTCCCGGGTTGGCGGGACTGTCCTATGTAGAGAGATTGGGAAAATTGGGCCTGTATTCTCTAGAGTTTCGAAGAATGAGAGTTGATCTCCTTGAAACCTACAAAATACAAAAAGGGATAGACAGGGTAGATGCAGATAAGATGTTTCCACTGGTTGGGGAGTCGAGAATAGGGAGACACAATTTCAAAATAAGAGGGAAGGCACTTAGGACCAAGATGAGGAGAAATTTCTTTACTGGAAAAAATTCTGAGTGACAGGATTAATCTCCACTTGGAGAGGCAGGGATTAATCAAGGATAGTCAGCATGGCTTGGCAGGGGGAGATCGTGTCTAACTAACTTGATTTAATTTTTTGAGGCGGTGACTAGATGTGTAGATGAGATTAAAGCAGTTGATGCAGTCTACGTGGACTTCAGTAAGGCTTTTGATAAGGTCCCACATGAGAGATTGGTTAAGAAGGTAAGAGCCCATGGGATCCAGGGCAATTTGGCAAAGTGGATCCAAAAGTGGCTTAGTGGCAGGAGGCAGAGGGTGATGGTCGAAAGTTGTTTTTGCAATTGGAAGCCTGTGACCAGTGGTGTACCGCAGGGATCGCTGCTGGACCCTTGCTGTTTATAGTGTACATTAATGATTTAGGTGTGAATATAGGAGGTATGATAAGTGAGTTCACAGATGACACGAAAATTGGTGGTGTTGTAAATAGTGAGGAGGAAAGCCTTAGATTACAGGACAATATAGATGGGCTGGTAAGATAAGCGGAGCAATGGCAAATGGAATTTAATCCTGAAAAGTGTGGGGTAATGCATTTTGGGAGGACTAACAAGGCAAGGGAATATAAAATGGATGGTAGGACCCTAGGAAGTACAGAAGGTCAGAGGGATCTTGGTGTACTTGTCCACAGATCACTGAAGGCAGCAGCACAGGTAGATAAGGTGGTTAGGAAGGCATATGGGATACTTGCCTTTATCAGCTGAGGCATAGAATATAAGAGCAGGGAGGTTGTGATGGAGCTGTATAAAACGCTAGTTAGGCCACAGCTGGAGTACTATGTACAGTTCTGGGCACCACACTATAGGAAGGATGTGATTGTACTGGAGAGGGTGCAGAGGAGATTCACCAGGATGTTGCCTGGGTTGGAGTATTTCAGCTATGAAGAGAGACTGAAAAGGCTAGGGTTGTTTTCCTTGGAGCAGAGAAGGCTGAGGGGAAGGCTGAGGGGAGACATGATTGAGGTATACAAAATTATGAGGGGCATTGATAGGTTAGATAGGAAGAAACATTTTCCCTTAGCGGAGGGGTCAATAACCAGGGGGCATAGATTTAAGGTAAGGGGCAGGAGGTTTAGAGGGGATTTGAGGTAAAAACTTTTCACCCAGAGGGTGGTTGAAATCTGGAATGCACTGCCTGAAGAAGTGGTAGAAGCAGGAACCCTCACAACATTTAAGAAGTATTTAGATGAGCACTTGAAATGCCATAGCATACAAGGCTACGAACCAAATGCTGGAAAATGGGATTAGAATAGTTAGGTACCGGAAGGCCGGCATGGACACGATGGGCCGAAGGGCCTGTTTCTGTGCTGTATAACTGTATGACTCTACTCAGAGTTATGAATCTTTGGAATTCTCTACCCCAGAGGACTGTGGAAGCTCAGTCATTGAGTATGTTTAAAGCACAGATTGACAGATTTCTAAATACCAATGACATAAAGGGATATGGGGATAGTGTGGGAAAAATGCATTGAAGTGGATAATCAGCCATGGTCGTATTAAATGGCGGAGCAGGCTCGATGGGCTGAATGGCCTACTCCTACTCCTATGTTCCTATGTATTCAATTCCCCTCACAATAATGAGAATATTCCATTCGCGCTGTACCTGCATAATTACCTTTTGTGATTCATGCACTAGGACACCCAGATTCCTCTGCATCTCAGAGCTCTGCAATCTTTCACCATTTAGATAATATGCTTCTTTTATATTCTTTCTGCCAAAGTGGACAATTTCACACTTTCCCACATTATATTCCATTTGCTAGATCTTTGCCCAATCACTTAACCTATCGATATCCCTTTGTCATCTCCTTATGTCGTCTTCACAACTTCCTTTCCTACCCATCTTTGTGTCATCAGCAAATCTAGCAACCATACCTTCGGTCCTTTTATCCAAGTCATTTATATAAATTGCAAAAGGTTGAGACCCCAGCACTGATCCCTGTGGCACACCACTCGTCACTTCTTGCCAACCAGAAAATGACCCATTTATACCTACTCTCTGTTTCCTGTTAGCTAGACAATCTTCTATCCAGGTTAATGTGTTACCTCCTACACCATGAGCTTTTATTTTCTGCAATAACCTTTGATGTGGCACATTATCAAATGCCTTCTGGAAATCTAAGTACGGTACATGCACTGGTTCCCCTTTATCGACAGCACATGTTACTTCTTCAAAAAACTCCAATAAATTGGTTAAACATGATCTCCCTTTCACAAAACCATGTTGACTCTGCCTGATTGCCTTGAATTTTTCTAAGTGCCCAGCTATTATGTCTTTAATAATAGCTTCTAACATTTTCCCTAAGACAGATGTTAAGCTAACTGGCCTGTATTTTCCTGCTTTCTGTCTGCCTCCCTTTTTGAATAAAGGAGTTACATTCACTATTTTCCAATCTAATGGAACCTTTCCCGAATCTAGGGAAGTTTGGAAAATTAAAACCAACGCATCAACTATCTCACTAAGCCACTTCTTTTAAGATTCTCGGATGATGTCCATCAGGACCTGGGGACTTGTCAGCCTGCAGCTCCATCAATTTGCTCAGTACCATATCCCTGGTGATCGTAATTTTCTTGAGTTCCTCCCTCCCTTCCATTTCCTGATTTACAGCTATTTCTGGGATGTTACTTGTATTCTCTATGGTTAAGACCGATGCAAAATACCTGTTCAATTCATCTGCCATCTCCTTATTTTCCCTTTTTAATTCCCTAGACTCACTTTCTAGAGGATGAACGCTCACTTTGCTAACTCTTCTTTTTTTTAATATGTATAGCAATTCTTACTTTCTGTTTTTATATTTCTAGCTAGCTTTCTCTCGTACTCTAATTTCTTCCTGCTTATTAATATTTTAGTTATTCTTTGCTGTTTCTTATATTCTGTCCAATCTTCTGACCTGCCACCCAACTTTGCGCAATTATAGGCTTTTTCTTTAAGTTTGATACTATCTTTTAACTTTTTAGTGAACCACAGATGGTGGGTCCTTCCCTTGAAATTTTCCTTTCTCGTTGGGATGTATCTATTCTGTGTATTCTGAAATATCCCTTAAATGTCTGCCACTGCATCTCTATTGACCTATCCCGTAACCTAATTTGCCAGTTCACCTCAGCTAGCTCTGCTTTCATGCCCTCATAATTGCCCTTATTTAAAAGTTTAAAATACTAGTCTTGGACCCACTCTTCTCTCCCTCAAACTGAATGTAAAATTCAATTTTATTATGATCGTTGCTTCCTAGGGGCACCTTCACTCTGAGATCATTAATTAATCCTATCTTGTTGCACGATACCAGGTCTAGTATAGCCTGCTCTCTGGTTGGCTCCAGAACATGCTGTTCTAAGAAACTATCCTGAAAAGGTTCCATGAACTCCTCACCTAGGCTACCTTTGCCCATCTGATTTTTCCAGTCTACATGTAGATTAAAATCCCCCATGATTATCGCCATACCTTTCTGACAAGCACCCATTACTTCTTCCTTTATACTCCATCCTACCATGTGGTTACTGTTCGGGGGCCTGTACACCACTCCCGCAAGTGACTTCTTGCCTTTATCATTTCTCAACTTTACCCAAACCGCTTCTGCATCCTGGTTTCCTGAACTGAGGTTATCCCTCTCTATTGCACTAATACCATCAGTAATTAACAGAGCGACCCCTCCACATTTTCCTAGCTTCCTGTCCTTCCTAAATGTCATGTAACTTTCAATATTCAGGTTCCAATCTATGTCATCCTGCAGCCATGTCTCTGTATTGGCTATCAGATCGTACTTATTTATTTCTATTTGTGCTATCAGTTCCTCTGTTTTGTTGCAAATGTTATGCGCATTCAGATACAGAGCCTTTAGTTTAGTCCTTTTATTAGTTTTGTAACCTCCAGCCTTATCTGCTGATTTACTCTTACATTTGTACTCACTGTCCCTTTCTGTCACAGTCTATCATTTCCCATATTAATACCTTTCTCTCTTGCCTTGTCTCTACTCTTTGATTTTCCACATCTTCCCAAATTTGATTCCTTGCCCCCACTATTTAGTTTAAAACTCTCTCTACTTCCTAGTTATGCAGCTCACTTGAACACTGGTCCCAGCATGGTTCAACAAACAAAAAACACATTCCTCTTTCACCTGCAGCCTGCTTTCCTGAACCATCGCATACTTCATGCAGTTTGACAATAATTGTATCAACTTAATTGTTTGCAAAAGCACATGTGACGGTGGCAAAGTCTGAATAGTGAATGGATGCTTGTGTAGCATGAATAATGTGGAATCCAGAAAATAATTGGATTAATGAAAAACAAGAAGTCGATGCCAACAAAGACAACTAAGGCTATGTATTTTAATACTGTCCTCAGTTTAGAAATGAACTATAATTTGTGCTGCCCTTAAACAAGTTTGAAAAAACTTGGTTTCAAGACACCTATTCTGTACACATAATGGGCTGGATTTTAGCACCCAAAAACCATGGGTTGGGGTCAGGTCAGAAGGAAAAATTTTCAAAATTTCAAAGGCAACCCAAACCAACCTGCTCACTTCTGTGTTTAATAGAGGTGGGACAAGGGACGAATAGCCAGCCCGCTTCCAAGAGTCCAATTTGCAAGTTAACATTTTAATGAAGGTGGTAGCCTCTGACTTAAGCTGGTGTACAGGTTTAACTGTAGCATGCTGGGATTTCCCGGCTTTGAGAACCCAGGCAGCTGAAGGGAGGAGAGGGCAACTTTGGAGAGAAACTTTTACAGACTCATTGTGGGCCGGGAGGAGCAGGAGTGCTTTCTCCTGATCCCCCCAAGCTCTCCCCACATCAACCCTCACAAAGACCCTCGGGGTTGGGAATCAGTCACTCCCTCCTCCACGCTCATTTCCGGGCCTACCTTGTCCTGCAGCCTGCTCTGGAGGCTTCCCCTCTTGACTGGAAGCAAAGCCTCTCAAAGACATATCTTTGGCCTCCTTATCTGGAGAGACAATGGGTAAGCGCCTGGAGGTGGTCAGTGGTTTGTGGAGCAGCGCCTGGAGTGGCTATAAAGGCCAATTCTAGAGTGACAGGCTCTTCCACAGGTGCTGCAGAAAAATGTGATTGTCGGGGCTGTTACACAGTTGGCTCTTCCCTTGCGCCTCTGTCTTTTTTCCTGCCAACTGCTAAGTCTCTTCGACTAGCCACACTTTAGCCCCGCCTTTATGGCTGTCCGCCAGCTCTGGCGAACGCTGGCAACTGACTCCCACGACTTGTGATCAATGTCACAGGATTTCATGTCGCATTTGCAGACGTCTTTAAAGCGGAGACATGGACGGCCGATGGGTCTGATACCAGTGGCGAGCTCGCTGTACAATGTGTCTTTGGGGATCCTGCCATCTTCCATGCGGCTCACATGGCCAAGCCATCTCAAGCGCCGCTGGCCCAATAGTGTGTATAAGCTGGGGATGTTGGCCGCCTCGAGGACATCTGTGTTGGAGATACGGTCCTGCCACCTGATGCCAAGTATTCTCCGGAGGCAGCGACGATGGAATGAATTGAGACGTCGCTCTTGGCTGACATACGTTGTCTAGGCCTCGGTGCCATAGAGCAAGGTACTGAGGACACAGGCTCGATACACTCGGACTTTTGTGTTCCGTGTCAGTGCGCCATTTTCCCACACTCTCTTGGCCAGTCTGGACATAGCAGTGGAAGCCTTTCCCATGTGCTTGTTGATTTCTGCATCTAGAGACAGGTTACTGGTGATAGCAGGAGTGCTTTCTCCTGATTCCCCCAAGCTCTCCCCACATCAACCCTCACAAAGACCCTCGGGGTTGGGGATCAGTCACTCCCTCCTCCACGCTCATTTCTGGGCCTACCTTGTCCTGCAGCCTGCTCTGGAGGCTTCCCCTCTTGACGGGAAGCCAAGCCTCTCAAAGACATATACTGTAGAGTTAAAACACCACAGCATGCAGGGAACCTCAGACTTCCAGGTTTTCCATCCAAAAATGTCTGCCCTGCCCTGCTGAAGCATTTGCAACAATCTTCAGCAGAAGTGCTAAGTTGATGATCCATCACGGCCTCCTCCTGAAGTCCCCAGCATCACAGATGCCAGTCTTCAGCCAATTCGATTCACTCCATGTGATATCAAGAAACGACTTAAGACATTGGATTCTGCAAAGTCTATGGGCCCTGACAATATTCTGGAAATAGTATTGAAGACCTATGCTCCAGAACTTGCTGCGCCTCTAGCCAAGCTGTTCCAATACAGGTAGAACACTGGCATCTACCCGGCAATGTGGAAAATTACCCAGGCATGTCTTGAAAACAAAAAGCAGGACAAATCCAACCCAGCCAATTACCGCCCCATCAGTCTACTCTCAATCATCAGTGATGGAAGTTTTGGAAGGTGTCATCAACAGTGCTATCAAGCGGCACTTGCTTAGCAATAACCTGCACAGTGACGCTTAATTTGGGTTCCGCCAGGGCCAGCTCCTGACCTCATTACAGCCTTGGTTCAAACATGGACAAAATAGCTGAACTCAAGAGGTGAGGTGAGACTGACTGCCCATGACATCAAGGCAGCATTTGACCGAGTATGGCATCAAGGAGCCCTAGCAAAACTGAAGTCAATGGGAATCAGGGGGGAAAACTATCTGCTGGTTGCAGTTGTTCCTAGCGCAAAGGAAGATAGTTGTGGTTGTTGGCGGTCAATCATCTCAACTCCAGGACATCACGGCAGGAGTTCCTCAGGGTAGTGTCCTAGGCCCAACCATCTTCAGCTGCTTCATCAATGACCTTCCTTCAAGCATAAGGTCAGAAGTGGGGATGTTCGCTGATGATGCAGCAAGACCTGGACAATAGCCAAGCTGGGCTGATAAGCGACAAGTAACATTCGCGCCACACAAGTCATAGAAATTACAACACAGAAGGAGGCTATTCAGCCCATCATGCCTGTGCCAATTCCAGTTCTTGAACTGGAGCAATCTACTCTTATCGTAATTCCTTCTATCCTTTTTTTATTGTCATGCAGACCCCCACCTGCCACGAATGAGATATATTCATTTTGTCATATGAACATTGATTTTAAAGTGTTGCTGGAGTGAAGAAATGACTTGTTAAAGAGATCACCAGACCTTTGACTGGAGGATATTTGCATACAAAGAGACGGTGCTTGTGGAGACAAAGGACTACTTCCTGGGCCAATTAATCCAAATGGTATTTTGATCACCAGACATTGAAGGTGTAAGGAAGTGCATTCCAGGGACTGCTAAAATGATACAATCCACAAACGCAGGAGTGGTTAAGCCAGTTAGTCACATGACTAACTTGCTGGCCAACTTGGTTTTTTGAATTGTGCCACACAGAAAGGAACAGACTAGAGTTAGCAACTGAAGCTGGAACAAGAAAACCTCTCTCCTGGCTGTTTCTCTCTTGCTTTCTCCCAAGCCACCAGACCCACGGAAGACATGTAAACCTCAAGAGAGAAAAGACTCCAACATCGAAACAAGTTGAAGCGTGCACTGGGCCTAACGAATTGCAGGACTTAGCAGCAACCAGAGGCTCCACACTGAACTTAAATGACTGCAATTATGATCCCGATATTGCCTCAAACTTTTCCCCTTTATTCTTTTCTACTTTTTCTGTCTCTATCTGCGTGTGTGTTTATCGCGTATGCATGCTAGCACGGTCGCATCGCATATTCGTAGTCGTTAACCGGATTAGAGTCTAAGATTAATAAACTTTCTTGTTTAAATCGAAGGAAACCTGTATGATTTCTTTGCCTTACAATTGGAGCAGTGAACAAGGATTCACTGAGACGGAGCCTGTTACGGTTAAACCAGGCAAAGGCTGAGAGGGAACCCCTAGATCCCTTCTCACTTCGTCATAACAATATATTCTTCCTTTTCAAATACTTGTCCATTTCTCTTTCAAGTGATGTTATGGTCTATCTCAGTAGTCACTTATAGTCAAGCGTTTTGTGTTCTAATAAGTGTGTGAAAAAGAAATTTTCTAACTTCCACCTTCAGATTTTTTTCACTGATAATCCTAATCTGTGCTATTATTACCAATGCCAGGCAATGACCATCTGCAACAAGAGAGAATCTAACCATCTCCCCTTGACATTCAATGACATTACGATCGCTGAAACCCCCGCTATCAACATCCTGGGGGTTACCATTGATCAGAAACTGAACTGGAACAGCCATATAAATACCGTGGCTATAAGAGCAGGTCAGAGACTAGGAATCTTGTGGTAAGAACTCACCTCCTGACTCCCCAAAGCCTGTCCACCATCTACAAGGCACAAGTCAGGAGTGCAATGGAATACTCTCCATTTGCCTGGATGAGTGCAGCTCCAACATCACTGAAGAAGCTCGACACCATCCAGGACAAAGCAGCCCACTTGATTGTCACCCCAGTCACAAACATTCACTCCCTCCACCACCGACGCACAGCGACAGCAGTATGTACCATCTACAAGATGCACTGGAGCAATGCTCCAAGGCTCCTTAGACAGCATCTTCTGAATCTGCGACCTCTACCACCTAGAAGGACAAGGGCAGCAGATGCATGGGAACACCACCACCTGCAAGATCCCCCCAAGTCACACACCATCCTGACTTGGAACTATATCGCCATTCCTTCATTGTCACTGGGTCAAAATCCTGGAACTCCCTTCCCAACAGCACTGTGAGTGTACCTACCTCACACGGACTGCAGCGGTTCAAGAAGGCAGCTCACCACCACCTTCTCAAGAGCATTTAGGGAAGGGCAATAAATGCTGGCTGAGCCAGCGACACTCAAATCCCATGAACGAATAAAAAAAATGTAACCCGGCTGGCCTTGTCAATATCCAGACCTACGGTCACTGAAGTTTTATGCTTTATTAGACAAATAAATAGCTGCAAGGGCAGACTCCATGAAACCATGACAACAGTTGCTGTACAGTGAACATACAGAAAGAATATTAATGATAGATGCAAAAGGACCAACTGAGATTCAGGATGTACAAATACCGTAGCATATGGAAATGTAGGGCCAAATGACACAGCGAGACCTAAAATTCTCAGGCCTCTAGATAGTACTAATGAAAGCTCAGTGTAAAACTATATCACTTATCATGAACTTTGACCTATCTTGTAATTTTTGCCTGCCTCTGATGCAATAAGCTGTCAACTCCCACAATTATTAAAAGGGTGCCATCAGGTGCATTGCAATTCACCATAGCAAGGAAAACAATGGGATTATTCGAAGTAATCTAACATTTATAAAGACAAAAGATTAAAGTAAATGCCTTAGGATAGTAGTGTATCGCACAAATCTTTATACCATATATGCAGTATGTACTTTGATAATTAATTTTCAATTAAAAACAATGCCTGTTATGTAAGAGGCAGGCTAAATTATTCCACAGTAATTATGAGTTATCTAAACTGTGTTTTCGTGTGCGATTTTAATCTTTGGCTACTTCAGATTAATATTTTATTCCTATCCAATGCATTTCAGTCCAAAATACTAAAATACACCACAATACTTATGCATCTTTTTTTAATCTATGCTATTTTTCAAAACAAAGCACTGTTGCATACTGATATGCAAATGGCAGGAGATTTAATTGCATTCCGAGAATATTCTTTAGAATTGCAATTTCATTGGGGACATGGCCGAACAGTCTTAAAATATCGACAGCCACTCAGAAGAGCAAAAATACAAGGATCATGTAGCCAAGAGAGAGGGGATACCAAACAGGTCTTAGAACATACAATTTAAATATATGCAACATACATAGCTTTACCAACAATCCAGCGGAGACTAAGTTTTGGTTGACTATTGTCATTAAGAATTTAGACTTTCAGTGGCAGTATTAAGTATTAAATAAATGTTATTCCAGATCTGATGACTGTACTAGCTCCACTGCCAACAAAGGAAAACATCTGCCACAAACAGAAGCACACATTACAACTAATGGCAGATTTGATTTTCATAATTAAAACTGAATTGCTGATATATTAAAAGGGTTTGTTTGAGTTTCAATGAAAAACATCTTTGTGTATTCAGATGACAAGCCCTTACTTCAAATTTGTTCTTGTGGTTCATGACTTCCTCTAAATCCCTCAAAAAGACTTTTTCCAGGAGGCACTCCCATCAATCATTATTATAATTCTACACAGAACCGTAGAAAGGTTACAGCACAGAAAGTGGCCATTCAGCCCATCGTGTCTAAGCGGGCTGAGAAAACTAGCCATCCATTCTAATCCCACCTTCCAGCACCTGGTCCGTAGCCTTGCAGGTCCAGGTACCTTTTAAATGAGTTGAGGGTATCTGCCTCCGCCACTGATCCGGGCAGTGAATTCCAGACACCCACCCCCCTCTGGGTGAAAAAGTTTTTCCTCATGTCCCCTCTAATCCTTCTATCAATCACCTTAAATCTGTGCCCCCTGGTAATTGACCTCTCTGCTAGAGGAAACAGGTCCTTCCCATTTACACTATCTAGGCCCCTCATAATTTTGTACACCTCAATTAAGTCACCCCTCAGCCTCCTCTGTTCGAAGGAAAACAACCCTCACCTATCCATTCTTTCCTCATAGCTGCAATTTTCAAGCCCAGGCAACATTCTTGTAAATCTCTTCTGTATTGTCTCCAGAACAAATATGTAGCAATGGAACCGCACAATGTATTTTTCATTCAAAAATGCATTGCAGTAAGAATATGGTACTTCTTCATGAGCAGTATATTAGATCATTTTCCAATCTTCTAAATTGGGAAAAAGAACTAGCTGCTCTGCATTCTTCTTTGGACCGTGAAAGGCTTTCCATATCTCTTATTTTGACAATGTGAATACAGTTTTAAATACATCGGTAGATTCATATCATGAGTCCAGAGTTTCTTATTTTGGTATTAATCTGTCCATAATTAGATGCAAAAATTGCTTATAAACTGAAACAGAGACATCTATTTCTGGTGCCAATCTGTGATACCATCCATTCCTGTGGTTCTTCCAAGAGGATCAATTCAGTATTAATTTGTGCCCAGTTGTGTACAGTTTTGCTTTAATGCCTACATTCTCAAGTTGCTGGGTGGAGATGAGCAAATACTATTTTAGGTTTTCATAGGCAACAAGGAAAAAAAGATTTTCAATCCATCATTTTGGTCTGAATTTGAACCCAAGTCCCAGTCGTAGACCTGTGCTCTGTACCAGTCTAAAATATCTGGTTATTTCATATTTTATGACCTCAAAGTAAATGCAATATTGATGATTTTTCAGCTGTTCTTTTGAATAAATGCTGTTAAATATAAAATGGACACTGAGTAACTGTTTTGTATGATGATTACAGACACATACACTGCAGGCTCTATATAGCTTGGAAGGGTTAGTAATTGTCAGATCACAGATATTCTCGATTACATGAACAAAACACTATTTGAAAAAAAGCAATTAATTTCATCCTACTTGTATGCAAAAATTACTATTTACTGTACACAATTTCCACAAAGTTGGTTTAAAGATTCTAGCAGTTAATATGTCATGGAGAGGCTGAAGAAGAGATTCGCAACGTGCGACCGGTAATGAGAGGTTTTAATCATGAGGAATGGCTACAGAAACAGGGGCACTCTCATTAGAGCAAAGAAAATTAAGATAGATTTAATACTGATATTTAAAATTATGGGAGGTTTTAATAAATACAATCACGGAAATTATTTCTACTGGTTGATGAGTTGGTAACTAGGAGACACTAAAAAGAACAAAAAACTATTCTTTTTATATGCATTGGCTTGTTAAGACAGAGCGATTTACCAGAAACAGTGGCAGAAGGAGAATCCATAGAAGTTTTTAAAAGGGAGTGGATAAATATTTGAAGTATATATATTTTTTAAAGGGCATGGAGCAAAGACCAGGGACCGGAACTAAACAGATAGATCTTTTAGAGAATGTGCATAGTCACAACAGGCTGAATGGTCATCCACTGTGCTAAAACATTCTATGATTATGCACAACTTTGAAGCAGCATGGTATATATGGACTAATTTACTGAAATTATGGGATTTAATCCTCATTTTCAGAAAGTTTCCTTGAGTGTTCCAAATAAATAAAATTGCATGTTAAACAAAAACATTTACGCATTTTGTTCCTAAATGAAAAGCAAACAGCACAAGGACTTACTGGTAATTTAGAAATTACTTACTCCATTTATTCCTCTGATCCCACTCACCAGGCCTTGAAATGCCTAGATTGTGCAGCTGAATATGTAACCATATCTATTTAGATATGGTGACAAATAACATCAAGGTCTCCAAACCTGTTTAATAAACTAAATTATGATGTGTTCTATTGTATTATATTCACTTTAGAAAACTTAAACAGATGTCAAAATGAACAATTACTAAAATATACATCAGACACAACCCCACAAGGTGATTTTTAAAAAAGAAATCTAATTATTTTTGCTCAAAAATCTCACATATTAAATTGAAATTACTAAAACAAAATGTAAATCTATGAAAATTATAACTTTCTAATTCCCCACACTAACATAGCTCCATGGGTCACTGGTCTGAAGGTGCTTAATTATAAGAAATACAGAAAGGGTTATTCAATAAGATGAGGCCTAGTATTCCGTGGTACCTTAAAGCCGATTTCTGTTACAAGAATGAACAAACTTGCACTTATCATGTCGTCAGAACACCCTTAAAGTGCTTCACAAGCATGAATTAACTTTGAGGTACAGTCATTGTTGATTTGTAGACAAATAGGGCAACCAGTTTGCACACAGTGAGATCTCTGAGCGAGAAAACAAGATGACTGACTAGCTGATCTGCATTTGGTGTTGTTGGCTGAGGGCAGAATATTGACCAGGAGAACTCCATGCTCTTCTCCAAAAAAGTGTCCCCCGAATACAGATTCTCTGTCAAGTCTGGCAGAGTTTCTGATCACTTATTTATTTAGAGATACAGCACTGAAACAGGCCCTTCGGCCCACTGAGTCTGTGCCGACCATCAACCACCTATTTATACTAATCCTACATTAATCCCATATTCCGACCACATCCCCACCTTCCCTCAATTCCCCTACCACCTACCTATACTAGGGGCAATTTATAATGGCCAATTTACCTATCAACCTGCAAGTCTTTGGCTGTGGGAGGAAACCAGAGCACCCGGCGAAAACCCACGCGGTCACAGGGAGAACTTGCAAACTCCGCATAGGCAGTACCCAGAATCGAACCCGGGTCGCTGGAGCTGTGAGGCAGCGGTGCTAACCACTGCGCCATATAGAGCATCAAAGCCATGCCCAAACATAGAATCATAAATAGTTATGGCACAGATGGGGGCCATTTGCTCTATTGGATGGCATTTTATGCTCTCCATTGTGGCGAGTTTGGAGGCAGGGAGGACATTTAAGCGGGCGGGATGGTGGTGGGTGTGGACCCCGCCACGCCAATTAAGTGTGTCGCGGGAAGGCCTGTGGATGGCCTTCCCACCCCGCCGCCAATTGTGGCCCTTAAGGGGCAATTAATATCCAATTAAGGGTCTCTTCCCACCGCCACTGGTATTAATCCTGTTGCCACACGGGGAGCATAATATGTAAACTCATGCGGGAGTTCCTCATTCAAAGGCACGCAGTCATGATCAAAGGACCCAGTATCAGGAAGGGGGACCCGTTGAGAGACACCCCCTCCCCTTGTTGCCGACCCCTCCCCTCATTTCCTTCCCCTGTGACCCCCACCCCGTGAAATCCCTCCTATCATCTGTTACCTTTGGCCGGGTCGTTTTGCGATCCTGGGCCTCCAGTGGGTGCCATTCCAGCAGCAGCCACCGCCTCCCCAGAGGTGCTGCCGAGCAAAGGAGCTGCTGGCCTCTGATTGACTGGTAGCTCTCAGCGGGCGGGACTTCCCGTCCCAATGTCCTGACCTGGGAAAGGCCCATTGATGGCCTGTTAATTGCCTAATTGGCTCATCATATGGTAGATCTTCCCCAAAGGTGGCAACACAGGTCACTCACCGGCTCTCCAGATGGCAGCCGAGACCCCCATCACCTCCATAGAATTCCCCCTTTGTGTCTGTGCTGGCCAAAAATGACCTATCTAGCCTAATTCCGCTTTCCACCTCTTGCTCAATTCAAGTTTTAAATGCAATAAGGGTTTCTGCCTCTACTACCCTTTCAGGCAAAGAGTTCCAGATCTCCACTACCTTCTCTGTTGAAAATATTTCTCCTCAACTTTTTAATCCTTCTATCAATTACTTTAAATCTATGCCCCCTGGTTATTGACCTTTCTACTAACAGAAATAAGTTCTTCCTATTTATTATATCTAGGCCGCTCATAATTTTACACACCTCACTTAAATCTCCCCTCAGCCTCCTCTGTTCCAAACAAAACAACCCCAATTTTTCTTCACAGCTAAAATTCTCCTGTCCTGCCGACATCCTCGTAAATCTCCTCTGTACCATCTCCAGTGCAATCACATAGTTCCTGTAATTTTACTGTCACTGTGAATCCCCTCTTCAACCGTTCCCCCCACCCCACTGAATACTCAATATATAAATTGCCCTACCCCCCAAAAAGATCATTTTTGCGATCCCGAACTTTCGCCCCCAAACTTCATTACCTTTGACCCTCAACCCCTTCCCACCATCCCTGCAAGCAATAGGAACAGTTTTCCCCACTCCTCCCCTCGCCCTGAAAACTTCACTCCTCCCACTTCCCCACCAGTGTTCCGCCTCGGATCCCCGAACGGAGATCCAAAGGTGCGGGAGTTCTGGCCACTGGACGGAATATCAGCGTGGAACTGTATGCAGTACTCTTGTTGTGGTCTAACTAGTATTTTAAACAGTTCTAGCATAATCTCCCTGCTGTTACAGTCCATGCCTCAATCAATAAACGAAAATATTCTGTATCTCTTCTTGACCACCTTATCTACATGTTCTCCTACCTTCAGGAATCTGTGGATATCCATTGGAAGACCCCTCTGTTCCTCCGCACCTCAGTATCCTACCATTTATTGTGTATTCCCATGCCTTTCTTGTCCTCCCCAAATGCATTTCATTACACTTCCCTGGATTTAATTCCATTTGCCACTTTTCTCCCCACCTGTCCAGTCCATTGATATTGTCCTGGTCTATAGCTTTCTTTCTCATTATCAACCACACAGCCAATTTTTGTATCATCTGCAAACCTCTTAATCATGCCCCCTACATTGAAGTCTAAATCATTGATCTATACCACAAAAAGCAAGCGATCTAGTTCTGAGCCCTGCAGAGCCCCACCTGAAAAAAGCTTGTAGTTACAAACACACCCCTTGACCATAACCATTTGTTTCCTGCCACTGAGCCAATTTTGGATCCAACTTGCCACTTTCCCTTGGATTCCACGAGCTTTTACTTTTCTGACCCTACTGCCATGTGGGACCATGTCATAAGCCTTGCTAAAATCCATATAGACTATATCAAATCTGCTAACCTCATCAATCCTCCTTGTTACCTCCTCAAAGTTTAGTCAAACACAACTTTCTCTTAACAAATCCATGCTGACTGTCCTTGCTTAATTAATGCCTTGTAAATGATGAATCCTTAGGGCTGTACTTACCAGCCCCTCGATGTCGGGGGTCGTGGCTGGGGGACCCAGAAAACACCTCCGGGAGAGTGCTGCCATGAGCCTCGACGCTGGGAAGGCCCTGCCCCATATTACCGGCGGCGGCGAGACTTCGTGGCACCCCCCCCCCACCCCCCACCGTGCGGCAATGGGACATTCATTATAATATTTAAATCTATTTAAATAACTGAATAAATACTTACCCCATCACGACAGCCATCCCACGCCGATATTCCAGCCAGTGGCCAGAACTCCCGTAACTTTGGATCGCCGTTCAGAGATCCAAGGCTGAACATTGGTGGGGAGGTGGGAGGAGAGAAGTTTTCAGGGCGGGGGGAGGAGTGGGGAAACTGTTCTTATTGGTTGCAGGGATTGAGGGTCAAAGGTAATGAAGTTCAAGGGTGAAAGTTTGGAATTGCAAAAAAGGTTATTTTTGGGGGGATAGGGCAATTAATATATTGAGTACTCAGTGGGGGGGGGGTGGGAGAGGGGATTCAAAGTGACAGTAAATTTAATTTTTGGAACAACAGGACCTTTAAAAATGCACTGGCGCCTGCACGGTGGCGCCTGACGCTGTTGCTGGGGACGGAGCGGCAGCTCTGTCTACGTCATCAGGAGTGGGCGTTCCGCCCCCTCCATGTAAATGAGCCGCCGCACAAAACATCATGGGGGCTCAGCAGCTCACAACTTGCACGTGCGCCGCGCCTTTTTTCAAAGCGGATAAAATCCAGCCCTTAGTCTCCACCTAACATTGATAGACATGCCTTTGCAACTGGAGTAATTGAGCAACAGTTGGTAATGGAAGTCCTGGCCAGTATTCCCTTCCTTAATCAAACAGTGCTGCGACCAACTATTGTACTCAACTACCACCTATGAGATCACTAATTTAATGCAGACCAGGGATAAACCAGTTTTCTTCCTGATCTGTATAGCTCAGGTCCTTTCTGGATCTGGTTACTGAAACATCAGCGAAGCTGTCAGAAACACCTACAAAGATGAAGATCAAGATGAATTAAAAAAAGGAACATGCTGCAGAAACAAGAAATACTTGTATTTATAGTGTCTTTAACACAGAAAAACTACTTCACAAAGTTGTCAGATATAATTGAATATTGAAACAATGAAGCAGATATTAGAAGGGATGACCAAAAGCTTGCTCAAAGAGGTGGGTTTTAAGGAGGATCTTACGGAAAGAGAGAGAGGTAAAGATAGGGAGAAATTTAGGGAGTGAATTTCGCAACACATGACCTAGGTAGGTAATGGTAGAGTACAGAGAGGAGATATTGCTGGAGGCAGAGGTACAGAGTATTTCAGGCAAATTTCTAGCTCTAAAAAGTTACAGATATAGAGATAGGTGAGACCATGGATGAATTTAAACACAAGGATGAGAATTTAAATTTGAGGCACTGGGGGACCAGGAGCCAAGGTAGGTCAATGAGAACAGGAATAATGGGCGAGCAAGAGTTTGGTGTGGAATGAGATATGGACAGCAGAGTTCTGGATGAGCTCTTAGTTAAAAAGGGTGGAGAATGGGAGACCAGGCAGGAGAGCATTGGAATAGTTGAGCCACAAGATGACAAAGGCATAGATGAAGGGATCAGAGGTAGAAAGACTGAAGTAGGGGAGAAGCAGTCAGCATTAGAGGCGAAAATCAGTAGTCTTTATGAATGGAGAACATATGGAGTCAGAAGCTCTGCTCAGGGTTGAAGGAGATGCTGAGATTGCAGAAGTGCTGTTCAGTTTGAGACAAAGGCGAGAGAGGATGGAGTCAGTGGCGAGAGTACAGAGTTGGTGGCAAGGGCAAAGAACGATGACTTCAGTCTTTCTAAATTTTAGGTGGTGGAGATGGTCGGGCTACAATAAGATGAGTAACAGCGGAATCAAGCAGGACTGGACAACAAGAAAGAGTTGTTGTGGATGGTATGGTGATGATGTCAAAGGCTCCAGGTAGGTCATGGTGGACAAGAATCATGCACCACAGTCACAGAGAATGCCATTTGTAATTTTGGTTAAGACCATTTTGGTGCTGTTGCAGGTGCACAAATCTGATTGGAGGATTCAAAAAGCAAGTTGTAGGAATGATGGGCATGGATTGGGAGCATAACAATATATGCAAGGCCTTGAGAGGATGGAGAGGGTGGAAATGGGCAGTGGGATCTAGGTTGTTTTTTGAGGGATGGCTTTAAAAGAGATAGGAACTGTGCTCAAGACACAAAAAACATTTAAAGTGTTAGCTAGCATGAAGGCCAGAAAAGCAAGTTGTATCAGCAGCAATTTAGTGAAAATGAGGTCAGAGGATAAGAAGGCGAGTCTCATGGACTAAAAGAACTCGGTGAATGCAAGGGGGCAATGGGAGAGAAACAGGAGAGAGATAAGTTCCATTTTTTTATATGAATGCCACAAGAATCATTTGAGTTTTCTGTAATGATTTAGTGCAGACAACATTGGTCTGAGACATTTAAAAACTATTAAAATTGAATACATTCATCTCGAATAACTATGATAATTAAATAGAATTCTAGTCCAATATCAAATTGTAGATGAAAGCTTTGAAAAAACTAACAAAAAACTCCTTGTACAGAGTTCTTGCTCTGCAATACAATTATATCATCAAAGCAAGCTTTCATTTTCAGCAACTAAATCCATCTTGTATTGTAGCTCTCCACATCAATAAAATGACACACATAAGTATACACAACAAATGTCAAAATTCATCCAGATTTCAATCTTTTTTCCCTCTCAGCAGAATCATTCAATCTAAAAATGCCCCCAGCTTGCACACAATAATCTGGGGTTTCATTGCTCTTTCAAGAGAGACATTGGACATGCTCGGAATGAGTATATCAGTAGTTATCTGTCAATCAGCCCATCTGACAGTGGGTAATCAGCTATATCGCAAAGGTCACAATGCCATAAATATCAGTAATTGCCATTTAATTGTGATCAGAAACTAATATATTCTACACGTCTGTCAATAGATTTCCTATGTCCAAACTGTTCGCCATGATGCCAATTTGAGGTCAGTGCAAAACACCTCCTGCCAAATGCAATAAAACAACTGCATATAGCAACAGCGATTTCAGCACATTACTTAAGTTGATCTATTTGTATGTTTTCTGTAATGATTAACACTTTTTAAAAAAATTATCAAATTGTGAACAAGAGATCCAGGAACAGAAATTCTACCTGACAGCAGACACAACCTGCCAGCTATTGATTTCTAGTCACCAAGTCCATATGAACATAGCTATTAATAAAATTGTGTGTTTTATTATTAAATACCACATATTTACATTATTTGGAATTACTTGGAGTTCTCTCCTTCCAGGTCTCAAGTTATCCTCAAGCCTAGGTTTTCTACATCCATTCTGTACTTGCTGGTTTGTTGTTAAGGAGGAGTATAATATGATACAATGAAAAAAGGAAAAGAAAATAACTTTGGGCACAATTCACTTAAAAGAGTGTTTACTCTTTTGTAGGAGACATCAGTGTAGTAAGTCAAAGGAAAGTAGTAATTATTGTCAATAGTATGCTGTTACTATTGACATCAAATGAGTACACTTTATAATATTTAAACAACTATATGCAACAATTACATTAACCTATTGCTGCTCTTAATATTGTTATGACAGAGGTGGGAGGAGTGCACTGTTCATTCTAGTCCCACTTCTCCACAGGTCACAATATTTATTTAATTTTTTTCCCACTTTCCACTCTATTTTTATCCCAGAATAAAACACACTAACCAGGGTTTCTTTAATAAACAACAAAATTATCAGTTTACTATAAAATAAGTCTTAACCAGCAATGAAATAAAGCATAAACACACAGATTGAAATATTAACGTTCCCTTTTTACCTTAGCCCCTCACACACACATACCGGTTAAACGGAAAAATAAAGAGATTTGTGTTTTAGAGCTCTATTAAAAGAAAAGACAAAAAAACAATTGGATTAAATTCTTGCTAATTCTTGAAGAAGAAAGAGAAGATATGGAAAGATGTCCTTTATTTCAGTTCGGTGTCCCAAATGCGTATAGACAGCTATCACTGGGATCTTCCTAGAACAGTTCTTTCTAGGCGATGTTAAAGATCAGTTTGGGTAGGCTTTCCCAGAAATGCAGCAATAGAGGTTTCAGATAGGCCTGATAGCAGGAATGCGACAACAGAGGTTTCAGTTCCCAAACATTAAATACACAGGATTTCTTCAAACACAGGAGGAGAAAGGAGACTGACACACTGGATATGCAGGGTTTCCTTCCAAGAGGGAGAGATGAGATGGGTTTTTCTTGGCAGGAAAAAAACCTATTTTTTTTAGCAAGTCAAAGTGAAACCAAAAACTTTGCAGACGTCAAGCCTCCTGACCTCTATAAATCTTGACCTGTCACTTCTTTTATTTTAGAGATACAGCACTGAAACAGGCCCTTCGGCCCACGGAGTCTGTGCCGACAAACAACCACCCATTTATACTAATCCTACATTAATCCCATATTCTCTACCACATCCCCACCATTCTCTTCCCACCTACCTACACTAGGTGCAATTTACAATAGCCAATTTACCTATCAACTTGCAAGTCTTTGGCTGTGGGAGGAAACTGGAGCACCCAGCGGAAACCCACGCGGTCACAGGGAGAACTTGCAAACTCCACACAGGCAGCCCGAGTTGCTGGAGCTGTGAGGCTGCGGTGCTAACCACTGCGCCACTATGCCGCCTGGAAAACCTCTGGAAACCTCTTCTCCAAGTCAAAACAAGAAGCTCCCTGCTGGTATTTTATCTGAAAACAGATGCCTTCCAGTAAGGGGTTGTTTAGAGAAACAAGTCCAGGAACCTTCTGGTGACTTCTTTTAAAAAACACAAAGTTCAGCATCTCTTCAAGCTTCCAGATGAATCAATGTCCATAATTCAACTATGTCATCAAAAAAATTTTTTTAAATAGAAGCATTCTCATATTGTCAATTTTCTGAAAATGTGCTACCAATTATATATTTTCTTTCTATATAAAGGATTAGCTGACACAATGGGCTGCATTTTAAAAGCTCGCCGCCAAAATAGGCGGCAGGTGGAAAGATTTGCAACCCACACACACGTGGTCCACATTGCGGAGCCGTCACGATTCAAAACGCGGCGGCTCATTAGCATGGCCGGGGCAGCTGCCACCTCCACCCCCGCCACCACCCGCCCCCGATGACATGAAGGGGATGGGCAAGCCATCCCTGGCAACGGCGTCCATGCCAATGCGCAAGCACTGGCACCATCTTTAAAGAGCTTAGAGCCCTAAATGACAAGTGCAATTTTTAAAGGGCCAGTTATTGTACAGTTTGAAAAAATGAATGTAAAAGTCTTTCCATGCCCTCTCATACTGCCCCCCCCCACCCCCAATGCCATTAAACAGCATTTCTGCCCTTCCCTCCTTGGAATACCTACCGTTATTAAATGACCCTCCACCCCCCCCCACTCACCCCACCAAAGTTCAGAACTCTTGTCCTTTACCTCTTCCCATCACTCCCACAACCAATTCAAGGCATTTGACTCTGCCCCCACCCCCTCCACCCCCCCCCCCCTCACAGAGAATATCACCTCCTCCCCCCTCTCCACAGGTTTCGCACCCTCGTTTCCCCGAACGGGGATTCGATGGCGCAGCATTGGCGGCTGCCTGAATGAAGATATCAACCTGCTGGCAGAATCGCTGTGGCCTGCATATCAATTAAAGATAGGTTCCCATTAGCATATTATAATGCAGGTCCCGTCACCGAGTGGCAGGGTGGCCGCCATGAGGCCTCGCCGCCGCCATCGCCGAGATCGGGACAGGGCCTGCTGGCGTTAGATCAGTGGCGGGCCTCATCTGTTGCTATCTTCATTCCATCCCCCCCTCAAAACCGCACTCCCCCCCACCCTCCCGCCACCATTCCCGGCATTGGAGAGCCTTTAAAACCCAGTCCAATAGGTTAGGTTTGGAACATTTGGACAAATTATTTGCTTCAGGCTATAAAATCATACTGTAATCAAGTGGCAAACTTTACATTCACTGTAATTCCACAGGACTTTCCAAGGTCAGACTAATGATCTACATACAGCAAAGTCCCTTTCTGGATTGAATCTGCCTGTGGGTGGGTGGGGGAAGCATGGGAAATAGTACAAAGCTGCTGCTGTTACTTAAAAGAGTCACATGAACTGTTGCTGGAGAGAGAAGAAATTACACCACAAAGGAGCATTTTTAAGAGTTAAAAAAAATTAAAATCAAAAGTGATATTTGGATTTTCAACAGATATGTCATCAATTGCTCAAAAGTTACCTCATAGTCAGCCTCCCTCATCCAACTACACCACATAACAAAGTCACTGTCCCCTCCGATTCAGTCACAGAAGCAACCACTGCAGCACATTCCAATTCCTTACCCTTGCAGAGACACACACTTCTCCAATTTTGCCAGTTCATACTGGTATTTTTCTGTGTCCCCTTCAATTCAATTCTGCATTCGTCGACTGCTTAAACATGATTCTGCTGGTACTCTTCTTCCAGTCTTCCAGTTCAGGCTGGAACTCACCTCCTCCCTCCCAAAGACATCTCTTCCCACCCCCCACCAACTCCACCAGCTCTAAATTTCAGACTCACACTCTTTTCCCCCCAAACCCCATGGTGCTGTTCCCAATTTCACTCCTCTTCCCCTGCCATGGTACTACTCCCAGCTCTTATCCCTTCTCTCTCCTTCACTACAACCTGTTTTCCTCTTTACTATTGTTATCTATTTTACATTTTCCCATTCACTTTCATTGCCATCCATTTTTTCCTTCCATTTAATCCTTCATTTTTTTCTTTCACTGCCACTCAATTGCACCTTCATTGCAATTAATTACCTCCTCTCATTACCACCATTATTGTCTTCCATTTGTCCTATTTCAGAGCTCCCCATTTCCCACCCTGTTTTCCCTGTTCAGAACCAAGTCAGGCTGTCAATATAATATAGTGGTCCCCTTTTCCTTCAAGTGGTGCTCCTACTGGTAATAGCAAAGGGTTTGACTTCTGTAGATATGTAGGAAATATTATTATGGAAAGAATTGCTGCCTACAGTATACAAAGAACAATGCTTAGAGGAGCAAGGGACCAGATAGGGTGTTAATAACAGTCAGTCTCAAGTAGGAGTGGGATCAGGGCCAGGGTTGCTCTGCTTTGTCAGCAAGGTCCCAAAATGCTGAGCTTGGTTGACTTGCATGGCTATTAGATTCAGTGCTTTAAAAGGACATTGCCAATGTTGCACTATATAATGGCAATAATAGGTTTACTTACAGGGGGCAAATTAACTAAATTGGTCTCTCCCTTCCTTCCTTTTCTGAAAAAAGAGCCATCTCACGACCCAGCCAAGAAACCGTTGAAAGCTACTCCCAATAGTAAATGATGCATTCAAAAAGTTAGCTTCGGGACTCTAGCTATCAATCATTTGTCTGTATGACAGGTGTTCTGCTGCCTGTATCACTAGCCTGCTGTGGTGTTATATAACCTGGCTAACAAACTGCTTATGGCTGCTCTGAGCATTGGGTTCAAGATGCATTTTCATTTAGAAATATGTAATGGCAGCAAAAAAACTGATAGTCTGCTGTAAATAAACTAACATTAAAAGTAAAAGGGACATTGCACATAATCCAGAAATTATATGCCCAAACTGAAAATTTCAGTCACAATGAATATTGATAATTCTTCTCCCAACCAATAGAGTGGAATGCACAGTAATCGTGAAGCATTCAATCTCAAGCTGAGGGTAATTGCTGTTCCTCAACTTCCCTCTTTGCAAACTAATGGGCACAGAGAAATATACTTTACCACATCGCCTCATTCTATGCCTTTATCATAAACCTGTACAGCTGAGTAAGGGCAAGAATATATGAGAAATAAGCAGAAAATATATTAAAAGCATTGCATGTAGTGCGACTTCTGAAACACATTTCCATCATATCTGCCTAAGTAACCTTCAAATGAGACTTCCCAGCTCCATGTCCAAGTTAAGCACTGCTGCTCACCAAAGCAACGCTCTCCTGATGATTGCTTAATGATCATGCTCCTTTCTTCACATCTTCCTCATTGCTCAGAGATGCTCTATTCTCCTTTTTGCTGCCTGAGGTGGTCTTACAGCTGCTACACGTTGCATGCATGGTGGCGTACTGGTATTGTCACTGGACTAGTAACCCAGAGACTCAGGTATTGCTCTGGGGACATGGGTTCGAATCCCACCACAGCAGAAGGTGGAATTTGAATTCAATTAATAAATCTGGAATTTAAAGCTGGTCTAATGATGGCCATGAAACCAGTGTCGATTGTTGTAAAAACCCATCTAGTTCACTAATGTCCTTTAGGGAAGGGAATCTGCTGTCCTTGCCTGGTCTGGCCTACATGTGACTCCAGATCCACAGCAATGTGGTTGACTCTTACATGCCCTTGAAATGGCCTAGCAAGCCACTCAGTTCAAGGGCAATTAGGGATGGGCAATAAATGCTGGCCTGGCCTGCGACGCCCACTTCCCATGACAGAATTTTAAAAAATGCTCTGACCTATCCAGACTTATCTCACCTTTTCCTCCCAGCACCACAATGCAAAAGCTGTGATCCCCAATCTGACCAGAAAAGGGCTTTGAGTTGTTAATGAGAATGCAGAAAATGCTTCAACAACTTAAATCAGCTCACAGCTTTTCTACCCGGATTCCCTTAATCGTTATTGGCCCAATTCATGCACACAACACTCCCAAAAATCACAACAGCCTTCCAACCCTCCTCAACTAACTGTAACCTGGGCACCTACACTATCACTATCTTCTGGATAGTGGACTTTTCTTTTTAAAATAAGTAGCTATTTAATAATTTTTTTTGTAAACAGAAGTATAAAGCCCTAAGGTCGAATTTTCACAAAAATATAGGGATAACCACAATAGTTGAATCCAAAAGTGCTGTTAATACTCCCAAATTATTATACTAGAACGTAATTTCAGTTGTTCAATTACCATATAGCAAATGCTCCATCCATCAATATTGGCGACCACGCTCTGGAAGTGGTTCAAGAGTTCACCTACCTAGGCTCAACTATCACCAGTAACCTGTCTCTAGATGCAGAAATCAACAAGCGCATGGGTAAGGCTTCCACTGCTATGTTCAGACTGGCCAAGAGAGTGTGGGAAAATGGCGCACTGACACGGAACACAAAAGTCCGAGTGTATCAGGCCTGTGTCCTCAGTACCTTGCTCTACGGCAGCGAGGCCTGGACAACGTATGCCAGCCAAGAGCGACGTCTCAATTCATTCCATCTTCGCTGCCTTCGGAGAATACTTGGCATCAGGTGGCAGGACTATATCTCCAACACAGAAGTCCTTGAAGCGGCCAACATCCCCAGCTTATACACACTACTGAGTCAGCGGCGCTTGAGATGGCTTGGCCATGTGAGCCGCATGGAAGATGGCAGGATCCCCAAAGACACATTGTACAGCGAGCTCGCCACTGGTATCAGACCCACCGGCCGTCCATGTCTCCGTTATAAAGACGTCTGCAAACGCGACATGAAATCCTGTGACATTGATCACAAGTCGTGGGAGTCAGTTGCCAGCATTCGCCAGAGCTGGCGGGCAGCCATAAAGACAGGGCTAAATTGTGGCGAGTCGAAGAGACTTAGTAGTTGGCAGGAAAAAAGACAGAGGCGCAAGGGGAGAGCCAACTGTGCAACAGCCCCAACAAACAAATTTCTCTGCAGCACCTGTGGAAGAGCCTGTCACTCCAGAATTGGCCTTTATAGCCACTCCAGGCGCTGCTTCACAAACCACTGACCACCTCCAGGCGCGTATCCATTGTCTCTCGAGATAAGGAGGCCCAAAAGAATTGGCCTGATAATATATTGAATACTACATGGCATAAAACAGCACATCTTCACTACCGACATGGACACAGGTTCATTTATAAATACAAATGCAAATACTGGGCTTCAATAGTATTAAAAGTACCAATGTAGTTTTATCGAAAACATGAACAATTTTCCAATGAGTAAAAGCAAAATACTGTGGATGCTGGAAATCCGAAATAAAAACAAGACATGCTGGAACCACTCAGCAGGTCTGGCAGCATCTGTGAAAAGAGAAGCAGAGTTAATGTTTCGGGTCAGTGACCCTTCTTCGGAAGGGTTACTGACCCGAAACGTTAACTCTGCTTCTCTTTTCACAGATGCTGCCAGACCTGCTGAGTGGTTCCAGCATTTCTTGTTTTTATTTCCAATGAGTACCTTTGTTAATACATAACTTTGAATATTTTTAAGGATATATTTACACAGTACTCTCTCAAATAGACCTTCACATTACTCTGATATAATCCCAGATCAGACTATTAATTCTATACTTAAACCATCAAGCAAGGAACTTTGCAAACATATAGATTCACAAGAATCTTACTGAAGCAGTTTGCAGCACAAAGCTTAAAAGAAAAGGTTATCAGCTGAGAAGAGAAACCATCTAAATCTCAACATTTATGACTGTGTATTTTTCCGTTTTTTTTATCCAATTCATCATACAGTGAGTCTGACACATCTGTCCTTGTACCACTTGCTGTCAGAGAAATCTGGCAGTGGAGGCAGCTGTTAGTGCCCACACAATAGTTGCCTAAAAAGACAGACTTTCAAGAAGATCTCCATTTTAAATTGCATGCATTTTGTTTGAAAGTACAGTTCTTCAAAAGAAAATGTTTAAAGAAAAAAAAACAAAATCATTGTTACTTAGTTAATTTGTCAATATTAGAATTAGTAATATATTTAATTATTTAGAACTAATTGGAAAACCAAATACCTGATTCCCTAAAGCTTATTACAACTGGTGCATTGGCCTAGATGTAAAGTCAGGAAACCAATAGTGATAAGGGGTTCAATAGTTAGGGAAACAGACAGGCGTTTCTGTGGCCACAGATGTGACTCCAGATTGGTATGTTGCCTTCCTGCTGCCAGGGTCAAGGATGCCACTGAGTGGCTGCAGAACGTTCTGAGGCAGGAGGGTTACATCCAGAGATCATGATCCATATTGGTAGCAATGACTTAGGTATAAAGAAGGATAACGTCCGACAGGCAAATTTCAGGGAGCTAGGAAAGAAATTAAAAAGCAGGAGCTCAAAGGCAGTAATCTTCAGATTACTCACAGTGCCACAGGCTGGTGAGTACAGAAATAGGAAGAAAGTGCAGCTAAATGCATGGCTGGAGAGGTGGTGCAGGAGGGAGGGCTTCAAATTCCTGGGGCATTGAAACTGGATTTGGGGGAGGTGGGACCTGTACAAGCTGGACAGGATCAATATCTTGATGGGGCTGTTTCCTAGTGCTGTCGGGGAGAGTTGAACCTAGTTTGGCAGGGGTATGGGGACCTGAGCATAAATTCAGAAGGAAGAGAAGCAAAGCTGGGAATAGAAGGCGGAAAATTAGTAAGTGAGTATGGCACTTCGAGGAAATAAAGGCTAGAAAATAGACAACAAAGGAGTTGTTCAATGATTAGTGATATGTACTTCAATGCAAGGTATCTGGTGAATAAGGCAGATAAGCTGAAGGCACAGATAGACACTTGAAAGTACGATATCATAGCTATTATTGAAACATGGCTTTAGGAAGGGCAGGAATGGCAGCTTAACATTCCTGGTTACAAGATTTTCAGACGGGATAGACAGGGGGATAAGAACAGAAGAAATAGGAGCAGCAGTAGGCCATATGGCCCCTCGAGCCTGCTCTGCTATTCAATAAGATCTTGGCTGATCTGATCTTGGCCTCGACTCCACTTTCCTGCCTGTTCCCCATAACCCTTGACTTCCCTATAGATCAAAAATCTGAATATCTCAGCCTTGAATATACTCAATGACTCAGCCTTCATGCTCTCTAAGATAGAGAATTCCTAAGATTCACGACCCTCAGAGAAGAAATTCCTCTTCATCTCTGTCTTAAACAGGTGACCCCTTATTCTGAAACGATGGTTCCTAGTTCTAGATTTCCCCATGAGAGGAATCATCCTCTCAGCATCTACCATGTCATGCCCCCTCAGAATCTTGTCTGTCTCAATAAGATAAGCTCTCATTCTTCTAAACTCCAATCAGTATAGGCCCAATCTGCTCAACCTTTCCTCATAAGACAAACCCATCACCTCAGGAATCAACCTAGTGAACCTTCCTTGAACTGCCTCGAATGCAAGTATATCCCTCCTTAAATAAGGAGACGAAAACTGTATGCAGTACTCTAGGTGTAGTCTCACCAACGCCCTGTATAGTTGTAGCAAGGCTTCCCGACATTTTTACTCCATCCCAACCTTGCAATAAATGCCAACATTTCATTTGCCTACTGTCATGTGGGAGAGGGGGTTGCAACATTGGTTAAGGAAACAAGTCAAAGCTGTGAGGAGAGAATTTGCTCTGGAAGGAATATCAAATGAAGTCATATGGGTTAAACTGAGGAACAAAAAAGGAAATGGGAGTATACTACAAATCCCCAAATAGTTAAAGGGCGACAGAAGAGAAAGTATGTAGGCAAATTGCTGAGAAACAAAAGGGAAGTAATAGTAGGGGATTTCAAATACCCTATTAGTAACTAGGATAAATTCAGTGTAAAATGAACAGAGGGTACAGAATTATTAAAATGCATTCAGGAGAACATTTTTAGCCAGTACATAGCGAGCTGAACAACAAACTTAGTTTTAGGGAATGAATCTAGGCAGGTGGAAGTGGGAGAGCATTTTAGTGATTATAATTTAGTTCGATTTGGAATAGTAATGGAAAAGAATAACGAAAGACAAAGAGTAAAGGTTTTAAAGGGGGAAAGGGCAATTTTACTAAGCTGAGATGTGATTTGGCAAAAGTGGACTGGAAGCAGCTACTTGAAGGTAAATCAATATCACAGCAGAGGGAGGCATTCAAGGAGAAGCTCAAAAGGGTTCAGAACAAATATGTTGCCACAAAAAAAATGGTGGGACTCACAAATCTAGACTCCCCTGGATGTCAAAGAGCATACGGAGTAGGATAAGGCAAAAAAAAAATCATGCCAAAAGCTCAATACTGCAGAAAGTGCGGGCATGAAATTAAAAAAAGAAATTCGGAAAGCAAAGAGAAAGTATATTGGCAAGTAAAATCAATGAAAAGCCAAAGATATTTTATATATACATAAAGACCAAGAGGATAACTAAGGATAAAGTAGAGCCAATTAGAGACCAAAAAGGTAACTTGTGTGTGGAGGCAGAAGACATGGTCATGATTCTTAATCAATACTTTGCAACTATTTTCACAAAAGAGGGAGACAAAGCAGATGTTGTAGTTAAGGAGGAGGAGGCGTGTGAAATATTGGATGGGATAAACATAGTGAGGGAGAAGATGTTATGGTGTTTAACATCCTTCCTACATTAGGGGCAATTTACAATGGTCAATTTACCTATCAACCTGCAAGTCTTTGGCTGCGGGAGGAAACCGGAGCACCCGGCGGAAACCCACGTGGTCACAGGAAGAACTTGCAAACTCCGCACAGGCAGTACCCAGAATCGAACCCGAGTCTCTGGAGCTGTGAGGCTGCGGTGCTAACCGCTGCACCACTGTGCCGCCCTAGAGGACTTCAATGTCCATCACCAAGAGTGGCTCGGTAGTACCACTACTGACCGAGCTGGCCAAATCCTAAAGGACATAGCTGCTAGACTGGGTCTGCATCTGTCCATGACAGTATTAGTAGGAGTGACCATTGCACAGTCCTTGTGGAAATGAAGTCCCCTCTTCACACTGACGCTCAAAAAGCACCCCACCACCGTGCTAAATGGGATAGATTTCGAACAGATCTAGCAATACAAAACTGGGCATCCATGAGGCGCTGTGGGCCATCAGCAGCAGGAGAATTGTATTCAACCACAATCTGTAACCTCATGGCCTGACATATCCCCCACTCTAGAATTACCACCAAGCTGGGGGACCAACCCTGGTTCAATGAAGTGTGCAGGAGGGCATGCCAGGAGCGGCACCAGGCAAATCTAAAAATGAGGTGTCAGCCTGGTGAAGCTACAACACAGGACTACTTGCATGCCAAACAGCGGAAGCAGTTGCAAAAGACGGGGCGAAGCAAACCCACAACCTGGGATGCTCTGCAGTCGTGCCACATCCAGTCACGAATGGTGGTGGACAATTAAACAACTGACAGGAAGTGAAGGCTTCACAAACATCCCCATCCTCAATGATGGGGGAACCCAGCACATCAGTGCAAAAGACAAGGTTGAAGCACTTGCATCCATCTTCAGCCAGAAGTGCCGAGTGGATGATCCATCTCGGCCTCCTCCTGAGGTCCCCAGCATCACAGATACCAGTCTTCAGCCAATCCAATTCATTCCACTTGATATCAAGAAACAGCTGAAGGCACTGGATACTGCAAAAGCTATGGGGCCTGACAACATTCCAGCAATAGCACTGAAGGCCTGTGCTCCAGAACTAACCGCGTCCCTAGTCAAGCTGTTCCAGTACAGCTACAACACTGGCATCTACCCAGCAATGTGGAAAATTACCCAGGTATGTCGTGTGCACAAAAAGCAGCCAGCCAATTGCCGCCCCATCAATCTACACCAGATCACCAGCAAAGTGATGGAAGGGGTCATCGACAGTGCTATCAAGCGGCACTTGCTCAGCAATAACCCGCTCAGTGATGCTCAGTTTGGGTTCTGCCAGGGCCACTTCTGACCTCATTACAGCCTTGGTCCAAACATGGACAAAAGAGCTGAACTCCAGAGGTGAGGTGAAAGTGACCGCTCTTGACATCAAGGCAGCATTTGACCGAGTGTAGCATCAAGGAGCCCTTGCAAAACTGGAGTCAATGGGAATCGGGGGAAAACTCTTCACTGGTTGGAGTCATACCTAGCACAAAGGAAGATGGTTGTGGTTGTTGAAGGTCAATCATCTCAGCTCTAGGACATTACTGCAGGAGACCCTCAGGGTAGTGTCCTGGGCCTAACCATCTTCACCTATTTCATCAATGACCTTCCCTCCATCATAAGGTCATAAGTGGGGACGTGCGCTGATGATTGCACAATGTTCAGCACCATTCGTGACTCCTCAGATACTGAAGCAGCCCCTATCCATATGCAGCAGGACTTGGGCAACATCCAGGCTTGATCTGATAAGTGGCAAGTAACATTCGCACCACACAAGTGCCAAGTAATGACCATCTCAAACAAGAGAGAATCTAACCATCTCCCCTTGCCATTCAATGGCGTTACGATCGCTGAATCCCCTACTATCAACATCCTAGGGGCTACCATTGACCAGAAACTGAACTGGACCAGCCACATAAATGCTATGGCTACAAAAGCAGGTCAGAAGCTGGGAATTCTGCAGCGGGTAACTCAATTTCTGACTTCCCAATGCCTGTCCACCATCTACAAGGCACAAGTCAGGAGTGTGATGGAATACTCTCCACTTGCCTGGCTTGGTGCAGTTCCAACAACACTCAAGAAGCTTGACACCAGCCAGGACAAAGCAGCCCCCTTGATTGGCACCCCATCCACCACCTTCAACATTCACTCCCTCCACCACCGACGCACAGTGGCAGCAGTGTGATATCTACAAGATGCACTGCAGCAACGCACCAAGGCTCCTTTGACAGCACCTTCCAAACTCACAACATCTACCACCTAGAAGGACAAGCATAGCAGAAGCATGGGAACACCACCACCTGCAAGTTCCTCTCCAAGCCACACACCATCCTGACTTGGAACTATATTGCCATGCCTTCACTGTCGCTAAGTCAAAATCCTGGAACTCCTTAACAGCACTGATGGCGTATCTGCACCCCAAGGACTGCAGCGGTTCAAGAAGGCATTTCACCACCACCTTCTCAAAGGCAATTACGGATGGGCAATGAAGTCTGTAAGATCCTGAACGGTCTAGATAAGGTGGATGTGGAGAGGATGTTTCCTCTTGTGGGCGAGTCCAGTGCTAGGGGGCACTGTTTTAAAATTAGGGGTCGCCCTTTTAGGACAGAGACGAGGAGAATTTTTTTCTCTCAGAGGGTTGTGCAACTTTGGAATTTGCTGCCTCAGAAGGTGGTGGAGGCGGAGTCATTGAATAATTTTAAGGCACGGGTAGATAGATTCTTGTTAGGCAGGGAATCAAAGGTTATCGGGGTAGATGGGAGCGTGGAATTCGAGACACAAACAGATCAGCCATGATCTTATTGAATGGCGGAGAAGGCTAGAGGGGCCAAATGCCCTACTTCTGCTCCTAATTCATATGTTTGTATGTTCTTTCCTATTTCTATCATTAATAATTGTTTAATAATTATTTAATAAAAATGTTTGCTTTAACACATTAATTGGCATTGAGTCACTCATACCTGTTATGTCCAGAGTATGGTTCTGAACCTAAGTGAGACTCTGCAAGGAACTCTCACACCCTATAATGTACAGTTCTGTTCGCTGCATGACAGAAAGGATGTGATTGCACTAGAGAGAGTACAGAGGAGATTTAGGAGGATGTTCCCAGTAATGGAGAATTTTAGCTATGAGGAAAGTTTGGATAGGCTGTGCTTGTTTTTATGAAACAGAGGAGGCCAAGGGGAGTTTTAATTGCATTGTATATAATTGGGGGGCCTCGATGGAGTGGATAGGAAGGATATATTTCCGTTAGCAGAGAGGTCAGTAATCAGGTAGAATTGGTAGAAGGATTAGAGGGGAGTTGAGGAGAAATTTTTTCACCCAGAGGGTGGCACTCACTGTCTGAAAGGGTCGTAAAGTCAGAAACCCTCACCATGTTTTTAAAAATATATGGATATATACCTGAGGTGTCATACCCTACAGGGATATGGACTAATAGCTGGAAGGTAATATTAAACTGTAAAGGTCGGGATTTTAAGTGGGCGACGGGGGTCTTGACGTGCAGAAAAAACAATGCCGAGAACCTTGCATTGCCTCTTCTCCAGAAGCCTGCTGAATCAAATGCTAATCAGGCACTAAAGTGGACAGTGGCGGGCCTTCCACGGGATCAAGGATACTGGTGCCAGAAGTCCCGCCCACAGAGAACTGCTGGCCAATCAGAGGCCGGCAGCTCTTCCACTAAGCAGCGCCATTGCAGAGCAACTACCTGAGGCCCAGGAGCAGTGCTGGACTCAGGCCACAGGAAGGTCAGGACGGGAGGGTTTTTGCAGGTGGGTGTCATGGGGGAGGAGGGTTTGGGGGGGTTGCTAGCAAGGGCAGGGGTTGGCTCTCAGCAGACCCCCGCCTTCCTGATGCTGGGTCCCTCACTCAGGCACTAAATGCCTTTTAACGAGTGAACCCCCTGGAGCCGGGAAGCAGCCCGCATGATTTATCGTGCCATGCTTCCCATGCGGCGACATGACTGTTCGCCGCACGGATAATTGCGGTGGCAGAATGAGGCCTTTAATTGGGGATTCATTGCCCAGTTAAGGGCCTCAACTGACAGCAAAGCAGGAAGGCCATTCACAGGCCTTCCCACCCTGGACTATATTTTAGCAGAGGCGGGAAGGTGGTAGGTAACCTCCACCCGCCCGCCCCCACCACCATCCTACCCAAACATGCTGTGGGGAGAGCATAAAATTCCCCCGATGGGCCAAATGGCCTCCTTCAGTACTGCAAATCATTCTATGTTTCTATGTTTATCCACCAAAGCCAAAGGGACCAACTCTAGCAAAAGAGCCAAAAGAAACAAATATATACAGCCTACAAACTCCCAAGTCACCAGAATTCTGAAAACAGCAGCCACTAGAAAGCATTGATCAGTGCCATACCACATCCTCTTTCTCCTACTTCCAGAAATATCACAAAGTTTAGTCTTTCCAAAATTAAAAATGCCAGTCTTGCAGCAACACTGGTCACAGAGGTTGAGCATGAATGTAATTTCATGCAAAATTGATTGCTCATGCATCAAAGAGGTATCTCTTTACACGTGTTATTCATGCAGTTTTGCTAACATGCATGAGACAGAAAACATTTTGTTTCTCAGGGTAGAGAGATGCATATTTGTTTCAATAGCCTAATTAATTAGCATTCACCTTGGCATAGAATTTCCTCAGTGAAATTACATCACTGTTTGGCCCTTTGAAAAAAAGATCTGCACACACTAGCTTGTAAAGAGAGTGACACTCAGATTACCTGGTTTTGCACATTTGCATTTCGATTGGTGCAGACATTGGTGTAAAACCTATTTAAAGTGAGTATGAGCAGCTGAACTGCCAAGAAACATATGCACAGCCTTCAAAAAGATGGTTCTGGCAGGGACTTAGGCAGAGGTAGGTGATGGTATGGAGATAGAAGAGTTCAGTCTGAGAGCCAGAGTTTGCAGAGGTGGATGTAGTTGGTAACAAGGGTATGGAGTTTGCAGCAGAGATCAAAAATAACAGCTTCCTTTTTTCCAATGTTTAGCTGGAAAAAATTGCAGCATATTCAAAGACTGAATGTTAGACAAGCAGTCTGACAGCACAGAGGTAGTGGAGCGAATGAGAGAAGTGAAGGAATGTAGTGTTGAGTATCATCAGTATACATGAGGAAGCAAACTGCCTACAGATAAAGTAACCAAAGAGCAGCGTGTTAGCATGGAGGAGGGGGCCAAGGATAGAGTTTAGGGGGAGCTCAGTGGCAATGGCAAGAAGAGAATCCTTCGATGGAGATGGTCTGGCTACAATCAGTTGGTTAAGAAGGAACCAAGTGAGGGTAGTCCCAGCAAACTGAACAAGTAGAGAAGAGCCATTGAAGAAGGACTGTGTGATCAACTATGTCAAAGGCTGCACAAGGACAACAAACTGCAGTGACAGTCAGCGAGTGATAGTCATTTGTGACTTTGGTTAGGGCATTTTGGTGCTGTGGGAGGGGCAGAAAGCTGAAAGCAGAAAGTTGGCTGGAGTGATTCAAACAGGGCGTGGTGGAAAAGATGGGCACAGATTTGGGAGACAACAAGACATTCTAGGACTTGAGAAGAAAAGGAGATTGGAGATGAGGCAGTACTTTGCAAGGAGAGAGAAATCAAAGGTTTTTTTTGAAGAGAGGACGATGACAGTTTTGAAAAGAAGCAGGACAGTACATGAAGAAAGAGAACCATTTACAATGTCAGCTAGCATGGAGGCCAGTAAGGGGAAACTGGGCAGTCAGCTAAATGAAAGTGGAGGCAAGGAAGCAGGGGCAGGGCCTCATCCATGAGATGAGCTCAGAGAGGACACAAGGGGGAATAAGAGAGAAACAGGAGGCAGACAGGTTCAAAGCTAGGGCCATAGGACATCTAGGGGATATTTGTCTTGGAGATGAAGCAGCAGAAGCAGCTGAACTTATGGGCAGAGTTTTCACTTTGAGCGCAATCGGCGATTCCGGCACAAATTACATCCAAAATTGCGCCTGTTTTGAATAGTTTTCAAATAAATTTTTGCTTTAAAAAATATTCCTTGGTACACCTAAGAGTGAAAACTTGGTGCAGTTTGATTAAAACCATCGCTAATGTATTTTTCACAAAAAATAAACATGTATAATCATAGTGTCAATCCACCAACTGGGAGTAACATGATTCTAAATTACTGAAAATGACTTTTAAAAAATACACAAAACTAATGTCTAGTTATACTGCGGTACAGTTAGTTATTTTTTAAAAAAGTTACATTCAAACTTTTCAAGATGCATCAGGCCGGGATTTTATCTGGGTGACAGGGGTCTCGACCATTGGCTAATGTGCTGGCAAGAGCCGGTGTCACCTCTTCTGGAGAAAGCTTGCCAGATCATGAGCCAATTAGGCACTCAGGTGGACAGCGACGGGCCTTCCCAGGGATCAAGGACCCCGGCGACTCAAGTCCCGTCCTCTTTAACTGAGCAGCGCCATTGCAAAGTTGGTGGCTGCTGCTGGTACTGGACCCATCGGAGGCGAGGGACCCAAGCCAGAGTTATGTCAGGGTGGGAGGGGTTTCATAGGGTGGGGGTCACGGGGAGGGGGGTCGGCAGCAAAGGCAGGGGAGTGGCTCTCAGCGGGCCCCCATTTCCTGATGCTGTGTCCCTCAATCAGGCACTAAGTGCATTTTAATGAGGGACCCCCCTCTCAACATCTCCTGCACCCTCCCGCCACCCACCCCCTGCACAGCACCCCCCACACCCCCCCAACCCCACTGGAGACGGCAAGCAATCTGTACGGGCTTGCTTAGCTTGCTCCCTGTGCGGTGACAGGCCCATCCACTGCTGGGCTAATACCAGCGGAGGTGGCATAAGACCCTTAATTGGACATTTATTTTCCACTTAAGGGCCTCAAATGGCAGCGGGACTGGAAGACCATTCACAGGCTTTTCCGCACCGACTTAATTTGGATGGAGGTGGGAAGGTGGCGGGCTCCTCCCTGCCACCATCCTGTCCAATTATATGCTCTCCCCACCTCCAAGTCGCCATGGTGGAGAGCATAAAATTTTCCTCAATGTGTCCTTGTGCTCAAAGGATCCAACTTGATTTTTGCCTTCTCCTTGAAGGCCTGGAAATGAGCAAAATTAGCAGAAATGCCCAATGGTGATTAATTCATCCTGGGGACGAGGTCAGTTTATTGGGCGGGGCCTACTTCTAATGCAACGTTTTTAAACTAGCGCAACAGATTGTGAAAACGTGAGTTACACTGAGTGTAATTTGCGCTTGATGCCACCACCGCCATTTCTGCCACCTCCAACATGATGCCACCACCAAACACATCTTCTCTTCCCCTCCCCTGTCAGCATTCCAAAGGGATCGTTCCCTTTGCAACACCCTGGTCCACTCCTCCATCACCCCCGACACCAGGTCCCCTTCCCACGGCACCTTCCCATGCAATCGCAGGAGGTGTAATACTTGCCCTTTTATGTCCTCTCTCCTCACCATCCATGGCCCCAAGCACTCCTTCCAGGTGAAGCAGTGATTTACTTGTACTTCCTTCAATAGTATACTGTATTCACTGCTCACAATGCAATCGCCTCTACATTGGGGAGACCAAACGCAGATTGGGTGACCGCTCTAAGGAACACCTCTGCTCAGTCCCTGACCCCGAGCTTCCGGTGCTTGCCATTTCAACAACCCCCAGCAACCCCCCACTGCTCTCCTGGCCACATTTCTGTCCTTGGTCTGCTGCAGTGTTCCAATGAACATCAACGCAAGCTCAAGGAGCAGCCCCTCATCTTTTGATTAGGCACTCTACAGCCTTGCGGACTCAACATTGAGTTCAACTATTTCATAGCATGACTGGCCTTTTTTATATTTTTCCATTTTTTAAATTGCTTTATTTTATTTTTTAATCAAGTGCCTGTTTTTCTTGTGGTGCTTTTGGGCAGTGCTGCTCAATACTCTGCCATTAACACTCTCTCTGGACAAATGCTTTGTCTTTCACCACAAGCATTAACACTCTCTTTTTCTTTGTCCCATGACATCTTTGTTATTTAATTTCTCCTGCCCTCTGCCCTATCACACACCTTCCCTTTTGTTCTCTTCCCCACCAAACCCACCCAGCCACCTTCACTTGCTTAAAACCTAATTCTTTTCGAACCTTTGCCAGTTCTGATGAAAGGTCACAGACATGAAATGCTAACTCTGCTTCTCTCCCCACAGATGCTGCCTGACCTGCTGAGTAGTTCCAGCACTTTCTGTTTTTATTATCCCTTCTTTATCTCTCCTCTCCCTCTTGAAAACGCTCTGAAATAAAGGCATAAAATACTGATTCTAAAAAGTGTAGAGTTTGTAGAAACTGTAACGTAATGCAGCTGATACTTTCTTGTGTACAATAGGGTATTAGGAATCTCACCATTGTCAGAATTCAGAATTTTAGCCTGCTTTCTCCTATTTAAAAATTTAACCAGTGTTGTGTACAAGGCCCCTGATGTATTATGATCTCAGACGCCACCAAACCTATCTCAAACTGTCAGTATATGTTCCTTTGAAGCTTTCATCTTTCTTGCTGGTTCACATCCCGCAGGAAATTGGCTGGAGGCTTACCAATAAATAGGGCAAGTGATTTGTCACAAAACAACATCCTATGAATTTCTACACTGTGTAGCATGTTTTGCTGCTTGAGTACCAACATTTTCTGTAGATTCCAAGAAGCATAGAAATGCTGTTTTCTGAGCAGATCCAAATAAAAACAAATCACTTGCCCTACTAATCATATAGGTGCTGGTTATACCAAAGGTTCTGCAGCTCACTGCACTCTAACATCATATAATTCTTACAACAAATTGGATTATAATTGCTGAAGACTTAGTTTAACTGCATGATGAATGGGACAGAAAAATAAATAGTGTAACGGTTGAAACTAGCAATATAAAATTAAAAGAAAATGAGAAAAAGAATCAAAGGAGCAGAAAGCAAATGAAGAGAATTACAGAATCTGAACAAAGACCGAGAAGCTCTCAAGAGAATATGAAGAAAATAAAAGCTTCTCAATATATTCTATTTCATGGTGAATTAACAGTAAACGATGAAAAATGCTAAACTGAACAAAGGACCACTAGCATATTATAGTTAAAGAGTGAGGAACTCTAAAGCAGCTGGTTTAATACAAATTATGATTTTCTGCGAATAGGTCACAGGTTATAGGAGTAGCCTCCTAGCACAGAGCACAGTTGTCACCGTTTAGCTACACTCGTGATCAATCACCACATAAATCCTGGGCAATATAGTATGTCAATACTCTTCTTCAGTAGCAGTAAAGATCAGTATTCTGATTTCATTCATACAAGTACAAGTTGTTAAATGCACAGTCCAGTGCCTATAAAGCAGCAAGATCACTGGTTCAGCTACTGGTTTATGCAGAGCTAACTCAGCTGCAGACACAACTATCTCAAAGATACAAAGCCATCTGAAGTTTTTTAGATCTTTGAATTATATTTTGAGTTTGCCTCCCAACTTTAAATATTGAATTGTAAGGGTCACGGGAAAGACAGTGCATATGCCACTGGGTCTCGAAGAGGAAGCTAATAAATTCTCATGACAAAATCTCTCAAATCCCTTTGACAGATGATAAACTCAGATGACAGCTGGTAGCAAATAGGCTTTTTTTTCAGTCAATGTGCACGTGCATTACCTGAACTCTATTTAAATGGCTTGACTTACTCCACTGTGCTCACCCAGGGTTGCAAAGCCTTTCTTTTTTTGCAGACATGTGACCAGTTGTCCTTCATTTAGCCCCTCAAGCCTGTTCTGCCATTCTTGTAGAGCAGCTCCATTTATATGCCTTTTCTCCATATCCCCTGATACCCTCACCTAACAAAAATAAATCAATTGCAATCTTGAAAATCTTAATTGACTCAATATCCACAGCCTTTTGGGGAAAATGTTCCATATTACCACTACCCTTTGTGTCCAAAAAATGCTTCCTGTTTTCACTCCTAACTGGCCAATGGACCAATAAAGCAGATTTCTAAGTTTTGCCTTAATTGTTTTGTATACATCACGCTGTATAAATTTGGCTGCATCAACTATTGTAAGTGCTGTAAATAAAACCTGCTGCACAAAATAGATAATTAAAAAAATGTAAAGTCATGGAAATCACAGTACAACACAGGATACACAAATTCTATATTTTAAAGAATTACATTAAATGCTTAAAATCCTTCACCATTTTATTGAAAAAGCTACAGATGTACACTAGATAGTTATATTTTCCTCGATTACAACATATTGAACTTGGGTTATAAACTAATGTCTGCTTCTTCCTCCATACAGAATAACTTAGCTGAGGGTATGATAGTCATTATCTGGAAGAGAAAAAATAAATTATATAATATTAGTTTTGTCATTCCTGTTGCCTAATACAGGTTTACATCTTTATCTACTGCAATCAAGATTATAGTTTATTTTAATAAAATTTTTGAAGAGACGATGCACCCACTGCAACAAAAAAAATCTGATTTGTGTTACTGCTGTATACCTAAAAGGATGGCAATATAGGAACTTGTTTTGTAAGGTTTTGCTGAAATAATCTCTATGTTGTATACAGTCTGAGCAAAGGTGAGGTAAGACATGTTAGTTCCATTCCTCTGCCCACACTAAAAAGCTGCCTCATCATCTGTATAAAATGAGTGTCCCAAACCTGAAAAAAAGATTAGCAGGATTGAAAGAAAACTAGATTTGTTTAACTAATAAGTGTTGAAGGCTCTTGCAAAGAAACGCAGATGGTATAAAATCATTAAAAATTTATCTTCAAGGCAGTGAGCCATGATACACAATCTTTTGAACTATTGTAGTTCATAAGCCAGTAGCACTGCTCCTATCAGTGAAGTGAATCCAATGGCATTTCAAGCATCTGGTTTACATTTCCTAATGAGCACAATTTATTCACTCATTCAGCTGCAGACCACAATGAAAAGAGAAAACACAGCAAGTATGACCATTAAATATTAGAAAATTAAAAATACTGTTTTAAACCTAAGAGTTAACAAATGGGTGATTTGTGATATTGAAAATAAATGCCACCTTAACTAAAAGTAGGCTTTTTAACAGTGTGGCTTAAACAATTCAGAATATTTAGAATATAAAAATATGTCAAGTCTAGAAACTACAACACAGAAGGAGGCTATCCAGCCCATCATGTCTATATGCCAGTTCTTGAACTGGAGCAATCTACTCTTATCGTAATTCCTTCTTTCCCTTTTTTTTTAACATATTTTTTCAAATACTTGTCCATTTTTCTTTCAAGTGATGTTATAGTCTGTCTCAGTAGTCATTTACAGTCAAGCACTTTGTGTTCTAATAAGTGTGTGAAAAAGACATTTTCTAACTTCTGCCTTCAGTTTTTTTTAGTGATAATCCTTGTCTGTGCCTTTATTACCAATTCACCCAGCAGTGTAAGCAACCTTTTACTTTTACCTTCAAAGCCTTTCATTCTTCAAAAATCTCGATTGCATTACCTCTTAACTTCCTATTTCATCTACTCCACTGGCTCATTGATGCAAAATTATCCAAGACCTCATGCAATCTTCCTCACAGCTTGCCATGCCCCCTAATTTTGTATAAGCAAACTTCAATATCATTCTTTTTCTGTCCATGCACAAATCATTTCTATGTCACTATCTATCTCCTGCCAATGCAAAAATAACCATTTAACCCTACTCATTGCATTCTGTCCCCTAACTTGCTCTCCATTGTTACATTCCCTTTGATAGCATGTGCCTTAATTTTTGAAACAAGTCTCTACTGTGACAACTTATCAAATATCAAATGAAAATCCATCCATACATCATTTGAATAAACTTTATCTAGACACTTGGTGATTTCCAAGCTTGCCCTGCCTTTTACCAATTTGTGCATGCTGATTAGCATATCCTTGAAGTAGTCACCAGTTTGATCTAGATATATATAAACTCTTGAAGATGAAGAAAGACAAATTGTGCATTAATTTTCTGCCTTAACCTTCCCCCCCCCACCCCCCACCCCTCTCAAACATGGGTATAATGTTTGCTATCTTTCAATCTGGTAGCACAATTTCCATTTCAAAAATATTTTGGGAAAATGATTGATGATATTCTTTGATCTCCACCCAACTTTCTTTTGTATTCTGGAACATTTGGGCTTGGTCATTCTTTGTTAATCTTATGAACTTTTTAAAAGTTTCTTTTGAATATTTCTATCCAATGATGGCTCGGTCACATCCTCTTCAGGTACTCGACCTTTCACCTTTCTCTGTATAATACTTGTCAAACACCTTGTTCATCTAAACTGTTTGTATTTATATAATGCTTAGTCTAAGAGCGAAGACCAAAGTACGGAAAGTCCTCATCAGGGAACTCCTCTTTGCTGACGATGCTGCATTAACATCTCACACTGAAGAGTGTCTGCAGAGACTCATCGACAGGATTGCGGCTGCCAGCAACGAATTTGGCCTAAAGCCAAAAGAAAACGAACATCATGGGACAGGACGTCAGAAATGCTTCATCCATCAAGATTGGCGACCACGCTCTGGAAGTGGTTCAAGAGTTCACCTACCTAGGCTCAACTATCACCAGTAACCTGTCTCTCGATGCAGAAATCAACACGCGCATGGGAAAGGCATCCGGTGCTATGTCCAGACTGGCCAAGAGGGTGTGGGGAAATGACACACTGACACGGAACACAAAAGTCCGAGTGTATCAAGCCTGTGTCCTCAGTACCTTGGTCTACGGCAGTGAGGCCTGGACAACGTATGTCAGCCAAGAGCGATGTCTCAATTCATTCCATCTTTGCTGCCTCCGGAGAATGCTTGGCATCAGGTGGCAGGACTGTATCTCCAACACAGAAGTCCTCGAGGTGGCCAACATCCCCAGCATATACACCCTTTTGAGCCAGCGGCACTTGAAATGACTTGGCCATGTGAGCTGTATGGCAGATGGCAGAATCCCCAAGGACACATTGTACAGCGAGCTCGTCACTGGTATCAGATCCATGTCTCCGCTTTAAAGACGTCTGCAAACGCGACATGAAGTCCTGTGGCATTGATCACAAGTCGTGGGAGTCAGTTGCCAGTGATCGCCAGAGCTGGCGGGCAGCCTTAAAGGAGGTGCTAAAGTGTGGCGAGTCAAAGAGACTTAGCAGTTGGCAGGAAAAAAGACAGAAGCGCAAGGCGGGAGCCAACTGTATAACAGCCCCGACAACCAATTTTATCTGTAGCGCACATGGAAGAGTCTGTCACTCTAGAATTGGACTATATAGCCACTCCAGGCGCTGCTTCACAAACCACTGACCACCTCCAGGCGCTTACCCATTGTCTCTCGAGACAAGGAGGCCAAAGAAGAAGTCTTGCAGGATGGTCTCAACTTTTTACTTTGAGTAAAAGACAACTGATCAACTTTTTATTTTGAGTAAAAGACAACTTCTAAATCTCACAACTTTTACACTTAAAATGAAAAAGGAAATGGGTATTTATAAAGAGTTGGTGTGGTTTTAGCTCTATGCATTTGTGAGCAGTGCTTATTTTTAAGTGTCCAGACTAATCTTGTCAGATATCAAAATGTTTTGATTTTTTTAAATTGAAGCAACATTACAATAGAAACCAAAATTATTAAAGTATGAATTTTGAATTTTGGATATATTTTACAAGACATGCACTTTATTTAGTGCATTTTCCAGCATCTTTACTAGAACTTATGTAAGTAAATTAATTTCTCGGAAATTATCCCACAAAAGTTGGATTGAAAATGATGGCCTGAATTTTGAAAGCTTGTCGCCGATCTTGGCGACAAGCTTCAAGAATGGCACGGCGCAAGCGCGAGATGTGCGCTGCAGAGCCGCCGTGTTATGGTGCACGGCAGCTCATTAACATGGATGGGGCGGAACAACCGCCCCCAATGGCCTAGCTGGGGAAGGCACTGCCGCCATTTTTAAAGGACTTCAAGCCCTTCAGGTCAATTTTGATATTTAAAAAGTTATAGGTTGAAAAAAAAAATGAAATCTTTATTGTCAGTTTCAATCCCCTCTCCCACCTCCCCAATGACTAATCAATCTATAAATAGCCCTCTCCCCCACAAAAAATTAAAATCTCGATCCTGACCTTTCCCCACTGAACTTTCTCCACTTTAACCTTGAACCCCTACCCACCATCCCCTCCATCAATCTTATTAGTCCTTGCCATTCCCTCCACTCCCCCGCCCACCCTGAAAACTTCATTCCTCCTCCCTCCCCAGCAATGTACCACCTCGAATCTCCAAACAGAGGTCCGAAGGCGCAGCACTTCTGGCAACCAGCCAGAATATCAGAGTGGGACGGCCGGCGGGACCAGGTAAGTGAATAATTCCTTTATTAACATAAATTAATTCGGTCCCCGTAGACGCGTGGTGGAGAGGCCACTCCAAGGTCTCACCACCGCCGGTAATATGGGACGGGGCTTTCCCTGCATCGAGAGCCTTGGCGGGCCTCTCCCAGAGGTATTTTCTGGGACCCCCACTCCCCACGACCCCCCGACGTCGGGGGCCCGGTAAAATTCGGCCCGAATTATGGCTGCTTGGTAAGCTATTGATAAAAATAATATACTTTTTGCTTATTGTACTAAAATTACTAATTGTGATATTAATAGGATATTCCTGGGTCCACTATGTCAACAGACGTGATCCCATTTATTTTAAATGGGATAACATCTTTATTAGGGAACACAGGGGCTGCCTGACTTGCACCGTTTCCAGCATTTTCTACCTTTGTTAAGAGTAACAGATAAAGGACTGTCACATGAATATGTTAAGTGCGCAACCGCTAATATCAACTGTAATAGTCTGGGCTTTGATCTCAAAGCATATCCCTGATAATATAACAGCATTGTATAAAACCAACTTTTTTTTATTACAGCAACTGCAAGAGGACCTAACAATGTTCATCAGGAGAAGGCTGCCTACATTGTTTTGACCTTACTGTCATCTTGTACTTTTGGAACCAGGATCTGATCAAGTTCTTTGGATACACATAATGTATACAATGATGAAGGAATGAAGGGACAGAGGTGTAAAACATTGTACATGTGGAAGATATGCTGATGAGAACTAGGCATAACAAATCAGGCTGGAGTTTCCTGAAACAGTTACTCAGAGATTTACACCGATTTTCCCCACAGTAGGTTACTCCAAAATTTCTTCAGATTTTTATTAGCAAGCAGCAGAACATAAAAACCAGTGTAAAACATGTGGAAATCAACATAAACAATTGGGCACCGAAGAAAGCGCCCATCTTGTCATGTATCTTCTTCAACTCCCTCTTATGTATGGAAAATGAAAATTTGAAGCCATCAAATGAAAATTTATACAAATTAGGTACTAAAAGTTTAAGACAATGTAATTGTGGAAACTTTTCAATGTTTAATGCAAATTATTCTGATGCCATAAAGATTAGTTCAATTATACAGAAAATATATTTTACAAAATTGCCATAAAACACCTCCCAAACCCAAAATTTTAAGCATAAATTTACAGCTCGTACAGAACATTGCAAATTCAGAAAATTTGTATCGGCTCCAGATTTGCATGAGCTGCAGCTATGCTAATGAGCAGCAGAGGGTTTCGGTGCTGGCTCTGCAGAACCAGCGTTGAAGGTCAAGGAAATTTGGGCATAGCATAAAAATGGACACAAGGTTATAGAACCCTCAAATTTCCTTGATTTTTGTGCCAAATATTGACATTACACCATGTTGTCTCAGTACAGGTTTTCAGGAAATTCCAAGCCACCTGATTTAGTATTCTAGCCTATAAGTTGAAAAAGTCGATATACTCAGTAAACATTCCACTGCTCCTCTATGTAAAGTGGAACACAATACAATTAAAGCAATTCAAGCAGAATATGTTTGGAAATAAATACATTGTTTTTACTGGTTGTGAAGATCAAACACTAAAACTGCTAGGTAAGTAAAAAGGTTCGAGGAGATAAAAGCAAATGGCATAAATTACTATTGTTTCATGAGTCAATTTGACTACGAAGAGGATTCTCCAATACTGAGCAGTATCAATATTTCTGCTGCACATTCAGATATGATGTGCTAATTTGCAAGATTATAGAAATTGTGGGTAAGAACCTGGTCATCAGGTGCGAGGCGCTCACGTTGTTACTCTACGTGGCACAGGTCTGGCCCATACCCCACTCCTACGCTGTGGCAGTCACCCGAGCCATTTTCCGCTTCATCTGGGGATCTAAAATGGACTGGGTCCGGAGGGACACGATGTTCAAATCTCTGGACAAGGGCGGGGAAAATGTACCCAACGTGGCCCTCATCCTGATGACCACCTTCGTGTGCGGCTGCATCAAGCTGTGTGCAGAGCTCCAGTACGCAAACTCCAAGTGTCACTACGTGCTGAGGTTCTATCTGTCCCCGGTGTTGCGAAGGATGGGCCTGGGCACATTGCCGCGGAACGCTCCATGCAGTTGGGCCGTGCCGTACCACCTATCCTTCGTGGAGCAGTTTCTGCGGGAAAACACCTTTGACAACCGGTCAATCAGGCAGTGGTCTGCACGGAATGTCCTCAAGGCCCTACGGGTAAAGGAGACGGTGGATCCTGTCGGATGGTTCCCCGAGCAGACCGTCAAAGTCATTTGGCAGAATGCCTCATCACCAGAACTTTCAAACAAGCACCAAGACGTAGCTTGGCTGGTGGTGAGAAGGGCCCTCCCCCTCAGATCCTTCATGCACACCCGAAGTCTCACCCCCTCCGCACAATGCCCCCGCGGTGGCTGTGGTGGGGAAGAGATGGTCGCCCACCTCCTACTGGAATGTGTCTTTGCAAAGCAGGTGTGGAAAGAGATGCAGTGGTTTTTGTCGAGGTTCATCCCAAGCAGCTCTGTAACACAGGAGTCTGTGCTCTGCGGGCTGTTCCCAGGGACGCACACCGAGACAAACATCAACTGCTGCTGGAGGACTATCAATTCGGTGAAAGACGCCCTTTGGTCTGGCCGAAACCTGCTGGTCTTCCAGCGCAAAGAGTTGTCCACCACCGAATGTTGCAGACTGGCACATTCCAAGGTCCAGGACTACGTGCTGAGGGACGCACTAAAGCTTGGGGCAGCCGCAGCAAAGGCTCAATGGGGAAAGACCACAGTGTAAGGTCCCCCCACGAAGCTGAACTGAGGGGCTGGATCCATGGGAAACCCCTCGAACTGTATCGTTAATATTTTCATTTGCTGTAAATGTAAAACGGTTTTTGGCATGACAATTGTGAAATGGAAGGGTTGTGAGGAAACTCATGTTAGTATAGAAGGAAACTGATCTCCCTTGCAATGTTTGTATTTTTTGGTGCTGTTTGGAACTGTTTGGCAATGTAATTTTTGCAGATTTTTATGAATAAAGTATATTTTGGAAAAACAAAGTAGATAAAAAAATCAATCCTGCCTCAATTTTAAAGTGCTACTAGTCTTTATTGTACTCCTTGAAAAGTAATCAGTTAACTTATATCCAAAGCCATAAGTCTACACAATTTCATTCAAAAAGTAGTATTAAGATCTAATCCTAGCATTTATCACTTGTGTAATCCCAAACTTTAATGTGATTTCACACTACAACACCTAGACAAATGACTGATGCTTAAAGGGTTTTGATATATCTCAAGCCCATTTCAGACAGAAATCATAAAATTGCTGCAAACATTTATGTGATTACAGATCACACTGCATTACTTTCTTTCACTACTGATTGATCCTGTAGGCTGTTGATGCAAAAAAAATGTCTACGCCTTATGATTTTTGATTAATATATGATTGGACTGCTTACACTGAATTTGTCAAGGCAGCAAAGAGGAAGGTGGTTGTCTATCTTGAATGAAAATGAGACAGACAGAACTCTTTCCTCTTACCCTCAATCCCTCATTCACATTAGTTGTGGAAGATCTTACAATCACAAACTGTAACAACACTTTATACTTTGTATAAACAGTTCCACCCACATTTCAAGAGAATATATTTCATTAAAAACCATGATACATCCATTTAAGAAAGTAACCTGCTTAAAGAAAAGTGAAGATTGTGCAAACATAGGTGCGCAGATGATCAATAAATCTATGGCTCTCACCCCTTTTGTTAATCAATCATGTTCGCATTGAATAACACACATTTACTGATCTCCTGAAATTCAGTTTGATTGCAGACAAGGCATTAAGAGAGAAATTTCAGGATTTTCTTTTGGAACTTTTACCAGCATTGCTTGGTTCCCTCAGGAGCTTAAGTACATTCAGAAGTTCTTGGTTCTGAAAACAATGTCCTGTTTGTTAAGGCAGAGATCTTTGAATGGCTTAATGACATCCTCTAACTTCATGCTTTCCAATGTTCTTACCCATGGTTGAACATAAAAATTGCAGAATTAAGAGTAGTTCTGTGTTTATAAACACACCTATTGGGACTAAACCCTTTCGATATCCATCAAGGTAAACACATTATTGTTCGACAATTCTCAAATAAAACAATGGAAAATTCTCAAACTGAACGATAAAAGGCTTATTTAAACTGCATCCACATTGCTTGCAATGCTGTTTTGCTAATGATGCAGAGGTGATCAATTCCTTCATGTAACTAGGACTTGAGTTCTACTTTGAGATATGAGCATAGATGAAAATAAATCTCTCAGAAAATGGCATTATTTCACCAATGAGTAAAATAAGGATTTACAGTTTTAATAATTAATGCGTCTTCTTCTTCTTCTTTGGCCTCCTTGTCTCGGGAGACAATGGGTAAGCGCCTGGAGGTGGTCACTGGTTTGTGGAGCAGCGCCTGGAGTGGCTATAAAGGCCAATACTAGAGTGACAGACTCTTCCACAGGTGCTGCAGAAAAAATTGGTTGTTGGGGCTGTTACACAGTTGGCTCTCCCCTTGCGCTTCTGTCTTTTTTCCTGCCAACTGCTAAGTATCTTCGACTCGCGTGCATTAATGCAATTAATGCGTGCAACATTAAATGTCCTTCTCTTTTATATTTTTATATGTAGAGGTTGATTCCTGGAATGAAGGGGTTGTCTTATGAGGAAAGGTTGAGCAGGTTGGGCCTATACTCATTGGAGCTGAGAAGAATTAGAGGTGATCTTATTGAGACATAAGATTCTGAGGGAGCTTGACAGGGCAGATGCTGACAGGATGTTTTCCCTCATAGGGGAATCTGGAACTAGGAGGCACAGTTTCAGAATAAGGGGTTGCTCATTTAAGATGGAGATGAAGAGGAATTTCTTCTCTGAGGGTTGTGAATCTTTGGAATTCTCTACCCCAGAGAGTTCTGGAGGCTGAGTCATTGAATATATTAAAGGCTGAGATTTTCAGATTCTTGAACTATAGGGGAATCAAAGGCTATGGGACAGTCAGGAAAGTGGAGTTGAGGCCAAGATCAGATCAGCCATGATCTTATTGAATGGCAGAGCAGACTCGAGGTGTTGTATGGCCTACTCCTGCTCCTATTTCTTATTGTTCTTATATTCTATTGCTCTGATCTTCCTTCTGCCAAAGGAAAAAGTTATATGATGTTGGCATCTTCAGTATGACTTGGTTTTAACATAGCTGTGCTTCCTTGTTCTGATAGCAGTGTGAAAAAAGTGCACACATCAATATTTAAAAATCCACTGGTCATTAAGTGAACTTTTCACACTCTCACAAAGCAGGACATGGTATAGCAGTAATGGATTACCAAGCTACTTTATTGACATTAAGGATGCTCTAGAAATATTCAGTATTTCTGTTCTTGTCGCACACCCTGTAAAATGAAGTAGGCAGGAGATTGTAGTTGTTCAAATACAAAAAATTTTAATTCCTCATGTATGCTTGTGTGTCAATTGTGTATTTTTTAGTCAGCACTGCAGTTTAAGGCCATCTCAAGAGTACAATGAAACATTTACTGAAATATAGCAAATGCAATTCTGAACTCTATAGGGCAGGATCAGTAATTCTGTGCTCAAAGGCAGCACAGAGTTGGAGAGAGTGCCACAACACATGGTGACGATTCACCAACACGCAGAGCTTTCAAGCTCAGCTCACCACTGGAGTAAATTTATCCTTATTTCATCATTATTACATCATCACTAGTATTTTCAATCCATTTTGTGAACTTTGTGCTCATCAATATAACAGCACTATCGGGTGACATATTTGCATGGATTAAAGGTTGGTTAACTAACAGGAATCAGAGAGTCAGAATAAATGGTTCTTTCTCGGGTTGACAAGATGTAACTAGTGGAGTGCCACAGGGATCAGTGCTGGGTCCTCAACTATTTACAATCTATATCAATGACTTAGATGAAGGGACAGAATGTATGGTAGCTAAATTTGCCAATTACACCAAGATAGGAAGGAAAGTAAGCTGTCAGGAGGAGGTAAAGAGTCTACAAAGGGATAGGGATAAATTAGTTGAGAGGGCAAAAAGATGACAGACGGTGTATAATTTGGGAAACTGTGAATTAGTCCACTTTGGCAGAAAGAATAGAAAAGCAGTGTACTATTTAAATGGAGAGAGATTGAAGAACTCAGTGGGACAGAGCAATCTACAGATACATGAATCACAAAACGTTAGTGTGCAGGTTGGGCCTGTACCTATTGGAGTTTATGAGGATGAGAGGTGATCTTATTGAAACATATCAGATCCTGAGGGTACTTGATAGAGTGGGGGACAATAGAACTGGGGGACACAGTTTAAAAATAAGAGGTCTCTCTTGAAGAGAGTCCTTAGTCTGAGGAATTCTCTTCCCCAGAAAGCAGTGGAGGCTGGGTCCTTGAATTTATTCAAGGCTGAGTTAATTGATGTTTGATAGACAAGGGAGTCAAGGGCTCCGGGGGCAGACGGGAAAGTAGAGTTGAGACCACAACCAGATCAGCCATAATCTTATCGAATGGTGGAGCAGGCTCAAAGGGTTGAATGGCCTACTCCTGCTCCTAAGTCCTATGCTCCTATGTTCAGCATAATGAGGGTTGTGAACACGAACACTAAGAAATGGAACACTTCTTGCTTTTTGCAGCCAGTGTTTGCATCATGTGCTCCCAGGCCAAGTACTAAAAGGATACATGCTATATCCTACATTTACAATGCTGTTCAACCCAAACCTTAGAACTGTTCTTCTCCCAGTGCACCACCCAACACTCAATCAGAGGAATATTGTCCAATTAGCATTGAATTAGAAATAAAAACAAGAAATGCTGGGAAAACTCAGCAGGTCTGGCAGCATCTGTGCAAAGAGAAGCAGAGTTAACGTTTAGGGTCAGTGACCCTTCTTCGGAACTGACAAATATTAGAAATGTCACAGGTTATAAGCAAGTGAGGTGGGGGTGGGGCAAGAGATAACAAAGGAGAAGGTGTAGATTGGACAAGGCCACATAGCTGACCAAAAGGACATGGAGCAAAGGCAAACAATATGTTAATGGTGTGTTGAAAGACAAAGCATTAGTACAGATAAGGTGTTAACGGACTGAATATTGAACAGCAGCAAGTGCAAACATGAAAACAGTGGGTAAGCAAACTGAACAAACTAAGATGAAATGAAATAAATGCAAAAAAAAATTGTAAAAAATGTAAAAAAAGCATCGCTCCACACCTCCATCCCCCACCAGGATGGTTTGAGGGCTCTCCGCTTCTTCCTTGAACAGAGGCCCAACCAGTCCCCATCCACCACCACCCTCCTCTGCCTGGCTGAACTTGTTCTCACATTGAACAACTTCTCCTTCAACTCCATGCACTTCCTTCAAGTAAAAGGTGTCACTATGGGTACCCGCATGGGTCCTAGTTATGCCTGTCTTTTTGTGGGATATGTCGAGCATTCTTTGTTCCAGTCCTACTCAGGCCCCCTCCCCCAACTCTTTTTCCGGTACATTGATGACTGTATCGGTGCCGTTTCCTGCTCCTGCCCCGAACTGGAAAACGTTATCAACTTTGCTTCCAATTTCCACCCTTCTCTCACCTTTACATGGTCCATCTCTGACACTTCCCTTCCCTTCCTCAACTTCTCTGTCTCCATCTATGGGGATAGGTTGTCTACTAATATCCACTATAAGCCCACCGACTCCCACAGCTACCTCGACTACATTTCTTCACACCCTACCTCCTGTAAGGACTCCATTCCATTCTCCCAGTTTCTCCGTCTCCGACGCATCTGCTCTGATGATGCTACCTTCCATGACAGTGCTTCTGATATGACCTTTTTCCTCAACCGAGGATTCCCCCCCCACTGTTGTTGGTCCGTGTCTGGACCATTTCCCGCACCTCTGCCCTCAACCCTTCCCCTCCCTCCCAGAACCGTGACAGGGTTCCCCTTGTCCTCACTTTCCACCCCATCAGCCTCCATATCCAAAGGATCATCCTCCGCCATTTCCGCCACCTCCAGCGTGATGCCACTACCAAATGCATCTTCCCCTCCCTTCCCCTGCCAGCATTCCGAAGGGATCGTTCCCTCCGCGACACCCTGGTCCACTCCTCCATTACCCCCACCACCTCGTCCCCGTCCCATGGCACCTTCCCCTGCAATCGCAGGAGGTGTAATACCTGCCCATTTACCTCCTCTCTCCTCACTATCCCAGGCCCCAAACACTCCTTTCAGGTGAAGCAGCGATTTACTTGTACTTCTTTCAATGCAGTATATTGTATTCGCTGCTCACAATGTGGTCTCCTCTACACTGCGGAGACCAAACGCAGATTGGGTGACCGCTTTGCATAATGCCTCCACTCAGTCTGAAAACATAACCACGAGCTTCTGGTCGCTTGCTATTTCAACATCCCCCCTGCTCTCATGCTCACATCTATGTCCTGGGATTGCTGCAGTGTTCCAGTGGACATCAACGCAAGCTCGAGGAACAGCATCTCATTTACCGATTAGGCACACTACAGCCTGCCTTGTTTTTGTCTTTGTCTTTCAACACACCATTAACATATTGTTTGCCTTTTTTCCATGACATTTTGGTCAGCTATGTGGCCTTGTCCAATCAACACCTTCTCCTTTGTTATCTCTTGCCCCACCCCCACCTCACTTGCTTATAACCTGTGACATTTCTAATATTTGTCAGTTCCGAAGAAGGGTCACTGACCCTAAACGTTAACTCTGCTTCTCTTTGCACAGATGCTGCCAGACCTGCTGAGTGGTTCCAGCATTTCTTGTTTTTATTTCAGATTTCCAGCATCCGCAGTATTTTGCTTTTATTTTAGCATTGGATTAGAGGAAGTTTTATGCCATTGACTCAGATTTACAAATAAGTTAGGTACAGCTGTCTAAAGTAATTTCTCCTGGCTCCTTTAACAGCTAGAGATTCACACTGGATCTGCCCCAAGTTTCACTAGCCAAAGGACAGAGCCCTACACCCATTACTTGTGACCCTCAACCCAACACTATCCATGATGACTTATGAACATATTGTCACATTTTTAATATTGACGTAAATGAATATTGAAGTTAAATAAGCCTATTCATCCTAAAATCAACAAATACATGTTAATACACTTTTTCAGCCATCTATCTGTGACTTGTGAAGAGCGGCCACATGGTCCCGGCAGCGGCTCCTGCTCACTCGGCGACTGCGCGCTGCTTCCACACAAACTTACCCTCAACTCCGGCTCAGCTCCCGGATCCCGATCCCGATCCCAGTCGTAGTACACCATTGTAAAAGGGACAATGGTGGGAGCTGATGCAATGTTTTATTACCTGCACCCCCTCCCCCACCCCCCGCTCCCAGCTCACCGCCCTCGCACTCAATTCCCCCCACCCCCCTCGCACCCCCTTCCACCATCTTACCCTCGCACCCTCTTCCCCTGCACCTCTCTCCCCTACCCCCTGCAGTCCCCTTCCCAGCTCCCCCTGCACCCCCTTCCCTCCACCCCTTCCCACCGCACTCCTCCTCCTCGCACCCCCCCCCCTCTGCACCCCCTTCCCCCCTTCCCTCCACCTCCTCCCACCAGCATCCACCTACCCCTGTGTAGGGGCCCCAAAAACTCCACTGCCTTGTGAGTGTCTCGGGAGAGACCAAGGCTAAGGGAGTAAACCCAAACAGAAAATCCGGAGCTGAACCCCGAAGGCGGTCATGTGTCACCTTTGGCATGTTTCCGGCAGTTCCTGCAGCCATATTGGTGCCAAAGATCGTGCTCTGCACTCCTTTGGACCCCACCAGGAAGGCCGAGAGGGGGGTTTTGACGCTTGGGCAACTCACAACCTCCATACATCCGCCCAGGCATGTGCCATGGAGAGGTCACTCCATAGTCGCCTCACAGCGACCAAATCAACACGGAAGGCAGCAGTTACGGGTTATAAGTCCAGCTCAATTGGCGTAGAGATTGGGTGCCACGGGTTGCCTTTGGCAGTGGGAGAGGTCATCGCATCTCACTGGACAGCTACTGCCCGCCTCAAACCAGGTAGCTCCCGGTCAGTAAGGTTCTGTCCCGCCACAGTCCACCTGCTTCAATGGGTGCTTGGAGCTCAGGTTCATTGCCCGACAAGTGGACTGAAACACCGCAGCAAACAGCACGACCAAAAAAGGAAAGAAGATACCAGCCCTTCGTTTTGCAAGCTGGAACATCAGAACTATGTGTCCTGGCCTGTCGGAAGACTTTACACAAATCAACGATTCTCGGAAGACCGCCATCATCAACAACGAGCTCAGTAGACTCAATGTGGACATTGCAGCGCTTCAGGAGACACGCCTCCCTGCGAGCAGATCTCTAAGAGAGCAAGACTACACCTTCTTCTGGCAGGGTAGGGATCCTGAAGAAGCAAGACAGCACGGAGTGGGCTTCGCCATCAGAAACTCTTTGCTCAGCATGATAGAGCCAACCTCAAATGGCTCAGAACGCATACTGTCCATCCGACTGTCCACCGCCTCTGGTCTAGTACACCTTCTCAGCATCTATGCTCCAACACTTTGCTCCCCACCTGAAGTTAAAGACCAGTTCTATGAGGAACTCCATAATATCATTTGTAGCATCCCCAACACCGAACACCTATTCCTGCTGGGGGACTTTAATGCCAGGGTTGGGGCCGACCATGACTCATGGCCTTCCTGCCTTGGGCGCTATGGCATTGGAAGGATGAATGAGAATGGACAGAGACTGCTTGAGTTGTGTCCCTATCATAACCTCTGCATCACCAACTCATTCTTTCTCACTAAACCCTGTCACCAGGTTTCTTGGAGGCACCCAAGATCACATCGTTGGCACCAGCTGGACCTCATCGTCACAAGGCGAGCCTCTTTAAACAGTGTTCAAATCACACGCAGCTTCCACAGTGCGGACTGCGACACCGACCACTCCCTGGTGTGCAGCAAGGTTAGCCTCAAACCAAAGAAGCTGCATCACTCCAAGCAGAAGGGCCGCCCACGCATCAACACTAGCAGAATTTCTCATCCACAGCTGTTACGCAAGTTTCTAAATTCACTTGAAAAAGCCCTCCAAAACACTCCCACAGGAGATGCAGGGACCAAGTGGGCCCACATCAGAGACGCCATCCATGGCTCAGCAATGACCACCTATGGCAATTGTGTGAAGCGGAATGCAGACTGGTTTCAATCTCACATTGAAGAGCTGGAACCTGTCATAGCTGCTAAGCGCATTGCACTGCTGAACTACAAGAAAGCCCCCAGTGAGTTAACATCCTTGCACTTAAAGCAGCCAGAAGCGCTGCACAAAGAACAGCCAGGCGCTGCACAAATGACTACTGGCAACACCTATGCAGTCATATTCAGCTGGCCTCTGACACAGGAAATATCAGAGGAATGTATGATGGCATTAAGAGAGCTTTTGGGCCAACCGTCAAGAAGATTGCCCCCCTCAAATCTAAATCAGGGGACATAATCACTGACCAACACAAGCAAATGGACCGCTGGGCGGAACACTACCTCGAACTGTACTCCAGGGAAAATGTTGTCACTGAGACCGCCCTCAATGCAACCCTGTCTCTGCCAGTCATGGATGAGCTGGACGTACAGCCAACAAAATCGGAACTCAGTGATGCCATTGATTCTGTAGCCAGCGGAAAAGCCCCTGGAAAGGACGGCATTACCCCTGAGATCATCAAGAGTGCCAAGCCTGCTATACTTTAAGCTCTGCACGAACTGCTTTGCCTGAGCTGGGACGAGGGAGCAGTACCACAGGACATGTGCGATGCCAATATCATCACCCTCTATAAGAACAAGGGTGACCGCGGTCACTGCAACAACTACCGTGGAATCTCCCTGCTCAGCATAGTGGGGAAAGTCTTCGCTCGTGTCGCTTTAAACAGGCTCCAGAAGCTGGCTGAGCGTGTCTACCCTGAGGCACAGTGTGGCTTTCGAGCAGAGAGATCCACCATTGACATGCTGTTCTCCCTTCGCCAGCTACAGGAGAAATGCCGTGAACAACACATGCCCCTCTACGTTGCTTTCATTGATCTCACCAAATCCTTTGACCTCGTCAGCAGAAGTCGTCTCTTCAGACTACTAGAAAATATTGGATGCCCACCAAAGCTACTAAGTATCATCACCTCATTCCATGACAATATGAAAGGCACAATTCAGCATAGCGGCGCCTCATCCAGACCCCTTTCCAATCCTGAGTGGCGTGAAACAGGGCTGTGTTCTCGCACCTACACTGTTTGGGATCTTCTTCTCCCTGCTGCTTTCACATGCATTCAAGTTCTCAGAAGAAGGAATTTTCCTCCACACAAGATCAGTGGCATGTTGTTCAACCTTGCCCGTCTAAAAGCGAAGACCAAAGTATGGAAAGTCCTCATCAGGGAACTCCTCTTTGCTGACGATGCTGCATTAACATCTCACACTGAAGAGTGTCTGCAGAGACTCATCGACAGGATTGCGGCTGCCTGCAATGAATTTGGCCTAGCCATCAGCCTCAAGAAAACGAACATCATGGGACAGGACGTAGGGCTGTAGATGTCGTATACATGGACTTCAGTAAGGCGTTTGATAAGGTTCCCCATGGTAGGCTGATGGAGAAAGTGAAGGCGCATGGGGTCCAAGGTGTACTAGATAGATGGATAAAGAACTGGCTGGGCAACAGGAGACAGAGAGTAGCAGTGGAAGGGAGTTTCTCAAAATGGAGACGTGTGACCAGTGGTGTTCCACAGGGATCAGTGCTTGGACCACTGTTGTTTGTGATATACATAAATGATTTGGAGGAAAGTATAGGTGGTCTGATTAGCAAGTTTGCAGACGACACTAAGATTGGTGGAGTAGCAGATAGTGAAGGGGACTGTCAGAGAATACAGCAGAATATAGATAGACTGGAGAGTTGGGCAGAGAAATGGCAGATGGAGTTCAATCAGGGCAAATGCGAGGTGATGCATTTTGGAAGATCCAATTCAAGAGTGAACTATACAGTAAATGGAAAAGTCCTGGGGAAAATTGATGTCCAGAGAGATTTAGGTGTTCAGGTCCATTGTTCCCTGAAGGTGGCAACGCAGGTCAATAGAGTGGTCAAGAAGGCATACGGCATGCTTTCCTTCATCGGACGGGGTATTGAGTACAAGAGTTGGCAGGTCATGTTACAGTTGTATAGGACTTTGGTTCGGCCACATTTGGAATACTGCGTGCAGTTCTGGTCGCCACATTACCAAAAGGATGTGGATGCTTTGGAGAGGGTGCAGAGGAGGTTCACCAGGATGTTGCCTGGTATGGAGGGCGCTAGCTATGAAGAGAGGTTGAGTAGATTAGGATTATTTTCATTAGAAAGACGGAGGTTGAGGGGGGACCTGATTGAGGTGTACAAAATCATGAGAGGTATAGACATGGTGGATAGCAAGAAGCTTTTTCCCAGAGTGGGGGATTCAATTACAAGGGGACACGAGTTCAAAGTGAAAGGGGAAAAGTTTAGGGGGGATATGCGTGGAAAGTTCTTTACGCAGAGGGTGGTGGGTGCATGGAATGCATTGCCAGCGGAGGTGGTAGACGCGGGCACGATAGCATCTTTTAAGATGTATCTAGACAGATACATGGATGGGCAGGAAGTAAAGAGATACAGACCCTTAGAAAATAGGCGACAGGTTTAGATAGAGGATTTGGATCGGCGTAGGCTTGGAGGGCCGAAGGGCCTGTTCCTATGCTGTAATTTTCTTTGTTCTTTGTTCTTTGACGTCAGAAATGCCCCATCTATCAATATCGGCAACCACACTCTGGAAGTGGTTCAAGAGTTCACCTACCTAGGTTCAACTATCACCAGTAACCTGTCTCTCGATGCAGCATTAAACAAGCGCATGGGAAAGGCTTCATCTGCTCTGTCCAGGCTGGCCAAGAGAGTGTGGGAAAATGGCGCACTGACACAGAACACAAAAGTCCAAGTGTATCAAGCCTGTGTCCTCAGTACCTTGCTCTATGGCAGCGAGGCCTGGACAACGTACGTCAGCGACGTCTCAATTCATTCCATCTTCGCTGCCTCCGGAAAATCCTGGGCATCAGGTGGCAGGATCGTATCTCCAACACAGAAGTCCTCGAGGCGGCCGACATCCCCAGCATATACACTCTACTAAGCCAGCGGCGCCTGAGTTGGCTTGGCCATGTGAGCCGCATGGAAGATGGCAGGATCCCCAAGGACACATTGTACAGCGAGCTCGTCACTGGTACCAGACCCACCACCCGTCCATGGCTCCGCTTTAAAGACGTCTGCAAACGCGACATGAAGTCCTGTGACATTGATCGCAAGTCGTGGGAGTCAGTTGCCAGCGATCGCCAGAGCTGGCGGGCAACCATAAATGCGGGTCAAAGCGTGGCGAGTTGAAGAGACTCAGCAGTTGGCAGGAAAAAAGACAGAAGCGCAAGGAGAAAGCCAACTGTGTAACAGCCCCGACAACCAATTTTATCTGCAGCACCTGTGGAAGAGTCTGTCACTCTAGAATTGGCCTTTATAGCCACTCCAGGCGCTGCTGCACAAACCACTGACCACCTCCAGGCGCTTACCCATTGTCTCCCGAGACAAGGAGGTCAAAGAGAAGAGAAGAAATCTGTGACAGGACTGTGGCCTTATAGAGCTCAATGAGTCAAAAGCAGGCTTGGTTGCAAACAACTCATTCAATAAGTAAAGAAACAAAAGGCTCCAGGGCAAATTAATTAACTCACGGTCAAAACTGAAAGGAAATCCTACCAGTTCTAAACCAGCGGACTGGCAATACCAACATACTCAGATGTCCCCAGGGCCTCCCATTGCAGTACTGTCATACATTTGGTGATAGGTGAACACACAACAGTTAACCACTTGAATTAGAATCATTGTCAGCTTTTTAATGTGCATGAATTGCTCATTTCCACCCTCTATTTAACTTATGACTAATTCGGTTTTAGTGCTAGGTTTTGTTTTGGATACTGGACAGCAAAGAGCATTTAAACAACCACAGTCCATAAAGAATGCAGGATATGTGAGAGCGTCAGGTGCCTATTTGGTCAATACTTGGCGAGAGCACACAGTTGGGCATATCTGTATTTGGTAACTACCCTAAAAATGTTAGGGTTCTGTCAGTCTTCTGTCAGAATCAGTTGGCTCTCTGCCATTTCTGGGGGTTTCTAACGTTTCATCCCCTCTTATAAGAGAAATATTGTGGGGGGAGGGGGGGGGGAAGAAAAAGGGGGACGAGTGCTCCGAGCGCTGGGAGTTCGCACTCTAGTGACTCAGTCAGGATCTGGGGCATCTGTGGAGATAGGCAAGACTTACTAGCTCACATATAGGCAGATGTGGCCACCACCAGTATGTTCCAGACCAGAAATCTGCAAGAATCTGAAAAGAAGTCTATTTAAAGAAAAACTTTTAAATGATCAGATCCTTTACACAGCAGGCCAAGGGATAAATGGAGTGGGGGGGGGGGGGATCCTGGGAAACCCCAGGCCAATAATGGCATCAGAGTTTACATACACATGCAATCAGGTAACAGAGCTGCATTCTCGTGCTGCTCGTGCCTGCCTGCTCCATGCTAATTCGATGTGCTGCCACTGATCTGGCAAACTCCAACAGGTCAGCACTGGAGGGCATCTCTGAGCACAATAACCATGAGGATTGTATCCTGAGCAATTTCAGCCCCCTTATGCCATTCTTGGTGATCTTAATATTTCCTTCAAAATGAATCTTTTCGGGGGTGCCCATTTGCTCTCTTATTTGAAGATTTATTTTCTTCAATAATAATTATGGACATTTTTTTTGAGGTACGGGGGAGAGTCTGTGAGGTGGATCCATTAACCGGCTTTATTTGAGCACTACTGACACTGTACTTATGGAATTATAAGGATTTGGAAATAAAATATGGAATAATGAGTTTCAATTAGTTTCACAAATTACACTGAAAATCCCATATTATTTAGGAATAATGATTAGTTACAAGTGACGACATGAATAAATTACTCTCCTCAAACAGAGATACCCTAGTGTAACAAATACGATAGACGTGCTAAACAGACTAAATGGAGTTAAATCAAACAAATCCCTAAAAATGGAGGGTGTATATTCCAGAATGCTCAGAGAGTCTAGGGAGGAGATTTGTGAGTGAGTCAATGCACACTAGGGAGGCATCAGCGGATTCAAAATAGGCTAATGTGGTGTCAATATTCAAAGAGAATGACAAAGCAGGCACAGGCTACTGCAAATCCATTATTCATACTATCATACCATGTAAAATAATTGACCATTAACTTGAGCTTCATCTGTGCAACAATAACCTAGACAACGGCAGTCAGCATGGATTCATAAGAGTATGATTCTGCCTGACCAATCTCCTCAAATTCTTTTGAGCAAGAGGGAAGAGACAACACAAATGAGCTGTGGCAAGCCCGATAGAATTATGCACCTTGACTTCCAAAATACCTATGATAAAACATAGTATGCATAAATGGATCCTTTTCTGATTGGAAGATGTGACGAGGAGAGTCCCGTAGGGTCTGTGCTGGGGCCTCAATTTTTTACAATTTATATCAATGACTTAGATGAGAGGAGCGATGGCATGGTAGCTAAATTTGCAGATGACACAAAGATAGGTAGGAAAGTATGTTGTGTAGAGGATTTAGATAGGTTGAGTGAGTGGGCAAAAATCTGGCAAATGGAGTATAATGTGGGAAAATGTTAAGTTCTTCACTTTGGCAGGAAGAATAAAAAAGCAGAGTATTACTTAAATGGAGAACGACTGCAGAATTCCGAGGTGCAGAGGGATCTAGGTGTTCTAGTACAGGAGTCATAAAAAGTTAGTATGCAGGTATAGCAAGTAATAAAGAAGGCTAAAGGAATGCTATCCTTTATTACGAGAGGAATTGAAAATAAAAGTAAAGATGTGATGCTTCAGTTATACAGGGCATTGGTGAGACCACATCTCGAATACTATATGCAGTTTTGGACTCGTTATTTAAGGAAGGGTGTAAATGCATTGGAGGTGGTTCAGAGGAGGTTTACTGGATTGATACTTGGAATGAGCGGGTTGTCTTGTGAAGAAAGGTTGGACAGAGTGGGCTTGTTTTCACTGGAGTTTAGAAGAGTGAGGGGAGACTTGATTGAAGTTTATAAGATCCTGAAAAGTCTTGACCAGGTGGATGTGGAAAGGATGTTTCCTCTTGTGAGTGAGTCCAGAACTAGGGGGCACTGTTTGAAAATTAGGGGTCGCCCTTTTAGGAAGAGATGAGGAGAAATTTTTTCTCTCAGAGAGTTGTGCGACTTTGGAACTCTCTGCCTCAGAAGGTGGTGGAAGCAGGGTCATCGAATATTTTTAAGGCGGAGATAGATAGATTCTTGTTAGGCAAGGGAATCAAAGGTTATCGGGGTAGATGGGAGTGTGGAATTTGCGACACAAACAGATCAGCCATGATCTTATTGAATGGCAGAGCAGGCTAGAGGGGCTGAATGGCCTACTTCTGCTCCTAATTTGTATGTTCGTATGCTTGTATGTTCCACATGAAAGTTATTAATTGAACTCAAAGCTGTGGGAATTCACGATAATCTCTCTGAACAAATAAGAAACTAGCAAAAGGAGAGATGAGTAATCGTTCGAGGAATTACGTCAGAGTGAAAGGAATATTAAATGAGGCATCTCAGGGTTGAATGCTAGGTTCACTATCGTTTTTAATTTACATCTAAAATCTGGAGTCAGAAACTCAATACAAAGTGGTCAAATTTGCAGATAATACCAAAATAGGAGGAGCAATGGAAGAGGCAACTCAGAAATTACAGAAGGTAGTAGCCAAAATATGTAAGCGGGCAGAATGATAGCAGATGAAACTTAATACATCTAAGTGTACAATGTTAACACAGAAAGGAAAATAGACAGCCCCTATACTCCATAAATGGTGTTGGAATAGCTGAGCATGAAACTGAAAGAGACTGTGGAACTTAGTAGCCTTGACACTAGACATGTTCACTGAATGAAAATGTGGAATAGAACTAGGGGACACAGGTTCAAACCAGTAGAAGATAATTTTAGGACTGAGATAAGGAAAGTCTTCTTAACACAAAGAAAGAGTGATCAATCTGTGGAATTCCAAATAGGAGTTCTGATGAAAGGTCATGGACCTAAAATGTTAACTGTTTCTCTCTCTCTACAGATACTGCCTCAGCTGCAGAGTATTTCCTGCATTTTTTAGTTTTTATTCCAGGTAGAGTAGTGGAGGCAAAAACCCTGGAATCATTTAAGAAACAATTACTTATTAGAATGATGGGACATTAGGATTTCTCTGAATGGGTGAACTATGAGCCAGATGGTATATCTCATTTGTAATTTTCTTGTGATTACTATGATGTGGACCATTGGGCTTCTTCTGTGTTAGTGTAGCACCTGGTTAGATTCTGTAAATTTAAAAGCTGTTTTTAGTTTATTTTTGTACTCTTGTTGTTACCATGTAGTAACCAGGGAGAAAGCCTGTACCATCCATATTAGAATGTTTAACAGCCATGTGGAAATGTGAGGGATGACATGAAAGATAAGTTTATAATATATTTTCAAATTCCAGAGGTGGTTAGTTGTGTCCATGACTAGAGTTATCCATATTTTGCTCCTGCAAATCACATTTTCAGACACTTCAAGGGTTTTCTTTTGCAAATTATATCACTGTAATTATTTTTATTTCCATTGTGACAGTTTCAAAAACGCAACATGGATCAGAAATTACTAGTGCTGATAACAGCAATGGGAAACATCTTTCAAATTTACAGAATCGTATATGAGAAAGGGACTAGCAGAGCACAACCCCATTTATTTGAGCAGTTTTGGGTGAGAGCCAAAGCCAGCAGCTTGAACTGTTATTCTAGCCAGGACTATATTCATATTCATTTTGACAGTTTCAACATGAGCAACAAACCTACAACATATTATTAGTAACTCAGCATCATCTTTTGTAGTGAAGACTGATGTAAAGCAGCAATTTAAAATCTCTGTAATATCCTGGGATCTACCCAAATCTGTTCTCAGGAATCCTCTGATTGTCCCTTAATGGCATTCTACTATCATCTTCTCCAGTGTTCTTCTGTCTCCTCTAATAACAGGTTTAATTTCCTTCGGCTCACAGCAATATGCATCCCTGTTTTCCTGACAGCTATTTTCCTTAAGCTTGTAATGATAATTCTGCTTAAATCTAATTTGGCTCTGAACCTGACCTGTTAGCCAATATAAATTTTATTTGAATAAAACTTTTGAAATTTGTCTTCGATCTTTTCAAATGATTTTGGAAAACAGTGAAGCAGAAATTGTTTGGCTCTAAAGAAAAAATATTCCATCAATATCTCCAGGAAAATTAGGTACATTACACAAGCTCAGGCTACACAAGCCAGACTTAGCTCACCACATCACAATCCTGGGCAAAAATATCACGCATCAGAGAAAACAAAGGTCCAATAAAGATTTTCAGGAAGCATTTTAAGCAATTTGTAAAGCAAGCCACTTAGTGGTCAAATTGTGCAATTACAGAGTGTTGAGTTTATATGAGGAATTTTAATTATAAATATGAACACAGGAATTTATAACAGGAATGAAGCTGACACAAAAAAGAGTGACAACAGGAATTAAGATCTATCACATGGGATATGCATACAGACCTAAGACTTTACCAAGATACAGGCAAACATATACATTTTTTCAACATTTAGAAGTCACATCTCGTTTTGACAAAGAACATGAATAACAGTTTTGTAAGACAGATTTCATAGGTCACCTGTAATTACAGGTGTTGTGGGAAAGTCAGGAAACAGACCTCGATTAAAAATTCAGTAATGATCCTTTGATAAGAGCGCTCACACTAATCATTTTGGCTGTTGAGAATAGTCAGGCAAATTACAAATGTGAGTGTACGAAGACTGGGCTACCTCATGTAAGTATGCAGCTTGCGTTGCTGATATGAATTCCCAACTAGTAGTATTCAACCAGCATTGTTTTCACTGGAGTTGAGGATTAATGACTTTTTCCAGGTAATGTACAACTGACTGCAAATTTACTCCTAACCCAAATGGATGCTGTGTGCACCTTATAGTCTACCAGCTTGTTTGCAATTTGTATGTAATGTGGACAGAACCTTTGTAAAGGGACAAGTAGTCACTTAAAGTTTCCTAAGTTATAGATATATATATAAAACATGTATCATATTTTTCAAGAACAGGAAGTATTATTGGACACCACATTTCATAAGCATTGCCAGATTTTAATACTTAACCTGATGGGAAACAATGCTCAATTAATTTATGAAATATGAGCTTGTTCTAAATCACATATATATGTTGCATTATTTTAATGCCTCTTTAGACATATTTTTTTTAAATCACCTAATCTCAAAATGTGGTAACATCACATCCTTAGATGCTTCAATTTAGTTTTGAAATTCAATTAATACATTGCAAAGGCAAACTTTATATTTAATAAAATGCTTTCTATCAAGGCAGAATTGGTCTAAAGACTTTAACCTAGCTATGTACCTTGCTTTTGGTCTCCCAGAAGGAAACCAGCATCATGAAAATGTGATATGTTTTAAACTAAAATGTTAATACTTAGAGGAAAAAAATATTCAAAGCAACTGTGTAAGCAATCCTATTTTTAGATGAGGTTGGTGTTAAGTACAATAGGATGCAGTAAAAATAATTCATCTGGAGGAAAAGTTCACTTCAACAGTGGGCGTGTTGTCGTTTGCAGGTGCAGTGGTGACAAGACCAAATGACACTCACTGCTGAGAACTGCATTTCCTAAAACTGGTGTGGGGTAAGTTTTCTTCTGGGGAAAAAATAAGTCCATGTTCTTGAATTCTGCAGTACCTGTAGTGGGGAAGTGGACGAGGCGAAAGCAACAGTCCTCTATCAAAGTCAGCAGGGGATCCATCCTAATTTCCACGTCATCCAAGTTTCACAAGAGGGCGAACTGCAAGCAAAAAATTCACTTCCAGTAGGCAGCTTGTCGATTAGAAGGCAGGAAATCATGTGCTGCTGCAGATTCTTAAGAGGAGGTCTATTTTTTTCTCAGCCAAAGCAGAGAAGCAATACTGTAGAGTTACAGAATAATGTGGCTAGAATACTTCCAGCTGATTGCTGAGATTTTCAAATACAGTTGCCGAGAGATTGGGCAATGAAGTTCAGAACAGAAATAAGATCCTCTTCCCTTCAGATGCAAGACAAGGTCGTGAATATTGCAAGAGGTGGTACCACATGCGAATATGCTCAGTATTATCTCCAGGATCTGGCTGTGTTGCACAAAGAGATTTACCAATCTCACCAGGACTCGCAAAGTATGGTTCACCTTCACATCTCATATTTTCGGCAGAGCCCTGCAGGATCCTACTTTAACCTCAGTACTTTCAATGCTCCCCTTCCCTGCTTGCCATGGCTGTCCATAAGTCAGCAGGGACAGCTTTGCTCCACCTTTTGGCTTGCATCAGACCATCAAAAACTGCTGCTGCCCTCCAAACTACTTATCCATCAAGGACACATTTACTGCTTCTTCCTGTCATCATGCACACTATGGTAACCTGTCTCATACATGAAGAATGAAAACACTTGCCCGGGGCATACTGAATCAACTTCTACTCTTCTTGCAGGAAAAGCTACTACACAAGGAGGAGATGACCAGCAAACACTCACTCCTATGGCAGAGGCTGTCAATGGCATGATAGGAAAACACACAGAAAAAAGCAATGGATGATGGTAATAAAGGTGGACGCCGAGCACACTGGAGTTGACATCTTCCCTTCCCCTTCTCTTTCTATGTAACTCTTTCAGTCTCCCATGCTTACCAACAGACGATAACCTGGTGTTGCATCACATTGCCATCAATGTGTTCTTGCTTATCCTCTCAACTGCATCTTAACCCTCCTCCATCTCACTTTTCTAGGTAAATCAGTCACTAATGCCAGACAGACTGATGATGAAAATCCTGATAATGTTGTATCATCACTTGCTCTTACCATGCCAAGTACCAGAGCAGAAACTAACATCCCGCATGTTTTGCATAGTGAGTTTGATAGAACTACTCTGGAGCATTCACTGAGCACAAGTAAACAGGGTCTGATGGAGGTAGCAAGGAAGACCAATGGAAAAGCAAATCAGCAGGTCAGCTGATATCCTAGCTTTGCTGACGAGGACAGAGATACCGATTTTAGGGGCCCAGCAATTAAAAACAAATGATATATGTGCACTAGGAATTGCTGAATGCGTTGGATTGGTTGCCAGGGAACTTCCAAAACCTGTCAGATTGTATGGTGGAGACTACAATCTCCTTGTATGGGGCTCTCACGCATGATATCAATTCTTTGCAGTCAACCATGCAGCATATGGTTACCTCGATGGCCAATGCACCCGAGTGTCTACCCCCACTGCAGGAGTATGTGACACAAGCAATAGTGACCCTTATGAATACTTATACTGAAGCTGCATAGTTCTTTGGGACTCAGTCATCTCCTCACCCTGTGCAGGCTGAGATAGCAAATGGATAGGGGTTTCAGTCAGTTCACTGTCTCCCTAGAAATTGATCTCTCGCAGATCATAGGAGTTTCATGCTGCAGCCTGGTAACAGCGACAGTCATGTGATGGGAAGAGAGCATGATTTAATCTGTCATGATAACACTTCTATACTTTTGGGAATCGTCTGAATCATTGCCCAATCTGGTGCCAAAATGCAAGCATGGCCAGCTTATCCTGGCTGAAGTCAAGTTCTTACAATCTGCTGCTAGGCCCAATCAGACCTGAGCTCCTAAAAGTCTCTAACCACAAATATCTTATGAGTCCTCATGAATGAGCCACAGCAACTTCCTTGCTCTAACGTTACTGACACTGACAAAGATCGAAAGTAGGTAAAAGAGCACTTTATACAGGTATTAGAGCGTGAAATAGTTTGTCGGCCTTTTTGTAAGCCAGTAAAACAATAATACGATTTGAAATCTTCCATATGCAGGGAGTGTTCCTGTAGCTACTGGTGATCTTGTAATCTTAAGTGGCATAATATCTATGTTGGTATTTGGTCAGATGCTACAAATTGTAGTGTGGAAGGACTGGGACATACATTGGACATGACTGTAAATGCAGGGCAGCATGGATTGTTTAGCTGAAGTGCTCTTCAACGAGCTGCTAACAAACAATTCCTGTTGCAGGCAGTATGGGATTACTCATGCATCCTCACCATGCTCTATGTCATCAATATCCTTTCCTCACCATGCTGAAATCTTCTCCAATGATGGTTCCATGTGTATCCATATTGTAGAACAAAGTTATGCAGCATACAACTGACCATAAATATAAAGACCTTCTTTCTGGGCTGTTTTGCAGGAAGCCTTCAGAACAATCCAGCCATCTGAATTGTTATTTGAGGATTCCAATGGGCTGTTGAATGAGGGCTCTAGTTTCCAAAGGGATCCATAATCTAAGTATGCAAGCCATAGCCTTGACTCTAAGCAGCCAACCTCTAACCTGTCGCACAGGGGCAACTAATGCACTATAAAAACATCATGGCAGCTACCAGGAAAGTAGGCACAGACGTGCATGATGCCCTGCTGGTCAGATGCATATTAATAGAGTGGTGCCCTTTACAATATATGGAGGTGGTCACATTATGAGAAGGAGAGCACAGGACAGCATAGATACAGTCACTGAGGCCCTGGACTTAGGGAATCCTGCAATCTGTGCGAACACCATAACTCTATCCTGATTTCAGATATCCATGAGAAAAGTGATATATGTGCTTACTCTAGCAAACAGGCATCAGTAAGCTGTTTGAGGGAATATAAGCATGAACGACAGACTGACTGATGTTGCTGATATTTCATGGCAGCCCGGAAGGAGCTAGAGACAAGACATTCAGGGCGGCAGCAACTTTGACTGCACCAAGCAATACTGGATTAACTATAGATGTAGGCTGCAGGACTTTTGCAGGGTGTGACACATCTCACATTGCTGACACTGGAGAATTGACGTCTCCTTATGCAACATTCCTTTGAGAATTGCAGGTCTGCTGTTATGGGCTTATAAACTCTGTTGTAAAGTTAAACAATTCTCTAAACACATCTCTTTACTTTCCCTTCAGCTCCTTTTTTATGGTATTCCTAGAAGGACCTGCTTTAAGAAACATTGCGATGCCTGAAACACTTCAACAGTTAGCACTTTCAATAGCAACTAACTAGAAACACTTTTGAATCCTTTAAAGGTCATAAAATCCACAAACTATTGCCGAAAGTCTCCAAAAGCTTTATAAAACTTTACCGGAGAATAGCTGAGGGTCCTTTTAAGTAGTGTTTTAGCACTTGTAATTCCCATGGTTGGTGGGCAGCAGCAGGAAGTGGCTGTAGCCAGGCAGTAAGATCAGAAAATGGCATTGGGGTTGTAATAATGTCACACTTGACTCCAATATGAATATATTCATGAGGTTTCGGCCTGTTTTAAATGTTAGACATTCTGCTTCCATGAAAGACAAGTGAGGTGCAACATCAGTAATAGCTTGGCAGGAGGAAGAGAGCTTTAATTTTCTTGTTTGAACAGATATAGGGTTGAACTGCTTCCTGCAAGATCACTGCAAATACTCAAGTGCTTAAAAATATCCATTCCATTTCAATGAAACTGTTAAGTATGAGAGTGAAAGAAATTGATGAAAACAATGGAACACTGATGTACTCCCTGTACAAGCATCTTTGACGAAAGATACTTGATTACATCATTCATTACTTCAAAAAGGAAAATTGCTGCACCTTTATTTCTGGCCATTCATTTTCAAGATGTATTCTTACTAGCCTTCTCCTTCACCCCCACCCCCCGCCCCCCCGCCCCCCCCCCCACACCCTCACCTTGATGAATGTCTATTTGGTGCTGATTGATCTAACTGGGACAAAAGGAAATCCTAGAATATGGAAAATTATTTATTTACCTTAGCTGAAAGATGCTAGAGAGATGATGGAAATGTCAGTCCTTGAGAATGTGGCCTTCATGGGAGGAATGACCGGACAGATACACGCGCAGCCCTCTGCTGCCCTTGCTAAATTGGAAATAGGGCTAGGAATATTTGCGTATTTTGTGTCCATTCTTCACTTAATCCCTAGAGGAAGGTTTAACCCTGTACATTGGGTTGAATTTTAATCAGGAATTCGCTCTCAGACTTAAAGATCTTTTTTGTCTGCACAGTCAAAAGAGGCATTATTTTTGAAAAGAAATTTTTTTCATGAAAAAATGGCAATGTTTTTAAAAATGTATTTAAAATTACCACAGCTTAATTATTTTTAGATCAACTGGCTCATCACCCAAGGAAAGCAGCTGTACATTCTTTGATGTTGGCAGTCCTTCATTGGTGCAGTACTATGCCTCCAGAGCTGCTTTCACTTCCCTCATTTTTCCATCACAAACAAATCTCTGTGGATCAATCCACTACTCATTGCTCAGGGAACTATCTGCATTACCATGGCAACCTATGCAATTTTGTACTTTATGGGTCTACAGCAATTACTGTATATAGTTTCTTCTTCCTTTCCTAGCTTTGCTATATTACCTCTGCATACTTAAAATACATAAATAATGAAATATTTATACTAGATACTGTATACTAGACTGTTAATTATGAATAAACATTTTAATACTGTAATTCTCAATGGAAGCATACATCCATCTTGTAGAAAAATGCTACTTGTACTGGTTTAGCTACAGCTGCAGTAAACAAGGATTGCATGTATCGCCTCATAAGTGTGAGCATCTTATTTATTATTTCAAAAGCACTCATTCTATTATGCCATGCTTATATCAGCATCCCTCCAATAATGCTAGCATTTTCCACCAGTGGACTCACAGGGCTCTGATACTGAATGAGTCACCTGACAGCAAAAAGCACTCTTATATAACAACACTTCACTCCCGATATAGTATTTCCTGTCCAGCTGTTGTGTCAATTAAAACAAATTAATAGTTATTTTATCTTGTTCTATCTATCAAATTCAAAACTGGATTGTTCCTCCACTGTCTTTGATATCATTATCTTTAGGTTTTGGCCTCAAAAAGTCAAAAAGTAGTTTGTACCACTTCCAACCTGCTAACATGCAAAATTTGTATTTTGGTTTCCCCAAAGTTGTGCAGCAAGATTTTCTGGTGTTTAAAAGATTGGGAATCCCAATCTGTCAAACAATCACATAACTTGCTGAAATTCAAGTGATCGCACACAACCATAATAGCCTGCATTTTGTGGTGGTAATGACGGCAAAACTATCAGCTTTCATCGTCAAGATTCCACTGAAACTGATAGCAACTTGGGAGTCTGCACACGCACAGAAATCCAGAAGCTCTGGCCAGTGATTCTACGCTTCTCCAGAAGGCACGTTGTTGAGGCACTCCAAGACTACAATCACTAAGCAATCACTGAAATGATGGAAACCTCTACTTTTATGCTGTTAATCTCACTGTAAAAACACTTGATAAAGTTACATCTTGTTGAATGAGGTTTAACTGGTGTTTATGAGCTCTGGGCTTTGTAGTATGATTATGTTTTTTAAAAATGTGATTTTTAATGTTTTGTAAGAAGGATATGGAGGAGATATGTGACCTCAGACCAACTCTACTTAGAGACAAGACAGGGATCCTGGTTACCATGTGAACAAGCAACCCAGATCAAAGACTCTTTTGAAAGGAGAAAGCAAGGTTGTAACATCCAAAGAACTCTCAGATCGTAAACAGGGAACCAGGGGCTCTGAAGGTGCAAACGCAAGTTGAAATTTTTAACACCTAGAAACAAAGGAAGGCCCAGATGGTTCTACTGTGGCCAGACTTGTGGACTCTGCATATTGGAAAAGACAAATGACTATTGACTTTTGATTCTGGATAGATTCAACAGATTTTCAGAAGTCTGGAGACTGAGAAGGAAGACTGGAAGGCACAGATCAGCAATGGTAGCCTCAGAAGAGAGCAAGTGAGAGAGAGAAAAAAAAATCTGCTCTCAGTACACTGATACAGCAAAAGGCTGCTCAAACTTGAATCGAATATGAAAGCTGAGGTTTGCGGAGGGAAAAAAAGACCAACGAGGTCACCAGAGATCGCCTTATTCGTGGAAGGCCAGGTCGAAAGTGCTCGGAAAAAGTGAGTGATGAGGGTGTTGACTTTGAGGAGGAATGGGAGATCCAACCCACTGCAATTGGGAGGAGTTTGGGGCTTTTAACCGCAAAGATATCTCTTCAATGAAGACTTTGTGTAATGTATAAATGTGGTGTGGACTTTTCAAGTGTTTTAATAAGATAAAGGGAAATACCATTCTCTGTAATTTAGTGTATTAGCTACTTACAAAGTACTGTTTAGTTAATTTTGATTTTTAGTTTCGTTAACTTTAGTTGTTATAGTAAAAGTCTTAAAACGTGAAATCTTGTCATGTACTTCTTGAAATTGGGAGTTCATATCTCGGTTCTTAACGTTAACTGTCTCACTGAGGTCTGGGTTTTTAATGGCCTAACAAGTGAATATTTACAGCTAAACACCCTCAGTGATCCTGGAAAGTGAATTTTATATTTGTGGAATGCCAAATCTTTCCACTAAGATAACAAATTCCACATTTAAACTGCCATCAGGAAAGGGAAGTCCACGCCACAGAGACCACTACATCTTTGTGGGCAGCTTTCTTCGAGTCTAGCGGTAAGTGCTGTTGCTTTACCACTGATCGCAAAATCCAGCCCTGTAAATTACTCTATATCAGCAGCATTTAGAAAATTTGTTCTGAGGTTGAACTCATCACATTTCAACAATTAACATCTCTATAATGCTCTTTATGTACAGTAAGAAATCTCCAAGTGTATTACAGGGCAGTGGAACACAGTGGGGGAAGAAAAGGAAACATTTTTAAAAGATGTTTGGGAGTCAAAAGGTGAGTCAAAGAAAAAAGTGTTGAGGAAGTTTTTGAAATTGGAGAGAAAAGTTGGCAAGATGCAGAAATCTAGAAAGGACACTTTAAAGGCTAGAAGAGTTGTAGCTGAAAAAGTGACCACTCTTGAAGTGGAGTGGAGGGAGTAACGAGCAAGGAATATAGATGTAACAGAGAAGTGAAGGTTATGCCCAGTGATGTATGACTGTTGGAGATCACAGCAGCATGGTGGAAGGAGGCAATGGAGGTAGTTGAAAACCAAATGAAAACTATTAAAGGCAACACCTTGAGGCACAGTGAGTAGACAGAATTTGACAATTATAGGTGTGACAAGGATGCAGGACAGCACATTTAAATACTTAATATTAATGCCATTCATATTGAGCCCCTGGGTTGAACCAAAAACCCTCATCACTGTATTTTGCACTAATGGATATATCACATGCCCTCACATGATTATCCTTAACTCTGGAAGACTGTAAACACTACACTAAATCATGGCATAGTCAAAAGTCCAGTCAAAACCATGCTAATGCATGTGTCAATTTTTTGTGTGATGTTCACTTGAAGTGTGAAAAAAATCCCAATTTTATAATTCTGGATTTTGTTCTCAAACCTTGAGTTGTATTTAGAAAGAGCTTTCTGATAAATGCATTGCTGGGATGATGTCATGGGCGTTATACCAGAGGTCAGACTAACTTGAGAGAATAAATTAACAGTTGCCTACATAGAGCATTTTAGCATGATTTTTCTACGGTGTACTTAATTAAGGGGGTAACCAGACATGAGTTATTGATTTTCTAAGGTTCTCTTCATGGCATCGTAGCCATCGCTGAATTGCTTTAATGAAGCTAGCACATTTCTTGGATTCAGCACGGTATCTTATGATATTAGTTTCAATGTGAAAATTAAATTATACACAATTAATTTTGAAGATTTGTTTCTAACTGTTTTGATGGCTTCATGAGTGAATGTACCTCGGCTCCACATAGATCATAAGGTCCCAACTTTGATTCCTCGTCAGCACTGAGTAAGCTGATCTCAGCCAGAGTAGCAATAATGGGAGGTTATAATTGGTCTGAGCCCCCCTATGCTAGGTAGGGAAAAAAAATTGTGCTCCAGTGATTCCTGCTGGAAAGTACTACCTTTATATTGAGGGCAGGATTCAACTTGACTGTGTTGCCTTCACTGTTAACACATGAAGTATGGTGTCGCTTGGACCAGGTACTGGAATGTGCCAGCAACTCTGGAACTGTACCCTTGGAAGGGTTGAGCAATTCAAGAGAAGGGGGAGAGAAAGCTGAATGAAAGCGAAGGATCTAGTTTCATCCATTTTGCACTTAAATTTTTTTTGTAAGTGGGATGACCTTAACTGCTTACAACATTCTCTGGTCTCATTAATGTTTTTGCATTCAGTGTTGTCATATAGTGTTAAGATATTTTCAATATTTTGTTACAAGTCCCCCAAATATTCCTATTGCACCATACTTACAAAGGCAACTCCAGGTATTGGGAGCTTGTTATAGGAAGAGCTTGGAGAAATTGGTTGGACAGACAGAAGTGATTCAAATGTCCATGCTTCTGAAGGAAACTGGCTCAATTAGTTCACTTGAATTGTTCAAAGTTAATAGAAATTTTCAAGACTGAGATGGATAGATTTTGGTTAGGTAAGGGTATCAAGAGATATGGAGAAAAGGTAGGTAAATGGAGTTATTATAGAGAAAAATATATTCTAGGAACATAGGAGCAGGAGTAGGCCATTCAGTCCATCAAGCCTGCCCCGCCATTCAATACGATCATGGCTGATCATCCACTTCAATGTCTTTTAGAATTCCAAAGATTCACAACCCTCTGAGTAAAGAAATGTTTCCTCATTTCTGTCCTAAGTGGCTTCCCCTTTATTTTGAAATTGTGTCCCCTGGTTCTAGACTCCCCAACCAGGGGAAACATCTTAGCTGCAGCTACCCTGTCTATCCCTTTCTGTATTTTGTAGGTTTCAATGAGATCACCTCTCATTCTTCGAAACTCTAGAGAATACAGGCCCAGCTTCCCCAGTCTCTCTTCATAGGACAGTCCCTCCATAGGACATGGGAACATGTCTGGTGAACCTTCATTGCACTCCCTCTATGGCAATAATATCCTTCCTAAGGTAAGGGGACCAAAGCTGCACACAGTACTCCAGGTGCGGTCTAACCAAGGTTCTATACAATTGAAGCAAGACTTCACTACTCCTGTACTCAAATCCTCTTGCAATAAAGGCTAACATATCATTAGCCTTCCTAATTGCTTCCTGCACCTGCATGTTAGCTTTCAGTGACTTACTGAACACCAGATCCCTTTGTACATCTACACTTTCTAATCTCTTACTTTTCTATCTGCCACGTTCTTGTTCACTCACTAGGTCTGTCCAAATCCCCTTGAAGCCACTTTGCATCTTCCTCACAACACATATTTCCACCTAGTTTTCTGTCATCTGCGAACTTGGAAATACTACATTTGGGCTCCACATCCAAATCATTGATATATATTGTCAACAGCTAGGGCCCAAGCACTGATCCCTGCAGTACCCCACTAGTCACAGCCTGCCAACGTGAGAATGACACGTTTATTCCTACTCTCTGCTTTCTGCCTGTTAACCAATCTTTAATCCATGCCAGTATATTACCTCCTATCCCATGTGCTTTAATTTTGCTAACCAACCTCCTGTGGGGGACTTTATCAAAAGCCTTCTGAAAATCCAAGTATACAACGTCCACCTACTCCCCTTTATCAATCCTGTTAGTAACATCCTCAAAAAACTCCCAACAGGTTACTCAAACATGATTTCCCATTCATAAATCCATGTTGACTATGCCCAATCAGATCGTTATTATCCAAGTGTCCATTTATCACATCGTTTAGAATAGATTCTAGCATTTTCCCAACAACTGATGTAAGGCTAACAGGTCTGTAATTCCCTGTTTTCCCTCTCCTTCCCTTCTTAAATAGTGGGGTGACATTTGGTACCTTCCAATCTGCAGGAACTGTTCCAGAATCTATAGAATTTTGGGAGATGATCACCAATGCATCCACTCCCTCCATAGCTATCTCTTTCAACACTCTGGGATGTAGAATATCAGGTCCTGGGGACTTAGCAACTTTCAGCCCCATTCATTTCTCCGATACAAACTTCTTACTAATACTAATTTCCTTCAATCCCTCATTCCCCCCTAATCCCTTGGATCTCTAACTCTGGGAGATTTCTCGTATCTTCCTCAATGAAGACAGACACAAAGTAATCATTTAGCTTCTCTGCGATTTTTCTATTCCCCATTATAAATTTTCCTGACTCTGCCAGTAATGGGCCCACAATTGTCTTAGCCAAAAGTAGAACAGGCTCATGGGGCTGAATAGTCTATTCCTGTTTCTATGAGTTCCAAAACAAATTTATTAAATACTAAATACTAAGTGAACCATAGCATTGACACATAGTAGCTACTGGTTTAACTATCCCTCCTCTGAAGATCGAAAAAAAAGTAGGTCGCATCTGCTACACTAAACTGCAATGTGAAATGGACCTCACACAAGGTCCCTAAACGTTAACCTTACTCAACTGGAGCGAGACAGACTGAGATATCTATTTATGAAATTTGACTGGGGCAACAGAAATTTAAATATGCAACTGAAACTCAAAGAGAGGTACAAAATCAAACAGATGTTGAAACAAAATCACTGAGATGCTTATATTTAAATGAAAAGTCATTGCCATTTCCTAGGATTTTTGTGGTGATTAAGTACCTAAACAACCTAGGCCATTTTCTGTGAGTGAATCTGGGCCTGGCATTTCCATTCGATTGTACCGGTTTCTTCGGCACAATTTGCTCAATACCGATGCAAATGATTGTGGAATTTTAAACACAAATTGCATTCAGCACAACTTGAGTTTCTGCGATCTTTTGTGTTACTTTTAAATACATTACGCTAGAAGCAGGCCCCAGCCATAAAATGGGCCATACCCCCCAAGGTGAATTAATCCCCAGTGGGAGTTTTCGCCAACTCATTTGCAGGCTTTTGAGGAGGCTCCAAAAATTAAACTGGTTCTTTTGGGCACAAGGACACTTCCAACAGGTATGTTATGAAAGGTTTTGAATGAAAAAAATTAAGGAACAGATTGTTATATCCCAATCTAACTAGAAAGTACTGTATAATTTCTAAAAGTCTTTTGCAGTAATTTAAAATTGGGCAGCTCGCAGGTGGTGGCTTGGCACTGATTTAAATTGCTTATTTTTTAAGTGATAAACCCATTTCAGCCGTATCATCAAAATGCAGCAAGTTATCAATATATCAAGGACATTTTTTAAAGCAATTAGAAAAAACGTACATTTTAAAACATTGCTCGATTGCACTGGTTCATGGAAGATTTTGCATTCAGCGATATGCAAATGCATTTGAGTGGAAACCCAGGAGAAAAAACTTTTCAAAACGGGCACAATTTGCACATTTTTCCCCTGAAGGCACGCAAAGTGGAAACTCTACTTCCTGTGTGTACTATGACAGAAAGAAGCCAATAACATGTCACATCATAGACAAAATTGCTTCATTTTTCTGACCATAATGTGCAAATGGAATTGAGATTAGAATCTTTGCCTCTTATTTTCTTGAGCTCAATAAATAGTAACATGATTTCAGTTATAGTGGATCCATCTGACAACTGGAAACAACTGAGTCTCTGCCTGAACAGAGATTTTCTACTGTGTTTACAAAAATCCAGATTTTTATTTTGCACATTTCAAAAAGAGACAAATTTAATAGGCTGGATTTTACCAGCCCTTCGACGCGGGGGTCGTGGCAGGGGGGCCTGGAAAATTCTGCCAGGAGAGGCCCGCCTCGACCCCCAACACCGAGAAGGCCCCGCCGCATTTTACCAGCAGCAGCGAGGCCTCAGTGCAGCTCCCCCTGCCACCAAGCGGCGAGGCCTTCATTTGCGTTGCAAACTGTATTCAAATAAATGTAAATATACCTACCTAGACCAGTCCGATGCTGATTTTCCGGCTGGTGGCTGGAGGTCCCGTGCCTTTGGATCTCTGTTTGGGGAACCGAGGTGAGATACTGGTGGGAAAGGGGTGGAAGTGTAATTCTCAGGGCGGTGGGGGTAGGAGCGAGGAACAGTCTTTTGATTGGTGGGATGGGGCTAAGGTTTAAAGTTAATAAATGTCAGGGGAGAAAGGTCGGAAACTGCATAAAAGCTTTTTTGGGGGGATGGGCATTTAATGAATTGATTCTTCTATGGGGGTGTGGGTAAGGGGAGTGAAAATGTTACGACATGTGTAACTTTAATTTTGAACTTTTGTTCCTTTTAAAATTGCAAATGCTGCTGAAGGGCTTGAAGCCCTTTAAAAATGGCGCCGGTGCCAGAACTGTGGCGGCAATGCCATTGTCGTGTACAGAGCAGCAGTCCCCTCTATGTCATCGGGGACAGCCGCTAAGTGCCTTCCATTTAAATGAGGCCCTGCGTGAAATATCACACACGGTCAGACCACTGACTTTGAAGCATGCCGCCGCAAATTGGGAAGTTAGAAGATATTTTTCAACAAAAGGTTTATTGTGATATGGAATGCATTACAAGTGGCTATTAAAGCCAAGTAATCAGAACATTAAAGAGGGAATTGGTAATCTTTTGAAGAAAAGTAAAAAGAATTCATTCAGATCATCTTCATTATGGAAATTGCTTTGTAATTATAGGAAATAAGCTTGAAACTGGGACAGTATCTTAAGGCAGGAACCATGTTTTACCTTGCTACACTTATACTGTACATTTATCATTTATTACCTGAGGGAAGAACTAAGCCCAGTAATAACCACAGAGCACTCTACGAAGAAGTAGCACGAAGGATGTTCAGTCTGTTTGGGACCTTTTACTGAATGACATCACCAATGCTAAAACCCTACAGCCTATTAACACAGGATACTGGCATGCTTCCCATCACTTGGTCAGCCAGGACCACTCTATCTATTAGTATACTGGACTGCAGAGATATCATGAGCCAACTAAGAAATTCCTGCCCTCAATGACTGGCCTAACTCTCCATGTTACATTACATAAGAACATAAGAACTAAGAGCAGGAGTAGGCAATTCAGCCCCTCGAGCCTGCTCCGCTATTCAATATGATCATGGCTGATCTCATCTCGGCCTCAACTCTACTTTCCTGCCCGTTTTCCATTACCCTTCAACCCGTTACTAATTAAAAATCTGTCTATCTCCTCCTTAAATTTACTCAATGTCCCGGCATCCACCGCACTCTGGGGTAGTGAATTCCACAGACTCACGACCCTTTGAGAGAAATAATTTCTCCTCATCTCTGTTTTAAATCTGCTACCCCTTATCCTAAAACTATGACCTCTCATTCTAGATTGCCCCACAAGAGGAAACATCCTCTCTACATCTACTTTGTCAATCCCCTTAATCATCTTATATACCTCAATTAGATCTCCTCTCATTCTTCTAAACTCTGGCGAGAAAAGGCCTAAACTGCTCAATCTCTCTTCATAAGACAAACCCCTCATCCCTAGAATCAATCTAGTGGATCTCCTCTGAACTGCCTCCAATGCAACTACATCCCTCCTCAAGTAAGGGAAAAACTGTACGTAATACTCCAGGTGCGGTATCACTAATGTCTTGTACAGTTGCATCAATGCTTCCCTACTTTTATATTCTATTTTTTTAGCAATAAATGCCAAAATTCCATTTGCCTTCCTTATTACCTGCTGTACCTGCATACTAGCTTTCTGCGCTTCATGCACGAGGACACACAGATCCCTCTGCACCAGAGCACTCTGAAGTTTCTCTCCATTCAGATAATAATTTGCCTTTCTATTCTTCCAACCAAAATGGACAACCTCACACTTATCCATGTTAAACTCCATCTGCCAAATTTTGGTCCATTCACCTAACCTATCCATATCCATTTGTAAATTTCTTATTTCTTTATTGCAACTTACTATCCCACCTATTTTAGTGTCATCTGCAAATTTGGCTATGGTATTTTCTATCCCTGCATCTAAGTCATTAATATAGATTGTAAATAGTTGGGGGCCAAGGACCGAACCCTGTGGCACCCCACTAGACTAATCAGTCAGGAACAGCGCCCTGAAGTACTGTGTACTTGAAAGGCTCAAGTGTCAAATCATTGAGTATGCCATAGAGAGTGACATGCTTTTGAACTTCTAACACCAGGCATGGAGCCACCTCAATCCAAAGTGACCTCACCTATCGTCTCCCAAGGGAGGAGAAATTCCACTAATGACTTTACCAGGTTGCCAGCATGACCAGAGCCACAGTGTTAAACATGTATTTGATTATTATATACCTATACTTATCAACAATCCCATTTTAGTGTGGAACTGCCCAATACAAGAAGGTATTAGGTTTTGATCCACAACCTATGCTAAGCTAGTTGATTTCAGGCAGATACGATTGAGTTTAGTGCCTCTGGGCTGCTTAGTCAGCCAGGATTCCCCTGTGCTTTTCATTCAACTATAATTAAACATTTTCAACCATTTCATGATAGCTTTGTGATCATTCTACTTCAGGATCATTTGTTCAGAAGCTGACTTGACAATTGCATTCTAATAATTGATACAAGCTTTGGACTAATGAAGGTGAATCATCAAATATATAAGGAAAAGGTGCATAACTTCATGCAGTAAAGTACAATGTTCATTAACTTGTAATCTTTCCCAAAAGTCACTCCACGAGCAAGAATAAACCCCTTTTTCTACTGTACAACTATACAATTCAGTATACAGCTTGCACTTCTAAATGTTCCATTGTCGTAAGCGCTATAGCGTTACCACTATGGGCGGCACAGTGGCGCAGTGGTTAGCACCGCAGCCTCACAGCTCCAGGGACCCGGGTTCGATTCTGGGTACTGCCTGTGCAGAGTTTGCAAGTTTTCCCTGTGTCTGCGTGGGTTTTCACCGGGTGCTCCGGTTTCCTCCCACATCCAAAGACTTACAGGTGATAGGTAAATTGGCCGTTGTAAATTGCCCCTAGTGTAGGGAGGTGATAGGGAATATGGGATTACTGTAGGGTTAGTATAAATGGGTGGTTGTTGGTCGGCACAGACTCGGTGGGCCGAAGGGCCTGTTTCAGTGCTGTATTTCTAAATAAATAAAATAAATTATCTTGCAGCCAATATTGCAACAGTTGAACTAAGATTTCTTCAAAAGCCACATAAAATGCAATGTAACATCTGGTCCAAAAGTTAGAATCTGCTGTAATATTTTTTATTGGTCTCTGGATTATGAGCAAACATCTGTGCACTTTGAGACAACAGACGAGGTGGACAACTATTAGCTCCAAACATACGGGAGTGAGGGGGTGGGGGTGCAGGGAATTTTAATGTGAGGACATGCTGCAAGCAGGGGTAAATGGTACTGCGTGGGGAAACCAGAAGTGCAGCGCAGAGCAGCTTTTTAACCTAGTCACTGAATTTGCACCTAACTTCCCAACCAATTAGCATAAACAGGCGTGAGGATGATACACATGAGTCGATTTCATCTGAACTATTTGAAGGGGCACTGCAAAGATGACAGTTGATGGATTGTGGAAGTGGAGAAACAGAGGAAGCAACTAGCATTATGGATTGCCAACTTGGCAAGTCTGCACATTGTTTCACAGATGATCTCCCTAGCCCTGATGATGCAGTCTGTAAGGGTCCCAGCTGACAGGAGGAAGAAGCCTGTAACAGAGAGCAAGAAGGTGTGGTTGGAGATTAAGAACAGAAGAACAGAAGAAATAGGAGCAGGGGTAGGCCATTCGGCCCCTCAAGCCTGCCCCGCCATTCAATAAGATCATGGCTGATCTGCCCCAGACCTCAACTCCTCTTTCATGCCAGCTCCTCTTGGCCCTCAACTCCCCGATATTTCAAAAATCTATCTACCTCCTCTTTAAATACTTTCAGTGATCAAGTCTCCACAACTCTCTGGGGTAGAGAATTCCAGGGATTCACCACCCTCTGAGAGAAGAAATTCCTTTGCATCTCAGTTTTAAATGAGTGTCCCCTTATTCTGTAACTATGTTCCCTAGTTTGAGATTCCCCCACTAGTGGAAACATCTTCTCAACATCTACCCTGTCAAGCCCCCTCAGAATCTTGTACATTTCAATAAGAGCACCCCTCATTCTTCTGAATTCTAATGAGTAAAGGCCTAACCTGTTTAGCTGTTCTTGATAAGTCAACCCCCTCATCCCAGGAATCAGCCTAGTGAATCTCTTTTGAACTGCCGACAATGCCAGTATATCCTTTCTTAAATACGGGGACCAAAACTGTACACAGTACTCCAGGTGCAGCCTCACCAACACCCTGTACAGTTGTAACAAGACTTCCTTATTTTTAATTTACAATGATAGCAATAAAGGCCAAATTTCCATTTGCCTTCTCAATTACTTGCTGCACCTGTATGCTAACTTTTTGTGTTTCATGCACAAGAACACCCAGATCCCTCTGTGCTGCACTTTTTTTGAAGTCTCTCTCCATTTAAATAATAGTCTGCCTTTTGATTCTTCCTACCAAAGTGCATGACCTCACACTTTCCTACATTAAACTCCATCTGCCAAATTTTTGCCCACTCACTCAACCTATCTATATCCCCTTGCAGATTCCTTAAATCTTCATCACAATATGCCCTCCCACCTATTTTTGTATCATCAGCAAATTTGGATATATTACACTCTGCCCCCTCCTCCGTCATTAATATAGATAGTAAATAATTGAAGCCCCAGGACTGATCTTGTGGCACTCCACTATGTCTTTCCAACCTGAAAAAGACCCATTAATTCTGACTCTCGGTCTTCTGTGAGTTAACCAATCCTCAATCCATGCTAATACATTCCCCCAATACCGTGAGCTCCTATCTTGTGCAATAATCTTTTACGTGGCACCGTATCGAATGCCTTCTGGAAATCCAAATGCACTACATCTCACCGGTTCCCCTTTATCAACTCTGCTTGTTATATCCTCAAAGAACTCTAGCAAATTTGTCAAACATGATTTCCCTTTTACAAAACCATGTTGACTCTGTTTGTTTGCATTAAGCTTTTTTAAATGTCCTGCTTTTTCTTCTTTGATAATGGACGCTAGCATTTTCCCAACGACTGATGTTAGGTTGACTGGCCTATAGTTTTCTGCTTTTTGATTCCCTCTCTTCTTGAACAGGGGCGTTACATTAGCAGTTTTCTAATCCGCTGGGACCCTCCCGGAATCCAGTGAGTTCTGGAATATTTCGACCAATGCCTCCAAAACCTCTGCAGCCACTTCCTCTAAAACCCTTGGATGCAGGCCATCAGGTCCTGGCAACTTGTCTGCCTTTAGTCCCATTAGTTTGTCAAATACTTTGTCCCACGTGATAGAGACTGTTAGAAGATCTTTCCACCCATTAGCTCCTTGCTTATCTGATATCTGTGGGATCTTTATAGTGTTCTCCACTGTGAAGACCGAAGCAAAATATTGTTTTAAATTATCTGCCATTTCCCTGTTCCCCATTATCGATTCTCCAGTCGCATCCTCCAAGGGTCCCACGCTCACTTTAGCTACTCTCTTTCTTTTGATATACCCGCAGAAGCTCTTGCTGTTTGTTTTTATACTTCTTGGCAATTTACTTTCATAATCAATTTTCTCCCTTTTTATTAGCTTTTTAGTCATCCGCTGCAGGTTCCTAAAAAATTGTTGAGGGGTGAGCAGTACAAGCGTGGTGTCATGCTCCTGGATAGTGTGCCAGAACAGTTTAATGACCTAATCAGGACAAGAAGCATCAGTACAATGGCTCATTCAACTACATCTTGCTGAGCGAACATGCCAACCCCCCTCACTCTGCCTTACCAAGTCGACTCCTGCAAATCATTCTTCACACCAACTTACCTTACAGACGCACCTATTCCTCTCTGTCTATGCACTTCCTCACATTCCAATCTGTCCATCCACCAATGACAATCACCCTCCTCTTATGCAATGTCATGCCTCTCCTTCATAGTCACTGTTACGACCAGGTAAGAAAGGGGTCTAGGGTTCCCTTTCAGCCTTCACCTGATTTTACTGTAACAGGGTTTAATTTTAAACACATCCTGTTTTTAGCTCCCCCTTGATGAATCCTTGTTCACCACTTTCCAATTGTAAGGCAAAGAAACTAGCACAACAGGTTTTCTCAGGTTGAAAAGTGAAATTTATTAAACTTAAACTGTAGTTTGGTTAACGCCGACGGATACACAATACGCCCACACTAGCATGCATACATGATACACACATGCAGATAGGGACAGAAAAGAGCAGAAGAAATAAAGTCAAAAGATTTGAGGCAATATCTGAAGAGTTTTTGTTACGGGTCTTCAAACTCACTTTATAGTCCTTGATTGTAGATAGTTCTTGCTTTTTAGTGGGGTCCAGTATTCTTCTTAAACCTTGTTCAATGTAGGAGACTTTTCTCTCTTGGTTCATGTGTCTTCTGTGGGTTTTTGGAGTTCCATGAGAAAGAGATGGGAGTAGACAGGACAGGCAGGAGGTCTTCTTCAGTCCCGGAGCATTCTGCTTTCTGCCAGTTCAAACACTGTCTCTACAATTTAAAACTCTCAGTTCAAACACTGCAACAGCCAGTTAGTCATGTGACTAACTGGTCTGACCATGTCTTGGCTCTGTGTATTGTGTGTGTCAGGGAATGGTCCTTTGTCTACAAACACTATCTGTTAATATGTAAAGATTTCTTTCCAGCCAGGGGTCTGGCAACCCCTTGTAACAGGCCTTCTCTTCTTCCCAGCAACAATTTGAAATTTAATGCTCATGTGGCAAAATTAATGTGCCTTATTCTTGGCAGGTGGTGGCCTGCATGACAGTCACCCTCAAGAAAGGTTGTCTGTCCATCCATACATTCCATTCTCTTTGCAGGAGAGCGCACAGTGCATCAGGGAGAGGTAGAGAACCGGAGGTGGCCCTCTAGCCATTTGGATACTGAAAGCTACAGAGAACACGGAAGTGGAGATAACAGGATTTTCAGCATGCCTGGCCACTGGATGCAGGTCTCCCAGCTACCTGATGACAGAAATAAATATCAGACAGCCATATGGCATACACTCACTGTCATGATCCTGTCTTTTCTTTTCTCTCCAGGAAATATGTGGTGTGCCTTTAAGGTTGGGAATAGGAGCCGTACTGCTTTAAGGCAGCAGGCTCCAGAACCGGAGTCAAAGAATGCATTTTTGTTACCCCGGGATACAGCCATTCGGAGACTGCAATTCAAAGGGTGCATTCTCGTTGCCTTGGATACAGCCACTTGGACTGAGCGATACATTTGTTACAATTTAATTTTGAACCGGCTTATAGTGCAAGCAGCCTGTTCTAACAGAGGACACAGATAGACAGCTGTGTGTTAGCACCTGAAAGGAAAGTTCTCGGACCATTTTAACTGAAGGAAGAAAATTTAGTCTGTTTATTTATTATTCTCTCTCAAAATTCTAAAAAGTCAAGCCAAAATAGAGATCTTTGATAATTTAAACTGAAGGAAGAGAAGTTAGACTGTGGCAATCTTTTATCCCTCAAAAAATTCTAAAGTCAAATTGATTGATTAAAAAGTGTTTGCAAATTGTTAATTGTTGAAATTCATCACAGGTGAAGGAGCAACAATTTCGATTTCTGAATTAGACTACAGACTATTTTACTGTTGAATCTTTTTTTTCCCCATCAGATGGCTGTGAGGACTTCAAGCAACCTTGGACTGTTCCACATCCAGCAGGAGTGTAAATCTGCAAGGAATCTAATTTTTTCTATTTTAAACATTGTTTATAGCTTAGTATTGTTCAGAATTTAGTTTTTCTAATTAAACAGTTAATTTGTTGATTAAAAGACATTTGGTTTGGTTAGCCTCATTTGGGGGTCAATAGATGGCACAATTTGGCTGGGTCTTGCTTTAATTTGGAAAGTTTAAAATGATATGTCAGCCGATCTGTGGAGGGACGGGATTGAATTAACAGTGTGTTTCTCCCAGCACAATCAGAATCGTATATTTTGATTGGGGGCTTTGACTGGAATGGTTGGTTGTAACTTGTTGTCGGCAGTGAGTGAAATATGATCATGTGCATGATGTTCACTTAAAACGTTCTTACCGTGACAGTTCTAATTCACGTCTCCAATCTCCCACATCTGGCCATGACAGGCAAGATGGTGAAAGGGGACATGGAAGTGGAGACTTGGCTCAATGTGTTTCTCTTTCTCGCCCAATCAGCCACAGCCTCAGTCAGTGCCCTATATGTTGCCTTGTGTCCTGATGGCAGAGTCTGCCCCTCCACAGGTGTACGTGGACTCCAAAATCCAGAAAACGTCATCCAAGAGCATCTCAGCAGTCAAAGCAAGGACCTGAGCCACCTGCCTCTACCACTGCTGAAGCCACTGGGGTTGCACCATGTAGGAGTCGCAGGAAAGGAAGTTTAAATATTTATAGTTGCTCAAGGGTATGCACATGGCTGTGTCACACATGATTAGATTGTTAAGTTTCTGTTTAACTTATGACCCACTCAAATATTATTTCCTTACTCCACTTTCCCATATTGGCCAATCTTGCTTGCTGCCTGGTAAGTGGCCTTTTCAGTTGTGATAAATGGTAATTCAAGAATTATAGCCGAGCAATGAGCATCTGTGAAAGGGAAGTTTTGTTCATTGTGGCAATGCTTTGTGTTGGGGGGAAGGATGTTGTGCCAGGGTGGGAGGGTGGGGGTGGTGGGGGGCGGGCGGGGTGAGAGCAAGTGGGTTTAGCATGTGGCTGCCAGATGGGTGCACTGGTGCAATCCAACTAAATCTCACCATTATGAGGGCATCCTAGGAAACAGTGCACACACTACAGGTGCAACTGCCACACCACATTCATACTAAGAAGAGGAGGCATTTCTGTGCCTTGCTCCTCCTGAACGTTCAATCCTCACTTCAATGCTATCTTGTGCAGAGCGCAGCACATTATGGTCATTCTGGAGACCCTGGCTGGTGCATTTTTTTTTCCAAAATATACTTTATTCATAAAAATCTGTAAAAATTACATTCCCAAACAGTTTAAAACAGCATCAAGTCAAAAAATACAAACAGTGCAAAGATGATCAGTTTCCTTCAAAACAATCATGAGTTGCCTCACAACCCTTCCATTTCATTGTCATGCCATATACATTTTTATATTTACAGCACACAAAATTTTCCCGATACAGTTCGAGGGGTTTCCCATGGATCCAGCCCCTCAGTTCAGCTTGGTGGGGGGACCTTAAACTATGGTCTTTCCCCATTGAGCCTTTGCTGCAGCTGCCCCAAGCTTTAGTGTGTCCCTCAGCACGTAGTCCTGGACCTTGGAATGTGCCAGTCTGCAACATTCGGTGGTGGACAACTCTTTGCGCTGGAAGACCAGCAAGTTTCGGGCAGACCAAAGGGCGTCTTTCACCGAATTGATAGTCCTCCAGCAGCAGTTGATGTTTGTCTCGGTGTGCGTCCCTGGGAACAGCCCGTAGAGCACAGACTCCTGTGTTGCAGAGCTGCTTGGGATGAACCTCGACAAAAACCACTGCATCTCTTTCCACACCTGCTTTGCGAAGACACATTCCAGGAGGAGATGGGCAACCGTCTCTTCCCCACCACAGCCACCGTGGGGGCATTGTGCGGAGGATGCGAGACTTCGGGTGTGCATGAAGGATCTGACGGGCAGGGCCCTTCTCACCACCAGCCAAGCTACGTCTTGGTGCTTGTTTGAAAGTTCTGGTGATGAGGCATTCCGTCAAATGACTTTGACGGTCTGCTCGGGGAACCATCCGACAGGATCCACCGTCTCCTTTTCCCGTAGGGCCTTGAGCACATTCCGTGCAGACCACTGCCTGATAGACCGGTGGTCAAAGGTGTTTTCCCGCAGAAACTGCACCACGAAGGATAGGTGGTACGGCACGGCCCAACTGCATGGAGCGTTCCGCGGCAATGTGACCAGGCCCATCCTTCGCAACACCGGGGACAGATAGAACCTCAGCAAGTAGTGACACTTGGAGTTTGCGTACTGGAGATCTACACATAGCTTGATGCAGCCGCACACGAAGGTGGTCATCAGGATGAGGGCCACGTTGGGTACATTTTTCCCGCCCTTGTCCAGAGATTTGAACATCGTGTCCCTCCGGACCCGGTCCAATTTAGATCCCCAGATGAAGCGGAAAATGGCTCGGGTGACTGCCACAGCGCAGGAGTGGGGTATGGGCCAGACCTGCGCCACGTACAGCAATAACGTGAGTGCCTCGCATCTGATGACCAGGTTCTAACCCACAATGGAGAGAGATCTCTGCCCCCACATGCTCAACTTTTGTTGTACCTTGTCTACTCGCTCCTCCCAGGTTTTGGTGCACGCCCCGGCCCTTCCGAACCATATCCCCAGTACCTTCAGGTAATCTGACCTGACGGTGAAGGGGACAAAGGATCGGTCAGCCCAGTTCTCAAAGAACGTGGCCTCGCTCTGGTCGCAGATGCTCATCAGTCTGCGCACGGACAGCGGATCCGAGCAGAAGACGGCGACGTCATCCATGTACAGGGAGGTTTTAACCTGAGTGCCTCCGCTGCCTGGGATTGTCACCCCTCTTATGCTCGCATCCTTCCTAATAGACTCAGCAAAGGGTTCAATACAGCAAACAAACAAGACCGGAGAGAGAGGACAGCCCTGTCTGACTCCAGATTTGATCGGAAAACTTTCCGATTCCCACCCATTGATTGAGACTGCGCTACTGATGTTTGTGTAGAGCAGTTGGATCCAATTGCAGATTCCCTCCCCAAACCCCATTTTGGAAAGCACGTCCATCATGTAGGTGTGCGATATCCTGTCAAAAGCCTTCTCCTGGTCCAGGCTGATGAGGCAGGTGTCCACCCCCCTGTCCCGTACGTAGGCGATCGTATCCCTGAGTAGCGCGAGACTATCAGAGATCTTCCTGCCGGGTACAGTACAGGTCTGATCGGGGTGGATCACCAACTCCAGAGCAGACTTGACTCGACTGGCTATGACTTTGGACAGAATCTTGTAGTCAACATTAAGCAGTGAGATGGGCCGCCAATTTCTGATTTCTGCCCTCTCCCCCTTCCGCTTGTAAATGAGGGTGATGATGCCTTTCCTCATAGATTCTGACATGCTGCCAGCCAGGAGCATACTCTCGTATACTTCCAGCAGGTCCGGGCCGACCCAGTCCCACAGGGCCGAGTACAACTCGACCGGTAAGCCGTCGCTTCCGGGAGTTTTACTCGTCTCGAAGGACTCGACGGCCTTTGTCAGCTCATCCAGAGTTAGCGGCTGGTGCATATTGAAGGCACCTCAGGATCAGTCAAGCACCTAAAGCACATCCTGAGCATGACTACTGCTTGTCCAATGACACACTTTATCATCATAAACCTTTGATTATCGAACTCTTGGGTGTCATTGCTTGGGCTTCTCATGGGAGTCACCAGCCATGTTTTAAATGGGTAGCCCTTATCGCCAAGCAGCCAGCCGGTAAATCTGTTCTGAGTTGCGAGGAACTCAGGGAGGGTGGACTGGCGCAGGATGGACACATCATGGCAGCTTCCCTGGAATCTTGCACACACATGCATAAATAACTTTTTGTGGTTGTAGACCAGCTGCAATTTGATGGAGTGGAGGACTTTACAGTTCATGAACATACGAGTGATCTATGGGTGCCTCGACTGCCAGATGTGTGCAGTCGATGATGTCCCGCACCTTTTGGAAGTCAGCCAAAGGCACAAACTTGATCACCCGCTCAGTCTGACCGGCATCATCGGTGGCAAAGTATACATAATTGCCTGCCCTGGCAAATATGGCATCGGTCACCTGTGCAATGCATTTGCAGGCTGCTGTCTGTGAAATTCTGCAAATGTCCCCTGCAGATCCCTGGAAGAAGCCTGAGGCAAAGAAATTGAGGGGCAGTGGTCACTTTGATAGTCACTGGTAAAGAGTGGAAAGACAACCAGGTGCAATTGGCAGCAGGTTGTCCAGCAGGCTGAAAATGCCTGCCACCATCTGACACAAGACCCTGAGCATCTTGAGGCACTGGTGTCCAGACATGTCGAGGAAGCTGACCCTCTGCTTGTATCTTATGGATATCGTCACTTCCTACACCTCTCTACTCACTTCCTCGCTCACTGGTGGTTCTCCTCCTTCTGCTGGTGTTGTTGCTGCTGCTGGTCAGCTTGGTCCTCATCTAAGGTCCAAGCTTAAACAGCACAGGTGGTACACATGCTGACCTGATGTATCACAGGTGGCAAGTGGAGATCAGATGCATAAGCCTCCCAAATAGTGAAAGTCACCTCCAAAAGTAGTGGAAGTGACCTCCAAAGTAGTGGAAATCACCTGTAAAGTAGCGAAAGTAAACTCTCAAAACTGGTACTGTGTGCAAAAGCCTTTCACACAATTAGGCAAGGAAGCAAGTTGAGGTCTCAGGTGTTATAATCCAGAAAATATACACATGCACCTCCTAACCCAACTACCACAGTTTTAGTCTGTTCCTATTTATAGGAGCATAAATGAATCCCCAGTTAATGCCCAACACCAGTCTACTATTAAACGTAATTAACATAAAATTAATACTCAGTATTAATGGGAGCTTTTGTCTGTCATTTCTTCAGTCTCCTTAATTGCCGCTGTGCTCTCACCTTACTTTCACTGGCAAGTTCCAGGAAGCGCAAGAAACCCGTGCACCCCCAGTTAGTGAAAACACAGGTTTAAAAAGCTCTTAATCACCTATTAGCAGATTTAAATTGGCAATCCACCTCTTCTGAGGGAGTTTCTCACATGCAGCCTAACTTGCTGCAGTTAAATGAGAAAGTTGATGGATTGAAGCTGGCTTCGCAATGTACTGTCGATTTCACCATGTTCAACCCCCTACCTGCTCCAAAACCCACTAAAGTTAAAATTCCCACCACAGTTTCTACTTTTAAACAATGCACAAACCTAGTTTCGGGCATACAGTGGGGTTGATTTTGTTTTGTTTCGAAATGTTTTAGTGCAGTTAAATAAACTTTTTCTTCTGTATGTTATTCTGAGGCCAAAGAACACATGAATATATATGTATGTGGAAAAATGGAAAACAGAAACATTATCCATACACTAATAATGTTTTATACGCTTTCTGACAGCAGGTGTTCTGAGATGCACCAGGTTAATTTATAGCCTGAAACAAAAACTAATAGCCTGGTTTTAAATTATAAGATAGGCCATGTGATCAGCGTTCATAACTAACTAAAGATTTAATTTCTGTACTATAGATAATGTCTGGTATGAACAGAATTGCTGAGTTGCAACTGGTATGCAATACAATAATTTAGCTTGTGATGTCAGGAACCACATGCCGTACACCGTTCTCATGCCTGCAACACATCACAAACTCACTGGACCAAGACTGCCCCAAATTCTCAGTAAGAGCAGAGGAAAACAACTGCCTTAATCAAAAAGAAGTGACAAAGGAATGGCTCCATCATCAGCTTTTAGTTTTCCTTTAAATGCATATATCCTCAAAAAAGAGTCACCATGACAGGGCAATCTATAAATTAAATTTTCACTTCAGATCATTGTGTGTAGAACACCACTCATTGCAGTATATTGAAAGACATTATTGTATAATCATTAGTTTCAAGTCATGACTCCCTGTCTTATGGAACAGGTAGAAAAATATCTCGTAAGGGAAAGACTTGCAGCCCATATCGGAACTAAAAACATAGAAGTAAGTTTGAAGTTTTTCAGAAGGAGTTTAAGGCATTTTGCAGTACATTGAAAAACAAGACCTCAATGATGGAGACCTCCAGGTTGCTTCCTATGCCACAAAATTGACAGGGCAAAGAGAGATAGATTAGCAATGCCAGTATGTGGCTGAAGGGTTGGTGCAGGATTCTTGGAGCGGTGGAGTGAATTCTGGAACAAGGGAAAGCCTACTAAAGGGACAACTGTCACCTGAACTGAAATGGTACTAATGTCATTTGGCCAATTGCTGACCTTTTGCATGAGATATCTAATTAGTCCCCTTTCCCTGCTCCTTCCCCACAGCCCTGCAATTTTTTTTTTCATTTCAGCTATGCAGCCAACTCCCTTTGAAAGTTACTATTAAATCTGCTTCCACCACCCTTTCTGGCAGTATGATAAATTTGGGGTTAATAATACTAAACAAAGTCACAAGGAATATAAAGAATGTTGTGGAGGAGTGAAAATAGAGCTTAGGATAACAAGAAATATGAAAATAGTCAGCAAATAATTTAATAAAAGAAAAAAGTAAGGGTTTTTATATGCATCCTAGAAGTAAAATAGTTAAACAGAAGATCAACTCAGGGATGAAGGAGTGAGTCTTTCTGTAGAAGATGAAGGAATGACAAGATATTAAACTAACATTTTGCATTGCTTTTTACAATTAATGGTCGAAGTGAAAATGTACATGTACTGGAGGAGGATATGGAACATATGTTCAGAGATAACAACTGAAAATAATTGGTTCTAAAAAAAGACTAGTAGAACTCAAAGTTGCTGAGTCATCAGGCCCTGACAGCATGTACCCTGGGCAGTCGTAACAGATCAAAGGAGAGATAGTAAGCGGCTCTGAACAAATTTTAAATCCTCCGTAAATATGCCAATTGTACCATGGGATTGGAGAGTAGTCAAAGTAGTAGCATTGTTTAAGAAAAGAGAGAAGGATAAGCCGGATAACTATAGATCAATTAATTCAAGTCAGTTGTAGAAAAGTTCTTCGAATTCATATTTCTTCTTCTTCATCATTAACATCAACTTATATTTATACATCCCCTCCTTTCGCACAACAAACATCCCAAGGTGCTTCACAGAAGTGTTATCAGATAACCAAGCCAGATAAAGAGATATCAGGACAGAAGAGGTGGGTTTTAAGGAGCATCTTAAAAAAGGAAAAAGAGGTGGAGAGGTTGAGGGAGAGAATTCCAGAACTTAGGGCCTTGGCAACGCCAATGGTGGAGCAATTAAAATTGGGGATGAACAAGAGGTCAGAATGGAGGAGTAAAGGTATCTGAGGGTTGTAGGAGGTTACACAGAAAGGGAGGGGTGAGGCCATTGAGGGATCTGAAAACAAGGATGAGAATTTTTAAAACTTGCTTAACCTGGAGCCAATATAGATCTGCTAGTACAGGGGATTGGGTGAACAGGATTTGGTGCGAGTTAGGGCACGGGCAGCAGAGTTTTGAATTATCCCAAGTTTACTGAGCGTGGAAGATGGGAGGCCAGCCAGGAGTACGTTGAAATAGTCAAGTCTAGCGATAACAAAGGCATGAATGAGGCTTTCAGCAGCAGATGAACTGAGGCCACGGTAGAGTTGGGATAAATTCATGATAAAATTAGTGAGAATTTAGAAATTCATGGGTTAGTCACTTCTGTCCTCTCTCTATAAAAATGGATTTGGACTTGGTTACAGGGAACTCAATCTCAGAGTTTGCCAAGATACAAAGGTAGGGAATGTGACAAATATGAGGAGGATTGTGAAAGACTTTGCTCCCAGGCCTGTATATCAAATATAACTAACTGCTCGGAGAGCAACATTGATTCACTCTGATTTTCTTTTTATGGCCATTGGAAAAGGCCTCCACTATATATTCCATCTGATATTGGAAAATCACAATTTGGGGAACTGTCAGGAAACAATGCCTCGCCGTGGTAAAGTCCAATACACCCACACACTGACCCACTGGTACAGCTGTGATTTGCAAATTCAGTAGTCTCCAAACAATTGCCATCAGTGTTTCTAAATTTTGCAAAGCCTGCTAACAAATCTGGTAATTATGGTACAAGTTTTGCCATTCTGTATATCCATAAACTCATACATTTTAATCATGTTGTTACAATAAAGATCATGTAAAATTCAAATATATCGTCCAATTACCATGAAGGGTATTCTGTCAATAAATGTTTCTTTTTCCTAATTTACTTTCCATTTAGTGCTTTGTAACATCAATATTCATATTCTGGAAAGATTTCAGTTAACTGCAGGAGCAAAAGTTATTTTCACTGAATTGTACCTGTACCAGAAACAAATTTACACAAATGCTCATTGTAAGACTGGCAAAAGAAAATGAATTATTTCAAATGCTTAGTACAACAGCAGGGTAAAGGAACCTGCAACTAAGAATTTGGTGGAAATAGCTCCATAATTTTTTGAATAATGTGCAAAACTCTGTTAGAGGTCTGATGTTACATCACCATATTCAAGTTAGCACAAGATCTATAATCTAGCTCATGACTAATGTAGTCAATTTATTTTAATGTGTCTTAGTTTCCCATGAGGGAGATAAGCACTAAATGTGCCATGCCATGACACACAACCAAGCATCATATGTCCATCCTGAAGAATTCAGGTACAGACATGTTGCTGCAGACAAGAACAACTTGCTAAAGCCAGGAAAAATAAACAGATTTAAAACACTGCCTTGAAGCAGAATGCATTAAACAAGGAGTCCTAACCCTGTGACATTATACATGTCTTTTTGACAGAACAATAAGTCATGCTTTACAACATACCATGCTGTGATACCATGTTGGACATTATCTTCCTAAACAATTGCAATGAGCCAAGGTAAGTGCTTTGAGAAAAATTACATATTTGCAAGTCAGCTATTTCTTTAAAAGTCTGGCTTGGAAAGAGTTGAGTGGTACAGTGAGTTAGCAACTTGTACTTTCACTTCTGTAGCCTGGGTTGAATTTAGCCCAGAAGAAGAGGAAAGTTTTGTCTCTGCATAAAATGTCTTTGGGCAGTTTGAACCCAGTTCACAATGACATGGCACCGCTGAACAAAACCTGCACATAATTCAGTACAAACTGGAATATAACTCAGAGGCCACAAGAATGAAAAAGAAATTATACTGACGCAGATTGTGGTGCTCCTGTGGTGTTGCCAGTCAAGCATACAACTGTGATAGAGGACACAGATCTTTTACCTACATATGATATTGGCATCTTCAAACAGAAAGGAATTCGTACTGATGCTGGGTGCCCAAAATGGGAAGAGTGTTCCATTTCCCACCATTGAGAACCCTCACCTTGATAAAAATTTGAAATCTAATATAGTTACGAAGAATGGTTTACAAATTACTCATTCCCTAATTCAGGTGCAGTGCTTGTGTTCATTACCAGCGTGCAAGAGAGCACGGCTTGGATGGCAGCTGAGATGGAAAGTGGAGGCCAGGTGAGTGGGTAAGAGTAGGGAGGCTAGTGGTGGATAACTGTAGCCCACAAATTTAATGTGGAGCCTGCAGCAGCACTCCTGGCTTTGCAATAAGGTATGTAGAAAAGTTATGACTTACCCATCGAGAGGCAGTGGTCCCTTTAAAGATGACTGGTTTGGCTGCCAAACACTGAGAATACTGAACACAGCATATGCATGCTGCGGTCAGTTGCTAATGAACAAAGGGATCTCACACAAGCCTTAGGCCCCCTATTTGCACATACAAAGAGCCTCACACTTGTGGCAGGCACGTGCCCTGAATGCCTATAGTGGAGTCTTTACTAAAATGGGTGGCACTTCCAGTAGAGAATGTGCGTGCACTATATTGGAGGCGAAGGTGCCTGTTTTATACCTGCATACTGCATGCAGTGTCAATGACTTTCTATGCCAATATTTATTAATACTATTAGTAGTAGATATACAAAAGAAACTATTATAACTTATGTAAATAAATGCAAAATGTCACAATTCACAAAAATGTCATTGGGTAAGAAAGGAGTGTAAACCAATAATATATCAAAGTTTCTTTGATATTATTTGCTCAATTACAGTACTGTTCCATTATCATGAATTTTAAAATATAAAAATATCTATGTCTCATGGAGCTTTTCTTACCAAGTTACTTTAAAATAGAGATGTTTCTGAAGTTCCATGATTGAGATCTTTGATTGAATGTTTTTACAGAACGATCACACTTTTGAAACTCTACAAAAATAATTTTGTAAAGAGCAGAAAGGACTCATTTCTGCTGTCAATATGATAACATATATTGTTTTTCAGGCTGTTGCCATAATTGCACTCTACCCTTAATATTCCTCAGGGGACAATACTGTGTCGTTAAAAGCAAAGTCTGAAATATCTGTGCACGTTCGCAAGGAAAAACACATAAACATTTAAAATCCTGATTTGTTGAATAATGGTTACTCAGTGGCAAATTACAGAGAATTACATAAAATCTACCACACAGAAAGAGGTCATTCAGCCCTTCTGGTCTATATTAGGGTAAATGCTCCACATGAGCCTCCTCCCACACTAATTATGTATTCCACTCTGCTTCCATTTTCCTCACTTCCATTCTTTGTTAGGTATGTATCAAGCCTCCCCTTAAGAGTATAAATGCTCTGTATTTTAACCACTCCATTTGACTGCAAGTTCCATATTCTCACCCCTCTCTGTATAAAGAAGTGTTTCCTAAAATTTTTATTTGATCTGTAAGTGGCTATCTTATATTTATGCCCTTGGACTCATACAGAAAGAGAAAGGGTTTCCCCACATCCACCCTATCAAATCCCTTCATAATTTTATTTTATTTGTTGATACAGCACTGAAACAGGCCCTTCGGCCCACCGAGTCTGTGCCGACCATCAACCACCCATTTATACTAATCCTATATTCCTACCACCTGTCTCTATATTCCCCTACCACCTACCTATACTAGGGGCAATTTATAATGGCCAATTTACCTATCAACCTGCAAGTTTTTGGCTGTGGGAGGAAACCGGAGCACCCGACGAAAACCCAGGCAGACACAGGGAGAACTTGCAAACTCCACACAGGCAGTACCCAGAATTGAACCCGGGTCGCTGGAGCTGTGAAGCTGCGGTGCTAACCACTGCGCCGCCCAAAGAACTCTATGAAGTCTCCTCTTTTCCAGAGAAAAGAACCCCAACCTGCCCAATCTTTCCTGATAGTTGCATCCTCTTAATTATGATAACAACCTTACAAATATTTTCAGTGCTTTATCCAGTGCTCCAATATCCTTTCTGTAGCATGGAGATGAGCACTGCACACAATATTCCATATATAGTCTAAGGTTGTATATAAATTTAGAATTACCTCCCTGCCTTTGTATCCGATTCCTCTAGAACTGAACCCCAGTGTTTTGTTTGCACTTTTTATGGCCTTATCAACTTATGTTGCTACTTATAGTGATTTATGTATCTTTATTCCCAAATCTCTTGGAGCCTGTACTCTATTTGGATTCTGACCTTTCAAGAAATAAATCAACATCCTGGGGGTTACCATTGACCAGAAACTGAACTGGACCCACCACATAAATACTGTGGCTACAAGAGCAAGCCAGAGGCTGGGAATTCTGCAGTGAGTAACTCACCTCCTGACTCCCCAGTGCCCGTCTACCATCTACAAGGCACAAGTCAGGAGTGTGATGGAATACTCTCCACTTGCCTGGATGGGTGCCGCTCCAACAACATTCAAGAAGATCAAAACCATCCATATGCAACTACATACTTAAAGCAGCCTGCTTGATTGGTACTCCATCCACCACCTTCAACAGTCATTCCCTTCACCACCGACGCACAGTGGCATCAGTGTGTACCATCTACAAGATACACTGCAGCAACGCACCAAGGCTCCTTAGAGAGCACCTTCCAAACCAGCGACCTCTACCACCTAGAAGGACAAGGGCAGCAGATGCATGGCAACACCACCACCTGCAAGTTCCCCTCCAAGCCACACACCATCCTGACTTGGAACTATATCGCCATTCCTTCACTGTCGCTGGGTCAAAATCCTGGAACTCCCTTCCTAACAGCCCTTTTGGTGTACCTACTCCCCAAGGATTGCAGCAGTTCAAGAAGGCAGCTCAGTACGCTTTCTCAAGGGCAATTAGGGATGGGCAATAAATGCTGGCCTAGCCAGCAACGCCCACATCCCACAAACAAACAAATAAATTAAAATAAGTATCCTTATTCCAACTTAGATCATGAAAATGTCACTGGCACTAGATAAATGTTAACAAGCAGCATTACATTAATGCATCGAAAAAAGTGTTTTAAACATTCTCAGTTTTATTTCGACAATTATAAGTACACACACAAAATTCTTTACACAAAGTTTTCAAGTATTTTCACTTGGAGTTGGTATCGTTGCTGATGTTTTGTAGCCTTCCTAATAGCAACTTATCACTAAAAATAGACATTTTGAGAAGATTATCCCATATTCTTATTAGTATTCTTAAAACAAACACACTTCATGGTACAATTACAATGTAACACTTGTACTCTTCTGATAAATGTGAACAGATCAGTCACTTAAGCTTCAAGTCCAGTCTAGGCTCAATCCAAAGAAAGTTTATAACTTCCTATCGCACATGTTACAACCAGGTGAGAAGGGTGTCCAGGGGTCCCTCTCAGCCTTCACCTGGTCTTACTGAAACAGGGTTTGATTTTAAACACACTGTGTTTTGAGCTCCCACCTTGGTGAATCCTTGTTCACCGCTTTCCAATTATAAGGCAAAGAAATGAGCACAAAGAGGATTTCTTAGGTTTAAAGATGAAAGGTGAAACTTTATTAAACTTAAACTTAAAATTCTAATTCGCTTAATCCCTACGGATATATGCCACGCCCCACGCTAGCATGCATATACGATATGCACATGCAAACAGAGTCAGAAAAGTGCAGAAGAAATGATAAAGTGGAAAAGTTTGAGGCAATCTCTGAGGAGGGTTTATTTGTTACTGTGCTTCGAGCTCCCTGTAGAGTTCTTTTGTTGAAGTTATGGTCTTGCTTTTCGTTGGGGCCCAGTATTCTTCTTAAACCTTGTTCACTGTAGGAGACTTTTCTCTCTTGGGGTTCATGTGTCTTCAGTTGGTTTTTGGAGCTCCGTGAGAAAGAGATGGAAGCAGACAGGAGAGGCTGCAGTGAGCCAGCCAGGAGAGGTCTTTTCAGTACAGGAGCAAACAGGTTTCTGAGTTCAAATGTCTCTGTGGCAAGTTAAAAAAAACCTGCAACAGCCAGTTAGTCACGTGACCAGCTGGCCTAATCAGTCCTGGCCCTTGTGGATCATCTTGTCCTAGCAGACCTTGGAATGTCTCCTCTACACACAATACCTGGTAATCAAAGGTTCATTGTGGGTTAAATTGGAGCAGGGAATAGCCCCTTTGTCCTTTCATGTACCGTCTGTCAATATGCAAAAATGTCTTTTCAGCCAGTCTGGCAGCTCTTGTAATAGGCGTTCTCTTCTTCCCAGCAACAATTTGAAATTTAACGTCCATGTAGCAAAATTAATATTCCTCATTCTCGGCAGGTGGGGGCCTGCATGACACACATCAATTGTGTTACGGCCAGGTGGGGAGGGGGTCTCAGGCTCCCCTCTCGCCCTTCCTCTTATTTGACTGCCACAGGGTTAATTCCTTTCTTAAACAGTGGTTATGCTTACCACCTCAGTGAATGTTTTACCTTTTTTCTTTAATGTGACCATGAAAGAACCAATCAGACAGGTTTTCTTGAGTTTAAACAAGAAAGAGGTAAGTTTATTATACTACACACTCTAACCTCGATTTGAAAATACGCTACACATTCGCACACACATTCACAGGAGACTCACACACACACACACAAATAGATTACCGAGGGAAAAATAGATTTGGTAGTTGGATTATAGTTCAAAATAAATGGAACTTAAATACACAGAATTGTGAAGTGGATGATCCAGTAGTCCTTGGCTAAAGCTGCATTCTTGAAGTCCTTGCTGGTCAAAGTGCATTTTGGTTGGCCTGCTTTGCTCAGGGTTTTCTTGAAGCCAGAATTGTAGTTGGCTCTCTTCCCCTGGCCTCTGGCTGTAGCGGTCTGTAGGTTTGGAGGGTCTACAGTCACAGACGGTTTTCGAACCTGATGTTTTCAGGGGAGAAAGAGAGAGAGAAAGGGAAGCCCACAGCTTTCTGCTGCTGCACACTCTGAGTTACTACTTGTCTTCTGTGAGTGTAACAAAACTTCTGTTTTCTCAGAGATGGACAGTCACACGGTTCCCTCAATCACCTTTGTTTTTAATGAGATACAAGGTTCAGAATTGTCTCCACAGGTTCCAGGATGCCAATATTTACAGTCAGATGGGTTTGCTCTTTCAAGTCAATTTGTCGAGATGGCCTTGACTGTTATGCCAATGAAGCAATCCTCGGTAATACAATTACTTACAGCAAGCCATTGTTCTGGGTCCAGGGCTTCTCAGACTTCTGTGTGCAGTTCAATCTCCTTATTTCAGATGCAAATTGCAGTGCCATCTTGGCTGCTAGTTTTTTAAAAGTTACTGTCGGTTTTTTTTTTCAATTAAAAGTCTAATGTAAGTTTCCAACCGATTAATTAATATTTCTCATTCGGCGTATGGGGTTTTCTTGACAATTGTTTTCAGCTGCTACTATTGCACCTGATAAACAGAACTAAGGAACAGTTGAGTTGAAAATTCACTAAATATGTATGGGTAGAGTTTCTGCCTTGCTTTGGTTTTGCAAAGTGTTTTACTTGCTCAAGTTTCTTCTCAAATTCCTTTACAAAATCTGCCATGTACCAGCACAATCCAGCATATTAAAATATAATTTTTTTTAAAGTGCTTTAAAAATATTCCTTGATATATTTGAAGTGGGAACTTGATTAGATTTGATTAACACAGCTGAAAATGGACTGATCACAAAAATAAGCATTTTAAATCACCTTCTCAATTCACTTCTTGTGAGTAACCTGATCCTCAATTTCTGAAAATGACTTTAAAAGAAATATACAAAGCTATTTTTGAGTTAGATTGGGGTACAGTAGTCAGTTCCTTATTAAGTTTAAAAATGTTCTCAATCAAAACCTTTCAAACCGTACCTATTAGTGTCCTTGCGCCCAAAAGTTACAGCGTAATTTCTGCAATCTCCTCAAAGATCTGCAAAGGAATGCAATGAGCAGAAACTCTAGCGTAATGTTTTTAAACTAGCGCAAAAGATCATGGAAACTCGAGTTGCGCTGAACGCGATTAGCACTGGCTGTGCCAATATTACACCAAAAGAAACAGCACAATCGGGCAGAAACTGCAGGCCGGAGTATTTAGTCTGCCCAGTTTACCCATAATATTTCCCATTATTTGCAATATGCCTTCTACTTACAGTAAAGGACTTGATGGAAGCAAAGTTAGGCAGAATGTACACTGACTTTTATTTTAGCCTTAGTGAATCATGTTTATTGATCTGTGGTTTCAAAAGAACCCTTTCCACCCCCTCTCTTGAATTGATGGTTCAGCCCCAGTAATACTGCATAGGGAGGGTAAACAAAATCATCAAGAAATTCCATTCCTATATTATCTCATTTTAAAATGACCTTGTTTGGGTGTCAATTGATGAGAGTATTATGTTCTGCTGTGATAATCCCACAACAATTGCTAGAAATTTTTGGTAGGTGATGGGGGTGTGGTGCATTGAGCAGTGTGTGAGGCTTGTATTACAGTTGTTGGAATGTGGCAATTGAAGATGCATTCCTAGACCTTGACCACTCGTGTGAGGTCATTGAACTTCTTTCAACACTGCATCCAGGCCCTTTGGACTATGCTGCTCTCATTGGCTTGCACGGCTATGTATTCCCACAGCCTTTTCTGAGTTTGTATGGAGTGTCTACTGGCCCTCTATGGATAGAAGACCGCTCTCCTCCTGTCCACCTTGTGCACCAAGGCCTGCAATGCTGCATTGGAAAACCGCAGAACCCGCTCTATACCTGGAACCCACTCTCTGCTATGTTATACCATTCCTGTCTTTCCCATATCAAACTGACTTCTAGAATGACCTCCAGCACCTGCTCCAGCCAAAATGCACCTCACCTTTAAGAGGTGCAGGCTGGCTTTAAGTAGCACAGGTTAGCTTAAACTCTTGCGAGCCTCTCATGATTCTGCACGCTCTGCTCAGGCGTGCAGTCACTCAGCAGCATACCTAGCACTGTCTGCACACTGCAATCATTTAAATGAGCAAGTGGCACAAAGTTTGTACGCTGCCTGCATCGCAAGCAGAGGGTGTGGGTTAATCATACTTCATGATCCTCATGCCGTTTTCGAGCGTTATCAAATTTTGCCCTCCAAGACATGGATCACGACCACAAAAGGGTGTCAACTTAAAATTAATGTAGTCTATCATTTTCACCTTAACAAATATCCTACCCTACATAGCAACAGGCAAACCTCAAATTGCAGTTACACAGATAACCTTCTGGAAATGTAACCAAGTCCAATTAGCCAGGAAGTAAACTGTGAAGATTTAGAATGGGTTTGAAATTTATTATAAACCCTAGTCTGTTTAGGAAGTACTGAGTGCGAATCATTAATTTTATGTAGAGGCTGTTCTTTTGCATACTTTTTTTAGTTAATCAGGTACATTTTAGTAAGTACAAAAATAATTAACAGCCTATGAATAGTCTGTAATCAGAACAGTTTCATTCACACTGAAGTTAGTTGGCAAACATGTTTTAAGGGAATCACTCAAGCTTTGCTTCACTGAATCAGATGAAAATTAGCTCCATAGAAAAACTCTGTAACTAGGATTACTATATTTAAATACTATAATTTCAAGGGATGTCAAGGGTAAGGTCACAGTATTTCAAGTACATGTAGCATATATGAGGACTGTTTTCAATTTTACTACAAGTGCAAAATCCTTCTGCTTTATAAAAACTAATTGCCTTATTTCAGCTTCTCCTGACATACTTTAAATTATAAAACTAAACTGAAAATCCCACACAATGACCAACAATGCAAATTAAATCCTTTCAGGTTTCACTTAAATGCATAAAAGTAACAACATGCAAGCAATCATCTTAACTGCAAATGATTTTCTATAATACTTACTACTTTACCAATTAATTTTCCTCAACTTTAAACAAATGCAAAATAAAACTTTGAAAAGCATGCCATGTATCAAGCAGTTGAAATAAGACCAATATCTCAATTTGGAATAGTACAAAGATTACAATGAATGATAGACAACATGGTAGTGTACAGTGTTGGAATCGCATGCAAGATACTCTTTTTAAAACTCATTTGGATTGAATCAGAAGTTGTTAAAAGTCATGATTTCTATCAGACTCATAGGTTTGCCTGTAAGCGACAAGGCATGAAAATTATCTACACAACTTCTTGTGCTCCGTCAAACCCAATAAATTCAAGGTAGCACAAAGCCTGCATACGAAACAAATATTTTATAAAGTACTGTTCCCTCTTGCCCCAAGATTGCACATAAATGGTTCAAAAGGTAGTGCTAAAAAAGTGTGCTCTATTACTATATCAAGGCCCATTTCCAATAAGAAAACACTTCACATCTGATTACTTCCCGAACGTCCGACAAGATATACACCTACGGTAGCGTCTAGGCAAATAAATTATTAATAGCATCAAATATTATTTCTCAAGTTGGTTTAAAAATGTCATTCAATTGAGTTATAGCATCATAACAACAGTTGAGCTCAGTAAAAATGCCTTATAAAAAATATTGAACATGAACCAGGAGATATTCAAGAGTTGGTATCCCATTGCCAGTTACAAAGCATCACACTCTATATGTAATACCCCTCTCCCACTCAATGATTATAAAGGCCAAAAAAGGCAAATAACCATGTCATTTGAAATAAATCAACAACGCAGTAAAGCTAACCAACTGTTGCTACAATCCTTCAATCCCCAAGCATGCACTTTGTACATTGACATCAACTCCCAGAATCATCAACGGATTTACCCCTCACCCTTGTCACAGATAACGTATGCAACGATTGTGACCATGATATATTATTCCTCCTCCTCCTTCTCGACCTCTCTGCGTCGACCATTCCATCTTCCTCTACCACTTTTTTCCATTGCCCAGCTCAGTGGGATTGTTTTTATCTAGTTTCACAGTTAGTTATTTTGATAATTCACACCATAATGCTATACCTTTATAAGTATAGACCCCAGCTGGACATCACACTTGAGGAAGGATGTCAAAGGGTACAGAAGAGATTTACTAAAATGGTACAAGGGACGAAAGACTTCAGTTACATGAAGAGACTGGAGAAACTGCGGTTGTTTTCCTTGCAACAGAGAAGATTAAGAGGAGATTTGGAAAAGGTGTTCAAAATTTTGATAGAGTAAATAAGGAAAAACTGTTTCCAGTGGCAGAAGGATCAGTAACCAGAGGTCATGGATTTAAGGCAATTGGCAAAAGAAACAAAAGCAACATGAATTTTTTTTACACAGTGAGTTGTTATGATCTGAAATGCACTGTCTGAAAGGATGGTGGAGGCAAATACAATAATAACTCTCAAAAAGGACATGAATGAATAGTTAAAGTGGAAAAATTTGCAGGGAAGTGGGACTATTTGGTTAGTGCTTTAAAAGAGTAGGCACAGACATAACGGGCCAAATGGCCTCCTTCTGTGTCGCATCATTCTATGTTTCTATGCTAACAGATGTTTGAGTGCATCCACGAATAAGCATTTTGTCAGAGATGTGGGGGAAGGGAGGCGTCGTTGTTTATCCATCAGGTTTGTACAGTGAATAGTTGAACTACACGCGAGAGGCTGGGATTGTTCTTATAAAGCAGAGACAATTAAGGGGAGGTTTAATAGAGGTATTCAAAATTCTGAAGGATGTTAATACAGGAAGTAAGGAACTGTTTCCACTGACAGGCAAGTTAATAACAAGAGGAGACAGATCGAAAATAATTGATAAAGCAATCAAAGTGAAGATGAGAAGAATTTTTTTACACAAGACATGATGATCTGGAATGTACTGCCTGAAAGGGTAGTAGAAGCAGATTCAATGGTAACTTTCAAAAGTGAGTTGGATATATGCTTTAAAAGTGCATAGGGCTATGGGAAAGAGCAAGGGAGTACGACTGATTAAAGAGCTGGAACAGGCATGATAGGCCAAATGGTTTCCTTCTGTGCTGCATTACTCTATGATTCATACAGATATGGAAGGTCTTAAGCTTATACCTTAATTGCTGAAGAGTAGCTGATCTCAGCCAGAATGGCAGTAGATGCAGTTTAATTGTCCTCAGTGCCCCAGGGCCAGTTGTGGTATAACTAGAATTTGTAAATTTCAAGTTTGACCCTGTTCAAACTGAGTTTTCAAGGCTGAAATAGATAGATTGTTGTCAGATAAGGCTATCAAGGGATATGGAGCAAAGGCAAAGGCTGGTAAATGGAGTTGAGGTGCGTATCAGCCGAGATCTAATTGAATGGCAGAGCAGGCTCGAGGGGATGCATGGCCTACTCCTGTTCTGATGTGCATATGAGAAGGAACTACAGCAGAAACATTAACCCAACAAGAACTGAATATTCACAAGCAAGGAAAAGAGAAATTGGCAGGGAAAAAGTGAACAATTTGCTTAACATATTTATTAAAATGTTCTTGTAAGTCCAATAAATGGTGATGTTGACCAATTACTCATTATCAACAGTATTGCAGCATATTGGAAAGGCCTGCAGTGAGCTAAGAAGTATACTGACCTGGCTTCTGCTGTCGGAATAATGGCAAGGCTTTCAGCGCTCACTGTTATTACGTCATAAATCATACAGAAACTTCTGCCATCCTCACATGCACAGCTAAACACAGAAATCAAGAAGTTTCTGTCTGATCTGTCCTGCTCCTACACAAGTTTAACTCCACAGGTACCTCACCGAGAGATCCGGCATTCAAACATGTGAAGGGCATGAAGTTGCAGTACTTACCCACGAGTTAGCCACTTAACTCGCAAAGAAAAGATACAGCTTGTCCAGTCAAGTGCAAGTGGATTTTTAATGGCATGATAAGTGTTAATTTCTGCTTAACAACTTCTCTGGCACTGAAAACATACTTTTACAAGCATGGAGTCTCATTCCTTCTTATTTTAATTATTGTTGGGGAGCTAAAAAAAAGTTAAAAGAAAAAATTTTGTTTTTACTTTTCTTTGTCTTTTAGCTCTCTCAATCGCATCCTTCTTTCCCTCTATATTTCATTTTCTGTATATGATTTCGCATTGAACTAAATATCCCAATTTATATTTCTTGGCTTAGACTTTGCATGTGTCAGTAATCTGATTGGTTGAAGAGACAAGCTGTTGCTTACCCTGGTCACACAGGCCCCAAATCCCCATCAAGATGTCCTCCAACTTCCCCATCATCTTTCTGCACCACAACTGATTCTGCACCTCTCCTGCATTCTTATTCCCATGAAAATACCTCCATCAGTGTAGCCTCCGATACTCTACCCTCAAAAAACTTCTGGACTTCATTCGCTTCACCTGTCTCCAAACTCAGACAACAGTTCGTCTGTTGACTCCATCATACCGATGTCATCCTACCATGGGACCTCTGACTTTAACTCTGAACTCCTTCCTATTCTCTCCGATCTATTTCCTATTTCCCCTTTTATGCAACTAGACCTACGTAACTTGAGCTTTCCATGAGTCCATTCATGTGCGCATTTTAGCTGCTGCTCCAGATCTGAGCCCATCATTCTATTGCCACTTTAGCTTTTTTCACTTCTTTTCTCTTTACCCTTCCGAGACCACTCATTCTATCATCATGCCTCCTTTCATTTCTCCCCTCTCAGGTACTCTGCCTTCCCAATTCCATATCCCAACCGTTCAGTACTCCTCGTCTTTCTTGCTCTCTTGCTGCCATCTCAAGCTTGACTTTCTCTGAGATAAGACTACAGTTTCCCTCTGTGTTTCCACTGGCATTCTCCAAAAGGCTCATCGAGGCACTCAGCGCTGACTCATAACGAGCTGCAACCCCAAACTGCCCCATCCCACTCTCTTGTCGACCTTCCCGCCCAGTCCACCCGCTGGGGGCTAATCTTGCCAATTGCTTTTCTATCCAACTCATCCCTCCCACTGCTGATCCTGTGGCCTCTGCCAGCGGATCAGCTCTCATCACCCCTCAACGTATCTCCCTTAAGAACAGGGGTCAGCAACCTTTTTTACCTGAACAGCCTTTTGGAAAAAAATTGCCGAAAATAAAAACTGCCAGACAAAATTTCAGCATTTTTAAACCAAGTACTTGGCAAATTACCAGGTGTCCCTGGTAGAATGCATAATTTTCATATATAATAAATAAAATACATGTATTGAATTTATTCATCAATAGAAAATAACAAAACTAAAATAGACCTAATTCTGAATGATAGCGTTTTTCGACTTTTATCATAATTTTGTCAGTAAAATCATCTTTAAAACTGTAACTTAAGATGTGTAGAATTAAGGCAATCTTTTCATCTACTGATTCTCATGATAAAAATACCTTCTAATAGCACATTCAGAACAATTTATCATCTCAGCTATATTAGAAACACTACTGGTTACAACCATAAAACCTGTTCCTCAAACCAAAGGCATTATCTATAACTATGGTGTAGCTATACCACTTGAACAGCTTTATTTAGAGCAAAATGATGTTTATTGCTAAAATAATCATGTGAAACTGTAAAGTACAATATCATGATTAGCTTTTTATCCCCGCAATAGAAACACATCTCTTACTTGATTTTTTTTTGGCTTTTTTTCATGTTAATGCGATTCCACTGGAAAAGATTGGGAGCTGCAAATGAAATGTTAAAGAGCTGCATGCCGTTCTGGAATCACAGGTTGCAGGCCCCTGCTCTAGAATGTTCATTCACTTGTGAACAAGGCCCTTGCCATCCGTGAACTTATTGTGGATGATCGCATTGACATTATGGCCTTAACAGAAACCTGGCTGATGGGTGATGATGCCTTTCCCTTTAGCGAAGCCTCCCCACCTGGCTAAATCTTCCATCGCATGCCCCATCAAGACCGTCATGGTGGTGGTGTGGCACATCACCAGATCACATCTTGGCCTGATCTCCTGCTCCTCTGGCACTTTCTCCTCCTTTCAGCATCTCACCTTGTTCCACCCCTTTCACCTTTCATTCAAAATTATCAATCTCCACCACCCTCCCAAGTACGATAAAAATTTTCTCACCGGGATATCTTTTCTGTTTTCCTTCCTCAGCTTTTGCAGTGGACAACTTTTCATTCTCGGTGATTTCAACCTTCATCTCAACTCATTATGCTCTCTCTTTCCTGAGCTCACTGCCCACTTATCCTCCCTAAATCTCTCTCACCACGTAAACTCTCCAACCCATATTCACAGCATCCCAGTGACCTTGTCATCTCATGTGGTCATGCTAGCTTCATAGTAATCTGTTATTATTGTAGCCTTCTGGCACTATACCTTTCCTCAAGGTCAGCAGGCTTGCTGAATAATGTTTTAAAAAGATCACAACAGATATCCAAAATAGAGTTAACTTTACTAAAGATTCATCAGCTAAATCCGAACAGTATCAGATACATTAAGATAGTGCTATTTGCACTAAATATATCAATAATCTGCATTATTAGTTGGCTAAAATAAAAGCAAAATACTGCAGATGCTGGAAATCTGAAACACAAACAAGAAATGCTGGAAATACTCAGCAGGTCTGGCAGCATCTGTGGAGAGAGAAGCAGAGTTAATGTTTCAGGTCAGTAACCCTTCATCAGAACTGGCAAATGTTAGAAATGTAAAAGGTTTTAAGCAAGTAAGGCGGGGGTGGGGCAAGAGATAACAAAAGAGGTGTTAATGGACAGAATAACTGATCAGAAGGTCATGGAGCAAAGGCAAACGGTATGTTAATGGTGTGAAGAAAGACAAAGCATGAGTACAGAGAAGGTGTTAATGGACAGAAAACTGAACAGCCTGGCCCCAAGCACAAACATGAAAAAAACAGTGGGTAGGCACAGTAGAAGCAAACTAAACAAACTAAAATAAAATAAACACAAAAAGAAAAATAAACCTAAAAATAAAAAGGGGGCCTGTCATGCTCTGAAATTATTGAACTCAATGTTCAGTCCAGCAGGCTGTAGTGTGCCTTATTGGTAAATGAGGTGCTGTTCCTCGAGCTTGCGTTGATGTTCACTGGAACACTGCAGCAATCCCAGGACAGAGATGTGAGCATGAGAGTAGGGGGGAAGTGTTGAAATGGCCAGCAACCAGAAGCTCGGGGTCATGCTTTTGGACTGAGCGGATGTGTTCTACAAAGTTGTTACCCAGCCTGCGTTTGGTCTCACCAATGTAGAGGAGACCACATTGTGAGCAGCAAATACAGTATACTAAATTGAAAGAATGGTGTTAGTGACATGTGTCCATTTTTATGCTATGCCCAAATTTCCTGTTTTTGTCCATTAACACCCTCTCTGTACTAACGCTTTGTCTTTCAGCACAACATTAATATACTGTTTGCCTTTGCTCCACGACCTTCTGGTCAGTTATTCTCTGTGACCTTGTCCTATCAACACCTCTTTCATTATCTCTTGCCCCACCCCAACCCCTTCCCCCCGCTTTACTTGCTTAAAACCTTTTACATTTCTAATATCTGCCAGTTCTGATGAAGGGTCACTGACCTGAAACATTAACTTTGCTTCTCTCTCCACAGATGCTGCCAGACCTGCTGAGTACTTCCAGCATTTCTTGTTTGTGTTATTAGTTGGCTATTTTGGCCACAGTGGAATACTGTACACAGTTCTTTGCACAACATTATAGTTAAAATAACAGAGTCGTGGAAAACATATATTGAATATTCACCAGAACGATGCTCGGAATAAGAAGGGAAAGGAATGAAAAAGTCTCACAAATGGGAATTTTTTTTAACAGAAAGTGAGGGGAATCTAAGAAAGAACCAGGATTTATATAGTGTTTCTCACATTCTCATGATTTCCCAAAGTTCATTACAGCCAATAAATTATTGCAGTCACAGTTTTGCAGACAAATACAGCAGCCAATCTGCACATAGCATGTCCCACAAACAGCAGAGATTAATGCTGAATAAATTGCTACTGCTGGTTGATTGAGAGTTAAGTGCTGTCTGTAAGAACTCCTCTGCTCTTCAAATAGTGTCACAGGACCAGGAATATTAGAACCACTAAGCACCCCCTCAGTACTGCACTTAAATATAAACCTACAATGGGCTGAATTTTACCAGCCCCTCAATGCCGCGGGTCATGGCGCGGGGGCTGTTAAAATGCTGTGGGGAGAAGCCCGCCACGACCCGCGACGTCAAGAAGGGCCCACTGTATATTACTGGTGGTGGCGGGAACTCGGTGTGCACCCCCTCCCACCCCTGCCGCACAGTGGCGGTACCACAATTAGCATATGGTACAGAGTACTTACCTTTGCTGATTATGCAGCCCGCCACCTCTCTAGTGACACTTTCATGGCACAGTGACGCAGTGGCTAGCACCGCAGCCTCACAGCTCCAGCGAACCGGGTTCAGTTCTGGGTACTGCCTGTGCGGAGTTTGCAAGTTCTCTCTGTGACCGCGTGCGTTTCCTCTGGGTGCTCCGGTTTCCTCCCACATGCCAAAGACTTGCAGGTTGATAGGTAAATTGGCCATTGTAAAAATTGCCCCCAGTGTAGGTAGGTGGTAGGAGAATTGAGGGAAGGTGGGGATGTGAGAGGGAAAAATGGGATTAATGTAGGATTAGTATAAATGGGTGGTTGATGGTCGGTGAGGACTTGTTGGGCCGAAGGGCCTGTTTCAGTGCTGTATCACTCTATGACTCTATGACTTTCGGATTTTACGCTGAACAGGCAGCTGTCATGTGCCGTCCTGTTCACAGATTGAAAAGCAGGCGGGTCCTCAGAGGCAGAAGCTGTCGCCAGCAAAGATAAGTTCTGTTATCCAGGGGTCTCACTCTGCATTACGGAAGGGAGGAGGGAGAGGGCGGATATTCACGGGTCTAACTCTGCATTCCTAAAGGGACGAGGGACTGGGATTACTGGAGGGAAAGCTGTGCTGGCATGAAGGGAGGTACCGTGTACCAACCCTCCGTTAACAGTGTACGCTCTGTGTTTGTGAGGGGGCAATGGCACACTAGGTACCCTGTGTGTTGGGAGGGTGCAAGAAAGGGCAGAGCATTAAGGTTATATGGATGGTGGGGGCAATCGATTCAGCTGGTAGGATCTTGCTGTCGTCATGCTGTGCTGTGTACAACAAGAAAGATGTATGGGAGGGCAATGGTACCCAGGCTCTGCACGCAGGGCTAGCAGTGAGCTAGGGATGTACGGAAGTGGCTTATCAGACAAAGGCTGTCTGCTCCATAGGAACCGACATTGAGCTCTACAAGCCACACATCACCCTCGCTCACCTGCTGTGCACCAGTCCACATCTGCAGCATCCCTGTGTAAACCATTAGAGGCAGCAGCTGACTGAGCCAATGTCCATGTCACTGCATCCGTGGAGACGCTCATGAGTAATGGTGGCATGGCAATGATGTTTTTGCATATGTTGGCTCTCCTGAAGGGTCAACGGTGCAAAGGGATGTGACATTGGCGCTACATGCAGGCACACATCATTCACACAGAGAAAAGGACACACATGTTGGTGAGGAGCATTTAGTGAAAGACGTATTTACATTGCTGTGAAACCTGTGCATTCCCATTTTTTGTGTCAGTGTGTTCTCTGTAAACCTCCGTAATACCTTTTATGGTCTATTTAAGTCTCACATCCTGGAATGTGCAAAATTAAGACTATTCACCCAAGTGCGGCACACCTACAAGAAGGAATGTTACAGTTGAGTGGGAGAAGAGGATCGCAACTTCACAGGACACTGGGACACAGCAGGGTAAGTATGTGGCATCAATGTGGAAAGTTCTGGGGTCACTTAGCAGGTCTGGGAGCATTTGTGGAGAGAGAAGCAGAGTTAACTTTCAGGTCTGTGAACTTGGTCAAGTTAACTCTCCTTCTCTCTCTACAGATGCTGCCTGACCTGCTGGATTTCTGCAGCACTTTCTGCTTTGCTGCCAGATTGACAGCAGCCCCACTCTTCAGTAGTAAGTATTTCTTTGACAGCTGTCAGGAAGTAGGTGCTGGGGCGCTTAAAATAGAGGCCCGGCACCTGCTGAAAACTGTCAAAAACTCTCTCACTGCCCCGAATGTCCCGCCTCTCCCCACGTAATATGGGGAGGGCGGCTCGGTGTTGTGAGGCTTGGCGTTGTGATTCTAATGAGTCCCCGCACGTAATATCGCGGGGGTTCTGCAGTGGCTGCGAAATGCGGGTGCCACACTGAGTTGAAAGGGCACCGCTGCGCAGCGCCCGAATAAAATTCAGCGCAATACGTGCTCAGATGCCCAGAATAGACCCACAACGTTTTGACTCAGAGACTACAACTGACATTAGCTGGTTTAGAAAGAGCAAGTTGTGAAAAATTGTTTTCACTGGTAGTAAAGTTGATAACCAAGCAGCATCAACCCAACAGAAGAAACCATTTTTTACCACAAGTTGTTACTGAGGCAAAATGCTACTGTTTAATAGAAACTTGGATAAGTATTTTTGAATGAATATAAAAGGATATGGGAATGAGCAGGGAAATAGGACTAAAGTAGTCTTTGGAATTCTCTCGCTCAAAAGGCAGTGGAAGCAGAGTCTTTGAATATTTTTAAGGCAGAGGTAGATAGATTTCTTGATAAGCAAGGGGATGAAAGGTTATCGGGGGAAGGTGGAAATGTGGAGTAATCAGTTCAGCCATGAACTTATTGAATGGTGGAGCAGGCTCGAAGGGCCGAGTGGCCTAATCCTTCTCCTAATTCGTATGTTTATGTATTCTCATGATACACTTGAACAGGCAGCATCTGCACAAGTATGGTGGACTATGTTGCAATTTCTCTGATTCTATGATGACTGCTGAAAGTGCAGACCATAAATCCTTCATATTTCCAGAGGTGCAAAGCTGAAGTCAACAGGTTTAAAGGTCACAGCAATCAGATTTTTGTTTGAATAAGTGAAGAAACTGAATATTAATAACCAAAGCTTTCTTTTACTAGATGAAAATGCCAGCATATATTTAATCTGGCTAATATTGTCCCAGATTTTCCTGCAACAGAGAGTTTGGCAATGTGCAATGCAATCTTGCCATCAATAACTTCTTCCATAGGTTCCTGAACTTCTAGTTAGAACATTCTTCAAATCGGTAGCTGAACTGCCATTTTTTTTCAGCATTTAATTAATACATTAAGCAGCTGGCAACGTAAAGATGTAAAACAGGCTTTATTGTGAAGTGTGACTTTCAACCAAGGTGCTACACCCACCAAGCCAATCTCTTCTCAGTGGAACTGGTTGGCCTGCTCCTGCTTAGACTAAATTCTTTAACTGTTATGAATTTGAGTCGGGAAATTCCACAGGTTTGCCGAATCTGTTTTCTGGCCAAGGCCAGCTAATGCAATGGTTTTTTATAATTGAGAAAGCAAGTTTGAAAGAAGATAATCTTTGAGCAATAAATCACATCACTGGCAGACCATTAACACCATTATCTTTATCTAAGTGGCAGAGGTGTGAAAACTGTCAATAATCCCGAAAAATTGAGATCGCCATTGTTTTTAGTAGAGGACAGAGCTTACAAAAGTGACATTCTAACTGTTGTTGGCAAGGGGTAACAGTGGCTTGACTCAGAAGTCACACAAAAATGTGGACTGCTATAATTGATGGTGTAAGTCAATCACTACATACTCCATAATTTCCTCTATCGTTTGTGTTGTTCAAGGGTTCCGACATCATAGGTGTGTCATTATGATGGTGCAAGTCCCCATGGAAATCTAGGCTGTTATGTTCAAAGGATTACTCAATGTACAAAACCATGACCACCATGTGCAACATTCCATCTAAGTGCGTGGGTCCTTTAAATTCTTTTTGCACAGCCATGTACATGTAGTATTTTAATGGGATCGGCTTGTGCTAGGCCTGTGTGGAAACCTCTGGGTTGCTGCACAGCATTGCGGTTGCACAGCTTAGAGGGAACATTGACCCATGCAGCACTTCAGAAATCATACAATGAGTTATACATGTCAACAATACAATTCTTGCATTAATACAAACACATGAGGTCAATGAAAGTTAAATGTTTTTTTTATAAATATGCAATTCAATCAATATTTCACTATGAAACTGTGAAATTAAAGTTTATCATTTATGTTGACTTATTTCCCAATAGCCTGAACTATCAGTCAGACGTGCAGTAATTACATCACAATCATTGATCCTTAGGTGAGATTGTCATCACACATCATTACTTGCAGTATTCTTGCCAGTGATGTCTACCAGGAATAGCAACCAAACATCATTTAATATAAGGCTGCATTGCAAAACTAGAAGTTCTATGTAGTCATGGCCCCAGCATGGACCATTGCACAGAAGATGCTTTTCTCCTACTTGCAGTGACAAAATCTAAATGCTTCAACAATAGAACAGAGAATGAGTCAGAACACTTGAGCCTTTGAGTAGATGGCAAACATTCACCAGCTTTTATTACTTATCTTCATTTCAGCAATCTTTTCCATCTCTCCTCTGAATTCATTAATTTCCTGGCTTCCTCTAAACCTTTCTCTCCATAAAAAATCTCCTATCCATATTCATACTCTGCTCCAAACTTGTCATCTCCCGTGACCTCTCGACTCCAATGGTCTCTATCATAGACAAAGCAATCTCATCGAATTACATAGTTACTTAGAGCTGTATTTAGTATGTCTGTCTGCAGCAGGAATGGAGGCATGCGAGGGGGGGTTGCCGGAGAACAGCTCCGAACGAGTCCGCCCGGAAATCCAATGTCATGACGTCGGTTCCGGATTTAGTCAGCGGTACGAAAGCACCAAGGCAGAAATGCCAGCCCGACGCTACAGGAGTGTAATTTAAATTGTAGAACAGTCAGGTTTTAATATATTTTCATGTAATTGTAAGTGATTCAATGGGAGGCTTGGAATTAAGTGAATGACAGGAAGCCTTCATCTGCCTTCAAAACCTCAGCTGGAAAGCTGGCGGCACCCAGACAAGGCCTCAGTGCAGAGGCGGGTAGGCAGCCATGAACAGCGCTGCATAGGGGAAGGCGGGGGAGCAGAGGCCATTGTCGGCCTGCAGAACTGTGAGCTCTGCATGGATGGGCTTGGTCTCGGGTGGCAGTACTGGGTGAGCAGGGTCTCGGGTGGCAGTGCTGGGTGAGCAGGGTCTTGGGTGGCAGTGCTGGGTGAGCAGGGTCTCGGATGGCAGTGCTGGGTGAGCAGGGTCTCGGGTGGCCGTGCAGGGTGAGCAGGGTCTCGGGTGGCAGTGCCGGGTTAGCAGGGTCTCGGATGGCAGTATCCGGTGAGCAGCGTCTTGGATGGTCTATAAGGGTGAGCAGGGTCTCAGGTGGCATGCCTGGTGAGCAGGGACTCGGGTGTTGTGCAAGTGGTTGCTGGCTGTCGGGTGGTTTGCAAGGGGGGGGGGGGGCAGGGGTGGGGGCTTTGGGTGGCAGTATCGTTGCCCAAACTGTTGGGTGAGAGGGTCAGATGCCCAGACTGCTTTCTGTGGGTCGCTATCAGCAAGGGTGGGCACTGAGGGCCATTAGGGAATCTACAAGAGAAGCAGCAAAGGGAAGACTGTCAAGACAGGTTCATCTGCAAGGACACCACTCTGGAGACCTACTCATCACCTGGCATGGGTCTCATACATCCTGTTTTTTGGGCCTCTGTGGTTTGATGCAGCAGAGGGAGGGCCAAGAGGTAGCAGTGCCTGCTTGTGAAGCTCGACAACAACAGCAGCCGGCCATGCCAAGAAGGGCCCACCTGCGCCAGAGAGTTTACCGGACTCAAGTCAGCTACCTCCAAATGTCCAAGTGGCATTATCAGTGAAGTCTATGACTCTCCAGGGAGGCCATCATGGACTTATGCACCATGCTTCAGGATGATTTACAACCTATGGGATTTGGTGGGCACCCTATGCCTCTGGCATTGAAAATCACCATGGCACTTAACTTTCATGCTTCTGCATCATTCCAGGGATCCACCGGAGACTCGTATGGGGTCTCCCAAGCAGCATCCAACCGCTACATCAAGGAGGTAACCAATGCCATGTACAAGAGGGCCAGCAACAATGTGCATACCAGATTCAGGGCTATTGTTGGATTCGCCAGGTGTAAGGTGTGATAGACTGCACGCATGTGGCCATCAAGGCTCCAATGGATCAGCCAGCCGCCTTCATCAAAGAAAGGGCTTCCATTCAATCAATGTTCAACTGGTCTGTGACCACCAAAAGTGTTTCCTACAGGTGTGTGCCCACTTTCCAGAAAGCAGCCATGACGTCTACATACTTCGACAGTCCCCCGCTCGTCTTCAGGGATGGATTCTCGGGGAAAAGGGCTACCTATTGAAGACATGGCTACTGATGCCTGTGAGGAACCTTCGCAATACAGTGGAGGAGTGGTGCAACACCTGCCACGACTCCACCAGAGCGACCATCGAGCAGGCCATTGGGCCAGTGAAGATGAGATTCCGTTGCCTGGATTGATCCAGTATGGCCCTGCAGTATGCCCTAGTGAGGGTCCTGCGTGTTGTGGTGGTCGGCTGTGCTCTGCACAATCTAGCACTGCAGAGGGGGAAAGTCTTGCATGATGAGGACATGATTGAATGACACTCCTCCACAGAAGAGGAGGATGTGGAGGAGGGAGATGAGCAAGCAGCACTGGATGTTGGACCCCTTGCAACGGAGGCCAGGCACATTGAGCGACGGACCAGGGAGACAAGAGACAGTCTCATACTTACCCACTTCCAGACATCCTGATGGCCTCTCAGAGTGATATCAATGCATGCAGTCTGTTGCCTCCTTTCGATTTGACTTATGTGCTAACTCTCAGCAGAACCATGTGCTATGGCCCCTGGGTGATCATATTCCAATCAGGGTTTTGCCTACACTACTTAGGGGGAAGAGGGAAATCAGCAGCTCACAATTACGACATGATAGAATAATAATTTTCCACCATGAAAGTTAATTTCAAAAACAAAAGAACTTTATATAAGGAAAAAATGTCAAACACCGTGAAACCACGAGTGTCTCTAGGTGGTTTTCTTTATACATTTTCGAGTGCTTCTACAAAGCATGACCCTGCATTAGCAGTTGGGCTGGAAGCAGGCTGCCCCTGGGCCTACGATAACTTTGGTAGCCGTCCTCTGGCTGCCTGAGGTCTGGAGGGCACTGGCTGCCCGAGGGTTTCCTATACTGGTGCAGGACTTGCCTCAGGTGTCGCAGCTACTAGAGCTGGGCTCACCGGCAGAGGGACTGAGGAGTCGCTGTCCACACTCAGAGTGCCCTGAAGAGAGCCCCCAGATGTGGAGCTCAGCCTCTCCTCCTCCATTTCAAGGTCCATTTTAACCTCCCAGCTGACCAGAGAAGGACGAGGAGCTGTCAAAGACTCCTGGCGCCTTGCCCTTCTCTTGCCTTGCCACTGCTGCATCGAACTCATGACGAAGGCGATGGTGTGCAGGTGTGTGCACATTTGTGAGATCTAGCTCTTCATGAGGGTTGCCAGCCTCTCAATGGAACAAGCCTTGCGCTCACACGCCTGAGACATGGCAGCACTCTCATGGCATGGATGGACTCCTCCGTTGTCCACTCATGGCTGTGCATGGCCTCTGGCATCTCCGCCAGACGTCGTCATACCTCTCTCTGCAACTCCAGCATGCTGTCGACACCATAGGCTCATCATCATCCTGGAGCTCAGCATGGGCCTGGCCAGCCACAGTCCTCTGACTGTCTGTGGCCTCAGCTCTCTCAGCCTCAACCAGCTGCTCGGGCATGTGTGCATTGCTCTCACCAGTTTGTGACCCTGATTCTACAGTCGAGTGGAGAAAGTATCTGCGCTGGTGGAAGGTGCAGGAGAGTCATGGGACAGTGCATCTTCTATGTCCTCCTTCTACTGGAGTCTTCTACGTGCATGAGAACACAAACATGCATGGGTTAAGATGAGCAGATCTCCTCATGCCAGCCATGCGTAATGTGCATCTACAGAAGTGTGTTGGATGTCGATTGAAGACATTCCTCACTCTCTTCTGCTGAGACTCCAGCCTTTCCATCTGCTATTGAGCACATGCCCTCGGTGCCCGCTAACTCGAATGCCTCCTCCTCAGCCACTGAGAGAGGACAAATGTCTGCAAGTCCTCTGCCAATGCACAAGGCCTCCCTCCTGTTATGGTTGCACTTGTCCTGCAACTGGAAAGAGAGAGTTAGTAAGACTTTGCAGGAAGAGCGAGATAACAGTTCTGCTAGTAGCAGCCCCTCTTCACCTACTGGGGTTTCCTACATGATTCCTCCTCACGTGCGTTGTCGGGGGAGGTTATAGGGTGAGGTTTGAAAGAATGTGGCCAGTGGCCGAGATGCAGCCCTGCAGCTGCCAGGATGTGTTGATGCCTAAGCCCCTTTGCCTCTACCTTTGTGGTGCCCCCTCCCTATGTCGCACTCCCTGCTGTGTAACCACATGCAAGCCCGAAGAGGAGAGAGGTGTGGAGCACTCACCTTGGCAGACCAAAGGAGGTCATTGATTCTCTTCCTGCACCGGACCCATGTCTGGGTGGCTGACCCCATGGCTGCTTACTTCCTCTGTGATCTCCATCCAGGGTTATGGAGAACGGGCAGAAAGTGGAGTTGAGGCCAAGATGAGATTAGCCATGATCGTATTGAATGGCGGGGCAGGCTCGAGGGGCTGAATTGCCTACTCCTGCTCCTAGTTCTTATGTCCAGGCTAGTTGGTCAGGTGGGAGAGTCTCTCCTGGGGAATGGGATCTCCCACCTTTCCCTTGCAGCCTGGAGGAGAATCTGCAGGGAGGCATTGCTAAATCGTGGGGCCTCGGACATGGTCCCAGTTCCATTAGGTACAGCGGGGTCCAGGAGTTGCAGCTGCAGTAGTGTTGCGGGAGTAGGGGAGGCGGAGGTGGTCCAGTAGTTCAGAGTACCAAAGGTGTCCATCATCACTCCACGTTCACTGTTTCACTGAAATTCAGCAATACTGGCAGGTCTGACAGCACTTTAAATATGGCGCCAGCTACTGCCGAGGGGTCAGCTGATAACGTAATCTGTGCCTCGGAGCCCGCCCTGTCATATAATTGGACAGGCCTTGCGTCTCCATTGTGGTAATTAGCCACCACTGCGTGATTGTAGTGGGCCGGCCGCACACATGATGAGCAGGGACGACACCTATTTCCGGGTCCGCTGCCAGGACCCGCGACGAGCTCACTAAATCCAGCCCGTAGTGTGTACAGAAACAAGACAAAAATAGGCCATTCAGCCCAATTGGTCTATGCTGGTGTTTATGATGCACGACAGTTTTCATCTTATCCTATCAGCATATTCTTTTATTCCTTTCTTCCTCAAGTGTTTATCTAGCTTCCCTTTAAATGCATCTATACTAATTGCCTCAACTATTCCTTATGTTAGTGCATTTCACATTCTTCATACTCTCTGGGTAAAGATATTTCTTCTGAGTTCCCTCCTGGATTTATTATTACCTATTTTATATGACCCCCAGTTTTGCACACTCTACTAATGGCAGCATTTTCCCGACATCGACCCTATCAAGCCCTTTCATAATCTGAAAGAACCCTATGAGGTTACCCCTCAGCCTTCTCTTATCTAGAGAAAAGTGCCTTAGCCTGTTCAGCCTTTCCTGATAAGTATATTCTCTAGGTGCTGGTATTATCAGTGTGAAAGACCAAATGTGGTTGGATAATATGTGGCTTCATTCTCCCAAATCAAAACTGCCCACTACTCCAGAATCATTAGGGGATAGTGATCATAGTATCATAAGGTTTAGGTTAGCTATGGAAAAAGGCAAGGAACAATCCAGAGCAAAAATAATTAACTTGGGGAGGGCCAATTTATGTGGGATAAAAATGGAACTGTCCCAAGTAAATTGGGATCCATATCAGCAGGTTAAACTGTAACAGAACAATAGACTGCCTTTAAAAAGGAGTTGGTTTGGGTACAGTCAAGGTACATTCCCATGAGGAGGAAAGGTGGGACAAACAAAGCCAGAGCTCCCTGGATGACAAAAGAGACAGAAAGCAAGATGAAGCATAAATGGCGCACATATGACAGATATCAGGTTAATCATACAAGTGAGAACCAGGCTGAAAACAGAAAATTCAAAGGGAAGTGAAAAAAAAATAAGAGAAGCAAAGAGAGAGTATGAGAAGAGACTGGAAGCTAACATAAAAGTGAATCTGAAACTCTTTTATAGACATATAAATAATAAGAGGATGGTAAAAGGAGGAGTAGGGCCAATTAGGGACCAAAAAGGGAATTTATGCATGGAGGCAGTGGGTGTGGCTAGATGAGTACTTTACATTTGTCATTACCAAGGAAGAAGATGCTGCCAAGGTCATAGTGAAAGAGGAGTTAGTTGAGACACTGAATGGGATAAAAATTGATAAAGAGGAGGTATTGGATAGGCTTGCTGTATTTAAGGTTGCCAGGACTGGATAACAGGCATCCAAGTATACTGAGGGAAGTAAGGGTGGAAATTTCAGAGCCATTGGTCATGATCTTCCAATCCTCCTTAGATACAGAAGTGGTTCCAGAGGACTGGAGAATTGCAAATGTTACAACCTCGTTCAGTTTAACCTCAGTGGTGGGAAAGATTTTAGAAATGATAATCTGGGACAAAATTAACAGTCACTTGGACAAATGTGGATAAATTAAGGAAAGTTAGCATGGAATTAAGGGCAAATTGTAGTTAACAAACTTGCTTGAGTTTTTTGATGAGGTAATAGAGAGAATTGATGAGGATAATGTTGTTGATGAGGTGTACATGGACTTCGAAAAGGCGTTCGATAAAGTGCCACATGATGTTTCTCGGTCTGTAGGAAGGTGTACAGTGGGGATCCTGAGGGGTCAGTACTAGGACCACGAAATTTGAATGTATTATGAACTATGAGGAGGATACAATTCTAAAAGGGGTGCAGGAGCAGAGGGACCTGGGGGGAAAATGTACACAAATCATCAAAGGTGGCAGGGCAGGTTGAGAAAGCGGTTAATAAGGCATACGGGATCTTGTGCTTTATAAATAGGGGCATAGAGTGCAAAAATAAGGAAATTATGGTGAACCTTTATAAGATACTGGTTTGGCCTCAACTGGAGTATTGTGTCCAATGCTGGACACCACACTTTAGGAATGATGTGAAGGCATTGGAGAGGACACAGGAAAGATTTACGTGAATGGTTTCAGGAATGAGAGACTTCAGTTACGTGGATAGATTGGAGAAGCTGGGTCTGCTCTCCTTACAGAAGAGAAAGTTGAGAGAAAATTTGATGGAAGTGTTCAAAATCATGAGTGGTCCAGACAAAGTATATAGGGAGAAACTGTTACCATTGACAAAAGGGCTGAGAACCAGAGTACACCAATATGAGGTGGATGGCAAAAGAACCAGACAACATAAGGAAAAATGTTTTTTACAGAGCATGTGGTTAGCATCTGGAATGCCTCAGAGTGTTGTGGGAGCAGATTCAATCATGGCTTTCAAAAGGGAATTGGAGAGTATCTGGAGAAAACATTTGCAGGGCTATAGGGTAAGGGTAAGAGAGTGGGACTAGCTGAGTTGTGTTTACAGAGAGCTGCACGGACACAAAAAGCTGAATGGCTTCCTTCTGTGCTGTACCCATTCTATGGTCCAGGAGGGAAAAATAACCATTGACCTCATTTCTCCACCACAAACCACCTCCTTAAGCCTCTTTCCCCTGCCTCCCCCACCTTCACCTCCAACAAGTGCGAGGAGCTCACTAATTTCTTTCTCACTAAAATTGCGACCATCTGTTCAGCTGTATATGCTACTTGCCCCTTAACCACAAAGCCAAACTCCTCCTAGCTCCTCCCTGACCTACCCTGAACCTGTACCTTTCTCTTGTGTCTCTATCATTCCTCATGCCCTTTCCACCTCAACCTGTCCACAAGGCTCAACTCCTGTCCCCTTGACCCTATTCCCACAGAAATGCTGACCACCCAACTTCCCTTCTTAGCCTCTATGTTTGCTGGTGTTATTAACAGTTCTCTCTTCAGCTACTGTCTCTTTTGCTTTCAAAACCACTGTTGTCACCATCCTCAAAAACTCCACAGAAGTCACAAATGATATTGCCTATGACTATGATTGTGTACATTATTCTTCTTCATCCTCCTAAGTCTCTTTGCAGTGTTTGAAATAGTTAACTAAATCATCCTCCTACAAAATGCTTTATTATCCAGCTCAGTGGAATTGACATCATGCAATTCCACTCCTATCGATCATAGCTACAGCACCTTCAGCAAAGGTTTCTCTTCCTGCCACTGCACTATGACCTCCGGTGTCCCCCAAGAATATACCTTTTGGACATCTTCCACGCACATGGGGGTGAATTTTCCTGGGATCGCGGAGGTGGATTAGGAGGTGACACTGTTAAAATCTGCTTTGTTATATATCCTAATCAAATCATTCTCAGTTTTGAGTCAAGTGCCCATTTTAAGTTGTTCACATCCTGAGACCTTGGCAAACTAAAATAGGTGTGAACATCACAGTTTGGCTGTAAAAATGGTGGTGGGAGGGGGCAGGAAGTCTCATGTATCATAGAAACAGGCATTATCATAGCCTGGACGTTTGTACAGAGGAATCTCATTTTCTTACACATTGCTCAGCATCAGGTAACATTACAACATCAAAGGACTAAGTAGTATTTCCCCAGAACAGTGAGGGTCCTCCTGCGGAGAACTGTCAGGACAATCAGAAATCCAGCCCATAGAGGCCAAGTCTGATCACCTCAGGTCTGCAGGAAACCGAATCGGAAAAATCCATCCCATGGAGTCAGGTTTCACATGGCCACTGACTACATTGAAAATCAGGAGATTTCCGAGCGCCCCCAGATTGTTTTATAGGGCTGGAAATGCTCCACCTTTTTCTCTAAGGATCCTGTGCACTTTTAAGGCAGCCAATCCACCCATGGGCTGACGACAGCCAGTTCTGCCTCTTCATCATCTCTCAACCCCTTCATTGCCTGTGTGTTGTCAGACAGCTCTTCCACTATCCAGTACTGAATAAGCACCATTTCCTCCAGTTAACCATTGAGAAGGCTGAAGATGTTGTCACAAACTCTGTACCCTCACCACTGTCTCAGGCTCAACCAAACAGTTCTCAATCTCGCCATCCTAGTCAACCACAAGCTGAAGCTCCAATCCCACATACTCTCCATCACCAAAACAGCATACTCCTACCTCCATTGCCCAGTGCGGCCCCTGCCTTTCTGCTGCTGAAACCCTCACCTATGCTTTTATTACATCCAGACTTAACTATTCCAATGACCTTCCCATTCTCCAACCTTAGCTCATCCAAAATCCAGATGGCCTTATTCTATCCCACCCCAAATCCAGTTCACCCAGCACCCTGTCCTCACTGCCTTGCATTGACTCTGTTACCCAATGCTTCTAATTAGAGTCATAGAGTTATACAGCACAGAAACAGGCCCTTCGGTCCATTGTGTCTGTGCCAGCCATCAAGCACCTAACTATTTTAATCCCATTTTCCAGCACTTGGCCCATAGCCTTGTATGCTATGGCATTACAAATGCTCTTCTAAATACTTCTTAAATGTTGTGAGGGTTCCTGCCTCTACCACCTCTTCAGGCTGTGCGTTCCAGATTCCAACCACCCTCTGGGTGAAAAAATGTTTCCTCAAATCCCCTCTAAACCTCCTGCTCCTTACCTTAAATCTATGCCCCTGGTTATTGATCCTTCCACTAAGGGAAAAAGTTTCTTCCTATCTAACCAATCAATGCCCCTCATAATTTTGTATACCTCAATTATAGCTCCCTTCAGCCTTCTCTGCTTTAAGGAAAACAACCCTAGCCTTTTCAGTCTCTCTTCATAGCTGAAATGCTCCAGCCCAGGCAACATCCTGGTGAATCTCTTCTGCACCCTCTCCAGTGCAATCACATCCTTCCTATAGTGTGGTGACCAGAACTGTACACAGTACTTCAGCTCTGACCTAACTAGCGTTTTATACAGTTCCATCATAACCTCCCTGCTCTTACATTCTATGCCTCGGCTAATAAAGGCAAGTATCCCATATGCTTTCCGAACCACCTTATCTACCTGTGCTGCTGCCTTCAGTGATCTATGGACAAGTACACCAAGGTTCCTCTGACCCTCTGTACTTCCTAGGATCCTACCATCCATTGCATATTCCCTTGTCTTTTTAGTCCTCCCAAAATGCATCACCTCGCACTTCTCAGGATTAAATTCCATTTGCTATAGCTCTGCCCATCTTACCAGCCCATCTATATCGTCCTGTAATCTAAGGCTTTCCTCCTCACTATTTACGACACCACCAATTTTCGTGTCATCTGCGAACTTACTGATCATACCTCCTGTATTCACTTCTAAATCATTAATGTACACTACAAACAGCAAAGGTCCCAGCACCAATCCCTGTGGTACACCACTGGACACAGGCTTCCACTTGCAAAAACAACCCTCGCCCATTACCCTCTGCCTCTTGCCCTTAAGCCAATTTTGGATACAAAATTTTTCATCTCTGTATTTGAATCCCTTCATAGCCTCATCCCTCCTCATCTGTGTAACTTCTCTACTACCCTCTATACAAACTCTCTGTTCCTCTAACAATGGACTTTCATCCATCCGTCCCTTTTATCCTGCCAGTCTCCAACTTTCTAGTCCACATGCTCTAGAATTCCCTTGCTAAATCCCTCCACCTCCCTCTCCTTCTTTAAAACCTTCCTTAAAACCTACCACTTTGATGAAACATTTGGCCACCCACTCAATGGCCAGGATTTAACGAGGAGGCAGTTGCCCCACTCACTGACTGGAAAGCCAGGGACGAGCCTGCCTCCACTGAAAGCCATTTTACAGTTCTCAGGCAGTTAATTGCCTGCTGTCATGGCTTCCGCCCCTCTGAGGCCAGATGTCACGCCTCCAACTCCAAAAGCTGTCAGCCAATCAGAGAGCCAGCAGGTCTTCAGTCCCGGCACTGCCAGTGGGAGTTGTGGCCACTGCTGGAACTGCAGCAGAGGTCGGAGAAGAAGATAAGTGGGGTCAGGGCTCGCTAGGGCCAATCAGCCAGGCCCTGGCGAGGGGTGGGGGAGGAGGGGGGTCATTGCAAGAGGAGGGGGGTGGGGGCAGTTGATGTTCCAACGGGGGCAGGCTGTGCTGCTGAGCAGCCCTCCATCAGGCACAGGGTGCCCAAACAAGCGTAAAATTCTGGCCAATATCTCTTTCTTTAGATCAGTGTCCATTCTTGTCTGATTACATCTGTGAGTGCCTTGTTTTTCAACGTTAAAAGTGCTATATAAAGGCAAGTTATTATTTTAAATAATGTTGAAGATCTTTCCAGTTCACCTACTGTAGACTGAAGACAAGTTGGACTGCTTGGGCAGATAGAGAGGATATAAGCGATGCTGAGAATCAAATACGTGCAACTTGAGATCAAGTGCTTAAGTGAGAAGAGATGAAATCTTGAATTATAGAATAGTAACAGCACAAAAGGAAAATATTAACATAAAACATTTGTGCTGCTTTAGGCAACACCATTTTCTATACAAGCTTTAACTTTCTGCTGAAGCAATTAGATATTCAATTACAAATACTTAGGCCTCAGTACAAGACTTCAAAATCAAGTTGATCACTGTAAATGAAGTCATAATTTGCAGGTTTTCTCAATGCCAAACATAAAAATCTCTCAAAATAATTTATGTGAAGGTAACATAAATGAAACAAAATGTACTTTAAAACCAGAAGAGTCTAGTCAATAGTTACGATCAATATAATCTCCAAATAGAGCTTAATTATTAATGACAATAAAGGATAATGCACACTATTGAAAGTTCCGAGTAGATACTGGATTCTTTCTGTTTTGTTCCAAAGTAATGCACTACTCAATTAGCAGTTCATAAACAGTAGAAATATTCACACTGTAATTGTCCCCTGGCTTATTATCTCGATATTTTGATAAAACACTGTTGTCAGAGGTTCCAATAAGTTTGATAAACAGTACACATACTTTCATCTGCCTAATTAGTTGTTAGTAGGAACTCAATATTCCAAATGGTGTTCTTAATGGCTAAACTAATCCATAAATAATTTGCCAATGTGAAAACATTTGTGCATTGTTAGACAGTAATACAGAATCATAAACAGTATAAGTAGGCTTAGACTGCTTTCATACTAGGTCACAGACCTTTAATTCCACATTCAACATGTGAATGCAATCCAGTTATAGTTCTGAAAATAATAGCTGTTCCAGATTCCTTCAAGAACCTGGGCTCCTCTTGGTGGATTTTGAAGATTCCACTGACTGAAAATCACTTCACCTTTTACCTTCTGGTCACTACTTATCTGTACTTGAAGACAGGACCTCCTTCCCTTTGTATTTATCACTTCTTCACTGTCACTGGATTAAAGTCCTGGAACTCCCTCCCTAACAGCACTGTGGGTGTACCTGCACCAGATGGACTGCAGCAGTTCAAGAAGGCAGCTCACCATCACCTTCCCAAGGTTAATAAATGCTGGCCATGTCAGTGATGCCCACATCCCATGAAAAAAATAAATAAAAATCAGTTTCTACTATTTGAGCAGCTGGAATGGCAGGGCATAAAAGGTGACGAAACATTCATGACAAAGGAACTGCAATAGCTTTCTGTCGCATACTTGTTCCCCCTTCGCTTTTTTCTCCAAAACAATCTTTTTTCCAATTTTCTTGCCTCCCTTAAGATATCACTTGCTTGCTGAGATATGGTTCATAGGGCAACAGATTCTCTCCATTACCTTGCCTGAGTTCTTCATGTATGAACCCAGACAATGAGTTTCGGAAGAATCATAGCCAAGACTTCCCTGTTCTCATCCAAAGCTTTCACATGCCCATCCAGCAGGAGTCACTGAAAATTGATCTGAAGCGCAAGCCTCAACATATTTTCTGTTTCCTAACCAGGGCACCTCCATTAACTTTAGCATGCTTACTGCCACCTTAATGAAATGAGATGGTAGCTCAAACTAAGAATTGAACATGGGATCCTACTGCTCTTTGTGACTTTGCTAATGTGGCAGAATGAACGGAAAAAAACAAGATGAGGAAATATTAAGTAAAGCAAAAGGGATAAGAGGTGCAGGAAGCAAAAAATGTTCAAAACCTCTGAAACAAAACTGGAGTATTAGAGACATTAACAACAATGGGTATGATATTATTGCTGTAACAGAAGCATTGTGTTGCTTTGGACAGGACTGGAAGTTTAATATTTATTTTAATATTTTTAGGATAAAGGCAAGAAAAAAAGGATGGGGTAGCAGTATGAATAAGAAAAATGACCACAGAATTAGAATATAAAAATGTCTGGCAGGGCTGTAAGAGTACAAACTCCATATGGATAGATTTATGGAATAGGAAGGGAAATGGTACAGTGGTTCAGTGTACATTACTTGCCATCAAACAATGTGATAAAGGTAACATATGTCATCAAATAGTGCATGCTTCTTAGAATGCAATCAAGACAGCTTCCTAAGCTTGTATGCTTCTAACCTAGCAAGGAAAAAAGTTCTGCTCGCTTTAATTATGTAACAAAATGCGACCAATAGTTATTGCAAGAGTAGAACAATTAGGAGATAACAACTACAACACAGTCAGTAAGTTCAATGTAAAAACTGAAAAGTAAACAGGGACGCTTCAATAGGGTCAAGACGTCAGCATCCATGAGCCAAGTTTCAGTCAAAGCCAGGACGTCAATCCATCATAAAGTCGTGTAGGGCAAGGGCGTTGTTCACAAATGAACGGATATTCTAGAGGGGAAAGTAGAGAGGGACAGTGACTCATCTGCTGCAAGAGTCCAAGGGGTAGTGATGGGTGTGATGAAAGAGATGGATCAAGACCACTACCGATCACGAAAGAATTCCACAAAGGAAGGCTCACAAATACAATAGAAAGTCTCCTTTTTATTTAGTGAGTCTTCCTTTGTAGGTTCAGTGGATAAAACACTGACCTCTGGCTTGTGCTGTTCCTAATAGTTTAGTTGGTAGAGCACCAATCTGTGCACAGTCCCTGATGGTTTAATGGGTAAAGGCACCAATTCCCAGTCTGTGCTGAGTGCCTGAAAGTTTAGGGGATGAGGACTCCAATCCACTGAGAATAAAACAATTAAATAGAGAAAATATCTACATTATTACTCATTCTGCCACCCTAATGAAAAATAAGAGTCCTACGAAACAAGATAAAGATGCACTAATCAGAGCACTATAATTGGAGATGAGGGAATAGGTGATGGAGGTGGGAGGATCACATGCTTTAAAAAGGGTCATTATGAAGCTGGAAATGTTAAAACTATTGTACATTAAATATTAATCCAGATAAATGTGATATTAAGTGATTAAAAAGATTTGTGATCAAAGACCATATTATAGCAGCCTCTTTTATGAACGGAGACAATATTTTTATATGTAAGTTGAGATCATTTCTCCCCAGTGCACAATAGTGTTTACAACCTAACCTCAGAACATTAAAATCAGGGTATTAAATATAATGGAACAGAATTCTAAATGGATGCACTTCAGTTACTTGTTCCAAACTTCATTTCATGTGCATTTAGGAACACACATTAAAATCTTACACCTAAAGTAAAAGTGAACATCAGCTAAAAGGGGAGCTAGTTGATTATTTAATAAAAGAAAAGGGGGAAAACATTGAGGACAGAGCTTTAAAAGATATTTTGGACTGCAGGAGGACAACTGATATTTGGATTTAATTGAGGAAGTAACAATAATACACAGGGTAATGTCTCTGAATGGAGTTTAAATGGACTTCCAGAAGGCATTTGATAAGGTTCCACAAAAGAGACTTGAGCTAAAATTAAAGCTCATGCAATTGAATGCAAATTATTGACCTGGATAGGAGATTGGTTAGGTGGTAAAAGACAGAGAGTAGGGAAAATGGGTCTGTATGTACTCGAATTGGAAGGAAGTGACTAGTGATGTTCCACAAGGATCTGTGCTGGGGCCTTAACAGCTCACTGTATTTATTAATGTCTTAGATTGCACAATAGAGAACCATATAGCTAAGTTTGCCAATGACACAAAGATTGGTGGCATTGTAAGTAGTGTAGACGGGAGCATAAAGTTACAAAGAGACATTGAGAGATTAAGTGAGTGGGCAAAACTGTAGCAGATGGATTTCAACACAGGGACGTGTGAGGTCATCCATTTTGGACCAAAAAAAGACAAAGTACTATTTAAATCATGAAAAGCTAGGTTAACTGTGGAGGTCCAAAGAGATTTAGGGATCCAGATCAGACAGGTACAACAAAATGCCAAAAACACCAATGCAATTTTATCCCTAACTAGAGGGAAAAAATATAAAGGGGAGGAAATCAATCCAATTCAAAAACAAAAGCCATACCAAAAAAGAAAAAGGCTATATTTCTCACTGACCAGCAAAAGTCAGTATGCAGATTACTCAAATATTTTGACAAGAGGTTCAAAGTATCAATTTCTACTCTCAATTTAATAAAAACAATGAAAAACTATTTACTATTTCCAACTGCGTGAGTCTCAATCACACCTGTCGTTGTACCTGATTAAACTGATCAAATCTATTTCAAGCTGTCACTTATCACCTTGATAGCTTGCCTCACAAACGCAGGTATCTGTTTGTTCCCTTAATTGCCCTGTCCTACTGCAGTTACTTAACTTATCATTTGCAATCCATATTTCACAAAATCTTATTTCTACATGGTAGTAGTATTTAAATTGACTTGTACAATGATATTATAAATTGTACAAGTTACAACTCTCTTCACTGGAGACTGAATTTGGAAATTTCGCTCAATGCCTGGCTATGTCATTTCTCAGGAACGGATGACTTTCTGTAGCAGGTCCTGACTAGCTGTTCCCGGAGACTGCAGTACCATGTTTTTGAATGAATAAATCAAACTGATGACTTTTTTTCCTGTGGCACATTAACTGTACATTAAAATACTGGATACAGAAAAATGATGCCCGACAAATGTGCTTTCCTTGCTGTACTCCAATCTTGGAAGAAGTGGTTTGATGTATAACTAATAGAAGCATTTTCTAAATTTCTTGCCATTTAGTTTGCACAAAATCTCTATTTTGAGATTTCACTGGATTTACTTGAGTCTGCTATGTTTTTCCAATTATATTTTAAACTGCAGAGCAAATATTACATAGTTTTGCATAAATTGTACAGCAGAGAAATAGGTCATTTAGCCCAACCAGTCCATGCCAACATATATCAATTTAAACCAGCTGAATATCCGTCTTCCTCTACATTTAAATGCCATTTGATTGCAGATAGATTTCTCTTCCAAAATTAAAAAAGCACAACTACTGTTACTCCAAAACATCCAAAAATGCCCTTATGTTTTAAACAATATGACGAATAAGTTTTAAAATGATTCCATTAAATAATTACAATTCCAAATATATTAATGGTGAACTCTAATTTGACGCCAGTGTTCAGAGAAGCAGGAAATATAATGGGTGGAATCTTACATGCGCCGCGGCGTTCCCAATGGCAGGACAGGAAGTTGTCTTAACTTTCGCTTTCGATGCAAATCCCGTTACCCAAGTGATTTTGTATGTGAATTACCCATGCGGTGACGGGCATAGGCACACATGGGATCATGTGGTGGGGGCAGCCTTTCATTGGTGGAAACTCCAGTCACTGCCCTGAGTACCTTGATCGCCACAGCTATAAGACATTCTGTGCTTGCAGCCGCAAGGAGCAGCAACCTTCCTTTCATTTAAGTGTCTTCAGACAAACTTAAATTGAAGCTTTTACTTAAATCAAAATATGTTTACCTCCCTTATTTTGTGAAACTCACCACCAACTTCATATCCTTGATTTTCCCGGCAGCCAGAGTGAATCAAATGTCAGGTAGCAGGCAGTGTCCCGCCCCACGGTTCAGTAATGCCTCCCTGTAGGTTCTCCTCCAGGCTGCCAGGGAAAGGGGGGAGGTCCTCTTCCCTGCAGATGGGGTGCGAAGACCCTCCTGCCTCACCAAGGCGCCCTGGATGGAGGTAGCAGAGGAGGTCTCAAACTATGGGGTCTCTCATAGAACATGGGTGCAGTGCCTCAAGCGCAACAATGACTTGCTCAGATTGGCGAGGGTAAGTGGTCCTCGCAAAGCTGCTCCATTGTTCTGTGTCTTTAAGGCAGAGGGTACACAAGGAATGCAGTGGAATGCGTGAGCAGCCTTGGTGCAATTCACTAAATGATGTTGCGCCAAGATGAAGATTGGCACTGTTTATGTGACTGGATGTGTCATGCGAAATCAATGCAGAATGAGTGATGTTGATGCATGTATGCAATGGTTTGATGCATCATTTGTCATGTCATTAAATCTGCACTGTCTGCTGCATGAGAAACGAAGCCACAACAAAGCATTTGCAACAATCTTCAGCAAGAAGAGCCAAGTTGATGATCCAACTCGGCCCCCTCCTGAAGTCCCCAGCATCACATATGCCAGGCTTCAGCCAATTCGAATCACTCCACGTGATATCAAGAAACAACTGAAGGCACTGGATACTGCAAAGGCTATGGTTCCTGACAATATTCCGGCAATAGTACTGAAGACCTATGCTCCAGAACTTGCCGCAGCCCTAGCCAAGCTGTTCCAGTAGAGCTACAACACTGGCATCTACCCGGCAATGTGGAAAATTGCCCAGTTATGTCCTGTACACAAAAAGCAGGACAAGTCCAACTCGGCCAATTACCGACTCCTCAACCTACTCTCAATCATCAGCAAAGTGATGGAAGGTATCATCAACAGTGCCATCAAGCAGCACTTGCTTAGCAATAACCTGCTCAGTGATACCCAGTTTGGGTTTAATCCGGACAAATGTGAGGTAATGCATTTTGGAAGGTCTAATACAGATGGGAGGTATACAGTAAATGGCAGAACCTTTGGGAGTATTGACAGGCAGAGAGATCTGGGCGTACAGGTCCACAGGTCAGTGAAAGTTGCAACGCAGGTGGATAAGGTAGTCAAGAAGGCATTTGGCATGCTTGCCTTCATCGGTCGGGGCATAGAGTATAAAAATTGGCAAGTCATGTTGCAGCTGTACAGAACCTTAGTTCGGCCACACTTAGAATATTGCATGCAATTCTGGTCGCCACACTACCAGAAGGACGTGGAGGCTTTGGAGAGGGTACAGAGGAGGTTTACCAGGATGTTGCCTGGTCTGGAGGGCATTAGCTATGAGGAGAGGTTGGAAAAACTCGGATTGTTTTCACTGGAACGACGGAGGTGGAGGGGCGACATGATAGAGGTTTGCAAAGTTATGAGCGGCATGGAGAGAGTGGATAGTCAGAAGCTTTTTCCCAGGGTGCAAGAGTCAGTTACTAGGGGACATAGGTCTAAGGTGCGAGGGGCAAAGTTTAGAGGGGATGTGCGAGGCAAGTTTTTTACACAGAGGGTGGTGAGTGCCTGGAACTTGCTGCCAGGGGAGGTGGTGGAAGCAGATACGATAGCGACGTTTAAGAGACATCTTGACATATATATGAATAGGAAGGGAATAGAGGGATATGGGCCCCGGAAGTGCAGAAGGTGTTAGTTTCGGCAGGCATCAAGATCGGCGCAGGCTTGGAGGGCGAATGGCCTGTTCCTGTGTGGTTCTTTGTTCTTTGTTCTTTGTACAGGGCCACTCAGCATCTGACCTCAATACAGCCTTGGTTCAAACATGGACAATAGAGCTGAACTCAAGAGGTAAGGTGAGAGTGACCGCCCGTGACATCAAGACAGCATTTGACCGAGTACCACATCAAGGAGCCCTAGCAAAACTGGAGTCAATGGGAATCGGGGGAAAACTCTTCGCTGGTTAGAGTCATATCGAGCGCAAAGGTAGATGGTTGTGGTTGTTGGAGGTCAATCATCGGAGCTCCAGGATATCACTGCAGGAGATCCTCAGGGTAGTGTCCTAGGCCCAACCATCTTCAGCTGTTTCATCAATGACATTCCTTCAATCATAAGGTCAAAAGTGAGGATGTTCGCTGATGATTGGACAATCTTCAGCACCATTCGCGACTCCTCAAATACTGAAGCAGTCCGTGTAGAAATGCAGCAAGACCTGGACAATATCCAGGCTTGGGCTGATAAGTGGCAAGTAACATTTGCGCCACACAAGTGCCAGGCAATGGCCATCTCCAACAAGAGAGAATCGAACCATCTCCCATTGACATTCAATGGCATTACCATCGCTGAATCCCCCACTATCAACATCCTAGGGGTTGCCATTGACCGGAAACTGAACTGGAGTAGACATATAAATACCGTGGCTACAAGAACAGGTCAGAGGCTAGGAATCCTGCGGCGAGTAACTCACCTCCTGACTCCCCAAAGCCTGTCCACCATCTACAAGGCACAAGTCAGGAGTGTGATGGAATACTCTCCACTTGCCTGGATGGGTGCAGCTTCAACAACACTCAAGAAGCTCGACACCATCCAGGACAAAGCAGCCCACTTGATTGGTACACCATCCACAAACATTCACTCCCTCCACCACCGATGCACAGTGGCAGCAGTGTGTACCAACTACAAGATGCACTGCAGCAATGCACCAAGGCTTCTTAGACAGCACCTTCCAAACCCGCAACCTCTACCACCTCAAAGGACAACAGCAGCAGATGCATGGGAACATCACCACCTGCAAGTTCCCCTCCAAGTCACACACCATCCTGATTTGGAACGATATCACCGTTCCTTCACTGTCGCTGGGTCAAAATCCTGGAACTCCCTTCCTAACAGCACTGTGGGTGTACCTACCTCACACGGACTGCAGCAGTTCGAGAAGGCAGCTCACCACCACCTTCTCAAGGGCAATTAGGGATGGGCAATAAATGCTGGCATAGCCAGTGACACCCACATCCCATGAATGAATTTTTAAAAAACAACCAGCGTGAGCTTGCTCAGGAGGGAAAAGGGGTCGCTGATATAAGGCTGCTGATCGTAGCTGAGGAGGAGGCCTCTGAGATCACGAAGGAGGAGGGAGGCAGGGCGAAGCAGGGGCCACAAGGCATAAGGATGAAGTGTCATCTCTACTCTTGCAGCCATATGTGGAAACTGTAGGAAATTGTGTGAACTCATGTGAAGCAGATGCTTAAAGTGCCTCTGTTTGTGTCTCCACTGTAGGTGCCCACACTCGAGTAGCAGAACGCCGCGAGGCCCAAGAATCATCATCTGGGGAGGAAGAAGAAGCCAATGCCCCAGAGGGTACACCATCACCTGCCTCTTCTTCCACCTCCACCAGTGCAAACCCCCATGAGTGGGGGCGAAGGGGGTTTAACAGTAGAATCTGGGTCACAAGCTGGTGCACACGACACAGCCACGTTCCAGTAACTGAGCTAGCATGTGCCAGCCACAAATCGGAGGACCCCTGGGGACCAGGCACCTGATCAGCCCATGCTCACAATGATCCTCTGCTTGTTGCTACAAGTCGTCTGCTGGATGTGCAGCAAAACCATGTGGAAAATATGTCAGAGATGCCTGAGGTCATGTGTGGTTTTGTGTGTGCTATGGAGTCCATGCAAGCCATGATGTCTGCCATGTGCCAAGCATTTGAGCGTATGGCTTCCTCAGTCGAGAGTTTGGCGAGCTCCGTGGCGAGTGTGGTTTTGCACTCAAGCCATATGAGATCTGAACTGTACTCCATCGCTGTTGCCGTTGGCTCTGTGCAACAGAGTCTAAATGAGAAGGGGATGACGAACCTGGACCTCCCTCCAGATGCTCCTTTCCCTCAGGAAGACATCGTGCACACAGATAGAGGAGAAGCATGTACCAGCTGCCCCGGGGCCTTCCTCTCGGGACAGCCCCAGGGTAAGCGTATCTCATCCTCCCCCCACCGACATTGATCCCCTTACTTTCAGCAGGCGAGCTCAAGGGGGTTACACAAGCACCACTGCTGCAGACACCCAGTAGAATGGAGCCCTCAAGCCCCGTTCCTCCAGAGGATGCCCATCACGGCCATCCACAGCAATGGGACAGCGCACTGGGCAGACTGCCTCCACCTCCACTGCTAATGTCGGGGTAGCACCTAGACGTAGTGGGAGAAAAAGGAAATTTAAACAGTTTTGATCACAAAGGTTGCACAAGTGATGTACCAATTGTGATGATTGAAAAGATTTATCGATACATTTTTATTTCATGCAAAATTTCATCCACTCTCAGTAACATTTTGCTTGGTTACAGATGGATACAAACAAGTTTTTTGGAGACCAATGGCAGGAACGCAATAATGTTTGCAAAGCATCTCCGGGAATGTCCAGTGTCCATATCTTATTGGAGTTTGAGCCTTACTCTTCAATGATAGCTGTTTTCCTCTTGATGATTAATAACCTTTTCCAATACTGTCATGCCTTATTTTTGTTTTCTGCGGTCATAACTTAACGCTGCTTGCAGTGGTGTGTACTTGCATTCATCGTGGCCCATAGATGATTTCAAATGCCGATCACATGTAAGTGCAGCAATGCTTCGTTAAAATTGCAGAGATGGATCTTCATTTTTTTCTTGAGTAAAGATTTTATGGTTCTCACACCTCATTCTGCCTCGCCATTGGACTGTGGATACCTTGGTGAGCTCATAAGATGCTGAAAGCCCATCTTTACGGCAAACTGGGTAACACATTTGTTCACAAACTTTGGTCTGTTTTCTGATAATATTTCATCTGGAATCCTATGTGTCGCAAAGATGTTCATAAGGATTCTGATAACTACCTTGGTGGTTGTAGAATGTAATTGTCTGACTTCCATCCACCTGAAAAAGGGTAGTCAATAATGATGATATATGACTTCACACCAAACATGAATAAATCCATGCCTAGCCTTTGCCAAGGTCTCGTTGGAAACTGGGTAGTCAACAGTGATTCGCGTTGTTCTGGCCTCTGCATCACACATGTCTGACAGTTGTTGATCATGGTCTCAATATCCTTCGGTATCCCAGGCCACCAAACCGAAGATTGTGCCCTCGCTCTGCACTTGGTTATACCCAAATGGCCTTGGTGTAATCGATCTAAGATATCGGATTTCATTGCAGTAGGAATAACAATTCTGTTGTTGTAAACTAATAAGTCATCAATTATGATAAAGAATTTCCTATACTTATGGAATGTCTTCACTGTTCTCTCTCCTGGACTTTCTTGTGACCACCCATATGTACCAATTTGTCTAATGTGAATGCACTCATCATCATTCTCTGTGCTTGTCACATTTCTCGCAACTTATGTGTGCTTGCTGGCCAACTTTGTGCTGTGTATTGTGGATATGACTCTATGTCATCTATGAAATTCATGTCTTCCTGTGATGGACGATCCACGGTTGCCCTCGATAATCCATCAGCTGACGACTGGAACTTCCCTTGGATGTATACAGTTTCATATGTGTACCTCATTAATCTGAGACAAAACCTTTGTATATATGGAGGCATTTTTGCTATTTCTTTTTCATCTAATAAGGAAACCAATGGCTTTTGGTGTGTCTCGTTTGCTACATGTATTCCAATGATATAGTCTGAAAATTTTTCATATGCCCATGTGACAGCTAAACCTTTGTTGATAACTGCATAGCGTGTCTCTGTATCTGACTGCACTCTTGATGCATAGAATATGGATCTATGGGAACCATCAGGTTGGTCCTGAAAAAGAACAGCGCCCAAGCCGTCTGAAAAGGCATCTGCTGTCGTCGGCAGTGTAGGATTGTAGTGTGCCAATACATCCGGAAAAATTAGCATCTCTTTAATTTTCTGGAACGCCATTTCCAAGTGGGCATCCCGACATCACACTTGCTGTTTTCTTGGATGTTGTCTCAGTTGATCAGTTATTTGTGCTGAGCGAGGTAAAAACTTTGCTAGTTGATTCTGAGAAATCGCTGGAATTGCTGTACTGTTGTAGGGATAGGAAATTCCTTAACGGCCCTTGTTTTCTGAGGATCTGCGATTATTCCTGCTCTGCTCACAATGTGGCCCAAGAAGTGAATTGAACTTTTGGAAAATTCACACTTCTCATTAAAAGTCAGTCCCGATTCTTGAAGGCTCTGTAGACCTTCTCTGACTTTGTGGTCTAGTTCCTCCACTGCCTTTCCCTGTATCAGAATATCATCCATGTGGCAGATCACTCCTGTGAACCCTTCCAGGATAATAAAAACAAGAAATGCTGGAACCACTCAGCAGGTCTGGCAGCATCTGTGAAAAGAGAAGCAGAGTTAACGTTTTGGGTCAGTGACCCTTCTTCGGAACTGACAAATATTAAAAATGTCACAGGTTATAAGCAAGTGAGGTGGGAGTGGGGCAAGAGATCACAAAGGAGGTGGTGTAGATTGGACAAGGCCACATAGCTGATCAAAAGGTCATGGAGCAAAGGCAAACAATATGTTAATGGTGTGTTGAAAGACAAAGCATTAGTACAGATAGGTGTTAACGGACTGAATATTGAACAGCAGCAAATGCAAACATGAAAAAAACAGTGGGCAAGCAAACTGAATAAACTAAGATGAAATGAAATAAATGCAAAAGAAAAGGTTGTAAAAAAGTAAAAAAGAAAAAACAACTAAAAATGCAGTGTTCCAGTGAACATCAACGCAAGCTCGAGGAACAGCATCTCTTCTACCGATTAGGCACACTACAGCCTGCCAGACTGAACATTGAGTTCAATAATTTCAGAGCATGACAGCCCCCCATTTTACTTTCATTTTTAGTTGTTTTTTCTGTTTTCTTTTTTACTTTTTTACAACCTTTTTTTTTTGCATTTATTTCATTTCATCTTAGTTTGTTCAGTTTGCTTGCCCACTGTTTTTTTTCATGTTTGCACTTGCTGCTGTTCAATATTCAGTCCATTAACACCTTATCTGTACTAATGCTTTGTCTTTCAACACACCATTAACATATTGTTTGCCTTTGCTCCATGACCTTTTGATCAGCTATGTGGCCTTGTCCAATCTACACCTTCTCCTTTGTGATCTCTTGCCCCACCCCCACCTCACTTGCTTATAACCTGTGACGTTTTTAATATTTGTCAGTTCCGAAGAAGGGTCACTGACCCGAAACGTTAACTCTGCTTCTCTTTCCACAGATGCTGCTAGACCTGTTGAGTGGTTCCAGCATTTCTTGTTTTTATTTCAGATTTCCAGCATCCGCAGTATTTTGCTTTTATTAACCCTTCAAGGATATTGGACATTGATCGCTGAAAAATCTCTGGTGTGAACGTTATTCCAAACGGTAACCTATTAACACAAAACCATGCAAAAAGTGTTATGAATGTAGTCAAAAACCTTGAGATCTCATCCAGGGGTACTTGTCAAAACCCAATAAACATGGTGCTCTGAGAGAGTTTTGATAACTGTCATCCACCGTAGACATTGGGTGAATCTCATGCGATTCTGCTTTGTTGAGCTGCGTTAGGTCCACACGTATTCACAGAGTTCCATTTGGCTTCGGGACAGGAACGATGGCTGAATACACTAGTCCGTTGATTGTCTTACCAGAGAGATAACCCCCATTCTTGTCATCTCATCCAATTGTTCTTGGACTTTTGGTTAATGAAGGATGAGGCATTCTTTTTGGTGTGAAGATACACACTGGTTTGGCCCCTTCCTTCAGATCCTGTACTCCGTCTTTAGTTTTCTGAGCCCTGTGAACAGCTTCTGGAATTCTGTTTGAAAGGAATTGTTTACCTTTGTTTGCTTGACTTCGGCTACCTTTTAAATTAACTGGAGTTCCAAGCATGCATTCCTGCTCAGTAAAGAAAATTCTTGATTGTGTAAGACATATAAGGTCTCTACTAGTTGTCTGCCTCTTTGCTGAAGAGTTGCTTGGAGTATGCCTTTTACTCACAGTTATGTCCCACCTGGACCATGCAACTATACATCTGTCAGTTGCAGGTAATGTCTCTTCACCCAAGACCCTTAGTCAGACGCTAGCCCACGATGCTAGCCCCTGTGTCAAGCTTCAAATTCATGAGGTGTCCATTCATGTAGATGTCGGCTGCACATAAATCTTGTTCTGGATTACTGACTTCTCCCAGGAACTCTCCTGGTTCTTTCTCTTGTGGGTACTGCTTTACTTGATTCACTGCTCTTTGCATGAAGGTCTTCTGCTTTGTACCATTAAGTGCAGAAATTTTGCTGTGGCACATCTTCCCATAATGTCCAGTTTTTCCACACTTAAAACACTCAGCTTTACTTGCTGGGCACTGCTCTTGTCTGTGGGTCTTCTTGGCTCCACAACGTTGGCAAGGTTTTCCTATTTCTTGCGCTTTCTCACCTGTGTGTTATTTCTGTTCCTTAAATTAAGCTTTGGCTTAACCAGTTGGATGGGCATTGGACTCCTTCTCATCCAAAGCGTGTCTTCTGCTCATAGGATGTCCCTAGTCTGTTTGTGAACTTCAGCCTGTCTTACAATTTGAACGGCCTTTTCCAGTGTAAGGTCTTCCTTGGATTGCAACAGGTCTGCCAAGAATTCATCTGCTATGCTGATGACTATCCTGTCTCTGATTAGTTCTGCCTTTAACTTGCCATATTCGCAATCTTCTGCCAATCTCTCAAGATCATTAATATAGGAGTCTACAGATTCACCAATCATTTGCGCCCGCTTAATAAATTTGGCTCTTTGGTACAGAGATTAAAATATTTATCAAAGGCTTGGAGTACCTCTTCAAATTTATCGGGAGCCTCATTGATCCCTTGTCGGACAATTACGTCGTCCACTATTGCTCCTACTTAATGCAGGAGGGTGTTCACTTGCTCCACTTCAGATTTGTTATGGAGTTGAGAAGCAATTCGGAACCTTAAGAACCTTTTTCTCCATACTAGCCAATTTTGGTCCTGATTGGGGCTTTCTTGACTCTGGAAACTCTCAGGCATTCCCAATTTTGGATCCATATTGCTTCCTTTTGTTTGCCAGGCTTTGCTAGGGTGTTCCCCTTTCATTTTAAAATTTTCAGGCTTGGCTTGAGGTGTTCACGTTTTGTTTGGGGCTTTCCCGTGCTTTCCAATGATTACAGCGCTTTTTCTTCTTGGCAAGGCTGAGCAATGGCTGCCGACTGTACTCGCCTCCCCTAGTCGCCGATTTGACCGAGATCACGTTCTGCACCCGATTTTTTTCACCAGTACACCGTTTAAATAAATGGCCAGTTTCACACACTCAGCAATCCTGGATCGTCGCCCGGCATGAAAACTCGGACCCGACTGCTAGATGTGTTGAAGTACCAATGCAGAGCCTCATGTTGCTGTGGTGTGGTCTGAGAGGTTGCAGAGCTCTTCACAGCCTCTCCTGCTAGTATGCAACTTTCTTACTGTACCGGGCCAGTATGTATCTTTGTATTTCTCTGTTGTTCCCTGGTATTCCTTCCAAAGGTAAGGAGATCTTCAAATTCCCCTGGTCACTTTCACAGCTGCCACCAAGTTGCAATGTTGGATTTGTATTAGTAGCATTGCAGGGCATTCTAGTGAAAGTCTTAGACTCCAGAAAAGGTTAACTAACAACTCTATCATTTACAGTTACAATATGCACTCTCCACAAGTCACCTAAGCTAGCATTCTTCATGCTGCTTTCCTTCTTCTTCTCAAGCCTATCTCATGTGACTGTTACATCATCGCTCATACAGTGGGAGGGGTCTCTCACTGTCTTCAGTATTAAGCCTTTACATCTTTATACTACATAGTGGTCTGTAGTCGCAGTCATCGTGGCCCATAGATGATTTCAAATGCCAATCACATGAAAGTGCAGCAACATTTTGTTAAGATTGCAGTGATGAATAATGCAAAAGGGAATTTCTATGGGAAATTGTTATGTTTCTCCTCCCAATATTCCTCGATGATGTGGCTTATTGTTGGCTGAAATGTGCATAAATGAGATTCTTCCTGATGTCCTTTGCATGTCTCTCCATGGCCCTCATATCGATGACGGCATCATTGTCTTTGTTGTCCTCCTCCTCACCCTCTTCATTGTCATCCTCATCTAAGCAGGACTGGTGTTCCTCCTGTTTCTCTGCCGGCAGAATGTCGTCGTGCCTAATTCCAAGGTTGTGCAAGGCAGAGCAGACAATGATTATTCGTGACACCCTCTGTGGCACGTACTGAAGAGTCCCTCCAGACCGGTCAGGGCAACGGAATCGCATTTTCAGCATGCCAGTGGTGTGTTCAATGATGGTTCTGGTGGATATGTGAGCAGCATTGTACCTCTCTGCAGCAGTGCTCTGGGATGACATACTGGTGTCATCAACCATGTACAAAATGGATAACGCTTGTCACCCAGGATCTATCCGTCCACTTCAGCTGGTTCCTTGAAAACTGTTGGAAACTGGGAGTTCCTCAAAATGTAGCAGTCATGACAGCTCCCTGGGAAACATGAGCAAACATGCATGATTCTTCGCCTGTGGCTGCAAACCAGCTGTATGTTTAAAGAGTGGAAGCCTTTTGAATTGACAAACACAGCAGGCTGGTCCCAGGGAGCTCTTATGGCCACATGAGTGCAGTCGATTATCCCTTGCACTCTAGGGAAGCCAGCAATGGTGCCAAAGGCTGCAGACCTTGCTGCCTGGCTGTCGTCGTCTACAAGTAAGTAGATAACATCATTGTCACGTTGAAAAAGGGCATTGGTCACCTCTTTGATGCACCTGTGGGTTGCAGACTGCGAAATGCTACATCTGACGTCCGTGGATCTTTGGAAGGAGCTGCTAGCAAATAAATTGAGTGCAGCAGTCACCTTGAGGGCAACTGGCATGGGATTCAAAGCCAAGTGGCTGCAGGTCATGCTGCAGGATCCTACAAATTTCTGTGGCCATTTCACATGATATCCTTAGGCATCTCTGACATTGCCTCTCTGACATTTGTAAGCAATTTGTCCTTGTCCTGAGGATGCGATGACATGCCAGTGTCCGTCTTTGATAAGCCATTCCTGGATGTTATCGTTAGCAGCATCCTCACCTTCCTGTTCTGCTCATTGCTGGTGCTCAGGCATCATGAGTTGAGGGAAAAGAGCCCTCCTTAGTCTCTCTCTTTGTTCTTCTTCCTGTGGCACTAGACAAAGTGGCTGTATGAGAGCCAGGTCGCTGTGGCTTTTCTGAACAATAAATAAGCAGAGCGTGGCTATTCTGCCCTCTGTTGCTAATGAGCTGAAACATTGAGGCAATGATCAGCTCCCTTGTAACTGCCTTCAAATTTCAGCCAGGTAGAAGACACACCCACTATCATTGTCTCCTCCCACTCTCCTTGTAATCCTTGAATGTCCACGTGGTTTCCATTATCATTGGAGAAGATGATGTGCGTGGAATTCAGGGCAAGTCTCCCCATCTACCAACCTCCTCCTGCAACATTCCAGCTTGAACCCATCACCCTGGACCCACCCAATGTTACCGTTACCCTTCCCTCTGTTACCATTGAGCCTCCTCCCATCACCATGCACAGTGTAATCATCAATGTATTCATGCCATCCCTCACCCCATTCCTACTCCCGTTACTATTGACATGCCAACTCTGACCCTTGAACCTCCTCACACCGAACAGACAATTGTTGCCAAATCCTGTTCCCCTCCATATGAAGCTGTCGAATACCCACCCATTAGTCTTGACCTTCCCCACTACAGAATCCATTTGCCCCCATTAACCTGCTAGCTAGTACCCTCAATTTGCCCCAAAGATCCCCGATGTTGACAGCACTCATCCCTCACTTTAGGCCCTTGCCAAATATCTTCACACAGTACTGATCTAATCCACCCACCACCCCTACAGCCGACAAAATGCATCTTCACCATCAACATCAACCATTCAACAACCTGAACGCTCCACTCACTCTCCCCTGCTCCTCCATGCACCTGATTATCCCCCCCTTCCCTCCCCAACTACCCTCCCCTGCTCTTCCATGTCGCATCCCCTCCAACACCTCCACACAATGCTGTCGCTGCCATCCCCAGAGATGATTCACCCTTGCTGGTGCCGAGCCTGGAGGTAAACCTCCATTGCATTGCTGGCATTAGTTTAGTGAACGAGTTAAAGAGAGAAGAGCACAGACCTAAGACTCAACTGCACAAATCCAACTGTTGCACGCCATGTTGAAAGATTCGTAAACCGAGTGGCATGGGAATATCACTCGCCATTCAATTAATCTGGCAGCTAGGACTAAATCGTAACTATGTGTAGGGTAATGCGTATTCATGTTATTGAAATGAATGCAAAGCTGCAGTCAGCCACCGTGCTGGGGCAATCCCAGGACACTGCAAACCCGCCACCGACTTAATTCGTCTATCCCGCCGTCGGAAATCCGAAAAAACACCTCCTGCCTAATTGTATCACTCCACATGCTACCAATTCCACTGCGACAGACAGTATATAACTCCCCCCAGTGAATAGAAAAAGAAAAGCTTAAACGTGAAACCATTCTGACAGGACCAGAATGCAAAAGAAACCATTAATTACCGAGTACTTGGTCTAAAACCTATTATATGTTTAAGAAGTCTAATTTACAATTTTATTCTACAATGCAACAAAGCAGTAAGTTGTGAACTGATGTAAATTATATGCATAAATCTTCTAGATCCAAGAGGCTTCCTAGGGAAATTAAAAGTTGCATTGTCCATAAAATAGAGAAGAGCAGCAATTTATTCTTTGTGGATGAATAATCTTCCATAATATAAAATGCTACTCATTGCAACCTACAGACACATGCAGGTTACTTACTATTAAAGAATGATTTGATAGTATCATAGATTTTCCCATTGCCAAAACGCACAGTTTCAAACTGCCATTTATGACAAAAATGACTTTCAAATTGCTTAGAAGTGCACATTGACCCTCATTTTTATTTCTAAAATTATATTTTGCAGAAGAGTTTTGGGAGTCTCGACACAAATAATTAGAAACTATAATTCTGCATTTCTGAATACAATGCAGAATTGTTCTCAAAAGAACTTGAAAATAGCAAAGTCAAATAAATTCACTTGCAAGCTGGATAAGAAATAAATTGATACATTTTTGCTGCACAAAATTCCAACATTATAAATCTGCAGAAAAACATTTATTTTAACTGGGGTTAGGATAGAGCAGACATATATTCCTAAGGGGTAAGCTTAATCGACTATAGTAACTGTCAGGTGAGAATGCCTTTAATTCATAAATGTCAATACTCTCAAATATCCCTTTGAAAACTAAAATATAGTCAGGCGCAGTCAATATTCAGTGCCTAAATTCCTTTCCACCTATGACATAATCAAGACTTGTGAAAGGTTTCCAGTGCAATTCTCAGCTATTTTTCCTGAATTCTGGATTTTCAAAATGTACCATTCTAATCTACTTATTTCATTAATATTTGGTCCATTGGTAATGTATCCAGTCAGAATTGTTATTCCAGGCAATGTAAAGAGTGAGCTATAACCACACACACTTCGTGCCACAATCTGTATGGATTCCCAAAAGAAACCATGCGACATCTATTTAAACAAGAAAATAGTTGTCTTCTGAACATAAGAAAATGACAGGCAGGGGAAGACCAACTGGTGCATCAAGTCTAACGAGAACATTTCTAACCTTTCCCCCACTCCCAACATCCACCAATGCCCACACCCCCATTCCACCCCAAGCAGCCATGTAATCTCGGAAAGGCAAAAAGAAAAAGTAGAAAAAAACCCAAGGTCAAAAGAGAGGAAAGAAGGACAGAGGGGAAAAGAGGAGGTGCAGTGAAATAAGCAGGAAGAGGGTATAGGAGGAAGGAAAGGGGAAAGGAGGAGAGGAAGAGAAAGAAGGTGATGGAGCATGGGTGGGAAGAATGGAGGAGGGGGAGCTTAGCACTGAGAAGTGCCTGCTGTGTGTTTTTATTGTATTGGGTTTTTTAAATAGCCTTTTCAATATTTTGGGGGTGAAATTCAATTTCAGCCAGGGCACAAAATGGGCAACTGTGGATTGGCATCCTGCTTGGTTTTCTTTTGCATTGATGTCAACAGAAAGGAAAATCAATTAGAGTGTGAGTTGGGCAGGATGAATAACAGGTAGCTGATCTATTACCATCCATTTTGAGCCACAGCCAATGCTAAATTTCACCCCTTATAGATTAATCTTTTTGCTGATTTTGTTCGACATTTCCTTCTACATACAGGTGGATTTGTAACTTCAAAATTATATAACACACAAAACTGTGAACAGTGTTGCTGTAAATGTGTTTTGAACAGTACTGTTGTAAATGTGTTTTATTCGGAATACTTTTTCTTGAAAAACCTTTTCCCCCGTGTGTGATTCCAAAGGTGGGCTAATTATTTTTTGCTTCAGGAGGCCATCACATAATATTGTGCTCAAACTGCTGCCCACAGGTACAAATATCATTGGCCTCTGGAATATTGCAGTCAAGAAACCATTGTTTATAATACACAGAATCATAGAATGGTTACAGCACAGAGGGCATAAGATCAGCCCGCCGTGTCCATGCCAGCTCTCCACAAGAGCTACTCACCTAGTCCTACTCCCTGCATTTTCCCTGTAGCACTGCAAATATTTTCTTTTCAGATAATTATCTAATTCCCTTTTGAAAGCCACAATTTTATCTGCCTCCACCACATTCTCAGGCAGTGCATTCAGGTCCGAACCACTTGCTGCATAAAAAACGTTTTCCCTCATGTCGCCATTGCATTTTTTTGCCAATTACCTTAAATCGCTTGTCTTCTGGTTCACAACCCTTCCACCAATGGGAACAGTTTCTCCCTTTCTACTCTATCCAGACCCCCTCATGATTTTGAATACCTCTATCAAATCTCTTCTCAATCTTTGCTTCTCTAATGAGAACAGCCCCAGCTTCTCCAATCTATCCACGTAACTGAAGTCCCTCATCCGTGGAACCATTCTCGTGAATCTTTTCCGCACCCTCTCTAATGTCTTCACATCCTTCCTAAAGTGTGGTGCCCAGCATTAGACACGATACTCCAGTTGAGGCCAAACCAATCTCTTATAAAAGTTCACCATAGCTTCCTTATTTTTGTACTCTATGCCCGTCTTGAAGTCTATCACTTTCCCCCTCACAGTTCACAACACTTCCAAGTTTTGTGTCACTTGCAAATTTTGGAATTGTGCCCAAGTGTAGGTCATTAACATAATTCAAGAAAAGCAGTGGTCCTAATTCCGACCCCTGGGGAATCACACATAATATACCTTCCTCCAGTCTGAGAAACAACTGTTCACCACTACTCTCTGTTTCCTGTCACTCAGCCAACTTCGTATCCATGCTGCTACTGTCCCTTTTATTCCATGGGCTTTAACTATGCTGACACGCCTGTAATGTGGCACTTTATCAAATGCTTTTTGGAAGTCCATGTACACCACATCAACTGCATTGGCCTGAGCAACCCTCTCTGTTACCTCATCAAAAAACTCAAGCAAGTTAGATAAACATGATTTGCCCTTAACAAGTCTGTGCTGAATTTCCTTAAATAATCCATATTTGTCCAAGTGACTTTTAACTTTATCCCAAATTATCATTTCCAAAGGCTTCCCACCACTAAGGTTAAACTGACTGGCCTGTAGTTGCTGGGTTTATCCTTACACACGTTTTTGAATGAGGTTGCAACATTTGGAATTCTCTAGTTCTCTGGAACCACTTCTATATCTAAGGAGGATTGGACGATAATGGACAGTGCCTCCACAATTTCCATCCTTACTTCCCTTAGTATCTACGGTTGCATCTCAATCGATACTAGTGACTTATCAACCTTAAGTACAGCCAGCCTATCTAATACCTCCTCTTTATCAATTTTTAGCCCATCCAGTGTCTCAGCTACCTCCTTCTTCACTATGACTTTGGCAGCATCTTCTTCCTTGGTAAAGACAGACGCAAAGCATTCACTTAGTACCTCAGCCATGCAGTCTGCCTCCATGCATAAATCCCCCTTTTCTCCCCAATCAGTCCACTCCTCCTTTTACCACGTTTTTACATTTGGTATGCCTATAGAAGACTTGTGGATTTCCTTTTCTGTTAGCTGCCAATCTCTTCTCATACTCTCTCTATGCTTCTCTTATTTCTTTTATGCACCCATATGCACCCTTTTTCTTCTTCATCTGTCTCTCTATCTCTTTCATCATCCAGGCAGCTCTGGCTTTGTTTGTTCTATCTTTCCTCCTTGTGGGAACGTATCTCGACTGTATCCAAACTATCTCCCCTAATACTGTTAATGAATTATAACTCCTTACATAATCCAATTTTGTGTACCACATAACACTAAATAAGACCTGTTGCACATTACAATGTTCTTAGCTGTGTATGCACAGTAAACATCCTATAAATTTAGAAAAGTTTAAGAACCATCGAGAGATTGCATGATGAATCTCTCAATGAAAGATTTTAGTAACAGCTTACTGTCTATCCTAAAGGATTGTTTCATACAGAAATAAGTCTTTAAGACAGAAACTGACGACTTTAAATCTAAGACTATCCCAATTAATCTGTCACCTAAGCTTCAACCTTGAAAGACAATTCAGTTTCTTTAAATTAGTTACAAGTGACTTGGATGCACCCAACATTTTACAAAGCACAATTCATAGCCGGGTGTTCAAAAATGGCTATCAGTTGAAACCTCAAAATCTGAATCACTTTCCTACAGTTGAAGATGACAATTGTGCTTGTTCTCAACCAGACATAGAATTCTAATATTAACTCGGGAACCTGATTGAGTGGGTTATCTGTTTGAATAACCTTTGTATAAACAATGCTATTAATGGAATCATTATAACCTCTCAATCTGATAACAGAGCCAATATTAATGTCTGAATTCAAAAGACAACTGAACATCTGCTAGATAAAAGAGAATAGCAGGCAGTAGAATTGCCTGTTGTTTCAACTTTTTTAAGGCTGCAGTTATGAATTCTCCATGCTTAAATAAAATAAATTCCACTATTTTATAATCTGAAAATCACACATATATTGTGCAATAAGTTGGGTAAATATAACCTTTCATAAATCTACTGGCAAAACTGAAAAGTGGTGACAGTGACCGAAAAAAAGCTATTTCTTTTTTCTAATAAAAAGTATAATACACCGTGAACAATGTTGCTGCGATTTTGTGAAATTGAATTTGGCTATAACTATAAATTACAATCAGGTTACACTCTTCCAGCACTCAGGAGGCTTAACAAACCTTCATCAAGGTACTAACTTGAATAATTGTTAACTATGCACACTGTAAAGCATGAAAATGCCTGACAGAGATCATTATTTTTGTCAGCTAATTATTACAAATACATTAACTCGGGACCTGCGATACAATGACTATGAGCTACAATAAAAAGAAAACAAACCTCAGGATGGAAAACCCTTGTTCACAAAGTATTTTGACCCAATTAAAATTGCAACAGGAAATGTATTCTAATTTAGAATTTCTATCATGCATAAGTAAAGGAATGGCAAAAATAAACTCTTCTGAACTCTGTGATCCTTTGCTGTTATAAAATGTATTTTGCTGAAAAGGCAATTAGTTAAAGTAGTAGTGTGTTATAAGTAAAAATCTTATAGCACGATTAATCAGGACTCATGCTACCATTGTATTCGATTACCCTTTCCAAGGTGGTTTCACTGCAGATTTTGTGTTGCTGTTAAGGAGTTTCTTCTGTGCAAGGATGCAAGAAAAACAATAAAACTGAAGCAAAACTGACACCAGTTCAGGGTTTTGCCCTGAGAGTCACATGTTCGAAAGAAGCACTCTGACATCATCCGAGGCCCACATTGGCTCTAACGCAACCACAAGTTAAATTGGAAAGTTTAAAACCAGCCAGTGATGTGCTAGACTACCCCAGAAGTTTTAAAGCAAGTGAAGAGCTGATAGCCACACTTCAACAACATTAGAATTTCATTGGCACTTAGATGTTAGCAAGCAGAGCTCAGTATATATGCTTAAGAAAACATGTACAAAGCTCTGTGACAAGAATGGGAATTTCTGTCATTATTTTTATATAATTTGAAATAGCTAAGCTTTAAAATGAAGCTGTTCCCCTGGTCTCGGCGTGCTTGAAATGTTAATGAATGCAGCTTTTGTCAGACAGCTTTGTAATTTCTATTTGTGGTCACATGTGAAAACAATCTGTGGAAATGCAAAATCACTGGAGCAATCGGACTATGATGATCTCTTCATTGCATACATCAATAAATGGTAGCCAACTGCAAAACCCAAATCAGCCAGCATTGGGAAATATGGATGTGAGCTCTACTTACAAAATATGATATAATTTGCTACCAATAAAAACATTACTTTTTTATTTCAGCTGTTGGAACCAGAGATTTGCACCTGACAATCAACAAGCAATTCAAATCTATACCAAAGGAAGAATTCACACATTGGCACATACACAAAGTGCTGCAGCATCTGACCACTGGTCAACCACCATAGATGTGCAAGAATGAGAGAGTGGTAATAGTGGGGGGCTTTAATTACCCAAATATCAATTGGGATAGTGTTAGAGTAAAGGGTAAGGAGGGGAAGGAATTTCCGAAATGTGTTCAGGAGAACTTCCTAGAACAGTATTTTCTTGGTCCAACTAGAAAGGAGGCATTGCTGCATCTGCTGCTGGGGAATGAGGCAGGCCAAGTGGACCAAGTGTCTCTGCATGAACACTTGGGTAACAGTAAGCATTGCATCTTAAGGTTTACACCAGTAATGGAGAAGAGCAAGGAACAATCGAAAGTAGAAGTTCTAAATTGGAAGAGGGCTAATTTCAATGCGATGAGAAGGGATCTAGCCACGGTAAAATGGAACCAAAAACTGACAGGAAAAATTGTAACGGAGGAATGGGTTATCTTTCAGGAGGAGATGTTTCAGGTACAAGCTAGGTACATTCCAACAAGGGCGAAAGTTAGGGAATGAAAGCCAGGGCTCCTTGGACGACAAGGGAGATAGAGAATATGATGAAACAAAAAAAAGTGGTGCATGATGCATGTCAGGTGAATTTTTCAAGTGAGAACCAGGCCAATACAATAAGTTGAGAGGGGACGCAAAGAGGAAAATAAGACTGGCAAAGAGAGGATATGAGAATAGAATGGCAGTCAATGTAAAAGCAAACAAAAAATTCTTCTACTGGCATGTAAATAGTAACTGGGTAGTAAGAGGCGGAATGGGTCCTATTAGGGACAGAGGGTAATATATGCTTAGAGGCACAGGGTAAGGCTAGAATACCTAATGAGTACTTTGTATTGATGTTTACTAAGGAAGAGAATGCTGACAAAACATTGGTAAAAGCGGAGGAGGTAGAGGTAATGGATGGGATGAAAATTGATAGGAACGATACAATGGAAAGGCTGGCTATGCTTAAAATGGATACGTCACCAGGTCCAGATGGCTTGCATTCCAGGTTGCTCAAGGAAGTGGGGATGGAAGGACTTGGCATAATCTTCCAACTTTCCCTGGATACGGGGGAGGTGCCAAAGGATTGGAGAGTGGTAAATGTGACATCCTTATTCAAGAAAGTGTGTAAGGATATTCCCAGTAACTACAGGCCAGTTAGTTTAACATCAGTGGTGGGTAAGGTTTTAGAAACAATAATCAGGGAAAAAATTAACAGGCACTTGGAGAGGTTTGAGTTAATTAAGGAGAGCCAGCACAGATTTGTAAAATGCAGATTGCGTTTCAGTAATCTAATTGAATTTTTTGATTAAGTAACAGGGAAGGTTGATGAAGGGAATGCAATGGATATTGTTTATATGGATTTTAAGAAAGCATTGGACAAAGTAATATATAAAAGGCTGGTTAACAAAATTGAGTCTCATGGAATGGGAGGGTCAGTGTCAGCTGGGATAAAAAACTGGTTTAAGGGCGAAAACAGCGAGCCATGGTAAATGGTTGTTTTTCAGACTGGAGGATGTCAGGCAGTGGTGTTCCCTAAGGGTCAGTGTTAGGACCACTGCTTTTTTTGATCTATATATATATACACATATATATATTGCAAAATTTCCCAATGAGTAGCAAACAGTGAGGATTATACAAATCAACTGCAACAGGACATAGATAGGCTAGCAGAATGGGCAGACCCAGTGGCAAATGGAATTTAATACAGAGAGGCGTGAGGGGATGCATTTTGGCAGAAGGGAAATGGAGAGGCAATATAGACTTAATGGCACAGTTCTAAAGAGTGTGCAGGGACAGAGGGACCTAGGAGTGCATGTGCCTAACCTTTGAAGGTGATAGGACATATTGAGAGAGTGGTTAGCAAAGCATATGGGATTTGGGCTTCATAAATAGAGGCATGGAGTACAAAAGTAGGTAAATTACGCTGAAACTGTATAGCTCTAGTTAGGTCACAATTACAGTATTGCATCCAGTTCTGGTCACCACACTTTAGGAAGGTTGTGAGGGTCCTTGAATTGGTCCAGGGATGAGGGATTTTAGTACATGGTTAGGTTAGAGAAGCTGGGGTTGTTCTCCATGGAGCAAAGGAGATTGAGAGGAGATTTGATAGAGGTGTACAGATTGCGACAGGTTTAGATAAGGTAGACAAGGAAAAAACGTTCCCATTAAAAAATGGTATAGGAACTAGGGGACACACATTTAAGATTTTGGGCAAGTGATGCAGTGGGGGATAGGAACATAGGAGCAGGAGTAGGCCATTCAGCGTATTGAGCCTGCCCCACCATTCAATACGAACATGGCTGATCATCCATTTCAATGCCTTTTTCCCCACACTATCCTCATATCCCTTTATGTCATTGGTATTTAGAAATCTGTCAATCTCTGCTTTAAACATACTCAATGATTGAGCTTCCACAGCCCTCTGAGGTAGAGAATTCCAAAGATTCACAACCTTCTGAGTAAAGAAATTTCTCCTCATCTCTGTCCTAAGTGGCATCCCCCTTATTTTGAATTGTGTCCCCTGGTTCTAGATTCCCCAACCAGGGGAAACAACTTACCTACATCTACCCTGTCTATCCCTTTAAGTATTTTGTAGGTTTGAATGAGATCACCTCTCATTCTTCAAAACTCTAGAGAATACAGGCCCAGTTTCTCCAATCTCTCTTCATAGGACAGTCCCGCCATCCCGGGAACAAATCTGATGAACCTTCGTTGCACTCCCTCTATGGCAATAATATCCTTCCTAAGGTAAGGGCACCAAAACTGCACACTGTACTCCAGGTGCGGTCTAACCAATTGAAGCAAGACTGCACTACTCCCGTACTCAAATCCTCTTGCGATAAAGGCTAACATACCATTAGCCTTCTTAATTGCTTGCTGCAACTGCATGTTAGCTTTCAGTGACTTATTGACAAAGACAGCCAGGTCCCTTTGGACATCAACACTTCCCAATCTCTTACCATTAAGAAATACTCTGCACATCTATTCCTCCTACTAAAGTGGATAACCTCACATTTTTCCACTCTAGATTCCATCTGCCACATTCTTGTCTAGTCACTAAGTCTGTCCAAGTCCCCTTGAAGCCGCTTTGCATCTTCCCCACAACACATATTCCCACCTAGTTTTGTGTCATCTGCGGACTTGGAAATATTACATTTGGTCCCCACATCCAAATCATTGATATATATTGTGAACAGCTGGGGCCCAAGCACTGATTCCTGCGGTACCCCACGAGTCACAGCCTGCCAATGTGAGAATCACCCGTTTATTCCTACTCTCTGCTTTCTGCCTGTTAACCAGTCCTTAATCCATACTAGTATATTACTTCCTATCCCATGTGCTTTAATTTTGCTAACCAACCTCCTGTGGGGGACTTTATCAAAAGCCTTCTGAAAATCCAAATATACCATGTCCACCGACTCCCCTTTATCAATTCTGATAGTAACATCCTCAAAAAACTCCAACAGGTTCGTCAAACATGATATCCTATTCATAAATTCATGTTGACTATTCCCAATCAGATCATTATTATCCAAGTGTCCATTTATCACATCCTTTAGAATAGAGTCTAGCATTTTCCCAACGACTGATGTAAGACTAATAGGTCTAACAGGTCCGTCCCCTCTATTTAAATGAGTTGAAAGCCCGCTGCCCAATTAAAATTCAGCCCAAAGTAATCATTTAGCTTCTCTGCCATTTCTCTATTCCCCATTATAGATTCTCCTGACTCTGCCTGTAATGGACCCACATTTGTCTTAGCCAAACGTTTCCTTTTTACATACCTGTCAAAGCTTTTACAGTCCGTTTTTATGTTTTTTGCGAGGTTACATTCATATTCTATTCTCCCTTTCTTCATCAGTTTCTTTATCCTCCTTTGCTGTATTCTAAAATCCTCCCCATCCTCAGGTTTACTACTATTTGTGGCAATTTTATAGGCCTTTTCTTTTAATCTTATACAATCCTTAACTTCCTTTGTTATCCACTGTTGACTGCCTTTACTTTTGGGACTTTTGTGCCTTGAAGGAATGTAACGTTGCTGTAAATTATGTAATATTTCTTTAAAGACTATCCATTGGCTATGTACTATCATACCTTTTAATGTATTTTCCCAATCCACCTCAACCAATTTGCCCCTCATACCTTCATCATTTCCTTTGTTCAAATTTAACACCATGGCTTCAGATTGAACGACCTCACTTTCAAACATAATGTAAAATCTTATCATATTATGATCACTCATCCCTAAAAGTTCTTTTACAACAAGATTATTAATTAGCCCTTTCTCATTACATAATACTAGATCTAAAATAGCCTGTTCTCTAGTCAGTTCCTCAACATATTGCTCCAGAAAACCATCCCTAACACACTCCAGAAACTCGTTCTCCACAGCATTAGGTTTACCCAGTCTATATGCAGATTGAAATACCCATAATTACTGTATAACCCATGCTACATGCTTCTCTAATCTCCTGATTAATACCGTGCCCCACACTACCACTACTGACTGGTGGCCTATAAACAACTCCTACCAATGTTTGCTGCCCCTTGCTGTTTCTTAGCTCCACCCAAACAGATTCCACATTTTGTTCTTCTGATCTGAGATCCTCCCTTACTAATGTACTGATCCCATCCCTTATTATCAGCATAGCACCATCTCCTTTTTCTTTTTGCCTGCCCTTCCTAAATGTCGAATATCTTTGAATATTCAGTTCCCAGTCTTGGTCACCCCGTAGCCACATTTCCGTAATGGCAATTAGATATACCCATTGACCTCTATTTGGGCCTTTAAATCATCTACCTTGTTGCGAATGCTGCGTGCATTCAGGTAGAGTGCCCTTAACCTTGTTTTCTTGACATTCTGCATTCTAAGCCTAGCTGATGCTCGCTTTTGTTTCACCTGCCTTCTAATGTCACTTGCTACTTTTCTACCTCCTATGACAGCTTTACTTCCTTCCAATTTGAGCTACCCCTCAGGATCCCTTCCCCATAACAAGCCAGTTTAAACCCTCCCCAACAGCACCAGCAAATCTCCCTGCGAGGATGTTAGTTCCAGTCCTGTTAAGGTGTAGCCCGTCCATCTTGTACAGATCGCACCAGTCCCAGAACTGGTCCCAGTGCCTCAGAAATCTGATTCCTTCTCTCCTACACTAATTCTCCAGCTACATGTTCAATCGACTAGTCCTCCTATTCCGATGCTCACGAGCACATGGCAGTGGGAGTAATCCTGGCGATTACTGCTCTTGAGGTCCTGCTTTTTAATTTCCTTCCTAACTCCCTAAAATCTGCTTTCGGGACCTTATCCCTCTTCCTACCTATGTCGTAAGTACCAATGTGGACCACGATCTCTGGCTGTTCACCTTCCCCCAGAAGGATGTTCTGCAGCCGCTCCATGACATCCTTGACTCTGGCACCAGGGAGGCAACACACCATCCTGGAGTCACGTTTACTGCCGCAGAAATGCCTGTCTGATCCCCTGACTATTGAATCCCCTATCAATATTGCTTTTCTACTCTTCTTCTTCCCCTCCTTTGCAGCTGAGCCACCCGTGGTGCCATGGACTTTGATCTGACTGCACTCCCTGAGGAACCATCGCTCTTACCAGTATCCAAAATGGAAAACCAATTAGCAAGCAAGATAGATTCAGGGGACTCCTGCACTGCCTGCCTGGCAGTCACCCATTCCCTTTCTGCCTGCATGCTCCTAACTTGTGGTGTGAGGAAGAACTTTTTTTACACAGTGAGTGGTAATGACCTGGAACTCGTTGCCTACCAGGGTGGTGGAAGCAGAAACAGTCAATGATTTCAAAAGGAAATTGGATGGGCACTTGAAGGAAATAAACTTGCAGGGCTACGCGGATAGAGTGGGGGAATCGGACAGACTGGATTGTCCTAGAGAGACCCAACATAGACACAATTGGCCAAAAAGCCTCCTTCTGTGCCGTAATCATTCTATGACAAGAAATAAATCCACGCCTGTGTCTTCTTCTTCTTTGGCCTCCTTGTCTCAGGAGACAATGGGTAAGCGCCTGGAGGTGGTCAGTGGTTTGTGGAGCAGCACCTGGAGTGGCTATAAAGGCCAATACTAGAGTGACAGACTCTTCCATAGGTGCTGCAGATAAAATTGGTTGTCGGGGCTGTTACACAGTTGGCTCTCCCCTTGCGCTTCTGTCTTTTTGCCTGCCAACTGTTAAGTCTCTTCGACTCGCCACACTTTAGCCCCGCCTTTATGGCTGCCCGCCAGCTCTGGCAATCACTGGCAACTGACTCCCACGAGTTGTGATCAATGTTACATGACTTCATGTCGCGTTTGCAGACGTCTTTAAAGCGGAGACATGGACAGCCGGTAGGTCTGATACCAATGGCGAGCTCGCTGTACAATGTGTCTTTGGGGATCCTGCCATCTTCCATGCGGCTCACATGGCCAAGCCATCTCAAGCGCCGCTGACTCAGTAGTGTGTATAAGCTGGGGATGTTGGCCGCCTCGAGGACTGCTGTGTTGGAGATACGGTCCTGCCACCTGATGCCAAGGATTCTCCGGAGGCAGCGAAGATGGAATGAATTGAGACGTCGCTCTTGGCTGACATACGTTGTCCAGGCCTCGCTGCCGTAGAGCAAAATACTGAGGACACAGGCTTGATACACTCGGACTTTTGTGTTCCGTGTCAGTGCACCATTTTCCCACACTCTCTTGGCCAGTCTGGACTACATGCCTGTGTACTATAAAACCATTGCATGCAAAATAGATGGTAACCACTGACAGCTGTTTGAAAGTCATACACAAACTTCAGCTATTAAATCGTACACTGGAAACAGTAAAATCTAGCACAGTGTATTCTACTTTACAACAGAGAGGCCTGTAAACTAATAGTTGTGTGGGGAGGGTTCAGGTGAGGGAAAGTTTAGAAAGTTAATGAGAAAGGACAAGGCAATTATAAATGTAATGATAATCAGAGTGTGACAGGAAGCGACAGAGCGTACACACATAAGAGTGCAACAACAAGTAAAGTCAGAGTAGGGAAAAATGGTAAAAAGACTCGTTATTTGAATTGTTATGGGCAGGTAAGAAAGGGTCAAAGAGCTTCCCTCTTTTCCCTCACCTTGTTTGACTGCAACAGGTTTAATTCTTTTTTAATGTGGATGTACTTGCCAATTCAGTGAATTATTGATTATTTATGTGCTATAACAAGAACCAATCGAACAGGTTTTCTTGCATTTAACAAAGAAAGAGGTTAGCTTTATTGTACTTAAAATGATCTAAATAAGATTATAAACTTTGCTCCAGATTTCACATACCTACTTGAGGTTCACACACACACAAATAGGTTACAGAGAGGGGAAGGGTAGATTGGTCGAGTTAGATTCCATAGAAAAAAGGATATATAGTCTGTGGAGTTTGGTATTTCAGTTGCTTCTAGCTGAATTCAGTGGTCCTGAGTCTTCCGGTTTGAAGAGATAGATGGCTGGTTTGGTGCGAATCTTGGAGTTAGGGATGTGGATGATTTCCTCCAAGGGGTCTCTGGTTGCAGCCGAAGTATTCAGGGTTGATCACAGTCAGCAGGCAGAGTTCGAAGTTTGCAAGCTGGAATGGAGGGAGAGAGAAAGGAGGGACCCTACCTGGCTCCACACTGTCAAAGTCCAGATGCTTGTCAGCCTGCTACAGAGAAACACCAGCTTAAAAACACACAGGGGAGGGGTGGGTGTGGTTGGGGGGTGGGTTGTCACATAACAGTCACCCAGTGATTCAAGCATGGTAGTTAGCAGTTTGTCTTGCAACTTAACAGCCCAGGTCTGGGGATTTCTTTCGCACATCCAAGGTCCCATTGTTCAGGTGATATCTTGATGCCTTGCTAATGGGAACAGGCAGTTCCCTTAAATTTCCCAGGTCTTGGGTCTTGCTCGGACATGGCAGACATTTTGTCTCCACCTCACAGGCCTTGGAATGCAGCCATTTAAGCTGCTAGCAAAGTCACCTTTTATCTGCTCCTTTTTAATTTCTTAAAAAAAAATTCAAGTCTCCAGCTGGTGGATGAAAAAATTATCATTCAACATAGCACGTTGGCGTGACAGAATGCACGCAGCATTTGTAACAAGATGGATGAATGAGACATTTCCAGGTTGGCAAACTGTAACTAGTGGAGTGCCACAGGGATCAGTGCTGGAACCTCAACTATTTACGATCTATATTAATGACTTGGATGAAGGGAGCGAGTGTATTGTAGCTAACTTTGCAAACGATGCAAAATAGGTAGGAAAGCAAGTTGTGAGAAGGACACAAAGGAATTTTACTGCCCCCCACAGGAGTGGGCTGGTGGTGAGGAGGTCGTAAATTGCAGGGGGTGCCGCTCCCGACGCCTTCCTGCCCCCACTGCAATTTTATCAGGGGTAGTGGCGGTGAGAAACGGCCTGCCTGCCACAGGCCAATCAAAGCCTTTAAGTGGCCAATCAACTGCCACTTAAGGGCCTCTCCCACTGCTGCTGGTATTTTACCAGCAATGGGCGGGCGGCTCAGGCCCCCAGAATGCCTGGAGGCCTCCTTGTGGGCTGGTCGGGGGGGGCCTCCTGATCAGGCACCCTGTGCCCCACAAAGGGCCGCCCCGAAGCCCCAGTTGCCCCCATTGAAAGAACATTCACCCCCCACCCAACCAATCCCCCTTGACTCGCCAGGGCCCAGCTGATTGTCTCCAGCAAGGTCCCAAGAATTACCTGTCTTCCAGGGCTGTCATCTTGCTGCTGTGGCTGGGTTGCAGTCCCAGCAGTGGCCACCACTCCTGGTGGCGCTGCTGGGAGTGAGAGCTGCCAGCCCGCTGATTGGCCGGCAGCTCTTGGAGGCAGGGCATCCTGCCTCAGAGAGGTGGAAGTCCCGCCCAAGGCCAATTAAGGGCCTGGGGAGTGTAAAATCCTGGCATGGCTCCCCAGGACCGGTGGAGGTGGGCTCACCTTCCACTTTTTGGCTGGTGGACGGGACCTACCACCCAAGGTAAAATTCCAGCCAAAGTGTCTGCAAAGAAATATACATGGGTTCTCTGAGTGGGCAAAAATTTGGCAGATGGAGTATAATGTGGGAAAATGTGAGGTTATCCACTTTGGCGTGAAGAATAGGGAACAGAAGATTAATTACATAGAGAGAGGGAAGAATGTTGCAGTACAGAGGGATCTTGGTGTCCTTGTACATGAATCACAAAAAGTTAGCATGCAGGGACAGCAAGTAATTTGGAAGGCAAGTGGAATGTTTGAATTTATTGCAAGGGGAATGGAGTATAGAAGTACAGAGTGAGGGTAGGGCCGATCAGGGATAGTGGAGGGAACTTGCGCCTGGAGTCGGAGAAGGTAGGGGAGGTCCTAAATGAATACTTTGCTTCAGTATTCACTAGTGAGAGGGACCTGGTCGTTTGTGAGGACAGCGTGGAACAGGCTGATATGCTTGAACAGGTTGAGGTTAAGAGGGGGATGTGCTGGAAATTTTGAATGATATGAGGACAGATAAGTCCCCAGGGCCAGATGGGATATACCCAAGGATATTACGGGAAGTGAGGGAAGAGATTACTGCATCTTTGGTGATGGTCTTTGCGTCTTCACTGTCCACTGGAGTAGTACCGGATGATTGGAGGGTGGCAAATGTTGTTCCCTTGTTCAAGAAAGGGAATCGGGATAACTCCGGGAATTATAGACCAGTCAGTCTTACGTCGGTAGTGGGCAAATTATTGGAGAGAATTCTGAGAGACAGCATTTATGATTATTTGGAAAAGCATGGTTTGATTAGAGACAGTCAGCATGGCTTTGTGAGGGGCAGGTCATGCCTCACAAGCCTTATTGAATTCTTTGAAAATGTGACAAAACACATTGATGAAGGAAGTGGATGTGGTGGATATGGATTTTAGCAATCCGTTTGATAAGGTTCCCCATGGTAGGCTCATTCAGAAAGTAAGGAGGCATAGGATTAGGGGAAAGTTGGCTGTCTGGATACATAATTGGCTGGCCCATAGAAGTCAGAGGGTGGTAGTAGATGGAAAGTATTCAGCATGGAGCTCTGTGACCAGTGGTGTTCCACAAGGATCTCTTCTGGGACCTCTGCTCTTTGTGATTTTTATAAATGACTTGGATGAGGAAGTGGAAGGCTGGGTTAGCAAGTTTGCCGATGACACGAAGGTTGCTGGAGTTGTGGATAGTGTGGAAGGCTGTTGTAGGTTGCAACAGGACATTGACAGGATGCAGAGCTGGGCTGAGAAGTGGCAGATGGAGTTCAACCTGGAAAAGTGTGAAGTCATTCATTTTGGAATGTCGAATTTGAATGCGGAATACAGGCTTAAAGACAGGATTCTTGGTAGTGTGGAGGAACAGAGGGATCTTGGGGTCCATGTCCATAGATCGCTCAAAGTTGCCACCCAAGTTGATAGGGTTGTTAAGAAGGCGTATGGTGTGTTGACTTTCATTAACAGGGGGATTGAGTTTAAGAGCCGCGAGGTTATGCTGCAGCTCTATAAGGCCCTGGTTAGACCACACTTGGAATATTGTGTTCAGTTCTGGTCGCCTCATTATAGGAAGAATGTGGAAGCTTTAGAGATGGTGCAGAGGAGATTTACCAGGATGCTGCCTGGACTGGAGGGCATAATTTTAAGGTGATTGGAGGAAGGTTTCGGGGAGATGTCAGAGGTAGGTTCTTTACACAGAGAGTGGTGGATGCGTGGAATGCGCTGCCAGCGGCAATAGTAGAAGCAGATACATTAGGAGCATTTAAGCGACTCTTGGATAGGTACATGGATGATAGTAGAATGAAGGGTAGGTGGTTAGTTTGATCTTAGAGTAGGTTAAAGGTTCGGCACAACATCGTGGGCCGAAGGGCCTGTACTGTGCTGTACTGTTCTATGTTCTAACTGTACAGGGTTTTGGTCAGATCATGCCTAGAGTACTGTGTACAGTTTTGGTCCCCTTACTTAAGGAAGAATATATTTGCATTGGAAACGGTTCGCATGAGATTCATTCAGCTAATTCCTGGGATGAAGGGGTTGTCTTATGAGGAAGGGTTGAGCAGGTTGGGCCTATACTCATTGGAGATTAGAAGAATGAGAGGTGATCTTATTGAAACATACAAAATTCTGAGGGGGCTTGACAGGGTAGATGCTGAGAGGATGTTTCCCCTCCTCGGAGAATCTAGAACTAGGGGGCACAGTTTCAAAATAAGGGGTCTCCCTTTTAAGACTGAGATGAGGAGGAATTTCTTCTCTCAGAGGATTAATAATCTTTGAAATTCTCCTCCCCCGAGAGCAGTGGAGACTGAGTCATTGAATATATTCAAGGCTGAGGTTGACAGATTTTTGATCTACAACAGAGCCAAGGGTTTGGGGGTCAGGCAGAAAAGTGCAGTTAAGCCCACAATTAGATCAGCCATGATCTTATTGAATGGTGGAGCAGGCTCGAGGGGCCAAATAGCCTACTATTTCTTATGTTCTTATAATTTAAAAAGCACCTCAAAATAGCAGTCAATTGGCTTTTAACAGGCTTAACTGTCTGCCTGCCGCCCCTAAGCACGCTCTCGACCCTGCCACACGACCACCTCCAGAACAACTGACCAGTGGCCAGAAAATGTCAGGGTTCTGCTCTGACACATTCCCTGCCATTTTACTGCGTCCAATCCCAGGGCTGGTAAAATTCAGCTCTTACAGTCTGACAGCATAAAAGTAGTGGAGGGGTTGGGAGGTGGTGGTGAAGAGGTAGAGAAGGTCATCATTAGTATACATGTGGAAGCTGACCCTTGTCTGCAGATGATGTCACCAAGGGGCAACATAGATTAGGAAGACTGGAATGCTAAGGATAGATCCATGGGGAACTTTGAAGGTGGCAGTTAGAAGGTGATAAGCCATTGCTGGAGATACATTCAAATAGTTAGCTGTGGAACCAAGTAAAAATGTGATGCATGGCTTTAATTAGGGCTGATTTAGTACTCAGAGGGGCAAAAGCTAAATGAAAGAGATTCAAACAGATTATTCCAAATTTTACTTGAGATCAAGAATAGGCCCATCAAGCCTGTTTTCCGTCATTCAGTTACATCATGGCTGATCTGTAACTCAACTTCATTTTGCCCCCCTTCTGGTTCATATCCATTTATATCCTTACCCATCAAAAATATATTGATCTAATTTCAATTGATCCAATAGCCATAACCTTTTGAAGGAGCAAGTTCCAGATTTCCATTATCCTTTGTGTGGAAAAGCACTTCCTGATTTCACCCCAAATAGCCTAACTCTAATTTTAGGTTGAACCCCCTTTATTCCATTGCTGGAATTTTACGTTGGGCTGAAAGCCCCGCCCACTGGCCAAAAAGTCGGGGTGAGCCCGCCTCCGCCGAGCCTGGGAGCCACACTATGATTTTATGTGGCCCAGACCCTTAACTGGCCTTGGGTGGGACTTCTGTCCCTCTGAGGCAGTAAGTCCTGCCTCCAAGAGCTGGCAACCAATCAGTGGGCCGGCAGCTCTCAGTCCCAGCAGTGCCACTCTGCTGGGAATGCACGAAGCCAGAAGAGCAGAATGGATGCCAGCCCCAGAATTAAGGTAAATGTGTGGGACCTCGCCGGGGACAATCAGCCAGCCCCTGGCGAGGCAAGGGAGGGTCAGTTGGGGGAGGGGGGAATGTAGTGCAGTGGGAGTGGCTTGTGCCATGGGGGGCCCTCCGTGGGGCAAAGGGTGCCTGATCAGGAGGGCCCCCCCCCCATCCTCCCCACAGTGCCCCCCCCCCGGCAACCTGCAAGGAGGCTGTCAGGTTTTACTGGGCGGCCTCCTGGGGTCCTGAGCCGCCCGCCCGCCGCTGGTAATATACCAACGGTGGCAGGAGGCCCTTAAGCGGCAGTTAATTTGCCACTTAAGAGCCTTAATTGGCCTTGGGTGGATGGGCTATTTCACGTTGCTGCCACTGCTCATAAAAATGCAGTGGGGGAAGGAAGGCAACGGGAATGGCACCTCCTGCCTCCCATTCAATTTTACGCTCCCCGCCTCCAGCCTACTCCTACAGGGAGCGTAAAATTCCAACTCTTATTTCCCCACCAGAGGCAATAGTTTCTCTATATCTACCCTATTGTGTCTTTTAATCATTTTGATTAGATCACTGCTTAGTCTTCTATACTCAAGCAAAGACAAGCCCTCAGAATTTAATCCTTTGAGTGCTGGTATAATTTTGGTGAGTGTGCACTGTATCCTTTCCAGGGCTAATGTAGCTTCCCTAAGGTTCGCTGCCATACTCCAGATGGGATCTGACCAAGGCTCTGTATAACTGAACCTGACCTTCTCACTATTGAATCCCATGAGATATTAGCATTTTGATTACTTTATGTACCTGTGCATTAGGTTTTATTGGTTTGTGTGCATGGACACCAAAATACATAATTAAATGTATTGCCTGGAATTTAGAAGATTAAGGTGCGATTTGATAAGTTTTCAACACATGGGGAGCTGATAGGGCAGATAAAAACTAATTCCACTGGTTGGGAGTTTAGGACTTGGGGAGGTGTCCTAAAAATTAGAACCAGGTCTTTCAGGAATGACATTGGGAAATACTTCTGCGTGCAAAGGGTGGTAAAAGTTTGCAACTCTCTTCCACAAATGGCAGTTGATGTTAAGTAGATTGTTCATTATAAATTTGAGATTGATAGATTTTTGTTGAACAAAAAGTATTGAGTTATGAGGCAACGGTGGAAATATGCAGATCAGCCATGATCTCATTGTATGGTGGAAGAGGATGGTTAAGGGACAATATGACTACGACTGTTCCTACATTCAGATATGTTCCTTTCCCTTTGCACCTTCACAGCTTCTAGTCTATCACCATTCAGAAAATATTCTGACTCCTCTTTTGCAAAATGGATGAACTTACACATCCCCACATTGAACTCCATCGGCTGTAGTGTTGCCCACTCATGTCTGCACATGTCCCTTGTAACTTCCTGCTTCCAGCAACACACCTTACTCTGCTTTCCAGCACAGTATCATCTACAAATCTGGATATACAACTCTCTATTCCTTCATATATGAAAAGCTGTGAATTCAGTACAGATCCCTCTCACTGAGCTACGAAGAGACCATTGAAAGTACATCCATTCTTATGAAAAAAGACAGAGGGAAAGAAAGCAAGTTATGAATATAAATAAGAAATTCATAAGAGACAAAAATTTGCTTTCCTGCTAACTCAATAGGTTTAAGCGTAGGAGTATGCAAGACAGACAGATCAGAGCCAATCGACGGTCTGTGTGGAGTTAACCGATTTTAGCTGGGAGTGCAGTGGGGCACTATAATTGGCCCTGCTACTCTGTTAGCGAAGAAAACATGCCTGTTAGAAGTGTGTGCATGCCAGATGAGAACAGGATTGAACTTGGCCGTGACTCCAACTCCAGGGCTTCAGCACAAAAATCAAGGCTGACACTCCAGTACTGAAGGGGTGGTGCACTATCAGAGGTGCCATCTTTCAGATGAAACGTTAAATCGCAGACATGTCTTCCCTCTCAAGTGGATGTAAAAGATCCCATGGGATTATTTTGAAGAAGTTGTGAAGAGTTCTGCCCCATGTCCTGGTCAATATTTGTCCCTCGGTTAGCATCACAAAAACAGATTATCTTGTCAATATCACATTGCTGTTTATGGGAGCTTGCTGTGTGCAATTTGGGTGCCACATTACCTACATCACAACAGTGATTGCACTTTGAAAGTGCTTCATTGGCTGTGAAGCACTTTGAACTGTCCTGTGGTTGCGAAAGGTGCTATATAAATGTAAGTCTTTCTTTCATGTCTCCTGTACTTGACTGGCCTGACAACACTTACCATCAAGCCTCTTACATGAATAATAGCCACTTAGACAAGGTATCAGAGGGTAATCAGCACCCACGGAACCACAAGCAAGGAGTCAAGGTGAAGAAGGGAGGACAGCAAAGGCAGATAAGAATAAAAGATGAATGAAGTTATTTTCAGGGATCATCCTGCCACCTCATGCAGTTAATACAAACTCATTTGAAACATTCATAGAATTGAACCATTCCTGAATCAGCAAGGAGCAAACAGATATGAGGTTATAGAGAAAAGGTTAATTAAATTCTGTGACAAGATTTGACGGAGGGTGTTGGCTGTGTTGGGAATCCAAAACCATTATGTTTTTGCGTGTTAAGTTTTGCGATGAGTATATGCCATAGAATATTGATAAACCCTGGCCTAGAATATCTCCCTGCGGGTTCCTATTTTTTTCCAATCGCAGTACTTATACACTCATAATTTAAGACATAAATTCAACACAAATATCTATTCCTAAATGTCTGCACATTTCCATTTGCTTATTCTGTTGGTGGTAATGTTTGAAGATAAATTCAAATTCAATATCCAAAAAAATACTGTTTAGTATTAAATCCTTTTAATGTAATTTAAACCAGTAAAATTAACTGAGATGTAACATACTGCTAATAATTATTTGCACTTGCAATGTTACAGAGTATTAATTTTATTGTTGGTGATTTGAGGGTTGTTGGGGGAGGAAGAGGGGTGGAAGACTTTTATTCTCAAAGTGTTAAAGCAATAACAATAGCAATAGCAGTTCTCAAAGTGACACCACCATCAGCTTCTTCACACAAAGTTCACAATCCATTCAGTAACACATTCTTTCTTTTTCTTTCTTTTGGGCCTCCTTATCTCGAGAGACAATGGATACGCGCCTGGAGGTGGTCAGTGGTTTGTGAAGCAGCGCCTGGAGTGGCTATAAAGGCCAATTCTGGAGTGACAGGCTCTTCCACAGGTGCTGCAGAGAAATTTGTTTGTTGGGGCTGTTGCACAGTTGGCTCTCCCCTTGCGCCTCTGTCTTTTTTCCTGCCAACTACTAAGTCTCTTCGACTCGCCACAATTTAGCCCTGTCTTTATGGCTGCCCGCCAGCTCTGGCGAATGCTGGCAACTGACTCCCACGACTTGTGATCAACGTCACACGATTTCATGTCGCGTTTGCAGACGTCTTTATAACGGAGACATGGACGGCCGGTGGGTCTGATACCAGTGGCGAGCTCGCTGTACAATGTGTCTTTGGGGATCCTGCCATCTTCCATGCGGCTCACATGGCCAAGCCATCTCAAGCGCCGCTGACTCAGTAGTGTGTATAAGCTGGGGGTGTTGGCCGCTTCAAGGACTTCTGTGTTGGAGATATAGTCCTGCCACCTGATGCCAAGTATTCTCCGAAGGCAGCGAAGATGGAATGAATTGAGACGTCGCTCTTGGCTGGCATACGTTGTCCAGGCCTCGCTGCCGTAGAGCAAGGTACTGAGGACACAGGCCTGATACACTCGGACTTTTGTGTTCCGTGTCAGTGCGCCATTTTCCCACACTCTCTTGGCCAGTCTGGACATAGCAGTGGAAGCCTTACCCATGCGCTTGTTGATTTCTGCATCTAGAGACAGGTTACTGGTGATAGTTGAGCCTAGGTAGGTGAACTCTTGAACCACTTCCAGAGCGTGGTCGCCAATATTGATGGATGGAGCATTTCTGACATCCTGCCCCATGATGTTCGTTTTCTTGAGGCTGATGGTTAGGCCAAATTCATTGCAGGCAGACGCAAACCTGTCGATGAGACTCTGCAGGCATTCTTCAGTGTGAGATGTTAAAGCAGCATCGTCAGCAAAGAGGAGTTCTCTGATGAGGACTTTCCGTACTTTGGACTTCGCTCTTAGACGGGCAAGGTTGAACAACCTGCCCCCTGATCTTGTGTGGAGGAAAATTCCTTCTTCAGAGGATTTGAACGCATGTGAAAACAGCAGGGAGAAGAAAATCCCAAAAAGTGTGGGTGCGAGAACACAGCCCTGTTTCACACCACTCGGGATAGGAAAGGGCTCTGATGAGGAGCCACCATGTTGAATTGTGCCTTTCATATTGTCATGGAATGAGGTGATGATACTTAGTAGCTTTGGTGGACATCCGATCTTTTCTAGTAGTCTGAAGAGACCACGTCTGCTGACGAGGTCAAAGGCTTTGGTGAGATCAATGAAAGCAATGTAGAGGGGCATCTGTTGTTCACGGCATTTCTCCTGTATCTGACGAAGGGAGAACAGCATGTCAATAGTCGATCTCTCTGCACGAAAGCCACACTGTGCCTCAGGGTAGACGCGCTCGGCCAGCTTCTGGAGCCTGTTCAGAGCGACTCGAGCAAAGACTTTCCCCACTATGCTGAGCAGGGAGATTCCACGGTAGTTGTTGCAGTCACCGCGGTCACCTTTGTTTTTATAGAGGGTGATGATGTTGGCATCGCGCATGTCCTGGGGTACTGCTCCCTCGTCCCAGCACAGGCATAGCAGTTCATGTAGTGCTGAGAGTATAGCAGGCTTGGCACTCTTGATTATTTCAGGGGTAATGCTGTCCTTCCCAGGGGCTTTTCCGCTGGCTAGGGAATCAATGGCATCACTGAGTTCCGATTTGGTTGGCTGTATGTCCAGCTCATCCATGACTGGTAGAGGCTGGGCTGCATTGAGGGCAGTCTCAGTGACAGCATTCTCCCTGGAGTACAGTTCTAGGTAGTGCTCAACCCAGCGGTCCATCTGTTTGCGTTGGTCAGTGATTATGTCCCCCGATTTAGATTTGAGGGGGGTGATCTTCTTGATGGTTGGCCCAAGAGCTCTCTTCATGCCATCATACATTCCTCTGATGTTTCCGGTGTCTGAGGCCAGCTGAATATGACTGCATAGGTGTTGCCAGTAGTCGTTTGCGCAACGCCTAGCTGTTCTTTGTGCAGTACTTCTGGCTGCTTTAAGTGCTGCGGATGTTAAATCGCTGGGGGCTTTCTTGTAGTTCAAAAGTGCAATGCGCTTAGCGGCTATGACAGGTTCCAGTTCTTCATTATGAGACTGAAACCAGTCTGCATTTCTCTTCGCACTTTTGCCGTAGGTGGTCAAAGCTGACTCATAGATGGCGTCTCTGATGTGGGCCCACTTGGTCTCAGCATCCCCTGTGGGAGTGTTTTGAAGGGCTGTTACAAGTGAATTTAGAAATTTTTGTAACAGCTGTGGGTGAGAAATTCTGCTCGTGTTGATGCGCGGATGGCCCTTCTGCTTGGAATGATGCAACTTCTTTGGTCTGAGTCTAACCTTGCTGCACACCAGGGAGTGGTCGGTGTCGCAGTCCGCACTGTGGAAGCTGCGTGTGATTTGAACACTGTTTAAGGCGGCTCGCCTTGTGACAATGAGGTCTAGCTGGTGCCAACGACGTGATCTTGGGTGCCTCCATGAAACCTGGTGACAGGGTTTAGTGTGAAAGAACGAGTTGGTGATGCAGAGGTTATGATAGGTACACAACTCAAGCAGTCTCTAAGAAAAAGGTGACACTGGTTAAGTTTACAATTGATCCCAAAGGAGAGAATTTTCCATCTCTTTGAGCTGAACTATTTCTTCAATCACTTGTACTTGTGTGGCACAATGTATCTAACATTGTATTTTAAGTAAATCACAGAGCCAAATTAATCCTGCACAATCACTACAAGCAGCAGCAAAAGAGAACCAATAATCTAAAATGACTTTATAATTAAATATTGGAATTATTAAAGAGCAGTCGGAAAATATAGTTGATAAAATTAATGGCTGCTCAGTGGACATGGCACATCCATTATAGTTGTAGCAATCTTGCTGTCGAACCAGAGGTTGTGGGATCCAGTCCCATTCCATAGACTTGAGAACATAACTAATGCTGACATCTCAGTGCAGTATTGAAGGAGTACTGCAGTGACGGTGAGGCTTTTTTTCAGATGTGATGTTAATACAAAGCCTCATCTGCCCCCTCAAATGGACACAAATGCGCTTTTTGAGGTTTCTCGGTGTCTCGGTCAATATTTATCATTTAACCAAAACCACCAAAAAACTGATTATCTGATCATTTTATCTCATTTCTGTTTGTGGGACCTTGCTGGATACAAATTGACAGCTGTGTTTACCTACAATATGGCAATGACCACACTTCAAAATTACTTCATTGGTTGTCAAGTACTTTGGGACACCCTGGATGGGAACTGAACTTGTTGATCTGCCGGGAGCAGGTGGGCCAGCAGTGTGTGCAAAACCCAGAGCTCTTTGGCTTGGCTTCCCGTTGGGGTGGGGAATGCTGGAGAAGAGGCCACAGGACCAGTAAGTCCGAGCCCCAACTTGGGGTGGTGGCGGTGGGGTGGGGGGGGAAGGGGGGGGGAGGTGGTTGGAGGTGGTCCGATCATGGGTGGTTAGTGAGGCTGGTAAACTAAGTGGAAAGGCACTCACCTCCTGGATCAAACAGTCCTCACCTTTCTGCTGCCTCCTGGGCCTCCAGAGTTGAATTTAAAATGATGCATAAAAATGAGGCACACAGCCTCATTTTAACATTTAAATTACCAAACCCCCTCTTGCAAGTGGGCAGATTGGAGGCGGGTTGAGGTCAGGATTCAGATTTTTCACACTTTAACCTCCCACAGAGCCCAAACCTACCCGATTTTGGGGTTACATTTCCTCCCCCCACCCGCATACCAGGACCAATGGAAGTACACACATCTGCATAAATGCGAGTTTGCTGTTTCTTTGCAAAAGGAATGTCTCTGTTTACCTGGAAGGCAAGAGAGTCAATTACAGGCTTTATTAATTACATTTTGGTCCAATGATTAAATGTTATCTCTCAATGTCTCATTGACATTGTTGCTTTTTAACTTTCGTGTAACTTTGGACAGATGTATTATTTCCCTAATATCACTTCTAGCGCTTTGAGCAGAAAAGTCCTAAGAAATAGGAGGAATAGGCCATATTGCCCCTGAGGCTGCTCTGCCATCTAATAAGATCATGGCTAATCATCAACATCAACTCCACTTTCCCGCCGGATCCCCATATTCCTTGATTCCCTTAGAGTCTAAAAATCTATCATTCTCAGCCTTCAATATACTCAACGATTGAGCATCCCCAGCTGTCGCAGGGAGAGAATTCCAAAGATTTACAAATCTCTGAGTGAAGAAGTTTTTTTCATCTCAGTCCTAAGTGGCCGACCCCTTATCTTGAGACAATGACCCCTAGTTCTAGACTCCCCAGCCTGCGGAAACAACCTCTCAGCATCTACCCTGTCAAATCCCATTAGAAGCTTATATGTTTCAAGGCAATCAACTCATTCTTCTATACTCAATACAGTATAAACCCATTGTGCTCAATCTCTCTTCATAGAACAACCCTCTCATCCCAGGAAACAATCTAGTGACTTTTGTAGCATCCCCTCGAAGGAAAGTATATCCTTCCTTAGATGCAGAGACCAAAATTATACATACAATTAAGCATACAAGCCAAGTGCTGGAAAATGGGATTAGAATAGATAGGTGCTTGATGGCTGGCACAGACACGATGGGCTGAATGGCCTGTTTCTATGACTCTAAAATTGTACACAGTTTTCCAGGTATGGTGTCACCAAAACATTACAATGACAGCAAGTCTTCATTACTCTTACACTCCAAGCCCCTTGAAATAAAGGCTATCATGCCATTTTGCCTTGCTAAATCACTTGCTGCACCTGCAGGCTTTGTGTTTCATGTACAAGGACACCCAAATACTTCTGAACACCAATATTTAATAGTTTCTCACCATTTAAAAAATTCTGCTTTTCTATTCTTGCTACCAAAGGGAATAATCTCACATTTCCCCATATTATTCTCCATCTGCCACCTTCTTGCCCACTCACTTTACCTATTTATATCCCTTTGCAGACTCTGGCAGAATTCAGTGGAGCTGACGGGACTCACGGCGCGGGGCCAAAAGGTGGTGGGAATCCCGCCTTGGACATTCGGAGCCACACTGGCTCTACTTAATAGCGCCCAGACAATTAATGCTTGGTGCCAGGGACTCATCCCTTTAAGGACAGGGATCCTGCCTCCAAGAGCTTCTGGCCAATCAGAGAGCCGGCAGTTCAGTAGTATCAATAGTTCCACTGGGAGCTGTGGCCACCGCTAATACTGCAGGAGGCATGGGAGGTAGGCCCAGTGCTGAAGTCCTGCACTCCAGGTAAGTGAGGCAGGGTCACCGGGACCAGTCTGGCAGGTCCCTGGCGATGGGAGGAGGGAGGATGGGCACTGAATGCAGGGGGAAGGGGGTTCAGGAATGTGGGTTATTAGTTCACGGAAGAGGGCCCTCCCACAAAGCCCACTTGGAGGTCACTTCATTTTACTGGACGACCTCCCTGCATGGTGGAGATTCCCCACCACCACCCCGGCATGATGCCGGTGGCGGGGGTGAAGAGGCCCTTAAGTGATAATAGGCCTCGTAAGGGCCTCAACTGGCCTCTGTGAAGAAGGCTGCTGCCGGCCTCTCCCACACCTGACAAAATTGCGATGCGACAGGAAGGTGATGGGTGCCCTGCCCCCCGGCCCCACCCCCCCATCGCAATTCTATGGCGCCCCTCCAACCCCTCCAGACTCCTAGCCCTTTTCTGGGGGGCCCATTAACTCCAGTCCTCTGTGTCCTCCTCACAGTTTATTCTCCTGCCTAGCTTTGTATCATCAGCAAACTTGGATAGATTACACTCAATCCCTTCATCTAAGTCATTAATTTAGACTGTAAATATCTGAGGCCCCAGCATCCCATTATTAACAGCCTGCCAACATGAAATGCCCCGTTTAAACATACTCTCTGTTTTCTGTCCTTTAATCAGTCATAAGTAGTGGAACTGAGCGGGAGAAGTGCTAGGAAAGAAGCCGCAAAAATATTTCCAGACACACTCTGCTCAAGTACCACTGCAAGTCAAATGAAAGATCCGCGCACCAGTGTCAGCATCAAACATTGACACTAATACAAAAGCAAAACTCTGCATATGCTGGAAATCTAAAATAAAAAGAAAATCATTTTGTACAAATAATCATGAAAGGGCATCAACCTGAAACGATAACTCTTTCTCTCTCTATAGATGCTGCCAGACATGCCGAGTTTTACTAGTTTTTATTTCAACTATTGACCAGGTCAGTTATATGCACAAAAAATCTCCCTGTACTCTGTCCCAACAAAGTTTCTTCAGGCCCAACCTCAGGAAGCACCCCTACTGCACCAGTGTAGTAATTATTTAGATTTTCCAAATCAAAAGTCATTAGGCAACAGAACAGTTTTGTTGTAACCAAGGGCCCACTGGAACTGGATTGAGCCTGACCAAATACAAATCTCATTGAAATGAGCAGCCACGAGGAGGCATTCTTCCTATTGTCATGAAAACCCCCACCTGCCAAGAATGAGGCAAATTTATTTCATCATCTAAACATTAATTTTAAACTGTTGCTAGAGTGAAGAAATGAGTTGTTTTACAAAAGATCACCAGAGACTTGACTGGAGGACATGTGCATACTAAGAGACAGTGCTTGGAGAGACAAAAGAATTGCTCACTGATTTAATTAACAGAAATTGGTCAGGGCAATGGTGATCCACATCTTGTTGGTGTAAGAGACAGCACTACACCCGCACCCACCACACCTCCCCCCCCCACCCCACCGAGAACTTTGAAAACCACAAACGCATGTTTTTGTTCAAACAGTTAGTCACATGACTAACCTGCTGGCCAACTTGGAGCTTTGAATTATGCTCACAGGACAGTTTGGAGACAGACTGCAGAGATTGTAACTGAACCTGGAACAAGACAGCCTCTCTCCTGGCTGGCTATCCCTTGCTTTCTCACAAGCCTCTGGGCTCACTGAAAACACAAAAACCTCGAGAGAAAAGACTCTTACATCGAAACAAGTTAAAGTGTGCACACTGGGCCCCAACATACAGCAAGACATACCAGCAGCCAAAGACTCCACAATTAACTCAAAGGACCGTAAAAAACTGCCAGATATTGTCTCAAACTTTTCCCCTTTATTCTTCTGACTGTTTCTGTCTCTATCTACATGTATGTTTATTGTGTACGCATGCTAGCATGGTCATGTCACGTACTCATAGTCGTTAACCGAATCAGAGTTAAAGATTAATAAACTTCCATCCTTCTTGTTTAAATCTAAGAAAACCTATCTGATTGTATTTATTTGCCTTGCAATTGAAAAGCAGTGAACAAGGATTCACTGAGGGAGAACTAAAAACACGGTGTTATTTAAAAAATTAAACCCTATTACAGTTTAATCAGGCAAAGGCTAAAAGGGAACCCCTAGACCCCTTCTCACCTGGTCGTAACACTATCAGCCTGCTCTGAATTTAAATCCAGGTCCTGGAGGTGTGAGGCACATTTCCAACTCACTGTGCCACCCTTCCCAATAAAGATATTTTTAAAAATATTTTTTATGCAACACAACACATCAGTGGATCCAATATTATTGCAAAATGTTTGAATTTCATTTAATCTCATTAGTTTTGACTATCTTAGATACTGAGTCCTGTAATATGTTTTCTTCCAAATTACTTGTAGGTAGAAAACTGGGACTTAATGTTCTTCAGAGTTCACCAATAGCCTTGGAAGTTTCAATGCATCATTGCTTGAAGACAAGTACTTTTTTCTTATTCAGCCATGGGATGTGGGCATCGCTAGCTAGGACAGCATTTATTTTCCATCCCTAATTGCCCATGAGAAGATGATGGTGAGTTGCCTTCTTGAACTGCTGCAGTCCATATGGGGTAGGTACACCCACAGTGCTGTTAGGAAGGGAGTTCCAGGATGTTGATCCAGAAACAGCGAAGGAATGGCGATATAATTCCAAGTCAGGATGGTGAGTAGCTTGGAGGGGAACTTGCAGGTCGTGGTGTTCCTATGCATGTGCTGCCCTTGTTCTTCTAGTTGGTAGAGGTCGCAGGTTTGGAAGGTGCTGTCAAAGGAGGCTTGGTGCATTGCTGCAGTGCATCTTGTAGATGGTACACACTGCTGCCACTGTGCGTCGGTGGTGGAGGGAGTGAATATTGGTGGATGGGATGTCAATTAAGCAGGCTGCTTTGTCCTGGATAGTGTCGAGCTTCTTGAGTGTTGTTGGAACTGCACTCATCCAGGCAAGTGGAGAGTATTCCATCACACTCCTAACTAGTGCCTTGTAGATAGTGAGCAGTCTTTGGGGAGTCAGAAGCTAAGTTACTCACCGCAGAATTCCTAGCCTCTGACCTGCTCTTGTAGCCACAGTATTTATATGGATACTCCAGTTCAGTTTCTGGCCAATGGTAACCCTGAGGGTGTTGACAGTGGAGGATTCAGCGATTGTAATGCCATTGAATGTCAAGGAGAGATGGTTAGATTCTCTCTTGTTGGAGATGGTCATTGCCTGGCACTTGTGTGGCATGAATGTTACTTGCCACTTATCATCCCAAACCTGTATATTATCCAGGTCTTACTGCATTTCTACATGGACTGCTTCAGTATCTGAGGAGTCGCAAATAGGGCTGAACATTGTGCAATCATCAGCGAACATCCCCACTTCTGACCTTATGATTGAAGGAAGGTCATTGATGAAGCAGCTGAAGATGGTTGGGCCTAGGACACTACTCTGAGGAACTCCTGCAAGTGATGTCCTGAGATTGAGATGACTGGCCTCCAAACACCACAACCATTTTTCTTTGTGCTAGGTATGACTCCAACCAGTGGAGAGTTTTCCCCCGATTCCCATTGACTTCAGTTTTGCTCGGGCTCCTTGATGCCATACTCGGTCAAATGCTGCCTTGATGTCACGGGCGGTCACTCTCACCTCACCTCTTGAGTTCAGCTCTCTTATCCATGTTTGAACCAAGGCTGTAATGAGATCAGGAGCTGAGTGGCCCTGGCGGAACCCAAACTGAGCATCACTCAGCATATTATTGCTAAGCAAGTGCCGCTTGATAGCGCTGTCGATGACCCCTTCCATCACTTTACTGATGATCGAGAGTAGACTGATGGGACAGTAATTAGCCAGGATGCATTTGTCCTGCTTTTTGTGTACAGAACATACCTAGGCAATTTTCCACATTGCCGGGTTGATGCCAGTGTTGTAGCTGCACTGGAACAGCTTGGCTAGGGGCGCGGCAAGTTTTGGAGCACAGGTCTTCAGTACTATTGCCAGAATGTTGTCAGGGCCCCTAGCCTTTGCAGTATCCAGTGCCTTCAGTCGTTTCTTGATATCACGCGGAGTGAATCGAATTGGCTGAAGACTGGCATCTGTGATGCTGGGGACTTCAGGAGGAGGCCGAAATGGATCATCAATGCGGCACTTCTGGCTGAAGATTGTTGCAAATGCTTCAGCCTTATCTTTTGCACCGATGTGCTGCACGCCTCCATCATTGAGGATGGGGATATTTGTGGAGCCACCTTCTCCTGTTAGTTGTTTAATTGTCCACCAACATTCACGACTGGATGTGGCACAAGTGCAGAGCTTAGATCTGCTCCGTTGGTTGTGGGATCGCTGAGCTCTGTCTATCGCATGCTGCTTCCGCTGTTTGGCATGCAAGTAGTCCTGTGTTGTAGCTTCACCAGGTTGAGACCTCATTTTGAGGTATGCCTGGTGCTGCTCCTGGCATGCCCTCCTGCACTCTTCATTGAACTGGGGTTGCTCCCCCAGCTTGATGGTAATGGTAGAGTGGGGAATATGCTGGGCCACGAGATTACAGATTGTGGTTGAGTACAATTCTGCCGCTGCTGATGGCCCACAGCGCCTCATGAATGCCCAGTTTTGCATTGCTAGATCTGTTCGGAATCTATCACATTTAGCACAGTGGAGGGCATCCTCATTGTGAAGACAGGACTTTGTCTCCACAAGGACTGTGCGGTGGTCACTCCTACCAATACCATCATGGACAGAAGCATCTGCAGCAGGCAGATTGGTGAGGATGAGGTCAAGTACGTTTTTCCCTCTTGTTGGTTCCCTCACCACCTGCCGCAGAGGTAGCGTCTAGCAGCTGTGCCCTTTAGGACTCGACCAACTCGGTCAGTAGTAGTGCTACCGAGCCACTCTTGGTGATGGACATTGAAGCCTCCACCCAGAGTACATTCTGTGCCTGTTCCACCCTCAGTGCTTCCTCCAAGTGGTGTTCAACATGGAGGAGTACTGAGTCATCAGCTGAGGGGGGTGGGTAGGTGGTAATCAGCAGGAGGTTTCCTTGCCCATGTTTGACCTGATGCCATGAGACTTCATGGGGTCTGGAGTCGATGTTGAGGACTCCCAGGGCAACTCCCTCTTGACTGCATACCACTGTGCCACCACCTCTGGTGGGTCTGTTCTGTCAGTGGGACAGGACGTACCCAAGGATGGTGATGGCAGATCCTCTTCGACAAATTATTTTTAAAACTGGAAAATGATTACATACGACTCCTTTGTTTTCATGTGATTTTTGAATACTCAGCTTTTATCATAGACAAAAGGAGATTCATTTCCAATAATCATGCCAATTGGGCCAATTTTTGTTTCATTGAGATATGTAGATGAAGAGCCTCATGTGATTAGAGTATTTATGTATATTTGTGTGTCAGTAATCAACACTGATACCAAGTGATATCTCCTCTTTAAATCTGGAGGAGTGGCAGTGTAAAATACCAATGTTGAAAAGACAAGGTAAATTAGAAGTCTTTTGAAAAAACAAACTCCTGTGTGAACAGTTTATAATAAGCACATAGATCACTGTGAAAATGTGACCAGCTGATGCTCATATCATTTTCAAAAGAACACAGTTATTATTTTCAGAAACCTTACACACAGTGGCGCAGTGGTTAGCACCGCAGCCTCACAGCTCCAGGGACCCGGGTTCGATTCCGGGTACAGCCTGTGTGGAGTTTGCAAGTTCTCCCTGTGTCTGCGTGGGTTTTCTCCGGGTGCTCCGGTTTCCTCTCACAAGCCAGAAGACTTGCAGGTTGATAGGTAAATTGGCCATTATAAATTGTCACTAGTATAGGTAGGTGGTAGGGAAATATAGGGACAGGTGGGGATGTTTGGTAGGAATATGGGATTAGTGTAGGATTAGTATAAATGGGTGGTTGATGTTCGGCACAGACTCGGTGGGCCGAAGGGCCTGTTTCAGTGCTGTATCTCTAATCTAATCAATAATGGTGAAGCTTTGTTATTCCGTTTGCACAAATGAAACTCAATTTAAACCAGTTTCCATATTTAAAGGTGCTTTGTAACTGATAAAAAGAGTATTTAAATAAAACAAACAAATAATAAATTCACTTACCTTTGGTTTAAAATGTTCAGGTGAGAGGCTTTCTTGTCTGGGCTCTTTGAGTATCAGTCATGAATGGCACTTCTAATAAACCAATCGCATTTCAATATTTGGTTTTCTCTAAGCCCTCCCCTACTGTTATTTTAGAAATGCCAATCCTAATAAAGTCAACCTCCTTCACCTTTTCATCATGTGATTAGAGGACTGTGTATTTATGTATATTTGTGTGTCAGTAATCAACACTGATACCAAGTGATATCTCCTCTTTAAATCTGGAGGAGTGGCAGTTAAACATACAAAGAAAATCAAGGAACTTTACAAACATTGCAACATGCAATGTTATGTATGCGCAAATAGAAATTATACGCAGCATCTTAAGAACAAAGAATTACTTATGACATCAAGATTTTACAGAGCTGAATAGCCTGCTACATTTCTGACTGGGCAATCTACTGGAATCCAATAAAAACTAGAACTAGACTTTTTTTAGCCATCGAGAGAAAACAACTTTTTGTGGCTGACTTTTATAAATCCCTCAAATCAGATTTTACATACATTTGCACACAAGCATGCATAGGAGATGAAGTTAGAGGATTGATATTTGCAAGACATACACAATCTGGAACATCCTTCTAAGACATAGAAAGCATATGCACTTTTTAGTATAACCAAGTGTAGGTAATTAGTAACTCTTGTACTGGTTTGAAGCAGGGGCCTGTCAAACATTGAAGAACAGAGCCAGAAATTTGTGCCATGATTCTTGGACAGATAACCTTTATTCAGGGCTGTGACAAAGTGGTTATCAGAATGTTGTCGTCTTCTGAGTAATTTATGCACTAGGAAGGAAAAAGGAGGGAAAAGATAACTGGAAGGGTGATTTTTGTCAAATCAATTCAAATCTGGCAAATATAATTTTTGACACATGTTTAGCAGAGTGATTCATGTGGCTGAATTAGTGACCTTGATTGATCAAGTCATCTAAAGTGGAATTTCCTTTGATACTTTAACAAACAAGCTATCCTTAGCAAGTTGCGAGGGTAAGTTAGAAGATTTAAGAATGGTTGAATTGTTTCGATCAAAATTGAAGTATATAAGTACATTGCAATAGTTAATTCAATGGTCTAAATTTCAGGCACAAAGAGAAAACAGGATAACAGCAACACATTGTGTGCCAATCTAGCTAAAGCTGGGAACAGAAGGTTGGAGAAAGATAATGGCCGGGATTTTATCCGGGCAACAGATCTCTTGACCACTGGCAAAAGTGCCGGCAAGAACCCCACGTTGCCCCTTCTGTGCGAGGCCCACCGAATTAAGTGCCAATTAGGCACTTAACTGGACAGCGGTGGGCCTTCCGCGGGATCAAGGATCCCGGCGATGAAAGTACTACCCTCTGAGAGCTGCCAGCCAATCAGAGGCTGGTAGCTCTTTAACTGAGGAGCGCCACCGCCGAGGCAGTGGCTGCTGCCAGCGGAGCAGCCACCTGAGGCTGAGGAGCAGCGCTGGACCCAGGCCACAGGCAGGTCAGGGTGGGAGGTTTCTCGTGGGGTGTGGATCGCATGGGAGGGGCTTGTAGGGGTGTTGGCAGCAAGGGTAGGGGTGGCTCTCAGCAGACTGCCCTCCTTCCCGATGCCGAGTTCCTCGTTCAGGCACTATGTGCCTTGTAAAGAGGGACCCCTGCCCACCCCACCTGGAGTTGGCTTTTTTGCTGTACTTCAAGTGTGGCGACAAGCCTGCCCGCCACTGGGCTAATTGTGTCAGTGGAATGAGGCCCTTATTTGGGCATTAATTGCCCACTTCAGGGCCTCAATTGGTGGTGGAGTGGGAAGACCGTTCACAGGTCGTATTGAAACTTACAAGATCCTGAGGGGACTTGACTGGGTGGATGTTGGGAGGATCTTTCCCCTTGTGGGAGACACTAAAAATGGGGGCAGGGTTTAAAAATAAGGGGTCTCCCATTTAAGACAGAAATGAGGAGAAATTTTTTTCTCAGAGGGTCATGAGTCTGTGGAACTCTCTTCTGCGGAAAATGGTGGAGGCAGGATCATTGAATGTTTTTAAGGCAGAGGTAGACCGATTCTTAACAAACAAGGGAGTCAAACGGTCTCGGGGGTAGGCAGGAAAGTGGAGTTGAGTCCACAAACAGGTCAGCCATGATCTTATAGAATGATGGAGCAGGCTCAAGGGGCCGAGTAGCCTACTCCTGCTCCTAGTTCGTATGTAGGCCATCCCGCCCCGGACATAATTTCAGCTGAGGCGGCAAGGTGGCGGGAACGCCCCCACCACCCCCCGCCCCACCCCCCGCCGACGCCTGTCACCATTGCACCCGATTATATGCTCTCCCGGCCTCCAAACCCACCATGGATGAGAGCATAAAATTCCCCCCAATGATGAACCAGTGTCACCTAATACAGGAATCTTCAGAGGTGAAGCCAGAACCCAGAGGAAAACAGTATTGTTTGATACCACTGCAAGCAACTATTCATGGAGAGATGCTTTATATCATCCTCACATTGCAAGATTGCAGCCTTCAGTCAGGAAAACTACCAGAGATACATTGAATATCGACAAGAAATATTGCCTTGCTAAGTCTTGTACAATGATGTTAGTACTGATATACAGTGATGTAACTGAGCAATGTTAAAGAAAGAATGGTGCAAAACCTTTCACAGCTTTTAGAAATGATAATTTAGGACAAAATAAATAGCTACTTGGACAAATGTGGATTAATTAAGGAAAGCCAGCAGAGGTTTGTTAAGGGCAAATCCTGTTCAACTAACTTACTTGGATGTTTTGATGAGGTAACAATGAGGGTTGATGAGGGTAATGCAGTTGATGTAGTGTATGTAGACTTCCAAAAGGCATTTGATAATAACTGCTTGTCAGCAGTTAGAGCCCATGGAATAAAGGGGACAGTAGCAGCATGGATACGAAATTGGCTGAGTGCCAAGAAAGTAGTGGTGAACGGTTGTTTTTCAAACTGGAGGAAGGTATCTAGTGGGGTTCCTCAGGGGTCAGTGCTGGGACCCCTGCTTTTCTTAATATATATTAATGGCCTAGATTTGGGTGTACAGGGCACAATTTCAAAATTTACAGATAACACAAAACTTGCAAGTATTGTGAACTGTGAGGAGGAGAGTGTAGAACTTCAAGAGGACATTGACAGGCTGGTGGAATGAGCAGACCAATGGCAAATGACATTTAATGCAGAAAAGTGTGAAAATTCATTTTCGAAGGAAGCATGAGGAAATGCAATATAAATTAAAGTTTCCAATTCTAAAGGGGGTGCAGGAGCAGAGGGATCTGCAGATATATATGCACAAATCATTGAAGGAGGCAGGGCAGATTCAGAAAGCAGTTATTAAAGCATATGGGATCCTAGGCTTTATAAATAGGGGCATAGACTACAAAAACAAGGAAGTTCTGATAAACCTGTATAAAACACTGGTTCAGCCTTAACTGGAGTATTGTGTCCAGTTCTGGGCAGAACACCTTAGGAAGGATGTAAAGGCATGAGAGAGGGTGCAGAAAAGATTGCCGAAAATGATTCTAGCAATCAGGAACTTCAGTTACATGCATAGTATGGAGAACAGAAGATTAAGAGATCTGATAGAGGTGTTCAAAATAACAAGGGGTCTTGACAGAGTAGATGGGGAGAAACTGATCCTATTGGGGTGTAATCTCAGGATTACTTCCTGTGCCACGTGATAGTGAGTGTAGGAATAGGAGGATAAGGCAAATGAATGCGTGGCTGAAGAGCTGGTGTAGGCGGGAGGGCTTCAGCTACTTGGATCATTGGGATCTCTTCTGGTGCAGAGGTGACCTGTACAAGAAGGACGGGTTGCATCTAAACTGGAAGGGAACCAATATCCTTGCTGGGAGGTTTGCTAGTACTACTCGGGAGGGTTTAAACTAGTCTTGCAGGGGGGTGGGACCCAAAGTAGTAGTCTCTCCGATGAGATAGTTGAGGCAAATGTAGAGGTGAAAGCAAGCAAGTCCAGTAAACAGGCTGGGCAGGGGCAGGACAGGGAGCGTGGAAGGTCTGATAGGCTAAACTGCATTTACTTTAATGCAAGAAGTCTTACAGGTAAGGCAGATGAACTCAGAGCATGGATCGGTACATGGGATTTTGATATTATAGATATTACGGAAACGTGGTTGAGGGATGGGCAGGACTGGCAGCTCAATGTTCCAGGGTACCGATCCTTCCAGCGTGACAGAAGTGGGGGCAAGAGAGGAGGGGGAGTTGCACTATTGATTAGGGAGGACATCACGGCAGTACTTAGAGAGGATATCCCTGGGGGAATGCCCAGCAAGGCCATATGGGTAGAACTTAGAAATAAGAAAGGGTTAATCACTTTGATGGGATTATACTATAGGCCCCCCAATAGTCAGAGGGAAGTGGAGGAGCATATATGTAGGGAAATCACAGATAGGTTTCGGAATTATAGGGTTGTAATAGTAGGTGATTTTAACTTCCCTAATATTGACTGGGACTGCCTTAGTGCTAAGGGATCAGATGGGGAAGAATTTGTTAAGTGTGTCCAGGATAGTTTTCTGAAGCATTATGTGGATGGCCCTACTAGAGAAGGGGCTACACTCAACCTCCTCTTAGGAAATAAGGATGAGCAGGTGGTTGATGTGTCAGTGGGGGAGCACGTTAGGACCAGTGACCATAACTCTATTAGCTTCAAGATAGTTCTGGAAAAGGATAGGACTGGTCGTCAGGTTGAAGTCCAAAAGTGGGGGGAAGGCTAATTTCGATGGTATCAGCTAGGAAATGTTAAAAGTTGAATGGGAGAGGCTTTTTACAGGTAAAGGGATGTCTGGCAAGTGGGAGGCTTTTAAAAGTGAGATAGGAAGAGTTCAGGGCCAGTATGTTCCTGTTAGATGGAAGGGCAAGGCTGGCAAGTTTAGGGAATCTTGGTTGACGAGGGATATTGAGTGTCTTGTCAGGACAAAGAAGGAGGCATATGTCAGGTATAGGCAGCTGGGATCAAGCGAGTCCCTCGAGGCGTATAGAGGATGTAGGACTACACTTAAGAAGGAAATTAGGAAGGCGAAAAGGGACCATGAGATTTCCCTGGCAGATAAGATAAAGGAAAATCCTAAAAGATTCTAGAAGTATATTAAGAGTAAAAGGGTAGCTAGGGAGAGAGTAGGTCCCCTGAAGGATCAGTGTGGTAATCTATGTGTGGAGCCATGGGAAATGGGCGAGGTCTTAAATGAATATTTCTCGTCAGTATTTACCGTGGAGAAGGTCATGGAAGCTAGTGAGTTCAAGGGACGGAACACCGAAATCCTGGAGCATATCAACATTACAAAGGAGGAGGTGTTGGAGGTTTTGAAGCGCATTAAGGTGGATAAATCCCCAGGGCCTGACCTGGTGTATCCTAGGATGTTATGGGAAGCAAGGGAGGAGATTGCTGGGGCCCTGGCAGAGATTTTTGTATCATCGTTAGCCACGGGTAAGGTATCAGAAGACTGGAGAATAGCTAATGTTGTGCCTTTATTTAAGAAGGGCAGCAGGGATAAGCCAGGGAACTACATGCTGGTGAGCCTTACATCAGTGGTGGGAAAGGTATTGGAAGGGATTCTGAGAGACAGGATTTATATGCATTTGGAAAGGCATGGTTTGATAAGGGATAGTCAGCAATGCTTTGTGCGTGGGAAATCATGTCTCACGAATCTGATTGAGTTTTTCGAGGAGGTGACCAAGAGGATTGACGAGGGCAGGGCGATGGACGTTGTCTACATGGACTTTAGCAAGGCCTTTGACAAGGTCCCACATGGTAGGCTGGTCCAGAAGGTTCGAACAAATAGGATCCAGGGTGAGCTAGCAAATTGGATACAAAATTGGTTTGGTGATAGGAGGCAGAGGGTGGTAGTGGAGGGTTGTTTTTCAGATTGGAGGCCAGTGACCAGTGGTGTTCCACAGGGATCGGTGCTGGGCCCTCTGTTGTTTGTCATATATATTAATGACTTGGATGTGAATGTAGGGGGCATGATTAGTAAGTTTGCAGATGACACCAAATTGGTGGTATAGTGGGCAGTGAAGAAGGTTGTCTCAGGATATAGATCAACTGGGAAAGTGGGCAAGGGATTGGTAAATGGAATTTAACGCAGACAAGTGTGAAGTGATGCATTTTGGGAAGTTAAACCAGGGCAGGACATATACAGTGAATGGCAGGGCCCTGGGGAGTGTTGTTGAGCAGGGAGACCTTGGGGTGCAAGTACATAGTTCCCTGAAAGTGGCAACACAGGTAGACAGGGTGGTGAAGAAGGCGTATGGCATGCTTGCCTTAATTGGCCGAGGCATTGAGTACAAGAGTTGGGACGTTCTGTTACAGTTGTACATAACGTTGGTTTGGCCGCATTTGGAGTACTGTGTGCAGTTCTGGTCGCTGCACTACAGGAAAGATGTGATTAAGCTAGAGAGGGTGCAGAAAAGATTCACAAGGATGTTGCCTGATTTGGAGGGCTTGAGTTATAAAGAGAGATTGGATAGGCTGTGTCTGTTTTCCCTGGAGCAAAGGAGGCTGAGAGGGGACATGATAGAGGTATATAAAATTACGAGAGGCATAGATAGGGTAGACAGCCAGAGTCTGTTTCCCATGGTAGGGGTGACTAAAATTAGAGGGCAAAGATTTAAGGTGAGAGGGAGGAGGGTTAAAGGATCTCAAAGGGGTAAATTTTTCACACAAAGAATAGTGGGTATCTGGAATGAGCTGCCTGAGGAGGTGGTGGAGGCAGGAACAGTAGCGACATTTAAGAGACATCTGGACAGGTACTTGAATGAGCAAGGCATAGAGGGATATGGAATTAATGTAGGCAGGTGGGATTAGTATAGATAGGCATTATGGTCAGCATGGACGCGGTGGGCCGAAGGGCCTGTTTCTATGCTGTACCACTCTATGACTCTATGACCAACATGAGGAAAAGCTTTTTTACGCAGCGAGTGGTTAGAATCTGGAATGCACTGCCTGAGAGCGTGGTGGAGGCAGATTCAATCAAGGCCTTCAAAAGAGAACTGGATAATTATCTGAAGAGAAAATTTGCAGGGCTAAGGGGAAAAGACGGGGGAATGGGACTAGGTGAGTTGCAGAGAGCTGGCACGGACACGACAGGCCAAATGATCTCCTCCTGTGCAGTAGCCATTCTATTATTCTATGATAACTTCAGGAATTCCCAAAGCAGTTTGCATCTAATAAGGTACCTTTGAAGTATGGTCACTGTTGTAATGTAATTCAATGGGGTACACAATTTGCACACAGCAAGGTCCCACAAACAGTAGTAAGGTAAACAACCAGGTAATCCATTTTGATAGTGCTCATTGCATGATAATTGTTGGCCAGGACATCAGAAGAACTCCCTGATATTCTTTGAATAGTGCCAAGGAATATTTTATGTCCACCTGATAGGGTCTTAATTTAACTTCTGAACCAAAAGACTGCACGTCCAACAATGCAGTATTCCCTCAGTACTGCAATCAAGTATTAATCTAGATTATGCGCTCAAGTGTCTGGAGTGGGGCTTGAACCTGCGATGTTTTAACTCAGCAGTAAGAGTGCTACAATTGAGTCAAGGCTGACATCTACTAAGTGAAGGTCAGCTATGGCTGAAATATTGTAATACACTTTACTATGCTGATTATGATTTAGATTCTATTGTTCTCATGTTAATTATGTTTATTTTTACTGTAATTACTTAACCTTGTGATGTTACTACTTGTATTATTAGAGTTACTTTATAGACGTATTGGTTAAAATATTTCTGTTCTGACACAGTCTTTAAGGGCTTAGGCAAGAGTGAACTAAGTTGTACTTCATTATGTTGTACTATTAGCCTGCTATGTAAAGAACTGGCTTGGTTAACAATCAATATCTTTTGAACTAGGGTAAATTTGAAGCAAGCTAAATTAAGCATCATATATTAACCATAAATGGTAACTCCCAATCTAATTTTCCAACATGTACAATTGAGTAAAAGGGAAGATGATTCATTTGATACACTTTCAACTAATATGCATTATTAGTTGGAATTTTCCAGCACATTATTTATTCCAAATTGTAGGCACTGTGCAAAATTTAGCATTTATTCATATATCCTATACAAGAAAAGTTAAAAGTGGTAAAAATAGGCATATTCACCAGTGCAGGAAGCCCCATCACAAGGAATGGCCAATCCTGAATTAAGGTATCACCTCACAAAAAAAAGCACAGTAAACATCTTGCGGTCAAAACAATTTTCTGGTACAGGATAACTGTTTGTACATAACCGAGCACAGTAGTAAATCATTTTTCACTCTGTGCACCATCTTAATTCAGCTTAGTTACCTTTACAAACCATTCATACAGTCTTTCCACAGACTCTCGTGGATACTGAAATACCAAGTAGTTGCATAGCACACAGCATATATTCGGTCCGCCATTACCTGAACTGCTCTCTCCCCTATACTTCTGTTTTCAGATTATTTACAGAAGTGAGACATTCCCCTGTTGATGCATGATTTTGAATCAAGTAGGGGCCTAACAGTCCAAAATCAACAGACAGAAGGCCTCCAGCATTGATCATATTTCCTGGGGGAAAAAAAGGGGTTTGCTTTGTGCCCGTGTTTTTGCTCTTCTCTGATCATAGAGTAGTTGGTTGCACCATCCAAGACTCACTACTGCACGGTACCCTGCTGTTGGCAGGTGGGAAGCCTGGGAGTATCTCCTCCCGTCTTGTTAACATGATTGTGCATAAGGGTCATTAGACCCCTGAAAAATATTCAAATTATGCAACCTCCTCATAATATAACTGTAACACCTGAGTAACACAGCAATCATTTGGAATAGGCACTGAAGGTAAGGCCTCAATTAAAAAAAGAAACCATACCACTCATCTCTTTTGCCCCTGCCTGCACGTGCTTCAGTGTCTGCTGGTGCCTGAAATTCCATTGCAAGCACTCCCTGTGCATCATTAGCATCAAATTATTCTAATGAACTGATTTTGTGTTGTGGAACAAGGTCAATTCATTGCCACACAGAGGGATGAAGTACCAAAAATGTTGTCCAGTGGCCAGATTATCAAATCACACCATGTGTTACTATGTAATGAATTGGTATCTTGTGGCATTGCTGATGGACACAAAAACAACTGTGTTATTGTCTGCAATTGTTTCTCTACTATGTTCTCACATTTTAATTCTTTATGTCCCTTTGTCTACTTGTGTTCAGCTCCTTTCCACCTTCTCTGTCTGTATGTATGAATGGGTCTTGCAAACATTTCTAATTTTGGTATTTTTATCTTTATGTGAAACTCTTTATCAGCCCTTGTCAATCTCTCATTCCCCTTTCTTCTCTTCTTTGTGTGGCTCTCATTGTCACTGTATGGTTCCTGCAGATGTTTTTCAATGATATACTGAATTTCAGCATTGTACCGTTGTTAAAAAACTAAGGCAACAGTAAAACAACAGTCAATGTATGGTGGGACAGAGCTGGGCATCAGAATCAGGTGAGGTCAGACTGTCCAGCAGCTAGTACATCAAGTGCAAATGGGAGGGAGGAATGCAGCCAGAAGGTTAATGCCAGAAGAAAGTGTGAGTGTGTCGTGGCCTGGATGCAATGCATGGGTACAGTGGGCAGAGGCAGCAGTGGGCTTGAAAGGAATGTATAGCCTGTGGCAGACAAAAGCCTGGTATGACTTTTGGACAGGGACCTTGTAAACCAGGAGTGCCAAACTTTTCGCGTGAGGGGCCACATTACAATTTTTGTCCAACATAGGGGGCCGGTGAGCAAATTTCAGAAAGATAAAGGTATTAGAAATTTATCTTACTATTAATCGAAACAACAAAAAAAGGCAATTTTGTGAACAAGCTTTAAATGAGAAGACTAATTTATTAACTTACTTTCTTGTCACTATGTTGAACACTGATTTAGTGAGATACCTGGAATTGTTTTTGCTTGCGCAAGTAGACAATGTGTGCCCGCACACTTGATGTAGCAATGTGGAGTAGTCCAGACAGATGTCCTTCTGTCAGGAGTGATCTTGATCTTGTTTTGATGCTTTTCATTCTTTCTTTCTCTCTCTACCCCCCTCCCCCTTTCCCTCTACATCTCTGTGTGTCTATCTCTCTCTCTCCCCTCTCTCTCTGTCTCTCTCTCTCCCCTCTCTGGGCTGGATTTCTCCTGTCGCCGGGAGCGGCAGCGGGTGGGTGAAAAAATGGTGGCCAGCACACCGCCATGCCACTGTGACCTTCCTCGCGGTGGTCCAGGATAATGAGCCGGTCAGGCTGCCCCCCGCAGCCGCCATTCCCATTCACTCCTCACTCCCTGAACAGCCCAAAAACAGCAGAGACAACTGATCCCAGCGTGTATGAGCCGCGAACCACCATCAGCGGTCACCTCACAGGGTAGCCCACTGTCAATCACACATGATTGGTAGGCTGGATATAAACCTTTGGCGGGCCAGATTCTAGCCTACAGACCGAATGTTGGACAATCTCATTGTAAATACTGAAGGAGAGGGTTCCTGCCAACATTCAGAGAGATGTAGGGTAGGATTTTGGGTCAGGATCCCAACCTCGGGGTCAAATGGGGGTCACCAGCCCACACTGTCTGGGAAAGTCATCTGACAGTAATTTTCCCCGAACTGGCCAATTAGTAGCTTGCCATCTAATTAAGCACGGCAGGCGGGCTCTCGAAGCTAGAAGGCCAATCAGAAGCCCTGCAGGTATAAGGAACAGCGGCCTGCAATTCAAATAAGGGAAAGAGAGCATGCCTCCATCTTGGAGGTGCCCTCTTTCCAACTTTTTAAATTTTTAAATTAAAAAATGCCCTCAGCAGCCAGGCCATCATAATGGAGGGGAAACCTTGGTATGCCTCGGGGTAAACTCTAGTTGGCCTCTGACAATAGACTTTAATAGGCCATTTACCCTGCTTAATTGGCTAACTGCTGCTTGTAGACAGGTAACCCTGCTGGCACCCATCCCACCTCAGGAAAAATGGTCTGGGAGCAGGATGGTGGCAGCACACTGGCCAGCAGTGCATATTTTTGGACCCACCTGCCTCCATTGCCGTCCCCAAATGGGGGCGAAAATTCAGCCCATGAAGTAAGTTAGGATTTGCCAGGACTTAAAGAAAATTTGGGAATCTGACAGCAATTTTGGAATAGTAGATTTGGGCCTTTTGATTGGCTGCTTTTGTATGGGTTCCTTGTTCAGATTGGTGAATTGATTGGTGGAGTTAATTATTTAAGCTAATAACGTGCAACCAATGATTTATGATGTGACAGACATTTTTAATGTGTGATCATATCAGACATAAGGCTTTGAATTACACACACTTGCCCACTGATAGTCCATACTGGGATATTGCAGGTGTGATCCCACAATTTTCTATGCATTAAATTTAACAGGAGAATTGTGAAGATCACACTTGCAATTTCCTGAGGTAAGCTAGCCATGGGCAAGACGCCTCAATAGTAGTGCATGTCTGGAAAATCGGCCTGATAGTATGTTTGCATTGAAAGGAATTTGCTACTGTTTTGTCCACTGCTGATTTAGCATAATGAAGTTCATCACACAGCTATTAATTAATTAATCCAAGTTCATTGTTATTTTACAAATTTGGAATACTTTTCAGGTAATAAGTCATAAATGAATAAATATGAATTAAGGTAATCAGGTCATAATATATTATTAATATGGTATATTATAAAGCAGTAGAATGTAGGCTATATCATAAATTCTTACTGAATGACATCTGCTAAAATATTTTCACATACTTTATTCCAAGGTCACACCACTGTGCTCAATGACCCACAAGAATATTTAACTACTTCACACAAACCTATCTACAATACAAGTAATGATTTTCAAAAATAGCAGAATATACATTGGCTGATCTCTATGGAAAATAGCCAACTTAAATGATAAACAGAACCACAGGCGTTGTAAGACAAGCATTGCAGTATCGCATACTGCTAAATGTAAACAACTCTGTTCAAATTAAATCTGGCTTGTTTATCCCATTTAAACACGCCTGACCATGCAACCTGGTCAATCAACATGTGTTTTATGTACCTTATTATAAAGCAATGTTTCTATACAGCAAAAAACTGTTAAATATTGTTGCATGTTTGGCCAACTAAAAGTCAGAATGCTCAAGCAATTCGGGACAGAACCCCTTCCTCAAATGATGCAGCAAAGACTGGAGCCTACTCCTTATCCCAAGAAACCAGAAGCTGAATGTCAGTCAAAATTAGCATTTAAATGTGGGTTCCCTAGTTTTGAGTAAAACAGTCCGTCACTCTAACTGTTGAGTCACATTAGTCAGAATAGAGATGCATGGTAAAACTATACTCACTGCTGATAATTATTGGGACAACCCGAAAAGAGAACTATTTCAAGGAGATGGGGAAAGAAGAATGAACACTGGAACAGTAAATTAAATGGCAGGATATAGTGAAGGGAAAGGAGGTGGGGGTAGTAATGGACAGATTGTTGAAACCATCAGCAATCGTTTGCAGCAGCAGTAAATAAGGCAAATAGGATCTTGGGTTGTATACTATATGAAATAGAACACAAATCAAAGGTTGCATTACTCAGCATACAAGGTCATTGGTTCATCTCCATCTGGAGAAATATGTGAAGTTCTGATCAACCTATTATAGCAAGGCCATCATGGTACTAGAAAAATGTGTAGAAAGGACTACCCAACCCACACTCAGCATCAGGCAATTAAACTATAAAAGCTGAGTTTGTTTGCACAACAGAAGGATGAGGAGACCTTACTGAAGTGTTCAAGATAATTAAAGATCTCAACAATGTGAACCTTGACAAACTCTTCTGCCATAACCATGAGAACAAGGAGGAGTGGTCAGGGCTTGAAGCTCAGAGGACAGAAGGTGAATGTTAGAAATGTAATGCCATGGAAAATATTCTTCTTCTTCTTATTTGGCCTCCTTGTCTCGAGAGACAATGGATAAGTGCCTATACGTGGTCAGTGGTTTGTGGACTAGCGCCTGGAGTGGCTATAAAGGCTAATTCTAGAGTGACAGACTCTTCCACTGGCACTGCAGATAGAATTGGTTGTCAGGGCTGTTACACGTTGGCTCTCTGCTTGCAATTCTGTCCTTTTTCCTGCCAACTGCTAAGTCTCTTTGGCTCGCCACTCTTTAGCCACGCCTTTATGGCTGTCCGCCAGCTCTGGCGATCACTGGCAACTGACTCCCACGACTTGTGGTCAATGTCACAGGACTTCAAGTCGCGTTTGCAGACGTCTTTAAAGCAGAGACATGGGTGACCAATGGGTCTGATACCAGTGACGAGCTCGCTGTACAGTGCATGCCTCATGAGACCCCTTTCCTATCCTGAGTGACGTGAAACAGGGCTGTGTTCTCGCACCTACACTGTTTGGGATCTTCTTCTCACTGCTGCTCTCACATGCGTTCAAGTCTTCAGAAGAAGGAATTTTCCTCCACACAAGATCAGATGGCAGGTTCTTCCATGCGGCTCACATGGCCAAGCCATCTCAAACGCCGCTGGCTCAGTAGGGTGTATATGTTGGGGATGCTGGCCGCCTCGAGGACTTCTGCATTGGAGATACAGTCCTGCCACCTGATGCCAAGGATTCTCCGGAGGCAGTGAAGATGGAATGAGTTGCGATGTCACTCTTGGCTGACATAATTTGTCCAGGCCTCGCTGCGTAGAGCAAGATACTGAGGACACAGGCTTGAAACATTCAGACTTTTGTGCTCCGTGTCAGTGCGCCATTTTCCCACACCCTCTTGGCCAGGCTGGACATAGCAGCAGACGCCTTTCCCATGCGCTTGTTGATTTCTGCATCGAGAGACAGGTTACTGGTGATAGTTGAGCCTAGGTAGGTGAACTCTTGAAACACTTCCGGAGCGTGGTCGCTGATATTGATGGATGGAGCATTTCTGACGTCCTGTCCCATAATGTTCGTTTTCTTGAGGCTGATGGTTAGGCCAAATTTGTTGTAGGCAGCCACAATCCTATCGATGAGTCTCTGCAGACACTCTTCAGTGTGAGATGTTAATGCAGCATCATCAGTAAAGAGGAGTTCCCTGATGAGGACTTTCCATACTTTGGTCTTCGCTCGAAGATGGGCAAGGTTGAACAACCTGCCATCTGATCTTGTGTGGAGGAAAATTCCTTCTTCTGAAGACCAGAACGCATGAGAGAGCAGCAGTGAGAAGAAGATCCCAAACAGTGTAGATGCAAGAACACAGCCCTGTTTCAAGCCACTCAGGATAGGAAAGGGGTCTGATGAGGCACCGCTATGCTGAATTGTGCCTTTCATATTGTCATGGAATGAGGTGATGGTACTTAGTAGCTTTGGTGGACATCTTATCTTCGCTAGTAGTCTGAAGAGACCACGTCTGCTGACGAGGTCAAAGGCTTTGGTGAGATCTATGAAAGCAATGTAGAGGGACATCTGTTGCTCGCAGCATTTCTCCTGTAGCTGGCGAAAGGAGAACAGCATGTCAATGGTGGATCTCTCTGCTCGAAAGCTGCACTGTGCCTCAGGGTAGCCACGCACAGCCAGCTTCTGCAGTCCGTTTAAAACGACTCGAGCGAAGACTTTCCCCACTATGCTGAGCAGGGAGATTCCACGGTAGTTGTTGCAGTCACCGGGGTCATCCTTGTTCTTATGGAGGGTGATGATATTGGCATCGCGCATGTCCTGTGGTACTGCTGCTCCATCCCAGCACAGGCAAAGCAGTTCATAGAGTATAGCAGGCTTGGCACTCTTGATTATTTCAGGGGTAATGCTGTCCTTTCCAGGGGCTTTTCCACTGGCTAGAGAATCAATGGCATCCATGAGTTCCGATTTTGTAGGCTGTTCGTCCAGCTCATCCATGACTGGCAGAGACTGGGCTGCAATGAGGCCGGTATCAGTGACAACATTTTCCCTGTTGTACAATTCTAGGTAGTGCTCCAACCAGCAGGCCATTTGCTTGTGTTGGTCAGTGAGCGTATCCCCTGATTTAGACTTGAAGGGGGTGATCTTCTTGATGGTTGGCCCAAAAGCTCTCTTAATGCCATCATACATTCCTCTGATGTTTCTGGTGTCGGAGGCCAGCTGAATATGACTGCATAGGTGTTGCCAGTAGTCATTTGCACAGCGCCTGGCTGTTCTTTGTGCAGCCATTCTGGCTACTTTAAGTGCAATGGATGTTAACTCGCTGTGGGCTTTCTTGTAGCTCAACATTAAAGATGATGATATTAGTAATTTAAAATTGTCAACTGCGCTATCAGGTGGCGCTTATACAGTAATAATCTACTCACTGACGCTCAGTTTGGGTTCCGTCAGGGCCATTCAGCTCCTGGTCTCATCACATCCTTGGTCCAAACATGGACAAAAGAGCTGAATTCAAGACGTGAGGTGAGAGTGACTGCCCTTGACATCAAGGCAGCATTTGACCAGGTGCGGCACTAAGGAGCACTCTCCTCTAGTTGGAGTCATATCTAGCACAAAAGATGGCTGTGGTTATTAAAGACCAAACATCTCAGTCCCAGGACATCACTGCAGGAGTTCCTCAGGGTAGGTGTCCTAGGCCCAACCATCTTCAGCTGCTACATCAATAACCTTCCTTCAATCATATGGTCAGAAGTGGGGATGTTCGCTGATGATTGCACAATGTTCAGCACCATTCGCGACTCCTCAGATACTGAAGCAGTCCGTACAGAAAAGCAGCAAGACCGGGACAATATCCAGGCTTGGGCTGATAAGTGGCAAGTGACAGTCACACCTCACAAGTGCCAGGCAATAACCCTCTCCAAGAGACAATCTAACCATCCACCCTTGTCATTCAATGGCATTCCGATCGCTGAATCCCCCACTACCAACATCCTGGGGGTTACCATTGACCAGAAACGGAACTGGAGCAGCCATATAAATACTGTGGCTACAAGAGCAGGTCAGAGGCTGGGAATACCAGGCAAGTGGGGATTATTGCGTCACACTCCTGACTTGTGCCTTCTAGATAGTGAGTAGTCTTTGGGGAGTCAGAAGGTAAGTTACTCACCTTTCTCAGTGAAATAGAACACAAATCAAAGGATGCATTACTGAGAATATAAGGACATTGGGTCATCCCCATCTGCAGAAATGTGTGAAGTTCTGATCAACATATTATAGCAAGGCCATCATGGTACTAGAAAAATGTGTATGGCAACTCCACCACCTGCAAGTTCCCTCCAAACCACACACCGTTCTGGGTTGGAACTATATCGCTGTTCCTTCACTGTCACTGGGTCAAAATCCTAGAACTCCCTTCCTAACAGCATCTACACCAGATGGATTGCAGCCGTTCAAGAAGGTGGCTCAATTGTAAAGAAAACTTATCCAGAAAAATCGAATTAAATTGGTCACCCAGATCAAAATTGAAATTAAAGGACATGAAACTATGCAAAATGTACTCAAATTGGTAAATGAAACCAATTTTATCAATATGCATTGGGATACCTCCATTGCAAGTTCAAGAAGCTGGTTTGTTATTGAACCTTGAGCAAAATAATACATACAATCTGAAAGAAATGGAGTTTGATTATTACTGTTAACTACATATTTGAATTTTCAAAATGATAAAATACAATAAGAAAAAAGTTTTAAATCAGTTATATTTGGAAATTTGACATAAAAACTAATGAGAAAGTGTAACAAATTAGTTCCAGACCAGCTATTCAGTAAAGGACAAATTCAACCTTTGCTAATACACAGTAAGTCCGATCAGAACCAATACAAACATACACTACCCTTTATGTTTTCTTGCAGTTTCATGCTCTGGTTTTCTATAACCAGTGTGATTGGATTTGTTTCAGCATTAAATTCCATGCTTTGAAATTGCAGTTGCTGGCTAAGCAGCCACCTTATGTTTTAAAAAGAAAATCTTCTCAAAAGTTCAATATCTGCCTTAACCTATGTCTAAATCAAAGCAACTACATTCACAGGGAAAACAGTTAATCTTGTAGATGTTGAGTGAGAAAATACTTTGGGCTTTCTCTTTGGATATATCAACTTCTAATGAGCCAAGTTGCAACACAGCATCTCGAACAATTATCCAGTTCAAAGCACACTTGCACATTAGAATGGACCCACAACTTGGTCAATAGTTACAGTGCAAAGTACATTTATCCTGACTGACTGACTGACTGACAAGCATAAAGATCCAAGCTAACACTTTAGAAAACTATAAGCAAAACAAGAAAAACATTTTTAAATGAGGTGTGCAAGGGTCCACATTGACCTTGTCTATGTGGAAGTGTTTGGCTGTGACACATCCACATAGAATCAGAGAATGGTACAGCACAGAAAGAGGCCATTCTGTCATCATGCTTGTGCCAGCTCTTTGAAAGAGCTATCCATTGAGTCCCACTACCCTGATTTTTCCCCATAGCCCTGTAAATCTTTCCACTTCAAATGTTTATCCAATTCCCGTTTAAAAGTTATTATTGAATTTGCTTCCACCACCCTTCTCAGGCAGTGCATTCCAGATCATGTCACCTCTTGTTCTTTTGCCAATTAAATCTGTGTCCTCTGGTTTTCAACCCTTCTGCTAATGTAAACAGTTTCTCCTTATTTTACTCTATCAAAACCCCTATCATTTTGAACAGCTTTATCAAATCTCCTCTTCCACTTCTCTGATCTCAAGAGAATAATCCCAGTTTCTCCACATAACTGAAGACCCTCATCCCTGGTGTCATTCTAGTAAATCTCTTATGAACTATCTCTAAATCCTTGACATCCTTCTTAAATTGTGGTACCCAGAATTGGACAAAATTATGAGGGGCATAGATAGAGTAGATAGGAAGAAACCTTTTCCCTCAGCAGAGGTGTCAATAACCAGGGAGCATAGATTTAAGGTAAGGGGCAAGAGGTTTAGAGGGGATTTGAAGAAAAAGTTTTCACGCAGAGGGTGGTTGAATCTGGAACACACTGCTTGAAGGGGTGGTAGAGGCAGGAACCCTCACATCATTTAATAAATATTTAGATGAGCGCTTGAAACGCCATAGCATACAAGGCTGCAGGCCAAGTGCTGGAAAATGGGATTAGAATAGATAGGCTTGATGGCCAGCGCGGACACGATGGGCCGAAGGGCCTGTTTCTGTGCTGTATAACTCTATGACTCTATGACTTCAGCTGGGGCCTAACTTTCTTACTTTTGTACTCTATGCCTCTATTTGTAAAATCATGAATTCCGTATGATTTTTTAAATCGCCTTCTCAAAGACTTGTGTATGTACACCCCAGGTCTGTCTGTTCCTGCACCCCTTCAAAATTGTACCAATTAGTTTATATTGCCTCTCCTCATTCTGCCTACCAAAATGAATCACTTCAGACTTCTGTGTTAAATTTCATCTGCCAAGTATTTGTCCATTTCACAAATCTGTCTAAGTCCTCTTAAAGTCTGTTGCAGCTCTCCTCAATTATTTACTATATTTCTAAATTTTGTGACATCTGCAAACTTAGGGCTGAATTTTAGGTCCCCTAGGGATGGGAACAGAGGCGGGGGGGTGGTGGGGGGCGCCATAAAATTGACGCCTTTGAATTTAGTCCGATTAATAGTCGTTTAAGGGCCTCTTCCTGCCTCCACCTCAATTTTGTTGAAGGCGGAGGGGCCCTCCACCATGGGGAGACGCCACCAGGTAAAGCCTGGTGGCCTCCTAGCAGGATTGGGGGTCCCTCCTTTTGAGGCAATCCAGGGCCCTCAGAAGGCCACCACCACCCCCCCTCCCACCGCCACCCCCACCTCCAACTGTCCACCCCTCCCACCTCCACCCTGGCGGTGGTACTGGTCCCCGATGCCAGGCAGTTAATTGGCTGCCCACCGTGGAATCACACCGGGGGTCTGACGGAGGGCCGGGACAGGGCCTCCCTTGGCCTCATGGCCTACTGCCCGGACCCGTCACCGGAATAAAACCTAACCCTTTGAAGTGATGTTCTGTATATGCAAGTTCAAGTCATTAACATATATCAAAAAAAGCAGTGGTCCCAACATTGACCTCTAGGGACATCACCACACACTTCCCTACAGTCTGAAAAACAATCGTTAGCCATTACTCCCTCCTTTCTGTCCCTTAGCCAACTTCGTAACCACGCAGCCACTACCCCTTTAACCTTTAATGCCATTGGCTTCATTTTACGAACAGTAAGTCTATTATGTGGTACTTTATCAAACACCTTTTCAAAGTCCATACACAGGGCGACAGAGTGGTACAGTGGTTAGCACCGCAGCCTCACAGCTCCAGCGACCCGGGTTCGGTTCTGGGTACTGCCTGTGCGGAGTTTGCAAGTTCTCCCTGTGTCTGCGTGGGTTTTCGCCGGGTGCTCCGGTTCCCTCCCACAGCCAAAGACTTGCAGGTTGATAGGTAAATTGGCGATTGTAAATTGCCCTTAGTGTAGGGAGGTGGTGGGGATGTGGTCGAGAATATGGGGTTAATGTAGGATTAGTGTAAATGGGTGGTTGTTGGTCAGCACAGACTCGGTGGGCCGAAAGGCCTGTTTCAGTGCTGTATCTCTAAAAAAACAAATAAATAACATAAACTCCTCTACCATCATCAACCCTCTCTGTTACTTCATCCAAGAAGTTCGTCAACCTTGATTTGCTGGTTTTCATTTATTAACCCATATTTTTCCACGTGCCAATTAATTTTGTCCTAATTTAATGTCTCAAAGTTTCTCCCCCATCAATGTTAGGCTGACTGGCCTGGGTTTCCTGGATTTATTCTTACACCCTTTTTTTGAACAAGGGTGTAACATTTGCAATCCTCCAGTCCTCTGGCACCACTCTCATATCTGAGGAGGTCTGGAAATCTATGGCCAGAGCCTCTGCAATTTCCAATTTTACCTCCCCAAAAATGCATCCGATCTGGACAGGATGACTTTTTTTTTTAAACTTTGAATGCTGCCAACCGTTTTATTTAGAAATAAACTGAAATAAAAGGAAATTAGTGCAAATTTTGCTTAATCTTGCTTTAAATTTCAGCCTACTGCAAATTCATTAACAAAAACAGTTTCTGTGCATGAATTTAAGGTACCATCAAAATAAATAAGTCCATGCCTTTCTCCGTCATCGATATTCTGTAAATCATGCAGAGAATGGTTAAGATGTGTACACTGTGAGATGCTATGTGAGTTATAATGCATTCCATTCCGTCTATAATCTATTGCTAATCTACTTGGAGTTTTCAATGCAAAAGCAGGATTGCTATTGAACCATTGGAAGCTATTTGACATGTATATGTGTGTGATATATATAATCTTGGCTATATTCTGTGTTAACTTCTAAATTTAGTTCAATGAGTTAGCACAAAGAATTTTTAAATTCCTCCTCCATTATACTGGTTGAAAGGTTATACATCAAGTATTTGAAACTGGCTCAAGGAGTTGTTTGGAAACAAAAGAGGGTGCTAACCATGAAAATGATTTTGTTCAATTAGCTTTTTTTGTGAATTGCCATCAAATAGTGTATGAGAAACATTATTAAATAGATGTTACCTTTATAAAGGCAGAAAACAGAAAGTATGCATAAATGGGTCCTTTTCTGATTAGCAGGATGTGACGAGTGGAGTCCCGCGGGGGTCTGTGCTGGGGCCTCAACGTTTTACAATTTATATCCATGACTTAGATGAGGGGAGTGATGTTATGGTAGCTAAATTTGCACATGACATGAAGATAGGTAGGAAAGTATGTTGTGAAGAGGACATAAGGAGGTTGCAGACTGACATCAGCCTACTCTCAATCATCATTAAAGTGATGGAAGGTGTCATCAACAGTGCCATCAAGCGGCACTTGCTTAGCAATAACCTGCTCAGTGATGTTTAGTTTGGGTTCCGCCAGGGCCACTCAGCTCATGACCTCATTACAGCCTTGGTTCAAACATGGACAAAAAGAGCTGAACTCAAGAGGTGAGGTGAGAGTGACTGCCCGTGACATCAAGGCAGCATTTGACCGAGTATGGCATCAAGGAGCCCTAGCAAAACTGAGGTCAATGGGAATCAGGGGGAAAACCCTCCGCTGGTTGGAGTCATACCTAGTGCAAAGGAAGATGATTGTGGTTGTTGGAGGTCAATCACCTGAGCTCCAGGACATCACGGCAAGAGTTCCTCAGGGTAGTGTCCTCTGCCCAACCATCTTCAGCTGCTTCATCAATGGCATTCCTTCAATCATAAGGTCAGAAGTGGGAATGTTTGCTGATAATTGCACAATGTTCAGCACCACTCGTGACTCCTCAGATACTGAATCAGTCCATGTAGAAATGTAACAAGACTTGGACAATATCCAGGCTTGGGCTGATAAGTGGCAAGTAACATTTGCACCACACAAGTGCCAAGCAATGACCATCTCCTACAAGAGACAATCTAACCATCTTCCCTTGACATTCAATGGCACTGCCATTGCTGAATCCCTCACGATCAACATCCTAGGGGCTACCATTGACCAGAAACTGAACTGGAGTAGCCATAAAAATACCGTGGCTACAAGAGCAGGTCAGAGGCTAGGAATCCTGCGGCAAGTAACTCACCTCCTGACTCCCCAAAGCCTGTCCACCATCTACAAGGCACAAGTCAGGAGTGTGATAGAATACTCTCCACTTGCCTGGATGGGTGCAGCTCCAACAACACTCAAGAAGCTCGACACCATCCAGGACAAAGCAGCCTGCTTGATTGGCACCCCATCTACAAACATTCACTCCCTCCACCACCGACGCACAGTGGCAGCAGTGTGTGCCATCTACAAGATGCATTGCAGCAACACACCATGGCTCCTTAGACAGCACCTTCCAAACCCGCGACCTCTACCAACAAGAAGGACAAGGGCAGTAAATGCATGGGAACACCAGCACCTCCAAGTCACACACCATCCTGACTTGGAACTATATCGCCGTTCCTTCACTGTTGCTGGGTCAAAATCCTGGAACTCCCTTCCTAACAGCACTGTGGGTATACCTACCCCACATGGACTGCAGCGGTTCAAGAAGGCAGCTCACCACCACCTTCTCAAGGGCAATTAGGGATGGGCAATAAATGCTGGCCTGGACAGTGATGCCCACATCCCACGAATGAATAAAAAAAACATAGGTTGAGTGAGTGGGCGAAAATCTGGCAGATGGAGTATAATGTGGGAAAATGTGAAGTTGCTCACTTTGGCAGGAAGAATAAAAAAAGCAGAGTATTACTTAAACGGAGAATGACTGCAGAATTCCGAATTGCAGCGGGATTTAGGTGTTCCAGTGCATGAGTCACAAAAAGTTAGTATGCAGGTACAGTAGGTAATAAAGAAGGCGAATGGAATGCTATCCTTTATTATGAGAGGAATTGAAAATAAAAGTAAGGATGTTATGCTTCAGTTATACAGGACATTGGTGAGACCACATCTTGAATACTGTGTGCAGTTTTGGTCTCCTTATTTAAGGAAGGATGTAAATGCGTTGGAGGTGGTTCAGAGGAGGTTTACTAGATTGATACCTGGAATGAGCGGGTTGTCTTATGAGGAAAGGTTGGACAGACTGGGCTTGTTTTCACTGGAGTTTAGAAGAGTGAGGGGAAACTTGATTAAAGTATATAAGATCCTGAACAGTCCTGACAAGGTGGATGTGGAGAGGATGTTTCCTCATGTGGGTGAGTCCAGAACTAGGGGGCACTGTTTTAAAATTAGGGGTCACCCTTTTAGGACAGAGATGAGGAGAAATTTGTTCTCTCAGAGGGTTTTGCGACTTTGGAATTCTCTGCATCAGAAGGTGGTGGAGGCGGGGTCATTGAATACCTTTAAGGCGAAAGTAGATAGATTCTTGTTAGGCAAGGGAATCAAGGGTTATCGGCGGTATATGAGAGCGTGGAATTCGAAACACAAACAAATCAGCCATGATCTTATTGAATGTCGGAGAAGGCTCGAGGGGCCGAATGGCCTACTTCTGTTCCTAATTCGTATGTTCGTATGTAAGGAGAATAGGATAGTTTGTGTGCTCGACTGTGAGGTCACTATTTGATGTAACATTGCCATATGCAAAAATGTCATCACATTGTAATTATTTTCAGTAACCAGTTCCAAATTTGAATACACATTGAATTTTACAAATTTTTACTCAAGTCTTTAAAACATTTCACCTTCCTCTCAGAACTGTATATGCCTCAAAATGTTATTGACTGGATTTATGGTTCACAAATCACGAACAATTCAATAGCCCCATATCAGTGGTTGTGTCCTTAAAAATGTTTCATCTGTTTTCAAGTCACTAACACATTAACACTCAATAACAAAAGCAGACCCTGCACTTCAACAGCAACATACATCAAACAGAACAAAGGTGTTTGAGTTTAAATGGCTTGTTGAGATGTTAACTAGCAGTAGCTCTAGTAATGTTAGCTCTTAACCACGAAGAACTGATTCTTTTAAGTTAATCAGTCACTATAAATTTCTTTCCCGACATATAACTAATCAAAGTTAAAACCAAGAGGCTATATAAAGCTAGAATCAGAAACAGGAAGTTAAATAAAAGGAAGAAACTGCATATACTGGAAATCTGTAATAAAAATAGAATATGCAGGAACACATAGCACTCAATGGGCATCTATAAATACAGTTAATGACATTTCAGATCTGCACCTTTCCTCCAAACAAGATTGAAAGATAATCAGAGACTCCTATCTCCACTACTTGCACTTTCTTTTTAAATCTCTGCATCATCGCTCTGATGATCTCTTATATCATCTAAAAATCTTACAGGTCATTTAAACCATTGACTTTTTCTCAATGATTGCTGTGCTTGTAAATCCAATCCCCCTCCCCCTTTATCCAATTTATTTCCAGCCTACCCTAAAACATCATGTCAGATTCTGACTGACCTTTATTGCAGCACTTTCTATTTCTACTATATTCCTAGGATCATTTGATAACAAGAATTACTGTGATAAAGTGCTAAAGCTCATGAAACTTACAGTAAAAACTAACAACACAAACTAAAATATTTGAAATAAAAACGTGATTTGGAAGAAAACCTCCAACAAAAATCATGGATACTTCAGCAGCAGTCCAAGGATAAATGCTCTTTTACAACCAAAGCTGGTAGACCGAGGCTGTGAAGGTCACAAACCCAGAGATAAAGGGCTGAATTTTTCCAGCCCCCTGACTTCGGGGGTCGTGGCAAGAGGGTCCGGAAAATACCTCTGGGAGAGGCCCGCCATGGGACTCGATGCCAGGAAGGCCCTGCCCCATATTACCGGTGGTGGCACCCCCGCTGCTCGGCGACGGGAACATTAAAATGCGTTAATCTACTTAAATCAATGAATAAATACTTAACTCATCGCGCTGGCCAGCCTGCTACGATATTCTGGCCGGTAGCCGGAACACCTGCACCTTCAGATCTACGTTCGGAGATCCGAGGCAGAACACTGGTTGGGAGGGGGAGCAGGTAAGTTTTCAGGGCGGGGGGTGGGAGGGGAGCGAGGAAAACCATTGCAATTGGTGGAGGGGATGGTGAGAAGGGATTGAAGGTAAAAGGTTATAAATTTTGGAGATGGGGGGGTGGGGGGAAGGACAGGAACGCTCGGTAATTTGTTTTGGGGGGGGGGGGAGTTTAGTCATGAGGGGGGGTGGGAGAGGAGGTTGAAACTTTTATTCAATTTTGCATTTTAATTTTATCTCTTTAACTTTAAAAATTTAAATTAAACTGAAGGGCTGGAAACCCTTTAAGAATGGCGCCAGTGCCTACGCACTGGTGCCAGAGGCCATTGTGTGGGGACGTTGGGGGTGGGCAGACCACCCCAGCCATGTAAATGAGCCGCCGCGCTAAATATCGCGGGGGCTCCGTGGAGAAGATCTTGCACATGCGCACTGCCATTTTTGAAGCTCACCGCAGAGATCGGCAGCGTGCTGGAAAAGTCCAGCCCAAAGTTAAAGCTATGCTGTTGGGGAAGATGAGTGATACCAGGATGGACTCAAAGGAATGGCCCTTTACCCACCTTGTCCAGATCTTATTTTATTTATGGCTGGGAAACCAGTTATAAGCAAGTCTGTTTTTTGTCTTATAATTAAAATCGATCATTTTAAGTCCCACTATGTGTCAGTATAAAATGATTGACATCTAAAATGTAAATTCTTGGGATAAGATATTGCAATTATTTCAGCAGGAGAGAAAGCAATCAAGAAATGTTTGGATAAATCTGGAGATGATCTCAGGAGGTTAAGAAACGCATAGATTATGAAACAAGATTTCTGACATTAAAAATGTGTTAAAAATTAGAGTTGGAGTTTAAAAAGTCTTATCAAATATCGGCAAATATTTATTGCATCTCTTTTTTGTAAGATATAAATTTCTTTGAGCATAAGGGAATTAGAAAATAGAACTCGCTCTCGCCCAGATATTGAAACAGTCAAGAAAGTTTGGATCGATCCAGAAGAGAGGCAGATGGAAGGAATGGATACCACATCTATGGTCTAAGATTTCTCATGTCAGAATTGAACATCAGTGACCAAAGGGAGGAGAGGCAGTCAGCTCTACTCTGCTGACTCAGAAGGGCAAGGCTGTATGAGATCAAAGAATCACATCATTAAAGCTACAAGATTATCAGCAATATGCTGAACTTGACTTTAAACATAGCTGATAGATTTATAATTTCAAGCCATTAATGAATTATTGTGATGCTCTTAAACTCATGCCCATAGGGTGAATGCAGATGATTAATAACATTTGTTCTAGTGCATTACACACTACTTAATGTTCAGTCTTTGGAGCTTTTGTCTCGAGTTTGGTAAGTATTTAATGACCATACAACATGTTTTGTCAGGAAGCTCCATGTTTGTGTTTGGGTTGAGTGCAGTCCGAAGGATGACTGAAGGACTGAAAGTGATCTTGGGAGGTTGGGAGGTAGTGCTGGCATATGGGAATGATGTGTTTTAAGCTGAAGCGCTCTGAGGTGAGCTGCTGTCAAAGAGCTCTTGCATCTGGCAGGATAGCTGAACCTTAACTTTCCTGATCACCTTCAGCAGATACTGAGGGCCAGATTTTACAGACGCTCTGATGTCAGGAGTCGTGGCGGGTGGGGCCAGAAAATGCCTCCGGCAACGATGCCAGGAAGGCCCAGCCCGATATTGGTGGCAGTGGCGCGGCCTCGTGGCGGCAACCCCCACCTCCCCCGCCCCCCCCCACACGCTCGGCGACAGAAGCCACATTTACATATCTAAAATAATTTAAATGAATGAATAAATTACCTTCCTTCTCCCACCATCCATCCCAGAGCGATATTGGTGCTGGTGGCTAGCACTCCTGAGCCTTCAGAACACTGGTGGGGCGGGAGGAACAGGTAAGCTTTTCAGTGCGGGGGTGGGGAGTAGCAGCATCAGAGTGATTTCATTGGTGTAGGGGATGATGGGAAGGGATAAAGATGAAAGTTTATGAACTTTGGGTGCGGAGTGGCAGGTGCATAAATGATTTGGGGGAGAGAGGGCTGATAATTAATCCTATGGTTATTGGAGGGGGGGGGTTGGGAGAGGGTCAAGATCACTTTATTTAATGTTTTAAAATCACTATCTCTTTAAATATTTAAATAGAAATGTAGGGCTCAAAGTCGTTTAAAAATAAAAAGGCAGCTGACACCATTGCCGGGAATGGACCGCCTGCCCCCTCTACATCATGGGCGTGGACGGTCCGCCCCAGCTATTTAAGCAAGCTTCCGCGCCTACTATCGCGGCAGCTCCGTGATAGGCAGCCCGCGCGGGCAGACCACCATTGTTAACGTCCGCCACCGATTACGGCAGCAGAAGTTTAAATTTCAGCCCTGATGCTTCATGCTCCTCCATTTCCATGTCTTCCACTGAGTCTAGGTCGATGGGTTGGCCTTTCTGGATGGCAAAGTTGTGCAGCCTGCAGCAGTCAACAACAAGCTGAGATTCCATGGGTGTTATAGTGCAGGGCACCTCCAGACAAACAACAAGAACTTGCATTTATACAGCACCTTTAATGTAGTAAAACATCATCCTCAGGCACTTCACAGGAGCAATATCAAACAAAATCTGACACCAAGCCACATTCGGAGGCATTAGGGCTAAAGACCAAAACAGGTAGGTTTCATATAGGAGGACAGTGTGGCAGAGAGGAAAGAGAGGTTTAGGGAGGGAATTCCACAGCTTTGGGCTTTGGCAGCTGAAGGTATGACCATCAATGATGCAGCAATTAAAATCGAGATTGCTCAAAAGGCCAGAATTGGAGAAGTGCAGATATTGGAATGTTGTAGGAATAGAGATATCAGAGGTAGGGAGACCTATCAAGGCAGTGGAGACATTGCTTCAAGAAGCCTAATGGTCTGCTTTATCAGGGCTCAAGTGCAAGAATGGCACTGATTGTATCTCACGTCTGCATCAGTGCTCGTCTGGAGAAGACAGCCTAAATCTCAAAATAACTGGTCTTTGACCCAAGCTCAGGGTTACAGAAAAGAGGGATTGAAGACTGGCACAGGATGAATGCATCATGACAGCTAACAAGAAACCTGGCACAGACCTGCATGGTTCAATGCATGCATTTGCACACCAGTTAGACAGTCAATTAAATCCCTCCCTATTCATGTAGACTCCAGGCACTTCTTCTGGAGCATTTGAGTCTGTGTGTGTCCATCTGATGATGCCCTGTAATCTGGAGGAAGTCTGCAATCCTGGCATAACCTAGAGCCCTGCCCTCCTGTTTTGCAACATCCATGGGGAATGATATGAAGTCACTGGCTTTGGCAAAGAGCCCATCCATTATTTGGCAAATACAGACCTGCATTGCTGGTTGGCTAATGCTGCAGATTGGAATGAACTTGAGGCATAAAATTTCAAGGCCACTGTGACTTTGACAGTACAGACAACGATAACCATGACATTGGACTGTAGTTGGTGCTGCAGCAGGTGAAAAAGCTCTGCAGCAGCCTCTCTGGTAAGGCGGAACCAATTCTAGAGCTTCAGGCCAGGGTGTGCGAAACACCGTTCGGGTGGTGGTGAAGGATAATGAAGGAGGTGGACCTGTGGACCAAATCTTCTTCATTAAGAAAATCCTAATTGATTGCTGTGGGTTCCAAGCTGCATACATCTTCTGCCTGCAGGACTTCCCCAGCAGTATATATTTCGATGTGACGTTCAAGAACACGGAGGGATGCATCAAGTTCCTGAAGGTGTTCAAGGAGAAGGGAAACCAGGCACTGCTGTCGATCCTCACAGTGGAGCTGCTCTTCACGTTGCCATCACAACATGACTGGGTGGTGACAATCCACCTCGACAACCCTCATGTTCCTGTCGTGGATGTACTCACCTTCCTTGCTAGGTACGTCGAGGCGGCCGGCAGCAGCACTGATGTTAAGGACCCATTTGGGATTTGGACCAGCAAGCGGCAGGTCAAGGTGACCTTGAAGGTCGAACCTAATGGAGCTATCATCCATCCTCCCTCCAGCTTCGCTATCGGGGGAAGTCAAGGCTTCTTGGTCTATGCGGGGCAGCCCAGAGTTTGTTGCACCTGTAGCAAATCTGGTCATGTGACAGCTAACTGCAGCACAGTCGTCTGCAAGAACTGCAAGAAGGAAGGCCATCAGACCAAGGACTGTAAGCAGAGTAAGTGCTGCAGCCTGTGCGGTGAGGTAAGCCACCTCCACAAAACCTGCCCCAAACTGCCTCAGTTATGCTCAGGAGGCAAGGCCCAAGGAAAGGCCGGGAGAAGGAACGGTGAATGCATCTGGTGCTGGGAAGGAGACAAGCAACACTGTCCGCAGCGAGGAAAATCTACCTGAGAAGGAGAAGGGAAGGCAGCTGCAACCATCCACCCAACACCTACCCCGTACCCGGAAACCCCTCCTCTACAGACAGAATCAATGGAGGAGGAGGCAGCAGATGGACAAACAGGCCAGCGGTAAGTGGTACAAAGGAAAACCACAAAGAAGAAAGCTCCAAAAAGGGAACAGGTCACCACCCAAACCAGTGGAAAGAGGAGGCTACCGTCTGAGACGGACTACGGCAGCTCCTCCTCATTGGACGAGGAAGGGCTGGAATGACGGCACCTGCAAAAGAAGTGGAAGAACTCAAAGGAGCTGGAAAATAAAGCCCCCCAGCTCCAGGGCACTGGAAGCTGTGATGGGTCCAGCGCGCCCCAAACCCAAAGCGCGAACCCAGCAAGATGCCAGCACACCCCAGCTCTGGGACACCGAGAACAGCGAAGCATCTGGCACACTCCAGCTCCGGGAAGCCGGGAGCAGTGATGTCTTCGAGGAGGAACAGAGGGGAAAGACACCACCAGCAGAGGGCAGCCCAAGCCTTGCTGCCTACAATACTCCTCCGATATCACCCCAGCAGAACAAAACCCCCATGAGTAACCAGGAGGGGTTTCTGAGTCCAACTAATGTGAAACAGCTTGTGTACAATATGGGTATGCAGGATCATACCCAAGGACTGGGATTAACAAGGACAACTGGTGTGGGAAGAAACACCCGACTTTAAAATCGGTATAAAGATTGCTTCGATTAACGTGTGTAGCGTTAAATCCACTATCCGATGTGTTTCAACCTTGGACTACCTTGCCAAGGTCAAAGCCGACCTGTTGTTTCTGCAGCAGTGTGGAATACCGCACCTCAGCACCTACAGGCAATGGTCACGATGGTGGTCCCACGGGCCATCGATCTGGTCAAGGGGTAATGATTCCCGGTCCTCCGGCCTGGGTATTCTGCTGCGAGGAGGCAACTTCACCATCTCCGAAGTTAAGGAAGTGGTGGGCGGTTGCCTCCTTGTAGCAGATGTAATGTACAACAATGCTCCGCTCCACCTGATCAACGTGTACGCTCCAGTTCAATGCAGCGAGTGGCTGACCATCTTCCAGCAGCTCCCACTGCTGCTGGCGACGTCCAGGTCAGTCATTCTAGGCAGTGACTTCAACTGGGTCATTGATGCAGCTGGACGATCCAGCAGTGATGACAGAAAACTGGACGCTATGACCAGATTCCTTATGGAAACAGTAAAAGATGTCAAGCTGCACGGTGTCTTCAGCAAACCTGCAGATGGAGCGCAGTGAAGATACACCTGGTCAAGATCGGATGGGTCTGCCCATTCCAGGATTGACTTCCTGTTTGTGTCCCGTGCTTTCACAGTCAGATCCACCAACGTCAAACCGGTGTTCTTCTCTGACCATTGCCTCTTACTGGCCAACTGTCACTTACAGGATGACCAGTGGGTTGGCAGGGGGACATGGAAGCTGAATGTTACACTGCTAACCCCAGAGAACATTGAGGAACTCAAAAGGGATGACAAACGTTGGAGAACTGTGAAACCCCTCATTGAGTCTCCAGTCCACTGGTGGGAAGCGATCAAGGAGAACATAGAGTCATAGAGTTTTACAGCACAGAAACAGGCCCTTTGGCCCAACGAGCCTATGCCGACCATCAAGCACCTGTTCTAACTAATCCCATTTCCCCGCACTTGGCCCGTAGCCTTGTATGTTATGGCGTTTCAAGTGCTCATCTAAGTATTTCTTGAATGTCATAAGTGTTCCTGTCTCTACCACTCCTTCAGGCAGTGTGTTCCAGATTTCAACCACCCTCTGGGTGAAAGAATTCCTCCTCAACTCCCCTCTAAACCTCCTGCCCCTCACCTTAAATCTATGCCCCCTAGTTATTGACCTCTCCACTAAGGGAAAAAGTTTCTTCCTATCTATCCTATAAATGCCTCTCATAATTTTGTATACCTCAATCAGGTCCCCCCCTCAGCCTTCTCCGCTCCAAGGAAAACAACCCCAGTCTATCCAGTCGGTCTTCATAACTGAAATGATCCAGCCCAGGCAACATCCTGGTGAATCTCCTCTGCACCCTCTCCATTGCAATCACATCCTTCCTGTAGTGTGGTGACCAGAACTGTACACAATACTCCAGCTGTGGCCTAACAGGCGTTTTGTACAGCTCCATCATAACCCCCCTGCTCTTATATTCTATGCCTCGGCTAATAAAGGCAAGTATCCCGTAAGCCTTCCTAACCACCTTATCTACCTGTGCTACTGCCTTCAGTGATCTATGGACAAGTACTCCAAGGTCCCTCTGACCCTCTGTACTCCCTAGGGTCCTACTATCCATTGTATAATCCATTGCTTTGTTAGACCTCCCAAAGTGCATCACCTCGCACTTCTCAGGATTAAACTCCATTTGCCACTGCTCCACCCATCATACCAGCCCATCTATATCTATAACATGAAGAGGTTCTTTATCTCCAAAGGTGTTCAGAGGACGAGAGAGAGACAGAGAGAAATGTCTTGACTCCAGAAAAGAATGCAAAATCTGCTCCGGCTGCAGTCGTTGGGGGTCGAGGTCAAGGAGGATCTCCAAGAGGTGAAAAGCCAGCAGGCCTCGCTCTTTGCCACGGAGGCCTCCAAGATTATCTTCCGGAGTCAGCTCCGTTGAGCAGGATGAGACGTGCTCACGCTTTTTCTCCAAAAGGTACACACAGAGAGCTCTGTGATCAGCAGCCTGAAGGAAGAGGATGTCTCAGTAACGTCTTCGCAGTCCAACCTACTAAGGATCAGCAATCCTTTTATGCTGGGCTGTACGAGGTGAAGCCCACGGACAGCATGGTCTCCCAATCCTTCTTGTCATCTATTGCGGAGGTCTTAGATGACAGCGTGCAGGAGAAACTGGACAAACCGCTAACTCTGGATGAGCTGACAAAGGCCGTCAGGTCCTTCGAGACGAGTAAAACTCCCAGAAGCAAGAGCTTACCGGTTGAGTTGTATTCAACTCTGTGGGACTGGATCGGCCCAGCCCTGCTGGAAGTGTAAGAGAGTATGCTTCTGGCCGGCAGCATGTCAGAATCCATGAGGAAAGGCATCATCACCCTCATCTACAAGCGGAAGGGGGAGAGGGCGGAAATCAGAAATTGGCATCCCATCTCACCGCTTAATGTTGACCATAAGATTCTATCCAAAGTCATCGCCAGTTGGGTCAAGTCTGCTCTGCAGTTGGTGATTCACCCTGACCAGACCTGTGCTGTACCCGGCAGGAAGATCTCTGATAGTTTCGCGCTACTCAGGGATACGGTCGTCTATGTACGGGACAGGAGGGTGGACACCTGCCTCAACAGCTTGGACCAGGAGAAGGCTTTTGACAGGATATTGTACACCTACATGATGGCCGTGCTCTCCAAAATGGGGTTTGGGGACGGAATCCGCAATTAGATCCAACAGCTCTACACAAACATCAGTAGCGCAGTCTCAATCAATGGGTGGGAATCAGAGAGTTTCCCGATCCAATCTGGAGTCAGACAGGGCTGTCCTCTCTCCTCTGTCTTGTTTGTTTGCTGTATCGAACCTTTTGCTGAGTCCATTAGGAAGGATGCGAGCATAAGAGAGGTGACAATCCCAGGCAACGGAGGCACTCAGGTCAATGCCTCCCTGTACATGGATGACGTCGCCGTCTTCTGCTCGGATCTGCTGTCCGTTTGCAGACTGATGAGCATCTGCGACCAGTTCGAACTGGCCTCGGGAGCCAAAGTCAACCATGGCAAGAGTGAGGCCATGTTCTTTGGGAACTGGGCCAACCGTTCCTTTGTCCTCTTCACCGTCAGGTCAGACTACCTGAAAGTGCTGGGGATGTGGTTCGGAAGGGCCGGGGCGAATACCAAAACGTGGAAGGAGCGAGTAGCCATGGTACACCATGAACTGAGCATGTGGGAGCAGCGATCTCTCTCCATTGTGGGTAAGAACCTGGTCATCAGATGTAAGGCGCTCACGTAGTTGCTGTATGTGGCGCAGGTCTGGCCCATACCCCACTCCTGCACCATGGCGGTCACCCGAGCCATTTTCCATTTTATCTGGAGATCCAAAATGGACCGGGTCTGGAGGGACATGATGTTCAAACCTCTGGATAAGGGCAGGAAAAATGTACCTAATGTCGCCCTTATCCTGATGACCACCTTCGTGTACTGCTGCATCAAGCTGTGCGCAGAGCCCCTGTATGCAAACTCCAAGTGTCACTAAGTGCTGAGGTTCTATCTGTCCCCCGTGTTGCGAAGGATGGGTCTGGTCACATTGCCGCGGAACACTCCAACCAGTTGGACCATGCCGTACCAACTATCCTTCGTGGAAAAGTTTCTGCGGAAAACCACCAATCCATCAGGCAGTGGTCTGCACGGAATGTCCTCAAGGCCCTACGGGAAAAGGAGATGGTGGATCCTGTTGAATAGTTCCCCGAGCAGACTGCCAAAGTCATTTGGTAGAAGGCCTCATCACCAGAACTTTCAAACAAGCACCAAGACGTAGCTTGGCTGGTGGTGAGAAGGGCCCTCCCCGTCAGATTCTTCCTGCACGCCCGGAATCTCACCCCTTCCGCATGCTGCCCTCGAGGTGGCTGCAGTGGATAAGAGATGGTTGCCCACCTCCTTTTGGAATGTGTCTTTGCAAAGCAGGTGTGGAAAGAGATGCAGTGGTTTTTGTCGCAGTTCATCCCAAGTAGCTCTGTAACACAGGAGTCTGCTCTATGAGCTATTCCCAGGGACGCACACCGAAATAAACATCAGCTGCTGCTGGAGGACCATCAATTTGGTGAAAGACGCTCTTTGGTCTGTCCAAAACTTGCTGGTCTTCCAGCACAAAGAGTTGTCCACAACAGAGTGTTGCAGACTGGCACATTCCAAGGTCCAGGACTACGTGCTGAGGGACGCACTAAAGCTTGGAGCAGTCACTGCAAAGGCTCAACGGGGAAATACCACTGTGTAAGGTCCTCCCACCATAGTGAACTGAGGGGCTTGACCCATGGGAAACCTCTCGGACTACATACACCAAATATGGGTTTGCTGTAAAATGTACATGGTATATAAAATGGATTGGAAGGATTGTGAGGCAACTCACTCCTGTATTGAAGAAAACTGATTTCCTTTGCACTTTTTGAAATGTCAACTTAGTGCTGTTTTGAACTCTGTTGTAATGTATTTCTTACAGATTTTTATGAATAAAGTATATTTTTGAGAAAAAAAAAGGCAGAAGCTCCTCGGCACATTCCAAGGTCCAGGACTACAAGTTGAGGGACACACTAAAGCGTGGGGCAGATGCCACAAAGGTCACTGTGTAAGGCTCTCCTGCCATAGTATACCAAAGGGCTGAAAACTGTGTAAAACCCCTTGGGCTGTATGCACCAGAGAATGTTTAGCACGGAATATAAGTACATTGTAAATATAACCTGTAATGGCAAGTGTAGTGAGGCAGCTCAAGTACTGTATTTTAAGAAACTGATCTCTATTGCACTTTATGTAATGTCAAATTTGAACTGTTATGTAATGTACCTTTGCAAATGATGATTAAAGTATATTTTTGGATAAAAAGCAGAACCTCCTCACATGCTGTTCCTCAGTGAGCCGTAATTAAGAAGTCTGGGCCTATAAACTTGAGTGGGAATGGCTCTGTCGGAAGGTGAAAAGGGCAATTCAGTGAGCCAAATAAAAACTATGCCATCATTTCAGAAAAAAAATTAGTAATCAGCAACAGAAATAGCGTGTTCGTAAAAGAAAAATCTAGAAATCTGATGACCTTGGGACTAGAGTTTGAATTCCTATGACTTAAATATCAGTTGAACTTATACAGAAATATCTATGTATCCTGCAGTTTTCGTTTTAGTTTAGTTTAGAGATACAGCACTGAAACAGGCCCTTCGGCCCACCGAGTCTGTGCCGACCATCAGCCACCCATTTATACTAATCCTACACTAATTCTGTATTCCTACCACATCCCCACCTGTCCCTATATTTCCCTACCACCTACTTATACAAGGGGCAATTTATAATGGCCAATTAACCTATCACCCTGCAAGTCTTTGGCATGTGGGAGGAAACCAGAGCACCCGGAGGAAACCCACGCAGACACAGGGAGAACTTGCAAACTCCACACAGGCAGTACCCAGAATTGAACCCGGGTCGCTGGAGCTGTGAGGCTGCGGTGCTAACTACTGCGCCACTGTGCTGCCCTTTAAAGAAAATAAAACTGGAAATGGCAGTCTGGGATTTTTTTTGCTCAACAATGACATTTCAGAAAGTCGAGTTGTGATGTAGCCCTCACTTCTCTCAAGCAAAATTCCTGGTCAAAGCACTTAAGCAGTGCAGTTGAAAAATATATTTGCATTTTGTTTGTAAGCCGATATTAAATATAAAGTCTGAATATAGTTGATATCATTTGATTTTCACAAATTAAAACTCAGTTTTATTTCACTGTAATTCTGAAAAGAACGAAGTGATTGAGTAAGTTACAATGTCTTGGTTTCAAAGCACCTGAAAAATTGTGGCTCATGCTATATCTCAACCCTACTGCTACATAACCTAACGTTCTTGTGCATTACTGCGTTCATTTCATTTGAGCCATAGATAATGCTCCTTATTTTAAATAGTTGCATCTCACATCTTCTACATTACAACAGTGACTATACTTCATTGAGACACCCAGAGGTCACAAAAGACACTATATAAATGCAAGTCTTTCTTTATTGTGCTACAGATTGACAAAACAAATTTTTCTTGCTAATTGAGAAAACACACTATGCCTGTTGTCTTCTGATCTCTAAGGGCCACTCATCCCTATGTAAACATACTTAGAGGAAGGTGAAAAAGCTTTGTGATGTAGGCAACTTCACAACTGCTATATAAAATCTTTTAAGTGTCTTCCTATTGGGTGATAACAGCATGAGTACTCCAGTATAGAGAGAATACATGCAAAAATGCAAATATCCCAGCATGATCCTAGATTGTTAAAATACATCACTGAATAATGCAGCTCAGTCATAACATTCCAAACTTTAAAGGTTGGTACGTGATTAAGATTCAAAGCTTTGAAGGAAAATGTTCCCTACTTCATGTTACTTGACTTGAAGTGCTATAGTGTATCAATTGCTTCACTAAATACAAATTTAATGAAGCCAATCTTTCTGAATGACTGAAAGTTACTAAGTGTGCAAGAAAGTCAACATATCCAAGGTTAGTTAATCCCGTGAACATAAATAATTGCCTCAACACTCATTTTTTATGAAATATTATCCCACTGCAATTTCTAAAATTTAACTTCCTCTTTATAGTATTGCAGGAGTGCCTAGAGAGAGCAAATCATCCCTCAAATCTAGCATGTCATCAGCTTTAAAATGGTTTGCGAGTTAAGCAGGCCACCAGTAATTACCTCCACAGTTCACCAGCTATGTCCAATACATGGACTCACCTGGCTATTTAGGGAGAAGAAACGATCTGTGATTGATGGTTTATGAAACTTTTTACAATTCTGACATTTTCTTGACACATGTAGGTCTGAACTTTTCATCTGGCACTCCTGCCCCACTATTTTCACTTGTCCTTGAACAGTGAAACATAGTTCTGCTCACATTTGTCAGACAAGGATAAGAAACACTAGGATTAAGACAACTGAGCAGTTGAAAACAAGCTCACTGCTCCCTTAATCGTCAGAAGTGAATTATACGTTTTTATTATTATTCATTCATGGGAAGTGTGCATCGCTGGCTAGGCCAGCATTTATTGCCCATCCCTAATTGCCCTTGAACCAAGTGGCTTGCTAGGCCATTTCAGAGGGTATTTAAGAGTCAACTACATTGCTGTGGAGTCACATGTAGGCCACACCAGGTAAGGATGACAGATTTCCTTCCCGAAAAGACATTAGTAAACTTAATGGGTTTGTACAACAATCGACAATGGTTTCATGATCACCATTAGACTAGCTTTTTAATTCCAGTTGTATTAATCAAATTCAAATTTCACCATCTGCTGTGGTGGGATTCAAACCCATGTCCCCAGAGCATTAGCCTGGGTGTATTAGTCCAGTGACACTACCACTATGTTGCCACCTCCACTTAAGTATGCATACAGTATTCACTGCTATATACAAGCCCTGCTGACAGTGTCAGCTTATTTTTGACTATATTAATTCGAAAAACAGAAATCTATTGAAACATAAAATTGAACAAAAAGACACTAAAACAAAAGCAAAATACTGGAGATGCTGGAAAAAAACCTCGATCCTCAAAGTAAAGCAGATTAGCAACAGCAAACAGAGTTCTGATGAAAGTTCACAGACCTGAAACATTAACTCTGTTTATCTCTCCACAGATGCTGGCAGGTCTGCTGAGTATTTTCAACATTTTCTGCTTTTATTTCATACATCCAGCATCTGCAATATTTTGCTTTTGTGTTGTTTGGAATACTTTCCTACTTTGGGCAACTAGCATCAGAATCCCAGGTTACATTTCACATGGTTACAAAGGATGCAAACACAGAAACAGGCCATTTGGCCCAAACAGTCCATGCTGGCGTTTATGCTCCACTCGAGCCTCCTCCCGAATTTCATCACCTCACTCTATCAGCATAATCCTCTATTTCCTTCTCCCTCTTATGCTTATCTAGCTTCCCCTTAAATGCATCTATACTATTTGCATCAACCATTCCCTGTGGTAGTAAGTTCCACATTCTCACCACTCTCTAAGTAAAGAAATTTCTCCGAGTTCTCTATTTGATTCCTTGGTAACTGTCTTATATTGATGGCCTCTAGCTTTGCTTTTCCCCACAACTGGAAACATTCTCTCTGGGATGAATTTTACACCACCCCAGCGGGTTGGATGGTGGCGTGGGGGTGGTGTAAAATTGAGCAGGAGGCTCTGGGAGGCCTTCCCGTCCCGCACCCACCTCCAACCAACTTTACAGCGGTTGGGCCGGGGGGGAAAACAGCCCGCCCGCCCGAGGCCAATCAAGGCCCTTAAGTGGCCACTTAACAGCCACTTAAGGGTCCTTTCCCCCTCCACAGGTATTTTACCCATGGCAAGCGGGCATGCTGGGGACGTGAAAGGCCACCCAGCGATAGCTGCCAGCCTTTTTGCGTGCTGGAGGGGTGCCATGACAGTCGGGCACAGGGTGCCCAATTGAGGGCCGCCCTCGCCTCCCAACCTACCCCCGGGACCCAAGACGCACCCCCCTTCCCCCAAACGACTATCCTTGCCTCGCCACCACGACCGATCACCCCCCAACCCCGGCGAGGCAAGCCCAACTTACCTGAAGTCCTGGCTCTATCGCATCGGCTTGGCTGCAGTCCCAGCAGTGGCCACTGCTCCCTCAAGTGGGTAGAAGTCCTGCCTCAGGACAATTAAAGCCCAGGGACCCATAAAATGTGGGTCGGATCCTCGGGCTAGGCAGAAGCAGTGGCGAAGTCCAATCCGCCTATGGTAAAATCCAGCCCTCTGTGTCTACTTTATCCAAATCTTTCAGAATTAGGTCATGCCTCAGCCTTCTCCTTTCAAGAGATGAAGCCTGTTCATTCTCTCCTGATAGGTATACCCCTCCATTCCTGGTATCATCCTTGTAAATAATTTTTCACCCTTTCCAGTGCCTCTTTTTTTTAAACCAAATGGTGATCAGAATTGTACAATAGTATTCCAGGTATGGTCCAGCCAAGGTTTGACACAAATTTAGCATGACTTGTCTACTTTTCAATTCTATTCCTCTAGAAATAATCACTAGTGCTTGGTTTGTTTTTTTTAAAGGTCCTGTTAACCTGTGTTGCTATTTTTAGTGATTTACATATTTGCACTCCCAGATCACTTTGCTCCTCTACCCTATTTAGATACTTATTTTCTAGGTAATATGCAACCTCCTTAGTTTCCTTGCCAAAGTGTACTACCTCATATTTACTTACGTTGAAATTCATTTGCCAATAATATGCCCATTCTGCAAGTTTGTTAATATCTTCTTGTAATTTGCAATCCTCCCCAATTTGGTGTCATTCACAAATTCAGAAATTGTGTTTTTTATTCCAAAGTCTAAACTATTAACATAAATTGTAAGCAACAGTGATCCTTCTGGAAAACTGCTTCTCACATTCTGCCACTCTGAATAACTGCCCTTTACCCCTACTGTCTGCTTTCACTCTTAAAGCCAGCTAGCTATCCATTCTGTTACTTGTCCCCTGACTCTGCAATCTCTGGCTTTACTCATTAGTCTATTATGTGGTACCTTATCGAAGACTTTTTGAAAATCTAGATAAATTACATCTGTTGCATTACCCTTGTCTACCATTGTTACCTCTTCAAAAAATGTAACAGGATTGGTTAAGCAGGACTTTCTCTTTAGAAATCCACGCTGACTATTCATTATGATATTTCTGGTTTCTAGATGTTCTTCTATTCTCTCCTTTAGTAGGGATCCCATTATTTTTCCTACCACTGACATTAAGCTGACTGGTCTATAGTTTCCTGGACATGTTCTATCTCCCTTCTTAAATATAGGTATAACATTTGCTGTCTGCCAGTATTCTCGCACCACACCTTTCTCTAGCAAATTATTAATAATGTGTAGTGATGCCGATGCTATCTCTTCCCTAGATTCTTTTAAAATGCGTGAATGCAATCCGTCAGACCAAGGGTTTTAACCTCTGAGTTTGATTAGTTTATTTAATATTTCATCTCTTATTTTAAATGCAGTTATCTCATTTCTAATCTCGTCATCTGATGTCCTGTTTTCCTGGTAAATACTGAAGCTAAGTAATTGTTCAATATTTCTGTCATTTCTCTATTGTTGCCTATATTTCCATCATCCCAACTTTCCCCTTTTATTTATGTGCCTGTATGTAAAATATTTTACTGTTTTGTTTTGTGTTCTTTGATAATTTAGTTTCATAGTTCCTTTTTTCCCTCCAAATTGTTTTTTTGACTTCTCTTCTAATCTCTTCATAATCGTCCTTGTCATATTCTTCCATGGACTTAGTGTATGTCTCTTTCCTTATCCTCAATTTCTTCCTTATGTCTTTATTCATCCATGGTGGACTCATTACTGCTTTGCTTGTTCTTGTTTATTAGCAGAACAGATTTTTCCTGGGCTCTGTTGAACACCATTTTAAATGTTTCCCATTATTGTTCTACATCATTTTTTGCCAATATTGTTGTCCATTTTGTTTTCCACAAGTTCTATTCTCAGCTCCTAAAAATCTGTTTTCTCTAATCTATTACCCTGGACTTTGTAATACTTCTGTCTTTCTCAATTATTGCCTTAAAAGGTATAATATTATGGTTACTATTGCATAGATGTTCCCTACTTTTACTTTTTATCTGCTCTGGCTCTTTCCCCATAACTAGATTCAGTAGCAAATCCTCATTTTTTGGGCTTCTTACATATTGGGTGAGAAAGGAGTCTTGTACACATTGTCGGAACTCCATTCCCTTATCTTTTTTACCTACCTCTTCTGGCCAATTAATATCAAGGTCGTTGAAATCCCCCATGATTATTATTCCATGTTTTTACTCACTTCCCTAATTTGTTTGCATATTATTTGAAGTGTAAAGCCTTCTCTATTCTGGTTCAGCAAAGTACCTCAACTACATTCACCTTTCATTTCTCACACTCATCACCGCATGGTCTCGGAGTGAAATTGACAGTTCAGTGCCAAATTAGGGATCCTTTCTGGGCTGTGACCCTCTGTCCAAAAGGGTTTGAGTTGAAACAGCTTGGATTCATTTCAACATGGGAGCATTACAGTTAGCAAACAAAGTAGACTTGCCTCCCATTGTTCTTGGCTGTTTTTGAACACAGGTCACAGAAATGAAAGGCCAGTACACCACCCACTACCTGAAAATGCTTTTATTTGGAGATCTGCCTTGAAAACAATGTTTATTTTTAAATGCTAGAATCCCAGATTTAAATTGTGACCATACATATTATATAACATTTCAAGGGTGCTGGAGCATAGTAACCATGTTACTGGACTTGTAATGCAGAAGTCTGGACCAATAACCCAGAGACTGTGAGTACTGTAGCATAGTCACTATGTTACTGGATTAGTAATCCAGAGATACGAGTTCAAATTCTACCACAGCAGCTGGGGAATTTAAATTCAATTCATTAAATAAATCTGGAATAAAATGTAGTATCAGTACTAGTGACCATAAACTACTGGGTTGTTGTAAAAGCCCATCTGGTTCACTGATGTCCTTCCGGGAAGGAAAGCAGCCATCCTTACCCAGTCTGGTCTAGATATGGCAACAGCCCACAAAAATGTGGTTGACTCTTAACTGCCCACTGAAATGGCAGAGTGGGGAAAGGTAGATTGGTTGAGTTAGAGTCCATAAAAAAGTATATAGTTTGTGAAGCTTTGTGATTCGGTTGACCTCTAGCTGAATTCAGTGGTCCTGAGGCTTTCAGTTTGAAGAGGTAAATGACTGGTTCAGTGGGTCTCTTTGGAGATGACGATGTGGATGATTTCCTCCAACAGGGTTTCTGATAGTGGCTGGAGTATGCAAAGGTGGTCAGTCAACAGCAGGATTTGAAAGTTTTCAAGCTGGAATGGAGAGAGAGAGAGAAAGCGAGAGGCCCCCACTTAGGGTCTGCTCATGTCAGAGTCCAGTTGCTTCTCCTCTGCCGCAGAAAAAACACCAGCTTAAAACCACAGATGGGGAGGGGCTTGTCACATGACAGTCACTCAGTCATTCAAACATCGCAGTTAGCAGTATTTCTCTGCTTGCTGAGAGAACAGGTAGTTCCTTTAAACATCCTAGGTCTTAGTTCTTGCTGGGAAATGCACAGACGTTTTGTGTCTCTCTTCACAGTCCTTTGCAATGTAGGATACAGTGCAGCAAACTAGGTAATCATCTTAAGCTGAAAGGACAACTTTGCTAGCAGCTTGTCTTTTTAAAAATGTCTTTAAAAAAAATCTTTTAAAAAATATATAAATTCAGATCTCCAGTCAGTGGATTAAAGAAAATTATCATTCAACAAAGCACATTGGCATTACACCTCCATCACCATTCCTGGGTATGTACTGTCCCATCAGCAGGACACACCCTTCAGAGGCAGCGGCACAGTGGTATACAGTTGGGAGGGAGTGGGCTGGGGTGTCCTCAACATTGACTCTGGACCCAATGACATCTCTTTGGCATCAGATCAAACACGGGCAAGAAAACTTCCTGCTCATTATCACTTACTGTTCTCTCTCAACTGATGAATCAGTACTTCTCCATGTGGAACACTACTTCGAAGAAGCACTAAAGACAGCAAGGGCACAGAATGCACACTGGGAGGGGGACTTCAATGTCCATCATCAAGAGTGACCAAGATGGCCAAGTCCTGAAGGATATAGGTGACAGACTAGGCCTGCGGCAGGTGGTGAGAACCAACAAGATGGAAAAACCAATTTAACCTTGTTCTTGCCAACCTGCCTGTCGCAGATACATCTCCATGACAGCACTGGTAGAAGGGACCACTACGTAGTCATTGTGGAGATAAAGTCCCATCTTTACAATGAGGATATACTCCATCATGTTATGTGGCGCTACCGCCGTTCTAGATGGGACAGATTCACAATAGATCTAGCAGTTCAAAACTGGGTATCCATGAGGCACTGTGGGCTATGAGCAGCAGAATTGTCTTCCATCACAATCTGTAACTTCATGGCCCAGCATATCCCTCACTCTACTATTACCATCAAGCCACAGGACCAATCCTGGTTCAATGAGGAATGTAGGAGAGCATGCCAGGAGCAGGACCAGGCATACCTAAAAATGAGGTGCCAACCTGGTGAAGCTACAACTCAGGACTACATGCCTGCTAAACAGCAGAATCAGCATGATACAGACAGAGCTAAGTGATCCCACAACCAATGGATCAGATCAAAGCTCTGCAGTCGTGCCACATCCAGTCATGAATGGTGGTAGGGAATTAACAACTAATGGGAGAAGAAACCTCCATGATCCTCCCCATCCTCAATGATGGGAGAGCCCAGCACATGACTGCAAAAGAAAAGGCTGAAGCATTTGCAACCAGGCTTTAACCAGAAGTGCTTAGTGGATGATCCATCTTGGCCTCCTCCTGGGGTCTCCACCACCATCACAGATACCAAACTACAGCCAATTATTTATTTAGTATTTTATTTAGAGATACAGCACTGAAACAGGCCCTTCGGCCCACCAAGTCTGTGCCGACCATCAACCACCCATTTATACTAATCCTACACTAACACCATATTCCTACCACATCCCCACCTGTCTCTATATTTCCCTACCACCTACCTATACTAGGGGCAATTTATAATGGCCAATTTACCTATCAACCTGTAAGTCTTTGGCATGTGGGAGGAAACCGGAGCACCCGGAGAAAACCCACGCAGTGACAGGGAGAACTTGCAAACTCCACACAGGCAGTACCCAGAATTGAACCCGGGTCACTGGAGCTGTGAGGCTGCGGTGCTAACCACTGCGCCACTGTGCCGCCCATTAGTTCAATTAGTTTAATTAATTAATTAGTTTCACTCCATATGATTTCAAGAAAACAGCTGATCGCACTATATACAGCAAAGGCTATTGGCCTTGGCAACATCCCTGCCAGTGATACCCACATCCCAAGAACGAGTTAAAAAAAGTTCAAATCCCACCATGGCATTTTAAGAATTTGAACTCAATTTGAAAGAAATCTGGAAATAAAAAGTTCTATCAGCAAAAGTGACCAAAAAGCTCTTGAAAAAACCCGAACGGTTCATTATTGTCTTTTAGGGAAGGAAACTTGCAGTCCTTACTGGATCTATGACTCCAGTACCACACTAAGTCAATCAATTACATCAAACATCATGGCAACTTGGGATGGACAATAAATAATGGCCTTGCCAGCGACACCCACATCATGAGAATGACCTCTTAAAAAGAGAAAATTAAAGACTTGATTTTATTTTGCTGTGCCAATTAGAACAAAATTACTTTGCCAAGCTTTCATCTGAAGAATTTAGAATCCACAAAATAATGTGTTTAATGACCTTCAGAGAAAGCTGGAGCATTCATCTTTCTTTTTATCTGCCAAATCCCACCTGCGCAACTAGAAAATCATAGGGACATCTATCCCATCCAAAGAGTTTTCACCACTGAGATCCTCCCTGGTGCACAGTAGAAGAGTGCCTGCAGAGGCTGCCACCTTTAGCTCTGCTTCACAGTGTCTCCACACAGAATTCAATAATAAAACTATCTCAGAGTTCATTTCTCCAGCGACAACAAATATGGGAGAGTAAACCTTCAGATTTGGTAAACAAAACACATGAGAAATAAATATTTAATTTTCCAATTTCTTTTTTTCATCCCTACCTTTAGGATTCAATAAATCTAGGTATGTATGGCACAGGAAGGTAGGTACTAGCTCACTAAAGGCAAGACATTTACTTCTTAATTAACTCTTCCTCATTCCTTACACTCCACCGTAGCAACTCACAAGGAAGAAAGAAGATTCACTAATTTACCTGAAATCCAAAGCTCCTTTTCAGCAGCAAGATCAAAGTGGTTAAACTTGAGGAAAGTATGCTAATTACACGGCTGTTTCAAAACTATTGTCCACTGTTATCTGTTAAAAGCTTCAATTAGAAGCTCATCACAATCATCAGAATGGCCCATCGAAAATTGTGCCAAAGCATTTCACAGAGGAGTAATTTAATAAAATGGATTCCAAGCCAATGGTGATATTGGGAGATAAAAACTGAAAATGCTAGAAACACTCAGCAGAGAGGTGACCAAAAGCTTGGTCAAACGTATGGGTTTTAGGAGAGGTGCAGAGGCAGAGGGCATTAGGAAGGGAATTACAGAGTGTGGGACCTAGGCAGCTGAAGATACAGCCAATAGTGGGGTGACGTGAAGGAATGATGCATTAAAGCCTAGCATTTGGAAACAAAGCTCGGGTGGGGGAGGGGAGCCAGGTTATGCAAATAGGAGGGTACAGTGATAGGGAAGATAAAGGCCATAGAGGAATTTACATTCGGATGAGAAATTTAAATTTTAAGCATTGGGAAACCTGAAAGCAATGTAGATCAGTGAGGATAGGGTGATGGGTCGGTGAGACAGTTCAGGAAAGGATAGAGACAGTGGAATTTTAGATGAGCTGGATTTTACAGAGGGTGGAGGGCAATAGCCAGGAGAACATTGGAATAGTTGAGCCGGAGGATACTCTTTCCCGTTCAATGCTGGCATATTAACATTGTTCCCATAGTTACACATTTTTTTCTGATTCTACAAAGAAAATGAGCAAACATGAATTACAAGTAAGAAAACAGAATAATTGAAAAATTCATAGGATTTTGCACTTCTGTTCACTGCCCAATTAAGGTACAGCTTCTGCATGTTCCCCAATTCAAAAGTAGCACCAATAAACTGCAATACAGTATTGCTTAATTAATGCCACAGGTTGACTGAACATTGTATGAAATGCTTCACCTCCTTGGCCCCTACTGATGTGCTCCTGGCAGCCTAGTTTAAACTGCAAAACATGGCAGCTATGTTTTTAAATCTTTGTTCTGACTTGTTTGCACGCAGCTGCCACATAAAGGAATGCATGGAAAAAGCTGTTTTCAAGGTCTTTTCAAAACATGATGATATTTTATTAATTCTAGAGTCATTTTTAGTATAATGCATGAGGAATTGTTTTAAGCTTCCTTTAAGTTAAAATCAGCAGTAACTGTACTGTAGTTCACGTTATAGATCAGTGAACTGTTTGGCAAATTACTCTGTTAGTTATGTTCTTGACCCTCATCCAAGAGCATTTTTATTTATAAGAGTATATTAAAAATATGATTAAGGATACATAAGGAAAGTATAAGAAACTGTAGGCAATACAAGTAAAGTGGCAGTACCGAACTAAAATTATGCATTGTCACAGTAATTATTTTTGTCATTTTATTTGCATAAACAATTTGATATCTACCTATGCCAGAGCTAGTATCACGGTCATTATCAATAATTATTTCAATTTGAATTACTTTTAACATCTTACCTGATTAATGACCCAGAATGTCTCTTACTTGTAAGCCAACAATGGCTAACATTAGCATTAACAAGCCTATATCTCCTTAGCTCCATTTCTATTTAACCTCCAGCATCTCTCTCAAATGGTCATTATTCATGAGCGAAGGCTATTTAACCACAGGGAGCATCACAGTCAAGCCTGATCCTGTCCTTATTTGATAACCGCAGTGTGTACTTCCAACAAGGATTAGCTCAGTAGCAATCACGAATGGGGACTCTGGTTGATTTTGTCCCACCTTAACACAGGGGCACTGAAGCCAAATATATCTGACATCACTTCACAACGCATAGACTGGGATTTGAATGTCGGACCATCCAACAGTGTATGATTCATCTATAAACTTCCAGAACCATCACACAAGCCATAGCTATTTCCTGCCCACAGTTCACTCACAGCCACCATTCTGTTTATTCTTACTGTAATTTGCATCAATATAGGGAGCTCTTCAGCTTGTCCTTCTCATATCTTCGCATCCTCTGAAACTAGTATCATAGTTGAATTAACATCTTTACCCTGGAGATTACATAAACATTACTAAAGATTCATGAAGTCAATGATTCTGTTCATTTTCTTCATACACTGTAAGTAATCCAGATACCAAAAATTTTAAACCTTTAAAAACAATTCTCCTACGCAGTTACACTGCAGCAGATGCCTTCGAACTTCTGCCAGCGAGCATGTTCGCTGTATCATTCATCCCTGCACGTAACAATAATACTAACCAAGGTTTTTCCCTCTCGAGTAAAATTCAACTCCAGCAGGGGCTCAAAACGGGCAGTAGTGGATTGGCCGCCCTTTTTAAATCCTCTCAATTTCCCTTTCATTGACTTTGACAGAGAGGGGAATCAAACCCGTATAATGGGCACCTATTCTGCCAACGTTGGATTTTGGAACCTACTCGAGTGGGAACATTTGGCGGCACAGTGGCGCAGTGGTTAGCACCGCAGCCTCACAGCTCCAGGGACCCGGGTTCGATTCCGGGTACTGCCTGTGTGGAGTTTGCAAGTTCTCCCTGTGTCTGCGTGGGTTTTCTCCGGGGGCTCCGGTTTCCTCCCACAAGCCAAAAGACTTGCAGGTTGATAGGTTAATTGGCCATGATAAATTGTCACTAGTATAGGTAGGTGGTAGGGAAATATAGGGACAGGTGGGGATGTTTGGTAGGAATATGGGATTAATGTAGGATTAGTATAAATGGGTGGTTGATGTTCGGCACAGACTCGGTGGGCCGAAGGGCCTGTTTCAGTGCTGTATCTCTAATCTAATCTAATCTAATCAGTAACATGAACAATTATTTGTGCCATAGTTCTGCTTTTAATGAAGAGTGATTGGACTGACTTCAAGTTTTAGTTTAGTTTAGTTTAGTTTAGAGATACAGCACTGAAACAGGCCCTTCGGCCCACCGAGTCTGTGCCAACCATCAACCACCCATTTATACTAATCCTACACTAATTCCAAATTCCTACCACATCCCCACCTGTCCCTATGTTCCCCTACCACCTACCTATACTAGGGGCAATTGCTAATGGCCAATTTACCTATCAACTTGCAAGTCTTTGGCATGTGGGAGGAAACTGGAGCACCTGGAGGAAACCCACGCAGACACAGGGAGAACTTGCAAACTCCACACAGGCAGTACCCAGAATTGAACCCGGGTCGCTGGAGCTGTGAGGCTGCGGTGATAACCACTGTGCCACCCTAAAAATTAGTTCGAAAAGTTCCTGTCTTTGTTGAATCTTGAAAAATAATCCATCTTTGTCTATCCTGACAAAGCTGCCCTTCCAGGAGATAACATGAAGCATGGGAATGGAAATCAATTCAGCTGATGCAACATTCATGAATGAGTTACATTTGGTCTCTACACTTGTCTCTTGTCATCACAGATACAGTTTCTGCAGAATATTTAATACCTACAAACATGAAAAAGAAAGGTGAGCAAACCATCCAACTCCCTGCAAAATGTGTTAACAGAGAAGACTGCCAAAATATTAAAAAAACACAATCAAAATGTCACCAAAGTGAGCTGAAAATATGTAAATTACATCACCTGACTAAATGACCCATCTTGAGAAAAACTTGAATTCTGTATTTGAAAATAAATATCCTTTTTACACATTGTGGATTTGTGCTCACGCTGCTGTTTAAAAAGCCAAACCAAGCATACAAACTGTTTCAGTATTTTATCCTTTCTTTTGGAGAATTGTTAAATAGTAAAATTTTCAAACAAAGTCCAATATCTAACATAAAAACAGAAAGATCATCAGGTCTGGCAGCATCGTTGGCGAGAGAACAGAGTTTATGGCCAGAATTTTATGCCCCCCCGAAAAGAGCGGGAAGGTGGTGGGGGTGGGGGGGGGGGGAGGGCATAAAATGGAGGGGAGGCTTGCAGGGCCCTTCCCGACACGCTCCTGCCTCCGCCGCCACTTTACGCAGAGCGGCGTCGGTGAAAAACGGCCGCCTGCCTCAGGCCAATCGAAGCCCTTAAGTGGCCACTTGAGCGCCTCCGCCCACCGCCATGGGGATTTTACCCATGGCTGGTCGGGCAGCCCAGGCACGAAAGAAACTGCCTGACAAATGCAGGTGGCTTCCTGATGGCCTGGTGGGGTGTTGGGGGGCCCCTCACCCTGTGCCTGTCAGAGGGCCGCCCCTGCTGCCTCAACCACCACCAACACGCACCCCCCACCCCCGTCCCCCCAGTTGACCACTGTTGCCTCGCTGGGGCTCGACCGATCAACCCCAGCGAGGCACCAAAATCTTACTTTCGTTCCAGGGTTCCCCGACATCTTCTTTCCGATGGCTGGGAGTTGTCCCAGCAATGGCCGCTGCTCCCAGTGGCGCTGCTGGGACTAAAAGCTGCTGGTTCGCTGATTGGCCAGCATCTCCATTAGGTAGGACTTCCTGCCTCAATGAGCTGCAAGTCCTGCCTCAGAGCAATTAAAGGCTTGGGTCCAGATCCCCAGGCCAGGGGGAGGCGGGTCCGTCCGCTGAGGGAAAAATTCCGGCCTATGTTTCAGGTTGATAACCATCAAAATGGGGAAAAGTTAGAGATGTAATAGGTTTTGAGCAAGTGAAAAGGAGGAGGATTGGAAAAGGAACAAAAGGGAAGGTCTGTGATAGGGTGAGAGGCAGGAGAGATTAAATGAGAGAAGAGTTGATGGTGCAAGGTCAAAAGGAGTGGTAATGGGACATGTAAAGAAACAAAAGATGTGTCTCGTGGCGGGGTGACTGACAGAATCATGAACAGTTATTGTCCGAAAGCAAAACAAAAGAGAAAAAGAGCAAAACCAAAAGCTGCCAAAATAAACCCAAAATGGGGGCAGTGGTTATGATCTGAAATGATGGAACTCAATGCTGGCAGGAGCAGGCAGGAGATGGTGGTGGGGGGGGTCATAAAATTGAGTTGGAGGCAGGTGGTGTCATTCCCATCGCCTTCCCAGCCCCACTGCAATTTTACGAGAGGTGGCGGTGGCGAGAAATGGCCCACCCGCTCCAGGCCAATTAAGGCCCTTAAGTGGCCAATTAACTGCCACTCAAGGGCCTCCTCCCATCGCGGTTGGTATTTTATCAGCAGCTGGCAGACGGCTCAGGTCCCCTCAGGAAACCTTGCAGCCTCCTTGCAGGCTGCGGGGGGGTGGCCCTCCTGATCAGGCACCCTGTGCCCCATGCAGGGAACTTCCCTTCCCCACAGCCCAACCGTCCCCACTGAAATACATCCCACCCCTCCTTCCCAACCGACTCCCCCTTGCCTTGCCGGGGCCCGGCCGATTGTCCCCGGAAAATCCCCACAAACTTACCTTTTTATGGGGCCGGTGTCCCTCTTGTTCCACTCCCTGGATGCAGTCCCATCAGTGGCCACAGCTCCCGGTAGCGTTGCTAGGACTTAGAGCTGCCGGCCCGCTGATTGGCCGGCAGCTCTTGGAGGCAGGACTTGGTGCCTCAGAGGGGCAGAAGTCTCGCCCAAGACCAATTAAGGGCCTGGGCCACATAAAACCGTAGCATGGTTCCCTGGCCCAGCTTTATAGCCTCCCGCCCATCGTAAAATTGCGGCCGTTGTGCTCAGAAGGCTGTAACATGCCTATTCGAAAAGTGAGATGCTCTTCCTCAAGCTTACATTGAACTTCATTGGAAAACTGCAGGAAACAGAGGACAAAAAGTCAGAGTGGCAGCAAGGTGAAGAATTAAAATGGCAGGCAACCAGAAGCTCAGGGTCAAGCTTGCAGACTGAATGGAGGTGTTCCACAAAGCTGTCACCCAATCTGCAATTGGTCTCCCCAACATAGAGGAGACTACATCACGTGCATTGAATACAGTATATTAAATTGAAAGAAGTACAAGTAAATAGCTGTTTCACGGGGAAGGAGTGTTTGGGGCCTTGGACAGTGAGATGGAGGAGGTAAAAGGGCAGGTGTTGCATCTCCTGCATGGAAAGGAGTCATGAGAAGGTGTTGTGCCTAATACGCACTTACTCTTAAAGAATCCGCGGAATCTGATTGGTGAAAGGTATATCAATATTTTATTCACACATTAAATCATCAAAGTACAAGCTCTCACTACTTGTACAGTATACTATCCGTCAAGACACGAGGTGATCAGTCTCGGACTTGTGGCTACTCTTCTGTTCTCTGAGCCCCTGGCTCAGGATATCTTCTCAAGTGTTCTTCTCCGTGGTTCTCGTACCGTCCTCAGTTTCAGTCAGGGGTTAAATCTTGATTCCAAGACCCTCCCCTCTTATTTACTCATAGAGGTATAATGACATAATGATAATTCCTTATTTGGCTCAGTGAGAACCTGTTCAAAACTTCACAGTTTCCCGTTATCTACTATGAGTCAGATCTTATCTAGTATCCATGACGACCCTCTTTATCTGCTACATGAAAGACAGGGTCTGGTATCATCAATATGTCTTATCTATCTTCTTCTTCTTTGGCCTCCTTGTCTCGAGAGACAATGGGTAAGCACCTGGAGGTGGTCAGTGGATTGTGAAGCAGTGCCTGGAGTGGCTATAAAGGCCAATTCTAGAGTAACAGACTCTTCCACAGGTGCTGCAGATAAAATTGGTTGTCGGGGCTGTTACACAGTTGGCTCTTCTCTTGCACTTCTGTTTTTTTTCCTGCCAACTGCTAAGTCTCTTCAACTCGCCACACTTTAGCCCCGCCTTTATGGCTGTCTGACAGCTCTGGCGATCACTGGCAACTGACTCCCACGACTTGGGATCAATATCACAGACTTCATGTTGTGTTTGCAAACGTCTTTAAAGCGGAGACATGGACGGCCGGTGGGTCTGATACCAGTGACGAGCTCGCTGTACAATGTGTCCTTGGGGATCCTGCCATCTTCCATGCGGCTCACATGGCCAAGCCATCTCAAGCGCTGCTGGCTCAGTAGGGTGTATATGCTGGGGATGTTGGCCGCCTCGAGGACTTCTGCGTTGGAGATATGGTCCTGCCACCTGATGCCAAGGAGGCATCTAGTCTTATCTATACTGTTTACAATTCCTCGGCCATCTGTGTGCTGTGGCCCCGTTCTATTCATACCCCCTATGTTTTAACACATTATTTATTGTTGTGTGACTAGCCCATTTGTTTTAACTAAGTTTTTATGTGTTTTTACTGGATCTACAAAGGGGAGGGGATGTTGGGGGTATTGAGAAATGAGGGGGCTGTTGTGGAGGGAACAGTCCCTGGGGTCATGATCCAGGGGGAGGTAGGATGAATTGTCAGAGAGTTGGTGTTCAGTTTCTGCCAGGTAGAGATCAGTAAGCCAAACAACAATAGCACCACCCTTGTCAGCAGGCTTGATGGCAATGTTGGGGTTGGACCTAAGAACGGACTGCAATATCTAATAAATGTCTTACGAAGTTGAAGGATTATTAGCTTGAGGTACTGGGTTATTGAAGAATCATAGGTCTAGGAAATTGATGGCCAATCAGTTTTACAGGTGTAAAAAAGGCACAGCACCTAATGGTTCAAACTGGCAGATGCCATGCACACGCTCATTTCATGTCAGAAGTGCAATGTATGCCTTGTTGCATCAGTGTCTTCTGAAGGTGTCTAAGGTAATAAAAAGAGGTCAAAAGTAAAACACACAGAAAGTATTAAAAAGCTTTACTAAAATATTTAACTAAGAGTCCTACATCTTTTTCCCTATGGGCAGAGCAAAGCAGAATGAGAGTGAACTAGGCTTCACCCATATTGCAGACTTTCCAGGGTGCAAGCTATCATAGACAACTTCCGCATGGCCTTGCAAGCTGCCCCTCATCAGCCTAATATTCCTCCAATGTATGGCTTGCTTTTGACTCCAGGCAGTGCATCACGGGGTAGTTTCCTGGTCGCAGGCATGATTCATTCACCCTGCCCCAGTCCTCTGTCCACCTTTATCGCAATGAGGCCGTCAAGGTATAGGCTGGTTACTGGATGACAAGGGATCATGACTCCAATCAGGAACTTGGGCATAGTTGTAAACATGGCATAGAAGAGAAATGCCATCACCAGAAATGTCATTGAGCAGACAGTTGGTATGCTTAAGCAACACATCTACTGCATTTGCTGTAATGAGACCAGCCTTTACCACCACCTGACAGCAAAAATTGCAGAAGGAGGAAAAAGAACAGGGACAACATTGACCACGCGTATAAAAGCAAAATACTGCGGATGCTGGAAATCTGAAATAAAAACAAGAAATGCTGGAATCACTCAGCAGGTCTGGCAGCATCTGTGGAAAGAGAAGCAGAGTTAACGTTTCGGGTCAGTGACCCTTCATCAAGATGTCTCTTAAACGTCGCTATTGTATCTGCTTCCACCACCTCCCCTGGCAGCAAGTTCCAGGCACTCACCACCCTCTGTGTAAAGAACTTGCCTCGCACATCCCCTCTAAACTTTGCCCCTTAAACCTATGTCCCCTAGTAACTGACTCTTCCACCCTGGGAAAAAGCTTCTGACTATCCACTCTGTCCATGCCGCTCATAACTTTGTAAACCTCTATCATGTCGCCCCTCCACCTCCGTCGTTCCAGTGAAAACAATCCGAGTTTTTCCAACCTCTCCTCACAGCCAATGCCCTCCAGACCAGGCAACATCCTGGTAAACCTCCTCTGTACCCTCTCCAAAGCCTCCACGTCCTTCTGGTAGTGTGGCGACCAGAATTACACACAACATTAACTCTGCTTCTCTTTCCACAGATGCTGCCAGACCTGCTGAGTGATTCCAGCATTTCTTGTTTGACCACTAGTATAATAGGTGCCAGAACAGCTCATCTAAAAATACCCTCACATGAACCATCCCTCTTATCCCCAATATACCAACAGTCCCTCAATCCTTATCGCTATCATCCTTACTGCCACCATCCGATTGCCTTTCTTCAGTCCAGTGTTCTGGATCTTGTCATCGCTTCACTACAAATATTAACAGCAACACCAAATATAGAAAAAGCAATTTTATCTGTATCTAATATTTTTCAGGAATACCTTGGGAAATCTCATAATTCCAGTCTTGTGTACTTGTTTACATTTCCAGTACTCCTCTGAGGTGCAACCCCAGTGACTACAGCTTGGGAGCTGGAAGGATGCTGATCTTTCATTGAAGCCACTTCAGATGACCTTAAGCAGCTCTGGGCCCAGCTCTAGACTGCATTATCTTGGTGTGGGTCGGGACAGTTTGGTCCAGCTGCTTGTGTGACACTAACAAAGGCACAGATTGGATGGTACTGGAGCAGGCATTCGTTCTTCCTGACAGAGGGCAGCTGGTGCCTCAGCCATGGAGCCAAGGACACTCTCCTGGCATTGTACCTCAGCACTCCTCCGGCTTTGCATGAGAACAGAGTGCAGGAGTGGTATGACACCCTGGAAGCCCCGATCACCACTGGCCTCCAGAATCAAGATGGCAAACTCACAGGGCCATTGAAGCTGCCAGCAGAGGCTCCATCATGGTGGGCACCATTGTCATTCATAGAGTTGAGTACTCACTGCAGGGAGTGGAGGTATGAGCAGAGAATACGAGCACAGTATTATTACCATGACAACTCTGGTGAGGTCATTGAACTTTTTCCCATATTGACATGTCCTGAAAGCTATGTTCCTGGCATTAACCTCCTCTGCAACCGCTTCCCATTGTCCACTGCCTGGACCAGGGCCTGAACAGTGGCATCATAGTACCTGAGGCCTGATTTGCAGGTCTGGCAGCTATAGCTATTTCTTTCTTCAGAAGTGTTCCCTGCTGTGTGCAGACAGAATGCCCCTCCCTTTTAAGAGGTGCTGGCTGCCTTTAAGTGGCATCAGTGAAGTCTGATATCCCTCACTGCCTCCTTCCCCCTAAAATAGGCTAATAGCTAATAAAAAGCACTGGCTGCACACCTGAGACACTGAAATGGGCTGGCCACACCATAGTCCCTGCAACCAAATAAACAAGAATATGCAGCATGCTCCCCACTCACTTTGCACTTTTTTCGGCATGATGAATATCTAGGCCATAGTAATTTGTGGCACAGAAAGAAGCCATTTAGCCCATCACATCTGTGGCAGCAACCCACTTACTACCATCTCCCTGTCCTTTCCCAATACCCTTTAAAAATATTCACCTTCAAATATTCATCCACCTCTTGTTAAAAGCTGTTTTATATTCTTCTTCCACAAATAGTATTTTAGGCACCATAAGAAGGGGTCTAAAGTAAATAGTAAAGAAGTAATGATAAATTTGTACAGGAAAATAGAAAAGCCACAGTGAGAGTACTGTGCTATTTTAGGTATTCCCATTATGCAAAAAACAACAAAGCCATTTAGACCATCCAGTGTTGATTTACCAGAATAATGTGAGGGATGGTTAACTATAGCTATTAGCAGAGACTTAAAGATACTGGAACATTTCCACTTGAGTAGAGAAAACTAGGTGGAGATTTAACAGAGGCTTGCAACATTATTAAGTGTTTTAATGGGGTGAATAGGGAAAGATTATTGCTTCTGGCTGGAGAGCCAGTTTTAAATTAAAAATTATCATGAAGGGAATGAGGAGAGGGGGTTGGAGCAAAATATTTTTATGCAGAATTGTTGGAGCATGGAAGGCTTTGGCAATTGGTGTAATTCAAGCAAGGATCACTCCATCTTTTAAAAGGAGATCAGAAGGAAATACAGGGCTGTGGGGAGAGAGAAAGGCAGCAGAGTTTGGGAATGTTCCAAGAAGAGTTAGCACAGAGAAAGTGAGGCCAATAGCTTCTCCTCTATGGTATGAAATATCCACATTTAACCCCTTTTGTACAAATCAGAAAGTTCTCAGCCATTTTATTTGAAATGAAGAAAATGTGTAAGTTCTTCGTTCATTTCAATGCATGGGTACACAAGGGATTACTTTGTTGGGTGCAACTGTCAGTTTCTCATATTCAATCTGTATCAACGAGCTTGCACTGCAAGCAATTACTGCTGCTTGAAATCCCACCAAGAGAACAGTGTTAAAGCTGATAAACAAAATGTGCTGAACAAATTCAGCTGTATAATCTAAGTTAACTTTGTAAGCATCAGTAATTCTAGAAATAAGATGCCTTGTGGCCATTTCTTTCAACACCTCTTTCCAAAAAAATCTATCGCTTCTGTCATCCTGAAATAAACATACGTCAACTCAACAGCAATGACTAATCTGGAACTCAAAATATACACTCATAAAATTTTAGAGAAATTTTGAGACTGCTGTAGCAGTTTTGGACTAAATTCAAAAAATAACCATACGCTTTACTGGGAGTTAAGAAAAGTTTACATTTTTTTTGTAGGTTTGCTACTAAGATTAAGAAAAACAAACTTTGCAGATGAACTGAAAACTCTTGGGACACTGATGCATTGGTGAGACTCACAGAAGAGGAACAAGGCTGTTCCAGGACTTCAGGCTCTATGATGCATGCAGTCTTTTTGCTTTGGACTGTGAACAAAGAACAAAGAACAGTACAGCACAGGAACAGGCCATTCGGCCCTCCAAGCCTGCGCCGATCTTGATGCCTGCCTAAACTAACACCTTCTGCACTTCCGGGGCCCATATCCCTCTATTCCCTTCCTATTCATGTATTTGTCAAGATGTCTCTTAAACGTCGCTATTGTATCTGCTTCCACCACCTCCCCTGGCAGCAAGTTCCAGGCACTCACCACCCTCTGTGTAAAGAACTTGCCTCGCACATCCCCTCTAAACTTTGCCCTTCTCACCTTAAACCTATGTCCCCGAGTAACTGACTCTTCCACCCTGGGAAAAAGCTTCTGACTATCCACTCTGTCCATGCCGCTCATAACTTTGTAAACCTCTATCATGTCGCCCCTCCACCTCCGTCGTTCCAGTGAAAACAATCCGAGTTTTTCCAACCTCTCCTCATAGCCAATGCCCTCCAGACCAGGCAACATCCTGGTAAACCTCCTCTGTACCCTCTCCAAAGCCTCCACGTCCTTCTGGTAGTGTGGCGACCAGAATTACACACAATATTCTAACTAAGGTTCTGGACAGCTGCAACATGACTTGCCAATTTTTATACTCGATGCCCCGACCAATGAAGGCAAGCATGCCGTATGCCTTCTTGACTACCTTATCCACCTGCGTTGCCACTTTCACTGACCTGTGGACCTGTACGCCCAGATCTCTCTGCCTGTCAATACTCCTAAGGGTTCTGCCATTTACTGTATACCTCCCACCTGCATTAGACCTTCCAAAATGCATTATCTCACATTTGTCCGGATTAAACTCCATCTGCCATTTCTCCGCCCAAGTCTCCAACCGATCTATATCCTGCTGTATCCTCTGACAATCCTCATCATTATCTGCAACTCCACCAACCTTTGTGTCGTCCGCAAACTTGCCAATCAGACCAGCTACATTTTCCTCCAAATACCACAGAATTGGAAGACAAAAGTTAAAAACTAACAAATTTGAAGAAATAAAAGCCTGCCTCCAGCCCAGCTACTAGCAATGGGTTCACACCTCCCACCTCCGCCACGTGATTGGGGGGGCGCGCATCAATTGTACAAAATGGCTGCCCACCACACAATTGCCAGGTCTGCCATTAGGACCAGCAGTGGGCTCATTAAATTCAGCTCTTTGTGTGAAGTATTACCCCTACACCCCCCGCTCACGACTTCGAAGCAGGTGCTGGCGCCATATTTAAAGCCTTGCCAGCCCTGCTTCCATTGCTGCCTTGGACTCATTTGCTGCTAGCTCCTCACAACAGAGACTGGTGTTGCAGTGACTCTGGACCCCACCTCCCCGAGGCGGACCCCGTAGGATGTAGAGGCAAGACACAGGTTGGCTCCACGGTTTAGTGATGCCTCCCTCTAGATTCTCCTCCAGGCAGCAAGGGAAAGGCAAGAAGTCTTCTTCCCCAGTGATGGCAAGAAGAGGTCCTCCTGCCCAACCAAGCAAGCTTGGATGGAGATCGCTGAGGAGGTCAGCAGCTGTGGGGACACCCCCGACAGGGGTGCAGTTCCGCAGGAGGGTCAACGACCTTTTTCATTCTGCCAAGGTGACTGATCCAGAACTCTCCCCTTTTCATGATTGCAAGTGGCTACACAGGAGGAAGCGGGAAATGGGGAGGGAGGCACTACAACAGCAATGGCAGAGGGGGTTAGGCATCACCTCAACCTGACAGATACATGGTTGCCTTTCGGCCACAGACCACCTTTTTTCACAGCTCACCCACGAATTCCCTTGACAGCAAATGGCAAATGAGCTATATGTGAAAGCCCAGTCGGAGACAAGGGGCTGACACTAGCCGAACGGTTATGTTTATCACCATGTGAAGTCTGACTATCTTGCAGTACAAGAGGGCCCACAACAGGAGGGAGACGGCCCGAACAGGTGGAGGCATCCCACATCCGCCTCTCAGCCCAGCCAAGGAAGAGGCGTTAGAATTGACAGGGACACAGGGCGGCATGGCCCATATCAGATGAAGAGACCAGAATCTCCGCGCAAGAGTTTTGAGTGAGGTTTGTCTTCTGTCGACATACAGGTTACTTCTGGAGACTCACATCACATATGGTTGGCATGATGAGATCAGCAGAGACTAACCCACACATGTTTGCGTTCTCTCATGCAGGTCGGTGTCTGCAGGAGACTCCAGCAGAAGGGGGACAGCCATCAACCTCTGAGCAAGAACCGCAGTCATAGGATGCACTGTCTCATAACTCTCCTGCACGTTCCACCAGCACAGATGCTTTCACCTTGGGGGGGCGTTTCCACTTGGCTGTAGAACCAGGGTCACAGGCTGGTATGAACACTGCACACACCCGAGCTGCTGGCCGAGGCGGAGACAACTGAGGTCACTAACAGTCGGAGGACTGTGGGTGGCCAGGCCCATGCTGAGCCCCAGGCTGATCACGAGCTTCTGGTGTTGACAGCACAGGGCATTCTGGAGTTGCAGAGAGGGGTAAGGCAGCATCTGGCAGAGATGCCAGTGGCCATGCGCAGCCATGAGCAGACGATGGAGGTGTCCATCCATGCCATGACTACTGCCATGTGTCTGGCATGTGAGTACAAGGCTTCCTCCATTAAGAGGTTGGTGACACTCATGGAGAGATAAATCCCACAGGTGCACGCAGACCTGCACACCATCTCCTTGCCCATGAGCTTGTGCAGTAATGGCAAGGTGAGAGAAGGACCAGGCGCCTGAAGTCTTCTCCAACTCCTCATCCTTCTCTGGTCAGCAGGAGGTTCAAATGAGTCTTGAAAGGGAGGAGGAGAGACTAGCCGGCACAGCTGGGTCCCCCCTGGGCTCCTCAGCCCCTCCGCCAGTGAGTCAAGCTCCAGTAGCTGCAACGCCTGAGGACAGTCCTGAATCAGTGCAGGAAATCATCAGGCAGCAGGGCCTTCCCGGCCTCAGGCAGCCAGAGGATGGCCGCTGAAGTCATCACAGGCCAAGGGGCAGCTTGATCAGCAGCCTGGGTTCACAGGGGTGAACAGGGTAGAAGCACTCATAAATGTATAAAGAAAAGCACCCAGACACACAGGCGTTCACGGGTGTTTGATATCTAACATGTGATGCTTCATATAAAGTTTTTTTGTTCATGCCATTAGCGTTCATTGCATAAAAGTGAATATTCTATCATGACTTAATTGTGAGCTGATGACTTGATCCTTCCCCCTGAGTGGAATGTAAGCACTGCCCTCATTCAAATATGATCTCCCATGGGCACTAGCGCCTGGTTCAGCTGGGCACTAGGCATGGAACACAAATGGAAAGGAGGCGAGAGACTGCATATATTAAGGTCTTTATTGGTATCTCTCTGAGTGGACATCAGGGTGGCTGGAAGCAGGTAATTATGAAATTGTATTTTGTCACCTTGGCATATCGCTCAATCTGCCTGGACTCCAGAGCAAGGGCTTCAATATCCGGTGCTGCTTGCTCATCTCCCCCCTCTGCATCCTCCTCGTTATTGGAGGAGTGTCACTCAGGCATCTCATCACCATGTAAGGCCTCCCCCCCTCTACAGTGCTAGATTATGCAGAACACAGCAGACCACAATGATACACAAGACCCTCATGGGGCATTGTGCAGGGCTCCACAAGATCAATCTAGGCAACGTAATCTCAACTTCCGCAGTCCAATGGTCTGCTGGATGGTCGGCCGGGTGGAGCCGTGACAAGTGTTGTACCTCTCCTCTGCTGCATTGCGAGGGTTCCACACAGGCATCAGTAGCCAAGTCTTCAATGGGTAACCCTTGTCCCCGAGAATTCATCTCTGAAGGCGAGTAGGTGGCCTGAAAAGCTGTGGCACCTCAGACTGTCGAAGTCTGTAGGCATCATGGCTGCTTCCTGGGAAGCAGGCACACTCCTGCAGGAAAAGCTTTTGACGGTCGCAGACCAGTTGAACATCGATTGAATGGAAGCCCTTCCTGTTGATAAATGAGGCTGGCTGGTCTGTTGGAACCTTGATAGCTACAGGCGTGCAATCTATCACACTTGTGATGGCCCCGAAGCCAATGGCCCTCTTGGCCTGACTGGCAGGCTTGATGCAGTTGCGCACATAGTCGCTGGCTCTCTTGAACAGGGCATTGGCCACCTCCTTGATGCAGCGGTGGGCTGCTGCCTGGGAGACCCGACACATATACGGTAGATCCTTGGAGTGATCCAGATGCGTAAAAGTTCAGTGTCACGGTGATCTTCATGGCTACTGGCATAGGGTGATCCCAAATCCATAGGTCGCAACCCATCCTGCAGCGGAGCCGTATTCTTCACTGACAATGCCGCTTGGGCATTTGGAGATAGCTGATTCATGTCCGGTACGCTGTCTGGTTCAGGTAGGCCATCCTTGGCATGGTTGGCTGCTGCTGCTCTCGTCACGGAGCTACACGGGCGGGCGCAGCTGCCTCTTGGCATCCCTCCATCTGAAGTGCTGCATCACACTACCGGGGTCCAAAACGACAGAGTTTATGAGACCCATGCCAGGTGCCAGTGGGCCTACAGAGCACTGTCAAGGCACAGCTGATCCTGCCCTGGCAAATGAGCCGTTGCAACTTCTCCCGGCAGACTCTCTGATGGCCCTCAGTGCCCACCCTCTCTGATGGCCAACCGTCTCATCCAGCAGTATTGGCAACCGCACATCTCACCCAAAAGTTTGCTCATCCTATTCAGTCACCCAAACCCAAACCGATCCCCTTGCACAGCCCCTGAGACCCCGATCCCCCTTGCAGAGCGCACAGCACTGCAGTCTAAAAATTGCCTCCACACCCCCCTCTCCACCATGCACTGCTTTTCATGGCTGCCTACCCATCACAGCAATGAAGTCTTGCCTTGGTGCCACCAGCTTTCAACAGTCGTGAACCAGAAGGCATGTGAGTGATGCCCGCCATCCACTTAATCGCAAGCCCCCCCCCCCCCCCCCGATTATATTGCTGTGAATTAGATGCAAATATATTGAAATTAACTGCTTGGCAATTTCAAATACATTCCCTTCACATCCGTGTGCTGATGCCACCTTGGTGCTTTCCCTCCACTGATTAAATCCAGAACCGACATTACGACGCCGGATTTCCGGACGGACACTTCTGACACAATTCCCCATCCCCGCTTCAAATAGCTGCACAAAATTCTGCCGAGTGTTAAATTTTGTTTCTCTATGTTCTGGAACACAGCGATACAAGAGGAGAATGTTAAGAATGCAGATACAGTGGGGCCACAATTATCCGTTATTGAGTATCCACCAATGACTTGGGAGATTTGGGGCTTCAGGACAGCTAGGATTTATTTTTTCAAAAAAAAAAGAATTTCTGTTGAAAATAAAAGAGAAGTTGAAGTTCACTTTGGAACGCATATGATAATCAATGATACATGATAAATCAGCACCGCATAACTGTCTTTCACTTTGCTGATTTTAATCAATAAATTGAGCCCTTTCCAGGAATAAAATATTTTTTTTAATGCAAAGCTTCAAACCATTTTGCAGAAGTTTATTATGTTAATATACACTATGGATAATATATTATCAAAAAACTAACCAATTTACAACAGCATATTAAGCCACAGCACCTGTAAAATCCTTTTGAAAATTCATGAGAGTTTGTTAGGTATTGTGAGATGTTTAATTCAACCAGAAAACGCAACAGCTGAAGTGGAATGATTTTTCTGAATATTACCAACAAATTATACAGGTTTCAGATACAATTTGAAAATGAAAGCCCAGATGGGAAATCTCTTATTCTGCTTCCGCCATCCACAAATTGAATGTTTAGAGCATGTGATAAATTACTAAACCCAATTCAATAGTCAAGCATGCAGAACGTGGACTCCTTTTAAAAAAATACAGTATAAATTTCTCTGGGACTTGTTGCCATGATCCACGAGTGAATGTTTTTTCTGTTGCTGCAAATGCCACTATTTATACTTCCAGCATGAATGATAACTCAAGAAAGAGTCTGATCTCCCATTTTATAGTTCTGATTTACATTTCAAGATGATGCCGGTTTCCAGAACTTGCACCCAAAAAAAAAAGCACAAGAGTAATCCAGAATTGATCCAAACAATCTGGTCAACCAAGTGAAACCAAACACTTAAAAAAGTTTGATTTCCAATCGGGGCACAGAAATTGCCCTTCCACACACTTGGATAAGGGTGGGAAAAATGATGAAGGTTCCCAGTCCTGACAGCTCCCCTTTTGGTACGGAAAATATCCTGGAGAAACCTTGATAGATAAGCTGCAAATGAAACATGGGCCAGGATTGTGCCGGTCAGCCCGAGGTTCCTGCCACCAGGACCGGAAGTGGGTGACACTTTCGCTTCCGAGGTCAGCAACCGGGAAGAAGCAAAATTAAGCTGGCTAGCCAATTAACTGCTGGTAGGCTGAGGTGGTCCAGTCAGGGAACAGAGGCAGTTGCTGAGGTGGCAGACGCGGCATCAGGTGACACTACTGGAGGTGCTGGCGCCATATTTAAAGGGCTGCCAGCACTCTTTCAATGGTGCTGCAGCCCTCTTAATCACTGGGGCCTGTGAGCACCCTGCAGCCCTCTAGTCTTTGGGGCCTGTGAACACCCTGCAGCCCTCTTAGTTAATGGTGCCTGTGAACACGATGCAGCCCTCTAGTCATTGGGGCCTGTGAACACCCTGCAGCCCTCTAGTCACTGGTGCCTGTGAACACCCTGCAGCCCGCTAGTCACTGGTGCCTGGAGTAAGCCTGCTGCCTTGGAGGGCCCTGCTCCCATCAACTGTAACCCCACTGAAGGCCTGAGGAAGGAAACGCATCTGAAGGCATGGCAGAATGAAGATCCTGGCTGGTCCCATGGATCAGTGATGCTTCCCTGCAGAATCTCTTCCAGGCTGCTTGGAAAAGACAGAAGGTTCACTTCCCCAGGGACAGGAGGAGGAGGTCACGCCGCCTGGCCAAGCAAGCCTGGATGGAGGTCGCAAAGGAGGTCAACAGCCGTGGGGTCATCCGTAGAACCTGGCTGCAGTGCCACAAACGGGTGAATGACCTTGTCCGTTCAGTCAAGTTGGGTACTCCACACTTCACTTCCATTAGGGGCTTACAAATGGCCATGTCTGAGGGTCAGGAAAGGGAATGCCCACCCATTCGAACGCGATAAGGCCAGGCAGCAGCAAATTCTGTCACAGGCATGGATGCACCCCAGCAATAAGTGGTGTCAGTGCTGGCCGTGACAAAGTCGCTCCAGAGTGACCACATGCAGGAGGCATTTGTGTTCCCCCATCATGGCCACCAGTTTAGACATTTTTCTAGTCTTTGCCAAGCGACTAACACTGTTTATCTTTGTTCCTGCAGGAAAAGAGAGTTCAGAATGCTAAGGAAAGGGCCCAGACCAGCAGCGGCATTCCCTAACCAGCCATCCTAACATCAAAGGAAGAGGAGCTCAGGAAATCGCAGGCCAGCATGCTGCCACTCTATCGTGAATGGTGAGACCAGAATGCGTTCACAAGAGAATGAGTAGCCTCATGGATGGGCACAAGGTAGCCGAATGGCCTACTCCTGCTCCTATTTTTCTATGTTTCTATGTTTTCTGTTTGAAAATGGGCTGTTGTGTTTGACAACATGACAACAGTGACTAATTCAATGACTATGAAACACTTTGGATTCTGTAAACTGCTGGACAGAACTATTCACTTCTTATTTTTTTCCAAGATATTCCCCTTCTTAGTTTTGATGAGACAATCCATTGTACACTTTTATTAAAGTGCAATTTCTTCTGTGCTCTTGTGTGAACAGTTCAAGTCCTTTTATTTTCATTTATGATAGCACTCATTGCAAGAAATTACTTTTTCCTTTTGTTATTCACTAAAGATGTGCTCAATTTTGCAAAACAAAAATAAAAAATATCTAAAATGAAAAGCTTGCTGACCATCATTTGCCTTTTTATAATTATGTATATCTTCCAGCTGTGACAAAATGAATGTGGTTAGAAGGTCCTGACACCAAAACAGCAAATGGAACCTCGCCGCCACCAGAAGGATCGGACCAGGCACTCCCGGCTTTGAGGTCCGTGGCGGGCCACATCCGGAGCCATCTTCAGGCTCCCCCGCCACGGAACCCGACGCCTGTGGGAGAACAAAGTCCAGCCCATAGTATCAGAAGGCAGGAAGAAATGGCAACTCAAATTAAAAGCCAACCTAGTTGAGTCAGAAAGACCCAAGTCTGATCCCATTTGCATCACTACAGCATATCCAGCTCGGCACATTAGGTGTCTATGTTCCCGGGTTATGAAAGTTTAAGAATGCATCTGATCCCTTGGCAAGAATGCACATGTAGCTAATCCTTTTAATCTAGTGTAAAATTTCATCCCTACAAATACTTGAATTTCTGGCCTGCCAAATCTGAAAAATAATCTAATAGTCATCCCTAGCTGAAGGCAAATTGTATTTTTATACACTACTCTCAATTTGGCAGGAATGTATACACGTTCACCATTGCTGTTCAATCTCATGAACCAGCTCTAAACCTCAGTCTAAATTTGACCATATTTTAATTTCTTTATCAATAATTGGACCTTTATTTCATCTTCTCCATTTGTGCAGTAGACCACAAAGATGCAAGCACATTTTCAATCCATCAGTCTTCATATGAAATGTAAGGTTACACTTCAGCTAAAAAGCACAAATCAAATTAGATGTTATTGAATCAATAATCTTCAATAACAGTGACGGTAGATTTCAGTGCTGGATTAAAGAAAGAAAGAGAGTCTTCATGTATATAGCCGTTTTCACAACCTCAGGACATCCCAAAGCGCTTTACAGCAAATCAAGTACTTTTTGAAGTGTAAACACTGTTGTAATGTAGGAAAAGCGGCAGCCAATTTGGGCACAGTAAGCTCCCACAAACAGCAATGTGATAACGAACATAAGGGCCAGAATTTTACGTCAGGTAGAGATTCCACCTACCAGCCAAAAAGTTGGGGTGAGCCCGCCTGGAAGCCATACCATAATTTTACATGGCCCAAGCCCTTCATTGGGCTACATCTGGACTTCCACCCCTCTGGAGTAGGAGGTCCCGCCTGAAAGAGCTGCCGGCCAATCAGTGGGCCGGCAGCTCTTCTGTCCCAGCAGCATCACCAGGGACGGTGGACACTGCTGGGACTGCAACCAGCGAGAGAGCAGCAATGGAGGAGGCCCCAGAATTAAGGTGAGTATAGCCTCACCAGGGACCATCAGCTGTGCCTGGCGAGGTGAGGTGGGGTGGGGGGGGGAAGAGGGGTTCGGTCGAGGGGTGGGGGGTTAGTTGCTCCAGCGGGGGCGGCTTGTGCTTTGGGGGGAGCCCTCCGTGGGTCACAGGGTGTCTAATCAGGAGGCTCCCTCCTCCGAGCTTGCAGGGAGGCCACCGTGGTTTACATGGTGGTCCTCCCACCTGGCGGAGGACCCACCCGCCACTGGTAAAATGCCAGCGGCGGCTGGAGGAGGCCCTTAAGTGGCAATAATGAGCCACTTAAGAGCCTCAATTGGCCTGGGGCAGGTGGGCCATTTGTTACCTCCCTTACCGCTCGTAAAATTGCATGGGGAAGGCAATGGGAACGACAACCCCCACTTCCCACACAATTTTACACCCCGCCTCCATTCCACTCCCACGGGAGATGTGTAAAATTCTGGCCATAATCTGTGTTACTTTCCTTCAATGAAGCAGCATATCCTTACTCTTGCACAATACATACATGTGTGCATTCTTTCTTCATTTCTATCAACATTTAGACACATAAGGAAAACACTTTAATATTTACAATCCATAAAATGTAGTTAAAAAAATTAAAACTGAAAACAGTACACATAGACTTTCTTCCAGAGAACATCTTATTTTCAATTAGAGATTTTTAAAAAATATTTCAGCTAATTACATAACTAATTTATTAAAAAGTCATCCCTTGCATAGTATTTTAGAAAGTAGAATGCAGCACTGTGCACAAGAGCTGTTACAACACCCTCATATGGCAATTAGTTTTGAGCAGACCATTAACAACCAAACAGAAGATATATTTTGGTAAGCATGACTGAATTTGTTATGAAGGATCATCCAGGTTCACATTAAAACATCTAGTTAACTTTACTCAATGTCTATTGGGTTGAACAAAAAATATTTCTTCACAGATGAAAGTAGATTTGCAACCTGCACTTTCACTTATTCAATCACCATAAATCAGTGACCTGCAAAATAATGCAAACTGCATAACATAAAATAACTTATCATCAGTGTTCCATGGAAGATTCTCAAGATGGATAAACGTAAGAGTAAGAGTGAGATAGAGAGAGGGTGTGTCAGAGAGAGAGAGACATGCACTAACAGATCTCGACGAGATGTTGCTCATGGTGAGTTGAAGGATGTGCTGTTTTATACCAATAAAGCTATATTGCATGTTCTGCAAAATATACTATCAAAGTCATTAACTGTGACTGAATAAAGCAAATTCTGCTTCTCTAACACAGCATTTTGTGGTGTCTATCAGAGTTATGGGAATTTAGTTTCATGAATATTACTTTTTCTGTGAAAACTGCACATCAGTGACCTCAATTATCCTTATATTCGCAAATAACTGGAGAGGGGCAATCGTCTGATTGACAGCGCTGGCTTTAGTCAATCTTGACAAACACTGGATTCATCATTTTCTGATGACTTTTCTTTAGATAAATATACATCACAGCTGCATAAATAAATATACAGATTTAAAACACCCTGATAAGTTCACCCCTCAACCGTATAAACTCAGCGGAATAAAAACAAAGTTTATGCAATCTGTCTCTGTAATTTAACCCTTTAAAATCTATATAAAATATGTCAATCTACACTGTACTGCCTCCAAGGTAAATATATCCTTCCTGAGGGTTAGTTCTAAACTAAATGCAGTGCTGCAGATGCAGACCAAGGCTGAGTACAACTAAAGCACTGGTCTGGATTTTATGTCGGGTGGATGGGAGCTGGGGAGTCAGGAGGTGAATTACTCGCCACAGAATTCCTAGCCTCTGACCTGCTCTAGTAGCCACAGCATTTATGTAGCTACTAGAGGGGAGATGGTTATATTCTCTCTTGTTGGAGATCATCATTGCCTGACACTTGTATGGCGCGAATGTTACATGCCACTTATCAACCCAAGCCTCACATTTTCCCACAATACACTCCATCTGCCAATTTTTTCCCACTCACAAAACCTTTCTAAATCCCTTTGCAGACTTTCTGGGCTGAAGTTAGTTCTGGCAACAGGGGTCCCGGTGGCTGGCCAGAAAGTGGGGGTAGACCCCGCATCAGCCCTCCTTCGGATCTCTATTGCAATTCTACGGCAGGCAGACAAATAACTCCCCGCTGTCAGGGATGCGTCCCTTTAAGGGATGAGCTCCCACCTCCAAGAACTGCCAGCCAATCAGAAGGCTGGCTGCTTAGCAGTACTGGCAGCACCACTGGGAACAGCGGCCACTGCCAGTACTGCAGGAGACCCTGCAGTGCTCAGAATGTTGGAGATCCCAGTACAGATAAATAGGGTCTGCGTCGCCAGGCCATAGTGTATTGCTGCTCCTATTGGATTTCCCCCAAAGGAATGACCTCCCTACAACCCCGCTAGGAGGCTGCCAGGTTTTACCAGGTGGTGTCTCTCCATGGCAGTGTGGCCCTCTGTCCTCCGTTAAATTGAGTTGGAGGTGGAAAGAGGCCCTTAAGTGGCCATTAATTGGCATTGAGCAGGAAGGCCATCCTCAGCCTTCCCTGGCCTAGTCTAAATCACAAAGTATTGGGAAGGTGACAAGAACTCTGCCTCCACCTTCTCGACGCAATTTGATGGGCCTTCCCCTGGCTCTGTTCCCATCCATTGGGGGCCCATTAAATTCAGCCCTCTATGTCCTCCTCACAACTTGATTTCCCACCAATCTTTGTAACGTCAGCAAATTTGGTTACAATACATTCTATCCCTTCATCCAAGTCATTAACATGGATTGTAAATAGTTGAGGCCCCAGCACTGATCCCTGTGCCACCCCATTAGTTACAGTCTGAGAAACCTGAAAATAACCCATTTATCCCGAGACTCTGTTTCCTGTTTGTTAACCAATCCTCTTTCCATGCTACTATATTACCCCCAACATCATCAGCTCTTATCTTGTGTAGTAACCTTTTATGTGGCACATTTTTGAATGCCGTTTGGAAATCTAAATACACATCTACTGGTTTTCCTTTACCCTGCTCATTATATCCTCAAAGAACTCTAATAAATCTGTCAAATATGATTTCCCATTCATAAACCATATTGACTCTGCTTGATTGCATTATGATTTTCTAGATGTCCTCCTACTTCCTTAATGATGGATTCCAGCATTTTCCCAATGGCAGATGTTAGGCTAACAGACTTATAGTTTCCTGTTTTCTGTCTCCCTCCTTTCTTTAATATTGGTGTTACATTTGCAGTTTTCCAATCCACTGGGACCTTTCCAGAATCTAGGGAATTTTGAAAGATTACAGCAATGCATCCACTGTCTCTGCAGCCACTTCTTTTAAGACCCTAGGATGCAGACCATCAGGTACAGGGGACATGTCAGCCTTTAGTCCCATTAGTTTTCTTAGTACTTTTCCTCTGGTGATAGTGATTGTTTTAAGTTCCTCCCTCACTTTTGCCCCCTGATTTTCTACTATTCTTGGGATGCTTTTTGTGTCTTCTGCTGTGAAGACAGATACAAAATATTTGTTCAAAGTCTCGGCCATTTCCTTGTTTCCCATTGCCAGTCTCATCCTTTAAGGGACCAATGTTTACTTTAGCTAATCTCTTCATTTTTATATACTTGTAGAAACTCTTACTGTCTGTTTTTATATTTCTTGCTAGTTTACTCTCATATTTTAATTTCTCCCTTTTTTAAGTCATCCTTTGCTGTTTTCTAAAATTTTCCCAATCTTCTGGCCTACCATTAATCTTCGCATAATTGTATGCCTTTTCTTTCAATTTGATACCATTGTTAACTTCCTTAATTAGCCACGGATGGTTCATTCTTCTCATAGAGACTTTCTTTCTCAATGGAACGCATCTTTGTTTAGATTTATGAAATATCTCCTTAAATGTCCTCCACTGCTTATCAACCGTCCTACCTTTTAACCTATTTTCCCAGTCCACTTTAGCCAACTCTGTCTTCATACATTTGTAATTTGTCTTTGTTTAAGTTTAAGACACTAGTTTCAAACCCAAGTTTCTCACCTTCAAACTAAATGTGAAATTTTATCATGTTATGATCATTCTTCCCGAGAGGATCCGCTTCTATGAGATCATTAATTAATTCTGTCTCATTACACATTACCAAGTCTAAAATAGCCTATTTTCTGGTCGGTTCCACAACATATTATTCTAAGAAACTGTCCCTAATACACTCTATGAACTCGTCCTCAAGGCTTTGCCTTTGCCAATTTGATTTGTCCAAACAATATGAAGATCAAAATCGCCCATGATTATTGCAGTACCTTCCATACAAGCCCCCATTATTTCTTGATTTATACTTTGTCCTACACAGTAGCTACTGTTAGGGGCTTATAAATTACTCTCACCAATGACTTCTTTCCCTTGCAATTTCTTATCTCCACCCAAACTGACTCTACCTCTTGATCTTCGAAGCCAAGATCATTTCTCACTACTGTACCAATCTCATCCTTTATTAACAGAGCTACACCACCTCCTTCTCCTTCATCCTATCCTTTTGAAATATCAAATCCCTTTGAATATTCAATTCCTAGCCTTGGTCACCTTGTAACCAAGTCCCTGTATTGACTATCAAATACACATTTATTCCTATTTGTGCCATCAATTCACCTATATCCTATTACGAATGCTGTATGAATTCAGATAAAGAACCTTTAATTCTATCTTTTTACCATTTTTTTCCTACTTTGACCCTATTTTCTGGTGCATTTTTATCTTTGTACATTCTGTCCCTTCCTGTCACATTCTGGTTTATCATTACCTATTTCACTAACCTGTACTATTGCCTTATTCTTTCTCTTAAACGTTCTAAATTTCCTCTCACCTGAACCTTTGCCCCCACTATTTAGTTTAAAGCCCTCTCTACAGCCCTAGCTATTCGATTCGCCAGCATACAGGTCCCAGCATGGTTCAAGTGAAGCCATCCCAACAGAACAGTTCCCTCCTTCCACTGTACTGGTCCCAGTGCCCCATGGATAGAAAGCCATTTCTCCCACAGCAATCTTTGAGTCACACATTCTCACTGATCTTACTTACCCTATGCCAATTTGCTCATAGCTCACGTTGTAATCCAGAGGTTATTACCTTTGTGGTTCTGCTTTTTAATTTAGCCCCAAGCTGCTCATACAGAAAGAACTCTTCCTTTTATGGAAAATAAAATCATTTCAAACACTCAAGATATTTTATACAGTGCTTTAGAAACAGCACTATATTCACATGTTCTTCAAGTTAATAAAATTCGACTGGAAATGCAGCTATAAGCATCTTAGAAATGCCACAGGCTAATAAAACCCTCCTAAACTACCCTCTGCAATCTAATGTATTTCACAAGAAAAAGAGAGAGTAAAGTAATGAAGTGGAATGACCTTTTCTGGAAATGTCTGTATGCATATTAAATGGTAATCATGTATCTTCACAGCCAAGAGCAACTAGATTTGTGTTCAAAATGTCTATGGTTAACATAAAATTTTGACAGCAACAGAACTTTTATATTTACAGAACTGAAAATACAATTTCAGTTTCCCCTTAATTATGTCCATTGCATCGTACACAGATTTAACTTCATTAAATCACAAAAACTTCAAGAAAATAAGTGCTTGCATATGATTTGATTGAAGATGTGTAGGATTTCATGCAAAATATCAAAATTCATAAAGCAACAGTTGATTTAAAAATGAAGTCTGATGTGATTAATAAACTTCCACTAATCCCTCAAAGAAAGCAATTAAAAACATTTGAACTGGTACAGCACATATTTGGAAATGGAAAGCATGCTTCTGGATGGACACAAGGTTGGAAGAGGGGACCTTGAGCAGACTAATGCACTCAACTATTGCCTTGTGATTTAAGTAGCTTATAACATTACTGAATCTGCACACTCGTACTGTACAAATGCAATAATAAATCAGCAACTGACAGTCCATTTGTGCTCTGTGTGACTCAAGAGTAGATTGTGACAAGTGATAAATATAAAAGCACTGCCACAAATGTGTGGATTATAGAGCCCAGGTGCTGAGTATTGGTGAAGAGATCAAAAGCAGTCCTTTAACATTAATTATATGCAATCCAATATGAACAGATTTAACGCAAAGCCAAGGGATAATTGAAACATTACAAGGTTTTTCATTGCATTTATATGTTATATTGTATTTTGTGGTATTATAATGTACTTTTGCGCTTCATATGTCAATAGTATGCAATTGTAAATATGTTAGTTGTTTTAGCCTCTTAAATCTGATTAGAGTTTCATGTCTGTCATTCTGAAGAAAATGCCATAGTTTGCGTGAAAATATATTTAAATCCAGCTAATGTCAACCTCATGCAGCTTTGCAAAGCAAAAGTTAAGAAATATATAATGTCTGGGTCATTGGGAAAGAATCTTCCGTGATAATCACAGAATCACAAAATTGTTTCAGTGCAGAAGTAGGTCATTTGGCCCATCGTGTCTGCACCGGCTCTCCAAAAGAATAATTAACTTAGTGCCATTCCCCCACCTTCTCCCCGTAACCCTGCACATTCTTCTTTTTCATATAATAGGCTAATTCCCTTTTGAATGCTTCAATTGAACCTGCCTCCACCACACTCTCAGGAAGTGCATTCCAGACCTCAATGACTTATTGCGTGAAAAAGTTTTTCCTCATGTCGCTTTTGCTTCTCTTACCAAATACTTTAAATCTGTGCACTCTCATTCTCGATCATTTCACGAGTGGGAACAGTTTCTCCCTATCTACTCTCTCTCGAGACCCTCATAATTTTGAATACCTCTATCAAATCACCTCTCAGCCTTCTCTTTTCCAAGGAAAACAGTCCCAACTTCTCCAATCTATCTTAATAACTGAAGTTCTTCATCCCTGGAACCATTCTCGTGAAGCATTTTGGCATTCTCTCCAATGACCTCATATATTTCCTAAAGTGCGGCGCCCAGAACTGGACGCAATACTCCAGCTGAGGCCAAACTAGTGTCTTATCCAAGTTCAACATAACTTCCTTGCTCTTGTACTCTATGCCCCTATTAATAAAGCCCAGAATACTGTATGTTTTATTAACCACTCTCAACCTACCCCGCCACCTTCAGTGACTTATGCATATATACACCTAAGTCCCGCTGCTCCTGCACCCCCTTTCGAAATTGTACCCTTTACTTTATATTGTCTCTCCATGTTCTTCCTACCAAAATGAATCACTTCACATTTCTTTGCATTGAACCTCATCTGCCACTTGTCTGCCCATTCCACCAACTTGTCTATGTCCTTTTTCAGTTCTACACCATCCTCCTCACAGTTCACAATGCTTCCAAGTTTTGTATCATTCGCAAATTTTGAAATTGTGCCCTGTACACCAAGGCCTAGGTCATTAATATATGTCAGGAAAAGCAAGGGTCCCAACACTGACCTCTGGAGAAATCCACTACAAACCTTCCTCCAGCCCGAAAAACATCCATTAACCACTACTCTTTGTTTCCTGTCACTCAGCCAATTTCGTATCCATGTTGCTACCTTCCCTTTTATTCCATGAGCTATAACTTTGCTCACAAGTCTGTTGTATGGCACTGTATCAAACGCCTTTTGAAAGTCCATGTACACCACATCAACTGCATTACTGTCATCAACCCTCTCTGTTACCTCTTCAAAAAACTCCAACAAATTAGTCAAACATGATTTTCATTTGAGAAATCCATGCTGGCTTTCCTTAATTAACCCGCATTTGTCCATGTGCCTATTAATTTTGTCCCAAATCATTCTTTCTAGAAGTTTCTCCACCACCGAAGTTAAACTGACTGGCCTGTGTTGCTGGGCTTATCTTTACACCTTTTTTTGAACAAGGTGTAACATTTGCAATTCTCCAGTCCTCTGGCACCACACCTGAGTCTGAGGAAGATTGAAAAATTATGGCCAGTGCCTCTGCAATTTCCACCCTCACTTCCCTCAGTATCCTTGGATGCATCTCATCTGGTCCTGGTGCTTTATCCACTTTAAGTACGAACAGCCTATCTAATACATCCTCCTTATCAAATTTACACCCTTCTTGTGACTTAATTACTTCCTCTTTCACCATTGCCTGGGTTACATCTTCTTCCTTGGTAAAAGCAGATGCAAAGTATTAATTTTTTACCTCAGCCTCCATGCGTAGAATCCCCTTTATGGTCCTTAATCAGCCCAACTCCACCTTTTACCACCCTTTTATTATTTATATGTTTATAGAAAAGTTGGTGATTCCTTTAATGTTAGCTGCCAGTCTCTTTTCATGCTTTCTGTTTGCTTCTCTGAATGGCTTTTTCACTTCCCCTCTGGACATTCTATGTTCCGCCTGGTTCTCAATAGTATTTTCTACCTGGCATCTGTCATGAGCACACTTTTTCTTCTTTATCTTAATCTCTACCTCGTTTGTCATCCAGGGAGCTCTGGATTTGCTTACTCTACCTTTCCCCTTCAAGGGAACATACCTTGACTGTGCCCGAACTATCTCTTCTTTGAAGGTAGCTCATTGTTAAGCTACCGTTTTCCTTGCCAACCTTTGACTCCAATTTATTCACTCCATTCTTAACCCATTGAAGTTGGCTTTACCCCAGTTAATTATTCTTGCTATAGATTGTCCTTTGTCCTTTTCGATAGTCAGCCTAAACCTTATGAGACAATGATCATTCTCCCCTAAATGATCTCGTACTGATACTTGATCCACTTGGCCCACCTCATTCCCAAGAACCAGGTCTAGCAGTGCCTCCTTTCTCATTGGACTAGAAACATACTGCTGTAGAAACACACGCTCGGAACTCTTGCCCCTCACTACCCTTTGCACTACTACAATCCCTATGTTTGGATAATTAAAGTTCCCCCATTATAGCTACCCTATAATTTTTTGCACCTCTCTATAAATTACTTACAAATGTGTTCCTCCATGTCCTCCCCACTAGTCGGTGACCTGTAGACAACACCTTTTTTGTTCCTTAGCTCTAGCCAAATTGATTCTGTCCTCGACCCCTCTGGGACATCCTTTTTCTCCAGCACTGCAATGCTTTCTTTAATCAATACCATCACCCCTCCCTCTGTTTTCCCTTTCCTATCTTTCCTGAACACCTTGAATCCAGGAATATTTAATACCCAGTCTTGCCCTTCGTTGAGCCAGGTCGCTGTTACAGCCACATCATATTTCCACATGTCAATCCGCGCCCATAACTCACCAATCTTATTAACGATACTCCGTGCATTCACATATATGCACATTAACCCTGATTTAGTCTTCATTACTTTCTCCCTTACTCTGTCCCTACCTAATAACTTACTAATCTCCACTCTAGTGCTATCTATCTCTCCCAGTATTCTGTGCACCTTGGTATTCCTCTCCGATTCTCACACCGCTGCCGAGTTGGTTTAAACCCACCCCATGGGCACTAGCAAATCGCCCAGCAAGGATGTTTGTCCCAGCTCTGTTTAGATACAACTTGTCCAGTCTGTACAGGTCCCACCTTCTCCAGAACTAGTCCCAGTGTCCCAGGAACCAAAAGCCCTCCCACCTGCACCAACTTTCCTGCTGCTCAAGCTGCTGCAAAATATTAACAGAGAAAACAGAATTGTAAATCATTTAACAGCTTATTCTAAATTGCCCAAATTAACAAATAAAATTTAAGAGTATAAATAGTAAACTTTTATTGTACTAACGTGAATTTTTAAAAACTCACGATCCATGTGGCAAAATCCACTGACAAGAAATTCTATTAAAAAAACTTTAAGCTTAAATAAACTGCATACATACACATTGAATAAATAACTTTTCAAAACAAAATGTTGGCCAATGAAAAACAGAATGCACAAGTCACAGGATGCAGATTAGCTGCAAATTCGTCCAACTAAACATTGGGAAAACTATTGCCTTCATCTTCAGCCCCACTCCATGCCCTAGTCACCATTTCTATTCCACTCCCGATCACTGTCTCAGGCTGAACCAGACCGTTCATAATCTCAACAATATATTTGACCTGTAGCTGCATTCCAAGAATGGCAATTCTGGGTACTGCCTGTGTGGAGTTTGCAAGTTCTCCCTGTGTCTGCGTGGGTTTCCTCTGGGTGCTCCGGTTTCCTCCCACATGCCAAAGACTTGCAGGTTGATAGGTAAATTGGGCCATTATAAATTGCCCCTAGTATAGGTAGGTGGTAGGGAAATATAGGGACAGGTGGGGATGTGGTAGGAATATGGAATTAGTGTAGGATTAGTATAAATGGGTGGTTGATGGTTGGCACAGACTTGGTGGGCCGAAGGGCCTGTTTCAGTGCTGTATCTCTAAACTAAAAAAACATATCCTCTCCATCATAAAGAACGCCTACTTCTACCTCCCTAATGTGATGGCCCCCATGACTGGCTCAGCCTATCTACTGCTGAAACCCTCATTCATGTTGTTATCACGTTCAGACCCAACTATCTCAATCCTTTCCTGGCTAGTCTCCCATCCACACTCTGTAAACTTCAGCTCATCCAAAACAGGGGCTGTTCTTTGCCACGTTGCTTGGGAGTAAATTGGGTCTTTAATGAGAAGATTGGAAAATCCAGAACTGAAGCATTGCCTTCCTCATCTTCGTATAATGAAGTCATTAATAACGCGAACATGCTAATAGTATATTCATAGTATTATACTCCCACTGAAATGGACAGCCTGAAACATATACCGACTGTGGCAAAATTTTGTGCTTCCTTTCAGCAAGAGAAAATGTATTCTCTGCTTAAGATTACCCAATTCTTCACATTATTTTTACCCAACACAGGTCTTCTTAATTGTTTGCCAATGCTGATCTTGAATTATCTGATGTTATTGAGGGGTCTTACATGAGGGGAAGTGCCTTACCGTCTCTCCTCCTGGGACTCCCAAGATTGAAGTTGATGAGGCTGACATCTCAGTGAATGCAGTGTCACTGATGGGACTCCCATGTCTTACCACTGAACCATTGTGCTAGCCCTGTATTAGAAATTTATAAAATATACTGTTTCTTGGATGGTTCTTTTTTGATGTACCACTACAACCCTTCATCTGTCTGAGCCTGCTCCTCCATTCAGTTAGATTATACCTAAACAGTAGCTCAGCTCCATTTAACCACCTTTGTTCTATATCCCATGACACCCTTATCCAACAAAAATCTATAAATATCAATCTGGAAAAATTCAATTGGCCAAGCATCCACAGCCTTTTGGGGATTGAGTTCCAGATTTCCACTATCCATCGTGTCAAAAAATACTTTCTAATTTCATTCTTACGTGACCTAGCTTTAAATTCAAGCTTATGTCGCCTTTTTCTGGATTTTCTCTTCAGAGGCAATTGTTTTTTTGTACCCTAACAAATCCCTTCATCAGTTTAAAGTCCTTGTCATTATAAACCAAGTGCCACTTAAATCTCCATAAAAATACCTCTTGTGACATAAATGAACACTCAGCGAAACCTATTCCATAAACTGCTTCCCCCCATGCTCCAGTCATATCACATGCATCAATTTCCATTGTGTATATTCATATATCCCTTCAAACACCTAATGTATATAAGTTTCAGTAATGGGAAAAATTGAGCTTTGATGGGTTGGGAACCACAGTGATAGTTAGCTTCACATTCTGATAGTGCTTTCAATGTTAACATGCAAAGACATTTAATGGCATAGCATATATAAGGAATATGTGACCGCAGATTGCTAGTGAAGTCTAAATGCATTTAGTTGGAGGGAAAAATAATCCTATATTGTTCAACCAGTGAAGAATGGTAATCAAATAATAAAGAATTGCAATATGGTATTAAGATTTATAAACTGCCAACTATATACATTTTTTGCATTGCATGATAAGTCTGTATTTCAGAAACATTACAAACAGAAATAAGCTGGCATCATTGTACGTTACTGGGGTGCAAAAGACAGTTTTATGATATTTCTGAGCACATGATACGTTAGACAACCATTTTAAAGTAATATAAACCAGATATTGAGATACTACAGGATTGTTCTTAACCTACCAAATGATTGCTTTGTTCATTATAGTGCCTGGGATAACACATTTGCTGTCGAAGTAGAATGTATGATAAGAATTTTCTGCTAGAATTGCAAGTATATTTGAGCCTATCTAAATCTTATTGACCTGTTATATAAATTATTTAACAATTGGGAATTACACAGTTACAATAAAACAAAATACAGTTAGACAAGTTATACCTTCGGATTATTACTACTTATTTAGAAATATCATTGGAAAATGCTGCTAATTGAAAGTATAATGGCACTTCAGAGCCAAACCATAATGGTTTTCCAGTGGAAAACACACTTATGGGATGAATTTTGTTGTGATGACATGGGCCCCAGCGGCAGCCGGAAGGAGGGGAGACTGCCGTTGGGGCCAATTGGAAAGCCAACAGCTCTGCAGTACTGGCAGCACCTCTGGGAGCAGTGGTGACTGCTGGTTCTGCAGGAGGCCCTGCAGTACGAAGATGTCTGGAGACCCTGGGAAATCTGAGTGGGGTCAGGGTCACTGAGGCCAGACAGACAGGCCCTAGCGATGGGATGGGGTGGGGGGGGTGGGGGGTGTTAATGAGGTTGGGGTAAGGGGGGGTGGGGGGTGGAGTGTACGGGTCTACCTGGGTGAGGGCGGCGATCATCGCTGGGGATCATCATCGGGCTCCTCTGCCTGCTATTAAATTGAGGCAGAGGCAGGAAGAGCCCGTCAGGTGGCCAATTTTGTCCATTTAAGATCTTCAGTTGGCCTGGGGCGGGAAGGCTGTCCTCGGCCTTCCTTGCCCTGGACTAAATTGGAAGGCGTCGGGAAGGCAAGGGGCACTCTGCCTCCTGCCTTCTGATGCAATTTTATGGGCACCTCTGGCCTCTGTTCCCCTCCCAAGGGAGCTCATAAAACTCAGCCCACAGTCAACCGAGCATGTAAATTAGATGTATGAATTTTTTTCATGAATCGTCCCAGTGCAACTCGCTCACCAAACAACATTATATTCAATACCTGCTTTACTTACATAGTCACCAATGCCTGAATGAACATGGGTACTCTGGCTTCACCTGGTGATCAGTCTATTGATCAGTTTCTACTGCAGGAATTAGTTCAGAACGGGTACCCACTGTAGAACATGGGTGCAACAAACAGCCTCTCAGTGAAACTTCTGTCCATGCATTCTTAAAAGCACATGCACTTTGCTCTCCTCATCATACTAGTGACTTTATTCTTTTCTTTGTTTATTTTTAAGAGCGAGGAGGTCGTGTACATCTTTGTCATTAGAATTGAGATGATCCATTTAGCTGCCTCTACCACAAATCTGTCTTCTCCCTACACATCAAGCTGAGCTTTCCCCAAGGTTCCCCCCATGCCCTTGCCCAGAACCCACATCTTTCTATAGCTTTTCCCCTACCTCCCCTCATTCCTGCTGCAAAATCATCGTCCATGCTCCACCTTCTGCTCTCTTGACCCGATTCCCACTAAACTGCGAATCAACCAACTTCCTTTCCTGGCCCGCTCCCTATGCTAGCTGACAATGTCAACAGTTTCCACTCCTCAAGTACTGTCCCACTTCCAAGCACATATGCCATCATCACCTCCTTCCTCAAAAAAACCCACCCATCAGATTCCCCTATCCCTGCAAACTGCTGCCCCAGCTCCAACCTCCCTTTCTTTTTCAAAGTCCTTGAATGTGTCATCGCCTCCCAAATCTATGCCCATCTTTCCCACAACTCCATGTTTAAATCTCTAACTAGGTTTCCTCACCTGCCACTGCACTGCAATGGCTCTTATCAAAGTTACAATTTGGCATCTTATGTGGCTGTGACCTCAGTACACTATCCCTCCTTATCCTTCTCAACCCCTCTGCAGTCTTTGAAATGGTGGACCATGCCATACTCTTACAACACCTCTCCTTGCTGTCCAGCTGAGTGGGACTGCCCTCACCTGTTTCTACTCTTACTTATCCAGTTGCAGCCAGAGAATCACCTGCCTCAGCTTTGTTTCCCACGATGCACTGCCTTCGCTAGAATTCTCCAAGGATCTATCCTTGTTCCCCTCCTACTTCTTATCAAAATGCAGAGCCTTGGCAAGATCATTCAAAGACATGATGCCAGTTCTACCTCACCACCACCTCTCATAACTACTCCAGTGCCTCTGTGTTGTCAGCCTACTTGTTGATATCTAGTCCTGTATTAGGTGCAATTTCCTCCCATTAAACATTAGGAAGACTGATGTCAGTGTCTCTGTCCTCTGCCATGACTTCTGTTTCCTCTCTACCGATTGTCTTCCCCAGCTACTGCCTCAGGCTGTACCAGACTGATCACAACCACAGTATTCTGTTTGTTTCAAGCTCATATCCTCTCCATCACAAAGACTGTCTGCCTCTACCTCTGTAACATCTCCTGTCTTCACCCAGCCTCAGCCATTCTGCTGCTGAAATTTCCATTCTGTCTGGCCTCTTATTTTCCACTCTCTATAAACATTATCTCATGCAAAATGTAGCTGTCTATACCCTAACCTGTACCAAGTCCTGTTCACCCATCACCATGTGCTTCCAGTCCACCAATGCCTCAAAGTTAAATGCTCATTCTTGTGTTCCAATCGGTCCATGACCTCAGTCCTCCCAATCTTTGTAATCAGCTCCAGCCCGACAACTGTCCGAGAAGTCTGCATTTCTGCAAATCTGGCCTCTCAAGCATCACCATTACCTTCGCCCTGCCATTGGCAGTCATCTCAGCCCTAACTCTGGAATTCCTCCATAAGCCTCTCCGCCTCTATCACCATCGTTAAGACCCTCCTTAAGACCCACCTCTTTAACCAAGCTTTTAGTCACCCCTCATAACATTTCCTTCTTTGGCTTGATGTCAATTTTTGTCTGATGATAGTCCTGTGAAGCACCTTTACATTAAAAGCACTCTTAATTGAAAGCTATTAAGATAAATGGTGAGCAGACTGTCTAAAAATGCTTCTCTTTTTATTCATTCTTGGGATGGGTACGTCATTGACATTTTTTGCCCATCCCTAATTGCCCTTGAGATGATGGTGGTGAGCTGCCTTCCTGAACCACTGCAGTCAGTGTGGTGTAGGCACACCCACAGTGCCGTTAGGGAGAGAGTTTCAGGATTTTGACCCAGTGACGGTGAAGGAACAGTGATATAGTTCCAAGTCAGATTTGTGAGTGACTTCGAGGGGAACTTGCAAGTGGTGATATTCCCCTGCATCTGCTGCCCTTGTCCTTCTAGGTGATCGAGGTTGCAGGTTTGGAAGGTGCTGTTGAAAGAACCTAGGTGAGTTGCTGCAGTGCATCTTGTAGAAGTGGTATACACTGCTGCCACTGTGCACCAGTGGTGGAGGGAGTGAATATTTCAGGTGGAGAATGGGGTGCCGATCAAGCAGGCAGCTTTATCCTGGATGGTGTCAAACTTGAGAGTTGCTGGAGCTGCACTCATCCAGGTAAGTGGACAGCATTCCATCACTCTCCTGACTTGTGTCTTGTAGATGGTGGGCAGGCTTTGAGAGTCAGGAGGCGAGTAACCTGCTGCAGAATACCCAGCATCTGACCTGCTCTTGTAGCCACAGTAGTTACGTGGCTGGTCCAATTATGTTTCTTGTCAATGGTATCCCCCAGCATGTTGATGATAGGGGATTCAGTGATGGTAATGCCGTTCAATGTCAAAGGGAGATGGTTAGATTCTCTCTTGTTGGAGATGGTCATTGCCTGGCACTTGTGTGGCGCGAATGCCACTTGCCACTTCTCAGCCCAAACCTGAATATTGGCCAGGTCTTGCTACATGCTGGAACAGGCTGCTTCAATATCTGAGGAGTTGTGAATGGTACTGAACACTGTGCAACATCAGTAAATATCCCCACTTCTGACCTTATATTGGAGGTTAAATTAATTAAACTAATGAAAAGGGGAATCACAAAAATAAAAAAACTTTTACCTTTTACTCCCCATTTCTTATAGTTCTCAAAATCACAGATGGATACTGATGAGAACTGGATTTGTCTGCATCTTGACAATGTCTAGTTCAGTCTCCCATAGCAGGTCCTTAAGCTCATTAATCCATGTAACTGCTGTACAACATGATCATCAATGTCAGTCTTTTCTTATATTGTTCAAAGATTTTACTTCCTTGAACAATAAAAAATTTAAGCATTTTCTTTGCAGCAGTCTTCAATTTCACTTCTCACAATTACAAAGGCAGGTGTCACTTTTTGGAACTTTTTGACCATTTTTCCACAGATAGGATTTGAAAATAAGAATTACAGTCATTGTTGTTTGAAACAAAATGTGTTCAAACCAGTTTTTAGAAAAGGTACCAAAACAAAAGTTAAAAGTTAATGTGCGGAATGGAAGTTGTGTTTTTCCAGAAATGAAACAATAAGCAATTTGTTACTTGTACAAGTGATTGAAACATACATCATACACTTTGTACTGCACGGTCCTTTGGTCCCTGTCTGTCAAGAGAGAATAACAGAGGTTTTTGGAAACAAAAGTCCTGCAGTCAGGCTTTTAAACAAAATGCTTCAAAAACTTTAGGCAGGGTCACTGAATCAGAAGTGTAGGAGGAGAGTTAGAAGCCATTCTAGCAAGATGACCTACGGGCATGGAGCAGTGTAGTAGTCATTATTTTTCATGTTATTATAGAGTACGTGTTCCAGTTGAACAAAGTGAATCTGATCATAACTGTCATTCTATCTATTCAGCCACTTTGAAATAAAGCAGCTTAAATGATTCTGACCAAGCCTCATCTCACCAGGTGCTTGCTTGGTCCAGTTTCAAAGAGACTGAAGAAGCACATATGCAAAGTCACAAGAGGGCATTTCCGTTACAGCCCTGAGTTACACAATCATGTTAGTAGGTATAGGGCAGTGTGAGTAAATTCCCATAAAATTAAAGTGCTCCAACTACTTGTGGGAGTGACTGAAACCATTGAACTAGAGAAGGTATTTACAGCAGACACAAATTTGTAACAGTGGGAATGGAAAGGCCCTCTTGTGACTTTGCACTGTGCTTCTTCAATCTCTTTGAAAGTGGACCAAGCAAGCACCTGGTGAGATGAGGCTTGGTCGGAATCATTTAAGCTACTTTATTTCAAAGTGGCTGAATAGATAGACTGACAGTTATGATCAGATTCACTTTGTTCAACTGGAACACGTACTCTATAATAACATGAAAAATAATGAATACTACACTGCTCCACAAGAGACAATATAGAATAAAGGGTACAACTCTAAAGGGGGTACAGGAGCAGATGGACCTGGGTGTATATGTGCATAAAACATTGAAGGTGGCAGGACAGGTTGAGAGAGTTGTTAATAAAGCATACAGTATCCTGGGCTTTATTAATAGGGGCATAGAGTACAAGAACAAGAAAGTTACATTGAACTTGTGTAAGACACCAGTTAGGCCTCAGCTGGAATATTGCGCCAGTTCTGGTCACCTCACTTTAGGAAAGATGTGAGAGCATTGGAGAGTGTACAGAAAAGATTCACGAGAATGGTTCCAGGGATAAGGAATTTCAGTTATGAAGACAGATTGGAGACGTTAGGACTGTTTTACTTGGAGAAGAAAAGGCCGACAAGTGATTTGATAGAGGTATGCAAAATCATGAGGGGTCTGGACACAGTAGATAGAGAAAAACTGTTCCCACTCATGAGAGGATTGAGGACGAGAGGGCACAGATTTAAAGTAGTTTGTAAGAGAAGCAAAAGTGACTTGAGGAAAAGCTTTTTCATGCAGCGATCAGTTAAGGTTTGGAATGCGCTGCCTGAGAATGTGGTGGAGGCAGGTTCAAGTGAAGCATTCAAAAGGGAATTAGACTGTTATATGAAAAGGAAGAATATGCAGGGTTACAGGGAGAAGGCAGGGGAATGGAACTAAGGGAATTGCTCTTTCAGAGAGCCAGTGCAGGCACGATGGGCTGAATGGCCTCCTTTTGCACTGTAACAATTCTGTGAAAGCAAATGACAAGAGAGAGACCCATTCACAATCTAAATTCACAAGATAAACAAACAGAGTCTAAGAATGTGCACCGCCAAATGAAAAAACAAAGTAGCATATTTTCAAATAAACAGGAAAAAAAGAGATTATGCAACTCTTACTTATGTAAATGTATCAAAGCAAAAAAAAAGTTGACTAATTGAAACAAATGGATTATTGCCCATTCGTTCCCATGTTACACCATTTGCCTTTTTTGTATGATATTTGCCTTTTCAACATCACATAAATAAGAATAAAGATTAAAATTTCAACTATTCCATCAGTGTGGCATGAGCTAATTTTGACCAAACGGTCATCTTTGAACCTGTTTTAGCACACACATATCAGCATGTCAGAATCAATAATGCCATTCATGCAATATACACAATTGTTTGCTGCTTATTATGCATTAAGCTAACAGTGAATCAATATTTACTCATTACAATCCACAGATAACAGTACACTTTTGCAAACTGTATTATAGTCGAAACACACACAGAAAGAAGGCAACAAGATCCTGCACAGGATGACTGGAATTGCATGCAATGAATCAATAGCATGATCTTGACAAGCCTGTCTCCCCTTCCAAGTACAGATTTGCTTACACAGCTTTATGCGTGTTCTTTTATCTTTGGCTTTGGAAAAAGACCATCAAACTTTAGACTCTGATGGCAATTTCAGGTATCATCTTTCCTCAGCAATGAAATGAATCAATAAAATTAGACTTTATATAAAAAGTGAAAACAAGCCATATATATGTAAACTTTTTACATTGGACTCATGCATTGTCCAGTTTATGGAATTGTGCAATGCCGCTGTCACATGCATACATGACTTGATAAAAATTTCCCTAAGTATCAAACAGTAATGCAGCATTTGATATTTTTGAACTGCAATGAGTAATGAACCAATAATTTCTTATCTGGCCACTGAACAGCACAGCTCTGTCCGCTGCACACTAAATACTGCCAACCACAAAGGAACTTGAGCTTTATCCAACCCTTACCAGAGTTTATTTGCAAGATCTAACATTTGAATTAGAGCACATGAAAGTGGTTTTATAACCATCTCCAAAATTGACATTTATTGCAACAATGATCGGCTGTTCCATAGGCAAATACGAGTGCATTAATGCACTGTGGAAAAGACTACTCGAAGATGGGATCATATAATCGCTCTCATACAATGTATTCCATGGACAGAATTTAGTGAGACCGTTGCAGGTCCCGGCGACGGACCCAGTATTGGGCGCCGTCATTGCTCGTCACGTATGCGGCCGGCCAACCGCGATTATGCAGCAGGTGGCCAAATATCATAATGGTATTGCGGAGCCAGTCTAATTACGTGACGGGGGCGGGCTCCGAGATGCTGCTTGCGGTGTCAGAAGACTCTGGGGCAGCTGCTGATGCCATATTTAAAGCCCTGCTAGCCCGGCTTTCATTGCAGCCTTTTAGAGATTTACATTTTGCCAATTGCTGCTGACCCGGTGTGAAAGTGACTCCTGGAAAGCCCCCCCACCCCCCCCCCCGCACCAGCCCCCGCCCAACCCTCCAGAGAAGGATGGTCACTATGACAGAGTCAAGATACCAGACGGCCCCACGGTTTTGCGATGTCTCCTTGCAGATTCTCCTTCAGGCTGAAAGGGAAAGGCGGGAGGTCCTTTTCCCCAGCGATGGCAAGAGGTGGTCTTCCAGCCTAACCAAGCAAGCCTGGATGCAGACTGCAGAGCAGGTAAGCAGTTGTGTGGTCACCCCCTCCCCCAACACGAACATGGGTGCAGTGCAGAAAGACAGTCAACGGCCTCCTTTGTTCTGCCAAGGTGAGGCCATACCTCTCTCCTCTTTGGGGCTTGCTTGTGGCTATACAGGAGGGAGCGCGACATGGGATGGAAGCACCACAAAGGTGCTGGTAAAGGGGATTAGGCATCACCACATGGCTGCATATCAGCCACAGGCCACCGTGTTTCACAGCTCACCTCCATTACATTTCCTGAAAGCAGATATGGGGAGGAGCCATGTAGGAAGCCCCAGCAAGAGCAAGGAGCTGCTACTAGCATAACTGTTCTCCCACTCTTCCTGCAAGCTCTTACTATCTCCCTCTTTCCACTTGCAGGAGAAGCAGGCCCATAACAACAGGGAGCCCTCAAGGACTGGTAGAGGAATTCCAGATATGCAGCCTCTGTCAACAGCTGAGGAAGCGACACTGGGCGGCCACTCAATAGTGCATGGTGAGAATGGAGTCTCTGCGCAAGACAGTGAGGATTGTCTTCATTCGACATCCAGCACACTTCTGGAGATCCACACCACATATGGTTGGCATGACAAGATCGTCACTGCCTAACCCACACATGTTTATGTGCTCTCATGCAGGTCGGAGTCCTCAGGAGGCTCCAGTTGAAGGTGGTTCAACCGTCAACCTCTGAGGAGCAGTCACAGGATGCACCATCACATGACTCTCCTGCACCTTCCACCAGCGCAGATACTTTTACCTCAGTGGGCTTCCAACCGACTGCTGAATCAGGGTCACAAGTTGATGAGAGCATAATACATACATCCAAACAGCTGGCTGAGGCTGAGACAGCTGATGCCTCCGAAAGACGGAGGACTGTGGGCAGCCAGGCCCATGCTGAGCTCCAGGCTGATGATAAGCCTCTGGTGTCGACAGCACAGGACTTGCTGGAGTTGCAAACAGAAGTAAGGCAACATCTGGCGGATATGCCAGAGGCCATACGCAGCCATGAGTATACGATGGAGGAGTCCTTCCGTCCCATGAGTGCTGCCATGTTTCAGGTATGTGTGCACATAGCTTCCTCCATCGAGAGGCTGGCGACCCGCATGGAGAGCCAGATCCCACAAAAGTGTGCAGACCTGCACACCACCAGCTTGGCCATGAGCTCAACACAGCAGTGGCAAGGCAAGAGAAAGAGGAGGTGCCTGGAGTCTTCTCCAGGTCCTCATCCTTCTGTGGTCAGCAGGGAGGTTAAACTGAGCTTTGAGAGGAAGAAGGAGAGGCTGAGCTCTACATTTGGGGCTCCCCTCAGTGTGCTCTGAGCGTAGACAGCGGCTCCTCAGCCCATCTGCCAGTGAGCCCAGCTCCAGTAGCCGCGAGATCTGAGGAGAATGTGCAGGAAACCCCCAGGCAGCCAGGGCTCTCAAGACCACAGGCAGCCAGAGGACGGCTGCCGAAGTCATCACAGGCCAAGGGGCAGCCTGATGGGCAGCCTGCCTCCAGCCCAGCTGCTATCACAGGAGTCACATTATGTAGAAACACACTAAAACATATCAAATAAAGCACATAGACACATTTGGGGTTTCACAGGTGTTTGACATTTGGCATTCGTTTTGTGTTATAAAGTTCTATCGTTATTGCAGTTCACATTCATTGTTGAAAAATGCTTATTCTTTCATGCGTTAATTTTAAGATGCTGCCTTCACCCTTCCTCCCACATTGAGCTGCCAATGTAGCCACCTCCTGCGGTAAGCATGTCAGATGTGCCAGAGTGAATGGTTAAGCTGGGCACTGATACGGAATCCAAACAGAATGGAGGCAACAGACTGAATGCATTGAGGTGAGTCTTTATTGAGTTTACACTGCGAGGCCATCATGTTGGCTGGAAGCAGATAAGTATTTTACCTCAAGTAAAAACAAGAAATGCTGGAAATACTCAGCAGGTCTGGCAGCATCTGTGGAGAGAGTAGCAGAGTTAACGTTTCAAGTCAGTGACCCTTCTTCAGAACTGGCAAATATTAGAAATGTGAAATGTGACCACCAAATCCCATAGGTCACAGCTCGCCCTGCAGCATTGCGCATAAGTTGGTAACGGCCTCTCTGGAGAGCCACAGTCTTCGCTGGCAATGCCGCTTGGATATTTGGAGGTAGCTGACTCAAGTCCGGCACACTCTCTGGTGCAGGTGGGCCATTTTTGACATTGCCAGCTATTGTCGCTCTCATCGTGGAGCTTCACGGAAAGGCGCTCCCTCCATCTGAGGCGCTGCATCACACCATGGGGGTCCACAAAGACAGAATGTATGATACACATGCCTGCTGATCAGTAGACCTCCAGAGTGCTGTCCTTACAGAGACCAAGTTGTCTTGGCACCTTTACCTTTGCTACTCCTCTCGTCTCATGTGCTAACGGCCCTAAGTGCCCACCCTTGCTGTCTGCCAGCCCAGCACCTAGTAGTACGTCCACCCGACCCTCTCACCCAGTAGTATGGCCACCCAACCCTCTCACCCGAGACCAAGCCCACCCATACAGAGTGCTGCAGGCCGACAATTGCCTCCACTACCGACTCCTCCCCGATCCAGTGCTCATCATGGCTGCCTTCCCCTCATAGCACTGAGGCCGAGTATCCGAAAGCATGTGAGGGCCACCCACAGTCCACTTGAATCCAAGCACCACCCCCCCCACATTGATTTGCGATCAACTGCATGCTAATATATTACAACGACCTGTTCAGCAATTCAAATGGCAGTCCCATTGAGTCGGGATGGCAACACCGCCTTGGAACTTTCCAGCCATTAACTAAATCCAGAACTAAGCTCACAATGTTGAATTTCCGGGCCTCCCATGCCTCCATTCCCACTCCAAACGCCCTCACTAAATCCAGCCTTTTTCTCTGCTACAATATTTAAGAAGAGGGTTGCAAGATAACAAGCCTGCATCACATAGCTGGAGGCAATCATTTAAAGATCAACACAGGCAAAACAGGCCCCCAAATTGATTGAGGGATCAGTGAAAAATAGCTTCAAAGAGGGGGAAGCTTGAACATAAAATGAAAGGAAAAGGAAACAGAAGAGCAAGGGAGTTCTATAACAGGAAGCATTATCGAATGATTATTTCAATTACTTTTGATTGCAAGTAAATGGATTATATGCAATACTTCTTGCACCTGTCTCTCTTCCAGACTCTCATCTGGCATCCTCTCCCTCTCTCCAAACTGTCACGAACCTCTCTGACCTGTGAATCTAATCTATATATGAGAAACCAAATTCTGAAGCAGAAAGGTTTTCCAGCTAATTTCCCCTAATCATCAACTTAGATAACTTTCCTGTTTCCCAAAGTTAACACTGTGGACCAATTTTAATTTATCTGATGACAACACACTTAACACAAAATCCCTCCCAGCTTAACTGGTAAGCATCTCAAAATTTACATCCTGCACCATAGGTGCCACCTCTTGTAATTGTCCCCATATGCAAGAATCCCAATTATATAACATTTGCAAACAGCAAATAAAGCAACTAAACAGGAACGATATGATAGTCCAATCCTAGGTTTCAATAAGCAAAGATACTACATTACAATGTTTCCAACACATGTTAATTTGAAGTGATACAAAGAGCCAACTTTTGGTATACTGCCATCAGCAGAGGTACTGTGCAGAGTTGGGTGAGCCTGTTAGGATTTTATGTCCAGCAGCTTTCATGGTAATGTTTCTGGCATTAGCCCACAAATGACCAAAGTTATTGAACTTGCCATTACAGAATTTGCACGTAGTCACTGGATTACTCGTCCAATAGGCTACTGTACCTATCACAAATGTTAGTCAAAGAGAAATAATAGACCGATTCGTATAAAGGTTATTCAGGAGATCTCCCGTGATCTTCTAAGCTATCCAGAAGCAAACGAGCAAACAGTTGTTGAAGAACATATAATTAGCTAAGGAAGAATAAGCAATAATAGACTCCATCAGAAGCTGAAAGTATCAGATGGGCACAGTATAACAGCTCCACTCTCCTTGGCCCTCAGAAGAATGTTAAGCTTCTGCTGGGGTCAGGTAATTCAAAAGGGGATCCACTGCCTGAGGAAATTTAAAACCCCTGAAGAGTGTGAGGCAGAAATAAATTTAAAATTCCTGAAATGATGCAATGGAGAAATGCAAGAATATAAGAGGAAAGCACAATTTATAAAGGGAGCACCAGAATAATGGTAATTTTTTAAAAAATAGATCACCCAAGATAAGTAAATATAAAAGGAAGAACACTCAAAAGAAGAAGCATTAAAAGGAAGAAGATCCAAGGGAGGCATAATATAAAAGGGAGCACCTGGCGGTAGTAAATTTAAAAAGAGCCACTTGAGGGTAGTAAATTTATACCTTATCATTCTATACCCAAGACGATCACTCCAGTTAATATTGAACAAGCTACAAAGAACCTTACACTGCAAGGAACCATATGGTGTCTCTGCATTAATCAATGGCACAAGTTGAAAACTGACTCATGGCAATTATGTCACATACCCTATGAGTTATCTATCACTGAAGAGTGTGTACTCATTCCAATGGAGCAATAGGGTCACTCACATTGGTTTTAATCAGGCAACAAGCGTTGAACAGAAGACAGCACCACTCAGGATGTCAAATATACCCGATTATCTAAGACAGACTTTGTGTTGATTTCTGTGAATCTTTCATGTCAGGAGGCTACCTTATTAATTATCAACAAGTTACTAAATTTAGAATGTTGAAATAGTCAAATTAAGTATCTATAGCCACTATTTCATGTTTAACAAGCTTTCTGAGAATTTCAGACCACAGTGGTGGCTGCAAATGTGAGGCTGAAAAATTCAAGAGAACACTCAAGCAGTGCATCTAGATTGCTCAAATCGATAGTTTATTTTGGAGGCAAAAACTTTGGGCATTCTTGTATAACTCCCAATCTACATCTCATTCTGTAACAGATCTATTCCATCAACAAATGAGAAACATAGTGCTTCACAGTAACTGTTCTAAGCAGAATGTTAAGTTGAAAAGAGAGATCACGATACGAAGGCAAAAACAAAGAAGTTTACTGATGAAAAACACCACATTCAACCTAAAGGCTGGTGACTATGTCCCAATGACACCAAAATAGCTGTTCAAGAAATTAATAGCGTCATTGGAATCTCAACATATCACACAGATCAAATACAACAATGATTTTAGCAGTTCCGAACATGCAAGGCCGTGCATCCTGTCAGGAATAGGGAAACCCGTGATGCACCGTGACAGTTGTAAGTTTATAAATTGGGTCTGCACAGTGCACGTCAAGTATTGTAGTTCCACAGGAGCAGAGTGAAAAATACATCTGCAAGATGCATCTCACATACTTCAGTCAATCTAAACGTTCTGAACTAAAAGGCCATACCACAGACATAAGGGCAAAGCTATGGAGCAGAACTTCTTGCAGGCATACCAAAAACAACATTAACTTATAGTTATATATTGTCTTTAATATAATAAAATGTCCCAAGGCACCTCACAGCAGCATTATAAAACAAAATATGACACTGAGCCACATAAGGAGATCAGGTCAGATGGCCAAAAGCTTGGCCAAAGAGGTTGGTTTTAAGAAGCATCTTAAAGGAGCAAAGCAAGGTAGAGAGGCGGAGAGGTTTATGGAGGGAATTCAATAGCTTAGGTCCCAAGCAACTGAAAGCACAGCCACTAATGGTGTAGTGATTAAAATTGAGGATGTTCAAGAGGCCAGAATTAGATGAGTGCAGATAACTGAGAGGGTTGTGGGGCTCAAGGAGATTACAGAGATGGGGAGTGGTGAGGCCATGGAGGGATTAGAAAACCAGGATGAGAATTTTAAAAATCAAGACATTGCTTGATCAGAAGCCAACGGAGGTCAGCAAGCACAGGGGTGATAGGGGAATGGGACTTGATGAGAGTTAGGACACAGGCAGCAGAGTTTTAGATGATTGTAAGTTTATGGAGGGTAGAATGTGGGAGGCCAGCTGGGAGTGCATTCCAACATGACTGGACACTAAACAATTTTCTGGGTATGTTTGTGATTTATTTTGCAAAACTGGTTACTTCTTTCGAAAATGTTATAAATGATATCTTTAGTTTATATACTTACTTGAGAAAAGAAGGAAAATGATAGTTCCAAACACTACAAAGAAATTATTTGAACTATTTGATTAATATATGAATTGAGGCATTTGATTGCTGGCTACTCATCCCTCATTGGTACTTCTGATTTATAAAAAATTAATCAATTGGATATTTGATTGTAATCTTCCCTATTGACATGTGAGGTGCTGGAAATATGATGCCCTGAAGTTTGGCCAGACTGAGTCCACATTTTCAAGTGTGATGCCTTTGGAAGATCAAATGCAACTGACGCATACTCGCACTTTTAATTATATAGATATAGCAAACTGACAAAAAAAATACACGAGGTATAAAGGCACATATTGTGCATTATTACTTAACTTTACACGCACTTCCCTAGGCTTCAGTGTGGCCTCCACCTTTACCAATGACCTTTTACTGAGGCTGCATTCCTCTGCTGGACTATCTTTATTTCATTATCAGGCTTGTTTTGCTGGCTCAGTTTTGTGTTCCTCCACTAGAACTCTTCATTCCATGCCGAGCCAGCTCAGATCAGTTCCTGCGGGTTCCCGTTCTGTTCTGGATTCTGCTGCCTTAGTCTGAATGATCTCTGCTTTGCTGCTATCCTCTTGCATTCCCTGGCTACTGAGTTGGCTCTGACCCACTTATCATTCAGAACTACTCCAGCATCCAGCGCTGAACTGAATTAGGCCAGTTCCTCAAACTCCTGCTCCCAATATCCTGTGCTCCTCACTTCCCGACAACCGTTCCTGCACTGATCCCCATGGATTAACCTTTTGCTCTCCCCTAGCTCCCTGAACGTCATCACTATTGGTTTCAATCCCACTGTTTCTTGCTTCTCTGCTGGTATACCAGATCCACACCTGAGAACACTAAATACTTTCACTGGATCTTTGCATCAAGCTTTACTGGCTCAATTCTCCATTACTCAGCCCTCTGTCTCCACTGGACAAATTCCAGCAATTCCCACATTGCCCATTAGACAATTTCTGGATTCATTCCCTCTCCACAATGGTCTGCAAACCTGGACAATGGTTTGTGGATGCTTCAAGCTGACTCCACTGTTTACAAGTCCACTTCAACCTACTACAGGCCCTCAAACTTCAATTCTTCCATGTGATCTCCACGCCGTCCTATATTTACGATCAAGACATGTTTCTTTTAGTCTACACCATGCTTATGTAATCTGATTTCCTACTGTGTCCATTTGTGGGCATATTTTGACTGCTGTTCTGAACCTGAGCTAAGTACTTCTATCTCCCTGTTTTAAAATCCTTCCTGTCCCTTCAACCACTGCCTCCTCAGACAGTGCCAGCAAATCAAAAATCACTCTCACGTCTGCATTTCCCTCTAGAATGTCTGTTTACTTGTATAAAAGGCCCTTACCATCCAATGCGGTGGTGAAAGAATTGCAACTGACTTCAGTTTCTCCAGTCAAGGAAAGTGAGGAGTCAGGTGGAGGAAGCAAAGAATCAACCAGGGTTTCATTTATTGATGACAACTCAGTGGCCAATGTTGGAATGCTGTGTGTGTGTATATGTCAGGTGAGGAAAGGATCAGACTCAACTATTAACAAGCAATCCTATGGCAGGGTCTGAGACTGGCTTTCAGGATTGATATGGCCTTGGAGTGAAATTGCCAATTTAGTGACAATTGGTGTTGAATTAGGAGCAGTTTTGTGCTGTCAGACTGAATCACTGTATCATATAGCCCCCATGCTCAGTTACATATAGTGTCCTGTAAGTATAACCTCCTGTCACAACCAGTCAATTTCTTTGATTTCTTCATAGAGCAATTTTCTTTAGATTGACTTGGATTGATGAGTTACTTCAGGCAAAGACATTCTGTTTTCAAGGGAAAGCTCTACAGGTCATGAACAATTTAAAGCCTTGCAAATGCATGTATTGAACCACTTTTAAATTTCAATAAAACCAATAAAATACTGTATCAAAGATAAGACCCCAAGATGCTTTGCCAAGTTAATAGGAAGAAAAGTATCAAGACTGCATAGGGTGGAAACTGGCCACTTACAGAGATATAGAGTGCAAAATTCAGATTCATAATGCCCATTTCTTGGGCCGTGAGTGCCACCAGAGATCCAAAATGGCACCTGTGCCATGTGCGCACACTTCTGCTGTGAATCTTGCTGGATGCCATATTGGTGAGGGTGATAGCACAAGCACATTGAGCATCCACCAGAAGTATGTAGAGTCAGCAAGTCATGATATCAATCAGCATGTAACGCTGATTTGATGCCAGTATTGTCATTTTGGAACTTAACACTTCAGCTAATGCCACCCCTTAATCACATACAGCTGACCACACATTCAGCAGAAGGAGAGGCCCAACCCACCCCCCACCAGCACTATTTAAAGCAATCATTAACTACGTACAGGTTAGTCCCTGATTGATATCTACTAGCTGTTGCCATGATTCTATGAGTGCTTGGTGCTTTCTAACATTCTATAGAGTTGCTAAAGTCGACAGGGAGTGGTGTGGCAGGTCCTGAAGGACTGTGACCTGACTTCAGGGATTCTGCACAAACTACTTGCTCCCTGACATGGGTGCAGTAGTATGCATCCTCCTTGGAATGCAGCATGACTTGAAGAATGAACAGAGGTCACACAGTGCAGGGCAAACTGTGAGAGAGGAGGAGGAGCTGGGGTGTTCAGGAAGCAATTCTCCAAACTGAATATCAGCAAGGAACAGCGTGTGAGCTTACTGCGCTTCAGTAAGGACGTCCTCAACGAAATCTTCCACCCATTGCAACCACAAATGCAATCTCAGAGCAGGGTGAGGACCACGTAGCCAGTGGCTCTGAAGACAACTGTGGCCATGAACTTTTATGTGTCTGGTTCCTTCCAGGCTAGTGCTGCAGATATGTGTAACATTTTACAGTTTGCCATCCACTGTTGCATAAGGGACATCACAAAGGCTTTCAATTTAAAGACAGCTGACCACCTTTCATTCTCTCTTTCTCCACAAAAGCCTCCAGTGCAGCACAATCTCACCTATGTTGTGCCATTGTTCAAGTCTTTTTCCACGTTACAGTGCCTTGTACAACAAATTACACCCCCTGCTCCAGCTAAAATGCACCTCCTCTTTACAAGGTGCAGGGTGGCTTTAAGTAGTGCAGGCTAGCTTTAACTCATACAAACCTCTCACGATGTTGGGCCTTCTGCTGAGGCGTGCAGCCACTCAACAACACGGTTAGTTCTGGTTGCATGCTACTATCATGGTAATTCGCAGGCAGCTCGAAGCTGGCATGCTGCCTGCATCACACTGAACAGTGCAGGGTAATCACGCAGTGCAACACTCGCTCCCATTTTTGGGGCTGTCCAATTTAGCCCTTATAAACTTTCTGAAAATCTTTCCAAGAGGGAGAGAACAGAAACACAATCACTGATGAAGGGGGATGCGGGGGAGGGGGAGGGGTGTGGTGGAGGGTAAACTATAGGTAGGGTTGTCAGGCACATTGGAATTGAGGGCAAGTCAGGAGATTCTCAATTTTAGATACAAAGCCCCTGAAAGAATCACCATTAGTGTAGATTTTTTTCCAAATTGGATAAACAGCTGAAATGAAGGACAAATGCATGATGATGAAAATAGCTATTAAAAGCTAACTGCACAGAACAGATATATAATGTGCGATTTTTAAAAAATCACATCAATCAAAATTACCTTAAATTTATACTGATATACCTTGTATGCTGAGGAAGATGTAAACATTATTGATTAAATTCTAATATTAATGATCAAATGGTTTGATAACTGGAATAGCAAATTAATCTGGGGAAATTTGTAAGAGCTCTTTCAGTGCAACAGGAAATAATCATACTGGAAGCAGTATTTGTGAATATTTCAAGTTCTTTCTACGTATTGACTCATGGTGCAAATTTGGAAAAAGAATAGATACCTTCTCTGATATAATAAAAGCAAAATACTGCAGATGCTGGAAATCTGAAATAAAAACAAGAAATGCTGGAAATACTCAGCAGGTCTGGCAGCATCTGTGGAGAGAGAAGCAGAGTTAACGTTTCAGATCAGTCCTGAAGAAGGGTCCCTGACGTGAAACGTTAACTCTGCTTCTCTCTCCAAAGATGCTGCCAGACCTGCTGAGTATTTCCAGCATTTCTTGTTTTTATTTCAGATACCTTCTCTTGTTTAGTGGTTCCAGTTGTTTCTGTAGGAAAATCCTACATCCCATGGTCCAGGGTTGACACAATTACCAAAACAGGCGAGGAAGTTAGTTATTGTTTTCAGAATTTGGAGTATCAAATTCATGGCCTAGATCATTAGCATTTTAACCAACCCTCAATTCAGAGCATTTTTATAAACTTGGGTTTTTGAAGCATTATATTCACACCAAACCATCTGCATCACCAACTCGTTCTTTCATACTAAACCCTGTCACCAGGTTTCATGGAGACACCCAAGATCACGTCGTTGGCACCAACTGGACCTTATCATCACAAGGCGAGCCTCTATAAACAGTGTCCAAATCACACACAGCTTCCACAGTGTGGACTGCGACACCGACCACTCCCTGGTGTGCAGCAAAGTTAGACTCAAACCAAAGAAGCTACATTTCTCCAAGCAGAAGGGCCGCCGGGGCATCAACACTAACAGAATTTCTTATCCACAGCTGTTACATAAGTTTCTAAATTCACTTGAAAAAGCCCTTCAAAACACACATGCAGGGGATGCAGAGGAGAAGTGGGCAAACATCAGAGACATCATCTATGACTCAGCAATGACCATCTTTGGCAAACGTGAGAAGCAAAATGCAGACTGGTTTCAATCTCACTTTGAAGAGCTGGAACCTGTAATAGCCGCTAAGCGCACTGCACTGTTGAACTACAAGAAAGCCCCCAGTGAGTTAACATCCGGAGCACTTAAAGTAGCCAGAAGCGCAGCACAAAGAACAGCCAGGCGCTGTGCAAATAACTACTGGCAAAACCTATGCAGTCGTATTCTGCTGACCTCCGACACCGGAAATATCAGAGGAATGTACGATGGCATTAAGAGAGCTTTTGGGCCAACCATCAAGAAGATCGCCCCCTTCAAGTCTAAATCAGGCGACACGATCATGAACCAACGCAAGCAAATGGACCACTGGGTGGAGCACTACCCAGAGCAGCAGGAGAAGGTAGCGACTCTTCGTTGGGTGAGTGAAGGCATCAGGAGCTGTGTTTTAAAAGTAAGTACTTACTGTTTTACTTACTGTTTTCCTTGTCTTTGAGTTTCTTTTGGCGCCGGAGGAACCGGAAGCTGGTCGGCAGCGAGGACTCCTGGGTAGGTATTTTCCTTAAAGGTGCGGATCTGAGTAAACCCGAGCCACTACACATGTAGTGTCTCCCACCCATCCTCCTCCTCTAACCTAATAATAAGACCCTTTTTACCCTCCTCCTCTAACCAAAAAGGACTGAGCAGGTAAGCTATTTACTGTTTTTGTTAATATCTATAGTTGTACTTAACTAAGGGGTAATTGAATAAAAGAAATGGCAGCCAGTGTAGTGTATTGCTCCTCCTGCAGAATGTTCGAGGTGAGGGGAACCTCCGGTGACCCTGCCGACTTCACCTGCTGGAAGTGCATCCGTCTCCAGCTCCTATCAGACCGTGTTAGGGAATTGGAGCTGGAGCTGGATGAACTGAGGATCATTCAGGAAGCTGAGGGGTTGATAGATAGAAGCTACACGGAGGTCGTTACTCCACAAATCAAAGGCAGCTGGGTAACAGTTAGAGGTGGGAAGAGGTCAGTGCAGGGATCTCCTGTGGTCGTTCCCCTCAACAACAAGTATACAGTTTTAGATACTGTTGGGGGGGACGGCCTATCGGGGGCAGGCTGCAGTGACCGGGCCTCTGGCACGGGGTCCTGCACTGTGGCTCAGAAGGGAAGGAGGGAAAATGGGAGAGCACTAGTCATCGGGGACTCGATGGTGAGGAGTACGGACAGGCGGTTCTGTGGGCGCAGGCGAGACGCACGGATGGTTTGTTGCCTCCCTGGTGCCAGGGTCCGTGATGTTTGTGATCGCGCCTTCAGGATCCTTAAAGGGGAGGGGGAGCAGCCAGAGGTCGTGGTGCACATTGGCACCAACGACGTAGGAAGGAAGGGTGGCACAGATGTTAGAAGTGAGTTTAGGGAGTTAGGCTGGAAGCTGAAAGCTCGGACGGACAGAGTTGTTATCTCTGGTTTGTTGCCGGCGCCACGTGATAGTGAGGCTAGGAATAGGGAGAGAGCACAGCTGAACACGTGGCTGCAGGAATGGTGTAGGAGGGAGGGCTTCCAGTTCTTGGATAATTGGACTGCATTCTGGGGAAGATGGGACCTGTTCAAACAGGACGGGCTGCATCTGAACCAGAGGGGCACCAATATCCTGGGAGGGAGGTTTGCTAGTACTGTTCGGGAGGGTTTAAACTAGTTTGGGAGGGGGATGGGAACCGGACTTGTAATCCAGGGACCAGTGGGTCCACTCAGAAAGACAAAGAGTGTAGTGAGGTATTGGGGAAGGTAGCACTGTCACAGAGGACAGATGGGCACGGAGAAGGGTTAAAGTGCGTATACTTCAACGCAAGAAGCATCAGGAATAAGGTGAGTGAATTGAAGGCGTGGATGGGCACTTGGGACTACGATGTTGTGGCCATCACTGAACCGTGGATAGGTGAGGGGGAGGAATGGTTTTTGGAGGTACCTGGTTATAGATGTTTTCATAAGATTAGGAATGGTGGTAAAAGAGGTGGGGGGGTGGCATTGTTAGTTAGAAATAGTGTAACAACTGCTGAAAGAATTTTCGAGGAGGATCTGCCGACTGAGGCACTGTGGGTTGAGGTCAGGAACAGGAAAGGAGCAGTCACCTTGATGGGAGTTTTCTATAGGCCCCCCAATAGCAGCAGGGAGGTGGAAGAGCAGATTGGGAAACAGATTTTGGAAAGGAGCAGAAGTCACAGGGTAGTAATTATGGGGGATTTCAACTTCCCAAATATTGATTGGCAACTCTTTAGATCGAATAGTTTGGATGGGGTAGTGTTTGTGCAGTATGTCCAGGAAGCTTTTCTGACTCAGTATGTAGACTGCCCGACCAGAGGGGAGGCAATATTGGATTTGGTACTAGGTAATGAACCAGGGCAAGTGATAGAGCTGTTGGTGGGCGAGCACTTTGGAGATAGTGATCACAATTCTGTAGCATTCACTGTGGTAATGGAGAGGGATAGGTATGTGCAACAGGGCAAGGTTTACAATTGGGGGAAGGGTAGATATGATGCTGTCAGGCAGGAACTGAGGAGCATAAGTTGGGAGCATATGCTGGCAGGGAAGGGCACGGTCGAAATGTGGAACTTTTTCAAGGAGCAGATAGTAGGGGCCATTGATAAGCATGTCCCTGTCAGACAGGGAAGGGATGGTCATGTGAGGGAACCGTGGTTGACAAGAGAGGTTGAGAGTCTTGTTAGGAAGAAGAAGGATGCGTATATAAAGTTGAGGAAAAAGGGCACAGGCATAGCTCTGGAGGGATACAAGATGGCCAGGAAGGATCTGAAGAAAGGGATTAGGAGAGCTAAGAGAGGGCATGAAAAATGCTTGGCGGGTAGGATAAAAGAAAACCCCAAGGCCTTTTACGCGTATGTCAGAAATATGAGGATGACCAGGGGGACCATAGGTCCGGTCAAGGACAATAGCGGGAGACTGTGTGTTGAGCCGGAAGAGATAAGTGAGGTTTTGAATGAGTACTTCTCTTCGGTATTTACGAATGAGAAGGGGTGTATTACTGAAGAGGACGGTGTGAAACAGACTGGTAAGCTCGAGGAAGTGCTCGTTAGGAGGGAAGATGTGTTGGGGTTTTTGAATAACTTGAAGATAGACAAGTCTCCCGGGCCTGACGGGGTATATCCAAGGATGTTATGGGAAGCAAGGGATGAAATTGCAGAGCCGTTGGCAATGATCTTTTCATCTTCTCTGCTGACGGGGGTGGTACCAGGTGATTGGAGGGTGGCAAATGTTGTGCCCCTGTTCAAGAAAGGGAATAGGAACAACCCTGGGAATTACAGGCCAGTTAGTCTTACTTCGGTGGTAGGCAAGTTGATGGAAAAGGTGCTGAGGGATAGGATTTCTGAGCATCTGGAAAGACACTGCTTGATTCGGGACAGTCAGCACGGTTTTGTGAGGGGTAGGTCTTGCCTCACAAGCCTGATTGAATTCTTTGAGCAGGTGACCAAGCAAGTGGATGAGGGTAAACCAGTGGATGTGGTGTACATGGATTTTAGTAAGGCATTTGATAAGGTCCCCCATGGTAGACTTATGGAGAAAGTCAGGAGGCATGGGATAGTGGGGAATGTGGCCAGTTGGATTAAGAATTGGCTAACTGATAGAAGGCAGAGAGTGGTCTTAGATGGTAAATACTCAGCCTGGAGCCCAGTTACCAGTGGCGTGCCGCAGGGATCAGTTCTGGGTCCTCTCCTGTTTGTGATTTTTATTAACGACTTGGATGAGGAAGTCAAAGGGTGGGTCAGTAAATTTGCAGATGATACAAAGGTTGGTGGAGTTGTGGATACCGAGGAGGGCTATTGTCGTCTGCAAAGGGACTTGGATAGGTTGCAGTGCTGGGCTGAAAAGTGGCAGATGGAGTTTAACCCTGAAAAGTGTGAGGTCGTCCATTTTGGAAGGACAAACATGAATGCAAAATACTGGGTTAACGGTAGGGTTCTTGGGCATGTGGAGGAGCAGAGAGACCTTGGGGTCTATGTGCATAGATCATTGAAAGTTGCAACTCAAGTGGATAGGGCTGTGAAGAAGGCATATGGGGTGTTAGCGTTCATTAGCAGAGGGATTGAATTTAAGAGCCGTGAGGTGATGATGCAGCTGTACAGGACCTTGGTAAGGCCTCATTTGGAGTACTGTGTGCAGTTCTGGTCGCCTCATTTTAGGAAGGATGTGGAAGCCTTGGAGAGGGTGCAGAGGAGATTTACCAGGATGTTGCCTGGAATGGAGAATAAGTCTTACGAGGAAAGGCTGAACATTCTAGGCCTCTTCTCATTAGAAAGGAGAAGGATGAGGGGAGACATGATAGAGGTTTATAAGATGATCAGGGGAATAGATAGGGTAGACAGTCAGAAACTTTTTCCCCGGGTGGAGCAAAGCGTTACAAGGGGTCATAAATTTAAGGTGAAGGGTGGGAGATATAAGGGGGATGTCAGGGGAAGGTTCTTTACCCAGAGAGTGGTCGAGGCATGGAATGCCTTGCCCGGGGAAGTTGTTGAGTCAGAAACTTTAGGGACTTTCAAAAGGCTTTTGGATAGGTATATGGATAAAGGAGAATGATGGGGTATAGATTAAATTGTCCTTGACAGAGGACAAAGGATCGGCACAACATTGTGGGCCGAAGGGCCTGTTCTGTGCTGTATGTTCTATGTTCTATGTTCTATGTACAACAGGGAAAATGTTGTCACTGAGACCGCCCTCAATGCAGCCCAGTCTCTGCCAGTCATGGATGAGCTGGAAGAACAGCCGACAAAATCGGAACTCAGTGATGCCACTGATTCTCTAGCCAGTGGAAAAGCCCCTGGAAAGGACGGCATTACCCCTGAAATCATCAAGAGTGCCAAGTCTGCTATACTCTCAGCACTCCATGAACTGCTTTGCCTGTGCTGGGACGAAGGAGCTGTACCACAGGACATGCACGATGCCAATATCATCACCCTCTATAAGAACAAGGGTGACCACGGTGACTGCAACAACTACCATGGAATCTCCCTGCTCAGCATAGTGGGGAAAGTCTTCGCTCGAGTCCTTTCAAACAGACTGCAGAAGCTGGCTGTGTGAGTCTACCCTGAGGCACAGTGTGGCTTTCGAGCAGAGAGATCCACCATTGACATGCTGTTCTCCCTTCGCCAGCTACAGGAGAAATGCCGAGAACAACAGATGCCCCTCTACGTTGCTTTCACAGATCTCATCAAAGCCTTTGACCTCGTCAACAGACGTGGTCACTTCAGACTACTAGCAAAGATCGGATGTCCATCAAAGCTACTAAGTATCATCACCTCATTCCATAACAATATGAAAGGCACAATTCAGCATAGCAGTGCCTCGTCAGTCCCCTTTCCTATCCTGAGTGGCGTGAAACAGCGCACCTACACTGTTTGGGGTCTTCTTCTCACTGCTGCTCTCACATGCATTCAAGTCTTCAGAAGAAGGAATTTTCCTCCACACAAGATCAGATGGCAGGTTGTTCAACCTTGCCTGTCTTAGAGCGAAGACCAAAGTATGGAAAGTTCTCATCAGGGAACTCCTCTTTGCTGACGATGTTGCATTAACATCCCACACAGAAGAGTGTCTGCAGAGACCCATCAACAGGATTGCGGCTGCCTGCAACGAATTTGGCCTAACCATCAGCCTCAAGAAAACAAACATCATGGGACAGGACGTCAGAAATGCTCCATCCATCAATATCGGCGACCACGCTCTAGAAGTGGTTCAAGAGTTCACCTACCTAGGCTCAACTATCACCAGTAACCTGTCTCTCGATGCAGAAATCAACAAGGGCATGGGAAAGGCATCCGCTGCTATGTCCAGACTGGCCAAGAGGATGTGGAAAAATGGTGCACTGACACGGAACACAAAAGTCCGAGTGTTTCAAGCCTGTGTCCTCAGTACCTTGCTCTATGGCAGCGAGGCCTGGACAACGTGTGTCAGCCAAGAGCGACGTCTCAACTCATTCCATCTTCACTGCCTCCGGAGAATCCTTGGCATCAGGTGGCAGGACCGTATCTCCAACGCAGAATTCCTCGAGGCGGCCAACATCCCCAGCATATACACCCTACTTAGCCAGCGGTGCTTGAGATGGCTTGGCCATGCGAGCCGCATGGAAGATGACAGGATCCCCAAGGATGCATTGTACAGCGAGCTCGTCACTGGTATCAGACCCACCGGCCGTCCATGTCTCCGCTTTAAAGATGTTTGCAAACGTGACATGAAGTCCTGTGACATTGATCACAAGTCGTGGGAGTCAGTTGCCAGTGATTGACAGAGCTGGCGGGCAGCCATAAAGGTGGGGCTAAAGAGTGGCGAGTCGAAGAGACTTAGCAGTTGGCAGGAAAAAAGACAGAGGTGCAAGGAGAAAGCCCCAACTGTGTAACAGCCCCGACAACCAATTTTATCTGCAGCACCTGTGGAAGAGTCTGTCACTCTTTATAGGCACTCCAGGAGCTGCTCCACAAACCACTGACCACCTCTAGGTGCTTACCCATTGTCTCTAGAGACATGGAGGCCAAAGAAGAAGATATTCACACAACATTTAAATGCAACTCTTTTCTAAATCCATCAATTAAAATATGGTCACAATTCCAAAATTTAACAACCAACTTTCCAAATAGAATTAATCAACCTTTTAAGATATAAAACTTCATTTATGAAGGGAAATCCACAGTCCCCATTTAGATTCATGAGCGGAATCTTATGGAGGCAATGGCTCGGCTGCTGTCTGGAGAGCTGGCGAGATACCCACATTGCCTCCTTTGGGGAAGGCCCGCCGTATTACCTGCCAAACAGGCAGGCTGCTGCTGGAATGGCACCCACAGGAGGCCCAGGATCACAGAGTGACCCTGGCCACAGGTAAGTGTTGGGCGGAGGGGTTTCACGGGCTGGGGGTCACAGAGGAAGGGGTATGGGAGGATCGGCAGCAAGGGCAGGGAGGTGGCTCGCAGTGGGCCTCCCCCCATTCCCGATGCCGGGTCCCTCGCTCGATCAGACACTGAATGGTTTTGAATGAGGGATCACCCCCACCCCCAGGACATCACAAGCAACTCCACATGGGTTTGCATGCCGTGCTCCCCGCGTGGTGACAGGCCCGCCCACTACTGGGTTAATACCAATGGCAGCAGGAAGAGTCCCTTAATTGGGCATTAATTGCCCGTTAAGAGCCTCAACTGGCGGCGGGGCGGGAAGGACATCCACAGCCTTCCAACCACAGACTTAATCGAGGTTGAGGCAGGAGCCACCCGCCACCATCCGGCCCAATTAAATGCCCTCCCCACCTCCAAATTCGCTACATGGGAGAACACAAAATACTGCCCTTACTTTCAGCCTTCATTTGTCAAATGGAAACCATTACAAATTTAACAATCTACATCAATACAGAGCTCCAAAGTAAAGGTAATGTTTCTTTTACTTTCTATGTCCCGCACGCAGAAGATATGACAAACTTTTCATTTTATACATTGCCTCAAACCAAATGCTCCCCCTGTTTTGCTAAGCTCTCTTGGGCTTCAGCTGCTTCTATGGAAGTTAGCAAGCCAAATTCCAGTAGTATCCAGGGGACTATAAAAGGCAGGAAGACTGTCTTTTTCCAGACACTCTGCATTTCAAAGAGAATGACAAATTTTTGCTGAAATGAACAAAAATAGAATGACAACTGAACAGAAAACTGGATCTAATTGACAAAATGTTTTATAACAAAGGTTAATTGGGTTGTTTGAACACTGGTGAAGGCTTGGCGATTTGAGACAATTAGCCCGCATATGCATTTTGTGTACTAATACATAGGAAATGGATTGGACTTGCAAAAAAAAAGAACTATCACTATAGTCCTGTCATTATGTCCTTTGTATATCTGCAACCCACAGTGTCAATCTTCATGCTCCAGCAGGCCAGCAACTAGTCTCTGGTGTATCAAAACCAATACCGAACTGCCTGCATTAATTAGTTCCTTCAGTTGTAGCTCTATAATGAGTCTCTTTGGGAATCGAGAGATTAAGGGAAAAAAACGTTGAGATAAGTCTATGAGCACAAAAGATGTTATAGCAATCGTACTAAAAGCAAGTCTTAATCCTGTTTTTTTTCCCATTCTTCACAGTATTGACTCGACAACCAGTCATTTAAAATGTTCTTTTAGGCTCTCAATATACTTACATTTCATAACTGTGATGTCTGACATTTATGGACTATTATCAATATCAGCTGCAGCCTTACCAAGACAACAAGTATTAAAGATTTTTATGACAGCCAGACAAAAAATATTTGGTACTGCAGAATTTTTAGAAAGCTGCATATCAGCTTTGTTGTATTCACAGGTAACCTCACTGTCGCAAAATAGACAAATATTTAACTTTTTGAACCCAAAATATAAGACAAATCTCAGGCAGAAAACCTAGCAGCAAAACCAATCAAACTATATGACGATAGGCAAAAAATTGGTTTTGAGTAGCCTTTTGAGGGATGGGAGAAAAGTAGCAAGGCAGAAGGATCAATAAAGTCCATTCCAGAGTGTGGGGCAAAAATTCAATAGTTGAATTTTATAAGTTGGAAAATCAAATCTGCAAATAGCTTGAAAACAAAAGAATCCAGGATATTACTGCATTACATGCTACTGAAAAGCATTTGCACACAATAAGTTTACAGGTTTAGAAACTGCAACCAAAAATCAGCCAGTTTTACTCAGAATGGCAACAGTAAAAATTGGCAACAATACAGGTAATCACTCCATACTAACTCATACATCCAGACAGGAAAGATTTCCTTTGTATGCTATGTCACAGAATCACAGAATCATTACAGTACAAAAGGAGGCCATTCAGCCCATCGTGTCTGCACCAGCTGTCCAAATGCGCAATTCACCTCGTGCCATTCCCCTGCCTTTTCCCCATAATCCTGCACATTCTTCCTTTCTGGATAACAGTCTAATTCCCTTTTGAATGTCTCGATTGAACCTGCCTCCACCACACTCTCAGGAAGTGCATTCCAGACCTTAACCACCTGCTACATGGAAAAGATTTTCCTCATGTCGCTTTTGCTTCTTTTGCCAATTATTTTAAATCTGTGCCCTCTCGTTCTTGATGCTTTCACAAGTGGTAACAGTTTTTTCCCTATCTACTCTGTCCAGACTCCTCATGATTTTGAATACTTCTATTAATTCACCTCTCAACCTTCCTTTTTCTAAGGAAAATAGTCACAACTTCTCCAATCTATCTTCATAACTGAAGTTCCTCATCCCTGGAACTATTCTTCTGAATCTTTTCTGCACTCTCTCCACTGCTTTCACATCTTTCCTAAAGTGTGGTTACCAGAACAGGACGCAGTACTCCAGCTGAGGCCAGAATAGTGTCTTATACAAGTTCAACATAACTTCTTTGCTCTTGTACTCTATGTCCCCATTAATAAAATTGAGCATACTGTATGCTTTATTAACCGCTCTCTCAACCTGTCCTGCCACTTCAATGACTTATGCACAAATGCAACCAGGTCCCTCTGCTCCTGCAGCCCCTTTATAATTGTACCCTTTATCTTACATTGTCTCTCCATGTTCTTCCTACCAAAATCAATCACTTCACATTTCTCCACATTGAACTTCATCTGCCACTTGCCCATCCATTCCGCCAACTTGTCTATGTCGTTCTGAAGTTCTACACTATCACCCTCACATTTCACAATGCTTCCAGGTTTCGTAACATCCGCAAACTTTGAAACTGTGCCCTGTACACCAAAGTCTAGGATATTAATATATTTCAGAAAAAGCAAGGGTCCCAACACTAATCCCTGGGGAACTCCACTACAAACTTTCCTCCAGCCGAAAAATATCCATTAATCACGACTCTCTGTTTCCTGTCACTCAGCCACTTCCGTATCCATGTTGCTACCATCCCTTTTATTCCATGAGCTATAACTTTGCTCACAAGTCTGTTGTGTGGCACTTTATAAAATGCCTTCTGGAAGTCCAGGTACACCACATCAACTGCATTGCCCTCATCAATCCTCTTTGTCACCTCTTCAAAAAAACTCCAGCAAATTAGTCAAACATGATTTTCCCTTGACAAATCCATGTTGGCTTTCCTTAGTTAACCCGCATTTATCCATGTGCTTATTAATTTTGTCCCGAATTATTGTTTCTAGAAGTTGCCCACTACCGAAGTTAAACTGACTGGATTGTAGTTGCTCGGCTTATCTTTCCACCCTTTTCTGAACGAGGTGTAACATGTGCAATTCTCCAGTCCTCTGGCACCACACCTGAGTCTAAGGAAGACTGGAAAATTATGGCCAGTGCTTCTGCAATTTCTGCTCTCACTTCCCTCATTATCCTTAGATGCATCTCATCTGGTCGTTCTGCCTTATCAACTTTCGTTATGGACAGCCTATCTAATATTTCCTCCTTATCAATTTTAAATCCTTCTAGTGTATTAATTACCTCCTCTTTCACCATGGCCTGGGTAGCATCTTCTTCCTTAGGAAAAACAGTTGCAAAGTATTCATTTAGCACCTCAGGTACTCCTCCTGCCTCCATGTTTCAATCCCCTTTTTTTATCCCTAATTAGCCCTACTCCTCCTGTGTAGTGAAAATATTAAAAAGTTCTTTATAAATACATTTATAATTTCACTATATAAATGTACACAGAGGTAATCTTCACTCATGATTTTTTAATCTCAATGCTGAAGTTCTAAATACATATTTTCCAATTTTTTTTTCTTGTATTATAATATTTTGGTGTTTCTTTCTTCCCAGCAAAACACAGTAGGCGTAGAATGAGGGTCAATTAACAATCAGTTTACTGGTGAAAAATATCTGAGATGGTTAGCAATATGCATAAAAAACACTGTTTGTAAGCTCAAGTCTATCAACTAGCTTCAAAAAGCAAAAACAAGTCACTTGCGATGGATATACACTGAGGACTGTTACCACTTACACATAATCAAGTGATCACAATCAGAGAGTCAGATTCATCGAGCCATTACAGCACAGGAGGAGGCCATTTGGCTAATCGGGTCCATGTCAGCTCTCTGTGGAGCAACCCAGTCAGGCCATTGCCCTGCTTTATTCCAATAGCCCTGCAAGTTTATTTCCCTCAAGTGCCCATCCAATTTCCTTTTGAAATCATCGATCGTCTTCCACCACCCACGTAGGCAGTGAGTTCCAGGTCTTTACCACTCACTGCATTAATCCTAAATACTGATTGGAAGTATTCCAAACAAACCATATTTAGACAAGTCAAACACTGCCTGTCATCTGCTTTGCTAGATCGCCCACCTTCAATAAGGATCCCAATGCACATATTCACAAAATACATATAGAAATCTAAATGCAAAGCAGCAAAGAAAAAATAAAGCTTTATAATTGCTGAGAGAAAAAGATATTTGTAAGCAATTTTAGACAGAAGAGAAATCTGAGATTTGGCATCATGACCAATTATAAAATGCAAAGTGATGCTTAGTTATCAGAATAAAAATTGCGAACATTTTGGACGCGAGGAACCACAAAATCATAAGTTCAAACTTAATCAGACACAAGATTGTGTAGAATTATTTCAGGTCAGAAGCTCAGCATGTTAGATGAATGCAAGCTTAAGGTATCATTCGGTAACCTCAGCACCATTAAATATTCTCCCCCCATGTCTCCCCCCAAAAAATGGTGACAAGCTGTGATGACTGCTATGTTAACCCTAGATGATTGATCGTGACTGAACAATTGTCAAGAGCCAACAGAATATGAAGGATTTTATATCTTAAAAGGGTTTTTAAAAATGTTACACTGGCATCAAAAGACAAACCTTTTTAATTTAACATTCTAAACTTTTAAGATAAAAGTCTTCTAGATGTTCAGGGTATTCCCCTCAGGTCTGTTAGGTCCCATCTTTAGGATCTTAGGTATGGGACAAACGATGGTCAGTTCTAGCAGGCTAAAAAACTAGGTTTTCCATTCAATCAATAAATAGTTGTTAGGGTTACGATCCTCCCCACCACTTCACTCTTATACACAACTCTCTGAATTAGAGGAAATGGAAGCACATGAACAGTTAGAAGATTCTACTCTAGAAGATTAATAGGCCATTGACTGGCTCAATTCCGGCAACAAAATCTTGGCAGCCATTTATTTGGGAAGGATATCATGAGTTCCATCTCCCAGTAACCCACAGCATGAAGTGTCTCAAGTTGGAGATTTTCAAACAAAAGGCTAATGAGGCCCTGACAATTTTAATGATACATCTATATTGAGTATTTTCACACAGACCCTAATGAGACACTCCCCTATTTATGTGGCATACCACTGTGATTATGTTCAACAAAACTCTCACAACTTCCAGTGTATTGATTTGCAAGCAACTGGGCCAATGTCACAGGGTGGCGTGGAGTCTTTTGACAGGCCACATAGCAGGTGGTTCAATCTGTCCATCATCCTTGTAATCAAGTTGCTCATGGGAAGCAGCCAGCTGGCAGTAAACAACTAAATCTCCCATTAACACAATAACAGATACCTTCTCTCAGGCATACAGCCTCATTGAATTCAGAAAACGAGTCCAAAATTTATCTCATCTTCATATTTCTGTTTAAGTGAGATAAAATGCAACAGATACCATATATCTATGAGATAAACTAAACAGTCACGAGCTTCTACATTTGGAAGTAGGATTTCCAGCTTTAAAAAAAAGGCCAAATTTAATTGTAGGATCTAACATAATTACACACAGTGAAAAAACAAGACAAGAATCAGGATATAGTATATAGAGCCAGCCTTGACTCCATGGCAACACTCTCACCTCAGAAGATCACGGGTTCAAACCCTACTCCAGAGACTTGAGCACATAATCAAGGGTGATAGCTCAGTACAGTACTAAAGGAATGCTACACTGTCAGAGGTGGCATCTTTCCAATCAGATATTAAACTGAGGTCCTCTCAGGTGCACATAAAGGATCATGTACCTCTATTTGAAGACCAGCAGGGGACTTCACCCTGGCAACATTTATCCCTTAACCAACATCACTGAAACAAATTATCTGATCATTCATCCCATTGTTGTTGTGGGATCTTGTGTACAAATTGCAGCCATATTTGTCTAGGTTACAACAGTTGCTACAGATTGGAGGGTAGCTAATGTAACCCCGCTATTTAAAAAGGGCGGTAGAGAGAAAGCAGGGAATTATGGACAAGTCAGCCTGATGTCGGTAGTGGGCAAAATTCTAGAGACTATTATCAAAGATTTTCTGGCAGTGCACTTAGAGAACAGTGGTAGAATCGGGCAGAGTCAGCATGAATTTACGAAAGTGAAATCATGCTTGACAAATCTACTAGAATTCTTCGAGGATGTAACTAGTAGAGTTGATGAGGGGCAGCCAGTGGATGTGGTTTATTTGGACTTTCAAAAGGCTTTCGACAAAGTCCCACATAAGAGATTAGCGTGTAAAATTAAAGCGCATGGGATTGGGGGTAGTGTATTGCGATGGATAGAAAATTGGTTGGCGGACGGGAAACAAAAGGTAGGGATAAATGGGTCCTTTTCCGAATGGCAGGCAGTGACTAGTGGGGTACTGCAGGGATCGGTGCTAGGACCCCAGCTATTCACAATATACATTAATGAGTTAGATGAGGGAACTAAATGTAATATCTCCAAATTTGCAGATGACACAAAACTGTGTGGGAGGGTGAGTTGTGAGGAGGATGCAGAGAGGATTTCGGGTGATTTGGACAATGTATGGCAGATGCAATATAATGTGGATAAATGTGAGGTTATCCACTTTGGTAGCAAAAACAAGAAGGCAGATTTAAGCATGCAGTTGCAACAGGAAGTAAAAAACGCAAATGGTATGTTGGCCTTCATAGTGAGAGGATTCGAGTACAGGAGCAGGGATGTCTTGCTGCAATTATACAGGGCCTTGGTGAGGCCACACCTGGAATATTGTGTGCAGTTTTGGTCTCCTTATCTGAGGAAGGATGTTCTTGCTATAGAGGGAGTGCAGCAAAGGTTTACCAGACCGATTCCTGGGATGGCGGGACTGATGTATGAGGAGAGATTGAGTCGGTTAGGATTATATTCGCTGGAGTTCAGAAGAGTGAGGGGGGGTCTCATAGAAACCTATGAAATTTTAACAGGACTTGACAGGGTAGATGCAGGAAGGATGTTCCTGATGGTGGGGAGTCCAGAACCAGGGTCATAGTCTCAGGATATGGAGTAAACCTTTCAGGACTGAGATGAGGAGAAATTACTTCACCCAGAGAGTGGTGAGCCTGTGGAATTCGCTACCACAGAAAGCAGTTGAGGTCAAAACATTGTATGTTTTCAAGAAAGAGTTAGATATAGCTCATATGTCTAAAGGGATCAAAGGGTATGGGAACAGGCTACTGAGTTGGATGATCAGCAATGATCAGAATGAATGGCGGAGCAGGCTCGAAGGGCCAAATGGCCTACTCCTGCTCCTATTTTGTATGTTTCTATGTAACAGTGTCTACACTTAAAAAGTACTTAATTAATTGTGAAGTGCTTTGGGATAATTTGGGACCATGAAAGGCACAATAAAAATGCACGTTATTTCTTTTTCCTATAGGTCAAGAAATTACTTCTTCACATATTATTTTTCCTCTCATGACCAAAGACTAAATAAAAAGGACATTGATAATAACCTGCATTTGTTTTGAGTAATACTATCCATCACCATAAATGAATAAATGTCATGACTACACCTTCGATACAGCTCAGGTTAAAAGCATCAATAAGTGTTTAAAGCAGTTATTTTTAGATTTACTAGGATACAATGCATTCTAGCCTAAAGGTAGACAGCATTTTTTATTGCTTGAGTCAAGAATGTGCAGCTGCATTGTAGATAATATTTCTCTTCACACAATGACAATATTTCTCTTAAACATGAACTACTTCAATGTTTAATCTAATGTATTTATCTAAATGAATGATGGAACAACAACAACTTGCACTTATATATTGCCTTTAACATGGTCATATCTCCCAAGACACTTCACAGCATTAACAAACAAAATTCTGCCACAGAGCAACATAAGGGGGTATAAGGACAGATGAACAAAAGTTGGTCAAATAGGTAGATTTTAGGGGCACCATAAAGGAGGAGATAGTGATAGGCGAAGAGGCTAGGGAGGGAATTCCAGAGCTCAGGGCTAAAGCAGCTGAAGGCATGGCTGCCAATGGTGAAGTGATTAAAACTGGGGATATACAAGAGGCCAGAATTGGAGGAGCACAGAGATCTTGGAGAGTTTTAGGGCTGGAGCTGGTTATAGTGATAGGGTGAGGTGAGACCATGGAGTAACATGAAAACAAGGATGAGGATTATAAAACTGAAATGTTGCCAGACTGGGAGCCAATGGAGGTCAGCAAGCACAGGCGTGACAGGTGAATGCGGCTCGGTGCAAGTAAAAATATGGGTAGGAGAGTTTTGGATGAGCTCAAACTTATGTAGGGTGGAAGCTGGGAGGCTGGCCAGGACAGTGTTGGAATAGTTAAGTATAAAGGTAACAAAAGCAGGGGTGAGGATTTCAGCAAGCTTAAGGAGCTGAATGCCTACACCTGTTCCTATGTTGATATCATTTACTATTCCGCACATTTAGACATTTTAAGTCTCAAACATATTTGTTTTTGCACAGAACATCTAGAATCTTGAAATATTTTGTAAATAACACCAATTACAAAACAATTTGTTGTGTTTTCTTGCATTTAATATTATTTATTAATTCATACTGTTCAAACATAGCAAATTTGATTCCAAAGGCCCTCAAAAGAAACAATCAGTACCATCCAGGAAGAATTTGTCAACCAAGTAGTTTTCCTGTCGAGCTGTCAATCAAGACACAGATTAGTTACAAACTTTCCCCAATTCTTTCCATTACTTTACCAGGTTGAATGTCAAACCTGCTAATGATGAGTTTACACAACACTGCCAGGGACCAGACAGAAATTTAGCATATTATAACACACACAAGATCCTCACAGCAATTATATGAAAAATTGTACAGGAATTGCTGATCTTTGTTGAACAATTAACATAAGTACATAAGAAATAAGAGCAGGAGTAGACCATATGGCCCCTCGAGCCTGCTTCACCACTCAGTAGGATCATGGCTGATCTTCTGCCTCAACTACAATTTCCTGCCTGCAGAAGTAAAATCAGCATCAGGCAGATAAAAAGAGAAAAGGAAGGGGAAAGACAATACAAACAAGTTATCTCATACACTATCTTTTTGAACTTTTAACATTCAGTTACAAAATATAACTAGCAAAGCTATAGGAACTGGTCACCTAAACACCCTCCTGGCTGGCATGGTGGTAGGTAAAAATAAAATTGGTAAAACTAATTACATTAAATCAATCATATGAAATAGTAGAATTAAGATATTAGAACTAATGAAAACATTCTATAATTGATATAAATAACTAAACAAATAGCTATTTGATGTTACAAACACATCGCCCTCGGAAATTATAGTATTCATTAATAAATTGACCCAGCTTAATTTTTGATCTTGCTCTTAACTTGTGTTAAAAAATTGCTCAGGGACAACCTCCCACAAGCAACTTGAGCAGCAAGATAGTGAACCCCACTAATTAGATCCAACCACAGATATAAATGGGCTTGATCTTTCAGCAATGCAGTTGGACCTGTCCTTAAGGAAACTAACACACAGACAGCAGGCGGGACTGTGGAGTATCTAATTTAGGCTCTATGTGTAATTAATTAACTTGTTGGGCAAAAATTGGACTGAATCACTTCAAAGATGTTTCGCCAAGTTGATACAAAAATATAGCATAAAAACATACTTAGCATTTGTACCTTAGAGTTTAAAAAAAGATATCGTGTGCATCCTGGTACTCAAACGATGGCTGCTGTGTTTGGAAGATGTAACAATTTTTCCCTTGCACAGACATGTAAAGTATGCACTTTGGAAAAAAAACCTTGATTTGCAGCAATTAACTTGTACTTTAGTGTTACCATGTCTAAATGCTATTTGACACTTCTGATTGCAACTAAATCGGTCTACATGGGTACACCGTGTGCCTGGTTCCAGCAATTATAGAGTCAAAGAGCGATACAGCACTGAAACAGGCCCACCGAGTCTGTGCCGACCATCAACCACCCATTTATACTAATCCTACATTAATCCCATATTCCCTACCATATCCCCACCTTCCCTCAATTCTCCTACCATCTACCTACACTAGGGGCAATTTACAATGGCCAATTTACCTATCAACCTGCAAGTCTTTGGCTGTGGAAGGAAACTGGAGCATCTAGCGGAAACCCACGCGGTTACAGGGAGAACTTGCAAACTCCGCACAGGCAGTACCCAGAACCGAGCCCGGGTTGCTGGAGCTGTAAGGCTGTGGTGCTAACCACTGTGCCACTGTGCCGCCCCCTACGAACTAGTTATTATGAACTAGTTACATTAATTAATATATTACAAATTATTATTAGCACATCAGAGAATGGACACCACGGGACCGATTTGCTTCTGAATAATGCTCCATTTGCTACAGTTTCTATTCGCAGTTGATACACATTTCCTGGGAACCCCAGCATGAGTGAGAAGCTCTTGCTTGAAGCAAGCATGACCATATAAACTGGATGTAAGTGGCAGGGTAGTAACAGAATAATATCATCCATGTCGACTGCTGGGCTGAATGCTGGGCAGATGCCCTGGGTAACAGAACGCCCATGGCAAGCACTGCTAGGCTGCCCCTTCAGAACAGAACAGGAGGAAACGTCAACTTCCTGCGACCTTAGCTAAGTTTTAATAAAATTATATATTACAGCAGTTTACCTTTGGAAGGCCATTCACTGCTGTAGCGAGCAAGTCAAAAGTTTAGAGGTTGTGCTGCTACTGCCCTTTACAGCCTGCAGCAGCACACAGCTTCCCGACTCCTTATGTGAGCCAGTGAGCATTTCCAAGTTGCAGTCCTGCCCAGCATTCACCCAACACATGAGCTTATCGCAGAAATACTGACAGGCTCAGCTACGTTCGGGTTGAAGCCATGCAAAATGCACACCACCTGACTTACACTAACCTGAGAGCGTGAGGAGGAAAATTGGCATTACATTTACTAATTTTCATTCCTGCTAACCACCAACATTTTAAGCTTATCGTCAGTGGTTTAACTTGTGTGTTAGCATTTCACAAAACAGTCCTCAAATGCACGTGTATGGTCTCTTTTATCTGTATGCAAAAATGCAACATCTGATAAATTGGAAAGAACTTACATTTATATTGCGCCTTTCACATCCTTAGGATCTCCCAAAGTGCTTCGCATTCAATGAATTACTGTTGAAGTGTAGTCACCACTGTAATGTAGGCAAATGCAACAGTCAATTTGTGCACAGCAAGGTCCCACAAAAAGCAATGAGATAAATCACAAAGTAATCTGTTTTTGGTGCTGTTAGTTGAGGGAAAGATTTTGGACAGGATACCGATCGGATACCCTGTTCCTCTGTGAATATTGGATCTTTTGTATACGGGAGGACAGGTGGACTGCAGTTTAATGTCTCAGTCAAAAGACAACACGTCTAACAGTGCAGCACTCCCTCAATACTGTAATACATCAGCCGAGATAACGTTTCTAGAATCTGGCTTCAACCTGTAACTTTCTGGCACAGAGGTGAAAGTTCTCCCACTGAGCCAACGCTAACTAGCTTACAGTTTTGTGTTGACTCAAAATGAATAATCCATCGAAAAATCTGCTTCTGTATTTCTTCCTTCTGAAAGGTCATATTATAATTCCCAACATAAAATTCCTTTTAAAAAATCATCTTTTTTTTTACTCTCTATAATTAAAAAGAGCTGGGATGATACCACTGGCAAGTTGGCAAACCAGTCCATGAGTAATGCTCCCAAAGAACACCAGTGACAACCAAGACGCACAATCTTTTCTCTCCTATAACCAAACTGCACACAAAGTCCCATGAATAGAAAGGAGTAAACTGACCAGCTAATCAGTTTTTTAGTGGTGTTGGTTGAGGTATAATTATTGACAAGGACATTGGAGAATAACCCTGCTCTTATCCAAATGTGTCACAGATTTCCACCTGAACAGGCAAACAGGACTCTCAGTTTAACATCTCGCCCAAAGGACAATGCAGCTCTACTGCACCAATGTGCCAGTGTAGATTATGGGCACAAATCCTGACATGGGCTTGAATCCATGACCATCTGATATAAAGTAACCAAGCTTTTATATATGGTAATGAGCCCAAATGTTCAACTAATTATGGCAGACTTGATAATAATAAAAAAATGTATTCTTCATATCTGAAAGCTCCCTGGTTATGAAATGTTTAATACATGTAGAGAAAAAGAATAATGCTACATTGGTTCACTGAGAACTCCAGGAAGGGGCACAATTCATCGGCAGGCCTTCTGAAACAAAAATTACAGTGCAGCACACAAACTTTTAACAGGTCTCCTTTTCCAAAGTTCCATGTGTAAGGTCGTTCCTACCCAACTCATTCTCATATTTGTCAATGTTCGTGATATTATAGTCTTGTCCTTTTGAGTCTTTACTGAATAATCTTTGTAAGCCCAAGTTGTGATCACATATTAAACGGTTAGCATTTTATGAGTTCATTGTACTCCTTGAGTACCAGAGATAAATCACAAATTTTCTTTTCCAAAATAGGCAACAAAATACAAGGCATGAAAAAAGCTACCTTTGCTTTTTTTATATATAGAAATGGGATTCTGGGAGAAACCAGTAAGAGACACTCACTTTACAACTCATTCAAACCATTAGACCAGGCCTGAAGTACGGCGAACAGTTCTGGACCCCACACCTTAGAAAGGATATACTGACCTTGGAGGGAGTGCAGCATAGACTTACCAGAATGATACCTGGACTCCAAGGGTTAAGCTAGGAGGAGGGATTAAAAAAAACTTGGGTTGTATTCCCTGGAATTTAGAATGTTAAGGGGTGGTTTGATCAAAGTTTTCAAGTAGATAGAAACTATTTCCACTAGCTGGGGAGTCTAGGACTAGGAAGCATAGTCTAAAAATTAGAGCCAGACCTTTCAGATGTCGGGACCGATTTCCTTGTGGGGCGATTTTCTAGTGCTGTTGGAAAGGATTTAAACTAACTTGCAGAGGTGTGGGAATCAGGATGTAATATCAGAAAGGAATACCAAGGTGCACGGAATAAGAGAGACTGATAGCACTAGAATAGGAAACAGTACGTTATTAGGTGGGTTCAGAGTAAGGGGGAAAGTAATAAAGTCTAAATTAGGGTTATAGTACATGTAGATGAATGCGCGAAGTATGATAAATAAGATTGGTAAATTACAGGCGCAGATTGACGTGGAAATATCATATTGTGGCGATAACAGAGACCTGGCTCAAAGAAGGGTAAGACTGGGTATTTAATATTCCTGGATAAAAGGTGTTCAGGAAAGATAGGAAAGGGGGTGGGGCGGGTGGCAGTACTGATTAATGTGAACATTGCAGTGCTGGAAAGTGAGGCTGTCTCAGAGAGGTCAGGGACAGAATCTATTTGGCTGGAGCAAAGGAACAAAAATGGTGCAATTGCATTGCTCTCTGTAGTCAGGCCACCAACTAGTGGAAAAGATGTAGAGGAACAAATTTGCAAGGAAATTACAGAGAGGTGCAAGAAAAGTGGTTATGATGAGGTCTTTAATTATCCAAATATAGACTAGGATATTAGTAGTGTAAAGGGCATAGAGGAGCAAGAGTTCCAAGAGTGTTCAGGAAAATTTGCTACAACAGTATGTTTCCAGTCCAACAACAAAGGAGGCACTTTAGACCTGGTTGTTGAGAATGAGGTGGGCCAAGTGGATCAAGTGTCAATAAGGGAACATTTAGGGAACAGTGATCATTGTATCATAAGGTTTAAGTTGGCTATGGAAAAGGACAAGGTACAATCCAGAGTTAGAATAATTAACTGGGGGAAGGCCAACTTCAATGGGGCAAGAATGGATCTGGTCCAGATAAATTGGAATTAAAGGTTGGCAGGCAAAATGGTAACTGAACAATGGGCTGCCTTTAAAGAAGAGATAGTTTGGACACAGTCACGGTAGATTCCCACGAAGGAGAAAGGTCGGGCAAACAAATCCAGAGGTCCATGGATGATGAAAGAGAGTAGAGACGAAGATGAAGAAGAAAAAAGTGTGCTTCTGACAGATGTCAGAAAAAAAAGTGTGCTTATGACAGATAATACAACTGAGAACTAGGTCGAATACAGAAGGTTCAGAGGGGAAGTGAAAAAGCAGATAAGAAAAGCAAAGAGAGAGTATGAAAAGAGACTGGCAGCTAACATAAAAGGGAATCCAAAAATCTGCTATAGGCATATAAATAGCAAAAAGGTGGTAAAAGGAGAAGTGGAGCCGATTAGGGACCAAAAAGGGGATTTACGCATGGAGGCAGGAGGCATAACTGAGGTATTAAATACTTTGCATCTGTCTTTACCAAGGAAGATGATGCTGCACAGATCATGATGAAAGAGGAGGTAATTCAGACACTTGAAGGGTTTAAAATTGATAAGGAGGAGGTATTAGATAGGCTGTCTATACCTAAAGTTGATAAGGCACCAGGACCAAATGAAATTCATCCAAGGATACTGAGGGAAGTGAGAGTGGAAATTGTAGAGGCACTGGTTAGAATTGTCCAATCTTCCTTAGACTCAGGGGTGCTTCCAGAGAACTGAAGAATTGCAGACATTATACCCTTGTTCAATAAAGGGTGTAAAAATAAGCCCAGCAACAACAAGCTAGTCAGTTTAACCTCTGTGGTGAGGAAGCTCTTTGAAATGATAATTTGGGACAAAATTAATAGTCACTTGGGCAAATGCAGGTTAATTGAGGAAAGCCAACTCAGATTTGTTAAGGGCAAATCATGTTTAACTATCTTGCTTTGAGTTTATTGATGAGGTAACAGAGAGTGTTGATGAGGGTAATGCTGTTGATGGGGTGTACATGGACTGCCAAAAGGCAATTGATAAAGTGACGCACAACAGATTTGTGAGCAAAGTTATAGCTCATGGAATAAAAGGGACAGTAGAAACATGGATATGAAATTGGCTGAGTAACAGGAAACAGAGAGTAGTGGTTAATGGATGTTTTTCAGACTGGAAGAAGGTTTGTAGTGGAATTCCCCAGGGGTTGATGTTAGGAGCCTTGCTCTTCCTGATATAGAAGAAGAAAAAGTCATTGATAGGCGTAGTCTATAGGCCACCAAATAATAACATCACATTGGGGCGGGCAATAAACAAAGAAATAACTAATGCCTGTAAAAATGGTACGGCAATTATCATGGGGGATTTTAATCTACATATAGATTGGTCGAACCAGCTCAGTCAGGGTAGCCTTGAGGAGGAGTTCGTTGAGTGTATCCGTGATAGTTTTCTTGAACAGTATGTAATGGAACCGACGAGGGAGCGAGCTATCCTAGATCTAGTCCTGTGTAATGAGACAGGAATAATTAATGACCTCATAGTTAGGGATCCTCTTGGAAGGAGTGATCACAGTATGGTTGAATTTAGAATACAGATGGAGAGTGTGAAGATAAAATCCAATACCAGGGTCCTGTGCTTGAACAAGGGGGACTACAATAGAATGAGGGAGGACTTGGCTCGAGTAGATTGGAAACAAAGATTTTATGGTGGGACAGTTGACGAGCAGTGGAGGACTTTCAAAGCAATTTTTCAAAGTGCTCAGCAAAAGTATATTCCAGTGAAAAGGAAGGACTGGAAGAAAAGGGGTAATCTACCATGGGTGTCTAAGGAAATAAGGGAGGCTATCAAATTGAAAAAGAAGGCATACAAAGTGGCCAAAAACAGCATGAAACTAGAAGATTGGGAAAACTTTAAAAGTCAACAGACAGCCACAAAAAGGGCTATAAAGAAAAGTAAGATAGAACATGAGAAAAAACTAGCACAGAATATAAAGACAGATAGCAAAAGTTTCTATAAATATATAAAACGAAAAACAGTGGCTAAAGTAAACATTGGTCCTTTAGAGGATGAGAAGGGGAATTTAGTTATGGGATATGATGAAATGGCCGAGGCATTGAACAGGTATTTTGTATCGATCTTCACAGTGGAGGACATTAATAACATGCCAGTAATTGACAAAGAGACGAACGTAGGTGAGGACCTGGAAACAATCATTATTACAGAAGAGGTAGTGTTGGGCAAGCTAATGGAGCTAAGGATTGATAAGTCTCCTGGCCCTGATGGAATGCATCCTAGGGTACTAAAAGAGATGGCGGGAGAGATAGCAGGTGCACTGGTGATAATTTTCCAAAATTCACCGGACTCTGGGGTAGTCCCAGCAGATTGGAAAACAGCAGATGTGATGCCACTGTTTAAAAAGGGAGGTAGACAAAGGATGGGGAATTATAGACCGGTTAGCTTAACCTCTGTAGTGGGGAAGATGCTTGAGTCTATTATCAAGGAAGAAATAGCAGGGCATCTCGATAGAAAGTGTCCCGTTGGGCAGACGCAGCATGGGTTCATGAAGGGCAGGTCATGCTTGACAAATCTTTTGGAATTCTATGATGACATTACGAGCAAGGTGGACAATGGGGACCCAGTGGATGTGGTGTACCTAGATTTCCAAAAAGCCTTCGACAAGGTGCCGCACAAGAGGCTGCTGTATAAAATAAGGATGCATGGCGTTAGGGGTAAAGTATTAGCATGGATAGAGGATTGGTTGACTGACAGGAAGCAGAGAGTGGGGATAAATGAGTGCTATTCTGGTTGGCAATCAGTCACTAGTGGTGTGCCTCAGGGATCGGTGTTGGGTCCGCAATTATTTACAATTTATATAGATGATTTGGAGTTGGGGACCACTTGTGGGGTGTCAAAGTTTGCAGATGACACTAAGATGAGTGGCAGAGCAAAGTGTGCAGATGACTGTGAAACTTTGCAGAGGAACATAGATACATTGAGTGAGTGGGCAAAGGACTGGCAGATGGAATACAATGTTAATAAATGTGAAGTCATTCATTTCGGTAGGAGTAACAGTAAAAAGGATTATTACTTGAATGGTAAAAAGTTGCAGCATGCTGCTATGCAGAGGGACCTGGGTGTCCTTGTGCATGAATCGCAGAAGGTTGGTCTGCAGGTACAGCAAGTAATTAGGAAGGCAAATGGAATTTTGTCCTTCATTGCTAAAGGGATTAAGTTTAAAAGCAGAGAGGTTATGTTGCAGCTGTATAAGGTACTGGTGAGGTTGCACCTGGAGTACTGTGTGCAGTTTTGGTCTCCTTACTTGAGAAAGGATGTACTGGCACTGGAGAGGGTGCAGAGGAGGTTCACTAGGTTGATTCCGGAGTTGAGGGGGTTGGCTTATGAGGAGACACTGAGTAGATTGGGATTATATTCATTGGAATTCAGAAGAATGAGGGGGGATCTTATAGAAACATATAAAATCATGAAGGGAATAGATAAGATACAAGTGAAGAGTATGTTTCCACTGGCAGGTGAAGCTAGGACAAGAGGGCATAGCCTCAACATTAGAGGGAGCAGATTTAGGACTGAATTAAGAAGAAACTTCTTCACCCAGAGGGTTGTTAATCTATGGAATTCCTTGCCCAGTGAAGTAGTTGACGCTTCTTCAGTAAACATTTTTAAAGCTAAGGTAAATATCTTTTTGAATAATAAAGGAATTAAGGGATACGGTGAGAATGCGGGTAAGTGGATCTGAGTCCACGAAAAGATCAGCCATGATCTTATTGAATGGCGGAGCAGGCTCGAAGGGCCGGACGGCCTACTCCTGCTCCTACTTCTTATGATCTTATGATCAAAACTGCCACACTTTAGGAAAGATATGAAAGCATTAGAGAGAGTGCAGACAAGGTTCACAAGAATGGTTCCAGGGATGAGGAACTTCAGTTACGTGGATAGGCTGGTGAATTTGGAACTGTTTTCCTTGGAAAAGAGACGGTTGAGAGATTTGAAAGAGGTGTTCAAAATCATTAGGGGTTGGGACAGAGTAGATAGGGAAAAAACTGTTCCCATTGGTGGAAGAATCAAGAACATGAGGGCGCAGATTTAAGATCATTGGCAAAAGAAGCAATGGCGACATGGGGAAAAACCTTTTCACGTAGCGAGTGGTTAGGATTTGGAATGCACTACCTGAGAGTGCGGTAGAAGCAGGTTCAATAGAGGCATTCAAGGGGGAATTGGATTATTATCTGAAAAGAAAGAATGTGCAGGGCTTGGGGGAGAAGGTGGAGGAGTGGCACTAGGGGAATTGCTCCTTTGGAAAGCCAGCACAGACATGACAGGCCGAATGGTCTCCTTCTGTGCTGTGACAATTCTGTGATTCTGTGAGTGAAATTAGGAAACACTTCTTCATACAAAGGCTGGGAGAAGCTTGGAACTCTCCCACAAATGGCAACTGATGCTAGAACAATTAATTTTAAAACTGAGATTGTAAGATTTTTCTTAGCCAAAGGTATTAAGAGATATGGGGCAATGGTAGGTATATGGAGTTACGTCATTAATCAGCCATTATCTCATCAAATGGGGGAACAAGCTCGAGAGGCTAAATGACCTACTCCTGTTCCTAAGTTTATAATATTTTCAGCTACAGTAACAGTAATCTTGTAAAATTAAATGTTTCTCATAGATTAGTTAAAAAATTCCTCAAGCAAATTAGAAGATTTTTTTAAAACAGTAAGCATTAACATTTGATGTACTGATTGCTCATTTTTATGAATTTCTGTACATTTTATTTTGTACAACCTTAATAGAATATAATCCATACAAAAATTCATTCACTTGCTTTAATAAAACTCTCAAATGAATAAGTAATACAACTAAGATTTGAGTAAATTATTTTATTGTAAAATATCACAATACATGTTGCCTTTGTGAATATTTGGTAATGGGAACGTATTCATGCATTGTGTTCTACAAAATCTGTTCAGTACAAACAAATGGATTAAGTAGAGAGGATTTCCTAAGATTACATTTGGTTGCCTCAACTTTTAAGCTCCAGATATACTGCAGCTATCTTGCGTTTGTACTTAAGTGTACAAATAGGTAGAACAGAATTATACTGCCAACTGCACCTTACTGAAGGTCACATGAAGGTCAGCCACAACTGTGTGCACAGTCAGATGTATATTGCAGAATTCTGTTCTCCAACAGACTAATTATTAATATTTGAAAAGGGCAGGCGGAAGTTTTGCCCCTCATCGGCATTAAAGGATTCCACACAATTTTTAAACATTCAAGCAGTCTACTATACTGTCTGGGCAGTTTTATACTGTAGTGGATTATATAGTACTTTGTACAAACTAAGATCAGTGTGAGATGTCCTTCTGGAATGAGCGCTTTAGTGCACTCCAAAGTCAGATCCGTAGAAGACTACTACTGTTCTTATGCTGATGGACTCCAAAATCATTTTATACCATTTGGCTTTGTAACTGCATCATTAAACAGACATAAAGCTATTGTTGCAATCGGATAATGAAGCCTGTGGCCTCCATGAATAAAGAATCAGTTGGACATTAAGCCTTGTGACATTTTCATCAATTACCACATTGGCTGGGATTTTATCCAGGCGACAGGGTCTCAACCACTAACAAAAGCGCAGTCGAGAGCCCTGTGTCACCTCCTCTGGGAAAGGCCTGATGGATCAAGTGCGAGTTAGGCACTTAAGAGAAACAGCGGCAGGCCTTCTCTGGCATCAAGGACCCCAGCAGCAGAAGTCACGACTGATGAGAGCTGTCAGCCAATAAGAGGCCGGCAGCTTTTTAACTGAGCAGTACCACTGCAGAAACATTGGCTGCAGCCAATAGAGAACTCACCCAAGGCCTGGAACCAGGCCACACGTAAGTCAGGGGGGAAGGGGTTTCGTGGAGTGGGGGTCACAGGGGAGGAGGTGGGTGTAGGGGGCCGGCAGCAAGGGCAGGGGGGGGGCAGCTCTCAGCGGCATCCACCCACTTCCCTATGCCAGGTTCTTCATTCAAGCACTAAGTGCCTTTTAATGAGGGGCCCTCCCTCCGGAGCCAGCATGCAACCCGCACGGGTTTGTTTGTTGCGCTCCTCATGCGGCGACAGGTCCACCCGCCGCTCTGCTAATTCCGGTGGCGGCGGAAGCAGGCGCTTAATTGGGCATTAATTGCCTACTTAGGGGCCTCAATTGGCAGAAGGGTGGGAAGGCCATTCACAGGACTTCCCGCCCCAGACTTAATTTAGTGGGGTGGCAGGATCCTCCCCTGCCCAATTATATGCTCTTCCCGCCTCCGCATAAAATTCCCCCCCCCCCCCCATTAATGTGCATGCAAATAAAAAATATTTTTGTGAAAAACACTTTCACTAAAGCACTGCCTTTTTAAAAGGAGAAAATGCCGTCACTGTGGTCTTGAGTGAGGAGATGGTGGCATTGTGGTAATGTCACTGAACTAGTAATCCAGAGGCCCAGACAGGTTCAAATCCCACCTTGGAAGCTGCTGAAAATCAATTCAATTAATTAATAAAAATCTGGAATTGAAAGCTGGTCTCAGTAACGGTGTCATGAAACTATCGATTGAAGGATAAATATTGGCAAGTGTACCAGTGACAACTCCCCTGCTCTTCTTCAAAATAATGCCATAGGATCTTTTACGTCCACTGGGGTCTCGGTTTAATATCTCATCTGAAAGATGGCACCTCCAGCTGCGCAGCACTCCCTCAGTACTACAGTGGAGTGTCAGCTTTGATTTTGTGCTCAAGTCCTGGGCGGGAGAATGGTGGCAGGAAAGGTGGGGTGGGTGGACGCAGGGCGTCATGTGGTAAAACCTCCTCGAATATGTTCAACCACAGTTGGCAACCCAAATGTGGCCTGAGGCTTTTCTAAGCTAACGCTAACTGAATGCTTACTTTTATCATCTTCAAGTATTATAATCCACTTTCAAACATGTTTAATAAATAGTGCTTGTTTTTAATTAAATGCAACTGAGAATAATCTACAAAAGACTTCCGGCAATAGTAGTGAAGACTTGGGCTCCAGAACTAGCTGCACCCCTAGCCAAGCTCTTCCAGTACAGCTACAACATTGGCATCTACCCTGCAATGTGGATAATTGCCCAGGTATGTCCTGTCCACAAAAAGCAGGACAAATCCGACCCGGCCAATTACTGCCCTATTAGTCTACTCTCGATCATCAGCAAAGTGATGGAAGGGGTCGTCAACAGTGCTATCAAGCAGCACTTGCTCAGCAATAACCTGCTCACTGACGCTAAGTTTGGATTCCACTAGGGCCGCACAGCACCTAACTTCATTACTGCCTTGGTCCAAACATGGACAAAAGAGCTGAACTCAAGAGGTAAGGTGAGACTAACTGCCCTTGATATCAAGGCAGCATTTGGTCGAGTATGGCATCAAGGAGCCCTAGCAAAACTGGAATTAGGGGGAAAACTCTCCGCTGGTTGAAGTCACACCTGGCACAAAGGAAGGTGATTGTGGTTGTTGGAGGTCAATCATCTCAGTCCCAGGACATCACTGCAGGAGTTCCTCAGGGTAGTGTCCTAGGCTCAACCCCATCTTCAGCTGCTTCATCAATGACCTTCCGTCCATCATAAGGTCAGAAGTGGGGATGTTCGCTGATGATTGCACAATGTTCAGTACCATTCGTGAATCCTTACATAATGAAGCAGCCGTGTCCAGATGCAGCAAGACCCATACAACATCCAGGCTTGGGCTGATAAGTGGCAAGCAACATTTGCGCCACACAAGTGCCAGGCAACGACCATCTCAAACAAGAGAGAATTTAACCATCTCCCCTTGAAGTTCAATGGCATTACCATCACTGAATCCCCCACCATTAACATCCTGGGGTTTACCATTGACCAGAAACTGAACTGGACCAGCCACATAAACATTGTGGCTACAACAGCAGGTCAGAGGCTGGGACTTCTGCGACACGTAACTCACCTCCTGACTTCCCAATGCCTGTCCACCAACTACAAGGCACAAGTCAGGCGTTCTCTCCACTTGCCTGGATGAGTGCAGCTCCAACAACACTCAAGAAGTTCGACACCATCCAGGACATGCAGCCCACTTGATTGGCACCCCATCCACCACCTTCAACATTCACTCCCTTCACCACTAACACATAGTGGCAGCAGTATGTACCATCTACAAGATGCACTGCATCAACTCATCAAGGCTCCATGACAGCATCTTCCAAACCCGCGACCTCTACCACCTAGAAGAACAAGAACAACAGGTGCATGGGAGCACCACCACCTGCAAGATCCCCTCAAAGTCACACACCATCTGACTCGGAACTATATCCCCATTCCTTTACTGCCGATGGGTCAAAATCCTGGAACTCCCTTCCTAACAGCATTGTTGGTGTACCTACACCCCAAGGACTGCAGCGCTTCAAGAAGGCAGCTCACCATCACCTTCTCAAGGGCAATTAGGGATGGGCAATAAATGCTGGCCTAGCCAGCGATGCCCACATCCCATGACAAATAAAAAAATACATAATGCGATAACCCACCTACTTCGAAATATTTTTGAAAATGAAGTCTTGACAACTTTAAGTAAAAACAAGGACAAAAATATTCACTAAATGTGTATATATTTAAGTGAGCTGCTTTATGTTTTTTATTTTTTTTAATTGCTTGGCAGGAAGAAAAATATTAGATCAATGTAATTAATTACTTTAATTGTGGTACCTACCTCCTTTAATGAGAACTAGAGAATAAATATTTCAGGTATTGCAGGTATACACATTATAGCTATCGGGCATCATTTTCAGGGCTGGACAAATTCACGAGGCAGGATTTTCCCCACGGGCTTCAGGACATAATGCCAAATGAGGGTCAGAAGCCCGTCCTTGTGGGGAACAGTCATCCGGCTGTGATTTCCCCCCAAATTCGCCAATTTGTGACCAGCTGGCATGCTCGCCATCCAATTAAGGACAGCGGGCGGGATCCAATAGGAGGCCCTCCAGCATTGAAGAAGCAGCAGGCTGCCTGTTCAGGTAAGAGGGTGCTGCCATTTTGCGATGCCTTCTCTCTGACTTTTTAAAGTTTTAAATAAAAAATTGAATTAGCAGCGGGGCCATCATTGTCGAGGACTAATCCCTCCAAAGGGAGCAGCCAGGCAGCTACACCAAATATATACACATTTAGTGAATATCTTTGTCCTTGTTTTTACTTAAAGTTGTCAAGACTTCATTTTCAAAATAATTTCTAAGTAGGTGGATTATCGCATTATGTATTATTTTTATTCGTCATGGGATGTGGATATCGCTGGCTAGGCCAGCATTTATTGCCCATCCCTAATTGCCCTTGAGAAGGTGATGGTGAGCTGCCTTCTTGAAGCGCTGCAGTCCTTGGGGTGTAGGTACACCCACAGTGCTGTTAGGAAGGGAGTTCCAGGATTTTGACCCAACGACAGTGAAGGAATGGTGATCAAGCCTGCCCGGAGCGCTGGCCCGCCTGGTCTGCCGCAGGGAAGCTGCCTCCAGGCAGCTACAGTGTTGCGCCACGCCTCCAGGTGCCTAGAGGCCAAGTGGAAAATTCCAATCAGCCTCTGACAATAGGCCTTAATAGGCCTTTAAACAGGCTTAAATGGCCACCTGCTGCTTCCAGGCGGGTAGCCCTGTCGCCCCCCCATTCTGCCTCCAGGTTAATGGCCCAGGGGCGGGATGGTGCCGAGGAGCCGACACACCAGCCGACAGCATGAAATTCCGTGCCTGCCTGTCTCTGTGCTCGCCCCCATCGGGGCCTAAATATTCAGCCCACGATATGCTAAACAAAAGTCGACAGTACAAATTTAAATCTACAGTTCACATTTTTATAGATCAATGCTGGATTACTAAAACTCCCATCATATCCAAATTACATGTTATTACTTTCATAGAAAATTCATCAAAAGTCTTGAATTGCAATACTGCTATCCATTAACAGCAATATGATTTCAGTTAGCGGATAATAAATGAGACCGCTACCACCTTCAACTGCAGTGCTATTAGCCCATTTTCACAGGAGAGCAAAATTTATTCAGGGATGCAAACTGAACATTTTGCTCAGTGTTTTGTCCCTGAAGTAGCATGTGCACTGGACAGTTGAAGTACGGTACAACCAATGCATTGTTTAATTGGCAGTGGGGTTTCAAATTAGGTCATTTACATCAAGCAGGTTAAGAATACCTTCAAGAGCCAAATATTTTTAAAGGCACAGATAAAGCAAAGTGAAATGCAGACAAATTTTTTTTTGCAAACTCAGTCCTAAAGAAAATTACCCAATGCTAAAGCTGATAATACAGCTGCGAAGTAAGAAGAAAAACTTGCAACTCAGTCTTTGTGTGTAGATTGTTTTATTTAAATGAGATCAGCTCCAAATTGCAACACGTTGTCCTGAAATGAAAATACATATAAACAGTTAATATTTTTCTTCATATGACTGTAAATGGTATATGTTTATGACACTCTGGCCGGAATTTTACTCCACGCCAGCAAGCCAGATAGTGGCGGGGGGTGGGGGATGGCATAAAATAGAGCAGGAGGCTCCAGAAGACCTTCCCGACCCACTACTGCCTCTGCCCCACTTTATGTCGGGTTGGGGGGTGGGTGGGGGAGCGAAAAACGGGCCACCCACCCCAGGCCAATCAAGGGAATGTGGGACACAGTGTAGCAAACCAGGTGATCACCTGAAGCTGAAAGAATGACATTTGCTGGCAGCTTGTCTTCGAAAAATGTCTTTTAAAAAATATAAATTCAGATCTCCAAAGAAAATTATCATTCAACAAAACACACTGGTGTAACAATAGCAAGAAACAAATGTCTGAAATAAAGAATCAAGAAAGTAATTCCGGTTTCACGACAAATCTAAGTGAAGGAACAAGTATCGAAATGCAGGATTCAAATGTTCAAGGCACAGAAGGCAAAATAAATCATTGAAGTAGTGATAAAGTGACAGTAAGCTTTAAAATCCTGCAAATTGTTGGAAGATGCAATGACCTACAGAGGGAAGGAGTCCCAAATTTTGAAGGACTGAAATAAGTGAATGAAAGGATGGGGAAACGAGATAGATTAAAAAGAGACAGTGAGAGAGGAAAGAGATAAGAAAGGAAGGTGAGAGAGAAGGAAGGAGAGAGAGATATGAAAGATGAGAGAGATGGAGAAAGGAAGGAGAGAGAAGGAAAGAGAAAAGGAATGAGTGAAAGGACTGACAGAAGGAAGCAGTGGTGAAAGAAAGAAAGGAGGAGAATGTTAGGAGGAAAGAAAAGCTAAACAGATGGAAGAAAAACAAGAGGGTATTCAGACAGTGCCAAGTGCACAGTCCAACACGAGGGAAGGTCATAGCCATCAAATTACATTTTAAATTGAGCCTGCAGGGTTGACTTTGGTGCTCTGAAATCTGGCCTGCAATATAAATTGTCTGTTACGCATTGCATCATTTCTTTAAATATCTGTTCCATCTACAAAGATCTGCAATAAGCACTGGTCATGGATCAAGACTCTGCATTAATGGCACCTACAGAGAAGGCACTGATCTGAACTATTTCAGGTTAATACACCGGTCAATTATGGTGTAATTTATTTCAGGTGGGAGTTCTTTTCTCCTGAAGGTTTTCCACTTCTGGAATCACCAGTCCATGATTTTACACCCATTCATTTTAATGGGCAGAAAAATCACAGGCTGGTGGGTGCAGAGGTACAGTTATGCTGCCGCCTGTCATTCTCCCATTTATGGCACCATTACATAACTAGGGTGATAAAGCTGTTTACAGGGATGTTACAGCCAAGCACAATTCTGTCCTTTTCGAGCAAGGGTTTGCTGAATTAAGAGCAGGAATCCCTCCTCAATCTAAGGGGGCTGAATCAAATGGGTGCACCCCTACTGCTATCAAGATGGGGAAAAAGTTAATTAAAAATTACTTGGAAAACTTGCACCCTTATTTTCACTTCACAGACAACATGAGATCAACAGTGGTTCATCAATTCTGTGTTATCTAGAGGTGACAACTTGTAAATTATACAAAACACTATAAACTTTGATGATGTGACTTGTGATTCTAACTAACATTCTCACTTGACACAAACTCTTGCAGAAAGCAAGTCTCTGTAGAATTGACGCAACCAAATAATTAAAGTATGTGCACAATTTAAAAGTGCTTTAAGTTTTCACTTAATCAACTTAAATATTTGCTAAACACTTTGGTCTTAATCTACAATCACAAATGTTGTCGTAAGTATATCTGCTCTCTCAGCCCCTCCTACAAAGACTTCTTAACGCACAGCTGTACTCTTGAGATATTATGGTTGTAGGTCTTTAAAGTTCCTACCTTTATCCACGATGAAAGGGATAAATGCAATAAAAATATTTGAACCACATTTACAAAGTTTGTTTGCATTCTTTTCAATAAAAATAATTTTCGCTTGCCTCTTATTTTTCTTTTGTAAGGACCTATCCAGAGGTATTTTTAAATATATACAACTGGAAACAGCTGATCTGGTCCCAGCATATTTTCTTTTATGTTCTTAAGCTTTATGCACACACCCCTACCTTCCCTCCTCACCAACACATGCGTTTCAAATACATGCTTCCCTTGCAGCATCACTGAAGGGTAAAAATGCTGAACAAGAATTTAAGATAACAAAGAAATACTCCAGGGAAGTTTAAAAAAGTGTTATTGATTTATGATAAAAGATTTTCAGAAAACCAAGATGGTATTCACTAGAACTTAAGCTAGCTAAAAAAAACAAAGCTTATGGGCTGAATTTTACCCTCGTCGGACAGGAGCCGTCCACCGACCGAAAAGCTGGTGGCGATTCCGCCTCCACCTGACCTGGGTATTCAGTCCGGATTTTACAGTCCCCAGGCCTTTAATAGGTCTGAGGTGGGACTTTCACCTCATTGAGGCAGGAAGACCTGCCTAATGGAGCTGCCGGCCAATCAGTGGGCCGGCAGCTCTTAGTCCCAGCAGCGCCACCAGGAGCAGTGGCCACTGCTGGGACTGCAGCCCAGCTTCCCGAAGAAGAGGAAGGACGGCCCCAGGAGAAGGTATGTTTTAAGGCCTCGCCGGGGGTGATCGGTTGGGCCCCAGGAAGGCAAGGGTGGTCAATTGGGAGGCGAGGAGCATGATGGACATTGGGGGTGGTTGGCGCATCGGGGTGGCCCTCCACTGGGGGAATGTGCCTGACCAGGACTGTCAAATGGCCACTTAAGGGCCTTGACTAGCCTGGGGCGGGCAGGCGGGCCGTTTCCCACTGCCACCACCCCGCTTAAAATGGCGGCACAGTGGGTTGGGAAGGGTTTTCCAAGCCTCCCACTCCATTTAACGCACTCCCCCCACCATCCCGCTCTTTGGGGTGGGCGTCAAAATCTGGCCTATTGCAATTTAGAATGCCTTACCATAAGTGAGTACTGAAGTCAAGTCAATTAATACATATTAACAGGGGATTAGTAAAATAGTTGAAGACAATATTCAAGAACTTTTAGTTATACAGCACCAGAAAATCTGTTTTTGATGGATTTTTTGAAGGAAGAATGTTTTTTTTTCAGATTTTTTAGATTTTGAGATACAGCACTGAAACAGGCCCTTCAGCCCACCAAGTCTGTGCCGACCATTAACCACCCATTTATACTAATCCTACACTAATCCCATATTCCTACCACATCCGCACCTGTCCCTATATTTCCCTACCACCTACCTATACGAGGGGCAATTTATAATGGCCAATTTACCTATCAACCTGCAAGTCTTTTGGCTGTGGGAGGAAACCCGAGCACCCGGAGGAAACCCACGCAGACACAGGGAGAACTTGCAAACTCCACACAGGCAGTACCCAGAATTGAACCCAGGTCGCTGGAGCTGTGAGGCTGCGGTGCTAACCACTGCGCCACTGTGCCGCCCAATGTTGCCCAGGATACTGGGGGAAATCTTAGCTCTTTGAATAGTAAGATGAGATCTTATGTCTACCTAAGTAGGCAGACAGGGCCTCACTTTTATATCTCATCGAAAAACCATCACGACCAACACATACTCCCTCAGTACTGCACTGGCCTAGATTATATGCTGAATGAAGTACTAGTGATCGAAACCACAATCTTCTGCCTCAGAAATGAGAATGCTACTGCCGAGCCAAGGCTGATCCTCGGAAGGAGGAGGAGGTGGCAAAGTCTAATGCACAAACTCAAGTGAGCACTTCATAGTACCCTGTGTCACCCACTCCTACAGAGGTGCTGAGTGCTACCAAATGCGTCAAGCTTATTTGGAGGCAGCACTGCCACAATAGCCTCTTTCTATGGTGTTTTTTTCTATGACTGATATTATTGGTGACAAGGTGAGATAATATTCAAGTATACAAGATCCTTAAGGAAATATACAAGTTGAGCACAAATAATGTGCTTGAGATTATCGCAAACTCTAGAACCACAGACTCAAATTTAGTAGATTTAACTATTTTACACAGAGGGTGATAAACATATGGCATGGACTGCCCAGGATGGGATTGAGTCAGATAGTCAAGAAACATTTGAGAGTGAATTGGATTGAGCATTTGAGGGAGTGGGCACTTGAGGGGAATTCACTTTTGTGATCAGTCGGTCAGACAGTCTTGTCAGTTCTGTACTTTCCCAAGTCGTTATAAATCCCATTTGAGAGACTTGGCCAATAACATTTGCCTACAACATGAAATTACAACCCTTGAACTTTAGTTTTTTTATTTCACAACAACTATCCACCTCCTCTTGATTAATGCAACCTAATAGACTCACCAGGGGGAATTTTATCCTGGTGGCAGGGGTCTCGATGTCTGGAGAAACAAACGACGAGATCCCTGCATTGCCTCTTTTCTGGAAGGCCCGCCAAATTTAGTGCCAATTAGGTGAACAGCAGTGGACCTTCCACAGAAGTCCCATCCTTACAGAGCTGCTGCTGCAGTTGCACCTCCCAGAGGCCGAGGAGTGTCGCTAGAACCAGGCCTCAGGTAGGTGAAGGCAGGAGGGGTCTCGGATGGTGCGAGTCGTGGGGAAGGGGGGTGGGGGGGCTCGCTGCGGGCTGCACCCCCCCCCCCCCCTCCGCTTTCCATTGCCGGATCCCTCCTTTGGGCACTAAGTGCCTTTTAAGGAGGGACCCCACCCCCCCACCCCCAACCGGAGCCAGGAAGCAGCCCGCATGAGTTTGCATGCCGTGCTTCCTGTGCGGCAAAAGGGCTGCCCACCGCACAGTAGTTGCAGCTGCGCCAGGAAGAGGCCCTTAATTGGGGGCTTATTGCCCAGTTAAGGGCCTCAATTGGCGGCGGGTGGGAAGGACGTTCACAGGCCTTCCCACCCTGGACTAAATTTTTGCGGAAGTGGGATAGTGGCGGGAAACCCCCTCCCCTGCCCCCGCCACCATCCCACCCAACTTTATGCTCTCCCCACCTCCAAACCCATCGCGGGGAGAGCATAAAATTCCCCCCACCGTCTCACTTTGGTGCTAAGGCTACAAATCATCCAGCTTCAGCACTGAAACCAAAACCAAAACTTGTCCTTCCCATCAGTCCTAACTAAAACTAAACTATCAATTGCATTTTTGTCACAATATAATTTCCCTTTTTATGGCAGCACTTTGCTTACTGGACCTATGAAAAGTCAACAGCCAGTCAATCATTTGTTGCATTGACAATGAGGATGTTAACAGAACAGACCATTTTATTTCTTGCATGCCCACTCCTTTCCTCATTCTCCTTCCATCTGCTTCATGCTTCGAACATGATGGTTGCCACTCCACATTATCAGAACCTGAATATTTTAGTTTGGCCACTGCTGCGTCACTGCCACTTACCAATCTGTCCCCGTGTCAACTCTCCCAAATTCAGGGGATGAGGTCATTTGCATAAAATGGGAAAACACCATATGTTATGGCCACATGGTGGGGAGGGGGGGCGGGTGGTCCCTACTGTTCAACTCCCAACTGACTGCATAAAGTGTTTCTGTTATTAGGGTTTTAACCCCTTTGTGTTTTATTTGTCAAATAAATAGACAGTGACAGGTTTTCTTGTAGGTTAAAACAGAAGATTAATTATTTATTGAGCAATATGCCTTATACCAAAATAGTTGCAACCGCACCCACTCACGCATTCACTCACATTCACACACGAGAGACTGATAGAGAGGAAAAGGGGTGAGTGGTTTGAAGTGAGGTAGGGTTTTGGGGTTCATGGTAAATGTGTTGAATCCTCTCGGAGGTCAATTTCTCTTTAACGTTGCAAGCCTGGGTTGATTGTAAATTTCTCTGTTGGTTGAAATTTCAGTCTGAGTACAGGGGATCACGTCCAGTTCTCTGCTGCACAAGTTGAAGTGCAGAATTCACAACAGGGTGCCTTCCTTTTGGCCTGCTGGATTTTCTCCCAGCTCTGGTGATGTGTTGTCCTGGGTCTCTCTTTCTCTCTCTCTCTGTCTCCACAGAGAACTATCTTTTAAGCTAAAGGTTTCTCACATTTTGCCACTGTTGGGAGACAGAGACCGTCCTCCCTGTGTTGACCAACAATTGCCCAGAATATGGCTACTTCACACCTTCTTTGTTTCAGAAGAGCCTATTCAAATCAAAAATGTCTCTTGATGGGTTCAGGATGGGTGTAATTGAGACCTCTTGACCTTGAATGTATCCTTTGTTCTTACCAGACAGTAAGACAGTTTGAATATACAAGGCCAGGTCTTTGGACCTTCGGTGGCTATTTTGAAGCATATTGTCAACATTTTTTATTAAAAGAAAAGTCAATTTCTGTATAACTCTTTAGATTGAGTTCTTGTATTTTCAATTGCTGCACTTTACATGAGCACAACACCATGGCATACTGCATTCCCTGCTCACCCCACCCAGAAGCGGGCACAGAATGTCAGAACAGCATCTCACTCCTCTCGTGGGAGTGGAGGAGGAGCGGAAGAGAAAGGAGAGTAGGCCAAAGACAACATTTGCAATCCTCAGCTGCTTCTCACTGTTGTTGTCACTTTTCTAATGACAATCTTAGAGATGAGAAACAGCATTGTGAGCCTCCACATATAGCAGCTGCACAGCAAGTACTCCTGCATTGTGTGAGCATGCATACTTTAAACTGGTCGCACGCTTGGTGGAACTGGCTTGATTTCCAGGAAGGAATAGCATCCTGCCAGACCCTTGTTTTACTGCATGCCAGGGTTGCACAGAAGATGTGCTCATCAAACCACTTAAACAGGTTTGGCCTCAATTCTTCCCCACCTCTACTCAGATTATGTGATTTCCATGCCAAAAAACAGGCCACAATTTCAGTGCTCCGACCTCCTTTACACATCCCAAAACATCCTTCCCATCATTCTGTATCTCCGAACACTTCATGCACAGCTAGGGTTGGATTTTAAGAGCCCGCCGCCGATCTTGGTGGTGAGCTCAAAAAAGAGCAGCCGCCTAGGTGGGCCACACACCAATGAGCTCCCGTAATCTCAAGAGTGGCGGCTCTTTTAAATAGCCGGGGCGGCCCGCCACCCCTCCCCTCCACCTCAATCTCATGGAGGGGGCGGGCTGTCTATCCCCGGCAATGGCTCAGCTGCCTGTGCGCAGACGCTGGCGCCATTTTTAAAGGCGCGCAATTTAAATTTTTTAAGTCCTACCCCACAAAAATTAAATAAATAAATTTCTAACACCCCTTTCCCAACTCCCCAATAAAAATTACAATAACTATTTGCCCTACCCCCAAAACACCTTTTACATCAGAACATCCCCCCCACCCCAAACCGCACAAAGTATAAAGTTCAATCCTTCCCACCATCCCATACACCTATTACGTATATATGACCCCATTCCCCCCCCACACTGCACTTAAAAACTTACCTCCTCCTCCCTCCCAACCTGTGTGGCGCTGCGTTTACCCAGACGGAGATCTGAAGGCTCGGGAGCGTTGGCTGCTGCGCCGAAGATCACGGTGGGCCCTCAAGGCCACAAGCAAGTCAATTTAAATGTAATAATTCTATTAATTTGAATATTTAAATTGTGGTCCCATCACCCAGTGGCAGTGGCTGCCACGGAGCCTCGTCACAACCGGGAGGATCGAGTCAAGCCCGCCTGGCGTCGAGGTCCGTGGTCGACCTCATCTGGAGCCATCTTCAGGCCCCCCCCCCACCACCCCGCCTCAGAACCCGTGCATTGGGGAGAACAAAATCCAGCCCCTAGTGTTTCTGCAATCCCCACCCCTCTCCGCTGCAAATGCTGCAAAGTGTGCACATTCTTGCCACTTGTACATATAAAATTGACACTTGTCAATATATAAAATATTTTTCATAAATCTGATATTTTCACTGACTTGTACTTATAGAAGTCAAAGTCTAGAAATCATGCAAATAAGTAGCTTTCCCAATCAGAACGTTCAACAAAAATAAAAGTTATTCACAGGTTTGACAAGAAACACGAGTCTGTATTTAAACATTCAACACATTCTTGCAAGCAAATACATCATAATGGTCAGGCATTAACAAAACAAATCACAGCATTAACTTTTTTATTAATCTTATTTTTTAACTTCATTTTTATATCTTAGAATTTCACTCATAATGTACATCGATATACTAGTACAATGTTGTCAAGTTCAGTAATCCACCACTATATTGATATACCATAACAGGCTTAATGATGCAAGAGACATTCTTAATGTTTATCTCTTAAGACTAACAAAATATCCCTTTCTATATTTACTTTTCTGTATAATTCCAAAGACGGTTTCTGCTGCTGTGGATTCAGCTGTATTTTTAACTATTGAAGGAAGTAAAATATCACTTGAGGTTTCTGATCTAGTGCAAAATACTGAATTTCCTAATCTTATTTTTTAACTTCATTTTTATATCTTAGAATTTCACTCATAATGTACATCGATATACTAGTACAATGTTGTCAAGTTCAGTAATCCACCACTATATTGATATACCATAACAGGCTTAATGATGCAAGAGACATTCTTAATGTTTATCTCTTAAGACTAACAAAATATCCCTTTCTATATTTACTTTTCTGTATAATTCCAAAGACGGTTTCTGCTGCTGTGGATTCAGCTGTATTTTTAACTATTGAAGGAAGTAAAATATCACTTGAGGTTTCTGATCTAGTGCAAAATACTGAATTTCCAAATCTACAGCAGTACAAATGTACAAACTTACGCTGCTTTCAGAATTTATAGAGATTTCTGCAGCAAAAGGATAAGATAAATACACTGGCCAGAATTTTACACCACCCCATCGAGCAGGATGGTGACCGGCAGGGGGCGAGAAGGGGGTGGCGTAAAATGGAGAGGGAGGCTCAGAGAGGCTTTCACGACCCGCTTTCCCGCCTCCGCCATCCTTTACGTAGGGCTGGGGGGGGGGGGGGGGGCAAAAAACAGCCCGCCCGCCCCAGCCCAATCAAGGCCCTTAAGTGGCTACTTAAGGGATTTTGCCCGCCTCCACACGGATTTTACGCGTGGCAAGTGGGCATCCTGGAGCCGGGTAAAGCCGCCTGGGAAAATCAGGCAACTGTTGATCGTCCCGGGGTGGGGGGGCCCTGCTCATCGGGCACAGAGTGCCCGATGGAGGGCTGCCCCTGCTACTCCAACCAACCCCAGCACCCAACACGCCCCCTTACCCCCAACCAACCACCCTTGCCTCGCCAGGGCCCGATCGATTACCCCCGACGAGGCAACCAAAACTTACATTTTCTCCCGGTTCCACGTCTTAGATCTTCGGCTGGGCTGCAGTCCCAGCAGTGGCCACCGCTCCCGGTGGCGCTGCTGGGACTAAGAGCTATCGGCTCGCTGGTTGGCCGGCAGCTCAATGAGGCAGGACATCCTCCCTCAAGCGAGTGGAAGTCCCGCCTCGGAACAATTAAAGCCTGAGGACCCATAAAATACAGAACGGATCCCCAGGCGAGGCAGAAGCGGGTTCGCCACTGATTTTTACGTTGGAGGCCAACTCCCGATCGCCCACCGTAAAATTCCGGCCACTGTTTCGAGTCAATAACTTTGCAGAATTTTGACCAGTGTTGGAAAAGATGAAAGAAATTCAGCATTCATGCAATGCAAGAATTTTGGCAGCTAGATTATGTCATCAGACCAGATATATGGGGGACTGGTTTATAGAAGCACTCTGTTCTTCAAATAAACGATTTCAGACATCAATCTTGAGTATGGTAAAACATGAGAACCCATAGACAGATATGACACATCCCAAGGTATGTAAGTGCTTTGGAGCTAAATAGACATGAAATGTTGTACCATCTAAATTAAAGGTTTGGAACATTTTCACCACCTTCAAGAAATACAAATTCTGCCCACAATATTGAGCAGGGATTCTGTAACATGCAATTTGATTGCTGCAAAGTGTGTTTTATTCTGGATTATAAATTTACATTTAAACTGTGCTTCATCATCATTGTTGGGTTTATAATACCATGTGAGACTACCTAAAAGAAAGATTTCGAGCATGTTGTCATGCATACCCCCACCTGCCAAGAATGTGGCATATCACTTTTGTCATATGAACATTGATTTCCAGCATCTGCAGTATTTTGCTTTTATTATTGATTTTAAACTGTTGCTGGAGTGAAGAAAGGACTTGTTAAAAAAAAAATCACCAGAGACTTGGCTGGAAAAACATTTGCATACAAACAGACAGTGCTTGGAGAAACAAAGGACTATTCCCTGGTCCACTTAACCCAAAATGGGCTGTGATCACCAGACATTGAAGGTGAGGACGCTCACATTTCAGGATGGCAGAATCCACAAAAAGAAGTTGTCAAACCAGCTAGTCACATGACTAAGCTGCTGGGCAACCAGGGATTTTTTGAATTGTGCCACAGAGAAAGAGGCAGAAGGTGTTTGAAACTGAAGCTGGAGCAAGGAAGCCTTTCTCTCTCTCTCACTTTCTCCCAAGCCACCGGACCCACAGAAGACACGTAAACCTCAAGACCCACGGAAGACACGTAAACCTCAAGAGAGAAAAGACTATGACCTCAAAACGAGTTGAAGCGGGCATTGGGCTCCAACGAATTGCAAGTCAGATAGGCAACCAAAGACTTCACAGCAAACTCAAAGGACAGTAAAATAAAAACCCATCTATTGCCTCAAATGTTCCCCTTTATTCTTTTCTATCTCTATCTGGGTGTATGTTTATCGCGGATGCATGCTAGCATGGTCGCATCGCATAGTCGTAGTCAGTCACCGGATTAGAGTTTAAGATTAATAAACTTCTACCTTTCTTGTTTAAAATCTAAGAAAACCTGTCTGAATTGATTTCTTTGCCTTACAATTGGAAAGCGGTGAACAAAGATTCACTAAGGGGGAGCTAAAAAAATTTTTAAATTAAACCCAGTTACGGTTGAACCAAGCAAATGTTGAGAGGGAACCCCTAGACCCGTCTCACCAGATCGTAACAATGTATATTGGCAGTTTTGCAATCTAACTCGAGCCAGGCCACTAACAGATGTTCCTGTTCCTGCACTTGAGGCTGTTGGATCACCTGGACACAGCCAACACAGGTGGGGAGAAGTGCACATGTAATAGTGCACAAAGTTTTCCATCTATATGAATCAATGAAAATAATAAATTCACGAGAATGTTGCCGGGGTGAGGGGTAACAATTATGAAAAGAGACTTGAGCAGTTAAGCTTTTTTTTCCACTACAGCTGAGAAGATTAAGGAGTAGCCCAAGAGAAGTTTTCAAGTTCTGAATGATTACCATAAGGTTAATGACATATTAGTAGATTAGTTAGTAGCAAAGAGCACACTTCTCAGGTCATCATAAGCAGTTTAATGCGAAGTTAGAAACAATACTCATTACACAGAAGTAGGTTCAAATTTGGAATTGTCTGCCACAAAGCCCAGATGAAACTGAGTCCACAAATATATTTAAATTAGAAAGTTGCTTAATAAATATGAATACTAAAGAGCGTGAAGACAGAGCAGCAGAGTGAACTTAGACTGGGGTGTTGGGACAAACACCTTGATTGGCCAAATGGCCATTTCCTGTACTGTAATATTCCATGATTCTATAAACTGCAACTAAGAAGCAAATCGAAAAATACACAAACAAAAACAGAAAATTCTGGAAAAACTCAGCATATCAAGCAGCATCCGTGGAGAGAGAAACAGCGTTAACGTTTCAAGTTGATGACCTTTGATCAGAACATCGAGCTGAAACACTGGCTGGGATTTTATGCCGGTGACAGGGGTCTCGACGTACGTAAAAAGCAACACCGAGAACCACATTTTGCCTCTTCTCCAGAAGGCCCACCGTATCTAGTGCCAATCAGGCACTTATGCAGACAGTGGTGGGCCTTCCAAGGGATCAAGGACCCTGGCACCGGAAGTCCCACCTTCGGAGAGCTGCCCTCCAATCAGAGGCCAGCAGCTCTTCCACTGAGCAGTGCCACCATGGAGGCAGTGGCTGCTGCCAGTGGAGCAACTACCTGAGGCCAAGGAGCATCGCTGGACCCAGGATACAGGTAGGTAAGGGCGGGAGGGGTCTCACGGCGTGGGGCCGCAGGGGAGGAGGATGTTGGGGGGTCATTGTCAAGGGCAGGGAGTGGCTGAAAGCGGGCCCCACCTTCCCGATGCCCAGTCCCTCATTCAGGCACTTAGTGCCTTTTAATGAGGGAACTCCACCCCCCTCGCCGGAGCCGGGAAGCATCCTGCACTGTTTCTCGTGCCATGCCTCCCGTGCAGCGACAGGGCCGCCCCTGGCATGACAAATTGCAGTGGTGAGATGAGGCCCTTAATTGTATATTAACTGCCCAGTTAAGAGCCTCAATTGGTGGCAGGGCAGGGAGGCCATTCACAGGCCTTCCCGCCTCAGACTTAATTTTGGCGGTGGGGACCCACCCGATTTTATGCTCTCCCATTCTCCAACCCACCGTAGGCAAGAGCATAAAATTCCCCCCATTAACTCTGTTTTTCTCTCCACAGATGCTGCCTGACCTGCTGAGTATTTCCAGCATTTTCTGTTTTTGTTTCAGATTTCCAACATCTGCAGTATTTTGCGTTTGTATTAGAAAATACACAAATCTACCTTCTGTATAATAGCACATGCTGGATTGTATGACTCCAATTTCCTGCACCAACATTTCAGTTCCTAGACTGATGTATTGCATTTACCTCATACACAGCAAAGACCTGTTAACTATGAAATTTATCTTATAAGAACTGACCAGACCAATATATTTCAAGGCCTACTTGTTTAGCATTCGAACCAACAAAATCCGAACATCGTTTTGTTTACTATAGATAGGAGAAAAAGGGATTATATTCAAAGAAACAATCTTTAAGAACATAAGAAACAGGAGCAGGAGTAAGCCATTCGGCCCCTCAAACCTGCCCCGCCATTCAATAAGATCATGGCTGATCTGCCCCAGACCTCAACTCCTCTTTATAATTTATATATTTTTGGTTCATGTTTACGCTCACCAACAGTACAGAAGTTAGTGTTGTGAATGAAATAGTTCCACGTTGGACACATAACAGAAGTAGTAAATACTTCTCGGTCACATATACCACAGCCAAATAGAAAGTAAGTCCACTCTACTGCACCTAAGCATTGCCTTAACCTAACACACCACTTCGCTAGGATGATTGTTCCTCAAATTAGCATATCATCTGTCCTCATGATCTATCTGTGTTAAACTGCAAAATTTAGTGCCAATGTTGTTTGCCAATGATCATTAGAATCCAGATCGAAACTACCTAAACTCAATTCAATTAGGGCCATTAAAGCCATTAGACAAGGCTTTCAGTCCGACTGAATTCAAACACACCCATTCTTTTTGCTTTGGGCCTTTGGCATTTGTTTCATGAACTTGATGTTCCAATGGGTGCAGGAACAGCTTAGTGTAGGTCTCCATAACATGGAACACCCAGAAGGCAACATCAAGCAGCAGAAAAAAGCAGAACAGCAAGACTGAGTGGGCTGAATTTTGGGACCCTGCCAAGGTCGGCAACAGGAGCGGATGTGGCCAGAAACCACCAGAGCCGGCCGGCATGCCAGTTTTCCAACCCTCTTCCCAGTATCAGCCATTTTTATCGAGGCGAGTTCGGGGCCGGCAGAGCTACCCGCCCCAAATAGACTTGTTAACCAGAGTTAAAGGAGGCCAGCTGGAATTTTCTAGTCAACCTCCAGTTTCCCGACACGATGGGGAGACAGTTTAACTTCCTGGAGGCATGCACCCAGATTGGCTGGGTTCAGGTGCAGCCAAAGACCACCCTGGAGAGCGATTCCACCCCCCACCCCCACCACAGTGGTGGCAAAGCTCTATTCTATTTTTTTATCAAACATTCAAAAAGTTGGTGAGAGGGCACCTCCATGTTGAAGCGTTCTCTCAGTTACTTACTCTCTACTGCAGCCTGCAGCTCTTCTCTAAGCTAGAAGGCCTCTGATTGGCCCTCCAGCTTCGACAGCATGCCCGCTGCCCTTAAATAGGCAGGGAACCTGCCTCCGTGCCAATTAAGGGAGTGTCACCATCAAAATCCCAAAGAATGACTGTTTTCCCCCAGGGACTAGCTCAGGAGCCATAAATAGTCCCTACTCCTGCTTCCTGCCTGCAAGAGGGAAAATCCAGCTCCATGTCTTAGAACTGCAAATCATTAGATATGAGCTGAAAGCAGAGACACCATTCTTCAGGCTTCAGTGAGCTGAAAACTCAGTAATGTACAGCATGATTTCTTTTCTAATAACAGCATCATTTTATACAGCAGTTTTTAAAGCAACAATGCAGCAAAGGTTAGCAGTGTGTCTAGCTAGAGTTATCCAATGCACAAGACAGCTAACTCTGTGCCTGAGGAAGGCAATAACAATTTAGGGGACATGTCTTGACTGTGTAAGGATGCATTAGGTAGAAGATTTGTGCTATGGTTGGTCTAAGTTTTATCATGCCATGTAACACTCTTCTGACAAAACAACTGCCCTGGAAATTCAAAACATTATAAAAACTTTTTTACTTTTGGAAAACATCAAGTTGATCATAATCTATAATTTTCATTTATATAGTACATTTAATTAGAAAAATGTTCCAAGGTGCTTGGTCAAAAAGGTGGGCATTAAGGCAGGTCATAAAGTGAGAAACAGGAAGTAGGAAATGGAGTGGTTTAGGAAGGTAATTCCATGGCATAAGATCTGGGCAACTGAAGGCAGAGCAATCAATGGGGGAGCAAATAAAGGGAAGGTGCAACAGAGGATGGACACATCAGTATGCATATAGTCGTTAAAAAGCTGCTGATATCATTTTAAGAATAAGGAAATTTTGGAGAGGTGAGCAGACACTTGGTTAAACAGTATTAAAGGAGGAGGGGAATTGGAGAGGGAGAGGGTTTTGGGAGGGAATTCCAGAGTTGGGCGGGTCTAGACATCTGAAGTCACATCGATCAGTGGTGGAGAAAAAGCAGGTAAATGTACAAAAGGCCAGCACTGGGGGAAAAGAGAGGTCGGGTTTGGTTGGTTGGGTGGGTTGTAAGGTTACAGGGATACGGAGGGCTCAGGCAATGAATCGATTCTTCATTCCTCCAAGTGCCAATTTATGGACATGATTTTTTTTCCCCAGTGAAAATGAAGGTGACCGTTCGCAAACTCAATATATGACTGGATGAGTCCAAATCTTCAGAAATCCAATTCTAATTCCAATTTGGCATATGTGTCAATAAAATAAATACCATTATTTGTCAAATGAAAAACCCCCTAAGCAGTGAATACCTAAAGGTTCAGTTTCTATTAAAAATACAGCTCCTTCAAAAAGTCCTTGCAAGCTGTACTTAGTCTTTAACCTCTTGACCAACCAGTCCTGAGTCTGCTGAAGGTCCTGCTTGATTGGCACCGCAACCACCACCTTAAACATTCACCCCCTCCACCAGCAGCGCAAGATGCCCTGCAGCAACTCACCAAAGGTCCTTCAACAGTACCTTCCAAACCTGCAACCTCTACCAAGTAGAAGAACAAGGGTAGCAGGTGCATGGGAACACCACCACCTGCAAGTTCCCCTCCAAGTCACACAACATCCTGACTTGGAATTATATCGTCATTCCTTCACTGTCGCTGGGCCAAGATCCTGGAACTCCCTTCCTAATAGCACCGTGGGCGTACATACACTCCAAGTACTGCAGCGGTTCAAGAAAGCAGCTCACCACCATCTTTTCAAGGGCAATTAGGGATGGGCAATAAATTCTGGCCTAGCCAGTGACGCCCAAATCCCGTAAATGAATAAAAAATGAACTAAGTCTGTTGTACTTAGATCATCCTTCTCTACTTACAGCCTGCTAAAGGGAACCTCTCAGCTTGGAAACTTGCAATCAAAGTCAATTTTCTTGTTCAAGATTCTGTTTCACTTCATGAAGAGTGCAGGATGTTATCTGTACATCTCAGATTTGTTGCCATGTGTAACAGACATATACCTATCGCTTATTTCCTTTACGAGTGTTAAAACTGAAACAACCATTTCTTTTTAAATGTGATGATTAAAAACAGCTGTTTTGAAAGTCTACATAATAGGCACTTTCAGCAGTTAGAAAAGGTCATGCATTAATTTTTTTTAATATATATATGGGTGTGAAAGGAAGAAACCCAAGACTTATTCATATTGCACACTTGATTTGGATGCTCTCATTCAGCAACTAGATGCAGCACCATCTAGCAACATATTGCTTCATCTTAGCAGAAACCAAAGGAATTAAAAGGCCAAGTACTGCTCCAAAGAATCACATCTCCTGGAAGCTAATTATCAGGCAGCCTTTCCGATATTCATGAAGTTAAGAAACTGTCTGCCCTCTCTGTGTCAATTTCCAAGAGCTTTTCAATATAGGAATGGATTGATCAGAAACTTTTGGGGAGTGAAGTTCAACTTTGGTAAGGGTGCAAAATGGGCAGGAGCAGATCAGTTGCATGTTTCCATATCATTGCAGTTGAATTTCAGTCCCATTATGTGTCTTGCTGTAAAGGAGATATTTTAGAGAGTAATTAGGAGCAAAGCAGCCAGAAAACATGCTGCAACTGTAAACTGTCATTGAGGTAAATTGAACTAAACCACATTTCTAAATCACATCCAGTACTTTCAATAAGATGCATGGAAACACCATTTGTAACAACCACTTAAGTGTTTAAACATAAAAATACACAGCTAAGTTTGGACTGTAGCATTACATTAGCTAGACAGACACAAAATTATACTCCCATTTTTCGTTCTGTACTAAAAAATCATTGGTGGCTTTTTACAGGCATTTATATGTAAATACCACACCTGATGCATGATTCAACGTGGAAATCGCTCTACTGTTAGATTTGCAAAAATGGCATCTCACTGTCTAGCTCCCGATTCAGGAATAGTCAGTGGCATGAAAATCCTGTACTTGTAGACACGAAGTAAACTCGCCACAGAGCGTTGTCAAGTCATTTCAAGCCTAAATAAACTTTTAACAACATGATAAGTATTAGTTACTGTCAGTCAACCTCTTTGGCAGTGAAATTTTAACTATTACATGTGCGGAGTCTCATTTCCTCAGGTTTTATTTACTGGAATTTAAAAAAAAAGTTTTTTACTTTTCCTTTGTCTTTTTTCTCTCTCCTAATCCAATCTCGCTTCCTCTATTTCTCTCTTTGTACCTGATATGACATTGAATTCACCCATTCTAACTTATACTTCCTTGTTCAGACCGAGCACTGTTCATTTAACAATTCTTCAATCTGATTGGCTAAGGAGATAGACAGTGGGCTGGATTTTGGTCCCAGCCCGACGTCAGGTGATAGTGGGGACTGGAGAATCGGAGTAGCAGCAGCCGCCACGGAACCCGATGCCGGGATTGCCAGGCCCAATTTTCCTGTGGGCAGGATAGGCCGATGCCTGCCTTCCCGCCCAGAGGCCAATTGAGGTCCTTAAGTGGCCTACTGACAGCCAATTAAGGGCCTCTCCCCATCACCGCTGGGATCTTACCAGCAGCAGGAGGGGGGGGGGGGTGGGGGGAGGGGGCGGGAGGCGGGCTTCCGCGCGCAACGATGGATGCCTTGGAAAATGAGGTGCCCTTCCAGTTGGCTTGGGGGAGGGGGCGGGGATCCCTCCTTCGTGGCCAATTCGTGGGCCATGGAGGACCTCCCCCAGAATCACTGTAACCCCCAGGACCCCTGTTCCCCTGGACCGAATGCCCATCTCCCACGCCAGGGCCTTCTGGACCAGCCCCGGCAACTCTGCCTCACCGACCTCGGGTTCGGGATTCCAACACTGGGTCTGGGTCCAAGGTATCTGCAGTACTGGCAGTAGCCACCACTCCCAGTGGTGCTGTCAATTCTGTTGAGCTGCTGGCCCTCTGATTGGCCAACACCTCTTGGAGGCGGGATCCCTGTCTCTATTAAGTGTTTAAAGGGACGGGGATCCTGCCTCCTTAAAGTGTGAGCCCAAAAGACTGGAGGATTGCTCTAGGGGTCAGAAAAAATGCAGGGAGGGGTTCCCCCTTTCTTTTTGGCCCGGCACCGGGAGCCCTGCCTCCTGTATGAAATCTAGTGACCTTCCCTGTTCACTAAGATCTCAGATGCTCTGTAGAGAGCGCTACACCATTTCATCTTGCACTTCCAGCAATTTGCCAAGCAAAATTTGATGGAAATTAAGTGGGCAAGTGCAAGTCTAACTCACAGCAATGGCTGGTTGCAGGAATTCTTGGGCCTCTATGTCACCACTAACTAGTGAATGCAAATTATTCATACAATTAATTCTCAAATATAGTAAACATTAATAAAGTATTTGTAATCTGATCTCTCAGATCAACAATGGCATCGGTGGCATTTTGCTAAGAAAAATTCAGTGAGATAAAAAAAATGGACTAGATTTTGCTGGGAAAAAAAGGCATCTCAATGACGTACACCGTTATTAATGCACAACTTTGCCAGCAATGGGGGTGTGGTAAGGTAGGCGATAAGTGCAGTGGGGTGTGTGACGGGAAATGGAGTGTTTGCTGGCGGGGGCTCTCCATGGGTCTCAGATTGCCCACGGAGGAGGCCCCCCGTCCCCACATAAAGTCCACAGGGAGGTCGCCTCGTTTCATTGGCCAACCTCCCCGCATGGCGAATGCCCCCCTGCCACTTGCTTAATGACAGAGGCAGCAGGAAGAGGTTCTTAAGTGGATACTGGCTGGCCACTTAAAGGCCCCAATTGGCATCTAGGCGAGAAGGCCATCTTTGGCCTTTCACATCCCCGACTTAATCTTGGTGCGATGGCAGGTGATGGCCCTCCACCCCCGCCTCCCATTGCAATTCTATGGTTCCCCCACCGCCCCCAACCCCCACCTCCTTGCCCGTCTCTGGGGGAGCCCATTAAATTCAGCCCTCTGTGGGTAAAAAAATTTTAAACCCTCTAAGTGCACTGACAAGTCACAGTGGCGCAGTGGTTAGCACTGCAGCTTCACAGCTCCAGCAACCCAGGTTCAATTCTGGGTACTGCCTGTGCGGAGTTTGCAAGTTCTCCCTGTGACTGCGTGGGTTTTCGCCGGGTGCTCCGGTTTTCTCCCACAGCCAAAGACTTGCAGGTTGATAGGTAAATTGGCTTATAAATTGCCCCTAATATAGGTAGGTGGTAGGGGAATTGTGGGGATGTGGTAGGAATATGGGATTAATGTAGGATTAGTATAAATGGGTGGTTGATGGTCGGCACAGACTCGGTGGACCGAAGGGCCTGTTTCAGTGCTGTATCTCTAAACAAAATAAAAATAAACAAGGCACATTCCAGCAAAATCAGGGCCGAAGGCTTTCTCATACAAAGCAGAATTTAAATTTGTAGTAAGAGTTTTTAATTTATCTTTCTGAATGTGAAAAATCTTTAAATTTTTCAAAGTCATGTACAAACACTTCTCATATTACATTGAAAAAATAATTTCCTGTAAATTGCTAATGATCTTGAAATTGGATTAGAGAAATGTATAAGTACTAAAGTTTCCTGAATTCATGACAAATTTTCATTTTGAAATGTTACTGAAGTCTTTAAAAGGTTAAAAGCATGAATGACAATTCATTGAACATGCTAAGCTCTCTTTGAAACTATATTGTTTTGGAAAGAGACCACATAACCATAGGGTTGCTGTGGTGATGTTAGATATCGTGAAGTATTGTTAGATATTACTTTCATTATATACAGTGGAATTCAACTTTATATAGTAATATTTGTAGTGAGCATCCAGCTATGCAGATGAAATCTTAGATTCCAGATCCGTTTCCCATTTGTGTCAGTACATTTGCCCTCATTTACAATGATCAGCAAGCTTTTGGTTGTAAGGATCAGATTAGAAGTGATTTTCATGTTTCATCGGCAGGAGTGATTTCTGAACTTCATTGAGCGCAACTCGGCTACGGGTAAAGAATTTAACAGCTCATGGGAATGCTAATTAGAGCCAATTAGTTCCAGAGTGACCTCCATTGATGATATAAAATTAGCCTTGCAGATTTGTGCAAAGCACTTTTTGTGAAACAGTATTCCTTGCCAATTTAAAATGTGATTTTAAAATGCTATTGGCCCTGATTTTGCTGGAATGCCCGCTGTTACTGAATGTGAAGCAAGATGGAGATTTTGCAGGGGATTGAGATATTGAGCACTACACTCTAAGCTAACTAATATGGAATAAGCAAGAGGAAATTTCCTACCTGGTAGTAAGTGTTTTTATTTTAATTTATCTTCCCCTTTCTGTTGGAAATGCTGCTTTTTGAGCCCCTCTCCAAGTTGGAAACCACTTCGCTTAGATCAGCAAATTCCCATCAGCGAGCAGTCCAACTAGAAATTCTGCAAGTCAGTAACCATGTCAGGGTTGGATACCAACTCAGAGCAACCCAAGCTGGGAAACTCAGTTCCCTCCCAACCCAACACACAACTTTACATAATTGTCTTGATACAAACATCTGAGTCAGCATTCAGCAGATCAGAACAACTGCTTCCAGTTGTATTTGGAGACAATGAGGGCTGCTGTGGGAAGAGCAAGGTGACAAAGTAAAACACAAGCATCCAAGAGGTACAGGAGTGCTTCATTTAAAAAAAAAACCAAAGAGAGTCACTCAGCAGATGGAAGAAGCAAACCCCAAGCAAATCAGAAGCCAAGAATTGCCAACTTCCAAACTCAAGGGGAAAAGAAAATGAGCAAATTCAAGGGAAAGAAACCTCAAATGGAACGCTTTGAATGAAATATTTATCTCAAAGCTCCAGCAGAACAGTCAGCATTGCAAAGCTGGTTCAACTGAGGGGAATATGGAAATCCGCTTCCCATAAATAAATGCGATAGTGTGTAGTGCACCAAAATCAAATGGAGTTTAATCTGGGAAATAAGTAGGTGAGGACACTGTAATAACAGTGCTGTACAGCACTGAGCACCAGTCATGAAAAGCAATAAAATAGATCAAATGCAGAAGGTGTACTGTTCCTTCAATATACAATGTAATGACTAGGGCAATAGGAGGAATTAGGCTTCCCCTCATCTTTGCTACAGATTTTTTTTTAAGAAAAGCATTGCCAATTTATAATTTCACCTGTCCTAATATCTCGTTATGCAGCTCGGTTCCAAATTTTCTTTGATAACCCTCCTATGGAATTTTACTATGTTATAGATGCTATACAAATGCCAGTTATTATTATTGCAGAAACATTGTAGTGGAACTAATTTTCAATAACAAGGCTTCATTTTCCAGGGGACTTCCAGTATAAAGCTCCAGGAACATTTTCCTGAAACTTTAGGATTCTACAGGATTTCTGTACTAATGTTTCTCTCATTGGCTCTAGCTTAGGTCTTAAAAATGATGGCAGTACTGTGTTCTGGAGAAAATTAACAGGCGTCTGAAGATACAAGAAAGGTTTACAGATTACAAAATTGCATTGGAAACTAGGAAAATCACCAATTTGGCTGCAACATGCACTTCATGAACCACATCTAGGGACAACAAAAACATAACGGCAGCAATCTCTGAAAAAGATTTTTTTTAAATGAGGCTAACAAAAGCATTAACAAATATCACTGGAAAATCTAAACCAAAGACCTTGAAAGGAAATTGACGAAGAAATAAGTACTGAAAGAACACTGCACAGATCATTTCAAACCGTGGCTCAAAATATTTGCATTTTTTATGTTTATGTTCAGAGATACAGACATAATCTAAAAATGAGGTGCCAACCTGATGAAACTATGCCACAGACTACATGCATGCTAGACAGGGGAAGCAGCATGCTATAGACAGAACTAAGCAATCCCATAACCAATTAATCAAATCAAAGTTCTGCAGTCCTGCCACATCCAGTTGTGAATAGTGGTGGATAATTGAACAACTAACCGGAAGAGAAGGTTCCACAAAAAGCCCCATCCTCAACGATGGTGGCGCCCAGCATGTCAATGCAACAGATTTGGAACCATCTTCATCCAGAAGTGCCGAGTGGATGATCCATCTCAGCCTCCTCCTGAGGTCCCCCGCATCACCAATGCCATTCTTCAGCCAATCCGATTCACTTCATGTGATATCAAGAAACAGCTGAAGGCACTGGATCCAGCAAAGGCTATGGGCTCTGACAACAGGCCAGCTGCAGTACTGAAGACTTGTGTTCCAGAACAAGCCGCATCCTTAGCCAAGCTGTTCCAGTACAGTTATAATACTGGCAGCTACCCAACTACATGGAAATTGCCCAGGTATGTCCTGTACACAAAATGCAGAACAAATCCAATCTGGTCAATTACTGCCCTGTCATTCTACTTTCATTCAACAGCAAAGTGATGGAAGGTGTCGCGAAAGTGCTATTAAGCAACACTTACTCAGCAATAAACTGCTCATCGATGCTCAGTTTGGGTTCTGTCAGGACCACTCAGCTCCTGACCTCATTACAGCCTTGGTCCAAACATGGACAAAAGAGCTGAATTCCAGAGGTGAGGCGAGAGTGATTGCCCTTGACATCAAGGCTGCAAATAACCGTATATAGCATCAAGGAGCCCTCACAAAATTGAAGTCAATGGGAATTGGGGGAAACCTCTTCACTGGCTGGAGTCACACCTAGCACAAATGAAGATGATTGTGATCATTGGAGGCCAATCATCTCAGCCCCAGGACACTGCTGCAGAAGTTCCTCAAGGAAGTGTCCTAGGCCGAACTATCTTCAGCTGATACATCAATGACATTCCCTCCAATGTAATGTCAGAAGTGGGGATGTTCGCTGATGATTGCACAGTGTTTAGTACCATTCGCAACTCCTCAGATACTGAAGCAGCCCCTGTGTCCGCATGCAGCAACACCTGGTTGACATTCAGGCTTCGGCTGATAAGTGGCAAGTAACATTCACAACACACAAGTGCCAAGCAATAACCATCTCCAACAAGAGAGAATCAAACCATCGCCCCTTGACATCCAATGGCATTACCATTGCTGAATTCCCCCATCACAATGACCTGCAGGTTACCATTGACCAGAAGCTTAACTGGACCAGCAATGTAAATAATGTGGCTACAAGAACAGGTCAGAGGCTGAGAATATTTAAGCAAGTAACTCACCTCACTACTTCCCAAAGCCTGTCCACCATATCCAAGGTACAGTCAGGAGTAGGATGTGTCACACTCATATAAAGTGCAGTGTTGGAATATAGAATCCAATAACTGAAGAGTTATAAAAATTGATTTTTCCTTTAAAAAGTGGAAAATGTGCTGCAAACTGGCCATCGAAGGTCAAACTGTATATTTAAACTGTCTTACTGTCTGTTAAGGACGAAAGGATACATTCTAATTTAAGAGGTGTCAATTACACCCATCCTGAATCCATCAAGAGACATTTTTGAATTGAATGGATTCTTCTGAAACAAAGAAGGTGTGAAGTAGCCACACTCTGGGCCATTGTCGGTCACCATAGGGAGGGAGAATCTGCATTTCCCAATAGAAGCGAGATGGGAGAGATTTTTGACCTGAAAAAGTAGCTCTCTGGAGAGGGAAATAGTGAGAGATTAGAACAAACATCATGAAAGCCTGTCCAGCTGAGAGCTGGGAGAAATCCAGCAAAAGCAAAAGAAGGTGCCCTGCTGTGAATTCTACACTTTAACTTGTGCAGCAGAGAACTGGAATGGATCCCAGTCTCCAGACTGAAATCTCAACCAACAGAAAAATCTACAAATAACCCAGACATGAAACTTTAAAAGAGAAATTGCCCTCTAAGAAGATTCAACAGGTTACCGTGAACTTAAAACTACTTACCTCTTTTCCTTTCTGTCCCTTCTTGTGCGTGTGTGTGTGTGTGCGCGAGTGAATGCATGTGTGGGTGCAGTTGTGACAATTTCAGGAATGAATATTGCTCAATAAATAGTTGATCTTCTGTTTTAAACCTGCAAGGAAACCTGTTGCTGTCTGTTTATTTGACAAATAAAACACAAAGGGGTTAAAACCCGAGTAACACAAACATTTGCTGTGGTCAGTTGGGATGTAACAGATGTAATACTTTCCAATAGTCTGGATAAGTGTAGCTCCAACAACACTCAAGAAGCTCGATACCATTCAGGACAAAGCAGCCTGCTTGATCAGCACCCCATCCAGTACTTCAAACATTCACTCGCTCCGTGACTGGTGCACAGTGGCAGCAGTGTGTACCATCTACAAATGCACTGCAGCAACTCACCAAGGCTCCTTCAATTGCACCTTCCAAACCCGCAACCTCTACCACCTGGAAGGACAAGTACGCCAGGTGCATGGAAACACCACCACACTGCTCCTTCACTGTTGCTGGGTCAAAATCCTAGAACTCCCTTCCGAACAGCACTGCGGGTGTGCCTACACCACATAGACTGCAACGGTTCAAGAGGACAGCTCACCACCACCTTCTCAAAGGCAATTAAGGATGGGCAATAAATGCTGATCTTGCCAGCGATGCTCACATCCCATAAAGGAATAAAAAACAGATGAGAATATGTGCAAGGAAACCATCAAATTGTATAGAAAACTCTCTGAAAAAATATATATTGAAAAGCTACACGATCACAAGAAAAAGCCCCATCACGATGTAGGAACACCATAGAGGTCACTGTCCATTATTCATAAATTTCATTTTAATACTAACAAAATATTTGAGGTTTTTATAGTTTTTACAAATGCCACTTATTATGATAATACATTTATTCTGTAAGACAATGTAAAAATGTAACAGAGGTTTGATGAGGGTAGTGTGGTTGATGTTGTTTATATGGACTTTCAAAAGGTGTATGACCAAGTACCACATAATAAACTTGTTAGAAAAATTGGAGCCCATTGGATTAAAGGGGCAGTAGCTGCATGGATAAGAAATTGGCTAAGGGAAAGAAAGTAGAGAGAGTGTTGAGCGGCTGTTTTTCAGATTGAAGGGAAGTGTGCAGTGGTGTCTCTTGGCATTGCTCTTTGCAATATTAACATATATAAAGTATATATTTTAAAAATGTCCTGGAGTTGGGTATACAGGGCAGAATTTCAAAACTCAGAAATATAGTAAACAATGAGAAAGATAGTAATAGACTTCAGGAGGACATAGAGAGATTGATGAAATGGGAACCCACATGGCAGATGAAATTCAATGCAGAGAAGCGTAATGTGATTCATTTTGGTAAGAATAATGAGGAGAGGCAATATAAAGTAAATGGTACAATCTTTAAGGGGGTACAGGAACAGAGAGACCTGTGGGTGTACATACACAAGTCTTTGAAGGTAGCAGGACAAGTTGAGAAAGTTACTAAAACTTGAAGTGTAGTCTCAGTTGTAATATAGGAAATGTGGCAGCCACTTTGCACACAGCAAGCTCACACAAACAGCAATATGGTAATGACCAGCTACGGGAAAAGAGCAAGGGAGTGGGACTAATTGGAAAGCTCTTTCGAAGAGTTAAATTTCATCTGCCATGAGTTTTCCCATTTCATCAATCTGTCTATGTCCTCCTGAAATCTGTTTCTATCTTCCTCACTGTTTATCAAGGTTTAATAAATGCTAGTATGTCAAATGCACGATACTCAGATGCTGAAACCTCAGTGCTAAACAGTTTTATTCAACTATGACGGAAAGAAGTTTCAACTTTCTCAATGCATCTGGTGTTCAAAAACAGAACCCACTAAGGGACATAATAATTAATCCAAATCCAATGATGATACACTAATCATCAAATGACCTGCTTAATGGAAATCTCTTAGATGATAACTAAAGGTGAAGGATATATAAAGGCCAAATAAATGTGCAAAGAGTGGGGAATGTAAACACAGGAGAGGCCCACACAAAAAAGGTGAAAAAATGCAGATCTGAAATTACAACAGAAAATACTAGTAAAACACAGTGGATCTGTGGGTCTTAAGAAGGGAAAGAATGGCTCAACCCCACTAGCACAGGCCCCTGTCTAGTGCTATTCTAAGAAAGGGCCTCCACCCTAAAGAGGGATATTTTGTTCTCTCCTGGAGGCAGAGAGAACATACAATCGGGTGGGAGGTGTCGGGAGGGGAACCCTACCACCTTCCTGCCTCCACCAAAATTAAGTCCTTTGAACAGCCTTCCCGCCTCGCTGCCAACTGAGACCCTTAACTGGGCAATTAATGCCCAATTAAAGGCCTCATCCCACCACCGCCACAATTAGCTGTGCGGTGGGCATCCCAGTCACCACACGGCAAACATGGCATGAAAAACCATGTAGGCTGTTTATCGGCTCTGGTGTGGCGGTGGGGGGGGGGGCGGGGTGGGTGGTGTCCCTTGTTAAAAGACACAGTGCCTGAACAGCATTGGGAAGCGGAGGCCTGCTGAGAGCCACCCTCTGCTTTTGCTATCGGCCCCCCTATATCCCCTCCCCCGCGACCCCAATCCTGCGAAACCCCTCCTGCCACCAAGGTCCAGCGCCACTCCTCGGACAATGGTGGAAAAAGAGGTAAATGGGCAGGTGTTGCATTTCCTGTGGTTACATGGGAAAGCGCCAAAATAAGGCCAACTGAAAGTAATAGTGATAGAGGGGCCAATCCCCCTAGAAAGCAGCAAGGGGAGTGGAAAGAATGCTTGGTGTTGGGATAGTGTTGGAGGTTGCAGACATGGCAGACGACCTGGTGAATGTGAAAACTAAGGCTACCTAGAATAATGATTTTGCTTTGTAAGAGAGTGGAGAGGAAGGGACAAGAGCAGAGGCCTGAGCACAAATCTGACTGACCACTTTGGAACGGAAACCTCTCTGGAGGAAATTGCAGAAGCTCTAGCATGAAAAATGGAGTTCTCACAACAACTGTAGAAGAGAAAGTAATGGAGTCCTTAAAGGAAGCTGGGTAGAAAGAAGCATAATTCATGTACTTGTGGGAGTTGTATTAGATGTTTGCTGAAAGCCAGTCACCAGAGATGGAGAGAGGGAGAGAGAATTTCAGAAAGGGAAGAGAAGAGTGAGTGATGACAAGATGAACTTGAGGGATTGCTGAAAATTCAAAGCATGGTTCACAATTGAAATGAATCAAAAGAAAAACTGGGTGTGGTATATAACAGGCTGCTGATCTGTTACTGCCCAAGTTGAATTTTATGCCCAGTAAGTTCATCTTGCAGTTGCCTATTTTTGGAAAATGTTGAAAAGTTAAGTTTCACACAGGGGCTGGATTTTTAGCCTGCGCTGGGGGTGGGAGCAGAGGCGGACAGGGACGGAATTTCGTGCCAGTATCCTGTGTACCGGTTCCGGGCTCCATCCTGCCCCCGGGCCATTTTCCCAGAGGCGGAATGGGGGTGGGGGGGCATGCGACAGGGCTGCAAGCAGCGTGCAGCCAATTGAGCCTGTCAATGGCCACTTCAGGCCTCTTGTCAGAGGCCAACTGGGATTTTCCAGTTGGCCTCCAGGTCCCAGCAGGTTACAGGGGACCAGCTGCCTGGAATGGCCTCCCTATGGCAGACCCAGAGGCCAGCGCTCCCAGCAGGTTTAGAGCACCACCCCCCCCACCCACCCCCAAGCGCATACCTGGGGATCAGCAGCAGCCGCAGGCTGTCCTGTGGAGGGCTCCAGCTGCAAAGGCATTTGAAAAATTTGGAGAGAGCGCACTTCCATTTTGGGGCGCCCTTTCCCTCACTTACCTTGAATGACATCCTGCTGCTGCTTTCAAGTGGCAGTCCTATTAGCCCTCCAGCTTCGAGAGCCCACCTGCCATCCTTAATTGGATGGCAAACCTGCCCTCTGGCAGTTAATTGGCCAATTCAGAGAAATTCACAGATGAGTGACTGTTCCCCACATAATGCAGGCTTCTGACCCCATATGAGCCTAATGGCAGGGTCCTGAAGCTCACTGGAAAATCCTGCCCCTGGGCTTCTGTTCCAAATTGTTGCTGGCTGCCTCTAATCATCTTTCTTGTTTTGCTATCTTTATACATTTCCCAAACCTTTATTTCCCTTTTACTCTGCCTTGCTGACGAGTGACTGTAATTAGAGAGACATAGCCACGAAATGGCTTGTGCAGCATACAAGTGATTTTTTTTTTCTGAATGTAAATACAGTAAATGTTTTTTGTTCAAACTAGCTAAGCATTTTTTAAACTATTCTTTCTTCATTTCATTTTAATCTGCGTGTTCAGTCACTTATGTTGATGATGTGAAAATAAAATGGAAAAAGGGGCGATGTCCCTGTCAAAGATCAGAGGGAGCCGAATGTCTCTTGGCAATTCTAAAGTCTTTTTTAATGATTGCCTCCTGATTTTTACTCTCTGGTGTTTGACAGCCCTGATATTGTTTAATTTGAAAAAGATCAGCATTTACATGGTTTATTACAACTTGATTCAAAGTGGAGAAGGGTTTTCAATAAATCACCTGAGCAGTACAGGGATTATTAAATTTACTGAGGTAGCAGGAAGCATCTGATTTTCAGGTACGATTAATTAGGATTCTCAAATGTAGAGTAGTACTTTAATATTCTCCTTGTGTAGACATGGATAATTGAAATCAGCAAGGGGGGAAAAATGAGGTTTCATATGCATTTTTCTGCTGATTTTGAATCTTCCTTGATTCCAACAGAGAGGAAGGTGCACCCTATAATTTTTACACAATAGATAGACGTAGTGCTAATACAAATTTAATGAAACAAGTCAAAGGCATGCTGAGCAGCCCTAAGTAGATAAAATCGGAACATTTTCCTTCCAAATGTTTTTGATTTCAGTACAGGAATTGAAAATAAGATCTGTACAGAGAACTTGTTGCCATTTTTCCTACATAATTTCCTTAAATAGTCATATATAGCCACTATTCCTTAGCTCCAGCTGCCATCCCCCTCCAAATACTACAATCAAAATGATCACTTCTAGAAGTTAATCCACAAAGAAGCTTAGGAATCAGAAGTTCTGGTTGCTCAGAGTGCTGTATAAAAATGATTTTTCAGATTCCTGATCACCCCATACTAAATAAACTGTGAAATTAAGAGGTCGGTCTGGCAAAATTTCCTCAAACAGATGTGCAATTGGACGCTGTTGTGTTATTGGGTTCTCAACACAAACATACAAAACACTAGAAGAATGACTGGTAAGTTGAATGAAGTGTTCTTCATTAAATAACAGGAGAGCTCTGAAATACATGTGCAATCTGCTGAGTAACACTGCTCCAATTACTGTATCACATGTTGGCTTTCATCACTTCCTGTGAAGATGTATACTACCTATTTACATATTCAGCAGTATATTAACTAGTATTCAAGCCTTAAATGGAAATTTACTAAAGTTATAAGCTTGTATGGACTTTCACATTCATTATTCAAGTGTCTCTGAAATGTACAGGTGGTCTGCTGACTCGACCTGGTCTGGTAACAGTGAAACTTTGCTGAGCACTGGAATTGTCAATTCCTTTTACTTGACTTGGAGGTTTAGACTGACAATTATCTTGTACTTGAGTGTTGTACACTAGAGGCCTGCTTTAGGTTGGGAAAAAGAACCCAACCTGAACCCGACTGAACCACAGCAGACCCGAGCCTGACCCGGCCTGAGTCCCTCCGATTTTGCCCCTAGCCCGACCCAACCCGAACCCGCCACTACTCGGTCCGACCCGAGCCTGACCCGACCATCCGTTTACTTACTTTCCTGACATCGAACCTGCAAGACGCTGCAGTGCATGCGCAAGACCTCATAGTGACGTCACTCACTCACTGAGCAGACTCAGTTTCGTCCCGGACTCCCAGCTCAGGTAAGTTTTTTTATTTCTAATACTTACCTGCAGAGCACTTACCGTGTGTGTTCAGCCGACCCGACCTGACTCGATCTGGTCTGAGCCTGACCCAACCTGAGCCCGAAAGCCGGCCCCAGAAGATGGGCCCGACCCGACCCGAACTCGACACATGTCGTCGGGTCGGTCAGGTAGCAGGCCTCTATTGTACACGTCACTTTCCTTAACTCCACTCTCAGAACTTGAATGTGAACGTGTTCTTGACACTACAGGAGTGCTGTTGGATAACTCTCTCTGCTGACATCTATTCCTCCTCAACATCACTTCATTTGGGGTGGTTACCTCGTATGACTGTGACTCATTACAGATCTTTGACACTTCTGCAGGGAACCATGGCCTGAGTTTTATGATGGCAGTGTGCATCGTCCCTGAGCCCACGCGATAATTTTTAAAGGGCTTTAAGCCTTTAGAATTACTTCTAATTTTTAAAGTTACAGCATTCTTAAATTTTTATTAACAAATAATAAACATGTGGATGGCCCTTACCCAAACCACACAATGCTCATTTCAATGCCCGAAATGACCAACATATGCCCTTTTCCCTATCCGAACATTCCCCCCCAACCTTCTAACTTTTGCCCTTCAACCCCTTCCCACCATCACCACATCCAATAAAATGTGATTTCCCCGCTACCCTACCCCTCCCGCCCTGAAAATTTTATTCCTCCCCCCCCTTCCCACCAGGTTCTCGCCTCGGAACTCCATACAGAGATCCCCCCGCCGCCGGTAATATGCGGCAGGTCCTTCTCAACGTCGCAGGTCAAAGCGGGCCTCTCCCTGCAGAATTTTACCACCCCAGCCACGACCAGCAGTGTCAAGAGGCCAGTAAAGTTCTGCCCCATGTCTTCTCTTGCAGGTGGATCACTCCGACCTTCTGTCTGACCTATAGAGGAGAGAACTTCACACCTGCATGTTTGTCACTTGTAATTTTCATTTTTTCTTGTCTTGCCAATAATTGACCTTGGACTGACGATGATCTGATCAAATGATGACTTGGAAGAGTTGTCCTGACGCCTTCCGAACAAGATCTCTGCAGGGGTGGTAATCCTGTATCTAGTGGTGTTGCAACACTGCCACTTTAATGTCTTGATTAGTCTGCTTACATTTCAGGATTAGTGACTTTACCGTCCACACCATGCTTTCTGCTAGTCCATTTGACCTTGGATAATGTGGCGATGATGTAACGTGATTTACAGCCCACGTTGGGCACATGTCTTGAAATGGCTTACCCGCGTACTGTGGACCATTATCCGAAACTATCTCCTCCAGGGAACCAAAAAGACTGGAAATTGCACTCATCATGTTTGCTACCGATGTACTTGGTGTATCCCTCAACAGGCGAATGAGAGGAAATTTGGAGAAGTAGTCAGTAATAAGCAGAAAGTTGTCACCTTTGACGGTAAATAAGTCAGTGGCTATTCTTGACGATGGCTGCGATGGAACATCATGAGGATGAAGTGGCTCTCTGTGTTGACTCGGCTGATGCTCCTGACATGCATCGCACATTCTCACTGCTCGTTCTATGTCTTTATTGAACCCTAGCTAATAAACCCTGTCTCACGTGCAAGTCGTCTTGCCCATGTGACCTTGATGTAATTGTGTATGGATATCTTGACGAAGCATTCGGGTATCAACAGCTGTCTGTCCTTGAAAATGACACCACTAGATATCCCTAATTCGTCACTCTATGGTCAAAAGGTTCTGAGGTCTGTGGGAACCTCTTGCATTGTATCTGGCCATCCACTGATAATGAGCTACCATAATGTCCTTAGGATCGCTGAAAGTCTCTTCTTGGACCTCTTCATGTTTTTTCTATTAATATTGTACATGTATTCTAATTCCACATCTACTTTGTCCACTTGGACATCTAGCAGTAAATCTACTTGTTTCTTGACTTTGGGTAGCCTGCTCAATTTGTCAGATGGAGCCATAAGATTTCCAGGTTTATATCAAACCTCACAATCGCACACCAGTACCTTAACTAATAGCCTTTGGAGTCAATTAAAAGCAAAATACTGCGGATGCTGGAAATCTGAAATAAAAACAAGAAATGCTGGAAATACTCAGCAGGTCTGGCAGCATCTGTGGAGAGAGAAGCAAAGTTAATGTTTCAGGTCAGTGACTCTTCTTCAGAACTGGCAAACATTAGAAATGTAAAAGGTTATAAGCAAGTAAAGTGGGGGTGGGGCAAGAGATAACAAAGGAGAAGGTGTAGACAGGACAAGGTCACAGAATAGCTGACCAGAAGATCATGGAGCAAAGATATGTTAATGGTGTGTTGAAAGACAAAGCATTAGTACAGAAAGGGTGTTAACGGACTGAAAATTGAACAGCCGCAAGTACTAACATGAAAAAAACAGTGGGTAAGCAAACTGAACAAACTAAGATGGAATAAAATAAAATAAACACAAAAAAAAAAATTTTTTAAGGAAAAAGAAAAAAAAATAACTAAAAATAAAAGTAAAATGGGGGGCCCGTCATGCTCTGAAATTATTGAACTCAATGTTCAGTCCGGCAGGCTGTAGCATGCCTAATCGGTAAATGTGATGCTGTTCCTCGAGCTTGCATTGATGTTCACTAGAACACTGCAGCAATCCCAGGACAGAGATGTGAGCATGAGAGCAGGGGGGAGTGTTGAAATGGCAAGCAACCGGAAGCTCGGGGTCCTGCTTGCGAACTGAGCGGAGGAGTTCTGCAAAGCGGTCACCCAGTCTGCGTTTGGTCACCCAATGTAGAGCAGACCACATTGTGAGCAGCGAATACAGTATACTACATTGAAAGAAGTACAAGTAAATCACTGCTTCACCTGAAAGGAGTGTTTGGGCCTGGGATAGTGAGGAGAGAGGAGGTAAATGGGCAGGTTTTACACCTCCTGCGATTGCAGGGGAAGGTGCCTTGGGAAGGGGATGAGGTGGTGGGGGTAATGAAGGAGTGGACCAGGGTGTCGCGGAGGGAACGATCCCTTCGGAATGCTGACAGGGGAAGGGAGGGGAAGATGCGTTTGGTAGTGACATCACGCTGGAGGTGGCGGAAATGGTGTAGGATGATCCTTTGGATATGGAGGCTGATGGGGTGGAAAGTGAGGACAAGGGGAACCCTGTCACGGTTCTGGGAGGGAGGGGAAGGGGTGAGGGTAGAGGTGCAGGAAATAGGCTGGACACGGTTGAAGGCCCTGTCAACCACAGTGGGGGGCAATCCTTGGTTGAGGAAAAAGGAAGACATATCAGAAGCACTGTCATGGAAGGTAGCATCGTCAGAGCAGATGCGTCGGAGACGGAGAAACTGGGAGAATGGAATGGAGTCCTTACAGGAGGCAGGGTGTGAAGAAGTGTAGTCGAGGTAGCTATGGGAGTCGGTGGGTTTATAATGGATATTAGTTGACAGCCTATCCCCAGAGATGGAGACAGAGAAGTCGAGGAACGGAAGGGAAGTGTCGGAGATGGACCATGTAAAGGTGAGAGAAGAGTGGAAATTAGAAGCAAAGTTGATGAAGTTTTCCAGTTCGGGGCGGGATCAGGAAACTGCACCGATACAGACATCAAAAAGAGTTGGGGGAGGGGGCATAAGTAGGACTGGAACAAGGAATGTTCGACATATCCCACAAAAAGACAGGCATAACTAGGACCCATGCGGGTATCCATAGCAACACCTTTTACTTGAAGGAAGTGAGTGGAGTTGAAGGGGAAGTTGTTCAATGTGAGAACAAGTTCAGCCAGGCGGAGAAGGGTGGTGGTGGATGGGGACTGGTTGGGCCTCTGTTCAAGGAAGAGGCGGATAGCCCTTAAACCGTCCTGGTGGGGGATGGAGATGTGGAGAGATTGGACATCCATAGTGAAGAGGGGCGGTTGGGGCCAGGAAACTGGAAATTGTCAAAATGACATAGGGCGTCAGAAGAGTCATGGATGTAGGTGGGAAGAGACTGGACCAGCGGAGAAAAGATAGAGTCAAGATAGGAAGAAATAAGTTCAGTGGGGCAGGAGCAGGCTGACATAATGGGTCTGCCGGGACAGTCCTGTTTGTGGATTTTGGGAAGGAGGTGGAAGTGGGCTATCTGGGGTTGCGGGACTATGAGGTTGGAAGCCTTTGGAGTCAAAGGTGGTACGCTGATGAGTGGTTATTGTCAACAGCTTGTGATCAGTCTCAACAAAAAAGCATTTGTCAAATAGGGTATGTATGGAATCTGGTGTTACCGAACACTTGTGCTAATGTTTCTCCTTCTATGTTCGAATAGTTCACCTGAGTGAGTGACAAACCTTCAGAAGCAAAGGCAATTGGTCTACCTTCCTCTAACAGACGTTCTCCGAGACCCTTTTGTGGAGCATCTACTTTGAGTGTAGTTTCTTTCATTAGATTAGATTAGATTAGAGATACAGCACTGAAACAGGCCCTTCGGCCCACCGAGTCTGTGCCGAACATCAACCACCCATTTATACTTCTTTTGGGCCTCCTTATCTCGAGAGACAATGGATACGCGCCTGGAGGTGGTCAGTGGTTTGTGAAGCAGCGCCTGGAGTGGCTATAAAGGCCAATTCTGGAGTGACAGGCTCTTCCACAGGTGCTGCAGAGAAATTTGTTTGTTGGGGCTGTTGCACAGTTGGCTCTCCCCTTGCGCCTCTGTCTTTTTTCCTGCCAACTACTAAGTCTCTTCGACTCGCCACAATTTAGCCCTGTCTTTATGGCTGCCCGCCAGCTCTGGCGAATGCTGGCAACTGACTCCCACGACTTGTGATCAATGTCACACGATTTCATGTCGCGTTTGCAGACGTCTTTATAACGGAGACATGGACGGCCGGTGGGTCTGATACCAGTGGCGAGCTCGCTGTACAATGTGTCTTTGGGGATCCTGCCATCTTCCATGCGGCTCACATGGCCAAGCCATCTCAAGCGCCGCTGACTCAGTAGTGTGTATAAGCTGGGGATGTTGGCCGCTTCAAGGACTTCTGTGTTGGAGATATAGTCCTGCCACCTGATGCCAAGTATTCTCCGAAGGCAGCGAAGATGGAATGAATTGAGACGTCGCTCTTGGCTGGCATACGTTGTCCAGGCCTCGCTGCCGTAGAGCAAGGTACTGAGGACACAGGCCTGATACACTCGGACTTTTGTGTTCCGTGTCAGTGCGCCATTTTCCCACACTCTCTTGGCCAGTCTGAACATAGCAGTGGAAGCCTTACCCATGCGCTTGTTGATTTCTGCATCTAGAGACAGGTTACTGGTGATAGTTGAGCCTAGGTAGGTGAACTCTTGAACCACTTCCAGAGCGTGGTCGCCAATATTGATGGATGGAGCATTTCTGACATCCTGCCCCATGATGTTCGTTTTCTTGAGGCTGATGGTTAGGCCAAATCCTACACTAATCCCATATTCCTACCAAACATCCCCACCTGTCCCTATATTTCCCTACCACCTACCTATACTAGTGACAATTTATAATGGCCAATTTACCTATCAACCTGCAAGTCTTTTGGCTTGTGGGAGGAAACCGGAGCACCCGGAGAAAACCCACGCAGACACAGGGAGAACTTGCAAACTCCACACAGGCAGTACCCGGAATCGAACCCAGGTCCCTGGAGCTGTGAGGCTGCGGTGCTAACCACTGCGCCACTGTGCCGCCCTTTCCTTGGGGCGTAATGTTGCAAACATGCTCGGCAGAAAGTGACTTTTAACAAATCGAATGCATACTGAAGATCTTCGTACCACAAGAATGGCGTGTCTTTTTTGAGAAGTTCACTCAGTGATGATGCTTTCTCAGAGAAATTCGTGTATATGGTGCCAAAAAGTTAAATAAAACCCAAACACCTCTGTAAATCTTCCTTGTCTTGAGGAGTAGGCATTGATTGTACATCCTCAATTTTACGGGATCTGGTCATATTTCAGGGTCAGAACAGATTATGAACATACAAATTAAGAGCAGCAGTAGGCCACTTGGCCCCTCGAGTCTGCTCCGCCATTCAACAAGATCATGGCTGATCTGACTGTAACCTCAACTCCACATTCCTGCCTACCCCCGATAACTTTTCATCTCTTGCTTATCAAGAATCTATCTACCTCTGCCTTAAAAATATTCAAAGATTCTGCTTCCACTGCCTTTTGAGGAAGAGAGTGCTGAAAACTCACGACCCTCTGAGAAAAAAACTCTCTTCATCTCTGTCTTAAATGGGTGACCCCTTATTTTTAAACAGTGACCCCCTGTTCTAGATCCTCCCACAAGAGGAAACATCCTTTCCACATCCACCCTGTCAAGACCACTCAGGATCTTATATGTTTCAATCAAGTTGCCTCTTACTCTTCTGAACTCCAGCGGATACAAGCTTAGCCTGTGCAACCTTTCCTCATAAGATAACCCACCCATTCGAGGTATTAGTCTAATCTAGATTGAACTATGCTGTTGGAACAAGTCTGGACTCACTGACAGACCAAATGGTAACCGTTGAAAGCAATACCTCCCAAATGGTGTTCTGACAGTTCCTGCGAATCTTCGGAAAGATGGACTTACCAGTATCCAACTTCGAGAAAAACTTGGCTCTCGCAACCTTCGGGTTGAGCTTTCCTGAAGTAGGAATCTTGTGAGGGCATCTTTTAAGTGCTCGATTCAATCTTCTTGCATCTAAGTATACTCTAATGGTACCATCTTTCTTAATTACAGTGATTATAGAGCTGCACCAATCAGTGTGTTGCTGAACAAGGCAAATAATCCCTTGTTGTTCCTACTTGTTAAGCTCAGCCTTTAGCTTGTCCTTTACGTGGACACTGCACTTCCGTGGTGGAGGGAACTGCACCGTCTTTCAGATGAAGAACAGCATCTCCTATAAAACTGCCCATGGTGTCAAATCTATCTGGGTACTTCTTTTGCAGATCTTGAATGGACTCAATGGGGTTAAACTTACCTTGATTATCTAGCATTGACGATTTACTGATCTCATGAATCATCACGATCCAGAGTTCACTGCATGCTGGTAAACCTATTTCTGCTGGACCATTGGTGTCAACAACATAGAAGACTTGTGGTGACCATGCAGAACTTCTATACCTGCACTTCAATGTCAATGCTCCCATGCAGAGATTGGTGAACCATTATATGCAGTGAGTCTAACTCTTGTTGGCTGCAACATAAACTCCCACTTCTCTAGGTACATGTCTTTGAGTATCCGCAGTGGTAAAATGTTGGCACTTGCCCCAGTATCTATCTTCAGTCATAGCTGTGCCTGCCACTTTTGTTAGGCCAAATAATTTCAACTGAAATGAAGGCTTCCAGTTGTGTGATTGCATCCACGTGCTGTGCAAATGTATCCGTATGGAAAGCTTGTTCACTTTCAGTGCCTTCTTTGCTGTCTACATCTTTGCTTACCTCATGGACATGCCTGTGCTTGAACTGGTACCTGGTGAACTCTTTTTTTATTCTTGCCACTAGGCAGTGTCTGTTTTGTATTGAGCTCTGGCTTGCTGTGGCTTCTGACCGCTTCTTCACTGCCAGATTTTCTACACAGTCTTGTTCAGTGTCCCTTTAGACCACACGCCTTGCAGGTATCTCTGAATGCAGGACAGTTACGTGGCTGATGCATTAGACTGCACTTGTCCCATGTCTTGCCCTGTCGAAGTGCCTTGGCTAGCTCAACTATGGTTGTTATGGTTGTTGCTGCTCCAAGCACTTGTATATATTGCCTGCTCGCAGCTGTGGCTTCGTATTTTCTGCCATCTTTAAGGAGACTGTCGATCTTATATCCTTCTTTCTTATCAAACAGGTCCTTTTGGAATGCCTCTATTGCAGTTGATGAGAATACCAGCTTCATTATCCTCTTGGAGAGTTCGGTGTCTGAGAAATCACAATCTTTTCCTTTTTCCCCGACATCTGATGACAAACTGGTCAATCGTTTCTTTAGGCTGTTATAGGCAGTTTGAGCTGATGGATCCTGAAGTTGACCTTGAATTTTAATTGGTCTTTCAGCATTGTCCAGAGTTCAGATGGGTCTTTCTGATCTGCTTCTGACAGTCCAGAAGTGTTGATGTGATGGAGACCTTCGTGGCAATCGCTATCTTTATTTTAATTGCTTGCTTGTTTGTCGAGTTCTGTGACTGCAAGATCTAAAAAGCATAACTCCATACGTTGTCTAAGAAGTTGGAATTAGTGAAGGAAATCCGGAACCTTCCAATTCATTGCTGAGTATTTTGTGGTCATGGTGTCAAAGCTTCTTGCTTGCAAGACTTCTTTTGCCAGTGCTTCTCCCTTTAATTATTTTCTTTTTAATAGCTTTCCTTCAAGGAAAGAACAATGCAAGTCTGCTGTGCTTGCAGCACCAGACCTCTGCCATGCCCTGAGTTCTGTGGCTACAGCACAGGCTATCAGCCTCTGCTCGAGAAGACTCCACTCACGAAGCTCTTTTTGGTGGGAAAACCACGACGCTTAATGGTGGTGCAGCCTCACAGCCACAATTTGGATCGACTCTCTTTTCCTCTTTTGAAACCTGATTCTGCCCAAACACTGCCTTTCTTGCTGACTACTGTTTGAATAAACTACCCCTTTCATTTACTCTCTTTCTCTCTCTCTCTCGGAGTACCGATCCTCGAGGAGGGTTCTTGAATCTGGACCTAAGTTGCGCTGCCACTGCTTCCTCCAGCTATCTTTAATATTGTCCCAGGCTGTTATGGCTTTACACAGGAGAAGCCGTTGTCCATGATGTCGCACTTGTGATTGCTGTCACAGTGTCGAATACTGCTACTAACACGCTGAGCACCTCCACATCGCTGCTACCGTATTGTGTTCCGCTGCCACCATACTGTGATACTCGGTTCTCAACACAAACGTACCAAACACTAGGAGGATGGTTGGTAAGTTGAATGAAGGGTTCTGTATTACAGAATAACAGAATTACAGCAGAGTTGTAAGATATACATGTTGACTGTTGACTAACACTGCTCCAACTACCATATCACATGTTGGCTTGCATCACTTCCTGTGATGATGTATACTAAACTATTTACATATTCAGCAGTAATAAAGCAGTTAAAGCAATATCACAATGGACACAATTATTTTAGCCAAAATAATTGGAATTATTTTACTTAACCAAAGTATTAGCTGGGGACTAACTATCCATTCCATCACTGATGCTTTAGAAATTTTAATTAACATGCACATTATTCCAGACCTCTCCACTAAAATGTGCTTTAAAAAAATCATTAATGATACTGCTCCTTGCAGCCATGCATCGTAATAAAAATGGTCCCAGGTGGGACTGTCCAAACTGCTCAGTTCCAAATGATGGTCTTGTGGACAGAAGTAAATTAACTTGAATCCCAGTACCCCAAACAATATGTTGGACATTCACTGTGGCTAGGTATTCCAGTAAACAGTGGTGCAGTGGTTAGCACCGCAGCCTCACAGCTCCAGGGATCCGGGCTCGATTCTGGGTACTGCCTGTGCGGAGTTTGCATGTTCTCCCTGTGACCACGTGGGTTTTGCCCCTAGTGTAGGTAGGTGGTAGGGATTATGGGATTACTGTAGGGTTAGTATAAATGGGTGGTTGTTGGTCGGCACAGACTCGGTGGGCCGAAGGGCCTGTTTCAGTGCTGTATCTCTAAATAAAATAAATAAATAATCAAGCAGAAGAAATTCACCTCATCTCTTGTTTCATGGCTATTCATGAGCAAACAAAATATCATTATTTTAAAGAAAAGTTTCTCCACTAATTTGTAAAAATATCCATCATTAAAAATATTTGTCATTAATAATAATTAATATTTTCCATATAATAAAGGCCTTTTCTGAAAGGAGCACAATAACATAGTTACGATCGCTCAGGACAAAAATCCCCAATCAAAATATATGATTCTGATCACGGTGGGAGCAACGCACTGTCAATTCAATCCTGTCGCTCCCCAGCTCGCATCATATTTTTGAAGCTTTCCAAATTGAAAAAAAAAGCAGCCAAATCTAGTAACCCCCGAATGAAGCAAACCAAACCAGGTATCTTTAGCTATCAACAAATTAACTATTTATTTTAAAAAAAAACTAAAATCTTAAACACTACTAAGGTAAACCAACATCTAAAGACCTTATAACTTCTTATTTATAAATCTAACTCCCACATTCGCATACATATACTCGGCTTTAAATTAGCTGACCGAAAAACAGACTAAAAGTCTATGTAAATTACATTCCTGACAAATGGAGTTTTCCAATGTAGAAACAGTCCAAGGTTGTTTGAAGTCTTCACAGTTGTCCAATGGGAAAAAGAAGGCCCTTCAAAGACCAGAACTTAGCAGTTCAGTTGTTGTAGCATTAACTGTCCCTTCAGTGATCAATAGAGCAATACCAATACTTTGTTAAGAAAAGCTTTTCTTATTTTCTTTGGGATTAAATTTGTCGTGTTGCTTTGTAGAATCTTCTTGAGAGAGAAATAAAACCACTTCTTCCTTCTCTTGCTGGAACCGTCTCTCAACTGACTGCTTAAAACCAGTTTTTTTGCCAGCTAGTTTTCAAAGTCAAAACTGTAACATTGAATCTTGTGTTCTCTCTCTCTGTGGCTGTTGCTTGGCAACCAGAATGCACCCTGGCTCACTGAGGCTCCGGAACTTTCTGCCTTAAAGATGTACTGATCATTTACAGTCTTAAAGGCACACTGCAATATTTCCGAGGAGAGAAAAAAAACAGGGCCATGACAACAAGAGGGTGAATAAGTATTTTAAACAGTTGAAATTTAAAGTTATTAATTTTCTTGAAGCCAACACATAAAAATTTTATTCTAGTTCAAGCTCCAAATACGGGGACTTCTCCACATCAAAAAGTATGAATTCTGCTTAATTTTGAGCTTTTATAATTGAATAATTTTAATCTAAGAAAAGGAAAAACAAAATTATATTTTAATTTTCAACAAAACAACTTCCTCTAAGGTTAACCCTAGCAGTCATCACTACATGTGCACCACCACTCCAGACCTATTTTGTGTGACATCGTGCCGCATCCAACTACCCGCTCTCTCAGAGGTCCTCTCCAACCTTTAAGTACAACCACTGGCAATTCGTATTGATACTTTTCTCCTTCTAACCTTTCAGTTGAACCCAGCACACTTCACCCTTCCTTTCAATTTACCACACTGAAGTTTTCATTCAACCACAATCTTTAATCATGCACAATATTTCTTGGCAACTTTTTAATACATTTATCAGCATTCGATTGTACAAGAAACAAACTGCCCTAATGTCAAGACAGACAGTTATCAGTAACGGTGCAGGTCAGGAAAGTTTCATTTATCCAGACAGTCTTGGACAGTTAATTGCTGCATCATGACAGTTTAATTGCAAGTATATCGGTATAAGACAACTAATACTAGAATTTTACACAAGGATTCAATGGAGGCTGTCAACATGTTGTACAATCCATCATTTGCTAACAAATATATTGCAAGCTGCAGTAATCAGAGTATTTTTAAAAAAAAGAATATCTTTCCATCTGTGAAAGACGATCATCTATTTCAGAGTCAAGATCAATCACCTTGAACAACAAGATTAACTTCAATTCCATCATGGTCACTTGTCTTGAAGAACATCTGAAATGTTATTGTTTCTGTGGTTTCGAAAGGCTGCACAAGATTTTTTTAAATAAAAGGCATGGAAGAAGCAGAAATAAGTGCGATATTGTTTTCTTCACCCAAGTTTCCTATAGCAGTTAAGCTACCAATGCTATTTCAGTTACTTAAGGTTTCAAAAATAGACATTGACATTAGAATGATTAAAATGGGGCTGTGTTTTTACGATCAGGAAATGAATAATGAGTGCCATACACTGAAATGGTCTAGTAATACCAACCAATTTTCAGCCTTGGCTCACTCCCTCCTCTAAATCAGCAAGTCATGGGTTCAGGCTCCACTCCAGAGACTTGAACACACATTTGAGGCTGAAACTTCAGTGCAATATTGAGGGAGTGCAGTGCCTCCGCACTATAAGAAGACACGCTTCAGAAGAGAAGATAAAACAAATATGGGAATAGCAGGTTATGAGCAGTGCTGCATCTACCTTCTCAGGTGGCCATAAAAGATCGTTTTGCACTATTCGAGGAACAGCGAGGAAGTTCTGCCAGCGTCCTGACCCATACTTATCCCTCAACCAACATCATTAAAACAGATTATCTGATCATCTATCTCATTGCTGTTTGTGGGCATTTGCTCTGCACAAGTTGGTTGCTGAATTTCCCTATATTACAACAGTGACTGTAATTCAAAGGTACTTAATTGGTTGCAATATCCCCTCTCCAAACAAAATAAACCAAATGTAATGAATATTTTCACTATAAATGTGACAGAAATCTTAGGCTGGCTAAGTGGGCTCAAACAAATAAATCCCCAGGATTAGATGGCTTTTATCCAATAATGTTGAAAGTGGGAGAGAAAGAAAGGAGAGAGGAAAGATAACAACTATGGTTATACAGTGTTTCTCATGACTCCAGGATGTTCCAAAGCACTTCAGAGTCAATTGCATATTTTGAAGTGTTGCCAGTGTTGCAAAGTAGGAATATATGGCAAAACAAGGTCCCTTAATGAGATATGTGACTAGACAATCTGTTTTTGATAGTTTTGGTTGAGAGATAAATGTTGGCCAGAACACATGGAAAATTCCATACTCTTCTTTGAATAGTGCCATGGTATTTTGTAACTCCACCCAAGAGCATAGACAGGAGCTCAACTTAACATTTCATCCGAAAGATGGTACCTCCAACAGTGCACCACTCCTGGTGGTATTACTCTGAATTAGCAACCTAAATTATGCACTCAAGTTTCTGGAGTGGGACTTGAGGCACTGCAGAGAAGCACTTCAAGGCTGACCCAGATTCAGCTGTCACAGTTATGAGGACAGACTTGGGCTTTTCGGCCTGGAAAGGAGGCACTGAAGACATGATATAGATATGTGTGGCATTCGCTTTTCTGAGAAAGTGCTAATTTTCAAGACTATTGCCTATTTGATATTCTAGCTGATAGTGATGAAACCACCTTTGTGGCTGAATAAAAATACTTGAATTTAGACACATTTGGTTGACTCCCACTCCTAATTGTGCACGCAAGAACTAAAGCAAGAATACCATGTGTTAAAAATAGATAATAAAGAAGCTGCATAAATGCAACACTGAGCACTGTGTGAAAGACCAATTTCCAGTTTTGATTTCTGTTTCAAAGTACCTCACCTACCCTGTGACAGGCATAGAATTATTTTATATATCTGTGATATGTGAGCGACATAAAGTTTATTTATTTTTGAGGAACTAATGAAAAAACACCTTTTCTGTTGTCCGAGCAATATTCCAAATCCCTTCAGCATCAAGGTGAACCCTTGCCCCACCGTCCCCGCCCCCCCCCCCCCCCACCACCAGTGCTCCCCCCCTTGCAACAGCATGGTCTTAAATACACTTAAGCAATGCCACAGAAGATCTTTAGTAATTCTAAAAATAAGTAACATCTGGTTCAAAAATCAAAGAGTATGAAGTTGCTAACCAAATGAAAACTACTATAATTTGTACCTCAGCTGTATAAAATTGATTTCAGGACCCAAAAATTCAACATTTATCACATCTATTTCTACAGAATTGGGTGAACTTATGTACATAAATTGCTTCGGTCCAGTCCAGTATACAGACATCATAAATGATTCTTTTCCACAGGTATTATTCACTGCAATTCTCAGTTCCTTCTTTAAAAAGACCAGCTTTGACCCATCAGTCCACTTTACACACTGCCCTATTTCTATCCTCCATTTCCTTTCTGTTGCTTCCATTTAACTCAACATCTGAATCCTTGCAGTCTAGTTTTGGAACTGCTTATCGCAAAGCACTTTTGTAAATGACAAAGACATTCTCAGTGACTGAAATCATGTCACACATTTACCTCAATCTTTCTGCAGCCTTCTCTATGGTCAACCACTCCAACCTCCTCCATTGCCTTTCCTCTGTGGTACCATCCTCAGGTTTCTACTCCTAACTGTCTCAATGTAATAAGCACACTTCTGTAATGACTGCCCTTCCTGCACCTTCATATTCATCTCTGGTGTACCCCAAGTTTTCATTCAGTACCTCTTATTTCATCTGAATGCTGCCCCTCAGCGACACCAATTAGCATATCTACTCAGGCTTTACAAGTGAAGTCGAAATTTGAAAGCAAACTATTCATTAAATGGGCATAATCGCCACAGATTTGTACAAATGTGGGACACTGATCCACTGATACTTATACTACAGTGAAAATAAAATAAACTTTATAATCTCATAATCTATAAGCCTATTTCCTTCAATCATTCAAGGCAGTGAAAGCTGGGGTCTAATTTAACTATATACACATAGCCTAACAATGCAGAAGATCATCAAATAGGTAGAGATGACTGAAGTTACAAGTAAAACATAAACTCAAACTTTATATTGAAATGGTTCCAGAAATAAAACCTAAGCTTCATTTTTCAAACAATTGGAGTTTGACAAAGAGACTTATCTTTCCTAAAATATTCTGCACCTGTCTGGCAAATGCCATACTCAGAGGAATCCTATGTTTTGGGATTAACTGGCAACAGCTTCAAGTATCAGTGAGACTGCAAGTGGCAGGCAGTTCATTTTAGAAAGGTTTAATGGAGCGCAATGCTCTAGCTATTTAATGCAGACAACGTCATGGTACCTAAGCAAAAGCCTCAGCTGTCACCTTTGACAGTCTTTGCTGAGTTATTTGTCATGCTAGGCTACATAAGGGTATGCTGCAGTACCATACAACACTACTACCAGCAGTCTTCGTGTTGCTTAATCACAGTGCAGGAAACGGAGAAGAACTAGTTTGACTGATTAAAATAACAAGTCGTCTGCACCACAGCGCAACAAATTCTCTATTGAGAACTAAAACTGCAAACTAATATCAAAAAAGTAAACAAGATATTTAACAGCATGAAATTTAATGCCCAGTCTTTAAAAAACCGAATGCAACATTACTCCACAGTTTTAAGAACTGAACAGACATTGTATATGTTGGTACATCACAGCAATACGGGATAAGTTGGGAAACCAGGCCGAGCCTGCTTGAGCATTTACATTTTAAGCCTTACAGCAGATTCTATCCTACAAAAATTGTAAGAACATTTTAGGAGTTCAGACGAAGCTAGTAAGTGGGAATGTGCTCCTACTATTTTTAGTTCTGAAAATCAACATTGATGTGACAGAACTAGGTTTCCAAATCCTTAGCTGAACTCTCACCTTAAGTCTATTTTTGATGCAATTAACAATATTAGAAAACAAAATAAAGCAGGAATTCAATAAAATTTCCCATGTTGAAATTCAGTATTATTTACCATTCAAGTTAAAGCTGTGGTATATATCTCTCCATTCTCCTCCAGTGTCTCTCCTTTGCCATCCATCTCCCTGGCACTGTTCTCTTTTGGGTCTTCTCATACCCATTACCATATGCTCATGCCTATCAATCCATTTTTTCGTCTTCACCATTTATATGCTACCCGTAGATGACGTCACCAGAAGGAATGGGAAACTTCCATATGTATTCTGACAACATCCAGCTCTGCCTCTTCCGCAGGCTTCAACTGATTCAAAACATGCAGCCATATCCTCACTCACACAAGTCCTGTACACATATCATCCCCCCTTCTTTCAAGTTCCACTGCCCCCCTGTGGGAAGATTTTTAACTACCATGGAAAGGCAGGTTCGGGTGAGGGTAGAGGGGATGGTTAAAGAGATGAAAAGTGGCATTGGGTTGGAAGCCGACAAATCCCACCCTTCTTTTCTTCTTTTGGGCCTCCTTATCTCGAGAGACAATGGATACGCGCCTGGAGGTGGTCAGTGGTTTGTGAAGCAGCACCTGGAGTGGCTATAAAGGCCAATTCTGGAGTGACAGGCTCTTCCACAGGTGCTGATTCCACAAATCCCACAGATTCCACAAATCCCACCCACTCCCAGGATTAACCGGGACAGATTTGCAGGAGAGCAGGGAGCACCCGTGCAGCTGTGAGGTAAGTAATTAAAATATACAAAGAGGCAATTAACGGAGGATTTAACCCAGCATTCTGGCTTTAACAGCCAGCGCACGGGTTTCCTGAGCTATGTAGAGCCCACCGGGGTCAACCAGGTGACAGCACAGCAGGGATTGCTACATCTGTGGAACTGACAGGCTTGCAAGCCTTCAAACAGTGAAACTGACTAGCTGCAGCCATGCCTATGTGACAGCGTGCTCTTACTGCATGACAGGTGATCTCTAACCTTTTGGAAGCCAGTTCACCTGTCTTGGACTTCACTTCCCTACTGATTGCCTTCACTGAGGCATGGGAGCAGCTTATGCAGCTCTACCTTGCACCTCTGATGAGGAACAAGAAAAACACCACCAGGAGCCAAACTAGCAGCAGTACCAGCTGCCTTCTCCGCAGCCACATTCTGCTCCACAGGACAGAGGGATGGAGACTGAGAATCAGCTCAAAGGAGGCCAGACTGCCAACACAGGGTGTACAGGCAGAAGATCAGATCTCTCAATATGTGAGCACCAGTGCCTCAGGCTTTCACGGCCAGTCGCTGTTGACATCTGCTGGAACAAGACCTCCTTCAATGTGGATTAGGTAGGCACACATTGTCAGTGGTTATCAATGTGCCTGTCACTGGAGGGCACCAACCCCCACACCCCCCACCCAATCCCACCCCGCAACTCTCCACCTCCTGGTTCTCTGCCTCTCCCCGAGGTTGGGTGTTCTCCTCTCCTGCAAGGGGAGAAAGCAGAGAGTTATGAGAATGAGAAATGGAATGTGTGGAGAGGAGGGAAGGACAACACTTATGGAGGGTGACTGAGACATGGGTGTGAGATGGCGCAAAGATGAGGGTGAGTGTGAGTGTTGGCTGTTCAGATGGGGATGTCAGGAGGTACCTGGAGAGAGAGGGATGAGTGGAGCTGAGGAGTGGTGTGCAGGAGAATGCTGGGAAAGTCAGAGTGCGGGGCTTGGCACCTGGAAGTGTGATGCCACTCACCTTTCCTGCTCTCCCAAAGTCCTTGAACTTCTTAGGCGTTGTATCTGCTGCTCATTTTCTTGGCGACTTCCATCTAAGCCTTCTTGGTTGGAGAAATTGGACTCTTCCTTCGTCCTTGGGAAAGTTCACCTTATTTCAGTCCCCCAGATCCCGCAGGTGAATCTCGAGGTAAGAGTCCGCGACCTGGTAGGCAGCCTTCCCTTGTCTCCTTTCCATTCCTGAGGTTGCTGAAGCCACACTAATCAATGTACAGTTCAGCCATTCTGACCCCTGCTGGGGTCCCTTTAACTAAAAATCCTTCCTTTGACAGATTCAGCACATCCCGACTGCTCTCTTTGATAGATCAGGAAACCTGGAAGCAGCATGCTAATGTCAATGTTGAGTTTAAGACCCATGTCAAAGCCCATTTCAATGACAAACGGGTTTCCGACCCCTACCAAGCTCCCGGCGCATGCAGGTCTCTTTAGATAAAATTTGGCCCTGTGTCTCAGCAAGGTAACTTCAAAATTCTCATCCTTGCATTCAATCTCAATGTAGCCTTGTTCCACCATAAGTTTGTTATTTCCTTATTTCCTCCTGTCTTGCATCCCTACATTCACCTTTGCTCCACCACACTGGTTATCACCTGAGCCCAGCCTGTTTAGCCACTAAACTCCCTGCCCGGATCCCTCCATATTCTGAGAAATCTTCAGCCCCCTTCCAAATATCTTTTTTTTCCCCCTTTCTCCTGCTCGATTTCCACTGTTTTATCCTACAAATGTTAAGCATTTTGAAACATTCTCCCAGACATGAAGAGCACAGGAAATGCATGTTTCTGCTTTAAAAAGGTGTTTATTTCATTCAATTGAACTAACATACACAGCAGGATAAAATATTTTAACATACTTAAATAAAAGGAGGTGGTTGGTACATTAAAAAAAACTCTTACGGTCTCTTTGCATTACATCTCTGTCTGCTGTCAGGGCTCAAAGAATGCTGCATGGCTCATCAGGATTTCAGAACCTTTTCCTTCTCCCTTTAGATTTTTGTTGATAGTCAACATATCTTTGTAACATTTTGGAACATGTATCTGTATAGAAGATAAAAGATTTTGTGCCAATTTATACTGTGGTATTGCTGTAATGTCAGATTCAGCTTTTAAGAGCTGAACTCCCAGGGGAATACATTATTTCTGACTTAACATTAAAGCCAGCAGATTTGCAATCTGGACTGTTACCGTAGTGTTGGGAATATTAATTGCAAAACAACGGGAAATCGTTGAGTACATTCCCCAGCAGTTCAAGCCATGTTGATAGAATGGCTCCTGTCAGAACACCAAGCAGGGCACCCACAAGACAGGTTAATTTTTGCATGTTGTTGTGCTTTGAGACAATGGGAATCCTGGATGCAAATTTAACCATTTTTCACCACCATGATGGAATGGGTTTTCCACTGCAATTAACTAACCAAGAATGATTTTCATTAAATATTTGGGGGGGGGGGGGGGGGGGGAGGAGTTAGCCAAACATTCAGGGTCTAGAAGTTTCCACATCAAAAGTGGTTGCATTTTGGTCTTCCTTTGCCAACTTTGACTGACAACTCATCTAACCAAAGCTCTGCGCAGAGCTGAGTGAGGGGTCTCTCTTCCAGCCAACAGATAGAGACACGAGGGTGCCTACAAGGGTATTAATGTACAAATGCTTTCTGCCATTAGAACTGATGGAAAATTATGGATGAGTTCAAGTTCGCCTAAAGTTTGCATAGAATCAATGCAGGCATGAAGCCAATACCAGAGGTAGGTTTATTTAAAATCAGCACTGATTCGGCAAGGAAATGTCATGCAATCTGTATGTAAAACAAATGCTGGATATCAAATTCATTACAAATTCCAAATGCCAGTATAAATGGGATGAAAGTGATCTCTTCTAATTTGGTTGTGGTAGTGGATAAATATTATCTACAGCTCACAGACTTCAGGCAATTTTGCTTAAGAGCAGCAATGTTTGCTTTTCAATCTTATAGTACTTCTCTTTCCGTACTCTACTTCTTCTGAATATACCAGCTAATACTGGGTACAGTTTCATATATGGCAGCAGTTCTCCCTTGTCTTGTATGATCAATGTTCACATGTAAACCAGAGAACAAGTGGCATCGAGCGATTCCATCCTGAGAAAGCACCACAGCCCAGCCCAACCACATCCTCACCTTGCACATATTCACCTTCCAAGGTCACTGGGCAGTAACCAGAAGTAGGAATTGTCCCTGAATCTTCCCCTTCCTTGTTTTGGGCGCAACAAGACCAACTGAAGTATATGTACCACTATGTGAGTTAAAATAAGTTAATCTAGCACATACCAAGGATTGAATTGGGGACCTTCCTTGCCACTTTGAACAAACCTTTGGCATCACCAGCTGAATTTAACCAGACTTCAGGGTCTAAATCGGGTCGTGTGGCCGCATGGGCGGGTGGCGGGACAGGAAATCGTATTTTGCTGTCAGTATTTAATTAATGGCCAGCAGGCATGGGAGCCGGCCAATAATGGGTGGCAAGTGGGCAGAAGTCCCAGCAGCTGAAACAAAAGCGTCATACTTAAGGGGACGACGGCACTCAGATCAAAGGCATCACAGATAGAGGCAACTAGAAGGGAGGCTAAACAGGGGAGCCTTTGAAGGATTGGCTGCAGTTAGAGGAAACGTGGCTCCTAGGCTTAGCGATACCTCATTGGAGGTGCTCCTCCAGGGGGCAAGGGCATGGAGAGAGGTACTCTTCCCATTCGACAGGAGGAGAAGGCCAGCAAGCTTCACCAAGAAGGCATGGCTGGAGGTCGCAGAGGAAGTCAGCAGCCACGGGGTGTCAAACGAAGACGGTTCAGGTGCCGCAAGTGATTCTGTAACCTGGTGCAGTCTGGCAAGCTGAGAGGCATTCATAATACCAACCTCGCAGCCCTGCATGGAACAGAAGGTGCCAATGAAATGTGAGAAGAGGTTGCCGACCCAGGTCACGACCCAGTCATGACCAGGCACCAGTGTTCACAGCAAAATGCATAGTAGCCTCACAGTGGAGGTCCCTGGTCAGTCAGAGTTGATCGTTGCATTGCCAATATAGAATGGCTGCTTGCAGCAGGCCGCCCAATGACACAATGCTGGACATTGAAACTGGCAGAGAATGACAAGTGCAGCTGGGCTATGTGAAACCAGTGACACACTGTATGTTGGTGTTTGCAGGGGAAGTGAGCGCACAATACAAGGAGAGGAGATGAACTGGAGACAGACTGCCATTGCCTGCTGTATTGATGCTGACGGAGAAGGAGGTACTGGAGCTAGGATTTCAGCAGGGCAGCCTGTGGCTGAGGGTGAGGCAGGTGTGGAGCCCATAGAGAGTGAGTAGCTCATGGAAGCAGCCATGAAGCCTTTGTGACAAGCACTATCCATAGCACATCTGTGGCCAGTGATGAGCACAGGGCATTCCAGATGAAGGACAGGCAGGCGCAGTTGGTGGAAAGCTCAACACCCTAACATCATGTCTCTCACTGGTCAAGTAGCAGATGAGGCACCAACGAAAGCAGCAGAACCACATGAGACCTCAGAGGAGGAGCCACCATCTAAGGAGACAACGCACCCTCCACTAGCGCAAATACTCTCACATCAGTGAGCAATGATGCACAGTGTAGGTGGTGGTGTAGTGGTATTATCAATGAACTAGTAACCCAGAGACCCAGGGTATTTCTCTGGGGACATGGGTTCGAATCCCACCACAGCAGAAGGTGGAATTTGAATGTAATTAATAAATCTGGAATTAAAAGCTAGTCCAATGATGGCCATGAAACCACTGTCGATTGTTGTAAAAACCCATCTGGTACACTAATGTCCTTTAGGGAAGGAAATCTGCTGTCCTTACCTGGTCTGGCCTACATGTGACTCCAGACCCACAGCAATGTGGTTAACTCTTACATGCCTTCTGAAATGGCCTAGCAAGCCACTCAGTTGTACCTAACCGCTACAAAGTCAATAAAAAGAAATGAAACCACACGGACCACCCGGCATCAACCTAGGCACCGGAAACGACAACGGCAAACCTGTCGACCCTGCAAAGTCCTCCTTACTAACATCTGGGGCTTGTGCCAAAGTTGGGAGAGTTGTCCCACAGACCAGTCAAGCAACAGCCTGACATAGTCATACTCACGGAATCATACCTTACTGACAATGTCCCAGACACTGCCATCACCATCCCCAGGTATGTCCTGTCCCTCCAGCAGGACAGACCCAGCAAAGGTGGTGGCACAGTGATATACAGTAGGGAGGGAGTTGCCCTGGGAGTCCTCAACATCGACTCCGGACCCCATGATGTCTCATGGCATCAGGTCAAACATGGGCAAGGTAACCTCCTACTGATTACTACCTACCGCCCTTCCTCAGCTGATGACTCAGTACTCCTCCATGTTGAACACCACTTGGAGGAAGCACCGAGGTTGGAAAGGGCTCAAAATGTACTCTGGGTGGGGGACTTCAATGTCCATCACCAAGAGTGACTCGGTAGAACCACTACTGATCGAGCTGGCCGAGTCCTAAAGGACATAGCTGCTAGGCTGGGTCTGCGGCAGGTGGTGGGGAAACCAACACGAGGGAAAAACATACTTGACCTCATCCTCACCAATCTGCCTGCCGCAGATGTTTCTGTCCATGACAGTATTGGTAGGAGTGACCACCACACAGTCCTTGTGGAGACAAAGTCCCGCCTTCACATTGAGGATACTGTCCATCGTGTTGTGTGGCACTATCACCGTGCTAAATGGGATAGATTTCGAACAGATCTAGCAATACAAAACTGGGCATCCATGAGGCGCTATGGACCATCAGCAGCAGCAGAATTGTACTCAACCACAATCTGTAACCTCATGGCCCGGCATATCCCCCACTCTACCATTACCATCAAGCCAGGAGACCAACCCTGGTTCAATGAAGAATGCAGGAGGGCATGCCAGGGCTCAAAATGAGGTGTCAACCTGGTGAAGTTACAACACAGGACTACTTGCATGCCAAACTGCGTAAGCAGCATGTGATAGACAGAGCTAAGCGATCCCATAACCAACGGATCAGACCTAAGCTCTGCAGTCCTGTCACATCCAGCCGTGAATGGTGGTGGACAATTAAACAACTAACTGCAGGAGGTGGCTCCACAAATATCCCCATCCTCAGTGATGGGGGAGCCCAGCACATCAGTGCGAAAGATAAGGCTGAAGCATTTGCAACAATCTTCAGCCAGAAGTGCCGAGTTGATGATCCATCTCGGCCTCCTCCTGAAGTCCCCAGCATCACAGATGCCAGACTTCAGCCAATTCGATTCACTCCGCGTGATATCAAGAAACGACTGAAGGCACTGGATACTGCAAAAGCTATGGGCCCTGACAATATTCCTGCAATAGTACTGAAGACCTGTGCTCCAGAACGTGCTGCGCCCCTAGCCAAGCTGTTCCAGTGCAGCTACAACAATGGCATCTACAACAATGGCATCTACCCGGCAATGTGGAAAATTGCCCAGGTATGTCCTGTACACAAAAAGTAGGAGAAGTCCAACCCGGCCAATTACCGCCCCATCAGCCGACTCTCAATCATCAGTAAAGTGATGGAAGGTGTCATCAACAGTGCCATCAAGCGGCATTTGCTTCGCAATAACCTGCTCAGTGACGCTCAGTTTGGGTTCCGCCAGGGCCGCTCAGCTCCTGACCTCATTACAGCCTTGGTTCAAACATGGACAAAAGAGCTGAACTCAAGAGGTGAGGTGAGAGTGACAGCCGTTGACATCAAGGCAGCATTTGACCGAGTATGGCATCAAGGAGCACTAGCAAAACTGAGGTCAATGGGAATCAGGGGGAAAACCCTCCACTGGCTGGAGTCATACCTAGCACAAAGAAAGATGGTTGTGGTTGTTGGAGGTCAATCATCTGAGCTCCAGGACATCACTGCAGGAGTTCCTCAGGGTAATGTCCTAGGCCCAACCATCTTCAGCTGCTTCATCAATGACCTTCCTTCAATCATAAAGTCAGAAGTGGGGATGTTCGCTGATGATTGCACAATGTTCAGCACCATTCGTGACTCCTCAGATACTGAAGTAGTCCGTGTAGAAATGCAGCAAGACCTGGACAATATCCAGACTTGGGCTGATAAGTGGCAAGTAACATTCGCACCACACAAGTGCCAGGCAATGACCATCTCCAACAAGAGAGAATCTAACCATTTCCCCATGACATTCAACAGCATTACCATCGCTGAATCCCCCACTATCAACATTCTAGGGGCTACCATTGACCAGAAACTGAACTGGAGTAGCCATATAAATACCGTGGCTCCAAGAGCAGGTCAGAAGCTAGGAATCCTGAGGCGAGTAACTCACCTCCTGACTCCCCAAAGCCTGTCCACCATCTACAAGGCACAAGTCAGGAGTGTGATGGAATATTCTCCACTTGCCTGGATGGGTGCAGCTCCAACAACACTCAAGAAGCTCGACACCATCCAGGACAAAGCAGCCCGCTTGATTGTCACCCCATCTACAAACATTCACTCCCTCCACCACCGATGCACAGTGGCAGCAGTGTGTACCATCTACAAGATGCACTGCAGCAATGCACCAAGGCTCCTTAGACAGCACCTTCCAAACCCGTGACCTCTACCAACTAGAAGGACAAGGACAGCAAATACATGGGAACACCACTACCTGCAAGTTCCCCTCCAAGTTACACACCATCCTGACTTGGAATTATATCGCCGTTCCTTCACTGTCGCTGGGTCAAAATCCTGGAACTCCCTTCCTAACAGCACTGTGGGTGTACCTACCCTACATGGACTGCAGCGGTTCAAGAAGGCAGCTCACCACCACCTTCTCAAGGGCAATTAGGGATGGGCAATAAATGCTGGCCTGGCCAGCAACGCCCACATCCCATGAATGAATCAAAAAAAATAGTTAGAAAGGGTGGCACCAGCTGTTGAGCATGGCACAGATGTGTGGTAGCAGCTAACGGAGGCCGTGACAGTTGTGGCCTCTCCCCATCAGAGGACTGAGGAAGAGGCCAGGGATTCTCAGCTCCATGAAGATGGCATGTCTTGAGAGTCATCAGCAAAGCATTAGTATGAAGGGTATGTAGGTAGTTTAATCCTAGAGTAGGTTAAAGGTTCGGCACAACATCGTGGGCCGAAGGGCCTGTACTGTGCTGTACTGTTCTATGTTCTATGTTCTTAAAGCAGCAGATTCTGGAGCAGCAGCATGAAATGTGTGGGCATTTGCTGGAGTTCCTGGAGGCTGTTCGCACCCATGCATGGAAGATGGAGGAATCCATCCATGCCATAAATGTTGCCATGTCTCTAGTTTGTCAGCACATGGCCTCCTCCATTGAATGGAGAGCCACATCCAGCATACCACGTAGTGGATGCAGGAAGTGTGCATTGACCTGCATACCATTTCCTCATCTGTTCTGCGGAGCACTGGGTGGGCAAAATGGACCCGAGACACTTGGATCCCTCACCAGGTGTTCAAGCACTTCAGGTAAGCAGAGAAGGTCAGGTGGGCCTTGAAATGGTGGAGCAGCAGATGCCTGAAGCCCCTTGGTATTCTTCTCAGGGCCTTCCTGGCTAGACAGCAGTTCTTCAGCCCCATGAAGCTGCGATAACAGAGGGGGCACCCGCACAGTTGCAGGTGGCCCCACCATCCCGCACCCCCCCACCCCATGTCTGCGACCACAGAAACGCTTATCTCTTCTCCTAACGATAGAATCCCCTACCACTATTGCGCTCTTGTCCTTTCTCCTCCCTCCCTGCACAGCTGAGCCACCCATGGTGCTCTGGTCATGACTCTCACTGTACTGTCCAGTGGATTCAGAAAATGTGGGCAGGGTTCTAAATGAATTTTTTGTCTTTGCCTTCACAAAGGAGAGATTGATGTTGACACTGTAGTTAAAGAGAAGGAGTGTGAAATATTAGATACGATAAGCATATTGAGAGAGGAAGTACTAGAGGGTCTAACAACCTTGAAAGTGGATAAATTGCCAGGGCCAGATGGATTGCATCCCGGGTTGTTAAAGGAAGCCAGGGAGGAAATAGCAGATGCGCAGAGGATCATCGTCAAATCCTCACTGGATACAGGCGAGGTACCAGACGATTGGAGGTCTTTTTAATGTTGTATCATTGTTTAAAAAGGATGCGAGGAGTAAACCAAATAATTATAGGCTGGTCAGTCTGACCTCGGTGGTGGGTAAATGGTTAGAATCTATTCTGAGTGACAGGATAAACTGCCATTTAGAAAGGCATATATTAATCAGGGATAGTCAGCATGGATTTGTTAAGGGAAGGTCATGTTTTACTAACTTAATTGAGATTTTTGAGGAAGTAACAAGAAGAATTGATGAGGATAGTGCAGTGGATGTGGTCGACATGGATTTTAGTAAGGCATTTGATAAGGTCCCACATGGCAGACTGGTCAGTAAAATGAAAGCCCATGGAATACAGGGGAATGTGGCAAGTTGGATCCAGAATTGGCTCAGTGACAGGAAACAAAGGGTAGTATTCGACGGATGTTTTTGTGAAAGGAAAGCTGTTTCCAGTGGCGTTCCACAAGGCTCAGTGTTGGGTCCCTTGCTGTTTGTGGTATATATTAATGATTTAGACTTAAATGTGGGAGGCATGATTGGGAAATTTGCTGATGACACAAAAATTGGCCATGTAGTTGATACTGAAGAGGATAGTGGTAGACTCCAGAAAGAGATCATGGTTTGGTTGAGTGGGTGGAAAAGTGGCAAATGGAATTCAATCCAGAGAAGTGTGAGGTAATGCATTTGGGGAGGGCAAATAAAGTGAGGGAATACACAATAAAAGGGAGGATATTGAGAGGGGTAGAAGAAGTGAGAGACCTTGGAGTGCATGTCCACAGGTCCCTGAAGTTGGCAGGCCAGGTAGATAGAGTGGTGAAGATGGCATATGGAATGCTTTCCTTTATTGGCCGAGGTATAGAGTACAAAAGCAGGGATGTGATGATGTGCAGTATAAAACCCTGGTTCGGCCACAACTGAAATATTGCGTGCAGTTCTGATCACCACATTACAGGATGGACATAATTGCTCTGGAGAGAGTACAAAGGAAATTTATAAGATGTTGCCAGGGCTCGAAAGTTGCAACTGTGAGGAAAGATTGGATAGGCTGGGTTGTTTTCCTTAGAACAGAGGAGGCTGAGGGGTGACTTAATTGAGATGTACAAAATTATGAGGGACCTAGATAGAGTAGACAGGAAGGACCTGTTTCCCCCAGCAGAGAGGTCAATTACCAGGGGGCACAGATTTGAGGTGATTGGTCAAAGGATTAGAGGAGACATGAAGAAAATCTTTTTCACCCAGAGGGTGGTGGGTGTCTGGAATTCATTGCCAGGAATGGTGGTGGAGGCAGAAACCCTCAGTTCTTCTAAAAGGTACCTGGACATGCACCAGAAGTGCTGTAACCGGCAAGGCTATGGACCAGGTGCTGGAAGGTGGGATTAATTTGGGCGGCTGGTTTTTTCGGCTGGCATGTCACGACGGGCTGAATGGCCTCCTTCTGTGCCATAATTTTTCTATGGTTCTAAGATTTGGATTAATGTGTCAAATGATAAATCATGTTTTGCTTCAGATAACGTTTCGAGTGTTCATTTCTACACTATTGGGCCGTGACCAGCTGGTGAGCTCTTGAGACGATCATACAAAGGTCTGCTCTGCATAAGGGCAATGGTTAATGTAGAGCTTGGCTTAATGTCATGACGGGCCCACTGAGATGATAAGGGTGTTCAAGTAAAGGTCACCAATGCTTTATGAAGGAAAAGACCGAGTTGCTCACATAGGCATTTAAGGGATGCACAGGAATAACATGTCCGTATGAGTGATACACGAGATTCCCTGCCATGTATGTCAACGCACATTGAAGCGCCGCCTCGGATGCATTGCCATTGCCCGCATGGTCATGAGCCCCCTCCAAATCTTCTTCCTCAGAGAAGGAGGTGATGTGCTCAAGGAGGTCTTCATTATCCAAAGCTATTCCCCTTTGGAGTGCTGGGTGATGCAGAGCATGCACACCACAATGGCATGACTGCAGGACTCCCCCAGATATATCTGAATCTCACTTTCAGAAAGCCTATGGCCTGTTCAATGGCCTCTTGTAGTCGCATAGCACCAGTTGTCAGTGTTCTCTGCCTCTATGGTGGAGTTCCACACAATTGTAAGGAGCCATGTCTTCAGTGCGTAGCCCTGGTCACCCATCCACAAAGGTGTTATGGCATCATTATGGAAAAGCTTAGGCACCCGGGACAGTCTCAGGATGAACAAGTTATGACAGCTTCTGGGGAATGTTACACCTGCTGGATCCTTTTGCAATGGCTGCATCGCAGTTGCACATTCAGCAAATGGAAACTCTTCCTGTTGACGAAGGCTCCGGGCTGCTTTGCAGGAGCCTTGATGGCCACGTGTGTGCAGTCAATTATCCCCTGCACCTGCAAGAATTCAGCGATAGCCCCAAATCCTACCACACTCTCACCCTGACCAGCCTGATCTGTGTGAAACCATATGTATTGGCCTGCCCTCTGGTATATGGCATCGGTCACCAGCTTGATGCAGCAATGGGCCGCTGACTGGGATATCCCATAGATGTCTCCAGAGGATGTCTGGAATGATCTTGAGACCTAAAAGTTGAGTGCCACAGTGACGTTCACTGCCACAGGTAATGGGTGGCCTCCACATTCGATTGGCCTCAAATCCTCCTCCAGCATTGCGCACAGCTCCAACATCACTTGCTTGGTCAGATGCAGTCTTCATAGACACTGATGCTCCAACATCTCCACGAAGAATAGCCTTTGTCAGTAATCCCCTTCAGCTGGGTGGCACCTTCTGCGACCATGAGCCTGCAAACATGGCCATCTCCACCCTCCTTTTCCATGTCCCCTTTCATCCTCATGAGCCTGCTGCTCCCCTAGGTGTTGCTGCCCTGCTCCCTTTGGCTGCACCTGTGTTTCTCTCATTCTCCTCCTCACTGCAGGGAGTGCATGAGATCCATTGCTAATTGACGTGCTCACATCTCAAAGCCTCTCAATCCTTAACTCTGCAGGCACTTCCAATAATCTGCTTCCAATGTCACTTTGCAGTACCTCCAGCTTATTACTCCCATCCTTCTCATTCTCCCTGTGTTGCAATGCTGCTACTCTCAATGGCTTTCAGCACTAGCCACCACTCACCTGCTGCTCAGTTCTCGCCTCCATATAACTGGCGAGCCACTAAAGCTCCGTGGATCCTGTGCACCCCCAGTAAAATTTTAAAAGGACCTTAAAATTACAGACAGTTGCCTTCTTAACAGGTTCAGCAGCCTGCTCGTTGGCGCTTCATGTACTCCTGACCGCACCGCTCGCCCGCCCACCTCCGAGAAAATTGACCAGCAGTGAGAACACCTCGGGGTTCTGCTCTGAAGTGTTGCCCCGCCATTTTACCGGTAGCACCCCCCACCTTCAAGCCTGTCGTCTGGGGCCAGTAAAATTCGGCCCAACATTTTTATTGAGTAATAACTTGCAGCAAGGTTGAGGGTCCCAGTGATACAAAACAATTTCATCTGAAATATGTTGCAATTCATGGTAGCAGTTACAACTGTTTTGAAAAATGGCTCATTGCATTAGTACGTGCAATAGCAACAGTAGTCAAAATTGAACCTCTCTTTAGTTATTGGACATGTTAGCTGTGGCTCAGTGGGAGCATTCTCATCTGAGTTAGAAGGTTGTGGGTTCACGTTCCTCTCCAAACACCTGAGCTCAATAATTTAAGCTGACATTTCAGTGCAATTCTGAGGGAATGCTGCATTATCGGAGGTGCCATCTTTCAGATGAGACATTAAATTGAGACCCTGTTTGCCCATTCAGGAGGATGTTAAATATTCCCATTGCAGACCAGAAAACTGCAGCAAAAGGGTTACTTCTACTTACCTCACTTATTGGGCTGAATCTTCTATGCACGCCGCCGATTTTGGCAGCGGGCAAGTAGAAATGGCAGCCCGCCCACGCCAGCCGCATGTTACGGAGCTGCTGCAATCTTCCGTGTGGCAGTTCATTTGAATGGCCAGGGCGGGCTGCCCCCCCAGATCACGTAGAGGGGGCAGGCTGTCCGTCCCCAGCAATGGCATCAATTGCCTATGCGCAGGCGCTGACGCCATTTTTAAAGCCTATCAGCAGATTTACATATTTAAAGATAAAGCGATTATTTAAAGATAAAGTGATTTAAAAAATTACATTTATTTTGCCCCTCTCTCACCCCCCATGACCATAAAATTATTAATTTTCCCTTCCCCTCAAAAACACTTACCTATACAATCTGACCTTCCCACGCAAACTGCATAAACTTTAACCTCCAACCCTTCCCACCAACCAATGATGTTACTTTGACCCCGTTCCCCCCACCCCCAACACTGCATTGAGAAACGTACCTTCTCCCCCCCTCCCCACCAGTGTGCTGCCTCGTTTCCCGGAATGGGGATCCAAAGGCGAGGGAGTGCCGGCCAGCGGCACAAAGATCGCGGTGGGACGGATGTATAATTAATTCAGTAATTTTAATTTATTTAAATATTTAAATGGCAGTCCCGTCGCCAAGTGGCGGGGTGGGGTGGGGGAGTGTGCCACGAGGTTTCGCCGCTGCCAGCAATATCAGGCCAGACCCTCCTCTCGTCGGGCTGCGTGGCGGCCCTCTCCCAGAGGCATTTTCCAGCCGACCGCCCCTACCCGCCACAAGCCCCGACGCCTGGAGCAGAACTAAATCCAGCCCATTATTTCTGTTACATCTGTTAATTTTCCCTTCCCCTCAAAAACACTTACCTATACAATCTGACCTTCCCACGCAAACTGCATAAACTTTAACCTCCAACCCTTCCCACCATCCCATACACCTGTAAAGCTTTTTCTTTAATTCAGTCACTGTGCTGTATTGTTTGGCCTGTCAATATTGCAGCTATAATTAACAACCAAATTATGTAACACAAGTGTCCAGAGGAGTTCCCTCAAAATATTCCACTCACCACTGGCTCTACCTAATGAAGAAACTGTCTAGTCACGCGCTATCTTCCCGTTATTAAAGCATATTCTGAATATTTTCCACTAAAATTTGTCTCCATAAATTACTTGGCACGACATGATTTACTGATGCTACTATTCATTGTCTTAGCATGAAACTGGATCTTCATTAAATTAAAACACAATTAGGTTTCGACAAGAAAAATCAACTAATTCTGCATAATGCAACTCACATTGGTTTAGAAAGAATGGAGTTTCAATATCATTGTATTGCCTTTATTCTCATTAATTATGTTTAATGTCTGCATATTTTACAGCCACACTACTCAATTACTGTATAAACTACAGAACACTGAAAATAAATATTCTGCTTTCTGTACTCAGCTGAATTTTATTCAGCAGCAGAATCAGTTTGCCATGAATGCAGATGTAACAAAAGCTTATTATCTCTATTTTGTATTACAATTCCAAGCGTCGAAATCCAAAATTTTAGAAGGAATGTTGTCCCCACCTTCTTGTATATGTCTTATTTTGCAATTTCTTTCTGTTATGTAAATATGATGAATCGGGTGTAGAGCAACAAAAACAACATTAGTCCATGGTATTATTATTAGTCCATGGTCATCAGTCAGGAAGCACACATAACAGAAAATGCATTCAAAATTAAACTTTTTTCAATGTCTAAGTTCAGAAACTTATAGGATATAAGCAGCTCCAGAACTGTAACCAACAAGCGACTAACTCTCCCCTTTTGTCAAAGACTCACTTGTGAGATCACAGTCTGAAGCTAATGAAAGGCCCTTTTTCCATGAGACTCAAAGCACTATCTGCATTATGTGTTAATCTGTGTCATGCACACAAGGGTCCCATAGTTGGGGTAAAGGGATGGGAGGAGGGGATATGTGCACAAACATATTCTGTATCAAGAAGGAAGACATCTAAACTAAGTTGCAGTCAGAAATATGTAGCAAAATGCTCAAAGAGAAAATCAGCAGGCAGAAATACCTATGGTGAAAGAGAGAAAACAATGAGAAATCAGTCAGAGCCTCCAGTAAGAACAAAAGGTCAAACATACATACTGCTTTTCATATATGTATTGAGAGAAAATAGGAGGTAAAAGAAAAAGGGAGGAGGAAGTAAAAGGTGAAAAAGGCCATTTGCAATTTTGTGTTTACCCTGAGGGTACAGTACTGGCTCTAGCTTCACAACATTGTAAACAGGATCCACATGCTTGTGCTTTTGTTCCAAAATTACAAAGAGGAACAAATCACAACAGAAGTAAATCTTCCACTCCTTGGTAACAGGACAGTGAACATGGACTGATGCACAAAGAGGTTATCCCCCCTGGTCCACGTGATGGGCATACTTTTACACTTTTGACTATTTTTAGATTTTTCATGTAGGGCAATGTTTCAGTTATGAAGTGGATTCCCAACCGAACAAATATTACACTAGGATTTTACTCAATATTGACAGCTGTGCTAAAAGGTTGGCACTCAATTTACAATAGTGATTCCAAATCACAAAACTATGTTAACCATTTTCTTTTTGTTTTGGGTTACCATACCGGCACAGATTATATATCTTTCGATGTTATAATTCTTAGTCTCTGAATAAAGTTGTATGACGTACACCGCAACAGCATTCAGCAAGTGTTGAAGAACTGCAGACATCTACCAGGCAATCAGAGCCAATAACAGAAATGGAGGCAGCAGCTAAGTATATGCGTAAGCTACAAATGCTAATCTGAAAAGAACAAGTCACATAGCAAACAGTCAACTCTGTTTTCCCTAGTTCCACTTCTCTACAGGTCATAACATATATTTAAATGTTTACCCAGTTTCCGATATGGTCAATCATAGACTCTATTTTTATCCCAGAATAAAATACACCAACTAGGTTTCTTTAATAAACAACAAAATTATCAGTTTATTATAAAACAAGACTTAACAAGTAATGAAGCAAAGCATTAACACAGAGATTGAAATATGAAAGTTCCCTTTTACCTTTGCCCCTCACATATACAAACGGTTAACCGAAAATAAAGAGATTTTCTCTTTAGAACTCTGTTAGCAAAAAAAGACAAAAAAAAACTTTGGTCAAATACTTGCTAATTCTTGAAGGAAAAAAGAGGTGTGGAAAGATGTCAGTTGTCCCTTTATTCTGGCATCCCAAATACACGTAGACAGCTGTCACTGGGATCTTTCTAGAACAGTTCTTTTCAGGCGAATTTGAAGATCAGTTTGGCAGACGTTCCAGGAGGAATGCAGCATCAATTTCTCTATTTCTTACACTTCCATCTCAAAGAGATGGAAAAGGGTGAGCTACGGTTTTTTGCTTAGCAGGTTGATTTTTAAATTCCTTTCATAACACTGTCCATATCCAACTCACTATCCAAAGTGAAACCAAAACAATATCTCAAGAGTCAAGCTTCCAGACTCCTATAAATCTTGACCTGTCACTTCTTTGTAAACATCCTCCCCAGGTCTAAAATACCCCACTGGGTACTTATCTGAAGACAGGTGACTTCCAGTAAGGGTTGTTTACAAACCAAGTCCAAAAGACCTTCCGATTACCTTTTCAGTTTTAAAACCCAAGTCCTCAAAAAAATTTAACAAAGAAAAGGAAGCACTTTCGTAACATTATGTTGGCAAAATTTGAATGGTCCTAACATGTTGACATAAATGTCAGGCATGGATCTGTTAGTAGCATTCTTGCCTGAGAGTCAGAAGGTTGTGGGTTCAAGTCCCACTGCAGAGGCTTAAGCACATAACCTAGGCTGATAGCCCAGTGCAGAACTGAGATAGTACTGCAATGTCAGAGGTGCTGTTTTTGGATGAGACGTTAAACCAAAGCCATGTCTGCCCTCTAAGATGGACATAAAAGATCCCATGGCAGGGGCGTTCCTAGCCAATGTTCTGGTCAATATATATCCTTGAACCAATATCTCTTAAAAGAAGAAACTTACCATCTGGTCATTTATCTCACTGCTGTTTGTGGGACCTTGCTGTGTACAAATTGGCTGCTGCATTTCGAACATTACAACAGTTACTAAACTTCATTGTCTGTAAAGCATTTTGGGATATCCTGACATTATGAAATGTGCTGTATATATGCAAGTTACTTCTTTATAAGTGGGTGGGATTGTGTGTAGTGAATTACTAACTATTTAAATAATCTTTCTTTCTTTCTTTGGTCTCCTTCTCTCGAGAGACAATGGGTAAGCGCCTGGAGGTGGTCTGTGGTTTGTGAAGCAGCGCCTGGAGTGGCTATAAAGGCCAATTCTAGAGTGACAGACTCTTCCACAGGCGCTGCAGATAAAATTGGCTGTCGGGGCTGTTACACAGTTGGCTCTCCCCTTGCGCTTCTGTCTTTTTTCCTGCCAACAGCAAAGTCTCTTCGACTCGCCACTCTTTAGCCCCGCCTTTATGGCTGTCCGCCAGCTCTGGCAATCACTGGCAACTGATTCCCACGACTTGTGGTCAATGTCACAGAACTTCATGTTGCGTTTGCAAATGTCTTTAAATAATAAAACAACCTAAAAGCACAGAAGCAAAATCTAGGTCATTGATACAGTAGGTCCAGAGAGGTGGAGTAGTACATGGAGCATAGCTTCATTTCAAATGAAAATTAGCTTTAAAAAATGTGAATAGTTTCTCTTTCATTTTCATTCAGTATTGGTGCACCTCCTATGTTAGTGTTAGCAGTAAGACAGAGGAAAATCCTCTCTCTTACCCATGTTCATTGTGTTCATGCTTCTCCCTCATCCTATAATCTCTCTGCTTCTCTGTGTCTCTTTTGCTTCTTTTTCTTTTGAGTGGAGCAGTTGGTGGTCTGTCATGACAGAAGTTGCTGACATTGGAGATCTGATTTTGTTTTTGTGGTAGATGTGGGGAAAATGTGGACTGCAGTGTTTGAGGGTTAATTTCCCATCTTTCATCTCAGCCTTGCTTCCCTGCAGTAAGTCATTCCAATCATTCCCATACTTCCTGCCCTTCGAATACATTGTACTATTGGCAGCAACATGTTAGTTGCATCATTACCCATACCATTTTCTGGTCCCAGTATGCATTCATTGCTCATCAGATAATTCCATCCAATTCTTCAACCTAACCATTGGCAGTACCTTCCTTCCAAAATACATTATTTTACATTTCTCAGCATTGAAGCATGCCAAATACTTGCAGGTTGATAGGTAAATTGGCCATTGTAAAAATTGCCCCTAGTGTAGGTAAGTGGTAGGAGAATTGAGGGAATGTGGGGATGGGAGAGGGAAAATGGGATTAACGTAGGATTAGTATAAATGGGTGGTTGATGGTCGGTGCGGACTCGTTGGGCCAAAGGGCCTGTTTCGGTGCTATAACTGTCTATAACCTTGGGTAAACCCTTCTAAATTAAATGGCAAATTCCTTGGCATCCTGAGAAAAATGATTAGTCACGCCTTCACTGCATAGATACAATTGTGTCTCATCTTGAACCATGAGCAAAACTCAAACAAGGCAAGATAATGGTCAAGCCTGGGAAAGAGAATAACACACAATGAATGCAACTAAAGAAATACAAATGTGGAAGCATTACAGTTTGCTTTAATGACAATATTTTGCTTCAGTGGTCCTTTTATGACAAATAAATTAGAAGCAATTTACAACAATTTTAAGAGTCCATTTAAACGTAAGGACTTTCTGGAAAAAAAAATTTGGATAAGCTTTCCAACTCTCCACAAAATTGCATAACACTCATACATTTCAGAGTATACAATACAAGTCACTGTATTCACCTCAGATATATCAAAATTGCTGGTGCACATCAATAATTCTTCCACAAAGCTGGAAACATTATTACTGAGGATTGAAACACTTCTTAAGTTCAGTACACTGAATAAGAATCATGACTGCCCTTGTTATTAACAGACCAGGACAGTCTGTGCTGAGTTAACTGATGGATGCTGTAAAAATTCTGAATGGGGATGGACGAAATCAGCTATGGCAAGTGTTTTTGATTGATAACAATTGCCCCAGTTGGAAAGTGAATGTGTGTGAAATGCTCAAGTGAGGACAGGATTCGGCTCAGCTTTGATTCCTCCACCTCCTCCCTACCACCCCTCCTGAAACCTACTAATATTCATCAAGTATCACACATAGCAAATGACCACTTGGACAAGCTATTGGACCTGAGCTTTCAGGGATAGTGCTAACATATTGGAAAATAATTTATAAGCAATCTTAACTACATTTATATATAACTTCATATAAAATGTTATCAAAATGTTATTTGAAATGAGGATCAGTTTTTAAAAACATTTCTATGTGGGAATTTGCTGCAAGTTTTAGTGTTGGCATACCACCTGTGCAAATCAGCTATCATTTTTGTCAGCACACCTGACAGTTGGTTGTGCTAATCCAAACAATTACAATATTTTAATAAAAGGCAATTATTAAAGAGCTTACCTGTTACAAAATGGAGGAGACTGCACCTAGTCAAAACCTATTGACTGCTGAAGAATGTAACACCTGAAATATAAAGCAACAAGGGCAGTTTGTGGCAAAGCTGACACACTGTCTGCTTTAAAGAGTGATATTGAATGTGACATTTTTCATTTATTTGTAAATGCCTCTTTTATAGCACATTGACGAGAAGCGACAGTTGCCTCTTGCAGGATAACCCAGGTGATGGCAAAGTGGAGGAGTCTTGACAGTTTCTTTAATGAGACTCTGCATTAGGGCCGCCATCTAATACTTTTCACCAACAAAGATCAAGGTCTTTGCTTTCAATCTTATAACCTGATAATTTAGCAAACATTAACCCTATAAAAAGCCAAATTAACCCATTGAGTACTTGTTTTATTTTCTATTACTTCAATGCTTTTGTATTATTCAAGAGGACCTAATCCTCACACTGTTCACTGCATCAATTATTGAAGAATTGATAAATTCAACAAATCACCTTCAGCTCCATTCAAGCACTGGAAAAAGATTACAAATACACTGTCAGAGTACAGTAATTAAAGCAGAATCCCTGAACCTCAACAGAAATATATTAGCTAAAAAGGGTAGAAGTTACACAGAGACATTATATGTATAGCAAAATTTTACATAAGAGGAAATGAGATATTATGTTTTTGTTAATATTAGGAGAAGCAGGTCTGGAATGTAAAAGCCTCCACTAAATAAAAGCTACATTTATAAAGTACAAACTTATTACAGAATTTTTGGTATCAACTATACACTAAAAATATATGGGTAAAGTAAATGTAATGTATTATTTAATTAATTAATAAAGAAGAGCGGAATCTTATTTTTGGATGACTTACAAATCAGCTTTTATTTAACAAGCACAAATTTCATCTAACAATACGATGCAGATCACACCACACATTCGTCATTAGTTCAACTGCCTGCTCTCTTTTAGCTAGGTCATCTGGGGGAGGTACAGACAAGATACTTCTGCAAGGAAAGGTAAGAATTGGAGAGGACTCAGCCGAGGCCATCTTGCACGCCTACTAATAATTACACTACAGTATCAGTAGAAGGGTATGGGAACAATTCATCTATCTACCTTCCTGGTCAGAGAGGGAGAGGCATGTTGTATATCCCTGGACATTTGCTGGATTTCTCTCTACAACAGTTAAATTAGTACATCAATTTAAAAACGTTAAAATTATTTATAGTACAGATGTACTTGCACTTTACTGTCTGTGTTTTCACCAGGAAGCAGGTAGCAATGCAGAAATATACACAGTCAGCACCTGCCTAACTGCCCCCTCTCTGTTCTGGGGATCAGGCATTTCTTGCTCCACCTGCATCTCATTTAGGTGAGTTGAGGTTGCTGCACCATTGGATGTAAGAATGCACATTTTTAAATAATGTCCCACATATTAGACATTTTAAAAGATGCAAATGCGGGCAATCTCAAACTGAAAACAGAAGGTGCTGGAAATTAGATTTGTTAACATTCAAATTGAGAAAATATAGGTCAAATTGAGCAGATTGTGGTAAGAACTAGAAGATAAGGAAGCCCCTTTACAGCACCAAATGTCAGGAGGGTGAGGAGGGAGATGAGAACAACAAAAAAGGCCAGAATGAGATGTACAAATGACTATCACAAAGAGACACTTAATGGACTTAATAGCCCATGAATATATTAACTGAAGACTCAAGGACGAAAGAGAAAGAGCACCTCAGACAGTGAAAGGATTTTAAAAAGCGGGAGATGCAAAAGGCTACAAAATGAAGAAGTAGAGAATGATGGTTGAAGGAGACAGGATATTGCGAGAGACAGCTTTATCTGAAATTGGTAAACTCAATGTTCAGACCGGAAGGCTGCAAAGTCCCAAGGAAAAAGAAGAAATATTGTTCTTCAAGTTTATGCTGACCTTGGCCAGAACAGTGTATGAGTCCAAAAACTGGAATGGTCAAAGTGGAAACAGAAGGGCAAGTTGAAGTGGCAAGGCACAAGAAGACGTGATCACACTTGCAGACAAAACAAAGTTATTCAGCAAAGCAATCATGCAATCTACATTTGATCTCCCTACTGCAGGAAAGATTGCATGATAAACTGTGATTACAGTATATTAGATTAGAGGATATATATGCAAATTACTATCTCATGCTGAAGGGGGTCTTCAAAGTACTGAATAAAGGTGTGGGGAAATGCAAATGGGAAGATGCTGTATCTGAAATAAAAACAAGAAATGCTGGAAATACTCAGCAGGTCTGGCAGCATATGTGGAGAGAGAAGCAGAGTTAACGTTTCAGGTCAGTGACCCTTCATCAGAACTGGCAAAGGTTAGAAATGTAATAGGCTTTAAGCAAATAAAGCGGGGGCGGGGCAAGTGATAACAAAGGTAAAGGTGTTGATAGGACAGGGTCACAGAGAATAACTGACCAGAAGGTCATGGAGCAAAGGCAAATGGTATGTTCATAGTGTGTTGAAAGACAAAGCGTTAGTGCAGAGAGGGCGTTAATGAACAGAAAAATGAACAGCCCTGGCCCAAAGCACAAACATGAAAAAAACGATGGGCAGTCACATGGTAAGAAAAATGAATGATGAAACAAAATAAAATAAAAAGAAAAAAGAAAAAGAAACTGAAAATAAAAAGGGTGCCCGTCTGTATCTGCTCTGGTTCCATTGTGCAGAAACCCTGAAAAACTGGGCTCTGGGAGGGTGGGCTTGTGGCTCCTGTCATCTCTTGACAAGGGTTCACTCTATTGATTCCTGAGCTGAAGAGGTTATCTTATGGGAAAAGGTTGGACTGGCTTGGCCTGTATCAATTGGAGTTTAGAAGAATGAGAGCTGATATTATTGAAACATAAAAGATCCTGAGGGGACTTGACAGGGTGGATGCTGAGAGGATGTTTCCCATATGGGAGAGAGTAGAACTAGGGGACACAGTTTAAAAATAAAGGGGCTCCCATTTAAGACAGAGATGAGGAGAAATTTTTTCTCTCAGAGGGCTGTTAGTCTGTGGAATTCTCTTCCCCAGAGAGCAGTGGAGACAGGGTCATTGAATATTTTTAAGGCTGAGCTAGATAGATTCTTGATTGACTAGGGAGTCAAAGATTATAGGGAGTAGACAGGAAAGTAGAGTTGAGGCCACAATCAGATCAGCCATGATCTTATCAAATAGGGGAGTAGGCTCGAGGGGCCGAATGACCTACCCTTGCTCCTAATTTGTATGTCCGTATGTTCGTATGGGGATTGTTGGGTATGTCAGACAAAACTCAGAAGGTTTCTTGGAACAGGGAGGAAAATTGCCATTGCAATTGTCGACTTGCATCACACTGTTACCGGCTATTATTAAATACTCCCTGTTCTATATAAATAATCACGTTTGGAATTTGTCTGAATAAGTTGAAAACCCTGTCATCCTGTACTTATATGCAAGTTTCCACAGCAAGGACAGTGAGAATTGGGGTGATGGAAAAATGAACAAAAAAAGTGTCCCAGAAACCTCTGGAAACCTCTGGAAACCTGAGAAGAGTGGGGAAGAAAAGCACATTAGTTGGAGATGCCACAAATGACAAGCTGATTTAGCAGGTACAGAAGCTAATGGGATGAATGCAAGTGCAAGAGAGACCCTGTGACTGCTGTGAAAGAACGCAAGAGAACAGGAATATGAAATGAAGTGGACTTGGTCAAAAGCCAGATCACCAAATATTAGAAGAATTTAGCCGAGGACATTTCAGAAGATATGGTGGGCTGATGTTGGGGGGCATGGTGGAGGGGGGGGCGGAAAATGCCTCCATCAGAGGGCCGCCACAGGCCTCAATGCCAGGAAGGCCTGGCCCGATACTACCGGCGGCGGTGAGGCCTCGTGACCGCACCCCGCTGCTCAGCAATGGGAGAACAATTTACATATGTAAATATATTTAAGTAAAGGAATTAGTTACCTCCTCGCCTCTGCCTTCCATCCCGCTGCAAGGGGAACCGAGGCGTAACACTGATGGGGAGGGGGAGCAGGTAGGTTTTCCAGTGCAGAGGGGGGTGTGGAGTGGGGTCAAACTAATCTCATTGGTTTAGGGGATGGTGGGAAGGGTTAGAGTTTAAAGTTTATGTATTTGGTGGGGGGGGGGGCGAAGGTGTTTTGGGGGGGGGAGAGAGCAAGTAATGGACTGCATGGTTATTAGGGGCATGGGAGGGGGCAATTTAAATGTTTTAAAAAAAATTTTAAATCTATTTTTTTAAATATTGAAATTAAATGAAAGGGCTCAAAGCCCTTTAAAAATGGCATCAGCGCCTGTGCAAAGGCTGCTGACTCCATTGCCGGGACGGATCGCCCAGCACGCCATTGGGGTGGGCGGTCCGCCCCAGCATTTAAATCAGCCGCTGCGCTAATGCAGTGCAATAAGCGGAATCTATACAGCAGATACAATGCAGTCCAAAATACTGGAAGAATGGAGCAATGCCTTCTGATGAAGAGGATAGGAGAAAACCTAAACCAGGTTGTGGTGGCAGTCAGTGGGCTTTTAGCAGTATGTATGGAGATGGACGTAGAAATAGAAATCCAGAGAGGAAATGGAGTCAGTAAAATTCTCCAGTTTTAAGAGAAGGAAGAAGTGGCACCAGTAAGTATTGAGGAAGAAAATGTGAAGGAACAGCCCAAGCAAGATTGGAACGAATCTCTTACAGAAGTACAAGTATATCTGGCGTTTCATGTGAGATTCAGGGGAGGCGGTGACGTACTGGTATTGTCACTGGACTAGTAACCCAGAGACCCAGGTATTGCTCTGGGGACATGGGTTCGAATCCCACCACAGCAGAAGGTGGAATTAGAATTCAATTAATAAATCTGGAATTTAAAGCTAGTTTAATGATGGCCATGAAACCATTGTTGATTGTTGTAAAAACCCATCTGGTTCACTAATGTCCTTTAGGGAAAGAAATCTGCTGTCCTTACCTGGTCTGGCCTACATGTGACTCCAGATCCACAGCAATGTGGTTGACTCTTACATGCCCTCGAAAATGGCCTAGCAAGCCACTCAGTTCAAGGGCAATTAGGGATGGGCAATAAATGCTGGCCTGGCCATCCCAAGAAAGAATTAAAAAAACAAATTTTTCAGGCAAGTCAGAAATCTCCCTTTTCTCTACTGAACAGAGAGGTGTTTCCACTTCTTTGTCACTGAAAGAGCAGTACCAAGAGAGAAATGGGAACTGCAGGGGCAAAATAATTTTTAAACTGTTAGGAGACCAATAACAACCAAAACAACTTGTGATTATATAGCACCTTTATTGGAGCAAAGGTCTCAAGGCGCTTAAACAAGACCACAATCAAGAAAAACATTTTTGACACTGAGTCGCAGAAGGAGATATCAGGACAGATGGCCAAAAGCTTGGTCTAAGAGGTAGGTTTCAAGGAGCATCTTAAAGGAGAACAGAGAGATAGAGAGATTTAGGGAAGAAGTGCCAGAGCTTCAGGCCCAGGCAACTAAAAGCATGGTCGCTAATGGTATGATGATTAAAATCGTGGATATGCAACAGGTCAGAATTAGAAGAGCGCAGAGATTTCAAAGGCTTCTAAAGTTGGAGTTGGCCACAGAGATAGGTAGGGGTGAGGGCATGCAGAGCTTTGAAAACAAGGATGAGGCTTTTAAAATTGAGGTGTATTGTAACAGGAGTCAGTGTAGGTCAGCAAGCACAGGGGTGATGGGTGGACAAGGCTTGGTGTGAGTTAAGATACAGGCAGTAAAGTTTTGGGTCAGCACAAATTGATGTAGTGTGGAAGATGGGAGGCCGGCCAGGAGGTCATTGGAATCGATAAGTACAGAGGTAAGAAAGGCATGGATGAGGGTTTCAGCAGCAGAGGAGCTGAGGTCTGGTCAGAGACAGGCGATGTTATGGAAGTGGAAGTAGGCGGGTTTGGTAATGGAGCAGATATGTGGTCAGATGGTTATCTTGGAGTCAAATACAACACCAAGATTGTGAACAGTCTGGCTCATTTTAAGACCGTTGCCACGGATGGAAACAGTGGTCAGGGAATGGAGTTTGTGGTGGACCAAAGATAATGGCTTCTGTCTTCCCAATACTTATTTGGGGGAAATTTCTGCTCATCCAATATTGGTTGTCAGGCAAGCAACGTGACAAATCAGAGACATCGGTGGGATAGAGACAGGTGGTGAGATAGCTGAATGACATCAGCCTACAGAGGATAGATCCTTGGGGAAGTCCAGAGGTAATGATGTGGCAGAGGGAACAGAAGCCATTGTAGGTGATTTGCTGGCCATGATTTGAAAAATAAGAATGGAACCAGGTAAGGGCAATTCCACCCAGCCGGACAATGGAAGAGTGGCATTGGAGAAGGTTGGTGTGCTTAACTGTGTTGACGGGTGCAAATAGGTCGTGAAGGATGAGGAGGGATAGTTTACCAATGGTCACAGCCACATAGAATTTCATTTGTGACATTGATTAAGGGCCATTTCAGTACCATGGCAGGGCCAGAATTTGATTGGAGGGAATCAAGCATGAAATTGCAGGAAAGATGGGAACAGATTTGGGAGGTGACATACATTCAAGGATTTTGGAGAGGAAAGGGAGTTGGAGATGGGGCAATAGTTGGCAAGGACAGAGGGGTCAAGGGTGAGTTTTTCTGAGGAGAAATGTGGTGATGACACATTTGAAGGGAACGAGGACAGTACCGAAGGAGAGGGAACGATTGAAATGCCAGCTAACATTGGGCCCAGAAAGGGATGCTGGGTGATTAACAGTTCAGTCAGAAAACGATTGAGAGACCAGGAAGTGGGTCTCATGGATGAAGCTTCAATTGGACAGAGCAGAACAGGAGATGAGATAGAAACTACAGCAAGATACAAGTTCAGCGCTGGAACTGCAAGGAGCATTAGGGGACATTTAGTCCTATGGGCTGAGGGACGAGAGGAAACCAACAGAGGCAGCTGAACAGATGGCCTTAATCTTTGTGACAAAGATGTCCACAAGCTACTCATACTTGTTGGAGGTGAGGGTGAAGGTGGCATAGGAGTGTGATTCAAGAAGATAGTTTGTGAAGAGAAGCCAGGGGTTACCTTTGCATTCCAGAATATTCTTTGACCAGTGAACATGGGAAGGAGAAAATTAATGACTTTTTCCCTCCTCCAGGCTTAAAGGCTAAAAGCACAATGTTGCCACACCTAGTACCATGTCATTTGTACCAACATTGATTCACTTACATTAGATAGAACACATTCCTAATCTGTCCCTGAGGTTACACAGATAAATACCACGATAGCTTACTGTTGTTCACTTAACTTCTAAAATCAGGCCAAATCTCTACCAATAAAAAAAAATCAGTAAACACACATCTACTTCTCTGATTAGTAAACTGCTTAACATGAGAAGAATGACGGTGAATTTGACCCCAAGGATAAATTAGTCACATTTGTCAATTTTTCTTTAATTTTAAACTGGATTTAATTTTCTGGTACTGATGGTAAAGTTGACAGGCAGCTTTTTTAATCTAAAACTGGGAATTTTTCCTTGTCAGAAAATGCATTGTGAACATTATGCTAATTATGTTCTCTATAAATCAAATCAGTGACTCAGCATATTCACACCCTGTTCTCTCCACCCTAACCCAATCATTTTAAAACGTTAGAGATCACACTGAGTACAATTCCTGGAGGATATGAATGTTAGACCATAAGAAATAGGAGCAGGGGTCGGCCATATAGCCCCTCAAGCCTGCTCTGCAATTCAACACGATCATGTCTGATCTTCTACACTAGAGTTGTCCAACATACAAGTTATGGGCCAGAATCCAGCCCGCCAATCCGGTGTGACTGACAGCAGGCTGCTCGTAACTTGGCTTTGATTGACAACTTTCCTATTAAAGCGTACATCAGGCAGAGGGGATAGATGGGTAAGTAACTAAAGTAAAGAGAAAGGTCTAAGTTCTTTTTAATATAGTAGGTAGTGTTTATTTGGGGGGAATCAAGGTACCTGGTGTAAATCTAATTTTTGGGTAATTTAAGGGAGTAAAAACAGAGTGAAAAAAAATAAAGAATGACCTCACAGGAAAACCATAAACTCATTGGTTGGTAAGTAACTGCTAATTTGAATTACCTATTCTAAGTTGATTTCAGATTAAAGGTGAATATTTATTTTATTTTTTATTATTTTTAAAAATTATTTAGAGATACAGCACTGAAACAGGCCCTTCGACCCACCGAGTCTGTGCCGACCAACAACCACCCATTTATACTAACCCGACATTAATCCCATATTCCCTACCAGATCCCCACCTTCCCTCAATTCTCCTACCACCTACCTACACTACGGGCAATTTACAATAGCCAATTTACCTATCAAGTCTTTGGCTGTGGGAGGAAACCGAAGCACCCGGCGGAAACCCACACGGTCACAGGGAGAACTTGCAAACTCCGCACAGGCAGTACCCAGAACTGAACCCGGGTCGCTGGAGCTGTGAGGCTGCGGTGCTAACCACTGCGCCACTGTGGAGAAATATTTTGCAGATTAAAAACTAAAGACCAGTCGGAAATTTAAAGAACAAATTAAAATCTAATTAAATAAAATAGAGATGCAGTGCCAGGCAACGTGTTGTACCTGCATGATGTGGGAGCTGGTGGACCCCATTGTGGCTCCTAGTGACCACATCTGCAGCAAGTGTTGGCTGCTCGAGGAACTCCGGCTCAGAGTTGATGAGGGGGGCGGCGAAGGTCAAGTGGGCAGGGAAAGTGTTTTGTGGGGGGGGTAGAGAGCAAGTAATGCATTGCATGGTTATTAGGGGCATGGGAGGGGGCAATTTAAATGTTTTTAAAAATGAGCTGGAGTCTGAACTTCGGACACTGCGATACATCAGGGAGGGGGAGAGTTACCTGTGTCTCAGGAGGCAGTCACACCCCTTAGATTAACTACCATGAATTCGGCCAATGGTCAGGGACAGGAGGGTATGACTATGCGTGAGGCAGGTAGAGGGAACCAGGAAGTAGTGTTGCAGGAGCCTCAGCCATTATCCTTGTCCAACAGGTTCGAAATTCTTGCTCCCTGTGTGGACGAGAGCAGGGACTGTAGGGAGGATGAGCAAACTGACGACAGCACCGTGGTACAGGGAGCCATTCAAGTGGGGGGAGAAAAGAGAAATGTAGTCATTATGGGGGATAGTATAGTTAGGGGCATAGACACTGTTCTCTGTGGCCAGGATCGAGAGTCCCGAAGGCTCTGTTGCCTACCTGGTGCCAGGGTTCAGGATATCTCATCTGGGCTGCAGAGGAACTTGGAGTGGGAGGGGAAAGATCCAGTTGTCATGGTCCACGTAAGCACCAATGATATTGGTCAAACGTGGATAGAGGTTCTGCTGAGGGAATATGAGCAGCTAGGGGCTAAATTAAAAAGCAGAACCAAAAAGGTAATAATCTCCAGATTACTACCTGAGCCAGGAGCAAAGGGTCAATAAGATTAAAGAGGTAAATGCGTGGCTCAAAGATTGGTGTGCGAGAAATGGGTTCAAATTCGTGCGACATTTGCACCAGTACTGGGGAAGGAGGCAGCTGTTCCGATGGGACGGGCTCCACCTGAATCAGGCTGGGACCAGAGTCTTGGCAAATCGTATAACTAGGGCTGTAGATAGGGCTTTAAATTAAATAATGGGGGGGAGAGTTCAGTTGCATGGAAAAACAGGAAGTTAAAGGAGAAGGTAGGAGTGCAGGTTAGTGGTGAGGCTGATTGTTAACAAACTGCAAGAAGTATACTAGTTAAACCAGAAGAGAGAAATAATAAACAGGCGAATAAAGCATCAGTGCTGAGGGACAAGTTAGGGGGTATATCCCAAATAAGAGTTCTATATACAAATGCACGGAGTGTAAGAAATAAACTAGATGAACTGCAGGCGCAAATTCAAATGGAAAATTATGATGTGGTCGCCATTGCAGAGACGTGGCTACAGGATGGTCGGGACTGAGAACTAAATATACCTGGTTATAAAGTTTACAGGAGGGAGAGGGAAAATGGCAGAGGGGGTGGAGTAGCCTTACTGATTAGAAATAATATCACCTCATTGGTGAGGGAGGATATAATGAGGGGTGGAATTGAGGAACGGAAAAGGATCTAAAACTGTAATCTTCTTCTCTTTTGGGCCTCCTTATCTCGAGAGACAATGGATACGCGCCTGGAGGTGGTCAGTGGTTTGTGAAGCAGCGCCTGGAGTGGCTATAAAGGCCAATTCTGGAGTGACAGGCTCTTCCACAGGTGCTGCAGAGAAATTTGTTTGTTGGGGCTGTTGCACAGTTGGCTCTCCCCTTGCGCCTCTGTCTTTTTTCCTGCCAACTACTAAGTCTCTTCGACTCGCCACAATTTAGCCCTGTCTTTATGGCTGCCCGCCAGCTCTGGCGAATGCTGGCAACTGACTCCCACGAAAACTGTAATAGGTGTTGTGTATAGACCCCCTGGTAGCAGTTCTGAGGTGTTAGATTGGATAAATTAGGCAAGTGTGTAACAAAGGCAGAGTAGTAATAATGGGGGATTTTAACTTACACATAGATTGGGAGAGGCAGACTAGCACCTGTCAGAATAGTAGTGAATTTCTGGAATGTGTTCGGGATAGTTTCCTACAGCAATATGTCCTAGATGTAACAAGGGGACAGGTAATATTAGATTTAGTTATGAGTAATGAGCCAAATTTAATTAGTAGCCTAACTGTGCGTGAACATTTATCAAATAGTGATCACAACATGATCGAATTCAAGATAGCGTTTGAAAGTGAAAAGCACGAATCAGCTACTAGAATTTTAGACTTGGGTAAGGCTGACTTTACCGGGATGAGACAGAGATTGTCCACGGTAAGCTGGGTAGATCGGTTAATGGGTCAAACGACTGAAGAACAGTGGAGAATATTTAAAGAAACATTTAACGAAATACAGAGCGAGTATATACCCCTGAGAGGAAAAAGCTCCACTTCACAGAAAAAACAGCCATGGACAACTAAAGAGATTAGAGATAGCATAAAACAAAAAGAAATGGCTTACAAAAATGCAAAATACAGCACAGATCCGGCTGAATGGGATCGATACAAAGACCAGCAAAGGGCCACAAAGCAGCTTATAAGAGCTACTAATAGAGATTATGAAAGGAAACTTGCAAGGGACATCAAAATCAATAAGAAATTTTACAGTTACATAAACGGAAAACGGGTGGTCAAGAGCAATGTAGGCCCACTAAAAGCTGAAACTGGAGATACTGTCATTGATAATGGGGAAATGGCAGACATGTTGAACAATTACTTTGCCTCAGTATTTACAGTTGAAAAGGAGGATAACTTGCCGACAGTCCCGAAAAAATTAACAGCCGGTAGGGGACAGGGACTTAATACAATTAACATAAGTAAATCATCAGTAACAAGGAAATTAATGGAACTAAAGAGTGAGAAATCCCCAGGACCTGATGGTTTCCATCCGAGGGTGTTAAAGGAAGTAGGGGAGCACTTTGTAGATGCCCTAACTATAGTCTTTCAGAGTTCCCTAGATTCAGGAGTGGTCCCTCTGGATTGGAAAGTTGCACATGTCACTCCACTTTTTAAGAAGGGTGAAAGGGGGAACCAAGGAAATTACAGACCAGTTAGCCTGACATCTGTGGTGGGCAAGTTGCTGGAATCTATAATCAAGGATAGGGTGACTGAACACCTAGAAAAATTTCAGTTAATCAGGGACAGCCAGCATGGATTCATGACGGGAAGGTCATGCCTGACAAATCTCATTGAATTTTTTGAAGAGGTGACTAAGGTAGTGGACAGGGGAATGTCTATGGATGTTATTTATATGGACTTCCAGAGGCATTTGATAAAGTCCCACATAAGAGACTGTTAACTAAGGTAGAAGCCCATGGAGTTGAGGGCAAATTATTGACATGGTTAGAAAGTTGGTTGAGCGGTAGGCGACAGAGAGTGGGGATAATGGGTAAGTACTCCGGTTGGCAGGACGTAACTAGTGGTGTCCCGCAGGGATCTGTGTTGCGGCCTCAATTATTCACATTATTCATTAACGACTTGGATGATGGTATAGTAAGTCATATATCCAAATTTGCTGATGGTACAAAGTTAGGCGGCATTGTAGACAGTCTAGATGATAGCATAAAATTGCAAAGAGATATTGACAGACTAGGTGAGTGGGCAAAACTGTGGAAGACAGTTCTACACCTGAACCATGCTGGGACCAGTTTCCAAGCGAGCCTCATAACTAGGGAAGTAGAGAGGGTTTTAAACTAAATGCTAGGAGCAAGGGATCAAATTTGGAAATATATGGTAAATCAAAGAGTAGAGACAAGGCAAGAGAGAAAGGTATTAATATGGGAAATGATAAAAAGACTGTGACAGGAAGGGGCAGAGAGCACAAATCTAAGATTAAATCAGCAGATAAGGCTAGAGGTTAAAAAATTAATAAAAGGACAAAACTAAAGGCTCTGTATCTGAATGCACATAGCATTCGAAACAAAATAGATGAACTGACAGCAAATAAAAATAAATAAGTACGATCTGATAGCCATTGCAGAGACATGGCTGCTGGATGACATAGATTGGGACCTGAATATTGAAGGGTACATGACATTTAGAAACGACAGGAAGCTAGGAAAAGGTGAAGGGGTGGCTCTATTAATTAATGATGTTATTAGTGCAATAGACTGGGATGACCTCAGTTCAGGAAACCAGGATGTAGAAGCAGTTTGGGTAGAGATGAGAAATGGTAAAGGCAAGAAGTCATTTGTGGGAGTGGTGTAGAGGCCCTCTAGCAGTAACTATATGATAGGATATGGTATAAAGGAAGAAATAATGGGTGCTTGTCAGAAAGGTACGGCGATAATCTTGGGGGATTTTAATCTACATATAGACTGGAAAAATCAGATGGGCAAAGGTAGCCCAGGTCAGGAGTTCATAGAATATTTTCTGGATAGTTACTTAGCACGGCACGTTCTGGAGCCAACTAGAGAGCAGGCTATACAAGACCTGGTATTGCGCAACAAGATAGGATTAATCAAGGAACTCATTGTGAAGGCACCCTAGGCACAGTATTCACAATATGATTGAATTTTACATTCAATTTGAGGGAGAGAAGAGTGGGTCTTAGACCAGTATTTTAAACTTAAATAAGGGCAATTATGAGGGCATGAAAGCAGAGCTAACTGAAGTGAACTGGCAAATTAGGTTAAGGGATAAGTCAATAGAGATGCAATGGCAGACATTGAAAGAGATATTTCAGAATACACAGAATAGATACATTCCAACGAGAAAGAAAAATTCCAAGGGGAGGACCCACCATCTGTGGTTCACTAAAAAGTTAAAGATAGTATCAAACTTAAAGAAAAAGCATATAATTGCGCAAAGATGGGTGGCAGGTCAGAAGATTGGACAGAATATAAAAAACGACAAGGAACAACTAAAAGATTAATCAGGAGGTAAAAATTAGAGTATGAGAGAAAACTAGCTAGAAATATAAAGACAGATAGTAAGAGTTTCTATAGATATTGTGAAAAGAAGAGTTAACAATGCGAGTGTTGATCCTATAGAAGGTGAGTCTGGGGAATAATGGAAAATAAGTAAATCGCAGATGAATTGAACAGGTATTTTGCATCGGTCTTCATCATAGAGAATACAAGTAAACATCCCAAAAGTAGCTGTAAATCAGGAAATGGAAGGGAGGGAGGAACTCAAGAAAATTACAATCACCAGGGAAGTGGTACTGAGCAAATTGTTGGAGCTGTGGGCTGACAAGTCCCCGGGCCCTGATGGACATCATCCTAGGTTCTTAAAAGAAGTGGCTAGCAAGATAGTTGATGTGTTGCTTTTAATTTTCCAAAATTCCCTAGATTCAGGGAAAGTTCCATTAGAGTGGAAAATAGTGAATGCAACTCCTTAATTCAAAAGGGGAGGGAGACAGAAAGCAGGAAACTATAGGCCAGTTAGCATAACGTCTGTCATAGGGAATATGTTAGAAGCTATTATTAAAGATGTTATAGCAGGGCACTTCGAAAAATTCAAGGTAATCAGGCAGTCAACATGGTTTTGTGAAAGGGAAATCATGTTTAACCAATTTCTTGGAGTTCTTTGAAGAGATAACATGTGCTGTGGATAAAGTGGAACCAGTGGATGTACTGTACTTATATTTTCCAGAAGGCATTTGATAAAGTGGCAGATCAAAGATTGTTGCGGGAAATAAAAGCTCATGGTGCAGGAGGTAACATATTGGCATGGATAGAAGATTGGCTAGCTAACAGGAAACAGAGTAGGCATAAATGGGTAATTTTCTGGTTGGCAAGATGTAACGAGTGGTGTGTCACAGGGATCTGTGCTGGGGCCTCAACTTTTTACAATTTATATAAATGACTTAAATAAAGGGACCGAAGGTATGATTGCTCAAACTTGCTGATGACACAAAGATAGGTAGGAAAGTAGGTTGTGAAGAGGATGTAAGGAGGCTACAAAGGGATATTGATAGGTAAAGTGATTGGGCAAAGAACTGGAAAATGGAGTATAATGTGGGAAAATGTGAAATTGTCCATTTTGGCAGGAAGAACAAAAAAAGAAGCATATTATCTAAATGATGAGAGATTGTGAGCTCTGAGATGCAGAGGGATCTGAGGGTCCTAGTGCATGAATCACAAAAGGTTAGTATGCAGGTACAGCAAGTAATTAGGCAAGTTAATAGAAGGTTACTGTTTATTGTGAGGGGAATTGAATGCAAAAGTAGGGAAGTTATGCTTCAGTTATACAGGGCATTGGTGAGACCACATCTGGAGTACTGTGTACAGCATTGGTCTCCTTATTTAAGGATGTAAATGTGTTGGAAGCAGTTCAGAGAAGGTTTACTACACTAATATCTGGAATGGTCGGGTTATCATGTGGAAAGGTTGGGCAGGCTAGGTTTATCTACGCTGGAGTTTAGAAGAGTAAGAGGCAACTTAATTGAAACATATAAGGTACTCAGGCGTCTTGACAGGGTGATGTCGAAAGGATGTTTCCTCTTGTGGAAGAATCTAGAACTAGGGGTCACTGTTTAAAAATAATGGATCACCTTCACTAATGTCACTTGTGTCCTTTAGGGAAGAAAATCTGCCATCCTTGCCTGGTCTGGCCTACATGTGACGTCAGATACACAGCAATGTGGTTGACTCTTAACTGTCCTCTGAAATGGCCGAGCAAGCCACTCAGTTGTCAAGGGCAATTAGGAATGGGCAACAAATGCTGGCCCCCACATCCCAGGAGAGAATTTCAAAAAAATTTAAGACAGAGATGGGGAGAAATTTTTTCTCTCAGGGGGTCGTGAGATTTTGGAACTCTCTTCCTCAAAAGGCAGTAGAAGCAGAGTCTTTGAATATTTTTAAGGCAGCGGTAGATAGATTCTTGATAAGCAAGGAGGTGAAAGGTTATCCGGAGTAGGTAGGAATGTGGAGTTGAGGTTACAATCAGATCAGCCATGATCTTGTTGAATGGCAGAGCAGGCTCAAGGGGCCGAGTGGACTACTCCTACTCCTAATTCGTATGTTCATATGCTCATTCAATGAGTGTTTTTAACGGCGATCTGATTAATAACTATTACTGAACAACTAATTTAGCCCTGAAAATATCATCTTATATTTGTGGAATGTTGTTAAATGTCTCCATTATAATTAACCAATTTTTAAAATAAATTTTTTGATATGATTATTTAAAAAGTTTTTTCATTATATTTCAGCTTCCATCTTCACCCATGTACATATCCAAAACTTGACTTAGCTCTGTATAAACATTTTTAACAGTGATTTGATTTTAGTGTTTTTCATTTTCTGGTTGGCTCTCTGTGAGAATTCTTTAATATGATTGGCTGCTTGGGCAGCTTGATGACATCACTGCAGGTCCAAGCTGGGAATCCCCATTAAAGAATACAACAAATTGCTATGCAGCAAGAGGAGGTAAAGTTCTTGCCACAGAGATAAATCACTAGATTTCTCAGCAAGGCTTTCTTAAGGTCAGCAGCAAGTACCTCTGCTTCAATGGTTGTCAAAAACTACCATCCTAAATCTCCCAAACTGACTATTTGTTTACCCGAATTTCTGGGCTGGAAGCCACAAGCTCCAGACGCAGCACACTTCTAAATTAATTATAGCTCACTGAAATGCAAAAGATTGGCTGAAATTATTTTCTGCTCTACACTGAGAATAATGAATCTTTCAAAAATATGAGGAAGCAACTAAAAGCATTATCACTTACATAATAAACCAGTGGAAGCTGACAACATACCACAGATCCATAATAAACAGACAAAACATCCAAACTGATGTCATTCTATAAATTGACTCACTTGTAAGGTACCAATCATCAGATCCCTTAAGAACTCCCAAAATCCTCCTATGTTGTGTATGCAAACTAAACTGAAACCAAGTTATATCCTCTTCTGGGAATCAAACAATCTGAAATGTGATGGTTTACTAGACTGTTTCAAAATTAAATTAGTGGCTAGTGTAGAATTCATTCAATCTCCAACAATTTTGTACCATCTTGCTGCTTATCACATTCCCTTCCTACAACTAGATGATGCAGAAAATATAAATAGATAACATAATGATTAAGCCACGCAAGGATGAATCCTAATCCTTTTCACAATTTCCTTCCCTAATACAGCACCATAATTATCCATTACACATGCATATGGGAGACATTACATAGATAATTGCCAGCATTGAGAGGTTTGTTAGTCAAATTTGAAATGAAAGACTGCAGTGGGAATATTATTTTAAGTTATCAATAAGGATGAGTACTTCCAATCTTTTTGTATGGAAAAAGTTCAGGATTTAATTATGCTCATTTTATTTAAAGGATAAAGCAGCCATGTACGTATGAGCTAGCTGTATGGTTATTTAATTCAAAATAAAAGTACTGTGCAGGACTAGTAAAAAGATTCTATTATTTCAAAATCTTGGACTTGACGATTTTAGGTTCAGACAAGCAGAAATTTCTCCGCGTGAGTCGAATAATCAGCTTAAAACTTTATTTTTATAATTTGTAGCCAACTCTTTGGTGGTGCACCTGATGTTGTGGGTAGCATCAATTTTTCCTTGCAGACCCTCGCTCTGCTCCTCTGGCCTCCTCCTGACCAGGAGCTTGCATCTGCTGATTCTCCTCCTCGCGACTCCAATGTCAGAGTCGCCTGCTCCCATCTGAACAGCTTCACCTGCTACTCATTGGTTTACCAGGCCTTCCTCAACCCACCTTTGATGTCCAAGTAATGCCAGCAGCCTCAAGTCTCTCTCTCTCAAAGATTCTCTCCGTACAAGATCAAGCCTCTCAGCTCTAGCGATGGCATCTCTGTGCCACTGCATGAGCAACTGAATTTGAATGTCCCATTTTATATAATTTTTCCACACTGAGCACGAATGACTCCCCGCTGTGTTCCTGGCAACTATGCTGAAATGTGTCCCAGACCTGCCATGTTCCCCATGCTTGTAATTTCAAAATTCCTCGTCATGCAGGTGCCAGTGGGGGCTCCTCCACAGGCTGCTGCACCAGCATCATTGCAAGGGTCACCTTCAAAAACAGGGCCTTGCTGCATGCAAGGTTCCTCAGTCAGAGGGGCCAAGGAGCGGGAAGATGATGCCCGCGCCCCCTGAGAAGTGGCCTGGTCATCAGCCTCTTCAACTGTCTAAGCCATTTCATGGTGCCTTTGTATGCTGGATGAAGCCACCAGCTGAGACGCAGCTGGTGGCCACTCCATGCATCTCTGTGCCATCAGCAACACTGAGCAGTCAATGCTACAGGGAGTGTCACTCTTTCTGTGCATATTAGTGCACTGCTCCTGCATCAACTCAGAGTGGTGCTGCATATGGCTTTCCAAGAGGTTGGCACTCTCTCAGACTTGGCCTTGCCTTTGGCGCTAAGATGAGATTCCGACCACATATTCATTCCATCAACAAGACCAGCATTGCAGCATGCATCTCTGTCCCTGCCTCAGCTCATCTGCTGCTGAAACCCTCATCTGTGCCTTTTCACTCTAGACAGGAATATTCCGGTGTTCTCCTGTTTCCCATCTTCCAGCCTTCATAAACCTGAACACATTCGAAACTATGCCCATATCGTAACTCACACCAGGTCCCATTCATCCATTACCTGTTGTGCTGTACATTAGCTCCCAGTTGTACAACACCTCAATTTTAAAACTTAAATTCTTGTTTTCAAATCCTTCCATGGCCTCACTCCTCCCGGTAACTTCCACCGGCCTAACAACTTTCCAGGATCTCTGCATTTCTCCAATTCTGGCCTCTTGAGCTCCCCGATGTTAATTGTACCAGCATTAATGGCCACCTGCCACTGCCTAGAATTCCCTCCCTAAACCTCTTCATCTTTCTCTCCTCCTTTAAGACGCTCCTTAAAACCTGCCTCTTTGACTAAGTTTTTGGTCATCCTATCCCAACCTCTCTTTATGTAGCTTGGTGTAAAATTTTGTTTATACCTCTACAGTGAAGCAGCTTGGTTCATTTTACTACATTAAAGGCTCTACGTAACAGGCAAGTTGATGTTTTTGATAAATCTACCCTTAGTTTAAAACAAGATTTAAAAAAAAATTAGTTTGACATTTTTGTCAATATACTTCCAAGTCAGAATGGTGTGTGACCTGGAGGAAAACATAAGAGGTGATAGCATTCCCATGCACCTGCTGCCCTTATTCTTCTAGGTGATAGAGGTCCTGGGTTTGGAAGGTGTTGTCAAAGAAGCCTTGGCGAGTTGCTGCAGTGCATCTTGTATATGGTACACACTGCAGCCACTGTGCAGGTGGGGGAGGGAGTGAATTTTGAAGGAGGTGAATGGGGTGCCGATTAAGCGGGCTGCTTTGTCCTGGATGGTGTTGAGCTTTTTGAGTGTTGTTGGAGCTGTACTCATCTAGGCAAGTGGAGAGTATTCCATCACACTTATACCTTGTAGATGAAAGAAAGGCTTTGGGGAGTCAGGAGGTGAGCCATTCGCCACAGAATACTCAGCCTCTAGTCTGCCCTTACGGCCAAGCATTTATGTGACTGGTCCAATTTAGCTTTTGATCAATGGTAACCCCACCACCTCTCCCCCATAACCCCCACCCCACCAAGCTGTTGAATGTGATCAATTCAATTCTGGTAATTCCATTGAATATCAAAGGAAGGTGTTCAGATTTCCTTGTTGCAGATAGTCATTGCCTGGCATTAATGTCACTTGCCGCTTTTCAGCCCAAGTCAGAATGTTGTTCATGGGTGTATGGACTGCTTCAGTATCTGAGGAGCTGCAAGTGGAATTGGAACACTGTGCAATTATAAGCGAACATTCCCATTTCTGACCTTATGATGGGGGGAAAGGGCATTGATAAAGCAGCTGAAATTGGTAAGGCCTAGCGCACTACCTTGAGGAACCCCTGTAGCAATGCCCTGGGAATGAGATGATTGGCCTCCAATAATCACAACCATCTTCCTTGTGCTAGGTATAATTGCAAGTGGAGAGCTTTCAGCCCTGATTCCCATTGACTTCAATTCTGTGAGGGCTCCTTGATGCCACACGCAGTCAAATGAAGCTTTGATATCAAGGGCAGTCACTCTCACCTCACCTCTGGAACTCAGCTCTTTTGTCTAGCTTTGGACCAAGACTCTGATGAGGTTTGGAGCAGGGTGATCCTGGCAGAATCCAAACTGAGCATCAGTGGGCAGGTTATTGCTGTGTAAGTTCCACTTGACAGCACCGTCGACAACCCTTTCCATCAATTTGCCGATGATTGAGAGTAGACTGACGGACTGACTGAACAGATTGGAGTTGTACTGCTTTTTGTGGATAATTGTGGGTAATTTTCCACTTTGTCAGGAAGATCCAGTGTTATAGATGTACTGGATAATTTGGCTGGAGGCGCAGTTAGTTCTAAAGCCCAAGTCTTCAGCACAACAGCTCGGATGTTATTGCGACCACAGCCTTTGCTGTATCCAGTGCACTGTCAATTTTTTATATCACATGGAGTGAATTGAAAAGACTGGTTTCTGTGGTGGTGGGGACCTCAAGAGGAGGTGAAGATGGATAATTCACTTGGTACTTCTGGCTGAAGATGTTTGTAAACACTTTAGCTTTGTCATTTGCACTCACATGCTGGGTTCTGCCGTCATTGAGGATGGTGATGTTCATGGAGTCTCCTCCTCCCGGGTTTAATTGTCCACCACCATTCACGACAGGATGTGGCAGGACTGCAGATCTTCGATCCGATCCATTGCACAACCAATCACTTAGCTCTAGCTATAGCTTGTTGCTTCTGCTGTCTAGCATGCATGTAGTCCTGGGTTGTAGCTTCACCAGGCAGGCATCTCATTTTTAAGTACACCTGCTGCTGACCCTTTCCATGTTCTGCTACATTCCTCATTGAACTAGATGCTTCAACTTGATAATAATGGTAGAATGATGGATATGCTGTGATATGAGGATACAGATTATGATGGAGTACCATTCTGCTGCTGCTGATGGCCCACAGTGCCTTATGAATGCCCAATTTTGAGCTACAAGATTGGTTCTGAATCTCTCTCATTTCAACATGACTCAACATGATAGAAGGTATTCTCAGTGTGGCTCGGAACATCATCTCCACAAGGACTATGAGGTGGTCACTGCTATCAATACTATCATGGAAAGGTGCATCTGCAACAGGTAGACTGGTGAGGATGAGGTCAAGTAGGTTTTTCCCTCATGTTGATTCTCTCACCACCTCTGCAAGCCCAGTCTGGCAGCTATGTGCTTCAGGACTCAGCCAGCAGTGGTGCTACCAAACAACTCACATTGAAGATCCTCACCTAGAGTACATTCTGTGTCCTTATTACCCTCTATCCTTCTTCAAAGTGGTATTCAACATGGAGGGGTACTAATTCATCAGTTCAGGTAGGTACTAATCAGCAGAAGGTTTCATTGCCCTTGTTTGACCCAATACCATGAGACTTCCTGGGATCTGGAGTCAATGTTGGAGGACTCTCAAGGCCACTCCCTCCTGACTGTGCAACCACCAAAGTGGGTAAGTTCTATTCCACCAGCAGGGATGGTGCTAGAGGAGTCTGGAACATAGTCTGAAAGGTATGATTCTATGACTATGCCAGGCTGTTGACTGACTAGTCTGTATAAAAGCTTCCCCTAATTTGGCACGCCCCCAGATATTGGTCAGGAGGATCATATGAACATAAGAAATAGGAGCAGGAATAAGCCAGTCGGCTCCTCAAACCAGCTCTGCCATTCCACAAGATCATGGCTGATCTGATTGTGGCCTTAACTCCATTTCTTGCCGGTCCCCCATAACCTTTGATTCCCTTGTAGATCAAAAATCCATCTAACTCAGCCTTGAATATATTCAATAATCCAGGCTCCATTGCTCTCCAGGGAACAGAATTCCAAAGATTAACAACCCTCTGAGAGGAAATTCCTCCTCACCTCTGTCTTAAATGGGAGACCCCTTATTGTGAAACTGTGCCCCCCAAATCTAGATTCCCCCCATGAGCGGAAACATCCTCTCAGCGTCTACCCTGTCAAGCCCTCTCGGAATCTTATATGTTTCAATAAGATCACCTATCATTCTTAGAAACTCCAATGAGTATAGGCCCAACCTGTTCAACCTTTCTTCATAAGACAACCCCTTCTTCTCAGGAATCAGTTTAGTGAACCTTCTCTGAACCACTTTCAATGCAAGTATATCCTGCCTTGAGTAAGAAGACCAAAATTGTACACAGTACTCTAGGTACAGTCTCACCAATGCCCTGTACAGTTGTAGCAAGAACTTCCCTACTTTTATACTCCATCCCCCTTGCAATAAAAGCCAACATTCATTTGCCTTCCTAATTACTTGCTGTATCTGCACGCTAACGTTTTGTGATTCATGTACAAGGACACCCAAATCCCTCTATACTGCAACACTCTGTGGTCTCTCTCCATTTAAATAATATTCTGCTTTTCTATTCTTCCTGCCAAAGTGGACAACCTTACGTTTTCCCATATTATATTCCATCTGCCAATTTTTTTCCCACGCACTTAACCTATCTATATCTCTTTGGAGACGTTGTGTCCTCCTCACAACTTTCTTTCCTACCTATCTTTGTATCGTCCACAAATTTGGCTTCAATACACTTGGTCCCTTCATCCAAGTCATTAATATAGATCGTAAATAGTTGAAGCCCCAGCATTGATCCTTGTGGCATTCCACTTGTTACAGTTTGCCAACCTGAAAATGACCCATTTATCCCGACTTTCTGTTTCCTGTTAGCCAATCCTTTATCCATGCTAATATATTACCCCTAACACCCTGAGCTCTTATCTTGTGTAATAACCTTTTATATGGCACCATATTGAATGCCATTTGGAAATCCAAATACACTACATTTACTGGTTCCCCTTTATCCACCCTGCTTGTTACATCCTCAAAGAACTCTAATAAATTTGTCGAACACAATTTCCCTTTCATAAAACCATGTCGACTCTGCCTGATTGCATTATGATTTTCTAAATGTCCTGCTACTACGTCCTTAATAGATTCCAGCATTTTCCCAATGACAGATGTTAAGCAAACTGGCCTATAGTTTCCTGTTTTCTGTCTCCCTCCTTTCTTGAAGAAAGGTGTTACATTTGCAGTTTTCCTATCTGGTGGGACGTTTCCAGAATCTAGAGAATTTTGAAAGATTATAACCAATGCATCCGCTATCTCTGTAGCCACTTCTTTTAAGATTTTAAGACCCTAGGGTGCAGATCATCAGGTCCAGGGGACTTGTCAGCCTTTAGTCCCATTAGTTCTCTTCGTACTTTTTCTCTAGTAATAATGATTCTTTTAAGCTCCTTTTCATTTTCTTCTATTCTTGGGATGCTTTTAGTGCCTTCTGGTGTGAAGACAGATACAAAATGCTTGTTAAAAGTCTCTACCATTTCCATGTTTCCCATTATTAATTCCCCAGTCTTATCCTCTAAGGGACCAACAAGTACGTTAGCTACTCTCTTCCTTTTTACATACTTGTAGAAGCTCTCACTGTCTGCTTTTATATTTCTTGCTAGTTCTCATACTCTAATTTCTCCCTCTATTATTTGCTTAGCCATTCTTCGCTGGCTTCTAAAATTTTCCCAATCTTCTGACCTACCACTAATCTTTGCAGCATTGTACACTTTTTCTTTCAATTTGATACCAACCTTAACTTCTTTAGTTAACCATGGATGGTGCATCCTTCTCATAGAGTCTTTCGCAATAGAATATATTTTATTGAAAGTTATGAAATATCCCCTTAAATGTCTGCCACTCTAATGTTGTACCTTTTAACCTATTTTCCCTGGCCACTTTAGCCAACTCTGTCTTCATACTCTTGTAATTACCTTTGTTTAAGTTTAAGACACTAGTTTCAGACCCAAATTTCTCACCCTCAAACTGAATGTGAAATTCATCATGTTATTATCACTCTTGCCTAGAGGATCCTTTACGATGAGGATTTTGCAGGGTTGTCTGAGCTGGATGTACCTTTGTCCTGTCCGAAAGAAGCCAAGGCCCAGCTTGATGCCAGGAGGTCCATCTGGTTTTATTCTTATTGTACTTTCTCGTAGTGGAGTGACTTGCTAGGTTATTTCAGAGTTAAGAGTCAACCACATTACTGTGGGTCTGGAATCACATATGGGCCAGACTGGATAAGGATGACAGATTTCCTTCCCTGAAGGACATTAGGTGAACAAAATAGGTTTTTCCAACAATCTATTAGTTCAGGGACACCATTATTGATATTAGTTTTTTATTCCAGGCTTTTATTTAATCAACTGAATTTAAATTGCCCAGCTGCCATGGTGGGATTTGAACTCAGGTGTCCTGATCATTAGTACAGGCCTCTGGATTACCATCCAGTAACATAGCCACTATGCAGTTAATAACAAATTGTAAACAGAAGTATTAAGCAGTTTCCGCATCCAACATTTATCCCTAAAGTTGTAAATTATTGATCATTGCTTTTGTGTCGCAAAAACATATGGTTAGTCAATGACTATTTCCCTCATTATATTTGATGAAAACAGTGCTGTTCCACATGTTATGCGCATTCAAATATTTTCCAAACAATTCAGAAAAAAAACTCAAAGGAATCTTCTCTGGAACCCTGCAGTAATCCATGTGGATTCTGTTCCCTGTCATTCTTGTGTGTGTATTTCACCTTTTTCAAAGAGTTTACAAACCATCAGTTTTATTCTATTACATACACAGAAATGGGAAGTATCAAAAACTCCAGGTGGTCAAGTGTACCTCAGTAAAAATGTGGTTCTGACGATGGCCCTGGCAAAAATATTCAACGCACTCAGTCATCCATTTTTAATCTTAAATTCTACTTTTATCAAATGAGTTGTGCTGTAGGTTCAGACACCTTGGTCAATGGCTTCAACTGTTTTTGGTCAGCTGAACGGCAACTGCTATTTGTTTAGTATGTGGTCTAAGACTTACCATAATACATGCCTGGCATATTCCTCCCTTATTTAAGGTGTCTGTTTTCCTTGGAACTCTTCATTTCCTACTAGCACAACTCACTTTCCTTCCAACCTTTAAAGATGTAAAAAATATATACATCGTGATATTGTCTTAACACTAGATTTCAAAATGCCACTCTGTGGATAGTTTGAAAATGATTTAATGATTTTATCCAAGTACAAATAGTGCTCCAAAATAGTGCAGTATCTTGTATTGCAAATGCATTTATAAATCTCATTCAGTGTTTTAAAGGAGGTCTGCTTTTTGTTTAACAGCACAGGCAACTAAAGAGGTAAGAGACAACTTAGTGCTAAATGAAAAAGCATACAAAAATGCAAAAAGTAGCACAGATCCTGACAAATGGGAGAAGAAATTACAAAGAACAGCAGAGGATGACAAAACAGATAGCAAAAGCTACAAAAAAGGGGAGTATGAAAAGGAACTTGCAAGGATATCAAAGCAAACACAAAAAACATTTGCAATTATATTAGGGAAAATATGATGATCAGGAACAATGTAGGCCCCTTGAAAACTGATAATGGTGATACTGTCAATGAAAAAAAGGAAATGGCAGACATGTTGAATATTTACTTTCTGTCAGAATTTACAGTTAAGGAAGAGATCAGCATGCTGGAAATCCCAAGGAAACTAATATAGAATCAGAGGCAGGGACCCATCAAAATTACCATAAGCAAAATAACAGTAATGAACAAAATAATGGGACTAAAGAGTGACAAATCCCCAGGACCAGATGGTTTCCATCTCAGGATTTTAAAGGAAGTAGGTGAGAACATTGCCAATGCCCTAACTATATCTTCCAAGTTCTCTCGATTCAGAAACCATGGGGGCATTTTATGCTCTCCCCTACAGCGGCTTTGGAGGCGGGAAGAGCATTTAATCGGGCGGGATGGCCCGCAGATGGTTTTCCTGCCCCACTGCCAATTGAGGCCCTCAAGTGGGCAATTTATACCTCCAATTGGCCGGCAGCTTTCAGCAGGCGGGACTTCTGTCCCCAGCGCCTTTAATCGCGGAGAAGGCCCGCTGCTGTCCACTTACGTGCCTGATTAGCTCTTCAGCTAGTGGCCGAGAACCTCGTCAACTACATAATATCCTCCTCACCCCCAATACGTTTAGATTGGAAAACTCCACATGTCACTTCACTATTTAAGAAAGATAAGAGCGGGAAACCAGGGAATTGCAGACTAGTTAACCTGACATTGTTGTTGAGAAATTGCTAGACTCCATCATTAAGGATAAGGTGACCGAACATCTTGATAATTTTCAGCTGATCAGACAGCTAGCATGGATTTCTAAAGGGCGGGTCATGCCTGACGAACCTGACTGAATTTTTGAAGAGGTGACTAAAGTAGTGGACAGGGGAATGTCTACAGGATGTTATCTATAAGGACTTGTATAAGGCATTCGATAAAATACCTCAAAGGTCAGACTCGTGGAATTGAAGGCAAATTATTCACCTGGTTAGGAAGTTGGCTGAGCGGCAGGAGACAAAGAGTAGGGATAATGGGCAGGTACCCTAATTGGGATGGTGTCTAAATGGTGAAAAACTAGTAACAGTGGTAGTCCAAAGAGACTTGGGGGTCCATGTACATAAGTCATTAAAATATAATGGACAGGTACAAAAAATAATCAAAAAGGCTAACAGAATGCTAGCATTTATATCTAGAGGGCTTGAACACAAGTGGGTAGAAGTCCTGTTTCAGCGATACAAAGCTCTGGTTAGATCACACCTGGAACATGATGAGCAGTCCTGGGAACTACACCTTAGAAAGAATGTATTGGCCTTGGATGTAGGGCAGCATAGACTTACCAGAATGATACCTGGACTCCGAGGCTTAAGTTATGAGGTCAGATTACATAAACTGGGGATGTACTTTAAAAGGCTGCAACGGAAGCTGGAAGAGGCAACCCACACAAGCTGCTGAAATGGCCAGTTAAGCCTCGCTTGTTGTCAGCTTGTTAAGGGTCAGTTTTGAATTTTCTTTTGAAGTTGCAGGATCCACACAGGATCCCAACCATGAGGAGGAGGTGGGGTAGACCAGATGGGTCCTTCTGCTTACAGGTCTGAGGATCATGACAGTACAGTTCAGGAAGACTCACATTCCAATGGAAAGGAAGGACATAACAGGAACTGGAATCAACCGACTCCGAGCTTGGTCCAACCACCAATGAGGAGCAGCATCTGCCTGAGCACAAGCAGATCCCTGGGCAACAGGGGCACAAGGTTGAGGAATGAGGGGCAGGAAGGCAACGGAGGTGACACACTTACTGCCAAAAGAGAAGTTGCCTGGACATGGCAGAGCCTGAATGCTGCAGAATGCTGACAGTTGCTGACCTGAGTGCCCTTGTTGAGGGTAATCCAAGGGTTAGCAAGAACCTTCACAATGGCCTTCCCATGGCTCTAAGAGTCACAGTGGCCTTGCACTTTCCTGCAACCAGCTCCTTCCAAAGAGTGGCAGCAGACATTGGTGGCATCTCGCAGGCAGCAACACATCAGTGCATCACAGCAGTGTCAGATGCTCTGTTCGAGGGCAGGGAATTAAATTGAATTCAAAGTGGATATTGGCACTCAAGCTCAAAGAGCAGTGGGATTTGCCTCCTTCGCTGGATGCCCTCAGGTGCAGGGGATCATCGATTGCCCCCATGTGGCCATCGAGGTACCAGCTGACCAGTCAGGGAGATTCCTCAATAAGACAGGATTCCACTTCCTAAACGTCAAGTTTCTATGCAAGCATAGCAAGCGCTTTATGCAGGTGTGCACGCTTTCCTGGAAGCTGCCAGTCTGCTTTCATCTTCCATAAATTGCAGGTGCCGCAGCTCTTCATGAAGCCACTGGAGATTGTAGATAGCTGTTAGCAGATAAGGCTTACCCCATGAGGAGATAGCTGATGACTCCAATGCATTACCCCACCATGGAGGCTGAAAGACACTGCAACCAATGCCACCTGAGCACATAGGTCATCATTAACCAGGCCATCATCTTCCTGATAATGAGGCTCAGGTGCTTTGACTGGTTGGGCGGCGCCCTCCAGTACACTCCCTCAAGGGTCACTTGCATTGTGGTGGTCTACTGAGCCCTCCATTACATGGCCCTCCAGAGAGGTGTGGACCATGAGGAGGGAGAAGCACTGGAACGGCACAGCTCCTCAGAGGAGGAAGAGGTTGAGGAAGACGAGGATGAGGAAGAAGCTGAAGGAGAACTGGACAGCGGGGTTGTCGCCGTGGCAGGTTCAAGAGGTGGAGTGCTCATCAAGATGGCAGGGACACCAGGGCCACTCTGATGCAGAGATGCTGGACCTGTGTGAGACTCAGTCTGCAGGGTCTGCAGGATATGTGGACAGGAGAGTCTCTTTCATCTAAGTGACAGCAACCATTAGTTCATAGCAAAGGTCAGCAACCACCCAGTGGCACAAACACTGCAAGGCTCCAGAGTCTCCACCTAACACACTTTTACCCAGCACACTCCATTGTTTTGGCAATGTCCTTACTTCCCATTCTCCTGTGTCTCAGCATGATGAGATTGAAACACACATCTCAGTGTTTTATCACTGAACAGTTCACTATTATTTCCATCAGAAACACCCAAGTGACCCACAAAGTGAAATTACTGACGCGGTGGCCTCCGCTAACAGCCACTCCTCCCCTGTGGCTGAGGATGAGGAGTAGGTAGACTGTTCGCTCATGCCCCTCTGGGACTGAGATGGCTGTGGCGGTCGACTTTGGCATGGAGGTGCTGGGGAGGCGGCACCTTCAAAGGCTGCTGCACCGGCATCACTGCAGGGGTAGCCTCTGTCACAGGGTGTAACTCCACAGATGCTTCGTCCATTGGAGGGGCCATGGAGGTGGATGATGATGATGAAGCCCTGTGAGGTGTGGCCCCCTCATCACTATCTATATTGCCTCCTCAGCCCTTTCACGGTGCCTTGATCGCTGGAGGGGACCACCAGCAGGGGCAGAGCTGGCATCCACTCCATGCTTCTTTGTGCCACTGACCAGTCAATGCTACAGACTGCAGCATGCATTCTGTGCATGTCAGTGTGCTGTTCCTGCATCCACTCTGAGTGATGCTGCATATGACTCGACAAGAGGTTGGCCACTCTGTCAATGGAGGACCTCATGCACGCAAAACACTGAAACATTGCGGAGCACATGAAATTAATTCTCATTCCATGACATTGCAGTGCCTCAGGTAACTTTGACATATGGGCACACATCTTACACTGATTCCCCAGGTAGAACCACCTGTTTTCTGACTCCCTAAGCACTGCATCTCTATCCTGCTGAGCAGGGCTGCACCTGTCCTCCATTCTCCAAGGGGGACTGGCCACAGCCAACGCAGCCACCCCCGAATCCTCCAGCTCTGGTATCATGTATGCTTCACCCTGTGCCACCTCTCTAATAACGCGCAAGGATCCACCGAGGTGCAAGTAACTGCACTGGTGGAGGGTGCGCAAAAAAGATGTGATAATGCAGGCTCCAATGTTTCTTCCTCCTCTGACTCCTCAGAAACTTGTTGACTTTGTGTGGATTTCTGCCCCACTGCAGCAGCCCCCATGGGAGCTATAAGAGAAGATGGTTATGAGAGATTGCGACAGTCAACTGATTCCTTGGCTGCTTAATATAATGAGCTGACGCATTGACAGCTTGTTGCATGGGGATTATTGCCATGCATCTCTTGAACCTGGACAAATGTTGAGATATTGTCACCCTGTCTATGGCAAACTGCCATTTCTCCGTCCACGGCATCCCCGTGGCCTTGACGCTCTGGCAACATCATGGGCCAGCTTCTCAAAGTGTGTAAGTGACCCGAGCTGGGGAACCCCACCATCCAGGCGTGCCCTCTCATTCTCCCTGGCGTTCAAGTCCCATTTGGCCTGCAAGGTGAAGGAAGATGCAGTTAGGACAATGCCTCTCTTCCTCACCACCTGCAGCTTTTCATTCGTGTATGCTGCTGCAGTCTGCATACCAGCTTCCTGTCCAACAGCATTAGAGTTCTGACCTATGCTTATGGGTTATCAATGCTGTTGATCACACATTTCTTTCTATGGTCAGGCGATCTCTACGCGCCCTCAGGATGCCCCTCTCTTTTGTACTCAGTGACTGCTGACTAGGAGGCAGGCCATCTGAGTCCATCTTTGGACTCACCTTTCCAGCACTGGGAAGTTCATCAAAACATTTCCTTCACTGCACCTAGTTCCTCCTCACCACTCCTCTGTTGTTGATCTTGTGAACCACCTCCAGCCATTCCTTCTTGGTAGCCCTTGCAGACTTTCTGTTGACACTGGTCGTAAACAGGATATTTCTCCGTTCAGTCACTGCTTCCAGCAGTACCTCCAGTGAAGCATCCGAAAAATGGGGAGGGAGGTGCCCTGGAACGGGGACCTTCCCTTCCCACTGCTTTATTTCTCCTTCCATCCTTTGCCCACATTTAAAATCGGGACTGCTGCTGCCTGTGACCTGCCTCCTTCCCATGTCCTTCACCACTAATTGGACAATGAATGCTGTCACGGACGTGTATTATTTTCCTCCTCAGATTAAAACAGTGTGGCTTTAATATTCTGGTAAAAACAGTGTGCCTTTAAGACAGGGCGAGAAGTTTTGGATTTCTGGGGGCACAGTGTGCCACAGCTGCATTTTTTTACCTAGGCAACAGAGGAGAGAGAGGTCATATGGTATAATGTTTCAATTTGACTGTTTGTAAAACTGGCAAAAACCAGTCTGAACCAGACTCACCCGTGAAGCATACTGAAGAGGAAAAAAGAGCTGTCCATTCTCTCCCAGCAGAAATTCAACAAGGAGCTACAGGCCAAATTAATTGCCTAAAGAGGAAATAACCCTTTTAGGAGACCATTTGGTATTGCTGAAGGAACTGTTGATGCCTGCTGCAGCCGAAGATTTGAATGTCTATCAAACATAGATTGCTTCATCAAATTCAAGTGAAGACTTCGAGTGGCCTTTGATTATTTTCACATTAAAATACCTTATCCATCGGGAACGTTAGCCACAAAGACTTACTTATTTATTTATTCTTAAGAAACAGCTGTTTTTAAGGACACCACTTTTAAAACCTGTTAACCACTGTTGTTGTTGAGTATGTGTGTACGAATGGGGGAGTTAGATTAAAATAAGAAATTATAAGGTCTTTAGACATAGGTTTATCTTAATAGTGTCTAAGATTTAGTTTTAATCAATAGTTAATTTGTTGTTTTCTAAAGACACCTGGTTTGGTCTGTTTTATTCTGGGGGTTACTAGATTGTTTAATTTGGCTGTTTTCCGGTTGGGTGGAAAACTTTAATAATATGCTGCGACCTGTGGAGTGACGGGACTGAATTGACAGTGCTTTGCTCCTGCCGCAGTCGTAACAATGCCAATTCATTGTTTTCTATATTAAAATTGCAAAGCATATGCATTGCCGCAGCGCTACAGGGTTGGGACCTGGAAGTGATCACATCGGAGGTCTGACCACAAAATGGAAATCCCGCCCTCTGGCTCACGTATTTTGTGCTCCTGAAGTGTTTTTTTTCATTTCTTTATACATTTCCTTGAAGTATGACATGCAAAGAGTGAAGTTTGAAGTCAGATCGAGAAGTGGGATAGAAGAAATTCATGCTTGACGTACTGATTTTATAATATAGTAGCAGTTATCCCCAGCATTGCTCAGAATTGAGTTGAAGGATACACTGTTGTTAATACAAAAGAACATACAAGATAGTATCATGGAACCTCCCCTCCCCCCAGCTGATCAATTGGTACTTCTCCATGTTGAATACCACTTGGCATTGAGGGTGGCAAGGGCACAGAATGTACTCTGGGTGAGGGAGCTGAATGTCCATCACCAAGAGTGGCTCCGTAGCATCACGACTGACCGAGCAGCTGGATACAGCTGCTAGACTGGGTCTGTGGCAGGTAGTGATGGAGCTAACAAGAGGGAAAAACCTCTTGACCTTGTCCTCGACAATCTATCTGTCGCAGATGCATCTGTCCAGGACAGCATTGGTAGGAGTGACCATTGCACAGTCCCTGTGGAGACGAAGTCCCCTCTTTACATTGAGGATACCCTCCATCATGTTGTGTGGCACTACCACTGTTCTAAATGGAATACATTTCGACAGACCTAGCAACAGAAAAGTGGGCATCCATGAGACGCTGTGGGCCATCAGCAACAGTAGAATTGTATTCAACTACAATCTGTAACCTCATGGCCTGGCATATCCCCTACTCTACCATTACCACCAAGCCAGGGGGTTCAATGAAGTGTGCAGGAGGGTATGCCAGGAGAAGCACCAGGCATACCCAAAAATGATATGTCAACCTGGTGAAGCTACAACACAGGACTACATGCATGTCAAACAGCAGAAGCAGCATTCGATAGACAGAGCTAAGTGATCCCACAACCAATGGATCAGATCTAAGCTCTGCAGTTTTGCCACAGCTAGTCATGAATGGTGGTGGACAATGAAACAACTAACAGGAGGAGGAGGCTCCACAAATATCCCCATCTGCAATGACGGGGGAGCCCAGCACATCAGTGCAAAAGACAAGGCTGAAGCATTTGCAACAATCTTCAGCCAGAAGTGCTCAGTGGATAATCCATCTCGGCATCCTGCTGAGGTCCACAGCATCACAGATGCCAGTCTTCAGAAAGTTCGATTCAGTCCACATAGCATCAAGGAACAGTTGAAGGCATTGGAAACTGCATAGGCTTTGGGCCCTGACAACATTCCAGCAATAGTACTGAAGACCTGTACTCCAGAACTGGCCACACCGCTAGCCAAGATGTTCCAGTACAGCTACAATACTGGCAACTACCCAACAATGTGGAAAATTGCCCAGGAATGTCCTGTACATAAAAAGCAGGACAAGTCTAACCTGGACAATTACATCAGTCTACTCTCGATCATCGGCAAAGTCATGGAAGGTGTTGTCAACAGTGTTATTAAGCAGCGCTTACTCAGCAATAACCTGCTCACTGACGCTCAGTTTGGGTTCCGCCAGGGCCCCTCAGCTCCTCATTACAGGCTTGGTTCAAAGATGAACAAAAGAGCTGAACTCAAGAGGTGAGGTGAGAGTGACTGCCCTCGACACCATGGCAGCATTTGACTAAGTATGGCATCAAGGGGCCCCAGCAAAACTGGAGTCAATGGGAATCAGGGGGAAAACTCTCCGCTGGTTGGTGTCATACCTAGCACAAAGGAAGATAGTTGTGGTTGTTTGAGGTCAATCGTCTCAGTCCCAGGACATCACTGCAGGAATTCCTCAGGGTAGTGTCCTAGGCCCAACCATCTACGGCTGCTTCATCAATGACCTTCCATCTATCATAAGGTCAGAAGTGGGGATGTGCGTTAATGATTGCACAATATGCAGCACCATTTATGACTCCTCAGAAAATGAAGCAGTCCATGTAGAAATGCAGCAAGACCTGGACAACATCCAGGCTTGGGCTGCTAAGTGGCAAGTAACATTTATGCCACACAAGTGCCAGGCAATGACAATCTCCAACAAGAGAGAACCCAACCATCTCCCCTTGACATTCAATGGCATTACCATCATTTCTTTCTTTTGGGCCTCCTTATCTCGAGAGACAATGGATACGCGCCTGGAGGTGGTCAGTGGTTTGTGAAGCAGCGCCTGGAGTGGCTATAAAGGCCAATTCTGGAGTAACAGGCTCTTCCACAGGTGCTGCAGAGAAATTTGTTTGTTGGGGCTGTTGGACAGTTGGCTCTCCCCTTGCGCCTCTGTCTTTTTTCCTGCCAACTACTAAGTCTCTTCGACTCGCCACAATTTAGCCCTGTCTTTATGGCTGCCCGCCAGCTCTGGCGAATGCTGGCAACTGACTCCCACGACTTGTGATCAATGTCACACGATTTCATGTCGCGTTTGCAGACGTCTTTATAACGGAGACATGGACGGCCGGTGGGTCTGTTACCAGTGGCGAGCTCGCTGTACAATGTGTCTTTGGGGATCCTGCCATCTTCCATGCGGCTCACATGGCCAAGCCATCTCAAGCGCCGCTGACTCAGTAGTGTGTATAAGCTGGGGATGTTGGCCGCTTCAAGGACTTCTGTGTTGGAGATATAGTCCTGCCACCTGATGCCAAGTATTCTCCGAAGGCAGCGAAGATGGAATGAATTGAGACGTCGCTCTTGGCTGGCATACGTTGTCCAGGCCTCGCTGCCGTAGAGCAAGGTACTGAGGACACAGGCCTGATACACTCGGACTTTTGTGTTCCGTGTCAGTGCGCCATTTTCCCACACTCTCTTGGCCAGTCTGGACATAGCAGTGGAAGCCTTACCCATACGCTTGTTGATTTCTGCATCTAGAGACAGGTTACTGGTGATAGTTGAGCCTAGGTAGGTGAACTCTTGAACCACTTCCAGAGCGTGGTCGCCAATATTGATGGATGGAGCATTTCTGACATCCTGCCCCATGATGTTCGTTTTCTTGAGGCTGATGGTTAGGCCAAATTCATTGCAGGCAGACGCAAACCTGTCGATGAGACTCTGCAGGCATTCTTCAGTGTGAGATGTTAAAGCAGCATCGTCAGCAAAGAGGAGTTCTCTGATGAGCACTTTCCGTACTTTGGACTTCGCTCTTAGACGGGCAAGGTTGAACAACCTGCCCCCTGATCTTGTGTGGAGGAAAATTCCTTCTTCAGAGGATTTGAACGCATGTGAAAGCAGCAGGGAGAAGAAAATCCCAAAAAGTGTGGGTGCGAGAACACAGCCCTGTTTCACACCACTCAGGATAGGAAAGGGATTCCCCCTATATCAACATCCTGGGGGCTACCATTGACCAGAAACTGAACTGGAACGGCCATATAAATACTGTGGCCATAAGAGCAGATCAGAGGCTGGGAATTCTTCTGTAACTCATCTCCTGACTCCCCAATGCCTGTCCACCATCTACAAGGCACAAGTCAGGAATGTGATGGAATACTCTCCACTTGCCTGGATGAGTGCAGCTCCAAAAATACTCAAGAAGCTCAACAAAGCAGCCCACTTGACTGGCACTCCCTCCACCACTGACGTACAGTGGCAGCTGTGTGTACCATCTGCAAGATGCACAGCAGCAACTCACCAAGGCTCCTTCGAAACCTATGACCTTTAGCACCTAGAAGAACAAGGGCAGCAGATGCATGGGAACACCACCACCTGCAAGTTCCCCTCCAAGCCACACACCATCCTGACTTGGAACTATATCGCCATTCCTTTACTGTAGCTTGGTCAAAATCCTGAAACTCCCTTCCTAACAGCACTGTGGATGTATTTTCACCACATGGACTGCAGCGGTTCAAGGCAGCAGCTCACCACCACCTTCTCAAGGGGACTTAGGGATGGGCAATAAATGCTGGCCTATTCTGTGACGCCCACATCCCGTGAAATAAAAAAAATGATCAGAGCCACTGATTTCATGATTGAATTAGTTAAATTGTATTTTCACTGGAGTTTTTTTTAGTGATACTTTCAGGCTCAACTTCTGTAATTGCACATCAGTGACCTTGATTAATATTAAATATTCATTTAGCAATGCAGTTGCAAAAGGTGTGTTCCAAGCTACTGCTGGTATTTGCTCAAAAGTGACAAAAGCCATGTTCCAATCCATTTCTGGAAACACCTTAAAATCTCTTAAATACACTTCTTGTGTACCTTTTCTTTAAAAAAAAGTGGTGAAAGCACACTTTGAGCCACTATTCAGGTCTGATCCTGGTAGGGGTGGGGTTGGGGGCAGAGTAGGGGTAGGGGCGAACTGGCTGAATTTCAAAATCTGACAACAGCACCACACTGTTGGCTCTGCAATGTACAAATAAATGCACATTTAATTTGGGTTGGCAAAGTTAAGCTCATATGCATCTGGGACTCGATTCTATCAAAGGGAAGATTTATATGCTTAGGTTGATTGACTGTAAAAGCTTTGGTTTGTAGTTGTTTTATGGAATCTTTGATAGCTTTCTAGTCACCAATATTTCAACTGGTAATTAACATCCTATAGCCACATTCTTAATGGATAATAGAGTTTAATCTGTTAATTGTTTAAATGGCCCAAGCTATTGTATTCAATTGCTAAACTTGTATGTAACTAAGAAATGGAACCAAATTATGCCATTCTAGCATAACAGATAAGAAATAGGAGCAGGTGTCGGCCATTTGGTCCTTCGAGCCTGCTCCACCATTCAATACAATCAAAGCAGATCTTCTAACTCAATTCCACCTTCCTGCACTGTTCCCATCTTCCTTAATTCCCTTAGTATCCAAAAATCTCAGTCGCTGTCTTGAATATATTGCACGACTGAGTATCCACAGCCCCTTGTGGTACAGAATTCTGAATGTTCACAATTCTTTGAGTAAAGCAATTTCTCCCCAACCTAAGTCCTAAATGGCCAACTCCTTTTTCTGAGCCAGTGACCCTGTGTTCTAGAATCCTTAGCCTGGAGAAATATCTATCCTCCCAATAACTTTGCCCTGAGTGACATTTGGTGGGGAGGTAATGCAAGTGATGTTCTTATTCATCATAACATTGGAAGAGTGTGATGATACTAAGGACAACATGGCGGATTGGCTTTTCTTTGTACCACCAAATTAGCTTCTGATGGAAAGTACGCCTGTTATAAAGATACTCAGGTTCTGAATAACGCTTCTATCCAGGTGACCTCAGAATTCCCTGATGTTAAGCTCTTTTCATTTTATTCCTGGTATGAAGACGTTGGCTGGAATGGGACTGACAATAGACTAAAGCACATTTTTGTTTATCTCAACAGGACTTTATTGGTTCAATATCAAGCGGCAGCTATGGATCCTTTTCTACTTCTCTAGGTAATTTCATCGATTGTTCATGATTTGCGACATGTTGAGCTACGGTCATCTTTTTGAACATTTTGCGACCTCAGATCGTGGACGCTTCACATAGTTTCATTCTGAACTTTGTACTGGAATTACAAGATTTATTTATGGAAAATTTAGATGCTCCATGTAAAAATGCGGACTATGATTGTTGTCAACGTACTCTTTTGTATTATTGCCCTGTTTCACATAATAGGTTATGACATTTTATTGAACGTTTATATTTTAGGCATTGTTTAGTTTAAACAACCTATTTTTGTTGTTTGTCTTTATCCGGGTCAAGAGCGGGGTGTGCTGGAATATAGATATAACAGGTTTGATTAAGTAGAATTTGGAAATAGATAGTGTATGATGCCTTTAGAGTTAAAGATTGAATAAATGGTTAGTTTTCAAAGCTCACTGAAGTTCCCCTGTAAGATAGTAGAGTTAAATATGTCAAGGTCCCTGTTAGAATGGAATCTCTGTTGTCAGGAACATGGAAGATTAAAAAAAAACATACATTGAAATATCCTGTCAGTAAGAGGTAGCAACAAACTTAATTGGTTTGTTCAGACAGTTCGGCTCCGGAAGTTGCTGTGGATCCAATGGAAAGGGAAGTTAACAATAAATGAAAATGTACCCACAGGAACGAGGGGTCAAGTAAACACAACTATAAACATTTTGACCAGATAAAAGCTCACAACTTCAAATTCCAGTAAAACATTAAGTGGAAATGGTAACTAAAGATATGGATTTTAAAAGGAACACAGGAAGGTCACATCTAATGCAAAAGTCATTTGACACCTTAGAAATAGTATAAAAATAAAAGGTTTTGAAGCAAACACTTAGAGGTGTTATATCCTCAAACAACACTTCTCATCCCATGCCTTTTTCAGGGATTTAAGGTACAAGTTTACTTTAAATTGTGATGGATATCCTGGATATTCTAAGATAATTTTTCTGTAACATTAGCAAGGTTAAACTTTTGGATTTTATGTTAGAAATTAGAATGTTACATCTCTCAGTAATATTGGATATTGTGATATACATATCCACTAAAGAAGTTTATTGCATGTTAAATTCTTTAATAAATATATAAAAGTTAATAAAACGTCTCATGTAATATTCTGTATACAACTACAAGAGCCCCCTCTCTGTATCTCTTTAAGTGGAGAGATACGTATTGAAGAGAGTTTCCCAGATCCTTATAATATCTGGGATATTTATGACTTAGCCAAAAAATATTAGAAATAGGCTATCCGAAAGATGGTAAAATTCTCTGTTGGTTTTCTTTCTTTGAGGGAAAGCCAGTGCAATTCTTTGGACCCAAATAAATGTCTGAGAACTTGTCTGGTTTCAACTTAATTAAAGGAGATTCATAGGGATGTACCCCTGATTTGGTTTAGCCCCTATAAGGGGTTAAAGTTATAAATCACTTCAATAGAACCTTAAGGGACACCAGCTGCTTCCAGGTGGAAGATTCTTTGGGAAGAGGACTTGCGTTTCCTTTAAAGCACACATGAGAAAGGCAATGGGAAACCACCTCATGTACTTTTTCCCTCATCATATTGCTCATTTCTCAAGGAAGTTTAAAAATGGGAGGATCTTACAAGGAGGAAAGCGCAGGACCATAAGGTGAGGAAAAATGAGCAGAGGACCTGCCCTTGAGCAGATCACCACTACTAATCTCTCCTCATAGGACAATCCCTTTGTTGCACTTCCTCAAAAGCTAGTATATCCTTGCTTAGGTAAAGAGATCAAAATATGCCGACATAAGTAGCTCAAAGTTATCTAGAACAGACCAAGGAATCAGGACCAATCTGGGATAATAATTCTGATTGGCAGATAAATCTTGGGTGAAAACATGCCTCAGGACTGTGAGTAGGGCAAAATGAAATGATGATGTGTATGCCTTTTTACTGATAATTATGTGTCCAGGATTCCAATTACAGGCTTATTTTAGTTCTGTTTAGCTCGTCAGAAGCAGACAAAATAGGTCAATTTGACTCAGGAGCAATGGTTCACTATGTAAAAATTCAATATCCACTTTTACAACAATTGTGATGCTAACCTAGGACACTGTGGCTGGAGTTCAGTCAACGAATCAGGCCCAGACCACAGCAAATCACCATCTGTTTAGATGCTGGAGACTCAATAATGGGAAAGGCCACAGCAATGACAGATTCCACAAGAACTACATGTTAAGTTTGTACAATTAAGAATGAGATTTATTTAAAAATCATGTAAATAACTGAGAAAAGTGTAAGGTTTTGGGAATGGAGAAGGGAAAGATAAACAAAGTACCGGAATCTTAAATGTAGCGCAAATCTAAAATGGCAGGTAAAGGAACAAATAACTGAGTAAGAGGATTTGGCAAAAGAAAGAACATTATTTGTATGTTCAGCAAATTTTGTAAAGTGTTCAGTAAATATTATTAATATGTTTGGGGTCTGCATCTCTCCGTATCAGAAAGGCATTTAATGTTACTTCAAGTCATTCCTATGATGTATTGTTTCAGTACATTTGCTGTGATACAGCAATGGAATGCTGTCACACTAAAGTGCAGTAGAACCAGGAGATGGATACCCATCAAAAACCAGCAATCCCTAGCTCAGGTGTTAATCTGCTAATTGAAGTGCGAGAAATTAAGCATTTTGAATTTGTGCCCCCCACCCCCACCTCTCGACATCCATAGCAAATCTTCCAGGCCATCCAAGACATGAAAAAAAATGAGACTGTCCAAAACAAGGACTGTTAAAATTCACCTGCAGAATGAAGTTGACCAATTAAAATGGGGCAGCTGAGAGGGGCAGTGCTAACAAAATTTTTAACACTCAGTATTTCAACGAATTTTAGCACTCATTTTGACACGTTACCTAGCAATTGTCAAATCAAAGCTGAATTGTATAGGCAGTAAATGAAAGACAAGTCGAATTATATGGTAGTGATTTAACTGAGGTGATGAGCCAAAACAAAAATCAATTTTAAAACAAGTTCTTTGTACTACATTTCGTGCACGTACACTCAAAATTTCTCCAGCTTTCATTTGGTCTTGCCACATGTGGGCAAGCATGGTAGAGGCTCAACATTGATGAAAGTGACTCAAGTTGCTGCATTGGGAGCCGTGTTACAATAGAATGACTCACTGGTATCCATGTATGTTAAGTTTCTATAAGTGACCTCCTGTTAAAAGAGTGTAGTATATCAGTTACTGTACCCGGCCAAGTATCTGGAACCGGTTTCACTCACTCATTGTGGGTAAAAGATGGTACTGATTGAGATGATCTCTCAGAAACAGCACACTTCCTTCAAGTGGGTTTGTGATCAGTTTTACCCTTTTTGATCAGATCCCCTGATGCTGACAATGAGACAGTTTACTGAACAATGGACTGGATATGTTCGGGACGCCGGGCCGGGACACTCCGCCCTGCCGCGGCCTAATGCCAGCGGGGCAGCGGCCTCGCTTACTCCGCCTCCGCCCAGCTCCATTGACTGGGGAGCCGCTCCCGGTGACTTTAAAACCCGGGGTGGGGATGGAAAGGGAGAGCGGCCCTGGCCCGCAGGAGAGGCACCGACAGCAAGATAGGAGCTGAGCCGAGGACCAGAAGCATCGCTATCCCTCTCGGTTCCCGGCCGGTAGGAGCCGGGTTGAATGTCCCGGGAGCTCCGGGCTCCGGCACCTCAGCAGCAGAGCTGAGCCCCGCACGGCACCGGAGAACCAGCGCTGGCAGCAAAGGCGCCCTCACACCCCTTCAGGAAGCTGTAGCCCAGCACCTCACATCCACAACTACTCAGCAGCCAACTAACTACAGGCTGCAACTCTGGAGCAGCCAATTTGTTTGCAGAAGCAATTTACCAACCTTCTTTAAGGAACTTGTATGTTGATGCCATTTCTTTTTTCTTTTTATTCCGTGTTTCTCTCAGTTACAGTCCGACACACCCTTTCAATTTACTTCATTCCCTACAGCAGGTTCCCAAACTCATTCCCTCCCCTCCCACTTCACTTATTAGAAACAACATTAAAAAGAGGATTGGCACTGCACATATTGCAAACTTCAAGGAAACTAGCCTTTAAAAAATCCCATTGGCTACAGGGACTATACAACCTCCAGTTTCAGCAACAAATTAACATTTTAAAAACCTCAACTATTAAAAGTCAATTCAAATACACTAATTTGCCGTGTCATCATGCAACCCAGGACCATGTTACAGATTATATATTCTTTGAGGAAATACAGTCGGTGGGCAGAGTATCACGTCCGCTACAAAAAAATGTCAACAACCCCTCCTGCATGATGCCGCACATGAAGTACAAAAGACACTGCAAATGCTGGAAATCTGAAATAAAAATAGAAGTGTCAGAAATAACCAGTCCTTTCTCTTTACGGATGCTTGTGGACTTGCTATGTATTTGTGATTTTGTTTGTGTTCTGGACTGTTCATTTTCTATTCCCAAATTGGCCATAATGCTAGTAAAGAGTTGAGTGGGCAGGCTGGTTGTAAAATTAGGCCTACTTCACTCATAACACAGTACCAACGTCCAGAGAGTGTTCATGGAATGATATTGCATATTGTATTCAGGTGGCACAACTGGTATACTTGGCAGTTCACAAGTAGATACCAATTCTGTAAACCAAGGCATACTTGCTGAACTTATGGCAAGGGTGGAGGTGGTGCGAGGACCTTTTATAGAAGTAGTTAATTAGATAATAATTTTAAGCATCCTCAATCAGAGCATAACAAATCGGTCTCATAGCTGACAAATATAGGTCAATTTCAATATCTATGATCCTCTAAGTCCTCAAGCTTTATAAGTGTTAAGACAGAATTGAGAGGGAACTGAAACCTCAGTTCCCTTCCCTTTACTGTCTGTAATTAGTGTGCTTTTGAAAAGGAAGATGTATATGTTTCTTAACCCCTGAGTGTATGGCCAATTTGAATAAACAACAGAATGCTTTTTGTGGATTTAAATAATGAGGATTATTTTTCTTCATTCACATGTTCACCTCATAAGTCTAATGCTACATCACTCACTCACCAGTCAAACACACACACTCGAGAAAGAGAACCGTTAAAGAGGAAAGTGCACATTTACAAGCAAAGGGATTGTTCGTAAGTCACGTGATTTGGACTTGGCCTGGGGAAAAGGCATGCGTTGTGGGCCCATTGAAGAAGGTGTTTTTACTCCTGATGTGTAGTTAGGTGGATTCAATAGCCAGAGTCATATATTAAAGTCATTGCAGGATTCTCTTGACAAGGACAACTATGAAGGAATAGTCAGTGTGAAAGCACATATCTGAATTAGGCCTGATGTGAAAACAATATATTGCAAGGCTAGGCCGGTTCTTTATGCTGTCAAAACCCAAGTTGAAGAGGAACTAAAGAAGCGAAAGGGAAATGGTGTGCAGTGAAAACTGACCACAGTCATTGGGCAACCCCAATTATAGTAGTGCCCAAGTCAGACAAAACAGTGAGACTATGCAGAGACTACAAAGTCACAATCAACCAGGTACTGGATGATGAGCAGTATCCACTACCGATCTCTCAAGAATTGTATGCAAAGTTAGTGGGATCCAAGATATTCAGGAAATTGGATTTGTACCATGCTTATGCACAGTTCAATGTGGATCGGGAGAGTCAGCAGTATCTCACAGAAAGTACACACGTTGAGTTATACTCCTACACAAAGCTGCCCTATGGTGTGAAGTCTTCTCCAAAATCTTCCAAGCTTAAATCGATAAGATTTTGCAAGGAGTTCTACATTACTAGTGTAATCAAGATAATGTGTTGATTGCGACTGAACAGAGGAAGAGAATGTTGGATGAAGTGTTAAAAAGGCTCAATGATCACAATGTGAATTTGAAAAGGAGCAAGTGTGCTTTCGTGCAATCTGACACCATGTGCCTTGGCTTGAAAATCAATGAGAAAGGACTACATCCAGTAAAAGAGAAGATAGAGGCAATAATCAATGCTCCATAGCCAAAAGATGTGTCTGAGCTTAGATCTTTTCTGGGCATGGTCCAAAACTACTTGCGACATCTACCTGAGCTTGCAACAGTATAAGTTCCACTACATGAATTGTTGAAGAAAGATGTGAGATGGGAATGATCTAAAGCACAACAAGATGCTTATGATGCATATAAGAGGAACCTGATCAGTGATGCAGAACTGGGATGCATTAAGCGGGATCATAGAGTGGTAGTACCTAGTTCTTTAAGAGACAAGAATCTGGCAGAACATCATAATGAATGCGTGGATATGGTTAGCATGAAATCCATAGACAGAAGTTTTGTTTATTGGCCTGGTCTAGACAGTGATCTAGAATCATTGCTTATCAAAAATATGTGAACATATGAACTAGGAGCATGAGTAGGCCATTCGGCCTCTCAAGCCTGCTCCGCCATTCCATAAGATCATGGCTGATCTCTTTGCGGACTCAACTTCACTTTCCTGCCTACCCACCCCCCCCCCCCCCCCGATACCCTTTGAATCCCTTGTTTGTCAAGAATCTGTCTACCTCTGCCTTAAAAACATTCAATGACCCTGCCTCCACCGGTCTCCGGGAAAGAGAGTTCCACAGACTCATGACCGTCTGAGAGAAAACATTTCTCCTCATCTGTCTTAAATGAGAGACCCCTTATTTTTAAACTAGCCCCCTAGTTTTAGTCTCGCCAACAAGGGGAAACATCCTTTCAACATCCAACCTGTCAAGTCCCCTCAGGATCTGATAAGTTTCAATAAGATCACTTCTTATCCTTCTAAACTCCAGTGAATACAGACCCAACCTGTCCAATCTTTCCTCATAAGATAACCCTCTCACCCCAGGAATCAGTCGAGTCAACCTTCTCTGAACTGCTTCCAATGCAATGATATCCTCTCTTAAGTAAGGAGACCAAAACTGGACACAATACTCTAGATGTGATCTCACCAATGCCCTGTACAACTGCAGCAAAACATCTGCACTTTAATATTCCATTCCCCTTGCAATAAACAACAGCATTGCATTTGTCTTTTTAATCACTTGCTGAACCAGCATACTAACTTTTTGTGTTTCGTGTACTAGGACACCCAGATACCTCTGCATCTCAGAGTTCTGCAATAGCTGTCCATTTAAATAATATGTTGCTTTCCTATTTTTCCAGCCAATGTGGACAAGTTCACTCTTTCCTACATGATACTCCATCTGCCAAATCTTTGCCTGCTCACTTTATCTATATCCCTTTGCAGACTCCTTACATCCTTTTCACAACTTACTCTCCTACCTATCTTTGTGTCATCAGCAAATTTCGCAACCATACACTCTGTCCCTTCATCCAAGTCATTAATATAGATTGTAAATAGTTGAGGCCCTAGCACTGACCCTTGTGGCACTCCACTACTTACAGCTTGCCAACCTAAAAATTACTCATTTATGCCTACTCTCTGTTTCCTATTAGCTAACCAATCCTCTATCCATGTTAATATGTTACCCCCTACACCATGAGCTCTTATTTTGTTTAATAACCTTTGATGTGGCACCTTGTCACATGCCTTCTGGAAATCCAAGTACACCACATTCACATGTTGCGCTTTATCCACCTTACTCGCTACTCCCTCAAAGAACTCTAATAAATTAGCAAATGCACCTTTTGTGAAAACTGCACGAATGAAGGCGGAGGTAGGTCCTGAGGCGGAAGGCCCAATCAGAATGCCCCAAGCTGTGGATGGCTGGCAGCACCACCGGGAGAGGCAGGTGCTGCCGATGCAGGTAGGGGACAGCGAGGGCGCCTGAAGATGGAGGCACCCTGTGAAGACTTCCACAAATTTAAAAATAAATAATGGCGACAACTGTCAGGCCATCATTGTGGTCGGGGAACCCCTCCGGAGGATTGCTTGTGGCCAAGGCTGTGGCCCTCTGATCCCCGCGGCTCTATGATGGGGGAATTGATAGGAGGAGTCGATGGCATCTCAGTCTGCTGCCGGGAGGTCATTTCCATGTGCCTGCCTGGCTTTGGCCTCAGCGGGGGGCCTGTCTGACATCAGGAAGATCCCAACAGCAGCAGCATCTTGCCCCCAGTAAGTATCTAAAGTGGCCTAATTGGCTACCTACTGGTGCCGGATGGGTAACTACTGCTGCATTGACCCCACCTGCAACAAGATTGCTCGGAGGCTGCAACATGTCAGTGAGCCAGCCTGACGTGCTATCTTCAAATTTTACTCCCGGTCTCGTCTCCAACCCCACACCCATGGGACCAGGAGGATGTCCTCCAGGTATCTGTACTGGGGCCTCAGCTTTTCACTACATTTATAAATTACTTAGATGAAGCAATAAAGTGCAGTATTCCATATATATTAAGGGGTGATCTAATTGAGGTGTTTAAAATAATGAATAGAGAATGATTCAGATAATTGATGAGGTATTTAGAGATAAACTATTTCCTTTGATGAGGGAATCCAGAACAAGTGAGCATAGCCTTAAAATTAGTGCTAGGCCATTTAGGGGTGATGTCAGGAAGCACTTCTTCACACAAAGTGTAGCGGAAATCTGGAACTCGTTCCCTCAAAAAGCTTTTGAGGCTAGGTCAGTTGAAAAATTCAAAACAGAGATAGGTTTTTGTTAGATAAGGGTATTAAGGGATGTGGAGCAAAGGCGGGTAAATCAAGTTGAGGTACAGATCAGCCATGATCTAATTGAATGGCAGAATAGGCTGAAGGGGCTGAATGGCAAACTCCTGTTTCTATGTTCCTATCATAACACAGTTATATGAGCAGAACTGTAGTGCAATGCAAAATAGGCCCCAATAATTGCAAACGTTGCTATCCTCTTCAATCTATTAAAATAAAGGCACTTCTCCCGAGCTATCTTTCAATCTACATTGAAACTTGAAAGCAATAGTTCACTTCCAATGGTAAAGCACTGCTGTGGAATCAAACTGGTTCAGTTTCTCTGCTGGCTACAGACTGTAACTTACTGAGCTAAGTACATGTAGCCAAATATAATCACATAATTGGAAATCCCTGACCATAGAGTTTTCTGTCACAAAGAATCATTATGATGTGATGTCCTGATTCTTTATTTGTGCCAGATGATTCAGGCCTACTGGTTCAAGAACCTGTCAGGAGAAAAAACTGGAACTTTTAAACATAATTGGCATTCTTTGTTATTTGCATAGGATTTTTGACCCCCAGTTTGAAATACATTGTGATGGTTGGAACTTAATACTTCATCCATCCAGACCACAAAGTTATTATCAAACAGACAAACCCAATTCCTTTGCATATCACCTAATTTAGCATATTCGAAACCTCCTTTTGTTTCAACAGGAACCAACCCGAGACTTTCCAAATATTCCCCCATCAATACTGATTCAGACAATATGTCTGGGTTCTCATCCATTTATACTTTCAGAACTAAATGTCAAAGACTATCTTGAGGTGTATTTGCTTTCTGGCTTGTTATCATATCTCAGGACACTTTGGAACCTATTTGGGATTTCTGTTGTATCTGCCATCGAAGCTGTGAAATATTAAACATGTCATTGCCATTCATCCTGACACTGTGACTGGAAAAAACTAAACCTCATTCCCAGGCACTTCCTTTTGTCCCTGAAACTTGCCATTAATAAATAAATATATAAATCAATATTCCCATGATTCTCAATTCACTTAATATCATATTCTCAATATCCTTCATGATTTGACTGTTGGAAATTAATTAATTTAACCTTACTTCCAAAGTAACAAATTACTTTACTCATAAATAATTTTAAATTGCTCAGCATCATTGAATTATTGGAGATTCACTTTGATTGTGTTCGCCTGACTTCGTTTCATCCACTCGCATGCTCACTTCATTTACTCATTTTAATGCCTCTCATTCACCCTCTCCTTAAATCAATTCACCATCTGTTCTCATAAAATTGCATTGCACTCACCAACCCTCCTGCTACAATCTCAGTAACAACCTAGCCCTGAACAAACTAATTGTTTGCTCTCTGTTCCCCTTTATAAGTAACTCTGTGCCCTAACTTAATTTTTTCACTCTCCAGTGCAACCAGTCAACACTGAACAATTAATCAAGCTCACCTCAGACACCAATTAAATAATTTAGTAAGGATAATAAATTAAGCTCCTCTCAACTTTTGGTACAGCAAACTAAACTGAATAATAAATTAATCTCCCTTCACACCTCAATTCTATAATTTAGTGCTGCATAATAAATAGATATCCTACACAGTCCCATTGGTTCAAGCAGTTCCACGCCTACGCTCAAACTTCCTGTCCCAGTAATCACTTTATCATATTTGTTGATTTAGTCTCATTGCTTTCATCTTTATTGCCTTCGCTTCTAAGGTTAGGTTTTAGCTGCTCTGCAATCCGTCCTCCTTCATGGTGTCCCAAGCCTCTTTGCTGAATTGAACTCCCATCTCCAATTATCCTTTCATTTACCATTCCAACCCTCCCATCACTACATAACTTATTTTAATATCTGTTGTTAAAGTATTGAACGAAAATAACCCATTTCACCCAACAAACTTATCACTTCCAAAGAACATATATTGTATGCCTCAACATAAATAATATGAATTGCCCCCATTTATTTAATCTCTATGAAATTTCTCAATAGTCTTTTTAGATAATCTGGATGAGCTGACATTACAACTAACATTAATCAATCCTATGCAGTTACATTCCACACTGATGTTTCCATGATCTCAGCAGCAAATAAGCCAATGGAGAAGATTTTCCTTTTTTGTCCATGGAATTAAATAATCATCTGGGCAGAGGACACAAAAGAAAACCAGTTGGGAGAATTGTACAGCAGTAGCAGCATCCTTTAAACCTTAAATATTGTTCTTACTATATATTTATCCATTCAGTAATGAATGAGAATAAAAAGACAAAATAAAACAGTCTGGAGCCACAAAATAGATTCTGTGGGTAAATGACAGCAACAGGTAAAGATCAGCAATGTTCCTAATGTCTGGTGAATTAGACATACTGTTACATAAGATAGGTGCATGAAGGATTATGCTGTTTGGAATTCCAGGGCACCCTGCCCAGACTGGGTTTTGTGAACAGTATTGCAGGATCTGAGAACAGATGTGGGTAAAGGCAGGATACTTTAAGGAACTTGGCAAGGTCAGTCTGCTCAACAGTAGCATGTACCAAGTAGATGACCAAAAGTTGCATGTCATAAAATATTGTTCATCAACCTGTTCCATATTTTTTGCTTAACCTCACAGAAGAGCAAAACATGTCCAACAAAATTGTACTGGGGGCCTTAATGAGGGTGATGAATTAATGACTGCAAGCACTCCAGCACACATTTTACATTAAAACAGATTTGCATTCCAGTACTAAATGAGCACAAGGCCTACAATTCCCCTGTGGTGAGCTTTGGCTTTAATGGTCAGAAAATTGAGCTCAGTACATGCCCAATTTTTGGCATGCATTCCTGGTTTGAAAAGCTTTTCAGTGGGAAGGCGAAAGACACAAAATTACCCTTTATTCATAATGCTAGCTTTGTGCTTGTGACCTCTGGTTCTGTAATTATGGTGGCTTACAATTTGGTCTAGGTGCAGTGATGTGGGGACCTTTGCTTACCAGGTGCTACACGTGCATTCACTCCACAAGCTAACTGTATTTTTTAAAGTGAGATCAGTTTATTTCAATTTTAGTGCAGAGCTCCTGCACATAGCAGGTGATACAGCAAGTGTGCAAAAAGGTTGAGGGCTGGGATATTCTGATTTACATTTGCCTCTTTGCAACATTAACCACAAGGGATGCGTGCTAAGGTCAGCTGGGAGATTTAAATTTAAAACAAAACTCAAATAACCTATCCACATGAACAGTATCTCTGTCCTCTACTAATTAAAAAATATTAGTCATAGGTTCTTGAAGTCTACATTTCTGCAATGATAAAAGCACCAATCGCTGAACCTATTCTGAAAACCAAGAGATAAGGAAACTTTTTGGTTACCCTCCTCTGGGTTCTCTCCACAGCCTCAATATCCCCAGCTTGTGAGGGGACAAATCCAGACACAGTACTTGAAATGTAGTCATACCAAAACCTTATACAAACAGGTTTATATTGCACTATCCCAGCAATACACTGAACAGCCTATTGGCTTTTTTTCTGGTCTTGATATTACCTCCAGTTACCTCTCCTGTTCTACAATTTTTACCATGGTAAACCAGATTCAAAACTATCACACTGCATTTAACCCCACTGAAGGAAATTTGCCTCAAAAAGCCCATTTCCTCAAGTGCCTAAATCAGCCTGTATCTTATTTATGTAAATAATGATCCTAACTCCTGCATATATTTTGTCTAATGAGCAAACTTGAAAACCATTCCATTAATTTCTTCATCCAAATAATTTATGCAGATGATGAAGAACAGCAGTCCCAAATCAGATTTCTGTGGAACTCTACAAGTGACTTGACCCAATCAAAGTTAATTCCATTAATTATGACCCTTTGCCTTGAGAATGCAACCAATTTGCTATTCAGTTTAAAATCTTCCCACCAATCCTACCCGAGGTCTCACTTAATAATTTCCAGTGCAGCACTGTTGGGGTGAATGCAATTTTGCTTGATGTGTTGTAACTATTCTCTTAGGATGGGGTACGTAAAGTAATTGTCCAGAAATGCTGTTGTATTCATGGGTCCTGGTTAAAGCTGTAGGAATGATGGTGATGGGCAAGTACGAATGACTGTTGTACATTGGATGCTGCAGGTACTGAACTGGAGTGTACCAATCATTTGAAAACGTTTCTTCTATTGTCACTATCCTCTTTGTCTGGTTGCTGCTGTTGATATTCTTCTGCCTGCATTATGGATTTGAGGTGTGATGTTGTATAGAATACAGCAGGTAACATTAATTTTTGGTTGTACTATACCATTCCTCCTGATCTATCCAGACAGTTTAAAGATGCATTCCTGTTTTTCCTGGCCCCACAAGGTCCCCAGTTTCCTTTCCTTTGCTGTCCATAATCAATGTGTTTTTGACAAGGAAGATGTTTGTGTTATTTAACCCCTGAGTGTATGGCCATGCTTTTCATGGGTTCAAATAAAGAAGATTATTTTTATTCACATGTTTAGCTCGAAAGCCTGACACTACGTCTCTCATTTACCACACACACTCGAAAAGAAAACTGTTAACAAGGATAGTGCACTTTTACAAATTACAAGCAATAGTTACAAGATAGTTCGTAAGTCACGTGATTTTAGCTCGTCCTGGGGAAAAGGTATGCGTTGCAGGCCTGGTGAAGAAGGTGTTTTCACTCCTGAAATGTAGTTAGGTGAATTTGATAGCTGGAGTCGTATATCAAAGTCGTTGCTGGATTCTCTCGACAAGATGGATTTTCAGCAGGTCACATAGTTAGTTGCTTGTAGTCTCGTTACCAGGAGGTTGGTTTTCTGTACTGGTGGACTTGAAAAGAAACAGGCTTGGAGATCTTAGGATATTGCAGTCCCTAGTTTTAAGGCATAGGTGTTGTGCCTTTGTTGCTGTTTCTCTAACTGTTGTTTGAAGACTGCCCCGTCTGCTTGGAGTAATAAGGTTTGTTATTTGTGATTAGTTTTGATCAATACTTCTATTTTCCACCCAGAATGATTTGAAGATCGAAGCCATTGCTACACAGTGGGGATGGATGCTGGCTATTTGCACTGTTATGACCAGGCGAGGAAAGGGTCTCAGGATCCCCTCTGGCCCCTGTTCGGCTGTAACAGCGTTTAACTTTTAAAATACAGTGTTTTTAGCTTCATACCAGTCAGTCCTTGCCCACAGCTCTCTAATTATATTTGTAAATGAACCAATCAGACAGGCTTTCTTAGGTTTAAACAAGAAAGTGGTAAGTTTATTAGCCTTAGCACTCTAACTTAGTTAAAGTTACTAAAAATACACGACGCAACCATGCTAGCATGCATACGCAATAAACACACACACACAAATAGATACAGAGGGGAAGAAAGAACTAAAAGGGGAGTGTTTGGAATAGTAAATGGAATTCAGTTACTGGTTTTGGTTTGGATGTAAAGATCTTGATTGATGTTAAGTTTTATAGTTCTCGTTGGGGCCCAGTGCACACTTTCAACTTGTTTCGCTGGTGCCAAAAGACTGAAGAAGTCCTGTTAAGCTGTTTCCATGGGTCTCTGGAGCTTTGCTGGAGAGAGAGAGACAGGGTGAGAGCAGTGTTTTCTTCTTGAAGTTCAATTGCAGTCTGCCGAAATCTTTCTATGAGGCACAATTCAATTAATTCCCAGATTGACCAGCAGGTCTCTGTTTGAAACAGCATCACCTGCAAGGGTTGTTGATTTTCAAAGCTTACTAGACACACTCAGTGGTGTGGGGTGGGGGGGGGGGGGGGTGGGGGGTGGTGGTGCAGTGGAATGCTGGCTCTTACACAGACAAGATGTGGATCATCACTGTTGCCCAGCCCAATCATGCTGATTGAATCAGGGAGCACTTCCATTGTCTCCCTATTCAATTGTCTCTCAGAATGCAAATGTGCAGCCATGTTTTCAGCCATTCAACTCTGTGGTCTTTTTAAACAGGTTATGTTCAATGTCCAGTAAAAGTTCAAATAGCGTTCCATACGACGAAATTGATATCTTTCCATTTGGCAGGTGTGGTTTCATCCCAGCACCTACTTATGATTTAATTGTTTTCTTACAGATCTCTTTGTTAAGTTTTGAGCTCACAGACAGTGAGTCTAGGATTCCTTAGATACTAAGGTTTGGGTCAGACCACAAACTATAGGAGGTGTGAATGCCACAAATGGGGCTGCATTTTACTGGCCCCTCGACACGTGGGTCGCGGTGTGCAGGCCGGTAAAATTCTGCAGGGAGAGGTCCCTGATGTCAAGAAGGGCCTGCCACATTTTACCGGCGGTGGGGGGAACTTGGTGTGGCCCCCCTGCCACTCGGCAGCGGCACCCGAATTAGAATATGTAAAACATTACTTACCTCTGCAGATTATGCATCCCTCTGCTTCTCGCTCCACACTTCTGCATATTATGTAGAATGGGTGACCATCACGTGCCATCCCGTTCATGAACAGAAAACCAGATGGGACAACAGAAGCAGGAGTACTGGACAGTGAAGGTAAGTGCAGATTTACAGGGGTCTGAGCTCAGCATTCTGGAAGTGAGGAAGGAGGGGAGGATTACAGGGGTCTTAGCTCTGCATTCTTAAAGGGGGGGAATCACAGGGGTCTTAGCTCTGCATTCTTAAAGGGAGGAGGGGGGAATCACAGGGGTCTCAGCTCTGCATGCTGGAAGGGAGGGGAGGGGGATTACAGGGTTCTCAGCCCTGAATTCTTAAAGGGAGGCAGGAGGGGGTATCACAGGAGTCTCAGCTCTGCATTCTGGAAGGGGGTGGGGGATTTCAGGGGTCTCAGCTCTGCATTCTTAAAGGGAGAAGGGAGGGGGTCTTGGATTACTGGAGGGAAAGCTCTACAGGCACGAAGGGAAGTACTGTGTACCCTCCCTCCATAGACAGTGTGCGCTCTGTGATTTTTTTGTGTTTGTGAAGGAGTAATGATACTCTAGTCACCTTGTGTGTGGGGAGGGTGCCAGAAAGGGTAGGAGTGTTAAGGTTATATGGATAGTGGGGGCAATCGATGCAGCTGGTAGGATCTTGATGTAGTCATGCTGTGCCACTGAGCTTTGGCCAAAGTGGGCAATGCCATGGCACGCCACATAGTTGATCCATGAAAGCACCTGATGTACCCATCAACATCAACCCCTGTCCTGTTAGGAATCTTCGAATAAATGAAGGGTTCAACTTTATTTATCACATAGAAATGGGTATGCCTTATCCTACATTGTGTGATCCTCTGCTCCTGAGGATCCGTATGCATCGGAGCCAAAATCAACAGGCAGGTGCGGTCCACGTAGAGGCCCCAGGTCATGAGCAGCAGCCCCCAAGTTTACATTATGGTCGCATGCATCTATAGGCCCCACATGACATGCCATCGGATGTCAGAGCACCAGTGTCAGAGGCGATTGTGCATGTAGAGAGGGTGGTGACACGTCTCTGTGCCCTGCTCAAGGATGACCTGCAGCCCATGCACTTCGGTGGACAGCCTATGCCTTTGGTCCTCATAGTAGCAGCGGTTCTTAAGCTTGAGACCTATGCAGCTTTTCAGGGGCCCACCGGAGACCTTTTTGGGGGTCACACAGTCGGCAATGCACTGCTGCATTAGGGAGGTCACCGATGCCCTGCACTGTAGGGCCAGTGAGTATGTCCACTTCAGGACGGACGGGACAGACTCTCAAAGTCAGTTCCAGAGGGCTATCAGTTTCGGCATCATTGCCGGAGAACCAAAGGTTTTACGGATCATAGATTGCCTCCCGCCAGACGTTACCATCAAAGGAATCCTCTCAATCTAGGTGAAGTTGGTATGTGAACACCGCAGATGCTTCATGCAAATCTGTGCCCGCTTCTCAGGCAGTTGCCATGACACCTGGGCCCTGTGCCAGTCCCAGCTGCCACCGCTGTTCACTGAACTGGCTCAGATGGAGGGGTGGCTTCTTGGAGATAAGGGCTATCCTTTGCAGCCATGGCTCCCGACACCAGTGAGAGACCGCACCACTGCTGCAGAGAAGAGATACAACGCCAGCCACTGAGCTACAAGAGCCACCATTGAGCAGGCGATTGGCATGCCAGAAGAGCGCTTCCAATGCCTGGATGGATAGGATGATACCTTGTACTACGGCCCGAAAAGGCCAGCTTCTTTCTTTGCTGTTCGCTGTGCTCTGCACAACTATGTACCCAATAGGGGCGTGATGAGGAGAGACGTCAACAGGATTCCTCCTTGGACTATAAGGGCGCTGAGGACCTACAACATGAACGGCGCATGGGAGGGCAGATGGCACCCGGGCTCTGCACGCAGTGCTGTTTGTGAGCTAGGGATGTACGGAAGTGGCTTATCAGACAAAGGCTCTCTGCTCCATAGGAACTGACATGAGCTCTGCAAGCCACATATCACCCTCGGTCACCTGCTGTGCACCAGTCCACATCCGCAGCATCCCTGTGTAAACATTCGAGGCAGCAGCTGACTGAGCCAATGTCCATGTCACTGCATCCGTGGAGACGCTCATGAGTAATGGTGGCTGTTATTGCATATGTTGACTATCCTGAAGGGCCAACGGTGCAAAGGGATGTGACATTGACGCTACATGCTGGCACACATTATTCACACAGAGAAAAGGACACACATGTTGGTGAGGAACAGTTAGTGAAAGACGTATTTACATTGCTGTGACACCCATGCATTCCCATTTGTGTCAGTGTGTTCTCTGCATTTGCTTGCGAGTGTCCCTCGTCGGTGCAACCTCTGCGCTAGCAGCCTGACTGGAGGAAGGCTCCTGATCTGATTGCCCTTTGGCTGTGGGTGACTTTGGCACTTGTACCCTGTGCACACGAGGCCTAGAGGGTCCCGGCTGGCTGGGCTGGAGGCTCGAGGGAGACAGGAAGCAGGAAACTATAGACCAGTTAGCTTAACATCAGTCATTGGGAAAATGCTAGAGTCCATTATTAAGGAAGAAATAGCAGGAGATTTAGAAAAACATAATGCAATCAAACAGAGTCAACATGATTTTATGAAAGGGAAATCATGTTTGACAAATTTGTTCGAGTTCTTTGAGAATATAGCAAGCAGAGTGGATAAAGGGGAACCAGTAGATGTAGTATATTTGGATTTTCAGAAGGCATTTGATAAGGTGCCACATAAAAGGTTATTGCACAAAATAAGAGTTCAGGGTATTGGGATAATGTGTTGGCATGGATTGAGGATTGGCTATCTCACAGAAGACAGAGTGTCGGGATTAATGGGTCTTTTTCAGGTTGGAAAGCCATTATTAGTGGGGTGCCACAAGGATCAGTCCTAGCACCTCAACTATTTACTGTCTATATTAATGACTTGGAGGAAGGGACAGAGTGTAGTGTATCCAAATTTGCTGATGATACAAAAATAGGTTGGAAGGCATGTTGTGATGAGGACACAAAGAATCTGCAAAGGGATATAGCTAGGTTAAGTGACCGGGCAAAAATTTGGCAGATGGAGTTCAATGTGAGAAAGTGTGAGGTCATCCACTTTAGTCGGAAGAATAAAAAGGCAGATTATTATTTAGATGGAGAAAGACTACAAAATACTGCAGTACAGAGGGATCTGGATGTTCTAGTACATGAAACACAAAAAGTTAGCATGCAGATGCAGCAAGTAATTAGGAAGGCAAATGGAATTTTGGCCTTTATTGCTAGGGGGTTAGAGTTTAAAAATAGGGAAGTCTTGTTACAACTGTAAAGGGTGTTGGTGAGACCACACCTGGAGTACTGCAAATAGTTTTGGTCCCCGTATTTAAGAAAGAATATACTAGCATTGCAGGCAGTTCAGAAAAGGAGTTTAGAAGAATGAGAGTAATCTTATTGAAACATATAAGATTCTAAAGGGGTTTGACAGGGTAAATGTTGAGAATATGTTTCCACTGGTGGGGGAATCTCAAACTAGGGGACATACTTACAGAATAAGGGGGTCACACATTTAAAACTGAGATGCGAAGGAATTTCTTCTCTCAGAGGGTGGTGAATCTCTGGAATTCTCTACCTCAGAGTTGTGGAGGCTAGGTCATTAAATGTATTTAAGGAGGTGGTAGATAGATTTTTGAAATCTCGGGGAGTCGAGGGTTATGTGGAGCAGGCCCGAAAGAGGAGTTGAGGCCTGGGACAGATCAGCCATGATCTTATTGAATGGCGGGGCAGGCTTGAGGGGCCAAATGGCCTACTCCTGCTCCTATTTTTTATGTTCTTATGTTCCGGCATTGGACCCTTTGACATTGGATGGCCCCACAGCTACTCACCTCCTCTGCCAGCTCCAGCCAGGCTTCCTTGTTCAGGCAGGAGGGCCTCTTCCTACTATCGCTGGTGAAATGGACCTCCTGTCTTGCTCACACAGCCTGGAGGAGAGTGACCAGGGAGGCTTCGCTGAACTGTGGGGCCACCCTAGAGTACTCCTCTGCCATCCACGGCTTTTGGTGTGGTCCTTTTAAATGCAAAGGTGACTCCACTGTGTAATTGCTCTAACTTCTGGCTTCAAGGTTTGTCTTGCATATGTTTGAAAACTAATGCAGGACTAGTGAGGAAATCTGTGCTGTTGTCATGGTTTTTCAACTATTACATATGGACGCATGTTCATGAACACTTTGCTTCTGTAGTAGCTGATCATAGTTATTGGTGTAATATTTCTAGTTCTCAATGCAGCTGAAATATGAACATATTTTCCTTTTTTTAACAAAGATTGTTTAATTGCAGTTACTTGTCTTTTCACAAAACAGTTAGCAGAGAAATGAATAGATTCCAAATGCATGTTAGTCTGTGGCTTTTCACAATCAGATGATTTGAAGCCCATAGTATGTAAATATTCAATTATGGTTTTATGTATTTGCCTTTTATGGTACATTTAAGTCTCACATCCTGGAATGTGCAAAATTAAGATTATTCACCCAGGTGCAGCATGCCTACAAGAGGAATGCAACACTTGAGTGGAAGAAGAGGATCGCAACTTCACAGAACACTGGGACAGAGCATGGTATGTATGTGGCAGCAAAGCAGAAAGTGCTGTAGAAACATAGCAGGTTAGGTAGCATCTGTGGAGACAGAAGCAGAGTTAACTTTCAGGTCTGTGAACTTGGTCACAGACCTGAAAGTTAACTCTGCTTCTCTCTTCACAGATGCTGCCTGACCTGCTGAGTTTCCCCAGCACTTTTCTGCTTTGCAGCCAGATTGACAGCAGCCTCACTCTTCGACAGTGAGGTAAGTATTTCTTTGACAGCTGTCAAGTTGCAGGTGCTGGGGCACTTTAAATAGGGCCCCAGCACCTGCTGCACAGCTGTCAAAAGGTTCCTTGCTGCGCCGGATGTCCTGCCTCTCCCCACGTAATATGCTGGGGGGGTGGTGGGGGAGATTGGTAGGGGTGGAGGGGCGGCGCATCACAGTGATGCTAATGAGCCCCCACGCGTAATATTGCGGAGGCTCAGCGGCGGCGACTGAATGCGGGCATGCCGCCGATTTCAAAGCCCACCATTGCGGAATGCAGCGCACAAATAAAATTCAGGCCATGGTTTCGTCTTGGTCTGTCCATTCAAGAAAGGCACTGCACCCATGGTCATTCAATTAGGAACTTGCTGGAGGCTTGAGATACTTCTGAGTCTGGGCTGAAATTGCAAAAGTCACCTGACTCTCAGCAGCCACCTTTTGCAACATTTAATGTCCATTGTGGTTCATTTAAAAAGAAAATTCAGATCCAGAAGATTCCATGCTGAATGTTTAAAGCTATGAATAGACATAGGACATGCCTTTACTAAGCATGACAAAAGTAAAAAAAAAACTTAACCTTAACTGGCCTTTTCTGGTCCAGGATCCTCTTAACATCTTGAGATCATGAAAGGTTTGTCATGCAAGATTTTTCTTTCTTTGAATAATTTAAAAATTCCAAAAGCATGGTGACATGCCACTATAATTCATAAAATGTTCTATGATGACAATGCTATGCTTTTTAATTCTGAATCTCAGGCCTTTAAAAATCCAAGGGCCCTTCTGACACACTACTGGTCTAAGTCCACAAGGAAAGCAGCAGAAGGCCCATGAGTCAGGTTTGAGATCTGGATATACCAAGTCCAGACTTGTTCGGTGCATTTCTGGGGGAGAGGCCTGTTTTAGGGCTTACTGGGTACATCAGAAGCCCTCATGTGATTTTCTATATGGGAAGGCAGAAGAATGAACGCTTCATTCTTGGGAGATAGAAAATAAAAGTTGCACTTACTGCTCTAAATTGCAATGTAAATTAGACCAGTCACATGGTCCCTAACCATTCATAGAATCACTCTTGGACCTATCTGTCTCTCTCCAATGCTTTCATACTGACTGCCCAATTTGAACAAGACAGGTTGAAAAATACCTTTTAAAATGTAATTGGAACTGTCTGTGGCCCTTCAGCCTTACTGGGGAATTGCTAAGCTGGAGTTATAATTAATTTTTATTCTTTGAAATAGTGGGCATGTTGAAACATAGCTTAATTCATCCCCACATACACAGCCACTAGAAACAATCTAATTCAATTTAGTATCTTATCTCCTACACCCGAGCCCTGTACTGTTGATGTTTTATAATCACTATACAGATTCAAGTGTGAAAACAGCAATGAGGAGATAGTACTGAATGTGAAAGAATACGTTGAAAGATATTGTACACACCATGTAAAATTTGGCAATGGTATGTTGGCGACACATATATATTAGCTGTGCAGCATTTATACAGGAGAGATACACCGCTTACTTACAATAAAAATGTTTGCTACTTATAACACTCCTATATCCATTGGAAAGTGACAAAATAATACTAAAATAAAAGCAAAATACTGCGGATGCTGGAAATCTCAAATAAGAACAGAAAATGCTGGAAATACTCAGCAGGTCTGGCATCATCTGTGGAGAGAGAAGCAGAGTTAACGTTTCTGGTCTGGAACCTTTCATCAGGTCAGTTTCCCTCTTGTGGGGGAGCAGGTGATGTTGATGGTTCACTGAATGAATTGCATCCCAGCCCTCCTCCACATTGATTCTTGGCATGTGGGCAAGGTTGGAAATTATTCCCATCCCTAGGTACTGCATGTCTATTACATGCTGAATGCGTAGAAATTAACATGTTCTCAACAAAAACATAGTAGGTACTTTATAAGAATTTACATAAAACTCATTTCTAAGTCAATTCTGGTGATATTTGTTTTGGAGAGTTGATAACTGTCTTACTGTCTGCGTTTGTTCTTTATGTTGAGGGCCTCCATTTATCACATCCCATTTCACAGATGGCATAGTGGGTTTCCCAATGGGAATTCCCCTCCTTGTTGGAGAAAGGAGAGCAAGGTCAACAGACAGATGCCACACTGGTCAGGCTGCAGTGGAAGCATATGGCACCCATCTACCAATACTCCCCACAACAGAATGTATAGTCTGAGACACTCCTCACATCCAGTTGTCACAGGAACAACGCTTGTGGAGGTTGAGCTTCACAATGGAAGCCATCAATGAGTTATGTCACATGTTATAACCTGATCAATCGCTTACCTGCACCATTGACACTTCACTGGCTGGCACCTCATTGCCTGTATGTAAAGATAAGAACTGCCCTTTATGTTACTGAGATATTCAAGGCTAGCAATGATAGCATCTTCAACAAGATCAAACAAATGTTTACAAATGCATAAAGCAAATCACACATGCAGTTTGCTAGTGCAAGCCATTTTATCCACTCCTTTATGGATACTGGTGGCAGTATGAGAAGGCAATGAATTCTCTAGAGTGGCAACATTCCCCATGATCGAAGAGGTTTCATCCATATCCCTTGATTAATTCCAACATGAATGTCAATAGGAACGGGTTTTAATCTCTAAATGACAAATCATTTTGTGACTATCAGCACCAAAACTTGCAGGTGATTGTTCACTTCTCTGGCAGCTGCCACAACATATCCATTTTTAGTTAATCCAGTGTTCCAGCTCAAACTCACTGTGAAAGAGACGTATTGTGGTGATTCCTGGGAGATCAGGGTGATTCTCTGCAATCATGGCTAATGACACTTGTGTTGTTACCCAGGACACTGGTTGAGTATTGGCGCAAAGAGGTGCATGCAGCCACCAGAACATACCACTGGCATACTAAGGACATACTTCACATGCCTAGACCATGCAATATAGTCTAGCCAGCATCTCTAATGTTGTGTACTGCCTGCTGTAGAAATTTGCATTAGCACCACAGCCTCACAGCTCCAGCGACCCGGGTTCAGTTCTGGGTACTGCCTGTGCGGAGTTTGCAAGTTCTCCCTGTGACCGCGCGGATTTCCTCCGGGTGCTCCAGTTTCCTACCACATGCCAAAGACTTGCGGGTTGATAGGTAAATTGGCCATTGTAAAAAAAAAAAAATTGCCCCTAGTGTAGGTAGGTGGTAGGAGAATTGAGGGAAGGTGGGGATGTGAGACGGAAAAATGGGATTAATGTAGGATTAGTATAAATGGGTGGTTGATGGTTGGCGCGAACTCGGTGGGCTGAAGGGCCTGTTTCGGTGTTGTATCTCTCTATGACTCTAAAATCATATATGCGGAGGAAGGCATTCAAAGACAGCAGAGGACCAGCCAGAGGTGTAACAGCAGCCTGAAAATACAGAGAGAATCTGCTGCTATAAGACACATTCATTCTGCTCTCATAGGGAGAACTTCCCTGATCTTCACATCTGGCCACTGAATTAACAGTTCTATCTACAATTCTCTTCAAATGTGTTCTATAGACCTTTCTCTGTGCACAACAAGCACAAATCCAATTCAAAGCCCCGATTAAAAACATTTCCAATTCTTGCCAAGAACTGATAAGGCAAGAACCACATTAAAGGGTCAGAAGCATTCAAAAGGTCGCAGGAGCTACAGTCTTGCAGGCTTTGAAAGAGACTGAGAATCAATGGGGGCCAGATTAGAGAGAAAGGAGGCTGTTTCAAGGGGTAACTAACCCAAGACTGTTACCACAGCTTCAACTGCCACGTTACCACATGACAGCCCTTGGAAACAATGGTGAGGTAGTCAGCAAGAGGACTAGTGTCCAGTCCCCTGCCTCCATTTGCATGTAGTACATGAGGAAGGAGTGGTCAGCAGCAGTTACAGCAAGACTGGGGGAAAACTTTTCACTCAGTGTGGTGATATGGTGTTAGGCCTCATCACTCTCGCTTTCTGTGATCTGGCATCACAGAGGAGAATACTGGACAACATATTTTCACACACACACTAATTATTACATAAAAGACATGGATATATTTTAAAAGTAACTTGGCCAATTATTCATAAAGTACATCAGTCATAAAAGTATGGTATAATTTTGAAGCATGAAGGTACTTCATTTCCTAGGATATCATCTGACAATGGGCTTATTAGTTCCAAACAAATTCTCAGTAGAACAGGAAGAAACAGTAATTAATGAAAAGGGAAAGAATTACTTGTTATTTTAAAACTTTTTGGAATTGGTCACTGTTTATCAATAGAAATAATTTGTCTTTGCCAATGCAGCAGTATTGATGTATGTAAGCACCAAATTGATCACCTCTTTAATCCAAGTTCTAATTTTAATATTAATTGTTATCTAAAGGCAGCTGCCATTATCACGTATCATGAGTACTCTGCTTCTACAAGCCACATCCTACTCATTTCAAATAGAGCCAAAGTGTATACTAAGACATTCCACTACAAGTGCATCAAAATTCAGGTGAAGGGGTGAAATTGATTTTGGTGGTAGTGCATAATGGGCAATAGAGAATCTGAAGCCCACATTGACTTAAATGGGAAAATCAATTGGGTAAGGTATAAAACGAGCTGACAATTCACTAACACCCATTTTGTGTCCAAATTTGCCCGTAGAGTGCTTAACAGATGCACTGACAACTGTGATCCTTTTAAACTATGATTGATAAGTAAATATATTGTGATGATGAAGAGGATTAAACTGTATATTTGCCTCTGCATAATTGCTTGTTACGTAACTTGTAACATTTAACCTATTCTGCTAGAGTTTAATTTTGTAATTTGCTGTGTATGTAGTCTAAGGCAAAAAGTAGCTTTGCCTATAGAATTGCATTGCCTTCTCAAACTGAAAGGACTGTTTGCCTTATTCTGCCTTCAGTGGTGAACACTGAATAACACTTCTTTCTGTAAACTGGCTTAGGTTCTTATACGGAAACGGGATTTAACTGGATTAATATGTATTTATGTGGTATTTTTTGTGTAAGTGCAGCCAGTATTTAACTTGTGAGATTTCTCTGTGTGCAAGGAGTAAATGAAACAAAGTTTAAAGCAACCATCATTTTAATGAAAATCCTTAATGTTTGTGTGTTTCAGTAGTAATTACCAATATGCTTCACCTTGGTGCGAATGTGTGAAATATAACCTAAAACATAATCTAGCACGCATCCTAGGTGCTACTTTTTCTTTATTCATTCATGGACTGTGAGCGTCGCTGGCAAGGCCATCATTTATTGCCCATCCCTAATTGCCCTTGGGAAGCTGGTGGTGACTCCACCTTCTTGAACCGCTGCAGTCCATGTAGTGTAGGTACACCCACAGTGCTGTTAGGAAGGGAGTTCCAGAATTTTGAACCAGCAACAGTGAAGCGATGGTGATATAGTTCAAGTCAGGATGGTTTGAGACTTGGAGGGGATCTTGCAGGTGGTGATGTTCAAATGCTGCCCTTGTTCTTCTAGGTGGTAGAGGTCCTAGGAATGGAAGGTGCTTTCAAAGAATCCTTGGCAATTTGTTGCAGTGCATCTTGTAGATGGTACCGCTGCTGCCACTCTGAGCTGGTGGTAGAGGGAACGTATGTTTAAGGTGGTGCCAATCAAGCAGGCTGTTTTTTCCTGAATGGTGTTGAGTTTCAAGTGTTGTTGGAGCTGTGCTCTTCCAGGCAAGTGGAGAATATTCCATTACACTCCTGACTTATGTCTTGTAGGTGGTGGAAAGGCTTTGGGGAGTCAGGAGGTGAGTTACTCGCTGCAGAATACCTAGTCTCTGAGCTGTTTCTTTAGCCACAGTATTTATATGGCTCATCCAGTTAAGTTTCTGTTTAATGGTGAACCCCAGGATATTGACGGAGGAATTCAGTGATGGTAATACCATTGAAGTCAAGGGGAGGTGGTTAGACCCTCTCTTTTTGGAGTTGCCTGGCACTTGTGTGGCAGGAATGCTAGTTGCCACTTATCTGCCCAAGGAATTCATGATCAATATCTGAGGACTTATGAATGGAACTGAACACTGTGGAATCCTCAGTAAATATTATCACTTCTGACCATATGATGGAGGCAAGGACATTGATGAAGCAGCTGTAGATGTCTGAGCCTAGGATACTACTCTGAGGAACTCATACAGTAATATCCTGGGGCTGAGATGATTGGCCTCCAACAACCACAAGCATCTTCCTTTATGCTCGGAGAGTTTTCAACCCTGATTCCATTGACTTCAATTTTGCGAGGGCTACTTGATGCCATACTCAGTCAAATGCTGTCTTGATGTCAAGGGCAGTCACTCTCACCTCACCTCTGGAATTCAGCTCTTGTGTCCATGTTTGGACCAAGGCTGCAATGAGATCTGCAGCTTTGTGGTCCTGGCTGAATCCAAACTGAACATCAGTGGGCAGGTTATTGCTCACTTAATAGCACTGATAGCACTGCTTCATAGCACTGTGGACAACACCTTCCATCAATTTGCTCATGATTGAGGGTAGAGTAGTAATTGCCAGATTTGATTTGTGCTGCTTTTTGTGGACAGGACATACCCAGGCAACGTTCCACTTTGTCAGGTAGATACCAGTGGTGTTGCTGTACTGGAATAGTTTGGCTAGAGACGCAGCTAGTTCTGCAGCACAAGTCTTCAGCACTACAGCTGAAATGTTGTTGGGGGCCCATAGCCTTTGCTGTATCCAGTATGATTGGCCATTTCTTGAGGAAACTTCAGGAAGAAGATGAGATGGATCATTTGTTTGGCACTTTTGGCTGAAAATGGTTTTGAATGCTTCAGCCTTATTTTTTGTTCTGACGTGCTGAGCTCCCCGATCATTGAGGATGGGGATGTTCATCAAGCCTCCTCTTCCTGTTATTTGTTTAGTGTCCACCCCATTCACAGCCGAACATGACAGGACTGCAGATCTGATCTGTTGTTTATGGTATCTCTTAGCTCTGTCTATAACATGCTGCTTCCGCTGTTTAGCATGCATGTTGTCTTGTTTTGTAGCTTCACCAGGTTGGCACCTCATTTTAAGGATGCCTGGTGCTGCTCCTGGCATGCTCTTCAACACTCCTTAGTGAACCAGGGTTAATCCTCTGGCTTGATGGTAATGTTGGGGTGAGGGATATGCTGAGCCATAAGGTTACATATTATGGTCACCCACTGCTGATAGCCCACAGTGTCTCTTGGATGCGCAGTTTTGAGCTGCTAGGTCTGTTCTGAATCTATCCCATTTAGGACTGTGGTAGTGCCACACAATGCAATGAAGAGTGTTCTCTGTGTGAAGGTGGGACTTCGTCTCCTCAAGGACTGTGCAGTGGTGATTCCTATCAATACTGTCATGGACAATTGCATCTGCGACAGGTAGATTGGTGAGGATGAGGTCAGGTAGGTTATTCCCTCTTGTTGGTTCTCTCACCGGCTCACACAAGTCCAGTCTGGCAGCTATGTCCTTCAGAATTGGGCCAACTTGGTCAGTAGTGGTGCTACTAAGCTATTTTTGGTGATTAACATTGAACTCCCCCACCCAGCGTACACTCTGTGCCCTTGCTACCGTCAGTGCATCTTCTAAGTGGTGTTCAACATGGAGAAGCACTGATTCATCAGCTGAGTGGGGACAGTAGATGGTAATCAGCAGGAGGTTTCCTTGCCAATATTGATCTCATGCCATGAGACTTCATGGGGTCCACAGTAATGTTGAGGATTCCCAGAGCCACTCCCCCCTGACTGTTTACCACTATGCCGCCATCTCTGGTGGCTCTGTCCTGCCGGTGGAACAGGACATACCCAGGGATGGTGATGGAGGAGTCTGGGATATTGGCTGTAAGGTATGATTCTATGAGTATGACTATGTCAGGCTGCTATCTATCGGTCAGCTTTCCCAATTTGGCACAAGTGTCAGTGAGAAGGACTTTGCAGGGTCAACTGGCATGGCAGCCAGCACAACTTCATTGTTATGTAAGGGTCACATTTTGGGATTTTTTCATCATTTTGCCACCGTAATGGGAAGGGCCGAACTTATATTAAAATGTTACTTTTAAGATAAATTTTGTCCTAAAAGGCTCAATTTCACTGAACAGCCACATGCAGGTCAGAGATCAGACAAAACATCTATCTAGATTGTCTGAGTTAATGAAGGATTGCAAAAAAAAACTCAGTCAACATAAGTTAGGGATCAGATATTATCATTTTGAACTGATTTAACTGGGAGCACCACTGATCAACCCTGCAACAAGGAAAGATTTGGCTATCAAGTGTTAATCTTCCTCTCTGGAATGGTAACAATAGCAACTGGGAACAAATGTTCTTGGTCAGTCGTTAAGTTTTGCAGAAAGAGGTTGGTAAGGAGCCTAGTTCAGGGGCCTACCTTAAGAAGAGAGCTGACTGGGCTCAGACAGAAAGCTTTGATTCAGTGATAGGGCTGGCCAAAATACAGTGTGATTTTGTCCCCTGATAGAGACAGTATGAGGTAGTTTCTTACTAAAGCTGGAACTTGCCATAGTTGTTACTCTAAGTGTTTGCTTTTTAACTGTAAAATAAGGTGATGCTTAATCTGAGAAAATATCTAGGAAGGGCCTGAAAATATTAGCAATCTGTTTGCTATCAGACCTGATGCCACTTTGAGGCAGTATCCAGTATTAGGGAGGTGAAAGGAACTGGCATGGATGGAAATCTCTCTCAAGTGACACCACTTCCAAGCATCTTTCCACCCCACAAAAATAACTACAAATGTGTCCCTGAAAATACAGCTAGCCAACCACCGTCTGGATGGAAAATCATGGACTGCACATCTGCAATTTCCTGATATCCCTGGCTGGCCAGTGAGCTCCTCAAAACTTCCAAAATTTTGAACTCTGAAAATTGTGCCCAGCATTTAAGAGCTTGTTTTGAAAGGCTCGACTGGTGGTGAGGAACAGTGTTAAGGCTGAGTGTAGGTTGAAAACTATAGTACATAATTTAGTGCCTGATTTACAGCAGGCCACATTTTGTGGCCAGGAAAAGTGCTGAGGTTTGTAAGACACATGTCGCATTATGGCTCCAAAAATATTTAAATATATATTCCTTGATAAATTTGTCAGCTTTGCAACTGCTTCCTTACTGGAGGCACTACAGCTCGATTTGAAATAAGTACAGCAGTGTGTGGGTGGATTAGATTGTAAAGAGCCAACTTCTTAAAGGTGAATATCATTTTTTTGTTGCTAATTGAAGACTTAATCTGCTATTTTCTAGATGCAATTGTGTTGCTATTTAGGGCCTTTTTTTTGCATTTTAAATATTAATTTCCAGCCATCTGGTTTTATCTTTCTTGCTAATTTAGTTCATGGTGACCTGCAATTAAAGTCAACGAGTATAATGTGCAAACATTTTCATCAAAAAATATATTGTAAATTTGTAATTATATGGTGTTTCAAATTTTTAAGTATTTAAATCCAAAGCTGAAAGATCACAAGGAAAGTCGCCATGGAAACAGAATATTATCTGACTCACAGTGAACATTTCAAACATCAGAGTATTGAGATCTCTTCTGAGATCAAACAAAGGTTGTCCAATTTAGTGAGTAATATCACACAAAATGAGATGATAAAGAATGAAGGGAAAAAGTCAACTGGTTTATCCAATGTGTCCCATCCAGGCCGGGTGCAGCCTACATGCACTATTAATTCATTCCCCAACCCCCCACCCCCATCCCACAATCCCCTGGGAGAGGCAAAAACTTTGGACAATTTAAGAAAAATTGCTGAGAAATTCACTTCCGACCCTTGAAGAGCTTCACACAAGTTGCCAGAAACACAGAGAGCAAATTTGAACAAAGCCAATAGAATGTCAAGCTACATAGCCAAACAGTAGAATAAAAGCCAGTGGAAATCATGATCATACTGTACAGCGCTCCATTCAGACTACACCTTGAAAACTGTTTCTAGTTCCGGTCACTGAGAAACAAGCTATGCAATGCAGAAAAGAGCCACGAGGCTCATCTCTAGTGTCAAGGGCCTGAGTTGTGTAAAAAGATTTGAGAAACATTTGTTTTCAGCCTGGTGAGGAAGTATCTGAAGTGATCTTATAACAGGCTGCAAGATAGTAAATGGCGTAGAAAATATCAATACAGAATATTACTTTAAACTAAACTGTGTGAGTAAAATAAGAGAACATAAGTTTAAATTAGTAGAAGGTAACTTTGAGATTGATATCAGGAGACGATTCTACACTCAAAGGGTACACTTGGAATGGCCTTACAGGTGAAAACCCTGTAATTAGTTAAGAAACCATCAAATACAGCAAATGATGTCAGGTTAATCTGGGTCGATAAGTTGACATGGGCCAAATGAGTTTCCTCATCCATAAGTGTCCTGTGACCTTCTGACTGCAATACATTATAATACAAGTCACTGCGAACTATATCTACGTTTGAATCTCGAATCTTTGGAATTCTTTACCCCAGAAGGTTTTGGATGCTCAGTCATTGAGTATATTCAGGACTAAGATTGATGGATTTTGGAAACTAAGGGAATCGAGGAATATGGAGATAGGGCAGGAAGTGTTGATGTAGAGGATCAACCATGATCTTTGTGAATGGCAGAACAGGCTCAAGGAACTGCATGGCGAACTCTTTTTTTATGTTTTGATGTCTTCCACTTTCAGGAACTCATCCAGCTCCCTTTTGAAAGCCACACTTACTGCAAGTTCCAATGAATTATACCAGAGGCTGATGACTCTCTCTGCAAAAATAAATACTTCCTGCCATCCAGCCTAACTCTGTTTCCTATGAAAAGAAAGACTTGCATTTATATAGCATCGTTCACAACCTCAGGACATCCCAAAGCATTTTACAGCCAATGAAGTACTTTTTGAAGTGTAGTCACTATTGTAATGTAGGAAAGGCAGCAGTCAATTTGTGCATAGCAAGCTCCCACAAACAGAAATGTGATCATGATCAGATAATCTGTTTTTTGTGATATTGATTGAGGGATAAATATTTGGCCAGGGGTAACTCCCCTATGCTTCTTGGAAATACTGCCATGGGACCTTTTGCATCCACCCGAGAGGGCAGACAGGGCATCAGTTTAAAGTTGCATCCAAAAGACAGCACCTCCAACAGTGCAGCACCTCCCCAGTATTATACTGGATATTCAGCTTAGATTTTAATGCTCAAGTCCTGGAGCAAGGTTTGAAACCACAATTTTCTGATGCAGAGGCAAGAGTGTTACCAATAGAGCCATGGTGGACACTATTTATTTTGTACTGATGCCTCCTAGTCCCCCTTTAGAGTCTAACATAGCCACTGAAACAGAATCTATGCCCTTCATCATTTTGAAGACCGTAATCATTTCTCCGCATTTCTTCAATAAAAAATTCCCAGTTTACAGAGCCTGTCCTGATAACTAAGAACACAAATAATTATTATTGTTCTGGTGGACCTTCTTTGGATCTTCTCCAGTGCCTTGATATTCTACAGTGTGTTGAAAACCAAAACTGGGCATAGGATTATAAATGCAGCCAAAGCAAAGTCTTGTATAAGTCCCTGCAGTCCTGTCAAATCCAGTTGTGAGTGGTGGTGGACAATAAAACAACTAACCAGAGGAGGAGGTTCCACAAACATCCCATCCTCAATGATGGGGGAGTCCAGCACATCAGTGCAAAAGACAAAGCTGAAGCATTTGCAACTATCTTCAGCCAGAAGTGCCAAGTGGATGATCCATCTCAGCCTCCTCCTGAGGTCCCCAGAGTAACATATACCAGTCTTCAGACAACTTGATTCACTCCATGTGATATCAAGAAATGGCTGAAGGCACTGGATACTGCAAAGGCTATGGGCCCTGGCAACATCCTAGTGGTAGTACTGAAGATTTATGCTCAAAAACTAACCACACCCCTAGCCAAGCTGTTCCAGTACAGCTACAACACTGACAATGTGGAAAATTTCCCAGGTATTTCTTGTCCACAAAAAGCCACAATCCCAGCAATTACCACCCCATCAGTCTACCCTCAATTGTCAGCAAAGTTATGGTAGCTGTCATCGACAATGTGTCAAGCAGCACTTACTCAGCAATAACTTGCTCATCGATGCTTAATTTAGGTTCTACCAGGGCGACTCAGCTCCAGACTTCATTAAAACCTTGGGCCAAATATGGACAAAAGAGCTGAATTCCTGAGATGAGGTGAGAGTGATTGCCCTTGACATCAAGGCAGCATTTGACCAAACGTGGCATCAAGGAGCTCTAGCAAAACTGAAGTCAATGAAAATCAGGGAGAAAACTCTCCACTGGTTGGAGTCATACCTATCACAAAGTAAGATGTTTGTGGTTGTTGGAGACCAATCATCTCAGCCCCAGGAGATCGCTGTAGGAGTTCCTCAGGGTGGTGTCCTAGGCCCAACCATCTTCAGCTGCTTCATCAATGATCTTTCCTCCAATGTAAGGTCAGAAGTGGGGATGCTCACTGATGATTGTACATTGTTCAGTACCATTCGTGACTCCTCAGATACTGAAGCATTCTGTGTCCGCATGTAGCAAGATCTGGACAACATTCAGGCTTGTCCTGGTAAGTGGCAAGTAACATTCGGGCTACACAAATGCCTGACAATGGCCATCTCCAACAAGAGAGAATCTAACCATCTCCTCTTGACATTCAAAGCATTACCATTGCTGAATCCCCTGCCAACAACATCCTTCGGGGTTACCATTGACCAGAAACTGAACTTGAACAGCCACATAAATACTGAGTCTACCAGAACAGGTCAGAGGCAAGAAATTCTGCAGCAACTTTTCATCATCTACAAGGTACATGTCAGGGTGTGATGGAATACTCTCCACTTGCCTGGATGTGTGCAGCTCCAACAACACTCAAGAACCTTGACATCATCCAAGATAAAGCAGCCCACTTGATCGGCACCTCATCCATCAGCTTAAACATTCACCGCCTCCACCACTGGCCCAGTGGCAGCAGTGTGTATCATCCACAAGATGCACTGCAGCAACTTGACAAGACTCCTTCAACAGCACCTTCCAAACCTGTGATAAAAACAAGAAATACTGGAAATATTCAGCAGGTCTGGCAGCATCTGTGGAGAGAGACGCAGAGCTAACGTTTCAGGTCAGTGACTCTTCTTCAGAACTAGCAGATATTAGAAATGTGAAAGGTTTTAAGCAAGTAAAGCAGGGGTGGGGCAAAAGATAAACAAAGGAGAAGGTGTAGATAAGACAAGGTCACAGAGAGTAACTGACCAGAAGGTCATGGAGCAAAGGCAAACAATATGTTAATGATGTGTTGAAAGACAAAGCATTAGTGCAGGTAGGGTGTTAATGGACTGAAAACTGAACAGCCACAAGCACAAACATGAAAAAAAACAGTGGGTAGGCAAACTGAACAAACCAAGATAAAATAAATTAAAATAAACACAAACAAATATAAAAAAAGAAAAAAGAAAAAATAACTAAAAATAAAAGTAAAATGGGGGGCCCGTCATGCTCTGAAATTATTGAACTTATTGAAATTATCTCTACCACCTAAAAGTACAAGGTCAGCAGATGTGTGATAACACCACCACCTGCAAGTTCCCCTCCCAGTGACTTGGAGCTATATCGAAATTCCTTCACAGTTGCTGGGTCAAGATCCTGGAACTCCCTCCCTAACTGTCCCTACACCACATGGACTGCAGTGGTTCACGTGGGTCATCACCACCTTCTCAAGGGCAATTAGGGACGGGCAATAAACGCTGGCCATGCTAGAGATGCTCACATCTCATGAACAAATATTGTATTTTGAGTTTTGCAATTTATCTGTCCTAGATATAAATCCTAATACCCTTTCTCTACAGCCTTGCAAAATTGGTCATGGACTTTCCGTGTTTCCTGAACTATATAGTCCACACTTGTCCATAGATCACTGAAGGCAGCAGCACAGGTAGATAAGGTGGTTAAGAAGGTATATGGGATACTTGCCTTTATTAGCCGAGGCATAGAATATAAGAGCAGGGAGGTTATGATGGAGCTGTATAAAATGCTAGTTAGGCCACAGCTGGAGTAGTGTACAGTTCTGGGCACCACACTATAGGAAGGATGTGATTGCACTGGAGAAGGTGCAGAGGAGATTCACCAGGATGTTGCCTGGGCTGGAGCATTTCAGCAATGAAAGATTGGATAGGCGAGGGTTGTTTTCCTTAGAGCAAAGAAGGCTGAGGGGGTCCCTGACTGAGGTATACAAAATTATGAGGGGCATAGATAGGGTAGATAGGAATAAACTTTTTCCCTTAGTGGAGGTGTCAATAACCAGGGGGTATAGATTTAAGGTAAGGGGCAGGAGGTTTAGAGGGAATTTGAGGAAAAACTTTTTCATCAAGAGGTTGGTTGGAATCTGAAACACACTACCCGATGGGGTGGTAGAAGCAGGTACCCTCGCAATATTTAAGAAGTATTCAGATGAGCACTTGAAATGCCATAGCATACAAGACGACGGGCCAAGTGCTGGAAAATGGGATTAGAATAGAGGTGCTTGATGGCTGGTACGGACACGATGGGCCAAAGGGCCTGTTTCTGTGCTATATAACTCTATGGCACTATGACAACCCCAGGGTCCTTTCCTACTCTGCAGGCTTAAATATATAACCCTTCATTTGTCTGCATCATACTGCATTAATCCACATTGAAAGGCACCTGTCACACACAGGCCCCTTCCCCCTGTAAATCTAGATCAGCCTGCAGTCTATTTATTTTGTGTATCTCCTGAAAATATCCTCAGCATGGAACACTGCAGTATTGTACATGTGACTGGGTACCATACAGATCTGCTACCATTAATAGCTACCCTCTGTTTATGCAAATGTAGCCAATTTTTAATCCATCTTAAAATTTGAGTGCCAATCCCACAGGAAGCATCCTTACTTAACGACTTTCTGTGTGTCACTTTATCAAAAGCTTGTTGCTAATCAAGGCATGCCTCTACCAGGCTATTATCATCCACCAACTTTGTGACCTCTTCAAAAAGATTGAACTAATTTTGTGAGACAGGACCTCTATTTTCAAAAACTATGTTGGGATTCCATAATAACCTTTTCAGATAATTGTACAGAGCCTCTCTAGTAATTCTATCATGAATTTGACATCAACATAACTGGCCTATAATTCCTAGGTTCTGACTTGCTCCATTTTTTAAATATTGGTACCATGTTGGCCTCCCTCCAGTCCTGGGCCTCAATGGACTCCTAAATGTGTGACCCGTTGGCTTGCATAACACAGACCCCATGTCTTTCAATACTCTAGGGTGAGTAGCATCAGTGTCAGCATCCCAATCACTTCATAAGTTCTAATCCTAGCCAGGACTAATCCCGCATCAATTTTGATGGGTTCAATTTTAGTATCATATCTACCACCTCTGACAACTCAGCATCATCTTCAGTCATGAGAGCAGATGCAAAGTAACCAATCAGCGCCATAGCCATTTCTTGGCATCCACACAAATATGTTCTGAAGGATCACTCCAAAGTCCTACGTGGTCCTTGATTACATTGACTTTTAACATAACTAAAATAAAGGTTTTGCTATTAATACCTATGCATACTCCTTTTCTCTATTGCCCTTTGGCCAATATGAAAGATTTTGTTACCTTCAACTGACCCTTATACCCGTCCCAATTTTCTTCAGAGTAATTTACCCTGTATCTGGTAAAATACTTAGGCTTTAGTTTATTTTGTCTTTCAGTACTCCTATTGATAATCTTTTTTATGCATCAGGTGATGGAATATGGCATTCCCTATTAAAAAATTTTATTGCTGGACAACCAACATCCCAACTAGCCAAAAAGAGATAACACAAGGATGATACAATTGTGTGGGACATGTAGCTTTGACATTGGAGCAGCAAGACTTCATTGCTTATGTTCAGATGGACATCAACACTGCCAAGTGCTTTCAGAACAAACACAGAAAAGGCTTTCACATAAAACTGAATTAGGTTTTGTTACAAATAACAGTAACCAGAGATGAATTCCAAGGTTTGGGAGTTAATTAACACTTATCAGTGTTACTATTTGAACCCATTGATAAAGTTACTGTCTTAAAGTCAATTCTGAGTATCAAATATCCTGGTGTGATGTCACTTAGATTTTACTTTAAAAAGTGCTTCAAAATATTAACATTTCCATACATATATTAGTTTTATATCAACATAAACTATGCTTTTTTCGATTCAGCTATATTCCGTGAAGATATCAATAACTTAAAATTATTAATCCATAAATCTTAGAACAAAATGTTGCCAAACAGTACATCACCTCCATAAAATCAAGGTGATTTGTTTGAACTAGGCCCTGTAATGAAATACTTGTCTGAATGAAATGTTTTCCTATTAGCACATGGCTACAGAGAGATCTCAAATGTAATCATATATGAAATGTCATTCCTACAAGCCTAAAGGTTGGCAGAATGAGGTTAGTGCAAGCCCTGGGGCAGCTGGATTTTGATAACCTTTCTCAATCTCTATGTTGTTCAATCATACTTTTGCACTGATTCATAAGACAGTCTTCTGAACTTAAGTTTATGATGTATAGAAATACTTAAAAAAGCCAGTATCTTCCTCATGTTTATTTCTTTAGAAGTTTGTTCTCAAAACTGTATAATAAAATGCAATCCTAATGAATGTGTAGGTAATGATTCACACTCTCACCTTTGCAGCTGTTAATTATTTTTTTATTCATTCATGGGATGTGGGCATCACTGGCTATGCCAGCATTTATTGCCCATCCCTAATTGCCCTTGAGAAGGTGGTGGTGAGCTGCTTTCTTGAACCGCTGCAGTCCATTTGCGATAGGTAGACCCACAGTGCTGTTAGGAAGGGAGTTCCAGGATATTGACCCAGCGACAGTGAAGGAACAGCAATATAGTTCCAAGTCAGGATGGTGTGTGACTTGGAGGGGAACTTGCAGGTGGTGGTGTTCCCATGTATTTGCTGTCCTTGTCCTTCTAGTTGGTAGAGGTCGCGGGTTTGGAAGGTGCTGTCTAAGGAGCCTTGGTGCATTGCTGCAGTGCATCTTGTAGATGGTACACACTGCTGCCACTGTGCATCGGTGGTGGAGGGAGTGAATGTTTGTAGATGGGGTGCCAATCAAGTGGCTGCTTTGTCCTGGATGGTGTCGAGCTTCTTGAGTGTTGTTGGAGCTGCACCCATCCAGGCAAGTGGAGAGTATTCCATCACACTCCTGACTTGTGCCTTGTAGATGGTGGACAGGCTTTGGGGAGTCAGGAGGTGAGTTACACGCCTCAGGACTCCTAGCCTCTGACCTGCTCTTGCAGCCACGGTATTTATATGGCTACTCCAGTTCAGTTTCTGGTCAATGGTAGCCCCGAGGATGTTGATAGTGAGGGATTCAGCAATGGTAATGCCGTTGAATGTCAAGGGGATATGGTTAGATTCTCTCTTGTTGGAGATGGTCATTGCCTGGCATTTGTGTGGCGCGAATGTTACTTGCCACTTATCAGCCCAAGCCTGGCTATTGTCCAGGTCTTGCTGCATTTCTACACGGACTGCTTCAGTATCTGAGGAGTCACGAATGGTGCTGAACATTGTGCAATCATCAGTGAACATCCCCACTTCTGACCTTATGATTGAAGGAAGGTCATTGATGAAGCAGCTGAAGATGGTTGGGCCTAGGAGAATACCCTGAGGAACTCTTGCAGTGATGTCCTGGAGCTCAGATGATTGACCTCCAACAACCACAACCATCTTCCTTTGCGCTAGGTATGACTCCAGCCAGCGGAGGATTTTCCCCCTGATTCCCATTGACTTCAGTTTTGCTAGGGCTCCTTGATGCCATACTCAGTCAAATGCTGCCTTGATGTCAACGGCAGTCACTCTCACCTCACCTCTTGAATTCAGCTCTTTTGTCCATGTTTGAACCAAGGCTGTGATGAGGTCAGGAGATGTGTGGCCCTGGCGGAACCCAAACTGACTGTCACTGAGCAGGTTATTGCTGAGCAAGTGCCGCTTGATGGCACTGTTGATGACACCTTCCATCACTTTACTGATGATTGAGAGTAGACTGATGGGGCGGTAATTGGCCAGGTTGGACTTGTCCTGCTTTTTGTGTACAGGACATACCTGGGCAATTTTCCACATTGCAGGTTAGATGCCAGTGTTGTAGCTGTACTGGAACAGCTTGGCTAGGGGCGCGGCACGTTCTGGAGCACAGGTCTTCAGTACTATTGCCGGAATGTTGTCTGGACCCATAGCCTTTGCAGTATCCAGTGCCTTCAGTCGTTTCTTGATATCACGCGGAGTGAATCGAATTGGCTGAAGTCTGGCATCTGTGACTTCAGGAGGAGGCCGAGATGGATCATCAACTCGGCACTTCTGGCTGAAGATTTTTGCAAATGCTTCAGCCTTGTCTTTCGCACTGATGTGCTGGGCTCCCCCATCATTGAGGATGGGGATATTTGTGGAGCCACCTCCTCCAGTTAGTTGTTTAATTGTCCACCACCATTCACGGCTGGATGTGGCAGGACTGCAGAGCTTAGATCTGATCCGTTGGTTATGGGATTGCTTAGCTCTGTCTATCGCATGCTGCTTACGCAGTTTGGCATGCAAGTAGTCCTGGGTTGTAGCTTCACCAGGTTGACACCTCATTGTGAGGTATGCCTGGTGCTGCTTCTGGCATGCCCTCCTGCACTCTTCATTGAACCAGGGTTGGTCTCCTGGCTTGATGGTAATGGTAGAGTGGGGGATATGCCGGGCAATGAGGTTACAGATTGTGGATGAATACAATTCAGCTGCTGCTGATGGCCCACAGTGCCTCATGGATGCCCAGTTTTGCATTGCTAGATCTGTTCAAAATCTATCCCATTTAGCACGGTGATAGTGCCACACAACACGATGGACGGTATCCTCAATGTGAAGGCGGGACTTAGTCTCCGCAAGTACTGTGTGGTGGTCACTCCTATGAATACTGTCATGGACAGAAGCATCTGCGGCAGGCAGATTGGTGAGGACGAGGTCAAGTATGTTTTTCCCTCATGTTGGTTCCCCCACCATCTGCCGCAGACCCAGTCTAGCAGCTATGTCCTTTAGGACTCTGCCAGCTCGGTCAGTAGTGGTTCTACCGAGCCACTTTTGGTGATGGACATTGAAGTCCCCCACCCAGAGTACATTTTGTGCCCTTGCCACCCTCAGTGCTTCCTCCAAGTGGTGTTCAACATGGTGGAGTACTGAGTCATCAGCTGAGGGAGGGCAGTAGGTGGTAATCAGTATGAGGTTACCTTGCCCATGTTTGACCTGATGCCATGAGACTTCATGGGATCCGGAGTCAATGTTGAGGACTCCCAGGGCAACTCCCTCCCTACTGTATCCCACTGTGCCACCACCTTTGCTGGGTCTGTCCTGCTGGAGGGACAGGACATACCCGGGGATGGTGATGGCAGTGTCTGGGACATTGTCAGTAAGGTATGATTCCGTGAGTATGACTATGTCAGGCTGTTGCTTGACTAGTCTGTGGGACAGCTCTCCCAACTTTGGCACAAGCCCCAGATGTTAGTAAGGAGGACTTTGCAGGGTCGACAGGTTTGCCGTTGTCATTTCCGGTGCCTAGGTTGATGCCGGGTGGTCCGTCCAGTTTCATTCCTTTTTCCATTCCTTAATCCAGTCACAAAATAGCTAAATGAGTCACCATAATGCTTTTTATGCAGAAAAATTATATGTGAGAGTAAACTGTGAACTACCCATAGAATTGTCTTTTGTGTCCTTTAATGCCAGCACTAAAGTTTTTATTTCAAGGCTGATGTCTATCTCAAAAGGCAGAGTTTCAACTGGATATCATTCCATCAGAACAATTGAAGGGACCATATTTGTATAAGGTGAGCATGTATAGTTTGCAAAAATTCCGTGCATAATCAATGTTTTTCTCTCTGCATTTTGTGAGTACAAGTATTCCCCATTATTCTATAGTACCACTTCTGTGTTGCCTTATATTTGAAAATGATTAGAAAATCGCTATGAAAATTCTTAAATACCATGGCTAGAATTTTACGCCCCTCAAAAGAGTGGGCTGGTGGCGGGGGATGGGGTAAAATGGTGTGGGAGGCTGGAGGGGGCCTTCCTGATCTGCTCTTTCCTCCGCTGTCACTTTACACAGGAAGTCGAGAAACGCCACCCCCCCCCCCACCCCCGCCCCAGGCCAATTAAGGCCCTTAAGTAGCCAATTAACAGCCACTTAAGGGCCTCTGCCCGCCGCCACGGGGATTTTACGGTTGACTAGCGGGCAACTAAGGGCTCAGAAAAGCCGCCTGATAAAACTAGGCGGCCTTCTGGCAGCCTGGGGAAAGCCCTCCTGATCGGGCCCCACCTGCCTCAATGAGGTGGAAGTCCGCCCAAGACCTGTTAATGGCCTGGGGACCATTAAATTTGCTCTGGATCCCCAAGCCCGGCAGAGGCGGGATCGCCACTATCTTTTCGGCCAGTGGATGGCTCCCCCCCCGGCCACTGTAAAATCCAGCCCCATATTTAGATAATGCGCTGGATTTTGTGTTGGAGGCAGGGCTCCCGGCACCAGGCCAAAAAGGCAGGGGAAACCCTGTCTCTGCCTTCTCGTGCCCACCCCAGAGTGATATTCCGGTATTTTTAAATCAGAGTTTCAGGAGCTGGAATCCCAATCCCTTTAAAAATGGGGATTCCACCTCCAAGAGCTGCCTGCCAATTAGAGAGCTGGCAGCTCAGCGGTATCAACAGCGCCCCTGGGAGTGGTGGCCACTGTCGATACTGCACAGGCCTTGGACCCAGGCCCAGCGCTGGAACCCTGGACCAGAGGTGAGTGAGGTGGGGTTGCCGGGGCCAGTCCACAAGGCCCCGGCAAGTGGGGTGGGGGATAATTGTGTAGTCCAGTGGGAAAGTGTTCCCGGGTGGTGGGGGAGGGGGTAAAGTGGTTCCCGGCAGGTGTTCTCCATGGGCCACAGATGGCCCACGGAGGAGAGAACCCCCCCAAGTCTGCAGGGAGAGCGCCTCATTTTACAAGATCCCAGCGCGGTGGGAAGAGGCCCTTAATTGGCTATTAACAAGCCATTTAAGGGCTTCAATTGGCCTCTGGGTGGGAAGGCTGTTGTCGGCCTAACCCACCCCCCAGAAGATCGCTTGGTGAGAACGAGGTGATGGGCCCTCCACCACCCCCCCCCCCACCCACCCCCTGACCCCTGCCACCCGTTGTGATAAGCCATGGCCCCTCCCCCGCCCCTGACCCCACCTCAGGGGGCCACACAAAATCCCAGCCAATAGTTCACATTCAAACGAATATCAAATTAATATTTTGTAAACTTGAGCGAAGTATAATGCAGACTTTTCTCTTCAGCACCTGGCCTAAGAAGTTAGTGGCAGGTAATGATTGTCACAAATTTGGGAATAAGCTGCCCCGGATTTTCTGTTTATTAAAATGAAAGGATGCGAAACAACTTGTGATAAACACTCCCAACCTTCCAGAGTCTTAGGGCTGAATTTTACCAAAAGAGAGGAAGTTCTGACTTCAGGGTTGAATATAGATCGTACGGCTGCACGGGCGGGTGGTGGGATATCTTTGGGGATTTTGCAGTCAGCAGCCAATTAATGTCTGGCAGGCAGGAGGAGGTTCCGGCAGGTCAAAGGCCGGTGCCATATTTAAAGGGAACACAGCAGTCTTCCTACAGGCTGCACAGAATGACGGCGCTGGAAGATGTGCTGAACAAGGGAGGCTGTGCAGGAATGATAGAGGAAGGGTTGCAGCAAGGTTTAGTGCCATCTCCCTGGAGGTGATCCTGCTGGCGGTGAGAAAACAGTGACAGGTGCTCTTCCCAGTGGATGGGAGGAAGAGAAGGTCAGCAAGCCTTACCAAGAAGGCAAGGCTAGAGGTTGCTGAAGAAGTCAGCAGCCACAGTGTGGTCGCATGATCATGAGTGCCGTGCTGCAAGTGTTTCAGTGACCTGGTACGGTCTGGCAAGGTGATTGGCATTCATAATAACAAGCACGCATCCCTGCAGGTCATAAATGGTGCCCATGGGATGTGAATCCATGTGGCAAACTCATGCATCAAGCATGACCAGGTACCAGCGAGTAAGGCACAGAGTAGCCTCACACAGGAAGCCCATAGTCAGTCAGAGATGATCTCTGCATTGCCAAGACTGAATGGCCACTTGCAGAAGGCCACCCAGAGGCATGATGCTGGATATGGCAGCTGGCATAGGCTGACAAATGCTGCAGGCATATGAGAGTCAAGTGACACTGTGTATATATGTGGGTGCAGGAGAAACATGCTAACAATGCCAGGGAGTGGAGAAGAACTGGAGGTGGTGTGCCATTCATAGCTGTAGTGACCCCAATGGAGGAGGAGGCAACGGAAATAGGATGGGTTGCAGCAGGGCAGCCTGTTGCGGAGCGTGAGGTGGGTGTGGAGTCCATGGAGAGTGAGTAAAGTGATGGATGCAGGCATTATCTATCTGATGAGTACTAACCATGGTGCCCCTGTGGGCCTTGATGATCATAGGAAGCTCCAGATCAAGGACAGGCAGCAGTAGGTGATTGAAAGTGCAACTGGTTCACATCACTCTTATCTCTCCTACAGGTCCAGTAGTTGATGAGAGGCCGAGTATGGTTCTGGCACCATATGAGACCTCAAAGAAGGAACTGCCATCTGAGGACACAGCGTCACACTAGTCCTGTGCACCCTCCACTAGCACAGGCATGCTCACGTGGGATTGATGCATGGTTAGAAAGGGTGGCACCAGCAGTGAGCAGGTAATGGATGCAGTGACAGCTGTGGCCACTCAGCATCGGAGGACTGAGGAAGGGCCCAGCGTTGTTCAGCTTCCCACAGATGTCAAGCCTTGGCAGTCATCATCAAAGTGTCAGTTGCTAGAGCAGCAGTGTATGTAGTCATTTGTCAGAATTTCCAGAGCACATATGATGGAGGAGTCCATCCATGCCATGAATGATGCCATGTCTTTAGCTTATGAGTGCCTGGCTTTCTCCATTAAGAGAGTGGAGACCCTCATGGAGAGCAACATGCAGCATGCCACTCAGTGGATGCAGGAGATAATTGCTGACCTCCACATATGGCCCCATCCGTAATCTCTGTTGAGCAATGAGCAGGCAAGATGGCCCCATGACGCCTGAACCTGATGCCAGGTATTCAGCCACTCCAGGCAAGCAGGGAAGGGCAGGTGGGCCTTGAGAGGATGAAGGAGTGATTGCCTGAAGCCTCCTTGCATTGAGCGGCAGCCCGTCAGCTCCTTTGATTGTGACACGAATGCTTCATGAAGGCCCAATGACCGAGGTGGCTCCTTGCACCCTCATGAGGCTGCTGCTCCTCTGGCAGTTGCAGCCCCGCTCCATGTGACTGAACCTGTCTCTCACTCCCACTCTCATCCTCACTGGAGGAGTCAAACTCTGAGAATCTCTCCCCTCAAGGTTAAAGCCTCTCAATCCCCTAGTGCTGCTTGTACCAGATGAGATGACCTCCCTTCTAATAAGAGCCCTCCGAGATGGGTTCTCACTGTGCACTGCTCCGACTTTTCACTGCCTTGCTTGAATGAGTCTCAGCCTTCATGTCTGACATAGCAGCTGTACTCAATGGCTACCACCTCCAGCCACCACTCACCGACCGCTGAGCTCTCACCTCCTTTTAGCAGGCGAGCCGCTGACACTCCGTGGAACCCGTGCACCTCAGGCAAGATCTAAAATTCATCTCAAAATTCATGGCAATTGTCTGCTTAGTAGTATCAATTGCCTGACTACCACTGTTGGACGCAATTGCGATCCCGCTGCCCGACTATCTCTGGGAAATTTGCCCAGCGCCGGGAAGACATCGGGGTTCCGATCCAATGGGCTGGATTTTGTTCTTTCCCAGGCATTGGGTTCCTTGGAGGAGGGCGGCTGAAGATGGCTCTGGATGAGGCCCACCACAGACCTCGACGCTGTGAGGGTTCGGCCCGATCCTCCTCGAGACGGAGAGGCTCTGTGGCGGCAGCACCCCCCCTGCCACTGGGCGATGGGACCACAATTTAAATATTCAAATGAATAAAATTATTAAATTTAAATAGCCATACCTGCAATCTTGAGGACCTGCCGTGATCTACGGCGGGGCAGCCAGCATTCCCGCGCCTTCAGATCCACGTCCGGGGAAACGCGGCACCACACTAGTGGGGAGGGGGGGAGGAGGCAAGTTTGTCAAAGCAGGGGGTGGGGGGATGGGGTCAAATATATGTAATGGTGTAGGGGATGGTGGGAAGGGTTGGACCTTAAATTTGGTGCAGTTTGTGGGGTGGGGTAAGGTCAGATGTAAAAGGTAAGTGTTTGGTGGGGGGAAGGGCAAATAGCTATTGTAATTGTTATTGTGTGGGGTGGGAAAGGGGCACTAGAAATGTATTCATTTAATTTTGGGGGGTAGGACTTTAAAAATTTAAATTGGGCGGCAGTGTTGGCTGCCCTTTAAAAATGGTGCCAGCGCCTGCACATCTCAGTAAATTTATTTATAATGTTTTTCTCTTAAAATACAAAAAAATTGAGTTTGGAAATGTTCCAGTTAAGTACAAAAGCTTAATTACATTGCTTGTATTTTAACCTGTGATTGAGAAGATTATTGCTTTACTCATGCTTGTTTACTTTTACCCTTTGACTTTGAGAAGCTAATTACACCATTTGTGTTATCCAATTGTAAACATCTTAATTAATTGTAACTGTCCTAGTTATAGAATAAGTGCAGATTCAGCAACTGGAATATTAAGCACATCTTGCACTTCCGAAGCGTACAAACACAGCCAGGTTTGCCTAATGGGTCAAAATGGGACCAAAAGCTATGTCAGCCTTGATTGTTCTGGCATCCTTTTCCTGGCCTGGGTTTCTGACCTTAGCCACTCACTCAATGCTCCCACATTCTGGCATCCTTGTGCCCCACCCTTCCTGATGCTCTTTGATACTGGCATCTCTCTCAATACAGTCAAACTCCATCCCCCTCATTTCTAGACTCTGATTGTTCTGAATGCTGTTTGACCACGGGACCCAATGTTCTTGTGCTCAAGTACTCCAATCCCAGTTTTTCCAGATTCCCAAACTACTTGCCCAATGCTTGCAGATTGTAAAATTCCCTTTCCTGTACTCCCAGTGCACTAGTCCCTAGGACTTCAAAAGTGTGCCACATCACAGAATCCTCCTCCCCACAGTGGTAACAAACTGAAAGTTCCCTCTTCACAGTATTGCAGACCCAAAACTACTCCCATTGCTATCAAAGCCCAACAACCCACACAATTGATTGAAAACCTCAAAATTCCTTTACTTTTAAACTACTTATTTTTACCTGCAATCTGTTGTAATATTGACCAAAATCTTCCAATATGTCTTGAGTTTAAAAAAAGCTGAAAATGAAGGAAACATATAATCATAATCAAGACTTCATTCATGGTTTCAGGCAAAAATGGACAGAGTTGCAGATAACAATTCCAGAATAGTACCTTGTAACAAACAAATTTAACTTATTCAGTCAGTGACACTGGTGATACATTTTCCTAGATTTTCCAATCCAGCAGGAATTCTACTGGATCAGCGGTGATGTAGTCTTTGGGCTTGCCCATCTCAGTGGATATGCTGGGGTCAGGCTCCATTTTAATTTTTATGGCTTATTCTTGCCAGGTCACCAGCTGAGGAGAAGGAGGGAAATCATTGTGTTCGGTGTCTCAGTATAATATGGAAGGGGATGCTGCCTTAAGGAAAATGCTTAATTATTTAAACATTTCTTGTTTTACCTAGTGCAATTGATCACAGAACAAATGTCTGCACGAGGCAATTCAGCCCTATCATTTTCAAATTTCCCTTTCACTGCCTTAAAATACACTTATTGCTGTGAATGCAATGGTATTAATGATGTCTAGTGTCATTCAAGTATTAGTGATGGAAAATACATCAGATGTCATATCCCTATCATCATCATTTTATTTTACCATGGCTCCCCACATAAAGGCAGGCAAATTCAGTGCCAGCCAATACTTCTATGGCTCATTTATACAGAAAGAAATTACAGTTTCAAGCCACATTTCTCATTCCTGTGCACCCAAAAACTGCAAGTATGCAGGTGCTATATTATGCATTATATGGTATAACACCCTTATTGTTACAAAAACAATGTAGCCTCCAATTTACAGTGAACAATGCCTGGGACATTCACTAATAGATACCTGCATATCACTTTTAGTTGTAACAACTGTAGTTTCTTAAGCTTAGTCATTTTGAAAGCATTCTAGAATTGTGCTATCAAGGAACTATTAGTGCTTTGAGAAGAGCTGCTTCCAAATCTCACTGATTGAAGCATAGAGCAGAGATTAAATACTTGCAGTTTCTACCGAAGGGCAAGTGATAGAAAGGTTATACTCATTACAATCTTTTAATTGCTCTGCACTCAGACTTGTTGGTGAAGGATTTACACAGCATTTCAAGCAAGACTATCGATGAATACAATGGAGCAATGCCCCAGTGGTTTTCCAATTGGGATCCATCATTCTTATTATTCAGGTCAGTGGGAAGTTTGTATGCTGGCACCCTCTCAAGCAGCTGGACCTTTTCAGAGGGGAGGCACGGGAAGTTATAGGGTTCCCATGTGAATTGTTAGATTAATTCAAAAGTCTACTTATATTTTGGCTTGGAGCTCTTAAGAACGGCAAAACACGACACACGAGTTCCACCTAAAACCAGGCTTTATTTAAAATTAACATTCTGCAGCAATAAAATTCATATGGTAAAACAAGTAACAAATCATTTACTATGCAAGAGGTTATACAGGAATTATTATTTACTCAGTACAAAATATATATAATAAGACATTCTTCATCTAGCAAGATGTATTTGCAAACTGGATAGATTGATCGTTACCAAATCTGAGAGGCACTGGAAGATGTTCCACTGTAAATGTAGCTGACAGCATTCTTCTCCCAGGGGCACAAACTCAACTAGGCTGCCAACAGTCCCTCTGTTTAATGCCTGAAACTACAGCCTACATGACCTTGGGCACATTTGTCAGCCTAATCATTACATCAGAAGTAAGTTAAGAATAAATGATTCTGCACAGGGTAAAATTAATGAGGTGACATAAGCCTTCTATTTAATTAAAGAATTGAACATTCTTGCCTATTTTCTTATCAGCTGGTACATTCTCTTCCCAGATGGTTGGCTTTGTAGATCTGTTTTGAAACTCACAGTCTATATATAGTACATCCTCCATTCCACAACTAAATGCTGAGCCTCCAGAAAAGAATCTGTACTATAAAACTTCTGAACTAACAAACTAAGCCAAAAGGTTTCTCAGTCAATTAAACAACAAGACAATACTTATGTATATACACAAAACATTCTGTACTGTGAAGGGAATGTCAGTTTGTCACTGCACCAACCCACAATATCACCTAATAAACATAAAGATGTCACATGTACCCTATGTACCTGTGATATTCCTTTGATATTCGTGGACATTGATAAGTTGACAAGGAGACACACAATCTTGTATACTCAGAGTACAGATATTCCCAAGACTTCATATGTTTGCCAGAAGATAGATAACACCTAAATGGTAATTAAACTGCCAGAGCTGGAGAAGTCAGATTAAATGGTTTACCTGATACTTTTAATTCAGAATCTGACAGCCTCTAATAGATAGGCCTCCATTCAATACAAAGCCAAATATTCCTGTTGCTAAAATCTAACTACATATGTGATGAATATCAGAGTCTGGAGGTACCAATTACATGTTTTTGCAGTGGGGTTAAAAAAAAATAATTTTACATAAGAGGGATGTTAGCAAAATGTGGAAACATATAGCAGCAGGAAAAAGCCAGTAAATTACATGGATTATTTAAGCAAAATACTCTTATACTGAGAGGTCCAAAACATATTCAAAGAACATCTATCCTTCCATTGTTGTTTAAAGTAGCTATCAATCCACAGCTACTCAATAGAGAATTCTAAATCTAATGAAAAATGTTAAATATGCTTGAACCATCTGTTATGCAAATATAATAAGCTGCACCTTCAATTCATACACAGAGAAAGATCAAAAATGGTCAAAAAATAAACACTTTAACATCTTGTTTCTTCCCCTGACTAATTTTAGTTCTTCTTGGAGAGCTACGAGAATCCTGTTAATACACATTTACGAATCAGTAAAGGTTTCTGCTACTTGGTGGCTCTACATTTTACAACCCCTCTTTAACTCTGATCAAGTAATGAGAAGACTTCTGCCCTTTGAATTATGCTGCAGTAACATATGTGGATGCTGGTCTAACAATGGTTTGCCGATATTCATACCGCATAAAATCTAATTTCTTTCTCTACAAATGGGCCATAGGGAAATCAAGTGCAATTGTGAACTTTTAGCCACATTAACCAGCAGTCAGGAGAGCAGGAAAATGTCCCGTTTTTCAGATATTTTCAGTTAGAAACTTTGTTTGATGAAATGCAGCACAGAAGGGAGCTGTTATTTCTCCCAGATGGTCAGAAGAGTGGGTCACAATGTCTGACATGAGGTCGGGACACTTTTCAATGCAAATAGTACTGTGCAGTGGTCCTGGTTAGAGTGTTGCAGGAAGTTACTGACTTCGTCAGATATGCTAAGAGACCTCACTGTAACCTTGCATTAATGGACTGTATTAAAATGCATGCCATGAGTAGTTACCACCAATTCACATAGTCTAACAATATTTTGATACCTTCTCATGATTGTCCATTTCATACCTGAGCACATTTTGCAACAGTTCTTCTTCTCACTAGTAGCACCTTTCTTAACATTCTCCCTTGCTGTTCTCCTGTCAATTCCTTCTGTGTACTGTACTTGGATGATGCATGATCCTGTCATCAAACTCCCTGTGGGCAGTGTGCTGATAGATGGGTTTCCATGCATGTCCTTTAGGCAAACTCAATTAGGCAATCCCTCTTCTTGTTTTTACAGTACCATATTGTGCATAACAAGTGGGAAAAAAGTCACATGGGAAAAAAATCTTTCCAGCCTTCATGTTCTTACTTCATTTAAGGAAATGGCATCGCCGGTCCGGAGCAGAATAACTGTTGAGGAAGCAGGGAGTTGGAGGTCTGCCCTCAGTTCAGGTTTCTCTCAAATTTATCCAATTTTCCCCATTCTATTCAAACACACAGTAACAATAGCATATGATGACAAACAATTCCATGCCACTTTCTCAGTAAATCACAGTATCACATCAAGTTGCCAAACAGACAACATTAGTATATTGTTCCACTTCATTTTCAACAGGTGTGCCGGGGACACAGAGCAATCTTGCACTTTTTCAACAGACTTTTGTTTTATTCATTCATGGGGTGTGGGCGTCGCTGGCCAGGCCAGCATTTGTTGCCCATCCCTAATTGCCCTTGAGAAGGTGGTGGTGAGCTGCTTTCTTGAACCGCTGCAGTCCATTTGGGATAGGTAGACCCACAGTGCTGTTAGGAAGGGAGTTCCAGGATTTTGACCCAGCGACAGTGAAAGAACAGTGATATAGATCCAAGTCCGAATGGGGTGTGACTTGGAGGGGAACTTGCAGGTGGTGGTGTTCCCATGTATTTGCTGCCCTTGTCCTTCTAGTTGGTAGAGGTCGTGGGTTTGGAAGGTGCTGTCTAAGGAGCTTTGGTGTGTTGCTGCAGTGCATCTTGTAGATGATACACACTGCTGCCACTGTGCGTCGGTGGTGGAGGGAGTGAATGTTTGTAGATGGGGTGTCAATCAAGTGGGCTGCTTTGTCCTGGATGGTGTCGAGCTTCTTGCCTGTTGTTGGAGCTGCACCCATCCAGGCAAGTGGAGAGTATTCCATCACACTCCTAACTTGTGCCTTGTAGATGGTGGACAGGCTTTGGGGAGTCAGGAGGTGAGTTACTCGCTGCAGGATTCCTCGCCTCTGACCTGCTCTTGTAGCCACGGTATTTATATGGCTACTCCAGTTCAGTTTCTGGTCCATGGTAGCCCCAAGGATGTTGATAGTGGGGCTTCAGCAATGGTAAAGCCATTGAATGTCAAGGGGAGATGGTTAGATTCTCTCTTGTTGGAGATGGTCATTGCCTGGCACTTGTGTGGCGCGAATGTTACTCGCTACTTATCGGCCCAAGCCTGGATATTGTCCAGGTCTTTCTGCATTTCTATACGGACTGCTTCAGTATCTGAGGAGTCACGAATGGTGCTGAACATTGTGCAATCATCAGTGAACATCCCCACTTCTGACCTTATGGTTGAAGGAAGGTCATTGATGAAGCATCGGAAGATGGTTGGGCCTAGGACACTACCCTGAGGAACTCCTGAAGTGATGTCCTGGAGCTCAGATGATTGACCTCCAACAACCACAGCCATCTTTGTTTGCGCTAGGTATGACTCCAACCAGAGGAGGGTTTTCCCCCTGATTCCCATTGACCTCAGTTTTGCTAGGGCTCCTTGATGCCATACTCGGTCAAATGCTGCCTTGATGTCAAAGGCAGACACTCTCACCTCACCTCTTGAGTTCAGCTCTTTTGTCCATGTTTGAACCAAGGCTGTAATGAGGTCAGGAGCTGAGTGGCCCTGGCGGAACGCAAACTGAGTGTCACTGAGCTGGTTATTGCTAAGCAAGTGCTGCTTGATGGCAACTGTTGATAACACCTTCCATCACTTTACTGATGATTGAGAGTAGACTGATGGGGTGGTAATTGGCCGGGTTGGACTTGTCCTGCTTTTTGTGTACGGGACATACCTGGACAATTTTCCACATTGCAGGGTAGATGCCAGTGTTCTAGCTGTACTGGAACACTGTACTGAACGGCGGCGCACTCATAAAATGCAGCCCAATCTCTGTGTTTACCCTATTCAGCCCCTTTAGAATCTTATGCATTTCAATGAGATCACCTCTCCTTCTTCTAAACTCCAGAGAATACAGGCCCAATTTACTTAGCCTCTCATCATAGGACACACCCTTCATCCCAGGGATCAATCTAGTGAACCTTCACTGTACCGCCTCCAATGCAAGTATATCCTTTCTTAAATGTGGAGACCAAAACTGCACACAGTGCTCCATATGTGGTTTCACCAAAACCCTGTACAATTATAGTAATACTTCCTTATTCCTGTACTCCAATCCCCTTGGAATAAAGGCCGACATGCTATTTGCACTGTATCTCCAAACTCTCCTCTTTTGAACTCTTCACCCTTAACATTCCATCCACTTTTCCTCACTCAAAATCACTTCCCCTAGGGTAAGTGGTTTGAGGTAAGAGCTGCCCCACCCTCGAGGGGCCAAATGGCCTACTCTTGCTCTTATTTCTTATGTTCTTACGATCCTTCCCCACTTACATCGTCTCTTTCCTCTATAATTCGCCACTTAGGTTTTGTATTCTTCCAAAATTCAGCTTACATTTGTATAAAGTATAATTCAAATTAGGAAAACGATAGACACACATACTTGCAATATGTAAACAGGCCCTAGGCCCTACTAGTCCAAACTGTTTGAACAAGATAACAGACTGCACCACAAAGACATTTCATAAAATCTAAATCATGTCCTCAATAGGTGTCTTCCAGGATAGTCTTCAGCCCTACAGTGCATGCACAAAGAGGAAGATTAAGGTACAATGAAGGTAACAGTTTAATAAGAGTTTTGCCATTACATGCAAATAGCAGTTTTCCTTAAAGGCTAGTATCATAAGTTCTATAATCTGTCATGCACACTGGAAGTGTAATGATACAACAATCAAGGGATAACTCGTAAGAGTTGTGAAAAACGCTTTTTGTCTTTAAAAAATGAACCTTTAATTTTAAAAAGTCAACAATGGTCCAAAATGGCCACCGAAGAAAAAGGGATTGGCCTATTGTGTATTCAAATTGTCTGATAAAGACAAAGGACAAATCTTCAAAACTAAGAGGTGTCAATTAAACCCATCCTACACCTATCCTAAAACATTCCAGAATTGCATGTCTTCTTCTGAAACAGAGGAGGTGTGAAGTAGCCATGTCCTAGGCCATTGTGTGATCAGCATGGGAAAGAGACCAGAGCAGCTCCAAACAGGAGGTGAGAGATAACAGCTCTACCTTAAAAAAAGACAGCTAGAGAGAGAGACAGAGGAAAAAGCAACATCCTAACAGCTTGTGTTCTGAACAAGCCAGAAAGCACACCAGCCCCACTGCAGAATCCTAAATCTACATTATACAGCAGTGAAAACTGGAAGTAACCCACCGTCTTCAACGTAACCTTCAATCAAGAGAGAAATCTACCATCTCAGGCCTGCATCCATTGAGAACTTGTTTTCCAAGAGAATTCAACAGGTTTATCGTAACCTCCCCCTGCAAAACTAAAAGTTACCTTTCTTATTCCCTTCTCTATCTCTCTTCTTGTGTGTCTGAGTGGATGCGGTTGCGACAATTTCAGGATAAGGCATATTGATCAATAAACAATTGACTTTCTTTTTTAAAACCTACAAGAAAACCTGTCACTGTCTGTTTATTTGAAAATTAAAGTACCAAGGGGCAAAACTCTAATACAAATACGCTTGTTGTGGTCAGGTGGGGAGTTAGTTTAGAGATACAGCACTAAAACAGGCCCTTCAGCCCACCGAGTCTGTGCCGACCATCAACCATCCATTTATACTAATCCTACACTAATTCCATCTTCCTACCACATCCCCACCTGTCCCTATGTTTTCCCTACCACCTACCTATACTAGGGGCAATTGCTAATGGCTAATTCACCTATCAACTTGCATGTCTTTTGGCTGTGGGAGGAAACCAGAGCACCCAGAGGAAACCCACACAGACACAGGGAGAACTTGCAAACTCCACGCAGGCAGTACCCGGAATTGAACCCGGGTCGCTGGAGTTGTGAGGCTGCGGTGCTAACCACTGCGCCACTGTGCCTGAACAGAGGGAACCACCCATACCACACCACATGATCGTAACAAACCCTAACAGAAGCTCATGTACTGTTACCAATAAATGTAGATTTTATATGGCTAAAATTATCATAGTCTTTAGTGGTTGAAGCAAGTGAAAACAATATGAATTGACGAAACAGTTCATAGAAAGCAAACCAGCAAAGAATTTAAGCAGCATTTAAATACCACCTTTATTGTAAGGCATTAGAAATGAACAAATATCAACTGTTTTCTAGTTATTTTAAGAAACTAGATTAACTGGTTCTGTTGCTTTCTTTCTCTTCCATTTAACTCTCCCGAGCTCTTTGTTTTGCTTCTTTCTCTGTCTTTTTCTTCTTTAGTTTTGGGTGAGAGATATTGGGTTGGATTTTACCAAGCCAACAACGTCAGGCTGTGTGGTGGGGGGAGGGGGGGAACGGCGGCGCTGGAAGGTGGTTGCGGCAGAGGCCCACCATGGAGCTCGACACCGGGAGGGCCTGGCCCGATTCCTCTGGTGCCGGTGAGGCTCCATGTCAGTACCCCCCACTGCTGGGCGACTGGACCCCAATTTCAATATTTAAATTTATGTGATGAATACATTTAAATGAACTTACCTTGAATCTTCCGGGCCTGCCGCACTCCTCAGTGCAGCGGCCGGCACTCCCATATCTTCAATTCCCCAACTGGGGAAAGCCGGTGTGACACTGGTGAGGAGGGGGGGAGGAGTTACGATTTCTCAGTGCAGGGACGGGAGCATGGGGTCAAATAAACATAATGAGCTTAGGGGATGGTGGGAAGGGGTGAACTTTAAACTTTGCGCAGTCTGTGGGGGGGGGAGGGTATGGGGTGCTGGCGAAGGTCAGATTTAAAGGGTAAGTGTTTTGGGGGAAAGGGCAAATAGTTAATGTAATTGTTATGGGGGGGGGGAGGTGGAAAGGGCCGTGAAAATTTTATTTGATAAATTTTGGGGGGGTGTATTTTTAAAAATTTAAATATGTCGGCAGGGCTGGCTGCCATTTAAAAATGACGCCACACCTGCGCACAGGCAGCTGATGTCACTGCTGGAGTCAGACAGCCCAGCTCCTCCAGCCATTTAAATGAGCCGCTGCACGGGAGATCGCAGCAGCTGGAAGGCATGCGGCCTGCACATGCGGGCCACCATCTTTTGAGCTCGCCACCAAGAGTGACGACGGGCTCTTAAAATCCAGCCCATTATGTTTGTGTTGGTAAAAAGAGATACCTTGGGTGGCAGGTTGCATTATTCAGGGGGAGCTGTTGGAAAATGCATGAAACCAGCAAAGGAATATTTCAGAGTTAATTTTGTGAGCACTTATTCCTAACTCCTATTTTGTAAAAACATTGTAAGTGACTCATTGTAATGAAATATGAACAACAATAAATTTCATAGAATATACTGAGCATGCAGAATGTACAACAGTAATGCATAACAAACATGTCTGGTTTCCCAGGAGGTTTGGGAATATCATGAATCAATACCTTCACTTGAAAAAATCTTTTTGTTTTTAATATCTGTCCTCCCTCTCCAATCCCATATACATGTAATCTAATCCTACTGTAATTAAATATTAATTGTGAATACCATATGATTTCTAAATAAAAGCATAAAAATGTAAACTTACTCATGAATTGATCAACACAGAGTTTTGTACTGTGGTGTCAATTCAGCAGCAAAAAAATTAGATCTTAAATGCTAGGTTCCTAATAAATTCCTAATAAATCACTGCAAATTCCTTTAACTACCATGAGTCATATCCCATAGATTATCATACATAATATAAACAGAGCATAGCATTTATTAGCTGTGGCTCAGTTGATAGCACTCTTGTCTCTGAGTTACAAGATTTTGGGTTCAAGTATCACTCCAGGACTTGAGACCAAAAATCAAGGTTGGCACTCCAGGGGGTATTGTTAGATGTGCTGCTGTTTGGCTGAGACTTTAAATCCTGTCTACCCTCTCAGGTAGATGCAAAAGATTCCATGGCACTATTTGAAAGAAGAGCCAAGGAGTTATCCCCAGTGTCCTGGCCAATATTTATCCCTCAAGCAACATCACAAAGTAGATTTTCTGTTCATTATCACATTGCTGTTTGTGGAGAGTTCTGTGCACAAATTGGCTGCCATGTTCCTACATTACAAAAGTACTTCATTAGCTGCAAAGTACTTTGGGACATCCACTGGCTGTAAAGTACTATATAAATGCCAATTTTTTTCTTTTATATTTGCTGTAATGAAAACTAATGACACTAAGGTGCTTCAAGCCTAAATAAAATGTAGTCACTTAAATTATTAACATGCTGGTCCAATTCCAATTGATAACAAGATCCATGTGGTTGCTTAGCATGATGATATCATGTACCCATTTTACATTTTGGCTGCACATACTATTAATGCAGAATGCAGTTTATTTTATTTTTCCATAAGCACTCGTGCTGTCAGTTAAAGTGGCAGTTTTTGAATCAGCCTATGTTGCAAATTGACAGCTTAAGTAGAGGAGTTCACCAACAACTTGCACAGTACATTGGAGGACAATTTGACAGCGTTATAAAGCACCACAGGGTGTGTGGCATCCAGGAACATGTCCAATGGAGATTTCCATGATAGGTTCTATGGGCAGTCTATGCTTCCTCCATGGCTGCTCAGACTATTTCTATTGAGACCATGGGTGACACATTGCAGAGGGCTGTTGCTTTTGAATTGGACATGCCAGACAATCAGTTGCAAACAATCATGACACTGGGCTTTACTGAACTTCATAGTACGATTAGCTCTGCTTTCCCATAGATCAGTGGCCCGACAGCCAGTGCGCAGTATAAGCATCATGGCACAATGTGGTCAGATGAGGTTACAACAGGGCTATCCCAACAAAATGTTGGGACCAATGTTTTTTCTTTTTAAATAATAGCTGCACTGAAGTTGAGCATGAAGACTGTGTCTTTGGAAAGGCATGCAAGCTACTTTTAATGACATTACATGAATGGGAGATTAGTGAGCTGATCACAGTACAACAACTTGCATTTATATAGTGCCTTTAACATTAAGAATGGTCCCAAGGCACTTCACAAAGCTTTGAGGAAGATGGATGTCAAGCTAAGGACAGGTTAGTTGGGGTGATCGAAGGTCTTGTCCAAAAAGTGGATTTTTGGACAGTCTTAAAGAAGGCAAGTGAACAGGCAGAGATGCTTAGGAAGAGAATTCCAGAGAGTGGGATGTAGGTAGAATCATAGAATCAAAGAATGGTTACAGTACAGAAGAAGACCATTTCACCCTCATGTACGTGCCAGCTCTCTGCAAGAGCAACTCACCTATTCCCACTTCCCCACCTCTTCCCCATAGTCCTGCAATTTCTTTCTCTTCAGATAATTACCCAATTGCCTTTTGAAAGCCACCATTGAATCCGCCTCAATCAAACTCTCAGGCAGTGCATTCTAGATCCTATCCACTTGCTGCATAAAAACGTTTTTCCTCATGTCACTTGTTGTGGGACAAAATCACTCAGAGTCAGGAGTGAACTGAGGTCAGGAAATCTTTATTACAAGCGTGCAGGGGAGAGCCTTCAGTGGATCAAAGTCTCTCAGAAAATCTTTAGTTACAGCAGAATTATTTATACAACAGTTCCATACAGAAGCCTTGATACAGCTGGTTACTCATGTATCCATATTTGGTTATCTTACATTTGCTTATGCATTTCTTTTTCAACACTTTACAATACCAGTTCTTCTTTGCAATTTCTCCCTCCCCATTGCTTCCATTGTACAAACACATTTTATCTCTTATAGTGGATAAGCAGACTAAGGCGTCATGATGGAAAGGTACAGCAAGAGAAAAACAACTTCAGCTGTGTGAACCTTAGTAACCCTATTAACCCCGCATTCTCCCTGTCATCACTGTTGCTCCTTTTGAGAAAAATTTTAAATCAGAGTCCTCTGCTTCTCCATCCTTCCGCCAATGGGAACAGTTTCTCTCCATCCACTCTGTCCAGACCCCTCATGATTTTGAACACCTCCATCATATCTACTCTTAATCTTCTCCAAGGAGAACAGCCCCAGCTTCTCCAATCTATCCATAACTGAAGTTCCTCACCCCTGGAACCATTCACATGGATCTTTTCTGTATCCCTGTTAAATTCCAGAAAGCTTGTTATGGAAGGATAATGCTGGAGCCTATATTTACTCAGTTTCACATTTATTGTGCAGAGTAAATGGATTACAAACATAAATCTCCTCATTCAAACCCTCCACCAGTTTCAGTATGTGTCTGCTTATAAGTGCTCAACTAAGACTCCAATTAACACCCTTCACTTCCATATAATCAAACCATTGACACACAATTAACAGATTAACATACCCTCTAATGCTTCCATGTTTTTCCTGAAATGTGGTGCCCAGAACTGGACACAATACTCCAGTTAAGCCAAGCCAGTATTTCATACAGATTTATCATAACTTCCTTGTTCTTGTACTGTATGCCCCTATTTATAAAGCCCAGGTTCCTGCATGCCTTATTAACAATTTTCTCAACATGCCCTGCCACCTTTGCAGATTTGTGCTCATATGCCCCCAGATCCCTCTGTTCCTGTACCCCCTTTAGAATTGGATCCTTTTTTTTATATTGCCTCTCTCGTTCTTCCTACCAAAATGCATCACTTCACAGTTCTTTCCATTAAATTTCATCTGCCACTTGTCCGTCCATTCCAACAGCCTATGTCCTCTTGAAGTTTATCACCCTCCTCCTCACAGTTCACAATACTTTCAAGTTATGTGTGATCTGCAAATTTTGAAATTGTGCTGTGTACACCCAAGTCAATGTCATTAGTATATATCAAGAAAAACAGTGGTCCTCATACCAACCCCTGGGGAATCACACTATACACCTTCCTCCAGTCTGAAAAACAACCATTCACCACCACTCTCTGTTTCCTGTTACTCAGCCAATTTTGTATCCATGCTGCTACTGTCCCTTTTATTCCATGGGCTGTAACTTTGCTGACAAGCCTGTTATGTGGCATTTTCAAATGCCTTTTGGAAGTCTGTGTACACCACATCAACTGCATTACCCTCATCAACCCTCGCTGCTACCTCATCAAAAAATTCAAGCAAGTTAGTTGAACACAATTTTCCCTTAACAAATCCATGCTGGCTTTCTTTAATTAATCCACATTTGTCCAAGTAACTGTTAATTTTGTCCTGAATTATCGTTTCCAAAAGCTTTCCCACCATGGAAGTTAAACTGACTGGCCTGTGGTTGCTCGGCTTATTTTTATACCCTTTTTTGAACAAGAGTATAACATTTGCAATTCTCCAATCCTCTGACACCACCCTTGTATCTAAGGAGGATTGGAACATTATGGCCAGTGCCTCTATAATTTTCACCTTTACTTCCTTCAGTATCCTTGGCTGCATCTCATCCAGTCCTAATCAATTTTACATATGGCCAGCTTATCTAATACTTCCTCTTTATCAATTCACAGCCTGACTCTGTCCGAACGGTGCTTTTCTAATTAGCAATTATTAATAAATTACACTAATTAAAAAAAAACCTTAGTAGTACTAACCTTCCCATCACACTCCAAAGCCTGTCCACCATCTGCAAGGCACAAGTCAGGAGTATGATGGAATACTCTCCACTTGCCTGGATGGGTGCAGCTCCAACAACACTCAAGAAGCTCGACACCACCCAGGATAAAGCAGCCCGCTTGATTGGCACACCATCTACAAACATTCACTCCCTCCACCACCGACGCACAGTGGCAGCAGTGTGTACCATCTGCAAGATGTACTGCAGCAATGCACCAAGGCTCCTTAGACAGCACCTTCCAAACCTGCGACCTCTACCAACTAGAAGGACAAGGGCAAAAAATACATGGGAACACCACCACCTGCAAGTTCCCCTTCAAGTCACACACCATCCTGACTTGGATCTATATTGCCATTCCTTCACTGTCGCTGGGTCAAAATCCTGGAACTCCCTTCCTAACAGCACTGTGGGTATACCAACCCCAAATGGACTGCAGCAGTTCAAGAAGGCAGCTCACCACGACCTTCTCAAGGGCAATTAGGGATAGGCAATAAATGCTGGCCTGGCCAGTGACGCCCACATCCCATGAATGAATTAAAAAAAAACTTACAAGCTAGCTATTTGAGGGTTTTAAAAATAATAACTTTGTTTTCCTCTGATCTTTTAAAGTTATTTACAGATAATAACAGCTGTTTTTTACCAACTGATCAGCTTACAGATTTCCTGTGATGTCACTGGCAGTTTTTTTGCACTTTTCAAACCCAGCGCGTGGGGACGCAGAGACTGAGAGAGAGAGAGAGAGAAACTTTTTTTGCTCTTCAGGTAGGAAAGGCTGCCTTCTGATTCCCGGCCTATATTTAAGTCACTCCCAGCTCCCAACTGCCTCTGCTCCTCAGGTAGGAAAGGCTGTGCTGCGATCCCCGGCCTATATTTAAGTCGCTTCCGGCTCCCTACTACCTCTGCTGCTCAGGTAGGAAAGGCTGCACTCCGATCCCTGGCCTGTATTTAAGTCACTCCCGGCTCCCGACTGCCTCCGCTCCTCAGGTAGGTAAAACGTATATATTTTTTAAAACAATTATAAAGTATTAACAACTTTTTGGAGATATTGATGACTTTCATGGAGATGTTGATGACTTTGAAGACCACAGTTAGCTCAGGAAACGTGGTGGGCATCGTCTAAATCAATTATTTTACTGTGTCATATTGCTGAAAGTCCTCTCTTGTACCATGACCTTCCTGTGCTGTCTACAAGTACTCCCCATCAGAAGATAATAAATAGAACAGTGAGTAATATGTGGACTAGAATATTGGAGTCTAACATAGCTACAAAAATTAACTGGAAATATTGAAGCTGGAGGCTTACATTCCCCAAAGCAGTGTGTCTTGAAAATTTTTACAAAAAGTATTAAATCCTCCATTCTCAAGCACCTGGCAGCACAAATTAAATTGACTGAACAGCTGGTTTACATTCTGTTGGTAGATGAAAATGAAATGTGCTTAATTATATGCGTAATGTAAAACAAAAACAATAAGGAGGACTTGGCATTGCATTGAATTTATTGAAACAGAAGTTAAAAGTTGATTAACCCAGAACAATAGGTGTGATTTTTGTCTCAATGCCAGCCAGCAGGAGTAAAATTGCTTAAGAAATTGAACCATCAACTGCTGGAAGTCCATTTATTTTATTTTGAGTGGTACTCGATCTAGGTGGCCAGAGCACCACCAGGGCCACACAGTTCCAGACCTCATTTGCAGCCTTGGTGCAAACACGGACAAAAGAATTGCATTCAGTAGTGAGGTGAGAGTGATTGCCATTGACATCAAGGCAGCCTTTGACTGACTGCAGCATCAAGGAGTTCTAGCAAAATTGAAGTCAATGGGAATCAGGGGAAAATTCTCCACTGGTTGGAGTCATACCTAGCACAAAGGAAGATGATTGTGTTTGTTGGAGGCCAATCAACTCAGCCCCAGCACATAGCTGTAGGAGTTCCTCAGCGTAGTGTCCTAGGCCCAACCATCTTCAGTTGCTTCATCAATGACCTTCTCTCCAACTAAGGTCAGAAGTATAGGTGTTTGCTGATGATTGCACAGTGTTCACTACCATTTGCAACTCTACAGATACTGAACCAGTCCATGTCCGCATGCAACAAGACCTTGACAACTTTCAGGCTGGAGCTGATAAGTAGCAAGTAACATTCCTGCCATACAAGTGCCAGGCAATGACAATCTCCAACAAGAAAGAATCTAGCCATCTCCGCTTGACATTCAACAGCATTTCCATCGCTGAATTCCCCGACCATCAACATCCTTGGAGTTACCATTGACCAGAAACTTAACTGGACCAGCCATATAAATACTGTGGCTACAAGAGCAAGTCAGAGGTTGGGAATTCTGCAGTGAGTAGCTCACATCCTGATTCCCCAAAGCCTGTCTACCATCTACAAGGCACAAGTCAGGAGTGTGATGGAATACTCTCCACTTGCTTGGATGGGTGCAGCTCCAATAACACTCAAGAAGCTTGATACCATCCAAGACAAAGTAGCCCTCTTGTCTAGCACCCCATCCACCACCTTCAACATTCATTCCCTCCACCACCGACGCACAGTGGCAGCAGTGTGTACCATCTACAAGATGCACTGCAGCAATTTGCCAAGGCTCCTTCGACAGCACCTTCCAAACCCATGACCTCTACCACATAGAATGACAAGGGCAGCAGATGCAGGGGAACACCACCACCTGCAAGTTTTCCACCAAATCACTCACCATCCTGACTTGAAATATATCGCCGTTCCTTCATCTGGAGCTAGCATCTACCATAAGCCTGGCACACCCAGTAACACCAACAGCAGCCTCAAATCAGCCTCCACCTCTTCCAGGAATGCTGAAATACTGACTTATGGAAATGATACTGTGGAGCGGCAAACAAGCCACCTTGCCATCAAACAGGGGCTTGAGTGCTGGGCTTCTCCATTAGTGCTCTGCTTTGTGCTTCCACATTAGATTCAATGCTCTTCATTTTTGTCTGTCATTTTCCCCTTCTGCCCTTTATGTTGGCAAAGGCTGCTGATGGGTTGAAATACCTTTTGTGCCTTTAATAACACAGAAAAGTTTTACCCTCATGCTGCTATTTACCTTTAGGTGTCCAAATACCTCTACCTAAATTGCAATTTTTCAATGCACCCTGCTGTATGTTCCAGCACAAGGCCATAGCTGCACATGGAGCTATGAATAATTATGTTAATGAACTCTCTTTCTCTTTCTCTTTTGGGCCTCCTTATCTCGAGAGACAATCATGGAGAATTGTGTGTAATCAGCACTTCTGGCCAACTTTGCCCTAATTTCCAGCCATTCTAGTTTGAATTTCACTAGGACAGGAAAGCCCAAGCAAATGAAATGTTGGAAATACTATTAATAGTCCTGGAGGCAAATGCACAACTTCACACTATAGTTATTCCAACGAATTGGTGGTGATTGAATGATCCTGATGTTGCTTGATGGGGTTTGCTTGTCTTACTGTCATAAAAAAGTCATCTTCCTTTGTCTCTTCCACTCTTTTACATGTCAACTTATTTCATTCCTTCTCTAATCTTCTGGACAGCTGGTGATGAGCCTTTCACTACTGCTGCTGATTGACAGCTTGTACCAGCAGCAAGATCAGAGCTCAGACAAACCTGCATTAGAAATCAGAAGGGTGGAAGAGACAATGGCCAGGATGGAGCAAGATACAGTCAGGACATAAATCAGAGAGATGGTATGGAATAAAACCACTAGTAAAAAAGATGGGAGGATCAAGATAGGATGAGACACAGCTGAGAAAGAGATCAAAGAACCAGAATACAGACAGTCAGGAGAGAAATAAAAGAGGCAGCATTTTAAGACACAAACCAAGAGACAAAATAGAGAGCAAGGATAGAGACAGGTAGAAAAAAAAACATTTATTAATTCCATGTTTTATCTTTCTCTTTGAAATATCCTCAATGGGCACTTTAAAATGCTATAATTGTCCATGTACTATAATCCTTTTTTCTCTTAATTTTGTTAGAACTGCACACTTACAGAAGTTCATATTATACATTGGCAAAAATGTATATATTCTAGTGTGACAATTAAAGTTACTATAAGCATATGACACTGATTTATTTGTGTTTCAGGCTGAATCACTCAAACATTTTCACAAGTCTTATGACTTTTATAAATCACATACTTCACCCTTGCGAAAATCTGAAATCTTGTTTTTGTTTATAGCTGTTTTATGAATTTATAATTTTCTCCTCTAACCACAAAACTCAGAATGGCTGAAGCTCAGCAAAATGAAACAGGCAAGTAGCTGATAAATAGTCCCAAGATTCAGGATCATTTACATTCTGCTGGAATTCCAACATTCATCTCTTGAACAACTAGAGTGCTCTGTGTGCTGTGTCCTTTCATCTTTTTACTTGACTTATGTTACGGTAATCATAACTGAGAAGAAGGTAGAATTTTCTAAAGTAATATAGGAATTCTTCTTCAATTTGAATTCAGTTATGATATAAAGTGGTAGGAATATGGAATTAGTGCAGGATTAGTATAAATGGGTGGTTGATGGTCGGCGCAGACTCGGTGGGCCGAAGGGCCTGTTTCAGTGCTGTATCTCTAAAATTAAAACTAAAACTAAAAATAAGAGTAATACTTTACATTCATTGGGCTGATTTTATAAATCCGCCCTCCTGGTATATAGTTCTGCCCACTGGGCATGTAAATCAGGAAACTGTAGGCTTGCTTCCCACACATTTCTACTCATTGGCGATGGAAAATTATAAAGGCGCATGTCTGCAATTTCACAATATACACTCCTGGTGGATGAAGTTCCATGCTGGGAGCACACATTTTTTGCATGCACAATACTTTTAGTTAGGAATATGCATGAGGACAGTTAGATTAGAACACCCTGAAACTGGATGTGAGCAATCTGCAGCCTGCTTTCAGCAAGGAATATTTCTCTGCCTGCAGTTGCTGTGTGGAGTCATCCCTTACTTTCTCCTATAAAGCAATCTTATGTATGTCAAAGCAGAACAACAATAAAATGCATTTTTATAGCATCTTCATGTGGGCAAATATCCCTGTATATTTTAAAAGAGGGAAAAGAGGAGATTGAGCAGGATTTAGTAAAAATTGGGGAAATTAACAGAACAGGCATTAAGGTGCACCAACATTTTAAAATTCATCAAATGAAACAGTGCAAGATATCCTGAAGAATTCCATTAAAACAATATATTCAAAGAGAATACATTTTGATAAACTTGAATCACTAATGCAATCTTCTGCCTGGTGTGCTGAACCCCATGTTGCTGTGGTTAAGAAATCTAACTTGCAACTTTGCATTCTGAGTAATTGTCCAGTGATTCCATTACTCGGCGCAGTCTGTAGTTTTATTAGGATTTTTCTACACAATGTTGGCTAAAAAAAGATTTCCTTACAAAATATAATAGATAAACATATCAGATAAAATGATCAAAACTATAAATTTCACACAAATTCCAAATGCATTCATTTTTAATCCACAGAAAGACCTTGTATTTTCCCTTTTGGTCAATTTAATTGCCTCATTCAGATTATACCTTTGTCCCAGAGCTTACTTTATGGCTGTAATTTAACTTTCAGTCCCACTTGCACTGTGGGAGGCTGGCAGCACACCGAGAACCCAGGTGTTTCAACAGCACGTGTGTCAGCGGCTTTTTAACCCAGCCATTGCAACTGGGTGGGTGTGATGACTGTTTAAAGGGACCCTGAGAGGATCAGAGTTGAAGGATTGTACAGATGTGCAGACAGAGCCAAAACTGGCAGAAATGGAAGCTCAACGTGGCAAGGCAGCACCATGCTTCTCCTAATGGCCGAGTCTGCCCCTGCACAGGTGCAGGTGGGGCAGTCTTTGACAGGGCCTTCCTGGCCGCCCAACCCAGAGCATGTTGGCCATGAGCATCTGAGCACTCAGAGCAGAGATATGAGCAGCCTGCCTCTAGCACTGCTGAAGCCATGTGGGTAGCACTATGTAGGAGTAATAGAAAAAAGAAGATAAACTATTTATAGTTGCATAAGAGTATTTGCTTGAGTGTTTAATACAGGGTTACATTGTCACATTTCTGATTCATGTTTGAGCACCAGTAAATTTATTTCACTGCTCCATTGTCCTATCTTGTCCATTTTTGCTTGCCATCTGCCAAGTGCCCTTTGCCTTGTGAAGACTGGTAGGACAAAAGTTAAAGACAAGCAATGGGTATCTGTGAGACGGATGAATTGTTGACTGTGGGAATGCTTTGTGACAGGGGCTTGGGGGGATACACAGCGGGTTCAGATTTCATGTGCCACATGTCTGCATTGCCTCAGTTTAACTGAAACATGCCTGAATCAGGTCATCTGGGCATCTCTGGCAGGTATGTGTGCAGCTGCTGGCGTCCTCACCACATCACGGTCTTCATCCTCCTTCTACTCATCCGACAATGCAGAGTGCTCATCACCTTCCTCCTCCTACAGCTCCAGTCCTCGCTGCTGCACAATGTTGTGCAAGATGCAGCACACCATTACCATTCTGGAAACAGTGCCTGGTACATACTGAAAGGACCCCACCCCCCACCAGATCTGTTCACACACTGGAATCGCATCTTCAGCATCCCAATTGCTTGCTCTATTACAACTCTGATGCTCATGTAGCTTCTGTTGTAGCTTACCTGGTATCACCAGCCAGGTCTTTGGAGAATAGTCCTTGTCTTCAAAGAGCCATCTGCTGACTCTGCTTTGAGGTGTGAATATCTGTGGGAGACTTGACTGGTGCAGGAGGATCGCATCATGGCAGCTCCCTGGGAATTTTGCACAGACATTCAGTGGTTGCAGATCAGCTGGACATTGATGGAGTGAAATCCTTTTCAGTTGATGAAGACTCTTGCGTGATCTGGAGGCACCTTGACTGCCACATGTGTGCAATCTATGACTCCCAGGAACTGTGGGAATCCAGCCAGAGCAGCAAATCGGAGGGCCCGCTTATTCTGACTGACCTCTTCAGTAGCAAAGTGCTTTTAAGTGACGGCCTTGGGAGATGCATTTCAGGGGTCCAGATTGGGAGATTTGACAGATATCATCAGCAGGTCCCTGGAAGAATCCAGATGTGAAGAAATTAATTGCTGTGTTGACTTTGGCGACCACTGGCAATGCATGCCCACATGGTACACTTGGAAGGCGGTCTTCTTCCAGGAGGCTGCAAATGTAAGGGACCACCTGATGAGAAACTCTGAGCCTCCTGAGGCACTACTGCTCCATCATGTCCAGAAAGCTTTTCCCCTGCCGGTATACACTGTGTTGGGGGATATTGCCTCCTGTGGGTTGGAGCTCAGTGCTCCTGTCCTGTGCAATGGCAGATGATTGAGGAGAAGGCTGCTGTTGCTAATGCTGCTCCTGCAACTGTTGCTCATTTTCTTCCTCATCTAAGGTCCATGGTAGTGCTGCATAAGCGTCTCCCATACTTATCTGAAGATTGACAACAGGGAAGTGCAGATCAAAGACTAAAAATTCTGAGATAGTAGGAATGACCTCCAAAGTGTTGTAAATCACCTCCGAATCAGTGAAAGCACACTCACAGAACAGGTCCTGTGAGCAAAAGCCTTTCACCTAGGCCAGGCGTCTACAACCTGTGGCTCTGGAGCCACATGAGGCTCATTAAAGATTCATGTGCAGCTCCCATTCTTGATCAATTGAACCCATTTTGATGATAATTAAATGGCTTGTTTCATTTTTTTAAACTTTTATTAACATTGCACTTGTGAGAAAGTATCATTCAATTAATAACTTTTTGTAAAAACTTTTAAAATGTTGTTGAAATGTGTTTCTGTCTTGTTTTTCATTATTATTGGCATTTGAGTAACAGCATTGCAGCTCTTAAGGTATTGCATTGTTGACTAAATTTTTTAAAAATGGCTCTTCTTGTTATTAAGGTTGCTGACCCCTGACCCAGACAAGAAAGTAGGTGTTAGATCACAGTATTTAGAAACATAGAAAAAATAGGAGTAGGAGTAGGCCATTCGGCCCTTCGAGCCTGCACTGCCATTCAATACGATCATGGCTGATCATCCAAACTCAGTACCCTGTTCCCGCTTTCTCCTTGTATCCCTTGATCCCTTTAGCCCTAAGAACTATATCTAACTCTTTCTTGAATATATTTAATGATTTGGCCTCAACTGCTTTCTGTGGTAGAGAATTCCACAGATCACCACTCTCTGGGTGAAGAAATCCTTCCTCATCTCAGTCCTAAATGGCTTGCCCCTTATCCTTAGACTGTGACCCCTGGTCCTGGACTCCCCCGCCATCGGGAACATCCTTCCTGCATCTAGTCTGTCCAGTCCTGTTAGAATTTTGTAGGTTTCTATGAGATCCCCTCTCATTCTTCTAAACTCTAGCGAATACAAGCCTAATTGACCGAATCTCTTCATATGTCAGTCCTGCCATCCCAGGAATCAGTCTGGTGAACCTTCACTGCACTCCTTCCATAGCAAGAACAGCGTTCCTCAGATAAGGAGACCAAAACTGCACACAATACTCCACATGTGGTCTCACCAAGGCCTCATATCATTGCAGCAAGACATCCTTGCTCCTGTACTCGAATCCTCTCGCTATGAAGGCCAACATACCATTTGCCTTCTTAACTGCCTGTTGCACCTGCATGCTTACTTTCAGCAACTGGTGCACCTCCCCCTTTCCCAATCTATTGCCATTCAGATAATAATCTGCCTTTCTGTTTTTGCCACCAAAGTGGATAATCTCACATTTATCCACATTATACAGCATCTGCCATGTATTTGCCCACTCACTCAACCTGTCCAAATCACACTGGAGTTTTTCTGCATCCTCCTCACAGCTCCCACTCCCACCCAGCTTTGTGTCACCTGTAAACTTGGATATATTACATTTAATTAGCTCATCTTTACCATTAATATATATTGTGAATAGCTGGGGTCCTAGCACTGATCCCTGCGGTACCCTACTAGTCACTGCCTGCCATTTGGAAAAAGACCTGCTTACTCCTACTCTTTGTTTCCTGTCTGCCAACCAGTTCTCTATCCATGTCAGTACCTTACCCCAATCCCATGAGCTTTAATTTTGCATGCTAAACTCTTATGTGGGACCTTATCAAAAGCCTTCTGAAAGTCCAAATACACCACATCCACTGGTTCTCCTTTATCTATTCTATGAGTTACATCCTCAAAAACTCCAGTAGATTTGTCAAGCATGATTTCCCTTCCGTAAATCCATGTTGACTTTGTCCTATCCTGTCATTGTTTTCCAAGTGCTCTGCTATTACATCTTTTATAATGGACTCTAGCATTTTCCCCACTACTGATGTCAGGCTAACTGGTCTTTAATTCCCTGTTTTCTCTCTACCTCCCTTTTTTAAATAGTGGGATTACATTAGCTACCCTCAAATCCGTTGAAACTGTTCCAGAGTCTATAGAATTTTGAAAAATGACCAGCAATGCATCTACTATTTCTAGGGCCACTTCCTTAAGTACTCTGGGATGTAGATTATCAGGCCCTGAGAATTTATCGGCCTTCAATCCCATCAATTTCCCTAACACAATTTCCCTACTGTTACTGATTTCATACAGTTCCTCCTTCTCACTTGACCTTATGTTCCCCAACATTTCTGGGAGGTAATTTGTGTCCTCCTTTGTGAAGACAGAACCAAAGTATGTATTTAATTGGTCTTCCATTTCTTTGTTCCCCATTATAAATCCTCCCATTTCTGACTGTAAGGGACCCACATTTGTCTTCACTAATCTTTTTCTCTTCACATATCTATAGAAGCTTTTACAGTCAGTTTTTATGTTCTCTGCAAGCTTACTCTCATACTCTATTTTCCCCTTCTTAATCAATCCCTTTGTCCTCCTTTGCTGAATTCTAAACTGCTCCCAATCCTCAGGTTTGCTGCTTGTTCTGGCCATTTTATATTTGTCCTCCTTGGATCTAATACTATCCCTAACTTCTTTGTTGAGCCACCCTTCCTGTTTTATTTTTGCGCCAGACAGGAATGAACAATTGTTGTAATTCATCCATGCGCTCTTTAAATGCTAGCCATTGCCTATCCACTGTCAATCCTTTAAGTAACATTCCTCAATCTATCATAGCCAACTCGCGCCTCATACCTTCATAGTTTCCTTTATTTAGATTCAGGACACTAGTCGGAATCAAATCTGTCACTCTCCATCTTAATGAAGAATTCTATCATGTTATGGTCACTCTTCCCCAAGGGACCCTGCACAACAAGATTGTTACCTAATCCTTTCTCATTACTCAATACCCAGTCTAGGATGGCCTGTTCTCTAGTTGGTTCCTCAATGTATAGGTCCAAAAAACCATCACGTTTGCACTCCAGGAATTCCTCCTCTACAGTATTATTGCTAATTTGGTTTGCCCAATCTATATGTAGATTAAAATCACCCATAATTACAGTTGTACCCTTATTGCATTTGTCTCTAATTTCCTGTTTAATGCCATCTTCTACATCACCACTGCTGTTTGGGGGGGTCTATGTACAACCCCCACCAATGTTTTCTGCCCCTTGGGGTTTCTTAGCTCCACCCATACAGATTCCACATCAGGATTCTCTGAGCTAATATCCTTCCTCACTATTGTATTGATTTCCATTTTACTAACAATGCTACTCCACCTCCTTTCCCTTTTTGCCTGTCCTTCCTAAATATTGAATACCCTTGGATGGACAGTTACCATCCTTGGTCACCCTTTCTTACCTGTCAATTACTCAGCCCTGTCAGTCCCCACTGTCCGCTCACCTTGTTTTCTCTGATGAGCTCCAGGAAGCCTGGGAAACCCATGTGTACACACTTAAATATAGAATTCTGGGTTAAAAGAGCAGCTATGGGTATTTTCCATATTTAAATGGCAGACGAGCCTGTCCCACGCACTCAGGTTAAGGTGGAACTTGGCGGGTTCTTGACAGCTTCCTGACACATCAACAGCTTCAGCTGTTTTAACCCGCCCCTGTATAGAAACCCACACACTCTATCAGGGTAAAACATTTCCACAATTTCAAATATTATCTGATTTTATTGTCTTTTTCCAGTTGATTTTTATTGTAACAATGTAAAGGTTTCAGGTGAGTGGTGGTCACAGGATTGATCACAGTGCTTAAGAAAATGCAGCATTCTGATCAGTTGAATGCTATTCTTTCAAACTCGGTTTGATGATGGTTCCAAACCAGTTGTCTTCTGCAGCATTCTCCAGTCAGCAATGCAGTGTTGTTCCAGCTGCAAGGTGGGAAGGTGAAAAAAAGGCATCAGAAGCACATTTGAATAAGAAGAACAATTCTTTAAAATTTGGTCTAACCCACTAATGCAGGAATGCATCCCTTTTTGAACACATCAACCTAAACAGTGTTGACTGCAGTCAGTAGCAGTCTATTTCATAAATTGATGATTGTAATGTCTTCAATAGACTTATGAATGCTTATTTTACTGTACAAGCTTTAATGTGGTAGGAGGAGTGCTAGGTAGGATTCATACTTGCCCAGGACAACACCAGCTGAGTTTCTGTATTCAGCATAATTTACATTATACAAGCAAGCAAGAGGTCTGAGCAACACTTGGGGTGAGCAGATTGCTTACCTGTGGGCAGGCAATCATGTGCTGTTGCAGGTCTTAAAGGTCTGCAACAACTTAAAGGGACCGTCTGATTTATCGAGCCATGGAAGAAAAGAACTTGCTGGAGTTAACCTAACATGCCACCAGTAGTCAAGGGAGTGGTGGGTTACCTTGCTTTACTGATGGAGCAGTCCAAGTCTTTTTTGAGCAAGTTTGGCTAAAGAGGGATATTCTACTCCATGGGATGGGAGACCATGTGTTCAATAGCGAATTAGGCAGAGGCCTGACAGGAGGTTGCCACCCATGCCAATGTCAGCAAAATTTATTCAAGGACCTGACTACAGTGGTCCAAGAAATTAAATGATCATATCAGGTGTACCAAGGTAGGAAACCCTATTTGGATCTCTCATTGTTTTAACTGTAAAGAACATGACCTACACCCTGGTTGAGCAAGGAAGACTTCATTTCATATTCCTTGTCCTCTTCTTCACACCCTGAAATACTGCTCACTCGATAACTATTTCTATCCACTGTAATAGCTTGAATTATGTTCCTGTCACCATACATACTATGGGCCGTAGGCCGATTCATGTCAAGGGATGAAAACTTTTTTTCCAATGACCATTATTTATCCCTTCTACTATTATTTCAAGTCAAGACCACTGTTACGAGCTCACAGGACAACAGTCTTGCTTGTACTGTGTCTTTTTTGAACTGCCTTCTCATGGATGCCCGCAGTGAGTGCCTCATGGTAGAGGTCACATGAGCACAGCAAGCCAGGAGGCACATTGGTACAGTATTGCATTTCTATCCCAAACATCCCCCTTTTCATACAAAAAAACCAAAAAAAAATGGCATGTATTATCATTGACACTGAGTTGCCCAAGTTACCCACTATGCACACAACTGTTCTAGTGCATTGGCAGTTCATTATTTTTGTCAGCCACTGCACATGCATTGCACACATAGTCTTTAAATTGTGCCGGTCTCTTAATGGTGCGCGTGCACGTTGTCGTTGGTTGTTCATCTGGGTGATTTTCCTTCTCCGGGGAGTGTCGTTTCCTGGTCACTTGTGCCCTTTCTGTTGTTGGGGTGCTTTGGACCTCTGGGACTGATGGTTGATCTGTGGTCTATGCAGATGGTGAGTGCAAATCTTCCAGATCGACCGCCTCAGTGAAGGAATAGCTTCTCCAGTTGTGCATATGTGCCTGCGGTTACGACATTATATCTGGTCGTTCACTTCCACCGCGTACAATTGAGGTGACAACTTCTCTACGCAGGTCCCAATTTGCCACTTGGGTGACTCTTGTTGAGAGCGTCGATGGTTTGTACTCTGACTGGCTCTCCAATACTCAATTCTGGCAATGGTTTGGCAGTTTTGTCAAAATGAAATTTGGCTTTCTGCTCACGCCTGTTACTATTTCTGGCTTCAGTAGCTTTTCTGCTGTTGGAAAGTAGTTTGGGTATGGTGTGACATTAGTCTTTGTACTGGACTACTTTCCATGCCTTTTGTAGGTATGTTTCTCCACTTGAGGGTTGCCTTGTATACATCTGTGCTGGATTTGCTTGATTTCTTTATGATTCCTTTGGCGATTTTTATTGCCGCCTCAGCCTTTCCATTTGACTGGGAGTAGCGTGCAGATGATGCAAGGTGTTGAATTTCCCAAGCCTTTATGAAGCAGATGAATTCTTCACTCATGAACTGAGGGCCATTGTCACTCATCACACTGTCTGGAATGCCGTAACGACCGAAGTGTGCTTTCAGGCATTCTACAATCTCACTGGTAGTCATTGAGGTCAGCTGGTCTATTTATTTTATTTATTTATTTAGAGATACAGCACTGAAACAGGCCCTTCGGCCCACCGAGTCTGTGCTGACCATCAACCTCCCATTTATACTAATCCTACACTAATCCCATATTCCTACCACATCCCCACCTGTCCCTATATTCCCCTGCCACCTACCTATATTAGGGGCAATTTATAATGGCCAATTTCCCTATCAACCTGCAAGTCTTTTGGTGGTGGGAGGAAACCGGAGTACCCGGCGAAAAACCATGCAGACACAGGGAGAACTTGCAAACTCCACACAGGCAGTACCCAGAATTGAACCCGGGTCGCTGGAGCTGTGAGACTGCGGTGCTAACCACTGCGCCACTGTGCCGCCCGTATCTCCCAGTAGTCAGAATAGTAGTCTATAGTGACAAGATAATCAGTTCCTGTGAGAGTGAAGAGGTCTACTCCCAGCTTCATCTATGGTCTGTCTGGGATGCCATGTGTCATCAGTGGCTCTTTAGCTTGCTTAGCTTAGTACTCATCACATGCACTGCACTGGTTGATGTGGTCCTTGATTTCATTGCTCATGTTTGGCCTGTAGAGCACTGCTCTTGCCTTCCTCAGACTCAACTTAATTCCTTGGTGGCTTGCATGGATGCATTTAGCATCTCTCCTCTCAACTCTTTGGGGATAATGACTTTTGCCTTTGTACACATCCCATCTTGGGCTGTCAATTCATCTTTGTAAGCCCAATACGCTTTTGTGACCACAAGAGTGTCCTTGATGCTTTCAGGCCATCTTTTCATCACTACTTCTTGCAACACCTGGAGAGTTGTATCTTATTGGGTAGTTCGCTTGATTTGAGCAAGGTGCTTGTCAGTCAGATTCAATGTCTTTGCTGGGTTGATGACTTCCAGAGCATGTTGAGCTGTAGCTTCATGGTGGATCTGGAAGATTTCACACTCTGTCATAGCATCCTCTATTTTCTTCATAGGGAGTGCTGCTGTCGACAGCATGTCAGTGATGTACATCTGTTTCCCTTTCTTGTATGTTGCGTTCAGATGATATCTCTGTAACTGGAGTAACATTCTTTGCAGACGCTTTGGAGCAGATAGTAGCAGCTTGAGAAAAATGCTTTGAAATGGCTTGTGGTTAGACTTGACTGTCACTTTGTCTCTTCCAAGTAGGTATTGATGAAAATGTTCACAAGGAAAGACAATGGCCAGACATTCTTTCTTGATCTGAGCATAGCGTCATTCCGTTTGCCTTAGCACCCTGGATGCAAATGCAACTGGTTGTTCTTATTGCATTAGGGTTGTTCCAAGTCCTGTCTTGCTGGCGTCACACTGCAGGGTGACTTTATCATTCACGTCATCGTATTTCAGCACTGGTGTTGCCGTCACTAGTTTCCTGATTTTAGTAAACGCTGCTTCTTTTTCTGTGCCCCAATGCCACTGCACGTCCTTCGCAATGAGTTGGCATAATGGTTCACACTCCAATGACAAAATGGGCAAGAATCCTTCTAAATAGTTGACAAATCCAACAAATTATTGCACTGCTTTTACTTCTGATGGTCGCCGCATCACTGCTACTGCTCTCACCTTTTCGGAATCCAGGTGAAGAACTTTTGCTGTCAGTATATAAACTATGTACTTGACTTTGGCATCTTTAATTGCAATTTTTTCTTGTTCACTTTCAGGTTCATCTGGTAAGCTATGTCTAGCAGTCGCACTAGATTTTGATCGTGTCAGCAATGGCTTCTTCCATTGTGTCTCTGCATCCATAAACTAGCAGATCATCCACTATAGCTTCCACTCTGGGAAGATCACTAACTATCTCATGCTGTCTGTGTTGATACTCCCCTGGAGCCGTACAAATGCCAAACGGCATGCACAACCATCTGTATCTCCCGAACGGCATCCAGAATGTAATTAGAAAGCTGCTGGTTCCATCCAGCTTCATTTGCCAGTGACTATCCTTCACATTTAGAGTAGTGAAGATGTTTGCCTTTGCAAGTTGTGGCAAAATTCCTTTGACGGTTGGCATGGGGTAGTGAGATCTCTTCAGAGCTTTATTTAGATCCTTTGGGTTGATGCATACGCTTAGCTTTCCAGGTTGTTTCACTGCTATCTAGGTGCTAATCCATTCTCTAGGGGTTGTCACTTTCTTGATTACTCCCGTCTTCTCCAGCTCTTCTAGCTTGTATTTCAGCTGGCCTTGAGGGCAGCTGGAACTTTCCTCAGCAGATGCTGAATTACCCTCTCATCTACTTCGAGATGATGTTCTCCAGGAATACATCCTAAACCTATAAATACAAGGTTGTACTCCTCTAGGATCAGTTCTGCGGTCAATGGTTTAGTGTGCTGCAACACATTGCAAATCTCTTTTTGCACGTTGAAGATTACCAGTCCAAGCTTTAGACTTGCTCCGGCTAAGATGAGTGGCATTTGCTTGCCATCTATGATCTGGAACTCCAGATCTTCATTCTTGCCATTGTCAAAGTAATTTGTCCTCTTGGCACTAGTGTGATGCCATCATATAGCCTCGGTCTTACTTTTGAGGGCTTCATTTTTGGATCACCATGTTGAGCCACTCCGCATAGGTCTGTGGAGGTCATGATGTTGCATGACGCACTGGTGTCTATCTGACACTTTATGTTGGCTTGATGTTCTCCTTCTGCAGTCATCATTCCAACAGTCACAAATCATTTATCACCGATCGACCTGACTGAACCAATCTGTTGTATGTTGTATAATGATTCGTCAGAATCTTTGACTGATATCTCTCCAGTGGCCATCTGTACCTGCTTGTTGTGCTTCCTTCTAGCCAAACACTTGTGTGCAAAATGATTCAGCTTCTTGCAGTGAGAACACTGCTTTCCGCATGCTGGACATGCCTTCTTTTACTTTGTGTGATGTCCTCCTCAGTATTTGGGTCCTGCCCTTTGTCCGTGATCTTTCTGCCCTTTTGGCCTGGAATGTTTATGAGCATAATGCAAGGCCTGGTCTGTTCTGCCATGAATATGCTCCAGCTGCTGATTTGAAACCTCAGCACTTCTACACTTGTCGATCGCTTTCCTGAGAGTAAGTTTCTCCTCTCTCAGTAGACATGCTCTCACTATGGGATCTCTTATGCCTAATATAATCCTGTTTTTCATTAGATCATGTTTTAGTTGTACAAATTCACAAGATTCTGCAAGCTGTATTAATGCAGCCATATATTGATCAATGGCCTCTATTTTACCTTCGGCCCGAATACTGAACACATACTGTTCACAAGTTGCCTTCACTTGGGGTTCAAAGCGTGCCTTCAAGGCTTTCAAAATTTCTGCTGTCCATTTTCTTGTTCTTCAGAGAGATTTAGGGTGGAATACATTTTGTAACAGTCTCTCCCCAACAGTGATAAAAGTGTAGCTACTCGCAGCTGCTCTGGTTTGTTATTTAAATCTGTCGCAATTTCATAATTTTGCCATTGCGAGTGGAAAAACTGCCTGTTCTGCTTCATATCACCTTTCATTTCGACCGGTACAAATAAGTGCACTGCTGTTGGGTTCACACCAGGGCAAAGGGAAACTTTTTTTATAATTTAAAATAATTATGGGCTCATCGGCGATCTTGTGACGGATTATGGCCTTTACCTTAGATTTGGAACTTTCAACAGTGTCTTTCTCTTTTATGATGCTAGCCCTCTAAGGATTTGCCTGCTCTTGTGGCAAGGCAGCGATGGGCCCCATCATGGCTGCCATCTTCATTTGCCGCTCACACTTTGCAGGCAGCTCCCGTCTCCTGGAGATGCACGGCACCATTATTTGGGTATTAACGTATAAAAGTAGCACTGCATGAGCAACGCAGGCAGGACATGGAGCTGGAACCCGGAAATTATCCAGGCATTGGGTTCCTGATCCTGTTTTGAAAATTCAGCCCCAACTTTCAAATGAAACCATAAACCAAGGCCCAACTGCCTGTTCATGTGGATGTAAAAGGGCGGCACAGTGGCGCAGTGGTTAGCACCGCAGCTTCACAGCTCCAGAGACCCGGGTTCGATTCCGGGTACTGTCTGTGTGGAGTTTGCAAGTTCTCCCTGTGTCTGCGTGGGTTTTCTCCGGGTGCTCCGGTTTCCTCCCACAAGCCAAAAGACTTGCAGGTTGATAGGTAAATTGGCCATTATAAATTGTCACTAGTATAGGTAGGTGGTAGGGAAATATAGGGACAGGTGGGGATGTTTGGTAGGAATATGGGATTAGTGTAGGATTAGTATAAATGGGTGGTTGATGATCGGCACAGACTCGGTGGGCCGAAGGGCCTGTTTCAGTGCTGTATCTCTAATCTAAAAAAAAAGATCCCAATGAATTTTTCTCAAAGAAGAGCAGGTGGTTCTTCCTACTATTCTGGGCAATGATTATCCCTCAACCAACACCATAGAATCATAGAATGACATTGAACTGAAGGAAGACATTCGATCCATTATGCCTGTGCCAGCTCCTTGGTAGAGCTATCAATTCATCCCATTGCCCTGCTCTTTCTACATAGTCCTGAATTTATTTTCCTCCTCCAAGTATTTATTCAATTCCCTTTTAAAAGTTTCTATTGAATCTGCTTCCACCACCCTTTCAGACAGTGCATTCCAGGTCACAAATATTTGCTGCATATACATAAGTTTCCTCATGTCGCCTTTATGATTTTGAACACATCTATTAAATCTCCTCTTAACCCTCTCTGCTCCAAGAAGAACAACCCCAGCTTCTCTGGTCTCTTCACATAACTGAAGTTCCTCATCCCTGGTATTATTCTAATAAATCTCTCTGTACTCTCTCTAAGGTCTTGGCATCGTGCTAATGGGTGGTGCCCAAAATTGAGTATAATACTCCACTTGAGGCCTAAACAGCATTTTGTACATGTTTAGCATAACTTCCTTGCTTTTGTACTGTATGCCTCTATTAATAAAGATCCATAACAGCCTTCTCAACCTGTCCTGCCACCTCAAAGAATTGTGTACATACACACCAGGTTTCTTTGATCCTGCACCCCCTTTAAAGTTGTATCATTTAGTTTATATTGCCTTTCTTCTTACCAAACCAAAATATATCACTTCACACTTCTCTGCATTTGTTTTTATCTTCCATGTGTCTGCTCATTTCATCTGTCTATGTCCTCCTGAAGCCAGTTACTATTTTCCTCTTTGTTTACTACATATCTGAATTTTGTATCATCTGCAAACTTTGAAATTATGTCTTGTGTAGCCAAGTCCAGGACATTAATATATATTAAAGAGCAGTTGTCCTAACACTGACCCCTGGGGAAGATCACTTTATATTTCCTTCCAGTCTGAAAAAGAACCGTTCACCCCTACTCTCTGCTTTCTGTGCCTTAGTCAATTTCATATCTGTGCTGCCACATTTAATTTAATCCCATGCGCTATAATTATGCTTAAGTTTATTTTGTAGTACTTGGTCAAACACCTTTTGAAAGTCCATATACACAACATCAACCAAACTATCCTCATCAACCCTCTCTCAATCAGGTTAGTCAACCTTGATTTGCCTTTAACAAATCTGTGCTGACTTTAATTTATTATTCTATACTTTTCCATGTGCTAATTAATTTTGTACCTGATCATTGTCTCAAAGGGAGAGAAATTTGTTTTCCTAACGATGCTTCTATAATTGATATCATTGAGGAATGTTGTGCGGATTGTGCAAGTAACAGCCCGTGGTGCTGCCTGCCCCAGGGAATCAACATAAGTCTGCATAGCACTGCAGGAGGCGGAGCTACGCAATTGAATTTCTCCCTAACTAAATTTCCCCACTGCCGATGTTCGGCTGACTGACCTATAATTGATGGTGTCTTGCAGGCCCCCACATGCCAAAAATGAGGCATATTAATTTCGTCACATGGACATTAAATTACAAATTGTTGCCAGGAAGAAGGCCTGATACAAGGGGTTGCCAAGCCCCTGGCTGGAAAGACATTTTTGCATAGTAACAGACAGTATTTGTAGACAAAGGACCATTCCCTGATCCACCCAATACACAAAGTCAGAAGTGGTTATACCAGTCATGTGACTACCCTGCTGGCCAACTTGGGGAGTTTTAAATTGTAGAGACAGTGTTTCAACTGGCAGAAAGCAGAATGCTCCCAGACTTAAGAAAACCTCCTGCCTGCCTGTCTGCTCCCATCTCTTTCTCATGAAACTGAAACCCACTGAAGACACCTAAACCCCAAGAGAGAAAAGTCTCCAACAGTGAACAAGGTTTAAGAAGAATACTGGGCCCCAACGAAAATCAAGATCAACCTACAAAAGGACTCTACAGTGAGCCCGAAGAACCGTAACAAACACTTCGAATATTGCCTCAAACCTTTCCACTTTATCTTTTTTCTGCTCTTTTTTGTCTCTATTTGCATGTGTTTATCGCGTATGCATGCTAGCTTGGGCGCATCGTGTATCCATAGACATCAACCAAATTAGAGTTTAAGTTTAATAAAATTTCACCTTTAAACCTAAGAAAGCCTGTTTGTGCTTGTTTCTTTACCTTATAATTTGAAAGCAGTGAACAAAGATTCACCGAGGGGAGCTAAAAACAGTGTGTTAAAAATAAAACCCTGCTACAGTAAGACCAGGTGAAGGCTGAAAGGGGCCCCTAGACCTCTTTCTCACCATGTTGTGGTTTATCCCTTTCCTCTTTTAAAACAAGGATGAAACATTTGCAATTGTCCAGTCCTCTGGCACAAACCCATATCTAAGGAAGATTGGAAAATTGTGGCCAGAGGCTCCCCAATTGCTAACCATGCTTCCCTCAATGACCTGGGATGCATCCCAACTGAAGTAGATGACTTTTCTATTTTGAGGACTGCTAAACATTTAATTACATTTTCTGCATCTATTTTTATCCTATCTAATGTTGCCACTACCTCTTCCTTTACTGCTATATTGGCAGCACCCTCTTCTCTAGTGAAGACAGATGCAAAATACTCAGTTAATGCCTCAGCCATAGCCTTTGCCTCTACAAGAAGCTCTCCTTTTTGGTTCCTAATCAGCCCTAGCCTTCCTTCAACTACTCACTTACGATTTATATGTTTATAAAGGACTATGGGTTTCCTTTTAATATTAGCCACTAATCTACTCATACACTCCCTCTTGTTCCTCTTATTACATTTTTTAGATTTCCTCTGTACTTTCCATATTCAGCTTAGTTCTCTACCGCATTAGGAACCTTACATTTGTCATAACTCTTGTCATGAACACACGCTATGCCGCATGATTTATTTTAATCCATCTGTTGGAAACCTGAATTAAACTTTAAAAAGAAAGAAGGTGATAAAGAACTTGAATTAAACTTAAAAAAAGAAAGCAGCTAAAATGGCCACCACAATTTGCATTGAAATATCTTGCATACCAAGGTATCGAGGTGAAGACGAATATCTGGTAAATCTTCCACCAGAACAATGACTTGCGAATTTTGAATGAGCTACCTGCCTCACCTCAATTAACAAGACATTCAAAGCCATCTTGGAACATGAACACTGGTGGAGATGAACCTCAACGGGTAAACACTGAAACAATGGGACCCAGAAGAAGAGTTGGAATTCTTAGACTTGAACTAATTAAATACAAAAGAGAGAATACACTGGACAATCGTGTGTGTGAAAACTTGCAGTTTCTTTTTGCTACAGCAGACAAGCACCTGAGTCTGACCCGGTGTAGGACCCAAGTGGAGGTCTTTTAGTCTCTTACTCTCTCCACACAAGGCTATATGTTTGAACCCTGCCTGATTGCTCCAAAACATCCAAGTCTATCATTGCTGCAGACAGAGACCCCAGGGAGAAAACCATCTACATCACTGTCTCCAAGAATACTCTGAACCAGATGACCACCTCTACCAGCCAGAAACTTCAGGACCACAAGTTCAGCCAGAAGACAACTGAATTACCAGACTCCACAGACTGTATAATATTTTACTTGTTCTTGTCTGTAAGCCAACCAATCTATTCTTCTTCACACTGTAACTTATTCGTATGTGTGTGTAAAGGTTGGAACATAGTTTATTATTTTACTTAGATTGGGTTTTGATTCTAAGTACAATAAATTAACCTCTTTCCTGCTTAAACTCAAGAATACCTGTCCGATTGGTTCTCTTATAATCATAACACATAAAAGGGTAAAACACTCACTGGATTGGTAAGCAGATGCTCTGTTTTAAAAGAAATAAACCCTATTGTGGTCAAACAAGGAAAGGGACAAGAGGGGAGCCTTTCGACCCCTCCTCACCTGATTGCAACACCCTCCTTATTTTGTCTCAATTTAATCTCAATATTCTTTGTCATCCAGGGAGGGGGCCCCTGGTAGCAATTGCCACCCCTGCAGCAACGGTGCCGCCAGTGCACCACGACCCTCCTACACTCCGATTGCCTGGCTTAGCCACAAAAATCTACCTGCTCTTTGAGGGTGCCTCACCATTGAAGTGCCGTCATTCTGGAGCTGCAGCTTCAGCATTGCCCATCACTAGCGGTGGTGCTGCCAGGGCTGTTGAGCTGCGGCCCCTCTGATTGGGTCGATAGCTTTAGGGGGCAGGCCACCACCTTCAATTGGATGACAGCCCTGGTGGCGGCCTGTTAATTGGCTGCAACTGGCAAAATGCTTCCCCAGCATCCCGTTGCCTGCCAGAGTGAGGTTGGTTCCTGGTTCTGGCCCTGGCAGCGGGACTTCAGCCTCTCCCAAGAAATTCAGCCCAATATTTCAAGTCCTTACATCACAACGGTGAAAAGTTAGAAATGTTATCGGTTTTGAGCAAGTGAAAGGCGGGGGCGGGGGGTGTGAAGAAGAATAAGAGGGAAGGTCTGTGATAGGGTAGAGGGAAGGAGAGATTAAATGACGGAAGATTTCATGGTGCAAGGCCAAAGGAAGTGGTAATGAGTCAAATAAAGAAATAAAAGATGTTTCAAGAGGAGGTGTGAATGACAGGATAGCTGCCATCCAAATGCAAAGTAAAGGAAATAAGAGAGAAACGAGAGAAAACAGCAAACCAGCAAAGAAACACAAAACAAAATGGGGCAGAGGTTATGATCTAAAATTATTGAACTCAATGTTGAACTCAGAAGGCTTTAAAATGTCCAGTCGAAAGATGCGTAGTTGTTCCTCAAGCTTGTGTTGAGCTTCATTGGAACACAGCAGCAGACCAAGTTCAGAAAGGCCAGAGAGGGAGCAAGGTCAAGAATTAACATGACAGGCGACTGGCAAATTAGGGTCATGCTTGCACACTGAATGGAGGTGTTCCACAAAATGGTCACCCAGTCTGTGTTTAGTCTCCCCAATGTAGAGGAGACTGTATTGTGAGCAGTGAATACAGTATACTAAATTGAAAGAAGTACTAGTAAATCATTATTTCACTTGGGCTCTTGGACTGTGAGAAGGGAGGAGTTAAAAGGGCAGGTGTTGTATTTTCTATGCTTGCATGGAAAGGTGCTGTGGGATGGGGAGGGGATGTTGGGGGTGATTAAGGAGTGGACCAAGGTGTCACAGAGGGCACAATCCCTTTGAAATGCTGAAAGGGAAAGGGAGGGGAAGATGTGTTTGGTGGTGGCATCATGCTGGAGATGGTGGAAATGGTGGAGGATGATCCTTTGAATACGGAGGCTGGTGGGGCGGAAGGTGAGGACAAGGGGAATCCTATTGTAGTTCTGGGAGGGAGGGGAAGGGTTAGAGCAGAAGTGTTTGAAATAGAATGGACATAGTCAAGGGCCTTGTCAACCATACTGGGGATGTGGTGCAGAATCCTCAGCTGAGGAAAAAGGAAGTCATATCGGAAGTGATAGAATGGAAGGTTCCATTGTCCAAACAGATGCAAAGGAGATGGAGAAACTGGGAGAAACGAATGGAGTCCTTACAGGAAACTCGGCCAGCCACTTAAGGGCCACTTCTTCTCCCTGCAAACATTATGCCCATGCTGGGAGGGCCTGCTGCCACATGGGGCCACTCCCAGGGAAACACTGGCGGTCTCCTAGTGGGTTCCTGGGGGGCCCTCCTTGATGAGCACTCCATGACTGAGGGAGGGGGACCCCCAGCAGCAATTGCCCCCCCTGCAGCAATGTTGTGTCTGGTTGATAGTCTGTTCCCAGAGATGGAGACAGAGAAACCAAGGAAGGGAAGAGAAGAATCAGAGATGGACCATGTGACGGTTAGGGTCAGGAAACTGGAAACTGTTAAAGAGACAGAGGGCATCGGAAGCGTCATGGATATAGGTGGAAGTAGACTGGGCAAAGAAGGAAAAAAGAAATCAGCTCAGTGGGGCTGGAGTAGCCTGTAACAATGGGTTTGTCAAAACAGTTCTGTTTGTGCTTTTTGGATAGGAGGTAGAAGCAGGCTATTTGGGGTTGGGGTCTATGAGGTTGGAGGCTGTGGAGGGAAGATCTCCAGAGGAGATGAAGTCAGTGACAGTTTTGGAAACAATGGCTTAATGTTCAGTGGTGGGGTCATGGTCTGTGGGAGGTAGGAGGAGTTGTCAGAGAGTTGACGTTCAGCTTCTGCTAGGTACAGGTTTGTATGACAGAAACAACAGCACCATCCTTTTCAGCAGGTTTGATGATGATATTCGGGTTAGACCTGAGAGAACAGAGTGATGCAAGTTCAAACGGAGATAGGTTAGACTGAGTGAGGGGAGCAGAGAAATTGAGAGGGCCAATGTCACATCGGTAGTTCTCGATGAAAAGATCCAGCGAGGGAAGGGGCCAGAGGAAGAGTTCCAGGTGGAGAAAGAATACTGGAAACAGTTAAAAAGGTCTGCTGAGCAGGGAGAAGACCCTCATCAAAGAAGTGGGAATGGAGGCAAAGGTGATGGAAAAAGAGTTCAGTGTCGTGCCAAGCTTGAAATTTATTGAGGTGGGAGCATAAGGGGATGAAGTTGAGACCGTTGCTAAGTACACTATCTGCACTATTTATGCACAATTATTTACCAGTGAATTTCGATTCTCACCAATCTTCCATTGTCACTTTGTTCACCAAGCTATTCTATTTAAGAGATTCATCCAACTCTGTTCGTAAAGCTCACTTATTGGGTCATTTATCCCATTGCTGTTCATTGGACCATGTTGTGCACGAATTGGCTGTTGTGTGTGCCTATATTACACTTCAAGGGTAATTTTTTGTGGAGTGATTGCGATATCCTGAGGATGTGAAAGGTGTGATTTAAACATTCCTGTTTCCTTGCATCCCTGTTAGCCAATTCCTTTGCAGAGGCCAGAAAATATGCAGACCAAAGTGGTGCAGCCTGGAGTTGAGCTGAACTAGCGTGTACATATAGAGGGTGACAATCACCATCATTGTCTTAGGCATAGCAGTAAGCGATCTACCATACTCCAGCCACTGGAAAAGAACACTGGAGAAGCAGTCCACCAAAGAGTGTGTGAACACTTGTAGATCATCTGCAGCAATAGTGCTTGTCTTTGACAGAGAGTAGGGAGCAAAGAACTGCCGCTAGGCACCAAGGACACCTATCTGAGTGGCAAATATTAATAGCAGAACAGGTAGGGCAATAAAATTTGGTGGCCCTTCACTTGTATTGTGTACAGAAGAAATTCTTGTAATGGCACTGGAGAATGTAATCTGTTCTGAGATGAATGGTCTATTGTCAACTGTAGAATACTTGTTAATTATTGTGTCAAGTGAGCATACTTCAAGGGAATGGTGAAGAGGTTTCAACTAAAGTGCTGTTATCTGAAAGACCTGTTAATCAGACCATGACATGAAGTCTGGCTCCTGGCAATTGTTGTTCACAGGGGTATTCTCAGAATCCTCAGTATCGCATGTGCCTTCACCCTCAGTAGGTGGAGTGGTCATCTTTTTCCTGTATTTGAGGAAACCCTCAGATCAGTTATAGAAAAAAAAAGACAGAAAGAGCTGCCAGGGTCAAGGATGTCTCTGAACGGACAGGGAGCATTCTGAAGGGGGAGGGTGAACAGCCAGAGGTTGTGGTACACATCGGTACCAACGACATAGGCAGGAAGAGTGATGAGGTCCTGCAGGGGGAGTTTAGGGAGTTAGGTAGAAAGTTAAAAAACAGGACCTCTAGGGTTGTAATCTCCGGATTACTCCCTGTGCCACATGCCAGTGAGGCTAGAAATAGGAAGATAGTGCAGCTAAACACGTGGCTGAACAGCTGGTGTAGAAGGGAGGGTTTCAGATATCTGGACCATTGGGATCTCTTCAGGGACAGATGGGACCTGTACAAGAAGGACGGGTTGCATCAAAACTGGAGGGGCACAAATATCCTGGCTGCGAGGTTTGCTAGCGTCACTCGAAGGGTTTAAACTAGTATGGCAGGGGGGTGGGAACCAGAGCAGTAGGACAGCAGGTGAAATAACTGAGGGGGAACTAGTAAATAAGGCCAGTAAGACTAAGAGGAAGAGCAGGCAGGGAGATATTGCGGAGAACAGCGGGACTGGTGGTCTGAAGTGCATTTGTTTCAGTGCAAGAAGTATAACAGGTAAGGAAGATGAACTTAGCACTTGGATTAGTACTTGGAACTATGATGTTGTTGCTATTCCAGAGACTTGGTTGAGGGAAGGACAGGATTGCACCTAAATGTTCCAGGATTTAGAAGCTTCAGGCGGGATAGAGGGGGATGTAAAAGGGGTGGGGGAGTTGCATTACTGGTTAAGGAGAATATCACAGCTGTACTGCGGGAGGACACCTCGGAGGGGTCATGCAGCGAGGCAATATGGGTGGAGCACAGGAATAGGAAGGGTGCAGTCACGATGTTGGGGGTTTACTACAGACCTCCCAACAGCCAGCGGGAGGTAGAGGAGCAGATATGTAGACAGATTTTGGAAAGATGTAAAGGTAACAGGGTTGTAATGGTGGGTGATTTTAACTTCCCCTATATTGACTGGGACTCACTTAATGCTAGGGGCTTGGATGGGGCAGAATTTGTAAGGAGCATCCAGGAGGGCTTCTTGAAACAATACGTAGATAGGCCAATTAGGGATGGGGCCGTACTGGACCTGATATTGGGGAATATCATCTTCCTCTTGGGTAGAATTTTATGTTCTTCCCAGCTGCGGGTTTGGAGGCAGGGAGAGCATAAAAACAGGTGGGACCCCGCCACCATCCTGCCTCCGCTGAAATTTAGTTCGGGGTGGGAAGGCCTGTGAACGGCCTTTCCGCCCCGCCTACAATTGAGGCCCTTAAGTGGGTAATTAGCGCCCTATTAAGGGCCTCTTCCTGCCACAGCCGCAATTAACTGTGCGGCGGGTGGCCCCTTTGCCGCATGGGAAGCACGGCATGAAAAACCGTGTGGGCTGCTTCCTGGTTCTCGGGGTGGGAGGGCAGGTGGGGGGCCCTCATTAAAAGGCACGTAGTGCCTGAACGAGGGACATGGCATTGGGAAAGAAGGGGTGACTGCTGAACACCACCCCCCTGCCCTTGCTGCCAACCACCCCTTCCCCTAGGACCCACCCCTGTGAGACCCCCTCCCAGCCTGACCTATCTTAAGCCTGGTTCCAGCACCGCTCTTCGGTGTCTGGCACTAAATTCAGTGGGCCTTCTGTAGAACAGGCGATGCAGGGACCTCGGCCTCAGTTTCTCCTGGCATCGAGACTCTTGCCACCAGCATAAAAGTCCCCCCATGTGTTGTTCCCTTAGTATTATTACCTGCATTTCAACTTCAGCCTATCCAGCACTGAAATCCTCAGCCATATCGTTGTCACCTCCAGACACAATTGCTTCAATGTTCTTCCGGTTAAAATCCCACCCTTCAACCTTTGTAAACTTCTGCCAACCCTGTCCTTATCCTATTCCATACCAAATTCAATCCCCCATCACTCCTGTCCTTCTAGACTTAGGTCAGCTCAAGATCTCAACATTCTTGTGTTACATTTAAATCTGTCCATGTCTGCATAACGTCCCATCTCTGTAATCTACTCCAGCTCTGCAGCGCCCCCCACCCCTCTGAACTCTCTATTCTTCGGACTTCAGCTTCCTCTGCATTCCACCCTGTTGCCCCACTTCTCTTCGCCTCAGTACTGGCAGCTATGTTTTCAGCTGCTCAGACTCCATGCTCTGGGGTTACATCTCTAAACCTCTCAATCTTTCCACCTCTCTCTCCTACCTTAAAATCCTCCTCAAAACCCACCTTTCTGATCAGATTTTGGTTAACTATCCAAATCTTTTCTTCATTGGCTCAGCATTCTATGTTTCTTTACAACTCTGTGAAGCATATTGAAATTTTTTAATATGTTAAACATTCCATAAATAAATGGCTGAATTTTATTTGTGCACCGCACATCGCAGCGGCGCATTTTGAACTCGGTGGCCTTCCGACGTGGAAACGCCACCACTGAGTCCTCTAGATATTTCGCGCGGGATCTCATTTAAATGTAGGGGATGGAGCGGCTGCCCCTGATAATGTAGAGGGGGCGGCAGCTCCATCCCCGGCAACGGCGTCCAGCACCACCATGCAGGCGCCGGTGCCATTTTTAACAAATTAAATCCTTAAAGTTGCACTGTTGGCAAAGTAAAACAGAAAACATTATTAACAGATCGAGGCACCTCTCCCACCCCCACAATGGCCATTTCATGTTATTTACACACCAGAAAACCTCTCCTTCCTAATCATCAACTTTGCCCCTCAACCCCTTCCCATCATCCCCATAACCAATACAAAGAACAAAGAACAGTACAGCACAGGAACAGGCCATTTCCGGCTTCCCCGCAACCCCCCCCCCGCCCTGGTAATTTCACTCCTCCCCCTCCCCACCAGTGTCTCACCTTGGAACTCCGCACGGAGTTTCGAAGGCACGCAAGTTGCGGCCGGCGGTCATAATATCAGTGTGGGATGGCTGCCAGGACAGGATAAGTATATGTAAACTTATTTGTATTGATTTTACAATTTAAATGAAGGCCCTGTCACCGAGTGGTGGTGGGGGTGGTGGGGGGGGCCACACCGAGGCCTCACTGCCGCTGGCAAAATGCGGTGTGGCCTCTCGGCATTGGGGGTCATGTCAGGCCGCTACTGCAAATATTTTATGGGCTCCCCTGCCATGACCCCTGACATCGAGGGGCTGGTAAAATTCAGCCCAAAGAATTGATATTGAATAGCAACTACAGAACTCATCTCCACTGTGCTGAGGAATTAAGACCAAATGAAAACTGAATCTGGCATCATATCCTTTATCCCAACTGTAGCACAAGTTGGCATCCAGTTTAAATAAAGTAACCAGTAATGCAAAGGTTTGCCATGAAGTACTATGGTTAACATCTAACAAGATTCCTTTATTGGAGCATAACTATCAACCAAAGAGAGAAGCTTCAAATTATTGTTTTTAGAAATTTTATTTGTACAATAATAAAACTATATACAGATATAAACACTGTAAACTGACAGTATAACACGGTACAGAGTTTTAAACTGCACTGGTCATCAGGCTTGGCAGCATCAGCAAAGACATCAACATGTAGGACCACTGGCTACACAATAACATTTTATTGTAAAAAATGTTTAGGTTTATAATGTGCTCTTTAAGAGAGATGTTGCTTCTGGGATTGGGAATTTTTTCATTTCTTATCCACTGTTTGGATCCAGTGTCAGTAAACACTCCAGGTCAGAAATACAATGGCAGAACTTCAATCGACTTCAATGCAAAGGAAATTTGGACCAGGTGTAGAATGGGTGACCAATCTGATACTGTGTGTTTTACGCCCCTGCCGAAATTGGAAGTTAGATATTTCTGCTACATTGTTCCAACAATGTATTTTAACCCCACTTCAGAAGACCATTCTCCTACTGCACCTGTGTAATTTTTTCCTTTTCTCCAATATTGATTCTTAATGGACTCTCTGAGTAATATTGGCAGTCAGTTTTATAGGCCAGTGCTCAAAAGCAAATAAGTTGAGAATGCCTAAACTAATTTCACTTTAATAAGCAGGAGAGAGAGAGAGAGAGATTTTGAGCATGCCAGTCTGGGAAGTATTCAAATCTAGGCTGTGGAGGGATTTGAGCAGTGTTCTAACTGCCCAATGTACACAGTTCCTGTAAAATAACAACTCTAAGGTGACAGCCATCTGTTATATCTCAGGCTCCTATAATGGATAACTGGTACATTGTATGGTGGTGAACCATTCAGTCCAAGAAGGGTGTAGATTTGATCCATGGTCTATGCTGGGCTGCCAGTGAGAGTGTTGCAAAATTAACCAGGGTCCTGTTCTTGATAGCTATCCAGTGACTGCTGCTGGCAAATGTGAGTGTGTACATGGGGATGAGAACAGAATTAGGCTGAGGTGTGATGTAGCCCATAGTTAAATACCCTGCTGAGATTTGCTGCCTGGACTTGCACATGAAAACTGCCACTGGCCAAAACACCCGAAGGCTGTGGGCATCTGTTGAACAATACTCCAGCATAAGTCACCATCTTTGTGAGAGGCAGGGAAAATATTGGACAAATATATTACACCCCAAGTAGAAAATAAAGACAATTTAATGTCAAAACATTCCTTCCTTCAACGTCTGGAAAAGATTTTAGTGTATATTAAGTGCCCATGGTAAAACATAGGCTCCAGTCACAAAGTGGCAGGTGATTAATTGAACAATGAGGAACAGGACAAGTTAAAAAATATGATAATATTTATTAATGATATTAAAAAAATCTTGAAAGTCATGAATGTTCAAACATAAATTGTATAGTCACTTGAGGCTATCAATCCTTTACAAATAAAATGAAATGGTTGCACCTGCTCGTGCCAAATGGCAGGGAAATGTTTGATAAATACAAATGACAAATCATTGAATGTGTTATGCCAAAAAGGTACAGGCTGTGCATTATACAGTGAACTGTGGCTGTGAAAAGAGCCTTAACAAATTATTTTTATGCACTTTAACAATCAAATATTTTTGGCGAATGTTCGACAAGAAGAACCAGTCAAATTATCTAATGACGCTTACATTAAGTAGCAATATTCAAATACAATTTATCACTGGAAAATGAAAAGGCCAAATTGCCTCAAACAAACAGCACAGGAGAAACAATTTACAAGCGACAAAAGTGTCAGGGCACATTTGACAGCCTTATTATTTTAATTTCCCTAGTTGTGTCACAATATTCATGTGAAATACACGCAACAAATTTCAGTAACTGTCTTCTTACAGCAATTAAAGCTGCAATATGTCATAAGTTCAGTCTGAGTTTATGATAACATTTCATAATTCAAATGCAAAAATTGCCAAATCAACATGAACGGTGAATAATATTGCAGGAAAAGGGTTTCATTAAGGTGTAAATATTCATTCAAACGCCTAACTTTCTCCCAAGAACTCTTCTATCATTGTATGATTTCATAAATAGCATGTTCACACCAAATGTGAAGGGAATTTTAACTGGTGCTATCTTTAAACCTTCTACATACATTTTATAGATGCCATCACTGATAGCTGTCAGAGCAGAGGGTTCATCTTCTAATATTTACAAAATATTTAGTTTTTTCACACAGTTCTATTTCCTCTCAAGGAACCTCAGGGCAAGCTTTTTTGTGATCAAAATATTTAAAAAACCTGTTGTTTGCTACTGGGTGATTACAGTTTCTATGATGCTAGCTATCAAATAGTTTTTGTATTCCACCATTTTGATGTTTAACACAATAAAAGCCATATGCTATAAAATTACAGCAGTTCCAAGGTATCCAATTTACAGAAACGCAATATTACAGAAGAGAGACATTTCTGTCTCCTAATTTTAAATGAATTTCCAATCACCTTGCATGTTGTTATCAAAAGGAAACTTCTGCAAAAAAATGTCCAAAGTCACCTTTTTTTTTTACAATGGGTGATAACAATTAAACAATTTTTTTTCATATCACAACCTACTATATGAGAGTTAATTAACCGTGTTAAGAGTCCAGAGAAACCATAAAACTCAAAAACTGTTTTTTTTTTTAACATTGAATCAAGTAATTAGTGAGTGTTATCCCTTCCCGTTACAAATTCTCTCATAAATTCCAAGCCTGTTTGGTGGATTTTCTTCCAATGACTTCTTTTTTCAGACTATTCATGAGAATTTTTTGTCAGAAAAACATTTCATCCAGATTCTTGCAGTTACTAGAAAATACTTTAAACGAACAGCAAATATGTATGCAGCACTAAATTATTTATTTTAATTGATCTCTTACGTTTATGTGATTTATAGTGAACCACATAGAAACCTATTACATACTGATTGTAAGTGTGAAGCAGATGTTCAGAAGAAGTACTTAAATGACTGTAAGACAAAGATACCAGCAATTAATATTTGAAAAGGGGCAAAATATGAATTTTGCTGTAACATGCTTTCAGTTAAATTAAAGAGCTTTTAGGCATGCACAACAAATCAAACAAATGTTGTAAACCATTCTGACCACAGAAAACAAAAAAATAATTTGGCAAAAGTACTTCTGGCAACATTAATATCCTTTTAAAAAATGGCAGTGGTGTTACATCTAATCAATGCTACATGGTAACATTATATTGAGCAAGTTGTAAACTTTCAATTCACATAACTAATAGAAACAAGAATGATTAACAGTAATAATTTTCTGCCTTTTTGCCATAAATCATGTGCCAATATTAGTACATCATGACTGACCTCACCTTCATAGCTCAGAATTATTAGAAAGAGTAATATCCTTCTCACTGCATACAGTTTTATAAAATCCTATGAAATTGTCCATAATAAAACTAATTCTGAATCACCATTTACTGGAATTTTCACTTATTTTGGCATAGGGTCTGGTTCCTCATCAGCCTCTGCACAAACTTATAGGGCAAACATACTCCTGTCAACCACTTCAAGAATATCTATAGATAAATTACAGCAAACAAGACTTCCCTTACTTCATGGTCTGTTTGATTAATTGGCACTAAATAAAGCTAGAAAAGGGAAGGAATTTGATGAAGAAAATTACAACACTGAAAATTCCCTTTTCTAGAATTTATGACTGTGAGTGTTCACTTTAACAATTATTCTAGCACACATTTATACAAAACTACTTTCTTTGACCTTTTTCATTGAAACTACCAAGAACTTATTGTATTGGATTTGCATCAAACTCTTCCTTAGTTTGTGCCATTCGATGAAGTATTTTTTAAAATAAGAATTTGAATGGGGATGCAAAGTATGTTTTTATTACAGCTTATTGAGCAGCACAGTCACCAAGCAGATAAATAATCATGCGTATCGTGCTAAAAATGTCCTGTTCCCGTGTTTGCCAAAATTGTGTTGATAGCACTTTGCAAAAAGCTGTTCATGGCAGTAACTGGTTTATTCTTCTGTCTTACTGAAAGAGAGCAGTCATATCCTTGTGCATGAATACTCTACCCAGAACTTAATAGCATGTACTTCATGTACATTTCTTATGTAAATTTGTACAATGGCATTGTTCCAAAAATAAAATAAACAGAATTTGTGTCATCTTATGAATCTGCTCCTTGAGCCTCTGTGTTGTCTTCAATGTTTGTTTGTTAAATCCTTCTTCATTTGTGTCACACATGCCTAATGGTACAACATTGCTTTTGGCACCAAGTCAGAACACAGTTCCAAGTCTTCAAAGAAAAATACTTTTCCATTTCCAGCTGAATTGCGAAAGATTGCCATCTATGAGAATTTTTAAAATTGATCAGATGGGTCCAAACTTACTTGCCTCTCAGGAATATACCCAACAGTATTAGATACAATTACCAACAGATTATTTTCTCTTATTATTTAGTAATGGTCATGCACCATGAACACCAATTTAAATATGATCTTCACTAGCAATCTCACACTTCTTTAGACACTTGTTTTCTTAAAATCCTTGCCTGGCTATACCCTGGTTGTTGAATGTGAATGGGGATGAGGATGTGGAAGAGTGTTGTTTTGTCCTCCAGTAAATGTGTTGAATGTGTGGAGAGGCTGCATTCCAGGTATGGTATTTGGAATCATTGTAATGGTATTGGGGGTCATTAAAGGTATGTCATCTGGAGATCGCCTCATTGCTAATGTATAATCCGGAGGACAGGCTGTCCGCAGAACAACCTCATGTGGATGGATGGAATCACATTCATGATCGAGATCAGTGTGCTTCATCTGTAGGGACATAATCTCTTCTTCCTGTGCATGAGTCAGGTCATTGGTGGTATTACGTTGAGGGCTACATCTTCTATGCACATCATGCCTCCTCTTATCCTTCTTATAATACAATGCTGCAAAGGCGAGGATGTTCAAAAACAATAAGGAGGCTCCAACAGCAATAGTAACACTTAACTCTGTTGAGTAGTCTCTTTGATCAACCAAGAAAGGACCTGCTGAATGTTTCTGGTCATCCTGTTTGACTGTAGGAAAGACTGATGTCACAGGACGTTTGGTGGTAACAGACCACTTCTTTGATGGTCTGTGTGTAATTTCAGAAGGGACTTTTGTTGTTGTAGAAGTATACTGTGAAATGTCATTCAGACTATGTAAGTGAGGAACCAACTCCAACCATAAATTGACTTTATTAGCTCTATAATGCTCTTTAACACGTGGTTTCAGTCCAATATGAAGATAGAGCTGGTCTTTCTGAGAATATCTTGACCAAGCAACCTCTTCAAAACGGTTTGGCTTGGTGTGGATAAATTTAGTATCCTGAGGAACAGGTTGATTTGGGTCACTGTAAGGAATAAATTCAGATTTAATGAATCATGAAGGAATTGCATAAATTTTAAAAAATAACAACTTTTCCCCAGCCATTCCATTATATGCCAATAAATACTGTTGTCTATGCTTTAAAGCAATTATTTCTTATTCCATATACAGTAAAACTAATATGGCTGGAATTTTACAGTGGGCGGACGGGAGCCGGACTCCGACGTAAATGTCGGTGATGAACCCACTCCCGCCCAGCCTGGGGATCCGTCCCGTATTTTACGGATCCACAGGCTTTAATTGGCCCGAGGCGGGACTTCCACCCACTTGAGGGAGGAGGTCCCGCCTCAGTGAGCTGCCGGTCAATCAACGGGCCGGCAGCTCTTAGTCTCAGCAGCGCCACCGGGAGCCGTGGTCACTGCTGGGACTGCAGCCCAGCCGATGCCATGGACCCGAGAGAGTGGGTAAGTTTGAGTTGCCTCATCAGGGGGAATCGGTTGTGCCCTGGTGAGACTAGGTTGGTCATTTGGGGGGAGGGGGGGCGTCTTGGATCCCGGGGGTGGGTTGGGAGGCAGGGGGCCCTCAATCGGGCACCCTGTGCCCGACTGCCATGCCCCCCCCGGGGCGCGGAAAGGCCGGCAGCTATCGCTGGGCGCCCTTTCACCTCCCCAGCATACCCGCTTGGCATGGGTAAAATATCCGTGGAGGCAGGTGAGGGCCCTTAAGTGGCCACTTAATGGCCACATAAGGGTCTTGATTGGCCTCGGACGGGTGGGCCGTTTCCCACCTCCCCGCACCCCCCCCCACCCCACCTGACCTCCGTAAACTTATCCGGAGGCAGAATCGGGGTGGGTAGGCCTGCCGGAGCCTGCCGCTCAATTTTACGCCGCCCCTGCGCCACCATCCGACCCTCTGTGGCGGTGTAAAATTCCAGCCAATATGAATTTAACTATGCAGTACAAACCTTAATTACTTTTAAGGTGTATCTTAAATATGTCACAAATGTCACCTTTGCTTGGAAATTTTTTGGCTTACTTTTATTCAATTCACATTTTTTTTATTCGTTCATGGTATTTGGGCGTTGCTGCCTAGGCCAGCATTTATTGCCCATTCCCAATTGCCCTTGAGAAGGTGGTGGTGAGCTGTCTTCTTGAACTGCTGCAGTCCTTGGGGTGTAGGTACACTTAAAGTGCTGTTAGGAAGGGAGTTCCAGGATTTTGACAGTGAAGGAACGGTGATCTAGTTCCAAAGCAGGATGGTGTGCAGCTTAAAGGGGACCTTGCAGGTGGTGGTGTTCCCATGCATCTGTTGCCCTTGTCCTTCTAGATGGTAAAACTTTGTTCAATACTCAAAGTTAGAATTCCCAATTTTTTATTTTTAGAAGGGATCAGACAGGGGGGCAAATGCAAAACAGTCTAAGGTGGGTTTGGAGTGCATGTATGCCACACAAAGTGTGGCAAATAAGATTGGTGAGCTGTAGGCATAGTTTGCCACATGTGAATATGAATAGGAACTTAATATTCCTGGCCACAAGCTATTCAGGAAACATACGGAGATACAGAAGGAATAAAGCAGTGGAGTGGGTGAAAGGGGGTGGTGGCGATATTGATCAAAGATACTATTATAGCACTGGAGAGGGATGATGTAGTTAAGCAGCCAAGAACAGAGTCTATTTGGTTAGGACTAAGAAACAATAGAGGAGCTATTATACTATTGGTTGTATACTTTTGGCCACCAAATAGTTAGGAGATAGAGGAGAAAATTTACTGGCAAATTACAGAAAGATGCAAAAACCACAGAGTAGTGATAATGGGGATTCCAATTATCCTAATATAGATTGGGATAGTAATAATGTAATGGGCAAAGAGGGGGAAGAATTACTGAAATGTGTGTTTCCAGCCCAATGAGGGTGGAAGCGGTGCTAGATCGCATTTTGGGGAATGAAGTGGGGGAAATGGAACATGTTTCATGTGAGAGCATTTTGGGAACCGTAATCATATCATCATGTTTAGAATATTTATGAATAAGAACAAGTACAATCAAACATAAAAATACATAACTGGAAGAGGGCTAACTTCTGTGAATTAAAAAGGGATCTAGTGCAGGTGGATTGGAATCAAAAATTGGTAGGCAAAACAGTAATTGAACAATGGGAGGGCTTCAAAGAGAAAGTGGTTCATGTACGGACTAAACACATTCCTATGAATGGAGAAGGAACAGCATCCACAGTTGGAGCTCCCTGAATGACTAAAGTTTAAAATGAAACAAATGAAGAAGGCTAATGACAATTGTAAGGTTCATAACACAATAGACAAGCAAACTGAATATAGGAAGTACAAAGATCTAAAAGAGTGAATAAAGAGGTAGGGAGAGAGTATGAAATTAGATTACCAGTTAACATTAAGGGGAAATAAATAGTCTTGTATAATCAAATAAATAATAAATGGGTAGTCAAAGGAAGGGTGGGGCCAATTAGGGACAAAAAAGTAGATCTTCTTTTGAAGGCAGAGGGCATGAGGTACTAAATGAGTACTTTGCATCTGTCTTCACTACAGAAAAGGATGCTGCCAATGTAGTGGTAAAGGAGGAGATGGCAATGATATTGGATAGGATAAAAATAGATGTACTTAAAAAGGTTGGTAGTCCTCAAAGAAGAAAAGTCACCCAGTCCAGATGTGATGCATCCTAGGTTACTCAGCAAAGTAAGGGTGGAAATTGCAGAGGTTCTCACCATAATTTTAGGAATGGGGTGATGTCAGAGGACTGGAGGATTGTAAATGTTACAACCCTGTTCAAAAAGGTGGAAAACAATATACCCTGCAATTGCAGGCCAGTTAGTTTAATGTCAGTGCCGGGGAAACTTTGAGACAATAATCCGGGACAAGGTTAATTGGTATTTGGAAAAGTATGGGCTAACAAATTAAAGTCAGCAGAGATTTGTTAAAGGTAAGTCTTTGATGAAATAATAGAAAGGGTTGATGATGAGGATAATGTGGTTGATGTGGTGTATATGGGTTTTCAAAAGGCATCTGAAAATTAAAACCCATGGAATTAAAGGGACAGTGGCTGCTGGATGTAAAAATGGTTAAAAAGGACAGAAAGCAGAGATTAAAGGTGAACAAAATGGCTGTTTTTCAGACTGAAAGGAAGTATACAGTGGTGCTCTCCAGGGGTTAGTGTTAGGATCACTGTTCTCTTTGATGTCAACGGCCTGGACTTGGCTGTATAGGGCATAATTTCAAAAGTTGCAGATGACATGAAGCTCAGAACTATAGTAAACAATGAGGAGGATAGTTATAGACTTCAGGAGGACATAGATAGACTGGGAAAATGGGTAGACATGTGATGGATGAAATTTAATGCAAAGAAAAGTGAAGTGATGCGTTCAAATAGGAAGAATAGGTTGAGTAATATGAACTAAATGGTATAATTTTAAAAGGGGGTGCAGAAACAGTGATACCAGGGCATCTGTACACAAATCTTTGAAGATGGCTGGACAATTTGAGAATGTTGTTAAAAAAGCATATGGGATACTTGGCTTTATTAATAGAGGCAGTATAAAAGCAAGGATGCTGTCAGACCTGCTGAGTGTTTCCAGCATTTTCTGTTTTTATTACAAAAGAAAGAAAGTTATGCTAAACCTTTAAACCACAAGCTAATTGGCACAGGGTCAATAAGATTAAAGAGGTAAATGCGTAGCTCAAAGATTGGTGTGGGAGGAATGGGTTCAAATCCGTGGGACATTGGCACCAGTACTGGGGAAGGAGGGAGCTGTTCCGATGGGGCAGGCTTCACCTGAATCACGCTGGGACCAGAGTCCTGGCAAATCGCATAACAAGGGCTGTAGATAGGGCTTCAAACTAAATAGTGGGAGTGGGGGGGGAAATGTTCAGTTGCATGGAAAATTAGGAAGTCAAAGCTAAAGGAGAAGGTAGGAGTGCAGGTTAGTGATAAGGCTGATTGTTACCAGAATATAAACGGTAGGGACAGAACGTGTGAACATCATATTGCACCAAGAAATCGTACAAGAGTAGGGAAATTTGATAATAGAACAAACTTAAAGGCTTTGTATCTGAATGCATGAAGCATTCGGAATAAAATTAACGAGTTAACAGTGCAAATAGAGACGAATGGGTCTGATTTAGTGGCGATTACTGAGACATGGTTGCAGGGAAACCAGGTTTAGGAATTGAATATCCAAGGGTACTCAGTATTTCGGAAGGATAGGCAGGAAGGAAAAGCAGGAGGTGTAGCTTTGTTAGTAAAGGAAGAGATCAGTGCTGCAGTGAGAAATGATATAGGCACTGGAGATCAAGACATAGAATCAGTCTGGGTAGAAATAAGAAATAGCAAGGGAAAGAAGACCATGGTGGGAGTAATCTATAGGAACCCAAACAGTAGTTCCACAGTGGGGCACAGTACAAACCAGGAAATACTGGGTGCTTGTAAGAAAGGTACGGCAATAATCATGGGTGATTTTAATATGCATTTGGATTGGATTAATCATATTGGCAATGGGAGCCTTGAGGGAGAGCTCATTGAATGTATTAGAGATTGTTTTTTGGAGCAATATGTTGCGGAACCAACCAGGGAGCGGGCTATTCTAGATTTGGTATTGTGTAATGAGGTGGGATTAATTAATGATCTCATAGTTAAGGATCCTCTAGGAAAGAGTGATCATAGCATGCTAGAATTTGAAATTCAGTTTGAGGGCGAGAAACTGGAGTCCCACACTAGCATTCTGGAGTTAAACAAAGGTAATTACATAGGCATGAGGACAGATTTTGCCCTAGTGGACAGGAAGACTAAAAGGTAGAACAGTTGATGAGCAGTGGCAGATGTTTAAGGAGATAGTCAAATTCTCCCAACTAAAATATATTCCAGAGAGGAAGAAAGATTGTAAGAGGGGAAAAAAAACATCACAAACAAAAACAAGAAATGCTGGAATCACTCAGCAGGTCTGGCAGCATCTGTGGAAAGAGAAGCAGAGTTAACGTTTCGGGTCAGTGACCCTTCTTCGGAACTTCGGGAAAAAAACATCCATGGCTAAGCAACATCTCTTAATAAATTAAAGACAAAAACTAAGGCATACCATATTGCAAAGGCCAGTGACAGGCTGGAAGATTGGGAAACTTTTAAAAATCAACAAAGAGTTACCAAGCAAGTAATAAAAAGAGCAAAGGTAAATTATGAAAGAAAACTAGCACAAAATATAAAAACAGATAGCAAAAGCTTCTGTAAGTATATAAAAGGGAAGAGAGTAGCTAAAGTAAATGTTGGTCCCTTGGAGGATGAGACTGGGGAGTTAATGGTGGGGAACACAGAAATAGCAGAGACACTAAATCAGTATTTTGCCTCAGTTTTCACGATGGAGGACACTAGTACTATCCCAATAGTAACAAGTAATGCAGAGGTTATAGAAAGGGAGGAACTTAGAACAAACAACATCACTAGGGAAAAAGTCTGAGCAAATTATTGGGATTGAAGGCAGACAAGTCCCCAGGGCCTGATGGCCTACATCCTCGGGTCTTAAAGGAAGTAGCAGTGGAGATAGTGGATCCATTGGTTATAATATTCCAAAATTCCCTGGATGCGGGGAAGGTTCCAGTGGATTTGAAAAATGCTAATATAACGCCCTTAGTCAAAAAAGGAGGGAGGCAGAAAGTAGGAAACTATAGATCAGTTAGTTTAACATCTGTTGTTGGGAAATTGTTAGAATCCATTATTACGGAAGTAATAACAGGACGTTTAGAAAGTCAAAACGCAATCCATCAGAGTCAGCATGGTATTATGAAGGTAAATCGTGTTTGACTAATTTGCTAGAGTTCTTCGAAGATGTATCAAGTAAAGTGGATAATGGGGATCCTGTAGAGGTAGTATATCTGGACTTGCTGAAGGCATTTGATAAGGTGCCGCACAAAAGATTAATACACAAGGTAAGATCACATGGGTTAGGGGCAATTTATTAGCTTGGATAGGGGATTGGCTAACCAACAGAAAATCGGGATAAATGGGTCGTTTTCTGGCTGGCAAGATGTAATTAGTGGGGTGCCACAGGGTTCGGTCCTCAGGCCCCAACTATTTACAATATATATTAATGACTTGGATGCAGGGATAGAAAGTACTATAGCCAAATTTGCAGATGACACTAAAATAGGTGGGATAGTAAGTTGCATTAGAGAAATAAGAAATTTACAAATGGATATGGATAGGTTAGGTGAATGGGCCAAAATTTGGTAGATGGAGTTTAACGTGGTCAAAAGAATAGAAAGGCAAATTGCTATCTAAATGGAGAGAAACCCCAGAATGCTTCGGTGCAGAGGGATCTGGGTGTCCTTGTGCATGAATCGTAGAAAACTAGTATGCAGGTGCAGCAGGTAATAAGGAAGGCAAATGGAATTTTAGCATTTATTACTAAAGAAATAGAGTATAAAAGTAGGGAAGTGTTGCTGCAACTGTACAAGGCATTAGTGAGACCGCACCTGGAGTATTGTATACAGTTTTGGTCCCCCTATTTGAGGGGGGATGTAGTTACATTGGAGGCAGTTCAGAGGAGGTTCACTAGATTGATTCCAGAGATGAGGGGTTTGTCTTATGAAGAGGGATTGAGCAGTTTAGGTCTTTACTCTCTAGAGTTTAGAAGAATGAGAGGAGATCTAGTTGAGGTATATAAGATGATTAAGGGATTGACAAAGTAGATGTAGAGAGAATGTTTCCTCCTGTGGGACAATCTAGAATGAGAGGTCATAGTTTTAGGATAAGGGGTAGCAGATTTAAAACAGAGATGAGGAGAAATTACTTCTCTCAAAGGGTTGTGAGTCTGTGGAATTCACTACCCCAGAGTGCGGTGGATGCCAGGACATTGAGTAAATTTAAGGAGGAGATAGACAGATTTCTAATTAGTAAAAGTGTTGAAGGGTTATGCAGAATGGGCAGGAAAGTGGAGTTGAGGCCGAGATGAGATCAGCCATGATGGTATTGAATGGCGAAGCAGGCTCAAGGGGCTGAATTGCCTACTCCTGCTCCTAGTTCTAATGTTCTTATGTTCTTACGTTCTTTAGAAATCACTGGTTAGGCCTTAGATGGAGTACTGTGCTCAATTCTGGCACCATACTTAAGAAGGATGTCAAGGATTTACTGGAATGGTATCAAGGATGAAGAACTTCAGTTATGTAGAGAGACTGGAGACGCTGGCATTGTTCTCCTTGGAGCACAGAAGGTTAGAAGGTGATTTGATGGAGATCATGAATGTTTTAAGAGTAAATAAGTAGAAACTATTTCCACTGGCAGAAGGGTCGATAACCAGAGGACAAAGACTTAAGTTGATTGGGAAAAGAATTCAGAGGCAACATGAAGAAACATGAAGAAACTTTTTCTCACACAGTGAGTTGTGGTTTGGAATGCACTGCCTGAAAGGGTGTGGAAGCAGATTCAATAATAACATTCAAAAAAGAACTTGAAGGGAAAAAAATACAGGGCTATGGAGGAAGAGCAGGGGAGTGGGACTAATTGGATAGCATTACCAAAGAACAGGCACAGGCACAAGATGCCAAATATCCTCCTTCTGTGTTGTATCATTCTATGATTCTATGATTTAGTGGTTAGCACCGCAGCCTCACAGCTCCAGGGACCCGGGTTCGATTCCGGGTACTGCCTGTGTGGAGTTTGCAAGTTCTCCCTGTGTCTGCGTGGGTTTTCTCCGGGTGCTCCGGTTTCCTCCCACAAGCCAAAAGACTTGCAGGTTGATAGGTAAATTGGCCATTATAAATTGTCACTAGTATAGGTAGGTGGTAGGGAAATATAGGGACAGGTGGGGATGTTTGGTAGGAATATGGGATTAGTGTAGGATTAGTATAAATGGGTGGTTGATGTTCGGCACAGACTCGGTGGGCCGAAGGGCCTGTTTCAGTGCTGTATCTCTAATCTAATCTAATAAGGTCTGGTAAAAATTCCCATTCAACTTCAATCTGTTTTGATACATTCACATAAAATATTTGCATATTTTAAATTATTTCTGTTCCACGTATACTACAATTTGCCAGTCACAATTTCAATATGCTGTACATCTCAATCAGAGCTAATGGGCTGGATTTTACCTGAGGCGGACGGGAATTCACCACCGACGTAAAAGTCAGTGGCGAACCCGCTTCTGCCTAGCCCGGGGATTCGTTCTGTAATTTACGGGTCCCCAGGCTTTAATTGTCCCATGGTGGGACTTCCACCCGCTTGAGGGAGGAAGTCCCGCCTCATTGAGCTGCCGGCCAATCAGTAGGTCAGCAGCTCTTAGTCCCAGCAGTGCCACCGGGAGCGGTGGCCACTGCTGGGACTGCAGCCCAGTTGACCAGATGGAGCCATGAGTAATGATCGGTCCTTCCCTGGTGAGGCTGGAGTGGTTGTTTGCGGGGAGGGGGCATCTTGGGTCCCGGGAGTGGGTTGGGAGGCGGGGGCGGCCCTCTATCTTTCACGTCCCCAGAATGCCCACTTTCCATGGGTAAAATACCCGTGGAGGTGGGCAAGGGCCCTTAAGTGGCCGTTAAGTGGCCACTTAAGGGCCTTGATTACGGTGGTCGGGCGGAGGGGGAGGAAAACGGCCCACCCGCCCGAGGCCAAAGTTGATTGGAGGTGGGAGCGGGTTAGATAGGCCTCCCAGAGCTTCCCGCTCAATTTTACATCGCCCCCACGCCACTATCCGACCCACTGGGGCGGCGTAAATTTCAGCCCAATATCTTTATTGTTTCTCATATTATATTACAGATTTCTTCTGGAATTACTGATTGACGTATTCAACGGCTGCATTGGGAACTTCAGTTGGAGAGAAAATGAACAAGGATTTGCTGAAAAGTTAAAAAAAATATTTACGGGCAGTATTTAAGAAGTACTTACAGGGAATGCAGCTTTAACTTACTGTTAGCAAGTTACTTTTAGTGGAATAGGTAATTTCAGTAATAGCCAGTAAATTAGATCAGAAATATTTAATGTCATATAAATGAAATCAAATTGTGATTGCATTGTTCTCTAGCTTAAAAATGTGCTAATTAGGCAGAGAGGTTGTAAGCAGACAACAGTCTAGATTAGAAATAATTCCAGTCTAGTATCAACGTTTGTGAATGAGCAATCTTTTTTGTAGAATCTCAACTACCATCACAGCTCCTACGCTTTACTTACCCTGTCTTTGCAAAGTTAGTCCAGTATGTCATCACAACGGCGCTTAGCATGACATCATTTTTGGAGAAATTACAAGGGAACAGTTCAGTAGCACCAATCATTGGGACCCCAAACACATAAGGGATTTCATCTCCATGAGAAGCGTCAGCCCAAGCTGGCATCATGTCACTCTGGCAGTGATGATAAAAGGCATAGAAGAAAGTGGGTGAACCAAAGCCTGAGTGAAGGTCAGCTGTAGCTACTGCTGGTGCCACCCACTGATGGTCAGTAAACAAAGCCAACAACGTTTTCCTCCGTGTTTCTGGATTATGTCGATCCGCCCAATCTGTGTACATGAATTTGATGGTCTCCCTCAGGACATCCTTGCCTTCAGGATAACCATACAAGTTATCCACAAAATTAGACACAGCAAAGTCGAAATCACTGGCTGAAACTCCATCCTCATTGTCCACTATGCTTTCAACAAATTTATATCCCTCACCTTGATTCACTCCCAGCATGATATCATAGTTAAGGAATTCACCCTGTTCCATCAGAATTTGAGGATCATCAGGTATAACGTCTCCATCAATGACTGGTCCAAAGGCAATATGGTATCTTGCAGGCTGGATGTCTTGTTCAATAAGTTCCTTGTACTGTTTGGAACGTAAGCATTCTATCAAGTCAATAGTATCTATCACGTTGCAGCCAACTTTAGTGGCCAACTGCCTTGCGAACTTTGCTGGTTGATAGCTGACTGCCCAGCTGGACAAAGCAGTACCACTTTGTGCTATTGCTCTCTGAAAAAGTCCTGTGGACAGATATCATAAAGGGTACTAAGACAGTCATCAAAGCTTATTAAAACATGTAATTATTAGAAATTAATGAAAACTAGTGGTGGCACTTGGTCATCAAAGTGGTTCAAAATTATGTATAAATAATTCTCAGTAAAATTCTTAAAAAAGGGGTTCAGAATTCTACACTGTCCAAATTAACTGGAAATAGTTCTAGAAGTAACTAAAACTCAGGCACATCAAAAAAAAATTCCTTTTCATCGTCCATATATTTTGCAATGCTCTACCCTTCATTTCTAATCCACTTTTTGGATTATTTAATGCATTCATTTTATATTTGATGATTACTATCAACTTTGCAGCCAACATTCACAACAGTTGCAATGGCAATGCTGCTCACTCCAGGAACTGGCCAGCAGAAACTCCTAGATTCTACACTATTTAAATATATGCACTAATTAAATTTTTAAGAATAGAATTTTAACATCATTACTTATGGTTTGTTAAACATTTTGTTCCAAGAGTGAACACAGCTTCCAGTTATAACATAATTTATTTCAAGATATATAACATTTCTGTTCTAACAGTTCTGATGAAGTGTCTGCACACAAAACATAAACCTGTCTTTTCTCTTCACAGTTGCTGATATATTTTCAGCATTTTGTTTCTATTTCAGGTTTAAGTAGGATTCTTAGGTATCACTTTATTAAGAACTGGTAAGGATCATCACTTACTACATTAGGTATCAAGCTCAAAACCTAGTGTGTTGTAGCAAACAGTCACAGGGAATGTTCTGTATGGTTACTTGAGTATATTAACTATTTTGTTTAGTACCTGATATAAGTTTATGTACAAATTTAAGTTATGAACAGTAATAGAATACTGAAAAGAGAAGGTATGACTCAATATACCTGTTCATTCAACAGTTCCAACACTACTAAAGGAGCTAGAGCTACAAAATTGGCATGTCATGTGAATAACATTTAGGAGAAATCTACTATGAAATATATTGTATTATACTTTGATGCAATGGTAAAAATAAATAATATTTTATGTTAGTCTCTGTGTTGGCGACAACAGTATCTTATTAAAACTCTGGGCTAAGGCAACTGGTCTTAAAGTTGGTTTGGTGGTGTATATTTTGCAAGAGAACAGCTCTTTAAAGTTTACATTTTGGCTAAAACAAGTCTTCATAGGAGGACAACTGGGCAACCCAAATCTACAGGGATACCTAAACAGTAACTTAATCGATTTCCAATAAACTCATTGAAATTCTATTTAACACAAAATGTATTTCAAGTGTCAGAACATAATATTTACGTATTGAGTTAAAAGTTAAAAAAAAATGAGGAAAACCCCTTACACTTTAAAGAACATTACATTTCCTTCCATAAAGGATATGTTAGAAAACATAGAAAACTGAGAGAATCATTTTGTGCCCTGGGAGCCACCACCAAGTTTAAACACATGAAAGAAGAGAACATTTCAGAAATTTCCTGCTTTATATGTTTGACTTTAAATCTCAAAATAATTTATTTACATTTGCTAGTTTATTTGCATAATACTTTGAATTCAAGTTCAAATATAGAATATCAAAAATAGTTTCATTTCAGAAAAATATTAAAATACTAAACAGCAATCTACATTTCAGGGAAAAAAGTGACAAGGCAACTTCAAATCTTTAATCACATTATTGCACCATGTGAGAATGGTTCTATGCATCAGCATGAGATGATAATTGAAGGAAGATGAAATATTCAAAACTTAAAGTGCACAAATTGATTCGTGTATCAATGGAATCCCTTTAAAATGCTCCAAGTTGGAGTTCAATTCATTAATCAGCTTCAAATAAATCATCAATACAGAAAAAAGTGATCATGCCATATCTTGTTATTTTTGCAGCATTTTCAGCACTGTGCAGGCGTAAAATATATTTAGGATTATTGAAACAGACAAAATTATCTGCTAGTATTTCAAGTTTTCTCTTAAGTATGTTTAGACAAGTAACATATTCTTTGTAAACCCAGAATAATAGGCTTATGTCTTTCTTCTTTTGAGATAGCACCTTCCATAAATCAGAAAATAGGAAGAAAATATTGGTGCAATTTTGCCAGTCATTGGCAAAAGGCACAAATTTTCACTTGCAGTACTCTTTCAGGAGATGTTCTCCTGATTCAGGTTGTTTTTCAAAAAGAAAAAAGTAAAGAAATCACACAACAGTAATGACAATGGACAAACAGAACATAACTGATAGGCAGGCAATGGTCATGCAGAAGGGTGAATGATGTATGGCTGGTGCAAGATGCAGAAAATAAATTTAATGGCCTAATGGACAACAAAGTTTGCCTTTTACATAAGATCTAATCTACCCAACTAGTGATAGGCATGTGGGATAAACAGATACTCACGCACATAAACATCTGCTTGTGACCTCGATGCTTTGACAATTTTGGATCATGCATGCAAAACATTCAAACGTTTTTCAGATGACAGCAAGCGGCTCATGCATTCTCAAACAAAAGATTTCTGAACAAGGCACAAAATTTTTTCCTCACTTTATTTGAAATTCTACAAATCCAACAACATCACTGATGCCAGAATGAAAGTAGAAAGTGCAGTGGCATGACAAAAGAACTTTAATATGTCTGCCCGTCATTAGTAATATAATTTGGCAGCATATATTTCAAGAAGTGGGTTCATTTTGACAGACAACCACTTTTATAAGAAAGGGAAAGAACCAAAAACGTCAGTTACTTTGACGTGTTGATGTGCTGTTCAGAAGTCCACTAGAATTTTGTTTTGCTGTTGTTTATAAAGATCAACAGGATAAAGTGTGTCACTCAAAATGTGAGCATGCACATAAGAGTGGACTCAGAATAAAAAAAAACTAATACAGCCAAAGAGGTTGCTCTTTTCTGAGGTTCAGTCGACAATTATATAGAAATATATACGGAGCATCACATGATACTAATGGCGGTGACATGCAGACACCAAAATTGTCAAAATTTTCAACCTGCTTAATACCTTTGGTTGAATTGCTCCAACGGTTACCTTCAGAATAATGGGATAAAGTCAATAAATTGACGCAAGAGGCACCAGCGCCTGATCCAAAAACAGTTATTCGTAATGGATCGCCACTGAAGAAAGCTATATTCTCACTAATCCAACGTAATGCTTGTATTTGATCAAGAAGTCCATAATTTCCTTTAGCAGCTTGGTCACCGGTGCTTAAAAATCCTGTGACAATGAAGAATAAGGGAAAAAAAAAAATTAGGTTAATTAAACAAATAGGTTAAAAGAAGTAAACACACTGAATATTCTCAGCTGTACTTTAATTGTTTCTATCATACTAGCAACATGATGAAACCGGTTTTCATGGTGTCACGTGAAACTTTGATTTTTTTCAAAAATGCCATAAATCAGTAAATTACAATAATAATTCCAATTAAAGTCAGAGGTGGAGAAATTTGTTCCTACACAGACTACACCGACCCCGGGCGGGTGCAGACACTGCCGCGGGCTGACACCTACACAGCATTCCATATTGATATCATTGAAGGAAGCTGCACAGGTTGCCAGGTAGGGCCCCCCCCCAGCGCTGCCTGCTCCTAGGAATCGACATAAGCACTGCTACATGAATGAATTTCTCCCAGAGTTTTAAACCGGAGCCATTTTAAAAATGGCTTTAATTATTTGTTTCCACAGCATAGATAATCTTTCTCCCTGAAGTGATGAACCTTACCCTCTATTAAGGACTCTCACCAATCACCAAATAGCTCAGCTCATACCAAGATACATAGATGGGAAATTATGGGCAAGGACCCACAGTCTGATGTTTGTGCTCATTCTTAATTGATCCAAATGATCATCTGGTACCCTTTATTTCCTATTTTTGCTGTTATTTGCACAAAATGATTATTGTTAGCTATATATGCAATTCCATTTTGGATTTTTATCATACATCATGAGACACTTCACCCATTTTCACTGGAACAAAATCTGTAGCTACTGTCAAAAAGGCAATGCCTGAAGCCCTATATAGCACTGTCATCTCTACTTTCAATCTAAAACAAAATGTGTGTGCTTTAATTATGATTAAATATAGCAGGTTTTTGAATTTCATGTTTTGAAAGTTTCAGAAACAAACTATCAGGCCAACAAAAACTATTATTTTATTGGATCAATATTTTGAGGTTGAAATTGATTTACAACAGTAGCGCGGAATGGTCTCGTAGTGAATCATCAGCCCATCTTATACCACACCAACAGTTCTTTTATATTAGCTTCAATGCACAAAGAAAATCGGCACAATGTAAAACAAGCTGTCAGTTCGTTATGAGCCCACTTAGTGCAACTGGCGTAAACCAGTTTCATCCCTTACAATCCTGGTATTCCTCTATTATTTATGCAAAACCCTATGGGTTCTCCCAAAGCAAAGATATCAGGACTACTTGTACGCTGTGCATTACTGCAAGACTACATGGCAGGGCAGGTCTTCCATCCACCAGAAAGATGCCTCCACAACCTTTGCTCTTGGAGGTATTTGAATATGAAGCAAGCGGGCATCGCAGCTTCTGTCACAGCAGCTGTAGCAGAATGAAGCTAGAGTTGCCGTGGCAGGTCTTGGGATCCTGCAGCAGGAGGACAAAGGCAGCCCACTGAGCTGGCTTAGGTCATGAAAGGTGTTCTATAAATGCATGTCTTTGTTTCTTTCTGGCTGAAGAAAATACTTCTTTTGTGCAAGGTTTTTCCTCCTGGTGGTTGAGCCTGTATGTGGCCATGATCTAAGAGCATTTGAATGAGCTCCTCTTCAGCTAAACCTCTGAGGCCCCCTCCATCGACCACTGAATGCTGGGAACTGGAGCCTAACAGATGACTCCTGCGTCCAGTGTCCAAACTGGGCAAATGGCAGCAAAGGCCATGGTTCCCTCATTTTCATGTTATATGCATGCGAGGATGGGAGAACGAATTTTGAGATATTGGGGCAGTGCTCCAGAAAAGGAGTTGGAAAAATGATATAGCTGAGCATATTTCTAGTTCAGTCCACCGGAAAACAGGTGGAATAGGGCCAGAAAGCATTTGTATTTTACTATTTTCATCAGTGAATTTATTTGGGGAGAAACTTCCCTATATTCACACCAGATTAAAAGTATAAATTTGATAAGGACGAAAGTTACTTTTGGCTCCACATTCTCAATCGAAATTATGAAATCAAGTAAAAATGTTTTAAAATGTCCTCAGAACCAGCCTGTTTACAATGAATCTAGTTCAATATAAATCATAAAAAGAAAGGTAATGTTAAGTACAACAAATGTTACGGGCAAAGGCAAGAGGCAATATCATGTTTTCAAAGAATATGTATATATTATGTGTCACAAAAACGTGCTTTATGTTGAAAGACGATTTTTAATCCACCAGCTGGAAACCCGAATTGAATTTTTAAAAAACAGTGACTGGACAGCACTTGATGTTTGCTGCTCAAGATGGCGACCCCAATTTTAATCACTGTACCTTCCGCATTCCACTACATTGAAATGGAAACGCCATGGGCTGAATTTTGTTGAGGTCCCTCTATCGGGATCCTTTTTGGGGCCCAATCTTCCCAGCGATGGCGAGGCTCCATGGCGGCCCTCCACTGCTGGGCAACGGGATCCGAATTTGAATTTTTAAATAAAGTAAATGAATACATTTAAATAAACGTGACAGCAATCTTACCGGCTGCCCGGGATCTCCCGTGCGGCGGCCAGCAGTCATGCGCCTTCACTTTCTCGTCCAGGGAAAGCTGGCACCACTGAGGTAGGGAAGGGGGGAACTTAGGATTTTTAGTGCAGTGTGGGGTGGGGGTGGGGGATAACGGGGTAAAATCAGCATGTATAGTGTAGGGGAGGGGGGTGGGGGAAGGGGTGACCTCTGCACTTTGGACAGTTGGGGAGTGGGGGAAGGTCAAATCTTCCATGTAGGTATTTTGTGGGCAGGGCGGGGGGTGGGGGGGTGGAAGAGGGCAACTATTATCTGTAAGTCTTATTGGCGGGGGAGGATAAGGGCAAATTGTTTTGTGGTGTACTGAAGGGGTACAGGTTTAAATATTTAAATTTAGTGGCAGGTCTGGCTGCCCTTTAAAAATGGTACCAGCACCTGCACACAGGCAGCTGACACTGCTGCCAGTGACACAGAGCCTGCCCCCACCACCTGATTTGAGGGGGCAGCCTGACCGGCGTATTATCTTGAACTGCCGTGCGCTAGATCGCGGTGGCATAGCAGCATGCCATTTTTTTCATCCATCGCCACTCCCAGTGGCGGGAACATTAAATCCAGCCCCATATCTTCAAAGACCCATCAAGGACAATGTCCTGGGGAATTTGAGTGAATCACATATCCTGTCCCCATTAGCAAGGCATTAAGGCAATCACCTGAAGTACTCAACTGGTGGAGACAAACTACTCAACCTAATTACTTGAACAATGGAACCCTAACTGTGAGAAGGGGATTCCTAGACCTCGGCTAATTAAGTTGCAAGGGGGAATACACTAGTAACGACCATGCTTGAATTATTGGGCAATGGTCATGTGATAGGCGCAAACTTTGTGTGTTAAAGCATCTGTTTTCTCTGCAGTAAAGAGACAAGCAGCTAGATGCTGACAAGGAAAGACCAAAGTGGGGTCCTTCCTTCCTCCCTCTGTCTCCAACCCACCTTGCAAGCTTTGAACCCTGTTTACTGACCGTGATCACCCAGGGATGCCGCTGCTCCAAACAGAGACTTCTTAAAGGAAATCAGCCCGCACTACTGTCTCCAGCAGAACAGCCAAATCAGCCATCCACATCTTCAAATTGGAAGATTCAGGACCGAGGGAAAGTTGCACGACCACTGAATTCAGCCTGAAGCCAGCCGAGTCATAACCTCCACAGACTGTATACCCCTTTTATTTTTCTGGACTCTAATTTAATCAATCTATCCTTCCCCACTCTGTGTGTGTGTGAACTTCGAGTGTGTGTGCGAACTTCGAGTGTGTGTGTGAGAAAGTCAAATTTTAATGTTTTTCTTAGATTGGTTTAAGTATAATAAAGTTAACCTCTTTCTTTGTTAAACTCAAGGAAACCTGTCTGATTGGATCTTTTATGATCACAGCAGGTAAACAGTTAAACACTCACTGAATTGGCAAGTATATCCTTTTCAAAAAAGTAAACCTGTTGTGATCATACAAGGAAAGGGAAAAGAGGGGAACCATTAGTCCCATTCATCTGATCATAACACATGTAAGAGCAATTTATCTACTAATGCTGAATACAATCATAAGGTTAGAAGTGGGGATGTTTGCTGATGATTGTACGATGTTCAGCACCATTCGCAACTCCTCAGATACTGAAGCAGTCCGTGTCCATATGCAGCAAGACCTGGACAACATTCAGGCTTGGGCTGATAAGTAGCAAGTAACATTCACATCACACAAGTGCCATCCAATGATAATCTCAAATAAGAAAGAATCTAACCATCTCCCCTTGACATTCAACAGCAATACCATTGCAGAATCCCCCACTATCAACATCCTTGGGGGAGTTACCATTGACCAGAAATTGAACTGGTGCAGCCAGATAATTCTGTGACTACAAGAGCAGGTCAGAGGCTAGGAATCCTGTGGAGAGTAACTCACCTCCTGACCCCCCAAAGCCTGTCCACCATCCACAAGGCACATGTCAGGAGTGTGATGGAATACTCTCCACTTGCTTGGATGAGTGCAGCTTCAACAACACTTAGGAAGTATGACACCATCCAGGACAAAGCAGCCCGCTTGATCAGCACCTTATCCACCACCTTAAACATTCACACTCTCCACCACCGACGCATAGTGGCAGCAGTATGTACCATATATAAGATGGACTGCAGCAACTTACTATTTCTCCTTCCACAGCACCATCCAAACCTGTGACCTCTACCACCTAGAAGGACAAGGGCAGCAGATGCATGGGGACACCACCACCTGCAAATTCCAATCCAAGCCCACACCATCCTGACTTGGAGATATATTGCCATTCCTTCACTGTCGCTGGATCAAAATTCTGGAACTACCTCCTTAACGGCACTGTGGGTGTACCTGCATTACATGGCCTGCAGTTCACCACCAAGGGCAATTAGGGATGGGCAACAAATGTGACACCCACATTCCATGAAACAAAAAAAAAAATCATTCTCCAAGAAGAGTAATAATCTCTTAAAAATATAAAAGGTACAAACACCAAACTATTACCACCAATGAAGTGGTTAAAGATAATGCGGTTTTGATCTATAAAATATCTTCCAAATCAATAACCAGGAATTGTGGTTTTTTGAATATACTGTGTAGAGAAATAATAATCACATAAAAATTGCAGGAAATCCAACAATAAGCAGGAGGAGAAACAATTGGTTTCTTAAAAATTGTATACAGGAGATACATTTAAGTCAGTTCAGGATCGCAAATTGGAATCTGATGGCATTCCAAAAGTTAAGTATCTAAAATCAAAATCAATACTAACAGTCCTGGGACATTTTCACAGAATACTCCCATAGTCCAGAATATTGGCTTTATTTGTGAAAAATAACTGAATACAATACATGTAATGGGGAAATACCACATTGGGACTGAACTGAAATGGAATATATAAATCTACTTGATTTAATTCATACAGAAATATGCAACAGCACATTTAAGGTTGTTGCACTATAACATTTATAGCAGAATCCATTTCTCTTCTCTTCTGCAGGTTATTCAGCGCATCATTCCTTCTTTCAAGCTTGTATTTATGCCAAAAAAGCAGCAATGGTACTCGAATACAACAATACTCAAAAGGCCTGCAACTGCATCTTTGAAATAAATCACTTGAACAAATCTAGTTTATGTCACAGTCAGGAACAAAAATGTACCAATGTGAGAAACCTACATTTTATCTAAAATAATGATCTCAGCATAAAAGGCCTACAGACATGGATATTCTGATGGTGAGACAGATAGTATTGCAGACCTAGAAACAATCAAGTCAGATATTCCTTGTGATAGATGTGAGAGACACATATTTTTCTAGAATAATTTCTTTGGATTTCTGCAAACAAATTTTGTATCCATTCTCTTTTATAAAGGGCAGAGAATCTCAACATTCAAAAGAAAGAATAATCTTTGAAAATGCCACTTCCTCAGCCCATATATAACTATACGAACAAGGATTAACGCTATTTGCTCTAAAGTGTTTTAAATTGCCATGACTCAATATAAAAAAAAACGTACTGCCACAAATCCATTTAATTGAAACATTTTAATTGTGTGCATTCATAAATGTGCTGCCTGCCAACAAAATAGTTTATCATATTCCAATTATGTTTAACGTTAATTTAATATAAAATGAGTGTCTGTACCATGAACAGATGAAAAAGTAAAAATAAAATCAGTGTAATGAGTCAGGAAAGTTGAGACTCAATGGGCTGAATTTTCCTGTTGGCGTCAGGAACCCAGCGTTGAATCATTTCTGGGTACCAACACCACGCGTTTTGAATGTGCATCCGATGGCCTCATTTTATGACGATAGAAGATGGCCAATTAATATAGGCCACTTTTGCGTTCGTCGTCCAATTAGTGATGGCGGGCAGGTTCCCGAAGTGGAGTGCAAAGACATCATGGCCCTTTACAATGCAGGCCAGCAGCCCCCACCATGAGACCAGTGGGAGCACTGCTGACACAGACTGATGGAGCAGCCAGGAGACACTGCACATGCCATTAGCGTCCGCGGAGTGACTGGAAAGTAACATGTATCTGGTCAACAGAGACATCTGTCTCCACTATTTAAGAACTCAATGACAAGGCTGTGATATGGGCAGAGAACAGCCTTGTCATTTGCAGCTACTGACCTCATCATCAGCTTTAGAATTTCCAAGGCTCTGACCTCCAGCTGTGAAACCGCCTCCTCTCAACTACCAGGGAGCAGGCACAGCGGGGAGCCCATGTGCCACTTGCAAAATCTGCAGGCTTTTGAAAAACAAGGCTAGAATCTTACCCTCAGTGGATGGCTCCCGTTGGGGCATCGGGGGTAGCCCTCTGTCAGGCACAAGGTGCCTGATCAGGAGAGACCCCCACAGGCCGTTAGAAAGCCGCCTACTTTTAACAGGCAGCTTTTCTCGGGCCAGGGCCGCCTGCCAGCCAAGGGTGAAATCCCCGTGGCAGCGGACGGAGGCCCTTACGTGGCCACTAACTGGCCACCTAAGGGCCTTGATTGGCCTGGGGTGGGCAGGCCGTTTTTCACTGCCGCCGCCCTGCGTGGTCGGGATGGGTCCCCCAAGCCTCCCACTCCATTTTATGTACACCCCCCACCCCCACCACCATCCCGCTCTTTGGGGGCGTAAAACTCCGGCCAAAGGCTTAATTGCCCTTTTAAGCCTTACTTGGCTACCCGCCACTGCTGTGCAGGTAACTGCTGCCGCGAGGAGCCTATCTCCAGGAATAGTGCTCGGAAGCAGGAAGAGGTCATGGAGCCGACCTGATGCGTGGCACTCCAATTTTCCCCACCACCCCCTGCCTCCAAAGCCACCTCCACAGGGCTAGGCAAATTCAGCCCAATGCGTTAGTCTGAACATCTATTTCAGGCATTTGTCATCTGCCTGAAAATAAGGATCCTGATTCAAACAGGTGCTCTAAAACATACCAATAATTCTCTGGAGTACACTTATCTGCATGCTAGAAACATTAAAAAATATGTATTAGAAACCTATATAAAATGTAAACTCATAATATCTTATTCCTAAAGAAAGTCAAGCAATATTATATATTCCTCAAATTAACTGACGATAGAAGTGTTTGTCTACATCTTCTGTAATTCCATATTGGTGTACTTCAATTAAGGAATAAATGGCCTGTGAAGTAATTTATATTTATAGATTAGGTGCCAACTGTGAAGAATTACTGTTTAAATTATAATGGGCTTCTGGAGCAAAAGGCTGATTTCTTTAATGGTGGTCTCCTTTTCTTGCCTGATTTCGTGTGCAGCAAACACTGCTCAGGGATGCTAATACAACCTGCAATGCTTTAAACAACAACAACAAATTGCATTTATATCGTGCCTTTAATGTTGTAAAATGTCCCAACAAGCTTCACAGGTGCATAATCAAACAAAAAACTGATATCAAGTCAAAGAAGATGGCACTAGGACAGGTGGCCAAAAGCTTCATCAAAGGTTTTAAGGACCATCTTAAAGGAGAAATGGAGAGGTGGAGAGATTTAGGGAAGGAATTCTGGAGCTGGGGGCCTAGGTGGCTGAAGATACAGCCACCAATGGTGGGGCGAAGGAAGTGGGGATGCATTAGAGGCCAGGAGGTGCAGGAACACAGAGGTTTCAGAGGGTAGTAGAGCTGAAGGAGGTTGGAGATAGGGAAGGGCATGCGGAATGAGGCAGTCTGCTCAGCTGTTTTAAATTACATTTGTTTCTAAATAGTGACGCATTGGTGTTTTTGTGCCACTGAAATAATAGTGGATTTTATTACTATTTTTACAGATTCAAACATCAAATACTCCTTTGACTACAAGCACAATATTGCTTTTATATACAAAATATTGCTTTGCAATACAGGTAGTTGGCCATTTTACCTTCCCTTATGTTCAGCTCTGATATAATCAGATGCAAGTTTTCCCATGTCCTAATTTATTTGCCGTAATTTAATATTTTTTTTTTAGAATTAGAATTAGAATATTACAGCGCAGTACAGGCCCTTCGGCCCTCGATGTTGCGCCGATCATCTGACCTACACTATTCCATTTTCATCCATATGTCTATCCAATGACCACTTAAATGCCCTTAAAGTTGGTGAGTCTACTACTGTTGCAGGCAGGGCGTTCCACGCCCCTACTACTCTCTGCGTAAAGAAACTACCTCTGACATCTGTCCTATATCTTTCACCCCTCAACTTAAAGCTATGTCCCCTTGTGTTTGCCATCCTCATCCGAGGAAAAAGACTCTCACTATCCACCCTATCTAACCCTCTGATTATCTTGTATGTCTCTATTAAGTCACCTCTCCTCCTCCTTCTCTCTAACGAAAACAACCCCAAGTCCCTCAGCCTTTCCTCGTAAGACCTTCCTTCCATACCAGGCAACATCCTAGTAAATCTCCTCTGCACCCTTTCCAAAGCTTCCACATCCTTCCTATAATGCGGTGACCAGAACTGCACGCAATACTCAAGGTGCGGCCTCACCAGAGTTTTGTACAGCTGCATCATGACCTCGTGGCTCCGAAACTCGATCCCCCTACTAATAAAAGCTAACACACCATATGCCTTCTTAACAGCCCTATTAACCTGGGTAGCAACTTTCAGGGATTTATGTACCTGGATACCAAGATCTCTCTGCTCATCTACACTACCAAGAATCTTCCCATTAGCCCAGTACTCTGCATTGCTGTTACTCCTTCCAAAGTGAATCACCTCACACTTCTCCGCATTAAACTCCATTTGCCATCTCTCAGCCCAGCTCTGCAGCCTATCTATGTCCCTCTGTACCCTACAACACCCTTCGACACTATCCACAACTCCACCGACCTTCGTGTCATCCGCAAATTTACTAACCCACCCTTCTACACCCTCATCCAGGTCGTTTATAAAAATGACAAACAGCAGTGGCCTCAAAACAGAACCTTGCGGTACACCACTAGTAACTAAACTCCAGGATGAACATTTGCCATCAACCACCACCCTCTGTCTTCTTTCAGCTAGCCAATTTCTGATCCAAAGCTCTAAATTACCTTCAACCCCATACTTCCGTATTTTCTGCAATAGCCTACCGTGGGGAACCTTATCAAACGCCTTACTGAAATCCATATACACCACATCCACGGCTTTACCCTCATCCACCTGTTTGGTCACCTTCTCGAAAAACTCAATAAGGTTTGTGAGGCACGACCTACCTTTCACAAAACCGTGCTGACTATCGCAAATGAACTTATTCTTTTCAAGATGATTATAAATCCTGTCTCTTATAACCTTTTCCAACATTTTACCCACAACCGAAGTAAGGCTCACAGGTCTATAATTACCAGGGCTGTCTCTACTCCCCTTCTTGAACAAGGGGACAACATCTGCTATCCTCCAGTCCTCCGGCACTACTCCTGTCGACAATGACGACATAAAGATCAACAACAACGGCTCTGCAATCTCCTCCCTGGCTTCCCAGAGAATCCTAGGATAAATCCCATCTGGCCCAGGGGACTTATCTATTTTCACTCTTTCCAAAATTGCTAACACCTCCTCCTTGTGAATCTCAATCCCATCTAGCCTAGTAGGCTGTATCTCAGTAATCTCCTCGGCAACATTTTCTTTTTCTACTGTAAATACTGACGAAAAATATTCATTTAACGCTTCCCCTATCTCCTCTGATTCCGCACACAACTTCCCACTACTATCCTTGATTGGCCCTGTTCTAACTCTTATCATTTGTTTATTCCTGATATACCTATAGAAAGCCTTAGGGTTTTCTTTGATCCTATCCGCCAATGACTTCTCATGTCCTCTCCTTGCTCTTCTTAGCCCTCCCTTTAGATCCTTCCTGGCTAGCTTGTAACTCTCAAGCGCCCTAACTGAGCCTTCACGTCTCATCCTAACATAAGCCGCCCTCTTCCTCTTGACAAGCGCTTCAACTTCTTGAGTAAACCACGGCTCCCTCGCTCGACAACTTCCTCCCTGCCTGACAGGTACATACTTATCAAGGACACGCATTAGCTGCTCCTTGAATAAGCTCCACATTTCGTTTGTGCCCATCCCCTGCAGTTTCCTTCCCCATCCTACACATCCTAAATCTTGCCTAATCGCGTCATAATTTCCTTTCCCCCAGCTATAATTCTTGCCCTGCGGTATATACCTGTCCCTGCCCATCGCTAAGGTAAACCTAACCGAATTGTGATCACTATCGCCAAAGTGCTCACCTACATCTAAATCTAACACCTGGCCGGGTTCATTACCCAGTACCAAATCCAATGTGGCATCGCCCCTGGTTGGCCTGTCCACATACTGTGTCAGAAAACCCTCCTGCACACACTGGACAAAAACAGACCCATCTAAAGTACTCGAACTATAGTATTTCCAGTCAATATTTGGAAAGTTAAAGTCCCCCATAACCACTACCCTGTTACTCTCGCTCCTGTCGAGAATCATCTTTGCTATCCTTTCCTCTACATCTCTGGAACTATTCGGAGGTCTATAGAAAACTCCCAACAGGGTGACCTCTCCTCTCCTGTTTCTAACCTCGGCCCATACTACCTCAGTAGACGAGTCCTCAAACGTCCTTTCTGCCGCTGTAATACTTTCCTTGATTAACAATGCCACACCCCCCCCCCCCTCTTTTACCCTCTTCTCTGTTCTTACTGAAACATCTAAATCCCGGAACCTGCAACATCCATTCCTGCCCCTGCTCTACCCATGTCTCTGAAATGGCCACAACATCAGGATCTTAAATGCAATTTCTGGTTGTATGTTAACTTTATCTTGCTTAAACCAATGTACATGGCAGGGCTCTACAATTGCAGTTATATCACACAAACAGTCTGAGACCTGGAAGGACAGGGTCAGAAATGCAGCTAGCAAGACGTACAATCTTTTGAAAATTGAGACTGGCTGTGAATTACAATCTTCCTGCTACCTATTTCCATCCATGTTCAGATGCATGCGCAGAGTTCCAGTCCTTCCATGGCTATTTTTTAATCTTAAAACTTGGAGGTATTTGCAGGTGATATAAAACTTGGAAAACTTGAAAAGGATTGTGAACTATGAGGAGGATAGTGATAGACTTCAAGAGGGCATAACAAACTAGTGGAATGGGCAGACACACAGTAGATGAAATTTAATGCAGAGAAGTGATATATTTTGGTAGCAAGAACAAGGCAATATAAAATAAAAGATATAATTCTAAAGGGGATGCTGGAGCAGAGGGATTTTGGAGTGTATGTGCACAAATCTTTGGAGGTGGCAGGGCAGGTTGAGAAATCATATAATAAAGCATATGGGATTCTGAGCGTTATAAATAGAGGCATAGCGTATAAAAGCAAGGAAGTTGTGGTGAACCTTTATAAAGCACTGGTGTGGCTTCAACTGGAGTATTGGCCGGAATTTTACAGTGGGCCGAATGGAGCCGGACTCCGACGTAAATGCTGGTGGCGAACCCGCTTCCGCCCAGCCTGGCAATCCATCCTGTATTTTACGGGTCCCCAGGCTTTAATTGGCCCAAGGCGGGACTTCAACCCACTTAAAGGAGGAGGTCCCGCCTCCGTGAGCTGCCAGCCAATCAGCGGGCCAGCAGCTCTTAGTCTCAGCAGCGCCACTGGGAGTGGTGGCCACTGCTGGGACTGGAGCCCAGCCAACCGAGGAGGATACCAAGGAGCCAGGAGTGAAGGTAAGTTTGGGTTGCCTCACCAGGGGAATCGGTCGTGCCCTGGTGAGGCTAGGGTGGTCGTTTGGGGAGAGGGGGGCGTCTTGGATCCCAAAGCTCTCTGTGCCTGTACAGCGCCATCTGTGTCAAAGTAGATGTGGTCCCCTACTCTCCAGAATATGGCATCCATGAGCTGCCTGATGGCATGATAAGATGCCACCTAGGTCCACAGCTGATCCATGGAACGACCGGGTTGCATTGAAATTCAGGGCGACGGTAACCTGGACGACTGCTTTGGGGCCCATGAGGCCTCAGGTCATTGTGGATCAGAGCACATAGGTCCGAGACCATCTGCCTGGATAGGCACAGCCTCTTACGGCACTAGCGCTGTCATTTGCAGGTAGTTGACTCTTGGGCTGTGCACCCGATATCTTGGGTAGCACCTTCCTCCCTTTGCTGTCCTCCATTGTGCTGAGAAAAGCAAGTCTGACAGCTCCAGCAATGGCTACTCTCTGGCACTTTTAAAGCTGCGGAGCTTTATTTTAAGTCTCTTTTGTTTATCAGCTCGTCCATAGCCTCCCACATTGTTCACGTCTTCTAAACCCTGCCATGTTCCAGACATGGCATTTTCCACGTGCTCTCCCATTGAATATTCAAAACTGCTGCTGACAAGCCTGCTTAATGAACTCAACAAGCACTTAAATGGAGGTGTGTGGGGTTGCCGTTCCCTCCCTCCCAGCATCCCTTTAAAAGTGACTTCATGTTCGAGAGGTGGTGGGACCCACTGCCGACCTCCGAGAACGCAATCTTCAAATCGCGCACACACCCGGTCCTGCACCAAAGGGCCTTTAAAGTCCGACCCCTGGACTTCACAACTGGTGGAAATAGTTTACCCTATCTGTTCCCCTTAATACCTTGAAAACGCAATCACCCATTAATCTTCTAATTTCCAGGAAATACAACCCTAGTTTGTGTAATCTCTTCCTGTAATTTAACCCTTGGATTCCAAGTATCTGGTAAATCTATGTTGCACTCTCTCCAAGGTCAATATATCCTTCCTAAGATGTGGTGCCCAGAATTGCTCATAGTACTCCAGATGTGGTCTAAGCAGGGCTTTGTAAAGCAGAAGCATGAATTCTACCCCCTTGTAATCTATTCCTCTAGATATAAAGGCCAGCATGTCATTAGCCTTTTTGATTATTTTCTGTACCTATTCATGACATTTTAATGATCCATATACTTGGACCCGCAAGTCTCTCAGTACTTTCACTGTTTCAAACTTTTCACTATTTAGAAGGTACCTTATTCTATCCTTTTTAGATCTAAAGTGGATGACCTCAAATTTGCCTACATTGAAATCCATTTACCAAGGTTTTTCCCATTCAGCTAATCGGTCAATATCTATTTGTAATTTTATGCCTCCATCTACACTGCTTTCAATGTTGCCTTTCTTTGAGTCATTGGTAAATCTGGATATGTTGAGTTTCTATCACATCATCTTAGTCATTAATAAAAATGGTGAATAGTTGAGGCCCCAGTACAGTTCCTTGCAGAACACCATGGACTGAATTTTAATCGTGCCCCACGCTACCCGGCAGCCACTTTGAACTCGGTGGCCTTCCGACACGCTGGGGCTCATTTAAATAGAGGGTGCGGAGCGCCCGCCCCCGATGACGTGGAGGGGGCGGCAGGCACACTCCGGCAACGGTGTCCGGCGCAACTGCGCAGGTGCCGGTGCCATTTTTAAAGGGCTTTAAGCCCTTAGCAGAGGTTTAAATTTTAAAGGGACCAGCACTTTAACTTTCAATAAAAACATTACATTTAACATAAAAGTGCTACTTCCACCGCCCCCCCCAATGTAATACACAATAAATGTATTTCCCTCTTCCCCCTGAAAAACCATTCTTGACAGTCCCAACCTTTAAGCCCCAAACTCTGCATTCTTTGCTCTTCATCCCCTTCCCACCATCCCCACAGCCAATAAAAAATGTTTTCCCCGCTCCTTCATCCTTCCCACCCTGAAAATTTTTTTCCTCCCCCATCCCCACCCGGTTCTCGCCTCGGACCTCCATATGGAGTTCCGAGGGTGCGCGGAGTATGAATAGCAGCCGTAAAATCAGCGAGAGACGGCTGCAGCCTGCAAGTAAGTTCATTTGCATCTCTTTATTGTTAATTTGAATATTAAGATGAAGGGCCTGCCGCCAGGCGTTGGGGTGGGGCCCCAATGCTTGTAATAATGTGGTGGGTCTTTCACGATGTCGTGGGTCAAGGTGGGCCTCTCCCCACTGAATCTTACCGCACCCCCACCCCCGCCACGTCGAGGTGCTAGTAAAATTCAGCCCCACTAGTCACACATTGCCAATTAGAGTACCTACCCATTATCCGTACACTCTGCCTCACCCAATTTCCCAAGCAGGCTAATAACTTACCTACAATTCCATAAGCTTCAACTTTAGCTAACAGTCTCTTCTGAGGGACTTTATCAAATATCTTCTGGAAGTCCATATAAATAACATTCATAGACATTCCCCTGTCCACTACTTTAATCAAAAAATATAATATGGTTTGTCAGGCCTGCCCTATCATTTACAAATCCTTCCTGGCTCCCTGATCAACTGAAAGCTTTCAAGGTGTTCAATCACCATATCCTGCCTCTGGCTGGTGATGAGAGAACCACCATGAAGGAAAAACTGATTTGACTTCATCCTCACCAATCCGTCTGTCACAGATACATAAAACCCTGGAGACAAAGTTTTGTTTTCACACTGAGGACAACCTCCATCGTGTTGTGTGGCACTATTGCTGTTCTAGATGGGATAGATTCAGATCAGATCTAGCAGCTTAAAATTGAGCATCCATGAGGTGCTGTGGGCCATCACCGAATTGTATTTTACCACAAACTGTATTCCCATGGCCCAGCACATCCCTCACTCTACCATTGCCACCAAGCTGGGGACCAACCCTGGTTCAATGAGAAGTGTAGGAGATTCTGCCAGGAACAGCACCAGACATACCTAAAAATGAGGTGCCAACCTGGTGAAGGTAGAACCACAGAACTGCATGCATGCTAAACAGTATACAGTATACAATAGACAGAGCTAAGCAAGCTGACAATCAACTGATCAGATCAAAGCTCTGCTGTTTTTTCCACATTCAGTTGTGAATAGTGACTGACAATTGAACAACTAACAGGAGGAGGAAGCTCCCTGAACATCCCCATTCTCAACGATGGTGAAGCCCAGCATGAGTGCGAAAGACAAGATGAAAGAGTTTGCAACCATCTTCAACCAGAAGTGCCAAGTGGATGATCCAACTTGTCTCGTCCTGAGGTCCCCACCTGCACAGATGCCAGTTTTTAGCCAATTTAATTCACTCCACATGATATCAAGAAATAGCCAGGCGTACTGTATACAACAAAGGTGAAGGTCCCCAAAAACACACCAGCTGTAGTGCTGAAGACTTGTGCTCCAGTAGCTGTGCCCATAGCCAAGCTGTTCCAGTACTGCTACAACAATAACATCTACCTGACAATGTGAAAATTGCCTAGGCATGTCATGTGCACAAAAAACAGGACAAATCCAATCCGGCCAATTACCGCTCCATCAGTCTATTCTCAATCATAGAGTCATAGAGTCATAGCAGGCAGCACAATAACTGTTCACTGGTGCGGCAGCATCTGTGGAAAGAGAAGCAGAGTTAACGTTTCGGGTCAGTGACCCTTCTTCGGAATCCGAAGAAGGGTCACTGACCCAAAACGTTAACTCTGCTTCTCTTTCCACAGATGCTGCCAGACCTGCTGAGTGATTCCAGCATTTCTTGTTTTTATTTCAGATTTCCAGCATCCGCAGTATTTTGCTTTTATATAACTGTTCACTGGTGCTCAGTTTGGGATCTGCCAGGACCACTTGGCTCCAGATCACAGCCTTGGTCCAAACATGGGCAAAAGAGTTGAATTCCAGAGGTACATGAGTGTGACCACTGTCTAAGGCAGTATTTGACTGAATGTGGTATTAAGGACTCCTAGTAAAATTGAAGTCAATGGTTTCAGAGGGAAAATTAACCACTGGCTGGTGTCATACTGAACTCAAAGGAAGATGGTTGTGGTTGTTGGAGGCCAATCATCTCAGCCCCAGGACATTGCTGCATGAGTTCCTCAGGGCAATGTCCTAGGTCCAACTATCTTCAGCTGCTTCATCACCTTCCCTCCATCATAAGATCAAAATTGTGGATGTTCGTTGATGACTGCACAGTGTGCAGTTCCATTCGCAATTCCTGAAGCAATTCATGCCCACATGCATCAAGATCTGGACAACATTCAAGCTTGGGCTAATAAGTGGCAAGTAACATTTGTGCTAGACAATGACCATTTCCAACAAAAAAGAGAGTCTAACCCTCTCCCTCGACATTCAATTGCATTACCATCGCTGAATCCTCCACCATCGACATCCTGTGGTGGGGGGTGGGGGCGGGGTCACAATTGACCAGAAACTGAAACTATTAGTGTTCTTTGAGGAAGTAACAAGCAATGTGGACAAAGGGGAACCTGTAGTTGTGGTATACTTGGATTTCCAAAAGGCATTTAATAAGGTGCCACATCAACAGTAACAACACAAAATAAGAGCTCATGGTTTGGGGGTAACATATTAGCATGGATGGATGATTGGTTAGCTAACAGGAAAGACAGAGTAAAGACAAATGGGTTATTTTCGGGTTGGCAAGATATAGCTAGTGGCGTGCCACAGGGATCAGTGATGGGGTCTCAACTATTTACAATGTATATCAATGCATGGGATGAAGGGAATGGTTGCTAAATTTGCTGATGACACAAAGATAGGTGAATAAGTTGTGAAGAGGACATTACGTATCTGCAAAGGGATATATAGATAGGTTAAGTGATTGGGAAAAAATATAGCAAATGGAGTATAATGTGGGAAAAATGTGAACTTGTCCACTTTGATAGGAAGAATAGAAAAGCTGTATATTATTTAAATGGAGAGAGATTGCAGAACTCTGCAGTACAGAGGGATCTGGGGTCCTGGTGCATGAATCACAAAAAAGTTAGTATGCATGTACAGCAAGTGATTAGAAAGGCAAATAGAATATAGTCGTTTATTGCAAGGAGAATGGAATACAAAAGTAGAGACGTTTTGCTACAGTTGTACAGGGTGTATTTTAGACCACATCTGGAGTACGGTGTACAGTTTTGGTCTCCTTACTTATGGAAGGATATAACTGCATTAGAAGCAGTTCAGAGAAGGTTTACTCAACTGATTCCTGATGAGAGGCTTATCTTATGAGGAAAGGTTGGACAGGGTAGGCCTGTATCCATTGGAGTTTAGAAGAATGAGAGGTGATCTTATTGAAACATTTAAAGATTCTGAGGGGGCTTGACAGGTTACGTACTGAGAGGATGTTTCCCCTTGTGGGGGATCTAGAATTAGGAGGTACAGTTTCAAAATAAGGGGGCTCCCATTTAAGACAGTGATGAGACATTTTTTCTCTCAGAGGATTGTTAGTCTATTGAATTCTCTTCCCCTGAGAGCAGTGGAAGTAGGATCATTGAATATTTTTAGGGCTGAGCTAGATAAATTCTTGATTGACGAGGGAGTCAAAGGTTATAAGGGGTAGACAGGAAAGTAGAGTTTAGGCAACAATCAAATCAGCCGTGGGGGCCGAATGACCTACTCCTGCTTCTAATTCATATGTTTGTAACTTCATATGAAATGGACCAGATGAAAAATAATGTGACTACTCCCCATTTGACTGGATGAGCGCAGCTCTAACAACAGGGTGGCACAGTGGCGCAGTGGTTAGCACCGCAGCCTCACAGCTCCAGGGACCCGGGTTCGATTCTGGGTACTGCCTGTGCGGAGTTTGCAAGTTCTCCCTCTGACCGCGTGGGTTTTCGCCGGGTGCTCCAGTTTCCTCCCACAGCCAAAGACTTGCAGGTTGATAAGTAAATTGGCCATTATAAATTGCCCCTAGTATAGGTTGGTGGTAGGGGAATTGGGGATGTGGTAGGAATATGGGATTAATGTAGGATTAGTATAAATGGGTGGTTGATGGTCGGCACAGACTCAGTGGGCCAAAGGGCCTGTTTCAGTGCTGTATCTCTAAATAAATAAATAAAATAAATAAAATAAATAAATAAACACTCAAGAAACTTGACACCATCCAGGAACAAAGAAGCCCACTTGATTGGCACCCCATCCACCACCTTAAACATTCACTCCCTCTACCACCGGCACAGTGTGGTTGCAGCGTGTACCATCTACAAGATACACTGCAGTAATTCATTAAGGCTTCATTCACAACACCTTACAAACCCGCAAACTCTACTGCCTAGAAGAACAGGAACAACAAGTTCCTTGGAACACCACCAGCTGCAAGTTTCCCTCCAAGTCACACGCCATCCTGACTTGGAAATATATTGCCGTTCCTACGCTGTCGCTAGGGCAAAACCCTGGAATTCACTACGTAACAGCACTGTGGGTGTACCAACATCATGCAGACTACAGCAGTTCATGGCAGCTGCTCACTTTCATCTTCATTTCACAGAAATATCTGCCTAACTGGATCGTATTGCCAGTGGCAGGTACCTTGTTGGCCACTGGCAATACATGGCTACCTGGTCCACTGGGAAGGTGGTCTTGTTCCATGAAGATGCAGACATCAGCAGCAACCTGCCATGAGACTCTGAGCTTCCTGAGGCACTAGTGCTCAGATATGACACAAGAGCTGGTCCTCTGCCCTAGACCCCGAGTTGGGGGTCTCACTTCCTTCCAGTTGGAGCTCGGTGTCCATCCCCTCTGACATGTGGAGGGGCATGTGGCTGAGGAAAAGGCAGCTGGTGCTGCTGGTGGTATTAGCCCCGGCTGCTTTTGGAGCAGTTGGGGGTGGTGACATTGACCTTCAGCAGAGATGGACGGTAGACCTGCATAAGCTGCTCCCTTGCTGTTCTGAAGGCTGGCAGCAGGGCTGTGCATCTGAAGGTGGGTGAAGTGCTAGACAGGGTAAGTGCCTTCCAAGTAGTTGGCATTCACTTGTCAAACAGTGATAGCACTCCCAAACCGTCCCTAGGAAAGCCAGAAAGGGGCAGGAGCATGTTGGGATCATGACCTGACATAATTTTCTGCAATTCTTCTACCCCCCCACCTCCACACCCTACACCCCTCACTCCCCAACCAGCCTGGGAAAATTCCATCCAAAAAGACGGCATACTTCTACTTATAGAACTATAGAAGTTTTAGGACAGAGAAGGCCATTTGACCCATCATATCTGTGCTGGCCCTTTATCATCTACCGTTTCAAGTATTAATCTAATTTTACCTTAACAGATGCATTGGTCTCTGCCTTAACCTGTGACAAAATATTCCATGCTCCAAATACCTTCTGTGTACAGGAATTTCCCCTAATCTTTGTCCTTAATTATGCCTAGGCATATGAGGGTTAGAATCAAGGAAGGGGAATTGTTGGGTATCGGTACAGGAGCCAGAACTGCAGCTTGGAAAGAAAGGACCACCACCTCACAGAAACACTAAGTAAGAATGGTGCAGAACAGTGGGGCGGCACAGTGGCGCAGTGGTTAGCACCGCAGCCTCACAGCTCCAGGGACCCGGGTTCGATTCCGGGTACTGCCTGTGTGGAGTTTGCAAGTTCTCCCTGTGTCTGCGTGGGTTTTCTCCGGGTGCTCCGGTTTCCTCCCACAGCCAAAAGACTTGCAGGTTGATAGGTAAATTGGCCATTATAAATTGTCACTAGTATAGGTAGGTGGTAGGGAAATATAGGGACAGGTGGGGATGTTTGGTAGGAATGTGGGATTAGTGTAGGATTAGTATAAATGGGTGGTTGATGTTCGGCACAGACTCGGTGGGCCGAAGGGCCTGTTTCAGTGCTGTATCTCTAATCTAAAAAAAAACAATGACCATAGAATGCAAGAAATGCAATGGCTAGGCGACCACCAATGATGGGAAACTGTATATAATGTAATCCAACAACCATGGCTTCGGACTCTGTCCATGGACAGAATTATACCCTCGGCGGACGGGAGCCATCCACTGACTGAAAAGTTGGTGGCGAACTCTCCTCCGCATGGCCTGGGGATCCAGACCGCATTTTGCGGTCCCCAGGCCTTTGATTGTTCTGAGGCGGGACTTCTACCTCATTGAGGCAGGAAGTCTCGCCTAATGGAGCTATGTCCCAGCAGCGCCACTGGGACCCAGCTGAAGTTGGAAGATGTCGGGCAGCCCCAGAGAATGGGTAAGTTTTTGGGGCCTCGCTGGGGGCAATTAGTCAAGCCCCGGCAGGGCAAGGATGGTTGATTTTGGGGATGGGGGCGAGTGTGTATTGGGCGTTGGGGATGGATGGGGCATCAGGGGCAGCCCTCCGTTAGGCACCCTCCCCCTCCAGGCCATTGGAAAGCCGCCTACATTTAACAGGGGGCTTTTCTCTGGCCTGGGTCATCTGCCAGCCAAGGGTAAAATCCCCATGGCGGTGGATGGAGGCCCTTAAGTGGCTGTTAACTGGTCACTTAAGGGCCTTGATTGGCCTGGGACAGGCAGGCGTTTTTGCCGCCGCCACCCTGCGCAAAGTGACAGCGGAGGCAGGACCCGGTCAGGAAGGGCCCCCCCACCCCCACGGAGTCTCCCGCTCCATTTTATGCCCCCCCCCCCCCCCCAACCACCATCCCATTCTTTGGAGGGGCATAAAATCCCAGCCCATGTTAATGATACTAACTTCGACCATTGTATTAGTAGAAGGATTCTTAATGCTTTGCTATTTGCTACTTGTGGGACAAGTATTACAAAACACGAAGCTTAGAGCATTCTATTAGCTTTCCAAATTACTTGCTGAACCTGCATACTAACCTTTTGCAATTCATGCACTCGAAAACCTATATCCCTCTGCATCTCAGAGCTCTGCAATCTCTCACCATTTAGATAAAATACTTTTTTTATTCTTCCTGCCAAAATGGACAATTTCACATTTTCTCACATTATACTCCATTTAATAGACCTTTTTCCACTCTCTTAACCTATCTATATCCCTTTGTAGCCTCCTTATGTCCTCTTCACAAGTTACTTTCCTACCTATCTGTGTGTCATCAGCAAATTTAGCAACCATACCTTCAGTTCCTTCATCCAAGTCATTTATATAACTTGTGAAAGGTTGAGGTCTCAGCACTGAATCCTGTGGCACACCACTTGTTACATTTTGCCAACCAGAAAATGACCTATTTATATCTACTCTCTGTTTCCTGTTAGGTAGTCAATCTTCTATCCATGCCAATATGTTACCCCCTACACCATGAGCATTTATTTTCCACAATAACTTTTGATGTGGCACCTTATCAAATGCCTTCGGGAAATCTAAGTACATTACATCCACCGGTTCCCCTTTATCCACAGCACATGTTACTTCTTCAAAGAACTCCAATAAATTTTGTGCGCAGAACTGCTTCCTGAAATCATTCCTGAAAGGCCTAGCTCTAATTTTAAGGTTACTCTCACTTATTCTGGACTCCCCCACCAGAGGAAATAGTTTCTCTCTATCTACCCTATCAAATCCTTTAATATTGGATTGGCAATATTTTATGTTTTTTGTTAAGTATTTTAAAAATATTTTTATATTTTAAGTATTTATATATTTGTTAAGTATTTTTTGAAGACTCATTTAAATGTGGAGATGGATATAGCAATTGAACAACATTTGCTAAAAAATCCTCAGCATGCTAAGAATTACGCTGACAACCAATTTAGATTGTCAGTAGGGCTCGCAGTGTGGTGCATTTGTGCATACTGCAAGCTACATATATCAATACACAGGGCCCTTTTCTTTGCAGACAGAAAGAACATGTACAAACATTGTACCTGTTTCAGCTAAACAAAATAAGTGGCAGCCATTTGCTGGTTCATTCCTCAGGGCAATGCCTTGACCAATCAGAGTCAAGTTGTCTGGTTTAAATTTCAAACAAAGCTTAGCAGTTAATGGTCAGTCACTGTAAACTGGTGCATTCTCCATGGCAACACCTCTACCAGAGTTCACTTGCCAACCAATCAGTACTCTCTTCTCATACAGTATAAAGTTGGTGTGTTCCCTTACGTTGGTATTCTTACAGATCGTCCTGATGAGTGCAAGACGAAAAGCTTTGACAACATTTCTCTATTTTCAGCAATACTCAAGTTCTGTACTACCAAACGACTAAGCTCTTTAATCATCTTAAATGTCTCCATTAGATCACCACTTAATCTTCTCTATTCAATGGAGTACAGCTTGGTCTATGCAAACCTCCCTCATAATTGAATCCTTTTAACTCTGGTATTATTCCAGTGAATCTATGCTGCACTCCCTCCAAGGCCAAGATATCCTTCCTGAGGTGTGGTGTCCAGAACTGGACACAATACTTTAAAACAGTTCTAGACAGAATTTTATATAGCTGTACAAAAATGTTCACCTTTTGTACTCCAGCTCCCTTGAGTGTTCTGAAGGTGCTTCTATATTTTTGTTAAATATTTTTTGAGAACTCATATTTAAATGTGGAGATAGATTCATTGAAGAACTGAAGTAATTCCATAGATGTTAGCCTTTGTTTTTTTAAAAAGTGGTCGCCAGAAGGACATTTGAGGTCCTGTTTCAAAACAACCTTTACTGGAAATCACCTGCCTTAGGCTCAATAAACAACAGAAACCTTGGTGACCTGGGGAAGATGTTTACACAGAAGTGACATGTCAAGATTTATGAGGGTCAGGAGGTTCTGACTGGCTGTTTGGTTTCGCTTGAGATATTGTTTTGGTTCAGTTGGGGTGTGGACTGTGTTTGAAAAGCAGTTGAAGATCAACCTGCCAAGGACTAACCCCCAAGCTCATCTTTCCTGCACCTCTCTAAGAGACCCTGGGAGGTCCTGTGTGTCAGCTGCTCTTTCCTCTTGTCTTTGAAAAAAAACATGCGAAACCAGAGTGTGATAGGAGAAGCCCCTGATGCCACATTTCTCCTGGAAAGCCGACTAGACTATTTCTTGACAGCTCCAGAATGACCTGCTTCTGAAAAGATCCCAGTGACCCGGATGCCAGACCAAAAGGGACAACTGACATCCTTCCATATCTTCTCTTTTTTCTTCAAGAATTAACAAGTATTTGGGCAAAGTGTTCTTTTTTTGTAACAGAGCTCTGCAGAGAGAATTTTTTTATATTTTTCAGTGTGCGTGTGGGTTTGTGTGTGGGGATTTTAAAAGGGAACTTTCATATTTCATCTGTGTTAATGCTTTGCTTCGTTACTGGATAAGTCTTGTTTTTATAAAAAACTGATTAATAAACAACAAAATTAAGAAACCTGGTTGGTATATTTTATTCTGGGATGAAGAGTAAAACATATGATTGACTGCATCAGTAACTGGGTAAACATTTAAATACATGTTGTGACCTGTGGAAAAGTGGAACTTGAAAATACAGTGCACTCCTCCCACCGCAGTCATAACAGGAGATAAAGGCCAGCATTCCATTAGCCTTTAAATTAATTTTTGTACCTGTCCACTAGCTTTTAGTGATTTCTGTACTTCGACCCTTAAATCTCACTGTTCTGATACCATTCCTAGCATCTCGCCATTTAGAAAATACTCAGATTTATCTTTCTTAGGTCCAAAGTGGATGACCTCGCATTGCCCCATATTGAACTCAATCTGCTACAGTTTCACCCACTCATTTAATCTATCAATGTCCCTTTGTAACTTTCTGCTCCCATCCACACTATTTACTGTGCCACCTGAAGTGTTGTCATCAGCAAACATGGATATATGCTCTCTATTCCTTCATCCAATTTATTTATAAATATAGTGAAAAGCTGAGGCCCCAGTACATATCTCTGGGGATGCCACTATTCAGCTGTCATCACCTCGGAACATAGGAACACGAATAGGCCATTCAGCCTGTCGAGCCTACTCTGCCATTCAATTAGATCATGGCTGATTATCTACCTCAATACCACTTCCCCGCACTACCCCATATCCCTTGATGTTATTAGTCCCCAGATATCTATTGATTTCTGTCTTGAACATACTCAATAATTGAGCTCCCACAGCCCTCTGGGGTAGAGAATTCCAAAGATTCATCGCCCGCTGAGTGAAGAAACTCCTCATCTCATCCTTCCATACCATCTTTTTTTCTTCAAAAATTAGCAAGTATTTGGACAAAATATTCTTTTGCTTGTCTTCTTTTATAACAGAGCTCTGCAAAGAGAATTTCTTTATATTTTTCAACGCATGTGTGAGTTTAGTGTGTGGGGATTTTAAAAGGGAACTTTCATATTTCAATCTGTGTGTTAATGTTTTGTTTCATTACTGGATAAGTCTTGTTTTATAATAAACTGATTTTGTTGTTTATTCTGAGATAAAGAGTAGAGCATTACATTGACCGCATTGGTAACTGGGTAAACATTAAATGGCTTACCCTTATTTGAGACTATGCCCCCTCGTTCTAGACTCACCAGCTAGAGGAAATATCCTATCTACATCCACCCTATCAAGCCTCACACATTGCTCCTGGCTGAGGTGAAGCGCTCCCTGAATACCCTTGGTGGGTAGGGCCTTCTTTTGAGAGCTGTCTTCCTTCTCCCTCTGTTCCTTCACTGTTGCTGGGTTAGAATCCTGGAACTTCCTTCCTAACAGCACTGTGGGTGTACCTACACCACATGGACTGCAGTGGTTCAAAAAGGCATCTTACTACCACCTTCTCATGGGAAAATAGGGATGGGCAATAAATACTGGCCTGGCCAGCGATGCCCTCATCCCCATAAACAAATTTTAAAAAACACATCTTCCCCTCTCTGCTACCTGTGCTCCATGTCCCTGTCATATTGCAGCCCAAGTGGGACTGCAACTATAGCCCCCATAACTCCAGCAGGTTTTCTTTTGATAGGGTAGAAAATTCCCAAATAAAAGCAAAATACTGAAGATGCTGGAAATCTGAAACAAAAACAAAAGTGCTGGAAACCAGGATGCAGCAACACTGCCTTCAAAATTTAACAAGTCACCAAACCTCCTCCAAGAACACACCACAGTACTTACACCAACTTTGCAACAGCAAAAATAAGTCAAAAGTACCTCACCTACAAGTTGCATGGCAAGCCCTTTAACAACAGTTTAGAGGGGGGAGGTCTCTCGTTCAGCTGTGAGTGAATAGGAGAGGGTGTTATCTGGATACGCGCAGACCAAATTGGCAGAACATGAATCAAATCAGCCGAAGAGGCTGGCTGACATCACGATCTGCCCACTCTGCCTGCCTCCAGTGCACATACAGCACACCCATCCTCGTGCCCTCTGAGCCAGCCAGAGCACGCCATGCCAGAGATGGCTGGAAGTCTTTCAGCCACCATTTTCAACTTCTCTGGCTTCCGTTGTGCCACCTCCAGCAGCACTATGAAGCTGAATTTTGTGGCCAATCTCAATTGCAGTATTCCCTGGCAGATTGCTAAGTATTCATTTACCATGGTAACAGATTACAATAGCTGAAACTTCAGAATTGAAGCAGGCAAACTCAAAGCTCAAAGAATGTTTCCTTCACAGAACAAATTCCTAAACATATATTGAATAAAAAACTAAAGGTGTATATATAAGCATATTATATATATGAATTAGACATTTTTTCAAAGTACTGAATCAGCCATGAGGGTGTATGATCATGAGGGCTGAGTCGATAACACAGCTGACTGATCAGGGCAAGGTTAATTATGGTAGGTTTATCAGAGGGAGGAGGATCCTGCTTGCATTTTAATTCCTTTCCTTCTCACTGTGAAACATGTTTGGCACAATTAATAACTCTTTTCTAAATGGAGATATTGAATAAACTTGTATCATGTGTTCTGACCAAGGCAGGAGGAGTGCACTGTTCATTCTAATCCCACTTCTCCACAGGTCACAACATATATTTAAATTTTCCCACTTACCGATACAATCATATGCTCTATTTTTCCCAGAATACAACACACTAACCAGGTTTCTTTAATAAACATCAGTTTATTATAAAACCAGTAATGAAGTAAAGCATAAACACGCAGATTGAAATATTAAAGTTCCCTTTTTACCTTACACACACACTAACCGGAAAAATAAAAGGGATTTTTGTTTCGAGCTCTGTTACAGACAAAAAAAACCACTTGGGCTGAATTCTTGCTCATTCTTGAAGAAAAGGCAGATGAGATATGTTGTGTTCCAAAACTGGCATACAATCTGGCCTCCGAGTACATGTAGATGGATCATTGGGATCTTTTAGAACAGTTCTTTTCAGGAAGTGTTGAGAATTTAATTTAGCAGACTTTTCTTCAAAGACAGGGGATGAGATGGATTGACACAGTGGACTTCTCAAGGTCTTTTAGAGAGGTGTTGGAAAGCTGAGCTGGGTTGTGGTCTTCTCTCCTTCCTTGGGAATTCTCTTCTCTCCTTGGAAGTTCTCTCCTTCTTCTGCAGGCTTTTTAAAGAGATGGAACAGGCTAGACTGAGCTGGGGTTCTGTCCTTCAGTTTTATTTTTTTAAACTCCAACCCCTTTTAAACAGTTCATTCCCAACTCCAAACAATTCTAAAGTGCAACCAGAAACAAAAAGTCCACTTACTGATCTGTCACTTCTCTGCACACGTCTTCCCCAGTTACTGGGGTTTCTGTTCTATTTTTAACTCGAGTCATGTGACAACCAATAAATGTTGTTGTCAAACAAGTTCTTTCAGTGACCTCTTAACGACCCTCTTGGAAAAAACTGGTCCGACATTTCTTCAGTTTGACTATGAATTCCTCAAAAAATATATTTAACAAAAACAAAAGCATATTTCTAACATATGTTAATACAACAAAAGATATGTTTGTGATTTAAAACAGCAGTCATGAATTTAAAATGACAAACATTATGAGTCATTTTACTTTCGTCCAAGTATTGTTCCCCACTGCAAATCTACTCATGAAAAGTCTCTGTATTAAACTTAAACCAGTGAACCAATTTAAAAAAGCTTTAACAGCTATTAATAAAACTCCAGAGCCTGATCAGACGCAGTCTAATCCATGAAGGTAAGGCTGTTGGGGTGTGGGTGGAGAGGGGAGAAGGTAATGACTCAAATACAAGCATAATATCCTCACTTCAATTATTATTTTATATTGTTGGCTTTAGTCATGCATAAATCTACAGTTAATTAGTAAGAAACAGTAGTCAGCATGCTTTTTATGTTGAGGTTGCATATGCACTAAACAGATGTAGGTGGAATAGATTGCATATTTAGGACCATTAATTAGTGCATGCTAGAGCTAATTTGGTTCCTATCTAAAATTATTTCAACATCGTATTTAGGCATATGGAATTCAATATGTATTTCATGATAAATAATCCACAAGAACAACCAGTTGCGTAAAATTGTAGTCAGCTATGTGTTTACCTGATTAAAAACAAACCATTGAAACAACAGGGGTAATTTTAACCCTACACACTGATATCCTGCTCCCTTCTCACAGTTTTACAATGTAACTTGTTCTTCTGAGCAGGCAGGAAGGACACTCATTGGGTGGGGTCATTTCTTAAATATTTAAAGTGGGCCCCAATGTTATCATCGGGGTTCAACTGCAATCTTAACCAATGGCCTGAGCAGGGAAGAGGTTGTGTCATTCCCACCAAGCTAACCTAGCAAGAAGAGGAGATGGTATCACAGCAGCCCAAAGTGGTAAGTCTTTTAAACTTATTTTTTGCTTTCTTTGTGGAGTGAGGAAGAGCAGGAGTGCTCCTTTGAGCACAACGAGGAAAGTATAGGCCTCCCTTGGCTGGGGTCTGCCACTTCCCCTTCCTGATTGCAAGCCACTGCCAAAACAACCTCTCCACAACCTGACTGCATGGTTCGTTTCTTCGGACCCTGGTGGAGGGCTGCTCCCCACTCGAGCCCAATAGGCCAACTGCTGCTTCCTGTCAGTTTCAGACAGTCAACCAATAAGGGGAGCATACAGCTGAATCCCAGGAGCTCAAAAATATCTGGGCTTCATGCTACCGAGATCAGGAAAGGTTGTCCCTGCCCCAAGTTAAAAGTAGGGTTTATAATCCAAACTCACGTTTCTGTCTTCTGAGGTACTTTGTATTCATCTCACAGTTTGATAACACAGCACATTTTAAAATTGCTAGAAACATTCACTTCAACTGATTTACCAGAATGCTGTCTAACATTTACACTGACAAACATCTGACATCTGCATCTACTTTTCAATTCTTTACATGTGAAAATTGTCACAAATAGCAATAATGAGGTATTATTACAGTAATTTTCCTATGGCTGATTTTTAGCAATTAAACAATTTTAAAAACTTGTCTGTGATACTGCAGTGCCGATTAAGTGATTGAGCAGACTTCCTGCTGGTGTAATTGGATTTCCCTTAGCTGTGTTTGACCCAGAGGGATCCTTGACTGATAATTCTCGTTCCCTATACACATTCATTCCACGTGGGCAACTATATTATAGAATTATCTGTTAAAAAGAAAGATCCTAATACTTAAGCATTGTAGTGCTCCAGGAGCAAGATTATACAACACTTTGGGGACCAGAGCAGTTTTTTTTTAAAAACAAGTAATTAATACCGCAGAACTTATTTGTAAATACTGCCTCTAGCTATAGGAATTATTCATTTCCTGTAGCAAGGATGGAAAGGAAACTTAATAGAAACAATTAGACATTTCAATATAACACAAGCACTTTCTGGACCTTGGTTACACCATCTAACAGTCATCTTGATCTATTTCTCATTCCCAGTGCAGTTTCTTGCTTTCAGATTTTACCAAATACATGGTCTTTTCAAATGATTTTGTTCTAAATCTTCATACACAACAGGATGTAGTATGTGTTCATTTTATGAATGAATGCTTGGCCCTTATCTGGATATAGTGGGGTAAAAGTTTATCTCAGGTGGTGGCGCAAAATGGTGGGGGCGGGGGGGTTCGGGGGAGTAATGCAGTCAACAGAACTGAATATCAGGTGCTGCGTATAACGGGCGGACGATCCAATTACCACCAATTTTGCACCACCTCCCGTGACAAATTCCTACACGAGAATCTCATACAAATAGCCTGTATTACTCCGTAGGATTTTAGAACCAACGTTATTGGCTTGAGTGTAAATCCTGTAGAGCTCTCCTGTCTGAGTGATCCTGTTAAATTAGTCTCATTTCTAATTCTTCCTTTAGCTATATGCTGGTGTGGTGCTATACAGATTACATTGAGTGACTGGAGCATATTTAATTTCTAATCTGCTCTCTTAATTTAGCTTGAATTTAACACCGACAGTTAAAATGAAACCAATGGGCTCAGATAAATAGCAGATCAGACATGAAACTTCTCAACTGTTAGTAAATTTTCATAAAATATCAGGAGTTCCAGACATTATAATCTTTTCAACAATAAAGCACAATTATTGAAAATCTTTTCAGGGCAATCTCAATCATTTCATACTTGGAGCAAAACAACTTTCACATGAATGAGCATATTACATATCTGTATTAGACAGGTTCAAAATTAATTTCTTGGATTTGTACCATTTGCAAAATATCACTCCATGAATATGTGTGGCTTATATTTTTCCCACACTAGAAATTGTGTATAAACTATATCAGACAATGTTTTCACTCTCGCCAGCAATATTTCAGTTCGATCATAATCAATGTTCCAATCCAGGAATTTACATATTGAAAAAACTAATCCAGATGCATGAACAGGTGCCAAATTATAGTGGATTTGATCTGCATATTAATTTTTTAATGGTAAATGCTGTAACCTAAGGTCAAGGACAGTTTGAGTTAAGGTATGAGAGTTGTTTTAACATATTGCATATTGCACTAGATCTCATAATATCATAATTATATCACTGATATAATAATCAAGGTAATAATGCCAATAAGTATACAACAATATTTAGCAATTTCAATGTGAATAGGCAGGTTTGTGCCTAATATAAGCAAACAGTGGCAGAAATCCAACCTAATTCTGTACAGAATTAGGACAGAAATGCACAACAGCTGCATCAGACAGTAACTGATTAATGTTGCTGTTCCCATTTTGTGTTCATATTAATCTAATCTGTTCAAAATCCCAGCCAGTTTACATCACTGGCATCAAACTCTTTGCAACATGTTAGCAAAACTACATTCCAGTCATGGGGCTGTGCTGATGAATTCTGATAAGTAACACCTGAAATAAAATTTTATTTCCACTGTTGTGAAGAAAGCAAATCACAACCAAGACATGGTATGAAAGGTCAAGAAAAAACAAGTTACGGTTCAGGCAAAGCCATTTTTCTTGGACAAGATTGTATCAATGGTACTCAATTACTAGGGATTGAGGAGTGGTCTACTGATAGCTGAAACAACCATCAGATTCCATTACTCATGTCTTCAGACAGAAACCCTGAAGATTCATCTAAGCCACAAATTGAAGAAAAACCATGAAAAATGTCACATTTATGCTAAGCTGCACTAATACATAATAATTAGTAATTGTGTTTTGGAGGATGAAAGTCACATACTGCTCATTGCTCAAGGTCATTGCTTTTATTGAAATCCCCACAAGTTCATTTCTGTAATTGAAAATAAACTGCTCCAAAATACTATAATGGCAATAATAGGCTGAATTTTATACAGGGGGCGGGGGACCTGACGTTGGGCCAGAAAGGCAAGAGGAACCCTGCCTTGGCAGTTCTGGGGGACCCCTAGGTGCATTTTACAGTGCTCAGGCAGTTAACTGCCTGGCACATGGTTCCACCCTATTAAGGACAGGGAGTCCATCTCCAAGAGCTGCCAGCCAATCAGAGGGCCTGCAGCTCAGCAGTCCCAACAGTGTCATCAGCCCTGGTGGCCACTTCTGGGACCGCAGTAGGCCCAGGATCAGGAGTAGCGCTGGAGCCCTGGAATGCAGTTAAGTGAGGCAGGTTTGCCAGGGCCAGGCAGGCAGGAGGTTGGGGGGGGTGGCAGTGGTTGTTGAGGGCGGGTGGGGTGGACGTTGGTGCAGGGGCGGCCTTTTCCATGGTTAGCTTCACCTGTTGCACAAATTATCCTGCGGGATAATGGCTATCCCGATCAGATCATTGCTGGATGTGTATAGTGCATACTCACGAATGGCCCTAAAGCCACCACTTTCGAACCTAAAAAGTGCCCAGTCTACCTTACATTACACTGGAAGGGTAAGGTATCTCAAAAATTTGAGCAACAGGTGAAGCTAGCCATTTCACATTACTACTATGCAGTAGCAACACGAGTGGTATTTTCCACTAACAGGATGCTGCCGTCAAGCCAAAAAGACGCTCTGCCTACCACACAAATGATCAATGTGGTGTTTGAATTTCAGTGCCAGTGTGATGTCAGGTACGTAGGCCATATACCTAATGACTGGTGACTCGTATCAAACAGCACAACCCTTCTGTGCCCAATACGCAGAGTACTGAACACACTCAACCAGCCCATACTTGCAAAACTCAGAACGCAATGTCTACCATTAGATGTGATTCCATGATTGGACAGCACTTACTGAACAATCCCAAGTGTGCTAAGAATTATACTCACAACCAGTTTAAGATTATCAGTCGGGTTTGCAATGTGGCTCACTTAGGCTTGCTAGAAGCTATATATATTCATATGCAGGGACTTATCCTCTGCAGGCAAAAGGAACATGTCCAGGCGATGGGCCTTTTTTTGAATTCAACAAAAATGTGGGGGCAATAGTTCCCTGGTGCATGGTAATGCCTCAACCAGAGTCAACTTGCAACCAATCAGCACCCTTTTCTCATGCAGTATAAACTGTTGCTCCCTTGGAAATTTGGCATTCTTGCATCGGTCCTGATGACTGCAAGTCGAAAAGTTTTGACAGCATGTCTCTTTTATTCAGCAATACTCAAGTTCTGCACTACCAAGCCAACTCTGCTCTTTCTACATAGTGTCATGCAGGCCCCCACCTGCCAAGAATGAGGCATATTAATTTTGTCATGTGAACATTGATTTTAAACTTGCTGGGAAGAAGTGAAGGCCTGTTACAAGGGCTGCCAGACACTAAGCTGAAAAACATTTGCATTCTAACAGACAGTGCTTGTGGAGACAAAATGACCATTCCCTGACACATTCAACCCATAATAGATTGTGATCACCAGACATTGAAGGTGTAAGAAAGAGCATTCCAGAGACTGCTAAGGTGATACAATCCACAAAAGCCAGGACTGGTTAAACCAGTTGGTCACATGATTAACTGGCTGGTCTATGGTTTTTTGAACTGGCCAGAGGGTTTTTGAACTCAGAAAATAGATTGTTTACTCTTGGAGTGAGAAGACCTCTCCTGCCTGCTCCCATCTCTTTCTCACAAGCCTCTAGACCCACTGAGGACACATGAATTTCAACAGAGAAAAGTCTCCTACAACGAACAAGGTTTAAGAAGAATACTGGTCCCTAACGAAAAGCAAGACCTACCTACAAACAAGGACTTTACAGTGAGCTCAAAGAATAGTAACCAAAACTGATATTGCCTCAAACTTTTCCACTTATTTCTTCTGCTCTTTTCTGTCTCTATCTGCATGTGTGATCCGTAGGCATTAACTGAATTAGAGTTTAAGTTTAATAAAGTTCAACCTTTTTTCTTTAAACCTAAGAAAACCTGTTTGGCTAGTTTCTTTGTCTTATAATTGCAAGTTAGTGAACAAGGAATTTACTAAGGGGGAGCTCAGAAAACTATGCATTTAAAATTAAACCCTATTACGGTATGACCAGGTGAGGTCTGAGAGGGAACTCTAGACCCCTTTCTCACCTGGTCATAACAATATCCTTGCAATTTTTTTCTCCTTCAAGAATTTATCCAATTCCCTTTTGAAGGTTACTATTGAATCTGCATCCATCACTCCACCAGCGCAATCCAAATCCTAACCACTCACTGTGTAAAAAATGTTTATTCATATGTCACCCCAGTCCTTTTGCCAATTACCTTAAATCTGTGCCCTCTCATTACCAACCTTTCAGCTATTGGAAACAGTTTTAGGATATGATTCTACGTAATAACATTCTGAATTTGGAAACATTGTTTCCAAAAATTTGAGAGATTATATGAAAGACTAAAACAGTGCCGATTTTACTCAAACTGCATCTCTCCTGCATAGCATTAAAATGTGGTGATCACCACAGAAGATCCAAGAGTGAAATATTGAAAATTATGCAACACTACTTCAGAGCCTCACTGGCTTGTCATCTAAAAATCCAACACCAGCATAGTGTTTGATCGATCTGGGTTTGATCGTATTAGTCCGTCCACTGATCAGTGTTCACTGTGTTTGATTGTTTAAGCCTAGTTTGAAACTGAAACTAAAAGAGACAGGCTGAATTGTTCCAGAAACAGAGACTGTTCTGAGAAAAACATTGTCCTGAAATCTTGTAAGTGCCAAGTTATTTTAGAAAACTGTAAATAAACCTGTTGGTGATTTAAGACAAGTGTGATAGCTGCATTGCTCTGAGATAAATCAGATATATAACATATCAAGCAAACCGGCAAAAACATAACTAGCTGTACATAAAATAAAAAATTGCACACTTACTGTAAAACATAATTTGCTGCCAAAATAATGGTGAGGCTAACGTCACCCACCTTATTTTGGTGCAAATGGTACAGCAACTTCAAGCAAGGGGTAGATTTGCAGTTAAACACGAATATCCAAAAGTTGCTCTCTGAATTGCATTGCTCCACCATTAGCTCTGCGAAAACAGCATCTCATTGTAACCTCACCACTGACATGCCTTGAATGTCAAGAAGTTGCTCTATTTGTGGTAGATATGAACTAAACCCATTGCAGTTATTTAGGGCTAGTAATCAGTAGCTGAAGTACCTTTTTAACAATGTGATAATTGTTAATTACTGCCAATCAACCCCTCTGGCACTGACTATTAACTCTTATGCACGTGCAGTCTCATGCCTTCAGGGTTGGTATTTCTTGAGGAGATTTTAAAAATGTTAAGTCTTTGAATTAAAACAGTTTTCTTCACTTTTTTGTCACTTTTCTCGCTCCCTCTTAATCTAATCGTTCCCTCTCTTCATTTTTCTTTCGGTATCTGATTTGAAATTGAATTCTTCCCCTCTAATTCATCCTGTCTCAGTCTTTCCATTGTTCATTTCCAGGGAAAATGTTGCCACTAAGGCCGCCCTCAATGCAGCCCAGTCTCTGCCAGTCATGGATGAGCCGGCGAACAACCAACAAAATCGGAACTCAGTGATGCCATTGATTTTCTAGCCAGTGGAAAAGCCGCTGGGAAGGACGGCATTACCCCTGAAATAATCAAGAGTGCCAAGCCTGTTATACTCTCAGCACTCCATGAACTGCTTTGTCTGTGCTGGGATGAGGGAGCAGTTCCATGGGACATGCGCAATCCCAAATCATCACCCTCTAAAAGAACAAGGGTGACTGGGGTGACTGCAACAACTACCGTGGAATCTCCCTGCTCAGCATAGTGGAGAAAGTCTTCGCTCGAGTCGTTTTAAACAGACTCCAGAAGCTGGCTGAGCGTGTCTATCCTGAGGCACAGTGTGGCTTCCGAGCAGAGAGATCCACCATTGACATGCTGTTCTCCCTTCGCCAGCTACAGGGGAAATGCTGCAAACAACAGATGCCCCTCTACATTGCTTTCATAGATCTCACCAAAGCCTTTGACCTTGTCAGCAGACGTGGTTTTTTCAGACTACTAGCAAAGATTGGATGTCCACCAAAGTTACTAAGTATCATCACCTCATTCCATGACAATATGAAAGGCACAATTCAGCATAGCGGTGCCTCATCAGACCCATTTCCTATCCTGAGTGGCGTGAAACAGGGCTGTGTTTTCGTACATACACTGTTTGGGATCTTCTTCTCCCTGCTGCTCTCACATGCGTTCAAGTCTTCAGAAGAAGGAATTTTCCTCCGCACAAGATCAGATGGCACGTTGTTTAATCTTGCCCGCCTTAGAGCAAAGACCAAAGTACGGAAAGTCCTCATCAGGGAACTCCTCTTTGCTGACGATGCTGCATTAACATCCAACACAGAAGAGTGTCTGCAGAGACTCATCGACAGGATTGCGGCTGCCTGCAATGAACTTGGCCTAATCATCAGCCTCAAGAAAACGAACATCATGGGACATCATGATCCATCCATCAATATCGGCGACCACGCTCTGGAAGTGGTTCAAGAGTTCACCTACCGAGGCTCAACTATCACCAGTAACCTGTCTCTCGATGCAGAAATCAACAAGTGTATGGGAACGGCATCCGCTGCTATGTCCAGACTGGCCAAGAGAGTGTGGGAAAATGGTGCACTGACATGGAACACAAAAGTCCGAGTGTATCAAGCCTGTGTCCTCAGTACCTTGCGCGACGGCAGCGAGGCCTGGACAACGTACGTCAGCCAAGAGCGATGTCTCAATTCATTCCATCTTCGCTGCCTCCGGAGAATCCTTGGCATCAGGTGGCAGGACCGTATCTCCAACGCAGAAATCCTCAAGGCAGCCAATATCCCCAGCATATACACCCTACTGAGCCAGCGGCGCTTGAGATGGCTTGGCCATGTGAGCCGCATGGAAGATGGCAGGATCCCCAAGGACGGATTGTACAGCGAACTCGTCACTGGTATCAGACCCACCGGCCGTCCATGTCTCCGCTTTAAAGACGTCTGCAAATGTGACATGAAATCCTGTGACATTGATCACAAGTTGTGGGAGTCAGTTGCCAGTGATTGCCAGAGCTGGCAGACAGCCATAAAGGCAGGGCTAAAGAGTGGCGAGTCGAAGAGACTTAGTTGTTGGCAGGAAAAAGGACAGAAGCGCAAGGAGAGAGCCAACTGTGTAACAGCCCCGACAACCAATTTTATCTGCAGCGCCTGTGGAAGAGTCTGTCACTCTAGAATTGGCCTTTATAGCCATTCCAGACGCTGCTTCGCAAATCACTGACCACCTCTAGGCGCTTTACCATTGTCTCTTGAGACAAGGAGGCCAAAAAAGATTTCTCAACCCATCAATCTCATTGTTTAGGGAGATACGTAGTTGTTTGCCCTGTTAACTCAGGTGTCAGATGCCATTTTGCTTGCTGCTCTATTACCAGCTTACATTTTCAGTAACTTCGTGGGCAAACATTTTTTGAGCTGAAATCTGCAAAGGCAACTCTGACTAACAGCAGACAGTGCTAGGTGCCCTGCTGCAGCAAATCTGGCCCAATGTTTTTGCATTAATAAATTCTTACTTCACACCTCAAAGTCAATTGCTTGAGTAAATTGATTTTTTTTTTACATTGATAACCTACCATTCAGTGTTGATACATTGTAAAGTAACATTTCTGCTGTACAAGTATATTCACCCTCCATTGGTCTTATATGATAAGCATGGAAATTATTTTAGTGAAATTGCATCATTTGACAGTATTTCACATCATAAGAAAACATTAGTAGTTAGCCAATTTTAAATAAATTACAGATTATATGAAATAAAACTGAGAAGGTAATGAGTTGAATATAGAAAAGATTGTTCACATTCCTTCCCATATTTGTTAATTTTAAGCAACATTTTGTTGTGTATTTTTAAACTAATAGTTCAGCAAACAAGGAAGCATTACAACCACGTTGACCATGAAAATATTCAAGAACAGCAGCTATTTTCAGAGTATGCTTAATGTTAACACTGTGCAACACTCTGATAAAGTTAAGATATTTTGCCTCACTGTTTAAGTTCCAAGTTCAGATCAAAGTTTAGGTGGCACTTTAACCTGGAAAATTCACATTTTGGATTTAAATATTCATCCATCTGTCTCAGCTCATTGAAAGTGTGACAATGCTTCGAACCATTGAAAACATTAGCATTGTAGCTACTTAATCTACTGCTTGATTAAATCACCTCAGGCTGTTGGAAAGACTTGTTGAGAACAATTAAGATGGAGTTGTGGAAGTAAGTGGTGAGGGCTAAATTTTACAAATTAGCATTCTTGCCACAGAGTTACATACAATACGTATGCATATTGGGAATTTGGGCACAGAGGTCGGCATGTTACCTATGATTTTCCATCCATTAATTTTAATCTTAGCGGATGGAAAATTGTGCTGGGCACACTGACCTCCATATTTAGATTCCTAATATTTACGGCTGTCACTCAAAACTCTGAACTAGGAGTGTAAATTCATAAAAACTAGAGGGGATTGAAGATACAGGGAATTAAAGAAGCTTCGGGAAGGAAAATATAAGGGACATCATTTTAACTCTGGTTTGTAATCTGGTGTCACAAATGTGGAAGTCTTTTCTCCCCCCCAGATTTCTAATCCCACACAAGTATTACAAAGAGAGGTAATTACTAATTTAGTTAGTGACCTGATCTGGAAGTAAGGAACAGTAAAGAAATGGCAATACCCAAGTAATTGCTTCAGTGGATTCACGTTTACTAGAAATTGGACTGAAAATCCTGGAACACATTTGACTCCTGTCTCTTTAGGGCTATTAAGTACATCTTAAAATATTAGGTTAACATGCAATAACATTTGCATTGCAGATGATCTAAAACTGCAAAAAGATTAAACAAAATCTAATTCTGAAAAAAACTACTAAATTTGAAATGAAAATAGGAAGTGCTTCAAAAACAGACAGAAAAATTAGCACCAGAACACATGGTGATTCAAAAGGAAAACATATTCTTTTGACTCTTTTGCCTTTTGATCCATGTTGATTTGCCCTTGAAGATTGTTTTATCACCAAATCTCTTGCATTGAATACTGGCATAATAAATATTTTTGGTGGATCAGAGAGGATTCATATTTGGTGCTTAAGTTCTGTAAGTATTCATTTCATAATGATTACTTATTTCATTAACAGAGAATGCCTGCAACATAAGGATCTCTTTGCATGTCATTTTATCATTGTCAATTTGTAAGAACTGAATAATAATGAAGTTATTGGGTAATAACACTGCAAAAAAGACATTAAAAATTGAACTAACTACAATATGGCGATCACCCAGTTCTGTCTCACATTCGATTCATTCTTCATTTGCAAAATCCCAGTGGCGCTTAACGCACTAGTTTGCAAATTGGTCTATCCCACAAGCTAATAAATTAAGGAGGCTGGAATAGAACTACTGTTACATTAAGCATAAGAGAGCTGACCAAAATGACCCCAGAGAACAGGCCTGCAATTTCCCGAGTTATGGCTTTCTTATTCCCTCATTTGTTACGTTTTGGAACATCAATTTTTTTTATTGTCACCTTTTTGTTCTGTTCGAATGGCCACTGCATTTTAATGAATTCTTCGTTTTGAGAAATGAGCTTTTTCCAATATGTTGCCTTAGGGCTGTAGAATACATTAGATACATGTGAAGTCAGAATTTGAAATTCAGGATCCACCAGATACATCAGGAGCACCAGACTAAATTCATGAGCTATATCATATAAAACAATAATATAAAACACAGTCTTCTCTCAGATGTTTGTTTCAAAATATGCATTAAATCAATTAAATGGAATTTAGATTCTATCAATTACTATAAAAAGCCCAATTAAATATGAAATCCTTTTTCTGATGAGGACTATGCCTTTTTATAGTTAATTATAGTAATGAGACTGTGATCTAATTACATATTTTGCAGAAAAATGTCCTCTATTGAACAAAGAAGTCTAAAAGGCTGTGTCACCATATGCGATGGGGAAGGAGGAAGGTCCGTAAACTAAGTTTTAACTAATTACTATGTTTTTTTTAAACACTGGAAAATCTTAACGTCTTATAGCTATGTCTTGATGCTGAGCAACACACTAGACATGGTAGTTGGTATCGCCTTCGGTTGAGCCATTTAATCCAGATTAGAGTGAAAAAAATTGTCATTTTATCCAACAGAAAGAAAGGACACCTACCCTTCCACTCAGAATAATGGATATAATTGGGGGTGGGGGTTGGTATTGAACCTTATTGCAGTCATTTTAAGCACATAAAATGGTAGGGTGATGATATTTTCTAAGTTGAATCTGGGTATACACAGGCTGGGAGCACAGCAATGTAGCCAGGACAGAAAATGTAGGTTGTGCAGCGTAGTGAGGCAAAAATTGTTCGCAGTCCATATTTTAACAATTGAACAGGTATGCTACAAATTCAAAACTAGGGCTAGATTTAGAGGAGCCGGCATGGCTTCCGACATTGGCCATGCAAAGCCACCCCGGCGCGATTGTATGGTGCCAGGCCAATTAATAGCCCGGCACCAGGATCTCTGTCGCATTAAAGATGGGATCCCGCCTCCAAGAGCTTTCGACCAATCATAGGGCTGGCAGCTCAGTAGTATTAGCAGTGCCACCAGGAGCGATGGCCACTGCTGGTACTACAGGATATCTTGGAACCAGGCCCAGCATTGGAGACCTGCACCCAAGGTAATTGAGGCAGGGTTCCTGGGGCCAGTCGGGCAGGCACTGGCCATGGGGGAAAGGAGGGTGGGCGTTGAGTGCCAGGGGGAGGGGGTTCAGGGAGGTGGGTTGTTTTCCACCAGGGGCCCTCCGTGGGCCACAGATTGCCCACGGAGGAAGCCTCCCCCCATCCCCCCGCAAGCCCGCAGGGAGGTCGCCTCATTTTACTGGGTGACATCGCCGTATGGCGGAGGCCCCTCCTCACCATCACCGCTGGCTTAATTCCAGCGACAGTGGGAAGTGGCCCTTAAGTGGCTGATGATAGGTCTCTTAAGGGCGTCAACTGGCTCTGGGTGGGGAGGCCATTGTTGGCCTATCCCATTCATGACTTTATTGCTGTGCGATGGAAAAGTGATGGGCTCTTTGTGCCCCCACCTCCAGTCGCAAATTTATGGGGCCACCCCTGCCTCCTAGCCCATCTCTGGGGGGCCATTATAATCCAGCCCCAAGTGTGCATGTAATTACTGTGGATGTGATGTCACAATACTGAAGCCCATTGTTACAACCAGGTAAGAAAGGTGTGTAGGGGCCTTCACCTGGTCTTACAGTAACAGGGTTTTAATTTTAAACACACCGTGGTTTTAGCTCTCCCTTGGTGAACCCTTGATCACCACTTTCCAATTATAAAGCAAGGAAAATAGCACAAACAGGCCTTCTTAGGTTTAAAGAAGAAAAGTGAAATTTATTAACATTTAAACTTAAACTGTAATTCGGTTAACACCTATGGATACACGCTGCGCCCCACGCTAGCATGCAAACAGGATTTGCACATGCAAATAGAGACAGAAAAGAGAAGAAAAATAGTGGAGAGGTTTGAGGCAATCCTTGAAGATTTTTTTTTACTGTGCTTTGAGCTCGCTGTAGAGTCCTTGATTGTAGGTCGACTTGCTTTTCGTTGGGGCCAGTATTCTTCTTAAACCTTGTTCACTGTAGGAGACTTTTCTCTCTTGGGGTTCATGTGTCTTCAATAGTTTCCAAAGCTGGTGAGAGCGAGAGGAGAGCAGACAGGAGAGACGTCTTTTCAGTCCTGGAGTAAACAGCTTTCTGAGTTTTAAAACTCTGTGGCAAGTTCAAATTCAAAAAACACCAACAGCCAGTTAGTCATGTGACTAAACCGCCTGACCACGTCGGTTTGTGTATTCAGCCATCTTAGCAGTTCACCTGAAATGCTAGCCTCTCCACCTTCAACGTCTGCTCATCAAAAGTCCATTGTGGATTAAATTGGAGCAGGGAGTGGCCCCTTTGTCCTTTCCTGGTATTGTCTGTTACAATGCAAATGTCTTTCCAGTCAAGGGTATGATTTTTTTTTTAAACAAGTTCTTTCTTTACTCCAGTAACAGTTTAAAAATAAATATTCAAGTGGCAAAATTAATGTGTCTCATTCTTGGCAGGTGGGGGCCTACATGACACCATTCAGACACCATTTACAAATAATGCAATAACATTGTACAGGAATGTCAATTTTTCCCACCCACTGTCTATACGGTCTAATCTGTGTTGGCTCGACTTTGTGGAAAAAATGGAAACAGAACTTGAAATAGCACGTGGTGAACCTACCTTCGCTTGGCCTGGGGATCTGATCCGCATTTTTCAGTTCCCCGCCTTTAATTGTTCTGAGATGGGACTTCCAATCGCTTGAGGCAGGAAGTCCCACCTAATGGAGCTGCCAGCTAATCAGAAGGACGGCAGCGCTCTGTTCCAGCAGCGCCACCGGGAGTGGCAGCCACTGTTGGCACTGTAACCCAACCATCGCAAAGAAGATGTCGGGGAGCCTGGAAGGAAGGTAAGTTTTTGGTGCCTCACTGGGGGTGATCAGTCAGGCCGCAGCGAGGCAAAGGTGGTCGATTGAGGGGACGGGGCCGTGTTGGGTTTTGGGGGTGGTAGGGGGCATCAGGGATGGCCCTCCGTTGGGCACAGGGTGCCTGATCATGAGGGCACCCCCCCAAGCCATCAGAAAGCTGCCTGCTTTTGTCAGGCGGCTTCTCTCGGGCCTGGGCAGCCCGACCGGCCACAGGAAAAATCCCTGTGGCAGTGGGCGGAGGCACTCAAGTGGCCATTAAGTAGCCATGATTGGCCTGGGGAGGGCCGTTTTTCACCGCCACCATCCTGCATAAAGTGGCGGCAGAGGTGGGAGCGGGTCGGAAAGGGCTCTCCGAGCCTCCCGCTCCATTTTACGAACCCCCCTGGCCACCTTCGCACTCTTTGGGGGCAGGGGGCATAAAGTTCCGGCCTTTGTGTCAGGTCATTTTTCAGGTGTACCTGGTGGCAGTCTAAAACGGGTGGAAAATCCCTTAAATATCTAAATAAGTGGCCTAGCAACAGTTCTGGATAGGTGCCCAAAAATTCAATTGCAATGCCTTCCTCGCTTGGGATTCTTAAGTGGTTGCAGCAACCACCAACTAAAAGTAAAGATTTTAGTTTGTTTTAAAGCTGCTGTAGAGCTGCGGGGAGCAGGACTGCTCCCTTGACTCCACAGTCTTTGTGATTGCCCCTTTACCAGTTGCCTGTTCCAACCTCTTTCTCCAGAGACTTACCTTCGAGTTGCTGCCAGGTTGGCAAGTAATCAGGCATTTGTGCTTGAGCAAAATGTGAGAGCTGCCTGTGCAGGCTCATTTAAGAACAGTATTAAGTTTGGATAAGTAGAGGTTTTTTGGAAACACAAGGACGTCAAACAAGAAGAAACAAATCTTGGTGTGTGGAATAAAAAAAACATTGAAAATTAAGAAAAGTTGTGTTTTTGTTATTTTCCTTGGATCTGTCACTACTCTGCACACTTCTCAGAATCCTACCATTTATTGCATATCCCCTTGCCTTGTTTGCCCTCCCCAAATTACCTCACACTTCTCTAGACAAAACTCCATTTGCCACTTTTATGCCCACCTTACCAGTCCACTGATCTCAACCTGCAGTCTACAGTTTTCTTTCTGACCATCAACCAGGCAACCAATTTTCCTTTCATCTGCAAACTTCTTAATCATGCCCCTACATGTGAGTTTAAATCATTGATATATACCACAAACAGCAGGAACCCAGTACTGAGTCCTACGGAACCCCACTGGAAACAGCCCTTCAGTCATAAAAACATGGGTCAACCATAACCCTTTGCTTCCTGCTACTGAGCCAATTTTGGATCCAACTTGCCACTTTTCCTTGGATCCCATGAGCTTTTAATTTTCTGGCCAGACTGCCATGTGAGGCCTTGTCAAAAACCTTGCTAAAATCCATGTAGACTACATTAAATGTGCTGCCCTCATCGACCCTCCTTGTTACCCCATGACCTTCCCACAACATACGAACATACGAACATACGAATTAGGAGCAGAAGTAGGCCATTGGGCCCCTCGAGCCTGGCTCCGCCATTCAATAATATCATGTTTGTGTTTCGAATTCCACACTCCCATCTACCCCCGATAACCTTTGATTCCCTTGCCTAACAAGAATCTATTTACCTCCGCCTTAAAAATATTCAATGACCCCGCCTCCACCACCTTCTGACGCAGAGAGTACCAAAGTCGCAAAACCCTCAGGGAAAAAAATTCTCCTCATCTCTATCCTAAAAGGGCGACCCCTAATTTTAAAACAGTGCCCCCTAGTTCTGAACTCACTCACAAGAGGAAACATCCTCTCCATATCCACCTTGTCTAGACCGTTCAGGATCTTATAAACTTCAATCAAGTCTCCCCTCACTCTTCTAAATGCCAGTGAAAACAAGCCCAGTCTGTCCAACCTTTCCTCATAAGACAACCTGTTCATTCCAGGTATTAATCTAGTAAACCTCCTCTGAACCGCCTCTAATGCATTTACATCCTTCCTTAAAAAAGGAGACCAAAACTGCACAGAGTATTTGAGATGTGGTCTCACCAATGCCCTCTATAACTGAAGCATAACATTTTATTTTCAATTCCTCTCATAATAAAGGATAGCGTTCCATTAACCTTCTTTATTACCTGCTGGACCTGCATACTAACTTTTTGTGACTCCTGCACTAGAACACCTAGATCCCTCTGCACTTTGGAATTCTGCAGTCATTCTCTGTTTAAGTAATACTCTGCTTTTTCATTCTTCCTGCCAAAGTTAACAACTTCACATTTTCCCACATTATACTCCATCTGCCAGATTTTTGCCCACTCACTCAATCTATCTATATCAGTCTGCAATCTCCATATGTCCTCTTCACAACATACTTTCCTACCTATCTTAGTGTCATCTGCAAAGTTACCTACCATGCCATCACCTCCCTCATCTAAGTCATTGATATAAATTGTAAAATGTTGAGGTCCCAGCATAGACCCCTGCGGGACTCCACTCATCACATCCTGCCAATCAGAAAAGGACCCACTTATGCATACTTTCTGTTTTCTGCCAGCCATCTAATCTTTTATCCATGATAATAAGATACCCCCTACACCAAGAGCTCCTCCTTTGCGCAATAACCTTTTATGTGGCACCTTGTCAAATGCCTTTTGGAAATCCAAGTACAGTACATCAACGGGCTCCCATTTACCCACAGCACATGTCACCCCTTCAAAGAACTCCAACAAATTGGTTAAACATGATTTCCCTTTCACAAAACCATGCTGACTATTCCCGATTACCTTGAGTTTTTCTAAGTGACTAGCTACCACCTCCTTAATGATCAATTCTAACACCTTCCCCATGACAGACGTCAAGCTAACTGGCCTATGGTTACCTGTTTTCTGCCTCCCCCAAATCCATGCTGACTGTCCTTAATTAATCCTTTCTAAATGACAATTTATAGTGTCTCTCAGAATTTTTTCCAATAATTTACCCACCACTGAGTTTAGGCTGACTGGCCTGTAACTATTTGGTCCATCCATTCCTCCCTTTTAAAAACAATGGCACAATGTTAGCAGTCCTCTGGCACCATGCCTGTAGCCAGAGAGGATTGGACAATGATGGTCAGAGTCTGCTATTTCTTCCCTTCCTTTCCTTTAGCAGTCTGGGATACATTTAATCCAGGCCTGGTGATGTATTCACTTTCGAGGTTGCTAAACACTTTAACATTTCCTCCTTCACTATGTTTATCCCACCCAATATTTCACACTCCTCTTCAACTACAATGTCTGCTTCATCCCTCTCTTTTGTGAAAACAGACACAAACTATTGATTAAGAACCATTCCCATGTCTTCCACCTCCACACACAAGTTAACTTTTTGGTCTCTAATTGGCCCTACTCTTTCCTTAGTTATTCTCTTGCTTTTAAGTATTTATAAAACATCTTTGAGTTTTCCTTGATTTTACTTGCCAATATTTTATAATGTCCTCTCTTTGCTTTCCTAATTTCCTTTTTAATTTCACCCCTGTACTATGTATATTCCTTTTTTTTCCATTTGTGAGATGTGGGCGTCGCTGGCTAGGCCAGCATTTATTGCCCATCCCGAATTGCCCTTGAGAAGGTGGTGGTGAGCTGCCTTCTTGAACCGTTGCAGTCCTTGGGATGTAGGTGCACCAACAGTGCTGTTAGGAAGAACATTCCAGGATTTTGACCCAGCGACAGTGAAGGAATGGCAATATAGTTCCAAGTCAGGATGGTGTTTGGCTTGGAGTGCAACGTGAAGGTGGTACTGTTCCCACGCATCTGCTGCCCTTGTCCTTTTAGGTGATAGAGGTAGTGGGTTTGGAAGGTGCTGTCGAAGGAGCCTCGGTGAGTTGCTGCAGTGCATCTTGTATTTGGGCTTTTTGCAGTATTGAGCTCTTGGAATATGGCATACACTTTCTTTTTTGACATCCTATTCTGTATGCTCTTTGATATCTAGGGGGGTCTACATTTGTGAGACCCACCCTTTTTCTTCATGGGAACATACTTGTTCTGAACCCTCTTTAGATCCTCCTTGAATGCCTCCCACTGCTCTGACACTGATTTACCTTCAAGTAGCTATTTCTGGTCCACTTTTGCCAAATCACATCTCAGCTTAATAAAATTGGCCTTTTCCCCAATTTAGAACATTTACTCTTGCTCTAACTTTATCCTTTTCCATAACTATGATAAATCTAAATGAATTATGACTTTGTTGATTTTAGTGGGCTTTCTGCATTTTTCAAGCATGCTTTCTAGTCACTTTGGAGAGTACAAGTGGGGGAATCAGTGATTTTCACAAAAGAAAAAAATTCCGGTAATAAAAAGGTTGATGAATAATTTTGCAGAGAATGATGGCAGGACTTCACTTTGGCAGGAAGAATAAAAAAGCAGAGTATTACTTAAACAGAGAATGACTGCAGAATTCCAAAGTGCAGAGGGATCTAGGTGTTCTAGTGCAGGAGTCACAAAAAGTTAGTATGCAGGTACAGCAAGTAATAAAGAAGGCTAATGGAATGCTATCCTTTATTACGAGAGGAATTGAAAATAAAAGTAAGGTCTCAAAGAAGCAAGAAAAACAAAAAAAATGGTTTTTTAAAAAAAGGTGGTTTCAAGTTTCATTTTTATCACCTTGGGCTAGACATTATTTTGTTTTGAAATTAGGAGAAATACTCAATATCCATGCTGATTAAAAAAGTGCTATAATCAGAGAAATGAGCTGAACATAAGGGCGGCACAGTGGCACAGTGGTTAGCACCGCAGCCTCACAGCTCCAGGGACCTGGGTTCGGATCTGGGTACTGCCTGTGCGGAGTTTGCAAGTTCTCCCTGTGTCTGCGTGGGTTTTTGCCGGGTGCTCCGGTTTCCTCCCACATCCAGAAGACTTGCAGGTTGACAGGTAAATTGGCCGTTGTAAATTGCCCCTAGTGTAGGGAGGTGATAGGGAATATGGGATTACTGTAGGGTTAGTATAAATGGGTGGTTGTTGGTCGGCACAGACTCGGTGGGCCGAAGGGCCTGTTTCAGTGCTGTATCTCTAAATAAAAAAATAAAATAAAAGAAGAACATATGTCATTCAGTACAAGCATAGCTGATCTTCTGCCTCAATTCCACTTTCCTGCCTGCTCCACATATACCATGATTCTGAGACACCAAAAATCTGTCTATATCAGGCTTACATATACTCAACGATGGTGCATCCACAACCCTCTGGGGTAGACAATTCCAAAGATCCACCATCCTCTGAGTGAAGCGATCTCTCGTCATCTCAATCCTAAATGATCCACCCTTTATCCTGTGTTCTATATTCCCCAGCCAGGGGAAACAACCTCTCAGTGTCTACCCTGTCAAGCTGCTTCAGAATTTGTATATTTCAATGAGATCAGCTCTCATTCTTCTAAACTCCTGAGAGTACAGGCCCAATTTACCCAGCCTCTCATCATAGGACAACTTTCTCATCCTTGGAACTAATCAAATGAACCTTCACTGAACTGCTTTCAAGGCAAGTATATCCTTTCTTAGATATGGAGACCAAAACTGCACAGTGTACTCCAGTTGTGGTCTCAATAAAGCCTTATGTAATTGTAGCAAGACTTCCTTGTTCTTGTACTCCCCATCCCCTTACAATAAAGGCCAACATGCTATTTTGCCTTCCTAATTGCTTGCTGTAGCTGCATGTTAAATTTCTGTGTTCCTTGTATGAGTACACCCAAGTCTTTGAACAACAATGTTTAGAAAAAAAAAATCTGCTATTCTATTCTTACTACCAAAATGAATAACCACACACTCCCCCACACGATACTCTATCTGCCACTCACTTAACCTGTTTATATCCCTTTGCAGCCTCTTAATGTCCTCCTCACAGCTTACATTCCCACCTAGCTTTGTATCATCAGCAAACTTGGATTCGTTACGCTTGGTCTCTTTGTCTGAGTTCTTAATATAGTTTGTAAGTAGCTGAGGCCCCAGCACTGATCCTTACAGCACTCCAATAGTTACAGCCTGCCAACTTGAAAACACTGCTTTATCCCTATTCCCTGCTTCCTGTCTGTTAACCAATCCTCCATCCATGCTAATATATTACCCCTAACTCAATGAGCCCTTATCTTGCATATTACCTTTCATGTGGCACCTTATTGTCTATGCATTTCGCAAAGGCATTCATGAGCCATTTCTGACAACAGATTTCATTTGCTGCTAGTTTTTCAATACTACAAGGCATCTGCAATAATAACTCTCTTGTGCTTCACAAGCAGCTAACAAACCACTAAACCAATTTAAACATTCATTAATCCAGCTGCAAAAATCACAATTTGTGCAAAACCACTCAATAACAATTGAGGAAAGTCCAGTTGTTGACCAGGTGGTGAATATGGTTGTGTGAAACACCAGCAGATTTTTGATGGGGTAATAAACCCCAAATATTCTAAGACACTGGCATGCTGAAAAAGTTAGTGCAGCTTCAACTTTTAAGAAGACTGGGCTGGAGATCCAAAGGAAGTTGAATGGCATGAAGAGGAGTACAAAGATAAAGTAAGAATAGTGATTTTAAGTAGCAGTGCAGAACATATATGGGTGTGAAGGGAAGTAGTACTTGTTGAAGATAGAGAGGAAAAAAGTAGCTAATACTGAGAAATATTTGCAAGGATCTAGCACATAATGGTTTAGAAATGTAAATAGTAGTATTCATCCATAGTAAAGGCTACCACTCCATCAATGTGCAGCCAGTGGCTAATTAGCAGAACACCATCATATAGGTTTGTGCAAAGTACCCAAGGAGCTGCCGTGGTTCTTTATCCTGAGACATTCATATGTATCAGAATGGGTGTTGGAGGCCATGAGTTACAGAGTGGTTAATGATACTGCTGCCCAATCCCATTACATCCAAAGACACAGATAATAATAGAACATAATAACATTAGAAATAGGAGCAGAAATTCAGCTCTTCAAACCTGCTCCGACGTTCAATTAGATCATGACTGTTCGCAAACTTCTGTCATATTTGACCTCAAGATCGGCTTCCAATCATATATTTATGCCATCACTAAGGCCACCTATTTCCACCTCCATAACATCGCCTGACTTCGCCAGTTCATCTATTGCCGAAACCCTCATTTATGCCTATGTTACATCTAGACGTGACTATTCCAATGCACTTCTGGCTGGTCTCCCACATTCTATCCTTCGCAAATATGAGGTCATCCAAAATTCTGCTTCCATGACCTTACTTGCACCAAGTCCCGTTCTCTTATCACCCCTGTGCTCACTGATCTACAATAGCTCCCAGTCAAGCAATGCTTTGTTTTTAAAATTCTCATCCTTGTTTTCAAATCCCTCCAGAGCCTCACCCCTCCCATCTGAGCAATTTCTTCCAGCCCCACAACCTTCCGAGATATTTGAGTGCATCTAATTCCAGACTCTTGAGCATCCCCGATTTTAATCACTGCATTGGTGGCTGTGTCTTCAATTCTGGAATTCCCTCCCTACACCTCTCTGCCTCTCTACCTCCCTCTGCTCCTTTAAGACACTCCTTAAAACCTACCTCTTTGATTTAAGCTTTTGGTCATCAGACCTAATAACTCCTCATGTGGCTCAGTGCCATATTTTGGTTCACAACACTCCTGTGAAGTGCTTTGGGACGTTTTATTATATTAAAGGCGCTATATAAATATAAGTTGTTCTTCTTGTTGATTAATCTTAGCCACAGGAGACACCAGAATCATCACTGAGCACACCAGAGGGATGCTGAAGCAGATGGTCAGGTGTCTGGACCAGTCAAGGGACTCCCTACATTATGCCCCAGATAGAGCCTCCTGCATCATTGTGGTGTGCTGTATAACTTTGATTTACAAAGAGGACTGCATTTGGAAGAGGGAAAGCAGCTGTCCTCAAAGGATGAGGAGTGCTGGGCAATGAGTAAGCAGTGGAAGGAAGAAGGCCACCTCAACATCTTGCAACAAGAGATGTGAGGGATAAGGTAATTGTTCAGCGATTCCATTATCTTCCACATTCCCCTTCCCTCAAAGCTTACACAGACTGCTGCACCATGGCTACTTCTGCGCCAACCTAGCTCAGGTGACTTGCTGGCATCATAGTGGCTATTGGTTGAGGAGGTGCTGAGAGAGAGAGGCCAATGTCTACTGCTACCATCACACCACTGGTACTCACTTGGAGTTGAGGCTCACCACTTCCACTCTTGTGCAGGAGCAAACTGCAGAAGATGAGTGACACTTTTGAAGCACCTATCAATTCAGTCCACAAATTTGTCCAAGGTCGGAATCAGTTTCTCCAATGTGGAGATATAGCAGAGATTTGAGTCCAGAGTTTGCATAGCAGCTATGTGAGCTTTCATCAAAACTGACAAATGTGCCAACATTGACTCCTATTGAGAGGGCATCCATGGAGGTGACCAGAATCTCTAAAGTAGACTGCAGAGCACTGGTGCCATGTGAGGTGATGTCTCATAGGCTGGAAGGGGACTTCATATTATCTGCCAAAGAGCCATAGTGTTGAAACTTTTTGTAGGCCTTCAAATACCTCATATAACTGCTTGTGTGAGCCCAGCATCTTTCTTTTCATGCCTGGGCCCACAATGTCCTCATCTCAGTCCTCCTCAGGAGAGCTGGAAGAGGACCTTGTCCTCTGGTGAGTAGTTTCCTAGACTGTCTCTGCCACCTGTATATGATGCTGCTCCTTGTACTGGTAGTTTCAGTACTTGGAGAGCACTCTGGATCACTATCTAACCCACATGGAGTGCCAATGCCCTTGCCGAGGAAGGATGAAGTGAGTGACAATGCTTTCACAGGAGGAAAGTCCTCCTCTGAATGCCTTGCTGTACTGGAGTGTCCTGCTGCTCAGAAGAACCAAGAAGAAAGGCAAAAGAGACAAGGATTAGGATGACAGATAGAAGTGGGACATTTGCAGGTGAAAGTCTTGAGATTAGAGCTTGAAGTTGTGAAGTTTGCTGCATATTTGCTGAGGTGGATAAAGAGTTGCAAGTAATTTACATACACCCCATTGAGGTCTGACTGGGCCACTGATTTGAGGGTGTCCTACTTGGATAAATGTGATGTTGGTGACTCCTCCTTGAGTCTTGTTCCATTCCTTCAGATTACATGCTGCCTTGTCTTGCAGAAAAAGAGTTAGTGAGTGGCTGTTCAAAAGGTAAGTGGAGATGTGTGTCTTTTGTTCATTTTGTGCATATGGTAACATGGAGAAGATGGAGATGGAAAAAAGCAAGATTTAGTGTGAAATTATGATTGTATACTGAAATGTGTGATAGGAAGAAATTGTTGAGAGTAGTACACAAGGGAGCGTAAAGAGTGTTGAATGATGCTGTTGACAGAGATGAAGAGATGAAAAGCTGTACTCACATCTGCTGCTCTTGTGAGATCATTAAATTTCTTTCTGCATTGAACCCAGGTGCTGAGGTGCTACTGGTGGTACTGGCCCTTTCAGCCACCTCTGTCCAGACCAAATTTATTGTGGCCTTGGATATGCATTTGTGGCTTCTCCTTGCACTCACTTCTTCCACTAGGATCTCCACTGAGACATCTGAAAAGTGTGGGTAGCCCTTTAACTAATCGATCTTGTCAAAAGGTCTTCTAGAGTTGTGCATGCAAAAATGTAAGCAGGAGATGCAGACACACTTCAAGAGGTACATCCTCACTTTAAGTAGGAGTTGCGCACAAATTGCTCACATCCCATGGGTGGGCTGCCCAATTCGGGACATGATTGGGAGGGCAGCCTTTCAATCATATTAAAATGAGGGCAGGCTGTTAAACACAAAAACAAAATAAGGTCATAAGAACTAGGAGCAGGAGTAGGCAATTCAGCCCCTCGAGCCTGCTCCGCTATTCAATATGATCATGGCTGATCTCATCTCGGCCTCAACTCCACTTTCCTTCCCATTCTCCATAACCCTTCAACCCTTTACTAATTAAAAATCTGTCTATCTCCTTCTTAAATTTACTCAATGCCCCGGCATCCACCACACTCTGGGGTAGTGAATTCCACAGACTTACGACCCCTTGAGAGAAGTAATTTCTCCTCATCTCTGTTTTAAATCTGCTACCCCTTATCCTAAAACTATGTCCTCTCATTCTAGATTGCCCCACAAGAAGAAATATCCTCTCTACATCTACTTTGCCAATCCCCTTAATCATCTTATCTACCTCAATTAGATCTCCTCTCATTCTTCTAAAATCCTGAGTGTAAAGGCCTAAACTGCTCAATCTCTCTTCATAAGACAAACCCCTCATCTGTGGAATCAATCTAGTGAACTTCCTCTGAACTGCCTCCAATGCAACTACATCCCTCCTCAAGTAAGGGGACCAAAACTGTACACAATACTCCATGTGCAGTCTCACTAATGCCTTGTACAGTTGCAGCAACACTTCCCTACTTTTATACTCTATTCCTTTAGCAAAAAATGCCAAAATTCCATTTGCCTTTCTTATTACCTGCTGCACCTGCATACTGGCTTTCTGCGATCCATTCACGAGGACACCCAGATCCCTCTGCACCAAAGCATTCTGAAGTTTCTCTCCATTTAGATAATAATTTGCCTTTCTATGCTTCCGACCAAAATGGATAACCTCACACTTATCCACGTTAAACTCCATCTGCCAAATTTTGGCCCTTTCACCTAACCTATCCATATCCATTTGCAAATTTCTTATTTCTTTATTGCAACTTACTATCCCACCTATTTTAGTGTCATCTGCAAATTTGACTATAGTACCTTCTATCCCTGGATTCAAGTCATTAATATATATTGTAAATAGTTGGGGCCCAAGTACCGAACCCTGTGGCACCCCACTAGTTACATCTTGCCAACCAGAAAAAGACCCATTTATCCCAACTCTCTGTTTTCTGTTGGTTAGCCAATCCTCTATCCAAGCTAATAAATTGCCCCTAACCCCATGTGATCTTACCTTGTGTATTAACCTTTTGTGCAGCACCTTATCAAATGCCTTCAGGAAGTCCAGATATACTACATCTACAGGATCCCCATTATCCACTTTGCTTGTTACATCTTTGAAGAACTCCAGCAAATTAGTCAAACATGATTTACCCTACATAAAACCATGTTGACTCTGATGGATTGCGTTTTGACTTTCTAAATGTCCTGTTATTACTTCCTTAATAATGGATTCTAACAATTTCCCAATGACAGATGTTAAACTAACTGGTCTGTAGTTTCCTACTTTCTGCCTCCCTCACCTTTTGAATAAGGGCGTTATATTAGCTTTTTTCCAATCCACTGGAATCTTCCCCGCATCCAGGGAATTTTGGAATATTATAACCAATGGATCCACTATCTCTGTTGCCACTTCCTTTAAGACCCGAGGATGTAGGCCATCAGGCCCTGGGGACTTGCCTGCCTTCAATTCCAATAGTTTGCTCAGTACTTTTTTCCTGGCGATGATGATTTTTCTAAGTTCCGCTCTTTCTATAACCTCTGCATTTCCTGTTACTATTGGGATGGTACTAGTATCCTCCACCGTGAAAACTGAGGCAAAATACTGCTTTCTGTATTCCCCTTTATTAACTCCCCAGTCTTATACTCCAAAGGACCAACATTCACTTTAGCTACTCTCTTACCTTTTATATACTTACAGAAGCTTTTGCTATCTGTTTTTATATTTTGTGCTAGTTTTCTTTCATGCTCTTTTTATTACTTTTTTAGTAACCCTTTGCCGATCTTTAAAAGTTTCCCAATCTTCCAGCCTGCCACTGGCCTTTGCAATATGGTATGCCTCAGTTTTTGTCTTTATGTTATCCTTAACTTCCTTGCTTAGCCATGGATGTTTTTTCCCGCTCTTACAATCTTTCTTCCTCACTGGAATATATTTTTGTTGGGAAGAATTGAATATCTCCTTAAAATCTGCCACTGCTCATCAACTGTCCTACCTTTTAGTCTTCCTGCCCAGTCCACTATGGACAAATCTGTCCTCATGCCTATGTAATTACCTTTGTTTAACTCCAGAACGCTAGTGTGGGACTCCAGTTTCTCGCCCTCAAACTGAATTTCAAATTCTAGCATGCTATGATCACTCTTCCCTAGAGGATCCTTAACTATGAGATCATTAATTAATCCCACCTCATTACACAATACCAAATCTAGAATAGCCTGCTCCCTGGTTGGTTCCACAATGTATTGCTCCAAAAAAATCTCTAATACCTTCGATGAACTCTCTCTCGAGGCTACCCTTGCCAATTTGATTAATCCAGTCTATATGCATATTAAAATCACCCATGATTATTGCAGTACCTTCCTTACAAGCCCCAGTATTTCCTGGTTTATACTGTGCCCCACTGTAGAACTACTGTTTGGGAACCTATAGTTTACTCCCACCAGGGACTTCTTTCCCTTGCTATTTCTTATTTCTACCCAGACTGATTCTACGCCTTGATCGCCAGTCCCTATATCATTTCTCACTACAGCACTGATCTCTTCCTTTACTAACAAAGCTACACTTCCTCCTTTTCCTTCCTGCCTATTCTTCCGAAATACTAAGTACCCTTGGATATTCAATTCCCAAACCTGCTTTCCCTGCAACCATGTCTCAGTAATCGCCACTAAATCATACCCATTCGTCTCTATTTGCGTTGTTAACTCGTTAATTTTAGTCTGAATGCTTCGTGCATTCAGATACAAAGCCTTTAAGTTTGTTCTATTATCAAATTTCCCTACTCTTGTATGATTCCTTGGTGCAATATGACATTCACACATTCTGTCCCTTCCTTTTATTTTCTGGTAACAATCAGCCTCATCACTAATCTGCACTCCTACCTTCTCCTTTAGCTTTGACTTCCTAATTTTCCATGCAACTGAACCCTCCCCCCCACTATTTAGTTTAAAGCCTTATCCACAGCCCTTGTTATGCGATTCACCAGGACTCTGGTCCCAGCATGATTCAGGTGGAGCCCGTCCCATCGGAACAGCTCTCTCCTTCCCCAGTACTGGTGCCAATGTCCCATGAATTCAAACCCATTTCTCCCACACCAATCTTTGAGCCACACATTAACTTCTTTAATCTTATTGACCCTGTGCCAATTAGCTCGTGGCTCAGGCAGTAATCCAGAGATATTACCTTTTTGGTTCTGCTTTTTAATTTAGCCCCTAGCTGCTCATATTCCCTCAGCAGAACCTCTATCCTCGTTCTACCTATATCGTTGGTACTTACGTGGACCACGACAACTGGATTTTTCCCCTCCCACTCCAGGTTTCTCTGCAGCCCAGATGAGATATCCTGAACCCTGGCACCAGGTAGGCAACACAGTCTTCGTTACTCTCAATCCTGGCCACAGAGTACAGTGTCTATGCCCCTAACTATACTATCCCCGATTACGACTGCATTTCTCTCTTCTCCCCCCACTTGAATGGCTCCCTGTACCACGGTGCTACGGTCAGTTTGCTCATCCTCCCTACAGTCCTTGCTCTTGTCCACACAGGGAGCAAGAATCTCAAACCTGTTGGACAAGGACAAGGGCTGAGGCTCCTGCAACACTACTTCCTGGATCCCTCTACCTGCCTCACTTATAGTCACACCCTCCTGTCCCTGACCACTGGCCGAATTCAAGGTAGTTAATCTAAGGGGTGTGACTGTCTCCTGAAACAATGTCCAGGTAACTCTCCCCCTCCCTGATGTGTCGCAGTGTCCGAAGCTCAGACTCCAGCTCATCAACTCTGAGCCGGAGTTCCTCGAGCAGCCAACACTTGCTACAGATGTGGTCACTGGGAACCACAATGGGGTCCACCAGCTCCCACATCATGCAGGTACAACAAATGTAGGCTTGCTGCCTGCTTTGCCTCTACGCGCCATATGCCCGATTTGTGCCCCGAAGTGAACGATGCAAATTTGAATTCTGATTAGCTACCCAGAGAACCAGACTCTTATATACTTGTCATATACTTGCTGCTTGATAGATTGGTACAATTCAAAATGGACTGAATGGTAGGCAGTGCTACGAGCTACAGGTAAAGAATCAGCATATAGGCTTCAGTAAACTAAACAGAATCATAGGTTTGTGATTTTCTTGTTGGCACAGTTCCTGCACAGCAGCTTACTTATAGTCATCAAACTAATTAAATTTTAGCTTTGTGATACCCCAGCACTCTCTGTTTTACAAATATTGAAAAATTGTAAATCAAAGCTAAGGACTGTGGAATGACAATCTTACCTGCATCATTGCTGTCACTCTAGTTGTTGCTCTATATCTCAAGATGTGAGTGCTGACTATTCAGCGTAATCATTTGGGAGTGTCAGCACCAGTCAGATGATGATCCATGAACTTTACATTGTCAAAAAATACTAACAACTAGAAATTTAACCACTTCTGTAGCTCTTTGATGAACTGCAATGTCATTGAACTTATTTCTCTTGGCATCCTCCAATGGGCTCATCAAGGCACTCGGCACTGGCTCATTATGAGCAGCAACCTCAATTGCCCCATCCCACTCTCTCATTGATCTTTCAGTCCAGCGTGCCCGCTGGGGGCTAATGTTGCCAATCTTCTCTCTGTCCAACTCACCCCTCCTACTGCTGACCCTATGGACTCTGTCAGCGATTAGCTCTCACCACACTTCCATGCATCTTTCTCCAGAATGTCTGTTCACTTGTGAACAAGGCTCTTGCCATCCATGAACAAATTGTGGATGATTACATCGACATCATAGTCTTAATAGAAACCTGGCTGAGAGGTGATGACACCCTGCCTGGCTCCCTGCCTGGCTATATTTTCCACCATTTGCCCCACCAAGACCGTTGCGGTAGCGTTGTGGCATTTACCACCAGATCACACCTTGCCCTGACTCCCTACTCCTCTGGCACTTCCTCCTCCTTCGAACATCTCACCTTGCTTTCAAAATTATTATTCTCTATTGCCCTCCCAAGTGCAATAAAAATGTTATCACTGAGATATCTTCACTGCTTTCCTCCCTCAGGCTCTGCCACAAATGACCTCTCCTCCTCAGTGATTTCAATCTCCATCCCCACTCATCATGTTCTCTCTCCTCTGAGTTTACTGCCCTCTTATCCTCCCTAAATTTCTCCCTTCATTTAAACTCCCCAAGCTATATTCACAGCCACCCCCATGATTTTTCCATCTCACGAGGTCTTGTTCCATTGTATCAATTACAGATGAGGCCATCTCTGATCACATCCTTGTATCACTCTCTACCCACATCCCCCTTCCACATCCCAATCCTACCTCATTCTGTATCATCCCTGGAAAAACTAAACCTCTTCTCAACTATCCTGCCTTTGGCCCTCCATTCTGCAGCTACTGATTTGCTCAACTGCACCCTCACCTCCACCTTTGATGCCCTAGTCCCCAGTAAAAAGATCAGCCTCTCTCACCCTGGACATTCCGTGGTACTGCCCTCATCTCTGCTCTCTTAAGACCAGGAACACAGACTTGAAAGGATATGGCAGACAATTGGTTTAGCCATCCACCACCAGATCTGGCTGGGCCACTTAAAACAATATTGGGTCCTGCTCTCGTCTGCTAAATCTGCTCACTATTCCAGGATCATCTTGAAATGCAAAGATAACCCACAGCTTCCTTTCTCTACTGCAAACCATCTTCTTAAATCCCTCTCCCCTCCACCTCACCTCCAACAATAAGTGCAAGGAGCTCATGGACCTCTTTGTCACCAGGACTGAGACCATCAATCACCTATCTCTGCCGCGGCCCTCCTTTCCACTAGCCCACCTGGTCAAACTTCCTATAATTCTTCCCTCCTGCCTTAGCCCTGAATTCACATCTTTCTCTAGTTTCTCTCCTATCTCCCCTCATGCCCACTGAGCTTATCTTGTCCATGAGACCCACCTCCTGGTCCCTCAATCCTATTCCCATTAAACTGCTGATCACCCAACTTCTCCTCCTGGGCCCCATGTTAGCCAATATTGTTAAAGGTTCTCTCTCTTCTGGTGTTGTCCCTCTCTCCCTTAAATCTGCCATCACCCCTCTGCTCAAAAAACCAACCCTTCAACCTACCGTCCTTGCAAACTACTCTCCCACCTTTAACCTCCTTTTTCTCTCCAAAGTCCTTGAACGCGTTGTCGCCTTCCAAATCCGTTTCCATTTTTCTCAGAACTCCGTTTAAATCCCTCCATTCAGGTTTCTGCCCCTGCCAAAGTACCGAAACAGCTCTTATCAAAGTCACTAATGATATCCTGTGTAACTGTGACAAAGGTAAACTTTGCCTCCTTGTCCTTCTCGACCTGTCTGCAGCCTTTGATACGATTAACCACACCATCCTCCTCCAACACCTCTCCACTGTCATCCAGCTTGGTGGAACTGCTATCACTTGGTTCCATTCTTATCTATCTAATTGTAGCCAGAGTATCACTTGCAATGGCTTCTCTTCCTGCTTCTGCACTGTTACGTCTGGTGTCCCCGAAGGATCTATCCATGACCCCCTCCTATTTCTCATCTACATGCTGCCTCTTGCTGACATCATCTAAAAGCACAGCATTAGTTTTTACATGTAGAACTGAGTGTTGTCAGTATACCTCACAACCACTTCTCCCAACTCCTCCACTGTTGCCAAATTATCAGTCTGCTTATCCGACATCCAGTACTGGATGAGCAGAAATGTTCTCCAATTAAATATTGGGAAGCCTGAAGCTACTGTTTGCAGCCCCCGCTCCAAAATCCATTCCATAGCTATCGACTCCATTCCTCTCCCTGGCAACAGTCTGAGATCAAGCAAAATCTGTTTGCAACCTCAGTGTCACATTTGACTCTGAGATGAGCTTCTGACTTCATATTCATGCTATTGCTAAGACCACCTATTTCCACCTCCGTGACATCACCTGACTTCGCCCCTGTCTCAGCTCATCTGCTGCTGAAACCCTCATTCATGCTTTCGTTACCTTTAAACTTGACTATTCCAACACAATCCTAGCTGGTGTCCCACATTCTACTCTCTGTAAACTTGAGGTCATCCAAAACTCTGCTGCCTGTGTCTTAACTCGCACCGAGTCCTGTTCCCCTATCACTCCCAGTGCTCGCTGACCTACACTGGCTCTCCATCAAGCAATATCTTGATTTTAAAATTCTCATCCTTGCATGAAGTTTCTCCATGGCCTTGACCCTCCCTATATCTGTAATCTCCTCCATGAGCCCCACAACCCTCCAAGATATCTGCGGTCCTCTAATTCTGGCCTCTTGTGCATCCCTGATTTTAATCGCTCCGCCATTGGTGGCCACACCTTCAGTTGCCTTGACCTCAAGCTCTGGTTTACCCTCCCTACACCTCACCACCTCTTCAACTCATTTTCCTCCTTTAAGACACTGCTTAAAACCTACCTCTTTGACCGAGCTTTTGGTCATCTGGCCTAATATCTCCTTTTGTGTCTTGGTGTCATACTTTGTTATCTGGAAGCATACAGGGCAAGATTAAGCAGAAAAAGAAAGCTTATGATGGTCACAAAAAAACTTAATACTTTAGAAAGCCTTGAGGAGTATAGCAAGTGCAGGGGTGAAGTAAAAAAGGAAATTAGGAATGCAGAGAGAGGACATGAAAAATTATCGGCAGGTAAAATCAAGGAAAACCCAAAGATGTTTTATTAGTACATTAAGAGCAAGAGGATAACTAAGGAAATGGTAGGGCCCATCAAAGATGTACAAGGGAACTTATGCATGGATGCAGAATGGTTCTTAATGGGATTTTTGTCTCTGTTTTCACAAAGGAACGGGATGATGCAGACATTGTAGTAAAAGAGGACTATGAAATATTAGGTTCGATAAGCACAATCAGAGAGGTAGTACTATAGGGTTTGACATCCTTGAAAGTGGATAAATCATCAGGACCAGATGGATTGTATTCCAGGCCGTTAAAGGAAGCCAGGGAGGAAATAGCGGATGCTCTGAGGTTCACCTTCAAATCCTCAGTAGATACAGGTGAGGTACCAGAGGATTGGAGGTCTATGAATGTTGTACCATTGTTTAAAAAGGGTGTGAGGGATAGGTCAAATAATTATAGGCCAGTCAGTCTAACCTCGGTAGTGAGCAAATTATTAGACGCAATTTTGAGAGATAAAATAAATTGCCACTTAGAAAAGCACGGATTAATCAGGGGATAGTCAGCATGGATTTGTTAAGGGAAAGTGGTGTCTTACTAACTTAATTGCATTTTTTGAGGAAGTAACAAGGAGGATTGATGAGGGTAGTGCAGTGGATGTGGTCTACATGGATTTTAGTAAGGCATTTGACAAGGTCTCACATGGTAGACTGGTCAGAAAAATAAAAGCCCATGGAATACAGGGAAATGTGGCAGGTTGGGTCCAAAATTGGCTCAGTGAAAGGAAATAAAGGGTAATGGCCGGCGGATGTTTTCGGCAAATGGAAGGTGGTTTCCAGTGGCATTCCACAGGGCTCAGTGTTGGGTCCCTTGCTGTTTGTGGTATATATTAATGATTTAGACTGAAATGTGGGAGGTATGATTGGGAAATTTGCTGATGACACAAAAATTGGCTGTGTCGTTGATAATGAAGTGGATAGCCATAGACTCCAAAATGATATCAATGGTTTGGTTGAGTGGGCCAAAAAATGGTAAATGGAATTCAATTCGGAGAAGTGTGAGGTAATGCATTTGGGGAGGGCAAACAAAACAAGGGAATACACAATAAATGGGAGGATATTAAGAGGGATAGAAGAAGAAGTGAGAGACCGTGGAGTGCATGTCCACAGGTCCCTGAAGGTGGCAGGACAGGTAGATAAAGTGAAGAAGGCTTATGAAATGCTTTCCTTTATTGGCCGAGGTATAGAATACAAAAGCAGGGATGTAATGTTGAACTGTATAAAACGCTGGTTAGGCAACAGCTGGAGTATTGCGTAATCTTCTATGATTCTACATTGCTTCTGTCAATCGCCTTGGGATGTCCTATTATGTTAAAGGCACTATATAAATATAAGTTGTTCTTGCTGCTTTCGGCTTCGAATATATTTTTCCTTACCTTTCCTAAGTAAGGTTATTTTCAATGGGAGCTACTTATACCTGGGGATTCACTTCATAGTCATCATCATTACAAATATTAAAATTAAAATAATTTATTTAATAAACAACTGTACACATAAAACTTAGTTTTGTAGGGCAGTACACTATGAACTGTCCTGTCTCAAATTAGAGAAGGGTTAGATGTGGTTCATTCCACTTATCCATTCACATTTGTTCTTAGTGTATTTAGATTTGGACTTGGGTACAATCTCAACATTTACTGATGACAAAAACAGTAGGATACTTGACAAGCAGTGAGGGGAACTATAAAAGACTTGAAGACATAGGTTAGTGGAATGCGCAAACAGGTGGCAAATGCAACTTAATGTGGATAATTATGAGGTAATACATCTTAAGAAGAAAAATAAGGAATGGGAGTATATATTTAATGGAAAGACTCTGAAGGTATGAATGATAAGAAAGACCAAGGGGTTTTTTGCATTATTTGCTGAAAATGAAAGTGCAGATAGATAAATCCATAAAAAAGGCCAACAAAATTTTGTGTTTTACAAGCAGCAGCATACATAATATGAATACAGAAGTAATGATGAATATATACAAAACATTTGTAGGCTACAGTTAAAACCATAGCAAAAGTACAACGTAGATTCACCAAATGATGACAAGGATTTGGAACTACAGTTATGAGGAGAGACTTGAGATACTGGGACTAGAAATAACATAGATGCATTAAAGGGGAAGCTACATATGTGCATGAAGGAGAAAGGAATAAAAGGTTATGCTGATAGATTAAGATGAAGTAAGATGTGGAGCGTAAATACCAGCATAGATCTGTTGGATCACATGGTCTATTTCTGTGCTGTAAATTCTGTGTGATTTACAATGAAGCAGAGATAGCTAAAAAGATTTAAGAGAGGTTTTGAAAATTATTAGGAGTTTTGATAGAGTGAATATGGAAAGATTCTTTCTTTTGATTGGAGACTCAGTGACATGGACCTTTGATTTAAAATTATTCAACAAAATGTTACTTTGAACAATATTTCAACTCTAGATAGTTCTGATTTTTCAAATATGCATTCCTAACATGGTCCCTCACTTACTGGGAACACTTGGGGCTGAATTTTATGAGTGGGCTGCAGTTTGGGGGGACTGATTTAAATAGAGGAGGCGGAGCGGTTGCTCCTGATGTTGTACAGGGGGTGGCCGCCGCGCCCCCGGCAACGGCGTCCAGCGCCATTTTTAAAGGGCTTTAAGCCCTTAGAATTACTTTGAATTTTTAAAGGTACATTATTTTGAATTTTTTTATTAAGAAATAGTAAAGATGTGGAGTCCCTTCCCCAACCCCCTCCCCGCAATGGTCATTACAATGCCCAAAATGACCAACGCTTGCCTTTTTCCCTATCCGAACTTACCCCCGCAACCTTCTAACTTTTGTCCTTCGACCCATTCCCACCATCTCCACATCCAATAAAATGTGACTTCCCCACTCCCCCACCCCTCCCACCCTGAAATTGTTATCCCTTCACCCCCCCACCAGGTTCACGCCTTTAAACTCCATACGGAGTTCCGAAGGCACGCAAAGGACGAACGGCGGCCGTAAAATCAGCATGGGACAGCCACCGCCTGCAGGTAAGTTACATTAAATATAATTTAGGTTCATTTTAATATGCAGATGAAGGGCCCGCCGCCAGGCGGCGGGGAGGCTGCATCAAGTCTCCCCCGCCACTGGTAATATACGGCAGGTCCTTCTCGATGTCGCAGGTCGAGGCGGGCCTCTCCCTGCAGAATTTTACGGGCCAACCCGCCGCGACCCGCAGTGTCGAGTGGTTCGTAAAATTCAGCCCTTAATTGGGGAAATCATATCTTTCACTTCTCAGTCCTGGTGGGCAACGTCACCTGGTGAGATTGCACATCGAAAATGTCGAATTGAAAATGTCAATGCTCTGCATACTATTTTCTTATCAAATGGTCAACAACAAACGCTAGAATTTCTAATATGTGTTCTTGGGGGCAAGACTCCCTATTGGGAGCATGAAGTTGGAAAGTTGCTGCTAAAATGTGCTCACAGTGGGTGAGGTTCTGCATTAGGAGCATACATTAGGCCTTATTTATTGTTGCACTTTTTGATTAAATTTGTACTCATTTTGCAACTCTCTAGATTTTAAATGAATCTTCCTAGTCACTTTCATATATTCCCAAACAATATCAGATCCTATGAGTTCAATAAGTCTCTGCAATTTTGAGATGAAGCATGATCATAGCTGTTCTATCCATTGGTACGTAGCTTTGAACGGCCTAAAGAGCAGCCTCAAAGGAACTGCTGAAGGCTTTTTTTTTAAAAAGAGAACTGTATTTGATTTTAATGCTGCTATTGGCCCCACAAAATCAACTCCCGCCACGATGCCCTACCTGTCATCATCCCCTTTTTTTCCTTACCTGGGCTCCAGGATGCAGCCACTAGATTTACAGCCTCCTCCAATCGGCGAGCTTCTACAAAAGCCCAAGAAGCTGGCCAATGGAAAACTAATAAGGCACAACCACACAAATGGGTCAGGCCTCGAACTGCTTCTATCAGGTGGGCAGAGGACTCATCTGCTTGCCTGCGGCCCAATGGAAGCACCCTCAGGAAAATCTACCACTCTAATTCAGTAACAAAACAATCTCCAATGATTTCACACTAATAAGTTGTGCACTGAATCAGACTATTGTACATATTTTCTGTCCTGTAATGTGAACTCAAATCATTATTAGTGCGAAACAGTTTGGTAGGAGACATTCTTAGCTAAAAAATCTCCATATTCCACATAATTAGGCAGTACTTTCACTGTCTGAACAGAACTCCAGTATGATAGTGACATCATTACACAACCAGCATGCTAAATACTCAAGTCTGCACTTCCCATTCACTTCATGGAAATCTAAGCTGGAGCAGTTTTGATTCATTCACTATGTTGTTGCTCTACTAATTCTGCACAGACTTCAGAGAGGAGTATTTAGTCCCTGAATGGAATTTTAAATTCATTTGCTTTCCATTGACAATAACTAGTAAACAGATTTTGTAGATTTCAACGTGCTAGGATTGTTGTAAAACCATAACACTTTCAAGACATGCTTTGGGCAGAAGTTTTGGTCAGGCTGTTATTACCTACTGTTGGCGAGGTAATTTGAAAGCACAGGGTATGGAGATGCATTCGCAAGATGTATAATACCATGTTGAATGATAGGGACTGCGCATGATTCTGCTGTAGCTGCAGTGCTATCTGCAGTAATAGGGAAACAGCAATCAAAATGATCTATTGCTTCAAACCTTAAACAGATTTCTGCCTTAACTTAATAAATTCAGTGATTTATTTAAGAACATTTTCTAGGCAAGAATACAAAATATGATGCACCAAAACTGCAAATAGAAAAGCCAGGGAAAAAACTGAGATGGGAGTATAACCTGAAACTAGATTATTGCTGGAAATTAATTTGCTGTAGCTTTCTTTTGAACCTTTCATTCATCAGAACAATCTGTATAACTGAATTCATACACACCTTCACAATGTACTTTTCATACATGAAAATAACATTTAACAGCTACTCTATGTTAAATACATGTCAGGAAAACACTATATGCCAAATGGGAAGTATTAATTTCAATGGTTGGAAACTTACATCAGACTTTTAATGGAATAAAAACCCTCCAGTAACTTTTAAAAAAACTAGCAGCCAAGATGGTCACTGCCATTAACATGTGAAATACCAGGAGATTGAACTGGAGACAAAATGCCTAACAAGAAGCCCAGCCAGAACAATGCTTTGGCTAACTGAGTAGATTAGCCAAATTACCCTCGTTAGTGGGACATTCCAAACCACCTCGAGGCATTCGTAAATGGAGGCATCCCTCCTGCGGGTTAACACTGCCACCCCCACCTAAGAGAAGTTTTGGGTTTTAGACTTTGGACTTCATTAAAAACAAAGGGGAGTGAGAGAACCGTGTGGCTGTCTGTTCATCTCTGAAGAAACTGGGTTTTGTCACAGGGACCAGAAGACTAGCAGACTAGCTCCCTGCCTCTCTCTCTCTCCCCCCAGTGAACATAAAGTGAAAACCTTCTGTGACTGCGGGATCCTCCAAGCCTACACAGCACTACAGCCAGCAACCAGGCGAAGAGAGCCAACTACAGATTCTGCCTTCAGGAAAACCCTGAGCAAAGCAAGCCAGGCAATATATACTTTGACCAACCAAGAACTTCAAGAATACAGCTTTAGCAGAGGACTACTGATAACCCGCTTCACATACTGTATTTAAGTTCTATTTATTCTGCATTTTAATCCAACCACCAAATCTATTTTCCCTGCTGTAATCTACTTGTTTGTGTGTGTGATTCTCATGTGAACGTGTGCATGAATGTGTAGCATATTTTTTTAAGTATTTTTAAATTGGGTTAGAGTGTTAAGTATAACAAACTTACCTCTTTCTTGTTGAAACTCAAGAAAACCTGCCTGATCGGTTCTTTCGCGATCTCAGTAAAGGAAAAAGGTAACACACTCAGAGGTGGTAAGCACAACCACTGTTTAAAAGGAATCTTTTAAAGCAATATATACGGTCTCTTTTAATAATCTTCCTTGGTAACTTATTACAAAACTCTTTTACCCTTTGGTAAAGCTATACTTGACTTCACTTCTTACTGCCCGCTTGTAACTTGTATCTCAAGGTAACTGTGGTGAAATATATGTGCCCTTGGCCACAGTAACCAATTCAACTGAGCCATTATTGTCAATTCCCTTCATAGTCTTTAAAATGTCAATTAGACCACCTTAAAGTATTTCTCATTTTCCAACGAAAAATGGTTCCAACTTTTTAACCTTTTCTTATACCTTAAATTCCATGTCCATGCAGTTGACGTAACAAATGCAGTGAGTAGAGTTGGAAGGATTAAGAAATTATTTTTCCTGGTTCATATATTGTTTACTAAGTGCGTGCTAATGAAGGTGCTACTTTGTGAAATCAGTTGTGATCAGTTTCTAAGCGTACTTTCTTCACAATGCAATTGATGTATTACCAAGGGAATTATTATGGCCTTTGAGCATCAATCGTTTTACATGTTTAAAGTTACTGCATCTAAAGCGTTTACTTATCATACATGATAAAAACAGAAAATGCTAGAAATACTCAGCAGGTCATGCAGCATCTGTGAAGAGAGAAACAGAGTTAGTTTCCAGTTGATGACCTTTCATCAGAACTGGGAAAGTTAGAAAAGTAACAGGTTTTAAACAAGTGAAGGGGAAAGGGTTGGAAAAAGAGCAAAATTGGAAGGTCTCTGATAGGGCAGAGGACAGGAAAGATTAAATGACAAAAGACAAAAAGTGGTGCAAGGCCAAAGGGAGTGGTAATGGGTCAAGTAAAGGAACAAAAGATGTGTCCAGAGGGTGTGTGAATGGCAGAAGGATGAAAGAATGGCAGAAATACTGAGTATTTCCAGCATGTTCTGTTTTTATTTCAGATTTCCAGCATCCACGGTATTTTACTTTTGTATTTATCACATATTTGCTACAACTATTAAAAAACTTAATTATTCAAAAATATAATTAAGTATAATTTGTGGGTTCTTTAGCAACTTGTTGTTTACACTATATTTTCAAAACATTTCACAATTCCCTCCCAGGTTAGCCGCAGCACTCACATTTCTTCCTGAACGCTACCAAGGACAGCATAATCCCATTTCTTGGTGGAGGGCATTTTTGAGAAGTACAATATGAGATTTCCCTTTCGGAACGGCCCCAGCACAAGCCCAACTAAGATGCAAGAAAGTCCAAGCATGAACAGAGTTTAAATTCAAATTTTGTAGTCCAGAGACCAATGCCCTATGACAAATTGAGCAGTCACTTTCTCTTATGTGATTCATTAAACAATATTCAACAATCGTTTAGGTCAACATTTAAATTAGTGGTATCAAAATTTTTGATTGCCTTTTAATACAGTTTTGGTGGATGACTGAACAATATGGTTCAGTAAATATTTTGAATGTGGTTTGGGATAGCAATAACTTTTATCATAGAAAAACAGCCCAAGCTGCTTCGGCTTTCAGGTGTCCATCTGATTCCAATGCTCCAACTCCTATTATAATTGACTGGGACACTAATCTGCCTTTTTAAAACATTAATGTAGGTGAAATTGAATTTTGCCAGGGATGCAAAACACGTGGAATTGCTTTTGCCACCCATTTTATGACATGCCCAATATTCAGTTTTATTGAAGTTAATGGGACTGAATAATGGACAGGGCATATAATGGGCAGCCAAAATGATAGCGTCTGTTTTGTGTCCCCGGTACATATCCGATTCATTGAATCACAGAATGGTACAGCGCATAAGGAAGACATTCAGCACATCATGCCTGAGCCAGCTCTTTGAAAGAGCCACTCCCCTGCACTTACCCCATAGCCCTGCAAATTTTTCACTTTCAATGATTTATCCAATTCTCTTTTTAAAATTTTTATTGAATCTGTTGTCACCACCCTTTCAGGCAGTGCATTCCAGATCATCATTACTCACTTGATAAAAAACACCTCTTTTCATCTTGTCTTTGGTTCCTTTGTCAATTACATTAAGTCGATGTCTTTTGATTATGGACTCTTTTACCACTGAAAACAGTTTCTCCTTATTTAAACATAGAATGGTTACAGCATAGAAGGAGGCCATTCAGTCCATTGAGCCTGTTCCAGATCTCTACAAGAGCAATTTAGCTAGCCCCACTCCCCTGCCCTTTTCCTCATAGCCCTGCAATTTTTTTCTCTTCAGATGCTTATCCAATTTAACAACCTTCTCAACTTGTCTTGCCACCTTCAAAGGTTTGTGTATGTACAGCACCAACATCCCCTGTCTCTGTTCCTGCACCACTTTAAAATTGCACCATTTCACCTGCATTATACTTTGAACTTTGTTTTTATGAGCATTAGCCTCATCAGCAAGCTTAATTTTTTCTAGAAGGGAAAATACCACTACAACTGATGTTCAACTGTCCAAACGCATTTTATAGTGCAAACATTAAATTTCCTATCTCCTGAGAAGTAAAAATATCATTGCTTGGGATGCAAGAACAAACCTTGTGTGTTGTAGTGGGTTAACCATTCATTTACGTAAGCGCTATCAGGGCCAAATATTTCACAATATTTACATCCTACAAATTATTTACAAGATGTCACTGGAGACCAATGTGAAGTATAATATTACATGTGCCTTTTGTGTGTGAATTATTGTAGGATTCACAGGACTACAAGATCCAAAGAATATGTGGGTTTTTATTAAAAGTTAAACTAGAACATACATATATATATATATATATATATATATATATATATATATATATATATATATATATATATATATATATATACTTATATATACACCCAAGCATATCTACACACATCTTATTCTGTCAGGCTACACTCACACTCCCTGGTCATGTGTGATGCAACATCACTTCCTCCGATGGCCTTCACATACGCCTCTTAAGGTAGTCCCTTCTTAAGGAGGTCCCACAACATCCCCTTTTTTTCCAAAGATAAAAAATATATGTACAATATACAATGATGTTACAGTTCAGCCTAATTATACATGATTGAAACAAAACGTTATTTAAAAGTAAGCAAGCTTAACACTCTCTAAAACATAGAGGAGGATTGCTTATTCATCCCGATCTTGCTTTCATAAACCTCTTCCCAGAGTTAAGCTCGTCTTGACGACTCCTCTGGGATTCTGGTGACTCAGAAGTCTGGTTAGCATTTTCTTCCTCTGTGCTCATAGCCTCTGTACATTCATCTTCTGACTTTATCTTTGAATGTGTCGGTGATGCCACTGGGTTGTCACATGTAGTGTTGTCGTACAGCTCTCTGAGTTGACTTCTATTCCATTGGCTGGATCATGTACGATCTGGGCTGGTCACATATTCTAACAACCTCTGTAGGATACCAATTTCCCGACACATGACCCTGACCTACTCGCAACCAACACAATTCTGGTCCTGCTTGCCTGTCATACAATGTCTTCATCTTTCCTTGTTTGGAAAGCTTAGAAAAACGATGACTGGCAACATCACCAATCACCAGCAATCCTTCTGGCCTCCAGGTACTGGTTGCAATGAACTGAAGCCTGAGGAGATGCTCCTAGTCATATCGTCTCTTCGTATTGCTATGACCGGGTGAGGAAGGGGTCTTAGGCTCCCCTCTTGCCCCTTTCCTGGTTTGGCCATAATGGGGTTTTACTTTTAAAACAGTAATTTTAGCTTACCACCTCAATGAGCCCTTGCTCACTGCACTCTAATTGCAATTGCAAATGAACCAATCAGACAGATTTTCTTAGGTTTAAACAAGAAAGATGTAAGTTTATTAACCTTATCACTATATCCTGGTTAAAATTACTAAAATATGTGACACAATCATGCTCGCATGCATACAAGAGGCACACACACAGAAATAGATACAGAGGGGAAGAAAGAATTGGGGGAGCTGAGGTAGAATTTGTAATAAATGGAATACAGATGTAGTTCTTAGTGTCCTTGCAGTAATGTCCTTGATTGAAGTGAAGGTCTTGAAGTCCTCGCTGGGGCTAGGTGCACAATGCCAGGCATGCTTCTCTGGTACCAGAAGGCCAAAGAGGGGCTTTGCTGTCGTCTCGAAGTTTAAGCTGCCACCATGGATTCCCTGGGACTTTGCAGGAGAGAAAGACTTTTCTTCTGCCAGTTCAGTTGCAGTTTGTTTCCTTTCTGTGAGGCACAATTCAAAACGGCCCCAGTCTTACCAGTAGGTAGGTCATGTAACCATCTCTTTGTTTGAAACAACAACTTCTTGGAGGGTTGTTGGATTTCAGAGCCTTCCAGACATACTCAGTGGGGGGTGGAGTTTTGGTTCTTACAAAGTCGATGGCGATGTCTTTTGATCATCACTATTGACGAAACCCATCTCGCTAATTGAATCAGTAAACTCTCCCATTGTCTTTATATTTGACTGTCTCTCAGCTAGTCCTAATCTTCTCAGAATGAAAATGCGCAACCATGTTTTCAGCTGGTCAGTTTTGCTTTTTAAAACAAGTTATTTGCAATGTCCAGTAAAAAAGTTTCAAGCAGTGTCCCATATGACAAAATTAATATGTTTCCATTTGGCAGGTGTGATTTCCGTCAGTGTCAAGACTCCCAGCCTTTGTGGACTGACCCGATACACTCGACCTGGATATTTCCTACCATCTTCGGTGCATTATTGACTTCATGTGTTGTGGCAGTTCATAGACTTCTGCATAATGGAAGTCCAGCGTCAGCTGCTCCAGTTGTGTCTACAATATAAAACATTTGTGGTAGCCATTCAGAGCTCACATAGCTGCACTGCAAGGTTATCATTCCAATGCACCTGATTGGAGAACCATTGTAGGCAGTCAGCCTAGCCTTGGTGGGTCATACCACAGATTCCCATTTCTTTAAGTACATGTCCTTCAGTGTACAGATAGGCAGAATATTTGCACTTGCTTCGGTGTCAATTTTCACTTGCCACTCTTCTGCAGACATATAATCCTAATCATGACAAATGTCTCAGATTGCATAATAGCATTGACATTTTGATCCAAATTAACTATGTGGAATGCTTGCTTGCTGTTGATATGAGTGCATTCTTCACACGTGTCCTCCTGACAATCTGTCTCTCTGCTGACCTGATTTACCTGCTTGGGCTTTTGTCGCATGTGCCATCCTATCTTGCAGATGTTCTTTCTGCATGTGATCTGCCATCATTCCTGTCTGCAGCATCTGAGCTCGATCTTCTGCACTGCCTGGCTCTGAAATCCAACAACCCTCCACAAGCTTTGCACTGGTCCTGGTACACTGGACAAATGTGAAGTCAGGCCCCATTTGCCACAAGGCTTAGAAGATTTCTGAGCCTTGTTTACCATACCAATCATCATAGCTGTCCCCTATGCTTGTAACTGGTGGCGCCCAGCCATGATGCCTTCAAAGTTCCTTCCTTCACTGAGTGGTGCATATATGGGGTGCGCTTTCCTCTTTACCAGCAACTGTTTTTGAAAGGCTTCTAGTGGGGTAGGCACAATTACTAGCTCTATAACCTGTTCTGACAATTGAATATCTGCGAAGTCGCATTCTTGAGCGTTGTCTCAGCACCTTGCAACAAACTGGTCAATGGACTGCCTTTGCCAGTAGGTCATAAGCTCAAGCCTATGTATTCGAAAATTGACCTTTACCTTGAGTAGCTCCTTCAGGAATGTCCATAGCTTGCTAGGGTCCTTCTGATCCTCAGCTGAAAATCCTGATGTGTTGATCTGTTGCAGGACCTCATTAGAGTTATAGCGAGTCATAGCATTATACAGCACAGAAACAGGCCCTTTGGCCATCATGTCTGTGCCAGCCATCGAGTACCTATCTATTCTAATCCAATTTTCCAGCACTTGGCCTGTAGCCTTGTATGCTATGGTGTTTCAAGTGCTCATCTAGATATTATTTAAATGTTGTGAGGGTTCCTGCCTCTACCACCCCTTCAGGCAGTGTGTTCCAGATTCCAACCACCCACTGGGTGAATTTTGTTTCCCTCAAATCCCCTCTAAACCTCTTGCCCCTTACCTTAAATCAATAATCATTGCCCAGTGCGATCTTGATTTTTACAGCTAATTTCTCTAGTTCACTCACTTCTTGATCTAGGAAACACTGTTCCAACTGTTCTCAAAACCGTGTAAATTCAGATGTTATGTCCATAACTGGATAACTGAAAGCCATTTTCTGGATGATTCTGCTTTTTTACAGATATAGGACTTTCAAGAGGTTTTCAAGAGGTCACAGGCACAATTCTTTTACAGGCTATCTCCTTTACAGGTTTTCTGTTTCTTTTTTAGACAGGTTCATTTTTGCAGCCCTGCCCCTTTTAACAGTGAGACAACAGCTGCTTTCTGTTTACACAGCTGATTTGTTTTTTTTAAACTGAGAGCAATTTTTTTCTCTGCAGGGTACTGCAGCAGTACCGGCAACTGCCACAGCCAGCCTTTTACTTTTTGATGGACCTCCAGTGGCACCGTTGAGCTCTTCCTGCTCTTTTTGGCTTAGGCCCTGCCCACAAAGCAAAAAGAAAAACAGGGAAATGAATGCAATAATGGCTACAGCTACTTCTTTTCAAAATTTTCAACCCACTGCCAGAACAGTTGAAAGCTCTGATCTAGCAATTTTTTGCTGTATTCAGAGTTTCAACACCTCCTGGGGACCTGTCTGCAGTTCTAGCTCCCTGCACTGTTGTGGGGTCTCCTGCCATCAGCACCCCTGGTAAGCAACCTGCGGTTCTTTGTTCTCTCTTGGTGTGTTCTTCAGGAAAAAAAAATCAAACATTGCCACAATGTAACATTTGGTGGTCTTCAGAAAAATATATCCCCAACATTGCCATCATGTAATATTACTTGTTACTTCGGTGTGTGAACTATAGTAAGATTCACAGGACTACAAGTAATATCCAAAGAATATGTGTTTTTTTATTATAACTTAAACTAGAACTTCATGAGCACATCTACACACATCTTATTCTGTCAGGATACACCCACAACTCCTTGGTCACATGTGACATGGCATCACTTTCTTCAGTGACCTTCACTTACACCTCTTAAGGTTGTCCCACAACTTAAATTATTTGAAAAGTTGAGAATAAAACTGTTTCATGGAACTGAAAACAGAGTCAAATGGAATGAAAATTAAAAATTAAAAATAAACCAAGTTATTTTCGTAAATGGTGGCATAGCACTAAACCTGTCAAGGAATTGAAACCAGGAAACCGTACAATATTTGTTTTGAGCGTCATTTGTTAATATTGTCTCACCCCTTTAAGGACAGTGCAGTGCAAAATCATTGCACTGTTGTAAAGGAGAATAGAGAACATTAATACTGTTTAATTTTGACTGATTCATCTAAGACCTCACAATCATGTTAGAAATACTATTTGTGTATAACGAAAATAAATTTGTACTCATAATCAATCACAGAATTTTCTATTAAGTTATTTACATCCAACCATTTTACTCAAATATAACAAATGTTTACAACAGTCAGATCCAAAACTCAACTAAAGGTCTGAATGTGAGCATCATAGGCCCCAGAATCATAAAAGATTTCAGTGTCCACGCATCCTCTTCCCTGGTTTTGTATTCATGATATGGAAGCATGCAATTGTAAACTGGGGAAGATACTTAACCATTTTAATAGTGCTCTCTAAGCTAATTGTAATTCACCACATCACCAACATGCCAAAACAGTGTTTTGTGCACATAAAGGAGACAGATGTACATCCTTCATGATGTATTTTCATTCCCCAGGTGGAGGGAACTTTCTAAAAATACAGGGAGTTCTGAGAAATCATTGCTTACGACCTTTTATCCAGTGGTAAAGCAAACTTCTGTAATTTAGATTGAAAATCATTTGAATCCATTGTTTCTATTTCATTGATTTGAAAGATTTTAAACCACCGAGGACAGAAAAAAAAATCAGCTTTTGCCTCAAAGAAGTAAGGATCACTTTAAAACTTGAAATATTTAGGCCAACTGAAAATTTAAACAGCTGAGACAGTCTTTTGCGACCAGCTGCCAAACTAATCTCAACAAAGGAAGACAAATAATTTCTATGCTTGGATCTGCAAGCTTTAGCTCTTAACTTTCAAACACAGATTAGGGAGGGGCAGTTGAATTGGCCATGAAACTGTATCTGTTTCAAGAGAAAAACTGTTCACTGAGGCGAATTTTCACAAGTTCCTCATCATTTTATGCATTTAAATCTGCATGTTTCTGAACAAGAGGATCCTCTCAATAAGAAATATTTTCCCACCAACATATTAGGAAAAAATAAAATTGCCAACTGCTTCTACATTTTGTTAGAGATTAATCATTTTAAGTGAAGTTTGCCAAGTATTTGTCATTTGTTTAAAATGTCTCAGGCCATGATAGGTTATATCACAGGTCTCATTTAGACAATGCTTGCTCAAAAAAATCGGCTTTAATATTCTTTATCCAACAGCACGTACGGTTAGTATCATGTTCCCCTAAAGTTAAAATATGATGCTTGTATAAAAATAATGTCCTGACATTATTTTAAGATACATTTGTCCTTTCCATTTTCTCCCTTGCAGACCTCCACCAGCATGAAGGACAGGACACCGTTTTAATTCGTTCAGTGCTGGTTGACTGCTAGTTCTACAGGGCATTTTGTCAATTTAGAACAGTTTACATTGACGGAACTGAATAGAGTTGTTTTTCAGCTACAATATATGTGACTTGTGGGTCAGACCATAATTTAAATGTTTTCACTAAAATACACGGTGAAAGGTTAAAATGATTTTTTTTTAAATCCTTAACAGATGAAAAAACTAAATGGTGTCCACTGATAAGATATAAAAATCCAACCTTTCATCTTTTAGTAGGGGTATGCCAGGAAGAAAAGAAAAGTGCATTATTCTCAGATGAAATGCTGTCTAGCCTTCTGGAGATTTGTTAAAGGAACACTGTGACTTTGCTGGAAAGTCATGTCAGACAATTACTCAGTTTAAAGATCCATTGCAGCCTATTATGTCATCAACCATGTAGTTGTGATTAAATAAAACTGTCTTTTTAATTGAATTGATTCTATTAAAAATGACGATGGGGAAAGCAGCTTGAGGTAATAATGTACATTACTTCAACCTATCTGCTACGTAGCATCCATTCTGATGTTATCCTAGCGATCTGCTTAGTGTGATAATGTGCGCCTGTATGTGTGGTGCAACTGAAAATTCCCTCTTGCTTGAGACAAAACATGTGTAAACAGTTTTTAAAAATGTGCTCACCTTGAAGTGTAGCTATCTCATGCCTGCCAGTATTTCCACCGTACTGTTTAAGGCAGGATTCTAGCTGAATAAAATATTCAATATGCAGTCAGGTGCGACATACAGACATTCCAATTTGTGGATAATCTTTGAATATGACAAAGGGTCTCAAAGAAAATATAAACTCCACTAGGGAATAACAGAATGTTGGCTGGAAGATGTACAAAAGGTTATTTCACTTCTGTACAGTTGCATAGTTCCTATGAATTACTTTGGTTCATGGAACAGCAAAGTATATTAGCCATAAACAAAGTAATTTACTTTGTTTCTATTGGGGGGAAAGCGGGAACAGGTTACTGAGTTGGATGATCAGCCATGATCATAGTGAATGGTGCAGCGGGCTCGAGGGGCCAAATGGCCTACTCCTGCTCCTATTTTCTATGTTTCTATACCTGCATATTTTTTTTACAGAATTATAGACATCTAACAGGACAGCTCAGAGTTAAAACTGTCATCTAAATTGATGGTATTGCTATCCTATTCCAGATCTTGGTGATCTGTAGGTTATCTTCTCTGCAAATTGTTACAAAAGTGCTTCCATTTTTTGTTAATTTGTTTTTGAGGACTTGGGTTTGAAAACTTAAAAGGATTCCATAGATGCTGGACTTTGTTTTTTTTTTAAAAAAGGGGTCATCAGAAGGTCTTTTGGACTTTGTTTGGTAGCAACCCTTACTGGAAGTTACCTGTCTTCAGATAAGTACCCAGCGGGGGCTTTTTGACCTAGGGAGGATGTTTACAGAGAAGTAACAGGTCAAGATTTATAGGGGTCAGAAGGCTTGACTCTTTGGATATTGTTTTTAGTTTCACTTTGGACAAGGGGCTGGAATATGGAGAGTGTTTTAAAAGGAGTTTAAATATCAACCTGCCAAGGACAAAACCCCAGCTCAGCCTTTTCCAACTCTTTGAAAAGACTGCCAGCTGTTCCCTCTCTTTGAGAATCTTTTAGAAGCGAGTGTAAGAAATAGAGAAATTGATGCTGCATTCCTCCCGAAAAGCCTGCTAGAAATCCTTGTTGCTGCATTTCTTCTGGAAAGCCTGCCAAACTGATCTTCAACATCACCTGAAAAGAACTGTTCTAGAAAGATTCCAGTGACAGCCATCTAGGCGTATTTGGGACGCTAAACCAAAAAAGGACAACTGACATCTTTCCATATCCTCTTTTTTCCCCAAGAATTAGCAAGTATTTGGCCAAAGTATTCTTTTTTGTAACAGAGCTCTAAAGAGAAAATCTCTATTTTTCGGTTAACTAGTGTGTGTGTGGTTAAATATTTAAATATACATTTAAAATTACATTTAAATATACGTTGTGACCTGTGGAGAAGTTGAACTAGGGAAAACAGTGCACTCCTCCCACCTCAGTCATAACAAAATATACACGAGAAAGACTTATTTGATGTGTGTCTTGTTGTAATATGAAAATGAGAAGAGAAAGGTTATGTGCTCCAACAGATCAATGCAGATCAGCCAGAGCTGTGTGTAAACAATCACATAGGCAGATAAACAGATAACAGGGTGAAAGATCTCTTTATTTCCACAACAATCATTCTGCTTAACCTTTAATTGCAAATATAAGGAATTAATTTAACAGCTGCTTTTCAAACTGAATACAATACATTGCACCCAGTTTACTTAGCCTGTATCTATTAAAGAAAACAAGTTGGAGGTTTTTAATTATAATTACATTTTTTTGCTTACTTACTAAACCCAGCATACAATGACAGAAATTCGTCAGCACAACTGAATCAGTAGGCCCAAGGTCCATCCATAATTGGGCCTTGAGTCTCATCTAAATAATATGGGCAAGCCGTTCATGCTTCCACATGAAATAATTTAGGGCAGGCTGTCTTGCTGGCAGAGGCACTTTTGCTCCTCTTAGCTTCGCATTAAAAGAAATTTAAAGTACTAAAACTCACCTTTTTGGTGGCGGCCAGTTCCTTGGCTGCATTGATATTAGGTGAAGCTAAGTGAAGCAATCTGTGTGTGCTTTGCTTCTCAGGTAATCAATTTTCTGAGAGGTCCTAAAACAAATGTTAGGCTCCTCACATGCATATGTAAAAAGTCTAACTCCTCCTTTAGCCGACTGTTAGGGACACCTAATAAATAGTTCGACCCAATTTTGGGTGAGACATCTTTAGGGCATCCTTGGGACGCAGGACGTTGGTCCCCAAAATAGGGTTTTATTGCATCCATTTTACACTTGAAAAACAGGTACAAGAAAGTCCAAGATCTACCCCAATATATCTTCATAATGAACAACTATAACAATATTCCTTATTGAGTACTCTTGTATATAAAGTATATGAATTTTTCAGACCTATCAAATCTCATTTGTTTTGGTTTAAGTTGACAATATATTTTGATATTTCTTACTCCTCAGATAAATGCAGCTTTATGTATTTAAACAGTTTTGCAACACATTGCCTTATTTTTGATCATCAATCTCATTCTTAACATTCCCCTGAGGTTTACAACTCTGATTATATGGGCCCAATAATCAAATTTTGAAATCTGTCATTGCAAATATTAATATTTTCAAAATCAAATATAATTCATTGGCAGGTCATTCAGTGCACTGCCTGATGTGTTACTGAGCTATTTATCACAGAATGATACAGTGCAGAAGAGGCCCTTTGGCCCATCGAGTCTGCACCGATGCATTAAAGACACCTGACCTGTCTACCTAATCCCATTTGCCAGCACTTGGCCCATAGCCTTGAATGTTATGACGTGCCAAGTGCTCATCCAGGTACTTTTTAAAGGATGTGAGGCAACCCGCCTCCACCACCCTCCCAGGCAGGGCATTCCAGACCGTCACCACCCTCTGGGTAAAAAAGTTCTTCCTCAAATCCCCCTTAAACCTCCCACCCCTCACCTTAAACTTGTGATCCCTCATAACTGACCCTTCAACTAAGGGGAACAGGTACTCCCTATCCACCCTGTCCATGCCCCTCATAATCTGGTACACCTCGATCAGGTCATCCCTCAGTCTTCTCTGCTCCAGCGAAAACAACCCAAGCCTTTCCAACCTCTCTTCACAGCTTAAATGTTCCATCCCAGGCAACATCCTGGAGAATCGCCTCTGCACCCCCTCCAATGCAATCACATTCTTCCTATAATGTGGCAACCAGAATTGCGCACAGTACTCCAGCTGTGGCCTTACCAAAGTTCTGTACAACTCCAACATGACCTCCCTGCTTTTGTAATCTATGCCTCGATTGATAAAGGCATGTGTCCCATATGCCTTTTTCACCACCCTATTAACCTGCCCTTCTGCCTTCAAAGATCTATGGACAAACACGCCAAGGTCCCTTTGTTCCCAGTGTCAGGCCATTCATTGAATACTTCCATATCACATTACTCCTTCCAAGGTGTATCACCTCATGCTTTTCAGTGTTAAATTCCATCTGCCACTTTTCTGCCCATTTGACCATCCCGTCTATATCTTCCTGTAACCTAAGACACTCCACCTCACTGTTAACCACTCGGCTAATCTTTGTGTCATCGGCGAACTTACTGATCCTACCCCCCACATAGTCATCTATGTTGTTTATATAAATGACAAACAATAGGGGACCCAGCACAGATCCCTGTGGTACGCCACTGGACACTGGCTTCCAGTCACTAAAACAGCCGTCTGTCATCACTCTCTGTCTCCTACAGCTAAGCCAATTTTGAATCCACCTTATCAAGTTACCCTGTATCCCATGTGCATTTGCTTTCTTGATAAGTCTCAGCACAGTGGCGCAGTGGTTAGCACCACAGCCTCACAGCTCCAGAGACCCGGGTTCAATTCTGGGTACTGCCTGTGTGGAGTTTGCAAGTTCTCCCTGTGTCTACGTGGGTTTCCTGCGGGTGCTCCGGTTTCCTCCCACATGCCGAAGACATGCAGGTTGATAGGTAAATTGGCCATTATAAATTGCCCCTAGTATATGTAGGTGGTAGGGAAATATAGGGACAGGTGGGGATGTGGTAAGAATATGAATTAGTGTAGGATTAGTATAAATGGGTGGTTGATGGTCAGCACAGACTCGGTGGGCCAAAGGGCCTGTTTCAGTGCAGTATCTCTAAACTAAACATGTGGGACCTTATCAAAGGCTTTGCTGAAATCTATGTAAACTACATCAACCGCACTACCCTCATCTACACACCTGGTCACTTGCTCAAAAAATTCAATCAAATTTGTTAGGCATGACCTCCTTCTGACAAAGCCATGCTGACTATTCCTAATCAAATTTTGCCTCTCCAAGTGGAGATAGATTCTCTCCTTCAGAATTTTCTCCAATAGTTTCCCTACCACTGATGTGAGACTCACTGGTCTGTAGTTCCCTGGCTTATCTCTACAACCTTTCTTAAATAGTAGGACCACATTAGCTGTTCTCCAGTCCTCTGGCACCTCCCCCATGGCCAGAGAGGAATTAAAAATTAGGGTCAGAGCCCCTGCAATCTCCACCCTCGCCTCCCGCAGCATCCTGGAACACAAATCGTCCGGACCTGGAGATTTGTCCACTTTTAAGCCTTCCAAAACCTCCAATACCTTGTCACTCCCTATGACAATTTGCTCAAGAACCTCACAGTCTCTCTCTAAGTTCCATATCTACAGATGTGAAGTAGTCATTCAACACCCTACCAATGTCCTCTGGCTCCACCCACAAATTTCCCCCTTGGTTCCTAATGGGTCCTACTCTTTCCCTGGTTATCCTCTTCCCATTGATATACTTATAGAATATATTGGGATTTTCCCTACTTTTACCAGCCAGAGCTTTCTCATATCCCCTCTTTGCTCTCCTAATTGCTTTCTTAAGCTCCATCCTACACTTTCTGTACTCCACTAATGCTTCCATTGATTTGCTCTCCTTGTATTTGCTAAAAGTCTCTCTTTTCCTTCTCATCGTACCCTGAATGTTTCTGGTCATCCATGGTTCTCTGGGCTAGTTGCTCCTACCTATTACCCTAGAGGGAACATGTTGGGCCTGTACCCTCCCCATTTCCTTTTTGAATGCCCCCCACTGATCTTCTGTAGCTTTCCCGTCAAGTAACTCTTTCCAGTCTACCTTGGCCAGATCCTGCCTTATTTTACTAAAATTCGCTCTCCCCCAATCCAAAACCTTTTTTTGAAACTTGTCTATTTTTTTCTCCATAACAAGCTTAAATTGTACCATGTTGTGGTCGCTATCATCAAAATGCTCCCCCACCAACACATCAACCACTGGTCCAGCTTCATTCTCTAGAATTAGGTCCAGCACTGCACCCTCCCTTGTTGGATCCTCTACATATTGAGCTAAAAAGTTCTCCTGTATACATTTTAAGAACTCCACTCCATCTAACCCCTTAACATGATGACTATCCCAATTAATGTTGGGAACGTTGAAATCACCTAATATAATTACCCTATTATTTTTCACACCTCTGCAAATTGCGCACATATTTGCTCCTCAATTTCCTGCTGACTATCTGGGGGTCTATAATAAACACCTAGCAATGTGGCTGTCCCTTTTTTATTCCTAAACTGTACCCATAAAGCTTCATTTGATGCCCCCTCCAAGATATCATCTCTCCTTACTGCATTAACTGACTCCTTAACTAATATTGCAATGCCCCCTCCTCTTTTACCCCCTCCTCTGTCTCGCCTGAAGATTCTATATCCCGGGATATTGAGCTGCCAATCCTGCCCCTCCCTCAACCATGTCTCTGTGATGGCTACTATATCACAATTCCACGTGTCAATCCTTGCCCTTAACTCATCTGTTTTACCTGCAATACTCCTGGCATTAAAGTAGAGGCCTTCCATCCTGCTCTTACTCCCTTGAAACTTACTTCCACTGTATTCCCTCTGACTTGTTCACTTTCCAGTGTTTAGCTGTGTCCCTATTCTGCTAGGAGTCTGCATCCCCTCCCCTTGCCAAATTAGTTTAAACTCTTCCCACAGCACTAGCAAACCCGCCAGCAAGGATGTTAGTCCCCCTCTGGTTCAGATGTAGACCGTCCCGCTACTACAGGTCCCACCTTCCCCAGAAACGGTCCCAGTGGTCCAGGAATCTAAAACCCTCCCTCCTGCACCAACTCTAAAGCCACGTGTTCATCTGTGCTATTCCCCTATTTCTATACTTGCTAGCACGTGGCACTGGGAGTAATCCAGAGATTACAACCCGAGAGGTCCTGCTTTTTAGTCTACTGCCTAACTCCCTGAATTCTTGATGCAAGACCTCATCCCTCTTTCTACCTATGTCATTGGTACTAACATGTACCATGACCTCTGCCCCATTCTGGATGCCCTGCAGCCGTTCAGTGACATCCCGGACCCTGGCACCAGGGAGGCAACACACCATCCTGGAGTCACGTTGACGGCCACAGCCTATCTGTTCCCCTGACTATAGAATCCCCTATTACTATTACTCTTCCTCTCTTTCCCCTTTCCTGTACAGACAGGCTGCTTGCGGTGCCAGAAGCTTGACTCTATCCTCACTCCCTGGAGGAACCAGCCTCATCAGCCTCCAAAATGGAATACTGATTTGCAAGCGGGACCCCAGGGGACTCCTGAACTACCTGCCTGTTTCTCTTGGACTGCCTGGTGGTCACCCATTCCCTTCCTTCCTCAGGTCACTTCAGCTGCAGGGTGACCACCTCTCTATACGTGCTATCCACAATGCTCTCAGACTCGCGGATGCTCCACAGTGTTTCCAGCCGCCGTTCCAGCTCTGAAATCCGAGCTTGCAGGAGCTGCAGCTGGATACACTTCCTGCACACATGCTGGTCCCAGGGACTGGAAATGTTCCCGGATTCCCACATGCAGCAAGAGGAGCAAACCACGGTTTTAAGCTCTCCTGCCATGACTAAACCCTTTAAATTTAAAACTTAAGACTATTATAATTTAAAAAAAAACAACTAAGTCTTGCTAAAACAATGACTTACAATTCAATCCAGTTTGAAAAATACCCACCAGGACTTACTCACTAGTCAGCTGTGCTCTTTGGAAACTCTCGGCTCCCCTCTCTCTGAGGACAGGTAGGAAATGAAAGGAGCTCCTCACTCCCTCCTCACTGAACTCCCTCAGTCACAAAACTTCCACTTTAGCACTCTAATGCAACCCAAGTCAGCAATCCAGTGCAAACAAGGTCAGCACTGTAAGATGGCCCACTTTTATACTGACTGACTCTAGCCCCTGAAAACTGGTTTAAGCCAATTCTCTAATTAACAAGGTGCAGCTGCAAGCAGAGCCTGAGTGAACTCTGTTTAAAGCTGGTCTAAAACTCACCTTCTCCAACCCAAACAGCAACTGTTAAGTTAATCTGCTAAATAAAAGACAGACTAGACTTAAGATAAAATTAACCCTTAATTACCCTCAGTCACAAAACTTCCACTTTAGCACTCTAATGCAACCCAAGTCAGCACTCCAGTGAAACCAGGAAACTCCCATATTTGACTCCTGGTTGTACTGAATGGCTCATCTCAGCTACACCAGGGATAGTAGCACCACAAATCATTTCCCTATCCCCATGCGACATGGGAAACAAAATTCCATCAGCATTCCTGGCCATGATTATTGTTGATTGATTCTGACTGGAAAGGGTGCATGTATGGATGGCATGTGAGGATAAGTCAGATTTTGCCTGTTCCACCAAACCCGCAAGGAAATCTTAAATCTTAAAAATTATCTGAACCTCTTCTAGCCATGATACTATCTGTTGCCAGGTTTTACTGGCAGGCAAAGTACTGTGTGTTACTGCCACATTTGGCAGTTTAAATTGCATTGGGGTCTGAACGACATCAGTGGACCCCCACTTTTAAGTGTTAGTGAGTGCCCTACCTTCCTGTGGCAGGATTGGGGCTGCCAATACTCCCAAAAACCCAGCAATTAAAATGCTGAAATACACGAACAGGTGGGAACGCAGTGGGAAGTGCCCAACCGCCATTTAAACTACATGCCAGGCGGGTAGGATTATAATTGGACCTTTTTCTTTACCTTCTACAAGACAACTGGTAATGAAGAATTGCATAAGCATTTGTTATTTCTTTTGTATTTTGTTTCTTGTAAATGGAATGATAGTCTTTTAACAGCTAGCACAAATCCAAAAAACGCTTTGCTTTTGATGTTTTGAAAAAAACTTGAATGACTCGTGCATTGTGGCATACAGTGCGCTTTAACAGTGTTTGTATCAGGAGGGAGAAATCAACACAGAAATCCCCACTGAAAGAAAAAAGACTTGCAGTTATATAGCACCTTTCACAACCACTGGATGTCTCAAAGCGCTTTACAGCCAATTAAGTACCTTTTGAAGTGTAGACAATGGGCTGCATTTTACAAATTCACCGCCCTTCAAAGATGGCAACCCGTACATGTGGGCTTTACTCCACGGAGCCGCCGTGATATTACATGCGGCGGCTCATTTACATGGCCAGGGCTGACCGCCCCTGCCCCACGCCCCCTGATGACATGAAGGGGGTGGGCGGCGCATCCTTGGCAATGGCGTCAGGTGCCACGACACAGGCGCCGACACCATTTTTAAAAGGCTTCCAACCCTTACATTTCAATTTAAAGTTTAAAAGGGATAGTTGATTAAAATTTATTGAAAAAAATTACATATATGTTTCTAGCCCCTCTCCCACCACCACCCCCCCAATAAGCATACACTCATTCCTTGCTATTTTCCCCCCCAAAATACTTACCTTGAGTACCTGACCCACCCCACCCCCCAAAGTTCACAAACTTTTAACTTTAGCCCTTCCCACCATTCCCTCCACCAATAACATTAGTTTGGGCCCATTCCCCCTACCTCCTGCACTGAAGTACTTACCTGCTCCCTTCTCCCCATCAGTGTCCCGCAACAGATCTCTGAACGGAGGTCCGAAGGTGCGGGACCAATTTGGCACCGGAATGGCCGGCGGGAGCAGGTAAGTATTTAATTCATCGATTAGCAGTTTTGGACTATGTAAATTGGGCTCCCATCACCAAGCAGCCGTGGGGCCCGCCCCGAGGTCTCGCTGCCGCCGGCAATATGGGGCCGGGCCTTCCTGGCATCAAGGCCCATGTTGGGCCTCTCCCGGAGCCATTTTCCAGGCCCCCCAACATGACCCCTGACGTCGGGAAGCCTGTAAAATTTACCGCAATGTTGTAATGTAGGAAACAGGGCAGCTAATTTGTACACAACAAACTCTACAAACATGTGATAATGGCCAGTTAATCTATTGTAATGATGTTGATTGAGGGGTAAATATTGGTCCGGACACCAGGAATAACTCCCCTGCTCTTTGAAATACTGCCATTGAATCTTTTACAACCACCCAGATGAGGCTACGGTTTAACATCTCATCTGAAAGGACTCACTAGCGAGCTATGCACTGGAGTGTCAACCTTGATTTTTATGCTCAAGCCCTGGAGTGGGACTTGAACCTAAAACCTTGTGGCTCAGAGGGAAGGGTGGTACCAACTGAGCCATGGCTGGCACACTGACTCTTACCAAAAGCTTTCCTGATAGCAGGATACGGTGGGTGGGGGAGAGGGAGCACAGAGACAGCATGAAAAATCAAACAACATAAAAGAAAATCAGTTCCAATGAGTTTTGGAGTCCCCACAATGTTGTTGGTATCAGGGTGTATGAAAATATATGATTTCATAAACAGAATATATGATTGAGTCCTCTCCAAAGAAACATATTCATGATTCAAGCATAACATTTCAAAGTATTAAACTACTTTCTACTTATTTCACTTATACAGAATTACTGATCAAAGCACAACATAGGAAAGATACTGTGGAAATAACTTCCCTGATATATAATTTCAAAAATTGAAGAAAGATGAAGGAGAAGAAGATGAAACACAGAAGAAGGAAAACTATTAACTAAAAATCTACACACTAAAGCAAATTATAAATACAGCAGGTGACTAGCATTCAAAGATTACTTTGGAGCATCCAAAAATGAAAACATCTATATAAAGAAATCATCAAATATCTAGGTTTAAACTACAAAGTACACGACAAACATCTCTTCAGGAGCACAACCATAGTAAGTTAGAATGAGCAGCACAGCACTGACTCTACAGAGACTAAAGACACAAGAGAGTCCTCTTTATATTGAAGGATTACATTGCACTTGAATTCATAAACCCAATAGTTTAAGTAAAATTGAAGGAGAATCATTTACGTTCACTCGAATGATTCAATTTGAGAATCTAAAAGACTATTCTCTTGAGGTTTGCTACATCACCCATTCTTTTGTAGCAAATTCCCAATTTATCCACCTCAGAGTATTGCAAATTCATGGGAATAACTCTTCATGTAATCAGAGGCCCTGCACGAAGCAGTCTTATTCAAAGAGCCACAGACTCTCTCTGTATAGTGGAGAACAGTCAGTGTTTGTTGTGGGAATACCCGGGTTTTGAATTATTAAGAAAGTCAAAGCCCTTTGTGTCTATTTTTCATGTCTCTTATACTCTGATTTTTGACACAGATGGGACATGAGGGGCCATAAAATCTTCTGGAAATCTGTTCTACTGGATTGCTACATCATTTTCTTGATGGGTGTGGGCTGGGCATTTGAGGCTCCAGTCCAATGCAGACAGGAGCTACAATAATGTATTCAAAAAGAAAGGCTGGTGTTCCATTTTCTAGTCCCTGGCTTGTGGGCTTGTTGCACACTCAGGAAACCAGGCAGGAATGGGGTTTGGGGTGGCTCACAAATTTAAAGGTAATTGTTTTGCACTCTAATTTTTTTTTGTTCTCCGTTTTACTGCTGGCATATAGACTTTTATAAGTCTTATTGCCTGTTATCATTCATTCTGTGATTTTTGCCCCCAACCCCATTTACCAGTGGTTTTGACATTGGGGATCTTCTGAGGTGGCATATTTAGAGGAGGAACAAGACCCCAGGGCAGGATAGCAGGCAGGTCATGTTGCCTGCAAGGTCCTCCGTGAGACAGGTGTAAAGAACTTGCTTTGACCGACATGTTGAAGGAGTTGGCTATGGAGATAGTGGAAGCATTGGTGATTATCTATATTCTATAGATTTTGGAAAGGTTCATGCAGACTGGAAAGTAGCAAATGTAACCCCACTATTTAAGAAAGGAGGAAGAGAGAAAACAGGAACTACAGACCTGTTAGTTTGACGTCAGTAGTAGGGAAAATGTTCAAATCTATTCTAAAGGATGTGATAACTAGACACTTAGGAAATAATGATATGATTGTACAGAGTCAATATGGATTTATGAAAGGGAAATCATGTTTGACATACATGTTGGAGTTTTTTTGAGGATGTTACATGTGGCATAAAGGAGAACTAGTGAATGTTGTCATGTGCTCTTTGTGTGATGTTAAGCAACACAATGAGATATGTGGATTCCAGTGCCTTGAAGCTCTCTAACAGGTTTATTAACAGCTAAACTAGTATATACAATAAAGAGCAAACTATGTACAGAATCTTTGTCTAGGATGTTACAGTTGCAGAGTGACTATGGCTTATAGTTACATGACTACATCCTGGTACTTAGCACAATAGCATACTGAGTTCTTAAAGGGACATCACTCTTGAAGCGATCATACAAGATCCCCTTTCTTTCCAAAGATAAGTCTCATATGCTATAAGTAAAAACACATAAAATTGGTTATCAAAATTAGTTCTACAGGGATAGAGATTATAAACTTTACAAGTATGAGCAAAAGCATTGTGAAATTTACAAGTGCAGAAGCTTAGGAGTCCATATATCATTTCGGTTTGACAACTCTTCCAGATCTTGTTATGGTATAACCTTCTGGGGATGTGGATTTCACCATTGGCTGTTTTTGGTTTGCAGACATGTTGTCAATGAGATGGTTGTTGTCCTGTTGTTCCGCCACACCCTCATTGTCGGAGTGTGTTCTTTCAAGTCCGCTGTGCACAATTGGAATATTGCACACTTCTCTTAATTGGCTTTGGTTCCTCCTCAACACTGCTCCGTTAGATGTTGTAACCTCATAGGACCTGCATACTTTAGATACCTCTGTGGGTAACCATGTTCTTATTGTGGGGAGTGACCTTTAGTCCTACGTGTAGCTGAGGTAGTTCCATCCCTACATGCCGGTCATGCACCATTTTCATTCTCCCCTGTTTTGCGAGCAGTGTCTCCTGCATCTCGGATAATTTGGACAGATGATGGCTTGGCAGAATCATTCGCACTTGTCTGCCAAACATGATCTCTGCTGGTGACAGTAAGCCCAAATCCATAGGTGTAGCTTTGAGATGCAACATGGCAACACGAAAATCTTGTTTCGTTACAGTTAAATGACTTATCTAGAAGTGCAGTCTGTGAACCATTTGCTCGGCAAGACCATTAGATCTAGGGTAATGTGGTGAGGATGTCATTATGCCCCATTTGGCACACATATCCCTGAAAGGTCTACAGATCTACTGTAGATCCAGTGGAACTTCTTCATTCTTGTTCGGTTTTGGCCATCTGCTCAGCGTATCCAATGTGACCATTTTGGTACTCGTTTGTAGCAGACGTCGAAGTTATACCCCTGTACTTTCACTAAGAGTCACTGTTGTTGAGGTGGTGCGCTTGTCAATGGTTTGTGCTAGATCATCTCCAGTGGTTCGTGGTCAGTTTCCACATGAACTGCTTACCAAACAGGTAGTTGTGGAACCTTGTGATCCCAAATACCAGAGCAAGTGTTTCACGCTCTGTGTTTGAGTAATTGGATTATGCTGAGCATAAACACTTCGATCCAAATGCAATTCATTTGCTATCCTGCAGGATTCACGCTCCTAGCCCTTTTGTGAGGCATCAACTTCCAGGATTATCTTCTTCCTTGGATCATAGTACTGCAGGTTACGGATTTCTGCTGACAATGCTTGTTTGAGAGACTCAAACATTTGCTGATGATCCTCCTGCTATACAAATGGTACGTCTTTCTTTCGGAGCTCTCTCAGCGATGATGCTTAGTCAGAAAAATTTGGAATGTTTGCTGCCAAGAAGTTGAAAAATCCAAGATATCTCTGTAGATCTTCCTTGTCTTGTGGGGTAGGCATATGCCTTACATCTTTGGCTTTGCCTAAGTCAAGACAGATTCCGTGACCTGAGTAGATGGATTCAAAGAAATTGATATGACGAACATCCATCTGGCACTTCTTGCTGTTAAAAACGAGCCCTTTGCGATGAGCTATTGCCATCAGTGAATGGCGATTTCGATCATGCTCTTCTTTGGTTTTGCCCATTACCACAATATCATCGGTAATGCATATACATCCAGGCACGTTCTCTGTAATTCTGTCCATATGCTGCTGAAACAGATCTTGACTGACAGATCAGCCAAAGGGTGGTCTCTGGAAGCAAAATCTTCCATATGGTGTTCTGAAGGTGGTGATTTCCTGAGATTCTTTAGGTAGGTGTACCGACTAATATCCATGCTTAGCATTCAACTTGGAGAAGAATTTGACTCCTGTGAACTTGGGATTCAATTCCTCTAGTATTGGCATCTTGTGGGGGCATCTCTTCAGGAAGAGGTTTAGACGCCTCGGATCTAGACACACCCTGATGGCTCCATCCTTCTTTAGTATGCATGCAATTGAGCTGCACTAGTCTGTATGATGATACACACGATGGATGATGCAATTGCGTTCCATATCATCCAGCTCACACTTAAGCTTTTTTTGTATGTGCACGCTGCACTTTCTAGGAGGGTTAATTGATGGAATTGCATCCTCTCTGAGCTGCAGTACGGCATCGCCTTTGAAATCTCCTATGGCATCGAACCTGTCCAGGTACATTTGTTGTAGGTCATGGACTGACTCAAAGTATCTTCTGCTGTAATGGGTACCTTGGTGACCTTGTGGATCGTCACAATGTGAAGGTCCTTACACGCTAGTAGTCCTGCCACTGCTGGTCTGCTCGTGTCCACCAGGTTAAATATTGGTGGTTTCCACGCCGACTTACCATAGCTGCATTGCATTGTTAGTGTGCCACTGCAAGGGATGGGTGACCCATTGTATGCAGTTAGCTTTGCAGTTGTCAGTTGTATCATTAATTTCCAATGACCCTGGTATATGTCCTTCAGGATTCGGATTGGTAGGATATTTGCATTAGCTCCCGTGTCAATCTTAGTCCTGAGTATGTGGTTGCCAACTTTCTTTGGGCACATGATATTGATAGTAGCAAAAGCTTCCAGTTGTTTGACTTCATCAACACAATGTGTCAGGGTCACAATGTGAAACGCCTGATTGTCTCCTGGCTGAGAATCGCTCTACTCTGAGTCTTGTCTAAATGTCTATTTCGCTGTGGACTTCATGTATCGGCTTGCGTTTATGCAGGTCTCTGGCATTCTCCTTGCTGCCGTTGCCATGTTGCTGCGCCTGTCTTCTGTTTGTTTGTGTCTTATGGTGACTTCTGGCTGCGTCTTTGGAGCCAAATTTCTTGCATAGGCGGGCCTAGTGTCCTTTTGCACCGCATGCCTTACACAGGCCTTGTTGGTTGCAACTAGTGCTTTCAGATACTGTTATCCAGCTACAATGGCTTCATATTTCCTGCCATCCTCTGGTAGCGTATCAATGCTGTAACCTTTCTTTTTCACCCAAGAGGTCTTTTTGAAATGCTTCAATAGGCGTTGAGACAATCACCAGCTCCATTATTCGCATCGACAGCTCAATTTCCAAAAAATCGCATTTGTTGCCCTTATGTACGACATCCACTGACAAATTGATCTATTAATTCCCGTGGCTGTTGCTGTAAGATATCAATTCCAGAGGATGAATTCCAGAATTCACTCTTACCCAAAGCTAATATTCTAGCACATTCCATATCTTTGCGGCATCTTTCTGGTCCTCTTTAGATAAGCCAGAGGTATTGATTCTGCATAACACCTCATTTCCGAATGCTATCAGTATTTTCACAGCCTGCCTCTCTGGTTCTACAACCACTTGGTCTGTGAAGCATAACTGCATTCTTTGTTTAAAAAGTTTGAACTCTGATAGGATGTTAATGGCCTTCCAGTTCATGCTGGGAAATTTGATATCCATATTTCTGCTGTTCTTCTGTTTTCTGCTCTGTATTTAACTTTATTCAGTTTTGTGTGTCCTGCAGCACTGTATTTGTTATGATGTTTCTATTTGTGGTTTGGAACTTTTTAAAAAACTTGTTCTATTAACTCTGCGCTGTAACCCCTTGAAGGAATTCTCTTTTATTTAGATTAGCTGCTTTGATGGAGAGTAACAGGTGCTTGACAGTGTTCTCTGTTTATTTTGCTTTCAGCACTTCAAACTGTATGTTAACACAGCTGTTCGATAGGCAGTTTATAAGTTTTTCCCTTTGCTTATTTTGATAGAGTTTATCTTCTTCATGGTTGAGTGGTTTAATGATTTTCCAGCTTGACTGCTTCAATAGAGACTCTACAGCGTTCAAGGTTTTATCGTGCTTTTTTTGGATGCCTCCTGTAATGGTAACGGCCTCGATCTGCCTGAGTGAGGAATTGGGTTTCCCCCAATTTTTTCTCTCTCACGGAGGCTTTAAAAAAATCAATTTTTTAAGCACTTCAAAGCTTTTTTTTAAAAAACAGGGATTCCTCTACCATTGGCACAATGACTCAGCGGATCACAGGAATTTATTTGCAACCTGTCATTCAGTGCTCTGTCTCCCACAGCTGGAGGTAAGTTTTTTCTTCTTTCCACTGTTTGGGCCAGTATTTCTTTTACTCTTTTCAGGCACATGTTTTAAAGTTTCTTTACTTGTTTGTTATTTTGCCTGTATTCTTCAAGGTTATAGCTGGTCTTTTCACTACAGCTGCCACCATGGCATGTGTTCTTTGTATGATGTTAAGCAACACAATGAGTTACGTGGATTCCAGTGCCTTGAAGATCTCTAACAGGTTTATTAACAGCTAAACTAGTATATACAAGACATGGCAAACTATGTACAGAACCTTTGTCTACGGTGTTACAGTTGTACAGTGACTCAGGCTTCTAGTTACATAACTATGTCCAGGTACTTAGCTCGTTAGCATACTGAGTTCTTAAAGGGACATCACTCTTGAAGTGATCATACAACAGATGTAGTGTACTGTGTACTTGGATTTTCAGAAAGCTTTTGATAAGATCCCACACAGGTGGTTAGTAAACAAAATTAGAGCACATGGGATTGATGTAATATACTGGCATGGATTGGGAATTGGTTAACAGACAGAAAACTGAGAATAGAATTAAATGGGTCATTCTCAGGATGGCAGGCTGTTACTAGTGGGGTACCATAAAGATCAGTGCTGAGGCGACAGCTGTTCACAATCTATATAAGTGATTTGGATGTGGGGACCAAATGTAATATTTCCAAGTTTGCTGATGACACAAAACTAGGGGGAATGTAATTTGTGAGGAGGATGCAAGGAGGCTTCAAGGGGACTTGGACAGGCTAAGTGAATGGGCAAGAACCTGGCAGATGGAATATAATGTGAATAAGTGTGGTTATCCACTTTGGTAGCATATTGAGCATGTTCAAAACAGAAATCGATAAATATCTGGAAACTAATGACATCTAGGTATATGAGGATAGCATGGGTAAGTGGCGTTGAGGTAGATGATCAGCCATGATCTAATTGAATGGCAGAGCAGGTTCGACAGGCTGAAAGGCCTACTTCTGCTCCTAAATTCCTATGGTGGAGGCCCTTCTTCGCAAAGGAGGCTATTTCAGCAGATATCTGAAGACATTACAATGAGATATAATGCTTGATGAACCACTCTACTGCAGATGTCTCCCAATCACACGCACATCTTGCATTTCATGTTGCTGCGTGAAAGAAGACATGCCAGGGTGAACAATGGCCAGCATTACCTGAATGACCACACCTGCCACGAAGTCACCAACTATTTCTGGAGACTTTGTCACACCACTGGAAATGGTGGGCAAAGTTCAGCTTCCATTGTAGCATAGGTGGAAGCCACCCAATGTCTCAGTGCTGCAGTGGAAGCTCAGACTGAGGTCATGAGATCCATGCTTATTGCCATGCAGGCTCAGACTATTTCTGTCACTGGGGATAACTCCCCTTCTCCGTCAAAATAGTGACATAGGATCTTTTACGTTCACCTGAGATGGCAGATGGGGCTTTGATTTAACATCTCATCCAAAAGACTGCACCTCCAACAGTGCAGCGTTCTCTCAGGACTGCACTGGAGCTTTAGCCTTGATTTTTGTGCTGAAGTCCTGGAGTAGAACTTGAACCCAGAAACCCAGAGCAAGAGCACTGCCAACTGCAGAACAATAGCAGCATGGATCAATAATTGTTTGTCTGTCAACCAAGTTAAGTAAATGTGTGTTGCTATTTGAGAAGGTTTTGGGTGTAGTGTAACATAGTAGCCAATGCTGGGTCCAAATATGTTCTTAGCATAGACTTAATTTGGACTTGGGACAGTGAGCAAAATGTTAAAATTTGCTGATAATACAAAAATAGGAGGTTTAGCAATGATCTTGGTGAATTGTAAAGGACTACGGGAAGACAGAGAGTCCAATGGATTAGGCAGACAGGTAGCAGATGCCATTTAAAGTAGATAAGTGTCAAGTAATACATTTAGGGAGGAAAGTCTAGGAATGAGCCTATATATAATAGAAAGACACAGAAAGTTATGAATAGAGAGATTTCAGCATTCAAACAAAAAAACTGTTGAATGTGAGTGCAGGCCGTTACAATTATAAAAAGGCATGCAGAATTTTGTGTTTTATAAACTGGAGCATAGAGAACAAAAGTAAATAAATAATAAATTTAGTTTGGTCATTGTTATAGTAGCACATGAAATTTTGGGTGTTTTGCTGTAGAAAAGACATTAAAGCAATAGAAACTATTACAATATAGATTCATCAGGATGATGGCAGCACATTGTATTTATGAAGAGAGACTAGTACTATCAGGACTAGATTCACTGGAGCAAAGAAAGCTAAGAAGAGATTTCAGTCAGCGGTTTTTAAAATTAATAAAGGTTTTAATGAAATAAATAAGAAAAAACTAATTCCTCTGATTGGGGTGCCAGTTAACAGGGCCATCAATTCAGAATTGTCACTGAGAGCAAGGAGAGAACATAAAAGGATTTTTTTTAGGCAGAGGGTTACTTGAGCATGGAATGATTTGCTACAAGGAATAGTAACGGCCACTGTATCTTTTAAGGAAATATTAGATGAATGCTTGAATGAGAAGAAGGAGAAGGCTATGGGGAGAGTGCAGACTGCAGAGAATAGGGGCTAGTTTTGGATTGTTCTGGCAAAAAACTGGCACAGACACAATAGGCTTAAATTTCTCTACATTAAATTTCATCTGATTTATATCTGTCCAATCTACTAACCCATCTACATTCTCCTGAAATCACATAATCTCTTCACAGTTTACCACACACCCTATTTTGTGTTGGCGGTAAACTTTGGTATAGTGCCTATATGCAGTGGTCCCAACACTGCTCCTATGGGACACCTCTTTTATATCCCTCCCCCACTGAGTTTACATGAATGAAGCCATTCCAAAATATTACATTCAAATGTCACTAAATATCTTAATGAATCCCATTGATTTTAACTGATATGTTATGCAATAAACACAATCCTGCACAGATGCTTCAAATGGATCTAATCCATATTCCAAGAAGCAGTGTGTGTTTGTGGATTAAGTCCCTTACGGGTAAAGTTTAACTTAATAGCCGCATTTTAATTTAAAAAGTAATCTAAAATCTCTCCCAGGTCTAATTGTCAAAAATTTTGAAATGTGACAGCAAGTATTCATTTGATGGAAACTAATGCTGTAAATAAACTTTTCTTTCCTTGGGTAAGGTTGACAGGTTTCCTTACCTGAATTACATCAGTGAACCAGTTGTGTTTTCTTACAACAGTTTGATTGCTTCATGGACACTTTTTAAAAAACTGGCATTAGCTTTATATTTCCAGAGGTTTTTCAAACTGATTCAAATTTTCAAACTATGGTGGAATTTGAACTCATCGCTTCTAGATTATTAGTCCAATAACATAATCATTACCCTGCCGTGCCCCATGTCTTGGAGACAGGATAAGGTACAATATATATGCAAAATTCTTCCATTATTATTGCCAATCTTGTTTTCAAAAAATATTTAGTTCACAGGTTAGATGAGCATTCACATGTATTACACTTCTGTGTATGCTGTACAAAAAGGTATCAATTGTGGCTCAGTACTAACACTCTTTCCTTGGAGGCAGAGGTTTGTGGGTTCAAGCCTCACTCCATAGACTTGAACATATAATCCACTCCTATACAATACTGAGTGAGTTGGAGATATCTGCTTTTGATTGATATGTTAAACCATGGCCCTGTTTGCCCTATCAGGTGGGTTCAAAAGATCCCATGGCACTATTTGAAGAAGGGTAGGAGAGGTGGTCTTCCAATGTTCTAGCCAATAATTATCCCTCAGCCAACACCGAAAAGAGATAAATTGGCCATTTATTTCATTACTGTGCATGGAAGAGTGCAGGAGGGCATACCTCAAAATGAGGTGTCAACCTGGTGAAGCTACAACACAGGACTATCTGCATGCCAAACTGCGTAAGCAGCATGCAATAGACAGAGTTAAGCGATCCCATTACCAATGGATCAGATCTAAGCTCTGCAGTCCTGCCACATCCAGTTGTGAATGGTGGTGGACAATTAAACAACTAACTGGAGGAGGTGGCTCCACAAATATCCCCATCCTCAATGATGGGGAGCCCAGCACATCAGTGCATAAGATAAGGCTGAAGCATTTGCAACAATCTTCAGCCAGAAGTGCCGAGTTGATGATCCATCTCGGCCTCCTCCTACAGTCCCCAGCATCACAGATGCTAGACTTCAGCGTGATATCAAGAAATGACTGAAGGCACTGGATACTGCAAAGGCTATGGGTCCTGACAATGTTCCGGCAATAGTACTGAAGACCGGTGCTCCAGAACTTGCTGCGCCTCTAGCCAAGCTGTTCCAGTACAGCTACAACACTGGCATCTGCCCAGGTATGTCCTGTACACAAAAAGCAGCACAAGTCCAACCCGGCCAATTACCACCCCATCAGCCTACTCTCAATCATCAGCAAAGTGATGGAAGATGTCATCAACAGTGCCATCAAGCGGCACTTGCTTAGCAATAACCTGCTCAGTGATGCTCAGTTTGGGTTCCGACAGGGCCACTCAGCTCCGAACCTCATTACAGCCTTGGTTCAAACATGGACAAAAGAGCTGAACTCAAGAGGCGAGGTGAGAGTGACTGCCCTTGACATCAAGGCAGCATTTGACTGAGTATGGCATCAAGGAGCCCTAGCAAAATTGAAGTCAATGGGAATCAGAGGGAAAACTCTCCGCTGGTTGGAGTCATACCTCGTGCAAAGGAAGATGGTTGTGGTTGTTGGAGATCAATCATCTCAGCTCCAGGACATCACTGCAGGAGTTCCTCAGGGTAGTGTCCTAGGCCTAACCATCTTCAGCTGCTTCATCAATGACCTTCCTTCAATGATAAGGTCAGAGGTGAGGATGTTCGTTGATGATTGCACAATGTTTAGCACCATTCGCAACTTCTCAGATACTGAAGCAGTCCGTGTAGAAATGCAGCAAGACATGGACAATATCCAGGCTTGGGTTGATAAGTGGCAAGTAACATTCGCGCCACACAAGTGCCAGGCAATGACCATCTGCAACAAGAGAGAATCTAACCATCTCCCCTTGACATTCAATGGCATTACCATCGCTGAATCCCCCACTATCAACATCCTAGGGGCTACCAATGACCAGAAACTGAACTGGAGTAGCCATATAAATACCATGGCTACAAGAGCAGGTCAGAGGCTAGGAATCCTGCGGCGAGTAACTCACCTCCTGATGCCCCAAAGCCTGTCCACCAACTATAAGGCACAAATCAGGAGTACGATGAAATACTCTCCACTTGCCTGGATGGGTGCAGCTCCAACAACACTCAAGAAGCTCAACACCATCCAGGACAAAGCAGCCCGCTTGATTCACTCCCTCCGACTCACGATGGCAGCAATGTGTACCATCTACCAGATGCACTGCGGCAATGCACTAAGGCTCCTTAGACAGCACCTTCCAAACCCGCTACCTCTACCAACTAGAAGGACAAGGGCAGAAAATGCATGGGAACACCACCACCTGCAATTTCTCGTCCAAGTCACATACCATCCTGACTTGGAACTATATCGCTGTTCCTTCACTGTTGCTGGGTCAAAATCCTGGAACTCCCATTCTAACAGCACTGAGGGTATACCTACCCCATATGGACTGCAGCGGTTCAAGAAGGCAGCTCACCACCACCTTCTCAAGGGCAATTAGGGATGGGCAATAAATGTTGGTCTGGCCAGCGATGCCCACATCCCATGAATGAATAAAAAAAAGCTTGTTGTGTACATTTCAGATGCTCCATTTCCTACATTACAATATTATACTTTGAAAGTACTTCATTGGATGTAAAGCATTTTAATGTCATGAGGGCATATAAAGGGCTATGCAAATGCAATTATTTTCTTTCAAAATGATTCACTTCTGGACAAATCTATTAAATTCCTACTACTTTTGCATTTTCAATTAATTTCATTGCCCACCCTGGACTGCTTCTCTATTTACATTCTATTAAGATCAGGAGTGGTTTCATGACACTATAAACATACCATGAATAATTTTAGCCTGCTTTTATATTGGATTTTCCTTTTAAAAAATTATATACTAGTTTGTCCAAGTAAATAAAAAAATGGATATACAAAGATATGTGGTTTAGAATTCTGTAAGGGACTTTGTTTCTCTTCAGTGGTCATAGTTTACTGCATTGCTAGTATATTATAATCCAGACACATTTACCTTCATCGTTATATTCTGAGAATGAGGTGTTGTCCAATAATATCATCTACCTGAAAAATTGCATTGCAATTTGATAACTTTTGTTCTGACAAGATCATTTCCTATTATTGTGAGGTTGCTGAAGTTCAAGACTTAAAAATAAGCCTTTGCAGTCATGGAAAATGGTTACAATTTTAGAGAGAAAATTGGATAAGGCCCGTTTTTGCATGAGGGGATTACAATGCACCATCACCCAGTGCCAGGTCCTATTGAGGCAGGCAGCACACGCAAATTTCATGCTATTGTCTCACGCTGCACGCTCAATAAGCGGCTGAACAGCGAACATGGCTAGCATAACGCACAGCTAGCCTAGACCCTTTAAAGACAGCCTGCCCCTTTTAAACGGGGCTTGTACTCTGCAGCATAAGCTGCTGTTGTAATGAGTTCTTTAATGTTGTCTGATGCAACATAAATCAGATGCGTGGTGTCCAGTTAGTTGAAGATCTCGAACAGGTTTTGTTTTAAAGCTAACAAGCATATACAGTACAGAGTTAACTATTTACAGAACCTTACTCTGGGTGTCCAGTAGCACAGTGACTCCGATCTTCGAGTCACATGACTACGTCTTGGTACTTAGCTCATTAGCATACTAAGATCTTAAAGGTACATCATTCTTAAAGGCAATCATACAACATCCCCCTTCTTTCCAAAGATAAGCCTCATTAGCTAAAAGTAAAAACATATAAAATTAGACAACTTAGCAAAATTATTTATACAGGTATAGAGATTAGGAACTTTACACGTGTAAAAGCTTAATAGTCCACATATCGTTTTGGTGGTTTGACAACTCTTCCAGCTCTGGTTATGGTATAACCTTCTGGGGACGTCGTCCTTGGCTGTTTTGGGTTTGCAGGGATGCTGCCACTGTGTTGGTTGTTGTCCTATTGTTCCATCACACCCTCATCGTCGGAGTGCATTCTTTCAAGTCTGCTGTGCACAATTGGCTGTATGAATGAAGGTACTGCATTGATCTGGGTTTTCCCGCATTTTTTCGAACCGATACCTCCTGTAATGCGCCAACCTTGATCAACTTGGGAAAGGAGTCGGGTCTTCCTTTTTTTCCCCCTATGCGGAGCTTTTGAAAAAAACCCAATCTTTTGAAGGACTTCAAAGTTGTTTTTAAAGCGGTGTCCCTCGCTCGTCAGCACAATGACTCACCCAATTTACTTGCAGCCTGTCTTTCTGTGCTCTGTCTTCTACAGCTTGAGGTAAGTTCTTTTTTCACTGTTTGAGCCAGTATTTTTCTTGAACTTTCTCTCCAGTGGCTATAGGAAAGGTCACTTTCAGAGCAGTTTTAACCGCGGTCTACAACTTAGACTTCATCTTCTCAATTGTCACCATGGAATGAGTTCTTTTCTGTTATCTGATGCAACATAAACGAGATGTGTGGAGTCCAGTTGGTTGAAGATCTCCAACAGGCTTATTAACAGCTAACAAGTATATACAGTTCAGCGAAAAGTATTTTCAGAACCTTACTCTGGGTGTTACAGTAATAGTGTGACTTCAATCTTTGAGTCACATCACAATGTCCTGGTACTTATCTCATTAGCATACCAAGATCTTAAAGGGACATCACTCTTAAAGGTAATCATACAACAGCTGTAACTGTCTCTGGAACACTGAGCTGGAAAGAAAAACATAAAAGATTGAGCAACAGGCAAGGGAGAGGGCTGCTAGGTTTTCTGCTGTGGTGCTGGAGGCATCAATGCATTACAACACTGAATGCACCTCAAAAGTACTTCATTGGCTGTAAAGCACTTTGAGATGTCTGGTGGTCATGAAAGGCACTATATAAATTGAAGTCTTTCTTTTTTTAGTGATGAGGTGGAAGGAAGGAAAGATGCTTTATTCCCGAAGGGCGTCAGAAGGCCCTCAAGGCACACTCTGAGAAGGGTGTTGATATGTGGGTCAATTCCCAGGGTCTAGTTCAACAATTTGTGACCATAATCTCTGCCCCCATTTTGTTTGCTTTTTCTTTGAGGGTTTCAGTTTTGCTCTCATTTTTCTCTGTTTTTGCTTTCGGACAGTAGCTGTTCACCATTCTGGCATTCACACCTCCTCATGACACATCTTTTGTTTCTTTACTTGTCCCATTACCACTTATGTTAGCCCTGCACCACCTAATCTTTTGTCATTTAATTTTTCCTGTCTTTCATCCTATTACAGATCTTCTCTTTTGTTTTTTTCCATTCTCCCCCCTTTCAAATGCTTAAAACTGACTACATTTCTAACATTTCCCAGTCGTGATGAAAGATCGTTGACCTGAAACGTTAACTCTGTTTCTCTCTCCACAGATGCTGCCCGACCTGCTGAATATTTATCCTGGAGTCTGGCCCTGAGGACCTGGCTGCAGTGTCAGAAGAAGTTCAATGACCTCACACGGGTGAGCAAGATCAGTTAATGCATCTTAACATGACATCTCCTACCCACTGCTCTACCAACCTAACACACTGCTCAATGCACCAGAACTTGCAGCCCATCCTTTTCAGTGTGGCAGTGGTGGCTATCTCAATGACAGCACTTGCCGACCCAGCAGTGATGCAATGTCTGATGGCTGAAATTTCTGTTTCTGTTACAGCACAGGTGGAAGTCACCCAATGTCTCAGTGCTACAGCAGAAACTCAGACAGAGGTCATAAGGTCTCAGACTGCTACCATCATAGCTGTGGATACCAGTGCTCATACCAACATATGAATTAGGAGCAGGAGTAGGCCACTTGGCCCTTCGAGCCTGCTCCACCATTCAATAAGTTCATGGCTGAACTGATTACTCCACATTTCCACCTACACTCGATAACCTTCCACCCCCTTGCTTGTCAAGAATCTATCTACCTCTGCCTTAAAAATATTCAAAGACTCTGCTTCCACCACCTTTTGAGGAAGAGAGCCAATCTTCTATCCATGCCAATATGTTACCCCCTACACCATGAGCTTTTATTTTCCGCCATAACCTTTGATGTGGCAGCTTATCAATGCCTTCTGGAAATCTAAGTGCAATACATCCACTGGTTCCTCTTTATCCACAGCACATGTAAATCTCTCAAAGAACTCCAATAAATTGGTTAAACATGATTTCCCTTTCACAAAACCATGTTGACTCTACCTGATTACCTTGAATTTTTCTAAATGCCCTGCTATACCGTCGTTAATAATAGCTTTTAACATTTTCCCTGTTAAGCTAACTGGCCTTTAGTTTCCTGCTTTCTGTCTCCCTCCCTTTTTGAATAAAAGAGTTACATTCACTATTTTCCAATCTAACAGAACCTTCCCCGAATCTAGGGAATTTTGGAAAATTAAAACTAATGCATCAGCTATCTCACTAGCCACTTTGTTTAACACCTTAGGATGAAGTCCATCAACACGCGGGGACTTGTCAGCCCGCAGCTCCAACAATTTGTTCAGTACCACTTCCCTGGTGATTGTAATTTTCTTGAGTTCCTCCCTCCCTTCCATTTCCTGATTTACAGCTAATACTGGCATGTTACTTGTATCCTCAATAGTGAAGACTGATGCAAAATATCTGTTCAATTCATCTGCCATATCCTTATTATCCATTATCAATTCCCCAGACTCACTTTCTATCGGACCAATGCTCACTTTGTTAACTTTTCTTTTTAAAATATCTATAGAAACTCTTACTATCTGTCTTTATATTTCTAGCTAGCTTTCTCTTGTACTCATATTTTACCTTTCTTACCAATCATTTAGTCATTCTTTGCTGATTTTTTATATTCTGTCCAATCTTCTGACTCAAAGGGGTTTGCAGGGTCTTCCAGCAGTCCAGCTATCTGTCATCCAACAGATTATTAGGATTGCTGAGGTTCCGCCCAGGGAGAGTGCCAGTGGCTTGGTGGAGCACAAACCTGGTCTTCTCTCTCAAGATGACAGCATTCATGCTCCCACCACTGCCACTGCCATTACTGCTGTCTCTCACCCTGCCAGCCCAGACAGCTGTCGCCCATGTTGAGGCTGTATAGTCCAAAGCCGGGTGCAGATGGTCCAGAGCTGCTTGAGATAGCATTGCATAGGGGCACTAGGACAGGCATAGGCTCCCAAAAGACAGGCACTAAAAGAATGCACAAGGATGAATAGTTCAGTTTAGTGTGCATTATTGGAGGTGTGTTGGATAAAGTTGTTGTGTTTTTTTGCTGGTGGCTTTTATTTCAGGATTTTGGCCAAGAGGACCCTGTGATAGTACATAGCAGATGGATTGAAAGTTGGGGAATTATGGAGTATCTGTGATGTGGGGATGATATCTCAGTGGAACCAGTGTTTGAATATCCACTCATGCACAGCTCATCTGGAGTGAAGAGGTCCCAGATGCCCCTCCCTTCCTACTCTTCCTCCTCTCAAGGTGGTCCTTGAATGCCTGGTGGCAAAGGCTGCTCCCTCGTAACAGCAAGGTTACAGAGGTCGCAGCAGACCATCATGAACATGGAGACATGCTCTGGTGAGCACTGGAGGGCTGCCCCCAAGTGGTCCAGGCAGTGGAACCGGTGCTTCAGCACACCGACGGTTTGCTCCATGACGGTCCTGGTAGCTTTATTATAGGCTTGCTGTCCTTGCGTGGTCAGGTGGCTGAAGTGAGTCATTAGCCAGGTGTAGAATGGGTATCCCTTGACACCCAGCAACCAGCCTCTGGTTCATTGTGGTAGGCCAAAGCTGACTCCCGTTGCCACGTGCTAGTGAGTATAGGAATAGGAGGATAGAGCAGATGAATGTGTGGCTGAAGAGATGGTGCAGGAGGGAGGGCTTTAGTTTCCTAGATCACTGGGTCTGTTTCTGGTGAAGGTGGGACCTGTACAAGTCGGACGGGTTGTACCTGAACCGGAACGGGACCAACATCCTTGCAAGGAGTTTTGCTAGTGCTGTTGCGGGGGTGGGCGGGGTGGGGGTGGTGGTGGTTTAAACTAATTTGGCAGGGGGATGGGATACAGAGTGGAGGTACAGTAGGGGGGGTGAGGCACAGCCAAATATAGAAGAGAAACTAAGTCAGTCTGGAAGGCAGAGCAAATATAGACCTGTAAAGGCACAAGCGAATAATGCAAGTCTGGATTGCATCTATTTTAATGTAAGGAGTCTCACTAGTAAGGCAGATGAATTGAGGGCATTGATTAACACATGGGAATATGATATTAATGCGATCACAGAGACATGATTGAGGGAAGGGCAGGACTGGCAGCTCAATATTCCAGGGTATAGAATCTTCAGGCGTGACAGGGGTGGGTGTAAAAGAAGAGGTGGCATTGCACTATTGATCAAGGAGTCAATTACTGCAGTAAGGAGGGATGATATCTTAGACGGTTCCTCAAATGAGGCCATATGGGTAGAACTTAAAAACAAAAAGGGGGAAATCACTTTGCTGGGAATGTACTAAAGGCCTCCAAACAGTCAGGGAGAGATAGAGGAGCAGATATGTAAACAAATCTCAGAAAGGTGTAAAAATAATAGGGGGAATTCCCCAATATTAACTGGGATAGTCTTGGTGCAAAAGGCTTAAAGGGGGCAGAGTTCTTAAAGTGCACCCAGGAAAGCTTTTTGAGCCAGCACGTAGAAAGTCCTACAAGACTAGGGGCGGTACTGGACCTAATCTTAAGGAATGAAACTGGACAAGTGGTAGAAGCAGTGGCGGAGCATTTCAGAGATTGTGACCATAACTCTGTAAGATTTAAGGTAGTTATGGAAAAGGACAAAGATGGACTGAAAATATAGGTACTGAATTGGGGGAAAGCCGATTTCAATATGATAAAACAGGATCTGGCCAGAGTGGACTGGGAGCAGTTACTTGCAGGAAAGTCTACATCAGACCAGTGGGAGTCATTCAAAAAGGAAATAATGAGAGTTCAGGGCCAACATGTTCCCGTAAAGGTGAAAGGTAGGACCAACAAATCCAGGGAACCCTGGATGTCAAGGGATATAGAGGATTGGATAAGGGAAAAAAAGGAGGCTTATGGCAGATTCAGAGGGCTGAAAACAGCAGAGGCCCTAGAGGAGTATAGAAAGTGTAGGGGCTACTTAAAAAAGTAATTAGGAGAGTGAAGAAGGGGCATGAAAAAACACTGGCGGGCACGAGAAAGTAAAATTCCAAGGTGTTTTTATAAGTATATTAAGGGTAAGAGGATAATCAGGGAAAGAGTAGGGCCAAATAGGGACCAAAGTGGTAATCTGTGTGTGGAGCCGGAGGACACTGGTGAGGTTTTAAATGATTACTTTTCATCTGTGTTAACTATGGAGAAGGACAATGTAGGCATAGAGATTAGGGAGGGGGATTGTGATATACTTGAACAAATTAGCATTGAAAGGGAGGAGATATTAGTGGTTTTAGCAGGCTTAAAAGTGGATAAATCCCCAGGCCCAGATGAGATGTATCCCAGGCTGCTATGTGAGGCAAGGGAGAAGATTGCAGGAACTGACACAAATTTTCAAATCCTCTCTGGCCACAGGAGAGGTGCCACATTACTGGAGGACAGCGAATGTGGTACCATTATACAAGAAGGGTAGTAGGGATAAACCAGGTAATTACAGGCCAGTGAGTCTAACATCAGTGGTAGGGAAACTATTGGAAAAAATTCTGAGGGATAGGATTAATCTCCACTTGGAGAGGCAGGGATTAATCAAGGATAGTCAGCATGGCTTTGTCAGGGGGAGATCATGTCTAACAAATTTGACTGAATTTTTGGAGGAGGTGACTAGGTGTGGAGATGAGATAAAGCAGTTGATGTAGTCTACATGGATTTCAGTAAGGCTTTTGATAAGGTCCCGCATGGGAGATTGGTCAAGAAGGTAAGAACCCATGGGATCCAAGGCAATTTAGCAAATTGGATCCAAAATTGGCTTAGTGGAAGGAGGCAGAGGGATTGATGCTGGGCCCCTTGCTGTTTGTAGTGTACATTAATGATTTAGACGCGAATATAGGAGGTATGATCAATAAGTTCGCAGATGATATGAAAATTGGTGGTCTCGTAAATAGTGAGGAGGAAATAGTGAGGATTAAAGGACAATATAGATGGGCTAGTAAGATGGGCAAAGGGAATTTAATCTTGAGAAGTGTGAGGTGATGCATTTTGAGAGGACTAACAAGTTAAGGGAATATACAATGGATGGTAGGACCCTAGGAAGTACAGAGGGTCAGAGGGACCTTGGTGTACTTATCCATAGATAATTGAAGGCAGCAGCACAGGTGTTTAAGGTGGTCAGGGAGGCATATGGGATACTTGCCTTTATTAGCCGAGGCATAGAATATAAGAGCAGGGAGGTTATGATGGAGCTGTATAAAACGCTAGTTAGGCCACAGCTGCAGTACTATGTACAGTTCTGTTCGCCACACTATAGGAAGGGTGTGATTGTACTGAAGAGGGTGCAGAGGAGATTCACCAGGATGTTGCCTGGGCTGGGGCATTTCAGCTATGAAGAGAGACTGGATAGGCTAGGGTTATTTTCCTTAGAGCAGCAAAGGTTGAGGGGGGACCTGATTGAGGTATACAAAATTAGGAGAATAGATAGGGTAGATAGGAAGAAACTTTTTCCCTCAGTGGAGGTGTCAATAACCAGGGGGCATAGATTTAAGGTAAGGGGCAGGAGGTTTAGAGGGGATTTGAGGAAACATTTTTTCACCCAGAGGGTGGTTGGAATCTGGAACTCACTGCCTGAAGGGGTGGTAGAGGCAGGAACCCTCACAACATTTAAGAAGTATTTAGATAAGTACTTGAAATGCCATTGCATACAAGGCTACAGGTCAAATGCTGGAAAATAGGATTAGAATAGATAGGTGCTTGATGGCCGGCACGGACACGATGGGCGAAAGATCCTGTTTCTGTGCTGTATAACTCTATGACATGTATGGCTGACTGGCGCAGGATGAATGCATCATGGTTGCTGCCAGAAGAGCAGACATTCATGCTAATTGGACATTAATAGAGTGGTAGCCCTTGCAATTATGAAACATCTCCTCGTTAATAAGTGGAACCCACAGTCATGTGTTTCCAGTCGATTGCACCTTGCACCATTGTGAATCCCATCAGTCTGGCAAATCTATGTGCTCTCTCTGGTCAGGGCCTTTTTCACCTCCCTAATGCAGCGACGAGCAACAGCGAGATGTTGTTAATATCACCTGCTTGCGCCTGGAAGGATCCACTGGCATAGAAATTGATGGTAACAGTGACCTTGATGGCCGCTGGGAGCACCGTCCTCCCCTGCTGTGAGGCTGCCAGTTGGGTTGTAGGAGGTGGCAGAGTTTAGTGACCATCTCTTTGTTGAAACGCAGGCAACTCATCCACTGCTCCTGGCTGAGGTGGAGGTAGGAGAAGGGCTCTCTAAAGATCGTTGGTAGGTTGGGCCTTCTTTTAAGAGCCCTCCTCCTTTTCCCTCTGCAAACTGCTTTGCCTCTTTGCTGCCTGTGCTCCACTTCCAAATCACGTTGCAGCCCAAGAGTGTCTGCAATGATAGCCCCCATTACTGAAGGAGACTTTGTCCTGACAGACCAACCAACTCCTCTGACCTCCTTGTCAAGATCCAGCACCAAACCCTTGAAAATCTAAAATGTTTGCAAAACTCTGCCAATAACATATAACACAGGACTTCCACTAACTCTGCACCAATAAAAGTAAGTCAAAAGCACCTTACCTGGGAGTTGGATGGTTAAATCTTTAAATGAAGCTACTGGGGGTTCCTAGTGCAAATGAATGCAATGGGCTATTGACTTATGATTCCAGATAAATTTAACAGATTTTCTGAAGGCAGACAGGCTGTAAGAAAGGAAACCAGTGGTTACAGCATCAGAGCAAGCTGTAAGAAAAGACGACAAGTAGTAATGGCAGCCTCAAGGGAGAGAGAGGGAACACCTAATCTCAGAGAAGACGGATACAGCAAAAGGCTGCAAAGACTTGAAACTGTTCTTTTGAAAGTTGAAATTTGCAGAGAAGTAAAAGACCAACTGGACCACCAAGGATCACTTTATTCACGGATCTCCAGATCGGAAATGCTTGGAGAAGTGAGCGAAGAGGACATCAACTTTGAAAAAAGATTTGGGAGATCCAACCCATTGCAACTGGGAAGAGATTGGGACTTTTAACCGCAAAATATTTCCATCAAAAAAGACTGTGTAAGGTATAAATGTGGTGTGAGGTTTGCAAGTATTTTAATAAGAAAATACTTTTCTCTATAATTTGGGGTATCAGCTACTTACAAAGTATCGTTTAGTTAACGGGGACTTCTTTTAGTTTGGTTGTTATACTAAAAGTCTTAAAACATGAAATTTTGTGTAATTCTTTAAATTGGTCTGGGGATCATATCTCATATTTTTAACATTAAGGGTCTCACTGAAGTCGTAACAAATTGGGGGCTCAGATCCGGGATATGAATTCCGAGGCTGTAAAACGTATACATTGGAATTTTTTAGAATTTCAGAATCACAGAATTGTTACAGCACGGAAGGAGGCCATTTGGCCCATTCTGTCTGCACTGGCTCTCTAAAGGAGTAATTTGCCTGGTGCCTCTCCCTGCCTTCTCCCTGTAGCCCTGAAGATTCTTCCTTTTCAGATAACAATCCATTTACCTTTTGAATGCCTGGATTGAACCTGCCTCTACCACAAGCTTAGGCACTGCATTCGAGATCCTAGCCACTCGCTGCATGAAAAAGTTTTTCCTCATGTTGCCATTGCTTCTTTTGTCAATTAATTTAAATCTGTGCCCTCCTGTTCTTAATTGTTCCACCAATGGGAACAGCTTTTCACTATCTACTCTGTCCAGACCCCTCATAATTTTGAATCCCTCTATCAAATTTCCTCTCAACCTTCTCTTCTCCAAGGAAAACAGTCCCAACCTCTCCAATCTATCTACGCAACTGAAGTTCCTCATCCCTTGGAACCATTCTCGTGAATCTTCTCTGCACTCTCTATTGCTTTCACATCTTTCCTAAAGTGTGGCATCCAGAACTGGGCACAATACTCAAGGAGGCCAAACCAGTGTTTTATACAAGGTTAACATAACTTCCTTGCTTTTGTTCTCTATGCCTCTGTTTAAGAAGCCCAAGATCCCATATGCTTTACAAACCACTCTCTCAATATGTCCCGCCATCTTCAAAGTTGGATGCACATGCACCCCAAGGTCCCACTGTCCCTACACGCTCTTTAGAACTGTGCCATTAAGTATATATCGCCTCTCCCTATATCTTCTGCCAAAATGCATCACCTTACACTGTTAGTATTAAATTCCATCAGACAGCTCTCTGCCCATTCTGCTAGCCTATCTATGTCCTGTTGCAGGCAGGTCATATCATCTTCACTGTTTGCCTCACCTTCAAATTTGGTGTCATCATCAAATTTTGAGATTCTACGCTGTATTCCAAGATCCAAGTCAATTATATGTAGTAAAAAAAGCAGTGGTACCAGCACTGACCCTTGGGGTACACCACTGTCTACCATCCTCCAGTCTGAAAAGCAACCATTTAATACCACTCACTGTTTTCTGTCTTTAAGACAATTTTTTATCCAATGGGACATTGACCCTCCTATTCCGTGAGCCTCAATTTTGTTAACCAGCCTTTTATGTGGTACCTTATCAAATGCTTTTTAAAAATCCATATAAACAACATCCACCACATTCCGTTCATCAACCTTCTTTGTTACTTCATCAAAGATTTCAATTAGGTTAGTTAAGCATGATCTGCCTTTTACAAATCCATGCTGGCTACCCCTAATCAATTCAAACCTCTCTAAATGTCCACTGAGATTTTCCCTGATTATAGTTTCTGAAACCTTACCCACCACTGATGTTAAACTAACTAGCCTATAGTTGCTAGGACTGTCCTTACACCCTTTCTTGAATAACGGTGTCACATTTGCCACTCTCCAAACCTCTGGCACCTCCCTCATTTCCAGGGAAGATTGGAAGATTATGGCAAGCCCTTCCGCTATCTCCATCCCCACTTCCTTTAGCAACCGGGGATGCAAGCCATCTGGGACCAGGTGACTTATCAACCATAAGCAGAGCCAGCCTTTTTAGTACCATTCCCCTCAATTTTTATCCTATTTTGCCTCTACTCTTTCAGCTTCTACCAATATTTTGTTAGCCTCCATTTCCTTAGTGAACACTGATACAAAGTACTTATTAAGTATATTAGCCTTGCCCTGCATCTTTAAGCATATATTACCCTCTCTGTCCCTAATAGGTCCCACTCCTCCTCTTACTACTTGATTACTATTTACATGCCAATAGAAGATCTTTGGGTTTCCTTTTATGTTGACTGCCATTCGTGTTTTCTCTTTGCCAGTTTTATTTTCCTCTTCACCTCCCCTTTCAACTTATTGTATATGGCCTGGTTCTCACTTGATGAGTTCACCTGTCATCCATCAAACATCCTCTTTTTTTTGTTTCATCATCATCTCTATCTCCCTCGTCAACCAAGGAGCCCTGTTCTTTGTTCCCCTATCTTTCAGCCACGTTGGAATGTTCCTAGCCTGTACCTGAAACATCTCTTCCTTAAACATAACTCATTATTCCGATACAGCTCTTCCTGCCAGTCTTTGGTTCCATTCTATCCTGGCTAGATCCCTTCTCATCACGTTGAAATAAGCCCTCTTCCAATCTAGACATTCTACCTTATTTTGTTCCTTGCTTTTCGGCATTATTAGTCTAAACCTTATGATATGATGATCATTCTTACCTAAGTGCTCTCCCACAGAAACATGGCCCACCTCATTTCCCAGTACCAGATTTAGCTATGTCTATTTTCTAGTTGGGCTGAGAACATACTAATCAAGGAAGTTCACATATGAGGAATTCCTCCCCCTCCTTACCCTTTATTCTAAAAGTATCCCAATCAATATTTGGGTAATTAAAGTCCCCCAATATCACCACTGTATAGTCTTTTTTTATTATTTGTTCATGGGATGTGGGCATCGCTGACTAGGCCAGCATTTATTGCCCATCATTAATTCCCCTTGAGAAGGTGATGGTGAGTTGCCTTCTTGAACTGCTGCAATCCATATGGGGTAGTTACACCCACAGTGCTGTTAGTTGGGAGTTCCAGGATTTTGGCCCAGTGACAGTGAAGGAATGGCAATACAGTTCCAAGTCAGGATGATGTGTGGCTTGGAGGGGAACTTGCAGGTGGTGGTGTACCCATGCATCTGCGCGTTGCAGGTTTGGAAGGTACTGTCGAAGGATCCTTGGTGTATTTCTGCAGTGCATCTTGTAAATGGTACACAGTAGAGCATGGCTACCCCACCCGAACCTGACTAGACCCGATGACATGTGTTGGTTCGGGTAAGGTCGGGTCTCTCTACCGGGTCCAGCATTTGGGCTCAGGTCGAGTCGGGCCGGGTCGGACACAGTGCTGCCTTTTGTTCAGGGAGGGAAAAGCTTCAAAATTTGAACAGCCAGGACGTCAAGGCGGGAAATGTGCATCCAGACTCTACACTAGTCTGAAGTGAGCAATTCCATCCAACGTAGAGCACAACCTCTTTGATATAATCAACTTCATTCTGGTAGCCAGGTCGGGTTGAGTTGGGCGCGGGAAAAAAAATCAAAGGACTTGGGCTGGGCTGGGTTCGTGTTGGATGTGGTTCTGTCAGGCCCAGTTCGGTTTTCAATTGCATACCCCAGCAGGCCTTTAGCACACACTGCTGCCACTGTTCGTCAGTGGGAGGGAGTGAATGTTTGTGGATGGGGTGCCAATCAAGTGGGCTGTTTTGTCCTGGATGGTGTCGAGCTTCTTGAGTGTTGTTGGAGCTGCACCCATCCAGGCAAGTGGAGAGTATTCCTGACTTGTGCCTTGTAGATGGTGGACGGGCTTTGGGAAGTCAGGAAGTGAGTTACTCACCACAGGATTCCTAGCTTCTGACCTGCTCTTGTAGCCATGGTATTTATATGGCTACTCCAATTCAGTTTCTGGTTGATGGTAAGTTCTTGCACATCTCTGTGATTTTCTTGCAGATTTGCTCCTCTATCTCTCTCACTATTTAGAGGTCTATAGAATATCCCTAGTAGCATGATCATACCCTTTTTGCTCCTTCACTCTAATCAAATGGATTCCACCTTGCCCCTTCAAGGACATCCTCCCTTTCCAACACTGCAATGCCTTCCCTAATCAAGACAGCTACCCCACCTCCCTTTGTTCCTTCTCTATTCATGAACGTCAGGTCAGAAGTACTCAGAGAAGTGAGCAATGAGGATGAAAAATTGTCTAGCAGATCCAACCCATTGCAACTGGGAAGAGTTTGGGACTTTTAACTGCAAAGATTGTGTCATAAAAGAAAACTGTGTGACTTTTAATTGTGGTGTGAGGTTTTCAAGTATTTTAATAAGTAAAGAAATACCTTTGTATGTAATTTGATGTAGTTAATGCAGATTTATTTTAGTTTAGTTGTTATAATAAAAGTTTTAAAATGTGAAATTTTGTCAGATAATTCTTTAAATTGGTTTGGAGGTTCATATCTTGTATTTTTAATGTTAGAGGTCTCACTGAGATCGTAGCATCATGCCTTCAGCTAACTAGACCCTAAGCTCTGGAATTCCCTCCCTAAACCCCTCTGCCTCTCTCCTTTTTTAAGATGCTTCTGAAAACCCAACTCTTTGACCAAGCTTTTGTTATCTGCCTTAATACCTCCCTATGTGGCTCGGTTTCAAATTCTGTTCCATAATGCTCCTATGAAGTGCCTTGGGATGTTTTACTATGTTGAAGATGCTATATAAATGCAAGTTATTGTTGTTTATAGTGTCAATGTTTTCCAGAGATGGTAAATGGTAGGATGTCAGGGAAACCTCAGGAATGACTAAATCACATTGCTGTCCTTCAATTACAGGCGTTGGGTCAGACTTCTTGTCGGCAACTTAGAGGTATGACAGGATCACAAGTGGAAAATTGTGGTAGCTATTTTTTGTGGCAGAGTTTCAGTGGAAGATTTCTCAGCATCATTTTCCTTGCCAGACTGTGCCTGCACTGTCCAAAAAGCAAGCAATTTTAACAAGAAAGAGGCAGACCTTCGCATCGACCGTAAGGACAAATTTCTCAGATATTATGGAGGTACTCTGCCAGCCATGAACACACAATAGCCCCAAATGGTCTTAAATTGTTTTACATTGCAGCTTAGGTCTAGAGGGAGCAAGCTAATTGCACCAATCTCCTGAATTTACTGCATCCAATTTGTACAGCTGGTCTCCATGTGAACTAGCTGTCAAGTGGCTTCTGATATTTAATGCATGTACAGATTGGCAGCGATAATTTGGCCACTGCTCATGTGTGAAGTACTGCTCATGACATCAGCATGCACACACTCTGTAAAATATTAATGTGGATATTTTGGGCACCATGTTTCACTGGTTGCTGATGTCATGACTTACAGGGGGACACACTGCTATTGCAGTACTGCATTTCTGCGGCCAGTTAAACAAGGCGCAGATAGGTAAACCCACTAAAATACACCTTTCTTGCTACAGGTCTTACAACATCTATTAGGTTTAGCTTGATCCTGCTGTGAACTGTGTGAAATTCCTGCATAAGATCAACATAATACAACCTCAGAGGCAAGATGTTGGAACTTAGGCCAGTAGCCTGTCCTTGATGTCAAGCCACTTGCAGCTTTTCCTCACACAATAAGGTTTCAGATGCTTCCCTATTCTCACTTTGTGCCCAATATTGTGCACTTTCCCTGTTTTTCAGCTTTCAAATGCTCATCATATGTTTTTTCACTTGAACAGTTAAAGGAAGCAATTTGCACCTTTTTAAATTTGCTATCAATGGAGTTTTCTTACAATTAAATTGAATAAGTAAATTTCACTGAATAATTGAACAATACAATCGATAATTATTTCACTCCTTTAGAGTAAACAGAATATTTTGCACCTTGCTATGCTTACTACTCTGTGGAGTGTACACTATTCAGTTTGGTGTTGATCAATTTCAATAAAGAAATAAGTAATATTGAATTAACTGCTGTAGATTGAACAGAGCATTTGTCGCCTTAAGTTATTCTATAAAGTGAATGTTATTAAGCAGCAGCATTAGATTCAATTAATTAATCTGCTGGATCATTCATACTGTTTTTTAAATAAGCTTTACCAATAGCATTTCCTTTAATACAACTCTATTTACCTCGTGGCACCTATTCAAGGCACTCGTTGCCCTATCAATCTACAAATAGTATGAACTGTTAATCTTACTATCATTTTGCCTGAACAATTAGAAGATTATTCTCTACCAATGGTCCGGCTACAAGAATAGAACAGAAGATACTACACACAAATACAGTGAAGCTCAACTGTTGCATAGGAGATCACAACATATAGAAAGGCATTTTCTGCTATATAGATTTCTCACCAAGGATAAGCCAACAGCAAGTTTAAGCAAATGGTTGCTGGTGTGACAAACGGACTAAACTTCAAAAGTATTTCATTGGCTGTAAAGTACTTTGGGACATCCTCAGGTCGTGAACATGTATAAATGTAATTTCTTTCCTTTTGGCATGAGGAGTCTTTTAACTATAAAAGCAGCAATCAGTTTCCCCAAACTCCTGGTTTTGTTGTTTCTCATTTGAAAGAAGGATAGGAAACAAGACAGGACAAAATTCCACATTACCTTCCTTTTGATGGACTTAGCAAAGATTTAATTTTGTCAGTATCAACATCAGCTCAAAGTTGAACTTGCTGGTGATATGTTTGCAGGTCACTTCAAAGATTGGAAATTGCAAAATGACCTGCTTTAATTAGACCAAATCAGTTTAATTAGTGTTCTCACAACAGCCATGTGTACCTGTTTCTGACAGTTATAAATCTACATTGGAAACAGTTTGCCGCTTTTCACAAAGGACAACTAATTCTACACATTACTCTGATCTAGGTGTCATTAGCCATTGGAAACTTGACTTCCAAATCATTATAGCAACACTGTTTTTGTCTTTTTAAAGGTATTAACATGAAAATAATTTTCACTGGGAAAAAAATAACAGTTGTCATAGAAGGTGATAATTATTTGACTCGTATCTAATATACACATAAGCAACAATTATCAAATGATTCAACAATCATTGTGCAAGTGTGGATTTTTCTTCCCTTAAAATGCCATGATTCTAGTAGAATTAAATCAATTACTTTAGGAAATACACAGGCTTTTGTCACCAATTTAAACAGATGTGATCAGAAACTCCCAAATATTATTTAAAGATTATAGAGAAAAAAACTCAAGAATAAAGAGTAAAAACCCCTGCAGGATTCTCTTTATTCTGAAGCACATTTGCCATTTTTCAACTATACAGTGACATTAGATTTGTAACAAAACATCAAAGCTCTGACAGAACAGGGAAAGATTTATATTATAAACTTGAAAACACTAGATTGTCTTAAATTAAATAATTTTTCTCACCTTTAACCTAATCAGTGGTTTTGAGGTTGTATACTATATCTTATACAGCTGTTCAATCGCAAATAAAATCGATGAAAGCTCAAATAGAACAACTTTGATTCAACAGTATCTCCAGAAGGTCTACTGAGCCGATATGGAAGTATGTGATACAGTAGAGCTTGTTATAATTTGGATTTCTTCCCAATATTCTTGCTTTCTGCAAAAGTTAGCTTCCTATTGCAAGCCTACCTATAGAAATTGATAGCTGAAATCCACTTTCATACCCCAAAGCATTGTTAAAATTTCATTTTAAGATTATATATATAGGTTGGATTTTCCTCCACAATCCCTCCCAAAACCAGGTGAGATAGTAGTGAAGCCTATCTCTTCCTCCCTTTCCTGATTTTCATTTCCCTCACTCTGCCCCTGCCTGGACTGCCGCAGGCCAGCCCTTCACCACCCACAATATGTCAATGCCGGTGGATGTGGAGCCCAATTTCCCGTTTCTCTCCCATCTGCTCCTCTATATCTGCTCTCTGGGACAAAGAAAATAAAAGCAATGAAGTTATGCCAAAAATTTATGAATCACTGATCAAGAGTCAGCTAGAGTATTGTGCCAAATTATGGGTGCAACGTTTTAAAAAGGTTGTCAAGGCCTTGGAGAAGATGTAAAGGGAATGTACCAGAATGATGCCAGGAATGAGGGACTTCAGTTATGTGCAGAGACTAGAGTAGCTGGGATTTTTCTCAGAGCAGAGACGTTTACGGGGAGATTTAATAGAAGTGTTCAATTTTATGATGGGTTTCAATAGAGTAAATAAGAAGAAACTGTTTTCATTGGTATGCAACCAGAGGACACAGATTTAAAATGATTGGCAAAAGAACCAGTGGGGGATGAGAATCTTTTTAAAGCAGTCAGTTGTTCTATGTAATATATATGTTATATATGATCTGGATTATGCTGCCTGAAATGGTGGTGGAAGTAGATTCGATATAGTAACTTTCAAAAGGGAATTGTATATGTATTTGAAAAGGAAATTATTTATAGGGCTACTGTAGGACTGAGTGTAACTAATTGAATAGCACTTTCAAAGAGCCAGCACCGGCACAATGGTCTCCTGTGCCATAAGATTCTAGGATTTTCTGATTCTATGAAAGCTGGCACAGAGATCAGGAATGTGGTGGTAAGACCCCCAATTTTGTAAACAGAGGTAGAGGGTCAAGTTGAAACCCATCTCCTTCCATGCACCCCTCCGATATACTCTCTTTTGTGGGCATTGGTCTGAGATGACAGTATATAAAAGCTGGAGGTCTCTCCCCTTTTGGGAATCTCCTGGTTCTTTAATGCTGCTCACTGCCTGCTTGAGTGCTGCAGCTGAGGTTCCAATGGTGCACAACTTAATTCTCTTCTTTGGCATTGGTTGCAATTTTTAAACTGTTCAAAATGATAAACTCTAGGGGTTCTTTACTATGTTCATTTTTGGTCAAAACCAAATAAAGAATGTGAAAGTTTGGTTTCAGTTTTTCTCGTTTGCCTAGAGAATCAAATATTTTATTTCTCTGTCACATTTCTCTGCCACTTTAGGCTGGAAATATTTCAAATAAAAAAGTGCTCATGAACCTCTGTAAACATTGATAAAAAGGAAAAAATTTATTTATCTGAGAATTTTTAAAGCTGACATTATTTTTAGATGACACATTTTTTCAGTACTCACGAAGTGCTAAAAACTGAGATGTATCATCTGTAGGGTTTATAGAGTGCATAAAAATACATTTGCACGGCTCTCTGATGGTTCAGCTGGTTAGAAATTGAATAGATGAATCATGCAGACCAGGAATATCCATGGTTCAAGCAGTGGCCTGTGCTGATTTAACTGATTTCAATTAAGGTAATGGCCTGAGTATTCCTGGGCTAGAGAGCAGAAAATCAACCAGGATTCCCACTCATTACTATCCAATGACTGTTTGAAGTACATTTAAATGGATGTTGAGTAAGAATAGGATTGGACTTGTCAGTAATTCTCCTGTAGTCAAATAGTCTCATCTCAATAAAGTATTCTGTCTCAAACATGGACCCCTGTGTCTCAGCGAGTGGGACAATTTGGAGCATGGATTCCCTGTACTGGTTGAAGGCTGGCACATCTAATGAGATGAGACCTGTTCGTCTCCAGAAAGGTACAAGTGGACCCCAAAATTCCAGGAAAGAACAAGTAGATTTTTTATTATTGGTTTTCTTACAAAGTGGTGGTTGAAAGAACAAAAAAAACTTGGGGTGGTGGTGCGGGGTTGGGGGGGAGGTGGTGGGGTTGATGGCGGTTGCTGAGTAGAAACCAAATATTTTTGATATAGCAGCAGGCACAGTTCTAGTATGTGTGGGCTGGCAGGTGCCCATGAGGCATCTGCAATGGCATGGGCAGTTGCAAGCCAGAAGTAACTGAGGTGTATTCAGTAGCTCAGCCATATATGAATGAGTGTATTGCAAGTTCCCTGTCATTTCTGTCAGGAAATGCCAGAAGTGGCACCAAGTAGCATAAAGCCAGTGTGAGTCTTGAAAGTTCATCCCAGCCCACATCCACTCCCTGGCATTACTCCAGTGAAAATTTACCCCTGTTGAAGTCAGTGAAAATCATTTTTCTGAGGTACATTTTGTTTTGGAGGCAGGTAACATTAAATTGTATTAACTTTAGATCCATAGACCAAAGGAACTGCAGTATAGACAGAAGATTTTTCCATAAGCTTGGTGATGGAGAATGAAATTAGGCTGTGAACTAGAATCTGACTGGGCTGCTGACAGGGAATAACTAAGTGCCACGAAAAGGTGCTAGGTCGAATAATGATTCTTTTTTTAATCCACCAGCTGGAAACCTGAATATTAAACTTGTGGAGCCAAACCACTGAAACCTTGCAAGCTTCGACCTCTGCCTGCTGACCATGAACAGCAAGGCATATCTCCTGCTGCAGACTGTAGTGTTCAGTCGTTTAATTGATCTGTGTCTGATTGTGTTGGTCTGTTCACTGATCGATGCACACTGTGCGAAATAACTTAAGGCCTAAGGGTGGTGTTAGTGAGTAGAGAAGTTTCTGGAAAGAACTGTCAGACACTCCTCTCGAAGGAAATCAGCTACATTGCTGTCTCCTGGAGAACCGCAAAATCAGCGTCCACATCTTCAAACCGGAAGCATCAGGACTACCGAATTTAGCCTGAAGCCAGCTGAGTCACCAACCTCTAAAGATTGCATACCCCTTTTATTTCTCTAGACTCTAATTCAACCAATCTGTCTTTCCCCACTCTATAACCTATGTGTGTGCGTGTGAGAAAGTTGGAGTGTATTTTATTATTTTGCTTAGATTGGTTTAAGTACAATAAAATTAACCTCTTTGTTAAGCTTGTGAAAACATGTCTGGTTGGCTCTTTGTATGATCACGGTGTGTAAACATTTAAACACTCATTGAATAGGCAAACATATCCACTTCAAAAATAAATAAACCTGTTGCGGTCAAACAAGGAGAGGGAAAAGAGGGGAGCCCTTCGACTCCCCCTCCACTGTCCTCCCCCACCCCTGCTATCCCACCGCACCTGATCATAACAGAAATTTGGGGGCACTACGCAGGCGATAAATTCCAAAGACAAACAAGAAATTGGAAGCAGAAAACTAAATTAATCCCGAGCAAGAATTAAAAAATACCTCCATACAGGTTTTCTTGTGCTTCAGTGCTAGAGTACTAAATTGTCCACATTCGCGGCCAGTACCTTGCTAGAACAGAGTGAAGCAATTTGGGACAGTTTAAAAGCCCTATCCATTGAACAGTTAAGGAGTATAGCTAGGCAATTAAAGATGAATATCCGTCCAAAAGCTAGGAAACCCAAAACCCAAAAACCTGTGGCCAACCATTTTGAAATTGAAACTGAAGAACCAGAGACAGGCATAGAATCTGTAACAGACAGGCTAGCATTAGCCAAGTTACAGCTGGAACAGTGGAGACTAGAACTAGAATTCAAAGAAAGAGAATTCCAGGAAAGGGATAAAGAAAGAACTTTCTAGAAGGAGAAGCGGAAAAGAGAGTTAAGGCAGCTCGAACTGAATATGGGAATACCCAATGTACACAGTGAACATATCACTAGTGAGGGAACTACCCCTAGCTCAAGATCAGGTGCTGATTTCTTAAAGTTCTCCCATTTGATACCAAGTTCGATGAGAGGGATGTGGAAGCATTTTTCATCTGATTTGAAAAGCTTGCAAAACTGTTGAAGTGGCCAGCAGAGGGCTGGACCCTACTACTGCAAAGCAAATTAATAGGAAAAGCCCATTATGTTTATTCCCTATTGTCCAACGAGAGTTCATCAAACTATGAGATGACCAAAAATGCTATCCTGAGCACGTATCAGCCGCTACCAGAGGTGTACCGCCAAAAATTCTGAACTCTCCGAAAATGGCCTGAACAAACTACATCAAGTAAGCCAACTCACTTTCAGCCAATGGATATAGGTGCTTAAGATAGAGACCACCTATGAAAACCTGAGAGAGGTGATCCTCCTCGAGGAGTTCAAAAACGTCCCCTTTCCATAAAAACCCATGTGGAGGAACAAAAGGTTCCAAGAGCCAGGCAGGTAGCAATCCTTGCTGATTATTTTACACTTATTTACAAGCCCTTGCCCTAAGGGAAACCCTTCCTTAGTCACCTCCAAAAGCCTGAAAAGGATAGAATATGGGACAGTGATAGGAGGATGAACAGCCATGGGCGAGAAAGAAAGCTGGAAAAACAGGGGACCCTCCTCAGGCCAAAAAGGAAGCTGCTGAGAACAGGAGTGATGCCTGAAGGCAACAAGGCAGGTCACTCCTCGAGCTGACTGCTGGAAGTTACAGGGAAAACCCATAGAATTAGTCAGGCTACACCAGACCAGTGCCAGGAATAGGGCCCTGATGGAGAGCACAGCCGACTAGGCTATGGTTCTAACTGCAGCAGTAAGTCTTGTAAAAGTACCACTGTGAGTGCGGGAGAACTTAACAAACTCCCTGAGAGTTACCAGGATTTTGTGTCCAAAAGGAAAAGTGACCCCATACCTCTCAAATGAGGCAAGTAAGCCCATAGTCATACTTAGGGATACAGAGGCCACCCAATCCCTTCTGCTGGGAAAAGGCATGACCTTTCCCCAGAGAGTGTATTGAATGCCAAAGTATCAGTGAACGGTATCGCGAGAAGGTATATGCCCATACCTTTATATCAGGTACACCTGGAGGGCAACCTTAGTTCAGGACCAGTAACCATGGGTATAAAAGCAAAATACTGCGGATGATGGAAATCTGCAATAAAAACAAGAAATGCTGGAACCACTCAGCAGGTCTGGCAGCATCTGTGAAAAGAGAAGCAGAGTTAACGTTTCGGGTCAGTGACCCTTCTTCGGACCCTTCCAAAGAAGGGTCACTGACCCGAAATGTTAACTCTGCTTCTCTTTTCACAGATGCTGCCAGACCTGCTGAGTGGTTCTAGCATTTCTTGTTTTTATTACAGTAACCATGGGTATTGTCTCCAGTTTACCTGTGGACGGGGTCAACCTGCTCCTTGGTAATAATTTGGCAGGGGCAAAGGTGGTAGCTTCCGCAGTGGTCTTAGAGAGACTGAACAAGGCCAGAGAGACAGAGCAGTTGCAGGAGAAGGTCCCTGGCATTTTCCTGACTGTGTGGTGACCTGGTCCATGGCCAAACAAGCTCCGTCAGAGGAGGCTGAACTGGCACTGCAGATGGATGACCCTGCTGTCTGGTTATCCGTCTTCGGGAATTTAGAGAAACCAAAGGAAGTGTTAAGCAGGTCTTTCTTGGTCGAGGCTCAGCAAGCCGACCCAATGTTGAAAAAGTTAGAACAGACTGCCCAAACTGAAGTGCAGCAGAGGGAGTTCCAGAGTGCTACTATTTAAAGAGTGAGGTGCTGCTGAGGAAGTGGAGACCTCCTCATAGATCTGCGGATGAAGAGTGGACAATGGTCCAACACGTAGTGGTGCCGCCGAGGTACCGTAGGGAAATATTGAGGATAGCCTACAAAATTCCAATGACTGGACATGTCGGTATCTGAAAAAACCCAAGCCCGCATAAGACAGCATTTTTACTGGCCACAACTCCACAAGGAAGTGGAGTTCTGTAAGACTTGTCACACATGCAAGGTTGTGGGGAAACCTCAACCTGCAATAAAACCTGCGCCCCTAAATCCCATACCGGCTTTTGGGGAACCATTCAGCAGTGTGTTGGTGGATTGTGTAGGACCCCTGCCGAAAACAAAAGGGGGCTAGCAGTATCTTCTCACCATTATGGATGTGGCTACCCAATTTCCAGAGGCCATCCCCCTAAAAACTATTTCTGCCAAGGTAGTGGTGTAGGGGTTAACCCAATTCTTCACCCGATATGTGCTGCCTGCTGAGATCCAGTTGGATCAGGGCACAAATTTTACATCCAGTATTTTTCAAAAAGTCATGGGTAATTTGGGCATAACCCATCTAAAGTCCACAGCCTACAACTTACAGTCACAAGGGGCTTTGGAACGGTATCACCAGACTCTAAAGCCAATGATCAGGGCGTACTGCTATGAGTACCCCCATGACTGGGGCAAAGGGCTGGGATTTCTTCTGTTTGCTACCAGAGACTCACCCAATGAGTCCACTGGCTTTAGTCCCTTTGAATTAGTTTATGGACATGAGGTGAGAGGTCCTCTAAAAATAATCAAGAGAGGATTTTAGGACACAGGGACAAACCTTTCATGTTAGATTACATCTCCATGTTCCAGGGGCTCACAAGAGACTGTGTGGTGGCTCAGGAACACCTAAATGCCTCCCAGACAGCTATGAAAACACAGACAGATAAACATGCCAAGGCCAGAACTTTTCAGCCCAGAGACCATGGGCTGGATTTTACAGCTCCCCTGACGTTGGGGGTCGTGGTGGCGGTGGGGGGGGCGGAAAGTACCTCCAGGAGATGCCCGCCACGGTCCTCGACACCAGGAAGGCGCGACCTGATATTGCTGGCGGCAGCAAGGTTTCGTGGCAGCACCCCTGCCGCTCGGTGCCAGGAGTCAAATCTAAATATGTTTAGATTAGATTAGAGATACAGCACTGAAACAGGCCCTTCGGCCCACCGAGTCTGTGCCGAACATCAACCACCCATTTATACTAATCCTACACTAATCCCATATTCCTACCAAACATCCCCACCTATTCCTACCAAACATCCCCACCTATTCCTATATTTCCCTACCACCTACCTATACTAGTGACAATTTATAATGGCCAATTTACCTATCAACCTGCAAGTCTTTTGGCTTGTGGGAGGAAACCGGAGCACCCGGAGAAAACCCACGCAGACACAGGGAGAACTTGCAAACTCCACACAGGCAGTACCCGGAATCGAACCCGGGTCCCTGGAGCTGTGAGGCTGCGGTGCTAACCACTGCGCCACTGTGCCGCCCTGTTAATTTATGTTAATTTTAATTTATTAAAATAAATGAATTAAGTACTTACCCGCTCCCGCCCTCCATTCCAACACTCACTGAATTGGCAAGCATATCCACTTCAAAAATGAAATAAACCAGTTGTGGTCAAACAAGGAGAGGGAAAAGAGGGGAACCATTTGACCCCTCTTCACCTGATCGTAACATAAGCCTCAAAGAAACTTGTTTGAACTGAGAGGTTTCCCTCTGGAATTAGCAATGTTGATCTCCATGAAAGTTCTGTATTTAGGAACTTGAAGAAACTTTAACACTTTCTCGTAAAGAAATGCTGGATCTTTTTCTGTGCATCTTTAATAACATGCACTCTCTGTGAATAAACTTGTTTGAACATATGCTCCAGTATGAACCTTTATTTAATGATTAAGTTGCGAGTAGCTGTTGAAATAAAGTATGGAATTTCCTGGATCTCACTTAAACAAATTTTAAGTCGAAATATACTCTGCAATCTTGCCCATGGAAACTTAGAATTAGAATTAGAATTAGAAATAGAATTAGAACATTACAGCGCAGTACAGGCCCTTCGGCCCTCGATGTTGCACTGACTTGTGAAACCATCTGACCTACACTATTCCATTTTCATCCATATGTCTATCCAATGACCACTTAAATGCCCTTAAAGTTGGCGAGTCTACTACTGCTGCAGGCAGGGATTCCACGCCCCTACTACTCTCTGAGTAAAGAAACTACCTCTGACATCTGTCCTATATCTATCACCCCTCAACTTAAAGCTATGTCCCCTCGTGTTTGCCATCACCATCCGAGGAAAAAGACTCTCACTATCCACCCTATCTAACCCTCTGATTATCTTATATGTCTCTATTAAGTCACCTCTCCTCCTCCTTCTCTCCAACGAAAACAACCTCAAGTCCCTCAGCCTTTCCTCGTAAGACCTTCCCTCCAGACCAGGCAACATCCTAGTAAATCTCCTCTGCACCCTTTCCAAAGCTTCCACATCCTTCCTATAATGCGGTGACCAGAACTGCACGCAATACTCCAGGTGCGGTCTCACCAGAGTTTTGTACAGCTGCAGCATGACCTCGTGGCTCCGAAACTTGATCCCCCTACTAATAAAAGCTAACACACCATATGCCTTCTTAACAGCCCTATTAACCTGGGTAGCAACCTTCAGGGGTTTATGTACCTGGACACCAAGATCTCTCTGTTCATCTACACTACCAAGAATCTTCCCATTAGCCCAGTGCTCTGCATTCCTGTTACTCCTTCCAAAGTGAATCACCTCACACTTTTCCGCATTAAACTCCATTTACCATCTCTCAACCCAGCTCTGCAGCCTATCTATGTCCCTCTGTACCCTACAACATCCTTCGGCACTATCCACAACTCCACCGACCTTCGTGTCATCCGCAAATTTACTAACCCACCCTTCTACACCCTCTTCCAGGTCATTTATAAAAATGACAAACAGCAGTGGCCCCAAAACAGATCCTTGCGGTACACCACTAGTAACTAAACTCCAGGATGAACATTTGCCATCAACCACCACCCTCTGTCTTCTTTCAGCCAGCCAATTTCTGATCCAAAGCTCTAAATCACCTTCAACCCCATACTTCTGTATTTTCTGCAATAGCCTACCGTGGGGAACCTTATCAAACGCCTTACTGAAATCCATATATACCACATCTACTGCTTTACCCTCATCCACCTGTTTGGTCACCTTCTCGAAAAACTCAATAAGGTTTGTGAGGCACGACCTACCCTTCACAAAACCGTGCTGACTATCGCTAATGAACTTATTCTTTTCTAGATGATTATAAATCCTGTCTCTTATAACCTTTTCCAACATTTTACCCACAACCGAAGTAAGGCTCACATGTCTATAATTACCAGGGCTGTCTCTACTCCCCTTCTTGAACAACATTTGCTATCCTCCAGTCTTCCGGCACTATTCCTGTCGACAATGACGACATAAAGATCAAGGACAAAGGCTCTGCAATCTCCTCCCTAGCTTCCCAGAGAATCCTAGGATAAATCCCATCTGGCCCAGGGGACTTATCTATTTTCACACTTTCCAAAATTGCTAACACCTCCTCCTTGTGAACCTCAATCCCATCTAGCCTAGTAGCCTGAATCTCAGTATTCTCCTCGACAACATTTTCTTTCTCGACTGTAAATACTGACGCAAAATATTCATTTAACGCTTCCCCTATCTCCTCTGATTCCACACACAACTTCCCACTACTATCCTTGATTGGCCTAATCTAACTCTAGTCATTCTTTTATTCCTGATATACCTAGAGAAAGCCTTAGGGTTTTCCCTGATCCTATCCGCCAATGACTTCTCGTGTCCTCTCCTTGCTCTTCTTAGCTCTCCCTTTAGATCCTTCCTGGCTAGCTTGTAACTCTCAAGCGCCCTAACTGAGCCTTCACGTCTCATCCTAACATAAGCCTTCTTCTTCCTCTTGACAAGCGCTTCAACTTCTTTAGTAAACCACGGCTCCCTCGCTCGACAACTTCCTCCCTGCCTGACAGGTACATACTTATCAAGGACATGCAGTAGCTGCTCCTTGAATAAGCTCCACATTTCGATTGTTCCCATCCCCTGCAGTACCAAATTTGCTGAGAATTGCATTAGCATACATTGGAATGTAAAACCTGGCATAAAACAAGCTGAAATCTGTGGAAACATTTGAGAATTAAATGCTCAACTTCTGCCACCTTCCTTCTTTAATTCTGTTTTTACCTTATTGATGCTATGAAAATTAAATTTTGAAGCCATCAAAGCATCATTTACTCACATTAAGCACAGTATGTATAAGAAAATGCAATGATGAAATCTTTTCTCTTTTTAAAGTGACAGCGTTTGAAGCCATTAAAAAGCAATCAAAAATTTAGAAACTACGGGCCAGGTATCAGTATGGAGAATTAAAAAAAAAAAATTGCTGTTGGGATGTTATTTAAAAAACAATATATCCCAGCATATCTTTCTTTTGGTAATTTTAGTGGTAGAACAAATGTGAGGGAGAGGGATCTTCATCTTAACTCAATATATGAACAGGTCTGAGAAACGGGATAAACATTTGGCCTTAGCACTTACAGGACGATGAACAAAGCTTGTATCATAGAGGCAAAGGCTGAAAAGATCATAAGCTGAAGCCTCAGCTAAATTTGCAAACTATGGCCGGAATTTTATGCCCCCCCCCACAAAGAGTGGGTTGGTGGCAGCGGGGGATGGGGGGTGCGCAGCATAAAATGGAGTGGGAGGTTCGGTGGACCCTTCCTGACCCATTCCTGCCTCCACTGCCATTTTACGCGGGGTAGCAGCAGTGAAAACTGGCCCGCCTGCCCCAGGCCAATCAAGACCCTTAAGTGGCCAGAGGGCCTCTGCCCACCACCATGGGGATTTTACCCTGGGCAAAAGCAGGTGGCTTTCTGACGGCCTGGGGGGACCATCATGATCAGGCACGCTGTGCCTGACCGAGGGATGCCCCTGATGCTCCAACCACCCCCAACACCCAACATGCATCCCTGTGCCCCACAATCGACCACCCTTGCCTCACTGGGGCCCGACCGATTACCCCCGGCATGGCCCTAAAAACCTACCTCTTCCCGGGGCCATGCTCCCTGTTTTTCTCGAAGCTGGGTTGCAGTCCCAGCAGTGGCCACCACTCCCAGTGGTGCTGCAGGGACTAAGGGCTGCTGGCACACTGATTGGCCAGCAGCTCCATTAGGCAGGACTTCCTGCCTCACTGAGGTGGAAGACCCACCTCACAGAATCACAAAACTGTCACAGCACAGAAGGAGGCCATTCGGCCCATCATGTCCCAGGCAGACAAGTCCCCAGGGCCTGATGGCCTACATCCTGGAGTCTTAAAGGAAGTGACAGCGGAGATAGTGGATCAGAAGAAGGGTCACTGACCCGAAACGTTAACTCTGCTTCTTTCCACAGATGCTGCCAGAACTGCTGAGTATTTCCAGCATTTCTTGTTTTTATTTCAGATTTCCAGCATCCGCAGTATTTTGCTTTTATTATATGAGATAGTGGATCCATTGGTTATAATATTCCAAAATTCTCTGGATGCGGGAAAGGTTCCATGGATTGGAAAATGCTAATATAATGCCCTTATTCAAAAAGGGAGAGAGGCAGAAAGTAGGAAACCATAGACCAGTTAGGTTAATATCTGTTATCGGGAAGTTGTTAGAATTCATTATTAAGGAAGTAATAACAGGACATTTAGAAAGTCAAAACGCAATCCATCAGAGTCAGCATGGTTTTATGAAGGGTGAATCATATTTGACTAATTTGCTAGAGTTCTTCGAAGATGTAACAAGTAAAGTGGATAATGGGGATCCTGTAGAAGTATTATATCTGGAGATCCAGAAGGCATTTGATACGGTGCCGCACAAAAGGTTAATACAAAAGGTAAGATCACATGGGGTTAGGAGCAATTTATTAGCTTGGATAGAGGATTAGCTAACCAACAGAAAAAAAAGAGTCGGAATAATTGGGTCCTTTTCTGGTTGGCAAGATGTAACTGTGCGGAGTTTGCAAGTTCTCCCTGTGACCGCGTGGGTTTCCGTTGGGTACTCTGGTTTCTTCCCACAGCCAAAGACATGCAGGTTGATAGGTAAATTGGCCATTGTAAATTGCCCCTAGTGTACGTAGGTGGTAGGAAAATTGAGGAAAGGTGGGGATGTGGTAGGGAGTATGGGATTAATGTAGGATTAGTATAAATGGGTGGTTGATGGTCGGCACAGACTCGGTGGGCCAAAGGGCCTGTTTCAGTGCTGTATCTCTCTAGGATGGCACAGTGGTGCAGCACTTAGCACCGCAGCCTCACAGCTCCAGTGACCTGGTTTCACTTCTGGGTACTGCCTGCGCAGAGTTTGCAAGTTCTCCCTGTGACTGTCTGGGTTTCTGCTGGGTGCTCTGGTTTCCTCCCACAGCCAAAGACTTGCAGGTTGATAGGTAAATTGGCCATTGTAAATTGCCCCTAGGGTAGGTAGGTGGTAGGAGAATGGTGGGGATGTGGTAGGGAATATGGAATTAATATAGGATTAGTTTAAATGGGTGGTTGTTGGTCAACACAGATGCAGTGGGCCGAAGGGCCTGTTTCAGTGCTCTCTATGACTCTAGTGGGGTGCCGCAGGGTTTGGTCCTCGGGCCCCAACTATTTACAATCTATATTAGTGACTTGGATGCAGGGATAGAAGGTACTGTTGTCAAATTTGCAGATGACACTAAAATAGGTGGGATAGTAAGTTGCAATAAAGAAATAAGAAATTTACAAATGGATATGGATAGGTTAGGTGAATGGGCCAAAGTTTGGCAGATGGAGTTTAATGTGGATAAGTGTGAAGTTATCCATTTTGATTGGAAGAATAGAAAGGCAAATTATTATCTAAATGGAGAGAAACCTCAGAGTGCTTCGGTGCAGAGGGATCTGGGTGTCCTTGTGCATGAATCCCAAAAAGCTAGTATGCAGGTGCAGCAGGTAATAAAGAAGGCAAATGGAATTTTGGCATTTATTGCTAAAGGAAAAGAGTATAGGCACAAAGGGGCGGCACAGTGGCACAGTGGTTAGCACGGCAGCCTCACAGCTCCAGTGACCCAGGTTCAATTCTGGGTACTGCCTGTGTGGAGTTTGCAAGTTCTCCCTGTGTCTGCGTGGGTTTCCTCTGGGTGCTCCGGTTTCCTCCCACAAGCCAAAGACTTGCAGGTTGATAGGTAAATTGGCCATTAGCAATTGCCCCTAGTATAGGTAGGTGGTCGGGAAATATAGGGACAGGGTGGGGATGTGGTAGGAGTGTGGAATTGGTGTGGGATTAGTATAAATGGGTGGTTGATGGTCGGCACAGACTCAGTGGGCCAAAGGGCCTGTTTCAGTGCTGTACCTCTAAAAAAATATTTAAAAAAAAGTAGGGAAGCGTTGCTGCAACTGTACAAGGCATTAGTGAGACCGCACCTGGAGTATTGTGTACAGTTTTGGTCCCCTTACTTGATGAGGGATGTAGTTACATTGGAGACAGTTCAGAGGAGGTTCACTAGATTGATTCCACAGATGAAGGGTTTGTCTTATGAAGAGAGATTGAGCAGTTTAGGCCTTTACACCCTACAGTTTAGAAGAATGAGAGGAGATCTAATTGAGGTATATAAGATGATTAAGGGGATTGACAAAGTAGACGTAGAGAGAATGTTTCCTCTTGTGGGGCAATCTAGAATGAGAGGTCATAGTTTTAGGATAAAGGGTAGCAGACTTAAAACAGAGATGAGGAGAAATTACTTCTCTCAAAGGGTCGTGCGTCTGTGGAATTCACTACCCCAGAGTGCGATGGATGCCAGGACATTGAGTAAATTTAAGGAGGAAATAGACAGATTTGTAATTAGTAATGGGTTGAAGGGTTTTGCAGAACAGGCAGGAATGTGGAGTTGAGGCCGAGATGAGATCAGCCATGATTGTATTGAATGGCGGAGCAGGCTCGTGGGGCTGAATTGCCTACTCCTGCTACTAATTCTTATGTTCTTATGTCTGCACTGGCTCTCTGAAAGAGCAATTCCCTCAGTCCCATTCCCCTGCCTTCTCCCCATAACCCTGCATATTCTTCCTTTTCATATAACTGTCTAATTCCCTTTTGAATGCTTCAATTGAACCTGCCTCCACCACTTTCTCAGGCAGTACATTCCAAACCTTAAACACTTGCTGCCTGAAAATGTTTTTCCTCATGTCACTTTTGCTTCTCTTACCAAATACTTAGCAAATAGGGCGGCACAGTGGCGCAGTGGTTAGCACCGCAGCCTCACAGCTCCAGCGACCCAGGTTCAATTCTGGGTACTGCCTGTGTGGAGTTGGCAAGTTCTCCCTGTGTCTGCATGGGTTTCCTCCGGGTGCTCCGGTTTCCTCCCACATGCCAAAGACTTGCAGGTTGATAAGTAAATTGGCCATTAGCAATTGCCCCTAGTATAGGTAGGTGGTAGGGAAATATAGGGACAGGTGGGGATGTGGTAGGAATATGGAATTAGTGTAGGATTAGTATAAATGGGTGGTTGATGGTCGGCACAGACTCGGTGGGCCGAAGGGCCTGTTTCAGTGCTGTATCTCTAAACTAAAACTAAACTAAACTTTAAATCTGTGCCCTTTCATTCTCGATCCTTTCACGAGTGGGAACAGTTTCTCTCTATCTATTCCATCCACACCCCTCAAGACCCCTCTCAGCCTTCTCTTCTCCAAGGAAAACAGTCCTAACTTCTCCAATCTACCTTCATAACTGAAATTCCTCATCCCTGGAACCATTCTCATGAATCTCTTCTGTTCTCTCTCCAATGCCCTCACGTCCTTCCTCAAGTGCGGTGCCCAGAATTGGACGCAATATTCCAGTTGAGGCCGAACTAGTGTCTTATACAAGTTCAACATAACTTCCTTGCTCTTGTACTCTATGCCTCTATTAATAAAGCACAGGATACTGTATGATTTATTAACTGCTCTCTCAACCTGTCCTGCCACCTTCAATGACTTATGCACAAATACACCCAGGTCCCTCTGCTCCTTCATCCCCTGTAGAATTGTGCCCTTTCTTCTATATTGTCTCTCCATGTTCTTCCTACCAAAAGGAATCACCTCACATTTCTCTGCATTGAACTTCATCTGCCACCTGTCTGTCCATTCCACCAACTTATCTATGTCCTTTTGAAGTTCTACACTATCCGCCTCACTGTTCACAATGCTTCCAGGTTTGTATCATCTGCAAACTTTGAAATTGTGCCCTGTACACCAAGGTCTAGGTCACTAATATATATCAGGGTAAGCAAGGGTCCCAACACTGATCCATGGGGAACTCGACTACAAACCTTCCTCCATCCTGAAAAACATCCATTAACCACGACTCTTTGTTTCCTGTCACTCAGCCAATTTCGTATTCAGGTTGTTACCATCCCTTTAATTCCATGAGCTACAAGTTTTCTCACAAGTCTGTTGTGTGGCACTGTATCAAATGCCTTTTTGAAAGTCCATGTACACCACATCAACAGCATTGCCCTCATCAACCCTCTCTGTTACTTCCTTAAAAATCTCCAACAAGTTAGTTAAACATGGTTTTCCCTTAAGAAATCCATGCTGGCTTTCCTTTCCTTTGCCTCAGACCAATTAAAGGCCTGGAGAACGTAAAATGCAGTCTGGATTCCCAGGCCAGGCAGAGGCGGGTGTGCCAGTTAGTGGATGGCTCCCGTCCATCAAGGGTAAAATTAACAAAAACAAGAAATGCTGGATTCACTCAGCAGGTCTGGCAGCATCTGTGGAAAGAGAAGCAGAGTTAACGTTTCGGGTCAGTGACCCTTCTTCGGAACTGACCGAAGAAGGGTCACTGACCCGAAACGTTAACTCTGCTTCTCTTTCCACAGATGCTGCCAGACCTGCTGAGTGAATCCAGCATTTCTTGTTTTTGTTTCAGATTTCCAGCATCCGCAGTATTTTGCTTTTATTTAAGGGTAAAATTAAGCCCTATGTATTACATAAGCATAGGCCAAGGTTGTACTTTAGTGTAAGAATAGAACCAGGTCCCCTTTAAATGCAGAGCATTCTCACAGGTCAGGAACAATGCAGCTACACGGAGGGTCTGAAGGACTGGAACTGATAACTTTGGGACTTGTGCTGTTTTCTGACATCAGAGAGCATTTACCTAGAGCCTGGGAACCAGGATGTATTATTTGCATGTCATTTGATATAAATGGAAGATCAAATCAATGACTGTAACAATGCTTAATATTATAAAAACCATTTGTGAATAAATCACAAGTGGAGTTTTTGTTGCCGGACTAACAACCCTTTGTTGCGACGGTAGCCATTAAGAAATCCATTAGCAATCGCTGAAAAATATTGCTATTAAACACCCAAAATAGTGACTTTGGATCATGCTGTGCCTAAAGTTTCTGGAGTAAGCTACACTTACGCCATTGCTATGCCAAAATTCTGGGTCAAAGGTTCTACATTGAGTTTGTCACTGACAGACAAATTGGGCTGGATTTTAAGCAGCCCTCGACGTCGTGATCCGTGGTGGGGGTGGGGGGAGGGGCCTGAAGATGGCTCCGGATGAGGCCCGCCACGGACCTTAACGCCGGCAGGGCCCAACCTGTCATCCCGGTGGCGGCGAGGGTCCGTGACAGCACCCCTGCTGCTAGGCGACATGACCACTATTTGAATATTTAAATCAATAAAATTAATTAATTTAAATACACTCTCCCACAATCTTGAGGGTCCACTGCAATCTTTGGTGCAATCTTTCCCCGTCCGGGGAAATGAGGTGCAACACAGGTGGGGAGAGGGGAGGAGTTAAGTTTATCAGTGTGGAAGGGTGGGGGACGGGGTCAAATAAACGTCATGGACGTAGGGAATGGTGGGAAGGGTTGTACTTTAAACTTCGGGCGGTTTGGGAGTGGAAGGTCAGATGTAAAAGGTATGTGTTTTGGCGGGGAAGGGCAAATAGTTCATGTTATTGTTATTGGGGGGGCGGTGTGAAAGGGGCATTGGAACTTTATTTATGTAATTCTGGGGAATATCTCTTTAAAAATTTAAATATCCCTGCAGGGCTGACTGCCCTTTAAAAATGGCGTCTGCGCCTGTGCACAGGCAGCTGACGCCATTGCCGGGGAGGGACATCCCACCTCCTCCACTTGATTGGGGGGTGGGGGGGAAGCCGCCCCGGCTATTTAAATGAGCCGCTGTGCTTAAGAATGTGGTGGCTCTTTGCCGTCATTTTTTCAGTTCGTCGTTGGTCAAAAAATGGCGGCCCACCTGTACGGGCCGCATGTCAAAGAACTGTCGCAATCTTAAGCATGGTGGCTTATTTAAATAGCCAGGGTGGCCGCCCCCCCCCCCCACCAATCACGTGGAGGGGGCACACTATCCATCCCTGGCAATGGCATCAGCTGTCTGTGCGTAGGTGCTGACACCATTTTTAAAGGGCAGTCAGCCCCGCTGGCTTATTTAAATATTTAAAGATATATCCAATAAAATTAAGTAAATACATTTCCTATTCCCCTCTCCCACCGCCCCCCCCCGACCAATAACAATTACATTAACTATTTGTCCTTTCCCCCAAAACACTTACCTTTAACATCTGACCTTCCTCCTCAAGCTGAAAAAAGTTTAAAGTACAACCATTCCCACCATCCCCTACACCCATGATATTTATTTGAGCCCGCTCCCCCCAGCCCCACACCAATAAACTTAGCCCCGCCCCTCTCCACACCAGTGTCATGCCTCGTTTCCTTGGAAGGGGATCTGAAGCTGTGGGAGTGCCGGCCGCCGTGCCAAAGATTGTGGAGGGCCCTCAAGATCTGAGTTAAGTATATGTAAATGCATTACTTTTATTAATTTGAATATGGTGACTGTGGTCCCGTCGCCGAGTGGCGGTGGGGGGGTGGGGGGGGTGTGCCACAGAGCCTCGCTGCCACCATGAGGATCAGGCCGGGCCCTGCCGGCGTTGAAGTCCGTTGTGGGCCTCCTCCGGAGCCATCTTCAGGCACCCCCACCACCATGTATCCGGACGTCGAGCATTGCTTAAAATCCAGCCTATTGTATTTAAAAAGCCTTTCCGGTATAAGCTACAACTGACACACTTTAGTGAGAGATTAAAATAGATTTTGCTGGTGAAATTGATGCTTTTCAATGAGAAATTCCATTGCTTGGGAATGAAATATTTCTATTTTTGGAATCAGTGTCAGTGTCACGTACACCAAGTATATCACATCAGAAGCAGCACAGGACAAATGCTCTCTCTACTGTGGTCCAACATTATGCCTTAACTCTTAACCTCAGTAAAGCTTCCCTGGTGCACTAGTGCAACGAGATCACAATCACCATATTCAAATTAATAAAATTAATGCATTTACATATACTTACCTCAGATCTTGAGGGCCCGCCACCATCTTCGGCATGGCGGCCGGCACTCGCACGGCTTCAGATCCCCTTCCAGGGAAACGAGGCATGACACTGGTGGGGAGGGGGGTGGGGGTAAGTTTATTGGTGCGGGGCTGGGGGGAACGGGCTCAAATAAATAACATGGGTGTAGGGGATGGTGGGAAGGGTTAAACTTTGTGCAGCTTGAGGGGGAAGGTCAGATGTTAAAGCTAAGCGTTTTGGGGGAAAGGGCAAATAGTTTACATTAATCACACCAGACATCCGACAACATCTTTGAGTATGACTACCAACTTAATGCCAATTAGTACTAAATTATGGACAATACCATGCTGTGAGCTAAATGAATTGGTTATTTGGAGAGCCATTGCAGACATGATGGGCCGAATTATCTCCTTCTGCGCTCTAACAATTCTGTGATTCTGAGCTCATGCCTAATTGAACTGGGTTGACAATGCCTTTCACTAAGTACCATTATGACTATCAGAAAAAAGCTCCTTTAAGCTACAAGCATAGAGTTGATTTGAACCTAGGTTTCAGAAGTGAAAGGATAGTATTTGAACTCATTAGACTATATATACTTCCACATGTACACTGCTCTACCTATCCACTATCTGTCTTAACATCTGTCTTGCCACTGATTCTCCAAGTTCCACTCTTACATGAGCCTCAATTCCCTCCAGTAAAACATTTGGATGAAAAAAACCATCATCTTTGGCTCCGCCATAAACTCTGGAACCTTAACTCACCAATTCCATTCCCCCTACCTTAGTTATGCCTCAAGTTGAACCAGACTACAATCTTGGTGTCGAATTCAGCCCCAAGCTGAGAATCAACTGCATATCCTCTTCATCAGAAAGACCACCTACTTTCGCCTTCACAACATCTCGTGCCTCTGCCTTACCTCAACCCATTGCTGCTGAAACCTTCATCTTTGCCGTTGTCACGTTGAGGCACAATTATTCCAATACTCTCCTGCTCAGCCTCCCATCATCCATCCTCTTTAAACTTCAGCTCATCAAAAACTCTGCTGTCCACATCTTTTCCTGCATCACCAAAATTTACTGGTGCATTAAAAACTTTTGTAGACCAATTCAAGAATAATGTTGGACCTCATCAGTCTTGTTTCTCTCCAAATTAAATGTTTTAATTGAATAAACCTATTTTTCAAGTTAGCTTCTTAGAGTAGAAAATTAACTAGGCAATGAAAAGGTTGAGTTGCAGCCCAGGCCGAGTCCCACTCAGAGACTGTTTGTGGGTGGAACCTCCATCTGCTTGAAGCATGGCCCATAACTTTGGAGGAGGAGGGAGTGAGGCTGGGGCAGAGAGCTCCTACACAATGAAGTTCCTTGACTCCAGTGCCTTCAGGCCAAGTGACCAGGATGCTGGGATGAATCCAGCTTGCGGGTTTTCTCAATAGTTGAAGTGAGGCTCCAAACCTGGAACCCTAATCAACAAACTGCTACAAGTATTTGATGGGCTTACTGCATGAAAATGTCATTAACTAGTGGAACTGGATAGGGTGCTGGTGTCTGGACAATACCACTTTTCCTGCCTCTGCTCCGTGATGGTTGCATCTTGGACACCTACCACCTCTATGTAAATGAGGTGACATGACTCTGTCCTCATACTGACAGGGTCAGGTTCACTGCTAATTTCTCTGCTGCATTTCTGCTGGTGGAGTGAACCCGAAGATTTTTGGTGCCCATGTAACATATCTTTATTTTGGATTTTTCTCAAAGTACAATAAACCTTGTTTCCCTCCAGTTTTGGGACAACAATGCTTATGTTTTCCTCCGCATAATCTTCTTTTAAAAAGTTATAATACTTTATATGCAGTGCTGTTCTTGCACAGACCTGAATAACGCATTTTCAGTCTGACTCCAGAATCGCATCAGAAAACTCAAAAAGTACCCAAACTATCAATCACTGTCAACTGCAACATTTGATTTAGGTAAGAGATTCATCATTGCACAATAAATATGTGCAGTTAAAATTTAAGACAGCCCAAACCAACAAACCATTGTGCTCACTTCTTTTTAAATGCAATTGGTATCTTTGATTATATATGAAGAAAAGTTTAGTTCTTAGTTTGATTTTGCTCATTTATGGTAAATGAATCTTAGTTGCGTAGCTGTCTGATGCCACAGTCATACATACTTGAAGAAAAGGGAAAAAAAATAATTGTTTAATGTGGCAACAGTACAACTTCCCATTTTGTCCTTGGAATCCTTGCAATTAATGTTTTTTTTTCCATAAAATAATTAGAATTTATTTCAAGTCTGACAGTGCTGAAGTGCCAGATATTGAACAATATTATTATTGCTATTCTATGCAACATAGTTTACTGTCTAGCTAAATTAGATCTCCAGAAACTATTTCTAAATCTAAATGGGAGTTTACTTGTGCTGCTGCCATTAAGAAAAAAAGAACCAGCATTTATATAGTATGTTTCACAATCTCAGCATGTGCTTTACAGCCAAATAAGTACCTTTGAAGTGTAGTTACAGTTGTAATGTAGGAAACACAGCAGCCAATAAGCACACAGCAAGATCCCACAAACAGCAATGAGGTAAATGACCAGATTATCCATTTTATGTGTTGTTTGAGGGATAAGTCTGATACTGGAAGAATTCCCCTTGTTCTTCTTTGAATAGTGCTGTGGGATCTTTTACAGTGACCTGAGAGGGCAGATGGGATCTCATAAAGAGACTTGCATTTATATAGCACGTCTCACAACCACAGGATGTCTCAATGCACTTGTACAAAGTGCTCTTGAAGTACTGAAGAATGAAGTACATGTAATCACTGTTGTAATGCAGCCAATTTACGTAAAGCAAGCTCCCACAAATAGCAATGTGGTAATAACCAGATAATCTGCTTTTGTGATGTTGATTGTGGAAAATATTGGCCAGGACACCAGGGATAACTATCCTTCTCTTCTTCAAAATAGTCCCATGGGATCTTTTACATCCGCCTGAGAGGACAGACAGGCTTCAGTTTAATGTCTCATTTGAAAGGTGGCACTTGCAACAGTGCAGCACTCCCTCAGTACTGAGTGTCAGAATTGATTTTTGTCCTCAAGTCAATAGAGTGGGACTTGAACCTACAGCCTTCTGACACAGAGACAAGAGTGCTACCAACGGAATCATGGCTGACACTGTCAAAAGATGGCATCTCTGACAACTTACAACTCCCTTAGTACTATACTGAAGCATCAGCCTAGATTATACGCTCAAGTCTATGAAGTAGGGCTTAAACCTTCTGACTCAGAGATGAGAGCGGCACCACTGAGCCAACCACATTGTGGGAAATCGTAACCTAAACCGCCTGCCAGGAAACTGACAGGATCAGATGCAACACTGATTTTACACCTTGACCAATTTTAATCTCCAATAAAGTAAATAGAGAGCAATATTGGATGGGGTCTAAAATCAGTTTTTCCTTCTTGGTCAATTAGGTTAAAATTACCCCCAATATTCTTACGTTTCTAAAAGCACAGGGATGAGTTCACAACAAGCTTTAGTTTTTAAATCCATTACAGCATTTGGTATCTTGAATATCCATCCATAGATTCACCATGAAAGCTTACTGTGGGCTACTAGTATGTATTCATGGAATGTATTTTATAATTATATGTTAACGACTGCACATTTCTTTCATCAGCTGGACACCCCAAGGTTTGCACAAATATACAGCTGGAGTTTAACCAGCTTATAATAAAGGGCACTAGTGACCTTCTGACTGCATGGAGAGTTAAGACCACTCTACCTGTGAGGGCCTAGGTTTGCTCAGTTATATGAAGCTGCGTGGAAAGCATACCGGTCCACTGTCACAGATCTATCCCTCCAAGTTCCATTGATAAGGGAGAATGGCTGGGCCTGATGGGCTTTTAAAAGAAGTGGTTGCAGAGACAGTGGATGAATCTGAAGGCACTGGATACTGCAAAGGCTATAAGTCCTAACAATATCCTGGCTTTAGTACTGAAGATTTGAACTTCGGAACGAGCCATGCCCCTAGCCAAGCTGTTCCAGTATAGCTACAACACTGGCATATACCCAATGATGTGGAAAATTGCCCAGGTATGTCCTGTACACAAAAAGCAGGATAAATCCAATCTGGCCAATTACCATCCCATCAATCTATTCTCGATCATCAGCAAAATGATGGAAGGGATCGTCGACAGTGCTATCAAGCACCACATAAACAGCAACAAACTGTTCACTGATGCTGAGTTTGGGTTCTGCCAAGGCCACTTGGCTCCTGAGCTCATTACAGCCTTGGTCCAAACATGGACAAAAAAGCTGAACTTAAGAGGTGAGGTGAGAGTGACTGCCTTGATATCTTGGCAGCTTTTGACTGAGTGTGGCATCAAGGAGCCCTAGCCAAATTGAAGTCAAAGGGAATTGAGGAGAACTCTCCACTGATTGGAGTCATACGAAGCACAAAGGAAGATGGTTGTAGTTGTTGGATGCCAATCATCTCAGTCCCAGTAACTGTTGCAGGAGTTCCTCAGAGTAGTGTCCTAGGCCCAACCATCTTCAGCTGCTTCATCAATGACCTTCCCTCCATCATTAGGTCAGAAGTGAGGATGATTGTTGATGATTGTATGATGTTCAGTACCATTTGCAACTCCTCAGATACTGTAGCAATCCATGTCCACATGCAGCAAGACCTAGAAAACATTCAGGCTTGGCACTGAGCATTCACGCCACACAAGTGCCAGGTAATGATGATCTCCAACAAGACAGAATCTAACTGTTGTATGTTTGTTTGGTACGCCACCACTTTAATATGCTTAGTTAGTCTAACTTAAAGAGATTCCTTAGTCTGGAGTAATTAGAACATTTACCTTTATTACATTACAACTATGTACCAGTATGTGCGACTCCTCCAAAGCCACGTTATATCTATCTTCAAGTCTCTCTCACATGTGATCTCTTACATCAGGTATTCTTTACACTCTCTCAACATTAACCCTTTCAGAGCCTTATACTACACGAACCATCTCCCACTATCAATATCCTGGGAGTTACCATTGACCAGAAACTGAACTGGAGCAGCTACATAAATACTGTGGCTATAAGAGCAGGTCAGAGACTGGGAATTCTGCAGTGACTAACCACCTCCTGACTCCCCAAAGCCTGTCCACCATCTACAAGGCATACGTCAGGAGTGTGATGGAATACTCTTCACTTGCCTGGATGAGTGCGGCTCCAACAACACTTAAGAAACTCGACACCATCCAGGACAACGCAGCCCTCTTGATCGGCACCCATCCACCCCCTTAAACATTCACTCCCTCCACAACTGATGCACAGTGGCAGCAGCGTGACCCATATACAAGATGCCTGCAGCAAATCACCATACCTCCTTCGACAGCACCTTCCAATCCCACAACCTCTACCACCTAGAAGGACAATGGCAGCAAATGCTTGGGAACAACACCAACTGCAAGTTCCCCTCCAAGCCACACACCATCCTGACTTGGAAATATATTGCCGTTCCTTCACTGTTGCAGGATTAAAATCCTGGAATTCCCTCCCTAACAGCACAGTGGGTGTACCTACACCAGATGGACTGCAGCGGTTCAGGAAGGCAACTCACCACCACCTCCTCAAAGGCAATTAGGGATGGGCAACAAATGCTGGCCTTGCCAGTGACCCCCACGTCCCAGGAAACAAGTTTTAAAAAAATTGGTTCTAATCTTCCAAAATTCCCAAGGTTCTGGAAAGGTCCCAGAGGATTGGAAAACTGCAAATGTAACACCCCTATTCAAGAAAGGAGGGAGACAGAAAGAAGGAAGCTATAGGCCAGCTAACGTAACATCTGCCATTAGGAAAATCGTGGAATTCATTACTTAGGAAACAGTAGCAGGACATTTAGAAAATCATAATACAATCAAGCAGAGTCAACATGGTTTTATTAAAGGGAAATCGTGTTTGATAAATTTATTAAAGTTCTTTGAGGTTGAAAAAATCAGGATGGATAAAGGCAAACCAGCAGATGTAGCGTATTTTGGATTTCCAAAAGGCATTGGATAATGTGCCACATAAAAGGTTACTGCACAAGATAAGAGATTATAGTGTTGGAGGCAATGTGTTAGCATGGATACAGGATTGGCTAACAGAAAACAGAGAGTTGGGAGATTTTCAGGTTGGCAAACTGTAACTAGTGGAGTGCCACAGGAATAACTGCTGGGGCCTCAAATATTTTATCGATATTAATGACTTGGATGAAGGAACTGAGTGTATTGTAGCCAAATATGCTGACAATACAAATATAGGTGGGAAAGCAAGTTGTGAGAATTGTGAGATACAAAGGGCTGAATTTTCACCATGGAGATAGGGTTGTTTTTTGGTCAGGAACTCATCTCTGGCGAGAAACTGATTAAAGGCCTGATTTTCACGGGGGTGAGCCCTTAATTGATACGGAGATGGGTTCCCTGTCCAATTACAGCCAGTGGAGGTATGAAAGGAGGTGAGTCAGATGAAGTGGAGGACTGATTTAGACTCCCCATGACAGCCATCACTGAGGCTGCTGGTTGCCTTCACGATAAAATCTGCTGATTGTGCCAAAATATTCCATAGTACCAGCGGGAAGTGATGTCACAGGAGACAGGACAGCTGGAGGGCTGGCACCAAGGGCAGGGCTGTCTCTCGCTTTATTGATGCCAACCTGGATCTAATGTTGGAAGCCATGAAGGAAAGGAGGGAGGTTCTCTTCCCAGATGGTGGCAACAGGAGGCCACCAGGTCATGCGGCTCACTGAGTGGGCCACTGAGATGTGTTCTTACTGTTTCTTTCCATTGTTTTCCTCTCTTTGCACTGTATAAATGATGGCACTTTAAGCCAGACGTCTGGGACTCCTTTAATAAGTTGAAAAGTTAACTTTGCTTCTCTCTCCACAAATGCTGCCAGACCTGCTGAGTATTTGCAGAATTTTTTGTTTTTATTTCACATTTCCAGCGTCTGCAGTATTTTGCTTTTATTATCGGGGACTCCTTTTATTGACATTGACGAGAAATGTGGCATGAGGGGGTGAAAGAGGTAACGGATCCTCCACAGTAAGGTCAAAGTCTCTGGACAGATGTACTTCCTTCATTGGTGGTAAATGATTAGATGATTCAGGCTGCATCTTCCATGCATGTGTTAGTCTAAATATCTCAGACTCCCTTCCATGACATGCCCCTCAACGTGGGTCAGAGGGGCTCAGCTGAAATGTTCCTGAATCAGGAGATCCCTGACATTCATGGCATCCTCAAGAGACCTTCATGCCCTGAGCTATGCCCTGCCACCTTGTTGTGCAGCACTGCACCTCTCTGTTCAGAGTCATCTCCCTCCCACTCTCTCAGCTCTTTCTCCTGCTCTTCCCCCTGTTGAGCTGTATTCTTCCAGGGCCTCACTGTCCTCAAGGCCCACATCTTTCTGGAGGGCCATGTTTTGAAAAACGCAGCAGACCACCACAATGCACAAGGGTATTCAAGGGTGCCACCCAACCCGTCCAGGCAACGGAAGCACATCGTCAGATGCCTGACGGCCTGCCCAATGATTATCTGAGTGAGCAGATGGTACTGGTAGTATCGCCTCTGTTTTATAAAGGGGTAAGTAGCTATCTCTTCAAAAGGATATCCCTTGACTTCTAGGATCCATCCATGCACTTTGGGGTTGGAGTGAAGATCAGGAGCAGCATGGACTTCTGGAAGATGAAGGAGCCATAGAAAGCAAGCGCACACATGGAGGAAGGTCTTGTTGTAGTGACAGACCAGTTGGACGTGTGCCTGCCTCCATTTAGCTGGTCAAGAATGGACAGCTTGTGAAACCCATGCACCCCCTTCAAAATTCAAACCTTCACCTTAACGAGCTGTTTAACTACTTTAATTGGCCTCAATCAGGAGGTGGGCAGAATCACTGTACTGCCCTCCCCCACCTTGGTGAACATTCCCGGTTCTGGGAACGGTGATTCGAAACTGACACACTGGTTGGTGCCTGTATTTTTGGCCCATACCCCACCTCCGTTCCCGACCTTGTGGGTGGCCAAAAATTCAGCCTAAAGAGTCTGCAATAATTTGGCAGATGGAATATAATGTGGGAAAATATGAAATTATCCACTTTGGTAGGAAGAATAAAAAAACAATATTTTAAATGGAGAGAGACTGCAGAATGCTGCGATATAGAGGGATCTGGGTGTCCTTGTACATGAAACACAAAAAGTTAGCATGCAGATACAGCAAGTAATTAGGAAAGTGAATGGAATGTTGCCATTTATTGCAAGGGGGATGGTGTATAAAAGTAGGGAAGTCTCGCTTCAACTGTACAGGGCATTGGTGAGACCACACCTAGAGTACTACATACAGTCTAGATCTCCTTATTTAAAAAGGGATATACTTGTATTGGAGGCAGTTCAGAGAAGGTTCACTGGGTTGATTCCTGGGATGAAAGGGTTGTCTTATGAGGAAAGGTTGAGCGGGTGGGGCGATTTTGGGGTTTGGAAGAATGAGATGCGATCTTATGGAAAATATAAGATTCTGAGGGGCCATGATAGGGTAGATGCTGAGAAGATGTTTCCCTCGTGGAGGGATCTAGAACTAGGGGGCATAGTTTCAGAAAAAGGAAAGAAGATGAAATGAGGAGGATTTTCTTCTTTCAGATGGTTGTGGATCTTTTGAATTCTCTACCCCAGAGAACAGTGGAGGTTGAGTCATTGAATATATTCAAGGCTGAGTCAGATAGATTTTTGAACTACAGAGCAGTCAAGGCTTATAGGGAACAGGCAGGAAAATGGAGCTGAGGCCAAGATCAGATCAGCCATGATCCTACTGATTGGCAGAGCAGCCTTGAGGGGCCAAATGGCCTATTCCTGTTCCTATTTCTTATGCTGTTAAGTTCTAATTATCAATAGAACTTTTTGTAGCCAGTACATAGTAAGCCCAACAAGAGAAGGGTTCAGTTAGTTAAGAGCTTCTATTGCTAAGCATGTCACCTAGAAGCTACTTCAATCCCAAAGAGATGCTGGCTAAACCTTCACCACCCCAACCACCCCCCCTCCCCCCCACCCCCAGCCACCCACCCCCCCCCCCACCCCACCCCCCCGACTCCTCCACATGGAGGATGCACAACTATGGTTAATTTCCTAAGGTATGTGAATGAGGATTGGGTACTATGTATGTAATTCCATAGCAAAAAGATCGCAAGGTTTATTTTGTACATTTCTGTCCCCTTGTGAGATGCTCTATTGCCTCATGAACAGATGAGTTGAGGTCAGGAGTGCTGTAAAAGGAATTATAGACATAAATCTATGTCATACGACTGGTGTACAGCTTGCTGTTATATATATCAAAATAAAATATACTGTCGATTTATTTTCTGCGATTTAATGGCAATGCAATGATTAATTTTTGCACTGTACAGTATTTGCAAACCACGTCTCAGTAAGCAAAGGATCATCATTGGATGAATTAAGAAGAAGACTAGGTTAATCAGGAAGAGTGATTAGATATTGCCAAACTTGGGGCTTAAAATCCTATAGATTGTAGACAGATAGACTAAGTAGTGGCTGGTAATTTTTGATAGGTGAGGCAGGCACTATACAAATGCCTACCCAAGCTAGCTACCATGGCAAAGGACCCTTCGCGCATGCGCATTGCATTTTATTTTCCTGTTGATAGCGATCTTTCATCTCTGGTCCTCTCCTGCGCTGCAGGACAAACAACTGACTTTGTGGCATATAGCAAGGTCAGTTAATTTAAATAAATTTGTTGTACTTGCAGCACCGAGCACTTGCTGCATTGTGTGCCCATTATTGAGAAGCCCACTATATGGTTCACAACCTGGCAGCCTTTAAAAGTTGCTTGGAAAATTATAAACAAACACACCACATTGGAAAAGGGAGAATATTTTAAATGCTTCAATTTTTAATCTTTTAATTTTTAAATTTCATCTTTTTATATCTATCAGCCATTCCAAAGACTGCAGGTAGAAAGCAAAAAAGAAGGGGGCAAAAAATGTGATGGACCAAAAAAAAGTAGGAAGGGGAGGAAAGATGAAAGGCCAAAAACAGCCTAATGTTCAGACATGAAGCCAAGGCTGTGGGCCTGTGAAGGATCAGTGCAAACCTTGGTTTTGTTTGATGCTTGGTGAAGTGGACGAGCTGCTTCATGAGGTGAGTGTGAGGAAGGCACATCCCCACAATATGGCAGTGTATCAAGCCTGTGTAAGGTGGTAGGCAGACTGAACCTCAACACTGAAATGTATAGTATCCAAGAAAGGAGGTGGGAAAAATCTGGCAAGGAGAAGACTACCCACACTACCATGTATAGTACCATGTATTGTTCATCCAAATGAAGTCTCCAGACAAGCTTACAGCTCTTTCATTGTATCTCATGCATACTCATACTTCAACAGGTACATGTTCAAGCTACAACTTATGGTGGAAAGCATTGTCATAGTCACATTTTCCAACAGCTTCACATATTAAACTACTGTTATGAACACTGGACTTTGTAGCATGATTATGTTTAAAACTTTGATTTTTAATGTAGTGTAAGATAGAATCAGAGAAGCCATGTGACCTCACATCAACTTTGCTTAAAGGCAAGATAGGAATCTTGGTTACCAGGACAACAAAGAACCCAGATCAAAGACCCTTTTGAAGAGCAGATGACAAGGTTATAACACCTGAAGAACAATGGGTTTCACCCTCCTAGACTTTCAGATCACAAACAATGAGTGAGTGACTCTGAAAATGTAAATGTGAATTGCAATTGCTAACATCTGGAAACAAAGGAAAGCCTGGGTGGTTCTGCTGTAGCCAGGCTGGTGGACTCTGAAAAAAACAAATGGCTATTGACCTTCTGATTCTGGATAAATTCTACAGACTTTGAGAAATTTGGAGGCTGTAAGGAAGACAATGACCAGCAGTGGCAGCCTCAAGGGAGAGCGAGGGAGAGGGAACACCTACTCTCAGAACACTGATACTTCTGTTTTAATAAGTGAAGAAAATACCTTTCTCTATAATTTAGATTATTAGGTACTTACAAAGTACTGTTTAGTTAATGGTGATTTTTAATTTAGTTGTTATAATAAAAGTCTTAAAATATGAAATCTTGTCGAATAATTCTTAAAATTGATCTGGAGAGTTCATATCTTGTGTTTTAAGGTTAATGGTCTCATTGAGGTTGTAACACTACGGTAACATAAATCTGACACTTACTGACATCCAGGAATGGTTTCAAGTTAGGCACTTGGCAGCTATCATTGACCTCTTTTACTTTGGGCAACGCAGCACTGCAGTGACTTTGGACAGCTGTATCATACTGTGCAGTGAGATGAAAATGCAGGCTGCGCTGAGCAACCCATCAGACAATTTTTTATATCTGTGAGTGGCACACTTGCAGACATTGCAATGCTAGCCAGTGACAAGCTACAAATGTAACAGTAGAGCAAATAGCTGTCCCCCTATGTAGTAGTTTTCTTGTAGATGTGACTTGCTGCAGATGGCAAAGCTCTGCAACAAGCACCCTGTTGACCCATATTAAGTTGAAGCATTTGTCTTTAGTCATTGCCAGAGAAGTGTGTCAAGGTCTCTACGTATGTATTTCAGCCTACTAGACTCCAGCATACTTCTGTCATTTTGCACCTAAACTGCAAAATACAGTACTTGAGGCACTTAAAATCAAATTTATCTTAAAAAAATGCCTCCCAAAAATTGTTCTAAAATACAAAAAAGTTAAAATATAGACAAAAGTTTACAGAAACATTTCACTAAAAATGCACTATAAACACGAGATTAAAAAAGCTTAAATTTTTGCCACTTTAAAAACTCTTGCATACAGGGTACTTTCTTTGCATTCATTCCAAACAGGGTGGCTGGGCTTTTGTGTGGCCCCAAGGTGGAATTGGAGGCCGGTGGGGGTGGGGTGGGTGGTGGAGGTGCATAGAGTATCGCAATGGGTGGGGGAGGGTGCGGATGGTGGTGGTGTAGGGGGTTGGAGGGCCCATTGCCAAGTGATCTTCTTGGGGGAGAGATAGGGCTTCCTGCCCACAGGCCAATTGAGGCCCTTAAAGTGGCCTACTGACAGTCAATTAAGGGCCGCTTCCTACCGCCGCTGGGATCTTACCAGCGGCGGGATTCGCCTCCGCCATGCGGGGAGCATGCCTTGCAACACGAAGCGCCCTCACTGTGGGCTTGGAGGGATGGATCCCTCCTTCATGGGCAATTTGTGGCCCACAGAGAACCTCCACTGGTAACAATACCCCCTGGGACTATCTTCCTCCTGGACTGCATGACCACCCCATACCCCCCCCCACCAGCACCTTCTGGACTGGCTTTGGAGACCCCGCCTCACCTACCTCTGGTCCAGGGTTCCAGCGCTGGACCTGGGTCCTAGGCCTCTGCAGTACTGGCAGTAGCCGTTTCTCCCAGTGGCACTGCCGATACTGCTGATTTGCCAGCCCTCTGATTGGTTGGAAGCTCTTGGAGGCGGGATCCCCGTCTTTAAAGGGATAGAGATTGCGATTCCTGAAATTTTGATTCAAAAAGACCAGAGGATCATTCTGCAGGAGCATGAAAAGGCACAGGTGGGGTTCCCCCTGCCTTTTCGGCCCGGTGCCGGGAGCCCTGCCTCCAGCACAAAATCCAGCCCGGTGTGTCAGAAGAATGGAGCAAACCTAGCACAACTACTACGTTATGACATTATATGTTACTTGAAATATTTTTGCACAAAGCCTGAGGCCTTAATGATGCTTACTCATGTGTGTAAGCCTTCAGCGTGATAAGCTCTGTGCTTGGAGTACAACAATACTACTGAAGCATAGGAGCACTTTATTGACCCATTGTGCCAAATAAGAAGTGGTCGATACATGAAGAATGCAGGATATTCGGAAAGAAACCGCCCTAAGATGATGATCAAAAGAGCCCAGAACAAGTTTAGAGCTTGAACTACGCAACAACAATGTAAAAGCTTCTAAATAAATCATGTTTACAATGTGATCAATTTATGCATAGATTATTTTTCTATTCAACATCAAATGAAAACACTGGTTGGCTTGAGTTGTCCCTAGGGAAACACTTACACTGCAACTATGGCAGCGATGTGAAGCACCTTCATTTTGGATCAATGCTTTAGTTTGGGTGAGGGCATATCACCTCAGGTTTTCACCCTCACTGCGTTGTCCTGAGATTTCCTGGGACTTTTTCAAGATATGTCACTGGGGCTATGCTTGTACTAGGCACAAACCCAGTATTACAATACTAATAAGATGGGAAGCGGCATTCCTGACCTCCCACTGCAGTTTGCTGTTCCTACTTCCATTGAGTGCCCAGCGGAATGACACCTGAAGAAAGCTGTTGCAAGGGCTTGCATCATAACCCCTTTGGGGGTCTCTGTGGCTTCTGAAAGTGAAGAATACTGCTGCCCACACCAGCAGCAACCTGAAGGTCCTTGTAACGGCAGTCAGGTGGAAAGCTTCCCGGTGCTAGGCAAGGGGTGAAAAATGATCCAGGACAAGAAAAATGTAAGATTCCTCCTTAAAACAGGCTTTCACTGGGCACTGAGAAAAATTAGCTCAGTGGCATAAATGCAATCTAATACAATGGAAATAATAATGAGCCAAAATCGTTAGCTTAGGACATATAGTTGAAAAATAGCTGGTGAGGAGAATTTTAAACTCCTCACTCCCAACCAAATTACTTTGTAGTTGTTGCGAAATGTAATCAAGATGCAGCTTACTAAAGTAATTTTGTTTCTCCCTCATCTTACTTGCGTCTTTGCAATTAAAATGTAGCTCACTTAAATAGTCCTGTAACTTCCCAAGCTAGTTATCGGAAGTACCCACTTGAAATCATGCAGAAACCAGTCTTTGCAACGACCTCTCAGTCAAAATTTCCAGCAACGAGCAACTGTCCCTGCATTTCACTCTCAACAATTGATCATTTACTCCTATTCAGGATTAAAACAATCAAGCCACTTCCTGAGTTTCCCAATCTGAATCATATCCATTTAAAACATCGCCACAAACAAACAAACTCAGACTATGTATAAAAAATTGAGGGGTATTGATAGATTAGATAGGAAGAAACTTTTTCCCTTAGCAGAGAGGTCAATAACCAAGGGGCATAGATTTAAGGTAAGGAGCAGGAGGTTGAGAGGGGATTTGAGGAAAACTTTTTTCACCCAGAGGGTGTTTGGAATCTGGAACACACTGCCTGAGGTGGTGGTAGAGGTAGGAACCCTCACAACATTTAAGAAGTATTTAGATGAGCACTTGAAACGCCACAGCATACAAGGCTACGGGCCAAATGCTGGAAAATGGGATTAGAATAGTTAGGTGCTTGATCGCCGGCATGGACACGATGGGCCAAAGGGTCTGTTTCTGTGCTGTATAACTCTATGACTCTATAGCCTAATCCAATGCAGGGGAATTTGAATATTATTAGTATACTGTTCAAATTGTACTATGTGCAAATCCACAAACAAGCAGTAATTCTTTACCCTTGGGAGCTATGTTTCAGTGATTTTTTTTCCATTGAAAACCATAGTTGGGTACTTTTAATTACTTTAAATCATTCATCCCTCAAAGACTGTAACATATGTTTGGCAATACTTTCCTACAATGCCTTGAACTATGATTTATCAGTAATTCTCTGGTAGTATCGCTCAACTGGGCCTGAGGGCCATGGAACTTGTGATCATCCTGAGAATGTTACAGTAACATGTTGAAAAATTCATTGACCTTCACATATCTACTTCAATCACCATGGTAAAACTAACATAAAAGTGCTTTCAATAGCCTCCAGCTGATTGGCAGGCCTTGCTGATATGAAATATGGTTGAAAAATTGCTATGCTTAGACACAACAATAGAAAAGCATTATCTGGATCACATTGTTTAATTCTGCTATAAAATTCAGGTACTAAAATGCAAGGAACACAATACAATTTTTTAATAAAAACACAACATGCTCATAATAAACTGGCAGATTGGTCAGCATTGGAGAAAGACAGGTCAGCATTTTGGCGTGAAACTCCTGGGGGTAATTTTAACCTACAAGAATGAGTGAGAAGTAAAAAATCTGAAAATTTCAAACCCGACTCCAACCAGTTTTAGTGGAGGCAAATTGGGAGATTGGGGGGGAGGGTGGGGTGGGGGCAGGCTTTAAATCTGCGCTCATGTCACTGAAATCCTTTAAGCAGGCTGCAAGCTTCTGTTATAACCAGGGTTTTTTATTTTTAACTAATGTCTGCCTGGTTTCCCAGGGCTCAGGAATCCAGGCAAGGAAAAGGAGGTGAGAAGGGCCAGATCCACAAGGTAAATGCTTTCACAGCACTGCTTGTGGGCCAGGAGAAGCAGGAATATTTCATCCAGGCCCAACATGATCACGTGATCAGGCTGGCTGTCAGGCAGGAAACCTAAAAAAAAAATTTCAAAAACATCCTGCAGTTAAATTCTCAAGCACATCCGGTAAATCTTTACTTCTGGGTTTCCCATCCGCAAATCCTACCCCTCAGTGCAATCCATGGCCCTGAGTAAATATCAGGGTCATTGTATCTTATTAAGATGTTAACTCTGCTTTCTCTTTTCAAGACTGACTAATGTAAGTACATTGATTGTTAATTGCCCAAGGGTGCCTTTAAGGTTCATGGGGCAAAAGCCCTAAAATGGATTTTTTAGCTTGAAAGCGGACCATACAAAATGGAGTTTGGCACTTAAAATGAATGCTGCAAAAAGACTTATAGTCAACATAAGTTCTCAACTCTTGCAAACTATCATCCAGGCTTTTCATCATGGAATTCCACAGATAATTCAGCCATAAAATTTGCTAAGCTAAAGACTAACTAATTAAAGCCAAAAAACCCTCTAGGTTAATTGTTCCAGGAACGTCTCTGTTTATACTACATGCATCCCTTGCGAGTAGAAGAAGCCATTATCCCTCACCCCAACAGTTTAGGTACACCGAACAAATGTAAGCTCTTAGGTGTTCCCAACCGTGTCATAAAAGGCTTTCATGAAATGCAAAATTAGTAGTCGGTTGGGGGGAGGGGAAATTATAATAGCTGTAGACAGTGAGTTGAATTTTATTTCACCGCAGGGGTCCTGGTGATGGGCTGGAAAGCGGTGGGTGACCCCGCCTCGGCCACTTGTTGAACCCCTGGCCGAAATCAACGGCAGGCAAGCTTGCGTCAGGGATGCCATCACCTTTAAGGGACAAGATCAAGCCCCATGAGCTGTGGCCAATGCTGTAACTGCAGGATGCCTGGAGAATCATCCCTGGAAGGGGCCCAGGAATTAAGGTAAGTGGGGCTGGATTCGCTGGAGCTAGTCAGGCAGACCCCGGTGAGGTGGAGGGAGGGTGAGTTGTTAGTGAGGGCAGAGGGAGTCTTTCAGCGGGGATGGCCTTTGCCACTGGGTGGGGGGGGGACCTCCATGAGCTACAGGGTGCCCGATCAAGAGGGTGCTCAAGCCCACATGGCGGAGCTTTTACTGGATGGCCTCCCCACGTGGCGGAGGCACCCACATCCCCCCACCCCACTGCTACTAAAATACCAGAAGCATTGGAAAGAAGTCCTTAGCTGGCCCTTAATTTAGGGGTGATGGTGGCGTAGTGGTAATGTCACTGAACTAGTAATCCAGAAGCCCAGGCTAATACTCTGGGGGACATGGGTTCAAATCCCACCATGGCAACTGGTGGAACTTAAAATTCAATTAATTAATTTTAAAAAATCTGGAACTGAATGCTAGTCTCAGTAATGATGCCATGAAACCATTATCGATTGTCGTAAAAACCCATCTGGTTCACTAATATCCTTTCGGGAAGGAAAGCTGCCATCCTTACCTGGTCTGGCCAACATGTGACTCCAGACCCATAGCAATGTGGTTGGCTCTTAACTGCCCTCTGAAATGGCCTAGCAAGCCATTCAGTTGCCGAGGGGAATTAGGGATGGGAAACAAATGCTAGCCTTGCCAGCGACAACCACATCCCATGAAAGAATAAAGAACCTAAGGCCCTTAATTGGCCTCTGGGCAGGAAAGCCATCCTTGACCTCCCCCGCCCCTGGTAAAATTCCATGGTGTCGGGAAGGCGATGGACACTTCACCCACGCCTTCCCTTGCCATTTTATGTCCCCTTGCCTCCCAGCCCATCCCTGGAGGCTGGTAAAATCAAGCCCACAAAGTCTGTTTTGCCGAAGGTACAGCCATCTTCTAGTGACTCAATGACAGCCACAGATCTCCACATTTATCAGATTTGATTGGTTGGGGGTGTATGTAGAGGGCTGAAACATCAACTGACAACATTGCCATTGTCATTGATTCGGTCTATGTAGGAAGCCAACCCCCTTTAAAATTGAGTTATAAAAATAGAAGGTTCTGGACCCCTCAGGTTGATCAGTGTTAGACGATTCGTGGTCAATAGTAACAGTAGTCAACAACCTATGGTAACCTTTTCCAGATAGAGCAAGATGCTTTCTCTTTGTTTCTGTAGAAGTAGCGTCCTTCTATCATTTAAGTTTTCTTTCTTGTGTAAGAATCTTTACCTAGCAGATGCAGGAAGGTGCTTTTACTGGTACAGCGTCTTTGGACAAGGAGTAAAACACCAAGTTAGCTTGTGAGGCTGCATCACCAATTGCAGGCAAAAGTAACATGTCTTTATCACTCAGTAAGCGCCCAAGATCAGAGTAAAGTGAGAATAAAGTAAAGATCGTAAATCGTTATCATCACTCATGTGTAAGGTATCTTCAGTCAGAAATGAAGATCCAAGTGGATTGGATAACCCCACTGCTGAAAGGGGCTCATCCACTTGATAAACCAGAAACTAACAACAGCACCCCAGAGAAGAAAGGAGACTGACTCAACCATACTGCTCAGGAGAATGCTGGTTAATTTGAGCTTTTTAATAGCCTAGCTATGCAAAGCTGTTAACTTGTTAGCCAACTAAGGAACTATTCTTAAGGTAGCTCACCAGCTTGTTGTTGTGGTTAATGCTCAGTATCCATTAATGCAAGTTTACAGTGAAACACGGAATTGCCTGTGAAATGTTTGTAACACATTCTTGAGTTCAAATCTCTCCATGGTATCACTCTTCCCTATCTCTGTAATCTCTTCCAGTCCCACAACCTTCAGAGAAATCTGCAGTCATCTAATTCTGGTCGCTTGAGCATCCCTGATTTTATTGGCTCCACCTTCAGTTCCCTAGGCTCTGGAATACCCTTCCTACACCTCTCCGCCTCTGTACCTCACTTTCCTCCTTTAAGACACTCATTAAAATCTACTTCTTTGACCAAGCTATTGATCATCTGACCTAATATCTTCCTATGTGGCTCAGCACCATATTTTGTTTTATAATGTTCCTGTGAAGTGCCTTGGGACATTTTATTAAATCAAAGGCACTATATTAATACGTCGTTGTTATTAAGTAATTCTGTCCATCAACGATTTGCTGCTCAACTGCGAGGTAACCTTCCTGCATGTCTATTAAGCAATCAAGTGCCCAGGAATGACTTATAATCATTAAAAAGTTTTTTGGCACACGACATGTGGTCAGGCTTCTTCCTTGGTGCTTTGGCAAGAATGAGTTAAGTCACTCTTAGCTGCTTGAGGGTAAGCTAATCGAAGGTTAGTAAATTGAATTAATTCAATTCAATTAATTCAATCCATGGGGGGAAGCAGTGGTGTAGTGGTAATGTCACTAGACTAGTAACCCAGAGTCCCAGGCTAATGCTCTGGAGACATGGGTTCGAATCCCACCACGGCAGATGGTGGAATTTTAAATTTAATTAATAAATCTGGAATTAAAAAAGCTAGTCAAGTGGTGATCATGAAACCATTGTTGATTGTTGTAAAAATCTATCTGGTTCACTAACGCCCTTTAAGGAAGGAAATTTGCTGTCCTTATCTGGTCTGGCCTACATGTGACTCCAGACCCACAGAAATGTGATTGACTCTTAAATGCCCTCTGAAGTGGCTGAGCAAGCCACTCAGTTGTATCAAACCACTACAAAGTTTAAGAAAAGGAATGAAACTGGATGGACCAGCCGGCATGACCGAGGCACCGGAAATGACAATGGCAAACCCAGTCCTGTTGACCCTGCAAAGTCCTCCTTACTAAGATCTGGGATGCTTATGCCAAAATTGGGAGAGCTGTCCCACAGTCTAGTCAAGCAACAACCTGACATAATCATACTCACCGAATCATACCTTGCGGACGATCGCTGAATCCCCCACTATTGACATCCTGGGGGTTACCATTGACCAGAAACTGAACTGGAGTAGCCATATAAATACTGTGGCTACAAGAGCAGGTCAGAAGCTAGGAATCCGGCGGCGTGTAACTCACCTCCTGACTTCCCAAAGCCTGTCCACCATCTATAAGGCACGTCAGGAGAGTGATGGAATATTCTCCACTTGCCTGGATGGGTGCAACTCCAACAACACTCAAGAAGCTCAGCATCATCCAGGACAAAACAGCCTGTTTGATTAGCACCCCATCCACCACCTTCAACATTCACTCCCTCCACCACCAAAGCACAATGGCAGCAGTGTGTACCATCTACAAGATCCACTGCAGCAACGCACCAAGGCTCCTTAGACAGCACCTTCTAAACCTGTGACCTCTACCACCTAGAAGGACAAGGGCAGCAAATGCATGGGAACACCACCACCTGCAAGTTCCCCTCCAAGCCACACACCATCCTGATTTGGAACTATATTGCCGTTCCTTCATTGTCATTGGGCCAAAATCCTGGAAATCCCTTCCTAACAGCACTATAGGTGTACATACCCCACACGGACTGCAGCAGTTCAAGAAGGCAGCTCACCACCACCTTCTCAAGGGCAAATAGGGATGAAAATAAATGCTGGCCTAGCCAGCGATGCCCACATCCCATGAATGAATTTAAAAAAAGACAATGTTCCAGACACCACCATCACCGTCCCTGGGTATGTCCAGTCCCACCGGCAGGACAGACCCACCAGAGGTGGTGGCACAGTGGTATATAGTAAGGAGGGAGTTGCCCTGGGAGTCCTCAACATTGACTCCGGACCACATGAAGTCTCATGGCATCAGGTCAACCATGGGCAAGGAAACCTCCTGCTGATTTTATTTTATTTTATTTATTTTTTATTTAGAGTTACAGCACTGAAACAGGCCCTTCGGCCCACCGAGTCTGTGCCGACCAACAACCACCCATTTATACTAACCCTACAGTAATCCCATATTCCCTACCACCTACCTACACGAGAGGCAATTTACAACGGCCAATTTACCTATCACCTGCAAGTCTTTGGCTGTGGGAGGAAACCGGAGCACCCGGCGAAAACCCACGCGGTCACAGGGAGAACTTGCAAACTCCGCACAGGCAGTACCCAGAATCAAACCCGGGTCCCTGGAGCTGTGAAGCTGCGGTGCTAACCACTGCGCCACTGTGCCGCCCCTGATTACCACCTACCGCCTCCCCTTAGCTGATGAATCAGCACTTCTCCATGTTGAACACCAATTGCAAGAAGCACTGAGGGTCGCAAAGGCACAAAATGTACTCTGGGTGGGGGACTTCAATGTCCATCACCAAGAGTGGCTCGGTAGCACCAGTACTGACCAAGCTGGTTGAGTCCAAATGGACATAGCTGCTAGACAGGGGCTGCGGCAGGTGGTATGGGAGCCAACAAGAGGGAAAAATCTACTTGATCTCATCCTCACCAATCTACCTGTCGCAGATGCATCTATCCATGACAGTATTGGTAGGAGTGACCATCGCACAGTCTTTCTGGGGACAAAGTCCCGTTTTCACACTGAAGGTACCCACCATTGTGTTGTGTGGCACTACCAATGTGTTATATGGGATAGGTTTCGAACAGATCCAGCAACTCAAAACTGGGAATCCATGAGGCACTGTAGGTCATTAGCAGCAGCAGAATTGTATTCAACCACAATCAGTAACTCATGGCCCGGCATATCCCCCACTCTACCATAACCATCAAGTCGGGAGACCAACCCAAGTTCAATGAAGAGCACAGGATGGCATGCCAGGAGCAGCACCAGGAATTCCTAAAAATGAAGTGTCAGCCTCGTGAAACTACAACACAGGACTACTTGCATGCCAAACAGTGTAGGCAGCATGCCATAGACAGAGATAAGCAATCCCACAACCAACGGATAAGATTTAAGTTCTGCAGTCCTACCACATCCAGTCATGAATGGTGGTGGACAATTAAACAACTGACAGGAGGAGGCTCCACAAACATCCCCATCTTCAACAATGGGGGAGCCCAGTACATCAGTGCAGAAGACAAGGCTGAAGCATTTGCATTCTTCTTCAGCCAGAAGTGCTGAGTGGATGATTCATCTCGGCCTCCTCCTGAGGTCCCCAGCATCACAGATGCCAGTCTTCAGCCAATCAGATTCACTCCACGTGATATCAAGAAACAGCTAAAGGCACCAGATACTGTAAAGGCTAGGGGCTCTGACAACAGTCCGACAACAGTACTGAAGACTTGTGCTCCAGAAATAGCTGCGCCTCACGCCAAGCTGTTCCAGTACAGCTAAAATATTGGCATCTACCCAGCAATATGGAAAATTGTCCAGGTATGTCCTGCGCATAAAAAGCAGGGAAAATCCAACCTGGCCAATTACCGCCCTATCATTCTACTCCCGATCATCAGCAAAGTGATAGAAGGGGTCGTCAACAGTGTTATCAAGCAGCACTTGCTTAGCTTAGGGGCGACACAGTGGCCCAGTGGTTAGCACCGCAGCCTCACAGCTCCAGGGACCCGGATTCGATTCTGGGTACTGCCTGTGTGGAGTTTGCAAGTTCTCCCTGTGACCGCGTGGGTTTTCGCCGGGTGCTCCGGTTTCCTCCCACAGCCAAAGACTTGCAGGTTAATAGGTAAATTGGCCATTGTAAATTACCCCTAGTGTAGGTAGGTGGTAGGGAATATGGGATTACTGCAGGGCTAGTATAAATGGGTGGTTGTTGGTCGGCACAGACTCGCTGGGCCAAAGGGCCTGTTTCAGTGCTGTATCTCTAAAATAAAAAATAAATAAATAACCTGCTCAGTGACGCTTAGTTTGGGTTCCACCAGGGCCACTCAGCTCCTGACCTCATTACAGCTTTGGTCCAAACATGGACAAAAGAGCTGAACTCCAGAGGTGAGAGTGACTGCCCTTGACATCAAGGCAGTATTTGACTGAGTCTGGCATGAAGGAGCCCAAGCAAAATTGGTGCCAATGGGAATCAGGGGGAAAACTCCCTGCTGGCTGGAGTCATACCAAGTGCAAAGGAAGATGGTTGTGGTTGTTGGAGGTCAATTATCTCAGCCCCAGGACATTACTGTAGGAGTTCCTCAGGGTAGTCCCCTAGGCCCAACTGTCTTCAGCTGCTTCATCAATGACTTTCCCTCCATCAGAAGTGGAGATGTTCGCTGATGATGGCACATTGTTTAGCACCATTCACGACTCCACAAATACTGAAGCAGCCCAAGTCCATATGCAGCAAGACCTGGACAACATCCAGGTTTGCGCTGATAAGAGGCAAGTTACAACATCACACAAGTGCCAGGCAATGACCATTTCAAACAAGAGATAATCTAACCATCTCCCCTTGACATTCAATGACATAACCATCACTGAATCTCCCACTGTCAACATCTTGGGTGTCATCATTGACCAGAAACTGAACTGGAGTAGCCACATAATTGCTGTGGCTACAAGAGCAGGTCAGAGGCTGGGAATTCTGTGGCGAGTAACTCACCTCCTATCTCTCCAATGCCTGTCCACCATCCATAAGGCACAAATCAGAAGAGTAATGCCTGGATGGGTGCAGCTCCTACAATACTCAAGAAGCTCAACACCATCCAGGACAAAGCAGCCGCTTGATTGGCACCCCATCCAACACCTTCAACATTCACTCCCTCCACCACCGACGCACAGTGGCAGCAGCGTGTACCATCCACAAGATGCACTGCAGCAACTCACCAAGGCTCCTTAGACAGCACCTTCCAAACCTGCGACCTCTACCACTTAGAAGGACAAGGGTAGCAGATGCATGGGAACACCACCACCTGCAAGTTCCCCTCCAAGCCACACACCATCCTGACTTGGAACTATATCGCCATTCCTTCACTGTCGCTGGGTCAAAATCCTGGAACTCCCTTCCTAACAGCACTTTTGGTGCACCTACATCCCAAGGACTGCAGCAGTTCATGAAGGCAGCTCACCACCTCCTTCTCAAGGGCAATTAGGGATAGGCAATAAATGCTGGCCTAGCCAGCGACGCCCAAATCCCCTGAATGAATAAAAAAAAATTAATTTTAATCTGAACTGGTTAAATGTGAGACATTATTCACCCCTCGACCTACATTACGATTTAAAACCCCAAATAATTGTTTAGTAAGGAGTTAGAGAATGGAATTACGAATGCGTCCAGTTTCTCAGCTTATATTTGTCAGGATGCCAAGACCCATATTTTATACTAATCTACAGCACATGCAAAAGCATTCTCAATTTTTCTTGCAGATTTCCAACATTCACAGAATTCTGCAATATGGATTTCAGATGGTTTCAATATTTGCATTTGTTAACCAACAAATAAAAAGTAGCAATTTCTCAGTTATTGAATAAAAATAAAGACATCTTTGATTACAAACTGCCTTGTTCAATTTAATTTAATCATTCACAAATGACAAAAATTTCCACCTGAATTTGTTGCAAAGACTGCAAGTCAATGGAATTTCCAGCAAGACAATTTCTACTAGCAGACATACAAATGTAAATTAGACGAATTCACACCAGGAGTGCTATTTATGAATTTTGCTCCATAGCAAAATGTCAGTTTTGCTTAGTCATTAACTCTCTTGCCTCTGAGTCAGAGGTTGTGGATTGAAGCCTCATTCTAGAATTATGTAGCACAAAGCCTAGGTTAAAATTTCAGTATCGTACCAAGGGAGTACTATACTGTTGGAAGTGTTATCCTTTGGATAAGACATTAGGCTGTCTTTTCTTGTGGTCCAGTTGGACCTTTAAGGCCCGCCCCCCCATCACTATTTGAAGAAGGTCACGGAGAAGTTAAGTTCAGTATGTAAAAATGGGAATGAAGATACTCAAACACACAAAATATATTTATTCATTTATTTAAGTGATTATTTTTGCTTCAATGAATCTTAGAAGAAATGGTAAATCTTTAAGCTATGTTTGTTTTAGGAAGATGAAACAGGCTATTTAGCCTGTAAGTAATTAGCCTGTAATTAAGCAAGTAAGAACAAGGGATTTTTTTTTTAGCGACTGCGGGGCTATCGTTGGATGAAGTAAGAATAGCATGAGTTAACTATGTTACAATATTATCCATCGATTTCAATAGGTTTGATAGCATTACCAACTCAAGAGTTTTAATATTGTCAGGCAAGCATCCCACCTGCCAAGACTGAGGCACACATTATTTTGCCACATTAACATTAAAACTGAATATTACAAGCCCCTGACTGGAAAGACATTTGCATAGTAACAGACAGTGTTGGAACAGTCTTTGCTTCTCCAAAATACAGAAGAAATGGTCAGACCATTTTAAGTCACATGATTTGGTTTTTTGAACTTGCCACAGATTTGAACTCAGAAGGCTGTTAGCTCCTGGTTTGAGAACAGCTCTCTCCTGTCTGCTCTCATCTCGCTCTCACCAGTTTCAGAAACCATTGAAGACATATGATCCCCAAGAGAGGTCTCCTACAGTGAACAAAGTCTAAGAAGAATACTGGGCCCCAACGAAAAGTAAGAGCTGTCTACAATCAAGGACTCTACACAAGTTGGAAACACAGAAGCAGGAGCAAGAAACCCCCTTTTAAAGACTGCCTCAAACCTCTCCATTTTATTTTTCGTCTGCTCTTTTCTGTCCCTATTTGTGTGTGTGTATCACATGTACGTGCTAGCGTGAACGCGTCATATATCCATAGGCATTAACCGTATTAGAGTTTAAGTTTAAGGTTTAATAAATTTCACTTTTCTTCTTTAAACGTGAAGAAAACCTGGTGTGCTCATTTCTTTGCCTTATAATTGGAAAGTGATGGACAAGGATTCACAAAGGGGGAGCTCAAAACACAGTGTATTTAAAATTAAACCCTGTTGCAATAAGAACAGCAGAAGACAGCAAAAGACTCCTAGACACCTTTCTCACCTGGTCATAATATATAGATAAATAGTGATATAAGGATGACAACATTTGCCAAATTTATCTTGACAGAAAGGATGCTAGAAGGATGTTTCCACTTATGGGCCAGAGTCGAACTAGGGGACAAAGTTTACAAATAAGGTATCTCCCATTGAAGATGGAGATGAGGAGAAATGTTTTCTCTCAGAGGGTTGTTAGTCTGTGGAATTTGATTCCTCAGAGAGCAGTAGAGACTGAGTCATTGAATACGTTCAAGGCTCAGTTAGATAGATTCTTGATAGACAAGGGAGTCAAGTTTTACGGGGCAGACAGGAAAGTGGAGTTGAGGCCACATTCAGATCAGCCATGATCTTATCAAATGGCAGAGCAGGCTCGAGGGGCTGAATGGCCTACTGCTGCTCCGAGTTCGTATGTTTGTAGCTCAGGAATCTGTAGTACACTATCCAAAGTTTCATTTCTTTTTATGTATATTTGTTGTTACAATACATTCACCAGATTGCCAAATATGAGATTTAAGTTGCAAATCCCCCCCTCTTCAATTCTGTAGGTCCTAAGAATTGTGGAAAGTTTGGGTTGAAGTTAGTAGGTTAGGAACATAAAAGCATGAGTAGGCCATTCAGCCCATTGAGCCTGCTCCACCATTCAACACGATAATGGCTGATCCTCCAATTCAATGCCTTTTTCCCACACTATCCCCATATCCCTTTATGTCATTGGTATTTAGAAATCTGTCAATCTTTGCTTTAAACATATTCAATGACTGAGTTTCCACAGCCCTCTAGGGTAGAGAATTCCAAAGGTTCACAACTCTGAGTAAAGAAATTTCTCTTCATCTCTGTCCTAAGTGGCTTCCCCCTTATTTGGAAATTCTGTCCCCTGGTTCTAGACTCTCCAACCAGGTGGAACATCTTACATGCATCTATCCTGTCTATCCCTTTAAGTATTTTGTAGGTTTCAATGAGATCACCTCTCATTCTTCGAAACTCGAGAGAATACAGGCCCAGTTTCCCCAATCTCTCTTCATAGGACAGTCCCGCCATCCTGGGAACAAGTCTGGTGAACCTTCGTTGCACTCCCTCAATGGCAATAATATCCTTCCTAAGGAAAGGGGACCAAAACTGCACATAGTACTCCAGGTGCGGTCTAACCAAGGTTCTATACAATTGAAGCAAGACTGCGCTACTCCTGTACTCAAATCCTCTTGTGATAAAGGCTAACATACCATTAGCCTTCCTAATTTCAGATTTTAGGGAGTTAGGAAGGAAATTAAAAAGCAGGACCTCAAGAGCAGTAATCTCAGGATTACTCCCACTGCCACGTGTTAGTGAGCATAGGAATAGGAGGATTGATTGATTGAACACATAGCTGGAGAACTGGTGTCAGAGGGAGGGCATCAGATTTCTGAGGCATTAGTACTGGTTCTAGGGCAGGTGGGATCTGTACAAGATGGACGGGCTACACCTTAATAGGACCAGAACTAACATCCTTGCAGGGAGATTTTTTAGTGCTGTTGGGGAGGGTTTAGACTCGCTTGTCAGGGGGATGGGAACCTAAGGGGTAGCTCAAATTGGAAGGAAGCAAAGCTGGTAACAGGAGGTAGAAAAGTAACAAGTGACATTAGAAGGCAGGCGAAACAAAGGCGAGCATCAACTAGGCTTAGAATGCAGAATGTCAAGAAGACAAGGTTAAGGGCACTCTATCTGAATGCACACAGCATTCACAACATGGTAGATGACTTAAAGGCCCAAGTAGAGGTAAATGAGTATGTTCTAATTGCCATAACAGAAATGTAGCTACAGGGTGACCAAGACTGGGAACTGAATATTCAAGGATATTTGACATTTAGGAAGGACAGGCAAAAAGGAAAAGGAGGTGGTGTTGCACTGATAATAAGGCATGGGATCAGCACATTAGTAAGGGAGGATCTCAGATCAGAAGAACAAAATGTGGGATCTGTTTGGGTGGACCTAAGAAACAGCAAGGGCTGTTTATAGGCCACCAAACAATAGTGGTAGTGTGGGGCATAGTATTAATCAGGAGATTAGAGATGCATGTAGCATGGGGAATGCAGTAATCATGTGTGACTTCAATCTGCATATAGACTGGATAAACCTAATGAGCATTAATGCTGTGGAGGACGAATTTCTGAAATGTGCTAGGGATGGTTTTCTAGAGGAGTATGTTGAGGAACCGACTAGAGAACAGGCTATTTTAGATCTAATATTATGTAATGAGAAAGAGCTAATTAATAATCTTGTTGGAAAAGAACCGTCAGGGATGAGTGACCATAATATGATAGAATTTTACATTATGCTTGAAAGTGAGGTAGTTCAATCTGAAGCCAGGGTGTTAAATTTGAATTAGAGTTTAAGGTTAATAAACTTCCACCTTTCTTGTTTAAATCTAAGAAAACCTGTCTGATTGATTTCTTAGCCTTACAATTGGAAAGCAATGAACAAGGATTCACTGAGGGGGAGCTAAAATACGGTGTTTTTAAAATTAAACCCTGTTACAGATAAACCAGGCAGAGGCTGAAAGGGAACCCCTAGACCCCTTTCTCATCTGGTCATAACACCCATTATAAATACTGCTGACTCTGTCTGTAATGGACCCACATTTGTCTTAGCCAAATGTTTCCTTTTTACATACCTGTAGAAGCTTTTATCATCCATTTTTCTGTTTTTCCTAGTTTGCATTCATATTCTATTCTCCCTTTCTTTATAAGTTTCTTGGTCATCCTTTGCTGTATTCTAAAATCCACCCAATCCTCAGGTTTACTACTATTTCTGGCAACTTTATCGGCCTTTTCTTTTAATCTTATACAATCTTTAACTTTCTTTGTTATCCACAGTTAACTGCCTTTTCTTTTTGGGTTTTTATGCCTTGAAGGAATGTATAGTTGCTGTAAACTATGTAATAATTCTTTAAAGACTATCCATTGCCTATGCACTGCCATACCTTATAATGTATTTTCCCAATCCACCTCAGCCAATTTGCCCCTCATACCTTCATAATTTCCTCTGTTCAAATGTAACACCCTGACTTCAGATTGAACTACCTCACTTTCAAACATAATGTAAAATTCTATCATATTATGGTCATATCATATTAAGGTTCTTAATTGCTCTGTTTTAGATTGGGCCAGTTTCTTGTCATAAATTCAGAAAGACGGTATTAAATATTGCATAAATATACCTTGAATTTTTCTTCGTGTGGAATATTGCGGTGAGCATAGGTCAGTGTGATAATGAGTCTTGCTAAGTATTTCTGGAGCAAGAGTTCAAAAGATGGAATAGATGTGATCTGGAAAATGCACATTTGGAATACAGATACAATAAAATGTCGATGTACAATATTAATGAAGCTCAAATTTGGACCTCCTTTACATTATGTGAATGAGCAGCTTGCCTATTTTACATGGTTGAATATCAGGCTGCTTGCCTCACCAATAGCTGCCCAAGACAAATCAGGAGGGAGGAGGGGGCGGAGTCTTATCAGGTGTCTTGGAGAGAGTACTCCTGCTTCTCCTGGCTCCACAGGACTTCTTTTAAACTGTTTTTTTAAAAAACTTATCTTTTGATAGCTGTTAAAGAATCCCAAGGGAGTAGACCTAATGCGTGTTCCACTCACCACAATAAAATTTTGTAGCAGGGGACCTAAAACAGGCATTAGGCCCCTCGTTTATATGTGTAAAGGGCCTGTTTTAGGTGGCTGGCGGGGACATCTAAAAATGGCCCAACCCAATACTTCAGGTGGCCTTGGGACATAAGACATTTGTCATTCACTACACCCGCTTTACACCTGCAAAATGGTTGCAATGAGGTCTAATTTCTCTCCCATGCAGTCTAGAAATCAAATGCACTTTTACTTTATTTCTTAAACTATAGAGGGAGCTGATTGTCCTTTTCAAGGCTGCTTAACAATATGGCAACCCCAGCCCAGTTTTACTATGGAGTAAAAAAGCATAATTAAAATGATAGCACCTTTAGAGGCAGAATTTAACATCACCCTGGTTAACCTCCTACAATAGCACTGTAAAAAAAAAATCGACCGGAGAAAACAAAAAAATACTGTTGTGCTTTGAAGGCATGCCAAACCCTGTTCAACAATTTCCTGTAGGAGTTGAATTCAGGCCAACAGTTTGGTTTTGGAACCCAGGTTCCATTTTTGAGGTGCTCCAGTGTGCAAAATATATACTTAATGCAAATATAATTTCCACAGTTACTTTCTGCTCGAAATTACTTACTGTCAGAAGTTACTCCCATTCAGCTGGCCAAGGCTTTTGTATAGAGCTGGTGAAGAGCATCAAATAAAATTACTCTGCAAATTGTTTTCCACCTACACTACCAGAACAATTTGAGAAATAGCCATGACGATTTCAAATAGCATATTTTTTCTTTTGGAGTTAAACAAAAGTTTTGTGTAGGTCTGCTAAAAGTGGACAATTCAAACACAAATGAGTAGTTTCATGTAGGTGGCATAATGCATGTCAGAATACATCGTAACCTTCCAAAAATAGTTAGAAATGCAAAAGAAAAGAAAAACTGTAACCACTGGTAAAGTTGAGCTGGTTCTTCAATATTTGATCACAAATATCACCAGAATAACACAATCCCCAGGATTGCACTTCTCCTCTCCACTTAATACCCACAGCTGAAACAAAAATGTAATAAGTGCAAAACCACACGTGTTAGAACTCCTTCCTAATATCAACTGTTCATCACGAACATCTGAATATGTTCTTGGAGACCAACTTTGTTTCAAAAAGAAAATATCTTCAACATTGTATGCAAACAAGCAATTCCAGGCTTCTCTATAACATACTCTGCAAGATCAAATGGGGCTTTGGATTCTAGTGTTCAGGTGCATTGTGCTGGGTCTGATAGTATTGATGGGAGAGTGAAGCTGCTCTTACATTGCATCAAGAAGTATCCCATATGCACTTGGGAATGTATTGAGAGTGGGTGGAGTCTGATATTGCAAGTGAAACTCGGAAGTAAGTTCAGCAGGTCAATCATGCTCCACAGCATGCAGAGGTCCCCAACCGAATCTCTGACTCCCACTGCCTCGCCTATGTAACCCACCCCTGTTAATATCCAGGCCAGGTTTGTGAAAAATATTACCAGATAGAGTTTACTGGAAAATTTAGTTAGACCTACCTTTCTTACGTAAACCTATGAATGAGTACAACTGAGGGTGAAACTGCCTGTGTGGAGTTTGCAAGTTCTCCCTGTGTCTGCGTGGGTTTTCGCCGGGTACTCCGGTTTCCTCCCACCACCAAAAGACTTGCAGGTTGATAGGTAAATTGGCCATTATAAATTGCCCCTAGTATAGGTAGGTGGTAGGAGAATATAGGGACAGGTGGGGATGTGGTAAGAATATGGGATTAGTGTAGGATTAGTATAAATAGGTGGTTGATGGTCGGCACAGACTCGGTGGGCCGAAGGGCCTGTTTCAGTGCTGTATCTCTAAAAATAAAAAAATTAAAAAAATACAAATTTTGTGAATTGTCCAGCTTTGAGATCATGCAAAAGGGATCCATAGAGAGGGAAAGATAAAATTATCCATCGGTACAATCTAATTTTTATTTCCAAACAAACCAAATACTTAACAATTTGCTTCAGTCTCCTCATATAAAAGATAACAATAACATCACCCCATTTGTGACACTCAAACCCACTTCCACAGACTGCACATAATGCACTTTATCAGAGTCTTGACTCAGCTGGTTTGTTGACAGAAAATATTTTGCAATATTTCTTCTCTGTCAATCAAGAGGAATGCCAGACTTGATCTAACATGCTACATTATTTGTCATTGACTTGTTGTTTTCCTTGCTGTTTCCAGAGTCCCAGTAACTCAGGGGCCATTAGGCTCTAACACAACATTCAGCCATCGCTCTATGTACTTATCTTTATAATCCTCTGTCCCACTCCTAATCATAGATTTATACAATCCCCTTTTTTTAATGGTGCTAGGCTTTTCTCCCAGATACAAATACCACCATTTTATCTGACTCATCCTGCCCATAAGAACCCTCACTCTATGTGTACTGACCAAAAAACAAAATGCCTTACTTCATCATAGGATTTAAATATTGGAAGCAACATTTCTAGGCATCAAAATCATACTTAAACACATGAATACATTGTTTTCTTAATTGGTCACCTATGAAAAATTACAAGGGGGCATCTGGAGGCCTGGACTATTTAAGGGACAAGTATCATTTAAATAGAATCAGTGAACTGTCCCAAATGAGCCTCCCAATGTGCTTTCTGGAGCCGGACCGGGCAATATCATATGGTCCAGCGGCCGAACAGCTGGGAGCAAGCTCAACATGCAAGCTGGGAGGGATGGTCTTAGACATCGTAGAATGGTGAGAGCAGGACTGGCAATAGCTCAGATAATGTTTTGGGAACCTAAGAAGCCTTGCTGCTCTTAGTGACCATACAAAAAAAATGTTTTCACCGACCTTTGAGGGCCTGCATTTTGTGGCCTATATGGAGCAAGGAGTTCATGGTGGATGAATCACCCATTAAGTAGACAGTAAAAATGATTTTGGGATCCTATCTCCTGAAGCTCTTGTGCAATCACGTTAGCATTTCAACCACCTTTTTAAACCAGCAGTGGGAAGGTTGCCACAAGACCAAAAAACAATGGTAAGTCTACCACTTTTATTTTACTTCCATACTGTCCTGGGCAGAAGAAGTTAAAATCTTCCTTCCACTTTTATATTCTTAAATTCAGGCAAAATCATTTTATTCATAAGCAACACTTAGATTTTTGTCTGTTCATTGCTTTTAATAAACTTTGCCAAAGAGCTGGTATTTTTGCTTTTTAACAATTGTTGTAAGTGCAAAGGAGAAATAAAAGGGTGATTTCAATTCTCACTGCCCAATGGAAACTGAACAGTACAGGGGTTCAACTCAAAGGAGTAGACTTAACACCAGTTTTCTGCTTTGCTGCCATCTTCTCTGCCGTTGGTTTAATAGGTAGCTGGGGCATGTGCGTGACTCAAACAGGAGTCTCATGAATAAATTTCCATCGAGGTAATAATTTGTAAATATGATCCCAAAGCCATTTTTACGGCACTGAGTGGAGGGTCCATGGTGGTCCCTCCACTCAACAGAGCCTATTCGCTGTCCAAGGTAGGTGCAAAAATGATATTTGTGGTGATCATAAATATAATTTAGGCCATTTGCACGACTCCAAATTTGTGACACCACCTCTCCCTGGACTTAGCTTGCTGCAGGCCATGTGGCCTCCTGACCAGCTGATATTGCTCTGGCCCAAATCTGACAAGTTGTATCAGGATGCTCATTTGACATGGGCAGCTTGCCTGTTCATAGGAACAGGAGTAGGCCATTCAGCCCCTCAAGCCTGTTCCGCCATACAATGAGATCATGGCTGATCTACAACCTAACTCCATATACCCGCCTCTGTCCAATATCCTTTAATATCTTTGGTAAACAAAAATTTATCAATCTCAGTTTTAAATATAACAATTGATCTAGCATCAATTTCCATTTATGGAAGAGAGTTCCAAACTTCTGTAACCCTATGCCTGTAAAAGTGTTTCCTAATTTCACTCCTGAAAGGGCTGCCTCTAATCTTTAAACTGTGCCTCCTCATTGTAGACTCCCCAACTAGTGGAAGTACTTTCTCTCAATCTACCTTATCTTTCCCCCTTAATATCTTGAAAGCTTCAATTAAATCATGCCTTAATTTTCTAAATTCCATTAAATAAAACCCATAGTTTGAGTAATTTCTCGTTGTAACTTAACCCTTAGAGTCCAGGTAGCAGTCTAGTAAACCTATGCCGCACTCCCCCCAATGCCAATATACCCTTCCAAAATGTGGTGCCCAGGACTGCTCACCGTACTCCAGGTATGGTCTAACCAGGGATTGATATAGCTGATGAAGGGTCACTGACCTGACCTAACCTGAAACGTTAACTCTGCTTCTCTCTCCACAGATGCTGCCAGATCTGCTGAGTATTTCCAGCATTTCTTGTTTTTATTTCAGATTTCCAGCATCTACAGTATTTTGCTTTTATTTATATAGCTGAAGTATGAGTTCTACTCCCTTGTAATCTAGCCCTCTAGATATAAAGGTCACCATTCCATTATCCTTTTTGATTATTTTCTGTACCTGTTCATTTTAATGATCTACATACCTGGAACCCCCAAATCTCTTTGGACCTCTACTGTTTCTAACTTTTCACCATTTAGAAAGTACACTGTTCTATCCTTTTTAGGTCCAAAGTGGATCACCTCACATTAGCCTATATTGAAATCCAATTGTCATAGTTTTGCCCATTCGCTTAATCCATCAATATCTCTTTTTAATGTTATGCTTTCGTTTACAAGCTTACAATGCTGCCTATCTTTGTGTCACCGGCAAATTTGGACATGTAGCTTTCCCATCATCAAAGGCGTTAATAAGTACGGTGAATAGTTGAGGCCCCAACACAGATCCTGTGGGACAGGACTAGTCATATTTTGCCCATTATCCTGACTATTTCTATTTAAATGAGGCATGGCCCTCAAAATGGTCCATGCAAACTGCTGCTCCTCCCAGGCAGCAGCCACGCATTCCACCGACTGCATGCACAAATGATAAAATAGCCCCTGATGAGATTGAAGTGCTGCAGAACCAAGATCAATTTACAATTTTACTGCAAATTGTAATCAAAGAAATTTCGCCCTTACTCATTTTTTATTATTTTAAAATCATAAACTGCATGTCATGGTAAACAGTTTCCTCACAATCACATCTCCTCATTTCATTATTTCCCTAAAATTAGAAGAATAAATGTGCAAAGATATGCAACTTTAGACTGGAGTCTCTTTTAGACATCTTTTGGCAGCATGCATCAAGGATTATTGGTTACAGAGAGATGGCAGTCTGAATTCTAATCATCCAACTCTCGTTTCTTTCAGCTTTTACTTACACAAATTTGTGGGACCAACAGATAGGCAAAGGGGCTGGTATCTTGTTTCTTTTAAAAACAGAAGATTGTTACAAATGTGAGGGAGAAATAAATAATTAAACAGATTGAAAGACATGGGAACAGAGTCATTAAGGGATGTAAAACTTGTAGCAAAGACAAAACAGTACTACTGGGGAGAAATTTGGTCATTGTGAAATGGACTGGTGGGAAGCAGAGAGAGGTTCAATGTATTATGAAGCCCCCTCACCATTATCTGCTATGGTCAGGACTGGGGTTGCTGCCACAGCTATTTGTTTTAAAATGTTCTCTTTCATAGCCAGATGGCTGTACAACCATTTAGAAATTCTTATCAGTATTTGCTGTAGTAATCCTGACATAGGTTTTCATATAAAGCCAGTTCAGGATTGCTGCAGGAGATGCTAAAAGCATTACTGAATGGTTGAACACCACTGCTGGCCTCTAAAGTGAAAACTTTTGTGCAGATTGCTGGAATTTCAAAGACAAAATAAAAAGAAATCCCAAAAGTAATAGCTGGTTTTATCTTTTTCTCTTCCATCCCTATCAGCACATGAGACAACCCATTTCATGCACTGCTTTACAACCAGCAGATCATGCTCTGGGTCTTTTCTGTAACCAAGTCCCTTTTTGGGTGGACAGGTCATTAGCCTTACTCACAAATTCCTGTCAGGAAAACTGTCCAGATGCAATTGGGAGTGGGCGGATGTGGGGTCTGTGGGGCAGCAATCATCTTTTCACTCCCAACTGATGTGGTTACATAAGAATAGGAACAAAAGTAGGCCATTCTGACCTTCGAGCCTACTCCATCATTCAACAAGATCATGGACGAACTTCAACCTTAATTCCACCTTCCCACACTAAATCCATATTTCAATTCTTTATTATAAAAGTCTATCGATCTCTATCTTGAAAGTACTCAATGATTGAGTATTCACAACTCTCTGCAGTAGAGAATTCCAAAGACTCACATCTCTTTGCGTGAAGAAAGCTCTCCTTATCTCAGCTTGTGGAAGTGGTTAAAAAGGCAAACAGAATCCTGGGCTTTATGAATAGAAGTACAAAAGCAAGGATGTTATGATGAACCTTTAGAAAACATTGGTTCAACTGGAGTATTGTGTCCAATTCTGCGCACCACACTTTAGGAAGGATGTGACAGCTTTAGCGAGAGCGCAGAAAAAATTTACAAGAATGAGGGATGAGGGACTTCAGTTACATGGATAGATTGGAGAAGCTGGGGCTGTTGTCCTTAGAGAAGAGATGGTTGAGAGGAGGTGTTCAAAATCATGAGGAGTCTAGTCTGAGTAAATAGAAAAAATCTGGGCTCATTGGCAGAAAGGTCGAGAACCAGAGGACTTCGGTATAAGGTGAATAGCAAAAGAACCAATGATGACATGAGGAAAAACGTTTTTACACGAAGTGTGGTTAGGATCTGGAATGCATTGCCTGAGAGTGTGGTGGAGGCAGGTTCAATTGTGGCTTTCAAAAGAGAATTGGATAAGTACCTGAAGAGAAAAGAATTGCAGGGCTACAGGGAAAGGGCAGGGAGTGGGAGTAGCTCAGCTGCTGTTGCACAGAGCTGGCATAGACATGATGGGCCAAATGGCCTCCTACTGTGCTGGAGCCATTTTATGATCCTATTCTATTTTAAACAGCTGACCTCTTATTCTGAGACTGTGACCCTGTGTTCTAGACTGCCCAGCCAAAGGGACCATCCTCTCAGCATCAACCCTGTCAAGCCCCTTAAGAATATTATATGTTTCAATTAGATCATCTCCCATTCTTCTAAACTCTAGGGAATATAGGCCCAGTCTATGCCATCTCTCCTCATAAAACAATCCCCTCATCCCAGGAATCAGTCTAGTGAAACTCCCTCAAAATCAAGTATATCCTTCCTTAAGTAAGGAGACCAAAACTGTACACAATACTCCAAATGTGGTCTCACCAAGGCCCTATAAAATTATAGTAAGCTTTACTCTTATACTCCAATCCCCTTGGAATAATGGTGAAAACACTATTTGCTTTCCTTCATGTGATTCGTGTAGAAGGCCACCCAGGTCCCTCTGAATACCAACATTTCCCAGTCTCTCATCATTTAAAAAATATTTTGCTTTTCCATTTATCCTACCAAAGTGGATAATTTCACACTTCTCTTTCCCACTCACTTAACATGTCTATATCACTTTGCAGCCTTTTGGTGCTCTCTTCACAGTTTACTTCCCGACCTAACGTTGTATAGTCAGCAAACTTGGATACATTACTCTCACTCCACTGCATGTCAACTCAGACTTGGGTTCTGGTCTCTTGCTTGCCTCTGCCTCGGGCTGTCTGGGAGGATGTTTCCCTTGGACTCAGGTTTAAACCCATAACCTTCTGACCCAGAGGCAGGCATGTTATTACTGAACAAAGGCTCACTCCAGATTTTCTTTTGTAATGACATACCATCCCTCACCTGCTGCTCTACATTCACTCTATACCTGCTTCTCCATCTTTCTCCATACGAATATAGCAACAGACAACACTGTAGAGAAATGGCTTACAAGAACACAGATGAATAGAGAATGAGCTTTTCTCATCTATGCTGTATTATGTTCTCATAGAAGAGTTTGATAATTAGCTGGTTATCAACAGGAGTAAGTGTTTTCAGGCTAAGTAAAAATAAAGAAAATTGGATAATCTATGGAAGTCAATAGCCAGAATTTTATGCCATCCCCACAGGCGCAGGCTGGTGGTGGTGGAGGGGGGGAGTGTCATAAAATTGAGTGAGAGGCGGAGGGTGCCTTCCCGACACCTTCCCACCCCTGCTGTAATTTTAATGGGGTGGCGGTGGCGAGAAACGGCCTGCCCGCCCCAGGCTAATCAAGGCCCTTAAGTGGCCAATTAACTGGCACTTAAGGGCCTCCTCCAACTACCACTGGTATTTTACCAGTGGCCGGCAGGTGCCTTAGGCCCCACAGAAGGCTGCCAGGCCTTGCGGGCTGTGGGGTGGGGGGGGGCCCCTCATGATCAGGCCCCACGGAGGGCCCCCTCCCCCGAAGCCCCAACCACCCTCACTGAAATAAAGTCTCCCCACCCCCCCCCCCAACCAACTCCCCTTTCCTCGGAAAGGCCCGGCCGATTCTCCCCATCAAGGCCCCAAAACTTACCTCTCTTCTGGGCCTGACGTCCACGATCCTGCTGTTGACTGGATGCAGTTCCAGCAGTGGCCACTGTTCTCAGTGGTGCTGCTGGGACTGAGAGCTGCCGGCCCGCTGATTGGTTGACAGCTCCATTAGGTGGGATTTCCCGCCTCAGAGAGGTGTAAGTCCAGCCCAAGTCTAATTAAGGGTCTGCAGTGCGTAAAATCCGGGTGTGGCTCCCCAGGCCAGGGGAAGGTGAACTCACCCCTGACTATTTGGCTGGTGGGTGGGGACACCCGCCCAATGTAAAATTCTGGCCAATGGTTCTTGATGTGCTGCAATCATGGATTGTTGTGCAAGCAAATATACTACCACAAACTTTTTACCTGAATTATTAGCTGGTCAAATACATTCAGGAACCTGAAGGAAAAGCCATATATATTTTACATGTTGCTGTTAATAATATTTACCGCTATTCCATTGGCAAACTCATTTCCCGCACTCAGCTGCTGAACTCTATATGCTTCATAGTGGATTGTGCTGGTCACATCTTTGAGATTTTTCATGTGAGTCCTTATCAGCAGATCAATGATGAGTAATGTAGGCTGTTAGGTCAGACAGATGTCTGGTGTTTGCTTAATGTACTTTTTGAGCAGTCAGGAATTCAGCATACTCTTTTCTCGTGAGATTAAATGCGCTGCATAAAATAGTTTATGAAGAAATGGGCTTGATTGGCCAAGTGGTCTTTTCTCGTTTCCCGCTTGCCAATGCTTTTATAAATTAGTGTCCTTTTCTTGACTCGATAAAGCACTAGACAAACATCGAACATAGATGCAAGAACCCAGGAGTGCGAGTGAACTCAAGTGGAAATGTAATCAGGGGAATCAGATCGGCTAACACAGGTTGATTGCAATAAAGCAAAGAATATCAGAAACTAAATGATATATTTTTAATGAAACCACTCAGTCAACAGTCCTTTCCATGTAGTCAAACTACAAGGAACTGTAAACCATGACAATGTGTTAACATTTGGTGCATTACTCACAATAGCCTGTTGCTTGTGCAAAGCAGACAAATAAACAGTAATTTGTCCCATGGTCTCCACACAGAGCCATTTTCATGACTGAAAATGCTTTCAAATCCAAATTGGAATACCTAACATTCTTAATTTTGCCCAGAATTGAATCTCACCTGTAACAAACTACGTCTGTCAAATTAAATTAACATTTCACAGGTATATTTTCAATGCAATTAGATCTGTTGTTGCTTTTTATTTTATGGTAATATTCAATGATTATGAATTGATAGTTTATAAAACCAATTTCTTACTGTCATCACTTGAACACTTTCATTGAAGCTGTCACACCAATGTGCTATGTTGAATGATAATTTTTTACCCACTGGCTGGAGAACTGAATTTATTTTTTTAATGTTTTTAAAGAAATTATAAAGGAACAGATAAAAGGTGACTTTGATAGCAGCTTAATATGGCCACCTAATTTGCAACAATCCTATATTCCAAAGCCTGCGAGGTAGAGACGAAGTGTGGACCTGGGAAATTTAAGGGAACTGCCTGTTCCTGTTAGCAAGGTATCAAGACTATCACTTGAACAATGGGCCCAGGTTGTGAGAAAGGAATACCCAGACATGGGTTGTATAGTTGCAAGAAGAAATACACTGCTAACTACCATACTTGAATCACTGGGTGACTGTCATGTGACAAGCCCTCCCCCCCCCCACCCCCCCCAACATCTGCATGTTTTAAGCTGGTGTTTCTCTGCAGCAGGCTGACAAGCATCTGGACTCTGACAAGTGCAGACCCAAGTGGGGGTCCCTCCTTTCTCTCTCTCTCTCCATTACAGCTTGCAAGCTTCAAACTTTGCCTCTGACTGACCACCTCTGCATACTCCGGCTACAACCAGAGACCCTTGGAGGAAATCATCCACATCGCTGTCTCCAAGAGACCCACCGAATCAGCCATCTATCTCTTCAAACTGGAAGCCTCAAGACAACCAAATTCAGCAAGAAGCCAGACGAATCAGCAAACATCACAGATTGTATACCCCTTTTTTCTATGGACTCTAACTCGACCAATCTACCCTTTCCCACTCTGTAACCTATTTTTGTGTGTGTGAACCTCATGTGTGTGTGTGTGTGTGTGTGAAAGTTGGAGCGTAGTTTATTATTTTACTTGGATCAGTTTAAGTACAATAAAGCTAACCTCTTTCTTTGTTACACTCAATATATTAATGATTTGGACTTAAATGTGGGAGGCATGATTGGGAAATTTACTGATGACACAAAAATTGCCAAGTAGTTGATAGTGAAGAGGATAGCTGTAGACGCGAGAATGATATGAATAGTTCGGCTGAGTGGGCGGAAAAGTTACAAATAGAATTCAATCCAGAGAAATGTGAGGTAATACATTTGGGGAGGGCAAACAAAGCGAGGGAATACACAATAAACGGGAAGATATTGAGAGGGGTAGAAGAAGTGAGAGACCTTGGAGTATATGTCCACAGGTCCCTGAAGGTGGTGGGACAGGTAGATAAACTGGTGAAGAAGGCATATGGATTGTTTTCCTTTATTGGCCGAGGTATAGAATACAAAAGCAGGGATGTAATGCTGGAACTGTATAATACGCTGGTTAGGCCACAGCTGGAATACTGCATGCAGTTCTGGTCACCACATTACAGGAAGGACATAATTGCTCTGGAGAGAGTCGAGAGGAGATTGCCAGGGCTTGAAAGTAGCAGCTATGAGGAAAGATTGGATTGGCTAGGGCTGTTTTCCTTGGAACAGAGGAGGCTGAGGAGGTGACTTAATTGAGGTATACAGAATTATCAGGGGTCTAGATAAAGTAGATAGGAAGGACCTGTTTCCCCTGGTGGAGAGGTCAGTTATCGGAGCACAGATTTAAGGTTATTGGTAGAAGGATTAGAGGTGACATAAGGAAAACTTTTTTCACCCAGAGGGTGGTGGGTGTCTGGAATTCACTGCCAGGAAAGGTGGTGGAGGCAGAAACCCTCAACTCATTTAAAAGGTACCTCGACATGCCCCTGAAGTGCTGTAACCTACAAGGCTATGGACCAGCTGCTGGAAGGTGGGATTACATAGGGCGGCTAGATTTTTCAGCTGGCACAGACACGACGGGCTGAATGGCCTCCTTCTGTGCCATAGTTTTTCGATGGTTCTATGCTTCAAGAAAACCTGTCCGATTGGTCCTTTTTATGATCATAGCATGTAACTGGCAAGTACATCCATTTTAAAAAAGTATTAAACCTGTTGTGTTCAAACAAGGAGAGGGAAAAGAGGGAAGCCCTTCGACTCCTCCTTACCTGACTGTAAAAAAGCAAACATCCTTGTGGAAACATTGCAATAAATGTATTTATACTACAAGTTTGGTTAGTCAGGGGTCATCTTCACTTAGGTCACAGGCAGAAAACTGCCACTTGAATATCAGCTACCTATTATAGTCAGCCTCATTTTCCTTTCCACTAACATTTTACAGAATTTTCAAAATGGTGATCAAATACCTCCGAAAACAGGAAAAATCATCTCCCAAAAATTAATAGGAAATACACTGTTTGTGCTTGATGTCATTTGTTTTATATTTTGGGGGCAATGGGCATTAGAAACCTACCTTGTTCGGTAGTTCTCAAGTGCCAGCTTGGTTCTCTGGTGGCACTTGCCTCTAGTCAGAAGTTGTGGGTTTAAGCCCCACTGCAAGAATTCAGCATAGAATTTAGCCTAATATTCCAGCGCAGTGCTGAGGGAGTGCTGCAGTGGCAGAGCCAGAAGAGAAGTTAAACCAAAGCCCTGTCTTTCTGTGTAGGTGCTATTTGAAGGGTAGGTAGAGTTCTCTGGATGGCCTGGCAAAAATTTAATTCGCAACCAACACTATGGAAAATTGATTCGTTATCTCATTTCTGTCATTTGGGACCTTGCTGAACACAAATTGATTGCCATGTTTGCCAACATCACAAAGTCTTTCACTGTTGTAAAGTGTCTCAGGATGCCCTGAGAACTATATAAATGCAAGTTATTCATTCTATTTGTAGAATAATTCTGTATTCAACAGTTAAATATAGAATATCCTCAATTGGTTGCAGTAAAATTGCTACCTCTTGTCAAACCTCTGTAACTGCCACCATTACCAGCACTGTAATAAAGTATTTCAGTTTCTATGGTAACCACCAATTCATACGCCATTCTTGAGAAATATATCGCTTTCAGGACTATAGTACCATTTCAGCATCAAAATATAACTCTAACCAGATTACAGTTTTATTCCCAGGATGCTTTCAATTAAGCAATATGGATCACTTGCATGTATTTCGCAAATTCCACTTAAAGTATTCATCATTGGAAAATGTGCAGCATCATTTTTACAGATGTACAGAAGGGTTCTGCATTCAAAAGCTAAAAAGGTGTCTCTAGTCTCAAAGGGATATATTGTAGGGAGTAAATATACATCACACTACAGTTGAAAATTTGAATCGTAACTTTTTATCCTTAACTGTATTTTTTTGTGTAGAGCTGTAGCAAAAGATACAATGCTTTATATATACACAGATAGTAAATATCATGTTGAAGAAAATCAATGTGAAATCACAGCATTATAAAACAAAAGCATAAGTAAGTTAACAAATAAATGTTAACTACTCAAAAGTTTAGCATACAAGTCAGTAAGACATCAGAGCATCAAATTTATTTCTCCTAGTTTCCATCTTTTATCTTCTTTTGAAGTCTAGTGTCCCAGGCTGGGCTATTTTTCTATGGACAGAAGCAGCCCCCAGTGTCCATCCAAGTTGCCAATCTTTGTATGTGAGCCTTGGCAGACAGTATCAGTAAGCATGGGAGCGGCCCTGGCAAGTCCTCAACATTGACTGTGGACCTCTTGAAGTCTCAAGACAACAGGTCAAACATGGGAAAGAAACTTGCTGCTGATTACCACTTACCACCCTCCCTCAGCTGATGAATCAGTACTCCTCCATGTTGAATACCACCTAGAAGAAGCACTGAGGGTGGCAAGGGCACAGAATGTACTCTGGGTGGGGGGCTTCAATGTCCATCACCAAGAGTGGCTCAGCAGGACTTCTGCTGACCGAGTCCTGATGGACTTATCTGTCAGACTGGCCTGCAGCAGGTGGAAAGAGAACCAACAAAAGGGAAAACCTACTAGATCTTGTCCTCACCAATTTACCTGTTGCAGATGCATCTGTCCATGACAGTATTGGTAGGAGTAACCACCGCACAATCCTTGTGAAATCCAGGTCCCATCTTCACACTGAGGATACCCTCCTTCATGTTGTGTGGTATTTCCAATGTGCTAAATGGGATAGATTCAGAAAAGATCTGGCACCTCAAAATTGGGCATCCATGAGGCGATGTGGACCATCAGCAGCAGCAGAATTGTATTCAACCACAACCAGTAACCTCATGACCCAACATTTCCCTCACTCTACCATTACCATCAAGGTAAAGGATCAACCTTGGTTCAATAAAGAGTGCATGAGAGCATGCCAGAAGCAGCAGTAGACATATCTAAAAATGAGATGTCAACCTGGTGAAGCTACAACACAGGACTACTTGCATGCCAAACAGCGGAAACAGCATGCAATAGATAGAGCTAAGTGATCCCACAACCAATGGATCAGATCAAAGCTCTGCAGTCCTTCCACATCCAGTCATGAATGATGGTGGACAAATAAACATCTGACTGACAGGAGGAGGCTCCACAAATATCCCCATCCTCAATGATGAAGGAGCCCAATACATCAGTGCAAAAGAAAAGGCAAAAGCATTTGCGACCATCTTCAGGCAGAAGTGCCGAATGGTTGATCCAGCTTGGCCTCCTCCTGAGGTCCCCAGCATCACGGATGCCATTCTTCAGCCAATTTGATTCACTCCATTTGATATCAAGAAACAGCTGAAGGCATTCGATACTGCAAAGTCTAGGGGTCCTGATAACATCCTGGCTGTAGTATTGAAGACTTGTGCTCCAGAACTATCCACGCCCCTAACCAAGCTGTTTCAGTACAGCTACAACATGGGCATCTACCCGGCAATGTGGAAACTTTCCCAGGTATGTCCTGTCCACAAAAAGCAGGACAAATTCAGTCTGGCCAATAACCACCCCATCAGTCTACTCTCGATCATCATCAAAGTGATGGAAGGTGTTGCCAGCAGTGTTATCAAACGCCACATAAATAGCAACAACTTGCTCACTGATGCTGAGTCTGGGTTCCACCAGGACCACTCGGCTCCTGACCTCATTACAGCCTTGGTCCAAACATGGACAAAAGAGCTAAACTCAAGAGGTGAGGTGAGAGTTATTGCCCTTGACATCAAAGCAGCATTTGACCGAGTGTGACATCAAGGAGCCCTAGCCAAATTGAAGTTAATGGGAATTGGGGGGAAACTCTCCACTGGTTGGAGTTATACCTAGCAAAAAGGAAGATGCTTGTGGTTGTTTGAGGCCAATCATCTCAGCCCCAGGACATTGCTGCAGGAGTTTTCTCAGGGTAGTGTCCTAGGCCCAACCATCTTCGGCTGCTTCATCAATTACCTTCCCACCATAATAAGGTCAGAAGTGGGGATGTTCGCTGATAATTGCACAATGTTCAGCACCATTCGCAACTCCTCAGATACTGAAGCAGTCTGTGCCCATATGCAGCAAGACCTAGGCAATATTCAGGCTTGGGCTGAGAAGTGGCAAGTAACATTTGCACCACACAAGTGCCAGGCAATGACAATCTCCAACAAGAGAGCATCTAACCATCTCCCCTTGACATTCGATAGCATTACTATCACTGAGTTCCCCACTATCAACATCCTAGGGGTTACAATTGACCAGAAACTGAACTGAACCAGCCACGTAAATGCTGTGGCAACAAGAACATGTCCGAGGCTTGGAATTATGCAGTGAATAACCTACCTCCTGATTCCTCAAAACCTGTTCACCGTCTACAAGGCACAAGTCAGGAGTGTGATGGAATACTCTCCAATTGCCTGGATGAGTGCGGCTCCAACAACAATTAGGAAGCTCAACACCATCCAGCACAAAGCAGCTCGCTTGATCGGCAACCCATCTACCATCTTCAACATTCACTCCCTCCACCACCAACGCACAGTGGCAGCAGTGTATACCACATACAGGATGCATTGCAGCAACTTACCAAACCTTCTTCAACAGCACCTACCAAACCTGCGACCTTTTCCATATAGAAGAACAAGGGCAGCAGATGTGTGGGAAAACCACCATCTGCAAGTTCCTCTCCAAGCCACACACCATCCTGACTTTGAAATATATCGCCGTCCCTTCACTGTCGCTGCATCAAAATCCTGGAACTCCCTCCCTAACAGCACTGTGATGGACTGCAGCGGTTCAAAAAGGTAGCTCACCACCACCTGTCAAGGACAATTAGGGATTTGCAACAAATGCTGGCCTTGCCAGCGATGCCCACATCCCATGAGACAAATACAAAAAACAATGTCTGGTAAGGTTTCAGGGCCTTTGTCTATATTTTCTAACTCAACTTGGACTAGAGGCAACAAAACATGCTAGAAAACATTTAATTTGAGTTTTTACAATATGGCTTAAAGCAAGAAAGTAATGACAATCAGAGAAAGATTTACATATTTCATCGCATGGGCCATAATTGACTGTTTCCTTGTGTTTTTGTCCCTACCCTTTTCATTTGTTCTTTTTGCTTTCATGTATTTTTCTTCTTTCTCTGTTACTTCCATTACCTTCTTACTGACACTTCTGGCTTTTCTTTATTCATATGCTATTTCTTCCTTCCATTTGTTAATTAGCAAGGACCTTCTCAAGGGCAATTAGGGATGGGCAATAAATGCTGCCCTCATCAGTGATGCCCACATCCCATGAATGAATAAAAATAATCATTTTTCCTTCCTTCTGTCCTTCATAATTTTTGATACACATTTATTTCTGACCTTTTACATAATTTTCTCACTGTTTTGTCTTTTACATCATTTTTCCTATTTTCTGTTTCTTCTCCTTTCATTTAATACTATTTGCAAATTATATTTCTTAATCACTTTATAATTCTTCCTTGCACCTCTTTATTATGATGTTTCCCAGACACTTTTGTCTCTCCCTTACCCAGTTTCAGATCTGTAAGGAACCTCTTTGACCAGAAGCAGCAATATGGATATGAACAATGCCTGAATAAAGAGGTCAAAATATGTGGTGGAGATGGAGGGCAGATGAAAAAGAATCAATTAGCAAACATTTAGGGACCTGTAACACTAAGGGTAGCACATAGAATCCAGACAGAAACCAGTCACAACTGAAAAATAGCTTAGTATTAGGGTAACAATCGACAAACAGTTTGTTTTCTTATCCTCTGATCTTCTAACACTGTATTGTTAATCTACCATACAAGCTCAAATGCTGATGGTACTTAGGTCACTACCATACAACTAAGCTATTGACCTGCAGCTGGTAAATGAAACATGCTACAGTGAATGTCAATCCAAACCCTGTCAAACAAGTGTTGTATATCTTACAGTTTCCTGACAGAATTACAATTATGACTAGGGTCAATCGTAATTACCATTTTAACAAGTGCAACCAGTACTCTGGGAAAGGAATAGGGATGGGGTAATTTAAAAAAGAGAAATTCTCATTGTCTTTTTCAAAGTCAGGAAATCAGCAAAAGACTACTTTTTATGAAAAAATACAATGATGGATGTCCTTTTATTAAAATATCTAGTACAATTTGCATGGCATTGCTCATGGTTAGTCAGGAGCTGGAATGCAGTTTCTGATATAAAAACAGAAAATGCTGGAAATACTCAGCTGGTCAGGCAGCATCTGTAGAGACAGAAACAGAGTTAACGTTTCAGGTTGATGACGTTTCATCAGAACTGGGAAAAGTTAGAAATGTAATAGTTTTTAAACATGTGAAAGGGGGGAAGAAAAAGAACAAAAGATAAGGTCTATGATAGGGTGAAAGACAAAAGAGATAAAATGACTAAAGGCTTGGTGGTGCAAGGCCAAAGGGAGTGGTAATAGGACAAGTAAAGAAACAAAAGGCATGTCTAGAGGAGGTGTGAATGACAGGATGGTGAACAGCTGCTGTCTGAAAGCAAAAACAAGAGAAAGACAAGAGTAAAACCAAAACCTTCAAAGAAAAAGGAAACAATATTGGAGCAGAGGTTACAATGTGAATTTGTTGAACTCAATGTTGAGTCCAGAAGGCTATAACGTGCTCAGCTGAAAGATGAGGTTCTGTTCCTCAAGCTTACATTGAGCTTTATTGGAACACTGCAGGAGGTTGAGGGCAGCATGCGAGCAAGGTGGAGAAATAAAATGACAGGTGACTGGAAGCTTGGGGTCACGCTTGCGGGCTGAACGGAGGTGTCCCTCCAAGTGGTCACCCGACCTGCATTGGCCTGCATTGGCCAATGTAGAGCAGACTGCATTGTGAGCAGCAAATACAGCATACTAAATTGAAAGAAGTATACATAAATCGCTATTTCACCTGGAAGCAGTGTTTGGGGCCTTGGACAGTGAGGAGAGAGGAGGTAAAAGGGCAGATGTTGCATCTTCTGTGCTTGCATGGAAAGATACCATTGGAAGGAGAGGAGTATTGGGGTGATTGAGGAGTTGACCAGGATGTTGGGGAGGGAACAGTCCCTTTGGAATGCTACAAGAGGGGGGGAGGGGAAGATGTGTTTGGTGGTGGTGGCACACTGGAGGTGGCGGTTTGATGTAGTTTCTGATGTTTTTTGTAGCATCTATATGTCCTAAATGGAACAGCAAATTTACTGAAGTAAAATATCACATAAGTGACAAGGTAAAAATATAGCATACCAAACTGACACTGAAAGATATGGGGCTAATAGATAAAATGGTCTCAAATGCATTCGAAGGTACTCCCAAACTCCAGCCCACTGAGACTCCGATGGAAGCAACTGGAAAAAGGCAGGGAGTGGTTACGCTGGGTCCCTCCTTCATCTGGAAGCTCCCAGTAAATATTGAAACATTTTAAATTCATGTCCAAGTATGAGGTTTGCAAGCATTTCCCTGCTGCAGTGAATTAAGCGAATATTCTCTTCTGTTCAAAGGGGGCTTCCAGTCTTGTACAGAGCATCTGCAAGTCAATGGAAGCAGTGGGTCCTACTGGAGTCAAGGCAAGGGAAATAGCTTGGACTCCCAAAGCACAATGTCAAGAAACTATACCAAATGAGGATTTTTAATTCATCGATGGAAACCTACATAAAACTTTTAAACAGGAGCTGGGATCCTACAGTTAACTTTTAAAAAGCTGACAGCCAAGTTGGCCACCACAATTTACATTGAAATACCTTACATTCCAGGACATCGAATTGGAGAATGCATGTCGAATGAGGTTGCATCCAGGACACTGCCTTATGAATTTGGAGTCTGCTAACAACTTCACTGCTAATGGCAAAACAGTCAAAGCCCTCTTGGAACATTAACAGTGGAGTTATACCTCCAGGGGATGAACATTGAGACAATGAGATGTGAGAGAGATTGAAATACCTAGACTCTAATCTAATTAGATTGCAAATAAGGACACTTGACAATCATGTGACTGTCTCCCCATCTGTGAAAAAACGAGCAGTCTTTTGCAAAAGGACAAGCTCCTGAGACTTTGAAGCAGACAAGCTTCGAGTGCTAACCAGACAAAACCCAGTGGGGGCTGTGTGTGCGTGTCTCTGTCTCTCCAGATAACATCACAAGTTTGAAACCTGTTTGTGACTGTTGAATATCCAAGTCTACCATTGCTACAGACAGAGACCCTGGGGAAGAAAGCCACCTACAACTCTGTCTCCAAGATAAACGTGGACCAGGTGGGCTAGCCACAAAGAACACATATACCAGCCAGAGACTTCAAGATCACAACTTCAGTCAGAGGACAATGGAATTGCCTGACCCCACAGACTGTATATTATTTTTACTTGTTCTGGACTCTAATCCAAACCACACGATTCCTTATCACTCTGTACTCCATTTGTGTGTGTGATTCTTGTGTGCATGTGTGAGTGAAAGTAGCATAGTTTTATTATCTTACCTAAATCGGGTTTAGATTTTTTAAGTCCGATAAGCTCACTTCTTTATTGTTTAAACTCAAGACAACCTGTCTGATTGGTTCTTTTACGATCACAACAAAGGTAAAAGGTAAAACACTCACTGAAGTGATAAACGCAACCACTATTTTAAAAGGAATAAACCCTGTTGTGGTCAAACAAGGAGACGGACAAGAGGGGAGTCTTGTGACCCCTCCTCACCTGATCATAACAACAAGTTGTTAAATTATAAAGAAAATTGGGATATATTTCTAACTTCCCATTGTGGATTTGTCGTTTTTGGTGAAGATGCATCAGGGACGGTTTTCCCATCATCCAATAACAAATCATGGTAGTATTTACCAGGTCTGACTGATGGTCTGTGGATGCAAGTCTCAGCTAAATATCAAAACATCTCAAACAGCATTGGTACAAACATCAGTAAGTACCCTTCAATGACACAAAAAATCTCGAGGCAATAAACATTATTAGCTCAATATTTTTAATGAATTAAAATTTGAAATGCTGAATTTAATTTTAATGCTTTCATGTTTTTAAGGCTGGTGGTTCATTTTTGGTATTTGTACATTCTCCGCCCCCCACCCCACCGCCTTGCATGTGATGTGGATTAAGAAGGCACACTCTGGGAACTGTAATTCAAAAAAACAGAGTTAAAAGAATAGATTCCATGAATCTTCTCTCTCACTTATGCAGAATTTAATCAACAGGAATTGGAAATAGTAGCACCCCCAACCAAGGTGAAATTTCCAACTTTGTAACAGAAGCAGACTCATGCCCCAAGTCCCACAAAGATAGGTATACCTGTGTGGGAGAAATGAAGGCATTTTGGACATAAATATTCAGTTTTAGGTGTGAGTTTACTGTTTCTTTTTCATCTTCATACTGAGTGTAGAAGATAAATGATAGCAAAAAGCAGTGGAGACAATTTTACCAACCCTCGGGTGGCAGATGAGCAAGTGGGGGGGGGAGGGGTAAAATGCTGGGTAGCCCCGTCGGGACATGTCACCAACGTAGCTATTTGGTGTGGAAGTCTTCCTGCGAAGCAGCTTGGGACATTTTACTATGTTAAAGGCACTTGTTACGACCCATTGAGAAAGGCGTCTCGGGGTCCCTCTCAGCCTTCACCTGGTCTTATCATAACAGGGTCTTATTTTTAAACACACTGTTTTTAGCTCCCCCTTGATGAATTCTTGCTCACCGCTTTCCAATTATAAGGCAAAGAAACCAGCACAAACAGGTTTTCGTCGGTTTAAAGAAGAAAAGTTGAAATGTATTAAACTTAAACTCTAATTCGGTTGATGCCTATGGATACACAATGTGCCCACGCTAGCATGTATACGCGAAAAACACATGCAAGTAGAGACAGATAAGAGCAGAAGAAAAATAAAGTGAAAAGTTTGAGGCAATATCTGAAGAGTTTTTGCTACGGTTCTTCAAGCTCACTGTAGAGTCCTTGACACGAGGTAGTTCTTGCTTTTCATTGGGGCCCAGTATTCTTCTTGAACCTTGCTCGCTGTAGGAGACTTTTCTCTCTTGGGGTTCATGTGTCTTCAGTGGATTCAGAGGCGTGTGAGAAAGAGATGGGAGCAGATAGGAAAGAGATCTTCTCAGTCCAGGAGCAAACAGTCTTTCTGAGTTCAAACTCTCTGTGGCGAGTTCAAAAGACCCTGGAGCAGCCAGTTAGTCATGTGACCAGCTGGTCTCACCAGTCCTGGATTGTATCACTTAGCAGTCTTTGGAATGCTCCTCTTACACACAATACCTGATGATCAAGGTCCATTGTGGGTTGAATGTGTCAAGGAATGGCCCTTTGTCCTTCCACTGTCTGTTAATTCCAGCCTTGGCTGATATGTTTAACAAGTCATTTTCTCGTTCCAGTAACAGTTTAAAATTAATGTTCATGACAAAATTAATGTGCCTCATTCTTGGCAGGTGGGAGCCTAGCATGACACGCTATATAAATGCAAGTTGTTGTTGCATTCTGAGGAAAAAATCCACAAGTGTTAACCTGTCTTTTGTCATTTCAAATGTGAATGGACCTATTGCATACTTCCAGCATTTCAGTTTTTGACATAACAGAATCCTGTGACTGGGTTTTACTTTAATCAATGTTTTTGTAAATTTGACAGAATGTACACAAAGGAAGAAGAGAATGAAAAATTGTTTATGCCCTATTCAGGGCAAGAAGAATGTGAGGGGACTTGAGCAGACGGGCAGCGGCCCTCTGTAGCACTGTGGAGCTGAAGGAACACCCCTGCTCTTCATGGTTGCACAGGAACGTTTAAAAATTACTTTTTATGGAAAAAAAAATTACCATTTGTTAGCAAATTCTGCTTATGCTGCTGTAACCGCTTAAGAATCCTGAATGAGGCTCCTGCCTCATTAATCACAGATCAATATCAGGAAGGGGCCCTTAAACAGGGTTAGGCCCCTTATTTATGTAGGTTAAGGTGCACCCCCTGTTTTAGGTGGCCGCAAGGGACACCCTAAAATTGGTCCCATTCAATTGTGTTTCATTTTTAAGGGCAATCTTAAAATTCTATTTTATCTCTTCAGTTCCTTTCCTATCAAGTACTTTCACTCAGACAGTCAGATGTTTTAAAAGCATCTTTGGGGCGCAGGGCATAACTCTCTTAAATTGGTCATTTTTGCCCTATTTTCCATCTGGAAAACTGTGCAGCAATGAACAATTTCTATCTCCAGGTTCCTGAAGACAGTAGTTATTGCGACAGGGTTAATCTTCCAGACTTGCCAGGAATTACAGTGTGCAAACTCACAAACCTAACAGCAACACAAAAGGATGTGGTAATAATTTCTGCCCCACAGGCACAGATTCTGAAAACAGCAGTGCAATATAATACATGATATTTCTGAAAATTCCGTACAATTAACAATTCGACTATAACAAGCCAATGAAAGGGAGATTGATGTAATCACACAACCATTAACAACCAAGAAGAGAGCACAATATCATTTAATTCAGTGTTAGTGACAAAGCCTGATGTACCCCATATGCTCCAACATATTTATCCATGAAAGGTCAGACTGAGTTTAGGAATAAATAGCGTCACACAGTCACTATAACTATATTGACACTTACGTACAGCTAAGAGAACTCAGCCAGCAGGCAAAAGCAATGGAGCAATGATGACAACAGGAATTAATTCAATTAGCTGGTTCAAAAAGTTTCTTAGACCAACAATTTGACACAGAATCCTGATTTTTACTCAGGGAGGGAATCAGACTGGCGAGAGGAGGATTGGGGGGGGGGACGCGGGGAGGAGGCGGGTGGTGACGTGAAAGAAAGTCCCCATGACATTACCAGAGTAAGGCATGCCAATTTTAACTCCCAGCCCTCATTTTAATATGATTGACGGGCTGCCCATCCAATTGTATTGGGAAATGGGCATTCTGCACGTTTCTGCATGCAATTTCCTGTCCACCTCCTAAAGCTTAATTAATGCTGGAATTCACCATGATATTGCATTTCCTGATGCCAGATTGCACTGTTATATTGCTGGAAGAAGGACCATTGGAATAAATGAGGGCTGCCCTCCGCTTTTACGCTTCCCTGGAGGACCATGGGGGATCAGACAATGGAGAAGGTACTGTTACAAAGCACCTGCAGGAGCATTATCAGGCACACTACCCAGAAGGCCCGAATGGAGGGGGCCGACAGGGTCAGTGCAACAGCATCACCCCCTGAACCTAGGTTTAGTGTAGGAAGAAATTCAATAACCTCATTCGAGCAGCAAGGGTGAGAACAGATCTTCATCCCTCAATCTCTCTCAACAACACCCTACCCCCACCACTGTCAACAATTCCCTCCCCTTCATCACATCTTTCAGCATTCCATTACTAAAGCACACTGCAACACCTCTTTCTTATTTCAAACACACTCACTTCCTTTGCTCTCTTCAAACCACACATTAACAGCATCCTCTTCTCAAATCCTAGCAATTGCACAGCTACAAACTCCTCCCAGCATGCCTTCCTCACTTCACATTGCAAACACTTGACCTTACATTCATCATCTGCCCATCCTCATTCTACCATACTTCTTCTCATATACATACACATACACAATGTGCACAAGCCCTACACATCTCCACTTTCCTTTTTAAAACCACTCACTAACTTTCCCTGCATGCCTATGTAACCAAAATACCTGAAACAAAACGCTCCCTCAAGTCATTTACAATAGGACTTAGGAGCAGGAGTAGGCCATTCAGCTTTTCGGGCCTGCTCCGCCATTCGATATGGCTGATCTGGTTGTGGTCTCAATGCCACTTTCCTGCCTGCCCCCCCCAAAACACTTTACTCTATTGTAGATCAAAAATCTGTCTAGCTCAGCCTTGACTAAATTCAATTATCCAGCCTCCACTGCTTTCGGGGGAGGAAACCGCCAAGAGGAAACATCCTCCTCGTATCTACTCTATCAAGTCCCCTCAGGATCTTAAATGTTTCAATAAGATCACCTTTCATTTTTCTAAACTCCAATGAGTATAGGCCCAACCTGTTCAACCTTTCTTCATAAGATAAGGCCTTCATCCCCAGAATTAGTCGAGTGAACTTTCTCTGAACTGATTCAAATGCTATTACATCCTTTTTCAAATAAGGAGACCAAAACTGTACACGGTACATAGGAGGTCAAACCCCGAACGGCCTAACTTTTGGACCATATGTTCTGCAGTTTCCCTGTTCCCTTTTTCCCACCAAACCTCCCCACAGGCTTTCCCACCCAGCTCTGAACCTGTGTCTGTGTCTTTCTCTAGTTCCTCACCCATCTCCCCTCATGCCCTTACCATCCTGACTTGAAAATATATCGTCGTTCCTTCACTGTTGCTGAGTAAAAATCCTGGAACTCCCTACCTAACAGCATTGTGAGTATACTACATGGATTGCAGTCCACTACCACCTTCTCAAGGGAAATTAGGGATGGGCAATAAATGCTGGCCTTGCCAGCAATGCCCACATCCAGTAAAAAAAAAGCTCATGATGTCCAGGGAATCCTCCTCTTGCTCCTTTATCCTCATTTCTAGTAATCTGCTGACTGCCCAACTTTCCTTCCTGTCCTCCATGCTAGCTGACATTGTAAATGGCCCCCTGCCCTTAGAAATAGTTCCCCTTTCTTTCTTTCACCAGCATCCTCACTTTCTCCTGTCCTTGCAAACCACTGCCACATATCTAAACTCCCTTTTCTCTCCAAAGGTCTTGAATTTCCATTTATTTCCTCATGACACTGTGAGGCACTATGGGATATTTTTCTACATTAAAGGTGCAATTTAAATGTAAATTGCCATTGGTTCTGCTTTTTAGAATGAAATTACAGCAAGTTGTCATGTATTTTGGTCAATGGTAAGTGCAACAACAGGAATAGTTCACATAGCTCTTGAACGTTTGAGTTGAGATATTATACAATTTCTTTATTGTTTTAAAATTTTATTTAACCCTGCTGGTAAGTTTGATAATTATGACATCTGATCAGCTCTAATACATTAGACAGTCCCATTTAATCGACAGCTACAAATAATTATTTGGTATGAATCCCAGTGTATTTCAGGGTAAATTCTCCCATGTTAACACATAATTCCAATCCCAATTTCCTCAGTCTCCAACCACATGAAAGTGGTTTAATTTGATCTCCAGCAATACAAATCATCCTAAAGACTAGGGTTCAAATCAAATATTATGGAAACCACTGCAGCCAATATTGATGTCTAGAGGCACTCGCACATTACAAGTTGGGCACTCGGGAGAGGGACATTTAAATGGAGACCCATGGGCCTGACTTCTATAAGCCTGCCACCGATTTTGGCGGCAGGCGATAAAGATGGTGGCCCCGCCGTGCAGACCGCATGCCAAAGAGCTGGTGCAATTCCAAGTGCAGCAGGTCATTTAAATAGCCGGGCTGGGCCACCCTCTCCGATCACGTGCAGGGGCAGGCTGTCCGTTCCCAGCAATGCGCAGGCGCTGACACCATTTTTAAAGGGCTGTTAGCCCTACTGGCATGTTTAAATATTTTAAGAAAGATTAAATGAAAATAAATAAATACAGCTCTTTTTCCCTTCTCCCACCTCCCCATAACAATTAAATTAATTATTTGCCCTTTCCCCCTTTACCTTTACCATCTGACCTTCCCCTCCCCCAAACTGCAAAAACTTTAAACTTCAACCCTTCCCACCATCCCCTACATGCATGAAGTTAATTTGACCCCACCCCCCACCCCCTGCACTGAGAAACTTACCTCCTCCCCCCCTCCCCACCAGTGTTGCATCTCATTTCCCCAGACGGAGATTCGAAGGCGCGGGAGTGCTGGCCACCGGGCCAAAGATTGCAGTGGGACATCAAGATTAATGGTAAGTACAAGCAAATCTATTAAGTTACTTTATTTGGATATGGTGATTGTGCTCCTGTTGCCAAGAGGCGGGGTGGGGGTGGGGGCCGCCACGGTGCCCTACTGCTACAGGGAGGATCGACCTGGGCATTGCCAGCATCGGGGTCTGTGGCAGGCCTCATCCAGGGCATCTTCAGATACCCCCCAGCCCCCCGCCAAGGACTCCTTAAAATCCAACACCCGTGACCTCTGTGTGGTGCTCTGTGTCGGTTCCCGCACTCCAAATCAATCGTCATTGGAAGCTTTGTGCATCACCATAATTTTCATGACTATGCATGCACAAATGAGCAAAAGTCTTTTTAGAGAGAAATGGTCTGATATGAGCTTCTTAATCTAAATGATGAAAATCGATAAACTTCCTGTTTCCAAGGTAAAATTTTTCACATTGGACATCAAAATAGTAATTTTAACTGTATTTGATTTAGCACGACAAAGAAATTAATAGAGAAGATAGTTCTGCACACATGCACGCTTGAAAATGATGCAAAATATTCTTGTGACTCAAGCCCATGGGCACAGAATCAACTCAGTACAGGAAGTGATTAATCCAACTGTAGTTCACAAAACCTACAGAAATCTGGGTCTGATGTCAGAACTCTGGCAATCCCTTCCTTTATATTTAAGAGTCTTGGAAAATTGAACGTGACCATTAATGGGAACACTATCAAGATGCAACTTTCCCTCTCAAATGCTGCAGCAAATACAATTTTATAATGTAAAGAATGAGTATTTTGACCTGGACATATAAGCATATGATTCAGGAGCAGGAATAGGCCACTCAGCCCCTTGAGCCTGATTGTAACCTTGACTCTTATATGTACTGGAGTCATTGGAAATCAATGATACAATCAACAACTGAAAAGTTATCTGCATACAACGGGTCATTCATTCCTTGCACTGGCACACTAATAATGCAATGCAGCTATGGCAAGTCAGCATGGAAACCACAAATATTCTACCTGGTAGATATGAGTGGACCAGAAGTGGCAGTACTACCAGCGTGTAAGGATATCAACATCATAATTATCCACGAGGTCACCAAGGTACCAATTACAGCAGAAGAGACCAAGGGTACCCGCATTGAGTCACAGTTCCTCCAGGATCTCAGTGATTCTGGTTTGAAGAGTATCAGCCCCATCTCAGAGACGCCACACCCAGAGAATGAAGATCCAAATTCAGATGGTGAAAGTTCTCTGTCAACACACTGTCTCTTCGTGCTCCAGTAACTCAAAAGAAGAGATTGGCGTTGTAACTGCTGAGAAGCAAAGGCTGGCAGTGGGGAGCATTGCCAAGGGGAAATCACCAAGGACTGGAACCCAATCATAGACTCTAGCCAGCATCAAATGGTGCAGTCTGGAAATCCAGCAACAGCATACCTATGCCACACCTTCACTTCTGCTCTCTAAAGAACCGCCAGTACCACAATGAACCAGAATGGTCAGGTACCTCCATGAGCCCAAGTGCTTCAAGTCCTCAACCTTGAGCCCCAAGCCTTCAGATGTGGAAGATAAGGAGAGGTGAAGGACATGCAATGTCTTGAAGAGGCAGAGGAGGAATGAATTGAAGCACTGTCTATTGGCTCTTCAGGATGAGGTGCCGGAACTTTCCAAGAATGACAAGGCCTCAAAAGTGATCGTCTTGAGAAAAGCAACAGAGTATATTAGCAGGCTGAAGGCAAAGCAACAGAAACTGAATGCAGAGATGGAGAAACTGCAGAAAAAACATCAACAGCTGCGACGCAGATCCCCCGAGCAAGAGTTGTCAAACCACTGAGACGATATATGGACTTTTAAGTCCCTGCACTTGTAAATTTCACAATCCCCATCCTTGTACCTGTAAAATTAATAGTCTCTATATCCCGTTTAACTAATTTTTATGTTATCTAATTTTATGTGTTTTTACTTGTAGTATATGAAACTTAGCTTTGGAAAGAAAGGGGATGTAGTACCTTTAAGAGTGATATCCCATTAAGATCTTCGTATGCTAATGAGCTAAGTACCAGCATGTAATTATGTGACTACAAGCCAGAGTCACTCTGCAACTGTAACACCTAGAGGAAGGTTCTGTAAATAGTTTGCTTTGTACTGTAAAAAGCTTTAATAAACCTGTTTGAGATCTTCAACCAACTGGACTCCATGCATCTCATTTATGTTGCATCAAACAACATAAAGAACTCATTATATATATCACACCTAACTTGATCCGAACTTGGGCACCTTTGATTAGGATATCGGCTCATGTCTGCAATGTGGTGGCACAATGGCGCAGTGGTTAGCACCGCAGCCTCACAGCTCCAGCGACCTGGGTTCAATTCTGGGTACTGCCTGTGTGGAGTTTGCAAGTTCTCCCTGTGTCTGCGTGGGTTTTCTCCGGGTGCTCCGGTTTCCTCCCACAAGCCAAAAGACTTGCAGGTTGGTAGGTAAATTGGCCATTATAAATTGCCCCTAGTATAGGTAGGTGGTAGAGAAATATAGGGACAAGTGGGGATGTGGTAGGAATATGGGATTAATGCAGGATTAGTATGAACGGGTGGTTGATGGTCGGCACAGACTCGGTGGGCCGAAGGGCCTGTTTCAGTGCTGTATCTCTAAACTAAAACTTACGCACACCAATTTGTGAACTTGGCTAGCATCTCTGGGCAATTCCATTCTGGGCACTTCTCCCTGGGCAGTTCCCCATAGCGGATTGTTGAGTATGTCGTCCAGTCATAGTGTAAGTGATCAGTTACAGAGTGGAATTGATCGGCACCTAGTGGAATGTGGCATGCCATCTGCTCAGCTGCAAAATGTGTATTAATCAAAAAGAATGAAAATAAGTACAAAAATACATAGCCTAATTGTAGTAATTAAAGGTCAAGTTTAATTGTTGTTATTGAGAGAAGTTTGTAAATTGCCCAGGTACTTGTAAATTTTCACTATCAATCTTCCAGTTTTCCTCATCAAGGGGCAACCAATCTTTAATTAAACTCAGCATGAAATTGCTGTCTTTCTCTTTTTTGAGACTTTTTAGACATCAAATGTAGGTTCAGATTTTCCAACAATTAAATGCCCATTTTCTTGTAGTTTCTTGGCAGTGGGAGCAGTAAATGTGACAGGGAGATGATCCTCAGGCTCCCGTTATCAATTCCACTTGCTGCAAGAGATGACAGATGCTGAATTTCCCACCCAGATTTGTATGGTTGTATTCAAATGAATTGTTAATGATGGATTTATGACACTTTACACCATTAGTGTTTTAGCAACCCTGAGTTTCAGGAATCCCATTGTATTCCTAGTGCCCAGTGTTACTAAGAAGATCGAGGGTAATTTAAAATTTAAAGCGTCACACTGCCAAGTGAAATAGATTGCAGAGTGATTGATTGTAGTAGGCAAAGTAATAAAATTAGAAAGAAATTGAATAAAAAGGAATTAAAGTTTATTTTTTCAGCCATGTGGTTGGCCACCCTATGAACATACGAATTAGGAGCAGGGGTAGGCCACTCGATCCCTCGAGCCTGCTCCGCTATTCAATAAGATCATGGCTGATCTGATTATAACCTCAACTCCACATTCCCGCCTACCCCCCTTGTGTATCAAGAATCTATCTACCTTTACTTTAAAAATATTCAAAGACTCTGCTTCCACCCCCTTTTGAGAAAGAGAGTTCCAAAGACTCACAATCCTCTGAGAGAAAAAAACTTCTCCTTATCTCTCTCTTAAATGAGTGACCCCTTATTTTTAAACAGCGACCCCTAGTTCTAGATTCTCCCACAAGGGGAAACATCCTTTCCACATCCACCCTGATGTTATGACTAGGTGAGAAAGGGGTCTGGGGTCCCATCTCAGCCTTCACCTGGTCTTACCGTAACAGGGTTTAATTTTAAAGACACTGTCTTTTTTAGCTCCCCCTTAGTGAATCCTTGTTCACTAACTTCCACTTGTAAGGCAAAGAAACTAGCCAAACAGGTTTTCTTAGGTTTAAAGAAAAAAGGTTGAACTTTATTAAACTTAAACTCTAATTCGGTTAACGCTTATGGATACGCGATGCGCCCACGCTAGCATGCATACGCGATACACACATGCAGATAGAGACAGAAAAGAGTAGAAGAAATAAGGTGGAAAAGTTTGAGGCAATATCTGAAGATGGTTTTGGTTACTGTTCTTTGAGCTCGCTGTAGAGTCCTTGATTGTAGGTAGGTTTTGCTTTTCGTGGGGCCCAGTATTCTTCTTAAACCTTGTTCGAGGTGGGAGACTTTTCTCTCCTGAAGTTCATGTGTCCTCAGTGAGTCCAGAGGCTTGTGAGAAAGAGATGGGGGCAGACAGGAGAGGTCTTCTCACTCCAGGAGCAAACAGTCTTTCTCAGTTCAAAAACTCTCGGCTATATCAAAAAACCATAGACCAGCCAGTTAGTCATGTGACCAGCTGGTTTAACCAGTCCTGGCTTTTGTGGATTATATCACCTTAGCAGTCTCTGGAATGCTCTTCCTTACACCTTCATGTCTGGTGATCAAAATCCATTGTGTATTGAATGTGTCAGGGAATGGTCCTTTGTCTCCACAAGTATTGTCTGTTAGTATGCAAATGTTTTTCAGCTTAGTGTCTGGCAGCCTTGAACAGCCCTTGAACAGGCCTTCTCTTCTTCCCAGCAACAGTTTAAAATCAATGTTCATATGACAAAATTAATATGCCTCATTCTTGGCAGGTGGGGGCCTGCATGACACTGTCATGACCCTTCAGAATCTTATATGTTTCAATTAAGTTGCCTCTTACTCTTCTAAACTCCAGCGGATACAAGCCTAGCCTATAAGACAACCTGCCCATTCCAGGTATTAGTCCAGTAAACCTTCTCTGAACTGCTTCCAACACATTTACATCCTTCCTTACTGTACACAGTACTCTCGATGTGGTCTCACCAATGCCCTGTATAACTATAGCATAACCTCCCTACTTTTGTATTCAATTCCCCTTGCAATAAATGAGAACATTCTAATAGCTTTCCTAATTACTTGTTGTACCTGCATACTAAACTTTTGCGATTCATGCACGAGGAGACCCAGATCCCTCTGCATCTCAGAGCTCTGAAATCTCTCACCATTTAGATAATATGCTTCTTTTTTATTCTGCCTGCCAAAATGGACAATTTTACATTTTCCCACATTATATTGCATTTGCCAGATCTTTGCCCACTCACTTAACCTATCTACATCCCTTCGTAGCCTCCTTATGTCCTCTTCACAACTTACTTTCCTATCTAAATTAAAAGCAAAATATTGCAGATGCTGGAAATCTGAAATTAAAAACAAGAAATGCTGGAAATACTCAGCAGGTCTGGCAGCATCTGTGGAGACAGAAGCAGAGTTCAGGTCAGTGACCCTTCATCAGAACTAAGAGCTGAGTATTTTTAACATTTCTTGTTCTTATTACTTTCCTACCTAGCTTTGTGTCATCAGCAAATTTAGCAACCATACCTTAGTTTCCTTCATCCAAGTCATTTATATAAATTGTAAAAAGTTGAGGCCCCAGCACAGATCCCTGTGGCACACCACTCGTTACATCTTGCCAACCAGGAAATGACCCATTTATATTTACTCTCTGTTTCCTGTTAGCTAGCCAATCTTCTATCCATGCTAATATGTTACCCCCTACATCATGAGCTTTTATTTTCCGCAATAACCTTTGATGTGGCACCTTATCAAATGCCTTCTGGAAATCTAAGTACATTACATCCATCGGTTCCCCTTTATCCACAGCAGATGTTACTCCAATAAATTAGTTAAACATGATTTCCCTTTCACAAAACCATGTTGACTCTGCCTGATTACCTTGAATTTTTCTAAGTGCCCTGCTATAATGTCTTTAATAACAGCTTCTAATATTTTCCCTATGACTGATGTTAAGTTAACTGGCCTGTAGTTTCCTGCTTTCTGTCTCCCTCCCTTTTTGAATAAAGAAGCTCCATTCGCTATTTTCCAATCTAATGGAACCTTCCCCGAATCTAGGGATCCCTGAATCCCTACACTGCAGCAGTTCTTCAGCGGCTTCCCTCCTATGATCAGTGGCAGGTTATGCAGTGGGACTGGAAATACCATCGGAAACCTGCTGCAAAATTAGAAATAGCCTCACCACGATGACCTTCTGGGTTCAGGTGGAAGGAAAGAGACAAATGCCAAGGCTACACTTTCACTGACACAGTGGGATTCCTGCCAGATCTGAAAAACCTAATGTCTGAAGTGTAATGGACGCTTACAATAACTTTATACATAAAAATAGATATTGGCTGGAATTTTATATTGTGGCGGAGGCCCGCCCACCTGCTGAAAAGTCAGGGGCAGAAGGCACACTGCATTTTTATGTGGCCCAGGCCCTTAATTGGCTATGGTCGGGACATCCACCCTGCTGAGGCATGATGTCAAACCTCCAAGAGCTGTTGACCAATCAGCAGGCCTGCAGCTCTTCAGTCCCAGCAGTGCCACCAGGAGCAGTGGCCACTGCTGGGACTGCACCCAGCCCACAGCAGCATCATGAAACAGTGAATGGGGTTTGGGCCTCGCCGGGGATAATTGACTGGGATCCGGCAAGGCAGGGGGTTGGGAGGTTAATCAAGAGAGCGGGGGGGGGGGAGGTGTCCCTCCAGGGGCGGCTTGCGTCACTAGGGGGCCCTCCGTGGGGCACAGGTATTACTGGGCAGCCTCCTCAGCTGGCTTAGAGCCCGTCCACCGCTGGTTATATGTGGCCCTGTGGCAGTGGGAGGAGGCCCTTAAATGGCAATTAATTGGTCACTTAAGGGCCTCAATTAGCCTGAGGCAGGCAGGCTGTTTTTCACCTCCAGCGCTGCTGGTAAAATGGCAGCAGGTGTGGGTAGGCAATGGGAACAGTATCCTCTGCCTCCCTCTCGATTTTATGCTCCCGCCCCCACAACCTCCAGCCTGCTCCTGGGTGGGATGCATAAAATTCTAGCCATCATCAACGTTACATACCAAAAACTTTTTCTTAAGAATTCATAAAATGAAAAATATTCCAAAATTAGCACAAACTGGATTCTCCATATACAAAGTTATGAATTTCTGCATGTTCTATTAGTTTAAAGAAATTGACAAAAATACGTTGCTCAAAAACCTATTTTTAGTGTATTTCGAAATTGAAATAAACCCGATTAGTGGAAGGAGAAGGCCATACCATATTCCTGTGGGGGTAATTATTTTAGGCTGGATTCTATGGAGCCCTCAACGTCAGGATCTGTGGCAGTGGGTGCTTGAAGATGGACCCGGATGAGGTCCGCCATGGACCTCGGTGTCAGCAGGGCCTGGCCCAATATTGCCGACGGGACTGCGATTTAAATATTTCAATAAATTAAAATACCTGCCGTCACCCCCTGAATTCCCACTGCAATCTTCACCCCTGCAGCCAGCACGCTGTGCCTTCGGATTCCCGTCCAGTGGGGAGGAAGTAAGTTTCTCAGTGTGGGTGGAGTGGGGGAGGACAGGGTCAAATTAACGTCATGGGGGTCGGGGATGGTAGGAAGGGTTATAGTTTAAAGTTTGTGCAGTTGTGAGGGGGGGAAGGTCAGATGGTAAAGGTAAGTGTTTTGGAGGGGAAGGGCAAATAATTAATTTAATTGTTATTACGGGGTGGGAGAGGGGCAAAAGAGAGGGATTTATTTTTTTTAATGCCATTTAACTTTAAATATATAAACTTTCCAGTCGGGCTAACATCCCTTTAAAAATGGCGTCAGCGCCTGCGCACAGGCAACTGATGCCATTGCTAGGGACGGACAGCTCACCCCCTCCACGTGATCGGGGGGGGGGCAGCCCACCCCGGCTATTTAAAATAAGCCACGGCACTTGGAATCGCGGAGGCTCTTTGGCATGCAGCACGCCCTTTCGGCAATGAACTTATAGAATTCAGCCGTTTGACTTCTCCCACTGAGTAGTAATCTGGCAGAGCGCATTTCCTTCCACTGAAATTGCACAGGCTCTACAATGGGTGGGTGATTTGCTCTGCCAGATTACTGCCCAAGCAGTTAAGAACAATATTTACCCCATGGTCTCCTTTAATTCTTTTTACTGTATTGCACTGTAAAATATAAATTTACTTTATAAAATAATATATCAGAAATAGAGGTAATTTTGTAATAAAGTCACTGTTAAAATTATCAATACTGGAACAAAATGTAGCAAAATTTTTTTTTAAATCCCTTAATGTGATGCCCCGATATTGATGTTTGAAAATATTTCCAATTCAATTATCCTGATGGAAATGGATATCCAAGACTAGAAAGGGCAAACAGATTGCCACACATCGTAGGATTTCACTTTATTTTACAGCTGTTACACAAAATTTTGTTTCAGGAATGAACTTGCATCAAAAAAAGATTTAATTGTCTGTCAGCATGCCTTATGTTGCAAGGACTTCATTTATCAGGGGCCCAATTCTCATTATCATTTCAATTCTCTCGTCTCTCTTCTTTCTCTGAGGTGGCTAGTTAATTAGCATGACCTGGCACAGGCAGTACAGCATTTTCCTTCTGATGAGTCTAACAGGCTATTGATTTCCACCTTCAAAGAAATCAGGTTCATTTTTACCATTCAATCATGATATTAGCTGTCTATTTCTTTGCATTCTCTGGACTGACAAAGTGTCAGCACCTCTCTGTCTGCCTGTGTCTGCAAATCAACAATCAATTAAAAGGACAATTATCAATTTTTTTGCTTCAGACACAGATTACAACTAATATCTTTTCATAGTACCACCTATAATTCCAATAAATTATTAAACTCAACTATGCCAAATTTTCATCAATTGTTTAACTGTAAGCCGTTGAAAATCTATAATAGTTTTTATATTTTGTTTTAATTATTTGGTGATGATAACATAGATTGAAAATAATTGTTTGAATAAACTTATTTATTCCTCGTTATATTTTCAGAAAGAAGAACTCAAAACGTAACCATTTTTCTGAAATAGCCTTGGAATGATTAAATAAAATATATATTATCATTATTTCAATGAAACATAATTTCACAAGTGCTGACAGCATTGATAATTAAACATCAGCTGGCTTTATGATGCCATTTTATTTTTAACAGGCAAGATATGGAAACAAGCAAACAACGCTAGAGGGAAACAGAATGTGTGCATATCACCGACTGAAAGAAAACTAAGAAATAATCAATTACAACCTAATACTAGGCTAGGCTTGTATCCACTGGAGTTTAGAAGAGTAAGAGGTGACTTGATTGAAACATATACGATTCTGAGGGGTCTTGACAGGGTGGATGTGGAAAAGATGTTTCCTCTTGTGGGAGAAACTAGAACTAGGGGATCACTGTCTAAAAATAATCGATCACCCATTTAAGACAGAGCTACGAAGAAATCTTTTCTCTCAGAGGGTCGTGAGTCTTTGGAACTCTCTTCCTCAAAAGGCGGTGGAAACAGAGTCTTTGAACATTTTTAAGGCAGAGGTAGATAGATTCTTGATAAACAAGGGGGTGAAAGGTTATTAAGGGTAGGCGGGAATGTGGAGTTGAGGTTACAATCAGATCAGCCATGATCTTGTTGAATGGCAGAGCAGGCTTGAGGAGTCAAGTGGCCTACTCCTGCTCTGAATTCATCTGTTCGTACGATGCATGTCAGGTGAATTCTTCAAGCAAGAGCAAGGCCAAATACAGTAAGTTGAGAGGGGAAGTGAAGAGGGAATTAAGACTGGCAAGGACAGAATATGAGAATAGAATAGCAGTTAACATAAAATACAACCCAATAATCTTCTACCAGCATGTAAGCCAAAGACTTGCAGGTGATAGGTAAATTGGCCGTTGTAAATTGCCCCTAGTGTAGGTAGGCGGTAGGGAATATGGGATTACTGTAGGGTTAGTATAAATGGGTGGTTGTTGGTCGGCACAGACTCGGTGGGTCGAAGGGCCTGTTTCAGTGCTGTATCTCTAAATAATAAATAAAATAGTAACCAGGTTGTCCTATTAGGGACAAAGAGGGTGATATATACTTAGTGGCACAGGGTAAGGCTAGAATACTTAATGAGTACTTTGTTTTGGTGCTTACCAAAGAAATGGATGCTGGACAAAATATTGATAGAAGTGGAGATGGTAGAGGTAATGTATGGGGTAAAAATTGATAGGCAGAATGTACTGGAAAGGTTGGCTAAGTTTAGAGTGGATAAGTTGTCTGATCCGGATGGCTTGCATCCAAGGATGCTAAAGGAAGCAGGGGTGGAGATAGTGGAAGAGCTTGGCATAATCATCCAATCTTCCCAAGGTATGGGGGAGGTACCAGAGGATTGAAGATTGGCAAAGTGGGTAAGAAACAATATTCTGGGGAAAAAAAATCAACAGGCACTTGGAGAGGTATGAGTTATTTAAGGAGAGCCAGCATGGATTTCGAAAAGCAGATCGTGCTTGACTAATCTAATTGAATTGTTTGATGAAGTAACATAGAAACATAGAAAATAGGAGCAGGAGTAGGCCATTCGGCCCTTCAAGCCTACACCGCCATTCAATACGATCATGGCTGATCGTCCAAACTCAGTACCCTGTTCCCGCTTTCTCCCCATATCCCTTGATTCCTTTAGCCCTAAGAGCTATAGAAACTATACAGAGAAGGTTGATGAAGGGAATAAAATGGATGTTGTCTATATGGATTTTCAGAAAGTGTTTGACAAATTACCACATAAAAGGCTGGTTAACAAAATTGAGGCTCATGGAATAGAAGGGTCAGTGTCAACTTGGATAAAAAATTAGCTTAAAGAAAATAGCAAGTCATGGTAAATGGTTGTTTTCAGACTGGAGGATGATAGACAGTGGTGTTTCCCAAGAGTCTGTGCTGGAACCCCTGCTTTGTTAATATATATAAATGACTTGGATATTGGAATGCCAAGCAAAATTTCAAAATTTGCCAATGATACCAAACTTGGATAAAAGTAAAATACTGCAGATGCCGGAAATCTGAAATAAAAACAGAAAGTGCTGGAAATACTCAGCAGGTCTGGCAGCATCTGTGCAGAGAGAAACAGAGTTAACATTTCAGGTCTGTGATCTTTCATCAGAACTTGGAGGTGTGGCAAACAGTGATGATGATACCAATCGTCTGCAACAGGACATAGATAGGCTAGCAGAATGGGCAGAGAAGTGGCAGATGGAAGTTAATATAGAGAAATGTGAGGTGATGCATGCTAGCAGAAGGGATAGGGAGAGGCAATATATACTTAATGGCACAGTTCTAAAGTGTGTGCAGGAACAGAGGGACTGGGGGTTCATGTATATAGATCTTTGAAGGCAGTAGGACATATTGAGAGTGTGATAGGTAAAGCATATGGGATCTTGGGCTTCAAAAATAAAGGTATTGAGTACAAAAGCAGGGAAGTTAAGCTGAACCTTTATAAAGCTCTGGTTAAGTAACAACTAGATTATTGTGTTCAGTTCTTGTCACCACAGATTTGGAAGGAAAAGAGGGTCCTTGAGAGGGTGCAGAGGAGATTTACCAGAATGGTTCCAGGAATGAAGGGCTTTAGCTGCAAGGATAGGTTGGAGAAGCTGGGGTTGTTCTCCTTGGAGCAAAGGAGATTGAGGGGAGATTTGATACAGGTGTACACGGTTATGATAGGTTTAGATAAGGTACACAAAGAAAAGCTGTTCCCATTAGCTGATGGCACAAGGACTAAGGAAAACAGATTGAAGGTTTTGTGTAAGAGATGCAATGGGGATGTGAGGAAAAATGTTTTTACGCAGCGAAAGATTATTTTTTCATTTCATGGGATGTGGGGGTCACTGGCAAGGCCAGCATTTGTTGCGCATAACTAATTGCCCTCGAGAAGGTGGTGGTGAGCTCTTGAACTGCTGCAGTCCATCTGGTATGATTACACCCACAGTACTGATAGGGAGGGAGTTCCAGGATTTTGATCCAGCAACAGTGAAAGAACAGAGATCTATTTCCAAGTCAGAATGGTGTGTGGCTTGGAGGGGAACTTGTGTTCCCACGCGTCTGCTACCCTCGTCCTTCTAGGTGGTAGAGGTCGCAGGTTTGGAAGGTGCTGTTGAATGTGGCGTGGTGAGTTGCTGCACTGCAGCTTGTATATGGTACACACTGCTGCCACTATGTGTCGGTGGTGGAGGAAGTGAATGTTTAAGGTGGTGGATCGGGTGCCGATCAAGCGGGCTGCATTGTCCTGGATGGCGTTGAGCTTCCTGAGTGTTGTAGTCACACTCATCCAGGTAAGTGGAGAGTATTCCATCACACTCCTGACTTGTGCCTTGTATACGGTGGACAGGCTTTGGAGAGTCACGAGATGGGTTACTCGCCGCAGAATTCCCAGCCTCTGACCTGCTCTTGTAGCACAGTATTTATGTGGCTGCTCCAGTTCGGTTTCTGGTCAATGGTAACCCCGAGGATGTTGATTTTATTTTATTAGTTCACGGGATGTGGGTGCCGAAGGCTAGGCCAACATTTATTGCCCATCCCTAATTCCCTGTTGGCTTTATTTGTGACTATCTTATATTTATGACCTCTACTTTTGGACTCCACACAAGTGGAAGTATCTTTTTCCATGACTACCCTATCAAACCTTTTCATTATCTTAAAGACCTCTGTCAGGTCACCACTTAGACTTCTCTTTTTCCAGATAAATCCAAACCATGATAAGTAGAATTTCTCAGTTTTGGTATCAACCTTGTGAATCTTTTTTACACCTTCCCCAATCCATCTATATCCTTTTTATAATATAGAGAACGGTGCACAGTATCCATGGTGGGCATTTAATAGGGAAAAGACGGACAATGATAAAAGTGGGGGGGTGTGGGGGTGTTGGTGGTGGTGGTGTAAGATCGTGCGAGATGGCATCGGGTCTCGCCCCCGATATTATAATGCCATGACGCGATTTCATGAGCGCTGGACGGCAAGTCGTATGGGGACTCTGCTCGCCTTTCAAAAACAAGCAATTAAAAGGTAATTTTGATGATTAAGGAGGCAATTGAAACTGATTTTATGGGCCCCTCAAAATTTTTCCTGTAGTGCACGGGCGTTACAGTCGGTTAGAGCCTTGGCAGCTTTTAAAGGGTGACAACAGTGTGGCAGCTGTTGGTATTGCTGCACCATGCAGTGAGGCATTTCAGTTTCATTTCAAGAAAAGAGTTGGGCAATCATTTGGGGTCGAGGCTGTTGTGATAGTGTATTTGTTAGTGTGTTAAGTATAATCATTTAAATATATGTTTATGCTAATATATATGTCATCACAGGAAGTGATGCAATATCACGTGATGCACGGGCAGGTGTAAGCTGAAGCAACAAGATTTCTCCACTAAAGCTTTGTGTTCAACCTCTGTGCCTGCCCTTCAGCTCTTTTGTATTAATCTAGAAAGTGATAATACAACAGAGGCCCTCTTGAGGAGTTATTCCTTCTGTCAGAGGGCTCACTGGTGAGGGGCCTGAGAGGGGTTGGGCTGGGTAGTGTTTCAGCACCCATTGGAAGGGTGCCCCTATTATAGCAGCAGATTCCAGGTGGCATGGGCATCGTGCAGGCTGATGGGGGGTTCTTGGCTAGAGGTTGAAGGGATCTAGTTTCCGGTTGAAAAGGGTGGTCGTTGGTCACAGTTTTCCTGCTGGTCACAGCTTGATACAGGCCTCAGGTGCTGGCACCCCTTTAAACATGGCTAGCACTTCCTTCCATGTCAGATGACGACACGGCCGCCTCCTCAAGTCTCACCTCTGGCCACTGAATAGTTGGCCACCTTACCTGCTAGCCGTTAATTGACCATCCAGTGCAAGATTCCAATGAGAATGGGAGTCGGAGTGGGAGGGCCTTCGCTACCCGCTTCCAGTTCTGCCTTCCCTTTCCCACAGAGTCCCGTGAAATCCCAACCCATGTGTGGATTAAGGTTCAATACAAGTTTAACATAACTTCTCTGCTTTTCAATTCTATCCCTCTAAAAATGAACCCCAGTGTTTTGATTTTTATTAATGGCCTTATCTGCATTACTATTTTCAGTTATTTGTGTATCTGTACCCCTAAATCCTTTTGTTCATCCACTCCATTCAGACTCTTATTATCCAAACAGTATGTGGCCTCCTTATTCTTCCTTCCAAAATGCACCATCTCACACCTACCAATATCGAAATTCATTTTCCAATTACATGCCCATTCTGCAAGCTTATAAATGCCTTCCTGTGTACTATCACATTCTTATTTTGTTTAACTACACCTCCCAATTTGATGATGTCCGCAAATTTTGAAATTGAATTTTCTATTCTTAAATCCGAAATCGTTAGTGTAAATTGTGATCAGTGGTCCCAGTATTGATACCTATGGAACACAACATCCCATCTTCTGACAGCCTGAGTAGCTACCTTAACCAATACTCTCTGTTTTCTGTTTGTGGCCAGCTTGCTATCCATTTTGCTGCTCTGTCCCCTGAATCCACATGCTCCAACCTTGGTCATGAGTCTTTTATCAAAGACCTTTTGAAAATCCAAATATATTACATCTACTGCATTACTTCTGTCTACTCTTTCTGCTACACCTTAACTGAACTCAAAAAGGTTGGTTAAGCATGAACTTCCATTTTGATATCATTCCGACACTCTTAATTATATTTTTGTTTTTCTTTTAAATCTTTTTGTAGAGAAGTACACAACACAATCTAGGGACATGGCTAGACATCGTGAGCCTAAAATTCAGGGAAGGTCCTGTGAGCAGAAATGCAGTGCAGTGGAATTCCTGGCCACTCTTGGAGCCTGCAGTTGATGTGTCCCAAATTGCAGGAATAGGTTCATTTGCATATTTGGAGTGGGCCGATGGCAATGCGATGCCACATCATCAGCACCCACCCCATTGGATGTCCGGAAAGTAGAAATGGCAGAATGCAACAAGTGAGAACCAGAAAGGGCCTCTCCAGACATAGAACAGCCTGACTGCAGCTCTCAAGGATGTGTCAGGTTATCTTTGGAAGGAAATCAATCTCCCTGGGATTAGCTACCTGCACCCTCCTGTACCTTGGGATCTTTATTAGGCCCACAACCTTTGTCTCAGCAGGCAGTGGTTTCACTGGATCAATCAGAAAGTGACTGGGTGGAATGGAAGCCTGGGAATTCCCCAATTATAATTTCTTGATTTAGGAGCCAGATTAAAGATCCACCCACCCAACCCTATCCCACACAAGCATTTTCTAACTTCCATTGAATGGGGTGGAATTCTATAAGAACTGGGTTACATCCCATTTTCCTGCACTGTTATTACTTATGCCAGAGTTGCACCGAAAGCTCGATCTGAAATCCATTCCTATATTACAGGAGATGGATGTAATAGTTTCGTATGGGTCATGAGTCACCAACCAATTTCTTATTTTCATTCCAAGCATGTTCAAAACATCAGAAATAGTTGGTACAAATTAATTATTGTAATTATGCAATATTTTAATAGTGGCATTATAAGTGGTTCAAGTCCACCTTTCTTCAAAAAAAAAACTCCTTGACCCTTCTTTCCTTGCTATCTATCACCCATCTCCAACCTTCCTTTTCTATCTATGGGATTATTACTAAATGGTCCCTGCATCTCTAAGTTCAGGATTTCTTATTTGGAACTCCTTTCATTCCTTAAATCATAGGACAGTGTGTTCAGGATTTTATTTAACCATTTTTACAGTCAACAGCGAACGAACAGCACTCCCTATTCATCACGATTATGGTTGCCCACAGACCTTGTGTGGGCTTTTGTGTGGCAACTTACAGTAATTAGAGAGCTACTTCAGCACAGCATCCTCTCACTGGGGTTCTGAGACCTGTGTGAACAGGGCAAGCAACAACGTGTCTCTTCAAACAATCAGATTGAAGAATCCTTACGGAGACATGCAGGCCCCAGTCTTGACTGGGACAGGCTTTGATTCCACCGCATGTGTTCCCATTTTCTAACAGGTTTCCTACCCGAAAGCCAGTCTGTGATAGGCTTGGCTCTTTGTCATGCGGGCAACACTCTGCAGGTGGTCACAGGTAGGGAGCCTGCAGCTGGGTTAGTGATAGCACGCTGGGGGTTGGGGGAGGAGTTTCCTATCTTGTGAGGGGTTCTGATCCTGGGGTATCCTATCCTGGAGTGGAATAGGCAATCTGGGTGGGGGGGGTGGGTGTGTGGGGGGTGGTGACCCTGGAGGCTAGCAGGAAGTTCTCCTGCTACTGGCCCACAGGCAGTGCTGGAAAGGCACTTAACTCTTCCACACAGCAGTCCTCACCTCCCTTTAGCTGCTGTGTTTCCTTTGGCCTGGTAAATTGGGCCAGCCAGGGTTAAACCTGGAAGATGGATATAATGGCATACAGCCCCATTATAACATTTAAATGACCAACCCACCTCTTGGAAACAGGTTAGCTGCACCCTCCTTCATCTTGCCTCCATTAAAAACAGAAATGGCAGGTTTAAGGTGGGTTGGAGTCAGATTTGAGATTTTTAAAATTTTCACAGCCCACCTTATTCTATTTCCAGAAAACCAGGCAGTGAACAATAGAACAGGAGTCTATTCTTTACACATTTTATAAGCTTTTATTTACAGAGATGCACATTTCAAACATGCACCTCCAAACTCAACAACCATAATTTCAATCTGCTCCCATATGTAGGAGCACATGTGAATCTCCAGTTAATGCCCACTGTGTATAATTCAACACTAAATTTTAATTATATTTATAAAAACAGTCATCATGTTCACATTCACCTCAATATCAGTCTTCATACAGGTTTAACAGCAAGCCTTGCACGACTTCTCCTAATATGATCACGTATGTTTCCCCATTAGTTTTATTTTGACAGAACTCCGTTCTATCACTTAACTTGTTAACATTAAAGACCATATTAGTAATATTAAATATTGCCAATGACACAGAATCAGTTTCATGAGTCATATTCAGTTACTCTGAGTTTAATCACAGTACCTTCCTGCCTCATTAGATTGGGCCCATTCTGCTCTGCTGTACATCTGAGTTTGTTTCAAGCATCATGACTGGTGCTCTCAAAGATTCAGAGTGCATTCCATTACTGAATTCATTCTGTAGTTTGGGTACTGCTGTCTTTAGTTTGTACTTCTGGTTATGAAAACTGGTCCCTTCTCTCAACTCTCAACGTTACTTTGCTGACCTTGAAATTGAACTGTGATCACCTTTTCTATCACTCAAAAGAAGGAAATTAGTTTGAATAAGAAGAATCTTATGTACTCATTTCTGTTCACCTGGTAAGACATTCTTTATTTTATACACTGGGATTCATGTTTGCTTCATAACTGCATGATGCACAGTGCATTTCCATTGCTCTGCCAGCTTCCATTATCCTACTTAATAGCAACAAATTCTTGGCTACTTCTATTGAGTGTCCTTTATCTTCCAATGCATTTCCTCCTTTGACATCAACAGTCATTTGCACCATTTTTGAGAGGAACTCAGATAGCTTCACAATGGTTTCATGTAGATTTTTGATGTATGCACCATTATCTGCAATGCTGTCAGTGCACAAGACATGACAAAAAATATCACATACTCAAACACAAGATAAAATGGTGAAAATATTGTTGATGTAGGCCACTTACTCTTGCTGTGAGGATGCTGAGTTCTGATTATTCTGCCAATATTTGGTTAAATCCATATTTCCATTCTCTGCTGGATGGCAAATAGTGGTACATAACTTCTCCACATAAATAATCTCCAACAGTTCAATAATCAGCGGAGACACAAAACTGTTCCTTCTGTGCGTATATATTGTTATGGAAGTGATTCTGTTTTTTAAAATACTTTTTGAGGAATTCATAGTCAAACTGAATAAATATGGGACCTGTATTTTTTTCAAGAGGGCACTGAAAGAACTAGTTGGCAACAATGTTTACTGGTTGTCACATGACTCACATTAAAAATAGAACAGAAACCCTTGTAACAGAGAAGATGTGGGCAGAGAAGTCAGTTGCGTTCCTTGATTGGACAAGCCCAGGGAGCAGCAGAGCAGACCTGAGAGGGCAGAAAACGCGCAAGTTTTTGGTTGTAGAGAGTGTGTTTTACCTTCTGAAGTGAGTGGTTGAATAAGTTAGCCTGCTGCTGAAAAATTCAAGAAAGTAGAGAAGACCACAACCTCGCTCGCCTTCTAACTTCTCTAAAAGACCCTGTGAAGTTCATGGTGTCAATTCATCTCATTTTCTGTCTTTGAAGAAAAGGCTGCTAAATTAGTTCTCAATGTCGCCTGAATAGAACTGTTCTAAAAGATTCCAGTAACCTGTCTACATGTACTCGGAGGTTAGACTGTATGCCAGTTTTGGAACATATCGCATCTGCTGTTTTCTTCAAAAATAAGCAAGTAATAAGCCCAAGTGTTTATTTTTTTGGCTATAACAGAGCTCTGAGGTTTAAAAATCCGCCTTTTTGTTCCAGTTTACCAGTGTATGTATGCACGGAATTTTACGAGCGTGCCGCAAATCGCAATGGCGCACTTTGAAGTTGGTAGTCCACCCCCGCGGATTGCCCATCAGTGAGCCCCACAATATTTCGCCTGGGGACTCATTTAAGTGGAGGGGGTAGAACGGCCGCCCCCTTGACATAGACGGGGTGGCTGCGCCATCCCTGGCAATGGCGTCTGGCGCCACCATGCAGGTGCCTGCACTATTTTTAAAGGGCTTCAAGCCTTTACAGGTAGTTTAACTTTTTAAAAGCACATTGTGGGCAAATTGAAATTGAAAACTTTATCAACAGGTCGAGGCCCGTCTCCCACCACCGCCACCCCCCCACCCCTCCCCATTGGCCATTTAATGTTATTTACACACCAGAAAACCTCTTCTTGCTAATCATCAACTTTGCCCCCTGAACTTGGTAACTTTGCCATTTAACCCCTTTCCACCATCCCCTCAGCCAATGGAAAGATTTTTCGCTGTTCCCCACCCCACACCCTGAAAATTTGACTCCTCCCCCCCTCCCCAACAGTTTCTCGTAACGGATCTCCAAATGGAGATCCATAGGCGCTGGACTATCGGCCAGAATATCGGCCTTGTACAGCCGATGGGACAAGGTAAGTTTATTTGCCTGTGTTTTAATTAAATTTAATATTTAAATGAAGGCCCCGCCACCAAGCGGCGGGGGTCCACATTGAGGCCTCGCTGCCGCCGGTAAAATGCGGCGGGGCCTTCTTGTCGTTGGGGGTTGTGGCCGGCCTCTCCCGGAGGAGAGCTGGTAAAATTCAGCCCTATATTTGTGTGTGTCTGTGAGGGGGATAAGGTAAAAGGGGACTTTTAAAATTTAAACCTGTGTGTTTATACTTTGTTTCATGACTAGTTAAGACCTGTTCTAGAATTAACTGATAATTTTGTTGTTCATTAAAAGAAACCCGGTTGGTGTGTTTTATTCTGGGCAAAAATAGACTATATGATTGATGGTAAGAGTAAGTGGGAAAATTTAAAAATATATGTTGTGACCTGTGGAGAAGTGGGACTAGATTAAACAATATATTCCTTTCACCTCAGTCATACCAATTAATTGGGGGATCTCTTGCCAGGATAAACCCAATACTGACAACGTACAATTGTAAGTGGGGTAATAATAATTGAAAAAGGAAAAATAAAAAGAATGAGGTATCTTGTGTAATAGAGTAATGTTTACACCACCTGAATGTCCTTATCAGTGCTGCAACACTTTGGGGGAAGGAGGATGTATCCCTGAGTGATTTGAGGAACTTAACCAAGGTTAAACTAAAGAATTTGGCAGAACACTTGGTGTTAAGAGTTAAAACTAGGAGCTAAGAAAGCAGATATAATCGAAGTAATAGCACAGCATTTACAACTGGAAGAATAATAAAGCAAAACAGGAGGTAGTGCAGTTGAATTAGCTAAAATTCGATGAGGCAGCTTGAACTTGACAAGGAAAAAGAAATAGAATTCAGAAAACTTGAGCTTGAAAAAGAATTGACAATTAAAAGCTGGAACTTGAGGAAAAGGAAAGAGAAAGAGAAAGGGAATACCAGATTAGAAAGCTGGAACTAAGTCAAAAGAGTGGTCTTGACTCCAGTGAAAATTCTGGTGGAAAAAGACTTGTCTCCAGCTCAGGACCCAGCGGATAGCTGTTTAAGTTTGTACAGACTCTCCCAAAATTTGAGGAAAGGGACATAGAGGAATTTTTCATTTCTTTTGAAAAGATAGCCAAATAGATGAAGTGGCTGAAGGAAAGCTGGACACTGCTTATGCAAAGCAGGTTGATGGGCAGAGCGCATGACGTTTATGCCATGCTTTCTGAAGAGGTTTCTGCAGATTATGAGATGGCAAAAAAGGCTATTCTCACTGTTTTTCAGTTGGTCCCTGAAGCTTACTGACAGAAGTTTCGGAACCTCCAGAGACTGTCTGGACAGACTGATATAGAATTTGAGAGGGTAAAGCAAATCAATTTTGATTGTTGTATATGGGCACTAAAGATGGAAGCCACGTATGAGAACCGTATGGAACTAATTCTCCTGAAATAATTAAAAAATACACTTACTCTGTTAGTAAGAACCCATGTAGAGAACCAGAAGGTTTCAATGGCCAGACAGGCAACGGAAATTGCTGATGATTATGAGCTTGTTTACAAGCCCAAACCATTTGTCCGTCACCCCCACAAACCCAAGAAGGACAGAAGGTAGGAGGGTGAAAGGAAGGCAAGTAGCCGGGGACAAGAAGGGACAGCTGCGAATGCCCCAAATTCTCCTCCTCAGGCCAGAGAGGAAGGTGCTGAGGGTGGAAGTGAGGTCCGCAAGCCTAAATGTTACCATTGTCACAAGGTGGGATGTCTTCTTGCAGAATGCTGGGAGTTGCAGGGAAAATGCATGGGACTTATTAGGGTATACAAAGCCAATGCAGTGAAAGGAGCCCTGACCGACAGTACAACAGATCAGGCTGTAGCTCTGACTGCAGCTGTACGGCCAAGTACAAAAACCGCTGTGAGTGCGGGGAATGTGAACAAGATACCTGAGAGTTATAGGGAACTCTTGTTGAAAGGAAAAGTAACTCCTTATCCCTCAAGTGAGGCAGGCAAACCTATAGTTATACTTAGGGATATAGGAGCCACCCAAACTCTTTTGCTGGGGAAAGGCATAACATTTCCACCAGAGAGCGCATTGAATGCTAAAGTTTTAGTGAATAGTATTGGTGGGGAATATATACCCGTTCCTTTGTATCGGGTGCACCTAGAGTGTAATCTAAGGTCTGGAACGGTAACTGTAGGAGTTGTCCTTAATTTTCCAGTAGACGGAGTTGACCTACTCCTGGGGAATGATTTGGCTGGAGCGAAAGTAGTAGTTTCTCCAGTAGTCACAGAAAAAACACGTGAAGTAAAAGAGACAGAATGGTTACAGGAACACGTTCCAGGAATTTTTCCTTCAAGTGTAGTAACCCAACAATGGCTAATCATGTTCCAATGTTGGAGGTAAAATTGGCACCACTGTCAGATAGATGAATATCTGAAACTTTCTTTGAGGATTTAGATAATCCAAACTAAATATTTAATAAGTCTACTCTGATCATGGTTCAGCAAGCTGATCCAGAGTTAAATGAAGTGGCACAATCAGCTCTAACAGAAGCTGAGGCAAAAGGAGTTCCAGAAAGCTATTATATTAAAAATGGGATTCTGATGAGGAAGTGGAGACCTAATCACAGACCTACGGATGAAGAATGGACAGTAGTTCATCAGATAGTTGTACTGCCGAAGTATCGCTGGGAGCTATTAAAGAGAGCGCATTAAATTTCTATAGCTGGACATGTGGGGATCCAGAAGACCAAAACAATTATAAGTCAACATTTTTACTGGCCGGTCTTTCCAAGTGGTGCAGTTTTGTAAAACATGCCATACGTGCCAGATTGTGGGAAAATCGCAACCTGCCATAAAACCAGCACTTCTAATTCCCGTACCAGTTATTGGGCAACCATTTAGTAGGGTGTTGGTAGACAGTGTAGGACCCTTACTGAAAACAAAAGCGGGACAGCAATATATACTCACCCTCATGGATATGGCTACTCAGTTCCCAAAGGCCATTCCCTTGAGAATAATTTCTGCTAAGGTAGTGGTTCAGAAGTTAACCCAGTTCTTCACCAGATATGGATTACTGATTGAGTTTCAGTCAGATCAAGGTTCCAATTTTATGTCTAAAAATTTTCAGGAAGTTATGGATAACTTAGGTATAACACAGCTAAAGCTTTCAGCATACCACCCACAGACACAAAGAGCTTTAGAAAGTTACCACCAGACTCTCAAAACAGTGATCAGGGCAAACTGTCATGAATATCCCCATGATTGGGATAAAGGGCTAGAATTTCTTTTGTTTGCCACTAGAGATTCACCTTATGAGTCTACCAGTTTTAGTCATTTTGAATTAGTTTATGGACATGAGATAAGAGGTCCTCTAAAACTAAATAATGGTTTTTGGAACAGAGAGATGAATCCTCTCTGCTAGATTATGTAGCCATGTTCCGGGAACAGCTCATGAGAGCCTGCAAACTGGCTCAGGCACACCTTAAAGCTTCCCAAGCAACGATGAAAAAATGGACAGACAAGCATGCTAAGACCCAAACATTTCAACAAGGGGAAGAAATGCTAGTATCACTGCCTTTACAGCATGAACCATTGGAAGCACGGTTCAGTGGTCCCTATAAAGTGGTCAAGAGAATTGGTCAAGTAAATTATTTGATTGACACCCCAGATCGTTGGAAAAAGAATCGGCTGTGTCATGTCGATATGTTAAAACAATATTATCGCCTGGAGGAGGATAAGCAAGCACAGGTATGTCAGGTAGTAGGGACAGTGAAGGATGAAAGGGATAGTGAGGATGAGGCAGAAAGAGGCCTAGACAATTCTCAAATTGAACTTCCTACTATCCGGTTAGCTAATACTGAATTGCTAGCGATATTGGACATTATGCATTCCTATTTAGATGCAGACCAACGAAAAGACCTAACAAGGCTACTCACAGCATTTAAAAGAGTCCGTAGGGATAAGCCAGGATGTACAACTTTAGCCACACATGATGTGGATGTAGGGGAATCTGTTTCTATAAAACAGCATCCTTACCACTTAAGTTCGGAGGAAGAGGCCCAGGTAAAAGCAGAAATCCAATACATGCTGGAGAACCACCTAATAGAACCCAGTCAAAACAGTTGGAGTTCACCAGTTGTATTAATGCCTAAACCTGATGGTTCAACTAGACTCTGTATAGACTACAGAAAAGTTAATGCAATAACAAAGTCAGACTCCTACCCAATTCCTTGCTTGGAACAACTGGGCGGCTCTGTTTGGAAGGTTGCAGTTGGCTGATTTGGTGATAAATTTTGTGGAAAAATTTAAAAACCAGAATGCCAGACTATTCGACTAGAGTTTACTATTACAACCTTATTACTTAAAGATTATCCATATTGTGGGAAAAAAATAATGTTATTGCAGATGGTTTATCGAGAATCTAACATTGTTCGAGTTCTCTGAATGAAAGAGGGTACAGAGCAGAATTGTATTAACGACAAGAAAAGAGTGAATGAGCATGAGTGTGAAAATGTGTTTTAATTTTTTTAATCTTCTATTTTTCCCACACTTTGTAATGAAACTCATTTAAAAATGGTGTTTCATCCCTCCGATGGTGGAGGTGTTATGGAAGTGATTCTGTTTTTTTTTGTTAAAATATTTTTTGAGGAATTCATAGTCAAACAGAATAAATGTGGGACCAGTTTGATTTTTAAGAGGGCACTGAAAGAACTAGTTGGCAACAATGCTTACTGGTTGTCACATGACTCAAGTTAAAAATAGAACAGCAACCCTCGTAAGGGGAAGATATGGGCAGAAAAGTCAGTCACTTCATTTAATTGGACAAGCCCAGGGAGCAGCAGAGTGCACCTGAGAGGGCAGAAAACTCGCAAGCTTTTGGATGTAGAGAGCATGTTTTATCTTCTGGAGTGAGTGGTTGAATAAGTTAGCCTGCTGCTGAAGAAGTCAAGGAAAGAGAGAAGTCCACAACCCAGCTCACTTTCCAGCATCTCTAAAAGACCCTGAGAAGTCCACTGTGTCAATCCATCTCATATTCTGTCCTTGTAAAAAAGGCTGCTAAATTTATTCTCATCGCCACCTGAAAACTAGTATGCAGGTACAGCAGGTAATAAAGAAGGCAAATGGAATTTTGGCATTTTTTGCTAAAGGAATAGATTATAAAAGTAGGGAAGTGTTGCTGCAACTGTACAAGGCATTAGTGAGACCGCATCTGGAGTATTGCGTACAGTTTTGGTCCCCTTACTTGAGGAGGGATGTAGTTGCATTGGAGGCAGTTCAGAGGAAGTTCACTAGATTAATTCCACAGATGAGGGGTTTGTCTTATGAAGAGAGATTGAGCAGTTTAGGCCTTTACACTCCAGTGTTTAGAAGAATGAGAGGAGATCTAATTGAGGTATATAAGATGATTAAGGGGATTGGCAAAGTAGACGTAGAGAGGATGTTTCCTCTTGTGGGGCAATCTAGAACAAGAAGTCATAGTTTTAGGATAAGGGGTAGCAGATTTAAAACAGAGATGAGGAGAAATTACTTCTCTCAAAGGGTCGTGAATCCATGGAATTCACTACCCCAGAATGCAGTGGATGCCGGGACACTGAGTAAGTTTAAGGAGGAGATAGACAGATTTTCAATTAGTAATGGGTTGGACGGTTATGGAGAATGGGCAGGAAAGTGGAGTTGAGGCCAAGATGAGATCAGCCATGATCGTATTGAATGGTGGAGCAGGCTCGAGGGGCTGAATTGACTACTCCTGCTCCTGGTTCTTATGTTCTAAAAGAACTGTTCTAAAAGATCCCAGTGACCTGTCTACGTGTACTCGGAGGCTAGACTGTATGCCAGTTTTGGAACAATATATCTCATCTGCTGTTTTCATCAAAAATGAGCAAGTAGTCAGCCCAGGTGGGCTTTTTTTGTCTGTAACAGAGTTCTGAGTTTAAAAAATCCCTTTTATTTTTCCGATTAACCAGTGTGTGTATGTGAGGGGCTAAGGTAAAAAGGGGACTTATAACATTTTAATCTGTGCATTTATGCTTTGCTTCATTACTAGTCAAGACTTGTTCTATAATAAATTGATAATTTTGTTGTTCATTAAAGAAACCTGGTTAGTGTGTTCTATTCTGGGAAAAATAGAGTATATGATTGAACATGCTCTCTATATCAGTAAGTGGGAAAAGTTAAAAATATATGTTGTGACCTGTGGATAAGTGGGACTAGATTAAACAGTGCACTCCTCCTGCCTCAGTCATAACAACATGTATTCTGGAAATGTACAAAAAAACCGGTCCCACATTTACTAAGCCTCTTGTTTCACAGCATAGGAATGTAGGGAAATGCAAGACTGGAGAAGTCTTGGCAGTCCATTTGGACTGTCCCAAAAGCTGGACCCACTTATTTACCTTTGCAAAATGATCCATTGCAATAAGTACAGCCATCTTCTGTGTCCAGAAATTCAAACAGATCATCTCTCATAGGAACATAAGAAAAGGGCTTGAGCCATTCAATTAGATCATGGTGGATCTGTGCTACAACTCCACCTTTATCACATATCCCTTAACAGCTTAATATCTAATAAAAAAATTTTGGTCTCAGTCTTGAAAATTTCAATTGACCCAGCATCCACAGCCTTTTGAGAAACAAATTCCAGATTTATATTATTCTTTGTGTGGAAAAAGTGCTTCCTTATTTCTCTCCTAAATGGCCAAGCACTAATTTGAATATTATGCCCTCTTGTTCTGGATTCCCACCTCATTGAATCCTCTAAGCATTTTAAATACCTCAATTAGATCACCCCTCAACCTTCTAAACTCAAGAGAATAGAAGTCACATTTACGCAATCTGTCCTCATAATTTAACACTTTCAGCCCTGGTATCGTTTGGTGAATCTGCACTATACTCCTTCCAAGCCCAATATATCTTTCCTGAGGATGAAGCCGATGACTGAATGCAGTACTGCAGATGGGGTCTGATCAAGGTGCAGTAGAACTGAAACATCACTTCCTCACTTTTGAATTCCAATCCCCTTGAGGGAAAGGCCATTGATTACTTTTTGATTACTTTTGTACCTGTGCACTAGATTTTAGTGGTTTGTGTACATGCACATCTCTTTGCTCTTCCACAGTTCCTAGTCTCTCACCATTAAGAAAATGTTCTGATTTGTCTTTCCCATATCCAAATTGGATGACCACACGCATCCCGATATTGAACTCAGTCTGCCATAGTTTTGCACACTCACTTGTCTGTCGATGCCCCTTTGTAACTTTCTGCTCCTATTCACAAAACCTACTATGCCTTCTAACATGTTCAAACCTGAACATACAACTCTCTATTCCTTCATCCAAGTCATTAATATATATGCGGAAAACTAACACCCAAGTACTGATCAGGTCTGGCAGCATCTGTGGAGAGACAAGCAGAGTTAACGTTTCAGGTCAGTGACCCTTCTTCAGAACTGGCAAATATTAGAAATGTCAAAGGTTATAAGCAAGTAAAGCGGGAGTGGGGCAAGAGATAACAAAGGAGAAGGTGTAGATAGGACAAGGTCACAGAATAGCTGACCAGAAGGTCATGGAGTAAAGGCAAACAATATGTTAATGGTGCGTTGAAAGACAAAGCATTAGTACAGATAGGGTGTCCGCTTTAGTCCGTTAACATTAATCAAATTGGGGGGGGGGGCGGTGAGCTGTGGAAGTATTTGAAAACAAAGACATGAACCTCTATTGATTCAACAGGGTACTGAGAACCACTGGAGGTGTTTGAGCACAAGGATGATTGATGTATGGAAGATGATTAAAATTGTGGAATTTTCATGTCAACCACCTCCACCTATAGTAAGTGTGTCTTCCAGCTTCGCCACAATAAAAGATTGTGTGTAATAGGGCAATTTTTGTGTACAATGCTTGAAATGGTTTCTCTCAGAAGGTATAGGAGTTATTTACTTAGGTTTGTGCTTGATGGGTCCCATGAGAAATTATGCAAAAGGGAGGAGAAAATGATCTTTGCTTTCCTTCTGAGACTGGCAAACCACATCGTAGTTTGTAGCCACGGGCTACAACTTTCCAACAGCCAGCTTGCATCTGCACTTTTACTGGAGGTGCATTTCCTGTGGCAAAATCTTCAACTCTACTTCCATTGTGATTAATTTCTCCACTTTTCTATTCCCATGACAATTGATGCCTTGTTGGATTTTCCGATATTCTATCAATTGCACCATAGGTCAAGATCCTTGTGGAAATTTTCCCTGTGCCTGTAGCCTTATAAAATTAAGAGGAAGGGCTCTCATCAGAAATTTTAGCCAAGACATACCCTCTAGCCTCCCACCGCGTCTTAGCTTGTGCATTTAACGGGTTCAACCCTATTTTCCCCATTATCAAAAAATCAGGACCATAGTTTTACAATATAGATAATGACATATACTGGAAAATATTCACTTTTTGGCTCTTTTTGAATATTGTAGTTGCTATGTTACAGATTCAGGTCTGCCATTGATACCTGTTTGGGTATCTGGACCAATTTGGTGAAACAACTTTCCTACATCCAGCTTGTGCCTATACTTTTACTGGAGATGCATCTCCTGCAGCAAGACCTTCAACTCTACTGCAACATGGCGATCAATTTTTTCACTTTTCTATTCCCACTATAACTGATGCCCTGCTGGATTTTCCAATATCATCCTGTAGGCAGTCTGAGCATCTTACTTTTGTAGGTGTTGACCCACACTGTCTTACATCTATTTGTGCAGCAGCAGGATCTGGGGCAGTAACAATGGAGCCCTCTTGTGACCTCAACCAAATTTTTCTTTTACTCATGTATTCATTCAATTTCTCTGAAGGTGGAACAAGATTAGATTAGACAAAGGTTAGTTTTCAAGCTTCTTTATTCCACTGTAAACAGTAGTAGGTACAATCAGAATTGCGCAGCTCAATTTACAATTGTGTAATGATGCAAAATAAAGATCATGCAATGCTACTGCCACTTCTTTGGGTCATCCTAACTTAAACAGAATAATTCTTCTATATTCTGTCCTACAGGCCAGTACAGAACCTCCCTACCTGTGGGCTCCTGTCTTTCATAATATTTTAACAGCACCAGCCATACTGTGGCTATAAGAGCAGGTCAAAGGCTGGGAGTTCTGCAGTGAATAACTCACCTCCTGACTCCCCAAATCTTGTCCACCAAGTCAGGTGTGTGATGGAATACTCTCCATTTGCCTGGGTGAATGCAGCTGCAATAACACTCAAGAAGATTGACACCATCCAGAACAAAGCAGCCCCCTTGATCAGCACCCCAATCACCAGCTTAAACATTTACTCTCTCCACCATCGGCGAACAGTGGCAGCACTGTGCACCATATACAAGTTGCACTGCAGCAACATGCCAAGCCTCCTTCGATAGCATCTTCCAACTACCACCTCTACTACCTTGAAGGACAAGGGTAGCAGATGCGTGGGAATACCACCACCTGCAAGTTCCCCTCCAAGCCACACACCATCCTGACTTGGAACTATATCACCGTTCCTTCACTGGTGCTGGGTCAAAATCCTGGAAGTCCTTTCCTAACAGCACTGTGGGTGTACCTACACCAGATGGACTGCAGCAGTTCAAGAAGGCAGTTCACCACTGCCTTCTCAAGGGTAGTTAGCGATAGACAACAAATTCTGGCCTTGCCAGTGATGCACACATCCCATGAAAGAAAATTTAAAAACCTCACTGCCTGAAAAATCTTTTGGTGCATGTTTGTTTTTTAAAAGTCGGAATCAGATTTAGGTAAGAGAGAAGAGGAAGGTAATTAGTCTGTTGAATGTACTATCAGAGTTAATGATTGAAGGATTTAAGAATTGGTTGGATAGGTGGTTGGAGGAAAAGGAATTAAAGGGATGTGGCAACAGGTCTGGTATATGCTGTTAGGAGTACTGCCATGTGGAGGATATACACCAATATGGACTGGTTGGACTAAATGGTCTGTTGTAATTTCTACATCATACTGTCCAATATAAATGAATGCTATGCTGAAATAGGACATTGTTGGCTATGCTTCTCACTAAGGAATAAGTGCTTATTGTGTGTACTTCAAAACATTTTGTCCCTCATAATCTCTTTTGGTTTGCATAGTTCTGAAGTCCTCCTATCAATTTTCCAAATCCTCTTTCATTACCACTCATGCTCACTGAACAACCACATCCTCTGCTAAAAATTCCTTCAATGGCTCCTCATTCACATGGAACACTTTTCTCCCTTACCAGTTCCCCTTCTGAAAGGGGTTCTCTAATGTCATTTCTCAGTATGTTATAACTGCCACCCTGTTTCTTTTCTATAGAAGAAAGCAGCAACATTAGAAGATAGTGCTTAGCAATGGGAGAAGTGAACACTCCATAAGGGACCTCATCCCTCTGAAGAATGGACTACATCCATCCAAGGACCAAAATTTTAAAGGTTGTGATAGATGAAGTCAGTAAGGGGATTATTAATAATAAGACTCCTTTCAGAACACAGTAAAATAGTATCGGCTGGAATTTTACCAGGACATTTAGAGTGAGGTGGGAGGTGGGGGGGGTGTAAAATGGTGCGGGAAGGCAGGGGTGGTGTGTCCATCATCTTCCCGCCGCCGTACCATCTTGCCAGCGGCAGAGAAAGTGGCAGACAGCCATCCTTCCCAGAGCTCAATCGAGCCACTTAACTGGCTAATTAAGGGCATCTTCCTGCCTCTGCTGGCATTTAACCAGCAGGTAGGTGACCTTCCGCCACCTGAGGAGAATGCTCCAGTGTTGGTGGGGTGAAGGGCCCTCCTATTCGGGCACTCTTTGACGTCGCCTGCCCTCAACAACCACCGCCCCACCTCACTGGGGCCTTCCTGACTGGCCCTGGTGCCCCCAGACCCCACATACCTGGTTATGAGGGCGCACATCATTCCATGGGCTAAATCTTCTGTTCCTACCGCTGATGTCAGTGGTGGGCAAAGAGAACAGCGGCCCACCCGCATGGGCAGCATATCGCGGAGCCGCTGCAATCTTTCATTCCGCGGCTCATTTAAATAGCTGGGGCAGGCAGCCCCCACCCCCCAATCACATGGAGAGGGCTAGCTGTATGACCCCAGCAATGGCGCCAGCTGCCAGTGCTCAGGCACTGATGCCATTTTTAAAGGACTTTGAGCCCTACTGGTAAGTTTAAATATTTAAAGCGCAAGCAAGTAAAATTAAATAAAGACATGTCTTCTGCCCCTTTTTAATTAATTGAATTAATTATTTTCCCACTCCCGCCAAAACACTTACCATGACCACCTGACCTTCCCCCCCTCAAACTGCATAAACTTTAAACTATAACCCTTCCCACCATCCCCTACACCAATGATGGCACTTTGACCCCATTACCGCCTCCCCCACCCCACTGAAAAATTTAATCTCCTCCCCCCTCCCCAACAGTGTAGCACCTCATTTCCCCGGACGGGAATCCGAAGCCGCGGGAGTGACGGCCACTGGGCCGAAGATTGGAGGGGAACTCAGACGAAAATGTAAGTATCATTCATGCATTCATTTAAAATTATTTGAATATGCAAATAGAGGTCTCATTGCTGAGGGGCAGGGTGGGGGCACCACGAGGTCTTGCCACTGCCGGTAATATCGGGCCGGGCCTTCCCAGTGTTGGGGTGCGTGGCAGCCCTCTGCAGAAGGCAGCTTCAGCCCCCCCCCCCTCCGCCATGGACCCCGATGCCTGGAGAGAACTAAATCCAACCCCATGTGTGCTCTTCATCCAGGTGCAGTCCCAGCAGTGTCTAACGTTCCCGGTGGTGCTGTTGAGCTGCCAACCCTCTGATTGGCTGACAGCTCTTGGGGGCAGGCTGCCATCCTTAATACAGACAATTAATTGGCTGCCGCTGACAAAATGCAGCCCTTAGTCGCGCTGACCGCCGAAGCAGGATTGCCCCTTCTCCACCCCCGCTTTCCGTTTTCATCCCCAACGGTGGACTCCTGCTTCCAGCACTAAATCCAGCCCATCCTTTCAGATACGCTATCACACAATCTTTCCAGGAACACTATAACCAAATGAAATTTTAGTATTGCCACTCTAAATCCCTTTTAACCCTTTTCCTATATTTACATTATCTTCTTCTTCTTAGGTTTCCAACGCTGTCCTTTCCCAGGACTTGTCTGACAATAGCCCCAGAAGAAGTGGCAATATACCTAGCAGCCCATGTATACACTTACCCTACCCTAATGGCAGCACAAGTGATGAATTAAGGAGCATGAATCAACAGGACTCAGAGCAAGAGCAGATGATGAAAGAGAAGCAGGAAGCCACTGGCCAGAAATTGAGGTAGCCTTTCTCCTCAGCTTTTGAAGCTGGGGAACCAGATTTCTACAGCCCAGCTTTTAAGCAAAGGATGCTTCCTGAGAATTACATGACATTGAGGTCATTGGTTCAGCTGTCAAGATGTTTCCAACAAATGGTCGCTGGTATGGCGAAGTCCAACAGTTCACTGAGTAGGATGCTGAGGGTCAGCTTTCTGAACCTGCAGAAGTCCATGAATACAGTTACAATTCCAGAGCTATCTGTAGAACAATCCCTTGCAAAAAAGAGTCCATGATACTAGCTCAAATAGCTGCCATCCAAAGGTGTGGTGACAGGGAGACTGCAAGTAAGATTGGATGGATATGTCCATGGAAGGTGATGTTCTCTCAAATTAATAGCATTTCACCCATTTCTGTCCACATCCTCAAGAACCCAAATGTCAGAAGGCAGACTGGACCAAGGTATTCCTGCAGCCATAGATAGTTCATAGTCAGGGGTCTGTGCCTTATTCACAGCATGTACCAGAGACAAAGTTTCACCCCCTCTCCCAGTCTCCTGCTGGTGGAAGTTCATACAGAAAGAGCATTAGCACTAGGCCACACTCAAAAGACTGCTATAGAAAAAGTGGCTAAGAGAAAAGCACCACACTGACAAAGAGTAAGCAATCACATTAACTATTATAATAAATTCCTATTGGAACTCAGTGTTTTATTTGTCCCTTTTTTACTGTAGATACATTAGCCATGCCCTCTTCAGGTGCAATCAGATGGAGCCATCTTACAACTATACAGGAAATTCAGTTGTTGGACTATTCAGATGCAAGATGGGAACAAAAGATAGGTGTCTATTTCTCTTCTGCTTAGCATCTGCTTTTCAGCTTTGGGTGCTAAATGCAGGACAGATGTTCCTTATTAGCACACAAACATTTAACATTCTTGTATCAGAACAACCTCATGGCCCGGCATAACCCTCACTCTATCAGTACCATAAAGCCAGAGGACCAACCCTGGTTCAATGAAGACTGTAGCAGAGCATGCCAGGAGCATCATCAGGCATACCTAAAAATGAGGTGCCAACCTGGTGAAGTTACAACACAGGATTACATGCATGCTAAAAGAGCAGAAGCAGAAAGCAATAGAAAGAGTTTAGCAATCCCACAACCAACGGATCAGATTAAACCCCTGCTGTAGTGCCACATCCAGTTGTGAATGGTGGTGGACAATCAAACAACTAACCACAGGCGGATACTCCAAAACATCCCCATCCTCAATGATGGCGGATCCCAGCACGTCAATGTAAAAGACAAGGCTGAAGCATGTGCAACGATCTTCAGCCAGAAGTGCCAAGTGGATGATCCATCTTGGCCTACTCCTGAGGTCCTCAGCATCATGCCAGTCTTCAGTTAATTTGATTCACTCCACATGATATCAAGAAATGGCTGATGGCACTACATACAGCTAAGGCTATGGGCCCTGTCAACATCCCGGCTATAGTACTGAAGTCTTGTGCTCCAGAACTAGCCAGGCTCCTAGCCAAACTGTTCCAGTACAGCTACAGCATTGGCATCTACCTGTCAATGTGGAAAATTTCCCAGTATGTCCTTTCTACAAAAAGGAGGAAATCCACTATGGCCAATTAGCACCCCAACAGTCCACTCTCAATCAGTAGCTAAGTGATGGAAGTTGTCATTGACAGAGCTATCAACCAGCACTTGCTCAAAAATAACCTGCTCACTGATGCTCAATTTGGGTTCCGCCAGGGCCACTCAGCTCCAGACCTCATTCCAGCCTTGTTCCAAACATCGATAAAACAGCTGAATTCCAGAGGTGAGGTGAGAGTGAATATCCTTGACATCAAGGAAGCATTTAACCCAGCGTGGCATCAAGGAGCCTTAACAAAAGGGAAATCAATGGGAATCTGGGGAAAAACACTCCAATGGCTGGAATCATACCTAGCACAAAGGAAGATGGTTGTGGTTATTGGAGGTCAATCATCTCAGTCCCAGAACATCACTACAGGAGTTCCTTAGGGTAGTGTCCTAGGCCCAACCATCTTCACCTGCTTCATCAATGATCTTCCTTTCAACGTAAGGTTCAAAGTGGGGATGTTCGCTGACGATTGCATAGTGTTCGGTACCATTCGCAACTGCTCAGATACTGAAATAGTCCATGCCCATATGCAGCAGGACCTGGACAATGTTCAGGCTTGGGCTAATATGTGGCAAGTGACATTCATGCCACACAAGTGCCAGGAAATGACCATCTCCAACAAGAGAGAATCTAACCATCTCTCCTTTACTCTCAATGGTTTTACCATCACTGAATCCCCCACTATCAATTTTCTGTAACCAGAAACTTAAGTGGACCTGCTATATAAATACTGAAGCTATGAAAGCAGGTCAGAGGCTGGGAATTCTGCAGCAAGTAACTCATCTCCTGACTCCCCAAAGCATTTCCACCATCTTGAAGGGCTTAGTGAAATTTGGAGCAGCTAACATTGGTTCATAAATCAAACTCTCCTGACCACACTACATTGGGTCTCCTTTTTTGAAGTTAATCCATCAGTGGAGCAGCATTAGTACTGAAATTTGGTACAAACTTGCAGTAGAAACCATACATCCTCAAAAACCTCATGATTTCTCGCTTAGTCTTAGGAATATGGAACTCCACCAATGCTTGTACTTTTGTTGTTCTAGGCAACACTTGTCATTGCCCTACTGCATGCCCGAGGTAGGTTACTCTTGCTTTTGCAAATTCACATTTGGCAAGGTTTATCACTAAATCAACTGATTGTAATTTTCTAAACAGAGCTTCTAGTTGTTCTAAGTGGTCCTTCCAAGTGTCACTGTAAAACAGCACATCAAGGTAAATCACACAGTTAGGAACACTGGCTACTACTTGGTTCATTCATCCCTGAAAAGTGGCTGGGGAATTTTTTTAGTCTGAATGGCATCACTCGGCATTGGAAAAGACCATCTGGTGTGACAAAGGCTGTTATTTCTTTAGCTCGGGGTGCTAAAGGAACCTGCCAGTATCCCTTTAATAAATCTATTTTGCAAGAAACGTGGCACTGCCAAGTGAAGAATTGGGTCGGAGTCTGCCTTTGTTACAGCATTAACCTTTCTGTAGTCTATGCAGAATCTAGTTGAACTATCAGGTTTTTGCAATAGCACCACTGGGGAACTCCAGCTGCTTTGACTGGGTTCAATTAGGTGGTTTTCCAGCATGTATTGGATTTCTGCTTTCACCTGGGCCTGCTTCTCTGGACCTAAGCGATAAGGATGCTGTTTTATAGGAAAGGATTCCCCTACATCCACATCATGTACGGCTAAGGTTGTACATCCTGGTTTGTCCCTACAGACTCCTTTAAATGCTGTAAGTAGCCTTGTTAGGTCATCTCGTTGTTGTGTATCTAAATATGAAAACATAGTGTCCAATCTTCCTCACAATTCAGTATTCGCAAACCGGATACTAGATGTTATAATTTGAGAATTGTCTAGGTCTCCTTCTGCCTCATCCTCACTATCCCTTTCATCCTTCACTGTCCCTACCGCCTGACATACCTGTGCTTGCTTATCCTCCTCCCAGCGATGATATTGTTTCAACATACTGATATGACACAGCCAATTCTTTTTCCGGTGATCTGGGGTGTTGTCAGGCAAACCCCCACCTACCAAGACTCAGGCACACATTATTTCGCCACATGAGCAGAAACTTAAAATCGCAAGCCCCAAGTAGAAGGATATTTGCATAATACCAGGCAATGTTGAAACAATGGGGGCCCCAGCAGTTGCTTCCCAATACACTGAAGTGGTCAGACCAGTTTTAGCTACATGCTAGTGTAAGCGTGTCATATATCTGTAAGCATGAACCATATTAGAGTTAAGTTCAAGGTTTAATAAATTTCCTCTTTCTGCTTTAAACCAAAGAAAGCCTGTTTGTATTCAGTTATTTGCCTGATAATTGGAAACTGTGAACAAGGATTCACAAAAAAGGGAGCTCAAAACACTGTGTTTAAAATTAAACCCTGTTACAATAAGACTAGGTAAAGACAGCAAAAGACCCCTAGACATTGCTCACCTGATTGTAACAGAAATTGGGTGCTAGCATCCGGATTGTTACCCACAGCCAAATGAGTGAAAATTGAAGTGGGAAGCCAAATTGTTCTCAACCAAAAAGAACAAATCAATACATGTTTTCTTGTGGTTGTATACTAAAATGTCTGCAACTGAAGTGAATAGCTCTCCAAGCCAGGATGAAGTAACTTGGAATAAGTTAAAAGCACTGTCTACGGAGGAGTTGAGAAAAATGGCTGAGTAGTGTGGGATCACTGGATGTGGCAAAGCTAGGAAGTCTGAACTCCTAAGGCTAGTGGCCAGCCAATTTTTCCCTTGAATCTGACAAAGCAGAAGCAGTGTTAGAAGCAGACCCAGACAGGGTACTGCTAGCAAAGATACAATTGGAACAAAAGAAACTTGAATTGGAAGACAAGGAAAGAGACAGAGAAAGACAGAGACAGGAAAAAGAGAAGAGAGAGGCAGGAGAGGGAGAAAGAAGGAGCCTTCCAAATGGAACGTGAAGAAAAACAAAGACAGTCGAGGGAACGAGAGAGAGGAAGAAAGACAGGAGAAAGAGAAAGAAGGACAGGAGAAGGAAAGAGCGACAGGAGAGAGAGAGAGAGAGAGAGAGAAAGGGTATTTCGGAAAGAATCCGAAGAAAGAGAGTTACGGCAGCTTGAGTTAACTAGGGTGTGACAGAGTAACCCTAGTGAAAGCATGGCCAATATGGAGGATCAGAATTCAAGCTTGGGTACAAGATTGCTAAAACTCGCCCAATTGATTCCAAAATTCAATGAGGAAGAGGTGGAAGAGTTTTTCTTGCCTTTTGAGAAACTGGCAAGGCAGCTAAAATGGCCAGCTGAGGCCTGGTCTCTTTTACTGCAAAGCAAACTAACTGGAAAAGCCCATGAGGTTTATTCCTCACTGCTAGATGAGAGTTTATCAGACTATGGACTGACCAAAAATGCTATCTTCAGCTCATATGAATTCGTACCCAAAGCCTACTGCCGGAAGTTTAGAACCCTCAAAAAACAAGCCAATCAAACGTATCTGGAGTTTGAAAGAAACAAGCAGCTGGCTTTTTACCAGTGGCTGAGGACTTTAAAAATACAGCTCAGCTATGAGGCTCTCAAAGAAGCAATCCTGTTAGAGAAATTTTAAAACTCTCTCCCATTCTCGATAAAAACTCATGTCGAGGAGCAGCGGGTTCAGGGAGCCTGGCAAGCAGCCGTTTTGAGCGATAAATTTTCTTGAATCCATAAATCAGCTTCCCAGGGGAGAACCTTTCCTGATCATCCCCACAAATCCGAAAAGGACAAAGACTAATAGAAGCCCAGGTAGTCCTGGAAGAGAAAGGAAAGCAGGAAACACAGGGGGCACTCCTCCAGCCAAAAGGGAAGGTGCTGTGAGCAAGAGTGAAACCCGCAGACCTGCGTCCTTCCATTGTAACAAGGCAGGGCATTTAAAAGCTGACTGCTGGAAACTAAAGGGGAAACCGATAGGGTTAATCAGGGCACACCCTCTCAGTGAAGCCTGATGGAAAACATGGAATGGGCTGTGGCATTGACTGCAGTAAGGATGCAACCCAGGAAACTGACTATGGCCAGTGCAGGAAATGCTAATAGGATTCCTGAAGGTTATCAGGGTTTTGTATCTGAAGGGAAAGTAACCCCATACCCCTCAGTGGGGCAAGCAAGCTCAAAATGATTCTCAGGGACACAGGGGATATCAGATCCCTTTTACTGGGAAAAGGCCTGACCTTTCCCCTAGAGAGTGCTGAATGGTATTGGAAGGCAGTGCATGTCTGTACATGTACACCGGGTGCACCTGGAGTGCGATCTAGTTTCGGGCCCGGTGACTGTAGGGATTGTCCCTAGTTTGCCTGTGGATGGGGTTGACTTGCTCCTAGGTAATGGTCTGGCAGGGGTGAAGGTGGTAGCCCCCCCCCAAGTAGAGAATGAAAAACCGCAGGAAGTCAGAGAGGCAGGGTGGTGGCAGGAGACGGTCTCCTGCAGAGTCCTGAATGTGTAGTAGGTCAGGCCATGATCAAACCAGCTCCCCAGAGGAGACTGCATTGACACTGCAGGCAGATGACCATGAGGTCTGCCTGGCCAAGACTTTCTTTGGAAAGTTAGGAGACCCAGGGAATGAATTAAATGGATTTTTCCTAGGTGAGGCACAGTGAACCGATCTAGTATTGCGAGGGTTAGCACAGGCTACCCAATCTGAAAGTGAAACAGAAGAAGTCCCTGACTGCTACTTTTTAAAGAATGAGGTACTGATGAGGAATGGAGTTCTCCTCATAGACCTGAGGGCCAGGAGTGGACAGCAGTTCACCAGTTAGTGCTGCCTCAGAGGTACCAGGAGAAATATTAAGAAGGGCCCATGAGACTACAGTAGATGTACATGCCGGTATACAAAAGACCAAAGCCTGCATCAGACAGCAGTTTGACTGGCCAAAACTCCACCAGGATGTGGTGGAATACTGCAGGAGTTGCCACATGTGCCAGGTTGAGGGGAAACCCCAACCTACAGTGAAACCTGCACACCTAAGTCCTGTACCAGTGTCAGGAAGACCCTCCAGCAGAGGGCTGGTGAACTGTAAGGGACCCACGCCGAGAACAAAAGGGGACAGACAGACATATGGCTGCCAAAAGTTTAGAAAGAGAAGGGGAAAAAGTGACTCAGAGGGCAGGTTAAATGAAGTCCGGGAAGAATCCCGGATGAAAACCCCTACCACCTGGTCAACCAATCCAGAAAAATGTGAAAAGTTAGACCCCACATCCTCCTATGTAAATGCAGACTCTAGATGCACTCCACCAGAGTTGCTAACAGCATTTATAGGAACCCACAGAGACAAAGAGAGACCTCTAGGGGGCAGAGAAACCGTGAGGGTGATGCCTCAGCTAGTCGAAGTTAAGTCTGCACAAATACCTGCAGGTGGGAGTGTCCCAGAGAACAAAGGAGAGAGTAACAGAGACTCCTCTCCCACAGTCAGAGGAAAAGGGAACCACCCAGCCCCTGAAGCCAAAGGTCTTTGCATGAATCGGGGAGTTCAGGATAGACCCACGACCGCACTAACTCTCCTGGAGAAAAAAAGTGGGCATTAAAGCAGCCCTGCCGCACCACCCCACCCCCCCCAGAACAGACCATTTTTAATGAGCTTCAAGAGTGGTGAATGAATAAAAATGAATGAGAGAAATGCATGGTTTTCTTCCTGTATCTTATATTTCTCTCAAACTCTGTAATGAAATGCGCCATTTTCTTCATATGGCATTTCATTCCCCTGGGTGGGGAGGTGTCAGGAAAACCCCCACCTTCCAAGACTCAGGCACACATTATTTCTCCACATGAACAGAAACTTAAAATCGCAAGCCCTGAGTGTAAGGACATTTGCATAATACCAGACAATGTTGAAACAATGGGGGCCCCAGCAGTTGCTTCTCAATACACAGAAGTGGTCAGACCAGTTTTAGCCACATGACTATGGCTGTTGCAGAGAAGTTGCACTTCCTACAAAGGATCTTTTGAAGAGACTGTTCCAGATAAGGAGCTAGTCACATGATTAGCTTGCTGAGCACCTTGGGAGTTTTTTTAAAAAATTTGAACTCCCAAACTAAGGGATTTGAGGCAGAACACCATGTGCTCCTGGAACTGAAGAAAGAACATCTCCTGTCTGCCTGCTCATCTCTCAGGGAACTAAAACCATTGAAAACACGTAAAACTCAAAGAGAGAAAAGTTTGCCACGTGAACAAAGTTTTAAGAAGATTATTGGGCCCCAACGAAATGCAAGACCATATCTTCAATCAAGGACTAAAGCAAGATCAAGAAACAGTAACAAGATATTGCCTCAAACTGTTATACTTATCTTTTCTTCTGTCCTTTTCTCTCCCTATTTTGTATGTTGATATCGCGTGTGCATGCTTGCGTGAGTACATTGTATATCCGTAACCGTGAACCGTATTAGAGTTAAGTTTGTTTTAATAAATTTACTCTTTCTGCTTTAAACCAAAGAAAGCCTGTTTGTACTCAGTTATTTGCCTGATATTTGGAAACTGTGAACAAGGATTCACAAAAAAAGGGGCAATGGTAACACTTAGGCTTTCAGACCTCACTTCCACGCTCAGCATTTTCCTTTATGGCCTAAGGATGATATCCCAGGGTGTTCCCAGCTGTCCCTTCTTGTCACCGGCTATTTGCTATCCTTTCACTCTCCCACCTACTCTCCTGCTCAGGGGTGAAGGACAAAGGGTCTGGGCTTGTAAACAAGCTCTTAATCATCAGCGATCTCAGCTGCCGTTCTGGCTGTTGAAACCTTCTGGTTCTCTACAAGGACTAAAATCTACTAACGGAGGTAGTGAATTTTTTAATTCTTCCAGGAGAATTTTTCTCTAAGGATCTCATACATGGCCTCTACCTTTAGCGCCCGCATCCAATGAGCAAAATGAATTTGCTTTATCCTCTCAAATTCTATAGGCAATGGCTAATATTTAAAGAATGTCTGCATGAATTACAATTATTCATTCCTGTCTGGCGCAAAAATAAAACCGGAATGGTGGCTCAACTGTGGCTTACAAAAGAAATTAGGGATAGTATTTGATCCAAAGAGGAGGCATATAAAATTGCTTAAAAAAGCAGCAAGTCTGAGGATTGGGAGCAGTTTAGAATTCAGCAAAGGAGGACAAGGAGGTTGATTAAGCGGGAGAAAATAGAGTATGAGAGTAAACTTGCGGTGAATATAAAAACTGACTGTAAAAGCTTCTATAAATATGTGAACAGAAAAAGATTAGTGAAGACAAATGTAGGTTCCTTACAGTCAGAAACGAAGGAAATTACAATGGCAAACAAAGAAATGGCAGAACAATTAAACACATACTTTGGTTCTGTCTTTACAAAGGAGGAAGCAAATAACCTCCCAGAAATGTTAGGGAACCAAGGGTCTAATGAAAGGGACGAATTGAAGGAAATCAGTATTAGTAAAAAAAGTAGTGCTAGGGAAATTTATGGGGTTCAAGGCTGACAAATCCCTAGGGCTGATAATCTACATCCCAGAGTACTAAAGGAAGTGGACCTGGAAATAATGGATGCATTGGTGGTCATCTTCCAAAATTCTATAGACTCTGGAGATGTTCCCACAGATTGGAGGGTGGGAAATGTAACCCCACTATTTAAATAAGGGAGAGAAAAAACAGGGAATTACAGACCAGTTAGCCTTACATCAGTAGTGGAGAAAATGCTAGTCTATTATAAAGGATGTGATAGCAGAACACCTGGAAAGCATAAACGGGACTGGACAAAGTCAGCAAGGGTTTACGAAAGGGAAATCAAGCTTAACAAATCTACTGGAATTTTTTGAGGATGTAACTAGGAGGATAAGGGAAAACCAGTGGATGTGGTGTATTTGGATTTTCAGAAGGCTTTTGATAAGATCCCACATTAGTGTGCAAAATTAAAGCACATGGGATTGGGGATAATATACAGGCATGGATTGAGAATTAGTTGACAGACAGGAAACAGAGAGTAGGAATAAACTGATTTTTTTCTGGGTGGCAGGCAGTGAGTAGTGGGGTACCGCAGGGATCAGTACTTGGGCCCCAGCTGTTCACAATATATATTAATGACTTGGGTGAGGGAACTAAATGTAACATTTGCAAGTTTGCAGACGACACAAAGCTGGGGGGGAATGTGAGCTGTGAGGAGGATGCAAAGAGGCTCAAATGTGATTTGGACAAGTCGGGTGAGTGGGCAAATGCATGGCAGATGCAGTATAATGTGGATAAATGTGAGGTAATCCACTTTGGTTGTAAAAATAGAAAGGCAGATTATCTGATGGTGATAGATTGGAAAAGGGGGAGGTGTTCTTGTACACCAGTCGCTGAAAGCAAGCATTCAGGTTCAGCAAGCAGTTAGGAAGGCAAATGGTATGTTGGTCTTCATTGCAAGAGCATTTGAGTACAGCAGCAAGGATGTCTTACTGCAGTAATACAGGGTCTTGGTGAGACCACATCTGGAGTATTGGGTGCAGTTTTGGTCTCCTTATCTGAGGAAGGATGATCTTGCTATGGAGGGAGTGCAAAGAGGATTTACTAGGCCGATTCCTGGGATGGCAGGATTAACGTATGAGGAGAGACTTGGTCTACTAGGCCTATATTCACCAGAGTTTAGAAGAATGAGAGGGGATCTCATAGAAACCTATAAAATTCTAACAGGACTGGACAGGCTAGATGCAGGGAGAATGTTCCCGATGGCTGGAGAGTCCAGAATTAGGGGTCACAGTCTCAGGATATGGGGTATGCCATTTAGAACCGACATGCAGAGAATTTCTTTACTCAGAGGGTGGTGAACCTGTGGAATTCTCTATCACAGAAGGCAGTGGAGGCCAAATCATTAAATATATACAAGAAGGAGATAGATATATTTCTTCATGCCAAAGGGATCAAGGGATATGGAAAGAAAGCGGGAACAGGGTACTAAATGATCAGCCATGATCTTTTTTGAATGGCGGAGCAGGCCCGAAGGGCCGAATGGCCTACTCCTGCTCCTATTTTCTATGTTTCTATATATGTCTGCCCAGGCTGTCTCCGGAGGTTCCAGAATTTCTGCCCCTACGATTCAGGGACCAACTCATAAGCAGCGAGAATAGCCTTTTTTGCCATCTCAATCTGCAGAAGCTTCCTCAGAAAGCATGGCATAAACTTCATGAGCTCTGCCCATCAAACTGCTTTGCATAAGCAGTGTCCAGCTTTCTTTCTGTCACTTCATCTGTCTGTTTATCTTTTCAAAAGAAATCAAAAATGCCTCTATATTCCTTTCCTCAAACTTCAGGACGGCTTGCACGAATTTAAACAGCTCTCCATTGTATCCTGTGCTGGGGTCAGTTCTTCCCTCACCAACATTTTCACCTGCGTCAAGGCCACCCCTTTGACTTAGATCCAGCTTTTTAATTCTAAGTCCCATCCTTCTCTTTCGCATTCTCTTTCTTTTGCTCTTTCTCTTTCCTGCTGCTCTGCTTGCTCCCTTTGAAATTGTAGTTCAAGTTTTTATATTTCTTTTTCCTGTTCAAGCTCAAGATTTTTTGTTTCCAATTCTCTTTCTGTTTCAAGCTCAAGCTCCTTCATCTGTAACTGAATTTAAACTAATTCAACTGAACTACTATCTGTTAGCCTTCTCTTCTATTTGCAATCATGTATGCTTTCTTCGCTCCTGATTTTAACTCTAACCCCAATTTTGCTACCAATGCTATTAGCTTAGGCTTGGTTAAGTTTCTCAAATCACTTAGGGATAAGTCCTCCTTTTCCAGAAAGGTTGCAGCAACTGACCAAGACTTTCTGGTAGTGTAAACCTTTCTCTAATGCACAAGAAACCTGGCTTTTCCTTTTACTCGTTTCAATTATTATCCCACACAGAGCCTCCAGTTATATGTTACGACTGAGGTGGGATGAGTACACTGTCTCTTCTTGTTCCACTTCTCCAAGGGGGGTCATCATATGTATTTAAATGTTTACCCAGTTACTGATGTGGTCAATCATATACTCGACTCTTTATCCCAAAATAAAATACACCAACCAAGTTTCTTTAATAAACAACAAAATTATCAGTTTATAACAAAACGAGCCTTATCCAGTAATGAAGCAAAGCACAGATTGAAATATGTAAGTTCCCTTTTAAAATATCCCACATCCAAATTTAAAAAAAAGAAATTCTCTCTGCAGAGGTCTGTTACAAGAAAAAGACAAAAAAAAGAGTACTTTGTCCAAATACTTGCTAATCCTTGAAGAAAAAAGAGAAGATATAGAAGGATGTCAGTTGTCCCTTTTGGTCTGGCATCTGGGTATACAGTGACAGATCACTGGGATCTTTTCAGAAGGAGTTTGTTGTGAAGATATCGAGAAATAGACTGAGAGACTTTCCAGGAGAAATGCAGCATCAGGGGCATCCGCTATCACACTCTAATTTTGCAGGATACTTTCAAAGACATGAGGAAAGAGGAGCTGACACACTGGACCTCTGAGGGTCTCTTAGAGAGGTGCAGGAAAGATGAGCTGGGGTTTATTCAAAAGAACAAAGAACAAAGAACAGTACAGCACAGGAACAGGCCATTCGGCCCTCCAAGCCTGCGCCGATCTTGATGCCTGCCTAAACTAAAACCTTCTGCACGTCCGGGGACTGTATCCCTCTAGTCCCATCCTATTCATGTATTTGTCAAGATGCCTCTTAAACGTCGCTATCGTACCTGCTTCCACCACCTCCCCCGGCAGCAAGTTCCAGGTACTCACCACCCTCTGTGTAAAGAACTTGCCTCACACATCCCCTCTAAACTTTGCCCCTCTCACCTTAAACCTATGTCCCCTAGTAACTGACTCTTCCACCCTGGGAAAAAGCTTCTGACTATCCACTCTGTCCATGCCACTCATAACTTTGTAAACCTCTATCATGTCGCCCCTCCACCTCCGTCGTTCCAGTGAAAACAATCCGAGTTTATCCAACCTCCCCTCATAGCTAATGCCCTCTAGACCAGGCAACATCCTGGTAAACCTCTTCTGTACCCTCTCCAAAGCCCCCACGTCCTTCTGGTAGTGTGGCGACCAGAATTGCACGCAATATTCTAAGTGTGGCCTAAATAAAGTTCTGTACAGCTACAGCATGACTTGCCAATTTTTATAGTCTATGCCCCGACCGATGAAGGCAAGCATGCCGTATGCCTTCTTGACTACCTTATCCACCTGCGTTGCCACTTTCAGTGACCTGTGGACCTGTAAGCCCAGATCTCTCTGCCTGTCAATTCCTTGGCAGGTTGATCTTCAACACAGTCCACATCCAAATGAACCAAAACAATATCTCAGAAGCAAAACCCCAAACAGGTCAGAACCTCCTGACCCTCATAAATCTTGACATGTCACGTCCCAATAAACATCCTCGCTACGTCACCAAGGTTTCTGTTGTTTATTGAGCTTAAAGCACATGATTTCCAGCAAAGGTTATTTTCAAACAATATCTCAAGTGTCCTTTCAGTGAACTATGTGAAAAAAACACATCCATGGAGTCTTTCCAGTTTTAAAACACAAACCTCAAAAAATTTAACTAACTGTGGAAGCACTATCATGACAATAGGAAGTATACCTTTCATGTGCAGTTCAGGAGGTTTTTTTATGTTCTAAAAGCCATAGTTTGCAGGTTGTGTATTATATATGATGGAGTATACTTTAGCATTTGTTCCCCATTTTACAATACAATAGGAAACACTGTAGCTTGCCTTTGCAGTGGTGTAACCCATTATCTTCACTTTGTTATTTTAGTTTTATGTTGTAACTGAGTCAAGTACAATTTTATGTGCAATATAATGTAATGGCATTTCAAGCCAATACGACTGCACTTTGAATGAGCTAAGATGCATCAAAATTGCATAATCCCAAGTAGATATGATTACATTTCTGTGGCAATACTTGGGTTGATGTTGGTCTCCCAGTTTAAAACTGGAAGGGATAAGCAGGGCAAAAGGAACAGCCACCCATTGGAGTTAGTGTGAGACCCATCCCATTTCCAGGCGATTCCTCATTTATCCGTGTTTGGTGAGCAGCTGGTGTGAAATATGCATACCATAAGCCATTTACTGATTAGAAGGTGGGAGACCAGGTTCTGCTGCAAGTTCTAAAGGACCTGCAGACCTGCAATAACTTAAAGAGATTTATTTTTTATGCCAAAATGGGAAGGAACATTTATGGAGCTGCAGAAAGATGTCTGGAGTGCTAGCAATGCCCCAAAGTTATCATATACAGCTGTGGAGAGCAAATTTGGGATAGGAGGCAAATCCTTTTTCCCCTGGATGAATGGCATGTTCCAAGGCAAGAGGCTGAACAGGTAGTGAAAAATGCACAGCATGTAAATGTGAGCAGTAGTTAAACCTCTACCTAACAACAGTGCAGAACAAAAGTTAATAGTCTCAGCGTGAGTGCCAAGCTGAGACCCCCGTTACATGTCTTATTATTTCTGCTCAGCTCCACATGACCCTATGTTTGCCTCTGCACAATCCATTTCTTCTCTGCTTTCTATTGTTGTCCATAAGTCAGCACGAAAGACTTCACTGCATCTCTTTTGTGGTTTAATTCATACCTTCAAAAGCTGCTGTTCCACACAAACTACTTCTCCCTCAGTATACTTGTATTTATCATGCACACCATGGTAATCTAGCTTGTATGTGGCAAGAATTGAAAGCTCATATTTACATACTTCCAAAGAGAATTTCTCACAGGAGGCAACCAGCACAGGGGGAGATCTCGCCAATCTACAGATATTCAACACTATAGAAGAAATTGCTAATAACACTTTGGGATGAGACACATCAATCAGCATACAAGATGATGAAGCTAGAGGCCTCTCAGCAGATTTTGTGGGCACCTTCCCTTTCACTTCTTTGTCTGCATTGAGGTCCCCACTCACCTCCTGGGCATGGCAATTTGCTGGGATCTAGCCTGGACATTGATTGTGTTTGCTATCAAAACTATATTTTGTAACCCTTGACTCTCTTACTTTTATCTAGATTCAACAGATGACTCAGACATTCATACCAGACAGAGTGAAGATGAAAGCCTTGGTAATTTCACAATAATACTCGCTCTTCACTTGCAAAGCATCAGTTCATATATTAACATCCCAAATGGTGTATACCATGTTAGTGATTCAATTAGCACAAGTTAGCAGGAGCAGATGTAAAATGTGACACTAGAAATAACAGGGCTTTGGTTTTGCAATTGAAATATAATCATCCAGGAGTTTAAAATCAGGGTGAAGGCACCAGGGCCACCCAATACTCAATGTCCACTTAATGCCATATCCAGTAAATGAGTGAGCAGCCCACCCACATGAAACAGGCATGAGACTGCTGTTATGGACAGTCAAGAAGCTCGACACTATCCAGGACAAAGCAGCCTGCTTGATTGGCACCCCATCCACAACATTCATTCCCTCCACCACTGATGCACAGTGACAGCAATGTGTACCATCCACAAGCTGCAGTACAGCAACTCACTAAGGCTCCTTAGATAGCACCTTCCAAACCCATGACCTCTACCAGGTCTAGAAGGACAAGGGCAGCAGATGCATGGGAACACCACCACCTGCAAGTTCCTCTCCAAGCCACACACCATCCTGACTTGGAGCTATATCGCCGTTCCTTCACTGCCACTGCGTCAAAATCCTGGAACTCCCTTCCTAACAGCACTGTGCGTGTACCCATCCAACATGGTCCTGGAGCAGTTCAAGAAGGCAGCTCACCACCACCTTCTCAAATGGGCAATAAATGCTGGCCTAGCCAGCGACGCCCACATCCCATGCATGAATAAAAAACAATATGAAAAGGAAGAATGTGCAGGGTTACGGGGAGAAGACAGGGGAATGGAACTTAGTGAACTACTCTTTCGGAGAGCTGGTGCAGACACGATGGGCCGAATGGCCTCCTTCTGCAATGTAACAATTCTGTGATTCCGTGATTCTGTGAAATGTTTTTCTACTGCTTGTGACTTTTGAATGTGTTGTCACATTGCGAACAATTTTGATAGCTGGGCAGATGTTATTGCTTGAGTATGGAAGGATGCTGACAAATGTTTGAAATGACTATTACTGCATGGGAACAACGTTTCTTCAGTTGATATTCTCTTTGATAAACCGATGAACAGCTCTGGTGGCAGGCGACTGCTGAACCTCTCAGCTTTCTTGGCATCCTCCATGTTATCAGCATTCTGTCTCTCATAATGCTTAAGGCCCTATTCCAGTGGTAGTTCCATGTGCAGTCCTAGTCCCCACTGCACAGCAACATTGTGAAGCATGCAGCATATCATGATGTAATGTGGCAACCTCCATGGGCTACATTGGAGGAAGCCATCAGATCTGTCCAAGAATCTGAATTCTTGCTTCAGAATGCCAATGAAGTGACTGTATCAGAGTGCTGAGAATGAATTTCTAAGAGATTTCATAAGCCAGGCATGCAGGAGACAGCCAGTGTGAAGAGCCTGCAAAGTGAGGTAGGTATAGTCAACAACACTCTGGAATCTTAGCAGCCCCTAGGATCCTTATCCTGCTGCTTCCAGATGTCTAGGGCTGCAGTGATTTGAATTGCAGCAGGCAGTGCTGTGCTAGCTCTGGCTGGTAAGTGTAGGTAATCTTGCAAAATGTAGTACAATACTATCACTTCCTCCCTTGAGAAACAAAGTTTCCTAATACATTATTCATCAGAGTGCTACAGGTATGTTCTCCTCGGCCAATAAACTCAGTTGGGAGGGCCCGGGTTTCTGTGAACATACATCTTATACTTACTCTCCAGCTGCTGCTTGGTTTCCTCCTCTTCCTCCTCACCAAGAGAGATTCCAAGAAATACCCCCATGAAGATAATGGCTTGGTGATGCAAAACAGAAGCACAAGGAGAGAGCCAACTGTGTAACAGCCCCAACAACCAATTTTATCTGCAGCACCTGTGGAAGAGTCTGTCACTCTAGAATTGGTGTTTTTAGTCACTCCAGGTGCTGCTTCACAAATCACTGACCACCTCCAGGTGCTTACCCATTGTCTCTCGAGACAAGGAGGCCAAAGAAGAAGATGAAAATTTCTAAAGTTTGTCAACTTGCATGCTAAAAACTCTTTCATAGCCATTTCATCAGGTAATAATCTTGGATGAACTGTATGAAAGTTATCCGGTATAAATAAATTCATCTAATCAGCCCTGATCCCTTCATATGCCATTTTAAACAACTGCTTAAGATTTTTTATCATCTATGGTTAGTGGGTGGGCCCATAAGCCAGGATTAATGGACAGGACCAAATTATGCGGATTTTCCTGACTTGTATCTCACAATTTTTAGTCACAAATGAGACAATAAAAAAACTTAAAAATGACTTTACTACGACTTTATTATTCAAGGTTGGGATCCTATGTTTGGGGATTTTCTGAAATTTGTTTGAGTGTATGCTTCCAATTGTTTTAATTAATTAAGTAACAGCTTTGAATGGGTCAGAAGGCAAGTACCTCTGTGTGGAGAGTGTCACATTCCAATTCTTTCCTCCACATGACAATTGCACAGCTCCACAGTGTGGGTGGGAGCCTCAAAATTACAGCATTAAATCTCATAGGAATACCACTAACATTCTTGTAAATTTTTTTAATGTTATAATCAGTTTAATAAACATGGGGGTAAATATTTGTTTTACATCATCAGGGCAGAGTGGATCATCTGCCCAATTCTACAATGAAAATTAGGTGGATTCTCCAACCGGCAGGCAATCTGCTATAAGTGAAAACAAAACCCCAGGAAGGCTTTTTAAGTTTTAAAACCAGGAGATGTATAAGGCTCCCAATTCTCACATCAGGAATAGCTGAATGTTTTATTGAATCATTCTTTGCAAAGTACTCTACTTAAGAAACAAGAAGTTTCTTTGAGAATCTCACTAACAACCTTACTGAAAAAAGGAGCCAGTAACTCTTACTTATACTTCCCCTACGTCGGTTACCCAGCTACATAAATTTGTCCAACACTTTCATTTCAAGATCAAGGTTTAACTTCTTTAGTCTTCCTTCATTCTTCAGTGTTTTTCCTTGTACAATGGCATTTGTGGGGGGAATTTTGAGAAGTTTGCACTAAACCCTCATTTTTTTCCTTCTCCATGACTGATAAGAACAGCAACATCATCTCCATATTTAAAATTTCTTCAAAGGTCCTGGCATATCGATATAGGGGAGGGTGAAATTTCTCTCGTTGATAATTTTAACAAACTAGCAATTGCTGCTAAGCTATTTTCACTAAAGTTATTGACGAAAGGATTTTCATAATTTTGGTGTCCACATACTCTGGAGTTAAAAGAATGGCACATAGCAAAACAATAAATTGTCTGTTGGGTCATGTCCAAAGACAAGTTAGAATTAAGCAGAAATATTTTTACAAGCTTAAGGAAAGTAACTCTCAAGAGGAGACAGATAGGTATCAACATAGTTGACAAATCCACTAACATTCTAAGACAGTGGAGAAGATAATAGTCAGATGACTGGATAACAGTTATAATAGGAGGGCCATGAAGGACTATATTGGCCTACTGAACAATTCCTTATGGTAGATTTGGGTTGACTCCTAGGCTATAGCAAAGGTTTTAAACAGGGCTTTGCATCAGTCTACACTACAGAAGTTGATGCTGAGTTACCAATAATACATAGTGGGGTTGGTGTAGAAATTGAAAATATCAAAGGAAATGACTTTGTGCCCTATTGACATTCATTCGAGGATCTCAAAGAAATGGGAACTACGTTCTGTACGCTGCAAGGTCCTTGCTTATATATTTTAACAGCTTGCTCGATTCAAGATTGTTTATAGATTGGAGAGGGACCCATGTGAAGCCAATATTTAAAAAAAGACTGTGGGCTGAACTGAAACTTTAAAAAGGGGCAGGTTTGGGTTAAGTAGGGGTTAAAGTCTCAGAAATCTGTTTACTGACCCAAATTTTCCTCCAACCCACCCAGTTCTGGCTTTAACTGAGGCCGGAAGGTGGGTGGACGGCCAGCCTGATCCAAAGAGGTGGGATGCACCTTGAAATATGATAACGAGACTGTGAGCATGCAGGTTTTAAACTTTAACTGCTGTCGATTGGGTTTCCTGAAACCCAGCAGCTTCCTCGAGCTGAGGACTAGGTGGTTTCAGGAGTGAGTGTGCTCCTGCATTTGGTCCAGGTGCTGGGACCCTTGGCATGGCGGCTGGTGTAATTCTGGTCAGAATCTCGACACAGTTTCTGGAAAAGTAGGTACTGCCTCATCAACCTGGTTGAATTTTTTGAGAAGGTTTCTAGGTTGATGGAGATCAATTGCCTAGTTGACATTGTGTATTTTGATTGTTTGAAAGCCTTTGAAAAAATGGCGCACAAAAGACTACTAATTAAGATTTTGGCTGTAAAATTGAAAGGCAAATTTTTCATTGGATAAAGAACTGGTTGCATTCTCATAGACAGAATTTAGTTCTTTATGGTACCATTTTTGCACAGGGACTAATTAATAGTGGAGTCCCGCAGGGATTGGTATTAGGACCAGGACTGTTTACCATCTTCTTCTGGATGAAAACATTGGGGGAAACTGTCCGCAAATCCAGAGATGATGCAAAGATATATGTGGATGTTACAACCTTCGGAAAGATAAACAGATTGCAGTCAGGTCCAGATGCAATAAGGTAGTGGACTCCTATCTGGTAGATGTCTTTTGATACAGATAAATGTATTGTTATGCTCTTGGGTGTGTTAATGATAAGAATGTCTGTATCATGCAGAGTTGTGTGGTCAAGGCTGCTGAGCAGGAGAAGGACACAAGTGCTATAATGCATGTATCATTAAAGGTTCACAACCAACAATACATAAAAGGTTATTGCCCAAAGTAGGAGCTCATGGTGTCGGGGTAACATATTAGCATGGATAGAAGATTGGTTAATTGGCAGAAAACAGAGAGTATGCATAAATGGGTCCTTTTCTGATTGGCAGGATGTGACCAGTGGAGTCCCACAGGTGTCTGTGCTGGGGCCTCAACTTTTCACAATTTATATCAATGACTTAGATGAGGAGAGCAATGTCATGGTTGCTAAATTTGCAGATGACAAAAAGATAGGTAGGAAAGTATGGTTGTGAAGAGGACATAGGGAGGTTGCAGACCGATATAGGCAAATATCTGGCAGAGTATAATGTGGGAAAATGTGAAGTTGTTCACTTTCGCAGGAAGAATAAAAAAGCAGAGTATTACTTAAACGGAGAACGACTGCAGAATTCTGAGATGTAAAGAGATCTAGCTGTTCTAGTGCAGGAGTCACAAAAAGTTAGTATGCAGGCACAGCAAGTAATCAAGAAGGCTAATGGAATGCTATCCTTTATTACAAGAGTAATTGAAAATAAAATTAAGGATGTTATGCTTCAGTTATACAGGGCATTGGTGAGGTCACATCTCGAATATTGTGCGCAGTTTTGGTCTCCTTATTTAAGGAAGGATGTAAATGTGTTGGAGGCAGTTCAGAGGAGGTTTACTAGATTGATATCTGGAATAAGTGGGTTGTCTTATAAAGGAAAGGTTGGACAGACTGGGCTTGTTTTCACTGGAGTTTAGTAGATTGAGGGGTGGCTTGATTGAAGTTTATAAGATCCTGAACGGTCTTGACAAGGTGGATGTGGAAAGAATGTTTGCTCTTGAGGGGTCACCCTTTTAGGACAGAGATTAGGAGAATTGTTTTCTCTCAGAGGGTTCTGCGACTTTGAAACTCTCTGCCTCAGAAGGTGGTGGAGGCGGGGTCATTGAATATTTTTAAGGTGGAGGTAGATAGATTCTTGTTAGGCAAGGGAATCAAAGGTTATCGGGGGTACATGGGAGTGTGAAATTCGAGACACAAACAGATCAGCCATGATCTTATTGAATGACAGAGCATACTAGAGGGGCTGAATGGTCTATTTCTGCTCCTAATTCATATGTTAGTATTTATAATGCAAGGTGAAAGCAAGAGCAAATAGAGTGTTAAGATGTATTGCCAGGATTATTAAATATAAAACAGTAAATACTATTCCATCTTTGTATAAAGCCTTGGTCAGCCTCACCTAGATTACTGTGTCCAGTTTTGGTCTTACCTAGTGGGTGATATAGGGGCCTTGGAGAGGTTCAGAGATGGACCTCCAGGTTTATACCTAGTTTAAAGGCCCACAGTTGTCACAATAAGCTTAGAGAGCTAGGGCTTTTTATTCTAATAAAGCACAGACTTCAAGAGGATTTAACTGAGATATTTAAGATAACAAAATAATTAGATTTGGTACATGCCGATAGACTATTTGAGCAAGATTAGCTTGGAAGACCAGGGATGTGTGTGAATAACCTAAGTGTTGAACTAAGGTTAAATGTTAAGAGATATGTCTTTTCTTACAGTCATTTATGGCACAGAAGGAGGCCATTCAGCCCATCGAGTCTATGCTTGCTCTCCATAGAATAATCCAGTCAGTCCCATTCCCCCACTCTATCCCCATAGCCCTGAAAATTTATTTCCTTCAAGTGCCCATCCAATTTCCTTTTGAAATCATTGACTGTCTCTGTTTCCATCGCCCTCATAGGCAGCGAGTTCCAAATCTTTACCACCCACTGCGTCGAAAACTTTTTCCTCACAACCCCCCGCATCGCTTGCCCAAAACATTAAATCTGTGTTCCGTAGTCCTTGTACCATCAGCTAATGGGAACAATTTTTCCTTGTTTACTTTGTCCAAACCTGTCATAATCTCGTACACCTCTATCAAATCTCCTTTGCTCCAGGGAGAACAAACCCAGCTTCTCCAACCTAACTTTGTAGCTAAAATCCCTCATCCCTGGAACCATTCTGGAAATTCTCCTCTTCACCCTCTCAAGGTCCCTCACATTTACCTTAGTGTGGTGAACAAAACTGAACACAATACTCTAGTTGTGGCCTAACCAGAGCTTTATAAAGGTTCAGCATAGCTTCCCTGCTTTTGTACTCAATATTTTTATTTATGAAACCTTTGATCCCATATGCTTTGCTGACTACTCTCTCAATACGTCCTGCAACCTTCAAAGATCTATGCACATGCACCCCCAGGTCCATCTATACCTGCACACTCTTTACATCTGTGCTATTATGTCCATTTGGCCTCTCTCCACCCCTTCTACCAAAATGTATCACCTCACATTTCTCTGTATTAAATACCATTTGCCTACTATTTCTGCTAGCCTGTTTATGATGCTCAATGTCTCAGATTCCACTGCAGCACATGCAGAAGCCAAGCAACTTCTGACTGCTGTACTGGAAGTTCAGATTGAGGTCATGAGATCTCTACTTGTTGCCATGCATGCCCAGTATGCAGGTTCGGACTGCTGCCACCAATGCTCAAGGGGGCTTGGAGAGTCTCACAGCAGTCCAGCAATCTGCGCTCCAGCAAATTACTACGATTGATGAGGTACTGCCCCAGCGAAGTGGCAGGGTCTCCATGGTGCATAAACCTACTCTCCTATCTCAGGATGACAACATTCATGCTCTCACCACTGCCACACCACCACTGACACTCCACCAGTCATCCTTCTGTTGCCTGTCAGCCAGACAGCCCAGACTGACAGGGCCTGATAATCTACATCCGAGAGTACTAAAGGAAGTGGCCCTGGAAATAGTGGATGCATTGGTGGTCATCTTCCAAAATTCTATAGACTATGAAGCGGTTCCCACAGATTGGAGGGTGGCAAATGTAACCCCACTTTTTAAAAAAGGAGGGAGAGAAAAAACAGGGAATTACAGACCAGTTAGCCTTACATCAGTAGTGGGGAAAATGCTAGTCTATTATAAAGGATGTGATAGCAGAACACCTGGAAAGCATAAATGGGATTGGACAAAGTCAGTATGGGTTTACGAAAGGGAAATCAAGCTTAACAAATCTACTGGAGTTTTTTGAGGATGTAACTAGTAGAATAGATAAGGGAAAACCAGTGGATGTGGTGTATTTGGATTTTCAGAAGGCTTTTGATAAGGTCCCACATAAGAGGTTAGTGTGCAAAATTAAAGCACATGGAATTGGGGGTAATATACTGGCATGGATTGATAATTGGTTGACAGACAGGAAACAAAGAGTAGGAATAAACAGATCTTTTTCTGGGTGGTAGGCAGTGACTAGTGGAGTACTGCAGGGATCAGTGCTTGGGCCCCAGCTACTCACAATATATATTAATGTCTTGGGTGAGAGAACTAAATGTAACATTTCCAAGTTTGCAGGCGACACAAAGCTAGGGGGAATGTGAGCTGTGAGGAGAATTCAAAGAGGCTCCAATGTGATTTGGACAAGTTGGGTGAGTGGGAAAATGCATGGCAGATGCAGTATAACGTGGATAAATGTGAGGTTATCCACTTTGGTTGTGAAAACAGAAAGGCAGATTATTATTTGAATGGTGATAGATTGGAAAAGGGGGAGGTGCAACGAGACCTGGGTGTCCTTGTACACTAGTCGCTGAAAGCAAGCATTCAGGTTCAGCAAGCAGTTAGGAAGGCAAATGGTATGTTGGCCTTCATTACAAGAGGATTTGAGCACAGGAGCAAGGATGTCTTACTGCAGTTATACAGGGCCTTGGTGAGACCACATCTGGAGTACTGTGTGCAGGTTTGGTCTCCTTATCTGAGGAAGATGTTCTTGCCATGGAGGCAGTGCAAAGAGGATTTACTAGGCTGATTCCTGGGATGGCAGGATTGACGTATGAGGAGAGATTGGGTCAACTAGGCTTATATTCACCAGAGTTTAGATGAATGAGAGGGGATCTCATAGAAACCTATAAAATTCTAACAGGACTAGTCATGCTAGATGCAGGGAGGATGCTTCCGATGGCTGGGGAGTCCAGAACCAGGGGTCACAGTCTCAGGATATGGGATATGCCATTTAGAACTGAGATGAGGAGAAATTTCTTCACTCAGAGGGTGGTGAACCTGTGGAATTCTCTACCGTAGAAGGCAATGGAGGCCAAGTCATTAAATATATTCTAGAAGGAGATAGATATATTTCTTAATGCCAAAGGGATCAAGGGATATGGAAAGAAAGCGGGAACAGGGTACTAGATGATCAGCCATGATCTTTTTTGAATGGCAGAGCAGGCCCGAAGGGCCGTATGGCCTATTCCAGCTCCTATTTGCAATGTTTTTATGTTTCTATGACTGCTGCCACCAGTGCTGATATGGTACAGTCCAAAGTCAGGTCCTCTATGCCCAGAACTGCTCAAGGGTGTCCTGCATAGCCATCTGTATTCTCCCCCACTGAAAATCAGCAGCCTTCTACCAGCTATACTGCAGCCACTGGGGTAGCACTGTGTAGCAGCACTAGACCAGGCAAAGACACCTGCAAGATAGGCACCAAGGGAAAATACAAGGGTAAATAATTGAGTAATGTATTTATTATTAGAAGTGTTGTTGGATAAAGTTGGTATGGAATTGTTTTTGGGGTGTCTTTTATTTCAGGATTGTGGCCAAGAGGGCACTGTGATGGTCCATAACAGAGGGACGCTAAGGTGGGGGTGTGTGGAGCAATAATGATCTGGGGAGTTTTTGGGGGGAGTCAAAATCTGATGAGAGCTCACTGACAGCCCATCCAGAGCGATGATGTGCTGGCTCCCTCCTCCCTAAGGTATCCTCCTCCTCCACGGGTAGCCGGCAAAGGCCTGGCGACAAGGACTGTGCCCTCATGATGGTAAGGTGGTGGAGAACACAGCAGATCACTACGAATCTGGAGACACCAGAATTGCAATTATAGCCCCGTGACTGGATGCAAGTGGTATGCTCAGAGGCCTTTCAGCCATTCTTTCCAAAGGTGAAGTACCACTCCCTTCTGACTGAAAGAACTTGTGTCAATTCCTCCAACAACATCCTGCTTCCAGTAACTCTGCAGTAGCAACTAGATAGTCAAAAACACCTCCCCTGAAAGTTGGATGGTGATGCTTTTAAATAGCACTGGTGAGGGAATCCCACATAGAATCATAGAATTATGGAAGTTTAAGGCACAGAAAGAGACCACTTGGCCCATCGTGTCTGTGCCGGCTGAAAAATGATCCATCTATTCTAATCTCACCTTCCAGCATTTGGTCCATAGACCTGAAGATTACGGCACTTCAGGCGCATATCCAGACTCCTTTTGAATGAGTTGAGGGTTTCTGCCTCAACTACCCTTTCAGGCAGTGAGTTCCAGACCCCCACCACCCTCTGGGTGAAAATGTTTTTCCTCATCTTCCCGCTAATTTTTCTACCAATCACTTTAAATCTATGACCCCTCGTCACTGACCTCTCTGCTATGGTGAATAGACCCTTCACTTCCACTCTATCCAGGCCCCTCACAATTTTGTACATCTCAATCAGATCTCCCCTCAGCCTTCTCTGTTCCAAGCAGAACAATCCCAGTATATCCAAACTTTCCTCGTAACTGCATTTTTCCAGTCATTGCAACATCCTCGTAAATCACCTCTGTACCCTCTCTAGTGCAATTACATCCTTTCTGTAATAAGGTGGCCAGAACTGTACATAGTACTCAAGTTGTGGCCTAACCAATGAGTTATGCAGTTCCAGCATAACCTCCCTGCTCTTATATTCTATACCTTGGCTAATAAAGGAAACAATTCCGTATGCCTTCTTAACCACCTTATCGACCTGTCCAGATACCTTCAGGGATCTGTGGATATTCACTCCAAGCTCCCTCACTTCCTCTACACTTGTCAGTATTTTCCCATTTATTGTGCATTCCTTTGCCTTGTTTGACCTCCCAAAATGCATCACCTCACACTTCTCTGGGTTGAATTCCATTTCCACTTTTCTGCCCATCTGACCAGACCATCAATATCTTCCTGCAGCCTATAGCTATCCTCCTCACTATCTACCACAAGGCCAATCTTTGTGTCATCTGCAAACATCTTGATCATGCCCCCTACATTTACGTCCAAATTGTTAATATAAACCACAAAAAGCTGGGGACCCAGTACTGAGCCCTGTAGAATGCCACTGGAAACAGCTCTCTGGTCACCAAAACACCCGTCAACAATTACCCTTTGTTTCCTGCCACTGAGTTAATTTTGTATCCACCTTGCTACATTTCCCTGAATCCCATGGGATTTTATTTTTCTAACCAGTCTGCCATGTGACACCTTGTCGAAAGCCTTGCTAAAATCCACGTAGACCACATTAATTGCACTACCCAAATCTATTTTCCTTGTTACTTCTTCAAAAAATTCGATTAAGTTGGTCAAACAAGATCTTCCCTTAACAAATCCATGCTGACTATCCTTGATTAACTTATGCATTTCTAAGTGACAGTTTATATTGTCTCTCAGAATAGATTCCAATAATTTTCCCTCTACTGAGGTTAGATGTGTATCTAAACGTGTGTTCATTTGTGCATGTTTAAGAGAGGGTGTTACAGGAACGGTGAGGTCAAAAATGATAGGTTGTGCACTGACCAACATCATGATCTGCCTGGTCTGCATACTTATGGTACATACATGGGACTCCCATGATATCGCCCTCCACAACATGGTAATCAGCACAGACCACGTCAGAGTGGTCGGGAGAGAACAGTCCTGCCATTTCTTTCCAGAACCAGTTCCCGTAGCTCTGTCACTACTGCTGCTAGCCCAATTTTCCAGCCATAGTGTTCACGCTGGCTGATTCACACTTCACACATATTCGAAAGATGTAATATAATAAAGATTTGAGTGAGGATTGAAAGAAAAATGTCAAAGTGTTCACCAACCTAGTAATCTGGAAGAGAAGAAACTTTAAGCCAATTTAGGAATAAAAACTCTGGAAAATTCCTCTTTCGCTCTAATGTTCCAAAAGTCCACAGTGACTGTGACACACGAGTGAAGGATGATGCTGCATTGAGCATTGCGTGAGGTTGGTCACTGATTTCCACAAATTGTGTGAAGTCATTGAACTTCTTCCAACACTTCATCCAGGTCCTCAGGTCCAGACTTCTGGCATTGCACCTCTCTCCTTCAACCTCCTGGACTTAGACGTACAGCCTTGCATTGGAGAAGCTAGAAGCCCTCTCTCTGGTCTGCTGTGCCATCACTCAGCTTTGTTCCTGCTCCAGATGTGTTTCCCAGCCAGTTGTATGAGCTGCTGTGGCCAGAATGCATGTCATCTTTGAGAGGTGCAGACCGGCTAGCTTTAATTGATGCTAGTTTCGCATTAACTTGCCTTCTCCCCCCACCACTGCTGAGCATGCAGTCACTCAGCAGTACATTTAGCACTGGGCTGCACACCACTATCATAAAAACAGGCAGACGGCACAAAGTTTCTGTGCTGCCTGCATTACATTCAATGGGCACAGGTTAATTGTGCGTCATGATCCCCACACCCCTTAACAAGCCTTATTGAATGTTAGCCCCATCACTTTTAGGGCACCAGGGATGTAACAAAGGTTGTGTGAGAGTTTTGACAATGGTTTGGTGATTTTTAGAGACACTTCATAAAGCCTCAACAACTCTTGAATGTGTTCTCTATATAAGCCATCTTTTTCTTTATTTGATGCTGGGATGTGGGTGTTTATTTATTGCTCATCCCCAATTACTCTGCCTTTTTCAACTGCTGCAGTCTGTGAGGTGTAGGTAAACCCACAGTGCTGTTAGGGATGGAGTTTCAATATTTTGACCCAGCAATGATGTCATGCTAGGCCCCCATCTGCCAAAATTGAGGCACATTAATTTCGTCATAAACATTGATTTTAAACTGTTACTGGAGTGAAAACAGATCAGCCGTGGCTGTAAAAGATATTTGCATATTAACAGACGGCGATTGGAAGGACAAAGGACCATTCCCTGACACATTCAACCCACAATGGACCTTGATCACTGGGTATTGTGTGTAAGAGGAGCATTTGAGAGACTGCTGTAATCCAAGATGTGGTCAGACCAGTTAGTCACATGACTAACCTGCTTGGCAACCTGGGTTGTTCTGAATTGTACGAACAGTTTGAACTCAGTCAGAAAGTCTGTTTGCTCCTGAACTAAGAAGATCTTTCTCCTGTCTGCTCCCATCTCTTTCTCACAAGCCTCTGAATCCACTGAAGACATGCGAACCCCAAGAGAGAAAAGTCTCCTACAGTGAACAAGGTTTAAGAAGAATACTGGGCCCCAACGAAAATCAAGATCTACCTACAATCAAGGACTCTACATTGAGCTTGAAGAACCGTAACAACAACTCTTCTGATATTGCCTCAAACGTTTCCATTTATTTTTCTTCTCTTTTCTGTCTCTATTTGTACGTGTGTATCGCGTATGCATGCTAGCATGGGGCACGTCGTGTATCCGTAGGCGTTAACCGAATTAGAGTTTAAGTTTAATAAATTTCAATTTTTCTTCTTTAAACCTAAGAAAGCTTGTTTGTGCTGGTTTCTTTGCCTCATAATTGGAAAGCGGTGAACAAGGATTCATCAAGGGGGAACTAAAAACATGGTGTGTTTAAAATTAAACCATGTTACAGTAAGATCAGGTGAAGGCTGAGAGGAATCCTAGACCTCTTTCTCATCTGGTCGTAACAATGGCAATATATTTCCAACTCAGGATGGTGTATGAGTTGGAGGTGTCCTTGGAAACCTACATAATACATCTATACATACAGCACACGGCAATTATGCATCCCAGTGTGAACATTTAATCAGCATGCATAGGGAAGACAGTGGCGTAGTGATAATGTCACTGGATTAGTAATATATAGGCCCGGGCTCATGCCCTTGGGACATAGGTTCAAATCCCACCACGGCAGCTGGACATAGGTTCAAATCCCACCACGGCAGCTGGTAGAACTAAATTCAATTAATGAATAAAAATCTGGAATTGAAACTAGTCTTCGTAATGGTTCCATGAAACTATCATTGATTGTCATTAAAAACTCATCTGGTTCACTAATTACCTTCAGGGAAGGAACTCTGCCATCCTTACCTGGTCTGGCCTATATGTGAGTCCGGATCCACAGCAAAGTGGTTAACTCTCAACTGCCCTCAGAAATGGCTTAGCAAGCCACTCAGTTGTCAAATTCTGGCCTTGCCAGCAATGCCCACATCTCATGAAAGAATTTTTTAAAAGTTCATGACCCCTTCCTGTCGTATTCTATTCAGGTGCCCCTGCATCTTGTTCAGGAGTAGTCTGATAATCACCTTCCCTGTCAAATTAAGCAGACTAATGCCTGTGGAATTCTTACACTCCTGATGCCCATTCTCTTGTGCAATAGAATAATTTCTACCACTTTCTATATCCGAAATACATTTTACACAATTAAACTGCAATAGTAATGTAAGTCCTGTCTCTTTACAGCACTGGGCTAAAAATTGCCCATATGCTACTTTTTGGAACAAACTTGCATCACAAATTTTTAATTTTTAATGCAAATTTATAGACTGCCTTTAAAATCTGTACATTACTATTGCTTGGTCATAGATAATTTCCTGGGAGAAGAATTGGCAGAGTGCCCATAATGGCCAGTCAGCCTTAACAATGGAAAGCAAAATGCTTAATGCTAACTAAATGCATGAATACTTTTGCTGTGAAGTACTTTGGGACATTTTACTACATTGAAGATGCTATATAAATGAAAGTTGACATCGTTGTTGATGCTGAGGCGGCATGTGGTTAAGGCCACAGGTTCAGAGAAGCTTGTCATTAGACTACAAATGTCACTTCTTATCTGAACTTGTAATTTTTTTGTTAAAAAGATTTAGAAATTAGGAAAATTGCTATCTGGCATTCCTGGCTATGTACACATCATTAAATTGAGATCATCAGGAATACTGACATCGCTGTTTCATGTGGCTGATTAGGAAAAGGGGTGAATTCTACCTACATGCTACTCGGATCTGTCTATTGAATTGAGGAGGTTCCTCTGATAATAAAAGGTATGCATACAAGAGCTGTTAGGACACTAAGATGGCTACTTTTCAGTTTTTTTTTAGTACCTCTTAAGTTCTAGTTCTTTTAGTAATCTTTGTCATAGTTTGGTAGTTGGAGTTTTTTGTCTAGTACGGGTGGAGGGGTGGCTTTGTAAAAGGCGGAAAGTGCTTCTGCAACAGATAAGGAGCGAAAGAAGCATGTAAGAACAGAGGATCCAAGAACAATGAGTAGCTCCTCTATAAGATGGATGCTCATCACTCTTGACATCTCTGAAGGTTAATACCATCATCCTAGAGGAAGGCGAGACAAGCAGGTCACCTATGCCAATTCATAAGGGTGAGGTTATGTAAGTTCTGGAAGTATTGCCAATTATGAGCACATGAGCCCTCATTTTAAGTGAGGGTGCAAGCATAGGACTGGATGGGTGATTGTGAGGCCCACGCCATGTTAACTTCCAAGCCTAATTTAAAAGGTACCAGGCCTGCCTCCCACCCAAACCCATCATTAATGATGTTAGGCCAGTGGGTGGGAATTGGGCAAGCATGGCAGCAGGCTGGGGACCCACGGGAATGGTCGCTGGCTGTCAGAGTAAGTGGTGATGAGGTAGGTGGACGATTGGAGCAGGATAGGGAAGCCTTGGGCCCTGGATTTCCTCTTGGTCCTCAAGGGAATCTTGTAAAATTAAACGGAAAGGAAAATTAGGCTGAGTGTTTAACAGGCAGCTGATTTGCTACCTGCCAAAGTTCTTCATCCCACCCAAGGTCTCTGCTTCAATCACTATCCCAGGTAGTACATTCCATAGACTCACTCTGTTAAAAAAAAAAGTTCCTCCTGCTCTCTGTCCTGAATCTCTTGCATTGGATCTTATATCTATGTCCCATTCTTCTAGATCCTCAACTACTGGAATCATTCTGTTTCTATCTACTAATTCCCTCACAATTGTAAATAGCAGTATCAAATTGTCATGCTCAGTAAAGACATATCATTTTCCTACTTTTAAGATACAAACTTTATTCAAGGTGGACTCTTTAAAATTGACTTTACCTTTTTAAAAAAAAGTGGACAATGCTGCAAAGGATGGTTGCCAAAGGTCAGATGACCTGGCCTGTGTATTCAAACATTGCCTCACTGTCTTGAAAGGACAAAAGGATGCATTCCAGACTAAAAGGTGTCAATTACAACCATCCTGAAACTATCAAGAGACATTCCGGAATTGAATGGATTCTTCTGGAACAAAGAAGGTGTGAAGTAGCTACATCATATAGGATTATACTCACCCAGACATTAGTGGATGGCCATGGATTTCACGTCCTGGTCTGAATGGCAGGCAGTGACTACTGGGGTATCACAGGGATCGGTGCTAGGACCCCAGCTATTCACAATATAATAATGATTTTATGAGGGAACTAAATGTAATATCTCCAAATTTGCAGATAACACAAAACTGGGTGGGAGGGTGAGTTGTGAGGAGGATGCAGAGAGGCTTCAAGGTGATTGGACAAGTTAAGTGAGTGGGCTAATGCATGGCAGATGCAGTATAAATGTGAGGTTATCCACTTTGGTAGCAAAGACAGGAAGGCAGATTATTATCTGAACGGCTATAAACTGAGAGAGGGGAATATGCAGCGAGACCTGGGTGTTCTCGTACACAAGTTGCTGAAGGTAAGCATGCAGGTGCAACAGGCGGTAAAAAAGGCAAATGGTATGTTGGCCTTCATAGCGAGAGGATTCGAGTACAGGAGCAGGGATGTCTTGCTGCAATTATACAGGGCCTTGGTGAGGCCACACCTGGAATACTGTGTGCAGTTTTGGTCTCCTTATCTGAGGAAGGACGTTCTTGCTGTAGAGGGAGTGCAGCAAAGGTTTCCCAGACTGATTCCTGGGATGGCAGGACTGATGTATGAGGAGAGATTAAGTCGGTTAGGATTATATTTGCTGGAGTTCAGAAGAGTGAGGGGGGATCTCATAGAAACCTATAAAATTCTAACAGGACTTGACAGGGTAGATGCAGGAAGGATGTTCCCGATGGTAGGGGAGTCCAGAACCAGGGGTCATAGTCTAAGGATATGGGGTAAACCTTTCCGGAATGAGATGAGGAGAAATTACTTCACCCAGAGAGTGGTGAGCCTGTGGAATTCGCAACCACAGAAAGCAGTTGAGGCCAAAACATTGTATGTTTTCAAGAAGGAGTTAGATATAGCTCTTGGGGCGAAAGGGATCAAAGGAGACGGGGTGAAAGCGGGAACAGGTTACGGAGTTGGATGATCAGCCATGAAAATAATGAATGGCGGAGCAGGCTCGAAGGGCTGAATGGCCTACTCTTGCTCATATTTTCTATGTTTCTACTGTGTTGTCACACCAGGGGAGAGGGTCATGTGTCAACTAACAAAAGCTCTAATTTGATGGATTATGACCTTAAAAGGCAACCCTCTGGAGAGAGAGAGGGAGAGATCACAACAACCTCACTGAAGGAGTCCAACCAAGGCTGAGGCAAGACCCAGCCTAAACAAGAAGAAGCTGTACTGCTGCTGATTCTACACTTCAACCTGGTGCACCAGAGAACTGAAAGTGACTGCCACCTCCAATCTGAAATCTTAACCACTAGAAATCTACAACACCTCAACAAGTCAAGACTACAAACAACCCAGGCCTGCATTTTTAAAAGAGACTGTCCTACTTAGAAGATTCAACAGGTTTACCATAAACCATGAACACCTATCACACCTTGAAATCTTACCCTTTACCTTCGATCTATCTTCTCTTGATAGCGCATGTGAGAGTGAATACATATGTGAGTGGCGTTGCAAACATTTCGGGAAATGTATATTGTTCAATAAATAGTTAATCTTTTGTTTTAAACGTACAAGAAACCCTGCCACTGTGTGTATTTGGCAAGTAAAACACTCAGGGGCTAAAGCATCATTTGAACAAAACATGATTGCAGTCATTTGGGAGGTGAACAGTGGAAACCACCCACACCCCTTACAACCTGTCAGTAACAAAATCAAAAAGAAAGGAAGAATTGCATTTATATAACACTTATCATGACTTCAGGATTCTCCAAAAAAATTTACAGCCAATGAAGTACTTTTGAAGTGTAGTCATTGTTGTAGGAAATGCAGTAGCCAATTTGCGCACAGCAAAGTACCACAAATAACGATGTGATAATGACCAGATAATCTGCTCTTTAGTGATATTGATTGAGTGTTAAATATTGGTCAGGACACCGCAGATAAATCCCGTTCTTCTAAATAGTGCCATGGGATCTTTTATATCCACTGGGGAGGACAGACAGGGCCTCGGTTTAACATTCAATTCACAAGGCAGCATCTTCGACAGTACAGCACTCCCTCAGTACTGCACAAGAGTCTCAGCCTAGGATTTGTGCTCAAGTATTTGGAGTGAGGACCTGAACCCACAAATTTCTGACTCCGAGGCAAGAGTGCTTCCAACTGGTCACTATGGGAAATCACCCCATAACCTAATGAAAACAGCCTTAATTTTTCATGTCTTTCTTTGTATTTGTATTTCCTCATTTCAGGCAACATCCGGATGAATCTGTGCTGTTCCCACTCTATTGACTCAACATCCTCTCTCTAGTGTGCAGCCAGGAACTGCAGATAATATTTTTACCCATTCTACCATTTTATCAATAACCCCTTAGTTTCCTGTGTACCTCAAAATTATTTACTATTCGCCATATTTTTGCATCATCTGTAAAATTGGACATCACTCCTTCCAGCCCTATATTCAAATCACTTATCACATGAACTGAAGCAGTCAGAGAACAGGACCCTGTGGGACATTCCAAACCACTTTCAGTCACTATGAAAAACTGCCCTTAACTTCTGTCTCTGTTTCTTCCTTCCTAGCCAGGTGTCAGCCTTTGGTCAGTGGTTGCACCCAAAGTTAGCAGACTGTGGGTTCTAGTGCACATAACCCAGGCTACACTTCAGTCCAGGACTGAGGGAGAGCTGCACTGTTGGGGGGGCTGTCTTTCGACTGAAATATTAAATCAATATTTCCTCTCAGGTGGATGTAAAAACAAAATTGCATTTGAAGAGCAGGGGAGTGCTGGTGTTGGTGTTTATCCCTCAAACAGCATCACACAAACAGATCATCTGGTCATGTAACTCAATGCTGCTCGCGGAACCTTGCTGTGTGCAGTGTGGCTGCCATGGTTCCATAGATTTTAACACTGACTACATTTCAAACAATATTTTATTGCTGTAAAGCACTTAATTTTCTTGAAAGATATTGCATAAATGCATCTTTTCCTTTCTTTAATCCAAATTACTTCCTTTCCCCAGTCCCAATTCCCTTCATCTTCTCCAATAATCCAAAGGCTCTCTGAAAGAGAACACAACATCCACTGCATTTCTGCCATACTGCATATTTGAAATGTGTTAGCTGCTTCCAATTATTTTCTCTTTATCTAGATAATTAGTCATTTCATCTTTAATTAAAGATTCGAAAATTATCCCAACCACACAAGTAAAGCTGCCCTGTAATTACCCATGTTAGCTCTGTCTCCCTTTTTGAAAATGGGAATTAGATTGGCTGCTCTTAAATCCTCTAATACACATCCATTCTCAGTCGAACCTTGAAATATATTTTCTAGGGCCTCTGCAATTTCTTCCCACTTTCCCTCAGGTTCCTTAGATGTATCCTGTCAGATCCCAGCAATTTGAGTTCCTTTAACCTAACTAACTTTTCTAATAGTTTCTTGTTATTTATTGCAGTATCTCTCAGCTCTCTTTTAACCATCATCAATGCAACATAATACTTAAATAGGCTTTGTACCATTTTTATCCATTATTTTGTCAGTTGCACAGTGGCAAGGAACAGTTTAACATCTAGTGTCATGTGTACCCAATTTAGATACTGTTACTGCTACAGAATCATGCCAAATGGAGATTTAAGTTAAAAGTAAATATTCACCTGTACCATGCATTCTGTCAAATAAAATTAATTACTGGCACTCTCATGCAATGATTCACTTTCAGCTCACTACTGCTAACAGGGCAGTTATGAGAAACAAACATTAACATATAAACTTTGTACATATAATCAGTTTTTGTAAAAAATAGAAAAATCTGGACCAAGCAAGTGATGTTCATTTACTCATTTTCACTACCCATCTCACAGAAGACCATTTCTTATTTTTATCACTGGGAAATGCAATAAACCTTCAAATCAAATGCTATGGCATAGGGCTAAGTGCTGAGGAGATTTATATTCTTCCACTAACCAAGTTATTATCTGCCAAATCTCCTATAGCACTAAGAACGAATCCTTCAACCGACATCACAATTTTTCTTCTGAACCTCATTGGGTCACAACTTTCTGCTCAACCTTTGAAGATCTGTGGGAGGACTTCATTTCAACCTTTTAATGATGCATGAATGGCGCAAGATATTAAGGTCACTGCATCAGCAAGTGGAAGCTCTCAAAACAATGGCTTATATATGGCCAGATGTGAAACTAAGATGGAGAAGTCAAAATTCCTCTGAAGTTCTGCCAGTCTCCTACCCTGCAGCAAACAACAGAGACCTTGTTGTGCCATTTCTTTCCATTACATGTCAAATGAGGGTAATGGAGAGCATCCAGGATTGGGGACTCCCTATGTTGGGAGTTCCTTTGGCTCAGTTTGGACTCCAATCGTACCGGTTGGAGCCCAATATGTCCAGTGAGGTGAGGTATACTGGTAGATGTAGACCCCTGAAGAACCTGGGAGTTTGGATTTTAATTTACAATTTTTCAGGATCAACTCCCTTGTTTAGGGGACTGATGGGAATTTGGCTGGGGTTGGGGGCTGAGTTTCTAGTCACATAGGGGAGGTGGGTGCCAGAGATGTGGCCATGGGTGGTGCTTCCACCCACCTGCCCATGTTAATAAGGTGCCCGCCGAATTCCCCCACAAATTTTGGTGGGGTCAGTTTCAGGCGCTGCCAAAGCAGCAGAAAGTCCTGTCCAAATTGTGTTAAAGAAAATGATACACTATCTTATGTCCAGCACTGCAATTTTATGTATGATTTGACAGAGGTTGACTGCAATCAGGTTGAGATGCTTAGTTTTCAAATCAGACTCCAGTTGTTCCGGGTAAAGTTTACAAGATAATTATGCCATTAAACTGCCATATGTTGAGCTTTATGTAGCTCACCACATTGTGTACACCTTTGCTTTATAATTGTCAAAAATATGTTTTTCCACTATCTTCAAAAGTTGATACTCAAATCTTATTTTTATTTGGTATCATACACTTTAATATTTAACTTTTTCAGCTCCACAGTTAGCTGCGCTTAAATAGGCTGCTGCATTTCCTACATTATAATGGTGACTGCACTTCAAACAGTACATCATTGCCTGCAAAGTGCTCTGGGACATACTGAAGTTGTGAAAGGCACTATATAAATACAAGTCCTTCTTTCCCATAATTTTGTTCTGCATATAAAAAGGGTTATAGGATTTGACCTTCTGTATAATTACTATAATTCTTTACATGTACTTTTGAAATTGAAGCATTTGGAGAAGCCAATTAACCATGCCAAAGGAACATACCTTTCACCTATAATAACAAGAAAGCTGCTATTGTGGCATAATGCCATGAGAAATATGGTACTAATTATACTGGCAGATGTGCACTGGCCAAAATCCTGCATGTTAAATCAATATTATACTTAGAAAATAATATATTAATTCAATTTTTGCTTCCTTTACTTTAGTGAAACAACTAACCCAATAATGGTCAATGTTTAGTTATGGTTTCCTCTTCTGATAAAACATCAAATGAAATTTTTTGACATTTCATTGATCAAATATGCATAATGATAGAAATAATCTGATATCTTTTTTGTATTCATTCATGGGATGTGGGCATCGCTGGCCAGGCCAGCATTTATTGCCCATCCCTAATTGCCCTTGAGAAGGTGGTGGTGAGCTGCCTTCTTGAACCGCTGCAGTCCATGTGGGGTAGGTACACCCACAGTGCTGTGAGGAAGGGAGTTCCAGGATTTTGACCCAGCGACAGTGAATGAACGGCGATATAGTTCCAAGTCAGGATGGTGTGTGACTTGGAGGGGAACTTGCAGGTGGTGGTGTTCCCATGCACCCATGCATCTGCTGCCCTTGCCCTTCTAGTCGGTAGAGGTCGTGGGTTTGGAAGGTGCTGTCTAAGGAGCCTTGGTGCATTGCTGCAGTGCATCATCAGTGCATCAGAGCATCACAATGCTTGATTTACATAAACAATTGATTGTCACAGAATAACTACATATTTTGACTTCCATTCCACTTCTTCTTTTTGAGTAAATGGACCCCATAGCATTACATTACTGACAGCAGATGTTCTACTCGAAACTGCAAAATTATGTCAGTACATTTCCTACACATGACTGAAATTGTGCTATGTAGCATAGCCAAATGAGATAGAAACTCGAACAGTGGAAACGGCAGGGAAGGTGACAAACTAGAACACAGTGTAAATTAAAAGTACTAATTTCTGATCATTCTTATTATTTTTGGTTTCGCATTAATTGGTTAATGATTCTCAAGAAGCCTATTTTCTGGACCACTGTAAGTGTAACTGGTTCAAGGGGAGACATATAAGTGCTGAGTTAAAGGGGAAGAAGTGGAGTCAAATAGTTGTGGTGAACTTACTGCTGCATTCCCATTTCAATGTCACAGTTACAATGGCCCTCACCTGGGCGTCCCAGATCCCTGCCTGAAACAGGTGAGAGCCTCAGTACTGTATGAAAATTGGGGTCCTAGCATATGTATACTTCACTCAGTTGTACCAAGCGGTAAAATGGGAAAAGCCCCAAAAAGGTAAGGTGAAAATTATTCTTGTGGAGCCAGGAGCAAGAAGATCACTCTGGGCTCCACAAAAATAATGTGGGCCACTTTCACCTTGCATTTCCCCCACCCCCCATCCTCCACAATCAGCTCTCGCTCCTCCAAGACATACCTTCCTGCTGGTTGGGTCAGCCTCTGGGCTGCCCAATATCACACTGGCTTAGAATTGACAAATTGCAGCGAGATGCCTATTTAGGGCATACAGCACTCTGACAGCATGGCAATGAGAGCCGATCCTGGAAATGGACTGGATCTCCCACCGGCAGGATCAGGTGGCAGGACCACAAATTCTGCTAATCAACCAGCTGAGAGTTACAATCTACCCCATTTGGTCTGGATTTTGAGGTAGTATCAACAGGAAAACTTTCAGCGTTCACTGTCATGACTCATTTGAAACTGACAGCAACTTCTGGAGTATGCACATGCTCAGTCAAACATAGAAATCCAGAAGTTACTGTCAGTGATTTTATGCTTCTCCATAGGGTGTGCTGTTGACATCCTCACAGAATCAATTAGAAATCATTGAACCGACGAGAACGTGCCCTTTTACAATATTAGTCGTGCTCTTAAAAAAACCCTTGAAAAAGTTGGATGAAGTGTCACTGGGTTTTTAACAGTGCAATAAGTTCATAATTACTGCTGAAAAACATCTCTGGCCCTGAAAAAACTAATGTTAGATTTGTGGAATGTCAAATTTATCCATTATGATAAAAAAAATCCACATATTGTTAAAATAATTTTTTTTAAGTCTGCTTATGATATGTCACCTTCTTTCTTAATCCCATGTGTATGTCCGAATCATTTATTACCTTCTCTGTAAAACTTATTTAAAGTGAAGGATAATCAATCCATTTTACTTTCTGGTTTGCTGTCTGAGAATACTTCAATGTGATTGTCTGCTTATCCTGCTTCATTCCATTAATGCTGCTGGATGCCTGGAGATCCCCTTGACTTGGCACCAGATTCAAATTGGCATTGGAAGAGGGGAAATCCACACCACATAGATCGCTAGATCTTCATGCGCAACTTTCTTCAAAGCCAGCGTCAAGCATTGTGGCTTCGCCACTAACTGCAAAATCCAGGCCTTTTACTTTATCACATTTTACTTGGGAGTCTTCTTTTAACTGCTATAGCATAATAATACCTAGAAATGATAAGGCTCTCTACATACTTACTTATACGAGAAAAGGCAGGCAATCAGAACAAGAACAATGGTTTCAAAGGCCTATAATAGAAATAAATAGAGGGAAAAAATCACCTAAAATAAAAAATTAGAATAAATTTTTTGAAGTGTGCTAAAAAGCCAATAAATTCTTTGGCATGTCAAAACATTCTATTAATTTGCAATTTTGTTGAAAATAACAGTGGAGCATGTTTGTTGTGAAACTCCATATAAGATGCCAAACGTCCAACATATCAATTACCAATTATCTCACTATATAATTAAATGAAACAATATATAGGATCCTTCATCCCTCATATCATTCTCCACACTAACAAACATCTTGCTCCCAGATTTCTGCCAATGCCACCCACTCACTAATTCTCCATTCCTCCTATTGAGATGTCCTTTGACTGCTCAATGCCACTGAGCTAGCCTAGCTTAGATCTAGAACTCATAGAGAACTGTAGGAAATGAAATAGTATACAATTACTATGCTTTGCATTACTATAGTCCACCAATGTGCTGAGCAACTGGACCACTAAGTGACTGTGAATTGAACAACACTAACCCTCCATCAGTTATGGAAAACGATTGGAATCTATCATTAGAGACTATCATTAGAGCATCCCTGTACTCACTGACCTACCCTGGCTCCCAGTTAAGCAATGCCTCAATTTTAAAGTTCTCATCTTGCTTTCAAATCCATAGCCTCTTCCCTCCCTATCTCTGTAATGTCTTCTAGCTCCAGAACACTCCAAGATATCTGCACTTCTCTAATTCTGGACTCAAGCATCCTAAATTTTAATTGCTCCACCATTGGTGGCCATTCCTTCAGCTGCAAAGGCCCCAAGCTCTGAAATTCCCTCCCTAAATCTCTCTGTCTCACTTTCTTTCTTTAAGACACCCATAAAACTTAGCTCTTTGACAAAGCTTTTGTCTACCCTGGTGTTCCCTTACAGTCACCACACTCCCTGTGGTGCTGCTGGGACTGAAGAGATGCTGGGCCTCTGATTGGCTCGCAGTTCTTGAAGGCAGGATATCCTGCCTCGGGGTAGAAGCCATGACTGCAAGCAATTACTTACCTGAGCCACGAAAAATAGCAATGTGGCTTCCAGGGCCGGCGGAGGAGAGCTTGCCCCTGGCTTTCCAGCCAGTGGGCGGGGTCACTGCCTCCTCATGAAATTCTAGCCATTATTTTACATGAAATGCTTCTGTCATTGTTTGTGTCTGATTTGTTGCCCTCTTTTGAATATTGCCATCTTATTAGTCTATTTCCAAATTTGCAGTATTTCTTCAATATCCAGTGATTCCCTCAATGATTGTTTGTGCCTTACCAGTCTCCGCCCTGGTGTGTCTGAGCACCATGGGATAAACAGTTGAAAATGTATCTGTTTTCAGCTTATTTTACCGGTCTAGCACTTCCATATCATTTATAACTAACTAGTAACTCCACAAGGGAAGTACACACGCATTCCTGTGCTCGTCCACAGTTTCAAACCCATTTTCATCTTTCTGGGTTTTCACTTTTTCTGCGACCGCTTTCTTAGTGTTGTAGTATAAGAAGAATATTTTATTCCAGTGCTTAATCTCTCTTTATCCTACTTTCCTTTTTGTCTGCCTGGTCACCCCCTTACTGTTAAATTATTTTCAATTTTTTATCACCCGAAGGGAAAACAAATTGGGGATGATTCGTGGCATTTGAAAAAAAATCTTCATAGTACTGCTTTGTCAGCTGTGGTTCAGTTGCACTCTCACCTCATATTCCAGGACTTGAGCACAAAAATCAAGGCTGGCACTCCAGTGCAGTACTGAGGGAGCGCTGCACTATTGGCAGTGCCATTGTTCAGATAAGACATTATTCCGAGGTCCTGTCTGCCTCTTCGGTGGATGCAAAGGATCCCATGGCACTATTTTGAAGAATGACAGGGGAGTTATCCACTGTGTCCAGGCCAATATTATCCCTCAATCAACATCACAAAAATTATCTGGGCATTATTACATTGCTGATTGTGGAAGCTTGTTAGCACAAATTGTTTCCTACATTACAACAGTCACTGCACTTTAAAAGTACTTCATTGGCTTGAAACACTTTGGGACGTCCAGTGGTCCTGAAAAGCATGATATAAATGCAAGTATTTCTTCCTTCACAATTTAGGATCCAAAAGGCACAAGAATTTTGTTCCATTATGGTCTGTGATCTGAAACCTTCATGTCCTAGGGAGATTGGGATCTGAATAATACTTTGATCTGCTCTCAATCCTGTGTTACAATGTGGCATGAATGCACCCTAACTGCTCTTTTTGGGACTTGGAGAAACTATGCTTGGATTTTGTGTAGGAGGCGGGTCTCCCGGCACCGGGCAGAAAAGGCAGGGGAACCCCACCTCTGCCTTTTCCTGCCCCGCCAGACAAATCCTCAGGTCGTTTTCAATCAAAGTTTCACGAGCTGGGATCCCAGTCACTTTAAAGACGGAATGCCCCGCCGAGGGGGTAGTCGTGTAGTCCGGGGGAGAGGGGTCATGGGGGGTGAAGTGGTTCCTGACAGAGGTCCTTCATTGGCGATAGATTGTTCATGGAGGAGATACCCCCGATCCCCAAGCCCGCAGGGAGTGTACCTTATATTTCATGGCGACCTTCCCATATGACAGAGGCTCCCCGGCTCCGTCCACTGGTAAGATCCCAGCGGTGGCGGGAAGAGGCCCTTAATTGGCTGTTAATAGGTCACTTAAGGGCCTCAATTTCCCTCTGAGTGGGAAGATTGTCATCGCCCCAGTAAAATCGCTTGGCAACAGGAAGGTCACAGGCCCTCCATCTCTGCCACCTGTCACGATTCTTCGTGTCCGCCACCCCCCAGCCCCCACCTTCATTCCCACCTCAGGGGAGCCCATAAAATCCAGCCCTACATGGTTTATTCATTTATAGCCTGAAATACGTATGCAAAGGCATTCAACATTGGAGGTGACTTTCCACAGGGGCTCGCTTTCCTGCTTGTCCACCATAACTTCAGGGAAGTGCCATGACATGAAAATCACCAAAGGTAGGGCGGACAAGTCATAGAGTCATAACCATAGAGAGATACAGCACTGAAACGGGCCCTTCGGCCCACTGAGTCTGCACTAACCATCAACTACCCATTTATACTAATCCTACATTAATCCCATATTCCCTATCACATCCCCACCATTCTCCTACCATCTACCTACACTAGGGACAATTTACAATGACCAATTTACCTATCAACCTGCAAGTCTTTGGCTGTGGGAGGAAACCCCAAGTGTAAGAACCCCAAAAGAAATACAACACCTATGATATTCAAACCCAAAATGAAATTCACAGGTCAAATGTCATAGTCAGTGGAATGCATCCAAACTACCCCAAACTTTACATCTCCTTCCACTAGCTATGTCATCCTCCTGAAAGAATTGGAAAGGAAAGGAATTGTAACCTTACTTACAGGAAAAAAGTGATCATATAAGTTGAATGTCTCCAAAAGCCAAAGGGTTTGCAGTGGACAATGAGAACTTATTTAATAAGCACCAAGTCTTTCAATGGCACTGTTGTGAAGTTAGGAAACAATCCAATCCCCACTTTCTGTGATGAGAGCCAGGAGAGAAATAGTATAATTAATTTGACATCTAAGTGGGTGATCTTCATCACTTCCACAAAAGTGCTTTTGAACTAAAAAAAATTTCCTTTCCAAATGAGGTTTCTAACAATTTTTAAGAAACAAACTCTCAAGTGGAGATTACATTCAGGTATTCAAATTCTCCCTAAATCCGACAGCGTCGATACAAACCTTTGAGTTAAGTGATGGTCTGTTTGGTCTGTGAAAATCCAAATGTAATTTTGTTTTTCCTAATTTAATCTATTAATTGTGAAGTATAAGAATAGTTAAAATTAATCAGAATGCAACTTATTACAGCAAAAATTGAAAATTATTCTGGGGAACATGCCAGCCCCCTTAGAAATGCACCACCAATTCTGTGCTTCAAAATTTAGATTTCCCCTTCAAGCTTTCGTTTCTCCAATACAAATGAAGGGATATTCTGTAAACCAGCATTCACTATGCAAAGCCTGTAAAACTACTTGCTTTACTCTTTAATGAGCTGGCCATAAAATCTGTGGATGTTATACTAGCCACATTTTACAAAATTCAGAGCTTAAGTTACATGTTTTGCTCCCAACAGATCTGAGGGTTTGACTGATGCAATTTTGTACTGAAGAAAACTGGGTGTCTTCTTTGATATGAAACGACAATGATGGCGATTAGAAAAAAATGTGTGATGTGAATGCCAATGCGCTTTCAGAATGTCAGATTTACATACAAATTCAGGTTTTTACCTGTACATCCTATTTCTTGCGTAAGTCTGGCTGTGCAATTTTTTTTAAATTTTGTATTTGAGTGGATACTGATCTTTCTTTTGTGTAAGTAAAATCATGGGTGGAGGAATAGTAGGGAAAGTGTAGTAAGAGAGGCTCAGAGAACACAAGAGGTATATCATTGATTATGGAGATGTCACTGATACCATCTGCTCCATCAGATTCTGGATGAGCAAGAGGTTTGACGAAGCAGTGTGAAAACCATTATGGGAAATAAAAACATGAATCACCAGTTTCGGATAAAATAAATGTGGGTGGATACTACTTTGCCAAACTGAGAGTAAATTGAATAACTAGAGCACAGAACCAAAATTGAGTGTGGCTACATTTATGCTTGTTGCTAATCATCTGAAACAGCTCTTCAGTGAAGCTAATGTTGAGAATACTGTAACCCGTTAATAATCCAGCTGACCTGAAATGAGCCTTGGTGGTGCAGATTTACCCTCTGCCATTCAATTCCATCTTAATGAGTTTTATCTTTCAGTCTTTCTTAAAAACAAATGATTTATTCACAACACTATAACAGGAGTCCCTTTGAGGCTAAAGAAGCAATACCATCAATGAAACATAGAAAGGCACAAGACTGGAAAAGATCATCTGGCTGGTCCTAGTGTCAAGGAAATAATGACTCAGATTTTGCAGCCACCAGCGAATGAAGGGCACTCGCTGTTAATTACATTTAAAGCTGCTTGTGGGCTTTTGCGTGGCAACTTATGGTAATTAGAGATCTATTTCAGTGCAGCGCCCCCCTACAGGGATCTGTGTGAGCAAGAAAAATGACAGGGTGTCTCTTCAACCAATCAGACTGAAGAATCCTTCCTGAGACACAGAGGGCAAGAAATTAAGTCTGTCAGTGCCATTTTTTGGGCACTACAAGTGTCCTTAGAGCTACAAGATGACACCCGTGGACCACACACATACTTATGGGGTGTACCATGCCACATTAGTGCAGACATTAGCAGCATGCAGCGAACTTCCACTGGCAGGCACACCTTGACATCAATCAGCATGCATAGCTGATTTGATGCCAGCAGTGCCATTTTGGAACTCAACACTCCAGCAGCACCCTCTTTCAACCTTGCATAGCTGAACACAAGTTCAGCAGTAGGAAGGACACCCACCAGCACTATTTAAAGTGATCATCAATTACTGATAGATTAGCAGCTGGTTGATTTCTTCTGGCTGCTGCTCTGAAGTTGCTTCCATTATTAATTTTTGTTGAGGACTCATGTTTAAAAGATTGTGAAAATTGGCTCATTTTAATGACTGAGGAGATGCCTGGATTTGTTTTTTAAAGGTTACTGGAAGGACACTTTGGATTTTGTTTTCAAAAACACTTATTGGAAGAGACAATGAAGAGTTAAATAAACATAAAGAGCTTTGCTGGCTATAGGAGTTGTTTACAGGGAAGTCACATATCTAGGTTTATGGTTGTCAGGAGTTTTGGCTTTCTGATTTGGGGCTTGGACTGTTTGAATGCTCTGTTGGTGTATAGCCTACTAAGAGAGAAGCTACCCAACTCATCCTTTGCCACCAGTTTTGAAAAATCTTCTGATAATCCAGTGTGATAGCTGAAACCACTGATGCAGTAATTCTCCTGAAAAACCTGCAAGACTACCCCTAGATGTCTCCTGAACAGAACTACTCCAAAAAGATCCCAGTGACAGCTGTCCGCATGTACCCAGATGCCAGACCAAAGGCCATCTGGAACATTCCATATCTTATCCTTTTTCTTCAAGAATTGCCAATAACTTGGCCAAAGTATTTTTTATAAAAGTTGAGCTCTGCCGAGCCAGTTTTTTCATTCTTCCTTATTTTTTCTTTAATCGGTGTGTGTATGTGTGTTAGGTTATTTTAGAAGGGTAGATATTTATACTTTCAAATTTCAAACTGTGTGTTAATAAGCTTTGCATATTTATTGAATAAGTCTTGTTTTATAATAAATCAATAATTTTGTTGTTTATTGAAGAAAGCTGGTTGATTTTTATTCGGAAACTAATATAAAGTAGGCTGCATTTGCTGACAATGCTACCACTAGGTGGCACTACAGTGGCACATGCGTAAATGCAGCCTGTGCCAGTAAAACGTCACAGTCTGCGATGTCAGGCAGCTACCAGGACTAAAGATGGCGCTGCTCAAATAATCACACTAAGGCAACCAAAACACATGGCAGCACACAATGGCCGGAGGGAGAAAGTGAGCAGGCTGGGGAGGAAAAGACCGAGGGGCAGGGGAGGGAGTGAGCGGGGGAGGGAGTGAGCGAGCGGGCCGGGGAGGGGGTGAGAGAGCCGGCCGGGGGGCGAGCGAGCGGGACGGGCCAGGGGCGAGTGAGTGAAAGGGCCTGGGGCCACGGGGCGGGTGGAGGAGGAGAGCGCACCCGCCACCACCAAGGTCTTTGGCTGCGCTCTCCCCAACCCCGCTCTCCCCCACCTGCCCCCCACCCCCCGCTCTCTGCCCGTGTTACTCGATGACGTAATCTGCACATGCGCCAAGCAGTCCTGGCAATGGGGAACACAGCGCATGCGCAGAGTGTAGGAGCCAATCTGCGCATGTGCGCAGATTGGCGCAGTCTGATGACATCAACTGGTGGCTGCATTGTCAAGAATCACTTTGTATAAAGTATATAACACAAACAAGAAATGCTGGAAATACTCTGCAGGTCTGGCAGCATCTGTGGAGAGAGAAGCAGAGTTAACGTTTCAGATCAGTGACCCTTCATCACTGACCTGAAATGTTAACTCTGCTTCTCTCTCCACAGATGCTGCCAGACCTGCAGAGTATTTCCAGCATTTCTTGTTTGTGTTTCAGATTTCCCGCATCTGCAGTATTTTGCTTTTATATTAGATAAAGTATATAATTGGCCATATCGGTAACTGGGTAAAACATTTAAATATATGTTGTGACCAGTGGAGTAGTGGAACTAGAGAAAGACAGTGCATTCCTCCAACCTCGATTGTAACACTGTTGCCACAATTCTACGTGTTTGGTGCTTCCTATGGTTGATTCAAGTTGCATAAGACTACACAGAGTGGCGTGGGAGGTGCTGAAGGACTTTTCTGACTTCAAGACTTCTGAACAAACAAATTGTTTCCAGACATGTGTGCACTAGTAGGCATTTCCTTCGGAACACAGCATGACTTGGAGTATGAACAGAGACTACACAGAGCAGGAAAAGCTGCTGGAAGAGGGAGGTAGAGGAGCAGAAGGATTCTCAGCAGGAGGCGATAACCACCCAGGGTCTTCAGGGGGAAATTCCCCTACCTGAACCTCAGCAAGGAACAACGAGTGAGAAGTCTGTGCTTAAGTAATGGCATCCTCACTAAAATCTGTCACCGGTTGCAGCGACAACTGCAGCCTCAGAGCAGGGCAGGGAACGCACTGCCAGTAACTGTGAAGCTGATTATGGCAACAAATATTTATGTGGTGGGCTTTTTACAGGCTGGCAGATATGTGGAACATCTTACAGTTTGATGTTCATTGCTGCATAGGGGAGATCGCTGAGTCTTTGTATTCCAAAAGAATTAACTACATTTCATTCCCTCTTGTCAAAGGCAGGCAGGTGGAACAAACACACACCTTCACTAGTATTGTAAGCTTCCCCCTGGTGCAGGGTGCCATTGACTGCATACAATTCACTTTGTGGGCATTGCACATCAACTTTGCCCTATATCGGAACTGAAAGGTATTCCACTTCCTTGGCAACCAGCTGGTGTGTGACCATAAACAGAAAATCATGCAAGTCAATGTCCGGTATCTTGGCAGCAGTCATGAAGCCTTCATTCTGTGGCAGTCTGCTGTGCCATCTGCATTTGAGCCACCAAATAAATCAAAGGGTGGCTAAAGTGTGACCAGGGCTATCTACAAATGGCATGGCTGATGACTCTGATGCACAACTCATGCACAGGTGCGCATGCATAGAATGAAAACTATGCTGTCACATGAAAGTTGATAGAGCAGACCATTGTTAAAACAATGCTTCCACTGGTAGTTTGCTGCATAATGTACAACTTTGATATAATGAAGTGACAGCCCTTGCCACCAACACCTGAGGAGCAGGAGCATAACGATGAGGAGAAGGAGGAAGAGGAAGTGGGAGGCAACTCTGACTGCCGCATTTTGTCCAGGCTTTCAATGAAGAACTCATCCGAATGCAACACCAGTACAAACAACCCCAATTCCCCAATCACCAATAGTCCCACATCTTACCTTCTCTCTGTCACTGACCATCACAGCTTTCACTTGGCCACAATGCAAAAATAAAAGCCACCACTAAATAAACATTCCAAACTGAAGTTAATAATGAAATTATGCCATATTGCATAGAAAAAACAAACAAACATCCTTGTGCATTCCCTTAGTGCATGTCTTCCACGAGACTTTGCCTAGCACTCCTACGCAGTGTTACCCCAGTGGCTGCAGCTTGGTTGGTGGAAGGCTGCTGACTTTCAGTCAGGAAGACTGCAGATGACCTTGGAGGTTGACCTCAAGTGGCTCTTGACTAGAAGGCCGGGCTTTTGACAGCACCATGTGGGCGTGGGTCCGCAGGAGTTCTGGGCTCGCTGGTTGACAGCCAACAGCAAGGGCACTGATGGAGTGACAGGGGTGTGAGGACGAATGATGTCTTCCCAGAAGAGGACAGCAGGTTCTCACTCCATGGAGCCACTGCAACTTCCCCAGGGCAGCACCTCAGCAATCCTAGTAATCTGTTGGAGAACAGATTGCTGGACTGCTGTGACACCCTCTCAACCCCTTTGTGCACTGTAATCCACGGTCATGATAGCAACAGTCTGAGCTTCCACTGCAGCACTCTAATGTTGGATGGCTGCTGCTTGTGCTGCATAGGAGCTGTGACATCAGCCATCAGATGCTGCATCATGGTTAAGTACACAGTCAGCCAACTGAGTTGGCCATTTCCACACTGGAAAGAATGGGCTCCTAGCTCTGTGCAAAGCTGGTGCTGGACTCCTCCATGTTCCTTGACATTGATCGCAGGCTTTCTGGCAGGTTTCCCAATGCACCAAACATTGTACATACCCATCAATGTTCTTCTGTAGGATGTCCCATTGAAGTCCCCAGCTGAGCCCTTTGCAGCAGAACTCGTGTCCGACCTCACTGTCCGGGAAGCTAGCACCTGTGCTAACCTTTGCATCCTGCCTGGGCTACAGGCTATTCATGCCCTGTGTCTCACCACATGCTGATCCCACCTCTAAGATATGTGAGTGTCAGTATTTGAGCTTGTGGCTGTGAGTATGAAATCAAATGGCAGTACGTCTTCATCAACAGTCTCTGTCATTCACCACTGCCTGACCAGGTTGTATTTCTTGGGTATGTGAAAGGAAAAAGGCACAAGGGTAAGGTTGTGGTGCAGGATGGAGGGGCAAGTAAGAGGTGCATGCTTACACCATCTGCAGCTTGCAAATGAGAAGAGGTTCGCCTTTCCCACTCCAGTTAGCTCCAGTTGTACACCACTTGTCCTGCCAGAGAGAGGGAAGTGTGTCACTGAGTGTTACACAAACTGGTTGGCTGATGTGGCTGTCATGGTTGAATAGCTGGCAGTGTGTACAACTTGGGAGATGTGGGAATGAGGCTTGCAGCAATTCTACGTGTATGAGGGTGGGATGAAACATATGGATGTTAGCTATGAGCAGTGATCGCCAGAGATTGCTGGTATTCTCATCATGTTTTCAAATTCCTCCATGGCTTCACCCCTCCCTACCTCTGTAATCTCCAGCCCCACTACCCTCCAAGACATCGGTGCTCCTCTAAATCTGGCCTCTTGTGTATCCCTGACTTTAATTTCTCCACGTGCTGGCCGCGCCTTCAGTTGCCTAGGCCCCAAGCTTTGAAATAGCCTCCCTACATTTCTCCGCTTCTCCACCTCGCTTTTCTCCTTTAAGACACTGCCCTTTGACCAAGCTTTTGGTATTTGAGCTAATATCTCCCGTTGTGGCCTGGTGTCATACTTTGTTTTATAATGCTGCTGTAAAGTGCCTTGGGACATTTCATTACGTTAAAAGCTGTATAAGTTGTTGTTTTAGTAGGTGTGTGATGGGGGTGTGATGATGATTTGAGCAGTGGCTGAAGCTACTGGTGCAGTCGGTACAGCGGGGGATGTGAAGATGCATTCACTGACCTTGACTACTCATATGAGGTCGTTGTACTTCTCGCAGCACTGCATCCAGGTCCTCGTGGTTTGACTCCGGCAATGATCTCCATAGCTATCTGCTCCTACTGCCTTTTGACCATGTCTGGAGGGCCTCCATCCCCCCTGTGAATACAGAGCATCTCTCCCCCTTTTCATCTCTGCCACCAGGAACAATACAGCAGTGTCTGAAAACCTTGCAGCTCACTATCTCCCCTGTTGTGGCATTCTTTGTTCTTTCTCAGGTCAGATTCTCTTCAACCGTGGCTAGAATTTTACGCCACCCCAACGAGCCGGATGGTGTCGGAGGGGGGGGGGGGGGGGGAGGGAGGGTGGGGGCGTAAAATTGAGTGGAAGGCTCCAGGAGGCTTTCCTGACCTGTTCCCGCTCCCGCCTCTGCCCCCCTTTACGTAGGGCCGGGGGTTGGGGGGGGTGGGGGGGGGCGGAAAATGGCCCGCCCGCCCCAGGCCAATCAAGGCCCTTAATTGGCCACTTAAGGGCGTCCTGGAGCCGGGAAAAGCCGCCTGGGAAAAGCATGAGGCTTCCAATCGTCTCGGCAGGTTGGGGGGGGGGCCTGCTCATCAGGTACAGGATGCCCCACTATCCCAACCATCCCCAAGACCCAACACGCCCCCACTTCCCCCCAAACGACCACCCTTGCCTTGCCGAGGCCCGACCGATTATTCCCGGCGAGGCAACCAAAACGTACCTGCCTTCCCGGCTCCCAGGCATCTTCTGTGCATGCTGGGCTGCAGGCCCAGCAGTGGCTACCACTCCCAGTGGCACTGCTGGGACTAAGAGCTGCCGGCCCGCTGATTGGCCGGCAGCTCAATGAGGCAGGACTTCCTCTCTCAAGCGGGTGGAAGTCCCGCCGCAGAACGATTAAAGCTTGGGGATCCTGACTCCCAGTACCTGCTCCAGACACAAAGCACCTCCCCTTTAAGAGGTGTAAGTTTGTTGTAAACTTTGACTGCTAGCTTTAAATGGTGCTAACCACAAGATGTTGGTCCCCTCCCGATGCAATAAGCAGCACGATTAGTGCTGGCTAGATGCAAAGACTGTTCAAATGAGCAGGTAGCACGAAGTTGTCATGCTGCCTGCATGGCACCAATAAGCGTAGGTTAATCACACATCGCAATTTCCACACCCATTTTTGGGGGCTATCCAATTTCACCCCCCGCAGAGTCTAAACCAGGAAGTGTAAGATAGAATATTTAATTCAATGCAAAAGCATGTACAGAAATTGAAATAAAGAGAGGGAAGAAAGATTGAATTGAGAGAGAAGAGGCAGGAAGATGAAGTTAAAAAAAGATATTTTTTAAAAATCTTCAACAATAATTACTATTACATAGGATATACACCACAGAAACTAGCCATTCGGCCCAAACAGTCCATGCCAGCATTTATGCTGCACCCGAGCTAAAGGCCGGCTACCAGACTCGAATCCGATGATATGTGTCGGGTTTGGGTCGGGTCAGGTCACACTTTCAGGTCCGGGATCGGATCGGGTCGGGTCGGGTCGGACACACTCTATCACCACCTCCCATAAGTGGCTCCACTGTTAATGTATTATTTGGACTTGAAAGGTGGTTTTGTTACAGTTATTTTAAGCTTGTAAAGATAAGCAACAAAGTGAAAAATGGAAGGTAGAGTTAACTGATGGTCGGGTCAGGTTGGGTCGGGCGTGGGAAAAAATGGAAGGACTCAGGCCGGATCGGGCTCAGGGTCAGATGTGTTTGTGTCGGGCTCGGGTCGGGTTTCATTTGCAGAACCAAGCCGGCATTTAACCCGAGCCTCCTCCAATCTTAATCTATCATCGTAACCCTCTATTCCCTTCTCCCTCATATGTCAAGCTTCCCCTTAAATGCATCTGTATTATTCACTTCAACCACTCCTCATGGTAACGAGTTCCACATTCCTACCACTCTTTGGGTAAAGATGTTTCTCCAGAATTCCCTATTGGATTTCTTGATGTCTATCTTATATTGATGACTTTTAGTTATGCTCTTTCCCACAAGTGGAAACATTCTCTTAGTATCCACTCTATCAAAACCTTTCATAATTTTAAAGCCTAAAATAAAAGCAAAATACTGTGGATGCTGCAACTCTGAAATGAGAATAGAAAGTGCTGGAAATACTCAGCAGGTCTGGCAGCATCTGTGGAGGGAGAAACAGAGTTAACATTTCAGGTCTGCAACCCTTCATCAATGTATTTTTACTGTAAATTATGAACAGCAATGATCCTTCCCATCTTCTGCCTCTGGAAATAGCTACCCTTTATTCCCATTCTCTGCTTTCTGTCTTGAAGCCAGCTAGCAATCCATTCTGCCCCTTGTCCACTGACTCCACATTCTCTGACCTTATTCATTAGTCTATTATGGGGCACCTTATCAAAGGCCTTTTGAAAATCTAGATATGTTACATCTCCTGCATTACCATTGTCTATTCTTTCTGCTATCTCAAAAAAATTCAATAAGATTTGTCAAGGAAGGTTTTTCCTTTTGAAATCCATGCTGATTCTTCGTTATTATATTTTTCTTCTCCAGATGTTCTTCTATTCTCTCCTTTAGTAGGGATTCCATTATTTTTTCTACCACCGATGTGTTAAGCTGACTGGTCTATAATTCCGTGGGCATGTTCTGTCCAGCTTCTTAAATATAGTTATGTTAGCTATCCACCAGTCCTCTGGCACTACCATACCTTTTTCTAATGAATTATTAAATAGGTGTAGTAATGCCTCTGCGATCTCTTCCTTAGATTATTTTAAAATGTGTGGAAGCAATCCATCCACACCAGGGGCTTTATCCTCTTTGAGTTTGATTAGTTTATTTTAAATGCACTTATCCCATTACTCATCTCATCATTCAATACCATGTCCATCTGTTCTATCTCCCTGGTAAATACTGAAGCAAAACAATTATTTAATATTTCTGCCATATCTCTATCATTACCTGTGTATTATCCTAACGCTTAATGGTCCTATTCACATCTTCGTTTTATATTGATGTGCGTGTAAAATATTTTACTATTTTGTTTTATGTTCTTTTAAATTTAATTTCACAATTCCTCTTTGTCGTCTTCATTTTTTTGACTTCTCTCCTAATCTCTTATTCACTCTGATATTGCACTCCTCTGCTGTCTATGTACTTCATGTATGCCTCTTTCCTAACCCTCAGTTGTTCCCTTATGTCTTTATTCATCCATGGAGTCTGACTAGTGTTTAGTTTGTTCTTTCCATTTAGTGTAATATATTTTTTCTGCACTCTGTTGAATACTGCTTTAAATGTTCCCCACTGTTGTCCTACAGTTTTGTTTGCCAATATTGTTGCCCATTTTATTTTCCCAACCCCTTAAAATCAGCTTTTCTCCAATCTATTAACCGGATTATCGTCAAACTTATGTCTTTCTCTATTAGCATCTTAAAGCGTATTATATTATGGTCACTATTGCCTAGATATTCCCATACTTTTGCTTCTCTTATCTGTTCTGGTTCATTCCCCATCACTAGAACCAATAGCGAATCTTCCCTTGTCAGGCTTTTTACATGTTGAGTTAAAAAGGAGTCCTGTACACATTGTAGGAACTTCATTCCCTTATCCCCTTTACCTACCTCTACTGTCCAAATAATATCGGGGTAGTTGAAGTCCCCCATAATTATATGTTTTTTTTTTACTCTATACCCTAATTATTCTGCAGATTTTATCCTCCACACTTGCAAAAGTAAATTTTCAGTGCCAGAGAGGTTGTTCGATAACAATGAAGACTTACCATACTGGAAAGTAAGCCATCAGGAGGTTGCAAATAGGCTCCAGAAGGAATGAGACAGGTTAAGTGAGTGAGCAAGAATGTGGCAGATAGAATTTAATGTTTCGAAATGTGAAGTTATCAACTTTGGTAAGAAAGAAAGAGAGAGTATTTTTAAATGGTGAGAAAATATTTAATGTTGGTGTTCAGAGGAATCTGGGAGTCCTTGTACATGAATCACAGAAAGCAAAGCAAATGGTATGTTAGCCTTTATTACAAAGGGATTGGAGTACATGAGTAGAGTTCTTACTGTAATTCCGAAGAAGGGTCACTGACCCGAAACGTTAACTCTGCTTCTCTTTCCACAGATGCTGCCAGACCTGCTGAGTGAATCCAGCATTTCTTGTTTTTGTTACTGTAATTGTTCAGGGACTTGGTGAGACCACACCTGAAGTACTGTGTATAGTTTTAGTCTCCTTTCCTAAGGATATACTTGCCTTAGAGGGAGTGCAACAATAGTTCACGAGACTAATGGGTCAGTTTTTGTCCAGTGTGTGCAGGAGGGTTTTCTGACACAGTATGTAGACAGGCCAACCAGGGGCGATGCCACATTGGATTTGGTACTGGGTAATGAACCCGGCCAGGTGTTAGATTTAGATGTAGGTGAGCACTTTGGTGATAGTGATCACAATTCAGTTAGGTTTACCTTAGCGATGGGCAGGGACAGGTATATACCGCAGGGCAAGAATTATAGCTGGGGGAAAGGAAATTATGATGCGATTAGGCAAGATTTAGGATGCGTAGGATGGGGAAGGAAACTGCAGGGGATGGGTACAATCGAAATGTGGAGCTTATTCAAGGAGCAGCTACTGCGTGTCCTTGATAAGTATGTACCTGTCAGGCAGGGAGGAAGTTGTCGAGCGAGGGAGCCGTGGTTTACTAAAGAAGTTGAAGCGCTTGTCAAAAGGAAGAAGAAGGCTTATGTTAGGATGAGACGTGAAGGCTCAGTTAGGGCACTTGAGAGTTACAAGCTAGCCAGGAAGGATCTAAAGGGAGAGCTAAGAAGAGCAAGGAGAGGACACGAGAAGTCATTGGCGGATAGGATCAGAGAAAACCCTAAGGCTTTCTATAGGTATATCAGGAATAAAAGAATGACTAGAGTTAGATTAGGGCCAATCAAGGATAGTAGTGGGAAGTTGTGTGTGGAATCAGAGGAGATAGGGGAAGCGTTAAAGGAATATTTTTCGTCAGTATTTACAGTAGAGAAAGAAAATGTTGTCGAGGAGAATACTGAGATTCAGGCTACTAGGCTAGATGGGATTAAGGTTCACAAGGAGGAGGTGTTAGCAATTTTGGAAAGTGTGAAAATAGATAAGTCCCCTGGGCCAGATGGGATTTATCCTAGGATTCTCTGGGAAGCCAGGGAGGAGATTGCAGAGCCTTTGTCCTTGATCTTTATGTCGTCATTGTCGACAGGAATAGTGCCGGAAGACCGGAGGATAGCAAATGTTGTCCCCTTGTTCAAGAAGGGGAGTAGAGACAGCCCTGGTAATTATAGACCTGTGAGCCTTACTTCGGTTGTGGGTAAAATGTTGGAAAAGGTTATAAGAGACAGGATTTATAATCATCTTGAAAAGAATAAGTTCATTAGCGATAGTCAGCACGGTTTTGTGAAGGGTAGGTCGTGCCTCACAAACCTTATTGAGTTTTTCGAGAAGGTGATCAAACAGGTGGATGAGGGTAAAGCAGTGGATGTGGTGTATATGGATTTCAGTAAGGCGTTTGATAAGGTTCCCCACGGTAGGCTATTGCAGAAAATACGGAAGTATGGGGTTGAAGGTGATTTAGAGCTTTGGATCAGAAATTGGCTAGCTGAAAGAAGACAGAGGGTGGTGGTTGATGGCAAATGTTCATCCTGGAGTTTAGTTACTAGTGGTGTACCGCAAGGATCTGTTTTGGGGCCACTGCTGTTTGTCATTTTTATAAATGACCTGGAAGAGGGTGTAGAAGGGTGGGTTAGTAAATTTGCGGATGACACTAAGGTCGGTGGAGTTGTGGATAGTGCCGAAGGATGTTGTAGGGTACAGAGGGACATAGATAGGCTGCAGAGCTGGGCTGAGAGATGGTAAATGGAGTTTAATGCGGAAAAGTGTGAGGTTATTCACTTTGGAAGGAGTAACAGGAATGCAGAGTACTGGGCTAATGGGAAGATTCTTGGTAGTGTAGATGAACAGAGAGATCCTGGTGTCCAGGTATATAAATCCCTGAAGGTTGCTAACCAGGTTAATAGGGCTGTTAAGAAGGCATATGGTGTGTTAGCTTTTATTAGTAGGGGGATCGAGTTTCGGAGCCACGAGGTCATGCTGCAGCTGTACAAAACTCTGGTGAGACCGCACCTGGAGTATTGCGTGCAGTTCTGGTCACCGCATTATAGGAAGGATGTGGAAGCTTTGGAAAGGGTGCAGAGGAGATTTACTAGGATGTTGCCTGGTATGGAGGGAAGGTCTTACGAGGAAAGGCTGAGGGACTTGAGGTTTTTTTCGTTGGAGAGAAGGAGGAGGAGAGGTGACTTAATAGAGACATATAAGATAATCAGAGGGTTAGATAGGGTGGATAGTGAGAGTCTTTTTCCTCAGATGGTGATGGCAAACACGAGGGGACATAGCTTTAAGTTGAGGGGTGATAGATATAGGACAGATGTTAGAGGTAGTTTCTTTACTCAGAGAGTAGTAGGGGCGTGGAACGCCCTGCCTGCAACAGTAGTAGACTCGCCAACTTTAAGGGCATTTAAATGGTCATTGGATAGACATATGGATGAAAATGGAATAGTGTAGGTCAGATGGTTTCACAGGTCGGCGCAACATTGAGGGCCGAAGGGCCTGTACTGCGCTGTAATGTTCTAATTCTAATCCCTGGGATGAGTGAATTGTCTTATGAGGAGAGATTGAGTAGAATAGGCCTATATTTCTTACAGTTTAGAAGAATGAGAGGTTATCTCATTGACACATATAAAATTCTTAGGCTCGAGAGGGTAGATGCTGGAAGGTTGTTTCCTGGCTAGAGAGTCTAGAACAAGGGGTCAGTTTTAGAATAAGGGGTCATCCACTTAGAACTGAGATAAAAAGAAATTTCTTCATTCAGAACATTATGAACCTTTGGAATTCTCTACCGCACACAGCTGTGCATGTTCAGGCATTGAGTATATTCAGATCAGAAATCAATGGACTTTTGGATACTAAGGGAATCAAAGGATATGTGATAGGGCAGGAAAGTGGAGTTGAGGTTGAAGATCATCCATGATACTGCAGGCTGAAGGAGTTGTGTGGCCTACTATGGCTCCTATGTCTTATGTTCTAATGTCTTTAAAAAGTCACTTACACTTACATGCACAAGCCCTAACCTTTTCTAGCATGTTTAGTGAGCATTTAGTGGATAAGGACCACAACTTCACACCCTTTATGTGTTTTAATGCCGAATCTCTCAATGAGGTACTGGTTTGGGATGTTTGTGGAGGAGCAGGGCAAATCGGACAGCAACTTCCAGATTTCTGACTTTCATCCAAAATGTGCAGATGCTGGAAGTTGCTATCTGATTTACTCCATAATAATGGTGAGTACTGATAACCTCACTGTTATCCCTACTGCAAAATGCGGGCAATTATATCCCATGATATCCAGACCCGATTTTTCATAAGATAATCAACTAATTCTCTCTCAAATGTTCTGAAAGAACCACTCTCCACTGTCTCCTCTGGACATACATTCACCACCTTGTGCACAAAATAATTGAATCTACACTGCCTAATTCCCCTCCCTCTTCTAAGCTTAAGGCTATGGCCTCTTGTATCGATAACCAGGAGTGCCTAATTTTATTTTTCAAACACTGCACTTACAACTCCCCTACTAATGCTGAAACATATCTATGCATTTATCACATTGAAACTTAACACCTCAATATCCCCTTCACTGATCTCCTGAGCTCCACCATTTTTATATTGGTTCTTCGGATGTACGCATCGCTGGCAAGGCCAGCATTTATTGTGCATCCCTAATTGCTCTTCAGTAGGTGGTGGTGATCTGCTGTTTGAACCACTGCAGTCTGTGTGGTGTAGCTATACCCACAACGCTGTTAGGTAGTGATTTTGACCCAGCGAGGATGAAGGAACAACAATAAATTTCCAAGGCAGGATGGTGTTTGAGTTAGAGAGGAATTTGCAGGTGGTGGTGTTCCCAAGCGCCTCCTGCCTTGCTTCTTTTAGGTGGCAGAAGTCGCAAGTTTGGAAGGTGCTGTCGAAAAACCTTGTATGAATTCTAACTCATCCAGAATTCTGCAGTCTGCACCTGGCCTACACATAACACTGGTTACCTATCACCTCAATCCCAACCATCTTCCATCTTCTAACTTCCATCTTCCATCTCCTCATGCATTAACTTCAAAATATTGTGCTCATCTTTAAATCTCTCCATTGTCTTGCTTTTCTAAAGTTTTTGCAACCTCCTCCAACCCTATGCCTCTGCCTGCAATTTCTGGTCTCTCAATGCTATGTGTTCTCCACTTCCTCTATGTTGGTTGCACAGCCGTCAGCCATCTTGCCCACTAACTCTGGAAGTCTTTCTTTATTTTGTTACATCTCACTCTAGCTTCAAATTTTTCCTTAAAATATACTGGCCCCAAATTCCAGGGGCCAGAGAGGACAGAAAACAAATGCATCATCCTCCAGGGGGCCAGAATTTGAGGTGGAATCTGTTTCTGTGGAGATTCCATCACATGTAATCTGCCCAGTAAACTTCAGTTGGGAGGAGAGGCTACGTCCTCCACCAACTCCCCCTGCTTTAAGGGGATGTGTGTGAAGGCATTCTTAGCTAATGCTGCATTAAATTCCACTCATCGTATGTTTTTTGTTAAAGATGCTTGCTGAGCTGCTCTGTGTGTGTCTGCAGTACAGTTACAACTCACTGACTTTTTCCATTTGAATTGCTTTGCCATTACCCCGCAGTAAAGGTTTTTCTATTCCTTACAGATTGAAAAACAATTTCAAAATGCAGAAGAAGCAACCCATCATTTCAAGTGTCAGATTCCCCTTTCATCTTAATCATGAGTGGAGGCATGTCATTCACAAATACTAGATAAGAGTGATAGTTAAAGCTTACCTATGTGGGATCATCGACCATCATGAAAGGTAAAGTTGGAAAACAAAGTTTCAAAGTAATGTCCATTTAACCACACCATCTAAAGTGCTGGTGTTAGAGCTTTTGAAAGAAGCAGCACCAATCACAAGCTCCACCAACCATCTGTGAATATTGGCTTTGGAGGGTTAAATACTAGAACTAGACTGAGCATATTTAGATCAATAGCTGAACAGGAATGAAATTTTCATTATGTTCCTTTGTTTAATCACTTACACTCTTTAGTTGGCAGCTCCCTGGTGTCTGTTGACGTATTTGATGCATTGCTAAACTCGATATGATCAACTAGTTTAAATTTGTTTTGATATAAAAATACTAAAGACATGAATTGCCCTACTTCCATTCTATAATTACAATTTGATTCCAATTTCAAGCCAATTAAGCTCAGAGCTTTTCATCACTGCTGTTAATACGATCCAAATTACGAATGTCTGGGAATGGTTTGGTGCATCAATGTATAGTCACAGTACCTTCAACACTGTTGTCATCAAATTATGGAAGGAAACTAAATGAATGGCTATAATTAGGGAGGAGAAAAACGGACTAGCCTTGAGATGCCAATCAGTAACGGTTTAATCTAAATGTGGATTAATAGATGAAAATCAGTCAGTTTTGAATCATGGTTCCCAGAACACTCAACCATTAACAAAATTTTTTTTACAAATGAATTTGATGAATTGAATATTAACTTTACATAATAAAACAGCAATATTTATTTTGAATCTCTTTTCTGTTAGAAATTGGAGGCATGTTATTCACCCTGTTGCATTGTTAATTGAGTGCATCTCTTTTTTTATTGTCCGCAAGCTAACTTCTGAACCCAATCTGTAATAATTTTTTCATTGTAATTACTGACTGCTCATGAACAACAATCACTGTGGAGACATTGTGACCTTGTCTGAAAACATTTGTATGAATTTTTGGTACAGAGAGAGAGAATTGTCCTCCTCTAGATGCATGTTTAATTAACAGTCATGAATAACAATGATGCTACCAAAAGTGCTGTTGCGAAATAGTATAAAAACATTTCAGATTTTGGCTGTGACAATTTCTACAAGGCATTTTCAGAATCAAAGCCCATGATAATGGTACTAGTCCTCTTGTTAGCATCCACTGCACGCAACATTGTCACAAAAACTATAACTGATGAATCATGGCTATACATCACAATTAATTTTAGCAAGAGATAATCCTAATCATTTTCTCATCCATTCAAAACTGTCAGCTGCCATTGATACACCAACATTATAAAGCTGCTTCAACTAATCTCTTTTCTTCACAACAGTCAGGCTTGACCTTGATGGTATACTACTGCAGTAAGCCAGTTTCAATACATTTGTTTTCTCAAAATTGATTTCTAATGCGATTAACTCATATGAAGGGCATGTCGTTGACCAAAGATACCATGTGAAAAATATAATCATTATACTGCAGGTACTACTCAATACAGCTGTCAGTTTTAAGAGTAGCTGAGTACACAGTGTTAAGTTATACTCTCTGCTCAAACTGCCTTTCAGACAGGGAAAGCAGAGTTCTGAGCATATCTACTTAAATTGATGTAAAGTGCTTTATTCATTGGCCTCCAACTGCAGGTCAGCACCCCCACCCCCCCCCACCTTCTGATGCTGGGTCCCTCATTTCGGCACTAAGTGCCCTTTAACGAGGGATGCACCCCCACCCCCAGAGGGAGCAAGCAACCCACACATTTTTCCTTACCATGCTCCCTATGCAGCGACAGGCCCACCTGCCACTCGGCTAATTGTGGTGGCGACGGGTTGAGGCCCTTAATTGGGCATTATTGCCCACTTAAGGGCCTCAATTGGCAGCGGGGCAGGAAGGCCATTCACAGGCCTTCCCACCCCGGATTTAATTTCGGCGGAGGCGGGAAGGTGGCGGGATCACACCCCTGCCATCATCCCACCCCAATTACATACTCTTCCCACCTCCAAACCTGCCACAGGGGAGAGCATAAAATTCCCCCCAATGGATCAGATTACCGATAGTCATATTTTGAACTAAATGCACGGCTGAAAAGAAGGGTTTTGAAATCAGAGAAACATGTGGCAAGGCAAAGGATACTGTGTACAGAATTCCAGGTGTTATGACCAGGTGAGAAAAAGGTCTAGGGTTCGCTTTCATCCTTCACCTGGTCTTACTGTAAGAGGGTTTAATTTTACATACACTGTGTTTTTAGTTCCCCCTTGGTGAATTCTTGTTCACCGCTTTCCAATTATAAGGCAAAGAAACCATCACAAACAGGCTTTCTTAGGTTTAAAGAAGAAAAGTTGAAATTTATTAAACTTTAGCTCTAATTTGGTTATTGCCTATGGATGCACGATGTGCTCACGCTAGCATGCATACACGATACATACAAATAGAGACAGAAAAGAGCAGAAGAAAAATAAAGTGGAAAAGTTTGAGGCAATATCTGGAGTTTTTTTTATGGTTCTTCAAGCTCACTGTAGAGTCCTTGATTGAAGGTAAATCTTGCTTTTTGTTGGGGCCCGGTATTCTTCTTAAACCTTTCTCACTTGGGTTCATGTGTCTTCAGTGGATTTAGAGGCTTGGAGAAATAGATGGGAGCAGACAAGAGAGATCTTCTCAGTCCAGGAGCAAACAGACACTCTCAGTTCAAACTGCTTGTACAATTCAGAAAAATCCAGGTTGCCAAGCAGGTTAGTCATGTGATTAACTGGTCTGACCATGTCTTGGTTTGTATCACCTGAGCAGTCTCTGGAATGCTCGTCGTACACACAATACCAGGTGATCAAAGTTCACTGTGGGTTGAATGTGTCAGGGAATGATCCTTTGCCCTTCCAATCACCATCTGTTAATATGCAAATATCTTTTCCAGCCACGGCTGATCTGTTTAACAAGTCCTTTCGTCACTCCGATAACAGTTTAAAATCAATGTTCATGACAAAATTAATGTGCCTCATTCTTGGTAGATGGGGGCCTAGCATAACGCAGAGAAAAGAGCATAATGAGTGGCTGTTAATGTTGAGCAGAGGGAATGAGGGCAAGCCTGGTGTTCGAAGAGCACATACACAAACAAAAACATTAGGCAGGAGATCTCTGAGGTAGGGTGGAGAAAAAATGAGGAAAACTTAGAAATCAACATGCTGTGACACAGGGCACTGCTGGAGCTTGAACAGCATTGGGGTAACAGGAATACGGAACTTTGTGTGGGCAAGGCCATGAATCATAGTGGGCTGAATTTTATCAGCGCACTGCACTCCGCAGCGGTGCGCTGTGAAGGTGGCAGCCTTCCGACACGGAAGTGCTGCCGCACAGCCCCCGCGATATTACGCGTGGGGGCTGATTTACATGGAGTGGGCGGAACGTTCGCCCCTGATGACGTAGAGGGGGCGGCCACTCCGTCCCCGGCAACAGCGTCTGGCGCTATTGCGCAGGTGTCATTTTTAAAGAGCTTCAAGCCCTTCAGTGACATTTACATTTTTAAAGGTCCCAGTCGCCGGGAAATAAAAATAAAATTTTAATTCGACTTTAAATTCCATCTCCCACCCATCAATAGGTAATCTATATTTAAATTGCCCTCTCCCCCCAGAAAGAACTTTTATTTACATCCCGAACTTTCCCCCCGAAATTAGTTTCCTTTGACCCTCAACCCCTTCCCACCATCCCTGCAACCAATAAAAAGTGTTTACCCCACCTCCCCCCCACCCTGATAATTTTATTCATCCCCCTCCACACCAGTGTCTCGCCTCAGAACTCCAACAGAATTCGAAGACATGCAGGTCGCGACTGGTTAGCCATAAAATCGGCGTGGGACAGACGCTGTTGGCAGGTAAGTTAATTTGAATGTTAATTATCCTCATTTTAATATTATAATGAAGGCCCCCGTGGCTGCACCGAGGCCTCACAGCCGCTGCTAATATCCAGTGGGGTCTTCTCGGCGTCATGGGTCAAGGCAGGCCACTCCTGCTAGCATTTTACGCGCCTCCCCGCCGCGACCCATGGCGTTGAGGGGCTGATAAAATTCAGCCCAGTGCCTTGTCCACATTGAAGCTTGCACAGGGTTGATGCTAAAAGATCACCTAAAAGAGCACTGAATAAGTTAAACTTTGATGTGATGAAGACGTGGCATAGGGTTTTGCCAGCAAAAGGAATGAGTTAGGTACTGTCGTGCAGAACTGGAACTATGATTTTGGTATTGGAGTGGGTTATAGGGAGGCTGACAAGCTTATAGCCAAACTGGATGCCAAGTTTTCACACTTCCTCACACAGCTACAATCTCAGCCAGGGAAGCTGATAGAGTGAGCCCAACAGGTCAAAGGTGCTGATGGAAGGTAGAGAAGATGAACTCAGTTTTGGCGCAATTTAGTTGGAGAGAATTTTTATAATTTGTGACTATAGTAGTGACTGACAAACAGGTACATTTTAAGAGATTACTGGTGAACCATGTTTGAGCTTGCACTGGGTATAGTATGACTCCAAGCAGCATTTAAAAAGTGATAAGCGTGGATTTCTTGGGTCCTGTATAAACTTGGGCCTCAAAATTGATGCGGGTTCTAGTATTTTCTCACAAGTAAGCAAAAGTAACATTTACAAGCTGAATCTTTCAAATCTTATCTGCATTGTAACATAAATGGAAACACATTCTGCCCTACTTCTCTGAAGCAATTATTTATCAGGAATACATTTCAGATTGGAATTTTTGTCACCAACTTTTGAAGAAGAAACAATGTGCAAGCCATCTTATCCGAATATAACTACAAATTAATTCAATGGGGGGTGAAATTGATCTTGGGTGATAATGCAAAATGGCAGCCGCACAATTTGTTTCCAGTAAAGGCAAGGCTCCCAATTCACCATAGCCCATTTTGCACATTCACCCAAGACCAATTTTATCCCCAATATCTCAGAAAAACAGGATTTATTAGTATAACATTTAAAACAAAAAAAACTTAAAATGTAAGTTTGCCTGGAAAATGTATCAAAATATTTGAGAGAAAAATATTTTTCTTCTATAAGTTTTATTTGCACGTGAATGCATCTTGAATCTCACTGTGATACAAAAGGAAAATCAAAGCATAATTACACAGGAGAGCAGAAATGGAGGAAAATGACAAGATAATTGAATTCTGCAAACAAGATTGTGATGCACTTGATTTAAAGTTCTTTTGTGTTGGTGTCAAAGTTGAAATAAGTCAATAAGGTAATAGCAAGTATACTAACTTGCTGCTTAGTGTGTGTGTGGTTATTATGTATATATAAACCACTAGAATTTCATTGCTGCCCTTCATGGCATCACTGAAGAGTGGAATTAAACCTGAATATCCATTATTCTTCTTTGAACTGGCATAAAATATCAAATTTTGCCAATCGTGCAATTATTTCATCAGTTGCAATACTAATTAATCAGTAAAAATCCACAACAAAGCACATAAAATTGAACATCAATCATTCCACAACAATACTATAAACCCCTGAATATAAGTCACATTGGGATAAAAGAAAATTTCTATTTTCCTGGTCACCACTTTGTAATTGTGTAAAAAGTGACATTACGTAGATGTGAAGGTGTTGCGGCAATTCATTTGTAATGGTACAGAACAAGGTGGCTGTGGAGAACTGCTGTTGAATTCATGTCCTGATGTAAGGATGGCAATTTTCTTTTTGAAGACTTGGTTGACACAGGAGATGAAAAGAAAGATCTGTTCCATAATGAAAATAAATTGAAACCCCTGGGGATCGACCCAATTCTACATCAGCAGATTTCCTTAAATGCATTTATGTTAAATGAGATACTACTGAGATGGTTCAAACATAATGCTAAATAAATCTTAATGTTAAAAAAAACACAGAAAAGTAATCCAATACAAAAAGCTGCACCTGCTGCTTACCTTGTTTCAAAAATCATAGGAGTATAAACAATACATTTTCTTTGAAGTAAATTAATTTTAATATCCTGCACAATTATTCTAATGTCACAATTTGACTGATAGAATTTTTGAAGAATCTATGTACTAAATTATAATTAAACACTACAGCCACGAAATCTGGCACTACAGCATCCAGTCTTTCAGTGCTGCAAGTGCTGTTTTGCCTCCAAGGCACGTAAACTTCTGGTGCCAGTCGTGCTGGGTGCCATTTTGGTGAAGATGTTAGCACCTGCGCAGGAAACGTCCACTGGAAGTATGCAGAGTAGGCAGACCGTAATGTCAATCAGCATGTAACACTGATTTGATGCCATGCTGCCATTTTAGAGTTCAAACACTCCAGCTATCTCTCTCTGTTAAGCTCACACAGCTGAACACAGAAAGAAGGGTCACGCCTCCAAATGCAATATTTAAAGGGATCATCAACTACTTTCATGTTAGTTTCTGATTGATTTCTACTGGCTTCTGTCATGATTGTAGAAGTGTTTGATGGCTTCCAGAGTTGGTTGAAGTTGCTGAAGCCTACAGGGTGCAGTATGGCACCATGCTGTAGGACTTGGTCTTGACTCCAAGGATTCCACACAAATGACTTGTTCCCAGACATGGGTGCACTAATATGAATCCTCCTTGGCCTACAGCATGACAGGGAGAATAAGCAGAGGCAACACAGAGCAGGACAAGCTGCTTGAAGAGAGTGGAGGAGGGAGGGGCAGCAGGAGAAGAGCTCACAGCAGGAGGCCATATCCACCCAGAGTGCAGCCTGCAGTACTCAGCAGAGCACGTATCAGGGTTTGTCGTGGTCCTCTGCATGCTGCACAGCCTGGTCATGATGTGGGCATAGCCCTTTCCACCAGTTATATGGAGAACAGCTGAGAAGGAGGAGGAAGATGAAGTGTGGTAAGGGGAAGAAAGGAGTGTTCAAATAACACATGCAAAAAAATCTTGAAATACCCTTTCCCAGCTCATGTAATTTTGCTTCATGAATTGGTTGGCATATCTAATCTTTTCAATGCTCATGAATAGTAAAGCATGAAGATGCAAGAAACAATAACCTCACAGAATGTTGAGTCCACTTCAAGTATAATCCACATTTTTCACGGTTTGTTACAGCAATAGAAACCCCTAATTGAGTTGCTAGCTTGTAAATGTCCTCAGATCTATTACACTATAAGAGGTGATTTGGGAGACTTATCAGCCAACATCCCACTCTATTCCTGCATCTGGAATTTTATCTACTTTCTGAGCTGGTGTCAAGGACATCCACCTGAAACTAGCATGGTCCTTCTTTAAATATGCATATAGGGTTCCCATAATATCACTGGCTTCAGTGGAGAAGGCTTTGCGGCTTGCCCACTGGGTGAAGCTAGCAGGAAGAGGAGTGGGGGCCAGAACAGGCCTAAACAGATAAGTCTTTTTGCTTTTTGTTTTACTATCCTTGTGAAGCTCAGAGGAGCCTGAATGCATCACTGTGTCCCACAAGGAATGTAGAGGCCTCTCCTGGCCCAGATTTCTCCGATCTGACCACAAGTCATTGCCGAAAACTTTTCCCCCTGATTTACTGGACTGATCCTTCAGTTTGAGCCTCAATTTTGTGTTCAGGCATAAACCTGACCAGAATTTGGGCAATGCACCAAGTGGACATCATAAACACCTAGGGCTGGATTTTGTAGTCCTGCTGCTGCTCCTGGACATGGTGATCATCCTCCACTGGACCCGCGCCACTTTGCCACCGTGATGCTGGCGTTCACTTAGCATATTCAGGGCAGCAGCCACCACCCCCCCCAATCACCTGGCGGGGTGGCATTGGCGATGCCATTCATGGTGTCACCTGATGCGGAAGCAGGTGCTGGTGCCATTTTTAAAAGGCTGCCAGCCCTGCAGACAGCTCAATGAAATGCAGAGTTGACGCCTTTCCCCCCCTTCCCTATACAAATACTGAAAAGTTGACCCCTTCCCCATGTTCCCTATACCAATACCGCAGAGTTGACCCCTTCCCCCCTTCCTTATACAAATACTGCAGAGTTGACCCTTTCTTCACCTCGGTGGTGCCAGCTTTCCCTGGATGGGAAAGTGAAGGCGTGTGAATGCCACACGTCGTGCTGGAGATTGGGAACTGAAGGTAAGATTGCTGCGTGTTACATTTAAATGAATGCAAACATCTAATTAGCATATGGAAAGCAGGGTCCCGTCGCAGAGCCGCCAGGAAGATCGGTTCTGGCAATCCCGATGTCGGGTTCCGCGGCACCCGTTGCCATTCCTGATTCTCTGCGCCCACCTCCCACCCCCACCATGGAACTCAATGTTGGGTGGGAACAAAATCCAGCCCCTAGTTTCTTTGCGCAAATGGACAGAAATATTTTTAAAATGTGTGCAATGTCATCATATCATTATTAAATTATGTATGTGACTGTCTGCAGACTGGTGGGTGCTTCCTGCACTGCTTGAAGGAACAATTAGTGAATCCAATTAGGCTAAAATGGGTATAGATCAAGTCTTATGGATTCCCAATCAGGAAATCTTTGTGCCCAAAAATAGACCACCCAACTGAAAAATAAAGTGATTTCATTGGTTACATGAGAACTTTTTGGCTTTACTGAATTATAGTGAATTTGTTTCAGTACTTTTTTTCAAATTTCCCTTTGCAAGAGCACTCATTTATTTGGAAAGAAGACTGCTATGACATTATTTTGTGAAGAATAACGAATACATGATACTAACAGAGGCTCACATTCTTGTAATAAGCCTTTGACACATTAATTTAAGTAATGAAACTAATATTTTGGGAGACATATGATTTACACAATGTGCATCAATTATAGGGTAGATTTTGTACTCGGCTGTATGGTTGCACAGACACAACAGGGAAATTGGAAACTTGGGTAAGCATTTGGCATAATTTCAGCCCAATTCTAGCTGCCCACAATTTTTTGATCAGCCTCACTTTGCGCACTTGAATGCTTATCCATAATTTTGGGCAGTAGCTTTATTAAGAGCCCAGAATTATGTAAAAATATTGAAATGAATACTTTTCATAATTTGCTGTATTGGACCTGATTTGATCTGAACTTACTGCCTTGGAAACCCATTTTGAATGGGTGCAAGGGAAGCTCCATATGCAATGGAGCCCTTAAAGTTGAATGGGCTTTGTAAGTTTTTTCATCTTTTTTTGTACAGCCTCTCATAAAATTGCACTTTTATTGCAGATTTTTTACAATAGTCATGATATTATTAATCTGTATAATTAAGATCATTTTTGGGGACAATTTTCATTCACTCATCACAGGAAGTGTATTCTTAAACATCCCCAAAAAATATTCTGTCCTTGTCTGCTATGTTACTGGAAAGCAGAAAGGGAAACAGTTACAAAACTTGAACAGATGAAAAGAAAACGTATTCTTCCAATATCTAATTTAATGGATGCTCAGGGAGTCACAAGGCATCTAGTTGCAAGGAGATGAAACTCGCAATTGCAGGTAAAATTAATAATGGTTGAAGCAGGACAAGATAAAAGAAAGCATGCCAGGGAGATCATCAGACATCAAAGATGCCCAGATCTGCCATATATTCAGACCCTCGCATACAACCTAGCAATAAGCGCGGAGAACTGGTTCTGTAGGTTCCAAGTCAGCATGAAGCCTTTCAGTTCTGCTGCAAGGATACTTTCACCACAGAGATGGCATTGCCAGTAATAGAAAAGGTTGCTGCCCCCATCGACCCTTTTTTGCCCATCTTCTGCTAGGCCTGCTGCACTGCTATCCTCTGAGGAGGGTGTCCCACAGATCCATGCCCTCGTTATGGAGCAATACCACCATTTTTCCAGACACAAATGAGGGGTTGGGTTCTAAATTGCTCCATCAGTTTGCCACAGACTTTGTTTCCTGTCCTCTCATTTAATTTGCCAGTAACTGGGTTTTTGTAGCCATTTTTTGTGCTCTAAAATGCTGGAAAATACAATGGAAGCATTTCCAGGTATATAAGAGCAAAAAACACTCCCCTGTGTTTCCACCTACCTTTAAGTGATAGTATCCCTTTAATCTTCACAGCAGCCCATTAAGGGTAATTTCCCACTGCCATCTTGGTAAGCTTCCAATGCCATATCTAATTTGGATGAAGAACTTACGTTTAATGAATAATGAGGACCAACCTCAAAAAAAAAGGACTAAGCATTATGTCCACTATGAACATACTAGGCCAATTTCTGTGACTTAATGGATAATTGACTCTTATATATTACAGCATCCAGACACTGAATGCTCTTTTAAAATGGGGTGAAATATAGGTTCTGTGCTCAAAGGATCTCCTTTCTTTTCACTGCAGAAGGTTATGCATTGAAAGATCATCATCTCTGTCCAGCGTTTTCCCCTTGACCGCAAAGTCCTTATGAAAACCCCCCCCAATTGATTTACCTGACTGCTGTAGACCTCTGACGATAGCCTCCTGCCGACTGAAATCCTGCTCCCGCTTGCCAGCCTCCACGTCCTCCCTAATGGCTTGAGGCAGGAGTTAGCATGTCAAGATTCAGATGAGGCCCAGCAGTTAAAATAGCATGTGCCTTATCCTGGCGATGTTATGCTTTCCTCCTGCCCTGACCCCTACAAGCTGCATTCATTCCCCAGGTTAAAATTGGGGCTAAAATGTTATAAAGATTACCTGCTTTAGGAACATATCAATAAAGCTTCAGCTGAGCTATGATGAAAGCAAGTAATTGAAGTAAAGTGTAAGAGTACTGTTTTCTCTAAATATTTTAATGACATGAGCTCATTGGAGGCATTTAACATTACTCATGGGATATAACTCAAGAGTTCCTACATGTTTTACAGCTACTTATATAGTTTACAAGATAAGTTTTAAAAATAAATTATGCAAAGAAGGTACATATTTCTAAGGAGCAGGGAGATATCAATGTTCACTAATGAAATGGAGGCTGACAAAATATCAGTAGAAGCAGAGAGAGTAGAGGAAAAATAGGATAAAAATTAAGAGAGGGGAGCTACAATAGAGGTTGGCTATGCTTAGAGTAGATAAGTCACCTGGTCCGGATGGCTTACATCCCAGGTTGCATCTTACATCCCAATCTTCCCTGGATACATGGGAGGTGCCAGAGGATTGGAAAGTGGCAAATGTGATATCCATATTCAAGAAAGGGTGTAAGGACAGTCCTAGCAACTACAGGCCAGTTAGTTTAACATCAGTGGTGGGTAAGGTTTTCGAAACAATAATCAGGGAAAATATCAACAGACATTTAGAGAGGTTCGAGTTAACTAAGGATAGTCAGCATCAATTTGTAAAAGGCAGATCATGCTTAACTAATTTAATTGAATTTTTTGATGAATTAACAGAGAAGGTTGATGGATGCAGCAGATGTTGTTGTTTATGCAGATTTTAAGAAAGCATTTGATAAGATACCACATAAAAGGCTGGTTAAGAAAATTGAAGCTCATGGAATAGGAGGGTCAGTGACCAATTAAATTTTAGAAAATTGGCTTCTGGACAGAAAACAGCAAGTCATAGTAAATGCAAGAAATGCTGGAACCACTCAGCATTTCTTGTTTTTATTTCAGATTTCCAGCATCTGCAGTATTTTGCTTTTATTTAAGTCATAGTAAATGGTTGCTTTTCAGACTGGAGGATTGTAGACAGTGGTGTTCCCCAAGGGTCAGCACTGGAATCACTGCTTTTCTGATATATATAAATGACTTGGATCTTGGAATACAGAATAGAATCTCAAAATTTTCTGACGACATCAAACTTAGAGGTGTGGCAAACACTGAGGATGATATGAACCGCCTGCAACAGGACATAGATAGGCTAGCAGAATGGGCAGAGAAGTGGCAGATGAAATTTAATGCCGACAAGTGTGAGGTGATGCATTTTGGCAGAAGGAACAGGGAGAGGCAATATGTACTTAATGGCAAAGTCTAAAGAGTGTGCAGGAAGAGAGGTACCTGGGGTGCATGCTGTTTCATAAGGTTTCATTCCATAAGGTTGTTATGGAATTTCCATTTTTTGTTAAAACTTGGAAATCTATATTTTTAAAAACTAAAAAAAAAATTGTGGACATTGAAACATCTGGAGATAGCTGAACTTTATGGATGCTTTTTAACAAAAAGAGGAAGGTCAACAAGAGGTTCCTAGTTTTGACCAGTAAAAAAAATTGGAAAACAGGTGATTTAAAGTAAGCACCAAGTGGGGTTGACTTGAGAGTTGTCATTTTTTGTGACAAGAGAGAATTTATGATTAGCATGAGACTTGCTTAAAAAGTAGTTTCATTTTGAACTGTTAAAAGCCAGTGGTTTTGGACTAAAGCAGGCAATTGGAATTTGAGATGGACCTGCCAGGAGTTCAGAAGAAAGCTATTACGTCTCTTTGAAGAATCGCTACTCTTGAAAAGCAAAAGCTTATATGAAGTGGTACTTTTGCCTCCTGTAATTCTGAAGACATCCTGGATGTTTGCAGAAACCTTGCACCTTCAAATGAACTTTGTATCGAATGTGTGTGAGAACTGACATCTGTTGCTGCACACTTGCTATAAGACCTATGCCTTCTGCAGTTGAGTTTCTTTGAATGCCTACCCAAACAGACTGTTCATCAACCTTGCCTGGAAAAATTCCTAGTGGCAGCCAACTATTCGACTTTGGGACACCTCACCAGAACAAAGGATTTCCATATCTTCTCTTCTGTAAAAGTTATTTTTTTTTATTCCTTCTATTCCTTTGTAGCAGATGTAAACAAAAATTCTGTTTTTTTCCTGGTTAACTGGTTTTTGGATGTATGTGAGTGTGTGTGAGGGCTAGGATATAAAAATACGGGGCTTCAATATTTCAATTTGCAAATATTTTTACTTCATTATCGGTTAAGACTTGATTTATAATAAACGGATAATTTTGTTGTTTACTAAAGAAACGTGGTTGGTGTGATTTATTCTGGGGACAAATAGAGTATCTAACTGGCTGTTTCAGTAAGTGGGAACATTTATTGATATGTTGTGACCTGTGAAAAAGTGGGACTGAATTAACAGTGCATTCCTCACATCTCGGTAGTAACTAGGTGGCAGGACATATTGAGAGAGTGGATCGTAAAGCATATGGGATCTTGGGCTTCATAAATAGAGGCATTGAGTACAAAAGCAGAGAAGTTATGCTGATCACCAGACTTCAGGATGGATGTGAGAGTCCTTGAGAGAGTACAGAGGAAATTTACCAGAATGGTTCCAGGGATGAAGGATTTTAGTTACAAGGTTAGGTTGGAAAAGCTGGGTTTGTTCTCCTTAGAACAAAAGAGAGTGAGGGGAGATTTAGTAGAAGTGTACAAGATTATGACCGGCTTAGATAAGTTATACAAGAAATGCTGTTCCCATTAACAAATGGTACAAGGACTAAGGGACACAGATTGAAATTTTTGGGCAAAAGATGCAGGGGGAAGGTGAGGAAGCACTTTTTTACGTAACGGGTGGTAATGACCTGGAACTCGCTGCCCATGAGGGTGGTGGAAGCTGAGACGATCAATGACTTCAAGAGAAACTTGGATGGCCACCTGAGAGAAATTGACTTGCAGGGCTATTGGGATTGAGCAAGGGACTGGGGCTGACAGCATAGCTCTGTGGAGAGCCAACATGGATTTGATGGGCTGAATAGACTCCTTCTGTGCTGTAAATTACTCTGTGACTCTATATTTCTGTTCCATAACTTCAATTTTCTTTTCTTCTAATGGCATACTTGTGCAATAATGAGTTATTTGTAAAAAGAAACAGATGACACTGACAACAAATGCTGGGTTAGAGTTTCATGTCAGGGTCTGTGACTGCCCAAGTGATGCTATGTCCCTTGCCACAAGAGACTATTCTTCATTTGTGAACCTGGACAGAGTTTAGACAACCTATTCACTTCTCGGAATCATCATAGTCAAACTCAATCTTGCTCTTACTCAATATTCATGTATCCACAAAACACAAAAACAAAAATCCAAATAGTTTTTATTCCTTCCTATTCTAGGATATTGAACCAAATTGTTGTGTCTCAAGTCACTATAGCCAAGGTCAACCAACAGAGCACAGGCCAGTGTTGAACCTGGGAACTTCCTGCTCTATAGGGCGTAGTATCACATTACAAGGCACATTCAACCACTCAGCGAGTGGAAATGATCTGATCAGGTAGCCATTGTCACGCATGACAATGATTCACCCTATTTCAGCATCAAGCTTGCATGGTGAAGAAATGGCTTGGGCTCTATTTATGAGGTTGCCCTGGCTACAATGGCTACACTGATCAGATCATTTCTTGCTGTATATCACGCAAACTTATGAATGGCCTGAAGGCCGTCTTTTTCAGCCCTGAAATGTGCTCAGTCTACCTCAAATTACCCTGGAAGGGTAATGTATCCCAAAAATTTGAGCAACAGGTAAAGCTAGCTGTTTCACACTGCTACTATGCAGTAGCAACATGTGTGGTGTTCACCACTAACAGGATGCTGCTGTCTAGCCAAAAAGACATCCTGCCGATCACACAAATGAGTAATGTGATATATGAATTTCAATGCCAGTGCAATGCTCAGTATATCGGCCGTATGTCCCAAAGACTGGCAGATCGTACCAAACAACTTGTGCCTTCTGCCGTTTGCAACGGACAATGTATGGGCCGTACCCAAACAGCCTGTGCTTGTAAAACTCAAAACACAGTGTCCAACATTAGATGTGATTCTGCGACTGGACAACATTTGCTAAATAATCCACAGTGTGCTTAGAATTACCCTGACAATCAATTTAAGATTGTCAGTAGAGCTCGCAGTGTGGCGCATTTGTGCATACTGGAAGCTACATATATTAATACACAGGGCCCTGTTCTTTGCAGACAGAAAGAACATGTACAAAAATTGTGCCTGTTTCAGCGGAACAAAGTAAGTGACAGCCATTCCTCAGGGCAATGCCTTGACAAATCAGAGTCAAGTTGCCTGGTTTAAATTTCAAAGCTTGGCAGTTAACTGTCAATCACCGTAAACTGGTGCATTCTCCATGGCAACGCCTCTACCAATCAGAGTTCACTTGCCAACCAATCAGCCCTCTCTTCTCATGCAGTATAAGTTGTTGTTTTCCCTTACATTGATTATTCTTGCGGATTGTCCTGATGAATGCAAGACGAAAAGCTTCAACAACATGTCTCTATTTTCAGCAATACTCAAGAAAATAGTCCAATAAAGCAGGCAAATTTGAACATTAGTTAAGACTGGGATTTGACCTCATCCTCTCATTAAAAGTTCAATGCTTTGGCATTGGAACTGCTAATCCATCAGCGATGGAGTACATATTTAAAATGAACTCAAAGCAAAACACTTGTACTCGAGTTAGACTATAAAATTTACACTAAGCCTATTTCTATTATAACATAAATTAGTATAAAAGTAATTATGCACAATTTTAACCCTACTCCTCCTGTCCCTACAATAAAAGAAAAAACAATAACTATTTGGGCATCTTTTGGCCCAGAATCCTTTTCCTGCTATCTTCAACTGGCAGGAAAGCCATAACAGTTTCTCTGTTCAGGCCACCAGTTAAAATTGCAGTCGGCGAATGGCATCTTCGAACCACTCTTTCATATTTAAATAATGACCCTGCTGGCCGGTTTCAAGCAGTGTCATTGCTCAGGGAAGCAAGTTAAAATTCAAGACAATGGGATTGGTGCAAGACATCGGTAGATTAAGTTAGCCAGCTAATTTTAACTGCCCTCCTACCTGGTTTCAGCATTATAGAATCATGCATAGATTCTGTGACATTGGATACAATACTTTGAACATTTTGAGAACAATGACCTAAGGCTTTTAATATTTTTCCTCCCTCTGCCTAAATGTTCTTATCCAATGTAAGGACAACCTAGATCATAGTGGTTATAATAATCCATTTGCTTCAATTCAGGGTTCAACAATTTTTTCAGTGAGAAGTTCTTTATACTTCTGTGAACATACCAAGTTTGAGCAAATTAAAGTTAAATACATAAAATTATCTGTTCCAGAATATTTTGTTAGTTTATTTTTTTAGTCAGTAGCTGTTCTGCAGCTATATGGTGGGATGTTACACTTTAACGTTCAATATAAGGCAACTAAGTTGGCCATTCAAATAAGAATACACAATATATACAAACTAAAAGCCAAAGGGTATTTTGTAAGTGCCACATGCAAGCAATTTACTCTGTAGTTCAAAAGATTGTTTACAACAGCAGGTAGTAAAATGCATTCCTTGAATATGGTAAGGTCAATAAACCTATCCACATAATATTTAACATGCTGCTTGTGAAATACTCTTTAGTATTAAAATATTCATTTTTTTCCAACGAAAGGTTAATGAATACTGCTGAACCACAGCTTTACAAAAATTTGTTTTAAAGACTTAAATGTCATTAACAATGACAAACAGCATTCTATTTATGTAGCAGATTTTGTGCTTAAAGGGTTATTGCAGAAATGAGCGAACTAAAAAGACTGTGTGTTGACCTTGTTTTATTTGTTAATCTAGATCAAAGTGTAGATCACAGTGGAGCTTTGTGTCTCTACAGCTCCCAACAAAATAACACAATCAAAAATTACCTTATGATAATTTTTGTGTTTTTCCACTTTAGTTCATAAATATCACAGCTGCTGTTAAGCTAAACTATTGCCTAAGGACAGGCCAATTTCAATGGGTCCTATTTATTCTTCTGAGTTTTATATCTGATAACTGAAAGTCTTAACGTAATGTCTTCCTCCTTTATTTCTCTTAGCTTTCATTTTCTACTTAAAGTAAAAAGCTTCATAAAAAGCTGATTTGAATTAAATCATATTTACATCCAAGTCAGATTTCAAAGTCTCTAATGGCCTTATTATGAATACTTCCTGCACTTAGTTTTAGGAAATTAGTCGTTGGTCCTTGTGCTCCAGCACAATTAATATGTTCAGGATCATTTATTGCTTTAGTCCAAGCCAGTAATTGATTCAAAAGGTCAGGATCCAAATCATGGATCAAGAAGGAAACTTTTCAGCATCATAAAAACTGAAGATGGGCCTACTGCATAAAATGTAAAACTGCATAAAGCATCATGACAGTATGGGTCTGGCTTGATGGACCATCTGGTCTTTTCCTGTCTGATATTTTCATAAGTTTGTATGTAACGGCCACCGTACATGTCACCCAAGCAGATAATTTGGATGAGCTGAAATAATAGGTCTTCAGCGCACGGCTTTCTCATAGGGGAAATAGGGAACTTGTCTCCTTAAGTGCAATGCTTATGTAGGTAGTATTCTAAATTTAAAATAATTCTCAGAGCACTTCTTTTATGTCACAGATAAGAGTAATTTGGACAATTTGGAAATGATTTGAAGCTTCACTAAAATGAAATTCAAAATTAATTTTCACCAATGAAAAGAAAATTCTCATTCAAGTATCTGTGAAGTCAGACCATCACCCAATTAAGGCAAATAATTAAAAAGAATTTGTCTACCCTGAGGCACGGTGTGGCTTTCAAGCAGAGAGATCCACTATTGACATGCTGTTTTCCCTTCACCAACGACAGGAGAAATGCTGCGAACAACGGATGCCCCTCTACGTTGCCTTCATAGATCTCACCAAAGCTCAGCAGACGTGATCTCTTCAGGCTACTAGCAAAGATCGGAAAGCTACTAAGCATCATCACCTCATTCCATGACAATATGAAAGGCACAATTCAGCATAACGGTGCATCATCAGACTCCTTTCCCAAACAGTGTGGCGTGAAGTAGGGCAGCACCCACACTGTTTGGGATCTTTTTCTCACTGCTGCTCTCTCATGTGTATAAGTCTTCAGAAGAAGGAATTTTCCTCCACACAAGATCAGATGTCAGGTTGTTCAACCTTGCCCGTCTTAGGGCAAAGACCAAAGTATGGAAAGTCCTCATCAGGGAACTCCTCTCTGCTGACGATGCTGCATTAACGTCCCACACAGAAGAATGCCCGCAGAGACTCATCGACAGGATTGTGGCTGCCTGCAACGAATTTGGCCTAACCATCAGCCTCAAGAAAATGAACATCATGGGACAGGACGTCAGAAGTGCTCCATCCATCAATATTGGCGACCACACTCTGGAAGTGGTTCAAGAGTTCACCTACCTGGGCTCAATCATTACCAGCAACTTGTCACTTGATGCTGAAATCAACAAGCGCATGGGAAAGGTGTCTGCTGCTATGTCCAGACTGGCCAAGAGGGTGTGGGAAAATGGTGCATTGATACAGAACACAAAAGTCTGAGTGTTTCAAGCTTGTGTCCTTAATACCTTGCTCTATGGCAGTGAGGACTGGACAATGTATGTCAGTCAAGAGCGACGTCTCAACACAATCCATCTTCGCTGTCTCCAGAGAATCCTTCGCATCAGGTGGCAGGACCGTATCTCCAATGCAGAAGTCCTCGAGGCGGCCAACAACCCCAATACGTATGAACTACTGAGCCAGCGGCGCTTGAAATGGCTTGGCCATGTGAGCCGCACGGAAGATGGCAGGATCCCCAAGGACGTATTGTACAGCGAGCTCGTCACTGGTATTAGACCCACCGGCCGTCCATGTCTCTGCTTTAAAGACGTTTGTAAACGCATCATGAAGTCTTGCGACATTGACCACAAGTCATGGGAGCCAGTTGCCAGTGATCACCAGAGCTGGTGGACAGCTATAAAGGCAGGGCTGAAGAGAGGCGAGTTGAAGAAACTCAGCAGTTGGCAGGAAAAGAGACAGCAGTGTAAGGAGAGAGCCAACTGTGTAACAGCCTTGACACCAACTTTACCTGTCACTCGAGAATTGGCCTAAATAACCACTCCAGGTGCTGTTCCACAAACTACTGACTCTAGATGCTTACCCATTGTCTCTCGAGACAAGGAGGCCAAAAAGGAAGGAAAAAAAGGAAGTAACTAACATCATGTGTATTCATTGATAAACATATTTTGCAGTCCACAAACAAAATTCTAATTACAAATTATTTGTGAGAGGCACAAGAGTAAGCACTCCATTGCAAATTCACTTTAAAAAAGCATGCATCTGTTAATCTTATGAATAAAAATGAATACCTCTCATTATCAGAATGTTAAACATCAAAGAGAGCAGACATTTGAAAATAATCAATGTCGGTCTGAAATTTCCGTTTTAAAAGGTTTGGAACTTGTCACAATGACCGATGGAAAATTGGCCTCAAGCATCTTCCCATGCTTGCTAAAGTTTCATAGCAACATTTCCTCATGACAATTTTATAAACATTCCTATATATTATCAACATGGTACCTTCTGAGCTCAGTGGTGCATTCAGTTAGAGTACCTCATACTGTTAATACCACTGTGACAACAATCCTTATGCAAATAGTATTTTATTCTACTGTCGGAATACAAAGGCCTCTCTAACCTCTTGCAGGGCCTTATCTAACCTCTGCAACAGTATGCAAGTTACAAATTGGAATTGTAAAGGCGCAATGTTTTACATTTTATACAATATTTAAATAGGATCATGGAGATTTGCATTGTTCATGTATATTTGGTAATAATTTACTCAAATTGCATGCATCTGTTTGCACACCAACTGGAACATAATGTCACGCTCACGTAATATGAACCTATGAACTATAAATATGAACATATGAAGTATAAACCCGAAATGGACACTTTCCTGTAAAAGAAAAAGGAGTTGAGAGGTCAGGTGACCTTTTCTTTCCTGACAATACACATGGAACTGCAAGAACCCCAAGCTAATTTTCATGTCTGGACAAGTCTTGGTGACAGCATTAAAATGCAAATGACCTTTCTGGACATATCTTTGAGAAGTCATTAAAATCCAAATGACCCTTCCTGTGGTTATAGCTCCAACTAATTAGAAAAACTGGTTTTACAATACTGTTGTAGATTCTTCAACTCGACTCGAAAGCCAGAAAATGGGCATGAAAAGCTCTATTTTATCAAGATGGTATGTGGATGAGTGATACCTGACTCCATTGTCTGACAATGGCCTCACCATCAGAACCTATTTATGAGGACAATAGAAAGAGATGCTCTGGTCACATGACAGAAACTGGGATGGAATTTTATGCTCTCCCCCATGGCAGATTAGGAGGTGGAGAGAGCATAAAATCAGGTGGGATTGTGGCAAGGGGAGACCCCGCCACCATCCCACCTCTTCTGAAACTTAGTCTGGGGTGGAAAGACCTGTAAACGGCCTTCCCTCCCCGCCACCAATTGAGGCCCTTAACTTGGTAATTAATCCCTAATTAAGGTCCTTTTCCTGCTACAGCCGGAATTACCTGTGCAGCAGGCAGCCCTGTTGTCGCATGGGAAGCACGGCACCAAAAACCATGCGGGCTGCTTCCTGGGTCCGGGGTGGGTGTCCCTCCTTCAAAGGCACTTAGTGCCTGAACGAGAGACCTGGCATCAGGAAGGGGGGCCCAATGAGGGCCACACCCAATGCCCTTGCTGCCAACACCCCTCCCCGCGAACACCACCCCATGAGACCCCTCCCACCCTGACCTACCTTAAGCCTGGTTCCAGCACCGCTTCTTGGTTTCTGGTCACTGCAGCTACAGTAGCAGTCACCTCCTCCATGGTCACACTGCAGCTGCCGGCCTCTGATTGGCTGGCAGCTCTGCAATGCCGGGACTTCTGGAAACGGGGTCCTAAATCCGACGGAAGGCCTGCCGCTGTCCAGTTAAGTGCACTAAATTCGATGGGCCTTTCATACAAGAGACGACATGGGGATCTCGACATCGGTTTCCCCCGACATCGAAAGCCCCGCCACCAGCACAAAATTCCCCCCTACGTTTCTGCTAAAGGGTTTTAATAAGTTAGTCTGGGCAGACAAAACAGAAAAACATATATGCCAATGAAGAGAAAAGTCCCTACCTAAGACCACAAACTTTAAGCCACATGTAGGCAGAGATTCAAGTTGGCTCTGAATTCTCCACCTGAGGAACTGTACCAGTGCTTCACCACTGAACCTTGCCTGGAGTATAACAAGAGAAATCTGCTCCTGTGAGTATAACACAGCAAATTCATCCTCCTATACCTCCAAAGCTTTTCTTCAGTGGACAAAAAAAGGATTGCAGGCTTGCATCATTTCAAGTCTTCACCCCAGGGAAAAGCAAGTGTAACAAAGAACTCTTGAAATCATAAGACCTAAACGCATACTACTTTGAGAATTGCAATCTTTTCTTGAGCATATGTGTATTTGCATGAGTGTGAGAGTGGGTGTAGTTACATATATTCGAGTGTTGAACAATAAACATTTATCTTTCTTTTAAAATTTCTGAGAAAACCTGTCATTTGTCTGTTCCTGACAATTAAAGCACTCAGGAGCTAAAACACTTTTTTTTTTAAACACACCGGGGGGAATTTTATGTTCTCCCCCATGGCTGGTTTGTAGGCAGGAAGAGCATAAAATCAGGTGGGATGATGGCAGGGTGTTGGGGGGTGGGGGGGTGTTCCCACTCCTGACCCGCCTCTACCAAAATTTAGTCCAGGGTGAGAAGGCCTGTGAACGGCCTTCCTGCCCCACCATGAATTAACACCCTTAACTGGGAAATTAACCCCAAATTAAGGGGCTGTTCCCTCCGCAGCCGCAATTAGCCATGCAGCGGGTGGCCCTGTCGTCACAAGGGAAACATGGTACGGAAAACCGTGTGGGCTGCTTCCTGGCTCCGGAGGGGGGGGGGCCTCGTTTAAAGGCATAGTGCCTGAATGAGGGATATGGCATCCGGAAGACAGGGGGTGCCCGCTGATAGCCATCCCCTGCCCTTGCTGCCAATCTCCCAACACCTGCCTCTCCGGCGACCCCCCACACCGCAAGACCCCTCCTGCCCTGACCTACCCACGGTGGCAGTGAAGCTGCCAGTCTCTGATTGGCTGGCACCTTTCCAAGGGCAGAACTGCCGGTGACGGGGTCCTTGATCCAGTGCAAGGCCTGCTGCTATCCACTTAAGTGCCTGACTGACAATAGATTCGGTGGGCCTTCTGGAAAAGAGATGGGATTTTGGCATCGCCTTTTCCGGACGTCGAGACCCCCGCCGCTAGAATAAAATCCCAGCCACTGTCTTCGGTCAGTAGAGAGGTGAATCTGGGCAGCCATCCCTGTCATCTCTCTCATGTCCATTACAATCTTTGTTATTTGATAAGAAGAATGGTGTTGTTGAAGGAATGAAAGCAAGTCACTTTTCAACTCTTTCCATTGACAATGTTACTTGACACAAGAAGACTCCAATGAAAGGGAAGAAAAAATAATAACTGAAAGAATGTTCAACAGCAGTAAAGAGTTAACAAATCACAAACTACCAACTCTGTTAAAAGCTGGAACTTATCAACATCTAAACTTATCTTTGTGAGTCACTTATAGATAAGCCTCTTTTATATTGTTGTTTTATCAGTGAAGAAGCACTAAATAATGCACATTATATCAGAGATTTTGATACCTCATCAAATGTTGCATGGAGAAGTTATTGCATCTTTTAGGTAATGGTATTTAGTTCTGTGGTAGGTATGAGTAAAAGGACTCTTAAGGAATTCAATACAAAGAGGTCAGCTAGGAACTTGTAAAATCCCTCGTCACTTCACTCTGTGAGACGATCAAACCTGGGCTCACTGCCAAATTTCCTTTTTGCAAGTTTTTTTTAGATAATAAATCCCAAAACCATCAAAGATTTTTTTTTATTATTTCATTGTCTTCTTCAAGCTTTAACATGCTAATATTTTGGCTCTGAAGGCCTGCTCTTTCTTATCTGGTACCTGATTAGTTCAATACTGACCTATCTGTATATTAAGCAGTATGTACCTCTCTTGTGTAAACCATATGGAGCCACAGTTTATTAAGTGGGATTAGGCCTAATTTTCCATTTTTACAATTTGAGTGGCAAGTGGCATTTATTTCTTATACTGTAAGAAATAGCAACTGAAAGTTATTAATATTAATCTGAGAAAAATCTATATTCTCAGAATGTTGTTTTAATTAACAACAGGAAAGCTGCATCATACCAGTATAGGGTTGCCAACACTCCTGTATTGTTCAGGAGTCTCTCAGAAATTGAGGGTTGCTCTCCAGAAATGCTGCTAGAAACCTGGGATAAAAACTATTTTGCCCCTTCATGCCTCAGCTGCCTCTACTGCAGCAGGTGATGTAAATAAGCTTCTGTTGCTACTGCAGACCTTGCTGCGGCTACTGTTCAGGCTTATACATTCCAGTTCCCAACTTTTTGGGTCAATGATGTATTGGGGACATTTACATTTTGAAGTTCTTCAATCCTTACAAGTAGGCAATAAGCCTAATATATCTGTTTATCCGAACAGCCATATTAGGCATGTGGAGACACAAAGGGATGACTGCAAGCCCAGATGCTTGGTGCAGAGTTTGGTGCACCTGCACAGTACCAATTGGAGCTCGGCCAAAACTATTTAATTGGGTCATCTTGGTGATGGAAAGTGCAGCAGGAAGTGTCAGCCCTACATTATCTCTGTGTAGGCAAATCTGCAAAGTCTGACTCTTTAATTATGTTTTTCACTGCTAAAATTAAACACAGCTCCATATATTTAAGTGACTTTTCATTGCCAGAGATAGACATCGACATGTTGTATGATGGACATTTGACAAAATGATTGACTGATCCAGGGACATAGGGGCAATTAACCTGTATATAAAGTGTATAGTCAATCTAATGCCATCAAAACACAAAACATGAAAAGTAACTAAGCAGACAAACATTAATGGAGAGTAGTACAACTGTATTAGCTAGCTAGCAGGCAAAACAATATGCAATTCCAATGCAAATTACTTTCGTCGACAGAATAGAGCTAGCTACACTATGTCATGGGGTGGTAGATGAACCTTATTGGATAACCTCTGTAGATTCACACTGTGTTAGGAGTTCAAATTCATCCAATAAACCATGAAATTCAAGGAAAGAGTTGATATTGAGGTGAAGCAGTAGAAAAATCAGCAATAGGAAGACATACCATTTCTCACACTGTTATTGTCACAAGACAATTTAACCCGTGATTGTCAATGCTTGTGTAACTTCTCCCCCTGCATGTAATATGTTTCTGAAGACAGGGCAGCAAACAAAAGGGCAGTGGTCTCCAAGTCAGGAGAACTTTATAGGTAGAAGCAGATAGTACTTCAGAAGCATAACGTAAAACAGGAAAGCAGAGTGGGACAGGAAGGGACAGAGAGATTAATGGTAGGTAGCCAAGACTAGCTTATTCATCTTGACAGGCTGTTAAACTAGGCCCTGGATTCCAATACGCAGAAACAACAGCATCTCTCATGGACAAAGTGTCATTTACTCACCAAAACCAGTGACAACTTTAGATAAACACAATTACAAATAAAGAACACCCTTCAGTTCCTCCAATAAAGCGATTCTCTTAAATTCACTTATGTCTATATCTCAGTCTATATCTGTCGATTCCGATTCAGTTCTGACAAGATAATTATTAACAAAAAAGCTGTTCTGCAAAAAGTTGATTGTTACTGTATGTATTATTCAGTTACGAAATGTTTAGTCATTTTCTGTAAGAATGTACTCCAGATTAATCAATTTATGTGCAAGCCAAATCTCTTACTTGTTAGCAAAGATGCACTTTTAACATAATGTAATTATATGAGACAGACAACTGTCAAATGACATTAAAAACAGAAACTGGCAGAAACACTCAGCAGATCTGGCAGCATCTTTGGAGAGAGAAACAGAGCTAACATTTCAGGTCTGTACCCTGTCATCAGAACTGGCAAAGGTTAGAAATGTAATAGGCTTTGAGCAAGTGAAAAGGGGGAGGGGACAAAAGAACAAAAGGGAACATGTGTAATAGGGCAGAGGGCAGAAGAGATTAAATGACAATGATGTTACAGAACAAAGGCAAAGGCAGTGTGAATAGTTGTATCAAAAGACAAAACATTAGTCCAGAGAGAGTGTTAACGGCAGAATTCATGGACAGCTCTGTCCAAAAGCAAAAACCTGAAAAACAAGTTTAAGACAGGCCCATGATTAAAAAATAGAATAAAATAAAATACAATTAAAAAAGACAGTCACGCTCTGAAATTGTTGAACTCAATGTTGAGTCCAGAAGGCTGTAGAGTGCCTAATTGGAAGATGAGATGTTCCTCCTCAAGTTTGTGTTAAGGTTCACTGGAACACTGCAGCAGGCCAAGGACAGAAATGTCGGCATGGGAGCAGGGTAGTGAATTAAAATGGCAAGCAACCGGAAGCTTGGGGTCATGCTTGTCTGAGTGGAGACCTGTCATTTGTCAGTTCTGATGAAAGGTTACCGACTGAAACTTTAACTCTGTTTCTCTCTCCACAGATGCTGCCAGACCTGCTGAGTATTTCCAGCACTTTCTGTTTTTATTTCAGATTTCCAGCCTCCACAGTATTTTGCTTTTATTTCAAATGACATTGGTCACTCAGGTTATCTGGCCTCAAACCGGATAGTAAATGATGCACATTGCAGTTACTGATCTTTGATATACTTGTAAAATTTGTCCTTTAATCCAATTTGCAACAAAAAAATCTGTTTCTAAAATGGTCATTGAAACATCATACATTTTTAATATGTCTTCCCTGAGTTTTAAAAAATGCAAATACAGTATGGATTTCATTAAGGAATCATAGACATCATCATAGATTAAGGTTTATTAAAGCTATCCCTTACATTGTATTTACTAACTATTGTATATGGGTCAGCAGCATCATGTTTTTGCCAATATCACTCAGCTCCATTAAACTGTAATCTTGTATTCATGCTGACTTCTGGAGATTCCTTGGATTTTCGTGTCTGTTTTCCCCTCAAAATAAGTTCCAGAACAATGTGATTCCAAATGTTTAGCAGCAGAATTGTGACATTTACGTAGAAGTAAAAGTCTAGCAACTTTCAACATGTCACTGAGTTTGTATCCCAAGTGAAAGGAATGTGTGCCAAAGCATAGAAATCAAGACATTCCCTAAGTGACTTTTGCTATATCAAAATGAGTTTACACAACACAAGCCTTTAAACTTGTTTTAAAATAAGCTAGCTGCTAGGTTATTTTAAAACACAAGGTTAAAGGCTTGGGGCAGGGGTATCGATTGTTTTCACATGGGGGCCACAAAACAATTTTTGTCTTACAGAAAGGGGCCAGTGAGACAATTTTGAAAAGATAAAGGCATTAAAATGTATCTTACCGTTAATCAAAATCACAACAAATGTGCATTTCTGTGAAGAGGCTTTAAATGAGAAGACTAATTTATTGAATTACTTTCCATCACTATGTTAGACACTGATTTAGTGAGAAACCTGACATTTATTTTTGCCTGCACAAGTAGTCAATGTCTGTCCGCACACTTTTTGTAGCGATGCGAAGTATTCCGGATAGATGTCCACCTGTCAAGAGTGATCTTAATCGCTCTCGCTCCCTCCTCTTTTTATCTCTCTCCCTTGCCTCTGTGCTTCCCCACTCTGTGTTGTTCCCCCTTTCACTGTGTCATCCCCCCTCTCTGACCCTCCCCCTCTATCATTCCATTCTCTCTGTTCCCCTGCTCTTTCTCTCTCTGTTACCCCGCTCTCTTTCTCTGTTCCCTCTCTCTCTTTCAGCACTCACTCTCTCTATGCCCAACCTCTCTCTCTCTTCACCCTCTCTCTTACCTGGGAGTTGGAGAGGCACACCAGTCAGATGCTTGGAATCAGCGTGTGCTGGGGTTTGAAGGAAGAGTGAAAACAGCAAACAGTGATGTCACAGCAAAGTTGTAAGTTGATTGTTTGGTGAGTATCTATTATAAGGGTCTGTTTGCAAATAGCTAGATTAATTCACTACTTTTAGGAAAGGTGTGTAAATAGCTGGAATATAGAATAAAATAAAAGCTGGTGAGTCTGTTGTTTTTTTAGTTTAAGCTGTAAGGCTTATTGTATTACCAAGGATAAGTTAGCACCGTAAGTGCTGGTAAGGTGGGACATTAATTTAAAAACTAACAAAATAATTAATTTAATACTTAAGTAAAATGCATTAAGGATGGCAGGGCAGTGATGTGTTGCAGATGCAGTATGTGGGAGCTGGCGGACGCCAGTGTGATCCACGGCAAACATGTCTGTAGTAAGTGTCTGCAGCTGGAGAAGCTTTGGCTCAGAGTCAGTGAGCTGGAGGTTGCGCTACAGACACTGTGATGCATTAGGGAGGGGGAAGGTTACCTGAACACTTTGTTCCAGAAGTCAGTCACACCCCATAGGAAAGGGTCGTCTGATTTGGTCAGAGGTCAGGGATGGGCGGTTGTGACTGTGAGTGAGGCAGGTAACGCAAGGAAGGCACAAGTGGAGTTAATAATGAAAAATAAGGAAATGGCAGAGGAACTGAACAGATCTTTTGCATCTGTCTTCACTGTAGAGGATACAAATAACATCCCAAAAACAATTGTGATTCAAGAGTTGAAAGGGAGGGAGGAACTTAAAACAATTACCATTACCAGGGAAAGGGTACTGAGAAAATTAATGGAACTAAAAGCTGACAAGTCCCCAGGTCCTGATGGACTTCATCCTAGGGTCTTAAAAGAAGTGGCTGCTGATATAGTGGTTGCATTCATTTTAATTTTCCAAAATTCCCTAGATTCTGCAAAGGTCCTATCAGATTGGAAAATAGCAAATGTAACTCCACTATTCAAGAAAGGTGGAAGGCAGAAAGCAGCAAACTACAGGCCAATTAACTTAACAGCTCTTAGGGAAAATGATGGAATATATTATTAAGGAGGTTACAGCAGGTCATTTAGAAAATCTCAATGCAATCAGGCAGAGTCAAAATGGTTTTGTGAAAGGGAAATCGTGTTTGACCAATTTATTAGAGTTCGTTGAGCAAGTAACAAGCGACATAGATAAAGGGGAACCTGTGGATGTGGTATACTTGGATTTCCAGAAGGCATTTGACAAGGTGCCGCATCAAAGGTTACTAAACAAAATAAGAGCCCATTGTATAGGCGGGCAAGATAAAGGAAAATCCCAAGGCATTTTGGAAGTATATTAAGGGCAAGAGGATAACCAGGGAAAGAGTAGGGCCCATTAGGGACCAAAGTAGCAATTGTGTGTGGAGCCGGAGGACATAGGTGAGGTTTTAAATAATTACTTTTCATCTGTGTTAACTATGGAGAAGGACAATGTAGGTGTAGAGATCAGGGAGGGGAATGTGATATTCTTGAACAAATTAGCATTGAAAGGGAGTAGGTATTAGAGGTTTTAGTGGGCTTAAAAGTGGATAAATCCCCAGGAGCATATGAGATGTATCCCAGACTGCTATGTGAGGCAAGAGAGGAGATTGCAGGGGCTCTGACACAAATTTTTAAATGCTCTCTGGCCACAGGAGAGGTGCCAGAGGACTGGTGGACAGCGAATGTGATACCATTATTCAAGAAGAGTAGTAAGGATTAACCAGGTAATTACGGGCCAGGGAGTCTAACATTAGTGTTAGACTCTAAAAATTCTGAGAGACAGGATTAATCTCCACTTGGAGAGGCGGGGATTAATCAAGAATAGTCAGCATGGCTTTGTCAGGGGGAGATCATGTCTAACAAATTTGATTGATTTTTTCGAGGAGGTGACTAGGTGTGTAGATGAGGGTAAAGCAGTTGATGTAGTCTACATGGACTTCAGTAAGGCTTTTGATAAGGTCCCGCATGGGAGATTGGTTAAGAAGGTAACAGCCCATGGGATCCAGGGCAATTTGGCAAATTGGATCCAAAATTGGTTTAGTGGTTGGAGGCAGAGGGTGATGGTCGAGGGCTGCTTTTGCGATTGGAAGGGTCATTGAATGTTTGTAATGCAGAGGTAGGCGGATTCTTGACAAACAAGGGAGTCAAAGGTTATCGGGGTAGGCAGGAAAGTGGAGTTGAGTCCACAAACAGATCAGCCATGATCTGTTGGAATGGCAGAGGAGGCTCAAGGGGCCGAATGTCCTACCCCTGCTCCTAGTTCAAATGTTTGTATATGTTCATATGCCCCCTTCTCTCTCTCTCTCTCTGTTCCCCCTTTCTCTTAGCCTCTCTTTCTGTCCCCCTCGATCTCTCTGCCCCCTCTCTCTGCCCCCCGCTGAGAGCGGGAACAATGGTTTCCGAACTTCAGACAGATTCGTGGTTTTCCAGCAGTCTGTTGAAAAAAAATCAGAATCCTGAAGCTGTCTGAGGTTCAGAAACTGCTGTTCCTGCTCTCAGCACCTGCCAGCTGTGACTATGGAAAGGAGTGTCAATGAGCATTAGATAAAGATCTGAGCTTAGAAGTTCCAATTCAGCTGTGAAACGGACAGTGAGATTTTCTTTTAAAAACTGGTCTGGTGGGAAAGAAGAAGCCAATGGGAAATTTCTCATCCCTGAAATTATCAGTCATGGACCTCAAAATTTTTTACCTTGGCCAGTGGTGTCCGTGTACGGACACATTGCCGACCCCTGGTCATTGCTTATAATTGTTACTTCCATTATATTTTTGCAAACAATGCCATAGGATGTTAAACAAAGGTTACCAAATACAGATGAGCCCATTTGGGCTTGCCACATCCATAAAAACCTGCATTTCATCCATCACAGTCCCTAACCATCTATCAAATGATTCCAGTGATTTTGTCATTTCTATCCTACATAAAAGACCATTTCACATATCATCAAGATTGGGATCAACATTTGAATCTGTAAGAATGGAGGGTGAGGGAGCTTGTAAAACTTAATGCTGGTTTAAATTTAACTTCTCTTTGTGATTATCTGCAGAACCAACAAAACCAAAATTCTCTGGGTTCTTTGTCCCACTCGATGGGGCTATAATAGCATCCTCAAGGGCCTTTTGAGAAAAAGTGTGTCTGATAATATGATCTACCCAGTGTCCAAATAGATATCAGCACTGCAGAATCTCAGATTTACTCACCCAAGCATATTCGCATTCATCCCTCCCCCATCAAATGTCAAGTGATCAAACCTACCAGAAATGTCCAACAGAGTTGGCAACCCTATTCCAATAGCTACTTGAATCTGGAAGAAAATCACAGCACTGAATTCCATGGGTAAGAACATTAGATGGTACATCCCTGTATCTTTCAATTCGACAGTTGACCAATTCCCTTGTGCAGCAGCTATTTTGACTCAATGCCGATAGGCTATCTTGCATGTTGTATGCTCTTTCTGCAGCAAGTGAATGACAGGGCAAAAAGCAGTCAGATAGTGTATTACAATTGGTCCCTCAAGGAGGCTGCACAAGGACCTGTGAAGCTGTAGGACGATACAGAATAAAAAAGGGGAAGTACAAAGGAACAGTGTTAAAAGACGGATTCTATCAACAAAGACTCCAGCAGCAGCACGCTGACACAGAAAATTGATTTTTCCAATGCTACAATCTGATTAGCTTCAAGTTGTCTTTTTCTGAAGTTGAAACAATACCAAGGTAAAACACTCTGTCCTATAGCATGTAACCTATCTGCTTCTGTACTTTTAATATCAGTTTACAAATCTATAATTACCAAAATTGTGTTCTATTCTTAGCTAAATGTTTAATATAAGTGTTTAATAAAGATGAAATTCAAAGCAGATATCGATAAAAAAAAAGACCAAGAAACTATAGGGTTGTCATATTAAACCCACTATAGTTCACTATAATCCTTTAGGGATGAAAACCTGCTGTACTTACTTACCTGTTCTGGCCTATGACTCCAGTCCCACATCAAAATAGTTTTCTCTTAAATGCCCTCTGAACTGCCCCAGCAAGCCACTCAGTTCAGGGAAACTGGGGATATATAATAAATGCCAGCCTTGTCAGCAATGGCCATATCCCGAGAATTCATTTAAAAATTGACAGGTACTTCAAAACAAAAACAAATCCAAAAATGCAACAAATACAACTCCTCATAACTGCCTTTCACAGAATAATTCCTTATTAAATCAATCATATCAAGAGGTCAACTTCTGTGTACAATGGTGGATAAGCTGAAGGAGAATTTATAATTCAGTTTTTTTTCTTTGTACGTATCTGATTAAGATTGCAGTTATCAGCAACTGGAAGCATTTTATCCAGTAGAGAAATAACATGCATTAATATAGTGCCTTTCATATCCTCAGGATATCCTAAAGTGCTTCACAACCAATTAATTACTGTCGTCACTATTATTATGTTGACAAATGGAGCAACCAATTTGTGCACAAGATCCCAAAAACAGTCATTTTTGTGTGATTTTGGCTGATGAATGTATCTTTCTTCTTCTTCATATAGCACCATGGGATCTTTTACATACACGGGTAGTAGAAGCCTTAGTTTAATGTCTTATCGAAAGGATGGCACCTTTGACATTGTGGTAATCCCTCAGTACCGCACTGAAAAATCAGGGCAAATTGGGCACTCAAGTCTGACTTTGAATATTAGAGTCAAATCATTAACCCGTCTTCATGTTGTGCCAAGTATGTACCTTCTGTTCCAATGATTGTATCTAAGATTCTAGATTTAGATAAGGCTGACTTTAATGGGATGAGACAGAGACTGTCCACAGTAAACTGGGAAAATCGGTTAATGGGTAAAATGACAGAAGATCAGTGGGTCAGTGGGAGATATTCTAAAAAGAATTTAGCATGATACAGAACTAGTTTATACCCCCAAAAGTGCAAGAGTTCTCCTTGTCAAAAAAGACAGCCATGGACAACTAAAGAGCTAAGAGACAAATAAAACTAAAAGGAAAAGCATACAAAAATGCAAAAAGGCACAGATCCTGGTGAATGGGAAAGATGCAAAGAGCAGCAAAGAGTGACAAAAAAGGCAGTAAGAGCTACAAAAAGAGAGTATGAAAAGAAACTTGCAAGGAATATTAATATCAAAACAAAAAAACTTTTACAATTACATTAGGGGAAAGAGGATGGTCAGAAGAATGTGAGCCCCTTGAAAACTGGAAACAGTGATATTTTCAATGATAATAAGGAAATGTTGGACATTCTGATTAATTACTTTGCAACAGTACTTAGAGTTGAGGAAGAGGTCAGCATGCCAGACATCATAAGGACACTACTATTGAATTAGCGCCAGGGACTCACCAAAATTAAGGTAAGCAAGATAACAGTAATGGAGAAATTAATTGCACTAAAGAGCAACAAATCTCCAGGATCAGATGGTTTCCATCTCAGGATTTTAAAAGAACTAGGTTAGAACATTGTAGATACCCTAAATATAATATTTCAAAGATGTCTCAATTTGGGAACTGATCCTTTAGATTGGAAAAATGTGCATATCGCTCCAATATATAAGAAAGGTGAGAGAAGGAAACCAGGGAATTGGAGACCAGTTAGCCTAACATCTGTTGTTGGAAATTATTAAAGTCTATAATTAAGGGCAGGGTGGCTGAACACATTGAAATTTATCAGCTGATCAGAGACAGCCAGCATGCATATGTCATCCCTGAGGAATTTGATTGAATTTTTTGTAGAGGTGACTGAAGTAGTGGACAGGGGAATGTCTATGGATGTTATTTGGAATTGCAAGCTGAATTTGATAAAATCCCTTATAACTATCTGTTAGCCAAAGTTGAAGCTCATGGAATTCAAGGCAAATTATTGACCCGGCTAGGAAATTGACTGAGCAGAAGAAAACAGAGAATAGGGATAATGGGCAGGTACTCTAATTGGCAGGATATTGACTGACGGTGTCCTGTAAGGATCTGAGTTTGGGGCTCTACTTACCCTGTATTCATTAACAACTTAGATGACAGGCTAGAAAGCCACATATCCAAATTTGCCAATGACAAAGCAAGGAGGCATTATAAGAGTGTAGAAGCAAGCATAACATTACAAAGAGATATTGATCGATTAAGAGAATGGGCAACACTGTGGCAAATGGATTTCAATAAAGGCAAATATGAGGTCATCTACTTTGAACCTAAAAAGGATAGAACAGGGTATTTTCTAAATGGTGAAAAGCCAGAAACAGTGGAGGTCCAAAGAGACTTGGCGGTCCAGGTACGCATGTCATTAAAATGTAATGAACAGGTATAGAAAATAATTAAAAAGGCTACTGGAATGCTGGCCTTAAAACGAAGAGGAATAGAATACAAGGGGGCTGAAGTTATCCTGCAGCTATATAAAGCCCTGATTAGACTACACCTGGAATAATGTGAGCAGTTCTGGGCACCACACCTAAAGAATATATTGGCCTTGGAGGGACTGCAGTGTAGATCTACTACAATGATACCTGGATTCCAAGGGTTAAGCTAAGAGAAAAGACTAAACAAACTAGGGTTGTTCATTTTAAAACTGAGATTGATAGATTTTTGTTATCCAATGTTATTACGGGATATGGAGCAAAGGTGGGTATATGGAGTTAGATCGCAGATAGGCCATGATCTAATTGAAAGGCGGAACAGGCTTGAGGGGCTCAATGGTCTATTCCTGTTCCGATGTAATCTCAACAGGAGGATTTAAAAGGGCCAATCCAAGGATGGAATTTGGAGGATTTAAGAGTTGCAGCTAAGTGAAGAAGTGCTAAAATGGATTCAGGATGGCCACAGGCTACACTAAGATTTAATGATGCATCCCTTGATGTACTACTAGAAGCAGTGAAGAGCTGGAGAGAAATACTCTTCCCCAGCAACGGGAAGAAGAAATCTATTGCTGCAACAAAGAAGGTATGGCTGGACCAAACAGAAAATGCTGGAAATACTCAGCAGGTCAGGCAGCATCTGTGGAGAGGAAAACAGAGTTAACATTTCAGGTCTGTGATTGAGAACTTCTGAATATTTCTAAAAGTTTTTGTTTCAGATTTCCAGCATCTGCAGTATTTTGCTTTTGTATGGTATGCCTGGAGGCAGCCGAGGAAGTCAGCAACAGGTGCATTCTGGCAGGCTCTTGGATTCAGTGCAGGAAGTATCTTAATTACATAACCAGGCCAGGGAAGGTGAGCACAGTTGCTCATTCACCTACATCCTGGAGTGCACCTCACTGCCGCCACACTGCCCCCCCCCCATACTCTACTATGTCAATCCTACTCCATCACATAACTCCTCATTTACCCACTTATATTTCAAGCACACCCATTGCTCTGCTTCTGTGTATTTGCTCACATTCCCATCAATCCCATCAACCACTGGCACTCACCCTGAACCATATGCAATTTGATGCCTCTCCCTGATATCCTTAGCAAATGCATTGCATACATTGGATGATCGCATACCAGTACATTCATTCACAGATATGTTCTTTCTCCTGTTGTAGGAGAAGACAGCACAGAACACTAATGAGAGGAAGAGGACCGGAGGTGACCATCCATAAATTTCCCAGTTCTCAGCTGCAGAAGAGGAAGTGATGGAGATCAGTGGCATTTCAGTGTCCTTGACCATTGGAGATGGAGAGTTTGGGACCTTGAAGCTACCAAGTGAAAAAATTAACAATCAGCGACCCACATCATACAACACTCAGTCATGTCGACTTGATTTCAGCAGAAATGTGATCAACTTCATAATGCTAAACTGCAACATTCTTACCGTGCCAGTATATTTTTTCTCTGCCAAGGCTTTCATGTATACAGCAGCAGTATTGAACCTCCCAGACAATGAATCCTCACAGCAGTGAGTCCTTCTGAGGGTGAACTGTCACAGAACTCATGCTTACCATGCACCAGCACAGATACTCACATTGGTGGGTCCAGTTAGATAATTAGTGGGGTTTTCATCTGGTAATTCACAGCTCACAAGAGAGCACAAGCAGACAGCGACAGATGTGGATAGTCCGCATTGGAGGGTGCAGGCCTCTCCAAGCTCTGCTCAGTTGGACATAGATACTGTACCCTGGGAGCCATTGATGTAAAGGATAATCATTGAGGGGTAGCAGATAATTTGCAACATACTAGCAGATCTTCCATGCACACTGACCATGATTGCAGAGGGAATAGAGGAGGCCAACTCAAGCATGATTGAGTTGACATTGCAGGGCAATTTTTTTAATTCATTTGTGGGATGTGGATATCACTGGCTATGCCAGCATTTATTGCCCATCCAGAATTGCCATTGAGAAGGTGGCGGTGAGGCACCTTTTTGAACCACAGCAGTCCATATGGGGTATGTACACCCACAGTGCTGTTAGGAAGGGAGTACCAGGATTTTGACCCAGCAACAGTGAAGAAACAGCGATATAGTTCCAAGTCAGGATGGTGTGTTGAATGGAGGGGAACTTGCAGGTGGTGATGTTCCCATGCAACTGCTGCCCTTTTCCTTCTAGGTGGTAAAGGTCATGGATTTGGAAGGTGCTGTCTAAGGAGCCTTGGTGCATTGCTGCAGTGCATCTTATAGATGGTACACAGTGCTGCCACTGTGTGTCGATGGTGGAGGGAGTGAATGTTTATGAATGGGGTGCCAATCAAGTGGGCTGCTTTGTCCTGGATGGTGTCGAGCTTCTTGAGTGTTGTTGGAGCTGCACCCATCCAGGCAAGTGGAATGTACTCCATCACACTCCTGACTTGTGCCTTGTAGATGGTGGACTGGCTTTGGGGAGTCAGGAGGTGAGTTACTCGCTGCAGGATTCCTAGCCGCTGACCTGCTCTTGTAGCCACACTATTTATATGGGTATTCCAGTTCAGTTTCTGATCAATGGTAACCCCCAGGATGTTGATAGTGGGGGCTTCAGTGATTTTAATGCCATTGAATGTCAAGGGGAGATGGTTGGAGTTTCTCTTATTTGAGATAGTCATTGCCTGGCACTTGTGTGGCACGAATGCTACTTGTCACTTATCAGCCCAAACCTGGATATTGTCCAGGTCTTGCTGCATTTCTACACGGATTGCTTCAGTATCTGAGGAGTCGCGAATGGTGCTGAACATTGTGCAATCACCAGCGAACATTCCCACTTCTGACCTTATGATGAAGCAGCTGAAGATGGTTGGGCCTAGCACACTACCCTGAGGAACTCCTGCAGTGATGTCCTGGAGCTGAGATGATTGACCTCCAACAACCACAACCATCTTCCTTGGCGCTAGGTATGACTCCAACCAGAGGAGTGTGTTCCCCTGATTCCCATTGACTCCAGTTTTGCTAGGGCTCCTTGATGCCATACTCGGTAAAATGCTGTCTTGATGTCAAGGGCAGTCACTCTCATCTCACCTCTTGAGTTCAGCTCTTTGGTCCATATTTGAACCAAGGCTGTAATGAGGTCAGGAGCTGAGTGGCCCTGTCGGAACCCAAACTGGGCATCACTGAGCAGATTATAGCTAAGCAAGTGCCGCTTGAGAGCACTGTCTACAACACCTTCCATCACTTTGCTGATGATTGAGAGTAGACTGCTGGGGCAGTAATTGGCCAGGTTGGATTTGTCCAGCCTTTTGCGTATAGGACATACCTGGGCAATTTTCCACATTGCCGGGAAGATGCCAGTGTTGTATCTGCACGGAGCAGCTTGGCTAGGGGCGCGGCAAGTTCTGGAGCACAGGTCTCCAGTACTATTGCTGGAATGTTGTCAGGGCCTATAGCCTTTTCAGTATCCAATGCCTTCAATCGTTTCTTGTTATCACGTGGAGTGAATCAAATTGGTTGAACACTGGCATCTGTCATGCTGGGGACTTCAGGAGGAGGCTGAGATGGATCATCAACTCGGCACTTCTGGAAGAAGATTGTTTCAAATACTTCAGCCTTATCTTTCGCACTGATGTGCTGGGCTCCCCCATCATTGAGGATGGGGATATTTGTGGAGCCACCTCCTCCTGTCAGTTGTTTAATTGTCCACCACCATTCATGACTGGATGTGGCAGGACTGCAGAGCTTAGATCTGATCCGTTGGTTGTGGGATCGCTTAGCTCTGTCTATTGCATGCTGCTTATGCTGTTTGGCACGCAAGTAGTCCTGGGTTACTGCTTCACAAGTTTGACACCTCATTTTGAGGTATGCCTGGTGCTGCTCCTGGCATGCCTTCCTGCACTCTTCATTGAACCAGGATTGATCCCCTGGCTTGATGGTAATGGTAGAGTGGGGGATATGCTGGGCCATGAGGTTACAGATTGTGGTTGAATACCATTCTGCTGCTGCTGATGGCCCACAGCACCTCATGGATGCCCAGTTTTGAGTTGCTAGATCTTTTTGAAGTCTATCCCATTTAGCACAATGGTCGTGCCACACAAACCGATGGAGAGCATCCTCAATGTGAAGACGAGATTTCGTCTCCACAAGGACTGTATGATGGTCACTCCTACCAATACTGTCATGGACAGATGCATCTGCGACAGGCAGATTGGTGAGGTCGAGGTCAAGGATGTCTTCTTCCATGGATAGACTGGCGAACTCCATGGAATATCAATCATGGCAATCAAATGAGTCCATTCAGGCATTGACCAGGGCCTCACAAACACAGGATGTCACCATTTCTGACGGATAGTGCCTTGGCCTTACAGTGTGTCACTGATCTGCACCAAAGTGTTCTCCAGTAAAGTGGTTGGAGTAAACTGCAGCTGGCCTATGGGAGGGTTGATGCTGAAAAGAGACTTGGAGGTGGGGTTATCACTCGAAGCTCTCCCACCTCACTTGTTGCCACACCCTCTGCCAGCACCTGATATGCAGCCTCTTCTCCTGATGGCTGAGTCTGACCCTGCTCAGGTGTATGTGGAGCTGTCATTGGTGGGATTCTCAGTGGGTCCAACACCCAGATTGTTGGCCAACAGCATCACAACATTCATTGCAGGGATCAGAGCAGCCTGCCTCTACCTCTGCTGAAGACACAGGGGTTGCACCATGTAGGAGCAGTAGATAAAGGAAAAGAAAAGCTTTGTCTTTCAACAAGGGTATGCACATGTCTATTTGATGAAATATTTCCATTCTTTAGTAGAATCACATAAATTAGATGACTTTGCATCGCTTTTCAGTGTCCCCCATTCTTGATTGCTGAGTGGAAAATTGCCAATTGTTTGTTGATGAATGGGAAGACATGAATTGAGGGAGATCAATGAGGGGATGTGTAATGGTGAATGGATGGTTACACAACTGCTTTGGGCTGAATTTTTTGGAGCCAGCAGGAGTCCCGACGCCAGGCCAAAAAGGTGAGGGGGAACCCGTTTCGGAGCTTTGGAGCATCCCCAGAGCAAGTTAATGGCGCTTGGGCACTTAACTGCCCAGTGATGGGGTCCCCGTCCCTTTAAATATGGTGATCCCACTTCCAAGAGCTGCCACCTAATCAGAGGGCCAGCAGCTCAGCAGTGGCAGTGCCACCGGGCATGGTGGCCACTGCTGGTACTGCACCAGGCCTGGACCCGAGGTAAGTGTGCCAGGGTTGCCGATGCCAGTCCAGCAGGCCCCGGCAAGGGGGGGAGGGGGAGTGGGGGGGGGGCACTGGTGGGCTTTAATGGCGGGGGTGAGTTTGCGGAGCGGCAGCCTTTGCCATTGGAGGCCTTCCATGGGCCACAGATTGTCACAGAGGAGCCCACCCTCCCCACAAAAAGCCCACATGGAGGCTGCCTTGCCCACCTTCCCACCCCACTGCTGGTGTAATTCCAGCAGTAGCAGGAAAAGGCCCTTAAGTAACTATTAATTGGACAGTTAAGGACTTAAGGGCCTCAATTGACCTCTGGGTGGGATGGTTATCTTCGGCCTTTCCTGTCTGAATCAATCGTAGGGTGACGGGAAGGCGATAGGTACTCTGCCGCTCCTACCTTACGTCACTATTTTATGGGCCACCCCGCCTCCCATCCAGTCTCCTAGGGGCCCATAAAATTCCACCTTGAGCATGCCAATTGCTTGTTCAATGAAACATCTGGTGATCATATGGTCTTCGTTGTACCACTCCTGTGTTTTTCAAGGGTACCATCAGCAAAGATTGAAGGACGTTTACTGTGTTTCCGAACAGCCACCTCTTAAGTCTGCTTTCAGGTTCAAAGAGATGGGGGAGCTTGGAATGTCGCATGATAAAAGCTTCATGGCAGCTCCCTGGGAATCTGGCACACATCTGCATAAAGCATTTCTTGCAGTTGCATGCCAATTGACCATGGAACTGAAGGCAAATTATTCACCTGGTTATTGGCTGATTGGCAGGCAACAGAGAGTAGGGATAATGGGTAGATACTCTAATTAGCAGATTGTGACTAATGGCGTCCTGCAAGGATCTGTGTCGGGGCCTCATTTATTTATCATATTTATTAGCAATTTAGATGATGGGCTGGAAAGCCACATATCCTAATTTGCCAATGAAACAAAGATAGGCAGTATTGAAAGCAGTGTAGATGGAAACATAGAATTAGATAGAGCTATTGGTTGATTAAGTGAATGAGAAAAGCTGTGGCAAATAGATTTCAATGTAAGCAAATTAGGTCATGCACTTTGGACCTAAAATGGAAAGAACAGGGTACTTCTAAATGTTGAAAAGCGAGAAACAGTGGAGGCCTTGGGGGTTCAGTGGTCCAGGTACATGTATCATTCAAATATCATGAACAGAATCAGAAAATAATCAAAAAGACTAATGGAATGCTGGCCTTTATATCTAGAGGAATAAAATAGAAGGAGTTTTAAGTTATGTTACAGCGATACAAAACCCTGGTTCGACCACACCTGGAGTATTGTGAGCAGTTCTGGGCACCACACATTAGGAAGGATATACTGACCTTGGAGACAGCACAGATTTACCAGAATGATATCTGGACTCCAAGGGTTAAATTACAAGGAGAGGTTACACAAACTAACATTATATTTCCTGGAATTTAAAAGGTTAAGGGGTGATTTGAACGATGTTTGCAAGATATTAAGGGGAACTGATAGGGTAGATAAACTATTTCCACTGGGTGGGGAGTCTCGGGTGAGGAGGAACAGTCTAAAGGTCAGAGACAGACCTTTCAGGAGTGAAATTAGGAAACATTTCTCCACACAAAATCCTGGAACTCTCTTCCTAACAGCACTGTGGATGTACCTACCTCACATGGACTGCAGCGGTTCAAGAAGGCAGCTCACCACCACCTTCTCAAGGGCAATTAAGGGATGGGCAATAAATGCTGGCCTAGCCAGCAATGCCCACATCCCATGAATGAATTTTAAAAAAACAAAGGGTGGTAGAAGTTTGGAACTCTCTTCCATAAACGGCAACTGATGCTAAATCAATTGGTAATTTTAAATTTGAGATCGATAGATTTTTGTTAGCCAATAGTATTAAGGGATATTGAGCAAAGGCAGGTATATGAAGCTAGGTCGCAGATCAACCATGATCTCATTGAATGGTGGAGTGAGCTTGAGGGACAAAATGGCCTGCTCCTGTTCTTATTGATCGAAGAGGATTCCTTGCAGTTGGCAAATACTCTTTGTTGATCTGGTGGTGTGCAGATTGCCACATATGCATTATGAATGACTCATTGCACTTGTGGGAAAACAGCCAGAGATGAAAACCCAAGCACCCTTGTGTCTTCACAGGTAAAATTGGCATAATTGCCAGCTTTGGCAAACAGTCAACTCCCTTATGCATTTTATTGTGCAGCTGACTGGGAGAACCTGGATATGACTCTATTGAGGAACCTGGTGGAGACAAAAAGGCTAAGGGCGGTGGTCACTTTCACAGCCACTGGTAATATGTGGCCATCAGGGAGTTCGTCGTCTTCTCAGAGACTGCAGATGTCTGCCACCTGATGCTACAATTTCAGCCTCTGGAAGCACTGCTCTTCCAAGAGGTCAAGGAAGCTGAACATCTGCCTGTAATTAAAAGCAAAATACTGCAGATGCTGGAAATCAGAAATAAAAACAAGAAATGCTGGAAATACTCAGCAAGTCTGGCAGCATCTGTGGAGAGAGAAGCAGAGTTAACGTTTCAGGTCAGTGACCCATCTTCAGAACGAGCAAGTATTTGAAATGTAAAAGGTTATAAGCAAGTAAAGAGATAACAAAGGAGAACGTGTAAATAGGACAAGGTCCCAGAATAGCTGACCAGAAGGTCGTGGAGCAAAGGCAAACAATATGTTAATGGTGTGTTGAAAGACAAAGCATTAGTACAGAAAGGGTGTTAACGGACTGAAAATTGAACAGCCGCAAGTACAAACATGAAAACAAATGGTGGGTAAGCAAAGTGAACAAACTAAGATGAGATAAAATGAAATAAACACAAAAAAATATATAACAAAAGGAAAAAGAAAAAAATAACTAAAAAAAGTAAAATGGGGGTGGGGTGGGGGTGGGGGGTGGGCGGGCGTCATGCTCTGAAATTATTGAACTCAATGTTCAGTCCGGCAGGCTGTAGTGTGCCTAATCAGTAAATGAGGTGCTGTTCCTCAAGCTTGCGTTGATGTTCACTGGAACACTGCAGCAATCCCAGGACAGAGATGTGAGCATGACAGCAGAGGGGAGTGTTGAAATGGCAAGCAACCGGAAGCTCGGGGTCCTGCTTGCGGACTGAGCGGAGGTGTTCTGCAAAGCAGTCACCCAGTCTGGGACCTTGTCCAATTTACACCTTCTCCTTTGTTATCTTTTGCACCACCCCTGCTTTACTTGCTTATAACTCCCTGGTGTGCAGCAAGGTTAGACTCAGACCAAAGAAGCTGCATCACTCCAAGCAGAAGGGCCGCTCGCGCATCAACACTAGCAGAATTTCTTATCCGCAGCTGTTACATAAGTTTCTAAATTCACTTGAAAAATCCCTTCAAAACACTCCTACAGGGGTTGCAGTGACCAAGTGGGCCCACATCAGAGACGCCATCTTTGACTCAGCAATGACCACCTATGGCAAACGTGAGAAGCTGAATGCAGACTGGTTTTAATCTCACTTTGAAGAGCTGGAACCTGTCATAGCTGCTAAGCGCATTGCACTGTTGCCTACAAAAAAGCCCCCAGTGAGTTAACATCCGTAGCACTTAAAGCAGCCAGAAGCGCTGCACAAAGAACAGCCAGGCGCTGCGCAAATGACTACTGGCAACCCCTATGCAGTCATATTCAGCTGGCCTCCGACACCGGAAACATCAGAGGAATGTATGATGGCATTAAGAGAGCTTTTGGGCCAACCATCAAGAAGATCACCCCCCTCAAATCTAAATCAGGGACACAATCACTGACCAATGCAAGCAAATGGACCGCTGGGTTGAGCACTACCTAGAACTGTACTCCAGGGAAAATGTTGTCACTGAGACCACCCTCAATGTAGCCCAGTCTCTGCCAGTCATGGATGAGCTGGACGTACAGCCAACAAAATCGGAACTCAGTGATGCCATTGATTCTCCAGCCAGCGGAAAAGCCCCTGGGAAGGACGGCATTACCCCTGAAGTAATCAAGAGTGCCAAGCTTGCTATACTTTCAGCACTCTATGAACTGCTTTGCCTATGCTGGGACAAGGGAGCAGTACCACAGGACATGCCCGATGCCAATATCATCACCCTCTATAAGAACAAGGGTGACTGCGGTGACTGCAACAACGACCGTGGAATCTCCCTGCTCAGCATCGTGGGGAAAGTCTTCACTCAAGTCGCTTTAAACATGCTCCAGAAGCTAGCTGAGTGTGTCTACCGAGGCACAGTGTGGCTTTCGAGCAGAGAGATCCACCATTGACATGCTGTTCTCTCTTTGACAGCTACAGGAGAAATGCCACGAACAACAGATGCCCCTCTACGTTGCTTTCATTGATCTCACCAAAGCCTTTGACCTCGTCAGCAGAGGTGGTCTCTTCAGACGACTAGAAAAGATCGGGTGTCCACCAAAGCTACTAAGTATCATCACCTCATTCCATGACCATATGAAAGGCACAATTCAGCATAGCGGCGCCTCATCAGACCCCTTTCCTATCCTGAGGGTTGTGTTCTCGCACCTACACTGTTTGGGATCCTCTTCTCCCTACTGACTCTCACATGTGTTCAAGTCTTCAGAAGGAGGAATTTTCCTCCACACAAGATCAGGTGGCAGGTTGTTCAACCTTGCCCTTCTAAGAGCGAAGACCAAAGTACAGAAAGTCCTCACCAGGGAACTCCTCTTTGATGACGTTGCTGCATTAACATCTCACACTGAAGAGTGTCTGCAGAGACTCATCAACAGGATGCGGCTGCCTGCAACGAATTTGATTTAACAATCAGCCTCAAGAAAACGAACATCATGGCACAGAACGTCAGAAATGCTCCATCCATCAATATCAGCGACCACGCTCTGGAAGTGGTTCAAGAGTTCACCTACCTAGGCTCAACTATCACCAGTAACTTGTCTCTCGATGCAGAAATCAACAAGCGCATGGGAAAGGCTTCCACTGCTATGTCCAGACTGGCCAAGAGAGTGTGGAAAAATGGTGCACTGACACGGAACACAAAAGTCCGAGTGTATCAAGCTTGTGTCCTGAGTACCTTGCTCTACGGCAGCGAGGCCTGGACAACGTATGTCAGCCAAGAGTGACGTCTCAATGCATTCCATCTTCGCTGCCTCCGGAGAATCCTTGGCATCAGGTGGCAGGACCGTATCTCCAACACTGAAGTCCTCGAGGCGGCCAACATCCCCAGCTTATACACCCTACTGAGTCAGCGGCGCTTGAGATGGCTTGGCCATGTGAGCCGCATGGAAGATGACAGGATCCCCAAGGACACATTGTACAATGAGCTCGTCACTGGTATCAGAACCACCGGCCGTCCATGTCTCCACTGTACAGACGTCTGCAAACGCGACATGAAGTCCTGTGACACTGATCACAAGTCGTGGGAGTCAGTTGCCACTGATCGCCAGAGCTGGTGGGCAGCCATAAAGGCGGGGCTAGAGTGTGGCGAGTCGAAGAGACTAAGCAGTTGGCAGCAAAAAAGACAGAAGCGCAAGGGGAGAGCCAACTGTGTAACAGCCCCGATCAATTTTATCTGCAGCACCTGTGGAAGAGTCTGTCACTCTAGAATTGGCCTTTATAGCCACTCCAGGCGCTGCTTCACAAACCACTGACCACCTCCAGGCGCTTACCCATTGTCTCTCGAGACAAGGAGGCCAAAGAATAAGAAGAAGAACCTTTTACATTTTTGATATTTGCTAGTTCTGAAGAAGGGTCACTGACCTGAAATGTTAACTCTGCTTCTCTCTCCACAGATGCTGAGTATTTCCAGCATTTCTTGTTTTTATATCTGCCTGTAATTGCTCGCTTAACACGTTTTCACACAACGTGTTTTCGCTATAACACGGTTTTGCTATTGGGGATCACTTTGCACATAATGCAGCATGCGCCCATTATAACGCGGTTTCTGAGCGACTGATCGATGAACTAGGTACAGTACTTTGCTGCACAGCTGAGCGGTATGGAAATTATGGACCTACGCGTGGAAGGATACAGTGCGCCTTATATCCTCAGCTCATCTCAGTTCTTTGTCTCGCCATCTTTACTGTGTATGCGTAATTGTACAGATCTTAGAGTCATAGAGTTTTACAGCCCTTCAGCCCATCGTGTCTATGCCGGCCATCCAGCACCCAACTATTCTAATCCCATATTCCTGCACTTGACCCGTAGCCTTGTATGCTATGGCGTTCCAAGTGCTCATCTAAATATTTCTTAAATGTTGTGACAGTTCCTGCCTCCACTACCTCTTCAGGCAGTGCATTCCAGTATCCAACCACCCGCTGGGTGAAAAATATTTTCCTCAGATCCCCTCTAAATCTCCTACCCCTTACTCAAAATCTATGCCCCCTGATTCTTGACCCCTCCACTAAGGGAAAAAGTTTCTTCCTATCTAACCTATCAATGCCTCTCATAATCTTGTACACCTCAATCATGTCACCCCTCAGCCTTCTCTGCTCCAAGGAAAACAACCCTAGCCTTTTCAGTTTCTCTTCATAGCTGAAATGCTCCAGCCCAGGCAACATCCTGGTGAATCTCCTCTGCACCCTCTCCAGTGCAATCATATCCTTCCTACCGTATGGTGACCAGAACTGTACACAATACTCCAGCTGTGGCCTAACTAGCGTTTTATACAGCTCCATCTTACCAAACTTTATTGTGATTTATCCTGCTCTTTGGGTGCCATCCATTGAAATCATGAATGCAAAACAACCATCGCGTGATGAAAGTGTTTCTTTGAGCAAGAACCAAAGGAAATCTATTTCTTTGGAGGTTAAATTGGAAGTAATAGAGAGATATGAGAAAGGTGAACATGCTGTTGACAAAGGACAGGCTCTCTAAGTGAATCAACATTAAGGACAATCCATAAAAATGCAGATAAGATTTAAGTGCTATGAAAATAAGTTGTACTCCATCAAATATAATGGAAAATATGGAAAGATTGTTGAGTACCTGGATTGAACACTAAAATCAACAAAATGTGCCCTTAAGTTTGCTCGTCATACAGGAGAAAGCTAAAAGCTTGTACAAAGACTTGAATAAAGAACCTAGTGCATCTGAAACAAAACCTTTTGTTGCAAGTCACGGGTGGTTTTAATGCTTTAAGAGATGCAGTAATTTGCATAATATTAAACTGACTGGTGAAGCTGCTGCTGCTGATACTGAAGCAGCCAAAAATTTCCCCAAACTCTTGGAAAAATTATTGAAGAAGGTGGCTATACCGCCAAGCAAGTGATGAACACTGATGAGACCGTTTTTTTACTGGAAACGTATGCCATCAAGAATTTACATTTCCAAAGAAGAAAAAACTGTGGCCAGATTTCAACCTGCTAAAAATCATCGCACTCTCTTGCTTGATGGGAATGCTGAAGGTGACCACAAGTTCAAACCATTAATGGTTTATCATTCTGAGTCACCAAGAGCTGTCCAAGGCTATTCGAAGGAACAGCTTCTTGTTATCTGGCAATTGAAAACTAAAGGCTGGATCATTGGAGGTATTTCCCTAGAATGGTTTACTGTTTACCTCCACAAAGAATAGCAGGAATATTGCACAAGAGAAAATCTATCCTTCAAGGTTCTCCAGATTCTTGACAATTCTCCCAGTTATCCTCCAATAATTGTTGATCTTTCAGAGAACATTAAAGTTGTTTTCCTACCATCCAAAACGACATCATTGATCCAACCCATGGTTCAAGGTGTGATAGCTCCATTCAAGGCATATTATTTACACTGTTCTTTGTCAAATTAATAAAGGAAACAGACGGTGAAAGGAAACCCACAATAAAGGATTTTTGGCGTGCCTTGAATATCAAGGACACCATCAATATCATTCCCGAGTCGTGGGCTGAAGTATTGTCTGCCTGCATGAATGAGGTTTGGTGAAAATTGTGGCCTGAATGTGTTCACAACTTTAGGGGCTTCTGGATGGTCGAGGATGTGACCAATGTGTCAGATCGTCAGCTTAGCCAAAGAGTTTGGTTTTGAAGAAGTGGAGGCTGACGTAAAGGAGTTGCTTACATCACACAAGGAGGAGTTGTCAAATGAAGAATTGATGCAACTGGATGAGCAATGGGAGAAGGAATAGAAGGTTGCTGTTGTTGCATCTGTTGCTCGCATAATCTACCAAGAGATTGTCAAAAGCTTTCCATCATCTTGAGCAAGCACTGGCAATCTTCAATAAACTTGATGCAGATACTGATCTCAGCTCTAAAGTAGCCAGACTAATGAATGATGCCATGCATTTATAAAGCTTTATAAAGAAAAAATGAGACTAGCAACACAACTGTCTCTTGACACATTTATACAATCTACTAAAAAGGCATCCTCAAGTGATGATCCTGATGTTCCTCTCAACATAAGAACAGTGAACAAACTTTTTCCTAGTGGGAGGTAAAAAAGCAGTTGTGAGCACTCAGTTTTTATTGATGTCTGTATTCATGACTTTTAATTAGCTCCATGAATTGCCATACCATCTGCTCGCCTTTCTTTCAATGGTGAGTTTCAGGAAGCCCAGGAACGTCTCTAAAGGAGAAGATGCGCAGCCCCATATGGCTCCCTCTCCATCATCATCTTCAGTTGACGATCCTGATGACCCTACGCCTTCAACCCCCCACTCCACCCCGCAATAATTCCATCACTCACCCCTCCATCCCACCCACAAGAAGAAGCAACCACCACCACCATCTCAGGTAAGTGAAATGTTGCATTAATAAGTTTTATTTTTAAAATTTCATAATTGTTACATGTAATATCTCTGTCCTCTCTCAATCCACACCTTTTCCAATATCTTTTATGGGGAAATTGTTTGCGTTGAACACATTTTCTCTTAACGTGACACTTTCAAGAATGCATCTATCATGTTAAATGAGGAATTACTGTACACTCTGTTACGTGGCTTGTGCCTCCAGCAAACTCTCTGCTGTTCCCCTCTCTGCTGACCACCTTCAGATCTCTCCAAAGCAGGCTGTTGCTGCTACTCATGGCCACCTTGCACCTCATCCGAAGGCCAATCTAATGCAGCCATGGTGTCTCCCATCCTGATATTGAGAGTCTCAATACCTGCAAAGTCCGCAAATTAGCCTCTCAAAATAAGAACTCTGAAAAAATGTTTTCCTAGTGGGAGGTAAAAAAGCAGTTGTGAGCACTCAGTATTTATTGATGTCTGTATTCATGACTTTTAATTAGCTCCATGAATTGCCATACAATCTGCTCGCCTTTCTTTCAATGGTGAGTTTCAGGAAGCCCAGGAACCCCATGCATGTGATGTTAAAATTAAATACTGATCAAAATCTCTTCAAAAGTGGCTCATTTAAAACAAGTGGCTTCTAAACGCCCTGACATTTTTGACAATTTTAACAACCCTCCCGATCCCCAACCCATGTGGTCTTTACTAATAAGTATTTACTATTTATTTTTGTAAGCTTAATGTCTTAATTTCCAACAAAAGTATTCAAATTAAATAGTCGCTTCATACCACAGGTTTTGCTTTTGTGCCACAGTTTTTCCAGTACAACCTGACTGAATGGTTCAAACACTTCCAACTTAGCTGTTGTCCAATCTAAATGCAAACTGTTTCTTAACTGTGGACTGCAGTACACCAACTAAAATATATTTAAATTGCCATCATGGCAGGGTAGCAGGAGTATCACTTTCTTTTTTCTTAATATGGTTTTAATTGTTCAATGGACAGACAGAGTGAGAGAGAGGAGCACGGCGAGAGCGGGGGTTTAAAAAGCATGCCAAAAGCCTAGAGTCGGAGGCCGGAGAGAGAGCAAGAGAGAGGGAGAGAGGAGCACGGCGGGAGCGGAGCAGGGAAAAATCGAAAAGTGGCATCAGAGTGCTGTCACAATCAACAGAGAGAGCAGGGAAGAAGCTCCCTGTTTGCTGGGTATCTGGTAAGTGATTAAGGTCCATTCTAATCCTAATGTTTAAAATAGTAAAGGAACTAGGGATAAGCTTAATAAAATATATTTTAAAAATGAAAATAAAATAAATAATTGAATTAAATAATTAAGTAGTTGATTAAAACACATTAAGGATGGCAGGACAGGTGATGTGCCACGGCTGCAGCATGTGGGAGTTCCTGGATGCCAGTGTGATCCAAGGCAAACACGTCTGCAGTAAGTGTTTGCAGCTCGAAGAGCTTCCGATCAGAGTCATTGAACTGGAGGCCGAGCTGCAGGCACTGCGACACATCAGGGAGGGGGAATGTTACCTGGACATTTTGTACCAGGAGGCGGTCACACCCCTTAGGATAGAGTCTTCTGATTTGGTCAGTGGTCAGGGACAGGACAGTGTGGCTGCAGCTGAGGCAGGTAAGGGACCTCGAGGGCAGGAGTGCAGGAGCCTCAGCCTTTGCAATTGTCCAACAGATTTGAGGATCTTTCAGCTTGTTTCGATGAGAGTGGGGGCTGCAGGGTGGATGAGCAACCTGGCCATGGCACCATGGTACAGGAAGCCATTCAAGTGGAGGGAGAAAAAGTAATGTAGTGGTAGAAGGGGACAGTATAGTTAGGAGGATTCACATTGTTCTCTGCAGCAAAGAGCGAGAGTCCAGATGGCTCTATTGCCTGCCAGTGCCAGGGTTTGGGACGTCTGCTCAGGGCTGGAGAGGAACTTACAGTGGGAGGGGGAGGATCCAGTCATCATGGTCCATGTAGGTACCAACAACATAGGCAGGACAAGGAAAGAAGGTCTGCATAGTCAGTATGAGGAATTAGGCATCAAATTAAGAAGCAGAACCTCAAAGGTAACAATTTCTGGATTAATACCTGAGCCACCTGCAAATTGGCATAAGGCAAATAAGATGAGAGAAATTAATATGTGGCTCAAATACTGGTGTGGTAGAAGTGGGTTTCGGTTCGTGGGGCACTGGCACCAGTACTGGAGAAAGTGGTGGCTGTACCGTTGGGACGGTCTACACCTGAACCGCGCTGGGGCTGGTGTTCTAGCGAGCCGCATAACTAGGGAAGTAGAGAGGGTTTTAAACTGAATAGTGGGGGCAAGGGATCAAATTTGGGAAGATATGGTAAATCAAGGAGTAGAGTCAAGGCAAGAGGGAAAGGTATTAATATGAGAATTGATAGACTGTGACAGGAAGGGATGGAGGGTACAAATCTAAGAGTAAATCAACAGATAAGGCAAGAGGTTACAAAAATAATAAAAGCACACAACTAAAGGCTCTGTATCTGAATGCACGTAGCATTTGAAACAAAACAGATGAACTTAGAGCGCAACTAGAAATAAATAAGTACGATCTGATAGCCATTACAGAGACATGGCTGCAGGATGACATAGATTGGGACCTGATTATTGAAGGATACATGGCAATAGGAAGGACAGGAAGCTAGGAAAAGGTGGAGGGGTAGCTCTGTTAATTAATTATGGTATTAGCGCAATAGAGAGGGATGACCCAAGTTCAGGAAACCAGGATGTAGAAGCAATTTGGGTAGAGATGAGAAATCATAAAGGCAAGAAATCACTTGTGAGAGTGGCGTACAGGCCACCTAGATTAACCACACTATAGGATGGTGTATAAAGGAAGAAATAATGGCAACTTGTCAGAAAGGTACAACGATAATTATGGGGGATTTTAACCTACATATAGACTGGAAAAATCAGATGAAGAGTACAAAGAATGGAAGCCTAGATGAGGAATACTTAGAATGTTTTCGGTATAATTTCTTGGAACAATACGTTCTGGAGCCAACCAGAGAGCAGGCGATACTAGACCTGGTATTGTGCAAGGAAATAGTTAAGGCACCCCTAGATAGCAGCGATCATAATATGATTGAATTTTACATTCAGTTGGAGGGAGAGAAGAGTGGGTCCAAGACTAGTATCTTAAACTTAAATAAGGGCAATTATGAGGGCATGAAAGCAGAGCTAGCTAAAATGAACTGGCAAATCAGGTTAAGGGATAGGTCAATAGAGATGCAGTGGCAGAAGTTTAAGGGGATATTTCAGAATACACAGAATAGATATATTTCAACGAGAAAGAAAAATTCCAAGGGTGGGACTTGCTATCCATGGTTATCTAAGACAGTTAAAGATAGTATCAAACTTAATGAAAAAGCCTATAATTGCGCAAAGATGGGAGGCAGGTCAGAAGATTGGACAGAATATAAAAAACAGCAAAGAATGACTAAAAGATTGATAAGGAAGGTAAAATTAGAGTACAAGAGAAAGCTAGCTAGAAATATAAAGACAGATAGTAAGAGTTTCTATAGATATTTAAACAAGAAAAGAATGAACAAAGTGAGTGTTCGTTGTATAAAAAGTGAGTCTGGAGAATTAATAATGGATAATAAGGAGATGGCAGGTGAATTGAACAGATATTTTGCATCGTTATTCACTATTGAGGATACAAGTAACATGCCAGTATTAGCTGTAAGTCAGGAAATGGAAGGGAGGGAGGAACCCAAGAAAATTACAACCACCAGGGAAGTGGTACTGAACAAATTGTTGGAGCTGTGGGCTGACAAGTCCCTGGGCCCTGATGGACTTCATCCTAGGGTGTTAAAAGAAGTGGCAAGTGAGATAGTTGATGCGTTAGTTTTAATTTTCCAAAATTCCCTACATTCGGGGAAGGTCCTGTTAGATTAGAAAATCACAAATGTAACTCCTTTATTCAAAAATGGAGGGAGACAGAAAGCAGGAAAATACAGCCCAGTTAGCTTAACATCTGTCTTAGGGAAAATGTTAGAAGCTATTATTAAAGATGTTATAGCAGGGCATTTAGAAAAATTCAAGGTAATCAGGCAGAGTCAACATGGTTTTGTGAAAGGGAAACCATGTTTAATCAATTTATTGGTGTTCTTTGAGTTACATGTGCTGTGGATAAAGGGGAACTGGTGGATGTATTGTACTTAGATTATGGTGAGGGGGTAACATATTGGCATGGATAGAAGATTGGTTAGCTAACAGGAAACAGAGAGTAGGCATAAATGGGTAATTTTTTGGTTGGCAAGATGTAACAGTGGTGTGCCACAGGGATCTGTGCTGGGGCCTCAACTTTTTACAATTTGTATAAATGACTTAGATGAAGGGACCGAAGGTATGGTTGCTAAATTTGCTGATGACATAAAGATAGGTAGGAAAATAACTTGTGAAGAGGACATAAGGAGGCTACAAAGGGTTATAGATAGGTTACGTGAGTGGGCAAAGACCTAGCAAATGGAGTATAATGGAGTGTGAAATTGTCCACTTTGGCAGGCAGAATAAAAAAGAAGCAGATTATCTAAATGGTGAGAGATTGCAGAGCTCTGAGATGCAGAGAGATCTAGGTGTTCTACTGCATGAATTGCAAAAGGTTAGTATGTCAGTACAGCACGTAATTAGGAAAGCTAATAGAATGTTATCGTTTATTGCGCGGAGAATTGAATACAAAAGTAGGGAGGTTATGCTATAGTTATACAGGGCATTGGTGAGACCACATCTGAAGTATTGTGTACAGTACTGAACTCCTTATTTACGGAAGGATGTCAATGTGTTGGAGGCAGTACAGAGAAGGTTTACTAGACTAATACCTGGAATGGTTGGGCTGGTTAGGCTTGTATCTGCTGGAATTGAGAAGAGTAAGAGGTGACTTGATTGAAACATATAAGATCCTGAGGGGTCTTGACAGGGTGGATGTGGAAAGGATGTTTCCCCTTCTGGGAGAATCTAGAACTAGGGGTCACTGTTTAAAAATAAGGGGTCGCCCATTTAAGACAGAGATGAGGAGAAATTTTTTCTCTCAGAGGGTCGTGAGTCTTTGGAATTCTCTTCCTCAAAAGGCGGTGAAAACAGAGTCTTTGAATATTTTTAAGGCAGAGGTAGATAGATTCTTGATAAGCAAGGGGGTGGAAGGTTACCGGGGGTAGGTGGAAATGTGGAGTAATCTGTTCAGCCATGAACTTATTGAATGGCGGAGCAGGCTTGAAGGGCCAAGTGGCCTACTCTTGCTCCTAATTCGTATGTTCGTATGGCTCATGGTAAACTTTACACCCAACTGTGCAAAAAAGGTATGATTTGAATAGTCTATTTAAAAACAGTACCATGAACGATTCTGGTGAGAATTTTAACTCCGCCTTGACCAGTGGAATGCAGGTGGGGTGGGGCCACAGTAATGCCCACTCCCTTTCTACTTGACTGCAATTTTGAAATGCCTTTTCTTTCAGGCATATGAAGCTCCCGCCTGAATCAGGTGGGAGCCTCATACATATATACAAATTGGAGTTTAGTTACATTTGTGGGGTCCTACATAATCTCCACCCGGAATTTAGCACGGCACCCACAGTGGCAGCCTGATAGCTGAAATCTCAGCAACTGATTGAAGAGGCCTTTCTAGGTAAGCTTTAAACAAGGGTTATCCAACATATAGCCCGTGGGCCAGAATTCAGCGCACCAAAGGTTTCCATCCAGCCCACCAATTTGCTGTGACTCAGCTCTGACTGAGCAAACTGATGGAGTTGCGGGCTGACAAATCCTGGGTCCTGATGGACTTCATCTTAGGGTCCTAAAAGACGTGGCTAATGAGGTAGTAAATGCATTGGTGTTAATTTTCCAAATTCGCTAGATTCTGCAAAGGTTCCATCAGACTGGAAAGTAGCAAATATAACCCCTCTATTCAAGAAGTCGGTGGGGGGAATGGGGGGGGGGGGGGGTGGAGTGGGGGGAGAGGCAGAAGACAGGTTACAATAGACCAGTTAGCTTAACGTCTGTTGTCGGGAAGGTGTTAGAATCGATCATTAAGGAGGTTATAGCTGGGCACTTAGAAAATCTCAAGGCAATCGGGAATAGTCAGCATGGTTTTGTGAAAGGGAAATCATGTTTAACAAATTTATTGGAGTTCTTTGAAGGAGTAGCATGCGCTGTGGATAAAGGGGAGCCTGGTAACGTACTTGGGTTTCCAGAAGGCATTTGACAAGGTGCCACATAAAAGGTTATTGTGCAAAGTATGAGCTCATGGTGTAGGGGGTAACATATTAGCATGGATAGAAGATTGGCTGGCTGCCAGAAAACAGAGAGTATGCATAACTAGGTCCTTCTCTGAGTGGCAGGATGTGATGAGTGGAGTCTGGCAGGGGTCTGTGCTGGGGCCTGAACTGTTTACAATTTATATCAATGACTTAGATGAGGGAGGTGATGGCATGGTAGCTAAATTTGCAGATGACACAAAGGTAGGTAGAACAGTACATTGTGAAGAGGACATAAGGAGGTTGCAGACTGAGATAGATAGGTTGAGTGAGTGGGCAAAAATCTGGCAGATGGAGTATAATGTGGAAAAATGTGAAGTTGTTCACTTTGGCAGGAAGAATAAAAAAGCAGAGTATTACAACTGCAGAATTCCGGGGTGCAGAGGGATCTAGGCGTTCTAATGCATGAGTCACAAAAAGTTATTATGCAGGTACAGCAGGTAATAAAGAAGGCTAATGGAATGCTATCCTTTATTATGAGAGGAATTGGAAATAAAAGTAAGGATGTTATGCTTCAGTTATACAGGGCATTGGTGAGACCACATCTCGAATACTTTGTGCAGTTTTGGTCTCCTTATTTGAGGAAGGATGTAAATGCATTGGAGGCAGTTCAGAGAAGGTTACTAGATTGACACCTGGAATGAGCGGGTTGTCTTATGAAGAAAGGTTGGACAGACTGGACTTGTTTTCACTGGAGTTTAGAAGAGTGATGGGAGACTTGATTGAAGTACATAAGATCATGAATGGTATAGACAAGGTGGTTGTGGAAAGGATGTTTGCTCTTGTGAGTGAGTGCAAAACTAGGGGGCACTGTTTTAAAATTAGGGGTCACCCTTTTCGGACCGAGATGAGGAGAACTTTTTTCTCTCAGGGGGTTGTAAGACTTTGGAACAAAGGTGGTGGAGGCAGGATCATTGAATATTTTTGAGGCAAAGGTAGATAGATTTTTGTTAGGCAAGAGAATCAAAGGTTATCGGGGGTAGATGGGAGTGTAAAATTTGAAACGCAAACAGATCAGCCATGATCTTATTGAATGGCAGAGCAGGTTCAAGGGGCTAAAGGGCCTATTTCTGCTCCTAATTCGTATGTTCTTATTAACGGCTCCCCAATACATCAGGCGGAGGGAGCAGGCGGGACCCCTGCCTGTGATTGATCACTCTCTGTGACTGACAGGAACGGCCCGGGCAGGGTTAGCATTGACTGGTGGAATGCGGCGCAGGCACCCTGTGATCGGCTGCCCCTGCTGCTTTCGCACAGTTCAGTAAATGTCCTGCATCCTGCACAATGGGCAGGTTCCTGCCTCCACTCACCCCAACTTAAATTAAACAGGCATGGTAAGTTTCCGGCTGTGGGAATGGCTGCTGCGGGAAACACTGAGCAGGGAGTGGGGTGCACTGAGTGGAGAGCGAGGTACACAGAGCGGGGACCGGGGAGCACTGAGCAGGGAACACTGAGCGGTGAGCAGGGAATACTGACTGGGGAGCAGAGAGCAGGTATCATTGAGCAAGGAACACTGAGCAGGGAGCAGGGAAGATTGAGCAGGGAGCAGGGAACACTGAGCGGGGAGCAGGGAGTAGGGAATACTGATGGGGAGCAGAGAGCAGGGATCTGAGTGAGGAACACTGAGCAGGGAGTAGGGAACACTGAGCAGGGAGCAGGGAACACTGAGCGGGGTTCAGGGAGCGGGAACACTGAGTGGGGAGCAGAGAGCAGGGAATACTCAGCAGGAAGCAGGGAGTGAGGGAGACACAGAGATTGGGGGGAGAGAGAGACGGGGGGGGGTGAAAGAGAGACAGAGAGAGGGGGAAAGAGAGATAGAGAGAGGGGGAGCAAAAGAGAGAGGGGGAGAGAGAGAGGGGGTGAGAGGGACAGACAGAGGAAAGAGGGGGACAGAGAGTGAAGGGGAAGAGAGGGACAGAGAGAGAGAGAGAGAAAGAGGGAAGAGAGACAGAGAGGGGAGAGGGAGAGAGAGAGAGGGGCGAGAGAGAGGGAGGGAGAGTGAGCCAGAGAGTCACTTATTTACGGCACAGACAGAAGCCATTCAGCCCATCGAATCCATGCCAGCTCTCCATGGAGCTATGCAGTCAGTCCCACTCCCCGGCTCGATCCCCATAGCCCTGCAAGTCTATTTCTCTCAGGTGGCCATCCAACTTCCTCTTGAATTTATTGATCATCTCCACTTCCACCATCGTTGTGGGCAGCGAGTTCCAGGTCATTACCACCTGCTGTCTAAAAAAGTGCTTTCTCATATTCCCCCTGCACCTTTTGCTCAAAACCTTCAATCTGTGCCCCCCAGTCCTAAAGGGGGAAGAGGAAGAGGGTGAGGGGTTGGCGGGGGGGGTGGGGGGGGGGGGGTGGTGGTGGGAAAGAGACAGAGACAGAGACCGAGAGAGAGAGTGCACCAGAAGAGGTGGGGAGAGAGATCAAGGTCTCTCCTGACAGATGGAAATCTATTCAGAATACTCTGCATTGCTACATCAACTTACCAGGCAGAGATTGACTACTTATGCAAGCAAACACAATGCCAGGTCTGTCACTAAATCAGTTTTCAATGTAGTGACGAGAAAGTAAGTCAATAAATTAGTCTTCCCATTTAAAGCTTCTTCACAAAAATGCATATTTATTGTTGTTTTGATAGGATAAATTTTTAAATCCTTTATCTTTCCGAAATTTGCTCACCGGCCCCCTATATAGGGCAAAAATTATAGTGTGGCCCCTCACACGAAAAGGTTAGACAACCCTGCTTTAAGCTTTCTTCTGTGGGGTATGGAGAAGAAGGAACATAAGAGTCAGAGCAGGAGTAGGCCATTTGTCCCTTTGAGCCTGCTATAACATTCAATATGATTATGGCTGATCTTCTACTCCAACTCCACCTTCCTGCAGTAGCCCTATATACCTTAATTCCCTTAGTATTCAAAAATCTGTCAACTTCTGTCTTGAATATACTCAATAACTGAGCATCCACAGCTTTCTGGAGTAGAACATTCCAAAGATTCACAACGATTTGAGTGAACAACTTTCTCCTTATCTCAGTTCCAAATGGCCAACCTCTTATTCTGACACTGTGACCCTGTGTTCTAGACTCCCCAGGGAAAACATTTTCTCAGCATCTACCCTGTCAAGCCCCTTAGGAATTTTATATGTCCCAATTAGATCACCTCTCATTCTTCTAAACTCCAGAGAATATAGCCCTAGTCTACTCAATCTCTCATCATAGGACAATCCTGTGATCCCAGGAACCAGTCATGTGAACTTTCATTGCATTTCCTCTGGGACAAGTATGTCCTTCCTTTGGTAAGGAGACCAAACTGCATGCAGTTCTCCACAAGCAAAGTGTCGGCCTCCTATTCCTGGATTCCACTTCTTTGTAAAGCAGCCGGAACCTCCCATCCCCTATTCCTACATTTACTTTGTGTATGTCTCAGGGCAGCAAGTGTAGCATAAGATGTAACAAAAGTAAATAAAGCCTATGGCTGTTCTGTAAAAAAAAACTAAATAATCAAATTTAGAATGAAATTAAAGCCACTTTACTGGAATGTAATCTGTTCTACTAAATTTTGATTTCATTGTAGATTACATCACATTTATACCATTTTACCATTTTTCCTCCATTGACTATGGTATTATGGAATTATGCATTAGCCAAAGCAAAGTAATATGTTCAAGACTTATAAAAAGTTGAAGTTCATTATCCCCAAAAGAAGAGTGCTTTTCAAACACAATTAAAAATATTATTTTACTATTGTGCTTCATAAACTCCCACCATCTGATTTTTGTCATATCAACACTACGGACAAATGATTTGTGTAATTCCAATCATACTGTTTCTGAGTTCTTTATCAACAGAATCAGACATCATAAGTAACAAGTGATGTATCAAATATCAATAGTGTTTGGATTGCTAGCAGAAGAATTACATCCTATCTCTCCTAACTACTGGCTGCCATTTGGGATTTTTTAACATTGCTAATAAGTAATGCATAGAAGTGTCAATGTTTCTTACAGTATCCATTTATTCAGTTATTTTCCTAAATGATATTTTTCCTGGCAATTTCCAACATGAACAAACTGAGGCAAATTAAAATGCTAAAAAGCACTGCTGCTTATGAACATGGGAAAGGAGCAATGAAGTACCCCAGTGGCAAAAAGAGGGTTGTTCTATATCACCATTTAAAAATTCTGTTTCCTTCAGAACCTGTCATTATTCTGGACTGCTCTGTATCAAAACTACTGTTGTTTAGAAACACACAGTGAGCAAGTGAAAATAAATTCAACTGGAACTGTGAGCATTGCTCACACAAATTCTCACAATAGGTGTCAGTGGAGGAGGATGTGTGAATTATATAAAAATAGTCAAAATGTCAGGGGAATGAACAGCATACACACATGCAATCAGTCCTGCAGCGCAAAAGGGCTTAATTTAAAACCAACACTATTTTTGCAGTGTTAGGTACATTTCCATGTGTTTTAAAATGTGGAACCTGTGCAAGAACTAACTGTTAAAAAAGTGATACAGAAGAACATTGCTATAAGCAGAAAAAGTAAACAATTTAGTCTTTTATATACATCATGCTAGGCCCCCACCTGCCAAGAATGAGGCACATTAATTTTGTCATGAACATTGATTTTAAACTGTTACTGGAGTGAAGAAGAGGCTTGTTAAATAGATCAGCCATGGCTGGAAAAGACATTTGCATTTAACAGATGGTGATTGGAAGGACAAAGGACCATTCCCTGACACATTCAACCCACAGTTGACCTTGATCACCAGGTATTGTCTGTAAGAGGAGCATTTCAGAGACTGCTGTAATCCAAGGCATGGTTAGACCAGTCAGTCATATGACTAACCTGCTTGGAAACCTGGGTTTTCCTCAATTGTACAAACAGCTTGAGCTCAGAGAGAAAGACTGTTTGCTCCTGGATTGAGAAGATCTCTCCTGTCTGCTCCCATCTCTTTCTCACAAGCCTCTGAATCCACTGAAGACACATGAATCCCAAGAAAGAAAAGTCTCCTACAGCGAACAAGGTTTAAGAAGAATACTGGGCTCCAAAGAAAAGCAAGATCTGCCTACAATCAAGGACTCTATAATGAGTAGAAGAACCGTGACAAAAACTCTTCAGATATTGCCTCAAATTTTTCCACTTTCTTTTTTCTTCTGCTCTTTTCCGTCTCTATTTGCATGTGTGTATCGCATATGCATGCTAGCGTGGGCGCATCATGTATCCGTTGGCATTAACCAAATTAGAGTTTAAGTTTAATATATTTCAGCTTTTCTTCTTTAAACCTAAGAAAGCCTGATTGTGCCAGTTTCTTTGCCTTATAATTGGAAAGCAGTGAACAAGGATTCACCAAGGGGGAGCTAAAAACACGGTGTGTTTAAAATTAAACCCTGTTACGGTAAGACCAGGTGAAGACCGAGAGGGACCCCAAGACACCTTTCTCACCTAGTTGTAACATATAAGTGTTAATCCATGGAATTTTTAAATGGATCCTGACTTTTTGGAAAGGTTTCAAAGTGCCAGAAAATCAATATAATCAGGAGACTGATCAAAATATGCTGCATTTTATAATGGCTTTTTGAACTTAGAAATTAAAATGGCCCAGAATTTGCAGTGATAATAATGGCAAGGTTGTCAGCACTTGCTGTTATTACTGTACAAAACTGACAGCAACTTCACATGCATAGTAAAAATGCAGAAATCTGGAACTTGGTGTCAGTGATACCCTGCTCCGCCACAGGGTGTGCTGTTGCAGTCTTCACAGAACAAAAGCATTTATATAGCGCCTTTCATGACCACAGGATGTCTCAAAGCACATTACAGTCAATGAAATACTTTTGAAGTGTAGTCACTCTTGTAAGGTAGGAAGTGTGGCAGCCAATTTATGTACAGCTAGCTCCCACAAACAACAATAAGATAGCTGGATAATCTGTTTTTAAGTGTTGGTGTTACAGATGGCATCATTAGAAATCACTGAAGTGCCGTTAACTCCATTAAATACTATTCTCACTGTAAAAATAATGAAGATGTTAAGACTTGTTCAATCAGCAGTAATTGAGTTTTTAAAAATCATGCTAGGTCATAATTACTGCTGATCAACCTCTTTGGCCCTGAAAAATTACTTTTACAAATATGGAGCCTCAGTCCCTCAGACAAATATTATAAAGTTGCAGATTTTTAATAAAATAATTTTTTGTAAAGTTTTTGTTCTGATCTTTATGTTTCTCCCTTAATCCCCTGTGTATGTCCTAATTTTTCTTTCTGTACAACAATTAAAATGTGAATTATAATCCCTGCTTTTTACTTCCTGCTTTGTTTTCTGTGAGAATTCTTCAATCTGATTGGCTGATCAGTCTGCCTGCTGTCTGTTCTGTTACTGGACTATAGATGGAACCAAATTTAAACTGACATTGGAAACTAGGAAATCTGCACTCTAGAGTCTGTTAAATCTGTTTGGGCAGTTTTTTTGAGATCAGTGGCGAGCACTGTCCCTTCTGCTGATGACAAAATCTGGGCCGTATTCTAAGTGTATGATCCTCCCTGCTAGATGCAGGGAGAATGTTCCTGATGGCTGGGGAGTCCAGAACCAGGGGTCAAAGTCTCAGGATACAGGGCATGCTATTTATAACTGAGATAAGGAGAAATGTCTTCACTCAGAGGGTGGTGAATCTATGGAATTCTCTACCGCAGAAGGCAGTGGAGGTCAAATCATTAAATATATTCAAGAAGGAGATAGATATATTTCTTAATGCCAAAACAATATAGGGAAAAAGTGGGAACAGGATACTGAATTAGACGATCAGCCATGATCTTTTTTGAATGGCGGAGCAGGCCCGAAGGGCCGAAAGGCCTATTCCTGCTCCTATTTTCTATGTTTCTATTGTACAGGGAGTTATAGCATGCTGTGTGGGGGATGGTTGGGGAGGGGAATTAGTAACCATAGAATGATCAAGTTTAAAATGATCTGGGATTCAGTTACCAAAGACTAGAAGCTAAGTGTATTCCTTTAAAAAGGTTTAACTTCAAAAAAATGAGAGAACAATTAAATGGATGAGAGAAGGATATTCATCAACATTTTAGTAGAAGACAAATGTTAACACCTGCAATAGAACAATGCTGTGCATGCAAGACAGGCACATTCCAATTATTAGGAAACTGAGACTAAGCAAGTGTCACCTTAAATGGATTAACAAATTAAAACTGAAATAAAGAGTGAAAATGAACTCTACAATTTTGCAGGTCAAAAGGGGGAAAGATTCACTAGGATGAAAATAGTATACACAGAAACATGGCAAAAGGTTGATTGGAGGGACAAAAGAAACTTAGAAAAAAGCATAGCCATAGAGACAAAATGTAACTAAAAATTTACAGTATTGTCTTAGCAATTTTTAAAGGGCAAGCAAAGAAGAGGTGTGTACATTAAAAGATATCAATGGGCTTGACCCTGAGGATGAGCAAAGATAATAAATATTCTGAAAGATTACTTCCTCAAAGTATGGGTAGGCATACTGTAATGAGGTGGCATCATTGAACATTATTTACAGCAGCACTTAACAGATATATAGTATTGCTAAGAGAGGTAGAATGGCAGAAAAAATGTAAAGAGTCAAGGCAAGATAAGAAATGGATTGCCAATTCTACTTCATTGGGTCCTGCAAATCACTGGAACCGAGGGGAAAAATGACTCCCAAGTAACCTGTCAGCTTCTTTAGGCTCTTATAGGTATCCATCTCTTGCATCAGTGCCGATTTCCTACCCAACCCCACACCCATGAGTGAGTACACAAGTGCAGGTGACAAACCTGTTGTCAGCCTGCCAAAAAAATTGACATAGGGCTGATTCTACAAATTTTACCAGAGTCAGGCGAATAAAAACAAAGCCTACCCTACCATGTTTATGCCAGATATTGGATGAGGGAGAAAATCTGGCCACCTTCAAAAGAGTTCCAAGGCAATTCACTGAAGCCAAGGAAGAGTACATTATGAAGAAAACCCATTTAGTGAAGATACAGTTGATATGTCACTTTCATGCCTTGCCATAGATGTCCAAGAATGGTACTTGAGAACAGAGTGGCCGATTTAGAGCCCAAGAGGTTAACTAATACCCAAGGAATAAGAAGAACTCATATTTTTAGCATAATAAAAAGCCTCTCGGCAATGGTCATTTCTATCACGTGTCCACTGTAACTCAAGTTGAAGTTTACCATTCATTCTTCTAATTTAAACTTCATGCCAAATGCTTCAAAATTTATGTTAGTTGTTATCGTGGAGAAAGTTCCTCTGTGTAATACATATAATAAATTTGTAAATTGGTTGATGATATCCTCACCCATAGAATAGAGGTGAGATCGTTCTCATGTTCTTTTTAATTAATATAAATATTTTAATCATTTCGTCCTTATGTGAATAATAATTTTAGAATGTAGTAATTGATTTCAGGAAGGCTGAAGATAGCCTGATTCAATTTTGAACTGCAAATATTGACTAGCTGTTGCACCCTGTCAGTTATTTGCCAGAAAGTTACTTTTTTCATTGTTTGCCTTTTAGGAATTTGTACAAAGGATGTTGGAATTTCTAGCAGGTGTCCTTTACCATTTATTTTTCCTACCCCTGTGAAGTTCTTAGATTTAGCAGGAGGAGTAGGAACACTCCCATTTTAGCAAGCCAACATTCAGGAGACATATTTGAGAACAGTTCCTAGTACATGAAGTTGCAACCAAACTGACCTCAACACAACAGCAGCGACACTTAGAGAAACGACTATTCCCCTGTTGCCATTGGAAACAGTGCTTTGTTGGCTACTTGCCCTTTTCTATTTTTTTCTTGGGAATAAAACTAAAAATGCATTGTGAAATAATTAAAGATGTATTTTTGCATATAAGCCTGGATTATAATTGAGAAGGATGATTTATAACATTAGTATTATCATAAGAACTAAAAGATTTAAACACAATGAATAGCAACACAGCACAATGAAGGCCTGCATACAAAAATTGAATCATTCTGACCATCCATAGTGGCAATTCTTGATTCAATATTAAATGCAAACCTGATATGTTTTGTTTATTCTCAGAAATGATGGCAATGGAAGATTCTATTTTTGCTGACAATCAAATACCTTGGATTAGCTAAAACATGAAAACTGTTTTCTTTTATGCCTTGATCAAGAAGATTTATATTCTTTTATGCAGTACTTCATGAATCTTTGTTGCGGTCAATAAGAATTCAGTTTTTGTAGTCCTTAAAACAATACTATTACCAAACAAATTTAGTTGTACTGCAGATTTTGTAAAGATATTTTGTAACATTGTTTCAGAATACATTTCTTGATTTATTTCCAAGAAAAATACAACTCAACAAACAGTGAGGTAATGGTTTTACAGTGTTTCCAATGGCAACTAGATGCCCTTCAGTTCCCTTCTGCTTTTGTGATTATGTTGAAGTAGCTGGTGGTCTGCACAGATTTCCTTTTTTATATTTAATCAGACATTTTTATTATTTTATATTAAAGATAAATTGGGAACAAAATAAAAGCAAGAGGAAAACCTTGATGAAGCAGATGTGAGAAACCACAGATTTGTTCTGGTGACTCAAGACACAACCATATGCTGTTCCTTATATTCAGTCCCCATTCTGATCCATTATGATTTTTTACATTCATTCATGGGATGTGGGCATCACTGGCAAGGCCACCATTTATTGCCCTTGTGATGGTGGCAGTGAAGGTGTTTGCACAGTGCTGTTAGGGTACGGGGTTCCAGGATTTAGACCCAACGCCGAAGAAGGAACGGCGATATATTTCCAAGTCAGGATGGTGTGTAACTTGGAGGTGGTGGTGTTTCCATGTCCCTGCTGCCCTTGTCCTTCTGGGTGGTAGAGATTGCGGGTTTGGGAGGTGCTGTTGAAATAGGATATAGCGTCTCCCTCCTATTTTACTGCCTACCCGTCTGGTGCCAGGTCCAAGCTTAGAGGAGATCTGATGTTTCACCTATCCTAATTCCTGAAATGCCAGGATATTCAGGGTGGTCTGGAGACCCCTTGATTTGTGGGCCTTGTCCAGTTCAGATTTGCTCACTTGTTTTATTCTTTCATGGGATGTGGGCATCACTGGCAGGCCAGCATTTGTTGCTCGTTCCTAATTGTCCTTGAATTGAATGGTGTGCTCGGCCATTTCAGAGGGCAGTTAAGAATCAACCACATTGCTGTGGGTCTGGAGTCATATGTAGGCCAGATCAGGTATGATGGCAGATGTCCTTCCCTAAAGGGCATTAGTGAACCAGATGGGTTTTTACGACAAACCATCACTGAGACTAGCTTTCAATTCCAGATTTTTTTAATTAATTGAACTTAAATTCCACCAGCTGCCATGGTGGGATTTGAACACATATGACCAGAACATTAACCTGGGCCTCTGCATTACGAGTACAGTAACATTACCACAACACCACCATCTCCCCTTAACTTTATATCATCTTGTGATGTAAGCAGTAGTCCTAGGATGCTGTAGCAAACTTATGGCAAACCTGAAGGCCAACTGGTGTGTCAGTAAATAATGCACAAGTCAGCTGTGGATGTCTGTTGGGCAGCCCCAGGTGAATGATTTTGAGTTTTGGGCAACAGCAATGGTCATCGGCATTGCTGAGGAACTAGGAATGGTAACTGCAACAAGCACAGGACCCAGATGCCTCTTTTTCTGGATGCTTAATGGGGTTCAACCAATTTGTAAACCAATGGTATCAAAGTACATCAGCTATGATCCAGTAGTTGAGCTGGGTTTGCACCTAGTTTCCAGACCTGGGCTCCTCCCAGCATGGCATGTTTGCATCCTTTTGAAAGCCAGTATGCATTATCTCATTTGAGCATACCAGACTCCAACCTTCCAGGAGGATCCAGATAAGTCAAGGCTAAAGGAACTCATAACCTGAGAGTCCTTGCACCCTGCCTTAGTGTGGGACTGTTGGTGAATGGGGAATTGCAGTTGTGGTTACTAGTATTGCACTCGAACAGCCCGGGTATAAAGGGATTATCTCGGTTTCCTCCTCCCTAATACCACAAGTGTTAAGAGGTGTTCAAAATCATGAATCATTTTGATAGTGTAAATAAGGAGAAACAGTTTCCTGTGGCAGAAGGGTCAGTAATGAGAGGACACAGATTTAAGTGACTGGCAAAAGAAACAGAAGCGACATTGGAAACTTTCCTTTAAACATAGCGAATTGAAAACCTTCTTCTTAAACCCCTCTCCCCTGTCTCCTCCACCCTCACCTCCAACAACAAGTGTGAGGAGCTCATGGACTTCTTTGCCACTAATACCATCCGATCAACTGCCTCTGCCACTTCCTCCCTTCCCCAGCCAACTGAGGTTCCCTCCTGCCCTAACCCTGAACTTGTTTCTCTACTTTCTCTATCTTCCCTCAGACCCTCTCCAAGCTCATCTTGTTCATGCGACCCACCTCTTGCTCCCTTGACCCTATTTTTACTAAACTACTAATCATCCAACCTCTCTTCCTGGCTCCATGTTAGCTGATATTATTAAATGTTCTTTGTCCTCACGTACTGTCCCTGCCCTCCTTCAAATCTGCCATCACCCCTCTCAAAAAAAAAACATTGACCCATCCGTCCCTGCAAACTGCTGTCCCACCTCCAACATCCCTTTCCTCTCCAAAGTCCTTGAACATGCTGTCACCTCGTGACTCTGTGCCCATCTTTCCCTGAATGCCATGTCTGAATGCCTGCAATCAGGTTTCCACCCCTGCCTTAGTACCAAAACGGCTCTCATCAAAGTCACAAATGACTTCCTATGTGGCTGTGACAATGGTAAACTATCCCTCCTCACCCTTGTTGAACTGTCTGACATGGTCAATCACACCATCCTCCTCCAACACCTCTCCACTTGGTTGGGCCTGGTTCTATTCTTGTTTATTATCATAGCTAGAGAATCAACTGCAATGGCTTCTCTTCAGGCTCTTGCACAGTTGCTTATGGTGTCCCCTAAGGATCTATAGTTGGTCCCCTTCTATTTCTCAACTACATATTTCCCCTCAGTGACACTGTCTTAAAACAAGCCATTAGTTTCCATATGTATGCTCACGGCACCCAGCTCTATTTTACCACCACCTCTCTTGACTCCTCCACTGTCGCTAAATTATCAGACCCTTGTCTGACATCCAGTACTGGATGAGCAGAAATTTCCTCCAATTAAATATCGGGAGGAATTAAGCTGCTGTCTTTGGTCCCAGCCAGAAACTCCTCTCCCTAGCCATTGACTCCATCCTTGTCTTGACAACTGTCTGAGGCTGAACTAGACTGTTTGCAACCTCGGTGTCATACCTGAACCCAAAATGAGTTTCCAACTACATTTGCTGCATTACTAACACTACCTATTTCCACTTCCGTAACATCGTCCGACTCAACCCCGCCTCAGCTTATCTGCTGCTGAAACCCTCCTCCATGCCTTTGTTACTTCAAGACTTGACTATTTCAATGCACTCCTGGCCAGCCTCCCATGTTCTATCGTCTGTAAATATGACATCATCCAAAGCTCTGCTGCCTGTGTCCTTACTTGCACCAATTCCCATTCACCCATCACCCCCATGCTCGCTGACCTACACTGGCTCCCAGTTAAGGAATGTCTTGATTTTAAAATTCTCACCCTTGTTTGCAAGTCCCTTGGCCCTCCCTTTGGAGCCCCATCTGCTCCAGCCCCATAACCCTTTGAGATATGTGTGCTCATTCAATTCTGACCTCTTGGGCATCCCCAATTTCAGTCACTCCCCCATTGGTGGCTGTGCCTTCAGCTGCCTTGACCCCAAGCTCTGGAATTCCTTCTCTAAACCTTTAGTCGTAGAGTCAGAGAGCGATACAGCACTGAAACAGGCCCTTTGGCCCACTGAGTCTGTGCTGACCAACAACCACCCATCTTATATTAATCCTACATTAATCCCATATTCCCTACCACATCCCCACCATTCTCCTACCACCTACCTACACTAGGGGCAATTTACAATGGCCAATTTACCTATCAACCTGCAAGTGTTTGGCTGTGGGAGGAAACCGGAGCACCTGGCAGAAACCCACGTCGTCACAGGGCGAACTTGCAAACTCCACACAGGCAGTACCCAGAACTGAACCCAGGTCGCTGGAGCTGTGAGGCTGCGGTGCTAACCACTGCACCACCTGCCTACTTTGCTTTCTTCCTTTAAGATGCTCCTTAAAACCTACCTCTTTGAGCAAGCTTTTGGTTATCTGCCTTAATATCTCCTTATGTGGCTTGGTGTCATATTTTGTTTATTACACCAGTGTGAAGCACCTTAGGACATTTGATTACATTAATGGCACTATATAAATTCAGGTTGTTGTTGTACAGCGAATTGCTGTGATCTGGAACACAGTGCCTGAAAGAGTGATGGAAGCACATGCAAGAGAATTAGATAAATATTGGAAGGAAAAAAAATTACAGGGTGATGGGGTAAGAGACTGATACACCTCATCCCATTCGAAATATGCTGGCATCCGAATATATACTAAGCTCCAACAAGGTCAGGTACACTCATCACAGGGAGTCCCTACCCTCAACCCTGCCACCTTTGCATCAGTTGTCTTATTTGGGGTGGGCAGATGCATTGCCCCCAAAAAAGGCCACTGGGAACTTCTGTGCACAGTGTACCTGGGTCTCAGGAATTTCCAGCCACTCCACCAGACTCCTACTGGAGTCCACAAGAGTGATTAATGGAAATTTAGGGCTTTTTACTCTTTCATGGTTCTGAAATATGGCTACAGATTGATACAACAGAGAAGCATACAAGTTCATTTCTACTCCATGTAGCAAATGCACATGGGTACTCCCGCGTTGCCATACACAAGTTGATGAAACATTGCCAGTTTCTCATTTTGGTGGATTTTATCCTTTTTTCTATTTTCATTTGAAAGCGCCTTCCCTTTTCAAAAGAATGTTTGATGCCCATGGCAGCACAGCATTTTAAAACCATTGAGAAAGGTTCCCTTTTTTATATTTTCCATCATAAACAAGAAATAAAATCCTTTGGGAAACACATCAGAAAAAAATAGTTGAAATGCTTCAATGAATTTTTCATGTATAAAAAAGGCTCTTGAAGGCTAAGAACGAAACCTGCTCATTATATTCTTGCACTCCTTTACACAACATCGCCGTCCCTGCTGAAATAAATTTAAAATGAGATGACTGAACAATATCACATCCATCTAGCCACCTCTTCATTCCCAACCTAAAGCAAATTTATAAAAAAAGTTTAATTTTAAATAACACATAGCGAAGAAGCAGCAGCATTACATCACACATCCCATCATAATTTTCCAGATAAAACAGACGATAAGTGAATTGCCAAAGTTTAACAACAACAGGAGTTGCAATTTATTGGACACAGTAATTGATGCAACAATTCAAGACATTATTAATGTCACCAACTTGGCTAATTCTAGATTTATTAAGCAGACTGAATGAAGAAAAATGTGCCTTTTGTTTTAAATGTCAAGTGTTATGGCACTGGATAGATTGCAGCACATGAAGTGAATATTGATAAATTCTCACCCAGGTGCAATTTACTGTCAGGTATTAGTCCTAATTTCCATAGGATATTATAAAATAAAACATCAATCATGAAGATATATTAGCATTAATAGCTTATACTTTCAGATTTAAACCATGAATCTTATTTGTATCTGAGTGATAGAAGTTAAACTTACCCCCAAACATCTTAATGGCATACTGTTTTAATAATGCTTGATTTATAAATGTTTCTGAATTTATCACATGCAATTCTGATAAAATGCCATCTACTATTGAATAGACAATGCGCACAACTAAGAGACTAAATTGAGTTTGAAAAAGCACAGGTAATTATACAGGGAGGCTGGATGGGCGCATGAATGGAGGGGCGGGCCAGATGGTAGGTGAGATGCCAGCACTGTCTGAGACCTGGAGATTTTAGCTCCCGAGGTTCATTTCCATGTATAGATCAGACTCCAGATGAACCCAGAGAGAATCACTGCCTGACAGGCAGGTTGGAGTAGGAATTTAGGCAGCAGGAGGTCGCTGCTCCTCCTGTCTCACAAGGAAACATTTAAAAAATCAAAAAATTAAACTTACCTGGGCCTCATCTGGCCATTGATCCAATTCCCAGCAGGTTTGGCATGGTGGGCAAGACATTATTGCTGCCCTACTCAGGCCTCAGATTTATATTGCAATCCTGCTACAGTGACATCATCAGAGTCTGATCTGCATATTTTCAGAAGGACCCTGCCAGTTTTGGGCAGCTCCCCTTGCCATCTGCTGTTTAAAATTGCAAATCGGCCAGATTTTGATGGGAATTCCTCACTCTTTGCTTTTCGCCAGGCAGGGGGCTGGGAAGGGGTTAAAATTCTCTCCCACATGTTTGAGTAAGCCAGAAATAGGAATAGAAGTTTGTAGAAAATTATAGATACATAATCAGTTTCCACATCTGTAAAGTTAATTCCATCAGAGAACAAAAATATATAATAGAGTAACAGATAGCATGGATAATTACAAGATGGTATTTCATCTCTGAGTTCAAATATAAAGTGCAGAGTTTTTAATCATTTTTAGAATTTAGAGATTAAATCTAAATCTACTTGGGTATTGGTTAAAATTGAAATAATATTGAGTTCATTTTGGGTCCATTTTGGAGCTGCCAGTTGATGTGAAGTACTGACATCAGCAGTCAATATGTTCCATCTCACTGAAGTGTGATGACATTGAAGGGTTAATGCTTCCAGCATCATAGTTGTAAATATTTATAAAGAAATATTCTGCAGTTCATTACTAGGTTATTCTATGCTCAATATTTGTGCCCATTATTTATTATGTACTTCAAGGGTAGAGTAATTACTGCAAATCAAAATAAATTCTAAAGATGTCAGGGGTGCAAATTTATAAACTGGACTGTTTTTTAAAAAATGAATTTGTCAAAAACATAAGATGGTCCAGTGCTAATTCATAATAAAGCCAGTGATATGATATGAATAACCTATTGCTGCTATTTATGAGGTTGAACTTTTGTACTCCAGAACATATCAGGAAAATTTTATGAGTTAGCCTTTCCAGCACAGAGCCATGCCCAATTGGAAGTCAGATTAGATAACTGGGTATAGAGCTCAGTACATCCTATCTTATCAAAAGGGCCGTGAATTAGGTGCACTATAATCTATACCCGATTGTCCTCTTGTTGAATGAGATTTTACACTAAATGTCAGCACTAAATCAGAAAAGATATCCCATAATCTCACAATTGCTTTTCTAGATTGCAAAACAAATAGTGACAAATACCTTCAATTTGTGTTCACGGTTATACTGGCATCATAAGGGAGTTAAATGTAAAGTATCTCTACAGCAAATATTTTAAAGATTATATTCATAAATTATGAAATCAGCATGATCTGAAATTTAAGACTAACTTTTTCAGATTCATTAACAATGTGCATTTCCATAGCACCTTTATTGTAAAGAAACAGCCCAAGGCACTTTACAAAGGTGCTTGTGGTGGGGTAGGGTGACATGGGTGAGGGCTCACAGGAAGGCAGGCATGGCAGCTTGTGTGCTGGTGCACTATGATTCGGGGCTGAATTCATTTGTTTCCAGTGTAAATGTGTACTGAATTGGAAAATAACAGGATGTGCCAGTTCTTAAGGAATCAAGTATTCTGATTCCTGTCAGAACCTCCAAATGTAAGTATTTTTGACATACTGGTGGAGTTGACACAATGTGAATGGAGTCCAAGAAATCTTGGGCAGGATTTTCACACCCAGATGGAGGTGGGTACTGAGGCAGGCAGGCATGAATATTACTGCCGCTGGCCGTTGTGCCGGTTTGCCGTCACCCTTCTGACCACCAGCGATTTTTGCTCGGGGGGGTTGAAAGCGGGAGCAAGCAACCCGCTGATTCAGATAACAGGCCAATTGATCTTGTTAACGAGCTTGTTGTCATTGGTTAGGGCCAGTCTGGAAGTTTCATGGGGGTGCACGCATTACATTATGGATTAGAACAGTCCAAGTGGAAGGAGGCAGCAACACAGTGGGGACACGGTCATGGGTGCGCCATTCAATTAGGGGGGGGCCCCATAAAAGGGTGCACACCTGAGAAGGGCTCTCAGGTGCCATCGGGTGAGCGGAGTTAGCTGAACAACTGGTCTGTGAATGCTCAGACAGTGGAGGGGGGTCATGACCCTCCAGGGATCACAGGCCATATGTGGGGAGGGGTACAATAAGCATTGTAAGTGCAGCTGGCCACAAGCAAGGCAACAGCTGTACATGGGATGAAGGCACTCAGAGATAGGGTCAAGTAGCGATGAGGATCAAGATTCTGAGGAGCAGATGCAGAGCCCTGGGCATGAGAGGGCAGTGGAGAGGAACAAGGAGCAGGAAGGCAACGGAGACCATATCCTCAGCATTGAGTGTACCACCAAAGAAGAAGCTACCTGTTCATGTCAGAAAATGAGTGCGACAGGAGACTGCACCTATCTATACAGAGGGTCACTAAGATTTATGCCCTCGTTCAGGAAGACCTTAGACCTCGCAGTACTACTCACCATAACCATGAAAGTTACTGTGGCCTTGAACTTCTTCGCCTCTGGCTCTTTCCAAGGATCAGCAGTGGACTTTGGTGGTGTCTCTCAAGCAGCAACACACCATTGCATCCTGCAGGTCACTAATGCCCTATTTGTGAGAGCTGGGCAGTACATACAATTTCAAACAGACGGGGCCTTGCAGGCACAAAGGGTAGTGGGATTCACCTTCATCGTTGGATTCCCGCAGTTGCTGGGCATCATCGATTGCATCCAGATGGCCATCAAGGCAGTGAGTGAGAGGCTAGTGAGATTCATCAACAGGAAGGGCTTCTGCTCCCTCAACATTCAGATGGTCTGCGACCGCAACAAGGGCTGCATGCACGTGCGTATGTTATCCTGGCAGCTGCCATGACTCTTTCATCCTCCACCAGTCCAGGTGCTGCAGTTCTTCATGCCAGCCCTTAAATTACATGGATGGATTCCAGGGGACAAGGGATAACGCTTGAAGAGATGGTTACTTACAACTTTACGTGATCTCAAGACAGAGGCACAGAGGTGCTGCTATCAAAGCCATCTGCTCAAAAGTACCTGCACTGAACAGGTCATCAGGCTTCTGAAGATGCAGTTCCAGTGCCTGGACTGATCAGGTGACATCCTGCCATACACTTCTGCAAGGGTCTCATGCATTGTTGTAGTCTACTGCATTCTCCATAACATGGCTCTCCAGAGAGGTTATAAAGAGGGTGAAGCACTAGACTGACACGGCTCATCGGAGGGGGAGATGGAAGAGGGAGAGGAAGAAGCAGAGCAGAGAGGTGCCCATACTGATTAGGGACTGGCTGGGGCCACCTCAGGAATCTAAACTTTCATCAGGATGGCGTGAACGCCAGGGCACATCTGATCCTGGCACGTTTTACCGAACGCTTCTCCTCCAGCCTGTGAGAATACTTCCATTAAAGATGCAAACTTGAAGACAGCAACTCTTACTGCCAATGCATGGTGCATATCTGTCCAACAGTCTCACAGTCCGCATTCAAAGACCACAGCTTCAGTTCACCACTTCATCCCTGTTTTCCAGTCTTGCCATTAAAGAATGGAAGCTCACATGTCTGAGATCATGTCACAACATTTACAAGTGCTAACAATAAATTACAAGGTGCACATTTACAATTGAAATAAACTCCAGTGAACCATTCAGTGCTCTGTTCGCAGTGGCCTCTGTTCTTGGCGACTTCTACACGACGCTCCCCTCATGGCCTGAGATGAGGTGGAGGCAGCCTGCCTGGGTCTGACTGCTTGCGGCTGAGATGCCCGTGGCAGTTATCCTCATCATGGAAGTGCCACTGAGATGCTGCACCGGCATCAATGCAAGGGCAGACTCCATTACCGGGGCCTGCTGCATAGATAGTCCCTTAGTCAAAGGGGCCAAGGACACTGATGATGATAATGGCGTTTCATGAGGAGTGGCACCCTCATCCTCACTGGTGACTGCCTTTGCCCTTGGATGGCGCTCAGGATCACTGGATGGGACCACCAGCAGGGGCACAGCTGGCATTCATGCCATGCATCTCTGTGCCATCAGCACCACTGAGCAGTCCACGCTACAGAATGTTGCATGCATTCTGTGCATGTCAAAGCGCTGAACCTGCATCCACTCAGAGTGCTGCCACATATGACTTTCCATGAGATTGGCCGCGCTCTCCATGGAGGAGCTCATGTGTTCAAAGACCTGAGATATGACGGTGCACATGAGCTGAATGGATTTCTCTATTCAGAGCCCATAGCGGTCCACTGCCTCAGGGAACTCTGACATGTAAACACACATTTCTCGCTGCTGGTCAAAGTAGAGCCGCCTTTCTTGTGACTCCTGAGGCCCTGCATCTGTGCCCAGCTGAACACCTCTGTGTCTGTCCTGCATCCTCCGAGGGGGATTGCCTATAACTGCCTCTGCCTCTCTTGCCATCTCCTGTTCACTAGTGCTTTGCTCTGAACCCAGTGTCACCCTCTATAACTGCATGCAAGGACCCACCGATGTGAGTGTATCTATGCTGGTGGATGCTGCAATTGAATAATGTGTATGGTGCTGGCTCTGCTGGTTTGGATTCTTGGGAGGCCCCTGGTGATGCTGCTGTACTTTCATGCTCTCCCTCCACGAATGATTCAGTAGGAGACACGTGAAGGATATCATAAGAACTCATCTGTGACAGCAGATGCCTCTGCAGATCTGAGGCTTCCCGATGCAGCTAAGGTTTTGGCATGCTGACAGGGAGGAGTGCACTCCATTCCCTGCATCTACAGAATCCAATATCTTTTCACCCTCTCCTCCAGGTATTCCCATCTCTCCATCACCCCCTTGGTTATTTGCCGCCACCCAGCGATTTACACTGCCGCCTGCTGCATAGCTGTGAGGATGGAGAGATGGGGCACTCCTCCTCGTGTGTGCCCTCTCCTGTGAATTCTGCACCCTTTTCTCCTGCAAGTACAAAAGGCAATGCTGGCTTCTCTTACCAATGTCAGCTGCTCATTTAAGTAAGAAGCTGCATGTATCAGTGCTGCCCGGTCCTCAGCAATGCTAGGTCTCTGGACATAGCTGATGGTACACTAATTGCCCTGGCATACATTTCTCCCATGTGCAGGAGCATCATGCACACTCAGGCTGCTCAGCAGGTGTCTGCTGGATGCTGCAGACCTGGAGGTCTGTCATCTATTGCACTCACCTTGCCAGAACAAAGAAGGTTATTAAACCTCTTGTGGCAGTGCACCCAGTTCCTCCGGTTGACACTTCGGTTGCTGACAATATCGGCCACTTCAGCCAGGCCCAGCTGGGTGGCCTTCTGTCATCCTCTGGAAACAAGACCTTTTGTCTTTCTCTCACTGCCTCCAACAGCACCTCAAGGGCTGCATCTGTGATCCACAGGTCAGCCCTTCCCTGGGTGCCAGGCCTCTGCCTTTCCTCCATTTGAACTCGGGCTTTTATGGGAAATCAAAATGACTGTCACAGTAATGGCTGTCTTCATGCCTTTAAATCGGACCCAAACTTTACAAGTCCCACATCCATCCTGCACTCAATGCCACTAATTGGCTGCCAAACCCTCCCTCCAAACAATTAGCAGCTGACATCAGGGAAAATCGTGGGCTGTGACTACTTCCCCCCACCCACCAGTGCAGGGTTGGGACCCAAAATGGTTCCGACGTCAGGTTCCTGACGCCGGAGGCAAAATCCTGCCGTTTGTTACCAGTGTGTATCCTGCCTCCTCAGTTATGATGGGCTCATGGAATTGATAATAAAGTTGTTATGCTTGTGAGGTTGTTGGAAGACACAAAGGAATGGAGCACTTATATTTCTTCTGAAACTCTGAGGCCCACTGTGTATTTGCATGCATAAAGGCGCTTCCAATTTCAAATGACATCTAGGATATGTGTGAACTAGTACTATTCTAATATTGCAATATTAACTGCCAGCCCTTTTAGGTCTTCTTAAAAATGTAATTTTAATACAAAAATGAATAAATTACACATGCACAAGTGGTTAAAAGGTACATGTTATACAGCTTGGACACTTCAAAAAAATCCCACACATTGATGCCAGCCTTTGCTCAATGAAACTCATCGCTGAGTCAAGAAGGTTGTACCCATTCCAGAGACTCAAGCATATAATCTAAGCTAATACTCCAATGCAGTGCTGAGGGAGCAATTCACTATTAAAGGTTTTTCAAATGAAATATTAAACTGAGGCCCCGCCTGCACTTTCAAGATTCCACAGCATTTTTTGAAGAGCAGAGAAATTCATCTATTGTTTTGGACAACATTTATCCCTCAAACTACATTGTTAAAACAGATTATTTAGTCATTTATCTCATTCCTATTTGTGGGATCATGTTGTGCACAAATTGGCTGTCACGTTTTTCTATATTACAAATGTAACTACAGTTCAAAAGTGCTTTCTTTGCTATTAAGTGCCTTAGATCATGAAAGCCGCGATACAAATGAGACTTCTTTCTTCTTTCACATTGGTAACAAATTTAGTTATGAAGCCTATCTAAGGGGAGATACTTCCAGCAAGACAATTAAAAGGAATAAATGTTTTTCAGATGAATTTATTACATACCTGTATTTGCATTTGGTGTACATTGTTGACATGATTTACATAGCTGAATTTATGTTCCCATAAATACGAACATACGAATTAGGAGGAGGCATAGGCCACTCGACCCCTTGAGCCTGTTCCGCCATTCAATAAGTTCATGGCTGAACTGATTACTCCACATTTCCACCTACCCTCGATAACCTTCCATCCCCTTGCTTATCAAGAATCTATCTACCTCTGCCCTAAAAATATTCAAAGACTGCTTCCACCGCCTTTGAGGAAGATAATTCAAATAGTCACGACCTCTGAGAGAAAAGGTTTCTCCTCATCTCTGTCTTAAATGGGCGACCACTTATTTTTGAACAGTGACCCCTAGTTTGAGATTCTCCCACAAGGGGAAACATCCTTTCCACATCCACCCTGCCAAGACCCCTCAGGATCTTATATGTTTCAATCAAATCGCCTCTTACTCTTCTAAATTCCAGCAGATACAAGCCTAGTCTGTCCAATCTTTCCTCTGAAGACAGGCCACCCATTCCAGGTATTAGACTAGTAAACCTTCTCTGTACTGCCTCCAACGCATTTACATCCTTCCTTAAATAAGGAGATCAGTACTGTACACAGTACTCCAGATGTGGTCTCACCAATGTCCTGTATAGCTGAAGCATAACCTCCCTACTTTTGTATTCAATTCACCTCGAGATAAACTATAACATTCTATTAGCTTTCCTAATTACGTGCTGTACCTGCATACTAACCTTTTGCGATTCATGCACTAGGACACACAGATCATTCTGCACCTCAGAGCTCTGCAATCTCTCACCATTTAGATAATATGCTTCTTTTTCATTCTTCCTGCCAAAGTGGACAATTTCACACTTTCCCATAAATAGCACCAATAAGTAAAGACAAAACACTGGCTGAAATTTGATGTTTTAATAGGAAACAGAAATCATTCAGTGGTTTGAAAAACTGCATAACATGACAGTAATGATAACCTTGGAAAGAAACAAGGAGGAGGCAGTTGAAAACTTTGTACACATTTTGCTTCACATAATTTGCCGTACTTCTGCAATTTGAAGTTGATTTTTTTTTAGAGATGCAGCACTGAAACAGGCCCTTCGGCCCACCGAGTCGGTGCCAACCAACAACCACCCATTTATACTAACCCTACAGTAATCCCATATTCCCTACCACCTACCTACACTAGGGGCAATTTACAATGGCCAATTTATCTATCAACTGCAAGTCTTTGGCTGTGGGAGGAAACCGGAGCACCCGGCGAAAACCCACGCGGTCACAGGGAGAACTTGTAAACTCCGCACAGGCAGTACCCAGGTCCCTGGGTGCACTAAGACCCTAAATTTAATGAGGACAATTTGGCACCCACATTACTCTGCACACCTTGGTCATGGAACAATTATGGCACAGAAGGAGGCCATTCAGCCCATTGTGTCCCTGGCTGCCGAAAAAACTAGCCGCCCAATCTAATCCCACCTTCCAACACCTGGTCCATAGCCTTGCGGGTTACAGAACTTCAGGTACATGTTTTTTTTATTCATTCATGGGATGTGGGTGGCACTGGCTGGGCTAGCATTTATTGCCCATCCAGAAGTGCCCTTGAGAAGGTGGTGGTGAGCTGCCTTCGTGAAGCGCTGCAGTCCATGTGGGGTAGGTACACCCACAGTGCTGTTAGGGAGTTCTAGGATTTTGACCCAGTGACAGTGAAGGAACGGCGATATCATTCCAAGTCAGGATGGTGTGCGGCTTGGAGGGGAACTTGCAGGTGGTGGTGTTCCCTTGCATTTACTGCCCTTGTCCTTCTAGGTGGTGTCTAAGGAGCCTTGGTGCTTTGCTGCAGTGCATCTTGTAGATGGTACACACTGCTGCCACTGTGTGTCAGTGGTGGAAGGAGTGAATGTTTGTGGATGGGGTGCCAATCAAGTGGGCTGCTTTGTCCTGGATGGTGTCGAGTTTCATGAGTGTTGGAGCTGCACCCATCCAGGCAAGTGGAGAGTATTCCATCACACTCCTGACTTGTGCCTTGTAGATGGTGGACAGGCTTTGGGACGTCAGGAGGTGAGTTATGCGCAGCAGGATTCCTAGCCTCTGACCTACTCTTGTAGCCACGGTATTTATATGGCTACTCCAGTTCAGTTTCTGGTCAATGGTAACCCCGAGGATGTTGATAGTGGGGTATTCCGCAATTATAATGCCATTGAATGTCAAGGGGAAATGGTTAGATTTGCTCTTGTTTGAGATAATCATTGCCTGGCACTTGTGTGGCATAAATGGTACTTGCCACTTATCAGCCCAAGCCTGGATATTGTCCAGGTTTTGCTGCATTTCTACACAGACTGCTCCAGTATTTGAGGAGTCGCGAATGTTGCTGAACATTGTGCAATCATCAGCAAACATCCCCACTTCTGACATTATGATTGAAGGAAGGTCATTGATGAAGCAGTTGAAGATGGTTGGGCCGAGGACACTACCCTGAGGAACTCCTGCAGTGATGACCTGGAGCTGAGATGATTGACCTCCAGCAACCACAACCATCTTCCTTTGCGCTAGTTATCACCCCAACCAACGGAGAGTTTTTCACCTGATTCCCATTGACTTCAGTTTTGCTAGGACTCCTTGATGCCTACTCGGTCAAATGCTGCCTTGATGTCAAGGGCAGGCACTCTCACCTCACCTCTTGAGTTCAGCTCTTTTGTCCAGGTTTGAATCAAGGCTGTAATGAGGTCAGGAGTTGAGTGGCCCTGGTGGAACCCAAACTGAGCGTCACTGAGCAGGTTATTGCTAAGCAAGTGCCACTTGATAGCACTGTCGATGATACCTTCCATCACTTTACTGATGATTGAGATTAGACTGATGGGGCGGTAATTGGCCGGGTTGGACTTGTCCCTGTTTTTTGTGTACAGGACATACCTGGGCAATTTTCCAAATTGCCGGATAGATGCCGGTGTTGTAGCTGTACTGGAACAGCTTGGCTAGGGGCGCAGCAAATTCTGGAGCACAGGTCTTCAGTACTATTGCCGATATATTGTCAGGGCCCTTAGCCAGTGCTTTCAGTCATTTCTTGATGTCACACGGTGTGAATCGAATTGGGTGAAGTCTGGCATCTGTTGCAAATAATTCAGCCTTATATTTTGCACTGATGTGCTGGGCTCCGCCACCACTGAGGATGGGGATATTTGTGGAGCCACCTCCTGCAGTTAGTTGTTTAATTGTCCACCACCATTCACGACTGGATGTGGCAGGACTGCAGAGTGTAAATCTGATCCGTTGGTTATGGGATCGCTTAGCTCTGTCTATCACCTGCAGCTTATGCAGTTTGGCATGCAAGTAGTCCTCTGTTGTAGCTTCACCAGGTTGACATCTCATTTTGAGGTATGCCTGGTGCTGCTCCTGTCATGCCCTCCTGCACTCTTCATTGAACCAGGGTTGGTCTCCCGGTTGATCCACCACCACCCTCCTCTGCCTGGCTGAACTTGTTCTTACATTAAACAACTTCTCCTTCAACTCCACTCACTTCCTTCAAGTAAAAGGGTCCTAGTTATGCCTGTCTTTTTGTGGGATATGTCGAACATTCCTTGTTCCAGTCCTCCCCCAACTCTTTTTCTGATACATTGATGACTGTATCGGTGCCGTTTCCTGCTCCCGCCCAGAACTGGATAACTTTATCAACTTTGCTTCCAATTTCCACCCTTCTCTCACCTTTACATGGTCCATCTCCGACATTTACCTTCCCTTCCTCGACTTCTCTGTCTCCATCTCTGGAGATAGGCTGTCTCCTAATATCCATTATTAGCCCACCGACTCCCACAGCTACCTCGACTACACTTCTTCACATCCTGCCTCCTGTAAGGACTCCATTCCATTCTCCCAGTTTCTCCGTCTCTGACGCATCTGCTCTGATGATGCTACCTTCCATGACAGCGCTTCTGATATGTCTTCCTTTTTCCTCAACTGAAGATTTACCCCTACTGTGGTTGACAGGGCCCTCAACCGTGCCCGGCCCGTTTCCCGCACCTCTATCCTCACCCCTTCCCCTCCCTCCCAGAACCGCAACAGGGTTCCCCTTGTCCTCACTTTCCATCCCATCAGCCTCCAGATCCAAAGGATCATCCTTTGCCATTTCCGCGACCTCCAGCGTGATGCCACTACCAAACGCATCTTCCCCTCCCTTCCCCTGTCAGCATTCCGAAGGGATCGTTCCCTCCGTGACACCCTGGTCCACTCCTCCATTACCCCCACCACCTCGTCCCCATCCCAGGGCACCTTCCCCTGCAATCGCAGGAGGTGTAATACCTCCTCTCTCCTCACTATCCCAGGCCCCAAACACTCCTTTCAGGTGAAGCAGCAATTTACTTGTACTTTTTTCAATGTAACATACTGTATTCGCTGCTCACAATGTGGTCTCCTCTACATTGGGGAGACCAGGCGCAGACTGGGTGACTGCTTTGCAGAACACCTCCGCTCAGTCCGAAAGCATGACCCCGAGCTTCTGGTTGCTTGCCATTTCAACACTCCCCCCGCTCTCATGCTCACATCTCTGTCTTGGGATTGCTGCAGTGTTCCAGTGAACATCAACGCAAGCTCGAGGAGCAGCATCTCATTTGCCGATTAGGCACACTACAGCCTACCGGACTGAACATTGAGTTCAATAATTTCAGAGCATGACGGGCCTCCCATTTTACTTTTATTTTTAGTTATTTTTTTCTTATTTTATATTTTTTTGAGTTTATTTTATTTTATTTAATCTTATTTTGTTCAGTTTGATTACCCACTGTTTTTTTCATGTTTGTACTTGCGGCTGTTCAGGTTTCAGTCCATTAACGCCCTATCTGTACTAATGCTTTGTCTTTCAACACACCATTAACATATTGTTTGCCTTTGCTCCATGACCTTTTGGTCGGTTATTCTCTGTGGCCTTGTCCTATCTACACCTTCTCCTTAGTTATCTCTTGCCTCACCCCCGCTTTACTTGCTTAAAACCTTTCACATTTCTAATATCTGCTAGTTCTGAAGAAGGGTCACTGACCTGAAACGTTAACTCTGCTTCTCTCTCCACAGATACTGCCAGACCTGCTGAATATTTCCAGCATTTCTTGTTTTTATTTTAGATTTCCAGCATCCGTAGTATTTTGCTTTTATTTGGACTCCCGGCTTGATGGTAATGGTAGAGTAGGGGATATCCCAGGCCATAACATTACAGATTGTGGTTGAGTACAATTCTGCTGCAGCTGATGGCCCGCAGCTCCTCATGGATGCCCAGTTTTACATTGCTAGATCTGTTCGAAATCTATCCCATTTAGCACAATGGTACTGCCACACAACACGATGGAGAGTATCCTGAATGTGAAGGCGGGACGTCGTCTTTACAGGGACTGTGTGGTGGTCACTCCTACCAATACTGTCATGGACAGATGCATTTGTGGCAGGCAGATTGGTGAGGACAAGGTCAAGTATGTTTTTCCCTCACCACCTGCCTCAGGCCGAGACTAGCAGCTATGTCCTTTAGAACTCGACCAGCTCATTCAGTAGTGGTGCTACCGAGCCACTCTTGGTAATGGGCATTGATGTCCCCCAACCAGATTACATTCTGCGCCCTTCTCACCCTCAGTGCTTCCTCCAAGTGGTGTTCAACATGTAGGAGCACTGATTCATCAGCTGAGGGAGGGCGATAGGTGGTAATCAGCAGGAGGTTTCCTTGCCCATATTTGACCTGATGCCATGAAGCTTCATGGGGTCTGGAGTGGATGTTGAGGACTCCCAGGTACCTTTCAAAATAATTGAGGCTTTCTGCTTCCACCATCATTCCTGGCAGCAAATTCCAGACACCCCCCCAACCTCTGGATGAAAAAGATTTTCCTCATGTCCCCTCTAATCCTTCTACCAAACACCTTAATTCTGTGTCCCCTGGTAACTGACCTCCCTGCGAGGGGAAACAGGTCCTTCCTGTCCACTCTATCTAGGCCCCTCATAATTTTGTACACCTCAATTAAGTCTCCCCTCAGCCTCCTCAGTTCCAGGCAAAACAACTCTAGTCTGTCCAATCTTTCCTCATAGCTGCAACTTTCAAGCCCTGGCAACATTCTTGTAAATCTCCTCTGTACTCTCTCCAGCATAATTATGTCCTTTCTGTAATGTGGTGGCCAGAACTGTACGCAATACTCCAGCTGTAGCCTAACCAGTGTTTTGTACAGTTCCAGCATCACATCCATGCTTTTGTACTCTATACCTTGGCCAATAAAGGAAAGCAGTCCATATGCCTTCTTCACCACTCTATCTACCTGTCCTGCCACCTTCAGGGACCTGTGGACATACACTCCAAGATCTCTCACTTCTTCTACTCCTCTAAATATCCTCCTGTTTATTGTGTATTTCCTCGCTTTATTTGCCCTCATCAAATGCATTATCTCACATTTCTCCGGATTGAATTCCGTTTGCCACTTTCCCGCCCACTCAACCAAACCATTGATATCATTCTGGAGTCTACAGCTATCCTCTTCACAATTAATGACACAGCCAATTTTTGTGTCATCAGCAAATTTTCCAATCATGACTCCCACATTTCAGTCCAAATCATTAATATATACCACAAACAGCAAGGGACCCAACACTGAGCCCTGTGGAATGCCACTGGAAATAGCTTTCCATTCGCAAAAACATCCGTCGACTACAACCCTTTGTTTCCTGTCCCTGAGCCAATTCTGGATCCAACCTGCCACATTCCCCTGTATCCCATGGGCATTCATTTCACTGACCAGTCTGCCATGTGGGACCTTGTCAAATGCCTTATTAAAATCCATGGAGACTACATCCACTGCACTACCCTCATCAATCCTCTCTGTTACTTCCTCATAAAACTCAATAAGGTTAGTAAGACACCACCTTCCCTTAACAAATCCATGCTGACTATCCCTGATTAATCCGTGCCTTTCTAAATGGCAGTTTATCCTGTCCCTCAGAATTGATTCTAACAATTTACCCGCCACCGAGGTCAGACTGACTGGCCCTATAATTATTTGGCCTATCCCTCGCACCTTTTTTAAACAATGGTACAACATTCGCAGACCTCCAATCATCTGGTACCTCGCCTGTATCTAGTGAGAATTTGAAGATGATCCTCAGCACATCCATTATTTCCTCCCTGGCTTCCTTTAACAACCTGGGATGCAATCCATCCGGTCCTGGCGATAAATCCACTTTCAAGGATGTCAGACCCTTGAGTACTTCCTCTCTCATTATGCTTATCCTATCTAATATTTCACACTCCCTCCTCTTTTACTACAATGCCTGCAAACCCTCTCCTTTGTGAAGACAGAGACAAAAAACTCATTAAAAACCCTGGCCACATCTTCTGCATCCACGCATAAGTTCCCTTGTACATCTCTGATAGGCCCTACTCTTTCTTTAGTTATCCTCTTGCTCTTAATGTACTGATAAAACATCCTAGGGTTTTTTTATTTTTTTAAAAGATACAGCACTGAAACAGGCCCTTCGGCCCACCGTGTCTGTGCCGACCAACGACCACCCATTTATACTATCCCTACAGTAATCCCATATTCACTACCACCTACCTACACTAGGGGTAATTTACAATGGCCAATTTACCTATCACCTGCAAGTTTTTGGCTGTGGGAGGAAACCAGAGCACCCAGCGAAAACCCACGCGGTCACAGTGAGAACTTGCAAACTCCACAAAGGCAGTACCCAGAATTGAACCTGGAGCTGTGAGGCTGCGGTGCTCACCACTGCGCCACTGTGCCACCCTTAGCAACTTTTCCTTGATTTTACCTGCCAATAATTTTTCATGTCCTCTCTTTGCTTTTCTAATTTCCTTTTTTACTTCACCCCTGCACTTTCTGTACTCCTCTAGGCTTTCTAAAGTACTAAGATTTTTGTGATCATCATAAGCTTTCTTTTTCTGCTTTAGCTTACCCTGTAAGCTTCTAGATAACCAGGGGGCTCTAGATTTGACAGTACCACCCTTAATCTTTCTGGGGACATGCCTGCACTGTGCCTGTAGTACCTCGCTTTTGAATGTCTCCCACTGGTTTGCCACTGATTTTCCTTCAAGTAGCTGTATCCAGTCCACTTTTGCCAGGTCACCTCTCAGTTTCGTAAAATTTGCCTTTCTCCAATTTAGAACCTTTGCTCCTATTTTAGCTTTGTTCTTTTCCATGATTATGCTAAAACTAACTGTATTATGATCACTATCTCCAAAATGGCCACCCACTGTTACTTCATCCACTTGCCCAGATTCATTACCGAAGACTAAATCTAGAATTGCGCCCCCTCTTGTTGGGCTTGTTACATGCTGGCTAAAAAAGTTCTCTTGAAAGCAGTTCAAGAATGTTGTCCTCTCTGTGCCCTTCACACTGTTTGTATCCCAGTTAATATTGGGGTAGTTGAAATTCCTAACTACTATTGCCCTATAGTTTTTGCACTCAGAAATTTGCCTACATATTTGTTCTATCTCCCTCTCACTATTTGGGGGTCTATAGTACACTCCTCGTTATGTGGCTGCCCCTTTATTATTTCTGAATTCCATCTATATGGCCTCGTTTGATGATTCATTTAGCATGAGTTGAATCCTAAGATCAGCCACGATCGTTTTGAATGGCAGAGCAGGCTCAATGGGCCATATGATCTACTCCTGCACCTATTTCTTATGTTCTTGTGTGCCACCACTAAACCGCACCCCCAAAACTCTCCTGTGGCTGCAGCTGTAGCTGGCTGATCCATGCTAATCTCGTGGGGGAAGGGGGCAGTGTAGAAGGCCTCAGGGACCCACCCCCCCACCCCCACGCCCCCGGCCAGCCGCCTGCAAGTGGCCTCCTGGCACCTGCTGTGCTTTGGCCTCAGCTGGGGGCCCGTCCACTGCCGTGAAGATCCTGCTCACAATTGGACACTTAAATATGCAAATTGGTTACCCATCGCTGCCGGCAGGGAGCCCTTGCCGGTTCCATCCCATCTTCGGCAAAATTAACCAGAAGCAGGAATACATCAGCCCACTGACCTGACACCCTCCTGTCCTACCTTCCTCCCAGTCCCACCTTCAAGCCCATCTCATGGGACCAGGAAGATTCCACTTCTTGTCTCAAGACAAGATCAAAACTGTGCACAGCAGAATAACTCACCTTTACCTACATTGGGTTTTGAAGTAGCTTTACTAATTTGAAGTAAAACAGTTGATATTACAATTGTCCTTCGTTCATTTTGAATAACTTTTATGCTAAGAGTAATTCTATGCAAGAACAAAGATAATCAATAGATTTTTTATATTAAACAGAATTAATTGGCAGACAACTAAGATGTTGATGGGCAGGAAGCAAAAGTAGGATTGGAAACATTGTCCACGTTCTACTGAACAAAATGCTGTAAGACCTGCTCAAGAGTCATCAGAGAAAAGAATAAACAAAATAACATCTCTCAATTTGGGTCCACAAATCCTTGCTTTGCTAGATAGATACAAATACAATCCACCTTCAATATTTAGAGTCATGGTTGTGCATTAAAATAGGGTGAGATATTGCAATAGCAGGCTCCTAAAACATGGTTGCATTATCAAGCAGTGGTTACCCATATTATTGGATACGGAGTCTGAGGTCTATTAGACACCCAATTAGCAAAATGTGGCAAAATACGTTTTGAATACTTGGAACAACTGCAAAGACATGCACACAACTAATTTTCCATAATCAAGGTTAAATAAAACAGGGACAGAACCCTGTTAGGCCAGGTCTCCACTCCTTTTATATTTCCCGGGATTTCTGAGGCTTCCCCAGGTCAGAGAAGCTGGACCTGTGTTTGCAACAGGCTCAAACCCATTGCTCACATGTAAATGAGGAAAAAGGGGATGTTCCCATCCTCTGACCTTCATTTTGTGTTGTAACTGCCGTGGCATGCCCAATGCTAGGGCACTAAGAAGCTGGGGCTGAGCTTGTCCCCAGAATGCTCTCAGAGTGAAGGGTCCATAGTAGTCCAATTTCGAGTCAAAGTAAACTCATGTTAAGCTCTAAACTGTCCCACTGCATTTTCAGCCTTGTGGTTTTCTGGCTGTTGCCCTCCATTTTTTTCCCAATGTGTTCAGTAGTAATTACTGCCAGTGGGCAGGACAGCGCGAGGGTATCCCCGGATCATGTTTATATCCCAAGATATCAAAAACAGCTGCAGCTTGCCCTGAACAGGAGCTGTGCCATAATGGGAGGAGGCCAGGAAAATTGGCTACTGTTTTACTTAAATGAGGGATTTTCCCTTTCATATAACAATGAAACATGAGCAGTGCTTGACAGGCTCAGCACCTGCATAAAAGTGGCACTATTATGGAGGCCTGTTGCCTTTAGTAGACATTTTGTTATTCAAGATACATCGATATTATTACTGTACCTTTTAGCAACTGGTAATATCTGCATTATATCAGATAAGGAAGCAATTGAGATTTGTTGGAGCATTCCTGAAAGCTATTTTAAAATAGTACCACATCTTTTGTCAGTCACTATGTAATTGTGCAGGTCCTCCCAGTTCCACACTAAAACCACAGGTCACTATTGGCCACAGCTCACCATACCCACCCCCCACTGTACTGATCACTACGTCTTCCGATCGTGCAGGCATCTGTGTCAACGAGACCCAAGGCCCAATATCAGCCCACCGGCATGAGCCACTTTTCAGGCCATTATTTACCACAGCCAGAAATTTCAACACTTTACCTGTGCACAATAATAAGAAAGAATCTCCATTTCTACTATGTGACAGAATTCCAACAAGTGTCTGCAGCTTTTAACACAAGTTGACCACACCATCCTCCTTCAACACCTTTCCAGATCGCCAGCTACATAAATACAAGTTATTGCTGTTCTGTTGCTGAAATGTTGGGCATAATTGACTGCAATTATATGGCTAAACGTACTCTTAACCCAAACTCCACATCACACATAAATGGAAATTCATCAATATAGAGCTGGTCCGCATGAATCTATATTTCCCTGGCAGCAATCAATGATGTCAATCTTATTTGAAAAGCCAAAAAAATTCGAGGGATGGCTTTCGGGAAAAGGAAGTATTTGCCCTGCATCATGACATCAGTGCAATTGCCGAGGCCAGAGCTCAGGGAAAGTACAATATGACTCATAAGTCCATAGTGTGATAAACCTTTGGTATCTTCAAACTGTGATTCTGTTGCTCTGATCAACCTTGTTGAGCTCTACAGTATAACCTAATCATTGTCTGTAATGTTATTGTTGTCTGCTGTGTTTTTCAGAACTTTGCTTCCAAATGGATCTAATGAAGGAGCAGCTAGAAGAAAGGAAGCACAAAACTGAAGAAGACAAGGCTGTTCACAAGAGAATTGTCTTTTGAAAGAACTGCTCAGATTGCAGAAAAATAGGATCCAAGAATGCAACCTTATTTCTCCCCAACGGCCTGAATCAGACTCATCCAGAATGAACTAAAAGCATGACTCTAGTATCAGTCAATGTAATTTTTCATAATGCATATATTATATAGTACTGCTGTGTTCAGTTGGTTCTTCCCATTGCTTTTTCTACTTCATAATCATGTGTCCCTTCTAGGAATTTCCATGGTGGGAAGACAAAGTCAGGTGTATGACTCCTCTGTGTCATTGCTTGCCTCTCAAGATGGAGAAAGCTCAGCACTTTTATTTGTTGGGTCAGCAGATAGCCTCCATCTTTCAGATGAGATGTTAAATCGAGGCCTCGACTGCCCTCTCAGGTGGACGTTAAAGATCCCATGACACTATTTCAAAGAAGAGCAGGCAGATTATCTCCAGTGTCCTGGCCCTCAATTAACATCACAAAAACAGATTATCTAGTCATTATCACAATGCTGTTTGTGGGAGCTTGCTGTGCCCAAATCGGCTGCTGCACTTTCTACATTTACAACAATGACTACACTTCTAAAGTACTTCATTGGCTGTAAAGGGGTTTGGGACATCCTGTGGTCTTTCTTTTCTCTGTAGGCATCATATTGAGTGATGAAGTGGTGCTCTGGATCTGAATTAGCAGGGAGGTTGGAAGTGGCAATGCATTGTGAAACATCTCCATCATCCTTTCCAAGTCCTGCCAATTCCCTGCATCATCAGAATGTCCAGAGATTTGTATGGGAGCAAACCTCTGGCAGGAATGAGGTAGTTGAAGCCTTGCATTACAGCTGTTTCAATCTGATTTTGCAATATAGTGAATCCAGAAGAGACAAAATGCTGTAAATTGAAGATAAAGGTGTCCATAGCAATCAAAACATTGGTGAGAGATATTCAGACTGAACTTACAACCTCAGCCAAGTTATTCCAATGCAGAGGACCATGGAATGGCCAAGTAGTTTCACAGCACTGCACAGATGCAGGTTGTGCACTTTTCTGTGGATGCTCTCAAAGGGCTGAATTTTATTGCGCCGGTGGAGTGCCAGCACTCGAAAAGCCATTTGGAGCCCCCCCCCCTCACCATGCAATTGTATGGCACTCCGTTAATTAACAGCCTGGCACCAGGATCATCATCCCTTTAAAGACAGGGATCCCACCTCCAAGAGCTGCCGGCAATCACAGGGCCAACATCTCAGTAGCATCGGGAGCAGTGGCCAATGCCGGTACTGCAAGAGGCCTTGGACCCAGGCCCAGTGCTGGAGCCCAGACTCAAGTTGAGTGAGGTGGTGCACCAGGGCCTGCCGGTCTGGCCCCGGCGAGGGGGGTGGTGGTAGGGTGGGCATTTAGTGCAGGGGGGGGGAGGTTCAAGTAGGTGATGTTTTCCCCGGCAGAGGCCCTCTGTGGATTCAAAAGGCCAATTGTCAACATTTTAATATTTCTCAAGGGTGAAGTTAGATTTTCTGGTAGAAACAGAAAAGACTTAATTCCCAAAATATGTCCCTTTGGTCATAGAGAAGGGAAAAAAACTCAAAATATTTTGAAGTACTTTAACAACACGATACTGAGAATAGTGCACATGCAGAAATGTGGTCTGGAGCTCACAGCAATTCAGACAAACCGAAGGCAAATTGTCTGGTCTTTTGTACTTTGGTTACTATGGTAATCATGAAATGGTTGCAAGAATGATGGATAGTGTAATAAATTCAAAAGACAAAGGCTAAGGATATTAGTGCACTGTTAAGGTCATTTCTTAACTTTGAGGAGACACTGGCACAATTTGCAGAAATCTCCACCAAAGCAAACCAAATTGTATTAACATTTTTGCAGTTTACATTAGATATTCCCTCAAGTTGGTATCACTAGTCACTCTTGTAAGATACCTTGTGTTCCCTAAAATCCAGAGTATACATTTTACTGTCTAATATCTAGACAGATAATACCATGATCCAGAGACCATAACACAGAATCTTTGCAGCATATACAGACTGTTATAATATCAAATGTATCACCAGGTATATCGTGCCTTTATGAAGGTGGGTTGAAAATAATATAGCGAGACAAGGTACAACTGCAAACCAACAAACATATATTTCATATAATAGTTCCTTGTGCTTCTCTTTTCATGAAAAAAACCTCACATGCCCTAGGCCACCCATTATACACCATGACGTCAATGGAAAGGAAAATTGGAAAGGATGTAGAACAGGCGGCAGATCCGCTACTCCTAGTTTTCTATAAGCATGCAAATAGAGGACTGAATTTTCAACACACAATGGGGGCAGGAACAGAGGTGGGAGGGCCCACAATTTTGCGCTGTGATGGCTTCCTGACGCGTTACAATGTTCAGAAATTTTGGAAACAAAGTTAGGAAGTGGGACCCGGCAAGATGCCCGAATATGGCAGATGAGTCATTGATCATGTAAACGAGCTAGTCATCAGCTCGTTGAGGGCCAGTTTGCAATTTTTGACAGGAGGCACGGGAACAACTTCGGGTCTCAAACATGTCCATAAGGAGAAGCCAGCAATGCTTCAAGGAGCCAGTCATGGTTGTGGGAGATAATCATAAGGGAGCAAAAAGGGGGAAGACTCAGAGAGACGATCATGCATTGGCACACAGTTGCCATCGTGTGAACAGAGCTCCCTAGGCATTTGCACGATGATCGCTGGGACAAGTTGTGGAGGGCATGAGCCGCAGGGATAATGGTGGCATAAAAGGGGTCCAGGAAGTCTTGTTAGTCGAGCTGAGGGCAAGCAAGGCCAGACCTAGACATGGTTATAAGCTCCTCTGAGATAGGAATGAGTAGCGATGAGGAGCAGCATCTGCAGCAGCAGATGCAAACCCCTGGGCATGAAAAGTGCAGAGTGAGGAAAGAGGGGCAGGAAGGCAATGAAGACAATACGCTCCACATAGGGTGTACTGCTGAAGAATAAGCTACCTTAATATATCAGAGCCGCAGGAGGCCTAGCCTATCCAGGCAGATGGTTTCTGACATATATGCCCTGTTGAGGGTCACTGCAAGCCCTTGCAGATTTCGTGGGCATGCTCTGCCAGTACACATCAAAGTCACAGTGGCTTTGAACTGATTCATCTCTGGATCATTCCAAGGATCGGGAGCTGACCTTGGTGGCATTTCTCAGGTGGCAGCACATCATTGCGTAAGGCAGGTCACGGATGCCCTGTTCAAGAGGACAGGGGAGCACAAAGAGTTCCAAATAGATGGGGAAATACAGGCACTGAGGTCAGTGGGATTTGTCTCCATTGCTGGATTCTTTCAAGTGCAGGGTATCATCGATTGTACCCATGTGGCCATCAAGGCATTGAGTGAGCAGTCAGGGAGATTTATCTAAAGGAAGGGCTTCCACTCCTCAAACATTCAGCTGGTCTTCAACCACAACGTGCTTTATTTAGGTGTGTGCATGTTATCCTGGCAGCTGCCATGATGCCTTCATCCTCCAACAACTGCTGGTACCAGAACTCATCACGGCACCAGCGAGAACCCATGGGTGGCTGCTAGGGGATAAGTGATATCCATTGAAGAGATAATTTCTGACATCTTTGCACAACTCTGCAGTGGAGGTACAGAGGCACTGAAACCAATGCCATCTGGTCACAAGGACCAACACTGAGCAGGCCATCGCACTTTTTAAGATGCATTTCTAGTCCCTTGACTGATTGGGTAGCGCCCTACAGTACACTCCCTCATGGGTGTCGTGCATTGTGGTGGTCTACTGCATTCTCCAGAAAATAGCTCTCCAGAAAAGTGTGGACCTTGAAGAGGGAGGAGTGCTGGAAAGGCACAGTTCCTTGAAGAGAGCTGCAGAGAGTTCACCAGGGATGACTCAGGAATCAAGGCACCCATCAGGGTGGCAGGGACACGAGGGCCACTGGGATCCTGAGCTCTACTCATCCAGTAGGACAGTTGGCTCTGTGAGTCACCTTCCTCTGAGTGAGAGCACACGTCCATAATGCACACAACTCTGAATACTTCCACTGTTACCAACCTTGGATGGAACACAAATCTCCACCAGCCACACTGTCCCTTTGCACCGCTCCCTCACTTCTTCCCTCTTTTGCCTTATTGCCATCAAAGAATGAAGTCCAGGTGCATGCAACAGCATGTTCATTGAATTCATTCCATAGTACTTAACACAAATACAAAAAATGTCACCAAGTGAACCATAAAGTGCAATTAATGATGTGATGGCCTGTGCGCACTGACATTCCTAAGGGGTGCTCCCCCTTTGGCTGGGGATGAGGTGGAAGCAGCTGTTCACTTGTGTGTGCATGCAGTTAAGATGCCCGGTCATCCTTGTTGTGGAGGTGCCAGTGGGGGCACCTCCACAGACTGCTGCACTGGCGTCAATGCAGGGGCAGCCTTTATGTCATAGGACCTTGCTGTATATATGGTTCATCATTCAGAGGGACCAAGGAGGCAGATGATGATGACAGTGCCCCGTGAGGGATGGCCCCCTCATCATCATCTGTGAATGCCTCAACCCTTTAATGGTGCACTTGATCATTAGAAGGAATCACCAGCTGGGGCACTACTGGCATCTACTCTGGGCATTTTTGCACCATTAGTGCCATTGACTGGTCAATGCTACAAAAAGTGACGTACATTCTATGCATTCAGTGTGCTGCTCCTGCATCCACTCAGAATGATGCTGCATATGGCTCTCTATAAGGTTGGCCATGGAGGAGCTCATGCACTTAAATTCTAAGACATAGCAGAGCACATGATGAATGGACTCCTCCATTCTCAGCCCATGACTGCACAATTCCTCAGGGAACTCTGACATTTGGGCACACATTTCATGCTGCTGCTCCAGGAAGAGCAGCCTTGTGTGTGACTCCCAAGGCTCTGCATCTCCGTCCAGTTGAGCATGGCTGTGTCTGTCCTCCATCCTCCGAGGGGCACTACCTCTCCTCCCTAACTTCATCCTGCTCACTCATGAAACACCCTGTGTCACCAGTTCTAATCTGAATTGAGGAGCCGAGATGAGTGTATCTGCGCTGGCGGAAGGTGCACTTGAACAATGTGACGGTTCAGGTTCTAGTGCTTCATCTTCCATGGAGGACACTGACGGCGACCCTCTTAAAACTACAGGCTCCCCCTCTACAACTGACCCTATAGAAGACATAAGAAGGTGAATGTGAGAACTCGCCTCCATTAGCAATTGTTTCTGCAGAGCTGAAGCATGACATTCTTCTTTTTCTTTCTTCTTTTCTTTTGGGCCTCCTTATCTCGAGAGACAATGGATACGCGCCTGGAGGTGGTCAGTGGTTTGTGAAGCAGCGCCTGGAGTGGCTATAAAGGCCAATTCTGGAGTGACAGGCTCTTCCACAGGTGCTGCAGAGAAATTTGTTTGTTGGGGCTGTTGCACAGTTGGCTCTCCCCTTGCGCCTCTGTCTTTTTTCCTGCCAACTACTAAGTCTCTTCGACTCGCCACAATTTAGCCCTGTCTTTATGGCTGCCCGCCAGCTCTGGCGAATGCTGGCAACTGACTCCCACGACTTGTGATCAATGTCACACGATTTCATGTCGCGTTTGCAGACGTCTTTATAACGGAGACATGGACGGCCGGTGGGTCTGATACCAGTGGCGAGCCCGCTGTACAATGTGTCTTTGGGGATCCTGCCATCTTCCATGCGGCTCACATGGCCAAGCCATCTCAAGCGCCGCTGACTCAGTAGTGTGTATAAGCTGGGGGTGTTGGCTGCTTCAAGGACTTCTGTGTTGGAGATATAGTCCTGCCACCTGATGCCAAGTATTCTCCGAAGGCAGCGAAGATGGAATGAATTGAGACGTCGCTCTTGGCTGGCATACGTTGTCCAGGCCTCGCTGCCGTAGAGCAAGGTACTGAGGACACAGGCCTGATACACTCGGACTTTTGTGTTCCGTGTCAGTGCGCCATTTTCCCACACTCTCTTGGCCAGTCTGGACATAGCAGTGGAAGCCTTACCCATGCGCTTGTTGATTTCTGCATCTAGAGACAGGTTACTGGTGATAGTTGAGCCTAGGTCGGTGAACTCTTGAACCACTTCCAGAGCGTGGTCGCCAATATTGATGGATGGAGCATTTCTGACATCCTGCCCCATGATGTTCGTTTTCTTGAGGCTGATGGTTAGGCCAAATTCATTGCAGGCAGACGCAAACCTGTCGATGAGACTCTGCAGGCACTCTTCAGTGTGAGATGTTAAAGCAGCATCGTCAGCAAAGAGGAGTTCTCTGATGAGGACTTTCCGTACTTTGGACTTCGCTCTTAGACGGGCAAGGTTGAACAACCTGCCCCCTGATCTTGTGTGGAGGAAAATTCCTTCTTCAGAGGATTTGAACGCATGTGAAAGCAGCAGGGAGAAGAAAATCCCAAAAAGTGTGGGTGCGAGAACACAGCCCTGTTTCACACCACTCAGGATAGGAAAGGGCTCTGATGAGGAGCCACCATGTTGAATTGTGCCTTTCATATTGTCATGGAATGAGGTGATGATACTTAGTAGCTTTGGTGGACATCCGATCTTTTCTAGTAGTCTGAAGAGACCACGTCTGCTGACGAGGTCAAAGGCTTTGGTGAGATCAATGAAAGCAATGTAGAGGGGCATCTGTTGTTCACGGCATTTCTCCTGTATCTGACGAAGGGAGAACAGCATGTCAATAGTCGATCTCTCTGCACGAAAGCCACACTGTGCCTCAGGGTAGACGCGCTCGGCCAGCTTCTGGAGCCTGTTCAGAGCGACTCGAGCATTACTGTTGATATATTGGCATGGCATTGATTGGGGAGGAGTGCACTCTATCCCTTCACCTGGAAATTTTGAGATCATTTCACCCTGTCTTGGATAGAATCCAATCTCTCCATTACCCACCCTAGCCATTTCAAAGCTGCCTTCCCCATGGAAATAAGAATAGCAAGCTGGGGCACTCCACCACCGGGGTGAGCCCTCTCTCTGATGTTGTGCGCTCTTTTCTCCTGCAAGGTCAAGAGAGAGAGAGTTAAAACAATGCTGCCCTCTCTCACCACCTCCAGCGGAACAATCACATGAGTGGTTATAGTCTTCAGTGTTGCCTCCGCCACAATAGTGCTAGGGTTCTGAGCTTTGCTGACGATTCATTAATGCTCCTGGGCGCACATTTTTCCTATGTTCAGGAGCACTATGCACCCTCAGGCTGCTCAGCTTGTGTGTATACTGATGACTGAAGACGTGGCGGCCTCTAATCTGGGTGTGGTGTTGCACTCACCTTACCAAATCTAAGAAGGTCCTTGAAATGCTTGTGACACTAAACCCCCACCCTCCTCGCAATGCTGCGGCTACTCACAGCATGAGCCATCTCCAGCCATGCCTGCTTTGTCTGGCTGACTGACCTTCTCCTGCTGCTCTCAGGAAGCCGAACACTTCAACTCGCTTGCCTCCGCCTCCATAAGAACCTCCAGGGAAGCATCTGAGAAACATGCAGCTGCCCTGGCACAGGTGCTTCACCTGGTGCTGGCCTGCTGCTCTCCTCTCTCTTCTATTTCTGCAATGAAAAGGCCACTGTTTACCCTTTAAGTCAGGCCTACACCTGTGTCTGTCACCCCTAATTGGACAGCGATCTTGACATTGGGCCAATTAGTAGCCTCTTCTTTCAAAATCGCATCACATGTCTAAAGCCGACGTGGTGCAGGGTCGGGACCTGGAAGTTCTCCTAATGTCGGGGTCCCAACCCTAGAACAGGAATCCAGCCCTCTGGATATAAAGTTTAAGCAATCCATTCTACACCATGAAAGAGTGAATCAGAAATTCTACCCAAATTTCTGAGATGAACTTATGTTTTGCAGCCAAAGGGATTTTGTTCCATTGTTCAAGGTGTTGAAATGTAATTTTCCATGCCGCACAATTCAATAAAATTGAAAATCTGAGCAAGATTCTTTACAGTTCATTTAAGGTAGCAATTCCTGGTTACAGTAGGGGCAATTTTAAACCTGATATAAACCAGGCAGGCAGGCGGGCAGTTAAAATCACCCGAGTAAATTATGAACTGAGGTCTCACTCTCATCTTGCAGCTTTTGATTTTAACCTGCTCTTCTGAGCAGGCTGGCTAGGGTACCCACTGGAAACTGGCAAGGTCATTTAAATACACAGATCAGGAGCCGATTATGTCACCAGGGCCGAAATCCAACTTGAACTAAAGGCCTGCATGGGGAAATTATTGTGGCTTTCCCCCCAGACCAACATAATGGGAAGGGAGGTCAGGATCAGAAGAATCCCAAAAGGATAAATCTTTTTTGTCTTACTTTTATACCTTCCTTGTGGTGCCAGGAGGCCCTCTGGAAACCCTCCCCATGACTTACCCAAGTGTCAGGAACCTTTACTTCATTCCTTAGTGGCGGCTTCCTGCCACCCGACATTGTGTTTCTGCCTGTCAGTCAGCTGTCACTTTCGGCGGGATCCATGTGACAATATGTCAGAGACTATGCAGATAATGCCCAGGAGTTAAAATCTCCCAGGTTATCACCTTTCCAACTCCAGCCTGAAGTGAAAACAGGGATAAAGGCTCTTCATAATACTAAGGAGTCATGTATGTAATTAATAATCATCAACATGCATTATTATTATTATGACCACTGAATCTCTCTGTAGCTTTTAAAAAACAGCCGAAATTTTTACAGCACACATTTCTCAGGCACTAAACTCCAAAGCTTCCAAAAAGACAGGCAGGAAGCACATGTTCATTCTGAACAGGAAATGTGCCACCCGCCATACAGGCGTTAGTCTCATTTGCTATGGCCACATGGTGAGTGGTTCCCACTGGTCAATTCCCCACCTGACGGCAGCATGTGTGTTTTGTTATGAGGGTTTAACCCCTTTGGTGTTTTATTTGTCAAATAAACAGACAGCGACAGGTTTTCCTGTAGGTTTAAAAAAAATCAATTGTGTATTTATCAATACTCCTTATCCCGAAATTGTCACAGCCCCATCCAGTCATACATTTGCTCACGCACGCACACACACACACACACACAGAAAGAGACAGATAGAGAGGGAAAAGGGGAAAGTGATTTTTAGTTGGGGGGAGGTCACAATAAACCTGTTGAAGTTTCTTGCAAAATGAGTTCTTGTTGGGTGCAGGCTTGAGATGATTGTAGATTTCTCTCTTGATTGAAAGTTCAGTTGAAGATAGTGGACTATTTCTAGTTCACTGCTGTCAAACGTAGATGTAGGATTCAACAGCAGGGCATATGCCTTCTGTTTTTCCGGAAAACTGGCTGCTGGATGTTGCTTTGTCTTCTCCCTCTTTCACTCAGGAGTCTCTCTCTCTCTAGGCTGTCTTTTTTTAAAGGTAAAGCTGTGTTACTTCTCACCTCCTGGTAGGAGACGCTCTGGTCTCTTCCCCATGATGATTGCACAATGACCCAGGATATGGCTACTTGACACCTTCTTTGTTTCAGAAGAAGACATTCAATTCTGGAATGTTTTAGGATGGGTGCAATTGACACTTCTGAGCTTTGAAGATTTTCCTATATCCCTGTCAGACAGTTTGAATCCACAAATATCAATCCATTTTTTTTGGTGGCCATTTTGGACCATTGTTCACTTTTTAAAATAAAGGTTCCTGTTTAAAAGACAAAGTCAGTTTTTTTATAACTCTTCAGGTTTAGTCCATAATTTGCATCATCACACTTCCTGTATGTATGGCACTTTACATATTCAAATAAGGGGACTAAAGCCTGTTTGAAGTCCCTTCTGGCACTGGATTGACCTTAATGTAAAATGATTCAGGAAAATCAGATCTACATGTGGGCAAACTTGAAAGAAATCACTGAAGGCTGCAACCAATGTGGTAAATGTTTAAAATAGACACATCTGAATCTGGAAGCAGGAAGATTAAAGCACAACTGGGTATATTTTCTTACCTCACTACTGTGAACAAAAAGTCATTGAACAAATAAAACATGAAACTTGTGGTATATTCATAATGACTTCTCCCCCTCAAATTAGCGGTTCAAGAAAATATGTCTGTATAATTAAAGAATAGAATAAATAGTAACCCCAATAACAAGACTGTGACTGCCCAAATTTATTTTTACTTCACGCTGACCAGCTACCATAAAGAGATGTTAAATCTCTTGATATGGGCTGCATTTAAATCCTAGTTGAACATATATGTTGTACAGATGTAACAAAATAAAATGCATTTCATATTTAACTGACAATTTGAAAAATATACTAACCTTAGTGGAGAAATCAGTTTTTTCTTTTTCAGTACTTTTCCCTTTTAATTCCAGTATGTTTCTCTGCTGCTTCTGGTCAGAACATGGTGATGTTTTATTGAGGTGAAGTGGATGGTGGCACAGTGGCGCAGTGGTTAGCACCGCAGCCTCACAACTCCAGGGACCCGGGTCCAATTCTGGGTACTGCCTGTGCGGAGTTTGCAAGTTCTCCCTGAGACCGCGTGGGTTTTCACCGGGTACTCCGGTTTCCTCCCACAGCCAAAGACTTGCAGGTGATAGGTAAATTGGCTGTTGTAAATTGCCCCTAGTGTAGGTAGGGAATATGGGATTACTGTAGGGTTAGTATAAATGGGTGGTTGTTGGTCAGCACAGACTTGGTGGGCCAAAGGGCCTGTTTCAGTGCTGTATCTCTTTAAAAAAAAATTATTTCCCACTAAAAATTATCAGTAATTGGAGACTAATAAAATCTATAATAACTATTCCTTTGCTTAAATTAAAGCATCATGACAGGGAATGAGATTTATATACAGTTATAAGTCTCTAGTTATACAAGAAATTCTGAAAAGAAAAAAATGGCAACCCAACTGAACTAAAACAAGCAAGAGCATTTCAACTACAGCAATAATAGGGAGAATTCAATAGAAATTATTTTTGATTTATAAAAATTTAGTGATTGAAAGTTTTTCTGTAAAATTTATTTAGACTTTTTTTAGTGTTTATTTTATATGGTTCTCAGTGGCTCATTGAATCAATCTATCTTCTATCTTTGGCCTCCTTATCTCGAGAGACAATGGATGCGCGCCTGGAGGTGGTCAGTGGTTTGTGAAGCAGCACCTGGAGTGGCTATAAAGGCCAATTCTAGAGTGACAGGCTCTTCCACAGGTGCTGCAGAGAAATTTGTTTGTCGGGGCTGTTGCACAGTTGGCTCTCCCCTTGCGCCTCTGTCTTTTTTCCTGCCAACTACTAAGTCTCTTCGACTCGCCACATTTTAGCTCCGTCTTTATGGCTGCCCGCCAGCTCTGGCAAAAGCTGGCAACTGACTCCCACGACTTGTGATCAATGTCACACGATTTCATGTCGCGTTTGCAGACGTCTTTAAAGCGGAGACATGGACGGCCGGTGGGTCTGATACCAGTGGCGAGCTCGCTGTACAATGTGTCTTTAGGGATCCTGCCATCTTCCATGCGGCTCACATGGCCAAGCCATCTCAAGCGCCGCTGACTCAGTAGTGTGTACAAGCTGGGGATGTTGGCTGCCTCGAGGACTTCTGTGTTGGAGATACGGTCCTGCCACCTGATGCCAAGTATTCTCCGGAGGCAGCGAAGATGGAATGAATTGAGACGTCGCACTTGGCTGACATACGTTGTCCAGGCCTCGCTGCCATAGAGCAAGGTACTGAGGACACAGTCCTGATACACTCGGACTTTTGTGTTCCGTGTCAGTGCGCCATTTTCCCACACTCTCTTGGCCAGTCTGGACATAGCAATTGAATCAATCTAGTGAGTAGCTAAGCCATACAGATAAGTTCCAGCTTTGATCCCGGTCTCCGCTGAGTTGATTAATTGCAGATCATTGTCAATGCTACAATTGGCCTTCCTCACTTGAGTTACTCATGGCAAGATTTCCAAGATTTCCTGATCATTATCCAGTGATCCTTGCTATATATGTGCAGATGTGGACCTGCAAGTGCCATCACATTCGAGCCAGGATCAGGCTCTGCTGTAATGCCTCCTTTAATCAAATATTTCAAAAACTGTTAAACTTCACAAAAAATAATTGTCAATTGTATGGTACTCAAACATCACTGGGCTATGTGGTGATAACTAGCTGGTTTTATTTCCAGACCATTCAGAATATTCCATCAAAGAAAAGTGAAATAACACAAGAGAAGTATTACTGCAACAAGGTTTTTACTCTGATGTCATTGGCAACCATGGAATTGGACCCAAGAAAAGAGTAACTGATTTCAGAAGAAGCAGAAGGAAAGAGAGAAAATTGTTGGAGAAAACAAGCAGAAAAAATCGGTTAGGATAAAGAAAGAAAATTTAAAAAAAAAACTTATCCATGCCCTACCAATCTGTAAAGCATTGCATGTGCTATGCCACTGGTGACCTAGAAAATGTGCATTTTTTACATTGGTTAATTATCAGTTTTTGAGTTCCATAAAATATATGAGCATGCAGAAGGTACTGAAATTCTTGGAGATTTGATTAAATCTCTTTAATGTGAACTTTACTTGGATTTGACATTTATCTAAGTAAGCTTAGTTCCTCACCATGGCAGTTTGTTCTTTTGTGCAGTAAGACACAATCTCCTTGCTGCCTGCACTATATTGATATTTGGTCTCCAAAATTTCACTATACTTTTTAAGTGAACTTATCCACTCCCACCCTTTTTTTTGACAGTGTATTTGATCCTCTTCTTTAGATCACCATTTGTCAGCCAGGAGAATGGGTATATAGCCACATTTGAGGCAGCTACCAAGAGGTGCATGAGAACATTTAATATGATTAACCAACTGATAGTTCTCACATAAGGGAAATGTTTTTCCCATGATCCTTTCATCTACAGTACAAGAATGGGGGTGTGCCATCATGGAAATGCAGAAAGAACCCATGCTCTATCACACGATGGCACAGAATGTTAGTATACAGATTTATCAAACACACCCAGAATATGCATAGTATAGATTCGATGAAGTTCCCCTCTTCCTGCATCAGTCATCCTGGATTCTCCCCAATTATAATAACCAATTTAGTTCCAATGTGTGATCAAGTTTTATGTTCTGAACTGGAAAGTGGGTTCCCAAATCAATTCACGGAGAACACTTATCCAGTCTGGTTGAAATAAAGCCCAGGCCCTAGAGGTGAAGTGACCGTGTTGCAACCAAGTGTGCTACCCAGTTCTTGCAGTATTCACATTTATAAGTAGTTTGTGTTTTCATACAGGCTACCAATGGAAGTTGCAGAACATGGGAAGGGAAAAAAAATGAAAAATAGAGGTAACTTATTTTATGCCACTTGAAAATTGTACTTGGTGCAGTGGGAGGTAAAAGTGAGACAAAAATATAACTGGGTGGAAAATGAGAAAATTAATTTTTAAGAAATAAAAATACTTTAATTTTCTTGGCCAATCTGCTTTCCTTTTCTCCATTCCTCTTCTCCTGAAAGCTTTGGCTCCTTGGTCACTAGTAGTCCTTCAGTACCCAACCTAAATTGTCATTCTTTTCCCCAAAGCCTACAGAATGAGGGATAGATATACCTCATGGTTAAAGCTATCTCCTGGACATTGTTTATGACCATCCTTGGGCATTGGAGAGGAATTTCTCATAGTTCTATTTCCCCTGAATTGGTCCAAGATTTTCTTCTTAATCTGCTTTTCACCTATCCCGGGAAATTACTGTTGGTAGGTGCTGAGCATTGAGGGTCATGTTGCCTATCTGCAACATGACTTAACGGGACAGACTCAATGGACCAGCTGGTCTTTTTCTTGTCCATCTTTATAAGTTGATATGTTTACATTTAGCTCAGGGGTCTTGACAGCTCAGCTTGATTACTATCATATAACTGCACCTTCCAATGGGGTCCACGGGATAGCTATCAGGAGCTGGAAGCCTGGTCCTAGATGACTGAGGTCAATAGAAATGTCCCTACTATCTAACTAAGTTCAGTGAGTTCAGTTGAAATCAGAAATCGAACCTGAAACTTTTTGGCCTATACCATTCAGCAATTCAGGTTTTATCAATGAGCCATCAAGAGAGCTCAAGAGCTCAAGATTCTACCTTTAGGAACAATAAAACGCAGCTCTTTCCCGTTTCCACAAAACAACTCTACAATTACAATCTAAGGAAAATACTTATATTACTACAGCACTAATTTAATACAGGTCTACTTAAAATTGTTGGCAATGTAACACTGGCTTATTCATGTATTCACATTTTCTCCCCAGTAAACATAGGAACCTACAGCTAATAAATGAGCAAATTACAGAAATACATTATCTTGAAAATTAGGGGTTTTCCATTGCTGAATGAAAACAAATGTCAATCAATGAGAGGTGCTTTCATAACTGCGGAGGCACTCTATTGTGCCTTTCAATAGACACCAACACATACTCCTTCAGTAGCAAAACACTAGGCCTTTGCTGAAGAAAAATCAGTCAGAACCAGTCAACAGAAACATCCTCAGGTCACATGATCTCCAAGAACGTACGTTGCCTTGGCAACTGGACTATGATGAATTACCCAGTTTCTGCTAAGTATTCTGTTCACGTAGATGTCCTGCAAGGTGCTTGCTTGAAGCGCTTTCATTTGTAGCCAATTCCTAATGGAACTTATTTGTTTTCTGCTATGACACTTGAGTCTTGCCATGATACTAGGAGCATTTTTTTTTACATTAAAATGTTTAAATCCTTCAGGCAAATTAATTAAAGTGTTCCAAAGCCATGCATTTGCTTTTCAACAGCTATCACATATTGTGATATGACACTGCTTCCACGTGTGAGCTAGCATCCCAGAAAAAAAGTGGCTTTTCTTTGACAGGCTACTGCTTCCTGTAGTTAATGATCAGACCAAGACCAATGTTGGCATTGCTGAGAGAGACTCATTCTAATGGTAACATTTGTCAAACACAGTGGCTCTGAAACAGGAAAACTGAGGATAAGCATTATGATGTTTTTGGATCTGTAAAGATTCTGAGTTAAAAGGCGACAATAAATACCACAGTTATATCTCTGCAAACAACAGGAATGGAATTTTTATACACTTTAAAAAATACTCCATATAATAACATAATCAGCAAAATGTTGAGCATTGAACATTGTTTTATTTTTCAATTCAAATGTAATCAAAGTTAAACCTCTAGAAAGGCTGTAATTTGATGCCATTGTCTTATAACTGAAACCGATTTAGAGAAAACAAGACTATAGGTTGGCTTGAGCCTACAATCATGCATGCAGCAAGGTCACAGAAAGAAACTGACAGCTGAGGTAGGTGATGCACCTGACAGCAGTACACAATCCATTTCCCCAAAAATCCCTTGTCATTCTGTCAGCGGGTAGAACTCCTTACTGATTTTGTGTGATATATTTTATTTCTAATGTTGTCAGAAGAGTTTCAGATCATTCTTCTCTCCCAACAAGAAATTTATTTAAAGGAATTTGAAACACCACAAACAAAAAGTCTATAAGTATGACATAATAATTTGATGTGTGTGTAGAAACAGAAAATTTATGTCTTTATTAAAATTTACTTGATTGTTCAGTTAATAGCAGAGATTTTAATCTTGTTACCACCCGTATTTCAGCATGAAAAGGGTGATTGCAAGATGAAAATCATCAAATCATGGTTTCAACACAGAAGGAGACCATTCGGCCCACCATGTCCGTGTTGACTCTCTGCAAGAACAACTCAGCTAGTGCCACTCCCCTGCCTTTTCCTTATAGCCCTAAAAATTATCTCTCTTCAGATAATTATTCAATACTTCATGAAAGCCACAATTGAATCTGCCTCCATCACACTCTCAGGCAGTGCATCCCAGATCCTACCCACTCACTGCGTAAAAAAAGTTTTTCTCACATCGCATTTGCTTATTTGCTATTCACCTTAAATTGGTGTCCTCTGTTTCTCGACCCTTCGCCAATGGAACAATTTCTCCCTGTCCACTCTGTCCAGACCACTCATGATTTTGAAAACCTCTAACAAATCTCCTCTCAACCTACTGTTTTCAAAGGAGAACAGCCCCGGCTTCTCCAACCTATCCTGATAACATCATCCCTGGAACCATTCTCGTGGATCTTCTCTGCATTCTCTCTTATGCCTTCACATCTTTCCTAAAGGGTGGCACCCAGAAATAGACATAATACTCCAGTTGAGGCCAAACCAGTGTTCTATATAAGTTTAACATAACTTCCTTACTTTTGTACTCTATGCCCCTATTAATGAAACTTAACCCTAACCCAGATGAACAATCACTTTCCTCAATATTCAGAACTAAATATCAGTTGGAGAATGAGATGCACTCAGCGACTCCTGCACTACCTGCCTGTTTCTTCTTAACTGTCTGGCAATCACCCATTTCCTCTCTCCCAGCATACTCTTAAGCTGCTGCGTGACTACATCTATAAACATGCTATCCACGAAGCTCTCAACCTCACGGGTGTGCTGTAGCAACACCAGCTATTGCTCAAGTTCCAAAACCCGGACCTCTAGCAGCTGCAGCTGATGACACTTCCTGTGTTATGGTTATCCAGGACACAGGGTGCGTCCTGGAGATCTCCTATAGCACAGGATGTGCACACCAGAGTTCCGAGCAGCCCTGCCATTCCTCTATCAGATAATAAAGCTGGTTACTACTATTAAAACCTGCTAGTACTAATAATCCTTGCTACTACCAATAAATACCCAAATTTCAGGAGAGAAAAGAGAGAAAAAAAAGTTTGAAGAGTCAAAATACTCACCAACCACTTATCTGCTTTCCAGTAATGACACACTTGATTTTCTTTAGAACATAGTCGGTCAGCTCTGACCCCAAGCACCATCTAGCTCTTCTCTACTCCACCGCTCTGGCTCAGCTCCCTTATGGGCTCGGTCTTTTCTAATCCACCACTCTAGCTATAAATTTAATGTGATACTTAGATCTCGTAATACCTGTTAAACTGCTGCCCCATTTGAGAGAAAAAAACCTAAAACTCATCAACCACTCACCTGCATGCTCACCTAATTAATGCTTCCGGGCTTCAGCTCTCTTCTCAGTGTTGGTCTCCAGTTCCCCTTCTCAGACCATTCCTTTTTTATAAAAGGTCAGAGCAGCACTTCCTCCCTCACTGCACCAAATTCCCACACGTACCTACTTCCTAAACTCACACTCTGGGCTGGATTTTAACAAGACCTCAACGTCGGGATCCGTGGCGGAGTGGGGGGGGGGGGTGGGGGCGGTGCCTGAAGATGGCTCCAGATGAGGCCCGCCACGGACATCGACACCGGCAGGGCCTGGCCCGATCCTCCCAGCGGGCACTGGGCAATGGGACCACAATTTAAATATACAAAACAATAAAATTAATAAATTTATATACACTTACCTCCAATCTTGAGGGCCCGTCGCAATCTCCGGCGCGGTTGCCGGCACTCCCATGTCTTCAGATCCCCGTCCGGGGAAACATGGCGCCATACTGGTGGGGAGGAGGGAGGAGGTAAGCAGGGGGGATGGGGTCAATACATGTAATTGCTGTAGGGGATGGTGGGAAGGGCTGAACCTTAAATTTTGTGCAGTTTGTGGGAGGGAAGGTCAGATGTAAAAGTTAAGTGTTTTTGGGGGGGAGGGGCAAATAGTTATTGTAATGGTTTTTGTGGGGGGTGAGAAAGGGGCATAAGAAATGTATTTATTTAATTTTGGGGGGTCTTTCTTTAAAAATTTAAATATGCCAGCAGGGCTGGCTGCCCTTTAAAAATGGCGCTAGCGCCTGTACACAGGCAACTGATGCCATTGCCGGCGACGGACAGCCCACCCCCTCCACAAGACTGGGGGGCGGGGGCGGGACACCCTGGCTATTTAAATGAGCTGTCGCGCTTAAGATCGCAGCAGCTCTTTGGCGTGCGGCCCACGCAGCAGGCTGTCATTTTTTGGGTTCCCCAGCTCTTAAAATCCAGCCCTCTGTCTTGAGCCGCACTCGGTCTCGAGCTGCCTGCTTCCTTGGTAAGGACAGTTGTGAAGTATTCATTTAGTACCTTAGCCATGCCCTCTGCCTGCATGCATAAATCCTCTTTTTAGTCCTTAATCGGCCCAACTCCTCCTTTTACCACCCTTTTACTATTTATATGCCTATAGAAGATTTTTGGATTCGCTTTTATGTTAGCTGCCAGTCTCGTCTCATACTCTCTCTTTTCTGCTCCTATTCCTATTTTCACTTCTCCTCTGAACTTGCTACGTTCAGCCTGGTTCTTATTTGTATTATCAACCTGAAATCTGTCATACTTACACTTATTGTGCCCAATCTTACTCTCTATCTCTTTCTGGCTTAGTTTGTCCTAACATTCCCCCTTGTGGGAATATATCTCGACTGTACCCGAACTGTCTCCTCTTTAAAGGCAGGTCATTGTTCAGTTACAATATTACCTGCCAATCTTTGATTCCAATTTACCCGGCCCAGATCCGTTCTCACCCCATTACAAATGGCCCTCCTCCAATAAATTATTTTTACTCTGGATTGCTCCTTCTCCTTTTCTATAGCTAATCTAAGCCTTATGGTACTATGGTCACTCCCTCCTAAATATAGCCTTAGTGACACTTGATCCACTTGACCCATCTCATTCTCTAGAACCAGATCCTGCATTGCCTCCTTCCTTGTTGGACTGGAAGCATATGGATCTTGAAAATTCTCCTGAATACACTTCAGAAACTCTTCCCTGTCTCTGCCCTTTACAGTGTTACTATCCCAGTCTATATTAGTTTAATTCAAGTCTCCCATTGCAACTACTCTATAGTTTTTGCATCTCTGTAATTTCCTCACAAATTTACTCCTCTATGTCTTTCCTGCTGGTTGGTGGCCTATAGAATTCCGCCAGTCGTGTAATTATTATTTCTTAGCTCTAACCAAATAGATTCTGTCCTTAACCCCTCTAGGATATCCTCTCTCTCCAGTACTGTAATATTCTCCTTAATCAATTCTGCTACCCCTCCTCCTGACACCTTGTATCCAGGAACATTTAATCTGTCTCTCCCAATTCTTTGGGCAGCTTGTTTTTCCACTCTAATATCACCTCCTGGTTCCCATCCCCCTGCCAAGTCACTTTAAACCTTCCCCAACAGCACCAAAAGGACATTGGTCCTGGCTCAGTTCAGGTGTAACCCATCCAGCCTGTACAGGTCCCATCTCCCCCAGAACCGGTCCCAAGTTTCCAGGAATCTAACTCCCTCCATTCTGCACATCTCTCCGGCCACACATTCATCTGTTCTATCCTGCTATTTCTATATCCACAAGCACATGAGGGGAAAAAAAATTACTGCTCACTTGCTGCCTGAGACCTACTCAAGGCAATTTTCAAACGAGCCATGATTTAGGTGGCTAGTGCTTCCACCGATAACAGGAAGATATATTTAATTATTGGGGTACTAAAATGCATTTAGGACCCAGATGCTATTTTGAGCGTAGAGCAGCCCAACTAACAGTCCTCAAAGCGACCACTTTGAAAAAAGCATGAGTATGTTTCTTTCAAACCAGTTTTTGTGGGCCCACAAAAATCGACATGCCCACTGTTGGTCCCTCTGTGGGACCCTCCCTTTCACAAGATTTTGCCAGCTCAATCTGGTCTCCCACTAGTAACATCAGAAATTTGATACACTTACCCTGCTCACTGCCCAATTGCTGTGCGCTCAAGACAAAAATTGCCCCCATAGTTTCTTATTACAGAGTCAGGGACAGCAAAATCAAATTATGAGATACAGAAAATCTCCCAGAAATACTAGGGAACCAAGGGACTTGTGAAAATGAGGAACTGAAAGAAATTAGAATTAATAAGGAGGCAGTACTCAAAAATTAACTGAATTGAAGGTTGATTAATCCCCTGGATCAGATGAGCTACTTCCCAGAGTGTTGAAGGAGGTGGCTATAGAGATAATGGATATCTTTCAAAATTCTATAGATTCTGGAAAGGTTCCTGCTGACTGGAAAGTAGTAAATGTAACCCCACTATTTAAGAAATGATAGAGAGAAAGAGAAAATGGGTACGATAGACCTGTTAATTTGATGTCAGTAGTAGGGAAAATGTGATAACTGAACACTGGATAGAGTCAACACTGGTTTATGAAAAGGAAATCATGTTTGACAAACCTGTTGAAGTTTTTTGAGGATGTTACTTGTAGCATAGATAAAGGAGAACCAGTGGATGTGGATTTTCAGAGGGCTTTTGATAAGGTTCTACATAGGTGGTTAGTAATCAAAATTAGAGCTCATGGGATTGGGGGTAATATACTGGTATGGATCAAGAATTGATGAAGCAACAGAAAACATTCTCAGGATGGCAGGCTGTTACTAGTGGGGTACCGCAAGGATCAGCGTTAGTGTCTTATAAGTTCTGTTAATGGATGTTAAATAGCTAGGAGTTGGACGTAATAGGGTGATCAATGTTGGGTGTTGATTATATATACATCTGAGTACAATTAACTAGAGAAGAGCCAGCCAGCATTGGCTGCATCTTAAGAGGAGTGTAGAAGTAAGCTCTGTGGCAAGCAATAAACAGTCTCCACCAAAGCATCCTAGTCTCATTATCTGCTTCAAAAACAGGCTTGGAAATTTCTCCAACATTGGTAGCAGAGGATGATTGCCTGAAAGTGAAAATTGGAGAGGAAGATTTGTTTTCAGACAGGAGATTAGAACTGGAGTTTTTTTTTGAGAAGGCTGTAATTCAAGGTTTTTTTTTGAAGAAACATGACTGAAACCAGGTGTAAGGTTTTGGGATATGATTTTCCACCACTGTTTTGTGAAGCTGAAACTTATGATCAATGGAAGAATGAAGTTGATCTATGGACACAGGTTACGTCTTTACCCAAAAGAAAGCAAGGAATAGCCCTTGCACTTTCATTTGCTGCCAGAAACAAGATCAAGGGCAAAGTGTTCTCGGAGCTAGAGGCTCATTATTTGGATGATGAGTAAGATTTGGACAATCTCTTAAAATTTATATGAAAGATGACTTATTGAGTGCCAATGAGGCATGGTCGGACTTCAATAAATTTAGAAAAATGGATGATTTTTCCATAGAATATATTATGGAGTTTAACTGACTATATGCAAGGTTGCAGCAATTCTACTTGGAAATTCCTAAATCAGTATTTGCCTTCAGATTGTTGGATTGTGCTAGGATATCGAACATAGATAGGCTCTTGCTATTAACTGGAGTTAGATTCAAAGAAAGAGATATGCTTTTTGATCAGATGTCTGATGCCCTGAAAACATTTTTGGGAAAACATTCCTTTCCGGCCACTTTCATGGTGCAAATGGGCTCTTCAGCAGTGACACAGAAGGTAGAGGATACAATGCTAGCAGCATTTCAAGGCTGTTCAAATATGGGGCCCAAACGTCAGTACGAAAGGAGAATCACAATCAAAATGAATGAGGAGACCCTTTTGGCAACTATAACAGAAGGCAGGAATTGGGCAATTATGGCAGAAGGATGAACCCCAGGAATAAACAAGGGGTGGCCAAGGGGTTTCCGATGTGACTTAAAGTATCATTATGTGTTGCATTGTCCAAAAAGGAATAACAGGGTTTTTGAGATGACACATGATGTGGAAGGTTCGGAAGGCGAGGATGCCGCAACTGATCAATCAGAAGGAAGTGTACTGGTCATGAGAAGCATCAGTCCTGTAATGAGTGTCCGAGTTGCAGATTCATTCAATTATGCAGTACTAGACAGTGGGTGTACGTACATGGTGTGTGGAGTGGACTGGTTAAGGTGTTACATGGATTCTTTAAGTAAGGAGGACCGAAGTAAGCTCAAGGAATATGACAGTTCTACCTGTTTCAGGCTTGGGGATGACACCATGTTGACATCACTAAAAAGAATGGAAATTTAGTGTAAAATAGCAGGGGTAAACCATTTCATTAGTACAGATGTAGTATCCAGTGAAATACCTTTGTTGTTAAGTAAACCATCTATGAAAAAGGCTCAAATGAAATCGGATATGGAACACGATATGTAGATTTGCAGTTTACACAGTCGGAACATTATTGTATTCCTTTAGCGAGAGCTAACATCTCTAAGTAGGATGTTAAGGAAGTATTAATTGCATCCAGGGGTAGGGATTTAAAGGAGAAAAGGCAAATTATTTCAAAACTACATCGACAGTTTGCACATTCATTGTGTCATAGGTTGAAAATTTTGTTAAAAGATGCAGGGGTAATAGATGATGACTACACTAAATTTAGAGGATATCAGTGAAAAATGTGATATCTGTAAAAAATACAGGAGGACGCCATAGTGACCCGTAGTGAGTCTCCCATTAGCAAGGGATTTTAATGAAATTGTAGCGAGGGATTTGATGCTATGGGATAAAGATAAAAACATTTTTCTTATACATTTTATAGACATAGCAACTAGATTCAGTCGGTCAGCAGTAATTTATAGTAAAGACAAAAAAGTAATAGTGGACAAGATAATGGAAAGGTGGAAAGGAACAGGACTGGGAGCAGCAGCTAGGTTTCTAACTGACAATGGAGGAGAATTTGCCAACGATGAGTTCAGGAGTATGCGTGTAAATATGAATATTGTAGCAATGCATACGGCAACAGAAAGTCCATTTAGTAATGGGATTTGTGAGAGAAATCATGCCGTGATTAACAAAATGCTCCAAAAAATGTTATCTGACCAACCAAATTGTAAATTGATGACTGCTCTGTTGTGGACAGTATGGACAAAAACACTCTTCAAATGGTTGGGAGCTACAGCCCCTATTAATTAGTTATGGCAGGGATCAAAAAACACCTTCAGTAATGTGGGATCATCCCCCGGCTTTAGAGGGGACTGCAATTAGTTCAATTTTTGCGGAACATTTGAATGCCATGCATGCGGGGAGAACAGCATTTATTAAGGCGGAGGTTTCAGTAAAACTCAGGAGAGCTTTGAGGTATTGGATCAGGCTATTAGAAAATAATTTTAATACTGGGGACAAGGTGTATTACAAAAGAGAAGGGCAGAAGGATGGAGAGGCCCAGGAAAAGTTATAGGAATTCATGGCAAAATGGTAATTTTGCAACACGGCAACCAAACTGTTGGGAGTACATTCCTCATAGCATTTTGGCACTGATTATGCATTGACAGAATCTGAACAAATGACAGACACTGATGATGCACCATGTACTTCGCATACACATATGTCGGACCTTTATGAGCAACAGATTGTGGCAGATAACAGGCTAACTGAGAGTGGACCAAGTGAGAGTGAAGATCAAGATAAGGCTATTTATCCCAAAGGTCAACTGCCGAAAGTTGGGACTAGAGTGATGGATATGCCAGAAGGGGCTAGTGAATGGAGGGAAGCCACCATTATAGGAAGGCAGGGAAGACCGCAGGGAAATATTAACATTGGCTGAATGTGCAAGACAAGGGAAAGGATATCAGACCTATAGACTGGCAGAAGGAAGTGAAAATGTGGAAGGCCAGAAAACATAATGTAAGCTCAGACAGTGGACCTGAAGATGATCATAGTCCAAGGAAAAGGTCACGAACATGTGAAAGGAGGTCTGGTCATAGGAGGGACAGGTTGAGAAGTAGTAGTCCAGAAAGATTTAGGAAATCTAGTAGGGGACATGGTTTCACAAGAGCAGGCGAGGAACGCCACAAGAAGTAGGAGCCCATACGATAGAGAAGCTCAAGTGGCTACTAACAAATTAGATGGTAAGTTGGCAAAGGATGCCAAACAAAAAGAGCTTGACAGCTGAAGAGAGTTTGGTATATACACGAAGGTGCCAGATCGAGGAGAACCAGCATTGTCCCATAGATAGATATGTAGATATGTACAGAGAAAGAACTTCCCAATGGTATGTATAAAGCTAAGGCCAGACTTGTAGCTCGGGAATTTGAGGAACAACTAGGCGACCAAGAAGTTAGAGTAGATTCCCCAACAACAGGAAAAGCAAGTTTGAGGATTTTCCTAGTCCTTTTAGTGGCACACTCATGGGAATGTAAGTCCATTGACACCAATGCAGCATTTTTGCAAGGGAAGAAATTTCAAAGGGAAGTATTTTTAAAGTCACCAAAAGAAGCTTTTTTTTATTCTTTCATGGGATGTGGGTGTCGCTGGCAAGGCCAGCTGGCAAGGGTTGCCCATCCCTAATTGCCCTTGACAACTGAGAGGCTTGTTAGGCCATTTCAGAGGGCAATAGACAAATGTATACTCATGTTTCCAGCATTGGGTGACCCAGAAGCAATGAAATTGGTCATTTTTAGTGACGTCCCACACGCTAATCTTCCCGATGGTTATTTGAGCGCAGCAGCGTTCATTATATTTTTGGTAGGAATAAATGATAAATGTTGTCCATTAGCCTGGGAATTGAAGAAAATAAGGAGAATAGTTATAAGAACCTTAGAAGCTGACACACTTGCACTGAAAGAAGTGAAAGATATGGGTATGTATTTATCGAGTATTTTAAAAGAACTCTTATAGAAGGGGCAATCGGAGAAAAACTTTCCTATAGAATGCTGTAACCATTCTCTCTGGGGCAATGTCCATTGAACAAAAAGTGTCACGGAAAAGAGATTGAGGATTGATCTTGCAAGTACAAAAGAAATATTGGAAAGAAAAGAAATTTCCAAAATAAAATGGGTTGACGCAAGTCATCAGTTGTCGGATTGTTTTATGAAGAGAGGTGCTTGTTCAAAGAAATTGTTGGATGTCTTCGAAGAGGGCCGTCTTTTGTTATGATGAGTTAGGGAAACGTGGAAATTTTTTTAATGTCAGGATTGTTTTGTAATTCTTTAAGCAAGTTTTTTTGTTGTTAAAAAAGGGCAGAATATACAGTCTGTTAATGGCTGGTGCTGTTGAAGGTTAATGGTATAATAATGTAAGATAAATAAAAATGTATCATTAATTTGTCTTTTTTGTTTTATATATTTGTATTTAATTTAAAGAAAAGAGGGGATTCTGTTCGTGTCTAGTAAGTTCTGTTAATGGACGTTAAATAGCTAGTAGTTGAAGGTAACAGGGTGAACAGGTGTTGGGGTTGATTATATATACATCTGAGTACAATTAGCTAGAGAAGAGCCAGCCAGCACTAGCTGCGTCTTAAGAGGAGTGGAGAAGTAAGCTCTGTGGCAAGCAATAAACAGTCTCCACCAAAGCATCCTAGTCTCAGTGACTTCTTCAAAGACAGGCTTGGAAGTTTCTCCAACAATCAGTGCTGGGGTCACAGCTGTTCACAATCTGTATAACTGATTTGGATGTGGGGACCAAATGTAATATTTCCAAATTTGCTGATGACACAAAACTAGGTGGGAATGTAAGTTGTGAGGAGGATGCAAGGAAGCTTCAAGGAGACTTGGACAGGCTAAATGAATTGGCAAGAGCATGGCAGATGGAATATAATGTAGACAAGTGTAAAGTTATCCACTTTGGTGGAAAAAACAGAAAGGCAGCATATTTCTTAAATGGTGAGAGGTTGGGAAGTGTTGATGTCTAAAGGGGCCTGGGTGCCCTTGTTCATGAGTGACTAAAAGCTAGCATGCGGGTGCAGCAAGCAATTCGGAAAGCAAATGGTATGTTGGCCTTCATCACAAGGAGTTTTGAGTACAGGAGTAAATAAGTCTTGCTGCAAGTGTACAGAGCCTTGGTGAGACCTCACCTGGCGTATCGTATACAGTTTTGGCCTCCTCATCTAATGAAAGATATACTTGCCATAGAGGGCGTACAAAGGAGGCTCACCAGACTAATCCCTGGGTTGACGGGATTGTCTTATGAGGAGAGATTGAGGAAACTGAGCCTGTATTCTCTAGAGTTTCGAAGAATGAGAGGTGATCTCATTGAAACTTACAAATCCTTACAGGGCGTGACAGGGTGGCTGTAGATAGGTTGTTTTCCCTGGCTAGTGAGTCCAGAACCAGGGGACATAGTCTCAGAATAACAGGGAGGTCATTTAAAACTGAGATGAGGAGGAATTTCTTCACTCAGACGGTGGTGAATCTTTGAAATTCTCTACCCGAGGGGGCTTTGGAAGCTCAATCATTAAGCATGTTCAAAACAGAAATCAATAGATATCTGGATACTAATGACATCAAGGGATATGGGGACAGCGGGGGAAAGTGGAGTTGAGGTAGATGATCAGCCATGATCTAACTGAATGGAGGAGCAGGCTTGATGGGCTGAATGGCTTACTGCTGCTCCTATGTTCCTAGATTCAGATGAGGAAAGATTGCAGTGAATAGTGTAGGTATTAGCTGGTATGAACCCATTTATCTGCCTGCAGCCCCTTTTTTAACTATAGTTGTAATTTTCCATATTCACGGTGTCGGTAAGGAATCTTGCTCACCAGCCATGCCCATGATTTTCTGCTGTGTGCTTTCGGCTGGTGAGGCTCTCCACTACCAGTGTTTACTCAGATAACCTGTATTTTCATTTGGACGATATACATTTTTGACAACATCAAGTTCAGTTTCTGTTTACACCATCATCAGTTTTTGTTTAAATCATGACATTCTGTGAACATGTAACATTTGTTGAATGAAACAGATCCAGTTTCTCGCGACCTTTAGGAAAATACAAATATATCTATAATAGTAATGAGTGAAGAAAACAAAATTTATTTGTAACCACAGCAACTCTGATCATTCTAAGAACATGATCAGAACAGGTGAGACATTTGCAATCATTAGTATGCCTAATGAGATATTGTAATTCCATTTTAAAATTGCTGTGAGCTCAAAATACAAGTAACCACATTTGGTACTTGTATTGGTCAGTTGCAAATATTTCCTTTATTTAAAAGTGTGCTTTTGGTTGGCATCCTTCCATCTACGAAAGATGATGGACACACAGCAAATGATCTATTTAGGCGGGGTGTCTTTTCTTGGTACACCTTTGCTGATGGCTGTGAGGGCCAATCCTCAAAAGGCAGGTTCTGCCACAAGTGCCGCATATGAAGCTGCCAAGTTTTCGGGGCTTGGCGCCTATTGCCAAGCTGCTGTAGCCACTGGTCGTCGTGGTTGTGCATGCCAGTCTACAGGATGTGTCTCCATTTCCCTCTTTCGTCAGCTAGTGACTCCCAGGTGCGATAGTCGACATTTAGGGCCTTCATGTCACAATTGCAAGCATCTTTGAAGCAGAGCTTGGGTGTCCCACTGGTCATCTGGCCCTGGCTACCTCACCATACCGAAGGTCCTTGGATATGCAACCGTCTTCTATCCACCTCTGTTTGATTAGGGCCAACACACTTGGGAGCTCTGCCTTTGGGAGGACTGCCGCATTTGTGATTTAGGATATACCCATAATGTGCCGCTGACAGCGAAGATGGAAATTATTGAGCTTCTTTTCTTGGTAGTTGTAAGTCACCCATGTTTCACAACCATACAGCAAGGTGCTGAGAACACAGGCCTTATAAACCATCAGCTTGGTGTTATTCCATACGTGTTTCGCGAGTTGGCCAAAGGTGGTAGCTGCTTTTCCTGTGTATGCTTCATTAAGTACAAAACAGAATTCTATGCCACTGAAAGAAAAACTGCAAATTTCTAACTCTCTGCCCATTCTGTTTATTTATTGGGAGTATCAGGGAAATACTGCACCACACGATTGCTGGAAATTAACATGACAATTGGCTGACGATAACAGCATAAGAACTAGGAGCAGGAGTAGGCAATTCAGCCCCTCGAGCCTGCTCCGCCATTCAATACAATCATGGCTGATCTCATCTCGGCCTCAACTCCACTTTCCTTCCCATTCTCCATAACCCTTCAACCCATTACTAATTAAAAATCTGTCCATCTCCTCCTTAAATTTACTCAATGTTCCGGCATCCACCACACTCTGGAGTAGTGAATTCCACAGACTCACAACCCTTTGAGAGAAGTAATTTCTCCTCATCTCTGTTTTAAATCTGCTACCCCTTATCCTAAAACTATGACCTCTCATTCTAGATTGTCCCACAAGAGGATACATTCTCTCTATGTCTACTTTGTCAATCCCTTAATCATCTTATATACCTCAACTAGATCTCCTCTCATTCTTCTAAACTCTAGAGAGTAAAGACCTAAACTGCTCAATCTCTCTTCATAAAACAAACCCCTCATCTCTGGAATCAATCTAGTGAACCTCCTCTGAACTGCCTCCAGTGCAACTACATCCCTCCTCAAGTAAGGGGACCAAAACTGTACACAATACTCCAGGTGTGGTCTCACTAATGCCTTGTATAGTTGCAGCAACACTTCCCTAATTTTATATTCTACTCCTTTAGCAATAAATGCCAAAATTCAATTTGCCTTCCTTATTACCTGCTGTGCCTGCATACTAGTTTTCAGCGAATCATGCACCGAAGCACTCTGAATTTTCTCTCCATTAAGATAATAAGTTGCCTTTTTATTCTTCCGACCAAAATGGATAACCTCACCCTTATCCACATTAAACTCCATCTGCCAAATTTTGGCCCATTCACCTAACCTTTCCATATCCATTTGTAAATTTCTTATTTCTTTATTGCAACTTACTATCCCACCTATTTTAGTGTCATCTGCAAATTTGGCTATAGTACCTTCTACCCCTGCATCCAAGTCATTAATATATATTGTAAATAGTTGGGGCCCGAGGACCGAACCCTGTGATACTTCACTAGTTACATCTTGCCAGCCAGAAAAAGACCCATTTATCCCGACTCTCTGTTTTCTGTTGGTTAGCCAATCCTCTATCCAAGCTAATAAATTGCCCCTAACCCCATGTGATCTTACCTTGTGTATTAACCTTTTGTGCAGCACCTTATCAAATGCCTTATGGAAGTCCAGATATACTACATCTACAGGATCCCCATTATCCACTTTGCTTGTTACAACTTCCAAGAATTCTAGCAAATTAGTCAAACACGATTTACCTTAATAAAACCATGCTGGCTCTGATGGATTGTGTTTTGACTTTCTAAATGTCCAGTTATTACTTCTTTAATAATGGATTCTAACAATTTCCCAACAACAGATGTTAAACTAACTTGTCTACAGTTTCCTACTTTCTGCCTCCCTCCCTTTTTGAATAAGGGCGTTATATTAGCTTTTTTACAATCCACTGGAACCTTTCCCGCATCCAGGGAATTTTGGAATATTATAACCAATGGATCCACTATCTCCACTACCACTTCCTTTAAGACCCTAGGATGTAGGCCATCAGGCCCTGGGGACTTCTCTGTCTTCAATCCCAATAATTTGCTTAGTACTTTTTCCCTAATGATGATGATTTTTCTAAGTTCCTCCCTTTCTATAACCTCTGCATTTCCTGTTACTATTGGGATGCTACTAGTGTCTTCCACCATGAAAATTGAGGCAAAATACTGATTTAGTGTCTCTGCCATTTCTGTGTTCCCCTCTATTAACTCCACTGTCTCATCCTCCAAAGGACCAACATTCACTTTGGCTACTCTCTTCCCTTTTATATACTTATAGGAGCTTTTGCTATCCGCTTTTATATTTTGCGCTAGTTTTCTTTCATAATTTACCTTTGCTCTTTTTATTACTTTTTTACTAACGCTTTCTTAATCTTTAAAAGTTTCCCAATCTTCCAGCCTGCCACTGGCCTTTGCAATATGGTATGCCATAGTTTTGTCTTTATGTTACCCTTAACTTCCTTGCTTAGCCATGGATGTGTTTTCCCCCTCTTACAATCTTTCTTCCTCTCTGGAATATATTTTTGTTGGGAGGAATTGAATATCTCCTTAAACATCTTCCGCTACTCATCAACTGTCCTACATTTTAGTCTTCCTGCCTAGTCCACGAGGGCCAAATCTGTCCTCATGCCTATGTAATTACCTTTGTTTAACTCCAGAATGCTCGTGTGGGACTCCAGTTTCTTGCCCTGAAACTGAAATTGAAATTCTAGCATGCTATGATCACTCTTCCCTAAGAATCCTTAACTATGAGATAAGGTATAAATGAGTAGTATATGGCAACTAATGTTGCAATTTCTTTGGAGTCCAACAAATTTCAGTGTTAAATGACAGTGATATTCCAGTCCATGGTGCCAATATGTTTAGAATTCTGTACGTTCCTTACAAATGCTTCCCCCACCTTTCCTGAAACTGGCACATATAATTCAGGCAACGTCCAAGGACATGTTCACATACAAAGTGTTGAATTCTTGCATCAAAATGATTTGCTCCGGTTAATTCTAAACATTTTAATTTCACAATTCATAGAATTCTAATTTTAAAAAACTATTACGAGAAACATTAGTGGTACTTAAATTTATCCATATTCAACTTACAAATAAAAGGCTTCTAGAACAGTTACTCTGCTTAATAAGGTCATAGAGTAATATATGGCACAGATGGTGGCCATTTGGCCCATCAAGTCCATGCCGACTTTCCACGGAGCTATCCAATCAGTCCCACTCCCCCGCTCAATCCCTGTAGCCGTGCAAGTTTATTTCCTTCAAGTGGCCATCCAATTTCCTTTCAAAGTCATTGATTGTCTCCGCTTTCACCATCTTTGTGGGCAGCGTGTTCCAGGTCATTACCATCCACTGTGTAAAAAAGTTCTTCCTCATATTCCCCCTGCATCTCTTGCCCAAAACCTTCAATCTGTGTCCCCTAGTCCTTGTACCATTAATTCATGGGAACAATTTGTCCTTGTGTTACAGGTGCTTCCATTTTTTGTTGTTAAATCTTGAGGGCTTGGGTTTTAAAACTGAAAAGGAGTCCATGGATTATTTTTCTTAAAAAGGGTTACTGAGAGGTTGTTTGAAAACAACATTTACTGCGAGTAATGTGCTTTGAGCAGTGAACAGCAGAGACCTTTGTGACCTTGGGCCAATGTTTACAGAGATGTGACAGGTCAAGATTTATAGGGGTCAGGAGGCATGACTCTTGAGATATCGTAAAAGCACAATACTGTGGATGCTGGAAATCTGAAATAAAAACAGAAAGTGCTGGAAATACTCAGCAGATCAGGCAGCATATGTGGAGAAAGAAGCAAAGTTAATGTTTCAGGCCTATGACCTTGCATCAGAATTGGCAAACGTTAGAAATGTAATACGTTTTAGAAAGTGACTCATGAGAACACAACAGCCCACTGAAGTCATCAGAGCGCTCCAAGCTGCGCACATGGGCAAACAGCCTCTTGCGCTCTGAGATGCTGCACATGTGCAGCCTCCGTCTTCCAGGACAAACTGACACATGCACAGGAAAACGCTCTCCCGCCTCGGCCACTGACTCCAGGCCGCTCGCTCCCCGCTTCCCCCCTCCCTCGCCCTCTGGCCGCTCGCTCCCGCTCCTCGCTTCTCCCCTCCCCTGCTCTCCGGCCGCTTGCTCCCCGCTCCTCGCTTCCCCCCTGCCATCCTGCTCTCCAGCCACTCGCTCATCACTTCCCCCCCACCCCACTCTCCAGCTGCTTGCTCCCTGCTTCCCCCCACCGCGCCCTGCTCTCCAGCTGCTCGCGTCCCATTCCCCCCCCAACCCGGCTCCCTGGTTGCTTGCTCCCTGCTTTCCCCCCCACACCCGCTCTCTAGCCACACGCTCCCCACTTCCCCCTCCCCATCCCTCCAGACACTAGCTCTCGGCCACTCACTTCAATGTTCGATCATTCTTCATCGCGCCGCCTGAAGAAGCAAAGCAGGCCATGAGGGGTGATGAGACAATGTAGAGGTGAGTGGCTGAGAGGAGGGAAGCAGTGCGGCCCGCGGCCTGGAGCTAGCGTCTGGAGTGATGGGGTGGGGGGGAAATGAAGAGTGAGCATCTGGAGAGCGAAATGGCACTGAAACATCACTGAATTACAAAGGGTGTGCAGCTCTGTCCTTCTGATGAGACTTTAAACAGTGCAATGTTCTCCGAGTATCAAAAAAAAAAGTCCATTGTGTAGATATGTGCCATATTTCCTTCAATATGACAGTCACTGCTCTTAAAGTAATTCACTTCAGGTGAATTAAGATGACTTGGTACTATATAACTGGCACATGTGCAGGAGGGAACGGGGAACTGTTGGGGGTGGGATGGAGGCGGCGATGGCAGCCTTTGAGGGGATTTTTATGTCGAAGTTGTTTTTCTGTGATAAATTGAGCAGCGCCATCTTTAATCCTGGCAGCTGCCTGAACGTCGCAGACAGTGACGTTTCAGTGGAAGACGCTGCATGTGTGCATGTGCTAGCACAGCGCCACTTAGTGGTTGCGTTGTCAACAAACGCAACCTAGGTTTTAAGCAAGTAAAGTGCTGGAGAGATTAACTGACAAGCAGGTCATGGGGCAAAGGCAAAGAGAGTGTGCTAATGGTGCGGTGAAAGACAAAGCACTAGTGCAGAGAGAGTATTAACGACAGAATAATGAACAGCCCAAGCCAAATCCAGTTTAAGGCAGGCACATGGTAAAAAAAAAGATTAAAATAAAATAAAATAATAATAAAAAAGGGCCAGTCATGCTCTGAAATTATTGAACTCAATGTTCAATCTGGAAGGCTGTAGAGTGCCTATTCGGAAAACAAGGTGCTATCCCTTGAGCTTGTGTTGATGTTCAATGGAACACTGCAGCAGGCCAAAGACAGAAACGTGGGCATGAGAGCATGGGGCTGTGTTAAAATGGAAGTTCAGGGTCATGCTTTTGGACTGAGCAGGGGTGTTTCGCAAAGTGGTCACCCAATCTGTGTTTGGTCTCCCCAGTGTAGAGGAGACCGCATTGTGAGCAGCGAATACTGTACACTAAATTGAAAGAAGTACAAATAAATTGCTGCTTCACCTGAAAGGAGTGTTTGGGCCTTAGATAGTGAGGAGAGAGGAGGTTGAAGGGAAGGTATTACACCTCCTGCAACTGCATGGGAAGGTGCCGTGGGAAGGGGACGGGGTGTCAGGGGTAATGGAGAAGTGTCGCGAGGGAACAATCCCTTCAGAATGCTGACAGGGGAGGGGAGCGGAAGATGCATTTTGTGGTGGCATCATGTTGGAGGTGGTGGAAATGGCAGAGGATGATCCTTTGGAAGTGTAGGCTGGTGGGGTGGAAAGTGAGGACAAGGGGAACCCTGTTGCGGTTCTGGGAGGTAGGGAAATGGGTGAGGGCAGAAGTCCGGGAAATGAATGGACATGGTTGAGGGCCCTGTCAACTACAGTGGGGGGAATCCTCAGTTGAGGAAAAAGGGAGACATATCAGGAGCATTGTTGTGGAACGTTGTATCATCAGGACAGATGCGTTGGAGACGGAGAAATTGAGAATGGAATGGAGTCCTTACAGGCAACAGGGTGTGAGGAAGTGTATTCGAGGTAGCTGTGGGAGTAGTTAGGCTTATAATGAATATTAGTGGACAGGTCAATCCCCAGAGATGGAAATAGAGAAGTTGAGGAAGGGAACGGATGTGTTGGAGATGGACCATGTAAGGTTGAGAGAAGGGTAAAAATTGGAAGCAAAGTTGATGAAGTTTTCCATTGTCAATTGTTGTAAAAACCCACTCATATCCTTTAGGAAAGGAAATCTGCCATCCTCACCTGGTCTGGCCTACATGTGGCTCCAGACCCAGGGCAATGTGATTGATTTTTAAATGCCCTCTGAAATGACAGCTCAGTTCAGAGGCAATTAAGGATGGGCCATAAATGCTGGCCTAGCCAGCGACGCCCACGTCCCATGAATGAATAAAAAAAACCTCTAACCCCATCGCCGGGGCCTGCCTAAATGGTTGTGGTAACCCCAACCCCCACTTACCTCTCCTTGGTTCTTCCCCAATCTTCATACTGCATGTCCTCCTGCAGTACCAGCAGTGGCCACTGCTCCCAATGGAACCATTGGTATTACAGAGCTGCCGGCCTTCCGATTGGCCGACAGTTCTGGAAATGGGAGCTCATTATTTAAAGGGATGATGTCCACGACGGCAGCAGTTAATTGCCTGCCTGTTGTGGAATCACAATGGGGGGTCCGATGGAAGGCTGAGGCAGGCTCTTCCCCCACCTTCCAGCCCGCCACTGGGACCCCATTATCAGAACAAAATTCAGCCCTGTGAGTCAGAGCATCAGCGTAAATAGCACATACCATGTGTCTATAAAGAGAAGCGATTTAAAAATTCAGTTCAAATTATGTGATCAGATTGAAAAATCTTGACGTCTGTGATACTCACAAAAGTAAAACATCCAGGAAACGGGATGAGTCATTAATTCCAAATATATTTACTGTGTAGAATAAGAGAAATTTGCTTTGTGCCTTCTAATCAGTAACACTCGAGAGTTGTGTTTTATGCTCAAGTTTCCATATTTGCGCTGACCAGACTCAGTTCTTTCTCACCACCACCTCTCTCTACCCCACCACTGTATCTGATTTGTCACACTGCTTGTCCAACATCCAATATTGGATGAGCAGAAATTTCCTCCAACTAAATATTGGGAAGACCGAAGCCATTATCTTTGGTCCACCACAAACTCCATTCCCTGACCACCTTTTCCATTGCTGGTAACTGTCTGAAGGTGAGCCAGACCATTTGCAACCTTAGTGTTATGTTTGACCCCGAAATGAGCTTCCAATCACAAATCTGCTCCATCACCAAACTCACATCATTCAACTCCGATACTGCCTCAGCGCATCTGCTGCTGAAACTCTCATACATGCCTTGTCACCTCTAGACTTGGATATTCCAATGAGCTCATGGCCAGCCTCCCATCCTGTACTCAACATAAACTTGTCCTCCTCCAAAACTCTGCTGCCCATATCTTAACTTGCACCCATCAGCCTGTGTTAGTTAACCTACACTACTGGCTCCCAGTCTGAGACAACATCTCAATTTTAAAAGCCTCATTCTTGTTTTCAAATACCTCCATGTCCTCACCCCTCCCTATCTCAGTAACCTGCTCTACTCTACAAGTTTGAGATTGTTGTGCTCCTCCAATTCTGGCCTTTTGCCCATCACCAATTTTACATCCATCCACCATTGGCAGCCATGCTTTCAGCTGCCTTGGCCCTAAGCTCTGGAATTCCTTCCCCAAACCTCTCTGTCTCTCTACTCCTTAACTCCTTAAGGTGCTCCTTAAAACCTACCCCTTTAATCAAGCTTTTGGTTAGCTATCCTGATATCTCATTCTGTGGCTTTGTGTCAAAAAAAATTTAATTTTATTTAAGCTACAAGGCAAATGCTGACAGTTCTTCATAATGAAATCTTGACAAATATTTTAGAGGGTTATTTTTGTACTGTTGAACATTAACCCATATCAATTAAGTTAAAGAGAAAAGAAAACATATGGGAGAATAGTTTCTATGCCTCAGACTATTCTACCATTGCATAAAGAAATATATAGTATATGCACCAAAATTTTGATTTAATTAAAAACTTTTCTGACCCACAGGAAGAAGCCTACTCAATTCTCCCTTCCTGTTTGGTCACTTGATGATATTACCAATTGGGAGCATCTTAACAAGGATCCACAGGACACAATGGGGCTGTGACTTTAGACTAGTCCAAGAGCTATTCCAGAGCTGCTACACTCCAATTCTGTATTCCCAACCTATAGTCTGATTTCTCAGGTTCCCACAACTCTAAAATGTATCAACAGGGAAGGAGACCTGATTTGGGGGTGTTTGTGTGGAAAAGCACCAACTAAAATGTTGTTATGTACTTTAAGAGTAAAGATTGAGTCCATACCAGTGTTAAAGTACCTTGCTCCCTACCAGTGCATGTTATAAAATTTCAGGTGTACTACCTGTAATGTTTAATACACAGTGGTGGTGTGTTAGGTAAATTAACCTGCATGATTTGTCAAACCAGGAAGCGGTTGAATTTGTAAGCTTTAAAAGTCCACAGACTTGGTCTAAAATAGCAGCTTAAATAAAGTTATTTGATAAATCTTTTTTCCAGCTGCGCCAGATTTCCACCAATGAGTCATGAGTTGCACACTTCAGTTCATTTGCATTTCCACTGGAGGAATTTCAGCACAAACCCTGTATACACCAGGAATAATGTGCTGGGGTGTTGGAAATGAGAGTGCAACCTTAAGAAGCTATGTCTGGCTGAAGATTACAGCAGCAGACTAAGGAAGTAGCAGGAGAAAATGTTTGGTTTATTGAGTTCATTGTCAGGTATTTGCACTGGATGACTAATGGGGCCTTTTACCCCACAATTCAACAATGTCTCCTGCAGGAAGATATGGTATTGACAGCCATTAAAAGGACAAGGGCACAGCAAGGAAGAACAAAAGAACAACATACAATTTCAATGGGACCAACTTTCAAACCTTCCTCAAGGACAATGAGCTTAGGAAAAAGTGACTGCTGGGTTTCAATGGGAAGAGGCAGCAAAAAAAATCGCTTGTGCTACATGGACGGAGGAGGCACTGATACAGCTCTCAAAATTGCAGAACAGTGCCATGCAAAATTAAATGATTTCACCAGAGCAGATAAAGTAACAGATCGACCACTCTCGCTCTTCCTTGTGCATCCTGATTCACACTCTAAAATTAAACACTACACAGCTAACCCTTCACAGTACACTTTAGTTCAAGAGGGCACTAATTAGGAACCTTTTGTATTGTCATCATCTTCGTTTCCATTTACTTCAATGCAGAACCTTAAAATCCTTTCCTTCAGATGTCAAATGCCACTGGAAACCTGCTTCACACAAGGTATTTTAAGCAAATTGAGTATTGGATTTTTGAAGTAAAACAAATTTAATTGACTCTTAAGCAAATTTTATAGTGTGGCAGATAAATAATATTACATATATGAGATCTTTAACTTTCAATATCAGTAACATATGCAATATTCCATGTGATAAATTGCTGCAAGTAATTTACTGCATTACAGTAATAGGTGAACCACTGTTAACATTTAGGCTGTAGTGGTTTGTTGGAAACAGAAAACTGCAGTATAGATCCTGCATACCTGTGAGCAACTTCAAGGAGAAGCAACAAGTATTAACTCAAGTCTTTCAGTAATGATAAAGCTTGTTCCTGCTGTGACTGGAGCATTGGTGGAGTGCACCACTTCAAAATTCAGGAGGGCACAAGTTAAACAAATCCAACCAATCCCTCAACCCATCGTAATTTACTTTTTTTTTGTTAATGCAATAAAATGTTTGCTACAATGTTAAATATCACAATTCATGTTTTAGCAATAATATAAACATATGAACAGGAATAGACCATTCAGCCACTTGAGCCTGTTCGGCCATTTAATTAGATCATAGATGATCAGCACCTTAATTCCATCTACCTGCCTTTGTTCCGTTACCCTTAATATATTTGCCTAACAAAAATCTATCAATCTCAGTTTTAAAATCCTGAATTGAGATAGCAGCTCAGTTGCTTTTTAGGGGACAGTGTTCTGGATTTCCAGTACCCTTGTCCAAAGCTGCTTTAAATATCAGATCTACTACTTACAAAGCAGATAGGCAATGTGAAAACTACTCACTGATTTAATGCAGCACCCTAATCCAGCCACACCCCCTCCCTACAGCCCATTTAAACAAACTAATGAATTATTTTACTGGAAGTTTATTGCTGGGGTTATTTCACTAAGCAGAAAAACTTACCATTAGTAACTCATGTCTCCAGTGCTCATCAATGGGCTAAATGTACATATGAAATAAAAGAGCCCTTTGGGTACAATATCTTATATGAATAAGTAAGCTAATCCAAAAAAATACTTAAAAACTGATGTTTAGGAGGGCATCATTTATGTGAATGTGTCAGATGTTTAACAGTTAATAGTAATGATGCATCTGTATCACAAGATTAAAGAGTTTTCTTTGCCACCTGCCACTATTACTTAACAAGCTGAAAATTATTCAATGGGACAAACATTTTTGTTAATGCAAGTGGCAGTGAGCCACTTTGTTTTGGTAACTTTTAGGTCAGGTCATGAAAGAAAAGCTATGAACATAAATGTGTAAAGTAAAAACAGCTGATATAAAAATACAACTTGAAAGTTATTAAAAAGCTTTGTTTTGTTCTAATAGGATATTTTAGTTTTCAGTAAAAAAAAATGAAGCAATATATGAAAAGATTTTTTTCCCCTTAGACATCAGCAAGAAGGACAATTAAAATCTGTAGGTTAAGCCAGGATTGCACCCATCAATGCCCTCTAGTACTGACCCCACTCTGGAGACTGTGGAGTCAGTGGGAGGGTATCTAATGTGCATAGGGCTTGTGGGTGCACCTCCAAACTCCAACACCCAATACTCCTATGCAGGCGCTCCACCCACCCTGACCCCAAGACCTTAGCCACATCCTTTTCAGATCTCTGTGCAAGGCGGGGCGGGGGCGGTGGGGGGTGGGGGGGGGGGTGGTGGGCAGGGTCATCTAAAAATTAAACCTTTCTCTGAGGGTTCAAGCTTCTCGCTCGCACCCAATGGGTCCCACTTACACCTATCTAAAGGCATATATGTCTCATTTCACTCAGTGTATTGATATCCAGACCAACATCTGGTCCTGACTGAGCTACAGAAACACGAACTCTGCCCTAGGATCACCTCCTTGGCATCATTTGCCATTTAATCAGCGAGCAGAGCTACATCATGAGTCAGACATAACCTCCAAGGATTTTCAACGCAATAGTATATTTGCAATGGCTATTGCATTGTTTCCACTCTCCCATATGCATTACAATTCTGCCATGGCAAATCTGACCATCCCCTTTATTTCACTGCAAAATAAATTAATCTTCCTCACAGTGAATTGAAGTTAAATCATCAAACAAGATGATTGTATATGTCATGCTGCAATTGTTACTACAAACATCTTTTCAAATGTTATCATGTCAGGCTGAACCGTTCTAAAAGGTTATGTACAAAAAGTGAAAGGGAAGATTAATTGGCAATGATGAGTGACTGGAGTGATAAGATAGTTAAGGATAAGTCATTGAGTCTTAATTCTGTTGGAGTGTTAATGAGTTTTATCATCCAAGTCTGGCACGCGCTATGTAAAAAAGACTTTGATATAGATTCTAATTATGCATAGGATACACAACAGGGAGTGATCCAGCCACCAACTCTAATTAGTGAAATTATTATTATACAGAATAGATACAGTTGGGAGAAGGAGAGATGGTCCCTTAAGTGATGTTCTAAAACTAATCTCCATCAGTATTTAATTTTTTGGAAACTAACCTATTCATTACTTTAATCTACAAAATTTCACATTTGAGAAAATGGACTCTATTTTACACCTCACAATACAAGCCCCAAGAAATGCCTAAAATCATGCAAGTATGAGCGCAATACAAGCATTGTTCCTCTAAATGATGAGAGAGTTAACAATTTGAGGTGATACTGGTATTTTCCAATGTTGTCCATTAGAAAGAAACAAACACATATAGCCCCTTAAAGATAAAGAGCCTGTTCATCCTGAAAGTGCATATTTACAAAAGTTCTCCCCGAGCTGCTTGTAGTGTTTATCAGACTGATTCTTCTCAGCATCTATGTACTCGCACCTCACCTGTGGTGTTAAAATCCCTCTGCCTCACATTTGATGTGGGTCAAACGCTCATGCTATTAACATTTTGGAAGTGAGCACACAATTGAAGGAGAAAAACTGAAAAGTCTGGCCAAAACCCTCAGGCAGTAGGAACGCAACATACAAAAGCAACAATTACTCCCTGATGATTCATTTTATTTGATTATTTGATGACAGTAAGCTAGTAAGCAGCGGGAATACCATTGTCATTGTTACCATTCATGAAGTAACTATATGGCTCACATTCTAAGGAAAAATAGTGCCAGCAAAAAACCAGCACACATAACAAAATCCCTACAAATAATAAAGCTACAAATATGGTAGATTCAAAGTTATGCCAGTGAAACAATATCTTGGGAGCTTTTCCCATAACCTATTGTAATCTGTTCATTACTGTCATTTGCCTGATAGAGAATTGTTGTACACTAAGGGTTTCTGTAAGACATCACTAAACCAGCCATTTTGGTTTGCCCTTTAAAAGCTGTAAAGACAACAGATATGTCCATCTTTTTACCACTCAATTATCTTAGTATCCAAAAGCATGTTTGACTTGAGCCAGCACAAAACAAATATTATGCATTTCAAAATTCAGAGCACAACTTTGCTGTTTCACTTCCAAATATTTCTCAAAAAACATATTTACTCCCTGATGCAATCTGCTAAATCCTGATCAGTTTAGATTTTGAATTGATAAAGGAAGAAAAAAGCTGCATTTCTTCAGTATCATTTATGTCCTCAGGATATGTCAAAGCACTTCTCAGCCAATGAAGTACTTTTGAAATGTAGGCCGGAATTTTACGCCACCCCAAAGAGTGGGATGGTGGTGGGGGGGGGGGTGGCGTAAAATGGAGCGGGAGGCTCCGGGGGTCCTTCCCGACCCGCTTCCGTCTCCGCTGCCATTTTAAGCAGGACGGCGGCGTTGATAAACGGCCCGCCCACCCCAAGGCAATCAAGGCCCTTAAGTGGCCACTTAAGGGCCTTCACCTGCCTCCATGGGGATTTTGCCTGTGGTTGGTCGGGCGGCCGAGGACCTAGAGAACCCGCCTGACAAAACCAGGTGACTCTCGAACGTCCCGATGGAGAGCCAACCCCGCTACCCCAACCACCCCAACACCCAACATGCCCCCCTTCCCCCCAATTGACCACCCTTGCCTCACCAGGGCCCGACCGATTACCCCCGGCAAAGCAACCATAACCTACCTTTGCTCCAGGCTCCCCGACATCTTTTCTTGACATTGGGCTGTAGTCCCAGCAGTGGCCACAGCTCCCGCTGATTGGCCGGCAGCTCCAATAGGCAGGACCTCCTACCTCAAGTGAGTGGAAGTCCAGCCTCACACCAATTGAAGCCCACTGACCTGCAAAATACGGGTCAGATACCCAGGCGATATGTGTATATTTTACAAAGTGGCAACAAATGCACAAATATGCACAGTTATACTCAACATAATTCCCCTTATGGCATGCACACTTCTAAGTGGGCTGCGAGGTTATTATGCCTCTCATACCTCCGTCCGTACCATCTTATAATTACATACCAGGAGGTAAACATGAGTTCTGAAATTTTAGCTACCATTTTTCATTCACTGCTCTATTATGGAGCATTCACAATTACAAATAGTTCATTACAGCACATAAAATACTTGGCTTTATATGGATGTTCTCATAAAACTGAAGAATATTTGCATGAGGCTGAGGTTCCTGTCCTAACTACTGCCTGAACACAAGTTTGGTGGAACACTGCAATAGTGCACCTAGACCAAACACTGTTGGACCTGCTTGTATTTCTGACTTTAGGTGAGGGGACGCAGTGAAAGGAGACATTTGCCTGAGTGAGAGACATTGCCAGAGTGAATTTGGAAATTTGGTGCGTGGGAATTCTGTGCAGAGGGGGAAAGTGGGGCTCCTTTCCTTATATTTTTTAGCCTCCAGCAGCTGGTGAATCTTCTTCCTTTGACTCCAATGTAGGTGAGTGCAACTTTCCATTACTTCAGCTTTGAATTATTAACTAATTGACTAATTAAAAAAATAAGGTTGCACAGAGATGGCAGGGCTGGTGGTGTGCTGCAACTGCAGCATGTGGGAATCTGTGGAATGCACTGGAATCCTGGACAACCATGTCTGCAGTAAGTGTCTACAGCTTGCACGACTTCAGCTCAGAATTGCTGAGCTGAAGACTGAGTTGCAGACATTGCAGAGCATCAGGGAGGGGGAGAGTTACCTGGACACTTTGTTCCAGGAAGCAGTCACACCCCTTACAGCAGGGAGGCCATTAGAGATGGCCAATGGTCAGGAACAAGAGGGTGTGACTGTGAGTGAGGCAGGTATGGGGAATCAGCATATAGTGATGGAGGAGCCTCATCGCCTGACCTTATCCAACAGGTATGAGGTCCTTGCTACCTGTGTGGATGAAGAGAAGGACTGCAAGGTGGATGAGTGGACTGACCATGGCACCATGGTGAAAAATGCTATTCCAATGGGGGGAGTGAAGAGAAATGTGATAGTGATAGGAGACAGTATAGTCAGGGGGATAGATACTGTTCTCTGTAGCTGTGACCAGGAGCTCCGATGGCTGTATTGCCTGCCCGGTGCCAGGATTAAGGACATTTCCTCACGGCTGGAGAGGAACCTGGAGTGGGAGGGGGAGGATCCAGTAATCGTGGTCCATGTGGGAACCAATGACATAGGTAGAACCAGAAATTATGTTCTGCTTAGCGAATTTGAGGAGTTAGGGTCCAAACTAAAATGCAGACCATCAAAGGTAATCATCTCCAGATTGTTACCTGAGCCACGTGTAAATTGGCACATGGTCAAGCAGATTAGAGAATTAAACGCGTGGCTCAAAGAGTGGTGTAGGAAGAAGGGGTTTTGATTCTTGGGGCACTGGCATCAGTACTCAGGGAAGAGGGAGCTATTCCATTGGGATGGGCTTCACTTGAACCGGGCTGGGTCCAGTATCCTGGCTGCTCACAAAAACTAGGCTGTGGGCAGGACTTTAAACTAACAGAGGAGGGGAGGGTTTGGGTAAAGGGAAATTTAGAAATCCAAAGAGAGAGGTCAGGGCATCAGAGCAGGATAGTGATGTGAGTAACTCCCAACACAATGGGATAGGAAGGGATAGAGAGTTTAACAAAAATTGCACTTCGGCAAATAAGGTAATTGCAGGGAATAGAGGTAAAAAAAGTGAAATTAAAGTTCCTTTTTCTGAATGCAAGAAACATCTGTAATAAGATAAATGAACTAGTGGCATGAATAGAGGTAAATGATCTAGATCTAATTGCCATTACCGAGACATGATTACAAGGGGATCAAGGATGGAAAATGAATATTCCAGGGTACACAATATTTCAGAGAGACAGAAAGAATGGCAAAGGAGGAGGGGTAGATCTGATAGTAAAGGATAACATAAGAACATTAATAAGAAGGGATCTGCTTGGAGTAGTTTACAGGCCCCCTAACAGTAGTTATATTATTGGACAGAACATTAAACGGGAAATTATTGGAGTGTGTAAAAAAGGTACTGTATTAATTGTGGGGAACTTTAATCTGCATCTAGATTGGGACAATCAAATTGGCAATGGTGGTCCAGAAGATGAGTTTGTAGAATGTTTTCGTGACAGTTTCTTGGAGCAATACGTTGTTGAACCGACTAGGGATAAAGCTATCTTCGATCTCGTACTTTGTAATGAAGCAGGGTTAATAAGCAATGTAATCATAGAGAGAGAGAGAGATACAGCACTGAAATAGGCCCTTCGGCCAAGCAAGTCTGTGCCGACCATCAGCTACCCATTTACACTAATCCTACATTTCCTTCCCTCAATTCTCCTACCACCTACCTACACTAGGGGCAATTTACAATGGCCAATTTACCTATCAACCTGCAAGTCTATGGCTGTGGCAGGAAACCAGAGCACCTGGCGGAAACCCACGCGGTCACAGGGAGAACTTGCAAACTCTGCACAGGCAGTACCCAGAACTGAACCCAGGTCGCTGGAGCTGCGAGGTTGCAGTACTAACCACTGCGCCACTGTGCCACCAAATCATAAAAGATCCACTGGAAAATAGTGATCATCATACCATTGAATTTCATGTTAAGTTTGAAATTGACACATTTCAATCACAAACAAGAATCTTAAACTTAAACAAAGCCAATTACGAAGGTATGAGGGGAGAACTGGCTAAGGTTAATTGGGTAAATTAAGACTAGAAGGTATGGCGGTAAATGAACAGTGGGAAATATTTAAAGAAACAATTCAAAGGGTTCAACAAAAGTACATACCATTCAAAAACAAAAACTCGGCAAGAAAGACCCATCCGTGGCTCACTCAGGAAGTTAAAGAGAATATTAGACTAAAAGAAGAGGCTTACAATGTCGCAAAAAATAGTAGCAAGTCTGAGGATTGGGAGTGTTTTAGAGACCATCAAAGGGCCACCGAAAGGTTGATAAAAAGGGAAAAAATAGAATGAGAGTAAACTAGCCAGCAATATAAAAACAGATTGTAAGACCTTTTATAAGTACATAAAAAGGAAGAGAGTAGCTAAAGTAGACGTTGGTACCTGAGAGGCAGAGACAGGAGAAATCATCATGGGAAATGAGGAAATGGCAAAGGCATTGAACAAATATTTAGTGTCTGCTTTCACAGTAGAAGACACTAGTTCCATACCAGAAATAGACAGTAACCCAGGGGCTAAAAAGGGTGAGGAAATTAAGGTAATCGCTATCAGCCAAGAAAAAGTATTGGAGAAACTTGAGGAACTAAAATCTGACAAGACCCCAGGACCAGATGGCCTACATCCTAGGGTTCTAAAAGAAATAGCCGAAGAGATAGTGGATGCGCAGGCTATGATTTTCCAGAATTCCTTAGATTCAGGAATGTCCGATCAGATTGGAAGTTGGCAAATGTTACAGCACTTTTCAAGAAAGGAGATAGAGAGAAAACAGGGAACTACAGGCCAGTTAGCCTAACATCAGTCATTGGGAAGATGCTTAAAGAAGTCTTAACATTGCACTTGGAAAAACATAGTATGATTAAAACAAGTCAGCATAGTTTTACCAAAGGGAGATCCTGTTTGACATATTTATTAGGGTTCTTTGATGATGTAACTAGTAGGGTAGATAAAGGGGAACCAGTAGATGTAGTATACCTGAATTTCCAAAAGGCATTTGATAAGGTGCCACATAAAAGATTAATAGGCAAAATAAGGGCTCATGGTGTTGGGGGCAATATATTTGTGTGGATAGAGGATTGGTTAACAGACAGGAAGCAGAGAGTGGGCATAAATGGGGCATTTTCAAGTTGGCAGGCAGTGAATAGTGGGGTGCCGCAAGGATCAGCGCTGGGGGCTCAGCTATTTACACTCTATATTAATGATTTAGATGAAGAGACAGAGAGTGATGTATCTAAGTTGATACAAAGCTCGGTGGAAAGGTAAGCTGCAGGGAGGAAATAGAGAGGTTGAAAAGAGATAGAGACAGGCTAAGTGAGTGGACAGCAAGATGGAAAATGGAGTATAATGTAGGAAAATGTGAAGTTATTCACTTTGATCGTAAAAATAGAAAGGCAGAATATTTTTTAAAAGGTGTGAAACTGATAAATGTTGATGTTCAGAGAGACTTGTGGGTACTTGTACAAGGAATGCACAAAGTTAACATGTGGGTGCAGCAGGCTATTAGGAAGGCAAATGGCATGTTGGTCTTTATTGCAAGGAGATTGGAGTACAGGAATAAAGAAGTCTTAGTAAAACTGTACAGGGCTTTGTTGAGACCGCACCTGGAATACTGTGTGCAGTTTTGGACTCCACATTTAAGAAAGGATATACTTGCACTGGAGGTGGTGCAGCAAAGGTTTACTAAATTGGTCCCAGTGATGAGGGGGGTTGTCCTATGCTAAATTAATTGGACCTATATTCTGTGGAGTTTGGAAGAATGAGAGGCGATCTAATTGAGACATACAAGATTCTGAAGAGTAGAAGCTGAGAGATTGTTTCCACTGGTAGGGGAATCTAGAATACGGGGCCACAGCCTCAGGATAATGGGTCAATCATTCAGGACTGAGATGAGGAGATAATACTACACTCACAGGGTTGTGAATCTTTGGAATTCTCTCCCCCAGGGGGTTGTGAATGCTCCATCACTGAATACATTTAAGGCTGGGATAGATAGATTTTTGGTCTCATAGAGAATCAAGGGATATGGGGAGTGGGCAGGATAGTGGAATTGAAGCCCAAGATCAGCCATCATATTGAATTGCCGAGCAGGCTCGATGGGCCATATGGTTTACTTCTGCTCCTGTTGTATTCTTGTGTTCATGTGAGTACTGAAATTCCCTTGGGATTGTGTGGGTATTGAAGATTAGGGGAAGGAGCTTTACTTCCTGTCGCTCCTCTTTGCAGGCCTGCAAAAAGTAAAACTTACCTTAATGGACATTATAGCAGGTTCCTGGCAGCCTCTATTCTAATATGAAAACAATGTATGCAACCTCAAAGACCCACTTTCAATAGGCAAGTTACTTTCTGAGTATTCACTAGACAGAAACATGACATCACTCCTGTATCATTTGCATTGTATTTAAACGGGATTGTCTTTTTCAGGAAAGAGATCTCTGCCCACACTCTAGGATATCTCTGGTAACATGTGTGAAGTGCAAAAGGGGGAAGTGACCCAGCAGAATGGCTTTCAGCCTATTTTGTCTCTACCTTGTGCTCTGGAACAATAGGTGCATACAAAATGCAAAGCAGAGGACATTTAGCCTGTTGTTTTGCCTTTTGCCTGTGGAACTTGGGTTTGGTATGTGTCACGCTTATAAAAGGAGGAATTATAAATTATAACAAAAAATGAACTGATTAATTAACCTCCCAAAAAGCAAATATACTTTTGCCACCAGACAAAATGGAGTAAGAGGTCAGGTGACCTTTCCTATACTGCGAATATACATAATGACTGCTGGAGACTAAAATCATCATGATGTCTGGACCAATCAACTAATGAAGAGAGCATTAGAAATGCTAATGGACCCATTCCATGTTAATTGCTACCTTTTCAACTAGTTGGACTAAGAATGACCTTTGCACACATAACGTCTCCAGACCCAAACTCTGGATAATAGGTGTGATCAAACATCACTTTAACAAGATGACCAACATTCAAACACCATTGTCTAACAATAGCCACACATTCAGAGACATTGGGCTGAATTTTATGAGGCCTCTGGTGTCTGGGGTTCGTGGCGGGGGGGCCCCAGAAAATTCTTCCAGAGGAGGCCTGGCACCACCCCTGACAGCGAGAAAGCCTCGTTGCATTTTACCGGCAGCGGTGAGGCCTTGGTGCAGCCCCCCGCCGCCGAGTGGCGGGGCCTTCATTTACATATTGAAATGAAGTAAAGTAGATGGAAATTAACTTACCTTGTAACAACAGCCGTCCCAAGCCGATATTCCAGCTGCCAGCCGTAACTCTGGGAAAGACTCAAAACCTTGGAACTGAATCTTCAAGGATACTCGACATTTAGGAAAGACAGGCAAAAACGAAAAGGAGGTGGTGTTGGGCTGATAATAAGGCATGGGATCAGTACATTAGTAAGAGAGGATCTCAGATCAGAAGAAAAAATGTGGAATCTGTTTGGTTGGAGCTAAAAAGCAACAAGGAGCAGCAAACATTGGTAGGAATTGTTTATAGGCCACCAAACAGTAGTGGTAGTGTGGGGCATGGCATTAATCAGGAGATTAGAGAAGCATGTAACATGAGCAATACAGTAGTCATGGGTGACTTCAATTTGCATATAGACTCGGTAAACCTAATGAGCACTAATGTTGTGGAAGATGAGTTTCTGGATTGTGTTTGGGATGGTTTTCTAGAGCAGTATGTTGAGGAACCGACTAGAGAACAGGCTATTTTAGATCTAGTATTATGTAATGAGAAAGAGCTAATTAATAATCTTGTTGTCAAAGAATCTTTAGGGATGAGTGACCACAATGTGATAGAATTTTACATTATATCTGAAAGTGAGGTAGTTCAATCTGAAGCCAGGGTGTTAAATTTGAACAAAGGAAATTATGAAGGTATGCGGGGCAAATTGGCTGAGCTGGATTGGGAAAATACATTAAAAGGTATGACAGTACATAGGCAATGGACAGTCTTTAAAGAAATATTACATAGTTTACAGCAACTATATATTCCTTCATGGCACAAAAAACCCCAAAAGTAAAGGCAGTCAACTGTGGATAACAATGGAAGTTAAGGATTGAATAAGATTAAGAGAAAAGGCCTATAAAGTTACCAGAAATAGTAGTAAACTCGAGGACTGGGAGGATTTTAGAATACAGCAAAGGAGGACGAAGAAACTGATAAGAAAGGGAGAATAGAATATGAATGTAAACAAGCAAAAAATATAAAAATGGACTGTAAAAGCTTCTATAGGTACATAAAGGGAAACATTTGGCTAAGACAAATGCGGGTCCATTACAGACAGAGTCAGGAGAATTTATAATGGGGAATAAAGAAATGGCAGAGAAGCAAAATGATTACTTTGTGTCCGTCTTCACTGAGGAGGATACAAGAAATCTCCCAGAATTAGAGATCCAAGGGATTAGGGGGAATGAGGAATTGAAGGAAATTAGTATTAGTATGAAGGTTGTATTGGAGAAGTTAATGGGACTGACGGTTGATAAGCCCCAAGACCTGATATTTTACATCCCAGAGTGTTGAAAGAGGTAGGTATGGAGATAGTGGATGCATTGGTGATCATCTTCCAAAACTCTAGACTCTGGACTGGTTCCTGCAGATTGCAAGGTACCAAATATCACCCCACTATTTAAGAAGGGAGGGAGAGAGCAAACAGACCTGCTAGCCTTATTTCAATCATTGGTAAAATGCTAGAATCATTCTAAAGGATGTGATAAATGGACACTTGGATAACAATGATCTGATTGGGCATAGTCAACATGAATTTATGAATGAGAAATCATGTTGGAGGATCCTGTTGGAGTTATTTGAGGATGTTACGAATAGCATTGATAAAGGGGAGTTGGTGGACGTGGTATACTTGGATTTTCAGAAGGCTTTTGATAAAGTCCTCCACAGGAGGTTGGTTAGCAAAATTAAAGCACATGGGATAGGAGGTAATATACTGACATGGGTTAAGGCTTGGTTAACAGGCAGAAAACAGAGAGTAGGAATAAACGGGTCATTCTTGCATTGGCAGGCTGTGATTAGTTGGGTACCGCAGGGATCAGTGCTTGGGCCCCAGCTGTTCACAATATATATCAATGATTTGGATGTGGTAACCAAATGCAGTATTTCCAAGTTTGCGGATGACCCAAAACTAGGTGGGAATGTGTGTTGTGAGGAAGATGCAAAGCAGCTTCAAGGGGATTTGGAAAGACTTGGTGAGTGGGCAAGAATGTGGCAGATGGAATATTATATGGAAAAATGTGAGGTTATCCACTTTGGTAGGAGGAATAGATGTGCAGACTATTTCTTAAATGGTAAGAGATTAGACAGTATAAATGTACAAAGAGACCTGGGTGTCCTCGTCAATAATCACTGAAAGCTAACATGCAGGTGCAGCAAGCAATTAAGCAGGCTAATGGCATGTGAGCCTTTATCGCAAGAGGACTTGAGTACAGGAGTAGTGAAGTCTTGTTTCATTGGTTAGACTGCACCTGGAGTACTATTTGCAGATTTGGTCCCCTTACCTTAGGAAGGTTATTATTGCCATGGAGGGAGTGCAACGAAGGTTCACCAGACTTGTTCCCCGGATTGCGAGACTGTCCTATGAAGAGAGATTGGGGAAACTGGGCCTGTATTCTCTCGAGTTTCGAAAAATGAGAAGTGATCTCATTGAAACCTACAAAATACTTAAAGGGATAGACAGGGTAGATGCCGGTTAGATGTTTCCCCTGGTTGGGGAGTCTAGAACCAAGGGACACAATTTTAAAATAAGGGGGAAGCCACTTAGGACAGAGATAAGGAGAAATTTCTTTACTCAGAGGGTTGTGAATCTTTGGAATTCTCTATCCCAGAGGGCTGTGGAAGTTCAGTCATTGAGTATGTTTAAAGCAGAGATTGACAGATTTCTAAATACAAATGACTTAAGGGCTATGAGGATAATGTGGGAAAAAGGCATTGAAGTGGATGATCGGCCATGATCGTATTGAATGACGGAGAAGGCTTGATGGGCTGCATGGCCCATCCTGCTCCTGCTCCTATTTTCCTATGTTCCTGACTCCATTTGGAGTTCTGAGGCATGAGATTAGTGGGGATGGGGGAGGAGTGAAAATTTCAGGGCGGGGGAGAGCGGAGAAACCCACTCCGATTGGTTGCGGGGATGCTGGGAAGGGGTTTAGGGTCAAAAGGAATAAAGCTCGGGGGGAAGGTCATGAGTGAAAACTCACTTTTTTGGGGGGATAGGACAAAAAATCAACGGATTATTCATTGTGGGAGTGGGAGAGGGGATTGGAAGTGTTAGTAAAATTTTATTTCAACTTTGTAACATCCCTATCTCTTGAAATCTTTAAATGGCACTGAAGGGCTTGAAGCCCTTTAAAAATGGTGCCGGCGCCTGTGCGGCGGCGCCGGATGCCGTTGCTGGGGATGGAATGGCCGCCCCCTCTACCTCATTGGGGGCGGCCACTTTGCCCCTCCATTTAAATGAGCCCCCGCACAAAATATCGCGGGGGTTCAGCGACGGCGTATCCGCGCCTGAAGGTTTCCAACTTCAAAGTGCTCCACCGCGATTTGTGGTGCGCTAATTAATTCAACCCATTATATGTAAACACCAGGGGAGAGCAACTTTGGTCACCTGAAAGGACCAAGCCTGACAAGGTTTTTATTTAAAAAGAGACTTTTCTGTGCAGGCGGCCAGAGCAGAGCAGAAGACAGAAAGCCAGCCAGCCAGGAAGCTGAGGGAGATCTATTCCAGCCAAGAAGGCGATCCTGCCGAATACCATCTTAAAAACTACCAAGAGGCAGAGACGAAAAGGTGACCTTTGAAAGCTCCTCATCTGAGAGATTGAAACAGGATCTTCGTCATCATACTGTAACTGAAATTTAACCAAAGAAGTCTGCAGCCAAGCATCCGTCCATCTGAAACTCTCCAAAGCCTGACTCCAGTGAACCAGGAGAAAAGGAAGAACAGGCCTTCACCGTTTAAAATTATCCTCCCAGGAAAACAAACAAGGTTTCACAATGAACTCTTCTAGAAACCACCAGACCTAAACATATGCTATCTTTTAATCTCTATGTTTTCTTGTGTATGTGTGCATGTGTATGCATGGGTGAATTGTGAATTTTCAGGTTTTTTTGTTTAATAAACATTTATCTTTCTTTAAACCTACGAGAAAACCTATGATTTGTGTTTATTGACCATTAAAATGCTCAAGGGGTTAAAACATAATTCTAATAAAAAAACTGTCTATGGTCAGTTTAGAGGTGAAAAGGAAGACTACCCCTATCATTTCCTATGTGCTCGTAACATATGCAAGTTCCCCATCTCTCTGCTGGTGCTAAGTGACCTCTGTGAAAGGTGTTCGGTAGTTTCAAATAAACTTTTATTGGGCATAGGTTTACAACACAAAACTGTTTATGCGTCATACAGCATGGCACTACATTAGTAGTCTAATTCAGTGAGGACATAAGGAAATGGAAAATTGCAAAACAGCATGTGGGAAATGGAAAATAACAAAGCAGCATGAACTGATTAGCAGAATCAGTGTGTCGTCAAGTCATAACAGCTAACATTTTACACACTGGTCATGGTAGGCTGTTTGGTTATCACTGGTATTAAAATAGCAGCAATTGGGAAATGTCAGTCAATAACTTTTCCGCACCTGGCTCTATGCGTGTGTCAATGAATGTTTGAGCTCTAGCCCTAAGCTGGGGCTTTTGGGGTCCTTATTACCTTCTATAACCCATCTATTTATTTCTACATTTCATTTTCATCAATACACCTTGCAGGTAGTAGTGTATGCATGCCAAGTGTAAACATGTTAAGCTGATAGTCAACATTTCAACCCATAGGGCCGATTTCAGAATCTCAACAGACCTGGGTCTGGGATCACTGCATGCACAGGACAAATCACTCATGGGAAGAGGGGTACACATTCAAATATCCATGGTGGTAATGTTTCAGCATGACGTTTGTGGCTGATTCAGTAAAAGGTTATGTTACAGCATAACTGTTGCATGTTGTGCCACAGTTGGCTCCCAGTACCATCTGTCTCAGATGGGTGATTCACCAGGTTGCCAATGCCATGCTAATGTTGAAAAGATCATCAAGTGGCAGGTTATATGCTGTTAACATGGATTTTAACCTTTAACCCACTGAATTTGTTTTCCAATCAACATCAAGACTAACCATTCGCAGACAGAACTAGGGCTAGCTCTTTGCAAGCCCTGTCTGCTCCAGTAATCCTCTATACTGAGGGGAAATTACAACAGACAAACCCCCCAGGTAAGCTGCATTGAATGCTGATGGAGGGCACAGAGGGGAAAAGGGAGTTTGGTAGATGAGGGAGTTCAGTAAGGAGGGAAACTATAAATTAAGAGAGAAAATAAATTTCTCTGCACTGAGAGCGACTTTGAGTGCCCACAGTGTAAAGTGGGAGTTTGGTGCGTGAGGGAGTTAAGTAAGGGAGGGGCTCCTTTCTTTCTTTTTCTACCTTTTTTCAACCTCCAGTAGCTGCCTCTCTCTTCGGTACAGGGGAAGAAGCTGATTGGTGAGTAACTGGTAAGTTATTCTACTTCTAATTGTATTCAAGAAATTTTAAAGTTATGATATGGCAGGTCAGCTTGGTTAAGTGGAATGTGCATCCTGCGGTATGTGGGAAGTTATGGACACACCGTGTGTCCTAGATGAACACATCTGCAGGAAGTGTCACCAGCTGCAGAAGCTTGAGCTCCGGGTTTCGGAACTCGAGCGGCAGCTGGAGGCACTGTTGTGCATCTACGAAGCAGAGGACTACGTGGATAGCACGCTTAGGGAGGTGTCCTCATCAATTAGTCACTGAAAACTAACATGCAGGTGCAGCAAGCAATTAAGAAGGCTAATGGTATGTTAGCCTTTATCACAAGAGGATTTGAGTACAGGAATAGTGAAGTCTTGCCTCAATTGTATAGAACCTTCATTAGACCGCACCTGAAGTACAATTCAGTGTGCAATTTTGGTCCCCTTACCTTAGGAAGGTTATTATTGCCATAGACGGAGTGCAATGAAGGTTCACCATACTTGTTCCCGGAATGGCGGGACTGTCCTATGAAGAGAGATTAGGGAAACTGGGCCTGTATTCTCTATTCTCTAGAGTTTCGAAGAATGAGAGGTGATCTCATTGAAACCTACAAAATACTTAGAAGACAGACAGGGTAGATGCAGGTCAGATATTTCCCTTGGTTGGGGAGTCTAGAACCAGCGGACACAATTTCAAAATAAGGGGGAGCCACTTAGGACAGAGATGAGGAGAAATTTCTTTACTCAGAGGGCTGTGAATCTATGCAATTCTCTACCCCAGAGGACTGTGGAAGCTCAGTCATTGAGTATGTTTAAAATAGAGATTGACAGATTTCTAAATACCAATGACATAAAGGAATCTGGGGATATTGTGGGAAAAAGGCATTGAAGTGGATGATCAGCCATGATCGTATTGAATGCTAGAGCAAGCTCGATGGGCTGAATGGCCTACTCCTGCTCCTATGTTCCTAGTCTATTACTAGAAGCAGTTAACATCATTTGAATTTATTTTTGTTATATAAAAGCATCCAAAACTAAAGCATAAACTCTGATGTTTTCTGAGCTAACTTTGAAAGCAAATTGTATTATATACCATTTGATCTCCCAGAAATAGTTGGTAATTACAGTAAGAGAGACAACGAAACAGCTGAGGAAACAAGAACAGCAAGTGGGGAAAGAATAGCGGGCCGGGGGGAATTTTATGCTTTGACCTACAGCAGGTTTGGAGGTGGGGAGAGCATAAAATCGGGTGGGATGGTGGCGGTGACGGGGTTCAAAATTTAGTCCGGGGCGGGCAGGCCTGTGTACAGCCTTCCCACCCTGCCGCCAATTGAGGCCCTTAACTGGACAATTAACCCCCAATTAAGGGCCTCTTCCTGACGCAGCCGCAAATAGCCGTGCAGCGGCAGCCCTGTCGCCCCATGGGAAGCATGCCACTGAAAACCATGCGGGCTGCTTCCCGACTCCGGGGTTGGGGTGAGGATGGGTCACTCATTCAAAGGCACTTAGTACCTGAACGAGAGATCCGGCATCAGAAACGGCTGGCCCATTGAGGGCCACCCCTTTGCCCTTGCTGCCAACCCCCCTCCCCCGCGACCCGCACCACATGAGACCCCACCTGCCCTGCCCTATCTGAGGCCTGGCTCCAGGGATGCTCCTCGGCCTCCAGGACGATCACCTCCAGCAGCAGCCACCACCTCCACAGTGGCGCTGCAGCTGCCGGCCTCTGATTGGCTGGCAGCTCTCCAAGAGCGGGACTTCCGGCGACAGGGTCTGAGATCGTATGGAAGGCCTGCAGCTGTCCACTTAAGTGCCTGATTGGCACTAAATTTGGCAGGCCTTCCGGAAAAGAAGCAACACGAGGATCTCAGCATCGGTTTCTCCCTACATCATGATCCCCACTGCCAGGATAAAATTCCCCCCAGGTCTTTATGTTTTATAATATATTCTAATTTACTACAGCAGTTGTCTTATATTTTTGTTTATGCTATTTTTATAAGTTCTGAGAGGATTGTATGATTATACAGTATGTATATCAAAAGCAAGAAGTGGTGTCAGAGGACAGCAAGTGGGTTATCACTTGGGTACATTTTGAGGGTTTATTTTCCTCTCTAAACTAGGACAGTGGTTTAAACGAGGACCAGGAAACTATACAGTACTGTATTAAATTTACAGCTTAGCCAGTTAAGCCAATTAATAAAATTTCAATTGGGGGTAAGTGTGTTACTGGGTTCTTCACACAAACTTACCAATCACACACTGATGAATGGTAACAAATACTTTGGGCTCGTTTTATTGAAGACCCACAATACTATATACAAGTTACAGGAGAGCTCTACATGCACTTCTTACGAGGGATCAACACAACACCTACTGCTGTGTCACATGCTGTATGACAACATTTCCTGCAGTGATGATGCACATTCACTATTTAAATATTCCACTAAAGCAGTATCACAGAATCCCCCTTTTCCCTTAAGTAGAACTTTACACAATAAGAATAATCACATAACAGGATTGCTGTGAACATTATTTACATAAAAGTTTGACCTCCATCCAACATTTAAGAGTCCTTAAAACGTATAGGTGGTATACTTAGACGCCTGGTAGTAAAACTCTTCTGAGATCTAGAATCATCACTAAGGTGTTCTTGACTCATCGACGTAGACATATGGGTATCCTGCACATTAGCGTTGTGCTGGTTGCCTTCACAGTGGTCTTCTGCAATTTCATTCTCAGACCTCACCTGCAAACATGTTCTTGCCACTATCAAATGCATCTTCCCCTCCCTCCCCTATCAGCATTCTGAAGGGATCGTTCCCTCCGCAACATCCTGGTCCACTCCTCCATTACATCCATGACCTCGTCCCCTTCCCACGGCACCTTCCCCTGCAGTCGCAGGAGATGTAATACCTGCCCATTTATCTCCTCTCTCCTCACTATCCCAGGCCCCAAACACTCCTTTCAGGTGAAGCAGCGATTTACTTGTACTTCTTTCAATGTAGTATACTGTATTCGCTGCTCACAATGTGGTCTTCTCTACACTGGGCTTTGCGGAACACCTCCGCTCAGTCCAAAAGCATGACCCCAAGTTTCCGGTTGCTGGCTATTTCAACACTTCCCCCTGCTCTCATGCACACACCTCTGTCCTGGGATTGCTGCAGTGCTCCAGTGAACATCAACGCAAGCTCGAGGAGCAGCACCTCCTTTACCGATTAGGCACGCTACAGCCTACCGGACTGAACATTGAGTTCAATAATTTCAGAGCATGGCGGGCCCCACTTTTTATTTTTAGTTATTTTTTCTTTTTTATGTGTTTCTTTTATTATAGTTTGTTCAGTTTGTTTCTACTGTGCCTACCCACTGTTTTTTCATGTTTGTGCTTGGGGCCAGGCTATTCAGTTTTCTGTCCATTAATATCCTCTCTATATTAACGCTTTGTCTTTCAGCACACCATTAACATACCGTTTGCCTTTGCCCCATGACCTTCTGGTCGTTATTCTCTGTGACCTCGTCCTATCAACATCTTCTCTTTTGTTATCTTTTGCCCCACCCCTGCTTTACTTGCTTAAAACCTTTTAATTTTCTAATAATTGCCAGTTCTGATGAAGGGTCGCTGACCTGAAACATTAACTCTGCTTCTCTTTCCACAGATGCTGCCAGACCTGCTGAGTATTTCCAACATTTCTTGTTTTTATTTCAGATTTCCAGCATCCACAGTATTTTGCTTTTATTTTCCCTTAGTTGACATCTGTTCCTCCTCAATGTCGCTCTGTTAGGTGTTGTGACCTCATATGATCTTGGCTCACTACAAACCTTGGACAACTCTGTGGGAAACCAGTTCCTTCTGTTGAGTGAATAACTCGAACCTTTTGTCCCACTTGTATACTAGGCAATTCCGCACTTGCATGCCGATCATTTGTAGACTTCATCTTCTGCTTCTCCACTAGTCTTTCCTGTACTGATGCAAATCTGGACAGATGACGACTTGGAAGTGTCATTCAGATCTGCCGAACACGATTTCGGCTGGTGACGGTAATCACATGTCTAATGGTGTTGCCCGTAAATGCAACGTAGCAACCTGGAAATCTTGCTTTGTTTCCCTGCACTTCACAATAAGAGATTTAACTGTACGAACCATTTTCTCAACAAGACCTAAGATAATGTGGACAGGTTATTACATGGTTTATGCCCCACTTGGCACACATATCCTGAAATGGTTTGCCTGTATATTGTGGACCACTATCTGGTACAATCTCCTCCGGTGTACCAAAAAGACTAAATATAGCACTCATCATATTCGCTACAGATGTGCCCGATGTATCCCTCAACTGTCTGATGATTGGGAATTTTGAAAAGTAATCTGTGATTAAGAGGAAATCATCACTACGAATGGTGAACAGATCCGTTGCAATCCTCGACCAGGGATGCAATGGGACCTCATGAGGGTGTACTGGTTCCCTGTGCTGGTTTGGTTGATGCACCTGGCACGCCTCGCACATCCTCATGGCTCTCGTGATATCGAGGTTAATCCCAGGCAGCACACAGCTTCCCTCGCCAGGCGTCTCCTTCGCTCGATGCCCATGTGGCCCTGGTGCAATTACGATAATATATCCTGACTACAGGCAGTCAATTTAACATCAGAGAGTGGGTAAGGTTTTAGAAACAATAACCAGGGAAAAATTCAATCGGCAATTGGAGAAGTTTGAGTCAATTAAGGATAGCCAGCACGGATTTGTAAAATTCAGATCGCGTTTGACTAATCTAATTGAAATTTTTGACGAAATAATGGAGAAGGTTGATGAACAGAATGCAATGGATGTCGTCTGTATGGAATTTTAAAAAGTGTTTGACAAAGTACCACATAAAAGGTTAGTTAACAAAATTGAGTCTCATGGAATAGGAGGGTCAGTGTCAGCTGGGTAAAAAAATTGGCTTAAGGACAGAAAACGGGTCATGGTAAATGGTTGTTTTTCAGACTAGAGGATGGTAGACAGTATTGTTCCCCAAGGTTCAGTGCTAGGACCATTGCTTTTTTGGTATATATAAATGACTTGGATATTGGAAGTCAGAATAAAATTTGAAAATTTGCTGATGATACCAAACTCGGAGGTGCGGCAGACTGTGAGGACAATACCAATTGTTAGGCAAGCCCCCACCTGCCAAGAATGAGGAAAATTAATTTTGCCACATGAACATTGATTTTAAACTGCTGATGGTGAAGAAAGAACTTGCTTTAAAAAACAATTGGAGACTTTGGCTGGAGAGACACATTAGCATATCAACAGACAAGTACTTTAAAGGACAAAGGAGATATTCCTTGCTCCAATTTATTTATTTTAATCAGAGATACAGCACTGAAACAGGCCCTTTGGCCCACCACGTCTGTGCCGACCATCAACCAGCCATTTATACTAATCCTACATTAATCCCATATTCTTACAACATCCCCACCTTCCCTCAATTCTCCTACCTATACTAGGGGCAATTTATAATGGCCAATTTACCTATCAACCTGCAAGTCTTTGGCTGTGGGAGGAAACCGGAGCACCCGACGAAAACCCACACGGTCACAGGGAGAACTTGCAAACTCTGCACAGGCAGTACTCAGAATTGAACCCAGGTCACTGGAGCTGTGAGGCTGCGGTGCTAACCACTGTACCACTGTGCCACCCGCAAGTCCACAATGGACTTTTGATCACCAAACAGTGAAGCATTCCAGGTTAACTACGAAGATGGCCGAATACACAAACAGACGTGGTCAAGCCAGTTTAGTCACATGACTGTAGTTTTTGAATTTGAACTTCCAACAGGGAATTTGAACTCAGAAGGCTGTTAGCTCCTGGACTGAGAACACCTCTCTCCTGTCTGCTCTTATCTTGCTCTCACCAGCTTTGGAAACCACTGAAGACATATGAACCCCAAGAGAGAAAAGTCACCTGCAGTGTACAAGGTTTAAGAAGAATCCTGGGCCCCAAGAAAAAGTAAGAGCTGTCTACAATCAAGGACTCCACAACGAGCTGGAAACACAGAAACAGTAACAAGAAACCCCCTTTCTGAGACTGCCTCAAACCTCTCCATTTTATTTTTCTTCTGCTCTTTCCTGTCACTATTTGCATGTGTGCATCGCGTGTGTATGCTAGCGTGGGCGCATCATAGGTATTGCAGCTTAAGTTTAATAAATTTCACTTTTCTTCTTTAAACCCAAGAAAAACCTGGTGTGCTCATTTCTTTGCCTTATAATTGGAAAGATGTGAACAAGGATTCACAAAGGGAGAGCTCAAAACACAGTGTGTTTAAAATTAAACCCTGTTACAATAAGACCAGGTGAAGGCAGTAAAAGACCGCTAGACACCTTTCTCACCTGGTCGTAACAGAAATTTGGGTGCTAGCGTTAGGAATTTTACCCACAGACAAAAGTGTAAAATTGGAAATGGGAAGCCAAATTGTTCCCAATCAAAAAGAGCAAATTTCAATACAGGTTTTCTTGTGGTTCTGTGGGATTGAAAACTAATATGTCTGCAACTGAAGCGAGCAGCTCTCCAAGCCACGGTGAAGTAACTTGGGATAAGTTAAAAGCACTGTCTATGAGGAACTGAGAAAAATGGCTGAGCAGTGTGGGAACACTGTATGTGGCAAGGCTAGAAAGTCTGAACTCCTAAGGCTAGTGACCAACTATTTTCCCCTTGAATCTGAAGAAGCAGGGTTAGAAGCAGACCCAGAGAGGGTACTGCTCACGAAGTTACAATTGGAACAAAGGAAACTTGAATTAGAGGAAAGAGAGAAAGAGAGGCAGGAGAGGGAGAAAAAGAGAGCCATCCAAAAGGAATGTAAAGAGTATGAAAGGCAGGAGAGAGTGAGAGAAAGAATTTTCCAGAAAGAATGCGAGGAGAGAGAGTTGAAGCGGCTTGAGTTAACTAGGGGGGGCGACTGAGTAACCCTAGTGAAAGCATGGCCAATATGGAGCAGCAGAATTCAGGGCTGGATACGAGATTGCTAAATCTCGCTCAGTTAATTCCAAAATTCAATGAGGAAGATGTGGAAGCGTTTTTCCTGTCTTTTGAGAAACTGGCAGGAGAGTTAAAATGGCCAGCTGAGACCTGGTCTCTTTTAATGCAAAGCAAAATAACCAGAAAAGCCCATGAGGTTTATTCCCTGTTGCCAGATGAGAATTCATCAAATTATGAACGGACCAAAAATGCTATCCTCGGGGCATATGAATGAGTACCCGAAGCCGATCGGCAAAAGTTTAGAACTCTCTAAAAGCAAGCCCATCAAACTTATCTGGAGTTTGAAAGAAGTAAGCAGCTGGCTTTTGACCAGTGGCTGAGGGCTTTAAAAATACAGCTCAGCTATGAGACTCAGGGAAGTATACCTGTTAGAGGAATTTAAAAACTCTATCCCATTCTCAATAAAGACCCATGTAGAGGAGCAACGGGTTCAGGGAGCCCAGCAAGCAGCCGTTCTGGCCAATGAATTTGCTTCAATTTATAAGTCGCTTTCCCAGGGGAGAACCTTTCCTAATCACTCCCACAAATCCAAAAAGGACAAAAGGGTGGGAAGGTGACATCTGCCCAGGCAGTCCTGGAAGAGAAAGGAAAGCAGGAGACACAGGGGGCCCTCCTCCAGCCAAAAAGGAAGGTGCTGTGAGCAACAGTGAGACCCAGAGACCAGTGTGCTTCCATTGTAATAAGGCAGGGCATTTAAAAGCTGACTGTTGGAAAGTAAATGGGAAACCAGTAGGGTTAATCAGGGCACACCTGCTCAGTGAAGACGGGGACCTGATACAAAGCACAGCAAAACAAGCTGTGACTTTAACTGCAGTAAGAGTGCAACCCTGGAAGCTTACTACGGCCAGTGCAGGAAGAGTTAATAGGATTCCTGAAGGTTATCAGGGTTTTGTGTCTGAAGGGAAAGTAACCTCATATCCCTCGAGTGGGGAAAGCAAGCCCATAGTAATTCTCAGGGACACAGGGGCCTCCAGATCCCATTTACTGGGAAAAGGCTTGACCTTTCCCCCAGAGAGTACAGTAAACACCAAAATGGTGGTGAATGGTATTGGAGGGCAGTGTATGCCTGTACCTGTGCACCTGGAGTGTGACCTAGTTTCAAGACCGGTGACTATAGGGATTGTCCCTAGTTTGCATGTGGATGGGGTTGGCCTACTCCTAGGTAATGATCTAGCAAAGGTGAAGGTGGCAGCCCCACCCCCCCAACCAACCCCCCCGTAGTGAAAGAAAGACCGCAGGATGTCAGAGAAACAGGGCAGTGGCAGGAGATGGTCCCCTGCAGAGTCCCTGAATGTGTAGTAGATCAGGCCATGATCAAACCAGCTCCACCAGAGGAGACTGCATTGGCACTGCAGGCAAATGACCATGAGGTCTGCCTGTCCCAGACTTACTTTGGAAAGTTAGGAAACCCAGGGAATGAATTAAATGGATTTTCCCTAGGTGAGGCTCAGCGAGCCGACCCAGTATTGCGAGAGTTGGCATAAGTTGCCCAATCTGAAAGTGAAGCAGAGGGAATCCCTGATTGCTACTATTTAAAGAATGAGGTACTGATGAGGAAATTGAGTTCTCCTCACAGACCTGAGGGCAAGGAGTGGACAGTCGTTCACCAGTTAGTATGCCACAGAGGTACCGGAGAGAAATATTAAGAAGGGCCTACGAGAGTACAGTGGCTGTACATGCTGGTATACCAAAGCCCACATAAGACAGCAGTTTAACTGGCCAAAACTCCACAAAGATGTGGTGGAGTACTGCAGGAGTTGCCACTTGTGCCAGGTTGAGGGGAAACCCCAACCTGAAATGAAACCTGCACCCCTAAGTCCTATACCAGTGTTAGGAGGACCCTCCAGCAGAGGGCTGGTGAACTGTAAGGGACTCCTGCCAAAAAAAAGGGGACAGGCAGGCACAAGGTTGGCAACAGGTTAGAAAGGAAAGGGAAATAAGAGAGCAAGAGGGCAGGTTAAAGGAAGTCGGGGAAAGATCCTGGATGAAAACCCCTACTGTCCGGTCAACCAACCCTGAAAAATGTGAAAAGTTAGAACCACATCCTCCTATGTAAATGCAGGCTCTGGAAGCACCCCACCAGAGTTGCTAACAGCATTTACAGGAACCTGCAGAGTCAAAGAGAGACCTCTAGGGGGCACAGAAACCATGAGGGTGATGCCTCACCTAGTCGGGGTGTCATAGGAGAGTGCAGTCAAGTCTGCATAAATACCTGCAGGTAGCAGTGTCCCAGAGAACAAAGGGGAGAGTGACAAAGAATCCTCCCCCACAGTCAGAGGAAAAGGGAACCACCCATCCCCTGAAGTCAAAAGTCTTTGCATGACTGAGAAAGTTCAGGATAGACCCGCCCCCACTACTAACTCTCCTGAGAAAAAAAGGGGGGAAATTAAAACAGCCCTGGCACACAGAAAAGACCATTCTTCTAATAAGCTTTAAGATTGGTGAATGAATGGAAATGAATGAGAGAAATGCACGGTTTTGCTTTCTGTATCTTATATTTCTCTCAAACCCGGTAATGAAATGTGCCGATTTTCTTCAAATCGCATTTCATTCCCCTGGGTATGCAGATATCAGGCAAGCCCCCACTTGCCAAGAATGAGGAAATTAATTTCGCCACATGAACATTGATTTTAAACTGCTGATGGTGAAGAAAGAACTTGCTTTAAAAAACAATTGGAGACTTTGGCTGGAGAGACACATTAGCATATCAACAGACAAGTACTTCAAAGGACGAAGGAGCTATTCCCTGCTCTAATTTAATCCACAATGGACTTTTGATTATCAGACGTTGAAGCATTCCAGGTTAACAACTAAGATGGCCGAATACAAAATAGACGTGGTCAGGCCAGTTTAGTCACATGATTGACTGTTGGAGTTTTTTGAATTTGAACTTCCAACAGGGAATTTGAACTCAGAAGGCTGTTATCTCCTGGACTGAGAACACCTCTCTTCTGTCTGCTCTCATCTCGTTCTCACCAGCTTTGGAAACCACTGAAGACATATGAACCCCAAGAGAGAAAAGTCGCCTACAGTGAACATAGATTAAGAAGAATACTGGACCCCAACAAAAAGGAAGAGCTGTCTACAATCAAAGACTCTACAGCGAGCTGGAAACACAGAAACAGTAACAAGAACCCCCCTTTTAGAGACTGCCTCAAACCTCTCCATTTTATTTTTCTTTTGCTCTTTTCTGTCACTATTTGCATGTGTGTATTGCATGTGCATGCTACCGTGGTCGCGGGTATATCCGTAGGCATTAACCGTATTAGAGTTTAAGTTTAAGGTTTAATAAATTTCACTTTTCTTTAGTTTAGTTTAGATATACAGCACTGAAACAGGCCCTTCGGCCCACCGAGTCTTTGCCGACCATCAAACACCCATTTATACTAATCCTACACTAATCCCATATTCCTACCACATCCCCACCTGTCCCTATATTTCCCTACCACCTACCTATACTAGGGGCAATTTATAATGGCCAATTAACCTATCAACCAGCAAGTCTTTGGCATGTGGGAGGAAACCGGAGCACCCGGAGGAAACCCATGCAGACACAGGGAGAACTTGCAAACTCCACACAGGCAGTACCCAGAATTGAACCCGGGTCGCTGGAGCTGTGAGGCTGCGGTGTTAACCATTGCGCCACTGTGCTTCTTTAAACCTAAGAAAAACTTGGTGTGCTCATTTTTTTGCCTTATAATCGGAAAGCTGTGAACAAGGATTCACAAAGGGGAAGCTTAAAACACAATGTGTTGAAAATTAAACCCTGTTACAATAAGACCAGGTGAATTAAGTAAAAGACCCCTAGACACCTTTCTCACCTGGTCGTAACACAATCGACTGCAATGGGACACAGATAGGCTAGCAGAATGGGCAGGCAAGTGGCAGATGGAATTTAATATAGGAAAGTGTGAGGTGATGCAATTTGGCAAGATGTGAGGGTGCAGAGGCGATTTACCAGAATGGTTCCAACGTTGAGGGATTTTAGCTACAAGGTTAAATTGGAGAAACGAGCATTATTCTCCTTGGAGCAAAGGAGATTGAGAAGAAATTTGATAGACAGGTTTAGATAAGGTAGACAAAAAAAAAGCTGTTCCCATTAACAGATGGTACAAGGACTAGGGGACACAGATTTAAGGTTTTGGGCAAGAGATGCAGGACGGATGTGAGGAAGAGCCTTTTAACGCAGCAACTGGTAATGGAGGTGGTGGAAGCGGAGACAATGAATGATTAGAAAAGGAAATTGGATGGGCACTTGAGGGAAATAAACTTGCAGGGCTATGGGGTTAGAGTGGGGGAATGGGACAGAGTGGATTGCTCTACAGAGAGCCGACATGAACTCGATGGGCCGAATGGTCTCTTTCTATGTCAGAAAGACGCTATGACTCTCTAACTCTATAACATACACACCTTACTCTTAAACATACAGACAGCAAATGTGATTAATTGTTCTCTCATGCTACATGTGGAGATGTACTTAAAAAAAACTATGACACATTCATTTATCTACATGTGATGGGTGAGGAAAACATTCATGGGATAATTTTCTGACCATGCCTCCAGAAAATGAACTGAACTATTTGGAGCACAGTACAGAAATTCAGGAATGCACTGTGCACAATTTTCCAACAATTTAAATTAATAGGTGGAAATGGTGGGAAGCACATGTCTGGATTTTTCAGGATCTCTGACTGGAAAAGTTAAGTCAAAGATTATGTCAAAATCATTTATTTTCATGAACTAAAGAAAATCGTTTACTTTGCTTTCTTTGGTGAGACCCATTACAAATTTTCAGTGAGATTTACATCCTTCTCCATTTCCACAACAAAGAACATCATAACAATAATGTAAACTCTGACTCACTGTGACCAATATCATGGGTGATCTGTCAATACATATGTGTGCACATTTCAAATTGATCATGACATGGTGCATGGTAAATTACATAATACCTTGTTTTATAGGGATAAGATCATAATGAAATGTACAATGTATTCTACTGCTAAGGTTTATCAGCGTCCTTTTAAGGTTACAAAATCTAATTGCTGTTAACTAAACTGATGAATTCATAAAGAGGTCAATTAAAGTCTGCAGACTTTCTGACTCTTGTATTTTCTTTTCCTGGAGATACATTTGTACCCTCCAAGTTTTTTTAAATGTTTTGATGTAACACAGAATTTTTGACAGATGTGAAGTCCTTCTTATACCATTTTATATTATTTTAATATATACATAAGCATCTCCTTAGGTACTATCACTGCTTTTAGCATTATGATTACATTTGCACTATTGAAAAGAAATTTGCTTGACATCGGAGCTGACTGGCAATATAATGGTGCCATTTTTAAAGGCTTCATTTTTTGGCAACTAATAATTGACAAAAAAAACCTCATTATTTTGCCAGACCTCTGACTTAAAAAAGTGTTCTGATCATAACATAAATTTTGAACAAAACTTTCCATAATGCAATTATGTCTGTGCCTTGTAAATTAACTTTACAAGCCTATTTTTGTAAGCTCAAAACAAGAATTATGCTGAAAGAGAATACAGTCTTCATCGATTTGATGTAATGATTGCGATATTATCAATATCCAAGAAAAAGTATCAAGGCATTCATACTGTCTTCTACTGCTGTCTTATGGCTTGTCAAAGAACCTGAAGGAATAACAGTGGGCATTGTCTGCTGATGACACAAACCCTCAGCCTTTCCCTCTAAATCATTTTTGTAACCACTGAGGCAGCGGCTTACAGTTAGTTACAGCCTTAAATGCAGCCAAAACTTTTTACAGTGAAATACATTGGATACGCACATATACACACAATTGGATGCAATGAGAATGGTAAGTAGAATTCTGTCATGTTTTCCTTTTCATTTAGAAAGTAATGATGGTATGAGAAGGGTTATTTTTATCTGAGCTAAGCAAGCACGTAGAGGTTCCCAACCAGCTTAGTCCAACAATCTAGTTAGTAATGGAATAGGTGGCTAGACTAAAACACAATCTTTCAAAGTTAATACAAAAATCCCTATGTAACTATGTGACCTATCCAGTCCAATTTACTGTTAATGATGAATAAAGAACCTCATGTAACATTCCATTCTGACTGTGATAATGATTTTAAAAGTGACACTCTTCATCATGAATCCCAGCATTGCTTAGAAATAGGAAATGGAAAGAAATCTCAGTAGTAAATGGAAAAATGTTTTTATTCATTAATATCAAAAATACACGTGAATCAGAGGTCCCAATAACACTGCACAAAAACGGATACAATGCAGTAGTTCCGAAAGTTGTAATTTATGTATTAACTGTGGTTATATCAGGGCAGTGGGGGAGAGAGACGGGGAGGGGCACTATTAACTGGCAGTAGTATTCGACAAGCAACACTCTGTCCAAGGTCATTGTGCAACCCAGACAATTTTAATGGCCAGGAGCCATCCAAATGATTTGCAGGCTGCCCATGTCAGTGATGGGCAGCCTGTCCACTGGAGGACAGGATTTCCTGCAGACCACCTGCTCACTATTTAAAGTGTGAATATACCTCGCCAAGCGAGGTTGCTGTCAAGCCACTAAAATTTCTGGCTGGCTTTGTGCAAAGATTTTATAATTGTAAAAATACTCATTAGAGCACACAGGTTCTGAGACTTAGCTGTGGAGGTGCTAGTTGAGGAGGCGAGAGCATGAAGGGTGGTACTCTTTCCAGCTAATGCCAGCCAGAGCAGAAAAGGTACGTACAGGTCTTTTTATCTCCATTTCTCTGCAAGTCTCCACTATCAGCACTCTATACTCTTCCCTCCCCTGCACCACATGCTTCTCCAAGAATTACTAGTAGACACTATACCAACACTCCTTCGCATTCCAATTAAACACTCGCCTGTTCTTTGCTGCCTTCATAAAAGTCTCATTTATACTTCATTCTCAGGATGTGGGGTCACAGGCCGGTTCTTGCATTTATTGCCCCGCCCTCAAGAAGGTGGTGGTGAGCAGCTTTCATGAATACAACTGAATGGCTTCCCAGGCCATTTCAGAAAGCAGTTAAGAGTCAATCACATTGTTCTGGTCTGGAGTCACATGTAGACTGAAACTGGGTGAGGACAGCAGATTTCATTCCCTGAAGGATATGAGTGAACCAGATGCATTTTTACGACAATCCTGGAGATTATTGGTCACCATTACTGATAATAGCTTTTTATTCCAGATTTATTTAATTCATTGCATTTAAATTCCCCAAGTGCCATGGTGGGATTTGAAATCATGCTCTCCCTGTGGTAAGTTTGGAGGTATGGAGGATATTTAATCACATGGGATGGTGGCAGTTGGGGACCCTGCCACCGTCCCGACTCCAACCCGATGAAGTCCCAGGCAGAAGACCTGTGGACGGCCTTCCTGCCCCACCAATTGAGGCCCTTAAGGGGTAATTAATGTCCAATTAATGGCCTCTTCTTGCTGTCGCTGGTATTAACCCAGCAACGAGTGGGCCTGTCGCCATGTGGGGAGCACGACATGCAAATGCGTGCAGGGTTGCTTGTGGTCTCCAGGTGGGCAGAGGGGGTTTGCCTCGTTCATAGGCATTTGATGACTGTTTGAGGGACCCAGCATCAGGAAGGGGGTGCCCACTGAGAACCAACCTTGCTGCTGAACCCCCTACAGCCCCTCCCCTGTGACCCCCCCCCACAACACCCTCCCCCATGACCCCCACCCTGCGAAACCCTCCCACCATCACTTACCTCTTGTTTCGTCTTTATGTTGTTTTCTGGTTCCCAGATGTTGGAAAGAATCACACTTTAAAACTTGGAAAAGGCTGCAGTCAGTCTTGTTTATTTCAGCACCATGCTCTGGCTATAGACCTGATTCAACTAGTTCTTGTGTTACATATAACATGACTCCCCCAGTGCAGCCGTGAATGTGGCCCCCCACTGGAACACTTACACATAACAAGTAGTTCCTAGCTAATTAGTTCCTAACACTTTACAGATAGTATAACAATATATAACATATATAACACCTCTGGCCTGGGTTGTTCTGTGATCTTGGATCTCCAGTGGATGCCGTTCCGGCAGCAGCCACCTCCTCCCCAGTGGCGCTGCAGAGTAAAAGAGCTGCCAGCCTCTGATTGACTGGCAGTTCTCAGCGAGCAGGACTTCCTGCTCTTGGGGTCCTGATCCCGGGAAAGGCACACCTGTGGCCTCCCAAGTGCCTGATTGGCTCACCTTCAGCGGGCTTTCCCCAAAGGAGGCAACGTGGGTCTCTCGCCAACTCTCCAGCCGGTGGTCAGACCCCCCATTGCCTCCATAAAATTCCTCCCCATGGCTCTGGATCATTAGTCGAGGCCTCTGGATCACTAGTGCAGTAACATAAGCACTACGCTACTGTATCCCTAAATAAATAATTCTGTCTTGACCAGATGTGCTGGCACAGGCTTGATGGGCTGAATGGCCTCCTTCTGTGCTGTAACCATTCTATGATTCTAGATAGCAAATGCTAAACATTGCACTATTCTGATGAATACTTTCACAGTTCACTTTCTTTCCATTGACCGCCATCTTGCTCACAAATTGCTCCTTCTCACACTCAGGATACAAACATGCGTACATTCCTTTTCAAGAGCCACTCACTAACTCTCTACATCTATTTCTTCAGGACAACGTGGCTCACAATACAAGGCGGAGGAGTAAAACTAGGGTAGAACCAGCAAACATCCAGGTCCTTGTCCAAATAGAGCTGGCAGCCATGGATGTCGTTGAACCACTCTGAACGAAGAGTAGTGGCAATGGCAAGGTTTGGCACTACAGTTCTCAGGGCGTCTGCCAATTACTGTATTCTTTCCTTGATCAAGAATTACTCATTGAAGTAGTTTGAGAACTTTATGCTGCATAACAATAAAATAAGAAATAGCAACAGGAGCAGGCCCTCTGGACCCTCAAGCCTGCTCCACCATTCATTAAAATCATGGCAAATTTCTACACCAACTCCACTTCCCCACCCTAGTCACATATCTCTTGATTCCCCTCGTGCCCAAAAAGCTATGTTTCTCAGGCTTGAATATACCCAAGAACAGCCCTCTGGAGTAGAGAATTCCAAAATGACATTATGCGTTAGAGGGGTCTGCACATAGTGAAGCATTCAGCACAAATGAGTAAGTGCACAGTGTAGTAGAAATCACAGCCCAGGAAATGCTTCACCAAAAGGCAAGCTCAGTTTCAAGCTCATGAGGACATAAATGTTGATGTCAAAAGACAGTTGCAGAGAGTACTATTGTATGATGGATTGGAAAATCTGCCAAGGACTTGTTCCGCCATTCCCCAGTTTGGAGGATTTTGCTTCCAGCTTGTGTGGCATTCTGTCGCAGATCATCAGCACTCTTCAGTCTACCAAGGAGCGTATGGTCACTCTGGGGTCTCACACCAGGGGCCAGATTTTAGAGGCGGGAATGGAGACGGGCAGGCCTACAATTTCCCGCTGCCAGCCAGCGTGCTGATTTGCCAACATGTTCCCGCCTCAGGGCAATTTTCGAAGAGCTTGGTTGGGGGCGGGGTGGTGGTGGGTCACAGCTATTATGCCCCTTAAAGGGCCTATGTTGGCAGTCGGGCCACCCGCTGAAGCTGAATCCCAGCCGATGAATGGAGGTGGCCTCCTGGTGGCAGACCTAGGGGCCAGAGCTCCATCTACCATTCTTAACACCACTCTCCCTACCTATGGCCGTATCATGAGATGGCCATAGCTGTAGTCGCAGACCGCCCTGGGGAGAGGTTATCCCTCCATGATGATGGCCTGGCAGCTGTGGCTTTTTACTTTTAGATTTTTAAAAGGTCTTCAGAGATTGCCTCCATCTTGAGGTGCCCTCTCTTTTACCTATCTACATCAGCAGCTCTTACCTTCTGACCATGTGGCTGCTGACCTGTCAGTGCTGGAGGGCCTTCTATTGGTCCTCCAGCCTCAGGAGACAAGGATGGTGAGCATGCATCCTGGCCACTAGTTGACCTGCTTGTTAAAAATTGCATCTGGCATCAGGTGCCGAAGCGATGCCTGATCGGGACCTGGAAATGCACCTCCCATTGGGTCCCAATCCCAGACCAAAAGTTCAGCCCCAGCAATCTGTGTCACCAGCTCTTGCAGCTTTGTTACAAGCTCCAATCTTCTGCTCTTCAGTCTATAGTGCCAGCATCACCTTAGAAAGGCTGGTCGACCGCATTGATAGGGGCTTTAATTGCTTGATCTTCTATAGTTTGCTTTCCCAAAGATCAGTAAAAGTAATGATTTGCAGAACTATGGGAGTGGCAACAGTATAATAGGAGTATTACCTATTGCCTTTTCTCAAGATGAAAACATGGCTCACCTTCACCACCAACTCAATCAATTTTGGTGCCAGGAAACTAGTCCACAGCTCACAGAGAGTCGTCCACATTGTGGTTCTGTGCTGCATGTTGCGTAATGCCACTGTACACAGATGAATGCACGTAGAGTAAGAACAGCAAGAGGAATTTCCTCATCTGACAGAGGCAAAGAAGGAGCAGAAGAGGCAACACAAAAACACCAGCTTTCAGCTAGAGATACTCAGGATCAGTTAATCTCCAGCATTTTGTTTGATGTACTTATTCCCCTCAAACTGTCCCCAATCCCCTCAACATTAATGGTCACCAGTAATTCTCTGCTTGTCCTTCCATCCAGCAATAAATCTGAGATGCTACAGTCTGCAGCCAGACCCTCTCAGGGCCAAGCTCTCACAGTGTGCTCATCATAAGCATCTCAAAAGGACCCCACTTAGCAACTGCAGCATTGCACCGTTGAGGGTGCACTTTATAGGAGTGTTAGGATAGTTAAAAAAAGGACTATGGGTTCACACATGGGTGACAAATGATGTTGAGACTATTATTCGGAACATCGGAACAGGAGTAGGCCATGAAGCCCCTTGAGCTTGTTCCGCCACTCAATTAGATCATGGCGGATCTGTATCTTAACTCCATCTATTTGCCTTGGTTATGTCACCTTTAATATCCTTGCCCAATAAAAATCTATCAATCTCAGGTTTAAAATTTTCAATTGACCTAGCCTCAGCAGCTTTTTGGGGAAAAGTGTTCCAGATTTCTACTATCCTTTACGTAAAGAAATGTTTCCTGACATCACCTCAGAACAGTCTAGCTCTAATTTTAATGTTATTCTGGACTCCCCCACCAGAGGAAATAGTTTTTCTCTATCTACCCTATAAACTCCTTTATCATCTTAAACACCTCAATCACTTCACCCCTTAATTATCTATACACAAGGGAATACAAGTCTAGTCTATGCAACCTGTCCTCATAATTGAACCCATAATATTATTCTGTTAGCCATTAAACAGTCGCCTTTTTAACCTTTGAAATTTGTCTGCACGATGGTTGCACGGCAGGATATTACCTTGCAATGTTAGGATGTCATGTACATGATAGTTGTCTCAAAAGCTTTAAGGTCTCAAGTGACATTTAACAGGCCCAAATCTAAGATGCAAAAATAATTTCATTTCAGAAATAGTTAAGGCACATCAGTAATATTTCAGTCATAACCATACTGCATGGGATGGGGGAGAACAGGGCTCTCAACAACTAAGTTCATTCTCGCTTTTAAAAAAATAATCTCTAGTAACAAAGGCCATTTTCTTCTCTGTCAAAAATTTTCTCAACTTTTAAGACCTTGATGGACCAGTTTCACAGGCAGTAGGTTCCATCTGTTACCTCAACCACGCTTTTGTTCTTCTTGTGAGTTTTGACAGCAAGTGTCAGCAGGCTATTTGATTACTTCCAGCAGGGGTTGATGGATAGTGATCAGGCACTGCAACCCTAGTCACTTTCTGTCTAAACCAAGGATGCCAATAACAGCAACTCCACTACCAACCCAACCGATGTCAGCTAACAGCACAAAATAAGGACTAAACCCGGGAACCTTTCCTGGTTCATCTACTGGCTGGATCAATTCACTGAGCTCGACTGCAAAGGCTTTATTAATATTTATGTCCTCCTGCATTTATACTGGCTGCAGATATACTGCCATTCCTCCACAAAGTGATTTCAGGGGTGCATTAACACAAAGGTGGCAAATCCTAATCTGACCCCCACCCTCCACCCCCAGTGCACTAATGCAAAACAATATAGGACTCCTTCCAGGAGATCATCTCACACATTTTGGGTTTTGCGTGATGTAAATTATAACTCCATCTGATGTAAAGCCAGTTTTAAAAATCTTTTAGACCTCTCGGACCCTTTATAAATTTGGTATGAAGTCTAATGTTGAGAAAGTGGAGAGTGCCAACCATGTTCTCCCAATTTTATATAATTGTCATTGTGGGACCTGATCTCTGTATGCACAAAGCTCTCTCCTGCAGGGATGCCATTAGAACCATGCAAATGAATGGGGTTCAGCCAGTCATGGGTCTTGAGCAAATCCAGTGATAAGCTGAGGCAAATCAATTTCAACTTTATCGATCATTAACAACTTCACATCTTTAACAGTGACTTATTTGGCTATGACAACTGCAACAATTAAAAAGAATAAATGTTTATTCAGTCAGCCTGCTCAATGAACACCCTTTTGCTTGTTTCTGCTCATGACTGTTACAGCAGTACGTGCACAGCATCAAAATAAACAGAATCAGTTACTCTTTGAACCTATGTAACAGTGATAATCGGACAGCTGACACTACATTCCTTTTCCTCTGTTGAAGAGTTAAGCATAAACCGCATAATAAGATGATCCTACCCTAGTAGCACACAAGCAAAAAGATGCTGAAAAGATAAACACTTGGCATCGTACTGCAGGCTCACACCATCTATCGCACCGCAGTCTGGTTGCAATGAAGACAACTCGAAGCCTGCAGATACGGAAACTGGATCCAAAGCAAGCAGAAGTATTGAATTGCAATCTGACACCGTACAAAATATTGCAACTGAAGATACCAGTACATCTTCAGCAGTAACTAATGTACAATTTGATGATCCAGCGTTATGAGCAGAAAAGATAACCAAAATTCAGCGATGCAAGATTGTAACAAGAGGGATCTGGATGCAGTCTTTGCACAAAACAATTTTTTAAAAAACCTCCGTGCCACTTTATGAAGAAAAATTATTATATCCCTATGAAGACAAAATTATCCTTTGAATATGGTTCATTAAGTCTACTTCCTCAGGCAAGATATTTTTGCTTTTGTTGCGCTCCATTTGTAGAACGTGGCGGTGTAATCTCAAAACCGCGGTTTCAATGTCTGGTACCAAATTTTGCAAACACTACAAGAACATGAACATTCAGTACCATACATATGTAATATAGAAAGATAGTGTTACCATCAGCTGAGAGGGGTCTGGGGTTCCCTCTCAGCCTTTGCCTGGTTTAAATGTAACAGGGTTTAATTTTTTTTAAAACACCATGTTTTAGCTCCCCCTTAGTGAATCCTTGTTTACCGCTTTCCAATTGTAAGGCAAAGAAACCAATTCAGACAGGTTTTCTTAGATTTTTAAACAAGGAACATAGAAGATAATCTTAAACTCTAATCGGGATACCGACTACGAATATGCGACGCGACCATGCTAGCATGCATACACGATAAACACACAAGCAGATAGAGACAATAAAGTAGAAAAGAATAAAGGGGAAAAGTTTGAGGCTACAGATGGTAGTTACAGTTCTTTAGTTCAATGTGGAGTCTTTGGTTGCCGGTCAGTCCTGCTGTTCGTTGGGGCCCAATTCAACTTGTTTTGATGTCGGAGTCTTTTCTCTCCTGAGGTTTACATGTCTTCCATGGGGTCCGATGGCTTGGAGCAGGGGCGGGGGGTGTGAGGGGGGGGAGAGAGAGAGAGAGAGAGAGACTTCCTTGTTCCAGCTTCAGTTCACAGCCTTCTGAATTCAAACTGTCCTGTGGCTGGTTCAAAAAACCTGGACAAGTCAGTTAGTCACGTGACTAGCTGGTTTAAACAGTCCTGGCTCTGTGGATTGTATCATATTAGCAGGGCCTGGAATGCACTTCTTTGCCTTCAATGTCTGGTGATCAAAATCCATTTGGGGTTAATTGGAGCAGGGGTAGTCCTTTGTCTCTCCAAGCACTTTCTGTTAGTATGCAAATGTTTTTCCAGCCAAATGTCTGATGATTTTTTTTATCAAGTCCTTTCTTCACTCCAGCAACAGTTTAAAATCAATGTTCATCTGACAAAATTAATGTGCCTCATTCTTGGCAGCTGGGAGTCTGCATGACACCTCCACACCCAGCAGAATGAAATGCGATTTCAAAAAGAGCATTTCATTAAAAGGGACTAGAGAGAAGACAAGGACAAGAACACACACATGCATTTCTCTCATTCATTCAGAATCCTAACAATTGTTATAGCCTGTCTTTTCTTGGTAGCAGTGCTGCTTTAAACTGCCCTGTTTGGTATCCCTATAAGCATGTGGTTTTTAGGGAAGCTTTTTTAGTTTGCACATTTCCATGACTGCCTAAGGGGTCTTTGTTCTTTGAGGTCTGCAGGGGAGAGGGTTAGGTTTAATTAGACCTAGGTTGGAGTTCTGTTCAGTGGAGGCGGCAGTGGGCAGTTCTATTCTGAACTCTCTTTCAGTGCCTTGATCAGTCATGCAAGGGCTTTTCACCTCAGGGGATGACTGGTTCCCTTTTTTCCTGAGTGTGGGGGCAGATTCTTTGCTAATCTTCCCTTTGTCCTCTGCGGACACACCTGCTTGCAGCTATCTGTCCAAATTCTGCTGCACTCCCCTACGCCACTTCGACTAGGTGAGGCATCACCTTCACAATTTCTCTGCCTGCTTGAAGACCTTTTTTGTCTCTGCAGGTGTCTGTAAATGCTGTTCGCAACTCTGGTGGCATGCTTCTAGTGTCTGCATTTACATAGGAGGATGTTGGGTCTATTTGTTCAAGCATTTTGGGGTTAGCTGTCCGGACAGTAGGGGTTTTCATCCAGGATTCTTCCTGGACTTCCTTTAACCTGCCCTCTTGGTCATTTTTTCCCTTTCCTTTCTAACCTGTTGCCAACCTTGTGCCTGCCTATCCCGTTTTTTTCTCGGCAGGGGTCCCCTACAGTTCACCAGCCCTCTGCTGGAAGGTCACTCTAAACACCGATAAGGACTTAGGGGTGCAGATTTCACTGTAGGTTGGGGTTTCCCTCAACCTGGCACACGTGGCAACTCCTGCAGTACTCCACCACATCTTTCTGGAATTTTGCCAGTCAAACTGCTGTCTTATGTGGGTTTTGGTTTCTCGTATACCGATATATACAGCCACTGCAATCTCATGGGCCCTTCTTACTATTTCTCTCCGGTACCTCTGCGGCACCACTAACTGCTGAACTACTGTCCACTCCTGGTTCTCAGGCCTGTGAGGAGAACTCCATTTCCTCATCAGTACCTCATTCTTTAAATAGTAGCAATCAGGGACTCCCTCTGCTTCAATTTCAGACTGGGGAGCCTGTGCTAACTCTCGCAATACTGGGTCTGCTCGTTAAGTCTCACCCAGGGAAGAATTATTTAACTCATTCCCTGGGTCTTCTAACTTTCCAAAGAAACTCTCGGACAGACAGACCTCATGGTCATCTGCCTGCAGTGCCAATGCAGTCTCCTCTGGTGGAGCTGGTTTGATCATGGCCTGATCCACTACACATTCAGGGACTCTGCAGGGGACCATCTCCTGCCACTGCCCTGTTTCTCTGACCTCTTGCTGTCTCTCTTTCTCTACTGCGGAAGCTACCACCTTCGTCCCCGTCAAATCATTACCTAGGAGCAGGTCAACCCTGTCCACAGGCAAACTAGGGACAATCCCTACAGTCACCGGTAGCGAAACTAGGTCGCACTCTGAGTGCACCCAGTGTAAAGGTACAGGCATACGCTGCCCTCCAATACCATTCACCACCAATCTGGAGTTTACTGCACTCTCTGGGGGAAAAGTCAGGCCTTTACCCAGTAAAAGGGATCTAGCGGCCCCTGTGTCCCTGAGGATTACTATGGGCTTTCTTGCCCTAATCAAGGGGTATGGGGTTACTCCCCTTCAGGCACAAAACCCTGATAACCTTCAGGAATCCTATTAAATTCTCCTACACTTCCAGCCATAAGCTCCCTGGGTCTCACTCTTACTGCAGTTAAAGCCACAGCTTTTTCAGCTGTGCTTTCCATCAGGTTCTCTTCTTTACTGAGTGGGTGTGCCCTGATTAACCCTACAGGTTTTCCCTTTAGTTTCCAGCAGTCAGCTCTTAAATGCCCTGCTTTATTACAATTGAAGCACACAGGTCTCTGGGTCTCATTCCTACTCACAGCACTTTCCTTTTTGGCTGGAGGAGGGCCCGCTGTGTCTCTTGCTTTTCTTTCCCTCCCAGGACTGCTTGGGCTTCTATCACCCGCCCCACCCTTTGTCCTTTTCAGATTTGTGGGGGTGATTAGGAAAGGATTTCCCCTGGGAAACCGACTTATAAATGAGAGCAAACTCATGGGCCTGGACTGCTGCCTGCAGGGCTCGATGGGCCTTCTGCTCTTCTACATTGTCTTTATGGAGAATTTAAGAGAGCTTTTAAATTCCTCTAACAAAATTACTTCTGAAATTTTCATAGCTGAGCTGTAGTTTACGAGTCCTCAGTCACTGGTCAAAAGCCAGCTGCTTATTTCTCCCAAACTCCAGGTAATTTTGATCAGCTTGCTTCTTGAGGATTCTAAACTTTTGGCGATAGGTTTCCAGTACGAACTCAGATGCCCCAAGGACATAATTTTTTGTCAGTTCATCATTTGATGAACTCTCATCTGGCAACATGGAATAAACCTCATGGGCTTTTCCGGTTAATTTACTCTGTAACAGCAGAGTCCAAGCCTCAGCTGGTCACTTTAACTGCCTTGCCAGTTTTTCAAAAGACATAAAAAACGCTTCCACATCTCCCTCATTGAATTTTGGGATCAGTTGGGAAAGTTTTCACAATCCTGTACCCAGCCCTGAGTTATGCTGCTCCATATTGGCCATGCTTTCACTGGGGTTACTCTGTCGCCCCCCTAGTTAACTCAAGTCGTCTCAGCTCCCCTTCTTCGCGTTCTTTCTGGAAGGTTCTTTCTCTCTCTCTCTCTCTCCTCCCTCTCTTTGTCTTCCTGTTCCTTCTGGAAGGTGCTTTCTCTATCTCTCTCCTGTCTCTCTCTTTCTTTCTCCTGTCTCACTTTCTCTTTCCCTTTCCCTGTCTTCTAATTCAAGTTTCCTTTGTTCCAATTTTATCTTTGCCCCAATACGCTGTCAGGGTCTACTTCTAACACTGTTTCTGCTTCTTCAGATTCAAGGGAAAAATGGTTGGCCACTAGTCGTGGGAGTTCAGATTTCCTAGCTTTGCCACGCACAGCGATCACACACTGCTCAACCATTTTCCTCAACTCCTCCATAGACAATGCTTTTAACTGATTCCCAAGTTACTTCAATAAAAGCAAAATACTGCGGATGCTGGAAATCTGAAACAAAAACAAGAAATGCTGGAGTCACTCAGCAGGTCTGGCAGCATCTGTGGAAAGAGAAGCAGAGTTAACGTTTCTGGTCAGTGACCCTTCTTCGGAACTGACAAATATTAGAAAAGTCACAGATTATAAACAAGTGAGGTGGGGGTGGGGCAAGAGATAACAAAGGAGAAGGTGCAGATTGGACCAGGCCACATAGCTGACCAAAAGGTCACGGAGCAAAGGCAAACAATATGTTAATAGTGTGTTGAAAGACAAAGCATTAGTACAGATTAGGTGTGAATACACTGAATATTGAACAGCAGCAAGTGCAAACCTGAAGAAAAACAACCTGAAAAAAACAGTGGGTAAGCAAACTGAACAAGCTAAGATGAAATGAAATAAATGCAAAAAAAGATTGTAAAAAATGTAAAAAGGAATGTAAAAAAAAGGAAGAAAAAATAACTAAAAATGAAAGTAAAATGGGGGGCTGTCATGCTCTGAAATTATTGAACTCAATGTTCAGTCCGGCAGGCTGTAGTGTGCCTAATCGGTAGATGAGATGCTGTTCCTCGAGCTTGCGTTGATGTTCACTGGAACACTGCAGCAATCCCAGGACAGAGATGTGAGCATGAGAGCAGGGGGGAGTGTTGAAATGGCAAGCAACCGAAAGCTCAGGGTCCTGCTTGCGGACTGAGCGGAGATGTTCCGCAAAGCGGTCACCCAGTCTGCGCTTGGTCTCCCCAATGTAGAGGAGACCACACTGTGAGCAGCGAATACAGTATACTACATTGAAAGAAGTACAAGTAAATCGCTGCTTCACCTGAAAGGAGTGTTTGGGGCCTGGGATAGTGAGGAGAGAGGAGGTAAATGGGCAGGTATTACACCTCCTGCGATTGCAGGGGAAGGTGCCCTGGGACGGGGACGAGGTGGTGGGGGTAATGGAGGAGTGGACCAGGGTGTCGCGGACGGAACGATCCCTTCGGAATGCTGACAGGGGAAGGGAGGGGAAGATGCGACTGGTAGTGGCATCACGCTGGAGGTGGCGAAAATGGCGGAGGATGATCCTTTGGATATGGAGGCTGGTGGGATGAAAAGTGAGGACAAGGGGAACCCTGTCACGGTTCTGGGAGAGAGGGGAAGGGGTGAGGGTAGAGGTGCGGGGAATGGGTCGGACACGGTTGAGGGCCCTGTCAACCACAGTGGGGGGAAATCCTCGGTTGAGGAAAAAGGAGGTCATATCAGAAGCCGAGGACTGTATCGGTGCCGTTTCCTGCTTCCGCCCCGAACTAGAAAACTTTATCAACTTTGCTTCCAATTTCCACCCTTCTCTCACCTTTACATGGTCCATCTCTGACACTTCCCTTCCCTTCCTCGACTTCTCTGTCTCCATCTCTGGGGATAGGTTGTCTACCAATATCCATTATAAGCCCACTGACTCCCACAGCTACCTCGACTACACTTCTTCACACCCTACCTCCTGTAAGGACTCCATTCCATTCTCCCAGTTTCTCCGTCTCCGACGCATTAGAATTAGAATTAGAACATTACAGCGCAGTACAGGCCCTTCGGCCCTCGATGTTGCGCCGACCTGTGAAACCATCTGACCTACACTATTCCATTTTCATCCATATGTCTATCCAATGACCACTTAAATGCCCTTAAAGTTGGCGAGTCTACTACTGCTGCATCTGTCCTATATCTATCACCCCTCAACTTAAAGCTATGTCCTCTCGTGTTTGTCATCACCATCGGAGGAAATAGACTCTCACTATCCACCCTATCTAACCTCTGATTATCTTATATGTCTCTATTAAGTCACCTCTCCTCCTCCTTCTCTCTAACGAAAACAACCTCAAGTCCCTCAGCCTTTCCTCGTAAGACCTTCCCTCATTTTTCTCAAAGCATACCCAGGATTGAACTGGGAGAACAACCGTATGATCATTGTTTCTCCCCTGCCAGGTAAGTACCAAACTCTGGGTTTCCCCACAGGGACCAAGAAGCTTCAACTTCCACCGATAGCAAAGCTGGAGGGAAGGTGGAGGATGGCTCCGTTCTCATCCACCTTCAAGGTCACCTTGACTTGCCGCTTGCTGGTCCAAATCCCAAACGGGTCCTTAACCTTGTTGCTGCTCCCGACCACCTCGACATACCTGGCACATCCACGACAGGATCATAGGGGTTGTAGAGGTGGATTGTCACCACCCAGTTCTGTTACGATAGCAGCGTAAAGACCGGCTCCGCCATGAGGATCGACAGCGGTGCCTGGTTTCCTTTCTCCATGAAGACCTTCAGGAACTTGATGCATTTCGCCACATTCTTGAACATCACATCAAAATAGCCACTGCGAGGGAAGTCCTGCAGGCAGAAGATGTCCGCAGCTTGGATCCACAGCATTCAAACAGGACTTGCTTAACGAAGAAGGCGCAGTCGATGGGTGCACCTCCCTTGCTGTCTTTCACCGTCTGCCCTAACAGTGTTACGCACCCCCTGGCCTGGAGCTCTATTTTTGTTTCAGCCATTTTTTGCTTGAACCTTTTCCGGGACAAGTACAACGACCCCGCATCTGCTCTGATGATGCTACCTTCCATGACGGTGCTTCTGATATGACCTTTTTCCTCAACCGAGGATTTCCCCCCACTGTGGTTGACAGGGCCCTCAACCGTGTCCGACCCATTCCCCGCACCTCTACCCTCACCCCTTCCCCTCTCTCCCAGAACCGTGACAGGGTTCCCCTTGTCCTCACTTTTCATCCCACCAGCCTCCATATCCAAAGGATCATCCTCCGCCATTTTCGCCACCTCCAGCGTGATGCCACTACCAGTCGCATCTTCCCCTCCCTTCCCCTGTCAGCATTCCGAAGGGATCGTTCCGTCCGCGACACCCTGGTCCACTCCTCCATTACCCCCACCACCTCGTCCCCGTCCCAGGGCACCTTCCCCTGCAATCGCAGGAGGTGTAATACCTGCCCATTTACCTCCTCTCTCCTCACTATCCCAGGCCCCAAACACTCCTTTCAGGTGAAGCAGCGATTTACTTGTACTTCTTTCAATGTAGTATACTGTATTCGCTGCTCACAGTGTGGTCTCCTCTACATTGGGGAGACCAAGCGCAGACTGGGTGACCGCTTTGCGGAACATCTCCGCTCAGTCCGCAAGCAGGACCCTGAGCTTTCGGTTGCTTGCCATTTCAACACTCCCCCCTGCTCTCATGCTCACATCTCTGTCCTGGGATTGCTGCAGTGTTCCAGTGAACATCAACGCAAGCTCGAGGAACAGCATCTCATCTACCGATTAGGCACACTACAGCCTGCCGGACTGAACATTGAGTTCAATAATTTCAGAGCATGACAGCCCCCCATTTTACTTTCATTTTTAGTTATTTTTTCTTCCTTTTTTTTACATTCCTTTTTACATTTTTTACAATCTTTTTTTGCATTTATTTCATTTCATCTTAGCTTGTTCAGTTTGCTTACCCACTGTTTTTTTCAGGTTGTTTTTCTTCAGGTTTGCACTTGCTGCTGTTCAATATTCAGTGTATTCACACCTAATCTGTACTAATGCTTTGTCTTTCAACACACTATTAACATATTGTTTGCCTTTGCTCCGTGACCTTTTGGTCAGCTATGTGGCCTGGTCCAATCTGCACCTTCTCCTTTGTTATCTCTTGCCCCACCCCCACCTCACTTGTTTATAATCTGTGACTTTTCTAATATTTGTCAGTTCCGAAGAAGGGTCACTGACCAGAAACGTTAACTCTGCTTCTCTTTCCACAGATGCTGCCAGACCTGCTGAGTGACTCCAGCATTTCTTGTTTTTGTCCCAAGTTACTTCACCCTGGCTTGGGGAGCTACCAGCTTCAGTCGCAGACATTTAGTATTCTAGCGCACACAACCACAAGAAAACCTGAATTGAAATCTCACTGTTTTTTGATTGGGAACAATTTGGCTTCCCATTTCCAATTTCTCCCATTTGTCTGTGGACGGTAGCCCCCAAATTTCTGTTATGACCAGGTAAGAGGGGTTTAGGGGGTCCCTCGCAGCCTTTGTCTGGTTTAAGTGTAACAGGGTTTAATTTTGTTAAAAACACCGGGCTGAATTTTATTTGGCCGCCACAATACGCAGCAGCACCCTTTAAACTCAGTGGGGTGCCCACCTTCAGTGGCCATCGAGGAACCATCCGCCCCCGATGACATGTGGGGGCAGCCGCCAAGTCCCTGGCAACGGCGTCTGGTGCCATTTTTAAAGGGCTTTAAGCCCTTACAAATAAGGATAATTTGTAAAGGGGAAATATAATTGATTTTTATTAAATATAAGAATAGGTGATGGAGGCCCTTCCTCAACCCCCCTAATGGTCAATTAATTGCCTGAAATGACCATCAATTTTTCAAATAGCTGAAATTTCACACCCCCCCAACCTTCAATCCTTTGCCCTTCAACCCCTTCCCACCATCCACACATCCAATAAAAATCGATTTCCCCGCTTCTCCACCCCTCCCGCACTGAAAATTTTATTCCTCTCCCCTCCCTACCAGGTTCTCACCTCAGAACTCCGTGTGGAGTTCCGAAGGCACGCGAAGGCTGAACAGAGGCCATAAAATTGCTGTGGGACAACAGGTAAGTTATTTTGCATACATTTATTGACAATCTGCATATGGAGATGAAGGGCCCGCTGCTAGGCAGTGGGTGTTGGTGGGGGGGGGGGCGCAGCGAGATCCCCCTGCCACCGGTAATATGCAGCAGACCCTTCTTGACGTCACGGGTCGAGGTGGGCCTCACCCTGCAGAATTTTACCAGCCCCTACGCCGTGACCCGTGGTGTTAAGGGGCCAGTAAGATTCATCCCACCGTGTTTTAGCTCCCCCTTAGTGGATCCTTGTTCACCGCTTTCCAATTGTAAGGCAAATAAATCAATTCAAACAGATTTTCTTAGATTTTTAAACAAGAAAGGTAGAAGGTTATTAAACTTAAACTCTAATCCGGTTACTGACTACAAATATGTGACGCGACCATGCTAGCAGGCATACACGATAAACACACAGAGTTGGGACAGGAAAGTGGAAAAGAATAAAGGGGAAACATTTGAAGCAATAGATGGTAGTTACGGTCCTTTAGTTCAATGTGGAGTCTTTGGTTGCCGGTCAGTCTTGCTGTTCATTGGGGCCCAGTTCATGCTTCAATTAGTTTCAATATCGGAGTCTTTTCTCTCTTGAGGTTTACTGGTCTTCCGTGGGTCCGGTAGCTTGGGAGAAAGCGAGAGAGGCTTCCTTGTTCCAGGTTCCAGTTTACACAACCTTCTGAATTCAAACTGTCCTGTGGCTGGTTCAAAAAACCTGCACCAGCTAGTTAGTCATGTGACCAGCTGGTTTAAACAGTCTTGGCTCTGTGGATTCTATCATCTTAGCAGGGCTTGGAATGCACTTCCTTGCCTTCAATGTCTGGTGATCAAAATTCATTTGGGGGTTAATTGGAGCAGGGAATAGTCCTTTGTCTCTTCACGCACTGTCTGTTAGTATGCAAATGTTTTTCCAGCCAAGTGTCTGGTGATTTTTTTTATCAAGTCCTTTCTTCACTCCAGCAACAGTTTAAAATCAATGTTCATCTGACAAAATTAATGTGGCTCATTCTTGGCAGGTGGGGCTCTGCATGACAGTAGTGAAACCTGAACTTGGGAATAATCAATAAAGCCACCATTGACCAGGCCAATATGGAACTGATTTGACTAAAACACCAGGATTTGAGTCTATTTTGACAATGCTTCATGCTATTGTTCGAATAGTTACCTGTGAGATATCCGTTAGTAGTGTTGTAACAGAGCATTTTGTAATTTCTCACTGCTCAGGACACCAGTGGCCCCACAAGGTCAGCTAAACAAGCTGAATATTGATATCACAGACTGCAGAGGATAATTATATAAAAAGTAGGAGTAACATGAAAAACAAGCCAGCAGAAGATACTAAAAGCAGATCCGGTTAACAATAAGATGTATTCATGCCTTTGGGGCAGCCACAGTCTGAATCTGGTTCTTCTGGACACTGCAAAATCACTAGCTTTCCCAGTGATATCTTTTGGCATCCTACAGCACATCTAGGCACTGCTAGATCCTCTTCTCGTTGCTGGTCTATATTAAGGTAGCAAGTTACACAATTTCCTCTGAAAGATACTGAGTAAGAAAACTGCACTGATAGTGCCAAGATGCTTTGCTATCAACTAAAAGAAGTGGTGAGTGCTCTCAATGCCCTTGCTATTTTTGCAGTCAAGAAGATAAATGACATGACTGCATCAGTAAGAGAGAGCTTTGCAAAAGAGATTGGCTTGTAGCGCTTAATTCTGTACCTTATTATACGGTACAATGTCTTTTGTCAGATTAATTGTGCAAGTAAGGTCCATCAAAGCATTATCAGTATCGTCAGGAATGAGGTAGAAGTGGTATGAACTTATCTGCTGGCATTTAGAGAAAAAGACTCACATCCATAAAAGGTCAATGTGCAATAAATAGCAGAACTGTTAGGAGCAGTAATGGAACTCCCTCAAAAAGGACAAAGACAAAAGAGGCGTAGTTTCAACTATGAGGCACAAGACTCCACAAAAACATCAAAAATATTTTTAAAGGACTTCTTTTTTCTTGTATTCAACATAGTGCTATCTCATCTCACTGAATGGTTTAGTGCAGCTGGAAGTTTTAACGCTGTATCTGGTTTTATGTATATTGCAATGGGCTGAATTTTATGGGCCCCCGAGGGATGGGTACGGAGGTGGGGGGAGGGGCGGCCCATAAAATTGTTTCGGAAGGTGGGAGGGTGGAGTGCCCATTGCCTTCTGATTTAGTCCAAAGCGGGGAAAGCCAACTACTGCCTTTTCCTTCCGCTCCCCCAGGCCAATTGAAGCCTTTAAGTGGCCAGAACAAAACTCAGCCCAAGGGCTATCGAAGACGGTACCCTAGATAAGCTATGCAATAATCCAGTGCTCACAATAAACAATATTCATTCATTGAATAAAATAGTTAACATTTTTGCAGCTATTGACATTTTTCCACAAAAGCTTTTCTCAACACCGCTTGATATGATACATCATGTTTATAACAAAATACTCCTAGACCTTTGTCCTAAACTCTGCATTGTGTTTAGACAGTGCTTGCAACTCTTGCATCAGGTAAAAGAAGCCTGAAATTGATGCAGTACTAGTTAAGGTTGATTACGTCACAAGAGAATTTAAATGGCTAGGCAGAGATTTTAATTGAGCTTGAGATTTGTCAGAAGCTCAACTATTCATGTTATTCAAGATTTTGTTGCAGCTAAAACACAAAGAGCTGAGTTATTATGGGGCTTAGTGTTTCAAGATCTTTATAAATGATGTAATTTACTCTTGTGTTCGCTTGCTTATCATTTTGTCAACTATTTTGATATATATTTTGCAAACATGCCCTTTCACAATCATACGTTTGCAGTTTTGAAACCAGATTAATGAAATCTTGCCTAATAAAATGTAGGTGCCCCAAAATGAACTTCTGTATGGGTTCAAGTTAAAGAGATTTTTTTAAACATAATGCATTATGAAGCCCGAGAGCTGGATATTATGGGCCCCGCTGAGGCAGGGTCGGAGGCGGGAGTCCCACAGAATTGCAACGGGAGGAGGGAGTGGCAAGCCCATCGCCTCTCCGTTGCCAACCGATTTGGTCAGGGGCAGGATAGGCCGATGGCAGCCTTCCCGCCCAGAGATCAATTGAGGCCCTTAAGAAGTCTATTAACACCCACTTAAGGGTCTCTTCCCCCTGCTGCTAGGACTTAACTAGCAGCAGGGGGGCCTCCACCACAGGGAAGTTGCCCAGTAATATGAGGACCCCTGGCAGAAAAAACTCCAACTCCCTGGACCTGCCTCCCCTGCACTACATGCCCACCCCCTCCACCCCCTCGTCAGAGACTTCCAGACTAGTCACGGTGACCCCGTCTCACTTACCTGAGGCCCAGGTCTCCAGCGCTGGGCCTAGGTCCAAGGCCTCTGCAGTACCATCAGCGGCCACCGCTCCCAATTGCACTTTAAAGGGACAGAGATCCCGGTGCCAGCCACCAATGCCAGAACAATGCAAGATCGCTTCGGGGGTGGGGGGCTCGGAATGAGGCGGGGTTCCCCCTGCATTTTCGGCCTGGCGCCGGGAGCCCCACCAGCACCACAAAATCCAGCCCTTTGTGAATCACATTTCCAGATTGGCATTAGTGGCCATATAATGATGTTCAGGGATTATTAGATTGACTTTTAATACTGAACTGACCTTTTATCAATTTTGATAAATACAAATTATATTCCATTCTAAAGCCTGGAATTGGTGCACTCTTTAAAATGTTATGACATCCAGACATTGCACAGCAGAAAACAACAAAGCAAAGAGAGTATATTAGCTAAATCAGTACAGGTGAGTTATGAAGTCATCGCATTTCATTGCACTGCATTTCATTCAAGCTTCACCTTGAATATAGTATTCCATTTTGTTCACTGAGGCACAAGAGAAACATTCAAGCCTTGGAAATGGTGAGAAGGGCAAGGAGGCTACTCCTTAATATCAGAGGACTGAGGAAAGGTTGGGAAAATGTTGGGCTCTGTAGCACTGAAAGGAAACATATGTGAGAAAACCTGATAGAGTTACATAGTAAGTAGAATAGAAAACACTATTTCAAGTCAAGACACAACTACAGGACGAGAAGACACAGGTAAAAGTCTTCTCAGAATTGATGCCATTAAGAGGCCAATTAAGGCCATTGATCAGAGCCCAGAGTGGGGGTTGGGGGGGTGGTGGTGGTGGTGAAGGGACAAAATTCCATGAAAGACTTTGAGGCCCCCCCCCACCAACCTACCTGACAACAGCTGCATCCACAGGCCACCCTGTAGTGGGTTTGCCCCTCTATAATGGTGGGGCGGCAGCTGTGGCCATTCTTTATTTCAAAAGTTTTAAAAGTGCTGAGAAGGGGCCTCAAAATGGAGGCACCTTCTCTCACCCTTACCTGCAATGTCAGGTACAGCTCCTTCCGAGTTGGAGGGCCTCACATTGACCATCAAACACAGTCAAGTCTATTACAGCACAGCCAAATGCTGAGGACAGCTCTCTCAAAGAACAAAGAAAATTACAGCACAGGAACAGGCCCTTCGGCCCTCCAAGCCTGCGCCGATCCAGATCCTCTATCTAAACCTGTTGCCTATTTTCTAAGGGTCTGTATCTCTTTGCTTCCTGCCCATTCATGTATCTGTCTAGATACATCTTAAAAGACGCTATCGTGCCCGCGTCTACCACCTCCGCTGGCAACGCGTTCCAGGCACCCACCACCCTCTGCGTAAAGAAATTACCACGCATATCCCCCCTAAACTTTTCCCCTTTCACTTTGAACTCGTGTCCCCTTGTAATTGAATCCCCCACTCTGGGAAAAAGCTTCTTGCTATCCACCCTGTCTATACCTCTCAGGATTTTGTACACCTCAATCAGGTCCCCTCTCAACCTCCGTCTTTCTAATGAAAATAATCCTAATCTACTCAACCTCTCTTCATAGCTAGCGCCCTCCATACCAGGCAACATCCTGGTGAACCTCCTCTGCACCCTCTCCAAAGCATTCACATCCTTTTGGTAATGTGGCGACCAGAACTGCACGCAGTATTCCAAATGTGGCCGAACCAAAGTCTTATACAACTGTAACATGACCTGCCAACTCTTGTACTCAATACCCCGTCCGATGAAGGAAAGCATGCCGTATGCCTTCTTGACCACTCTATTGACCTGCGTTGCCACCTTCAGGGAACAATGGACCTGAACACCCAAATCTCTCTGTACATCAATTTTCCCCAGGACTTTTCCATTTATTGCATAGTCCACTCTTGAATTGGATCTTCCAAAATACATCACCTCGCATTTGCCCGGATTGAACTCCATCTGCCATTTCTCTGCCCAACTCTCCAATCTATCTATATTCTGCTGTATTCTCTGACAGTCCCCTTCACTATCTGCTACTCCACCAATCGTAGTGTTGTCTGCAAACTTGCTAATCAGACCACCTATACTTTCCTCCAAATCATTTATGTATATCACAAACAACAGTGGTCCCAGCACAGATCCCTGTGGAACACCACTGGTCACACGTCTCCATTTTGAGAAACTCCCTTCCACTGCTACTCTCTGTCTCCTGTTGCCCAGCCAGTTCTTTATCCATCTAGCTAGTACACCCTGGACCCCATGCGACTTCACTTTCTCCATCAACCTACCATGGGGAACCTTATCAAACGCCTTACTGAAGTCCATGTATATGACATCTACAGCCCTTCCCTCATCAATCAACTTTGTCACTTCCTCAAAGAATTCTATTAAGTTGGTAAGACATGACCTTCCCTGCACAAAACCATGTTGCCTATCACTGATCAGCCCATTTTCTTCCAAATGGGAATAGACCCTATCCCTCAGTATCTTCTCCAGCAGCTTCCCTACCACTGACATCAGGCTCACCGGTCTATAATTACCTGGATTATCCCTGCTACCCTTCTTAAACAAGGGGACAACATTAGCAATTCTCCAGTCCTCCGGGACCTCACCCGTGTTTAAGGATGCTGCAAAGATATCTGTTAAGGTCCCAGCTATTTCCTCCCTCGCTTCCCTCAGTAACCTGGGATAGATCCCATCCGGATCTGGGGACTTGTCCACCTTAATGCCTTTTAGAATACCCAACACTTCCTCCCTCCTTATGCCGACTTGACCTAGAGTAATCAAACATCTATTCCTCACCTTAACATCCGTCATGTCCCTGTCCTCGGTGAATACCGATGCAAAGTACTCGTTTAGAATCTCACCCATTTTCTCTGACTCCACGCATAATTTTCCTCCTTTGTCGTTGAGTGGGCCAATCCTTTCTCTAGTTACCCTCTTGCTCCTTATATATGAATAAAAGGCTTTGGGATTTTCCTTAACCCTGTTTGCTAAAGATATTTCATGACCCCTTTTAGCCCTCTGAATTCCTCGTTTCAGATTGGTCCTACATTCCCGATATTCTTCCAAAGCTTCGTCTTTCTTCAGCCGCCTAGACCTTATGTATGCTTCCTTTTTCCTCTTAGCTAGTTTCACAATTTCACCTGTCATCCATGGTTCCCTAATCTTGCCATTTCTATCCCTCATTTTCACAGGAACATGTCTCTCCTGCACGCTAATCAACCTCTCTTTAAAAGCCTCCCACATATCAAATGTGGATTTATCTTCAAAAAGCTGCTCCCAATCTACATTCCCCAGCTCCTGCCGAATTTTGGTATAGTTGGCCTTCCCCCAATTTAGCACTCTTCCTTTAGGACCACTCTCGTCTTTGTCCATGAGTATTCTAAAACTTACGGAATTGTGATCACTATTCCCAAAGTAGTCCCCTACTGAAACTTCAACCACCTGGCCGGGCTCATTCCCCAACACCAGGTCCAGTATGGCCCCTTCCCGAGTTGGACTATTTACATACTGCTCTAGAAAACCCTCCTGGATGCTCCTTACAAATTCTGCTCCATCTAGACCTCCAACACTAAGTGAATCCCAGTCAATGTTGGGAAAATTAAAATCTCCTATCACCACCACCCTGTTGCTCCTACATCTTTCCATAATCTGTTTACATATTTGTACCTCTATCTCACGCTCGCTGTTGGGAGGCCTGTAGTACAGCCCCAACATTGTTACCACACCCTTCCTATTTCTGAGTTCTGCCCATATTGCCTCACTGCTCGAGTCCTCCATAGTGCCCTCCTTCAGCACAGCTGTGATATCCTCGTTGACCAGTAATGCAACTCCTCCACCCCTTTTACCTCCCTCTCTATCCCGCCTGAAGCATCGATATCCTGGGATATTTAGTTGCCAATCGTGCCCTTCCCTCAACCAAGTCTCAGTAATAGCAATAACATCATTCTCCCAGGTACATTATCCAAGCCCTAAGTTCATCTGCCTTACCTACTACACTTCTTGCATTAAAACAAATGCACCTCAGACCACCAGTCCCTTTGCGTTCATCATCTGCTCCCTGCCTATTCTTCCCCTTAGTCACGCTGACTTCATTATCTAGTTCCTTACAGGCTTTAGTTACTACCTCCTTACTGTCCACTGACCTCCTCATTTGGTTCCCATCCCCCTGCCACATTAGTTTAAACCCTCCCCAACAGCGTTAGCAAAAGCACCCCCAAGGACATTGGTTCCAGTCCGGCCCAGGTGTAGACCGTCCAATTTGTAATCGACCAAACAGGTGGATGAGGGTAAAGCAGTGGATGTGGTGTATATGGATTTCAGTAAGGTGTTTGATAAGGTTCCCCATGGTAGGCTATTGCAGAAAATACGGAAGTATGGGGTTGAAGGTGATTTAGAGCTTTGGATCAGAAATTGGCTAGCTGAAAGAAGACAGAGGGTGGTGGTTGATGGCAAATGTTCATCCTGGAGTTTAGTTACTAGTGGTGTACCGCAAGGATCTGTTTTGGGGCCACTGCTGTTTGTCATTTTTATAAATGACCTGGAAGAGGGTGTAGAAGGGTGGGTTAGTAAATTTGCGGATGACACTAAGGTAGGTGGAGTTGTGGATAGTGCCGAAGGATGTTGTAGGGTACAGAGGGACATAGATAGGCTGCAGAGCTGGGCTGAGAGATGGCAAATGGAGTTTAACGCGGAAAAGTGCGAGGTTATTCACTTTGGAAGGAGTAACAGGAATGCAGAGTACTGGGCTAATGGGAAGATTCTTGGTAGTGTAGATGAACAGAGAGATCTTGGTGTCCAGGTGCTTAAATCCCTGAAGGTTGCTACCCAGGTTAATAGGGCTGTTAAGAAGGCATATGGTGTGTTACCTTTTATTAGTAGGGGGATCGAGTTTCGGAGCCACGAGGTCATGCTGCAGCTGTACAAAACTCTGGTGAGACCGCACCTGGAGTATTGCGTGCAGTTCTGGTCACCGCATTATAGGAAGGATGTGGAAGCTATGGAAAGGGTGCAGAGGAGATTTACTAGGATGTTGCCTGGTATGGAGGGAAGGTCTTACGAGGAAAGGCTGAGGGACTTGAGGTTGTTTTCGTTGGAGAGAAGGAGGAGGAGAGGTGACTTAATAGAGACATATGAGATAATCAGTGGGTTAGTTAGGGTGGATAGTGAGAGTCTTTTTCCTCGGATGGTGATGGCAAACACGAGGGGACATAGCTTTAAGTTGAGGGGTGATAGATATAGGACAGATGTTAGAGGTAGTTTCTTTACTCAGAGAGTAGTAGGGGCGTGGAACGCCCTGCCTGCAGCAGTAGTAGACTCGCCAACTTTAAGGGCATTTAAGTGGTCATTGGATAGACATATGGATGAAAATGGAATAGTGTAGGTCAGATGGTTTCACAGGTCGGCGCAACATCGAGGGCCGAAGGGCCTGTACTGCGCTGTAATGTTCTAATTCTAAAAAAGTCCCACCTCCCCCAGAACCGGTCCCAATGTCCCAAAAATCTGAACCCCTCCCTCCTGCACCATCTCTCAAGCCACGCATTCATCCTGACTATTCTTTCATTTCTACTCTGACTAGCACGTGGCACTGGTAGCAATCCTGAGATTACTACCTCTGAGGTCCTACTTTTTAACTTGGCTCCTAACTCCCTAAATTCTGCTTGTAGGACCTCATACCGTTTTTTACCTATATCATTGGTGCCTATGTGCACAACGACAACTGGCTGTTCACCCTCCCCCTTCAGAATGTTCTGCAGCCGATCTGAGACATCCCTGACCCGTGCACCTGGGAGGCAACATACCATTCGGGAGTCTCGTTTTCGACCACAGAACCGCCTATCTACTCCCCTTACAATCGAATCCCCTATGACTATAGCCCTTCCACTCTTTTTCCTCTCGATTTGTGCCCCAACAACATACCTCAGCCCAACCTCAGGAGGGTACTTCATACTTTACAGTGTGACATTTTTCGATTTGCCATATCAGCTACTCTCTTCACCTCTGATAGAATTTTATCCTATCTCGACTCAACACAATCTTGGCCAGCATTTTACGTTGGGCGGGAGGCTATGCCCACCGGCCAAAGGATTGCAGGCGAGCCCGCCTCCAGCGGGCCTGGGGAGCCACGTCAGGAATTTACGCTTTCCAGGCCCTTAATAGGACTTGGGAGGGACTACCGCCACTCTGAGGCTGGAAGTCCCACCTCCAAGAACTGCCAGCCAATCAGTGGGCCAGCAGCTCTCAGTCCCAGCAGCACCAACTGGAACGGTGGCGACTGCTGGGACTGCACCCAGCCAACAGCAGGATCATGGATGTCGGCCCTGGAAGAGAGATAAGTTTTGGGGCCTCACCAGGAATAATCAGCTGGGCTCCAGCGAGGCAAAGGGGGTCGTATGGGAGTGGGGTGGGACTTTATTTCAGTGGGGTCAGTTGGGGCTTCAGGGAGGGCACTCCATGGGGCACAGGGTGTCCAATCAGGAAGGCTCCCCCAAGCCCGCAAAGAGGCCACCAACTTTTCGCTGGCAGCCTTCTATGGGGCCTAAGGTACCTGCTGGCCGCTGGTAAAATACCAGCAGTGGTGGGAGGAGACCCTTAAGTGAAAGTTAATTGGCCACTTAAGGGACTTGATTGGCCTGGAGCATGCGGGCATTTCTCACTGCCACAGCCCCTGGTAAAATTGCAGCAGGGGCGGGAAGGATTCAGGAATGGCATTCCCTGCCTCCCACTCAATTTTATGACCCTCCCCCACCAACTTGCTTTGTGGGGCGGGGTGGGGGGTAGTGGAATATTCAAGTCCTTGTGTCTGATTCAGTTTGAATTTTTGATTTTGTGGTTCCTCACCTCCAAAATGTTCACAATTTTTATTCTGGTAACTAAGCAATGGGTAAGTAAATTTTACAGGTCATCATGTTTCATTTTATCATTGGTCATGATACCAAATCTCAGATTTTTCTTCTGTCTAAAATTGCTTTCAAATATCATTTTCTCTCAGCGATTACAAAGCTTTATTTTTTCTTTACTGCTTTGCATTTAGATTTCTCTATGTATTTTGTGAATTTTGCATGAGGATCCTTATTGAAGGTTGGCTATCTAGCAAATCAGATGACAGGCAGTGTTTGACTTGTCTAAATATGTTTTTTTCGGGATCCGTTCAATCAGTACTTAGGATTAATACATGAGTGGTAATGACCTGGAACTCACTGCCTAGGAAAGTGGTGGAAGGGAAGACGATTGATGATTTCAAAAGGAAATTGGATGGGCACTTCAGGGAAATAAACTTGCAGAGCTATGAGAATAAAGCAGGGGATTGGCACTGACTCTGCTGCTCTTCAGAGAGCAGACATGGATTCAATGGGCTGAATGGCCACTTCCTGTGCCATTACGGCTCAACATAAATCCTGAGCCGAGAGTTGAAATGTCAGTGTCTAACCCAAAGCACTATCCCGTTCTCTCTTTTCAAATTTTTTGAGGTTATTCTTGAGCGGATAAAATATTTTAAAATGCAACAGAATGCAATGAGAGCTATAAACAAGGAGGTCCTCAGCTCCCCTAAACAGCTGATTGTGGTATTTTGAGTCCTTTCCTCTCGCAACTTCATCAATTATTACCACTGTCCTTAAAACCCTTTTACATATCACTGAACAATGAATTAGAATTGCAGCCACATGAGTTCCAATGCTTCTGCTTCTCCTCACTGGATCACCAGTGACAATTGCTTAATTTCTCCTAACACTCATCTGTATGTAACATCAGTGGTAGCAAGGGTGCCAAGCCTGCTATACTTTCAGCACTCCATGACTGCTTTGCCTGTGCTGGGACGAGGGAGCAGTACCACAGGACATGTGCGATGCCAATATCATCACCCTCCATAAGAACAAGGGTGACCGCGGTGACTGCAACAACTACTGTGGAATCTCCCTGCTCAGCATAGTGGGGAAAGTCTTCACTCGAGTCGCTTTAAATAGGCTCCAGAAGCTGGCTGAGCGTGTCTACCCTGAGGCACAATATGGCTTTGAGCAGAGAGATCCACCATTGACATGCTGTTCTCCCTTCGCCAGCTACAAGAGAAATGCCACGAACAACAGATGCCCCTCTACCTTGCTTTCATTGATCTCACCAAAGCCTTTGACCCCGTCAGCAGATGTGGTCTCTTCAGACTACTAGAAAAGATCGGATGTCCACCAAAGCTACTCAGTATCATCACCTCATTCCAAGACAATATGAAAGGCACAATTCAGCATAGCGGTGCCTCATCAGACCCATTTCCTATCCTGAGTGGCGTGAAACAGGGCTGTGTTCTCGCACCTACACTGTTTGGGATCTTCTTCTCCCTGCTGTTCTCACATGCGTTCAAGTCTTCAGAAGAAGGAATTTTCCTCCACACAAAGATCAGGTGGCAGGTTGTTCAACCTTGCCCATCTAAGAGCAAAGACCTAAGTAAGGAAAGTCCTCATCAGGGAACTCCTCTTTGCTGACGATGCTGCATTAACATCTCACACTGAAGAGTGTCTGCAGAGACTCATCGACAGGATTGTGGCTGCCTGCAACAAATTTGGCTTAACCATCAGCCTCAAGAAAACAAACATCATGGGACAGGACGTCAGAAATGCTCCATCCATCAATATCGGCGACCACGCTCTGCAAGTGGTTCAAGAGTTCACCTACCTAGGCTCAACTATCACCAGTAACATGTCTCTCGATGCTGAAATCAACAAGTGCATGGGAAAGGCTTCCACTGCTATGTCCAGACTGGCCAAGAGAGTGTGGGAAAATGGCGCACTTACACGGAACACAAAAGTCCGAGTGTATCAAGCCTGTGTCCTCAGTACCTTGCTCTACGGCAGCAAGGCCCAGACAACGTATGTCAGCCGAGAGCGACGTCTCAATTCATTCCATCTTCGCTGCCTCCGGAGAATCCTTGGCATCAGGTGGCAGGACCGTATCTCCAACATAAGTCCTCAAGGCGGCCAACATCCCCAGCATATACACCCTACTGAGCCAGCGGCGCTTGAGATGGCTTGGCCATGAGAGCCGCATGGAAGATGACAGGATCCCCAAGGACACATTGTACAGCGAGCCCGTCACTGGTATCAGAACCACCGGCCGTCCATGTCTCCGCTTTAAAGATGTCTGCAAACGCGACATGAAGTCCTGTGACATTGATCACAAGTCGTGGGAGTCAGTTGCCAGTGATCACCAGAGCTGGTGGGCAGTCATTAAGGCGGGGCTAAAGTGTGGCGAGTCGAAGAGACTTAGCAGTTGGCAGGAAAAAAGACAGAAGCGCAAGGAGAGAGGCAACTGTGTAACAGCCCCGAAAACCAATTTTATCTGCAGCACCTGTGGGAGAGCCTGTCACTCTAGAATTGGCCTTTATAGCCACTCCAGGCGCTGCTTCACAAACCACTGACCACCTCCAGGCGCCTACCTATTGTCTCCCGAGACAAGGAGGCCAAAGAAGAAGAAGAAGAAAGAAGGTAGCAAGGGTGAAACAGTAAAAGAAAAAAAAGTGGATTTATATCGCACCTTATCATTACCCTAACAAACACATCAAACCACCTCACATATAACGTATTACTTTGAAATGGAGTTATTGTAATGTCAACAAACATGACAGACATCCCAAACAGCAAAATCCTCCAATGAATAACACGGCTCTAATAGAGGGCAGAATGTTGGCGAGAACACCAGAACTCCCCTGCTCTTTAAATAGTACCATGGATATTTAATGTTCACCTAAACTAAGTTTCAGTTTATCTCTGTCTCTAGACTCATCTTTTGTTTCTTTAACTTGTACCATTACCACCTCCTCTTGCCTTTCACCATCATCCCTTTTGTCATTTAATCACTCCTTCCTTCCACCCTATCACAGACCTTCCCTTTTATTCTTTCTCTGCGTCTGTATTTGCTTAACAACTGGTACATCGCTAACATTTTCCAGTTCTGGCGAAAGGTCATCGACCTGAATCGTTGGGCCTGATTTTCCTTCTGGGGGTCATGAAATGGATGTCGGGACCGTTTCCAGATCCCAATCCCGGTTTTGCGGGGGGGGGGGGAGGGTGGTGGCGGGTGCATGGAAGCAGTCACAGGCCCAATTTTCACAGGGGGCGGGCTGTTAATTTACTGGCGGGCAGGTTGGGTGGGCAATTAGTGGCTGCGGGGGCAGGACTGGAGGCAGGACTGAGCGAGTGCAGGCCCAAATTAAACAGACCATGGTAGCAATTACTTTGGCTCTTGTTTTACTCATTGAATTGCAGCAGCATTCATGGAACAGGAAAAGCAGAGGCCTGGAACCCGGGGCAGGGCTTCTCTTCACTTCGCAGACCCTGACATGGAGGTCCTCCTTGAGGCGCTGAGGTAGAGGAGGTAGGTCCTCTTTCCAGAGGATGGCAGGAGGATGCCACCACCCAAACCAAGCAGGCATGGATTGAGTTTCCTCAGAATGTCAGCAGATGAAGCATGGTGAGAAAGAACTGGGACCAGTGCTTGAAAAGATTCAATTACCGTATTCGCTCAGACTCTCATGACAGACCTCTAGGTATTTAAACCCCAGCAGGCACACCAGCTGAGGAGGCTGAGGGTGCATGCTGCTCCTGAATATTCTTTTCTTATTCGTTAATGGATGTGGGCATCGCTGGCTGGGCCAGCATTTATTACCCATCCCGAACTGGCCTTGAGAAGGTGGTGGTGAGCCGCCTTCTTGAACTGCTGCAGTGCACAGGTACACCAACAGTGCTGTTAGGAAGGGAGTTCCAGGATTTTGACCCAGCTGCAGTGAAGGAATGGCAATATAGGTCCAAGTCAAGATGATGTGTAGCTTGGAGGGGAACTACACGTGTGGAGTTGCCATGCATCTGCTGCCCTTGTCTTTCTAGGTGGAAGAGGTTGTGGATTTGGAAGGTACTGTCGAAGGAGCTTTGGTGAGTTGCTGCAGTGCATCTTGTGGATGGTACACACTGCTGCCACTGTGCGTCGGTGGCGAAGGGAATGAATGTTGAAGATGGTGGATGGGATGCCAATCGAATGAACTGCTTTGTCCTGGATGGTGTCAAGCTTCTTGAGTGTTGTTGTAGCTGCACCCATCCAGGCAAGTGGAGCGTATTCCATCACACTCCTGACTTGTGCCTTGTAGATGGTGGACAGGAATTAGGGAGACAGGAGGTGAGTTACTCACTGCAAAATTCCTAGCCTCTGACCTGCTCTTGTAGCCACAGCATTTATGTGGTTGGTCCAGTTCAGTTTCTGGTCAACGGTAACCACCCCCCCCCCCCCCCCCGACAGGTTGTTGATAGTGGGGGATTCAGCGATAGTAATGCCTTTGAATATCAAGGAGACAAGGTTAGATTCTCTCTTGTTCGAGATGGTCATTACCTGGCACTTGTGTGCCATGAATGTTCCCGGCCACTTATCAGCCCAACATCAGAGGATTGTGTGCCCAGAGTACTTACTGACCCCACAGCAAGGCACAGAGCCCTGGTGCTGCTGAGGACTTGCTAGTGCTAATACATGCAGCTTCCTATTTTAAGGAGTCGCCAAGGTCTGCAGCTGATCCTTGGAAGGAGCCAGAGGCGAAGACTTTCAAGCCCACAGCTACTGGCAGAGCATAGTGAGCAGTGCTGCAAGGTGTGAGGTATTCTGCCACAAGGGCACGAATCTCTGTTACAACCTGCCTGGAGAGTCGCAGTCCCCTGAGGCACTAGTTCTCCGACATCTCCAAGTAGTTCAGTCTTCAGCAGTAAATCCTGTGCTCAGGGTATGGCCTCTGTTGCTTTCCTGCCCCTTGTCCCTCTACTCTGCCCTCCTGATGCCCAAGGCTCTGCCTCTCCTGCAGAGGATGTTACTCCTCATCACCACTAGACCATAATCTGAGAGTTGAGCTCCCATTACCAGCTGCTGCCTTCCTTGCGCTCAGCTGGACTCCAATAATGTCTGAATGCCTCATGCTCCCATGATGCCAGAAGCGTGATGACCCCCCCTTCACTGCCTGAATGCGTTTTGACCACTCTCCCCACAACTTGTGCACAACTGATGGCACCTGTGTGCCAACGGCTGAGTGCCCCTCCACCACGCTCACTTTTATGACCCCACCTATTTTCTGGGGACAGCCAGGACTGGCTCCCTGCTGTGTTGCTGTGTCCATGCACGTGGTCTTCCCCTGTCCCAGTATGCAACCTGTGCACCCCCACCAAAATCCCAAAATGACTCACTACGAGCTCTCAAAGAGATCCTTAACTAGTTTAATTGGCCTTATTGTCAAATTGGGCGGGCTTCCAGAGCAGGCCTTCCCCTGACCTGATGAAACTTTCCGGCAGTGGGAACGACAATGGGAAACTGGCACGGCAGCCGGCACCACTATTTTCAGTGACCACCCACCTCCGTTCCCACCCCCAATGGGACCTAAAAATCCTGTCCATTAACTCTGTTTCATTCTCCACAGATACTGCCCGACCTGCTGAGTATTTCCAGTATTTTCTCTTTTTATTTTAGATTTCCAGCATCCACAGAAATTTGCTTTTGACTCAGTTATTATCTCACCTGAAGAAGTTTTGACAATGTAGCACTCATTCAGTACCATACTGGGTGTAAGTCCAAGTTATGTGCTCAATTCCTTGGGGTGGCAGGGGGTTACATGGGAGGTGGGGGTGAATAGGGGGGATGAATGCATATTCTTTTGACTCAGAGGCAGAAATGAAATGCTGACACTAAATTGTTTTAATTAGAAGGCTGCTAATGATCTGTGCTGAATAGGAGACTAATGATCAATGGTGTTAGTTGAAGAACTGCTGAAGGATCTGTACTACATGCCCTGCAAGATTAAAAGATCTGTGCAGCAATTTTTCATTAACCAGCCCTTGAACTAAAACCACTGCTCATTAGCAGCCCTCTAGCCAATGATGATCAGCAATCCTTTAACTAAAGCCTCCATAATCCTTTTATCATTTAATCTCTCCTGCCTTCCACCTCAGACCTTTCCTTTTATTCTTCCTCTCTCATCCCCTCCTTGCTTGAATCCTGTTAAATCTCTAACTTTTTCCAGTTCTGATGAAAGGTTATCAACCTGAAACGTTAACTGTATTTCTCCACAGATACTGCCTGACCTGCTGAGCGTTTCCAGCATTTTCTCTTTTTATTTCAGATTTCCAGCATCCGCAGTATTTTACTTTTAGTTTAGTTTAGTTTAGAGATACAGCACTGAAACAGGCCCTTCGGCCCACCGAGTCTGTGCCAACCATCAACCACCCATTTATACTAATCCTACACTAATTCCATATTCCTACCACATCTCTACCTGTCCCTATATTCCCCTACCACCTACCTATACTAGGGGCAATTGCTAATGGCCAATTTACCTACCAACCTGCAAGTCTTTGGCATGTGGGTCTTCGTGTTGAATGAGCAGGATGCACATGCATTCAGATGTAAAATACAAATATGGTCAGATTTATGCCCTAATTACACAGTAATTATGGTGGAATACCATATGGCACTCCTGTGAAGTGCCTTGGGATGTTTTATTGGGCTGGATTTTATGAGTAGGCTCCAAATATGGTGGCCTGCTCATGCGGGCCGCACACCAAAGAGCCGCCACAATCTCAAGCGTGACAGCTCATTTAAATAGCCAGGCCGTGTCGCAGCCCCCAATCACGTGGAGGGAGCAGGCTGTCCGTCCCCGGCAATGGCGTCATCTGCCTGTACGCAGGTACTGACGCCATTTTTAAAGGGCAGTCAGTTCTACTGGCTTATTTAAATAGTTAAAGAAATATTCAATAAAATTACATAGATACATTTCTTTTGCCCCTCTCCCACCCCTAGTAACAATTATATTAACTATTTGCCCGTCCCCCCAAAACACTTTCCTGTAACATCTGACCCTCCTCCCGAAAAACTGCACAAAGTTGAAAGTACAACCCTTCCCACCAACCCCTACACCCATGACATATATTTAACCCCATCACCCCCACCCCTGCACTGATAAACATACCTCCTCCCCCCTCCCCACCAGCGTGGCGCCTCATTTCCCTGGACAGGGATTCGAGTGCCGGCCACCGGGCCAAAGATCGCAGCGGGCCATTAAGATTAAGGGTAAGTACATGTAAATCTATTAATTTTATTCATTTGCATATGCTGATTGTGGTCCCATCGCCGAGAAGCGGGAGGGCTGCCATGGTGCCTCGCCGCTGGGGAGGATTGGGCCTGGCCCTGCTGGCGTCGAGGTCCATAGCAGGCCCCATTTGGGGCCATCTTTCGGCTCCCCCCACCCACCCCCCGGCATGCATACCGATGCCGAGGGCTCCTTAAAATCCAGCCTATTATGTTAAAGGTGCTAAATAAATGCAAGTTGTTGTTGTATGCATTCTTACAGTGGTGCAAACGTAAAATCTTACTGCAGCTAACTTTAAGTCCTATGAATGAATGTACAGAGCTGCTAATGCACAGTGGGGCCTGCAGGGTCACTGAGTTTATGATGTTACCACCCTCATCTGACTTGATATTAATGCTGAATCTTAACCAAGAACAATATTGACTTCAACATTTATTTCCTTCTCTGTGCATAGATGTGAATCTGTGAGAAAGGAATTGAAGGGGATTAGCTATGAGTCCAGATTTTGTATTTTCTATATTTAAAATAAATTCAGATTTGGTATAATTTGTACTGAATATTCTATACAATTGTTGCATAAGATTTGGAAAAAAATTATATAGTAGTTACAGCACAGAAATAGGCCATTCGACCCAACAAGGCCATGCCAGTGTTTATACTCCAGACGAGCCTCCTCCCACCTTACTTTATCTCACCCTATCTAAATTTGGCAGACATCACCAGCTTGGATTTGCTGTCATGTTCCAGCAATTATTTCTTCTTTACCTCTGAAATTTTAATCCTAATTTTCATTCTTACTTACATTCAGAGGAGAAACTGGGTAGCTCAGATGGCTAACATGTGGTTCAGAACAACATCCAACAGGTTCAATTCCCATTCCAGTCTGAGGAAGGCAACAGGAAACCACCTCATATATCCTCTTCCCTAGTCATGCTCATCTGTCCTGGGTGGAGAAAAAAGAGCAGAGGACCTGCCCTTGGGCAGACCACCACCACAGCACAGCACTTGCAGTAGCTCTCAATTCGCTCCTGTGCTGGAATGGATAGATATGAAAAGCAGGAGGAAATCAGTTGAGCTTGAATAAAAGCCTTGCTAATCTTCCAGCAGTCAATTTCTGATGTTGTCAAAAAAACACATTCAAATCATTAGTACATTTATTTTAAAGTTCAATGTTAATCTTGAAGTGGTACAGGGGAGAAAATGCTTCACATCCAACTCTGAGAAATCAGGACTGCAATACAATCTTATTAAAAATCGAAGGAACCTTTGACCTTTTGCAGCAAAAGGTATCATTTACTTAAAAAGTGTGAACTAAAATAGAAGTAATCTGTTCTCAAATGCAAATAAAGTTTGAAGACGAAACATAAACTTTAGAAATGATGGTGTCGAGTTTCTACTTTGGATACCATGGGGAAATACGCTTGAAATTATATTGGTTGGTTAGGCTTCAAGTTTCCACTAAAATTAATTTGCATAATCACAAATGTAAAATCTTCCATGAACCAATACAATTGAGCAGAGTAATAGAATGTAATTGTTCCTTTTCTCTCTATTATAAAGTATTCATCAATGTACTTAAGAGTGATAACCCAGTGCAGTATTAATACAGCTGAAAATGAGTTTCAGCAAAAATATGCATTTTTAATGAGTGGCCAGTCCTCCAGCAGTAACCTGATTTAAAATAAATGAAAATGACTTAAAAGGCAATGCAGAACAATTTAATAGCTTCATTCCTGTACACTGGTCAGTTTCTTAATAAGGCAAATAGTTCTTTATATGAAAAAATTTTTCAAACTCGCCTACTAGTGTCTGCATGCCTAAAAGAATGAGTGCAATCTGAAGACCTTTCCCAAACTGGTGGAGTTTTGACCTGGGACATGGCCAGTATTGTGGCCAATGTTCCCTTTAAAATCTGGTTGTTCTGCATGGCCTGTTTTTTCCAGTGCACCGCCCCTTTAAATATTTTTGCGCAGCTGCATTATTTATTACAGAACAAGGCCTGCATGGTACCTTTTATGCTGTTAAGCAGCCACACACCCACGCAGCTTAACGGGAACATGGTTGTAGGCGAGACCTGATTCAGGTGAATTGAATCTTGAACCAGGGCAAAAGATTGTGGAAAACATGAACGCAAGTGCTTTTGGGCATAACTCACATGAAAAACTCCCCAATCTCTTGCACTGGTTCAGCCAAATCCTCCCAGATTGTGCTGATATAATTAGTGAAAACTCAACCCCTGTATGTGGTCTAATGTCCCAGATTGTGGTGCTTTTTAGTCAGCCAAAATCTTAAATTTGGCACTGATCTCAGTTATACTGTCAACTCATACTGCTATCAAGTGTGGAAGGCAGATCTCAAATGTATACACATAGGGCTAATTATTGGTCTTCAACTTCTGTTGAGATTTCTAATTATTAAGAAGAGCTGACATGATAGTGTTTTTCAATCCTCACAAACTCAATTGTGCTATACTGACCAGAGTGTTTTTTTACTAGCTGAAGAAATTGGGTATGCACTGGCCACAGTTATATGGCAGCTGAATAACTTTGCAAGACCATCTCCTGCTAAGTTCTGTGGTTACCATTGCCAAAGTTTGCAATTCTGAAAAAAGCAATCATACAGCACATTGACAGTAGTGAGTGTAAAAAAACAAGCCCCACCAACTGCAAGCTGGGACATAAGATAATGTCAGTTTTATTAATATTATCAAGTGTGAAAAAACAATGTTGCAGATTTGACAAAATATCTGCAGAATTGATCAAATTTTCCACAGATTTTCATTGATCTTGCCAACGAGTAAAGATCTTCACAAATAGTTTATATTAATTAGTACCTTTAAATAACTGTTTTCATGGTAACAGTAAGTTGGAATTGTTGAATAAGATGCATAAAATATGAGATGTTATATATTGCTAATAGAACCTGATTTAAATTTGTTCAACACTTGTTCAGTGTTTTTAGAAACATGCAAAAATAAAACCAGAGACCTTAGAGGAATGATGCATTCTCTCAGTTCATTTTTATATAAAAAAAACTCAGCTTTGCCATCACGTAATTTCAGTCTCAAGGTACTACCATTGAATAGACAATCAAAAGCACTGCACCTGAATATGGCAGAAGGTTTCAACCAGAAAGGCTGCAATTTACAGCTGGATTACCTGTTCTTTACTATGTGTTGGAAAAAGGCTCAGATACACCAACAGTAGAAGCCAATAATATTAATGTCACCACCAGTGACCACAGGATTCATAAGATTCTGCTTCTTTACTTTCATTTGTTGACCTTATTTTGATGGGTGGAATAGCTTCAACTGCAGGGCATTAAAGCAGAATGATGCACTGCAGACTGAAAATTAGTTGGAAATGAACCAAATGGATCAGTAATCCACTATTACTGAAACAGGTTCTCCACTTTACAAAAAAAAACTCCAGGTGGCCAATTTTCATACTACTGTCCCGCAATAAGAAGAAGCCTGGGCCATTTTCATGCTTGGATCTCATTTTAATCTGATCAGCAAGTTGCTTCTCCACAGAACTGAGACCGAAGTATGCACTAAGGGGAGGAGGGGGAGCAACCATGGTGCAAGGGGAAGGGAGCATAGATGGACCAGTCAGAAGGTCAGAAGACTTTCATTGGGCCAGCAGGAATATTCATGCTCCTCCTGGCCCCAGAAAAATCAGTGCCACAACTTTTATCCAGCATTTCTGCAGCAGCACTGTTGCTTGCTCAACACAGAGCTCCATTGAGCAGATCGCAAGGAGCGCATGCTCTGCCCAGTAGAACATCAAAATTGCATTAGGATCCTACAAATGGATGAGGATCCAACCTGATTTGAAGTCTGTTTCAGATCGAAACACTGTCTGATACTTCAAGGCCTACTCAAAAATCAAATCAGATGGTTCCTGTGGCTGTCATTGGGGAGCAATATATATTTTTTAATTGTTTGCCCATCACCTGTTTCTCAGCATGATGAGTGCAAGAGAGATGAAAATCACCACTATATCTTTCTCCCAGCAGAATTCTTTATTCAGTGTTCTTAGCCAAGTGCTACATTGTTGTGAAGTGATAATGCTTAATTGGTTCAATCACCTTCTCCTGGTACAGATTGAGAGCAATATATACACAGTGCACCAGAAGTGCACTATGCTTTGGGAAACACTGCAATACCTGAATCTCCTGGTGGCCCTAATCAACTTGAAAAACCTGGACATCAGGCACTGTGGACGCACTCCACTAGGTGCATTCAGGGAAGGGAAGAACAACAGTGATTTCGACCTTAAAAGCAGCGCCACCACATTAAAGGAGTAGGTGCAGTTAAAGTCCCATGGGAGAACCGGATCTTTGTATTTTGCAGGAAATGAGCCAGGATATTTATCTGGACACCTTCAGGTGACCTGTGGTAAGTTTTTAATTTAATTTGTTTGTGCCAGTAGTTGTGATTCAAAGGTGCCATTGCCCATGAATGGGTTGTTGCTGCTGTGTTATACCTGGGGTGGAAGCAACATGACAAGCAGAAGTCTGGGCACCTCTGCAGTCTGCTTTGAAAGAAGGTGGTAAGATGACATCATGGTTGTGTCAAGCAGTAGGTTGAAGATCAGGGAAAACAAGTGTGGGCATGAAGAAGGGCAATGCGGGAATAGGAGGAAGATTATGGTTTGACCTTGAGGTTTCTCATTTTCAATTTCACATAGCGTGGAGTGTGTTGAGGGAAGCAGCTGCTAATGGCTCAGGAGAGAGTTAGGCAGGGGATTTCAGCAACTGTCAATGGGACTTGTGGTCATAGCTCCTAATCTGCCTCCAAATAAGCTATCTCACAAAAATGCAGTGGAAAGTTCGTACAGTGCTAAGCAAGATTTCTGTCAGATATTCTGTAAGATATTAACTGTATTCTGCAATATGTTTTAAAGCAAGAAAACAAAAGGCAAAAATGATGACCTATCTTGCTCATCATCCTGTCCCTTAACACTCATCGGGGGCAATTTGGACTTCGGGTGACAGTGTAATAGGGGCAAAATCGATTCAGCCGCCCATTACACATCTCTCCTGATTTTCATTTATATTAAAGAAATCCAAGTACAAAGCCCTGATATTAATTTTCATGAAATTATTGTGTCCTCTCCAGGTGCTGTCGGTTTCCAGAAAAAACAGAAAATTCAGAAGTAGTGCTATTCAGGAGAAAAATGTGAGCAGAGGGCCAACATCCATATTTCATCTATATTTTACCAATTTTAGAGCACCAGAAAATTGGCCATAGCATTTTATCTGGGCACTTTAATCCCTAAAACAGTGGATTTTAGACGAGGTAATCAAAACTTTCAGCGTATTTTATGTTCCAGGTTTAATGCATTCAGTCAAAAACAATGGACTGGAGGCATTTATCCAGGAACATAAAATATGCTAAAAGTTCTTTTTTATATCCTGTTAAGCCAATGTGTTTTGTTGAACGATAATTTTCTGACTGGAGATCTGAATATATATTTTCAAAAAAAGACATTTTAAAAGACAAGCTGCCAGCAAAGTCTTCCTTTCAGCTTAAGATGATCACCTAATTTGCAACACTGTATCCTACACTGCAATGCTTGAGGAGAGAGATGAAATGTCTGCTAATTTCCCAGCAAGAACCAAGACCCAGGAAGTTTAAAGGAACTGCCTATTCTCTCAGCAAGCAGAGAAATACTACTAACTGCTATGTTTGAATCACTGAGTGACTGTCATGTGACAAGCCCCTCCCCATCTGTGGTTTTAAGCTGTTTTTTTCTCTGCAGCCGAGAGTGGAGAAGCAACTGGACTCTGACATGAGCAGACCCTAAGTGGGGGTCTCTTTCTCTGGCTGGAATTTTTCGTTGGGTGGGAGGCAGCGTCCACTGGCCGTAAAGTCGATGGTGTGCCCGCCTCCACCGATCCTAGGGAGCTAGCCTGGGATTTCTCACTCCCCGGGCTTTTAACTAGCCTTTATTGTGCATTGGGGTTGGTTGGGGCTTTGGGAGTGGTTTTCCATGGGGAAATGCGTGCCTGATCAGGAGGGCCACCCTCTGCCTGCAAGAAGGCCGCCTAGTTTCAGCAGGTGTGCTTTTTGAGACCTCAGCGGCCCACCAGCCAAGGGTAAAATACTCGTGGTGGCAGGCGGAGGCCCTTAAGTGCCAGTTAATTGGCCACTTAAGGGCCTTGATTGGCCTGGGACAGGTAGGCCATTTATCGCGGCCACCGCCCACTTAAAATTAAAATTGCAACAGGGGTGAGAATGCTCCCTTTCCACCCCCACCCCCCTCGCTTGTTTGGGGGCATAAAATTCCCTCCCCTATCTCTCTCTCCATTACAGATGGAAGCTTTCAAATCCTGCTTTTTGACTGACCACCTTTGCATACTATTGGAGGAAATCATCCACATTGTTATCTCCAAGAGACACATCGAACCAGTCATCTACCTCTTCAAACTAAAAGTCTCAGGACCACTGAATTCAACTAGAAGCCAGCTGAATCACCAAACTTCACTGACTGTATACCTTTTTTCTGGACTCTAACTCAACCAGTCTACCTTTCCCCACTCTAACCTATTTATGTATGTAAACTTCTAGTGTATGAGAGAGAGTGAAAGTTGGCACGTTGTTTATTATTTTATTAGTTCAGTTTAGATACAATAAAGTTAACCACTTTCTTTGTTAACTCAGGAAAACTGTCTGATTACTTACTTGCTATGATCATAACAAGAACCAAACACCTACTGAATTGGCCTGTACATCCACTTTAAGAAAGAATTAAACCTTTTGTGGTCAAACAAGGAGAGGGAAAAGAGGGAAGCCCTTTGACAGCTCCTCGCTTGACCTTAACAATCCATTCACAGGATGTGGGCCCTTGAGAAGGTGGTGGTGAGCCACTGCAATCTGTGTGGTGGAGGTACTCCCTTAGTGCTGTTTAGTAGGAAGTTCCAGGATTTTGCCCAGTGACAATGAAGGAATGATGACATATGTCCAAGTCAGTGTGATGTGTGACTTGGAGAGAAACTAGGAGCTGGAGGTTTTCTCATGCACCTGCTGCCCTTGCCCTTCTAGGGGGTTGAGGTCGCAGGGTTGGGGGATGCTATCAAAGAAGCCTTGGCGAGTTGTTGCAGTGCATCTTGCAGTTGATACACACTGCAGCCATGGCACGTAAATGGTGGACGGAGTGAATGTTTAAGGTGGTAGATGGGGTGTCAATCAAGTGGGCTGCTTTGTTCTGGATGGTGTTGAGCTTCCTGAGTGTTGTTGGAGCTGCAGTTATCCAGGCAAGTGAACAGTATTCCATCACACTCATGACTCGTGCCTTGTAGATAGTGGAAAGGTTGTGGGAGTCAGGAGGTAAGTCGCTCGCTTACCAGCATCTGACCTGGTTTGGAGCCACAGTATTTATGTGGCTGGCCCAGTTAAGTGTCTGGTCAATGGTGACACCCAGGATGTTGAATGTGACCAATTCACTGACATTAATGCCATTGAATGTCAAAGGGAAGTGGTTAGAATTTCTCTTGTGCGAGATGGTCAATGCCTGGCAGTTGTGTGCCAGGAATGATTCTTGCCAATCATCAGCCCAAGACTGACTGTTGTCCAGGTCTTGTTGCATACAGGCATGGACTGCTTCATTATCTGAGGAGTTCCAAATAGAACTTAACATTGCACAATCGTGTGCGAACTTCTACGCTTCTGGTCTTATGATGGAGAGTAAGATCATTGATAAAGCAGCTCTAGATAGTTGGGCCTAGGACACTGCCCTGAGGAACTCCTGCAGTGATGTCCTGGGCTGAGATGATTAGCTCCCAACAACCACAACCATATTTCTTTGTGCGAGGAATGATACCAGCCAACGCTGAGTTTTCCCCGAATCCCACTGACTTCAATTTCACTAGAGCTCCTTGATGCCATACTTTGGGTTGGAGGTCTGGAGGTTCTGGTTGTGAAAAAGTTTCTCCCCAACCACCACCACCCCTCATACCATCTCCCCTCCCCCGATGCTATTTCCTTAAATGTGTAATAAAAAATAAGGGAAATTCAATTACATTTTCAAATTACAAAATGAAAGAGATCCAGTCATTAAAAGTTGGGGAAGGAACAATTTTGTATCTGTGCAACAATTGTGGTTTAATAGTGCCTGTACAGAACACAAACATTGAAAGGTTCAGTTGGAGACTATCACTGAACCCTAAACTAAGATTACAACATGAAAACCATTCCCATATAAATAAAAGCATTTTTCCAATTTTTAAAAAATCAATTATAAAATGGTGGAATGGTTTAAGTAATCTTGGTCCTTTGCCAGCAACAAGTTGTTGTTGGTCTTGTTGTTGCATAACAACTTGTATTTATATAGCGTCTTTAAGGTAATAAAACACCCTAAGGCACTTGAAGGAGCATTATAAAACAAAATTTGGCACCAAACCACATAAGAAGCTGAAGACAATGAGCAAAAGCTTGGTCAAAAAGGTAGGTGACAGCACACAATTGCAGCCAATGTACTCACTGTATTCCTGTTATTTTTGCAAGATTAACAATTCTGACAAGAATGTTGCAAATTTAATGACAAATAATTTGCAGCTGATTTCTAATTGCATGATTAGTTCATAGATTTAAAAAATCTTCATTTTCATACATGAGTAGATTCTTTGTGTTCTCAGTGACAAGCTGTGCTCAAAAGGAGTGAAAGTTGGAGATGAATTCTCCAACCCGTGCTTTCTTTAAGCAAACTCTCCAGTGGGAGGACAGAATCAGCCCTTAGATTGAACAACAGGATTTAAATGGACTTCGCTCCATCTTCTTGCAATGCAACTTCACATTGGTACTGCTCAAATCTGAAGGAATAAAGTCCTCCCACACAAAGACATCACCATTTTTCATGCCCACCAATGCTGTGCACATGTGCAGAATAATACTTTTGATCCACAACATTTTGTTACAACAGTGCTTCCATTTTTTCTTAAATTTTTGAGGACTTATATTTAAATTGTGGAAATTGATTTTTTTGGAGGCTGCAGGTTTCATAGTTACTGGACTCTTTTTAAAGTTCACCAAGGGGCCACTTGAGATGTTGTTGAAAATAACCTTTTGCTGGAAATCATGTGATTTAAGATAAACAAACAGAAACCTTGGACTAAGGGGGAATGTTTACAGAGAAATGACAGGGCAGAATTTATGAGGGTTAGGAGGTTTTTGATCTGCTGTTTGGAGTTTCGCTTTTGAAGAGATTGTTTTTTGTTTACGCTTTGGACAGAGTTGGGGGTGTGGACAGTGTTTAAAAAATACAGTTGGAGAAAACTTGCCAAGGGGGCAAACCCCAACTCAGCTTATTCCATCTCTTTGAAAAGTCTGCCAGCTTTTTGATCTCTTTAAGAAATCTTGGGAAGCAAATATAAGAAACAGACTGAAACTGTTGCTGCATTTCTCTTGAAAGGCCTGCCAAATTAATCCTCAATGTCACCTGAAAACAACTGTTCGAGGAAGATCCCATAGACAGCTGTCTACACGTAATTGGGACTCCAGACAAAAAGGGACAACTGACATGTTTCCAAATCTCTTTTTTTTCTTCAAGAATTAACAAGTATTTGGCCAAAGTATTCCTTTTTTTGTTGTAACAAATCTTTGCAGAGAGAATTTCTGTATTTTTCAGTGAGTGTGAGTGTGAGGGGCCAATTTAAAAAGGGAACTTTCATATTTCAATCTGTGTGTTAATGCGTGGCTTATTTACTAGTTAAGTCTTCTTTTGATAAGAAACAGATAATTTTGTTGCTACTAAAGAAACCTTGTTGGTGTATTTTATTCTGGGATAAAGAGAAGAGTATATGATTGACCACATCGGTATCTGTGTAAACATTTAAATATATGTTGTGACCTGTGGAGAAGTGGAACTAGAAATGACAGTGCACTCCTCCCACTTCGGTCGTAACACATAATTGGGGGCTCTGTGCGGGATAACCCAACGCTGACACCATTGTTAGGGGGTAATAATAACTGAAAAGAGGAAAAGGAAAAAAAAGCTTTCTTGTGCAATACAGTAAAGTTTACAGTACCAGAATGTCTTTGTCAGTTTCTACGACCTTTCTGGGGAAGGAGAAAGTATTCGAGTGATGTGAGAAACTTAACCAAGACTAGGTTAAAGGATTTGGCAGAATTGTTGGTGTTAGAGTTAAAACCAGGGGCAAAGAAAGCAGAGATAATTGCAGTAATAGCACACCATTTTAAATTGGTCGAAGGAAAAAAGGGAACCAGATGGTAGTGCAGTGGAATTAGCTAAAATTCAGTTACAATCGAAGCAGCTTGAGCTTGAACGGGAAAAAGAGATGAGAAAACCTGAACTACAATTTCAAAGAGGGAAGGCATTATGAATTTAAAAAGATGGAACTAAGACAAAGGGGTGGTCTTGACTCCAGTGAAAGTTTTGGTGAGGAAAGATCTGAATCCAGCCCAGGACCTAGTGGAGAACTGTTTAAATTTGTACAAGTCCTCCACAAACTTGAGGAATGAGACAGAGGCATTTTTAATTTCTTTTGAAAAGATAGTCAGACAGATAAAGTGGCTGAAGGAAAGCTGGACACTGCTTATGCAAAGCAGGTTGATAGGCAGAGCTCATGAAGTTTATACCATGTTTTCTGAGGAGGCTTCTGCAGATTATGAGATGACAAATAAGGGTATTCTTGCTGCGTATGAGTTGGTCCCTGAAGCTTACCGGCAGAAATTTCAGAACCTCCGGAGACAGTCTGGGCAGACTTATATAGAATTTGAGAGAGTAAGGCGAATTAATTTTGATTGTTGGATGCAGGCACTAAAGGTACAAGCCATGAATGAAAACCTTAGAGAAATAATTCTCCTGGAAGAATTTAAAAATTCGCTCCCTCCGTTAGTAAGAACCCATGTAGAGAACCAGAAGGTTCCAACAGCCAGACAGGCAGCGGAAATTGATGATGATTACAAGCTTGTTTACAAGCCCAAACCATTTGTCTGTCATCCCCACAAATCCGAGAAGGATAGGAGGTGCGAGAGTGAAAGGAAGGCAAGTAGCCAAGGACAAGAGGGGACAGCTGAGAATGCCCCAGGATCTCCTCCTCTGGCCAGAAAAGAAGATGCTGAGGGTGGAAGTGAGGTCCGCAAGCCTAAATGTTACCATCGTCACAAGGTGGGACAACTTCGTGTAGAATCACAGAATAATACAGCGCAGAAGAGGCCCTTCGGCCCATCGAGTCTGCACCGATGCATTAAAGACACCTGACCTGTCTACCTAATCCCATTTGCCAGCACTTGGCCCATAGCCTTGAATGTTATAACGTGCCAAGTGCTCATCCAGGTACTTTTTAAAGGATGTGAGGCAACCTGCCTTTACCACCCTCCCAGGCAGTGCATTTCAGACGGTCACCACCTTCTGGGTAAAAAGTTCTTCTTCAAATCCCCCTGAAACCTCCTGCCCCTCATCTTAAAATTGTGTCCCCTAGTAACTGACCCTTCAACTAAGGGGAACAGCTGCTCCCTATCCACCCTGTCCATGCCCCTCAATCTTGTACACCTCAATCAGGTCACCCCTCAGTCTTCTCTGCTCCTGCGAAAACAACCCAAGCCTATGCAACCTCTCTTCGTAGCTTAAATGTTCCATCCCAGGCATCATCCTGGTGAATCGCCTCTGCACCCCCTCCAGTGTAATCACATCCTTCCTATAATGTGGCGACCAGAATTGCACACAGTACTCCAGCTGTGGCCTTACCAAAGTTCTATACAACTCCAACATGACCTCCCTGCTTTTGTAATCTATGCCTCGATTGATAAAGGCAAGTGTCCCAAATGCCTTTTTCACCACCCTATTAACCTGCCCTCTGCCTTCAGAGATCTATGGACAAACACGGCAAGGTCCCTTTGTTCCTCGGAACTTCCCAGAGTCAGGCCAATCATTGGAAGGAGTAATGTGACACGGAAGTATTCAAAGTGTATCAACTCACACTTGTCAGGGTTTTAAATTCTACCTGCCACCTTTCTGCCCATTTGACCATCCTGTCTATATCCTCCTGTATCCCAAGACACTCAACCTCACTGTTAACCACTCGGACAATCTTCGTTACATCCGCGAACTTACTGATCCTACCCCCCACATAGTCATCTATGTCGTTTATATAAATGACAAACAATAGGGGACCCAGCACAGATCTCTGTGGTACGCCACTGGACACTGGCTTCCAGTCACTAAAACAGTCGTCTGTCATCACTCTGTCTCCGACAGCAAAGTCAATTTTGAATCCACCTTATCAAGTTACCTTGTATCCCATGTGCATTTGCTTTCTTGATAAGTCTCCCATGTGGGACCTTGTCAAAGGCTTTGTTGAAATCCACGTAAACTACATCAACCGCACTACCCTCATCTACACACCTGGTCACATGCTCAAAAAATTCAATCAAATTTGTTAGGCATGACCTCCCTCTGACAAAGCCATGCTGACTATTCCTAATCAAATTTTGCCTCTCCAAGTGGAGATAGATTCTCTCCTTCAGAATTTTCTCCAATAGTTTCCCTACCACTGACATGAAACTCACTGGTCTATAGATTAGATTAGAGATACAGCACTGAAACAGGCCCTTCGGCCCACCGAGTCTGTGCCGACCCATTTATACTAATCCTACACTAATCCCATATTCCTACCAAACATCCCCACCTGTCCCTATATTTCCCTACCACCTCCCTGTGCTAGTGACAATTTATAATGGCCAATTTACCTACCAACCTGCAAGTCTTTTGGCTTGTGGGAGGAAACCGGAGCACCCGGAGAAAACCCACGCAGACACAGGGAGAACTTGCAAACTCCACACAGGCAGGACCCAGAATCGAACCCGGGTCCCTTGAGCTGTGAGGCTGCAGTGCTAATCACTGTGCCGCCCCTGGCTTATCTCTACAATCTTTCTTAAATAGTGGGACCACATTAGCTGTTCTCCAGTCCTCTAGCACCTCCCCCGTGGCCAGAGAAGAATTAAAAATTAGAGTCAGAGCCCCTGCAATCTCCACCCTCGCCTCCCACAGCATCCTAGGACACGAATCGTCTGGACCAGGAGATTTGTCCACTTTTAAGCCTGCCAAAACCTCCAATACCTTGTCACTCCCTGTGACAATTTGCTCAAGAACCTCACAGTCTCTGAGTTCCATATCGACTTCCTCATTCTCTTGGGTGAAGACAGATGTGAAGTATTCATTCAACACCCGACCAATGTCCTCTGGCTCCACCCACAGATTTCCCCCTTGGTCCCTAACGGGTCCTACTCTTTCCCTGGTTATCCTCTTCCCATTGATATACTTATAGAATATCTTGGGATTTTCCCTACTTTTACCAGCCAGAGCTTTCTCATGTCCCCTCTTTGCTCTCCTAATTGCTTTCTTAAGCTCCATCCTACACTTTCTGTACTCCACTAATGCTTCCATTGATTTGCTCTTTGTATTTGCTAAAAGCATCTCTTTTCCTACTCATCGGACCCTGAATGTTTCTGTCATCCATGGTTCTCTGGGCTTGCTGCTCCTACCTATTACCTGAGAGGGAACATGTTGGGCCTGTACCCTCCCCATTTCCTTTTTGAATGCCCCCCACTGCTCTTCTGTAGATTTCCCGACAAGTAACTCTTTCCAGTCTACCTTGGCCAGATCCTGCCTCATTTTACCAAAATTTGCTCTCCCCCAATTCAAAACATTTTTTTGAAACTTGTCTATTTTTTTCTCCATAATAAGCTTAAATTGTACCATGTTGTGGTCGCTATCACCAAAATGCTCCCCCACCAACACATCAAGCACCTGTCCGGCTTCATTCCCCAGAATTAGGTCCAGCACTGCACCCGCCCTTGTTGAATCTCCGACAGATTGAGCTAAAAAGTTCCCCTGCATACATTTTAAGAACTCCACTCCATCTAAGCCCTTAACATGATGACTATCCCAATTAATGTTGGGAAAGTTGAAATCACCTAATATAATTACCCTATTATTAGTTTTACACACCTCTGCGAATTGCGCACATATTTGCTCCTCAATTTCCCGCTGACTATCTGGGAGTCTATAACAAACACCTAGCAATGTGGCTGTCCCTTTTTTATTCCGAAACTTGATCTATAAAGCTTCATTTGATGCCCCCTCCATGATTTTTTTTTAGTCATTCAGGGATGTGGGCGTCGCTGGCGAAGCCAGCATTTATTGCCCATCCCTAATTGCCCTTGAGAAGGTGGTGGTGAGCTGCCTTCTTGAACCGCTGCAGTCCATTTGGGGTAGGTATACCCACAGTGCTGTTAGGAAGGGAGTTCCAGGATTTTGACCCAGCGACAGTGAAGGAACGGCGATATAGTTCCAAGTCAGGATGGTGTGCGACTTGGAGGGGAACTTGCAGGTGGTGGTGTTCCCATGCATTTGCTGCCCTTGTCCTGGTTGGTAGAGGTCGCGGGTTTGGAAGGTGTTGTTTAAGGAGCCTTGGTGCATTGCTGCAGTGCATCTTGTAGATGGTACATACTGCTGCCACTGTGCGTCGGTGGTGGAGGGAGTGAATGTTTGTGGATAGGGTGCCAATCAAGCGGGCTGCTTTGTCCTGGATGGTGTCGAGCTTCTTGAGTGTTGTTGGAGCTGCACCCATCCAAGCAAGTGGAGAGTATTCCATCACACTCCTGACTTGTGCCTTGTAGATGGTGGATAGGCTTTGGGGAGTCAAGAGGTGAGCTACTCGCCTCAGGATTCCTAGCCTCTGACCTGCTCTTGTAGCCATGGTATTTATGTGGCTACTCCAGTTCAGTTTCTGGTCAATGGTAGCCCCTAGGATGTTGATATTGGAAGATTCAGCGATGGTAATGCCGTTGAATGTCAAGGGTAGATGGTTAGATTCTCTCTTGTTGGAGAGGGTCATTGCCTGACACTTGTGTGGCGCGAATGTTACTTGCCACTTATCAGCCCAAGCCTGGACATTGTCCAGGTCTTGCTGCATTTCTACACGGACTGCTTCAGTATCTGAGGAGTCACGAATGGTGCCGAACATTGTGCAATCATCAGTGAACATCCCCACTTCTGACCTTATGATTGAAGGTAGGTCATTGATGAAGCAGCTGAAGATGGTTGGGCCTAGGACACTACCCTGAGGAACTCCTGCAGTGATGTCCTGGAGCTCAGATGATTGACCTCCAACAACCACAACCATCTTCCTTTGCGCTAGGCATGACTCCAGCCAGCGGAGGGTTTCCCCCTGATTCCCGTTGCCCTCAGTTTTGCTAGGGCTCCTTGATGCCATACTCGGTCAAATGCTGCCTTGACATCAAGGGCAGTCACTCTCACCTCACCTCTTGAGTTCAGCTCTTTTGTCTATGTTTGAACCAAGGCTGTAATGAGGTCAGGAGCTGAGTGGCCCTGGCGGAACCCAAACTGAGCGTCAATGAGCAGGTTATTGCTAAGCAAGTGCCGCTTGATGGCACTGTTGATGACACCTTCCATCATTTTACTGATGATTGAGAGTAGGCTGATGGGACGGTAATTGGCCGGGTTGGACTTGTCCTGTTTTTTGTGTACAGGACATAGCTGGGCAATTTTCCACATTGCAGGGTAGATGCCAGTGTTGTAGCTGTACTGGAACAGCTTGGCTAGGGGTGCGGCAAGTTCTGGAGCTCAGGTCTTCAGTACTATTGCCGGAATATTGTCAGGGCCCATAGCTTTTGCAGAATCCAGTGCCTTCAGTCGTTTCTTGATATCACGCGGAGTGAATCGAATTGGCTGAAGTCTGGCATCTGTGATGCTGGGGACTTCAGGAGGAGGCCGAGATGGATCATCAACTCGGCACTTCTGGCTGAAGATTGTTGCAAATGCTTCAGCCTTATCTTTCGCACTGATGTGCTGGGCTCTCCCATCATTGAGGATGGGGATATTTCTGGAGCCACCTCCTCCAGTTAGTTGTTTAATTGTCCATCACCATTCACGGCTGGATGTGGCAGGACTGCAGAGCTTAGATCTGCCCGTTGGTTATGGGATCGCTTAGCTCTATCTATCGCATGCTGCTTATGTAGTTTGGCATGCAGATAGTCCTGTGTTGTAGCTTTACCAGGTTGACACCTCATTTTGAGGTATGCCTGGTGCTGCTCCTGGCATGCCCTCCTGCACTCTTCATTGAACCAGGGTTGGTCTCCTGGCTTGATGTTAATGGTAGAGTGGGGGATATGCCGGGCCATGAGGTTACAGATTGTGGTTGAGTACAATTCCGCTGCTGCTGATGGCCCACAGCACCTCATGGATGCCCAGTTTTGCACTGCTAGATCTGTTCGAAATCTATCCCATTTAGCACGGTGGTAGTGCCACACAACACGATGAACGGTATCCTCAATGTGAAGGCGGGACTTCGTCTCCGCAAGGACTGTGCAGTGGTCACTCCTCCCAATACAGCTCTCCGAACTTTGGCACAAGCCCCCACATGTTCGTAAGGAGGACTTTGCAGGGTCGACAGGGCTGGGTTTGCCATTGTCATTTCCGGTGCCTAGGTCGATGCCGGGTGGTCCGTCCGGTTTCATTCCTTTTTATTGACTTCGTAGCAGTTAGGTACAACTGAGTGGCTTGCTAGGCTATTTCAGAGGGCATGTAAGAGTTAACCACAGTGCTGTGGGTCTGGAGTCATATGTCGGCCAGACCAGGTAAGGACAGCAGATTTCCTTCCCTGAAAGGACATTAGTGAACCAGATGGGTTTTTACAACAATCGGCAATGGTTTCATGGCCATCATTAGACTAGTTTTTAATTCCAGATTTATTAATTAAATTCAAATTCTACCTTCTGCTGTGGTGGGATTCGAACCCATGTCCCCAGAGAAATACCCTGGGTCTCTGGGTTACTAGTCCAGTGATAATACCACTACGCCACTGTCTACCCGGTATTCTCTCCTTACTGCAGTAACTGACTCCTTAACTAATATTGCAATGCCCCCTTCTCTTTTACCCCCTCCTCTGTCTCGCCTGAAGATTCTCGATCCCAGGATATTGAGCTGCCAATCCTGCCCTCCCTCAACCATGTCTCCATGATGGCTACTATATCACAATTCCACGTGTCAATCCTTGCCCTTAACTCATCCGTTTTACCTGTAATACTCCTGGCATTAAAGTAGAAGCCATCCATCCTGGTCTTACTCCCCTGAAACTTACTTCCACTGTATTCCCTCTGACTTATTTGCTTTCCTGTGTTTAGCTGTGTCCCTACTCTACGAGGAGTCTGCGTCCCCTCACCCTGCCAAATTAGTTTAAACTCCTCCCAACAGCACTAGCAAACCTGCCAGCAAGGATGTTAATCCCCCTCTGGTTCAAATGTAGACCGTCCCGCTTGTACAGGTCCCACCTTCCCCAGAAACAGTCCCAGTGGTCCAGTAATCTAAAACCCTCCCTCCTGCACCAACTCTTAAGCCATGCATTCATCTGTGCTATTCTCCTATTTCTATACTCGCTAGCACTTGGCACTGGGAGTAATCCAGAGATTACAACCCGAGATGTCCTGCTTTTTAGTCTGCTGCCTAACTCCATGAATTCTTGATGCAAGACCTCATCCCTCTTTCTATCTATGTCATTAGTACCAACATGTACCATGACCTCTGCCTCATCACCCTCCCCATTCAGGATGCCCTGCAGCCGTTCAGTGACATCCCGGACCCTGGCACCAGGGAGGCAACACACTATCCTGGAGTCATGTTGACGGCCACAGTAGCGCCTATCTGTTCCCCTGACTATAGAATCCCCTATTACTATTGCTCTTCCTCTCTTTCCCCCTTCCTGCTTGTGGTGCCAGAAGCTTGGCTCCGTCCGCACTGCCTGGAGGAACCAGCCTCATCAGTCTCTGAAATGGAATACCGATTTGCAAGCAGGACCTCAGGGGACTCCTGAACTACCTGCCTGATTCTCTTGGACTGCCTGGTGGTCACCCATTCCCTTCCTTCCTCAAGTCCCTTCAGCTGCGGTGTGACCACCTCTCTATATGTGCTATCCATGATGCTCTCAGACTCACGGATGCTCCACAGTGTTTCCAGCCACCGTTCCAGCTCTGAAACCCGTGCTTCCAGGAGCTGCAGCTGGACACACTTCCTGCATACATGCTGGTCCCGGGGACTGGAAATGTTCCCGGATTCCCACATGCAGCAAGAGGAGCAAACCATGGCTTTAAGCTCTCCTGCCATGACTAAACCCTTTAAATTTAAAACTTTCGAAGACTACTATAATTTTAAAAAATCAATTAAGTCTTGCTAAAACAATGACTTACAATTCAATCCAATTTGAAAAATACCCACCAGGACTTACTCACCAGTCAGCTGTGCTCTGTGGAAACTCTCGGCTCCCCTCACGCTCTTTGAGGACAGGTAGGAAATGAAAGCAGCTCCTCGCTCCCTCCTCACCGAGCTCCCTCAGTCACAAAACTCCCACTTTAGCACTCTAATGCAACCCGTCAGCAATCCAGTGCAAACAAAGTCAGCACTGTAAGATGGCCCACTTTTATACTGACTGACTCTAGCCCCTGAAAACTGGTTTAATCCAATTCTCTAATTAACAAGGTGCAGCTGCAAGCAGAGCCTGAGTGAACACTCTTTAAAGCTGGTCTAAAACTCACCTTCTCCAATCCAAACAGCAACTGTTAAGTTAATTTGCTACTTAAAAGAAAGACTAGACTTTAGATACAACTAACCCTTAATTACCCTCAGTCACAAAACTCACACTTCAGCACTCCAATGCAACCCAAGTCAGCACTCCAGTGCTGGAAGTTGCGAGGTAAACCCATGGGATTTATTTGGGTACACAAAGCCAATGTACAGAAGAGACCGTGACCGAGAATACAACAGATCAGGCTGTAGCTCTGACCGCACCTGTAAGGCCAAATACAAAAACCGCTGTGAGTGCAGGGAATGTGAACAAGATACCTGAGAGTTATGGGGAATTCTTGTCAAAAGGAAAAGTAACTCCTTATCCCTCAGGTGAGGTAGATAAACCTATAGTTATACTTAAGGATACAGGAGCCACTCAAACTCTTTTGCTGGGGAACAGCATAACTTTTCCACCAGAGAGCGCACTGAATGCCAAGGTTTTAGTGAATGGTATCGGCAGGGAGTATATACCTGTACCTTTGTATCGGATGCACCTGGAGTGTGACCTAATGTTTGGAAGGGTAATTATAGGAGTTGTCCATAGTTTGCCAGTAGATGGAGTTCACCTACGCCTGGGGAATGATTTGGCCGGAGCGAAGGTCGTAGCTTCTCCAGTAGTCACGGAAAAACCAAGTGAAGTTAAAGAGACAGAACAGTTGCAGGAAAAGGTTCCAGGAATTTTTCCTTCATGTGTAGTGACCTGAGCAAGTTCCATTGTTGGAAGTAAAATTGGCACCACAGACAGACGGCCGAATATCTGAAATTTTCTTTGGGGATTTGGATAATCTGAAGCAAATGTTCAATAAATCTTCTCTGATCAAGGCTCAGCAAGCCGATCCAGAGTTAAATAAAGTGGCACAATCAGCTGTAACTGAAGCTGAGGCAAAGGGAATTCCAGAAGGCTACTATATTAAAAATGGGATTCTGATGAGGAAGTGGAGACCTCCTCACAGACCTGTTGATTAAGAATGGATGGATGTTCACCAGATAGTGGTACTGCCCAAGGATAACGCATGAAATTCCTATAGTGGGACATGTGGGGATCCGGAAGAACAATCACTTATAAGTCGACATTTATACTGGCCAGGTCTTTCCTAGGACGTGGTGCAGTCTTGTAAAACATGCCATATGTGTCAGATTGTGGGAAAACCGCAACCTGCCGTAAAACCAGCACCTCTAATTCCCATGCCAGTTATTGCGGAACCATTTAGAAGGGTGTTGGTGGACAGTGTAGGACCTTTACCAAAAACAAAAGCGGGACACCGATATATACTCACTTTCATGGATATGGCTACTCGGGTCCCAGAGGCCATTCCTTTGAGAACAATTTCTGCTAAGGGAGTGGTCAAGAAGTTAACCAGTTCTTCACTAGATATGGATTACCGATTGAGATTCAGTCGAATCAAGGTTCCAAGTTTATGTTTAAAATCTTTCAGTAAGTTATGGGTAACTTGGGTATAACACAGTTAAAATCTTCAGCACACCACCCACAGACATAAAGGGCTTTAGAAAGGTACCATCGGACCCTCAAAACAATGATCAGGGCATACTGTCACGAATATCCCCATGATTGGGACAAATTTCTTTTGTTTGCCACTAGGGATTCACCTAATGAGCCTACTGGATTTAGTCCTTTTGAATTAGTTTATGGACATGAGATAAGAGGTCCTCTAAACTAATTAAAGGCAGGATTTTAGAACAGAGGGCGAATCTTCTGTGTGAGATAATGTATCCGTGATCCAGGAACGGCTCACGAGAGAATGCAAAGTGGCTCAATAACACCTTAAAGATTCCCAAACAACCATGAAGAAATGGACAGACAAGCATGCCAAGACCAGAACATTTCAACCAGGGGATGAGGTGTTCATATTACCAGCTTTACAGGGTGAACCGCTCCAAACAAGGTTCAGTGGTCAATATAAAGTGGTAAAAAGAATTGGTTAAGTAAATTATTTGACTGACATCCCACCTCGCCGGAAAAAGAATCGGCTGTGTCATATCAATAAGTTGAAACAATATCATCGCCAGGAGGAGGATACACAAGTATAATAAAAGCAAAATACTGTGGATGCTGGAAATCTGAAATAAAAACAGAAAGTTCTGGAAAAACTCAGCAAGTCTGGCAGCATCTATGGACAGAGAAGCAGAGTTAACATTTCAGGTCAGTGACCCTTCTTCAGAACACAAGCACATGTATGTCAGGTAGTAAGAACAGAGAAAGATGAAAGGGAGAGTGAGGATGAGGCAAAGGAAACTTAGACAACTCTCAAATTGAACCTCCTACTATCCGGTTAGCTAACACTGAAGTGTTAGGGAGATTGGACACTATGCTTTCATATTTAGATGCAGAATAATAGAAGACCTAACAAAGCAACTCATGGCATTTTAAGGAGTCTGTAGGGACAAAGAACAAAGAACAAAGAACAGTACAGCACAGGAACAGGCCATTCGGCCCTCCAAGCTTGCGCCGATCTTGATGCCTGACTAAACTAAAACCTTCTGCACTTCCGGGAACCGTATCCCTCTATTCCCATCCTATTCATGTATTTGTCAAGATGCCTCTTAAACATCGCTATCGTACCTGCTTCCACCACCTCCCCCGGCAGCAAGTTCCAGGCGCTCACCACCCTCTGTGTAAAGAACTTGCCTCGCACATCCCCTCTAAACTTTACCCCTCGCACCTTAAACCTATGTCCCCCAGTAACTGACTCTTCCACCCTGGGAAAAAGCTTCTAACTATCCACTCTGTCCATGCCACTCATAACTTTGTAAACTTCTATCATGTCGCCCCTCCACTTCCGTCATTCCAGTTAAAACAATCCGAGTTTATCCAACCTCTCCTCATAGCTAATGCCCTCCAGACCAGGCAACATCCTGGTAAACCTCTTCTGTACCATCTCCAAAGCCTCCACATCCTTCTGGTAGTGTGGCGACAAGAATTGCACGTAATATTCTAAGTGTGGCCTAACTAAGGTTCTGTACAGCTGCAACATGACTTGCCAATTTTTATACTCTATGCGCCGACCGATGAAGGCAAGCATGCCATATGCCTTCTTGACTACCTTATCCACCTGCGTTGCCACTTTCAGTGACCTGTGGACCTGTACGCCCAGATCTCTCTGCCTGTCAATACTCCTAAGGGTTCTGCCATTTACTGTATACTTCCCACCTGCATTAGACCTTCCAAAATGCATTACCTCACATTTGTCCGGATTAAACTCCATCTGCCATTTCTCCACCCAAGTCTCCAATCGATTTATATCCTGATGTATCCTCTGACAATCCTCATCACTATCCGCAACTCCTCCAACCTTTGTGTCGTCCGCAAACTTACTAATCAGACCAGTTACATTTTCCTCCAAATCATTTATATATACTACAAAGAGCAAAAGTCCCAGCACTGATCCCTGCGGAACACCACTAGTCACATCCCTCCATTCAGAAAATCACCCTTCCATTGTTACCCTCCGACTTCTATGACCGAGCCAGTTCTATTTCCATCTTGCCAGCTCACTTCTGATCCTGTGTAACTTCACCTTTTGTACAAGTCTGCCATGAGGGACCTTGTCAAAGGCTTTACCGAAGTCCGTATAGACAACATCCACTGCCCTTCCTTCATTAATCATCTTCGTCACTTCCTCAAAAAACTCAATCAAGTTAGTGAGACACGACCTCCCCTTCACAAAACCATGCTGCCTCTCGCTAATAAGTTCATTTGTTTCCAAATGGGAGTAAATCCTATCCCGAAGAATCCTCTCATAATTTCCCTACCACTGACGTAAGGCTCATCGGCCGATAATTTCCTGGATTATCCTTGCTACCCTTCTTAAACAAAGGAACAACATTGGCTATTCTCCAGTCCTCTGGGACCTCACCTGTAGCCAATGAGGATACAAAGATTTCTGTCAAGGCCCCAGCAATTTCTTCCCTTGCCTCCCTCAGTATTCTGGGGTAGATCCCATCAGGCCCTGGGGACTTATCTACAAACCAGGATGTAAAACCTTAGCCACAAATAACGTGGATGTAAGGGAATCCTTTCCTATAATACAGCATCCTTATCACTTAAGTACAGAGAAACAGGCCCAGGTAAAAGCAGAAATCCAATAAATGCAGGAAAACCACCTAATTAAACCCAGTCAAAGCAGCTGGAGCTCCCAAGTATTGTTGGTGCCTAAACCTGATAGTTCAACTAGATTCTGCATGGACTATAGAAAGGTTACTGCAGTAACAAAGGCAGACTTCTACCCAATTCCTCATTTGGAAGACTGTATTGGCAGAGTGGACACTGCCTTGTTTCTTGCAAAAATAGATTTGTTAAAGAGATACTGACAAGTTCCTTTAACACCCCGAGCTAAAGAAATATCGGCCCTTGTCACACAAGATGGTCTTTTCCAATACCGAGTGATGCCATTCCGGCTAAAACATGTGCCAGCCACTTTTGAGAAATTAATGAACCAGGTGGCAGTCAATGTTCCTTGATGATGTGCTGGTATACAGTAAAATTGGAAGGACCACTTGGAACAACTAGAATCTCTGTTTAGAAAATTATAATCGGCTGATTTAGTGATAAACCTTGCCAGAAGTGTATTAGCAAAAGTGAGAGTAACCTACCTCGGGCATATCGTAGGGCAAGGACAAATGTTGCCAAGAACAGTGAAAGTACAAGCATAGGTGGAGTTCCCTAGGACTAAACCAGAAATCATGAGGTTCTTGGGTAAGTGTGTTTCTACTGCAGGTTTGTACCAAATTTTAATACAATAGCTGCTCTACCGACAGATTTGTTACACAAAGAGAAAACCAAGGTAGTGTGGTCAGGAGAGTGCCAAGCATCTTTTGAGAGGCTGAAAGCCATTTTGATTAATGAACCAGTGTTGGCTGCTCCAAATTTCACTAAGCCCTTCAAGGTAGCAATTGATGCTAGTTACCTGGGATCAATACAGTCCTGTTACCTCAGTCGTAACAATTTGTTATCATTCAGATTTGCTCCGATAACAAATTTTCACTGCCTCAGGGAGTTTTTATGCAAATTTATGATTAAATGCAATAAGCATAGGAATCTGTGCTATATCAAATCATTTACCCTAATACTACTATTACTACTTTAGTATGATGGGAAAAGCTTATAATGGGATTTTCAAAAATAACAGTTTTCTATGACCCTTGTTATGTGCCATGACTAGGCAGCCATCACACAAAGATAGTGGATGTGCAGCTAAAAGCCACCATGAGGGTAGTGTCAGGGATGCTTGAGTCACTCCAACAGAGAGGCTTCCAGAGCCACATTGCGATCTGATATCATCCTGAGATCCCTCGTGACGAACTGGGGTGCCTCCCGCAACAGATCTTAGTGGGAAGGTTGATGTAATGTGTTCCATGGTCTAGGACTCATGGCCACTATCGCACTTCAGGTAGTCCCTCATCTTTCACTTATGGAGCTGGTGGCTGCATCGTCCATGGCCTGTGCAGATTCAGTTCAATGCTGCCCTTGCAGCTTTAGTGGCAACTCAAACAGCTGCCATCCAGACTCTGAACTCCACCTTAGAAAGGCCAGGGGGCCGCTTTGACAGGCCTCCTCTCCTGCAGATCAATGGGAGTGATGAGCCATAGCCCCATGGGCGTAGCGGTGCTACTATGGCAGCAGCATATATTGCTCTCTCAAGATGTCAGTGCATTTACTCCCTTGCCATTCTTTCACACAATAGCCACTATGATGCCAGAAATTCAGCTGGGCCAGACTGTCCTGGCAGCAGTTGAGGTGCAAAAGTCTGCAACTGTGCTCTCAGGCTCGAACGCCCAGAAGTCACCAGCCACTAGCATTGCATTGGTCCCAACATGAGCAATAGTAGTCTGCAGAATGTATTCAAATTTCTTAGCAGTGTAAGAGATGGCCAGGTAGCCTTGGGTTGCACATCAGTCCACAGATCAAGCAGTGGCTATTTTGCTACTAGCCATATTTTATTTTTTCAAACATGTTAAAAATCCCCTTTATCCTATTAGGTATTGGTACAAAATGTTCAAAACCTTTGACAAAACGTTCTATATTTTAACATCAAAACCTTGCCTCCCTTCAAATTGGGTGCAATTTAATCAATGGCTGCCAGTGCTACTATTTCTTTGAATTGCAGTAACTTTGAAATTACCCATTTAATTACCAATTAATTTCATATAACTTTCTGTCATCAAAAACCTCATTTCCTTTCAAAATTGTGTGCCAGCAAATATCATCCAAGATTTATCAATACAATATATTGATGTACTAAGTATCATTTCTTTACCATTGCAATTTGATGGATTAGATATATAATCAGTTTCTTATATCACCTGCCAGAACTTGTTGATGGAAACTTGTGATTCACAGCCATTTTACACCCTAAAGCAGCTGCTAATGATAATTCTTGAAAAGGTTTCTCAGTGGGGTAATAGTTTGAAGCACATCCAAAACTGCTGCAGGTTGGCAGTTTGAAATTCATTTGATAAAGGGGAAAAAAGATACAAGGTAAAAGGACAAAGGGCAAAAAGGCATCTTGAGTTTTATCTCTTTATTCCATCACTATACCTTTTTTTTGTTAGCCTTCCTTTCAAATATTTATTTATTTGACAGTATGTTGCCTCTTTCTGAGAAGTCTCTAACTGCTAATAATATTTTCATGCAAAGGATGTTGTGTTTCCATGGGACTTCTGCCAGTTGTTTAGTTAATATTCTTGTCTTCACTTAATTTTTTTTAATCAGATTTATTTTTAGGCCACTATTTAAAGTTACCTGGGAAAGCTATAACAGCACTTCTCTCAGATTTCTGGCTACAACAAAGAAGGTTTGTCATCGGACAGTCAATCCCTTTCTTATGTCCAGCTCTCAGCCATTCTCCTCACTCCATTTCATTCGTATTACCATGGTCAACGGTCCCTGGAGCTTTCCCTTTCTAAGCCACTCAGCCTCTTCATTTCCCTTTCCATGTAAAAAAAAATCTGAATAAGTTATCTTTTTGAAATAGTTTTTGGTCAGCTCTTTTAATATTCCTACTTTAGTTTGATATCTATTCCTTTATCCATTTTATTTAATTTATTTATTTCCCCAAAACCTACCACCTAACACCCACCCCCATGGGATGTTTCCTACTTTTAAGGCACTATATTAATGCAATATAGACATCAGTGGTTGTCTCAGAAGAAGAAGGCTGTGGTTTCAAACTCCAATCCAGAGACTCGAGGATATAACCTAAACTGATATTTCCATGCAGTACTGAGGGTTTGCAGCACTGTTGGAGGTGCTGCCTTTTGGATGAGAATTGAAACAAAGATGCCAGGTGGAATTTTATATTCTCCCCCTTGGCAGGTTTGGAGTATAAAATCGGGTGGGATGGTCGTTGGGTGGGGTGCGGTGGGGTGGGGTGGGTGGGGGGATCGTTGCTGCCACCATCCCACTTCTGCTGAAATTTAGCCCGGGACGGGAAGGCCTGTGAACGGCCTTCCCGCCCCGCTGCCAATTGAGGCCCTTAACTGGGTAATTAACCCCAATTAAGGACCTCTTCCTGCTGCAGTCACCCGCCAGATGGGAAGCATGGCAAGAAAACTGTCCAGGCTGCTTCCCGGCTCCGGTGAGGGCAGAGGGGATGTTCCTTGTTCAAAGTGCCTTTGAACGAGGGGCCCAGCATTGGGAAAGGGAGGACCTGTTGAGGGCCACCACCCTCACCCTTGCTCCCAAACCCCCTCCCCCCACAATGACCGCCACCCAGCGAGACCCCTCCCACCCTGACCTACCTGACACCTCGCTCCAGCGACGCTCATCGCCCTCCGGTATGGTTACCTTCAGCAGCAGCCACCACCTTCACGGTTGCACTGCAGCTGCCGGCCTCTGACTGGCCGGATGGGCTCCAGGGGCAGGACTTACGCCGACGGGATCCTGAATCCTATGGAAGGCCCGCCACTGCCCCCTTAAATGCCTGATTGGCAATATATTCGGTGGGCCTTCTGGAAAAGAGGCATAAAATTCCACCCACTGTTTGATTTGTAAAGGGTAGGTCATGCCTGACTAATTTGATCGAAATTTTTGAAGAGGTCACTAAAGTCATGGACAAGGGAATGTCTGCGGTTGTTATTTATATGGATTTCCAGAAAGCATTTGATAAAGCTTCTCATAAGTAACTATTAAAGTTGAAGCCCATGGAACTGAAGACCTAGTTAGGCCTGAAGCTGAGTGATTCTCCGGATCTCAAACTGAACATCAGTGAGCAGGTAATTGGTGAATAAGTTCCACTTATACCTGGACTACAAGAGTTAAATTATGAGGGGTGATTACACAAACTAGGGCTGTATGTATACCCTGGAATTTAGAAGGTTAAGTGGTGATTTGATCCAAGTTTTCAAGCTATTAAGGTGAGTCTAGTGTTAAACTCCAGAAATCTTGTTATGGAAGGATAATGCTGGAGCCTATCTTTACTCAGTTTCACATTTATTCTACAGAGTAAAAGGATTATAAACATGTAGCTCCTCACTCAAAACCTCCACCAATCTCAGTAAGTGTCTGTTTATTAGTGCTCAAGTAAGACCCCAATTAACACCCTCCACCTGCATATAATCAAACAATTGATACACAATTAACAGATTAACATCTAGGAGTAGGGCAGTACAGTCTAAAAATTGGAGCCATACTTTTCCGGAGTGAAAATCGGAAACACTTCTACACACCACGGGTGGCAGAAGTTTAGAACTCTTCTGCAAACCAATCATAACACAATTGAATTTCACATCAAGTTTGAAAGCTACATAACTGAGTCCAGAACAAGAATCTTAAACAAAGCCTATTATATGGGTATGAAGGGAGAGCTGGCCAAGGTTGATTGGATAAATAGACTACAAGGTATGGCGGTAAATAAACAGTGGGAAATATTGAAAGAAAGAATTCAAAATTTGCAGCACAAAATATATTCCATTAAAAAAACAAAAACTCAGCAAGAAAGATCCATCTATGCCTTACTAGGGAAGTTAAGGATAGTATCAGATTAAAAGAGGTGGCTTATAATGTTGTGAAGAATAGTAGTAAGCCTGAGGATTGGGAGAATTTTAGAAACCAACAAAGGGCAACCAAAAACTTGATAAAAAGGGAAGAAATGGCATGACAGTAAGCCAACCAGGAATATAAAAACAGAGTGTAAGAGCTTTCACAAGTACTTAAAAGATGTCGTCACTGGTAGGAGTAGTTTATAGGCCCCCTAGCAGTAGCTACACTGTCAGATAGAATATAAACCAAGAAATAATAGAGGCTTGTAGGAAAGGTACTGCAATAATCATGAGTGATTTTAATCTTCATATAGATTGAACAAATCAAATTGACAAAGGTAACCTGGAGGATGAGTTCATAAAGTGTATTTGTGGCTTTCCAATCCACTGGGACCTTTCCAGAATCTGGGGAATTTTGGAAGATTACAACCAATGCATCCACTATCTCTACAGCTACTTCTTTTAAGACCCTAGGCTGTCAGCCTTTAGTCCCATTACTTTTCCTTTTACTTTTTTGTAGTGATAGAGATTCTTAGAACAATATGTTCTGGAACCAACCCAGGAGCAGGCTAGTTTAGACCTGGTGATGTGTAATGAGACAGGATTATAAAGGCAATTACAAGGTATGAAGACGGAGTTGGCTAAAGTGGATTCCTAAAATAAATATAAAGAAAAGAATCTAGAGAAGCAGTGGCAGACATTTCAGGAGATATTTCATAATTGGGTGTGAGGGCGATCTGGCTGCGACATCTGTCACCCCATTGATCGCTAGGGTTGATTCGGCTGATCTGGCTGGCTAGGCGGGTGTCCCCCTTCCCTCATAGCTCCATGTGCGTCCCTCCCGAAGCTCAGCGCTCGGTCGCAGAGGATGACCCCCTCGAAGAGGACCGCTGCGCCGGTCTAGGGTATATGATGTAGCAGGGCGGCACAGTGGCGCAGTGATTAGTACTGCAGCCTCACAGCTCCAGGGATCCGGGTTCGATTCTGGGTACTGCCTGTGCGGAGTTTGCAAGTTCTCCCTGTGACCGCGTGGGTTTTCGCCGGGTGCTCTGGTTTCCTCCCACAGCCAAGGACTTGCAGGTGATAGGTAAATTGGCCGTTGTAAATTGCCCCTAGTGTAGGTAGGTGGTAGGGAATATGGGATTACTGTAGGGTTAGGATAAATGGATGGTTGTTGGTCGGCATAGACTCGGTGGGCCGAAGGGCCTGTTTCAGTGCTGTATCTCTAAATAAAATAAATTCTCAACAAAGATATGTTCCATGGAGAAAGAATGACTCTAGGAAAAGCATGCACCACCCGTGGCTAACTAAGAAAGTTAAGGATGTTATCAAATTGAAAGAAAAGGAATACAATGCTGAAAAGATTAGTGATAGGTTAGAAGATTGGGAAAATTTTAGAAACCAGCAGAGGATGACTAAAAATAAAATTAAGAGGGAGAAATTAGAGTATGAGAGTAAACCAGCAAGAAATATAAAAACAAACATATAAAAGCTTCTGCAAATGTATAAAAAAGGAAGTGAGTAGCTAAAGTAAATGTTGGTCCCTTCGAGGATGAGACTGGGGAATTAATAATGGAAACAAGGAAATGGCAGAGACTTTGAAAAAGTATTTTGTCTTCACAGCACACAAAAAGCATCCCAAAAATAGCAGAAAATCAAGAAGCAAAAGGAAGGGAGGAACTTAAAACAATCACTATCACTACAAAAAAGTACTAGGAAAAGTAATGGGACTAAAGGCTAAAAGCCAAGGGTCTTAAAAGAAGTAGCTGCAGAGATAGTGGATGCATTGGTTGTAATCTTCCAAAATTCCCCAGATTCTGGAAAGGTCCCAGCGGATTGGAAAACCACAAATGTAACACCTCTATTCAAGGAGTACGGGGGGGGGTGGGGGGGGGGTGGCGGGAGGAAGCTTATAGAAAGCTAGAAACTATAGACCAGTTAGCCTAATATCTGACAATGGGAAAATGCTAGAATCCATTATTAAGGAAGTAGTAGCAGCACATTTCGAAAATTATAATGCAATCAGGCAGAGTCAATATGGTTTTGCGAAAGGGAAATTGTGTTTGACAAATTTATTAGAGTTCTTTGAGGATGTAACAAGCAGGGTGGATAAAGGGGAACCAGGAAATGTGGTGTATTTGGATTTCCAAAAGACACTCAATAAGGTGCCACATAAAAGGTTAGTACACAAGAAAAGAGCTCATGGTGTTGGGGGTAATATATTAGCATGGATAGAGGATTGGTTAACTAACAGGAAACAGATTTGGGATAAATGGGGCATTTTCAAGTTAGCAAACTGTAACTAGTGGAGTGCCACAGGGATTAGTGCAGAGGGCTCAACTATTAATGATCTATTTTAATGACTTGGATGAAGGGACTTATTGTATTGTAGCCAAGTTTGTGGACAATACAAAGATAGGTAGGAAAGCAAGGAGGACAGAGTGTCTGCAAAGAGATATAGATAGGTTAAGTAAGTGGGCAAAATTTTGCAGATGGAGTATAATGTGGGAAAATGTGAGGTTGTCCATTTTGGCAAGAAGAATAGTAAAGCAAAATATTATTTATATGGAGAGAGACTGCAGAATGCTGTGGTACAGAGGGACCTGGATGTCCTTGTACATGAATCACAAAAAGTTAGCATGCAGATACAGCAAGTAATTAGCAAGGCAAATTGAATGTTGGCATTTATTGCAAGGGGAATGAAGTATAAAAGTAGGGAAGTCTTGCTACAACAGTACAGGGCATTGGTGAGACTGCACTGAGAATACAGCATACAGTTTTGCTTCCTGACTTAAGGAGGGATATATTTGCATTGGAAACGGTTCAGAGAAGGTTCACCAGGCTGATTCCTGAGATGAAAATGTTGTCTTATGAGGAAAGGTTAACAGGTTATGGCTATGTTCATTGGAGTTTAGAAGAATTGGAGGTGATCTTATTGAAACATTATAAGATTCTGAGGGGGCTTGACAGTGTAGATGCTGAGAGGATATCTCCTTGTTGGGGAATCTAAAACTAGGGGGCACAGTTCTAAATCAGAAATCTCCTATTTAAGATGGAGTTGAGCATAAATTTCTTCTCTTGGAGGGTTGTAAATCTTTGGAATTCTCTTCCCCAGAGATCAGTGGAGGCAGGGTCATTGAATATATTCAAGGCTGAGTTAGACAGAAATTTGATGTACAAGGGAGTCAAGGGTTATGAGCGGCAGGCAGGAAAGTGGAGTTAAGGCCACAATCAGATCAGCCATGATCGTATGAAATGACAGAGCAAGCTCGATGGGCTGAATGGCCTACATCTGCTCCTGTTTCTTATGTTCTTAAGCAAACATTGGTCCCTTAGAAGCAGAGACGGGAGAATTTGTCCTGGGGAATAAGGAAATGGTAGAGACATTGAAGAAATATTTTGAGTCTGTCTCCACAGTATAAATTACATACAAGAAATAGAGAATAACCAAGCAGCTTATAGGAGGGTGGAACTTTAGGTACTTGATATCAGCAAAGAAAAAGTGTTGGAGAAACTTAAAGGACTAAAAGCCGACAAATCCATATGACCTGATGCCCTAATCCTAGGGTTCTGAAATAGGTAGCTACAGAGATAATGGATGCATTGGTTATGAATTTGCAAAATTTCCTCGATCCTAGAGACTGAGAGCTATGTATCCAAGTTTGTTGATGATACAAAGGTAGGTGGGAATGAAACATAAAAACATAGAAAATAGGATCAGGAGTAGGCCATTGGGTCCTTCGGGCCTGCTCCGCCAATTCAAAAAAGATCATAGCTGATCGTCTATTTCAGTACTCTGTTCCTGCTTTCTACCCAAATGCCTTGATCCCTTTGGCATTAAGAAATATATCGACCTCCTTCTTGAATATATTTAATGACTTGGCCTCCACTGCCTTCTGCGGTAGAGAATTCCACAGGTTCACCACCCTCTGAGTGAAGAAATTTCTCCTCATCTTGGTTCTAAATGGCATACCATGTATCCTGAGACTGTGAGCCCTGGTTCTGGACTCCCCAGCCATCGGGATCATCCTCCCTGCATCTAACCTGTCTAGTCCTGTTAGAATTTTATAGGTTTCTATGAGATCCCCTCTCATTCTTCTAAACTCTGGTGAATATAGGCCTAGTCAACCCAATCTCTCCTCATATGTCAATCCTGCCATCCCAGGAATCAGCCTAGTAAATCTTCTTTGCACTGCCTCAATGGCAAGAACATCCTTCCTCAGATAAGGAGACTAAAACTGCACATAATACTTCAGATGTCGTCTCACCAAGGCCCTGTACAATTGCAGTAAGACATCCTTGCTCCTGTACTCAAATCCTCTTGCAATGAAGGCCAACATACCATTCGCCTTCCTAATTGCTTGCTGCACCTGAATGCTTGCTTTCAGTGACTGGTGTACAAGGACACCCAGGTCTCGTTGAACCTCCCTCTTTCCCAATCTATCACCATTCAGATAATAATCTGCCTTTCTGTTTTCACAACCAAAGTGGATAACCTCACATTTATCCACATTATAGTGCATCTGCCATCCACTTGTCCACTCATCCAACTTGTCCAAATTACATTGGAGCCTCTTTGCATCCTCCTCACAGCTCACATTCCCACAGTTTTGTGTCACCTGCAAACTTGCAAATGTTACATTTAGTTCCCTCACTCAAGTCATTAATACATATTGTAACTAGCTGGGACCCAAGCACTGATCCCTGCAGTACCCCACAAGTCACCACCTGCCACCCGGAAAAAGACCCGTGTATTCCTACACTTTGTTTCCTGTCTGTCGACCAATTCTCAATCCATCCCAGTATATTACCCCCAATCCCATGTGCTTTAATTTTGCACACTAACCTCTTATGTGGGATTTTATCAAAAGCCTTCTGAAAATCCAAATACACCACATCCACTGGTTCTCCCTTATCTATTCTACTAGTTACATCCTCAAAAAACTCCAGTAGATTTATTAAGCCTGATTTCCCTTTTGTAAACCCATGCTGACTTTGTCCAATCCCATTTATGCTTTCCAGATGTTCTGCTATCACATCCTTTATAATACTCTGGCATGTAATGTGAGACTAACTGGTCTGTAATTCCCTGTTTTTTCTCTCCCTCCTTTTTTAAATGGAGGGGTTACATTTGCCACCCTCCAATCTGTAGGAACTGCTCCAGAGTCTACAGAATTTTGGAAGAGGCAAGCTGTGAGGAGGACACAAAAAGACTGCAAAGAGATAGCAACAGGTTAAGTGGGTGACCAACAAGATGGCAGATGGAGTATAATGTGGGGAAGTGTCAGGTTATTCACTTTGGTCGTAACAACAGAAAAGTAGAATATTTTTAAAAGGCATGAAACTTTTAAATGTTGATGTTACAAAAGTGCTTCCATATTTGTAATATTTTATTTTTTGAGGACTTGTGTTAAAACTGAAAAGATTCCATGGATATTTTTTTTTAACCAAATTCTCCGACAGGACAAGATGTTGTTTGAAAGCCACCTGTGCTGAAGGCCACCTGTGATTTAGGCTCAGAAAACAGCAGACCCTTTGGTGACTTGGGGAAAAATGGTTACAGAGAAGGCACATGTCAAGGTTTATGGAGGTCAGGAGGTTGATTCTCTGGCTGGAATTTTACGGAGGGTGGGGGAGCCCAATCAACCAGCTGACATGTCGGTGGCGAGCCCACCTCCACCAGGCCTGGGGATCCAGATAGAATTTCACGCTCCCTAGGCCCTTAATTGGTCTTGGGCAGGACTTTCACCTCACTGAGGCAGGAAGTCCCACCTAATGCAACTGCTGGCCAATCAGCGGGCGGGTAGCTCTTAGTCCCAGCAGCGCCACTGGGAGCAGTGGCCACTGCTGGTACTACAGCCAGCTTCAGGATGATGAAGGACAAGCCCGAAAAAAAGGTAGGTTTTTAGGGTCTCGCCGGGAACAATCAGTCGGGCCCCAGTGAGGCAATAAAGGGCAGTCAGGGGGGCGGGGGAGGGGGGGTGTTGTGCATTGGGGCCGGTTGGGGCTTTGGGGGCAGCCCTCTGTGAGGCGCAGGGTGCCTGACCTAGTTTCATCAGGCGGGCTTTCTGTGGCCTCAGCTGCCCACGTGCCAAGCGTAAAATACCCTTGATAGTGGGCAGAGGCCTTAAGTGGCAGTTAATTGACCACTTACGGGCCTTGATTGGCCTGGGATGGGTGGGCAATTTCTCACCACTGCTGCGCCATGTAAATTGGCAGCAGAGGTGGGAGCAGGTCAGGAAGGGCCCCCCCCAGCCTCCCACTCCATTCTACGCCCACCCCCCGCCACCAGCCCGCTCTTTTCGGGAGTGTAAAATTCCAGCCTCTGTTTGGGGTTTGGATATTGTCTTCAGTTTTATTTATGATATGAACTTTTTGAAGACAGTTTCTGTCTTCTTGCCAAGGAGAAAATAAATCACCTGGCTCCCCTCCTTCTCTACCTTTCTGAAGGAATCCTGCCAGGATCCAGTGTGGGAAAAAATCCCTGGTGCTGAATAGTTCTTGAGGAGCTAGAAAAAATCCTGCAATTCAAGTGTGTGCTGGCAGAAAAACCTTGATGCCGCATTTCTCCTAGAAAGCTTACTAGAATAATTCTCAGCATCTCCAGAATGGACTACATCTGAAACAATCCCAGTGACCCATCTCCACATACCAAAAAAAGGACAACTGACTTCCTTCCATATCTTCTTTCTTTTTTCATCAAGAATTAGCAAGTATTTGGCCAAAGTAGTTTTTTTTTTTGTCTTTTTTTTGGTAACAGACCTCTGCAGGGTGAATTTCTGTATTTTTCCCAGTGTGTGAGTGTAACGGGAGAATTTTTTTAAAAAGGGAACTTTTGTATTTTAATCGGTGTGTTTGTAATGCTTTGCTTCGTTACTGATTAAGTCTTGATTTATAATAAACTGATAATTTTGTTGTTTATTAAAGAAAACTGGTTCGAGTATTTTGTTCTTGGATTTAAAAAAAATAGAGTATATGATTGGCTGTTTCGGTACGCGGGTAAACATTTAAATAGATGTGGAGAAGTGGAACTGGAAGACGGTGAACTCCTCCCACCTCAGTTGTAACAATGTTCAGAGAAACTTGAAGGTACTCGTACAGAAACACAAAGTTAGTATGCAGGCACACCAAGCAATTAAGAAAGTAAATGCATGTTGGCATTTATTGCAAGGGGATTGGAGTCCAGAGGTCTGTAAAGTGCCTTAAAAAAGAATCCCGCCATCTCCCGCGTGATGACACCACCAAATACATCTTCTTCTCCCCCCCTTTCAGCATTCCGAAGGGACCATTCCCTCCGTGACTCCCTGGTCCACTCTTCAATCACCCCCAACACCCCATCCCCTTACCGCAACAGCTTTCCATACAATTGCAGGAGATGCAACACCTGGAGTGGCTGCAGGACATCCTTCTGGGGGAGGGTGAACAGCCAGAGGTCGTGGTCCACATTGGTACCAATGACATAGGTAAGAAGAGGGATGAGGTCCTGAAATCAGATTTTAGGGAGTTAGGAAGGAAATTAAAAAGCAGGACTTCCAAAGCAGTAATCTCAGGATTACTCCCAGGTCACATGCTAGTGAGTATAGGAATAGGAGGATTGATCAATTAAACATGTGGCTGGAGAATTGGTGTAGGAGGGAGGGAATCAGATTTCTGAGGCATTGGGACCAGTTCTGGGGCAGGTGGGACCTGTACAAGATGGACGGGCTACACCTTAACAGGACCAGAATTAACATCTTCACAGAGAGATTTGCTAGTGCTGCTGGGGAGGGTTTAAACTAGCTTGTCAGGGGGATGGGAACCTGAGGTGTAGCTCAAATTGGAAGGACGTAAAGCTGGAAACAGGAGGTAGAAAAGTAGCAAGTCACATTGGAAGGCAGGCGAAACAAAGGCGAGCATCAACTAGGCTTAGAATGCAGAATAATGCCAAGAAGATAAGGTGAAGGGCACCCTACCTGAATGCACACAGCATTTGCAACAGGGTAGATGATTTAAAGGCCCAAATAGAGGTACGTGGGTATGATCTAATTGCCATTATGGAAATGTGGCTACAGGGTGACCATGATTGAGAACTGAGTATTCAAGGATATTTGACATTTAGGAAGGACAGGAAAAAAGGAAAAGGAGGTGGTGTTGTGCTGATAGTAAGTGATGGGATCAGTACATTTATAAGGGAGGATCTCATATCGGAAGAACAAAATGTGGAATCTGTTTGAGTGGAGCTAAGAAACAGCAAGGGACAGCAAACATTGGCAGGAGTTGTTTATCGGCCACCAAACAATAGTGGTAGTGTGGGGCATAGTATTAATCAGGAGATTAGAGAAGCATGTAGCATGGGTAATACAGTAATCATGGCTGACTTCAATCTGCATATAGACTGGTGTCAGGCAAGATCCCCCACCCCCCCCCCCCCCCCACCTGCCAAGAATGAGGAAAATTAATTTTGCCACATGAACATTGATTTTAAACTGCTGATGGTGAAGAAAGAACTTGCTTTAAAAAACTGGAGACTTTGGCTGGAGAGATACATTAGCATATCAATAGATAAGTACTTCAAAGGACAAAGGAGCTATTCCCTGCTCCAATTTAATCCACAATGGACTTTTGATTACCAGACGTTGAAGCATTCCACCAGGTTAACTACTAAAATGGCCGAATATACAAACAGACGTGGTCAGGCCAATTTAGTCACATGACTGATTGTTGGAGTTTTTTGAATTTGAACTTCCAACAGGGAATTAGAAATCAGAAGGCTGTTAGCTCCTGGACTGAGAACACCTCTCTCCTGTCTGCTCTCATCTCGCTCTCACCAGCTTCGGAAACCACTGAAGACATATGAACCCCAAGAGAGAAAAGTCTCCCACATTGAACAAGGTTTAAGAAGAATATTGGGCCCCAACGAAAAGTAAGAGCTGTTTACAATCAAGAACTCTATGGCAAGCTGGAAACACAGAAACAGTAACAAGAAACTCCCCTTTTAGAGACTGCCTGAAACCCGTCCTTTTTATTTTTCTTCTGCTCTTTTCTGTCCCTATTTTCATGTGTGTATTGTGTGTGCATACTAGCGTGGGCGCGTCATACATCCAAAGGCGTTGACCGTTTCAGAGTTTAAGGTGAAGGTTTAATAAATTTCACAGTTCTTCTTTAAACCTAAAGAAACCCTGGTGTGCTCTTTTCTTTGCCTTGGAATTGGAAAGCTGTGAACAAGGATTCACAAAGGGGGAACTCAGAACACAGTGTGTTTAAAATTAAACCCTGTTACAATAAGAACAGGTGAAGACAGTAAAAGACCCCTATACACCTTTCTCACCTGGCCGTAACACTGGGTAAACCTAATGAGCACTAATGTGTGGAGGAAGAGTTTCTGGAGCGTGTTAGGGATGGTTTTCTAGAGCAGTATGTTGAGGAACTGACTAGGGAACAGGCTATTTTAGATCTAGTATTATGTAATGAGAAAGAGCTAATTAATAATCTTGTTGTAAAAGAACCTTCAGGGATGAATGACCATAATGTGATAGAATTTTACATTATGTTTGAAAGCGAAGTAGTTCAATCTGAAGCCAGTGTGTTAAATTTGAACAAAGGAAATTATGAAGGTATGCGGGGCAAACTGGCTGAGGTGGATTGGGAAAATATATTTAAAGGTATGACAGTGCATAGACAATGGATAGTCTTCAAAGAATTATTACATAGTTTACAGCATCTATACATTCCTTCAAGGCACAAAACCCCCAAAAGTAAAGGCAGTCAACTGTGGATAACAAAGTAAGTTAAGGATTGAAAAAGATTAAAAGAAAAGGCCTATAAAGTAGTAAACCTGAGGATTGGGAGGATTTTAGAATACAGCAAAGGAGGACGAAGAAACTGATAAAGAAAGGGAGAATAGAATATGAATCTAAACGAGTAAAAAACATAAAAATGGACTGTAAAAGCTTCTATGGGTCCATAAAAAGAAAACATTTGGCTAAGACAAATGTGGGTCAAATAACAGGCAGAGCCAGGAGAATTTATAATGGGGAATAGAGAAATGGCAGAGAAGCTAAATGATTACTTTGTGTCTGTCTTCACTGAGGAAGATACAAGAAATGTCCCAGAATTAGAGATCCAGGGGATTAGGGAGAATGAGGAATTGAAGGAAATTAGTATTAGTAATGAGGGTAAGAGTCACAGAGTAATTGAGTTATAAGGTACAGAAACAGGCCCTTCAGCCCATTGTGTCCATGCTGGCCATCAGGCATCTCTCTATTCTAATCCCATTTTCCAGCACTTGGCCCATAGCCTTGTATGCTATGGCGTTTCAAGTGCTCATCTAAATACTTCTTAAATGATGTGAGGGTTCTTGCCTCTACCATCCCTTCAGGCAGTGTGTTCCAGATTCCAACAGCCCTCTGGGTGAAAAACAAATTCCTCAAATGCCCTCTAAACCTCCTGCCCCTAGCTATGTCCTTCATAATTTTGTATACCTCTATCAGGTCTCCCCTCAGCCTTCTCTGCTCTAAGGAAAACAACCCTAGCCTATCCAGTCTCTCTTCATAGCTGAAATGCTCCAGCCCAGGCAACATCTTGGTGAATCTCCTCTGCACCCTCTCCAGTGCAATCATATCCTTCCTATTGTGTGGTGCCCAGAACTGTACACAGTACTCCAGCTGTGGCCTAACTAGCGTTTTATACAGCTCCATCATAACCTCCCTGCTCTTATATTCTATGCCTCAGCTAATAAAGGCAAGTATCCCATATGCCTTCCTAACCATCTTATCTACCTGTGCTGCTGTCTTCAGTGATCTATGGACAAGTACACCAAGGTCCCTCTGACCCTCTGTATTCCCTAGGGTCCTACCACCCATTGTATATTCCCTTGTCTTGTTAGTCCTCCCAAAATGCATCACCTCACACTTCTCAGGGTTAAATTCCATTTGCCACTGCTCTGTCCATCTTACCAGCCCATCTATATCGTCCTGTAATCGAAGGCTTTCCTCCTCACTATTTACGACACCACCAGTTTTTGTGCCTTCTGCAAACTTACTGATCATACCGCCTATAGTCATGTCTAAATCATTAATGTATGCTACAAACAGCAAGGGTCCCAGCACCGATCTCTGCAGTACACCACTGGTCACAGGCTTCCAATCGCAAAAACAACCCTCGACCATCACCCTTTGCCTCCTGCCACTAAGCCAATTTTGGATCCAATTTGCCAAATTGCCCTGGATCCCATGGGCTCTTACCTTCTTAACCAATGTCCCATGTGGGACCTTATCAAAAGCCTTACTGAAGTCCATGTAGACTACATCAACTGCTTTAGCCTCCTCTACACATCTATTCACCTCCTCAAAAAATTCAAACAAATTTGTTGGACATGATCTCCCCCTGACAAAGCCATGCTGACTATCCCTGATTAATCCATGACTCTCCAAGTGGAGATTAATCCTGTACCTCAGAATTTTTTCCAATAGTTTCCCTACCACTGATGTTAGACTCACCGGCCTGTAATTACCTGATTTATCCCTGCTACCATTCTTGATTAATGGTACCATATTCACTGTCCTCCAGTCCTCTGGCACCTCTCCTGTGGCCAGAGAGAATTTGAAAATTTGTGTCAGAGCCCCTGCTATTTCCCCCCTTGTCTCACATAACAGCCTGGGATACATCTCATCTGTGTTTGGGGATTTATCCACTTTAAAGCCCGCTAAAACCGCTAATACCTCCTCCCTTTCTATGCTAATTTGTTCGAGTATATCACAATCCCCCTCCTTGATCTCGACACCTACATCGTCCTTCTCTATAGTGAACACAGGTTGTATTGGAGAAATAAATGGGGCTGAAGGTTGCTAAGTCCCCAGGACCTGATATTCTACATCCCAGAGTGTTGAAAGAGGTAGCTACGGAGATAGTGGATGCACTGGTGATCATCTTCCAAAATTCTATTGATTCTGGAACAGTTCCTGCAGATTTGAAGGTAGCAAAAGTCACCCCACTATTTAAGAAGGGAGGGAGAGAGAAAACAGGGAACTACAGACCTGTTAGCCTTACATCAGTCGTTGGGAAAACGTTAAAATCTATTCTAAAGGATCTGATAAATGGACACTTGGATAATAATGATCTGACTGGGCATAGTCAACATGGATTTATGAATGGGAAATCATGTTTGACAAACCTGTTAGAGTTTTTTGAGAATTTAACTACAGAATTGATAAGGGGGGGTTGGTGGACGTTGTATACTTGGATTTTCAGAAGGTTTTTGAAAAGGTCCCCCAGAGGAGTTTGGTTAGCAATATTAAAGCACATGGGATAGGACGTAATATACTGGGATGGATTAAGGATTGGTTAACAGGCAGAAAGCAGAGTGTAGGAATAAACGGGTCATTCTCGCATTGGCAGGCTGTGACTTGTGGGGTACTGCAGGGATCAGTGCTTGGGTCCCAGCTGTTCACAATATATATCAATGATTTAGATGTGGAGACCAAATGTAATATTTCCAAGTTTGCAGATTGGTGGGAAATGTGTATTGTGAGGAAGATGCAAAGCGGCTTCAAGGGGATTTGGACAGACTTAGTGAGTGGGTAAGAACGTGGCAGATGGAATATAATGTGGAAAATTGTGAGATTATCCATTTTGGTAGGAGGAATGGATATGCAGAGTATTTCTTAAATGGTAAGAGATTAGAAAATGTAGGTGTACAAAGGGACCTGGGTGTCCTTGTCAATAAGTCACTGAAAGCTAACATGCAGGTGCAGCAAGCAATTAAGAAGGCTAATGATATGTTAGCCTTTATCATAAGCGGATTTGAGTACAGCAGTAGTGTAGTCTTGCTTCAATTGTATAGAACCTTGGTTAGACTGCACCTGGAGTACCGTGTGTGGTTTTGGTCCCCTTACCTTAGGAAGGATATTATTGCCATAGAGGGAGTGCAACGAAGGTTCACCAGGCTTGTTCCCAGGATGCAGGAACTGTCCTATGAAGAGAGATTGGGGAAATTGGGCCTGTATTCTCTCGAGTTTCGAAGAATGAGAAGTGATCTCATTGAAACCTACAAAATACCTGAAGGGACAGGGTAGATGCAGGTAAGATGTTTCCTCTGGTTGGGGAGTCTAGAACCAGGGGACACAATTTCAAAATAAGGGGGAAGTCACTTAGGACAGAGATGAGGAGAAATTTCTTTACTCAGGGGGTTGTGTATCTTTGGAATTCTCTATCCCAGACGGTTGTGAATCTATGGAATTCTCTATCCCAGAGGGCTGTGGAAGCTCAGTGATTGAGTATGTTTAAAGCAGAGATTGACAGATTTCTAAATACCAATGACATAAGGGGATATGTGGATAGTGAGGGGAAAAAGGCATTGAAGTGGATAATCAGCCATGATCATATTGAACGGTGGGGCAGGTTTGATGGGCTGAATGGCCTACTCCTGTTCCTATGTTCCTGCCCTTTTACCTCCACCCTCCTCACCAAGGCCCCAAACATTCCTTCCAGGTGAAACAGCGATTTATGTGTACTTCTCTCAAATTAGTATACTGTATCCACTGCTCACAATGTGGTCTGCCCTACACTAGGGAGCCAAACACAGATTGGGTGACCGCTGTCGAACACCTCTGTTCAGTCCACATGACCCCAAGCTTCCAGTGGCCTGCCATTTTAATTCTCCATCTTGTTCTCACACTGATATCTCTGCCCTCAGACCACTGTAGCAATGAAGCTCAAAGCCAGCTTGAGGAACAGCACCTCATCTTTCGATTAGGCACTTTCCAACCTTCTTGACTCAACACTGAGTTCAACAATTTCAGACCGTAATCTCTGCCCCCAATTTTGTTTCATTTTCTTTGCATGTTTCAGTCTTAATCTTGTTTTCTCTTGTTGATTGAGGTATACAAAATTATGAGGAGCATTGATAGCTTAGCTAGGAAGAAACCTTTTCCCTTAGCGGAGGGATCAATAACCAGGAGGCACAGATTTAAGAAATGGTGCAGGAGGTTTAGAGTGGATTTGAGGAAAGAAATCTTCACCCAGAGAGTGGTTGGAATCTGGAACGCACTGTCTGAAGAGGTGGTAGAGGCAGGAACCCTCACAACATTTATGAAATATTTAGATCAGCAATTGAAAAACCATAGCATACAAGGCTACAGGCCAAGTGCTGGAAAATGGGATTAGAATAGTTAAGTGCTTGATGGCCGGCACAGACACGATGGGCCGAAGGGCCTGTTTCTGTGCTGTATAACTCTATGGCTCTATGACCGGATGAGATGCATCCAAGGATAATGAGGGAAGTTAGAGTGGAAACTGTGGAGGCATTGGCCATAATTTTCCAGTCTTCCTTAGACTCAGGGGTAGTGCCTGTGGACTGGAGAATTGCAAATGTAATGCCCTTGTTCAAAAAAGGATATGCAAAGATAAGTCCAGCAACTACAGGCCAGTCAGTTTAACCTTGGTGGTGGGAAAACTTGTAGAAACGATAATTTGGGACAAAATTAATCGTCACTTGGGCAAATACAGATTAATTAAGGAAAGCCGGCATGGATTTGTGAAGGGCAAATTATGTTTAACTAACTTGGTGGAGTTTATTGATGAAGTAATGGAGAAGATTGATGAGGATAATGCTTTTGATGTGGTGTATGTGGACTTCCAAAAGGCATTTGATAAAGTGCACAACAGACTTGTGAGCAAAGTTATAGCTCATAGAATAAAAGGGACAGTAACAACATGGATACGAAATTGGCTGAGTGACAAGAAACAGAAAATAGTGGTTAATGGATGTTTTTCAGATTGGAGAAAGGTGTGTAGTGGAGTTCCCCCGGGGTCAGTGTTAGGACCCTTGCTCTTCCTGATGCATCAGTAATGAACAAGACCTTGATGTACAGGATACAATTTCAAAATTTGCAAATGATACGAAACTTAGAAGCATTGTGAATGGTGAGGAGGTTAATGTAGAACTTCAAAAGGACATAGACAGGTTGGTGGAATGGGCGGACAAGTGGCAAATGAAATTTAATGCAGAGAAGTGTGAAGTGATTCCTTTTGGTAGGAATAACATGGAACAACAATATAAAATAAAGGGTACAATTCTAAAGGGGGTGCAGGAGCAGATGGACCTGGTTGTATATGTGCAGAAGTCATTGAAGGTGGCAGGACAGGTTGAGAGAGCGGTTAATAAAGCATACAGCATCCTCGGCTTTATTAATAGGGCATAGAGTACAAGAGCAAGGAAGTTATGTTAAACTTGTATAAAACACTAGTTTGATCTCAACTGGAGTACTGTGTCCAGTTCTAAGTGCCACACTTTAGGAAAGATGTGAAGACATTGGAGACAGTGCAGTAAAGATTCATGAGAATAGTTCCAGGGATGAGAAACTTCAATTACGTGGTTGATTAGAAAGGTTGCGACTGTTTTCCTTAGAGAAGAGAAGGTTGAGAGGAGATTTGATGAAGGTTTTCAAAATCATGAGGGGTCTGGACAGAATAGATAGGGAAAAACTGTTCCCTTTGGTGGAAGGGTCGAGAAGAAGAGGACACAGATTTAGGGTAATTGGCAAATGAATCAATGGCAACATGAGGAAAAACTTTTTCATACAGCAAGTGGTTAGGATCTGGAATGCACTGCCTGAGAGTGTAGTGGAGGCAGGTTCAACTGAGGCATTCAAGAGAGCATTGGATTATTATCTGAAAAGGAAGAATGTGTAGGGTTACGGGGAGAAGGCAGGAGAGTTGCATTAGGTGAGTTGCTCCTTCGGAGAGCCAGTGCAGGTGCAACGGGCTGAATGGCTTCCTTCTGTGCTGGAACAATTCTGTGATTCTGAGTATTTCCAGCATTTTCTATTTTTATTTCGTATTTCCAGCAACTGCAGTTTTTGCTTTTGTATTAGATACTGAGAGGTTATTTGCCCTGGCTGTGGAGTCTAGAACTTGCAGGCACAGTCTCAGGGTAAGGGGTTGATCATTTAGGACTGAGATGAGGAGGGTCGTGGATGCTCCAACGTTGAGTATATTCAAGGCTGAGAGTAGACAGATTTTTGTTGTCTCAGGGAACCAAGGAATATGGGGAGCAGGTGGGATAGTGGAGTTGAGGCAGAAGATCAGCCATGATTGTATTATTGGCGGCACAGGCTTGAGGGGCCATATAGTCTATTCCTATTCCTATTTCTTATATTCTTATGTTCTCAGACCTGGGAAAAGTTAGAAATGCTAGTTCAATTGTAAATTTTAAATCTATGATTGATAGATTTTTGTTATTCAAAGACAAAGGATATGGGGCAAAGTTGGGTATGTGAAGTTAGGTCACAGATCAGCCATGATTTCATTGACTGGTAGAACAGGCGCCAGAGGCTAAATGGCCTACTCCGGTTCCGATGCTCACTCTCTCAGATGGACATAAAAGATCCCATGGCACAATTCAAACAAGAGTACGGGAGATCTCCCAGTGTCCTGTGCAATATTTGTCCCTCAATCAACACCACTAAAAATAGATTATCTACTCATTTATCTCATTGCTGTTTGTAGAATCTTGCTGTGTGCAAATCATTTGCTGTTTCCCTGCATTACAACAGTGACTACATTTCAAAAGTATTTAATTGGCTGTAAAGCACTTTCGGATGCCTTGAGGTCATAACAGACGCTGTGCAAATGCAAGCTCTTTGTTTTATTTCTTTAAAAATGCAAGCTGTTGTTGTTTTTAGGCCTCAAGCTTGGGATTGCCTAAATTAATTTGTTAATTTATCTCAGCTTCTCCAACCCGTTTTTGACCTTGGGGATGTCCTGCACTGCAGCCCTAAGTTTTTCAATAGAAATATTTAAGTGGAAAGTCAAGCACACTTCAAATTTTTACCTTTTCTATTTATTACATCTGCTTTCCACCTCTTTTTTGTTGATTTTTAGATCACTCATCTATACCACATTTAGGCAGTTGCAGCTGTAAGGTAATCTGGTACCTTGCCAATAATCAAAAAGACTAATGGAATGCTAGCCTTTATAATTAGAGGGCTAGATTGTTATACAAAGCCTTGAAAAGACCGCATCTGAGTACTGTCGACAGTTCTGAGTACCTCACCTAGAAATGATACATTGGCCTTGGAAGGAGAGTAGTGCAGATTCACCAGATTGCTACCAGGGCTCCAAGGGTTAGATTATAAGGAGAGGTTACACAAATTAGACTTGTATTTCCTGGAATATAGCTTAGTGGAGGGATTTGATTGAGGTTTTTAGGATTTTAAAAGGAATTAATAGTGTAGGTAGACAGAAACTGGTGAAAGAGTCCAGGACAAGGAAACATAACTTTAAAATCAGAACCAGGTCATTCAGGAGAGAAGTTAGGAAACATTTCTTCACACAAATGATGGTACAAGTGTTGAACTCTCTTCCACAAAAAATAGATGCTATCTCAATTAATAATTTAAAATCTGAAATGGAATTAAGATACAGATCATCCATGGTATCATTGAAGAGTGGAAAAGACTTGAGGAGCTGAATAGCCAACTTGTCATAGAGTCATACAGCACCGAAACAGGCCCTTCAGCCCAACAAGTCTGTGCTGACCATCAACCACCCATTTTATACTAATCCTACATTAATCCCATTTCCCTCTCACATCCCCACCTTCCCTCAATTCTCATAACACCTACCTACACTAGGGGCAATTTACAATGGCCAATTTTACCTATCAACCCGCAAGTCTTTGGCATGTGGGAGGAACCCGGAGCACCCGGAGGAAACCCACGCTGTCACAGGGAGAACTTGCAAACTCCACACAGGCAGTACCCAGAACCGCACCCGGGTCGCTGGAGCTGTGAGGCTGCGATGCTAACCACTGCACCACTCTTGTGATCCTATGGGCTGAATTTTACAGGCCCCCCCGACATCAGGGGTTGTGGCAGGGGGCGCCGGAAAATGCCTCCAGGAGAGGCCCGCCACAGACCTCGATGCCAGGAAGGCCTGGCCCCATATTGCTGGCAGTGGCGAGGCCTTGTGGCGACCCTCCCACCGCTCGGTGAAGGGAGCCCAACTTCAATATGTAAGTTAATATAAATACCTGAATTAATGACCGTTGCGCTCCCGCAGTCCGTCCCGGAGCGATATTGGTGCCGGTGGCCAGCACTCCCATGCCTTTGGATCCCCATGCGGGGATCCGAGGCAAATCACTGGTGGGGAGGGGTGTGCAGGTAAGTTTTCCAGTGTTGGGTGGGACGGGGGAGTGGGGTCAAACTCATCTGATTGGTGTACGAGATGGTGGGAAGGGTTACAGTGCACAGTTTATGAACTTTGCGGGGGCAGGGGTGAGGGATGTTCAGGTGGGCAGGGGAGGCGTTTTGAGGGGGGGAAAGGGCAAGTAATGCATTGCATGGTTATTGGGAGGGTGGGAGAGGGGAAAATTAAATGTTTTAAACATTTTTTGTAACATCTCTTTAAATATTTAAATTAAATGGAAGGGTTCAAAGCTCTTTAAAAATGGCATCAGCGCCTGCGCAAAAGCTGCTGACGCTATTGCCAGTGATGGACAGCCCTCTCCCTCCATGTCATCGATGTGGGCAGTCTGTCCCAGCCATTTAAATCAGCTGCCGCGCTGAATATCGCAGTGGCTCCGCAACGTGCGGTCCACATGGGTGGACCACCATTATGCACCATAAAGTTCAGCGCTATATTTCCATTTGTCGTTGCAACCAGACGCTAAGAATTAAAGTATACATATAAATACGAAATTTGTTTGAACACTTTCAAAGCTACTGGTCAGGTGGGGGAGGGTGGGGGGAGAGGGTGAACAGCCTGTGGTCATGATCCATATCAGTACCAACAACATAGATAGAAACAGGGATGAGGTCCTGCAGGCAGATTTTAGGGAGCTAGGATAGAAACTAGCAAGCGGAACCTCAAAAGTAGTAATCTCCGGATTACTCCTGGTGCCATGCACTAGTGAGTACAGGCATAGGAGGATACAGCAAATGAATGCATGGCTGGAGAGATGGTGCAGGAGGGAGGGCTTTTGATTCTCCTGCGACATTGGGACTGTACAGGCCGGACAGGTTGCACCTGAACAGAGCCAGGACCAATGTCCTTGTGGGGCGGTTTGCTGCTGCTATTGGGGAAGGTTTAAACTGACTTGGCAGGGGATGGGAACCAGGAGGTAACACTACAGTGGAAGGACAAGGTGCACAAAGAATTGGGAGACACAGATAGCACTACAGCAAGAAATGGTAATGTACTAGGTGGAGTCAGAGTTAGAGGAAATAGAATAAGGCCTAAATTAGGTTGACTGTGCATGTGTGTGAATGCAAGGAGTGTGGTAAATAAGGTTAGAGAGTTGTAAGCGTACATAGCCACGTGAGAATGTGATGTCTCAAAAAAGAATAGGACTGGGTCTAAATATTCCTGGAGACAAGGGGCAGGATTTTCCCTGCGGGCTTCTGAAACCTACCACCAGGCTCAAATTGGGGGTCAGAAGCCTGCACTGGGCGGAATTTAATGATGGCTGATGGAGCAGACAGCGAGGAGGAGGGGCAGTAGAATTGCATGGGAAGCACTGTTTCAGAAGCCCAACGCTGGGTAGTCTAGGCCGCATTATGATGGCGGTGCGGAGACAGCAAGGTGATGTTACAGGGAAGTGTCAGGAAGCCAATTGTGATCGTTGAAGAGGTACTTAAGTCCCATTTACATGCAACTGAATTAAATTTAATGCTATCTTGCAAATTAAATGTGCGGCGCATGGGGATCACGGGCATTAGATCCCCAACCACTCCAAAGGTGGCAGCAGCCAGGTGAGTCCTCATGTTCTGATAGGAATGTCAGCCATTGTGGAGCTGCCTTCCATTGGAGTGGAAACTTTTGCAAATCACTCAGCAGGGCAGCTCAGGAGAGCTGAGGGGCAGTCACTCAGTGAGGCAGCACAGATGAGGAAAGTTCTTCAGGGGTTGCACAGATGAGGAAAGTTCTTCAGGGGCTGCACAGATGAGGAAAGCTCTTCAGTGGCCACAAAGCTGGACTTTGTAGCGGCTCCCACAGTGATCCTAGAGGGTCGCAAGCTCTGCAGTGAGGTCTGGTTGCCATTTAGAAATGCCTGCCCTCACACTAGTTGATGTTGGGATCGGCACCTTCCTTCCCATCTCCAGCACTTTATTGGCCATTGGCCGGGCCCCATGCTTCCAGCTTGCTAATTGGCCGGCAGCCACGTAATTGCGTTCAGCCAGCCACTTTCTGCCTCCCAAAAGCAATGGGTCCGTCACTGAGATCTGAGCCACTGACATTAAATTCCGCCCAACGTGCCAGAGACCAGGCTTGCTGTCCAATTAAGGATGGCATGCGGGCTCTTGAAGCTGGAGGGCTAATCAGTGGTCTTCCAGCTTGAAAGCAGCAGCAGGATGCCAGGTAAGTAAGGAAGAGGGTGCTTCAAAATGGAGGCATCCTCTCTCCAACTTTTTCAAAATTTAAATAAACAATGGCCTTTGCAATCTGGCCACCACTGTGGTTGGGGAGAACCCTTCTACAGGACGCCCAGCAGCTGCTTCTGCATCAAAGCAGGTAGGAAGGGCCTCTCAGCCTGCCTGAAGTGCTAACCTTCCAGGAAAGTCCCAGTCAGCCTCCTTCAACTAGCCTTAAGTGGCAATGAACAAGCTAAATCGGTTGCCTGCCACATGCAAGCGGGTGGCTCCAGCACACCGCCCCCCGCCCCCGCCTTTGGGAAAATGGCCCAGGTGTGGGATGGTGCGGGGGAACTGCACACAGTCCGGTGCCTACCTCTGTTTCCAGCCGCAGCAGGGGCTCAAATTACTGCTCAAGGTATTCAGGAAAGATAGGGAAGAAAGGAAAGAAGGAGGGATAGAAGTTTTGATTAAGGAGAATATTACAGTGCTGGATAGAGAGGATGTCCAAGAGGGGTCATGGACTGAATGTATTTGGTCAAAGCTAAGAAACAATAGAGGTACCATTACACCACTGGCTGTATTCTAATAGACCACCAACTATTTTGAAAGAGAGAAAGGAACAAATTTGCAAGAAAATTACAGAGATGTGCAGGAACTATTGAGTAATTATAATGGGAGACTTTAATTATCCTAATATAGGCTGGGGTAGTAATTGTGTGAAGGGCAGAGAGTAGGAAGAATTTCTAAAATGTGTTCAGGAGAATTTTCTACATCAGTATGTTTCCAGTACAATGAGGAAGGAGGCATTGGTGGATCTGGTTCTAGGGAAAGAGGTGGGACAAGTGGATCAAGTGTCAGTAGGGGAACATTGAGGGGACAGTGATCATAGTATCATAGTGATCATAGGTTTAGATTAGCTATGGAAAGGAACAAGGAACAATCCAGAGTAAAAACAATTAATTGGGGGACAGCCAATTTCAATGGAGTGGGAACAAATCTGGCCCAGGCAAATAGAACTCAAAGATTGGCAGGTAAAACTATTATTGAACAAAGGGATGCTGCCAGACCTGCTGAGTGAATCCAGCATTTCTTGTTTTTGTTTCAGATTTCCAGCATCCGCAGTATTTTGCTTTTATTATTGAACAAAGGACTGCCTTTAAAGAGCAGATGGGTCGAATACAGTCGAGGTACATTCCCACAAGGGGGAAAGGTAAGACAAGCAAAATCAGAGCTCCATGGATGGCAAAACAGATAGAGAGTAAGATGAAGAAGAAAAAGGGTGCCTATGACAGATGTCAGGTTGATAATACAAGAGAATCAGGCTGAATATAGAAAGTTCAGAGGGGAAGTGAAAAAGAAATAAGAGAAGCAAAGAGAGAGTATGAGAAGATTCCTGGTGTATGCATTTAAATTAATACGTCAACAGAATAGCTTTCCACATAGCTGGTTTGGGTTATAAAAAGTGGGAATGAGGAAGACTAAAAAACAAAAATGTAACAGCACAAGAAGAGTTTCCTTTTCCACTGCCAAGGACATCATTTATAAATTAGGTTCAAATAATATTGATGAATTGAAGTGCAGTGTATCACAAATGGAAGAGGTACAGCAAAATTGCTTCCCAGTAATGAACAAATATACTCCTATCCATACCAATTGGCTCCACCAAAAGCAAAATATGGATGTAATGCTCAATTTTGCTATATTTGGCACTCCATGAAACTGTGTAAATACCCAATGGAGATGCATTTGCCAAAATTTTCACATAAAAATTTAATACTGAATATTAGATTATTGTACAAAGAATTATGAAAATTATGAGCTGTATCTGATGCTCATAAAAGCACCTATCCTAATCCCATTTTCACGCACTTGGCCCGTAGCCTTGTATGCTATGGCATTTCAAGTGCTCATCTAAATACTTCTTAAATCTTGTGAGGGTTCCTGCCTCTCTCCCTTCAGGCAGTGTGTTCCAAATTCCAACTACCTTCTGGGTGAAATTTTTTTTCCTCAAATCCCCTCTAAACCTTCCCTTACCTTAATTCTATGCCCCCTGGTTATTGACACCTCCATTAAGGGAAAAAGTTTCTTCCTATCTATCCTATCAATGCTCCTCATAAGTTTGTACACCTCTATCAGGTCTCCCCTCAGCCTTCTCTGCTCTAAGGAAAACAACCCTAGCCTTTTCAGTCTCTCTTCATAGCTGAAATGCTCCAGCCCAGGCAATATTCTGGTGAACGTCCTCTGCACCCTCTCCAGGGCAATCACATCCTTCCTAGAGGGCGGTGACCAGAACTGTACACAGTACTCCAGCTGTGGCCTAACTAGCATTTTATACAGCTCCATCATAACCTCCCTGCTCTTGTACTCTATGCCGCGGCTAATAAAGGCAAGTATCCCAATGCCTTCCTAACCACCTTATCTACCCGTGCTGCTGCCTTCAGTGATCTATGGAAAAGTACACCAGGGTCCCTCTGACCCTCTGTACTTCCTAGGGTCCTACCATCTATTGTATATTCCCTTGCCTTGTTAGTCCTCCCAAAATGCATCTCATCATACTTCTCAGGATTAAATTCCATTTGCCACTGCTCCACCCATCTTACCAGCCATCCATATTGTCCTGTAATTTAAGAGTTTCCTCCTCACTATTTACGATACCAATTTTCATGTCATCTGTGAACTTACTGATCATACCTCCTATATTCACATCTAAATCATTAATGTACACTACAAACAGCAAGGGTCCCAGCACCGATACCTGCGGAACACCACTCACTGGTCACAGGCATCCAGGCCAAAAAGGTGGGGGTACCCTGCCTCTGCCTTTTCATGCCCCACTCCCAACCCCCAGAACGATTCTCTAGTCTTTTTAAACCAGAGTTTCAGCAGCCGGGATCCCCGTCCCTCTAAAATGGAGATCCTGCCTCCAAGAGCTGCCAACCAATCAGAGGCCAGCAGCTCAGCAGTATCGGCAGCGCCACCAGGAGTGATGGCCACTGCTGGTACTGTGGAGGCCTCCGACACAGGCTCAGTGCTGGCACCCTGGACCAGAGATAGGTGAGGCGGGGTCGCCAGGGCCAGTCCAGAGGGCCCCGACGAGGGGGGGGGGTGGTGTGGTCATGCAGTCCAGGGGAGGGGAGGCCCGGGGGTGAAATTGTTCTTGGTGGGGGTCCTCCATGGGCCACAAATTGCCAAGAAGAAGGGCCCACCTCCCCAAGCCCGCAGGGAAGGCAACTCATTTTGCAAGGTGTCTTCCCCGCGCAGCAAAGGCACACCCCGCTGCTGGTAAGATCTCAGTGGCGGCAGGAAGAGGCCCTTTATGGCCCTTAAAAGCCATTTAAGGGCCTCAATTGGCCAATGGGTGGGAAGGCCATTATCGGCCTATCCCACCCCCGTGAAGATCGCTTGGCGATGGGCCCTCCACCCTGGCGCCACCCCCCCGTCACCCGTCACAATACTCCGTGCCGCCCCACCCCTGCCTCCGACCCAGCCTCAGGAGGCCATACAAAATCCAGCCCAATGTTAGAGTCTGAATTTGTAATTTACTATTCTTGCAATAAAGTAAGTACCTTTTTGAATTGAATACTTCATTTTGGCAGTATTGCAGTGGTATTGCTATTATTTCTTAATACTGATCTCGCATGGTAATGCTAACAACACTCTAACTGACTGGTTTTCTGTAAATAAGTCTCTGCAATCTTACTAGCACTGTTGTTAACTTGCCAGGGCACTATGGTGCAGACAGCAGGCAAGAGCTATTGGTAATACCAAGGTTTGTGAAATTACGACATTTCCATCGCAGGAAACAACACTGTAGTTGTAACAAAACTCAAAGCTTTTGACAATTTACAACATTACAATCGGGCAAGTGTAGTGATCGAAGGTTACCTCTTTAGCAGGGCTCAGTCTTGTGCAAATAAATATTGTCCATTCAAGCATTTCTTTTCCTTTCATTCTATTCGACTGTGAAATGTTTGCACCATTGTGAATCATTACTACAGCAGCAATTGCAGTCTTTGTTCTTTCTGCTGTGTTTGATGGGGATTACATATTGGTATAGGTATTGGTTAGCTCAGTTGGCTAGGCAGCTAGAATATGATACAGAAAGATGCTAATGGTGTGGGTTCAATCCCTGTATTGGCTGTGGTAGTTCATGGAGGCCTGCCTCCTTGCCTTGCCCTATGCTAGCAGAGTAGTGGCCCTTAAGCTACCCATTACCAAAGCACTGGTACTTGACTACAGTGATGTGGCAAGTGATTGATCAATCTATTAAAATTCATTCAATTATTTCAAAGCAGTGAATTTACCCTATACTCTGTGTAATGCCAGTTTACTATTATATCAGTAGTGGTTGTGAATCATTGTAATTATAATGGTGTGGTGAAAGGGCATTGACTTGGAACATTGACTCTGCTTCTCTCTTCAAGATGCTGTACACCTGCTGAGTATTTCCAGCATTTCCTGTTTTTATTTCAGATTTCCAGCATCTGCAGTATTTTGCTTCTGTATAACTGTAATGGAGTTTTGAGCAGTTTGTAATATTGATTACAGCATTATCCACTGCTCAGATTTTCTTCTTTTGGTATGTTGGTGGCTCCAGTATGTAAAATTGACAAGATGCCAGCTCTTCAATTCAGTCAGAAGTAGAATTCTTTAAATTAAACATCTGGTTGTTTTTAAGCATTGAATATTTGCTAGGTAAACAGCAGAAAGTGTATATAACACAACCATACATGAGCCTGTGGATACTTAATATACAATGGCACTTGGCACTCCATTTCAATCTTTAAAGAATGAGAAACAACATGAGTTTTGCAGGCAATAGAGCTCATTCGCTATGCTATGGATATAAACTCTGACTCAGTGCACTGTAAAATTAGCATAACAGCTCTGTACAGTAATAGAAGAATGCTGAAATGAGTCTGAAGCAATGGACTGGAAGAACATTGGCCTTGAGGCTTAAAAATAAACTGGTTTGATGGGCCATTTTCAAATCATGCAAAACTTTAACAAGGTGTTAAAGCTCCTATTTATAACCAACTTTGTTCTGTGTGCACAGATTACTATGAGATTTAATATAATTTTATCAAGGAAAATGGCATTTAGATCTTGCCAACAGTGTGCTAAAACAATCCAAGCAATCATAATATTTATAATTAGATACTGTTCAGGGGGTTCAAATAATAGCTGAGCTGAGACTTCAGTGTAGGTCATTTAAAAAAATACAGCTTTAGAATGGGGTGGCACAGTGGCGCAGTGGGGTGGCACAGAAGGGGCGGCACAGTGGTGCAGAAGGGATGGCACAGTGGCGCAGCGGTTAGCAGCGCAGCTTCATACCTCCAGCGACCCGGGTTCAATTCTGGGTACTGCCTGTGCGGAGTTTGCAAGTTCTCCCTGTGACCGCGTGGGTTTTCGTCGGGTGTTCATCGGGTGCTCCGGTTTCCTCCCACAGCCAAAGACTTGCAGGTCGATAGGTAAATTGGCCATTATAAATTGCCCCTAGTATAGGTAGGTGGTAGGGGAATTGAGGGAAGATGGGGATGTGAGAGGGTAATGGGATTAATGTAGAATTAGTATAAATGGGTGGTTGATGGTCGGCACAGACTTGGTGGGCCGAAGGGCCTGTTTCAGTGCTGTATCAGTAAATAAAACAAAATGAATGCTGCATAAAAGGCCAATCATTTAAAATTATTTCTATTTAGTTGATCTGGCAGTAGGTTATGAAGCTGTAACACACTGAAGAGATTAAGATCACCGTTGTATTTCAGAGGAGTGAAGTTTGAGCTGCTTTTTTTAATGTTTGCCCAAGCCAAAGGAGTACGTTATACTCTTGATTATATCTTCCACTATTTTAAAGTGAAAATATCTGTTACATATTCCTCATTTGAGGTCTTGGTACTCTACTTACTATTTTTCTTCTTTCTACCATTATGATCATCAGGTTCTACTGTATGGTTTTGTGCCCTTGGCATTAATGCCAGGAATTTCCTCAGGGGTTCTACCAATCAGCCACCACAACTTCAGCGGATGAGATGAGTTGAATTTCTGACCACATATCCACACCATCACTAAGAACAACTATTTCCACCTCTATAACATCGCCCAGCTCTGCCCTACCTCAGCTCATCCTGTTGAAACTCTCATCCATGCCTTTGTTAATTCAGTACCTTGCTCTACGGCAGCGAGGCCTGGACAACGTATGCCAGCCAAGAGCGACGTCTCAATTCATTCCATCTTCGCTGCCTTCGGAGAATACTTGGCATCAGGTGGCAGGACTATATCTCCAACACAGAAGTCCTTGAAGCGGCCAACACCCCCAGCTTATACACACTACTGAGTCAGCGGCGCTTGAGATGGCTTGGCCATGTGAGCCGCATGGAAGATGGCAGGATCCCCAAAGACACATTGTACAGCGAGCTCGCCACTGGTATCAGACCCACCGGCCGTCCATGTCTCCGTTATAAAGACGTCTGCAAAAGCGACATGAAATCGTGTGACATTGATCACAAGTCGTGGGAGTCAGTTGCCAGCATTCGCCAGAGCTGGCGGGCAGCCATAAAGACAGGGCTAAATTGTGGCGAGTCGAAGAGACTTAGTAGTTGGCAGGAAAAAAGACAGAGGCGCAAGGGGAGAGCCAACTGTGCAACAGCCCCAACAAACAAATTTCTCTGCAGCACCTGTGGAAGAGCCTGTCACTCCAGAATTGGCCTTTATAGCCACTCCAGGCGCTGCTTCACAAACCAATGACCACCTCCAGGCGCGTATCCATTGTCTCTCGAGATAAGGAGGCCCAAAAGAAGACTTGACTATTCCAACATACTCCTGGCCAGCCTCCCACAATCTACCCTCTAAACCTGATCATCCAAAACTCTGCTGTCTGTGCCCTAACTCGCACCAAGTCCCATTCACTGATGACCTACATTATCTTCTAGTTAAGCAATGCCTCAATTTCAAAATGCTCATCCTTGTTTTCAAATCCTTCTCCGTCCTGATTTCTGTAACCTTCTCCAGCCCCACAACATTCCAAAATATCTGCGCTCCTCTCATTCTGGCCTTGAGATGCCCAGATTTGAATTTCTCCACCAATGATAGCCATGACTTCAGAAGCCAAGGCCCCAAGCTTTGGAATTACCCGCCTAAATTTCTCTGCCTCTCCTTCCTCCTTTGAGATGCTCCTTAAAACCTACCTCTTGACAAAACTGCCCTAATATCTCCTTATGTGGCTTGCTAAGAACAAAAGAAATAGAAGCAGGAGTAGGCCATTTGGCCCCTCGAGCATGCTCCACCATTCAGTAAGATCATGGCTGATCTGATTGTGGCCTTAACTCCACTTTCCTGCCTGCCCCCAATAACCCTTGACTCCCTTATACATCAAAAATCTGTCTAACTCAGCCTTGAATATATTCTATGACCCAGCCTCCACTACTCTCTGGGGAACAGAATTCCAAAGATTAATGACCACCCAAAAGAAAAATATTCCTCCTCACCTTCATCTTTCATGGGAGACCCCTTATTTTGAAACTGTTCCCCCTAGTTCTAGATTCCCCCATGACAGGAAACATCCGGTCAGCATCTACCCTGTCAAGCCCCCTCAGAATCTTATATGTTTCAATAAGATCACCTCACATTCTTCTAGACACCACTAAGTATAGGCCCAATCTGCTCAACCTTTTCTCCTAAGACAACCCCTTCATCTCAGGAATCAGCTCAGTAAACCTTCTCTGAACCACTTCCAATGTAAGTATATCTCTCCTTAAGTAAGGAGACCAAAACTGTACACAGTTATCTAGGTCTAGTGTCAATGCCCTGTACAGTTGTAGCAAGACTTCCCTACTTTTATACTCCACCCCCCTTGCAATAAATGGCAATATTCCACTTGCCTTCCTAATTAATTGCTGTATCTGCATGCTAACATTTTGTGATTCATGTACAGGACACCCAGGTCCCTCTGTATCGCAGCATTCTGCAGTCTCATTCCATGTAAATAATATTCTGCTTTTCTATTCTTCCTGCCAAACTGGACAACCTCACATTTTTCCACATTATACTCCATCGACAAAATTTCTGCCCACTCACTTAACCTATCTATATCTCTTTATAGACACTTTGGGCTGAATTTTATAAGCCCTCTAAAATGGCGGCCCGCACAAAGAACCGCAGTGATTCTAAGTGCGCCGGCTCATTTAAATAGCCGGGGCGGGGCCCCTGCCTCCCCCACCCCCCCCCCCCCAATCATGTGGAGGGGGCGAGCTATCCGTCCCTGGCAATGACGTGATTTTTAAAGGGCTATCAGCCCTATCAGGAAAGTTAAGTATTTAAAGGGAATTTTAATTTAAATAAATGAAAACATCTCTTTTACCCCTCTCCCAACCCCCCACATAACAATTAAATTATTTATTTGCCCTCCCCCCCCAAAACACTTTCCTTTACCATGTGATCTGCCCCCTCAAACTGCACAAACTTTCAACTTCCCACCTTCCCCTACACCCATGACGTTAATTTCCCCCCCCCCCCCAACCCCACACTGCTAAACTTGCCTCCCGCCACCGCCCCACACCGCCCCCCCCCCCCCCCACCACCCCCAACAAGTGTTCCTCTTCGTTTCCCCGGATGGCAATCTGAAGTCATGGCAGTGCCAGCCACCAGGATGAATGTCGCAGCGGGACGTCAGGAGATGTGAGAGCCATTAATTAAATGGATTTTAATTTATTTAAATATTTAAGTTGCGGGGCCTGTCGCCAAGCAGCAGGGGGTGGGGGGGGGGGGGGGGGGGGGTGGTGGCCACTGCGAGGCCTCGTCGCCACCAGCAATATTGGGCTGGACCCTGCTGGCGTCAAGGGGCCTCATCCGGGGCCATCTTCAGGCCCACCCTGCCACCGATCCCGACGTCGAGGGCTCCTTTAAATCCAGCCCTTTGTGTCCTCCTCACAGCTTGCTTTCCTACATATCTTTGTATGTCCACAAATTTGGTTACAATACAATCAGTCCCTTCATCCAAGTCATTAATATAGATCATTATTAGTTAAGGCCTCAACACCGATCCCTGTGGCACTCCACTAGTTACAGTTTGCTAACCTGAAAATGCCCCATTTATACCAACTCTCTTTTTCCTGTTAGTTAGCCAATCCTCTATCCATGCTAATATATTACCTCGTGCACCGTGAGCTCTTATTTTGTGTAGTAACCGTTTATGTGGCACCTTATCAAATGCCTTTTGAAAATTCAATTGCACCACATTTACTGGTTCCCCTTTATCCACCCTGCTTGTTACATCCTCAAAGAACTCTAATAAATCTGTCAAACACAATTTCCCTTTCACAAAGCCATGTTGACTGCCTGACTGCATTATAATATTCTGAATATCCTGCTACTACTTCCTTAAGAATGGATTCTAGCATTTTCCCATTGACAGATGTTAGGCTAACTAGCACATAGTTTCCAGCTTTCTGTAACCTCCCACCCCACCCCCCCACCCCACTTTCTTGAATAGAGGTGTTACATTTGTGGTTTTCCAATCTGCTGAGACCTTTACAAAATAGGGAATTTTGGAAAATTACAACCAATGCATCCACTATCTCTGCAGCCACTTATTTTAAGAGCCTAGGATGCAGGCCATCAAGTCCAGGGGACTTGTCTGCCTTTAGTCCCATTACTTTTCCTCATACTTTTTCTCTAGTAATAGTTTTAAGTTCCTCCCTTCCTTTTGCCTCTTGATTTTCTGCTATTCTTGGGATGCTTTTTGTGTCTTTTACTGTGAAGACAGATAAGTAGTACTTCTTCAAAGTCTCTGCCATTTCCTTGTTTCCCATTTTTAATTCCCCAGTCCCATCCTCTAAAGGACCAGCACTTACTTTAACTACTCTCTTTTTATATATTTGTAGAAGCTTTTACTCTGTTTTTATATTTCTTGTTAGTTTACTCTCATACTGTAATTTCTCCCTTTTTATTTTAGCCATCCTCTGCTGGTTTCTAAAATTTTCCCAATCTTCTGGCCTACCATTAATCTTTGCAGCATTGTATGCCTTTTCTTTCAATTTGATACCATCTTTAACCTCCTTAGTTAGCCACAGATGATGCATCCTTCTCATTGAATCTTTCTCAATGAAATATATCTTTGTTGAGAGTTATAAAATATCTCCTTAAATGTCTGCCATTGCTTCTCTACTGTCTTATCTTGAAACTTATTTTCTCTGTCTTCATACCCATGTAATTGCCTTTATTTAAGTTTAAGACACTAGTTTCAGACCCAAACTTCTCACCCTCAAACTAGGCCTGAAATTCAATCATGTTATGATCACTGTTGCCTAGAGGATCCTGATTTCAGATTTTGCTTTATAACCCTCCTGTGAAGCACTTTGGAATATTTTACTACATGAAAGACACTGTATAAATATAAGTTATTGTTGTCGGATGATTGGGGAAAATCCCTTTTTTATATTTGATCGTGGGATGTGGGTGATGCTGGCTAGGGCAGCATTTTTTACCCATCCATAATTGCCCTTGAGAAGGTAGTGGCGAGATGCCTTCTTGAACTGTTGCAGTACTTGGGGTATAGGTACACTCACAGTACTGGTAGGAAGGGAGTTTCAGAATTTAGAGCCAGGGACAGTGAAGGAATGGCGATATAGTTCCAAGTCAAGATGGTATGTGGCTTGGATGGGAACTTGCAGGCGGCGGTGTTCTCATGCAACTGCTGCCCTTGTCCTTCTAGGTGGTAGAGGTCATGGGTTTTGAAGGTGCTGTCAAAGGAGCCTTGATGAGTTGCTGTAGTGCATGTTGTACATAGTACACACTGCTGCCACTGTCGGCGGTGGAGGGAGTGAATGCTGAAGGTGTTGGATGGGATGCCAATCAAGCGGGCTGCTTTGTCTTGGATGGTGTTGAGCTACTAGAGTGTTATTGGAGCTGCACCCATCCAGGCAAGTGGAGAGTATTCCATCACACTCCTGACTTGTGCCTTGTAGATGTTGGACAGGCATTGGGGTGACAGGAGGGGAGTTACTCGCCGCAGAATTCCCAGCCTGCTCTTGTAGCCACAGCATTTATCTGGCTGCTCCTGTTCAGTTTCTGGTCAATGCTAACCCTCAGGATGTTGCACATCAGCATCAGAACAGACTGGACTCCAAAGATTAGATCTAAGCCATTCATAGAATCATAGAATAGTGATAGCACAGAAGGAGGTTATTTGGCCAGACATGTCTGTGCTGGCACCCTGCAAGAGCTACTCAGCTAGTCCCATTCCCCCACTTTTTCCCTAAAGCCCTCTTCAGATAATTATCCAATACCCTTTAGAAAGGGACCTGAGGTACAAATGTCAATATTTAAGCCAAACATGAAACGGTGCAATGAAAGTAGAATAGTCAAAAATTAGTAATTAGAAGCTGAACAAAAAAACGATTAACTCCACATTATAAGTCTTTGAAGTATTCTACAGTATATGTCTTTGAAAGTGATTGAAAAAGTGTGTAATTGAGGGAACTACATAAATTTTTTCCTGAACAGGATTTTAAAAGAAGGAAGCAATACAAACAAACTTTCCATTTGATAGATTCAGTAACTGTACGACATATATAAATATATATTCGGGAACAGTTAAACAGAACAGCATTTTTAACTATGCTGTTCCAGCAGCTTTTACACTAATCTGAGACCAAGGCCGGAATTTCACATCGGACTGGAGGCTGCACCTACCGGCAGAAAAAGTCAGGAGCGAGCCCACCTCCACCGGGCCTGGAAGCCACACCATAATTTCACACTGAATTGGCCTCAGGCGGGACTCCCGCCCCTCTGACGCAGGAGGTCCCACCTCCATGACCTGCCGGCCTTTCAGTGGGCCGATAGTTCTCCAGTCCCAGCAGCGCCACCAAGAATGGTGGCCACTGCTGGGACTGCACCCAGCCAGGACTGGCAACATGGATGAGGTAAGTGTGTGGGGCCTTGCCGGGGACAATTGGCTGGGCCCCGGCGAGGCAGGGAGGTGGTGGTTGGGGAAAATGGGTAATATACTAGCGGTGGCAGGAGGAGGCCCTTAAGTGGCCAATCAATTGCCACTTAAGGGCCTTAATTGGCCTGGGGTGAGCAGGCCATATGTCAATGCCCTAGCTGCTTGTAAAATTTCAGTGAGAGTGGGAAGGAGATGAAAACAGCGCCCCCCCGCCTCCAACTTAATTTTAGCAACCCCCCCCGCCACCCACCCCCCAGCCTCTAGCTCACTCCTGCAGGGGGTGTAAAATTCCAGCCCAAGACACCTCCTCATCCTTCTCCTCCTCCTCCTAGGATGCAGAGCAGTCCTCATCTCCCTCTTCCACTTCAGTTCTCTTTGCAGCATGATGTTTTGCAAGGCACAGCAGACCACTAGCATGTGGGGATCCTTGCTATTATAAATTGAATGCTGCTCCCAGATCTGTTAAGACCACTCAATTGCATCTTCAGTCACCCAATGGCTTGCTCTTTGAGCGTCCTTGTGCTTATGTAGCTCTCATTGTATCTTTTATCTGCATCAGTCCTCATAGGTGGCACCAGCCACATCCTCAGAGGGTAGTCTTGTCTTCAAGGAGCCACCCACTGACTCTGCTTGGAGGTACAAAGATCTGTGGGAGATGTGACTGAATGAAGGCATCATGGCAGGTTCCAGTGTATTTTGCAAGGACATTTCATTGCAGCAGCTTTTTCGGGAGCAGAGAGTGCGAGCAAGTGAGCAGCTGGGAAGGTCAGTTTAAAGTAAACTTAATTTCCTTTTGTTTTTGGCGGAGACCGGGGGCTGCTGGGTAAGTAAAACCCTATATATTTGGGCCGTTTAAAATAACTTGCCTTTCATTGCAGCAGCTTTTTCGGGAGCAGAGAGTGCGAGCAAGTGAGCAGCTGGGAAGGCCAGTTTAAAGTAAACTTAATTTCCTTTTGTTTTCGGCGGAGACCGGGGGCTGCTGGGTAAGTAAAACCCTATATATTTGGGCCGTTTAAAATAACTTGCCTTTCATTGCAGCAGCTTTTTCGGGAGCAGAGAGTGCGAGCAAGTGAGCAGCTGGGAAGGTCAGTTTAAAGTAAACTTAATTTCCTTTTGTTTTCGGCGGAGACCAGGGGGCTGCTGGGTAAGTAAAACCTTATATATTTGGGCCGTTTAAAATAACTTGCCTTTCATTGCAGCAGCTTTTTCGGGAGCAGAGAGTGCGAGCAAGTGAGCAGCTGGGAAGGTCAGTTTAAAGTAAACTTAATTTCCTTTTGTTTTCGGCGGAGACCAGGGGGCTGCTGGGTAAGTAAAACCCTATATATTTGGGCTGTTTAAAATAACTTGCCTTTCATTGCAGCAGCTTTTTCGGGAGCAGAGAGTGCGAGCAAGTGAGCAGCTGGGAAGGTCAGTTTAAAGTAAACTTAATTTCCTTTTGTTTTCGGCGGAGACCAGGGGGCTGCTGGGTAAGTAAAACCTTATATATTTGGGCGGTTTAAAATAACTTGCCTTTCATTGTAGCAGCTTTTTCGGGAGCAGAGAGTGCGAGCAAGTGAGCAGCTGGGAAGGTCAGTTTAAAGTAAACTTAATTTCCTGTTGTTTTCGGCGAAGACCAGGGGGCTGCTGGGTAAGTAAAACCCTATATATTTGGGCCGTTTAAAATAACTTGCCTTTCATTGCAGCAGCTTTTTCGGGAGCAGAGAGTGCGAGCAAGTGAGCAGCTGGGAAGGTCAGTTTAAAGTAAACTTAATTTCCTTTTGTTTTCGGCGGAGACCAGGGGGCTGCTGGGGATGTAAAACCCTATATATATGGGCCGTTTCTGAACCCGAGACACTACACCTGTAGTGTCTCCCACCCGCCCTCCTCCTCTAACCAAAAAAAAAAGGACTCGCTGGTGTGAGATAAGGTAAGGCTTTTTCTATTTCTCTTTTTTGTTTTATCGTGTGCTTGGTCAAAAACTATTTGTTCCTTTTTCATTTAACTAAGTTTAAGTTTAAGATTAAAAATGGCAGGAGATCTCAGACCTGTAACATGCTCCTCTTGCTCAATGTGGGAGCTCAAGGACATGGCTGATGTCCCTGACTCCTTCACGTGCAGGAAGTGTGTCCAGCTGCAGCTCTTGTTAGACCGCATGACGGCTCTGGAGCTGCGGATGGACTCACTTTGGAGCATCCGCGATGCTGAGGAGGTCGTGGATAGCACGTTTAGCGAATTGGTCACACCGCAGATTAGGATTGCTGAGGGAGAAAGGGAATGGGTGACCAAAAGGCAGAGAAAGAGCAGGAAGGCAGCGCAGGTGTCCCCTGCGGTCATCTCCCTCCACAACAGGTATACCGTTTTGGATACTGTTGAGGGAGATGGCTCACCAGGGGAAGGCAGCAGTAGCCAGGTTCATGGCACCGTGGCTGGCTCTGCTGTTCAGAAGGGCGGGAAAAAGAGTGGAAGGGCTATAGTCATAGGGGATTCGATTGTAAGGGGAGTAGATAGGCGGTTCTGTGGTCGAAAACGAGACTCCCGAATGGTATGTTGCCTCCCAGGTGCACGGGTCAGGGATGTCTCAGATAGGCTGCAGAACATTCTGAAGGGGGAGGGTGAACAGCCAGTTGTCGTTGTGCACATAGGCACCAATGATATAGGTAAAAAACGGGATGAGGTCCTACAAGCAGAATTTAGGGAGTGAGGAGCCAAGTTAAAAAGTAGGACCTCAGAGGTAGTAATCTCAGGATTGCTACCAGTGCCACGTGATAGTCAGAGTAGAAATGAAAGAATAGTCAGGATGAATGCGTGGCTTGAGAGATGGTGCAGGAGGGAGGGGTTCAGATTTTTGGGACATTGGGACCGGTTCTGGGGGAGGTGGGACTATTACAAATTGGACGGTCTACACCTGGGCCGGACTGGAACCAATGTCCTTGGGGGTGCTTTTGCTAACGCTGTTGGGGAGGGTTTAAACTAATGTGGCAGGGGGATGGGAACCAAATGAGGTCAGTGGAGAGTAAGGATGTAGTAACTAAAGCCTGTAAGGAACTAGATAATGAAGTCAGCGTGACTAAGGGAAAGAGTAGGCAGGGAGCAGATGATGAAAGCAAAGGGACTGGTGGTCTGAGGTGCATTTGTTTTAATGGAAGAAGTGTAATAGGTAAGGCAGATGAACTTAGGGCTTGGATTAGTACCTGGGAGTATGATGTTATTGCTATTACTGAGACTTGGTTAAGGGAAGGGCATGATTGGCAACTAAATATCCCAGGATACCGATGCTTCAGGCGGGATAGAGAGGGAGGTAAAAGGGGTGGAGGAGTTGCATTACTGGTCAAAGAGGATATCACAGCTGTGCTGAAGGAAGGCACTATGGAGGACTCGAGCTGTGAAGCAATATGGGCAGAACTCAGAAATAGGAAGGGTGCGGTAACAATGTTGGGGCTGTACTACAGGCCTCCCAACAGCGAGCGTGAGATAGAGGTACAAATATGTAAATAGATTATGGAAAGCTGTAGGAGCAACAGGGTGGTGGTGATAGGAGATTTTAATTTTCCCAACATTGACTGGGATTCACTTAGTGTTAGAGGTCTAGATGGAGCAGAATTTGTAAGGAGCATCCAGGAGGGTTTTCTAGAGCAGTATGTAAATAGTCCAACTCGGGAAGGGGCCAAACTGGACCTGGTGTTGGGGAATGAGCCCTGCCAGGTGGTTGACGTTTCAGTAGGGGACTACTTTGGGAATAGTGATCACAATTCCGTAAGTTTTAGAATACTCATGGACAAAGACGAGAGCGGTCCTAAAGGAAGAGTGCTAAATTGGGGGAAGGCCAACTATACCAAAATTCGGCAGGAGCTGGGGAATGTAGATTGGGAGCAGCTATTTGAAGGTAAATCCACATTTGATATGTGGGAGGCTTTTAAAGAGAGGTTGAGTAGCGTGCAAGAGAGACATGTTCCTGTGAAAATGAGGGATAGAAATGGCAAGATTGGGGAACCATGGATGACAGGTGAAATTGTGAAACTAGCTAAGAGGAAAAAGGAAGCATACATAAGGTCTAGGCGGCTGAAGAAAGACGAAGCTTTGAAAGAAGATCGGGATTGTAGGCGCAATCTGAAACGAGGAATTAAGAGGGCTAAAAGGGGTCATGAAATATCTTTAGCAAACAGGGCTAAGGAAAATCCCAAAGCCTTTTATTCATATATAAGGAGCAAGAGGGTAACTAGAGAAAGGATTGGCCCACTCAAGGACAAAGGAAGAAAGTTATGCGTGGAGTCAGAGAAAATGGGTGACATTCTAAATGAGTACTTTGCATCGGTATTCACCGAGGAGAGGGACATGACGGATGTTGAGGTTAAGGACAGATGTTTGATTACTCTAGGTCAAGTCGGCATAAGGAGGGAGGAAGTGTTGGGTATTCTAAAAGGCATTAAGGTGGACATGTCCCCAGGTCCGGATGGGATCTATCCCAGGTTACTGAGGGAAGCGAGAGAGGAAATAGTTGGGGCCTTAACAGATATCTTTGCAACATCCTTAAACACGGGTGAGCTCCCGGAGGACTAGAGAATTGCTAATGTTGTCCCCTTGTTTAAGAAGGGTCGCAGGGATAATCCAGGTAATTATAGACCGGTGAGCCTGACGTCAGTGGTAGGGAAGCTGCTGGAGAAGATACTGAGGGATAGGATCTATTCCCATTTGGAAGAAAATGGGCTGATCAGTGATAGGCAACATGGTTTTGTGCAGGGAAGATCATGTCTTACCAACTTAATAGAATTCTTTGAGGAAGTGACAAAGTTGATTGATGAGGGAAGGGCTGTAGATGTCGTATACATGGACTTCAGTAAGGCGTTTGATAAGGTTCCCCATGGTAGGCTGATGGAGAAAGTGAAGGCGCATGGGGTCCAAGGTGTACTAGCTAGATGGGGTCACTGACCCGAAACGTTAACTCTACTTCTCTTTCCACAGATGCTGCCAGACCTGCTGAGTGAATCCAGCATTTCTTGTTTTTGTTTCAGATTTCCAGCATCCGCAGTATTTTGCTTTTATTATATGGATAAAGAACTGGCTGGGCAACAGGAGACAGAGAGTAGCAGTGGAAGGGAGTTTCTCAAAATGGAGACGTGTGACCAGTGGTGTTCCACAGGGATCCGTGCTGGGATCACTGTTGTTTGTGATATACATAAATGATTTGGAGGAAAGTATAGGTGGTCTGATTAGCAAGTTTGCAGACGACACTAAGATTGGTGGAGTCGCAGATAGTGAAGGGGACTGTCAGAGAATACAGCAGAATATAGATAGACTGGAGAGTTGGGCAGAGAAATGGCAGATGGAGTTCAATCAGGGCAAATGCGAGGTGATGCATTTTGGCAGATCCAATTCAAGAGTGAACTATACAGTAAATGGAAAGGTCCTGGGGAAAATTGATGTACAGAAGATTTGGGTGTTCAGGTCCATTGTTCCCTGAAGGTGGCAACGCAGGTCAATAGAGTGGTCAAGAAGGCATACGGCATGCTTTCCTTCATTGGACGGGGTATTGAGTATAAGAGTTGGCAGGTCATGTTACAGTTGTATAGGACTTTGGTTCGGCCACATTTGGAATACTGCGTGCCGTTCTGGTCGCCACACTACCAAAAGGATGTGGATGCTTTGGAGAGGGTGCAGAGGAGGTTCACCAGGATGTTGCCTGGTATGGAGGGCGCTAGCTATGAAGAGATTTGAGTAGATTAGGATTATTTTCATTAGAAAGACGGAGGTTGAGGGGGGACCTGATTGAGGTGTACAAAATCATGAGAGGTATGGACAGGGTGGAGAGCAAGAAGCTTTTTCCCAGAGTGGGGGATTCAATTACAAGGGGACACGAGTTCAAAGTGAAAGGGGAAAAGTTTAGGGGGGATATGCGTGGAAAGTTCTTTACGCAGAGGGTGGTGGGTTCATGGAACGCATTGCCAGCGGAGGTGGTAGATGCGGGCACGATAGCGTCTTTTAAGATGTATCTAGACAGATACATGAATGGGCAGGAAGTAAAGAGATACAGACCCTTAGAAAATAGGCGACAGGTTTAGATAGAGGATTTGGATCGGCGTAGGCTTGGAGGGCCGAAGGGCCTGTTCCTGTGCTGTAATTTTCTTTGTTCTTTTCTTTGACATGCATGAAAAGCTTCTGGTGGTCCTATAACAGCTGAATATTGATGGAATGGAATCTCTCCCAATTGACAAAGGCAGCTGATTGGATCTAAGGGTGCACTGATTGCCACATGTGTGCAGTCTATGACTCCCTGTACCTGTGGGAATCCAGCCACTGCAAAAAATGCAAGAACCCTCTTGGACTGACTGGCCTCATTAGTATCAAAGTGGGCTTAAGTGACAGACTTGGCCAACATGGTATTAGTCACCTAGGAGATGTACTTGTGGGCAGCTGATTGTGAAATCCTGCAGATGTCACCAGCAAATCCACAGAAAGAGCCAGAGGCAAAGAAATTCAGGGCTGTGATGACCTGGATGGCCACTGGCAATGCATGTCCACCTGGTCCACTTGGAAAAAGGTCTTGTTCCAGGAGATTGCAGATGTCAGCAATGGCCTACCATGAAAACCTGAGCCTCTTGAGGCACTGCTGCATTGTGGAGCAGCACAACCCAGACAGCACCTTTTGGAAAAAAACAGTATAGCCCTTTAATCTAACACTAAATCTTATACTGACAAAATTGAAGTGTTCTCATAATATTCACTACCCCAGCCCAATTCTGCAGTTCATTCAATATCTCCTTTGTGGAATTTTCCAAGTGGCTATCCACATGTAGTGTACATTGTAAGAGACTCAACAGGTCAACAACAGGGACTCCACTTTTTAATGTCCGCTCTATTACAAAATTCACTTATCTAAATTACATTGGCCTTTCAACAAGTTCATTTTAGTCTATCTGAATCCTGAACAATCTCTTGAAATTAAAAAAAGTTACAGTTTCTGTTAAGTATTCATTTAATTGAAATGTTAAATGTAATAAAACAGCAGATAAATAAAATAAAGGATTTTTTAAAAATTGCCAGCCTATTAAATTACAAACTCAGCAGTACTCTAAGTAAAACACACTATTTACACATTACATTATAAAATCTGCCAGCTATCATGGGTTGGACAGAGATTAAGGGGCCATGGCATCCTGCTCACTGCCAGCGTCTGCTTACAATGAGCCACATAAAATGAGGTCACTTAATTTGAATAGTTTGAATACGGGCAGGGATACATAGAATTTGGTTTCAATATTTATTGTGACCTTTCCTTCTAAACAGGTGCTATGGGCAGGATTTTCCCTGTGGGCTTCTTAATCCCACTGTCAGGCTCAAATGTGATTTTCCCGAGTGGCCAATTAATGGCCAGAGGCCAGGCTCTCGAAGCTGCAAAGCCAATCCAGCATGGAAGAAGCAGTAGGATGCCGTGGCAGGTAACTGAGGGAGAGGGTGCTTCAAAATGGAGGCTACCTCTCTCCAACATCTTCAAACCTTAAACAAAAAATGGCCTTTGTATCCAGACCACCACTGTGGGGGAGAGGGGTGGGGGCGGGGTGGGGGGAATCCCCTCCACATTGTGGTCTGTGGCTGCTGCTACACCCAGGCAAGCTGAGTGAGCTTCTAAGTCTGCCTGGAATGCTGGTCTCCCTGTCCTACTATCCATCGCCACCTCCGGAAACCAAGAGGCCAACTGGAAAATCCCTTAATAGGCCCTTAACTATCTCAATGGCTACCCGCTGCTTGTGGACAGCTTGTCCTGCCGCCCACCTCCATCCCAACTCCAAGGAAATGGCCTGAGGGTGTGATGGAGCTGGGGAACCGACATGCAGGTCAGCAGCATGAAATTCCGCACACACCCTCTTCTGTTCGTGGCCCTGGCAGGGGCTAAAAAATCCAGTGCCGCCCAGGTGTTCCAGCTGCATTACAAGGAAAGTTCCTCATTTATATTAATGTTAGAGTCCTAATGAACTTAATGCACAGCTTGTATGCAGGCTGCCAGCCCCCTGTGCATTTGCTTCCTTCACTGGGACATATTGGCCCCGATATTTAAGGGAAGGCATAGAGGGAACAGGGTGCTTGTCAGTGGACAGGAAACCTGTAAATGACAGTGGAACAGAGGTCCTGACAAATGCAATGGCAGGTCCTCATGAGAGAATTATTTTACTCAGTTTCCTACCTGGCAGCTGGCTAGATTGAAGGTTAACTGGAAAGCCTGTATAGCAATCGAGAAGATTGGGGGTGGGGTGGGGGGGGTGGTGGGGAGGTTGTGGGGTCTCCGAGAATGGCAGAGAAGGAGGGAGAGATCATGGGGGAGTTTGAGAGGGATCGAGGAGAGGGTGGTCCAAGAAATCATAGTGGGTGGAGTGATCGTGGGGTGGTGGTGATGGGCACCGCCCATCACGGAGAGTGGGTGGGGATGGGAAGAACTCCTGCTCCTCCTGGCCCATGAGTAGTGCTGTGAAAGCACTTACCTGCTGCAGCCAGCAGCTCCAGTCACCCTTCAGCTGCAAGTTTTCCAAAGCCCTCGGTAACCAGGCCCAAAGCTGAGAAATCCAAACTGATGATAAAATCTGAGGCACAGAACCGCATATAAATATTATAATTGGCATCCCACCTCTCAGAAACAGGTTACTCGTCTGACACCAAACCCGCTCTCGTTAAACCAGTAGTAGGCACATTGGGTCTGGCAGTATCTGTGGAGAGAGAAACAGAGTTAATGTTTCAGGACGGTGACCTTTTATCAGAACTCTGATGAAAGGACATAGACCTGAAACATTAACTCTGTTTCTCTCTCCACGGAAATTGCCAGACCTGCTATTTCCAGCATTTTTGTTTTTATTTCAGAGTTCCAGCAACCGCAGTATTTTGCTTTTGTAAGTACATTGTCGCCTATTTTTCCCATTTTTAACAATTTAACTACAACCCCTCCCTCCACCTCCCCACCAACCGCAGATAATGCTGTACCCATCCTGGAGGTGCATCCCAGATAATGCCCCACTCATCCTGGAGGTGATAATAAAAATTTCTGGGAACAAAACTCAATTCTTGAGAAATTGGCTGGGATTCTCTTCCAATCAATACATTCAGTAGGGCAGGACTTCTACCTGTTCTTTCAATATTGTTGGAACCAAAACCCAATTTCTTGGATTGTGTTACAGACAGGTGGTTTCCCTTTGTCACCTCTCAAGTGACTGAAGATAGCAGTTTTATTAGAAATGTGTTTTAACCCTTGAGCGTCTTAATGGTTTTTAAACAAACGACAGGTTTTCTCATAGGTCTAAAAAAAAGATAAGTATTTATTAAACAATACCTGAAAAATCTGAAACTTCATCCACTCACACACACACATTCCCACATGCAAAAAAAGAGAGATTAAAAGATAGCATGCATTTAGGTCTGATGGTTTTAAACAGAGTTCATTGTGAAACCTTGCTTGTTTCTCCAGGAGAAAGATTTAAGAGCAGTGCAGGCCTGCTTTTCCTTTTTCCTGCTTCACTGAAGTGAGTCTTTGGAAAGTTTCAGCTGACTGGATGCTTTGCTGCAGACTTCTTTGGTTAGATTTCAGTCACAGTTCAATGGCAAAAAAAAAAATCCTGTTACAATTTCTCAGGTAGGGAGATTCAACGTCACCTTTCATCTCTGCCACTAGATAGTTTAAAGATGGTATTCTGGTGGGGTCCCTCTTCTTGCTGGGATGGGTCTCCCTTCTGGCTTTTCACAGAAAATGTCTCATTTCAAGCTCCTTACCAGAGACTTGGCTTCTGTTAGGTGACCCAAGTTTCTCTCCCATTGTGTTTTCATAAATGGTGTTTGATGGTGTGGCCATGGTTAGACAATGGGTTTGGATGTTGCTCATCTCTATGCCATCTTGATAAAGTGGTGTTTTTCCACACCCATTATCCTGAGTTTGAGTTTGGAATCTCTATGTCTGCAAAGTCATTGTTATCCCAACCTTTTGAAGGGGTAGCCATTGACATTGAATGGGCTATTTACATTTCTTATGCATTCTTCAACACTTGACCAGACATGATGGTTCCAGCAGTTACCATGTGTATTTGCAGTATAGCAGAGGACATCTGATCGTACTCCATCTTGTTTTGAGTTCAATTCATCAGTTCATTTTATAGTTCATAATTTCTCCTTGCGTGAGTGTGACAATTGGGGCTCATTCAGTATGCATGGTGTGCTCCTGGTGACTGCTAAGAAGAAGCTTGTCACTGCCCAGCCACATAATCCCAATGACACAGCACTGGAGGAGACATTCCAACATTAATTTTTCACCTACCCCTTTGAGCAGCAGGCTATAATGTGCTGGGGAGAAACTCTGATCTAGCCATGGGAGATGGAAAGATTAATGCCAGTGCCAAGTTTGAGGCAGCACAGGTACATAATCATTACAGGAACCCTGTAATGCAGCACATAGCCATAGCTTCCATAGCTTATCGGTCTTCTTAACCCTAAGTGGTTAATGTTCATCCATCCTTAGCTCATACCCTCCTTTCCTGTGGAATCATCATAGCAACAGCAGGCAGAGGGTTAAAAAGAGTAAGACGATGATGACAATGATGAGCAAAAGGAAGAGGAGCAGCTGTGAAGCGATATCATCCTCACTGACTATAATGATGACGATGCCAAGCGGGAGGATGATGAGAGAATATGAAGATGAAGCCCATCCAAGAGTCCTTGGATCCAGATTGTGTTCCATGATCTAGTGTCATAAGCTCCTAGATCTTACCCCTGCCTCACTTTATTTTTTCACTATCACACACCACTTCAGATATTTTCTCCTGGAGGAAATTAGATAGTATTAGTGAGGATGAAGTACCAGGGGATTTTCAGAGGAGAGGGATTTGGAGAAGTGGGTGAAGATGCACCATTTTTCCAAAAGAGGCAGAGGAGAAGGCTACCTATGGTTTTGAAATTGTGGGACCTACATCTGCACATCTGAAAGGAAGGATGTTCAACAACTATAATGCCTATTTGCAAACTCTGAGATAAGTCACTGGAGATGTATGACAACTGACAATTATAACTTTGTAATCTATAGCTCTCATTTGTGAAAACTTTAGTGAAGTTTTTTTTTCATTCCAGGCATCAATGAAGTATATGGCTTCACTGAAATCTGCAGCAGCAATACCATCCCCTACCTAACCCCTCTCCTCTATGGAAACACAGATTGTAGCTTTGATGATAGCAGGGGAGAGATTAAAGAGCACCCTGCACCACACCTTTCAGACCCTGGAGCTGGGATGAAAAGTGCTTTTTCATAGACTCAAGGCCCACTGCATTGGCTACAGCTGAATAGATCTGCCTGAAGCTGCTATGTCACAGGAGAACAGCACATACCAAGATTGTTGTTTTCCTCTTAAGACCACTATGCCACTGGGTATGTATAAGGTGAGACCAAGCTGCCAAAAAATAAGCTCCAGAGATTCAGCCAGTAGCAGTTCCCCAGCAAGCTCCCATGAGAGGAAAGCCGTCTCAGTTCTATGAGCTTAAGTAGTACAAGAGCAGACAGCTCCTCTTGCAATCCTCAGGTTGCATTTAAAAGCACTAAATAGAAGAAAGAAAGGCATGTTCAGACACCCAGGAGAAATACAGTAACAGGAAAGAGTAGGTTGGCTTCTGTTCACATTGACAAAGAAAACGAAAAGAACTTGTATCTATAGAGCATCTTCCATAACTCCAGTATGTCCCAAAGTGCTTTTGAAGAGTAGTCAAATAAAAACGTGCACGTATGTTGTGCTTTGTTATTCATGAAGCTTATAGTTATAGTTTTGTGCTGACTTATTCAATCTGGATGAGGAAGACCATTTGACCTGTTTTAATTCATCCATTGAGAATGACCTTACATTTACCCCATTGCTGCATTTAATTGTTTCTTAAATGATTCCAGTATTTTCACCTCCAACACTCTGTCCACAAGTTAAATCCACATCTTTCTTGTTTCTCTGCATCTAAAACTGGACATGTACCCATGATGTGGTCTGATCTGAGCACTGTACAGTTGGACTATAAACTTCCTCTGACTTGTGTTCTATTAGTCTGGCTATATAACTCAATATGCTATAGACTTTGTTGGCTGTTGCTCTATAGTAGCTAGTTATGTTGAGCATTGAGTTTATTAAGACTTAGTGGGTTCCTTTTCAACATCATTCTTGGCTATTTCAATACCATCTATCTCACCTATTTTTTATTCCTGTGTGCAGTACTTTAAATGTTTCATCTACCATTTATGCCCCACTCATATTTTGTTTACTTAATTCTGCAATGCGAGGTCCCCACCTGCCAAGAATGAGGCACATTAATTTTGTCATGAACATTGATTTTAAACTGTTACTGAAGTGAAGAAAGGACTTGTTAAACAGACCAGCCGTGGCTAGAAAATACATTTGCATATTAACAGACAGTGATTGGAAAGACAAAGGACCATTCCCTGACACATTCAACCCACAATGGACCTTGATCACCAGGTATTGTTCGTAACAGGTGCATTCCAGAGACTGCTAAGGTGATACAATCCAAGACATGGTCAAACCAGTTAGTCACATGACTAACCTGCTTGGCAACCTGGGGTTTTCTGAATTGTACAAACAGTTTGAACTGAGAAAATCGTTTTGCTCCTGGACTGAGAAGATCTCTCCTGTCTGCTCCCATCTCTTTCTCACAATCCACTGAAGACACATGAACCCCAAGAGAGAAAAGTCTCCTGCAGTGAACAAGGTTTAGGAAGCATACTGGGCCCCTACGAAAAGCAAGATCTACCTACAATCAAGGAGTCTACAGTGAGTAGAAGAACCGTAACAAATACTCTTCAGATATTGCCTCAAACTTTTCCACTTTATTTTTTCTTCTGTTCTTTTCTTTCTCTATTAGCATGTGTATATCACGTATGCATGCTAGCATGGATGTGCCATGTATCCATAGGCATTAACCGAATTAGAGTTTAAGTTTAATAAATTTCAACATTTCTTCTTTAAACCTAAGAAAACTTGTTTGTGTTGGTTTCTTTGCCTTATAATTGAAAAGCGGTGAACAAGGATTCACCAAGGGCAAGCTAAAAACACGGTGTGTTTAAAATTAAACCCTGTTATGGTAAGACCAGGTGAAGGCTGAGAGGGACCCCTAGACATCTTTCTCACTTGATCGTAACAATTATGTAATTTCTGGGGTGCCTCCTTCAATTCAACTGCACCTCCTAGTTTTGTATCATCTGAAAATATCTTTTGAAGAACACAATGTTGCAGGATTTCCACAGTAGACTTTTGTTGTCACTTTCTTACAGAAATCAAGGTCGTTGGTCAGACAGATCTCCACTGCCACCTTACCCATAGGATTACATAGGATATACAGCCTAATTGTCCTTGAGAAGGTGGTGACGAGCTGCCTTCTTGAACCGCTGCAGTCCAGCTGGTGTGTGTACACCCACAGTGCTGTTACAAAGGGAGTTCCAGGATTTTGATCCAGCGACAGTGAAGGAACGGTCATATATTTCCAAGTCAGGATGGTGTGTGACTTGGAGAGGAATCTTCAGGTGGTGGTGTTCCCATGTGTCCTTCCAAGCGGAAGAGGGTTTGGAAGGTGCCGAAGGTGGCATGGTGAGTTGCTGCAATGCATCTTTTATATGGTACATTGTGCATCAGTGGTGGAGGGAATGAATGTTTAAGATGGTGGATTGGGTACCGATCAAGTGGGCTGCTTTGTCCTGGATAGTGCCGAGTTTCCTGAGTGTTTTGGAGCCGCACTCATCGAGGCAAGGGGAGAGTATTCTATCACACTCCTGACTTGTGCCTTGCAGATGGTGGACAGGCTATTTTGGGGAGTCAGGAAGTGGGTTACTCATCGCAGAATTCCCAACCTCTGACCTGTTCTCCTAGCCATAGTATTTATGTGGCTGGTCCAGATCAGTTTCTGATCAATGGTAACCCCCAAGATGTTGATAGTGGTTGTGCGGGGGGGGGGGGGGGGGGGGGGGTTCAGCGATGGTAATGCCATTGAATGAAAAGGGGAGATGTTAGATTCTCTCTTGTTGGAGATCATCATTGCCTGGCACTTGTGTGGTGCGAATGTTACTTACCACTTATCAGCCCAAGCCTGAATGTTGTCCAAGTCTGAATGTTGTCCAAGTCTTGCTGCATATGGGCACAGACTGCTTCAGTATCTGAGGAGTTGTGAATGATACTGAACATTGTACAATCATCAGCAAACATCTCTACTTCTGACCTTATGATGGATGGAAGGTCATTGATGAAGCAGCTGAAGATGGTTGGACCTAGGATACTTCCCTGAGGAACTCCTGCAGCAATGTCCTGGGGTTGAGATGATTGGCCTCCAACAACCACAACCATCTTTCTTTGTGCTAGGTATGACTCCAACCAGTGGAGATATTTCCCTTTGATTCCCATTGACTTCAGTTTGACTTGGAACACTTGATGCCACATTCAGTCAAATGCTGAGGAGTTTCAGAAGGTTGATGAAGATGCAAAGCAATGTGGATGCTGTCTATTTCATCTTCCATTTTGGAGAAGCCAACAACCCTGTACAACTGACCATATCTCACTGCTGCCATGCTGTGATGCCAAACAGAAAAATTCACCAGCTCCACCAATGATAAATGTATGCCCAGGTGGCACAATGGTTGATACTACAAAAATCCACCAGTGTCACTAAAATTCAGTGTGGTTATGACCATCAGAGTGTTACGACCGACCACGTCAGTCAAAGCCCCTAATCAAAATATACGATTCTGATTGTGGTGGGACCAATGCACTGTTAATTCAATCCTGTCGCTCCACAGATCGGCTAACATATCATTTAAAACTTTCCAGATTAAAGAAAGACCCAGCCAAATTGTACCATCTATTAACCCGCCCCCCCCCCCCCCCCCAAATGAAGCTAACCAAACCAGGTGTCGTTAAATCAACAAATTAACCCTTTAATTAGAAGAACTAAATTCTTAAAGACTATGAAGATTTAAACAAGATTTATAATGGAAAAAATTAGAGTCCTTGCCAATTCCATTTACTAAAACTTTCGCGTTCAAGGCGCTCTCTGGTGGAAACCTCATATCTTTCCCCAGCAAGAGTGTTTGCGTCACTCCTGTATCCCTGTGTATAATGATAGGTTTTCCTGCCTCACTTACAGGAAAAAGAGTTACTCTCCCCTTTGACAAAAAATCATTATAACTCTCAGGTATTTTATTCTTAACCTCTACACTCCACTTAGTTTTAGTATCTAGTTTCACATTCACATCTCTCGTTAAAGCTATAACCTGGTCTGCTATACTCTCAGTCAGAGTCTTTTCCTCTGCACTAACTTGGCGTACCCCAACAAGTCCTATGGATTTACCTCGCAATTTCCAGCACTCTGAATGAAGATGACCCGTTATGTTGCAATGATAACACTTTGGCTTGTGAACCTCACTTCTACCCTCAGCACTTTCCTTTCTGACTTGAGGAGGTGATCCTGGGGCATTCACAGCTTTTCCTTCTTGTCCCTGGCTACTTGCCTTCCTTTCACTCTCCCACTTTCTATCCTTCTTGGGTTTATGGGGGTGATGGACAAAATAGGTTGGCTTATTCACAAGCTCAAAATCATCAGCAATCTCTGCTGCTTGCCTAGCTTTCAAAACTTTCAGGTTATCTATATGAGTTCTCACTACTGAAGGAATGGAGTTTTTAAACTCTTCTAAGAGAATCAATTCTCGAAGGTTCTCATATGTGGTTTCTATCTTTAATGCCCATATCCAATGGTCAAAATTCATTTGCTTCACCCTCTCAAATTCTAAATATGTCTGCCCAGTCAATCTCTATAAGTTCCTAAACTTCTGACGGTAAGCTTCAGGGACTAACTCATATGCAGAGAGAATAGCCTTTTTTGCCATCTCATAATCTGCAGAAGCCTCTTAAGAAAGCATTGGCATAAGCTTCATGAGCTCTGCCTACCAGCCTGCCTTGCATGAGCAAAGTCCAGCTTTCTTTCAGCCATTTCATCTCTTTGGCTATTTTTTCAAAAGATATGAAAAATGCCTCTACATCCCTTTCCTCAAACATAGGAAGAGCCTATATAAATTTAAACAACTTCTCACTGGTCCTGATCTAAATTCAGATTCTTCCTGACCCGAATTTTTCCTGGATTTCAGACTACCCCTTTGTCTCAGTTCCATCTCTTTTAACCTAAATTCCCTCTCTTCTCTTTCATTTTCCGAAATGCTCTCTCTTTCTCCCTTTCCTCCAATTCAAGTTTTCTTATTGCTATTGCTTTTTCTTTTTCCTGCTGAAGCTCAAGTTTTTTCATTTCTAAATGAATCCTAGCCAATTCCACTGCATCACTTTCGGACCTACTACCTTCATGTCTTTTGTACTTGCTTCTTGTTCCTCATATTGCCCTTCATCTGCATTATCATCATCATCTTATTCTACCAATTCCAGATGTTCAGCTATTATGTCAATTGTCTCTGCTTTTTTGGTACCTGATTTCAATTCCAACCACAATTTTGCTGCCAATTATTTTAATTTGTTCTTCGTTAAAATTATCAAGTCACTCAGGGAAATATTCTGCTTTCCCAGAACCTCTGCTACAATCACTACTGCCATAACAATGGTATAGACTGTACCTTATTATACAAGAGACCTGATTCTTTTAATTTCTTTGTAATTGGTGTCAGATTTAGATCCCAACATCAAGTTTCTGACTGATAAGATCCCAGACTCGATAGCAATTAATGTGATGCCAAACGCAGGACCCCGATTTAAATATGTTATCCCAGAGATGAGTAATTACAATGATTCCAAATGTGAGCCCTCCAAATTAGTCTTATTCTGATCCCAAATGTGAGCCACTGACTTAAATATTCGAGCGAGCAAGCAAGCCCCCCAATTAAGATATGATTCAAATCCAGAAACCCAATTAATATGTGATTCAAATCTTGAGTGAGCCCCAAATTAATATGTCATTCAAATCCCAGACGAGCCCCCAATAAATGTTTTTCAAATCCTGGGATGAGCCCCCAATAAATATGTTATGACTGACCACTCCAGTCAAAGCCCCCAATCAAAATATACGATTCTGATTGTGGTGGGACCAACACATTGTTAATTCAATCCTGTCGCTCCACAGATCAGTTAACATATCATTTAAAACTTTCTAGATTAAAGAAAGACCCAGCCAAATTGTACCATCTATTAACCCGCCCCCCCAAATGAGGCTAACCAAACCAGGCATCTTTAAATCAACAAATTAATTCTTTTATTAGAAGAACTAAACTCTTAAAAACTATGAAGATATAAACAACGTTTATCATAGAAAAAATTAGCGTCCTTGCAAATTTACAGTCCAATGTTGCTTGAAGTCTTCACAGTCGTCCGATACGGGAAAAAGGTTCTTCCACAGTAGAACAGTCCGCAGTCTAGCTTCAGCTGTAGGTGACATTTTCCTTCTCCAGCGAGTTTCAACAATTGACGACTTGCAAACACTTTCAATAGAATTAAGCTGACTTTATAGTTTTTGAGGGATAAAAGATTGTCACAGTCTACCTTCCCTTTCTTCAATATAAATTACCAGAGATCTCTGTTTTGGCTTGACTTCTTCTAAGAGTTTTGAGAGATAATAATAAACAGACTAAAATCCTATTCCCTTCAGTTTAAATGGTTGAGAGCTATGACTTCAGGTGCCAACACCAGCTGTGTCTGCCTGTCTCTATGTCTGTTAGAACAAACTGTTTTCAACGAAAAGCCAGTTCAAAACTGAATAGCAACAAATGTATCACATGAGACTCACTCCCAGTGGCTGTATCTGTGGTACAGAGAATGTACCCTATGAATCGCAGTCTCCAAATGGCTGTTTCTAAGGCAACGAAAATGCACCTTCTTATAACTCCTGAGGCTTGCTGGTTCTTAAAGCAATACTGATCCCTTGCAATCCTTAAAGGCAAACCGCATATTCCCGGAAAAAAAACTACAGGACCATGACAAGAGTCACAGACAGGGGAGTGGAAGGAGGTGATTATTGTTGCAGATACAGTAATTAGCACAACTCCCCTGAAGCCTCTATCATTTTTCTAATACAGAAGTGCTCAGTAAGCTGTTTGCAGAACTGCTGTGACCTGTACATTCTTTGGGTAGACGATATCTCGTGCTGTACATCCTCCTTAAATGCTGTCTCACATTCTTTTTCTCCTCTGTTTGGATAATGTCATGCTCACAAGAAGTACAGCAATGAAAATACAGAAATAAACTGAAGAACTGATAGGGCGGCATAGTGGCGCAGTAGTTAGCACCGCAGCCTCACAGCTCCAGGGACACGGGTTCAATTCCAGGTACTGCCTGTGTGGAGTTTGCAAGTTCTCCCTGTGTCTGCGTGGGTTTTCTCCGGGTGCTCCGGTTTCCTCCCACAAGCCAAAAGACTTGCAGGTTGATAGGTAAATTGGCCATTATAAATTGTCACTAGTGTCGGTAGGTGGTAGGGAAATATAGGGACACGTGGGGATGTTTGGTAGGAATATGGGATTAGTGTAGGATTAGTATAAATGGGTGGTTGATGTTCGGCACAGACTCGGTGGGCCGAAGGGCCTGTTTCAGTGCTGTATCTCTAATCTAAATCATAAAAAATTGGAATTTTAGAAGACTGGTCATTTTGTGTCAACAAAATGGAGAACAAATCACATGACCCATTCCACCTTTTGCAGTAAAATACACATCCATATCTACCAGAACTAAAACCAATTAAACCCATCTACATGGAAATGAGACAGCTCATCATACAAGGATGTGAACTATACAGAAAACGAGCTAAAACAAAGACACTCCCAGACTCTACGAGCTGGATTTTAAGAGCCCAATCTCTTTGACATCAAAACACAAAACAGCTACCATGATCTTAAGCGTAGCAGCTCATTTAAATAGCCCCAATCTCGTGGAGGGGGTGGGCTATCCATCCCCGGCAATGGCGTCAGCTGTCAGCGCAGGCGGAGCGCCATTTTTAAAGGGCGGCCGACCTTGACGCTTAATTTAAATTTTTAAAGACAGACCCTACCCAAATTAAATAAATAAATTTCTCACGAACCTTTCCCACCCCTCCAATAACAATAACTATTTGCCTTTCCCCCCAAAACACTTACCTGTAAAATCTGACCTTTACCCACCCCCCCACAAACTGCACAAAATTTACAGTTCAACCCTTCTCACCATCTGTTACACCTATCACATTTATTTGACCCTGTCCCCCTCCCACCGCACTGAAAAGCGTCTTTGAAAGCGTGGGACTGCTGGCCACTGCGCCAAAGATTGCAGCTGGCCCTCAGGTAAGTGTATGTTAATTCATTCATTTTATTGATTTGAATATTTTGTTCCTATTACCCAGCGGTGGGGGTGCCACCACGGAGTCTCGCTGCTGCCGGGTGCATTGGGCCGGGCCCTCACGGCATCAAGGTCTGTGGCGGGCCTCATCCGGAGCCATCTTCAGGCCGCCTCCACCACAGAACCCGACACCTGGGGTTTAAAACAGAAGATTAATTATTTATCAGTGCAGGGGGGAGGAAATGGGGTCAAATTAATGTTATGGGTGTACGGTACGGTGGGAAGGGTTGTAGTTTATACTTTGTGCAGTTTGTGGTGGGAAGGTCAAACGGTAAAGGTAAGTGTTTTGGCCGGGGGAAGGGCAAATAATTAAATAGTTATGGGGCAGGGGGAGGGGGAGAGGAGCAAAAGAAATGTATTTATATAACTTAATTCATCTATCAGTAAATATTTAAATAAGCCAGTAGGGCTGTTAGCCCTTTAAAAATGGCGCTGACACCTGCGTACAGGCAGCTGATGCCGTTGCTGGGAACGGACAGCCCACCCCCTCCATGTGATCTGGCGGGGGTGGGGGGGGGGGAGGCAGCCAGCCCCAGCTATTTAAATGAGCTGCTGCGCTTGACATCACGGCAGTTCGCTTGAGTGCGCAGGCCACCATTTTTGAAGCTCGGCAGCGAGCTTATAACATCCAGCCCTGTCTGTGGTCATTTGGGAGGTGAACAGTGGAAGTCAACCATACCATCATCCACCTGACCATAACAAGAAATACTTTTATACACTCTGCCTCACAGTACATGTGACCTCTGATGTCAATCTATGCAAATAAAGACTTTTGCCATTTTGATGCACCACATGGAACATGGCATCAGAAATGAGTTACTGGGATTCAAGAAGATTTTGATAGCCTTTGGATTGAGGCATATCAGCTGTAAGATAGCCAGCAGACGTGCAAAACATCAGAGGATAATTATTACATGGAGTTCCAGCAGGGGAAATTTTAGTGCAATTTTGAGCAGAAGATTGACCTGCTAAGAAGCCACATGTGCATTTTGCACAGGAGTCTGGTCATAAAACTTTTGTCTGCAACTTTGCACAGGACATCAACAGTTGGATAAGTCATTAAGGCTTCGACGTTTCCAGTACCTGCCCCTATGGAGATGAAGGGATATTTGTGACAATTCTTCCAGGCTCAATGGCAAAATTGTGAGGTTGGACAAGAAACCCGAACAGATAAGTATAGCAACCCTGTTATCAATAATAAGGAAGGAGTATTACAAACTCTATTGCACCTTAGATCTCACCGAGGAGAAGAAAAGCAAGACTTGGGAGATTTTGGAGACCTTGAAGACTCACTTTGAACCCATTACTAATGTCATTTATGAACACTATGTGTTTAACACTACAGCCCAGGGAGAGAAGGAGAATATTGACCAGTATGTGACTTTACTGTGACGTTAACTGAGTCTTGTGAGTTTGAGCAACTGAAGGATGATCTCATCAGAGATAGGCACAAGAGATCCTGCTGTGAAAGCACATCTGCTGAGAGAAGAGAAGTTTACTCTCAAGAAAGCTACTGACATGCGCAGAAGCTCTGAGGTGGCTACTCAACAGCTGAAGCGTATTGATGGGAGAACTGACATGGATGTGCACTATGCTGAGACTCAATCCAAGTCTTCCAAGCACAAGTCAATGATGAGAAGGAAGAACAGCTTTCAGAAGGGTCAGCAGAAAGATCAAGGCCGGAGTAATGGATGTAACTACAGTGGAGGCACACTAGAAAGGAAAGGAAGCATGTCCAGAGTGGGGAAAGCAGGGCTCTAACTGCAACAAGCCAAACCACTTTGGACGCAAGTTTTTTGCTAGCAAGAAGAAAAGCAAGCTTGTAAAGATGGGGACTGCAGAGATGTCATATGATGATTCTGATGAATCCCTCTACACCCTAGAACATGTTGGCATTGTCAAGTCTCCAGGTGGAAAGTGGTTTGTGACTGGTGGAATGATGACAGCAGATGGAGAGCATCAAGCTGATGTGAAGTGTCAGATGGCACTGGTTTTAAGTGCAAGATTATGAGCTTTGCATACTTGTGTGAAGTTACTCAAGATGGTGACCTCCCCCTGGACCATGGCCCCACCACCGAAAATCAAGCCACTGTCTCCAAGGCCGTCACTGATGCCATCAAAGGTAAAGTTGAGGCTCTATGCTGGAATGATGCTTACCCCAAGAGGATAAACTAAACTGAAAGTCCAATGCAACTGGAAGAAAAAAGAACTTCAGTTCTAGATAGTGGACACTAAATAAACTCCCTTCATCTCAGCTGAAACAAGTGTAATCCTGACAGATTACAAAAGATGTTTCCACATGTCTTGGGTATCTTTCTGGTGAATATCATCCCAAAGTAGGTGAGTGTGTGAGGCCAGCTCAACATCTTCCGAGGAGAGTTCCAACTGCTCTCAAGTCCAGCCTAAAAGCCAAGATAGAGGAGCTTGAAATGATGGGACTAATCAAGAAAAGTGACAACTCCAACAGATTAGCAGCATAGTAGTAGTGACAAAATCTGGAAAGCTGAGAGAGTGTATTGATCCAAAGGACTTCAATAAAGCTTTGAAGAGATCTCATTACCCTATACCAACCACTGAAGAGATTCTGCTTCAACTTGCCACGGCAAAGGTCTTTACTACGCTAAATGTTAAGGATGGGTACTGGCAAGTGAAGTTGAATGAAAGCAGCAGCTTTCTGACTACCTTCTGGATGCCATTTGGGAGGTACAAATGATTGCTCCAGAAGAGTACCAACGCAGACAGCATGAGATAATCAACAGTCTAGCAGGAGTGGAAGGGATCATGGATGATCTTCCAGTCTAAAGATGTGGGGATACGATGGAAGACGCCATCACAGACCATGATTGGAATCTAGTGAGACTGTTAGAGAGTTCGCCAGATATGCCTGAAGCTGAACAAGAAACAGTTTCAGCTGAAGATGGCTGAAGTCAAGTACATATGTCATGTACTGACAGCTAAAGGACTTCGCCTGATCCTAATAAGATGTGAGCTGTAGCAGAGATGCAGCAACCAACAGATGTGAAGGCAGTGCAACAAAGTTGTTGGATTTGGGAAGTATCTAGCCAAGGTCCTGACCAATTTGTCGTCAAAGATTTTGACAGTTCTGATGAAAGGTCACAACCTGAAACGTTAACTCTGTTTCTCTCTCCACAGATTCTGCCAGACCTGCTGAGTATTTCTAGCACTTCCTGTTTTTATTTCAGATTTCCAACTTCCACAGTACATTGCTTTTATTTTAGATAAGGCTGGGGCTGTTGTTGTCTGGCATATCGATCTCTACCTTGCAAAGGCAGAGCAGAAACTCTCAGATACTTCTTCCTACCTCCCCCTGGACCATGGCCCCATCACCGAAAATCAAGCCACTGTCTCCAAGGCCGTCACTGATGTCATCTCCTCTGGAGCTCTTCCCTCACAGCCTCCCACCTAATAGTCCCACTTACCCTGAACAGCCCACTTCCAACTCCTTCCCAAAAACCACAAACTGGACTACCCTGGTAGACCCATCGTTTCAACCTGTTCCTGCCCCACTGAACTTATTTCTTCCTATCTTGACTCTACTTTTATTTCCCCTTTTCCAGCCTCTTCCCAACTACATCTGTGACTCTTCTGGTGCCCTATGTCATTTCAACAATTTCAGTTTTCTGGCCCTAACTGCCTCCTCTACACTATAGATGACCAATCTCTCTACACCTCCATCCCCCACCAGGACAGTCTGAGGGCTCTCCGCTTCTTCCTTGAACAGAGGCCCCAACCAGTCTCCATCCAACACCACCCTCCTCCACCTGGCTGAATTTGTTCTCACTTTGAACAACTTCTCTTTCAACTCCACTCACTTCCTCCAAATAAAAGCTATTGCTACGGGTACCCGCATGGATCCTAGTTATGCCTATCTTTTTGTGGGGTATGTCAAACATTCCTTGTTCCTGTCCTACTGAGGGCACCCCCCCCCCCCCACCCCACCTCCCCACCCCTGCACCACCACCACCCCCTCGCCACCGCCCCCCCACAATTCTTTCTCCAGTACATTGATGACTGTATCAGTGCCATTTCCTGCTCTTACCCGGAACTGGAAAACTTCATCAACTTTGCTTCCAATTTCCACCCTTCTCTTACCTTCACATGGTTCATCTCCAACACTTCCAATGCCCTCCTCAACTTTTGATATGTCTTCCTTTTTCCTCAACAGAGGATTCCCCCCACAATGTGGTTCACAGGGCCCTCAACCATGTACAACCCATTTCCCGCACTTCTGCTCTCACCCCTTCCCCTCCCTCCCAGAACCACGAAAGGGTTACCTTGTCCTCACTTTCCATCCCACCAGTCGCCACATTCAAAGGATCATCCTCCATCATTTCTGCCACCTCCAGCATGATGTCACCACCAAATACATCATCCCTGACAGCATTCCAAAGGGACCATTTCCTCTGTGACACCCTGGTCCACTCCTCCATCATCCCCAACACCACAACCCCTTCCCACGGCACCTTCCCATGCAATCACAGGAGGTGTAAGACCTGCCCTTTTACCTCGTCTCTCCTCACCATCCAAGACTCCAAACACTCCTTCCAGGTGAAGCAGCGATTTACTTGTACTTTCAATTTAGTATACTGTATTCTCTGCTCATAATGGGGTCTCTTCTACACTGGGGAGACCAAACACAGATTGGGTGACCACTTTGTGGAATACCTCTGCTCAGTCCAGCGTGACCCCGAGCTTCCAGTTGCTTGCCATTTTAATTCATCTCCTTGATCTCATGCCCACATTTCTGTCCTCAGCCTGCTGCAGTGTTCCAGTGAAGCTCAAAGCAAGCTTGAGGAACAACACCTCATCTTTTGATTAGGCACTTTGCAACGTTCTGGACTCAACATTGAGTCAACAATTTCAGACCATGACCCCCATTTGATTGTGTTTTTTTGAACCATGTGCCAGTCTTAAACTTGTTTTTCATGTTTTTGCTTTTGGACAGAGCTGTTCATTATTTGCCATTAGTGCTCTCTCTTGCCAAATGCTTTGTCTTTTACGACAACTATTACCAGCCCCTTTGCCTTTTGTTCCATGACATCTTTCATTTAATCTCTCCCACTCTCCACCCTATCACAGATCTTCCTTTTTGTTCTTCTTTCCCTGCCCCTCCCCCTGCACTTGCTCAAAACCTCTTACATTTCTATCTTTTGCCAGTTCTGATGAAAGGTCATTGATCTTTTTGTACTGAACAGGGATGAAAAAACCTATATTTCATACTGTTATTCATTGCTTTACATAAATAAAATCACATGATGCGAAAAAGCCTGCATATCTGTCATGTACGACTGCATGCGCAGTTCAGTTTTGAAGATAGGAGAAACAGGTGACAGTCCATGAGGTAACTGACCTCTGTTTCTCTCTCCACAGATGCTGTCAGACCTTCTGAGTATTTCCAGCACTTTGTTTTTATTTCAGATTTCCAGCATCCGCAGTATTTTGCTTTTATTCCTTCACTACTTGTTGCCCAGATATTATCCAAATAGCCTAATTTTTTGAAGAAGAATTTCAATCACAAATTCCATTACTTAGAAGATTAAAAGAAAAAAAAATCCAACCTTCGGCTACTCATTAGAGAACTAAACGACTGTTTCTGTTTAGAAACTTGTACCAAGTTCTCTCTCTTTGAATACTGCACCATTCTAGCTCGAGGTCGTTGTACTTTCAGACTACTTTCTTCAGTCACTGAATTCTGCTATTCCCTAATTCATATTGTGGAGATCAATAAATCAAAATGTCAAAAAAATCAGATGAGGGGCAGGTGAAATGCAGTGCGAAAATCTACAGAATTCCAGCAGCTCAGTGGAAGTCTTCTAAAATGGTCAAAAACCCTGCCAAGACACAGAAACGCCAAATCCCAGCTTCAAGACAGAGTTTCTGGGATGGTCTTGTGGGGGTGGAGCCTCTGCCAGGCCCAACCACCAGGCACTAAATTGTTAATCTCAAAGAAGATGCCTGACATGGAATTTATTTTTGGTTTGAAATATGATATTACCAAAGGGATGAAATTCAACTTCGGCAGGGTGAAATAACAGTGGGTTTTTTCTGACACTTTGGGAGTGAAATAATTTACAGAGAGGTAGAGGGTTTGGAAGGACTGTCCCCAAGCACTGCAAGAAAATGATTCTCATGCTTTCAGCACTCTCATCCCTTTTTGATAATTTCTAAATTATCACTGCTCCTAACTTTGTGTACATTACCATTTTCCCAGGCAACAAAAACAATGGAATCTAGAGGTTCAGTTATAACAACGCCATCTCCTGATTCATTTTTGCGAGATTTCTCATCTTCCCTTGTTATTAAGTCTATATTTGGTGTCGGTTTTTGAACTTTATAACCAAGTTGTGCCAATGATTCTGAAATTGTTAGTCATTTTTTGCTAGTTTCCTAGGTTGGCATGTTTGCACACTTTTCAGTTTGTAGAATAGCTATTTGCTCTGGTTGAGCACACTGTCACTCCCCTACATGGACTTCACACTTCTTAAATATCAGTGTGTACCTAGTATTGCACAATATCTAGAGAGGCGATAGTGGGAACCACTCATCCGTATACTAGTTACTGAATACATCATATACTGTCACCTGTTTCTCCTGTCTTCAAAACTGGACTGCATATGCAACCTTACTTGACAGATGTGCAGGCTTTCTCCCAGCATATGATTTTATTTATATTAGGCAATGAATTAATTAATTAAATTAATGGAAATTAATGGGGTTAAAGGCTGACAAATCCTCAGGGCCTGATAATCTACATCCCAGAGTACCCAAGGAAGTGGCCCTGGAAATAATGGATGCAATGGTGGTCATTTTCCAAAATTCTATTGACTCTGGAGCAGTTCCTATAGATTGTAGGGTGACAAATGTAACCCCACTATTTAAAAAAGGAGAGAGAAAAAACAGGGAACTACAGGCCTTACATCAACAGTGGCACAGTGGTTAGCACTGCAGCCTCACAGCTCCAGCGACCCGGGTTTGGTTCTGGGTACTGCCTGTGCGGAGTTTGCACGTTCTCCCTGTGACTGCGTGGGTTTCCGCCGGGTGCTCCGGTTTCCTCCCTCAGCCAAAGACTTGTAGGTTGATAGGTAAATTGGCCATTATAAATTGCCCCTAGTGTAGGTAGGTGGTAGGAGAATTATGGGGATGTGGTAAAGAAAATGGGATTAATATAGGATTAGTATAAATGGGTGGTTGATGGTTGGCATAGACTCAGTGGGCTGAAGGGCCTGTTTCAGTGCTGTAACACTCTATGAGTAGTGGGGAAAATGCTAGAGTCCATTATAAAGGATGTGATAGCAGAACACCTGGAAAGCATAAATGGGATTCAACAAAGTCAGCATGGGTTTACGAAAGGGAAATCATCTTAACAAATCTACTGGAGTTTTTGAGGGTGTAACTAGTAGAATAGACAAGGGAGAGCCAGTAGATGTGGTGTCTTTGGATTTTCAGAAGGCTTTTGATAAGGTCCCACATAAGAGGTTAGTGTGCAAAATTAAAGCACGTGGGATTGGGGGTAATATACTGGCATTGACTGAGAATTGGTTGACAGGCAGGAAACAGAGTGGGATCAGTGCTTGGGTCCCAGCTTTCACAATATATATTAATGACTTGGGTGAGGGAACTAAATGTAACATTTCCAAGTTTGCAGACGACACAAAACTGGGGGAGAAAGTGAGCTGTGAGGAGGATGCAAAAAGGCTCCAATGTGATTTGGACAAGTTGGGTGAGTGGACAAGTGGATGGCAGATGCAGTATGATGTGGATAAATGTGAGGTTATCCACTTTGGTTGTGAAAACAGAAAGGCAGATTATTATCTGAATAGTGATTAGATAATAACATCATAACATTCAAGGCTATGGGCCAAGTGCTGGCAAATGGGATTAGGTAGACAGGTCAGGTGTCTTTAATTCATCGGTGTAGACTCGATGGGCTGAAGGGCCTCTTCTGCACTGTATTATTCTGTGATTGATTGGGAAAGGGGGAGGTGCAATGAGACCTGGGTGTCTTTGTACACCAGTCACTGAAAGCAAGCATTCAGGTGCAGCAAGCAGTTAGGAAGGCGAATGGTATGTTGGCCTTCATTACAAGAGGATTTGAGTACAGGAGCAAGGATGTCTTACTGCAGTTATACAGGGCCTTGGTGAGACCACATCTGGAGTATTGCATGCAGTTTTGGTCTCCTTATCTGAGGGAGGATATACTTGCCATGGAGGGAGTGCAAAGAAGATTTACTAGGCTGATTCCTGGGATGGCAGGATTGACATATGAGGAGAGATTGGGTTGACTAGGCCTATATTCACCAGAGTTTAGAAGAATGAGAGGGGATCTCATAGAAACCTATAACATTCTAACAGGACTAGACAGGCTAGATGCAGGGAGGATGTTCCCGATGGCTGGGGAGTCCAGAACTAGGGGTCACAGTCTCAGGATACGGGGCATGCCGAGATGGGGAGAAATTTCTTCACTCAGAGGGTGGTGAACCTGTGGAATTCTCTACTGCAGAAGGCAGTTGAGGCCAAGTCATTAAATATATTCAAGAAGGAGATAGATATATTTCGTAATGTCAAAGAGATCAAGGGATATGGGGAGAAAGCGGGAACAGGGTACTGAATTAGACGATCAGCCATGATCTTTTTTGAATGGCGGAGCAGGCCCCAAGGGCCGAACGGCCTACTCTTGCTCTTATTTTCTATGTTTCTAACAGTGTGTAATATAGGTTTTTCCTCGCTTTTCAGCACAAAACTAATTAAAATATCTTGTTTTTTGTCTAAATATTGATTTTTGTGTTGGCAACGCACTGTTTGCACTTATGAACAGGGCAGTAGCACAACTTACATGGACTGCCAGAATGCATATAAGGTTCCACATAAGAGACTGTTAGCTAAAATTAAAGTTCATGAAATTGAAGGCAAATTATTGATCTAGTTAGGAGATTGGTTAGGTGATTGAAGGCAGAGTAGAGATAATGGGTATGTTCTTGAATTGGAAGGAATTGACTAATGCTGTTCCACAAGGATCTCTACTGGGGCCTCAACTGTTCACTGTATTTATTAATGACTTAGAGAACACAACAGAGAGCCATATATCTAAGTTAGTCAATGACACAAAGATTAGTGGCATTGTAAGTAGTGCAAACGGGAGCATAAAATTACAGGCATTGATAGATTAAATGAGTAGATTAAATGTTGTAGATGGGTTTCAATGCAGGTAATTGTGAGCTCATCAAATTTGGAACATAAAAAGATATATCCAAGTGTTTTTTTTTTAAATGGTGGAAAGCTAGGAACAGTGATGATCCAAAGAGATTTGCAAGTCCATGTACACAGATCACTAAAATGTAGTGGTCAGGTACAAAAACTAATTGTAAAGACTGATGGAATCCTTTAGATCCAGAAGGCCAGAATATAAAAGGCAGTAAATTTTGCTATAGCTGTACAAAGACCTGATTAGACCACATCTGGAGTACTATGTGCAGTTCTGAGCACTGCAGCTTGGAAAGGATATATTGCCCTTGGCAGGAGTGCATTGCAGCTTCGCCAGGGTGTTACCAGAGCTCCAAGGGTCAGATTATGAGGAGAGATTACATAAACCAGGCTTGTATTTCCTGTAATATAGAAGGCTAAAGGATGATTTGATTTCGATTTTAGGATTTTGAAAGGTATTACTCACATAGAGAGAAACTTTCTTCTACTGGTGGGAGAATCTAGAACAGCAGAGCATAACCTTAAAATCAGAGCTAGGACATTCAGAAGAGATGTTGGGAAACACTTCTTCACACACAGGGAGACAACCCTCTCCCACAAAGAGCGGTATATCCAAGCGCAATTAATAATTTTAAATCCAAGACCAATAGATTTTTGTGAGCCGAAGTCTGGTCAAAGTGCCAACTTACCAATAAGTTTCCTCCATTCAAATTTCAGGCACATCTTAATTCTGGTGCCCAGAGTTCCCACCTGAAACAAGCTGGAGGCTCATACATATATGCTAATCGAGGTCAGGTTAGGAGTTCAGATACCATTTTTGTCTCTGGCCATCTTAATGCCATGAATTTCTGCATCCACCCACCAACCATGAGTGGTACAAATCAGGAGGCTGTCATTTTCAGCGAAAATTAAAGGAATCCTCAGACGCAGTCAGTGTAAACTGGATGGTAGTATGGGAGACAGTTTTATGGCAGTCACATGTGGGTACTGACCTTTAATAGCTTCCAAATTTAACATATTTGCTGCAGTAAGTTCTGTACACAAGATGCTTCCTACTCTGAAGTGCTGCTGGTTTTCATTCCTAATGCTCATCCATTAGATTTTCTTGTTGCTGATTTTAAATTACATTCTACATTCAATTTTTTCAACATTTGATATGCACGTTTAGTACAACCATTACCTGTTTTGTAGCACATATAAAGTGTGAACTAGAGAGTAAATGATGTCACAGTAATAATTAGCAACCACTTGGTCCCTATATGATTCTTTTATGCGCTGAGCTAACTAATAATTTGTGCCTGAGGTTATGCATTTAATTAGTGGTTTTTGGCCCAGCAGTAATTGCTAATGGCATGATGAATTTGCAGGGAAATGATTTTGATTATTGGGGTGTGTCCGCACAGAATGTATACCAGCAATTAAATCTTTGTTAAATGAAAAGAAGTAGTGCACAGATTTTAATCTATACAGACAAAAAACATTTCAATCTCAGGATTTCCAATATAATTTTATAATTTTCTTTAGAACTACATTTAAAGGACTACTACATCCAAAAGGAGAATGTTGCAACAATATATTACTCTATTACTCGCATTTAGGGTGGAATCGTTTTGCAATATGAACAAATTAGGATGGTGGGTAGGCAGCAATATTCTCTACAAAATAGAATAAATGGTGTGGAGCAGCATAAGCTGCTGTACCACACTTTGCAAACAACTTTTGTGCCACAATTAAGAAAAATACATTTAAAACATAAGCACACATTCTCTACACGGGCAGAGATCATAACAGTACAGCAACATAAAATAGAGGCCATCAGTTGTACATCTATCGGTAACCTCTGGAAGTCAGGCCATGGATGTACTACGTAGAATAACCTCCAAGTCACATTTATTTAAAGATTCACCATGTAAGAAACTGATGTCAAACAGCTGAGTGGGGCTTAGAAAAGAATGCTCAGAAGAGTTGTTATAACAATTGAAATAGAATAGAGGAGGAAATGGGAAAAATTTTTGTCCGCCACCTGGCCGGAATCTGGTGGAATAGATCACCCGCCTGCAATAAAAGCCCCCACCCCGATTTTCATTCCATTGAAATTATGATAAAAATTTAGCCCAATTAGATCAAACAATCCATGAAACCAGGAAATAATGAGGTAAAGAACACCACCGGAATTAAACAGGTCAACACAGAAATATATGGAATGAAATCACTACAGAGAAAAGTAGAGCCAAAGAGACTAAAACACTGACTTTAACTTGTGGAACCAGTTGTGTGGGTGGAGGCCCAGGCAGCTAGACAAATCATCCCAATTTAGGCAATGTAAGGCCCAGGAGATTTTAACACAGGACACCAGGTGCGTATAATTAGTCTTTTATTTTAATTTGTTTGTGGTATGCAGGATTGCTGGCAAGGCCAGCATTTATTGCCCATCCCTAATTGCCCTTGACAAAGTGGTAGTGAACTGCCTTCTTGAAGTATATGTGGTGAAGGTGCTCCCACAGTGCTGTTAGGTAGGGAGTTCTAGGATTTCCGCCCAGCAATGGTGAAGGAACAGTGATATATTTCCAAGTCAGGATGGTGTGTGACTTGGAGGGGAACTTGGTGGTGGTGGTGTTCCCAAGCGACTGCTACCCTTGTCCTTTTAAGTGGTAGAGGTTGCGGGCTTCAGAGGTGCTGTCAAAGGAGCCTTGGCGAATTGCTGCTATGCATTTTGTGGATGGTAAACATTTCAGCCATGATACACTGGTGGTGGAGGGAGTGAATGTTTAAGCTGGTGGATGGGATGCCAATTAAGTGAGCTGCTTGGTCCTGGATGGTGTCGAGCTTCTTGAGTGTTGTTGGAATTGCATCATCCAAGCAAGTGGAGAGCATTCTATTACACTCCCGACCTCTGCTTTGTAGGTTGTGGAAAGGTTTTGCAGAGTCGGGAGGTGAGTCGCTTGCTGCAAAATACCCAGCGCAAGATTTTCCCGACATGCTTCTGAACCCCACCATCAGGCTCAACTAGGGAGCGGAAGACTGCACTGTGTGGGGAACAGTCACTTAATGTGATTTTCCCCGGAGTAGCCAATTAATGGCCATAGGACGGGCTCATCATCCAATTAAGGCCGGTGGGTGGGCTCTCAAAGCTGGAGGGCTAATCAGAGGCCTTCCACTTCGAAAGCAGCAGCAGGATCCCATGGCAGGAAAGTGAGGGAGAGGACACTTCAAAATAGAGGTGCCCTCTCACCACCTTTTAGAAATTTAAAATAAAAATTGGCCTTTGCAGCTGTGCCATCACTGTGGCTGCTGCTGCTGCATCCAGGGAGGACTTCTAAGCCTGCCTGGGGCGCTGGCCAACACCACCCCTCTCCCCCCACCCCGTCTGCTGCTGGGAGGCTGCCTCCAGGCAGCTAAACTGTCGCCCGTCCCCTCTGGGAACCTGGAGGCCAACTGGGAAATCTCAGTCAGCCTCTGTTAACAGGCCTTAATAGGCCTTTAATTGAGACAAACGGCGGGTAGCCCTGCCGTGCCCCCTGCCATCCCCACCCACATCTTGCCTCCGGGAAAATGGCCCGGGAGCAGGATGGAGCTAGGGAACCAGCATGCAGGCAAGCGGTGTGAAATTCTGCACTCGCCTGATTCCCTTCCCAGCTCCACCAGGGCCTAAAAATACAACCCCCAGTCTCTGACCTGCACTTGTAGCCAGACTATTTATGTGGCTGGTCCAATTAAGTTTCTGGTTAAAGGGAAGCCTCAGGATGTTGAGGGTGGAGGATTACAACATGGTAACGCCAATGAATGTCATGGGGAGATGGTTAAACTCTCTCTTGTTGATGGTCATTGCCTGCCACTTGTGTGGCACAAATGTTACTTGCCACATAACAGCCCAAGCCTGCATGTTGCATGTAGCCAAAGACTGTTTCATTGTCTAAGGAATTCTGAATGGAATTAAACACTGCAATCATCAGTGCACATCCCCATTTCTGACCCTTGTTAATCACTTTGGTAGTAAGAACAGAAAAGCAGAATTTTTTTTTAAAAGGTGTGAAACTTGTAAATGTTCAGAGGGACTTGAATGTACTTATACAAGGAACACAGAAAGTTAACATGCAGGTACAGCAATCAATTAGAAAGGTAAATGTTGGTCTTAATTGCAAGGGGATTGCAGTATAAGAATAAAGAGGTCTTACTACAGTTGTACAGGGCATTAGTGAGACAACACCTGGAGTACTGTGCGCATTTGTGGTCTCCAAATTTAAGGATATACTTGCAATAGGGGTGGTACAGCGAAGGTTCTCTAGATTGATCGCTAGGAATGAGAGGGTTGTCCTATGACAACAGGCTGAATAAACTGGGTCTATATTCTCTGGAGTTTAGAAGAATGAGAGGTGATCTCATTGAAACATACGAAATTCTGAGGGGGCTTGACAGGGTAGACACTGAGAGGTTATTTCCTCTGACTGGGGAATCTAGTACATGGGACACAGTCTCAGGATAAGGGGCTGATCATTTAGGACTGAGATGAGGAGAAATGGCAGAACCCTTAGGAGTATTGACAGACAGAGAGATCTGGGCATACAGGTCCACAGGTCACTGAAAGTGGCAACGCAGGTGGATAAGGTAGTCAAGAAGGCATACTTGCCTTCATCGGTCGGGGCATAGAGTATAAAAATTGGCAAGTCATGCTGCAGCTGTACAGAACCTTAGTTAGGCCACACTTAGAATATTGCGTGCAATTCTGGTTGCCACACTACCAGAAGGACTTGGAGGCTTTGGAGAGGGTACAGAAGAGGTTTACCAGGATGTTGCCTGGTCTGGAGGGCATTAGCTATGAGGAGAGGTTGGATAAACTCGGGTAGTTTTCACTGGAACGACGGAGGTGGAGGAGTGACATGATCGAGGTTTACAAAGTTATGAGTGGCATGGACAGAGTGGATAGTCAGAAGCTTTTTCCCAGGGTGGAAGAGTCAGTTACTAGGGGACATAGGTTTAAGGTGAGAGGGGCAAAGTTTAGAGGGGATGTGCGAGGCAAGTTTTTCACACAGAGGGTGGTGAGTACCTGGAACTTGCTGCCGGGGGAGGTGGTGGAAGCAGGTACGATAGTGATGTTTAAGAGGCATCTTGACAAATACATGAATAGGATAGGAATAGAGGGATACGGTCCCCAGAAGTGCAGAAGGTTTTAGATTAGACAGGCATCAAGATCGGCGCAGGCTTGGAGGGCCGAATGGCCTGTTCCTGTGCTGTACTGTTCTTTGTTCCTTGTTTTATATGCTGGATGATGAGATTACAGATTATGGTAAAATACAATTCTGCACCCCACAGTGTCTCGTGGATGCCCAGTTTTGAGCTGCCTGATCTGATCTGAATCTATCCTATTTAGCATGATGATAGTACCATAAAACACAAAGGAAAGAGTGTCCTCAGTTTGAAGACAGAACTCTATCTCAAAAGGATTATGCAGTTGTCATTCCTACCAATACGGTCAAGGAGAGATGCATCTATGACAGGTAGATTGGTGAGGACGAGGTCAAATAAGTTTCTCTCTCGTGTTGGCTCTCTCACCACCTGCCGCAAGTCCAGTCTAGCAGCTTTGTCCTTCAGGGCTAGGCCAGCTTAGCCAGTAGTGGTTCTACCAACCCACTTAGCAATGGACATTGGTCCCCAAACCCTGAGTGCATTCTGTGTCCTTGCTTCCCTCACTGCTTCTCCAAGTGATGTTCAACATGGAGGAGTACTGATTCATCAGCTGAGGGAGGGCAGTAGATGCTAATCTGCAAGAGGTTTCCTTGCCCATTTTTGACCTGATGCCATAAGAATTCGTGGGGTCTGGAGGCAATGTTGAGTACTGCCAGGGCCACTCCTTCTGATTCTATACCAGCGTGCCATGAACTCTGGTGGATCTATCCGACCTGTGGAACTGGGATGGAGATTAAGGACCCTGTAATGTTGGCTGAAAGGTATAATAATGTGATTATTATATGTTAAGCTATTGCTTGAATAGTCTATGAGACAGCTCTCCAAATTTTGGCATAAGTCCCTAGATGTAAGTGAGGAGGACTTTGCAGGGGTGACTAGGCTGTGTGCGCCACTGTCCAGTTCAAATCTGATGCCGGGTTGTCAGTCTTGTTTTAATCTTATTGTTTTTCATATTGTTTTGATGCAACTAAGTGCCTTGCTCGGCTAATTCAGAGGGCAGTTAAGAGTCAGCCACATTGCTGGGGATCTGAAATTACATACAGGTCTGATCAGGTAATGATGGCAGCTTTCCTTCATCAAAGGACATTGGTAAACCGATTGGGTTTCTACAACTATCTGGTAATGCCATTGTCATCATTACTGATACTGCTTTTAAATTCCAACTTTATTGAATTAACTGAATTTAAAGAGAAGCAGCAGGAGAGTATTTAAAAAGCACGCCAAAAGCTTGAGATTCAGAGAAAAGCAGCGGGAGAGGAGAGGATTTAAAAAGTGCGCCAAAAGCTTGAAGATTCGGAGAGAAGCAGCGGGAGAGGAGAGGATTTAAAAAGTGTACCAGAAGCTTGGAGACTTGGAGAGGAGCAGGAGATTTGGAGGCAAATCAGAAATTGAGAAGTGACACCAGAGTGACGTGACAATCAACAGAGAGTGTGGGGAGACAGAAAGCTGGCTGTGGTGACTATACCAGTAAGCTATTAATTTAATCTAAGTTAATCAAGTATAAAATAAGACTTGATCAGTTTATTGGTATAAAAACTAAAAACTAAGGCAGCTTTTATAGTTTACCATATGGAAAGACAGTGAACCCAGCAGGGAGGGTACTGGTTCAAATTAGGAGCTGAGAAATTAAAAACAATTGGGATAGTGAAACAGTAAGTGTTGTATTAAGCGTATAAGCGCAAAGCAGGAGTAGAGGTATTAATTGAAATTGATAGTTGAAATAGGGTACTAAATAGATTGTTTGAAAAGGGAATAGAGGGTTTTTGTTTAGATCATGGATGGGCAGCTGTGACCTGTTGCTTGCAATTCCTGCGCCATGTGGGAACTTCAGTCACTGGGTGACCACGTGTGTCGGAGGTGTCTCCAGCTGCTTCAACTTGAGCTCAGGAGTTCTGAGCTTGAGGGGCAGCTCGAATCACTGCGGAGCATCAGGGAACATGACAGTTTCCTGTATTATACATCCCAAGAAGTGGTCACCCCACAGGCAGTGAGAGTTCAGGATAGTAGTTGGGTGGTCATCCAGAAGAGTAGGAAGAGGCAGGAAGTGCAGGAGTCTTCGGGGTGTGTGCCACTCTCTAACCAGTACTCAGCTTTGGAGACTGCTGAGGAGTGACAACACCTTGAAGGAGTGCAATCCAAACCATGGCATCAATGGGCATGGGACTGTACAGGAGGGATCAGCAAAGTGCAGAAATGCAGTTGTTATAGGTGATTCCATAGTCAGGGGACCGAAAGGCATTTCTGTAAAAGTTATCATGAGTCCCACATGGTGTGTTGCCTTCCTGGTGCCAGGGTAAAGGACATCACGAAGATAGTGCAGGATATTCTGCAGGGGGAAGGGAGTGAGCCAGAAGTTGTGGTGCATGTTGGTACCAAAAACATAGCAAGGGCAGGTATTGAGGCCCCTGTGGTCAGATTTTCAGGAGTTAGGGATGAAGTTAAAGAGTAGGACCCCGAGGCTAGTAACCTCCAGATTACTCCAGTGTCACGTGCTAGCAAGAGTAGAAATAGGAAGATAGGGAGGATCAATGTGTGGTTTGAGGCTTGGTGCAGGAGGGTTTCAGATTCTTGGGGCATTGTGAACAGTTCTGGGGCAGGAGGCACTTATTCAAAAGGGACAGGTTGCATCTCAACAGGACTGGGACCAATGTCCTTGCGGGGAGGTTCACGAGTGTGGTTGGGGAGGTTTTAAACTAAATGGGCACCAAATTATAGAAGTAGAAAAAAGGAATAAGGTGCATAACGTGAGCGTGTTAGTTAGTACTACCAAGGTGTACAGAATACTGGGATAGATAGCACTAGAGTACGGAACAGTAAGTTATTAGGCGGGGGCAGATTAAGGGAGGAAGTAATTAAGTCTAAATCAGGGTTAATGTGCATGTATGTAAATGCACAAAGTGTAGTTAATAAGATTGGTGAGTTAGAGGTGCAGATTGACATGTGGAAATATGATGTTGTGGCTATAACAGAGACCTGGTTCAAAGAAAGGCAGGACTGGGTGTTAAATATTCCTGGATACAAGGTATTCAGGAAAGATAGGAAAGAAAGAAAAGGCGGAGGAGTGGCAGTATTGATTAAGGAGAGCATTGCAGTGCAGGAGAGAGGATATCCCAGAGGGGTCAAGGACAGAATCTATTTGGCTAGAACTAAGGAAGAAAACAGGTACAGTTACATTTTGTGGCGTAGTCTATAGGCCACCAACTGGTGGAAAGGATGTAGAGGAACAAATTTGCAAGGAATTTACAGAGGTGCAAGAATTATAAAGTAGTTATAATGGGGGACTTTAATTATTTGAATATAGACTGGGATAGTAGAAGTGTAAAGGGCAGAGAGGGGCAAGAGTTCTTAGAGTGTGTTCAGGAGAATTTTCTACAACAGTATGTTTCCAGTCCAATGAGAGGGAAGGCACTACTGAACCTGGTTCTTGGGAGTGAGGTGGCCCAAGTGGATCAAATATCAGTAGCAGAACATTTAGGGGACAGTGATCATTGTATCATAAGGTTTAGGTTGGCTATGGAAAAGAACAAAGAACAATCCAAAGTAAGAATAATTAACTGGGGGAAAGTCAATTTCAATGTGGTGAGAATGGATCTGACCCAGATAAATTGGCATCAAAGGTTGGCAGGAAAAACAATTGGAGAACAATGGGCTGCCTTCAAAGAAGAGATAGCTCGGGCACAGTCAATGTATATTACCATGAAGGAGAAAGGTAGGGCAAACAAATCCAGAGCTCCCTGGATGACAAAAGAGAGAGAGATTAAAATGAAGAAGAAAAAGTGTGCTAATGGCAGACGTCAAGTGGATAATACAATGGAGAACCAGGCTGAATATAGAAGGTTCAGAGGGCAATTGAAAAAGCAAATAAGAGAAGCAACGAGAGAGTATGAAAAGAGACTGGCAGCTAACATTAGAGGGAATCCCAAAGTCTTCCATGGGCATATAAATAGTAAAAAGGTGGTAAAAGGAGGAGTAGGGCTGATTAGGGATGAAAAAGGGGATTTATACATGGAGGCAGGGGGAATGCCTGAGGTATGAAATGAATACTTTGCATCTGTTTTTACTAAGGAAGAAGATGCTACCCAGACCACGGTGAAAGAGGAAGTAATTAATGCATGAGAATGATGTAAAATTGATAAGGAGGTATTAGATAGGTGGTCTATACTTAAAAGTTGATAAAGTACCAGGACCAGATGGGAAATGAGAGTGGAAATTGTGGAGGCATTGGCCATAATTTTCCAGTCTTCTTTAGACTCAGGGGTGGTGCCAGAGGACTGGAGAATTGCAAATGTTGCAAAATAGGCCAGTCAGTTTTACTTCAGTGGTGGGGAAACTTCTAGAAATATAATTCAGAACAAAATTAATAGGTACATGGACAAATGTGAGTAAATTAAGGAAAGCCAGCATGGATTTATTAAGGGAAAATCATGTTTGACTAACTTGCTGGAGTTTTTTTGAAGAGGTAACAGAGAGGGTTGATGAGGGCAATTCTGTTGTTGTGGTGTACGTGGATTTCCAAAAGGCAGTGCCACAAAACAGATTTCTGAGCAAAGTTATAGCGCGTGGAATAAAACGGACAGTAGTAACATGGATGCAAAATTGGCTGTATAACAGGAAACAGATTAATGCATGTTTTTTGGGCTGAAGGAATGTTTGTAGTGGAGTTCCCCTGGGGACCCTTCCTCTTCCTGATATATATTAATGACCTAGGCCTTGGTGTACAGGGCACAATTTCAAAATTTGCAGATGATACAAAACGTGGAAGCATTGTGCACTGTGAGGAGGATTGTGTAGAACTTCAAAAATGACATAGTCAAGTTGGTGGAATGGGTGGAAAAGTGGCAGATGAAGTTCAATGCAGAGAAATGTGAAGTCATTCATTTTTGTCAGAAGAACATGGAGAGACAATATAAATAAAGGGTACAGCTCTAAAAGGGGTGCAGGTGCAGAGGGACCGGTGAGTATATGTGCATAAGTCATTGAATGTGGCAGGACAGGTTGAGAGAGTGGTTAATAAAGTACAAGAGTACAAGAGCAAGGAAGTTATATTGAACTTGAATAAGACACTAGTTTGGCCTCAGCTAGAGTATTGCATCCAGTTCTGGGCGCCACACTTTAGGAAAGATGTGAAGGCATTGGAGAAAGTGCAAAAAAGATTCATGAGAATGGATGAAGAACTTCAATTGTGAAGATACACTGCAGAAGTTGGGACTGGTTTCCTTGGAGAAGAGAAGGCTGAGAGGTGATTTGGTAGAGGTATTCAAAATCATGAGGGGTCTGGATAGAGTAGATAGGGGGAAACTGTTCCCAGTCATGAAAGGATCAAAAACAAAAGGGCATAGATGTAAGGTATTTGGCACAAGAAGCAATGGCAACAAGAGGAAAAACCTTTTCATGCAGCGAGTGGTTAAGGTCTGCCAATGAAGCGTGTAGGAGAGCATGCCAGGAGTAGCACCAGCCATATCTAAAAATGAGGTGTCAACCCGGTGAAGCTACAACACAGGACTACATGCATGCCAAAAAGCAGAAGCAGCATGCAATAGACAGAGTTAAGCAATCCCCCAGCCAACAGATCAGATCTAAGCTCTGCAGTCCTGCCACATCCAGTTGTGAATGTTGGTGGACATTTAAACACCTAACAGGAGGAGGCACCACAAATATCCCCATCAGAGGAGGAGACTCCACAAATGTCCCCATCCGCAATGATGGCCAAGCCCAGCACATCAGTGCAAAAGACAACGCTGCAGCATTTGAAATCATCTTCAGCCAGAAGTGCTAAGTGGATGATCCACCTCAGCCTCCTCCTGAGATCCCCAGCATCACAGATGCTATTCTTCAGCTAATTCGACTCACTCCAAGTGGCATCAAGAAATGGCTGAAGGCACTGGATACTGCAAAGGCTATGGGCCCTGACAAAATTCTGGCAATCATACAGAAGGCTCATGCTCCAGAACTGGCCACGCCCCTAGCAAAGTTGCTCCAGTACAGCCACAACACTGGCATCTATCCAACAATGCGGAAAATTTCCCAGGTATGTCCGGTACACAAAAATCAGGAAAATTCAACCCAACCAATTACCACCCCATCAGTTTATTCTCGATCATCAGCAAAGCAATGGAAGGTGTTGTCAACAGTGCTATCAAGCAGCATTTACTCAGCAATAACCTGCTCACTAACGCTCAGTTTGGGTTCCGCCAGGGCCACTCAGCTCCAGACCACATTACAGCCTCGGTCCAAACATGGACAAATAGGCTGAACTCAAGAGGTGAGGTGAGAATGACTGTCCTTGACATCAAGGCAGCATTTGACCCAGTGTGGCATTAAGGAGCCCTAGCAAAACTGGAGTCAACGGGAATCAAGGGGAAAACTCTCCACCGGTTGGAATTATATCGAACTCAAAGGAAGATTGTGGTTGTTGGAGATCAATCGTCTCAGCCCTAGGACATCACTGCAGGAGTTCCTCAGGGTAGTGTCCTAGGCCCAACCATCTTCAGCTGCTTCATCAATGACCTTCCCTCCATCTTGTCAGAAGTGGGGATGTTCGCCCATGTTTGCACAATGCTCAGCACCATTCGCGACTCCTCAGATAGTGAAGCAGTCCATGTCCATATGCAGCAGGATATGGAAGACATCCAGGCTTGCGCTGATAAGTGGCAAGTTACATTCGCACCACACAAGTGCCAGGCAATGTCTATTTCCAACAAGAGAGAATCCAACCATCTCCCCTTGACATTCAATGGCATTACGATCGTTGAATCCTCCACTATCAACATCCTGGGGGATACCATTGACCAGAGACTGAACTGGACCAGCCATATAAATGCTGTTGCTACAAGAGCATGTCAGAGGCTGGGAATTCTGTGGCGAGTAACTCACCTCTGACTCCCCACAGCCTGTCCACCATCTACAAGGCACAAGTCAGGAGTGTGATGGAATACTCTCCACTTGCCTGGATGGGTGCAGCTCCAACAACACTCAAGTATATCAACACCATCCAAGACAAAACAGCTCGCTTGACTGGCACCCCATCTACCACCTTCAAAATTCACTTCTTCCGGCACCGATGCGCAGTGGCAGTAGTGTGTACCATCTACAAGATGCGCTACAGCAATTCACTAAGGCTCCTTTGACAGCGCCTTCCAAACCTGCGACCTTTACCACCCAGAAGGACAAGGGCAGCAGTTGCATGGAAACACCACAAAGTGCAAGTTCCCCTGCAAGCTACACGCATTCCTGACTTGGAACAATATCGCCATTCCTTCACTGTCACTGGGTCAAAATCCAGGAACTCCCTTCCGAACAGCACTACAGGTGTACCTAGACCATATGGACTGCAGTGGTTCAAGAAGGCAACTCACCACCACCTTCCCTAGGGCAATTGGGGATGGGCAATAAATGCTGGCCGAGCCAAAGACGCCCACATCCTGTGAAAGAACTAAAAAAAAAGGACTGCCTGAGAGTGTGGTGCAGACAGGTTCAATTGAGGCATTCAAAAGGGAATTAGACTGTTATCTGAAAAGGAAGAATGTGCAGGGTTACGGGGAGAAGGCGGGGAGTGACACTAGGTAAATTGCTCATTCGGAGAGCCAGTGCAGACATGATAGGCCGAATGGCCTCCTTCTGTGCCGAAACAATTCTGTGAATTTCACACTGCCGTAATGGGATTTGAACACATCTCACTGGATCATTAGTCCAGGAGTCTGGATTACTAGTCGCAGTAATATAACCAATATTCTCATCTCCTGCCTAAAACCGGTGGGAAGCACCAGTCAGTGAGCCAGAGCAGGATGTCAGTTGATAGGAAGGTGTCAGTGGGTACTGAAGTGAAGCCAGTAGAGTGTGAAATCAGGTATGATTTAAAGTGGGGGTCTAACCAAAATCTGCCACATATACACCAGGTGGGTTAGGTTAAAATTACTCCCATATATTTTATTCAGTTCCTAAACGTAACATTTTAATGAAATATATTGTAAATGCAAAGTCTGTATCTATGAAGCACAAAAACAAGTTTGGATAACGAGCATTCTGATTTTTAAAAAAAATTACATTGGCTGGAATTTTACATTGGGCGGGAGGCCCCACCCACTTGTCAAAAAGTTGTTGGAGAGCCCGTCTCTGCCAGGCCTGGGAGCCACGTCAGGACTTTATGTGGCCCACACCCTTAATTGGACTTGGGTGGGACTCCACCTCCTTGAGGCAGGATGTCCCGCCTGCAAGAGCTGCTGCCCAATCAGCAGGCCAGCAGCTCTCAGTCCCAGCAGCATCACTGGGAGCGGTGGCCACTGCTGGGACTGCACCCAGCAAATGGCAGGATCATGGACGTCGGCCCCAGAAGCGAGGCAGGTTTTGGGGCCTTGCCGGGGACTATCAGCCGGGCTCCGGCAAGGCAAGGAGGGGTCGGTTGTGGGGAGGAGGGGGACTTTCTTTCAATGGGGAAGGTTGGGGCTTCGTGGCATCCCTCTGTGGGCACAGGGTGCTCAATCAGGAGGGCCCTCCTCCCCCCAGCATGCCAGGAGGGTGCCAGGTTTGACCTAGTGGCATTCTGGGGGCCTGAGGCACCCGCCAGCCACTGGTAAAATATCAGTGGTGGTGGTAGGAGGTCCTTATATAACACTTAACTGGCCACTTAAGGGCCTTGATTAGCCTGGGGTGGGCGGGCCATTTCTCACTGCCGCTGCCCGTGGTAAAATTGCAGTGGGGCGGGAAGGCATCAGGAATGCCACCTCCGCCTCACACTCAATTTTACGACCCCCACCCCCCCCACCTGCCACCAGCCCGCTCCTGTGGGAGGGCGTAAAATTCCGGCCATTGTTTCCCAAGATAATTTTATTAATCTGCATGAGACAATGGGAGAGATTCTTAAGTCGGGATCAAAATGGCAACAGCAGGCTCTCACTCAAGGCCACAGTCAGTAGGCTCAAACCATTAATAGATGTGGACCTGATTTCAATTTTACAGGCAAGCTGCAATGGATCCACATTTGGTGCAGCAGAAAACCGACTGATTTCGTCAAGAAGCTGACCAGTAGGTAGGGCAGTGGGGCAAGGGGAGAAAAGAGTACAGATTCAGGGGTGGTGGACGAGAACTAGCCAATGCAGGATGAAAAAATTTTCTGGCGTCAGGAGGAGGCACAAAAATCTTTGTAAAAGTAAGCAAAAAATGTACATTTTCTGAACAACTTCCACTGGTCCTTTTAAGGACCACAGGTTAAGCTACTCAATGTCTGGAAAAACTGGAACAAGCATTCACTTTGCTGGGCTCCTACAACTGGCATAGGATCTCCACAAGGCAGGTGTACTGGATACCCATTTAAAGGCGTACATAATAATTGAATCAGGCAAGCAAATGGGTGTGCAAGTTCCTCACCAGAGTTTCCTCTCCCGATCACCCGATTTTCACGTGAGTAACAGCATCTGACAGTTGAAACTCCTCTCCCATATCTTCTTGAGGAATCAAAGGCAATAACTGTATTGTGAAAACTAATGTACTCTTTCTGATTAGCTTAAGCTTTCAATACTTCAAGTAAGATAGTGATTGAAAACTCTTAACCATTTGAATCACTTCCATTCCAAATCAAGGAGGTTAAGCCATAGTCTTAACTGAAAGAGTTTAAGTTATCAACTTCAATTAAGTCATAGGCTGTGGGGGACTTTGTGGCATGGTGCCTAAATACTCAAACCTCTGTCATTAAAGGCATACACTCATTCAAGATAGTTGTTATCATTATGTGCTCTGAACAAATTAATTTTTATCCTGCTACTTGCTCTGTTATTAATTTACAAACTCTGGTGAAATACTTGGTGTATGGGCATTCTGTTGCTGAGGTTTGCAAGCACATTTGAAACAACTAATGTTGACAAAACTGAGTTGCCTCAGGATGACACAGAGCATCACTGACATACATCCAGCTGGAAAGGACTAAAAAATGTAGTTTTAGCAATACCTTTATGCTCAAAGCAATCACGTAGAGCCATTACATAGAAAGCACTGTTTTTAAAGTGCAATACAGCAATTTGATTGTACAGGTTGTTCTCTTTTCATTCTACCTTTTAATATCTTTATAAGACCTCATGGGATAGATTTTGATGCATTGCATAATCATAATTTCTGACTTATTCTTTTAGTACACAACATTTTTAATCTAAATATTTGAACTTTTCTAGATTTTGTGTAACATAACCACTACATTTGTGTTGAAAGAAATTGCATGTATAGAGAAATGCTTTCACTTATACTTGATTTTTAAGAAGAGTTTAAGCCTTCAGCTTCTTAGGAGAAATTTGATTTTTAAAACTCATACCACAGCCTTATGGATATCTGAAATTTAGATTCTCAAACTAAGCACATGGCAACTCTCCTAACATCAGCTACAGACCTAGTGAAATGGTCCACAAGGTCCAGCAGTGATCAACGTGATTTTCAGTGCCAGCAGTCAACGAGAAGGCAGATGCTAGATAATTCAATATTGTTGACATTGACTAGCCTAAAATAGCAATGCTTTTCGGATGCTTTAATAGACACCAGTATCATGCAAATAGAATTTATTTGGAAAACAAAAGTTGGATTTTGAAAAAATAGAACAATTTTTAAAAGTCTAAACATTTCAAAAGATTATAAAACTGAAAAGAAAATCACCTGTAATTACAAAGGATTTCATGGCTATAACAGAAATGAAAAAGGTCATGTAGCTTGACAGACTAGTTACATCAGATAGATGTATGATGAAAGCGCCCTCCTCGCCACTGAATATTTCAGCTCTAATTTTAGAAAGCTGTCGTAGTCCAATTTTATTCTGTGAGAAAAGCTTTCTGCAAGATCTGCTACTGAAATACATTAATGCTTCCTTTGCAGGCACATAATTTCGGTGCCACTGTTATCACTGATGGACAGGAAAACAGTAACTTGCTCTATAAAAGATAAGTTTTGCACAACTTCTCAAACTCCAACCTCTTTCAATAACAACACTGTTGAGATGGTTCTCTGCTGCCCCTTTATCCAATAGACAAAATAATCTATTTCTTTCCTTTGTTACCTTTGTATATTAACTCCAGACAAAAGCAGCATTGTACTTCAATGAAAATATAGAAGACATAAAAATATTACTGCACATAATATGTATTGCCATTTCAGGCAGATTATGGAAAGGGCTTAAGAAAATCCATTAGCTGCACACAGTCCAATTAGCATAGTATTTATTGTTTATCCAAAAATTTACCTTCTTGGCAGATGGCATCATTTTTCAAATCTGCAAAATTGTGAACCAACAGAAGCAAAATTTCACTCAAATTTGTGTCTATCTTTTGATGATGTCATCGTTGCTGTGAACCCAACAGCTACAAAGTAGCCTGGCCCCAAAATTCTCAGATATGGAGAGGTTGGAAATTATAATTTCCACTTGGAGGAGTACCTAGTTATACTGGGATTCTGTCTCATTTACTATGGCCATTTAAATCCCAATGAAAGGAGAGCTATGGGGGATCTCTGTCTGCATCCACCATCTCCACCCCCACCCCACCCTCCAAACCCCCCCCTCCCCCCCACATCAAGAAATTCTGCTGGGTTCCCAGGCTCAGAAGAATACTGCCTTTAAAAGCCCTCAGCTTAACTCTCAAAGACTGAGGACTGGTCTAAGTCCCACTGAGGTTCTAAGGAGACACCAAGGGCTGAATTTTATGAGGCCTCTGGCGTCAGGGGTCACGGCAGGGGGCCCGTAAAATTCTTCTGTGAGAGGCCCGCCACGACCTCCGACGCCGAGAAGGCCTCATTGCATTTACTGGGGGTGGCAAGGCCTCGGTGCAGCCCACCCACCGCTCGATGGCAGGGCCTTCATTTAAATATTAAAATTAATGAATAAACATACAAATCAACTTACCTTGTCCCGCCGGCCGTCCCACACCAATATTATGGCCACTGGCCGGATGTCCCGCACCTTCAGAATTCCGTTCAGAATTCCGAAGTGTGACACTGGTAGGGAGGGGGAGGAGTGAAAATTTCAGGGCACAGTGGGTGAGGGGGGAGCGGAGAAAACCGCTCCGATTGGTTGCGGGGATGGTGGGAAGGGGCTTAGGGTCAAAGGGAATAAAGTTCGGGGGAGAGGTCTTGAGTGAAAACTCACTTTTCTTTGGTGGGATAGGACAAAAAAAATGGATTATTCATTGTGGGGGAGGTGGGCGAGGGGATTGGAAGGATTAATAAAGTTTTATTTCAATTTTGTAACAATCCTGTCTCTTAAAACATTTAAATGGCACTGAAGGGCTTGTAGCCCTTTAAAAATGGCGCCGGCGCCTGCATGGTGGTGCCGGATGCAGTTGCTGGGGATGGAATGGCCGTCCCCTCTAGACGTCATCGTGGGCAGCTGCTCTTCCCTCTCCATTTAAATGAGCCCATGTACGAAATATTGCAGGGGCTCAGCGATAGCACATCCGCGCCTGAAGGCCGCTGACTTCAAAGCGCTAGTAAAATTCAGCCCCAAGCCTTTATCAGAGTAAGATAAGTGATCAGTTACCTTCCTCAAGCAGAAATTTTAATCCATTAGCAGTGTTTCTTCAAGCTTTCGCTGCTATAAGCAAGTAACCCAGTACCCAGAAAATGGAATGGAGTCTCCAGAAAATGGCAAGGGTAGGCAGGGGTTTCACTCCGCTGCATTTGCAACAATAAAGCAGACCTCCAGGAATCTCAGGACTCTCATGTCTGCATCTGTGTATATCAACTAATGTATTCGTGCCATGCAAGATCATATCCATGGAAAAGTTGTTTACCAAATTTTGATACCAGCAAGTTTACAAAATCAAATGAAAAAGGTAGAAATAGAAACTAATAAAAGTTAATAATTCATTGCTAATGTACAACTTTGAACACTGTCATGTTTTTCAATAGTTGTCAAGCATGTTCAGTTCCTGGAACAGCCTAATCTAAAAACTGCTTCCACATACACCACATTGACTGCTAGGAAAGTTAGTATAGCAGCAGATGTGATATGTTTACAGCCCAAACTATTTTAGAACTGTTAAAAATTTTTAAGAAGCTTTAAAAATAATTAGCTTTTTAAAAAAGCACTTGAGAAATTATGTCTTTATTATTTTACTAGAATGATGATGTAACTCCTCTAAAACAAAGAACATGTAAGAAGAAAAGATTCTTGCACTAAGACAAAGAAGGCAGAATTTTTCAGCTTAGGCTCCTGGTGCACGTGGCAAGTGCATGTTAGGAAATTCTGCACCCACTACCCATAATTCTGACATTGTTCAGCACTGCTGAAATGGAAAATACTGGCTAAGAACTCCTAAATTTCAATCCCAACCTTGGTTGATTCAGACCCAGCACTAGCAGGACAGTGTGCCCAGGTATTGATTGGGCTAACAGAGTGGAAAAAAGAAAAGGGAATGGGTGATAAAAGAAGAAATAAAAATAAGCAAAAGGAAATTAGGTCTCTCTGTTATGGAGCAACAGTACCAACTAAGGTAGAGGGGTTTGGAACTCAGGCTGCCCTCCCAAGTGGAGAATTACAACAGTGAAAATGGATAGGTAAATTGAGAACCCTATTAATTACATTGGAATTTTAAGTCCATGTGAGGTAAGTTCAAGGGTTAAGCCTAGAAAATGGTATTGTCTTAAACAAAATAGCATGAATACAGAGGCTGCATTTCCCATAATCAACAATAACTTGGTATTTTGGGTTCTGTGACGACAAAGTCCTTTATATATATTTTTGCTGTAGAGGGAATAACATGGAGAAAGTTAGACAAAGTACTTTTTTCATCTTGTGTATTCTTGATGGAAATATCTACCTGATTCCATAAAATTATCTCCAGTCATGTTACATTAAGATTGCTACTAGAGATATCAGTTTAAAGTTAAGGGTGTAAACTGTTTCTTTGCCTTTGTTCTCTCCCTCAGTGAAAAACTCGGGAATGTTCATTTTGCTGTGAATAAAAATCAAAAAAATCAGCCCTGACCTCACCCCATTTCTGCTACTATTCTGATTCATTCTTTTAATGTTTTTTTTATGCTCCACCAGTTTTCTTCTAAATGGTACAAACATGTTAGAATTTAGATTACAGCACACGCACTTCAAATCTTGAATAACAAAATGGATCACATATGTAAGCCACATACTAAACATTATGCTGCATATTATACACCTTCTGGTTGATTTCAAGGGTTATAGCACAAGAGTAAGAAAAGGTTTACAATGTATAACAAAGATTTCCACTTAAGTGATAGAACACTTAACTTTTATCCATATGATTTACTTAATATTCAAATTATGATCAGGTTTGTACAACCAATATTTGTTTGTAGCTCCAGTACAAATACAGATTATTATGCCTACTTTTACAATAAACCACAGCATCATGGATTAACTGTTGACTATATTTTTATGCTGTACCTTTGATAGCATCAAACACTTTTGGCTAGAAATAGCAAAAGTACAGATAATGCAAGTTCTACTTTAACTCTAACAACATATCTGAACACCAAGCTCAGGACAACAGTCCCTTTGCACTACTAAGTTGCCTGTTTATTGCCACTCAGAGTTTGATGGATGAGCCAGGGACAATTGTGGCAATTTTGAAGCTAAATGTTCAGTCAACTTGCATCCATTAGGAACCAACTATTTCACTCAGGAAGACTGTTACAACCTTCAGAAAGGATATCTCAAACCACCTGACTGGTCTGGATTGAAACCCAGATTTCAGAGAAAAGAAGCAAGTGTTTGAATGCAATACAGTGCTCAATACCTGTGCTGTCACTTCATCCATATGAATTATTAACTTCACTATGGGTATATTGTAGTTGATCTTAGTGAAAAATCCAGGCATTGTACTACATATCTCACATTTCAACAAGTCAATTGAATATTTGGGATATATTTTAAGCACAGAAATCATATATGAGCCGCAGAATACACAAATGTAATTTTCCCAAGAATTTGAACAAAAAATGGACCAATAATGAATTACAAAAGAAGCATGTTCTTACCTAAAACACCAAGCCGGTAGTTGACAGTGATGACTATCACATTGCCATAACTTGCCAGTACACTTCCATCAAGTATATTTCCTGTGCCCTCCATGTATGAACCACCATGGATGAAGACCATAACAGGTTTTGGTCCACTATCTCGAATATCTGAAAAATTACACAGTTCAAAAAATTTGGAAGCAGCAATGGAGGCAGTGTAAGAACATTTCTCATTTTGTAATAATAAGTTTGTAAGTTACTTAATTTAAAAAGGTTTATTTGATGCAGTAAATTTCTCAAGCAAATGTTTGCTTCACTGACAATAATCCGTTTAATTTTTTTTTTATGTTGGATTACAGCAGATTTTAGAGGCAAGCGAAACTCAACTCAAATGGCCAGTGAGCAGGAAGTGCAATCAGGCTACTCTTTGCTAAAAAAATAACTCATTAAAAAAATTACAATATTTGGAATGGGCTGGATTTGACCAAGAGACAGGAATATGTCTGAACCACTTCCTGCTTTTGTGATCATGTCTGTTAGTGAACAGGTAAGATTCTTATTGCACAGATATATAGTAACGGTAATGAAGGCATCAAGTTGCCTGATAGCAAAACAAACTTTTCCAAACTATCCATTGTCATGAAGGTGCTTCCGCTATTATTTTTTGAGGACTCGTGTTTAAAAGATTGTGAAAATTGGCTCATTTGAAAGACCAAGGAGATGCCTGGATTTGTTTTTTTTTAAAGGTTACTGGAAGGACACTTGAGATTTTTTTCAAAAACACTTACAGGAAGAGGCAATGAAGTGCTAAAATAAACATAACGAGCCTAGCTGGCTATTAGAGTTGTTTACAGGGAAGTCACATGTCTAGGTTTATGGTTGTCAGGAGTTTTCGCTTTTTGATTTGGCTTGGACTATTTGAATGCTCAGTTGGTGTTTAGCCTGCAAAGAGAGAAGCTACCCAACACGTCCTTTGCCACCTGTTTTGGAAAAGCTTCTGAGAATCCAGTGTGATAGCTGAAACCACTGATGCAGAAATTCTCCTGACAAGCCTGCAAGACTACTCCTCGATTTCTCCTGAACAAAACTGCTCCAGAAAGATCCCAGTGACAGCTGTTTATGGTACCTGGATGCCAGACCAAAGGCCATCTGGAACATTCCATATCTTATCCTTTTTCTTCAAGAATTGACAATAACTTGGGCAAAGTATTTTTTTAAATGTTGATCTCTGCAGAGCCAGTTTTTTCATTTTTCTTTATTTTTTCTTTAACTGGAATACTATTTTAACTGAATACTATTCAGCAATGAGTGTGTCACAATGAGTGGAACATCCAGCATGGAGCATCCCTCTTACCATTAGAAAGAGTGAAATTTTTCATTGAAGATGGAATAAAATAAAATATAGGCAGTAACAGTCTAAGGCTTGAAATTGGGAGATTTCTATGAACAATAACTACATGTACACGAATTATTTTGGGATCAAACATCACCAACTTGGACAACTGAAATGATCTCAAGTTATCAATTTAGTCTCAAATAAACAAAAACAGAAACAAATAAATGACAGTCATGTCACTTGGCCAATGTGTGTGTGTGTTGGGTTATTTTAGAAATGTATATATTTATACTTTCATGTTTCAAACTGTGTTTTGATACTTTTCCAACTTTAATGAACAAGTCTTGTTTTATAATAAATCAATAATTTTGTTGTTTATTAAAGAAACCTGGTTGGCAGATTTTTTTATTCTGAAACTAATATAGATAAAGTATATAATTGGCCCTATCGGTAACTCAGTAAAATATTTAAACATGCGTTGTGACCATTGGTGTAGTGGAACGAGAGAAAGACAGTGCATTCATCCAACCTCGGTCATAACACCAACCACTGCTGAAGGCTTTGTTAACACTAATTTGCTTGGAAGTACTTCATATTAATATCATTTGCTTCATAAACTGCATACAGTTCTCGTCACCACATAACAGGAAAGATGTGATTGCACTGGAGAGGGTGCAGAGGAGCTTTACAAGGTTGTTACAAGGACTGGAAAATGTTAGCTATGAGGAAAGATTGGATAGGCTGGGGTTGTTTTCCTTAGAACAGAGAAGGCTGAAAAGTGACTTAATTGGGCTGTATAATGTTACGAGGGGCCTAGATAGAGAAGATAGGGACAATCTATTTACCTTAGCAGAGGTGTCAAAAACCAGAGCACATTGGGGGATTAGAGGGGAGATTTGGAAACATTGGGCTGAATTTTACAGACCCTCCAACATCAGGGGTTGTGGCGGGGTGGTGGGGGGCGGAAAATGCCTCCGGGAGAGGGCTGCCATGCACCCTAACGCCAGGAGGGCCCGGCCCGATATTGCTGGTGGTGGCGAGGCTGCTCCCCTGGCCGCTTGGCGACGAGACCACAATTTAAATATTTAAATTAATTAAAATCTATAAATTTAGGATATTTACATTCCCACCGTCTGTCCCATTGCAATCTTCATGCCACTGGCCAGCAATCCCGCACCTTCAGATCCCCGTCCGTGGAACCGAGGCGGAACACTGATGGGAGGGGGTGGAGGTAAGTTTCTTTTTTTTTAAATTCATTCATGGGATGTGGGTAGCCTTTATTGCCCATCCCTAATTGTCCTTGAAAAGGTGGTGGTGAGCTGCATTCTTCAACTGCTGCAGTCCATGTGAGGTAGGTACACTCACAGCGGTGTTAGAAAGGGAGTTCCAGGATTTTGACCCAGCGACGGTGAAGGAATGGCGATGTAGTTCCAAGTCAGGATGGTGTGTGAATTGGAGGGCAACTTGCAGGTGGTGGTGTTCCCATGCATTTGCTGTCCTAGTCCTTCTAGTTGGTAGAGGTCATGGGTTTGGAAGGTGCTGTCTAAGGAGTGTTCGTGAATTGCTGCAGTGTATCTTGTAGATGGTACACACTGCTGCCACTGTGCGTCGGTGGTGAAGGGAGTGAATGTTTGTAGATGGTGTGCCAATCAAGTGGGCTGCTTTGTCCTGGATGGTGTTGAGTTTCTTGAGTGTTGTTGGAGCTGCACCCATCCAGGCAAATGGACGGTATTCCATCACACTCCTGACTTGTGCCTTGTAGATAGTGGACAGGCTTCTGGGAGTCAGAAGTTGAGTTACTCGCCACAGAATTCCCAGCCTCTGACCTGCTCTTGTAGCCATGGTATTTATATAGCTACTCCAGTTCAGTTTCTGGTCAATGGTAACCTCTAGGCTGTTGATAGTGGAGGATTCAGTGATGGTAATGCCATTGAATGTCAAGGGGAGATGGTTAGATTCTCTTGTTGGAGATGGTCATTGCCTGGTACTTCTGTGGCACGAATGTTACTTGCCAATTATCAGCCCAAGCCTAGATATTGTCCAGGTCTTGCTATTTTTACACGGACTGCTTCAGTATCTGAGGAGTCGCGAATGGTGCTGAATATTGTGCAATCATCAGCGAACATCCCTAATTCTAACCTTATGATTGAAGAAAGGTCATTGATAAAGCAGCTGAAGATGGGTAGGCCTAGGACACTACCCTGAGGAACTCCTGCAGCGCTGTCCTGGAGCTGAGATGATTAATCTCCAACAACCACAACCATCTTCCTTTGCGATAGGTGTGACTCCAACCAGCGGAGAGTTTTCCCCTGATTCCCACTGACTTCAGTTTTGCTAGGGCTCCTTGACGCCATAATCGGTCAAATGATGCCTTGATGTCATCCCCTACACCAATGTACTCCATCCACTCTCACCTCACCTCTTGAGTTCAGCTCTTTTGTCCATGTTTGACCCAAGGCTGTAATGAGCTGAGTGGCCCTGGTGGAACCCAAACTGGGCGTCACTCAGCAGGTTATTGCTAAGGAAGTGCCACTTGATAGCACTGTCGATGACACCTTCCATCACTTTACTGATGATTGAGAGTAGGCTGATGGGACGGTAATTGGCTGGGTTGGACTTGTCCTGCTTTTTGTGTACAGGACATATCTGTGTAATTTTCCACATTGCAGGGTAGATGCCAGTGTTGTAGCTGTACTGGAACAGCTTGGCTAGAGGCACGGCAAGTTCTGGAGCACAGGTCTTCAGTACTATTGCCAGAATATTGTCAGGGCCCATAGCCTTTGCAGTGTCCAGTGCCTTCAGTCATTTCTTGATATCACGTGGAGTGAATCAAATTGGCTGAACTCCGGCATCTGCGATACTGGGGACCTCAGGAGGAGGCCGAGATGGAGCATCAACTCGGCACTTCTGCCTGAAGATTGTTGCAAATGCTTCTGCCTTATCTTTTGCACTGATGTGCTGGGCTCTCCCATCATTGAGAATGGGGATTTGTGGAGCCACCTCCTCCAGTTAGTTGTTTATTTGTCCACCACCATTCACGGGTGGATTTGGCAGGACTGCAGGGCAGAGCTTAGATCTGATCCATTGGTTATGGGATTGCTTAGCTCTGTCTACTGTAGTCCTGTGTTGTAAGGTTGACACCTCATTTTGAGGTATGCCTGGTGCTGCTCCTGGCATGCCCTCCTGCACTCTTCATTGAACCAGGGTTGGTCTCCTGGCTTGATGGTAATGGTAGAGTGGGAAATATGCCGGGCCATGAGGTTACAGATTGTGGTTGAGTACAATTCTGCTGCTGCTGCTTATAGCCCACAGCGCCTCATGGATGCCCAGTTTTGCATTGCTGGATCTGTTCGAAATCTGTCCCATTTAGCACAGTGGTAGTGCCACACAACACGATGGACGGTATCCTCAATGTGAAGGCGGGACTTCTTCTCCACAAGGGCTGTGAGGTGGTCACTCCTACCAATATTGGCATGGACAGATGCATCTGCAGCAGGGAGATTGGTGAGGACAAGGTCAAGTACGTTTTTTCTTAACCACCTGCTATATACCCAGTCTAGCAGCTATGTCCTTTAGGGCTCGGCCAGTAGTGGTGCTGCCGAGCCACTCTTGGTGATGGATATTGAATTCCCCCACCCAGAGTACATTCTATGCCCTTGCCACCCTCAGTGCTTCCTCCAAGTGGTGCTCAACATGGAAGAGTACTGATTCATCAGCTGAGGGAGGTAATCAGCAGGAGGATTCCTTGCCCATGTTTGACCTAATGCCATGAGACTTCATGAGATCCAGAGTTGATGTTGAGGACTCCCTCCCGACTGTATACCACTGTGCTGCCACCTCTGCTGGGTCTGTCCTGCCCGTGGGACAGGACGTACCTGGGGATGGTGATGGCAGTGTCTGGGACATTGTCTGTAAGGTATGATTCCATGAGTATGACTATATCAGGCTGTTGCTTGAGTAGTCTGTGGGACAGCTCTCCCAACTTTGGAACAAGATGTTAGTGAGGAGGACTTTGCAGGGTCGACAGGGCTGGGTTTGCTGTTTCCAGTGCCTCGGTCGATACCGGGTGGTGCATCCGGTTTCATTGACTTCATAGCGGTTAGATACAACTGAGTGGCTTGCTCAGCCAAGTCAAAGGGCATTTAAGAGTTAACCACATTGCTGTGGGTCTGGACAAGGTAAGGACAGCAGATTTCCTTCCCTCAAGGACATTAGTGAACCAGATGGGTTCTTACAACAATTGACAATGGTTTCATGGGCATCATTAGACTAACTTTTAATTCCAGATTTATAAATTGAATCCAAATTCCACCTTATGCTGTGGTGGGATTTGAACCCATGTCCCCAGAGAAATACCCTGGCTCTCTGGGTTATTAGTCCAGTGACAATACCACTCTGCCACCACCTCCCCAGTGGGCAGTGGAGGGAGCGGGGTCAAAGTAATATCATTGGTGTTGGGGATGGTGGGAAGGGTTATAGTTTAAAGTTTAAGCACTTTGTGGGGGGGAGATCAGGTGGACAAGGTAAGTTTTTTTGGGGGGGAGAGGGCTAGTAATTAATTATTTGGTCATGGGGGGGTGGTGAGTGAGGGGCAAAGTAAATGTTTTTAATTAAATGTCTCTTTAACTTTTTGAATTCAACGGTTGGGCTCAAAGCCCTTTAAAAATGGCATCAGTGACCAGCATTGTTTTCGCCTGCCGCCGATTTCGATTGCGGGAGTATAAATTGCAGACCATTTTTTGACCCAGATGGTGGTAGGGAACTGGAACTCACTGCCTGAGGACGTGGTAGCAACAGAAACTCTCACCACATTTACAAAGTACTTGGATTTCTGCTTGAAGAACTGTGTCTTGCAGGACTACGGACCAAGTACAGGTAGGTGGGATTAGGTTGGTTAGTTCTTTGTCGACCAGCATGGACACAATGGGCCGAATGGCCTCCTTCTTTGTCACACATTTTCTAGGATTCTATAAAAAACCAACTAAAAGTATACATCAATAAAATAGTGGGCTGCATTTTACAAGCTCGCCACTGATCTCCGCAGCGAGCTTCAAAGATAGCAGCCGGTATGCACGGGCTTTACTCCACGGAGCTGCCGCGATATTAAACGTGGCACCTCATTTACATGGTCGGGATGGACCGTTTCCCTCCCCCCGATGACTGTGCAGGTGCCGACGCCATTTTTAAAAGGCTTTCAGCCCTTCAATTTAATTTACATTTTTAAAGAAACACGAGTGTAAAAAAATTAAAGCTATCTCGACCCTCTCCCACCCTCCCAACGACCATCAAATTTATTACTTGTCCTCTACTCCCCAAAAAGAACTTGCCCTGTGTTCCTGACCATCCCCCCACAAATTTCATAAACTCTGAACTTTACCCCTTTCCACCATCCCCTCGACCAATCAAAAACATTTGACCCCGGTCCCCACCACACCAACCATCCTCCCCACCCACCCCCCACCCCCGGCCCTGGAAACATACCTGCTGCCTCTCCACCAGTATTCCACCTTGGATCTCCAAATGGAAATCCGAAGGCGCGGGAGTGCCGGCTGCCACCAGGATGGCACCAGGACAGATGGCGGGAGCGGGTAAGTATTTAATTAATTACTTTAAATACATTTACATATTTAAATTTGATGCCGCCACTGAGCAGTGAGGGTGGGGGCCACTAGGCCTCGCTGCCGCCGGCAATATGGGGCTGGATCTTCCTGGTGTTGAGGCATGTGTCAGGCCTCTCCTGGAGGCATTTTCCAGGCCCCCCAGCCATGACCCCCGACATCGGGGGGTCGGTAAAATCAAACCTAATTTCTCCACACATTTCTCTGCGGGTCGTGGTGAGGGGGCCAGTAAAATGCTGCAGGGAGAGGCTTGCCACGACCCGTGACATCGAGAAGGGCCTGGCACATATTACCGGCAGCGGGACCTCGGTGTGGACCCCCACCGCACGGCGGCAGCACCACAATTAGCATAAGGTAAAGAGTATTTACCTTTGCTGATTGTGCAGCCCGCCGCCTCTCCACTGACACTTCCAGATTTTTGACTGAATGGGCAGCTGTCATGTACCATCAGGTTCATGCTTTGAAAGACTGGCGGGTCCTCAGAGGCAGAAGCTGTCGCCAGTGAAGGTAAGTTCTGTTATTCAGGGGTCTCACTCTGCATTATGGAAGGGAGGAGGGATATTCAAGGGTCTAACTCTGCATTCCTAAAGGGAGGAGGGAGGGGGGATATTCAGGGGTCTAACTCTGCATTCCTAAAGGCAGGAGGGAGGGGGAATATTCAGGGGTCTAACTCTGCATTCTGGAAGGGAGGGGGGATATTCAGGGGTCTAACTCTGCATCCCTAAAGGGAGGAGGGAGGGGGAATATTCAGGGATCTAACATTGCATCCCTAAAGGGAAGAGGGAGGGGGGATATTCAGGGATCCAACTCTGCATTCTAAATGGAGGAGGGAGGGGGAATATGCAGGGATCTAACTCTGCATTCCTAAGGGGAGGAGAGAGGGTGGGGATACACAGGGTTCTCACTCTGCATTCTGGAAGGGGGGATGAATACACAGGGTCCTCACTCTGCATTCTGGAAGGAAGGAGGGGATACACAGGGTCCTCACTCTGCATTCTGGAAGGGAGGAGAGGGGATACACAAGGGTCTCACTCTGCATTCTGGAAGGGAGGAGGGAGGGGGGATACACAGCGGTGTCACTCTGCGTTCTGAAAGGGAGGGGGGTCTGGGATTACTGGAGGAAAAGCTGTGCTGGCATGAAGGGAGGTACTATGTACCATCCCTCCGTTAACAGTGTAGGCTCTGTGTTTGTGAGAGGGCAATGGCGCACTAGGCACCCTGTGTGTGGGGAGAGTGCCAGAAAGGGCAGGAGCATTAAAGTTATATAGATGGTGGGGGCTATCGATTCAACTGGTAGGATCTTGATGTGGTCATGCTGTGCCACTCTGAGTGTTGTCCAAGATGGGCAATGCCATGGCACACCACATAGTTGATCCAGGAAAGCAGCTGATGTACCCGTCAACACCAATCCATGCCCTGTTAAGAACCTTTGAATACATGCAGGGTTCAACTTTATTTATCACAAGAAAATAGGTAAAATCAACAGGCAGGTGCGATCCACATAGAGGCCCCCAGTAGTGAGCAGCAGCCCCCAAGGGGAGATCGCCATTACATTTGCCATGCATCTAGAGGCACCACATGACATGCCATCGGATGTCAGAGCACCAGTGTCAGAGGCGATTGTGCATGTGGAGAGGGTGGTGACACGTCTCTGTGCCCTGCTCAAGGATGATCTGCAGTCCATGGGCTCCGGTGGACATCCCATGCCTTTGTTCCTCATAGTAGCAGCGGTTCTCACGCCTGACGCCTCTGCACCTTTTTAGGGGCCCACCAGAGACCTTTGTGGGGTCACACAGTCAGCAGTGCATCGCTTCATCAGGGAGGTCACCAATGCCCTGCACCGGAGGGCCAGTGAGTATGTCCGCTTCAGGACGGACGCTCACAGCCAGGCCCAGAGGGCCATTGGTTCTGACACCATTGCCAGAGAACCATAGGTTGTAATGTTCATAGACTGCACTCATGTGCCCATCAGGCCTACTGCCAGGCTACCACCTGCAGACGTCACCATTAAAGGAGCCCTCTCAATCCAGGTGAAGCTGGTATGTGATCACCACAGATGCTCGCTTCAAATGTGTGACAGCTTCTCGGGAGCTGCCATGACACTTGGGTCTTGCGTCAGACCCAGCTGCCACCGTTGTTCAGTGAACTGGCTCAGATGGAGGGGTGGATTCTTGGAGATAAGGGCTATCCTTTGCAGACATGGCTCCCGACACCAGTGAGAGACCCCACCATTGCTGCAGAGGAGAGATACAATGCCAGCCACTGAGCTACATAAGCCACCATTGAGCAGGAGATCAGCATGCTGAAAGAGTGCCTCCAATGCCTGGATGGATAGGATGATGCCCTGTACTATGGGCTGAAAAGGCCAGCTCCTTTCTTTGTTGCTCTGCACAACTATGCACCCAATTGGGGCCACGACTGGCATGATGAGGAGAGACTTCAACAGGGTTCCTCCTCGGACTATGAGGAAACTGAGCACTTACAACATGAAAGACGCATGGGAGGGCAGATGGCACCCAGGATCTCCACACAGCTAGGGATGTACGGAAGTGGCTTATCAGCCAAAGGCTCTCTGCTCCATAGGAACTGACATGAGCTCGACAAGCCACACATCACCCTCGCTGACCTGCTGTGCACCAGTCCACATCTGCAGCATGCCTGTGTAAACCATTAGAGGCAGCAGCTGACTGAGCCAATGTCCATGTTACTGCATCCGTGGAGACGCTCATGAGTAATGGTGGCATGGCAATGCTGTTATTGCATATGTTGGCTCTCCTGAAAGGTCAACGGTGCAAAGGGATGTGACATTGGCGCTACATGCTGGCACACATCATTTACACAGAGAAAAGGATACACATGTTGGTGAAGAACATTTAGTGAAAGGCGTATTTACATTGTTGTGACACCCATGCATTCCCATTTGTGTCAGTGTGTTCTCTGTAAATCTCTGTATTACGTTTTATGGTATATTTAAGTCTCACGACATGGAATGTGCAAAATTAAGATTATTCTTAATAAAATTCAGCCACAATGTTAGAGAAACAAAGGGGACTGCAGGGATATAAAGCAGGAGGATAAACTGCCAAGTTAGCCAGGAGCATGCATGCAGGGATATGAAAATGTAGGTAAGGATTTTGATGTGAGCTCAATGACGCCTGGGTTGCTGGTGGGGCTTTGAGAGAATGGGGGTGATGGCAGTATGAAAATTTATGCAGTTGAGGATACAGGCTGAAGCATTTTGAACAAATTGAAGTTTGTAATGGGTTAAGGCATGAAAGCCAGCTGAGAGAGCTTTGGAGAAGTCAGTCTTTACAGATCATTTGGAGTTTCAGTGGTGGGAAGTGGGGAGGGGTGGGGGTTGGAAAGAGACATGGATAAAGAGAGGCAATGTCATAGAGGTGGATTAGCAGTCTTGGTAATGGGGCAGTTGTGAGACAGGAAGCCCACAACTGGGTCAAGCAGTACGCAAAGGTTCCATTTGTCCTGACTCAGCCTGAGGTGGCAGCTGGGAGGCTGATATAGCCAAGACCAAAAGCATATGGTTACAGGTAGAAATATAAAAGAATTGCTTTGATTTTGCTGAACATTGAAGTGGAGGAAATTTTGGCTCATTGGCACACTGCTCATTGGGTTTTGATGTCAGACAGGCAGCTGGAGAACTAAGCAAGATATTTTGGATTGATGGAGGAAGCAGAAAGGTAGAATTGGGTATCACCACCATATATGTAAAAGCTGACCCCATGCTTTCATGATTTGACCAAGGGGTATCATGGTGAAAAGGGGAAGACCAAGAACTGACTTCAGAGGTACAACAGAGGTGATTATGCAGATAAAAGATAAACCATTAGGTGCAATGTATCTTTGCATTGCAACAGGTATGAAGGAATCAGGAGAGAGCAGTGCCTGAAAACTGGATGACAGAGAAGGATGTTATTACTTAATGGTATCTGACTTGAATGGTCATTCGTGTGCGAGTCCTGACAATGCCAGTGTTTTTTAAACTACTTGGGGCATCACAACTGAAACATAACTTCAGGTTTATCTGTAGTAAAATCCATGTGGTGTGATCTACATACTGTTCCTGATCTTAATGTATATGTGCAATGCAGGGGCACGGTGCAGCACTGCTACTAGAACTACAATTAAATTGGAGTTTACATATCCGAACTGTGGCAACAAAAGGAGCAACATGTGTTATATTATCATTGCACAAAACATGTGATTCTTAGTGTTACATTAGAAGTACATGCAACATTGGTCCACACTCCAATCTCTCCAACAAATACTGTACACATGCAAAAATCTTTGATTGAGAAGCATTTATGTTTGAAACTATTTGGCCTTTGTGAAGAACAATGCTGCACGGATTTATTAATCGATAACATTTATATACGGTTGCGACATAAATTAAGGAAAGACCAAATAAACCTGGTTTGTACCTGCAAAAAAGCAAATAATTTGAAGGCATGCATTAATGCTAATTAGGTATAACATGTCTTTAATATTTTAAGTCATACGACATCTGAGCTGATACCACGTTTAAAACACCTACATTTATGTCAACACAAATGTGAGCTTAAAAAAGATTGTTTCAATAATGTTTTGTGGTGGCAATTCTTTTTTAAATTGCTACAGTCAAGTACTCTGGAAGAATAAGAAGAATAATCTTTATGTATTCAAGTAAAAAATGATAAAATGTCAATAATAAACAATAAGACAAAAGGGCTGAAAAGGTGCTAAAAATCTGCACTTCAAAAATGCATTAAAAATGTACTTTAAGAGGGACGAAAAATTTAGATGCTCATTGTCATGCACATTGGAATGGCGGCAAAAAAATACCTTCATCTTCTGCGCCATCATTATCACCTAAATCATCAGCCTGTTTCTTTGCAAGGGGACCTAGGATTAAAAATGAAGAAAATAGAGGAAAAAAAGAGAATTCAAGAACATACATGACTTCAGAAAAGCTAAAAAATATTGCTTTAAAACATTTCTTGAAAAATTGAAATGTAAAATTGCATTTGTTTAAAAAAGCAACAGCACAAAATATCTAAAAATGTATAAAAAGATAAAAATCCTAAAACACATTTCATATTTAAGAAGTTTTAAATTACAGCATAAGCTTTTCAATTACTTTGTAAAGAAAGCAATATGCACCAATTCCAAAAAGAAACACTGTCTCAGTATACCCACCATTTCAAGAAAAGAGAAAAAAAGACTAAAACTCCTTTGTTGATAACTAAACTGATCAACCTGTTACACGGGTTGCAATATCAAAAGTGTCAAGTCCTTTTTACATTGATTAAATATTTTCCACAGATTTCATTCAGAAAATAGAGTATTTTGCTCTTGAATTGCTTTTTAAAGCAGATCACAAAATACAAAAAACTGCAAAAATTGCTGTTTCCAGAGATAAGAAATATGGGATACAATGTAAAGAAGGGTTTTCAAAGTCATCAATTTCAATGAATTCTGCTTTTGGTTGGTAAACATCATATATGAACTTGGGGAGGAATCTTTTTCAAAGTCATTATCCACATTTGGCATACCCTAAAACATTGTTTCCTCTACATTGTACTGCACCATAAACTTACACTGCAACAATTCTGATTTAACTTAGGAGTGAAATGATTGGAAAGGTTTATCTACTATAAAAATACAAGGAGGTAACAAATTAATTAAATAAGACCTGGTATTAATAAAGTGTCAACTAAAATTCTGAAAACATAATAATTTGTAGACCTTCTAGAGGTATGCAAAGTATCAGTATTTAAGTGAGATAAGAATATAATACCTAATTATATATCATATGAGTTAACTATCACAGTGACAGCAGCTGTCATTCTGGATTTTTAAATTTTGATGGCTCATTTAACAAGTAGCATACATTTTCAACTGTAAATCATAGATTTGTATCATAATGTAAACTGATTTTTAAAAATTTTATCCCTTTGTTTCAATAAGTACTTCCAGATGTTATCTACATAAAAAAAATTAAGTAGCAGAAAGTTGAAACTTATAGTGGAATCTCATTTCTTACTGTAGAAGAACACACATTTTGTACTATTTAGAGATATAAGAAAAACATTCATAAACTTTGAGCAGCCAAAGCAGGATAAAGTACTAGACACCACTAACAAGTATTCCAGTGTCATGCAGGCTCTAATGGGAACAATCACAGAGTGCCCAGATTTGCAGTACATTAATCTTACATAAAATCCTTTGAACAACAAAGAACTTAACTGCTCATGCTGGGTAAGTGTCAATGAGTTCTGCATGCATTCAAAAGTAGCACAATTAGGAGCAATGAACATGAATGGTAAGATCATACAATAAGCACAAATCTTAAAGACTCAGACCATGAATTTTATATTTTCTTCTTGACAAAGCTTATCACATATTTTTAATTTGCTGTGATTCTGGAATCTGAACTGTGACCATTACATGGTATCCATATAAAAATACAACATTTTTTCCTTTTGCCTCCTTTTTTTAAAATCAAAACAGTTTTGCAAAATTCATTTTAGTGTGCGTGAACCCTTAAAAGAATGATTAGCGTATCAAGTTCAAGACCCTAAACAAATATGATTGGATTTTGAAGTGCCATGTGCAGTGGCTCAAATGACCATTTTACCTGCTAACAATATTTTCTTCCAAATAAATAGTTTTCATATCTTTAACAATACAAAAATTAAAGCAATCAATATTCTTCACACAGCAAATAAAGAAAACATTTCCTGCTCATGATTTTAAATGAGGGAAATGATGAAAAATGCCTAAAACTATGGGAAGACTTGTTGGAAAATACTTTGGGTGCTACCACTTGTCTGAACTTTGTATTCAGTATACAACAAGGTAACGAGCCTGACTATCACTTTTTCTAAAGGACTCTAAGAAGTATGATTGAGAGTTCTGGCAGTTTCATCTTATTTCCAAGTATTCAAGATTCTGTAGTGCAAAATCAAAATCTGATAGCCTCAGCTCTGCAATGAGTTGGTTGAAAGTTAATAAGGAAATATTTCCTAAAGTGCAGTAATTGGCAAGGGGGCGCAAATTGCATTGTCTGAAAATGGCTCGGGCTTTCCCGCACTGTCTTGAATTTAAAATCACAGTTGACTTCCTGAAGGAATACTTAGTGCCATCAATACATGTAAAATTGAAAGTTCAATCTTCATAAACAACAAAACTCAATATTTTTGTATAAGTATTCAAGAAATCAAAGTTTGAGTACTGTATTTAAAATAATTTTCAGCTTGACTTACTCAGCAGTCATATTAAGATGCATTTACAATGTATACAGTCCTACCAATCCACATTAGAACAGGTATCACATTTATTAGGTTCCTACCCTGCCTCATTTTGTAAGTTATTTACCCCTTTCAATCTCTAGTTATGTTACTACTAACAATTATCACCATCTCAGCAATATATCTGACACTCAACTGTCTGAATGTTAATAGCCCTCCGGCGTCAGGGGTCGTGGTGGGGGGGGCCCGGAAAATTCTTCCGCATTTTACCGGTGGCGTTGAGACCTCGTTGCAGCGAGCGGTGGGGCCTTCATTTCATATGCAAATGATATTAAAATTAAAACATAATTACTTACTTGGTGGCAACAAATGTCCCATGCCGATGTTCCGGCCATTGGCCGGAACTCCCGTGCCTTCGGAACGCCGTTCTGAGTTCGGAAGCGTGACACTGGTGGGGAGGGGGAGGAGTGAAATTTTCAGGGCGGGCGGGGTGTAATGGCAGAATCCTATGCGATTGGTGGGGGGGGGGGTTGCTGGGAAGGGGTTGAAAGGTAAAGTGGTGAAAGGTCAGGGTCGGAATTTAATCTTTAATATTTTTGTCTGGAAATGGCTATTCAGATATAGCGATTTCATTGAAGGGTAGGAGAAGGGATTTGCACTGATAATAAAGCTTAAACTTTAATGTTTTAACACCTGTCCCTTTAAAAATGTTAATTAAAATGAAGGCCTTGTAGCCCTTTAAAAATGGCGCTGGTGCCCAGAGTGGAGCTGGACACCATTGCCGGGGATGGAGCGGCTGCCACCTCTACGTCATCAGGGACGGCAGCTCCGTCCCCTCCATTTAAATGAGCCCCCGTGTGAAGTATCGCAGAGGCTCTGCGACGATGGATCCTTGCGGTCAGACTGAGATCAGAGCGCGCCGCCACAATTGGCGGCGCACTCATAAAATTCAGCCCAATATCTGTTGCACTGAATGCTACACAGACTTCACTACATCTCTTGCAGGGGTGCTTTGGACAGAATTACTGGATGGCTCCTGAACACATCCCCAAAGTTCAACAACATTAAAGAGGGTGGGAAAAAGAAGCACTCCATTCCTATTAGATAAATGAAAACACTGCCATCCACATTTTTAGACTGCCCAATATGGTAGATGCAACTGCAAAAGAGCACATTTTCAACTCACCCATAAATATACTTGCATCAAACCTAGAAAAAGAGGGTTTTTTTACATTCATCCAAGGGACATAGGTATTACTGGCAAGGCCAGGATTTATTGCCCGTCCCTAATTGCCCTCGAGAAGGTGGTGATGAGCCACCTTACTGAACTGCTGTAGTCCATATGATGTTGGTATACCACAGTGCTGTTAGGGAGGGAGTTCTAGGATTTTGACCCAGCAGCAGTAAAGGAACGGCAATATATATGGAATAAAAACTGGAAATGCTCAACAGATCTGCCAGCATCTGTGGAGAGAGAAACAGAGTTAACTTTTCAGGTCTGTGACCTTTAACTCTGCTTCTCTCTCCACAGATGCTGCCAGAGCAGCTGAGTTCTAGCATTTTCTGTTTTTATTTCAGGTTTTCTGCATCTTCAGTATTTTGCTTTTATTTTAGGCAATATATATGGACTGCTTTATTACTCGAGGAGTTGCAAATGGAACTGAACACTGTGTAATCATCAGCGAACATCCCCACTTCTGACCTTATGATGGAGGGAAGGCCATTGATGAAGCAGCTGAAGATGGTTGGACCTAGGATACTGCCCTGAGGAACCCATGAAGCAATATCCTGGGGAAGAGATGATTGGCCACCAACAACCAAAGCCATCTTCCTTTGTGTGACTCCCACCCCCTGACTCCCAATGACTTTGATTTTACTACAGCTCCTGGACTCCACCTAGAAGGACAAGGGCAACAGGCTTATGGGAACACCACCTGCAAGTTCCCCTCCAAGTCAACAGCACCCTGACTTGGAAATATATTGCCATTGCTTCACTGTTGCTGGTCAAAATCCTGGAACTCCCTCTGTAACAGCAAAATCAAATGCTCCCTTGATATCAAGTGCAGTCATACTTGCCTCACCTCTGGAATTCAGCTCTTTTGTCCATGATTGGACCAAGGCTGTAATGAGGTCTGGAGCTGAATTGTCCTGGTAGAACCCAAACTTAACATCAGTGAGCAGGTTATTGGTGAGTAAGAGTCACTTAATAGCACTGTTGACAACATCTTCCATCACTTTGCTGATGATGGGCAGTGGACTGATGGAGCAGTAATTGGCCGGATTGGATCTGTCCTGCTTTTTCTGGACAGGCCATGCCTAGGCAATCTTCCACTTTGCCCATCCCTAATTGCCCTTGAGAAGGTGGTGGTGAGCCACTTTCTTGAACCACTGCAGACCTTGTGGTGTTGGTACACCCATAGTGCTGTTAGGGAGGAAGTTCCAGAATTTTTACCCAGCGAAAGAGAAGGAATGGCGATATATTTCCAAGTCAGGATGATGTGTGACTGGGAGGGGAACTTGCAGGTGCTGGTGTTCCCATGCAACTGCTGCCCTGTCCTTCTAGATGGTAGAGGTCGCGGGTTTGGTAGATGCTGTCGAAAGAGGCGTGGTGAGTTTCTGCGGTGCATTTTGGTACAAACTTTCCACAGATGCTGCCAGACCTGCTGAGTGAATCCAGCATTTCTTGTTTTTGTTTCAGATTTCCAGCATCCGCAGTATTTTGCTTTTATATAATTGGCCGTATCGGTAACTGGGTAAAACATTTAAATATATGTTGTGACCAGTGGAGTAGTGGAATTAGAGAAAGATAGTGCATTCCTCCATCCTCGGTCGTAATACAGTCACCACCTGGCTTTCTGGAATATAATATGGTAGAGAGGATGATTGCCTAAAGGTGAAGGGTGGAAACTATGAAATATTTTTCAGACAGAAAACTAAAATCCTAGCAACCGTTGTGGAAAATGGCACAAAGCGAGTGTAAATCGTTGGGGTATGATTACCCTCCGATGTTCTCTGAGTCTAAATCATATGACTAGTGGAAGAAGGAAATGGATATGTGGACACAGGTTAGTCCCCACCAAAGAGAAAACAAGATATGGCCTTGGCATTTTCACTTGCTACAAGAAGTATAATCGGAAGTAAAGTATTTTGTGAGCTGGATGTCCATCAGTTGGATAAGGATGAAGGTTTAGTTAGACTTTCTAGTAGACTTCTTGGATGAAATCTACAAGAAAGATGATCTGTTAAATGCCTATGAGGTATGGCCAAAATTGATAGATTTCAGAAAAAGGTGGTCATTCCATGGAAGAATATATCATGGACTTTAACAAGTTGTGTAAAAGATTGACTAAATTCAATTTGGGGATCCTGGGATAGGTACTAGCTTTTAAATTACTGGATTGTATTAAGGGGTCTCATATGGACAGGCTACTGGTTCTAACTGGTGTTTGGTTCTCGGAGAAGGGGACCCTGTTGGATCAGAATGTCTGCTGCCTTTAAAAAAATCCTGGGGAAACATGTCATTTCCTTCAGCCTTTGTAGAACAAATGAGACATTCTGCGGTGACACAAAGAATAGCAGACTCAAGAATTGCCAAATTTCGAAATAGTCCAAATACCAGGGACGGTGTCAATTCAACGGAAGGAGGATGAAAATGCCTTCAGTAGATCTGACTATTCCAGCAGAAGGAACTGCAACAAAAATAATGGCCGAATGAATCCCAGGAATGCCCAAGGAACAGTTAATAGCTGCTTCAGGTGTGACTCAAAGTACCATTATGCGATGAACTGCCCAAAGTGGAGAGGCAGGGTCCTCAAAATGACAGGACACAGATAATTCTGAGGCAGAAAATAAAGATAATGATGAATCTGAACCAATTGTACTAGTCACAAGGAATTTTAGACAAAAACAAGAAATGCTGGAATCACTCAGCAGGTCTGGCAGCATCTGTGGAAAGAGAAGCAGAGTTAACGTTTCGGGTCAGTGACCCTTCTTCGGAACTGACAAATATTAGAAAAGTCACAGATTATAAACAAGTGAGGTGGGGGTGGGGCAAGAGATAACAAAGGAGAAGGTGCAGATTGGACCAGGCCACATAGCTGACCAAAAGGTCACGGAGCAAAGGCAAACAATATGTTGATCGTGTGTTGAAAGACAAAGCATTAGTACAAATTAGGTGTGAATACACTGAATATTGAACAGCAGCAAGTGCAAACCTGAAGAAAAACAACCTGAAAAAAACAAGGAATTTTAGTCCTGTGATGAATGTGTTAGTCACAGACTCTTGTGCAGGACTAGATAGTGCTTATACTTCAACAATGTGTGGGCCAGATTGGTTAAAATATTATCTTGATTTGCTAAGTAGTGAGGATCAATGCAAGGTTAAGGAACATAAAAATACTACTTGCTTTAAGCTTGGTGATGACAACAGTTTGGGGTCACTAAAGAGAAATGTAATTCCATGTAAAATAGCTGGAGTAAGCCATTTTGTAGGTACTGATGTAGTCTGTAGTGAGATACCTATGCTTTAGAGTAAATCTTCGATGAAAAAGGCACAAATGAAACTTGACATTGTGCATGTTAAGGCAATTATTTCTGGGAAGTCAGTTGATCTGTAGTTTACCCAGTCAGGACATTTTTGTATCCCCTTCACAAAACTTAATGTTTCACATTAGAGCGTAGATTTCACATTAGATAAGTATTGATCACACAAGTGATAAAAATTGTTTTGAAGGTGCTTCTATATTTTTTGTTAAGTATTTTAGTTGGGGATTCATATTTAAATTGTGGAAATGGATTCATTGGAAGGCTGAAGATTTTATAAATCTTTGTTTTGTTGTTAACAGTTCACTGAAAGGATACTGAGATGTTGTTTGAAAAGAACCTTTGCTGGAAATCATGTGCTTTAAGCTCAATAAACAACAGAAACCTTGGTGACCTGGAGAAGATGTTTACAGAGAAGCCACAGTTCAAGGTTTATGGAGGTCAGGAGGTTGACTTTCTGTTTGGGGGTTGGATATTGTTTTCAGTTCAGTTGGGGTGTGAACTGTTCTGAAGACAGTTGGTGTTTTGCCTGCCAAGGAAAAAGAAACCACCCAGCTCACCTCTTTCTCTACCTCTTTGAAGAAACCATGCAAAGATCCAATGTGGGAGAGCTAAAATCCCTGGTGCTGTATCTCTCCTGTGAAGCTGTTAAAACCTACCAGATTAATTCTCAACACTGCCTGAAAAGAACTGCTTTAGATAAGATCCCAGTGACCCCTCACCATATACCCAGACACAAGACCAAAAGGGACAACTCACTTCCTTCCATATCTTCTCTTCTTCAAGAATTAGCAAGTATTTAGCCAAAGTACTTCTTTGTCTTTTTTTTGCAACAGACTTCTGCAGAGAGAATTTCTGTATTTTTTCAGTGTTTGTGTGTATCGGGAATTTAAAAAAGGGAAGTTTCACATTTCAATCTGTGTGTTAATGTTTTGTTTCATTACTGGATAGGTCTTTTTTGATAATAAACTGATAATTTTGTTGTTTATTAAAGAAACCTGGTTGGTGTATTTTATTCTGGGATAAAGTGTAGAGTTTATATTTGACCACATCGGTAACTGGGTAAACATTTAAATATATATTGTGACCTATGGGGAAGTGGAACAAGAAAAGATAGTGCACTCCTCCCACCTCGGTTGTAACAGAATCAGAAAGAAAAAATTGCAAATTGCCCTTGTTATATAAACAATTTGCTCACCCTACTTGTCAAAGGTTAAAAATTCTGCTAAAAGCTGCAGGTGTAGTTGAAGAAGAGTAGATGAGGCTAATAGAAGAGATTAGTGAGCAGTGTGAAATCTGTAAAAAGTATTGAAGGAACCCTCCAAGTCCTATGGTAAGCCTTCTAATGGCATGTGACTTTAACAAGGTAGTTGCCATGGATCTAAAGATATGGGACAAAGACAGAAATATTTTCAGCCGACATTTTATAGACCTGCAACAAGAATTAGTCTGTCTACAATAATACATAGTAAGGACAAAAGGGTTATTATAGACAAAATCATGAAGAAATGGATAGGGACTGGACTTAGGGCACCAGGGAAGTTTCTGACTGATATTGGACAGGAATCTGCCAATGACAAGTTCAGAGCATGTGTGAAAATATGATCATTATGGTCATGAATTCCACAGCTAAAAGTTCTTTCAGAATGGACATTGTGAAAGGAATCATACAGTGATCGACGAAATGCTGCATAAAATTTTAGCTGATCCAGCTGATAACCTCCCTGGCATAGGTGATTCATGCAAAGAATTCACTACAGATGGTTGGAGGATATAGTCCCTATCAATTAGTTTATGGACAAAATCTCAAATTGCCTTCTGCTCTGTACAAAAGTCCTCCAGCTCGAGAAGGTACTACAGTTAGTTCCATTTTTCTGCATATTTGAATGCTTTACATGCAGGGAGACAGGCTTTCATCAAGGCTGAGGTCTCAGAGAAAATACAGAGAGCACTGAGAGGGTCATGGGGAATGGAAAGGCCCTGGTAAGGTAACAGGTTGTGATGTAAGACAGTACTTATCAAACATGGCAATCAAACTGTTTAGATTTATCCTTCACGATTAATTACAAAATCTCAGATGCTGAGCAGCTGATAGAAGTAAATGAGGCACCTTGTACCACAAATGTTCACATGCTTTGTGATGAGGGTTCTGAGGACAGAATGTGATAGATCAAGGGCTGGATAGTAGTAATGTGAGTGATCATGACACACATGACAGAGCTATCAAATCCACAAACCAATTACCCAAAGTGGGTACTTTGATGACAAATATTCTCGAGAGATCTAATTAATGCAGGGATACAACAATTGTGGGACATGCAAGAAAAGCTACTGGCAAGTTCAAATATTGGTTGAATGTTCCGAATAATGGCCAAGAAATGAGGTCCATGGACTGGCAAAATTAGGTGACGAGTGGAAAGCAAGAAAGCACAGTGCAACTAGTGATAGTGACTGGGATTTTCTGTGGGCTCCTGAGGCGGGGTCGGAGGCGGGGGTGGCACAGAGTATCGCGACAGGTGGCAGGAGGAGCAGAGGGCGCATCGCCAAGCGATCTTCCCAGTGCAGGATAGGCTGACAACGGTCTTCCTGCCCAGAGGCCAATTAAGGCTCTTAAGTAGCCTATTAATGGCCAAATAAGGGGCTGTCCTCACCGCCACTAGGATCTTACCAGCAGCAGGATGTGCCTCCGCCACATGGCGCAGACACATTGTAACACGTGGTGCCCTCCCTGGGGATCCCTCCTTCATGGGCAATTTGTGGCCCACGGAGGGCCCCCCCCAAGTGAGCCATTTTACCCCCGGGACACCCCTCCCCAGGACTGCACCATCACCCCCCTCGCCAGAGCCTTCCAGACTGACCACGGCAACCCCGCCTCACCTACCTGAGGTCCGGGGTTTCAGTGCTGGGCCTGGGTTCAAGACCTTTGCAGTACCGGCAGTGGTCACCATTCCCATGTTCCCAGTGGCGCTGCTGATACTGCTGAGCTGCTGGCCCTCTGACTGGCTGGCAGCTGTGGAGGCGGGACCCGTCTTTGGGGGCGGGGGGGGGGGGGGGAGGGGGGTCTCTCGTTAATTGGCACTTAGTGTCTGAACGATGGATTGGCATCGACAAGAGAAGGCCCGCTCCTGCCCTTGCTGCCGACCATACTCCCAACCGTCCCCCACGAACACCTTTGATTGGCCGGCAGCTCTCCAAGGGTAGGACTTCCAGCAACGGGTTCCTAAATCCTATGGAAGGCCTGCCACTGTCCACTTAAGTGCCTGATTGGCAATAAATTCGGTGGGCCTACTGGAAAAGAGGCGATGGGGGGATCTCGGCATCTGTTTCCCCCGACGTCGAGATCCCCCACTGCCAGCATAAAGGTGGCTCATTATAATAAGTAGGGCGGCCTCAACTACCCTCCCCTCACCCCCCGCAATCACATGGCGGGGGTGGCCTTGGCAATGCCATCAATGGCGTCACCTGTTTCCGCACAGGCGCTGGCACCATTTTTAAAGGGCTGCCAGGCCTGTGTTGACCGTGTTCTCCCCCCTCCCACAATTGCAACAAAATATATAGTTTGACCCACCCACATCAACTACACCAGAAAAGCCCAGATACCCCTTTTCGATCCCAACTGCACTAAGTGCAGAGTTGACCCCTTCACCCCCCACCCCTCCCAACTGCACTGCAAATGCAGAGTTTCCTCCCTTCCTCACTTTGGTGTCACCAGCTTTCCCTGGACGGGAAAGTGAAGGTGTGGGAGTGCCGCACGTCACTTGGAAGATCAGGAACTGCCAGTAAGATTAACTGTATTTATATAGGTGATTTGAATCCTGAAATCTCCCCCCTCCCCCTCACCCCCGGAGCAGCGGATGTGCCGCCATGGAGCTTCCGCCGGGAAGATTGGGCCCAGCATTCCCGGCATCGGGTTCCATGGTGGGCCACTACTACTGCAATCCACTGGCCATAGAGCCCAATGTCGAGAGCTCAACAAAATCCAGCCCTTAGTGTGTATTCTAGGCCACCAAACGGTGGGGATGAGCTAAAGGTGAAGATTTGCAGATAGTTTCAAAGAGCTGTGGAAGAACAATCATGTTGGTGATTTTAACTATCCCAAGATAAACTGGAATAAAGAGAAATGCAAGTGATCAAAGTGGAAAATGCTTTTTAGAATGTATCCAGGACTGCTTCCTAGATCAGTATATTTATTGTCCAAAAAAGAAAGAAGCATTGACTGATTTAGTACTGGAAAATTAACTGGGACAAATAATGGTTTCAAGACTAGGAAAACAACTGAGAAAAAGTGACCACAATATATTTAGATTCCATACAAGAACAGAAAAGGATATTGAAGAATTAAAGACAACGGTGCTAGACTGGAAAAAGGGGAAGTTCAGTAAGATATAAGGAATCTGGCTCAAATTAACTGGGCATAAACATTACCTTAAGAGGAGCAGAGATCTTTTAGATCCAGATTCTGTCCCAAATGATACTTCTCCATAACCCATCCAACATCACCCGATTTCAAATGTGTTCTTGAAGAGATACAGTAACTAAAAATATTTAGAATGGAGACTTCACAAATTAAGGCTATGAATAAATTTTGGATTAAGACAGATTAAGCCCAAAAAATTCTTGGGAAGGTGCAACATATGTTGAGGTCAGTTAGACGTATTATAAAGCAACTCAAAAAGTTAAATCTCGACTGAGCACTGAGTTGGAACCTCACTCAGAATAGACAAGCATTCCTGGAATTAAAAATGGAAACAGTAAGATCAGCACATTAGTGTCAGCTGTGACTCAGTTGTTAGGACTTTCGCCTGGGTCACGAGGTTCTGAGTTCAAGTCCCACTCCAGGGCTTGAGCATAAAAAAATCAAGGCTGATGCAGTACAGTACTGAGAAAGTTCTGCAACATCGGAGATACCGTCTTTCGGATGAGGCGTTAAACCAAAACCCCATCTGCCTGTTTGGGTGGATGTAAAAGATCCCATTGCACTGTTTCAAAGAAGAGCAGGGGAGTTATCCCCAGTTTCTTCACCAATATTTATTCCTCAATCAACACTAAAAAACAGATTATTTGGTTATTATTGCATTGCTGTTTATGGGAGTTTGTTGTAAGCAAATTGGCTGCCACATTTCCTACATTACAACAGTGACTAAACCTCAAAAGTACTTCATTGGCTGTAAAGCATTTTGAGATGTCAGACAGACGTGAAAAGCACTATATAAATGCAAGCTTTTTTTCTTTCCATTCAGGATGCTCTTCCAAAACTGGAGGATAGAGGGGGGCCTCATGTTGATTTTTGTCAGAAAACACAGGCATGCTGACTGAGTTCTCAAAGGGTTGATTTTCAGTGTTTCACATTGGCATTTGGAATGTGTGCATAACTGATATGGAGAAGGATATTCTTTATAATACTATAAAATCTGTTGATAAACTATATGACTAAGGCAAACAGACTGACACCATGCAAAGGTGCCTGTACAAATTAAATGGATGATCTAAGAAATGGCAAATTGATTTTACTGTGGATAAATGTGAATTGGTCGACATTGTATTATTAAATATAAAACCCATATTATGAATATAGCCATTAACAACACTGGAAAAAGATAAATGGATTGAGTGTAATTATTCACCATTCGCTAAAACTACTACTTACATCAACTACACTTTTCAGCATTTCAAAGATCTGTACCATGCCACCTGTAAGTGTTCTTTTGTCCTCTGAAAACAAGTAGCGTTCTATAAGCTCTTCTTGATAATTTTGCATTTTAATTCCCAGAAGTTTTGAACCATTAAAGTCCTTTTCAAGGTGGATTGCCTAAAACTGCTTGCAATGGTTCAAGTTACTCTCACCATTGAGTTATGTAAGGTTCCAAAATCTTACTTCGACTCATGATTAACAAGTTCAATTGTTGAATGGTTTTCTCTTGTTCTGCACTTTTATACATTAAGCGATCAATATTACTAATGCAGACAAAGTGAATCAGTTTTAGAATGCACCATGTGATTTTTATGACCATCTGTAGTCAGATATTGTTTTTATTATTACTGCAGATAGTTACTAAGTTGGTAAAGAATAGAAACAGATCATCATGCATGTAATAAATTTAAGTAATAAGGGCATCTCAAAACAAACTAAATCTCTGTTCTGTGAACTGTAGCTGTTCTTTTTTCAAAATGCTGAGTTTCTTGATTTATTTCTATTCACAATAAGAACATTCTTTTTCTTTTCCATCCAAAGCAGTTCTGCGGCTTTAACATTTTGAACAAAATTATTAACTGAATTCCTAGAAAAGAGTAGAATAGTATCACAGGTGTTATGAAAGTTCTTTCATTTTTTGTTAAATATTTTTTGAGGACTCATATTTAAAGTGTGGAAATGGATTCATTTTGGAAGACTGAAGATTTCATAGATGTCAGACTTTGTTTTTTGTTGAAAGTTCACTGAAAGGACACTTGAGATGTGTTTGAAAATAGCCTTTACTAAATATCACATGCCTTAAGCTCAATAAACAACAGAAACTTTGGAGACTTGGGGGAGATGTTTGCAGAGAAGTGACATGATTTATGATGGTCAGGAGGTAGAGGTCGCTTTTGGGATATTGTTTTGACTTTCTGGTTGGGGTGTGGACTGTGTTTGAAAGCAGTTGGAGATCAACCTGCCAAGAGAGAAGTACCCAGCTTGCCTCCTTCCTCTAGTCTCTATGAAACCCTGTGTATCAAGTGTGATATCTGACACCCCTGCTGCCGCATTTCTCCTCGAAAGCCTGCCAGATTAATTCTCGACGCTGCCTGAAAAGAACTTCTCCAGAAAAGATCCCAGTGACCCATCTACGTGTTCTCTGATGCCAGACTGTATGCCATTTTGGGTCACAACATATCTCATCTGTTTTCTTAAAGAATTAACAAGAATTTGGTCAAAGTATTCCATTTTTTGTCTTTTTTTTTGTGAAAGAGCTCTGCAGAGAAAATTTCTTTATTTTTCTTTAACCAGTGTGTGTGAGTATGTGTGGGTATTTAAAAAGGGGAACTTTCATATTTCAATCTGTGTGTTAATGCTTTGCTTCTTTACTGGATAAGTATTGTTTTGCAATAAACTGATAATTTTTGTTTATTAAAAAACCTCATTGGTGTATTTTACTCTGGGATAAAGAGTAGAGTATATGATTGACCATATCTGTAACTGGGTAAACATTTAAATATATGTTGTGACCTGTGGAGAAGTGGAACTAGAAAAGACAGTGCACTCCTCCCGCCTGGATCGTAAAACAAGGTTTAGATAGACAACAGATGCTGATTCAGTTTTTTATAGCCAAAAAATAATTTCATCGACATATTCAATTGACTACAGTACCCATTTAAAGTTCTGCAACAATTGTGAGTAAATAATTACAGATAAAAGTGGGCTGGATTTTATGAGCCCGCCGCTGCTCAAGAAATGTCGGCTCACCCGTGCGGACCGCATGCAAAAGAGCCACCACGATCTCAAGCGTGGTGGCTCATTTAAATAACTGGGGTGGCCCCCCACCCCAAATCACATGGAGGGGGCGGGCTGTGTATCCCCGGCAATGGCAGCACAGGCACTGACGTCAATTTTAAAGGGCAGTCAGTCCTGCTGACATATTTAACTTTTTAAAGTGAACACCCCAAAATTAAATATAGAAAGTTCCAATGACCCTTTCCCAACCCCCAAATAACAATTATATTAACTATTTTCCATTCCCCCCACAAACACTTAGTTTTAACATTTGACCTTCCCCCCACCCTCCAAACTGCACAAAGTTTAAGGTTCAACCCTTTCCAACATCTCCTACACTTAATGGGCTGAATTTTGCCAGCCCCTTGACACTCAGGACCTCGGTGCGCACCCCCCCCCACCGCCACTCAGCGGTGGCAACCTAATTACCATATTCAAAACAGTACTTACCTCTCCTGATTATGCAATCCGCCGCCTCTTGATGCACACTTCCGCATTTTACAATGAACGGGCGGCCGTCACATGCCGTCCAGTTCACAAATAGAAAAGCCGATGGGCCATCAGAGGCAGATATTTTCGCCAGCGAAGGTAAGTCCAGATATTCAGGGGACATCCAATGCCTGCGGCCCTCAAAGTGACAGCAGCTCTCAATTTTTATGTCTCTGCATCATTTCAGGGGCCCACCGGAGACCTTTGTGCGATCACACATTCAGCAGTGCACCACTGCATCAGGGAGGTCACCGATGCCCTGTTCCGGAGGGCTGGTGACTATATCCGCTTCACGACAGACCCTGAAAGCCAAGCCCAGAAGGCCACCAGTTTCGGCTGCATCACGGGATTCCCACAGGCGCCAGGAGTTATAGATTGCACCCATGTGGCTATCAAGGCTCCCGCTGGGCGACCAGCTGAATACGTAAACCATAAGGGCTTCCACTCAATCAATGTGCAGCTCGCATGTGATCACTGGAAATGATTCATGCAAATCTGTGCCCGCTTTCCAGGCAGCTGCCATGATGCCTTCATCCTGCGCCAGTCCCAGCTGTCGTTGCTGTTCATTGAAATAGCTCACATGGAGGGGTGGCTTCTTAGAGACAAGGGCTACCCCTTGCATACATGGCTCCTAACACCAGTGAGGTACCCCACCACTGCTGCAGAAGAGAGATACAACACCAGCCAGGGAGCCACAGGAGCCACCACTGAGCAGGCGATCGGCATGCTGAAAATGCAATTTCACTGCCTGGATAGATCAGGTACTGCCCTGCAGTATGAACCAGAAATGGTACCTTGCCTTGTTGCTGTCTGCTGTGCTGTGCACAACTACACACTCAATGTGGGGAGGCCTTGCAGGATGAGTGGAGACATGAGCAGGACTCATCGTCAAATGATGAGGACACTGAGGACTTACAGCAGGAAAGGCACATTGGAGGACAGAGAGCATCCAGGCACCGCATGCAAGGCGAGCAGCGAGCTAGGGATGTACAGCAGTGCCTCATTGATCAAAGGTTCTCCATGCCATAGGAACCACCGTGGGCGCTGCAAGCCACACAGCACCCTCGTTCACCTGTTGTGCAGCAGTCCGCATCTGCAACATCTTTGCGTCCACCATTTCTGGCAGCAGAATACTGAGCCATTGTCCATATTACTGCATCCATGGAGACGCACATAGGTGACACTGGCATGGCAATGTTATTCCATACCTTGGCAGTTCTGAAAGGCCAATGATGTAATGGCAGAAGCCACGATCGGTACATGTTGGCACGCTTCATTCACACAGTAAAAGCAACACACATGTTAGTGAAGATGATTTTGTTTTCGGCATTTCTACATTGTTGTGTCATCCATGCAGACCCATTTGAGTCATGATGCTTTTTGCAAATGCTTGCGGATGCTCCTATGTGGTGTCACTTCTGCGCTAGCAGCCTGACTGTAGGAAGGCTGCTGATTTGATGGCCCTTTGGCTGTGGATGATTTTGGCAGTCGTACCCTGTGCGCAGGAGCCCTAAAGGGCCCCGGCTGGCTGGGAGAGTGATCGTTCATCCCCTGCCAGCATTGGACCCTTTGACGGCAGTTTGTCCCACGTCTACTCACCTCCTCTGCCATCTCCAGCCAGGCTGCCTTGTTCAGGCGGGAAGGCAACTTCTTACCATCACTGGTGAAAAGGACCTCCTGCCTTGCCCGCACAGCCTGGAGGAGAGTGACCAGGGAGGCTTCGCTGAACTGTGGGGCCACCCTAATGTACCCCTCTGCCTTCCTAGACTTTTGGTGTGGTCCTTTAAATGCAAAGGTGACTCCACCATCTAACTGCTCTAACTTCTGGCTGCAAGGTTTGTCTTTCATATGTTTGACAACCAATGCAGGACTAGTGAGGAAATCTGTGTTGTTGTCATGGTTTTTCAACTATTACACATCGACACATGTTCACAAACACTTTGCTTCTGCAGCAGCTGATCATTGTTATTGGTGTAATATTTCTAGTTGGCAATGCAGCTAGAAAATGAACATATTTTCCTGTTTTTTTACCAAGACCGTTTCATTGCAGTTACATGTATTTTCACATAACAGTTAACAGAGAAATAAATACACATTCCAAAAGCATATTAGTCTGTGGCTTTTCACAGTCAGATGATTAGAAGCCCATAGTATGTAAATATTCTTCATTTATGATTTTATCTCTGTTGTGTATTTGCCTTTTATGGTATATTTAAGTCTCTCATCCTGGAATGTTCAAAATTAAGATCATTCACCCAGGTGCGGCACACCTACAAGAAGCAATGTAACACTTGAGTGCAAGAAGAGGATCACAACTTCACAGGACACTGGAACATAGCAGGGTAAGTATGTGGCAGGAAAGCAGAAAGTGCTGGGGAAACTCAGCAGGTCAGGCAGCATTGGTGGAGATAGAAACAGGGTTAACTTTCAGGTCTGTGAACTTGGTCACAGACCTGAAAGTTAACTCTGCTTCTCTCTCCACAGATGCTGCTTGACCTGCTGAGTTTCTCCACACTTTCTGCTTTGCTGCCAGATTGACAGCAGCCCCACTCTTCAACAGTGAGGTAAGTATTTCTTTGACAGCTGTCAGGAAGCAGGTGCTGGGGCCCTTTAAATAGGGCCCCAGCACCTGCTACACAGCTGTCAAAAGTTTCCTCACTGCGCTGGATGTCCTGCCTCTCCCCACATAATATGGGGGGTGGGGGGAACGCGCGGTGCATCACAGTGATGCTAATGAGCCCCCACATGTAATTGGCAGCGGCCGCCAAATGCAGGCACGTCGCCGAGTTCAAAGTGCACTGCCGCAGAGTGCAGCCCACGTTTAAAATTCAGGCCATTATGTGTATTTGACCCCATTTCCCCCCCACCCTCTGCACTGATAAACTTACCCCCTTACCCCTCCCCACCAGTGTGGTGCCTCTTTTCCCCAGACGGGGATCTGAAGGTGCGGGAGTGTCTGCTGCCTTGCCGAAGATTGGGGCAGGCCCTCAGGATCATGGGTGAGTACATTGAAATTAATTAATTTTATTGATTTTAATATTTAAAGTGTGATCCCGTCGCCCAGCAGTGGGAGGGAGTGGGGGTGGGAGGGTGGTGAGCGCCACCACGGAGCCTTGCCACCGCCGGGCCCTGTCGGCATCAAGATCCGTGGCTGCCTCATTTGGAGCCATCTTCAGACCCCCTGCCACAGATCACAACATTGAGGCTTCTTAAAATCCAGTCTAGTGTATTATCATTCAGTCCAGGAACTTGCAACCAGGAAATTGGAGTTTTGAATCCAAATTTCAATGAAATTCACATTCAAATTATCTATAGGGTTGGGGATGTGGGTACCGAGTCTTGCAATAAGCTTGAGGGGGAGGAAAGAGAAATGGGAATTCTGGCCAGGGCAGGATATTCTCCTCTGCCATCTTTGCTTAAACAGGCCTCCCAGTATGATGATCAATTTTTGGCATTGACAGTGTCTGCAGAGCTATCTATGGGCTAAACTGTATAATTGTCCTAATCAAGAAGGATGGTGTTACAAGGATTTTACATTTCAGAGGAATGAAGAATGGAAAGAAAGAAGGAAAAGGATTGCAACTAAAATTTTGTTTTGTTTGCTTTTTGTAAAAAGTCATCAGTAAAACAACTCTTTTTTTGATTTGACTATATACATAGTACATAGCCATGGCAACAGATGTGCTAAAAATAAAAATGCATTAACATTGTAAAATGACTGCATCAATTCTAAACAATATGTAGTATACTGCAGAAGGCCATATTTTTCATGGGTAACAAAGTCAATCTTTTAAAACTGAGTAATCAATTTAGTCACATCTGCTTTGATAATCACTGTCCTTTTGAATTATTTTATACTGCCTGCTGTTTGTGTTCATTGTTTCATAAAAAATAAAAAGTGCAAACTTTAAGAAATCCCAGTGATTTGGACTGGTAGGATCTGACTCTAAATGCAGTTTACATGGAACAAGAAACAAAGTTCCATTTAATCAAATAATTAAATGCATAATTGCAGTAAACATTTATAACCTCAATCTATTTTTTTTTAAATCATGAAATTCACATTCAAATTATCTATAGGGTTGGGGATGTGGGTACCGAGTCTTGCAATAAGCTTGAGGGGGAGGAAAGAGAAATGGGAATTCTGGCCAGGGCAGGATATTCTCCTCTGCCATCTTTCTGTACACTTCCTGTCAGCTTTCATTTCCCATTCTAAGTTCCTATGCCTATATTTATAACAAAGTGATTGATTAAAACGCTACGTCATCAGGATGCGCCGCGGTGCGCACATGCGCACACGGTCTCAGGCCCTCTGCGCATGCGCTGCGGTCCGGATTGCCAGGACCAGTTTGCGCATGCGCAGATGACGTCATCGCGTAACGTCATCTTCCTCGGGGAACACACCAGGTTGGCCTCTGCGCATGCGCAAACTGGTCCTGGCAATCCGGACCACAGCGCATGCGCAGAGGGCCTGAGACCGTGTGCGCATGTGCGTCAATCTTCCGAAAGCTTCGGCGCGAGTTTTTGAAAATGGAAGGAGGAGAGGTTTCGTCAGGCATTTTATCTCAATTATTTAGTCATTTTGGACATTTGCTTCATTTTTATTAGACAGAGGAGATTGCTCCAAGGTAAGTTGCTCTGAAAATATTTACATTGTCTGGGGCACCACATGTGCTCCAGTCCCTGTTGTTAAGTTGGTCTGAAAACATTTCAAGGGAGGGAGGGAAGGTGGAGGGAAGGTGGGGGGGAGGGAGGGAAGGTGGGGAGGGAAGGTGGGGGGAAGGGAGGGAGGGAAAGGAGGGAAGGGAGGGGGGGAAGGGAGGGAGGGAAGGAGGAAGGGAGGGAGGGACGGGGGGGAAGGGAGGTCGGGAGGTAGAAGGGAGGTCGGGAGGGAGGGGGGAAGGGAGGTCGGGGGGAGCAGCGGAGCGGAAGGGGAGTGCCTTTTTCTGTGCATGTGCCATAAACACAAGGACTGGCTGATGAGATGGAGCCAATTAATTTGCCCAACAATTGCCCAGAAGCACCTTCGGATGGAGGTGGCCATGCGCTGGACATCAGTCGCGTGCCACAATCCATGGATCCTGAGCATTTCACCCCCTGGCCTAATGATCTGATGGACCATACATACGCCTGCCTGTTCAAAGCTCCACTTCCCCCACCTGCGGTACCCTCTCCTTGCTGTTCAGTTACACAGTCACCTGTTCCTGCACCCATCCAAGCAGTGCACATGGACACACAGCCACATGTTTCCCCATCCGCCCTTGAAACAACCATGCAGAGCCTTGTGAGACTCCGCAATTGCCAGCTGCTGCCTGTCAAGCAGAGAAGGCGTCCAAAGGGGTCAAGCACTTGGGGAACATTCAGCAAGAAGAGATTGAGCACTAAAAGAAACAAGCATGCCGTGTCCAGTGGTAGCACAAATGTGAATGCTCTTGCTGCGTACACAACTGGTGAGGTGGGAGTGCAGCCACACCATTCTCCATCCTCAGTGTTGCTTTAAGGCAAAGGTAGATAAGAGTGAAAGAAATGGAAGATGATGCTGATAGTAGTAGGCAGGATTAAATGGGAATGGATGGGAAGAAGCACGAGTAGCATAACCACTAGCAGGGAACAGCTGGGCTAAATGGCCTGCTTTATGTTCATAGTCCAAAAGAAATGTGCTTCTTTTTCCAGCACCCTCACATCATTCATGTTTTCCCTGAGAGCAGCATTGAACCATCACGAGATAGGGGCAGTTACATCATCCTGACTCCTACAGCTGAGGTGGGTACTAAGTGATTCATTGGCCTACACTGCAGAGCATAAAGCATGCGCAACAGTAATTTCATTGGAGGGAGGGAAGCTCTGACACTGATGTTCTTTCATTATTTCCTTTCATGTAAAATGTGCCCTTGAGAAAACAATCCTTGACACTTAAGGACGGCATTCCAGCAAAGGAGGCAGTGCAGGAGATGACGCAAGGATGTGATGATTCCTGCATCTGAGGTGGGTAATAAGTGCTTCATTGGCGACGTTATCAATTGGTGGCTTCACTGCAGAACTTAAAAAGGTGTGCGCAACAGTAATTTCAGTGGACTCTGATTTGCTTTTCTTCTTTTCATGTAAAACATGCCGTCGAGAAAACAATCCTCGAGACTTACGGTCAGCATTCAAGCAACGAAGGCAACTGGATCATGCTGCGGAGCTCATCACGATGTGGAAAGGAACATTGCATTTATGGATGAATTGGGAATGCACATTGGGATGCGCTTGGGGAACATTCACCAAGAATAGACTGAGCTCAGACTCTTGTGACTTTGCCTTCTTCACATGGACAATACAGTAGTGGAATAGAGAGCCAAGCGTTCATTCACCACAAGGCTCTCCAGGAACAATCTCTTTAACTGTGCATAGCAGAGACTCGGCCTGTCTGTCTAACGGGAATGCTGGACACAACACTCATGTATCCATGCACAGCAGTTCCTCGGATACTTAATGAACTTAATAAAACTTCTCAATAATTAAACCCAGAATTGTTGAGGTTTTGTTTTGCATGCTATTTCCCCGACTTTGCAACTGCACATCAGATATTCAACTATGGTGGAGGGGTGGAGGTAGGGGGGTAGAGGGAGGGGTGGGTGAAGAGGGGGAGGGTGGGTGAAGAGGGGGAGGGGTGGGGAGAACAGGGAGGGGTGGGGAGAGGGAGCATGCAAAATGCAGGGACCAGACAGTTGCAATGCCTGAAGTACTGTGGAGAAGGGGAGAAAGCAACTGGATTGGGCATCCGCAGCTGGAGGGAACGGCTGAATGGAGAGGGCCGGAAGCGAGAGGCCGTAGAGAGCCGCGGGGAGCGAGCGTGCGAAGACCTTGGTGTCACCGGGTCCGGGGACTGGCCAGTAAGTCTTTTGCTGTTGTGTTTATAGCGCATGCACAGAAAAAGGCACTCCTCTTCCGTTCCGCTGCTGCCCCCCCCCCCCCCACTCTCTCCCCTTCCTCCCTCTCCCTCCCCCCTCCCTCTTTCTCCCCCCTCCCTCTCCCTCTTTCTCCCCCCTCCCTCTCCCTCCCCCCCTCCCTCTTTCTCCCCCCCTCCCTCTCCCTCCCCCCCTCCCCCTTTCTCCCCCCTCTCCCTCTTTCTCCCCCCCTCCCTCTCCCTCTTTCTCCCCCCTCTCCCTCTTTCTCCCCCCCTCCCTCTCCCTCTTTCTCCCCCCTCCCTCTCCCTCTTTCTCCTCCCCTCTTTCTCTCCCCATCCCCCCCACCGGCACTGCTACCGCTGGTCTCCCCGCGCTGCTCTCCCCGGCCCCCGCGCTGCTCTCCCCGGCCCGCTCCACTCTCTCACTCTGGCCATTGTATTCTGCCACGTGTTTGTTAGGTTTCATCTCTGTGATTCTTTGAGCAGCGCCATCTTTAGTCCTGGCAGCTGCTACAGTCGCAAGCTGTGACGTTTTCGTGGCACATGCTATATTTGCGCATGTGCCAAAACAGCGGCACCTACCGATTGCATTGTCAACAATTGCGGTCTATTTATAATGGAAACTGCCTTGGTAAACAGACTGCAATTACACCCTGCTCCAGTGCAGGCACAGTACCACCAATGGTGGATGGCTATAATTTCAGCGAGAAAAGTTTACATTGGTTGTTTTTGTTATAAATGTGGATATAGGAATACATCATGGAAATACAAAAATTACATAATACATAACTTTAAAAGGGAAACTGAATTACAGTTGCGCACCCTGGTCCAATTATCTGCTGCCTTCTAACCCCGCTTCACATGAAGACTACATTTGGTCCTGACTTCATGTGTGCAAAGCTATGGGAGATTGAATATATTAAAAATACTGCATCTGCAACACACTTCCTGTCAACCTTTCCATTGAAAATTTGTAAAATCAGTCGAAATAATGAAGTCTAACAACACTCACTGTTATTAAAGTGTAAATTGGACAGCAACTTCAAGCAACTGCTCATGTGCAGTTAACGCAGAAATCAGAAAGTAGTTGTCCTAGTTTCCCTGCTTGCTCCAGAAGCTGTTCTTAACAGTATCTCACTGAGTGACTCAGCATTGAAATACATGGAATGCTGTGAAGTTGCTGTATTTATGCGATGCATATGCACTAAACTTGCCAGAAAAAAACTAGCCAGAATGGTTGTCCATTCCAGCGTAAATAAATGTTTACTGGCACAATAAGTCTTAATTACTGCCTAACAACCTCTCTGGCACTGATAATTTACTTTCACAAGTTAGAGGCTCACTTCTTCACCTTTTAATTATTGTTGGAGATTTAAACAATCTCTCTGATCTCTCAGTCCTAATCCCATCTTTCTTTCTCCCTCTTTATTTCGCTTTCTGTACATCACTTGGTACTGAATTAAATATTCTTAGATTAATAGGCAGTCGTAATACCTTTTTTAAAGAAAGTCAGATTGATTTTTCATTCAGTCATGTAGACCGTTGCTTCCATCCACTTATCAGACTGTATTGTACTCTTAGGATGTTTATCAGTAGTGAAAATGATCAGGCTATTTCTCAGATAAATATGTTTATCTAAGGATGGGGGAATTTAATACAGCATATAAAGCTGTCATTCTGGCTCACTGTCAGAATAATTTTTCACTGAGTGTTTCGTAACAGCTTTGATGGGTGAGGGTATTAATTACAGCTGATTGCGCTCTATTATTGTTTGTATTTGTCATGCATGCACACTGTTTGGCAAATGTCACAGATGTGTTTTTAAAGCACAGAGGTCAACAGTGGCCTATTTTATTTCAGGGATAAAAGACAAGAGCATTGTCATCAACCATCTGCTACATAATTTACTGAATAGATGTAATTTCAGAACCTTTCCTGGTCTTCAATAAGGCCACTGTTAGGCAAAACATTATGTACACTTGCTTATGGCAGACAGTCACAGGTTTACCAGCCAACTTTGCATTTAAACATATAAATGCTTACAGGCAGGCTGTAGCCATTATCATATGTACATTTGGCCTTTAGTTGTTAGCATGCAATGCTGATACACCATTCAATCTGGGAACTAGAGCTGTAAGTGATTTAAAAAAAAAATACCAGTTTCAAAACTAAATAGAACATATAATTTTAAATCTATTTATACATAATGGCGTAAAATATACCCTTCGCAATTACGCAATTACACATTTCATAAAGCTGATCACAAATACATTTGTATGAAGCTTGAGCAATCAGGTTAATTTGGACTTCTTTGTAAGCTTAGGGAGTGTCGAATTCAGTTTCTTTAAATCAGAATTCTGAATTCTAAGGTTATGTAGCAAGCAAAAAGCAGTTCTCAACCACACATTTTTATGAAAAAATGTTTATAAGGTCATTACCTAAGGAATATATGGAAAATAATTACAATCATTTTAACTTCTTGGCAACACACTTCTGAGGACCTATGCTGAGGAACTTGATTAAATACACAATGAGACTGCACACCTCATTCCCAATGCGATATTGGGAATGAGACTGAACAAATTTGAACATTCAAGGATTAAAATCAATTGACTCAAGACATGTTTCTAATTTGATATACATGTACAGACACACTTTAATTACTCACACTTATTCTACACAACAACATGCAATTGTGCAAAGTAGCTGTCAGATTCCTTCTGCAATTCTGTGAAATTAGCTCCCGAAGAGCAGGACAGTGTCAAACTCGTCCCACTCAGGATCCTTCTTGAAAAGTAAGTATTTCATTTAAAAAAAATTCTGTTCCTCTGGAACTAAGAGCAGGACTGCTCCTGTTACGCCACATTCAGCATGATAGCTCTCCCTCCCACCACATCCCTCTCCTACTGTCCTCCCTGGACTAATCTGAGAGCCGCTGCTGGCAAGGCCCATATGAATTTTTACCGATACAAATAACTTTTAAACACTAATATTTTCAATAATTTTCAATATAAATAATTAAGATAATTCACAAAAGCAGCAATATTCATTGATTTCCATCACCTGACCAAATATGTGATGCAACTTACTTAATTTTGTAAGCAGTTAGTGTTTGCTATATAGCATTATAGCAGAGCAAATGTTCTATTGTTATGTTTTATTATTCTAAATTTGTGACACTATATTCTAACCTTGCTGAAGTTGTCAGTTTTTACAGTTTTCTACTGCACAACTATCATAATCCCATACTTTAAATTGATGGAAAAATACTCCACAAAATTGAAAGATTAACTTGTGAAACATGGCACAGTAAAAGAATGAATTATTACAGATACAATTGGCAAGATGATGAGGACAAAATAAAAACTGAAAAAGACAACAGGTGAATTATTATTTGGCAAATAAACAAATAAGCATTATTTTGTTATCTATGTAATTACTGCATCACAAAAATCTGTAATCAATGGCAATTAAAGAAGGTGATGACTAAAATGCAATACTGAGATAATTTAAGATAGAATTAAAGCAGCTGTCGGACAAATATAATTGTGCTGCAGTAAGTCAAATGCAAATAACAATTCTCATGATGATATAGCATTGCACCTGACTGTCTGAATATTCATTTAATTAAATAAAATATTATCAGTAGCACAAGAAAAAAATTGATTCACTTTTCTGAAGGATCAACTGAACCATCACTGGCAAACTGAGGGTGATTTTAACTCAGTTGCTTGGTACAAACCAGGCGGCTGCACAGTTAAAATAACCCAAGTTATTAACCACAGGAAAACCACCTGGACCTTGCCAACCATGATTTTCACTCAGTCTTCTGGACAGGCACTCAAACCATTTGTCCAACATCAGTAGAATCCACCTTTAAATATGCAGATTGATCCAATGATGTAATCAGGTCAGAACTACAATTTTAACTTAGACCTTAGCAGGAAAGTCGCCAAAATATGCATGGAGTTAAAATGAACTCCATTACCTGAGGCATTGTCATCAGCTCGGTTACACAAAATACATATCTGACTAATTTTTATAATCATTCCCAAAATTTACGAGTGACAAACTTTTTAAATTCTGGAAAATTATTCATCCTTTCTGAATTTTTTTAAAAAGCTTTGAGCACTAGAAAATATAACACATTTATTTCGATATTTATATTATTTAGTTCAATGCTCAATAAAATGTTTCTGTCTGATTTTTGTATGTCTGTCCAATAGAGAACAGAATGCATGCAAAAATAAACAAAACTTGTGGGTGTTGTTATGCCGATGTGTTTCGTTGAATGCTAATTCTCTTTAGTCCACTGACCGGAGATCTGAATTTATATGTTTTTTAAAAGACATTTTAAAAAGACAAGCTGCTAGCAAAGTCATCCTTTCAGCTGAAGATGATCACCTAGTTGCTACACTGTATCCAACTTTTCAAAGGACTGTGAGGAGAGAGATGAAGGGCTGGATTTTACGCCAAGCAGACAGGAGCTGGCCACCGACATAAAAGTCGGTGGCGAACCTGCTTCCGCCCAGCCCGGGGATCCAATCTGCATTTTACGGGTGCCTGGGCTTTAACTGTTCTGAGGCAGGACTTCCACCTACTTGAGGCCAGCCAAACATCGGGTCGGCAGCTCTTAGTCCCAGCAGTACCACTGGGAGCGGTGGCCACTGCTGAGATTGCAGTCCAGCCGAGGACATGAGCCGGGACTGGAGGTAAGTTTGGCTTGTCTCGCCAGGCAGCTCGGTCGCGGCCCAGTGAGGCAAGGGTGGTCGTTAGGGGGAAAGTGGGGGCCATCCCGGGTCCTGGCGGTGGTTGGGGAAGCATGGGTGGCTGTCAATCGGGCGGCCTTTCACGTCTACTGGACACCCGCTTGCCATGGCTAAAATACCCGTGGAGGCGGGCGAAAGCCCTTAAGTGGCCGTTAAGTGGCCCACTAAAGGACCTTGATTGGCCTGGGGCGAGCGGCCCATTTCTCGCCCCCCCGCAGCCCACGTAAAGTGGGGCGGAGGCGGGAGCAGGCTGGGAAGGCCTCCCAGAGCCTCCCGCTCAATTTTACGCCAACATCCCCCCCCCACCCACCATCCAGCTCATTGGGGTGGCATAAAATTCCGGCCGAAATGTCTGCTCAATCCCCAGCAAGAACCAAGACCCAGGAAGTTTAAAGGAACTAACTGTTCTCTCAGTACACAGAGAAATACTGCTAACTGCCATGTTTGAATAACTGAGTGACTGTCATGTGACAAGCCCCTCTTCATCTGTGGTTTTTAAGCTGTTTTATTTCTGCAGAAGAGATGCAACTGGACTCTGACATGAGCAGACCCTAACAGCACTGTGGGTGTACCTAGTGCTGCTTGAAGGCAGAATGGAGGCCGTAAAATCAGCGTAGGATGGCAAGTAGGTCAATTTGAATATATTTAATGGCAATATACATATGGAGATGAAAGGCCCGCTGCCAGGCGACGCGGGGGCAACACCGAGGTCCCCCCACCACCAGTAATATGCGGCGGGCCCTTCTAACATCGCAGGTCAAGGCGGGCCTCTTCCCTCAGAATTTTACCAGCCCCCGCGCCGTGACCTGCGTCGAGGGGCCGGTAAAATTTAGCCTCTAGTGTGTGTTTGTGAGAATGAAAGTTGGCACATTGTTTATTATTTTATTAGATCAGTTTAGGTACAATAAAGTTAACCTCTTTTTTTGTTCACTCAAGAAAACCTGTCTGATTGATTCTTGTTGTGATCATAGCAGTTAAGTAATCAAACTCCTATTGAATTGGCCAGTGCATCAACTTTAAGAAAGAATTAAACCTGTTGTGGTCTAACAAGGAGAGGGAAAAGAGTGAAGCCCTTCAACCACTCCTCACTTGACCCAAAGTACTGCAGCAGTTCAAGAGGTCAGCTCACCACCACCTTCTCATGGGCAATTAGGATGGGCAATAAATGCTGGCAAGTTAGTAATGCTCACATCCCATGAGCAAATAAAAAAGTGGGGGTCCCTCTTTCTCTCTCTCTCTATTCCAGATTAAAAGCTTTCAAATCCTGCTTGTGGACTGACCAGTTTGCATACTCCGGCTACAATCCGATACCCCAATGGAGGCAATCATCTGCATCGTTATCTCCATGAAATTCACCAAACCAGTCATCTACCTCTTCAAACTAAAAGCCTCAGGACCACTGAATTCAGCTAGAAGCCAGCCAAATCACCAAACTCCACAGACTTAATACCCTTTTTATGGCATCTAACTCAACCAATCTACCTTTCCCCACTCAGTAACCTATTCGTATATGTGTAAACCTCGAGGGCTGAATTTTATTCGGGTGCCACTCTCTGCGTCAGCGTCCTTTGAACTCGGCAGGGTGCCTGAATTCAGTGGCCGCCGAGGAGCACCCACAATATTTCGCGCGGGGGCTCATTTAAATAGTGGGATTGGACTCCGCATCCTTGGCAATGGCGTCCGGCACCAGCGCGCAGGCACTGGCGCCATTTTTAAAGGGCTTTAAACTGAATTTTATGAAATATATAATTATGTGATGGAGGCCTTTCTCCAACCCCCCCCCATGGTCATTTCATTGCCCGAAATGACCATCAATTGATATTTCAAATACCCAAACTTTCCTCCCTAACCTTCAATCTTTTGCCCTTCAACCCCTTCCCACCATTTCCACATCCAATAAAAATTGATTTCCCCGCTCCTCCACCCCTCTCACCCTGAAACTTTTATTACTCCCCCCTCCCCACCAGGTTCTCGCCTTGGAACTCCGTCCTGAGTTCCGAAGGCACGCGAAGGCAGAATGGAGGCCGTAAAATCGGCGTGGGATGGCAGGTAAGTCAATTTGAATATATTTAATGGCAATCTACATAAGGAGATGAAGGGCCCACCACCAGGTGGCACGGGGACAGCGAGGTCCCCCCACCGCTGGTAATATGTGGCAGGCCCTTCTGACGTCGCAGGTCAAGGCGGGCCTCTCCCCGCAGAATTTTACCAGCCCCCGCGCTGTGACCCATGGCGTCAAGGGGCCAGTAAAATTCAGCCTCTAGTGTGTGTTTGTGAGAATGAAAGTGTTTATTGTTTATTATTTTATTAGATCAGTTTAGGTACAATAAAATTAACCTCTTTCTTTGTTCACTCAAGAAAACCTGTCCAATTGATTCTTGTTATGATCTGAGCAGGTAAGTACAGTCATAGAGAGATACAGCATTGAAACAGGCCCTTCAGCCCACTGAGTCTGTGCCAACCAACAACCACCCATTTATATTAATCCTACACCACAACCCCACCATTCTCCTACCTACACTAAGGGAAATTTACAATAGCCAATTTACCTATCAACCTGCAAGTCTTTGGCTGTGGGAGGAAACCAGAGCACCCACGTAAGCTCACATGATCACAGGGAGAACTTGCAAACGCCACACAAGCAGTACCCAGAACCGAACCTGGGTCGCTGGAGCTGTGAGGCTGCGGTGCTAGCCACTGCACCACTGTGCTGCCCTAATCAAACACCTACTGAATTGGCCAGTGCATCAACTTTAAGAAAGAATTAAACCTGTTGTGGTCTGACAAGGAGAGGGAAAAGAGTGAAGCCCTTCAACCCCTCCTCACTTGACCGTAACAGTGTATAAACAGGAAGAATATTAAATTAAGATTTTGAAATCGTATAAGGAATATATTAGCTATCAATATGTTGTTACCTTGATAATTACCAAAAATATTCATGCCCCTCTTTTATCTTTTAATTGTCTTTCTTCTCGTCAGTCTTATGCCTCTCATTGATCTAATTGAGATTGATTTCCCAGGATTTTTTCTAAATTATGTTATATAAAATAAAAATTGGATATAAAGAAGCCTTCAGTTTGCTCAAGATTGTCATAGCAATTCTTCCACAATAATAATAAACCATATAACAGTACTTTGATTTTACATCACATTTGAAGAAATTTCCAATCTCACAAGTTGATCTCCAAGTATGTCAATATATATGTTCATAGAAAACAAAACACAACTTGTTAAATTCAGTACAGTTTGAATGAAAGTAAATACAAAACATTCATGGTTATGATTTTATTCATTCTACTTCTGACGGTTCTATGCTCAACATTAGGGATGATAATGCTAAGCATCAAGCACCGCTCCCAATGGCAGGTTAGGGGCTGGGAGGCGGGGTGTGTAAAACCAAGTGGGAGGCAAGGGTGTTGTGCCCGTCGCCTACCCGCCCCCACAGCTATTTTACCAGCGGTGGGGAAGTTGGCAAATGGCCTGCCCACCCCAGGCCAATTAAGGCCCTTATGTGATCAATTAATTGCCACATTAGGACCTCCGCCCGCTGCTGCTGGTATTCTACCAGTGGCAGTCGAGCACTTCCGCACCTAAGGATGTTTCCCAGTAAAACCCGGCGGCCGCCTTGTGGGCTGGGGAGGGCCCTCTTGATCGGGGACCCTGTTCCCCATGGCGAGCCCAGCACATGGGCTGCCTCAACCAAAACTAACCCCCTGCACTGCTCTCTGACTCCCACCGCCCTCACCGGAGCCCAGCCGATTGTCCCCAGTGAGGCCCAAACCCACTGCCCTTTGATGTCCATCGTCCACTTCATCCTGGGTGCAGTCCCAGCAGTGCCACCGCTCCCAATGGTGCTGGCAGCTCTTGGAGGCGTGACTTCTTGCAACAGAGGGGCAGAAGTCCCAGCCAAGGCCAATTGGTTGTAAGGGGAGGGGGTCAGCAGCAAGGACAGCGGGCACCTTCCCTGCCCTTCCTGATGGCAGGTCCATCATTCAGGCACTGTGCCTTTTCATGAGGGCACCAACCCACCTCCCCCACCCCGCGCCCTGCAACTGGCAAGCAGCCCGCATGGTTTTACCTGCCATGCTTCCTGTGCGGCGACAGGGCCGCTCACCGCATGGCTAATTGCAGGATGAGGCCCTTACTTGGGCATTAATTGCCCAGTTAAGGGCCTCAATTGGCAGCGGGGTTGGAAGGCCATTCACAGCCTTCCCGGCCCAGACTTAATTTTGGCAGAAATGGGAAGCGGGTGGGGTCCCCTGTACCACTATTCTGCCTGATTATAGGCTCTCCCCGCCTCCAAACCCACCTTCAGGGAGAGCATAAAATTCCCTCCCATGGTGTGGGATTACAAAATCGACCCCAGAATGCTAGCCCACTAACCAACATAAGCCCCCACGAGAATAATTTTTATGGATTCACACAATTTGGATTTTTTAAATAATGAAAACGCACAGTAAGTAGGAAACGCACAGTAGGAAAAAAATGCTATGTAATATCAATTCATGTTGGCATTTATTAATTAGAGTATTTCTGATAGTTCATGAATAGGAGGGCACTTCCTTGAAATATGCTAGCCAATGAGAACTAAATAACCATTGTAGCTTGGTCAAGTACAGCAAGGATGTTATTCGTGGTGTGATGACTTTTGTGCTAAATTGTACCACTGGATTTGGAAATCAAATGTCACTCTATTGATGCTCAATAAGGTGAGAGATGACAGCTCCAGAGGGCTGAGCCATTTTTTCCTCCTTGGAGTGTGCCACTGAACTAATATTTCCATTTCTGCATGTTCAACCTAAGCACCTCTGAAATGGATACATTAGAGATAGTCCTTGGCTGAGTCACCTTTCCGAAGATCAGATGGAGGCTTTCTAAAATCGTTTCTCCTGTCATTTTGAATAGATACAAGTGACAGGTGGCTTTTATCGTCTACAACAGTATAATAGAGCTGACCATAATAGAAAACATCACCAATCTATAAAGCATATGGGCCTCAAAGCATTTATAATTATACAGATAACATGGGAACTTATTAAATTTAATTTTTCTTTCTTACCTTCTACCCCAATACACCATGAATTTTAAAATTTACTCTATGCTCGTTCTGTATATTTTCCAAAGATATGTACCATTCTCCATGGTGAAAGACATGTAGCCTGCTCCCAGTCCTCAGAAAATATCAATCTGAATCAGACACTAACAGAGATAGATCTACAATGCTGTTTGACTTGCCATTTGCCTTTCTTCCCCCAGCGGAAATGCTTTATTTCCACTTGGAAACGTCCTAATTAATTACCTAATTAAAAACCTGTGTGTATGTTACTGGGGTGAATTTACAGAACCCCTGACATTAGGGGTCGTGGCGGGGGGATGGGGCCGGAAAATGCCTCTGACAGCTAGGAAGTCTCGGTCCGATATTGCCAGCGGCGGCGAGGCCTTGTGATGGCTCAATATTGCTCGGTGACAGAAGCCAAATTTGAATATGTAGATTAATGCAAATAGACAAATTAAGTACGTTCACGCTCCCGCCGTCCGTCCTGGTGTGATATCCGTGCCAGTAGCCAGCATTTGTCTGGGGATCCAAGGCGGAACACTAGCGGGGAGGGGGAAGCAGCCAAGTTTTTCAGTGTGGGGGACGGAGGGGGGAGTGGCGTCAGAGTCATCTCATTGGTGTAGGGGATGGTGGCAAGGGTTAGAGTGTAAAGTGAATGAACTTTGGGGGGGAAGGTCATGTGCACAAGGTAAGCGTTTTTCGGAGGGGTGGAAGGCAAGTAATTAATTCTATTGTTATTGGGGATTGGGAGGGGGCAAGATGAATTTATGTAATTTTTTTCAAATCAATTTTACACCAATGCTTTTTTAAATATTTAAATTGAAATGTAGGGCTCAAAACCCTTTAAAAATGGCATCACGCATGCACAAAGGCTGCTGACTCCATTTCCGGGGACGGACAGCCCGCCCCCCTCCACGACATCAGGGTGGGTGGTCTGCCCCGGCTATTTAAATGATCTGCCGCACTTAATATCGCAGCGGCTCCACGACGTGCGTCCCGCACAGGTGAACCACCATTGTTTATGTTCGTCGCCAATTACGGTGGCAGAAGTATAAATTTCAGCCCACTGTCTCAGTGCCAGGATCCTTGAGATTAACGTAGCATCCTAAACTGTTTGCTTTTATCTATACCATGTAGGTCAAAGGCAAACCTGAACAAAAGACTTGTATAAATAGAAGATGCTGTGATGGACTACATAACAGGAGAAAACAAAAAAACAAATTCAAATAACTTTGATGTGAGGAATTCAATTGTGTAAATATTTTCAGTCTACTTGAATCTGGCAAACAAGTTCAGTTTAAATAAGGGCATGATTGAAGTACAAAAACAGTAATTTTAAACAATACAGTATGAGGTAGAAACTGGTCCTTGTTGAACCCATTTTCCAGACAGAAAACCATGGCAAAAAAGACCAATTACAGGGCACAGTATCCCACACCTGCATTTCAGTTACTACCATATTGGTAAAGACAGCTTTGCTAGGCCAGTTGAATATGCTGAAGAGGGTCTAATGCCTGTCTACGGATTCTTGCGGGAAATTTGTCACTGCTGAGCAGAACAAAATTTCTCAATAAAGCTTGTATTTACTAAAGTTCTGCTATAATTTATGAATTATATGACTAATTTTCTAATTCAAAGATCAGAGACGCAGTAAAACTACAAAGTAAATATCCAAAGGAAACAAGAATATCACATTTGATTGGATTGAATTGAAACTGATCCATCCATTCAATTGTAATGTTATGGATTTGTTCAATATTTCAATGGTGAAAAAATTAGAATCAGAAATACTAAAAGCCCAAGAGAAAAGTTTGCAGCTTTGATAGTAGCACAAGAAATGTGTAACACAAAAACATGTACAAATATTTGCAACAAAACCAAGAAAGGTTCTTTGTAGATACATAGGTCTGGATTCTATGAGCCCACCGCCGAAGTCAAAAATGGGGGTGGGCGCATGCCAGAGACGCCGCAAATGTAAGCACGGCAGCTCATTTAAATATTCGGGGCAGTACGCCCCCACCTATCGTGGAGGGGGCAGGCTGTCCGTCCCCAACAATGGTATCAGCTACCTGTGCTCAAGCACTGCCGCCATTTTTAAAGGGCAGCTAGCCCTGCCGGCTTATTTAAATATTTAAAGAAATATACACCAAAATTAAATAATTACATTTCTTTTTCCCCTTTCCCATGCCCCCAATAACAATTACAATAACTATTTGCCCTCCCCGCAAAACACTTAGCTTTTACATCTGACCTTCCCCACCCCTCAATAAACAAACTGGCCCATCCTCCTTCCTGTGTATTATTACCTTTACAGAGTGAACCATTAAAAGAACAGTTCAGTGGTCCGTATAAAATGCTCAAAAGAGTTTGTAAAGAAAATTATTTGACTGACACCCCAGATCGCCGGAAAAAGAATTGGCTGTGTCATATCAATATGTTAAAGCAATATTATCTCAGGAAGGCGGATAGGCCAGTACAGTTATGTCAGGTAATTACGACAGATAAGAATGAACGATAGTGAGGATGAGGCAGAAGGAGGCCGAGACAATTCTCAGATTGAACCTCCAACTATCCGATTAGCTAATACAGAATGGCTAGGAAAATTGGACAACATGCTTTCGTACTTAGATGCAAAACAACAAGAAGATCTAACAAGGCTACTCACAGCATTTAAAACAGTCTGTAGGGATAAGCCAGTATGTACAACCTTAGCCACACATGAAGTGGATGTAGGGGAATCCATTCCTATAAAACAGCATCCTTACCACTTAAGTCCAGACAAACAGGCCCAAGTAAAAGCAGAAATCCAATACAAGCTGGAAAACAACTTAATTGAACCTAGTCAAAGCAGCTGGAGTTCACCAATGGCATTAGTGCCTAAAACTGATGAGTCAATCCTACTTTGCATAGACTACAGAAACGTCAATGCAGTAACGAAGGCAGACTCCTATCCAATTCCTCGCTTGAAAGACTGTATTGACAGAATGGGCAGTGCTATGTTTCTTACAAAGATAGATTTGTTAAAGGGATACTGGCAAATTCCTTTAACACCCCAAGCTAAGGAAGATTCAGCTTTTGTCACACTGGATGGTGTTTTCCAGTGTCAAGTGATACCACACATGTTATTGGATACTTGAAAGACTTCACAGAGACTAGTGAATCCAGTAGTGGCCAGTGTTCCTAACTCTGCAGTCCACCTTGCTGAGGTGCTGGTCTACAGGGACACTTGGAAGGAACACATGAAACAACTGGAGACCATGTATGGAAGGTTGCAATTGGCTGATTGGGAGAACCTTTGTGGAAAAATTTAAAATCCAAAATGCCACAATATTCAGATGGAGTTTATTGTTACAGCTTATCACTTGAAGATTGTACACATTTTGGGGAAAAAAACAATGTTATCACAGATGCTTTGCCACAAATTTAACGTTGTTGAGTTACATGAGTAATGATGGTACAATGTAAAATTGTGTTAACTGCCAGTAAAGTGAATGAGGGGCATGAGTGCGATCGCTGATGCTGCAAGGGTTCAACTACCAGATCAGCTATGCGTGCATGTTCAATAAGACAATGCATCGTTAAGGAAGGAATGGTGAAAGATGGCTGCATAAAGCAAGGGGGAATCCAGCAATGGCACCGAAACCAATAGCCCTCTCAGCTTATGAGTTGGGATCTATGCGGAAGCGCACATCATTTCTGGCCTCTTGAACAGGGCATTGGTGACCTCCTTGATGTACCGACGAACTGTGGACTGAGAGATTCCACAAATGTCCCTTGTGGATCCCTGGAATGGTGCAGTGGCATAGAAGTTCAACGTCACAGCAACCTTCAGGCCCACTGTCATTGGATTGCCACCCAGTCCCCTGAGGCACAGTTCATTATGCATCATTGCACAAAGGTCAGTGACAGCCTCCCTGAAGAGCCATAGTCATCATTGGCATTGCAAGTGGTAGAGCCTCAATCTGTACACTCCTTTTTGAGGGTACTTCCTTCTGCGCCAGCCACCTCCCTCACTCTCTCCTCCACACCCTTCTGCCACGTCCGGAGGCCGCTGAGGTCCCTCCTGTGGGCTCATAGTCCGTTGTGGTGCAGCTGAAGGTGCCTGGCCTCCTCTCCTGCTCAGGTGCACTTCGTCTTCAACAGGGCCCCCAGAGCCTGGGTGAATGAGGCCCCTGCTAAGTAGCCTTTCTGTTAAAGAAGTCTTCCCCTGCCAGTGTTACGCACTTGATGCCCACACTTGTGCCCCTTGGCCAGTGTCACTTGCTCATTACCTTCTTGAATTGGACCCTTTGCAGCACAGCCAACCTTCCCCTCACTCCTGACAGACTAAATTCTGCAGTCCCTTTGTGGCCACTCCAGGCCATTGAGGTTTGCCCTTCCAATAGCCTCCCCTTCCAGGCAGGCAGAATCTACTGCCTCGATGTCAGGCGAGACTCAGAAGCCCCGTGAGACCCATGCGCGTTTATAAAATTGCATCTGACACAAAAAATCACTTTCAATTGGCATTTAATGAGCTTAACTACCTGCCTGCCGCCATGGATAAAAATTGGGATGAGATGTCATGATGTCGGACTTCCTGTCCGACGTGTCCCATCCAGATTTTATGACCCCCACCCCCTCCGCCATGTGTTCACATCATTCCCTTAAAATTCAGCCCTGGATCTCATGGTGTTTGTGTATGCTGCTCCAAATTGCTTTGGGGAAGTTCAGCATATGCAAGCCCAAAATTGTGGAATGATGGTGTAACTTTTGCAATTTATCCTCCAGCCAACTATTAAATAAAATACTCTCTATCAAAATGCATTTGTTTCCATTAACAAAAAAGGGCAGGCATCATGTCAGGGTAAATAGAATGCAAAGTAATTGGCTTGTAATATCAGGGGTACAAAAATGAAAAGTGTAGGAAGATAATTGTATTTATTCTGTAGTGATCATAACAAGTAAATAAAGTACAGGGCTTTCATATTATTTTTACAAAATTATATTGACAGTTTGTAAGCTAACATTACAAATCCAACACTAGGTTTTAACTGTCAGATTTATTGTGCTCCTCAACCAGGCCGCTGAAAGACAAAGATCTACATACCACTTAAAATAGCCCAAAGTGATCAGCCAAGGAAACTGTGGACTCTTAAACAGCCAATGGAATTTTAAATTCAGATACTATTCATCCTTTTGAATACTCTTACAACTCCTTTGACGTTCTCTACAAGTCACTTTCTGTGACTACAATTCACTTTTGGTACAATGATCAAGAAGAAACAGTTACACAATTGTTCGGCTCCTAAAGATGAGCCTCATGAGTAGCTTAGAAGTGTTAAGTGTAACATTGACCGGAATTTTACGTCCTCAAAACGAGTGGGGGGTGGGGAGGGGGAGTAAAGAGGTCTGTTCCTGACCCCCTCCCGACCCCGCTGCACTTTTACGCAGGGCGGCAGCGGCGAGAAACGGCCCGTACGCCCAGCCAATCAAGGTCCTTAAGTGGCCAATTAACTGGCACTTAGGGGCCTCTGACCGCCGCAGCGGATATTTTACATTTGGCTGGCGGGTGGCTGAGGCCTCAAAAAGCCAGCCTGGTAAAACCAGGCAGCCTTCTTGTGGGCTGAGGGAGGGGTGCCCCACAGAGGGCCACCCTTGAAGCCCCAACCGCCCCAATGCACAACACTCCCCCTGTCCTCATGCCCCCCCTAACCCCCTTGCCCGGACCGATTGTCCCTGGTGAGGCCCTAAAAAGTAACGTTTTTCCATAGCCATTCTTCATCTTCTTGCGATGGCTCCCGGTGGCGCTGCTGGGACTGAGCTACCGGCCCGCTGATTCGCCAGTAGCTCCATTAGGCAGGACTTACTGCCTCAAGGAGCTGGAAGTCCCGCCCAAGACCAATTCAAGGCCTGAGGAACAAAAAATTCCCTGCCTGGCTCCCCAGGCTCGGCGGAGGCAGGATCGCCACTGACATTTCGGCCAGTGGATGGGGCCTCCCACCCAACGAAAAATTCTGGCCATTAAATGTGAAGAATCTGAAACTATGCAAAATAAGTATACTTCTGTAAAATCCTGTGCAATGCTTTTACAAATATTTCACTCACCCATTATCCCTGTCTTCCCTGTTCTCAAAACCTCAAATTTAAAATGATCATTTTTGTGTTTAAATCCCATCGTGGCCTTTATTCTCTGCCATCTTAATCACCTCCTGCAACCCCATCCCCACCCCCCCCACCCAAATTCTCCAATCCCCTGACACTAGCCTCCTGTGCTTCCCACTTCACCATTGATGGCTGTGCCTTCAGCCATCTAGATCCCATGCTCTGAAATTTGCTCCCTAAAACACTCTGCCTTTCCACCTCCTGCTCATCCTTTAAAACCCATCTCTTCGACCAAACTTTTGGTCACCCCTCTTAATATTTTCTTCTTGATTCAGTTTCAATTTTGTGGATTATGCCTCTGTGAAGCAGTTTGGACCATTTTCAATGTTAAAGTTGCAATTTGTTGTTGTTTTTGTCCTGAGCAACTACATACAATTCATTTGATTCCACGTAATTGTATTTCCTTGTGAAGATGTTCATTCGGTCATAATTACTTACATTGATTTTACATCTGTATTGTGTTCTTATTCACACAAAAATATTGCCCAACAACATAAAAGCGTAATTATTTTCCATACTTGCAGATTCTTCAGATTTAATGTTACACATAACACTTCTAAGCTACTCTTGAGGCTCGTCTTTAGGAGCTGAACAATTGTGCAGCTGTCTCTTCTTGATCATTGTACCAAAAGTGACAATAATCTTCTTTTATTCCCCAACATTTGTCAAATATCTGGCTTGGGAATAAATGATGTAACATTTCTTTTGTGATAGTCATCTTGACTAAATTAGAAGCCAACTAAATTTTAGATTGAAATTTATGGGACAGAAGGAGGGCATTTCGCCCATCATGTGCGCTCTTGAAAAGAGTTATCCAATTAGTTTCACTCTCCTGCTTTATACCCAGAGCCCAGCAAATGATTCTTTTTCAAGTATATATCCAATTCCCTTTTGAAAGATACTATTGAGTCTTTTTTCACCACCTTTTCAAGCTATGCATTTCAGATCATAACAACTCGCTGCATAAAAGAATGCTCATCATCTCCCTTTTGGCTCTTTTGCAATTATCTTAAATCTGTGTTCTAATTGCCAATGCTCCTTCCACTGGAAACAGTTATGCCTTATTTACTCTATCAAAACCGTTCATAATTTTGAACACTTCTATTAAATCTCCCCTTCATCCTCTCTCCTCTAATGAGCACAATTCCAGCTTCTCTCGTCTCTTCACATAACTGAAGTCTTTCATCCCTGCTATCATTCTGGTAAATCTGCAACCCCTCCAAGACCTTGACACGTTTCATGAATTGAGGTGCCCAGAATTGAACACAGTACCACAGCTGAGTCCTACCCTAGTAATTTATAAAGGTTTAGGATAAATTATGTGCTTTTATACGCTGCCTCTATTTATAAAGGCCAAGATCTCAATTGCTTTTTTAAAAAAAAAACAGCCTCATCCTGCCACCTTCAAATATTTGTGTAAGTTCAACCCCTTTAAGATTGCTCCTTTTAGTTAATATTGCCTCTCCTCATTCTCCCTTCCGAAATGATCACTTCATACTTCTCTGTACTAAATGGCATCTGCCATGTGTCTTCCCATTTCACCAGTCTGTCTATAACCCCCTGAGGTCTGCTGCTATCCTCCTCACTGCTTACAACATTTCCAAGTTTTGTGTCATCTGTCATGTGCTCAGGTTCCTGAGGAGTCACGAGGCACATGCTGAGAGCATACCCTCATCCCTAACAGCCAACTTGAAGGTACCTTTTTCTCTGTTTACTCAAACAAAACCTCTCATCATTTTGAAAACCTTTATTAGGTCATCTCTTAACCTTCCCTGTTTCAAGGAGAACAATCTGAACTTTTCCAACATCACCTCATAACTGAAGTCCTTCATCCCTTGTAAACATCCTGATAAACCTCCTCTGTACCCTTTCTAATGCCTTTACACCTTTCCTGAAGTCCGGTGCCCAGAATTGTTCTCAATATCCCAGCTGAGGTCTAACCAGGACCTTACGAAGTTCTAGCACGATCTCTTTGCTGTTATATTCTATTCCCCTATTTTAAAAACCCTAGTAACCCATATGCTTTTCTAATTTCTTATGAACCTGCCCTTCAGTCTTTAAAGGTTTTGTGTATATAGACACCAAGGCCTCTGCTTATCTACGCTTTTCAAAATAGTGCCACTTATAGGATACTCTCTTTCAATATTAGTCCTCCCAAAGTGCATCACTTCACACTTCTCTACACTGAGCTCCTGGCCATTTCATCATCCTGTCTATGTCATCCTGAAGCCTGTAACTATCCTGATCATGGTATATTACTTTGCCAAATTTCATATCACCTGCAAACTTTATAACGCTGCTCCCTACACCAGAGTTTAAGTTGTTTTTAAAAAATTTGAAGAATACTGGACCCAAAACTGACCCTTGGGGAACACCACTTCAAATTACCCCGCAGTCTGAAAAACATCCATTCTCCACCACCCTTTGTTTCCTGTCATGGAGCCTATTTTATATCTATGCCGCAACTTTCCTCTCTATTCTACAGGCTTCCATCTTCTCAATAAGTCTCCTGTGTGGCACTTTGTCAAATGCCTTCTGAAAGTCCATATGTATATACAACATCTACTGTACTACCTTGATCAACCTTCTGTTACCTCATCAAAGAATTCAATCACGTTAGTCAGGCATGATTTATCAAGTCCATGTTGTCCCCCTTTGATTAACCCATGCCTTTCCAAATGAAAGTTCATTTTGTCCCTGACAATGGTTTCCAATAACTTCCCTACCACCAATGTTAGGCTAACTGGCCTGTCGTTTCCTAGTTTATCCCACTCCCAGTGACTTTACAGAATTGTAAAGGTAATACAGCTGTTGCACCCCCAAAAAGTAGATGAAAGATGTTTTAAAGCACTGCAATTATAGATCAAACTGGCTGAACAAACCTGAAATGACTAACTAGAGATTTAGGTTAATGCAGGTGAAAATCCCTTTAAATAGCACTTGTAAGCATTGCTTCTTGGCTGTTCCCGCCATGGTTTACTGGGTGGGCTTAAGAACTGACAATTCAGATGCTGACACAAACCAATTTCCAAAATGTGTCCTTAATCAGTACAAGGATCCTCATTATAATGCTTTAATTGCCTCCATGCTTACTTTAGGCAGGCATACCTGGGATGCGTAAAGGATGCCCACAGCAATATGGCGACTGATGAGTTTCAATCACGTGCAAGCTAAGCAATAAATTAATATGTCGTGGACCCATATTGATTCTGCCAAAACAGCCAAAGTGAGGTCCAGTTTTCTCCCTCAGACTTTTATCATGTATTAGAGATTCTACATAGGTACTAAATCTCTGGATTATTAGTAAAGAATGGATCATAATAAATATTTTCTACAGAGGCCAATGTAAAGTACTATGCTCTAATGGTCTTATAGCCCTTATATTCTTTTTGAATCTAGTAAACACTGTTTATTAATAAATTCCATTCAAAGAACTGGCAGTGTACTATGTTTCTATGGCATCAATCACTATTTACTAAGTTGCGACTTGCCACAAATAAGGATAAACCTTTATGTTATTACTGTGTCTACCAAGCAATACGTTATCAAATCTAGTATTAAAAAACTGAACAAAAAGGTATTGAGTAGCTGCTTGAAAATATTGTATATTCCTTTAGGGTTACATACTTGATTCCATGCAATCCCATAAAATGCTTTTGATTACAAAATTGTTACATGTACTAACCAAATATTTCAGCAGAATTTCCATATTCTGTTCCTTCTGATTGTATTTTATTATGGATAATTTCAGATACAAACTCAAAAACTTATTTTGATACAGCAATGAATTTCAAGCAGTACATGTATATCACCTGTATGAAGTATGCTCACAATTACACGATTAAGGCAGTTTTCTCACAAGGACAAAAGGTCAAATTTAATTTTAATGCTGTTGTATTCATTTGATTGTATTATTATTTTCTCTGGTCGGGTTTTTATTGTTTATCTTGAGTTGTGAAAATACTAATAACTTCTGTTGAATAAAGAACATTTCTGCTCTATGAACAACTATTTAAATAATTTTTTAACCAGTTACTCTCACATTTAAAACAAATCATATCAATTTATTTTCCAAAGAACACATTTTAACTCCAGAGCAGCTTTCAGCAGGTGAGCAGTACTATGAGTTTGGAAACTCACCTGCTGCTTCAAAGTTAGGCCCAGACTATTTCAACTCTTTGAAATCAATTAAGTCCCACTGGGCGACATCTCATCCGTTCCAGACAGGAAGCAGCAGAAAATCGATGGTGAAATCGATGACAGGCCGGCACATAGTGGTGTCCGAGAATCAGTGGCAGTGGGGAGGGGGGGTGAGGTCGAGCAAGATTGTGGCAGGGGAAGCCTAAGCTTTTCTTGTGGGCCTTCTAGGAGCATCACCCCCAGGACCTATGTTCAATGTAGAAAGAGGTCCAATGACCTCACGAGCAGCAAGGCTGAGTGCAGCTCTTTGTCTCTCCCCCTCGCTATCTCTCAACAACACCTGCCAACATTCCCACCACTTCCTCCACCACCACTCAATAATTCTCTCCCCTTCATCTCATCCTTCAACAACCAATCACAAGAACATTGCACAACCTCTCTTCCTCATTCCAAACACAATAACCTCTTCCTCCACGTACTAACACAAATTCTCTTTTCACTTACTAGCACAGGTAGAACAAGAAACTCCTTTCAGGACTCCTTTCTCACTTAAGATTCCACAAACTTAGCTTTACATTCATCAGTTTCCTATCCTAATTCCACCTTCCTCCTTCTTCACCTGGCAGATGTACTGCATGCACATGCCCTGAACATGTCCATTTTCCTCTTCAAGAACTACTCAATAACTTTTGTTCTGTTTCTGTTCAATGCAGAACAGCAGCAAGACTAGGGGAGGAACACCTGACATCACAGCCCTTCCTAAAAAGAGCAGAAAGCCTTAGAAATTAGTGTCTCACCAAAAGCTATGAGCATCATGGAAGGTGAGGCTGGCGGTATGTCTGAGCAGGGTGTCTGCATATTACATGCAATCTGTTATTCACCTCAGCAAATTGCACAGCCAGATTGACAGCTTCAAGTTGCATTCTGAAAACTGCTATTTGCTAACATCCAGCCTGTCAATGCCAGGACTACTCTTGCTCATTTCTCTTTCCACAAGTCCTCAACTGCAGGAGCTACCGACAGAAAGATGCCTCGGGGGAGGAGATACACCATCACCAGCTCTAATCCTTCTGAGCACCAACAGAGATTGGCACATGGATGATAAACAGTGAGTTAGAGGGGTCAGCATTTGACGAAAAACCCAACACTAGTGAGCTACAGCAGCAAGTACTGATGGTTGGAACAGCCCAGGACACAGCCCACCAGAGAGCTCCTCTCAAAACTATGCCTGACAGGATTGAGATGAAAACCTCAGGGACCCAGCTAACAAAAAACAAAGCTTACCTAATTCAAGCAATCATTCAAGGTACTGAAAGGACTGTCAAGCATCACAGTTGAAAGTATGGAGAAGTTCACTTCCAGTCGGTATGATGTCATTTCACATGGCATCAACACTCTGCATTTTACTTTGGAGATTGAGTTCACTATTGGGAATGCTGCAGCCTAGTCTGCATAACAGGAGTCAATGTTAACAGCCTGTGCTATTTTGGTGGAAGCTCAAATGGCTGCCATGCAGACTCTGGACTCCAAATTGGTACAGTAAGATAGTTAAAAAGGCATACAGAATATTTTCCCTTATTAAAGAAGGCAAAAGAGCAGGAGGTTATACTCGTACTATATCAAACACAGGTTAGTCCGCAGCTAGAATACTGCGTAAAGTTCTGATTGCCACATTACAGGAAGGATATGATTGCACTACAGAGGGTTCAGAGGAGATTTACGAGAATGTTACCAGGACTGGAAAATTTTGCCTATGAGGAAAGGCAAAAGTCATTTAAAAAAAAAAGACTTGCATTTATACAATGCCTTTCACAACCACCAGATGTTCCAAAGCGCTTTATAGCCAATGAAATAATTTTGAAGTGTAGTCACTGTTGTAACGTAAGAAATGCAACAGCCAATTTGCACACAGCAAGCTCCCACAAACAATGTGATAATGATCAGATAATCTATTTTCTTTGGAACAAAGGAGGCTGAGGAGAGATTTAATTGAGGTGTATAAAATTATGAGGGGTCTAGATAGAGTGGACAGGAAGGACCCATTTCTCTTAGCAGAGAAGTCAATAACTAGGGGGCATAGATTTAAAGTAATTGGTAGAAGAATTAGAGGGGAGTGGAAAAATTATTTCACCCAAAGGGTGGTGATGGTGATGGGGAAGGGTTGGGGTTGGGGGGTTGGGGGCTGGGTTTGGATCTCACTGCCTGAAAGGGTGGTATCAGCAGAAACCCTCATCTCTTTTAAAAAGTGCTTGGATATGCACTTGAAGTGCTGTAACCTACAAGGCTACAGACCAAGAGCTGGAAAGTGGGATTAAGCTGATAGCTCTTTCTCAGCTGCACAAACATGGTGGGCCAAATGGCTTCCATCTGTGCCATTCATTTCTATGATTGGACAGACAGATGTCCACCTTGAAGGGAATGGTGAAATTTATTTTGGATTAGTAGTGGGTACTGGTATTAATCTCTTTTGTTGATTTGACTCATCAACAGATCCACATTATAAAACATTTGTTCATTTCCAATTGGAGTCTTGTGTCCAATTCTAGGCTTTGGGAAAGACATGAAGATTTTGGAGAGGGTACAGCAGAGATTTGCTAGAATGGTTCCAGAGATGAGGGATTACAGTTACGAAGGATAGTGTCATGTTAGGCCCCCACCTGCCAAGAATGAGGCACATGAATTTTGTCATGAACATTGATTTTAAACTGTTACTGGAGTGAAGAAAGGACTTGTTAAACAGATCAGCCGTGGCTGGAAAGACATTTGCATATTAACAGACAGTGTTTGGAAGGACAAAGCAGCCATTCCCTGACATTCAACCCACAAATGGGCTTTTGATCTCCAGACTTCGAAGGTGAGGGAGCTCGCATTCCAAGTTGACTGCTAAGATGGCCGAATACACAAACAGACATGGTCAAATCAGCTAGTCACATGACTAACCTGTGGGCAACCTGAGTTTTTTTGAATTTGTACAAACAGTTTGGGCAGAAAGCAGAATGCTCCTGGACTGAGAAGATCTCTCCTGGCTGGCTTGCCACAGCCTCTCCTGTCTGCCCTGCTCCCATCTCTTTCTCACAAGCCTCTGAATCCACTGAAGACACAGGAACCCCAAGAGAGAAAAGTCTACTACAGTGAACAAGGCTTAGGAAGAATACTGGGCCCCAAGGAAAAGCAAGACCTACCTACAATCAAGGACTCTACAGTGAGCTCAAAGACCCGTAACAAAAACTCTTCAGGTAGTGCCTCAAACTTTTCCACTTTATTTCTTTTGCACTTTTCAGCCTTTATTTGCATGTGTATCATGCATGTGTGCTAGCGTGGGTGCATTGTGTATCCGTAGGCGTCAACCAAATTAGAGTTTAAGTTTAATAAAATTTCACCTTTCTTCTTTAAACCTAGGGAAGCCTGTTTGTGCTGGTTTCTTTGCCTTATAATTGGAAAGCAGTGAACAAGGATTCACCAAGGGGGAGCTAAAAACACGGTGTTTTAAAAATTAAACCCCGCTACGGTAAGACCAGGTGAAGGCTGAGAGGGACCCCTAGACACCTTTCTCACCTGGTCATAACAATAGACTGAATAAGAAGTGATTGCTCTCCTCAGAGTAGGGAAAGCTAAGAGAAGATTTGATAGAGGCATTTAAAATTATGAAGGGTTTAGACAGATCAAATAAAGAGAAGACACAGATTTAAGGTAATTGACAAAAGAACCAGAAGCAACATGAGTTTTTTTCATGCAAAAATGTCTAAGCTTTGGAATGCACTGCCTGATCGGGTGATGGAAACAGATTCAGTCGTAGCCTTCAATAAGGAATTAGATAACTACTAAAAGGAGAAAACATTGCAGGGCTATACAGAAAGAGCAGAGGAGTGGGACTAACTGGTTTGTTCTTCAAAAGAGCCAGTGTAGACTCAATGGACCGAATGGCCTCCTTCTGTGCTGTACTATTCTATGATTCTATGCCTGCTTCCTGCTGCGACTCGTATACTTTCATATTATGACAATCCATCATCCTGCCTTCCATTCTTTGCCGCCACACAGTCAGAGAGACATTAGTTGTTCGGGGACAAGGGCTATGCCATGTAAACTTGTCCCATGACTCCTCTCAGGAATCCATATTTGGTTGCTACAATCCGATCCATGTCTCAACTGGAGTCCTCATCAAGCAGACAAGTCCTCAAGCAATGATTTCACTCCCTAGGTATGGTGGGTTTCTGCAAGGTATCCCATGAAGAAGGTCCCATTTGGTAGTGAGTAACTGCATGCTTTGCAATGGGACGAAACATGAAGCCACCATTGGATGAAGTCTTTCAGCATGACAAGGGAGAGACCACTGATGACACAGAATATGGTGAGGAAGTTGGAGAGCTTGAACAGTTGCCTGGAGCCAGAACACTTCAGCAACAGCTCATTGAAAAGTGCGGCAGTTGAATAATCTCTGTTTCCCTACAATAACAGTCATGCTCACAATCTCTCCCAGTCCTTCCACCCTTGAATAACTACCTCCACCCAAACACCAACATTGTTATTCATGTTAATTAACACGGTTTATAGCTACTAAAGGAACACTCTCTTCACAAAGAGTTAAAAAAATCATAACTGTGATGGCTGATAACAATTCCTGATGCTAATTATCATCTGATACGAGCCCCTTAACACTGCCCTTTTAACTACATGTGCTCCTTTGAGGTACTCCCCAGTGACTACAGTATGGGAGGTCGAAGGCTGCTGCAGGTCATTTAAGGGCTCCTGAGATGCTTGTGGTTGGTGACCTCTCGGAGTTCAGGTCCGAGAGCGCTCTGCTGCAAATTTTGACAATTCACCAGCTGCCAGGCCAGTCTGGCCCAGTAGGCTCTCTAGCACCAGCAAGGGCATTGGTTAAGAGGGTGGTGAGGATTCAGTTATCCTAATAGATGGCGACATATTCCCTTCCCACTGCCCATCAGTGGGTTGTGGCTCAGCTCTCTAATTGATCACTGGGACAGCAGCCAGTATCTGATTGAAGATCCATTATCTGATTGAAGCCCCTATCCAGTCAGTCTCCTAGCATGTCCATGGCAAAGGAAATGGTAAAGCTCAGAATCTGTGTGGCTCCATGTTTGAGTATCCCTGAGAAATGCTATTACTGATGTTGAAGACTCATTCATGGAAGTCCCAGGTGCAATGTTCACTGAGCTGACCACATGCTCCATGGTTGATTGCAGAGTGTCAATACCATGCACCAGAAACCCACACAAGTTGAGAAGGGACTCCTCCACACACACTGATATGTTTTGGAAGCTCTTTGGCAGGCAGTCCAATGTACTGACTAATTAGTGGTGCACAGAAAGCATCTTTCTTTAAATGTTGGACTTCAGCAGTCTGTATTTCTGTACTTTTCAACAGAGCTTGTCCTCTGGTGAGTTGGTATCTGGGTTTTACCTTCAACCTGCACTTTCTCCTGCTCATCTGATCTCAGTGAATCACTGAGTGCAAACCCCATTAATACCCAAACTATAGAACATGGGTGCTAATTTCTGTGCTGGTGCTTGGAAGAGCAAGAATCAGTGGCAACACATCTTCAGAAGCGTTCCTTGCCACAGAATGTTCCACAGCAAGATGCAAGATGCCCAATGGATTTGGAAAGAAGGGAGACAAAGTTTAGCATGGCATGGCAATAGTAAGCAGTAGCAGAAGAGTGACAGTACAATGCAGCATGAATCCTGTATGAATTACGTTGGTGATTTGTGTCAGCATGTGTACCAAAGCACACCTCCCTTCTGTCTGTGTGCAAATTTTTCTGCAAGAGTGGAAGTGGGTTAGTATTGGTAGAGTTTTGAAGACATGTGAGGTAGTTTAGCACAGTATGCATGCCAAAACAGCAGCAAATGTGGGCAAAAGGGGGAAGTAGTTTTGAGAGAAGTAGCAGCTTCTGAGTAAGCAAGGGCAAGCTGAAGGCAGTGCAGTGAAGTATTCCATTGAGATTGGAGGAAGAGAATTAGAAGTCGGGGGGGGGGGTTAGTGGGATGCACTGCTAATGTTGGGGATAAAGTAGGGTGGTGTAGGGATGTGAGAGAAACGTAAAGGAGAGTCTTACCCTAGTAGTCCTGGTGAAATCATAAACTTTCATCCTGCAATGTTGCCACGTCCTGGATATAATATTGCGACAATTGACATTTTCTGCTACATTTCTCTATTGTTGGCAGATTTGCCTGGGCATGCTGTGTCCATTAAAGGGGAAGAGGAGCTCCTTCCTTTTTCTCATTTGCTCTAGGGATGGCCCATCGCCTTTCCGTCGCACCGTAATTAGGCAGGGGCGGGATAGGCTGACGATGGCCTTCCTACCCAGAGGCCAACTAGCTTCTGCCACGCGGGGAGATCACCCAGTAAAACGAGGCAACCTCCCTGCTGGCTTGTGGGGTGGGGGGCCCTCCTCCTTGGGCAATCCAAGGCCCATGGAGAGTCCCCGCCAGCAAACAATGCACTTCCCTGGATCCCCTCCCCTATGCTCAACACTCACCCACCATTGTTGGGGCCTGCCAGACCGGTCCCGGTGACTCCACCTCACTTACCTCAGGTCCAGGTCTCCAGTGCTGGGCCCTGGGTCTAAAGCCTGGTGCTGTACTGGCAGTGGCCACCACTCCCAGTAACACTGCCAATACTGCTGAGCTGCCTGCCCTGGGATTGGCTGATAGCTCTTAGAGGTGGGATCCCCGTCGTTAAAAGGACAGGGATCCCAGCGCCAGACTGTTAATTGGCCTGGCATCGTAGAATCGTGCCGAGGGTGCTCCAAATGGCCAAGGTGGGATTCCCCTGCCTTTACAGCCCAGTGTCAGGAGCCTCGTCAGCACCACTAAATTCAGCCCTATCAGCTAATTCTATATCAAGGCTAAAATTAACATAAAGCTCATCACAAACAAGAAGCATGCTGTGACAGTACTATTGAAAAGGGGCTCTTCAATTTATATTTATTTGAATGATACCCATCGTCCTGTTTGTTCAGCCACAATTTCATTGGATTCAAACTAGCTTGTATATTTTATAAATCTTTTAATTTTCTTTCAAACTTTAAAGGAAATGTTATGCTATATCTTCCACACAGTAATAATACTAAAGAAAGCTAAATTATACAGAGTATTGTGGGATTTTGCAGTCAGCAGTGAACAAATGGCACCAGTTATTTATTGCACTTACATTTGCCTTCAGACTAAACTGTGGGGTTTTGCACTGGAATTTGCTGTGATTAGGAAGCCATTTCAGCACAGTATCTTCCTCAGGGGATCGGGGACTGTGTGAATCGGGCAAACAACTGTCTATCTCCTTAGCCATACAGGTTGAAGATTTGTTACTGAGCAGGGCAGGGTGTGAACCAGGAAGTGTAAGTTATAATATTTAATTCAATGCTAAATCATGAACCAGTGAAATGAAGAGAGGGAAAGAAAGATGGGATTAAGGGAGAGAGATGAAAGAGACAGAAAGAAAAAGTAATGCCCAACAATAATTAAAAGCTGAAGGAATGAGACTCCACGCTTATAAAAGTTAATGTTTAGAAGCAGGGAGAATGTTTTGCAGTAATTAAGACCTACACAGTGTTAAAAATTTTGTTACATGCGAATGGACAAGCCCTAACTTTTTTGGCAAGTTTAGTGTGCATCAATCACATAAGTACAGCAATTATACATTGTTCCATGCAGGGGGCGGCAATGTGTCCATACACGGACAATGGTGTCCGGTTTAAAAAAAATTTGAGGTCCATGGTTTCCATCCGGCCTGCGAATCCTCTGTGACTGACAGCGGGCTGCCAGTGGCTCGGCTTTGATTGACTGCTCTCCTATTAAAGTGTATGTCAGGCGGAGGGAGTAGACAGGACCTGCGTCTGACAGACAGCAGCCACCTTTTTGTGATTGGTCACTGTCTCTGATTAACGGTGGGCTGCCTAGGCGGGATGAGCGCTGATTGGTGAGGGAGATGGTGTAAGTGCACTGGGATCAGCCGACTCCGCTGTTTCCGCATGGTTCAGGTAGTGAGTGGGAATGGCTGCTGTGGGGGAGAGGGAGAAGGAGGCCAAGGAGAGAGCAGGAAGCAGACCAGCACACAGCCAGAGGCGCGGCAGTGAGGGAGCACGCTGAGAGTCAGGCAGCCCTTTAAACAAGCACCAGTCCAGAGATGTGGGAGAGAGAGAGAAACAGAGAGGAGGGTGGAAGAGAGAGACAGGGAGAAGGGTGGAAGAGAGACAGGGAAGGGAGACAGAGAGTCGGGGAAGAGAGAGAGAGAGAGAGACGGAGTAAAAGAAACAGGGTGTGGGGAGAAAGACAGGGAAAGGCAGGGAGGAGGGAGAGGCAGGGAGAGAGAGAGAGAGACAGGGAGAAGGGAGAAAGAGACAGGGAGAGGGGAGAGGGGAGAGAGACAGGAAGGGGGGACAGAGAGAGAGAGTCACGGAGGGGCGAGTGAGAGAGACGGAGGGGGGAAGTGAGGGAGACGGAGGGGGGAAGTGAGAGAGACAGAGGGGAGAAACAGAGAGACAGGGAGGGTGCAGAGAGAGAGAGACAGGGAGGGGCCAGTGAGAGTGACAGGGAGGGGGTAGTGACAGAGCAACAGGGAGGGGACAGTGAGAGAGACAGGGAGGGGACTGTGAGAGAGAGACAGGGAGGGGGCAGAGAGAGAAACAGGGATGAGGGAGAGAGAGAAACAGGGAGCAGGGAGAGAGAGAGACAGGGAGCGGGTAGAGAAAGAGACAGGGAGCGGGAGAGAGAGAGAGACAGGGAGCAGGGAGAGAGAGAGACAGGGAGCAGGGAGAGAGAGACACACACACAGGGAGGCGGAGAGAGAGAGACAAGGGAGGAGGAAGAGAGAGAGAGAGAAGGCAAAGGTGGACAGGGAGGGGGAAGGAGAGGTGACAGAGGGAGGGGGAGAGAGGGGAGAGACAGGGAGATGGGAGAGAGAGAGACAGGGAGTGGGAAGAGAATGAGATCAAGATCACTCCTCACAGATGGACATCTATTCAAATTCGCAGCATCACTATAATAAGCATGCGGACAGACATTGATTTTGCTTGCACAAGTAGTCAATGTCAGGTCTATCACTAAATAGGGAGAAATGTGTTTTAAATCGGACTGGGTTATGATGGCATTAGGTTATACACTCTATATACGGATTAATTGCTTGCATGTCTATGGCTCAGTCAATAATTTTGTCAAATGTCCGTGGTACAACATCATTGTTACAGCGCAGACGGAGGCCACTTGACCCATCCTATCCACACCAGCATTCTCCCCGTGACCCTGCACATTCTTCCTTTTCTGTCTAATTCCCCTTTGAATGCTTCAATTGAACCTGTCTCCACCACACTCTCAGGCAGTGCATTCCAGACCTTAACCACTCGCTGCGTGAAATAGTTTTTCCTCATGTCTCTTTTGCTTCTCTTACCCATTACTTTAAATCTGTGCCCTCTTGTTCTCGATTCTTTCACAAGTGGGACCAGTTTCTCCCTATCTACTCTGTCCAGACCCCTCATGATTTTGAAAAACCTCTATCAAATCACCTCTCAGCCTTCTCTTCGCCAGGGAAAACAGTCCTAACTTCTTCAATCAATCTTCATAACTGAAGTTCCTCATCCCTGGAACCATTCTCGTGAATCCTTTCTGTGCTCCCCAATGCCCTCATATCTTTCCTAAAGTGTGTTGCCCAGAAATGGACACAATACTCTAGCTGAGGCCGAACTAGTGTCTTATATAAATTCAACATAACTTCCCTGCTCTTGTACTCTATGCCCCTATTAATAAAGCCCAGGATACTGCATGCTTTATTAACCACTCTCCCAACCTATCCTGCCACCAGTCAATGACTTACGCACACATACACCCAGGTCCCTCTGCTCCGTCACCCCCCGTCGAATTGTATCCTGTGTTTTATATTGATTCTCCATGTTCTTCCTACCAAAATTAATCACTTCACAGTTCTCTGCATTGAACTTCATTTTCCACCCAACTGCCCATTCCACCAACTTGTCTATGTCCTTTTGCAGTTCTACACTATCCTCCTCACAGTTCACAATGCTTCCAAGGCTCATATCATCCGCAAACTTTGAAATTGTGCCTCGTACACCAAGGTCTAGGTCATTAAAATGTCGGTGCCTATCCCTGGTTCCATGCATTTTAATGCTGAGTCTCTCGATGGGATACTGTTATAGTGCAGCTTCTGGAGCAGTAGGGCAACTTGGACAGCAACATCTTGATTTCTGCATTTAATAGCACATTATGGGGTCGCCAGATGTTTCTGTCCAATTATCACTTCAACAACTGCCCTCTAGGCTGCACTTGACCGGGTATGGCATCAAAGAGCACTAGCAAAACTGGAGTCAATGGGACTCAGGTGGAAAAAAACTCCACTGGTTGGAGTCATACCTAGCGCAAAGGAAGATGGTTGTGGTTGTTGGAAGTCAATCATCTGAGCTCCAGGACATCACTGCAGGAGTTCCTCAGGGTAGTGTCCTGGACCCAACCATCTTCAGCTGCTTCATCAATGACCTTCCTTCAATCATAAGGTCAGAAGTGGGAATGTTCGCTGATGATTGCACAATGTTCAGCACCATTCACAACTCCTCAGATATTGAAGCAGTCCGTGTAAAAATGCAGCAAGACTTGGACAATATCCAGGCTCAGGCTGATAAATGGCAAGTAACATTCATGCCAGACAAGTGCCAGGAAATGACTATCTCAAACAAGAGAGAATCTAACCATCTCCCCTTGGCATTCAATGGCATTACGAACACTGAATCCCCCACTATCAACATCCTGGGGGATTCCATTGACCAGAAACCGAACTGGGGTAGCCATATAAATACCTACAAGAGCAGGTCAGAGGCTAGGAATCCTGTGGCGAGTAACTCACCTCCTGACTACCCAAAGCCCATCTACCGTCTACAAGGCACAGATCATGAGTGTAATGGAATACTCTCCACGCCTAGATGGGTGCAGCTCCAACACTCAAGAAGCTCGACACTATCCGAAACAAAGCAGCCCGCTTGATTGGCAAACATTCACTCCCTCCACCACCGACGCACAGTGGTAGCAGTGTGTACCATCTACAAGATGCACTGCAGCAATGCACCAAAGCTCCTTAGACAGCACCTTCCAAACCCATGACCTCTACCACCTAGAAGGACAAGGGCAGCAGTTGCATGGGAACACCACCACCTGCAAGGTCCTCTGTAAGCCACACACCATCCTGACTTGGAACTAGATCGCCGTTCCTTCACGGTCGCAGGGTCAAAACCCTGGAAATCCCTTCCTAACAGCACTGTGGTTGTACATACACCACATGGACTGCAGTGGTTCAAGAAGGCAGCTCACCACCACCTTCTCATGGGCAATTAGGGATGGGCAATAAATGCTGTCCTAGCCAGCGATGCCCACATCCCATGAATGAATAAAAAAAAACAGTGACTGCTGATAGCCTCATTGTTATTTCTACTGAAAAATTTGGGCCTTTGCGCATCAGCAAAAAATAACATATCAAAAAGGAATTCAGATATTTTTGGCTCTCAGACCTTGCCAAGTTAGCATGATGTTTGCCTAAACATACAAACTCTGCAAATTATTATTTCTCATCTGTCATGAAGCTTATTGTTTGTTATCTTCCCTATAAGTCTGAACTTTACAAATGCAAAAGTAATTGATATAGAGGAATGTTTTCAGGCAAACACTTGGACTTGTCGCCTGTGTATTAAAGTGTGTCGCTTGGACTTTAGTAACGTGGGCACCGTATATCAAGACATTTAAAAAAATGCATCAATACATACACAAAAAAATGTATTTTTTGCTGTTCCCAATAGATTTATTATAAACTGTCGTGTGCATCAGGCTAGTAACATCTGACTGAATGTCTATAATTTTATCACATCAATTTCATTGTACTTTACAATAGAGCACAGAATTTATCAGCAAATAACATTATTGACTTTGATGCTCAACAATTTTCAAAATCGGTTTTTAAAACTTAACTTATTTTAAGTAAACTGGACAAATTATTTAATACAAGTAGGCTAAACAAAAGATGAAGTTCTGAAATGTCTAATTTTATTTAAGTGATGTATACTTGTAATAAAAGGTTTTTCAAACTGCTTTTAAAATAGATGTTGCCAATTTAATGGAATGTTTTGAGTAATATTGAAAGGGTTTCAAAGGACACCCATAAAGTTGTATTATTGTACTACAATTATATTGTATCATTGTTATTGCATTAATAATAGTTCCATTCTTCATTGAAAAGCTCTTGGAATTACTGATGCTACTTCCAGGCACTTCATACTCACTGAATAACCAGCTGTGATCACTTTTAAGCTGCTGCCGTGGCTATATTCAACCCTTTAATATTTCACAGACTCCTTAAATACTAGTAATGTGATTGACAGAGAAAGGAAGATCATCCAAGTTAAGTATTTAGGGTGCTAAAGATAATCAAAATGACTTAAAAATTACCTGAAAGTGTAAGTTAACCCCATTTATGCTATTAAATGAAATATCAATACATATTATTCCATTTGAAATATTACTACTTAAGCTTCTATTTGCAATGCAACAGCAGTGAGGAGAAGAAAACCAAACAGAAATAGGCTAATTGCGCCTTCATATGACAGAGTCACTAAGGAGACTGAATGCAAGACGAAGGTTGTAATGTTGGCATCCGCTGGGTTATGGAATGTTACAACAGTGTCAGAATTCAGGACTACTTTTCATAAAATGTAAAAGTGAACCTATGGTTCATGCTGCATACTTCTGTAACAGTTTTACAACAGCATAAATTTTTGTGAGTTTCTAACCAAGTTTTAAAGAATTTTTACGATGAGGAACACATCTTTAACATAAAATGCCCAAAGTGCTTTACACATCAGCATCAGGAGGATGCTCTACTAGGAAAGGAGACAGTAGCAGGTCCAGCCAAATGGTTCATCCAAAATGTGAGCAAACTATACGTAAAATAGTTGACATTTTATACATGAATGCATTCAAAGCTTGTTCATTATCTCAACTTTAACAACTCTAACAAATCTGCATTTTATTGTACCTAATTGCATGTTCCAAATCACTTCATAACTAAAAAATTAATTTGGTTTGCAGCTATGGTCATTATGTCATTCTATAAAAATAACCTTAAAGAATATCTTAATAATACATACAATCCATAGCATTACGAAAGATGCATTCTGTGCCCCAGTGCAATGTGCAGGATTAAAATAACTTCGCTTATCACAATCTATGAAATGTAAAAGTCTATCCAGTAGAAGATATCCTAATCATAACACTAATTTTTAGCTACATTGAGAGCCGTCAGTTTTCTTCTCCCTCACCCCCAGGAAGCTGATCAAAAGCCACAATAAAGTACTATTTCTTCGAGCAGTTTAAGGACGCTTATAATTATATTTTATACTTCAGTGATTTTAATAAAGGAATTGAATACATGCGCCTGGAAATTACTGCGAACTACAACATCATACCAAAGTGTAATGCATTCCTAACAAATTCCTCTCTGCAATTTTAAAGCCATTAACGTCTTTGTTAAAATAGCAGAGAAGGGAACCACATTAAGCATTTGTATGAAAACATTGCTGACGATTTCTGCACCGGTCAACAAAATGTGGGAAGTACTTTATTCGCAGTTTGCCATAATTCATTAATTTTGTTTGTGGGAGGCTGCATTTTTCCACTTTTAAGATTAAATCAAGCTGTATCATACATTAACAAGAGTGTTACGACCAGGTGAGAAAGAGGTGTAGGGTTCCCCTTCAGCCTTCACCTGGTCTTACTGGAACAGGGTTTAATATTAAACACACCATGTTCCTCCTTGGTGAATCCTTGTTCATCATTTTCCAATATCAGCACAAACAGGCTTTCTCAGGTTTAAAGAAAAAAAGTTAAAATTTATTCAACATAAACTCTAATTCGGCTAACGCCTACAGATACACGACGCACCCACGCTAGCAGGCACACGCGATACATACATGCAAATAGAGACAGAAAAGAGCAGAAGAAAAGTTTGAGGCAATATCTGAATAGTTGTTCTTACGGTTCTTCGAGTTCACTGTAGAGTCCTTGATTGTAGGTAGGTCTTGCTTTTCGTTGAGGCCCAGTATTCTCCTTGAACCTTGTTCGCTGTAGGAGATGTTTCTCTTTTGCAGTTCCTGTGTCTTCAGTGGATTCAGAGGCTTGTGAGAAAGAGATGAGAGCAGGCAGACAGGAGAGACTGTGGCGAACCAGCCAGGAGAGATCTTCTCAGTCCAGAAGCATTCTGCTTTCTGCCCAAACTGTTTGTACAAATTCAAAAAACTCAGGTTGCCCACAGGTTAGTCATGTGACTAGCTGGTTTGACCATGTCCGTTTGTGCATTCAGCCATCTTAGCAGTCAACTTGGAATGCGAGCTCCCCCACCTTCGAAGTCTGGTGATCAAAAGTCCAACGTGGGTTGAATGTCAGGGAATGGCTGCTTTGTCCTTCCAAACACCATCTGTTAATATGCAAATGTCTTTGCCAGCCATGGCTGATCTGTTCAACAAGTCCTCCCCTCACTCCAGTAACAGTTTGAAATCAATGTTCATGACAACATTCATGTACCTCATTCTTGGCTGGTGGGGGCATGACAAGAGTATAAAGTGAAACTGAACAGCTAAAGGAAGAATATTCAAAAATAAATTGTGCATTTCCAAAACTAATAATTTTCATTTCTCTGAAACAACATTCAATAATGTAAAGTCAAAAACCCAAAGATGGCTGACAAGTAGCATATTTAATCAAGTGTTACTATAAGAAGTCATATGTATTTACAAGACATTGATCTAACTAATAGGACTCTAAATTCAATAGAGTCAAATAGGAAATGTTTAAAGCATTTGATAGTACTAGTGATTCTATTAAAAGATAAACCTAATTAAGCTTCGGGAGAACAAAAAAGTCAAGACTATATAAAATACAGGGAGCTTCCTGCACCAAAGATCGCGCCACTAAGCATTAGTCTTCTGTCCATAATTAGATATATGAAAACTAAAATATCTACATATTTAACAATAAACTCCATTTATACTTAGTTAAAAAAATTCTGTTCATAGCGCATAGAGACTTGAGCTGTTCCATTGGTGTATTCAAAGAGCAGGAAATGCTCCAGGTGACCTAGTCAGCATTCCTCCTTTTAACAATCATGACTGAAAGCAAAATAACTAGTCTGTTATTTTGTCATTTGTTGAATCCTGCTAAGTGCAAAATGGCAGCCACGTTTGCAAATTTGGGCCAGAATTTGCAGTTGTAATAATGGTAAAATTGTTAGTGTGTGCCGTCATTACTGTGCAAAACTGACAGCAACTTCTGTGGCTGAATTTAGTCGTGCCAGCAGGGCTCCCGGCGCTGGGCTGAAAAGGTGAGGGGAACCTTTTCAGGGGACTGTTAATGGAGGGGTGTCTTTTGCCACCGGGGGCCCTCCATGGGCCACAGATTTCCCACGAAGGACTCCTTCCCCCACCAAGCCTGCAGGAAGGCCTCCTCCTGCCGCTGGCTTAATTCCAGCGTTGGCGGGAAGAGGCCTTCAAATGGCTATTAATTGGCCGCTTAACGGTCTCAATTGGACTCTGGGCAGGAAGGCTGTTTTCAGCCTATCCTGCCCCCGACTTAGTGGTGTGATAGGAATGTGATGGGCCCTCTGCCCCCTGCCTTTCATCGCAATTCTATGAGCACCCCCTCACACCCCCGCCTCTGAGCCCCTCTCCCAGAGGTCCATTAAATTATGCCCCTGGTATCCGCACATACGTAGATAAATGCAGAAATCCGGATATTGCAGTCAGAAATACCCTGATCCTCTCGAGGGTGTGCTGTTGCAGTCTTCACTGATACAATCAAGACAGAATCAGTAATTTGACATTAACTTCAGCTTTTTATGCACTACTCTCAGTAAAAAAAAACAATGAAAATGTTGAGCCTTGTTGAATGATATGTATATAGGTTTTTAACAGCATACTAAGTCAGAATTACCGCTGAACAACCATTCTGGCCCTAAAAACTAACTTAATAAGTGTGGCATCTCATTCCCTCCATTTCATGATAAAGATTCCACTGATTTTTAAAATAATAAAACTATCTGCTTTACGTTTATGATATTTTAGCTTCTACCTTAATTCGTGTTTATGTCCCAATCTTTATTTTGCTTTCTGTAAAATTATTAAAATGTGAATTATAAAACCTGCTTTTTACTTCCTGGTTTGCTGTGTGAGTATTCTTCAATCTGATTGGCTGCTCAAGCTGTTTGATGACCACTGTTCCTGAACACCGCAGATCCCCTACAGATGACTCAAGATTGAAACTGATGTTGGGAAAAGGGGAGATTACTGCCTCGGAGCCCAAAGTCAACAGTGAACACCATTCTTTTGCCGCTGACTGCAAAATTTGGGCCATTATGTTAGTCCAAAGGGAATTTTTTCCTCGCATAATGTTCGACATGAGCACAGAATTTCCTGGTAACTCCTCCCTTTGCCCTTATTTTTGCTATTTTGCTATTATCTTGTTTTTATTGCTTGTTCAGTGATCGAGACAAATACAATTATGTCATGACCCCTGTTCGTCTACAATTGCAGCTAACAATAAACAAGACCAAATTTGGCAGCACATACTAACCAAGAATTCAATAGAAGACAATACCTTTGGTATAAATGGCCTGTGGTTTTGGAGTAACAAACTATAATGATGATGGTGTGAATATTCAAATTAGATTTGCATGTCAGAATTAAGTGTCACATATTTCAAAACAGAATTTCTGCAAGAAATATTTACGAGTCGCAAACTGAACACTTAGAACATCCAAATGTCAAAGGGCACAAATGTGAACTTTGGCAGGACTGTAAAACAGGATAGGAAAATGCATAGGAAACGCCGGGCTGATCTGCTACTGACTGTTTTATGCCTCCACCGAAGTTGAAGGTTTTGCTCAAAGTGTTCACATGTGTCCATTCAGAAAGGGGCAAGATAGTTTTTCTTGCCTAATGTATACAAAGACATCTATATTTTAGGGCTTTGTTTAAAACATGTTGATGAAAAATGAGACACAAAAGTTGCCAGCATTAAAATACTCAAAACTAATTTAACTGTGAAAAACGTGAGGAGCAACAGGGAGAGCTTTCTCCATTTAGAAAAAAAAAACTCAAGCAGAGATAGGTAAATTGGCCATTGTAAATTGCCCCTAGTGTAGGTACGTGGTAGGGAATATGGGATTACTGCAGGGTTAGTATAAATGGGTGGTTCTTGGTCAGCACAGACTTGGTGGGCCGAAGGGCCTGTTTCAGTGCTGTATCTCTAAATAAATAAACAGCTGGTACTCTGATTAGTTCTGATAGTGTTGGTACTCTCCAGATTTAGAGAAGAGAAACTGACTTGCATTGCACCAAATTCCTGCATGCTAAATAAGTGTTAGGGGTATGAATTTTGAGCAGCGGTATCCCACGCCTGATCCCCCATTAAGTGCGTCAGCTAACAAATCAGAAGCTGCCAACTTTGAGTGTCCAAGGCATTCAGCTGCAACAAGTGTTAGTGCCATTGAATAAGCTAATCAGGGGCCTAATGCCTGTTTTAGGACCTCATTCCCAAATTCAGCAGAACTGGACCTTAATGCCAGTCAGAAGTAGCAGAAGCATTCCTTCTGGCGCTACAATAGTGGCTGCTGTCAGTTCAGGCTCATCCCCAACCCTCCCCCACTCTTGTTTACACACCCAATCCTCTGGACCTACCTGCAGGCTGGCTCAGCAGCTGAACTGGACAATTTTGCGAAGGTACAGATCAGGATTTACGGAAATGAAGTCCAAGGCCCAATGTGCAGCAATTATGGACCAAAGTCTTTGGCGTAAAACCAATTTCTCGGCCTCAAGCATATATATGATGCTGTTATGAAAACCCCACATGCTAAATGCAAAATATTAATGTCATCGTGTGGAACTTTGCCTGAGACATTTACTGGAAATTGTTACAAATATCTTTTAAAATAGAACAGCCAGCAGCCAAGATGGCCATGAATATTTGCATGTGAAAAAAACAAAGGATTAGACTGCAGACAGATATGATTGACTCAGCCTAGCCAGAACAATGGGGTGCTCTCTGATTTAATTATCTGACATAGTCTTGTCAATGTAGTCATCAAAAGCCATCGACACCTATTGACTTTGAAAGAGCCAACCCCCATCAAGTATGTCTGGGCAGCCTGAGGGGACAGCCCCGAATTTCAGAGAATTCCAGAAGATTTCCATTAAAACACAAAGAGGTGGTCATATCATGTGACTGCTTGTGAAACTCTGGGAGTTTGAGACTTGTGACTCAGAAAGCAGACTGTAATTGAAAGCGATCAAGGGAACAGCTCCCCCTCTCTCCAGCAAAGACCCACAGAAGCTTTGGCTGCAACTACTACGCCTCAAACCTACAGCCCAGCACAGCCCCTCTTCTGCCTTCCGGAACCTGAGAAGCAAGCCCGAACCGTGCACATAGTCCAGTGAGGACTTCAGGACTACAATTTCAACTAAGGACACTGAGACTACTGAACTGTATTTCAATTCCATTTATTAGAGACACTACTCCAACCTCCCAACTCTGTTTTCCCCTCTGTAATCTATGTATGTGTGTGTGTGACTCTTGTGTAAATGTGGGAATGGACGCATAGCGTATTTTAGTAATTTTAACCGATTTAGAGTGATAAGGATAATAAACTTACATCTTTCTTGTTTAAATTCAAGAAAACTTGTCTGATTGGTTCAAGCAATTATATTAGAGGAACAGGAGCAAATGCTCACTGAGGTGGTAAGTTAAATTACTGTGCTAAAAAAAGAAAAACCCTGTTGTGGTCAAGCCAGAGAAGGAGTGAAAGGGGAGTCTGAGACCCCTTCCTAACCTAGTCGTAAAAATGCTATGTAAAGTCTGTGTGGTGAAAAATATACACACCTAAAATTTTTTCAGTGTGACCTTCATTTTCTATTTCCTATTGCTCCATTAAGAAAAATGCTGCACCTGCCAATGACCTGCAGAGGGAGATATATGCAAGTTTCCTGGGTCTGCTCATTTACATAATCATTGATGTAAACCCCATAGAAAATGGATGTAAGTAGCTGAACTACCAGAAACCTGCTATGGAACCTTTTAAAAGCATTATTGAGCTTGTGTGCTTCAGCAGCACTCTGGAAGACCATCAGATTAGACAGGAACAGTGCTTTACTCTTTGATTTCTCTCTCAACTTACTTCACTGCAAGTCTTACCAAGGTTTTGATTATTCCTGGACAGAATTATGACTACTCTACTGTTATCTAATCCCAGAAGGCAGCAGGCAAGAACACAGAAATGCAGTGATGCAGACATCCAAGAGGATTGAAGACACAAAGTACAGACCCCTGGGTGTATATTCTACAAAGCCTGCCAGGACTGTTATGCGCTGTCTAAAAGAAGGTGCCAACCATCTCCCATGATTCTGACCCTTAGGAGGCACTTATTTAGAACACTAAAATAGGTGGGAGAAAGGCATGTGTAGGGTACTCAGGAAAACACAGTGCTAGGAAAGAGTAGGATTTCTCACTTGGGAATTATTATATTAAAATAGACCATGCATTTATGTTATGCATTGTTATTCATAAAGATTATATCAAACATGAAATGGAGCACTTATTTACTGAGGTAATGGTTATTGGCATCAAGTCAGGCCACAAAGGGCTGATGTGTTGTCATGTGATAGAATGAATATTGATTTGATGGAATATCATTTTTCTCACATGGGGGAGAAAGAGGTTGGCCTGTGTTGTTCAGATGGACTAAGGCACAAAGAGACTTGAAAGTAGCTGCTCTTTGATGCCCCTTACAGTGGTCAGTGAGAATTCCTCAGTAAATGGCAAAGTTGTGAAGGGAACAGCAAGCAATCACAATTCTGGAGAACATATTGTGTCTGACTTGTTCAAAGTGCTTTTAGAACTTCAATGGTCCCCTCAATCAGCAGCCTGAAACTGTACATACCTTATTCTACAGCTCCTTTGATTCTGTTTGGAATAATCAGATTGGAGTTACCAGCCATGGCAGAAAATGTCACCCAAGTAGCCATCTGTTGATATGGGTTTCTTCCTTGAAGAGGTCAGGAAGAATGATTGCTGGAGGATGAATGCATCATGGCAACTTACTGTACATCTCATGTTGGCATCAAGGATCTTCTGAGTGGTTTCACACACTATCGGCACATTCATGGAGTGGAATCCCTTTCTGTTTGTAGATGATGGTCTTCCCTATTGGTGCCTTCACTGCAACGTGGTGCAATCAATGACACTCTGGACTTTGGGTGATGACAGCAATGCCATAGAACTGAATGGTCCTTTCTCCCTGCTGCATCTCTGTGATGCCAAAGCTTGTGAAGGGGATGGCTCAGTTGTAAAGGGTGTCAGTGATTTGCATATGCATGTCATTTGTTTTAAAAAATTCTGCTCCCTCGCTCATGTTGCACAGATTCCCAAGGCTGCCTAAAAGGCACCTGAGCTGTGAAAGTTAAAAACAGTGGTCACCTTCATTGTCACAGAGAGCAGTACAGGAAAGTGAGCAAAAATATCATAAAATCATACAGCATCATGCCTGTGCTAGCTCTCTGAAAGAGCCATCAGTTAGTCCCAGTTCCTTCTGCTTTACCCACAAAGCCCTGCAAATTTTTCATCTTTAATTATTTATCCAATTCCCTTTTGAAAGTTCTTAGTGAATCTCCTTTCGCTATACTTTTAGGTAACGCATTCGAGATCTTAACTCACTGAGTAAAAAAAGGATTCTCATATCCCCACCTACTTCAGTGAGTTGATATTTTTGCAATTACAGCATTGCCGCTTCATGAGAAAAATAGATCTGCTGTGTCCACTAAAGATATTTACTACCAAAAATTAAACTGTTGCTTTTCCCCCCATTGTTAAGTCTTTATTGAGTACAAATGGTGTTTATTAAATATTTATTAAATAGTAAGCATTGCTTGAGGTCGGAGATGCCCTGTTGCAGCTTTTGAGAAGTGAATTATTCCACTGCAGTGCTCTTCAGAGATGTTCGCATACTACTGTCACTAAAATCCTTCAGGGAGATAATATAATGCGGGTTGTATTCTACTGGCACAGTCCCCAACTCCTCTTCTTTCCAGCCTGTGCTACTTTTACTCCTCCATAATAATAATGCCAAAGAGTGGAATACGTAGAGGAAACACCATTCCTGCTCCTGAGTTGATGGTGACAGGGATGATGGGAGGGGCATTTCAGAAAATCTTCAGGTAGCCTTACCCAGTGATATTTTCAAACTGCTGGAATCACTAACCAAACTTTACAGACTTTTAAAGCTCACAAACTCTTCATTTCTGTCTTGATCATGTGATCAGGCACAGAATGTATTCTGGGTGGGGGACTTCAATGTCCAAAACCAAGAGTAGCTCGGTAGCACCACTACTGACCTAGCTGGCTGATACCTAAAGGACATAGCTGCTAGACTGAGTCTGCGGCAGGTGGTGAGGGAACCAACAGGAGGGAACAATATACTTGACCTCATCCTCAGCAATCTGCCTGTTGCAGATACATCTGTCCATGACAGTATTGGTAGGAGTGACCACCGCACAGTCCTTGTGGAGACTAAGTCCCGTCTTCACATTGAGGATACCCTCCATCGTGTTGTGTGGCACTGCCACCATGCTAAATGGGATAGATTTTGAACAGGCCTAGCAATGCAAAACTGGGCATCCATGGGGCACTGTGGGCCATTAGCAGCAGCAGAACTGTACTCAACCACAATCTGTAACCTCATGACCCAGCATAACCCCCACTCTATCATCACCATTAAGCCGGGGGACCAACCCTGGTTTAATGAAGAGTGCAGGAGGACATGCCAGGAGCAGGCATACCTCAAAATGAGGCGTCAACCTGATGAAGCTAGGGCTACTTGCGTGCCAAACAGCGTCAGCAGCATGTGATAGACAGAGCTAAGCAATCCCATAACCAGCGGATCAGATCTAAGCTTTGCTAGCCAAGCTGTTCCAGTGCAGCGACAACACTTACATCTAACCGGCAATGTGGAAAATTGCCCAGTTATGTCCTGTACACAAAAAGCAGGACAAGTCCAACCCAGCCAATTACCACCCCATCAGTCTACTCTCAATCAGTAAAGTGATGGAAGGTGTCATCGACAGTGCCATCAAGCAGCACTTGCTTAGCAATAACCTGCTCACTGACGCTCTGTTTGGGTTCCACCAGGGCCACTCAGCTCCTGACCTCATTACAGCCTTGGTTCAAACATGGACAAAAGAGCTGAACTCAAGTGGTGAGGTGAGAGTGACTGCCTTTGACATCAAGGCAGCATTTGACCGAGTATGGCATCAAGGAGCCCTAGCAAAAGTGGATTCAATGGAAATCGGAGGAAAACTTTCCGCTGGTTGGAGTCATACCTAGCGCAAAGGAAGATGGTTGTAGTTGTTGGAGATCAATCATCTCAGTCCCAGGGCATCACTGCAAGAATTTCTCAGGGTAGTGTCCTAGGCCCAACCATCTTCAACTGCTTCATCAATGACCTTCCATCAATCATAAGGTCAGAAGTGGAGATATTTGCTGATGATTGCACAACGTACAGCACCATTCATGACTCCTTCGATACTGAAGCAGTCCGTGTAGAAATGCAGCAAGACCTGGACAATATCCAGGCTTAGGCTGATAAGTGGCAAGTAACATTCGCGCCACACAAGTGCCAGGCAATAACCATCTCCAACAAGAGAGAATCTAACCATCTCCCCTTGACATTCAATGGCATTACCATTGCTAAATCCCCCGCTATCAACACCTTGGAGGTTACCATTGACCAGAAACTGAACTTGAGTAGTCATATAAATACCGTGGCGACGAGAACAGGTCAGAGGCTAGGAATCCTGCAGCGAGTAACTCATCTCCTGACTCCCCAAAGCTTGTTCACCATCTACAAGGCACAAGTCAGAAGTGTGACGGAATACTCTCCACTTGCCTGGATAGGTGCAGCTCCAACAACACTCGAGAAGCTCGACACCATCCAAGACAAAGCAGCCCACTTGATTGGCACCCCATCAACAAACATTCACACCCTCCACAACTGATGCACAGTGGCAGCGGTGTATACCATCTACAAGATGCACTGCAGCAACACACCAAGGCTCCTTTGACAGCACCTTCTAAACCCGCAACCTCTACCACCTAGGAGGACAAGGTCAGCAGATGCATGGGAACACCACCACCTGCAAGCTCCCTCCAAGGCACACGCCAACCTGACTTGGAAATATAATCACTCTTCCTTCAGTGTCGCTGGGTTAAAATCCTGGAACTCTCTTCCTAACAGCACTGTAGGTGGACATCCCCCACATGAACTGCAGCAGTTCAAGAAGGCAGCTCACCACCACCTGCTCAAGGGCAATTAGGGATGAGCAATAAATGTTGGCCTAGCCAGCGACACCCACATCCCAGGAATGAATAAAAAAATACAGGCAGCTGCTATGCCTCTTATATGACAGGCTAATATACTTTGAGTGAAATAGTGAGTAAATCAGGAAACAAGCATCTACATCACCAATGGCTGACAGGCAGCTGTATGCAAATTAGACAATCAGAGATTCAACAAGTCATTTGTGGAAAGGCTCAATGAGCAGAAGGGTCCTAGAGGGGTGAAGGTGAGGACTGCATTTTCAAAGACAAACTAGCTCAATTTACACCCAAATATATTTAATAAAAAGCTGCTCCATCTCAATGAATGCACTGAAAACATTAAGGAACTTCTTCCCTACAGACCATTCAATTTATGTATTAAATAATTTGGGTATGATGGAGGCTGTTCTCCTAATGGTTCAAAATTATTGCACTATATAGCATGGTACCGAAGGATACAGATTAGGCAGGTCCCAGGCTCTGTGCTAATTTAACTGACTTCAAGAGGCAGTGGGATGGTTGCCACAATTGGCTCCAATGAACGCTCATTACTTGGGAGTGGCAGAGGCAACACAAACCCAGCCAGTGTTATCACTTCAGGTTCCTAATTAAGCACGGTGAAGATGGAATCAGGGTTGGCTGTAATGTCTTCTGTCATTGTACAACTTATTGTCACTCAATGCACTGACTCATACAGGAAGAACAGTCTTTTTGGTGAGGTAATGTAAGATATCAGAAAGGTAGAGGAAGGGCAAAGGGAGAACATTGACCAAAAGAAGAGTAAAACCAGTTACACGGATTCTCCAGTTTCTGGCTCACTAGGATGTTGAGATTCTCTTTTTTTTCCCTGTTTGTATTCAGGAAATTGCAGAGTGACTTAGATACAGCTCTAATTATTGATATATTATAGATGATTTTGAAAACAAGTGAAAAGGCTTTTATGAACGGTGAAGCTGAATACTACTATCTTTTAATACTCTTATAATAGCAATAGTACCTATTTAGCCCGCTAAGATATTCTGAAAAAATGAATTTCAATTCCATCTACTGTAGCATCAATAGAGATCACCTGGTGGATTGATTGAGTGACAAGTGATAACATATGAACAAACGAATTAGGAGCAGGAGTAAGCCACTCAGCCCCTCGAGCCTGCTCTGCCATTCAATAAGATCATGGCTGATCTGATCATAACCTCAACTCCACATTCCCGCCTACCCCGATAACCTTTCACCCCCTTACTTATCAAGAATCTATCTACCTCTGCCTTAAAAATATTTAAAGACTCTGCTTCCAGTGCCTTTTGAGGAAGAGAGTTGCAAAGACTCACGACCCTCTGAGAGAAAAAAGTTTCTCCTCATCTCTGTCTTAAATGGGCGACTCCTTATTTTAAACAGTGACCTCTAGTCCTAAATTCTCCCACAAGGGGAAATATCCTTTCCACATCCACCCTGTCAAGACCCCTCAGGATCTTATATGTTTCAAGTCACAAGTGTATCATAACATCAGCTGCACATGTTAAGTAGATATTACTTACAGTGAGAAAGATCAGTATTGTTACCTTATCAATGTTTTTCAGAGTAGTGTTCAACATAGCCTAAGAATATCATCTAACTCACAAGTATTGATTCTTTGAAATCAGAATACCTTCAGGCTGTGGAATATATGTAAACATACTGACTGCATAATATGGTTCATTCTACCATTTATAAAAATAATACTAAGTTTCAAAATTATAGGGGATGAACATGCAAAAATCCATTCGCACTTATGCTATGCCGCTTCCTATAAAAAGGCAAGTCTCAAAATTCTTGTATCCTTTGTTACATTTAGGTTGATAAACTTTAATTGACTCTTGACTGAGTGTAGCAGATGATCACAAGAGATTTCTCTCATTATCTTTTAATATATGCACCCTGCAAGCTGTCAAAGTAACTTATACCAGAAGCAGACTCCAAAACCAATTTTTTAAACAATGCAGTAAATCAATCATTAATGTTCAGAAAATAGTAATGTCTGTAGCCTTGACCTTTTCAAACCCAAATTGCCCTGGTTAACTTTGAATGTAACAACTGAAGTGCACTAAAGCAACTTCGATGTATTTTAACTCTAGAATTCAAGATCAAACATTATATACCTGTCAAAGTGCTGCATTCAATATCAGTGATGTGAAGGTCCAGTTACATGTGCATTCCTCAAATTCTTTTATGTAGTTTTTATGTACTTGAGACCTGATGTGAGTACCTTTGAGTCCTTCTGAATGCCCTAACTTTTACGAGAATTATATAATCAGTTCTGGAGAAGACCAAATACAGAATCACAGAATTGTTACAGTGCAGAAGGAGGCCATTCAGCCCATTGTGTCTGCACCAGTTCTCCAAAAGAGCAATTCACTCAGTTCCATTCCCCTGCCTTCTTCCCGTAATCCTGCACATTCTTCCTTTTGATATAACTGTCTAATTTCTTTTTGAAAGCTTCAGTTGAACCTGCTTCCACCACATGCTCAGGCAACACATTCCAGACCTTAACCACTCTGCGTGAAAAAGTTTTTCCTCATGTCACTTTTGCTACTCTTACCCATTACTTTAAATCTGTGCCCTCTCGCTCTCGATCCTTTCATGAGTGGGAACAGTTTCTTTCTATCTATTCTTTCCACACCCCTCATGATTTTGAAGACCTCTATCAAATCACCTTTCAGCCTTCTATTCTCCAAGGAAAACAGTCCTAACTTCTCCAATCTATCTTCATAACTGAAGTTCCTCATCCCTGGACTTCTCCAGTTGCAGAGTGTCTCCAGTAGGAGCTGAAGACTTATCAAAAATAATTTCTTCTGTGGTCCATTTGGCCTTGAGAAACTTCAGGGGGAACAGCAAGATGGATTGATTGGGCTGAGGAAGATAGAAATGACTCCATCCCAGGAATTTGAACAAAGTTTCCGGCTTGGACAGGGATGGGTGAGTGTTCTGTTCCGTTGCACCTATGTCTGTGAGGTAACCTAGGAATTTCCAGGCCAGTATTTTACAAGAAACTTGCACTTAGCTAGATTTTAGTTCTTAAAAAATAATGAAGTGCTCCACTGGCCTTTGGGTGGGTAATATGATTAGCATTCATGGTGAAGATGCAAATGGTAATTATTAGTCTGCTCTTAGTCTATTATCTGTGATAAAGCGATCCCAAGATTAACTCTGGCTCTAAACAAAGTAGATTTCTTTGGAAACTTCATTTCTTTTGAAAAGAGAAGATTGCAGTGATTTCATATTAGACTATGGCCAGAATTTTATGGGACTCGGTGGGGTCACAGTCCAGGAAGCGGAAGCTAGTAGCAAAGGCGCTCCCACTCTGACCTCAGCTGCCACTGCGATTGCGAGCTAACTATCCAATTAGCGGCCTGCCGGTGGACTTTTGAAAAAAAAAGGGCACATGGACAGGAAGGTCAGCGGGGGTGGGGCAAGAGCCAGAAGAAGGTGCTGACAGCCAGTTTATGGGGCTACCAGCACCTTCAGTGGCTCTGAGAACACTGTAGCCTCCTCAGAGGAAAATAAGAGCAACAAGAAGCAAAGGTAAGGATAGTCTGAACCAATCTGATCATAACTGAACTTGCTTTTGACCGTACTCGCAACCCACCAGATCCCAAGGAATCCCATCGCAACCCTTTTGGAGGACCAGTACCCACTTGTGGCATGACAGGGAGAACAACCTGGATGGCCTCACAGTTCACCGATGACTCCCTGCATGTCCTCCTCCAGGCAGCTGAAGCAAGGCAGGAGGTCATCTTACCACAAGACAGAAGGAGAAGACCTCCCCAGCTTACCAGGAAGGCCTGGATGGAGGTTGCAGAGGTCAGCAGCCATGGGGTTACACGGGAACATAGGAAAATAGGAGCAGGACTAGGCCATTCGGCCCCTTGAGCCTGCTCCACCATTCAACCAGATCATGGCTGATCTTCTACCTCAAAGTCATTTTCCTGCACTTTCCCCATATCCCTTGATATCATTAAAATCTAGAAATCTATCAATCCCAGTCTTGATCATATTCAATGACTGTGCCTCCACAGCCCTCTGGGTTAGAGAATTCCAAAGATTCACCACCCACTGAGTGAAGGAATTCCTCCTCATCTCAATCCTAAATGGCCTACCTCTTATTCTGAAACTGTGTCCCCTGGTTCCAGAACCCCCCACCAGCCAGGGGAAACATCCTTTCTGCATCAACCATGTCAAGCATTGTAAGAAATTTATATGCTTCAATGAGATTACCTCTCATGCTTCTAACCTCTAGAGAATACAGGCCCAGTCTCCTCAATCTCTCCTCATAGGACAGTCCCACCATCCCAGGGATCAGTTTCGTGAACCTTTGTTTCACTCCCTCTATGGCAAGTATATACTTCCTTAGGTAAGGAGACCAAAACTGTGCATAATACTGAGGAGAACCTGAATGCGGTGCCACAATTGGGTCAACGACCTTCTCCGCCCTGCCAGGGTGAGTGGCAAACCTCAATCCTTGTGGCTTTGTACTCAGATGGGTGGGTATGCAAGTGTTGATGTTGGAAAGTGGAAACCTTCTAGGTGGAGTGAATGGCTGTAGCTCTGTCATAGGGCAGGTGTCTAGCACATCTGACCCGCACAAGGGTGTAGACGTGTGCCAGTATAACACTTGCATGACAATGGTCCCACAGGCAGCATGCAGCAAGAGTGGTGAGCAGGTTTTTCAGGTCCAATAACTTAAATGATTCTCATGTGTCTCCACAGGAGAAGAGGGCCTAGAATTCCTGTGAAAGGGCACGGACCGGTGGCGGAGTTCCCATGCTGATAATTCTTACCCCTGTGGAGGAGGGGGCACTGCTGCTGGCTGGTGACCACAGAGGCCAATCAATCAAGGACAGTGAGGCCGGAGCACCTGAACAGGAGGGTGAGTTCCCCAGATTACGGGCACGGGAAGGTAGCAACAACTATCATGAAGGTTGGTCGCACAAAGTCACAGACATGTGGCCAAACAGCAACCGAAGATATGTCCTTTCGTCCAGAGTGTCGCACAGACCTGATCTTTCTGTTTTCTACTGCAGGTGAAACCCTACTATTACTAGGCAACAGCTCTGGGGGACATTCGACCACCTCTGAGGAGGAGCAGGAGGGGACCTCAGAGGGTGCAGCGACACATCCTTGCCCCACACCAATCACCAGTTCAGATACAGTCACCTCGGTTGGGAAAACTGTGTGCAGAGATTGGTAGTCACAACCAAGTTCTAGCACCGCACAAGTGCTGGACCAGCTGCCGGAGGCAGTTTCGGCCGAGGGCTCTGATACACGGAGATGTGGGAGACCAGACCAATGCTGAGCCCCAGGTTGATGACGAACCTCTGGAGTTGTCATTAGGCGGCAGATGCTGCAGGTGCAACATGAGGTGCCTGAAGATCTGACAGATACCAGACAGTATGCATGCTCTGTGTTTGGACAGTGCAGACGTCTATCCAGGCCATGAGTGCTGCCAGCTCCCCCTCGTCTGCGGTGTTTTGTTTCCTCCATTGAGAGATTGGCGAATCTTATGGAGAGCCAGCAGACCAACCAGTGGTTGTTGGAGATGCACACAGACCTGCACACCATCGCATTGCCAGTGAGCTCTACCCACAGAGGTCTCCTCCAGGTTCTTATCCTTCTCAGGTCAGCAGGGAGGCCCAAATGTGCCTCGTGATGGCAGAGGAGCAACAGCAGTCTGCATCTGGGGGCTCCTCTCAGGGTGTTCCTGAAGCGGACAGCGGTTCCTCGGCCCCTCTGCCAGTGACACCAGTGCCTCAAATTGCCAGGATGACAGAGGGTGCTCTTGAGAGTCCTCCTGAGAGTCCTCAGGTGCACCTCAATAAGCCGAGGCCCTCATGGCCTCAGGCAGCCAGAGGACGCCGCCAAGGTCATCCCAAGCCATGGGGCAGCCTGATCAGCCGTCTGCCTCCACCATAGCTGGCAGCAAAGGGGCACTGACATGTAGGAGCACTTGGAAAAGATTTAAGAAATTACTGTCAGGTTTCACAGGTGTGATTTTGATAGAAACATAGAAAAATAGGAGCAAGAGTAGGCCAATCGGCCCTTCAAGCCTGCTCCGCCATTCAATAAGATCATGGCTGATCATCCAAATTTAATACCCTGTTCCCGCTTTCTCCCCATATCCCTTGATCCCTTTAGGCCTAACAACTATATCTAACTCTTTCTTGAATATATTTAATGATTTGGCCTCAACTTCTTTCTGTGGTAGCGAATTCCACGGGCTCACCACTCTCTGGTTGTAGACCGGTGGTCTGCTCAATGGTGACTCTGGTCGTCGCATGGCTCGCATTGTAGCATTCCTCAGCCTTAGTCCGTAGGTTCCTCACAGGTGTCATCAGTCATCTCTTCAGCAGGTAACCCCCTGTCTCCAAGTATCCATCCTTGCAGACACTCGGGGGGTTGAAAAGCAGTGGCACCTGGGAGTGCTGGAGAGCGGATGTGTCGTGACTGCTGCCAGGATAACGAGCACACATCTGCAATATACTTTTGTAGTGGTCACAGACAAGTTGGATATTGAATGACTGAAATCCCTTCTGGTTAATGAAGGCCTCTGGCTGGCCTGCAGGAGCTCTGATGATCACATGCGTACAGTCAATGACTCCTTGGACTGTGGAGAATCCAGCGATGACACTGAAGCCTCTGGCTCTCTCAGCATGACTGTCCGCATGAGTTTTAAACTTGATGTATTGGTTGGACCTCCTGAATATGGCATCATTTACAACCTTTATGCAGTGATGTGCAGATGATTGGGAGATGCCACACATGTCTCCTGTGGCAGCCTGGAATGAGCCTGATGCATAGAAGTTAAGGGTGATTGTGACCTTAAGAAACACCGGCATCGGATGGCCACCCACACAGTTGAGCTGACCTCTGCTGCTATCATCTCACACAGAGATCTCACAGTTTCTCCAGACGGGCGCAGCCTTCTAAGACACTGGCGCTCAGACATCTGTAAGAAGCATGACCGCTGCCGGTATACCTTACCTACTGGGTAGCCTTGTCTCCTCACAGGTCTTTGCCCCAGTACACTCTGTGGCCACTCCCCCATCATCAGGCTGCACCTGCAGGTGGCCAGCAGGTCACTGATATCCTTGGCTGCCTGCCCCTCCTTCTCCTGTTCTCTTCCTCGCTGGAGGACTCTACTCCAGAAAGGACAATGCCCTTAACAGCAGTGTGCCAAATATGTAATGGGGAGATCTTTGTACTGATTGCTGCGAGGAAAGGCAATCCCACCCCCAAGTAGAAATCTCAACAGCTGTGGCCCTGCCAGGAGTATCATTTGCTCAAGTGAGCCCTGGTCAGCCCAGAACTTTAAATGCAATGTTACCTTAAAGGCATGAAACTCACAAAAGCCAGTACCTCAAACGTCTTCATGGCAGAATCGTTGACCCTCATTTAAACCTGCTGAGTCTCCGACACCACCCCCCCCCACAAGTGGCCTGTGCGCATACCATAAAATATAAAATGGCATGGGGGATGTAAAATTGCAGTCAATTGCCTTTTTAATCACCTCAATTGGCCTTTAATTGGTTTTAAATCAGATGTCGAACAGTGTTCCCATCTCGCCTGCCGTCCAACGAGCCTAAAATGGCATCAGGGACCCGATCCGATGTCATCACCCACCGTTTTACGCTCCACCTGCCTCCAAGGACGCCCTATTTCTCAAGGTAAAATTCCAGCCCATAAGATTATGAGATTTTTGGAACAAGAATTCAGATTTTTTTTCTTGCCAATCCATGGAACTCAAGCATCAGGGTCCATTGAGGATAACAAAAGCAAATAGGAAATTCTGGCACTTTTCAGTAAAAGTATGATAAACATGCAAAACTGACTACCAACAAGGGTGGGGTAATTAGTATCTATGGCAGGGTTCAAAAAGGGACTAGACAAGTTCCTGCCAGCAAATAGGATTCAAGGTAATTAAATGTAGAAATCCATCAAGTTAATTATGGTAATCTTGTGGGAAACTGGAAGGGTTGGCTAAACAGATCAAAGGTTTCTAACTGAAAAATGTTTCTATTGTTATATTAGAAAGGAATAGTGGAAAAGTTGGGTGTAATCTTGACCCACTTAATGTAGGCATTTCATTTTCTATATTCCAAGCAGTTTTAACAGAATTTAAGGGCATAGTCATTAGTTCCTTGCAATTTCAGTGGTGTAGTGGTTAGAACTGCAGCCTCACAGCTCCAGTGACCCAGGTTCAGTCCTGGGTACTGCCTGTGCAGAGTTTGCAAGTTCTCCCTGCAACCATGTGGGTTTCTGCTGGGTGCTCTGGTTTCCTCCCACAGCCAAAGACTTGCAGGTTGATAGGTAAATTGGCCATTGTAAATTGCCCCTCGTGTGGGTAGGTGGTAGGATGTGATAGGGAATATGGGATTAATGTAGGATTAGTATAAATGGATGGTTGTTGGTCGGCACAGACTTGGTGGGCCAAAGGGCCTGTTTCAGTGCTGTATGATGCTCTCTCTCTCTCTATTATGTTTCCAAGACTATGAAAATTACATATCCTATATTTTCAACATTTACAGTAGAAATCAAAAATATATATGCAATGTAGTGACCAAAAGGGGGTTAGGATTATCAAAGATTGCTGAGAGGCCATCAGCATTGGTAATGATGGTTAGCTTCAGGGCTGTTTGGATAAATACTTTTGTATACTTTGACCTGCCATACACATGTGATCACTAATGTCACAATATGTAAATAAAGGCTTTTGACACTAGCCATTTTATGCACCATATAGAACATGGTGTCAGAGTGAGCAACCAGGATTTGAGAGGATTTTGATTGAGGTTTTGCACATCTGCTGTCTGTCTTACAGCTGAGTTTAAAACAACTCTTTTCTGCAACTTTGCACAGGACATCGACAGCTGGATAAGTCATTATGGCTTCGAATATTGATCAGTATGTGACTGCACTGAGACATCCAGCTGAGTCTTGTGAGTTTGGGCAACCGAAGGATGATCTCATCAGAGATAGAATTGTCTTAGGAACAAGAGATCCCTCTATGAGAGCACATCTGTTGATAGAAGAGAAGCTTACTCTCAAGAAGGCTACTGACATATGCAAAAATTCTGAGGTGGCTACTCAACAGCTGTAGAGTATTAATGGGAGAACCGACAAGGCTGTGCACTATGCTGAGAGGCAATCCAAGTCTTCCAAGCACAAGTCAATGATGAAAACGAGGTACAACTTTCAGAAGGGCTGGCAGAAAGATCAAGGCCAGACTGGATGTAAATATTGTGGTGACACCACAAGAAGGAAAAGGAAGCATGTCCAGCATGGGGAAAGCAGTGCTCTGCAAGAAGCTGAGCCACTTTGCATGCAAGTGTTTTGCCAGAAGAAAGAAAAGCAGGCTTGTAAAGATGGGTGCTGGAGAGAGGTCTGATGATGATTCTGATGAATCATTCTACACACTGGAACATGTTGGTCAAGTCTTGAGGTAGAAAGTGGTTTGTGACTGTCGGAATGATGACTGCAGAAGGAGAACATCAAGCTGATGTGAGGGGTCAGATAGACACTGGTTCTACGTGCCTTATGAACTTTGCAGACTTGTGCGAAATTGCACAAGATAGTGACCCGAATAGGAAGCTGTTGAAGGTAAAGTTGAGGCTCTATGATGGAATGATGCTCACCCCAAGAGAGCAACCATGCTGAGAGTCCAATGCAATGGGAAGAAAGAAGAACTTCAGTTCCAAATAATGGACATTGAGCAAACTCCCCTCATCTTGGCTGAAACAAGTCAAAAGCTTCAACTGGTAACCCTCCATGTACCAGAAGAGAAATCTATTCCCAAGCATGCAGTTGCTGCAACTAAAAAAAACAAAGGAAGAAGTTGAGATAGTTGTGCCAAAGAAAGCTGGAAAGAGAAAGAAAAAGGAGCAGAAGCATAAGATTGAAAATGAGGCAACCTTTTCACTATGTGTTGTAAATTTGAACTCTGAAAAGAACTTTGAAGAACTAAAAAAAGCCCTGAATGGCTTCTTCACTAAAAAGAAATTTTTAGTTACAGAAGTCCAAATTGGAGCTAGCAGGAAATCTGGTTACATAGACTTTGAAACTGAAGAACAACTGGAAAAGGCATTGGAATTCAATGGAAACAAAGTGCTGGGACTTGCAGTCAAACAGCAAGGAAAGCAGTGCAGCTGCTTTGTCCCAGCAAGAGAAAGTGACTGCATGACATTGTTTGTTCATGGCCGTTGTGATGACACAACTGAAGAAACTTTAAAAGAAGCCTTGGAAGGAGATGAGAGTGCTAGAATTGCAACAGGCAGAGAATCTGGAAGATCAAAAGGTTTTGGCTTTGTGTACTTCCCATCAGAAGAAGATGCAAAATCAATGAAGGAAATGATGGAAGATGGAGAAATTGATGGATGCAAAATAACACTTGACTTTGCTAGACGTAAGGGCGAAAGCCAGCGAGGCGGTCGAGGCTTTGGAAGAGCTAGAATAGGATGGGGCAGATTGGGAGGATTAAGAGGTGGAAAGATGACTCAAGGAAAGAAAATCAAATTTGATTAAAAAAGGCTAATAAGACTGCTTTACCTCTTTATGTTCAAACAGAGCCTGTGTTGATTTGCCTCAGTGTTGGACATTCCAGAGGTCTGCATGGACTGGATGGCTACTCAGTTTGGAGTATGGTGGGAGCTACCTAAGATCCGGAATGGTCTTACAATTAAGTAAAGGCAGAAATTGTTGGTACATCTTTGTTGGTTTTGTCAAATTTATTAAGTATTCCGTTTTACCAATGTGTAAATGCACTAGTCCCTATGATTTCTTTAGCTGCAATGTAAATGCATTTTTTTCTTTTATGAAAAGGGGATGTGTGGATAAATACTTTTATACACCTTGGCTTGCCGTACACTTGATCTCTGATGTCATAATAGGTAAATAAGGCTTTTGGCAGTAGCCATTTTATGGAACACATGGAACAAGAGCCTTCTGCTTGCTGTCCAAAAGCCTCTAGCACCAATGGTCATCCTGCAGACCTTCCATATAATTGCTGCCTGCCCCTCTAGATCATCTGATCTGAGAAGGCAGGGTTCAAATAGTGAGGTCCACCAACTGTAGGCACTAGTCCATTTGGGGCTCATTAGGCAGAAATCTAGAAAATAGGGTGAATGGTGAGGTTATTCTCACCTCATTTTCATTTGATGATAATGTTTGCGCAAGTAATATAATCCCTCAGCCCTAGGGAAAAACCCAAGAAACATGTGCAATGATATGGGGTTGAGACCCAGCATTGCAGGTCTGCATCCTTTTTTTAAAATCACATTTGAGGTCTCTAGTCCAGTTCTGACAAAAGGTCATGGACCTGAAATGTTCTCCTTTTCCCTCTCTCCACAGATGCTGCCTGACTTGCTGAGCATTTCCAACATCTTTTGCTTTTATTGCCAATTTCCAGGATCTGGAGTATTTTGCTTTTGTATTTCCATATATTCTTCCGCTGCTTTGCTTTGAGAAATCAACCTCAATGTGTCGAGGCTAATCGTGCAGTCTGATAAATATCTCCACTGGTAGGCTAGGTCTATATTTTCATTAGTTTTCTACATTACAACATTGACTACAATTCAGAAGTACTTCATTGGCTATAAATTGCATTGGGATGTCTGGTGGTCGTGAAAGGCACTATAGAAATGCAAGTAAAAACAAGAAATGCTGGAAATACTCAGCAGGTCTGGCAGCATCTGTGGAGAGAGAAGCAGAGTTTACGTTGATGATGCTACCTTCCATGACAGTGCTTCTGATATGTCTTCCTTTTTCCTCAACCGAGGACTCCCCCCCACTGTTGTTGACAGGGCCCTCAACCGTGTCCGGCCCATTTCCCGCACCTCTACCCTCACCCCCTTCCCCTCCCTCCCGGAACAGTGACAGGGTTCCCCTTGTCCTCACTTTCCACCCCATCAGCCTCCATATCCAAAGGATCATCCTGCGCCATTTCCACCACCTCCAGCGTGATGCCACTACCAAATGCATCTTTCCCTCCCTTCCCCTGTCAGCATTCCGAAGGGATCGTTCCCTCCGCGACACCCTGGTCCACTCCTCACCACCTCGTCCCCTTCCCATGGCACCTTCCCCTGCAATCGCACAATGTGTAATACCTGCCCATTTACCTCCTCTCTCCTCACTATCCCAGGCCCCAAACACTCCTTTCAGGTGAAGCAGCGATTTACTTGTACTTCTTTCAATGTAGTATACTGTATTCGCTGCTCACAACGTGGTCTCCTCTACCTTGGGGAGACCAAACGCGGACTGGGTGACCGCTTTGCAGAACACATCCGCTCAATCCGCATGCAGGACCCTGAGCTTCCGGTTGCTTGCCATTTCAACACTCCCCCCTGCTCTCATCTCTATCCTGGGCTTGCTGCAGTGTTCCAGTGAACATCAACACAAGCTCGAGGAACAGCATCTCACTTACCAATTAGTCACACTACAGCCTGCCAGACTGAACATTGAGTTCAATAATTTCAGAGCATGACGAGCCCCCCATTTTACTTTTATTTTTTGTTATTTTTTCTTTATTACATTTTTTTTGAATGTTTATTTCATTTCATCTTAGTTTGTTCAGTTTGCTTACCCATTTTTTTTTCATGTTTGTACTTGCTGCTGTTCAATCTTCAGTCCGTTAACACCCTATCTTTACTAATGCTTTGTCTTTCAACACACCATTAACATATTGTTTGCCTTTGCTCCATGACCATTTGGTCAGCTATTCTGTGACCTTCTCCTTTGTTATCTCTTGCCCCACCCCCGCTTTACTTGCTTATAACCTTTGACATTTCTAATATTTGCCAGTTCCGAAGAAGGGTCACTGACCCGAAATGTTAACGCTGCTTCTCTCTCCACAGATGCTGCCAGACCTGCTGAGTATTTCCAGCATTTCTTGTTTTTATTTCAGATTTCCAGCATCCGCAGTATTTTGCTTTTATTATAGAAATGCAAGTCTTTTGTTTTAGTTATCCAGTTGGCCTCACCTGAGGATCACATCTAACTGCTGGATACGACATAATGCTCCATGAGAACAGGTACTGCAAAGAAAGATAATGCAGGGGCCTACTTTTGTCAAAAGCGATATATTAGTAGAAATGCAATCAGCTTTCAGAATATACAGTGAGGGCTCCATTGTCTCAGTTTAATTCCCTTCAAAAGAGGAAATAAAGACTGACAGTGACATCACGGGAAATCTGCAAGGTGATCGGTTGGGTAAGTAACATCTGTTAGTGCATTTAAATAGCTTAAAAAAGGGGAACATTTTTTGGAAAAAACCCTCAAAACCTACCATATAGGTGAGTACTACTAAAGTACGTTTTTTTAAATTAGTGTAATTTATTAAGGACTTTAGATTCCAGTGGGTATTGTTTGGAGTAGAACAAGGCCCCGACTGTAATTAGTATTTTTTATAGGAAGTAACTAAGTAATCTAAGGGTAAGTCATGGCAGGAGAGCTCGCACCCGTGATATGCTCCTCCTGCGCTATATGGGAAATCAGGGATGCTTCCAGTGTCCCTGACGACCATGTGTGCAGAAAGTGTATCCATCTGCAGCTACTGGCTACCCGTATTACGGAGCTAGAGCTGCGGGTGGATTCACAGTGGAGTATCCGCGCTGCTGAGGACTTCCTGGATAGCGCGTTTAGCGAGGTGGTCACACCGCAAGTAATGGCTGCACAGGCAGAAAAGGGATGGGTGACCACCAGGCGGAGTAATAGGAGCAGGCAGGTAGCGCAGGAGTCCCCTGTGGCCATCCCCCTCTCAAACAGATATATCACTTTGAATACTGTTTGGGGGGGTTGAACTCCCAGGGAAAATCAGCAACAGCCAAGTTTGATTTAGAGATACAGCACTGAAACAGGCCCTTCGGCCCACCGAGTCTGTGCCGACCATTAACCACCCATTTATACTAATCCTACACTAATCCCATATTCCTACCACATCCTCACCTGTCCCTATATTCCCCTACCACCTACCTATACTCGGGGCAATTTATAATGGCCAATTTACCTATCAACCTGAAGTCTTTTGGCTGTGGGAGGAAACCCACGCAGACACAGGGAGAACTTGCAAACTCCACACAGGCAGTACCCAGAATTGAACCCGGGTTGCTGGAGCTGTGAGGCTGCGGTGCTAACCACTGCGTCACTGTGCCGCCCTCAAGTTCACGGCACCACGGATGGCTCTGCTGCACAGGAGGGGGGAAGAAGACTGGGAGAGCCATAGTGATGAGATTCAATTGTAAGGGGAACAGACAGGCGTTTCTGTGGCCGCAAACGAGACTCCAAGATGGTATGTTGCCTCCCTGGTGCTCGGGTCAAGGATGTCTCGGAGCGGCTGCAGGACATTCTGAAGGGGGAAGGTGAACAGCCAGTGGTCGTGGTACATGTTGGTACCAACGACATAGGTAGAAAAAGGGATGAGGTCCTGCAAGATGAATTTAAGGAGTTAGGAGCTAAATTAAAAAGCAGGACCTCAAAGGTAGTAATCTCAGGATTACTTCCTGTGCCACGTGTTAGTGAGTATGGGAACAGGAGAATAGACCAGATGAATGCGTGGCTGGAGAATTGGTGCAGGAGGGAGGGATTTAGATTCCTGGGACATCGGGACCGGTTCTGGGGAAGGTGGGACCTGTACAAGTGGGACGGGCTACACCCAAGCAGGACCAGAACCGATGTCCTCACAGGGATGTTTGCTAGTGCTGTTGGGGAGGATTTAAACTAGAATGGAAGGGGGGGTGGGAAACTGAGCGGGGAGACTGAGGAGGAGGAAACAGATAGAAACGAAAGACAGGAAACAAAAAGGCAAAAGTGGAAGGCTTAGAAATCAAGGGCAAGAAACAAATAGGGCCACAGTGCGAAATAATGCTAAGAGTGTCTCAATGCGTGGAGTATTTGCAATAAGGTAGGCTAATTAACCGCGCAAATAGATGTAAATGGATACGATATACCTGCGATTATGGAAACATGGCTGCAGGGTGACCAAGGATGGGAACTGAACATCCAGGGGTATTCAATATTTAGGAAGGACAGGCAAAAAGGGAAAGGAGGTGGAGTAGCCTTGTTAGTAAAAGAGGAAATCAATACAATAGTGAGGAAGGATATTAGCTCAGAGAATCCTGATATAGAATCTGTATGAGTGGAGCTAAGAAACACCAAGGGGCTGAAATAGTTGGTGGAGGTTGTATATAGACCCCCAAACAGCAGTGGTGATGTGGAAGATGGCATTAAACAGGAAATCAGAGACACATGCAATAAGGGTACAACTGTTATTAAGGGTGACATTAATCTAAATATAGATTGGGCAAACCAAATCAGCAATAATACTGTAGGGGAGGAATTCCTGGAGCGCATACGTGATGGTTTTCTGGACCAGTACGTTGAGGAACCAACTAGAGAACAGGCCATCCTAGACTGGATATTGTGTAATGAGAAAGGACTTGGTAACAATCTTGCTGTGCGGGGTCCCTTGGGGAAGACCGATCATAACATGATAGAATTCTTCATTAAGATGGAGAGTAAGAGAGTTGATTCCGAGACTAGGGTCCTGAATTTAAATAAAGGAAACTATGAAGGTATGAGATGTGAGTTGGTTACGATAAATTGGGGAACGTTACTTAAAGGGTTGACAGTGGATAGGCAATGGCTAGCATTTAAAGAGCGCATGGATGAATTACAACAATTGTGCATTCCTGTATGGTGCAAAAATAAAACAGGAAGGGTGGCTCAACCGTGGCTTACAAAAAAAATTAAGGACAGTATTAGATCCATGGAGGAGAAATATAAAATGGCCAGAACAAGCAGCAAACCTGAGGATTGGGAGCAGTTTAGAATTCAGCAAAGGAGGACAAAGGGATTGATTAAGAAGGGGGAAATAGAGTACGAGAGTAAGCTTGCAGAGAACATAAAAACTGACTTTAAAAGCTTCTATAGATATGTGAGGAGAAAAAGATTAGTGAAGACATGTGGGTCCCTTACAATCAGAAACGGGGGAATTTAAAATGGGGAAAAATGAAATGGATGACCAATTAAATACATACTTTGGTTCTGTTTTCACAAAGGAGGACACAAATTACCTCCCAGAAATGTTGGGGAACATAGGATCTAGTGAGAAGGAGGAACTGTATGAAAGCAGTTTTAGTAGGGAAATGGTGTTAGGGAAATTGATGGGATTGAAGGCCAATAAATGCCCAGGGCCTGATAATCTACATCCCAGAGTACTTAAGGAAGTGGCCCTAGAAATAGTGCATTGCTGGTCATTTTTCAAAATTCTATAGACTCTGGAACAATTCCAACAGATTGGAGGGTAGCTAATGTAACCCCACTATTTAAAAAAGGAGGTAGAGAGAAAACAGGGAATTACAGACCAGTTAGCCTGACATCAGTAGTGGGGAACATGCTAGAGTCCATTATAAAAGATGTAATAGCAGAGCACTTGGAAAACAATGACAGGATCGGACAAAGTCAACATGGATTTATGAAAGGGCAACCATGTTTGACAAATCTACTGGAATTTTTGAGGATGTAACTAGTAGAATAGATAAGGAAGAACCAGTGGATGTGGTGTATTTGGACTTTCAGAAGGCTTTCGATAAGATCCCACATAAGAGATTATCGTGCAAAATTAAAGCTCATGGGATTGGGGAGTAAGGTACTGACATGGATAGAGAACTGGTTGGCAGATAGGAAACAAAGAGTAGGAATAAATGGGTCTCTTTCCAAGTGACAGGCAGTGACTACTGGGGTACCACTGGGATCAGTGCTAGGACCCAAGCTATTCACAATATATATTAATGATATAGATGAGGAAATTAAATGTAATGTATCCAAATTTGCAGACGGCAAAAAGCTGGGTGGGAGTGTGAGCTGTGAGGAGGATGCAGAGAAGCTCCAGTGTGATTTGGACAGGTTGAGTGAGTGGGCAAATACATGGCAGATGCAGTATAATGTGGATAAATGTGAGGTTATCCACTTTGGTGGCAAAAACAGAAAGGCAGATTATTATCTGAACGGCGATAGATTGGGAAAGGGGGAGGTGCAGCAAGACCTGGGTGTCCTTGTGCACCAGTTGCTGAAAGTAAGTATGCAGCTGCAGCAGGCAGTTAAGAAGGCAAATGGTATGTTGGCCTTCATTGCGAGAGGATTCGAGTACAGGAGCAAGAATGTCTTGCTGCAATTATACAGGGCCTTGGTGAGAACACATCTGGAGTATTGTGTGCAGTTTTGGTCTCCTTATCCGAGGAAGGATGTTCTTGCTATGGAAGGAGTTCACCAGACTGATTCCTGGGCTGGCAGGACTGACGTATTAAGAGAGATTGGGTCGATTAGGCTTGTATTCGCTGGAGTTTAGAAGAATGAGATGGGATCTCATAGAAACTTACAAAATTCTAACAGGACTGGACAGACTAGATGCAAGAAGGATGTTCCCGATGGCGGGGGAGTCCAGGACCAGGGGTCACAGTCTAAGGATAAGCGGTAAGCCATTTAGGAGTGAGATGAGGAGGGATTTATTCACCCAGACAGTGATGAACCTGCGGAATTCTCTACCACAGAAAGCAGTTGAGGCAAAATCATTAAATATATTCAAGAGTTAGATATAGTTCTTAAGGCTAAAGGGATCAAGGGATACGGGGAGAAAAAAGGAACAAGGTACTGAGTTTGGATGATCAGCCATGATCGTATTGAATGGCGGTGCAGGCTCGAAGGGCCGAATGGCCTACTCCTGCTCCTATTTTTCTATATTTCTATGTTTCTATATGCATATATTAGATCTCATAGTGTTCTGTAACTCTATCACACCTCAAAGCAGATCAGATGAAACATATGTTGGGAAGTAGTGTACAGCACCAACTTGGACTAGTAAAGCTTGATCTGGATTATGCTTGAAATTTAGAAAATATTTGGGTGTAAATTCTGCTAGTATGCCTTTTAAAATGCCACCCCATCCAAGTTTACTTCTGCTCTTTGAGCCTGTCTATACAAACAAATTCCTAATCTATGACTGTCCATAAAATATGACATTTATTCAAGTTGCATTACTGTAACATGAAAGTTATCTTTATTTTATAAACTACTTCTACTCCTTTCTTCAATGCTGTACAGAAATGACCTCAAAGCATTTGAACTCACTGGTGAGAACCTTTCTTGGGACCTTGCTGATTTCAAAAAAATGTTGGGTTTAATTCACAGACCTCTCTTGTTCTACCATGTTGTCCAAAATTCTTCCACTTGCATTCTACAGCCTTTACGAAGCTTTGCTCATATTTTCAGCCCCTGTATTTCACAACCTCCACTGCCCACCCACATTCTCCAATGCATTGATTTCAAAATACTTGTTTTTGTTTATAAATACCCCCCTGTCTGCACATCTCTGCAATATTCTGCAGCCATGTATCATAGCTTGCACAATCTGCTCTTCCAAATCTAACCTACTTTGCATTTCCCCATTCCATCATCAGTGCTGTATCACTAAACTAAACTAGTGAACCTTCTGACTTGCTACATCTCGCCCCACCCTCCAAAGCCTCTTATCTCTTCGTTCACATCTTCAGTCATCTTTTCAACTCTTCCACCTCCTACTCAATGTGAAGCACTTTGGTATGTTTTGCTATATTAAGAATGAAAATTATTGTAAGTAGCTCCCATATGCATTCGTATTCCTGAATGTTCAGCCATAGATTTCTGTTCCATTGCTGTTACATTCAATTCACTGACTAGGAATTTCCTCAGAGATGCTTCCACTCAGCCACCATAACTTCATTGCAAAGTTATGGCAGTGGAGCAGGAGCAACTCCAAGGAAATACCTGGCCAATGTGTTTGTGTTACAACAACAACTTATATTTATATAGCATCTTTAACATAATAAAGCGTCCCAAGGCGCTTCACAACAGCATTATAAAACAAAGTTTAATACCAAGCTATAAAAAGAACTATTAGATCAGATGACCAAAAGCTTGGTCAAAGAGGTAGGTTTTAAGGAGTGTATTAAAAAGGAGGAAATTGAAGTGGTGAGGCGGAGTGGTGTGGAGGAAGTATTCCAGAGCTTCAGCAACTGAAGGTGCTGCCACCAATGATGGAGCAATTAAAATCAGGGGTGCACAACAGGCCAGAATTAGAGGAGCGCAGATATCTTGGAGGGTTGTGGGGCTAGAGAAGATTACAGAGATAGGGAGGGGATGAGGCCATGGAGGAATTTGAAAACAAGGATAAGAATTTAAAATCGGAGCTAATGTAGGTCAGCAAGTACAGGGGGTGATGGGGGATGGGACATAGAGAGATACAGCACTGAAACAGGCCCTTTGGCCCACTGAGTCTGTGCTGACCAACAACCATCCACTTTTACTAATCTTACATTAATCCCATATTCCCTACCACATCCCCCATCATTCTCCTACCACCCTATACTAGGGACAATTAACAATGGCCAATTTACCTATCAACCTGCAAGTCTTTGGCTGTGGGAGGAAACCTGAGCACCTGGCAGAAACCCACACAGTCACAGGGAGAACTTGCAAACTCTGCACAGGCAGTGCCCAGAACTGAACCCAGGTCACTGGAGCTGTGAGGCTGTGGTGCGAACCACTGTGCCACCCTAAGACACAGGCAGCAGTGTTTTGGATGACCTCAAGTTTGTGAAGAGTAGGATGTGGGAGACCAGCCAGGAGTGCGTTGCAATAGTCAAGTCTAGAGGTAATGAAGGCATGAATGCGGGTTTCAGCCACAGGTGAGCTGAGACAGGTGCAAAGTCGGGTAATGTTACAGAGGTGGAAATAGGCAGTCATAGAGATGGCGTGAATAGGTGGTCGGAAGCTCATCTCTGGGTCAAATGTGACACTAAGGTTGTGAACAGACTGGCTTAATCTCAGACTGCTGCCAGGGAGAGGGATGGAGTCGGTAACTAGGAAACAGAGTTTAGAGCAGGGACCGAAAATAATGGCTCAGTCTTCCCAATATTTAATGGGAGGAAATTTCTGCTCATCTACAACTGATGTTGGATAAACAGTCTGATAATTTAGCAACAATGGAGTTGAGAGTGGTGGTGAGTTAGAGCTGAGTGTTGTCAGCATACATGTGATAACTAACGTGCTGCTTTTGGATGATGTCACTGAGAGGCAGTATGTAGATGAGAAATAGGAGGGGTCCAAGGATAGATCCTTTGTGGAAATCAGAGGTAACAGTACAGGAGCAGCAAGAGAAGCCATTGCAAGTGATTCTCAGGCTACGATTAGACAGATAAAAATGGAACCAGGTGAAAGCCGTCCCACCCAGCTGGACAACAGTGGAGAAGATTTGGAGGAGGATGGTGTGGTCAACCATGTCAAAGACTGCAGACAGGTTGGAAGGATGAGGAGGGAAGGTTTAGTTTGTTCCAGTCACATAGGATGGCATTAGTGATTTGGTAAGAGCTGTTTTGGTACGTGGTGGGACGGAAACTTGATTGGAGGGATTCAAACATGCAGTTCCGGGAAAGATAGGAACGGATTTGGAAGGCAACAACAAGTTCAAGGACTTTGGAGAGGAAAGGGAGGTTGGAAATGGGACAGTAGTTTGCAAGGGCGGTGGGGTCAAGGTTTTTTTTTCTGAGGAGAGGGTGATGACGGCAGATTTAAAGGAGAGAAGGACAACACCTGAACAGAGTGAACAAGATGAGCTCAGAGACGTCATGAGGGGAGATAAGAAAGAAACCAGAGAAAGATGCGAGTTCAGGGCTAGGGCAGGGGGGTGAATTAGAGGAAGTTTGGCTACGTGGGCTAGTGGAAAGGAGGGACGCGGCAGAGACAGCTGATCAAATGGTCTAGATCTTAGTGGCAGAGAAGTCCATGAGCTCCTTGCATTTATTGTTAGAGTGAGGGTGGAGGGGACAGGGAGAGGGGTTTAAAACAAAAGTTTGCAGTAGAGAAAAGAAGCCGGGGTTATTTTTGCATTCCAGGTTGAGGTTTTAGCAGATAAGGTTTCTAATTTGTAGGTAAGAAACAAGTCTTTTACACGGCTTCTTTTGAGTTGCGTGTATATGATAATTTTTTGCTTAGTGCTGATTGAGTTGAGGAATGTTGGCACTAGGAATTGAAACACTAGGGAATGAAGCACTCTCACGACCTACTGTGACACCTATGTCTTGTCTTCATGTCGGAACCAGTGACACTCACATTCCAAGCATAAAAAAAGCCCAGGTTGGCTTGAGTGCCAAAATGATTAATTCTTATAATTAAAGTGCATTCTCTCTTTATTCTTATACCGTATATAATAGTAAATGTCCTTCATGTTTTCTTACTCCAGAAGCTAGCCGAGTGCGTCTACCCTGAGGCACAGTGTGGCTTTCGTGCAGAGAGATCGACCATTGACATGCTGTTCTCCCTTCGTCAGATACAGGAGAAATGCCGTGAACAACAGATGCCCCTCTACATTGCTTTCATTGATCTCACCAAAGCCTTTGACCTCGTCAGCAGACGTGGTCTCTTCAGACTACTAGAAAAGATCGGATGTCCACCAAAGCTACTAAGTATCATCACCTCATTCCATGACAATATGAAAGGCACAATTCAACATGGTGGCTCCTCATCAGAGCCCTTTCCTATCCTGAGTGGTGTGAAACAGGGCTGTGTTCTCGCACCCACACTTTTTGGGATTTTCTTCTCCCTGCTGCTTTCACATGCGTTCAAATCCTCTGAAGAAGGAATTTTCCTCCACACAAGATCAGGGGGCAGGTTGTTCAACCGTGCCCGTCTAAGAGCAAAGTCCAAAGTACGGAAAGTCCTCATCAGAGAACTCCTCTTTGCTGACGATGCTGCTTTAACATCTCACACTGAAGAGTGCCTGCAGAGTCTCATCGACAGGTTTGCGTCTGCCTGCAATGAATTTGGCCTAACCATCAGCCTCAAGAAAACGAACATCATGGGGCAGGACGTCAGAAATGCTCCATCCATCAATATTGGCGACCACGCTCTGGAAGTGGTTCAAGAGTTCACCGACCTAGGCTCAACTATCACCAGTAACCTGTCTCTAGATGCAGAAATCAACAAGCGCATGGGTAAGGCTTCCACTGCTATGTCCAGACTGGCCAAGAGAGTGTGGGAAAATGGCGCACTGACACGGAACACAAAAGTCCGAGTGTATCAGGCCTGTGTCCTCAGTACCTTGCTCTATGGCAGCGAGGCCTGGACAACGTATGCCAGCCAAGAGCGACGTCTCAATTCATTCCATCTTCGCTGCCTTCGGAGAATACTTGGCATCAGGTGGCAGGACTATATCTCCAACACAGAAGTCCTTGAAGCGGCCAACACCCCCAGCTTATACACACTACTGAGTCAGCGGCGCTTGAGATGGCTTGGTCATGTGAGCCGCATGGAAGATGGCAGGATCCCCAAAGACACATTGTACAGCGAGCTCGCCACTGGTATCAGACCCACCGGCCGTCCATGTCTCCGCTATAAAGACGTCTGCAAACGCGACATGAAATCGTGTGACATTGATCACAAGTCGTGGGAGTCAGTTGCCAGCATTCGCCAGAGCTGGCGGGCAGCCATAAAGACAGGGCTAAATTGTGGCGAGTCGAAGAGACTTAGTAGTTGGCAGGAAAAAAGACAGAGGCGCAAGGGGAGAGCCAACTGTGCAACAGCCCCAACAAACAAATTTCTCTGCAGCACCTGTGGAAGAGCCTGTCACTCCAGAATTGGCCTTTATAGCCACTCCAGGCGCTGCTTCACAAACCACTGACCACCTCCAGGCGCATATCCATTGTCTCTCGAGATAAGGAGGCCCAAAGATAAAGGCATATTTTATATGATCGAAGTAGAGTTTACTGTAATTAACAGTTTAATTGAATAATGATACATGCTATGCAAGTTCAAATATTAAAAAGTCTTTCTCCATAATACACACATTAAAAACATAATGACATGTATATGTATTATACATTTCACTTACATATTATGCAGAGGAGCTTTGAAAATTTGAGTTTCTTTTTTGTAAACTTCATTTGTATCAGAGTCTGTTAGCAACTTCATTAATGGCACTCTGACTTCATTGTCAATTTTAGTTTATATAAAAATAGCTGTAAATGTCACTACAGTACTAACATTTCACACTGCTGCTGGCTCCCCCTATTGAAATATCATAACGCCTCCTCCCCTCCTGGAAAGGTCTTAAGTGATTCTCAATTGAATTTCACTGCCAACCATTTAAATTCAAGGAAATCCCATGACCAATCAAAACATATGAAAAACAGAAACATGTACATTAAATACAGCTCATTCTGACACAAAAAAAAATCTTTGAGCCAAGCACCCACAGAAGCCAACAGCTAATGCGTTTTTGAAATGGAGGCAGCAATTTGAGATTGCACAAGAGATACTACAGCTAGAGGTCACTGCCTTTAAAACACTGCAAATGTAATTATACATTATCTGCTAATATTATTTGTAAATTTTTAACACCTCAGTATTAGAGTAGAATGAGACAATGTATTGGATCAAGATCATTGGATTAAGATTATCTATAACTTTTTCTTCGATATCTAACCTATACTTTTTGCTTCTCAATAAAAAATAGCATTTAAGTTTTGGGAGAGCTACAGTAATTTCACTCTTAAAAATCGCTTTCTCTGAATATATTTTTTTGATTTATTTGCAAGCACCTAAAGGGAAAAAAAACCTTTGCCATTAAAGGGCTAATATTGCAAGCAATTGTTCCAGCTATTATGTTGTATAATTATTTCACTTATCCATTTCAACATTGTGTACAACCACTATTTCAGGTTGTCAGAGAAAGCAACTAGCATTAAGAATTAACTCATTTTAACAAATACCACACCACCTCCACCCACCAAAATTATATGGGACAACAATTAAATGGGTCAAAAATACAGAAAAAAGGGCCGGAATTTCATATTGGGCAGGAGGCCCAGCCGAAAAGTCAGTGGCGAGCCTGCCTCCACTGGGCCTGGGGAGCCACACCAGGATTTTTTCGCTCCCCAGGCCCTTAATTGGACTTGGGCAGGACTTCCACCTCCTTAAGACAGGAAGTCCCACCTAATGGAGTTGCTGGCCAATCAGTGGGCCGGCAGCTCTTAATCCCAGCAGCGCCACTGGCCTACTACTGGGACTACACCCAGCTTCAGCAGGAAGAAGAAGGACAGCCCCGGAAAGAAGGCAAGTTTTTGGGGCTTCACTGGGGACAATTGGCCAGGCCCCAGCGAGGCAAGGGGTGGTTAGTTAAGGCAGGGGGGAAGTGTTGTGTGTTGGGGGCGGTTGGGGATTCGGGGGCGGCCCTCCATGGGGCACAGGGTGCCCAATCAGGAGGGGCCCCCAACCATCCCCAGCCCACAAGGAGGCCACCAGTTTTTCCCTGGCGGTGTTCATGGGACCTTTGCTGCCCACCCACCACAGGTAAAATACCTGTGGCGGTGGAGGGGGCCCATAAGTGGCAGTTAATTGGCCACTTAAGGGCCTGGAATAGCCCGGGGCAGGTGGACCATTTCTCGCTGCCGCCGCCCTGCATAAAATTTCATTAGAGGCGGGAAAGTGTCGGGAATGGCACCCTCCCCTCCACACAATTTTTCACCACCGACCCCCCCCCCACCCCCACCACCACCAGCCCACACATTGGGTGGCCGTAAAATTATGGAGAAGCTGCTTAAACATTGCAAAGCCAGTGCTTTTTACCATAATGTGATAAATGTAAATGATTTGCCACAGAATAACATCCTAAAAATCATGGGTTGATTGTGGGTTTGCCACTTCAGCTGCACAAAATGAGTCTGGTTGTAGGTCATTCGCCATAATTGGAATCAAAGACAGCGCATCAAGGAGAAACTGACCAGGAAGTTTACAACTATATCAAAGTTTCACGTGCAAGGTGGATTGATCACATCCAGAAGGAGTAAAATGGAGTTTGAAATCATTAACCAAAACAGGAACAAGATGAGGTAGAAACTGACAGGCAGAATGGAGATAACAGGAAGCAAAATTTGTTTTATAATTGCAGTACCCAAGGTAAACGTTGAAAATCACGGATGTCATACATGACAACTCAAGTGTCTAATCATGATCATGCCTTTTTCTATTTTATGCAGTCTTTGTGAATCATCTTCTAAATACAACAGTGAATTGTATAAAAACAATGAAGTTCCTATGATACCTTAAGTTACAGAGATGAAATCTATTAAGTGACAGTGAATCTGTCTGTATTGTTAGTGAGTAGTCAACATAATTAATAGTGTCATTTCAGATCCTGGAAACACAGGTGGCAATTTTGTATTGGACAGAAAACAACAGGAGTATAAACTCATTAAGACTTCACTGCATTTTTGAATGTTTGCCAGAAAAAAACAAATAATTTCTGTAAATATGGAAGTAACACAAAGCAATAGATAGGACTTTTTAAATTGGTAGTATTAATTGATTTATTTTATTTTTTATTTAATTTATTTAGAGATACTGCACTGAAACAGGCCCTTCGGCCCACTGAGTCTGTGCTGACCATCAACCACCCACTTATACTAATCCTACATTAATCCCATATTCCTACCGCATCCCCTCAACTCCCCTACCACCTACCTACACTAGGGGCAATTTACAATGGCCAATTTACCTATCACCCTGCAAGTCTTTGGCTGTGGGAGGAAACCGGAGCACCCAGCGGAAACCCACACGGTCACAGGGAGAACTTGCAAACTCCACACAGGCAGTACCCTGAATCGAATCCGGGTCACTGGAGCTGTGAGGCTACGGTGTTAACCACTGCACCACTGTGCCGCCCTAGAAGTATGATTAGAAATATGAAAAATTTCATTCATAGTCAATTGACCTGATTCTAAGGCTAGAAAATAATTCAGGCAGGGTTTCCACATTTGGACACAATCCACTAACCCTATTATAAATAACATCTACAGACATGCATTTTTTATGAGCTTTCAGGATCACAGAATTGTTACAGTGCAAAAGGAGGCCATTCGGCCTATCATGTCTGCACTGGCTCTCTGAAAGAGCAATTCCCTTAGATCCATTCTCCTGCCTTCTCCCTGTAACCCTGCACATGCTTAACAAGTTTTTCCATTAGCAGTCCAATAGCATTTTATATTTAGGCTTACACTAAAAGAATAACTATTTTAGCAAGGTACTAAAGGGCTACCAAAATGTAAGGATTATACCTCAGCAGAAGTCACTGTTTTCATTGAAAACTTTGGGAGATTTGGGAGAAGAGCCACCAGTATGTGGTCAGATAGCATAGCATCTTAGTCTAGCAACTGGTTCAGGTGTAAAATGGAAAGGCAAGGGCTTGGGCCTTCAACCTCGATATGGCAAATTCAAAATCTTAGCCTTGGGTTACAGTATGTGTGAAGGGTAAGCATTACCCAATGTAAAATCCCAGTTGCCCAGCAATATCGAAAGAGACCTGGGAGGAAGGCACTTGTCTGCCCTCTAAGCAGAGCAATATTTGGGGATGTTTTTTCAACATTTCTCTCATTGTCCAAGATAGAGACAGTAAATTCTCTTTTTTTCTTGTTCTCTCCTTTCTTAATACTGCAATGACCAGTGCTAATTTGAATTTGCCTTTGGCACTCCTTCATGACTTGAAATACATCATCCCTACATGCTCTTCCTCCTCCCTACATCACAGTATTGAAATTATGGCCTGTAACACAATATTGTACTTCATATTTTTTCCCCCCGGACTTCAAAACTGTAGAACATTTTGGTCCTAAAAGAGCTAAAAATTGGATACTGCCAGTCTTCGGGTACGGGGTTCGCTTTGAGCAATTACCCCACACCTTATCGAGGTGATGTAGATAGCATACAAACTTCATGCTGCCTGTTCATCGCCACGATTGTGACATGCAGCTCAACATGAAGTGTACCGCTGATAGGCTGCACACTCAGCAAGGAGCCAAAGTGTGTGCCTGCACTTCTTAAAGGTAGCCTGCACCTTTTAAAGGGGAGGTGCATTCAAGCTCCAGCAGCTGGTGGAACTGTCTTCAAAATTGTTTCAGAGAAGTAAGGAGTTCCAATTGATCAGCAGGCCAGAGAGAGGGCTCCCAGGTTCTCTGATATGATGATGCAGGCCTTAGTCCAGGCGGTGGAAAGGATGTGAGAGCTCATGTTTCTGCAGGGGGCCAGGAGGCTCTCCAGGTCCTACACTGTGAAGGAAATCGGAGCAGATAGCTACAGAAGCCCTGAGGACCTGGCTGCAGTATCACAAAAAGTTCATATGGGTGGTCAAGGTCAATGAACGCGTCTTCAAAGACCATCTCCCACCCACTGCACCTCTAACCTCACACACTGCTCAATGCACCACACCCCCATCATTCACCTATCAACAATCTCTAGCAATCAGGACTCATGCCTAGCATTCAGATGCTCCACCTCACCCTCACACACTTACCAGTACTGCAATGCCTTACCAATGCCTCTCACCCAGATCTCACAGATTCCACATACTTCCAGCTATTCAGCTATAACAGGAACATCACCTGAACACCTTGCAACACACTGACACTCTTCCCTCTCTCTTGCAGGACAAGGTCATACAAAACAGGAGGCAGTAGCAGAGAACCGGCAGGGAACAGGCACACCTGCATCTCCTGAGCCCCTTGGAGGAGACAGTGTTGCAAATTATTGGGCAGGCAGTGACTGATGTCTTTGCTTCCGGCATGGCCAAGAACATCTAGGATGACGCTATGTTTCTGTCTAATGTACCTTTTCAAATCCCACTTCACCTTCATACTGCTATTTGGCATGAAGTGCAAGCTGCAGATGGTGTGACCATGGACTTCTTGCCTTCCACCCACTTCCCTCACCCTCTGCATTTATGCTTTTAAGTACCCTACAGCTGCCACCTGGCCAGCCAGTGCAGCCTCACAACGAAGGGTGTGAGTAAGATCACACATCAGATAAAGAAGCACCAACACTTGATCTGACAATCCCAGCACCAGCTCAGATACTGGCACTGTATGTACTTTAGATGGCAATATAGAGGCAGGATTTGCTCATGGTGAGTCACTGGGCACAAGTGACTGAAGACAGGTCAGGAGGAAAAGATAGCAAATATGCCAACTCCCTTGAGGGCAATGTCACACAGGTTCTGCTGCAGAGGACTCAGATGAAGGCTTCCATGGAGCAGCATTGAGAAGGGCGATGGACATGCACACTGTGTCTGCAGTGTACCATCTACAAGATGCACTGCAGCAACTCTCTAAGGCTCCTTCGACAGCATCTTCCAAATCCACAACCTCTACCACCTGCAGATGCATGGGAACACCACCACTTGCAAGTTCCCCTCCAAGCCACACACCATCCTGACTTGGAACTATATTGCCATTCCTTCACTGTCGCTGGGTCAAAATCCTGGAACTCCCTTCCGAACAGCACTGTTGGTGTACCTACATCCCAAGAACTGCAGCGGTTCAAGAAGGCAGCTCACCACCACCTTCTCAAAGGCAATTAGGGATGAGCAATAAATGCTGGCCAAGCCAGCGATGTCCACATCCCATGAACGAAAAAAAAAGATGTTTGGTACATTGGCATGCCTGCCAGACAGCCTGTTGTTATTGAAGCATGGAGGAGTCCAGCTCCAAATTGGAACAGACCTTGTAGCCCATCCTTTCCAGCCGGGAAGTGGTGACCAACTCCAATACAGCACTTAGGAATACAGCTGTGATGCAGCATCTGTCTCAGCTTTCATTGCAGCACAGGCGGAAGCCATCCAACATCTCAGTGCTGCAGTGGAAGTTCAAGCCGAGGCCATGAGATCCATGCTTGTTGCCATGGCGCCATGCAGGATCAGACTGCTGCCATCATGGCTGCATATTATCAGTGCTCAAAGGGGAATGCAGGCTCTGACAGCAGTCCAGCGATCTGTCCTCCAGCAGATTACTAGGATTGCAGAGGTGCCACCAGTGGCTGCATGGTGCATAAACCTGCTGTCCACTCTCAGGAGAACAGCATTCCTGCTCCGACCACTGCCATTCTGCCAGTGCCCTTGCTATTACCAGACTGTGGCCAAACATGCTGAGGTAGGGCAGCCCGAAGCCGAGCCCTCAATACCCAGTGATGCTTGAGATCATCCTGCAGAGCCATCTGCAGCCTCCCCTAGTGAAAGTCAGCAGCCTTCCACCAGCTATGCTGCAGCCCTTGGGGCAGCACTGTGTTGGAGCACTAGGCCTGGCAAAGGCATCCCAAGACAAGCATTAAGGGAATGCTCAAGGGTGTTTAGTTCAATTTTGTATGTATTATTGAAAGTGTTGTTGGATAAAGTTGTTATGGAAAGATTTTGGAGTGTCTTTTGGACACTGTGATGGCCCATAACGGAGAGATGGATAGGTGGAGCAGTGGTGATGTGGGCAAAATTTTAGGGATCCTGGAATATGATTAACTATTCACAGGCAGTCCTTTTGGACCTATGGGGTCCAGGATGTCTTCTCCCTTCTTTCTGCTCCTCCTTTCCTGGGGTCCTCGCTGAAAACCTGGTGGCAAGAGCTGTGCCCATATGACAGCCAGGTTGTGTAGCAAGCAGCAGAAAATCACGAATTTGGAGATGTACTCTGCATGTAATGGTCCAGGCAATGTAACAGTTGTTTTAAAATGCTGATGGTTTGCTCCATGACTTTCCTGGTGGCATTATGGCTCTCGCCCTACGCACGCTGTCCATGTGTGGTCAGGTAGCGGAGGGGAATCATGAGCCATGTGTAGAATGAGTAGCCCCACTCACCCCAGTAAAGCAGTTTGCCCTGGTGGTTCAAATGTGGCAGGAATGGTAGACAGGCGCAGGATGAAAACATTGTGGCTGCTGCCAGGATAACAGGCATTCACCAGCATGGTGCTTTGTGCATGTTTGTATACCTGCTGCATGTTAAGGGAGCAATACCAGTATATCTCCCCGTTGATATGTGGCTTCCACAGAGCCATATGCATGCAAGTAGGTGACTTCCTGCACTACTGGGAATCCCGCTACCCTGGCAAAACCATGTTCCCACTCCTCCTGCTTCCCTCTGGTTAGAAAGAAAATTATGAAGTCCTCTCTCCTTGTGTACATGCCATCCTTGATGCAGCAATGCATGGAAAAACTGTGAAATGTTGGAAATGTCACAGGCCCTAGCCTGAAAGGATCTCCAAGCATAGGAATTGAGGGCCACGGTAATCTTCATGACCACTGGCAGTGCAGACCTTGCCCCGCTGTGCAACTACAAGTCTGATTGGAGGAGGTGGCACAGTTCATTGACCACCTATTTGGTGAATCATAGCTGCCTCAGCCACTACTCCTGGCTGAAGTATAGGTAGAAGTACTCCCTAAAGACCTGAGATGGGTAAAGCCTTCCACTGAAAGCCCTCCTCCTGCTCCCACAGTGCACGGTTTCCCCTCTCTGCAGCCTGTGCTCCATATCCCTGTCATGCTGTAGTCCAAGAGGGATGGCAATTATATCCCCCATGAGTATTGGCAGGTTTTCTGCTGACAGGCCTTCAAACTCCTCTGAACTCCTTGGAAAAGTTCAGCACCACTCCCTTCTGATTCCAAAAGGTTTTCAAAACTCCTCCGACACCAGAGTACACAGTACTTCCATCAACTCTGCAGCAGCAAAGGTAAGTCAAAGGCACCTCACTTAAAAGTTCCATGCCGATACCTTTAAATAATGCTTGTGGGAGCTGCCTTGTGCAGCTGAACATGTGTTCAGCTGAAAGTGTTTGAGGGCCTACAAAGTGCAAAATGGCAAGCCAGGTTCCAAATCAGCATCAGAGGCTGGGTGACATCATGATCTGCCCACTCTCACACTTCTGATGCATGCACAGCAGGCCCGTGCCAGCAGCCTTACAAGCATGTCGCGGCATGCGGGCCACAAGGGAAGCAAATTTGTCACCATTTTCGGGACTCTAGACTTCCATAGCACCAACAATAGTAGCGCTACGGAGCCAAATTTTGTGGTTTGAAAATCCAAGGGTGGTGAGAGGCGGGTAATCCCTGCAATTCTGCCAGGATCATACCCACTATGCAGCTCTGCCACTGAATTGCATGAAGTCAGGGGGAGGAGTCTGTAAGAGCAGCTTTTTGGCAGTGCAGCAGTGCCGCTTAATAATAAAAAAAATGTTTCTTCCTGGACTTTTGCCAGGAAGTGGGGGTGGGCGGGAGGGGTGAGCCCAAGCCCCAACCAGAGCCTGGACCCTGCTGGTATGCCGCATTTGCACCCTTTGGAGGCCAGTACATCTCACCTCACTGGGAATGTCAGCCTCCAACCATATGTCGGATCCCAATGAGGTTGAGAAAGCAGGATTTCCCAGCATAGTATATTCTTAACCCTGCTCCCATGCTTCTTACACCAGTAGCTTTGTTGGAGTGGGATTGACTCTGCCCGAATGGCCAAGCAAATTCAGACCCCTTTCGTCTGCAACCTTCAGGCTTTTAAAATCCAAACTTGTTGACACCTAACTGCTACTTTATTTAGCTTGTCTTCCCTTTTCGTCTTTGCAATTTTGGTGATATTCTGTACTAAAGACCACAGCCCATCCTCAAGATCACTCAACAAAAAAGAGGTTGCAAGTTTACTGAGGTCATACGACATGCACAGGAATACATCTGTGTATTATAATGAACTTGAAAATCACTTGCTGAAATATTTTACATGAAAAGTAAAATACTTGAAGATGCCAGATTTTGTTTTAAAATTGAGATCTTTGTGTTACCGTAAATAAAAAGCTGTTTTTTCCAAAAAACATTAGCAGTAACAGATTGACAAAAGTAAAATGGGGCACCAGAACCTTTTAAACCTCTTCGCAGAGCAAATTTTTATTTGACTGTGAGTAAAGCTCCTCGGCATCAGTAGAAATGGCTAGTGAATGGCAAAAGGAAAGTGAATAAAAATTTTAAGATAAAGTATGCTGTTTTAATGATTCAATTTAACATGAAAGTGTTAGGGACCTTGTTTGTTGGTTTCTGCAGCAGAATGTTTCAGTTCTGCTGGTAAGGTTTGTTATTTTACTATTCCTTTGTGCTACTCCCACTTTTTCCACTACTCAAACCCCTGTTAATTCAAAGTCACCAGGATGGTGACTTTTGAATTGTGCTATTTTATTCCTACAGTTGATCAATTTGAATTCATTGATATTTCAAATTTTAACATAAAAAAATGAATAGACTGTTAGATAGCTACACGCTCCCAAATTTGCAGTGAAAAGTAGCACGAAGGCTATGGACCTGAACCCTGTCCATCAAAATATAAAAACTATGGGTTTCTTTACATCTACATTCAAATCCTTTTACTGCATTGTGTCTATCTAGACTCTGTATAAGGCTGGTTTGCTTACATGTTGATACCACTGTTTTCATAGTTTGTTCTGAAATATTTGATGCCTATGTCATATTGTAATAAGAGAACACAATCCATACGTGGTAGGAAAGTTCAATGGCCCTGAATTTCTTTGGGCTTTCTGCCACTGTACTGCCATAACTTCATTATAAGTGTGGCAGAAACTCCTTTTTTATGTGTAAACAGGGTTAAAAGCTATGGCAGGGCAGCGACAGTAAGTCCAAGGACAATATCTTAAATAATCACTTGATTTCTTGACAAGTCACTGCCAATAATCACTGAAATAATGCCAATAATTAAAAATAAAATGAAAAATGCCAAGCAAAAAACAAAATTGGACAAGTTAAATTGTGTGGTTGATGGTAACAGAAACTACTGTTGATGGAAGATTTCATCACCATGGAGTAGTTTGCTGTGGTAGCATACATAAAGACTTAAGTAGTCTACTTTTGCTTTTTAGCTATTTTAAAATATACTTTTTGACAAATTAGAATATTTTATAGAAAACATAATCATTTGAAAGCTTGGAGTCTCTAAATAATAGCACATATAAATAACAGATAAAATACATGAAAAGGTCTAGTGTAAATATAACTTGTCTTATTGTCTAGGTAGCGAAATGAAAAACAAATAATCATATAAAAGTTATGTTCTGCTTTATTAGTGCTGTCTTTTAAGCAAGTTTTATATCCATGCTTTCTGATGTGTGCACTAATGTCATAAATTACATGACATTTGCTGACCTTTGCCTCAAAGTATCAGTGGTGGTCTCTGGATGAGAAGTACAACCTCTTCTGCTCCAAGCTTTATACATACCTCCTTTTCTACATATTTTCTTGCCGGGTTTTCTGGAACATTCCTTCGATATTCTTTTTACTGAAAAATGAATAAAAGACTAAAAAATAACATGAGCTCCGTCACAGACAGTAGGAGCATGCAATACCACCGACTGACTTAAAATTGTCCTTTCTACAAAGTCAGACTTTCAACTCATTGTGTCTGCACACACAATGAGCAAATTATGCACCTTTTCTTAAGTCAGTGAGGGGGGATTGAGAACCAATATCCACCTCGATAGTCGTGCCATGGCAGGGGGAGAATGAGTGGGGACAGAATACAGATCTGATGCATTGGGAAAGCTTCATGCGTATACATACATAGATACACACACACACACACATACACACACACAGACACAGACACACACAAACCACAGCATGCAAACATTATGTCATGCTTCCTAAACAAAGTAAGATACAACATTCAGTAAAGATTAAAATTAGATTTCCCTGTTCCTTATGGCTTACACTCACCATCTTCAGTAGGCACATATATGTTTAGAAAGAGGCAATCTTCATTCTGTTCTTGGACATAAGAAGCAATTACTTCCAAGTTGGCAGTAAACCACACTGGGAGCATAACATCTGGCAACATACCATGTATATTCTGAGGACAGACTGGTGCAAAATGGGTGGCATTTCGGATTTCTGACCAAGAAGAGGGGGGTTCAGGGGGCTGGAAGCGGCGATCTCCCGTTGGTGAAGCAGCATATGGTATGCCAAGATATTGGATTACTGGACCCAAGATTTCATTACTCAGTTCTTTTTTAATCCCCCTCAGCCTGCCATAATTGGTATTCACCACTGGGTAGGTGTCATCTAGTTTCTGGCAGAGCACCAGGTTACCCTTTAATGTAAATCCGAGAATCCAAAGAATGAAAGTTATATCAAATCCCATTCGCAGCGGATGCATCATCACCATGCTCAATATGCATTTAAGCCATGGTGGCCTCTCCTGATGAAGTGACATGGTATACAATGGGTGTCCACAAATATAGAAACAAAAATCCTGCTTGATATCCGGATGAAATCTCAGCAAGCTACGAGGTGTTGTTTAGTACAGAGTCGTAAGGCAAATCTCAGAAGCTTTCAATATCAGAAATATTTCCCCATGGATTTCATAATTGATGATATACCTGCACTTGATGCTATTTTTCAGTCAACATCCTAAAATTTCTTTCCTGTGGCAACATGAAGAAATTGATTATCCACGGTGGATTTCCTTTGACAAATCAACTATAGGTATCAGGATATTTGTGGCCTGTAAGATATAAATATTGTAAATATCAAAATAAATTCCAAAGTTAATATTTTATATTATAAAGTTTTACATTTATTCATTTACATGCAAAAAGATTCTAAGTATACTTTTTAAAAAAATAAGAACTCTTGCTGCTGACTTTATATTTCTAGTCAAATTACTGTTGGTAATATCAGCAGATAGAACAATTGTCTGTCCTTTACTTTAAAAGAGATGTTAGCACTTGCATTACAATAGTGGACAGAGAAACATCATATTTCAAGCATTCATCGATTAATATGAACAAGAGTAATTCCAGCTTTTCCTTCTTCGCAGGCTGACTGATAGGAATAGAGAGATATGTATGAATGCCATATTCCATTTTGTTCCATGACTAGCATGCAGAATCTGTGCTTATAGTCGAACAAAACAACCATCAATTCTCTCACCAACAAAAGGAGAAGCAATCTACTGTAATGTAAATGTCCATCTATTTACATGTCTGAAAGTTGCCAAAGCTTATTCCCAGCTGCACCAAGTGGGCATAGATCACGGATGGTGGCACTGATACTTGAATCCATGATGATTTGGATGGGAGGGCAGACATGTACTGTTTGCTTTGTATGATTCCTCATATATGATAATGAGGAAGTTTAACTGAAATATAAATAAATTATCTAGAAATACCATAAAAAGATTTTCTTTCACTCGAAAAATTCCACACAAATTTATTTTTCTAGATTTTTAAAATTTTAATCTGTGGTATGAACTATGATTCTATATCTATATACATATTAGCACAACACAATAATTGACTACAGTGAAATAATTTACATGCAATTGTTACAGTTTCAAGAATTTTAATACCATCTTCTTTCTCAAAAATTCAATTGGCAGCTCCCATAAGTGGACCATTGTCCTTGTAGTTACATGCAGTGGATTGACATACCAGAGGTTTACTAAATGACGAAAAATTTCTGTTGCAAACAAATTAGAAGCAGCATAACAAAAGGAGTAATTTTCTAGTACAGAGTCTCAATTTGTGAGAGATCAGAAAATCCCAAGTTTCTGCTCATTAATTTTAATAGATGAAAATCATGGGAAATGATCACCCAATAAGCATTTTTTTGGGCAAAGCTCACTTCCAGAAATGCATTTTCATAAGTTTGTCTCATAAAAGTACAGATATATATATAAAACATAGCTCCAATTAGAATGTATATAAAATTGGTTACCCTTCGTAATTACAGCTGATTTAATTTAATACATTTGTCTATTTGATAAAATTATTGATACAGTAATGTGAACTCTTTCTGTCACTACCTCAAACCATTTTTTTTGTGTAGGTTAGCTCATAACTGTTCCAGTCAACTATCTCCTTTGCTGTGTTGTCTAAAAGGGATCAAAACTAATGTTCTGTTCCTCAGATCAAATCAAAATAGATCTCATGCACCTTTCTGAATAATACAGGAGATTGCAGCAACAAAAATTAAGTTCACAAATAAACATAATTTAAAAATTTAATCACTTGCAAAAAACACTATTCCATCTACTCAGATAAAAAACTATGTGTACAAGTCAAGTAAGTTTGTTAATAAATTTAAACAAAGTCTTCCCAATGGAATAATCAATGCTGTTTCAGGGGCTGATTATATATAATGCTGATCCCCTACACTGATCAAACCCGTAGATAAGGGTGGTGCTGTTGTTGTCTGGGGTACCGACCTCCACCTTACAGAGGCTGAGCGCCAACTCTCAGACACTTCTTCCTACCTCCCCTTGGATCATGACCCCACCACCGAACATCAAGCTACTGTCCACAGGACTGTCACTGACCTCATCTCCTCCAGAGGTCTTCCCTCCACAGCTTCCAACCTCATAGTTGTGCAACCCCAGACAGCCCGCTTCGACCACCTTCCTAAAATCCACAAACAGGACTGTCCTGGCAGACCCATCGTTTCAGTCTGTTCCTGCCCCACTGAACTTATTTCTTCTGATCTTGACTCTGTCTTGTCATTTTGACAACTTCCAGTTTCCTGGCCCTAACTGCCTCCTCTTCACTATGGACGTCCAATCTCTCTATACCTCCATCCCCCACCAGGATGGTTTGAGGGTTCTCTGCTTCTTCCTTGAACAGAGGCCCAACCAGTCCCTATTCACCACCACCCTCCTCCGCCTGGCTGAACATGTTCTCACATTGAACAATTTCTTCTTCAACTCCACTCACTTCCTTCAAATAAAAGGTGTTGCTATAGGTTCCCGCATGGGTCCTAGTTATGCCTGTCTTTTTGTGGGATATGTTGAACATTCTTTATTCCAGTCCTACTCAGGCCCCCTCCTCCAACTCTTTTTCTGGTACATTGATGACTGTATCGGTGCCATTTCCTGCTCCCGCCTCGAACTGGAAAACTTTATCAACTTTGCTTCCAATTTCCACCCTTCTCTCACCTTTACATGTTCCATCTCTGACACTTCCCTTCCCTTCCTTGACTTCCCTGTCTCCATCTCTGGGGATAGGCTGTTCGCTAATATTCATTAGAAGCTAGCCGACTCCCACAGCTACCTCGACTACACTTCTTCAAACCCTGCCTCCTGTAAGGACTTCATTCCATTCTCCCAGTTTCTCCGTCTCCGACGCATCTACTCTGATGATGCAATCTTCCACAACAGTGCCTCTTCCTTTGTCTTCCTTTTTCCTCAACTGAGGATTCTCCACCACTGTGGTTGACAGGGCCTTCAGCTGTATTCGGCCCATTTCCCGCACTTCTGCTTCACACCTTCCCCTCCCTCCCAGAACCACGACACGGTTCCCCTTGTCCTCACTTTCCACCCCACCAGCCTCCTCATTCAGAGAATTATCCTCCGCCATTTCCGCCACCTCCAGCATGATGCCACCACCAAACGCATCTTCCCCTCCCCTCCCCTATCAGCATTCCAAAGGGATCGTTCCCTCCGTGACACCCTGGTCTACTCCTCCATTACCCCCAACACCTCGTCCCCTTCCCATGGCATCTTCCTATGCAATCGCAGGAGGTAATACCTGCCCTTTTACCTCCTTTCTCCTCACTATCCAAGGCCCCAAACACTCCTTTCCTTTCAGGTGAAGCAGCGATTTACTTGTACATCTTTCAATTTAGTATACTGTATTCACTGCTCACAATGTGGTCTCCTCTACATTGGGGAGACCAAACACAGATGGGGTGACCGCTTTGCGGAACACCTCCGCTCAGTCCGAAAGCATGACCCTGAGCTTCTGGTTCCTTGCCATTTCAACACTTCCCCCCTGCTCTCATGTCAACATGTCAACATGTCACCGGCCTGCTCCAGTGTTCCAGCAAACATCAACGCAAGCTCGAGGAGCAGCACCTAATCTTTCAATTAGGCACTCTACAGCCTTGCGGACTGAACATTGAGTTCAATAACTTCAGAGCATGACTGGCCTTTTGTTAATATTTTATTTTTTAACCATGTGCCTGCTTTTCATGTAGTCAGAGCTGCTCATTATTCCGCTATTAACAGTCTCTTGAGACTAATGCTTCGTATTTCACCACAAGCATTAACACATGCTTTGCCTTTGTCCCAGGACAGCTTTGTTATTTAATCTCCCTCTGCCCTATCAAACACTTTCCTCTTTGTTCTCTCCCCCACCCCCCTCTCCTTCACTTGCTTAAAACCTAATTCTTTTCTAACCTTTGCCAGTTCTGATGAAAGGTCACAGAACTGAAACATTAACTTTGCTTTTCCCTCCACAGATGCTGCCAGACCTAAGTATTTCCAGTACTTTTCGTTTCTGTTTTAGGGGTACCCTGTTACTTGACAAACAGAACATCTCAGAGGAAAAATGTATTTAGGCCTATCTTCAGGCGTAGGAATTACAATGCACGATCACCCCATGCCCGGTCCCTTTGGGCAGGCAGCACACAAATTGCATGTTGCCTCCTCATCTAAATGATTTTAGCATTCAGCCAACTGTGACCTGCGCTGCTGACTGGCTGCACACTGAAAAGGCTAGCCATGTTTCAGTTAGCTTGCATGTCTTAAAGGCAGCTCGCCCATCTTGAAGGTTCACTAGATTGATTCCTGAGATAAGACGTCGAGTGGAATGGGCCTCAACTCCCTGGAGTTTAGAAAAGTGAGAAGCAATCTCATTGAAACCTATAAAATTCAGAGATAGCTTGACAGGATAGATGCTGGATAGAGGATAGAGGTTGTTTCCCCAGGCTGGAGAGTCTAGAACTAGGAGGTATAGTCTCAGTACAATAGATCGATCATTTAAGTCTGAGATGAAAAGGAATTTCTTTGCTTAGAGGGTTGTGAATCTTTGGAATTCTCTACCCCAGACAGCTGTGGCTGCTCAGTCATTGACTGTATTCAAGGCTGAGATAGATTTTTGGACTCACAAGGGATATGGGGATTGGGCAGGAAAGTGGAATTGAGGTCCAAGATTAGCCATGATCTTATTGAATGATGGAGGAGGTTTGAGGGGCAGTATAGAGTCATAGAGTTATTTAGTACAGAAACAGGCCCTTCGGCCCAACGCGCCTGCGCCGACCATCAAGCACCCATCCAATCTAATCCCATTTTCCCACACTTGGCCCATAACCTTGTATGCTGTGGCGTTTCAAGTGCTCATCTAAATACTTATTAAATGTTGTGAGAGTTCCTGCCTCTACCACCTATTAAGGGAGTGAGTTCCAGATTCCAACCACCCTCTGGGTGAAAAATGTTTTCCTCAACTCCCCTCTAAACCTCCTGCCCCTTACCTTAAATCTATGCCCCCTGGTTATTGACCCCTCTGCTAAGGGAAAAAGTTTCTTCCTATCTATCCTATCAATGCCTCTCATAATTTTGTATACCTCAATCAGGTCGCCCCTCAGCCTTCTCCGCTCCAAGGAAAACAACCCTAGCCTGTCTAGTCTCTCTTCATAGCTGAAATGCTCCAGCCCAGGCAACATCCTGATGAATCTCCTCTGCACCCTCTCCAGTGCAATCACATCCTTCCTATAGTGTGGTGACCAGAACTGTACACAGTACTCCAGCTATGGCCTAACCAGCGTTTTATACAGCTCTATCATAACCTCCCTGCTTTTATATTCTTCCTAACCACCTTATCTACCTGTGCTGTTGCCTTCAGTGATTTATGGTCAAGCACCCCAAGGTCCCTCTGACCTTCTGTATTCCCAAGGGTCCTCATCCATTGTATATTCAATTGCCTTGTTAGTCCTCCCAAAGTGCATCACCTCACACTTCTCAGGATTAAATTCCATCTGCCACTGTTCCACCCATCTTACCAGCCCAATTATATTGTCCTGTAATCTAAGGCTTTCCTCCTCACTATTTGCGACACCACCAATTTTCGTGTCATCTGTGAACTTACTGATCATGCCTCCTATATTCACGTCTAAATCATTAATGTACACTACAAACAGTAAGGGTCCCAGCACCGATCCCTGCGGTACCCCATTGGTCACAGGCCTCCATTTGCAGAAACAACCCTCGACCTCCTTTCACTAAGCCAATTTTGGATCCAATTTGCTCTTACCTTCTTAACTAGTCTCCCACATGGTACATTATCAAAAGCCTTACTGAAGTCCATGTAGACTACATCAACTGCTTTACCCTCACCTATGCATTAAGTCACCTCCTCGAAAAATTCAATCAAATTTGTTAGACACAATCTCTCCCTGACAAAGCCATGCTGACTATCCCTGATAAATCCCTGCCTCTCCAAGTGGAGATTAATCCTGTGTCTCAGAATTTTTTCCAATAATTTGCCTACCACTGATGTTAGACTCACAGGCCTATAATTACCTGGTTTAAACCTGCTATCCTTCTTGAATAATGGTACCACATTCGCTGTCCTTCAGTCCTCTGGTACCTCTCCTGTGGCCAGAGAGGATTTGAAAATTTATGTCAGAACCCCTGCTATCTCCTCCCTTGCCTCAAATAGCAGCCTGGGATACATCTCATCTGGGCCTGGGGATTTATCCATGATCTACTCCTGCTTCTATTTCTTGTGTTTTTATGTTCTTCAAGGGGAATGCACTCAATTAACAGAAGTTGCTGCAGACCGTATATGGAAGGCTTGAAGAAAAGCAAAAGCATATCAAATGGAGCAGCAGGCAAGAGAGAGGATGCCCAGGTTTTCTGATGAGGCACTGGAGGTATTTGTACAGGAGGTGGAAAGGAGGCGAGAGGCAATGTTCCTGCAGGGGGCCAGGAGGGCCTCAAGGCACGCCCTGAGAAGGGAATGGGAGCAAGTGGCCAGGGAGGTCAATTCGTGGACTCTGGTCCTCAGGACCTGCTGCAAGAAAATCAATGACCTTACATGGATCAAGGTCAGTGAATTCATCTTTACATGACATCTCCTACTCATCACTACACCAATTGCTCAATGTACCACACTCATATCACTCACGAATTTCTGACAACTGAATCGGGCCCAACATTCAGAAGGTCTTAGACCTGAAACAGTAACTCTGTTTCTCTCTCCACAGCCAGACAGCTGAATATTTCAACACTTTTTGTTTTAATTCAGATATTCTACCTTACCCTCACATACTTACCAATGCTAGCCTCTCATATCTTTTGCTGCTTCCACATACCTGCAGCTATTCAATTATGTCTGGCACATCACCCAAACACTTTGCAACACACTCACTGATTTTCTTGCCTCTCTCTTGCAGGACATAACAGAAGGGAGCAGAGCAGAACCAGAGAGGATTAAGCACGCCTGCATCACCTGTGCTTTTTGGAGGAATCCATTACAGAGGCCATTACATCCTGTGTCACCGAGGCCAAGCAGGATGATGGCATATTCCTGTTTATGCCCTTCATCCTGCTGTCTGACATGAAGTGCAAGCTGCCAATCGTGTGTCCAAAGACCTCTTGCTTTTCATGCACCCCCTTACCTCAGCCAACCCTCCCCTTTTGCATTTCTGCTTTCAGATACCCAAAGAACTGCTACCTGGTCAGCCACTGAAGCCTCATAAGGAAGGGTGACAGCAACACCAGACTTCCGATGAAGAAGCATGATAATTTGAACTGACACTCCCATGCCCCAGCTGAGATACTGGCACTGCATGTACTATAGACAGTAGTATAGAGTCAGGATATGCACACGGTGAGTCACTGGGCACGAGTGGGCTGCACAGGCCGGGGGAAAGAATAGTTCATATTCCAGCTCAGCAAAGGGTGCGATCGCAGATGGATTCTGCTGCAGGGGACTAAGATGAGGACTTCAATGGGGCAGCATACAGGAGAACAGTGATGGTCATTCACACCGAGATGCTTGGTGCATTGGCAGGCATGCCAGACAGCCTGTTGTCATTTTTAAGGAGCATGGAGGAGTCCGGCTGTATTTTGGCACAGACCTTTAGCCCATCTTTTCCAGCATGGAAATGGTTGCCAACTCCATGACTGCACTGGTGGACCCAGTCGTGATGCAACATCCAATGACTGATGTCTCAGTTTCCACTGCAGCACAGGTGGAAGCCACCAAATGTCTCAGTGCTGCAGTGAAGCTCAGACTGAGGTCAAAAGATTCATGCTTAGTGCCAATCAGGCTCAGACTGCTGCCATCACAGCTGCAGATGGCAGGGCAGCACTAAGGGAGTGGTCAGTAGCTTTGTGGTACACAAACCTGCCATCCTCTCATGATGACAGCATTCATGCACCATCACTGCTACTCTGTCAGTGCCCTTGCTGTTGCCTTTCACCCAGCCAGCCCCGACTGCTCCGGCCCATGCTGAGGTGGGGCAGTCTAAAGCCAGGCATACAAGCCCCAGACCTGCTTGAGATCATCCTGCAAGGCCATCTGCAATCTCCCCCAGCAAAAGGCAGCAGCCTTCCACCAGCCATGCTGCAGCCACTGGGACAGCACTGTGTAGTAGCGCTAAGACAGGCAACAGCAGCCTTAAGATAAGCACTAGGGAATGCACAATAATGAATAGTTCAGTTTTGTAGGTATTATTGGAAGTGTTATCAGATAAATTTGTTATGAAAAGGGCTTTTTATTGGTGCCTTATATTTCAAGACTTTGACCAAGATGACACTCTGTTCTAGCAGAGCTGACACAACATTATTTTCAGAGTCTAAATTGAGGGGACTCTCAGTGCTGCTTGTCAGCACTGAGTGTGAAGAAGGGAGTTTGGTAAGTGAGTGAATTTTAAGGGTTAATCTCTCAAGACTAGTTTTTGTTTTGTTTACATCTAGCAATTAATTGAAATTCCTGTTTCAGTTAAGAGGTAAGCTAGGTTTCTTGCCATTTTAAACAGGGGTATACTAACACTCTGAGAGTAGCTGTAGCTAGTTAACTAGGTAGCTAGCTTAAACTGGTTTCTGAGCTTTAGCAGAGCTCTAGCAGAGCTGACACAGCATTGTTTTCAGAGTATAAATTCAGGGGACTCTCAGTGCTGCTGGAGAACACAGTGTGAAAAAGGGAGTTTGGTAATTGAGGGAGTTCGATAAGGAGGGGAATTATAAATTAAGAAGAAAATAAATTTGAGCGCACAGAGTATAAAGTGGGAGTTTGGTGCGTGAGGGAGGGGCTACTTTCTTTCCTTTCTTTCTTTCTTTCTTCAACTTTTTTGCAGCCTCCAATAGCTGCCTCTCTCTTTGGTATAAGGGAAGAAGTTGATTGGTGAGTAACTGGTAAGTTATTTTACTTCTGATTGTAATAAGAAGTTTTTAAAGTTAAGTTGTGGCAGGTTAGCTCAGCCAAGTGTCCTGCGATATGTGGGAAGTCATGGATGAACCATATGTGCTCGACGAACATATCTGCAGGAAGTGTCACTGGCTGCAGAACTCACTGTTGTGCATCCGCAAGGCAGAGGACTACGTGGATAGCACATTTAGGGAGGTGGTCACATTGCAGGTTAGGAGCATGCAGGCAGAGAGGGAATGGATGGCCACCAGGCAGTCTAGGAGACCAGGCAGGCAGTGCAGGAGTCCCCTGAATCTATCTTGCTTGCTAATCAGTTCTCCATTTTGGATCCTGGTGAGTGCGATGGTTCCTTGGGGGAGTGCAGCCACAGCAAAGTCCGTGGCACCGTAGGTGGCTCAGCTGCACAGGAGGGGTGGAAGAAAAGTGGAAGAGCAATAGTGATAAGGGATTCTATAGTCAGGGGATCAGACAGGCATTTCTGTGGCAGTAAACATGACTCCAGGGTGGTGTGTTGCCTCCCTGGTGCCAGGGTCAAGGATGTCATGGAGCAGCTGCAGGACATTCTTCTGGGGAAGGGTAAATGGCCAGAGGTTGTGGTCCACATTAATAAGAAGCAGGACCTCAAGAGCAGTAATCTCAGGACTACTCCCACTGCCAAATGCTAGTGAGCAGAGGAATAGGAGGATTGATCGATTGAACACATGGCTAGAGAACTGGTGTAGGATGGAGGGCATCAGATTACTGAGGCATTGGGACCAGTTCTGGGGCAGGTGGGATCTGTACAAGATAGACCGGCTACACCGTAACAGGACTGGAACTAACATCCTCACAGGGAGATTTGCCAGTGCTGTTCGGGAGGGTTTAAACTACTTGTAACGGGGAAGGGAACCTGAGTGGCAGCTCAAATTGGAAGGAAGTAAAGCTGGTAACAGGAGGTAGAAAAGTAGCAAGTGGCATTTGAAGGCAGGCGAAACAAAGGCGAGCATCAACTAGACTTAGAATGCAGAATGTCAAGAAGACAAGGTTAAGGGCCCTCTACCTGAATGCACGCAGCATTCGCAACAGGGTAGATGACTTAAAGGCCCAAATAGAGGTAAATGGGTATGAGCTAACTGCCATTGCGGAAATGTGGCTACAGGGTGACCAAGACTGGGAACTGAATATTCAAGGATATTCCACATTTAGGAAGGGCAGGCCAAAAGGAAAAGGAGGTGGTGTTGCACTGATAACAAGAGATGGGATCAATACATTAGTAAGAAAGGATCTCAGATTGAAAGAACAAAATGTGGAATCTGTTTGGGTGGAGCTAAGAAACAGCAAGGGGCAGCAAACATTGGTAGGGGTTGTTTACATGCCACCAAATAGTGGTAGTAGTGTGGGGCATGGCATTAATCAGGAGATTAGGGAAGGATATAGCATGGGGGAGTTCAATCTGCATATAGACTGGGTAAACCTAATGAGCACTAATGCTGTGGAGGACAAGTTTCTGCCGTGTGGTAGGGATGGTTTTCTAGAGCAGTATGTTGAGGAACCGACTAGAAAAAAGGCTATTTTAGATCTAATATTATGTAATGAGAAAGAGCTAATTCATAATCTTGACATAAAAGAACCTTTAGGGATGAGTGACCATAATATGATATAATTTTACACTATGTTCGAAAGTGAGGTAGTTCAATCTGAAACACAAACAAGAAATGCTGGAAATACTCAGCAGGTCTGGCGGCATCTGTGGAGAGAGAAGCAGAGTTAACATTTCAGGTCAATGACCTGAATATATATCAATGATTTGGATATGGGGATCAAATGTAGTATTTCCAAGTTCACGGAGGACACAAAACCAGTTGGGAATGTGTGTTGTGAGGAAGATGCAAAGCGGCTTCAAGGAGATTTGGACAGACTTAGTGAGTGGGTAAGAATGTGGCAGATGGAATATAATGTGGAAAAATGTGAGGTTATCCACTTTGGTAGGAGGAGAAGATGTGCAGACTATTTCTTAAATGATAAGAGATTAGAAAGTGTAGATGTACAAAGGGAAATGGGCATCCTTGTCAATAAGTCACTGAAAGCTCACATGCAGGTGCAGCAAGCAATTAGGAAGGCTAATGGTATGTTAATCTTTATTGCAAGAGGACGAGTACAGGAGTAGTGAAGTCTTGCTTCAATTGTATAGACCCTTGGTTAGACCGCACCTGGAGTACTATGTGCAGTTTTTGGTTCCCTTACCTTCAGAAGGATATTATTGCCATAGAGGGAGTGCAGCGAAGGTTCACCAGTCTTGTTCCTGGGATGGCAGGACTGTCCTATGAAGGGAGATTGGGGAAACTGGGCCAGTTTTCTCTAGAGTTTTGAAGAATGAAAGGTGAGCTCATTGAAACCTGCAAAATACTTAAAGGGATAGACTGGGTAGATGCAGATAAGATGTTTCCCCTGGTTGGGACGTCGAGAACCAGGGGACACAATTTCAAAATAAGGGGGAAGCCACTTCGGACAGAGATCAGGAGAAATTTCTTTATTCAGAGGGTTGTGAATCTTCGGAATTCTCTACCCCACAGGGCTGTGGAAGCTCAGTCATTGAGTATGTTTAAAGGAGAGATTGACAGATTTCTAAATACAAATGACATAAGGGGATATGAGGATAGTGTGGGAAAAAGGAATTGAAGTGGATGATCAGCCATGATCGTATTGAATGGCGGAGCAGGGTCAATGGGCTGAATGGCCTACTCCTGCTCTTAGGTTCTTATGTTCCTATGGCATGCAGATGGATTGAAAGCTGGGGATCTGTGGAGTGTCTACGATGTTGGGATGACACCTTAGGGGAACTGGAGTTTCAGTATTCGCTCATGGACAGCTCATCCAGAGCAAATGGGTCCCGGATGCCTCCAGCTTTCTTCTTCTTCCTGCTTCTTCTCCCTTTGCGCACTGCATCTCCTCTCTGCTACCTGTTCTCCTTTTCCAAATCATGCTGTAGTTCAAGAGAGACTACAACTATATCCCCCATTACCGAAGCAGGCTTTTTCCAGCAGGACAATCAACACTTCTGACCTCCTTGTCAAGATCCAGCACCACTCCCTTGAAAATCAAAAAAGCTTGCAAAACTCTTCCAACAATAATCAACACATTACTTCCACTAACAGCACCAGCAGAAGTAAGCCAAAAGCATCTCATCTGGAAGTTGGATGGTTGGTCCTTTAAATAACTCGAGTGGTGGGGAGGGGGGGGGGGGGGGGTGCGGTGGTGGTTCCCTTATGCAGCTGAATGCATGTTCAACTGGGAGTGTTTACTGGACTTGCATTGCAAATTGTGTGTCAAATCAATGTTAAATGCAGAGACACACAGTCTCAGAGTAAGAGATAGGTCATTTAGGACTGAGATGAGGAGGAATTTCTTCACTCGGAGGGTGATGAATCTTTGGAATTCTCTACCCTAGAGGCTGTGGAGGCTCAGTCATTGAGTATATTCAAGACAGAGATCGATAGATTTCTCGATATTAAAGATATCAAAGGATATGGGGAGTGTGCAGGAAAATGGCGTTGAGATAGAAGATTAGCCATGATCCAGCTGAATGGCAGAGCAGGCTCAATGGGGCAAATGGCCTACTCCTGTTCCTATTTCCTATGTTCCTATGCTGTTTGACATCATAATCTACCCATTCTGTGTGCTTTTAGCACATGCACAACACATTTGTGCTTGTGTCCTGTCAGACAGGTCACGTCACTATTTCACTTTGGGCTTCTGTAGTGATGGCACTAGTAGCACTGCAGAGCCCAATTTTGCAGGCCTCCAATTTAAATCATGGAACCCACTAACTCTTCCCCATTTCCTCATCCAACTCATATGGATGTCCTTCTCAAGGAGCCCATCAATGCATCAACATTTCAATCAACTTGGGATATTATTTTTATAGAGATAAAGGGCAATATTTTCTGACACCCGAGGCTTCACCTATATTAGGTGCACTGCTTGCAATTTTGTGCCCATCAGAAAATTTTGCCCAAGCTGACTGCACTACCATTTTCTGTTCCTTTCTGGTGGACAATGAATATTGCATCACCTGAAACAGGATCTTATATCTTAGCAACCTCGGGTTATTTTATTGCAAGTTGAATTTAGCTAAACAGAGGGTTGTGTCTGTACACTGTAAAATATATTCCATCTAAATACACTGAAAGTCTCTATAATGCCGACATAACCCTGGTGCATCCACTCTCATTTATTACATTTCTCATGACAATAATATGTGTTGAGGTAAAGAGCAGGCTCTTTTCCCAGGGCACTAATCTTCCTCAACATGGCTGATACACCTGGGAACCCTCAGATGAGGGCAATGAGGACAAGCTAAACAGAATCGGCACACAGCACCTCCTTCAGCTGATTGAATGCAACTCTACAGCTGTGAGACAAGACCACTTGATTCAGAAGCAGATTTTAGGTGAGATCTATCAACATCGTGGCTGTTTGAGTATCATTTTATATAAAGTTATGGTAATAACCTGCGGTCCTGGGGAAATTCCATATCTTCATCCTAGAGTGGGGCCATTGTAAGCTGGCAACAACTTTCATCTGGTTTTCCGCAACACACTCAGGTACAATACTTCAGCAACAGCGATGTGATACATCTTAGTTCTACCTGTTAATCCTGCCTTTATTAACCTTAACGGTACACTTGGGAGGAAAAATGTATTTATTTTTATCTTTCACTTCCCCATGATGTCCAAATTGCTTTGGAGCCAATTTTTATTTTTTAAAGTGTGGCAAATGCAGCAGCCAATTTGTGCATGTCAAGATCCCATAAACAATAATGAGATAAATGACACAAACAGTATTTGAATGTTGGTCAGGACAGTCCCATGGGATTTTTTTAGAAAGTGACTCCTGACAACGCAGCGGCCTGCCGATGTCACCAGAGTGCTCCAAGCTGTGCACATGCGCCAACCATCTCCTGCGTTCTAAGAGGCTGCACATGCACAGCTTACGTCTTACCTTGCCAGGACTAACTGGTGCTTGCACAGGAAAACGCTCTCCCCTCAGCCTCTCGCTCCAGGCTGCTCTCTGCCCGCATCCTCCATCCCTCCAGATGCTAGCTCTAGGCCGTGGGCGGCGCCGCTTCCTGCCTCTCGGCCACTCACTCCAACATTTGATGGGTCCCCACCGCGACACCCAAAGAAGCAAGGCGGGCCACGAGAGTTGATAGGGCGAGTGGCCGAGAGGAGGGAAGCAGCGCGGCCTGCGGTCTAGAGCTAGCGTCTGAAGGGATGGAGAGGGGGTGGGGGGGAAGCAGGGAGTGAGCAGCCAGAGAGCGGGATGGGGGTGGGGGTAAGTGGGGAGCGAGCGGCCAGAAAGCGGGATGTGGGGAGGGAAGCGGGGAGCGAGTGGCCGGAGAGTGGGATGGGGAGGGGGTTGGGGGGGGAGGTGGGGAATGAACGGTCAGAGAGCAGGAAGGGCATGGGGGGGGGGGGGGAGGTGGGGAGTGAACGGCCAGAGAGCAGGAAGGGCATGGGGGGGAAAGTGAAGAGTGAGCGGCCGGAGAGCGGGATGGCATTGAAACATCACTGAAATATGGAGGGCATGCAGCACTGTCAGAGGTGCTGACCTTCTGATGTGACTTTAAACAGCGCAACATTCTCCGAGTATCGAACATGTCCATTGTGTGCTGCCATGGGTTGAAGTTGTTTTTCTGTGATAAATTGAGCAGCGCCATCTTTAATCTTGGCAGCTACCTGAACATTGCAGACAGTGACGTTTCAGTGGAACAGGTTGCATTTGCACATATGCTTGTACAGCGCCACCATGTGGTCGCATTGTCAGCAAACGCAATCATTGTTTTACCTTCTATCTGAACAGCCTGATAGGTCTCGTTCATTGTTTCATCCAAAAGATGACAACTTGAACAGTGCAGCTATCCCTCAGCACTGCATTGAGGTGTCAGCATAGAATCTATGTTGAAGTCTTGGATCTGTACTTGAATTTATAGCCTTCTGACTCAAGAGGAGTGAATACTACGATTGAGCCTGATCCGGACAAGGAGTTTATCCCACACCTTACTAAAACAATCTCAGTTGTTGTGTATGCCACTACATGATCCATGAACCAATTTGATGTAACTGGTGTATTTTTCATCCAAAGGTCATAATGTCATACAACTGGGATGCAATAAACATTGGGAACCCTTGGACTTCCTGCATGTAAAAGCATCAGTTGCTATTGCCAGTTGGCAAGTCATTAAATACATAGTATTATTACGTTTGTAAGAATACCCTCCATGCTAGTTAACAGATACATACTTGATTTTTTTCAATCTGCACATTACAAAAGACTTACATTTATATAGCGTGTTACAACCAAGTGAGAAAGAGGTCAAAGGGTCCCTTTCAGCCTTCACCAGGTCTTACTGTAACAGGGTTTTTATTTTTAAACACACAGTGTTTTAGCTCCCCCTTGGTGAATCCTTGTTCATTGCTTTCAAATTATAAGACATAGAAATGAGTACAAACAGGCTTTGTTAGGTTTAAGGAAGAAAGGTGACATTTTTATTAAACTTAAACTCTAATTCGGTTAACGCCTACAGATACACGACGCGCCGACTCTAGCATGCATATGCGATACACACATGCAGATAGGGACAGAAAGGGCAGAAGAAAAATAAAGTGGAAAAGTTTGAGCCAATCTCTGAAGAGGGTTTTTTTGTTACTGTGCTTTGAGCTCACTGTAGTCTTTGATTGTAGGTAGATCTTGCTTTTCGTTGGGGCCCAGTTCTCTTCTTGAACCTTGTTCACTGTAGGAGACTTTTCTCTCTTGGGGTTCCTGTGTCTTTAGGGGGTTTCAGTTCCGTGAGAAAGAGATGGAAGCAGACTGGAGGAGAGGAGGTCTTTTCAGTCCAGGAGCAAACAGCTTTCTGCCAGTTCAAACACTGTCTCTACAATTTAAAACTCCCCAAGTTGGCCAGCAGGGTAGTCACATGACTGGTATAACCACTTCTGGCTTTGTGCATTGGATGGGTCAGGGAATTGTCCTTTGTTCCAAGCAATGTCTGTTAATATGCAAAAATGTCTTTCCAGCCAGGGGCTTGGCAACCCCTTGTATCTGGCCTTCTCTTCTGCCCAGCAACAATTTGAAATTTAATGTCCATGTGGCAAAATTAATATGCCTTCTTCTTGGCAGGTGGGGGCCTGCATGACAAGCGCCTTTCACTACCTCAGGATGTCCCAAATGTGCTTTTTGAAGCATAGTCACTTCTGAAATGTAGGAAATACACAGCCAAATTTGTTCACAGCAAGCTCTCACAAACAGCAATGTGATGATGACCAGATTATCAGTTTTAGTGATGTTGATTGAAGGATAACTATTAGCCAGGACATATGTCGTTTTAGCCTTTTTGAGTATGAGCAACTCAGAACACTTAGGGGCCTTCTGAAATACTTTGAAGTAACAAAATAAGTAGATAAGGGTTCATGCTGTGATCACTATTCTTCATGATTTACACGAACAATCTGAATCCTGGAAATACAACTTCAAGATTTGCAGATGACACCAAATTAATATGGAGGAAGACTGCAACAAAAGAAGATGTTCATAAATTTGCAGAATAGGAAAGTAAATGGCAAATGAATTTCAATATAGATTAAGCGTGAGGTGGTGCATTTTGATAGGAGTAATAAGGAGGTCACATACGCCTTAGAAAAAAAGTGTCTAAATAGTAAAGGAGCAGATGGATCGAGGCATACAGATTCACAAATAATTAGAAGTAGTAATGCAGGTTAACAAGGCCATAAAAATACAAACAGACACTGGGGCTCATTTCTGGAAGAATAGAAATAAAAAGCAGTTATGTTAATTTTATATCGAACCTTGGTTGGACAACACTTCGAATAATGTGCATAGTTCTGGTCTCCATATTATAATAGATTCAAAAATGATTTACAAGGATATCAGGAAAGATTGAACAGGCTGGGGTTCTTTTGCCCAGAAAAGAGAAAACTTAGCAGTGGCCTAATAGAAGTCTTCAATATGTTGAAGGGATTTGATGGGGTAGATGTAGACAAAATGTTTGCATTTGTAGGGGAGACCAAAACTAGGTGTCATACATGTTTTAATTGTCCACATTGCTCCCACTCTGACCTCTCGGTCCTCAGTCTTCTGCAGTGCTCCAATAAATCTCAACATAAGCTTGAGGAACAGAACCTCATCTTTCAATCAGCCTTCTGGACTCAGCATCGAGTTCAACAATTGCAGACCATAACCCATCAGTCCCTGCTTTGTTTCCTTTTTCTTTGCTGGTTTTGATTTTTTTCTAGTTTTTGCTTCTGGCCAACAGCTGTTCATAAAATCACAGAATGGCCTCATTCTCTACTGTAACCATTCAACCCATCATGTCTGTGCCAGCTCTCTGCAAGAGCAACTCAGTTAGTTCCACTCCCCTGTCCATTCCCCATAGCCCTGCTTTTTTTTCTCATCAAGTGTTTATCCAATTCTTTTGCCAACCACTTTAAAGCAGTGTCCTCACGTTCTCAACCCTTACACCAAACTGAATACTTTCCCTCTATCTACTCTGTCGAGACCCCTCATGATTTTGAACATCTCTATCAAGTCTCCTCTCAACTTCCTCTTCTCTAAGGAGAACAACTGCAGCTTCTCCAATCTATCTGCATCTTGCCACGCTCACGCAAGGAGAAATTAAGAACTATATAATGAACTTATGAAACAAACCCAAAAAGGAAATTTTTCCTACAAAATGGAATCAAGGGATCAGGTGACCTTATCCTGTACTGCAAATTCACATGGAAACTGCAAGAACCCTAAGCCAATCTTAATGCCTGGACAAGCTTTGGAGAAGGCATTAAAATGTAAACAACCCATTCTGCATTAATGGCTACTCCTCTCCAACAAATTGGGATAAAAATGGCATTGCAGATTTGGTGACTCCAAATTCAAACTCAAGAGAATAGATGTGAAAAACTCCACTTTATCAAGATGGAAAGAAGTTGAGTGACACCCAGACCCCATTGTCTAACAATTACCTCACCATCAGACATCATTTATGAGAACAATGAGAGACAAACTCTAGTCATATGATAGAAACTAGGTTTCTGATAAGGAGCTTAATAAAGGTATATGCTGGGCAAACAAAGCAGAGAAGGAAGAGAGAGAGATCCATCTATGCCTTCGAAGAGATAGGACCCTGCCTAAGAGTACCAGCTTTGAGCTACACATAGGCAGTGACTGAAGTTTGGCCTTGAACTCCCTACTTGAGAAATCATACCAGGACTTTGCCAATACGCTTCAGCTGGAATATAACAAAAGCAGTCTGCAGCAGCGCATCCATCTTTCTAAACCTCCCAAGTCTTTCTTTAGTGAACAAGGCAAAAGAATACAGGCCTGCGCCATTTCAAGCCTTCATCCCGGAGAAAAGCAAGTTAAACATAGGACACTTTTAAGCCATCAGACCTAAATTCATGATATCATTTAATCTCTATCTTTTCTTGTGTGCGTGTGTGTGTGTGTGTCTGTGTGTGTGTCTGTATGTGTGTGAGAGTGGGTGAAGTTCTGCACATTTTTGGGTGTTGGATAATAAACATTTCATATTCTTTTAAACTCAAGAGAAAACCTGTCATTTGTCAGTTTGTTGACTATTAAAATGATCAGGGAATAAAACACATTTTTTAACAAAGTGCTGTCTTCAGTCAGTTGAGAGGTGAAAAATGGGCAACTATCCCTATCAACTCTCACCTGTCCATAACAACATTCTCTAAAGTCTTCACATACTTCCTAAAGTGTGGTGCCCAGAAATGGACACGATACTCCAGTTGAGGTCAACCAATGTTTTGTGCAGGTTTATCATAACTTCCTTGCTTTTGCAATCTATGCCTTGATTTATAAAGCCCAGGATCCAGTATGCTTTTTTAAACCACTTTCTCAATCTGCCCTGCCACTTTCAATGATTCGTGCACATATACCCCCAGGTCTCTCAATTCCTGCATCCCCTTTAAAACTGTATCCTTTATCTTATATTGTTTCTTATCATTCTTCCTAACAAATGTACCACGACATATTTCTCTGCATTAAATTTCTTCTGCCATGTGTCCGCCCATTCTATCAGCCTGTTTATACCCTCTTCCTCTATATCCTCCTCACAGTTCACAATACTTCCACGTTTTGTGTCATCTGCAAATTTTGAAAATGTGCCTTTCACACCCAAGTCTAGGACATTAACATAGAAAAATATAAGAAAAATGCAAGGAACAACGCCAACCACTGTACATGGCCTTTTTTGACCTCACAAAAGCCTTTGACTCTGTCAACTGCAAAGGCTTATGGAGCATCCTGCTCAAAATTGGATGGCCTCAGAAGTTTGTCACCATCCTCAGTCAACTCTATAACAACATCCTCACCAACGGAACCACGACAGACCCCATCTCAGTCAAGACTGGCGTCAAGCATGGCTGTGACATCGCACCACCCTCTTGTCCATTTTCTTCGCTGCAATGCTACACCTCACCTCCAGTAAACTACCCACAGATGTGGAAATAATCTACAGAACAGGCAGGAAGCTGTTTAACCTATGCTGCCTTCACTACGAAACCAAAATCATTCCAACCTCAGTCATCAAGTTTCAGTGTGAAAATGATGCTTGTGTGAGCGCTCACTCTGAAACTGAGCTCCAGAACATTGTCAATTCCTTCTCTGAAGCATATGAGAAAATGGGTCTTTCACTAAACACTAAGAAAACAAAGGTCCTCTTCCAACCAGCTCCCACAGCACAACACCTCTCCCGTCAATCAATATCAATGGCAAGATCCTGGAAAATACAGATCACTTTCCATATCCTGAGAGCCTCTTCTCAGCAAAGGCAGACATAGACAAAGAGGTTGACCATCGCCTCCAATGTGGCAGTTTAGCCTTCGGCTGACTGAGGAAGTATTTCAGGATCAGGATCTCAAACCAGAGACTAAGATGGTTTACCGGGAAGCAGTGATCCCTGCGCTCCTATATCCTTCGGAGACTTGGACAACTTACAGCAGGTACCTCAAAGCACTGGAGAAGCACCACAAGAGTCGCCTCGGCAAGATCCTCCAAATCTGATGGCAAGAAAGGCAGTCCAACAGCAGTGCTCTCTCCCAAGCTAACCCGCACAGCATCAGGGCACTAATCACCCAAAACCAGCACCGCTGGGCAGAACATGTCATTCACATGCCTGACACCAGACTTCTGAAGCAGCTGTTCTACTCAGAATTTGGTCATGACAGGAGACTCCCAGGAGGACACCAGAAATGCTTTAGAGATGTCCTCAAAGCATTCCTGAAGAGATGAAACATTCCCTTCAACTCGTGACCTTCCTAGATGGAGAAAGCTCATTTGGGAAGGCATCATACACCTCGAGGAACTTTGTCCGGAACATGTGAAGTTGAAGTCGAGATGTCAGAGGGAAGGCACAAACTTCCACACTACACACCTACCTGACCCTTCAAGCACCACCTGCCCCACACGTGGCAGAGTCTTCAGATCACGCATTGGACTTATCAGCCTTCTCAGAACCCATCGAACTGGAATGGAAGCATGCCATCCTCAATCCTAAGGGATTGCCTACAAAGGATTAATATAAATCAAGAAAAGCAGTGATCCTAACACCGACTCCTAAGGAACCCCAAGAAACAACCATTCACCACTACTCTGTTTCCTGACACTCAGCCAACTTCGTATCCATGTAGCCACTTTCCCTCTTATTCCATGGGCTTCAGCTTTGCTGGCAAGTCTATTTCCTGATACTTTATCAAACAACCAATGGAAGTTCGTATACACCACATCAACCATCTCTGTTACTGCATCAAAAAACTCAATCAGAAGTTTGTGTTTAACAAATCCATGCTGGCATTCCCTAATTAATCTGCACTTGTCTAAGTGGCTTCAATTTTGTCCCAGATTATCATCTCTAAAAGCTTTCCCACCACTGAGCTTAAACTGACTGGCTTGTAGTTGCTGGGATTAGCCTTACACTTTTTTGAACAACGATATTACATTTCCAATGCTTCAGTCCTCTGGAACCACCCCCACATCTAAGGTAGATTGGAAAATTATGGCCACCACCTCTGCAATTTCTACCCTTACTTCCCTCAGCATCCTTGGATCCATCCCATCTGGTCCTGGTGATTTATCAGCTTTAAGTACAGCCAGCCTTTCTGATACCTCCTCTATCAATTTTTAGCCCATCCAGCATCTCAACTACCTCCTCTTTCAGTATAACTTTGGTAGTATCTTCTTCCTCGGTAAAGACAGGTGCAAAATTATCATTTAATACCTCAGCCATGCCCTCTGCCGCTATGCGTAGATCCCCTTTTTGGGCCCTAATCAGCCCCAGCCCTTCTCTTACTACCTTTTTACTATTTATATGCTTAAAGACGACTTTTGGATTCCCTTTCATGTTAGTTGCCAGTCTTTTCTCATACTCTCTCTTTGCCTTTCTGATTTTCCTTCTCACTTCCCCTCTGAACTTTCTATATTCAGCCTGGTTCTCACAAATTAACAACCTGACATTTTTCATGCGCCCCCTTTTTCTGCGTCCTCATACTCTCTCATCATCCAGGGAACTCTGGCTTTGGTTGCCAACATTTCTTCCTCATGGGAATGTACCTCAACTGTATCCTAACAATTTCCTTTTTAAAGGCAGCCCATTGTTCTGTTACAGTTTTCCCTGCCAACCTTTGATTCCAATTTACCTGGGACAGATCGATTCTCACCCCACTGAAATTGGCCCTCCTCCAATTTAGCATTTTTACTTGAGATTGTTTCTTGTACTTTTCCAAGGCAAACCTAAATCTTATGATACCATTGAGCACTGTTCCCTAAAAGTTCCTTCGCTGAAACTTGATCCACTTGACCCACCTCATTTCCCACAATCAGATACAGCAATGCCTCCTTCATTGTTGGGGCGGAAACACTGATTGAATAAATTCTCCTGAACACATTTCAGAAATTCATGCCCTTCTCTACCCTTTATACTATTACCATCCCAGCCTATATTAGGATAACTGAAGCCCCCATTATCACTACTCCATAGCTTTTTCACCTCTCTGTAATTTCCCTGCAAATTTGCTTCTCTATATCTTTCGCACTTAGTTGGTGGCTTATAGAATACACCCAGTAGTGTAATGGTACCTCTATTGTTTCTTAACTCTAACCAAATAGATTCAGTCCATTACCCCTCCAGGACATCCTCTCCCTCCAGTACTAATATTCTCCTTAATCATTACAACCACCCCTCCTCCTTTCTTTCCTTCCCTATCTTTCCTGAATACCTTGTATCCCGGAATATTTAGTACCTGGTCCTGCCCTTTTTTAAGCCAAATCTTTGTTATCAACACATCATATTTTTCATGTGGCAATTTTGCCTGCAGCTCACCAACCTTGTTTACCAAGCTTTGTGAGTTTAAATACATGCACTGTAAACCTAATTAGACCTTATAGCATTACCCTTAGTCTGGCACCATCTAATACCTTACTATTTCTTACTCTAATGCTATCTGCTTCTCCAAATCATTTGTGTATCTTGTTTATCCTTTCTAATGCTACATCCTGGTTTCCATCCCCCTGCCAAGTTAGTTTGAACCCTCCTAGCACCAGTACTAGCAAACTACCCCATGAGGACATTAGGCCAGGCTCTCTAGAGTTGCAACCGTTCGGCCTGTATAGGTCCTATCTCCCCCAGAAACAGTCCCAATGTTCCAGGAATCTAAACCCCTCTCTCCTCGACCATCTCTCCAGCCACGCATTCATCTGCTCTATCCTCCTATGGCTATATGCACTAGCCCATGACAACAGGAGTAATCTGGAGATTACTACCTTTGAGGTGCTGCTTGCTAGTCTCTTTCCTAGATCCCTAAAATCTGCTTGCAGGACCTCATCCCTCTTTCTACCTATGTCATTGGTACCGATATAGACCATGACCTCTGCAGCCGTTCAGTGACAGCCTTGACTCTGGCACCAGGGAGTAAACATACCATCCTGGGTTCATGGCTGTGGCCACAGGAATGCCTGTCTGTTCCCCTCTTGAACCCCCATCACTAATGCTTTCCCAATCTTCCTCCTGCCCCACTGTACAGCTTAGCCACCCCTGGTGCCATGGCCTTGGTTCTGGCTGCACTCCCCAGATGAATCAGAACTGAATACCGGTTGGAGAGCAAGATACATTCAGGGGACTCCTGCACTACCTGCCTGCTCCTCCTTGACTGCCTGACATTCCCTCTCTGCTTGCACAGAAGCTGCTGGGTGACCACATCCAGAAACATGCTATCCATGTAGCTCTCAGTCTCATAGCTGCACCCCAGTGAAGTCAGCTGCTGCTCCAGCTCTGAAACCCGGAGCACCAGCTCCTCTAGCTGATGACACCTCCTGCACATGTGTTTGTCCAGGAATCAAGAAGCACCCTGGAGTTCCCACATAGAACAGGATGTGCAGTCCACAGGATTGAGTTGCCCTACAATGCCTCCATTTATTGAACCAACTAAACTTAACAGAAATAGATATATAAAAAACTCCCCAGCTACTCACTAATCAACACATTCCCTTGCGCTTCGGAAGAAGGGTCACTGACCCGAAACGTTAACTCTGCTTCTCTTTCCACAGATGCTGCCAGACCTGCTGAGTGATTCCAGCATTTCTGGCGCAGTGGTTAGCACCGCAGCCTCACAGCTCCAGGGACCCGGGTTCGATTCCGGGTACTGCCTGTGTGGAGTTTGCAAGTTCTCCCTGTGTCTGCGTGGGTTTTCTCCGGGTGCTCCGGTTTCCTCCCACAAGCCAAAAGACTTGCAGGTTGATAGGTAAATTGGCCATTATAAATTGTCACTAGTATAGGTAGGTGGTAGGGAAATATAGGGACAGGTGGGGATGTTTGGTAGGAATATGGGATTAGTGTAGGATTAGTATAAATGGGTGGTTGATGTTCGGCACAGACTCGGTGGGCCGAAGGGCCTGTTTCAGTGCTGTATCTCTAATCTAATCTAATCTTCTTGTTTTTGCTTCAGGTACATACCCGTTACTTCTGGGCTCTCTGACTGAGGCCTACCATTCACACCTCCTCTAGATGCATCTTTTGTTTCTTTACTTGTCCCAGTACCACTCTTTGGCCTTGCACCATGAATCCTTTTGTCATTTAATCTCTCCTGCCTTCCATGCTATCCTTTTGTTCTTTTTGCCACCCTCCCCACCATCCCTTTCACTTCCTTAAAACGTATTACATCTGTAATTTTCCCAGTTCTGATGAAAGGTCATCTACCTGAAACGTTAACTCTGTTCCTCTCTTCACAGATGCCGCCTGACCTGCTGTGTATTTCTAGCATTTTCTGTTTTTGTTTCAAATTTCTAGCATCCTCAATATTTTGCTACTGCCATAAATGCAGGATAGTCCCTCACAAATCGAATAATAAGAAAAACTTCTTTAACCCAGAAAAAAAAATTGGTAGAAATTGCTACCATATGGAATAGCAGAGAAGAATAGCACAGATGCACTTAAGGGGAACATAGATAAGTATATGAAAGGGAAAGGAATAGCAGGATACGCTAATAAGGTTAGTTGAAGTAGAATGGGATGAGACTTGTGTGGATCATAAACACCTGGGTATACGAGGTAGGCCGAATGGCCTGCTTCTATGCTGTAAATTCTATGTAATTCGATGTAAATATCCATTACCTCCAATTCTTCCACATGTCTCTATACACTGGAAGGGACTAATGAAATTGCTGATATGTCAGGTCTATTGCATTTATCTGGTGAAGTATTAGATATAACAGCATTTACTAAAGAACAACGACAACATGAAATAATCATGTTGCAGCCTGCTGTTTCTGGTGAGCAATAGAAACTTTCTCACTCCCCATATCCAGGCCATCATGCACCCAATTTTGGTGTGCTGCACCACTGGTCACGCTCCAGCGATGATTTGCACCAGCAAGTGGAATGGTTGTTACGGGAGAAGTGCAGCCATAAGACTTCAAGGTTCAAATACGCTGAAATGGAAAGTCAAAATGTAACTTTGGGGTCTTTTTAGCCTTGTTTCTATTTTCCTCAGGCACCAGTGAAAGTGGACAGTTCAAGATCATGGTGGAATACCTCCACCCACCTCATTTATTGCAATGCCAAACCTACTCCACCCATTTAGGTTATCCTCAGAAATTTCAAGGTAGTGTTTTTTTTATTTGTTCTTGATATGTGGGGGTCGCTGGCTAGTCCAGCATTTATTGCTCGTCCCTAATTGCCCTTGAGAAGGTGGTCATGAGCTGCCTTCTTGAACTGCAGCATTCCTTGGGGTGTAGATACACCAACAATGCTGTTAGGAAGGGAATCTCAGGATTTTGACCCAGTGGCAGTGAAGGAACAGCGATATAGTTCCAAGTCAGGATGGTGTGTGGCTTGGAGGGCAACTTGCAGGTGGTGGTGTTCCCATGCATCTGCTGCCCTTGTCCTTCTAGGTGGGAGAGATTGTGGGTTTGGAGGATAGAGGGGGTTCAGATTCAATCAAATAGGACTCCATCCCTTTATTCTCCCCACAGAAGCTGGGAAACAAGGATTTTCATAGAATTTCATAGCATAGGATTACATAAAACTACAATGTTTTCCTGCCCAACCAGTGCTTGTTGTTTATCCTCCACACAAAGTAGTGTTCACAGTCCCATGTGCCCACCCTCTTCCTTTCATTATTTATCAACCCCCTACCCCACCACCCTCCAACACTTATCTACTATATTCTTACATGTTGCCATCGCGTCTGCTTCAATCAATAATTCCAGTCATGCATTCCACAGCCTCAACCCCTCAATGTAAAAATATTTCTCGTGGTCTGTCCTGAATTTCTAGTATTTAATCTTACATCTATGGGCCTCCACACTATTGGCCTTCGGTTGTAGTGCAAAACCGGTGATAACAAATCAGTAGCCCGTTTTACAAGTGATCTGATTTTCTTTTCAAAACAGTTTGCCAATTTGCTAACTCCAGTTTTGCAGTAAATACCAATTTCATCTCAGCTTGTTTCTATGTATTTTGTCCCACCTCCTTATAATTTTAAATATATTGTTCTAATGGAAACAGCCCCAATTTTTCAAATCATTCTTTATATTTGCATTTCCTCATACCAAGCAGCATCCTAGTGAATCTGAGTGCTACCCTCTATTGCCTCAACACACTTCATATTTGCAAATTCGCGGATGACACAAAACTGGGTGGGAGGGTGAGTTGTGAGGAGGATGCAGAGAAGCTTCAGGGTGATTTGGACAAGTTGGGTGAGTGGGCTAATGCATGGCAGATGCAGTATAATGTGGATAAATGTGAGGTTATCCATTTTGGTAGCAAAAACAGGAAGGCAGATTATTATCTGAACGGCTATAAACTGAGAGAGGGGAATATGCAACGAGATCTGGGTGTTCTCGTACACCAGTCGCTAAAGGTAAGCATGCAGGTGCAACAGGCGGTAAAAAGGGCAAATGGTATGTCGGCCCTCATAGCGAGAGGAGTCGAGTACAGAAGCAGGGATGCCTTGCTGCAATTATACAGGGCCTTGGTGAGGCCACACCTGGAATATTGTGTGCAGTTTTGATCTCCTTATCTGACGAAGGATGTTCTTGCTATAGAGGAAGTGCAAAGGTTTACCAGACTGATTCCTGGGATGGCGGGACTGATGTATGAGGAGAGATTGAGTCGGTTGGGATTATATTCGCTGGAGTTCAGAAGAGTGAGGGGGAATCTCATAGAAACTTATAAAATTCTAACAGGACTTGACAGGGTAGATGCAGGAAGGATGTTCCTGATGGTGGGGTAGTCCAGAACCGGGGGTCATAGTCTAAGGGGTCAGAACTGAGATGAGGAGAAATTTCTTCACCCAAAGAGTGGTGAGCCTGTGGAATTCGCTACCACAGAAAGCAGTTGAGGCCAAAACACTGTATGTTTTCAAGAAGGAGTTAGATATAGCACTTGGGGCGAAAGGGATCAAAGGATATGGGGGGAAAGCGGGAACAGGCTACTGAGTTGGATGATCAGCCACGATCATAATGAATGGCGGAGCAGGCTCAAAGGACCGAATGGCCTACTCCTGCTCCTAATTTCTAAGTTTCTATGTTTCTATATGGTATGCAGCCCAAAACTACACACAGTACTCCAATTGTTGCCTTATGCAGATTCACCAGATTATCTCGACTTTTATATTCTACACCTCGCCATAAAGCCAGTATTCCAGTAGTGTTTTTTTAAAATGACCTTATCCTTGAGGTTTTTTTTTATGTTTTGTGAAACTAAGTATCTGCCAAATGACTCTGCTTTTGCACATCATCCAACATTCCACCATTAAAATTATTTTTACATTTTTGCCAAAATATACCACATAACATTTACTGCCCTTGCTTTCGCGTAATATTCCTCAACTTTCAACATGGCATCATTCAGCATAACTCGATTATTTTCTGACATTATGCTTTTAGTATTACTTTTGCTTCAATGTATCTATATTAATCTTTCAATAGTCTGCCTGATCCATAAGCAATATAGCCCAAAATACTGTCAAATGTTACGATTCAGAGCGTTTTGATATTGTCTTCTCTTTTTAACAGAAATTCTTGTAAGTGGACCTTAATGCCCTACAATCGGAAGCTTTTCTGTATTGCGCTCCTGCAGAACTATGGACCCAACATTCAACTTTTTTTATTTGTTCATGGGGATGTGGGCGTCGCTGGCTAGGACAGCATTTATTGCCCATCCCTAATTGCCCCTGAGAAGGTGGTGGTGAGCTGCCTTCTTGAACTGCTGTAGTCCATGTGGGATAGATACACCCACAGTACTGTTAGGAAGGGAGTTGCAGGATTTTGACCCAGCGACAGTGAAGGAACGGTGATATATTTCCAAGTCAGGATGGTGTGTGGCTTGGAGGGGAACTTGCAGGTAGTGCTGTTCTGATGCATCTGCTGCCCTTGTCCTTCTAGGTAGTTGAGGTCACAGGTCTGAAAGATGCTGTCTAAGCAGCCTTGGTACGTTACAGCTGTGCATCTTGTAGATGGTACACACTGCTGTCATTGTGCGTCAGTGGTGGAGGGAGTGAATGTTTGTGGATGGGGTGCCAATCAGGTGAGCTGCTGTTTTCCAGATGGTGTCGAGTTTCTTGAGTGTTTTTGGAGCTGCACCAATCCAGGCAAGTGGAAAGTATTCCATCACACTTACGACTTGTGCCTTGCAGATGGGTGACAGGCTTTGGGGAGTCAGGAGGTGAGTTACTCGCCACAGGATTCCTAGCCTCTGACCTGCTCTTGTAGCCACGGTATTTATATGGCTACTTCAGTTCAGTTTCTGGTCAACGGTAACCCCAGGATGTTGATAGTGGGGGATTAAGTGATCGTAATGCCATTGAATGTCAAGGCAAGATAGTTAGATTCTCTCTTGTTTGAGATAGTCATAGCCTGGCACTTGTGTGGCACAAATGTTACTTGCCACTTATCAGCCGAAACCTGGATATTGTCCAGGTCTTGCTGCATTTCTACAGGGACTGCTTCAGTACCTGAGGAGTCGCGAATGGTGCTGAACATTGTGCCATCATCAGCGAACATCCCCTCTTCTGACCTTACGATTGAAGGAACGTCATTGATGAAGCAGCTGAAGATAGTTGGGTCCAGGACACTACCCCGAGGAACTCCTGCAGTGATGTCCTGGAGCTCAGATGATTGAGCTCCAACAACCAGAACCATCCTCCTTTGCGTTAGGTATGACTCCAACCAGTGGAGGGTTTCCCCCCTGATTCCCATTGACTCCAGTTTTGCTAGGGCTGTTTGATGCCATACTCGGTCAAATGTTGCCTTGATGTCAAGGGCAGTAACTCTCACCACACCTCTTAAATTCAGCTCTTTTGTCCATGTTTGAAACAAGGCTGCAATGAGGTCAAGAGCTGAGTGGCCCTTGTGGAACCCAAACTGAGCATCACTGAGCAGGTTATTGCTAAGCAAGTGCCGTTTGATAGCACTGTCGACGACAACTTCCATCACTTTAATGATGATCGAGAGTGGACTGATGGGCCAGTAACTGGCCGGGTTAGATTTGTCCTGCTTTTTGTGCACAGGACATACCTGTGCAATTTACCACATTAACGGGTTGATGCCAGTGTTGTCACTGTACTGGAACAGCTTGGCAAGGGGTGCCGCAAGTTCTGGAGCACAGGTCTTCAGTACTATTGCAGGAATATTGTCAGGACTCATTGCCTTTGCAGCATCCAGTGTCTTCAGTCGTTTCTTGATATCATGCGGAGTGAATCAAATTGGCTGAAGTCTGGCATCTGTAATGCTGGGGACTTCAGGAGGGGACCGAGATGGATCATCAACTCGGCACTTCTGGCTGAAGATTGTTGCAAATGCTTCTGCCTTATCTTTTGCACTGATGTGCTGGGCTCCCCCATCATTGAGGATGGGGATATTTGTGGAGCCACCTCCTCCAGTTAGTTGTTTAATTGTCCACCACCATTCACGACTGGACGTGGCAGGACCGCAGAGCTTAGATCTGATCCGTTGGTTATAGGATTGCTTAGCTCTGTCTATTGCATGCTGCCTATGCAGTTTGGCATGCAAATAGTCCTGGGTTGTAGCTTCACCAGGTTGACACCTCATTTTGAGGTATGCCTGGTGCTGCTCCTGGCATGCCCTCTTGCACTCTTCATTGAACGAGGTTTGGTCTCCTGGCTTGATGGTAATGGTAGAGTGGGGGATATGCCTGGCCATGAGGTTACGGATTGTGGTTGAGTACAATTCTGCTGCTGCTGATGGTCCATAGCGCCTCCTGGATGCCCAGTTTTGCATTGCTAGATCTGTTCGAAATCTATCCCATTTAGCACAGTGGTAGTGCCACACAATACGATGGACGGTATCCTCAATGTGAAGGCGGTACTTCGTCTCCACAAGGACTGTGCGGTGGTCACTCCTACCAATACAGTCATGGACAGAAGCATCTGCGGCAGGCAGATTGGTGAGGACAAGGTCAAGTATGCTTTTCCCTCGTGTTGGTTCCCCCACCACTTGCTGCAGACCCAGTCTAGCAGCTATGTCCTTCAGTACTTGGCCAGCTCCGTCAGTAGTGGTGCTACCGAGCCACTCTTGGTGATGGACATTGAAGTCCCCCACCCAGAGTACATTTTGTGCCCTTGACACCCTCAGTGCTTCCTCCAAGTGGTGTTCAACATGGAAGAGTACTGACTCATCAGCTGAGGGAGGGCATTAAGTGGTAATCAGTAGGAGGTTACCTTGCCCATGTTTGACCTGATGCCATGAGACTTCATGGGGTCCGGAGTCGATGTTGAGGACTCCCAGGGCAACTCCCTCCCTACTGTAGACCACTGTCCCGTCACCTCTGCTCGGTCTGTCCTGCCGGTGAGACAGGACATACCCAGGGATGGTGATTGCAGTGTCTGGGACATTGCCTGTAAGGTATGATTCCATGAGTATGACTATGTCACGCTGTTGCTTGAGAAGTCTGTGGGACAGCTCTCCCAACTTTGGCACAAGCCCCCAGATGTTAGTAAAGAGGACTTTGCAGGGTCAACAGGGCTGGGTTTGCCGCTGTTGTTTCCGGTGCCTAAGTCAATGCCGGGTGGTCCGTCTGGTTTCATTCCTTTTTATTGACTTCGTAGCGGTTAGGTACAACTGAGTGGCTTGCTAGGCCATTTCAGAGGGCATGTAAGAGTTAGCCACATTGCTGTGGGTCTGGAGTCACATGTAGGCCAGACCAGGTAAGGACAGCAGATTTCCTTCCCTAAAGGACATTAGTGAACCAGATGGGTTTTTACAACAATCGACAATGGTTTCATGGCCATCATTAGACTAGCTTTTAATTCCAGATATTTTAATTGAATTCAAATTCCACCTTCTGCCGTGGTGGGATTCAAACCCATGTCCCCAGAGCAATACCCTGGGTCTCTATTACCCAGTTTCATAAATCTGCTTACTCGATATCATGTAGTTTTCTTTAAATGTTGTTAATTAAAACAAAGACATGATACAGGCACAATGGGACTATACATAATAAGTTACATATCCTTAGTAGGCGCATTTTATTGCCGGCCCATTTGATACTGCAGGATAAATTGCACTTGACTGCTCCAGGACAAGTATCTTGTAGAATTCAAGATCACTCAGGCCAACCAACAGCTGTTGAAAAAAAGGACTTGCATTTATATAGCACCTTTCACAACATCAGGATGTCCCAAACTGTTTTATAGCCAATGAAGTACAGTCACTGTTGTAATGTGAAAAATGCAGTAGTCAATATGCACACAGTAAGCTCCCACAAACAGCAATGTGATAATGACCAGATAATCTGTTTCTCTGTAATGTTGATTGAGGGGTAAACATTAGCCAGGACACCAGGGATAAGTCCCCTGCCCTTCCTCGAATTAGTGCCATTCAATCATTTGCATCTCATCTGAAAAACAGAACCTGCAGCAGGTCAGCATTGAAGCGTCAACCTCAACTTTTGTGCTCAACTCCTCGAGTCGGACTTGAACTCACAACCTTCCTATTCAGCATTAAGAATGCTACAAACTGCACCACGACTAACACTTCTTATTAATTCCAAGTTCCTGCTTTTAATTATGTAGTTGTGAAAACCAACAATATTTTGTGGTTCTTCGATGTTCACTTTCCCAAATCAAATAGCACCGCAACCTTTTGAAAAACAAAGGAGAATACTGCAACAAAAAAATACTTGGTGCATAAATATAATTAGAGCTCATGGTATATAAAAAGAAAATGCAATTGTGACTGTTGCTATATGTAACACAATTCACACGAACAAGGCAAATAGGTTTGTTAGTTAATTGCATCAAGCTCTTCACAGTGGTATAAAACATTTTTTTTATGTCACATGAAACCCTGCTGTCCAAATCAAAGAGCCTATCTAAAATTTAAATTCAGGAACCAATCTGCTCAAACACTATTTCAATGTTGAAATGAAGGAAACAAACAACACAGATTTTGGTACAGGAATGATCGCACACTGAGATGAGGAATGTCATCATTTTCACAAACTGAGCGTCAGGCCTGGATGGTTAGGGTGGGGGAGCGGGGCGGGGTGATCCCAGACAGACTCAACCAGGTGAGCGGTGGGCTAAAAAATTTTTTGTGGCCCGGGAGGAGAACTCCAGCTCCTCCTAAGCCTACCAAAAAAAGTGAAACCTTTGTAAGCCATTTGTTAAACTGCTTCTAGTGGTCCCTTTCAGAGCTGCTGGTTAGGCCACTCAACGTCTAATACAACTGGGCGAAGTGTACATGGCACATGAACCACCCATTTGTTCCTGAAAACTGCAACCAGCAACAGGACCCTAATTTGCATATCTAATCATCTTTTGCTGTTTCAGGTTGGTGAGCTGCTTGCCATTTACAGGCCTGATTAAAAATTGTGTTGGATGGGGTGTTGAATATCCAACGTGCACCCGAACCCTGCCGATATTTAATTATTATATCTGTTCATCAATTTTTCAGGTGTATAACAGGCTGCTGGCAGTTGAAAAATTTCCTGCTCGCTCCACTTTGTTTTTGGAGACAAAAGTATGCTTAGTATGTAATCAAGGCTATACCCCATTTTGTTTTGTGGATAAACTGTCACTGTCCTACCCACCTATGTCAAACATATTGTGGACCATTCTAATTTTATCGATGAATGATTTGTCAACATAAATGGACAGTAGGTATCTTAAAATAGGAACAGGAGTAGGTCATTCAGCCCTTCGAGCCTCATTCAATCTGATTATGGCTGATCTATACCTCAACTCCATTTACCCACCTTTACACTTATTAGCTTGATAACCTCACCAAACAAAAATCTATTGATCTCAGACATGGGAATCTCAATTGGCTCAGCAACTGACAGTCTTTTGGGGAGACAGTTCCAGATTTCCACTGCCCACCACGAAAAAAAGTACTTTGATTTCAGTCCTAAATGGCTTAGCTTGAATTTTAAGATTAGGCCTTCTTGTTCTGGGTTCCCCCATCAGAGGGGAGAGTTTCTCTGTAATTGTCCTACAGATGGAGTTTAATGTGGGTAAGTGTGAGGTCATTGACTTTGATTCCAAGAAAGGCAAATCGGAATATTTTGTTAATGGTGTGAAGTAAACAGATTTGGGTGCAAAAGGTATGAAGGATAATCAAAAAGGTTAATGGAATATGGGTGTTTATCTCAAGGGGGCTGCAATTCAAAAAGTGAGGAAGTGATGTTTCAGTTGTACACAGCATTGACCAGACCCATCTGGAATACTTTGTTCAACTCTGGGCACCGAACCTCAGGAACGATATATTGGCCTTGGAGGGGGTACAGTGCAGATTCACAAGAGCTTAAAAGGACTGAATTATGAGGAAAAATTGCATATCTTGATTTATATTTCCTTGAGTTTAGAAGATTGAGGAATAATCTAATTTTGGTTAGGTAGAAGCATCAAAGGATACAGAACAAATGCAGGTAAATAGAGTTGAGGTACAGGTCAGCCACGATCTAACTGAATGGCAGAACATGATCAAGGAGCAGAATAATCCACGTTCCTATGCTCCCATCTACCAAAGCTTTGATCACTCAATTAGTCCATAATCCCTTTGTAACTTTATGCTCCACTCTGCAAACTTACAGTAAGACAGCAAATAACTTTTGAGGAAAAAGTATTACATTTTTGTAAATAATATTTCTAAATCATGTATTTAAATATATTTTTCTTACTTAAAAATTTAGAATGGATTTTCATACACAATACTTGTTCATTTCGCAGTGGTATTTGTAACTTAACCAAATACTTAGCTGTTTCTTCCATTTCTTTTGATGGTTCTGATTGAGTGCACACAAAGATAAGGGCCAGTTGATTAAGTGACAACAAAATAAAGACTTGAGGCTGAATTGTAATGGAACCGACCCGCTCGCAGCAGGGGTGGGTGCAGACAGGGGATTGGGAACCTGATCATCGTAGCACCAGGCTCTACCTTGCTTGACTGTGTAACTCAGCTATAACATTGCATCCCATTTCCGGGTTTCCTAACCAACCACAGTCATGATGGTGACCTGCACCTGTCAATGTAAGGATTTATAGTTAAAGGGACCAAGGAAATGATTAGAATGGCTGCAACCTACATTGGTTCTGCAGGCTTCAGGAAGGAAAAGGATGGGAGGAAGACATGGGAAGGTGATCCCATGTTTCTCTGACTCTTCTCTGGAGGCTGTGAGGGGCTGCAGAGAAGTGCTGTCTCTCACAGATGGGAGGAAGGGTCAGCTTCTCAAACCAAGCAGACATGGATGGAAGTGGTTGAGTAAGTGAGCACCAGGACTGTGGTCCCTCAAACCTGGATACAGTGCCACAAACGTTTCAGTGACCTCATGAGAGCAGAAAAGGTGCAAGGCATCCTACTTTCAGGCGCCAACCCCCATACTCTAACTCAGCATTCTCCTGCACAGCACTCCTCAGGCGAGCACATTTGCAGCTCCACTCATTCATTTCTCACCAAACTCTTCCTCACGTCCCCATCTGAAGAGTCAACACTGACACTCCCCCTCATCTTTGCGTCATCTCCCACCCATCCTTCACAGTCACCCTTCATAAATGCTGTCCTTCCATCCTCTCTAAACATTCCATTTCTCACACATAGCTCTCTGCTTTCTCTGCTTGCAGAAGAGGGCACACAACTCCAGGGAGAGGCAGAGAATTGCGGTCTGCAATTAAGAAGTCGTCTTCTCGCACTTTCTATTACTCCTATGTGGTGCTACCCCTGTGGCTTCAACAGAGCGAGGGGCAGACTGCTCATCCCCCTGGTTGATCTGAGGGCACATTGATTGCCACATGTGTGCAATCTATGACTCCCGGTACCTGTGGGAATCCAGCAACTGCAGCAAATTCTAGAGCTCTCTGGGTCGACTGGCCTCATCAGTATCAAAGTAGACTTAAGTTGTGGCCTTGGCCAACAAGGCATCAGTCATCCGGGAGGTGTACTTTTGGGCAGCAGATTGCAAAATCCTGCAAATGTCACCAGCAGATCCCTGGAAGGAGCCGGTGACGAAGAAATTCAGGGTTGTGGTGACCTAGATGGCCACTAGCAATGCGTGACCACTTGGTCCTTTTGGAAGTAAGTCTTGTTCCAGGAGGCTGCAAACATCAGCAATGACCTGCCATGAAGGCCTGAGCCTCGTGTGGCACTGTTGCTCCATGTCGAGCAAGCTGATCCTCTGCCTCTGTACCCTGTGCTGGGTCTATCGCTCCTTTGAGCTGAAGCTCTGTGTCCAATCCCTTTCAGGGACATGTTGCACCACTGACATTTGACTAAATTATTGACTCAGCCACAGACATCAGGGCAACTGAGCTGTATATAAAGTTTATAGCCAACCTCATGCCATCAAACACAGTCTGATTTAAAAAACATTTCTCCCTATAAAGTAGCTCAGCATACAACCATCAATGGAGAGCAGCACACCTGTAATAGCTAGCTAGCAAGCAAATAGTATGCAAGGCCAATGTGAATTACTTTTGTTGACAGAATACAGCTAGCTACACCATATCATGGGGTGGTAGATGGATCTTATCGGATGACCTCTGTGGATTCACACTGTGACAGGAGTGCAAATTCATCCAACAAAACATGAAATTCAAGGAGAGGATTGTTATTGTGGTTACTGAGGTGAGGCAACAGAAAATTCAGCAACAGGAAGATGGAGCATTTCTCACACTGCTGTTGCCACAAGACAATTTAACTCGTGATGGTCTCTATTTGTGCAACTTCTTCACCTGCTTGTAATACATGTCTGAAGACAGGGCAGCCAACAAAAGGGCAGCAGTTGCCAAGTCAGGAGAATTTTATAGGATGAAACAGATAGTACTTCAGAAGAGTCACGTAAAACAGAAAAGCAGAGTGGGACAGGAAGCGACAGAGAAATTAATGGTAGGTAGCCCAAGACTAGCTTATTCATCTTGACAGGCTGTTAAACCAGGTCCTGGATTCTAAAATACAGAAACAACATAATTTCTCATGGACAAAATGTCATTTTCTCACCAAAGCTAGTGACAAAATTAGATAACACAATTAAAAATAAAGAGCACCCTTTAGTTCCTCCAATAAAGCGATTCTCTTAAATTCACTTATGTCTATATCTCAGTCTATCACTGTTGATTCCAATTCAGCTCTGATAAGATAATTATTAACAAAAAGATTTTCTGCAAACGGTTCAGCTGTTGCTAATTGCATGTATTCTTCTTCTTTGGCCTCCTTGTCTCGGGAGACAATGGGTAAGCGCCTGGAGGTGGTCAGTGGTTTGTGAAGCAGCGCCTGGAGTGGCTAAAGTGGCCAATTCGAGAGTAACAGACTCTTCCACAGGTTCTACAGATAAGATTAGTTGTTGGGGCTGTTACACAGTTGCTCTCCCCTTGCGCTTCTGTCTTTTTTCCTGCCAACTGCTAAGTCTCTTCGACTCTCCACATTTTAGCCCCGCCTTTATGGCTGCCCGCCAGCTCTGGCGATCGCTGGCAACTGACTCCCACGACTTGTGATCAATGTCACAGGACATCATGTCATGTTTGCAGACGTCTTTAAAGCGGAGACATGGACGGCCGGTGGGTCTGATACCAGTGACGAGCTCGCTGTACAATGTGTCCTTGGGGATCCTGCCATCTTCCATGTGGCTCATATGGCCAAGCCATCTCAAGCGCCGCTGGCTCAGTAGTGTGTATATGCTGGGGATGTTGGCCGCCTCGAGGACTTCTCTGTTGGAGATAAGGTCCTGCCACCTGATGCCAAGGATTCTCCGGAGGCAGCGAAGATGGAATGAATTGAGACGTCGCTCTTGGCTGACATACATTGTCCAGGCCTCGCTGCCATAGAGCAAGGTACTGAGGACACAGGGTTGATACACTCAGACTTTTGTGTTCCGTGTCAGTGCGCCATTTTCCCACACCCTCTTGGCCAGTCTGAACATAGCAGTGGATGCCTTTCCCATGCGCTTGTTGATTTCTGCATCGAGAGACAGGTTATTGGTGATAGTTGAGCCTAGGTAGGTGAACTCTTGAACCACTTCCAGTGCGTGGTCGCCTATATTGATGGATGGAGCATTTCTGACGTCCTGTCCCATGATGTTCGTTTTCTTGAGGCTGATGGTTAGGCCAAATTCGTTGCAGGCAGCCGCAATCCTGTCGATGAGTCTCTGCAGACACTCTTCAGTGTGAGATGTTAATGCAGCATCGTCAGCAAAGAGAAGTTCCCTGATGAGGACTTTCCGTACTTTGGTCTTCGCTCTTAGATGGGCAAGGTTGAACAACCTGCCACCTGATCTTGTGTGGAGGAAAATTCCATCTTCTGAGGACTTGTACGCATGTGAGAGCAGCAGGGAGAAGAAGATCCCAAACAGTGTAGGTGCGAGAACACAGCCCTGTTTCATGCCACTCAGGATTGGAAAGGGGTCTGATGAGGCGCCGCAATGCTGAATTTTGCCTTTCATATAGTCATGGAATGAGGTGATGATACTTAGTAGCTTTGGTGGACATCCAATCTTTTCTAGTAGTCTGAAGAGACCGCGTCTGCTGATGAGGTCAAAGGCTTTGGTGAGATCAATGAAAGCAACGTAGAGGGGCATCTGTTGTTCACGACATTTCTCCTGTTTCTGGCGAAGGGAGAACAGCATGTCAATGGTGGATCTCTCTGCTCGAAAGCCACACTGTGCCTCAGGGTAGACACGCTCAGCCAGCTTCTGGAGCCTGTTTAAAGCGACTAGAGCGAAGACTTTCCCCACTATGCTGAGCAGGGAGATTCCACGGTAGTTGTTGCAGTCACCACGGTCACCCTTGTTCTTATAGAGGGTGATGATATTGGCATTGTGCATGTCCTGTGGTACTGCTCCCTCGTCCCAGCACAGGCAAATCAGTTCGTAGAGTGCTGAAAGTATAACAGGCTTGGCACTCTTGATTATTTCAGGGGTAATGCCGTCCTTCCCAGGGGCTTTTCCACTGGCTAGAGAATCACTGGCATTGCTGAGTTCTGATTTTGTTGGCTGTACGTCCAGATCATCCATGACTGACAGAGACTGGACTGCCTTGAGGGCAGTCTCAGTGACAACATTTTCCCTGGAGTACAGTTCTAGGTTGTGCTCCACCCAGCGGTCCATTTGCTTGCGTTGGTCAGTGATTGTGACCCCTGATTTAGATTTGAGGGGGGCGATCTTTTTGATGGTTGGCCCAAAAGCTCTCTTAATGCCATCTACATTCCTCTGATGTTTTCGGTGTCAGAGGCCAGCGACTAACCAATTTATGTTCAAGCCAAATCTATTACCTGTTAGCATGCATGCACTTTTATCATAATGTAATTATACGATACAGACAATGTTACGACTGAGGCGAGAGGAGTGCACTGTTTATTCTAGTCCCACTTCTCCACAGGTCACAACATATATTTACATTTCCCACTTACCAATACAGTCAATCATATACTCTATTTTTCCCAGAATAAAACACAGCAAACAGGTTTCTTTAATAAACAACAAAATTATCAGATTATAAAATAAGTTTTAACCAGTAATGAAGTAAAGCATAAACACACAGATTGAAATATTGCAGTCCCCTTTTTACCTTAGCCCCTCACATTCAGACACACACAAACAACTGGAAAAATAAAGGGATTTTTGGTTTTAGAGCTCTATTACAGACAAAAAGACACTTGGGCTGAATACTTGCTCATTCTTGAAGAAACAGCAGATGAGATATGTTGCGTTCCAAAACTGGCATACAGTCTGGTCTCCAAGTACACGCAGATGGATCACTGCGATCTTTTAGAACAGCTCTTTTCAGACAGCATTGAGAATTAATTTAGCAGGCTTTTCTTCAAAGACAGGAGACAAGATGAGTTGACTGTGGACTTCTCAGGGTCTTTTAGAGAGGTGCTGGAAAGCTGGCTGGGCTGTGGTCTTCTCTCCTTGGAAATTATCTTCTCTCCTTCTTCAGGCTTTTTGAAGATATGGAACAGGCTGGGCTGAGCTGCGGTTTTGTCCTTCAGTTTTATTTTTTTTAAACTCCAACCCCTTTTAAACAATTCATTTCCAACTCCAAACAATTGAAAATTAAAACCAACAACAGGAGGTCAACCTTTTGACCTCCATCAATCTTGACCTGTCACTTCTTTGTAAATAACTTCTCTAGATGTCCAAAGTTCTCTGTTGTTTATTGGGCTGGAAGTCAGGTGGTTTCAAGAAAAGGCTTGTTGTTGTTGCTGGAAGTCACGTGGTTTCCCGGAAAGGCTTGTTCTCCTCACAAGACCTCTCAGTGACCCTTTTAAAAACATTTCCAGGGACTATTTTTCAAAGGCAAGTGACCTTTACATGACCCCCTTTGAAAACCGCAAACATATTCAATCTTTCAAAAATAGATCCTCAGAAAGTGTATTTTAACAAAACACAGAGGCACTTTCATAACAACAACTTTCAAATGACATTGGCCACTCAGGTTATCTGCCCTCAAACTGGATAGTAAATGATGCACACGGCAGTTACTGATCTTTGACATTGTTAGGCAAGCCCCCACCTGCCAAGAATGGAGAAAATTAATTTCACCACATGAACATTGATTTTAAACTGCTGATGATGAAGAAAGAACTTGCTTTATAAAAAACAATTTGAGACTTTGGCTAGAGAGAGACATTAGCATATCAATAGACAAGTACTTCAAAGGACAAAGGAGCTATTCCCTGCTCCAATTTAATCAACAATGGACTTTTCATTACCAGACGTTGAAGCATTCCAGGTTAACTACTAAGACGGCCGAATACACAAACATACGTGGTCGGGCCAGTTTGGTCACATGACTGGCTGACTGTTGGAGTTTTTTTTTAATATGAACTTCCAACAGGGATTTTGATCGCAGAAGGCTGTTTTCTCCTCAACTGAGAACACCTCTCTCCTGTCTGCTCTCGTCTCACTCTCACCAGCATCAGAAACCATTGAAAACATATAAACACCAAGAGAGATAAGTCTCCTACAGTGAACAAGATTTAAGAAGAATACTGGGCCCCAACGAAAAGTAAGAGCTGACTACAATCAAGGAGTACGGCAAGCTGGAAACACAGAAACAGAAACAAGAAATACCCTTTAGAGACTGCCTCAAATCCCTCCATTTTATTTTTCTTCTGCTCTTTTCTATCCCTATTTATATGTGTATATCACGTGTACATGCTAGCGTGGGCGCAGGATGTATCTTTAGGCGTTAACCGAATTAGAATTTAAGTTTAAGGTTTAATAAATTTCATTTTTCTACTTTAAACCTAAAAGAGATCTGGTGTGCTCATTTCTTTGCCTTATAATTGGAAAGCTGTGAACAAGGATTTCACAAAGGGGGAACTCAAAACACAATGTGTTTAAAATTAAACCCTGTTACAATAAGCCCAGGTGAAGACAGTAAAAGACCCCTAGACACCTTTTTCACCTGGTCGTAACAGACATACATACTTGTAAAACTTGCCCTTTAATCCAATTCGCAGCAAAGAAAATCAGTTAATGACTGTTGCTAACATGGTCATTCAAACATAATACATTTTTACTATGGCTTCCCTGACAGTTTTTAAAACTGCAAATTCAGCATAGAAATTGTTAAGGAATCGTAGACATTTCATCATAGATTAAGGTTTATTGAAGCTATCCATTACATTGTATTTACTATCATATATGGGTCAGCAGCATCCTGATTTTGCCACTATCACTTAGCCCCATTACACCGTACTCTTGTATTCATGTGGAATTTACAGTGCTGACATCTGGAGCTTCACTGTATTTTCTTGCCTGCTTTCCCCTCAATACAAGCTCTGGAACAATGTGATTCCAAATGGATAGAAGCGAATTGCGACATTTATACAGAAGTAAAGGTCCAGCAACTTTCAACATGTCACTGAGCTGGTGTCCCAGGTGAAAGTAATGCATGCCTGAGTGCAGAAATCGAGCCATTTCCGAAGTGACTTTTGCCATTTTAAAATGCGTTTACATAACACAAGCCTTTAAACTTGTGTTTTAAAATAACCTAGCTGCTAGGTTATGTTAAAACACAAGGTTAGAATCTTGAAGCAGGGATGCACAAACTTTTTGTGTGGGGTGCCAGATTACAATTTTTGTCTTACATAGCGAACCGGTGAGACAATTTGGGAACAAAGAACAAAGAACAGTACAGCACAGGAACAGGCCATTCGGCCCTCCAAGCTTGCGCCGATCTTGATGCCTCCCTAAACTAAAACCTTCTGCACTTCCGGGGACCGTATCCCTCTATTCCCATCCTATTCATGTATTTGTCAAGATGCGTCTTAAACGTCATTATCGTACCTGCTTCCACCATCTCCCCCGGCAGCAAATTCCAGGCACTCACCACCCTCTGTGTAAAAAACTTGCCTCGCACATCCCCTCTAAACTTTGCCCCTCTCACCTTAAACCTATGTCCCCTAGTAACTGACTCTTCCACCCTGGGAAAAAGCTTCTGACTATCCACTCTGTCCATGCCGCTCATAACTTTGTAAACCTCTATCATGTCACCCCTTCACCTCCGTCGTTCCACTGAAAACAATCCGAGTTTATCCAACCTCTCCTCATAGCTAATGCCCTCCAGACCAGGCAACATCCTGGTAAACCTCTTCTGTACCCTCTCCAAAGCCTCCACGTCCTTCTGGTAGTGTGGCGACCAGAATTGCACACAATATTCTAAGTGTGGCCTAACTAAAGTTCTGTACAGCTGCAGCATGACTTGCCAATTTTTATACTCTACGCCCCGACCGATGAAGGAAAGCATGCCGTATGCCTTCTTGACTACCTTATCCACCTGCGTTGCCTGTCAATACTCCTAAGGATTCTGCCATTTACTGTATACGTCCCACCTGCATTAGATCTTCCAAAATGCATTACCTCACATTTGTCCAGATTAAACTCCATCTGCCATTTCTCCGCCCAAGTCTCCAACCGATCTATATCCTGCTGTACCCTCTGACAATCCTGATCACAATCCGCAACTCCACCAACCTTTGTGTCGTCCGCAAACTGACTAATCAGACCAGCTAATTTACCTCCAAATCATTTATATATACTACAAAGAGCAAAGGTCCCAGCACTGATCCCTGCGGAACACCATTAGTCACTTCCCTCCATTCAGAAAAGCACCCTTCCACTGCTGCCCTCTGTCTTCTATGACAGAACCAGTTCTGTATCCATCTTGCCAGCTCACCTCTGATCCCGTGTGACTTCACCTTTTGTACCAGTCTGCCATGCGGGACCTTGTCAAAGGCTTTACTAAAGTCCATATAGGGAAAGATAAAGGCATTAAAAATGTATCTTACTATAAATCAAAACAACAAATGTGCATTTGTGAAGAATCTTGAAATGAGAAGACTAATTGACTTACTTTCTTGTCACTATGTTGGACACTGATTTAGTGAGATACCTGCCATTTTATTGCTTGCACAAGAAGTCAGTATTTGCCCGCACACTGCATGCGATGGGCAGTATTCAGGATAGATGTCTGTCAGGAATGATCTTGATTGCTGTCTCTCCCTCTGTGTCTGTCTCTCTCTCTCTCCCCCTCCCTCTGTGTGGCTCCCCCACTCTCTATGCCCCTTCTGCCTGCCTGTGCTCTCACTCTCGTTCATCTATCCCTCTTCTCCCTCTTCCTCTCGCTCCTCTCCCTCTATCACCACTCTCTCCCCTTTCACTCTCTCCCTTTCTCTCTCGCTTCACCCTCTCTCTCTCCCCCTCTCCCTCTCCTCTCCTCTCGCTCTCTCCTCACCCTCGCCCGGTCTCGTCACCCTTGCACTCTCTCTCTCCTCACTGTCTTCCTCTCCCTTTCATCTCCCTCTCCCTCTCCTCTCCCTCTCTCTCCATCTCTCTCCTCTGCCTCATTCCATCTCTCCCCCTCTCTCTCTTCTCCCTCTCCCATCCTCTCGCTCTCTATCAATCCCCTCTCTCTCTCCCCCTCCTCCCGCTCTGTCTCCACTCTGTCTCTCTCTCTCTCTCGCTCCTCTCTCTCTCTCCTCTACTCTCCCTCTCTCCACTCTCTCTTCTTTCTCTCCCCCTCCTCTCCCCTCCCTCTCTCTCCTCTCTCTCCATCTCTCCTCTCTCTCCACTCCCTCCCTCTCCTCTCCTCTCTCTCCCTCTCCCTCTCTCTCCTCTCCCTCTTGCTCTCTACTCTCCCTCTCCTTTCCTTCATCTCTCCTCTCTCCCTCATCCCCCTCACTCTCTCCTCTCCCCTCTCCTTCTCTCTCTCCTCTCCCTCTCTCTCTTCTCTCCCTCTCCGCCTCCCTGGCTCTCCTCCCTCTCTCTACTCTCTCTCCTCCAAATCTCTCTCTCCTCTCCCTCTCTCTCTCTCTCTCTCCTCTCTCTCTCACTCCTCTCTCTCTCTCCACCTCTCTCTCTCCACCTCTCTCTCTTCTCCCTCACTCTCTCCTCTCCCTCACTCTCTCCTCTCCCTCACTCTCTCCTCTCCCCCTCTCGCTCCTCTCCCCCTCTCTCTCTCTCCTCTACCTGTCTCTCTCTCCTCTAAATCTCTCTCTCTCCTCTCCCTCTCTTCGCTCCCTCTCTCTCCTCTCCCTCTCTCTCTCCACTCCCTCACTCCTCTCTCTCTGCTCTCTCTCTCCTCTCCCTCTCTCTCTCCACCTCCCTCTCTCAACTCCCCTCTCCCTCCACTCCCTCTCTCTCCAATCCCTCCTCTCTCTCTCCTCTCCCTTTCTCTCTTCCCCCGCTCTATTCTCCCTCTCTCCCTCTCTTTCCTCGGTCTCTCTCCTCTCCCTCTCTCGTCCACTCTCTCCTCTCCCTCTCTCCTCTCCATCACTCTCTCTTCTCCTTCACTCTCTCCTCTCCCTCACTCTCTCCTCGCTCTCACTCTCTCCTCTCCCTCACTCTCTCCCCCTCTCTCACTCCTCTCTCCATCTCTCAGTCCTCTCTCTCTCTCCTCTCTCTCTCCACTCTCACTCTCTTCTCCCTCTCTCTCTCTCCCTCTCTCCTCTCTCTCTCCACTCTCACTCTCTTCTCCCCCTCCCTTTCTACACTCCCTCCCTCTCTCCACTCCCTCTCCTCACCCTCAGTCTCCTCTCCCTCTCTCTCCTCTCCCCTCTCTCACTCCCTCCTCTCTTTCTCACTCTCACCTCTCCCTCTCTCTCTCTCCCGTCTCCCTCCCTCCTCTCCAATCCCTCGCTCTCTCCTCTGCCACTCTCTCTCCTCCAAATTTCTCTCTCCTCTCCCTCCCTCTCCCTCTCTCTCTCCCTCACTCACTTCTTTTTCTCTATCCTCTCCCTCCTCTTCCTCTCCCTCTCTCTCCTCTCCCTCTCTCCTCTCCCTCTCTATCGCCTCTCCCTCTCTATCGCCTCTCCCTCTCTATCTCAACGCTACCTCTCTCCTCTCTCTCTCGCTCTCACTCCTTTCTCTCTGCTCTCTCGCTCCTCTTCCTCTCTCTCCCCTCCCTCTCTCCTCTCCCTCACGCCCTCTCTCTGCTCTCTCTCCTCTCTCACTCCCTCCTCATCCTCATCCTCTCCCTCTCTCTCCTCTCCCTCTCTCTCTCCTCTCCCTTTCTCTCTTCCCCTGCTCCCTTCTCCATCTCTCCCGTCTGTCCTCTCCCTTTGTCTCCTCCCGCTCTCTCTCATCTCCCTCTCTCTCTCGTCCCCTCTCTCCTCTCCCTCCTCCTTCACTCTCTCCTCTCCCTCACTCACTTCTCACTCTCTTTCTCCTCTCTCTCTCCCTCCCTCCCTCTCTGCTCTCCCTCTCCATTCTCTCTCTCTGCTCCCACTCTCTCATCTCTCTCTCCTCTCGCTCTCTCCTCTCCCATTCTCTCCTCTTGCACTCCCTCCCCTCCCACTCCCTCTCCTCTCCCTCTCTCCCTCTCTCTCCCCTCCCTCCCTCTCCCTCCACTCTCTCTCCCTCTCCATTCTCTCTCTCTACTCCCACTCTCTCCTCTCTCTCTCTCCTCGCCCTCACTCTCTCCTCTCCCTCTCTCTCTCCCCCTCTCTCACGCCTCTCTCTCTCTCCACTCCTCTCTCGACTCCCTCTCTCTCGCCTCTCTCTCCCTCTCTCTCCATTCTCTCTCTCCACTCTCACTCTCTCTTCTCCCTGTCTCTGCTCTCTCCTCTCCCTCCCTTTATACATTCCCTCCCTCTCTCCACTACCTCTCTCTCTCCACTCCCCCTCGCTCTCTCCACCCCCTCTCCTTACCCTCTCTCTCCTCTCCCCTCTCCCTCTCTCACTCCCTCTCGCCTCTCTCTCTCTCTCTCCTCTCCCTCACTCTCTCCTCTGCCACTCTCTCTCCTCCAAATCTCTCTCTCTTCTCCCTCCCTCTCCCTCCTCTCACTCTCTCTTTCCCTCACTCACTTCTTTCTCCCTATCCTCTCCTTCTCTCCTCTCCCTCTCTATCGTCTCTCCCTCTCTATCTCAACGCTATCTCTCTCCTCTCTCTCTCGCTGCTCTCTCTCTCTCTTCCTCTCTCTCCTCTCCCCCTCTCGCTACTCACACTCCCTCTCTCCTTGCCTCCCTCTCTCCTCTCCCTCTCTCTCCTCTACCTGTCCTTCTCCTCTAAATCTCTCTCTCCTCTCTCCTCCCCGTCACTCTGCTCTCTCCTCTCCGTCACTCCCTCCTCTTGCTCTCCCTCTCTCTTCTCCCTCTGTTCCTCCTCTTCCTCTCTCTCCTCTCCCTCTCTCTCCACTCTCTCGCCACTCCCTTTCTCTCTTCTCCCGCTCCCTCTCCTCTCCCCCTCTCTCTCGTCCTCTCTCTCCTCCGTCTCACCTCTCCCTCCTCCTTCACTCTCTCCTCTCCCTCTCTTCTCACTCTCGCTCTCCTCTCTTTCTCCCTCTCCATTCTCTCTCTCTACTCCCACTCTCTCCTCTCCCACTCCCTCCTCTCTCTCTCTCCTCTCTCTCTCTCTCTCCTCTCCCACTCATTCCTCTACCACTCTCTCCTCTCTCACTCTCTCCTCTCCCACTCTTTCCTCTCCCTCGCCTCCCTCTCTCTCTCCTGTCTCCCTCCTCTCTCTCCTCTGTCTCCCTGCTCTACTCTCCCTCTCTCTCCTCTCCCTCTCTGTCCTCGCCCCCTCTCACCCCTCTACTCTCTCCTCTCGCTCTCCGACTCTCTCCTCTCCCTCTCTCTCCTCTCCGACTCTCTCCTCTCCCTCTCTCTCCTCTCCTTCTCTCTTCCACTCTCTCCCTCTCTGCCCGATCTCTCCTCTTCCTCTGCCCTCTCCTCACCCTCTGCTCTCTCCTCTCCCTCTCTCTCCTCTCCCTATTTCTCTCCTCTCCTCTCCCTCTCTACTCCTTTCCTCTCCCTCTCTCTCCACTCCCACTCGTCTCCTCTCTCTCTCTCTCCTTTCCCACTCTCTCTCCTCTCCCTCTCTCCCCTCCCTCTCTCACCTCTCCCTCTCTCTCTCCTCTCCCTCTCTCTCCTCTCCCACTCTCTCCCTCTCACTCTCCTCTCTCACTCTCTCCTCTCCCTCGCTCTCGTCTCCCTTGTTCTCACCTCTCTCTCCTCTGTCTCCCCGCTCTACTCTCCCTCTCTCTCCTCTCCCTCTCTCCTCTCCCACTCTCTCTTCTTGCACTCCCTCCCCTCCCACTCCCTCTCTCCCCGCTCCCTCCCTCTCCCTCTCCTCTCTCTCACTCTCTCTCCCTCTCCATTCTCTCTCTCTACTCCCACTCTCTCATCTCTCTCTCTCCTCACCCTCTCCCCTCTCCCTCTCTCACGCCTCTCTCTCTCTCCCTCTCTCCTCTCTCTCTCCACTCTCACTCTCTCTTCTCCCTGTCTCTCCTCTCTCCTTTCCCTCCCTTTATACACTCCCTCCCTCTCTCCACTCCCTTTCTCTCTCCACTCCCCCTCTCCTCACCCTCTCTCTGCTCTCCCCTCTCCCTCTCTCACTCCCTCCTCTCCCTCTCTCCTCTCTCTCTCTCTCTCCCTCTCTCTCTCACTCTCTCCGATCCCACTCTCTCTCCTCCAAATCTCTCTCTCCTCTCCCTCCTTGCACTCTCTCTCTCCCTCACTCACTTCTTTCTCTCTATCCTCTCCCTCTCTCTCTCCTCTCCCTCTCTATCGTCTCTCCCTCTCTATCTCAACGCTACCTCTCTCTCTCGCTCTCACTAGTCTCTCGCTGCTCTCTCTCTCCTCTCCCCCTCTCGCTACTCTCACTCTCTCTCTCCTTTCCCCCTCCCACTCCCTCTCTCCCCTCCCTCTCTCCTCTACCTGTCTTTCTCCTCTAAATCTCTCTCTCTCCTCTCCCTCTCTCTCCTCCCCCTCACTCTGCTCTCTCTCCTCTCCATCACTCCCTCCTCTCCCTCTGTCCCTCCTCTCCCCACTCCCTCCTCTCTCTCTCCTCTCCCTTTCTCTCTTCTCCCGCTCTCTCTCCTCTCTCTCTCATCCCCTCTCTCCTCTCCCTCTCACCTCTCCCTCCTCCTTCACTCTCTCCTCTCCCTCACTCTCTCCTCTCCCTCTCTTCTCACTCTCTCGCTCTCCTCTCTCTCTCTCTCCCTCTCCATTCTCTCTCTCTATTCCCACTCACTCCTCTCCGACTCCCTCCTCTCTCTCTCTCCTCTCCCTCCTCTCCTCTCATCGCCCTCTCTCTCTCTCCTCACCCTCTCTCTCTCGTCTCCCTCTCTCTCCTCCTTCTCTCTTCCTCTCTCTGTCCCTCTCCGCACGCTCTCCCCTCTTCCTCTCCTCGCCCTCTGCTCTCTCCTCTCCCTCTCTCCATCATCTCCCACTCCCTCTCCTCCCCTCTCCCTCTCTACTCCTTTCCTCTCCTCTCTCTCTCCTTTCCCACTCTCCTCTCCCTCTCTCCCTCTCTCTCCCCTCCGTCTCTCTCCCCTCCCTCCCTCTCACCTCTCCCTCTCTCTGTCCTCTCTCTCTATCTCCTCTCCCTCTCTCTCTCCTCGCCCTCACTCTCTCCTCTCCCTCTCTCACGCCTCTCTCTCTCTGCTCTCTCCCTTTCCACTCCTCTCTCAACTCCCTCTCTTTCGCCTCTCTCTCTCTCCCTCTCTCCTCTCTCTCTCCATTCTCTCTCTCCACTACCTCTCTCTCTCCACTCCCCCTCGCTCTCTCCACCCCCGCTCCTCACCCTCTCTCTCCTCTCCCCTCTCCCTCTCTCACTCCCTCCTCTCCCTCACTCTCTCCTCTGCCACTCTCTCTCCTCCAAATCTCTCTCTCTTCTCCCTCCCTCTCCCTCCTCTCACTCTCTCTTTCCCTCACTCACTTCTTTCTCCCTATCCTCTCCTTCTCTCCTCGCCCTCTCTCCCTCTCTCCTCTCTCTCCACTCGCACAATCTCCACTCTCTTTCTCTCCTCTCCCTCTCTCTCCTCTCCTGATCTCTCCTCTCTCTCTCCCACTCCTCTGTCTCTCCCTCTCCTCTCCCTCCCCTCACCCTCCCCTCTCCCTTTCCTCTCTCTCCTCCCTCCCTCTCTCTCTCTCCTCTCCTCTCTCTCCCCCTCCCTCTCTCTCCACTCCGTCTCCTCTTCCTCTCTCTCCTCTGTCTCCCCTCTCCAGCTCACTCCTCTCCATCACTCTCCTCTCCATCTCTCTCCCCCTCTCTCCTCTCCCCCCCCCTCTCCTCTCCTTCTCTCTCTCTCTCCTCAGCGTCCCTCTCTCCAATCCCTCTCTCTCCTCTTCCTCTCTCTCCTTTGTCTCCCCTCTCTCCATCTCCACCCTCTCCCCCCCTCTCTCCTCTCCCTCCCCTCCCTCTCTCCTCTCTCCCTCCACTTTCTCTCTCTTCTCTGTCCCCCTCCCTCTCTTTCCTCTCCCACTCTCTCTCTCCTCTCCCTCTCTCACTCTCTCATTCCTCACTCGCTTTCTCCCTCTGCTCCCTCTCTCTCTCCTCTCCCTCTCATCACCCTCTCTCCTCTCCCTCCCCCTATCCTCCCCCTCTGCCTCTCTCCTCTCACTCTCTTCCCTTACATCTTTCCTCTCCCTCCCTCTCGTATCTCTCTCTCTCTCCTCTCCCTCTCTCGTGCTCTCTCTCCCATCCCGCTCATCACCCTCTCTCCTCGCTCTCCCTCTTTTTTCTCCCTCTCCACCCGGTCTCTCCTCTCCCTCTCTCTCTCTTCTCCCTCTCTCTTTCTATCCATTTCTCTCTCTCTCTCTCCTGTTCTTCTGCCTCTCTCCTTTCCTTCTGTCTCCTCTCCTCTATTTCCACTCCTTCTCTATCTCCTCTCCCTCTCGCCTCGCTCTCTCCCCTCTCTCTCTCACCACGTTCTCACTCTCTCGCCTCTCTCTATCTTACGCCTCTCTCTCTCTTACACCTCTCGATCTCTCTCTTCGCTCCCTCTCTCTCTCCTCTCCCTCTCGCCCTCACCTCTCCCTCACTCTCTCTCCTCTCCCTCTCATCAACCTCTCTCTCTCCTCTCCCTCTCTCTCCCCTCCGTCTCTCTCCCCTCCATCTCTCTCTCCTCTCTCTCTCTCCTCTCCCTCCTCTCTCTCTCTCTCCTCTCCCTCTCACTCCCTCTTTCCTCTCTCTCTCTCCACGTCCTCTCTCTCCTCGCCCTCTCTCTCTCCTCGCCCTCTCTCTACCCCTTTCTCTCCCCTCCATCTCTCTCTCTCTCCCACTCTCTCCTCTCCCTCTCTCCTATCCCTCTCTCTCCCTCTCTCCTCTCTCTCCACTCTCTTTCTCTCCTCTCCCTCTCTCTCCTCTCCTGATCTCTCCTCTCTCTCTCCCTCGCGCTCCTCTCTCCCACTCCTCTGTCTCTCCCTCTCCTCTCCCTCCCCTCACCCTCCCCTCTCCCTTTCCTCTCTCTCCTCCCTCACTCTCTCCTCACTCTCTCCTTGCTCTCCTCCCTCACTCTCTCCTCCCTCTCTCTCTCCTCTCTCCCTCTCTCTCTCCCCCTCCCTCTCTCTCCACCGTCTCCTCTTCCTCTCTCTCCTCTGTCTCCCCTCTCCAGCTCACTCCTCTCCATCTCTCTCCCCCCACCCCTCCTCTCCTTCTCTGTCCTCTCTCTCTCTCTCTCCTCAGCGTCCCTCTCTCCAATCCCTCTCTCTCCTCTTCCTCTCTCTCCTTTGTCTCCCCTCTCTCCATCTCCACCCTCTCCCCCCCTCTCTCCTCCCTCCCTCTCTCTCCTCTCTCCCTCTACTTTCTCTCTCTTCTCTTTCCTCTCCCTCTCTCTCCTCTCCCTCTCTCTCTCTCCTCTCCCTCTCTCTGTCCTCTCCCTCTCTCTCTCTCCTCTCACTCTCCTCTCACTCTCCTCTTTCTCCTCTCCCTCTCTCTCTTTCCCACTCCTCTCCCTCTCTCCTCTCCCTCTTTCTCTCCTCTCCCTCTGTCTCTCGCCTCTCTTCTTCCTTGCCTCTCCTCTCCCTCTCTCTCACACCTTCCTCTCTCTTACCTCTCTCTCTATCTTACCTCTCTTCTCTCCCTCTCTCTCCTCTCTCACTCCTCACTCTCTTTCTCTCTCTGCTCCCTCTCCCTTTCCCCTCTCCTCACTCTCTCCTCTCCCTCTCCCTCGCTCTCTCCTCTCACTCTCTCTCTCCTCTCTCTCCCTTACCTCTTTCCTCTCCACTCTCCCTCTACTCTCTCTCCTCGACCTCTGCCTCTCGCTCTCCTCTCCCTTCTCCTCTCCTCCTCTCTCTCCTCTCCCCCCCTCCTCTCCCTCCTCTCCTCACTCTCTTCCCCTCTCACTGTCTACTCCTCTCACTCTCTTCTCCTCTCACTCTCTTCTCTCATTCGCCACTCCTCTCTCTCGCCACTCCTCTCACTCTCTCTCTCTCCTCGCCCTCTCCCAATCTCTCTCTCCTCTCCCCTCTATCTCTCTGTCTCCTTGCCCTCTCTCTCTCCTCCCTCTCCCTCTCTCCTCTCTCACTCTTCGCTCCCTCACTCTCCTCTCCCTCACTCTCCCCTCCATCTTTCTCTCTCTCTCTCTCTCAGCTCTACCTCTAACTTCTCTCCATCTCCCTCCTCTCTCTCCTTCTCCCTCTCTCTCGCTCCCCCTCCCTCTCTCTCCGCTCCGTCTCTCTCCTCTGTCTCCCCTCTCCATCTCCCTCTTCCATCTCTCCTCCCTCTCTCTCCTCAGCGTCCCTCTCTCCACTCCCTCTCTCTCCTCTCCATCTCTCTCTCTCTCTCTCACCTCTCCTCTCCCTCTCTCTCTGCCTCTCTCTCCTCTCCCCCTGTCCTCTCTCTCGTCTGCCTCTCTCTCTCTCTCTCTCTCTCCTCTCTCCCCCTCCCTCTCTCTCCTCTCCCTCTGTCTCTCGCCTCTCTTCTTGCTTGCCTCTCCTCTCCCTCTCTCTCTCTCTCTTACCTCTCTCCTCTCCCTCTATCTCCTCTCTTACTCCTCTCTCTCTCTTTCTCTGTTCCATCTCTCCTCTACACACTCTCTCTCCCTCCTCTCCCTCCTTCTCCCTCTCCTCTGTCTCCCCTCTCCCTCGCCTCTCTCTCTCCCTCTCTTTGTCTGTCCTCACTCCCTCTCTTCTCCCTCTCTCTCCTCTCCATCTCTCTCCTCTCCTGATCTCTCCTCTCCTGATCTCTCCTCTCTCTCTCTCCTCTGTGTCCCTCTCTCTCCTCATTCCCTCTCCTCTCGCTCCCCCTCCCTCTCTCTCCACTCCGTCTCTCTCCTCTTCCTCTCTCTCCTCTGTCTCCCCTCTCCATCTCTCTCCTCTCCCTCTCTCCTCTCCCTCCCTCTCCTCTCTCTCTATCTCTCTCCTCAGCGTCCCTCTCTCCACTCCCTCTCTCTCCTCTTCCTCTCTCTCCTCTGTCCCCCCTCTCTCCTCTCCATCTCCCCCCTCCCCCTCTCTCTCTCCTCTCCCTCTCTCTCCCCTCCCTCTACTTTCTCTCTCCTCTCTGTCCCCCTCCCTCTCTCTCCTCTCCCTCTCCCCCCCTCTCTCTCTCTCTCTCCTCTCCTCTCCCTCACTTTCTCGCCTCTCTTCTTTCTCACCTCTCCTCTCCCTCTCTCTCGTCTGCCTCGATCTCTCTCGTCTGCCTCTCTCTCCCTCTCCTCTCCCTCTCCCTCGTCTGCCACTCTCTGTCTCTCTCTCCCCTCTCCCTCTGACTCTCGCCTCTCTTCTTGCTAGCGTCTCCTCTCCCTCTCTCTCTCTCACACCTTCCTCTCTGTTACCTCTCTCTCTCTATCTTACCTCTCTCCTCTCCCTCTATCTCCTCTCTCACTCCTCACTCTCTCTTTCTCTCTCTGCTCCCTCTCTCCTCTCCACTCTCTCTCTCTCCTCTCCCTCTTTCTCCCTCTCCTATGTCTCCCCTCTCTCCTCTGTCTCCCCTCTCCCTCGCCCTCTCTCTCTCTCTCTCCTCTCCCTCTCTCTCCTCTCCTGATCTCTCCTCTCTCTCCTCCCTCACTCTCTCCTTGCTCTCCTCCCTCACTCTCTCCTCCCTCTCTCTCTCTCTCTCCTCTCCTCTCTCTCCCCCTCCCTCTCTCTCCACTCCATCTCTCTCCTCTTCCTCTCTCACCTCTCTCCCCTCTCCAACTCACTCCTCTCCATCTCCCTCCTCTCCATCTCTCTCCTCTCCCTCCCCCTCTCTCTCTCCGCTCCCTCCTCTCTTCCTCTCTCCTCTCTCTCTCTCCTCTGTGTCCCTCTCTATCCACTCCCTCTCTCTCCCCTCCCTCTCTCTCTCTCTCCACTCTCCCTCCTCTTCCTCTTCCTCTCTCTCCCTCTCCTCTCTCTCTCTCTCTCCTCATCCTCTCTCTCTCCTCGCCCTCTCTCTCTCTCCTCTCCCACACACTCCACTCCCTTTCTCTCCTCTCCCTTTCTCTCCTCTCCCTCTCTCTCCTCTCTCTCTCACTCTCTCCTCTCCCTCTCTTCTCCCTTTCTCCTCTTCCTCTCTACTCCTCTCCCTCTCTCTCTCTTCTCTATCCTCTCCCATTCTCTCACCTCTCCCTCTCCTCTCCTCCCCTCTCCCTCTCTTCCCCTCCATCTCTCTCTCTCTCTCTCCTCTCCCTCTCTCTTCTCCCTTTCTCCTCTTCCTCTCTACTCCTCTCCCTCTCTCTCTCCACGCCCTCCCTCTTCTCTCTTCTCGCCCGCTCTCTCCTCACACTCTCCCTCTCTTTCCTCTCCTACTCTCTCCTCTCCCTCTCTCTCTCACATCTCTCTCCCCTCTGTCTCCCTCTCTGTCCCCTCTCACCTCTCCTCTCCGCTCTCCCTCTCACTTCTCTCCTTCTCTCGCTCACTCTCCTCTCCTTTTCACTCCTCTCCCTCTCCTCTCTCCCTTTCAGTTCTCTCTCTCTCTCTCCTCTTCTTCTGCCTCTCTCCTTTCCTTCTGTCTCCTCTCCTCTATTTCCACTCCTTCTCTATCTCCTCTCCCTCTCGCCTCGCTCTCTCCCCTCTCTCTCTCACCACTTTCTCACTCTCTCGCCTCTCTCTCTATCTTACGCCTCTCTCTCTCTTACACCTCTCCATCTCTCTCTTCACTCCCTCTCTCTCTCCCTCTCGCCCTCGCCTCTCCCTCACTCTCTCTCCTCTCCCTCTCATCAACCTCTCCCTCTCTTCTCCCTCTCTCTCCCCTCCATCTCTCTCTCCTCTCACTCTCTCTCCCTCCTCTCCCTCACTCCCTCTTTCCTCTCTCTCTCTTTACGTCCTCTCTCTCCTCGCCCTCTCTCTCTCCTTGCCCTCTCTCTCCCCCTTTCTCTCCCCTCCATCTCTCTCTCTCTCCCACTCTCTCCTCTCCCTCCTTCTCCTCTTCCTCTCTCTCCCTCTCCTCGTCCTCTCTCTCTCCTCGCCCTCTCTCCCTCTCTCCTCTCTCTCCACTCCCACAATCTCCACTCTTTCTCTCCTCTCCCTCTCTCTCCCTTTCCTCTCTCTCCTCCCTCACTCTCTCCTTGCTCTCCTCCCTCACTCTCTCCTCCCTCTCTCTCTCTCCCTCTCCTCTCTCTCCCTCTTCCTCTCTCTCCCCTCTCCAGCTCACTCCTCTCCATCTCTCTCCCCCTCTCTCCTCTCCTTCTCTGTCCTCTCTCTCTCTCTCCTCAGCGTCCCTCTCTCCAATCCCTCTCTCTCCTCTTCCTCTGCCCTCTCTCCATCTCCACCCTCTCCCCCCCTCTCTCCTCTCCCTCTCCTCCCTCTCTCTCTCTCCTCTCTCCCTCTACTTTCTCTCTCTTCTCTGTCCCCCTCCCTCTCTTTCCTCTCCCACTCTCTCTCTCTCCTCTCCCTCTCTCACTCTCATTCCTCACTCTCCCTTTCTCCCTCTGCTCACTCTCTCTCTCCTCTCCCTCTCATCACCCTCTCTCCTCTCACTCTCTTCTCCCTCCCTTACATCTTTCCTCTGCCTCCCTCTCGTATCGCTCTCTCTCTCCTCTCCCTCTCTCCCGTCCCGCTCATCACCCTCTCTCCTCCCCTCTCCCTCTTTTTTCTCCCTCTCCACCCGGTCTCTCCTCTCCCGCTCTCTCTCTTCTCCCTCTCTCTCTCTTCTCCCTCTCTCTCTCCTCCCTCTCTCTCTCTCCCTCTTCCTCTCTCTCCTCTTCCACTCTCTCCTCTTCCACTCTCTCCTCTTCCACTCTCTCCTCTTCCTCTCCCTCTCCTCTTTCTCCTCTCCCTCTCCTCACCCTCTCTCTCTCCTCCCCCTCTCTCTCCTGTCCCTCTCTCTCTTTCCCACTCCTCTCCCTCTCTCTCTCTCCTCTCCTCTCCCTCTCTCTCTCCTCTCCCTCTGTCTCTCGCCTCTCTTCTTTCTTGCCTCTCCTCTCCCTCTCTCTCACACCTTCCTCTCTCTTACCTCTCTCTCTATCTTACCTCTCTCCTCTCCCTCTCTCTCCTCTCTCACTCCTCACTCTCTTTCTCTCTTTCCTCTCCCTTTCTCCTCTCCTCACTCTCTCCTCTTTCTCCCTTACCTCTCTCCTCTCCAACTTCTCACTCTCTTTCTCGCTCTGCTCCCTCTCTCTCTCTCCTCTCCCTCTCCCTTTCTCCTCTCCTCTCGCTCTCCTCTTTCTCCCTTACCTCTCTCCTCTCCCTCTCTCTCCTCTCTCACTTCTCACTTTCTTTCTCTCTCTGCTCCCTCTCTCTCCTCTCCCTCTCCCTTTCTCCTCTCCTCACTCTCTCCTCTCCCTCCCACTCTCCTCTTTCTCCCTTACCTCTTTCCTCTCCCTCTCTCTCTCCTCACCCTCTCCTCTCTCTCTCGCTCTTCTCTCCCTTCCCTCTCATCACCCTCTCCTCTCTCTCGCTCTTCTCTCCCTTCCCTCTCATCACCCTCTCTCCTCTCCCTCTTTCCTCTCCCTCTCCACCCGGTCTCTCCTCTCCCTCTCTCACTCCTCCCTCGCTCTTTCTCTCACTCTCTCGCTCTCTCCTCTCCCCCTCTCTCTCTCCTCTCCCTCTCTCTCACCCCTCCCTCTCCTCTCCCTCCCCTCTATCTCCTCTCCCCTCTCTCCTCACTCACTTCTCCCTCTCCTCTCTCCCCCTCTCTCCTCACTCTCTCGCCTTCCCTCCTTTCTCCCTCTCTCTCTCCCTCGCTCTCCTCTGTCTCCCTCTCCTCTCCCTCCCCCGTCTCCTCTCCCCTCCCTCCCCTCTCTCTCTCCTCTCCGTTCCCTCCCCCCTCTCTCTCTCTCTCCTCTCCCTCTCTCTTGTCTGCCTCTCTCTCTCTCTCGTCTGCTTCTCTCTCCCTCTCTCTCCTCTCTCCCTCGTCTCTCCCTCTCTCTCCTCTCTCACTTCTCACTTTCTTTCTCTCTCTGCTCCCTCTCTCTCTCTCCTCTCCCTCTCCTCTCTCTCCCCCTCTCCTCTTTCTCCCTTACCTCTTTCCTCTCCCTCTCTCTCTCTTCACCCTCTCCTCCCTCTCGCGCTCTTCTCTCCCTTCCCTCTCACTTTCTCTCTCTCCTCTTTCTCCCTTACCTCTCTCCTCTCGCTCTCTCTCTCTCCTCTTTCTCCCTTACCTCTCTCCTCCCTCTCTCTCCTCTCTCACTTCTCACTCTCTTTCTCTCTCTGCTCCCTCTCTCTCTCTCCTCTCCCTCTCCCTTTCTCCTCTCCTCACTCTCTCCTCTCCTCTCCCTCTCCTCTTTCTCCCTTACCTCTTTCCTCTCCCTCTCTCTCCTCTTTCCTCTCTCTCTCCTCACCCTCCTCTCTCTCTCTCTCTCTCTCGCTCTTCTCTCCCTTCCCTCTCATCACCCTCTCTCCTCTCCCTCTTTCCTCTCCCTCTCCACCCGGTCTCTCCTCTCTCCTCTCTCGCTCTTTCTCTCACTTCTCTCGCTCTCTCTCCTCTCCCCCTCTCTCCCTCCTCTCCCTCTCTCTCTCACCCCTCCCTCTCCTCTCCCTCCCCTCTATCTCCTCTCCCCTCTCTCCTCACTCACTTCTCCCTCTCCTCTCTCCCCTCACTCTCTCTCCTTCCCTCCTTTCTCCCTCTCTCTCTCTCCTGTCTCTCCCTCGCTCTCCTCTGTCTCTCCCTCTCCTCTCCCTCCCCTCTCCCTCTCCTCTCCCCTCCCTCCCCTCTCTCCTCTCCCTTCCCTCCCCCCTCCCTCTCCTCTGTCCTCTCTCGCTCTCTCTCCTCTCTCTCATCAGCGTCCCTCTCTCCTCTGTCTCCCTCTCTCTCCTCTCCCTCTCCCCCCTCTCTCTCTCTCTGCTCTCCCTCACTCTCTTATTCCTCACTCTCCCTTTCTCCCTCTGCTCCCTCTCTCTCTCCTCTCCCTCTCATCACCCTCTCTCCTCTCCCTCCCCCTCTGCCTCGCTCCTCTCCCTCTCTCTCTCCTCCCCCTCTCTCTCTCCCTCTTCCTTTCTCCTCTTCCTCTCTCTCCTCTTCCTCTCCCTGTCTCTCCTCTCCCTCTCTCTCTCCTCTCTCTCTCTCTCCTGTCCCTCTCTCTCCTCTCCCTCTCTCTCCTCTCCCTCTCTCTCTTTCCCACTCCTCTCCATCTCTCTCTCTCCTCTCCCTCTCTCTCTTCTCTCCCTCTGTCTTTCGCCTCTCTTCTTTCTTGCCTCTCCTCTCCCTCTCTCTCACACCTTCCTCTCTCTTACCTCTCTCCTCTCCCTCTCTCTCCTCTCTCACTCCTCACTCTCTTTCTCTCTCTGCTCCCTCTGTCTCTCTCCTCTTTCCTCTCTCTCTCCTCTCCTCACTCCTCTCCCTCTCTCTCTCCTCTTTCTCCCTTACCTCTCTCCTCCCTCTCTCTCCTCTCTCACTTCTCACTCTCTTTCTCTCTCTCCTCTCCCTTTCTCCTCTCCTCCCTCTCTCTCCTCCCTCACTTCTCACTCTCTTTCTCTCTCTGCTCCCTCTCTCTCTCTCCTCTCCCTCTCTCCTCTCCTCACCCTCTCCTCTCTCTCCTCTCCCTCTCCCTCTCCTCTTTCTCCCTTACCTCTCCCTCTCTCTCCTCTTTCCTCTCTCTCTCCTCGCCCTCTCCTCTCTCTCTCTCTCTCTCTCGCTCTTCTCTCCCTTCCCTCTCATCACCCTCTCTCCTCTCCCTCTTTCCTCTCCCTCTCCACCCGGTCTCTCCTCTCTCATCTCTTGCTCTTTCTCTCACTTCTCTCGCTCTCTCTCCTCGCCCTCTCTCTCTCACCCCTCCCTCTCCTCTCCCTCCCCTCTATCTCCTCTCCCCTCTCTCCTCACTCACTTCCCTCTCCTCTCTCCCCTCACTCTCTCCCCTTCCCTCCTTTCTCCCTCTCTCTCCTGTCTCTCCCTCACTCTCCTCTGTCTCTCCCTCTCCTCTCCCTCCCCTCTCCTCTCCCCTCCCTCTCTCCTCTCCCTTCCCTCCCCGCTCCCTCTCCTCTGTCCTCTCTCCACTCCCTCCTCTCTCTCTCCTCAGCGTCCCTCTCTCCACTCCCTCTCTCCTCTTCCTCTCTCTCCTCTGTCTCCCCTCTCTCCTCTCCATCTCCCCCCTCTCCCCCTCTCTCTCTCCTCTCCCTCTCTCTCCTCTCCCCCCTCTCTCTCTCTCTCCTCTCCTCTCCCTCTCTCTCTCGCCTCTCTTCTTTCTCACCTCTCCTCTCCCTCTCTCTCGTCTGCCTCTCTCTCTCTCTCTCTCCTCTCTCCCTCTCCTCTCCCTCTCTCACACCTTCCTCTCTTACCTCTCTCTCTCTATCTTACCTCTCTCCTCTCCCTCTATCTCCTCTCTCACTCATCACTCTCTCTTTCTCTGCTCCCTCTCTCCTCTCCACTCTCTCTCTCCACTCCCTCTCTCTCTCCTCTCCCTCTTTCTCCCTCTCCTCTGTCTCCCCTCTCTCCTCTGTCGCCCCTCTCCCTCGCCCTGTCTCTCTCCTCGCCCTCTCTCTCTCCTCGCCCTCTCTTTGTCTGTCCTCACTCTCTCTCTCCTCTCCATCCCCTCCTCTCCCTCTCTCTCCTCTCCTGATCTCTCCTCTCTCTCTCCCTCACTCTCCTCTCTCCCACTCCTCTGTCTCTCCCTCTCCTCTCCCTCCCCTCACCCTCCCCTCTCCCTCACTCTCTCCTTGCTCTCCTCCCTCACTCCCCTCCCTCTCTCTCTCCTCTCTCTCCCCCTCCCTCTCTCTCCACTCCATCTCCTCTTCCTCTCTCTCCTCTGTCTCCCCTCTCCATCTCCCTCCTCTCCATCTCTCTCCTCTCCATCTCTCTCCTCTCACCCCCCCCCCCCTCTCCTTCTCTGTCCTCTCTCTCTCTCCTCAGCGTCCCTCTCTCCAATCCCTGTCTCTCCTCTGTCTCCCGTCTCTCCATCTCCACCCTCTCCCCCCCTCCTCTCCCTCCCCTCCCTCGCTCTCTCTCTCTCCTCTCTCCCTCTACTTTCTCTCTCTTCTCTCTCCCTCTCTCTCTCTCTCTCCTCTCCCTCTCTCACCTCTCCTCTCCCTCTCTCACTCCTCACTCACTCATTCCTCACTCTCCCTTTCTCCCTCTCTCTCTCCTCTCCCTCTCTCCTCTCCCTCGAAAGATGTAAGGGAGAGAGAAGAGAGTGCCTCTCTCCTCTCACTCTCTTCTCCCTCCTTTACATCTTTCCTCTCCCTCCTCTCCATCTCTCTCCTCTCCATCTCTCTCCTCTCACCCCCCCCCTCTCCTCTCCTTCTCTGTCCTCTCTCTCTCTCCTCAGCGTCCCTCTCTCCAATCCCTCTCTCTCCTCTGTCTCTCCATCTCCACCCTCTCCCCCCCCTCCTCTCCCTCCCCTCCCTCGCTCTCTCTCTCTCCTCTCTCCCTCTACTTTCTCTCTCTTCTCTCTCCCTCTCTCCTCTCCCTCTCTCACCTCTCCTCTCCCTCTCTCACTCCTCACTCACTCATTCCTCACTCTCCCTTTCTCCCTCTGCTCCCTCTCTCTCTCCTCTCCCTCTCTCCTCTCCCTCCCCCTCGAAAGATGTAAGGGAGAGAGAAGAGAGTGCCTCTCTCCTCTCACTCTCTTCTCCCTCCTTTACATCTTTCCTCTCCCTCCCTCTCGTCTCTCTCTCTCTCTCTCCTCTCCCTCTCTCACTCCTCACTCTCTGACTTTCCCTGTGACAGCTGCAGAGAGCAGGAACTCTCCACTGAGCAGCTTTTTGGTCAGCCCGCGTTAAAAAAAAATCACAGCTAACAGGTGTTTGGAGCACAGACAGTGCTTCCAATCCTTAGACAAGTTCAGGATTTTCTGGCAGGCTTTCTAAAAAAAAAAATCGGAACTTGTGAGCTGTGAAACTGACGGCTGCGATTTTTTTGAAAGCTGGACATGATCCCCTCTGTCCTGTACAGCAGTCTGAGGCTGTGGAAAAGGCAGCTACTGTTGTTTCTGATGCTGCTCCTGATGCTCTTGGTGCTGCTCCTCCTCTTGTTCCTCATCAGAGGTCCATGGTACAGTTGCATAAGCTGCTGCTAGGCTGTCGTGAAGGCTGATAGCAGTGAAATGCAGATCAAAGTGGACAAGGTCCAAGATAGGTGAAATTACTTCCATAAAATTGGAAATCATCTGTCAAGCAGTGAAAGCACACTCTCAGAACAAGTCCTGTGAGCACAAGCCTTTCACATAGGAAGGGAAGCAGCTATGCAGTTTCACTTTTTAAAGGCTTTCCAGCCTGTCAATTTAAAATACCAATGACTCCCTGCTGTGCTCTCACCTTGTTGACCCTGGCGAGTTCCACACCGCTCAGGACACCTGTGCGCTGGTTGTTAAAGCTAGAATGTTGGGTAAAAGTCTGTGTTAACTGGCACTTCACATATTTAAATTACAGATCTGACAGCTCCACGGAGGATTTGTGTTCTCCTCCAAAAGTTGGGGGGAGGGGAAGGTGGTGGGGAGATGGTGATTGGTGGCACCATGAACTACTAAATAACAAAATACTTATGACGGCCCTCTGGGTTATGGACATTTCTGTCATCAGAAACCAACTGCATGCAGAACAGTACAGTTTCATGTTGTTTCTGCATTTGGGATAATGTGTAGAACCCAGTTGGCCAAATGGTTCCATCTGTAATGCCTGGAACTCGGCTCCGCTGAGTGAAAACGTTTGGAATCTATGCTGACTACTCTGTTATATTTTCAGTTTCTCGATTTTTAAAAATTATATCTTTGATCAAGGATTCCATTATTTTTCCTACCACCGGCATTATGCTAATTAGTTTTAGTTCCCTGGGCTTGTTCCAGGTCCCTTTTTATAGGAATCACATTAGCTGTCTGCCAGTCCTCCAGCACTATTTCCATTTCTAGTGAATTTTATATTTTTGTAATAGTGCCTCTGTCATCTCTTTCCAAGCTTCTTTTAATATGCATGGATGCAATCCATCTGGACCAGAGGTTTTATTCTAAGTTATAGGATTAGGAATAGGCCATTCAGTCCCTTGGGCCTGATGCACCATTCATTCTGCTTATGGTTAAGTGAACAGTGACTCAGTTGGCATCACTCTTGCCTCTGGCTCTGTAGCTTGCGGGTTCAAGTCCCAGTCCAAGACTTGAGCACAAAGGCCAAAACTACAAAAGTGCTGCGCTGTCTTTTGAATGAGACATTAAACCAAGGCCTTGTCTACCCTCTCAGGTGGACAGTCTCTATCTCATTGCATTGAAATCAGCCTTAACTAAATCTAGAATCTTAGTAGCTGTTTTATGTTTCTCCTTTTCAAACACTACATTGAACTCGATCATATTATGATCACTATTGGATAAAATGTTCACACACCATTAGGCTGTTAACTAAATCTGGCACATTACTCATTACGAAATCTAATATGGCCCCTGTTGGTTCTAGTGTTAATCTGTTAATTGTGTATCAATTGTTTGATTATAGGCAGATGGAGGGTGTTACTTACTTGAAAAGATATAAGCACTTACTGAGACTGGTGGAGGGTTTTGAGTGAAGAGTTACATGTTTGCAATCCTTTTACTCTGTGCAATAAATGTGAGACTGAGTAAAGATAGGCTCCAGCATTATCCTTCCATAACAAGCTGTCTTGAGTTTAACACTGGTAACAGAGGATGGTTGCCGAAAGCTGAAATGAGGATTTTTTCCTTACATAGAAAACTAAAATCTCCTCAGGCTATTGTGGAAAATATGGCAGAAAGCAAGTGTAAATTGTCAGGGTATGATTACCTTCCGATGTTCTCTGAGTCTGAACCATATGACCAGTGGAAGAATGAAGTGGATACGTGGACACAGGTTACATTCTCTACCAAAGAGGAAACAAGTTAAGGCCTTGGCATTGCCACTTCCTACCAAAAGTAAACTCAAAAGTGTTTTGTGAACTGGATGCTCGTCAGATGGACGCTGACGAAGGGTTGGATCATCTGTCAGAATTATTGGATTTTTTTTCATTCATGGGATGTGGGCTTCGCTGGCTAGATCAGCATTTATTGCCCATCCCTAATTGCCCTTGAGAAGGTGGTGGTGAGCTGCTTTCTTGAACCGCTGTAGTCCATGTGAGGTAGGTACACCCACAGTGCTGTTAGAAAGGTAGTTCCAGGATTTTGACCCAGTGACAGTGAAGGAACGGCAATATAGTTCCAAGTCAGGATGGTGTGTGACATGAAGGGGAACTTGCAGGTACTGGTGTTTCCATGCATTTGCTGCCCTTGTGCTTCTAGATGCTGGAGGTCGCAGGTTTGGAAGGTGCTGTCTAAGGAGCCTTGGTGTGTTGCTGCAGTGCATCTTGTAGATGGTACACACTGCTGTCACAGTGTGTTGATGGTGGATGGAGTGAATGTTTGTGGATGGGGTGCCAATCAAGTGGGCTGCTTTGTCCTGGATGGTGTCGAGCTTCTTGAGTGTTGTTGGAGCTGCACCCATCCAGGCAAGTGGAGAGTATTCCATCACACACCTGACTTGTGCCTTGTAGATGGTGGACAGGCTTTGGGGAGTCAGGAGGTGAGTTACTCACCTCAGGATTCCTAGCCTCTAACCTGCTCTTGTAGCCACGGTATTTATGTGGCTACTCCAGTTCAGTTTCCAGTCAATGGTAACCCCTAGGATGTTGTTAGTGGGGGATTCAGCGATCGTAATGCCATTGAATGTCAAGGGGAGATGGTTAGATTCCCTCTTGTTGGAGATGGTCATTGCCTGGCACTTGTGTGGGGCAAATGTTACTTGCCACTTATCAGCCCAAGCCTGGATATTGTCCAGGTCTTGCTGCATTTCTACACGGGCTGCTTCAGTCTCCGAGGAGTCGTGAGTGGTGCTGAACATTGTGCCATCATCAGCGATCATCCCCACTTCTGCCCTTATGATTGAAGGAAGGTCATTGCTGAAGCAGCTGAAGATGATTGGGCCTAGGACACTACCCTGAGGAACTCCTGCAGTGATATCCTGGAGCTCAGATGATTGACCTCCAACAACCACAACCATCTTCCTTTGTGTTAGGTAGGACTCAAACCAGTGGAAAGTTTTCCCCCTGATTCCCACTGACCAGTTTTGCTAGAGCTCCTTGATGCCATACTCTGCCAAGTGCTGCCTTGATCTCAAGGGCAGTCACTCTCACCTCACCTCTTGAGTTCAGCTATTTTGTCCATGTTTGAACCAAGGTTGCAATGAGGTCTGGAGCCAAATGATCCTGTCAGAACCTAAACTGAGTGTCACTGAGCAGGTTATTGCTAAGCAAGTGCCGCTTGATAGCACTGTCGATGACACCTTCCATCACTTTGGATAAAATTTACAAGAAAGATGCATGGTCAGACTTTTATAGATTTCGGAAAACAGATGGTTATTCAATGGATGAATATATCATGGACTTTAACTGACTGTATAGAAGATAAAGAAAATTCAATTTGGAGATTCCTGGTTCAGTGCTAGCATTTAAATTGCTAGATTGTGCTCGGGTATTGCATATGGACAGGCTCCTGGTTCTAACTGGTGTTCAGTTCTTGGATCAAATGTCTGCTGCCTTAAAGAAATTCCTGGGGAAACAGTCCTTTCTGGCAGCCCTGGTAGAACAAACGGGGCATTCTGCAGTGACACAAAGAATGGAGGACTCAATGTTTACCAGATTTCGAAATGGTCCAGATACTGGAAGCAGGCATAAGTAGAATGGAACAGTTAACCACAGCAGGAATGGGGATAAAAGCACCTTTAGCAGGTCTGCCTATCACAGTGGAAGACAGAATTGGAATGGCAAACATAGGTGAATGAATCCCAGGAATGCCCAAGGAACAGTTAATAGGTGCTTCAGATGTAACTCAAAGTATCATTATGCAATAAACTGCTCTAAGCGGAGGGGCAGAGCCCTCAAAATAACACAAGACGCAGAGAATTCTGAGGCAGAAGAGGAAGATACTGATGAATGTGAACATATTTTACTAGTCACAAGAAGTTTTAGTCCTGTGATAAATGTGTTAGTTGCAGACTCATTCAACTGTGCTGTATTGGATAGTGCTTGCACATTGACAATATTTGGAAGTGACTGGTTACAATGTTATCTGGATTCACTTATCAGTGAGGATCGCGCAATATTAAGGAGCATAAAAGTACTACCAGCTTTCGGTTTGATGATGACAACACATTGAAGTCACTGAAGACAGTAGTAATTCCATGTAAAATAGCTGGAGTAAGCCACTTTATCAGTACTGATGTAGTCTCTAGTGAGATACCTTTTACTGTTGAGTAAGCCTTCAATGAAAAAGGCACAAATGAAGCTTCATATGGAGCATGATAAGGCAATTGTTTTTGGAAAGTCAGTGAATTTGCAGTTTACCCTGTCAGGGTGTTATTATATACCCTTAACAAAACCCGATATTTCTAGTCAGAGTGTTGGAACAGTAGTATTGGCATCAAGTATCAAGAATCGGGCATAAAAAGCAAATTGTCTTAGTTACACAGACAATTTGCTCATCCTTCTTGTCAGAGATTAAAAACCCTGCTAAAGCATGCAGGTGTGATTGATGGAGAGTATATGAAGATAATAGAAGAGACTAGTAAAAAGTGTGAAATCTGTAAAAAGTATCGGAAGACACCATCACGTCCTATTGTCAGCCTTCCATTGACAATGACTTTAACAAGGTAATTGCCATGTATTTAAAGGTGTGGGACAAAGACAAGAATATTTCATTCTACATTTTGTAGACCTGGCAATTAGATTTAGTCTTTCTACAATAATAAATAGCAAGGACAAAAGGCTGATTATAGACAAAATTATGGAGAAATAGATAGGGACTGCACTTGGGGCACCAGCTAAGATTCTGACTGACAATGAAGGGGAATTTGCCAATGACGAGATCAGAGACATGTGTGAAAACAAGAACATTATGGTTATGAATAGTGCAACTGAGAGTCCTTTCAGAAATCAAAGAATCACAGAATCGTTACAGTGCAAAAGGAGGCCATTCGGCCCATCGTGTCTGCACTGGCTCTCTGAAAGAGCAATTCCCTTAGTTCCATCCCCCTGCCTTCTCCCTGTAACCCTGCACATGCTTCTTTTTCATATAACTGTCTAATTCCCTTTTGAATGCTTCATTTGAACCTGCCTCCACCACATTCTCAGGTAGCGTATTCTAAACCTTAACTGATCGCTGCATGAAAAAGCTTTTCCTCAAGTCATTTTTGCTTCTCTTACAAAATACTTTAAGTCTGTGCCCTCTTGTTCTCGATCCTCTCACAAGTGGGAACAGTTTTTCTCTATCTACTCTGTCCAGACCCCTCATGATTTTGAATACCTCTATCAAATGACTTCTCGGCCTTCTCTACTCTAAGGAAAACAGTCCTAACTTCTCCAATCTATCTTCATAACTGAAATTCCTCATCCCTGGAACCATTCTCGTGAATCTTTTCTGTACTCTCTCCAATGCTCTCATGTCTTTCCTAAAGTGAGGTGCCCAGAACTGGATGCAATACTCCAGCTGAGGTCAAACTAGTGTCTTATACAAGTTCAACATAACTTCCTTGCTCTTGTACTCTATGCCCCTATTAATAAAGCCCAGGATACTATATGCTTTATTAACAACTCTCTCAACCTGTCCTGCCACCTTCAATGATTTATGCACATATACACCCAGGTCCATCTGCTCCTGTTCCCCCTTTAGAATTGTACCCTTTATTGTATATTGTCTCTCCATGTTCTTCCTACCAAAATGAATCACTTCACATTTCTCTGCATTGAACTTCATCCGCGACGTGCCTGCCCATTCCACCAACTCGTCTATGTCCTGTTGAAGTTCGACACTATTCTCCTCACAGTTCACAATGTTTTCAAGTTTCGTATCATCCGCAAAGGTTGAAATTGTGCCCTGTGCACCAAGGTCTAGGTCAATCATATATATCAGGCAAAGCAAGGATCGCAACACTGATCCCTGGGGAACTCCACTACAAACCTTCCTCCAGCCCAAAAAACATCCATTAACCACTACTCTTTGTTTCCTGTCACTCAGCCAATTTCATATCTATGTTGCTACCGTCCCTTTTATTCCATGAGGTACAAGTTTGCTCACATGTCTGTTGCGTGGCACTGTATCAAACGCCTTTTTTAAGTCCATGTACACCACATCAACAGCATTTCCCTCATCAACCCTCTCTGTTACCTCCTCAAAAAACTCTAGCAAGTTAGTTAAACATGATTTTCCCTTAAGAAATCCATGCTGGCATTCCTTAACTAACTCACATTTGTCCATGTGACTATTGATTTGTCCCAAATTATTTTTTCTAGAAGTTTTCCCACCACCAAAATTAAACTGACTGGCCTGTAATTGCTGGGCCTATCTTTACACCCTTTTTTGAACAAGGGTGTAATATTTGCAATTTTCCAGTCCTCTGGCACCACCCCCGCGTCTAAGGAAGACTGAAAAATTATGGTCGGAGCCTCTGCCATTTCCACTCTCACTTCCCTCACTATCATTGGATGCATCTCATCTGGTCCTGGCATGTTATCCATTATAAGTACAGACAGCCTATCTAATAATTCCTCTTTATCAAATTTAAACCCCTCTAGTGTCTGACTTACCTCCTCTTTCAACAGTGCCTGGGTTGCATCTTCTTACTTGCTAAAGACAGATGCAAAGTATTCATTTAATACCTCGGCTGTGCCCTCTGCCTCCATTTGTAAATCCCCTTTCTGGTCCCTAATCGGCCCCACTCCTCCTTTTACCACACTTTTACTATTTATATGCCTATGGAAAACTTTGGGATTTCCAAAAAAGAAACGGAATATTGCAGAGGGTTGATTAAATGCTGCAAAAATCTTAGCTGACCAGCCAAACTGCAAATTGACAACTACCCTGGCATGGGTGGTTCACGCGAATAATTTGCTTCAGATAGTTGGAGGATATAGTCCGTAACAATTGGTCTATGGGCGGAATCCCAAATTGCCTCTGTACTGTGCGACAGTCCTCCTGCTGTAGAAGGTACTACAATTAGTTCAATTTTTTCTGGACATTTGAATGCTTTACATACAGAGAGATGGGCTTTTATCAAGGCTGAGGTCGCAGAGAAAATTCACAGAGCTCTGAGGCATTGTGTATGGCCATCTGAGGTGTAATTTAATTCAGGAGATTTTGTGCATTATAAAAGAGAGGGTCATAGGGAACAGAAGGGTCCTGATAAGGTAATGGATCATGATGGTAAGACAGTAGTTATCAAGCATGGAAATCAAACTGTTAAGGTTCATTCATTGTGACTGATCGTGGTTGATTACAAAATCACAGAATCTGAGCAGTTGATAGAGGAAAACGATGCACCTTATACCTCAAATACTCATGTGTTTTGTGATGAAGATCCTGATGAACAGAATGAGGTAGATCACGGGTTGAATAGTAATGTGAGGGATCATGATGCTCAAGAAAGGACAATTTCCCCAAGTAGGTACTCGGGTAACATATTCCAGAGGGGTCTAATAGACGGAGGGATGCAACGCAACAATTGTGGGACATGCAGGAAAATCTTCAGGTAAGTTTAAATATTGGTTAAATGTTCAAGATGATGGCCAAGAAGCAAGGTCCATGGACTGGCAGAATGGGGTGAAAGAGTAGAGGGTAAGAAAGCGCAGTGCAAGTTCAAATAGTGGGTCTGGAAGTGACTCTTGCATAAGGAAGCGATCACGTACTGGAGAAAGAGCCTCCGATAATGTGCGAGGGAGATCTTCTAGTAGTAGTCCCAAAAGACATCAAAGTGCAAATAGAGACCATAGTTTGAGCAGATTCCACAATGAAATGAAGGCTAGAGAGCAGTCTTGGAATAGAACTACAAGTCCTCAAAACTGTGAAGTTTTAGTGGCCGCCAATAAACTTGAGGATAAACTAATAAGAGAAGCAAAACATAAGGAATTAGAGAGTTGGAGAGAGTTTGGAGTTTATTCTGAGGTACCAGATAGGGGACAGCCAGCCATGTAGCATAGATGGATTTGTACTAATAAAGTCCTTCCCGATGGAACTTGTAAGGCTAAAGCAGGCTATTTGCGAGGAGTTTTGAAGAGCAACTGGGTGATACTGATGTTAGAGTGGGCTCTCCTATAGCTGGAAAAGTAATCTTGAAAATCATTTTAGCTCTTTTGGCCACATATTCATGGGAATGTAGATCCATTGACATAAAAGATGTATTTCTGCAGGGTGATACTTTTCAGAGAGAAGTGTTTCTGAAACCACCTAAAGAGGCAGCAGATGCAGAAGGAAAACTTAGAAACTGAACAAATGCATCTATGGCCTTAATGATGTTCCAGGGTGTGGTATTTCTCGGTGAGATCTGTTTTGTTGAAAATTGGTTGGTTTAACTAAAAGCAGATCAAACAAGAACAAAGAACAGTACAGCACAGGAACAGGCCATTCGGCCCTCCAAGCTTGCGCCGATCTTGATGCCTGCCTAAACTAAAACCTTCTGCACTTCTGGGGACCGTATCCCTCTATTCCCATCCTATTCATGTATTTTTCAAGATGCCTCTTAAACGTCGCTATCGTACCTGCTTCCACCATCTCCCCCGGCAGCAAGTTCCAGGTACTCACCACCCTCTGTGTAAATAACTTGCCTCGCACATCCCCTCTAAACTTTGCCCCTCTCACCTTAAACCTATGTCCCCTAGTAAATGACTCTTCCATCCTGGAAAAATGCTTCTGACTATCCACTCAGTCCATGCCGCTCATAACTTTGTAAACCTCTATCATGTCGCCCCTCCACCTCCGTCGTTCCAGTGAAAACAATCCGAGTTTATCCAACCTCTCCTCATAGCTAATGCCCTCCAGACCAGGCAACATCCTGGTAAACCTGCAATCCTGCAATGTTTTATTGGTATCATAAAAGTAAACTTTTAGGCATCTTCATGATGCACATTGATGATTTCTTATGGGGTGGTACAATGGATTTTGAGAAATATGTTATTAATAAGATTAAGGCAGAATTTAAGATTAGGAATCAAGCTTGTGGGGCCTTTAAATATATTGATTTAGATATTAAGCAGACTAAGTCTGGAATAATTTTAAATCAACAATCCTATTTCGAGAGTGTTATTCCCATCCCGATTAATCGTGTTATATCATCATCTTTCTGTGATGACCTATCTAAAGCAGAGACTGACCAATTGCGAAGCTTCATTGCCCAATTACACTGGTTGTGCTCTCAGACTAGGCCTGATACTAGTTTTGATGTGCTGGAGTTAAGCACAATGATGGAACATCTAAAAGTTGAGAATGTTTTAAGGGCAAATAAAACATTAAAAAAACTAAATCTGTAGAAATGTGTACTGAAGTTCCCATCCCTAGGTGACGCAAAGAACATAAAGCTAATAACTTTTAGTGATGCTTCACTAAAGTGATGCTAATCTTGCTGATGGGTGAAAATGGGAAATGTTGTCCTTCAGCTTGAAGATAAAATGGATCATTAAAAGCATTTTAGCTGCAGAAACACTGGGTTTTGTGGAGGCAGTGGATATGGGGTTCCATTTGTCAAATATTTTGGGTGAAATTCTGAACAAGGGATATACTGAAGATAGGATACCCATTGAATGTTATGTGGATAATTGATCTTTGTGGGACAATGCACACTTTACAAAACGTATGAGTAAGAAAAGACTATGTATTGACCTTGCGGAATTGAAACAAATGCTGGAAAGAAAGGAAATCTCCAAACTTAAACGGGTAGATGCAAGTCATCAGCTAACCACTTGTATCAGCATTTCTTTCTGTGAAACAAAGAAATTGTTAGGGTGCTAGAGGAGGGGCGTCTCACAATGTAATACTTTGTAACCAATATGGAATTTATTTTGAAATGTTGTTTGAGCATATTGATCCATGTATTATAAAAGAAGGGAATCTGTTAATCTGTTAATTGTGTATCAAATGTTTGATTATATGCAGATGGAGGGTGGTAATTGGGGTCTTTCTTGAGCACTTATAACCAGACACCAAGTGAGACTGGTGGAGAGCTTTGAGTGAGGAGCTACATGTTTGTAATCCTTTTACTAAGTACAATAAATGTGAAACTGAGTAAAGATAGGCTCCAGCATTATCCTCCCATAACAAGCTTTCTGGAGCTTAACATCTAGGACATACCATTGCAGAAAATTATCCTGAATACATGTAAGAAAGTCACTGCCTTTCTGAGATAAGCTAGTCTGCTTATCCCAAGTTATATGTACATTAAAATCCTCCATTTAAACAGCTCGGCCTTTGCTACATCACAGAATCATTACAGCACAGGAAGTGGCCATTCAGACCATTGTCTCTGCACTGGCTCTCCGATTGAGCAGTTCACTTAGTGCCACTCCCCCACCTTCTCTCCTGCACATTCTTCCTTTTCAGTTAACGATATACCTCCCTTTTGAATGCCTCAATTGAACCTGCCTCCACCACACTCTCTGGCAGTGCATTCCAGATCCTAACCACTCACTGCGTGAAAAAGGTTTTCCTCATGTCACCATTCCTTCTTTTGCCAAATACCTTAAATCTGCGCCCTCTTGTTCTTGATCCTATCATGAGTGTGAACAGTTTCTCCCTCGCTACTCTGTCCAGACCCCTCATTATTTTGAATACTTCTATCAAATCTCCTCTCAGCCTTCTCTTCTCCAAGGAAAACAATCCCAATTTCTCCAATCTAACTACACAAATGAAGTTCCTCATCCCTGGAACCATTCTCGTGAATCTTTTCTGCACTCTCTCCAATGCCTTCACATCTTTCCTTAAATGAGGCGCCCAGAATTGAATGCAATACTCCAGCTGAGGCCGAACTAGTGCCTTATACAAGTTCAACAAAACCTCCTTGCTCTTGTACTCTATGGCTTTATTAATAAAGCCTAGGATACTGTATGCTTTATTGATCGATCTCTCAACCTGTCCTGCCACCTTCAATGAGTTACACACATATACCCCCAGGTCCCTCTGCTCCTAAACCCCCTTTAGAGATGTACCCTATATTTTATATTGTCTCTCCATGTTCTCTTACCAAAATGAATCGCATCACATTTCTCTGCATTCAACTTCATCTGCCACTTGTCTGCCCATTCCAACAGCTTATCTATGTCCTTTTAAAGTTCTATACTACCCACCTCACAGTGCTTCCAAGTTTATCATCCACAAATTTTGAAATTGTGCCCTGTACACCAAGGTCTCACTCATTAATATACATCAGGAAGAGCAAGTGTCCCAGCACTGACCCCTGGGGAACTCCACTACAAACCTTCCTCCAGCCCAAAAAACATCCATTAATCAATACTGTTTCCTGTCACTCCGCCAATTTCATATCCATGTTGCTCCTGTACCTTTTATTCCATGAGCGATAACTTTGCTCACAATTCTGTTGTGTGGCACTGTATCAGATGGGGCGATGGTGGTGTAGTGGTAATGTCACTAAACCAGCAACCCTTGAGACTTAGGCTAATGCCCTGGGGACAGGGGTTCAAATCCCACCATGACAGCTGGTAGAATTTAAATTCAATTAATAAAAACAGAACTCTGGAATTGAAAGCTTGTCTTCGGTTTCGTGGTACCATCATTGATTGTCATTAAAACCCATCTGGTTCATTAATGTCATCGAGGGAAGGAAATCTGCCATTCTAAGCTGGTCTGGTCCACAAGTGACTCCAGACCCACATTAATGTGGTTGACTCTTACCTGCCCTCTGAAATGGCTGAGCAAGTCAGGGTGGTGTAGTGGTATTGTCACTGGACTAGTAATGCAGGGTATTGCTCTGGAATCATGGGTTCAAATGCCACCATGCCAGAAGATGGAATTTGAATTCAATTAAGGAAAGAAAATTCTGGAATTAAGAAACTAGTCTAATGAGGACCATAAAACCATTGTCAATTGCTGTTAAAAACCCATTTGGCTCCCTAATGCCCTTTAGGGAAAGAAATTAGTTGGTCTGGCTTACATGTGACTTCAGACCCACAGCAATGGGGTTGACTCAAATTCTCTCTGAAATGGTCTAGCCACTCAGTTGAATCAAACTGCTACGAAGTCAATAAGAAATGAAACTGGACGGACTACCCGGCATTGACCTAAGTACCAGAAACGGCAAACCCAACCCTGCAAAGTCTTCCTTACTAACATCTGGGGGCTTGTGCCAAAGTCGGAGAGCTGTCCCACAGACTATTCAAGCAACAGCCTGATATAGTCAGAATCATAACTTACAAACACCATCATCACCATCCCTGGGTACGTTCTGTCCCACCAGCAGGACAGGTCCAGTAGAGGTGGTGGTACAGTGGCATACAGTTGGGAGGGAGTTGCACTGGGAGACCTCAACATCGACTCCATACCCTATAAAGTCTCATGGCATCAGGCCAAACAGTGGCAAGGAAACCTTTTGCTGATTACCACCTACCGCCCCCCCTTCCCCCCACCCCTCAGCTGATGAATCGGTATTCCTCCATGTTGAGCACCACTTGGAGGAAGCACTTAGGTGGCAAAGGCACAGAATGTACTCTGGGTGGAGGACTTCAATGTCCATCACCAAGAGTGGCTTGGTAGCACCATTCCTGACCGAGCTGGCTGAGTCCTAAAGGACACAGCCGCAAGACTGTGCTGCAAGAGGTGGAGAGGGAACCAACAAGAGGGAAAAATATACATGACCTCATTCTCACCAATCTGCCCGTTACAGATGCATCGGTCCACGACAGTATTGGTAGAAGTGACCACTTCACAGTCCTTGCCGAGACAAAGTCCCGTCATCACATTGAGGATACCCTCCATCGTGTTGTGTGGCACTACCACCATGCTAAATGGGATAGATTTCGACCAGATCTAGCAAAACTGGGCATCCATGAGGTGCTGTGGGGCAGCAGTATAATTGTACTCAACCACCATCTATAACCTCATGGCCTAGCATATCCCCCACTCTACCATTACCTTCAAGCCGGCGGACCAACCTTGCTTCAATGAAAAGTTGCAGGAGAGCATGCCAGGAGCAGCACCAGGCATACATCAAAATGAGGTGTCAACCTGGTGAAGCTACAACCCAAGACTATCTGTGTGCCAAACTGCATTGCAGCATGCAATATACAAAGCTAAGCGATCCCATAACCAATGGATCAGATCAGATCTAAGCTCTGCTCTGCAGTCCTGTCACATCCAGTTGTGAATGGCGGTGGACAATTAAACAACTAACTGGAGGAGGTGGCTCCACAAATATTCCCATCCTCAATGATGGGGGTGCCCAGCACATCAGTGCAAAAGATAAGGCAGAAGCATTTGCACCCATCTTCAGCCAGAAGCGCCGAATGGATGATCCATCTCGGCCACCTCCTGAGGTCCCCAGCATAACAGATGCCAGTCTTCAGCCAATTAGATTCTTGATATCACACGGAGTGAAACGGCTGAAGGCATTGGATACTGCAAAGGCTATGGGCCCTGACAACATTCCGGCAATAGTACTGAAGACCTGTGCTCCAGAACTTGCCGCAGCCCGAGCCAAGCTGTTCCAAGTACAGCTGCAACACTGGCATCTACCCTGCAATGTGGAAAATTGCACAGGTATGTCCTGTAAACAAAAAACAGGACAGGTCCAACCCAGCCAATTGCTGTCCCATTAGTCAACTCTGAATCATCAGTAAAGTGATGGACGGTGTCGTCGACAGTGCTATCAAGCAGCACTTGACTAGCAATAACCTGCTCACTGATGCTCAGTTTGGGTTCCGCCAGGGCCAAACATGGACAAAAGAGCTGAACTCAAGAGGTGAAGTGAGAGTGATTGCCCTCGACATCAAGGCAGCAGTTAACAGAGTAAAAACTAGCAAAACTGGAGTTAATGGGAATCAGGGGGGAAACTTTCCACAGGTTGCAGTCATACCTAGCGCAAAGGAAGATGGCTGTGGTTGTTGGAGGTCAATCAACTCAGCTCCAGGACATTACTGCAGGAGTTCCTCAGGGTAGTGTCCTAGGCCCAACCATCTTCAGCTGCTTCAAAATGACCTTCCTTTAATCATAAGGTCAAAAGTGGGGATGTTCGCTGATGATTACACTATGTTCAGCACCATTCGTGACTCCTCAGATACTGAAGCAGTCCGTGTAGAAATGCAGCAAGACCTGGACAACATCCAGGCTTGGGCTGATAAGTGGCAAGTAACATTCACGCCACACAAGTGCCAGACAATGACCATCTCCAACAAGAGAGAATCTAACCATCTCCCCTTGACATTCAATGGCATTACAATCGCTGAGTCCCCCACTATCAACATTCTGGGAGTTAACATTGACCAGAAACTGGAGTAGCCATATAAATACCGTGATGACAAGAGCAGGCCAGAGGCTAGGAATCCAGTGGCGAGTAACTCACCTCCTGACTTCTCAAACACCTGCCCACCATCTACAAGGCACAAGTCAGGAGTGTGATGGAATGCTCTCCACTTGCCTGGATGGGTGCAGCTCCAACAACACTCAAGAAGCTCCAAACCATCCAAGGCAAAGCAGCCCGCTTGATTGGCACACCATCCACAAATATTCACTCTCTCCTCCACCGACGCACAGTGGCAGCAGTGTGTACCATCTACAAGATGCACTGCAGCAACGCACCAAGGCTCCTTAGACAGCACCTTCCAAACCTGCGATCTCTACCATCTGGAGGACAAGGCTAGCAGATAAATGGGAACACCACCACCTGCAAGTTCCTCCCCAAGACACATCCTGACTTGGAATGATATCACCTTTCCTTCACTGTCGCTGAGTCAAAATCCTGGAACTCCCTTACTAACAGCATTGTGGGTGTACCTGCCCCACATGGACTGCAGCGGTTCAAGAAAGCAGTTCACCACCATCTTCTCAAGGGCAATTAGGGATGGGCAATAAATGCTGGCCTAGCCAGTGATGCCCAGATCCCAGGAACGACGAAAAATGCCTTTTGGAAGTCCATGTATACCACATCAAAAGAATTGCCCTTATCAACCCTCTCAGTTACCCCTTCAAAAACTCAAGCAAGTTAGTTAAATACAATTTTCTCGTAACAAATCCTTGCTGGCTTTCCTTAACTAACCTGCATTTGTCCATGTGACTATTAATTTTGTCCCGAATTATTCTTTCTAGAAGTTTCCCCACCACCGAAGTAAAACTGACTGGCCTGTAGTTGCTAGGCTTATCTTTACATCCTTTCTTGAAGGTGTAACATTTGCAATTCTCCAGTACTCTGGCACCACCCCTGAGTCTAAGTCTACAAAATTATGGCCAGTGCCTCCACAATTTCCACTCTCAATTCCCTCAGTATACTTGGATGTATCTCATCCAGTCCTGGTGCTTTATCAACTTTAAGTATAGGCAACCTATCTAATACCTCCTCCTTATCAATTATAGATCCTTCTAGTGTATTAATTACCTCCTCTTTCACCATTGCCTGGGTAGCATTGTTTTTCCTTGGTTAAAAACAGATGCAAAGCATTCATTTAATCCCCCTGCGTCCATGCGTAAATCCCTCTTTTGGTCCTTTAATCTTGGCCCTACTCCACCTTTTACCATTTATATGTCACTAGAAGGCTTTCGGATTCCCTTTTATGTTAGTTGCCAGTCTCTTTTCATACTCTCTCTTTGCTTCTCTTATTTGTTTTTTCACTTCCCCTTTGAACCTTCTATATTCAGCCTGGTTCTCCATTGTATTATCTACCTGACATCTGTCAGAAGCATACTTTTTCTTTTTCATTTTCATCTCTATCACCTTCGTCATCCAGAGAGCTCTGGATTTGCCTGCCCTACCTTTCCCCTTCGAGGGAATATACATTGACTATGCACGAACTATCTCCGACCGTTTTTCCTGCCAACCTGTGATTCCAATTGAGTCAGCCCAGATCTTAGCTTTCCCCCAGTTAATTATTCTTACTCTAGATTGCCCTTTGTCCTTTCCCATAGCCAACCTAAAGCTTATGATATAATGATCACTGTCCCCTAAATGTTCTCCTACTGATATTTGAACCACTTGGACCACCTCATTCCCAAGAACCAGGCCCAGCAGTGCATCCCCTCTCGTTGGAGTGGAAACATACTGCTATAGAAAATTTTCCTGAACACACTCTAGGAACTCTTGCCCCTCTCTACCCTTTACACTGCTACTAATCTAGTTTATATTCGGATAATTAAAGTCCCCCATTATAATTTTCACACCTCTCTGTAATTTCTTTGCAAATTTGTTCCTGTATATCCTTTCCACTAGTTGGTGGCCTATAGACTACACCGAGCAATGTAATTGGACCTTTTTTTGTTCCTTAGCTCCAGCCAAATAGATTCTGTCCTTGACCCTTTTGGGATATCCTCTCTCTCCCGCACTGTAATGCTTTCCTTAATCATTACTGCCACTCCTCCCCCTTTTCTTCTTTTCATATCTTTCCTGAACACCTTGTATCCAGGAATATTTAACACCTAGTCCTTTCTTTGAGCCAGATCTATGTTATAGCCACAACATCATATTCCCATATATCAATCTGCACCTGTAACTCACCAATCATATTAACTACTCTCCGTGCATTCACATACATGCACATTAATCCTGATTTAGACTTTATTACTTCCTCCTTACTTTGCCCCCACCTAATAACTTACTATTCCCTACTCTAGTGCTAGCTATCTCTCCCAGTATTCTGTGCACCTTGGTAGTAGTGTCGAACATTGTTGCCAACTGTGCAACAGCCCCGACAAACAAATTTCTCTGCAGCACCTGTGGAAGAGCCTGTCACTCTAGAATTGGCCTTTATAGCCACTCCAGGCGCTGCTTCACAAACCACTGACCACCTCCAGGCGCGTATCCATTGTCGCTCGAGATAAGGAGGCCCAAAGAAGTGCTAGCTATCTCTCCCAGTATTCTGTGCACCTTGGTAGTACTGTCGAACATTCTCACCTTATTCCTTTTTTCTACTTCTAAATGCTGGTGCTCATCCCCCTGCCCATTTCGTTTAAACCCTCCCCAACCACACCTGTGAACCTCCCCGCAAGGACATTGGTTCCAGTCCTGTTGAGGTGCAACATATCCCTTTTGAATAGGTGCCTCCTGCCCCAGACCTGTTCCCAATACCCCAAGAATCTGAAGCCCACCCTCCTGCACCAAGCCTCAAGCCATGCATTAATCCTCCCTCTCTTCCTATTTCTATTCTCGCTCGCACATAGCACTGGGGAGTAACCCAGAGATTACTACCCTCGAGGTCCCACTCTTTAACTTCCTCCCTAATTCCTGAAAATCTGACCGTAGACCCTCAATACCTGCCCTTGCTATGTTGTTGATACTAACATGCACCACAACTTACGGCTCACTCCCTTCCTCCTTAAGAATATCCTGCACCCTCCCCATGAGGTCCTTTACCCGGGCAACAAGGAGGTAACACACATGCAGAATTCACGATAACAGTTACAGAAATGCCTATTCCCCTGACTATGGAATCACCTGTAACAACTGCATTTCTGCACTTTGCTGCTTCCTCCTGTAAAGTCTCTTGCCCATTGGTGCCATGGTTTGGACTGTACTCCTTCAAGGTGTTGTCACTCTCAGCAGTCTCCAAAGCTGAGTACTGGTTTCAGAGTGGTACACACTCCAAAGACTCACTTCCTGCCTCTTCCTACTCCTCCGGATGGCCATCCACCTACTTTCCTGAACTCCTACTGCCTGTGGGGTGACCACCTCCTGGAACTAATCATCCAGGAAACTCTCCTGCTCCCTGATGTTCTGCAGTGATTCCAGCTGGCCCTCAGGCTTGGAAATCGTGAGCTCAAGCTGAAGCAGCTGGAGACATTTCCGACACATGTCGTCCCCCCAGGACACTTTGTGTCTTAAGTTCCAATATGGCGCAAGAATTGCACGCTTGTCTAATCTCTACGTTTATACATTCCAGCACTTCATAGCTGCTACCAGGAGGCCTATGCACAACTCCTATTATAATCTTCAATCCTTCTTTTATTTCTTAATTCTATCCATCAAATTTGATTAGTTTATTAGTTATTTCTCCCCTTGCTATCTTAAATGTCTTTACAGCCTTTTTGATTTCTTCTTCATGTCCACTATGTTTCTTTCCCTGGTAAGTGCCAAGGTAAAGGAATTATTTAATATGGCTGCCATTACCTGACAGTTTATTGTGTGCATTCTTTGTCGCCTTATCCCATTGTTTCTTTTGTTATTTATATGTCTGTAGAATACTTTATTATTTCTTTTTATATTCCTTGATATTTAATTTTGTAGTTTCGCTTTGCCTCCCCCTTGTATTTTTGACTTATTTTCCTAACCTTTTTACATTCCCTTTTGTCATCCTCTCCTTTATTGTCTATTGCTGAGTGCATGCCTTTTAGTTTCAGTTTTGCTTTTTCTTTATTATCAATGTTGTGTCATTACTGGCTAGTTTGTCCTTGGTTGGTAATGGGATATATTTCTCCTGGACTCGATTGATCACGATTTTAAACATTTTCCAGTGCTGTTCTATTTCTTGATGCTGCACTGAAATCTGAAGAGTTCCATTCCCCAGAACTGGCATCACTTATGCTACATAAGCACAAAAATATCACCTAAAGCAAGCAAAGCCTGTTTATCAGTCATGTGCCCAGTTTATGTGGGTGAGACGCTCACAATTTGTATGAATGAGATGCACACTGAGCAATTAGTGTGAGAATTCATGTTAATAGATTTTTCATTATTAATGGAGATTCAACCATGCTTTTAGCATGGCCTAATTTTCTCCCTCCAAATTGTGTATCACAAAATGCACTGCAAATCATGAGAGTTTGTGCACTTGATTGCACAACCCAAAAAGACTACTCCAGAAAATAAACTTTGCACGTGATGTACAATATACTCATTTCTACAACTGCCACTACTCCACAGCTCCTAACTTTTTAAATGTACAGGGAATCTTCATCTGCTCTGCCACAACAAAGTAGTCAATTTGAAAAGTGAATCCCCTAATTGTGAAACTGCCAAATTGACCCAAACCAGGAGCAGTTACTGCTTTAGAACCTTGACAGACGCTACAAACTTATTGCATGTACAACCCTTACAGCTAGAAAACAAGAGAAACTTTAATTACAAGTCAGATACGAAACTCATTTTTCAAAGCTCAGTGTGCAATCCACAGCTCCATTCACTCTTCCTTGTTTGAATTCTCTTGCGTCATGCACAACTTGGGGTATAAAATGAGCATATCTAGCTAAATTACAGTCCTTTAAAAACAAAAATGTCTTCTAAATTGATAATTAGAAGGCACTTAGTTTTTTTGGTAACTAATGAACTTGCTCAGAATATGAAACTGTGATCTTGTAGGTAAAAACTACAACACTTTTTTGCAATATACAGATATTAAAATAGCCTTTTCACATCACCAACAGGTTGTTTTTAATTTTCTCCCTTCTTGCACTGCTGAAAGAATCAATCTGAGCTGGAATACAGTTCTAGATGCATTCAGCACCTTCCAGCAGCTCATCCAAGTGACTACTCTTTTGCGTTAGTCCAATGAATGTTGACAGATTATTCAACTCTGGGGCTTTTACAGCCAACCCAATCGAAATCTCCATCTTCATCCACACCACCCATGTGCATTTTCCAGCAGAGGCAGCAAAAGCCTCAACAAATGTCACCAACAATAGCCAAATGCAGCACTTTACCATCACCCCAGCTAATATCATCTACCTTTGCCTAACGCCTTCTTCTGCAAGGAATTTAAGATAGGAAGCAAACTATATGGCTCAACTACCCACTGTATTTATCAATGCAGCCATCAAGGAAGTCAAAAACTTTGTAATAATTTTTACATTCCCCTCATTTTTCATTCACTTTCCAGGTCTTGCCCATTAGTCCACAGACTCATTGACTAATGGGTTTATAAATAAACCAATAACTTTTATTTCATTCTGGGTAGAATTTAATTACACATATAACAATCTAGCAATGATAACTGTCATTGCAGTTTTATCTCCCAATAATAACATGACATGGATCACAGACTTACATATACTTTGAGAAATGTTGGCTACCCTTTTTAACATATTGATTAGGTGGAATGGATATCAAGTTAGCACAGTCACGTACAGAATCCTGCTGGTATTCTATTTCTCAGAACATAGTTGTAAAGCCCTTTGGCGGCCACAGGGGTATTGCCTACCGTCCACTAACAAGAATAAAATGTTTCTGTTTCAGCAGGTGTTTGCATACCATTGCTGTCAGAAGAGCTTTGTTTTTTTTATTGAAAGCTAAGAATTCTGTGTGCTTTTGAAGACTGAGAAAAGAATTTTCTGTGAACATTGAATGCTGAAACTTTGTGGTTGAACTGAGTGCATTGACTGCAAGGCACCTGTTTCCAACCAGCTCAACAGGGAAATGACAGGAAGATTTATGACTGTCACATGACTTAATGTTATGGTTTTAGTTTCAGTTTTGCAGTGTGAAAAAGACCAGGGAGCTGGAAGCAGCTCGCATTGCGCTGGCTGGACCTGTGTTTGCAGACCAGAGAAAAACACCTTTCCCTGAAAAAGGTTTGCCTCTCTTGTAAAAAGAAATTCTACATTTGAGGTGGTGGCTGTGGCTTGCCTGGAGAGAGAAAAAAGACCCCTGGAGAGGAAAAGACCCAGGAAAAGAGGATTTGCTGCTCTCTGTGGAGAAAGGCTCCTTTGCTGAGAGGAAGCCCTGTATTTTAAAAGGTCGCAAAATCCTATTGCCTCCAGTCTCTGAAACATCTCTGCCTCAGGAGTGATTCCTGTTGCCTCTTATGTTTTGAGAGATCCTGAAAGCTCAAGAAAGCTTCTATTCCTAGCCTGCTATTTTAAAACCCAAGGAGACCTGTTGCTACACCCTTTGCTGAAAGATCTGCATGACGCTTGCTGCAGATGAAGTGCTGTGAATGCCTACCCATCATAGACAGTTCATCAACCTCGCCTGGAGAGACTTCAAGTAGCATTCAATTAATCTGGGACACCTCACTGACCCAGAAATATCCTACCAAAACGTTACAACCCAGTTACTTTATTGTTTCTAAGAAACAGTCGTAATCCAAAACATCCTTTTAAAACTAGTTAACTTTTTTTAATGTACATGTGTGTGCATGAGGGTTAGGAAGAATAAGTTTGAAAAGAATCTTTTCACATACAGAGTTATCTCATTATTGTTTAATACCTTTAAGAGGACACATTTTTTCAACCAGAGGGTGATTGAAATCTGGAACACACTGCCTGAAGGGGTGGTAGAGGCAGGAACCCTCTCAACATTTAAGAAGTATTTAGATGAGCACTTGAAATGCCATAGCATACAAGGCTACAGGCCAAGTGCTGGAAAATGGGATTAGAATAGATAGGTGCTTGATGGCCGGCATGGACACGATGGACCAACGATGTTTCTGTGCTGTATAACTCCATGACTCTATGATTTAGTTTATTAATAAATAGTTAATTTTGTTGTTGTTTAAAGAAACCTAGTTTGGTGTGCTTTATTCTAGGCTAGAAATAGAGTGTTTAATATGGCTATTTTTCTGGTAGGTGGGAAACTTTACGAATATGCTATGACCTGTGGAGTAGTGGGACTGAATTAACAGTGCATTACTGCCGCCTTGTTCGTAACATTGTAAACAATGAAGAAAATACTGAATCTATGTTAGGTTGTCTTCATTTTTTTGATGTTCATAGCTTCGTTACCTCCTCTGATTTTAAAATAGAACAATCTCATTTCTTTTGTTGCGAAAGCTGCCTCCAAGAAACTCAACTTCCGAATTCATGCCAAAACCCTTTCTTCCCCCTTCTCCACCAACATTTAGCCTCTAGAAGGCTCAAGAGTGTCTCAGATTTGAATACTGTTCCCATATTTAAGGAGGATCTTCCAATACTTAACTTGTACTCCTGAACAAGATAGAAGGAAAAATCTTATACCATAGGCAATCTTTATATCAATGCTAGCCTTCAACCCTCTCTCTCTATTAAAGTATTTCCCTTTTTCTATGTGTATTACCATGTCCAGTGCACCTCTGGACCATCCGATCTTGATAGAAAGAACTTGCATTGTATAGGGTCAAGGATCGAAAGCTTCAATAACTCACGGATATCAACAGCCCTCCAGATTCTTTGTCCTTTTCACTTTCCTATAACCTCATCCTTCCTTCTAATCCCACCCTTTGTCATGTTTCATCCCCTCTCAAAGCCCGAACAATCACTCCTGGCCAGGGCCTCAATTTTATAAGAACATAAGAAATAGGAGTAGAGTAGGCCATTTGGTCCTTCCAGCCTGTGCTGCCATTCAATACAATCATGGCAGATCTTCTACCTCAACTCCACATTCCTGCACTATCCCCATATCCCTTAATTCCCATAATGTCCAGAAATCTATTGATCTCTGTCTTGAATATACTCAACAACTGAGCATTCACAGCCTGCTGGCATGGAGAATTTTGAATATCCACAACCCTGTGAGTGAAGAAATTTCTCCCCATCTCAGTCCTAAATGGCCAACCCCTTGTTCTGAGACTGTGACCCCCTAGCTCTAGAACTCCATCCCCACTGTCCAAGGAAACATCCTTCTAACATCTAACATATCAAGTCCCTTAAGAATTTTAAGTTTCAATGAGATTACCTCTCATTCTTGTAAATTCCAAGAAATACAGGCCTCATTCACGCAATCTCTCCTCAGAGGACAATCCCTTCTTCCCACAAAATCAGTCCAGTGAGCCTTCATTGCACTTCCTCCAAGACAAGGGGATGTATTTTACAGCCCCCCGACTTTGGGGGTCGTGGTAGAAAATGCCTCCGGAAGAGGGTCGCCACGCACCCTGACGCCAGGAAGGCCCAGCCTGATATTGCCAGCGGCAGCGAGGCGTCATGGCAGCACCTCGCCTCCCCTTGGCCGCTCGGTGATGGGAGCCCCATTTCGATATGTAAATTAATTAAAATGAATTAATTAATCACCATTGCGCTCCTGCCGTCCAACCAGGAGTGATCTTCGTGCCACTAGCCGGCACACGGACACCTTTGGATCCCCGTCCAGGGAACCAAGGCGGAAAACTGGTGGGGAGGGGGGAGCAGACAGGTTTCTCAGTGCGGGAGTGGGGGGGGAGAGAGTCAAGGTAATCTCATTGGTGTAAGGTAATGGTGGGAAAGGTTATAGTTTAAAGTTTATGTACTTTGGGAGGGGGGAAGGTCAGGCGGGCAAAGTAAGTGTTTTGGGAGGAGGGCAAGAAATTAATTTAACTGTTAATGGTGGGGTGGGAGAGGGGCAGAATAAATGGATTTAATTTTTTTATTAAACTTGCCTTTAAATATTTAAATTGAAACTTAGGTCTCGAAGCTCTTTAAAAATGGCATCAGCGCCTGCGCACAGACAGCTGACACCGTTGCCGGGAACGGGCAGCCCGCCCCCTCTATGACATTGGTGGGGGCAGGGGGGGGTGGGGGCACAGGCCACCCTAGCTATTTAAATGAGTCGCCACGCTGAATATTGCAGCGGCTCTGCGACGTGCAGCCCGCGCAGGCAGACTGCCATTGTTTTCATTCGCCACCACAAGTATAAATTCCAGCCCAAGTGTATCCTTCCTTAGGTAAGGAAACTAAATCTGTATGTAGGACTCCAGGTTTGGTCTCTCGAGGCACTATACAACTGTAGTAAGATATTTTCACTCTTGTACTTCAAGCCCTTTGTAATAAAGACTAACATACCATTTGCTTTCCTAATTGCTTGCTGTATCTGCATGTTAACCTTCTGCAATTCATTTATAAGGACACCCAGTCTCTCAGTATTTAAAAAATATTTTGCTTTTCTACTTTTCCTCTCAAAGTGGATAACTTCATGCTTCCCCACATTATACTCCTTCTGCCATGTTCTTGCTCACTCACTTAACAGCCGGAATTTTTCGGCTCCTGACGACTCGGGGGCGGAAGTGGCCAAGTAAACTGAACCCGCTCCGCGCCACCCACCCACCGACATCACACACGGGGCAGCCAATTAGTGGCCCCCTGGCGTATTTGGTACCTGACAGGCTGCGCACGGCTGGTTCAATCAGTAGATTTGGGGGCGGGGCCAATGTAAGCCCTTTAAAAAGGCATACAGCATTATAAAGGAGCAGCTGCTCAGGGGAGTACATCCAAGGAGAAGCTGTGAGTGTAACTGCAGCAACTGACTGTAAAGTCAAGAAGTGAAGGAAGACTGACAGTGCCCAGGGGCAGGAAAGGAGAAAAGATTTGCAGAAGAAATCCAGATTGATGGAGGGAAGAAGGTTCACCACAGCCCCCAATTCTCAGAGGAATCTCTGCAGGTCCTCCTCCAGGCAGTGGAGACGAGGCGTGATATCTTATTCAAAGCGTATGGCCGAAGAAGGCCGGCAGACATGACCAAGGGGGCCTGGCTGGAAGACGTCGAGGAGGTCAGCAGCCGCTGTGTGGTATGGAGGACATGGCTCTAGTGCCGCAAGCGGCTCAATGACCTGCTTCACTCTGCTCGGGTAGAGTCATCGAGTCGTAGAGTTATACAGCACAGAAACAGGCCCTTTGGGTCTGTGCTGGCGATCAAGCACCTAACTATTCTAATCCCATTTCCCAGCACTTGGCCCGTAGCCTTCTTTGCTATGGCGTTTCAAGTGCTCATCTAAATACTTGTTAAATCTTGTGAGGGTTCCTGCCTCTACCACCTCTTCAGACAGTGCGTTCCAGATTCCAACCACCCTCTGGGTGAAAAAAAATTTCCTCAAATCCTCTCTAAACCTCCTGCCCCTTACCTTAAATCTATGCCCCCTGGTTATTGACCACTCCGCTAAGGGAAAAAGTTTCTTCCAATCTAGCCCATCAATGCCCCTTATAATTTTGTATACCTCAACCATGTCCCCCCTCAGCCTTCTCTGCTCTAAGGAAAACAACCCTAGCCTTTTCAGTCTCTCTTCATAGCTGAAATGCTCCAGCCCAGACGACATCCTGCTGAATGTCCTCAGCACCCTCTCCAGTGCAATCACATCCTTCCTATAGTGTGGTGCCCAGAACTGTATACAGTACTCCAGCTGTGGCCTAACTAGCGTTTTATACAGCTCCATCATAACCTCCCTGCTCTTATATTCTATGCCTCGGCTGATAAAGGCAAGTATCCCATATGCCTTCCTAACCACCTTATCTACCTGTGCTGCTGCTTTCAGTGATCTACGGACAAGTACACCAAGGTCCCTCTGACCTTCTCTACTTCCTAGGGTCCTACCATCTATTGTATATTCCCTTGCTGTGTTAGTCCTCCCAAAATGCATCACCTCACACTTCTCAGGATTAAATTCCATTTGCCACTGCTCTGCCCATCTTAACAGCCCATCTATATCGTCCTGTAATCTAAGGCTTTCCTCTTCACTATTTACGACACCACCAATTTTCCTGTCATCTGTGAAATTACTGATCATACCTCCTATATTCACATCTAAATCATTAATGTACACTACAAACAGCAAGGATCCCAGCACCGACCCCTGTGGTACACCACTGGTCACAGGCTGCCAATGGCAAGAACAACCCTCGACCATCACCCTCTGCCTCCTTCCACTAAGCCAATTTTGAATCCACTTTGCCAAATTGCCCTAGATCCCATGGGCTCTTACCTTCTTAACCAATCTCCCATGAGGGACCTTATCAAAAGCCTTACTGAAATCCATGTATACTACATCTACTGCTTTACCCTCATCTACACATCTAGTCACCGCCTCGAAAAATTCAATCAAGTTAGTTAGACATGATCTCCCCCTGACAAAGCTAGGCTGACTATCCTTGATTAATCCCTGCCTCTCTAAGTGGAGATTAATCCTGACCCTCAGACTTTTTTCCAATATTTTCCCAACCACTGATGTTAGACTCACCAGCATGTAGTTACCTGGTTTATCCCTGCTACTCTTCTTGAATAATGGCACCACATTCTTGTCCTCCAGTCCTCTGGTACCTCTCCTGTGGCCATAGAGGTTTTGAAAATTTGTGTCAGAGCCCCTGCTATTTCCTCCCTTGCCTCACATAACAGCCTAGGATACATCTCATCTGGGCCTGGGGATTTATCCACTTTTAAGCCTGCTAAAACAGCTAATACTTCCTCCCTTTCAATGCTAATTTGTTCATGTATATCACAATCCCTCTCCCTAATCTCTATGCCTACATTGTCCTTCTCCATAGTGAACACAGATGCAAAGTAATCATTTAAAACCTCACCTATGTCCTCCGGTTCCACACACAGATTGCTACTTTGGTCCCTAATGGGCTCCACTCTTTCCCTGGTTATCCTCTTGCCCTTAATATACTTATAAAAAGCCATGGGATTTTCCTTTATCTTGCCCGCTAGTGTTTTTTCATGTCCACTCTTCACTCTCCTAATTACTTTTTTTAGTACCCCCCTACACTTTCTGTACTCCTGTAGTGCCTCTGCTGTTTTCAGCGCTCCGAATCTGCCATAAGCCTCCTTTTTTTTCCTGATCCAATCCTCCATATCCCTTGACATCCAGGGTTCCCTGGACTTGTTGGTCCTACCCTTCACCTTAACGGGTACATGTTGGCTCTGAACCCTCACTATTTCCTCTTTGAATGACGCCCACTCGTCTGATGTAGACTTTCCTACAAGTAGCTGCTCCCAGTCCACTCTGGCCAGATCCTGTTTCATCATATTGAAATCGGCCTTCCCCCAATTCAGTATATTTCCGGCCCATCTTTGTCCTTTTCCATAACTACCTGAAATCTTAGAGTTATGGTCACTATCCCCAAAATGCTCCCCCACTGACACTTAGTTTAGTTTAGTTTAGTTTAGAGATATAGCACTGAAACAGGCCCTTCGGCCCACCAAGTCTGTGCTGACCATCAACCACCCATTTATATTAATCCTACACTAATTCCATATTCCTACCACATATAGCTGTCCCTATATTTCCCTACCATCTACCTATACTAGGGGCAATTTATAATGGCCAATTAACCTATCAACCTGCAAGTCTTTGGCACTTCTACCACTTGTCCAGCTTCATTCCCTAGGATTAGGTCCAGTACTGCCCCTTTTCTTGTAGGACTTTCTACTTACTGGCGCAAAAAGCTCTCCTGTGCATTTTAAGAATTCTGCCCCCTATAAGCCTTTTAAACTAAGACTATCCCAGTTGATATTAGGTAAATTGAAATCCCCTGCTATTATTACCCTATTATTTTTACACCATTCTGAGATTTGCCTACATATCTGCTCCTCTATCTCTCCCTGACTGTTTGGAGGCCTGTAGTACACTCCCAGCCAAATGATTGCCCCTTTTTGTTTTTAAGTTCTACCCATATGGTCTCATTTGAAGAACCTTCTAAAATATCAGCTCTCCTTACTGAAGTAATTGACTCCTTGATCAACAGTGCAATGCCACCTCCTCTTTTATCCCCTCCCCTGTCGTGCCTGAAGATCCTATACCCTGGAATATTGAGCTGCAGTCCTGCCCCTCCCTCAACCATGTCTCTGTGATAGCAACAATATCATAATCCCATGTGATAATCAATGCCCTCAATTCATCTGTCTTACTAGTAAGACTCCTTGCATTAAAATAGATGCAATCCAGCCTTGTATTTTTCCCTTGTGCCTTAACAGGTCTATATTTGCTCTGCCTTCCAGACTGACTCAGTTTCTCTTCAATATTTGACTTAGCATCACCCCCTACTGTACCTCTACTCTGTATCCCATTTCCCTGCCAAATTAGTTTAACCCCTCTCACCAACAGCACTAACAAATCTCCCAGCAAGGATGTTGGTCCTGTTCTGGTTCAGGTGCAACCTGTCCAACTTGTACAGGTCCCACCTTTGCCAGAAACAGACCCAGTGATCCAGGAAACTAAAGCCCTCCCTCCTGCACCATCTTTTCAGCCACGCATTCATCTGCTCTATCCTCCTATTCCTATACTCACTCGCAGGTGGCACCGGGAGTAATCCAGAGATTACAACCTTTGAGGTCCTGCTTTTTAATCTGCTACCTAGCTCCCTAAATTCTTGTTGCAGGACCTCACCCCTCTTTTTACCTATGTCATTGGTACCAATGTGTACCACGACCTCTGACTGTTCACCTTCCCCCTTCAGAATGTCCTGCTGCCGCTCCATGTAAAGGGTACTCCTCATTAATCTCCTTGTGAATGTGTCAGGGAAGGGTCAGTCTGTCCTAACGATGCAAGGTGGAAACCAGCAATGAGCAGTCCTTGCCTTCTGCACTGTATTGGGAGACAGGATGGGCAGGTCTGGGATGCTTGGTGATCTATATGTGTTCTAATTGGGCACTGCATTGCAGTAGCAGTGAAATGCAACAACAAACCCAATGGGCGAGGGTGTGAGATACCAAATCATATGTCTAAACTAGGTGTGCTTGTTTAAATAGAAGAGGGCACACAATGTCCGAGAGAGGTCCTGGACCGGTAGTGGCCATGGCAATCAGGCATACCTGACCAGTATGGAGGAGGATGCCTTGATGCTGGCAGGGGAGGACAGAGGACGCGCCGTAGCAGATGGCGAGGTTGGTGACCCTGGCCGTCAGACTGAGTGACCCATAATGTTGTGTAAGGGGGTGGGGTGGGGGAGTGGTGGTTTGGGGTTGCCGGGGGGGGGGGGGGGGGTGCAGTTGAAGTGGTGATGGTCTCATGCACTGAAGTGTGCTAATAAGAGTTGATTCCCACAAATGTGACCAAAATGCAGTAAGGGACATGTGCCTAAATCTGTAGTGCTGATCAAACTGATCAATCTGAATTTCCCTGCAGGTAAAACACATCAGCGGCCAGGAGGGATCCGGGGGCTCAACAGTCCACCTCTCAGGATGAGGAGATCGCCTCAGAGGGTGCACCGTCACATCATCACACCTCACCAAGTGCCAGCAAAGAGACTTCCACCACGGTTGGGATTATTGTCTCCGCGGAAACGATGCCACTTACAGGTGTTAGCACAGCACACTCGCCGGACCAGCCACCAGAGGCAGAACCGGCCGATGCCTCACACACTCGGAGGAGTGTGGGAGGCCAGGCCAGTGCAGAGTCACAAGCTGATGACGCGCCTCTGAGAACATCCATTCAGCGGGACATGTTGCAGGTTCAACATGCGGTGCATGGACATCTGGCGGAGTTGCCAGAGATGCTGCGAGTCATAGCACATACCCTGGAAACTTCCATCCAGGGCATGTCAGCTGCAAACTCTCAGGCATTTGTCCATCTGGCATCCTCCGTTGACAGAATGGCGGCTGCAGTGAAGGGGCCAGTACTGGTAGCCATCCATGATCTCAGGGGGCGTATAGCCTCCCTGGACCAGGCCATAAGAACACAAACTCAGATGTGCATGCGGCAGGTCGAGGCTGCTCATCTCTCTGAGGTCAGCTTTGAGGACGTCGAGCCTCAGGACGGCACAGGGACAGCAGCCGATAGCACAGGGACAGCAGCCGATAGCACAGGGGAACTCCTCTCAGGGCGCTCCTGATGCATCATGCAGTCCCTTGCTCCCTCCGCTAGTGATATGCCAACCGCAAACTCTCAGGGTTAGAGGGAGCACCCTGATATGCCACGGCTTGCACGACCGTGAGCAGGTAGAGGATATCCGCCAAAGTCATCAAAAGCAGGGCAGCAGCCCGATCAGCCACCTGCCTCTGGTGAAGCTGGTGGCGAAGGATCATCCACATGCAACAGCAATCACTGTAACATCACTTCTGGTTCACTGGGTTACCTTCCGATTATTTATTTGAATTGGACATTAGATCACTGTAAATAAATTTGTGCTTTGAACATTTAACTTTGCATATGTCGTGCATGAGGTTGCATCAGACATTGTTGCGCTGCTCAAGCAGTTACATGTGAAATGTCACACACTTGGGTTGGGTTGATCGTGACATGCTGTTGTTTTTCATCAGATCATCTCTTCCCTTGGATGAGCGCGTCCTTCCCCTCTCTCAATCCCACAATGGCTCACTGCATGCCACAATGTGATATCTTTGCATGTCGCGATCCTCTCAAGAGAAACACCTGCCTATGAGGGCATCCCGGGTCTCTCTTGCTCATAATTCCAGAGGACACTCTGCTTCCTCTTCTCTGCCATCGTGTGGGTGGTGCCCATCTTCCTTATCAGAAAGTCAATCTTCATCTGATGACACCTCACAGTTACTTTGAACCTCCTCAATGGCGTCTCCTGGAGACCCGTGCTGGCGCGTACTGCAGTGATCCACCTGAATGGTCCAGACACCTAAATCTCATCTTGAGCAGGCCAATTGTTTGTTCGATTGTCACTCTAGTGGCCGCATGGCTCTGATTGAAGCGTTCCTCAGCATGACGCCTTGGGATTCTCACTGGTGTCATCAGCCATGTCTTCAAAGGATAACCCCTGTCGTCAAGTATCCAACCTTCCAGTCTGTCCAGGGGACAGAAAAGAGCAGGCACCTGGGAGTTTCTGAGAATGTATGCATTGTTCACAAACCTGCATGATTCCCTTCCGATGATCACACACAAGCTGCATGTTCAATGAGTGGAAGCCTTTTCAGTTAATGAATGCCCCTGAATGACCTGCTTGTGATCTAATTGCCACATTCATACAGTCGATCACACCCTGAACCATTGGGAACTCAGCTATTGCACTGAATCCTTTTGATCTTTCAGCCTGGCTGGTGTGGTCTGTTTTGAAACAAATGAAATTGTTAGCACATCTGAACAATGCATCAGGCACAACCTTTATGCAGTGGTGCGCAGCTGCTTGGGAGACTCCGCACAAGTCTGCCGTCGAAGCCTGGAAAGAGCCACATGCATAAAAGTTAAGGGCGACGGTCACCTTTAAAGCAACCGGCATTGGATGGCCACCAAGGCAGTTTGAGGCTACATCCACTGCCAGCATCTTGCAAAGAAATGTCACATTCTCACGTGATAGACGCAGCCTTCTTCGGCACTGGTGTTCCGACAGGTGCCGGTAACTGAGACGCAGCCGGTATACCCTGCCTGTCTCCAGAATGCACAATTCCCAACGTTGGACTGGTTACCAGATTCAATGATTGAATCTCTTAGGTTCCAGCTGTCAGGACAGGCACACACAACCCCCTTCCTTCCACTCACTGACTCAGGACGGATAGGGCCCAAGCTGTAGTGAGTCAGATTCAGTTGGAGCCCTCTCCACAAGCTACATATGTCTACAATTTATATAACACACAAAAACTCTCACAGATAAGCAACACCAAAAAAGCTTTACCTCCAACACCCTCACTAAAGCTGCCGGGTCCCCGACATGATCAGTGACCCGGTTTACGGCCACAAAATCCAACGGCCCATATAAATTTGCAGTCAATTGGATTCTCAACTACTTTAATTACTTTTTTTAAGAGATACAGCACTGAAACAGGCGCTTTGACCCACTGAGTCTGGCTCACCATCAACCACCCATTTATACTAATCCTATACGAATTCCATATTCCAACCACATCCCCACCAGTCCCTATATTTCCCTACCACCTACCTATCCTAGGGGTAATTTATAATGGCCAATTTACCTATCAACCTGCAAGTCTTTGGCATGTGGGAGGAAACCGGAGCACCCGGAGGAAACCCACGCAGACACAGGGATAACTTGCAAACTCCACACAGGCAGTACCCGGAATTGAACCCGGGTCACTGGAGCTGTGAGGCTGCGGTGCTAACCACTGCGCCACTGTGCCGCCCCCTTCCAATTACCTTCAAATTACTTGCAGTAGGGCGGCAAGTGGCGACTCGATCGCGCCCAACTTCCTGGGTCGTGAAATGGCGTCTGTGCATAATGACGCCATGGATCCGACCCGCCGTCATCGGACGCCATTTCACTGCCCGGACGCCTCCAAGCTTACCCAATTATGGTAGGTAAAATTCCGGCCAACCTGTCTGTATCCTTTTGCAGCGTCTTTGTGTGCTCCTCGCACATTATTTTCCCACTTGGCTTTGGATAGTCAACAAACTCAGTCCTTTCATCTAAGACATTGACAAAGATTGTAAATTTTTTTTTTTATTCATTCATGGGATGTGGTAGTCACTGGCTATGCCAGCATTTATTGCCTATCCCTAAATGCCCTTGAGAAGGTGGTGGTGAGCTGCCTTCTTGAACCGCTGCAGTCCATGTGAGGTAGGTACACCCACAGTGCTGTTAGGAAGGGAGTTCCAGGATTTTGACCCAGCGACAGTGAAGGAACGGCGATATAGTTCCAAGTCAGGATGGTGTGTGACTTGCATGGTAACTTGCAGGTGGTGATGTTCCCATGCATTTGCTGCTCTTGTCCTTCGAGGAGGCAGAGGTCACGGGTTTGGAAGGTGCTGTCTAAGGAGCCTTGGTGTGTTGCTGCAGTGCATCTTGTAGATGGTACGCACTGCTGCCACTGTGCGTCGGTGGTGGAGGGAGTGAATGTTTGTAGACAGGGTGCCAACAAGCGGACTGCTTTGTCCTGGATGGTGTCAAGCCTCGAGAGTGTTGTTGGAGCTGCACCCATCCAGGCAAGTGGAGAGTATTCCATCACACTCCTGACTTGTGCCTTGTAGATGGTGGAAAGGTTTGGGGAATCAGGAGGTGAGTTATTCGCCACAGGATTCCTAGCCTCTGACCTGATCTTGTAGCCACGGTATTTATATGGCTATTCCAGTTCAGTTTCTGGTCAATGGTAGCCCCTAGGATGTTGATAGTGGGGGATTCAGCGATGATAATGCCATTGAATGCCAAGGGGAGATGGTTAGATTCTCTCTTGTCGGAGATGGTCATTGCCTGGCACTTGTGTGGCGCAAATGTTACTTGCCACTTATCAGCTCAAGCCTGGATATTGGCCAGGTCTTGCTGCATTTCTACACAGACAGCGTCAGTATTTGAGAAGTCGTGAATGGTGCTGAACACTGTGCCATCATCAGCGAACATCCCCACTTCTGACCTTATGATTGAAGGATGGTCATTGATGAAGCAGCTGAAGATGGTTGGGCCCAGGACACTACCCTTAGGAACTCCTGCAGTGATGTCCTGGAGCTCAGATGATTGATCTCCAACAAGCACAGCCATCTTCCTTTGCGCTAGGTATGACTCTAACCAGCAGAGAGTTTTCCCCCCATTCCCATTGACTCCAGTTTTGCTAGGGCTCCTTGATGCCATACTCGGTCAAATGTTGCCTTGATGTCAAGGGCAGTCACTCTCACCTCACCTCTTGAGTTCAGCTCTTTTGTCCATGTTTGAACCAAGGCTGTAATGAGGTCAGGTGCTGAGTGGCCCTGTCGGAACCCAAACTGGGTATCACTGAGCAGGTTATTGCTAAGCAAGTGCTGCTTGATGGCACTGTTGATGACACCTTCCATCACTTTTCTGATGATTGAGAGTAGACTGATGGGGTGGTAATTGGCCGGGTTGGATTTGTCCTGCTTTTTGTGTACAGGACATACCTGGGCAATTTTCCACATTGCCGGGTAGATGCCAGTGTTGCAGCTGTAACGGAACAACTTGGCTAGGGGTGCGGTAAGTTCTGGAGCACAGGTCTTCAGTACTATTGCCAGAATGTTGTCAGGACCCACAGCCTTTGCAGTATCCAGTGCCTTCAGTCGTTTCTTGATATCACGCGGAGTGAATCGAATTGGCTGAAGACTGGCATCTGTGATGCTGGGGACTTCAGGAGGGGGCCAAGATGGATCATCCACTCGGCACTTCTGGCTGAAGATTGTTGCAAATGCTTCTGCCTTATCTTTCGCATTGATGTGCTGGGCTCCCCCATCATTGAGGATGGGGATATTTGTTGAGCCACCTCCTCCAGTTAGTTGTTTAATTGTCCACCATCATGCACGACTGGATGTGGCAGGACTGCAGAGCTTAGATCTGATCCGTTGGTTATAGGATCGCTTAGTTCTGTCTATTGCATGCTGCCTATGCAGTTTGGCATGCAAATAGTCCTGGGTTGTAGCTTCACCAGGTTGACACCTGATTTTGAGGTATGCCTGGTGCTGCTCCTGGCATGCCCTCCTGCATTCTTCATTGAACCAGGGTTGGTCTCCTGGCTTGATGGTAATGGTACAGTGGGGAATATGTCAGGCCATGAGGTTACAGGTTGCCCACAGCGCCTCATGGATGCCCAGTTTTGCATTGCTAGATCTGTTTGAAATCTATCCCATTCAGCATGGTGATAGTGCCGCACAACACAATGGACGGTATCCTCAATGTGAAGGTGGAACTTCCTTTCCACAAAGACTGTGCGGTGGTCACTCCTACCAATGCAGTCATGGACAGAAGCATCTGCGGCAGGCAGATTGGTGAGGACAAGGTCAAATATGTTTTTCCCTCGTGTTGGTTTCCCCACCACCTGCCGCAGACCCAGTCTAGCAGCTATGTCCTTTAGTACTCGGCCAGCAGTGGTGCTACCAAGCCACTCTTGGTGATGGAGATTGAAGTCCCCCATCCAGAGTACATTTTGTGCCCTTGCCACCCTCAGTGCTTCCTCCAAGTGGTGTTCAACATGGAGGAGTACTGACTCATCAGCTGAGGGAGGGCAGTAGGTGGTAACCTTGCCCACGTTTGACCTGATGCCCTCAGACTTCATGAGGTCCGGAGTCGATGTTGAGGATTCCCAGAGCAACTCCCTCCCTACTGTAGACCACTGTCCCGCCACCTCTGCTGGGTCTGTCCTGCCGGTGGGACAGGACATACCCAGGGATAGTGATTGCAGTGTCAGGGACATTGTAAGGTATGATTCGGTAAGTATGACTATGTCAGGCTGTTGCTCGACTAGTCTGTGGGACAGCTCTCCCAACTTTGGCACAAGCCCCCAGACGTTAGTAAGGGGGACTTTGCAGGGTCAACAGGGCTGGGTTTGCCATTGTCGTTTCTGGTGTCTAGGTCGATGCCAGGTGGTCCATCCGGTTTCATTCCTTTTTATTGACTTCGTCGCGGTTAGGTACAACTGAGTGGCTAGCTAGGCCATTTCAGAGGGCGTGTAAGAGTCAACCACATTGCTGTGGGTCTGGAGTCACATGTCGGCCAGACCAGGTAAGGACAGCACATTTCCTTCCCTAAAGGACATTAGTGAACCAGATGGTTTTTTTACCACAATCGACAATTGTTTCATGGGCTTCAAATTTAAATTCAAATTCCACCTTCTGCTGTGGTGGGATTCAAACCCATGGCCCCAGAACAATACCCTGGGTCTCTGGGTTACTAGTCCAGTGATAATACCACTGCACCACCGCCTCCCTGGCACTGATCGTTATGATACCTCTCTCGCTACTGCTTGCCAACCAGAAAATGACCCGTTTATTCTTCCTCTCGTTTCTGTAAGTTAACCAATCCTCAATCCATGCTAATATGTTACCCCAATCCCATTAGCCCTAATTTTGTGTAATACCTTTTGTATGGCATCTTATTGAGTGCTTTTTGAAAATCGAAATACACTATACCCACTGGTTTTCCCATATTTACCCTGCTAGTTATGTCCTCAAAAATCTCTACAACAGATTTGTCAAACACAATTTCCCTTTCATAAATCTGTGTTGACTCTGCCTAATCATATTCTGATTTTCTAAGCACCCTGTTACCATATCCCTGATAACAGATTTTAGCATTTAGCATACTACAGAGATCAAGATAACTGGCCTACAGCTCCTTGTTTTCTCTCTCCTTTTCTTGAATAGTGGGGTTGTGTTTGCTACCTTCCAATCTACTGGGACCATTCTCGAATCTAGGGAATTGTGGAAGATCAAAATCAATGCATCCACTATCTCTGTAGCTACTTCTTTTAAAACTCTCGGATGTATGCCATCAGGTCCAGGAGATTTGTCGATGTTAAATACCATTAATTTCTCCGGTACTGTTTCTTTACTGATAACAACATCCCTGAGTTCCTCATATTCACTAGACCCATGGACTCGCCACTATTTCTGGAATGTTTCTTGTATCTTAAACCATGAAGGTAGATACAAAGTATTTGTTTAATGCCTCTGCCATTTCCTTATTCACCCCTATTATAATTTCTCTTGTCTCTGCCTCCTGAATACATTGTAGCCAAGAATATTAAGTGCCCATTCCTCACCTTGTTTGAACCAAGTCTCCATAATTATCATTGTGTCATAATCCCATGTAACTACTTGTGCCTGCACTCCCCAACCTTATATACCATGCTCTTCAGTGCAGGTTGCCTGAAATCAACCAAGCCAGCACAAAAGATCACGGAACTTCATAAGCAAATTGCGCCACCACTACGACTTTCTGCAAATTGTGCACATTTGCAGGTTTTTGAGGAGACTCTTAAAATTAAACTGGTTCTTTTTGTGCACAATGACTCCAATAGGCATTTAAATTTCTTTTGAAATTCATGAAGAAACTAACTACAGCAATATAACTAACAAATAGTACTGTATAGTTTTTTTATAAAGTTATTTTTACTTATCTAAAAATGGGTTACTCAATAGGTGGTGGACTAAGCACTGATCAAAAATGCTTATTTTTTGTAATAAACCCATTTTCAGCTGTAATAGTCAAACTGCACCAAATTACCATTCTTAAATATATCAAGGAATATTTTTTAAAGCAAAATTTTTTTTTAAACTTCTAAAACACTGCCCAACTTGATTGTTCATGTCAGATTTTATATTTGGTGATATGCAAATGAGTTTGAGTAGAAACGTGGGGGAGAAACACTTTTCAAAACTAGTGCAATTTTGGATGCAATTTCTGACCAGATCACCGATTGAGCCCCAAGCAAAAACTCTAACCCGATGTACCTGAGGGTTCAAAGACCAAATCTATTTGGTCAGCATTAAGAAACAATAAAGGAGCTGTTATGCTGCTTGGTGTATACAATAAAACACTGAAGAGTGGGAAGAAAATAGAGTAAGCAAATTTCAGAAAGCTACAGGAGATTTCGAGTAGTGATCATGGGGGAATATAGACTGGAAAAATATACGTTTCTTATTCATTTGTGGGAATTGCCCACCCTCTGAACTGAGAGACCATTTCAGAGGTCATTTTTCAATAGTCAACCACATTGGAGTCACATGCAGGCCAGATTTACTTCCCTAAAGGACATTAGTGAACCTGATGAGTTTTTACAACAATTGTTACATGGTCACCATTAGACTAGCTTTTTAACTCCTAGATGAGTTGATTTCAAATTTCACCATATGCCTTGGTGGGGGTTTGAATCCATGTCCCCAGAGCAGTCACCTGTGTCACTAGTCCAATGACATTACCACTATGCCACTGCCTCCCTTTCGGGTAAAGGGTAAAGGGAAAAGGGGAGGGAGGAATTCCTGAAATGTGTACAATACAACATTATTGATCAGCATGTTTCCAGCCCAGATGAGGAAGGAAGCAGCGCTGGATCTAGTTCTGGGGAATGAAGTAATGCAAGTGGAGTAAACTTCAGTGGCACATCATTTGGAAAACAATGATCACAATATCATTAGGTTTACAGCAACATATCCTCTTTTTTTGGGAGTGTGCGGGCTATTAGTTTAAGTGTGTGTCCCCTTTAAATTTTTTTGCAAGGTCACACATGCGCGGTAACTTAAAAGGACCGACTTGTGCATTCCGGTTGCTGCGCAGTTTAGTGGAAACGTTGGTTTAAAGTACCTATAGAAAAGGACAAAGAAAAATCAAATGTGCAAATATTCAACTGGAGGAGGGTTAATTTCAGGGAGTTGTAAAGAGAACTGGCCCAGGTGGATTGGAAGAAAAGACTGGCAGGTAAAAGGGAAACTAGATATATTCTCACGAGAGGGAAAGGGAGCATATTCAAAAGCCAGAGCTCCCTAGATGACTAAAGATTAAAATGAAACAGTAAAAGGGAACTTATGATAAATGTCAGGTTAATAATACAGTAGAGAAACAAGCTGAATACAAAAAGCACACCTGAGAACTGAAAAAGGAAATTCAAGGGGCAAAGCGAGTGTATGAGAAGAGATGTGTAGGCAACATAAAAGAGAACACAAAAGTCTTTTATAAACATGTAAATAGCAAAAGGGTAGTCAAAGGAAGGTAGGGCATATTGGGAGATCTTATGGAAGCAGAGGGCATGGCTGAGGTATTAAATGAGTATTTTGCATGTGTTCACTGAAAAAAGAGAATGCTGCCAATGTCACGGTAAAGTTGGAAGTAGTAAAGAAATTACATAGAGCAAAAATAAATAAAGAAGAGGCACTTAAACGGTTGGCAGTGCTCAAAGTAGAAAAGTCACCCAGTCCGGTTGGAATGAATGCTATGTTGCTGAAGAAAGTAAGAGTGAAAATTGCAGAGGCTCTGGCCACAATCTTCCAATCCTCCTTAGATATGAGAGAGGAGCCAGAGGACTGGGTGATTACAAATGTTACACTCCTGTTTAAAAAAAAAGGTGAGAGGGATAAACCCGGCAATTAGGAGTTACATGTGCTGTGAATAAAGGGGAACCGCTGGATGTATTGTACTTAGATTTCCAGAAGGCATTTGATAAGGTTGCCACATCAAAGTTTATTGCAGGAAATAAAAGCTCATGGTGCAGGTGGTAACATATTGGCATGGATAGAAGATCGGCTAGCTAACAGGAAACAGAGAGTAGGCATAAATGGGTCATTTTCTGGTTGGTAAGATGTAACGACTGGTGTGCCACAGGGATCTGTGCTGGGGCCTCAACTTTTTACAATTTATAGAAATGACATAGCTGAAGGGACCAAAGGTATGGTTGCTAAATTTGCTGATGACACAAAGATAGGTAGGAAGGTAACTTGTGAAGAGGACGTAAGGGGGCTACAAAGGGATATAGATAGGTTAAGTGAGTGGGCAAACATCTGGCAAATGGAGTATAATGTGGGAAAGTGGGAATTTGTCCACTTTGGCAGGAAGAATAAAAAAGTAGCATATTATCTAAATGGTGAGAGTGTGCAGAGCTCTGAGATGCAGAGGGATCTGGGTGTCCTAGTGCATGAATCACAAAAAGTTAGTATGCAGGTACAGCACGTAATTAGGAAATCTAATAGAATGTTATCATTTATCACAAGGGGAATTGAATACAAAAGTAGAATTAGAATTAGAATTAGAACATTACAGCGCAGTACAGGCCCTTCGGCCCTCAATGTTGCGCCGACCTGTGAAACCATCTGACCTACACTATTCCATTTTCATCCATATGTCTATCCAATGACCACTTAAATGCCCTTAAAGTTGGCGAGTCTACTACTGTTGCAAGTGGGGAGGTTATGCTTCAGCTATACAGAGCATTGGTGAGACCACATCTGGAGTACTGTGTACAGTACTGGTCTCCTTATTTAAGAAAAGATGTAAATGCGTTGGAGGCAGTTACAGAGAAGGTTTACGAGACTAATACCTGGAATGGGCAGGCTGTCTTACGAGGAAAGATTGGACAGGCTAGATTTGTATCCGCTGGAATTTAGAAGAGTAAGAGGCGACTTGATGGAAACATACAAGATCCTGAGGAGTTTTAACAGGGTGGATGTGGAAAGGATGTTTCCCCTTGTGGGAGAATCTAGAACTAGGGGTCACTGTTTAAAAATAAGGGGTCATCCATTTAAGACAGAGATGAGGCAACATTTTTTCTCTCAGGAGGGTCATAAGTCTTTGGAATTCACTTCCTCAAAAGGCGGTGGAAGCAGAGTCTTCGAATATTTTTAGGGAAGAGGTAGATAGATTCTTGATAAGCAAGGGGGTGAAAGGTTATTGGGGATAGGTGGAAGTGTGGTGTTATCAGTTCAGCCATGAACTTACTGAATGGCAGAGCATGGTCGAGGGGCCAAGTGGCCTACTCCTGCTCCTAATTGGTATGTTCAGAATTACAAGCCAATCAACCCAACGTCGATGGTAGGGAAATTTTCAGAGACATTAATCCAGGACAAAATGAAATCGGACTAGGAAAAAATATGGGTTAACAAATTAAAGCCAGCATGGATACAATCATGGCTAAATCATGCTTGGCCAACCAGATTGAGTTCTTTGATGAAGTAACGGAGTGGGGGGGGGGGGGGGGTGGGGGTGGCGATGGGGCTGGTGCAGTTGGTGTTGTGTATATGTACTTTCAAAAGGCATTTGACAAAGTAACTTGTTAGCAAAATTGAAACTCATGGGCTAAAAGAGGCAATGATTGCATGGATATGAAATTGGCTCAAGGCCAGAAAGCAGAGAGTAATGGTATTTTTCCGACTAGAGGGAGGTGCGCAGTGTTATCCCACAGGGGTTGGTGTTGGGGCCGCTGCTCTTTCTGATATATATTATACAACCTGGACTCGAGTATTCAGAGCATAATTTCAAAGTCTGGAGATGTCATGAAGCTCGGAAATGGAATGAACAGTGAGGAGGATATCAACAGACTTCAGGAGAAAACAGTCGCATTGTGGTTTTGTTACTGTGCTAGTAATCCAGATGCCTGGACTAATGCTTCAGAGACATGATTTCACATCACACCATAGCAGCTAGGGAATTCAAATTTGGTTGATTAAATAAATCTGGAATAAAAAGCTGGTCTTAGTAATGGTGACCATGAAACTACCAGATTGCCGTAAAAACCCATCTGGTTCACTAATATCTTTTAGGGAAGGAAGTCTGCTGTCCTTAACCAGTCTGGCCTATAAGAGACTCCAGGCCCACAGCATTATCTTAACTGCCCTCTGAAATGGCCTAACAAGCCACTTGGTTGTATTAAACCATGACAAAAAAAGTCTAATATGAATAAATCTGGATGGACCACCCAGCATTACCTAGGCCCAGACATGACAAAGGCCCACCCAGCCCAGTCGACCCTGTAAAGCCCTCCTCACTAATATCTGGGGACCTGTGCCAAAATTGGGAGAGTTGTCCCACAGACTCGTCAAGCCACAGCCTGACACAGATATTACTCTTGACTTTAACATTTTCATCTTTCTTTTCAAATCACTGCATGGCCTCACCACTCCCCATCTCTGTAACCACATCCAGTCCCACAACCCTCAGATATCTGTGCTCATCTAATTCTGGCCTCTTGAGTATCCACAATTTCAATCGATCCACCATTGGTAGCCATGCCTTCAGTTGCCTAGGCTCTAAAACCTGGAATTTCCTCCCTACAGCTCTCCACCTCTCCACCTCACTTTCCTCCTTCAAGACACTTCTTAAAACCTACCTCTTTGACCACGCTTTTGGTCATCTGACCTAATATCTCCTTATGCAGCTCGGTGTCATATTCTGTTTTATAACATTCCTATGAATGCCTTGGGATGTTTTATTATGTTAAATGAACTGTATAAATATAGATTGTTCTTTTTTATTCATTCAAGGGATGTGAGCTTTGCTGCCAGGCCAGTCATTTATTGCCCATTCCTAATTATCCTTGAGAAGGTGGTGGCGATCTGCCTTCTTGAACCGCTGCCGTTAGGGAGTTCCAGGTTTTTGACCCAGTGATAGTCAAGAAACGGCATTATATTACCAAGTCAGAATAGTATGTGTGACTTGGAGGGGAACTTGCAGGTGGTGGTGTTCCCATGCATCTGCTGCCCTTGTCCTTCCAGGTGGTAGATGCCGCAGGTTTGAAAGGTCCTGTCGAAGGAGGCTTGGCAAGTTGCTGCAGTGCACCTTGTACAGGTACACACTGCTGCCACTGTACACCAGTGATGAAGGACGTGAACATTTACAGTGCTGGATGTGTGCCAATTAAGTGAGCTGCTTCGTCCTGGATGGTGTTGAGCTTCTTGAGTGCTGTTGGAGCTGCACTCACTAGGCAAGTGGAGAGTATTCCACCACAATCCTGACTTGTGCCTTGGAGATAGTGGACACGTTTTGGGGAGGCAGGAGGTGAATCACTCACCACAGAATTCCCATCTTTTGACCTGCTCTTGTGGCACAGTATTTATATGGCTGGTCCAGTTAAGTTTCTGATCAACAGTAATTCCCCCAGGATGTTGATGGTGGGGGGATTCAGCGATGGTAATGCCATTGAACGTCAAGTGGATATGGTTTGATTCTTTAGTTACAGATGATAATTGCCTGGCACTTGTGTGGTGCAAATGTTACTTTCCACTGACCAGCCCAATTCCAAATATTGTCCAAATCTTCCTGCATGCTACAGTATACGAAAAGTCGTGAATGGTATTGAACACTCTGCAATCAGTGAACAGCCCCACTTCTGAACTTATGTTGGAGGGAAGGTCATTGATGAAGCAGTTGAAGATGGTTGGGCCTAGGACAATGCCCTGAGAAACTCCTGCAGCGATATCCTGGGCTGAGATGGTTGGCCTCCAATTATGCTAGGTATGACTCCAACCAGTGCCGAATTTTCCCCGATTCCCATTGATTTCAATTTTGCTAGGACACTCAGTCAAATGTTGCCTTGATGTCAAGGGCAGTCACTCTCACCTCACTCTGGAATTCAGCTCTTTTGACCATGTTTGGACCAAGGCTGTAATGACTTCTGAAGTGGAGTTCCTCTGTCGGAACCCAAACTGAGCATCGGTAAGCAGGTTATTGCTGGGCAAGTGCCACTTGATGGCACTGTCAATGACATCTTCCATCACTTTAGTGATTTGAGAGTAGACTGATGGGGCAGTAATTGGCTGGATTGGATTTGTCCTGCTTTTGGTGGACAGGACATACCTGGACAATTTTCCACATTGTCGGGTAGATGCCTGTGTTGTAGCTGTACTGGAGCAGTTTGGCTAGGGGCATGGCTTGTTCTGGAGCATGTCTTCAATATGACAGCTGGGATGTTGTCAGGACCTATAGCCTTTGCTGTATGTAGTGCCTTCAGCTGTTCCTTGGTATCACAATCGAATTAACTGAAAACTGGTAATTGTGATGGTGGGGACTCAGGAGGAGGCAGAGATGGCTCACCCACTTGGCATTTCTGGCTGAAGATGGTTGCAAATGCTTCAGCATTGTCTTTTGCACTGACGTGCTGGGCTCCCCAATCACTAAAAAAGTTTGTGGAGCCTCCCCCTCCTGTTAGTTGCTAAGTTGCCCACCACCATTCATGACTGGATGTGGCAGGATTACAGAGTTTTGATCTCATCTGTTGGTTGTGGGATCGCTATGCTCTATCTATTGTATGCATGTAGTCCTGTGTTGTAGCTCGACCAGTTTGGCACCTCATTTTTTAGGAATGCCTAATGCTGCTCCGGGCATGCTCTCCTACACTTCTCATTAGGACAGATTTGTTGTTGTTGGTTCTGAGTAAGACTTTCAGCCAATGTTGCAGATTGATTTATTTTTATTTTATTTAGAGATACAGCAGTGAAACAGGCCCTTTGGCCCACCGAGTCTGTGCCGACCATCAACCACCCATTTATACTAATCCGACACTAATCCCATATTCCTACAACATCCCCACCCCTATATTCCCCTACCACCTACCTATACTAGGGGCAATTTATAATGGCCAATTTACCTATCAACCTGCAAGTCTTTGGCTGTTGGAGGAAACTGGAGCACCCGGCGAAAACCCATGCAGTTCACAGGGAGAACTTGCAAACTCCACACAGGCAGTACCCAGAACTGAACCCAGGTCGCTGGAGCTGTGAGGCTGCGGTGCTAACCACTGCGCCACTGTGCCGCCCATTCCTCCATCATTCCTGGGTGTGTCCTGTCCCATTGGCAGGACAGACCCTTCAAAGGCACAGTGATATACATTTGGGAGTGAGTGGCCCTGGGAACCCTCAACATTGATTCTGTATCCCATGAAGTCTCATGGCATCAAGTCAAACATGGGCAAGAAAGTCTCCTGCCGATTACCACGTACCACCCTCCCTCAACTGATGAATCAGTATTCTTCCATGTTGAACACCATTTGGAAGAAGAATTGAGTGTGGCAAGGCCACAGAAAATACTCTCGATGGGGGACTTCAACATCCAAAAGTGGCTCGGTAACTCCACTACTGACTAAGCTGGCTGAGTCCTGAAGGACACATTTGCCAGATTGGGCCTGTGGCAGGCAGTGAGCGAACCAACATGAGGGAAAAACATATTTGACCTCATCCTCACCTGTTGCAGAAGCATTTATCTATGACAGTATTAGTAGGAGTGACCATCGCACAGTCCTTGTGGAGATCAAGTCTGTCTTCACACTGCAGACCCCCTTCATCATGTTTTGCGGCACTGCCACCATGCTAAATGGAATAGATTCAGAACAGATCTAGGAGTTCGAAACTGGGCATCCATGAAACGTTGTGGGCCATGAGCAGCTGCAGAATTGTATTTCACCACAATATGTAACTTCATGGACCAGCATATCCATCACTCTACCATTACCATTAACCCAGCGGACCAACCCTGATTTCAATGAGAAGTGTAGGAGAGAATGAAGGAGTAGCATCCAGGCATACCTAAAAATGTGGTGTCATCCTGGTAAAGCTGCAACACAGGACTACATGCATACTAAAAACAGCAGAAATAGCATGCTATAGACAGAGCTAAACAATCTCACAACTAACGCATCAGGTCAAAGCTCTGCAGTCCTGCCACATCCAGTCATGATGGTGATGGACAAATTAAACAATGGGACGAAAATGCCCATCCTCAATGATGGCAGAGCCCAGCACATCAGTGCATAAAGCTATGGCTGAAGGATTGGTAATGTCTTCAGACAGAAGTGCCAAGTGGATGATCCATCTCGGCCACTTCCTAAGGTCCTCAGCATCACAGATGCCAGTCATCAACCAATTTGATTCATTCCAAGTGATATCAAGAAACAGCTGAGTACACTGCATGCAGCTAAGGCTACGAGCCCTGACAACATTCTGGCTGCATTGAAGAATTGTGCTCCAGAACTAGTCACACCAGTAGCCAAGCTGTTCCAGTACAGCAACAACAATAACACCTACCCGACAATGTAGAAAATTGCCCAGGTATGTCCTTTCCACAAAAATCAGGACACATCCAAACCAGCCAATTACCACCCCATCAGTCCACTTTCAATCATCAGCCAAGGGATGGAATGGAAGGTGTCATCAACAGTATTGTCAAGAGGTACTTACTCACCAATAACCTGCTCCCCAATGCTCAGTTTGGGTTCTGCCAGGACCACTTGGCTCAATACCTCATTACAGCCTTAGTCCAAACATCCAAACATGGGAAAAAGAAGAGTTCCAGAGGTGAGCTGAGAGTGTCTGCCCTTGCTAACAAGGCAGCAGTTGACTGAGTGTAGCATCAAGGGGCCCAAGTAAAATTAAAGTAAATGGGAATCAGGAGGAAAATTCTCCACCGGCTGGAGTCATAGCTAGTACAAAAGAAGATAGTCATAGTTGTTGGAGGTCTATCATCTTAGCCCCAGGACATCGCTGCAGAAGTTCCGCAGGGCAGAGCCCTAGGCCCAACTATCTTCAGCTGCTTCATCAATGAGCTTCCCTCCATAATAAAGGTCAGAAGTGTGGATATTACAGTGTTCATTACCATTCACAACTCCTCAGATAATAAAGCAGTCCATGCTCACATGCAACAAGACCTGAACAACATTCAGGCTTGGACTGATAAATGGCGAGTAACATTCATGCCACACAAGTGCCAGATAATGACTATCGCCCTCTAATCCTCTCAATGGGATTACAAATCGCTGAATCCCCCACCATCAACATCCTGTAGGTTACCACTGACCAGAAACTTAACTGGACCAGCCACATAAATACTATGGCTACTAGAACAGGTCAGAGACAGGGAACCCCACAGCAAGTAACTCACCTCCTGACTCCCGAAAGCCTATCAATCATCCAGAAGGTGCATGTCAGGAGTGTGGTGAAATACTCTCCACTTGCCTGGATGAGTGCAGCTCCAATAACACCCAAGAGGCTCAATAACCATCCAAGACAAAGCAGCCTGCTTGATCAGCATCCCATTCATCAACTTAAGCATTCACTGCCTCCACCACTGGCTGCAGTGTGCATCATCTACAAGATGTACTACAGCAGCTCATCGATGGTACTTTGACTGCACCTTCCAAACTGATGACTTCTACTACCTAGAAGAAGGTTAGCAGGCACATGGGAATACCAGCACCTGCAACCTCCCCTCAAAGTCACACACCATCCTGACTTGGAAATTATTTGCTATTGCTTCATTGTCGCTGGGTCAAAATCCTGGAACTTTCTACCTAACAGCACTGTGGGTGTACCCACATCACATGGACTGCAGCAGTTCAAGAAGGTGGCTCACTGTAGTGTTTGTGAACATCTGTCAAATCTTTTCTTCATTGGTCAAGTCTGTGTTTTTCTTTTTAATTGGTTATTTGCCACTCATAATTTACCAAACATTTCTCCCCAACCCCCTCCCAAAATCTGTCCTATATTTGTAGCAAAATAGTTTTTCTGAGATCTCACTACAATGACTGTTTCTCACTCCAAAATGTATATTCCTAAAAATAATAAAGGCAAAATAGTGCAGCTGCTGGAAATCTGAAATAAAAATATAAAATGCTGGAAACACTCAGCAAATCAGACAGAATCTGGGAGAGAGAAATATAGCATTAAAGTTTTGGAGGCAGAATCAGCTCTGATCTGAAATGTTAACCCAACATTTGTCGCTCTACAGCTGATACCTGAGCTGCTGAATATTTCCAGTATTTGTTTTATTTCAAAAAATAATTTGATGATAACATACAAAAAATGATATTCCATTTATAATAAATCACAAATTTAGCATTAAACTTCCCATCCCAATTTCCAAATGCTCCAGCCCCAATATCACGTGAAAAGTCAACAGGCTCAATCCCAGATACACCCTTCACTGCTAACTAACTCTACTATGTTTGCCCATGTCCCTTTATATTAGGAACTAGCAGTATGTTTCTAGTCCAACGAGAAAGGAGGCACTGCTAGACCTGGTTCTTTGAAATGAGGTGGGCCAAGGAGATCAAGTATCAGTAGGACAACATTTAGGGGACCATGATCATTGTATCATAAGGTTTAGGCTGACTATGGAAAAGGACAAATTACAATCCAGAGTAAGAATAATTAACTGGGGGAAAGCCAACTTCAATAGGGTAAGAATGGAGCTGGGGCGAATAAATTGCAGTCAAAAGTTGTCAGGAAAACCAATAGATGAACAATGGGCTACCTTCAAAGAAGAGATAGTTCGGGCACAGTCAAGGTATGTTCCCTCGAAGGGGAAAGGTAGGGAAAACAAATCCAGAGCTCCCTGGATGACAAAAGAGGTAGAGATTAAGATAAAGAAGAAAACGTGTGCTTATGACAGATGCCAGGTGGAACATACTACTGAGAACCAGGCTGAATATAGAAGATCCAGTGGGGAAGTGAAAAAGTAAATAAGAGAAGCAAAGAGAGAGCATGAAAAGAGTCTGGAAGCTAGCATTAAAGGAAATACCAAAGTATTCTATAGGCATATAAATAGTAAAAAGGTGGAAAAAGGAGGAATGGGCAGATTAGGGATCATAAAGGGGATTTACTCATGGAGGCAGAGGGCATAGCTGAAGTATTAAATGAATACTTTGCATCTGTCTTTAATAAGGAAGAAGATGCAACCCAGCCAATGGTGAAAGAGGAGGTAAGTCAGACACTAGAAGGGTTTAAAATTGATTAAGAGGATGTATTAGATAGGCTGTCTGTACTTAAAGTGGATAAAGAACCAGGACCAGATGAGATGCATCCAAGGAATCTGAGGGAAGTGAGGATGGAAATCACAGAGGCACTGGCAATAATTTTTCAGTCTTCCCTAGACTCAAGAGTGGTGCTAGAGGACTGGAGAACTGCAAACGTTACACCCTTGTTCAAAAAAGGGTGTAAAGATATACCCAGCAACTACAGGCCAGTCAGTTTAATTTTGGTGGTGGGAAAACTTCTAGAAAAAATAGTTCTGGACAAAATTAATAGTCACATGGACAAATGCGACTTAATTAAGGAACGCCGGCATGGATTTCTTAAGGGAAAATCATGTTTAACTAACTTGCTGGAGTTATTTGAGGAGGTAACAGAGAGGGTTGATGAGGGCAACGCTGTTGATGTGGTGTTCATGGACTTTCAAAAGGCACTTGATACAGTGCCACACAACAGACTTGTGAGCAAACTTGCAGCTCATGGAACAAAAGGGATGGGTAGCAACATGGATATGGAATTGGCTGGGTGACAGAAAACAAAGAGTAGTGGTTAATGAATGTTTTTCGGGCTAGAGGAAGGTTTATAGTGGAGTTCCCCAGGAGTCAGTGTTGAGTTCCTTGCTTTTCCTCATATATATTAATGACCTAGACCTTGGTGTACAGGGCACAATTTCAAAGTCTGTAGATGATACAAAAATTGGAAGCATTGTGAACTGTGAGGATGATAATGTAGAACTCCAAAAAGACATAGACAAGTTGGTGGAATGGGCAGACAAGTGGCAGATGTGGTTCAATGCAAAGAAATGTGAAGTGATTCATGTTGCCAGGAAGAACATGGAGAGACAATATAAAATAAAGGGTACAATTCTAAATGGGGTGCAGCAGCAGCGGGACAGGGTATATATGTGCATAAATCATTGAAGGTGGCAGGACAGGTTGAGGGAGCAGGTAATAAAGAATACAGTATCCTGGGCTTTATTAATAGGGGCATAGAGTACAAGAGCAAGGAAATTATGTTGAACTTGTGTAAGATACTAGTTCAGCCTCAGCTGGGGTATTGCATCCAGTTCTGGGTGCCACAATTTAGGAAAGATGTGAGGGCTTTGGAGAGTGCAGAAAAGATTCACAATAATGGTTCCAGGGATGAGGAACCTAGTTATGAAGATAAATTGGAGACAGCCAAGAAGTGAATTCATAGAGGTATTCAAAATTATGAGGGGTCTGGAATGAGTAGATAGGGAGAAACTGTTCCCACTTCTGAAAGGATCGAGAATGAGAGGGCACAGATTTAAAGTATTTAGTAAGAGAAGCAAAAGTGACATGAGGAAAAACATTTTCACGCACAGAGTGGTTAAGATCTGGAATGCCTGAGAGTGTGATGGAGGCAGGTTTAATTGAAGCATTCAAAAGAGAATTAGACTGTTATATGAAAAAGAAGAATGTGCAGGGTTACGGGGAGAAGGGACGGAATGGAACTGAGTAAATTGCTCTTTCAGAGAGCCGCTGCGGACACGATGGGCTGAATGGCTTCCTTCTGCATTGCAACAATTCTGTGATTCTGTGAACTGACGCAATGTCCTAGGGTCCAATATAAAAAGCACATGCATAAGTGCAGTAGACCAAAGGCAAGCCGCATGCTGACAACTATGTCCCTTCCCACCTTCTGGTGGAAGGAACCACAGCCCCTTGTTACTATCTGGTGCCTGATCTTCCTCATTCCTATTGCAAGACATCACTGGAGGAATTGGAAGCAACTGTAGATCAAGAGAGTGGAATGGAGAGATCGTTGGACTAACAGAAGTAGTAATATAATAACAGAGGGATGAACAGAGAAATAAAAGTGGCAGAGACACAATATGAGATAACAGAGGGAAAGCAGGAGAGTAATAGCACAAGGAAAGACTGCCAGACAGATCCAAAGTAACAGTGAAAAAGAGAAGGTAACTGAGACGCAGATGACTTAAGGCCAGTTCTTCCAGGAAAGCCCGAAATCTCTAGTCAAAAAGCATAATGATCCACAAGCAGCATCAGAAGAAGTCTGATTTCAGCCTCAGAAGCCAAAAGCCAAAATACCCTTGGTATTTCAAGCCTACTTCATCCCCCTAACAGATAAATGAAGCTCCTGAACAACTGCAAGAGCTCAATGAAAAATCAAGCAACCACATCAGTTCACTAGACAGAACACAGTACTCCATGCCCCAATTAGCCATTAAGTAACACTAGGGAAGATATACTGGCCATTCTTAAAAGATGTTTTGTGACGGATAAACCTACTTTTCCTAGCACCTTAAATTGTACATGTAGTTTCAGCACAAGGATTTTTATATACTTTTAACGCTTCCACAAGAAGCAGGTCGAAGAGAATTTTTTTCAAATCCCAAGAATAAAAAAGGTAAAAATGTGAAAAATACTTTACAACTTTCATTCAACACATTTGTTATGGAGACTGTCGTGCTTAAATCTAATTTTTGTTGCCTGCAATTAAGTAGTGTTGTTCAATAGGTAACAATCATGGAACTAGACCAAGCTCTATCGCATATGCACTGCAATAAAATAGATGCATAGATCAGTGATACAATAAAGCCTTTAAGTACGAGCATCGCTTTTGTCTAACTAAAAGGCTGCCAGTGATTTTCAAATCGAGCAATGCAGGCGTTTCTAACACTCTTAACAAGGTATCTATGATTAATTACATCTGGGGAACAATATTTAACACTTTCGCTTTTTCAAAAAGGACCATCAAGCACTCCAATTAATTCATGAACAATCAACTTATTTTCTTTAGTAACATCGGGTTATCGGCTAAAACGCTACCATTATAATTAATTCTGTGGCAGCACAGATTGATAGTACCTGAAAGCATTGTAGCTGTATAATTGTGTTGGGGGCTTTAAAGACGATCTGAAAGGAATTTAATATTTTAACAACTAACAACATGTTTCAAAATGATAAAACCTGTGGTTTCGGTTGTATTGTATTGAATTTTAAAACGAGTTGCACGTTCAGCTCTACAACGATAGCCCTTACTCTATTTTCTTGCAAAAATGCAATGCTCCAGATCAATCAGAATATCAGGTGCACTTGTTAAAATGTTTGTAAAGCTACATAAATATGGTTATTAGAAAATCAAGATATTGAATATAATAGAATTTAACATCACATAACAGATGCATATTCAAAATAAGACAGAATTAAAACTGAACTATCTCAGCAATTTGGTTTTGTACAATTATTCTGAGGACCATATGCATTTTGTGACATCATGCCCTACTTGGATATGTAATGAAAGCTCAACTCCTCTTAATTATAAGTCAATTAATATCAAGTAATTTGTACGGTTCATTTTAATTAAAGCTGCTGGAAATTGATTTCGTTCTGCCAATGATACACTCGGCAAAGGTGTTCTGCAATTTATGCTGAAAAATAAAATGATTGGGCAAACCAATATTCAATATAGACAACACAAGCATAATGTATTGGTTAAACGCACAAAAATTGCTACTTCAACATTTTCGATTTGAAAATGCAACGTTTTGACAGCAATTGTTTTCTGTAAATTGAACTGTTTCTGAGCACAAATCTGCAACTGACTTACATACTAACAAATATGATTTTTTTCATAGCACTATACCCACTGGACATTATACGTATAGGTCACGTATACTTAAAATAATAAACCAAAATTATTTACCAGCACCGGAGCTCCTACAATCTGTGGGCTTGCCAAATGGTTGATATTTATTAGCTATTCACGTACATGATGTGAAAAAACATGCGACTTGAAGAATCTTCCTTGCTTTTCCCCTTCTCACTCTAATCGACAGCACGATGCACTCGGCAGCGATACGATTCAGCTCACTGCTGTTGAGGTTACATATCAACATTTGTCGAATTTATAATAGTTTTTCCATTCACCACCATTAAAACCCAGCAATCGTACAACTCTATCTCGTCGGGGTAATCCTAACCACAAGGAATTCAGTGGCGATTTTACTTGGATTCTTGCAAACCTAATTTTTGCCGACTTCCTGAGGGTTCCATCCTCAGCATAGCAGATCCGAAGGAATTTAAGGTCTTTGCGCTGTAAACCTTTCACGTATCGGATGCATTCCGCGAAGAGCCTCCGAGATCTGTTTTCGGTGATGAGCTTTTTGACACAGGTTTTACCGTTCAGTTTCACTTCAAAACGGCGCACAGATACACCTAGCGGCGACTGGATGACTTGCACCTCCCTACTCTGCCATTTTCTAGAATTACCTTCACTTTTTGCAGCACAATACTGGAATCCTGGCAGTTTTGTTTTGAATCCTTGGATCTAAGACATAGCCTGTTCTAAAAACTACAAGACAAACTTTGTTTTAAGAAAAACGAAAAGTAACTATTTTAACTAGAATGAGAGTTGGGGGAAAAGCATTCAAGTATTCAAAATCTCAGAATTCAACTGGGCGGCAGATCAGTTTATGGCTATAGTGGAATGAATTTTGGGGCAGGAGGAAGTTTTACAGATAAGATTTGGGTCGGAGCTGCACTGTAAGAATTTAAACCTGTATGTGAAGGAGGACGAAGGGGATAACTTTAACCTAACAATATTACCCAGTGAAGTCAATGGAAAGTAAAGTCGGGTGGTGTTTTAAACCATTAGCTGATCCTATTCTGTCAGTTTCCCGTCAGGCGAGTTAGGTTAAAATTACCTCCCAAATGTTCGACCATATGGGGGAGGAGTTAAGACGAATTATAGGGAAGGGGCAATGCAGTCTAAAATAGTAAACTTTGGGGTACGGAGAGACATACTTTAGAGCATATAGAAGAGGGATTAAGCAGCAGGAAGTGAAGAAACAATTAAGAAAAATAGAAGGGAAGACAATACTAAGAAATATTTGGCAGGATTGCAGTGTTTATATCAAATGTATTAGAAATAAAGCCAGGGAACTGGAGGCTTTGGTGACATTTCAGAATTTTTGACCATTTTTTTCATTGCAGGACTGACACCCATTTTTTAAAAATGTTTTAAAAGCATTCGTGCAGTTTCCAAAAACAGTCAGATTATAAGATGGTTAAGAAGTTAACAAAAGCAAAATACTGCAGATGCCGGAAATCAGAAATAAAAACAAAGTGCAGGAAATACTCAGCAGGTCTGGCAGCATCAGTGGAGAGAGAAGCAGAGTTAAGGTTTCAGGTCTGTGACCTTTCATCACAGAATCACAGAATAATACAGTGCAGAAGAGGCTCTTCGGCCCATCGAGTCTGCACCGATGCATTAAAACACCTGACCTGTCTACCTAATCCCATTTGCCCGCACTTGGCCCATAGCCTTGAATGTTATGACGTGCCAAGTGCTCAGAACTCATCAGAACTGGCAAAGGTTAGAAATGTAATAGGTTTTACGCAAGTGAAACGGGGTTGGGGGGGGAAAGAGAACAAAAGGGAAGGTGTGTGATAGGGCTGAAGGCAGGAGCGATTAACTGACAAGGAGGTCATTGTGCAAAGGCAAAGGGAGTGTGCTAATGGTGTGGTGAAAGACAAAGCATTAGTGCAGAGAGTGTTAATGACAGAATAATGAACAGCTCTGTCCAAAAGCACAAACATGAAAAAACAAGTTTAAGGCAGGCACATGTGGAAAAAAATGATGCAAGAAAATAAAATAATAACAAAAAGGGCCAGTCATGCGCTGAAATTATTGAACTCAATGTTCAGTCTGGAAGGCTGTAGAGTGCCTAATTGGAAAATGAGGTGCTGTTCCTCGAGCTTGCACTGATGTTCACTGGAACACTGCAGCAGGCCAAGGTCAGAAGTGTGGGCATGAGAGCAGGGGGGTGTGGTGAAATGGCATGCAACCAGGAGCTCGGGACATGCTTGCGGACTGAGTGGAGGTGTTCTGCAAAGCAGTCACCAAATCTGCGTTTGGTCTCCCCAATGTAGAGGCAACCGTATTGTGAGCCACGAATACAGTATGCTAAATTAAAAGAAGTACAAGTAAATAGCTGCTACACCTGAAAGGAGTGTTTGGAGTCTGGGATAATGAGGAGAGAGAGGAGGTTAAAGGGCATATATTACATCTCCATTCCATTCTCTCAGTTTCTCTGTCTCCGACGCATCTGTTCTGATGATGCAGCCCTCCACAACAGCACTTCTGATATGTCTTCCTTTTTCCTCAACTGAGGACTCCCCCCCTCCCACTGTGGTTGATAGGGCCCTGAACCGTGTCTGAACCATTTCCCGCAATTCTGCCCTCACCCCTTCCCCTCCCTCCCAGAACCACAACAGGGTTCCTCTTGTCCTTACTTTACACCCCACTAGACTACAATCCAAAGGATCATCCACCACCATTTCCGCCATCTCCAGCGTGATGACACCACCAAACACATCTTCCCCTCCCCTCCCAGCATTCTGAAGTGATCGTTCTCTCCGCGACACCCTGGTCCACTACTCCATTACCCCCGACACCTCGTCTCCTTCCTATGCAATCGCAGGAGGCGTAAAAAGTGAGCCAGCAGTGGAAACTATTTAAATACAAGAAGGATAAGTTTCAGGTTAAACACATTCCAACTAGGAGTCAAGGGGCTACATCAACAGTAAGGGTTTCATGAATAAATAGAAAAATTAGAACAAAAATGAAATTTTAAAAGAGCCATACTATAAATATAGATGGGATAGCACAAACCAAACTGTGATAAATATAAAAGCAATAGAAAGGATACAGAAAGGGACCAAGAGGGTGAATGAAAGACTGACAGCCAACATAAAGGGAGATAGGGAGCATTTTATAAGCCTCTAAAGCATAAAAAGAAAGTCAAAGAAAATATGAACCCATTTAGAGACAAAAGGAAGCATTATGTACTTGACAGTGAGGGAATGGAAGACATACCTAAGTATTTCATGTCAATTTTTAACCAAGTAGTGTAAGTAGATCTGGCCAAATGGGATTGATACAAAGACCAGCAAAGGGTCACAAAGCAGCTTATAAAAGCTACTAAAAGGAAACTTGCAAGGGACATCAAAATCAATAAGAAGAAATTTTATAGTTACATAAAGGGAAAGCGGGTGGTCAAGAGCAATGTAGGCCCACTAAAAGCTGAAAATCGAGATATTGTCATTGATATTGGGGAAATGGAAGACATGTTGAACAATTACTTTGCCTCAGTATTTACAGTTGAAAAGGAGGATAACTTGCCGGAAGTCCCGAAAAAATAAATACCGATAGGGGACAGGGACCTAATACAATTAACGTAAGTAAAACATCAGTAACAAGGAAATTAATGGAACTAAAGAGTGAGAAATCACCAGGACCTGAGGGTTTCCATCCAAGGGTGTTAAAGGAAGTAGGGAAGCAAATTTTAGATGCCCTAACTATAGTCTTTCGGAGTTCCCTAGATTCAGGAGTGGTCCCTCTGGATTGGAAAGTTGCACATGTCACTCCACTTTTTAAGAAGGGTGAAAGGGGGAACCAAGAAAATTACAGACCAGTTAGCCTGACATCTGTGGTGGGCAAGTTGCTGGAGTCTATAATCAAGGATAGGGTGACTGAACACCTAGAAAAATTTCAGTTAATCAGGGACAGCCAGCATGGATTCATGACGGGAAGGTCATGCCTGACAAATCTCATTGAATTTTTTGAAGAAGTGACTATGGTAGTGGACAGGGGAATGTCTATGGATGTTATTTATATGGACTTCCAGAGGCATTTGATAAAGTCCCACATAAGAGACTGTTAACTAAGGTAGAAGCCCATGGAGTTGAGGGCAAATTATTGACGTGGTTAGGAAGTTGGTTGAGTAGTAGGCGACAGAGAGTGGGGATAATGGGTAAGTACTCCGATTGGCAGGATGTGACTAGTGGTGTCCCGCAGGGATCTGTGTTGGGGCCTCAATTATTCACATTATTCATTAATGACTTGGATGATGGCATAGTAAGTCATATATCCAAAGTTGCTGATGATACAAAGTTAGGCGGCATTGTAGACAGTCTAGATGATAGCATAAAATTGCAAGGAGATATTGACAGACTAGGTGAATGGGCAAAACTGTGGCAGGTGGATTTCAATGCGGGCAAGTGTGAGATTATCCATTTTGGACCAAAAAAAGATAGAGCAGGGTACTTTCTAAATGGCAAGAGGTTAAGTACAGTGGATGTCGAAAGAGACTTGGGGGTTCAGGTGCATAGATCTTTAAAATGCCACGAGCAAGTGCAGAAATTAATCAAAAAGGCTAATGGAATGCTAGCCTTTATATCTAGAGGATTGGAGTATAAAGAGACAGAGGTTATGCTGCAGCTGTACAAAACCCTGGTTAGACCCCACTTGGAGTACTGTGAGCGGTTCTGGGCACCACACCTTAGGAAGGATATCTGAAACAAAAACAAGAAATGCTGGAGTCACTCAGCAGGTCTGGCAGCATCTGTGGAAAGAGAAGCAGAGTTAACGTTTCGGGTCAGTGACCCTTCTTAGGAAGGATATATTGGCCTTGGAGGGAGTGCAATGTACGTTTACAAGAATGATACCTGGACTACAGGGGTTAAGTTACGAGGGCAGATTACACAAATTAGGCCTGTTTCCACTAGAATTTAGAAGGTTAAGGGGTGATCTGATCGAAGTCTTCAAGATATTAACAGGAAAAGACAGGCTAGATAAAGATAAACTATTTCCATTGGTTGGAGATTCTAAAACTAGGGGGCATAGTCTAAAAATTAGGAGCAGACCGTTCAGGAGAGATGTTAGGAAGCACTTCTTCAAGCAAAGGGTGGTAAAGGTTTGGAACTCTCTCCCACAAACAGCAGTTGAAGCTAGAAAGGTTGTGAATTTTAAATCTGAGTTAGATAGATTTTTGTTAAGCAGATATTAAGGGATATGGGCCAAAGGCAGCTATATGGAGGTAGGCTGCGGATCAGCCATGATCTCATTGGATGGCAGGACATGCTCGAGGGGCTGAATGGCCTACTCCTGTTCCTGTCTTCCTATGTTCCTAAGTAGGGATGTGGGAGTACCTGAGGAGGAAGATGTGGAAGAATCACTACTTAAGAAAAAGCCAAGAAACTATAGACACTCTGAAGCAGTAAGAATGAGTCATTTTATAAATCTGAAGGAGGACAGGAATTAGAAATCTCACCTGCCCGTACAACATATGAGAAATGTAGGTATGTGTTGCCCATACATTTGTGACCAGGACACTCCCAATTGGTAGTCTGGTCTTGTAAAGTTATCCCCATTACAGTCCAGAAGACAGGATGACATTAGTGCACACTTAGAAAGACGTGAGTGATTCAGGGACAACCAGCATTAATTTTAAAGAAGTCATAATTATTTCTATTGATTTTTTGAGGAAATTTCAGTCTATATAACAGGAACGTGGTGCATGTTATATAGGTAAATTTTCAGAAGAAAATTTAATATATTACATGAGACTTGTTATGAAAATGTAGCTATATAGTCAGAAGGATGGTTAGGAGACAGAAAGCAAAGAGAAGCAGTAACTTAATTACTTTTGGATTTGTAGTAGAGGTGTTTCACGAGGATCTGTGTTTCAGACTACTTTTGTTTTTGATTTGGACAAAAACATGATAGGAATGATATTGGGATTTCCCTATGCTCCAAATTAGAGGGCAGGGCAAACTGCAAGGAAGAAAGAAGGAGATTGCAGAAAGACAAAGAAAGGTTAGCAAAGTGAGCAGCTATAGGGCAAATAGGATCAACACAGAAAGTTACAAAGTATTACATTTTGTCAACAAAATTAAAGAAATCATATCCTAAATATAAAGATTCTGAAATAAAATTGGTTGGGAGGAGGGGAGATGAGAGAGATTTAGTAATGCAAATACATAGATCTTTGAAGGTAGAGAGAAAGTGCCAAAAAAGCAAATGGGCTTTATGCATAGGAGCATTGAATATAAAAACAAATAAAAGGTGTTGAATTTGTACAAAACATTGATTAGTTAGGCCAGTTTGATTATTGAATGCAGTTCTGGAGACATTATATGAAATATATTATAGCCAAAGAAAAGGTAGAGCAATCATTCACAAGAATGACATCAAGACTGAGAGGTAATAGCTTAAAAGATTCAGAAAATAAAAACAAAAATATCTATAAATACTGGAAATCTGAAATAATAGAAAATGAAAAGTACAAGCCTGAAAATTCAGAATATGCCTTTTCCCTTTACAGATACTGACTGAACATTTTATATTTTCCAGCATTTTCTGCTTTTATTTTTGAAAAAATTGGACCTTCATCATAGAGCTATTAAGACACAGACTAAAACATCAGTTAAAAGTGAATTAGATAAGTATTAGAAAAAGAAAAGTATAGAAGGAAACAAGAAACAAGAGCAGGGAAATTGGATTAGTGTAGGTAGATCCAGCTAAGAGTTAGCACTGGCACAGATATGATGGACTGAATTGTCTCCTTCTTTGTCGTAATTTATATTCTACGACACATACCTCTGTTCATTTTATTTCGAAATACAATGTGATGCCACAGCCGCATATAGTCACTAAAACAAGTCTGTTGAGCACGGTGACGCAGAACTCTGAAGCATCAAAATCTCATGTAATAGCATGAAGGAACATGCGTCCAAGTTTATTTAAGAAGATGTGCAGTTATGATCAATAGCCTTCAATGAGAACCCATAGAGGAGTGCATGAATGAATCCATGAAATGTGTAAACACTGCCCACGAGTGGGATGACAAGCTTGAACAGGTGAGTAGGGAATAAAGCATGTTTAGCTTGTTGATGAAGTGGAGATGAAGGTGAGAATAGTTTAGCTGAAACATAATCTAAAATGGAAAAGTCACTTGGAAAAAGAAAAGCTTCCTCAGGTAGCTAATAGTAACCTGGTCTGACTAAATTCCACCAATCCAGTTTTAACTCTTGGATCCATATGTGCATGACAATATGCAGTGACAATCAAACTTTTAACTATGACATTACATTTTTAAGCCAAATAATAAAGTTGTTAAATGATAAAAGAATAAATAAATCAATGGCTAACCTTTCAATTTCCCCCTGCAGGTAGACAATTATTTTGATCCTTATGTAATACTGCACATACATTTAAAAGCAAATATTGCAAACCATTTGGGGAAGTTTTGTTCCAATCCAGCTAGAAATATGATAATATGATCCATGGGTGCAAATGCAAAAAAAAAGATAGGATGTAATATTTGATTTATATTCTGTAAGTTTTGTTTAATTACTTTTGGGGGCACAGAAATTTTTTGGAAACTTTGAAGATTCATCTGTGGTTATTCATCTCCCTCTAGAGGTTAAACAAAGTTGAAGGGAGTCTCTGACAACACAACTTGGGCATGATCTGTTGGAAAGAGTACAGTCAGTTGGCTAGAAAGCTCTTTCTTATTTCCAACTTCTTTATGATAGCGTGTGGAACATCGATAGGTGTAAGATGGCCACAGAATGTCTGTCTTATTAACTTTGAACATCCAGTATAATTTTTTTTATTATTCATTCATGGGATGTGGGCATCGCTGGCCAGGACAGCATTTATTGCCCATCCCTAATTGCCCCTGAGAAGGTGGTGGTGCGCTGCCTTCTTGAACTGCTGCAGCCCATGTGGGGTAGGTACACCCACAGTGCTGTTGGGAAGGGAGTTCCAGGATTTTGGCCCAGCGACAGTGAAGGAATGGCGATATAGTTCCAAGTCAGGAGGATGTGTGGCTTAGAGGGGAACTTGCAGGTGATGGTGTTCCCATGAAAATGCTGCCCTTGTCCTGCTAGGTGGTAGAAGTTGCGGGTTTGGAAGGTGCTGTCTAAGGAGCTTTGGTGTGTTGCTGCAGTGCACCTTGTAGATGGTACGCACTGCTGCCACTGTGCATCGGTGGTGAAGGGAGTGAATGTTTGTGGATGGGGTGCCAATCAAGGAGGCGGCTTTGTCCCAGATATTGTCAAGCTTCTTGATTGTTGTTGGAGTTGCACCCATCCAGGCAAGTGGACAGTATTCCATCACACTCCTGACTTGTGCCTTGTAGATGGTGGTCAGGCTTTGGGGAGTCAGGAGGTGAGTTACGTGCCGCCGGATTCCTAGCCTCTGACCTGCTCTTGTAGACATGGTATTTATTTGGCTACTCCAGTTCAGTTTCTGGTCAACCCAGAATGTTGATAGTGGGGGATTCAGTGATCACAATGCCGTTGAATGTCAAGGGGAAATGGTTAGATTCTCTCTTGTTTGAGATAGTCATTGCCTGGCACTTGTGTGGCACGAATGTAACTTGCCACTTATCAGCCCAAGCCCAGATGTTGTCCAGGTGTTGCTGCATTTCTACACAGACAGCTTCAGTACCTAAGGAGTCGCGAATGGTCCTGAACATTGTGCCATCATCAGCGAACATCCCCACTTCTGAACTTATGATTGAAGGAAGGTCATTGATGAAGCAGCTGAAGATGGTTGGGCCTAGGACACTACCCTAAGAACCCTTGCAGTGATGTCCTGGATCTGAGATGATTGACCTCCAACAACCACAACCATCTTCCTTTGGGTTAGGTATAACCCCAACCTGTGGAAAGTTTTCCCCCTGATTCTCATTGACTCCAGTTTTGCTAGGGCTCCTTGCTGGCATACCTGGTCAAATGCTGCCTTGATTTCAAGGGCAGTCCACTCTCACCCCAGCATAAATGCAAGCCAAAAAATTCCAGAGCTGACTGACCTTCCAGATGTTGCTTTGAGTGATGCAAGAAAGAAATGATGTCCAAAATAAATTAAAATATCTGTTAAAGAAACTGTTATGGTCATGTGAGGAGGGGTCAAAGGGCTTCCCTTTTATCAATGTAGGATACAGTGTTGCAAATTAGGTGACCGTCATAAGCTGCTAGCAAAGTCATTTTTTAAAATCTGCTCTTTTTTAAATCTCTTCAAAAAAATTCATATTTCCAGTCAGAGGATTAAAGAAAATGATCATTCAACAAAGCAAGTTGGCGTGACACCTCCCCACCACGCAAAATGAAATGACAACTGGAGCATTTCATTATTTTTTATTTATTTAGAGATACAGCACTGAAACAGGCCCACCGAGTCTGTGCCGACCAACAACCACCCATTTATACTAACCCTACAGTAATCCCATATTCTCTACCACCTACCTACACTAGGGGCAATTTACAATGGCCAATTTACCTATCAACCTACAAGTCTTTGGCTGTGGGAGGAAACCAGAGCACCCGGCGAAAACCCACACGGTCACAGGGAGAACTTGCAAACTCCACACAGACAGTACCCAGAATTGAACCCAGGTCCCTGGAGCTGTGAGGCTGCGGTGCTAACCACTGCGCCACCCAAATTAAACAGCAACTGTAGACACACATTCATCAGTCTCACTGTCATAGCCATGCTCTGGTTTAGTTTTTTTTAATATATCCGGGATGGTTCCCGTGCTAAGCTAAACCCTAGATAAAGCGTCAGCTATCACATTGTTTTTCCCTGCAATGGTGATAATCTTTAGGTGGTAAGGTTGCAGAAGGAGGCTCCAATGAAACAACCTTGCATTATGTGTTTTGAATTTTTCTACAAAGGTCAAAGGATTGTGGTCGGGATAAGCTACAGTCTCAATATACATTTTGGACATATACTTCAAAGTTTTTGAGAGCTAGCAACCGTCCCAGGGCTTCCTTCTCCACAGTACAGTATCTCCTTTGATGTTTGTTTAATTTTTTGGAGAAATACCCAACTGGTCTCTCAATGCCTAACTCATCATCTTGGAGCAGGACAGCACCTACCCCTAGGTCACAGAGTCATAGAGACATACAGTACTGAAACAGGTCCTTCGGCCCACCAGGTCTGTGCCGACCATCAACCATCCATTTATACTAATCCTACGTTAATCCCATATTCCCTACCACATCCCCACCTTCCCTCAATTCTCCTACCACCTACCTACACCAAGGGCAATTTACAATGGCCAATTTACCTATCAACCTGCAAGTCTTTGGCTGTGGGAGGAAACCGGAGCACCCGGCAGAAACCCACACGGTCACAGGGAGAACTTGCAAACTCCGCACAGGCAGTACCCAGAACTGAACCCGGGTCGCTGGAGCTGTGAGGCTGCAGTGCTAACCACTGCACTTTAAATCGTTTGTTCAAGTTTGGAACTGGCAGCACCAGTTTGTTGGTTAAGATAGCTTACAGCCTCTCGAAAGCTGTTTGGCACCTCCCTGACCAAACTACCTTTGCATTTTTCTGTAATAGATGTGTCAGTGGGGTGGTGATAGTGCTGATGTTTGGGATAAACTTGCAGTAAAACCCACAGATCCCCAAAAATCGCATTATTTCCCGTTTGGTCGTGGGGATGGGAAAATGTTTCAGTGTCTGTATCTTTGCTTCGCGAGGCAACACATAGGACTATCAGAGCAGGAGTTAGCAATTCAGCCCATCGAGCCTGCTCTGCCATTCAATACGATAATGGCTGATTATCCACTTCAATTCCTTTTTCCCACACTATCCCCATATCCCTTTATGACATTGGTATTTAGAAATCTGTCAATCTCTCCTTTAAACATACTCAATGACTGAGCTTCCACAGCCCTGTGGGGTAGAGAATTCCAAAGATTCACAACCCTCTGGGTAAAGAAATTTCTCCTCATTTCGGTGCTAAGTGGCTTCCCTCTTATTTTGAAATTGTGTCCCCTGGTTCTAGACTCCCCAACCAGGGGAAACATCTTATCTGCATCTACCCAGTCTATCCCTTTAAGTATTTTGTAGGTTTCAATGAGATCACCTCTCATTCTTTGAAACTCTAGAGTACAAGCCCAGTTTCCCCAATCTCCCTTCATAGGACACTCCTGCCATCCCAGGAACTAGTCTGGTGAACCCTCGTTGCACTCCCTCTATGACAATAATAACCTTCCTAAGGTAAGGGGGCCAAAACTGCATACAGTACTCTAGGTATATAGCTATACAAATTGAAGTAGCACTTCGCTACTCCTGTACTCAAATCCTCTTGTGATAAAGGCTGACATACCATTAGCCTTCCTAATTGCTTGCTGCACCTGCATGTGAACTTTCAGTGACTTATTGACAGGGGCACCCAAGTACCTTTGTACATCTACACTTTCTAATCTCTTACCATTAAAGAAATACTCAGCTCTCCTGCCAAAATGGATATTCTCACCATTTTTCCACATTATATTCCATCTGCCATGTTTTTGCCCAATCACTGGGTTGAATTTTACCGGCCCCTCGATGCTGCAGATCACGGCGTGGGGGCCGGTAAAATTCTGTGGGGAGAGGCTCGTCTCGACCCATGAAGTTGAGAAGGGTCCAGCGCAAATTAACGGCGGTAGGGGTACTTCGGTACGGACCCCCGCCGCACGGCAGCACTACCCCAATTACCGTATGTTAAATGGTACTTACCTCTGCAGATTATGCAGCCCACCGCCTCTCCATGGACACCTCCGGATTTTTTGCTGAATGGGCAGCCATCACGTGCTATCCCATTCATAATCTGAAAAGCAGGCAGGTCCTCAAAGGCAGAAGTTTTCGCGGCAGTAGGCAAGTTCCTTTTCAGGGGTCTCACTCTGCATTCTTAAAGGGAGAAGGGAGGGGGGGATTACAGGGGTCCCACTCTGCATACTAGAAGGGAGGAGGGAGGGGGGATATTCAGGGGTCTTTCTCTGCATACTGGAAGGGAGGAGGGACGGGGTCTGGGATTACTGGAGGGAAAGCTCTGCAGGCATGAAGGGAGGTACTGTGTACCTTCTCTCCGTAAACAGTGTATGCTCTGCGTTTATTCATGTTTGTGAAGGAGCAACGGCACTCTAGTCACCCTGTGTGTGGGGAGGGTGCCAGAAAGAGTAGGAGCATTAAGGTTATATGGATGGTGGGGGCAATCGATTCAGCTGAGATCTTAATGTGGTCATGCTGTGCCACTCAGTGTTGGCCAAGATGGGCAATGCCATGGCACGCCACATGGTTGATCCATGAAAGCAGCTGAAGGACCAGTCAACACCAATCCCTGTCCTGTTAGGAACCTTTGAATACATGAAGGGTTCAACTTTATTTATCATGTAGAAATAGGTATGAGTCATCCTACATTGCGTGATTCTCTGCTCCTGAGGATCCGTATGCGCCAGAGGCAAAATCAACAGGCAGGTGTGATCCACGTAGAGGCCCCCGGTCGTAAGCAGCAGTACCCAAGGGGAGCTCACCATTATGACTGCCGTGCATCTACAGGCCCCACATGACATGCCATCGGATGTCAGAGCACCAGTGCCAGAGGCGACTGCACATGTAGAGAGGGTGGTGACATGTCTCTGTGCCCTGCTCAAAGATGACTTGCAGCCCGTGGGCTTCAGTGGACATCCTATACCTTTGGTCCTCATAGTGGCGGTGGTTCTCAAGCTTGATGCCTTTGCAGCTTTTCAAGGGCCCACCAGAGACATTTATGGGGTCACAGAGTCAGCAGTGCACAGCTGCATCAGGGAGGTCACCGATGTCCTGCACTGCTTCAGGATGGACTCTCACAGCCAGACCCAGAGGGCCATTGGTTTCGGCACCATTGCCAGAGAACTATAGGTTGAAATGTTCATAGACTGCACTCGTGCCCATCAGGCCTCCCACCAGGCTACCACCTGCAGACATCACCATTAAAGGAATCCTATCAATTTAGGTGAAGCTGGTATGTGATCACCGCAGATGCTTCATGCAAATCTGTGACTGCTTCTCAGGCAGCTGTCATGACACCTGGGACCTGAGTCAGTCCCAGCTGCCACCGCTGCTCTCTAAACTGGCTCAGATGGAGGGGTAACTTCTTGGAGATAAGGTTACCCCTTGCAGACATGGCTCCCGACACCGGTGAGAGACCCCACCACTGCTGAAGAGGAGAGATACAATGCCAGCCACTGAGTTACATAAACCAACACTGAGCAGGAGATCGGCATGCTGAAAGAGCACTTCCAATGTCTGGATGGATAGGGTGATGCCCTATACTAGGGGTCGAAAAGGCCAGCTCCTTTCTTTGCTGCTCTGCACAATTACGCACCCAGTAGGGGCCAGGCCTGGCATGATGAGGAGAGACGTGAACAGGATTTCGCCTCAGACTATGAAGACACTGAGGACCTACAACATGAAAGACGCATGAGAGGGCAGATGGCACCCAGGCTCTGCATGCAGGGCTAGCAGTGAGTTAGGGATGTACGGAAGTGGCTTATCAGACAAAGGCTATCTGCTCCATAGGAACTGACATGAGCTCTGCAAGCCACACATCACCCTCACTCACCTGCTGTGCACCAGTCCACATCTGCAGCATCCCTGTGTAAACCATTACAGGCAGCAGCTGACTGAGCCAATGTCCATGTCACTGCATCCGTTGCATACGTTGGCTCTCCTGAAGCGTGCAAAGTGATGTGACATTGGCACTACATGCTGGCACAAATCATTCACACAGAACCCACAAAAGGACCCACATGTTGGTGAGGAACATTTAGTGAAAGACATATTTACATTGCTGTGACACCCGTGCATTCCCATTTGTGTCAATGTGTTTTCTGCAAACCTCTGTAATACCTTTTATGGTATATTTAAGTCTCACGTCCTGGAATGTGCAAAATTAAGATTATTCACCCAGGTGCGGCACGCCTACAAGAAGGAATGTTACACTTGAGCGGAAGAAGAGGATCACATCTTCACAAGGCACTGGGACACAGCAGGTTAGGTATGTGGCAGCAAAGCGGAAAGTGCTGGGGTAACTCAACAAGTCAGGCAGCATCTGTGGAGAGAGAAGCAGAATTAACTTTCAGGTCTGTGAACTTGGACAAGTTAACTCTGCTTCTCTATCCATAGATGCTGCCTGACTGCTGGATTTCTGCAGCACTTTCTGCTTTCACAGCAGTCAGGTAGCAGGTGTTGGGGCGCTTAAAATAGGGCCCCAGCACCTGCTGCACAGCTGTCAAAAAGTCTCTCACTGCGCCGATGTCCCGCCTCTCCCCATGTAATATGAGGAGAGTGGCTCAGCGCCATGATGCTAATGAGCCCCCATGCGTAATATCGCAGGGGCTCTGCAGCGGCCGCTAAATGCGGGCATCCCGCTAAGTTTAAAGGGCGTTGCCACGCACCCTGGCGCCCAAATAAAATTCTGCCCACTAAGTCTGATCCCCTTGAAGCCACGTTGCATCTTCATCACAACACATATCCACCTAGTTTTGTGTCATCCGCAAACTTGGAAATATTACATTTGGTCTCCATATCCAAATCATTGATACATACTGTGAACAGCTGAGGCCCAAGTACTGATCCTTGCAGTATCCCACCAATCACAGCCTGCCAACGCGAGAATGGCCCGTTTATTCCTACTCTCTGTTTTCTGCCTGTTAACGAATCCTTAATCCGTGCCAGTATATTACCTGCTATGCCACATGCTTTAATTTTGCTCACGAACCTCCTGTGAGGGACTTTATCCTCAACTCCCCTTCATTAATTCTGTCAGTAACATCCTCAAAAAATTCCAACAGGCTCGTCAAACATTATTTCCCATTCATAAATCCATGTTGACTATGCCCAATTAGATCATTATTATCCAAGTGTCCATTTATCACATCCTTTCGAATTGATTCTAGCATTTTCCCTACTACTGATGTAAGGCTGACAGGTCTGTAGTTCCCTGTTTTCTCTCTCCCTCCTTTCTTAAATAGTGGGGTGACATTTGCTACCTTCCAATCTGCAGGAACCGTTCCAGAATCTACAGAATTTTGGAAGATGATCACCAATACATCCACTATCTCCGTAGCTACCTCTTTCAACACTCTGGGTTGTAGAATATCAAGGTCCCGGGGACTTATCAACCTTCAGCCCCATTAATTTCTCCAATACAACCTTCTTACTAATACTAATTCCCTTCAAATTCCTCATTCTCCCTAGTCCCTTGGATCTCTAATTCTGGGAGATTTCTTGTATCTTCCTCAGTGAAGACAGACACAAAGTAATCATTTAGCTTCACTGCCATTTCTATATTCCCCATTATAAATTTTCCTGACTCTGCCTGTAATGGACCTACATTTCTCTTAGCCAAATGTTTCCTTTTTACGTACCTTTAGAAGCTTTTACAGTCTGTTTTAATGTTTTCTGCCAGTCTACATTCATATTCTATTCTCCCTTTCTTTATCAGTTTCTTGGTCCTCCTCGCCCTTGACCCACAATATGCCCTAGGTAGGTTACCTGAACTTTAGCAAACTCGCTCTTTGCACGATTTACAGGTCAGCTGACTCTGACCTTCAGAACAGGGCTTCTGACTAGTCTAGGTGGTCCCCCCAGCTGTCACTGTACACTAACAGATCATCCAGGTACACTACACAATTGAGCAGGCCAGCCACTACCTGGTTCATCAGTCTTTGGAAGGTGGCTGGGGCATTTCTTAATCCAAAGGGCATCACCCTGCACTGTAATAAGCCGTCTGGCATGACAAAAGCAGAGATCTCTTTAGCTTGGGTGGTTAAGGGAACCTGCCAGTACCCTTTTAACACGATGATTTTGGTCATATAGATGGCATTTCCTACTCTAACTATACAGTCTTCCAGGTGGGGAATTGGATAGGAATCAGCTCTGGTCACTGCATTAATCTTTCTGTAGTCAATGCAGAGCCTTTTTCAGATAGCGAGTTTGGGCACCAGCACAACTAGGGAACACTACCTGCTCTGACTGGGCTTAATCAGCTTGTGCTCCAGCACATACTGAATTTCCTCCCGAACTTGGGTCAGTTTCCTGGGACATAAGCGATAGGGATTTTGTTTTATGGGAGGAATCTCTCCTACATCCACATCATGTAGGGTTATGGTTGTGCACCCTGGTTTGCCCCTGCAGATCCCTTTAAATGCTGTGAGGAGCCTTGTTAGGTCACCTCTCTGTTAAATAGGAGAGCACGGTGGAGGTCTGCGAACGTTGTACCATTGTTTAAAAAGGGTGCGAGGGATAGGCCAAATAATTATAGGCCGGTCAGTCTGACCTCGGTGGTGGGTAAATTATTAGAATCAATTCTGAGAGGATAAACTGCCACTTAGAAAGGCACAGATTAATCAGGGATAGTCACCATGGATTTGTTAAGGGAAGGTCGTGTCTTACTAACTTGATTTAATTTTTTGAGGAAACAACAAGGAGAATAGATGAGAGTAGTGCAGTGGATGGATTTTAGTACATGGATTTTAGTAAGGCATTTGACAAGGTCCCACATGGCAGACTGGTCAGAAAAATAAAAGCCCAAGGGATACAGGGGAATGTGGCAAGTTGGATCCAAAATTGGTTCAGTGGACAGGAGTCAAAAGAGTTGACAGATGTTTTTGTGAATGGAAACCAGTTTCCAGTGGCATTCCACAGGGCTCAGTGTTGGGTCCCTTGCTGTTTGTGGTATATATTAATGATTTGGACTTAAATGTGGGAGGCATGATTGAGAAATTTGCAGATGACACAAAAATTGACCGTGTAGTTGATAGTGAAGAGGATAGCTGTAGAAGCCAGAATGATATTAATAGTTTTGTTGAGTGAGTGGAAAAGTGGCAAATGGAATTCAATCTGGAGAAGTGTGAGGTAATGCATTTGGAGAGGGCAAAAAAGCAAGGGAATACACAATAAACGGGAGGGTAGAAAAAGTGCATGTCCACAGGTCTCTGAAGGTGGCGGGACAGGTAGATAAAGTGGTGAGAAAGGCACATGGAATGCTTTCCTTTATCGGCCGAGGTATAGAATACAAAAGCAGGGATGTAATGCTGGAACTGCATAAAACGCTACTTAGGCCACAGCTGGAGTACTGCTTACAGTTCTGATCACCATATTACAGGAAGGACATAATTGCTCTGGAGAGAGTTCAGAGGAGATTTACAAGAATGTTGCCAGGGCTTGAAAATTGCAGCTATGAGGAAAGATTGGATCAGATAGGGTTGTTTTCCTTAGAACAGAGGAGGCTGAGGGGTGACTTAATTGAGGTGTACAAAATTATGAGGGGCCTAGATAGAGTAGACAGGAAGGACCTGTTTCCCCTCACGGAGAGGTCAATTACCAGGGGCACAGATTTAAGGTGACTGGTAGAGTATGTACCGGCCAATTCGGTAGGTGTTTGATTACTTACTTGCTATGATCATAACAAGAACCAATTGGAGAGGTCTTCTTGAACTTAAAATGGGTAAAAGAGTTGGAGATCCTCATTCCGATATGAATCCAACAACAATGAGGGCTCCACCAAGTATATCATTTTCAATCTTCAAACAAGGTCTGCATCCAAAAACGTGAGTGTAAGCTTTTTGGTACACTCACTCACATTGTGCAAGCCAGTAGAACAGCTAACATGTTAATATGATCCATTATTTCCTCAGTGGTTTATGATTCCCAACCAAAATGCCATCACTTTGACCAGCAAAATCGGGTGGTGTTGATAGGAATGCTGAATGAAATGTTGAGGCTGCCTTCCAACCAATCTCTAGGACTTGCTCAGATTTTAACCTCATCACCTCAAGAGTTAAATGTTGGTCTTAAAATGCACTTAACTCTCAGGATCCTGCTGACAGCCCCATTGACTGCACACCAAATGAGTCACCTGCCTGCTCTTCTCCTGCACAAACAGGGACTGCATTGGGACCAGCTTAAGCCATGCCATTCTCCCCGCCTCATAACCAGAACAGCAGGAACAAAAATACTGCTCCCAGCAATAACTTCTTTCTGCAGGGATTATGCATCACCATAAAATCCTGTAGCCAGAGTCCATACCCCTTCCTTCTTTAGGCTGTACTGCCTACTCTATGCCACATAGCCAATGTCCTTGATTGGCCAATGCCATACATTATTCGTCATACTGACCACAGTGGACCAGGTCCCAAATCCCAAACTAATGTAAGAGTCAGCATTTCGGTACCACCAATCAAAGATTATGTTTAGGGTGGTCACTGTCAGATCTCAAGAATACCGGACACCCTGCCAACCTCCACACATTTACTCACTTCTTTTAAAATAAATTAATAACTATTGATTCAAACCTTTTGCTCAAACCAGTGAGAATACCTTACATAATGAACCAAGTGTGGGGAGCTTATACATTTCCAGCTTATTTTGAACTTTGGAGGAGCCAAGGCAGGTTAAAAAAAAGTGATGCTTCTAATCAGGGACTGCGTGTACGTGTTGAGAATGCCTAGTAGCCCAATCCATTTTATGGGCAGCAATATCCAGGTTGAGAATAGAAGCAAGGCACAGACAGACATGGAGAGTTTTTAACCAGGCTGGTGTTGTGTCTCTCCTCATAGCAGCTACTTGAGAGCAGTGTACATCAGTGTGGCTCTACATTTACATCCATCATGTGCATGTGATGTAGTGTGAGGGCGTCACAAGGATGCAAACACGGATAGACCCAATAGGATCTTTGCGGGGCCGCTAAGGTGACCGTGGGTTGAGCTTCCGCAAGCACAGGCAGGCCCAAACATTTTGATTTTAAAATGCTTCCTTAAAGGCTGGACAGTTCAAAATAAAAATACCGAACAATAAGGCATCCAGTTCAAATCGGGTACCAGAGAGGGGACAGACCACCTGAAACTTGGACTATCCAGTATAAAACCAAACTAATGACCACCCTAATTATGTTTCAGACCAAATACAGCATCTAGTAAGATCTCCTCCTGCTTGGTGTCCATTTTCTTCTCTCCATAAAAAGCTCAAATATCTTTCAAATATGAGAAGAGTTACATAAATGAAACTTGTTGCCAAAAAACTACCCCTTGCATTGATTCAAACTTGGTACTGAAAACACAAACACACCCAAGAGCCAGGACTGATTTTCGGCAATGAAAACAGATCACATCAGCTGTCCCAACCTAAAGGTTAAAAGCAAAAATAACTCAGAAAACGTATGCCCATCCAGACTTCACATTAGCTCCACAACAGAAACAGAGACTGTGCTAGTGAGGATAAGGCAAATGAATGCACTGCTGTACAGCTGGTGTAGGTGGGAGGGCTTCACCTACTTGGATCATTGGGATCTCTTCTGGCGCAGAGGTGACCTGTACAAGAAGGACGGATTGCATCTAAACTGGAAGGGGACCAATATCCTTGCGGGGTGGTTTGCTGGTACTACTCGGGAGGGTTTAAACTAGTCTTGCAGGGGGGTGGGACCCAAAGTAGTAGTCTCTCCGATGAGATAGTTGAGGCAAATTTAGAGGTTAAAACAAGCAAGTCCAGTAGGCAGGCTGGGCAGGGACAGGGAGCGTGGAAGGTCTGGTAGGCTAAACTGCATTTACTTTAATGCAAAAAGCCTTACAGGTAAGGCAGATGAACTCAGAGCATGGATCGGTACATGGGATTGTGATATTATAGCTATTACGGCAACGTAGTTGAGGGATGGACAGGACTGGCAGCTCAATGTTCCAGGGTACCAATGCTTCCGGCGTGACAGAGGTGGAGGTAAGAGAGGAGGGGGAGTTGCACTATTGATTAGGGAGGACATCACGGCAGTACTTAGACAGGATATCCCGGGGGGAATGTCCAGCGAGGCCATATGGGTAGAACTTAGAAATAAGAAAAGGGTGATCACTTTGATGGGATTATACTATAGGCCCCCCAATAGTCAGAGGGAAGTGGAGGAGCATATATGTAGGGAAATCACAGATAGGTGTCGAAATTACAGGGTTGTAATAGTAGGTGATTTTGACTTCCCTAATATTGACTGGGACTGCCTTAGTGCTGAGGGATCAGATGGGGAAGAATTTGTTAAGTGTGTCCAGGATAGTTTTCTGAAGCAGTATGTGGATGGCCCTACCAGAGAAGGGGCTACACTCGACCTCCTCTTAGGAAATGAGGATGGGCAGGTGGTTGATGTGTCAGTGGGGGAGCACTTTGGGACCAGTGACCATAACTCTATTATCTTCAAGATAGTAATGGAAAAGGATAGGACTGGTCCTCAGGTTGAAGTCCTAAATTGGGGGAAGGCTAATTTCGATGGCATCAGCCAGGAACTCTCAAAAGTTGAATGGGAGAGGCCGTTTACAGGTAAAGGGGCGTCTGGCAAGTGGGAGGCTTTTAAAAGTGAGATAGGAAGAATTCAGGGTCGGCATGTTCCTGTTAGATGGAAGGGCAAGGCTGGCAAGTTTAGGGAACCTTGGTTGACGAGGGATATTGAGGGTCTGGTCAGGACATAGAAGGAGGCATATGTCAGGTTTAGGCAGCTAGGATCAAGCGAGTCCCTCGAGAAGTATAGGGGATGTAGGACTACATTTAAGAAGGAAATTAGGAGGGTGAAAAGGAGCCATGAGATTTCCCTGGCAGATAAGATAAAGGCAAATCCTAAAAGATTCGATAAGTATATTAAGAGTAAAAGGGTAGCTAGGGAGAGAGTAGGTCCCCTTAAGGATCAGTGTGGTAATCTATGTGTGGAGACACAGGAAATGGGAGAGGTCTTAAATGCATACTTCTCATCTGTATTTACCGTGGAGAAGGTCATGGAAGCTAGTGAGTTCAAGGGAGGGAACAGCGATATCCTGGAGCATATCAACATTACAAAGGAGGAGGTGTTGGAGGTTTTGAGGTGCATTAAGGCGGATAAATCCCTAGGACCTGACCAGGTGTATCCTAGGATGCTATGGGAAACAAGGGAGGAGATTGCTGGGGCCCTGGCAGAGAATATGTATCATTGTTAGCCACGGGTGAGGTACAGGAAGACTGGAGGATAGCTAATGTTGTGCCTTTATTTAAGAAGGGCAGCAGGGATAAGCCAGGGAACTACAGGCCGGTGAGCCTTACATCAGTGGTGGGAAAGTTATTGGAAGGGATTCTGAGAGACAGGATTTATATGCATTTGGAAAGGCATGGTCTCATTAGGGATAGTCAGCATGGCTTTGTGCGTGGGAAATCATGTCTCATAAATTTGATTGAGTTTTTCGAGGAGGTGACCAAGGGGATTGACGAGGGCAGGACGATGGATGTTGTCTACATGGACTTTAGCGAGGCCTTTGACAAGGTCCTGCATGGTAGGCTGGTCCAGAAGGTTCGAACACATGGAATCCAGGGTGAGCTAGCAAATTGGATACAAAATTGGCTTGGTGATAGGAGGCAGAGGGTGGTAGTGGAGGGATGTTTTTCAGATTGGAGGCCGGTGGCCAGTGGTATGCCGCAGGGATCGGTGCTGGGCCCTCTGTTGTTTGTCATATATATTAATGACTTGGATGTGAATGTAGGGGGCATGATTAGTAAGTTTGCAGATGACACCAAAATTGGTGGTATAGTGGACAGTGAAGAAGGTTGTCTCAGGTTACAACAGGATATAGATCAATTGGGAAAGTGGGCAAGGGATTAGCAAATGGAATTTAATGCAGACAAGTGCAAAATGATGCATTTTGGGAAGTTAAACCAGGGCAGGACATATACAGTGAATGGCAGGGCCCTGGGGAGTGTTGTTGAGCAGAAAGACCTTGGGGTGCAAGTACACAGTTCCCTGAAAGTGGCAACACAGGTAGACAGGGTGGTGAAGAAGGCATATGGCATGCTGGCCTTCGTCAGCTGAGGCACTGAGTACAAGAGTTGGGACGTCATGTTACAGTTGTACATAACGTTGGTTAGGCCACATTTGGAGTACTGTGTGCAGTTCTGGTCACCGCACTACAGGAAAGATGTGATTAAGTTAGAGAGGGTGCAGAAAAGATTCACAAGGATGTTGCCTGATTTGGAGGGCTTGAGTTATAAAGAGAGATTGGATAAGCTGGGTCTGTTTTCCCTGGAGCGAAGGAGGCTAAGAGGGGACATGACAGAGGTATATAAAATTATGAGAGGCATAGATAGGGTAGATAGCCAGAGTCTGTTTCCCATGGTAGGGGTGACTAAAACTAGAGGCCATAGAGAGGGAGGAGGTTTAAAAGGGATCAAAGGGGTAAATTTTTCACACAAAGAATAGTGGGTATCTGGAATGAGCTGCCAGAGGAGGTGGTGGAGGCAGGAACAGTAGCAACATTTAAGAGGCATCTGGACAGTTACAGAGCAAGGCATAGAGGGATATGGAATTAATGCAGGCAGGTGGGATTAGTATAGATAGGCATTATGGTCGGCATAGACGCGGTGGGCCGAAGGGCCTATTTCTATGCTGTATGACTCTATGACCCTATGAGAGAGGTAGAACATTAAGAACATGAATGCTATCATAATGCAAGTTATCAAAACATCCCAGTGTTTCACAGTCAATTAAGTACTTATGAGGTGTAGTCATTGTCGTAGTGTAGGGAGTTACAATAGCCAATTTACACGGAGCAAGGTCTCACAAACAGCACTGAGATTTTTAAAAAACAAATGGTCTGCTTTAAGGATATTGATTGAGGGATAAACTTTGGGTACGACACCAAGAAAACTCACCTGATCTTCAAATAACGTCATGGGATCTACTATGTCTACCTGAGGAAGCAAATCGGACCTCAGATTTAATGTCTCATCTAAAAGATGGCACATCCAATATAGTGCAATATTCCCATAGTATTGCACTGAAGTGTCAGCCTAGATTATGTCCTCACATCTCTGGAGTAGGACTTGAAACCATGACCTTCCGACTCAGGCAAAAGTACTACCACTGAGCCAAAGCAGATACTTAAATACTCCTTTATCTAAAAAAAATGGGTAAAATAGTTGGAGATCTTCATTCCTATATGTGATGAAAAGGCAATGAAGGCCCAAGTAATGTATCCCTGGAGGGGAACTGGGAAATAACAGCAAAATTAATTATCTTATTCCAGAAGATCCTTAGAGCCCTCCTAAAAGTGGACAGCAGGATAAACCAGACCACAAGAACTTGCTCCATCTCACTGGCACATATTGCATTAGGGCCTTTGTTGTATGAATCCCTAACTCCCAGACTAAGGAGCTAATATAAGGAGCATCGAAGGGAAGGGCAAGAATGAACTAAATCTCCAGGACCCCAGACACTTAATCTTTGTCAACCTGTCCTGAGTTCCTTCAGAAACTCAAGTTTCATCAAATGTGGTTGAAGACAATCCAGTTTTACTTGGATTTTCAAGAGGTTTTTGATAAAGTTCATATGAGAAAGGTTCAGGCTCATAAAGAATCCCTGAACAAGAGATTACAGTGTGTGATGATCAATGGAAAATGCTCTGTCTGTGAAAAATGTATCATGTTCCAGGGTTTCTGCTGTTCACAATATGTGAATTATGATATTTATGATATCATATTGTTACCACCAGGTGAGAAAGGGGTCCGGGGGTCCCTCTCAGCCTTTGCCTGGTTTGACTGCAACAGTGTTTAATTTTTAAAACACTGTGTTTGTAGCCTCCCCTTAGTGAATCCTTGCTCACTGCTCTCCAACGCTAAGGCAAAGAAATCAACCAGACAGGTTTTCTTAGATTTAAACAAGAAAGGTGTAAGTTTATTAACCTTAAAACTCTAATTCGATTAAAATTACTATGATTACACAATGCGACCATGCTAGCATGCACACACGATAAACACACATGCAGATAGAGACAGAAAAGGAGAAAGAAAAAAGGGGAAAAGTTTGAAGCAGTAGCTGGAGTTCATTTACTGTTTTGAGTTTGATGTGGAGTCTTTGATTGCAGTTAACTCTTGTAATTTTGTTGGGGCCCAGTGCACGCTTTCAAACTTGTTTCGATGTAGGAGTCTTCTGTCTTGAGGTTTAAGTGGCTTCAGTGGATCTGGAAATTCGGCAGAGAGAGAGCCAGGGAGAGAGACTACCCTTCTCTTTTGTCTTCAAAGCAGTCTCTGTCTTCAAACTTTCCTGTGAGCACAATTCAAACCTCCAAGTTGGCCAGCAGGTTAGTCATGTGACTAGGATTTTTCAACAAACTCTCCTGCGTTTTTTGAGGATTCTCCAGCTTAGCAGACACCCTCAGTGGTGGAGTGGATGGAATGCTGGCTTGTTACACATTCAATGTCTGGTGATCAAAATCCATTTGGGTTAATTGGATCAGGGAGTGGTTCCATTGTCTCCCCAGGCAACTGTCTCTTAGAATGCAAATGTTCCCAGCCACTGCTGCTATCTCTTTAAACAAGTTATCTTTTCAGTCCAGCAAACATTTAAAATTAATGTTCATATGACAAAATTAATATGCCTCATTCTTGGCAGGTGGGGTCTTCATAATAACATTTTCTGATAATCTACCAGTATTGCTTTGTGTTATGAGTAGAAAGGAAATTGATAATTTTAACAGACTCAGACCAATTTTGTAGATTGAGATATAGCAGATAAGGAGATGGATTCTAATGTTGATAAATATCAAATAAATATACGAATAATTAACTAACCACATGTATAGCATGAGAGGATTTTATTTTGAAACAACAGAAGTAATTTTGTTTAGAAAAGCATGTATAACACACTAGAATTTCTACAATGCTCTGCGAGCAGGTGAGGTTGTCTACCAATAGCTTGAAGTTCAAAAATTACCCCTGTGAGGCATTCCTGGTAAATCATTTGGTCCAGAAGATTCTAATTAGAGAACTAGTTCGTGTCTTCTAGTCTTGTTACCTATTTTTCCCAAAGCAGTTTCAAAGTATATTGCTGAGAACCACTGGAAATGGCAGAAATGGAAGAGTATTTGGCAGTGATAATTGATCCTACCCTAAAAGCTCAGTGTGAAGCAGTTATGAATAAGATCAGATAAATCAGTTACTGGATTGCATCTGGTGGATTATTGTTGTACATACCAATAAGGAGGCCAATTCTGGAATATGACACAAAACAAAAAGTGCTGAAAATACTCAGCAGGTCTGGCAGCATCTGTGTCAATTCTGGAATATGACAATTTTGGACACCTCACCTCAAAAAAGAATACTATAGCATTAGAAAGGATTCAGAGATGAATGACCACAATGATTCATGGTCTCAAGGTACTTAGAAAGGTAAAATATATAAAGGGACATTACATATATTTTAAAAATCTCAAGCAGCTAAACTTATTTTCACTGGTGAAAAACATTTTACAGGTCTTTAAGTTAATGAGACACATAGATACATTTAGAAGTAAGCAAATCATTTAACTTTGACTTTGAGCAAATAAAGAAAGGAAAAAAGCATTTATGTACCACTTCATCACACCCTTAGCCCATCTAAAAATGCTTCACATCTAATGATTTTTGTTTTTGAAGCGTGGTCATTATTGTTACATACACAACTGCAGCAGACAAATTAACACACAGAATTCATCAATCAAGCCATCCAATATTCAACACAAAAGACAATCACTTTGTGCAATCACTTTGTGCCTGTCGTCCCTGTGCCTTTGCTTGGTCTTGTGTTCCTAGGCAATGCTACCCCAGTGGCTGCAGCATGGCTAGTGGAAGGCTGCTGACTTAAAGTGGGGGAAGAGTGCAGATGGCTTTGCAGGACCTCCTCCTGTAGTTCTGGACCTGGAAGGCCGTGCTTTAGACTGCATCCCCTCAACACGGGCAGACTGGCAGTCATGGAAGGTTGAAAACTGTCTTCCTGAGACAGGACAGTGAGTTTGAGTTCCATGGAGCCATTACTACTCCCCCAGGGCAGCACCGCAGCAATCCTAGTAATCTGTAAGCCCCTTTGAACAATGGTATTCGCAGCCATGATGGCAGTGGTCTGAGCAAGCATGTGAGCAAGCTGTGCTTACATGGCAACAAACTGAGGTTGCATAACTTCCATCTGAGTTTCCATTGCAATGCTCAGATGCTGCATGGTTTCTGCTTGTTCTGCAATGGAAGCTGAGACACCGGCCATTAGATGCTGCATCATGGTTGGATCTGCAAGTGTTCTCATGGAGTTAGCCACCACTTCCACACCGGAAAGGATAGGTTTCATGCTTTGCGCAAAGTCCTGTGCAAGGTTGGTGTAAACTCCTCCATATTCCTTGACAGTGACCCACGACTTTCTGGTAGGCATGCCAATTCACGAAGCATTTCTATGTGCATACCCATCAGTTTTATTCTGTACATCACCCTGTTGAAGTCCTCATCTGAGTCCTCTGCAGAAGAACTCACGTGCAATTTCATCCTCCAGTGAGCTGCCACCTGTGCTATCATTTGCCGTTGCCCTGGCTGCAGGCGACTTGTGCCCAGCATCTTACCATATGCAGATTCCACCTCTAAGCTACCCTTTAAAGTATGTGCAGTGTCAGAATCTGAGCTGGTGGCTGCAAGTGACAGAGTGAGTGACAGTGTTTCATCATCATCAGTCTCTTCTTCCTGCAACACTGCCTGGCCAGATTGCAGTTCTTGGGCATCTGACCCCTGCCAGATAGTTGCTGCTGCCTGCAGGTGTGCACCACCTTGTCATACAAGAGTGAAGGAAGTGTGTAAGTTGGTGCAGTGCCTGGCATAGTTGAATAGCTGGCGTTGTGTGCAAGCTATGTGAGATCTGGGTGTGAGGCTTGCAGTAGTGCTGAGTGTGTGAGGGTGAGGTGAAGTTATTAATATGAGGTACGAGTCATGGTTGATCGAGATTGTTAGGTGAGTGAAAAGGGGAGTGGTAAATTGAGTATTGTGTGAAGCTAGTGATTCATTTCTAAGGATATGGTATTTCCTTTAACACTCATGTGAACCTATTAAACCTCTTGTGGAGCTGCATCCAGGTCTTCGAGGCTACACTGCCGCCATTGACTGGGAGGGCTATCAGCCCCCACTGCCTTCCCAGTGTCTGTCTGCAGGGTCTCCAGGACCCCTGTCAGTAGAGGACCTCTATCCTTCTGTCCACCTCCTGCAACAAAGGTGTGTCAGAGAACCTTGGAGCCATTCTTGTCTTTCCCAGGTTAGACTCAATCTTAGAATGACTTCCAGCACCTGCACCAGCCGAAATGCACCTCCCCTTTAAGAGATCAAGCAGCATCTGTGCAGACAGAAACAGACTTAACATTTCAAATGTTAACTCTGTTTCTGTCTCCACAGATGCTACCTGACCAGTTGAGTATTTCCAGCATTTTCAGTTTTTATTTCAGATTTACAACAATCACATTATTTTGCTTTTGAGTCCCTTTAAGAGGTGTAGGCTGGCTTTATGTAGTACAGTCTCTCTTGACCTTGTGCTAGCCTCTCATGATTGTCTGCCCATCTGAGCGGGGGTCGCACATCCACCAACATGCTTAGTGCTGGCTGCAAGCAAAAAACATTGAAATGAGCATGCAGCACCAAGTTTGCATGCTGCCTGTATCCGATGCAACAGGTGCAGGTTTATCGCACATCGCGATCCGGTGCCCGTTTTCGGGTTTCATTGAATTTCATGCCAATAACGTTTGAGAAGGAAAATTGAGGATTCTAGAGACATATTTAGTGAAGAAATTTCAGATCCCTAAAGTAGAGGATGAACAGCTAGTGGTAACGAGAATAGCAGAGATGCAGTTTGTGATGGAATAATCATGGATTTGTGAAGGGTAAGTTATGTCTGATTAACCCAGTTGAATTGTTGGAGGAGGTCACTAGCATGATGAAGTATCTATGAATGGTACCTATATGGACTTCTAGAAGGTATCTGTTAAAATAAGCAAAAATAAGAGCACCTATAATTGGAGATAATTTGACAGGAGTCAATAATTGATTTGAAGTTAGGAGAGAGAGAGTAGGGATAAAGGAAACATTCTCTGATTGTTGGATGTGCCAAGTTGTGTGCACCAGGAATCAGTACCAGAGGGTCAGCTTTTCACCATGTTTTTCATCCATTCATGAGATATGGGTATCACTGGTAAGGCCAACCTTATTACTTATCCCTAATTGCCCTTGAGAAAGTGGTGGCGAGCTGCCTTCTTGAATCGCTGCAGTAACTGTATGAAGGTACTTTCAGTGCTGTTAGGAAGGGAGTTCCTGGATTTTGGCCCAATGACTATAAAGGAATAGCGATATATTTTCAAGTCGAGATGATATGGAGGGGAACTTGGGAGGTGATGGCGTTCCTATGCACCTACTGCTCTTGTTCTTCCAAGGGTAGAAGTCACTGGTTTAGGAGACACTGTTGAAGAAGCCTTGGTGGGTACTCGGAGATGGAAGCCACAAGGTCCTAGAGATCTGCCTATTTTAAGTCCTATTATTTTCTGCATTACCATTCTTTACTCATATATTAAATCCACTAAGCTCCTCCTTTGACCTATTTTTAGGATCACTGGTATTTGTTCTCTTCCTCCACTGTGAAAACTGATAAAGTAGTTAACAAGTTTACTATTACTATATTATCCATTAGTCTTGCCTGCCTTTAATAGGCTCAAATTTTCCTGTGCCACTCTCTTTCTCTTAATAATAATGTGGCTGTTGCCTACATGAGCCCCTGCAAATATTTTTTCACCTATTATTTTCTTTCTATCCCTTTACTCTTTATATAGCTCTCCAAATTTGCTAGATTTCCACTTTTCCTTACATCTGACCCAGATAATTAGAAACTAATGGGGGTGGGGGGGTGGATTTTTGATTTCTGCTGAAACAGGCATGAAGTTGGTAGTTACCACTCATCAGCAGCCACTATTGAGAGTCTGGAACCATTTTCTGGTTCAGGCCTCACTTGGATGCAGCTGGTGAGCTGCAGGTGCCAGACAGAGACGCTGTTACAGCTTGATTATTGTGGGAGGGTAATAAATAGGCTGTCTAGGCCGGCTGGCGGGTCAGGCCTGTGAGGAGGGGAAAGCCAATCACAAGATAGAGGGGTGAGCACAGTCCAAGAATGGGTCACAGTATTTTTGTGAAGCCAGGAGGAGAACTCCAAAAATTTCTAGGTCTTTGGTGAGGAAGACACCATGATTCCTTTAAGGATCGCTGGTTAGGTTCTTACCACTTGGGAGCTAAAAATTGCAAACAGCATCCCACAACCAGCACAGGAACCCAATGTTACATATCAGTAGTTTTCTTTTTACCAGAAACAGGTGGACGTCCTGCTCGCCCACTTACAGGTCTGGTTGAAAATTGCATCAGCCAAGCTTTGGGTGTCCGTTGTGGCAGTTGCCCGTTCTTCAGGTGAGAATCGGGTGGCTAATAGTTGAAAAGTCTCCCCGATAGGCTTTGCATTGAGTTTGGGCAAAATAACGCAAAATACATTATGGAGTAGCATAAAGGAAACCGCTATAGAAATGACTTATTAAGTACAGTCAGCATGAATTTATGAGATATGCCCTTCGTAGTGTAGCCACCACCAAAATTATTTAGATAAGGAAGCCTCACCCTCACCCTGCATACTCGGCTAGGGTCAGCATTGAAGGTTCCTGCTTAGCAGATCCCAGCATTTACCCTGTGATCAAAGGCCTGTGGATATTCAGGCCTATAGAAAAAAAATTTGCATCTATATAGTGCCTTTCGCGACTTCAAGATGTCCCAAAGCACTTTATATCCAAAGAAGCACATTTGAAGTGTAAATATGATGTTAATGTAGGAAACGCAGCAGCCAATTTGCGCACAGCAAAGTACACCAACAAAAAAAAAAACAGCAATGTTATAATGAGTAGATAATTTGTTTACGAGTGACGTTGGTTGAAGGAAAAATATTGGCCAGGACACTGTGGAGAACTGCCCTGATCATATTCAAATTAATGCCACAGGACCTTTTACAGTCATTTGAAGGGGCAGACGGGCTTTGGTTTAATGCCAAATCCAAAAAACAGCACCTCTGTGCAGCACTCCCTCAGTACTACACTGGAGTGTCAGGCTGTATTGTGGTCTCAAGGTTCTGGAGTGGGACATAAACCCATTATCTACTGACTCAGTCTAAGTCTGCAAAATTTATGCTAAGGTTCTATAAAACTTTTACCAGTTCTGATGAAGAGTCACAGACCTGAAACGTTACCTCTGTTTCTCTCTCCACAGATGCCGCCAGATCTGAGTATTTCCGGCACTTACTGTTCTCATTTCCTTGAGATTCTGGTCAGACCTTACTTCGAAGCCCACATGCAATTCTTATGACCACACTTCAAGTAAGTAAATACCTGCAGAGAACAACTTAAATCATTCCAAATGTAAAGGAGATGAGCATGGAGGAAAGATTAGAGAAGCTTAAGTTTTACTGTTGCAAGGAACGGTGGTTATGGGGCAATATCTCAGAGATAAAATAAGGGGTCATTTCCTGTCTTTATATTTCTGGTAGGAAGCTTCACCTGGTGGTAGTGCATAGCTGAAATGTGGGCATGTGTTGCAATTGATTTTCTGATCATTTGAGTTAAAGTTCAGAAAATAATGCCCAGTGCATGTTCACATATCCGGCACTTTAGGCTCCCCACCTACAGCATAAAGTAAGACAATTACTCCCACAAAATATTAAAAATGATATAGAAAATCTAAACCAAGGATATTGTTTTAAGGCCAATTGTGCCAACACCAGAGACGGTTATAAATTTAAAAGATTTTAAAACAGATCTTATAAAAATGGTGTTGAAAATATAAAATGATACACAAGTTAAGGTATTGGAGCAAAAGACATTAGGGGAGTGCAAGATGCTGTTAAATATTAGGCCGGATGAATTGAAACAACACAAACTATGCCCAATGAGTCAATTTACCTTTTCTAACTCCTGGCTTTTTCTTACATTCTTGGAACATTAACATTTGATAGGTAACCTTCAAGTCTGGCCCAAGTTACTCTGATGCTGAAGTATTTCACTGGAAGTCATTTATCTGTATCTCCAAGTATTTAGATTTCATGGGGAGAAATTGGATAAGGGATCATGATGTGCAATTACCCCAAATCCAGTTCCGTCGAGGCAGGTAGCGTGCAAACTTTGTAGTGCCTGCTTATCTGAATGATTTCAGCAGGCAGCCTAGCATGGAACATGCTGCTGGCTGACTGCATGCTCAACAGGGGACCTAGTAGTGTACATTGCTAGCGTGACACACAGCTAGCCTAAACCTCTTAAAAGGAGAGCTGCACTCGTGTAACAGAAACTGCTGTAACTGTCTTTCAAATGATTGACTGGAAGAAAAAGTGCAGCAAATAGAGTAAAAAGCATGAGAGCTCCCAGTTTTCTGATGTGGTGCTGCAGGCATTAGTGGTGGAGGTAGAAAGGAAGAAAGATGCCATGCTCCCACAGGGGCCCAGGAGGTACTAAATGCACACAGAAAAAGGCATGAAGGCCAATTCCCAGAGTCTGGTTCCGAAGACCTAACTACAGTGCCGGAAAAAGTTGAATGACCTCACCCGGGTGGTCAAGGTCAGTGAATACATCTTCACATGACATCGCCTTCCCACTGGTCAAAGCAGTATAGCTCTATCATTCACTCATCATGAATGAGGACTCAAGCCTAGCATTTAGGTACTTACCTCACCTTCAAATGTATCAATGCTGTCAGCCTCACACCCACCACTCTTTGCTTCCACATACCTCCAGCTATTCAGCTACGGCAGGCACATCACACAAACACATTGGAACACATTCGCTAGATATTCCTCTCTCTCTAGTTGGACAAGACCAACAGAACAAAAGGGAACAGCAAAGAACTGGCAGGGTACAAGCACACTGGCATCGACTGAGCCCTCTGGAGGAGACATTCCACTGCATCAGGGGGCTGGCTAAAGTCACTGCAGCCAGCATTGACGAAAACTTTCAGGATAATGTTACGTCCCTTCTCAAATCTCGCCTGACCCTCATCCTGCTATCTGGATGAAATGCAAGCTGTAAATGATGTGACCATGGACATCTTCCTTTCCAATCCACCCACTTCCCTCACACCAACCCTCCTTTTCTGCATTTCTGCTTTTAGATACCCAAGAATTACTGCCTGGATACCCACCGCAGCCTCATTGTGAAGGGCGAGAGCTGCACCACACCTCATGTGACATTCACAGCCACCAGCTCAGATACTGGCACTGCGCGCACTTCAAAGGGTAGTATAGAGTTAGAATCAGCATATGGTGAGTCATTGGGCACAAGTGGTCTGCAGCCTGGCTAGGGGGAAAAGGATAGTTTGTGTGCCAGCTCACTGGAAGGCAAGGATGCAGACAAGTTCTGCTGTGGAGGACCCCGATGGGGTGGTGTACAGGAGAATGCTCATGGCCATGCAGGGTGAGATGCTTGGTGCATTGGCAAGCCTGCCACAGAGTCTCTTTCATTGTCGAGGAGCATGGAGAGTCTATCTCCAACTTGGCACAGAGCTTGGAGTCCATCCTTTCCGGCGTGAAAGTGGTGATCAACTCCATTACAGCACTTGTGGACCTACCTGTGATATAGGGGGCTGACCAATGTCTCAGCTTTCATTGCAGCACAGACAGAAACCACCCAACGTTTCAATGCTGCAATGGAAACTCAAACCAAGAACATGAGACCCATGCATGTTGCCATGCAAGCTCAGCTTGTTGCCACACAGGTTCAGGCTGCTGCCATCATGGCTGTGCATACCGCTGCTCAAAAGAGGCATGCATGCTCTAACAGTGGTCCAGCAATCTGTCCTCCAATAGATTACTCGAATTGCTGAGATGCCACCCAAGGGAGAAGTGCCAGTAGCTCTGTGCTGCACAAACCTGTTGTCCCCTCTCAGGATGATAGTATTCACGCACCCACCACTGTCAGCGCCCTTGTTGTTGACTTTCAGGCAGCCAACATCAACTGTAGCCACCCTTGAGGTTGTGCAATTCGAAGCCAGGCCCAGAGCTGTTCAATTTCATCCGGCAAGGCCATCTGCAGTATGCCCCAGTGAAACTCAGCAACTTTCCACCAGCCATGCTGCAATCATTGGGGTAACTCTGTGCAGGAGCACTAGGACAGGAAAAGGCACCAAGAGAATGCACAAGGGTGAATAGTTCAATTTTGTATGTATTATCGGATGTGTTTTTGGATAAAGTTGTTATGGATTTTTCTTTGTTGGTGGCTTTCATTTCAGGACTTCGGCCATAAGGCGGCAGATGAACTGGAATTGGGAAATATTGGAGCAACTGTGATTTTTGGATGTCATCTTAGGGGAACTGGAGTTTCAGTATCTGCTCATGGACAGTTCTTCCATAGTGAAGAGGTTCCAGATGCCTCCACCCTTCCTCCTCCTGTGTACTGTTTTCCCTCTCTGCTGTTTGTGTTCCATTTTCAAATCATGCTACAGCCCATTACTGAAGCACACTTTCAGCTGACAGGCCTTTCAATTCCTCTGAACACCTTGTCAAGATCCAGCACCACTCCCTTGAAAATCCAAAAAGTTTGCAAAATTCCTTCAACTATCAACACAGTACTTCCACTAACTCTGCACCAGCAAAACTAAGTTAAAAGAACCTTCCTGGATGCTGGACAGTTGTCCCTTTAAATAACACTAGTTGGCGGCGGGAGGGGGGGGGGGTTCCCCTCAAGCAGTTGAACACATGTTCAGTTGGGAGTGTTTAAGAGAGGGCATTAGGTGGACCTATGTGGTCCAAAATGCATATCATGCATCAATTCTGCCTTAGAGGCTGTTTGATGCCACAGTCTGCCCATTCTGCATGTGTATAGTGCACACATGGCACGCCCGCACTAGTGCGTCTGTCAGGGCATGCTGCATCAACCACACTGGAGGTGGCCAGAAGCGTTGTGGTTGCCATTGTTTCACTTTGGAGCATCTGTGGCACTATGGAGCCCAATTAATGTTGCACTGTAAAGTATGTGAAGGGCTCTAACCTAGGCATATCTGGAGCATCTCCTACAAGCTTAAAAATGAACAAGACACTCAATTTGGCATACCTTCTTTCTGCTTCTTTCAATAATCAGGAGGGAGACACCAGTAGTAAAAGTTTCTCTCCACATTGCTGCAGTTATACACTTCTCAAACCATAACTGCTTGCACCTGCACTCACTACTATAGACATCAGAAAACATTAGCACTGTGCTGCTAGTATCATTTCCTAAGTTTCTCAAATGCATATTTCTGGGCATGTTTCCAAACCTATATGCCTCAAGTAAGGCAGTCATTGTATACATAACAGATGACAGCTCTGGCAGAAAGCTGCTTAAGTAGTTTATCATCCCTGAAACTTGGCATAATATACAATGTTGTTGGGGGAAGAAATTTCCCCAACAGCCTTAAATTTACATGGATGCAGTTTAACATGGATCAGGTATTCTTATGCAGTTGTTGTTTGTCTCTGTTCAATTTCAGTCTCAATTCCAGAACAATGTTCAATACCGTTTTCAAATCCACATTATGGATTGTAGCCAATTCTCCAAACACAGGTTTGTGATCCATAGCAGCTACAATTTCTTCCAATTTCTTACACACTCCATAAATTTTGTGCAGCAATATTTTTGCTGTTGACATAATTCCTAATGGGACTTGGCAGAAACAAAATCTACTGAATAAGGATCAAACAAAAAGAAACACATGGTCCAGCCACTTAGGTACCCTTTCATGGAGGAAGAATTAATACTCCCTATTTCACAGCGCCATTCATAAAAACATACGAATTAGGTTCAGAAGTAGGTCATTCAGCCCCTCGAGCCTACGCCGCCATTCAACAAGATCATGGCTGATATGCTTGCGTTTCGAATTCCACACTCCCATCTACCCCCGATAACCTTTGATTCCCTTGTCTAAAATGAATCGACTTCCGCCTTAAAAATATTCAATGACCCCGCCTCCACCACCTTCTGACGAAGAGTTCCAAAGTCGCACAAACCTCAGAGAGAAAAAATTCTCCTCATCTCTGTCCTAAAAGGGCGACCCCTAATTTTAAAATAGTGCCCCCTAGTTCTTCATCTTTTCAGATTCACACCGATCCAGCCTTTTCCATTCTTTATGACAGGTAGAGAAATTACAACATAGAAAGAGGTTCATCAGCCCAATCATGTGTACCTTCTGTGTAAGCAGTGGACCTAATCAAATATTCACTTTATTCCCCTTTCCTTCACCCACTTGTATAAGGTATTCTTATTCTTAAATGTTGGCATGGTCTCTACTTCAATCACTGACCTTAGGAAAAAAAAATTCCACACCCTCACAACCTTCTCTGTAAAAAGGTTATACCTGCTCGCAGTCTTAAATATCTTATATTTAATCTTATATCTGTATACCCTCATTCATTGTAGACCCTTCAACCACTCGAAATAATCAGTCAGTCTGTCAGATCCCCAATATTTCATTTCATCTGCGCAGCCACACAGCAATCTGAAAGTTCCCGTATAGGACAGGACATGCACAAGTTGGCATGCGTGGCTGCGGAATAGGAACATAGGAACACAGGAGTAGGCCATTCAGACCATCGAGCCTGCTCCACCATTCAATACGATCACAGCTGATCATCCAATTCAATGCCTTTTTCCCACACTATCCCCATATCCCCTTATATCATTTGTTATGATCCTGTAGTTTTTTTGGGGGAAGAATGCGGTGTGTGCCTTTAAGGCTGGGCAAAGGAGCTGTACTGCTTTAAGGCAGCAGGCTCCAGAAGCTGAATCAAAGAATGCATTTTCATTGCCCCGGGATACAGCCATTTGGAGTCTGCGATTCAATAGGTGCATTCTCGTTGCCTTGGATACAGCCACGCGGACTGAGCATCGGGAGATACATTTGTTACAATTTAATTTTGAACTGGCTTATAGTGCACAGCCTATTCTAACAGAAAAACAGACAGACAGCTGTGTGTTAGCACCTGAAAGGCGAGCACTCAGACCATTTAAACTGAAGTAAGAGCATTTAGTCTGTTTGTTTATTATTCTCTCTCAAAATTCTAAAAAGTCAAGCCAAAACAGAGATCGCTGAGCATTTAAACTGAAGGAAGGGAAGTTAGACTGTGACAATCTTTTATCCCTCAAAAATTCTGAAGCCAAATCCATTTATTAAAAAGCATTTGCAAGTTGTCAATTGTAGAAATTCATCGCTGGAGAAGGAAAGTAACAATTTCGACTTCTGGATTAGACTGCGGACTGTTCTACTGCTGAAGAACCTTTTTTCCCCATTGGACGGCTGTGAGGACTTCAAGCAGCCTTGGACTGTTTCACATCCGGCAGGAGCATACATTTGCAAGGACTCTAATTTTTTCTATTTTAAATGTTATTTATATCTTCGTAGTGTTTAAGTATTTAGTTTTTCTAATTAAACAGTTAATTTGTTGATTTAAAGACACCTGGTTTGGTGAGCCTCATTCAGGGGTTAATAGATGGTACAATTTGGCTGGGTCTTTCTTTAATTTGGAAAGTTTAAAATGATATGTTAGGCGATCTGTGGAGGGCCAGGATTGAATTAACAGTGCGTTTCTCCCATCACAATCAGAATATTCTGACTGGGGGCTTTGATTGAAATGGTCAGACATAACACATTGGTATTTAGAAATCTGTCAATCTCTGTTTTAAACATACTCATGACTGAGCTTCCACAGCTGTCTGGGGTAGAGAATTGCAAAGATTCACAACCCTTTGCATAAAGAAATTTCTCCTCATCTTGGTCCTAAGTGGCTTCACCCTTATTTTGAAATTGTATCCCCTGGTTCTAGACTCCACATCCAGGGGAAACATCTTACCTGCATTTACTCTGTCTATCCCTTTAAGTATTTTGTAAGTTTCAATAAGATCACCTTTCATTCTTCGAAACTCTAGAGAATACAAGCCCAGTTTCCCCACTCTCTCTTCATAGGACAGTCCTGCCATCCTGGGAACAAGTTTGGTGAACCTTTGTTGCACTCCCTCTATGGCAATAATATCCTTTCCAAGGTAAGGGGACCTTACACAGTACTCCAGGTGCAGTCTAACCAAGGTTCTATACAATTGAAGCAAGACTTCGCTACTCCTGTACTCAAATCCTCTTGCGATAAAGACTAACATATCATTAGCCTTCCTAATTGCTTGCTGCACCTGCATGTTAGCTTTCAGTGACTTATTGACAAGACACCAGATCCCTTTGTACATCTACACTTTCTAATCTCTTACCATTTAAGAAATACTCTGCACAGCTATTCCTCCTACCAAAGTGGATAACCTCACATTTTTCCACATTATATTCCATCTGCCATGTTCTTGCCCACTCACTAAGTCTGCCTAAATCCCCTTGAAGCTCCTTTGCATCTTCCTCACAACACACATTCCCACCTAATATTGTGTCATCCATGAACTGGGAAATATTACATTTGGTCCCCACATCTTAATCATTGATATATATGTGGTGAACAGCTGGAGCCCAAGTACTGATTCTTGCGGTACCCCACTAGTCACAGCCTGCCAATGCGACAATGACCCGTTTAAACCTACTCTTAAAAAAAAGTAAAGGAGCCGCACACTTAAACAAATCAGGATAAGACTGATAAGGCAGCAATTGACCGGATTGGATTTGTCCTGCTTTTTGTGCGCAGGACATACCTGGGCAATTTTCCACATTGCCGGGGGCAGATGTCAGTGTTGTAGCTGAACTGGAACAGCTTGGCTAGGGGCACAGCTAGTTCTGGAGTCTTCCGTACTATTGCCTTCAGCCATTTCTTGATATCATGTGGAATGAATCGGATTGGCTGAAGACTGACATCTGTGATGCTGGGGATCTCAGGAGGAGGCCGAGATGAATCATCCACGAGGCACTTCTGCTGAAGATGAATGCAAATGTTTCAGCCTTGTCGTTTGTACTGATGTGCTGGGCTCCCCAATCGTTAAGGATGGGGATGTTTGTGGAGCCTCCGCCTCCTGGCGGATATTTAACTGTCCACCACCATTCACGACTGGATGTGGCAAGACTGCAGAGCTTAGATCTGATCCGTTGGTTGTGGGATCGCACAGCCCTATCTATTGCATGCTGCTTCCACTGTTTGGCATGCAAGTAGTCCTGTGTTTTAGCTTCACCAGGCTAACACCTCATTTTTAAGTATTCCTGGTGCTGCTCCTGGCATGCCCACCTGCACTTTTCATTGAACAAGGGTTGGTTCCCCCTGCTTGATAGTAATGGTAGAGTGAGAGATATGCCAGGACATGAGATTACAGATTGTGGTTGAATACAATTCTGTTGCTGCTGATGGCCCACAGCGCCTCATGGATGCCCAGTTTTGAGTTGCTAGATCTGTTCAAAATATAGTGCCACACAACAGGATGGTGGGTACCCTCATTGTGAAGATGGGACTTTGTCTCCACAAGGACTGTGCGGCAGTCACTCCTACCAACACTGTCATGGACAGATGCATCTGCGATAGGTAGATTGGTGAGGACGAGGTCAAGTAGGTTTTTCCCTCTTGTTGGTTCCCTCGCCACCTGCTGCAGACCCAATCTAGCAGTTATGTCCTACCGAGCCACTCTCGGTGTTTGACATTGAAGTCCCCCACCCAGAGTACATTTTGTGCCCTTGCTACCCTCAGTGCTTCTTCCAACTGGTGTTCAACATGGAGCAGTACTGATACATCAGCTGAGGCGGGGGTGCGATAGGTGGTAATCAGCAGCAGGTTTCCTTGCCCATGTTTGACCTGATGCCATGAGACTTCAAAGGATCCTGAATCAATGTTGAGGACTCCCAGGGCAACTCCCTCCTGACTATATACCACTGTGCCGCCACCTCTGGTGGGTCTGTCCTGCTGGTGGGACAGGACATACCCACAGATGGTGATGCTGGTGTCTGGAACATAGTCTGCAAGGCATGATTCTGTGGGTATGACTGAGTCAGCCTGTTGCTTGACTCATCTGTGGGACAGCTCTCCCAACTTTGGCACATCCCCAGATGTTAGTAAGGAAGACTTTGCAGGGTCAACAGGGCTGGGTTTGCCTTTGTCGTTTCCAGTGCCTCGGTCAGTTTATATTCTGTTGCACTGAAGTTATTATCTCACCAATAAAACATAGACGTAAATAAACTAATATTTAATGAAACACACCAGTTAGTTTGAAGAGTGCATCTACACCTTAATGCCCATAAAATAGAAAATTACTGCTTTGTGCACACACTATAGAGTGGTGGAGCCATGTTCAATTGAGGCAGTCAAAACGGAATTAGACTGTTACCTGAAAAAGAAGAATGTGCAGTGTTACGGGGAGAGGGAAAAGGGTGAAGGGCATTCGGTGAATTGCTCATTCGGAGAGCCGGTGCAGATGCGATGGGCCAAATGGCCTCCTTCTGCACTGCAACAATTCTATGATTCTACTACAGTTGCTCCGGGTTCTCCTCTTCTGTATTTGCACACCCCACCCCAATAATTTACTTGACTAACAGGCCACCAGAGATTCGTCCACTGGAAACCAGGAAGCTGCAACGAGATGCACATTTCAGGTAGACAGCTTCACCACATATGTGTTAATGAAGCCCTGCTGTTAAAATGGACCAATCTTTGCACAGCACTTCCCGGGCAACAGGCCAAACGTACAGGAGTTAAATTTGCTTTTTAATTCTGCTAAGCTTCTCTGGTCTTCGGCCATACATCCAGGCAGCGGGAAGGTTAAAAGAGGAAAATAGACTCCTAGACAGTTTATATTCTGTTGCATTGAAGTTATTATCTCAACAATAAAACATGGAAGTAAACTGATATTTAATGAAATGTACAAAGAACAAAGAACAGTACAGCACAGGAACAGGCCATTCGGCCCTCCAAGCCTGCGCCGATCTTGATGCCTGTCTAAACTAAAACCTTCTGCACTTCTGGGGACCGTATCCCTCTATTCCCATCCGATTCATTTATTTGTCAAGATGCCTCTTAAACGTCGCTATCGTACCTGCTTCCACCACCTCCCCCGGTAGCAAGTTCCAGGCACTCACCACCCTCTGTGTAAAGAACTTGCCTCGCACATCCCCTCTAAACTTTGCCCCTCGCACCTTAAACCTATGTCCCCTAGTAACTGGCTCTTCCACCCTGGGAAAAAGCTTCTGACTATTCACTCTGTCCATGCCACTCATAACTTTGTAAACCTCTATCATGTCGCCCCTCCACCTCCGTCGTTCCAGTGAAAACAATCCAAATTTATCCAACCTCTCCTCATAGCTAATGCCCTCCAGACCAGGCAACATCCTGATAAACCTCTTCTGTACCCTCTCCACGTCCTTCTGGTAATGTGGCGACCAGAATTGCACGCAATATTCTAAGTGTGGCCTAACTAATGTTCTGTACAGCTGCAGCATGATTTGCAACTTTTATACTCCATGCCCCGACCGATGAAGGCAAGCATGCCTATGCCTTCATGACTACCTTATCCACCTGCGTTGCCACTTTCAGTGACCTGTGGACCTGTATGCCCAGATCTCTCTGCCTGTCAATACTCCGAAGGGTTCTGCCATTTACTGTATACTTCCCACCTGTATTAGATCTTCCAAAATGCATTACCTCACATTTGTCTGGATTAAACTCCATCTGCCATTTCTCCGCCCAAGTCTCCAACCGATCTATATCCTGCTGTATCCTCTGACAATCCTCATCACTATCCGCAACTCCACCAACCTTTGTGTCGTCCGCAAACTTACTAATCAGACCAGCTACATTTTCCTCCAAATCATTTACATATATTACAATCAGCAAAGGTCCCAGCACTGATCCCTGCGGAACACCTCTAGTCACATCCCTCCACTCAGAAAAGCACCCTTCCACTGCTACCCTCTGTCTTCCATGACTGAGCTAGTTCTGTATCCATCTTGCTAGCACACTTCTGATCCCATGTGACTTCACCTTTTGTACCAGTCTGCCATGAGGGACCTTGTCAAAGGCTTTACTGAAGTCCACATAGACAACATCCACTGCCCTTCCTTCATCAATCATCTTCATCACTTCCTCAAAAAACTCAATCAAGAAGTGTCAGAAATAAGGGTGATGAACTTAGAGCATGGATCAGTACTTGGAGCTACGATAATAAAAGCAAAATACTGCAGATGCTGGAAATCTGAAATAAAAACAAGAAATGCTGGAATCACTCAGCAGGTCTGGCAGCATCTGATGTTGTGGCCATTACGGAGACTTGGATATCACAGGGGCAGGAATGGATGTTGGATGTTCCGGGGTTTAGATGTTCCAAAAGGAATAGGGAGGGAGGTAAACGAGGTGGGGGAGTGGCATTGCTAATCAGGGATAGTATCACAGCTGCAGAAAGGGAGGTCGTCGAGGAGGGTTTGTCGACTAGTCATTATGGGTGGAAGTCAGAAACAGGAAAGGAGCAGTCACTTTGTTGGGAGTTTTCTATAGACCCCCCAATAGCAACAAAGACACGGAGGAACAGATTGGGAGGCAGATTTTGGAAAGGTGCAGAAGTAACACGGTTGTGGTCATGGGTGACTTCAACTTCCCTAATATTGATTGGAACCTCCTTAGTGCAAATAGTTTGGATGGAGCAGTTTTTGTCAGGTGTGTCCAGGAAGGTTTCCTGACTCAATAAGTAGATAGGCCGACGAGAGGGGAGGCTATGTTGGACATGGTGCTTGGCAACGAACCAGGCCAGGTGGCAGATCTCTCGGTGGGAGAGCATTTCGGTGATAGTGATCACAACTCCCTGACCTTTACTATAGTCATGGAGAGGGACAGGAGCAGACGGGATGGGAAAATATTTAATTGGGGGAGGGGGAATTACAATGCTATTAGGCAGGAACTGGGGAGCATAAACTGGGAACAGATGTTCTCAGGGAAATGCACGACAGAAATGTGGAGGTTGTTTAGGGAGCACTTGCTGCGACTGCTGGATAGGTTTGTCCCAATGAGGCAAGGAAGGGATGGTAGGGTGAAGGAACCTTGGATGACTAGAGATGTGGAAAAGCTAGTCAAGAGGAAGAAGGAAGCTTACTTAAGGTTGAGGAAGCAAGGATCAGACAGGGCTCTAGAAGGTTACAAGGTAGCCAGGAAGGAACTGAAGAATGGACTTAGGAGAGCTAGAAGGGGACATGAAAAAGTCTTGGTGGGTAGGATTAAGGAAAATCCCAAGGCGTTCTACACTTACGTGAGGAACAAGAGGATGGCCAGGGTGAGGGTAGGGCCGATCAGGGATAGTGGAGGGAACTTGTGCCTGGAGTCGGAGGAGGTAGGGGAGGTCCTAAATGAATACTTTGCTTCAGTATTCACTGTGAGAGGGACCTGGTCGTTTGTGAGGACAGCGTGGAACAGGCTGATATGCTCGAACAGGTTGAGGTTAAGAGAGAGGATGTGCTGGAAATTTTGAATGATATGAGGACAGATAAGTCCCCAGGGCCAGATGGGATATACCCAAGGATATTATGGGAAGCAAGGGAAGAAATTTCTGCGCCTTTGGCGTTGATCTTTGTGTCCTCACTGTCCACTGGAGTAGTACCGGATGATTGGAGGGTGGCAAATGTTGTTCCCTTGTTCAAGAAAGGGAATAGGGATAACTCTGGGAATTATAGACCAGTCAGTCTTATGTCGGTAGTGGGCAAATTATTGGAGAGGATTCTGAGAGACTGGATTTATGATTATTTGGAAAAGCATGGTTTGATTAGAGACAGTCAGCATGCCTTTGTGAGGGGCAGGTCATGCCTCACAAGCCTTATTGAATTCTTTGAAGATGTGACAAAACACATTGATGAAGGAAGAGCAGTGGATGTGGTGTATATGGATTTTAGCAAGGCGTTTGATAAGGTTCCCCATGGTAGGCTCATTCAGAAACTGAGGAGGCATGGGATACAGGGAAAGTTGGCTGTCTGGATACAGAATTGGCTGGCCCATAGAAGACAGAGGGTGGTAGTAGATGGAAAGTATTCAGCATGGAGCACGGTGACCAGTGGTGTTCCGCAGGGATCTGTTCTGTGACCTCTGCTCTTTGTGATTTTTATAAATGACTTGGATGAGGAAGTGGAAGGCTGGGTTAGCAAGTTTGCCAATGACACGAAGGTTGTTGGAGTTGTGGATAGTGTGGAAGGCTGTTGTAGGATGCAACGGGACATTGACAGGATGCAGAGCTGGGCTGAGAAGTGGCATATGGAGTTCAACCTGGAAAAGTGTGAAGTGATTAATTTTGGAAGGTTGAATTTGAATGCAGAATACAGGCTTAAAGACAGGATTCTTGGTAGTGTGGAGGAACTGAGGGATCTTGGGGTCCATGTCCATAGATCGCTCAAAGTTGCCACCCAAGTTGATAGGGTTGTTAAGAAGGCGTATGGTATGTTGGCTTTCATTAACAGGGGGATTGAGTTTAAGAGCCGCGAGGTTATGCTGCAGCTCTATAAGGCCCTGGTTCGATCACACTTGGAATATTGTGTTCAGTTCTGGTGGCCTCATTATAGGAAGGATGTGGAAGCTTTAGAGAGGGTGCAGAGGAGATTTACCAGGATGCTGCCTGGACTGGAGGGCATGTCTTACGAAGAAAGATTGAGGGCGCTAGGGCTTTTCTCATTGGAGCGAAGAAGGATGAGAGGTGACTTGATAGAGGAGTACAAGATGATGAGAGGCATAGATAGATTGGATAGCCAGAGACTTTTTCCCAGGGTGGAAAGGGCTATCACCAGGGGGCATAATTTTAAGGTGATTGGAGGAAGGTTTCGGGGAGATGTCAGAGGTAGGTTCTTTACACAGAGAGTGGTGGGCGCGTGGAATGCGCTGCCAGCGGTGATAGTAGAAGCAGATACATTAGAGACATTTAAGCAACTCTTGGATAAGTACATGGATGATAGTAGAATGAAGGGTAGGTAGTTAGTTTGATATTAGAGTAGGTTAAAGGTTCGGTGCAACATCGTGGGCCGAAGGGCCTGTACTGTGCTGTACTGTTCTATGTTCTATGTTCTAAGTTAGTGAGACACGACCTCCCCTTCGCAAAACCATGCTGCCTCTCGCTAATAAGTTCGTTTGTTTCCAAATGGGAGTAAATCCTGTCCCGAAGAATCCTCTCTAATAATTTCCCTACCACTGATGTAAAGCTCACTGGCCTATAATTTCCTGGATTATCCTTGCTACCCTTCTTAAACAAAGGAACAACACTGGCTATTCTCCAGTCCTCTGGGACCTCTACTGTTGCCAATGAGGATACAAAGATTTCTGGCAAGGCCACATCAATTTCTTCCCTTGCCTCCCTCAGTATTCTGGGGTAGATCCCATCAGGCCCTGGGGATTTATCTACCTTAATGCTTTGCAAGATGCCCAACACCTCCTCCTTTTTGATAACGACATGACCCAGACTATCTACACTCCTTTCCCTAGACTCATCATCCACCAAGTCCTTCTCTTTGGTGAATACTGATGCAAAGTACTCATTTAGTACCTCGCCCATTACCAGTCCGTTTGAAGAGTGCATCTACATCTTAGTGCCGATAAAATAAAAAAACTTCTGCTTTGTGCACACATTATAGGTATGGCGACAAAATTGCTTATGGGGACCTCTTCCGTAACTTAAATATCTGTACCATTAGGGTTTACTTTCCATTCGTAATACCCAAGAAAATGCCCGTGTTCGTCTATGATCAGAAGTCCACTAACAAAACTGTATTTTCAGAAATTCTCTGATGTCTTCTTCTTCTTTGGCCTCCTTGTCTCGAGAGACAATGGACAATGAGAGCCTGGAGGTGGTCAGTGGTTTGTGCAGCAGCGCCTGGAGTGGCTATAAAGGCCAATTCTAGAGTGACAGACTCTTCCACAGGTGCTGCAGATAAAATTGGTTTTCAGGGCTGTTACACAGTTGGCTCTCTCCTTGCGCTTCTGTCTTTTTCCTGCCAACTACTAAGTCTCTTCGACTCGCCACGCTTTAGCCCCGCCTTTATGGTTTCCCGCCAGCTCTGGCGATCACTGGCAACTGACTCCCACGACTTGTGATCAATGTCACAGGACTTCATGTCACGTTTGCAGACGCCTTTAAAGCGGAGCCATGGACGGCCGGTCGGTCTGGTACCAGTGACAAGCTCGCTGTACAATGCGTCCTTGGGGATCCTGCCATTTTCCATGCGGCTCACATGGCCAAGCCATCTCAGGCGCCGCTGGCTAAGTAGGGTGTATATACTGGGGATGTTGGCCACCTCGAGGACTTCTCTGTTGGAGATACGGTCCTGCCACCTGATGCCAAGGATTCTCCGGAGGCAGCGAAGATGGAATGAATTGAGACGTCACTCTTGGCTAACCTACGTTGTCCAGGCCTCGCTGCCATAGAGCAAGGTACTGAGGACACAGGCTTGATACACTTGGACTTTTATGCTCTGTGTCAGTTCGCCATTTTACCACACTCTCTTGACCAGTCTGGACATAGCAGAGGAAGCCTTTCCCATGCACTTGTTTAATTCTGCATCGAGAGACAGGTTACTGGTGATAGTTGAGCCTAGGTAGGTGAACTCTTGAACCACTTCCAGAGTGTAGTCGCCGACATTTATGGATGGGGCATTTCTGACGTCCTGTCCCATGATGTTCGTTTTCTTGAGGCTGATGGTTAGGCCAAATTCATTGCAGGCAGCCGCAAACCTGTCGATGAGTCTCTGCAGACACTCTTCAGTGTGAGATGTTAATTCAGCATCGTCAGCAAAGAGGAGTTCCCTGATGAGGACTTTCCTTACTTTGGTCTTCGCTTTTAGACGGGCAAGGTTGAACAACCTGCCACCTGATCTTGTGTGGAGGAAAATTCCTTCTTCTGAAGACTTGAATGCATGTGAGAGCAGCAGGGAGAAGATGATCCCAAACAGTGTAGGTGCAAGAACACAGCCCTGTTTCACGCCACTCAGGATTGGAAAGGGGTCTGATGAGGTGCCGCTATGCTGAATTGTGCCTTTCATATTGTCATGGAATGAGGTAATGATACTTAGTAGCTTTGGTGGGCATCCAATCTTTTCTCGTAGTCTGAAGAGACCACTTCTGCTGACGAGGTCAAAGGCTTTGGTGAGATCAATGAAAGCAACGTAGAGGGGCATCTGTTGTTCACGGCATTTCTCCTGTAGCTGGCGAAGGGAGAACAGCATGTCAATGGTGGATCTCTCTGCTCGAAAGCCACACTGTGCCTCAGGGTAGACACGCTCAGCCAGCTTCTGGAGCCTGTTTAAAGCGAATCGAGCGAAGACTTTCACCACTATGCTGAGCAGGGAGATTCCACGGTAGTTGTTGCAGTCACCGCGGTCACCCTTGTTCTTATAGAGGGTGATGATATTGGCATCGCGCATGTCCTGTGGTACTGCTCCCTCATCCCAGCACAGGCAAAGCAGTTCGTGCAGAGCTGAAAATATAGCAGACTTGGCACTCTTGATGATTTCAGGGGTAATGCCGTCCTTTCCAGGGGCTTTTCCGCTGGCTACAGAATCAATGGCATCACGGAGTTCCGATTTTGTTGGCTGTACGTCCAGCTCATCCATGACTGGCAGAGACAGGGTTGCATTGAGGGCGGTCTCAGTGACAACATTTTTCCTGGAGTACAGTTCTAGGTAGTGTTCCACCCAGCAGTCCATTTGCTTGCGTTGGTCAGTGATTGTGTCCCCTGATTTAGATTTGAGGGGGGCAACCTTCTTGACGGTTGGCCCAAAAGCTCTCTTAATGCCATCTTACATCCCTCTGATATCTCCTGTGTCAGAGGCCAGCTGAATATGACTGCATTGGTGTTGCCAGTAGACATTTGCGCAGCGCCTGGCTGTTCCTTGTGCAGCACCTCTGGCAGCTTTAAGTGCTACAGATGTTAACTCGCTGGGGGCTTTCTTGTAGTTCAGCAGTGCAATGCGCTTAGCGGCTATGACAGGTTCCAGCTCTTCAAAGTGAGATTGAAACCAGTCTGCATTCCGCTTCACACAATTGCCATAGCTGGTCATTGCTGAGTCATAGATGGCGTCTCTGATGTGGGCCCACTTGGTCCCTGCATCCCCTGTGAGAGTGTTTTGGAGGGCTTTTTCAAGTGAATTTAGAAACTTGCGTAACAGCTGTGGATGAGAAATTCTGCTAGTGTTGATGCGCAGGCGGCTCTTCTGCTTGGAGTGATGCAGCTTCTTTGGCTTGAGGCTAACCTTGCACACCAGGGAGTGGTCGGTGTCGCAGTCCGCACTGTGGAAGCTGCGTGTGATTTGAACACTGTTTAAAGAGGCACGCCTTGTGGCAATGAGGTCCAGCTGGTGCCATCAGAAACTCTTTGCTCAGCATGATAGAGCCACCCTCAAATGGCTCAGAACGCATACTGTCCATCCAACTGTTCACCGCCTCTGGTCTAGTACACCTACTCAGCATCTATGCTCCAACACTCTGCTCCTCACCTGAAGCTAAAGACCAGTTCTACGAGGAACTCCATAATATCATTAGTAGCATCCCCAACACCGAACATCTATTCCTGCTGGGGGACTTTAATGCCAGGGTTGGGGCCGACCATGACTCATGGCCTTCCTGCCTTGGGCGCTATGGCATTGGAAGGATGAATGAGAATGGACAGAGACTGCTTGAGTTGTGTACCTATCATAACCTCTGCATCACCAACTCATTCTTTCACACTAAACCCTGTCACCAGGTTTCTTGGAGGCACCCAAGATCACGTCTCTGATGTAAATTCGTTTGATTCCACTATTTTGGCCGCAGGTCATTAACTACGGAGAAAAAGGGTCACACTCACAGTTTCATTAAAAAGTATTTCGATTACAAGTGTCTTTGTTCCTGTATTGAAAGCAAAAGGTTATTCACAACTACAAAATAGGAACTGTAAATAAACATAACTGAACTCTGCTAGTCCCGTTTGGGTGTTATATTACAAATCAAACGAAAATGTGGCAACAATTGTAAGAAAAGACAAATGCAGAACAATGTTTTTAGGTCATGTATTTGCCAACCATAGGTATGGTATAATAACTATTACCTCGAAATTCAGAAGCATTTCCATATATTTGCTGTAACGTTTATTTTAGGTTCTAGGACGTATTCAAAACGGAGTGCAGTATTTTTGATGTGAAATCTTAAGAAGGTTTCACTTACATGCTCAAATTATAGCATTAACATATGCAATAATATCTTATGTAACAAGATGTAAAGTGTTAAATGCACTTGACAATATTCTTTGTCGTGATCTATCCTAAGGTTTATGGCATTTCAAAACCAGCACAAATCGTTCATGCTGTCAGAAACGTGTTCTTCTATCTGCACTGCCACCTACAGATCGTTTGAAATGGATTATAAAATTTCTGTTTTGTTTGTTTCACTGACATTTCACTTTCAAAAGCTTGGCTCCTGAATTGATGGCGTTTAATCGGATAATCATCCACCTCATTAATGCGGTTCAACAGTAAATTTAAACTGTCATTTTCGCACATTCTATTTTCTTGCACGTGCCTATCATCCTTTTAATGATGGTATGGATTTCGATAGGAGATACCCAAGGTGATGTATAATTCTGCAATATTATATTTGGAATCAGGAAAATAATTCAATGTCACGATTTTACTTTGTTACAATTAGCCTATCAAGGGTGGAAAGTTATTAACCGGAAATTTACAATGGACACTATCCGTGATTTTAAGATGACTGTTGGGTGGTCAGCTTCCTACGGAGCTTTTTAATGTGCACCTTTATCTTTGACCATTTGCGCCATTCTTTGCCCTTTCTACCCAGTCTCCTCTCTTCTACTGTAAGTTCCTCTGACTCTAATAATGAGTGCACGTTAGTTCTAACTACAAGTGCTAGTTTAACCAGCAACTGCCATCCCCCGAACATGCCTGTTCTTTACTTTACCTTCCTAAATTGGACGTTTCCTAAATTTGGCTTCGCTTGACATCAAAACTATGCTTGTGCTGGACTACACCGCAAAACTCAGCTACTGTGTTTAGACGCTGTTCAGTTGATTAAATTTTAAAGTAACTCTAATCAGCCTTTTCCCCCCACCTCCACTCTTAGCTGCTGAACCTGTGAATGGCCATCTAGTTCTGTTTTTTCAACTTCAGCTAGTCAAGTTCCTGGCTAGAATTTCATGCTCCTGAGCGAAGTACATTTCTCCACTGTTTGTCGATCTTAGTGGTGACCTCCAACTTTGCCAAGTTTTTTTTCTGCTCCACAACCGATTCTGCACATCTGGTATTCCAATGTAAATAACCTCCATCAGTGTGCCCTCCAATGCCTACCCTCCAAATAGCTTCTGGATTCACTCTGTCTCCAGACTTGGACGACAGTTTGACGATGCTTCATGTTGACTCCACCCTACTGTTGTCAACTTTATCCCACAACGGGACCTCTGACTATAATTCTGAACTCCCTTCAATTGTCTCCTCTTTATTGCCTGTTTACTGCCAGGATATATGCATCCTAATAATTGCTACATAACAAGGCCCATGTAACTTGAATTTTCCCTGTGTCCATTCACATGTGCATGTTGGCTGCTGATGCAGACCGAGCCGGTGGCTTCTATTTCCACTTATTTTTTTTTGGAAAAAAATTATTTTCTCTATATCCCAGTCATCATATCTCCTTTCATTTCTCCCCTATTGGGTACTCTGCCTTCCAAATTCCTCCCCTGAACCCTTCAGCACTCCTCAATCTTTCGACTCTCCTGTCACCATCCAAGCTTGACTCTCTTTTAGATAAGCCTACAATTTCCCTTAGTAACTCTTGGCATTCTCCAAGGAGCCCATCAAGGCACTTGTTGCTGCCTCATTATGAGCAGCAATCCAAACTGCCCATCCTACTTTCCTTGGCAACCTTCCCACCCAGCATGCCTGGCAGGGGCTAATCTTGCCAATCTCTTTCAAAATTCCCACTCTGTCTAGCTTTTGGCCCTCCATTCACCAACTCATTTCTGGAGCTCCCCATCTGCTCAACTACACGTCTAAACCTTGGATGCTCTAGTCTCCTTGAAATCATTACTCTCTTTCACCCTGGCATCCCCCTGACAGAGCCCTCATCACCCTCAAGTCCAAGGGACACAGATTTGAACAGATATGATAGCCATTCAGCCCCAGATCTGGCTGGATCACAAAAAACTATTGGGTCCTACTCTCATCTGCCAAAACTACTAATTATTCCCGGATCATTCTGGAATGCAAAGACAACGCCACCTTCATTTCACTACTGCACTACCATAAACGTCTTCTTAATTCCCTCTCCCTGTTGCCTCAACACTCACCTTTGTCACTAAGATTGAGACCATTTGATCAGCTGCCTCTGCCACTTCCCTCCAATTCTCAAACCCTCCAGGCCTCTAAGGTTATCTCCTGCCCTAGCCCTGAATTCACATCTTTCTCCATTTTCTCTCCTAACTCCCCTTATGCCCTCTCCAGGCTCATCTGCAGCACAGTGGCGCAGTGGTTAGCACCGCAGCCTCACAGCTCCAGGGACCCGGATTTGATTCTGGGTACTGCCTGTGTGGAGTTTGCAAGTTCTCCCTGTGTCTGCGTAGGTTTTCTCCGGGTGCTCCGGTTTCCTCCCACAAGCCAAAAGACTTGCAGGTTGGTAGGTAAATTGACCATTATAAATTGTCACTAGTATAGGTAGGTGGTAGGGAAAATATAGGGACAGGTGGGGATGTGGTAGGAATATGGGATTAGTGTAGGATTAGTATAAATGGGTGGTTGATGGTCGGCACAGACTCGGTGGGCCGAAGGGCCTGTTTCAGTGCTGTATCTCTAATCTAATCTAATCTAATCTTGTCCATGAGACTCATCCCCTGCTTCCTCATCCCTAATTCCTACTAAACTGCTGACCACCCAACTTCCCTTCCCGGCTCCGAAGTTAGCTGATATTGTTACTAGTTCTCTCTCCTCAGGTACACCCATTTTCTTCAATTCTGTTGCCATCACCCCTCTCCCCACCATCTTTGCAAACTACGACATCTCCAATCTCCCTTTCCTCTCCAAAGTCCTTGAATGTACTGTTACCTCCCAAAACCATGCACGTTTCCCGAAACTCCATTCTTGAATCCTTCTCGTCAGTTTCCATCCTTGCCACAGAACCAAAAGGGCTCTTAAAGTCACAAGTGACATCCTATGGAACTGTGACAAAGGTACATTATCCTTCCTCATCCTTCTCGAGTGGTCTTCAGCCTTTAACACTGTTGACCACCACATTTTCCCCCATTGCCTCTCCACCATTGTCCAGCTGAGTGGGACCGCATTTGTCTGGTTCCATGCTTATCTATAGAGTCATAGCCAGAGAATCACCAGCAATGGCGTTACTTCCCACTCCTACACCAGTATCTCAGGTGACACACCACCACCAACCCCCCCCCCCCCCCCCACCCCCCCAAGATCTATGCTTGGCCCTCGAAGACATCATCCAAAAACAGTTTCCTTATTTACACTGACGACACCCAGCTCTACTTCATCTTCACCTCTCTTGACTCCTCCACGGTTTCTAAATCATCACACTATTAGTTCGACATCCAGTACTGGATGAGCAGAAATTTCTTCCAACTAAATATTGGGAAGACTGAAGCCATTGTCTTGGGTCCCTGCCATAAACTACTTTCCCTAGTACCAACTCCATCTATCTTCCTGGCAACTGTCTGAGGCTGAACCAAAACATTCACACCTTGGTGTCACACTTGACCCAGAGATAAGCTTTCAACCACATATCTGCACCATCACGAAGACCAACTATTTCCACCTCCGTAACATTTCCTGATTCTACACCTGCCTCAGCTCATCTGCTGCTAAACACTCATCCGTGTCACGGTTACCTCTAGACTTTACTATTCCAAAGCACTCCTGGCTTGCTTCCTACTTTTTACCCTCCATAAACTTGAAGTCATCCAAACTCTGCTGCCCATGTCCTAACTTGCACCCAAGTCCCGTTCACCCATCACCCGTGTGCTCACTGACCTACACTGGCTCCAGTTAAGCAATGCCTCAATTTTAAAATTCTCATCTTAGTTTTCAAGTCCCTCCATGGCCTCACCCCTGCCCAATTCTGTAACCTCCTCCAGCAGTACAGTCCTCAGATATTTGCACTCCTCCAATTCTGGCCTCTTGGGCATCCCTTATTTTAAATCACTGCACTAATGGCAGCTGTACCTTCAGCTCCTAAGGCCCCAATTTCTGGAATCGCCTCCCTAAACTGCTTCACCTTAATTCCTGCTCTAAGACACTCCTTAAAACCTTCCTCTTTGACCTAATTTTTGGTCATCAGCCCCAATATCTGTGGTGTCAAATTTTGTTGAAAACATTCCTGTGATGTGCCTTGGGATGTTTCACTACATTAAAGGTGCTATATAAATCAAGTGTGTTTGTTTTTGAAGATGACATACAAGGTTCAATCTTTTAAAATGGGTTAACCATTGCATTGACAATCACTTATTTTTGCAAATATTTTTAAAAATATGGCTTCATTGTATAAATATATGACTGTATTTAATTTCCCTGACATATATTAATGACCTAGATCTTGGTGGACAGGGCACAACTTCAACATTTGCAGATGATACAAAACTTGGAAGCATTGTGAACAGTGAGGAGGATAGTGTAGAACTTCAAAAGGACATAAGACAGGTTGGTGGAATGGGTGGACAAGTAGCAGATGAAAGTTAATGCAGAGAAGTGTAAAGTGATTCATTTTGGTAGGAAGAATGTAGAAAGACAATATGAAGGGTACAATTCTACAGGGGGTGCAGGAGCAGAGGGACCTGGGGGTACATGTGTGTAAGTCATTGAAGGTGACAGGACAAGTTGAGACAGCAGTTAATAAAACATACGTTATCCTAGACGTTTTTTAATAGGGGTATAGAGTACAAAAGCAAAGAAGTTATGTTAAACTTGTATAAAGCAATGGTGTGGCCTCAACTCTGGGCACCACACTTCAGGAAATATGTGAAGGCATAAGAGAGAGTGCAGAAAAGATTCAAGAGAATGGTTCCAAGGATGAGGAACTTCAGTTAGGTAGACAGATTGGGGAAGTTGGGATTGTTTTCCTTGGAGAAGAGGTTGAGAGGAGCATTGATAGAGATTCAAAATCATGGGGGGTCTGGATAGAGTAGTTAGGGAGAAACTGTTCCCATTGATGGAAGGTTCAAGCACCAGATAGCACAGATTTAAGGTAATTGGTAAAAGAAGCAATGGCAACATGAGGGAAAACAATTGCACGCAGCAAGTGGTTAGGATCTAGAATGCACTGCCTGAGAGTGTAGTGGAGGCAAGTTCAACCCAGGCATTCAAAAAGGAATTGCATATTAACTGAAAAGGAAGAACATGCATGGCTTTGATGAGAAGGCAAATGGTACTACATGAACTGCTCCTGAGAGCCATCGCAGACACGACGGGCCAAGTGTCTTCCTATAATAAAAGCAAAATACTGCGGATGCTGGAAATCTGAAACAAAAACAAGAAATGCTGGAATCACTCAGCAGGTCTGGCAGCATCTGTGGAAAGAGAAGCAGAGTTAACGTTTCGGGTCAGTGACCCTTCTTCGGGTTCCGAAGAAGGGTCACTGACCCGAAACGTTAACCAAGTGTCTTCCTTCTGTGCTGTAACAAATCGGTGATTCTGAAAAACCTACAGGCGAAATTCAGGAATTGACGGTTAATCTAGGCGAAAACTTGCTCTTAAAGCTACCGTCTACATGCTAATGAATTTACACATAAAAATGTGGTCATTAAGTTAAGGTTTCATGCTGTGCGAAAGCAATTACCCACAAAGCTCATCATTATATAGCTATCAGTTTGAAGACGAGGCGAGGCCGACAATCAACGCCGCTGTAGACATCTGCACCACGAAGGAAGAATTATTTCAATCTAATAATTAGGCATTTCCTGCAAGGCTGGCACTTTTTATTTCATACTATAAACGTACACATTATTGCATGCTTTATTACATCGTCCGCTGATCTTTCCATAGTATTAAAATATGCATATTACTGCATCCGCCAGTGATAGGTACGACAGACCCAGCGTTAAGCTACTATCAGGGAGGAAGCGAAATGAAAAATGCAAAAGGTTAAGGAAAAAAGTGAAAGCGAAACCCTTGAATACAGATGCGACATTTATATATAGATAGAAGTTGAAATCGTACACCTGACAAATCCATTCTGACTTCGCCATAAAAAATTCATTTTGATCCTCAAGTCTCGATGAGGGCTTTCAAGATCAAACACTGTTTCCTTGAGCGTTACAAATATTCCTGATGTATACCGGCATTTTTCGTTATAACACCATGACATTTGCAAGTGGAAAGTTCTCGAGGGAATATGTATTTATATTGTGCGTTAATCGGCGGTGATTAGTTACTTGGAATTTGTGGCTGCTTTTCCACGTCTTTTGAAATGAAAATTGCACCATTCTCTTCAGACGCAGGGTAGTGTTACATCCAAGGATCAGTGAACTGTCGTGGCCAATTGAAAGGGAAAGTTAAAACTTGCAATCCGTGGCAAAGGTTTTCGGTCAGCAGAGCTTAACACAAAGTTTTTTGATTTCCTCGAGCCCGGAAACAGCTTGACATACGACTTTATATTAACTAATCAAGACACTCACCTTTCAATTCTTTTTCCTGGCAAGTAGCGTTCCTCTGCCCATGCGTTATCTTCCCCTCTCAAAATATTTAAGTGTATTCCAGTAAAATCCACACAACTACCACAGAAATCCAGAAACAATATCCTATCGTTAAAATAAAGGTTTTGGATGTTGCTGTCTTCCGTTCCCTGCTTACGTGCATCCCACATCAATCGACATCTAAAAACCTTAAGAAATCCAATGGCGGACTGGAGCTATTCGATTCTGAATTACGTCTAGCTTTTTCAATGATGCCCATACATTCATTCCTTCCTCGATATTGCTTTCATCTTCGGATGTATTTATTACAGATCCCAAGTCGTTTGCAGATGCAGACAAGGAAACCTTAATAACCCCGCACACGTTCAAGACAACCCCCGTAAGTAAGGGATCGCCTTCGTCAAAATCCGTCCGCAATGTTACTGTACAAGTACCGTTTTCTCAACAGAATAGTGTTTACCCAAGCCAAGCGTTCCAAATTATGCACCTTCCTCAGCTGACTACGACTCAAATCTGGTTTGAGTAGATGCATGAACATTGGGAACACATTAAGGTACTTCGCTCACGTCAGAATTGACGTCAGCGTCAGATACGTCGCAGAAAAACCTTTATAGATAATTCAAGCATGTTTCAGGTTTTAACTAAATAACTTTCCAGGTGGTTTTTATTTCTTCGGCAAACCAGTTTCTCTAATGACATTATATCATTGAACTTGATTTCTCTTAAAATGCTGTTTTTCCCAATGTTATTTTCAGGTCAACCAAACGGCTAGCAAACTTGGGTAACAGCAGTAATGGTGTTTTCGTAAGTAACTGGGACTTCTTCTGGACAAAATGGAATGGTTTGGAAAAGACAAGCCTCACCTTAAAAGACTGAGAAACACGGCATTCATTAAGCCTTAGAGGCAGCATTGAAAATAATTTAAAATAGATAGGGAAGAGGAAGTGGAGGGAGGTAACTGGATCCGGTATTAGGTAAGGAAGTGTATGAACACAATTTAGGGAGCAATACTGAATCCAGCGTCCAGCAAGAGGCAGTCACCAGAGACATAAGGAGTGAGAAATCTTCATTATTTTTATATATGAATATAAGAAACATTTATGATAAAATGACTGAACTCGAGACAGTTTTAGAATTACATACAGCAGGAGTAACAGAAATGTGGCTTACCCTAATAAATGGAGACAAAGTATGGAAGGGTATAATATAGAAGGGGACAGAGGTTTGGGTGCTACTCTATGCATTAAAAACACCCACAAGGCAACAGAAATAGGTCCTTAGAATGTGGAAAAATTACTCAGTAAGTTTTTTTGACAGAATATTTCAAATGAAATGGTAGCCAAAACACTTGAAGGTTTCCTGCAGAATGTCAAGGCAAAATAAGGACGTGAAAAATGAAATTTACATAAATGCGAAATTTAACTAAATGAAGACAAATTCGAAATGGCCATGTGGTCAAGAGCCTGAATACCATATGTAATGAATGATGGCTTCAAGACCCTGTGCATCCAAGATGCCATGAAAAGCAGCTCTTAGCTTGAATTTGTAGTAATGATCCTGACAACACACAGAGCTGCGTCATAGCCAAAACATATTAAGTGGGCAACGAACGAGCTGAAACAAGGAAAACAACAGTTGCTTGATATGGCTGCTGATACAAGGGAAACAGTGTGCTTAAGGGAATGTCCCAGGGATTGACTTGGAACCTCTGCTGTTCTATTGTGCACCAACGAACTGGACTCAGAAACTCAGAGCCAATTAGTTAAATCAGTGGAAGCGGGCGGTAACCAGGAGCATACAAACATTTTTAGATGAAACCTGTGCATAGATGCAACAGATGAAATTTATTACGGACAAGTACTTATCGTGTATATATTATGGCTGTTATAATGGTGAAATTCAAAGACATTTGGGTGATGGCAGACATGTCTGAAGCAACAAGCAAAAAAGACACTTATTTATATAGCGTCTGTCGTGATATCGAGACGTCCTGAAGAGTTTTTCAACCAATGAAGTACTTTTGAAATGTAGTCATCTGTAATATAGGAAACGACCGCATGATAATACTGGGAGCTCATCCACTATATAAGTTAAACTGACTCCGGGCTCGTCTGGTGGGGTGACCACAAGGCACATCTCACCACTTTCTGCGACAATTGCTTCACGGAAGACATTCAGATCTCATTTGTCAGTTCTCACAAATAAGAATTATCACCATCTCCTGTCTGCTAAAATCAAGCTAATTTTCAATTCAATTTACTAATTTCCAATTATTCACAACCTTTAATCGTCTACATTACAACAGTAACTACACTTCAAAAGAACATAATTGCTGTCGTAATTTGGGACGTCCGGAGATCGTGAAAGACACAATAAAATGCAAATCTTTCTTTTTCCCTAAGTCGTAAGAACTAATTTGATCAATAATAATGTTTGGTTAAAAGATTTCTGTAAACATTTGCTGAGAATATTTATCTATCGGAACGTTAATGCTAGTGGCAGGTGCATTGGATACATTAGTAGAGTCATTTGACAGTAAATACCATCACAATCGGCGCTCAGCAATAGTGATCCACATGGAGGAGAAAGTACAAATACTCCCAGGATATTCATTATGAAAAACAATCGTTATTTACGAGGATTTTTCTACAGAGCAATCAGGCTGCTTATATATCGCATCTTCCTGAGTTGATCTAATTAAAACCCTACATTTTATCTGCAAGACACTGAATTGTATTCCCACTTTCCTCGTCTCACAGAAGCAGCCACGTGTAAAGTTTTCTCACCAGTTTAAGCTGATTCTTAGCTAAATACAACATTTGTCTGGCGGGGTAACTGACTGTAGATGATCTTAGTTTGCTGTTAGAATAACATTCTGAATTATTCAGTGTGGAACATCACACGTCAAGTGCATTAGCACAAAAGCAAAATACTGCGGATGCTGGAAATCTGAAATAAAAACAGAAAATACTGAAAGTACTCAGCAGGTCTGGCAGCATCGCAATCATAACCAATGCTTGGAAAAATAAGGAGCAAACAATAAAATTGTCCCATCAATTCCAAATTTATATTAATTAGAACAACATATGAGTGATTTTTAAGGCAGTAATTATGCACCTTGGAGGCTTAAGATGAGTGACCTGGAAACACATACAGACATCAATTTTACGTTACCTAAACTGGAAAAAAAAACTTTTAGCCAATTTATGTGACAATTTTACTTACTTGCTTCACACGAAGTTTGTCTCAGACTTTCAGTTTTTTGCTCAATTTTCTTTCCTTCCTTCCTTTCCTGGAGACACCGACTGGTCCAATTCCACGTAAGTCTGGTACTTCATCCAATAGCCATTCTTCATGCGTGAATTAGGATGGTGAATGCTCTTCAACGATTTGATCACAGGGACCTCTAAAGTAAAGCCAATCTGTTCTATTTTCAATATCCATTCATGGAAACTTTTCAGCAGAGGTGATTGGACAGCAATCACCAGCGGGAATTCCTGTTGATTTATCTTTCCTTAATCCAAGCGTACTAAGGCCAGGCGTAACACTTGCACTGCTGTCACAGCCGAGATCAGTGAACTCCTAGTCAGATGGCTGAATATTATGCCTGGGAGTGCAGCAAGTCACAAAGGAAAAACACCTTCGAGATCTTTGTTCGAGAACAAATAGTTCTCATGCATGAAGAAATAAGAAATATAATTTCACGTTTTTCATTAAATATTTTGCATTATCCAGAACTTCCTGGAGTAGAATTTCTGCGGGCGGGTAGGGGGGAGGCTGTTCCGATTTGCCGCCGTAACACCAGCAGATCATCAGCCGAAACCCTGGAGAAATGCTGTAAACTCCGGAAGTTTCGCCAGATCCCCCGTTTAAATTCATCCTGAGACAATGATCAGGGAGGAGCATGTTTCGGTGGCTAGGGAACAGAGTTTGTAGAGGGGCCGAAGACAATTGCTTCGCTCTTCGCAACGTTTAAAGCATACAGTAGGTCCCAAAAATATTCATAGGCTTTTCGGTATCTTTGAAGGTATTTACTGAAGCTGAGTTCTGCTGATTCAAGATTGTTTTGCGGATAAATTGCTTTTAAAAAACATTTTAGGTCCCCTTTCTGCATTTTGTTAGTGTATTTGTTTATTTTTTTTTCTTTGGGATCATTTTTTTCACATTGTACTATTTGGAGAGCTTAAACCCCATTAACTTCAATGAGCATTCCTTTGGGAAATGCTTGCTCTCGGGAAGTTTGAGAATGAACCTGAGGTCGGGTTTGTGGACTCCGCCAGAGTTAGTTAGGTACCTGTCCTCACCACCTATCTTCATCAGGGAGGTTTTTCTGTTGGGATCAAAATTATAATGATACATGGTTACAGAGGCAGAAAAAGTTTGTCTTAATGTTTTGAAAGTTTAAAGAGTATGTACATTGTAACAAAGTCCTCAACGCATGCCAAACTTGTCAGTAAGTGACGATCAGTCATGCAGCTAAGTTAATTGACGTTTGCCGTCCGTGGAAGATGCAAATTTGGTAAAACTTTCAAATTTTTCCTTGCATCTTGAAGGTGTGTCCTGCTGGGGTAGAGCTATGCATGAAATGCAAAGAAAGAAATGTGGAAGGCTTAACCAATGTTTCTTCCCTCTTGGACTCTACACCATTATTTATTTACCGAGTGTTCATTCATGCCGCCAGGCGTTGTTAACGGTCCGGTTCAATAATTTGCATCTTTTGCCGGATAATCATGCTCAACTTCTGCTGTTGAGGATTCCCTTTCACCTCAGCAAAGAAAGCTCACGCGTTGCGGAGAGATCTGTTCCTGCGCGCTAAATATTTGCGGAAACAAATGGCAAACAGGTCCCAGCCAGCCCCTCAATTCTAAATAGGAGACTGATTGAAAATATCCGCAAAAAACAAACAAGCTAAAACGGGTGAGGTAACCATACCTGCTGCGGGCCAGCATCACCGCCGTGCCGAGCCGAGCCAAGCCGGCGCGTGGGCGCCTGCGTCACCAACTGTTTGCATTCAAACCCAGGGCACGCGCTCGAGCCCACGGTCAGACTTCGACACAAGCAGCACCTCGTGTGAGGGAAACTCGTGGTCCCTAGCTTTACAAGTAAGTACACGCTACAGATATAATGGCAACTTTTGGAAAATGTTACCATTCCAAACACCGATCAGTTGTTGTTTGAGCGTACATATCGGGAACTAGCTGTCCACACATTATTGGATCCAACAGCCATGTGTACGTGCGCGCACCTCATTGGTATCGGGATGAATATGCTCCACACTAAAGAAATGATCTACAATTCCTATTAGACTAACGGGGGTCTCATCTGGTGTGGTGCATGGTTGCATTATAATGGAGAAATCAGACTAAATGTAGAAAAGTCTGGTTTCCATCTTTTTTAATCAATGAGCAATTATAGTGTAGAGATGTAAACCACCATTTTTATTGGTCATTTGAGTTCCTGCTGTTGAACATGGAGGGTTGCCAACCTCACTGTCTCATAAATCTAGAGACAAACTGTAAAAAATCAAGAGATTTGGCATGTAAAGTAAAAGAAAGACTTGGATTTACATACTGCCTTGCACGGCCACATGAGGCCCCAAAGTGCTTTACTGATGTCTATATTTTCAATTGCCATTCTTTACCTCCATGACCCGTCCCCAGAGATCAATATCTATACAAAACAAGGTGTTGCTGGCTACTAGGCAGTATCAGATAGGCAGAAGCATTGTTAAGGACAACTTTAGGATAGTTACTTGAACAAAGTTTGAAATTAAGAGTTTTTTAAGGGGTTGGGGGCAGGGGACTCGTTCCATTTTGTTAATTGCTGCTGCTGTGGAGATTTAAGTTTATGAACCATCAGACAAAAAGTACAGGCTACAACATTTTCATTACGGATTCCCCTGCGCTTGTGCTGTTAAGAGAAAAATTTGCAAGAGGAGGAGCAACCCAGGGAGGCTAGGCACATTAGGCGTTCCTGACTCCCCAAAGCCTGTCCACCATTTACAAGGCACAAGTCAGGAGTGTGATGAAATACTCTCCACTTGCCTGGATGAGTGCAGCTCCAACAACACTCAAAAAGCTCTACGCCATCCAGGACAAAGTAGCCCCCTTGATTAGCACTCCATACAGCACAATAACCATTCACTCCCTCTAGCACCAGCACACAGTGACAGCAGTGTGTACCATATACAGCACCTTCAAAACCCACCTAGAAGGATAAGGGCAGCAGATGCATGGGAACACCACCACCTGCAAGTTACACTCCAAACCACATACCATCCTGACTTGGAACTATATCGCCATTCCTTCACCATCGCTGGGTCAAAAACCTGGAACTCCCTCCCTAAAAGCACCATGGGTGTACCTACACCACATGGACTGCAGCAACTCAAGAAGGCGGCTCACCACCATCCTCTCAAGGGTAACTGGAGATGGGCAACAAATGTTGGCCTTGCCAGCGATGCTGACATCCCATGAAAGAATAAAAAAGTTATCTTGATGCCAGTCACAGGTAGTTGTGTCTCTATATTTACATACCCAATTGGTCATATCTCAGTTTCTTCAATAGAGAAAGCATCAGAAGGCTTTGCTTCACGCATGACGCAACTATTTGCTCCCAGTCCGATGCCAATCTCCTCCATAAACTGAGCATTGCCACTGCCGATCCAATATAATGGAATGGTTCCTGAATTGAGAGAACTTTGGAAGATTATAATTAAGGCATCTGCAGTGGTCTCACCTATTTCCTTTAAAACCCTGGCATGGAAACTATCTGTTCCTGGGAATTTGTCACTCTTTAGTTTCTTCATTACTGTTACTTTGCTAACGTTAATTTTGATGAGTCCTCATCCTGATTCAGTATTAGTATCTTTGGGAAGTCTGCAGCCTATCATTTACTCTAAATGCTGACACAAAATAATTATGCAACATATCCTCCTGTTCCTTATTTTCATTTACAATATCACCATTATCAGTTTTCAAGGGGCCAACATTGCTCCTGACCAATATAATTGTTAAAAAAAAGTGTTGACTTTGATATCCCTTGAAAGCCTCTTTTCATACTCCCTTTTTGTAGCTCTTACTATCTGTTTTGTCATGTTTTGTTCTTTATAGCTCTCCCAGTCTCCAAAATCTGTTTTTCTTTACATTTTGTACATTTTTTTAGTTTTATGATGTCCCTTAGCTCTTTTGTCACCCATGGCTTTTTTATTGGCAAGTAGAGCTCTTGCCCCTTAGAGGTATAAACTGCTTCTATATCACTTTAAATTCTTTTTTAAACCCTCCCTGTGATCTTCTGTCTATTTACCCATTAGCCGATTTGCCCAGTTTACTGTGGACAGTCTCTGCTTCATCCCGTTGAAGTCAGCATCACCGAAATCTAGCATCTTAGTCGCTGTTTTTCATTTTTCCCTTTCAAACACAACTTTGAACTCGATCTTATCATGATCGCTATTAGATAAATGTTCACACACCATTAGGCTGTTATTTAAATCTGACTCATTACTAAATCTAATATGGCCTTCCCACTTGTTGGTTCTGCTGATCTCAATCTATATGAAAGTTAAAATCCCCTATTAAATCCACTCTGATTTTGCTACATGGTTATCTAATCTCTGCATTTATACATTCTTCCACACCACTGCTGCTAGCAGGAGGCCTATACACAGCTCCTGCTACATCCTTTTACATCCTTTTCGATTTCTTAATTCTACCAATATAATTTCCACTGTCTCCTTACTTCCCATTATATCCTCTCATATCATTAAACTGATTTCATCCTTATTCACTAAGGCCACTGTCTACCAGTTTCCCTATCCTTCCTGTAGACTTTATATCCTGATATATTCAGTTCCCAGTCCTGACTGTATTGTAACCATGTCTCATCAACGGCTACCATGTTGTACCCTCCAAGTTGAATTTGCACCTGCAATTCATTCAATTTGTTCTGTATCCTTCATACGTTTGTATTAAAGAACACTTATTTAGACCATACACCCTAACTTGTCGTTCTGCTCTAATGGTTTTTCGTTCCGAATTTCTTATTTCTCTCTCCTGATTTAATTGCTGTAAATCTTTTAGTTGAGTAAATTGGGCCTATATTTTCTGAAGTTTAGAAGAATGAGAGGCGATCTAATTGAGACATACAAGATTCTGAAAGGGCTTGATAGGGTAGAAGCTGAGAGATTGTTCCCACTAGTCAGGGAATCTAGAACACGGGGACACAGTCTCGGGATAAGGGGTCAATCATTCAGCACTGAGATAAGGAGAAATTACTTCACTCAAAGGTTTGTGAATCTTTGGAATTCACTACTCCGGAGGGTTGTGGATGCTCCATCATTGAATGGGATAGATAGATTTTTTGTCTCAGAGAATCAAGAGATATGGGGAGCGGGCAGGAAAGTGGAATTGATGCCCAAGGTCAGCCATGATTGTATTGAATGGTGGAGCAGGCTCAATGGACCATATAGTCTACTTCTGCTCGTATTTCTTGTGTTCCCTTTACCTGTAGTGCCTAAGGGACAATTTCTGACTATTAGTCTACTCTTGTCCCTTTTGTTTATTTTAGAAATATTACTTATTAACCTTTGCCATCTAAGCTCCACACTGCCCCATTTACGAGTGTAAGGTCCTTGTGACTGCACTTTTCATCCTTTTGGCTAAGATCCTGATCCTAGCCCAGTTCAAGTGAGGCTATCCCACCAGCCCAGTTCCTTCCTGTCTAGTACTGATGCCCGTGTCCCCTAATGGATCTCCTTTTTCCCACAGCATTCCTTCAGCCACGTGTTCACCACCTTAATCTGCTCATCCCTACACCAATCGGATATTAATCCAGAGTTAGTAACACTTGAGGGCTTTAATTTAGCTGCTAGCTTCTGGTACTGCCCAAACAGCAACTCTTGTCTACTCTTTCCTTTGTTTTTTCTCATAACATGGACTACAGTGACTGGATCGTGCCCTTTCCTCTCCAATATCCTTTCAAGCTGGCTTGAGATGTCCCTCACCCTGGCACCAAGTAGGTAACGTACCATGTGAGACTCTTGATCCTACTTACAAAGGATGCTATCTATTCCCCTAATTATTGAAACCTGTAAAACTACCATGTTGCACTTCCCATCCTCCTCCCTTTTGACAGCCTCGTGCTCCAAGGTGCCAAGCATTCTGACTGTCCACCCAACAGTGTTTATCGTTATCCTCACAGGCAGCGAGTATATTGTGCCTTCTTGGTAGGTTCAGTTTCTGTGGATCCTCATTCCCTTACCAACTCCCACACCAAACACATTCAGACCCTGCATCCCTCTATGAGGTGTGACCAAGCTCTGGAGCAAACTCCCCCTCTTTTTTGTGTCTCCAACTCTCACTCCAGCTGAATGACTCTGAGACGGAGAGATTCAAGGGAGAGACATCTGCTGTAGACACACATTCCGCTGTGCCGTATCTTAATCTATATTGAATTAAAGATAATTACTTTTTATTCTGTTTGAATTTTTTTTCACATTAACTTGCACTAACTGTTAAAACACAACAAAATGTTAAATACTTACTGCCTCAAGCTTACAAGGCAGTTAAAGTATTAAAGGCAAAAAGAATCACCTCCTTTCCCCTCTGCACTGAATTCCTACTTTCACTAAATTCTGAACTTCCCACTCTGTTCTGTGGTTGTGCTGTGTGCTTCAGCAGATAACTTTCTACTTTTAGACACCTTTTGAGCCACACCCAAGTTATAGTTGCTCAGTCAGCTTCCAGCTCATTGTAATTGCCCCCTTCAAAGGCTGTATTTGGAAAACATTCTGATACTCTTTTCTCAGCTATTTAACCTTGCCCTGAATTATTCTGCATCTGTCTGCCAGCGATTTAAAAATGAATGTCTGCCTTTTACCACCACTGACCACTAGGCCTCATGTTTATATTCACGCTTTCACCCATGCCTATCTCTGTAACTTCCTTTACCTGTTAACCTCCCACCCAAACTCTCCTTTTAACTGACTCCAACCTTTTGTGCATCCCAATCTTCATTCACCCTGCTTCAGTAGCTTAGGTCCCACATTATGGAGTTTCCTCGCTGAACCCCTATACCTCTTTCTTTCCATTTAATACCTTTCTTAAAAACCACATCTTTGACCCATCATATGGTCACTTTTCCTAAAGTCTCCTTTGGCTCAGTGTCCACTTTTCTTTATGCCAATGTGAAGTATTCTGAGATATTTTTCTACAGTAAAGATGCAAGTGTAAAAAATGAAAGTTGATTTGCAACATTCAGTGTATATTACAAAATCAAGAGATTCCTAAGTGACTAAAATTTTAGGAACAAACTATGGTGTGACAAGAAGTATGTGCATTTCAGAGTAAATGCTAATCATTCATATTTTGTAACTTTTATTTAGGTATCAATGTTTGGATATGGCTTCTACAATTATGAAAAATTCAGATGGCAAACAGAATGTGGTTCTCAACACTAAATTTGAAAAAGAAATAGATACTTTTAATATATCTCAAAATAATACATTAGATGATGCAACAGATCATCCAAGACCTCCTAATGCAAATGGCAAAGTATGTAGCAGAAAACCAGAATCCTATTTAAACCAGAGGATAACACATACAAGAAAGGTCAAGCTAAAGAGAAAGAGTACATTAGACAGCTTAGGGATCAAAAGAAAACTAGAAAATGAAGAAAAATGTGCCAGCAAGAAAGAAGTGAAAATAGTAGAACATCAAGATCCACCCGTAGTTCAGTCTCTCACTCGTGTGCCCTTAAAAAGCGTAATGGATGTTGAAATGAAATTGGTTTATGTTGATGAACAACAAATAATGTATGAATTTATAGAATCCCACGATTACAGAAGTACTCAATCAGCATGTGAAGCCAGCAAATCAGGAGAATCTATGACTTCCTGTGCTTTGAATTTGGCACCTCAAATGGATAAATGGCTTTCTAAAGCTTTAAAGGATGCAAGTTTTTACTACCACCAGAAGAAATATTCTGTAGCAGCAGGGCGATTCAGAACTGCATTAGAGGTACCACTTTTTTATTATTACTCTTTCATTATTGTTTATTATCTCCTGTTGCAATACCAATAGTGGGTTAGAAGATAATAAGTAATTTAGAGATTGCATTCCAAATGGGGAGCCATGATTAAAAAGCAGAAGTCAGAGAATTGGCACTATAGTGTTGTAGCTCTATCTCTGACTCACACCCTCTTTAACAATGGCTCCAAACTAGGATTACAGGAATGTTGAATGTACTTCACGATATCCTGTAACAACATAAACATGACATGCTTTGCAATAGCGGGCAGTAAAAATGCAACTGTTGTTTCTCTTGTCCATCTCTCATCTTTCCCTTGCCACATTTTTTTCTGCTTTTTAGATCTTGGCTTTCTTATGTTTGTTAGTGTCTTATCAAAACTCAAGGCCCAAGGCCTCTTCCCACATTTCAAACGCAAATGTTTCATCTCTGAATATTATGGCTTTGTTCAATTTGATACCACAGTCTGGGAAAGCACAATTACTACAGAATGCTGCAATTCAGCATATTTTAACAGAATCATTGCCATGCAGAAGGAAGCCATTTGGCCCATCGTGTCCACACTGGCTCTCAGAGCAATTCCCTCAGTTCCATTCCTCTGCCTTATCCCCAGCAGATTCTTCCTTTTCATACAGCTGTCTAATTCCCTTTTGAATGCTTCAGTTGAACTTGCCTCCACCATGTTCTCAGGCAGCTCATTCCAGACCTTAATCACTTGCTGCGTGAAAAAGTTTTTCCTCGTGTCACTTTTGCTTCTCTTACCAAATACTTTAAATCTGTGCCCTCTCGTTCTCGATCCTTTCACCAGAGGGAACAGTTTCTCCCTATCTACTCGGTCCAGACCCCTCATAATTTTGAATACCTCTCTCAAATCACCCTAACTTCTCCAATCTATCTTCATAACTGAAATTCTTCATCCCTGGAACCATTCTCGTGTATCTTTTCTGTACTCTCTCCAATGCCCTCACATCTTTCCTAAAGTGCGGCGCCCAGAACTGGACGCAATACTCCAGCTGAGGCCGAACTAATATCTTATACAAGTTCAACATAACTTCCTTGCTCTTGTACTCTATGCCCCTATTAATAAAGCCCAAGATACTGTATGCTTCGCTCGAGTTGTTTTGAACAGACTCCAGAAGCTGGCTGAGCATGTCTACCCAGAGGCACACACAGTGCGGCTTTCAAGCAGAGAGATCCACCATTGACATGCTGTTCTCCCTTAGCCAGCTGCAGGAGAAATGTTGTGAACAACAGATGCCCCACTACGTTGCTTTCATTGATCTCACCAAAGCCTTTGACCTCGTCAGCAGACGTGGTCTCTTCAGATTACGAGCAAAGACCGGTTGTCCACCAAAGAAACGAAGTATCATCACCTCATTCCATGACAATATGAAAGGCACAGAATAGCGGTACCTCATCAGACCCCTTTCCTATCCTGAGCGGCGTGAAACAGGGCTGTGTTCTCGCACCTACACTGTTTGGGATGTTCTACTCACTGCTGCTCTCACATGCGTTCAAGTCTTCAGAAGAAGGAATTTTCCTCCGCACAGGATCAGATGGCAGGTTGTTCAACCTTGCCCATCTTAGTGCGAAGACCAAAGTACGGAAGGTCCTCATCAGGGAACTCCTCTTTGCTGACGATGCTGCATGAACATACCACACAGAAGAGTGTCTGCAGAGACTCATCGACAGGTTTGCGGCTGCCTGCAACAAATTTGGCCTAACCGTCAGCCTCAAGAAAACGAACATCATGGGACAGGACGTCAGAAATGCCCCATCCATCAATATAGGCGACCACGCTCTGGAAGTGGTTCAAGAGTTCACCTACCTAAGCTCAACTATCACCAGTAACCTGTCTCTCGATGCAGAAATCAACAAACACATGGGAAGGGCGTCTGCTGCTATGTCCAGACTGGCCAAGAGGGTGTGGGAAAATGGCACATTGACACGGAACACAAAAGTCCGAGTGTTTTAAGCCTGTGTCTCAATACCTTGCTCTACGGCGGCGAGGCCTGGGCAACGTATGTCAGCCAAGAGCGACGTCTCAATTCATTCCATCTTCGCTGCCTCCAGAGAATCCTTGGCATCAGGTGGCAGGACCGTATTTCCAACACCGAAGTCTTCGAGGCGGCCAACATCCCCAGCATATACACCCTACTGAGCCAGTGGCGCTTGAGATGGCTTGGCCATGAGAGCCGCATGGAAGATGGCAGGATCCCCAAGGACGCATTGTACAGAGAGCTCACCACTGGTATCAGACTCACCGGCCATCCATGTCTCCGCTTTAAAACGTCTGCAAACGCGACATGAAGTTCTGTGACATTGACCACAAGTCGTGGGAGTCAGTTGCCAGTGATCGCCAGAGCTGGCAGACAGCCATAAAGGCAGGGCTAAATAGTGGCGAGTCAAAGAGACTTAGCAGTTGGCAGGAAAAATGACAGAAGTGCAGGGAGAGAGCCAACTGTGTAACAGCCCCGACAACCAATTTTATCTGCAGCACCTGTGGAAGAATCTGTCAGTCTAGAATTGGCCTTTGTGGCACTCCAGGCACAGCTCAACAAACCACTGACCACCTCTAGGCACTTACCCATTGTCTCTCAAGACAAGGAGGCCAAAGGGAAGACTGTATGCTTTATTAACCTCTCTCTCAACCTGTCCTGCCACCTTCAATGACTTATGCACATATACACCCAGGTCTCTCTGCTCCTGCACACCCTTTGGAATTGTACCCTTTATTTTTACATTGTCTCTCCATGTTCTTCCTACTAAAATGAATCACTTCACATTTCTCTGCATTGAACTTCATCTGTCACCTGTCTGCCCATTCCACCAACTTGTCCATGTCCTTTTGACGTTCTACACTATCCTCCTCACAGTTCACAATGCTTCCAAGTTTCGTATCATCTGCAAACTTTGAAATTGTGCCCTGTACACCAAGGTCCAAGTCATTAATATATATGAGGAAAAGAAAGGGTCCTGGGGCACTCGACTACAAACCTTCCTCCAGCCCGAAAAACATCCATAAACCACTACTTTTTGTTTCCTGTCACTCAGCCAATTTCGTATCCATGTTGCTACCGTCCCTTTTATTCTATGAGCTGCAAGTTTGCTCACACGTCTGTTGTGTGGCTCTGTATCAAACACCTTTTGGAAGTCCATGTACACTACATCAACAGCATTGCCCTCATCAACCCTCTCTGTTACCTCTTCAAAAAACTCCAGCAAGTTATTTAAACATGATTTTTCCTTAAGAAATCCATGCTGGCTTTCCTTAATTAACTCGCATTTGTCTATGTCACTATTGATTTTATCCCTAATTATTGTTTCTAGATGTTTTGCCACCATGGAAGTTAAACTGACTGGCCTTAGTTGCTTATCTTTACACCCTTTTTTGAACAAGTGTTGTAACATTTGCAATTCTCCAGTCCTCAGGCACCACCCCCAAGTCTAAGGAAGACTGAAAAATTATGGCCAGAGCCTCTGCGATTTCCACCCTCACTTCCCTCAGTGTCCTTGGATGCATCTCATCTGGTCCTGGTGCCTTATCCACTTTAAGTACAGACAGCTGATCTAATACTTCCTCTTTATCAATTTTAAACCCCTCTAGTGTCTGACTTACCTCCTCTTTCAACATTGCCTGGATTGCATCTTCTTCCTTAGTAAAGACAGATGCAAAGTATTCGTTTAATACCTTGGCTGTGCCCTCTGTCTCCATGTGTAAATCCCCTTTCTGGTCCCTAATCAGCCCCACTCCTCCTTTTACCACCGTTTTACTATTTCTATGCCTGTAGAAAACCTGGGGATTTCCTTTAATATGAACTGCCATTCTCTTTTCATGCTGTCTCTTTGCTTCTCTTATTTGCTTTTTCACCTCCCCTCTGGACCTTCTATATTTAGCCTGGTTCTCAATAGTATTTTATACCTGGCATCTGTCATAAGCACACTTTTTCTTCTTTATCTTAATCTGTACCTCTTTTGTAATCCAGGGAGCTCTGGATTTGTTTGCCCTACCTTTCCAGTGGTTTTCCCATCAAACTGTCCTCTGCTCTCAAGGCATGTTGGTAATTTTGGTCAAGCTTTAGCATAAAGTTTTTTTTTCGTGAAGCCATTACTGTCTTAAAAATCAGAGTCCATTGCGAAGTGTTAGTGTGTACCACCACCTGCAAGTTCCCTTCCAAGTCTCACACCATCCTGATTTGGAAATATATCACCATTCCTTCAGTGTCGCTGGATCAAAATCCTGGAACTCCCTCTCTAACAGCATGTGAGTATACCCGCACCAGATGGACTGCAGCAGTTCAAGAAGGCAGCTCACCACCGCCTTCTCAAGGGCAATTAGGGATGGGAAACAAATGCTGGCCTTGCCAGCGATGCCCACATGCCATGAAAGAATATAAAAAAATATTGCTTTCAGAGTGTAAGAACTTTACAGGTGATCAGGATGGGCATGGAAGAAACAGAAGAATGGCCAGTGTGTTACTTTGCCTGGCCTGGTCTGCCATCCTGGTTGTGACAGGAGTGATATAGTGCCTTCTCTCCCTAGATGGCATGAGTGATATTCCATGCTGGCAGGCATGCTCGGGAGCCTCCTGACTTCAATTCCATCCAAAAGGCCTTGGAGATTTAAGTATATAGAGTTCTGTGTTATTCTCCTACTTCAAAGAGCCAACATTGGCATAATGAGCTGAATGTCCTCCTTCGGTGCTGTAAGAATCCATGATTCTACACTTGGTGCCATGCCCTGATGCTTTGTCTGGCTGCTTGGTGCAGGTGAGAATAATAAAACATTGATCAGACATGCAGTGAAGTTATCAGAGAATCAAGTGAATGAGCCAAGCACTGTTTTTCCTTACCTTGTGGACCCACGACTGCTGCTGGTGTGCAGGCTGAAACTGTCTTTTCAAAGACTTCACTTTGGGGTTGAATTTAATGAGCCCGCCAGGCCTGATAAATGGCCCCATTCCCATTCGTCAAGTGGGCACCTGCCCCACTGCAATTATGCGGCGGGCACCCATTTTGCATATTGGAGGCGTGGGTCCCCCCAATCACGTGGATTACGGGATGTGATTCAATAATTACGGCCTCAAATGACTCTGGAGCAGCTGCTGACACCATATTTAAAGGCCTGCCAGCCCTGCATTCACTACTCTCCTGGAAACGGTGCAGCATACAACTGTGTCCTGTATTTCCACCACCCCCCACCACGCCTGAGGAAGGCAGAAGATAATGGCAGAACAAAGACACAAAGTGGCCCCGTGGTTCAGTGATGCCTCCCTGCAGATTCTCCTCCAGGCTGCAAGGAAAAGGTGGGAGGTTCTCTTCCCCCACTATGACAAGAAGAGGTCCTCCTGCCTGACCAAGCAAGCCTAGGTAGAGATCGCAGAGGAGGTTAGCAGCTGTGGGGTCACCCAGTGCAGGAAGAGGGTCAATGACCTGTCGTGTTTAAACAAGGTGAGTGCTCCATACCAGTCGCCTCCTTGAGGGTTGCATGTGAGAACGCAGGAGGTTGTGCTTCATGGGGAGGGTGGCAGCGATGTGGCATTGCCTGAGTGCCAAGGAGTCTATCTCTTCCTGACCGAGGCATGGATGTCTCTTGGTCACAGACCACCTTCCTTCATAGCTCACTGCACCCCCCCCCCCCCCCCCCCACATTTAACTCCCAAGACCACGAGTTTTGGCATGAGAGACATCAGATTCCCCAGTTGGGGTTGAGGGGCTGAAAAGAGCTGAACTGTCTTGTTTGTCTGTGTCCAATTCTCTACCATCTCCATCCTTCCTCTTGCAGGACAAGAGGGCCCAGAATAGGAGGGAGATGTCCTGGACAGGTAGAGTAATCCCAGATGTAATCCACTGACCTCCCCAAGCTGGCGAGCACCCAGGGCGGCCGATTAGTAGGCGACATGGAGATTGGAGTCCCTGTGCAAGAGAGTGAAGATTGTCTGCCATTGGCATGTGCTTAGTAGGCATCAGGAGAACTGCACAGCCTAAGCCTCATATGTTTGTGCTCTCTCATGCAAGTAGCCATTTGCAGGGGCCCACAGCCATTAGGGGACAGACTGCTGCTGGTGTGCAAGCTGAAACTGTCTTTTCAAAGACTGCTCTCTGAGGAGGAAGAAGATTCAGAGGATGAAACCGTCTTGCACTCTCCACCAGCGCAGTTACTTTAATCTTGGTGGGTACACACTTGGCTTTAGAATCTGGGTCACAGGCTGGTGAGAGCACCACACACAGGCATGGGCAACTGGCGGAGGCTGAGCCATCAAGGCCTCTGACAGTCGATGGACTGAGGGTGGCCAGGCCCATGCTGAGCCCCAGGAGGATGATGAGCCTGGTGTCAACAGCACAGGGCATGCTGGAGTTACAAAGAGGGATAGGCCGAAATCTGGCGGACATGCCAGAGGCCATGCGTGGCCTGGAGCGGGTGATGGAGGAGTCCATCCATACCATGAATGCTGCCATGTCTCAGGCCTTTGAGTGCATGGCTTCCTCCATCGAGCGGTTGACAACCTGCACACCATCGCTTTGGCTATGAGCTTGGCGCAGCAGTGGCAAGGCAAGAGAAGGAACAGGAGCTCAGATGATTCTGCTGCTTTTGGTTCTTCACTAGTGAGTAGGGAGGCTCAAGAGAACCTTCAAACGGTGGAGGGGAGGCTGACAGCCACATCTGGGGGCTCCCCTTAGGGTGCTTCAAGTGTGATACCTGGATCCTCAGCCCCTCCGCCACTGAGTCCACCTCCAGCAGCCACGTCGCCTGAGGAGAGTCCTGTACCAGTCCAGGACACCTCCAGGCAGCCAGGGCCTTCGAGGCTTCAGGCAGCCAGAGGACGCCAGCCAAAGCCATCACAGGCAAAGGGCATCCTGATCAGCAACCTTCCTCCAGCCCAGCTGCTGCCTACGGGATCACACCGCGTAGGAGCACCTACAAACGGATTAAAAAGAGCACACAGCAACACTTTGGGTTTCACAGGTGTAGATCATACCTTTTGTGTTAAAAACATTAAAAGATACTTTGTTGAAATCTTTAGGTTTCATTGTTTGAAAGCCATGCATTATTATTCTTTAATTGTGAGATGCAGACTTCCCCCTTCCCCCTTAGGGCTATGCCAATATGAACACAGCCCTCATTTTTATCATTTTGTCATTTTTATAAATGACCTGGAAGAGGGTGTAGAAGGGTGGGTTAGTAAATTTGCAGATGACACTAAGGTCGGTGGAGTTGTGGATAGTGCCGAAGGATGTTGTAGGGTACAGAGGGACATAGATAGGCTGCAGAGCTGGGCTGAGAGATGGCAAATGGAGTTTAATGCGGAAAAGTGTGAGGTGATTCACTTTGGAAGGAGTAACAGGAATGCAGAGTACTGGGCTAATGGGAAGATTCTTGGTAGTGTAGATGAACAGAGAGATCTTGGTGTCCAGGTGCATAAATCCCTGAAGGTTGCTAACCAGGTTAATAGGGCTGTTAAGAAGGCATATGGTGTGTTAACTTTTATTAGTAGGGGGGTCGAGTTTCGGAGCCACGAGGTCATGCTGCAGCTGTACAAAACTCTGGTGAGACCGCACCTGGAGTATTGCGTGCAGTTCTGGTCACCGCATTATAGGAAGGATGTGGAAGCTATGGAAAGGGTGCAGAGGAGATTTACTAGGATGTTGCATGGTATGGAGGGAAGGTCTTACGAGGAAAGGCTGAGGGACTTGAGGTTGTTTTCGTTGGAGAGAAAGAGGAGGAGAGGTGACTTAATAGAGACATATAAGATAATCAGAGGGTTAGATAGGGTGGATAGTGAGCGTCTTTTTCCTCGGATGGTGATGGCAAACACGAGGGGACATAGCTTCAAGTTGAGGGGTGATAGATATAGGACAGATGTGAGAGGTAGTTTCTTTACTCAGAGAGTAGTAAGGGCGTGGAACGCCCTGCCTGCAGCAGTAGTAGATTCGCCAACTTTAAGGGCATTTAAGTGGTCATTGGATAGACATATGGATGAAAATGGAATAGTGTAGGTCAGATGGTTTCACAGGTCGGCGCAACATCGAGGGCCGAAGGGCCTGTACTGCGCTGTAATGTTCTAATTCTAATTCGCCAAAGTGAATAGAACCTCTGTTAACAAATGCTCTTCCAAGGGCAATAGCACACATTGCTCATCCGCAGGTAAGGCAGGGACTACAACTGGAAAGGACATGACAGAGCTCAGGCATTAAGGTGAGACTTTATTTCACTCTCTGTGAATGGACACCATGATGTACAAACAGTTCGTTGTGAGGTTCTCTATTGCCTCCACACATAGTTCTACTTGTCCGGCCTCCTGCCTTGGTACACGAGGATATGTAAATGATGTCGCTGTGGTCGCTCATTAACCTCAGATCCCTGAAAAATGATGGTCCAACCTCTGTTCCAGCTGTATGATTATATAGACTCAGCTGTTTGCCTACCCCATACTGACCCCCACAACCACTACCCTAAATGCAGATTTCACCCTTTCGCAGAGCTCCCGCTACCCTGGATCCATTTGAGGAGCCTTCCAGCAAACCCAGACCCCTTTGCAGAGCCCTCCAGCAATGCACTCTCACAATGGCTTCCAAACCCCCCTCTTAGCCTAGGCTGCAGTGCTCAAGGTTGCCTACCCATGGCTTCAAAGTGAGCTCTCACCTTTGTGCCACCAGGTGTCACTGGCTGTGAAAAATGGAGGCATGTCAGAGTTGCCTGCCGTTTACAGAATTGGCCTTCGGACATAAAATTGCTTCTAATGGTATTAAAATACATTTAAATCAGCATCTCAGCAATTTAAAATAGGTTCCTGTCATGTTGTGATGAGCGTGCTGCCATTGTGCTTTCCTGCCACTGACAAAATCCGGAACCGATGCCACAACACTGCCCCTGCCCCCGACACCAGATTTCCAGCCCCTGCACTGCCCCCCACCAGCAATCCTGCCCTGGATGACCATACAAAATCCAGCCCCACATTTATGCCAGTGACCACTTCAATGGATATGCAAAAACGTTTACCCAGGAAACTTGCTTGTACCTACCTCGCTAGACCACCAGTGCAAATCGGTACCAGGAACATAGAACAGTACAGCACAGTACAGGCCCTTCGGCCCACGATGTTGTGCCGAACCTTTAACCTACTCTAGGATCAAACTACCTACATACCCTTCATACTACTATCATCCATGTACCTATCCAAGAGTCGCTTAAATGTCCCTAATGTATCTGCTTCTAATACCATCGCTGGCAGTGCATTCCACGCACCCACCACTCTCTGTGTAAAGAACCTACCTCTGACATCTCCCCGAAACCTTCCTCCAATCACTTTAAAATTATGCCCCCTGGTGATAGCCCTTTCCACCCTGGGAAAAAGTCTGTGGCTATCCACTCTATCTATGCCTCTCATCATCTTGTACCCCTCTATCGAGTCACCTCTCATCCTTCTTCGCTCCAATGAGAAAAGCCCTAGCTCGGAAGTTTTTTTAAAAATTTTAATTAAGTGTTGTGAGCATTTTTTTAAAGAGTTATCAAGATAGGTGCATAGCTATTTACCACAACAGAAACTATTCTATGGTGACAATTCTGTATAATTCAAGAATTTATTATAGGTTCCTGCTCAGGGAGTTAAGCAGCAATACGATCAGTACAATAAATCGACACTGCAGACTGGCGCATTCCAAGGTCCAGGACTACATGCTGAGGGACGCACTAAAGTTTGGGGCAGCTGCCGCAAAGGCTCAATGGCGAAAGGCCACTGTGTAAGGCCCACTAGCCATAGTATACTGAGCGTAAAACCCCTCTGGCTGTATGCACCAAAATGAGTTTTTGCTGTGTAATGCAAATGCACGTTGCATATAAAATGGAAGGGCAAGAGTTGTGAGGCAACTCATGTTCTGTATCGAAGGAATCTGATTTCTATTGTACTTTCTGAAATGTCAAATTTGAATTGTCTTGTAATTTGTTTTTACAAATTTTATGAATAAAGTATATTTTTGGGAAAAATAATTTGACACTGCCCATCTGTGTACTCTGAATTTAAATTCAGTCCCTGAGGGGATCTAGTCCCTTCTTTTGCTGCACCTATTTTTATTTCTCCATTAATATTTATTCCATCTACTATCACATATTATTCCCCAGTTGGGAGATCACGGACTGTATTTTCTTCCACTGTCTCGCTCAAAATTGGATGGATGGTAGCAGGAAACTAAGGAAATGAAGATACTGTTGCCTCCCTGTCCCAACGGCACCTAGAAAATCACTGATCATCATTTCTCAACTATTGCATGTAATAGGTCAAGGTCAGGGTGCACATACGTGACCATGCAGCAACCCAGAACATATTGTTACGACCAGGTGAGAAAGAGGTCTAGGGTTCCCTTTCTGCCTTCACCTGGTCTTACTGTAACAGGGTTTTATTTTTAAACACACTGTTTTTAGCTCCCCCTTGGTGAATCCTTGTTCACCACTTTCCAATTATAAGGCAAAGAAACTTACCTGGGAGCGGAGTGACGACTGGCGGACCTGCGAGGAAGCTGATCCAGAGCGGCGGCTATAAATAAAGAGGGGGGGTGCTCAAGGCCTTTACTTACCTGGGAGAGGAGCGGGGACTGGCGGACCTGCAAGGAAGCTGATCCAGAGCGGCGGCAGGCTCCCTGTGTCTCTCGGCGCGTGCAGAGACTCGAAAGAGGAAAAAAAAGACTTAGTGACATCACGGGAAATCTACAAGGTGATTGATTGGGTAAGTAGCAGTTGTTAGTCAATTTAAATAGCTTAAAAAAGGGGGAAAGTTGTTTTTTTTTGTTTGAAAAAAGACCTCAAGTGATAAAGTGAGTACTATTAGTATGTTTTTTTTTAATTAGTGTAATTTAGATTGTAATGGGTAGTGTTTGGAGTAGAACAAGGCTCCTAGGGTAATTAGTATTTTTTAAAGGGAGTAACTAATTAATCTAAAGGTGTCATGGCAGGAGAGCTCACACCCGTGATATGCTCCCCCTGCGCTATGTGGGAAATCAGAGATGCTTCCAGTGTCCCTGACCACCATGTTAGCAGGAAGTGTATCCAGCTGCAGCTACTGGCTACCCGCATTACAGAGCTGGAGCTGTGGGTGGATTCACTGTGGAGCATCCGTGATGCTGAGGTCGTCATGAATAGCACGTTTAGCAAGGTGGTCACACCGCAGGTAATGGCTACAAAGGCACAAAAGGGATGGGTGACCACCAGGCGGAGTAGTCGGCACAGGCAGGTAGTGCAGGAGTGCCCTGTGGCCATCCCCACTCAAAAAGATATACTGCTTTGGATACTGTTGGGGGGAATGGCCTCCCAGGGGAAAGCAGCAACAGCCAAATTTGTGGCACCAAAGATGGCTCTGCTGCACAGCAGGGGAGGAAAAGGAGTGGAAGAAGTATAGTGATCGGGGATTCTATTATAAGGGGTACAGATAAGCGTTTCTGTGGCCAAAAACGTGACTCCAGGATGGTATGTTGCCTCCCTGGTGCTAGGGTCAAGGATGTCACGGAGCAGCTGCAGGACATTCTGAAGGGGGAGGGTGAACAGTCAGAGGTCATGGTACACATTGGTACCAACGACACAGGTAAAAAGAGGGATGAAGTTCTGAAACAAGAATTTAGGGAGCTAGGTTGCAGATTAAAAAGCAGGATCTCAAAGGTTGTAATCTCTGGGTTACTCCCGGTGCCACGTGCTTGTGAGTATAGGAATAGGAGGATAGAGCAGATAAATGCATGGCAGAAGAGATTATGCAGAAGGGAGGGCTTTAGTTTCCTGGATCACTGGGTCTGTTTCTGGCGAAGGTGGGACCTGTACAAGTTGGACGGGTTGCACCTGAACCGGATTGGGACCAACATCCTTGCTGGGAGGTTTAAAGAACAAAGAACAGTACAGCACAGGAACAGGCCATTTGGCCCTCCAAGCCTGCGCCGATCTTGATGCCTGCCTAAACTAAAACCTTCTGCACTTCCGGGGTCCGTATCCCTCTATTCCCATCCTATTCATGTATTTGTCAAGATTCCTCTTAAACGTCTCTATGGCACTTGCTTCCACCACCTACCCCGGCAACAAGTTCCAGGCACTCACCACCCTCTGTGTAAAGAACTTGCCTCGCACATCCCCTCTAAACTTTGCCCCTCGCACCTTAAACCGATGTCCCCTAGTAACTGACTCTTTCACCCTGGGAAAAAGCTTCTGACTATCCACTCTGTCCATGCCGCTTATAACTTTGTAAACCTCTATCATGTCGCCCCTCCACCTCCTTCGTTCCAGTGAAAACAATCCGAGTTTATCCAACCTCTCCTCATAGCTAATGCCCTCCAGACCAGAAAAACATCCTGGTAAACCTCCTCTGTACCCTCTCCAAAGCCTCCACGTCCTTCTGGTAGTGTGGCGACCAGAATTGCACGCAATATTCTAAGTGTGGCCTAACTAAAGTTCTGTACAGCTGCAGCATGACTTGCCTATTTTTATACTCTGTGCCCCGATCGATGAAGACAAGCATGCCGTATGCCTTCTTGACTACCTTATCCACCTGCGTTGCCACTTTCAGTGACCTGTGGACCTGTACGCCCAGATCTCTCTGCCTGTCAATACTCCTAAGCGTTCTGCCATTTACTGTATACTTCCCACCTGCATTCGACCTTCCAAAATGCATTACCTCACATTTGTCCGAATTAAACTCCATCTGCCATTTCTCCGCCCAAGTCTCCAACCGATCTATATCCTGCTGTATCCTCTGACAATCCTCATCACTATCCGCAACTCCACCAACCTTTGTGTCGTCCGCAAACTTACTAATCAGACCAGCTACATTTTCCTCCAGATCATTTATATATACCACAAAGAACAAAGGTCCCAGCACTGATGCCTGCGGAACACCACTAGTCACATCCCTCCATTCAGAAAAGCACCCTTCCACTGCTACCCTCTGTCTTCTATGACCGAGCCAGTTCTGTATCCATCTTGCCAGCTCCCCTCTGATCCCATGTGACTTCACCTTTTGTATCAGTCTGCCATGAGGGACCTTGTCAAAGGCTTTACTGAAGTCCATATAGATAACATCCACTGCCCTTCCTTCATCAATCATCTCTGTCACTTACTCAAAAAACTCAATCAAATTAGTGAGACCTCGAAAAACTCAATCAAATTAGTGATTAGTGACGTTTACTAGTGTTGTTGAGGGGGGATTTAAACTAATTTGGCAGGGGAATGGGATATAGAGTGGAGGTACAGTAGGGGGTGATGCTCAGTCAAATATAGAAGAGAAACTGAGTCAGTGTGGAAGGCAGAGCAAATGTAGACCTGTTAAGGCACAAGTGAAAAATGCAAGGCAGGATTGCATCTATTTTAATGCAAGGAGTCTTACTAGTAAGACAGATGAACTGAGGGTGTTGATTAGCACGCGGGATTATGATATTGTTGCTATCACAGAGACATCGTTGAGGGAGGGGCAGGACTGGCAGCTCAATATTTCAGGGTATAGAATCTTCAGGCGTAACAGGGGAGGGGATAAAAGAGTAGGTGACATTGCACTGTTGATCAAGGAGTCAATTACTGTAGTAAGGAAGGATGATATCTTAGAAGGTTCTTCAAATGAGGCCATTTGGGTAGAACTTAAAAACAAAAAGGGGGCAATCACTTTGCTGGGAGTGTACTACAGGCCTCCAAACAGTCAGGGATAAATAGAGGAGCAGATATGTAGGCAAATCTCAGAGTGGTTTAAAAATAATAAGGTAATAATAGCAGGGGATTTCAACTTACCTAATATCAACTGGGATAGTCTTAGTGTAAAAGGCTTAAAGGGGGCAGAATTCTTAAAATGCATACAGGAGAGCTTTTTGAGCCAGTACGTAGAAAGTCCTACAAGAGAAGGGGCAGTACTGGACCAAATCCTAGGGAATGAAGCTGGACAAGTGGTAGAAGTGTCATTGGGGGAGCATTTCGGGGATAGTGACCATAACTCTAAGATTTAAGGTAGTTATGCAAAAGGACAAAGACGAGCCGGAAATAAAGGTACTGAATTAGGGGAAGGCCGATTTCAATATGATCAAACAGGATCTGGCCAAAGTGGACTGGGAGCAGCTACTTGTAGGAAAGTCTACATCAGACAAGTGGGAGTCATTCAAAGAGGAAATAGTGAGGGTTCAGAGCCAACATGTACCCGTTAAGGTGAAGGGTAGGACCAACAAATCCAGGGAACCCTGGATGTCTAGTGATATAGAGGATTGGATCAGAAAAAAAAAAGGAGGCTTATGGCAGATTCGGAGCGCTGAAAACAGTGGAGGCACTAGAGGAGTATAGAAAGTGTAGGGGGGTACTTAAAAAAAGTAATTAGGAGAGCGAAGAGGGGACATGAAAAAACACTGGCGGGCAAGATAAAGGAAAATCCTCAGGTGTTTTATAAGTATATTAAGGACAAGAGGAGAAGCAGGGAAAGAGTGGGGCCCATTCGGGACCAAAGTGGCAATCTGTGTGTGGAGCCGGAGAACATAGGTGAGGTTTTAAATGATTACTTTTCATCTGTGTTCACTATGGAGAAGGACGATGTAGGTACAGAGATCAGGGAGGGGGTTTGTGATATACTTGAACATATTAGCATTGAAAGGGAGGAAGTATTAGCTGTTTTAGTGGGCTTAAAAGTGGATAAATCCCCAGGCCCAGATAAGATGTATCCCAGGCTGTTATGTGAGGCAAGGGGTATATAGCAGGGGCTCTGGCACAAATTTTCAAATCCTCTGTGGTCACAGGAGAGGTACTAGAGGACTGGAGGACTGCGAATGTGGTGCCATTATTCAAGAAGGGTAGCAGGGATAAACCAGGTAATTACAGGCTGGTGAGTCTAACATCAGTGATTGGGAAACTATTGGAAACAATTCTGAGGGACAGGATTAATCTCCACTTGGAGAGGCAGAGATTAATCAGGGATAGTCAGCATGGCTTTGTCGGGGAGATCGTGTCCAACTATTGATTGAATTTTTCGAGGAGGTGACTAGATGTGTAGATGAGGGTAAAGCAGTTGATGTAGTCTACATGGACTTCAGTAAGGCTTTTGATAAGTTACCGTATGGAAGATGCTTTAAGAAGGTAAGAGCCCATGGGATCCAGGGCAATTTGGCAAAGTGGATCCAAAATTGGCTTAGTGGCAGGAGGCAGAGGGGGTTGGTCGAGGGCTGTTTTTGCGAGTGGAAGCCTGTGACCAGTGGTGTACCGCAGGGATCGATGCTGGGACCCTTGCTGTTTGTAGTGTACATTAATGATTTAGATGTGAATATAGGAGGCATGATAAGTAAGTTCGCAGATGACACAAAAATTGGTGGTGTCGTAAATAGTGAGGAGGAAAGCCATAGATTAAAGGACGATATGGATGGGCTGGTAAGATGGGCGGAGCAGTGGCAAATGGAATTTAATCCTGAGAAGTGTGAGGTGATGCATTTTGGGAGGACTAACAAGGCAAGGAAATATACAATGGATGGAAATTCAGAAGGTCAAAGGGACCTTGGTGTACTTGTCCATAGATCACTGAAGGCAGCAGCTCAGGTAGATAAGGTGGTTAGGAAGGCAATATGGGATACTTGCCTTTATCAGCGGAGGCATTGAATATAAGAGCAGGGAGGTTATAATGGAGCTTTATAAAACACTAGTTAGGCCATCAAGCACCTAACTATTCTAATCCAATTTTCCAGCACTTGGCCCATAGCCTTGTCTGCTATGACGTTTCAAGTGCTCATCTAAATACTTCTTAAATGTTGTGAGGGTTCCTGCCTCTACCACCTCTTCAGGCAGTGCGTTCCAGATTCCAACCACCCTCTGGGTGAAAACGTTTTTCCTCAAATCCCCTCTAAACCTCCTGCCCCTTACCTTAAATCTGTGCCCCCTGGTTATTGATCCCTCCGCTAAGCGAAAAGGTTTCTTCCTATCTAACCCATCAATGCCCCTCATAATTTTGTATACCTCAATCATGTGCCCCCTCAGCATTCTTTGCTCCAAGGAAAACTAACCTAGCCTTTTCAGTCTCTCTTCATAGCTGAAAGGCTCCAGCCCAGGCAACATCCTGGTGAATCTCCTCTGCACCCTCTCCAGTGCAATCACATCCTTCCTGTAGTGTGGTGCCCAGAACTGTACACAGTACTCCAGCTGTGGCCTAACTAGCATTTTATACAGCTCCATCATAACCTCCCCACCCTTATATTCTTTGCCTTGGCTAATAAAGGCAAGTATCCTATATGCCTTCCTAACCACCTTATCTACCTGTGCTGCTGTCTTCAGTGAATCCTATTAAATTTTCCTGCACTTGCAGCCGTAAGCTTCCTGTGTTGCACTCTTACTGCAGTTAAAGCCACAGCTTGTTCTGCTGTGCTTTCCATCAGGTTCTCTTCTTCACTAAGCGGGTGTGCCCTGATTAACCCTACAGGTTTTCCCTTTAGTTTCCAGCAGTCAGCTTTTAAATGCCATGCTTTATTACAATGGAAGCACTCAGGCTCCCGGTCTCACTCTTGCTCACAGCACCTTCCTTTTTGGCTAGAGGAGGACCCCTGTGTCTCCTGCTTTTCTTTCTCTCCCAGGTCAGCTTGGGCTCCTATAACCTTCCCTCCCTTTGTCTTTTTCAGATTTGTGGGGGTGACTGGGAAAAGTTCTCCTCTGGGAAACCGATTTATAAGTTAAAGCAAACTCGTCAACTAGAATGGCCACTTGCTGGGCTCTCTGAACCCGCTGCTCCTCTACATGTGTCATTATGGTGAGTGGGAGAGTTTTTAAATTCCTCTACCAGAACTCCTTCCCTGAGATTCTCATAGCTGAGCTGTACTTTAAGAGTCCTCAACCACTGGTCAAAAGTCAGCTGCTTGCTTCTTTCAAACTCCAGCTAAGTTTGATTAGCTTGTTTCTTGAGGGTTCTAAACTTTTGGCGATATGCTTCAGGTGCTAATTCATATGTCCTGAGGATAGCACTTTTTGTCAGTTCATAATTTGATGAACTGTCATCTGGCAACAGGAAACAAACCTCATGGGCTTTTCCAGTTAGCTTGCTTTGTAGTAAAAGAGGCCAGGTCTCAGGTTGCCGTATTAGCTGCCTTGCCAGTTTCTCAAAGGACACAAAAAATCTTCTACATCTTCCTCATTGAATTTTGGAATTAGTTGAGCCAGTTTTAAAAATTTTGCACCCAGCCCTGAATTACGCTCCTCCATATTGGCCATGCTTTCACTGGGGTTACTCTGTCGTGCCCTAGTTAACTCAAGCTGCTTCAGCTCTCTTTCTTCGCATTCTTTCTGGAATATTCTTTGTTGTGGTATTTTCTTCTCTTTAGCTGTTCTGCTGCTTCAGTTGCTTCACCGGATGTTCATAGATGGTAACAGTGGGCTCCATCCTGCTAGTGGGAATCCAGCCAGAAGTGCTCTCAGCATCATGACCCTGTCAAGGGAAATAGGGAATTGGAAGAGCTGACAGAAGTTCCACCTTTACTCTGCCCAAAAGAGGAAAATCCAGCCCCAGACATGTGAACTGCTCACAATTCTTTACAGTGTTGTTTGGGACAAGTGATTGCAGAGCTTTTTAATGAACAAGCACAACTTGGTTTGTGGATCAATAACAACCAACCACTCTGGCAAAGACAATCAAAATTGTGATGACATACAACATTTGTAATTGTTTATAGAATTTTGTAGGGTAAATTGGTGAGATTACTTCATCAAGAACAGAGATCAGTACCTCCCAGTTGCTATTGTAATATTTTTTTAATAATGAATCAACTTGGGAAATTTAGATCAAAGAGGAGATCTAATCTACTGAAGCTTGAAGAGTCCTCCATTTTATGAATAGATTTTCCCAAGTGATAGATATATGAATTGTTTCTGTTTGCGAAGATAATAAGTACTTAAAATATGTATCAGGACAAAGATACTAATTTCCATATCAAATGGTTTTTGCTGGTGTATTTTTGGGGCTTTCCAACATCACTCAAAAAATAATGAAATGGTTTATAAATAACACAGGCAGACAAATACTTGTTTTCCATTCATGCAGGTTTAAGAGATTTATAAGGTTTCAAAGACTGATCCTTGTTTTAAAACTTTGGCTCTTTTTAGTTCCCTGTTCAACTGCTTGTAGTTAACGCCGTTGCAATATCACAGTCATTGTGACACCATTTTCCTTCAACTAAGCTCAATTATATCCAGTCAAAGGTTCAGGGAATTAATGAATATTGTTTATATTACATAGCGTGTATTCTGTTTACTTTAGAGTGGATCCCACATAGTATTTAATGACACTGATGCATGTTTTGGTGGATAACAATAATTGGTAAAATATCCTCTTGTTTCAGAAGATCTTAAAATAGGCATGTTTAACAGGAGTTGGCCATGTAGCCCATGAGCATGTTCTGCCCTTCAAAGAGATCGTGGCTGATCAGTGACCCAACTCCATATATCTGCCTTTGCCCCATATCCCTTAAAACCTTTGGTTAACAAAAATCTATCAATCTCAGATTGAAAATTAGCAATTGATCAAGCATCAATTGCCATTTGTGGAAAAGAATCCAAACTTCTACTCTCATTGGTATGTAGAAGTCTTTCCTAATTTCACTACTGAAAGGTCTGGCGCTAATTTTTAGGCTATGCCCTCTAGTTCTAGACTCTCCAACCAGCAGAAAAAGTTTCTGTCTATCTACCCTATCTGTTCCTCTTAATATCTTGAAAATTTCAATCTGATCACTCCTTAAGCTTCTAAATTCTGGGGAATACAACCCTAGTTTGTGTAATCGCTCCTTGTAATTTAACCCAGGAGTCCAGGTATCATTCTGGTAAATCTACCCTGCACTGAACACAGTACTTCAAATATGATGTAACCAGGGCTTCTACCACCTTGTATTCTAGTCCTTTAGATATAAAGGCCAGCATTCCATTAACCTTTCTTGATTATCTTCTGTGCCTGTTCATAACATTTTAATGATCTATGTATCTGGACCGCCAAGTCTCTTTGGACCTCCACTTTTTCTAGCTTTTCACCATTTAGAAAGTAAATGTTCTTTTGTAGATTACCTCACATTTACTTAGATTGAAAGCCATTTGCCACAGTTTTGCCCATTCATTAATCTATCAATATCTCTTTGTAATTCTATGCTTCCATCTACACTGCTTACCATGCCACCTGTCTTTATGTCATTGGCCAACATGGATCTGTGGCTCCCTATCTCATCATCTAAGTCGTTAAAGAATACAGTGAATAGTCGAGAATAATCTGTCCCAACACAGATCCTTGTGGGACACCACTAGTCACATTCTTCCAATTAGAGCACCTGCCCATTATCCGTACTCTCTTTGTCTCCTGCCACTCAGCCAATTTCCTAACCAGGTCAATAATTTGCCTTCAACTCAATGAGCTTCAGCTTTAGCTAACAGCCTCTTATGAAGGACTTTATCAAATGGCTTTTGGAAGTCCATATAAATAACATCCATAGACATTTCCCTGTCCACTACTTTAGTCACCTCTTCAAAAAATTCAATCATTCATCAGACGTGACCTGTCCTTTACAAATCCATGCTGGCTCTGGCTGATCAGCTGAAAACTTTCAGGTGTTCAGTCACCCTATCCTTAATTGTGTACACTAGTAATTTCCCAACAACAGATGTTAGGCTAAATGGTTTATAATTCTCTGATTTCCTTCTCTCATCTTAAATAGCAGAGTCACATGCACAATTTCCCAATCTAAAGGATGGTTCCCGAATTGAGAGAACTTTGGAAGGTATATCTTCCTAAGCATCTACCTATAGTTAGGGCATTCTTTAAAACCCTAGAATCCAACTGGTCCTGGGGATTTGTCACTCTTTAGTGCCTTTTTTTATTCATTATTAGAAACAGAAAATTTACAGCACAGAAGGAGAGCATTGTGTCTGTGCCAGCGGAAAAAGAACTATCCAGTCTAATCCCACTTTTCAACTCGCTTCGTAGCCCTGTAGGTTACAGCACTTCAAATGCATATTCAAGTATTCAACTGCTGGATGAAAAATTCTCAACTCCCCTCTAATCCATCTGCCAATTACTTTAAATCTTTTCCCCCTGATTATTAACCTTTCTGTTAAGGGAAATAGGTCCTTCCTATCTGCTCTATTGAGGTCCCTCATAATATTGTACACCTCAATTAATTCTCCCCACAACCTCTGTTCCAAAGAAACAATCCCAGCCTATCCAATCTTTCCTCATAGCTAAAATTCTTCAGTCCAGGTAACAACCTCGTAAATCTCCTCTATCCTTCTTATAATGTAGCAATCAGAACTGTATGCAGAACTCTGGCTGTTGTCTTATACAGTTCCAGCAGAACCTCGCTGCTCTTATATTCTATGCCTTAGCTAATAAATGAAAGTATCCCATATATCTTCATAACCATCTGCCTGTCCTGCTATAATCAGGGATTTGGAGATATGCAGTCCAAGGTCTTTCTGTTCCTCTATACTTCTCAATATCTCACCATTTATTGTGCATTCCCATGTCGTGTTTGCCCTCCACAAATGCATTACTTCAGACTTAATTCCATTTGCCACACATGTGTCCACCTGACCAATCCATTGATTTCTTCCTGCAGCCTATAGCTTTCTTCTTCGCTGTCAACCACACGACCAATTTTTGTATCATCTGCAAGCTTCTGAATCGTGTCACCTACATTTAAGGTTAAACCATTGATATATACCACAAAAAGAAAGGGGCCTCATACTGAGCCCTGCAGAACCCTACGAGAAACAGTCACAAAAACACCTGTCGACCATTACCCTTTGTTTCCTGCCACTGAGCAAGTTTTGGATCCAACTTGCCACTTCCCCTTGGATCCCATGGGTTTGTACTTTTCTGACTAGTCTGTCATGTGGGACTTTGTCAGAAGCCTTGCTAAAATCTATGTAGACTACGTCAACTGAGCTACCCTCATCAATCCTTCTTGTTATCTTCTCCAAAAATTGAATCAAGTTAGTCAGACATGACCTTTCCTTAACAGATGCATGCTGATTGTCCTTGATTAACCTGTGCCTTTCTACATGACAATTTATAATGTCACTTTGAATTTTTTCCAATAATTTGCCCACCACCAAGTTTAGGCTGACTGGCATGTATTTACCCCATTTATCCCTTCCACTCTTTCTAATCAATGGTACAAGATTTCTAGATTTCTGGCACCATACTTTTTTCTTATTCATTCATGGGATGTGGGCGTCACTGTCTAGGCCAGTCCCTAATTTCCCATGAGAAGGTGGTGGTAAGCTGCCTTCTTGAACCGCTGCAGTCCATGTGAGGTAGGTACACCCACAGTGCTGTTAGGAAGGGAGTTTTAGGATTTTGACCCAGCGACAGTGAAGGAACGGCGATATAGTTCCAAGTCAGGATGGTGTGTGACTTGGAGAGGAACTTGCAGGTGGTGGTGTTCCCTTGCATTTGCTGCCCTTGTCCTTCTAGTTGGTAGAGGTCGCGGGTTTGGAAGGTGCCGTCTAAGGAGCCTTGGTGCGTTGCTGCAGTGCATCTTGTAGATGGTACACACTGCTGCCACTGTGCGTCGGTGGTGGAGGGAGTGAATGTTTGTAGAGGGAGTGAATGTTTGTGGATTGGGTGCCAATCAAGCGGGCTGCTTTGTCCTGGATGGTGTCAAGCTTCTTGAGTGTTGTTGGAGCTGCACCCATCCAGGCAAGTGGAGAGTATTCCATCACACTCCTGACTTGTGTCTTGTAGATGGTGGACAGGCTTTGGGGAGTCAGGAGATGAATTACTCACCGCAGGATTCCTCGCCTCTGACCTGCTCTTGTAACCATGGTATTTATATGGCTACTCCAATTGAGTTTCTGGTCAATGGTAGCCCCTAGGATGTTGATAATGGGGTCGTTGATCAGCGATGGTAATGCCATTGAATGTCAAGGGTAGATGGTTAGATTCTCTCTTGTTGGAGATCATCATTGCCTGGCACTTGTGTAGCACGAATGTTACTTGCCACTTATCAGCCCAAGCCTGGATACTGTCCAGGTCTTGCTGCATTTCTACACGGACTGCTTCAGTATCTGAGGAGTCGCGAATGGTGCTGAACATTGTGCAATCATCAGCGAACATCCTCACTTCTGACCAAATGATTGAAGGAAGGTCATTGATGAAGTAGCTGAAGATGGTTGGGCCTAGGACACTACCCTGAAGAACTCCTGCAGTGATGTCCTGGAGCTCAGATGATTGACCTCCAACAACCACAGCCATCTTCCTTTGCACTAGGTATGACTCCAACCAGCAAAGAGTTTTCCCCCTAATTCCCATTGACTTCAGTTTTACTAGGGCGCCTTGGTGCCATACTTGGTCAAATGCTGCCTTGATGTCAAGGGCAGTCACTCTCACCTCACCTCTTGAGTTCAGCTCTTTTATCCATGTTTGAACCAAGGCTGTAATGAGGTCAAGAGCTGAGTGGCCCTGGCAGAATCCAGAATGAGCATCACTGAGCAGGTTATTGCTAAGCAAGTGCTGCTTGATGGCACTGTTGATGACACCTGCCATCACTTTACTGATGATTGAGAGTAGACTGATGGGGCGGTAATTGGCCAGGTTGGACTTGTCCTGCTTTTTGTGTACAGAACATACCTGGGCAATTTTCCACATTGCAGGGTAGATGCCAGTGTTGTAGCTATACTGGAACAGCTTGGCTAGGGGCATGGCAAGTTCTGGAGCACAGGTCTTCAGTACTATTGCCAGAATATTGACAGGGCCCATAGCCTTTGCAGTATCCAGTGCGTTCAGTCGTTTCTTGATATCACGCGGAGTGAATCGAATTGACTGAAGTCTGGCATCTGTGATGCTGGGGACATCAGGAGGAGGCCAAGATGGACCATCAACTCGGCACCTCTGGCTGAAGATTGTTGCAAATGCTTCAACCTTATCTTTTTCACTGATGTGCTGGACTCCCCCATCATTTGTGGAGCCACCTCCTCCAGTTAGTTGTTTAATTGTCCACCACCATTCATGGCTGGATGTGGCAGGACTGCAGAGCTTAGATCTGATCCGCTGGTTATGGGATTGCTTAGATCTGTCTATCGCATGCTGCTTATGCAGTTTGTCACGTAAGTAGTCCTCTGTTGTAGCTTCACCAGGTTGACACCTCACTTTGAGGTATGCCTGGTGCTGCTCCTATCATGCCCTCCTGCACTCTTCATTGAACCAAGGTTGGTCTCCTGGCTTGATGGTAATGGTAGAGTGGGGGACATGCCGGGCCATGAGGTCACAGATTGTGGTTGAGTACTTTTCTGCTGCTGCTGATGGCCCACAGCGCCTCCTGGATGCCCAGTTTTGCATTGCTAGATCTGTTCGAAATCTATCCCGCTTAGCACGGTGGTAGTGCCACACAACACGATGGACAGTATTCTCAATGTGAGGGCGGGACTTGGTCTCCACAAGGGCGGTGGTCAGTCCCACCAATACTGTCATGGACAGATGCATCTGCGGCAGGCAGATTGGTGAGGACGAAATCAACTATGTTTTTCCCTCTTGTTGATTCTCTCACCACCTGCCACGGACCCAGTCTAGCAGCTATGTCCTTTAGGGCTCGGCCAGCTCGGTCAGTAGTGGTGCTACTGAGCCACTCTTGGCGATGGACATTGAAGTCCCCCACACAGAGTACATTCTATGCGCTTGCCACCCTCAGTGCTTCCTCCAAGTGGTGTTCAACATGGAGGAGTACTGACTCATCAGCTGAGGGAGGGTGGTAGGTGGTAATCAGCAGGAGGTTTCCTTGCCCATGTTTGGCCTGATGCCATGAGACATCATAGGGTCCGGAGTCGATGTTGAGGACTCCCAGTTCAACTCCCTCCCTACTGTAAACCACTGTGCCACCACCTCTGTTAGGTCTGTCCTGCCGGTGGGACAGGACATACTTGGGGATTGTGATGGCAGTGTCTGGGACATTGTAAGATATGCTTCTGTGAGTATGACTATGCCAGGCTGTTGCTTGACCAGTCTGTGGGACAGCTCTCCCAACTTTGACACAAGCCCTCAGATGTTAGTAAGGAGGACTTTGCAGGGTCGAAAGGGCTGGGTTCGCCATTGTCGTTTCCAGTGCCTAGGTCGATGCCGGGTGATCTGTCGGGTTTCATTCCTTTTTGTAGCCAGAGAGATTGGAAAATGCTGGTCAGAGCCTCCACTTTACCCTCTCTTGCTTCTGTCAACAGCCTGGAATACATTTCATCAGGGCCTGGAGATTTATCCACTTTCCTCTTTTGCTCTCTTTATACCATTCAATATTTCACACTCCTCCTCAACTGCAAAAGCTTCTTTGTCCCCTTCTTTTGCGAAGATAGATGCAAAATATTCATTCAGAACTATACCTACATCTTCTGCCTCCACACACAAGTTACCTTTTTGGTCTAATTGGCCCTGTTCTTTCCTTAGTTACCCTTTTGCTCTTTACTTATTTATAAAACATCTTTGGGTTTTCCATGATATTACTTGCCAATATTTGTTCATGCCCTCTCTTTGCTTCCCTAATTTCCTTTCTAATTTTACCCCTGCACTTTCTATACTCCTCTATGCTTTCTGCAAAATTTAGCTCTCGGTATCTGACATAAGCTTTCCTTTCTTGCCGTTTGGGGGGGGAGGGGGGCAAGATTTGGGAGGCCCACCGTTTTCCTTTCTGGGAACATATTTATTCTGAACCCTCTCTATCTCCTCCTTGAATACTTCCTGAATGCATTTTAAGAATTCTGTGCCCATCTATACTTTTAACACTGTATTTATCCCAGTTAATGTTCGGAAAGTTGAAATCCCTGACAATGACTGCCCTATTGTTTCTGCACTTTTCAGTAATTTGCCTTCATATTTGCTCTTCTATCTCCCTCTGACTGTTTAGTGGCATATAGTACACTCCCAGTAATATGATTGCCCCTTTTTTTTGTTCCTCATTTGATGATCATTATAGCATATCATCCCTCCTTACAGCTGTGATTTTTTTAAACCAATATTGTAGCCCCCTGCTTTTTAATTCACCCTCTAACCCACCTGAAAACCCTGTAACCAGGAATACTGAGCTACCATTCCTGCCCTTTATGCCATGTTTCAGTAATAGCTATGATATCATACTTCCAAGTGTCTATCTGTGCTCTCAGCCCATCTTCCTTATTCACTAGACTCCTTGCATTGAAGTATATACCACTAATCACTGAATAACTCCTTTGTTGCTCTTTTTCTAATCTTTTTTCTGCCTTCCATACTCGCTTTCTGATTTCCTGCCTTCCATTTCCAGCTTTGCTTCTCTGCCTTCTGAATCTACACTCAGGTTCCCATACCTCTTCCAAGCTAGTTTAAACCACAGCACCAGCAAACCTTCCTTCTATAGAATAGAAACAAAATATGCTTGGAACTACTCAGCAGGTCTGGCAGCACCTGTGGAGAGAGAAACAGAGTTAACGTTTCCGGTCATGACCTTCTATCTTCCCGCCATGATATTAGTCCCGATCCTGTTGAGGTGCAGCACATCCAGCTTGTACAGGTCCCAGTGCCCCAGGAATTTAAATCCCTCCTTCCTGCACCATCTCTCCAGCCAAGCATTCATCTGAACTATCCATCTATTTCTGTACTCATTAGGGCTGAATTTTACAGACTACCGATGTCAGGGTTCCTGGCGGGTGGGGGCCGGAAAATGCCTCCGGGAGAGGGCCGCCATGCACCCTGACGCTGGGAGGGCCTGGCCCAATATTGCCAGCAGTGGCGACGTCTCATGGCAGCCTCCCTGTCGTTCGACGATGGGACCGCCATTTGCATAGTTAAATATATGTAAATAAGTGCCTTATTAGACTTACTTTTCTGCCATCTGTTGCGGTGCGATCTTCCTGTCGTTGGCCAGCACTCCTGCACCTTCGGATCCCCGTCCAGGGAAACTAGGCAAATCACGGGTGGGGAAGGGGGGAAGAGATGGTTTTTTAGTGCGGGGGGTGGGGGGAAATGGGGTCAAAGTGACATCATAGGTGTAGAGGTTGGTGGGAAGGGTTTTAGGTTAAAGTTTATGCACTTTGGTGGGGAGGGGGGGAAGGAAGGTCAGGTGGACACGGTAAGTGTTTTGTGGGAGGGGGAGAGGGCAAGTAATTAATTTTATGGTTATTGGGGGTTGGGAGAAGGGCAAAATAAATGTATTTATTTTTTACTCACTGTTTCTTTAAATAGTTAAATGTAACAGTAGGGCTCAAAGACCTTTAAAAATGGCACCAGCGCCTGCGCACAGGCAGCTGATGTCATTGCCCGGGCCATTGATTTGGGGGGGGCCACCCCGGCTATTTAAATGAGTCGCAGTGCTTAGGATCGCAGTGGCTCTGCGACGTATTGCCTGCACAGGCGGTCCACCATTGTTTTCCCCGCCGCCAATTTTGGCAGCGGGATATAAATTTCAGTCTGTTAGTCTGAAGCACCAGGAGCAATCCAGAGGTACTACCTTGAAGGTCCTACTCTTTAATTTCTTTCCTAGCTCCCTAAAATCTGCTTGCAGGAGCTCATCCCTCTTTCTATGTAATATTACTGCTATATTGCTTACATTAATTTTGTTGAGTCCCTGTCCCTGATTCAATATTAATTTCCTTGGAATGTCTGGTATGTTGACCTCTTCCTCTACTGTAAATACTGATGCAAAGTAATTATTCAATATGTCACCATGATCAGTTTTCAAGAGCCCTTCGTTTCTCCCTTCCCCCCTCTTTTTCCTAATGTAATTATAAACATTTTTGTGCTGATTTTGATACCTCTTACAAGTTTGTTTTCATAGTCCCTTTTTGTAGCTCTTATATTATATCACCTCTTGCTATTTTTTGTATCACATTAAGTTCTTTTTTGAACACCTCCCCCTGATCTTCTGTCGTTTTCCCCATTAACAGTTTTGCAGTTTACTGTCTCATGCCATTGAATTCAGCCATAACTAAATCTAGACTCTTAGGGACTGTTTTTTGCTTTTCTTCTTTTCAAACATCACGTTGAACTTGATCATATTATGATCACTATTAGTTAAATGTTCATTATCTAAATCTGGCTCACTGCACATTATTAAATCTAATATGGCATGCCTTCCTTTTGGTTCTAGGACATATTGCTGCAGAAGACTATCCCAGATATGCTCAAGAAATTCACTGCCTTTCTGTTTGCTTATCTGCTTATCCCAATCTTTATGAAAGTTAAAATCCCCCATTAAAAAAAAACCTCTGCTTTTACTACATGCTTATTAAATTATACAATCTACCCTGCCTCACAGCTGCTCCCAGGGGGCCTATTCACAACTCACACTTATAGTCTTAAGTCCTTTTCTATTTCCTAATTCTACTCATAAATCTCCACTGCCTGCATACCTCTTGTAATATACCCATTTAACGTTGAAGTGATTTAATTCTTAATCAGAAAGGCTACTCTTTTCCCTCTACCATTTTCCCTATCTTTCCTGGCATATTTAGTTCCCAGTTCTAACCATCTTACAGCTATGCTTCAGTAATGGTTACTGTTATGAGATTGCTTCTGTTTCTTTTGTAAAATGTGTTTTAAGAACTTATATTTGAATTATAGACATTCAGTCATCTGGAGATTGCTGAACGTTGTTTTTTTTTTAATGGGGAAGATCAATAGAAGGTTTGGCTAGTAAACAAGTCTTACTGGAAGGCATCTGTTTTCCAGTAAAAACAGCAGGGGTTGTTTTGGGTTGAAGAGAGAATGACAGATCAAGATTTATAGATGCCACAGGACTTGTTGCTGAACAGTTTTAATTTTATTTTGAACTGTTTAAAAAAAAGCCAGTTGGTGTTTGGCCAAAAAACAGAAGAAGTTGCTGTGTGCCTGCCAGGAAAGGACAGATAATATCTTTCTCTCTTTGAAGAATCCCTGCATCTTTAAAGATATCCTGTATCAAGTTTTACTATTTCCTCCTGTATTTGAAGAAATCTTTACTGTTACATTTCTGCTATAAGACTTAAGAAAATCCCTGTTGCTGCTTCCTGCTGTAAAGCCTGACTGGAGTTTTCAGTGCTGCATCTCTTGAAAGCCTACCCATATTGATCTTCAACATCGCCTGGAAGGGACTGTTTTGGGAAGATCCTAGTGACAGCCGCCTTTTCACATTTAGGACGCTTAACCAATAAAGGACATCTTTCCATACCTTCTTTTCAGCATGAGTGTTTTTTTTATTCCTTCTATTTCTTTGCAACATCGGTAAACAAAAATCCCTTTTTTTTCCCGGTTAACCAGTTGTCTATGTATGTGTGTGTCTGTGAGGGCTAGGATAAGTAAGGGCTTTAATATTTCAATTTGTGTGTATGTTTACTTCCTTATTGGTTAAAACTTGGTTTATAATAAATGGATAATTTAATTGTTTATTAAAGAAACCTGGTTGGTGTGCTTTATTCTGGGGGGAAAGTTGACGGTTTCAGTAAGTGGGAAAATTTAAATATATGTTGTGACCTGTGGAGAAGTGGGACTGAATTAACAGTGCACTCCTGCCTTGGTCGTAACACTACCATCTCATACCCTCCAAGTTGAATTTGCACCAACAATTCATTCAATTTGTTCCTTATACTCCATGCTTTTGTATAAAAAATGCTTATTTGGATCACATGCCCTAACCTGGCCTGCTGCTGTAAGTTTTTACTCATATTCCTTATTTCTGTCTCCTGGTTTAATTACAAGTTTGTTTTTCCTTTACCTACAGTGCCTAAAGCACAATTTCTGACTCTTACTCTACTCTCTTCCCTTTCATTTGTTTACAAACTGTTATCTATACTACCTTTTCCACCTGAGCACTCATGACTACTTATTAGGTTAAAGTCTTTGTACCACAGTATTTATCCTTTTTGCTAGGACCCTGATTCAGGTGGAGCCCATCCCAACAGTAGAGTTGCTTCCTCTTTCTCCCACTCCCCGTTTCTTTTACCAATTACCTTAATATAATTATTCATCGCTGCCTGAGTGAAATAGTTGAAACTGCTCTGTCAATCCACTTTGCCTCTTCTGAGCTTCATCTTGTGGCCCTAGTTGTTGTTCTTGGGACTCTGGTAAACAATTTCTCTGGATTTCCAGGATCTTGCATCTATCAATAAAATCCTGTCTCAGTCTTCTCTAATTTAAACAAACTCAGCTCTGTGGTTTACCCTTGTAGCTCCTTTGTCCAATGGCAGTCAAAGGATGGGTATACCTTTTCCAGTGCAAATGTTTGGAGAGAAGTACTCTTATATTTGTCTTTTTTTCGTTCACAGGTTGTGTGTGTTTCTGGCAAGGCCAGCATTTATTTCCCATCCCTAATTGCCTTTGAGAAGGTGGTGATGAGCTATCCTCTTGAACCGTCGCAGTCTATGTGGTGTTGGTACACTCTTAGTGCTGTTAGGTAGGGAGTTCCAGCAACGATGAAGGAATTGCGATATATTTCCAAGTGTCTTGGTGGGGAACTTGCAGGTGGTGGTGTTCCCATGTGCCTGCTGCCCTTGTCCTTCTAGGTAGTAGAGGTCACAAGTTTGGCAGCTGCTGTTGAAGAAGCCTTGGCGAGTTGCTGCATTGCATCTTGTAGATGGTACAGACTGCAGCCATTGTGTGCAAATATTTAAGATGGTGTATGGGGTGCCAGTCAAGTGGGCTGCTTTGTCCTGGATAGTGTCAAGCTTCTTAAGTATTGTTGGAGCTGCACTCATCCAGGCATGCGGAGAGTATTCCATCACACACCTGACTTGTGCCTTGTAGGTGGTGGAAAGGCTTTGGGGAGTCGGGAGGTGTATTGTCTTTCAAAATTTGCAGTATTCAGAACATCATTATGAGTAATTATTATTATCATCAAAATTTCTTAATTTCGTAGAAAATCAACTCTTACATCCAGGAGAGAGTAGGTAGCTTTTGCTGTGATCGCCAATGTAAATAAATTGTTCAGGATATCCATAATTTCCTGGTTTCCCAATGGTATCCCCATGAGTAAAGACTATTAAAGGCCCTATTACTTCCTTAACTCTTTGTTTCCTCCAGATGTGCTAAGAGAAGTCTTTTTCATGTTACCAGCAATCCCAATCTCATTGTCCACGTTTGCCTGTCAAACCAGTTTTTAAAAAAAGTCTTCATCCTATTGTTACGCTACTATCTGTTTGCCACTAAACTTGAAGATCTAATATTTGAAGAATGCCCTATTCTTTGCTTGCTTTGCCTCCTTTGTAACCCACTTAGGTTTCCTCGTGTTGTGTGGAACTACCACCATGCTAAATGGGATAGGTTATGAACAGATCTAGCAGCTCAAATCTGGGCTTCCATGAGGTGCTGTGGCCAGCAGCAGCAGCAGAATTGTATTCAACCACAATCTGTAACCTCATGACCTGGCATATCCCCCACTCTACCATTACCATCAAGCTGGGGGACCAACCCTGGTTCAATAATGAGTGTAGGAGAGCATGCCAAGAGCAGCACCAGGCATACCTAAAAGTGAGGTGTCAGCCAGGTGAAGCTACATTTGACTACTTGCACGCCAAACAACGGGAGCAGCATGCAATAGACAGGGCTAAGTGATCCCACAACCAACGGATCAGATCTAAGCTCTGCAGTCCTGCCATATCCAGTCATGAATGGTGGGTGGACAATTAAACAACTGACAGGAGGAGGAGGCTCTACAAATGTCCCCCATCCTCAACAATGGGGGAGCCCAGAAAATCAGTGCAAAGAAGAAGGCTGAAGCATTTGCATCTATCTTCAGCCAGAAGTGCCAAGTGGATGATGCATCTCGGCCTCCTCCTGAGGTCCCCAGCATCACAGATGCCAGTCTTCAGCCAATCTGATTCCCTCCACGTGATATCAAGAAACGGCTGAAGGACCTGACAACATTCTGGCAATAGTACTGAAGACTTGTCTCCAGAGCTAGCCACGCTGTTCCAGTACAGTGACAACACTGGCATCTACCCCGGCAATGTGAAAAAATGCCCAGATACGTCCTGTGCACAAAAAGCCGGACAAATCCAACCTGGCCAATTACTGCCCTATCAGTCTACTCCCGGTCATCAGCAAATTGATGGAAGGTGTCGTCGATGTGCTATCAAGCGGCACTTGCTCAGCAATAACCTGCTCACTGACACTCACTTTGGGTTCCGGCAGGGCCATTCGGCTCCTGAGCTCAAGCAGCCTTAGTCCAAGCATGGACAAAAGAGCTGAACTCCAGAGGTGAGGTGAGAGTGACTGCCCTTGACATCAAGGCAGCATTTGACAAAGTATGACATCAAGGAGCCCTAGCAAAACTGGAGTCAATGGGAATCAGGGGGAAAACACTCCACTGGTTGGAGTCATACCTAGCACAAAGTAAGATGGTTGTGATTGTTGGAGGTCAATCATCTCTGTCCCAGGACATCACTGCAGGTGTTCCTCAAGGTAGTGGCCTAGGCCCAACCATCTTCGCTGCTTTATCAATGACCTTCCTTCAATCATAAGATCAGAAGTGGGGATGTTTGCTGATGATTGCACAATGTTCAGTACCATTCGCGACTCCTCAAATACTGAAGCAGCCCATGCCCATATGCAGCAAGACCTGGACAACATCCAGGCTTGGGCTGATGTGGCAAGTCACGTTCACACCACACAAATGCCAGGCAATAACCATCTCAAGCAAGAGAAAATCTAACCATCTCTCCTTGACGTTCAATGGCATTTCCATTGCTGAATCCCCCACTATCAACATCCCGGGGGGTCACCATTGACCAGAAACTGAACTGGACCAGCCACATAAATGCTGTGGCTACAAGAGCATGTCAGAGGCTGGGCATTCTGCGGCGAGTAACTCCCCTCCTGACTCCACAGTGCCCGTCTATCATTGACAAAGCAAAAGTCAGGAGTGTGATGGAATATTCTCCACTTGTCTGGATGGGTGCAGCTCCAACTCAAGAAGCTCGACAATACCCCAGGACAAAGCAGCCTGCTTGATTGGCACCCGATCCACCACCTTCAACATTTACTCCCTCCACCACCGATGCATAGTGGCAGCAGTGTGTACCATATATAAGATGCACTGCAGCAATGCACCAAGGCTCCTTCGACAGCACCTCCCAAACTGGCGACCTCTACCACCTAGAAGGACAAAGGCAGCAGATGCATGGGAACACCACCACCTGCAAGTTCCTCTCCAAGCCACACACCATTCTGACTTGGAGCTACTGTTCCTTCACTGTCGCTGGTCAAAATCCTGGAACTCCCTTCCTAACAGCACTGTACCTACACCTCAAGGACTGCAGCGGTTCAAGAAGGCAGCTTACCACCATCTTCTCAAGGGCAATTCGGGATGGGCAATAAATGCTGGCCTAAACAGCTATGCCCACATCCCATGAACCAATAAAAAAGTTCCTATTGTGTTTCTTCACCAGTAGTATAAATTTGTTTTGTAATATCTGCATCATGCTTTTAAAGATATACCACTTCTCCATGCTCTAGCCACCCGTAATACCTAAAATATCTATATCATAATCCTTCTTACCAGCAGATGGCTCCAGATTACTTACTTTATTCATAATCCCTGCATTTATGTTCATTATTTTAAAACACTTAACATTTTCTTCCCGTCTGGGCCCTTCAACTGCTTCCACATTTCCCCAAATTCCTCCTTCCTAGAATTGAAACTTCATTATGCTTTCTTTATTCATAGTTAACTCTCCTTGCCAGAATCTAGTACTCTTTCAATGCTAAAAATCCCAAATTTTTCCAGTTCTTTCTCATAATGCAGTCCTCCAGCATGAAGGATCAGTATTCTGCCTTATCTGCATAATGCTTCCAAGGCCCTCCACTGCCTCTGATTTACGCTGGTTGTCCGAAATCCAGTGTTGGATGAGCAGCAATATCCTCCAATTAAATACTTGGAAGACTGAGCCGTTGTCTTTGGGTCCTCCCATAAACTCTGTTGCCTCGCCAGCTTCATCCTTTCCCTGGCCAGTATCTGAGGCTAAACCAAACTGTTTGCGACTTTTGCATCCTATTTAATCCTGAGCTGAGCTTCTGACCCCATATCCTCTAAATTACCAAGACCTCTGTAATATCACCTGTCTCTACACCTGACTCATTTCATCTGCTGCATTGAAACCTTCAACCTTGCCTTTGACTATTCCAGTGTTCTTGGCTGATCTCCCATCATGCACCCCCTGTAAACTTGGGCTCATTCAAGATTCTATTGCCCATTTCCTAACTTGCACCAGGTCCCGTTCACCTATCATCTTTCTGGCCCAGCAACACCTCGATTTTAAAATTCTTATCTTTGTTTTCAGATCCCTCCATGGCCTCGCCTTTGCTGATCTCTGTAACCTCCGAAAGCCCTACAACCCACAGATTGCTGCACTGTTCCAATTTTGGCCTCTTGCACATCCCTGATTCTCTTCACTGCACCATTGGTGGCTGTACCTTCAGCTGCCATAACCCTAAGCTCTGCAATTCCCTCCCTAAACCAGTTTACCTCTCTGTCGCTATCTCTCTTCCCTTAAAACTCTTTTACCAAAGTTTTGCTCACCTATCCTCATACCACTTTATGTGGCTCGGTGTCAAATTTTAGTTGGTAATCATTCCTGAGAAGCATCTTTGGGATGTTTTACCATGTTAAAGATGCTATCTAAATGCAAATTATTTTTGTTGTTGTTGACTGTTTCTCACCAGAACTGAACAGATTGCTGAAGGTATGTCTGACCAGTACACTGTACACTAAAAGTATGGCTTTGTAACTTGCTTTGATTTGCCTTTACTGTCCGGGAATCTAAATGGAAAAGATTAAGTGCTCTTAATTGTGTTATAGAGTTGGAGTTATTAAAAATTATAGTTCTTCCTATTTTACAATTCCTAATATAAACTCTGAACATTATTTTGCTTTGTACAGCTTTGTAGTAAAGGAGCAGTTCTGGGAAATCCATTTTATGCATCTTATGAAAAGATTTCAAGCATTGCCAGCTTTATTGAAACTAAGCTTGTAACCTGCTATCTGCGCATGAGAAGACCAGATCTGGCTCTTAATCATGCTCACAGGTAAATCCTATTAAGTGCTGTTGACTGATATATTTATTTCCATCATGCTATGGAGTAGGAGAGCTTTGTGCAATTTGACTAAGAAATTTGTTCCTGAAAGAATTGCTGGAATACTTAGCTTTAGCATTTTCCAAATTATTGTCGTTTTCGATGGTGCTATACTAAATGTATGACATGATAGCCCAAAAGATTGGAGCCCTAGTCGCAGAGTATTCAACCGAGCAATGATAAAAAGCAAATTTTTAAAAAGCACAATTGCGAGAAATCTGAATTAAAAACAGAAAATGCTGGAAATGCACAGCAGACTTATATTTCATATGTAGATCCACCTGGGGTAATTTTATGAGTCCATGCTGTCAGCAGAGAACATTGCTCATTAGCAGTGCAAATCAGAATTTGGAGTGTGCTGCCCATGATTTTTTGATCATAAAAATGAATGATTGGTAATTCATAAGCAAGAACCGTTGACAGCTGGTGGGTAAGCTTTCCCACTAGCAGTAGGGACTTGTCAGATTATCCCTTTATAATAGAGACTGTAGGACCTCTTGTGTTTTCTGTTTTTATTTTATTAGTTGGGGTAAAGTTCAGGAGAATCTTTAAATCTTTATTTAAAAAACAATGTTTCTTAGATATGGTTTGGATATCACCCCCAATATTTTGTGACTTTAACTGTGACATGTATATTATCTATATTTATATATTTATTGTTTATTACCATGCCAAATAATTGAATGTAAATGAGTAATGGAGTATTTTAATTTTCTGTTCATTAAATTTTAAATCAACTTTGAAAGGCACTTACATGGTTTTAAAAATAAAGCAATGGGATGCAAATGCCCCCTCATTTCTAGAGAGGCTTGACTCCTGCCTAAACTGATTGGATAATGGTCTCCTTTCTCTATTGATGATATGGGTCTTGCATGTAATGGTGGGACAGATTTTACTTTTATATCATTTGGATAGAAAGCAATACCTGAGCAGACTGCATGGAGGAAAATCAGAGAAAGCGGATCATGAGCAACAATGATTTTCTATCCATTTAAATGAATGAATGAAAAATAGGATTCTTATGAATGTATAATTCTCCCTACCTAATTATTTGTTATGCAGTCTACCCAGGTAATCCTTTATATCTAAGGTTTATAAGTGAAAAATATTGCTTGAGTATTAACACAATTGATAGTGGACATGGATCCGCAAGCAAAATTGTATGATTTACCCTGATTGTCAATATTTTGCGTACGTATTGCGAAAGTTCATAACCCAGATTTTCTACTCTGGTGAGATTGCCACAAGTGTACTAGGGCAAGATTTCCACTGGTCTGATTGGCATCCTGCTAATCCCAACAAATTTTCTAGGGCCAGCCTCATTTACTTTAGAATAGTGGTATTCCTCCCAGGCATTTCACAGCTCACCCTTGGGAGAATGGAATTGCCTACTAGTGCAGAAATTAGATACCTACAGCAGTTTCAAGGTGCCTTTCTAACTAGAACCCTATGGTTGGTACTATCACTTCTACCAAATTTCAGCAGTAATGGCATGTTATATGTAAATCCATCATAGCATTGTGGTGCATGCTGCTGGCATTTGATGTTTCCTCCACATTTCTCATTACTGGTTGGCTGTTGATTTTGGGCATGAGTGACCAGTGTTGGTTAAATTTTATTTCAACAAACAAACCACTTTTAGTCGAATGATGCAGAAAATCTCTGGTGAGATAAACAGGAATGCATCATGCTTTCCAACATGCTATTCACTTTCTTTAATGCCAATGATACTCCCACAGAGAAAATAATCACATTGAAAACAACACTACTACAATTTTCTATGTCAACAAAGTGAAGGAATAAGATCACTACTTCTGTATCAGTTTGTTGTGTGCATCCTTCTCTGGTATGTCAGAAAACAAATCACAATAACAAATTTAGATGTATCCATATATAGAAGTTTTGGGCACAGTGAAAGTTTTTAAATATTTGAATATACTTTATGTCAAAACATACACTGCTTTAGTAAAAACCACAAATAGTTTATTAGACAGTTTTGTAACAGGCTAATTTGTCATTTTCTGTTATTTTTAAGGAGCATACTACTGAATCCAATTAACTTCCGTAATCATCTTCGTCAAGCCACAGTCTTCCGGTGTTTGGAACGATATACTGAAGCTGCAAGGTTAGTGAACTGCTAGAAGTGTGAAAAAGTGGTAGGTATTGGAGTCAGGGCTTGAAATAAGTATTAATTCTAAGCATTTTTTTAGTACAGGGCAGAAACAACATAGTTAAAAAGCTTAAACTTGTCAATATAGTTTTTAATAAAATGTTTCCGTTTTCAGATGGCTTGCACCTGAGGATCACCCATTTTAAAGATGGATGTATTAGAGTCAGCAAGAAATTGAAAGACGTTCATTTCTGCTAATCTAGATATCCAAATCACATTTTGTAACTTGTCAGTTCTAAACCTTCCTTATCCATTTTCATTTCTCATTATTTTCTAGCACAGGTCCTTTTGGCTCTACTGAAGGTTTTGAATTAACCTTCACTTTTTTGCAGATTCAAAAACTGCAAGTAAACATCTACCAGTACAACTTTAGTTGTTGTACTAAATGTGAATTTATTAAATGTTTTAATAAATCACAAACATTTATTCTCAGTTTTCATTTTGGCACTGGTTTCCCATTTGCAACACCTTATAGAACACGTACTACTGCATGGATAATCATTACGGGTGAATATTCGGGTAAATTTGGATGTTGGGCTTAGGTTTCTGAAAAGTCCATGACTGGCTCAAGAGATTTGGGCACCCTGGTGAGAGTTTGTTTATGGGACCTGTGCATTGGTAGTCAAACCCTGAAGGAGTGGCCTGTTATTTGAGGGATCCAGGGCAAGCAACCCCCAGAAAATTCAGAAATTTAAATATATGCAGCACACCCTTATTCTGTGTATTGATTTATTTATTTTTGTTCTGACAGACAGCATAACACAATGCAGGAGTTCCCAGTTATATTCTGACAGTACTCACACCTCATTCATCAAGTTGCTGACTCTTTTTGGTCTTCCATTTCTGTCTGAATTTCTCCACTATTCTTTCCCTGTGATTCTGTTATTCTTCCTCTTTGTGTTTCTCTCACTCATTCTATCCTGAAATTTCTGTTGTTGTTCGTTTTTTCAAAAAAGTTTCGATATGAATACTATCAGCTTTTTCAGCTGGTTGTATACAATATGGATGGCATTGGGCATAGTTCAGGAAATTGATCTCCATGGTGCCATTGGGGGAAATTAGGCATGCAAAGGCCTCATTTGAATGGAATGATTAGATAAAGCAGCCCCAAACTAACCATTCAGTTCCAACATAGTTACTACCACAACTTCCCCTTTACTGGTGAGCTGCATTCCTCTAAAATTTGATGTTCTTTAGCTTGGTGTACCACATGCCAAGCTCTCTGGCAAGCTTTTCAAATGTTATGTTTGGGAGGAACTCCTGTTAGGAAATACGATATGGCTTGCCCTCTGAATAGTAGTGCAGGTAACTTGCCCCATGGACCGCCTCAACTCCATTTTTGTTATTTTCAGAAAAAATTAACTATGCAGTTTTTTTTCCTACCCCTTATGCTTCTGTTAATCTCTCCCTGTCTTAGTTACTCTCCCCTTTTGCTCTGCATTTTCCCCATTACGCTCTCCTTTTCTCACTGTTGTCCTCTTTCTATCTGTTGCTCTCTCTTATTTAGTTTCTCTGACTGCTTCTCTGGCTTTGCTGACGTTGTGTATTGCTACCTTTCCACAAGCATTAATCTCCTCCCTTTAAAACTGCTAGAAAATACACCTTTGACCTCTCTGCTGTCTCCAAATACTGCCCCATTTTAAAACTTTTCCTTCCTGTCTAATGTCCTTGAAAATTCTGTCGCCATTTCTCACTTCTTTCACCACTTGCTGCTCAAATTCCTTTGGTTTCCATCCTGGACATTCTACTAATACTACGTTGGTCAGTGTCACTCAGACATTTTTTGTAACTGCAGCTGCTGCATGTTATTCCTCCTTACCCATATCCACAAATTCTTCATGACCTTTAACTTGGTCAATTATTTGATTTTCTTCTGGTACCTCTGCTCCATGCCCAACTGCATGATATTGCCCTTTGTGTTCTGCTTCTGTCTGTCCCAATGCAGTTATTACATGTCCTGCAATGGCGTCTTCTGTCCATCTATGAACAGTTGTGGCGTGCCTCAAGCTTCCATCCATTTCCTACTTTACCACTGTGACTACACTTCAAAAGGTAATCGTTGGCTGTAAAGCACTTTGGGACATCCCGAGGTTGTGAAAAGCACTATATAAATGCAAGGCTTTCTTTCTCTTACTTTCTTTGGCATCCTCCTCATCTTCTTCTACATGTTATCCATAAGCATGGGTCACCTTGCATATGATTCCAACTTTATCTCTCCAACACCATCCTCCACTCAGTGACTGCTACTGTACTATTCAACTGCTTGTCTAACATTAAGTTGTAGATGAGGCAGCACATTCTCTAACTTAACATTTGCAAGACACAAGTTATTGTAAAAACAAAATATTGTGGATGCTGGAAATCTGAAATAAAAACATAAAGTGCTGGAAATAAACAGCAGATCTTGCAGCATCTGTGGAGGGAGAAACAGAGTTAACATTTCCAGTCTGTGACCTTTCATATTTTCTTCCTCCACTGCCTGGGCCCCACTCCAAAAGGCAATGGCAGTGCAAACATGGATTTTCTAGTTACCAGTAGCAGTAAGAAACTCTAAGTAGTACAAGTGCCCACTTTTGTATAGTTGTTAGTCCTGAGAGCTATTTCTTTTCAAGTGTCTTTTCCAGCTCTTTTGGCCTGGAAGTAGAGGACAGATGGAATACTGCATTTAATTTTAGAACCCAGCAGCCATTGCACTACTCCAGCAATGCCCTTTCCTTGTGGTTTTCCCCCTTATCCCTCTTTTGGAGAGGAAGAAGTGGAGGATCATGAGAAATATATGTGAGACACCAGACTGCTAAGTCACCATAGGCACCAGTTAGCACTACACTGCAGATACCCACTATACCAGGTCTACCAATCCTGGTGCTTCTACCTGAAGTTGTCATAGTTGTGCTTTTCATGAGAGGGCATAAGAGAGTTGTGACAACTGTTTGTTACAGACCTGGAGCACACATTAGCCTGAGAAATTGCACTGTCATTGTTAGTGAGAGTCATAGGGGAACTCAGCCGCTACTCCAACAGGGTCCTTTCAGCTAGTATCACAGATGTGTCATATGAGCACTTATTGCAGATAAGTGTCATAGCTAGTTGGCTGCACACAGTTACAAGAAGCGGGTTACGGATTTTTAATTTATCTCTGCCCTGATGGAACTAGCACATTATCAGGAAAGAACAATATATTTAGGTGGATTTCCCCAGATCCATGGGGCCATCAACAGTGCATACATTACAATATTCACCCCTTTCCAGAATGCTGTAAACTATGTCAAGAGTAAGTGGTTTAATTCCCTTAATGTGCCAGCTTATGTGCAATTCCAACCACATCAACATGCATGTAAATGACTCCAATGCAGGGAGCTGTCACAATACCTTCATGTTGTAATATTCAAGAATTCTACTGATCTTTACATATCCAAGGCAATTCAGTAATTAACCCCACTGAATTCTGATTCTGCTACAGAAACCTAGAACCCTCAAACAGCACCAATACAATGAGACTCACTGTGCCATCATCATTGCTTTATGAATGCAAGTTATTTCTTTTCTTTCCAGAACAGATCTTTTTATTGCAGGACCTCATCCTGCTGGGCCTACTACTTTTGGTCACCTTTCTACTGTCCTCCTGGTCCATAAGAAGTCCTTTTTGAATGGCAAATTTGGGAGCTTGCAGCATAGCACAATGATCCTGGAGATCCTGATAGAACTATACTGGAGCACAACTATTAAAGCACCTAAACTGTAATAGATCAGAACATTTTAAGTCTTTAATGTTAAATTTTTTGGGGGGGGTTACAAAATTATTTTGCACTATTGATGGCATTAACATATACTATCCTGGTGGAATAATAAAATACACCTTACAGGGTTTATCTTTGTATATTAATAAAAAAGTAAAAGGAGAGAAAAACGTATAATAAAACCCAACAATAAGGTAACAAGGACTGGAACACCAATTCTTAGTAGATCCTTATGCTGAGATGTTTCCTCTGATTGAAGGAACTGAATGCAAACAAGGTGAGATCTTATGATTTTTTTTATTATTGAGAGACAAAGTGAAAGGTGCAAGGACCATAGTAAATGACACCACCAAGGTTTGGAAAGATAAAAGAGAAGAAAGGTGATTCCAAAAGAAGCGACTTTGTCATACATAGCATGTGTATTAAAATCCTGAAGAATGCACTAAGGTAGAGGGGAACATGAAGTTCCGACCTGAAAAGCATTCAAAGGGACAGACATCCCTTCTGTTTTCCCTGTTGCATATCATACTTTATCCAGGGAATGTGGAATCAAACATTCAAAAATGACAGTTGTTGCTACAAACAAAAAATCTTGTGTAATCATAACGAACCTAGTTGTCAGCCTGTATGTAAGTGGATAGATGCTAAAGAATATTGGTAATCCGAATCATCTAAAATCAGATTTTAACATAAAAGATATTTCAAATATTTTGAATGTTTCTGTCAGCTAAGGAGACTTAACTGGATACATGGGAACATAGAAATAGGAGTTGATCATTCAGCCCTTTGAGACTGTTTTACTATTCAAGTAGATTATGGCCAATTTGTACCTCAACCCTATTTGCCTGACTTTCTTGCATATCCCTTGATATCCTTACCTAATAAAAATGTCAGTTTTGAAAGTTTCAATTGACCCAGCATCCACTGCGTTGGGGAAGAGTTCTACATTTCTATTACCCTTTGTGTGAAGAAGTGCTTTCAGATTTCACACCTGAATGGCTGTGGGAACAGACTAAAAGTGACTGTGGGAACAGATTAAAAGTAAGCTAATCAACTAACACACTAACTGTGAAGCTGTGGAGTCAATTTGCAACAATAACAAGCAGAAGCTAACAGGACAGCTGCAGATAGCTTATTAGCAACCCATTGTTGATGGTCAGTCTAACCAGTACACCAATCAGGCTCTGACAACACGAAATTGCAGAGGTTTGCGAACCACTCAGAAACAAAGGGGGGGGGGGGGGCGTTACTAGTTAGTTTGAATAACTATAAGAAAGGCTTGCTGTAGTGAGCATTGGTCATTTTTTGGTTCTTTTGTTCTTGGTTCTTTTGTTCTTTGTTCGTTTCTTTTCTTCTTTTGCTTTTCGTTTCTTTTGTAACTTTGCAATGTAACAATCATATGCTGCAATAAAGTTCCTAAAAGTTACAGTCGGACTTCGTCTCTCTTTGTAATCAATGGGATCCAACAACTTGGCGTAGTCGGCAGGATCGCTGGAGGGTTAAGACCGAAGCCCTAGACAGCGGACCTATATCGGCGCCCCCAGAGGTAAGGGCTCCTCTTTACTTTAAAGTCCTCATCCGTTGTCTGATATCTGTACTCCACCACGCGATCCCGAACTCTTCCGAGGCTTGAGACCCCCTTTATAGACGTCTAAATCGGCGGTGTTCGAGGGTAATACACCAGCCCGGCTGAAAAGCCCCACGGCTCGAGACCCCCTCCCTACTCGAATCGATACAATGATCGACGAAGGCAACCGACAGTTACCAACTACCGTCAAAGGCGGGCGGGCCCCGCCGGATGTTTCCGAAGGTGAGATGCTTCGGCAGTTAAAAGGATATATAGAACAACGGTTTAATTTGGCTAAAACCTGTACTGAAATTGAACAGAAATACGGTGCCTCCCGTATAAACGACCCGTTTAAAGGATAAAAGACGAACCTGGTCTTTAGCCGTAATGGGACAGATCCGACAGCGTAACGAAATTATCCAACAAACTCAACGCAACCGCGACCTGACCAGTGCGAAGGACCAATTGAAGGCAGTTTGCGAACAACTGAGGAAGGAGAAACTTAAATCGGAAAAGTTAGAAATCAAATTAAAAGAACTTAAGAAACAGTTATGGGAAGAACAGGCGACCCAACCGAAGGGACGGGACCCTGCGGACCTCCTCCACCACCCCACTTGTATCCGAACTTGGACTCATTACAAAAAAAATTACAGAAAACACTACGGCACGAAGCCGGTAGAGAGGAATCTGAGTCTTCCAGTGATCAAAGTGATTCGGATGATGAGTTTCCTTTTGCACGGCTCGCCCACCTTAAACAGAAACGTGTTACGGTCAAACAGGAAAAGAGGACTACAGACGGTAACGAGGTGACCACGTCTAAGCACCAGACACACTGGGTACACGTCCTGGCGGACCCTGAGAAAATTGACAAATGGTCTGAAAAATTGCCTGACCCGAAAAAGGGGGGGCCAGAAAACATGGGAACAGTTGGAACGTCTGAAGGGAATTTACCACCGCCACCCGTGGGACGGGGTACAGATTTTGACCGTCATGGTGCCCGGGCGAGCGGGGCGAAGACTGAACAGAGAAGTCCAAATTGCTTTGGGTGAGGACGAGCAACAACTAGGTGCTGGATGGGCTGCGATTAGACAGTGGCTGCAAGCGTACTGTCCCGCAAAGACAGATTGGAATAAAATTACAGCCTGTCAGCAAAAAGGTACCGAAGAGGTGCGGGAGTATGAAGAGAGGTTTAGATCTGTTTGGTTGGAACACTCAGGGATAATGGACATTGCTCCAGAGGATCTGGACGATACCCGTTTTGCGTCCTTGAAGTCTGCCTTTATTGCAGGGCTAAAACCGGAATTATCCAAGATGCTGAAGGTAACCTTACCAGAGTGGGAAGGCACAGGAGTAACCTACGTGCAGTTGATTGATTGATGCAGTCAGCTGGATAGGGACATGGGAGCGAAGCTGCGAACTCTGCAGACAGGTTGGACACCCAAAGGCCCTGATAAGCGACCCGGGGCCTGCTACTACTGTGGAAAGGAAGGCCATTGGGCTAAGATGTGTAGAGCGAAGGGATGGGGCAGAGGATGGCAAGGATGCAATCCGGCACCAAGACCAGGTCCACCCCCTGATGGTAATGACCTCCTAGAGAGGTTCAAACAGTTGACGCCCCAGCAACAGAAAGAATTACTTGATGCGGCAAAAAACTAGCGGAGCCCCCCCTCGCCCTTTCGGCACCCCTTCTGGCGCTAATAGAACAACGAAGAGATGGAGTGTATATAACTGCGAGGGTGGGCGACCATGACATAGACTGCCTATTGGATACCGGAGCTGAATTAACGTGCCTACCTCAACAATATGGGAACTCCATACCGATGGACGGTAAAGTTAAGACTGCCCACGGAGTCGGTGGCCATGAGTTGGCAATCAGGAAAACCCAGCCCATACACATTGGTCTTGGCCCACACGAATTGATAACATCAGTCTGGATAGGTCCGGTGGACCAGGCCCTTCTGGGTATGGACGTTCTTATTCAACTGAACTCGTTGCATTTTGAAGGCAGCCAGGTAACATGGTCTATCAGAAGTCTGAAGAAAGAGGAGCTGAGGGAGCACCCAATATGGGCTTGGGATAAGAACGATTGTGGGCTACTTCAAATGGAACCGGCAACGTTTACGGGATCCGCTCCGCCCTGTACTAAACACTACCCCATCAGTCAAACATCTATTGCAGGAATCTTACCCATAATTAGACAGCTAGAGGAGCGAGGCATGCTGATAAAGACACACAGTACCTCAAACAGCCCTGTGTGGCCAGTACGGAAACCAAACGGGACCTGGCGGCTTACTGTTGACTATAGAAGGGCTAACCAGTGTATTGATCAAAAGGCTCCTCTGGTAGCTGACCCCTCTATGGTATTCAATGCCCTGAAGCCAGAACATGAATGGTTCTCTGTTATCGGCATGGCCAATGGATTTTGGTCGGTGCCACTGGCACCCGAGGTCCAACCGTGGTTCACCTTTACCGATCAACAACAACAGTACACCTGGACCCGGCTGCTACAGGTTATAATTTTATGATTATGCTCCCTTGTTCTTTTCTCCCACCAGAGGAAATAGTTTCTCTTTATCTATCCTATCAAATCTTTATCATTTTAAACTCCTCAGTAATCTATACTTAAGGTAATACAAGCCAAATTGTGCAACTTTCTGCATGATTTAACCCTTTTAGACTGGATGTCATTCTGGTGAATTTGCACTGCATCCCCTCCAAGGCCAATATATCCTTCCTGAGATGTGGTGCCCAGAATTGAATTCAGTACTCCACATCGAATCTGACCAAGGTTCTATACAACTGAAACATAACTTCCTATTGTATTCGATCTCCCTTGAGATAAAGGCCAACGTTCCATTAGCCTTATTGATAGCTTTTTGCACATGTCCACTAGCCTTTAGAAATTATATTGGCACTGAAAATAGAAACTATTGATGCTGTTGCCAGTGTATAACAGCAGTTGCAAAGAAAGGCAAAATATAACCAGGTTGATCCATGAAATCGAAATCATAATGGCTCTTTGAATCATTAGTATGGTCATGACGTTTACAAACAAATTGTCGGTAAAGGAAACAATCCAAAAAAGGGCAACAAAGATGATTCTAGTTTTTATATCATTGAACTGTTAAGAGAAGCAAAATAAAAAACCTATGGCCATTGGGGAAAAAAAACAAAAGAGGGCATTTACACTACAAATGTAGCATTGATGTGAAATAAAAACAAGAAATGCTGGAAATACTCAGCCGGTCTTGCAGCATCTGTGGAGAGAGAAGCAGAGCTAATGTTTCAGGTCAGTGACCCTTCTTCAGAACTGGCAAATATTAGAAATGTAAAAGGTTATAAGAAAGTAAAGTGGGGTGGGGCAAGAGATAACAAAGGAGAAGGTGTAGATAGGACATGGTCACAGAATAGCTGACCAGAAGGTCATGGAGCAAAGATATGTCAATGGTGTGTTGAAAGACAAAGCATTAGTACAGAAAGGGTGTTAATGGACTGAAAATTGAACAGCAGCAAGTACAAACATGAAAAAAACCAGTAGGTAAGCAAACTGAACAAACTAAGATGAAATAAAATAAAATGAACACAAAAGAATATATATAAAAAAAAGGAAAAAGAAAAAAATAACTAAAAATAAAAGTAAAATGGGGTGCCTGTCATGCTCTGAAATTATTGAACTCAATGTTCAGTCCGGCAAGCTGTAGTGTGCCTAATTGGTAAATGAGATGCTGTTCCTCGAGCTTGCGTTGATGTTCACTGGAACACTGCAGCAATCCCAGGACAGAGATGTGAGCATGAGAGCAGGGGGGAGTGTTGAAATGCCAAGCAACCGGAAGCTTGGGTTCCTGCTTGCGGACTGAGCGGAGGTGTTCCGCAAAGCAGTCACCCGGTCTGTGTAGAAGAGACCACATTGTGAGCAGCGAATACAGTATACTACATTGAAAGAAGTACAAGTAAATCGCTGCTTCACCTGAAAGGAGTATTTGGGGCCTGGGATAGTGAGGAGAGAGGAGGTAAATGGGCAGGTATTACGCCTCCTGCGATTGCAGGTGAAGGTGCCGTGGGAAGGGGATGAGGTGGTGGGGGTAATGGAGGAGTGGACCAGGGTGTCACGGAGGGAATGATCCCTTCGGAATGCTGATAGGGGAAGGGAGGGGAAGATGTGTTTGGTAGTGGCATCACGCTGGAGATGTCGGAAATGGCAGAGGATGATCCTTTGGATATGGAGGCTGATGGGGTGGAAAGTGAGGACAAGAGGAACCCTGTCACGGTTCTGGGAGGGAGTGGAAGGGGTGAGGATAGAGGTACGGGAAATGGGCCGGACACGGTTGAGGGCCCGGTCAACCACAGTGGGGGGGAATCCTCGGTTGAGGTAAAAGGAAGACATATCAGAAGCACTGTCATGGAAGGTAGCATCATCAGAGCAGATGCGTCGGAGACGGAGAAACTGGGAGAATGGAATGGAGTCCTTACAGGAGGCAGGGTGTGAAGAAGTGTAGTCAAGGTAGCTGTGGGAGTCGGTGGGTTTAGAATGGATATTAGTAGACAGCCTATCCCCGGAGTTGGAGACAGAGAAGTCGAGGAAGGGAAGGGAAGTGTCGGAGATGGACCATGTAAAGGTGAGAGAAGGGTGGAAATCAGAAGCAAAATTGGTAAAGTTTTCCAGTTCAGGGGCGGGAGCAGGAAACGGCACCGATACAGTCATCAAAGTACCGGAAAAAGAGTTGGGGGAGGGGGACTGGAACAAGGAATGTTCGATATATCCCACAAAAAGACAGGCATAACTAGGACCCATGCAGGAACCTATAGCAACACCTTTTACTTGAAGGAAGTGAGTGGAGTTGAAGGAGAAGTTGTTCAATGTGAGAACAAGTTCAGCCAGGCGGAGGAGGGTGGTGGTGGATGGGGACTGTTCGGGCCTCTGTTCAAGGAAGAAGCGGAGAGCCCTCAAACCGTCCTGGTGGGGGATGGAGGTGTAGAGAGATTGGACGTCCATAGTGAAGAGGAGGCGGTTGGGGCCAGGAAACTGGAAATTGTCAAAATGACGTAGGGCATCAGAAGAGTCACGTATGTAGGTGGGAAGAGACTGGACCAGCGGAGAAAAGATAGAGTCAAGATAGGAAGAAATAAGTTCAGTGGGGCAGGAGCAGGCTGACACAATAGGTCTGCCGGGACAGTCCTGTTTGTGGATTTTGGGAAAGAGGTAGAAGCGGGCTGTCCGGCGTTGCGGGACTATGAGGTTGGAAGCTGTAGAGGGAAGATCTCCAGAGGAGATGAGGTCAGTGACAGTCCTGTGGACAGTAGCTTGATGTTCGGTGGTGGGGTCATGGTCCAGAGGGAGGTAGGAAGAAGTGTCTGAGAGTTGGCGTTGAGCCTCTGCAAGGTAGAGGTCGGTACGCCATACAACAACAGCACCACCCTTGTCTGCAGGTTTGATGACAATGTCAGGGTTAGACCTGAGAGAATAGAGTGCCTCAGGTTCAGAGGGGGACAGGTTAGAGTGAGTGAGGGGGGCAGAGAAATTGAGATGACCAATGTCTCGCTAACAGTTTTCAATGAAAAGATCAAGAGCGGGTAAGAGGCCAGGAGGAGGAGTCCAAGTAGAGGGAGAATGCTGGAGGCGGATGAATGGGTCTACTGATCGGGAGAAGGACTCCTGGTCAAAGAAGTGAGCCTGGAGGCGGAGGCGACGGAAGAAGAGCTCAACGTCATGCTGAGTGCGAAATTAATTGAGGTGGGGGCGTACGGGGATAAAACTGAGACCTTTGCTGAGTACAGAACGTTCAGCGTCAGAGAGGGGGAGGTCAGAGGGTATAGTGAATACACGACAAGGGGTCAGATCAGAAGGGCTGGGGTCAGAGGGAAGTGAAAGGGAAGAAGGATCTGGAGGGGCATTAGTCCCCATCAGCTGCTGGAGCTTGCGTTCCTTGATACCTGAAAGAAAGAAAAAAAGTTTTTGTTAATGCGTCGGATGAGACGAAGGATGAAATGAAACTGCAGAGTAGAACAACTTTGAGATAAGGTGAGGCGGTGCTGCTGGAGAGAGAGGTTCAGTGTGTATGTGTGGTGGTGCATAGCCCTGAGTGTGGATCTCAGGATGCGGCGAGAATAGCAGTCCGAGGAACATTGTATTTCTCGGAGATACCTGTAATCCTGAGTGGATTCAAAACATGATGGGTGAAACTGCTGTTGGAATCCACGTGGAATAAGTCGGAGCCGGAGACAGTCGCTGAGGAAGGAGATGTGGCTGTGAAAACGAGTTTTGGTAGACACCTTATCAAACACCAGGAGGGAAATAGAAAGCAATGAAGGTGAACAAGGTAAAAGAGACAAACGAAAATCCCATCGGAGAGAAGAGCAGAACTTCTTCAAGGTGGGCATTCCTGGAAGAGAAGTGGCAGTGAATTACACCCTAAATTAAAAGCAAAATACTGCGGATTCTGGAAATCTGAAATAAAAACAAGAAATGCTGGAAATACTCAGCAGGTCTGGCAGCATCTGTGGAGAGAGAAGCAGAGTTAACGTTTCAGGTCAGTGACCCTTCTTCAAAACTGGCAAATATTAGAAATGTAAAAGGTTATAAGCAAGTAAAGTGGGGGTGGGGCAAGAGATAACAAAGGAGAAGGTGTTGATAGGACAAGGTCACAGAATAGCTGACCAGAAGGTCATGGAGCAAAGATATGTTAATGGTGTGTTGAAAGACAAAGCATTAGTACAGAAAGGGTGTTAACGGACTGAAAATTGAACAGCCTCAAGTACGAACATGAAAAAAAAGTGGATAAGCAAATTGAACATTGGTGTGAAGTTGTTTCACTTCTGACTAATGCTGCATTTACAGTGCAAGTACCAAGCTAAAGCCAGTGTCAGGGTCCAACAAGAGGAAGGATTCTCACTTTGCTTCACTTAGGAGTCATTTTGAAACCTTCACATCCTATTTGCACTCCTTGGGTTCAAAATTGCTACATTCCTGCTCCACTACAAGAAGGATTTCTATCTGCAACTTGTAAAGGCCATTAACCCCGAACCAAATCTAGAAGATAGAGTCATTTTAATATTCAGGCAGGCGACCCGTTTCTGTAGATCACCCTGATTAGTTCTGAAAAATTGGAACAGTATCTTGCTGCTGTGAGGTGGCAGCTTCAGGCCCTTGTTAGACCAAAGATTTCATGGTGCACAATTCACACAGGGAATACCTGGGCAGCCATCTTAAGTTATTTTACAGCTGATTAATTTTCTGGCCTTCAGGAGGCCCAAACCTTAAGTCATGTCTGCTATCGGATAGTGTTTTGGTAAATTTTCAAGGTAGCGTGGGAACACCCCGAGATAAGCCTTCCAAAATATTGCCATGGCAGTGTCCATGATAGCTTAATTTTGGTGCAGAGTTAAAACCACTTGCACAATCATTAAACTTGTACTGCGAATGCACTGTAAAAGAATAATTTGTTTTTTTAAAAATAAGGGAAGAACCTATCAGTTAGCAGTTGATGTAGAGTAATATTTTGTGCATGATCAGCCTTGGGACAGAACATGACAGGAAGCTGAAGAAGCCAAAAGCTAAACTTCAAGATTAGAAGGATGTGTTTGTGCCAGAACAAGATGGTACAGGGATAGAGAACAGGATGAGAAATTCTGTTGGTCATGCTGGTTAGAACACCACCACTTTCAATACATCGGCATATAAATTTCACTGCACAATGCCCATTATTTGTGCACTAACTGGCCTATGAAGCCCACAGCATGACCAGCTGGAAGCTCATGCACATTTCCATCCGGACGTACACCATGTGTCATATTAGTGAAGGAAAATATAGCCATCCAGGACTCGTGTCTGGAATAGGTGTTAGGCCCTTTGCAAATACAATGAAGGAGGCTAATGCGTGTTTGAGGCCTCCACTGCAAGATCAATTTGCCCTGAGGCCGATGATGGCACGGCTGTGCTGAGTAAAAGCAGACCATGGAACTGCCTGCTACTGAAAAGGTAACATTTTGAAATTTACTTAACTGAATGTTGAGCCGGGAGGAGCAGGAATGTTCCTCCCAATCCACATTTAAAAATGTGCTGCAAACCCCACTTATTTTCTCTACCACAAAATAGTGTTGTACACCCCATGCCCCTCCCCCCGTAGCATCATATCTCTCAACCACCACCTCACCTGAGGGCCACTGTGATGCTAGCCACAATCTGATTTTGGTTTGTTCTTCTCCGGCTCGCTGTTCATGGTACTCTGGCTCCATTGAAATGAGACCCGAAGCCTACAAATGGTGCCTTGGCATCACCATTCAGGCACAGGAAATGTACCTTGCAACCCCTATCACTATCCACCCCGCCACCAAGCCGCAAATGCGGCCAGAAATTTATTCCCCATAATCTTTCCAAAAATTAGCTCTACAAAGCAGCTAAATGCATCTTAAATTATGCTAACTACATTTCATATACTCACATTGGTTCCAGATGGTATTCATTTTTGGCATAGAATGTGTAATAACCCTGTTTGGCATTATCAGGTAACCCAGTAATAAAGCAATTTTATTGTCTAATCATTATTTTGGTTGTCTAAAAATTGCATAATTTGTGGTATGTTCACAATTGCTTATATTTGCCTCATTGACAGAGAAATACTAACCTTTGGGCTGCTGTCAATTCAATATAAAACTGCTCATAGCAAGCTAATGTGAAACACTCTTCACAAAGCACGCTTCCCAAGGACAGCTGTAGAAAGTTTGTAGTATTGCAGGTTTGAGTACGATGTATAGTATTATTTTGTTTGTGTATTCTGTTTTACCATTAGAAGTGCTATGATTGCTGACTACATTTATTGGCTACATGGAGCAAAGGAACAGAACATCAGCAAACACGTCAAGCTTTATTGGCAGGTGAGGAGTGATAAATGGAAGAGGAATGACCTGAATTGCCATTAGAACACAAGATTGATGAATTGCTGCAAAATACATTCATCAACCGAAGTACAGAAAATATGACCTAATTCAAATAATATATTGTTATATACTCCCTGGACCACTCCTTTAATGTGCTTGGAATAATATATTATCAAAAGCACATTGAAATGCATAAGACTTCTATTATGTAGAATAATAATGGAGCATTATAATAGTGGTTAGAGACTGTGGCAGGGAATTTAGAACATTACAGCGCAGTACAGGCCCTTCGGCCCTCGATGTTGCGCCGACCTGTGAAACCATCTGACCTACACTATTCCATTTTCATCCATATGTCTATCCAATGACCACTTAAATGCCCTTAAAGTTGGCGAGTCTACTACTGCTGCAGGCAGGGCGTTCCATGCCCCTACTACTCTCTGAGTAAAGAAACTACCTCTGACATCTGTCCTATATCTATCACCCCTCAACTTAAAGCTATGTCCCCTCGTGTTTGCCATCACCATCCGAGGAAAAAGACGCTCACTATCCACCCTATCTAACCCTCTGATTATCTTATATGTCTCTATTAAGTCACCTCCTCCTCCTTCTCTCCAACGAAAACAACCTCAAGTCCCTCAGCCTTTCCTCGTAAGACCTTCCCTCCATACCAGGCAACATCCTAGTAAATCTCCTCTGCACCCTTTCCAAAGCTTCCACATCCTTCCTATAATGCGGTGACCAGAACTGCACGCAATACTCCAGGTGCGGTCTCACCAGAGTTTTTGTACAGCTGCAGCATGACCTCGTGGCTCCGAAACTCGACCCCCCTACTAATAAAAGCTAACACACCATATGCCTTCTTAACAGCCCTATTAACCTGGGTAGTAACCTTCAGGGATTTATGCACCTGGACACCAAGATCTCTCTGTTCATCTACACTACCAAGAATCTTCCCATTAGCCCAGTACTCTGCATTCTTGTTACTCCTTCCAAAGTGAATCACCTCGCACTTTTCCGCATTAAACTCCATTTGCCATCTCTCAGCCCAGCTCTGCAGCCTATCTATGTCCCTCTGTACCCTACAACATCCTTCGGCACTATCCACAACTCCACCGACCTTCGTGTCATCCGCAAATTTACTAACCCACCCTTCTACACCCTCTTCCAGGTCATTTATAAAAATGACAAACAGCAGTGGCCCCTAAACAGATCCTTGCGGTACACCACTAGTAACTAAACTCCAGGATGAACACTTGCCATCAACCACCACCCTCTGTCTTCTTTCAGCTAGCCAATTTCTGATCCAAAGCTCTAAATCACCTTCAACCCCATACTTCCGTATTTTCTGCAATAGCCTACCGTGGGGAACCTTATCAAACGCCTTACTGAAATCCATATACACCACATCCACTGCTTTACCCTCATCCACCTGTTTGGTCACCTCGAAAAACTCAATAAGGTTTGTGAGGCACGGCCTACCCGTCACAAAACCGTGCTGACTATCGCTAATGAACTTATTCTTTTCAAGATGATTATAAATCCTGTCTCTTATAACCTTTTCCAACATTTTACCCACAACCGAAGTAAGGCTCACAGGTCTATAATTACCAGGGCTGTCTCTACTCCCCTTCTTGAACAAGGGGACAACATTTGCTACCCTCCAGTCTTCCGGCACTATTCCTGTCGACAATGACGACATAAAGATCAAGGACAAAGGCTCTGCAATCTCCTCCCTGGCTTCCCAGAGAATCCTAGGATAAATCCCATCTGGCCCAGGGGACTTATCTATTTTCACACTTTCCAAAATTGATAACACCTCCTCCTTGTGAACCTCAATCCCATCTAGCCTAGTAGCCTGAATCTCAGTATTCTCCCCGACAACATTTTCTTTCTCTACTGTAAATACTGACGCAAAATATTCATTTAACGCTTCCCCTAGAATGGAGCAATCTAGTCTGGAGTAGAACATTTGGCAGGGAGTAGAGTCTATTGTGGAGTGGATGGGCTGAATTTTCCTGGCCCCGAGGTGGTGGACTTTGAGTTGGTTTGGGGGGGTGGGGTGCAGGAGAATAGCAGGGAACAGCATCAGGATGGCTCCCCAGCACATTCCAGCCGCTGGAGAAGTTTTCCAGCGATGGGCTGGATGTAGATTGGCTGTCTGCTGAATGGAGGCCGCCAGCGCTATTTAGGCAGCCTCCCTGCAACAGTTTGTGTGGGGCAGGGGCATCGAAGCCGGAGGCTCCATACCCCAAAGAGGGGGCTGCAGGCAGCAAAGGCCTCACCTGCAGGCGAAGTTTCCCTTCCACTCCAAGGGGCCTTCCTGCTTGGCGCCTCTGAATTTATAGTTAAAATTTATGCCTCCGAGGCCGCCTCCATTTTGAGGAGCACTCACGGTCTTCCACCTGCCTCAGCAACGGCCACCTATCCCAGTGGGCTGCCGAGCCTCTAGAGTTGCTGTCCCTGTGATTGAGTAGGTGCAGGTTCAGGATCCCCATTTGGTCCCAACATCAGGGTCCTGAAGCTCGCAGGAAAATTCTGTCTGATAAGTCTAGGGAGTAGGGAAGTGCAATAGTCTAGTGGGCAATATAAGTTATGGGGGAGAGTGGAGCAATCTATTGGGGATTGTAGCAAGTACAAACATCCAAACAATGTAGGACAGAAAAACACCCTCTGCTCCATTCTCCTGTCCCACAAAATTGTGCTACAATGCGTATCACAATATATTCACTCCTCCCCACCCAAAAACCATGGGCTGGTCTTTCTATTAGGGATTGGGAACCGGAAATGGGGGCTGATTCTGGGTCCAGACCCCGTATGGCATGCGTTAAGCACGCCCGCTAGGGCCAATGGGAGGCCCTCCAGCACTTGGCTGGTGGATCAGCTGATCTGAAGATGGCGAGCAAGAGGGAGAAGGCCAGGTGTTTATTTTTATGTTTTAAAAAGCCACAGCTGCCTGGCCATGATCCTGAAGGGGGAACCCCTCCAAGGGTCGGCCAGTGGCCAGAACTGTGGCCCAGCAGCCGTTATGAGTCAGGGGGATGGGGGAGGTCCTTTGAGCGATCCATCACCCCCTCCTGCACCTCCCACTCTCAGCCATGTCCAGGCTGACATGGGCTGCCCGCATTGCTGATTGGAAATTTTGCTTCGTAATTGCCAATAATTGGCCTCAATTGGCTGCCTGCCAGGAAGTGTTGGGCAGCTGATTCGACCCTGAGCTGCCCTCATTCAAAATGGCTTGGGGTCACGATCATGATGGCGAACCAGCACCGAGGCCGGAGGCACCCAATTGCACGCCTGCCCACCATCTATCCAGACCCAAACACATTTAAAATCCAGCCCCATGTGTTTCCAGTAGTTGAGGGGCCAATAATGAGTGGTCCCAGATACAAAATTAAATGTAGGAGATTTAGCACTGAGGGATAGAGAACTTCTTTACACAGAGTTGTGGTGGTGTGGAGTCCACTTTCAAGGTTAGTGGTTGAGGTAGATAATATCAACATTCAAGATGTTAGCACAGCCTAGTTGGGCTGAAAGGCCTGTTTCCATTGTTATAACTTCTATGCATTTCTATTTCTAAATCTCATTAAACATTGGCATTGACTAGTAACTACAAATACAAACATTATTGTTAAAATATAGCAAACTTCTGAAGCAATTATAATTTAGCAATTCCTATGGAGTGGTGATACGGAGATGTCACGAGTATGTTATGAGAAACTTGTGTAAACTTATACTAAAGAATGTTTGTCTTCCACATTCATTAGATTACAGTAGAGAAATTATGAAGTGTAGAAGATAGAAATGGATAAATTCACAGATTGAATGTGCAGTCACAATAAACATTTCATTGAATTCTTTGCTAGAATGAAGAAAAATAATCCCATTAAAGCGCAAATATCTGGCCAAGACGGAAATTCAATTATTAAACATGTTTAAATGTTCACAACAAAAAAAATCATTTAAAAACATATCCTGCTGGAACTGTATGGTTGTACTGAACTCACAATCTGAAAAATCCCATTTTTGATCCCTGGGGCAGAATTTTAACTGACAGATTCACTCATAGCGAGGAATGCCAGCAGCAGGTTGGAAACCCAAAAATTAGTGGAGCTTTGCCGTGGCTTTTTAACTCGGCCCTGGCACGAGCATCCTGCTTTCGGGTGTCCTGACTAATCGGAGCAGGCAGTTGTGATCACCTGCCTATTCAAGTCTAGCTTTTCTCACTATTTAAAGGGACACCAGCAGGTGACAGAATTGATTTATGCTACAAATGTCAGGATGCAGATAGCAACTGCTATGCTGAAGTCTCCATGTGGGAAGGCTGCCCCCCCCAGGTTCTCTGAAGCATCGTTGGAGGTCATTGTGCAGGCTACAAGGACCCAAAGACAGACTCTTCCCAGCAGATGGAAGGAAGAGATGGGCCTCTAGAACTAAGTGGATGTGATTGAAAGTGGCTGAAGAGGTTAACAGCAGGATTATGGTCCTTTGCTCATGGATAGTGCTGAAGGAGGCTCAGTGACCTCATCAGGGCAGGAATGGTGATTGGCGTGCTACGTTCAAGTACCAATCCTCTCACTCTGACTTCACCAGCTTTCTGCACAGCACTCCACAGACATGCTGCTCTACTCATTCCTCTCTCTCAAAGCACCTCCTCACATCCCCACCTGAACAACCACCCCTGACACCCCACCCTCATCTTAATGTCATTTCACACCCATGACTGATAGGCACCCTCCATCTCTAATCACAATCTACTTCTCTCACACAACCTTCTGTTTGCAGGAGAAGAAAGCGCAGAACACCAGGGAGAGGCAGAGAAGTGGGTGTTGAGGGGTGGGGGTCAGTAGATGAGGTGACTTTCCAATAACAGTCATCCTGACCACCATGGAGGAAGATGCACTAGAAATCAACAGCCTGTCGGAGTGCCTGGCCATTGGAGATGGAGCGATGTGGTCTCCCAGATACCTGATGACAGAATTCCATATCACGCTGCCAAATGTAACAAAACAAACACTCATGTTGATTTGGTGAAATATGATCACCTGCAGCCATGGCCTTGTCAGCCATACTTCATGTCATTCATCTCACAGGTTCTTCAAGTGTAACGCAGGAGATGGTGTAGGAATCGGCCAAGGAATCCTCATCGCACCCTCCACCATAGCTCAGTTGGCTCTCCGAGGCAGGTGGCTGGGTTGTCACATGGTGAGCCAGACATCACAATTGAGCAGAAGTAAGGGCTGGAGACAGAGACAGGAGTGGAGCATCCTCATTGGAGAGTAATTGGAGGAGTGCATCTTTAGCATGAGTGCCATAATATCTCAGGTCTTTGCACTAATGTCCACCTCCATAGTAAGAGTGACCACCTGCATGGTGCATCAGACACAGCAGGCAACCGAGTACATGCTGGCCCTCACCAATGGCCCGCACACTCAATCTACCAGTTTAACAGGATGGAGGAAAACCTCACCTTGGCCATTTTTCACCTCACAGAAGTGCAGTTAACTGCACTCCAGCTCTTAACTAGCAGGGAAGGGCAGATGAGCTGCAAGGGGGAAGATAGAGAAAGGGCACAGGACAGTGGGAACCCTTCAGGCGTTCCCATTCCTCCCCCTTGATCCCACCCCAATCAGTCAGAGGCCCACATGCTGACTCCTGTCCTGATAGTCAAGTCTGCCCCTGCACAGGCGCAGGTGGGGCACTCTTTAGTGAGGCCCTCACAAACTCCAAAACCGAGAGGACGTTGGCCATGAGCGTCTTCGCAGTCAGGGGATGGAAACGAGCAGCCTGCCTCTAGCTCTGCTGAAGCCACAGGGGTAGCACCACATTGAAGTTAAAAGAAAAGTAATACTTTGTAGTTACACTAGGGAAAGCATTTGGGTGTTTAAAAGAGTGTTAATGTGTTGAATTCATTGTAAATGTTTATGTACCATAAACTTTATTTTAATTCTCCATTCTCCACTGTTGCCTCTCACCTGCCAAATGGTCATCAACATTGAGGTAAATGATATGTCAGGAGTAGAAGACAAACAGTGGGTGTCAGTGAAATGGAAGGATTAATGACCGTGGGAATGTGTTGTGTTGGGCTGGGGCAGGGGTGGGCATTATGATCAGCATTGATGAGTCATATGACTGCACAGTATCAGGTTAGCTGAATCGTGCCTGCATTGCTGGCATCTCTGGAAGCTAGATGTGTGGCTGCAGGGTCCCTGGCCACATCAGGCACCTTCTCCTGTTGCTCCGCTTCTTCCTCCTCCTCTGAAGAGGCAGCACAATTGTCACCTCCTTCCACCTGTAGCTCGAGTACTCTCTGCTGTACCATGTTATGCAAGGCACAGCAGATCACTATCATTCAGGACACCCTTACTGGTGCATACTAAAGGGTGCCTCCAGATCTGTCCAGGCAACTGAATCACATCTTCAGCAGCCCAAGGCTTGCTTAGTTACCACTCTTGTGCTCATTATGGCTTCTGTTGTATCTTTCCTTTGTATCAATGGTAGGGCTTCACACAGATGTCAGCAGCCACATCCTTGGATGATATCGTTTGTCTTCAACGAGCCATCCGCTGAGTCTGCTTAGAGCTTGGAAGATCTGTGGGAGACTTGACTGGCACAAAATGATGGCACATGACAACTTTCTGGATATTTTGCACAGATATGCATGAATATCTTCCGGTGGTTACAGATCAGCCGCTCATTAATGGAATGGAATCCCTTTGGATTGATGAATACTCCCAGTTTATCTGAGTGCGGCTTGTTTGTCACATGGGTGCAATCTATGACATCCTGGACTTGTGAGGATCCAGCTATTGCAGCAAATCTGAAGGCCCTTGCTTTCTGACTGACCTTAATGTTGCACAGTGGATGTAAGTGGCAGCCCTGGCAAACATGGCCTCGGTCACCTGGGAGCTGCACTTATGAGCAGCAGATTGTGAAATCCTATAGATGTCGCCTACCGATCCGTGGAAGGAGCCGGAGGCGTAGAAATTCAAAAATAAAAACAAGAAATGCTTCAGTATTTGAGGAGTCATGAATGGTGCTGAACATTGTGCAATCATCAGCGAACATCCCCACTTCTGACCTTATGATTGAAGGAAGGTCATTGATGAAGCAGCTAAAGATGGTTGGGCCTCGGACACTACCCTGAGGAACTCCTGCAGTGATGTCCTGGAGCTCAGATGATTGACCTCCAACAACCACAGCCATCTTCCTTCGCGCTGGGTATGACTCTAACCAGCAGAGAGTTTTCCCCCTGATTCCCATTGACTCCTGTTTTGCTAGGGCTCCTTGATGCCATACTCGGTCAAATGCTGCCTTGATGTCAAGGGCAGTCACTCTCACCTCACCTCTTGAGTTCAGCTCATTTGTCCATGTTTGAACCAAGGCTGTAATGAGGTCAGGTGCTGAGTGGCCCTGTCAGAACCCAAACTGGGTATCACTGAGCAGGTTATTGCTAAGCATGTGCTGCTTGATGGCACTGTTAATGACACCTTCCATCACTTTGCTGATGATTGAGAGTAGACTGATAGGGTGGTAATTGGCTGGGTTGGACTTATCCTGCTTTTTGTGTACAGGACAGACCTGGACAACTTTCCACATTGCCGGGTAGATGCCAGTGTTGTAGCTATACTGGAACAGCTTGGCTAGGGTGCGGCAAGTTCTGGAGCACAGGTCTTCAGTGCTATTGCCGGAATATTGTCAGGACCCATAGCCTTTGCAGTATCTGCCTTCAGTCGTTTCTTGATATCACGCGGAGTGAAACAAATGGGGTGAAGCCTGGCATTTGTGATGCTGGGGACTTCAGGAGGAGGCCGAGATGGATCATCAACCCGGCACTTCTGGCTGAAGATTGTTGCAAATGCTTCTGCCGTATCTTTCGTATTGATGTGCTGGACTCCCCCATTGTTGAGGATGGGGATATTTGTGGAGCCACCTCCTCCAGTTAGTTGTTTAATTGTCCACCACCATTCACGGCTGGATGTGGCAGGGCTGCAGAGCTTAGATCTGATCCGTTGGTTATGGGATCGCTTAGCTCTGTCTATCGCATGCTGCCTATGCAGTTTGGCATGTATGTAGTCCTGGGCTGTAGCTTCACCAGGTTGACACCTGATTTTGAGGTATGCCAGGTGCTGCTTCTGGCATGCCCTCCTGCACTCTTCATTGAACCAGGGTTGGTCTCCTGGCTTGATGGTAATGGTAGAGTGGGGGATATGCCAGGCCATGAGGTTACAGATTGTGGTTGAGTACAATTCTGCTGCTGCTGATGGCCCACAGCGCCTCATGGATGCCCAGTTTTGCATTGCTAGATCTGTTCGAAATCTATCCCATTTAGCAGGGTGATAGTGCCACATAACACGATGGACGGTATCCTCAATGTGAAGGCGGGACTTCGTCTCCACAAAGACTGTGCGGTGGTCACTCCTACCAATGCAGTCATGGACAGATGCATCTGCGGCAGGCAGATTGCTGAGGACAAGGTCAAGTATGTTTTACCTCGTGTTGGTTCCCCCACCACTTGCCGCAGACCCAGTCCAGCAGCTATGTCCTTTAGTACTCGGCCAGCTCGGTCAGTAGTGGTGCTACCGAGACACTCTTGGTGATGGACATTGAAGTCCCCCATCCAGAGTACATTTTGTGCACTTGCCACCCTCAGTGCTTCCTCCAAGTGGTGTTCAACGTGGAGGAGTACTGACTCATCAGCTGAGGAAGAGCGGTAGGTGGTAATCAGTAGGAGGTTACCTTGCCCATGTTTGACCTGATGCCATGAGACTTCATGGGGTCCAGAGTCGATGTTGAGGACTCCCAGGGCAACTCCCTGGGTAACCAGGGAAAGGGTTGGCCCACTCAAGGACAGAGATGGGAATCTATGCGTGGAGCCAGAGGAAATGGGTGAGGTGCTAAATGAGTACTTTGCATCAGTATTCACCAAGGAGAAGGACTTGGTGGATGATGAGCCTAGGGAAGGGAGTGCAGATAGTATCAGTCATCTCATTTTCAAAAAGGAAGAGGTGTTGGGTGTCTTGCAAAGCATTAAGGCAGATAAGTCCCCAGGGCCTAATGGGATCTACCCTAGAATACTGAGGGAGGCAAGGGAAGAAATTGCTGGGGCCTTGACAGAAATCTTTGCATCCTAATTGGCTACAGGTGAGGTCCCAGAGGACTGGAGAATAGCCAATGTTGTTCCTTTGTTTAAGAAAGGTGGTAAGCATAATCCAGGAAATTATAGGCCGGTGAGCCTTACGTCAGTGGTGGGGAAACTATTAGAGAGGATTCTTCGGGACAGGATTTACTCCCATTTGGAAACAAATGAACTTATTAGCCAGAGACAGCATGGTTTTGTGAAGGGGAGGTCGTGTCTTACTAATTTGATTGAGTTTTTTGAGGAAGTGACGAAGATGATTGATGAGGGAAGGGCGGTGGATGTTGTCTTTCTGCACTTTAGTAAAGCCTTTGACAAGGTCCCGCATGGCAGACTGGTGCAAAAGGTGAAGTCACACGGGATCAGAGGTGAGCTGGCAAGATGGATACAGAACTGGCTCGGTCACAGAAGACAGAGGGTAACAGTGGATGGGTGTTTTTCTGAATGGAGGGATGTGACCAGTGGTGTTCCGCAGGGATTAGTGCTGGGACCTTTGCTCTTTGTAGTATATATAAATGATTTGGAGGAAAATGTAGCTGGTCTGATTAGTAAGTTTGCGGACGACACAAAGGTTGATGGAGTTGCGGATAATGATGATGATTGTTAGAGGATACAGCAGGATATAGATCGGTTGGAGACTTGGGCGGAGAAATGGCAGATGGAGTTTAATCCGGACAAATGTGAGGTAATGCATTTTGGAAGGTCTAATGCAGGTGGGAGGTATACAGTAAATGGCAGAACCCTTAGGAGTATTGACAGGCAGAGAGATCTGGGCGTACAGGTCCACAGGTCACTGAAAGTGGCAACGCAGGTGGATAAGGTAGTCAAGAAGGCATACGGCATGCTTGCCTTCGTCAGTCGGGGCATAGAGTATAGAAATTGGCAAGTCATGTTGCAGCTGTATAGAACCTTAGTTCGGCCACACTTAGAATATTGCGTGCAATTCTGGTCGCCACACTACCAGAAGGATGTGGAGGCTTTGGAGAGGGTACAGAGGAGGTTTACCAGGATGTTGCCTGGTCTGGAGGGCATTAGCTATGAGGAGAGGTTGGAAAAACTCGGATTGTTTTCACTGGAACGACGGAGGTGGAGGGGCGACATGATAGAAGTTTACAAAGTTATGAGCGGCATGGACAGAGTGGATAGTCAGAAGCTTTTTCCCAGGGTGGAAGAGTCAGTTACTAGGGGACATAGATTTAAGGTGCGAGGGGCAAAGTTTAGAGGGGATGTGCGAGGCAAGTTTTTTACACAGAGGGTGATGAGTGCCTGGAACTTGCTTCCAGGGGAGGTGGTGGAAGCAGATACGATAGCGACGTTTAAGAGACATCTTGACAAATATATGAATAGGAAGGGAATAGAGGGATATGGGCCCCGGAAGTGCAGAAGGTGTTAGTTTAGGCAGGCATCAAGATCAGCGCAGGCTTGGAGGGCCGAATGGCCTGTTCCTGTGCTGTACTGTTCTTTGTTCTTTGTACTGTAGACCACTGTCCCGCCACCTCTGCTGGGTCTGTCCTGCTGGTGGGAAAGGACATACCCAGGAATAGTGATTGCAGCGTCTGGGAAATTGTAAGGTATGATTCCATGAGTATGACTATGTCAGGCTGTTGATTGACAAGTCTGTGGGACAGCTCTCCCAACTTTGGCACAAGCCCCCAGGTGTTAGTAAGGAGGACTTTGCAGGGTTGACAGGGCTGGGTTTATTTTTTTATTTTATTTTTATTTAGAGATACAGCACTGAAACAGGTCCTTCGGCCCACTGAGTCTGTGCTGACCAAGAATCACCCATTTATACTAACCCTACAGTAATCCCATATTCCCTACCGCCTACCTACACTCGGGGCAATTTACAACAGCCAATTTACCTATCACCTGCAAATCTTTGGCAGTGGGAGGAAACCGGAGCACCCGGCGAAAACCCGCGCGGTCACAGGGAGAACTTGCAACTCCGCACAGGCAGTACCCAGAATTGAACCCGGGTCCCTGGAGCTGTGAGGTTGCGGTGCTAACCACTGCGCCACTGTGCCGTTGTCGTTTCCGGTGCCTAGGTCGATGCCGGGTGGTCCGTCCAATTTCATTCCTTTTTATTGACTTCGTAGCGGTTAGATACAACTGAGTGACTTGCTAGGCCATTTCAGAGGGCATGTAAGAGTTAACCACATTGCTGTGAGGCTGGAGTCACATGTAGGCCAGACCAGGAAAGGACAGCAGATATCCTTCCCTAAAGGACATTAGTGAACCAGATGGGTTTTTACAACAATCGGCAATGGTTTCATGGCCATCATTAGACTAGCTTTTAATTCCAGATGTATTAATTAAATTCAAATTACACCTTCTGCTGTGGTGGGATTCGAACCCATGTCCCCAGATCAATACCCTGGGTCTCTGGGTTACTAGTCCAGTGATAATACCACTACGCCACTTCCTCCCCATGTGCTCCCAGCTATGTGCTGTTGTCGGTAGTGGATTTCCAAGGTAGTTCTGAACTTGGAGCTTGCGTTTATCTGATTGTTTTTCCCCTTACTCTGATTAAGTATTCATTATTTATCATGGGGTGCTGTTTTTGCTTTGAATGATTGGATGAATGAACAGTTAGAGGAAGAGGAGTAACAGAAGAAGCAACAGCAACAACAGAAGCTTCAACAACCAGGACAACCAGCCAGTGGGCTTGTTAGAAGAGAGCAGTTGAGAGAAGTGGCATAGGAAGGTCTGTCCAGCCCACAGAATCTAAGGCTGACTTAGTTCCTCGGTTATCTCTCAGGAATACTGCTGTTGCTGAGCTATCCAGCTTTTTGTGGTGGAGAATGCTTGACCAGAGGGCCATGCCTATTTTTTTCACATTGGCTTCTTCCAGGCTGCTGCAGGGGATGTCACCTAAATTTCCTGGTCTGCAGTGCCTAGCAACATCAAGCAGGTCACCAGTGTCCAGTTTCTCAGAGGAAGTCAGCACATTACCATCACAATGGATGCCAACAGCCAGAGTGAAAGAGTTCAGGGATTTGCAGCACTGGATGGCTTCCTCATGTCCAGGTCATCATAGGCCGCACTCAGGCACTATCGAGGCACTAGAAGCTGAGCTAGGATCTCTTGTCAATAGGAAGGGTTAGGGTCAGGGTTTTGCACTCCAAAATACAACTGTTGCGTGATCACCATGGTAGGATAATGCAAGAATTCTGCCAGTTTAGCTGGCTGCTGGCAAGATGCCTTGACCACCCACAAACCTCCACCCAGCGAGGAATCTCAGAAGATGGCTGCTACAGGTCAAGTGGTACTCCCTAGAAATGCAGCTGATGATACCCCTCGGCATCCCTGTCATGCATGATCAACATGGGTACAGTCAGAGGCATGGGACCACTCGCAAATCATAGAGCGTACTATTGATATTTTGAAGCATTGGTTCAGGTACCTTGATCATTCTGGAGGCTCCCTACAGTATAGTCCAGACAAAGTGTCCCGCATCATTGTAGTGTGCTGTATTCTGCACACAACCTTGCAATGCAAAGAGGATTGTAGTCGGAGGAGGCACACAAAGGAGAAGAGGCTTCATTATACAAGGAAGGAGCGGATTAAGGTGAGGAGAACCACAAGAGGGTCAGCAGAACATATTGCACCTAGAGAGGCCAAGAAGCAGTTGATTAAAGGAGTGCTTTCAGTGACCTGCTCAGTCACTTACCTAAAAAATTACAGAAAGCCCCTCGCATTAACAGTCCTTGTTCCCTTTCACCACTCTCTTAATTCAGCATTTAAGAAACATTCAAATCTTTCATATAACCTCTGTACAATAGCATTCTGACAATGCAGACTAAGAAGTTTCAATGAAAATAAACTATAGACCAAAGTTCTAAATGTGATAAAGGGGAAGATTTTAATTCCAAAATCACTATTGTAGTGAATTATTTTGTCACCAGGTTATCAACCCCTATCACTTTCATTAAAAAGTTTACCAACTGAACTACTAGTACGAGGTTCTTCTTCAGTGGTTTCAGAAGGACTGGTGGAAGGCTCCTGTTGTTCATGTGGGAATCCTTGCAATGCTCGTGGTCTATGACTTCTGGGAGCTCAAGCCTGCGAGGGTCCATCTAAAGATTTTGGCTGGTGCTCAACTGGCTTTCTTATTGGCTGAATGAGTGGTGAGGGAGAAGATGTACAGATATCCTGAGAAAGGTCAATTTGTGCTGCTCATAGTGCCACCGCTACTTCCATTGGGTTGCAGCTGATCACTCCCACTGATCTGCATGAGAGCAGACTGTAAAAGTTGAGTGACTCCTTGAAAACCCCCTACCTATTAAGTCCACCAATCTGTCTAAGGTGAAAACCTGTCTCTGCAAGGTACAATTGAGAGCCTTCATGGCACCCATTTGAGCTTCCACCAAATCTGTAGTGGCTTTAATTAGTAACTACCCTGTTGTGTGTGCCTGGGCGCAGCAACCCCAGAGGTGGCCTCATTCTCCAAGTGAAAGAATAACAGAGGGACCTTGGATTGCATGTCCATAGATCCTTGAAGTTAGCAGGATAAGTTGGTTAAGAAGGCATGTGGGATAGTTTCCTTTATTAGCTGAGGCATAGAATGCAAAAGCAGGGCGGTTAAAACTGCTATAAAACACTCGTTAGGTCACAGCTAGAGTACTGCGTACAGTTCTGATCACTGCATTTCAGGAAGGGTGTGATTGCACTAGAGAGGGTAGGGAGGAGATTTACGATGTTGTCGGGAATGGAGAATTTTAGCAATGAGGAAGGATTGGATAGGCTGAGGCTGTTTTCTTTGGAACAGAGGAGGCTGAGGGGAAATTTAATTGAGGTGTGTAAAATTATGAGTGGGCTAGATTGAGTGGATAGCAAGGACCTACTTTCATTTTTACTTTCAGTGTACAAAACGTGGTTAGGCCACAGCTGGAGTATAGCGTACAGTTTTGGTCATCACATTACAGGAAGGACATAATTGCTCTGGAGAGAGTACAGAGGAGATATACAAGAATGTTGCCAGGGCTCGAAAGTTGCAGCTATAAGGAAAGATTGGATCAGCTAGGGTTGTTTTCCTTAGAACAGAGGAGGCTGAGGGGTGACTTAATTGAGGTGTACAAAATTATGAGGGGCCTAGATAGAGTAGACAGGAAGGACCTGTTTCCCCTAGCACAGAGGACAATTACTAGGGGGCATAGATTTAAGGTGATTGGTAGAAGGATTAGAGGGGACGTGAGGAAAACCTTTTTCATCCAGACAGTGGTGGAGGCAGAAACCCCCAACTCATTTAAAAGGTACCTGGACCTGCACCTGAAATGCTATAAGTTGCAAGGCTACGGACCAGGTGCTGGAAGGTGGAATTAGATTGGGTGGCTAGTTTTTTCAGCTGGTGTAGACATGATGGGCTGAATGGCCTCTTTCTGTGACATGGCTTTTCTATGGTTCTATTAACAGAGAGGTCAGTCACCAGGAGGACAGATTTAAATAATCGGTAGAAGGATTAGAGGAGAATTGAGGAGAAACTTTTTCACCCAGAGTGTAGTGGGTGTCTGGAACTCATTGTTTGCAAGGGTGGTAGATGCAGAAACCCTCATTGCATTTAAAAATTACTTGGATATGCACTTGAAGTGTCGTACCCTACAAGGTTATGGTCCAAGAGTTGGAAAGTGGGATTATGCTGGATAGCTCTTTTACGACCAGCACGGACACAATGTGTCAAATGACCTCCTTCTGTGCCATAAATTTCTATGATTCTGTGAAGTCCTCTGCGAGCTGTCTTCTGGACTGTCCCTGCCACCAGTAACTGCTGCTGCTGATGTGATGGATGTTCAACACATTCAGACCCCTGTAATTCACTCATGTGCCTAGCCAGTCTCAGTGCTGGTGCTTGAGAGTGATGCAGCGCATGATGGTGCCTCTTCAGAAGGATTCTTCTCCTCTGAGGTGTCTTCTGCAGGCAGCAGGGAAGGGTCTAGTGGAAAGAGGAGGAAGACAATAGTTAGGATGGGACTGAGTTTGGCCACCAGCAAATGACAGACATCACAAAGCTGCTTGATGTTATCAAGCTGTCTGATTGTGCATCTTTCTGAGATTCATGAAGAGGTACAAGTAGTAGTTAGAGACCCTGGGCTTGACTTTTAGGCCCCGCTGGGGCTGGGAACAGAGGTGAGTGCTATAAATAGCACCGCCAGCCTGCATGGCAGTTCCCCAGTTCCATCCCACTTTCGGGCCATTTTCGCATGCGTATGGGAGCCGATCCAACGAATTAAGGGCCACTTAAGGCCAATTAAAAGGAGGCTGACTGAGACCAGCAGGTTCGCGCAGAAGTCGAGTGCCAGATTAACTGCCTGGAGATGGCCTTCCAGCAGCAGACTGTGGTGGGGGGAGGACGGCACCATTCCAGGCAAGCCTAGAGGCCCTCCCTGCCTGTCTGGGTGTAGCAGCAGCTACAGGTGCCCTGTAGAAGTGTTTCCCCTGCTCCCCCATCCCCTCCCCTCACCTCACAGTGGTGGCCTGGCTGCAAAAGCCATTTTTTTAGTTTAAATTTTAAAAATTTGGGCAGAGGGCATCTCCATTTTGGGGCACCTTCTCCCTCACTTACCTTCCGTTGCATTCTGCTGCTGCTTTCAAGCTGGAAGGACTCTGATTGGTTCTCCAGCTTTGAGAACCTGCCCACTGTCCTTAATTAGATGGTGAGTCAGTCCGCTGGGCATTAATTGGTTGCTCCGGGAAAACTCACAATGAATGACTGTTTCCCACACAGTGCAGGCATCAGACCCACATTTGAGCCTGAAGGCGAGATTCAGAAGCCTGTAGGGAAAATCATGCCCCCTGTTCGGATTAGGCTCCAGCCTCAAATACACTTATTCCAAAAGCTCTGGAGGGACTACTGTTTTCCAATGTTTGCTGCTCCAACTTGGAGAGGTTCATGATGTTGCTTGGTCCTTAATCTTCTCCCTTGAGCTCTTGTTTTGTCCTGCAGAAAGAGAGTTCAAGAGTGTCTCCCACAATGGAAAGTGCAGGTGTATGTGGCTTATGCTGGTTGTGCAGATGTTGAAAAGGAGAAGTAGTAAAATGTGGAGATGTTGAATGGAAAGTATGTTGTCTGGAGTGTGAAGTCTAGAAGGAGCCATGAGCGGTGATTTTCCTGGAGCTGGCACTTTCCCTTCGTGCCTTGTACACGTGACGTTTTAGGAACCTACTCCCACTGGCTGGAAAGAGAACTTCTCTCCTCCCCCTGACTTCTTCCTGCAGGATCTTCAGGGAGGCTTTAGAGAACGCTTGGACTTGCCTGTAACTCCTGTTGAAACAGCTTTTTCATTTATCCACTCCAAAGCAAAATCAGCTAAATGGGAACAGAGCCTTGCTTTATGAGGTACATTCTGCTTTAAATAGGCCTCTGGGATTGACCTGCCAAAAATTATGCTGACCAAGTGGGCAGTATATCCCATTGTGTCAACAACCACATATGAACCTCGCTGGTGAGATTATAATGAGACCCAGTAGTTAAAATATCCGGGGCCTTTTTCCTGGTGCAGCAGGTGAATTTCTAATTCACCTCTACACTTACCCACATAAAACCCGTCTGGAGTTAAAATGAGTCACTGCAAACTAGGAAAGGGGAGAAAAATGGCCAGATTCAGCTTCAGATCAGTATCCAGTTGTACATACCGAAAGTTCATGTGCATATTTTTGGTAAGGACGCAGTCCTGCTCAGTTCTAAAACAAAAAGGGGCATGCTTTTATTTTTGCTGTTTTATTGGGACTGACAATCATTGGAACATGGCCATTTGCAATGATGCAAAAGTACTGCTTTCATTTACTGCTATGAAGCACAAGTTAGAACGAAGTACTGATTAGCACAATACTTGTTGCAATCGAATTTTGATTGATGGTTGAGTACGAAATAGACTTACAATGAAAACAGCGATTTCATTTTCTTCTGCCATGAAATAAAAATCACCAAAAAAGAAACAGTTTTTCAAATGGTCAGCTGGGCATTAACATGCTTCCCCAGCACCCAGTAAGTGGCTCAGCCATCGATAACATCAAGGGGTGGATTTTCATCTTCACCATTGGGGAAGTAAGCTGATGTAGCAAATTGCTTGTCCTTTATAGAACGTGCCCAGTTTACAGAATCACAGAATTGTTACAGCGCAGAAGGGCGCCATTCGGCCCATCGTGTCTGCACCGGCTCTCTGAATGAGCAATTCACCTAATGCCATTCCACCACCTTCTCCCCATAGCCCTGCATATGCTTCCTTTTCAAATAACAGTCTAATTTCCTTTTGAATCCCTCAATTGAACCTGCCTCCACCATGCTCTCAGATGGTGCATTCTAGAACTTAACCACTTGCTGCGTGAAAAAGATTTTCCTCGTATCACTTTTGCTTCTTTTGCCAATTATTTTAAATCTGTGTCCTCTTGTTCTCCATCCTTTCACAAGTTGGAACATTTTCTCCCGATCTACTCTGTCCAGACCCCTCATGATTTTGCATATCTCTCTCAAAGCTCCTCTCGGCCTCCCCTCCCCCAAGGAAAACAGTCCCAACTGCTTCAGTCTGTCTTCATAACTGAAGTTCCTCATCCCTTGAACATCCTTGTGAATCTTTTCTGCATTTTCTTCAATGCCTTCACATCTTTCCTAAAGTGCCACAAAATCTTTAAAGTGGTGCTGCAAAAGCTCTCTTAATGCCATCATACATTGATCTGATGTTTCCGGTGTCGGAGGCCAGCTGAATACGACTGCATATGTGTTGCCAGTAGTCATTTGCACAGCGCCTGGCTGTTCTTTGTGCAGCGCTTCTGGCTACTTTAAGTGCTACGAATGTTAACTCACTGGGGGCTTTCTTGTAGTTCAATAGTGCAATGCGCAGAGCGGCTATGGCAGGTTCCAGTTCTTCAAAGTGAGATTGAAAGCAGTCTGCATTCTGCTTCTCACGTTTGCCATAGGTGGTCATTGCTGAGTCATAGATGGTGTCTCTGATGTGGGCCCACTTGGTCTCTGCATCCCCTGTAGGAGTGTTTTGAAGGGCTTTTTCATGTGAATTTAGAAACTTATGTAACAGCTGTGGATAAGAAATTATGTTAGTGTTGATGCGCGGGCGGCCCTTCTGCTTGGAGTGATGTAGCTTCTTTGGTTTGAGTCTAACTTTGCTGCACACCAGGGAGTGGTTGGTGTCACAGTCTGCACTGTGGAAGCTGTGTGTGATTTGGACACTGTTTATAGAGGCTCGCCTTGTGACGATGAGGTCCAGCTGGTGCCAACGATGTGATCTTGGGTGCCTCCATGAAACCTGGTGACAGGGTTTAGTCTGAAAGAATGAGTTGGCGATGCAGAGGTTGTGATAGGTACACAACTCCAGCAGTCTCTGTCCATTCTCATTCATCCTTCCAATGCCATAGCGCCCAAGGCAGGAGGGCCATGAGTCATGGTCGGCCCCAACCCTGGCATTAAAGTCACCCAGCAGGAATAAATGTTCGGTATTGGGAATGCTACTAATGATATTATGGAGTTCCTCGTAGATCTGGTCTTTAACTTCAGGTGGGGAGCAGAGTGTTGGACCATCAAGAAGATCGCCCCACTCAAGTCTAAATCAGGGGACACGATCCTTGACCAATGCAAGCAAATGGACCACTGGGTGGAGCACTACCTAGAACTGTACTCCAGGGAAAATGTTGTCACTGAGACCGCCCTCAATACAGCCCAGTCTCTGCCAATCATGGATGAGCTGGACGAACAGCCAACAAAATCGGAACTCAGTGATGCCATTGATTCTCTAGCTAGTGGAAAAGCCCCCGGGAAGGATGGCATTACCCCTAAAATAATCAAGAGTGCCAAGCCTGCTATACTCTCAGCACTCCATGAATTGCTTTGCCTGTGCTGGGATGAGGAAGCAGTACCACAGGACATGCGCGATGCCAATATCATCACCCTCTCTATGAACAAGGGTGACCGCGGTGACTGCAACAACTACCGTGGAATCTCCCTGCTTAGCACAGTGGGGAAAGCCTTCGCTCGAGTCATTTTAAACAGACTCCAGAAGCTGGCTGAGCATGTCTGAGGCACAGTGTGGCTTTCGAGCAGAGAGATCCACCATTGACATGCTGTTCTCCCTTCGCCAGCTGCAGGAGAAATGTCGTGTACAACAGATGCCCCTCTACGTTGCTTTCATTGATCTCACCAAAGCCTTTGACCTCGTCAGCAGACGTGGTCTCTTCATACTACTAGCAAAGATCAGATGTCCACCAAAGTATCATCACCTCATTCCATGACAATATGAAAGGCACAATTCAGCATAGCGGTGCCTCATCAGACCCCTTTCCTATCCTGAGTGGCGTGAAACAGGGCGGTGTTCTCGCACCTACACTGTTTGGGATCTTCTTCTCCCTGCTGCTCTCACATGCGTTCAAGTCTTCAGAAGAAGGAATTTTCCTCCACACAAGATCAGATGGCTGGTTGTTCCAACTTGCCCATCTGAGCGCAAAGACCAAAGTATGGAAGGTCCTCATCAGGGAACTCCCCTTTGCTGACGATGCTGCATTAACATCCCACACAGAGGAGTGTCTGCAGAGACTCATCGACAGGATTGCAGCTGCCTGCAATGAATTTGGCCTAACTATCAGCCTCAAGAAAACGAACATCATGGACCAGAAATGCTCCATCCATCAATATCGGCGATCACGCTCTGGAAGTGGATCAAGAGTTCACCTGCCTAGGCTCAACTATCACCAGTAACCTGTCTCTCGATGCAGAAATCAACAAGCACATGGGAAAGGCGTCCACTGCTATGTCCAGACTGGCCAAGAGAGTGTGGGAAAATGGTGCACTGACACGAAAGTACGAGTGTATCAAGCATGTGTCCTCAGTACCTTGCTCTATGGCAGCGAGGCCTGGACAACGTATGTCAGCCAAGAGCAACATCTCAATTCATTCCATCTTCGCTGCCTCCAGAGGATCCTTGGCATCAGGTGGCAGGACCGTACTTCCAACGCAGATGTCCTCGAGGCGGCCAACATCCCCAGCATATACACCTTACTGAGCCAGCGGCGCTTGAGATGGCTTGGCCATGTGAGCCACATGGAAGATGGCAAGATCCCCAAGGACGCATTGTACAGTGAGCTCGTTACTGGTATCAGACCCAACTGCCGCCCATGTCTCCGCTTTAAAGACGTCTGCAAACGCAACATGAAGTCCTGTGACATTGACCACAAGTCATGGGAGTCAGTTACCAGTGATTGCCATAGCTGGCGGGCAGCCATAAAGGTGGGGCTAAAGAGTGGCGAGTCGAAGAGACTTAGCTGTTGGCAGGAAAAAAGAAGCGCAAGGAAAGAGCCAACTCTGCAACAGCCCCGACAACCAATTTTATCTGCAGCGCCTGTGGAAGAGTCTGTCACTCTAGAATTGGCCTTTATAGCCACTCCAGATGCTGCTTCACAAACCACTGACCACCTCTAGGCACTTACTCATTGTCTCTTGAGACAAGGAGGCCAAAGAAGAAGAAGAAGAGGTGCTGCAAAGATCATTAGCAATAATGAAGATGAAGTGAAACAGGTAGCAATAGCTCATGTTGCAAGGAACTTGCATTTATCTAGCATCTTTCACATCCTCGGGCCATCCCAAATTGTTTCACAGCTGGCAAATTACTTTTGAAGTGCAGTCACTGTAACCAAGCACAGCAACTAATATGCACACAGCTCATTCCCATGGACAGCAGTGAGATGAATGACTGGTTAAACTGGCAAAACTACAGATTTCTAAAAACATTAATCCATAAACTTGCTTAATTAATATTAGCATTGTTTGCAAAACTTTTTTTTCAAATTGCCTTTCTGTCTAAAGTCTGGGCCTTTATATCAAAATTTTACCTAGGCCTGGATGTTGGGATTTCAAACTGCTGTTGTCAAGTCATATGACTAACAGAACTGCAGCATGACGACAATTTTTACTCTGCTGCTGTGGAACAACAGTGCTCAAAGTACACCAGGGCAACGCATAGAACATAGTAATCAGGCGGAAAGGAACAGAGAATTCTGGATCCAATAAAGAAATTCTATATGTGAGAAAGATGCATTATGGTATTTGCTGTTTTGACCCTGTCCTGTGGGACGATAATATCCAGAATTTTTTTTGACAAAGACAGAAAATTTTAAACTGGCGACTGTGAGGTGCAAAGTATGGGAAAAGATAGAAAGAATTTTAATTTTTCAATGTTTTATATAGTTTAAACTATTAAATAAAGAAAAAATGAGTCGAAAATGCTTGGAAAGTTTTTTTGTGTTGCTGATGTTTGTAACAGATTATGAGACACTTTTAAGCTTTGGACATTGTAGCTGGAGGCAGTCAAGATAATAGCAAATAATCACCTGATCAGGTGTTGATCAGTAGAAACTCCACAGTGTGAAAATATTTCCTTTGTCATATCAACATCAAAAGCTACAGAAGGCACTACAAGTCCGCCATAGGAAGGAAACATCATGCAAACAACTCTTTAATAACTATGCAACTAATTTCAGAATAGCGCAAATAATAAGAAAGATTTTGAAGAGGGAAGGATAAACTGATAAATATTTGTAATTTAAGGATGTCCAGCATAGAATGTAGATCAAAAATACTTATGCAACAACAGCTTTAACTTAGAAAATGTCCTCAGGTGTACTATTTAGATGAAGAAGAAAAAATACTGGTAAAAGGAATAAATGAGCAGATGCTGAGCTATGTTGTGCCAGTTAAGTCTTAAGTGTTATAGTTTCTTCCTCAATTGTCATTTTTTGTAGAGTATTCCAAATTTGGATAACTCTGAAAATGTTTCTTCCAATCTTCTCCTTTCCCTTCTAACTGTATGCTTCCCCTTTTTATCAAGTCACCAACCTGCAGAAATTGTCTTACCCTCTTAAAAACTTTCCTTAGTCCTGTTCCAATGAAAGAGCCCTAATTTTTCAAGTCTTTTAGAAATTATAACCTCTAATTTATGTGTCTTTGTATTGAAGTTATATATAAAATCCAAAATCCCATTTGCCTTTGAAAACCTTTTCTAACTTTGCTTCCATATTTCTGGTCTAAGTGCATGTACCCCTAGATTTCTGTTCTTCCATGGCAAAAATTATAGGCTGAAAAATTCAGTTCTATAGCTCCTACCGGGTACTGTTTTGATACCAGACCGTGACACTGATTTCACACAAATACTGCCATATTCAACCTCGTTCTCCAGTTAACACCTCTTAACACGCACAGCTGAATATGCATTCTGCAGCAGGAAGGATATCCCACTGGCACTATTTAAGAGTCATCAACTACTTTCAGGTTAGCCACTTGATTGATTTCTACTGGCTCTGCGTCTCTAGAAGTGGTGAGAGTTTTCTAGTGCTGTTTAAAGTTGATGAAGTCGATGGGGAGTGGGGTTGCACGTGGTTAAGGCCTTGGTTCTCACTTTGGAAGAATTCTGATCAGTTGACTTGCTCCTACTCATGGGTACTGTAGCTACCATCCCGCTAGGCTGTAGCACGAAAGGGAGATTGAGCAGAGGCAGCACAATAGAGAACAAGCTGCTTACAAAGCAGGAGGGGAAAGGGGGAGATGGGCTCTCAGTAGAAGGTCATATCCACACAGGGTTTTCAGGGAGCAATTCTGCTACCTCAACTTAAGCCAGGAACATTGCGTGTATCATCTCTGTTTTACAAAGGAGGTGCTGAAATCTGCCACCTCTTGCAGGCAGACCTGCAGCCTCAGAGCAGGGTGAGGGCAGCATTGGCTGTGAAGTTAACCATGCCCATGAATTTCTTCACGTTGAGATCCTTCCAGGTTTGAACAGGTTACATCTCAACATCCAGTTTGTTCTTCACTGCTGAACAAGGGAGGTGGCTGGCACTCTTTATGCCAGGAGAGAGAAGTACATTGCGTTATCTCAGACCAGAAAGAAGCAGACAGAGTGAGCATGTGTCAATGCCAAGATAGCAGGCTTCCCTATGGTGCAGGATGCCATCAACCACACACACATGGCTTTGCGAGTGCCAGATCTAAATGCAGAGATATACTGTAACTGCAAAAGAGTCCACTCCCTGAATGTGCAGTTGGTGTGCAACCATGCCTCAGCCCATCATGCAGGTGAATGTAGTCATGACGCCTTCATTCTGCATTAGTCCGCTGTTCCTTCAGTATTAAGCCACCACGTCAAACCAGAGGGTGGCTGCTGGGTGACGAGGGCTATTTGCTGACTACCTGGCTCATGACTCTGATGTGCAACCCAACCACAAGTGGGAAGCACGCATATGTGGAGAGCCATGTTGCCACACAAAACATTATCAAGTAAACCACTGGGGTGCACAAGCAATGCTTCCGCTGCCTGGCCCACTCTGCAGGAGCCTTCCAATACTTGCCAGAAGGTGTGTCATGATTTATTGTGGCCTGCTGTATCCTGCACAACCTCGCCATTGTGAGGGCACAGCCTTTACCACCAGAGATACGGTGAGCAGCTGAGGAGGAAGGGAGGAGGCAATCAACACAACCCCTTTCTGGCTGGGCTGGCTGTGTTCATTTCATCCGACTATGGTACCAGTGAACACAACCCCAATTCTCCATTCTTCCACATTCACAAACCTTTCCTTCCCTCTGTCATTGACCATCAACCATCAGTGCCCTCTTGGCCACAATACTGAAATAAAAGCGACCACAAAAGAAACATTTCAAATCGACTTTATCAGACAAATCATCCAGTATTCCGTACAAAGTCAACTAATCACCCTTGTGCACCCTTGGTACCTGTCTTCCGTGTGCCTTTGCCTGTCCGAGTGCTCTTATGCACTGCTACCCCAGTGCTGCAGCATTGCTGGTAGAAGGCTGCTGACTTTCAGTGGAGGTGATTGCAGATGGCCTTGCAAGATGCCATCAAGCAGCTCTGTCCTGGAAGGCCTGCCTTAGGACTGCATCTCCTCGGCATAGGCAGCAGCAGTCTGGACTGGCTGACTGGCGGACAGGCAGCTGCAATGGGACTGGCAGAGCGGCAGTAGTGGAAGGATGGATGCTATCATCCTGAGAGAGGACAGCAAGGTTTGTGCTCCACAAAGCCACTGGGCTTCCAGGGCAGCGCCTCAGCAACCCTAGCAATCTGTTGGAGGACGTATTGCTGGACTACTAAGAGACCCTACAAGCCCCTTTGAGCACTGGTATCACAGCCATGATGGCAGCAGTCTGAGCCTGCATTACAGCAAACTGCGCTTGCACAGCAACAAACTGAGAAAGGATGACCTCAGTATGAGCTTCCACTGCAACACTCAGATGTTCGGTGGCTTCTGCTTGTGCTGCAGTGGAAGCTGAGACATCTGCCATCAGACACTGCATCATGGTTGGGTCTGCAAATGTTCTCATGGAATTGGTCACCCCTCCCACACTGGAATGAATGGACTCCAAGGTCCGAACAAAGCCAAGAAGGTGCCAGAATCCTCCAGGCTCCTTGACAGTGACAACAGACCTCCTGGCAGGCCTGTCAATGTACCAAGCATTTCATAGTGCATGCCCATCAGCCTTTTTCTACATGTCGCCCAAGGAAGTCTTCTTCTGTAGCAGAAGTCGTGCGACCTCACCCTCTGAGGTGCTGGCACCTGCGGGACCCTTTCCCCCAGTCCTGGCTGCAGGCCACTCATACCCAGTGACTAATCACTTGCAAATCCTACCTCTATGCTAACCTTTAAATTATGCATAGTGCCAGGCTCTGAGCTGGTGGCAGTAACTGTGAGTTCAAGTTATGGTGTTTCATCATCATCAATCTCTTGTTCCTTTGAACTTAACACTCCTGCACAGTACCTGACCAGATGGCAATTCTTGGATACCTGAAAAGAGAAAGGCACAAGGGTAGGATAGCAGTGAGGGAAGGGGGAAAGGAAGAGGTGCATCCTTACACTGTCTGCAGCTAGTGAATCAGAAAAGATTGCAGGATGAGAGGAAATGGGTTGTGAGAAAGTGGATTTGGATTAGGTAGGAACATACCGTCATCTTCAGTGGTTTCCATCCTGCTGCTGGCCACAGCCTTAGTCGTGGCAGCTCCAGTGATGGCGAGCATTTTTTTCTCCATCAGGGTGAAGACACGCAACCGTGCTTGTTCCCTACCGGTTAGGTGTGGCTTTCTGCAGTTACGCGCCACCTTGTCCTGCAAGAGAGAGGGAGGTGTGTCAGTGAATGTGCTGCAAGGTGTTTGGGTGATGTACCTGTCATAATTGAATAGCTGGCAGTGTGTGGAAGCTGTGAGTGTGAGGCTTGCAGAAGTGCTAGGTGTGTGAGAGTGAGGTGAGGCTATGAATGTGAAGTATGAGTCATGCTTAATAAAGAATGTTGATAGATGAGTGAAGGTGGGGTGGTGAATTGGGCAGTGTGTGAGACAAGTTGTTCATTTGTAAGGATTTTGGCATTTAAAAATGCCTTCATTGACCTTGATCACACATATGAGGTAATTAAACTTCTTCCTGCACTGCATCCAAGTCCCCAGGGCTAGACTACTTGCATTGACAGCGATGGCTACTTGCTTCCACTGCCTTCACAGTGCCTGTTTGGAGGGCCTCCTGACCACACCCTCCCCCGCCCCCCCACCCCAGTCGAAAGACAACCTTTCTCCTACTGTTCACTTCCTGTACCAAGGCCTCCAGTGCTGCATCAGAGAACCTTGGAGCACACTCTCCTCCCTTTTGCACCATTTTCACTCTCCTTGCAGGTCAAACAGCCTTTCCCAGCCACTTCTAGCACTTGCTGCAGCTTGAGTGCACCTTCGCTTTAAGTAGTGCAGGCTGGCTTTAAGTGGTGCTAGCTTCGCATGAACTTGCCCACTGCTGAGGCATGCAGCCACTCAGCAGTGCATTTAGGATCAAGCAGGGCTGGGTGACAGCCCCAATACTCTTCACAATCTACCTGACAGAAACTCGGCCTGTCCTTGAATGTTACCAAAACAAAACTCATATATCAACTCACACCTGGTCAGCCAAATATTCCACCTCCCATATATGTTGAAGAAGAGACTCTGGAATATGTTGAGTATTTCTCATACCTTGGCAGTTACATCTCTCAAAAGGCCATCATTAATGAGGACATCCAACACCGGATTAGCTGCGCCAGTTCAGCCTTCTACAAACTACTGCAGTGAATATTTGGCAACAAAGATCTGCACAAATCAGCAAAAGTCTTAGTATACAGAGCAGTTGTCATCACCACACTCCTGTACTGCAGCGAAACCTGGGCTGTGTATCAGCAACACCTAAGAGCACTAGAGAAATTCCATCAGCAATGCATCCGCCGCATCCTCCAGATTCAATGGGAGGACTGCCGAGCCAATGCTAGTGTCCTTCTTGAAGACAGATCCACAAGACTTCAGGCAAAACTCCTGGAAAACCAACTTCGATGGATTGGCCACTGTGTCTGCATAGCTGATAATCGATTCCCCCGCCAGATCCTGTTTTCACAACTCTCAATGGCCAAAGTTCCAGGGGAGGACAAAGAAAATGCTTCAGAGATACTCTGAAGCTCTCCTTGAAGCGTGGCTGAATTGGCCTTAACAACTGGGAGGAGTTTGCTGCCAATCGCTCAGAATGACGACAACCTGTCCACCAAGCTGCATCATGCTTTGACTCCCAATGCCTTACTGATGAGACAGAGCAACAGTAGAGAAGGAAAGAAATGAAAGCAAATCCTGCACTCCGGATTCCACTACCTCATGGGACATCCTGCCCCACGTGCCCAAAGATCTGTGGGTCGAAAATCAGCCTGCTCAGTCACATGAAGACCCATGGTAGAAACTTGCAACCCTGAGTAAATATCATCCTTGGAGCGAGGGACAGCCGATGTTGGCGCCTATCATTTAAATTATAGGCAGCAAGAAGTCTGCGCGTTGCCTACAAGGCAATGAACAGGCATGAGTTAGTTGCACATCATGATCCCCATGCCTGTTTTCAGGCTTCATCCAATTTTTCTCCCTTACACTTTAAAGTATATTTTTCACTTTTTCCGCCTAAAATCTGATGTTCCACATTTCCTGCATTGAACTGCAACTGTCTAATCAATTAACCAGCCTATGGCTATTATGGTAAAAGCAAACTTTAATGATATTCCTCATGCTCACATCCAAATCATTTATATAAGTGGCATGAGAAAAAGATGTTCCAGCGTAGATCGCTGGGATTTATTACCAATTCCATTCATCTGAAATACATCCATCTTGCTATCCAAAAGACAGGCTTCTATCAATGTCAGGATATCAATAGATTCATCCATCATGATTTCATGATGGTGAGAAGTTGGTTCACAAGGGAGTGGGCTTTCTGGAGAGCAATACAATTTGGGGCAGTGACTGACCATCCACATGCAGGAACAGAGGTGACAGGGAAGTAAAGATAAGAGGAATGAGAAGAAGACTGACAGGTTAGTTCCTGAGCAGCAAAATGGACAAGATTACAGGTTGGATTGCTCCTCTAACAGAGCTAGCAATGAATGCCACACTGAAAATTACAAACAATACCAAGGGTCAAGCAGAGGGCAGCTGTAGGCTTGTTCAAGAGGTTTCAACTGTCGGGTGGTGGCAAGACAGAAAATAGAGAAGTAATGTTGGTAGTCTGAGGAGCCTGGAGAAGGGATCAGAGAAGGCATCGTACTGGAGAAGGAGATGAATGGAAGTATGGTAGTATAAGATGAAGAGAAGCTGAAAACAAAGCAGGGCCTGGAAATGACAAATGAAAATGTAAATTAGGAGTCTCAATTGTAGACTCGGAGTCACAGGAAGTAATCAGTTGGGAATTAGAGTGCGGCTTTTAAAAAACCTTCTCTAGATAAAACAAGAATTCTCTACAAATTCCTGAGCAGATTGAAGACTTTAATGAAAAGCTGAACACTATCACAAAATAGAAAAATAAGACCTGGGCCTTTCCTCTTGTGAGCCTGTCAAGTGACTTTTGTTTGGACAATTTAGTAGAAATCGATAAATAAAGGACAGAGTGAGATGGCAATTGATGGCGCTTTGTTATTGAAACAGAAATTTTCCAGTGGTACTCAAGATTCACATATGTAGTGGCTTGCCCAGGTTTTTGTATAACTGTAAGCTAAAACTACTATGGTGATAGAACATAGAACAGTACAGCACAGTACAGGCCCTTCGGCCCACGATGTTGTGCCGAACCTTTAACCTACTCTAGGGCAAACTACCTACATACCCTTCATACTACTATCATCCATGTACCTATCAAGAGTTGCTTAAATGTCCCTAATGTATCTGCTTCTACTACCACCGCTGGCAGTGCATTCCACACACCCACCACTCTCTGTGTAAAGAACCTACCTCTGACATCTCCCCGAAACCTTCCTCCAATCACCTTAAAATTATGCCCCCTGGTGATAGCCCTTTCCGCCCTGGGAAAAAGTCTCTGGCTATCCACTCTATCTATGCCTCTCATCATCTTGTACCTCTCGATCAAGTCACCTCTCATCCTTCTTCACTCCAATGAGAAAAGCCCTAGCTCCCTCAACCTTTCTTCGTAAGACATGCCCTCCAGTCCAGGCAGCATCCTGGTAAATCTCCTCTGCACCCTCTCTAAAGCTTCCACATCCTTCCTATAATGAGGCGACCAGAACTGAACACAATATTCCAAGTGTGGTCTAACCAGGGCTTTACAGAGCTGCAGCATAACCTCACGGCTCTTAAACTCAATCCCCCTGTTAATGAAAGCCAACACACCATACGCTTTCTTAACAACCCTATCAACTTGGGTGGCAACTTTGAGCGATCTCTGGACATGGACCCCAAGATCCCTCAGTTCCTCCACACTACCAAGAATCCTGTCTTTAAGCCTGTATTCTGCATTCAAATTCGACCTTCCAAAATGAATCAGTTCATACTTTTCCAGGTTGAACTCCATATGCCACTTCTCAGCCCAGCTCTGCATCCTGTCAATGTCCCGTTGCAACCTACAACAGCCTTCCACACTATCCACAACTCCAGCAACCTTCGTGTCATCGGCTAACTTGCTAACCCAGCCGTCCACTTCCTCATCCAAGTCATTTATAAAAATCACAAAGAGCAGAGGTCCCAGAACAGATCCCTGCGGAACACCACTGGTCACCGAGCTCCAGGCTGAATACTTTCCATCTACTACCACCCTCTGTCTTCTATGGGCCAGCCAATTCTGTATCCAGACAGCCAACTTTCTCTGTATCCCATGCCTCCTTACTTTCTGAATGAGCCTACCATGGGGAACCTTATCAAACGCCTTGCTAAAATCCATATACACCACATCCACTGCTCTTCCTTCATCAACGTGTTTTGTCACATCTTCAAAGAATTCAGTAAGGCTTGTGAGGCATGACCTGCCCCTCACAAAGCCATGCTGACTGTCTCTAATCAGACTATGCTTTTCCAAATAATCATAAATCCTGTCTCTCAGAATCCTCTCCAATAATTTGCCCACTACCGACGTAAGACTGACTGGTCTATAATTCCCAGGGTTATCCCTATTCCCTTTCTTGAACAAGGGAATAACATTTGCCACCCTCCAATCATCTGGTACTACTCTAGTGGACAGTGAGGCCGCAAAGATCATCGCCAAAGGCGCGGCAATCTCTTCCCTCGCTTCCCATAATATCCTTGGGTATATCCCGTCTGGCTCCAGGAACTTATCTGTCCTCATGTCTTTCAAAATTTCCAGCACATCCTCTCTCTTGACATCAACCTGTTCGAGCATATCAGCCTGTTTCACGCTGTCCTCACAAACGACCAGATCCCTCTCACTAGTGAATACTGAAGCAAAGTATTCATTTAGGACCTCCATTACGTCCTCCGACTCCAGGCACAAGTTCCCTCCACTATCCCTGATCGGCCCTACCCTCACTCTGGCCATCCTCTTGTTCCTCACATAAGTGTAGAACGCCTTGGGATTTTCCTTGATCCCACCCGCCAAGACTTTTTCATGTCCCCTTCTAGCTCTCCTAAGTCCATTCTTCAGTTTCTTCCTGGCTACCTTGTAACCCTCTAGAGCCCTGTCTGATCCTTGCTTCCTCAACCTTAAGTAAGCTTCCTTCTTCCTCTTGACTAGCTGTTCCACATCTCTTGTCATCCAAAGTTCCTTCACCCTACCATCCCTTCCTTGCCTCATTGGGACAAACCTATCCAGCAGTCGCAGCAAGTGCTCCCTAAACAACCTCCACATTTCTGTCGTGCATTTCCCTGAGAACATCTGTTCCCAATTTATGCTCCCCAGTTCCTGCCTAATAGCATTGTAATTTCCCCTCCCCCAATTAAAAATTTTCCCATCCCCTCTGCTCCTGTCCCTCTCCATGACTATAGTAAAGGTCAGGGAGTTGTGATCACTATCACCGAAATGCTCTCCCACCGAGAGATCTGCCACCTGGCCTGGTTCGTTGCCAAGCACCAAATCCACCATAGCCTCCCCTCTAGTCGGCCTATCTACATATTGAGTCAAGAAACCTTCCTGGACACACCTGACAAAAACTGCTCCATCCAAACTATTTGCACTAAGGAGGTTCCAATCAATATTAGGGAAGTTGAAGTCACCCATGACAACAACCCTGTTACTTCTGCACCTTTCCAAAATCTGCCTCCCAATCTGTTCCTCCGTGTCTCTGTTGCTATTGCGGGGTCTATAGAAAACTCCCAATAAAGTGACTGCTCCTTTCCTGTTTCTGACTTCCACCCATAATAACTCAGTAGACAAACCCTCCTCGACGACCTCCCTTTCTGCAGCAGTGATACTATCCCTGATTAGCAATGCCACTCCCCCACCTCTTTTACCTCCCTCCCTATTCCTTTTGAAACATCTAAACCCCGGAACATCCAACATCCATTCCTGCCCCTGTGATATCCAAGTCTCCGTAATGGCCACAACATCGTAGCTCCAAGTTCTGATCCATGTTCTAAGTTCATCACCCTTATTCCTGACACTTCTTGCATTAAAATAGACACACTTCAACCCATCATACTGGCTGCAACTTTGCCCTGTCAACTGTCTAACCTCCCTCACAGACTCTCTGAACTCTGTATCTACCTGTTCAACAGCTACCCCGTCCACTGATCCGTAGCCCCGGTTCCCATCCCCCTGCCAAACTAGTTTTAACCCTCCCGAAGAGCGCTAGCAAACCTCCCGCCCAGGATATTGGTGCCCCTCCAGTTCAGATGCAACCCGTCCTTCTTGTACAGGTCCCACCTTCCCCAGAAGGTATCCCAATGATCCACATATCTGAAGCCCTCCCTCCTACACCAGCTCTGTAGCCACGTGTTCAGCTGCACTCGCTCTCTGTTTCTAGCCTCACTAGCAGGTGGCACCGGTATCAATCCTGAGATTACTACTCTGCTCGTCCTGCCTTTTAGTCTTCAACCTAACTCCCTATATTCGCTTTTCAGGTCCTCATCCCTTTTCCTAGCTATGTCATTGGTACCGATGTGTACCACGACTTCTGGCTGCTCCGCCTCCCCCTTAAGAATCCCGTAGACTCGATCCGAGACTTCCCTGACCCTGGCACCCGGGAGGCAACATACCATCCGGGAGTCTCGTTCGCGACCACAGAATCTCCTGTCTGTTCCTCTAACCATTGAATCTCCTATCACTATTGCTCTCCTATTCTCCCCCCTTCCCTTTTGAGCCACAGAGCCAGGCTCAGTGCCAGAGACCTGGCCGTTGTGGCTTTCCCCTGGTAGGTCGTCCTCCCCAAGCGTATCCAAAACGGTACACTTATTATTGAGGGGAACGGCCACAGGGGATCCCTGCACTGTGCGCCTATTCCCTTTCCCTCCACTAACGGTCACCCAGCTACCTTTATCCTGTAACTTAGGTGTCACTACTTCCCTATAACTGCTCTCTATCACCCCCTCAGCCGCCTGAATGATCCGAAGTTCATCCAGCTCCAGTTCCCATCTCTGTGAGGAGCTGGAGTTGGGTGCAGTTCTCACAGGTGAAGTCAGCAGGGACACAAGTGGTGACCCTTACCTCCCACATCCTGCAAGAGGAGCATGCAACTGCCCTAGCTTCCATCCCTTTGCTCTAAATTGACACAGACATTAAGTAAAAATAAAGGAAAACCTTACCTTACCAAACCCTCCACACAAGAGGCCTTTTTTTTTGGTTAGAGGAGGAGGATGGGTGGGAGACACTACACGTGTAGTGTTTCGAGTTTAACCACTGCCCGAATATATAAGTTCATTTACCCAGCAGTCCCCGTGTCCGCCGAATCACGAGGTAAGTACTTTATAGTGAAACATACCTTCCCAGCTGCCCCCTGGCTCGCACTCTCACTGCTATCGCTGATCAAAAAGAAGCTGCCGACTCGCTAGGTAAGTACTTTATAGTGAAACTTACCTTCCCAGCTGCCCCCTGGTTTGCACTCTCACTGCTATCGCTGATCAAAAAGAAGCTGCCGAATCGCTAGGTAAGTACTTTATACTGAAATTTACCTTCCCAGCCAGCCCCTGGCTCGCACTCTCACCGCTACCGCTGTTCAAAAAGAAGTTGCCGAATCGTGATACTGAATTCTAGTATCTCTTATGTTTCCATAAGAGAATGAGAGTTGATCTGTTGGAGCTTAATGCAGGTTGAAGCTTGTTATTCTGGTATAAACAGGTTGGAACACAATTATTGTTGCTATTAGTAGAGCAAAATTGTTCAGAAACACAGACTTTAATCACATGCTAATGACCACCTGCAGCTGCATTTATTTATCTATTTAATGACTTATCTATCTGCTTATTTATCTATCCCCTGAGGAGCTTCATCTGTTGGGAGCACACATCAGAAATTTGGCACAAAGGTTAGCGAATCCCACAGGATTTTATGGGTGAAGTGCCATGGCATGAGTGCAAATTAGTAAAGTCACCAATTTTCTTTTACTTTACTCCTTATTACAGGCATTTATCACATTTTAATGTCAAGGCAAAGGATCAAAATGAAACCATACTTATAAGTCAATAATAAACAAAATCTACCAGAATACTAACATCTAAGTGGTTAGGTAAACTAACTAAATTCTGCGTAACTAAGGAATAAAGTATTTGAACCACTGAATATTATTTAACCTTAAACAATTGTAATAGTCCCTACTTGGTATTAATTAGTGCTTTTAATTCTCAATGAAATCCAGTCATTTTAGGTACTATATAGTGGATTGAAAAGGCTGTGGTAGAATAAAGCATCTCTTAGCAGAATCCTTACAACTTCAAAACAAACTTGCATGTATCCAAAATTTCTGAAGAAGCAGATGAGCAGCTTATTGGAACTGCAGCACCAAGTTTCTATTACTATTCAATATTACTATTATCTATAATTTATTCCATTTTATATTTCAGAACCTTTTCTGATCCAGGGCCATTTGATCCTTCCTTTCCTCCCTTAAGAATCAGGCCAAAAAAAAAGAGGGTAGCACATATAAAGCATGTAAATTGGCAGTACATATTTGATTGAGCTCAAAACTGCAGTTTCTTTTAGCCAGAATGGCAGCCAGCTACATTAAATGCCATGCAAATTGAAAAATTCAGTTATTTTTGGAAACTTTCTAAATTATGGTGTTCAAGTGTTACAGTAATCTAAGTTAACTAAATGCTCCAGATCAACTATTCAAAAAAAATCTACCAGTATCTGTAGGTACAAGTTTATGAGACAGTTGTCCTGTTCCTGTGCCTCAACATATTGGATCACCTGGCCAAGAAAATTGGCTGGGAAGATCAGATACCTGTACCTGTATCCTCCATAAACTACATAGGCTATCTACACAAATAATTTGTCTTGATTCTTGCCTTTGCCCTACACTACATCATTGATCACTTCCAGTTTTTAATTCTTGCATGAAGCCACTGCTTTTCTGATACTGGCCTATTACTTGCTTTCTGCTTCCTTTGATCCACAATCAGCAGCGTTCCTTCAGCCACTGTGCTTCCACTATTTGAAACTCACTGTTCACGACTTCCTTGCTGCCTAAAAAGCTCCCTTTTGTGTTTTTGTCCCATTCTCCTTTTTTTCTCACCTTTCCCTCCTCTTGCTCACTGCCTATTCAGTATCCAATCTTTGTCCACTATTCTGTACAGTATTCTGAAATGTCTCTGCATATGGAGAGTGCTATAGAAATGCAATTGTTGTTGTGTATGATTAATTTGTTTATTTTTAAGTTAGTATTTTGCATATTCATGCTTTTTTATGAAACTAGGCAATGTTGGAAGAGGGCATCACTCAAGCTGAAGCATTTTCAGTTATGTACACACCATTTGCAGTGAAACCAACTGCCGCACAAATTGAAAAAATAAAAGAAGTTTTCAGGAAAAAACATCCTGCTTATGCCAACTATCTATATGCAGGTAATTAAGTAATATTGTTTATTGTACCATTTTTCTCCTTTAAATGTTTAGTCTTTAGTAATAAACAATAATGGTTACATTTTATCTTCAGTATTTCATGCCAATGAAACAAGTCTGATAATGGGACTAGTCTGATAAAATGGAATCCTTTATAAAATTCTAATTGATTGTCTTTATTTGTTATCAATTATATTTCTCTTTCAAAGAGCTATGTGAGATTTCTTTGCTTCTGGAATATAAGTATGAAGTATACTTTCGAAAACAATGAATTGACATGCCTAGTTTTTGGATGGGGATGTGTCCTGTTTACACTTTGATGGAGTAATAGCCCTTTCTATTTAGATATGCCATAGAATTTTTGAGAGGTGAAAAATAGCTACATGTGAAGTCTGTGATGTCCTGTAGTTGCTTCCACTTCTAGTTATTATCAAAATTATCAAATGTATGTAGGTGTGTACAGGGCAAAACTTCCTTAATGGTGTGTTAGATAAGCATAGCAGCTAACTTCTGCAATGTCTCCTGTTGGTGCCTGGAAGAACCTTGTGGCACGAAAATAGAGGGCAGTGCTGAACTTGACTGCCACTCATAATGCAGTGTGGATGGCTGATTGTCTCATCCAGGAACTTTGTGCACCAGATTGCACACTTCTGTCACTGCCTCCCTGTTATATTGATCATCCTGTTCCAGTAGTTCAGGTGACTACTAATCCCATAGCACTATTCAAAACAAGGCTTCTTTACCAACATTGCTACTTCAATCAGTACCATCAAAACACAAATTAGTTGGTCATTCATTTCATTGGTATTCGTGTGATTTTGATGTGTGCAGATTTGCCAACTATAATTACCTACAATAACAATCACAGTCCAAATTACTTAATTGTATGTGAAACACCTTGGCCATAAATCTCTTTGGCGCTGTTTCTGCTTCACTATCTTAACTTTGCCGGAAGTGCAGCTGAAACCCTGTTTAAACAGGATTTCCACTGCATTTCTGGTGACGTTACAATGAAGGTACAGGAGCAGCTTTGCTGGCCTTCGGGAGGTTTCTGAGAGATTTTTATAGGCTGCTATATAAATGTATTTATTTCTTCATGTGTTATATCTCCCATTTGTATTAAACAACTATTATTTTAAAGTGCAGTGAGTGTTCTTAGGTAGATAAATACATCAATAATGTGCAGAGCAAGATCCGACAAATAACAATGGAATGAATGATTAGTTTAATCTAATTTTGATGATGTTGGTTGAGAGATGAATTGGCTAAAAAAAATCCCCGTTCATTTTCAGATAGTGCCCTTGGTTCTTTAACATCCCCTTGAATAAAGGATGGTATCTTAGTTTAACATCCCATTAAAAGGACAGCACCTCTGTCAATGCAACACTCACTCAGTACTATGCATGAATCTCAACTTAGATTATGCACTCAAGTCCTGGAGTGGGGCTTGAACCCACAGGCCTAAGTGTTCAACAGAATTAAATTATATCAATATTTCATCTGTTAAGATATTTGTTTTCTTATAAGAATGTCTAACTAGATTTTTTATATTCAAACTTAAATTATAACCAGGTTCCCAGGCCTAAGTGATTGCAAGGCGAATCTGAAGCATAATTCTAACCTGTTGCTCTTCATGTAGGAACTGTCACATTTGTAACAAAAGTTAAACAAAAATCACTTCACATTATGGGTACACCTTGTTGAGTTTTCAAATATTACGGCGTCAATTTAATGTACTGTTGTTACAGTACTTGCCAATGATCACATTTCAGCTAGTGTATTGTTTCTGGTTTGCATTAGGATCAAGCAAAAGCTCATAAATTAATAGATTTGTAAATTATTCATAAATTAAGAATTCAGTGGAATGAAAATCAGACAAATTCTGTAAAGAGTGGCTGATCTGTTCTTCCAGATTACCATCCAGGCAGAGAAGTTGAAAATAATCATCATTTTCAGCTACCCAAAGGAAATAGCGGCTGGGACGTTATGCTGACGACGGGGGTCTCAACGTCTGGAAAAGCGAAGCCGAGAACCCCACGTCATCTCTTCTGTGGAAGGCCCGCCGAATCTAGTGCAAATTAGGCACTTAAGTGGACAGCGGTGGGCCTTCCACAGGATCAAGGACCCCAGCACCGGAAATACCGGGCTCGCAGAGCTGTTGGCCAATCAGAGGCCAGTAGCTCTTCCGCTGAGCAGCGCCACCGTGGAAGCAGTGGCTGCTGCCAGTGGAGCAACTACCCGAGGCCCAGGAGTGTCGCTGGATCCAGGCCACAGATAGGGTGGGAAGGGTCTTTCAGGGTGGGAGTTGCAGGGGAGGAAGGTGTGGGGGACATTAGCAAGGGCAGGAGGTGGCACTCAGCAGCCATCCCCCTCCCCCTTCCCGATGCCAGGTCCCTCGCTCAGGCACTGTGCCTTTTAATGAGGGACCCCCCTCGCCCACCGCCACCTCCGGAGCCAGGGTCACCCGCCACATGGCTAATTGCGGCGGTGGTGGGATGAGGCCCTTAATTGGGCATTTATTCGTTCACAAATCTTCCCACCCCAGATTTAATTTTGGCAGAGGCGAGAAGGTGGCAGGGTTCCCCCTACCCCACACGATTTTATGCTCTACCCACCTCTAAACCCACTGGAGGGGGGATGAGTCTTTTATCAGTAAATGAAGCTAACGCAACCTTTCAGATGTTGCAGCAACACTATGTTTTTATCCCTTGCAAAAATGGTAAACTACACAGGAGCAGAAAGACTGCTGAGGATCAAGGCCCCAGGAAAATGCTGTTTTTTCAAATTTATTCTTGGGTGACATCAGCAGTATTTATTGACCATTCCTAAGTAACTCAGGGTCAACCACACAGTGTGAAACAGGGGAAACATGTCGGCTAGACAGGGTCGGGGAAGGACATTAATGAACCACTTGGGTTTTTACGACAATTATGTTCATTTTCTGGTGCTAGCCCCAAAATGCCAGATTTTTAAAAATTCACTGTCTTAATTTACAGTTGTGGGATTTGAACTCAAAACATCTGAGTTGCTAGTCTAGTAGCATAGTCACTAGGCTACCTTACCCATTTTTCTGAATGTCTTGTAGGCCAGTGGTTATGCCATGAATCTAGTGGAAGAAAACTTAGCCCATTGTCATGTTAGCTTTGTCCAATCACGATTTTTTTTTCTCAAAAATATACTTTATTCATAAAAATCTGTAAAAAATACATTACAAAATAGCACCAAGTGGACATTCCAGAAAGTGCATGGGAAATCAGTTTTCTTCAATACAAGAGTGAGTTGCCTCACAAACCTTCCATTCAATTTACATACAACGTACATTTTACAGCAAACCCATATTTGGTGTATACAGCCCGAGGGGCTTTCCATGGGTCCAGCCCCTCAGTTCACTATGGCGGGAGGACCTTACACAATGGTCTTTCCCCATTGACGCTATTCAGCAGCTGACCCAAGCTCTAGTGCGTCCCTCAGCACGTAGTCCTGGACCTTGGAATGTGCCAGTCTGCCACTCTCGGTTGTGGACAACTCTTTGCACTCGAAGACCAGCAAGTTTTAGGCAGACCAAAGAGCGTCCTTCACCAAATTGATGGTCCTGCAGCAGCAGTTGATGTTTATCTCGGTGTGCGTCCCTGGGAACAGCCCGTAGAGCACAGACTCCTGTGTTACAGAGCTGCTTGGGACGAACCTCGACAAAAACCACTGCATCTCTTTCAACACCTGCTTTGGAAAGGCACATTCCAGAAGGAGATGGACAACAGTCTGTTCCCCACCTCAGCCATCTCAAGGGCAGCGTGTGGAGGCGGTGAGATTCAGGCGTGCAGGAAGGATCTGACAGGGTGGGCCCTTCTCACCACAAGCCAAGCTACGTTTGGTGCTTGTTTGAAAGTTCTGGTGATGAGGCATTCTGCCAAATGATTTGGGCATTCTGCTCGGGGAACCATCTGACAGGATCCACCATCTCCTTTTCTCGTAGGGCCTTGAGGAGATTCTGTGAAGACCACTGCCTGATGGATTGGTGGTCAAAGGTGTTTTTCCACACAAACTTTTTCACGAAGGATAGGTGGTACGGCACAGTCCAACTGGATGGAGTATTACGCGGCAATAAGGCCAGACCCATCCTTGCAACACCGGGACAGATGGAACCTCAGCACATAGTGACATTTGGTGTTTGCGTACTGGGGCTCTACGCACAGCTTGATACAGCTTCACATGGAGGTGGTCATCAGGATTGGGGCAATGTTGGGTACGTTTTTTCCGCCTTTATTGTGTCCCTCTGGACCCGGTCCATTTTGCAACTCCAGATGAAGTGGAAAATGGCTCGGGTGACCGCCACGGCACAGGAGTGGGGTATGGGCCAGACCTGCGCCACATACAGCAACAACATGATCGCCTCGCACCTGATGACCAGGTTCTTACCCACAATGAAGAGAGAACGCTGCTCCCACATGCTCAGTTTATGGTGTACCATGTTTATTTGCCCCTTCCAGGTTTTGGCACATGCCCCGGCCCTTCCGAACCATATCCCTAGCACCTTCAGGTAGTCTGACCTGACGGTGAAGGGGACAAGGGATCAGTCGTCCCAGTTCCCAAAGAACATGGCCTTGCTTTTGCTGCAATTTACTTTGGCTCCCGAGGCCAGTTTGAACTGGTCGCAGATGCTCATCAGTCTGCGAACGGACAGCAGATCCGAGCAGAAGATGGCGACGTCATCCATGTACAAGGAGGCTTTGACCTGCATGCCTCCACTGCGTGGGATTGTCACTCCTCCTACACCCGCATCTTTCCTAATGGACTCAGCAAAACGTTTGATACAGCAAACAAACAAGGTTGGAGAGAGAGGACAGCCCTGTCTGACTCCAGATCTGGAAAACCTTTCTGATTCCCACCCATTGATTGAGACTGAACTGCTGATGTTTGTGTAGAGCAGTTTGATCCAATTGTGGATTCCCTCCCCAAACCCCATTTTGGAGAGCACATCTATCATCTATGTGTACGATATCCTGTCAAAGGCTTTCCCCTGGTCCAAGCTGATGAGGCAGATGTACCCCCTGTCCCGTACATGGGCGATCGTATCCCTAAGTAGCGCGAGACTATCAGAGATCTTCCTGCCGGGTACAGTACGGGTCTGGTCAGGGGTGAATCACCAATTCCAGAGAAGACTTGACCCGACTGGCGATGACTTTGGACAGAATCTTGTTGTCTACATTAAGCAGTGAGATGGGCCGCCTATTTCTAATTTCCACCCTCTCCCTCTTCCACTTGTAGATGAGGGTGATGATGCCTTTCCTCATGGATTCCGACATGCTGCCGGCCAGAAGCATACTCTCGTACACTTCCAGCAGGTCTGGGCCGATCCAGTCCCACACAGTCGAATACAACCCAACCAGTAAGCCGTCGCTTCCAGGAGTTTTACTCGTCTCGAAGGACCTGACGGCCTTTGTCAGCTCATCCACAGTTAGCGGTTTGTCCAGACTGCCCCGCATGCTGTCATCTAAGACCTCCGTAATAGATGGTAGGAAGGATTGGGAAGCCGTGCTGCCTGTGGGCTTCATGTAGTGCAGCCCAGCACAAAAGGATTTGCTAATCCTTAGTATGTCAGACTGCGAAGACGTTACTGAGCCATCCTCTTCCTTCAGGCTGCTGATCACAGAGCTCTCTGTGTGTACCTTTTGGAAGAAAAAACGTGAGCACATCTCATCCTGCTCAACGGAGTGGACTCTGGACCGGAAGATGGTCTGGGAGGCCTCCGTGGCAAAGAGCGAGGCCTGCTAGCTCATCACCTCTTGGAAATCCTCCTTGACCTCGGCCCCCATCGACTGCAGCCAGAGAAGATTTTGCTGACTCTTTTCTGGAGTCAGAACATTTCCCTCCGTCTCTCTCTCGCCCTCTGAACAACTTTTAGTGATAAGGAACCTCTTGATCTTCGCCCTGATCGCTTCCCACCAGTGCACCGGAGACTCAAAGGGGGTTTCACGGTTCTCCAACCTTTGTAATCCCTTTTGAGTTCCTCAATGTTTTCTGGGGTTAGCAGTATAACATTCAGCTTCCATGTCCCCCTGCCAACCCGCTGGTGGTCCTGTAAGTGACAGTTGGCCAGTAGGAGGCAGTGGTCAGAGAAGAACACTGGCTTGACATCGGTGGATCTGACCGTGAAAGCACGGGACAAAACAGGAAATCAATCCTGGAACGGGCAGACCCATCCAGTCTTGAACAGGTGTATCTACGCTGTGCTCCGTCTGCAGGTTTGCTGAAGACATCGTGCAGCTTGGCATCCTTTACTGTTTCCATTAGGAATCTGAACGTAGCGTCCAGTTTGCTGTCATCACTGCCAGATCGTCCAGCTGCATCAATGATGCAGTTGAAGTCAACGACAAGAATGACCGGCCTGGATGTCGCTAGCAGCAGTGGGAGCTGCTGGAGGACGGTCAGTCGCTCGCTGCATTGAACCAGAGCGGAGCATTGTTGTACATTATATCTGCTACGAGAAGGCGACTGCTCACCACCTCCTTAACTTCGGAGATGGTGAAGTTGCCTCCCCGCAGCAGAATGCCCAGGCCAAAGGAATGGGAATCATTACCCCCTGACCAGATCGATGGCCCATGGGACCACCATCGCGACCATTGCCTGTAGGTGCTGAGCTGCGGGATTCCACACTCTTTTAGAAACAGCATGTTGGCTTTGACCTTGGTGAGATAGTCCAAGGTCGAAACACATTGCATAGTGGATTTAACGCTACGCACGTTAATCAAAGCAATCTTTATACCCATTTTAAAGTTGGGTGATGCTACCACACCAGGTGTCCTTGCTAGTCCTAGTCCTTGGGTATGTTCCTGCATACCCATAGTGTACACAAGCTGTCTCACAGTCGTTGGGCTCAGAAACCCCTCCTAGTTACTCATGGGGGTTTAGTTCCACTAGGGTGACATCGGGGGGTGGGGGGAGTCTTGTAGGCAGCAAGGTTTGGACTGTCTTCTGCTGGTGGTGTCTTTCTCCTCTGTCCCTCCTTGAAGACATCACTGCTTCCGGCTTCCCGGAGCTGGACTGCGCCAGACACTTTGCTGCTCTCGGTCTCCCGGAGCTGGGGTGCGCTGGGCATCTCTCTGGTTTCGGTGCTTTGGGGTTGGAGCGTGCTGGGCCCGTCACAGCTTCCAGCGCCCTGGAGCTGGGGGCCTTGCTCTTCCAGCTTCTTTGAGTTCTGCCGCTTCTTTTGCAGGTGCCGTCTTTCCGGCCATTCCTCGTCCAATGTAGTCTGTTTCAGACAGTAGCCTCCTCTTGCCACTGGTTTGGGTGGTAGCCTGTTCCTTTCTTAGAGATCCAATCATGATTAATGGGAGGCATACAGAAGTGTTGAGGTTCCAGAATACTGGATGTTCTGTAACAATTGCGCATCCCTGCTTGGTGCAGATTCACTTTAATGTGAGGGTCAAAATTACTTACATGTGGGGACTTGGCTCAAATACTCCAATTGTGCAGGGTTTGCAAAAATTCATCCTTGCCATTTAGGATTTTGACTAGGAATGTCATAGATATTGGAAGGATTATTGACAAGCAGCTTAGGGGATAGGAGGATGGAGCTTTGCAAAGAATACTGGCTTTGTCAGACCCACACAATTGGCTGCAGAAGTTGCTGACAGATTGACATAAATTCCAGGGTTTCTCAGACCTGAACAAATCAGGTAGGGTGCAATGCAATATCAGCTAAATGGGCTTGTCTTTGAGCACCACAAAGTTTATTTCAAATATAGTAAGTAGTGTTTTTTTTTAGGGAGTTCTGTAGTAACGAGGACCAGGGAAGAAGGGCCCTAGAGTAACTGATATTATTGGACATTAAGATCTTCCAGAAGGTTTAATTTAATTTAAAGTGTTAAATCGTGGCAGGAGAGCTCAAAGCCGTGGTGTGCTCCTCGTGCTCCATGTCAGAAGCCAGGAGCAATTCCAGTGCCTGGGACCAGCATGTGTGCAGGAAGCAAAAACAAGAAATGCTGGATTCACTCAGCAGGTCTGGCAGCATCTGTGGAAAGAGAAGCAGAGTTAACGTTTCGGGTCAGTGACCCTTCTTCGGAAGGAAGTGTGCAGGAAGTGTCTCCTGCTGCAGCTCCTGGCAGCCCGGGTTTCGAAGCTGGAGCAGCAGCTGGGGACACTGTCGAGCATCCACGAGGCGGAAAGTATCGTGGATAGCACGTATACAGAGGTGGTCACACCGCAGGTTCAGACCTCACAGGCAGGAGGGGAATGGGTGACCACCAGGCATAGCAAGTGGACTAGGCAGACAGTTCAGGAATCTCTTGTGGCTATTCCCCTGCAAAACAGGTATACTACTTTGGATACTGTTGGGGGGAATGGCCTCTCAGGGGAAAGCAGCAACAGCCCAATTCGTTGCACTACAGTTGGCTCTGCTGCACAGGGGAGGAGTAAAAAGTGTGGGAATGCAATAGTTATAGGGGATTCAATTGTAAGCGGAATAGATAGGTGTTTCTATGGCTGCAAAAGAGACTCCAGGATGGTATGTTGCCTCCCTGGTGCTAGAGTCAAGGATGTCTCAGAGCGGTTACAGGACATTCTGAAGGGGGAGGGTGAACAGCCAGTGGTCGTGGTATACATTGGTACAAACGATAGGTAAAAAAAAGGATGAGGTCCTAAAAGCAGAATATAGGGAGCTAAGAAGTAAGTTGAAAAGTAGGACCTCAAAGGTAGTGATCTCAGGATTACTACCAGTGCCACGTGCTAGTCAGAGTAGAAATAGCAGGATATATCGGATAAATACGTGGCTGAAGAGATGGTGTGAGGGGGAGGGTTTTAGATTCCTGGGGCATTGGGACTGGTTCTGGGGGAGGTGGGACCAGTATAAACTGGATGGGTTACACCTGGGCAGGACTGTGACTGATGTCTTAGGGGGAGTATTTGCTAGAGTGGTTGGGGAGGGTTTAAACTAAAATGGCAGGGAGATGGGAACCTTTGGGAGTCAGAGGAGGGGGGACCAAAGACAAGAACAAAAGACAGTAAGGGGAATAAGAAAAGTGATAGAGAAATCAAGGGCCAGAATCAAATAGGGCCACAGTGAAAAATAGAGGGAAGGGGACAAGTAATGTTAAAAAGACAAGCTTTAAGGCTTTGTGCCTTAACGCACAGTGCATTCGCAATAAATTGGATGAATTAATCACGCAATTAGATATAAACTGGTATGATATAGTCGAGATTACAGTGACACGGCTGCAAGGTGACCAGGGATGGGAAATGAACATCCAGGGATATTCAGTATTTAGGAAGGACAGACAAAAAGCGAAAGGCAGTGGAGTTGCATTGCTGGTTAAAGAGGAAATTAAAGCAATAGTGAGGAAAGGTATTAGCTCTGACGATGTGGAATCTCTATGGGTAGAGCTGAGAAACACTAAGGGGCAAAAAACATTAGTGGGGGTTGTATATAGAGCCCCAAACTGTAGTGGTGATGTTGGGAATGGCATTAAACAGGAAATTAGAGATGCATGCGATAAAGGAACATCTGTAATTATGGGTGAATTTAATCTGCATATAGATTGGACAAATCAAATTAGTCACAATACCGTAGAGGAGGAATTCATGGATGGTCATGGATGGATGGTATACGGGATGGTTTTCTGGACCAATATGTTGAGGAACCAACTAGAGAACAGGCCATCATAGACTGGGTATTGTGTAATGAGAGAGGAATAATTGTCAATCTAGTGGTGCAAGACTCCTTGGGAACGAATGACCACAATATGATAGAATTCTTCATCAAGATGTAGAGTGACGTAGTTGATTCTGAGGCAAGGGCCCTGCATCTTTGTAAAGGAAACTACAAAAGTATGAGGCGCGAGTTGGCCATGACGGATTGGGAAATGTTACTTAAAGGGATGCCGGTGTATAGGCAATGGCAAACATTTAAAGAGCACATGGATGAATTGCAACAATTGTTTATCCCTGTCTGGCGCAAAAGTAAAACGGGAAAGGTAGCCAAACCATGGCTTACAAGGAAAATTAGAGATAGCATTAGATCCAAGGAAGAGGCATATAAATTTACCAGGAAAAACAACAGACCTGAGGATTGGGAGCAGTTTAGAATTCAGCAAAAGAGGACCAAAGAATTGATTAAGAAGGGGGAAATAGAGTACGAGAGAAAGCTTGCGGGGAACATAAAAACTGACTGTAAAGGTTTCTATAGGTATGTGAAGAGAAAAAGATTGGTGAAGACAAATGTAGGTCCCTTACAGTCAGAAACAGGGGAATTCTTATGCGAAATAATGAAATGGCTGACCAACTAAATGCATACTTTGGTTTTATCTTCACAAAGGAGGACACAAATATCATACCAGAAATGTTGGAGAACACAGGGCTTAGTGAGGGAGAGGAATGGAAAGAAATCAGTATTAGTAGAGAAATGGTGTTGGGGAAATTGATGGGATTGAAGGCCGATAGATCCCCAGGGCCTGATGGTCTGCATCCCAGAGTACTTAAGGAAGTGGCCCGAGAAATAGTGGATGCATTGGTGGTCATCTTCCAAGATTCTACAGACTCTGGAACAGTTCCTACAGATTGGAGGGTAGCTAATGTAACCCTACTATTTAAAAAGGGAGGTAGAGAGAAAGCAGGGAATAATAGACCAGTCAGCCTGACATCAGTAGTGGGGAAAATTCTAGAGTCCATTATCAAAGATTTTATAGCAGAGCACTTAGAGAACAGTGGTAGAATCGCAGTGGGCAGAGTCAGCATGAATTTACGAAAGGGAAATCATGCTTGACAAACCTACTAGAATTCTTCGAGGATGTAACTAGTAGAGTTGATGAGGGGGAGCCAGTGGATGTGGCTTATTTGGACTTTCAGAAGGCTTTCGACACAGTCCCACATAAGAGATTAGCATGTAAAATTAAAGTGCATGGGATTGAGGGTAGTGGATTGCGATGGATAGAAAATTGGTTGGCGGACAGGAGACAAAGAGTAGGGATAAATGGGTCTTTTTCCAAATGGCAGGCAGTGACTAGTGGGGCACCGCAGGGATCGGTGCTAGGACCCCAGCTATTCACAATATACATTAATGATTTAGATGAGGGAACTAAATGTAATTTCTCCAAATTTGCAGATGACACAAAACTGGGTGGGAAGGTGAGTTGTGAGGAGGATGCAGAGAGACTTCTGAATTATTTGGACAAGTTGAATGAGTGGGCTAATGCATGGCAGATGCAGTCTAATGTGGATAAATATGAGGTTATCCACTTTGGTAGCAAAAACAGGAAGGCAGATTATTATCTGAACGGCTATAAACTGAGAGAGGGGAATATGCAGCGAGACATGGGTGCTCTCGTACACCAGTTGCTGAAGGTCAGCATGCAGGTGCAACAGGTGGTAAAAAAGGCAAATGGTATGTTGGCCTTCATAGTGAGAAGATTCGAGTACAGAAGCAGGGATGTCTTGCTGCAATTATACAGGGCCTTGGTGAGGCCACACCTGGAATATTGTGTGCAGTTTTGGTCTCCTCATCTGAGGAAGGATGTTCTTGCCATAGAGGGAGTACAGCGAAGGTTTACCAGACTGATTCCTGGGATGGTGAGTCTGATTGAGTTGGTTGGGATTATATCCGCTGGAGTTCAGAAGAGTGAGGGGGAATCTCATAGAAACCTATAAAATTCTAACAAGACTTGACTAGGTAGATGCAGGAAGGATGTTCCCGATGGTGGGGGAGTCCAGAACCAGGGGTCATAGTCTAAGGAAACGGGGTAAACCTTTCAGAACTGAGATGAGGAGAAATTTCTTCATCCAGAGAGTGGTAAGCCTGTGGAATTCGTTACCACAGAAAGCAGTTGAGGCCAAAACATTGTATGTTTTCAAGAAGGAGTTAGATATAGCTCTTGGGTCTAAAGAGATCAAAGGGTATGGGGCGAAAGCGGGAACAGGCTATTGAGTTGGATGATCAGCCATGATCATAATGAATGGCGGAGCAGGCTCGAAGGGCCGAATGGCCTACTCTTGCTCATATCTTCTATGTTTCTATGTTTACAGCAAGCCACAACATTCAAGTCATTTGGAGAAAGATAGAGAAAAATCTCACATCTGAATTTAAAAAGATACTTTATCCAAGTAATGCATTTCCAGCCTCAAAGGGACTGCCGAATTTAGCCAGATAGCAGTTCTACACTATTCCTTATTCAGAGTGAGGTATTTTTATGTAGTTTATCTGCTCAAAGAAACAACAGAGGCCTCATGATACAGCATCCTTCTGAAGGCCGAACAAGCCTAGATGGCAGGTGAATTAACAGGGACTGCCCTTGGCAAAAACCTGTGTTTAGCATCAATCTATAGTCTCAGGATAAAGCTGACAGAAAATGAGAGTATGGCCACAAGAGCCATGCAACCAATTCGATGCCAGCTGGACCATGTTGTTGTCCATTGAAACATTATATATGGAATTGTAGTTCAGCCATCAGTCAGTCAGCCACCAGCTGCAGTTGTGATAGATTTTTGAGCAGACTTATACTCAAGGGGTGATGGTGATGTAGTGGTAATGTCACTGGACTGGTGATCCAGAGGCTTAGGCTGGGGACATTGGTTCAAATCTCACCACGGCAGCTGGTGGAATTTAAATTCAGTTAGTTAAAAATCTGGAATTGAAAGCTAGTCTCAGTAAAAATACCTTGAAACTATCATCAATTGTCATAAAAAACCCATGTGGTTCACTAATGAACTTTAGGGAAGGAAATCTGCTGTCCTTACCTGTTCTGGCCTACATATGACTCCAAACCCACAGCAATGTGGTTGACTCTTAAGTGCTCTCTGAAATGGCCTAGCAAGCCACTCAGTTCAAAGACAATTAGGGATCGGCAACAAATACTGGCTTGCCAGTAACACCCACACCCCATGAAAGAATAAAAAGCTCCTGGAATCCTGAGGTCTGGGAAGTTTGACAAGTTAGGTAGCATGCATAGTATAGGGTTTAGGGCTCACAGTCAAAGAACTTACTTGCCCAGGTGGACCTTCATGCTAGATTTATATTATGTTACTGATATAAGGTCAAGTTCCATTCACAAAGGGTTGATTCCCAAATATACAGGGCTGGATTTAGTGAGCCCATTTGGAGTGGGAATGGAGGCATGGGGAGCTGGAGAATAGTGTCGGAGAGCCCGCCCAGAAATCTGATGTCTTGGCGTCAGTTCTAGATTTAGTCAGCAGCGGGAAAGCACCAAGGCGGCAATGCCGCCCAGAAGTGACGGGACTGCAATTTAATTTGTAGAACAGCTAGATTCAACTCATTAGCATCTAATGGTCACAATTCAGTGGGGGGGTTTGGAATTAAGTGGACGATGGGCGGCCTTCACATGCCTTCAGATCCCCAACCTTTGAAAGCTGGCGGCATCGAGGTGACGCCTCAGCGACGGGTAGGCAGCCATGACCAGCACCGCGTAGGGAAAGAGGGGGAGCGGAGGCCATTGTCAGACTGCAGTGCTGTGCACTCTGTATGGGAGAGCTGGGTCTCAGGTGGCTGTACCGGGTGAGCTGGGTCTCAGACGGCAGTACCAGGTGATAAGGGTCTCATGTTCTGCAAGGGATGCTGTGTCTCAGATGTTCTGCAAGGGGGTGCTGGCTCTTGGGTGTTCTGCAAGGAGGGGATGGGTTTCGGGTGTTCTGCAAGGGGTGTCTGGGTTTTGGGTGGCAGTACCAGGTGCCCTTACGGTTGGATGGCAGTATCGGGTGCCCAAACTGTTGGGTGAGTCGGGTGCCTATACTACTGGGTGAGAGGGTCGGCTATCAGCAAGGGTGGGCACTGAGGGCCATTAGTAAGTCTGCCAAGAGAGTAACATAGGGAAAGCTGCCACGGCTGGTTCATCTCTGCAAGGACAGCACTCTGGAGGCCTACTGATCACCTGGCATGGGTCTCATGCGCCCTGTCTTTTTGGACCCCCGTGACTGATGCAGCGCCTCTGACAGAGGGAGGGCCAGGATGCATCTGTGCCTGCCCATGAAGCTGCTTGATGAGAGCAACAGCAGCCGGCCATGCCAAGAAGGGCTCACCTGCGCCAGAGAGTGTAACGGACTCGGGTCAGCTATCTCCAGATGTCTGAGCGGTAATGTCAGCGAAGATTACGGCTCTCCAGGCAGGCCATCTCTGACTTATGCACCATGCTGCAGGACGAGATGCGACCTATGGGATTTAGTGGTCACTCTATGCCCTTGTCTTTGAAGATCACCATGGTGCTTAATTTTTACACGTCTGGAGCATTCCAAGGATCCACTGGGGATATGTGTGGCGTCTCCCAGGCTGCCGCCCACTGTTGCAACAGAAATGTGACCAATGCGCTGTTCAAGAGGGCCAGCAAAAATGTGTGCTACCGGACTGACCCTGACAGTCAGGCTGAAAGGGCGGTCGATTTCGGGGCCAACGCTAGATTCCCTCAGGTGTAAAGACTGATAGACCTCTCCAACGGACCAGCCAGCCGTCTTCATCAACAGGAAGGGCTTCCATCCCATCAACCTTCAGTTGGTCTGCGACCACCAAAAACGTTTCCTGGAGGTGTATGCCCGCTTCCCAGGAAGTGGCCATGACACCTACATACTTCGATAGTCCCAGATGCTGCAGCTCTTCAGGCCCCCCGCTCGCCTTCAGGCATGGATTCTTGGGAACAAGTGCTACCCATTGAAGACATGGCTACTGACGCCTGCAAGGAACCCTTGCACTGCAGCAGAGGAGAAGTATAACATTTTCCATGGCTCTACCTGAGCGACCATCAAGCAGGCTGTTGGTTGCTGAAGATGAGATTCCAATGCTTGGATCGATCCGTGGAGCCCTGCAGTATGCCCCAGTGAAGGTCTCAGGTACCGTGGTTGTCATGCACGAAAGGAGCCGTGATGAAATAAATAATGAAATGGAAGAATTATGCATTTTAAAAAGTCACTGTTAAACAAAACTGCCAGAGCATGGACACTTGTAGCACAGTCAAAATGGAGTAGTGGTCACGTGACCCCTCCTGTACTGGAAGTCAACAAACCTGTCTGCAAAGATGGAACTCGTTAACCTCATCTGAAATTGAAAGGATCACGATTGCATATTAATGACTCATCGACAGGAATGAACTAAAAAAGGATTCTGGAGACAGACTGACTCATAGCCCAAACCAAGATGAATAGGTGTGAAGTAGCACTGTGTTACCAGAATGGACTCCATTCAGCCATCTAAAGATAGCCATGGTTGTCATATCCGTGTCCATTGTGTGGTCACACCAGGGAAGAGGGTCATGTGTTTCCTAACAGAAACTCTAATGTGATGGATTTTTGCCTTAGAAAGGTAGCCCTGTGGAGAGAGAGGGGAGATCAAGCCAACACCTTCAGAAAGCAGTCCAGCCAGAGGCTGTGCAAGTGATCCAACCAAGCAATAAGAATCCTGCTGAACAACAACTGAACAACCACTACAGCAGAGACATCACAAAGTAACTTTAAGACTCTCCATCTGTGAAGGTAACAAAATCCACACCACCAGCTTTGTGCTGAGTTGTAACCACTGGAACTCTACAACACCTCAACAAGTTCAAGACTACAAACACCCAGGCCTGCACCTTTAAAAAAGACTTTGCCCCTAAGAAGATTCAGCAGGTTTACTGTAAACCACGAACACTTGCCTCACTTTGGACTTTAAACTACCTACCGCTTTCTCTCTATCTATCTATTCTTGTGTATGTGTCTGTGAGTGAATATGTGTGGGGGTGAGGTTGCGACCATTTTGGGAATTGTGTAAAAATAATTTGGCTTTTTTTAACCTACAATAAAACCTGTCATTTGTTTGCTTGTTTGACACAAAAGATACTCTGGCTAACGCATCGTTTTTAACAAAACATGATTGTAGTCAGCTGGGTGGTTCACAGTGGGAACCACCCACACCCCTTTCTGCCTGTCTGTAACATGGTGGTCTGCTGTGTTCTGCACAATCTAACACTGCAGAGCGGGGAGGCCTTGCATGACGAGGACATGATTGAATGCCACTCCTCCATCGACGAGGATGACATGGAAGGCGATGGTGAGCAGGCAACACTGGATGTTGAACCCCTAGCACTGGAGGCCAGGCACATTGAGCAACAAGCCAGGGAGGCAAGAGACATTCTCATACTTACCCGCTTCCAGCCACCCTGATGGCCTCTCAGAGTAAAATCAATAAAGACTCACCTGAAGGCATGCAGTCTGTCATCTCCTTTCTACTTGTCTTCAGTGCCTAGCACCCTGTTGAACCACGCGCTATGGCCCATGGCTAATCAGATGAGCACTGTGCCTACATTGGCATCCGTAAGGAGTAAGGGTGCCATCAGCAACTCACAGTTAAGGCATGATAAAATAATCATGTTCCACAATGAAAGCTAATTTCAAAAACAGAAGAACTTTATAAGAGAAAACAAAAGTCAAATGTCAAACACTGGCAAAGCCCCAAGTAGCTCTCCGTGGTTTTCCTTATACATTTATGAATGCTTCTACAAGTTGTCACCCCTGTGTTAGCAGCTGGGCTGGAGGCAGGCTGCTGATCAGGTTGTCCCTTGGCTTGTGATGACTTTGGTGGCCGTCTTCTGGCTACTTAAGGCCTGGAGGACCTCAGCTGACTTAATGTTTCCTGCACAGGTGCAGGACTCTCCTCAGGCATCGCGACCACTGGAGCTGGGCTCTGATGGAGGGGCTGAGCTGCTGTCCACACTCAGAGTGCCATGAGGGGAGCCCTCAGCTGTGAAGGTCAGCTTCTCCTCCTCTCTTTCATGGCTCACTTGAACTTCTCTGCTGGCCGAGAAGGATGAGGAGCTGGAGAAGACTCCGGGTTCTTGTCCTCTTGCCTTGCCACTGCTACATCGAGCTCCTAGGTGTGCAGGTCTGTGCTCATTTATGGGATCTAGCTTTCCATGAGGGTTGCCAACCTCTCCATGGAGGAAGCCATGCGCTCACATGCCTGAGACATGGCTGCACTCATGGCAGGGATGGATTCATCCATCATTCTCTCATGGCTGCACATTGCCTCTGGCATCTCCGCCAGATTTTGCCTTCCCCCTCTCTGCAACTCCAGCATGCCCTATGCTGTCAACACCAGCAGCCCATTATGAGCCTGGGGCTCAACAAGGGCCTGGGCATCCACAGTCCTCCAACAGTTAGTGGCCTCGGATGTCTCAGCCTCGGCCAGCTGCTCGGGCGCATGTGCAGTGCTCTCACCAGCTTGTGACCCTGATTCTAAAGCCATGCGGATACCCACCAAGGTGAACGTATCTGCACTGGTGGAGGAAGATTAGATTAGATTAGATTAGAGATACAGCACTGAAACAGGCCCTTCGGCCCACCAAGTCTGTGCCGACCATCAACCACCCATTTATACTAATCCTACACTAATCCCATATCCCTACCAAACATCCCCACCTGTCCCTATATTTCCCTAACACCTACCTATACTAGTGACAATTTATAATGGTCAATTTACCTACCAACCTGCAAGTCTTTTGGCTTGTGGGAGGAAACCGGAGCACCCGGAGAAAACCCACGCAGACACAGGGAGAACTTGCAAACTCCACACAGGCAGTACCCAGAATCGAACCCGGGTCCCTTGAGCTGTGAGGCTGCAGTGCTAACCACTGCGCCACTGTGCCGCCCTAAGGTGCAAGAGAGTCATGCATCCCCTGACTGTGGCCCTCCCCAGAGGTAGAATTAGGTCCCCCTTGTACTGGAGTCTCCTGTGGACCCCGCAGGTTTAATTAATGAAAATCATTCTTATTTTAAAGATTTGAACTGCTTTGGAATAAGCTTAAGAACTTCCCATTGTCTCATTACTGATGTGAAGGGTGAGAGTAGACACTTTTGATGACTGTTTTTTCTGGTATTCCAACTAGCCATCCTAATCAACAACCTTTATGGCTTGAATAAAAGAGAAAAAAGAAAAAGAAAAGTTCTGAAAAAGAAAAGTCACAGACCTGAAACATTAGCTCTGTTTCTCTGTCCACAGATGCTGCCAGACTTGATTTTAGTAGTTCCAGCACTTTCTGTTTTTATTTCAGATTTCCAGCGTCTGCAGTATTTTTGCTTTTACCATATATATTCTCTTGGCTGGAATTTAATGTTGCGGCGGGGAGGAGCCTGCCTCTGCCAGGTCTGGAAGCCATGCTGTTATTTTGTGTGGCTCAGGCCCTTAACTGGCCTCATTCAGGACTTGCGCCCCTCTTGCGACAATTAATTGGCCACTTAAAGGCCTTAATTTGCCTGGGACGGAAGACATGATGGAACAATACATGTGATGGTGGATGCAAGATAATAGTATCTACACATACAGAGGGTTCTTAATGTGTGATGGAATACTCTCCACTTGCCTAGATGGGTGCAGTTCCAACAATACTCAAAAAATCCAGCACCATCCAAGAGAAAGCAGCCTGCTTGATCAAAACCTTCAACATTCACTCCCTCCACCACCGATGCACAATGACAGCAGTGTGTACCATCTACAAGATGCACTGCAGCAACTCACCAAGACGTCTTCAACAGCATCTTCCAAACCCATGACCTCTACCACTTAGAAAGACAAGGGCAGCAGATGCATGGGACCACCACTACCTGCAAGTTCCCCTCCAAGCCACTCACCATCCTGACTTGGAACTATATCACCATTCCTTCACTATCGCTGGGTCAAAATTCTGGAACTCCCTTCCTAACAGCACTGTGGATGTACCTACGCCACAAGGATTGCAGTAGTTCAAGAAGGCAGCTCACCACCATCTTTTCAAGGGCAATTAGGGATGGGCAATAAATGCTGGCCTGGTCAGTGAGGCCCACATCCCATGAACAAATATTAAAAAAAATCCACCACCTTAAACATTCACATCCTCCACACCGGTGCATAGTGTTTGCAGTATGTACGATCTACAAGATACAGCTGGCAGGAATAGGCTGAACCAGAAAAACCAGTATAACCAGTGGCCAGTCACAGGCTCAGCAGGTGACTTAAGTTTCTCACTCACAGCTGTGGTGGGGGAAGGGCAGTAAACTGATCAGTTGTTTCAAATATCACAACAGAGCAGCAATTCAGAGACAAAGTTGGGTCTTATGTTATAACCAGTGTAATCCAGAGCAAAAGCGTCTTCTTGATGTTGAGATAAGTCCAGAAATTTGAAGCTAAGTTTCAAAGAAGATCTAGATGTAGATTTTTCCAGATCTTTTCCACAGCTCACAGGTCATAAAAACAGAAAAAGGCAGCAGATTATAGATGGAAGCAGTCTTACATTTTTCCAATGTAGTCCAGCGCAGAAGCATGATCTCGATCTGCTTCAGCCTATTCCTGCCAGCTGCATGACGGATCCCAGGGAGCCCTTGTCACAGGAGCCTTTGGAGCGGGCTTTCAGATACCACTTCAGGAACACCCTGACGCAGATCCACATGGCCTGCATCCGGGCTCGCCAGCTAGACATGCTGGCCATCCGTGTAGCAGAGCCTGGTCTCCAATCATCTCGCCCGTCCCTGCCATTATACAAAGACCTTGCTTCGCTCAGACTGTGTGGTAGTCGGTGTGCAACGGCCTCCCCACATTAAAAGGACCCATGCACAGGCATCTTCCACCCCTTCAAAATAAACTTCGGGACCTGGAATTTCAGGATTGGACTATTTGGGCACCTAAGGACCCACAACCCTGGAGTGGAAGAAAGTCATTGCCTAAGAAGAAGAAGATCTACAAGATGCACTGTAGCAACTCGTCAAAGTTTCTTCAACAGCACCTCCCAAACCCATGACCTCTACCACCTAGAAGGTCAAGGGCAGAAGGCGCATGGGAACAACACTACCTGCAAGTTCCCCTCCAAGTCACATAGTATCCTGACTTGGAAATATAAAGTTGTTCCTTCATTGGCGCTGGGTCAAAATTCTGGAACTCCCTACATAAGAGCATTGTGGGAATGCCAACACAACACAGGCTGCAGTAGTTCAAGAATGCAGCTCACCACTATCTTGTCAAGGGCAATTAGGGATGGGCAATAAATGCTGACCTTGTCAGCAACACCCTCATTCCACGAATGAATGAAGAAAAAAAACCTGGGTTTACTCTATTGTATAACTTGATATTGGGCAGTAAAGGAATGTGACATTTAGGAGAATAGCCAGTCATTCTGAATCTGGGAATAGCTAGCGAAACTTGAAATTTTCAACAGTTATGCTTATTAGTAGGGAAACTAGCCTTTCAAAATTTAAATGCTCTCAAGTCCTTCACAATTCTGGACTTCAGGGAATCACAGGCATCCCGTAAGCTCAGTGTTGGTCGAGCACAATTTCAGGAAGTAAACCATATCGTATGATGTATTTTCCCCATTTGCATGTCATCATATTGTATTCCCAAATCCTGAGAAAGATTTAAGTTCAGCTGAATAGGCATAATCAAGTGCTGCCCCAGGTTCTGACCCTGCCCACCCCCCCCCCCCCCCAGAATATACCATTTTCATGTTGAAATCGACAATTTGGGCTGTGCTGTTCCCAGAACACAATTTAAAGTAAAAATATGTGGCCTAAAGGAACTGCTTTTAATGTTTTGAAAAAGATTTCTAATTTCAAATCTATAGTACATTTTATTATACAAAAGTGCTATAAAATAATTTGACAAATATTGTCTGCATGACTAATTGCACTTCAAAATTATAATGCAGAAAATGAAGTAATATCCGGCACCCAAATTAACTAAAGAGTTGAATAACAAATATCTAGGATGCTTTTGTGTGGGCTTGGTCCAAATCTATTCTGCTATTACTAACAAATCTTATCAAAATAGTTCAGTGGTATGAAGTACAAAGGAAAAATGTGTCTATGAGGTGTGCAGACAGGTGCAGGCTTTTTGAAAATCAAGCCTATATTTTCGATATTAGTATCACTGTGTAAATTTGTTTATTCAAATTGTATTCTCTGCTTCAGCAATTGCTGGGCTTATCATTCATTTCAGTGAAGGCAGACTTATACATCTTGCAACAAGTAATATAATATTGAGATATATGGTAATATTTCAGACCCTGGTACAAATCATATCCTGCCTCAGACTGTTGACTGGTCCGAAGCCTTTTCCCAACATTATATGCTGCTTCTTGGTTTTAAGAATCCTGAGGATGGCAACTTTTTAGAAAAGATTCTAAATAGAAGATCACCAACATTCACAGGTACAATAAGTGATTTTGTCAGTGTAAACAACGTTCCCTCTACGCTCCAAGGATGCACGTCTGCGCAGCAATCGGTAATGTGACATGCAGGGGACAAACAGGCTGCGCACAAGCAGCAGCCCCTTTAAGATGCATACATGTGGGGCTGCGCAGCAATCTTAAAGGGGCCACAGAAGAAATGGGGGGCACACAAATTAGTTGGAACATTGATTGTAAGTGTACGGCAGGAAAATTTCAGCCAGGATTCTCTTGAACGCCTGCCATAACTTCAGCAAAAGGGCAGTGAAAACCCGAGAGAAACAGCATGAATGGCCATTTCTGCTTTTTCTCTGGGATTTCCGCTGATCTACCCAAAAGTTATAGCAGACAATTGGAGTAATTTCCACAAAAATTCTACCCCAGTATTTCTTGTAACAATGACATTGGCTTAATATTAGTCATATTAAAATAAAACTCAATCTAAGGAATAAAGGGGTGCAAATGATATTTGACTGGGTTGGACAGGAAAGAAAATTTAATTAAGTATAATTCTTTTTAGTGCTGTGAAGGTAAAGGTATCTTCAAATGTCGCTGCCATCAGTGTGATGTAACTTTAGCTTTATTCAATGAACCATTTTCCCTTACATTGATCTTGCTATACTTCCCAAATTGAACCTTGTATTCCATATGAACAAGAAGCTACAGTTCTATGGTTTCTATCACCTACAGAGACCTAATATCCTTTAGGAATCACACAATCCCAGTTTATTAGTGCCACCTGTACTTTTTTTCACTCCCAAGTTACTCCAGTAGAAGCTATTATTAATGCACCACACCTCAAGCTGGGTTTGAATTATGAATCACCCTGCTAAATTTATTTACAGAAAATTAAACAAGTACCACAAATATTGAAAAGCACAACATTTTTACAGTGACGGCAGAAAAAGGCTCATGACAATAGTGAATTAGTGACAGTCTCTGTACCAACAATCTGTAACATATTCAAGCCTCAATTCTAACTTGTCCTGTGGAGGCCATGGTGGACAGGAAGTGCCCATGATAGTGCTGACATAAGGCCCAAATCATTTTAGCTCTCGGACCTCATTACCATCTGCAGGGTGAACTCCCACCTAAATCTAATGAGAATGATAAGGTGGCCAACAGGCAGGAAAAAGAATGTTCCCCAGCACTATGGTAAGTGGTGAAATAGGCCGTGGAAAGGTTAGGAGGTATCTCCAGGCTATTGTGATTGAACTGAGAGATGGAGCTGATGTTATTTGTTGCAGCCTGTTAGATGCCCCTGACATAAAAGTTACGGGCCACGGTGACCTTGACAGCCTGTCCATGTCCTGGTGCGATCCTTGAGTTGTGGCTGCAGCAGGTAACGTAGCTGGATAACAGCCTTGTTAGTGAAGAGAAGGGACCTCATATATTGCTCCTGAATAAAGGTAATGTAGAAGTGCTCCCTGAATACCCTCTGTGGTTGTGGCTTCCTGTACAGTCCCCTCATCCGTCTTTTGGCAGCTGCTCCTGCTCTGTGGTACTACCATTCTGGTCCCCCGCATACTCCACCCTGAAGGCAGCTGTATCTAGGCCGGCAGCCAACAACAATGCGAGACCAGCAAAGTCTTTCTCTGTGTAGACAAAGTGAACTTTCCAGAGTGATAAAACGCACAAAAAAATGTCAAGAAGTCAACCAACAGTCTGAAATGACAAACTGGTAACTAACCTGTAAGTACTGTATGATCACTTTAAATATCATTCTACTGGTTAGCTCCAGGTTGTACTGTGAGTTTAACATGTGTCAAGTGAAGCACTGGGGTAATCAAAAATTGAAAATTTAAATGAATTATTCCACGCTTGCAATGTTGACAATGTGAACTCTTGCCACCAGCACATCTATCTTGACCAATATGGTAGCAGTGCACTTCTGGCTGCAAATATGGGCATGCTGTTTGAACACCATATTGGGACCTTAGTAGGTCAGTTAATGCCTGTAAAATAGGTGCTGCACAGCTGAAATTTTAGGGCATAAACACAATCGTAAATTTCAAGCATATCTAAATTAATACATAAGTTACAAACTTGATTGCATAACAGTTCTATGATACTTCCACTTGTTGTGAATGAACCACAGAAGGACGCTGTTCACAACTCCCACACACAGTTCATCTTGGCTTAATTAACGCATAAAGTGGTAGAAATTCATTTGGGTCGGTTTCTATTCGTCCTTGTATACTGTTTCTTATTTCTTTTGTACTTTAAGAAAGTAAAACCATATTTAGTGGCATTATATTTTTTTTACCAACTGCCAGATTTGTTGTTGAGCATTTTTCTCCTCCTAGCCTTCTCATTGAGTAAGAGAGGCCATATGATAATGAGGCCCGATTGTTAAAATCATCCAAGTCTGCCTGCTGCTGCACCTTAGAGGGCACAATGCTCTCTTTGCCACATTATTACAGTGGAATTAAAATCAAGCCCACTGGGTATAATTAAAAGTCTTTTTTTTACAATACCTTTGTTTAGTTCATAGAGTTGCAATCTTTTATGATTTTTATGGCCACTGCTATTTTTGAGCCGGCATCAATTTAGGCAGCCAGTGCTTCTGACAGACAGAGAGGAGCCTGATTATGCCGTGTAGATCAGAGTCAATGAATAGAGCCGGGAAGTCAGCAGGAAGCAGCTGCCAGATCTTTAAAATTGGGATGCAGGAGGCCACAATGGAACCCATGTGCACAGTTCCTGGCATATGGTAAGTATCCCAGAAGGATAATCCAGGTTGAGGGAGGAAGATGGAGGGTGGTCCGTGGTTTCCTTGTGGGGCCCTCAGGAGTATCCTGCTCCACCTGGCCTAAAAGGAAACAAAAAAAACTTAACTTGTTGGGCATCTTCTAACCCTGACTTCTGCTCACAAGAAGTTTCTCCTGGCAGGGAAGTCATCACTGCTCAACCAGTAGGACCTCATATTAAAATAGCAGATCGGGCCCCAATGATATAATCAAAGCTTATTCTGTATATATGAAAAGGACCCTGCCTGTTTTGGATGAATGTCCTTTCTGCCTGCAATTTAAAATTGCAGTCTGCCAGATGAGGGCAGGAAAGAGGTGGGTAAGCCATCACTTCATTTTAATTGGCCCCTCCTTTCTGGTTTTTGTCAGGTGGGGTGGGAAATTAAAGTCGACCCCAATATTTCTCGTTTCTTTCAGGAGTATCAGCCGGTCTTCTAGTTGCTTTTTAGATATTCTTAAACTGACTCTTTAAAGAGATTTTCATTTATATGAGCATTGGCTTGATGCAAGACTTTGGCTTTAGCTCCTAACTCCCTTGTGCACAATGACAGTTTTAAAATGACAACCACAAAATCAAAACAAAGGCCACAGTCATTCTCAGGTTGGTGTCCTCAAAGCATTAGTGCTCAGACCTCATCTTTTCATTCTGTTACCTAAATGCTCTGAAACTGAGAATAGAAAGGAGTGTATGAGGTTTACAGATAGTGCTCAACTAAGAGATCAAGTAATATGAAAAAGGAAGCAGAAAATTACTAAAGGGTTGAAGCAAATAGGCAAAAGTATTGGCAGATGTAATTTAGTGTAACACAATGCTGAGTGGTATGCTTTAAACATAAAAATTGCAAATGGGAATAGAGTTTAAAGGGCATGGAGAGTGTTGTATCTTTGGCTAGTCTAGCTAGGAGAGATTACTGAGTCTTCAGTAAGTTTTAACAATAACTAGTTTATGCATATTAGAGAACTATATACAGCTTTATACAAGTATGTCTGACTCCACTGATGCCATAATGCTTCTCTCTCAAGTCTCTCATGTGATCTCTTACATCATCATAGTGGGAGGTATCACTCACACTGTCCCAAACATTAACCCTTTCAAACCCTTATACTACATCTCCAGCCAAGTCTTTGTCCATATATTTGTACATTAATTTTGACTTTTGCATACTACCCCATCTCCCCCCACAAGTCTTTGACATCACAGATTCAATCTGTCAGGAGGCTTTACAACTGTCCCTAATCATGTTGTTGTCAGACTTGGAAGATCAGTAGTCTTTCTCTGAACTCTTGTTTCTTGACTTGGATGGCCTTCATTGAGGTTTGTAGTATCCGGTGCATGCTGAATTTCAGGTTCAATGTCTGGTTCACCCAAATGTAGGACTGATTGACATCTTTGATGAATAGAAATAAGACTTCTCCTGTTTCTTCTTATAGTACCTTCTGAAGTATGTACTAAATAAGATCTCTGTTGATTATCATCTCTCTGAACGATCACTCCTTCTCTGCCTTTTCTCCTTCCATCAACTTGGGTAGGTTCCTCGTACGATATCTGCTTTTATACTTATAAGCTTTGTGTTTTTGATAAGCCTTTTCTCTATCTTGAGCTCTCTGATAATCCTGGACTTCTAGCCCTGAAGTATTTTTTTTTGGGTAGGAGAGGAAGTTGTGTTCTAAGCTTCCTTCCCATCAACAGTTCTGATGGTGTTAATCCACAATGGACTTGCTTCATTAGTGGGTGTGGTATCTTTCTAGGCGTGAAAAGACATACAGCTTTAGCACCTTTTTACAAAGTAATACTATATTCAGTCTTAAGTCTTCCTAGACAAGTAAATAATTTCAGAAAGTCTATTTGGAAGTGACTCCTGGATTCTTGCTGCTTAACTTCTTCCACTTTTCTGATAAGAAAAACTCTTAAAGCTCTTCTACTTAAAAAGAGAAAATTCTTGATTCTGTAAAACATACAGTGTCTCCAATATCTGCTTTCCTTTGTACTAGGGTGTTGCCTGTAGCTTTCCCTTGATTTTCAGTTCAATCCCTCCTGGATCAGGTAACTGAGTTTCTGTTGGTTGCAGGCAATACGTTGATAACCATGGTCCGTTGTCTGATAAAACTGTTGTTCTTGTTCCAGTGTCTAATTTAAAGTTGGTGATATATCCGTAGACATATATATCTGCAGTCCAGAATGCATGATTAGGGTCATTGATCTCACCAAGGAAGTTTTCTGACTTCCCTTCTAATGGAGATTGTTCAACTTCATGAATAGCTCTATGCATGAAGACTTTTCCTTTAGAACCTGTGAAAGCAGAGATTTTACTTTGGCACATCTTCCCAAAATGGCCAACTTTCTTGCAGTGAAAGCATTCTGCTTTGTTTCAGGACACTGCGCCTGTAGGTCTTTTTGGCCCCACAGCACTGGCAGTATTTCATGGTGTTTTGCACTTTCCCTCCCAAGTGTACCATTTTTCTGGTGCTTCTTTTACATTCCTGTGCTTAAGGAACTGTATGGTGGCTGGAGGTTTCCTGAACCAAGGTTTTTCCTCACCTCTCAGGATTGCTGTGTTCTGTTTACAGACCTCTGCTTGTCTCACCAGCTGTATTCCTTTGTCTAGGGTAAGGTGTCTTCCTTAGATTGCAATACATCAGATAGGGATTCTTCAGCAATACTTACTACAATGCGGTCTCGCATTAATTCTGATTTTAGGTGTCCATATTTGCATCCTTAAGCTAGCCTGTAAAGGTCATTCTGGACCCTTCTGTTGAATTTGGCCCTTTCTAGAATCTTGTTACTCCTCAAGTTGAATTAATTATCAAAGGTTTTTAAGACTTCTTCAAATTTATCTGATGTCTCATTTATGCCTTCTCATGCAATAACATTGTCTTCTATTGCTCCTATAGAATAAAATAATGTGTTGACTTATTCTGCTTCAGATTTGCTGTCTAATTTTTAAGCAATTCTGTATCTCAAAAAAACCTTTCTCCAAAATGACAAGTTTTGAGTTTGATTTGGTCCTTCCGTGTGTCCAAACCTCTCTGATAGCGTAAATTTAAGATTCATGGCTTTTCTAAACTTTTTAGGTAGTTTTCTTTCTATTTTAAATTTTCCTTTCTGTACTGAAAGTTTTCCTGCACTTTTCAGCCTTGTCTCCTGTAATGGCGCTGACCTCAGATCCACCCTTGTTAAAGATTTTTTGTTTTTTCCCAATGCTGCCTGCTTAGTGCACCATTCAAAACAATTTTGTACCCTTTTTTAAGGATTGCTCACCAGATCCCTGACCACTGCTTGGTTCTCTAACTCAAAGCCTGTGATTGCTGGACCGGGCTGTTTTTTCACAGACCACCACGCCTCTATGGTGTAGCCTGAATGCTCTTGCAAGCCGACTCCCTGACTCTCCGTAACTCACACGCCCACGGATCAGCTCTGGAGCTTTTCACAACCTCTTCTTGAGTTCTGCAGCTTTGGCGCTACTTCTTCAGGTCTGATGATTTTCAAAATTTTCTGTGTGTTGTATAGCAAGAAACATATGTTTACCATATTGTATATGGTCTAGTCTAGCTAGGAGAGATTACTGAGTCTTCAGTACATTTTAACAATAACTAGTTTATTGCATATTAGAGAACTATGTGCAGCTTTTTACAAGTATGTCTAACTCCACTGATGCCATGCTGCTTCTCTCTCAAGTCTCTTTCTCATGTGATCTCTTACATCAGCATAGTGGGAGGTATTACTCACACTGTCCCAAACATTAACCCTTTCAAACCCTTACTACATAGAGAAACAAAGAGACAGGTTACTGTTGGCACCTCCAGTAATGACACTTAGCAAGACTGAGACTTAACTTGCCTCACAGACTTTATTCAGTCATCTTCACTCTACAGATAGAGTCCTTCAATATGTGTTATCTGGACTTTTAACCCATCAGGTCAGATGACCTCCTAACTAGTACAGAATGTACCTTATTGTTTCTAATGCGTGGGTACTGAATTGTATCTAATATGCAAATCCACAGAACACTCAGTTACCATCATGACAACCCTCCCTTAACAGACTGAAAACATGTCCATGATTTTTCTGACATTACACAAATTAATACATGCACATTGGATAAAGTCCTCATATCTCTTGAGCGGTTTTCTCTGATGCCTGCCTCTGCCTGCTCTCTCAGGAACTCTGGTTATCTTCCCTGAACTTGAGGGTATCAGCTCCCTTTCTTGAACCTTCATTTGTGCCTCTGGACTGCAAGCTCAGCCTACTGTCAGAAACTCAGGAGTCTCTGGTTTCTGGTCCAGGTACCTCATTAGTCACTGCCGCCATCTGACTCTCTTTTTGATGTCAAACTGCTGTTTGCTATTCCACCATCTGTGCATCTTGATCTGGAACCAGATTTAGCTCAGACTGTGGGTTCTGCATCACAAAACCACTGTGATGTTGATATTTCTTAACATATGACGTATTTCTGTCATATTCTACTCTTTCTGGTGACCTCAGTCAGCCTATTTCCAGTCTTAGAAATAACACTATATGGTTCTGGAAAAAATGTTGTGTGTGTCTTGTTCAGACTCTCTTGTCTAACCAACACCTCATCACCTGGCATCACATCAGACTCTCTGGCACCCCTTATAGGATCTGCATAAAATTTTGACACACACTTCTCAGCATCATGGTCTCAAACCTCTTGATCATCAATGATGTCTCTGCTTTCCAGTATCTTGGTGCAGATTTTGTGTCCAAACAGCAACTCTGTTGGGCTCTTGCCTGGTGTAGTATGTGGAATTGCTCTGTACACAGCCACATATGACAGAAGTGCCTCCTTCCAGTCTTTGCCTTCAGCTTGGGCAATTCTGATCCGCTTCTGATGTTCCACCTCTCCATTAGCTTGTGGCCATTTTGGCATCATTCTGTGGTGATGAATCCCTGTAACCTGCATGTAGTCAGCAGATGTCTATGAGATAAATTGCAGCCGATTGTCTGAGGACAAGGTACCTGGCAAACTGTGCCTCGCAAATATCTCAATCAATGCTGTCACTGTTTTCTCTGCTGTTGTAGACATCATCACAACATACTGATAGGACTGACTGTAATAGTCAATCACAACCAGAATTGACTCTGCTGACAGAAATGGACCTAAAAGATCTACGGCTACATCTTCCCGTGGTCTGGCTGGTAGCAATGTGCTGCACATTGGTTCAGGTGGGTTGGGCCAGCTAATGACTTGACAGAATGACAATTTTTTCTACATTCTTCACCATTCCAGGCCACCAAACCTTAGTTCTCCGGTCTGCTTCATACTGGCCTCTCCGAAATGAGCTTCATAAACCAGTACCACCATTCTATTCCTTAGCTGCCTTGGCTTGAGAAATCTGTTGCCTCTGAGCGCATATTTCCCCATTGTGCACACTTCATCTCTCACAGTAACGTAGGACTTGTGTATATACTTCTCCCACTCTCCTGTCTGGATCCTCTGATGTTCTGGATCACTGTCTAACTCTCTATCTCCCTAGTTGTCATTGCTCTGGGCGTCGAGTGTACCGCTACAAATCGCACAAACAATTCTGCTTCATTCTCTAGCGTAGACCCTTCCATCATATCCATCTTCAGTAGTTTTGATAGCAAATTCGCAATGTCCACCTTCCCCGCAATGTGACTAACCTTGTACTTGTATTGCTGAAGTCTAAGTACCCACCTCTCGATTGGAGCACGTGGTTTTGACCTCAAAGAGTATATCGCTTCCAGTGGTTTATTGTCTGTCAGCAACTCAAATTTGATGCCAAACAGGTATGCATGAAATCTTTTACATGCCCAGACCAGTCCCAAGGCCTCTTTCTCTATCTGAGAATATCGCCTCTCCACATCCGTCAAAGACCGGCTTGCATAAACGATGACTCTTGGTCCTGTAGCATGTGTCTGCACTAGCACTGCTCCTAGTCTCACCCGACTGGCGTCTGCAATGACTTTGTTGGTGGTTGGAGATTATAATATCCAAGAGTGAGAATTCATCAAGCTTTTCTTCAGTGCTCTGAATGCATTCTTCTCTTCTTGGCCAAACACAAATCATTCATTCTTCCTCGTTAACCTCCTCAATGGATCAGCCAATATAGAAAAGTTTGGTATGAATTTTGCACAATAGTTTACTAGACCAAGGAAATTCCTCATTTCACTGGCATTTTGTGGTTCTCTTGCTTCTGCCATTGCCTTAGCTTTCTCTCATCTGGTTTAATGCCTTGGCTTGTCAGCTTGTAACCCATTAATAACAACTCTGACACTCTGAATAAGCATTTGTCTGCATTCACCGTTAGACCCACTGCTTACAACCTTGCCAACACTAGTCTCAACCTCTCATGTTCCTCATGAGAGGCACCATGAACAAGATGTTATCTGAAACATTGGCTGGTCCTGGGATACCTTGAATTACTTTATTGGATCTCATGCTGGTATATCTCAGGTGCTGCGTTTATGCCAAATAACAGCCTTTGTATTGGTACAGTCCATAGTGTGTAACAAACATTGTGACTTACCTATAATCTGGGTGCAAGTGTCGTTGATACTACTCCCACTTTAAGTCCAACTGAGAAAAGATCTTACTTGTCGACATCTCTTGGGATATCTCATCTACAGTCGGTATAGGATGGCATTTTCTAACCACTGCCTCATTCACGTGTCTCATGTCAATGCACAGTCTTATGTCTCCATTTGGTTTGGGCATTACCACCATTAGGCTCACCCAAGGTGTTGGTCCTTCTACTGGTTCAGTTATATCTTGATCAATGAGCTCTTGGATCTTGGCTTCAACCTTGCTCCTCAATCCAAAAGACATTCTTCGTACAGGCTGAGCTACTGGCTTGATGTTGTCATCAATGGTCAGCTTCATGAATCATGAAGCTTTCCTATTGCTTGGAAAACAGGTTTGAACTCCTCCTTTCTTTACCAAGTTCACCTTCAATCCAATATGTAACACCCCAAAGGTTTGAGCCATTTCTCTGCTCATGAATGCTTCCCCTTACTCTTTGATGACCACAAACTCTGCATCTACCTTTTCGTCACCTACTTGCATTACAGCTTTGAAATATCACACAGTTTGAACTGGTATCTTGGATATTTATGAATACAACTTCTTCACACATTTCCCGGATGTGCACTCGATTCTCCTCTTCTTCAATTCTTCTCACAATGTCCTATCAATCACATTGCTGTCACTTCTAGAACCCACAATGATGTCCACCTTCACCCCACCAATCATCACTGGAACTTTTACTTGTTTCCCATCATTGGCTGCAAGCATGTATCCCTCATCACATTCACCATCATTCTTGCCATCATCTTCTATTCAGCATGCATTTCTGCCTTGTTCATTCCTCTGTCCTCTGTTTCCAGACTTTCTTCTCAGTTTTGCTTCTGCACTTCCTAGCAAAGTGATCCTTTCCCCCACAATTTTTGTAGGTCTTGGCTTTCACAGTGCAGCAAGAATCCTTCCTAAAATGTCCCAAATTTCCTCATTTGAAGCACATTTTGCCAGTTTTTGGGCTACTCCTACCTTGCCCTCTGGAGGATCTAAGCTTGCTCACCTGACTTGATTTTGATCCAGGACAACCTGATATTGAAGTGTCTGCTTCCAATTTCATCAACTGGAATTGAGGTTTCACAGCTTCAAACGAAGTCGCCACCCTCAATGTTTCCACCAAGGTTAACATCTTTTTCGATCAACTTGCGCCTCAGGTAGTTCAACCAGCAACCTTGTACAACTTGATCCCTGAGCTGATTATCCAAATCATTTCCAGAATTACATCCTTTAGATGCTTGGCGCAATCTAGTGACAAATTGCACAAATGTTTCCCCATTTGTCTGCTTCATCTGCCAAAAATCATGTCACTCAAATGTTGCATTCATCTTCAGATAATGATGGTTTAATGCATCCATGGCCTTGTCATAATTATCCCATTCTCCTGTGCCATGAAGTGTTTTGAATATCTCTCCGATGCCCCAGCAATGTGAGCAACAAAGCCCTCCATTGCGCTTGCTGCATCGAAGTCACCCCATCGAGAAATAGGCTTCTGCTGTCCACGTAAGCCTCAAACTCTTACAGCCATGCGACCCATCGTGCACTCACCATACTGGCTTCACCGTTGGGATCCAACAGATTTACACCTCGAAACTCCGCAGATTCCGGTGTGCCAAAAGCCATATCCAACTGCAATGGTTTAGTAACCTAATCCAATATTTTAGACCTCATCGCCACTGTCAGATCCTTCAGTATTGACAGTTAGTAATACTGAGATTTAACTTGCTTCACAGACTTTATTCAGCCATCTTCACTCTAGATAGAATCCTTCAACATTGCCATCTGGCCTACTAACCCACCAGGTCAGAAGACCCCCTAACTCGTGCAGAATGTACCTCATTGTATCTAATGTGTGAGACCCTATTGTATCTAATATTCAAGTCCACACAACACTCAGTTACCATTATGTCAGTTATATTTTGGTAATTCACTGCCAAAGGATATATCCTGGCATGAGCCATGAACAGCAATGAGTTTATAAAATACAAAAATAAAATCATTATGCTTCAGAGTTTCCAGATTTCCTCCTAAAGATTAAATATTCCTAGCCCTGCTAGCTTTTCTTCCCAACCCAATGCCCATAGAACACACTTCCAGGCCACAATATTTACGAAGAGCAGGAGAGTGTGTTTGCTGGGGCCAGGGAAGGGGAACCCCCAAAATACCTGGAATGTAGAGGTCCTATCAGAATTGATGGCAGGACCTCATTATAACTTTTTCTTACTCCATTTTCTGACCAGCCGTCAGCCAGATTGACCAGGTGCCAACTGTCTGCCGGGCAAGAAAGCCAGTGGCAGAAGGCCACAGGTCCCTAGTAACTGGGAAAGATCGGAACTTGGTGGAGGAGAGTGGTCGGATCAGTAATCAGGAGGGAGGGTATAGCTGGGGGTGGGGGAGGAAGGGTTGTTCCCTCTAAACTGCATAAGTTTGCAGATAGGCAGCAATCTAAAATATACTGTGCAGGCAACAAATAGGCCACTCACAGCCAACATTTCCTTTAAGATGTGTGTAAACATGGCTATGCAGCAATCTTAAAGGGACCACACAGTGCAACAAACAGGCTGTGCACAACAAAGCAAAATTAGAGGGAACGTTGATGGGTTGCAACAGACAGGAGGGGGTCGAGGAAAGATCATGGAGCAGAAGCAGGTGGGTGGAGTCGGACTAGCAATCGGGAAGGAGGATGCAGGATTGCGGGGCAGAGTGCTCAGGATTTTGGGTTTTGAGAGGAAGAAGATTTGCTTGAGGGGTCAGAGGAGCACTAATGAGCCTTCCAGTTCATAAGCAGTGCTATTAAAAAGCACACCTGCTTGATCCATTTTCTCCCACCTCCCTTTAACAGCTGAGTTTCCTGAGTCCTGGGAAACCTGTCAAGTCAATGTTAAATTTAAAGCAGACTCCCAACTGCAGTGCACATTATTTTATTTTTAACCCTATCCCACCCATTGGGCTGAATTTTATTTTCCCGCCACCACTCTTGGCGGCGGGCGAAAAAAATGGCAGCCTGCACACACGGGCCACGCACCGTCACGCCGCCACAATCTAGCGCACGGTGGCTCATTTAAGTATGCAGGGCAGGCTGCCCCTGCACCCCCCCCCCCCCCCCCAGTCACGTGGCGGGGTGGCCTCAGCAACACTGGACAATGTCAGCTGCCTCTGCGTTGGCGCCATTTTTAGAGGGCTGCCAGACCTGCACATGCACTGCAGATTTGAAGCCCTAGCCCTCCTCCCCACTGCACTGAAAATAAATGTATGACCTGTTCCCCACCCCACCCAAGTACATTGCAAATAAATGGACACCCCATTTCCCACTGCCTCCCCCCCCACGAAACTCTTAAATTGCCAAGTTGACCTCTTCTCCAACCCCAACTGCACAAAGTGCAAAGGTCACCCCCTCCCTCCTCCCACACTAGAAATGCAGAGTTGACCCTGTTTCCCGCCCCCCCTCCACCCCTCAGTGCACTAAAAATCCTAACTTCCTCCTTCACCACCTCAGTGGTGTTAACTTTCCCTGGACAGGAAAGTGAAGGTGCATAAGTGCTGCCCGTCACGTGGAAGATCCTTGACAGCCAGTAAGATTGCAGGGAATGGCCCTAATCGAAGTCACAAATGGCATCCTCTGTGACTGTGACTTATACCTCCTGCACTATACCTCCTCTTTCTCTTTGACCTTTCTGCAGCCTTTGAACTGTCACCATACCATCCTCCTCCAATGCTTCTTCTCCATTGTCCATCTCAGTGGGAGTGTCTTCCCTTGGTTCCAATCTTATCTATCCAGACATTTAAGGGGATATTTCAGAATACATAGAATAGATACATTTCAACGAGAAAGAAAAATTCCATGGGTGGGACCCACCATCCGTGGTTAACTAAAACAGTTAAAGATAGTATCAAACTTAAAGAAAAAGCATATAATTGCGCAAAGATGGGAGGCAGGTCAGAAGATTGGAAAGAATATAAAAAACAGCAAAGAATGACTAAAAGATTGATAAGGAAGGTAAAATTAGAGTAGGAGAGAAAGCTAGCTAGAAATATAAAGACAGATAGTAAGAGTTTCTATAGATATTTTAAAAAGAAAAGAGTTAACAAAGTGAACATTGGTCCTATAGAAAGTGAATTTGGGGAATTAATAATGGATGATAAGGAGATGGCAGATGAATTAATTGAACAGATATTTTGCATCGGTCTTCACTATTGATACAAGTAACATCCCAGTATTAGCTGCAAGTCAGGAAATGGACGGGAGGGAGGAACTCAAGAAAATTACAATCACCAGGGAAGTGGTACCGAACAAATTATTGGAGCTGGGAGCTGACAAGTCCCCGGGTCCTGATGGACTTCATCCTAGAGTGTTAAAAGAAGTGGATAGTGAGATAGTTGCTGCGTTAGTTTTAATTTTCCAAAATTCCCTAGATTCGGGGAAGGTTCCGTTAGATTGGAAAATAGCAAATGTAACTCCTTTATTCAAAAAAGGAGGAAGACAGAAAGCAGGAAACTACAGGCCAGTTAGCTTAACCTCTGTCTTAGGGGAAATGTTAGAAGCTATTATTTCATGTGTTATAGCAGGGCATTTGGGAACATTCAAGGTAATCAGGCAGAGTCAACATGGTTATGTGAAAGTGAAATCATGTTGAACCAATTTATTGGAGTTCTTTGAGGGAGTTACATGTGCTGTGGATAAAGGGGAACCGGTGAATGTATGGTACTTAGATTTCCAGAAGGCATTTGATAAGATGCCACATCAAAGGTTATTGCAGAAAATAAAAGCTCATGGTGTAGGGGGTAACATATTGGCATGGATAGAAGATTGGCTAGCTAACAGGAAACAGAGAGTAGACATAAATGGATCATTTTCTGGTTGGCAAGATGTAATGAGTGGTGTGCCACAGGGATCTGTGATGGGGCCTCAATTTTTTACAATTTATATAAATGACTTAGATGAAGGGACCGAAGGTATGGTTGCTAAATTTACTGATGGCACAAAGATAGTTGGAAAGTAACTTGTGAAGAGGACATAAGGGGGCTACAAAGGGATATAGATAGGTTAAGTGAGTGGGCAAAGATCTGGCAAAAGAAGTATAATTTGGGAAAGTGTAAAATTGTCCACTTTTGCAGGAAGAATGAAAAAGAAGCATATTATCTAAATGGTGAGAGATTGCAGAGCTCTGAGATGCAGAGGGATCTGGGTGTCCTAGTGCATGAATCGCAAAAGGTTGGTATGCAGGTACAGCACGTAATTAGGAAAGCTAATAGAATGTTATCGTTTATCGCGAGGGGAATTGAATACAAAAGTAGGGAGGTCATGCTTCAGCTATACGGGGCATTGGTGAGACCACATCTGGAGTACTGTGTACAGTACTGGTCTCCTTATTTAAGGAAGGATGTAAATGTATTGGAGGCAGTACAGAGAAGGTCTACTAGACTAATACCTGGAATGGGCAGGCTGTCCTATGAAGAAAGATTGGACAGGCTAAGCTTGTATCCACTGGAATTTAGAAGAATAAGAGGCGATTTGGTTGAAACATATAAGATCCTGAGGGGTCTTGACAAGATGGATGTGGAAAGAATGTTTCCCCTTGTGGGAGAATCTCGAACAAGGGGTCACTGTTTAAAAATAAGGGGTCGTCTATTTAAGACAGAGATGAGAAGAAATATTTTCTCTCAGAAGGTTGTGCATATTTGGAATTCTCTTCCTCAAAAGGCTGTTGAAACAGAGTCTTTGAATATTTTTAAGGCAGAGGTAAATAGATTCTTGACAAGCAAAGGGGTGAAAGGTTATCGGGGGTAGGTGGAAATGTGGAGTAATCAGTTCAGCCATGAACTTATTGAATGGCGGAGCAGGCTCGAGGGGCCAAATGGCCTTCTCCTGCTCCTAATTCGTGTGTTCGTATCATAATCAGAGCATTTCTAGTCATGGTTTCTCTTCCCGCCCCTGCTGAAAGGTCACAGATCTGAAACGTTAACTCTGCTTCTCTCTCCACAGATGCTGCCTGACCTGCTGAGTATTTCCAGCACTTTCTGTTTTTATCTCACCACAACTGTCTTATTTTCTAATCCTTGGGCAATTTTATATCCATACTGCTGCTGTCCCTTTTATTTCATGGCATTCAATTTTGCCAAATAGCCTATTATGTGATACTTTATCAAACCCCTTTTGAAACTCCATATCCATTACATCAGTTGCACTGCCCTTATCCACTCTCCTTGTTATTCCTGGATTACTGTTTCTAAAAGCTTCCCCACCACTGCCGTTAAACTGACTGGCCTGTACTTGCCAGCTTTGTCCTCCTCCCTTTTTTGACAAAAATGCAACTTTTGCAATCCTCAAGTCTTCTGGCACCACTTCTGGAGGATTCGAAGATTATGGCCAGCATCTCTGCAATTTCTACCTACCATCCAGTTTGGGGGTCTTTGGTTGCCCTCCCTTATCCCCTTGTGAGAATGTTGCTGGACTGCACCAGAACCATCTCCTCTTTAAAGGCCACCCTATTCTCCATTGCATTCTTTGATTCAAATTTACTCTGGACAGATTCTTCCTCAATTCAATGAAATTAGCCTATGTCCAGTTCAGAACTTCTTTTCTAGATTGGTCCTTGGCCTTCTTCTTAATCTAAACCTTCTGATACTATGATCGCCATTCCTGGGATACTCCCTGATTGTAACTTTCTCCACTTGACTCATTCATTCCCCAGGACTAAATCCAGAAATGCCTCCTTCGTCGTTGGGCAGGAAACATACTGATCTAAAGTGTTCTTCTGAACACACCTCAGAAATTCTTCTGCCTCTCTGCCCATAACACTATCACTGCCCCGTTCAATATTGGAGTAGTTAAAATCATTCATTATCACTACTGTGTGGTTGATACACATCTCAGTAACTTCTCTGTAAATCAACTCCTTTATCTCCTTCACACTATTTGGTGATCTATAAAATACACCAAGTCGTGAAATAACTCCTCTATTGTTTCTTAACTCTAACCAAATAGATTCTATTTTTGACTTATCAAGGACTTTGGGTGGCACAGTGGTTAGCACTGCAGCCTCACAGCTCCAGCAACCCAGGTTCAGTTCTGGGTACTGCCTGTGCAGAGTTTGCAAGTTCTCCCTGTGACCATGTGGGTTTCCGCCAGGTGCTCTGGTTTCCTGCCACAGCCAAAGACTTGCTTTCAGGTTGATAGGTAAATTGGCCATTGTAAATTGCCCCTAGTGTAGGTACGGTGGGAGGAGAATTGAGGGAAGGTGGGGATGTGGTATGGGATTAATGTCAGATTAGTATAAATGGGTGGTTGATGGTCGGCACAGACTCGGTGGGCCTGTTTCAGTGCTGTATCTCTCTATGACAGTCTTTCTAGCACAGCAATATTTTCCTTAATCAAAACTGCAACCCTTCCTTTGATTCCTTGCCTAACATCTCTGAATATATTGCACCCAGGAAAATTAAGCCACAAAACCTCCTCATTTTTGAGCGAGGAATCCATTATCACCACTACATCATAATCCCATGTGAACATTTTGCCTGCAGCTCACCACCAATGAAACACTCTTCATGGATTTATATGTATGCACTCCAAACTTAACTTCAACCTCTTTGTATTTCTATGATTCCACCTAATTCTGTATTATATCAAGCTCTAACTGTCTCTCCTAGGCCTCTGTGCCCCTTGCTTTTACTTTTAAAACTACATCTTGGTACCCAACCCCCTGCCAAATTAGTTTAACCCTTCCCCCCAGCACTAGTTAACCTGCTTGCAATGGTTATGGTCTCAGCTCTGTTCAAGTGCAACCAGTCCATCTTGAACAGGTCCATCCTGCCACAAAACTGGTCCCAGTTGTTATAACTGAGGTGGGAGTAATGCATTGTTTATTCAGTCCCATTACTCCACAGGTCGCAGCATATTATTAAAGTTTCCCACCTACTGGAAATTAGCCAAATTAAACAATTGATTAACCCCCCAGAATAAAACACACCAAACCAGGTATCTTTAAACAACAACAAATTAACTATTTATTAATAAACTAAATCTTAAACAATACTGAGATAAATCTATGTCTGAAAATACTTTATAACTTCTTATTCCTCCTAACCCTCATGCATGCATACATACATTCAAACACCAATGGTTAACCGGTTCTAAAATGATGTTTTTAAATTAGAACTGTTTCTTAGGAATAATAAAACAACATAGTTCTAAGTCCTGGTTAGTTACTTTCCTGGATCAGTGTTGTGTCCCAGAGTTGAATAGTCAGATGCCACTCAAAGACTCCAGGCAAGTTGATGAACAATCCGTAATGGATAGGTGTTTAATGCACTTTGGCTGCAGTAGGCATCACACAGATCTACTGTATAAACTACTGTATAAAATGCTAGTGAGGCCACAGCTGGAGTACTGTGTGCAGTTCTGGGCACCACACTATAGGAAGGTGTGATTGCACTGGAGAGGGTGCAGAGGAGATTCACCAGGATGTTGCCTGGGCTGAAGCATTTCAGCTATGAAGAGAGACTGAAAAGGCTGTTTTCCTTGGAGCAGAGAAGGCTGAGGGGAGATATGATTGAGGTATACAAAATAATGAGGAGCATTGATAGGTTAGATAGGAAGAAACTTTTTCCCTTAGTGGAGGGGTCAATAACCAGGGGGTCATAGATTTAAGGTAAGGTGCAGGAGGTTTAGAGGGGATTTGAGGTAAAAATTTTCACCCAGTTGGTGGTTGGAATCTGGAACGCACTGCCTGAAGAGGTGGTAGAGGCAGGAACCCTCACAACATTTAAGAAGTATTTAGATGAGCACTTTAAACGCCATTGCACACAAGACTATGGGCCAAGTGCTGGAAAATGGGATTAGAATAGTTAGGTGCTTGATGGCCGGCACAGACACAATAGGCCGAAGGCCCTGTTTCTGTGCTGTATAACTCTATGACTCTATCTTTCAACAATGAGTATAACAATAGGTCTATTTAGATTTTGAATTAGCAGTCTATCAGTAGAAACTTTACTGAGTTTCTAGAACTCCCAGAAACTCAAAAGACAACAGAAAGTCACTCCTGAGGCAGAGACTTCTTTGAGACTGGAAGTAAAAAGGAATTTGCTAACTCCAACAATGCAAAGATTCCTTTCCAGAGGTTGTTTTCGCTTTAGGTGAAACACAGCCTGTAGGCCAATGTAGATTTTCTGCTGAGAGAGACAAATCCTTCCTTCAAGGAGAGCACGCTTTGCTCGTCTGCCAGATCAAACCTGTTGTAGCCAGTCTTTACACACAGTCAAACTGATGCAATACGGGCATGTGACCGCATCTCTCTTTCTGTTGCTTAGGAACAGGCTTGTAGCTTGCACACACTGTTCCCAGAGGGTATTAAACTTCTTTCAGTCTTAAAGGCACACAGACCCCCCTTAGTTTTTAAACAGTGCAAAAATAAACACTTCCATGACACCTCCGCTTTTGGCGAAATGCAACGCCATGCTTAAAATGTGTTTTATTACAATGGAAAACAAACTGAAAAAACACTGTAAACACATTTTCACATTAATGCCCCCATTCACTCCACTGGTAATAGAAATGTTATTTTTACCATCATTATTCATGTAACTTAAGGTTAAGTTCATGACAAAGCGTGGCGATAACATTGTTTTTCCCCGAAATATGTACAATTTTCAAATGATAAGGCTGCAATAACAAACTCCATCTGAATATTCTAGCTTTTTGGCTTTTAAATTTTTCCACAAATGTTAATGCGTTATGGTCAGTGTATACTCGTGTTTCTTTATAGTCTTGGTGGACATATAGTTTGAAATGTTTAACAGCCAGCAATAGTCCTAATGTTTCTTTTTCCACAGTGAAATACTTTCTTTTGGTGGCGATTTAGTTTTCTTGAAAAGTACCCTACTGGTTTTTCTGTGCCCGATTAGTCATCCTGCAATAGGACTGCACCAACCCCCAGGTCACTAGCATCAATCACTATCTTGAAGTGTTTAGCAAAATTTGGAGCAGACAACGCTGTTTCATTAGTTAAGATTGCCTTTAGCTTTTCAAAAGCTGCCTGGCATTCATCTGAACATACTACTTTGGTTTTCTTTTTCTGTAGCAAGTCGGTTAATGGAGCAACTACAGCACTAAAATTCTGTACACACTTCCTGTAGAAACCACACAACCCTAAAAACCTCATGATTTCACGTTTAGTTTTAGGGATAGGGAACTCTACTAAGCTTTTTGCCAATCTGGGCAATACCTGTCCTTGCCCTACTATGTGTCCGAGGTAAGTTACTCATGCTTTTCCGAATTCACTTTTTGCCAGATTTACCACTAAGTCCACTGCTTGCAGTTTTTTAAACAGAATTTTTGGCTGGTTTAAGTGTTCTTTCCAAGTGTTACTATATATTAGTACATCATCAAGATACACTACACAGTTGGGAACACTGGCTACTACCCCCTGATTTATTAATCTCTGAAAAGTGGCAGGGGCATTTTTTAGCCCGAATGGCATCACCCAGCACTGATAAAGACCATCTAGTATGACAAAAGTTGATATTTCTTTATCTCAAGGAGTCAAAGGAACATGCCAATATCCCTTTAACAAGTTGATCTTTGTAAGAAACCTAGCACTGCCCACTCTATTAATACAGTCCTCTAAGTGAGGAATTGAGTCTGCCTTTGTTGCTGCATTGACTTTTCTGTAGTCTAAGCAAAGTAGGATTGACCTGTCAGGTTTGGGCACGAAGATTATTGGTGAACCCCAGCTGCTTTGACTAGGTTCAATTAAGTTGTTTTCCAGCAGGTGTTGGATTTCTGCTTTTATTTGGACCTGTTTGTCTGGACTTAAGCGGTAAGGATGTTGCTTTATAGGAATAGATTCTCCTATATCCACATCATGTGTGGCTAAGGTTGTACATCCTAGCTTATCCCTGCAGACTCTTATAAATGTTATGAAAAGCCTTAGATGTTGTTTTGCATCTAAGTACAAAAGCATGTTGTCCAATTTTCCTAGCCATTCTGTATTCACTAACCGGATAGTTGGAGGTTCAATCTGAGAATTGTCTAGGCCTTCTTCTGCCTCATCCTCACTATCCTTTTCCTTCTCAACAGTCCCCATTACCTGACATACCTGTACTGGCTTATCCTCCTCCCTACGATAATATTGCTTTAACATATTGACATGACACGATTCTTCTTCTGGCGATCGGGGTGTCAATCAAGTAATCTATCTTCCCCACTCTTTTGATCACTTTATGTGGGCCACTGAACCATTTTCTAATGGTTCACTCTGTAACAGTAACAATGAAGTACTAATACTTCATCCCCTGTTTGAGAATTGGGGGTCTTTGCATTCTTGTCTGCCCATTTTTTCATATTGGCTTGGATGCCAAATGGTGGGAAAATCGCAACCTACCATAAAAGCAGCATCACTAATTCCCATACTAGTGATTGAGAAACCATTTAGCAGGGTATTGGTAGACTGTGTAGGATCCTTGCCAAAAACAAAAGCGGGACATCAATACATACTTACATGTTCGTGAGACACATCGCAAGCTTTCGTGAGCACAAATATATCGTCTAGTATCGAAGATTCATTCCTTTGTTCTAAGAATCTGTCTTTGATGAGTTTTAGAGGAATTCTTACTTCATGTCTGTAAAGCGGTTCGAAAGGACTAAAACCTGTAGACTCATTCGGTGAATCTCTGGTGGCAAATAAAAGGAAGTCCAGTCTTTTATCCCAGTCATGCAGATATTCATGACAGTATGCTCTAATCATTGTTTTGAGAGCTTGATGGTACTTCTCTAAAGCTCTCTGTGTCTGTGGGTGATATGCTGAAGATATTAACTGATACCCAAATTGCCCATGACTTCTTGAAATACCTTAGACATGAAATTAGAACCTTGATCCGCTTGAACTTCAAGTGGTAGTCCATATCTCGTAAAGAATTGTGTTAACTTTTCTGCTACTATTTTAGAAGTAATTGGCTTCAAAGGAATGGCCTCTGGAAATTGAGTAGCCATATCCATGATAGTAAGTATGTATTGATGTCCCGCTTTTGTTTTTGACAAGGATCCTACACAGTCTACCAATACCCTGCTAAATGGTTTCTCAATCACTAGTATGGGAATTAGTGATGCTGCTTTTATGGTAGGTTGCGGTTTTCCCACCATTTGGCATGTATGGCATGTCCTACAAAATTGCCTCACATCCTTTGTAAGGCCTGGCCAGTATTAATGTTGACTTATACTTGATTTAGTCTTCCAAATTCCCCTATGTCCTGCAAAAGGAATGTCATGTGATAACCTTAATCCTTCATGGCGATATTTAGGTGGTACTACTATCTGTTCAACTGTTCAGTCTTCGTCCGTAGGTCTATGAGGTGGTCTCTATTTCCTCCTCAAAACCCCATCTTCAATATAATAGCCTTCTGGAACTCCTTTCGCCTCAGCTTCTGTCAGAGCCGACTGTGCTATTCTGTATAACTCTGGATCAGCTTGCTGTGCTGCAATAATAGAAGATCTCTTAAACATCTCATTTAGATTATCTAAATCCCCAAATAAGGTTTCAGACACTCAGCTATCTGTTTGTGGTGCCAATTTTACCTCCAACAATGAATCCTGTTTAGCCATTGCTCGGGTTACTACACACGCAGGAAATATTCCCAGAACTTGTTCCTGTAATTGTTCCGTTTCTTTAACTTCACTTGGTTTCTGTGTAATTATAGGAGAAACTGATACTTTTGATCCGGCCAAATCATTTCCTAGGAATAGATCAATTCCCTCTACTGGCTAACTATGGACAACTCCTACAGTTACCATCCTAGATAATAGGTCACACTCTAGGTGCACTTTATATAAAGGTATGGGTATATACTCCCTGCCAATTCCATTAACTAAAGCATTAGCATTCAGGGCACTCTCTGGTGGAAACGTTATACCTTTCCCCAGCAAAAGTGTTTGAGTTGCTCCTGTATCCCTAAGTATTATGATAGGTTTTCCTGTCTCACTTAAAGGATATGGAGTTACTTTTCCTTTGACAAGAATTCATTATAACTTTCGGGTATCTTATTCCTAACCTCTACACTCACTTCAGTTTTTGTGTCTGGTTTTACAGCTGCCGCTAAAGTTATAGCCTGGTCTGCTGTACTCTCAGTCACAGCTCCTTTCTCTGCATTAACTTTGCATACCCCACCAAGTCCTATGAGATTACCTCGCAATTTCCAGTATTCTGAACAAAGGTGACCCACCTTGTAGCAATGAAAACACTTCGCATGCGGACCTCTCTTCTACTCTCAGCACCTTCCTTTCTGGCCTGAGGATGTGATCCTGGGGCATTCCCAGCTGTTCCTTCTTGTCCCCAGCTACTTGCCTTCCTTTCACTCTCCCACTTTCTATCCTTCTCAGGTTTATGGGGTGGACGGACATAAGGTTTTGGCTTATTTACCAGCTCAAAATCATCAGCAATTTCCGCTGCTTGTCTAGCTTTTAAAATTTTCTGGTTATCTACATGAGTTCTCATTGCTGAAGAGATTGAATTTTTAAACTCTTCCAAGAAAAACAATTCTCTAAGATTCTCATACGTGGTTTCCATCTTTAATGCCCGTATCCAACGGTCAAAATTAATTTGCTTTACCCTCTCAAATTCTAGATATGCCTGCCCAGACAATCTCCATAAGTTCCAAAACTTCTGATAGTAAGCTTCAGGGACTAACTCATAGGCAGCACAAAGTCTTTTTTGCTATCTCATAACCTGCAGAAGCCTCTTCAGGAAGCATGTCATAAACTTCATGATCTCTGCCCATCAACCTGCTTTGCATAAGCAGTGTCCAGCTTTCCTTCAGCCGTTTAATTTGTTTGGTTATTTTTTCAAAAGATATGAAAACTGCCTCTATGTCCCTTTCCTCAAACTTAGGGACAGCTTGTATGAATTTAAACAGATTTTCACTGGGTCCTGGGCTGGATTCAGATTCTTTCTGACCAGAACTTTCCCTGGAATCAAGACTACCCCTTTGTCTTAGTTCCATGTCTTTTAACCTAAATTTCCTCTCTCTTTCACTTTCTGAAGTTCAAGTTTTCTTATTGCTATTGCTTTTTCTGTTTCCTGTTGAAGCTCCAGTTGTCTCAACTGTAACTGAATTTTAGCTAATTCCACTGCATCACTTTCTGACTTATATCTTCTTGTTCCTCTTCTTCTTCCAATTTTAAATGTTGGATTATTACATCAAGTATCTCTGCTTTTTTAGCTGATTTCAACTCAAACCCCAATTGTGCTGCCAGATCTTTTAGTTTAATCTTGGTTAAAGTTTTCCAGTCACTGAGGAAAACTCTGCTGCAATTCCGATGGTATAACCTGTACCCTATTATACAAGAAACTTGGTTCCTTTATTTTTTCGCTTTCAAATTATTACTCCCCTTATAATTCACGTAATTGGCATTGGATTTGGATCCTGGGCAATTGAGCCCCCAATTAATATGTTACGACCGAGGCAGGACCGAGTCAATTCAGTCTGATTACTCCACAGGTCACAGCATATTCTTAAAGTTTCCCACCTACCAGAAATTAGCCAAATTAAACAATTTATTAACCCCCTAGAATAAAACACACCAAATCAGGGATCTTTAATCAAGAACAAATTAACTATTTATTAATAAACTAAATCTTAAACAATACTGAGACAGGTCTGATGAAGGGTTACTGACCTGGGGCGTTGGCTTTGCTTCTCTCTCCACAGATGCTGCCGGACCTGCTGAGTATTTTCAAGCACTTTTTGTTTTTATTATCTGAGATAAATCTATGTCTGAAAAAACTTTATAACTTCTTATTCCTCCTCACCCTCATGCACACACACATACATTCAAAAACCAACAGTTAACTGGTTCTAAAATGATGTTTTTAAATTAGAACTGTTTCTGAGGAATAATAAAACAACAGGGTTGTAAGTCCTGGTTGGTTACTTTCCTGGATAAGTGAGGTGTCCCAGAGTCGAAATGTCGGATGCCACTCGAAGTCTCTAGGCAAGTTGATGAACAGTCTGTAATGGATAGGCGTTTAACGCACTTTGGCTGCAGTAGGTGTCACACAGGTCTTTCAACAAGGTGTATAACAACTGGTCTATTTAGATTTTGAATTAGCAGTCTATCGGTAGAAACTTTACTGAGTTTCCAGAACTCTCAGAAACACAAAAGACAACAGAAAGTCACTCCTGAGGCAGAGACTTCCTAGAGAATGGAAGTAAAAAGGAATTTGCCACCTCCAACAATGTAAAGATTCCTTTCCGGGTTCTTTTCCTCGTTAGGTGAAACACAGCCTGTGGGCTAATGTAGATTTTCTGCTGAGAGAGACAAATCCTTCCTTCAAGGAAAGCATGCTTCGCTGGTCTGCCAGATCAAACCTGTTCTAGCCAGTCTTTATACACAGTCAAACTGACACAATACAGCATGTGACCGCATCTCTCTTGCTGTTGCTTAGGAACAGGCTTGTAGCTCGCGCACGCTGTTCCCAGAGAATACTTAACTTCTTTCAGTCTTAAAGGCACTCAGACCCCCCCTTAGCTTTTAAACAGAGAAAAAAAACACTTCCATGACACAATGTCCAAGGAATTTGAAACCTTCCTTCCCACACTATGCCTCTGCCATATCTTCCTATTTCTATTTTCAGTAGCATGGGGCACTAGCGAAGTCCTGCTTTTTAACTTCTTTCCTGGTTCCTTAAACTTTTCCCACAGGACCTCAGCCCTCTTCCTACCTATGTTGTTGGTCCTGACATGGACCATGACTTCTAGCTCTACCCATTTGCTCCACAGAATGCTCTAGATCCTCTCCCTGATGTCCCTTACCCAGGCACCAGGGAGGCAACAAAGGACTCACGTCAGCAGTAGCAGAACTACCGGTTTGTCCCCCTGACTATTGAATCCCCAGCTATTACTGCATTCCTACTCATTGTTGTACCCCTCCTGTGAAGTCCTGTGCCTCATGGTGCCAGACTCAGGACTTTACTTCTTCAAGATTTCAGAGTGTCACACTTCCATATGATTCCTACACTACCTGCTTCATCCTACCCGTCTCAATGGCCACCCACTTTCTGTTCTGAAGTCTGTGTGGCTGTCGGGTGACCACCTCCTGAAACCTGCGATCAGGAAATATTCAGCCTCCTGTACTCTGCAGTGAATCCAGCTACCCTTTAAGCTCAGAAACTCAGCTTTAGTTTGAGCAGCTGGAGGCACTTGCTGAACATGTGGGACTCTGGGACACATGAAGTGATCTGAAGTTGCCAGATGGGACAGGAATTGCAGGCTATCGGTCACAGTTATCCCTACATTCTATTAAAAACTTTTTTAAAAGCTCCTTAAAGTGATTATTTATAGAATTTCTGTTAAGTAGCTCTAACCTATTTTTCTATTTACTCCTTGAAGAAGACTAACTAAAGACTAAGGGCTAGAAATTTGGCTCCATAGTGCCTTTGGAGACAGTGCTACTGAAGCTGGAAGCTTTCAGAATGGCATGCGCAGTGCTGTAAAGCGCCCATGCTGGGAAGAGTGATAGCGTGTGTGTGCCATACGTGTACCAGAAGCATTCCAGCTGGCCAGATCATGGCTGATTTGGTGCATGTTTTTGAAACTTGGGACCGTGCAGGTCCACTGAACACGTGCTATCCACTCACAGCTGGACAGGTGTTTAGCTGCAAGAGGGACCCTCCTCTTAATGCTATTTAAAGGGCCTACCATCCAACAGGCAGGTAAGTTGATTTTGACTAACCTGCTATTCCAATGTTCGTGGAAGTACTGTGGTGGTATTTTTGGAGCTGTTGTGGTGAGTTGCTGGATTTGGCAAGGAGTGTTGCTGCATCCTCACAGGAAGGCAGAAGATTTGATGATCTGTCCGCACAAAGGCTGCAACAGGTAAGGGGGCTGTATTGCAGTGCCTCTGGGTCTGCAGCATGACAGCGAGATGGAGCAAAGCTACAGAGAAGGGAAGCTGTGCACGCAGGGAGGAGGCATCCAGGATGCCTTCACTCTGGGCGGGCTGCCTGTAAGCGCCTACTAAGACACCGGTTCCCTTAGAATGCCATCTTTTCACCACCATTGCTGCATTATACCCCATCTTTACATTCATCTTCAACATCCCATCACAGCATCCTCTTGGTCAAAATCTTGCAATAAAAGCCACCTGCAAAAAACTTGAAACAATATCTTTATCAAATGACACATCCAATGTTACAGGCAAAAATTAAGCATTCACCCTTGTGCATTCCCTTAGTGCCTGTCTTGCGGGTTCCCTTGCCTGCCTTAGTGCTCCTACACAGTGCTAATCCCGTGGCTGCCACATGGCTGGTAGAAGCTTGCTGACTTTCACTGGTGGAGACGACAGATGGACTTGCAGCATTATCTAAAACATTGTATGTTTTCAAGAAGGAGTTAGCTATAGCTCTTGGGTTTAAAGGGATCAAAGGATATGGGGCGAAAGTGGGAACAGGTTACTGAGTTGGATGATCAGCCATGATCATAATGAATGGCGGAGCAGGCTCAAAGGGCCGAGTGGCCTACTCCTGCTCCTATTTTCTATGTTTCTGTCTTGAGCAGCTCTGGGCTTTGAGGGCCCAGCTTTGGATTGCACCACCTTGCCATCGGTGGCAGCAATCTGGCTGGAGGGGTACTGGTGGAGTGGCAGTGGTGGGTGCAGGAATGCAATCATTCTAAGAGAGGACAGCAGGTCTGTGCTCCATAGTGCCATTGTCACTCACCAGGGGTGGCGCCTCAGCAATCTTAGTAATCTGTTGGAAGACAGAGTGCTGGACTACTGTCAGAGCCACTTTGAGCACTGAGATCCATAGCCATGATGGCAGCAGTCCAAGTCTGCGTGATAACAAGCATGGATCGAATAAACCTCGTCTGTGCTTCCACTGCAGCACTAAGACATTGGGCAGGATTTCAATTCCAGGGTTGGGACCCCGAAGACACATGCATTTCTGGGCCCTAACCCCCCACTGTGTCGGCAATGTGCATACATTGCAATTTCAATTGAAAAATTATTTAATTGGCCCAGAGTCACATTTGCCATCCAATTAGCGGTGGCAGACACAGGAAGGAGGGAGGATACAGGAAGCAGCAGGCCTGATTTTTAAGGTTTGTTTCAATAATGGAAGGAGAAGCTCAGCAGAGGGCAGTGGGTTGGGAGGGCTCCCATGCTAGGGCAGCCCCCCCATTTCTCAGATGCCTCATTTGAGGTGCTGCTGGTGGGAGTGACATCACAGAAAAATATCCTATTCCCTGCCAGCAGCACGAGAATGTCTGCAAGGCAGACTAAGAAGGCATGGTTAGAGATGGCTCTCGAGGTCGGCAGCAGAGGAGTGGTGAGCAGGAACTGGGTCCAGTGCAGAATACGTTTCACTGACCTGATTAGGTCTGGCAAAGTGAGTCCAAAGATAGACTGAGATGGCATGCCTCTTGGTTAGCAGTCACCAGAATGCAAAAGAGAGGAGCATCCTGTGGGCACAAAGTGTTCTCCTGACCATAGGAGAGATGTGTGCACATCAACATTGATGACCCATAAACATAGTTAATAACCCTAGTTCTATTGGACAGAAGGCTACAGTGAAGACTACAACATATGCAAATGAAAGGCTACAAGTGGTGAGGGAGAGAGGTATTGACCTAATGGTATCTTCACCTCGCAGGCCAAACGGGAGAAGAATCCCAGGGAGTGTGAAGAGCGCATGTTTGGACAGTGGTATGGCCCATTGCGCATCACCATCGCATTTTGAGGAGCTGACCATTGACCTGGCCAGAGTGGCAAGCCACTCGGACATTGGAGACGGAGAAACAGGAGTCCAACATAGACAGGGTAAAAAGACCTCCACATCTCGAAGTTCAGAGGATGCATAGCAATCCTCCCCATGCAACAAGCTGCTAATGCATAAGCTGTCATCTCATTAGTTTAGGCAGCAGAAGCATCTGTTGATTGTGCTGATTTCACATGACCACTATGTCTTATGTCTCCCACTGGGCCAGCTGCAGAGGGAGAGGAGGCCAACATGTTCTGTCGGTATCAAAGGAGGAAGAAACATTGGTGCCTGCACGTTCACATCTTTCTTGCTCACCCTGCACCAGCACAGACACTGGCACCTTGGTGGGTCCTTGCACGGTATCATGAACAGTGGCACAGTGTGAAAGGCACATCACATCAGAGCAGGAGGTGACGTGGGAGGCAGAGTCAGCTGTGGGCAGTCCCTCTCGGAGAATGAAGGACAGGTGCAGCTCTTCTCAGCAGGGTGGAGATGCAGAGCCTAGGGAGTCATGAAACAGGCAGCTGTACCTGGAGAATCAGCGTGAGATGTATGCCCACATGGAGTTACCTGAGGCACTGCGGAGTCTTGGGACAAGAAGGAAGGAGTCCATTCATCTCGTGCTCCACAATGTCTCAGTGCTTTGCATGCGTGAGCTTCTCCATTGAGAGAGTGGCCAACCTCATGGAGAGCCATATGCATCATCTCCCTGAGTGGTAGCAGGAACAGCGCACTAACATGCACAGAATGCATGCCGCAGTCTGTAGCATTGACTGGTCAGTGGCGCGTGGTGCAAAGAAGCATAGAGTGGATGCCAGCTCCGTCCAGCCGGTGGTTCCCTCTAGCGGTTAAGGGTGCTATGAAACAGCTGAGGAGGTGACAGATGGTGATGAGGGGGCCACCCCTCGCAGGGCTCCATCATCATCATCCACCTCCATTGCCCTTCTGACAGAGGAAGCATCTGCAGCTTTACGCACTGTGACAGAGGTTGCCCCTGCAGTGATACCAGTGCAGCAGCTTTTGGAGGTGCCCCACCTGGTACCTCCATGACGAGGCTGACCACCACAGGCATCTCATTCCCAGTCAGGCATAAGCGAGCAGTCTGCCTCCACCTTATCTTCATCCACAGGGGGAGCAACTCATAAGAGTGGCCGTGAGCGGAAGCCCCCGCATCGGTGATGTCACTTTGTGCGTCATTTGGCTGTTTCTGTTGCAAATGATATCAAATGCTTGTGTGATAAATCATTGGACATGTTGTTGCACTAAGGCAGACTCGTGTGTTTCCATTTTATCATGGCAAAAGGCAGGAGAATGGAAAATAAGGATTGCCAAAGCAAAGGAATGTGTTGAGGAAGAGTGTGTGAGGTGGAGGCTCTGGAGCCTTGCAGTGTTTGTGCCAGTGGAAGGTTGCTGACTTTTGTTCTTAATGGGTGCTTGCTCTCACTCAGATGAAGGAGACTCTCCTCTCCAAATGTCCTGCAGACTGAGTCTCACTCAGGTGAAATGTGACTGGATCAGAGTGGCCCTAGAGTCCCTGCCATCCTGATGAGCATTCCGCATCCTGAGCCTATCATGGCGACATCCCTGCAGAGCATGGGGACCGTTCTCCTTCAGCCTCCTCCTCCTTGTCTTCCTCCTCTTCCTCCTCCAAGGAGCTCTGCTGTCCCAGGACTTCTCCCTTTTCACTTCTCTGGAGGGCCATGTAATGAGAATGCAGAAGACCATCACAATGCGTGAGACCTTTAAAAGAGCGTACTGGAAGTCACCACCCGACCGTTCAAGGCACCTGAACCTCATCTTCATGAAGCCAATGACCTGCTCAGGTGGCATCGGTTGTAGGGTCTCTCAGCTTCTGTGGCAGAGTTGTGCACTGGTGCCATCAGCCATCTCTTCAAGGGTCTTATGCGCTAGCTGTCATCCACGGATTTCCGATGGCTCCATGAAGAGACGCAGCATCTGCGATTGCCGGAGGATGAAGGCATCATGGCAGCTTCCAAGGTAGCGTGCACACACCTGCAAAAGACACTTGCTGTGGTTGAGTACCAGATTAACGTTTAGGGAGTCGAATCCCTTCCTGTTTAGGAATCTTCCTGGCTGGTCAGTCGGTGCCTTATTGATTGCCATATTGGTGCAATCGATGATTTCCTGCACCAGAGGGAATCCAGCAAAGACGGAAAATCTGACTGCACTTTGAGTTTGAGTGCCGCTTTCCACCTGGAATTCAGTGTAATCCCCTGCCCTCTTGAACAGAGCATCCATTATTTCCATGATACAATGATGTGGTGCTGCCAGTGAGATGCCACTAATGTCTGCTGCTCCTCCTTGGAAGGATTCGGTTGCCAAAAAGTGCCAGGACACTGTGACTTTTACAGCCATGGGAAGGCCATGGCGACGGTTTCTGTGAGCTTTCGGATGATTCTCAATGAGGGCACACAAGTCAGCAACCATCTGCCTGGACAGGCACAGCCTTCTGCGGTACTGACACTCTGACGTGTCCAGATAGCTTCTCCTTTGGTGGTAGACCCCTTGCTGAGGTATTGCCTGCGTTGCCTTCCTGCCTCTCGTTCCTCACCCCTGCGCCCCTGTTGCCCCGTGGTCTGCCTCTGCTCCTGCAGATTCTGCTCCTCATCACTAGTCGATCCTATCTCGGAGTAGCTTAATCCCAATTCTTGTTAAGTCCTGCTTTGCATTCAATTGGAATGTGAAGTCTTCCTAATCCCCTGCTCATGAACCCATGAAGCCTGTACGCAGAAGGACCCGTCCACCCCTAAAGCTGCCCCCCCGCAAAATGCCCTTGTCCAGAGCGGTGATATTACAGATAATTCTCCTAATGTTGTATAGTTGATTTGCTGTGAATGACGGTCTCCTCTGAGCCTTTCCTCTTTAATGGTACCATTTGCTGCTGTCCCACTGTCCTGACTTGCTTCCTGCTGTGTTCCTGCCTCCTCCACCCTGTCTTGATTGAGACCCTGCATGGATCCGATGCCTTAATAAGAAAATTCCAAACTGGTCCTTAACGAGCTGACAACAATTCATTAACAACTTTAACAAGCCATTTATACATTTTGGGCTGCCTCTACCCACTCTCCTTGGAGTTTTGTAAACTTTCAGCATTTCGGTTTTGCATCAGGAAACCGGCACGCCGACATGAGGGGCTGGTTTAAGCATCCACCCACGTCCGTTTCCACCTTCACATTTAAACAAAAATCACAGCTACTGTGGTGGCTTCTGCCTGTGCTTCAATGGAACCTGTGACAGCAGACACCATATGCAGCAGGTCTGCAAGAGCTTTCATGGAGTTGGCCACCACTTGAAGCTGGAAAGAATGGGCTCCAAGTTCTGCACCATGTCCTGTGCCACACTGGAGCCAGACTCCTCCATGATCCTTGGCATTGACAAAAGGTTGTCTGGTAGGCCGGACAATGCACCAAGTATTTCGATGTGCATACTCACAGCATTTTCCTGTATTCCGCCCCTTGGAATTCCTCATCTGAGTCCCCTGCAGCAGAACTCGTCTGTGACCTCACTCGCTAGTGAGCTGGCACACTAACTGTCCTTTTCACCTGGCTTGTCTGCAGCCTACTCATGCCTGGTGAGTCACCACGTACAGATCCTGACTCTATACTACCCTCTAAAGTTCACGCAGTGCCACTACCTGAACTGGTGGCTGCAAGCGTCAGATCAAATAATGGTGCTTCTTCATCAATGCTGTGGTGTTGCTCTCACCTTTCCTCCTTTGGCTCGGCAGATGACAGTTCTTCTGAGTCTGAAAGCAGAAAATCAGAAGGGGAAGGTTAGAATGAGGTAAGCGGGGTGGGGTGGAAAGCAAGAGTCAATGATCACACTATCAGTAGCTTGCACATGATGCCATAAAGCAGGAAGAGAATGAGGCGGGAGTTGAGAAAGGGCATAAGTCAGGAAAATACTGTCATCCTCAATGTTCTTGGTGCTGCCAGATGTCACAGGCTCTGCCGCAGCCGGCCCCATGATGTGGAGAACCATCTCCTCCGTAGGACTCGTAAGATACAGGCGTCCTTGTCCACCATCAGTTCTGCTCTGCAGTTATGGGCCACCTTGTCCTACAAGAAAGAGGGAAGAATGTCAGTGATTGTGCTGCTCTGTATTTGGATGATGCCCCTGCCACAGCTGAATAGCTGGAGGTATGTGGAAGCAGCGGGAGGCAGGTGTGACGTTGGAATCATTGGAAGGTGTTTGAGGGTGAGGTGGAATATCTCAATGTAAGGCCTAAGTCTTGGCTACTGGGACTGCTGATGGATGAGTGAGGGGGTTGTGGTGCATTGAGCTGCATGAGAGGTTAGTGGATCAGTGAGTAGGAGATGTCATGTGACGATTCATTCAAAGAACAAAGAACAGTACAGCACAGGAACAGGCCATTCGGCAGTCCAAGCCTGCGCTGATCTTGATGCCTGCCTAAACTAAAACTTGCTGCACTTCCGGGGTCCGTATCCCTCTATTCCCATCCTATTCATGTATTTGTCAAGATGCCTCTTAAACGTCTCTATGGTACCTGCTTCCACCACCTCCCCCGGCAACAAGTTCCAGGCACTCACCACCCTCTGTGTAAAGAACTTGCCTCGCACATCCCCTCTAAACTTTTCCCCTCTCACCTTAAACCTATGTCCCCTAGTAACTGACTCTTCCACCCTGGGAAAAAGCTTCTGACTATCCACTCTGTCGATGCCGCTTATAACTTTGTAAACCTCTATCATGTCGCCCCTCTACCTCCGTCGTTCCAGTGAAAACAATCCAAGTTTATCCAATCTCTCCTCATAGCTAATGCCCTCCAGACCAGGCAACATCCTGGTAAACCTCTTCTGTACCCTCTCCAAAGCCTCCACTTCCTTCTGGTAGTGTGGCAAGCAGAATTGCACGCAATATTCTAAGTGTGGCCTAACTGAAGTTCTGTACAGCTGCAGCATGACTTGCCAATTTTTATAGTCTATGCCCTGACCGATGAAGGCAAGCATGCCGTATGCCTTCTTGACTACCTTATCCACCTGCGTTGCCACTTTCAGTGACCTGTGGACCTGTACGCCCAGATCTCTCTGCCTGTCAATACTCCTAAGGGTTCTGCCATTTATTGTATACTTCCCACCTGCATTAGACCTTCCAAAATGCATTTGTCCGAATTAAACTCCATCTGCCATTTCTCCGCCCAAGTCTCCAACCGATCTATATCCTGCTGTATCCTTTGACAATCCTCATCACTGTCCACAACTCCATCAACCTTTGTGTCGTCCGCAAACTTACTAATCAGACCAGCTACATTTTCCTCCAAATCATTTATATATACTACAAAGAGCAAAGGTCCCAGCACTGATCCCTGCGGAACACCACTAGTCACATCCCTCCATTCAGAAAAGCACCCATCCACTGCTACCATCTGTCTTCTATGACCGAGCCAGTTCTGTATCCATCTTGCCAGCTCCCCTCTGATCCCGTGTGACTTCACCTTTTGTATCAGTCTGCCATGAGGGACCTTGTCAAAGGCTTTACTGAAGTCCATATAGATAACATCCACTGCCCTTCCTTCATCAATCATCTTCGTCACTTCCTCAAAAAACTCAATCAATTCACTGACCTTGACCACCCATGTGAGATCATTGAACGTTTCCAGCACTGCTGCCAGGTCCTTGGGTCTCCCTGACTACTTGCTCCGATTCCCTTTGGAGGGGGATCCTTAAGAGTCACTTGCCTCCCTCCCCCCCAGCCCCCCATCGAAACATGACCTCTCTCCTACATCAGTCTCCACCACTGAGGCCTCCAGTGCCACATTCACGAACCTCAGAGCCCTCCCTCTTCCCTGGTGCTCCATTTGTCCAATTTCTACTTGCAGCCAATCAGCAGCAGTTTCCTTCCAATCAGTGTAGCTCCCCTTTAAAAGGGGCAGGCTAGCTGCACTTCGTACTATCAATCTATGCTTCTGGGCCTCCTGCTGAGTGCTCAGCCAGCCAGTAGTGCAGGCACTGCTCAGCCCAGTGCAACATTCATTTAAATGAGGAGGCAGTATGAAATTTGCATGCTGCTAGCCTTAACGGGATTGGGTGCTGGCAGCTTGTGCTCACAACCCCTGTGCCTGAAAACGGGCCTAATGGAATTTTTAGCCCTAATTATTTACTGAAGTTTAACAAGAACCAGTGAGATGATTAAAAAGAAAGGATCTAACTACTAGATATCTAGATACCTAACCTGTTTACTGCAGAATTCTCACGTCCTGAGACTCCACTCCTTCTTTTGAGTTAGGCGTGAGAACTGCCTTCCTCGTCACTGCCAAATTCCTACTGGCACGAGATTCTCAGCTTCCAATTCATTTCCGACCCACATCACTTATGATTCACCTAGCTCTGTCTTCAAGCTCTATGCCATACAGAACTGTTCAGAACATGAATTATTACATTCAGGAGAGGGAGGGAGAAAATTGGAAAAATAACATGGACAGAGGTTGATTGCAGACTTAAGTAGTAACTGTTAATATGTTGAACGGTGCATGTAATTTTATACTTGACCCTATGCCATATGCTAAATTTAAACTGAACATTTACTACATAGTGTGGACGTAAATTTTGATGATCTTCAAACTATTTAGGGTGTATTATGGTATTTCTGATAGTGAGCCAGTGTGGGGTGGTGGGGTATATTAGTGCAAATGTGAATCTCAGTGATGGTCAGCAGTCATCTCTGGAAAACTGTTGATTAATCGGTGAACAGTGTGTCATGATTGGGCAACTTGATGAAGTGACAGTGATTTCCAGTTCTATGATTTGATTGGCTGAATAGCATGTTGCACAGTTTCTGGACTTATATACCAATTACAATTCAGCACATACACTTTCCTCAATAATATACATATATGCAGATTGTGCTAGTCAATTGTGTATTCTATTTTAAGTAAATGGTCATACTGTTTGATATAATAATAATTATTGGTAAACCTGATAAACTCTTTAAAAATTCTTAGTAATTCTTACGAGTTTCAGGTGTGTGTTAAATATTGTCATAGCTACAACAAGGCTAATCACCCTTTAAGCAGTCTGATTATCTTATGTTCAGACGTATGCCTGGATTGTCTAATATCTAATTATATAATTGCATGCCCAGGGGTGTAACAATAGGATCCTATTGTGATCTGAACTGGTTATTCTATCTTTCTCACATGCACTTCTCCAGTTTTTCAGTAGGCGGACAAAAATATAAGCTAATGAAATGAGGCCAGATATGAATCATTAAGCTGCTTTATTTTACAAACAGCAAATAAACATACAGGGTAACAGTGGTAAACAAACCTCGCTTAATTTTTGATTCTCTCCTTGAAAAATAATAAACCTGTCCCCTATGTGAGATGACTTCTCATTTTGGGCATTATAGGGGTAATTTTAACCTAACCTGTCTAATGGACAACGGACAGGATTGGATCAGCCATTCGTTTTACATCCCATCTGATTTTACCTTCCTTTGATTTCTGTGGAAACTAAAATCAGGTGGAGTTTAAAATGGGTACCTGAGCCAATCCCTCTAGATTTCCACTAAATAGGTTAAATTAAAATTACCACCTTTTTCTCTAGACAACTTGTAACTGCAAAAATGGGCTTTCTGCCTCTTAGCTTCCAATTCTATACCTGCAATCTCTTGTTAAAAAACTGACTGTCCCAAATCCCTTTAACCTTTTCTCCTTGTGTTCCCAGAAAGAGGAAAGGCAGTTAACTCTTGTTGTCTCTGTTTTATGTAGACTATGAGCTGCAACCTTTCAGAAAGTGGCTCATCTAGCTTTAATATGCATCTTGAATGCCTGTCACATTAAAAAATAACCTCTGGCTTAGTAGCTGAAGCCTGTGACTTTTCAATCTATGTGAATTCACCTTGTTTTAAAGCACATCACTTAAACATAACTGATTCCCAGTTTTATCATGACAAAAAAAGATCAAACATCCCAAAACGTGACAGCAATCTTCGTTAAAAAAAACCTGCATAATGTGATAGTATCTGAAATATTTTAAGGCCCTTACCAAAATCAGATGAAAAAACTATATATGTTTCTTAATATTTTCTAGAATCTAGAACACCCTTTTGGTCACTTACTGTAAAAGAAGTTGAGAAGAACATGGATATCCTTGGGAGGAGGATTCTGCCAGTTTTAGATTTTACACTGTGCACTAAACTAGCTGTGGGTATATTAATTTATTAAATTGACTCATGGACTCATGGAACAATTGAGAGCTTTTGTTAGTATTGAAGATTTACATCAGAAAGATGGATTTACAATGACAACTGATTGTGGCAGTTTTCCTTTCTATTAGTCTGCCTACATTTATTGAATATCTTACAGTCAATTATCAAATTTCAAATGCATAAAACATGCCCTGCAACATATAACAGTTTTACAAATGCACCAATTATATAATAATGCAATTTTCACTGCAGAGTCTTCCTACTTATTTAGAGAAAAAAATAACATTATTAAACAACAAAATTTGTGATATCCTCTGTTTTGTAGTATTTATATCATTGAACAAACGACCAGATGAATTAACTGTTGGTTATCGTGATCATGTGTAAGGCTTAAAGTAGCAGTAAAGTTAATTTTAAAGTAAAATGTCACGAACTTCCTTGGAGCTTCTCCCACCCACTGCCATACCTTCGGCAGAAGCCTCAGTTATGTATGTTAAGTACAGATTCAGCGGAGGTTACAGCAGCAGTGTGGAAAATCCCCATGGAAAGTCATCCACAAAATGTCAAACATAATAGTATCATATTTCTGCAAAAGCTGAGATAATTTCTGTGATAAAATAGAATGTTTGCCTTGTTAAGCTCCCTCTCCAACTATTTCTATATCTGTATATATTATAAATATATATATTTTTAAATGGTAGTAACCCAGTTCTAAGTTATATTCCACTGATATTCTGAAATTTGAAATGACTACTCAACAGTCTTACCATCTGACCTACAGCAATAGAACTTTTTGATCTGGGTACAAATTATGTTGTGTACAGTCCCCACCACTTATAGTGACTGCATTGGTGTTAACGCAACTTAACTGCTATATATGGTGGATGGTAAAACCAAAAAGGTAAGTAACTAACATGTTTTTTAAAGACTTAGCAACAACCTTTCCTAATTTTTATCTGTTGCACCTGGAAACTCTACACTAAGTTATTTGCACTTTAACAAATGCAAGCAGCCAATTAAAACTGCTTGAAGACTCAACTTTGCCTGAAATTAGCACAGGGTTTTAGATCAGTAAATAACATAGGGGATTAATGAGGTGTGAACAGCTGATTGAAACTGCATGAAGACTCAAGTGTACCTGAAATTAGCAGAGCCTTTTAAATTGGTAAATACAGGGTAAGTACTAATTGATACAGAAGTAAATTACTGCAGATGCTGGAAACAGCGATTTACTTTTACTTCTTTCAATTTAGTATGCAGTATTCGCTGCTCACAATGCAGTTTCCTCTATACTGGGGAGACCAAACGCAAATTGGGTGATCACTTTGTGGAACACCTCCATTCAGTCTGCAAGCGTGGTTCAAGCTTCCGATCGCCTGTCATTTCAATTCTCCACCCCATTCCTACTCTGACCTCACTGCCTTCAGCCTCCTGCACTGTTCCAGTGAAACTCAGCATTAGCTTGAAGAACAGCAGCTCATCTTCGAATAGGCGCTTAAAAGCTTTCAGGACACAAAATTCTGCTCAACGATTTCAAATCATAACCACTGCCCCCATTTTTTCAGACAGCAGCTGTTGGAAATGTTTCCACTATTCCCATTTATACCTCCTCTAGACCCATCATTTCTTTCTTTGCTTGACCTATTGCCGTCTCCTTTTGCCTTGCACCATCATCCCTTATTTAATTTAATTTCTCCTGCCTTCCAGCCTATCACAGATCTTCCCTTTCTTGGCCCCCAACCCCTGTTATTTCCCTGCCTCTGTACTTGCTTAAAACCTGTTACAACTCTTTTTCCTGTTCTGATGGAATGTCATCAACCTGAAAAGTTAATTTTGTTTCTCTTTTCACAGATGCTGCCTGATCTGCTGAGTATTTCCAGCATTTTTTGTTTTTATTTAAGTACTTATTGAACTACCCAAAATACTCGGCGCACTTAGTATAAGCAACACCTTTTCAATTGATTCCTATTTAGCTCCATTTGTACAATATAACCAGCAGCCTGTGCCAAGTGTGAACGGTGTAAGTGGTGGGACTATATTGTGACCTGTTGGTATTGAGTTGTTTGGATGCATGACCATGTGCTTTACTTTCTTATAGGTGTTCATCATGGTCTTCTTATGATATTATAATTTAATATTATGAGAGTAATACTGTCCCTTTGAATCCTCACATCTTTTTGCTACTCCAGATCCTGTCTGAAGTGCTCATTTACCTACTTTAATACTTTCACATGGTATTCCCCAGTGACTGCAACATGGGAGAAAGTTAGCCTGCTGTGGCTCATTGAAGGGCTTGTGATCAGTGAAGTCTAGAGGCTCAGGCTTGAGAGGGCACCTTGACTACTATCCAAAAAGCCTGGGACCTTGCGGGAACTCCTCTTGCCCCTAGGGATTTTTCTAAAGGTCACAGTGTTGTTCCTCTGCTTTGGCCACTAAGGATTACACCCTTTCTTTAAGCTATGTCAGGTCCTTAAGAACCTGCAGCAGCGCCTAACTTTGAGCCTCTTAATCAGTGAGCTGCCCATGGAAAAGCATTTTGAGCAGGCACTTCACCTACGACTTGCAAATTAGAAGTAACCTGGAAACTGGGATGGGTCCCCTACTGGCACCTAGGGATGACCATTGCTTTCAACCTGCTTACTTCCTGCTGATTTAGATGGGAACATAGGAACAAGAATAGGCCATTCACCTTTTCAGGTCTGTTCTGCCATTCAGTTAAATCATGACTGATCTGTACCTCAACTTCATTTAATCAACTTTGCTCCATATCCCTGATATCCTTAACTATCAAGCTCAATCTTAAAAATTTCAATTTGCTCTGCATCCACAGGGGGAGCGAGTTCTAGATTTCCACTATCCTTTGTCTGGAAAGGTACTTCCTGATTCCACTTCAGAATGCTTAGTTCTAAATTGAAGAGTATGCCCTCTTGTTCTGGTTTCCCCCACCAGAGTAAATTGTTTCTCTGTACCTACCGTATTGAATCCTTTAATCATTTTAAATATCTCAGTTGGATCACCCATCAGCCTTTGAAACTCAAGGGAATACAATCCAGGTTTATGCAACCTGTCCTCATAATTTAATCCTTTAAACCCTGGGATAATTCTGGTGAATCTGCACTCTACCCCTTCCAAGGCCAGTATTTCTTTCCTGAAGTTCGGTGCCCAAAACTAAATGCAGTACTTAAGGTGGAATCTGACCAAGGTTCTATACAACTGATCTCACATTGAGAAACAAAAATCAGCCCCCATATTACTCAGGTAGTCGAGTGATGTTCTATCTGCAGGAAAGATTTCTTTCAACTGTTGTCAGATCTGCACCTGGACCCAGCTATTTTCTATCTGATGGCCTCGCTGTTAAGAGGAGACAATTAATTGAGCAAGACTTAGCTGTCTAACATAAACAATCTATTAATTATGCTTACAATACCAAATGGGAAAAAAGTGGCCGAATGGTGATTGAATAAATATTAATTCTATTTCCTGTGACATCTTTTCCATTCTACAATATCTGTAATACTTCCCATTCCCATTTGTGTACATCTTGCAGCAGTTACAGTATTCTATGATCCTCTTGCATTAACATTTTTAGTGAGCCACATCTTGCTGCCTTATTTCATGAAAGCTATCTGCAAAGCTATCTGAAGCTTGTCAGATTTCCATTAGATCCAATCTAGTGTCTTAAATTGTTTCCATATAAATTTACATACCAGCTCTTCAAATCTCTTCCAACATTATAAAAGGCTGCAATTTTGGTTGCCCTGGTTTTGACATGCATGTTCCCTGATATCTGAGTCACAAATACCCTTATTTAATTTGCAACTTTTCAGCTTATTTCTGTTAATAGCACTTTTGCTTTTGAGTCAGGAAGCGTAAGCTCAAGCTCAACTCGTGTCTGAACAAATAATATAAGTTGATTCTATCATGCATTGTCAAAAGAGAGTGATTCATCGCTGAAAGTGCTGTCCTTTAGACAAGATGCTAAACTAAGATTCCTCTTTCGGTGGTTCAGTTGTATGTTAAAGTTGTTGTGGCATTATTTTAAAAACATCACAAATAAGAATCTTAAACTTAAACAAAGCCAATTACGAAGGTATGAGGGGAGAACTGGCTAAGGTTAATTGGGTAAATAGACTGGAAGGTATGGCGGTAAATGAACAGTGGGAAGCATTTAAAGAAATGATTCAAAGGGTTCAACAAAAGTACATTCCATTCAAAAACAAAAACTCGTCAAGAAAGACCCATTCGTGGCTCACTCAGGAAGTTTTTAGTTTAGAGATACAGCACTGAAACAGGCCCTTTGGCCCACCGACACCCATTTATACTAATCCTACACTAATTCCATATTCCTACCACATCCCCACCTGTCCCTATATTTTCCCTACCACCTACCTATACTAGGGGCAATTTCTAATGGCCAATTTACCAATCAACCTGCAAGTCTTTGGCATGTGGGAGGAAACCGGAGCACCCGGAGGAAACCCACGCAGACACAGGAAGAACTTGCAAACTCCACACAGGCAGTACCCGGAATTGAACCCCCCGGGTCGCTGGAGCTGTGAGGCTGTGGTGCTAACCACTGCGCCACTGTGCCGCAGTATTAGACTAAAAGAAGACGCTTACAATATTTTAAAAAAATAGTAGCAGATCTGAGGATTGGGAGTGTTTTAGAAACCAGCATAGGGCCAACAAAAAGTTGATAAAAAGGGAAAAAATAGAATGAGAGTAACCAACTAACAATATAAAACACATTGTAAGAGCATTTATAAGTACATAAAAAGGAAGAGAGTAGCTAAAGTAGACGTTAGTCCCTTAGAGGCAGAGACAGGAGAAATCATCATGGGGAATGAGGAAATGGCAGAGGCATTCAGCAAATATTTTGTGTCTGTCTTCACAGTAGAAGACACAAGTTTCATACCAGAAATAGGCAGTAACCTAGGGGCTATAAAGAGTGAGGAAATTAAAGATATTGATATCAACCGAGAAAAAGTATTGGAGAAACTTGAGGAACTAAAATCTGAGAGGTCCCTGGGACCAGATAGCCTACATCCTAGGGTTCTAAAAGAGATAGCCACAGAGATAGTGGATACGCTGGCTATGATTTTCCATAATTCCTTAGATTCAGGAATGGTTCTGTCAGATTGGAAGTTGGCAAATGTTAAACCGCTTTTCAAGAAAGGAGGTAGAGAGAAAACAGGGAACTACAGGCCAGTTAGCCTGTTAGTCGTTGGGAAGATGCTGGAAACTATTATTAAAGTAGTCTTAACATTGCACTTGGAAAAGCATAGTATGATTATAACAAGTCAGCATGGTTTTACTAAAGGGAGATCCTGTCTGACAAATTTATTAGAGCTTTTTGAGGATGTAACTTGTAGGGTAGATAAAGGGGAACCAGTAGATGTATATACCTGGATTTTCAAAAGGCATTCGATAAGGTGCCACATAAAAGATTAATAGGCAAGATCAGGTCTCATGGTGTTGGGGGTAACATAGTGTGGATAGATGATTAGTTAACAGACAGGAAACAGAGAGTGGGCATAAATGGGGCATTTTCAAGTTGGCAGGCAGTGAATAGTGGGATGCCACAAGGATCAGTGCTGGGACCTCAGCTATTTACACTCTATATTAATGACTTGAATGAAGAGACAGAGAGTAATGTATCTAAGTTTGCTGATGATACAAAGCTCGGTGGAAAGGTATGCTGTGGAGAGGATGTAGAGAGACTGCAAAGAGGTATAGGCAGGTTAAGTGAGTGGGCAACAAAATGGCAAATGGAGTATTACGTAGGAAAATGTGAAGTTGTTCACTTTGGTCGTAAAAAAAAGAAAAGCAGAATATTTTTTAAAAGGTGTGGAACTGGTAAGTGTTGATGTTCAGAGAAACTTGGGGGTACTTGTATAAGGAACGCACAAAGTTAACATGCAAGCGCAGCAGGCTATTAGGAAGGCAAATGGCATGTTGGCCTTTATTGCAAGGGGATTGGAGTACAGGAATAAAGAAGTTTTCTGAAAATTGTACAGGGCTTTGGTGAGACCACACCTGGAATATTGTGTACAGTTTTGGTCTCCATATTTAAGAAAGGATATACTGGCCCTGGAGGCAGTGCAACAAAGATTTACTAAATTGGTCCCTGGGATGAGGGGGATGAGAGGCTGAATGAATTGGGCCTATATTCTCTGGAGTTTAGAAGAATGAGAGGCAATCTAAATGAGACATACAAGATTCTGAAAGGGCTTGATAGGGTAGAAGCTGAGATATTGTTCCCACTGGTCAGGGAATCCAGAACACGAGGACACAGTCTCAGGATAAGGGGCCAATCATTCACGACTGAGATGAGGAGAAATTACTTCACTCAAAGGGTTCTGAATCTTTGGAATGCTCTACCCCAGAGGGCTGTGGATGCTCCATCGTTGAATACATTTAAGGCTGGGATAGATAGATTTTTGGTCTCAGGGAATCATGGGAAAAAGGGAGTGTGCAGGAAAGTAGAATTGAAGCCCAAGATCAGCCATGATCATATTGAATGGCGGAGCAGGCTCGATGGGCCATATGGTTTACTTCTGCTCCTAATTTTTGTGTTCTTGTGTATCACAAAGTTCTCCTGATGTCCTAACCAACATTCTTCCCTCACCCAACCAAAAAGAGATTATTTAGTCATGCTCATCACTATTTGTGGGATCTTTCAGAAAATGGCTGTCATTTTACTTGCGTATGGAGTCACTTCATTTCAAATTAATTCATTGGCCTGGATTTTACGCGGGCAAACGGGAGCTGGCACCGACGTAAGTCGGTGGCGAATCCGCTTGCGCCTAGCCTGGGAATCCGTCCCGCATTCTACGGGTCCCCGGGCTTTAAATGTTCCGAGGCGGGACTTCCACCCACTTGAGGGAGGAAGTCCTGCCTCATTGAGCTGCCGGCCAATCATCGAGCCGGCAGCTCTTAGTCCCAGCAGCGCCACTGGGAGCAGTGGCCACTGCTGGGACTGCAGCCTAGACAAGGACATGGAGCCAGGACTGCAGGTGTTTGAGTTGCCTCTCTGGGGGAATCGGTCAGGCCCCGGCAAGGCAAGGGTGGTCGATTGGGGGGGGGGGGTGTCTTGGGTTCTGGGGGTGGTTGGACAAGCGGGGCAGCCCTCAATCGGGCACCCTGTGCCTGATTGTCAGGGCCCCCCACCTCCCGGGGCGAGAGGCTGACAGTATACGCCCGCTTGCCATGGGTAAAATCCCCTGCGGCAGGCAGCCCGTTTCTTGCCCCCCCTCCCGCCACCCTACATAAAGTGGGGTGGAGGTGGGAGCGTGTTGGGAAGGCCTCCCGGAGCCTCCCATTCAATTTTATTCCACCCCCTGCCACCATCTGGCTCACTGGGTTGGCGTAAAATTCTGACCACTGTATGCAACATGAGAAGGCTTAAAGTATTAAAGCTTTCACTCTGGATGAACTTTTCTTCAGACATATTTGAGTTTCCTGCCAAAGAGTTCCACTTTCCTTTGAGGTCAGGAAATCATAGGGGTAGCTGGCATTGCAGAACAGGTGTCGATTACAATAATAAAAGCAAAATACTGCGGATACTGGAAATCTGAAATAAAAACAGAAGGTGCTGGAAATACACAGCATTTCAGGCAGCATCTGTGGAGAGACAAACAGAGTCAACATTTCAGGTCTGTGACCTTTCATCCATTACAGAAACTGCCCGATCAATGGAACCGAAAATCAGGCGATTTCTGTTGCAGCCTGCCAATTCACAAATCAATTTTGTGGCCCGGCGGCATGTACAAAACCTACTTTATAATTCCTTCATTTTACCTGCCTCCTGACAAGTTAAAATTAGAAAGCTATTTCTATGAATGGCCTCCTTCTGTGCTGTAACCATTCTATGATTCTGTGTGGATACTCATGGGACATTTATACCGATCCAGTAAGTCATCCCACTTCACAGTCGATATTCATTGCCTACAGTCCAAAGATTATAGGTAATTAAATTTTAAGGCAAAAACTTGCAGCGCAGATAGTAGAGCACCATTAATTACCACCTCTCCGGGTAGAAATCTAGTGATCATTGTTGAAGGGACTCCCCACATTTTATTCCTTGCCATGCAGATACACACAGATTGGGTCCTGCCTGTTGCATTCATTGGTGAAAGGCAGGTGCACTCTCAACTTTTGCCCAATTTCTTATTTAACATTGTATAGAAGTGAATCATTTCACATTAGATCACAAGATCTCCAAGAACCAAAACAAAGGCTGAGCAATCTGAAATCACATGTTGAAATTATGACTAGAAGGAAATACCAAAGGTAGCAGTAATAGGTATCTAATGATAGAAGGATTTCATGGTATTCTATACAATTTTGTAATGAGGTACAAGCATGAACTTGGTTGCAAGAAACCCTATAACTATATGCATCATGAAGTTATTAGAAGGTTAGAGAAAACAAAGGCACTGGAATGCACTACTTGCATTTAGAAGTTGTAGAAAAACTAACACCAATGGGAGGAATTTTCTTAACTGTTGTTATAGCCATTTAGTGTGACTTGGTTGTTCAACTCCCCACCTGATCGCAGCAAGTGTATTTGTATTAGCATTTAGCCCCTTGGTGTTTAATTTCTCAAATAAACAGACAGCGACAGGTTTTCTTGTAGGTTTAAAAAACAGAAAGTCAATTATTTATTGATCAATACACCTTATTCCACAATTGTCTCAACCCCATTCACTCACGCATTTGCTCTCTCACACACACACACACACACAGACAAGAAGAAACAGATAGAGAAGGGAAAGAGGAAGGTGGTTTTTAGTGGGTGGAAAGGTTACAATAAACCTGTTGAATTCTCTTGAGAATCAAGTTCTAGATGGATATGGGCCTAAGATGATTGTAGATTTCTCTCTTGATTGAAGGTTATGTTGAAGATGATGGGTTACTTCTAGCTCTCACTGCTGTATACTATAGATGTCAGATTTTTTTCAGCAGGGCACTGTGCTTCCTGGCTTGGCTGGAACTCAAGCTGTTACAAGTAGCTTCACCTTCTGAGTCAGTTTCTCTCTCTCTCTCTCTGGCTGTCTTTTTTTAAAGTAAAACTGTGCCATCTCTCACGTCCTGTTAGGAGACATTCTCATCGCTACCCCATGGTGGTTGCACAATGGCCCAGGACATGGCTGTTCCCACCTCCTTTGTTTCAGAAGAAGACATTCAATTCTGGAATGTTTTAGGATAGGTGTAAGATGGGTTCCATTAACATCTTTTGGCTTTGAAGATTTGTCCTTTGTCTTTGTCAGACTGTTTGAATATACAAAAGATCAATCCCCTTTTCTTCGGTGGCCATTTTGGACCATTGTTCACTTTTGAAAATAAAGGTTCATTTTTTAAAGACAAAGTCTGTTTTTCATAACTCTTCGGAGTTAGCCCATGATTGTTGTATCATCGCAGCAGAAGTGTACATGCCACTGTATTTTGAATAACTAAGTAGGAAAGTTATGACCTAAGGAATTTATAGATAATGTAGTTTTAGGAGGCTACCCAACTTGTTCTAATTGGAGTCATCTGAGGGAACTAGTTTTTAACGAATATACAAATTGGTAATTTGAATTGGTCTAATACTGTCACTCCAGACCCTGTAAACATGCTATTAACTGAATGTTGGTAAAATACTTGAGATTGATTCAACTGTGTAAAATGGCACAGCTAATTTGGAAATTGGTTTTGAATGAGGTTTTCAGTTCTCAAATAACTTTGCAATGGGCCTCTATTGATGCTTTAATCCTTTTTTTAAGTTCCAGAAATCATTGTAAAGTGCAATGCAACTTCATACACATATATATTATTTTACTATCTTGTTCTACTTTAAGTACCTTAAAAATTGTAAAATGAACCAAGTGAACCATATTGGGGATTTAATGAGAAAATAAATTTCTTTAGAGGAAACAATATCTCATACATCAATTGATTTCTAATATTTTCAATCAATACTGCCTTTGTTTAATAATAAGGGATGGTTTGATAAATGGAATGGTTTGATTTGATCACTGCTGTCCCAGTTAATTGACTTAAATTTTGTTAGAGTAAAAAAATCTTAAATCAGTAAATCCTCCTATTGTGTAACTAACATTAAGTTGGAAAAGTTGTTGGAGATACCTAGCCCTTTCAGAGATGTTTATTCTGAACCATGTGGCTAGTTTCAGATATCCTATAGTGTCATCCTATAATTTCCTATTCACTGTTTCCTATCAACAGCTCCTCTTGGTGACAGAAACTCAACTAATGGAAAAACATGGAAAGAATAGAGAGCAGATATTTCAGCTTCAACAGCAGCTAGAAATTCCCTTCCATAGGAATAGTAAAAGCTGAATCAGTTTGGTTGGAGTTAAGGAATAAGAAGGGAACTCTTACTCTATTGGAAGCATATTATAGGTCGCCAAATAGTGGAAAGGAGATAAAGGAAGACTATGTGGATAAATTAGAGATGAGGAGGAATTTCTTCACTCAGTGGGTGGTGAATCTTTGGAATTCTCTACTCCAGAGGACTGTGGAACCTCAGTCATTGAGTATATTCAAGACAGAGATTGATAGATTTTTAGATATTAAAGATATCAAGGGATATGGGGATGGTGCGGGCAAATGACATTGAGGTAGAAGATCAGCCCTGATCTAATTGAATGGCAGAGCAGGTTTGAAGGGCTGAATGGCCTACTCCTGCTCCTATTTCCTATGTTCCTAAAACTCCAAAAACGACAGGATGAAGGGTAAATTCCGATTATCTGTTCTGTTGGCAGATGTGAGGCAGGATGGGACTTAAGGGCATCCATGAAAACTCTGAGACAATTATCTATGATTGTTCCAGTCCATGCTTGAGAGATAGAGTGGCGAACAGCAGCTCTGCTTGAGGTATCCAAGGCCTTTCCTGGACAGAAGAAAAATGTATTCCAGAAGCCTTAAACTCTGAAGGCAGCCATTCTGGTACTACAGAAAAGTAATTGATCCCACTTTCCCTTTCCAAAGTTTTGGTGTTTTTCCTCAGATATCAGTAGAACACACACCAGCTTTCAGCTAGCGACAGTTCCAGTGAGACCTTTTAAGAATAATAAAGGATTGAATTCCTGGGGTAGCCCAGGAACATTCCCCGATACAACATCTTGATTATAGGAGGGGGTAAAAGTGGAAGATCTTCCCATGCTGCCCCACACCTGAAAATGGCTGGATCAAAATCTTGGTACAACCTGGTTCCACCTCATTTTCTGGTCCCCAGTCAGACCCAGATCTATTCAGAGCCCAATGGATAAAGATCAAATAATGTAAGTATCAAAGAATAATATGTGAAGAGCTGTTTTCTAGATTGGTATGTTTTGCTCCAACATCGAGTAAATGTGTTGGATCTACTTTTAGGAAAATAAGTTGTGCAATTAGGTAATGCAAGGGTCATCTTGGACCATCTTGGAAATTGCTACCATAGCAATTAGCTTCAATATAAACATTGATGAGATGGAACAGTCAGAAATAAACATTTTTGTTAGGCAAGGGAATCAAAGGTTATCGGGGGTAGATGGGAGTGTGGAATTCAAGACACAAACAGATCAACCATGATCTTATTGAATGGCGGAGCAGGCTCAAAGGGCCGAATGGCCTCCTTCTGCTCCTAATTCGTATGTTCGTATTCTTGACTTGGAAAAAATAAGTCAACAAATTGGAGAGGGAACTAGCCCAGTTAAATTGGAAAAAGAATGTGATAAGACAATGGGCAAACAATGGGCAACATTCAAACAGAAGATATTCAGGGATTAAATCAGATATTCCCATAAGAAGTAAAGGAAAGACAGCAAAAGATCGAGTTCCTTGGATGAGTACAGAAATTAAAGGTAAATGAGATGAATAAAGAGTTTATGAGAAGACAAAAAAATCAAGCAGAGTGGGAAAACAAAGAAGATTAAAAAGGCTAAGAGAAGGCATAAAGAAAAATTGGCAGGTAACACAAGAAATAAACAATTGTATAAACATAAGTTAATGGATAGTTAAAGAAAGTACAGAGCCAATTAGAGATGAACAAAGAATACTTTTTTATGGAAGATGAAGGAATGTTGGAGTATATTCAGGGAATGATGCATCAACAGAAGTATGTGTGACCTGTAAAAACAGTCAGGCAAGCTTCAGCATAATCAGCACTGAAACCCTGATTGTGTAGAAGGAAAAATGTTTCAAATTTTAAAGCAGAACTATTTGTGTGTGCCGGCTTTACCACTCCCACAGAATTATGTTTACAGATGGAAAATGGTCCCACTCCGAATTCCCTTGCTTTTTTGCAGGGCAACTCCTGATTCACTAGGCACCATGTATAAAGTGATTTCTGGGAGGCCTGCAAGCTGCTTATGAAGAACTTCACCACATAAAGCTAGGTCACCATATTAAATGAGACTTACTTATTTTGGACTTGAATAACTGATCATGAGTCCAATTTCTTGTGTTTGCTCTATGCTTGCTGCTATTTTCATTCAATTCTGCACTCCTTTTGGTGCACAGCTCCCACACATTCCTACTGCCACCAGCCTTGTACCTGGCGAGCAGTTCTGACCATGGGCATTGCACTGGGACTGACAATGGCTATGTTGGATTTGGAGGAGGAAGAAAACATTTTATAGAGGGAGGAGATGCAAGCAGACTGGCATGAAAGTATTAGAATTACAGCATACAACCCAGACATAACCATTTGGACATGTCAGAAGAAACCTGTCTTCAGCATCTATAATTCATCAGGGAGGCAGCCACTGAGTGGTGCTATATACAAGGACATGAACCTTCAGGCAACATCCAACACATGGGCAGCCTTATCTGTTGCACTTAAAGTCACTGTTGTGTTGTAGTTTTATGCTACAGGCTCATTTCAAGCCACTACTGGTAACATTTCTCAGATTAGTTAGATCTGTTACCTGATGCATCAATTAAGTCACTGCAGCCTTGTCTGGCAACAGAAAAGGGAAAAACTGGAGAGAGCCCAGCATTTCTACCAGGTGTTTGGATTCCTAAGAGTTCAGGGCCTCATTGATGGCACTCATGTTTCCATCAGGTTGGCAAGCAACATCCCTGTGACATATATAAATCGAAAGAGTTTCATTCAGTCAATCTCCAGGTGGGCATAGGCCATCAGAACCGAATAATGCAGGTGACTACAAGATACCCCGGCAGCAGCCATGATGCTATCATCCTAATCTACAGTGCCACCATTCTTTGACGAAGCTGGCCAAATGGACAGATGGTTCCTGGAGAACCAGGGATATCCTTACTGGTCTGCCCAATGACACAGGTCTGATATCTCCACAAGGAAGCCAATAGTACATACAGTGAGGCCAATGACTTCAACCAAATTCTGTGAAACATACCATTAGGATGATAAAGCAGTGCTTCCTATATCTTGAGAAATCAGTTCTGGCTTTATTGTACAATCCTAAGAGAACCTCCAGAATCATTTGTGTCTGCAAAATGTTATGCACAACTTCACCTTTATAGGAGAGGAACCCATTTAGCCAGAAAGGCCAAAAGGCAAGTCCTGCTCCCTTGTCTGCAGAGGAGGGAAAGGGAGAAGGTGGAGCACCCTTGGAAAATGCACAACTAGCTAGACTGACACACCAAGGATTGATTGACAGACTTTTAGATAGAAGTAACCTTGGAGCTCCAACATGAACAGTCCTCAGGCCTCTGGGCTCCACTTATCCCAAACTGGTTTAAATCCCCACTGCCTCATTACCATCACAACATGTTTGCCCTGTCACTAACAACTATACCCTTTTTCTAGCCAACAAATGATCACCTAACATTCTAAAAATTGATCAATCCACATTTACTTGGAACAATTATATAGGATAACTATAGATAAGGCAGTAGTATGGAAAAGAACTCGGAAGTGGTAAAGACAATGCTCTGGTGTTGTGCATCCTAAAACTCTGAAGGAAGGCAGACAGAAAATAGAGGCTTTGATTACAATCTTTTAAATATCCTTGGATATGGAAATTATGCTAGAGAACAGGAGATTTGCCAATGTAACATCTTTGCTCAAAAAGAGATAATGTAGACCAGTCAGTCTAACATTGCTGGTGGATAAACTAAGAGACCATAATACAAGATTAAAATTAAATTTCACTTAGAAAGACATAGATTAATTAAGAACAGCCAATATGGATCTGTAAAAGGCAAAGTGCTGTCAGCCAAATTTAATAGAATTCTTTTAGGAAACCATAGAGTGCATTGATAGAGAAAATGCTGTTGGCTCTGTATTTATGGGCTTTTAAAAGTCTTAAATGCAGTACTGCACAGGAGGCACGTTGGTAGAAATAACATGGCATTAAATGAAATGTGACGGCACAAATAGAAAATTGGTTAAAAGATAGCACAAAAAGATAATAGTTAATGGAGTTTGTGTTGGATTGGAGGCATGTATACAATCCTTTTTTCTACACATTTATAAATGCTCTGGACTGGGTATAGGGCACAATATAAAAATTTGTAGACGATACAAAATATTGAGAGTGGTTGTCTACAAAGAGAGCTGTAAGTGATTTCAACACAACATAGATTAGTAAATTGGGCAGATAGATGTTGGATAAATTTAATGTGGAGAAATCTGTGGTGATAAATTTTGGAAAGAATAATAAGAAAGAATAAATGGTAAAACTTTAAAGGAGTGAAAGAACACTGAAACTTAAGGATTTAGATACACAATTATTTCAAAGTAAAATGATGAATTGATAAAATTCTTAAGAAAGCTTATGGGATCTTCGGTTTTATAAATAAGTGCATAGAGAACAAAAGCAAAAAGATAATGGTAAACCAATACAAGTCATTGGTTAGAACATAGTTGGAAAAATATATGCAGTTTTAGGTGCCTTACTTGAGGAATGATGTGAAGACTGTGGAGAGAGTACAGAAGAGATTTAAGAGGTGATTTTAACTTAACCCCGCTCCCCTCGACCGCATCCCCCCCACCCACCCACCCCCGCCGCCCAAGTGGGAATGCGGTGGGTTGGGTCAGATACACAGACTGATTTATGTTCCATTGACTTTTGCCATTCCTGCCAGGTGGGTTAGATTAAAATTACTCCCTGAATAAGATGATACCTGGAATGAGAGGCTTTAGTTATGAAGAAAGACAAGAGAGATGGCTTCAGTGTTCCAGATGTTTAATTGGATGACATTTACCTAAAACGGTAGTTTGACAGCACAAACATGGGTGGGGTAAAATGGTGGAAAGCTAGAGCTGTGTACAGTCAACGTAAATGTAGTAGCTGACACCGTGATATCACTGAGGAGCAGCATATAGATGATTGAAAAGTAGGGAGACAGGGATCTGTTCTTGGTTGACCCCGGAGGTAACTGTACAGAAGGAGAAAGAGAAGCCATTATTGGAAAAGCAGTAATTGTATTTTGATAGATAAGAGTCCATAGAGTGGGACAAAAGAACTGATAGGGGAGGACAGAATAGTGAACATGAGACTCCCCTCAGAGTGCAATGACAGCACATTCTGAATCTATAACATTAAGCCATGGGAAGGAAACTTATTCCTACCCCAAAGAGCATGACACATCGCCAAAACAGGAGTATCCAGCAAGCAGTGTCAGAAGGAAATACCAAACTGTCCCTGTCCTAGGTTTGATGACAGTGGTCTGTAAGACAGTTTGTTCTAAGGACACCATCTTCTTTTAATTCCGTAATCCAGACTTTATTCAAAACACGGGTATCTGGAATTTCTATGAGGATTTTCCTGACCTCTCACTGTACCTTTGACAGAAACCCCAAACAAAGTGTAGACAGTTGCTTCCATCATTTCTCTGGGGTTTCTGCCAAAGTTATGGCACTAGAATAGGAGAACCACCACTGTAATTGTACCCCTGAATTTCTTTTATAATTGCTGTCTGCCCAGGGCACCAGCTTGTAATTAAGGGGAAAAAACTAACAAAATGACAAGATTTCAGCTGTTTCTTTCAGTTCACTAGAGACAGAGGAAGCAGAACATCCCAAATTGCAGAACTTCTTGATGATTGCCATTATGACTGTTTCCCTCCAAGTGCTGTGTGATCTGTAGCTGATTCTTGTTGGGATGAACATACTCTCCATACTTCCTCAATTCCCAGTAGTAAAATGGAAGGTCAGCCATGGCTCATTGGTACCACACATGCCTTGGAATTGGAATGCTCTAGTCCCACTCCAGAGACTTGAGCACATAATCTTGGCTGACACTTCAGCACAGTGCTGAGTCAGAGATGCCTTCTTTCAGATGAGACATTAAACCAAGGCCCAGGACTCTGCTCACTCCAGTTGGCAAATAAGATCCTGTGGTACTATTTGATAAGAGCAGAGGAGTTCTTCCCAGTGTTCTGGCCAATACTTAATCCCTCAACCAACATCGCTAAAACAGATTATCTTGTCATTATCTCATTACTGTTTGTGGGACCTTGCTGTGCATAATTGAATACTGTGGAATTAGTCTACATTACACCAGTGACTACATTTCAAAAAGTAGTTAATTGACTGTAAAATGCTTTTGGATATGCTGAGATCGTTAAAGGTGCTCTATAAATGCAAGTTCTTTCTTAGGAAGTTATTCCTATAGTCATCCTAAAATTCCTTCCCATCACACCTGCTACTTGAAATCAACCTAATTTATACAGATAATAAGTGATTCATGTTTAACTCATGTTGTCATGTTAGCCTGATGTTTACTAAAGTTTACAGAATGTAAAACTGAATGATAGAGGAAATTCAAGTTGGTTAGTAGATCTAACAACAGTTATATATATATAAAGCAGGTCCAGGTACATTAAGATAATGAACTAAAATCTTCAATTTTAGATCTTAATAATTTGGAGGTGAAAACAAAGTGAACCTTTTCTTCCACTTATGACTGTATTTCAAAATCCCAAATTTCAATATGTTAAGAAAAAGGGAAGCTATAAAAATATATAAGTACCAGATAGCAATAATTTATTCTCAAATCTTATCATGAATCCAGGATTCTCATACTTACCAAAACACTATCTTTCAGTTGCTATTTTCTTTTTTCTTTCTACGTCATTTTTCTCCTTTTTGATTGAACACTTTGATATCATCATCAAAAAATAATTTCAATTCAGTTTGTTAGTCTAAATGCCCTTCTGGAGCCTTAGGAAACTACTGATTCTGTCAAGTTTCTTTCTTGCTCGCCACACTTCTTCTGAAAAGCACTGAACCACAATTTTGCTGGCAAACAAACTGCAATATATTCTTAATTCAGGTTGTCTTTGGACTCTTCTGCTGCTTCTTAACTGAAGCATATTTTTCAATCTAAGTGAAGATGTTAGAATGTATTTTTCCCTCAACCCTTTCTGATTACCTCAAAAATTCAATTTATTTTTGAAGATAAACTTTTAGTTTGTTCTTCTTAGTAAAACTGATGATTCAAGTGCCCCACCCCATTTACAATTCTCACAATCATCAAGTTTAGTTGTGATTTGAAAGATTTTCTGCTGCCTTCCAGGATTCCATGAGCTTAAATCAAATCTCTATTAAAAATATGCGATAACATTTTGCCAGGTGTTCTCTCAATTGCCCATCATAACTTATGAGCAAAACCTGGAAAAACAGTGTAAAAATGGACATAGACCTCCCATAGAAATTCCACTCTTTGTGTTCTCTCTATTTGTCTCAGTCTTTTTGTTATTGTTGCAGAGTGATATATACGTTTTCAGTTTCTGTGCTATAGGACTGGATTTAAGTTCCCAACATGTTGGGAGCATTGGGGGCAGTTGGGGGGAGGTCCAGTAACCTGTGGGAAACCCAGAAGTGCAGCATGTCAGTCATTGGTTTTTTAACCCAGCCACTGCACTAACACTATTTCAAATTAAGGGCCATTTAAGGGCCTCTTCACCAGTGGCGGGAGTGCCTTCGCCACATGAGGAGGCTGCCCAGTAAAACAATACGCCCTCCGTGTGGGCTGTGAGGGGGGCCCTTCTCCATCTGTGGCACACGGAGGACCTCTGGCAGCAAAGGCTGTCCCTCCACAAACAACCACCCCGCCTTCAACGTCCACCCTCTCTCCCCTCCTTGCTGGGGCCTGCCAGACTGACCCCGGTAAGCCGCCCCACTTACCTGAGGTCCAGGACCACTGCTCCCGCCATGGAATTCGGCCGGGGTCCCAAAACAGGATCAAGGTGGAGTCACCTCCTGCCTTTCAGCCCATCGCTGGGACCCCCGCCGTTGGGGTGAAATTCAGCCCCATAAATATCACCTTAAATAGGATTCATGATACCCTAACCTTGGCTGTTCATCGTCCCACTGATTGCTAGCACTTCCAATGCTCACCCATTGTTCCCACTGCCCACCACCCCAGTTAATACCCCACATACTGCCTCATGTTCTGATAGCCAAGGCTGTCCTTACATAGATGCAGGTGGAACAATCTTTCGCAGGGCTCTCATGGGCTTCAAAACCCAGAGAACGTCAGCCAAGAGCATCTCAGCAGTCAGGGCAGAGATCTGCACAGCCTGCATCTACCTCTTCTGAAGCCACAGGGTTTGCACCATGTACAGGTGCTAAGAAAAGGAAGAGTAAAGATTTGTAGTTGTATAAAGGTATGCACATGGGCATGTTACATAATGTTTGATTGATAAGTTTCTGCTTTTTTTCTGAGCTACATAAATACTATTCATTGTCATCACTTTCCTGTTTTGCCCATTTTTGGTTGCTGCCTGTCAAGTGATCTTTTCACTTCTGATGAATAGTAAAACAAGAATTGACACTGAGAATTGTGGGCTGTTGAAGGGTTGCTTGGTTGTTTGCAGAACTGCTTTGTGTTGGGAGAAGGGTGGGGGTAGGTGGAGGGAAGTTGTTTTTGCATGTGGTCGTCAGATGGGTGGACTGGTGGAATCTAAGTGAACCTCGCAATAATGTGGGCATCTCAAGCAGCAGTGTGTGCTGTAGCTGGTGCCATGGCCACATAACGTTCTGTCTCCTTCTCAGAATCATCTGAAGGGGCTCTGTGCCTTATTCTTCTTGCAGGTCCAAACCTTGCTGCTGTGTAATGCTGTGCAGACCATTCTGGAGACCCTGAATGATGTATACTGAAGAGCACCTCCAGATGTGTCCAGGCACCTGAAGTGCATCTTCAACATGCTGATGGCTTGCTCAATAACACATTTGGTTCTCATATAGCTTTCATTGTATTGCTCCTGCGCCTCAATGATTGGGTTCCTCATGAGTATCGTCAGCCAGGTTTTAAGTGGGTATCTCTTATCTCCAAGCAGCCATTCAGTAAGCCTGCTTCACGTTTCGAAGAGATTATGAAGGGTGGACTGCCGCAGGACAAAAGCATCATGGCATCTGCCCAGGAATCTTGCACACACCTGCAAAAACATCTTTTTGTGGTCGCACACCAGTTGCACATTGATGGAGTGGAAGGCCTTGTGACTGATGAATACTCCTGGGTGATCTGGGGGTGCCTTAATTGCCACATACAGGCAGTCTGTGGAAAGCCAGCTAGAGTCGCAAACCCAAGTACTCTGCTTGGCAATGCTTGTGGCAAATTGACATAGTTACTGGCCCTGGCAAAAAAAAGTATGTCACCTGTCTTTATGTATTTGTGGGCTGCCAACTGCAAAATCTTGAAAATGTTTCTGGCAGAGCCCTGGAAGAATCCAGTGGCAAAGATAGTGAGGGTGGCCGTGACTTTAACAGACACTGGTAACGCATGGCCATTAAGTCCTCTTAGCAGAAGGTCTAGTTCCAGCAGGCTGCAAATGTCTGCCAACACATGACTCAATACCCTGAGCCTCCTGAGGCATTGTTCCAAAATATCACAGATGCTTATCCTCTGCCTGTAGACCCTGTTTTGCAGGTATAGCATCCTGCAAGCTGCACATCTCTGCTCATCCCCTCCTGTGGAGCTGCAGGCTGTTGCTGCTCCTTCTGGTGCTCTTCCTACTGCTCCAGCTGGTGCTGTTGATGCTGCTGTCATCTTGGTCCTTACCTGAGGTTCAAAGTAAAACAGCATAAGTAGCACCCATGCTAATCCCACAGATCAGAGCTCCAAAGTGGAGATCAGACATACAAACCAGTGAAAGTAGCCTCGAAAGTTGTGAAAGTAACCTCTCAGCACAAGTATTGTGAACAAAACCTTTCACACAAGCAGGTAAGAAAGCAGCTGTGAGGTTTCAGTACTTATTGGCATTTCCCTGTCATGTCTTTAGCTCCCTCAATTGCCGTTGTGTTCTCGCCTTGCTGTCACTGGGAAGTTCTGAAAAGCCTGAGAAACCAATGGACCCACATTTAAATTACAAAAGCCGTGTTAATGTTGCTGCAGTTTAGCAATTAACATAGGAAAATAGGCGCAGGAGCAGGCCATTTAGCCCATCGAGACTGCCCCGCCATTCAATATGATCATGGCTGATCATCCACTTCAATGCTTTTTTCCCACACTATCCTCAAATTCCCTTAACATATTGAACATATTGAAATTGACAGCCCGCCTCTCCCTGAGGGGGTTGCTCGTGCATAGCCCAATGCACTGCTGTTAAATACAGAAGTCAGTGAGTTGGAGCCAACTTCCCAACATGCTTTCCACAGACTTCCCCACTTTTAACTGCCTAACTGCTCTCAAGGTCCTGCAAATTAAAATTCAGCCCATAGTATCCAGCACTGTATCAGGAACATCAAATAGCCCAGTTCAACTGGAGGGATGTTAGATTGTTTTGATGAGATGATCTAGGACTGCTAGATGAAACTATCAGATTACACTGGTTTATTATCATTTACTGAAATATCTTTCTCTGTCAAGGTAAGGTAATTGAGCTTTTAACCTCACAATACAGTTTTCTTCTATAAAGATTTAGGATAACACTGTTGCAGATAGGCACTTTATCCAGCAAAATAAATACGAAGGGCTGAATTTTTCGGCTGACCTGGAAGTCCCATCACCGGGGACAAAAGTGGGAGGTGACCCCACTTCAGTAGACAGGACCTGAGGGAAGCATACTGCTGGCGGTGGCCAATTAACAGATGGCCACCAAGCCCGCCGTCCATTTGAGGATGGCAGCCCGCACCCTAGAGCTGCCAGCTCAGAGGGCCAGCAGCACAGCAGCCTTGGCAGCACCAAAGCTAGCAGTAGCCACTGCTTAGGCTGCTGCTCCAGGATGAGGACACCTCAATGGCAAGGCACCTTCAAAGAGCAGGTAGGTTCTGGGGAGGAAGCCGGGGCCTGGCAGGAAGGCCCCGGTGATCAGGGCTGGTGGGGTTTGGGGGGACTCGTGTTGCACCAGTGGTGCTGTTGACACTGGGGTGGCCATCACTGACGGAGTAGCCCTCTGTGCGCCCTGGAGTGCCCATAAAGGAGGGCCCCTCAGGAACCAGCTGGGACGCTGCTGGGATCTAGCGGTGGCAGGCCCTCGCAACATGGGCAAAATGCCTGCAGGTGCGAGAAGTGACCCTTAATTGGGCTATTAAGTGGCTCAATTTACACCACTAAGGTTCCCAGCCGCTGACAATATGCTTTGGGGGTGGGAAGACATCGCCTCCCGACACCTTCCCCCACCATATTAGCAGCCTTCCACCTTCCAGCCTATCCCCAATACGTCGGGAAAATTCAGCCCTAAGAATCAACTATTAAGGTATTGTAATATTTGGAGACAATTGAATCGACTTACACCTTCTGTCACATATATATGCTAGTATTTTAATTTTTACCATACAGGTCGTAAGATGAATGCTTTACCACAATGTTAATCTACTTTAGTCAGACATTATGATCTGTTATTCCATCTGATCCCAGTAAAACTGCCTTAATGCCGTAATGCAATGCCCTACAGTATAACTCAGAGATTGTAGCAAGGAACAAAATATATACTAAAAGCAGAATATTGCAGATGCTGGAAATCTGAAATAAAAACAAGAAATGCTGGAAACACTCAGCAGGTCTGGCAGCATCTGTGGAGAGAGAAGCAGAGTTAACGTTTCAGGTCAGTGACCCTTCTTCAGAAGCAAAATATATATTCCAGGTTAGACCACAGAGAGTGACTAATACTGTAAAAATTCTAATGCCTATTTAATGACCATTGGATTCAAGGAGTAAGTTTATATTGAAGAAGATATACTGCAGTAAACCTTCCATCAGATCTGAAGATAACTTGGTGAAAGCTTTTTTGGATCAATGTGTTGTGTTTTGAGCAGTTTATCTGAACTCAGAAAGAAGTGAAAGGAGATGGTTTAGCTGTTAATACCTATTCTGTTGTGGAGCCCAATTCCATTGAGCCTCTGTTGTCAGAGTAAAAATCCATTAAAAGAACACTGCAGTATCAAAATGTATTATTACATTAAGTGATAATGGTGGCAAAACTCAATGCTGCCAGTGCCCTCCAGCATTGATCCTGCTAAAACTTGCAGTGTCATTGGAAGGTACCTTATATGCATGGGGATATTGGGCCCATCTTAGGCATGAACTTACCCCATGCTGCCAGAAATTCCGACACTGCCAACTACAGCCCCCTTAGTGCCTGAGAAATCCCATTGTTTATCTATTGGCCTCTCTGTAAGGGGGCCAATAAGAAAGTTGACCATTTTTGGGGGCCCATGCCACTCTTCTGACCAAAACGCTCCACACCCCACAGTGGGGCTCACTGGTACCCTTCTGGAGACCAGTGTGTCAAGTCAGATGAGGTGTAACGGCCTCCAGTCTTAAGCCATTCCCACATGGATCGAGGACATGGAATCTCCCTGAATAAGAAACAGCCTAGGCCTACCCCCTTCTGATATGACTGGCTTGATTAGGAGTGAGCTCAGGTTCTGAACCTTCGAAAACCTATTGGGAAGTCCAAATTTCCGGGATCCATATTATCCAGGTTCCAACCTTATTCCAAGCCATTCTGCTAGAGTGACAGCAGCAGTCCAATGGAACAGTCAATGAAAATCACCCCCACTGTTTTTAAAGAATTGTTTTCCTAGCCTTGATAAATATTATGACAAAAGTTATATAACTTCTAATGTAGATGTTGAAATTTCAAAGAAAATGAAGGTAGAAACGGACCAACTACGTAGTTTTATGCTCTTAGGTCTCATAATCTTCCTTTCTCGGTCTCACCCCTATTGCGTTGAACCATCAGTTTAGAAAGCAAGATTTGAACTTCCAGCTCTATTGCTGTAATACTGCTATTTAACAAGTTGGGTTTTTTGAAATGCTCCTTTAGATAAAATTGTGTGCAAAGGAACTGAAGCCCATCAACTATTGTATAAGCTTCCCTCAACAATGGGGGACCAAATTTTGGTTTGTACCCAAGATTGCTGTTCAGTCTCAGTTGAGTTTATGCTAATTGTGACGAGTCTTTCTATGGATGGTAGGACGAACCTTCTGGGATGGCCACAGTGAGTCTTGATGAATAGATCAAAAAGTGGAACTAAGTGTTGTCTATTTGTCTATCTATTTGTCAATGTTATGATTGCAGGAACTAATTCAGATGGTGAGTGTAGAAATAGGGAAAATAATATAACAAAAACAACAAAAGAGCCTGTTTATATTCATAGGTGAAGAATATTCTGCAAGTATAATCTTGAACGTGTAAACATCAAGACAGAGTACAAAACAATTAGGATTATTAGAAGACATGCCTGACTAACCAAAAACTTATAAGTCCTGATTTTAACCTGGAGCAAGATTTGGGCAGGTAGGGCAAGCACCAAATGTGTACAGATGGTAGTATCTGCAGAACCAGCATGTCCTCTCAGGACTCCTTTTATCATATTCCAAGCTTTCCATTCAAGACCTCCAATCATGATTTTTCTGCAGCTCTCAGCAGCTGTACTATATGCAGATGCCCTATACATGTCTACTTTTCTACTCAATGGTCACTCACTAACTCTTGCCATCTCTTTTTGGAGGACAAAACAGCACACAATGCAAGGGGAAGAAAGCCCAGCCTCATAGTCATCATCCAAATGGAACAGGAATCCCTGGGCATTAGTAGCCCAGAAAAAGCTCTAAACATCAGGGAAGGCAAGGCAGTCAGTTTATCTGAGCAGTGTCTGCCTATTATTTGCACTCCTTCATTCACCTCAGAAAAATTGCACATTCAACCAGCTTGACCTGCATTCTGAAGACTTTCAACTGCTAATGTCCAGCTGTCTCGTCTGTTTTCTCTTTCACAAGAATACAAGAATTAGGAGCAGGAGTAGACCGTATGGCCCATTGAACCTGCTTCCTCCAGGTCCTTCTCAGCACTTGGATCCTGCAAAATACACCTCAGAGGACAGTCCTCCTGAGGATGTACTGTCATGTGCTGCATCCTTCTGAAGCACTAGCATAGAGATTGGTATTCCATCAGGCAAGAGAGCAAGTTGGGTGGGAGGGGTCCACATGTCGTGAAGCACCCACAAGTGAGCGTGAGCAAGTACAAGTGCTAGGGACAGGAGATGGCTCAACAGAGGGAAAAGTTGTCTCAGCTCTGCTGATCAGAACTGAGATACAAACTTTAAGGATATGGCCTTGAAAAGAAGGTATTCTAAGGACTGCCAAGGAGTTGCCACATCATGGTTGAAAGTATGGGCTCCACCTTAGAAAAACTAGTAGACTGCATTAGTAGGGGATTTCAAATCATCACTTATTGCCTCATATCTGCTCTCCCACCAATCGATAGAACTGATGAGCTGAAGCCCTATCGTGCAGTAGTTCTATGGGAATGGTACATGTTGCCCTTTCTCAGAATATCAGCACATCTGCTGTTTCACCACCCCCTCAACCAATACCACCATAGTTTTTTATATTCTTTGATGGGTTGTGGGCGTCACTGGCTGGGCCCGCATTTATTGTCCATCCTTAATTGCCCTTAATCCGATGAACTGCAAGTCAGCTGGACCAGACTGCTCTGGCGGCAGCTGAAGTGCAGCTGGGTTTTCATATGCTAAAGTACACAGATGGTGCCATCCATGAGCATCTTAAGGGTCCCAACATGAGCAATAGAAGCCTTCTACCAGCTTTCTGGGGTCACTAGGGGAGCACCTTGCAGGAGTAATAGAATGAGTAAACCTTTTAAGAAAAACACTGCAGGGATGGTGCAGGAGGGAGGGTTTTGGTTTCCTGGATAATTGGGGCTCTTTCTGGGGTAGGTGGGACCTCTACAAACAGGATGGTCTTCACCTGAACCAGAGGGGTACCAATATCCTGGGGGGGAGATTTGCTAGTGCTCTTCGGGGGGGTTTAAACTAATTCAGCAGGGGAATGGGAACCTAAATTGTAGTGCCAGTGTACAGGATGTTGAGAGTAGTGAGGTCAGGGATATGGTTACAAGGACGCAAGAGGGCACTGGCAAGCAAGAACCTGGTTTAAAGTGTGTCTACTTCAACGCCAGGAGCATCCGGAATAAGGTGGGTGAGCTTGCAGCATGGGTTGGTACCTGGGATCTCGATGTAGTGGCCATTTCGGAGACATGGGTAGAGCAGGGGCAGGAATGGATGTTGCAGGTTCCGGGATTTAGATGTTTCAGGAAGAACAGAGAAGATGGTAAAAGAGGGGGGGGGTGTGGCATTGTTAATCAAGGAGAGTATTACAGCGACAGAAAGGACGTTTGAGGACTCGTCTACTGAGGTAGTATGGGCCGAGGTTAGAAATGGGAGAGGTGAGGTTACCCTGTTGGGAGTCTTTTATAGACCTCCGAATAGTTCCAGAGATGTAGAGGAAAGGATAGCGAAGATGATTCTCGACAGGGGCGAGAGTAACAGGGTAGTTGTTATGGGGGACTTTAACTTTCCAAATATCAACTGGAAATACTATAGTTCGAGTACTTTAGATGGGTCAGTTTTTGTCCAGTGTGTGCAGGAAGGTTTTCTGACACAGTATGTAGACAGGCCAACCAGGGGCGATGCCATATTGGATTTGGTACTGGGTAGTGAACCCGGCCAGGTGTTAGATTTAGATGTAGGTGAGCACTTTGGTGATAGTGATCACAATTCGGTTAGGTTTACCTTAGCGATGGGCAGGGACAGGTATATACCGCAGGGCAAAAATTATAGCTGGGGGAAAGGAAATTATGATGCGATTAGGCAAGATTTAGGATGCGTAGGATGGGGAAGGAAACTGCAGGGGATGGGAACAATCGAAATGTGGAGCTTATTCAAGGAGCAGCTACTGTGTGTCCTTGATAAGTATGTACCTGTGAGGCAGGGAGGAAGTTGTCGAGCGAGGGAGCCGTGGTTTACTAAAGAAGTTGAAGCGCTTGTCAAGAGGAAGAAGAAGGCTTATGTTAGAATGAGACGTGAAGGCTCAGTTAGGGCGCTTGAGAGCTACAAGCTAGCCAGGAAGGATCTAAAGGGAGAGCTAAGAAGAGCAAGGAGAGGACACGAGAAGTCATTGGCGGATAGGATCAGAGAAAACCCTAAGGCTTTCTATAGGTATATCAGGAATAAAAGAATGACTAGAGTTAGATTAGGGCCAATCAAGGATTGGAGTGGGAAGTTGTGTGTGGAATCAGAGGAGATAGGGGAAGTGTTAAATGAATATTTTGCGTCAGTATTTACAGTAGAGAAAGAAAATGTTGTTGAGGAGAATACTGAGATTCAGGCTACTAGACTAGATGGGATTGAGGTTCACAAGGAGGAGGTGTTATCAATTTTGGAAAGTGTGAAAATAGATAAGTCCCCTGGGCCAGATGGGATTTATCCTAGGATTCTCTGGGAAGCTAGGGAGGAGATTGCAGAGCCTTTGTCCTTGATCTTTATGTCGTCATTGTCGACAGGAATAGTGCCGGAAGACTGGAGGATAGCAAATGTTGTCCCCTTGTTCAAGAAGGGGAGTAGAGACAGCCCTGGTAATTATAGACCTGTGAGCCTTACTTCGGTTGTGGGTAAAATGTTGGAAAAGGTTATAAGAGACAGGATTTATAATCATCTTGAAAAGAATAAGTTCATTAGAGATAGTCAGCACGGTTTTGTGACGGGTAGGTCGTGCCTCACAAACCTTATTGAGTTTTTCGAGAAGGTGACCAAACAGGTGGATGAGGGTAAAGCAGTGGATGTGGTGTATATGGATTTCAGTAAGGCGTTTGATAAGGTTCCCCACGGTAGGCTATTGCAGAAAATACGGAAGTATGGGGTTGAAGGTGATTTAGAGCTTTGGATCAGAAATTGGCTAGCTGAAAGAAGACAGAGGGTGGTGGTTGATAGCAAATGTTCATCCTGGAGTTTAGTTACTAGTAGTGTACCGCAAGGATCTGTTTTGGGGCCATTGCTGTTTGTCATTTTTATAAATGACCTGGAAGAGGGTGTAGAAGGGTGGGTTAGTAAATTTGCAGATGACACTAAGATCGGTGGAGTTGTGGATAGTGCCGAAGGATGTTGTAAGGTACAGAGAGACATAGATAGGCTGCAGAGCTGGGCTGAGAGATGGCAAATGGAGTTTAATGCGGAAAAGTGTGAGGTGATTCACTTTGGAAGGAGTAACAGGAATGCAGAGTACTGGGCTAATGGGAAGATTCTTGGTAGTGTAGAAGAACAGAGAGATCTTGGTGTCCAGGTGCATAAATCCCTAAAAGTTGCTACCCAGGTTAATAGGGCTGTTAAGAAGGCATATGGTGTGTTAGCTTTTATTAGTAGGGGGATCGAGTTTCGGAGCCACGAGGTCATGCTGCAGCTGTACAAAACTCTGGTGAGACCGCACCTGGAGTATTGCGTGCAGTTCTGGTCACCGCATTATAGGAAGGATGTGGAAGCTATGGAAAGGGTGCAGAGGAGATTTACTAGGATGTTGCCTGGAATGGAGGGAAGGTCTTACGAGGAAAGGCTGAGGGACTTGAGGTTGTTTTCGTTGGAGAGAAGGAGGAGGAGAGGTGACTTAATAGAGACATATAAGATAATCAGAGGGTTAGATAGGGTGGATAGTGAGCGTCTTTTTCCTCGGATGGTGATGGCAAACACGAGGGGACATAGCTTCAAGTTGAGGGGTGATAGATATAGGACAGATGTGAGAGGTAGTTTCTTTACTCAGAGAGTAGTAAGGGCGTGGAACGCCCTGCCTGCAGCAGTAGTAGATTCGCTAACTTTAAGGGCATTTAAGTGGTCATTGGATAGACATATGGATGAAAATGGAATAGTGTAGGTCAGATGGTTTCACAGGTCGGCGCAACATCGAGGGCCGAAGGGCCTGTACTGCGCTGTAATGTTCTAATTCTAATTCTAATACTATGGGTTGACACGGTTGAGAAATGCATTTGAGGCAATTATCATAGTTGTCATTAGGTTCAGCACCTTTATCACATTTGGCTCTTTTGTCTGCAGTAGCTTTTCAGAGCACTTCTGAGTCTACATTGTCATTGTCACTGATGTAGAAGTTGGCCGAATGGTTTCAATTTTATTTAATGCAGAATTGAGGGAGTGGTCAAGGGGATCGCAAAGACTGTCACTGCAGATGTGCTTTGTGTAAAGATGTAAGGCAGGACAGCAAAATTGCTATGCAGTTAAATCATCCCTGGCAGCAAGATATTGAGGTGACCCTTCTTTTTCTGTTCCTCTTCACCTTCACCCTGATCTTCATCATCCAGTGAGGGCTGTTGCTGTGCCTCCTCCAAGCTTCTCTGATGGCAAAATTGTGCAGGAAGTAGCACACCACTATAATGGGACACTGTGGGACATATTGTAGGCAGCTGCCCAGACCTGTCGGTACATCATAGAGTAACATTTTTCCTATAATGTTTGTGCTTTAATATAATTAGCATCTTTCAGGTTGGTGATCACAGGTAATGAGTTTGGCAGCATGATTTTGATATTTAATTGTTAACGTAGCCTGTCAAGGCCAATACTCGGGTACTGCCTGTAAAGAAGCACTCCAAATAAGTCCTGGGGTGAATTAGAGATTATTTTTTGTTGCTGGAAATTTCACTTGCTTGGCAGTTGCTTGGCTTCTCAGCTTGGAGAGAATTGAAATTATCTTGAGGCCAGAAAAATGGCAAGGCACAGATTAGTTTTCTTTCTATATTTTATATGTATATTTTTAAATGAGACAAACACTCAAAGCTAATAATTGTCAATAACCCATGTTGTACAAGGGGAGTCAAATCAATTGTAGTTTTCAAGTGAAGTAGGTTAGAGGGCGGAGGATAATTGGACCAAGATGGGAAGGTGTAATTCTGTCCCTATTTTAAAGTCATATATTATATCCTTATCTATATCTTATCTAAATCTTGTAAACTGTACAATTCATGTCTACTTAATGTTGTCATGTTTTGTTACTTGTGTGAAACATTTTCCATTATAAATATGTATGTCAATTTTTGTAATTGGTTCTAAGATAGTCACACTGTAATTGAATATTTTGGCAATAAATTGCTCAAAATACTTCCTGAAAAATTTAAAGCTAAAATTTTTGATCCACTTTTTTCCCCTCTAACTAAAATTTCTGTGCAAAATCACTCTTTAAACAAAACAAAAAATACATATTTCACAGTAACATGATTTAAATTTATCTGATGTATCATCGTTTGTAACTTCTAATGCATCATTTAAGTTTTTACTTGGAAGCCTGATCCTCTCGTAAAAGCTGAGGCTTGGACTTGGATTTTTACCCAGAGCTGTAATGTTGTGAGCTATATTTAGTTTGTTCAGTCCTGGCATGTGCAGCATACTCAATTTCCCAAGATTTATCAGTACCATTCAGTAAGCTCTATTGACGGAAGCTATTTCTTTTGCTTCCAGCAATTTCTACTGAGTTATTTTTCAAAATTATTTGAAGTTAGAGGACATTTTTAAAAATTTAATAGATACGTATTATTTAAAGTTTTTTTTAAAGAGGGGCTTTGTGTGTCGGTGCATGTGCTTTTGTACATGAGAGAGAAAAAGAGTGAGATAAACAACAGTGTTGTAGCTATTGTTTCATTTTCTATAAATTTCAGAAGCTGTATTAAGCTGAGAGGGAGAGAGTGAGAGAGGTGGTGGTGAGAAAAAGAGAGGATGGGTGGGTAAAAACAGAAAGAAAAGAGAGACTAAAATAAAAGCAAAATACCGCGAATGCTGCAAATCTGAAATAAAAACAGAAAATTGCTGGAAATACTCAGCAAGTCTGGCAGCATCTTTGGAGAGAGTTAACGGCCGGAATTTTACACCATCCCAACGAGACGTAAAATGGAGCAGGAGACTCCGGGAGGCTTTCCCGAACTGCTCCCGCCTCCACCCCCTTTACATAGGGCGGGGGCGGCGAAAAATGGCCCGCCCACCCCACGCCAATTAAGGCCCTTAAGTGGTCACTTAAGGGCCTTCGCCCGCCTCCATGCGGCTTTTACGCGTGGCAAGTGGGCGTCCTGGAGCTGGGAAAAGCTGCCTCGAAAAAGCAGGCAGCTTTCAATTGTCTCGGGTCAGGGAGGTGCCTGATGGAGGGCCGATCCCCTTCCCCCCAAACGCCCGCCTTGCCTCATCGGGGCCCGACCGATTAGCGGGCAACCACAACTTAACTGCCTTACCGGCTCCCAGGCACCTTCTGTGCATGCTGGGCTGCAGTCCCAGCAGCGGCCACCGCTCCCGGGGCACTGCTCGGACTAAAAGCTGCTGGCCCGCTTATTGACTGGCAGCTCAATGAGGCGGGACTTCCTCCCTCAAGCGGGTGGATGTCCCGCCTCGGAACAGTTAAAGCCTGGGGACCCATAAAATACAGAATGGATCCCCAGGTGAGGCAGAAGCGGGTTTGCCACCGACTTTTACGTGGGAGGCCGGCTCCCGTCCACCTACCGTAAAATTCCAGCCAACGTTTCAGGTCTGTGACCTTTCATCAGAAAATTGAGGCTGTGGTCAGGGAGGGAGAGGGCAAGGTGAGTGATTGTTTTTCTGAATGCTAATGTTCAATTTTCAAAAAGAAACACCAGTTGAATTTCAAAACCAACTAATTATCTCACTTGTGATTTGTTGATAGGTTCAAAGCTGAGAAATAGAATCTCTAAATGCTAACAACCATATGTGTATGTATAAAGTCAAGAGCAAGAAAATAGAGTTTTGAGAGCATTTTTGAAAGGAATGTACAAGAAGGGAGTAGGGAAAGAAGGTTGAGGGGGCAACCTACCATTGGGGGAATGAATGAGAGTGGATGGTGGTTATGGCTGAGGTGAATGGTAGTGGAGGAAGAGAGAGAGAAGATAAAGTGTTGAGTGGGTAACTCAAGGGGGAAGACGTACATTTTATGGTGGAATGAGGAAGTTATATGGAAGGGAAGGGATAGTGGGAAGGTGAATGGGTAGAAGACATCATGGAAGCAAGGGAGTGTGGAGAAGCATGAGTAATTGGGGGAAGGATAGAAAGGGAGATGCTGAAAGCCCCATTTTGTCCTGCAGATTGGGCAGCCTGAATGTCAACTCATCTGGCAGCAAGGTAGGTTGGAGGGGAGGGTTGGAGCCCAAGCAGCAGCATGAGCTCACATGATTCTTGTGGAGCCCAAAGGAGCATTCGTGTTTCTCTTGGCTGCACGAAGATAATTAAAAGCTTAGTGCTGTTGCTCCTTTCCAGTGTGCTGTACACAGCTGTCTCCCAAATTGGCAATCAGGGTCCAATGTATGTCATAGGATCCCTATTTGCATATTAAAGGACCATTTCCCAGTGTTGCTGAAGTGCCAAACCACCTCCAGTGCAGCTAAATCCCATCATCCATACCCAGAAAGCAAATTCAACTGGTTTATGTTGCATAATATCTTGCTGTGAATTCTCAGGTTTAAACAGATAAAAAATTAAATAATTTCTGGATTATTACCTGAGCCACGTGCAAATTGGCATTGGGCAAATAAGATTAGAGAAATGAATGCATGGCTCAAAGACTGGTGTGGTAGAAGTGGGTTCTGGTTCGTCGGGCACTGGCAGCAGTACTGGAGAAAGTGGTGGCTGTACTGTTGGGACGGTCTACACCTGAACCATGGTGGGGCCGGTGTTCTAGCGAGCCGCATAACTAGGGAAGTAGAAAGGGTTTTAAACTGAGTAGTGAGGGCTAGGGATCAAATTTGGGAAGGTATAGTAAATCAAAGAGTAGAGATAAGGCAAGAGAGAAAGGTATTAATATGAGAAATGATAAACAGACTGTGACAGGAAGGGACAGAACATACAAATCTAAGAGTAAATCAACAGATAAGGCTAGAGGTTACAAAAATAACAAAAGGACAAAACTAAAGGCCCGTAGCATTCAAAACAAAACAGATGAATTGAGAGCACAAATAGAAATAAATAAGTACGATCTGATAGCCATGACAGAGACATGGCTGCAGGATGACATAGACGAATAGAATATTGAAGGATACATGGCATTTAGGGAGGACAGGAAGCTAGGAAAAGGTGAGGGGTAGCTCTGTTAATTAATGATGGTATTAGCGCAATAGAGAGGGATGACCTAAGTTCAGGACATCAGGATGTAGAAGCAGTTTGGTTAGAGATGAGAAATCATAAAGGCAAAAAATCACTTGTGGGAGTGGTGTACAGGCCACCTAACATTAACCACACTGTGGGACAGGGTATAAAGAAAGAAATAATGGCAGCTTGTCAGAAAGGAACAGCGATAATTATGGGGGATTTTAACCTACATATAGACTGGAAAAATCAGATGGGCAGAGGTAGCCAAGCTGAGGAGTACATAGAATGTTTTCTGGATAATTACTTGGAACAATATGTTCTGGAGCCAACCAGAGAGCAGGCTACACTAGACCTGGTATTGTGCAATAAGATAGGAATAATTAATGACCTTATAGTTAAGGCGCCCCTAGGTAGCAGCGATCATAATATGATTGAATTTTAAATTCAGTTTGAGGGAGAGAAGAGTGGGTCCAAGACTAGTATTTTAAATTTAAATAAGGGCAATTATGAGGGCATGAAAGCAGAGCTCGCTAAAGTGAACTGGCAAATCAGGTTAAGGGTTAGGTCAATAGAGATGCAATGGCAGACATTTAAGGGGATATTTCAGAAGACACAGAATAGATACATTTCAATGAGAAAGAAAAATTCCAAGGGTGGAACCCACCATCCGTGGTTAACTAAAACAGTTAAAGATAATATCAAACTTAAAGAAAAAGCCTATAATTGCACAAAGATGGGAGGCAGGTCAGAAGATTGGACAGAATATTTTAAAAAAAGCAAAGAAGGACTAAAAGATTGATAAGGAAGGTAACATTAGAGTACGAGAGTAAGCTAGCTGGAAATATAAAGACAGATAGTAAAAGTTTCTATAGATATTTCAAAAAGAAAAGAGTTAACAAAGTGAGCGTTTGTCCTATAAAAAGTGAGACTGGGAAATTAATAATGGATAGTAAGGAGATGGCAGATGAATTGAACAGATATTTTGCATCGTTCTTCACTATTGAGGATACAAGTAACATCCCAGTATTAGCTGTGGCAGGAAATTGAAGGGAGGGAGGAACTTAAGAAAATTACAATCACCAGGGAAGTGGTACTGAACAAATTGTTGGAGCTGCGGGCTGACAGGACCCCAGGTCCTGATGGACTTCATCCTAGGGTGTTAAAAGAAGTGGCTACTGAGATAATTGATGCATTAGTTTTAATTTTCCAAAATTCCCTAGATTCGGGGAAAGTTCCTTTAGATTGGAAAATAGCAAATGTAACTCCTTTATTCAAAAAGGGAGGGAGACAGAAAGCAGGAAACTACAGGCCAGTTAGCTTAACTTCTGTCTTAGGGAAAATGTTAGAAGCTTTTATTAATGATGTTATAGCAGGGCATTTAGAAAAATTCAAGGTAATCAGGGAGAGTCAGCATGGTTTTGTGAAAGGGCAATCATGTTTAACCAATTTATTTGAGTTCTTTGAGGGAGTTACATGTGCTGTGGATAAAGGGGAACCGGTGGATGTATTGTACTTAGATTTCCAGAAGGCATTTGATAAGGTGCCACATCAAAGGTTATTGCAGAAAATAAAAGCTCATGGTGTAGGGGGTAACATATTGGCATGGACTGCAGATTGGTTAGCTAACAGGAAACAGAGAGTAGACATAAATGGGTCATTTTCTGGTTGGCAAGATGTAACAAGTGGTGTGCCACAGGGATCTGTGCTGGGGCCTTAACTTTTTACAATTTATATAAATGACTTAGATGAAGGGACCGAAGGTATGGTTGCTAAATTTGCTGATGACACAAAGATAGGTAGGAAAGTAACTTGTGAAGAGGACATAAGGGGGCTACAAAGAGATAGAGGTAGGTTAAGTGAGTGGGCAAAGACTTGGCAAATGGAGTATAATTTGGGAAAGTGTAAAATTGTCCACTTTGGCAGAGGGAATAAAAAAGAAGCATATTATCTAAATGGTGAGAGATTGTAGAGCTCTGAGATGCAGAGGGATCTGGGTGTCCTAGTGCATGAATCGCAAAAAGGTTGGTATGCAGGTACTGCACGTAATTAGGAAAGCTAATAGAATGTTATCGTTTATCGCGAGGGGAATTGAATACAAAAGTGGGGAGGTTATGCTTCAGCTGTACAGGGCATTGGTGAGACTACATCTGGAGTACTGTGTACAGTAGTGGTCTCCTTATTTAAGGAAGGATGTATGCGTTAGAGGCAGTACAGAGAAGGTTTACTAGACTAATACCTGGAATGGGTGGCCTGTTGTACGAGGAAAGATTGGACAGGCTAGGCTTGTATCCGCTGGAATTTAGAAGAATAAGAGGCGACTTGATTGAAACATATAAGATCCTGGGGGGTCTTGGCAGGGTGGATGTGGAAAAGATGTTTTCGCTTGTGGGAGAATCTCGAACAAGGGGTCACTCTTTAAAAATAAGGGGTCGCCCATTTAAGACAGAGATGAGGAGAAATTTTTTCTCACAGAGGATCGCGAGTCTTTGGAATTCTCTTCCTCAAAAGGCAATGGAAAGAGAGTCTTTGAATATTTTTAAGGCAGAGGTAGATAGATTCTTGATAAGCAAGGGGGTGGAAGGTTATCGAGGGTATGTGGAAATGTGGAGTAATCAGTCCAGCCATGAACCTATTGAATGGCGGAGCAGACTCGAGGGGTCGAGTGGCCTACTCCTGCTCCTAATTCGTATGTTTGTAAAATCCTTTTCCTTTTGGCTTTCTTGTCTCGAGAGATAATGGGTAAGCACCTAGAAGTGGTCAGTGATTTGTGGAGCAGCGCCTGGAGTAGCTATAAAGGCCAATTCTAGAGTGACAGACTCTTCCACAGGCGCTGCAGGTAAAGTTAGTTGTCGGGACTGTTACACAGTTGACTCTCTCCTTACACTGCTATCTCTTTTCCTACCAACTGCTGAGTTTCTTCGACTCGCCTCTCTTCAGCCCTGCCTTTATAGCTGTCCGCCAGCTCTGGTGATCGCTGGCAACTGGCTCCCATGACTTGTGGTCAGTGTTGCAAGACTTCATGTCGCGTTTGCAAACGTCTTTAAAGCGGAGCATGGATGGCTGGTGGGTCTGATACCAGTGACGAGCACGCTGTACAATACGTTCTTGGGGATCCTGCCATCTTCCATGCGACTCACATGGCCATGCCATTTCAAGTGTCGCTGGCTCAGTAGGGCATACATGCTGAGGATGTTGGCTGCCTCGTGGACTTCTGTGTTGGAGATACGGTCCTGCCACCCGATGCCAAGATTCTCCAGAGACAGTGAAAATGGAATGCGTTGAGATGTCGCTGTTGGCTGACATACGTTGTCCAGGCCTCGCTGCCGTAGAGCAAGGTATTGAGGACACAGGCTTGAAACACTCGGAATTTTGTGTTCCGTGACACTGCGCCATTTTTGTAAAATACGTAGGCAAAAAAACACATACGTACAAAATAAAGGCCACTAATTTGCAGTTCTCTTAGAATAATAGGCAGAGCAGTTGAATTCAGTCCAGAAAACATCAGTAAAAATATCAGAATACTATTTAATAGAAATTGAATTTGATTTCTTCAGTCACAGCAAATCAGTGGCCCTCATGTTACCCCTCCCCCCACCATGGTGTAAATGCCCCTATTGCTATAAAATAGCATTTCCTGAGTTTCTTTGTCAGAATATTTATTCTTTGTTGTATCCCCATTGTTTTCATGTTACTGTTTCTCCCTCTATCCCTTTTCTACTATTTCTTTCTGTCTTCTCTTCTGACTCTCTCCCCGCAATATTTTGCTTTTCCTTCTGTTCTTGACTGCTCCTCTTGTTCTGTTTATATTTTCTTTCCTTTTGGATGGAAGATGGTGGGTGGCATGGCAGGACATCACCAAAAAGGAATCACAATGGTTGCAGCCTGCATTTGGGTGAGGGTTACAGGAAAATATGGGCCGACATTTTTTTTTCCTGTTCCCTCCTACAATTACTTATGCTTCCACACACAATTCACTCCCATCACATTCAGCAATCTTTCCTGCCATCCCAGCAAGGTACTTACATACACATTACATGAATGCCCAGAAAATATATACCTAGTTGGCTAATAATAAAATCAAAATACTGCGGATGCTGGAAATCTGAAATAAAAACAGAAAGTGCTGGAAATACTCAGCAGGTCTGGCAGCATCTGTGGAGAGAGAAGCAGGGTTAACGTTTCAGGTCTGTGACCTTTCATCAGAACTGGCAAAGGTACCTTCTTTGGTGTTGCATTCACATCATTACAAATGTTAAGATCAACAGCCATGTTAAGAAAAAGACAAAAAAAATCAAGGTACTTCATCAGTCTTAATTCCATCCAACAGATACAGCATGCAATAGATGACAATGAATCTAGTAACTTGGGTTGAGGCTGTGCTGCAGAACACCTCCAGACCTGTCCAGGCAAAAGAACACCTGATTCAGAAAGTTGATGGTTTATTCTATTAGCTCTGGTGGAGGCCAAGCTCTGACTATAGCACTTCTCAGTATCTGTGTTTGGGTTTCCAACAGGATTCACAAGCAAGGTGGTCAGGAGATAACCCCTGTCCCCAGGCAACTAGCCCGACACCCAATTTCTGGGTGGAAAAGAGGCATTGAGGATCACCTTTTTGCAAAGCCCTTGTGCCTGACATCTGTGATCTTTTGCCTATTCAGAGGTTCCTACAAGTTGATCCCCCTGTGGCTACAGCTTGGGAGTTGAAAGGCTGAGGGCATGAACGTCCACTGAGTGCACTTGTGATGGTCATGTTGGGTGACCTCAAGGAACTCCGGCTGTAGAGGACCCATGTCTCCAGGTTGTTGCTGCATCTAGTGACACAGCACAGTGACAGCATCCCTGGTGAAATTGCCTGTCCTACCACCCTCACTCTACACTACTGCAGCTCTATCTCTTTGAACAGCCTGCTCAACTGCTATATCCTTCCTTCTCCCTTACTCCACTGCCAATAACATAACTCCTAACCTTCCATTTAATCTCAATTGTTACCTCAAGGACAGGTGGTGTGTTCAGAGGCACCATCATCTTCAATCTACTTCTTTCCTCCTTCCAGTTTCCTAAAAGAGTCTTAGTTTCCAAAATTCTACTTTTTTCCAAAAAATAAATTAAATTAGATTGTGGAAAGACACTTTAGGGAGAAGTTGGAACTCTTTTCACAATTTTTCAGGTAGAAAACGGATATAATGCTTACCAATATCATTTGTGCCCCTTATATGCACTGTGTCAGCTGCCATTTTGGTTCCAGCGCCTTTTAGTTGACTCAAGTGCCGGCCTGAAATATGTGTTTAACCAGTTAAAATATATAAATCCTGGTTGTTTACTTTTCTATGAAATTGATCCGTGCCAATGCCTAATTTGCTAATTCCTAAGCCTGTCCTGCCCTCAGCCAGAACAGTCAGGAAGCGGGCTGCAAAAGTGTTAATTACAGGAATCCTCACCTTCATTAGGGCGAGTTTTTGGTTAGTTTTAGGCTGCTTGTGGGTTTGTAGGTCTTATTTTGGCTGCAGTCATAATGCTTACAAATTAATCAGAAGAAATATTTGGAGATGCAGAGTTTTTCTGTACATTGCATTCAGCACAATTAATTTTATAATGGCTGTTCTGCTTGGTTGACCATTGCAGTCGGAGGAGAAGAAGGAGCAGCATCAGCAAAACAGAGTGCACAGACCAGGAGATGCTCGTAGAAGGTGAAGATGGGGAAGGCATAGGAGGCCCTACACCATATGTGTGATCTGGAACTGCATCCCTTGCCTGACCTTGACAGAGGAACACAACATGAGGTGCCTCAATTTCACCAGGGATGCTGTCACTGTGCTGTGTCACTGGGTGCAGCATCAATTGGAGCCCTGCACCAGGGTCTGGACAGCACTGCCTGGCACTGTCAAGGTGATGGTAGCCCGTACTTTCTAAATCACAGCATTATTTCAGGCTGCAGCATTAGTGACATCACACTGTTTGCAGCTCATTGCTGCATTTGAGAAGTGATGTATGCTTCACTCCTTGAGAAACCATTTTATCTTGTTAGCATGGAGGCAGTGAAGCAACAGGAAAGAGCTGCAGGCTTTGCCAGGACAATAAGCTGCCAACAGATGCAAGGCATCATTGACTGCTCACATTGCCTTGTATGTGAACAGGAAGGGATTCCACTCCCTGAATGTGCAATTTGTGTGCGACAATAGTGCATTATGCCTGGTTTCCTGGCATAGTCACAATGTCATTATTCTGTGTCGATCCTCAATACCTCCTCTTTCACCTAGAAAATTGGGTGTCGGGCTAGTTGCCTGGGGACAGGGGTTATCTCCTGACCACCTGACTTGTGAATCCTGTTGGAAACCCAAACACAGATACTAAGAAATGCTATAGTCAGAGCTAGGCCTCCACCAGAGCTAATAGAATAAACCATCAACTTTCTGAATCAGGGGTTCTTTTGCCTGGACAGGTCTGGAGGCATTCAGCAGTACAGCCCCAATCCGAGTCACTGGATTCATTGTCATCTGTTGCATGCTGCATAACGTTGCACTGCAAAGGGGCCAAACCTTAGAGATATCTAAAAAGGAAGAATTAGATGAACAGCAGCAGGAAGATGAGAATGGTAATGAAGAGCAAGGGCAACCAATCCCAGCTGCTAGAACCATGTGACAGCAAATAATTGAGGAAAGGTTCCATTGAGTAATTCCTCCCTCCCCAGTAACCAACAATCTTTCCGACCATCCCAGCAAGGTACTTGCATACACACTACATGAATGCCCTGAAAATATATACCTTCTTGGCTAATAATAAAAGCAAAATATTGCGGATGCTGGAAATCTGAAATAAAAACAAAGTGCTGGAAATACTCAGCAAGTCTGGCAGCATCTGGGGAGAGAGAAGCAGTGTTAACGTTTCAGGTCTGTGACCTTTCATCAGAACTGGCCAAAGTTACCTTCTTGGGTGTTGTGTTCACATCATTACAAATGTTAAGATCAACAGCTAAGTTAAGAAAAAGACAAAAAAAAAATCAAGGTGTTTCATTAGTCTCAATCCCATACTTAGAAAAAAATTAACAATTATGAACTAAAAATCACCTTTTTGCAAAGCCCTTGTGCTTGATATCTGGGATCTTTTGCCTATTCAGAGGTTCCTACAAGGTGATTCCGCTGTGGCTACAGCTTGGGAGGTGGAAGGCTGAGGGCATGAGCTTCCATTGAGGGCATTTGTGATGGCCATGTTGGGTGACCTCAAGGAGCTCCAGCTGTAGAGGACCCATCTGCAGACTGCTGAATTTCGACGTTGGCTTGGACTGCCTAGCCCAGCTGACTGTCTGTAACCAAGAAAGGCACTGGCTGGGAGGCTAGCAGGGGAAGCGGGTATGCTCTCATCCTGAGAGACGACATCATGTGCCTCTTCTATGACACATGTGACACTCCTAGGGGATATAGCCTCACTTTGCCAATTGCTCTACATGTGAACAGACTGCAGGAGTGATATGATACTTGAAGCCCCCTATCCACACACTTTGTGCTTTGAAAGCCAGAAGAGATATTCAAACTAAGAGCCAAGAAGACAGTGGTTTGAACTCCCATCAAACTGTCAGAATGATCAAGAGAGATTCCATCACTGTGGGCCCCACAGCTGACCACTTGCTTCATGGATGACTGCATAGTTTCAATGATGTGCCTGGACCCCACACAAATTGGGACACAAAAGACAGATTAGTAGATTAAAATTAATGTGAAATATGTAATTTAGTGAACTTTGTAATGTTTCAAACTTTATTTTGGAAGTTAAAAATTTCATTTATTGAGAGAAAAAAAAGCTGGTTCTAAAATTTTCAGATGAAAAATTTTTTAGAAACATTTTGAGTGATTTCTGGGGTAAAGATAGCATTCCACCACCCAGTGCCTAGATTACAGAATTATTGCGTGATACAATTACACAGATAGTTTCTATTATAAATGTGGTCATAGAAATTTTTAATGGAAATAGTTGACTTACAAATAATGAAAGGTTTCACTAGAGTAGATAGAGAGAAACTGTTTTCCTTGGCAGGAGAGTCAATAAACAAAGGACACCGATTTAAGATAATTGGCAATAGTATTGGTCAGTTGGTGGTGCAGAGGGAAGTTTTTCTTACTACACTCTGAGTTGTTATGATTTGGAATGCAATGTCTTAAAGGGTGGTGGAAGCAGATTCAACAGTAACTTTCAAAAGAAAATTGGATATATACTTGAAAAGGAAAAATTTGCATGGTTATGGAGAAAGAGCAAGGAAGTGGGGGCTAATTGGATAGCTCTTTCAAAGAGTTCTATGCTGTATGATTTCATGAACAGTGTGCTGAAAACGGTGGCAACAGTCAGTTAGATTTTGTAGACTGGAAAGCACAAACAGACACAAGGTTTTTTCTAAAATAATAAATCCACAAAAATAAATTAAACAGACATTTATGTGTACTGAATTCAAGTCTAGTTCCCTGACCCACAGCACCATACATTCCCTCACTCCAAATCATAACATGTACATGCGTTGACTACAACCTTTATAAGTACAGGTCATTTTCCAGATATCTGCTGTATGAAACCTATGGTTTTTCATAAAATTTTAGAATTACATTAAAAAAATGTTCCTTGTATACCCAAGATTGAATTTATGCATGTAAAGTGATAAAAATGATTAATTTGGAACTGTAATTTTAGTTACCTTTTGTCTGAAAGATAAGCAAGACTGTTAAGAGACCAAAAAAATTCAAAAAATTTAGGAAAAGAACTTACTTAAATTTAATATACTTACAGTTAATGGGAAATGGTCATTTAGATAGTTATTCCACAAGTAAGATGACACTGATCTGAAATATTTTGATATCATCTCTCTAACATGTCTTTCTTTGATGAGGGTCAGGGGGGGATTTGCCCTGGTGCAGGTGTGCTCGAGAAACTACAGTATGCCAGTTACCTGAGTCAGCTAAAACGTATGAAGGAACAAGCACAAGTGATTAACCAGACAATTGCAGAACTAGCCACTATGCCCTATCTGCATGAAATGAGTCAACATGAAATTGAACTGGTAAAATAACTTTCTATATATCTTTTGCTATAATTGTTCATATATTAAAAATATGCTGTTTCCAATATCAACCAATTACTGTGATAAAGTAATTTTAAGAATTGCTTGGGGATAACTTTCAACATCATGGGGGAATAAAACTGGCAGTATCAGATCAGCTACCTCTAATACACCATGCCAGCTTTTCATTTCCAAAGGAAAATAGGATGAGGCATGTAATGGATGGCCAATTCAAAAGTTGCAAGTTATCCCCCCCCCTCCCCATATTTTCTTTCCTGGGGTGGTTTTATTGTAGTTTTGCACAGTGTGAAGCACAGAAACAGGCCATTCAGCCCAACTAGTCCATGCAGGTGCTTATGCTCCACACAAGCCTTCTCTCATCCTCTTCATGTAACCTTATCAGCATAACCTTCTATGCCTTTCTCCCTCATGGTAATCTAGCTGCCCTAAATGCATCTATGCTGTTCACCTCAACTACTCCTTGTGGTAGCAGGTTCTACATTTTAACTACTCTCTAGGTAAAAAAGTTTCTCCTGAGTTCTCTATTGGATTTATTAGTGACTATCTGATATTTATGGCCCCTAGTTTTGATTGCCACAAATCTCCCCACTTTCATAATCTCTATCAGGTCACCCCCTCAGCATTCTCTTTTCTAGAAAAAAGAGCCCCAGCCTGTTCAATCTTCCCTGATAGGTATAAGCTTTTAGTTCTGGTGTCATTGTAAAATCTTTGTTGAACCTTCTCCAGTGCCCCTCTATCCTTTTTATAATATGGAGACCAGAACTGTGCACAGTACTCCAAGTGTGGTCTAACCAAGGTTCTGTACAAGTTTAACAAAACTTCTCTGTCTTTCAGTTCTAGAAACAAACCCCAGTGCTTTGTTTGCCTTTTTAATGGCCTTTTTAACCATGTTGCTACTTTTATTGATTTGTATATCTGTACCCCTGTTCTCCTCTATTCCATTTAGCCAGAGAATCACCTGCAGTGGCTTCTCTTCCCACTCGTGCACAGTTACCTCAGGTGCTCCACAAGGATCTGCTCTTGGCACCCTCCTATTTCTCATCTACATACTGCCCCTTGACGACATCATCTGAAAACACATCAGTTTCCACATGTAAGCTGATGACACCCAGCTTTATCTCACCATCATTTCTCTTGACCCTGCCGCTATCACTAAATTGTCAGACTACTTGTCTGACATGCAGTACTGGATGAGCAGAAATTTCCTCCAATTAATTATTGGGAAGACAGCAACCATTGTCTTTGGACCCCACCACAAACCTCACTCCCTAGTTCCTGACTCCATTGTTCTCCCTGGCAACTTTCTGAGGCTCAACCAGACTGTTCGCAATTGGTGTCATATTTGATTCCAAGTTCAGCTTCCAACAACATATCCATGCCATCACCAAGACCGCCTATTTCCATCTCTGAAACATTGCCCAACTCCACCCATGCCTCAGCTCATCTGCCACTGAGGCCTTCATTCAAGTTATCTCTAGACTTGACACACTCCTGGCTGGCCTCCCACATTCTACCCTCCTTAAGATTGAGGTCATCCAAAATTCTGCTGCTCATGTCCTAACTCGCATGAAATCCCTTTCACCCATCACTTTGTGCTTACTAACCTACACTGGCTCCTGATTAACCAGCACCTCAATTTTAAAATTCTCATCCTTGTTTTTAAATCCCTCCATGGCCCTGCCCCTCCTTATCTTTGTAATCTCCTCCAGCCCCAGAACCTGCTTAGATATCTGATCTCCTTTAATTCTGGCCTCTTGAGCATCCCCAATATTAATTCCTCCACAGTTGGTGGCTGTGCCTTCAGTTGCCTAGGCCCCAAGTTCTGGAATTCCCTCCATAACCTCTCTGACTCTCCACCTCGTTTTCTTCCTTTAAAAGATTCCTTAAAACCTATCTCTTTGACCAAGCTTTTGGTCATCTGCCCTAATATCTTATGTGGCTCAGTGTCATTTTTGCTTTATAATGTCCCTTTGAAGTGCCTTGGAACATTTTATTTTGTTAAAGGTGCTATATAGATACAAGTTGTTATTTTACATGGAGCCTGTGGCCTCCTTATTCTTCCCACCAAAATGTACCACCTCATATTGGAATTCATTTTTCAATTACATGCCCACTTGCAAGTTTATTAATGTCATCTTGTATTTTGTCCCAGTCTTCCTCAGCATTAACCATACCCACAAATTTGGTGTCATCCACAAATTTTGAAACTGTACTTCCAATTCCTGAGTCCAGATTGTTTATGTAAATGGTGAAGAGTGGTCCCAGAACTGATCCTTGTGGAACACCACTTCCCACATTTTGCAGTCTGAATAACCACCCTTAACAACACTCGCCCTTTTGTAGCCAGTTTGCTATCCATTCTGCTTGTTGTCCCCTGACTCTATGGGCAGGACTTTCCTGGCCCCGGGTTGACTGGTTGGGAGGTGGGAGGGTGGGGAGGGAGAGGGTGGCAGAAAAATAGCAGAGAGCTGTGTCAAGCTGGCTGCCCAACACAGTTTCACCATGGAGGAAGTTTGCTAGCAGCAGGACCAGATTTTAAAAATTTAAGGCCCCTATTAAGGGTGATTTGACCTGGCTTGCCACCATTTTGCCAGTGGCAGAGCAGAGGAGGCGGCCAGCTTCATGGAGGTGGCCATCCAGGAGGCCATTGGCGCTGGAGGCTTCATGCCTCTTTCTGTTACTTCTTCGAAGAAATCAATAAGGTTAGTCAGGCATGAACTTCCTTTTTGAAATCTATGCTTACTTTTATATACTTTTAGTTTCTAGATGTTTTTCTGTTACATCTTTGATTCGATTATCTTTCTTACCATTGACATTAAGCTAAATCGACTATAGTTCCCTAGACTTGCTCTATCTTCTTTTTTGGATATATGCATTGCATTAGCTGTTTGCCAATTCTCTGGCACAATTCCCTTTTCTAATGAATAAAACAAGGTCCAACTGTCTCAGAGCCTCCTTTCTCCTACAAACAGTAGTCCTAAATAAAAACACTCAGCAACTAGCCTCTTTCAACCTTTCCTTTACTTCTCTTGAATCTACTCTTTTATGCTCTGCTGGCTAGGTTAAAAAGTCTCCTCCCACTCCTGTTGCAATTACCTTCTAAAGGCAAGGGGCCCTACATATCCACTTAAAGCTAAGTTTTTTTAAAGGACCATACCCTTACTCAGAGATCAGGGCACTCATCAGTCTGCAGCTGACATACCGGCCCTCAATCACCCTGCTTCCCTCAACTAACCCCAGCATAGAGCTATCGGCTCTAGCTAGGAGGAGGTATGCTCGGGAGAGGACATCTGTCTTCCCATGAGCTGCTCCCACCTGGTGGTCCACTTCAAAAGAAAAGGGCTGAAGTGACACCAGTCACCCAGTAACACGGGCATTTTTTCTTTTGTTAGACTTTATCCATTTGAGGGTCACATGATCGGGCACCAGGAGAAAATGCTGCCCCAGTAGGTAAAACGTTAAGATTTCTATGGGCTACTTAATTGATAGGCACTCCTTAGGCAATAGTTTTCTGCTCAGGTAGGGCATGAGCTATTCCTGTCACTCGACTATTTGAGTGAGTACAGCTCTCAAACCCACCGCTGATTCATCGGTTTGCAAAACAAATTCTTAGCTAAAGTCTGGGACCATGAGCACAGTATTATTACAGAGCTCAGGCCCCGGAAAGCAACCTCCAACTCAAAGTTCCACCATACCAGGTTTGGTGCCTTTGCTTTTGTCAGACCGGTAACGAGGCAGCTGGAGTAGCAAAGTCCAAAATAAATTGTTGGTAGTAATTGAGAATATATAAAAAGGCCCTGAATTGCTTCTTACTCACTGGTCGGGGCCAGGCTTTTGTAGCTTCCAATTTGTATACTTGACGCTTCACCATTCCACCCCCTGCAGACAACCCAATGTGGCACTTATCTGGCTTTGCCTTCAGCCAAGATATTAGTCTGTCTAATATAGCCTCTACTTTATGTAAACATGAATCCCAATCACATACTAGATATGAGGCTTTAATACTTAGTCCGTGAATCTTTGGAAGGTGAACTGTTATTGGGGTTAGGGTCGCCTAATGGTTCCTCCTCTGGGGCTGGAGGAGCAAAGGGTCTAGGGTCTTGGTCCCCTACGAAAACACTGAGCACCTCTACCCTGCTTCTTCTTGCTTTGTCTTTCCTGCATTCCCTTTTTGATTTTCTTATTTGCCCAATTCTAGATCTGAAATGGGAAACACTTGGGGGAGGATCCCAACCTACACCTTTCCTACAGGCAGCCTGGGTCCTCTCCTTCCTTTGAATCAGGATATTAAATCTTCTACTGGCATGTAAATAGTAAGCCGATAGAGGTGGAGTGGGGCCTATTAGGGACAAAGAGGGTAATATATGCTTTAAGGCACAGGGCAAGGCTAGAATACTTAATGAGCACTTTGCATCAGTGTTTACTAAGGAAGAGGAATCTGACAAAATATTGTTGGAAACAGAGAGAGTAGAGGCAATGGATAGGGTAAAAACTGAGAGGGAGGAGGTACTGGAAAAGCTGGCTATGTTTAGGGTAGATAAGTCACCTGGTCCAGATGTCTTGTATCTGAGGTTACTAAAGGAAGTGGGAACAGAGATAACGGATGGGCTAGCCATAATCTTCCAATCTTCCCTAGATATGGGGGCGGTGCCAGAGTGTTGGAGAGTGGCAAAGTATGTTACACCATACTTTGGGAATTTGTGATGGTCCTTGAGAGGGTGCAGAGTAGATTTCCAGAATGGTTCCAGGGATGGGGGGGCTTTAGTTACAAGGTTAGGTTGGAAAACCTGGGGTTGTTCTCCCTGGTGCAAAGGAGATTGAGGGGAGATTTGATAGAGGTGTACAAGATTATGACAGGTTTAGATACGTTAGACAAGGAAAAACTGTTCTCGTTAACTGATGGTACAAGGACTAGGGGATACAGATTGAACATTTTTGGCAAGAGATGCAGGGGCAATATGAGGAAGAACTTTTTACACAGCGAATGGTAATGACCTGGAACTCTCTACCCATGAGGGTGGTGGAAGCGGAGATAATCAATGATTTCAAAAAGAAATTGGATGGGCACTTGAAGGAAATAAACTTGTAGGGCTACAGGTTTCGAGCAGGGGCATGGGACTGACTGGATTGCTGCGTGGAGAGCTGACATGGACTTGATGGGCCAAATTGCCTCTTTCTATGCTATAAATGACTCTATGATTCTAAACCCTGGGAAATCGCTTCCCAATATTGCAGGCTTTAATACCACTGCAGCCTTTACTTCCCAGAACATCCCTTCACTTCCACCTTGACTCAGGCGATGGGTTATAAAATATATCCCCATGTACGTGTTTTATTCCTATTTTAAGCACATCGTCTAGATATGAAGGCAGTAATAGAGTCAAGAAAACCAGGGTTACTGCATTCCGTGAGTCACTTGAGGCCATCGCCCCCTTTTCATTAACCTTTATTGCCTCTAGGAGCTTCACATGCCTCACAAGCTGCATTACTCAACTCAGGTAATTTCTACTGGCATCCCCAGATTCCCCAAGGCTACATTGCCTGGCCTGATTCTATTTTTGGTAGTGTGCCACTACATGGCCCCAGGCACCACACCAGTAACACATTTCCCCTGCTTTCTTGATTACCCCAAAAATTGTAATTACATAGGCCATACCCATAAGTCCCTTTGCTGCACTTCAGCACCACACCCCATCCTTGCCCCTGAAAAGTTTTATCAGCCCAAGCTCCAGACCCATTCTTTGGAGTTGGGTAACCGAGAAAATGTCAGGGATCTAACCAGTTCCTCTGCCGTCAGTTGTATTTCCACCAGCGCAATCAACTCTTGGGCACTGGCCAGGCACCCTTGACCTACCCACCCCCGATCAGGGGTGGAAGGGCTTGTAGATTGCAGTCCATTACTAGAAAGTAGGACCAGACATTGTACCTCTGAGCCTGTACAGGTAAGGTGACACCAGTCCAATGAAGATCTCTGCCTTCAACTGTGGGTAGTTGGCCACCATCTGAGGTTCCAGGCTAAATTAGGCTTCTGAGGATCACACACAATGCCATCCCACTTGTCTTGCAGCCATCTCTCCTGCTCGACACGTCATTCAAAGACCGTGACATGTGCATCCACGTCATCCTCTGGAATCATTTTCTATAGCATTAGATTGGCTCGGATAGGTTGGATGGGGAATTCCAGACCGGGGGTCGGCAACGTGTCTGTACACGGACACCTGTGTCCATGGTAAAAGATTTTGGGGTTCATGACTGGTAATTTCAGGGACGAGAAATTTCCCTTTGGCTTCTTCAGACTGGCATTTTTTGAAAATCGTGAGTCAGTTTCACAGATGCCAGCTGACAGGTGCTGAGAGCGGGAACAGCACTTCTGAACGTTGGACAGATATGAGGTTTTCCAGCGGGTTCTGTTTTTTTTTTAAAAAGCGCACCGGAAAACCCGTATCTGTCTGTAGTTCAGAAAATGCTATTCCCGCTCTCAGCAACAATCGGGGAGTGGGGGGGGGGGAGAAGTGAGAAAGAGAGGGAGAGAAGGGGGGAGAGAGAGAGAGGGAGAGAGACAGAGAGTGGGAGAGAGACAGAGCGAAGGGGGAGAGAGAGAAGGGGAGACAAAGGGGGGAGAAGTGGAGAGAGGGGGGAGAGGGGACAGAGAGAGAGAGAGGGGAGAGAGAGAAAGGGAATAGAGAGAGATGGGGGGAGAGAGAGAAAGGGATGGACACAAAGGGAGGAGACAGAGGGGGAGAGAGAAAAAGGAGAGAGATGTACACAGAGGGAAGAGAGAGAGGGGGTTGAGATGGATACAGAGAGGGGATAGGGATTGACAGAGAGGGAGAGAGAGCGAGAGGGGAGAGAAAGAGATCAAGATCACACCTGACCTATCTGGATTCTCCACATCGCTACATCAAGTGTGCGAGCACACATTGACTACCTGTGCAAGCAAAAACAATAATATAAAAGCAAAATACTGCAGATGCTGGAAATCTGAAATAAAAACAGAAAATGCTGGAAATACGCAGCAGGTCAGCCATCATATGTGGAGAGAGAAGCAGAGTTAACGTTTCAGGTCTGTGACCCTTCATCAGAACTGGCAAAGGTTAGAAAAGAATTAGGTTTTAAGCAAGTGAAAGTGGGGGGGGGGGGGGAGGTGTTGGTGGGGAAGAGAACAAAAGGAAAGGTGTGTGATAGGGCAGAGGGCAGGAGAGATTAAATAACAAAGTTGTCCTGGGACAAAGGCAAAGGCCGAGATTTTTCCCTCGGCGGACTGTGTTTTGATGGCCTTAGGTTGGCTATACACTTTATATACAGATTAATTGCCCCCATGTCTGTGACTGAGTCAATAATTTTGTCAAATGTCCATAGTGCAACATGTTGGTGCCTATCCCTGATCCAGACCCTCCATCTGGCCCTACTGCTGTCTCAGTTCCATGATCTCTATCCATCTCTGGGTACCTTGACTCAATAATAGTTGGATAGTCTCCTATGGGATCTCAAGGATCGAATTGGTCCTCTCCTGTGTTGATGCTTCCATGTGTTACTGGTACCATCTCAGAGCCTCTTTTCTCCCACAAATGGCAGTCCTTGTAATCTCTCCAACACTCAACCTCATTACTTCTCTAGAATCACCTTTTTATGCTCAGCTGGCTGTGGAGAGTCTCCCCTCATTCCAGTTGCAATTACCTTTTAAAGGCGAGCTTCCTCTAAAAAGGTTTCTTAAACCCTTACTCAGGGATCAGGGCCCTCACCAACCCGTGGCTGACATACGGGCCTTCAACCACCCTACATAAAGTCATGCCTCTGTTATCTCTTCCATAGCTTCTTTGAATAAGCAAAAATCCATTACATCCAGGCCAGGTGATTTATCTTCTCTATGATTAATTTATCAATTATCTCCCACCTTTCTATTGTCAATTTTGTCCTATCTTTTTTGATCCCTTCATCTAATATCATGCCCACCTTGTTAGTCTTTATGGTACGTAATAAGTTAAAGTATTTATTCAGTATTTCTGCCCCTTTGCTGTCATTACCTCTGAGTTTAACATGTGAATTGTTTAGTAGCCCATCCCTATCCTGATTTTTCTTTTGTTATTTATCTGTAGTATATTTCTTCTTATATTCCTTGATAATTTACTTTTGTCTGTGCTCTTTGCTTTCCTATTTTTTTTAACTTATTTTCTAATCTAAATTATCAGACTGCTTATCAGACATTGAATACTGAATGAGCAGAAATTTCCTCCGATTAAATATTGAGAAGACCGAAATCATTGTTTTTGGTCCCCGCTCCCAAATTCCATTCCCTATCTACTGACTCCATACCTTTCCCTGGCAACAGTCTGAGACTGAACCAGTCTGCTCGCAACCTTGGCGCCATATTTGACCCTGAGATGAGCTTCCAACTACTTATTTGCGCCATTACTAAGACTACCTATTTCTACCTCCATAATGTTGCACAACTTCACCCCTGCTTCAGCTCATCTGCAGCTGAAACCCTTATTCATGCCTTTGTTACATCTCGACTTGATGATTCCAATGAACTCCTGGCTGGTCTCCCACATTCCACCCGCCGTAAACTTGATGTCATCCAAAACCCTGCTGCTCATTTCTTAACTCGCACCAAGACCCAGTCACCTATCACCCCTATGTTCACTGACTTACATTGGCTGCTGGTCAAGCAACGTCTTGATTTTAAAATTCTCATCCTTGTTTTCAGATCCCTGCACAGCCTTGCCCCTTCCTATTTCTGTAATCTCCTCCAGCCCCACAACCTTCTGAGCTATCTGCGCTCATCTAATTCTGGCCTCTTGAGCATCCCCAATTTTAATCACTCCACCATTGGTGGTTGTTCCTTCAGCTGCCTAGGCCCGAAGCTCTGGAATTCCCTCCCTACAACTCTCCGCCTATCTACCTTGCTTTAAGAAACTCCTTAAAACCTACCTCTTTAAGCAAAGTTTGAGTCACCTGCCATAATATCCTCTTATGTGGCTGGTGTCACATTTTGTTTTATAATGTGCTTGTGAAGTGCCTTGGGACATTTTATTACATTAAAGGTGCTACATAAATATAGGTTGTTGTAATCTCTTCATATTCCCTTTTGTTATCATCTCCTTTATCATTTATATACTTAATACAGGCATTTTTCTTTAGTTTTAATGTATTTTCTCTATGCATCCATATTAATTCATTATTGGCTAGTTTGGTCTTTTTTTTTAGCAGAATAGATTTATCCTTGAACTCTATTGATCACCTTTTTAAATATTTCCCATTGGTATTCTATCTCTGTCCATCTTTTTTTCCAGTTTATATTCCCTAGTTCCATTCTCATCCCTCAAAATTAGCTTTTTTCCAGTCTATTACTTTGATCGTTGTCTTATTTATGTCTTTCTTGATCATTATTTTTAAACCTTATTATGTTCTCAATGCTATTGCCTAGATGTTCCCCTTCATTTAATTTTCTTACCTGCTCTGATTCATTTCCTATTACTAGATCCAGTTGTGTTTCCTCTCTTATTGGATTTCTTACATATTAGCTAAGAAAAGTGCCCTAAACATACTGTAAAAACTCTATTCCCTTTTCTCTACCTCTTCCTGCCAGTTTATTTGGGGGTAGTTGAAGTCTTCCATGATTACTATTCTATATCTTTTACTCATTTCATAGATTTGCTTACATATTTCCTCCTTCACTTCCCTTCCACCATTAGGTTTTCTGTAAAATACCGCCATTAGTGGGATTGATCCCTTCTTATCCTTTTCCTCAATTCATATGGATTCTCTTTCTATCTTATTGTTAGTTATATCCCTTTTTTCTACTGTTACAATGTTATCTGCAATTAATACAGCTACCCAGATCACCCTTCTTCCTTCTCTACTCTTTCTAAATATATTATATCCTGCAATATTTAATTGCCAATCCTATTCTTTTATGTGGCCATGTTTCAGTTATCTCTACTACATCGGGCTCTTCGCTATTGCCCCAAGTTCCCCTGTTTTGTTTTGGCTGCTGTCTGCATTGCTGGTACAGGCGATTTGAATAACTTTTATTAATCATTCCATTCACTTTATTTTTCACAGTCATATTATACTAATGCTTTATAACTGTATCTGTTCCCTGACTGTTTATATCACCCTTATTCCTTACCTTGGTTTGACCCTTACTCTCATCACCTTTTTCTTATGCCTTCAAGCTTAGGTTACTTTCACCAGATTCCTACCCCATCTTACTAGTTAAAGTCTGATCCACAGCCTTATTTATCCTTTCCACTAGGACTCTTGCCCCATTGCGTTTTACATAGAGCCTGTCTCAGCAGTACAGCTCCGTCCTGTCACAGTACTGGTGCCTGTGTCCCATGAAATGAAAACCCTCCTTCCAACACCAAACTTTCAGCAATTCATTCACCTTCTTGATGTCTATCCCTATGCCATTTAGCATGTAGTTTGGGTAGTAATCCTACAATTACTACCCATGAGGTCCTTCTTTAAAAGAGTTTAGTTCCTAACTTCTGATATTCCCTTTGCAGGACTTCCTCTCTTTTCTTCTCTGTATCGTTGATCCCAACATGTATCACGAGAACTGGATCTTCTCCCTCCCTTTCCAAGTTCCTCTTTAGTTGGCAAGAGAAATATTTTGCCTTTGCAGCATACCTTCCTGGAAGTTTGGCTGTTACTGCAAAGAATGCTATCTATCCCCTTAATTATCAAATCCCATGACTAAAATCTTTTTATTTTGCCTCCCCTTTGGCCTGCCTCCTTTTTGCAGTGCCATAGAGAGCAGTCTGTCATTGTTCCTGCAACCGTCATCTTTAACCTGACAAGAAGCCAGTACATTGTACCTGTTGGATCAGACCATTGTCTGTGGGGCCTCCTTCTCTATCTCACCAAGGTTTCTCTGTTCCCTGTTGACTTACAGTCACACTCTCTCCTTTCTGCACCTGTGCGTTCCTCTGACTGTACACCCTTATAGACTTAAGCTTTTCTAAAATTTTGCTCATTTCTGTGCTCACTGACCTACTTTGGAACACGGTTAAGCAATCAACACCTCGATTTTCAAATTCTCATCCTTGCTTTCAAATCCCTTCATGGCCTCGACCTCTATCTCTGTAACCTCCTTCAAACCTACAATACCCTCAAGATAACTGCATTCCTCCAATTCTGGCCTTTTGCGTATCCCTGATTTTAAATGCTCTGCCATCAGCACCCGTGCCTTCAGCTGCTGGGGCCCTAAACTTTGAAATTCCCTCTCTAAACCTCAGCCTCTATATTTCTCTTTCCTCCTTTAAGATGCTCCTTAAAACCTGTTTGACCATGCTTTTGGTCATCTGCCCTAATGGCTGTGATTTTGTGTGGTCGCCTGAAGTGGGGTCGGAGGCGGAGGGGTATGGAGTATTGCAATGGGTGGTGAGGGGGCACAGGGCCAAGCCATTTTCCCGGAGGGGCAGGATAGGCCGACAATGGCCTTCCCACCTAGAGGCCAATTAAGGTCCTTACGTGGCCAATTAAGGGCCTCCCCGTCGCCACTGGGATCTTACCAGCGGCGGAGGTGGCCTCCGCCATGCGGGGAGGTCGCCTTGTAAATGTGGGCTTGGTGGGGGGGTGGTGGGTGATCCTCTTCCTTGGGCAACCTGTGGCCCATGGAGGACCCCGCCGGGAACGTTTACCCCCCCCCCCCGGACCCCTCTCCCCCTGGACTACACGACCACCTCCCATCGCTGGGGCCTTCCAGATTGGCGCCGGAGGCCCCGCCTCACCTACCAATGGTCTGGAGTTCCAGGGCTTGGCCTGGGTCTGAGACCTCTGCAGAACTGACAGTGGCCACCGCTCCCGGTGGCACTGTCGATACTGCTGAGCTGCCAGTCTTCTGATTCGCTGGCAGCTATTGGAGACGGGATCCCTGTCTTTAAAGGGATGGAGAACCCGGCTCCTGAAACTTTGATTTAAAAAGACCGGAGGTTCGCCTATTTGGCCCGGTACCGGGAGCCCCGCCTGCAGCACAAAATCCAGCCCAATATTTCCAATGTGCCTCGTGTGAAATTTTGTTTGCTAAAGGTCCTGTGAAGCACCTTGGATGTTTTACTATGTTAAAGGCGCAATGTAAATGTGAATTGTTATTGTTGTACTCTGGGGAAAACTAGCCAGATATTCCTTCTTCTTCATTATATGTCAGAATGTCTCTCGCTTACACCCAGCTCAATGACTGTAAGCTGGAGTGTCTCAAGGCAGAGCCATTTGCTACAGATGTGGCAACCAAACACCCACATACTGCAGTCCCAACACACTGCCTGTGCTGACATTACTAATCTTTATTTATTTTATGTTTTAGTTAGGAGTAACATATTTGTAGAACTAATGGAAGTGTTGAGATCTGGGAACATAGAAATAGGACTTAGCCATTTAACCCTTTGAGCTTGTTCCGCCATTCACTGAGATCATGGCTGATCTGCGACTTACCTCCATATACCCACCTTTGCGCATATCCGTAATTACCTATCGTTAACAAAAATCTATCAATTTCAGATTTAAAATTAACAATTTATCTAGCATCTATTGCCATTTGCAGCAGAGCATTCCAAACTTCTACCACCCTTTACGTATAGCACTGTTTCCTAACTTCACTCCTGACAGGTCTGTTTCTAATTTTTAGACTATGCCCCCTAGTCCTAAATGCCCCAAACAGTGGAAATAGTTTCTCTCTATCTACATTATCCGTTCCCCTTAATATCCTGAAAACTTCTTTCAAATCACCCCTTAACCTTCTAATTCTAAGGAATACAACCCTAGTTTTTGTAATCCCTCCTCATAATTTAACCCTTGGAGTCCAGGTATCATTCTGGTAAATCTATGCTGCACTCCCTCCAAGGCAATTTGCCCTTCCTAAGAAGTGATGCTCAGGACTGCTCACAGTACTCCAGGTGTGGCCTAAGGAGGGTTTTGTATAACTGTAGCATAACTTCTACCCCTTTGTATTTTATTCCTCTCGATGTAACAAACAGCATTCATTAGCCTTTTTGATTATTTTCTGCACCTGTCCATAACATTTTTATGATCTATATAAATGGATCCCCAAGTGTCTTTGGATCTCCACTGTTCTTAGCTTTCCATCATTTAGAATGTACTCCATTCTATATTTTTTAGGTCCCAAGTGGATGACCTCATATTTGCCTACATTGAAATCCATTTGTCATGATTTTGCCCATTTTCTTAATCTATTAATATCTTTTTGCAATTTTATACTTCCATCCACACTGCTTACAATGACGCCAATCTTTGTGTTATCGGCAAACCTGGATATGTGGTTTTCTATCCCATCATTTAATATATATGGTGAATAGCTGATACCCCAACACAGATCCTTGCAGAACACCACTCGTCACATTCTGCCAATTAGAGTGCCTTCCCATTATCCCTACTTGCTGTATCCTGCCACTCAGCCAATGTCCTAACAGGTCTATAATTTGCCTTCAATTCCATGAGCTTCAACTTTAGCTATCCGTTTCTTATGAGGGACTTTATCAAACGCCTTCTGCAAGTCCTTATAAGTAACATCCATAGACATTCTCCTGTCTACTACTTTAGTCACCTCTTCAAAAAATTCAGTTAGGTTCATAAGGCATGACCTACCCTTTACAAATCCATGCTAGCTCTCTCTGATAAGCTGAAAATTTTCAAAATGTTCAGTCACTCTATCCTTAATTATAGACTAGTAATTTCCTGACAACAAATGTTAGGCTAACTGGTCTACAATTCCTTGTTTTCCCTGTGTCACGTTCCTTAAATAGCAGCATGGCATTCACAGTTTCCAATCTAATGAAACAGTTCCCAAATTGAGAGAACTTTGGAAGGTTTTTGGTGAGTCCCTGTCCCTGATTCAGTATTAGTTTTCTTGGGATGTCTGCCATGCTTTACTGTAAATACAGATACAAAGTAATTATTCAACATGTTCATTTCTTTATTTTAATCGACAATATCGCCATTATCAGTTTTCAAGGAGCCCACATTGTTCCTGATCATCCTCTTTTTCCTAATTTTTGTTTATTTGTTCTTGGGGTATAGGCATCACTGGCAAGGCCAGAATTTATTGTCCATCCCTAACTGCCCTTGAGAAGATGGTAGCGAGCCGCCTTCTTGAACCACTCAGTTCATGTGGTGTAGGTATACCCACAGTACTGTTAGGGAGGGAGTTCCAGGATTTTAACCTAATGACAATGAAGGAACGGTGATATAGTTCCAAGTCAGGATGGTGAGTACTTGGGCGGAACTTGCAGGTGGTGGCATTCCCATTCCCCTGCTGCCCTTGCCCTTCTAGATGGTGGAGGTTGTGGGTTTGGAAGGTGCTGTCGAAGAGCCTTGGCGAGTTGCTGACATGCATCTTGTAGATGGTACACACTGCTGCTACTGTGTGCCAGTGGTGGAGAATAAATGGTGGATGGGGTGCCATTCAAGCGGACTGCTTTGTCCTGGATGTGTCAAGCTTGAGTGGTGTTGGAGCTGCATTCATCCAGACAAGTGGAGAGTATTCCATCACACTCCTGACTTGTGCCTTGTAGATGGTGGACAGGCTTTGGGGAGTCAGGAGGCGAGTCACTCGCTGCAGAATTCCCAGCCTCTGACCTGTTCTTGTAGCCAAAGTATTTATATGGCTGGTCCAGTTAACTTTCTGGTCAATGTTAACCTCCAGGATATTGATGGTGGGGGATTCAGTGATGGTAATGCCATTGAATATAAGGGGAGATGGTCATTGTTTGGCACTTGTGTGGCGCAGATGTCACTTGCCACTTATCAACCCATGTTTGAATGTTGTCCAAGTCTGAAACAAAAACAGCAGGTCAGGCAGCATCTGTGGAGAGAGAAACAGAGTTAACGTTTCAGGTCATGATCTTTCATATAATTTATATAATTATATTTAATTTATTATATAATTATATTTCTAGATTATAGTTAGTTGATGGACTTCAGTTTAATTTCAAAGTAATTTTTCTGATTTTTTAAAATTTACTTACTTAACTATTTATTTACAGTTGATAGATTGGTTTATAAGACAGTGTGAATATAAATTATGAACTTAGCTTAATTTCCTCAGGTTCAGCCACTGCTCCCTCTGCGCTGATTATGACGTAACACTGATATTTTTCTCTGTCTGTTTTGTTGCTACTCGTCTCCTTTTAATGCTGTCCACTTTCCTGCTCCTTTTAAATGTTGGGCTGGGCTGTCTCTGGTCTCCTTTTAAAGCTCTCCCGATCTTTTTAATTGCAATTAAAATATCAGCCTGGATTTTGAGTTAATAATACTGGTGAGGCTAACAGCGTTCACCATTATTATGGAGTAAATGGAAGATTAACTATTGGCATCTGCACATACGCATTTATACATGGAAATCCGTCAATTACTGTCAAAGATACCTCCACTGCTCCACTGGGTTTGCTGTAGCAGTCCTTGCCAATAGATACAGCATTGAAAGATATGAAATGACGTGAACTTGGGCTACCTACACACTAGTTCCCCACCAAAGATGCTAGAAAAAGTTAGAGCTGAAGTAAGTGGATTTTTAATGGCATGGTAATTGATAACTACTGCCAATCGACCTCTCTAGCCCTGTATATGTCGGTGTGGAGTCTCATTCCTTCAGAAATTATTTAGTGTTGGAGACTTTTAAAAAATGAAAGTACTTTTTATTACTTTTTCTGTCTGTCCTTTTTATCTCCCTCTCTTAATCTCATCTGTCTTTCCTAATCTTTCTTCAACTTTCTGTACATGATTTAAATCTAATTTATACTTCCAGCTTTATACTTCCTGGTTTATACTGTACAGCTGCAAAATTCGATAACCTTTGAAAAGAGGCATGGGGCTGCGATGCACGATTAACACGCAGCCATTGGTTCCGATGCAAGCAGCATGCAAACTTTGTGCTGCTTGCTAATTTAAATAGTGTGTGCTAAGCACACTAATGAGTGGCTGCTCGCGTGAGTGGTGTGCACAAAGTCATGAGAGGCTACCACAAGTTCAAGCTAGCCTGCAGTACTTAAAGTCAGCCTGCACCTCTTTAAAGGGAAGTGAATTTCAGTTGGAGTGAGGACTGTAAATCATTCTAAAAGTGATTTTGATGTGAGTAAGACACAAGAATGGTGCAACATGGCAGAAAGAAGGCTCTAAAATCTTTCAATGTTGCACTAGAGGCCTTGATGCCAGAGGTGGGAAGGAGAGAGGTAATCTAGCCACAGGGGACAAGGAGGCCCTCTAGACTAACTTTGTGACACTGTGGGAGCAGGTAGCCATTGTGACCAATGGCAGGATTCTAACTCCGAAGACCTGGATGCAATGCTTCAAGAAGATCAATGATGTCACACAAGTGGTCAAGGTCATTGAATGCATCATCACATCATGTCCCACCATCTAGACCACTAGCCTCACACACTGCTCAATGCACCACAGCCCCCACCACTCACCTACTAACAATCTCTATCAATCATAACTCATGTTTAACATTCAAGCTTCACCTCACCTTCTCACACTTAGCACTGCCACAAGCCTCACACCCACATCTCACACACACTGCCAACTATTCAACCATGACAGTCACATAACCTAAATACATTGCGCCACACTCACTGACACATTTCCCTCTCTCATGTAGGGCAAGGTGGTGCATAACCAGAGGCAGTAGGACTAACCAGCAGGAGACAGGCATGGCTGAATGACCTCACCCCCGTGGAGGAGACAGTGTACGCCATCATTGGAGCTGCAGTGACTATGGCCGTGGCACATGGCAGGGTTAAAACTGTGGAAGATGACACTATGCTCATATCTAATCCTCCTCAGCATTCAAGACTGCTAGGAGTGACGACACTTGAAGGAGTGCAGTCCAGACCATGGCACCAGTGGGCAAGCAACTGCACAGGAGGAAACAGCAAAGTGTAGAAATGCAGTCATTATAGGAGATTCCATAGTTAGGAGGACAAACAGGCATTCTGTAACCGTCATCGTGAGTCTTGCGTGTTGCGTTGCCCCCCTGGTGCCAGGATAAAGGACATTACAGAGAGGGTGTAGAATTTTCTGCCGGGGGAAGGGAGTGAGTCAGAAGTGGTGGTACACATTGATACCAACGGCATAGAGAGGGCAGATACTGAGGTCCTATGGTCAAACTTTGAGGAGTTAGGGAGAAAGTTAAAAAGTAGTATCGCGAAAGTAGTCATCTCTGAATTACTTCCAGTGCCACGCGTGAGTGAGAGTAGAAATAGGAAAATAGGGAGGATCAATGTGCTGCTTGAGGCCTGATGTAGACGGAAGGGCTTCAGATTCTAGGGACATTGAGACCAGTTCTGGGCAGGAAGCACCTATTCAAAAGGGATGGGTTGCACTTCAGCAGGACTGGGACTAGTGTCCTCACAGGGAGGTTCATTAGTGATTGGGGATGGTTTAAACTAAATTGGCTGGGGTGTAGGCACCAGCATATAGAAGTAGAAAAGAGGAATAGGTGCATAAAGGAATGTGAGTGTTTGATAGTACTATAGAAGGAAGTAGTACCAAATGAGATAGAAGCAGATTAAGATGGGCTAAGAGGAAAACAAAGACAGGTTTATAATGCATGTATGTAACCCTACCAAGTGTGATGAATAAGGTTGGTGAGCTACAAGTACTGTGTGGGTATATGATGTAGTGGCAATAACGGAAACATCGCTTAAAAATGGTGAGGACTGGGCGCTTAATATACACGGATACAAAATGTTCAGAAAAGATAGGGAAGGAGAAAAGGGAGGTAGGCTGACAGTATTGATTAGGGAAGATATTGTAGTGTTGGAAAGAGAGGGTGTCCTTGAGGTGGCAAGGACAGAATCTATTTGGTTAAGAGTTAAGAAGCAAAAAGTGTATCATTATGCTACTGGAGATATTCTACCAGCCTCCAAATAGTGAGAGAAAGATAGAGGAGCAAATAAGCAGGGAAATCAGAGACATGTGTAAGAATTATGGAGTGGTGATATTGGGGGACTTTAATTACCCAAATACTGATTGGGATAGTGTTAAAGGAAAGGGAAAGGAGGGGGAGGAATTTCTGAAATGTGTTCAGGAGTACTTCCTTGACCAGTATGTGCTGGGTCCAACAAGGAAGGAGACATTAAAATAAAAGCAAAATACTGCGGATGCTGGAAACCTGAAATAAAGACAGAAAGTGCTGGAAAAACTCGGCAGGTCTGGTAACATCTGTGCAGAGAGAAGCAAAGTTAATATTTCAGGTCAATTCTGATGAAAAGTCACTGACCTAAAATGTCACTGACAACAAAACAGGGTGCATGATGCATGTCAGGTGAATTCTTCGAGTGAGAACCAGGCCAAATACAATAAGTTGAGAAGGGAAGATGAAAGTAAGACTGCCAATGAGAGAATATGAGAATAGAATGGCAGTTAACATAAAAGATAACCCAAAAATCTTTGACTGGCATGTAAATAGTAAGCGGCAGAGTGGGACCTATTAGGGACAAAGAGGGTGATATATGCTTAGAGGTGCAGGGCAAGGCTAGAATACTTAATGAGTACTTTGTATTGGCGTTTACTAAGGAAGAGGATGCTGACAAAATATTGCTAAAAGCAGAGATGGTAGAGGTAATAGATGGGGTGCAAATTGATAGGAAGGATGTATTGGAAAAGCTGACTATGCTTAGGGTGGGCAAGTTGCCTGGTCCAGAGTCTTGCATCCCATATCGCAAAGGGATGTGGGGTGGAGGTAGCGGAAGGACTTGCCATAATCTTCCCTAGATCCGGGGAGATGCCAGAGGATTAAAGAGTGGTAAATGTGATACCCTTGTTTAAGAAAGGGTGTAATGACATTCCTAGTAACTACTGGCCGGTCAGTTTATCAGTTGTGGGTAAGGTTTTAGAAACAATCATCAGGGAAAAATCAACAGGCACTTGGAGAGGTTTGAGTTAAATAAGGAGAGCCAACACAGATTTGTAAAAGACAGATCGCACTTGACTAAGCTTATTTAATTTTTTGATGAAGTAATGGAGAAGGTTGATGAAGGAAATGTAATGGATGTTGTCTGTATGGATTTTAAGGAAGTGTTTGACAAAGTACTATATAAAAGACTGGTTAACAAAATTGAAGCTTATGGAATAGGAGTGTCAGTGTCCAATTCGATAAAAAAATTGGCTTAAGGACAGAAAACAGTGAGTCACAGTAAATGGTTGTTTCTCAGACTGCAGGATGGGGTAGATAATTGTGTCCCTCAAGGGTCACTGCTAGGACCACTGCTTTTTTGATCTATATAAATGATTTGGATATTGGAATACAGAGAAAAATTTAAAAATTTGCCAATGATACGAAACTTGGAGTTGCAGCAAACAGTGAGGATGATAGTAGTTGACTGCAACAGGACATAGCTAGGCAAGCAGAATGGGCAGACAAGTGACAGGTGGAATTTAATACAGAGAGGTGTGAGGTGATGCATTTCAGAAGAAGGGCCGGGGAGAGGCGGTATATACTTAATGGTACAGTTCTAAACAGTGTGCAGGGACAGAGGGACCTGGAGTTCATATGCATAGATCTTTGAAGGTGGCAGGATATATTGAGAGTAGTTAGCAAAGCATATGGGATATTGGGCTTCATAAATAGATGGATTGAGTACAAAAGCAAGGAAGTTTTGCTGACCTTTTATAAAGCTCTGGTTAGGCCACAACTAGAGTATTGCATCCAGTTCTGGATGACTTTAGGAAGAATATGAAGGTCCTTAAGAGGGTGCAGAGGAGATTTACCAGAATGGTTCCAGGGATGAGGAAATTTAGTTACAAGGTTGGAGAAGCTGGGATTGTTCACCTTGGAGCAAAGGAGGTTGAGGGGAGGTCTGATAGAGGTGTACAAGATTATGACAGGTTTAGATAAGGTAGACAAAGAAAACTGTTCTCATTGGCTGGTGATACAATGATTAGAGCAAACAGATTTATGGTTTTGGGCAAGAGATGCATTGGGGGATGTGAGGAAGAACTTTTTAATGCAATGAGTGGTAATGGCCTGGAACTTGCTGTCTACAAGGGTGGTGAAAGTGACGACAATCAATTATTTCAGAAGGAAATTGGATAGGCACTTGAGGGAAATAAACTTGCAGGGATACAGGTATAGAGCAGGGAAATAGGACTGACTGGATTGCTCTACAGAGAGCTAGCATGGAATCAATAGACCAAATCGCCTCCTTCTGTGTCACAATTACTCAATGACTCTCTGACTCCTTCTCATGTCCCACTTGCCTCTCATCCCAGAATCTCTTCTGATTTACAAGCTGCATGTGGACACATTGCTGGGACTGTTGAAGTGGCACTGTGGAGCAAGAACCTGCTGTCAATGACAGCATTCATCCTCCCACTACTGCCACTCTGCCAGTGCCCTTGCTGTTGCCAGTCAGTCTGCCAGCCCAGACTGTTGCTACCCATGTTGAGATGGTAAAATCTGAAGCCAGGCCTTCTAGGGTCAAAGTTGCTCAAGGTGGTCCTGGATGGCCATCAGCATTGTCCTGCACTGAAAGTCATCAGTCTTCCACAGGCCTGCCGCAGCCACAGGGGTAGCATTGTGTAGGCGTAGGATAGGAAAAGGCATACAGAAGACAGGCATGACAAGCACGAAAGGACTACACATGGGTGATTAGTTGACCGTATAGCATGGTTTAATTTATACATTTGATTTAGAATGTTTATTTAATGATGGCTTTTATTTTTGCATTGTGGCCAAGTATGGGATTGTTGGTGAATGGGGAATTGTGGCTGTGTTTACTCATAGCACAATCAGATGAGTGGATCATGGACAGCCCAGCCAGAAAGTGTTGGTTACTCCTCCTCTTTGCCCTCCTCCTCAGCAGGTCACCGTATAGCGGGTGGCAAGGGCTGTGCCTATGTGATGGTGAGGCTGTGCGACATGCAGCAGACCAACACAAATCTTGACACGCCCTTTGCCAAGTACTGCCGAGCTCCTCCAGAGCAGTCCAGGCAATGGAAATGTTGATTAAGCGCCCCAATAGTCAGCTCTGTCATATTTTGTGCAGCAGTATGGGTTTTATTATGTGCATGCTGCCCACAATGCATGGATTGCGCACCAGAAAAGTGAGCCATTTCATCAAAGGGTATCCCTTGTTAGTCAGTAACCACCCTTTGTGTGTCATAGTGGCTAAAATGCAGCTGGCACAAGAGACTCTAGAGAATGGAAGTATCATGACTGCTGCCCGGATTGCAGGCATTAACCTGCATGATATACTGTTTATGGTCACACTCCAGCTGAATGTTGAGTGAGTGGAATCCCTTTCGCTTGTAGTACATCTCAGAGTTGACATGCAGTGCCCGCAAAACGATATGCGTGCAGTCAGTATTACCCTGCACCAATGGGAAGCCTGCAATCCTTGCAAAATCATGTGCTTGCTCCACTTGATCCTTTCTTGCAAGAGAACATGAAAAGTATTCAGCCCTCTTGGAATAGACCTCAATGACCTCCCTTATGCGACAGTGAATGACAGCTGGGTGATTTTACAAACATCACCTGCGCCAGCCAGAAAGGAGTCCAAGACCTATTAATGCTCATGGCCATCGTCACCTTCACAGCTACTGGCAATACCTTCTTTGCCATGTTCTGAGGCTGCAGCAGGTGACAGCTTTCAGCTAGGATGTTATAAGTGAAGCAAGACATCTGACAAACTGTTCCTCACTGAGGCTCAGGTAGAAGAATTGCTCCCTAAATACCCTGAGCAGATATGCCCGCCTGCTGAGAATCCTTCGTTCCCCACTCCTCATTCTTCTAGCAGCATATCCTGTTCTATGACACACCTCTGTTCATTCTCCCCGCTAGGCTATAAGCCAAGGGGTGTTCATACTACTGCATCAATGTCAGGAAGCCCTACAACATGTGCCACACTACTCTCTGTTGACTTAAACAGCTCTGGAAACCACCAAACACTTCTACAATCACAGCAAGAGCGTAGAAATCAATCAGCAACTAATCTGAACATAATTAATGATGCCTTTAAGAAGTCCAGGTGCGGGGTGGTAGGGTTGGGGTCATTTCTGCTGCTGAATGCACTTTTAGCTTTGTATGTTTAAGTGAGGGTGTTAGCTGCAGTGTTGACCTCGGAAATTGCAGAATTGGGTCAAATCAGTGTTATACACTGATTGATGTCACGTTATGCCTACACTGCACACTTCTGGCAGACACACTGCACATTTGCTGATAGAGTCATAGAGTTATACAGCAGAGAAACAGGCCATTCGGCCCACCATGTCCGTGCCGGTCATCAAGCCAATCTATTCTAATCCCATTTTCCAGCACTTGACCCGTAGACTTGGATGCTATGGCGTTTCAAGTGCTCATCTAAATACTTCTTAAATGTTGTGAGGGTGCCTGCCTCTACCACCCCTTCAGGAAGTGTGTTCCAGATTCCAACCACCCTCTGGGTGAAATTTTTTTTCCTCAAATCCCCTCTAAACCTCCTGCCCCATACCTTAAATCTATGCCCCTTGGTTATTGACACCTCCATTAAGGGAAAAAGTTTCTTCCTATCTACCCTATCTATGCCCATAATTTGTATACCTCAAGCGGGTCCCCCTCAGCCTTCTCTGCTCTAAGGAAAACAACCCGAGCCTATCCAGTCTCTCTTCATAGCTGAAATGCTCCAGCCCAGGCAACATCCTGATGAATCTCCTCTGCACCCTCTCCAGTGCAACCACATCCTTCCTATAGTGTGGTGACTAGAACTGTACACAATACTCCAGCTGTGGCCTAACTAGCATTTTATACAGCTCCATCATAACCTCCCTGTTCTTATATTCTATGACTTGGCTAATAAAGGCAAGCGTTCCATAGGCGGTGGCGTAGTGGAATTATCACTGGACTAGTAACCCAGAGACCCAGGGTATTTCTCTGGGGACATGGGTTCGAATCCCACCACAGCAGAAGGTGGAATTTGAATTTAATTAATAAATCTGGAATTAAAAAAGCTAGTTTAATGATGGCCATAAAACCATTGTCGATTGTTGTAAAAACCCATCTGGTTCACTAATGTCCTTTAGGGAAGGAAATCTGCTGTCCTTACCTGGTCTGGCCCACATGTGATTCCAGACCCACAGCAATGTGGTTAACTCTTACATGGCCTAGCAAGCCACTCAGTTGTACCTAACCGCTACGAAGTCAATAAAAAGGAATGAAACCAGACGGACCACCCGGCATCGACCTAGGCACTGGAAACGACAACAGCAAACCCAGCCCTGTCGACCCTGCAAAGTCTTCCTTACTAACATCTGGGGGCTTGTGCCAAAGTTGGGAGAGCAGTCCCACAGACTAGTCGAGCAACAGCCTGACATAGTCATACTCACGGAATCATACCTTTCAGACAATGTCCCAGACTGCCATCACCATCCCCGGGTATGTCCTGTCCCACGGGCAGGACAGACCCACCAGAGGTGCGGGACAGTGGTATACAGTAGGGTGAGAGTTGCCCTGGGAGTCCTCAACATCGACTCTGGACTCCATGAAGTCTCATGGCATCAGGTCAAACATGGGCAAGGTAACCTCCTACTGATTACCACCTACCACCCTCCCTCAGCTGATGACTCAGTACTCCACCATGTTGAACACCACTTGGAGGAAGCACTTAAGGGTGGCAAGGGCACAAAATGTACTCTGGGTGGGGGACTTCAATGTTCATCACCAAAAGTGGTTCGGTAGCACTACTAATGACCAAGCTGGCCGAGTCCTAAAGGACATAGCTGCTAGACTGGGTCTGCGGCAGGTGGTGGGGGAACCAACACGAGGGAAAAACATACTTGACCTCATCCTCACCAATCTGCCTGCTGCAGATGCTTCTGTCCATGACTGTATCGGTAGGAGTGACCACCGCACAGTCCTTGTGGAGACGAAGTCCTGCCTTCACATTAAGGATACTGTCCGTCGTGTTGTGTGGCACTATCACCGTGCTAAATGGGATAGATTTCGAACAGATCTAGCAATGCAAAACTGGGCATCCATGAGGCGCTGTGGACCATCAGCAGCAGCAGAATTGTACTCAACCACAATCTGTAACCTCATGGCCCGGCATATCCCCCACTCTACCATTACCATCAAGCCAGGAGACCAACCCTGGTTCAATGAAGAGTGCAGGAGGATATGCCAGGAGCAGCACCAGACATACCTCAAAATGAGGTGTCAATCTGGTGAAGCTACAACACAGAACTATCTGCGTGCCAAACTGCGTAAGCAGCATGCGATAGGCAGAGCTAAGCGATCCCATAACCAACGGATCAGATCGAAGCTCTGCAGTCCTGCCACATCCAACCGTGAATGGTGGTGGACAATTAAACAACTAACTGGAGGAGGTGGCTCCACAAATATCCCCATCCTCAATGATGGGGGAGCCCAGCACATCAGTGCGAAAGATAAGGCTGAAGCATTTGCAACAATCTTCAGCCAGAAGTGCCGAGTTGATGATCCATCTTGGCCTCCTCCTGAAGTCCCCAGCATCACAGATGCCAGACTTCAGCCAATTCGATTCACTCCACGTGATATCAAGAAACGACTGAAGGCACTGGATACTGCAAAAGCTATGGGCCCTGACAATATTCCGGCAATAGTACTGAAGACCTGTGCTCCAGAACTTGCCGCGCCCCTAGCCAAGCTGTTCCAGTACAGCTACAACACTGGCATCTACCCTGCAATGTGGAAAATTGCCCAGGTATGTCCTGTACACAAAAAGCAGGACAAGTCCAACCCGGCAAATTACCGCCCCATCAGTCTACTCTCAAGCATCAGTAAAGTGATGGAAGGTGTCATCAACAGTGCCATCAAGCGGCACTTGCTTAGCAATAACCTGCTCAGTGACGCTCAGTTTGGGTTCCGCCAGGGCCATTCAGCTCCTGACCTCATTACAGCCTTGGTTCAAACATGGACAAAAGAGCTGAACTCAAGAGGTAAGGTGAGAGTGACTGCCCTTGACATCAAGGCAGCATTTGACCGAGTATGGCATCAAGGAGCCCTAGCAAAACTGAGGTCAATGGGAATCAGGGGGAAAACCCTCTGCTGGCTGGAGTCATACCTAGCGCAATGGAAGATGGTTGTGGTTGTTGGAGGTCAATCATCTCAGCTCCAGGACATCACTGCAGGAGTTCCTCAGGGTAGTGTCCTGGGCCCAACCATCTTCAGCTGCTTCATCAATGACCTTCCTTCAATCACCAGGTCAGAAGTGGATATGTTCGCTGATGATTGCACAATGTTCAGAACCATTCGCGACTCCTCAGATACTGAAGTAGTCCGTGTAGAAATGCAGCAAGAATTGGACAATATCCAGGCTTGGGCTGATAAGTGGCAAGTAACATTCGCGCCACACAAGTGCCAGGCAATGACCATCTCCCCTTGACATTCAACGGCATTACCATCGCTGAAACCCCCACTATCAACATCCTAGGGGCTAACATTGACCAGAAACTGAACTGGAGTAGCCATATAAATACCGTGGCTACAAGAGCAGGTCAGAGGCAAATAACTCATCGCCTGACTCCCCAAAGCCTATCCACCATCTGCAAGGCACAAATCAGGAGTGTGATGGAATACTCTCCACTGGCCTGGATGGGTACAGCTCCAACAACACTCAAGAAGCTCGACACCATCCAGGACAAAGCAGCCCCCTTGATTGGCAACCCATCTACAAACATTTACTCCCTCCACCACTGATGCACAGTGGCAGCAGTGTGTACCATCTACAAGATGCACTGCAGCAATGCACCAAGGCTCCTTAGACAGCCCCTTCCAAACCCGCGACCTCTACCAACTAGAAGGACAAGGGCAGCAAATACATGGGAACACCACCACCTGCAAGTTCCCCTCCAAGTCACACACCATCCTGACTTGGAACTATATCGCCGTTCCTTCACTGTCGTTGGGTCAAAATCCTGGAACTCCCTTCCTAACAGCACTGTGGATATACCTACCCCAAATGGACTGCAGCAGTTCAAGAAGGCAGCTCACCACCACCTTCTCAAGGGCAATTAGGGATGGGCAATAAATTCTGGCCTGGCCAGCGTCGCCCACATTTTTTTTTTTATTTCCAAAATATACTTTATTCATAAAAATCTGTAAAAATTACATTCCCAAACAGTTTCCAAACAGCACCAAAAAATACAAACATTGCAAGGGAGATCAGTTTCCTTCAATACTGTCATGAGTTTCTTCCCAACCCTTCCGTTTCACAATTGTCATGTCAATTACAGTTTTACATTTACAGCAATTGAGAATATTAACGATACAGTTTGAGGGGTTTCCCAGTGATCCAGCCCCTCAGTCTAGCTTGGTGGGGAACCTTACACTGTGGTCTTTCCCCATTGAGCCTTTGCTGCGGCTGCCCCAAGCTTTAGTGCGTCCCTCAGCACGTAGTCCTGGACCTTGGAATGTGCCAGTCTGCAACATTCGGTGGTGGACAACTCTTTGCGCTGGAAGACCAGCAAGTTTCGGGCAGACCAAAGGGCGTCTTTCACCGAATTGATAGTCCTCCAGCAGCAGTTGATGTTTGACTCGGTGTGCGTCCCTGGGAACAGCCCGTAGAGCACAGACTCCCGTGTTACAGAGCTGCTTGGGATGAACTTTGACAAAAACCACTGCATCTCTTTCCACACCTGCTTTGCAAAGGCACATTCCAGGAGGAGGTGGGCGACCGTCTCTTCCCCACCACAGCCAACGCGGGGGCACTGTGCGGAGGGGGCGAGACGTCGGGTGTGCATGAAGGATCTGACGGGGAGGGCCCTTCTCACCACCAGCCAAGCTACGTCTTGGTGCTTGTTTGAAAGTTCTGGTGATGAGGCATTCCGCCAAATGACTTTGACGGTCTGCTCGGGGAACCATCCGACAGGATCCACCGTTTCCTTTTCCCGTAGGGCCTTGAGGACATTCCGTGCAGACCACTGCCTGATGGACCGGTGGTCAAAGGTGTTTTTCTGCAGAAACTGCTCCACGAAGGATAGGTGGTACGGCGCCGCCCAACTGCATGGTGCGTTCCGCGGCAATGTGACCAGGCCCATCCTTCGCAACACCGGGGACAGATAGAACCTCAGCACGTAGTGACACTTGGAGTTTGCGTACTGGGGATCTAAACATAGCTTGATGCAGCCGCACACGAAGGTGGTCATCAGGATGAGGGCCACGTTGGGTACATTTTTCCCGCCCATGTCCAGAGATTTGCACATCGTGTCCTTCCGGACCCGGTCCATTTTAGATCCCCAGACGAAGCGGAAAATGGCTCGGGTGACTGCCACGGCGCAGGAGTGGGGTATGGGCCAGACCTGCGCCACGTAGAGCAACAACGTGAGCGCCTCGCACCTGATGACCAGGTTCTTACCCGCAATGGAGAGAGATCGCTGCCCCCACATGCCCAACTTTTGTCGTACCTTGGCTACTCGCTCCTCCCATGTTTTGGTGCACGCCCCGGCCCTTCCGAACCATATCCCCAGCACCTTCAGGTAATCTGACCTGACGGTGAAGGGGACAAAGGATCGGTCAGCCCAGTTGCCAAAGAACATGGCCTCGCTCTTGCCGTGGTTAACTTTGGCTCCCGAGGCCAGTTCGAACTGGTCGCAGATGCTCATCAGTCTGCGCACGGACAGCGGATCCGAGCAGAAGACGGCGACGTCATCCATGTACAGGGAGGTTTTGACCTGAGTGCCTCCGCTGCCTGGGATTGTCACCCCTCTTATGATCGCATCCTTCCTAATAGACTCAGCAAAGGGTTCAATACAGCAAACAAACAAGACCGGGGACAGAGGACAGCCCTGTCTGACTCCAGATTTGATCGGGAAACTTTCAGATTCCCACCCGTTGATTGACACTGCGCTACTGATGTTTGTGTAGAGCAGTTGGATCCAATTGCAGATTCCCTCCCCAAATCCCATTTTGGAAAGCACGTCCATCATGTAGGTGTGCGATATCCTGTCAAAAGCCTTCTCCTGGTCCAGGCTGATGAGGCAGGTGTCCACCCTCCTGTCCCGTACGTAGGCGATCGTATCCCTGAGTAGTGCGAGACTATCAGAGATCTTCCTGCCGGGTACAGTACAGGTCTGATCGGGGTGAATCACCAACTCCAGAGCAGACTTGACTCGACTGGCTATGACTTTGGACAGAATCTTGTAATCAACATTAAGCAGTGAGATGGGCCGCCAATTTCTGATTTCTGCCCTCTCCCCCTTCTGCTTGTAAATGAGGGTGATGATGCCTTTTCTCATGGTCTCTGACATGCTGCCGGCCAGGAGCATACTCTCGTATACTTCCAGCAGGTCCGGGCCGATCCAGTCCCACAGGACCTAGTACAACTCGACCGGTAAGCCGTCGCTCCCGGGGGTTTTACTCGTCTTGAAAGACTCGACGGCCTTTGTCAGCTCGTCCAGAGTTAGCGGCTTGTCCAGTCTCTCCCTCCTGCTGTCATCTAGGACCTCTGTGATAGATGACAGGAAGGACTGGGAGGCTCTGCTGTCTGTGGGCTTCGCATCATACAGCCCAGCATAAAAGGATTTGCTGATCCTTAGTATGTCGGACTGCGAAGACGTTACCGAGCCATCTTCTTCCTTCAGGCTGCTGATAACAGAGCTCTCTCTGTGTACCTTTTGGAAGAAGTAACGCGAGCACGTCTCATCCTGCTCGATGGAGCAGAGTCTGGACCGGAAGATGATCTTGGAGGCCTCCTTGGCAAAGAGCGAGGCCTGCTGGCTCTTCACCTCTTGGAGGTCCTCCTTGACCTCGACCCCCATTGACTGCAACCGGAGTAGATTTTGCATAATTTTCTGGAGTCGGGACACTTCCCTCTGTCTCTCTCTCTCGCCTTCTGAACACCTTTGTGGATGAAGAACCTCTTGATGTTCTCCTTAATCGCTTCCCACCAGTGAACTGGAGACTCAAAGAGGGGTTTCACGGTCCTCCAACCATTGTAATCCCTTTTGAGTTCCTCAACGTTCTCTGGGGTCAGCAGTGTCGTATTGAGCTTCCACGTCCCTCTGACAACCCGCTGGTCGTCCTGTAAGTGACAGTCGGCCAGTAAGAGGCAGTGGTCGGAGAAGAACACCAGCGTCGCCCACATCCCATGAATAAAAAAAAAATGCCTTCCTAACCACCTTATCTACGTGTGCTGCTGCCTTCAGTGATCTATGGACAAGCACATCAAGGTCCCTCTGACCCTCTGTACTTCCTCGTGTCCTACCATCCATTGTATATTCACTTGACTTGTTAGTCCTCATCAAATTGGTGTCCAGCGCGGCTAGCAACAGAAGTGTGCACAAGAGCCACAGACTCCATTATGGAAGCAAAATGTCACTTAAGCGCCAAAAGATCAGATGCTACAGAGGCCTGTGTGGCTCAGTGGGAATTCTTCAATTTAATTGTAAAAGATTCTTGCTGTTTCTTGCCCAGCTTACAGTTGCCACAGATGCCCTGGACAGGATGCCATGCTGGACCAGATGCTGGATTAGAGCAAGTTTCCGCTCTAATGCCTGCAAAACCTTTGTGAGCAGCTGTCAGCAAGGTGAACGAGGTGAAGGCATAGGGAATGATTTCCTTTATTGGCCAGGGTATAGAATACAAAAGCAGGGCTGAAATGCTGGAACTGCATGAAACGCTAGTTAGGCCACAGCTGGAGTATTGCGTACAGTTCTGGTCACCTCATTCCAGGAAGGACATAATTGCTGTGCAGAGAATACAGAGCAGATTTACAAGAATGTTGCCAGGGCTTGAAAATTGCAACTATGAGGAAAGATTGGATAGGCTAGGGTTGTTTTCCTTAGAACAGAGGAGGCTGAAGGGGTGACAATTGAGGTGTACAAAATTACAAAGGGCCTAGATAGAGTCGACTGGAAGGACCTGTTTCCCCTAGTAAAAAGGTCAATTGCCAGGGGGCACAGATTTAAGGTGATTGGCCATAGAAACATAGAAAATAGGAGCAGGAGTAGGCTATTCGGCCCTTCGAACCTGCTCCACCATTCATTATGATCATGGCTGATCATCCAACTCAGTAACCTGTTCTTGCTTTTGCCCCATACCCTTTGATCCCTTTAGACCCAAGAGCTATATCTAACTCATTCTTGAAAACATACAATATTTAGGCCTCAACTGCTTTCTGTGGTAGCAAATTCTACAGGTTCACCACTCTCTGGGTGAAGAAATTTCTCCTCATCTCAGCCCTGAAAGGTTTACCCTGTATCCTTAGACTATGACCCCTGGTTCTGGACTCCCCCACCATCGGGAACATCCTTCCTGCATCCACCCTGTCAAGTCCTGTTCGAATTTTACAGGATTCTATGAGATCCCCCCTCACTCTTCTGAACTCGAGTGAATATAGTACCCTCTTGACAAAGAAGGTAACCACTGAGTGGTCCCAGTGATGTTGAACAATGCAATTGAAAAACCAAGCGTGGGCCAAGCAATCGACATGCTCAAGAGCTGTGCTTCGCCATACTGATGCCATGTAATTGTTGAACCTCATAGAGGGGGGTTTTGACGACTGGGCAACTCTCAACCTCCATAAATTTGCCCAGGCATGCGCCATGGAGAGGTCACTCACTGACCACCTCCAGGCGCGTATCCATTGTCTCTCGAGATAAGGAGGCCCAAAAGAAGAAAGAAAGAATAATCCCAACCCACTCAATCTCCTCATACGTCAGACCCACCATCCCAGGAATCAGTCTGGTAAACCTTCGCTGCACTCCCTCTATAGCAAGGACATCCTTTCTCAGATAAGGCGACCAAAACTGCACACAATATTCCAGGTGTGGTCTCACCAAGGCCCTGTATAATTGCATCCCTGTTCCTGTACTCGAATCCTCTCGCTATGAATGCCAACATACCATTTGCCTTTTTTACCGCCTGTTGCATCTGCATGCTTTCCTTCAGGAACTGGTGTACGAGAACACCCAAGTCTCGCTGCATAGTCCCCTCTCTCAGTTTATAGCCGTTCGGATAATAGTCTGCCTTCCTGTTTCTGCTACCAAAGTGAATAACCTCACATTTATCCACATTATACTGCATCTGCCATGCATTAGCCCACTCACTCAACTTGTCCAAATCACCCTGAAGCCTCGCTGCATCCTCCTCACAACTCACCCTCCCACCCAGTTTTGTGACATCTGTAAATTTGGAAATAGTACATTTAGTTCCCTCATCTAAATCATTAATATATATTGTGAATAGTTGGGGTCCTAGCACCGATCCCTGCGGTACCCCACTAGTCACTGCCTGCCATTCGGAAAAAGACCCATTTATCCCTACCCTTTGTTTCCTGTCTGCCAACCAATTTTCTATCCATCGCAATACACTACCCCCAATCCCATGCACTTTAATTTTACATGCTAATCTTTTATGTGGGACTTTATCAAAAGCCTTCTGAAAGTCCAAATAACCCACATCCACTGGCTCCCCCTCATCAACTCTATTGGTTACATCCTCAAAGAATTCTAGTAGATTTCCCTTTCGTAGATCCATGCCGACTCTGCCCGATTCTACCACTGTTCTCTAAGTGCTCTGCTATAAAATCTTTGATAATGGACTCTAGAATTTTCCCCACCACCGACGTCAGGCTGACTGGTCTATAATTCCCTGCTTTCTCTCTACCTTCCTTTTTAAATAGTGGGGTTATATTAGCTACCCTCCAATCTGTAGGAACTGTTCCAGAGTCTGTAGAATCTTGGAAGATGACCACCAATGCATCCACTATTTCTAGGGCCACTTCCTTAAGTACTCTGGGATGCATACCATCAGGCCCTGGGGATTTATGGGCCTTTAATCCCATCAATTTTCCCAACACCATTTCTCTACTTATACTGATTTCCTTCAGTCCCTCTCTCTCACTAAGCCATGTGTTCCCCAACAGTCCTGGTATGATATTTGTGTCCTCCTTTGTGAAGACAGAACCAAAGTATGCATTTAGTTGGTCAGCCATTTCTTTGTTCCCCATTATAAATTCCAGTTTCTGACTGTAAGGGACCTACATTTGTCTTCACCGATCTTTTTCTCTTCACATACCTATAGAAACTTTTACAGTTAGTTTTTATGTTCCCCGCAAGCTTGCTCTCGTACTCTATTTGCCCCTTCTTAATCAATCCTTTGGTCCTCCTTTGCTGAATTCTAAACTGCTCCCAATCTTCAGGTCTGTTGTTTTTTCTGGCAAATTTATATGCCTCTTCCTTGGATCTAATGTTATCTCTAATTTCCCTTGTAAGCCATGGTTTGGCTTTTGCTTTTACGCCAGACAGGGATAAACAATTGTTGCAGTTCATCCATGTGCTGTTTAAATTGCCATTGCCTATCCACTGGCATTCCTTTAAGTAACATTTCCCAACCCGTCATAGCTAACTCGCACCTCATACCTTCGTAATTTCCTTTACTAAGATTCAGGACCCTAGTCTCAGAATCGACTACGTCACTCTCCATCTTGATGAAGAATTCTATCATATTGTGGTCACTCGTCCCCAAGGGGTCTCACACCACTTGATTGTCAATTATTCCTCTCTCATTACACAATACCCAGTCTAGGATGGCCTGTTCTCTAGTTGGTTCCTCAAAGTTTTGGTCCAGAAAACCATCCCGTATACACTCCAAGAATTCCTCCTCTATGGTATTGTGACTAATTTGATTTGTCCAATCTATATGCAGATTAAATTCACCCATAATTACAGATGTTCCTTTATCGCATGCATCTCTAATTTCCTGTTTAATGCCATTCCCAATATCACCACTACAGTTTGGGGGTCCATATACAACCCCCACTAATGATTTTTACCCCTTAGCGTTTCTCAGCTCTACCCATACAGATTCCACATCGTCAGAGCTAATATCTTTCCTCACTATTGCGTTAATTTCCTCTTTACCCAGTCTGTCTTTCCTAAATACCGAATATCCCTAAATGTTCATTTCCCATCCCTGGTCACCTTGCAGCCATGTCTCCGTAATCCTGACTATATCATACCCGTTTACATCTATTTGCGTGATTAATTCATCCATTTTGTTGCAATGCTCCGCGCATTGAGGCACAAAGCCTTAAGGCTTGTTTTTTTTAAATTACTTGTCCCCTTTCCACTATTTTTCAGCGTGGCCCTGTTTGATTCTGGCTCTTGATTTCTCTGCCTATCACTTTTCTTATTCCCCTTACTGTCTTTTGTACTCGTCTTTGATCCCCCCTCCCCAACCACTCTAGCAAATACTGCCCCTAGGACATCAGTCCCGGTCCTGCCCATGGGTAACCCATCCAGTTTGTACTGGTCCCACCTCCCCCAGAACCAGTTCCAATGTCCCAGGAATCTAAAACCCTCCCCCTCACACCGTCTCTTCAGCCACATATCCTGCTATTTCTACTCTGACTAGCACGTGGCACTGGTAGTAACCCTGAGATCACTACCTTTGAGGTCCTTTTTTTTAACTCACTTCCTAGCTCCCTATATTCGGCTTTTAGGACCTTATCCATTTTTTTACCTATGTCGTTTGTACCAATGTGTACCACGACCACTGGCTGTTCACCCTCTCCCTTCAGAATGTCCTGTAACCGCTCGGAGACATCCTTGACCATAGCACCAGGGAGGCAACATACCATCCTGGAGTCTCTTTTGTGGCCACAGAAATGCCTATCTATTCGCCTTACAATTGAATCCTCTATAACTATTGCATTCCCACACTTTTTACGACTCCCCTGTGCAGCAGAGCCAACCGTGGTGCAACGAATTGGACTGTTGCTGCTTTACCCTGAGAAGCCATTCGAAGGATTAGAGGGGACATGAGGAAAAACGCTTTCACCCAGAGAGTGGTGGGTGTCTGGAATTTAACCCCCAGATCGGTGGTGGAGGCAGAAACCCTCAAGTCATTTAAAAGGTACCTGGACCTGCACCTGAAGTGCTGTAACCTGCAAGGCTACGGACCAGGTGCTGGAAGGTGGGATTAGAGTGGGTGGCTAGTTTTTTTCAGCCGGCACAGACATGATGGACTGAATGGCATCTTTCTGTGCCTTAACTTTTCTATGGTTCTCTGCTGACCAGAAAATCCAAACCATCATGTTTGAAATATTGCCAATGACATATGTTTACAAGGACACTTAGCAACTTTGCAAGATTGGAAAAAGGATCCAGGTTTCACTTGCAAGAAGGTAAGTGGGTACAAGTTGATTCTTTGGTCCACACTCTGCCTGTAAAATTATACGAGGTACCGTCTTTTAGGATTTTGAATGATTTCATTGTACCCTGGAATAATTTTCATTAATGATCTGTTACAGACCAATCCACAACAGTTTTTTTCTTGCTTGCCAGCAATGGGATATTTCATGCATTCTAATCTACTTAGAAAAGCTTGAGAATTTGACATATGCAGTTCTCGCTGCACCCTATTTGGATAAAGCTTTCAGTGTTTAGATGTATTGAAGCATGTCAGATTTATAAACCATGAACCATGTGAATTAAAGAATTCACTGGCAACAGTATTACAGGACCTACATCATACAATAATATTCCTTGAAGTTACTGTCATTCATGTCCATTTTATAGTTAGAAAATTTACTTCACAATGTTAAAAAGTGTTTTTTTTCTATTAAAATGCTAATCATATACATACTGATTATCTCTTAATGAATTTAAGTAAGCTTGGATCTCACATGACAAATATTAACCTGCTGAAACTTTGTGGTGGCAAGCTTCAACTTCCACCTGGTACAGGCATAAAATCCGAGCAGCTGCACCACTCACCCAAAGCCATTGTCGGGAAAATGGTTTGTGCCTCATCTAAATGCACCATGTGGATGCCCCGTTGCAGCTCACTGTGGGATGGTGAGAAATTGATTTGCTGCCGCACTGCGTTAGCCTGTAGGTCCAGCTGAGGGGTGGGCTCGGCAGGCCGAATTTTATTTGTAGGCCCAGAAGAAGCATTTCTGTCCTTACTGGCCCCACTAAAATAAAATTTTATAATTTCTTTAGCTGTTCATTCTGTGGCCTCCACTGTCAGTTTTCCTGTGAGAAACAAGCAGTTAGCAGTTGAAAATTGCTCCCAATTTTAGTTTTTTAGAGATACAGCACTGAAACAGGCCCTTCGGCCCACCGAGTCTGTGCCGACCATCAACCACCCATTTATACTAATCCTACACTAATCCCATATTCCTACCACATCCCCACCTATCCCTATATTTCCCTACCACCTACCTATACCAGGGACAATTTATAATGGCCAATTTACCTACCAACCTGCAAGTCTTTTGGCTTGTGGGAGGAAACCGGAGCACCCGGAAAAAACCCACGCAGACACAGGGAGAACTTGCAAACTCCACACAGGCAGTACCCAGAATTGAACCCGGGTCGCTGGAGCTGTGAGGCTGCGGTGCTAACCACTGCTCCGCCAATGTGTCTTCTGAATCACTCAAATTCTAATAATTGAATAGACATATTTATTATTGTCTTGCTTTTAAATAATGTATTCGGTCAATTCAAATAAAGCATTTCACCTTAGTTCTCAGCCAATTCCCGATTTCCAACTTCTTTAACCTTTTACTAAACCTCCATAACTTATAAGGTTATATCTTATTTAGGGGTAAATTTTGTAAGATTCATCCTATTTGGATGCAACTGGAACTGTTCAGGCCAAATCTCATTACCTGCAGAAAAGTGACAAAATGCTATAGTTTAATCTGTAATGGCTGATAAAATGCACTTTGGTTGTTTTTATTCCTTTTTGTAAAACTTTACGTTTAATCAACTTACTTCCTTGTAGATACTTAATTGATAACATTTATGTTTGCACCATAGCTGCATTCATTAATGACTGATGCTGTTGACACCCTTGAAGGAAACAGGAATAATGGAGAATGTGTTTGGAATAAGACTGAAAAGGTAACAATTTTAATTTAGTGTATTACACAATTGCAACTAAACCTACTGGGACTCCACAATAACGTGGTCCGCTATAACATGGAAATCGGTATCATATAGGTCTGCCTTGGACCCCAAAATTTTCATTCTGCAAATGCGGCCACAAGCCTTCCCCAACTACGAACACAGCCACCCACTTTAAAAAAAAAAGAAAAATGAAAAGCAGCCATGTAGTTATTTGGTTGATTTTCCATAGCGCCTGCTTTATTCATTTATTTTGGAGCATGAGGACTGGAAACTGTGGGGATATGCATGCAATACTGGTCCTGACACTGTTAGGATCTAGCCTGAATGCTAGGCACCAGCTTTGAAATTACACGATCTCAAGATATCAAGCTGCATTTTAAAGGCTCTCCGATGCCGAGAATGGTGGCAGGGGCAGGGTGAAATGAAGATAGCGACGGATGATGCCTGCCACTGAACCCGGTGCCGGCAGGCCCGTACCGATCTCAGCAGCAGCGGCGAGGCCTCGTAACTGCTGCCCCACCCCTCAGCGACAGGACCAGCATAATAATATGCAAATGGCAACTTACCTTTAATTAATATGCAGGCCGCAGCGATTCTGGCGGCCGGCAATGCCGTGCCTTCGAATCACCGTTCGGGGAAAGGAAGCATGACACCTGTGGGGAGGTGATTTTCTCTGTGTGGGAGGGGGTGAGTGGCGTAAAACCACTTCAGATTTGTTGGGGGATGATGGGAAGGGGATGATGGGAAGGGGTTGAGGAGGAAGGTCATTTCGTCAAGGTAAGTATTTTGGGGGGTGAGTGAGCAATGAATTGAATGTAAAGATATTGGGGTAGTGTGAGAGGGATGGAAATTTTTTTTCACTTACCTTTAAATTTAATTTAAAAATGTAATGTTCCTTTAAAATTTTAAATGCTCATTTATAGCTCTAAGCCCTTTAAAAATGGTGCCGGCACCTGTGCATTGGCACCAGACGTCATTGCTGGGATGGCTCGCCCGCCCCCTCCACATCATTGGGGGCAGCTGCCCCGGCCATGCTAATGAGCCACTGCGTTTGGAATCATGGCGGTTCCACGACGTGGGCCCATGTGTATGGGTCACAAATTCTTCTGCCCACCGCCTGTTTCGGCGTTGGGCTTTCAAAATGTAGCCCATGGACTCCATGGGCTGCAATATAGCGGGGTCCCGGTGTTTCTAGGTTTGATTGAATTGCTTGGTAAGTGATATCTTCTGATCTGGTTTCTTCCAATTTTTGCATATTTAATTTTCTCCATAGAAATATATAAACATAATGTGGTTAGATAGTTTATTTAGTGAATTCAGAATTATCAATTTTATATTGCTGGTAAGTTAACATTTCATGATTGGTGGCAAGTGAAAAAAGCACCATCTGGCTATGTGGAATTTGAGAGGATTTTAGTAAATAAAATTTCTATTTTAATACATTTTTAGAATCAATAACATTACCTACTATAAAAAAAATCAGTTCATACACATGCTCAGTTTTTGACTAATTGCATTAGATAAGGAGGAGATGTAAATGCAACCCTTGTTCATTGCATCATCGGAGCAGCCATTGTCCAATCTATCAAATTCCTATGAGACAAACCTTGTTGGGGTATTTCCTCCTTTAATTATTTTACTGTTTATATGTTTTCTAATTTTTTTCTGAAAATGTCAAAATTTTTTAATTTTTTGTTATTTATGCATTTCTGATATCTTTATGCATGGGAAGATAACTGGATTACATAGTGCTGATTTTGTAGCCGCAGATTGCTAAACTCAAGATGAGAACGGTGACTAAATTTTCTATACTTTAGAATCATCTGCTTTTTGTAAAGCTGCTGTGAAAAATGTCTCAAACAAAGGACTGATTGCTTGGATCTCATTCACCAGCGGATGCAGCAGACTTTACTAATCATTTTTATTAATTGGACAAATTTCACAATTAATAAACCATTAGTTTTAAACTAGAGGATATGTTCATTTGAGGTGTAGCTCAGTCCCAGAGGAAGATGATGGACTTGTATTCTAAGTCCCTTAGATCACACTCCAGTTTCTTGGAAACCAATCTACAAGATGGCTAAATGTCGACTAGGTCATCAACATGATGGCCAATTACCTCTTTCACATATTGTAAAGAAGATATGGATATACATGTTATACACAATATTTAAACCATATTTTCCAGAGTCAGTGGTTGGATTAAAAGTGGATCTTAAGATATCCACTTTCAGAAAATGGGACATTTAGATGCATAATAAAATAAATATAGTTGGATAGCCTACATTAATCATACATTCCTAAGAAATCTTTCTGCTATAGTTTAAACAGGAGAACGTATGGCAAGATTTCATTCTAGAGTACTAAGGATTTGTTGTCAGAGGAAAATCTAACCTGTATATTTATTCCTGTCAAGAAAGGATTCTTCACCAATGCTTATGCTGTATCTCTTTTAAAAAAGGGATGTGAGACCCCCACTGTCTAATACCCTTCTGTCCTTGAAGTTGGATATGGCACGAGAACTGTTTCTTGTGTACAGGATTGAATGCTGAAAAACTGCTCCTTGGTGTTGTCGCATATTGGCATAGTCACTAGAAACCAACTGTGTTTTCTCTGATGCTGATCCAACAAGAATTTGAAACCATCTGCAAATATTAGTCTCAAACCTTTCATCAGTCTCAGCAATCTTAGTGGGTGCAGCCATTTAGGCTATGCTTGAGACACAGTCATTGAGATATTTCAGAAAAACTATCCAGCCTTAAATGAGTCCGGCCTTTACATGTACCCATGTCACGAGGCCTGTTGTCCAACCTCCCTTGAAAGTTGATGCCTCTGTATGCACACATCTGCATCAAAGGAAGGTATGTTTACCTCTGCTCTGCAAATTGCCAGAGAACATCTCTCATGCAGATTGACCTTCCTGGCATCCCTTTGGTGGTCTTCCTCTTCCTCCAAGTACCTCAGATCAGGGAATTCTCATTGGGAAATGCATTGATGAGTTAAGGAAAAATTGCACAAAATTGCCACAATGACTGGTGAGGACCCAAGTTCCAGCAAAGGGAAAAAATTGGGCCATAAACAACTAAAAACTGTTGAATGAATCTTCTTACTGGCTCTTTAAACTTACTTCCCCAACACATCTCATCACTCAGCAATCACGGATGCCGATTTTGTGTGTCAGCCGTGGTTCAGTTGATAGCACTCTTGCCTCTTAGTTAGAAGGTAGTGGGTTGAAGTCCTACTCAAGAAAGACTTGAACACAAAAATCCAGGCCAACATTGCAGTGCTGCACTGTCAAAGCTGCAATTTTTCGGATGAGACGTTCAACCAAGGCCCAGTCTGCTCTCTCAGTTAGACTTAAAATATTCCATAGCACTATTTCAAAGAAGAGCAAGGTTGTTATCCCCGGTTCCTAGCCAATATTTATCTCTCAATCAACATCACAAGCAAACAGATTATCTGGTTATTAACACATTGTTGTTTGTGGGAGCTTTTGCTGTCAACAAATTGGCTGCCACTTGTCCTTCATTATAATAGCGATTACATTCAAAAGTACTTCATTGGCTGTAAAGTGCTTTGGAATGTCCTGAGGTTGTGAAAGGTGCTATGTAAATGCAAGTTTGTCTTTCTTTCGTTTAATGGGAGTAATTTAGAAGTATTGTTGGCATTGTGTAGACTAGAAAAAAGTCAATAGAATTATTGTGTTACTTCTGTATAATTTCTGTACCTGCTCCAGTCCACCAGAAATGTATGTCATGCACAGAAGTAGCAACCCAATGGTATAGATTTCCATTCCTTTTCAGATATTATGATGCACCATGAAGTGGCACACATGGGGCATTTACAAAACTAATGCTCACAAAACTAGTGGTAATTACAATAACCGATATTTAAGTCAAGAAGATAACTGTGCTTGCCATGGAAATGGAAAAATGATCAGGAAAAGGTTTCTGTATGCCCACGTTACAGCACTATGTTCATTTAATCAATTAGCTTAGATGAATTCCCTCACATTGTGTCCTCAGTCCAGTCGTTTTGCCACCATTCTAAATATTGTTAGGTTAAGCTGAGGGTGCATACGTCCTGGAAATGAATTCCAGAGGTTCAAAGAAAATTATCTAATACTAGAATATAATATTCAACATGACTTGAAAAAAGAGATTTTTTTTAAAGCCATTTGAAATCAAACTTTTATATGCTGTATTTTTCATTGACATTGTAAAGGAAGGTTTTACTTAAAAAAATATTAATAGATGATTAATTGCAGGTTGGGCTAATTGAGGACCTTATCTATCAATTAGAAGATAATTTTCTGAAATCAAAAGCTCTGAAAACAGCTCGAAAACAAAGGAGAGAAGTGAAAAAGCTGAAAAGCCAGAAACTTGTTCTATTGCCTGGTGACCTGAAGCCATTCAGAGATACAAAGGGTGTAGGAAAGACACTGATACAGTCGCAGACTGATAGACACGACAACAAAATCTCATCTTCAAATTAAGGACGCATAACCTAGGAACATTATTTGCTAGAAGTTCCCTTGCTTCAATATTCGTTGTTGTGGCATTAGCTTGCCATAGGAGCTCGAATAGTTGTATTGAAATGCTTCAAAAATTGAAGATAAAATTGAAATTGAAAGACTAACTGACTTTTTAATGAATCCTTTCTTCACATTCCATAGTTTTGTCAGTGATCAACTTAAAAACATATTTCTCAAGAACACAGACCACTGTTTCATAGGTATGCAGTTAATACAGTTTGATAAAGGTGATTCAATTTCTATATATCAGTCAATATGGAATATAACTGAAAATGATCTGCCATCTACAAAATTCAGTGACACAAAACATTTCCATTTTGATGTTGTGCTTTTGAAAGTCTTTTTCAGTGGTAGAATTTGTTGAGATGCATAGAAGTCACAACACTGAAACAGACCATTTGACCCAACCTGGCTGTTTTGATGTCTAGCCGCCACGAGCAAATAAATCTAATCACGTTTACCCACCCCATTCCCGCATCCTTTCAGCCCGTTCCTTCATCAACGTACTCAATCTAGTCTTGAATGGTGAGTTGCTGTCTCAATCACTAATCCTGCAAATTAATTCCACAGTCTGAACTTTCCAAAGATGTTTTTCCTGCTTTTTCTATATCTCTCTTACATTTAACTTTGTATCTACGGACCTTTGTTCTTGCCCCCTCAAATTACTGGATAACAAGTCTGCTTCTATCTACCATATCCCATTCTTTCATAACATATAGACAATTCCATCTTATTGTTCCATAATCTGCATTGTTCTAATAAAAGACACATTTTTTCAAGTCCTTTTATTTGTATTTCTTTATACCACACAACAGTCGAGTGAAACTGCACCGTATGCTCTTCATAACTATAATGTGGAGCTCAGTACTGCACACAGCACTCTAACTGATGTGTTATGGTTTTATATAGGTTCCTAATTATGTCTTGACATTTGATATCGTTCCTCTGGAAAGGCTGCTCAGGAAATAAAGAAAGCAGGAATTAGTGGAAATATTTTATAATGAATGCATAATTGATTAACTGACTGAACCTAAAGAGATTGTCATCAGCCTGGAAATAAAATCTTCATAAAATGATAGGAGCTAGGAAACACAAGCACGATGGCTATATTCTAATGGGAGAGGAAGTACCTCACTGGAGGATGAGGTCACCTACATCCAAAGATGCAGTTGCAATCTCCTATCTCAGTAGATTATCTTCATATTCAAGGACCGAGGCAGCATCTATTTTAGTTCAAGTTGACTTGAAGTAAATCTTTTAAAACAGTAGTCTCCATCAAAGCTAGTGCAGACTCAATTGCGTCAGATCAGATCTGAAGTGGTGATTACTAGAATACAACCTGTTCATTATGTTCTGTTCCAATTATCTCAAATTATGCTGGTGCTCGTTACATCCCTGTGGCATGGGAGCCCATTATCTTGATCAGTGGGTTTGTAGTTGGTAACTAAACTCAATGGATAGGATAATGCAGTAATGGATTGCTGAGATTTTAAAAAGGGACAAGAATACACAACTTATCCTGCTTTTACCTTTCATGCAATAACTTTTGACCTAAAGCAGCTGCAATATGCAACTTGAGGAATAGGAGTCTAAGGAATACGCCCCAACTTTCATTCACTCTTCTTCAACTGCTGAGAGTAGGCTAGGGACCTGTTAAGTTACTATTCATTTTTTCTGCATTGATATATTGATCACAAATATGGAATGGAACTCAAGATACTTTGTTTCTGGACCCATGCAGTCATCCTAGCTGGCTTCTTTGAATCCAACTGTAAAGCCTCATTTTCATAAAAACTAGGAGCAGGAGTAGGCCGTCCGGCCCCCCCGAGCCTGCTCCGCCATTCAATAAGATCATGGCTGATCTTTTCGTGGACTCAGATCCACTTACCCGCGCTCTCACCGTATCCCTTAATTCCTTTATTGTTCAAAAAGATATCTACCTTAGCTTTAAAAACGTTTACTGAAGAAGCGTCAACTACTTCACTGGGCAAGGAATTCCATAGATTAACAACCCTCTGGGTGAAGAAGTTCCTTCTTAATTCAGTCCTAAATCTGCTCCCTCTAATCTTGAGGCTATGCCCTCTTGTCCTAGCTTCACCTGCCAATGGAAACATCCTCTCTACTTGTATCTTATCTATTCCCTTCATGATTTTATATGTTTCTATAAGATCCCCCCTCATTCTTCTGAACTCCAATGAATATAATCCCAATCTACTCAGTCTCTCCTCATAAGCCAACCCCCTCAACTCCGGAATCAACCTCCTCTGCACCCTCTCCAGTGCCAGTATATCCTTTCAGCAAAAAAAGACCATTGCTATCTTGAGGGCTGAATCTATGTCAAGATAGGTCACTGCAGGAACTGGCAGTAGCACCATGGAGGGCTCAGTAGTCAATCCATTGCTGAAGGCTTATTTTGAAGTACACTGCATTACTTCTTGGGCTGCAAACTACACTCCACCCAAGAGCATCAACTGCAGATTGCTGGAAGTGTATTACAGTATGCATAATATCACATTAGAAAGAATTCTGATGAGTTCTCTTCCATCGTTGCACTTGTGTGTTATACTTGATGGGAGATGAACTCGTGGTTTCAGTAAACTGTAAGACCATTTGGAGTATGCCCTTAGCGTACATCATTCAATTTACTATTTCCTTTCCCAAGGGCATAAGGGTGTATAACTTGTACTTCAGCCACATGTAGAGTAATACAGGAATTCACAACAAGTTGGGAAAAACAGGACTCCACTGTGGGTGTATAATTTATCAGGCCTAGCCATAGCAAAAGTCACCTGGACCACATCAAATTGATTAGCCAGCATCAAGTTATAGATGAGTCGACTTCCAAGTGAACAAAATGGGAAAAATTAAGCCATAAATTTTTGGACACTGCCCTAACCTCCACTCCCTAGCAATGTTCCCTTTAAAATTTATTTGTTCTGGACAGCTGGTTTCTCCAGTGCATGGCCCCTTTAGATTTTTTCATGGCTGTGCACACATTATTTATCACAAGATCTGCATGGTACCTTTCAGACTGTTGTACAGCCACACAGCTTAGCAGGAACATTGCTCCCAACTGCTGCCCCATCTTCACAATGCACAGCTTACAAAAATATATGCCCCGCTCTCAGATTCTTCCATGGTCTTGCTCTACTTTAGCACTGCACCCTGGTCCAGGTCCTCCAACTCTGGGTTCTAGACCAGCGGAGCGGGAGTCGAATGAGAAGCGAGTGGGATAAAGGCACGGCACCAATGTACAACCGAGACCAGGAGGAGCTGAGAAAGAGTGGAGCAGGATAAAAGGCACAGTGGCAGTGCAGGCCCAAGACCAGGAGGATGGGAGGTGACTGGAGCAGGATAGAAGGCATGACAGCAGAGTAGACCAGAGGATTCACAGGCAGAAAATGAAAGAGTAAGGTCAGAGTCAACGCAGAGAGGAAGCAGCAGCCGAACCTGAGGAAACTAAAAGATCAGAATAAAGGGCATGTATTGAGGTAAGAATCTATGGTAAAGAACTAGAATAATTAAATTGAGTTTTAAATCTTAGGTCTGTTTTTCAAGTCTTTTAAGTTTTACTCCTGATTAAATTTACTTAGTAGTCTAATAAAAAGAGGTACGGCAGGGTTCCCCAGTCCCATTAGATACATATCCTGCTCCATGTGGGAACTCCAGGACATTTCTGTTGTCCTGAACAACCACATGTGCAGGAAGTATCATCAGCTGGGCTATCTGTACTCCGGCTTTCAGACCATAAGTGACAGCTGAAGTCACTGTAATGCATCCGCAAGACAGTTTTGTTGCTAGCACATTTCTAGAGGTGGTCACCCTGCATCTTAGGGTTGTATAGGCAGAGAGGGAATGGGTAACCACTAGATAGTCAAGCGGGACCAGACAGGTACTGCAGGAGACGTGAGTGCATCTCAGTCTCCAACTGCTATTCAGTTCTGAGGGTGATAGTACGATAGTTCCTCTGAAGAGTGCCAAAGCTAAGTCCACAGCACCACAGGTGGCTCAGCTGTAGAGGGGTGCAGGAGAAAAATTGAGAAAATAATAGCAATGAGGGATTCTACGGTTAGGGGAAAAACAGGCATTTCTTTGGCTGCAGGTATGATTCCAAAATGGTATGTTGCCTCCCTGGCGCCAGGGTTAAGGATGTCACTGAGCAGCTGCAGAGCACTCTGAACGGGGCAGGGGAGGAACGGGGGAAGGGTGAACAGTTAGAGGTCATCACCCATCTTGATACCAAGGACATAGGTGGAAAGAGGCAGCTTTTAGGGAGCTAGGAAGGAGATGAGCAAGCAGGACCTCAACATTTCCACACAATAGAGTGTTTAGAAATAGGAGGATAGAACAGATGCATGTGTGATGGTACAGGAGGGAAGGCTTTGGATCTCGGACATTGGAACCAGTTCTGGAGGAGGTGGGACATATACAGGCAGGACGGGTTGTACTTCGAGAGGCAGAACCAATGCACTCACGGGGCAAGTTGCTAGTGCAGATGGGGAGAGTTTAAATTAATTTGCAGGGGGATGGAAACTAGAATGTAGCATTAGGAAGGAGAAACAAGGGCTGGAATTTTATGCCCCGTCCAAAGAGCGGGAAAGTGGCAGGAGGTGGGCGTAAAATGGAGTGGGAGGCTCCGGGGGGCCCTTCCAGGCCCGCTCCTGCCACCACTTTACGCAGGGCGGTGGCAGCATAAAACGGCCTGCCCACCTCAGGCTAATCAAAGCTCTTAAGTGGCCACTTAAGGGCCACCGCCACGGGGACTTTACCTGCGGCTAGTCGGGTGACCCAGGGCTGAGAAAAGTCGCCTGACAAAAGCAGGTGGCTCTCTGATGGCCTGGGCCGGGGGGGAACTCTCATGATCGGGCCCAAGGGTGGGCCGCTCCCACTGCCCCAACCACCCCCAACATGCCCCCCGTCTCCCCCCAATTGACCACCCTAGCTTTGCCGGGGGCCCGACCGATCATCCCTGGCGAGGAAACAAACTTACTTTGGTTCCGGGGCTCCCCAACATCATCATCTTGAAGTTGGGTGTGGTCTGGGACCAAGAGCTGCTGGCCTGCTGATTGGCCAGCAGCTCCATTAGGCAAGACTTCCTATCTGAAGAAGGTGGAAGTACCGCCTCAGAACACTTAAAGGTTGGGGAGCCGCAAAATGCGAGTCGGATCCCCAGGCCAAGCGGAAGCGGGTTTACCACTGACTTTTCAGTCAGTGGACGGCTCTTGTCTGCCGAGGGAAAAGTCCGGCCAAGGTGCACAAAGGATTGGGGAAGAGGCAGCACTAGGGTAAAAAATGGTAAGATATTATGTGGGGTCAGACTAAGAGGAATGTGATATATCTAAGTTAGGTTTACAGTGCATGTATGTAAATGCACAACATGTGGTGTATAAGGTTGGCGAGGTGGGAATATATTATGGCAGTAACAGACACCTGGCCCAATAAATGGCAGGACTGGGTACTAAATACCTCTGGCAACAAGATCAAGAAAGATAGAGAAGGAAAGAAAGGAGGACATTAGGACATTACAATGTGGCGGGGGGGCGGGGGTACAGTTAGCCCCGGAGTGTTTTACTTGCCAAATAAACAAAGTGACAGACTTTCTTGTAGGTTTAAAACAGAAGATTAACTATTAATTGAACAATATTCATTCCCCCAAATGTTTGCAACAACACTCACACCCATTCACTCTCACGAGAAGATAGATAGAAGGTAAAGGTTAAGAATTCAAGTTGTGATAGGTGTTCATAGTTTACATAAACCTGTTGAATCTTCCAAGTAGGAGTATTTTTTTTTTAAAAAAAGATGCAGGCCTGTTTGTAGTCTTGATTTGTTGAGGTGTTGTAGATTTCTGGTGGTTAAGATTTCAGATTGGAGGTGGTGGGTCACTTCCAGTTCTCTGCTGCACCAAGTTGAAGTGCAGAATCAGCAACCGGGCTCCTTCCTTGCCTGGCTAGGCTTCTTTCCACAGCCACTGGGTGGACAGCTTTTGTGATGTTCCGAAGAAGGGTCAGTGACCCGAAACGTTAACTCTGCTTCTCTTTCCACAGATGCTGCCAGACCTGCTGAGTGACTCCAGCATTTCTTGTTTTTGTTTCAGATTTCCAGCATCCGCAGTATTTTGCTTTTATTTTGTGATGTTCTTGTGATCTCTCTCCCTCTCAGCCTTGCTGGAATTCAAGATAGTTTTTTGTTGCATCATGTGGCTGAGGAGAGACCTGATTGATCTTGTTATCTCCAGTCTTGTCCTGAAAAGACTCCCCCCTTTGTTCCTCAAAACAATTATCGTTTAAAGGTGAATTTTTACAAGGGTTGGCTTCGCCCATGTGACTTCAAGTTTTAGTCCTAGCTGGGCTGCATAATGGCCTTGACGATGGCCCCATTCTGAGGGGATGAGGGCGGTTTACACGCCATTATAATGGAGATTAAGAGATGAGAAGTCCGAGAAAGGTCTTGTCTCATTGTGTTTGAGCTCCCATCCAGGTATGATTATTTGTCGCATTTCCATGCACACAAGGCTTAATTATTTTTCAGTCTTCGTAGACATGGATATGGTTTGGAGTACAAGAGATGCTGAGGGTCATGTGTCGTGTCCTCCATTTTGTTGACAGCACATGTACCAGTCTCTTCAAAATTGTTCCAACATTGTTTTGTATAACTCTTTAGTTTAGTTCTGTATTTTCATCACTGCACTTCTTGTGAGGATAAGAATCATTACGACACAGAAGGTCATACGGCCCTTCAATTGCATGCCAGCTCTCTGTAGAGCAATCCACTCTGTCCCATTTCCCTTGCTCTATCCTTGTAGCCCTGCAAGTTTATTTCCCTTAAGTGCCAATGCAATTTCCTTTTTAAATCATTGATCGTCTCTGCTTCTACCACCACGTAGGCAGTGAGTTCCAAGTCATTACCACACGCTGCATAAAAAAATTTCTCCCTCACATCCGCCCTACATCTCTTGCCCAACACCTTAAACCTGTGTCCCCTTATCCTTGTACCACTAGCTAATGGGAACAGCTTTTGTCTACCTTATCTAAATGTGTTATAATCTTGAACACCTCTCTCAAATCTCAATTGCTTTTGGTCCAAGGAGAACACCACCAGCTTCTCCAATTTAACCTTGTAGCTAAAAGCTCTCCTCCCTGGATCCATTCTGTTAAATCTCCTCTGCACCCTCTCGAGGACCCTCAAATGCTACAGACCTCGACACGAGGAGGGCCCAGCCCGATCCACCTGTCAGCTGTGAGGCTCCGTGGTGGCCCCCTGCCGCTTGGTGAAGGGACCCGGATTTGAATATTTAAATTGCCGCTGACCATATATGCTGCTATGATTGAGCCAGCAGGTCATGATCTTCATCTGGATGCGCAGCACTCACGTGCTTTCAATTTCATGTCAGAGGAAAGCCAGCGGCAGAGGCATCAGTCCTCGGAGCCAGTGAAGGTAGGTGGGTAGCTGCAATGAAAGGGGTCTGAACTTTGCATTCATGAAGGGAGGTGGGTGGGTAGCTGTAATGAAGGGGGCCTCAACTCCATTTATGAATGGAGGATCCCCGTACCCTTCTTCTGTAAAGGGGGTCACTCTACCTCCGTTAACTTTGGGGGGTGGGTGCAGTGGGGAGAAGGGGGCTGACCATACATTCAGCCAACGATGTTGGGGGTGGGAGGGAGCAATGGCAGTCCATGACTCCTTTATGAGGGGCAGGGGCTACAAATGGTAGCAGGTTTAAGGTCAGGTTGCCGGTGATCCAATCCAGGCAACGGCAATATGACAACTGTGGTTATGCTGTCCCACTCTTATTTAAAGCTAAGACGGGCAATGTCATGCCATACCATATAAGTGATGCTGGAACACAAATGAAGCACCAATTCACATCACTCTCTGCTCTGATAGGTGCCATTGACTTACTGAAGGAAGTGAGTTTACCTCCAGCATACAAATCGGGCTGATCCACCTTGTTTTTCTTGATCGACGTGCCCTGAGGAGCAATATCCACCAGAAGTGGAACCAAGAGGCAGGTGCAGCCCACATGGAAGCTCATGGACGCGAGCAGCAGCAGTCACCAAGGCACATTAGACGCCCGAGAAGGTAGCAGTCTGCAGGCCCCAAATGACATACCCGCAGATGTCGGAGCGCCACTGTCAGAGGCGGATGTCCAGAGAGGCAGCATGCAGCAACAATACACACAACTCTTTCTGGTGCGTACTGTAGGGCCCCACCTGATCTATCCAGGCAGCAGAAGTGCATCTACAGCATGCCGATGGCCTGCTCGATGGTAGCTAGTATTAAGCCATGGCAGGCGTTGTATCTCTCCTCTGCATCGCTGGTGGGATTTCTCACCGGCGCCGGGAGCCATGTCTGCAAAGGGTAGCCCTTGTCCACAAGAATCCACCCCTGGATCTGAGCTGGTGCAGTGAAGCGCAGTGGCATCTGCGAATGGTGCAGGATGAATGAATATGGCAGCTGCCTGGAAAGCGGGCACATACTTGCATGAAGCGCTTCCTGTAATCACATACTAGCTGCACACTGAGGGATGTTATGACCAAGGCGGGAGTAATGCACTATCAATTCAGTCCCATTACGCCACAGGTCATAGCATATTAACATTTTCCCACCTACCGGAAATGAGCCAAATTGAACACCTTATTAACCCCCAGAATCCCTGAAGTCCACCATATGCTGGGTCTCATCACACTTCACTGCTGGCTGGTCTGCTCCAACAGCAAACATTTAATCATGAATGAGGATGTATGCAGGGTTGGCTGCCATTTAAATGTGGCGTCAACACCTGACACCATTCGCAGCATGGTACAGCCCACCCCCTCCAGGTCATGGTGGGGGGGGGTGGGGAGCAGCCTTACCCAGACATGCCAAATGAGCCATCGCACGAGATTGCAGCAGCTCCAAGCTGTGTGGCCTGCTTGGGCGGGCCAATGGCGGGCTCATAAAATCCAGCCCTTTAGAACTGTACCTTTAAGTCTATATTGCCTCTCCCTTTACCTTCTGCCAGAATGCATCTCCTCACACTTCTCTATTAAATTCCATCTGCCACTACCCATTCTGCTAACCTATGTCCTGTTGCAGTCATTTGGTATCACCCTCACTGTTTGCCACACTTCCAGGTTTGCTATCATAGTGTAAAAATGTCAAAATTTGCAAATGTCAATATCCAAGTCATTTATATAGATTAAAAATAGCAATGGTCCTGGCACTGAACCTTGGGAACAGCACTATCTACCATCCTCTAGTCCTAAAAACAACTGCTAACCATGATTCACTGTTGTCCTTAACCCTTTTTTTTATTTTAAAGTTGACTGACCCTTATATTTCACAAGCCTCAACTTTGTTAACCAGCCTTTTATGTGGTACTGGGATTGTTCTCTTTTAGAGATGGTTGAGAGGAGATTTGATAGAGGTGTTAAAAATCATGAAGGGTCTAGACAGAGTAACTCAGCTGTTCCCATTGGTGGAAGGGTTGAGAACCAGAAAACACTTTAAAAGGTAATTGGCAAAAGAACCAACAGGGACATGAGGAAAAGCTTTACGCAGCATGTGGTTAGGGTCTGGAATGTACTGCCTGGGAGCCTGGTGGAGACAGGTGCAATCGTGGCTTTCAAAAGGGAATGGGCTGGGGAGCTGGACTAGCAATTATTTTTCTCCCGATTAAAATACAGTGTGTGCCTTTAAGACTCTTAAAACAGTGCACCTTTAAGGGAGAGAAAGTTCTGCAATTTCTCAGGCACAGTGGACCAGCAACTGCATTGGTTACCCTGGGTGACAGGTGAGAGGGAAGTCGCATGGTGTGGTGTTTTGATTTGACTGAGACTGGCAAAAACCAGTTAGTTTTGAGGCGCGCTACTGAAAAGAAAGCTAGCTACTTTCAGCAAATATTCTATTAGGGAGCTACAGGCAGAGTTAATTGCCTAAAGAAAAGCCTTTTTTTTCAAGAAACGGTTTGTATTGCTGAAGGAACTGTTGATGCCTACTGCAGCCGAAGAGTTGAATGCCTATTAAGAACAGACTACTGCATCAAATCCACGTGAAGACTTCGAGTGGCCTTTGACTGTTTCCACAGTCAAAGTTAGATTAAAATAAGTAGTTATAAGGTCTTTAGGCATAGGTTTATCTTAATAGTGCTTCAGATTTAGTTTTTTAATAAAGTAAATAGTTAATTTGCTGTTGTCTAAAGATACTTGGTTTGGTCTGTTTTATTCCAGGGATTACTAGAGTGTTTGATTTGACTGTTTTCCAGTTGGGTAAAAAACTTTAAATACTATGATGCGACCTGTGGAGTGACGGGACTGAATTGACAGTGCGTTGCTCCCACCGCGGTCCTAACAATAGACACAACAAGCCAAATGGCCTCATCTACGATTCTACTGTGCATTCCTTCTTCCCATACCACACAAGATATGACAAATCCTTCAACTCCATCAGCCTCCTTCCCAAAAACGCTAAACATTTCATTTCTTCCTCTATCTTTAAAAGCCCACTTAAAACCCACTGTTTCGACTAAGCTTTTGGTTACAGCTCCTAAAGTCTCCCTCAGTTCTCTTTTTGATTTCTACTTATGAAGTGCTTTGAGATATTTTTAAACTTAAAAAGATGCCATACAAATGGAAGTTGTTGCTGTTAGTAGCAGTGCACATTGATGGTAGGAGAGTAAAATCTAGACAATTGCTCGGAGGAGGATAAGTGGAACAGGAGAAAAAAAAAAAAAAAAAAAAAAAAAAAGTCCCCTGGACGCAGATCCAATTTTCATCCTTCCGGACTCCATATCGAATTCAATAATTTTAGATCGTAACCTCTGCCACCATTTTTTTTTCTTTTTCGCGTTTTTTGGTTCCCGCCCCCCCCCCACCCCCCCAACCCAACTGTTTGAATCCCCTTACTTTGTGTTTGGATGGCTGCTATACTGCCATTTACACCTCATCCAGACATCTCTGGTTTCTTGGCTTTGTAGCACGAAACCTTCTGGTATTTAATCTCTCTGCCCTTCACCCTATCATAGACCTTCCCTTTTGTTGTTCTTCACCACCACTCCGCCCCCCCCCCCTCACTTGCTCAAAACCTATTACATTTCAAACCTTTGCCGGTTCTGTTGAAAGGTCAACAATCTGAAATGTTAATTTTTTCTTTCCACAGATGCTGCCCGAGTGTTTACAGTATTTTCTGTTTTTGTTCCAATTTTGAGATTTTGAAGGTATACTGGTTATTGATGGAAACAGGACCCTGGCAAGTACAACATAATATATCAACCCCTTTCTACAGTATATAAAGCAGAGTAACAAGAACTGCAACAAACATATGCATTAACCAACTTGCAAGTGGATGAGCTGACACCAGCCAGTTCTTACTGACTTCTAAGGCTTAACTCTTGCTGCAAGATTAGCCATCACCACATTTTAACTATAACTTTCCAACATTTTGGAATCTTTGAAAAGTTCAATTCTAGCAAGTATTAAATGTGACCATCACTAAAATAGAACATGTGGCACAAATGACTAAATCTTAAAAAGGTGAAAATCAATTGTGTTTAATAGGGAAGAACAATAGCAGCTAGCAGATTAACCAAACCAAATGTTAGGAAAAGAAATTGCAAACAAAAATTGTGTATTAGAACCTTTAAAATATTATTACAGTAATAAACTATTTACTGCAAGTTTTATTATATAAACCACTAAACAAAAAAAATAAGTATTTAGATGAACACTTGAAACGTCATAACATACAAGGGTACGGGCCAAGTGCTGGAAAATGGGATTAGAATAGTTAGGTGCTTGATGGCCAGCACGGACATGATGGGCTGAAGGGCCTGTATAACTGACTCTATGACTATGACAAAACTAGCAATATATATTCTTAAAAGCAGACAATATGCAGTTGCTCTTTTTTCTTTAAACCTGTTATTTGGTGTTTAGTTGATCTTTTAAAATATAAATTAATTTTTAGTTTTCTTGTTTAAAAAAACCTTACACATTCCAGACAGCCCATTACATGGATTGATTGACTTCCCTTTGCCAGCCTGCTAGCATCCTGAAAAAAGTGCAAATTTTAATGCAAAATTTAAAAAACTCAACACCTTAAATTAGATTCTGTGAATCAGCCATTAATACAGGGCGATCTGCAAATGTCTAGATTTCCATATAATTGAGTTCCAAAATTGAAAAGTTAAAGTTTAGATTTCTAACAATTTCTCCCTTTAGCAATAATTCACCAAAGCACAAGCTATTTTCTCAAAAAACAAGTTTATTTATACCTAGGTATCAGGTTTATATGGAACTACACTATGTAAAAAAAAAAGTTATGTACATATAAAAATTCAATATGTCCTTCACTTAGCAGCTCAGATTACTATTTTGCAGACCAAAGAATACATAAAGAGTAACCCAGTATATGACATGTAAAAACAAACAATAAGACAAAATAATTTTTCGCCACAAGGAAAAAGTGTCAGTACAAGGTTGTATTCCAGAACTAAAGTGATTCATCACGTGGATATCTAGCTCGCAAAATATTCAAGGTCTAGAAATATCCAAATATACAAAACACCATAGCACTGTTAATTCTATGTAAAATGAAAAGATCAATGCTTAACACATGCAAAATGAGATTCTAATCAATGTTGCTTCGGTTTTTCTAAGAAATATGCGTAGAAAACTATGTTATATAGCCTTAGAACTGTACTTTGATATTGACTAAATAACTTATTTTTAATATTTTATATAATTGGAATCAAAACTCTGTTTAACCCTTTAAGCTTTGGGAAAACCGGAATGATTGTCTTTTTAATTACTGCAGGAGACAGACACATATGTTGGCCCGAAGACCATCCGTTAATCTTCCTTCAGTCTAATTGAGAAAGATGGAATCAAACATCTGGCAGGTATTTAAAAGAAAACTGTACATGAGTATTGTTAATTTTAAATTTCAACGAAAAGAAAGATGCAGTCTTTTTGCATCTTGGAGACCATGGATTTCAATGAACTACCTAGCAGCCACAGACTTTATGGGCAATTTTAACCGAACCCACCGATTGGGAAACTGACAGGATCAGGTGCAACTCTGGTTTTACACCCTGCCTAATTTTACACTCTATTAAAGTCAATGGAGAATACTGGGCAGCATGTAAAACCAGCATTCCCTTCTGTTACCTGCCCAAGTTAGGTTAAAATTACCCCCATAAGATTGATCATGTCAGTTTAATCAGTGCATAAAAAGACAAAACACATTTGATTAAAAAGGCAGTAGAAGCAATGTAATAAATAAACTTGTACAAAAATGTACAAACTGAAGCAGGAAAAACAGTAATCAAAATAAATTCTTCAATTACAGTGTTCAACCAGGCAAGCCATAGGATTATGAAGTTGGAACTAGGTTAAAGAAAAATAATCCATAGAAGAGTTAGCATTATCCTTCTTTTAAAACTGTGCATTCTTCTAATGAAGTTTCATTTGATATCGTATTATTTCAAATTTCACAATGATTGCAATTGATCAAAACAATCTCTTCCATGGATTTACCCAAAGTGCAGATCCTATATCAAATGAGTTGTTGATCGACTGAAAGTGTGGTATTTTTTTTCAAACATTGCTGGTAGACTCACCAATGAAGGCGATTGCACTCTCTGTGTAAAATACAAAGATGTGTACATTTCAGTAGTATGTCTCAAAATAAAGTAACTGATTGCAACAATTAATTCAAGACTTTTGCTGTCCCAAGGTGCTCCCAGTGAGTATTTCAAACTCCATCATATACATTAGTTAAACTAGAAAAATTACAAATTAAGCTGTAAATACATTTTCTACAGGAAATTCATTTGCTTAAAGCAGGGATTTCAGTGCTGGGAAATGGAATATATTCCCTTCATCTACATCTTGCACCCTCAGCATCAAGCAAAGTTCTGGGTTTATATGCAGAGTAAAACTCCTTTTATTGTGCCTCAACAATGCACCTCAAACTTGGAGCATACATCACTGCACCAATGTGAATTCCTTTAACACAAAACACAAACATACACAGATGAAAAGGCCATTTTAGTTCATTCATCCAGAAAGACCCTTCAGTATTCCCCAGCATCTAACTGCTTCTTCCATGACTCCAGGGTTTTTCCCTCCACTAATTGAAGTTCATTCCATATGATCATGCTGTGAAAATCAATCCTAGATTTCCCATTTATTCATTTGAACCCATGTCATTTTTGTCCCTCAAAATATGGTTCAGTTCATGATGATCTGGATCAAAACCATTGAATTTTTTTCTAGTTCTAAGGGCACCTCAAACTGAAAAGTCCAAATTCCTCTGGGTTTTCCTCATCTCAGTCTTCAGACGCTAGGAACCAATATATAGTGGTTCTTCTCGAATATGTTGTGTCTAAGTGGGTGTGGTATTCAGCTGTCTGACCAGAGCATTGCATAACAAGCATGACTTCAAATGTATTTGACTGTTTTGACCATATAGCTCAGCATTTGTTTTGCTTTGTTGATTGCTACTCTACAGCGATAGAATAAATTTACTAAAACTCCATGATCTCACAACTTCATCTGTAGTTATTTAATTCAATGGACTGTTTCATTTTTGAAGTCCCCTTTACAGTTTTTGGTGAATTATAGCTATTTTTGGCATCTGTATCTTAAGACTTCTTCTAGCTAAGCCCCAACACTGGATAAAATTCATAGCACCCTCCCCCAATTATTTTAGTTACATGTTTTATTACATGGTTTCCCATGATCCGTCCTGGTTTTCAAAAAAAAAAGGGGGCAGAACACTAAAGTAGACTTTGACTTGGGTTTTAACTGCCAAATAGACTGGTTAGACAGTAATAGATCAAGTAAAAGTATCAATTACATTTCACACAAAAGATTATCTAATAAAGGAGCTAGAAAAAAGTTTGCAGCTATTGTATAAAACAATGACAAGTTATATTATGTGTGCGCCAATCTTGTCTTTTTCTCAGCTTCTTTGCAAGCTACCTTGCCTAGGAATCTCCCACAAGACCTCAGACAGACTCAATTTGAATATTTACAATCAACAAATTTTCAAAAAGTGACTGGGGAACCAAAAACATTAAGAAAAATCTGCCCAATTACAAATTTTAACAAGTTCCACCGATTTGTTTGATATGAAATAAGTGAGTTGAATACCAGGCATAGACAAAATAATTAAAACCTATAACAAATCAAGTTAAATTGGGTATGATTTCTGGGAGTTGTTATTTCTGACAAAGAGCTAACGCCTTGCATACGGAAACTTTCAAGACCTATAAATTAAAGCAACTTGTATGGAGCACAATAAGCGAGGATGAATTCCAATCACAAAATAAGAGAAACAAATTGAAAAATGTAAGGAAATCAAAACTTCTTGATCCATGGTGCATACACTAAAGAAAGGGATAATTTAGGAAATTACAAGACCTGTATTAAAAACAAGCATTTAAAATATCTAGAGTTGTACGTATTTTGCTTTTAGCAAGAACAAACCCTTATTAAAAATAACTACAGCTTAAGTTGTATTGTAGATGATGGGCCATCTTAATGTTCAAATATATTCAAGGCAGTTGCATTTAAAAAGAATGATTACAGTTCGATGAACAAGAGAGATTAAAAACTTGACTGCAATAATTATTTCCCCTTGCTCAAATTATCAAAAGATTGACACCTTAAGCGAAAAGGTTAGTACCAGTGATAAAGTTTCCTCTTGCCCAAATTAGTATTCAACCAAAAGTTACAATCTCACACCAAGACAGTTAAGTGCATAGCCATACAATACAAAGGGGGAAAAAAATGATGGTCTTGGTATAGCTTTCAATTCACTTCAAACATCAGCTTTGTAAATATATTATATGTGGGCGCCAAGATAATCACCAATGTTAATGCCAGAGATGGCAAAAGAATTGGTTGAGCTCTGGAGGATAAATGAAGCATTAAAGCTACAGTAAAACTCACTGTCCATAAGGTGGGTACAGGGTTGACTTGGTGAGGGTGGATGCAGAATATTTCGAGGTCTGAGGCCAACAGGTGCACCGTCCAGGGAGTTAGAGCGCTGCACAGTTACAGAGTTTGCTGACATCACTGAGCCATTCAGACCAAGTGTGGATGAAGAACGAGAAATCTAGATATGGGAAGACCACTAAATTATGATAAGCAAATAAAACTGAAAAGAAATACTGAACAAAAATAAATAGGTTTTCAAGGAGAAAGCAAGTGTGGGAAATAAGCACTTTCCCACATTAATTACTACACTTGGTACCTTAAAAATTAAATATAGTAGAAATGGCTAGATGACCACAACATTCATTTGATGGATTATGATAACTTCCATTACTGGGAGCTATGACTGTGGAGCTCGAGTGCAATACAATGGCAACATGCTAGCTGGGGAACCATAAAAGCAAAAGACTGCAGATGCTGGAAATCTGAAATAAAAACTAGTGCTGGAAATACTCAACTGGTCTGGCAGCATCTGTGGAGAGAGAAGTTTGCTCTCCATAGATGTTGCCAGACCAGTTGAGTATTTCCAGCACTTTTTGTTTTTACACCATAAAGCAAAGACAGTTGAAACTGGTTGAAGAAAGAAGTCTAGTGCCAAAAGTTATAGAACAAAAAAAGGATTAAAATGAGATCAAAAAAGTTGAACCCATGAAGAAAAGTCTTCAAGAGGAAAAAAAAATCAAGACAGCTAGAAGATAAGTCTAAAAATGTGGTTCAGATTTCCCTTCCAAATTGCCTAGCTTTAATTTTATTATACTGCTCATTCTTGATTCCCCAAGAGGAAATACTTTTTGTACCCATCATATTGAATCCTTATAACATTTTAAGCACGTTGATCACATCACTACTCAATCTTCTATGCTCATGAGAATACAAGCCAAATTTATGCAACCTGTCCTCAATATAACCCCGAGCCCCCACACAATATCCACTCAGCTTTCCACATTATCTTCAGCATACCAAATTAATTGCTAGAGAAAAATGACACACTAAGCCAACATGCTTCTTGTACAATAGTCTTATTTCATCACCTCAAATAGCTTCTGCTTTATTCCAACTCAAAATACTGTCTGCAAGCGACATGTTTTCACCTAAAATACATTTGTACAGCTAGGAGATGTATCTAGAAGTGGTTGGTACAGAAACTTCCTATGATTTTTTTTCCTTTTACAGAAATTCAAGCAAGAAAAAATATTCACAGGATATCTGCGAGAATATTTTACACATTGCAATAATGCTTTCTTAAAACCTTGTCGACACCGAGTTGTGAAAACCAAGCAGATGTGACCAACATTTTTAATACATTTAATGTTATTTAAAAGCAAGGATTGCAATGGGGGAGGTTTATATGGAAAAAGGTACTTTTTCCACACTTGGCAATGAACTTAATCAAAAGGGTCCCTTATTTAGAGAGCAAAACAAAATTATTGCAAATTGCATATGTATACCATCGTTAAGCTGAAATGTTAGTTTTAATGGGTTTTTAATTTTATTCGTTTCATCTTTAAAATAAAGTTTGGAAGAAAACATGCAGATTGAGGAAAACATGGCAATCTAAAGTGTTCAACATGAAAATAAATCATGTTATTGATTTACTTTCATTTAGATAATTGCCTGTTCATTGCTATGTAGAAGTTAAACAGCTGAGGAAGAACACACCAAGACTTATTTGTATGCACAACACAACCAAAGTATGAAAAAGGGACTATATCTCGGGATATGACCAGAGAATACACCGACAGGTGGGCTTGTACTTACCATTAATGAGGAAGTGCTGGTTAATCGACTACCCAAATAAGTTCCATTGCTTGTTGGGCTCTTTGGATCAGGGGTACTGTGGACCATTAGTGCTCGTTGCAAAACTCTCTTCGGCGTTTTAGTAAATGAGAATGCTCTTGTAACCTGGACAAACAAAATGGTTACCTTTAACGTAACATGTGCTAAAGCTTTTATGTAAGAGACACACAGACGCTAAATGGCATCACTAGGCGCAGAGGTTTGTGGATGGAGTTTGAGATTAGATTGAGAAAGGCTGAAGGCTCAGGCACTAAAGAGGAATGGGTGGGGGGGAAGCAACAGTAAAATAAGGCATAGGAAGCTAGAATTGGAGTACTGAAGGTTGTACATTAGGTTGGAATGGTAGGGTGGAGCAATATCAAGATAAGGACATAGAATTTCAGTTTGGTATGTGGAGACAAAGTGGTCAACAATGTTGGGATGGGATTCTTAAACTTGGAGCTTGTGTGGAATGGAGCTTCGGAGACTGCAAATCACATGCAATAAAAAATGTATGAATAAAGGTTTCAGGTGCAGCTCAGGCAAAGCAGGAGTGGATAACTTGCAGATGCTGTCTTGTCAATATATGAGAACAGGGTTTAAAGGTCAGCTCAAGTTTGAGCAAGGTAGAGGTGTGGCATAGTCCAGTTCAGACAAAACAAGGAAAATGGGTGAAACACAGAGCAAGGGTGTAGGGCTTTTGACATGAGCTGCTTAAGATAGGCTCAGTTGGAAAGCGACAAGGCAGCCTGACAAAAGACATTGTTGAAGGGCAAGCTGAGCCTCAACAGCACTCATCATACAAACTCGCAGAGGATATGTTACTTACATAAACAGTTGTTTAGCCATCCAATCCATTAAAAACAATTTCCATTAAAAAATATTTCCTAGACATTAATATTTATACACTAGTCAAGTGTACTTGAACAACAATTGCAAAGTTTTACAACTCGAGCACATCTCAAAACAAAATTGTCCAACTGCATTGAAACAAGGTTAAAGACAGTGCAGGATTTGACAAGTAAGTTACTGCTTGACAGTCCAAATATGTATTTTTTTAATGTTTGTGCTTGGAATGCTTTGTGCTTGACAGTCAAATCACACCCTCTCTGTACTAACGCTTTGTCTTTCAGCACACCATTAACATACCGTTTTCCTTTGTTCCATGACCTTCTGGTCAGTTATTCTCTGTGACCATGTCCTATCAACACCTTCTCTTTGGTTATCCCTTGCCCCACACCCCACTTTACTTGCTTAATACCTTTTATATTTCTAATATTTATCAGTTCTGATGAAGGGTCACTGACCTGAAACGTTAACTCTGCTTCTTTCTCCACAGATGCTGCCAGACCTGCTGAGTATTTTCAGCATTTCTTGTTTTTATTTCAGATTTCCAGCATCTGCAGTATTTTGCTTTTATACAAATATGTATTCTATTCATTTCACAAGTATATGATACCAACTCCAAAGCTTTATTTGAATCAACCATGTATTTGTACACACTGGCAGCATTTTTACTGCATTTCAAAACTACAGTATAAGGAATGTTATGTGCAACTCTCTATGGAACTATCAGCGCAAGCTTTAGGTGATGCCATGTGTTAATAAGCATAGATTCTGAATGGCTATAAATATATCACAAGGCAGTAATTTTATTTGAAGGTCTTGGATCATAATCTGCACAATTGAAGCAGTCAATTGAAGTCTTTGGTTGTGCCTATAATTCAGTAACAGCTATGTAGTGATTATGTGGATGCTAAACTTGATTGATAAAACAGATTAAGCAATAAAACATGCCATGTGATAAAAATTCTTCAAAAAAAGTTTCTAAAGTTTTCCAAAAGCTCTCTTCCAAACACACATATGGTAGCATGTGCATGTATTAATTTAAAAAAAACCTGAAGTACACAGTATACACGGAGACAAAAATAAGAGCAGAGTACTTTAGATGCTGGTACATTCAGTAGGTCTGGCAGCATCTGTGTAGAGAATCCAAGTTAAAATTTCAGGTCTGTGAACCTTCATCAGAACTGGCAAAAGTTAGAAATTTACCAGTCTTTGAGCAAGTGAAAGTGGGGGGGGTGGGAGGGAGGAGAGGGGTGGGAGAAGAAGAACAAGGAAGGAAGAGCTGTGATGAGACGGTGGGTGGGGGGGGAAAAGATAAAAATGACAGATGTCACAGAACAGAATGCAAATGGTATGTTAAATAGTTGTAGCGCTTTGTCTTTCGCGAGTCCAGAGTGTGTTAATGGCAGAATAATGAACAGCTCTGTATGGAAGCAAAAACATGAATAAAGTTTAAGACTAGATATTTAAAAAATATATATAAAAATATAAAAAAACTCAAGATTGCGTTCAATAATGTCAGACCATGAGCCCCGTTATTTTCTTCTTGTTTTGAAATGGAACATGGAGGCCAAGAAGATGAAGTGAATGGAAAAGAGCTAAGCAGGTAGGACCGAAAGACAAAAATCAGTGAAAAGCAAATTTAAGACAAATCTACAAAATACTTCAGTTATAACAAAAAAAAAGTGTCGCAACAGAATACAGTTACAACCATTAACAATTTGGATGTAGACCATCTTGGTGCTTAAAGCCAATATGTTCATCTATCATTTCAGATACCGATTGACTGGTTGTGTAGTTACAGTATTTGCTTTTTTAAAAAAAATCTGCATTGGACTAAATTAATATCAACTGAAAGTGACCCAGTTGAGATCACTAATTTAGCACAACACCTATCCTTATAAGCAAAAGGTTTTAATTTAACCATTTCAGCTTTCAATATCATTTGTTTATTTTTGCCCAGAATTAAACAATTATACAAACCAATGACTTACCTTCTTTGAGGTTTTTTTAAATGCTCTTGATGCTCTACTTAACGTGCTATCCATGTCTTTTGTGTTGACTTCTAGAGATTCTGGGTCGGTATTAAAAATAATATTTTCCTAGAAGAGAAAAAAATCATTAGTTTTAAGTAAGCCCATAAGCAAGTGTCGGTCATAATGTGTGATTGTTATAAATGGGCCAGTGATGTGCAAAATAAGTTTTGTGGGACAGCTGAAGAAAGGAAGAGTGCAGAGGAAGAAAAGATAGCATTATCATTGTCAAACAAGGTTTGACATTTTAGTGCAGTGATAAGATTGCTTAATGTTTCATTCTCATCAGCAAGACAGTGTATGTGTGCCCATGAAATGGAACCCCTCTTTCCCACACCACTCCTTTAGCCACCTGTTGACCTCCTAACATTTGTCCCTATGCAAATTTGTACAGGTCTCAGGTAATAAATCAGTCAGGAGCTAAATTAAAAAGTAGAACCTAACACCAGATACTCCCTTAGCCCAAACACCTCCCCAATCTTTCCCATTTTGTTGGTTCCAATGTAGAGGGCAACAACTGGATCTTTTCCAAACTTGAAGCTATCACAAATAACTGGACAGATTCACTCAAAACATGGAGATCAAATAATCACTTTTTTTTTCTTCCCCTCTCATCAAGCCTTCCAAGAGTCAAGAACAGACTAACCATTTACAATTTGTTGTCTTCCTTTGAACATAAATATCAAATGAATATTCGCCTCAAGAACAACGCAGTGGTTGAATGTGGAATTTATGTCAACATGATCAACTATTATACATTTATACAACACTGTTAACAGAAAAATGCCACAAGGTGCTTCAGGGATGCCAAGAAAAACAAATGCTGACCTAAAGGGGATATTAGGATGGATGGGTGATTAAAAGCTTGGTAAAGAGATGAGTTTCATGGAGAGTCAAATGAAAGATAGGACATGGAATGGCAGGAGGACTTAGTATCAGAATCAGAGAAATGGGAGAGTAGGTGTATGGCAACTGTAGGTGGTTACAGAAATAAGGAGATTGCTGAGATTTGCCCCTAATAAGCTTGCTGGGTGGCAAGGTTGGTGAGAAAGGAGGATAGGGGTTACTACTCTTAAAAGAAACAGTTATGGAATCTTCTGAGCCCTGCCAGAGAATACAAAGAGGCACATGGAGGATATAAGTAGGACTTGTTCAAAGAGGATTTAAGGCTGGGCAGGCAGCAGCAAAGGAAGGCTGTGAAGTGGTGATTGGGTGGGAGTAGGAATGGAGGGGGATAACGTACCTTTAGAGGACAAAAAAAAAATGAAAGGTCACATGGCCAGGTGAGGGGAAGGGAAACCAAAGGCCAAAAAAAAAAAAAGGAGCAAAAGAACAAAAAGCTAGAAATTATAGGCTTATGTCTGGAACAACGGCTGAAGTGGAAACACAAAAAAGAATTCTGGATTAACATAGGCATAGAAGATATTAGGCAAGAAATGTAGCAGTCATAAACAGAGAACAGGAAGGAGACAGTATGAAACAAAAACAGTCTAAAAAGAGCCAGGAAGCTGTGATTGGACAAACACATTGCCAGATAGAAACAACCACCAACCAAAAATGATGTTCAGATATAGTAGTATAGGAGAGGAATGATCCATGAGCCATTGAAGGGGCATCTCAGGTGCCAGCCAGGTCAACTAGAAGATGCATCTCCAATACAACATCACGTCCTCTCGCAGAAAAAGAGTAACATGAAAATAAATCTCTCTACAGCCAAATATCAACACTAAACAAAAATTACAATGTTTGCTAAAAACAATGAAGCTATTTGTTGTTTGTTTTAAAATAAATGGTAATGAAACAAAAATCAGTCCTAGCTTGAAAATGGAATTCATCAAATGAACTAAACAAAGATTTGCGCTTTTAATGTGAGCATTTTTCTCAAACAACTAAACACAGAAGTTTGAGCCAAATATTTTTTCCAAAAAAATGTACGTATCATTACCAGCCTTATAATTGAATGGTAGCTTATTATGCTCAGCTCCCAACTTCAACTGCATTACATTTTATCGTGTGGTCATGGCATAGCCACTACTGCATACAATGTGCCAAATCTGGACCATGTTACATTGAATATGAATCTTAATTGGCAGCCACCAGGCACATGAACAAGCTACTGATTGATGAGCACTTTAAAGGAGACTGATCATACCAGTTTTTCCCTCTTATTCTCCCAAAGATGCCCATTAAAAACTTCTCAACTTACTGCATCTGCTTTGCAAATTGTGTTTGCCACATGTCGACAGAGCAGCCTTAACCAGTGATCCTTCTTGGGCTCTTCCACTATTAATTGAAAACTGAACAGTAGGTTTGATTGTTCTGTTGGAGGTCGCACCACCAGGGCAAATGCACTGCGGCAATCTAATACAAATCAGTAATAAGTTTACCATGCCACAACAACTCAAGAAAGCATTAAAAATACACTCCTGAATTAACTAATGGTTTAACAAATCCTTACAAATGAATGCAAATATTAGTTAGAAAATGTGTACTCTCCGATTCAATTTTCTGACCATGGTAAAAGCAATACTTTACTGCTTTAAAATTATAGAAAGCGTAATTTTTTGAAATGCTAATTTTGTAAATGAATCAAGTATCATAGGGGTCAAACAGCAGAGTCTGACACTGGGAAATTGCCAACAGAAGCACATTTTCCCATCATTCATTTGTAAACCCCAGTGACTATGAAGACTATTTAGTTATGAGAATAGAATTGACAAGCCCAATAGCTATACAAAAACTTTTAATGGGGTTACTGGATTCCAAGCAGCAACAGAATGCTGGCAACCTTCCCCAGCCTTGTGCAGGGGTTTTTAAGACCAATTTTAGTACCCTAACTGAGGACATCTATCTCAGCACAGGCTAGGGATCAAATCTAGGACCTTGACTGGATGGAAATCTACTTGGTCCATTGTGCTGGTTCTGACTCAATTGAATTTTTCTGCCCTTTCCCACCCCTTTCACAAATATTTACCCACTTCTCCTATAAAAAACCATTATGGATTTCTATTTCTCATGCAGTATTCCATGCTCAAATACAGAAAATTCTCTCCACTTCTCCTTTCATTCTTTGCGATGACCTGTCTAGTTACTGACTTTCTGACTAGTGGAAATAGTCCTTTCCCCCCTGCCCATTTATCTCAAATTCCCAATTTTGAACACCTCCATCAAGATGCTTAGCATTTTATATTCTAGTGAAGAACCTCAATTTCTCTTATCTGCCCTCATTGCTGAGGCTCACCCATGGTACCTTCTGTATTCTCTTTGTGGTCTTTATATCTTTCTGAAAAGGAGTCCTCAAAACCAGACATAATATTCTAATTTTGCCAATTCATAGAACCAGAGGGAGAAATTACACAATAGTTTGACAAGACCAGATTCAAAACTTCCTTGAAACTTCAAGACCAATTTCAGATGATCCATAAGAGGAGACCTTTATATCTTGTAGGCTTACTCATGGGCATAAAATAAAGCATTCCTTCCTGTAACCACATTTCTGCCTTCTTCCCTACACTAATTCTTTTTGCAACTATTACTCTTCTACTCTTACTATTCCTGCATCTTTCAAACACATTGAATGCTGCATCTGTGGCTGTTTTTCCTCACAAGTCTGTCACTTCTATCTCACCCTCCCACAACACCCCCTCCAAAACCATCATATATTTTTACTGATGAAAAAAAGTTTAATGCTTTATAATTTCTGTGTGGTGGCTGTACCCGAGACACTACACGTGTAGTGTCTCCCATCCACCCTCCTCCTCTAACCAAAAAAAAAAAAAGGACTCTGGTGTGTTGATAAGGTAAGTTTTTATTTAAGAAGTTCTGTCCGTTGGATTGCTAACCTAACAAGTTTTGACTTTTTGTTTTTGGTTTTTCAGTAGATTTGTTGGGAATTTGGAATAGTGGGAATGGAGGTTAAGGCAGTTGTATGTTCCTCCTGCAGAATGTGGGAGGCAAGGGTCGCCAAGAGTGTCCCTGCTGACTGCATCTGTGGGAAGTGCACCCAACTCCAGCTCCTCGAGAACCACGTTAGGGAACTGGAGCTGGAGGAACTTCGGATCATTTGGGAGGCGGAGGAGGTTATTGAGAGGAGTTATGGGGAGGTAGTCACACCTCAGGTAAAAGAAGTAGGTAGATGGGTTACCGTCAGGGGAAGGAGAGGGAACCAGCAGGCAGTGCAGGGATCCCCTGTGGCCGTTTCCCTCAACAGATATACCGTTTTGGATACTGTTGCGGGGGACGACTTACCAGGGGTAAGCAATGGGGTACAGGTATCTGGCACAGAGTCTGTCCCTGTTGCTCAGAAGGGAGGGGGAAAGAGGAGCAGAACATTAGTCATTGGGGACTCCATAGTTAGGGGAACAGATAGGAGGTTCTGTGGGAACGAGAGAGACTCACGGTTGGTATGTTGCCTCCCAGGTGCCAGGGTTCGTGATGTCTCGGATCGTGTTTTTGGGATCCTTAAGTGGGAGGGGGAGCAGCCCCAAGTCGTGGTCCACATAGGCACCAACGACATAGGTAGGAAGAGAGATGGGGATTTAAGACAGAAATTCAGGGAGCTAGGGTGGAAGCTGAGAGCGAGAACAAACAGAGTTGTTATCTCTGGGTTGTTGCCTGTGCCACGTGATAGCGAAGCGAGGAATAGGGAGAGAGAGGAGTTGAACACGTGGCTGCAGGGATGGTGCAGGAGGGAGGGTTTTGGTTTCCTGGATAATTGGGGCTCTTTCTGGGGTAGGTGGGACCTCTACAAACAGGATGGTCTTCACCTGAACCAGAGGGGTACCAATATCCTGGGGGGGGGAGATTTGCTAGTGCTCTTCGGGGGGGGTTTAAACTAATTCAGCAGGGGAATGGGAACCTAAATTGTAGTGCCAGTGTACAGGATGTTGAGAGTAGTGAGGTCAGGGATATGGTTACAAGGACGCAAGAGGGCACTGGCAAGCAAGAACCTGGTTTAAAGTGTGTCTACTTCAACGCCAGGAGCATCCGGAATAAGGTGGGTGAGCTTGCAGCATGGGTTGGTACCTGGGATCTCGATGTAGTGGCCATTTCGGAGACATGGGTAGAGCAGGGGCAGGAATGGATGTTGCAGATTCCGGGATTTAGATGTTTCACTAAGAACAGAGAAGATGGTAAAAGAGGGGGGGGGGTGTGGCATTGTTAATCAAGGAGAGTATTACAGCGACAGAAAGGACGTTTGAGGACTCGTCTACTGAGGTAGTATGGGCCGAGGTTAGAAACGGGAGAGGTGAGGTTACCCTGTTGGGAGTCTTTTATAGACCTCCGAATAGTTCCAGAGATGTAGAGGAAAGGATAGCGAAGATGATTCTCGACAGGGGCGAGAGTAACAGGGTAGTTGTTATGGGGGACTTTAACTTTCCAAATATCAACTGGAAATACTATAGTTCGAGTACTTTAGATGGGTCAGTTTTTGTCCAGTGTGTGCAGGAGGGTTTTCTGACACAGTATGTAGACAGGCCAACCAGGGGCGATGCCACATTGGATTTGGTACTGGGAAATGAACCCGGCCAGGTGTTAGATTTAGATGTAGGTGAGCACTTTGGTGATAGTGATCACAATTCGGTTAGGTTTACCTTAGCGATGGGCAGGGACAGGTATATACCGCAGGGCAAGAATTATAGCTGGGGGAAAGGAAATTATGATGCGATTAGGCAAGATTTAGGATGCGTAGGATGGGGAAGGAAACTGCAGGGGATGGGAACAATCGAAATGTGGAGCTTATTCAAGGAGCAGCTACTGTGTGTCCTTGATAAGTATGTCCCTGTGAGGCAGGGAGGAAGTTGTCGAGCGAGGGAGCCGTGGTTTACTAAAGAAGTTGAAGCGCTTGTCAAGAGGAGGAAGAAGGCTTATGTTGGGATGAGACGTGAAGGCTCAGTTAGGGCGCTTGAGAGCTACAAGCTAGCCAGGAAGGATCTAAAGGGAGGGCTAAGAAGAGCAAGGAGAGGACACGAGAAGTCATTGGCGGATAGGATCAGGGAAAACCCTAAGGCTTTCTATCGGTATATCAGGAATAAAAGAATGACTAGAGTTAGATTAGGGCCAATCAAGGATTGGAGTGGGAAGTTGTGTGTGGAATCAGAGGAGATAGGGGAAGTGTTAAATGAATATTTAGCGTCAGTATTTACAGTAGAGAAAGAAAATGTTGTTGAGAATACTGAGATTCAGGCTACTAGGCTAGATGGGATTGAGGTTCACAAGGAGGAGGTGTTATCAATTTTGGAAAGTGTGAAAATAGATAAGTCCCCTGGGCCAGATGGGATTTATCCTAGGATTCTCTGGGAAGCTAGGGAGGAGATTGCAGAGCCCTTGTCCTTGATCTTTATGTCGTCATTGTCGACAGGAATAGTGCCGGAAGACTGGAGGATAGCAAATGTTGTCCCCTTGTTCAAGAAGGGGAGTAGAGACAGCCCTGGTAATTATAGACCTGTGAGCCTTACTTCGGTTGTGGGTAAAATGTTGGAAAAGGTTATAAGAGACAGGATTTATAATCATCTTGAAAAGAATAAGTTCATTAGAGATAGTCAGCACGGTTTTGTGACGGGTAGGTCGTGCCTCACAAACCTTATTGAGTTTTTCGAGAAGGTGACCAAACAGGTGGATGAGGGTAAAGCAATGGATGTGGTGTATATGGATTTCAGTAAGGCGTTTGATAAGGTTCCCCACGGTAGGCTATTGCAGAAAATACGGAAGTATGGGGTTGAAGGTGATTTAGAGCTTTGGATCAGAAATTGGCTAGCTGAAAGAAGACAGAGGGTGGTGGTTGATGGCAAATATTCATCCTGGAGTTTAGTTACTAGTGGTGTACCGCAAGGATCTGTTTTGGGGCCACTGCTGTTTGTCATTTTTATAAATGACCTGGAAGAGGGTGTAGAAGGGTGGGTTAGTAAATTTGCAGATGACACTAAGGTCGGTGGAGTTGTGGATAGTGCCGAAGGATGTTGTAAGGTACAGAGAGACATAGATAGGCTGCAGAGCTGGGCTGAGAGATGGCAAATGGAGTTTAATGCGGAAAAGTGCGAGGTGATTCACTTTGGAAGGAGTAACAGGAATGCAGAGTACTGGGCTAATGGGAAGATTCTTGGTAGTGTAGATGAGCAGAGAGATCTTGGTGTCCAGGTGCATAAATCCCTGAAGGTTGCTAACCAGGTTAATAGGGCTGTTAAGAAGGCATATGGTGTGTTAGCTTTTATTAGTAGGGGGATCGAGTTTCGGAGCCACGAGTTCATGCTGCAGCTGTACAAAAACTCTGGTGAGACCGCACCTGGAGTATTGCGTGCAGTTCTGGTCACCGCATTATAGGAAGGATGTGGAAGCTATGGAAAGGGTGCAGAGGAGATTTACTAGGATGTTGCCTGGTATGGAGGGAAGGTCTTACGAGGAAAGGCTGAGGGACTTGAGGTTGTTTTCGTTGGAGAGAAGGAGGAGGAGAGGTGACTTAATAGAGACATATAAGATAATCAGAGGGTTAGATAGGGTGGATAGTGAGCGTCTTTTTCCTCGGATGGTGATGGCAAACACGAGGGGACATAGCTTCAAGTTGAGGGGTGATAGATATAGGACAGATGTGAGAGGTAGTTTCTTTACTCAGAGTAGTAAGGGCGTGGAACGCCCCGCCTGCAGCAGTAGTAGATTCTCCAACTTTAAGGGCATTTAAGTGGTCATTGGATAGACATATGGATGAAAATGGAATAGTGTAGGTCAGATGGTTTCACAGGTCGGCGCAACATCGAGGGCCGAAGGGCCTGTACTGCGCTGTAATGTTCTAATTCTAATTTCTATGAATAGCTTGATAATTTAAAAGTTCATACTTTAATGCAGTTTTGGCCCAACTACTAGTAATGAACCTAGACAGCAAGTATTGGTGGATTATTCAACATTGAGGAAGATTATAGCCAAGTCCAATCTTGTTGTGACCCAATGGTTTTCCTTTCCCTGACCAAAAGCTAATTGTAGTCAACTGCTGCCAAAAAGAGTGTCCAGGAATGCAACCAGGTCATTTTCCACTCCAAAGTTTAGCAAGTTCTACCACAAGGCCACCCGAAGAGACGCTTTTTTAAAGAAGATTAAGAAAAAGCATAAATGTTCCCTTTACTGTGACAAAATAACAAAAGGAGGAAACAAGGAGGTGACCAACAAGTATACTTAGTATGGTACAGGCAAAATAAATGTACTGAAGATTGTTAAACACTTACATCTAAAATTTGAAGAAATGCGGACTTTATCAACAAGGAAAATTCTTATTGTGCAGAGAGACAAGGAACAAAGGTGAAATAAAAATATTATTTGAACATACATTAAAAAATTTAGTTCAAACTAATAACTATACTGACCTTCAGTCTCCTTTATATCCAATACTCTCTTTATCTGGGAAAGAGGCATCAGCACAATGTGTTTGAGAGAGGCAGGCGGTCGTGTTTGACCATGAGGACTCTTGAAAGAGCTAATTACTTTATGGCGCTTTCTTGCAATCTGTAAAGAAATTTTGCCAATATCAAATGTGTAAAGACACAAGCAAAGGATATAATGGTTGTTTTACATAAAGTTTCATGGCTGCAAAAGGTAATTTAACTAGTACCTTGAAATATAAAATAGTGGAGCATACAAACCTGGGCATTTTAAAGTGTTCAATATGGCATAACAAAATGAACTGATTTTTGTTTTACTAACTACTCTAACTTTTAAACTTGAAAACTTACACCCAATAAGATTAGGGTAGATTTTCTGCTCATTTACATCAGGAATAAATCAGCCAAACCCCCCACACAAAAAAAAATGAATTTTAAACACAAGTAAGTTACACCTAAAACCACTTACATTCACGTTTTCAGTTATCTCTTATGCGGATTCAATTCACATGGATCATAAACTGGCCATGTCCCAGGTCATTATTGCAAGATTCCTCCAATTGCACTGGCTCTGAAAAGTTTTCCAAATTGCGTGCATTTACGTAGGCACACAGGCACTAGTCAGCACGTTTTTAAAAGTTGTTTTATCAAAAATATTTAAACTTACTAAGAAATTGATTCTTTTACACCAATGAAACTGTTAAATGCATCAAAATAGTTTCTAAAAGCTGTATTAATGATTTCAACTCAGATCACTCACAGAGGGAGGTCTGGATACCCTTGTTAGAAATGCTTATTTTTTTGGTGGTAAACCCATTTTCAGCTGCAGCAATAAAACTATCAGATAATGGAAAAGAAAGAAAACTATTACATTCCATTTCGCTGTCTGACTGAGGTGGTTCGTTGAAGATTTAAAGTTTTGATTCTGCAATTTAATTTTAGCAGAAACTTTAACTGCAGCCTAACCAATGCACTTGGGTCACAATAGCCCAATTGCACCCGAAAAGCAGAACTATACCCAATGCCTGTTGCAGATTTTGGAATTAAACCCATGGAATCTGACTGGATCAAATACAAAATGATCTTCATCTTTTCAGACATTTGGCTAATATTTAATTCATGACTATTTTGTGGGTCTGCAGTAAAATGTAATCCAGTGTTTTACAGGAGCAGCTCTGAAAATAAGGAAGGCAACTCAAAAAAAAGTAATACCTGTACGTAACCATTTTTTATGGTTTTTATCCTACAAGCTTCTTCATAGTGAAGAGTGTGGAGGTCAAGTGTAAAATGGTTTCAGGTGCAAGACAATTCAAACAAGTTTAACATTACAGTCATTCTTCTGAATCTTCAAAAATGACTCATACTGCAAAGGAATGAAGTGATCGTCTCCGCAGAATCTTGAGCTACATACTTTATACCATGAAATGGATGGCACCCATTGGATCCAGGAAGTTATCAACATTACCAAAATCTTTGGCCTTTTGATCAAGTTTTAACTCGCCCTTTTGAGGTTTGGAATAGACCATTATCCTTTCAACACAATCTTCCAGACACGGAGAAATTTATTTTGCAAGTAAATCTACATGTATATATTTATAGCACAATGATGGTTACAAGTAGAATTCTGCTTAGTCAGTTACACTGCTTTCTCAAAACTCAAATATACTCTTACCTCCAGGCAGTCATTGAACAAGAACAAAGTGACCTGTTCACCTCTGTCACACAAGTCATCATCCAGTGCAATGGTTTCTACTCGTTGGACAAGGTTCCGGTGCGATGATAACAAGTTGGCCTACATAAAAGTCAACAAGAAATTTGATATGGAGAACAAGGCTATTCTTCAAAAGCTTGCATTAAGAAAGTCCAATTACAATTTCAAAAGATGTAAAACATCAAGTAACCATTTCACACACAAGCATCAGGAGGGGACAAATTAAGGGAATAAAAAGGCACAAATTTCAGTCATTTTTGTGAATTGGGACATCAGGAGTTGACGATTTTGAAATGGTTGACTACTGTACATGAAATTACATGGTGACACATTGTGAACTATTTCCACTATCACAAAGCAGTTACAAGTGTAAGCTCTGTCCATAATCCCTGGATCTACCACTGTATAAAGTTCCTGAGTTCACTAGTTTTTTTTTTGATGAGGAAAATTGCAGGAAATTATACAAAATTAGAAGCATAACTGATTATATCCCAAATGTTTCAGTAGATCCAAAAACTAGATGTACTTGTAGTTATGTGCTAACAACTTAATTCTTTCTTTTGGGCCTCCTTATCTCGAGAGACAATGGATACGCGCCTGGAGGTGGTCAGTGGTTTGTGAAGCAACGCCTGGAGTGGCTATAAAGGCCAATTCTGGAGTGACAGGCTCTTCCACAGGTGCTGCAGAGAAATTTGTTTGTTGGGGCTGTTGCACAGTTGGCTCTCCCCTTGCGCCTCTGTCTTTTTTCCTGCCAACTACTAAGTCTCTTCGACTCGCCACAATTTAGCCCTGTCTTTATGGCTGCCCGCCAGCTTTGGCGAATGCTGGCAACTGACTCCCACGACTTGTGATCAATGTCACACGATTTCATGTCGCGTTTGCAGACGTCTTTATAACGGAGACATGGACGGCCGGTGGGTCTGATACCAGTGGCGAGCTCGCTGTACAATGTGTCTTTGGGGATCCTGCCATCTTCCATGCGGCTCACATGGCCAAGCCATCTCAAGCGCCGCTGACTCAGTAGTGTGTATAAGCTGGGGGTGTTGGCCGCTTCAAGGACTTCTGTGTTGGAGATATAGTCCTGCCACCTGATGCCAAGTATTCTCCGAAGGCAGCGAAGATGGAATGAATTGAGACGTCGCTCTTGGCTGGCATACGTTGTCCAGGCCTCGCTGCCGTAGAGCAAGGTACTGAGGACACAGGCCTGATACACTCGGACTTTTGTGTTCCGTGTCAGTGCGCCATTTTCCCACACTCTCTTGGCCAGTCTGGACATAGCAGTGGAAGCCTTACCCATGCGCTTGTTGATTTCTGCATCTAGAGACAGGTTACTGGTGATAGTTGAGCCTAGGTAGGTGAACTCTTGAACCACTTCCAGAGCGTGGTCGCCAATATTGATGGATGGAGCATTTCTGACATCCTGCCCCATGATGTTCGTTTTCTTGAGGCTGATGGTTAGGCCAAATTCATTGCAGGCAGACGCAAACCTGTCGATGAGACTCTGCAGGCATTCTTCAGTGTGAGATGTTAAAGCAGCATCGTCAGCAAAGAGGAGTTCTCTGATGAGGACTTTCCGTACTTTGGACTTCGCTCTTAGACGGGCAAGGTTGAACAACCTGCCCCCTGATCTTGTGTGGAGGAAAATTCCTTCTTCAGAGGATTTGAACGCATGTGAAAGCAGCAGGGAGAAGAAAATCCCAAAAAGTGTGGGTGCGAGAACACAGCCCTGTTTCACACCACTCAGGATAGGAAAGGGCTCTGATGAGGAGCCACCATGTTGAATTGTGCCTTTCATATTGTCATGGAATGAGGTGATGATACTTAGTAGCTTTGGTGGACATCTGATCTTTTCTAGTAGTCTGAAGAGACCACGTCTGCTGACGAGGTCAAAGGCTTTGGTGAGATCAATGAAAGCAATGTAGAGGGGCATCTGTTGTTCACGGCATTTCTCCTGTATCTGACGAAGGGAGAACAGCATGTCAATAGTCGATCTCTCTGCACGAAAGCCACACTGTGCCTCAGGGTAGACGCGCTCGGCCAGCTTCTGGAGCCTGTTCAGAGCGACTCGAGCAAAGACTTTCCCCACTATGCTGAGCAGGGAGATTCCACGGTAGTTGTTGCAGTCACCGCGGTCACCTTTGTTTTTATAGAGGGTGATGATGTTGGCATCGCGCATGTCCTGGGGTACTGCTCCCTCGTCCCAGCACAGGCATAGCAGTTCATGTAGTGCTGAGAGTATAGCAGGCTTGGCACTCTTGATTATTTCAGGGGTAATGCTGTCCTTCCCAGGGGCTTTTCCGCTGGCTAGGGAATCAATGGCATCACTGAGTTCCGATTTGGTTGGCTGTATGTCCAGCTCATCCATGACTGGTAGAGGCTGGGCTGCATTGAGGGCAGTCTCAGTGACAGCATTCTCCCTGGAGTACAGTTCTAGGTAGTGCTCAACCCAGCGGTCCATCTGTTTGCGTTGGTCAGTGATTATGTCCCCCGATTTAGATTTGAGGGGGGTGATCTTCTTGATGGTTGGCCCAAGAGCTCTCTTCATGCCATCATACATTCCTCTGATGTTTCCGGTGTCTGAGGCCAGCTGAATATGACTGCATAGGTGTTGCCAGTAGTCGTTTGCGCAACGCCTAGCTGTTCTTTGTGCAGTACTTCTGGCTGCTTTAAGTGCTGCGGATGTTAAATCGCTGGGGGCTTTCTTGTAGTTCAAAAGTGCAATGCGCTTAGCGGCTATGACAGGTTCCAGCTCTTCATTATGAGATTGAAACCAGTCTGCATTTCTCTTCGCACTTTTGCCGTAGGTGGTCAAAGCTGACTCATAGATGGCGTCTCTGATGTGGGCCCACTTGGTCTCAGCATCCCCTGTGGGAGTGTTTTGAAGGGCTGTTACAAGTGAATTTAGAAATTTTTGTAACAGCTGTGGGTGAGAAATTCTGCTCGTGTTGATGCGCGGGTGGCCCTTCTGCTTGGAATGATGCAACTTCTTTGGTCTGAGTCTAACCTTGCTGCACACCAGGAGTGGTCGGTGTCGCAGTCCGCACTGTGGAAGCTGCGTGTGATTTGAACACTGTTTAAGGCGGCTCGCCTTGTGACAATGAGGTCTAGCTGGTGCCAACGACGTGATCTTGGGTGCCTCCATGAAACCTGGTGACAGGGTTTAGTGTGAAAGAACGAGTTGGTGATGCAGAGGTTATGATAGGTACACAACTCAAGCAGTCTCTGCCCGTTCTCATTCATCCTTCCAACGCCATAGCGCCCAAGGCAGGAGGGCCATGAGTCATGGTCGGCCCCAACCCTGGCATTAAAGTCCCCCAGCAGGAATAGGTGTTCGGTGTTGGGGATGCTGCTAATGATGTTATGGAGTTGTTCATAGAACTGGTCTTTAGCTTCAGGTGCGGAGCAGAGTGTTGGAGCATAGATGCTGAGTAGGTGTACTGGACCAGAGGTGGTGAGCAGTCGGATGGACAGTATGCGTTCCGAGCCATTTGAGGGAGGCTCTATCATGCTGAGCAAGGAGTTTCTGATGGCGAAGCCCACTCCATGCTGTCTTGGTTCTTCAGGATCCCTGCCCTGCCAGAAGAAGGTGTAGTCTTGCTCTGCTAGAGATCCACTCGCGGGGAGGCGAGTCTCCTGAAGTGCTGCAATGTCCACATTGAATCTACTGAGCTCGTTGTTAATGATGGCGGTCTTCCGAGAATCGTTGATTTGTGTAAGGTCTTCCGACAGGCCAGGACACATAGTTCTGACGTTCCAGCTTGCAAAGCGAAGGGCTGGTACCTTCTTTCCTTTTTTCATGTTGTTTGGTGCGGTGTATCAGTCCACCTTTCGGGCAATGACCCTGAGCTCCAAGCACCCATTGAAGCAGGCAGACTGTGGCGGGACAGAACCTATTGACCGGGGGCTGCCCGGTTTGAGGCGGGCGGTAGCTGTCCAGTGAGGTGCAATGACCTCTCCCACCGACAAAGGCAACCCGTGGCGCCCAGTTTCTACGCCAATTTATCTGGACTTATAACCCGTAACTGCTGCCTTCCGTGTTGTTTTAGTCGCTGTGAGGCAACTATGGAGTGACCTCTCCATGGCGCATGCCTGGGCAAATTTATGGAGGTTGAGAGTTGCCCAGTCGTCAAAACCCCCCTCTCGGCCTTTCTGGTGGGGTCCAAAGGAGTGCAGGACACGACGTTTGGCACCAGTATGGCTGCAGGAACTGCCGGAAACATGCCAAAGGTGACACATGACCGCCTACGGGGTTCCGCTCCGGATTTTCTGTTAGGGTTTACTCCCTTAGCCTTGGTCTCTCCCGAGACGCCCACAAGGCAGTGGGGTTGTTGGGGCCCCTACACAGGTGTAGGATGGTGCCGGTGGGAGGAGGGGATGCAAGGGGGAGGGGTAGAGGGAGGGGTGCAGGGGAAGGGGGTGCGGGGTGAAGATGGTGCAAGGGGGGGGGGGCGGGCTGGGACGGGGTTGTGAGGGGGTGAGCTGAGAGGGTGGAGCAGGGAAGGGGATGGGGGTGGGGGGGGGTGGAATCTGGTGCAGGTAATAAGCCATTTCCTCAGTGCCCACCATCGACGTCCGGAAAGCTCATCCACGTCCTTCGGGAGGTGAAGCATCATTTGGCAGACTTAGAGGTGATTACATTTGCTAAGGGTTTTTTTTTGCAGTGGTTTAAATAAAGGCATGCAGCATTGCCGACAGTGCGCTGCAGATGCTCTCCGAGCCATCTCCCGCGGGCGCTTTGAAGTTGCGGCCGGGGGGGCCGTTCGTGGATGTTTTGGGTGTTCGGGGCACCTTTTCACAGGACTTCTCTCGGGTCCCGCAGCTCCTTCTTCACCTCAATGGACTTACCGCATGCCGTGGCTGCAGACACTCTGGACTGTGAAGACAGCAGGATCGGAGATTGAAGTATCGGCAGCTGTGCTCGTCAGTTTCATCCGGATCAATTTCATTGAGAAAACAAAGAGCAGGTGTGGCTGGGGGAGGGCAGTGGGCCCAGGTAACATACACTAAACTGACTGTTAGCCTTTAGATAGGGCTAAAATGAACTGATTTAAAGAGCCAGGGGAGTTTAAACAGTTTAAGAGGGCAGATTGGGGGAGAAAACGTTAGGGATGGGAGCAGATGGCCATGGATAGAGTTGAACAGCAAGGGAGCTTCCTAGGGAGCTTCCAGCCCAGGAGCCATCTTGAACAACTTAATTACTTACAGGACAACCATCTACTTCATAGACAACATCAAAGATTTGTCGTTGACCTTCAGTTTTCCTTTTATCTTCATTGATATGCCTAAAAAGCAATGGCAAAAAGTTTTACATAAAACAAAACAGGGATCAGAAAATTTGAATGAATATGGAACTGCAAATAATTACAGAAAAGAATGTGAAAGAAATATTGATACCTGGCTATGCGGAAAATTTCTCTATGTAAAGATGAATTATTTTTATGTGAAGATAGATGAATAAAAAATGTATGGTTCATTATGTTCATACTTTCAGAACACTGATCAAAATGGACAGGGCTTTTTCATATGTTGCATGCAGTGAAATGTTTTGGCTAACACTTTCTGATTAGCATGTAGTCTTCAACAGAACCAATCGCTCTGAAGTATTTTTACAGCTTCCGGTTTTAGGATTTGACCCAATTACTATCACAATTTCAAAAATAAGAGTTTCGCAAAAGCCCAAAATATCAGTCAGCTTCTATTTGTCACAGGAAGTGCTTCATCTTCTCTATGCACTAAACAGCATTATCGATGTACAAGCTACACTGAATAAAAGACAATGCGGAGGATGTACATTAACTCTCTTCAACCTTTTATCAATTCCTTCTTTAAGTTATCAAGTTGGCTTAGAGGTGGCACTCTCACCCCAGAATCTACAATCTAAATGCTACAGTCGCCTTTTGGATCAGGCTTTAAATTAATGCCACATCTATCTGTTTGGGGTGGATGCAAACGCAATGACACTACTTAAAAGAGCAGAGAGTCCTCCCAGTGTCACCACCACCAAAACAGATCAACTAGCTGTTCACCTCATTGCTGATGATGGCAGTATTGTGCACAAGTTGATTGCTACATTTGCCAACTAAAAGAAACCGACAAGATTTCAAAAATGGACTGTAAAGTGCTTTGGGTATCTTGGAGTTCATGAAAGGTGCCTATAAATGTGAGTCCTCATATACTGCAAAATAATTTTACCCAGTCTTCCAATTTCACTTTTGATCTAAAGCATTTGCTTGTAGCTTGGTGACAGCTGATTTCATCAGTATAAAAAAAAAAGAAAAAAAACTCTCAGAACCAGAAGGCCTGCACAATTTTAATCTTTACTGTTTTGGTTCAGGGGAAAGCAGGATCATGGGTTTGGGGCATGGGGAAGGAAAAGAGAACTCAAGAGTGAATGCATATACCAAGTGAACGAAAGCACATATGCGCCAGGGGAAAAAGGGCAAGCATGTAAGAAGCAGGAAGTGTGTTTGAGCGCACAAGTGAATACCAGAAAAAGCAGCAAGAGAATGCAAGATGGTGAGCGCAAGATATATTTTTAAAATCCTCAATTACTATTGAGCAGGTGTTTGAAGTGAGAACAGGAATGTGAACATGAAAAAAGTGTAACAGCTTTTTAATCACCCATTTTGTAGAATTCAAGAACATATTACACCCATTTGAACAAAACTGTATTGAAAATTCTGGACACTGCCCTGATCAGTTGACTATCCTGCATTAAGGCCCAAAACACAAATACCAAAAAAAAAAAAAATCAGAACTTACGTCATGACTTCTTTTAGTAACTCAATAGCATTTTCCAAACTGACTTTGTCAGGATTGTCATCTGCAGTATGCTTCCGAAGGTCTAAACAAAAGATAAACAATTTGGCCATTTACAATTATGAATGTAAAATTAAAGTTTTATTCAAGTGATGTTAAGACTTAGCAGAAGTCAGTGTCACAGGTTAACTTTTAATGTGACACTATCCATATTAGTCTTTCCCAGAAAATCTGACTCAACATTTTAAAGATGACTGAAGTGAAGTGCAAAGGTCTCGGTCTTTTCAGTGGCATTAGAGCATGCTTAGAAAGTAATTAAAATGTGTGCATGATATCTCAACTTTCAAATTATATCTTTGCTGAGATATCTGTACATTGCATAATTATTGCTCAAAGCAAATGTTCAAGAAATTTACAGAATATATGCTGATGGTCTTCTTTGGTCTAATTGCACATGGATTTTGATAGATATGGTGTTAATTTAAAGTCTTGGTAACAGATTATTTTATGTGCATTCCTAAATGTTCTACAAGCATTTGGAAGATTCATAGTACCATTCAACAGCAAGGCAACACTTGGCAACCTCTGTACAGGACGAATAAGCAGCTCAGCCAGGCTCTGGCGACCACATTCAGGTTTAACTTGATTAATCTGTCGAGAAAATAAGGGAATGAAACTTTATTTCATCAGTATTATTACATTTCTCATTAGTAATTGCTTGACTAACCAAGGTCAAAACCTCAGAAGCCAAAATGGGTTTCATTTAAAAACTTCAACTTCACCAAGGCCATGAAGTGGCACACATGACCTGTGGTGCCACGTTCTTCTCAGCTGTGTTGCAGAGGTGCCAAGCCTATGGGAGAGGGGGTAAGCATCTTTCAGCAGAGGATGGAAAATGAATTAGATGAAAACTTTCATTCCAGCCATGTTACCCAGCAACCATTTTGAAAGGTTTCATCAGGCGAAACTTTTGAATTTTGTTACAATGTACAAAAATAAGCATTACTTTCATAGCAGTCTTAAGTATGGATACGTGTATGAAGCTAGCCAACTTAAATACTAATTAAATCCATGGTCAGTGGTTTCAAGAGAGTGTAAGATCAGTACCTTACAGAAAGAGAATTAGAAAAACAGGATATGCAAATGCTTCAAATAAAACCCATACCTTCAAGAAGGCATGAAACCTTGGTTTTTGTCTTTCACACTTCCCAATAGTGTCTTTGCTCATTTCAAAGAAGTTCACAAACGGTGGATAGGTTTTCACCAAGTCCTTTGACTGAAAAAAATTAAGTTGTGAATTTACATCCATTGCATCAATGCAAAATAAATAGCTACGTTATTTCATTTTGTGAGTGAAAGCGTTCCTCTAGGCACAGGGGGCTTTAGTTTTTGCAATGAAGGCCCATTTTGAAACCTTGTGATTAAATACTTCAGGGTACCTGGTGACCATACATCTCCAGAAATATTTGGGCCAATGAGTCCTTCAGAATTTAACCAAGTTTATCATTACCTGGTTTACCATCTGTAGTTCCAAGAGAAACTATTTAAGCCAGGACACCAAGAATGCGGCCAAAAAACATTTACTTACACAGTTTAAAACAAAAAGTAACTTGGGATGAGGGAGTCACTGGCAAGGCCAGCATTTACTTACAATGTCCAATTGCCCAGAATGGCAGTGAGCACCCTTCTTGAACCGCTGCAGTTAGTGTGGCATAGGTACATCCACAGTGCTATGAGTAGGGAGTTCTAGGATTTTGTCCCTGCAACAATTAAACAACTGCAATATATTTCCAAGTCAGGATGCTGTGCAACTTGGAAGGGAACATGCAGGCGGTGGTGTCCAGATGCATCTGCTACCCTTGCTCTTCTAGGTGGTAGAGGTTGCGGGTTTGGCAGGTGCTGTCGAAGAAGCCTTGGCGAGTTGCTGCAGTGCATTACACTGCTACCATAGTGCGCCAGTGGGGGAGGGATCAAAATATTTAATGTAGTAGATGGGGTGCCAATCAAGCAGACTGCTTTGGCTTGAATGTTGTTGGAGCTCCACTTATCCAGGCAAGGGGAGATTATTCCATTCCCGACTTATGCCTTGTAGATGGAGAACAGACTTTGGGCAGTCAGAAGGAGAGTTACTCGCTGCAGAATAGCCACCCTCTGATCTACGCTTGCAACCACAATGTGTGTGTGGCTGGTCCAGTTAAGTTTTTGGTAATAGTGACCAATAAGTTTATCTAAGGGATTCAATGACAATAACACCATTAAATGTCATGGAGAGGCTTATCTCTCTTGTTGGAGCTAATCATTGCTCGGCACTTGAATGGCACGAATTTTACTTGCCACTTAGCCCCAGCCTGAATGTTGCCCAAGTTCTGCTGCAGACAGATACAGATTGCTTCATTAGCTGAGGAGTTACAAATAGAACTGAACACACTGCAATCAGCAAAACATCCCCACCTCTGACCTCATGACGGAGGGAACGTCATTGATGAAGCAGCTAAAGATAGTTGGGCAAGGACACCGCCCTGAGGAACTCCTGTAGCAGAGATGATTGGTATCCAACAACCACAGCCATCTTTTGTGTTCGGTATAATTCCAACCAGTGGAGAGCTGCCCCCCACCCCAATTCCCACTGATGTCAATTTTACTGGGGTTCCTCAATATCGTCTTGATGACAAGGGCAGTCACTCTCACCTTACGTCTAACATTCAGATCTTTAGCCCATGTTTGGACCAAGACGGTAGCAAGATCTGAAGCCAAGTGGTCCTGGCAGAATTCAAACTGAGGATCAGTGTTCAGGTTATTGGTGGATAAGTGTTTGATAGCACTGTCAATGATACTTTCCATCACTTTGCTGATGATTGAAAGTAGACTGATGAGGTGATAATTGGCCAGATTGGATTTGTCCTGCTCTTTCTGGAAATGTCATACTTGGGCAATTTTCCACATCGTTGGCTAGATGCCAGCATTGTAGCTGTACTGAACAGCCTGGCTAGAGGTGTGGCTAGTTTCATAGTACAAGTCTTCAGCATTACAGCTGGGGACCATAGCCTTTGCTGTATCCAGTCCACTCAGCCATTTCTTGGCATCATGTGGAAAGAACAATTTGGGTGAAGACTGGCATCTGTGAATCCGATGACCTAAGGAAGAGGCACAGATGGATCATCCACTCGGCACTTCTGGCTGAAGATGATCGCAAATGCTTCAGCTTTGTCTTTTGTACTCACGTGCTGGGCTACGCCATCACTGAAGGTGGGAATGTTCATGGAGCTAATCCCTCATGTTAGTTGTTTATTTGTCTACGATCATTCGTAACTGGATTTGAGAGGACTGCAGAGTTTGATCTAATCCATTGGTTGAGGGAAAAATCGCTTAGCTGTCAACAGCATGCTGCTTCAACTGTTTAACATGTATGTGTTCTGTACTGGAGCATCACCAGGTTGGTACCTCATTTTTAATTACACCTGATGCTGCTCCCAGCATGCTCTTCTACACTCAGGGTGGATGCCCTGGCTTAATGGTAATGGAACAGCGAGTGATATGCTGGACCATGGGATTACATGTTCTGATTGAATACAATCCTGCTGCTGATGGCCCACAGCACCTCATGGATGCTCAGTTTTGAGCTGCTGGATCTGTTCTGAATCTATCCCATTTAGCATGGTGATAGTGCCACACAACACATTAGAGGCCTTCAGTGTGAAGACAGGACTTTGTTACCACAAAGACCGTGTGGTGGTCACTACCAATACGGTCATGAACAGATGCATCTGTGACAAATAGATTGCCAACGACGAGATGAAGTTGGTTTTGCGTGTTGGTTCCGTCACCACCTGCCAGACTCAGTCTGGCCAGTGCCCTTCAGGACCCTGACAGTACTGGTGCTACCAAATCACTCTTGAAGGGCATTGAATTCCCCCACCCAGCAAACATCTGTGCCCTTGCTACCCTCAGTGCTTCTTCCAAGTGGTGTTCAACATCAAAGAGCACCAATTATATCAGCTGAGGAAAGGCGACAGGTGGTTCTCAGTAGGAGGTTTCCCTGCCCACATGTGACCAGATACTACATAGGGTCCAGAATCAATGGGCTGAATTTTACAGACCCCCTACCCCTCCAATCAGGGGGTCAGAACTAATATCATTGGTGTAGGGGATGGTGGGAAAGGTTACAGTGTAAAGTTTATATACTTGCGGGGAGGTCAGGTGGACAAGCTAAATGTTTTGGGGGTGAGGGGGAAAAGGAGGGCAAGTAATTAGTTCTATTGTTATTGGGGGGTGGGGCAAATTAAGTGTATTTAAATTTCATTACCTCTTTAAATATCTAAATTGAAATGTAGGGCTCAAAGTCCTTTACAAATAAAGTAAGTCAGCACCTGCTTAAAGGCAGCGGACGCCATTGCTGGGGATGGACAGCCCGCCTCGTCCATGTCATTGGGGTGGGCGGTTTGCCCCGGCTATTTAAATGAGTTGCTGCGTTTAATATCGCGGCGGCTCTGTGATGAATGTAGAGGACTCCCAGGACTACTTCCTCCTGACTGTATAACCACTGTATTGCCGCCATTGGTGCATCTGTCCTGCCAGTAGGCCAAGTCATACCCGGGGATGTTAATGGAGAAGTCTGGGATTTTGAATGAAAAGGTATAAATATGTGTCAGTATGACCACATTTGGCCATTACTTGACTGGTCTGTGGGACAACTCTCCCAATTTTGGCTCATCCCCAGATGTTAGCAAGGAGGACTTGGCAGGATTAACTGAGCTGGGTGTGCCTTTGGAATGTCCGGTTCCGAGATCAATGCCTGTTTTATATTATAGTTTTGTGTAGAGTTTGATAATTAATGACTTGCTAGGCCATTTCAGAAGGCAGTCAAGAGCCAATCATATGGCTCTGGGTTCAGAAACATAATAGCTATCCTACTGCACTCATCTGATTTGAACTGCCAGGTAGAAGAGTCTAACTCTTCTCCAATCCCACTATGATTAGTTTTTTTTTTTGAGAGGTTATGGGCAGGAAGAGGAGAAATAGAGAAAGTCTTAAAATGATAAATCCAGTGGTCTTGTTACATCCTGTGCCTGTCAGTGGAGATTTAACCTTATTGCCCCATACCCAGTTTCACAGTGAAAACATTTTTTCACAACTCCAATTTCAGAATTTAAAAATATTAACGGCTAATCTGTTGACTTCTACAGGAGGGGAGTATTTGCTATACCCTCATGCATAAAACTTTGAATTTGAAAGGAGTGAAGAGGGAACAGGAAGTAACTTAGGCCTTTCTAATCAGACACTTGCAGTGCAGTCATCAAGTTTAGCTGTCAAATGCATGGTTTTATTCAAATAGCTTCACCAAGAAATTAAAAGCTAGGTAAAAAAGGTATTCCATTCCCAACAGTTAACGGTCTCAAATTGAGCACAAACCCAAAAATCAAGTTACTTTTCCAAGATAACAGGGGTCAGGGGAGATGGAAGCAAAACTCAAAAATCAATGTTTTGTTTCAAAGTTGCAGACAAAGATGAAAAACAAACATGAATTAAAAAAAAAAAAATTCTCCCCCCCCACCCTCCTCCCAAAGTTGCTGAATTGCAATCATACAAATGGTCCACAATCTCTCAATATATTGCACAGCTGACCATTCTCCATAAATAAAGCAAGCCTTGCAAGCTCATCTTGAATAGCTATTTAACCCTAGGTAACATACCCAAGTCTGATCCTGTCTTCACCTGACAATTGGATGGCAGTCAGAAGAAACTTGGTAACGTTTCCCTTCCCTAAACAAGTGGCATCGGGTCAAATTCAGCATCCCTTTCTGAAGTCAAATAGCATAGATTGAAGAATCAAACCAGAGATTTCTAGTCCATAATGTTCCAGCAACACCAACCCACTCCTTTACCCACTAGGCCACTGTGACAGCTGAACGTTTACTTGAGAAGTAACTTCAATACTTACATATTTTTGGATTATGCCACCTATACTGTGGTTTTCTGACCAGTTCACAATAAGTTCTTCGAGATCAGTCTACAGGGAGAAACAATATATACTGCCATTCAGAAGTGCTATAAAAGCAGTTACATTAAATATCTCAGTACAACCTTATTAGTTGCCCATCATTAAAATTTACATGCAAATGTGGCAAGGTCACTAGACCTTGCATCCTTTTCAGTGGAGCCTCATTCAGGTCAGATGCAATTTCCTGATTTTGATATATAGAGCCCTCAACATGGACGACTCCTTTATCAGTAGCGCAAAAGTGAACTGCATATACAAGAACAGACATTGAAGTCATCAAGATTCAAACTGGAGGATGAAATATTATGGTCAATAGTTGAAAAATATGCAATTGATTTCACGTGTGTCAGATGTTGGAATCTTGATCATTATGTAGCCTGGCTTTATAAAAAGTGCTGCACAAAAGGCTACAAAAATAAGGTTGAGTCACATAGTAAGGGCAGGCAGATTCTGGGATTAGGTATGAAATGGATTACATTGCTGTACACAGATAGTAAATGAATGGCAATGGTTCCGGTGGGGAAGAGGGTGGGCTGGAAATGGCTGTAGCAGTCACTAATGGAACACTGCTGCTCTTCATTTTTACCAACAATTTGAATGAAGGCTTTGGAGAAACTGTCCACAACTCTGCAGATGAGATTATATGAAGGTGTAATGACTTTATACAATAATAGATTACAGATGGATCTAGATCCAATGGGGAAAGTGGTCCTCTTTGGGCAGATGTCTTTTTAATATATAGATTAATGAAGCAGGACGGAATAGGGCTCAGTCCTTTATTGCCAGCTTTTGTAGTGATGTGTAAAATATGTCTTAGCTTATGGGAAGGGTTGAATGACCCAATATAAAAATGTTCAGTGCTTTACAGAGTCCTTTTCTGATATTACCAACTGTGTGTTGCAGTAAAAGTGGGTTTATATGGCTGCTTTAGAAAGCCAGATGGAGGCAAAGGGACCAGAAGTAGCGATGGCACTCTTTCAGTTAGTAGAACAGCAAAATTGGCTGTACAAGGTTTGGAAATTGAATAAATCTGAATCCTACAACATTCGATCCATCTTGCTCTTTAAAATTTTTTATTTCTTCCCTTGTGGGCTCCTGGTCACAACACAATTCTCAAAAACCTGGTGCTTCCTTGCCTGCTTCTTCAAAACAAAAACTGCATATCAAAAAAATGTCTCAGTGGGCAAGTTCCTTTACAATAAAAAGAAACTAGGCCTCTCACTTTGCAGGTTTCCAACCACATTCCCAAATTAAACTGGTCCACAACCGACTTGTATTTATACATTGCCTACAACTTGCTAAAACATCCGACAGCACTTGACAGGAGTGCTGTAAAGTGAAATTTGACTGAGCCCAGTTAAGAGAATGGAGAAATTAGGGCTGATGACCAAAAAGTTTGGTTTTAGGGAGCATCTTAAAAGGAGGAAAGCAGGATCGAGTGGAGAGCCTTACTGAACGAATTTCAGTGCTTAGGGCCTTGGCAGCTGAAGGCTCAGCCACCAATTGTGGAGCAACTAAAATTGAGGGTGCTCAAGAGACCAGTAGTAGAGGAGATTAGAGCAATAGCAAGGGGAAAGGCTTGAAAGGATTTGAAAACAAAGTGAAACTGTTAGAGGCATGGCTTAACCGTGAGCCAATGTCGGTCAACCGACACAAAGGTGATGGGTGACTTGGTGAGAGTTAGGCCATCAGCAGCAGAGCTTTGGATGACCTCAAGTTTAGGAGGGTAGAACATAGGTGGTCAGCCAAGAGTGTGTTGGAATAGTCAAAGCTACAAGCACAGACGAGGGCTTTGCAGATGAGCTGAGGCAGGGATGGAGCTGGGTGATGTTACAGAGCTGGAAGTACGCAATCTTAGGTGATGGCACAGAAGTTCATCTCAGGGTCAAACAGAACATTAAGGTTGTGAACAATCTGATTCAGTTTCAGGACAATTGCCAGCGAGAGATGCTGAGGAGTGGAGTTTGTGGTGGGAACCGAAGACAATGGCTTCGGTCTTCCCAATATTTAGTTGGAGGAAATTTTTGCGACTATGTCGCTGAGGGGCAACAGGTGGATAAGAAATTGGAGGGGGCCAAGGATAGATCCTAGGGAGACACCAGGAGGTAACTATGCAGGAGTGGGAAGAGAAGCCATTGCAGGTGATTCTCTATAATTAAATAATAAAGGAAGCAGGGGAATGCAGTCCTACACAGCTGGACGACAGTTGAGAGGCATTGGAGGAAGATGGTGGGATTCAACCTTGTTAAAGGCTGCAGACAGGCAGAGAAGGACAAGGAGGGAAAGTTTACCGTTGTCAGTCACATCGGATGTCATTTGTGAATTTGATAAGAGCCATTTCAGCACTGCGGCAGGGCAGAAACCCAATTGGGGGGGGGGGGGGGGGGGGGGGAAAAGAGAATTCAAGTGTGGACTTTCAAAACTGGGCACTGATTTGGGAAGCGATAACATGTTCAAGGACTTGAGGAAACGGGTGTTGGAAATGGGATGGTAGTTTGCAAGGACATAGAGGGCAAGGATTGTCTTTTTGAGGAGAGGGGTGATGACAGATTTTAAAAAAAGGTGGGGCAGACAGTACCTGAGGAAAGAGAACTGAATATCAGCTAACATGGGAGGCAGGGGAGGTAAGTTGGGTGGTCAGCAGTGGGAATAGGATCAAGCGAGCAGGAGGTGAGTCTCAAACAAGATGAGTTTGCACAAGTCATGAAAAGGAGATAGCAGAGAAACTACAGAACAATGAGTGTTCAGAGCTACAGCAGTGGTAGAGAACGTTCAACTGATGAGCTAGGGAAATAGGCAGAGGCAGCTGATCAGATGGAGATAGCATGGGAGAGGGGTTTCAGATGATGATTTGCAGTAGAGAAAAGAGAATGGAGTTATCCTTGCATTCCAGGATGATCCTGGAATTGTGAACAGTTTTGGCAGATGAGAGCAGGACCAGATAGTACTCAGTGATCCAACTAAATCTGTCAGTGAATGGCTAAACTGCCATATCTGTTCAAGCCTGTGTCCCTTGGACTTAAGGGAGCAGAAATTAGGGCCCGGTCTAGGTGTGATAGTTTTAATGGAGACAAGAGCATTGAAGGTGGAGTTGAGGGAGTGGTTCAGCAAATTAGTAACTGCAGAAACGTTATGGTGAATGGAGGGCCAAAGGTTAAGACAGTTAGGATTTTGAAAATGCAGTTGTAAGCGAATTGGGAGAGGAAGACTTTTTTCTAGGGACAGGCACAGAAGGAAGTAGGGTTGGGAGGTGGAAGGGGGATGCGGGTAGAGAACGATACAAGGAAGTGATTAACAAGATGGAAGTATGCCCATGTACGATGGCAAGACCAAGGGGACTTCCATCAAAGTGAAGATTGTGTGATGTGTTGGACATGGAGAAGATGGTCAAGATTACTTCCCAGTGGGTACACTGGGTGGGATGGTTAGCAAGAGTGTAGGATGGGGAAGTTGGGATTGCTGCTTGTAAGGAGGCAGCAACGAACGCTTCAATGGGCCCTTCGGAGAATGTCAAGAGACACAGTGGAAAGCTGTAGACTTATCCAAAAATGAATCAAGCATGGACAGTGGTAGGAGTGTAGGAAGGCAAAAGGAGTACTGAAGGCTTGGGGAGGGAAAAAAAATAAACAGTACCTGAGAGGGGAGAAATGAAAGGAAGCACAATGACAGGAGTCGAGGAGAAGCAAAGAGAAAAAAAGTTAATAGGGGTTGGGGGTGGGGGAAAAGGATTGGAAATAGAAATCGATAGTCTCGGGTCCAGAGCAGCAGCCAAAATGCGCAAGTGAATGAACACAGGGAAAACATAGGCCTAGAAATTAGCATGATGATTGCATAATGTTCAGCACCCCATTTGCGACTTCCCAGATACTGAAGCAGTCCATGTAGAAGTGCAGCAAGACCTGGGCAATATCCAGGCTTGGGCTGATAAGTGGCAAGTAACATTTGCACCACACAAGTGCTAGGCAATGACCATCTCCCCTTGACATTCAATGGCATTACAATCACAGAATCCCCCTATTAACATCCTGGGGGTTACCACTGACCAGCAAATGAACTGGAGTAGCCATATAAATACCATGGCTTCAAGAGGAGGTCAGAGACTAGGAACCCCGCAGCAAGTAACTAACTTCCCAACTCCCCAAAGCCTTTCCACCATCTACAAGGCACAAGTCAGGAGTGTGATGGAATACTCTCCACTTGCCTGGATGGGTGCAGCTCCAACAACACTCAAGAAGCTCAACACAATCCAGGACAAAGCGGCCCACTTGATTGTTTGTGTACGGAGTGCCATTCACTCCCTCCACCACTAACGCATAGTGACAGCAGTGTGTACCATCTACAAGATGCACTGCAGCAATGCACCAAGGCTCCTTAGACAGCACCTTCCAAGCCACACACCATCCTGACTTGGGACTATATCACCGTTCCTTCACTGTTGCTGGGTCAAAATCCTCGAACTCCCTTCCCAGGAGCACTGTGGGTGTGCCTACCCCACATGGACTGCAGCGATTCAAGAAGGTAGCTCACCACCATCTTCACGGGTGGTTAGGGATGGACAATAAATGCTGGCCTAGCCAGCAACACCTACATCCCATGAATGAGTAAAAAAAAGACTTGGTGGCAAAACACAGAATAGGAAAACTGGAAGGAGTCAGAGATCCAGTGGTGGGATAAAGTTGATGAAGGTAGGGTGGAGTCAGTGTGGAACGTCAACAAAGAGACCAAGTGCAGACTGGGTGACCGCTTTGCGGAACATCTCCGCTCAGTCCGCAAGCAGGACCCTGAGCTTCCGGTTGCTTGCCATTTCAACACTCCCCCCTGCTCTCATGCTCACATCTCTGTCCTGGGATTGCTGCAGTGTTCCAGTGAACATCAACGCAAGCTCGAGGAACGGCATCTCATCTACCGCCTGCCGGACTGAACATTGAGTTCAATAATTTCAGAGCATGACAGCCCCCCATTTTACTTTCATTTTTAGTTATTTTTTTCTTCCTTTTTTTTTTAAAGAAAACATTCTTTTTTACAATCTTTTTTTTTTTGCATTTTTTTCATTTCATCTTAGTTTGTTCAGTTTGCTTACCCACTGTTTTTTTTTCAGGTTTGCACTTGCTGCTGTTCAATATTCAGTGTATTAACAGCTAATCTGTCCTAATGCTTTGTCTTTCAACACACCATTAACATATTGTTTGCCTTTGCTCCGTGACCTTTTGGTCAGCTATGTGACCTGGTCCAATCTGCACCTTCTCCTTTGTTATCTCTTGCCCCACCCCCACCTCACTTGCTTATAACCGGTGACTTTTCTAATATTTGTCAGTTCCGATGAAGGGTCACTGACCCGAAACATTAACTCTGCTTCTCTTGCCACAGATGCTGCCAGACCTGCTGAGTGGTTCCAGCATTTCTTGTTTTTATAACAAACTGAACTCTTGTCCAAATCCTGAGACAGGTGTGGTGGGGGAGTGACGTTCAGAAGTTATCTGGAGGTCGAGCATCGGAGGGCGCACTGATCATTTTCACGAGAATGAAGATCCAGGAGATGGCATGAATCAGTTGTGGGGCAAAAGATGCTGAAGGTCCAAAAGTGTACTTCAACCCAGGCAAGTGAATATCTGGCTAGGAACAGACTGCAGTTGAAGCTGAAAAACCAGCAGAACCCAGTAGTCCAATAATGGTGTCAGCAGGGAATAGCAGTGCCTAGGGGTGGGGGGGTGTGGTGATTGGTTGCACATTGATCAGTTATTTTAAAATATAAGCAACAGAACAGATCAGAGACGGCAGCTGAGTTTTATGTTGCAGAAGTGCAATCTTGATATCCAAAGTCCAGGAATTTGGAAGTCAAATCTCAGAAGAGATTCATAGCAACAATGCAGGTACAAAAACCAAAGTAAAAGCAAAAAATATACCCATCTGCTGGACACAACTTAAAGTTGCAAATGGCACATATTACTTCCAAATGCAAAAAAAAAGTATAAATTTTAATCTGGCTACTTATTAATCGCATTTAGTCATGATGCAGTTGCGAACGAGAGACAGGGTTTTAATTTGACATTTGTTGGCCTCCAAATTCACATCAGTACATTACAACCATCCTCTGCCAATAAAATGAATATTTTTTGTATAAACTTCAATTAGTTTCCTCCTAATGTATCACCTAACCAAAAACTTTGCACATCCTATAAAATATTTCTCTATAATTTGTATTGCATTCTAGCATCGACCTAAAAACAAAAAAAATAAATACACACGCATTTAAAGTTGCTCAAAGAAGATAAAAATCACTTACAATATTGAGAAGTTATGACTAATCAATTACTTTTCAACAATCTTCCTCTTGCCCTGGGAGCTGCTACCCCAGAGTATTTGAATGTAGGCAACTGCCATTCACAACATGCTCTCACTATTTCCTGCCCAAAAGAAAGTGTACTTACCTTAATTTTTGTATGTACATCCAATATATCTGGAATACTGCCAAAAATGGTTTTTATTTCTTCTTGAGCAAGAATAGGTCCTCCAAGTTGACCCTCTTTTTCCAAAGGAACTTTAAATAACTGAAAGCATTTCAAAGTACGATTAATAACTAAAACATCTGAACAGCGGTCGGATTTCTTTTTTTTAAATTCATGTATTTACAGTTGGGCAGGGGAAATAGAAAAAAAATCAAAAAAATTTATCTATTTTGTGTCCCTTTAGTATAGTATTTGAATACAATATCACTTCATAGATATTGCAATCCACCATTAATTCTCATATACTCACATCTTGGTGAGAACATGGATCAGCCAATGCCACTTACTACAACCATACAACCCATAAACAGAGAAACAATGGGCTTTTTTTTGCCCCAGAATAGGCAAGCCAATATGCTCCGATGAAGCATATGAAAGGTCACTGACCCGAAACGTTAACTCTGCTTCTCTTTTCACAGATGCTGCCAGACCTGCTGAGTGGTTCCAGCATTTCTTGTTTTTAAGCCAATATGCAGCTTGTGCTTTAATTAGAACACATTGACCAGTATATGTTCCATCTAGAATCACAATGCCAAAAAGTTGTGGATTTTCTAAGGAAACTGGTGTACATGATCTGTTACAACAGCAACTTTCTACTTGCTTGGTAGAAAGTTGTTAACTCCATAGAGAAGGTAACCAAAAGACACTTTTGGCTCCAACATGCGACTCATCATAAACCTTCCACTGGATACCAAACTTAGCAGCCAAAGAAACAATTTATGTCTTGGATGGAAGCAGATACTGCTGCACAGCAATCCCAAAAAGGAGTTCCAACTCATCAACGCCATCAAAAATTAACAGCGATTTTATGCTAGGTTAAAAAAATGAAGCTAATTTCTTTTAAAACAAGGGAAAGAACATACATTTATATAGCACGTTACTTGACCTCAGGATGTCCAAAAGTGCTTTAAAGCCAGTAATGTACACCTGAAATGTAGTCGCTGCTGCAATGTAGGGAAACACTGCAGCTAATTTGAGCATAGCAAGGCGATATATGGTAATGATTGTATAATCCATTTTAGTGATGTTGGGTGAAGGATAAATATTAGCTCAGACACCAGAACACTCCTGCTCTTTTTTGAATAATGCCATGGAATCTTTTACATCCATTTAAGATTGGACAAGGCCTCAGGTTAACATTGAATCTGAAAGACATCACTTCCAATAGCACTTCCTCAGTTCTGAACTGAAGTGTCAGCCTAGATGATGTGCTCAGGTCACTGGAGTAGGATTTGAACTCAGGGCTTTCCTGACACACAGGCAAGAGTGCTATAAACTGAGCTAAGGCGGACACCTAAGGGAGCAATGTCTGAGGCCATTATGGACCTTTGACAAAATGTTACTTCTTGTGGGTCATTAACAAAAAGCATTAACAAAAGATGAAGCTGCCAATTCAGCAAAGGTAGACAGTAGATGCATTTATTCTGCTAAAACTGAAATCAGCAGACATTTTTCATGTCTATGCATAACAAAAGAAGTTTCTTCTTTAACCCACAGAACTTGAAATATAATTTCTGTTCATTTACATTGCAGAACATTTGCGGTACCATGGACTAGCACGATGTAATTAAAGAGCAATAAAATAGAGATACACAGACTTCGGAGGTAGGAGGGGAAGAAGCTATAAATAATCACTTGTTGTTAATCTGTTAATTGTGCATCAATTGTTTAATTATATGCAGGTGGTGTGTGTTAATTGGGGTCTTACTTCAGCACTTGGAAGCAGAGACTAAAATAAAAGCAAAATACTGAGGATGCTGGAAATCTGAAATAAAAACAGAAAGTGCTGGAAATACTCAGCAGGTCTGGCAGCATCTGTGGAGAGAGAAGCATAGTTAATGTTTTGTGTCTGTGAGCTTGAAAGGTCACAGACCTGAAATGTTAACTCTGCTTCTCTCTCTCCACAGATGCTGCCAACCCCGCTGAGTATTTCCAACATTTTGTTTTTATTTTAGAAGCAAACACTTACTGAGACTGGTGGAGATTTTTGAGTGAGCAGTTATATGTTTGTAATGTAAATGTGAAACTGAGTAAAGATAGGCTCCAGCATCATCCTTCCACAACAAGCTTTCTGGAATTTAACAATTGCGCTCCTAGATACAGGGATACAATTATTTAAATCCAATAACTTACATTTATACAGTACCTTTAATATGATAAAATGTCCCATGGTGCTTCACAGGAGCATTATAGAACAAAATATGACACTGAGTCACATAAGAAAATTTTTTCAGATGACAATAAACTTGGTCAAAGAGGTAGGTTTTAAGGGGTGCCTTAAAAGGAGGAAAGTCAGGTAGAGAGGCAGAGCGAGGGAATTCCAGAATTTAGGGATGAGGCAACTGAAGGCACAGCCACCAATAGTGGAACAATTAACACCGGGGATGTGCAAGAGGCCAGAATTAAATAAGCACAGATAGTTGAGGTTTGTGGGGCAAGAGGCAATTAAAGATAGGGAGGGGCGAGGCCATGGAGGGTTTTGAAAAGGAGGACGAGAATGTTACTATCAAGATGTTGACTGACCAGGGACCAATGCAGGTCAGCGAGCACAGGGGCTATAGGGGAACCGGACTTGGGACATGGGCAGTTTTGGATGACTTCAGGTTGACGGAGGAAGAATTCAGGCAGAAACTAAGAAATGCACAGCTGCTTTTTTTCTGGTTATATTGCAGGTATTTCACTCACAGCATAGACACACACACCCCTACCTGAATAATAGTGGTTAAAATATCTACATAGTTGCTTTCTGTCTGGTACAGCTCCATTGCAACCTGCCACCGGGCAGACTGCTTTGCAGGAACAGCAGTGTAGCATTTTGATGGTTTAATGCTAGACTTGGGTGTTTCTGTTGGGGGGGAAAAAAAAAAAAGCCTTTAATTTTTGTTTAACCTCATGCAAATAAATATCCATATAGTATCCACCTCCAAGGAGGCAGAAAAATGTATTAAGTCAAGTGAAAGTTCACAAGAGCTCAATCTTAAAATTGTTCTCCAAGTACAAAACCACAAAAAAGAATACTGATCACCTTAGGTTTAAATATGAATTTAATAATCCAGATTTGTTTTGTGCAAAAGATATCATGGCAGCCCATTGCAAAATGGTTTTATTGGCAACATCTCACAATGAGAAACATTTGTACCTTCACTATAAAGAGCAACATCATCCCAAAAAGTAAAGCTTTGAGCCACAGAACATTCAGAGGCTGAGGACATTTCTACATCCTCCAGGGAAAACAGGTTTTCAATCATAGTGCTTTGTTGTAATTCATCATTCTTGCTTTGCTGAAAGTATTGCTGCATTTGCTCATCATGTAATGCCGCCTCTAATTCTAGATATCCTGCTTTAACCATATTGGAAAATGCACCAGTTTCACATTTTTGTAATTTGTCAAAATCTCCATTTTTATCTGGACTGTCATGTGTTGGAAGCCTCTCCTCCAGATCACAAGATTCGAGATCCACATTTTTGTCAGAAGTGCTCTGTTGAAACTCTCTCAATTTAATATCAATCACTTGCGACAAGTCAGTAGCCTTGCTAAAGTTTGCTATATTCTCCTCTGCACTATTTTTCTGAGATAAAAGTCCTTCATCTATCTGACCAAGTTTTTCTGGACTGCAGACAGAAGCATCCATCTCAATCTCAGTGTTGCTGCACAAGACATTATTGCTCTCAGTAACTCCTGGAAATTCTATAAAAGCTTCCCTTTGAAATTTTTCTCCTTTTTCTGTCTCATTTCTAACCTTAGGTGTATCTTCAAACTCAAGTGCTAATTTTGCCTCCGGAAAGCTAATGGGGGAACCAATGGTGTAATATCCAGATCCTTCCTTCTTTGGCTGAAGAAATTCTAGAAATTTGGCATGTTGTTCTATTTCTGAGTTGGTATTACCAATAAGCTTGCCAGACCTTTTTCCATTTTTTGAGCATCTCTGAACTCTCCAGTTATGGATCGGTTTGCCAACTTGCACAAATGTGCCCTGCTGTCTATCATTTTTTCTATGCCTCTTTACTATCCTGTTCATTTCATATTCTGAAAGAAAAATAAATAAACTGAATGAAATAGTATTGCACTGGTTATTCCTTCCTTATGTACTTTAGTTTTAAATGTTATTAACAATTCACTCAAAATATTTTGCTGCTTTCTCAGTAGAATCCAACTAATGGGGGACTTTAACTTTCCAAATATTGACTGGAAATACTATAGTTCAAGTACTTTAGATGGGTCAGTTTTTGTCCAGTGTGTGCAGGAGGGTTTTCTGACACAGTATGTGGACAGGCCAACCAGGGGCGATGCCACATTGGATTTGGTACTGGGTAATGAACCCGGCCAGGTGTTAGATTTAGATGTAGGTGAGCACTTTGGTGATAGCGATCACAATTCGGTTAGGTTTACCTTAGCGATGGGCAGGGACAGGTATATACCGCAGGGCAAGAATTATAGCTGGGGGAAAGGAAATTATGATGCGATTAGGCAAGATTTAGGATGCGTAGGATGGGGAAGGAAACTGCAGGGGATGGGCACAATCGAAATGTGGAGCTTATTCAGGGAGCAGCTACTGCGTGTCCTTGATAAGTATGTACCTGTCAGGCAGGGAGGAAGTTGTCGAGCGAGGGAGCCATGGTTTACTAAAAAAGTTGAAGCGCTTGTCAAGAGGAAGAAGGAGGCTTATGTTAGGATGAGACGTGAAGGCTCAGTTAGGGCGCTTGAGAGTTACAAGCTAGCCAGGAAGGATCTAAAGGGAGAGCTAAGAAGAGCGAGGAGAGGACACGAGAAGTCATTGGCGGATAGGATCAAGGAAAACCCTAAGGCTTTCTATAGGTATATCAGGAATAAAAGAATGACTAGAGTTAGATTAGGGCCAATCAAGGATAGTAGTGGGAAGTTGTGTGTGGAATCAGAGGAGATAGGGGAAGCGTTAAATGAATATTTTGCGTCAGTATTTACAGTAGAGAAAGAAAATGTTGTCGAGGAGAATACAGAGATACAGACTACTAGGCTAGATGGGATTGAGGTTCACAAGGAGGAGGTGTTAGCAGTTTTGGAAAGTGTGAAAATAGATAAGTCCCCTGGGCCAGATGGGATTTATCCTAGGATTCTCTGGGAAGCCAGGGAGGAGATTGCAGAGCCTTTGACCTTGATCTTTATGTTGTCATTGTCGACAGGAATAGCGCCGGAAGACTGGAGGATAGCAGATGTTGTCCCCTTGTTCAAGAAGGGGAGTAGAGACAGCCCTGGTAATTATAGACCTGTGAGCCTTACTTCGGTTGTGGGTAAAATGTTGGAAAAGGTTATAAGAGACAGGATTTATAATCATCTTGAAAAGAATAAGTTCATTAGAGATAGTCAGCACGGTTTTGTGAAGGGTAGGTCGTGCCTCACAAACCTTATTGAGTTTTTCGAGAAGGTGACCAAACAGGTGGATGAGGGTAAAGCCGTGGATGTGGTGTATATGGATTTCAGTACGGCGTTTGATAAGGTTCCCCACGGTAGGCTATTGCAGAAAATACAGAAGTATGGGATTGAAGGTGATTTAGTGCTTTGGATCAGAAATTGGCTAGCTGAAAGAAGACAGAGGGTGGTGGTTGATGGCAAATGTTCATCCTGGAGTTTAGTTACTAGTGGTGTACCGCAAGGATCTGTTTTGGGGCCACTGCTCTTTGTCATTTTTATAAATGACCTGGAAGAGGGTGTAGAAGGGTGGGTTAGTAAATTTGCGGATGACACGAAGGTCGGTGGAGTTGTGGATAGTGCCGAAGGATGTTGTAGGGTACAGAGACATAGATAGGCTGCAGAGCTGGGCTGAGAGATGGCAAATGGAGTTTAATGCGGAAAAGTGTGAGGTGATTCACTTTGGAAGGAGTAACAGGAATGCAGAGTACTGGGCTAATGGGAAGATTCTTGGTAGCGTAGATGAGCAGAGAGATCTTGGTGTCCAGGTACATAAATCCCTGAAAGTTGCCACCCAGGTTAATAGGGCTGTTAAGAAGGCATATGGTGTGTTAGCTTTTATTAGTAGGGGGATCGAGTTTCGGAGCCACGAGGTCATGCTGCAGCTGTACAAAACTCTGGTGCGGCCGCACCTGGAGTATTGCGTGCAGTTCTGGTCACCGCATTATAGGAAGGATGTGGAAGCTTTGGAAAGGGTGCAGAGGAGATTTACTAGGATGTTGCCTGGTATGGAGGGAAGGTCTTACGAGGAAAGGCTGAGGGACTTGAGGTTGTTTTCGTTAGAGAGGAGGAGGAGAGGTGACTTAATAGAGACATATAAGATAATCAGAGGGTTAGATAGGGTGGATAGTGAGAGTCTTTTTCCTCGGATGGTGATGGCAAACACGAGGGGACATAGCTTTAAGTTGAGGGGTGATAGATATAGGACAGATGTCAGAGGTAGTTTCTTTACTCAGAGAGGAGTAGGGGCGTGGAACGCCCTGCCTGCAACAGTAGTAGACTCGCCAACTTTAAGGGCATTTAAGTGGTCATTGGATAGACATATGGATGAAAATGGAATAGTGTAGGTCAGATGGTTTCACAAGTCGGCGCAACACCGAGGGCCGAAGGGCCTGTACTGCGCTGTAATGTTCTAATGAAGTAATGGAGAAGGTTGACTTTCAAAAAGGCATTTAACAGATTACTACATAATAGACTTGAAGCAAAGTTAAAGTTTATTTCAGGGACAATAGTAGAGTGGATACAAAATTTGCTGAGGGTAAGAAAGCAGAGATTGGTGGTGAATGCTTTTCCAGACTTGAGCAAAGTACATCGTGGTGTTCCCCGGGGTCTGTATTAAGACTACTGCCCTTTTTGATATTAATCTGCATTTGTGTTCCAGGGCATAATTTCAAAGCCTGCAGATGACTTGAAACTCGGGATTGTATTAAGCAATGAGGAAACAGCAACAGATTTCAGGAGGACACAGACTGATGAAACAGGCAAACACATAATAGATGAAATTTAATGCAGATACGTGAAGTGACATTTTTGGTAGGAAGAATGGGGTGAAACAATATAATGAAATGGTACAATTTTAAAGTGGGTGCCTGCAAGAAAGGTGGCATGACAAGTTGGAGACTGTTAAAGTATATAGGAGCCTTGATTTTATTAATAGAGAAATACAGAAGATGAGGAGATTTGATAGAGGTATTCAAAGTCATCAAGGGTTTTCCAGTGGCAGACGGGTCAGTAACCTGAGGGCACAGATTTCAGATGACTGGCAAAAAAACGAGGCGCAAAATGTTGAAAGGGTGGTGATGGAAATTCAATAGTAACTTTCAAAAGGAAATTAAATAATCGGAAGTGAAAAAATTGGCAGGGCTATCGGGAAAGAGCAGGATTATGGGACTAATTGGATAACTCTTCAAAAGAGCCAAAGGCAAAGTGGGCCACATGTTCTTCTATGCTATATTACTCTGATTCCAAAAACATTTCATACATCTCAATAGAACATAAAAAAAAAACCTGTCAACCCACCTCTGCAGGAGTCCGGCGTGTTAGAGATGTCCAACAAAGATCCCAGTGAAATGGAAGCTTCCGCTGACGGCCTTTTGCATGGAGGAAAAGGCGAGAAGTTGTCAGCCTCTCTTGTAAACTGAGCCAGTGTATCGCGTAAGCGGCGCCTCTTGCGCATGCTATTTGGTGTGCTCAGTGAAAGCAAAGACACAGACGTCTTAAGGGTTGGACTTGCTGACTGTAAGTAGAAAATAAAATCCTTTTTTCAGCTAAAAAACATCCAGAAAAAAAAAGTGCGCCAATGGTGATGAAAAAAAAATTGACGTACCTCTTCAAACAAGTACATTGACTCTCCAGCTCTGGCATCCATCTGTATGCTTCCCCAGAACCACTAAAATGAAGAGAGACTTTTATTAGTAATCTACACTAGAAAACATACAATTAGAACACATTAACTGTTGTCAATTTAATATCAACTCAATCAAAACCATAACCAATTGCAGAAAGAATACTTATATACATATATAAATATATTTCACTACATTAGATCACAGAATGATGGACCATTTAACTCCCATAGTAAATTTCATTTCAGTTGTCCCACTGGAGAAGCAAAAGCCAGATAAAACCCATCTCCATCTTCTTTCAATGAATACTGAATGACAACTGCACAGTTTTCACTCTCACCTGGCATATGGTATGTGCCCTGAAAGACCCAGAAGGAGAAAAGAAGGGGGGCCTGGGGTGGGGAGTTTGATTTGACACCTTAATCCAAAGCAACAATAAACATTATTAGAAGTTTCTATTATATTAGTCCAAGGCCAAAAGTATGGTAGAGATTTCTCACCTCCTGTTTTACGACAAACAGCTTTTTGGATGGTTCAAATGGCAGCTGTTTTATTGTATTCTCCACCACAAGATGAGTGCAGTTTTCATCGTTAAGAGGCAGATATCGTCCTCCTGAAAAGGGGCAGCAAGTTGTCAAATTTCCATTACTTATAATCGTAGATCTTCACAGCATTTTTCAGATAGCCTATGGTCTGGAATACAATTTTTAAAACCGCAGCCCCATGGTGAGCTGCTGGAGCTCATGTTTCCCCAGGCATTTATAATGCTCCCAAATCTTCAAATCACAATTAAACAAACACAAAGTGAGGATGAGAAGTGACCTTCAAAAGAAGTTGACAGACATACATTAGGGGCAGAGGTTGATGCGCAGAAGAAACTCTATCTTGGAAAGAAAAAGGAGTTTAAGATTACACTTGCACTCCATTACCTACTTGCAAGCATGATTATGCTTAAAGTTTAATAGTAGGCGAGTTACTTGAAAACAATTGCTTTACATAGTTTTCTTGTACGTTCACCACAGACCTTGCATTTCAGTCATTTCTTCCATACTTTTCAGTTCATCATCTGAGAATCCCAGAAAAGATAGCACGCAGTCTTGAAATGGTGGCACTTTGAATTCGTTTTGAAACACGTCGTCATCAGCAACATGGAAATCACTACAGAACAAAACTAACTGTTAATCTCTACCAATGATCTTTGTAATGGAACTTCTGAACTTGTGATTCATGACAGCAATCCCATAATCAAGCTTGCTACATTTTTCTAGAAGAGGAAAATATTGTAAGACAATAAATCTGCTACTCGAATGATTTTGAAATAATGGGTGCTATCACTAAGAGCTCAAGATTGTTTGAGTTTCCTCGCCTGCAAGAATATCCAATATGGCACCGGGCACCAGAATGTAAAAGTTGAATTGACACAAAAATAATTTAATTATTTTTTGGGAATTCTCTCTAATACAACCAAGATGATGTTAATATGACTTGCACACCTTACTCAGAAGAATTATATCTGTCAGGGTATCTACTATCCTTCTATTTAAAAAAAAACAGCAACATTTAAAAGTCAGCTCTCTACCTTAGAGCGCCCTTTCCGAAGTGTTTTCCACATTCATGTCCATCTACTATTCAGAAATAATGTTTTAACACATCAGTGTGTAATTCCCAACTGCTATAACTGATGGTTAAAGATAGTAGGGTAATCAGATGTTAAACACCCACAAGTCAGGGTCATACAGCACAGAAACAGGCTCTTCGGTCCATCGTGTCCTTGCCGGCCATCAAGCCCATCCATTCGAATCCCATTTTCCAGCACTTGGCCCATAGACTTGTATGCTATGGTGTTTCAATTGCTCATCTAAATACTACTTAAATGTTGTGAGGGTTCCTGCCTCTACCACCCCTTCAGGCAGTGTATTGCAGATTCCAACCACCCTCTGGGTGAAAACAATTTTTCCTCAAATCCTCTCTAAACCTCCTGCCCCTTACCTTAAATCTATGCCCCCTGGTTATTGACACCTCCGCTAAGAGAAAAAGTTTCTTCCTATCTACCCCATCTATGCCCCTCAAATTTTGTATACCTCCATCATGTCCCCCCTCAGCATTCTTTGCTAGAAGGAAAACAACCCTAGCCTTTTCAGTCTCTTCATAGTGGAAATGCTCCAGCCCATGCAACATCCTGGTGAATCTCCTCTACACCCTCTCCAGTGCAATCACATCCTTCCAATCGTGTGGTGCCCAGAATGGTACACAGCTGTGGCCTAACTAGTGTTTTATACAGCTCCATCTTAACCTCCCTGCTCTTATATTCTATACCTTGGCTAATAAAGGCAAGTATTCCATATGCCTTCCCAACCACCTTATCTACCTGTGCTGCTGCTTTCAGTGATCTATGAACAAGTACACCAAGGTCCCTCTGACCTTCTGTACTTCCTAGGATCCTACCATCCACTGTATATTCCCTTGCCTGGTTAGTCCTCCCAAAATGCATCACCTCACACTTCTCAGGATTAAATTACATTTGCCACTGCTCCGCCCATTTATATTGTCCTGTAATCTAAAGCTTTCCTCTTCACTATTTAAGACACCACTAATTTTCATGTCATCTGCGAATTTACTAATCATACCTCCTATATGCACGTCTAAATCATTAATGTACACTACAAACAGCAAGGGCCCCAGCACCGATCCCTGCGATACACCACTGGTCACAGGCTGCCACTCGCAAAAACAACCCTTGACCATCACCCCTCTGCCTCCTGCCACTAAGCCAATTTTGGATCCAATTTGCCAAATTGCCCTGGATCCCATGGGCTCTTACCTTCTGAACCAATCTCTCATGCGGGACCTTATCAAAAGCCTTACTGAAGTCCATGTAAACTATATCTACTGCTCTGCCCTCATCTACATATCTAGTAACCTCCTCATTTGTTTACTGAGTCTCGTGTAAACAGCATGAATAGGATATTGCATTTTTGTCTCCCTACAACAGATCAATACCTGCATACCAAACCTAGAGCCTGGTCTAAAACTGCCTTAGCTGACTCCGTTCTCCAGTCTATTCAATCTTCTCTGCCAGTTATATTCAAGTCTACTCAGATATCCCTACTTTCCACCCGTGTCCATATCAAAACAGGATTTTGATTTACATAGAATATACAGCACAGAATCACACCAGTCTGTCCAGACACATCTCCTCCTATTCCATTTACCTCAGCCTTTCAGCATCTTCCTATTATTTTAAAAGTATTAAGTTATTTACCTCTACTACTTCCTGTGGTAGATGTTCTACATTCTAACCACTGTGCAAGAATGTTTCTCAATTTCCAATTGAATTTATTAGTAACTATCTTCTACTTATGGCCTCTAGTTTTGGATTCTCCCACAAGTGGAAGTACTTTCTCCACCCCATTCATAAATTTTAAAGACTTCAATCATGTCTTCTCCAACTCGTCTCTTATCTAAAGAAAAAAATCTTCAACCCAATCTTTCCCAATAGCTGTAATCTCACTTCTGGTAACATCCTGAAAACATCCTTGTAAATCTTTTTTGCATTTTCATGTGTGCTTCCACATCCTTTCAATAATTTGAAGACTAGAACTGTGAACAATAATCCAAGAGTGGCCTGACCAAGGTCCTATACAAATTTAACATAACTTCACTGCTTTTGAATTCTACACCCTTAGGAATAAATCCCAATGCTTTGTTAACTTTTAAAATTACATTGCTGACCCATAATGCTGCTTTTAATGATTTTTTAAAAAATTCTTTCATGGGATGTGGACGTCACTGGTAAGGCCAGCATTTGTTGCCCATCCCTAATTGCCTTTGACAACTAAGTGGCTTGACTAGGCCATTTCAGAAGGCAGTTAAAAGTCAACATTGCTGTGGGTCTGGAGTCACACATAGGCCAGACCAGGTAAGGACAGCAGATTTCCTTCCCTAAAGGACAGATGGGTTTTTAACGACACTTGATGATAGTAATGGTGCCATGAAACGGAGACTAGATTTTTATTAATTGAATTTATTAATTAATTGGATTTAAATTCCACTGGCTGCCATGGTGGGATTTGAACCCATGTCCCCAGGGCATTAGCCTGGACCTCTGGATTACTAGTAGTGACATTACTGCTCCCCATGTTCATGTGCATCCCCACATCCCTTTGCTCTTTTACCTCATTAGTTTATATTCCAAGGTGTAGGTGATGTTTATCTTTGCTACCAAAGTGCATTACCTTATACTGATCTAAAATAAAAGCAAAATACTGCAGATACTGGAAATCTGAAATAAAAACAAGAAATGCTGGAAATACTCAGCAGTCTGGCAGCATCTGTGGAGAACACACAGTTAACGTTTCAGGTCAGTGACCCTTCATCAGAACTTTATACTGATCTATGTTGAAATTAATTTACACTTTGCAACCCAGCCTACAAGTTTTCTAATGTCATCGTGTATTATGTTCCTTAGTGTCAGCTACACCCTCCTCCCTCATTTGGTATCATCTGCAATTCTGATGGCATCACAGTTAGGCTCATGACAATTTTGATAGTTCTTTATTCCAAACTCCAAAATCATTAATGTAAATTATGAACAGCATTGATCTTTGTGGTTCACTGCTTTTGACCTTCTGCTAATCGGAATAACTACCCTTTACCCCTTCCTATTTTTCAGTCCGTCAATTTGCTATCCATTCAGCTATTTATTCTCCAACCCTACATGCCCTAACCTTTGTCATTAGCCTACCATGTGGTACCTTAAAGGCCTTCTGAAAGTCCAACTATGACATCTAATGCTTAGCCTCATCTACTCTTTCCATTAGAATTCTTTGAAGTGTCAGGTTGGATAAGCATGACAGCCTTTTAGGATCTATGCTATTATACTTCCTGTCTCTACATGCTCCAATACACCTTTTAGCATAAATTCCCATAACCTTTCTATCACTGAAATTAAGCTCTTAGGTTTTGTTTCATCTCCCTTTCCATATATAGGAATGAGATGAACTGTCCAACAGTCCTCTGGCAATACCCCATCTTCTACAGATTTTTGTAGATATAAATTACTGGCTCTGGTATTTCCTCCCTAGTTTCCTTAAGTATTGATGGGTGCATACCATCCAGACATGGGTTTCATCCTCTTTTAGCTTTACCATTTTATTATTTTCTCCCTTTCTATCCTAATTCTATTAACATTCAAGTTCATCTTCTAGTAAAGTATCTATTTTGTTATCTTCTTCAGTAAAAATGAAGCTAGTTATTCAATACTTCTGCCACTTTTCTCATTACCTGCAAGTTTATCTTGCTCATCTTTTAAGTGTTCCTAACCCTACTTTAATATTGCTTTTATTCTGCATGTCGACAGAACACATTTCTTTTCATAATCCTTGATAATTTGATTTCAATTTCTCTTTGCCTTCCTGATTTTATTTTTAAAATTTCAAGTTCTTTTGACCTCCTCTCCTTTAGTATCCAAGTACTTACTTCCATGTCTTTTTCTTTAGAATCAATTTTCCTTTAGTTCTTTGCTCATGCACAGTGCCCCACATCAGCTTGCTTGTTTTTGACTTCGAGAAATGTATTCCACTAGAACTTCATTAATTACCCTTTTAAAAAATTTCCACTATTTTCCTGCCTCTTTTGTTCCAAGATTTTCTCCCAGTTTATTCTCTTTAGTGCCACCCTCATTTCCTCAGAATTTGCTTTTTTCCATTCTATTACCTTAGTCTTTATCCTACTTATGCCATTCTCAGTCCTAATCTTGGACCTTGCTATGTTGTGATCTCCAAAGATATTCTCCTATATTACCCATTACAAAGATCCAGCAATGGCTCTTTCTTGTCGGACTTTTACATTGAGTAATAAAAAGAGTCCTGTATACATTAAAAACTAGATTCCATTTTGATATTTCTTCTTGCCAGTTTATTTGGGGATAGCTGAAATTTCACCTTCTTCTCTGCCTGCTACTTACCTTGTGGATTTGCCTCCAGTTATTCCTCCAATTTCCTTCCATTTGGTTAAGTACAATATGCCCCACATTAGGATAATGGTTTCTTTCTCATCTTTTAAACTCAGTTCATATGGACTCTGCAACTGCTAGCTACATCCTTTTATTCCACCTCTCATTTTGTTATCTTTAACTACATCTATTCCACCTCCCTAACTGTTATTATATGGCAATATTTAGTTGCCAACCTTGTCCTCTACGTAGCCACAATTCAACCATTCCTACTATTCCTGATCCTTTTGGCAAATGATTGTCTCCAGTTCATCCGTTGTGAGTACCATGTACATTGCTGCACCAACAGTTTAAACTGTTTTTATTTATTATTCCTTTCTGTTTTTAGTAGTTATTTTACCTTTCTGTTTTTATGACTTAAACGGATCTCTGGCCATTCAAGTTATCCTTTTTCCTTCCTTCAGTTTGTCCATCACTCTTTTCCTGATTCTTTTAGATGTTGACTCCAAAATCTCAAGTCACTGAAGAACATGTCTGTTAAAGACTGGAATCTAAGTTGCTACTCTTGGCATAAGTAGTTTAACAAAATAACCCCAGCTAGATTCAATCTGATTTCTAGACAATAATTCACATCAGCTTGATACAGTTTTTATTCTACGATAAAAGGTGAACAGAATCACATTTGCAATTTTGGGAGCTTTACAATCACGCCAGTTTTTCCACTAATGGAATAAAATTTGCTTTGCCAAGATACGCATTTGAACATTTGGGCTACCTATTTATGTCACAAAGCACGCAATGTAGCTCAGCTGTGTGTTTATATCTCTAACAGAACATAATTTAATCGACAAAGGAAACTATTATATAATGCCGTGGTTCAGTTGATAGCACTCGTAGCCAAGTCAGAAGGTTGTGGATTCCAGTTCCACTCCAGGATTTGAGCATAAAAGTCAAGGCCAACACTCCAATGCAGTTGAGGGACTGCTGTGCTGTCAGAAGTGCCGTCTTTCAGATGAGAAGTTGAACAGAGGCTCCACCTGCCCCCTCAAGTGGGCATAAAAGATCCCATGGCACTATTTCAAAGAAGAGCAGGGGAGCCCTCCCCCCACCCCACCCCTACAAACTGGTGCCCTGACTAACATTCATCCCTCAAATTAGAAAAACAGATTATCTAGTCATTATCACAAGAACAAAAAGAAATAGCAGTAGACCATATGGCCCATCGAGCCTGCTCCATCATTCAAAATGATTAATGTTGATCTTAGCATTCAACTCCTTTCCCACCCACTCGCCATACCTCTCGACTCCGAGACACCAAAAATCTGTCTATCCCAGCCTTAAATGTATTCAATGATGGGGTAGAGAATTCCAAATATTCACAACCCTTTGCATGAATTGACTTCTCTTCATCTCAGTCCTAAATGATCAGCCTCTTACCTTGAGACCGAGCCCCCGTGTTTTAGATTCCCAGACCAGCGGAAATAATCTCAGTGTCTACCCTACCCAGCCCCTTTAGAATATTATATGTTTCAATGAGATCACCGCTCATTCTTCTAAATTCCAGTGAATACAGGCCCAATTTACTTAGCCTATCATAGGACATCCCCCTCATCTAGAGACCCTTCGCTTAATCGCCTCCAATGTAAGCATATCCTTTCTTAAATGTGGACACCAAAACTGCACAATGTACTGCAGACGTGGTCTCACCAAAACCCTGTACAACTACAAAAGCAATACTTTATTGCAAGGGGATTGGCGTACAGGAATAAAGGCCAACATGCCATTTGCCTTCCTAATTGCTTGCTGTACCTGAACGTTAACTTTCTGCATTCCTTGTACAAGCACACCCAAGTCTCTGAACAGTTATAAGTTGCACACCTTTTAAAAAATATTCTGCTTTTCTATTCTTTGGACCAAAATGAATAACTTCACACTTGCCTAAATTATAGTCTATTGCCATCTTGTTGCCCACTCATTTAACCTGTCTATAACTCTTTGCAACCTGTGTCCTCCCCACAGCTTACCTTTCCACCTACCTTTGTATCATCAGCAAACTTAGATACATTACTCCCTGTCTTTTCATCTAAGTCATTAATATAGAGCATAAATAGTTGAGGCCCCAGCACTGATCTTTGCAGCACTCCACTATTTACTACCTGCCAACTTGATAATGCCCTGTTTATGCCCACTCGTTGCATCCTGTCAGTTAACCAATCATCTATCCATCTAATATATTACCTCCAACTCCATGAGCCCTTATCTTGCCTATTAACCTTGTGTGGCACCTTATCGAATGTCTTTTGGAAATCCAGGTATACATTTACTGGTTCCCCTTTATCTACCCTACTAGTTAAAACCTCAAAAAAAGCTAATAAATTTGTTAGACATGATTTCCATTTAGTAAAACCATGTTGATTTGTTCCAATCATACTGTGCTTTCCCAATTGAATTGTTAAGACTTCCTTCATAGATTCCAGCATTTTTCCCCAACGACTGACATTAGGCTAACTGGCCTGGAGTTCCCCATTTTCTCTGTCCCTCCTTTCTTGAAAAGTGGTGCAACATTTGCCAACTTAAAATCTGATGGGACCGTTCACAAATCAAAGGAATTTCGGAAAATCATGGCTAGCGCATCCACTATCTCTTTTCGAACCCTAGGGTGTAGGGCATCAGATCATGGAGATGTCAGATTTTAGTTCCTTAAGTTTCCCCCAATACTTTTTTTCTGCTATGTATTTTCTCAATTTCCTCACTCTTTTTAGGCCCCAAGTTACTGTCTATTTCTGGTCTGGAACTGGTGTCTTCTACTGTGAAGACAGACACAAAATATTTGTTCAATACCTCTGCCATTTCCTCACTCTCCATGATAATTTCTCCTGTCTCTGCTTCTAAGGGACCAACATTTACTTTAGCTACTCTCTTCCTTTTGATATACCTAGAAAAGCTCTTACAATCTGGCTAGTTTACTCTCATCTATTTTTTCCTTTTTTTTTTAAATCAACATTGCTGCTTGTGGGAACTTATGTGCAAATTGGCTGCCTTGTTTCCTCCATTAGAACAGTGACTACATTTTTAAAAAGTAGTTAATTGACTGCAAAATGGTGCTATCGAAATGAAAGTATTTTTTTTTTAAAGCTGTGAAACCAAAAGTTTAAAATCCCCACAAAAGAAAGCCATCCTCATGATTTAATGCACGGCTACTTGTATTAAAATGTAAATACAACACATCATTAGTTTGACATGAATTTAGTTATCGAGGATTGCTTTTTACTCCACACAAAGTTTAAAAGAAACTGAAGTACTATATTTCATGAATTACAAAATTAAGATACAAAACATTGCATTGTAAAGCACTACTTGGATGTGGAATAGAATTTACATGCATTTGATTGGCACCTTTAAGAATTTTCAATTTACATGAGCAACTACAAAAAATGAAGGACCAGATGAGACGTTTTAGATCAGATATAACATTTCTGCAACTGCTCAAATGCATATTCTGCAGTTTTAAAAAAATTCACGACTCAAATCTTATGAATTCTCACTGACTGTGGAATTAAATGGAGAAGATCACACAATGTGTATTACATTACATTAAATCAAACAGAAGCCATAACAATTTTTACTGGTAACAAATTGGAACACTTACGTTTCATTTCGTTTTTCCCAGGCCTTGTAAATCCATTCTGCTCTCATGATAGGAGTGCCCATGCTTACAGCAATCTATAATTAATATTAGACATTTTATTTTGTCAATTTCCATCCCACAGGCTCTCCTAAAAGCATTGACTGCTACTGGAGCACAATACCACAGGTGCCAATTGTTCTCACTACCTCACCGAAAAGGCCAGTCTACATATGGGAGTATAGCATATTCACTGTCAGCAAGTTATGCAACTGCATGGAGGAATGATCTTGTCTTTTATCTATACAAGCACACTTCATACAGGGCAGCTGAAAAGTAATCAAAAGTTGACATTCTCACCAAGTTTCCCCATTCTAACCCCGGCACCCTACCCTAAAAGGGACATATGCAAATTGTAGCAAGCCTACCACTAACCATTATAGATCAAACATCTACTTTTCAAAATCAGGAGAGATTCAAACCTCCACACCGTGCAGAGATTGACCTGTAACTTACCTCCTCTGACTTTGAGACACGATAATCACTCATTCTCAGCTTGCTCGCAACCAGATAACCTTCTTATGCCTCCCAGATCAAGAACCTCTGTCTGAACTGAAGTTTATTTCACAAAATTATCTTCAAATAATCTAACACATTAAGGATCTGATTTTTTAAATACTATACTCATTCTGTCATTGACAATTTATATTGGAGCACAACTGGTAATCTCAAGCAGATAAGATGGCCTATTTTCCATAAAAACTATACAGAAATTGATTAGGTTTACAAGATAAGGAAGGCTATTTGGTCCATCTTAATTTACCCATCCAGCAAAATTCTAGAGGTACTCCTCCTCGCCTGTTGTATCTAATTGTTGATTAAATAGTTCCAGGGCTCTATCTTTAACTTTCCAAAACTCATCCTGTTGACACCAGGGATCAGCTTAGTGGCTTTTCTCTGCACTACCTCCAGCAATTGAAAGGGTCTTTTGTGTCAAAATACAGATCTGGACAGAGTATTCAAGGTATAGTCTGACTAGATCAATCACCACTTCCCTGACTTATATTCTGTTTTTGAAGTTCAACATCATTTAATGTAGTATACATGAATTTTAGCAAGGCTTTTGACCATATAGCAGATGGTCAGAAAATTAAAAGCTCATGGGATCCAAGGAAAAGTGGCAAGGTGGATCCAAAATTGGCTCAGTTACAGGAAGCAAAGGGTTTTGGTCAACAGGTGTTTTTGTCACAGGAAGATGGTTTGCAGTGGTGTTCCGTAGGGCTCAGTACGGGCTCCCTTGCTGTTTGCGGTATATAATCAATGATTTTAGAGTTACATGTAGGGACATAATTAAGAAGTTTGCAGGTGATACAAAATTTGCCCACGTGGTTGACAGTGAGGAAAAAAGCTGTAGATTGCAGAAGATATGAACTAGTCAAGTGGGCAAAACAATGGCAAAGGAATTCAATCCAGAAGTGTCAGGTAATGCATTTGGGGAGGACAAACAAGGCAAGGGAATACACAATAAATGGTAGATTTGAATACCAATTGGAAACAGCACAGAGGGTAGTAAGGGCACAAAAGTACTCTGGGTGGGGGATTTCAATGTCCATTGCACCACTACTAGCCAAGCTCTAAAGGACATAGCTGCTAGACTGGGTTCCCTCACCACCTGCCATAAACCAAGAGGGAAAAACCTACTTGACCTCATCCTCAGCAATCTACCTGTCGATGACAGTATTGGTAGGAGTGACCACTGCACAATCCTTGTAGAGATGAAGTCCCGTCTTCACAATGAGGGTACCCACCATCGTGTTGTGTGGCACTATCAACGTGCTAAATGGGATAGATTTTGAACAGATCTAGAATCTCAAAACTGGGCATCCATGAGGCGCTGTGGGCCATCAGCAGCAGCAAAATTGTATTCAGCCACAATCTGTAACCTCATGGCCCAGCATAGCCCCCAATCTACCATCACTATCAAGCTGGGGGACTAAGCCTAGATTCAAAGAAGAGTGCAGGAGGGCATGCCAGGAGCAGCACCAGGCATACCTAAAAATGAGGTATCAGCCTGGTGAAGCTACAACAGGACTACTTGCATTCCAAACAGCAGAAGCAGTATGCAATAGACAGGGCTAAGTGATCCCACAACCAACAGATCAGATCTAAGCTCTGCAGTCCTGCCACATCCAGTCGTGAATGGTGGTAGACAATTAAACAAGAGGAGGTGGCTCCACAAATGTCCCCATGCTGAATGATGGGAGGGAAAGTCCAGCACATCAGTGCAAAAAAGGCTGAAGCATTTGCAGCATCTTCAGCCAGAAGTGCCTGGTGGATGATCCATCTTGGCCTCCTCCTGAGGTCCCCAGCATCACCGATGCCAGTCTTCAGCCAATCCAATTCACTCCACATCAAGAAATGGATGAAGGTGCTGGATACTGCAAAGGCTATGGGCCCTGATAACCTTCCGGCAATAATGCTGAAGACCTGTGCTCCAGAACTAGCCACGCCCCTAGCCAAGCTGTTCCAGTAGAGCTACAACACTGGCAGCTACCCAGCAATGTGGAAAATTGCCCAGGCATGTCCTGTGCACAAAAAGCAGGACAAATCCAGGACAAAGGGGCTATGAGGATAGTGTGGGGGAAAAGGCATTGAAACAGATGATCAGCCATGATCATATAGAATGGCGGAGCAGGCTCGATGGGCTGAATGGCCTACTCCTGCTCTTATGTTCCCATCCCACCTGGCCAATTACCGCTCTATCAGTCTACACTCGATAAGAAGGAAGGGGTTGTTGACAATACTATCAAGCAGCACTTGTTTAGCAATAACCTGCTCACTGATGCTCAGTTTGGGTTCCGCCAGGGCCAACTCAGCTCCTGACCAAACATGGACAAAAGAGCTGAACTCCAGAGATGAGGCGAGTGACTGCCCTTGACGTCAAGGCAGCACTTAACAGAGTTTGGCATCAAGGAGCCCTACCAAAACTGAAGTTAATGGGAATCAGGGGAAAAACTCTCCGCTGGTTGGAATCATACCCAATGCAAACGAGGATGGTTGCAGTAGTTGGAGGTCCATCATCTCAGTCCCAATACATTACTGCAAGAGTTCCTCAGTGTAGCATTCTAGGCCCAACCATCTTCAACTACTTCAATGACCTTCCCTCCATCATAAAGTCAGAAGTGGGGACATTTGCACAATGTTCAGCAGCATTCATGACTCCTCAGATACTAAAGCAAGACCTGGGCAACATCCAGGCTTGGGCTGATAAGTGCCAAGTAACATTCATGCCACACAAGTGCCAGGCAATAGCCATCTCAAAAAAAAGCATCTAACCATCTCCCTTTGACGTTCAATGGCATCGCGATCGCTGAACCCCCCACCATCAACATCCTGGGGGTCACCATTGACCAGAAACTGAACTGGACCAGCCACATAAATGCTGTGACTACAAGAGCAGCTCAGAGGCTGGGAATTCTGCAGTAAGTAACTCACCTCCTGACTCCCCAATGCCTGCCACTATCTCCAAGGCACAAGTCAGGAGTGTGATGGAATACTCTCCACTTGTCTGGATGGGTGCAGCTCCAACAACACAAGAAGCTCGACACCATCCAGGACAAAGCAGCTGGCTTGATTGGCACCCCGCCCACCACCTTCACGCACAGTGGCAGCAGTGCGTACCATCTACAAAATGCACTACAGCAACTCACCAAGGCTCCTTTAACAGCACCTTCCAAACCCAGGACCTCCACCACCTAGAAGGACAACTGCAGCAGATGCATGGGAACACCACCACCACCAAGTTCCCCTCCAAGCCACACACCATCTGACTTGGAAGTATATCACTGTCGCTGGGTCAAAATCCTTGAACTCCCTTCTCAACAGCACCGTGGGTGTACTTACACCCCAAGGACTGCAGCAGTTCAAGAAGACAGCTCACCAGCACCTTCTCAAGGGCAATAAACGTTAGCCCATTCCCTGAATGAAATGAAAAAAAAGTGACCGAGAAATGTAGAGAAACAGAGAAGCCTTGGAGTGTATGTCTACAAATCCCTGAAAGTACGATAGGTAGATAAGGTGGTCAAAAAAGCATTTAGGGCCTAGAGTATAAGAGCAGAGAGGTTATACTAGAACTGTATAAAACACTAGTTAGAGTGCAGCTAGAGTACGGCATAGTTTCTTGTCACTGCATTATAGGAAGGATGTCATCACATTAGAGAGGGTACAGAGGAGATTTAGGAGGATGTTGCCAGGAATGGAGAACTTTTGTTATGAGGAAGGTGAGGGGAGATTTAATTGAGTGTATAAAATTGAGAGGCCCAGATAGAATGGATAGGAAGGACCTATTTCCGTTAGCAGAGAGGTCAGTAAGTAGGGAGGCATAGATTTAAAGTAATTGGCAGAATGATTAGAGGGGAATTGAGAAGTACTTTTCTCATCCAGAGCAGGGTGGGGGTCTGGAACTCACTGCCTGAACGGGAGATAGGAGGCAGAAACCCTCATCGTATTTAAAGCAGCACTTGAGGTGCCATAACCTACAGGGCTACAGACAGAGCTGGAAGGTAGGATTAGACTGGATAACTCACAGCCAGCACAGAAACAATGAACCAAGTGGCCTCCACCTCTGCCATAAATCTTGCTATTGTATTGTCTTTGCTGTTCTGGTTGATTGGACATGTTGAAGATTAGTCTGAGCTTTTTCCAACACCAATCATAGACTATTTGCATTGCTTGTTTTCCCTTCCTATGTGCCATACTTCACATGCTGGCATTATTCTACCCTCATATTTATTTTGTCCAACTCATTGGACAACGATTGAGCTTCTACCTCCAATTCCACTGCCCTTCCCAGCTTAGCATCAGTAACAAGTTTCATCAGTATGCTGAGTTTTTGTACCCAGATCATTTTCGCAAGTTAAAAACAGCGGTGCTTCAACTCCCAGCCCTATGGAACTGCATTCAGCACCCTTCCTCCCCCATTCCAATGGCTGGAAAACAGTTTCTGAACCATTTCCAGAGTTGATCAAGAACCCCACAACTTCAGAGATATTTTTGCAATGTGCAAATGAAACATTCCAGATTAAAAAATTTTTCATACCCTGAATTTGCCACTTTGAGTAGAATTTGCCACGAGATGAGTTATTTTGCCAGTGTATTCTTTACGAATGGTTGCTCCCATGTGGTGTGCCAGGGTAACAAGAATAAGCTACAGGTAAAACAAGAAAATAACGCAGTCATTGTTAAATGAATTATTCTCGTAATTATCAAGGAATGGGAAATGAGGAACTACGGACATCTTTTTTCATCTTTAACAAAATAAAACAAAAATACTGTCCCAGTTTACAGTCAATCTATTAGTTTACCACAGGGTTCAAAAGCATCCAATTCTCAATAGCTGTCACCCCCTTAGTACATTTATCAATTTATATAGTACATCTGATATTCTTACTTAAGCCTTTTCAAATAATCAAAAGGCTGCTACAATAATTAGCATGCACCTGGTTTTCCTCAAAAATAATTAATTGTCATTCAAAAATGAATCATCCATTACCAGAACCTTCTTTCGAGTAACAAGTACCATTCCACGTGAGCTTGCAGTAAAGTTTTAAAACCATTAGTTCAGGATTAGACAATATTTCCCGTTCAGAGTATTCTGCTACCATCAGACATACCATGAAGAGCAAAATGTGCACAAGAGAAAAAGAAATTCTTCCATTATGCAATCCAACTCACTAATAACATAATTCATTCACCTGTGGGGTCTGCAGGTTGCTAAAACAATTACCTGTGCATGCGTTGCTATCTACAATTGATAGCACCATCATAGGCCTAATGGAAGTGACTGGTGAGATTTAATCAAAACTTCAATGCAGAACTGCAAAATTTAGTTATTTCAACTACTTTTCCAGGAATCCCATGTTTTGATTATTGAAGGGAAGTTTAAAATACGATTGAAAACTGCAGTTTAACAGATTCCTCACAAACACTTCACTAATTTATGAATTCAGAATGGATGCTTCCTGAGTGTTAGATGGTCATAACTTAAATGGCAGAAAAAAAAAACAACATTCCTTGGAGAATACAGAGCAGATCTGAAGTGTACTAAAGTGGTATTTCATATGCTGGACAAAGTGACAATGCTCACTATCAGAATCCTTGTAATACAATACTCCATGTTTGCCAGAAATCAGTCAATAGAACTTTGACTAAGAGGAAACTCACCAACTTCTCTTTCTTGAATCCAGTGAAACACAAGACCAGATCCAACATACTTGTACAATACAGCGGCCGTGATGTGAAAGGCAGAGGCTATATAGAACAAAAATATTAGCTTTATTAAAATCATTAACACTTAAAAGGAGGAAATATTCCTAATTCAATTTATTTTTTTTAAAACAAGAATGTGGGTTGAACCATCATCTCAAGTTAAAGTTATAAAATTTGTTATGCCTTCTGTACAAGTTTCTACAAGCTTGACAGTAAACTTTTTCACAACAGGGAAAATTATCTTCCAATTAAGTGTGGCAAAAATCCTCTGGAGAATTGGAACTACTAAAAGTTAATCATATGCTCTTCTGATGCTGCATTTATATTGCAACCCACTTTTGGAATTAATACTGTAACGCAGCAAAGTTCCTGATGCTGTAGAAATTGCTCTGTTTATATTGTGGGTTTGTTTCTACAGCACAAACAAAAAAAAAAAATCACAAGAACTGAGCATGTCCAAGTTCCTTCATGCAGAGGATTAAAATAGGCAACAGCTATGGGTGTATTCCTCTGAAAGAGCACAGGATTCTCTTAAAGGGGTTGCCATTTGTAAGGGCACTCAGAAATTCTGCCCTGCTAACAGCAAAGTTTTCCAGCATGTATTACCTTCCCCAATGGTTCGAAAAAGGTGAATACAGGCCAGAAACAAATTTGTCAAGAACAGAACAACAGTTATCTCTGCCAGCAATAATAGTTACAATGCCAAAAACAATGCTGCTATGGAGATACGCTGCATCACTTCCTAGTGCACACCACCTTCAACAGCACTAATGCCACATTGTTTATTTCGTCATTATCTGTAGGGCTGTTATCAGTAGCAAAACTGCAATATAGTGGACTTTTTGACCATTTCAGAAGTGTGCACAGACACAGCCCTACCCTAGCATAATCATCAAATGATAGGACCAAAACAAGGAGGGAGACAGAAGGCAGGAAACTACAGGCCAGTTAGCTGAACATCTGTCATAGGGAAAATGCTAGAATCTATTATTAAGGAGGTTATAGCAGGGCACGGAGAAAATCTTAATTTAATCAGGCACAGTCACATGGTTTTGTGAATGGGCAATTGTGTTTGACTAATTTACTAGAGTTCTTTGAGGAAGTAACATGCTAGGTGGATAAAGGGGAACTTGTAGATGTGGCATACTTGGATTTCCAAAAGGCATTTGACAAGGTGCCACATCAAAGGTTATTATACAAAATAAGAGCTCTTGGTGTAGGGGGTAACATATTAGCTAACCAATCCTCTATCAAAGAGAACAGGAAGCAGAGAGTAGTGATAAATGGGGCATTTTCAGTTTGGCAAGCTGTTACTAGTGCAGTGCCACAGGGACCAGTGCTGGGGCCTAAACTATTTACAATCTATAGCAATGACTTGGACGAAGGGACCGAATGTATGGTTGCTAAATTTGCTGATGACACAAAGATAGGTAGGAGAGCATGTTGTGAAGAGGACACAAGGAGTCTGTAAAGGGATATAGGTAAATGAGCAGGCATGCATCTGGCAGGTGGTATAATGTGAACTTGTCCACTTTGGCAGGAAGAATAGAAAAGCAGTATATTATTTAAATGGCGAGAGATTGCAGAGCTCTGCAGTACAGAGGGATCTGGGTGTCCTGGTACATGAATCACAAAAAGTTAGTATGCCAGTACAGCAAGTGATTAGAAAGACAAATGGAATAGAGTATAAAAGTAGGGAAATATTGCTACAGCTGTACAGGGTTTTGATGAGACCACATCTGGAGTACTGTGTACAGCTTTGATCTCCTTACTTAAGAAAGGAAATAACTGCATTAGAAGCAGTTCAGAGAAGGTTCATTCAACTGATTCCAGGGATGAAGGGTTACCTTAGGAGGAAAAGTTGGACAGTTTGGGCCTGTATCCATTAGAGTTTAGAAGGAGAGGTGATCTGTTTGAAACATACAAGATCCTGAAGAGACTTGACAGGGTGGGTGCGAGGGAATGTTTCCCCTTGTGGGAGAAACTAGAACTAGGGGACAGTTTAAAAATAAGGGGTCTCCCATTTAAGATGGAGTGAGAAGAAATTTCTTCTCAGAGGGTTGTTCATCTGTGCAATTCTCTTCCTCAGACAGCAGTGGAGGCAGGGTCAACAACCCTGTTGGGCAGGGTCATTGGTTATTTTTAAGGCTGAGTTAGATAGATTTTTTGACAAGGCAGTCAAAGGTTATAGGAGGAGATGGACAGGAAAGTAGAGTTAAGGCCACAATCAGATCAACCATGATCTTATCAAATGGCGGAGAAGGCTCGAGGGGACTCCTGCTCCTAATTTGTATGTTTGTATGTAAAACAGTTTAAATTTGGACATATCCAAGTTAGCTACATCTGAAGAAACACCTCTAGAGAATAAACCAACAACAACTTGGTCTATGTTAAAGCAGCTATACCCCAAGAACATCCAAGAGTACCTCAGAGGAGGAAACGGAGCAGACAGTTTTTGTGGGAAGCCAAGGAAAGGTGACCAATAGCATGGACAAAAATAGTTTTTGAAGGGAGTTTTTGGAAAGGAGAAGAAAGAAAAATAGTTCTAGAGAATAGGGGCAAGGAAACTTAAGGATCTACCAAAGATGGAATGCTTTGGGGTAGGGGAAGGCCAGAGCCAGAGGATCAGAGGGCACACAAGCCTGGAAAATATTGCAGTGTGAAGGGTGGGATGAGGCGGTGAAAGAATTTGTAGATACAGGTTGTGTTTTTTTTTTTTTTAAACTCCTATGCATTGAGAGATGAGGAAAAGCACAGGGTAGTGTGGTCAAGCACATTAAGTAAGCAGGACAGGAGGCAGGCAGTAGAGTTCTGAATAATTCAGAAGTTCGGAGGCTGGCATTGAAGAGGTAGAGACTGACAATAAGGAAGGTGAAAGCAATGGTTTCATTGACAATAGAGGTAAGGCAAGGGTAGATGCATGCAGTGTTGCACAGTCCAGCTTTGAAGCACATGATGTTACAAACATAGAGCAAGCAAGGGCATCCATGCAGCTGGAGCATCTGCACAGGAGTTACATAATGGTAACTGCAGCTGCGATTTTTCAGACCTGTGTGTATCAGTCCTTGGGTCAGCCACTTACATTGCCTCCTCTAGTGCAGAAGATTGAAATTTCTCAAATTCACCAGTTCAAACTCTCAAGATAAATCAACAGCCAAATAGTAGGTGGATTGGCTTTTAGCTGCAGTAGTCATTGTTCAAACTGAAGTTATAGCAACGACTCCACCATAGTTCTAGGCTTACTGAAGATCCTGGATGTCGTAACGGTTATTTGCCGGCCTGGCCCCTGATGTTACCAAAAGCTTCCTGGTTAGTTTTTCTTTCCCACTCAGATGGGAGAATTTTAATTACACAATTCTCCCCATTCATCTGATTCCCAGCTCGTTTTAGTCAACATGCAGATTCTAATTGTAAATAGTGTTGCAGCACTGTTAATTAGTGAGGGGAGTAGAGAATATGTTGTCTATAAGACCAGCTAGTAATCGGCTTCAGAATCAAAACAGATAGAGTCTGAACATGAGGACTTTAGATTATCCTGATTAAGATTAAACTGCACAAAACCCATGGCTTCTAGCAACTTGTGCTAACAAAATCACTGAGGTTTTTTTTGTGGTACTCTCCCCACCACTAAGTTTTGAAATCACACACATGTACGTTGATGTTCAACTATACCTCTCCTTTTCCTGCACAGTGAAGCACAACAGGAGGTCCCAGGATTCTAGCATTCATCTTGTGCAAGATCTCATAAGGCTGGCCTTCGAATTCTCCCAGCACAAATATAGTCTCAAACTCAGCATTTTCGTTGCCAAAATCTTCCACGCTTTCCAATTTAACAACCGGCAGCTTGATTTCCTAAATCATTGCAAACGTGAAAGATAAAGAAAAATCAGAAACAAATTCTCTGAAGTTCCTTCTGCATGGTGCAGACAAAGAGCTCAATTATACTGGAAGAAAAATCCCTATTAGATTAGTTTTTTTAAATTATGTTATTAATTCAGGATTGCACTCTACAATTTTGGATTTGTAACAGTTTAAGAATTACTGATTTGAGGGCTGAATTTTTTTTTTTTAAATCATTTCAACAGCACAAGAAATAACATAGCTAGATATCAGTACCAGGAACAGAATTAAAAAATGAAATATCTTGTACTCTGGAGGAGCTGAGACATTCCCCAAAATTAGGTTGGCATCTTGGTGCACGGCAGATATCTCAGTTTAAACCTACATCTGACAACTATCATTTGTCTTTACATCAATTAAAACAAAAAACATGGTGCACCAATTCCTCCTGGGCTAGGCATCAAGATTTGCTTAAGGTTGTGAAGCTCAAGTCCACAACAGATAATCGGTTGAAACAATCAAATGGTAAGTATGTACATGATTTGCTTCCACAATGAATATGCATGTTATGAAGTATGAAATTAAAAGTACAGTGAAACCTCAATTACACTCCAAAATGGAGACTGCCCATGTGGTTAATAGAATTTAGCAAATATTCAGTTTCCAAACTTGGCCCTGCAAGTATGATACTGTAACAACCTCAGCACATGAATGAAGACGAGTGCAATATAAATGACAATTAAATGTAATCTCTCCTTGAGCTAGAAGATTGATTTCTCAGACATTAGGCTGTTAATTGGTTTTGCAATTAGGTAACATTTTGCATAATTTTATCTTGGAAGACTGACAAATAATTGGAATGCAGATAATTTGAGAATCCCCTATTTTTAGTGACGGTGAAAATGTGGAACCTATTTACCAATCACTAAAAAAAAAGTTAGTGCCAAATCATGGACCTTGTATCAAAAAAAGTTATACAATGGATAAAGGTGATTATTTTAGGCCTGTCTGCAGTCAGGCACTTCTTGCTGGCCCAGCGGGTAGAGGTTATTATATGATGTACTACTAAGCCATACACAAGAGATCCTGAGTTTGAATCCAGCCCTGTGATGAGGTACCTGATCCAAGCTGGGACATTAGAATTAGCCTGAGCACTCTTGGCTCAGAAATATTAAACAGTAACAAAAATATTAAACAACTAAAGAACTTTATTTTATGTAAACAGCTTACAAAAAAAATGAATTCAGTTTTCTGGATGCATCAACCATGCAGCACTTTAGAGAATCTTACATTTCAAACAAGTTCAGTAACACCAGTGTGAGACTACATTAAATCCATTAAAATGAATGCTGCAAGTAGGGTTGTTGTTACTCCCTGGTATAAACCTTAGAAAAGGCAAGAGAGAGAGAACAAAAATAAAGCTTCCAGATTGCAGGTGACAAATCTGTTTACAGACAGTACTGTAAACACAATACAGAATACACAATACTAAAAATCCCCAAACCATAACCCACCATGCATGTGCACAACACTAAAGTATTATAAACTAGATCATGTTATTGGAAAATGGTACAGATAAGCATTCCAGCCCTATATCCTTGCATAAAAATTGCTTAAAACGATATTTAAGTATATACTAAGTAGAAAATACTTTCTTTTTTGAGGTGTCAAGCATTTGCTGATACCAGTTGCAAGCAGCAAACAAGTATAACACACCCTGTTCACTTGATATTATTGCTTCAACCAAATTGTTTCAGTTTCTAACAGATCCCATGCACAAGTTACCAACAACACACCAACTATTAAGAAACTTGTCAACTGCAAAAAAAGGTCCAACCTGGCATCATAGGCTAGTTTAGAAAACCCAATATAAAAAAAAGGTCCTAAAATGGACATGTGGATAATTTTCTAAGTACATTAATAGAAAATTTAATTTTTTTTTTGTTTTGTTTTAAAATAAATCAGCCCAGAGGGAAGAGTTTCCATTCAGTTTCATCCCAAGTTTGAAATACAATATATTAAGAATATATCCTCAATTTTAAAAGACAAATTTGGAGTGTAGAGATTAGGCCAATGTAACTTGGAGGGAGGTGGAGTTTACTCCCAAGATCCCCAAAACCTATCATATTTGCAATTGATTTTATAAACCGTTGTCCCAACTTGCTATTAGGCATGCTTTCCTTCACCATCATAGGAACTTCAATTTCTTTAACTGTCTGTGAAGGATCAAGAGCTAATACCAAAAAAAGTACACCACTGGATTTGGATGCAGAAAAGCTCCATTTATTGCTATATTGCAGCTTTGTGCATTGTGTTATAAGGTCTATTTGTCTTTTCTTTTTGCATGGATATCAGGTGAATACAGGATCAGGTACAATAATGCCTGCCATTTCCCTTCCCCCAAACACCCCCCCCCCCCCCCCCCCCACTCCTTGGTTACAGCCCACTAGCGTTCACAGTCCAGACTCATTACTAACGGCCACTTGAGGTATCAGTGCCCCATTCAACCTATCCTAACATAGCTTTGGGAAGGTACAGATAAAAAAGGAAATAGCTTTTTCCCAAGAACCAATGAAGTAAACGTGAAAAACACTATGTGCCAAAATATAAAAGTCAGGACCTAGCTAGTTACATTGTGTAAAATGGGACTGAATTACAGTTAACCACTGAAATGTTCTACCTCAAAAGATGTCAAATATTGGCACAGTTTTATATCAATAGTTCAGCTTTAGCCATTACTTGTGAAACTGATGTTGGAGCTATGTGCCAGACCAGCAAATTGAGACAGCAGCCAAAAGTATTATTGGTATTTAGTTGAAAATAGCTTGTCAAATTGACTATTTTCAGAGTGATGCCATTAAAAAAAAGCTGGAAGTGGGATTTGGGTTTGGACACTCAAGACATTTCATGCGTCAACTATTAACAGTAAAATGATATGCAGAATGCAACAGCTATCAGAGTCTTACAAAAAATGCTCATCACAAACATAACTCTACAATCCTCAATAATGGGTCAACTTTTAAAGGCATGGATACAAGAACCCCTGGATTGGCAAGAAATTTGTGTGTTTATCTTACCAAGGCTTACAGAACTGCGTTTGGGCAAGAATAAAAAGGTCTCAAATTTTCAAGCAAAAAAGAGAAAAACTAAAACAATCTACTTTATAAAAGAAAGATTGCATGTTCTTACCCAAAACTGTTTCTTACAACATTTTAGGAATCTGTCAAGTGTTTTACTAATATGATGGATTACCACAGTAACAAAAGAACCAGAAAATATCAAAATATAAATATTCTTAATACAACATCGACACCTACAGATGAAAAGATAATGATTGCAATTGAAGTTTTAAACCTGAAGTCATTACCTCCAAGGCTTTCAGAATCTCTTCAGTGTCCCCAACCTTTCCCATTAACGCAACTTTTGTTTGAATCAGAGGTACATCTAGAAAACAGAACCAAAAAAAATTATAAAAAACATTAGCTGATCTCTCATGGCACTGATTAAAGGCAGTTTTCAAATGAAGGAGGGCTAGAGGACAGTGAATAATTGAAGCAGGATATACATATGTAATACAGTGCCCATTTCAAAGCCATGCATTGCTTTTTGATTTCCACCATCAATTCCTTATATCCATATTTATAATGCATAATGCCAACTTGAGCATGGCACACTATAATTGCACATTTTGGCCAAAGAGAAAATGTTACACTATTAGGACCATGGAAGGGAGAGGAGAATTGATAGAGATATTTAAAATCTTCAGGGGTTTGAACAGACTAGATAAGAAAAAACTGTTCCTATTGGTGGAAGCTTCAGGAAGAGAGCACAGATTTAAGGTAATTGGCAAAAGAAGCAATGACGACAGCAGAAAACTTTTTCTTGCAGCAAGTGGTTAGGATCTGGAATGCACTGCCTGAGAGTGTGATGGGGGCAGTTTCAATCTAGGCATTCAAGAGGGAATTGGATTGTTATCTGAAAAGTAAAATTGCACAAGGCTACAGGGAGAAGATGGGGTAGTGGCACCAGGGGAATTGCTCCTTAGGTGAGCCAACACAGACACGACAGGCTGTACGGCCTCCTTTTGCGCTGTGACAATTCTGTGATTCTGTAAACAGCAACTTGTATTTACACAGCACCTTTAACATAATTAACATAACAGCATACACCATCTTAATATTACACATTCCCTACTCCTAACAAAAGCATTTATGATATCTTTACACATCTGTCGGACGTATTAAGCTAGCAATGTTCCGAAGGATCACTGACCCGAAACGTTAACTCTGCCTCTCTTTTCACAGATGCTGCCAGACCTGCTGAGTGGTTCCAGCATTTCTTGTTTTTATTTCAGATTTCCAGCATCCGCAGTATTTTGCTTTTATTTTAATGTTGCATCAGAAACACTTTATTCCAATTGTAAGCATTTATATGTAATGATCAGCGTTTCACTAACTGCAGCAGTTTTTTTAATAAAGTACATATATCAGCACAGGTCAGTGTCTAACCTGAAGCAAAAACGGAAAATCCTGCAAATATTCAGGTCAGGCAGCATCTGTCGAGAAAGAGTTAACGAAAGGTCACGACCTGAAACGTTAACTGTTTCTCTCCACAGATGCTGCCTGGCCTGAAACTTTCCATCATTTTCTGTTTTTGTTTCAGAACTCCGGCATCCACAGTTTTTGCTTTTGTATTAGTGTCCAACCTGAAGCCTGTTTACAGTGAATATTTCAGCTTCAGTCGATGTGTGTATATACCAGTTTGTTACAATATTTACATCACCCAACATGTGGGTGTATCAGGAAGAAATGCAGTTACAAGAATCTTTTATTGTTGGAATAAAGAGCGTTGTCCCTTCAATGGAAGGCTCAGCCATTGCTGCAGTTTGGATTTTTACCAGATACCGGGGGAATGGTGGCGACTACTCCGTGACCGCGTTCGGACACGGGAACCAGAGCCTTACAGAAATATTTTCGTTACCTTCAACGGCGTACGATGCGGCCTCGGCCAGCAGGTGTTCCTTGGAATCGAAGGCGGACAGGAGACTCCCAGCGCTGGCGGCCTCTACGCTCCACTCAGCCATTGTCACCCAGGCTTCGAGCAGCGACGACGCGGCCGGACAAACAGACCAACAGCTGGCTCCCTCTAAATCAAAGGGGCCTCCGACACACTACACCACTCACGCAACCCGCGGCCCTGCCGACAAGTGTTTTAAAGCAAACTCCGATTTAAATTTCGCGCTTTATCGTCTTCAAACGGCTTTGGAACCTCAGCTCCCACCGCCGCCAACAAAAAAAATTCAAACTTCCAGCCACCGTCCTAAACGCTTGTCTCATTGGTCCATACTGATATTCCATTGATAGGCATAAACGGCTTTTCCTGATTGGTTGTTCACGCTGGAATTAACGTTGTATCATCTGTGATTGGGTCTGACGACACATAAGCCATGTCTGATTGGTCAGCGAACCACCGTCCTCGATTGGGATAAAAATGATCTTTTGAGCGAGCTACTGAAACAAAAGCTAAATACTGCAGATGTTGGAAATACTCAGGAGGTCAGGCAGCATTTGTGGAAAGAGAAAAAACACCTTTCATCAGATGAGCTGAAGGGTTAACTCTATTCCTGCTGAGTGATTCCAACGTTTTCTGCATGTTCCAAGAACAGGAAATTGCCTTCTTCAAATCAGGGAAAGGATTCAGGAGAGGAGAAATCAGAAGTGACAGTCTGCTACAACTATCAGAGATCATTTCTTGGTCTTCAATAAAAAAAATGCACATTAGTTGTTGGTACGGTCAGGTGGAAGGGCCTCCCTTTTTCCCTCCCCGTTTGAGCACAATAGGTTGAATTCTTTCTTGAAGTGAATGTACTGGCCAGTTCATCATAACAAGAACCAATCAACAGGTTTTCTTGAGTTAACAAAGAGGTTAACTTTTATTGCACCTAAACCAAACTAGTGGAAATAGAAACATAGAAAACAGGAGCAGGAGTAGGCCATTCGGCCCTTCGAGCCTGCTCTGCCATACATTATGATCATAACTGATCATCCAACACAGTAGCCTGTTCCCACTTTCAGCCCATACCCTTTGATCCCTTTAGACCCAAGAGCTATATCTAACTCCTTCTTGAAAATGTACAATGTCTTGGCTCAACTGCTTTCTGTGGTAGCGAATTCCACAGGCTCACCACTCTCTGGGTGAAGAAATATCTCCTCATCTCAGTCCTGAAAGGTTTACCCTGCCCCTGGTTCAGGACTCCCCCACCATCGGGAACATCCTGCATCTACCCTGTTTTATAGGTTTCTATGAGATCCCCCCTCACTCTTCTGAACTCCAGTGAATATAATCCCAACCGACTCAATCTCTCCTCATACATCAGTCCCACCATCCCAGGAATCAGTCTGGTAAACCTTCGCTGCACTCCCTCTATAGCAAGAACATCCTTCCTCAGATAAGGAGACCAAAACTGCACACAATATTCCAGGTGTGGCCTCACCAAGGCCCTGTATAATTGCAGCAAGACATCCCTGCTCCTGTACACGAATCCTCTCGCTATGAAGGCCAACATACCATTTGTCTTTTTTACCACCTGTTGCGCCTGCATGCTTACCTTCAGCGACTGGTGTACGAGAACACCCAGGTCTTGCTGCATATTCCTCTCTCTCAGTTTATAGTCATTCAGATAATAATCTGCCTTCGTGTTTTTGCTACCAAAGTGGATAACCTCACATTTATCCACATTATACTGCATCTGCTATGCATTAGCCCACTCACTCAATTTGTCAAAATCACCCTGAAGCCTCTTTGCATCCTCCTCACAACTCACCCTCCCATCCAGTTTTGTGTCATCTGCAAATTTGGAGATATTAGATTTAGTTCCCTCATCTAAATCATTAATGTATATTGTGAATAGCTGGGGTCCGAGCACCGATCCATGCGGTACCCCACTAGTCACTGCCTGCCATTCGGAAAAAGACCCATTTTATCCCTACTCTTTGTTTCCTGTCCGCCAACCAATTTTCTATCCATAGCAATACACTACCCCCAATCCCATGCGCTTTAATTTTACATGCAAATCTCTTACGTGGGACTTTGTCAAAAGCCTTCTGAAAGTCCAAATAAACCACGTCCACTGGCACCCCCTCATCAACTCTACTAGTTACATCCTCGAAGAATTCTAGTAGATTTGTCAAGCATGATTTCCCTTTCGTATATCCATGCTGACTCTGCCCGATTCTACCACTGTTCTCTAAGTGCTCTGCGATAAAATCTTTGATAATGGACGTCAGGCTGACTGGTTTACAATTCCCTGCTTTCTCTCTACCTCCCTTTTTAAATAGTGGGGTTACATTAGCTACCCTCCAATCTATAGGAACTGCTCCAGAGTCTATAGAGTCTTGGAAGATGACCACCAATGCATCCACTATTTCTAGGGCCACTTCCTTAAGTACTCTGGGATGCATATCATCAGGCCCTGGGGATTTATCGGCCTTCAATCTCATCAATTGTCCCAACACCATTTCTCTACTAATACTGATTTCTTTCAGTTCCTCTCTCTCTCACTAAGCCCTGTGTTCCCCAACATTTCTGGTATGATATTTGTGTCGTCCCTTTGTGAAGACAGAAACAAAGTATGCATTTAGTAATAATAAATAAAATAATAGAAATAATAAACTAAGTGCTAACTTTCACTCACACACTAGAGGTTTACACACACATACATACACACAAATAGGTTAGAGTGGGGAAATGTAGATTAGTTGAGTTAGAGTCCATAGAAAATAAAAGGGTATACAGTCTGTGGCGTTTGGTGATTCGGCTGGTTTCTAGCTGAATTCGGTGGTACTGAGGCTTTTAGTTTGAAGATGGGTTTCTTGGATATTGCGATGCGGATGATTTCCTCCAATGGGGTTTCTGATTGTAGCCAGAGCATGCAAAGGTGATCAGTCAACAAGCAGGATTTGAAGCTTTCAAGCTGGAATGGAGAGAGAGACAACTCCCACTTGGGTCTCCATGTGTCAGAGTCCAGTTGCTTCTCTTTCGGTTACAGAGAAACAAAAGCTTAAAACCACAGATGGGGAGGGACTTGTCACATGACAGTCACTCAATGATTCAAACATAGCAGTTAGCAGTATTTCTTTTCTTGCTAAAAAAGGTAGTTCCCTTAAACATCCTGGGTATTGATTCTTGCTGAGAAATAAGCAGCCATTTCATCTCCCTCATCACAGGCCTTGCAATGTAGGATACAGTGTTGCAAATTTAGGGTGGCACAGTGGCAAGCACCGCAGCCTCACAGCTCCAGGGACCCAGGTTCAATTCTGGGTACTACCTGTTCGGAGTTTGCAAGTTATCCCTGTGACCACGTGGGTTTTCGCCGGGTGCTCCGGTTTCCTCCCACTGTCAAAGACTTGCAAGTGATAGGTAAATTGGCCATTGTAAATTGCCCCTAGTGTAGGTAGGTGGTCGGGCATATGGGATTACTGTAGGGTTAGTATAGATGGGTGGTTCTTGTTCGGCACAGACTCGGTGGGCCGAAGGGCCTGTTTCAGTGCTGTATCTCTTAAAAAATATAAATAAATAAATAAAATTAGGTGGCCATCCTAAGCTGCTAGCAAAGTCATCCCTGCAACGTGGATAATTTTTAGGTGCTAAGGTTGCAGCAGCAGGCTCCAATGAAAAAGCCTTGCATTATGGGCTTTGAATTTCTCTACAAAGGTCAAAGGATTGTGGTCAGTATATCCATATTGTGTAGGGTTAGGGTTCTGCACCTGGTTTGTCCCTGCAGATCCCTTGAATGCTGTGAGCAGCCTTGTTAGGTCCCCTCTCTGTTCTGCATTTAAATAGGAGAGTACGGTGTTTAATTTCCTTAGCATTTCAGTATTAGTTAACTGGACGGTAGGGGGTTCAATTTCGGAATCCTCTTGGCCTTCCTCTAACTCGTCCTCACCGTCCCTTTCACCCTCCTCTTTCCTGACTGCTTGACAGACTTGTGCTTGCTTGTCCCCTTCCAGGCTGATATTGTTTTAACATATTGATGTGGCACAGCCTTTGTTTTTTCTTACGATCTGGGGTGTCAATTATATAATTCACCTTGATAATTCTCTTTATTACTCTATACGGGCCATTGAACCGGGCTTTCAATGGTTCTCCCTGTATTGGTAATAGCACTAACACACGGTCTCTGGGCTGAAATGATCTGGCCTTGGTATGTTTATCTGCCTGCCTTTTCATAGTTGGGAGTTTTTTTTTTAGGTGTTCCTGAGCCACCGCACAGGCTCTTGTGAGCCTTTCTCGGAACATGGTGATGTCGTCTAACAGGGTAGATTCGTCCCTGTGTCCCAAAAAACCTCTTCTTGATTAGTTTTACAGGATCTCTCACCTTGTATCCATAAAGTAATTCAAAGGGACTAAAGCCAGTGGACTCATTGGGTGAGACCCTGGTAGCAAACAGAAGAAATCCTAGCCCTTTGTCCCAGTCATGGAGGTACTCATAGCAGTATGCCCTGATCATTGTCTTTAGGATCTGGTGGTACTGCTCCAAAGCCCCCTGTGATTGTGGGTGGTAGGCTGAGGACCTTAGCAGGGTTATGCCCAGATAACCCATGATCTTTTGAAAAATACTGGACATAAAATTTGTCCCCTGATCTGACTGGATCTCAGCAGGCAGCCCATGTCAGGTGAAGAATTGAGTTAGCCCCTCCACCACTACCTTGGCAGAGACAGTTCTTAGAGGAATAGCCTCTGGAAATCAAGTAGTTACATTCAACATAGTGAGAAGATACTAGAAGCCCCCTTTTGTTTTCGGCAGGGGCCCACACAATCTACCAGCACTCTGCTGAATGGTTCCCCAAAAGCCGGTATGGGAATTAGGGGTGCAGGTTTTATTGCAGGTTGAGGCTTCCCCACAACCTGGCACCTGTGGCAAATCCTACAGAACTCTACCACATCCTTGTGGAGTTGTGGCCAGTGAAAATGCTGTCTGATGCGGGTTTGGGATTTTCTGATATCGACACATCCAGCCATTGGAGTCTTGTGGACTCTTCTCAATATTTCCCTAAGGTACCTCGGCGGCACCACTATCTGATGACCCACTGTCCACTCTTCATCTGCAGGTCTGTGAGGAGATCTTCATTTCTCTTCTGCACCTCATCCTTTAAATAGTAGCACTCTGGAACTCCCTCTGCTTCAGCCTCAGTTTGGGCAGTCTGTACTAACATTTTAAATCCTGAGTCAGCTTGCTGAGCCTCGACAAAGGAAGACCTGTTTAAACCATCCTTTGGGTCCTCCAACTTCCCAAAGAAGGTTTCAGATAACCAGACAGTAGGTCATCTGTTGACTATGCCAGTTCAGCCTCCTTTGATGGAGCTTGTTTGGCCATGGACCAGGTCACCGCACAGTCAAGAAAAATGCCAGGGACATTTTTCCTGCAACTGCTCTGTCTCCCTGACCTCTTTTTGTCTTTCTAAAACCACTGGGGAAGCTACCACCTTTGCCCCCGCCAGATCATTACCCAGGAGCAAGTTGACCCCTTCCACAGGTAAACTAGGCACAATCCCCATGGTCCTGAAACAAGGTCACACTGCAGGTGCATCTGGTATAAAGGTATAAGCATATACTTTCCTCCGATACCGTTTACTAGCACTCAAGCATTCAATGCACTCTCTGGGGGACAGGTCATGCCTTTTCCCAGCAGAAGGAATTGAGTGGCCCCTGTATCCCTAAGTATGACTATGGGCTTACTCACCTCACTCGAGGGGTATGGGGTTACTTTTCCTCTGGACACAAAATCCTGGTAACTCTCTGGGATTTTGTTACATTTTCCCACACTCTCAGCAGTAGGTTTACTGGGTTTTACTGCCGCAGTTAAACCGACAGCCTGATCCGCAGTGCTTTCCATCAGGGCCCCTTTTCCTGCACTGGTCTGGTGTACCCTGACTAAACCTATGGGTTTTCCTCCTAACTTCCAGCAGCTCAAAGGTGACCTGCCTTGTTACAATGGAAACATACAGGTTTCAGGCGTCACTCCTGTTCTCTACACCTTCCTTTTTGACCCGAGGAGGGCCCCGTGTTTCCAGCTCTCCCTTCTCGCCCATGGCTGTTCATCCTCCTATCACGCACCCACCTTCTATCCTTTTCAGGTTTTTGGAGGTGACTAGGGAAGGGTTTCCCTTGGGGAAAGGGCCTGTGAATAAGTGTATAATCATCAGCCAGGATTGTTGCCTGCCTGGCTCTTGGAACCTTTTGTTCCTCCAAGTGGTTTCTTATGGAAAGGGGAAGCGAGTGTTGAACTTCTCAAGGAGGATCACCTCTCTGAGGTTTTCATTGGTGGACTCTATCTTCAGTGCCTATATCAATCGGTCAAAAGCAAGCTGCTTAACTCTTTCAAATTTGAGGTAAGTTTATTCATGCTGCTTTTGGAGGGTTTGGAATTTTTGGCGGTACGCCTCCAGTACTAGGTCATATGTACCCAGGACAGCATTTTTATTACCTCATAATCTGATGACCGCTCATCAGGCAACAGTGAATAAACCTCATGGGCTTTTTCTGTTAGTTTGCTTTGCGATAACAGTGTCCAGTTCTCTGTCAGCCACCTCAGCAATTTTGCAAGCTTTTCAAAAGAGACAGAAAATGCTTCCACATCTGCCTCATTGAACTTTGACATAACTTTGGGAGAACTTTAAGAACTCAGCACCTGGTCCTGAGCTAGGGGTAGTTCCCTCACTAATGCTGTCTTCACTGGGTACATTGGGTCTTTTTCTATTCAGTTCCAGCTGCCTTAACTCCCTTTGGAAAGCTCTTTTTCCCTTTCCTGGAATTCTATCTCCTCTTTCTCTCTCTGGAAAGCTCTCTCTTTTTCTCTTTCCTGAAACTCTCTCTTCTTTTTCTCCTTCTCTAATTCTAGTCTCCTCGGTTCTAGTTGTACCTTGGCTAATGTTACTTTGTCTTGTTTCAGATTCTATACCTGTCTCCAGTTCTTCAATGTCAATTTTAAAATGGTTGGCCATGGGTTTTAAGAATTCAGGCTACCTAGCTTTTGGACGGATAATCATCTCGAACTGCCCAGCTACATTCCTCAACTCTTCAAGACACCCGGCCCAAGTTACTTCACTGTTCTAGGAAGGTACTGGTCTTGAATGTGGACATTTTAGTACTCTAGCACTGAAACCCCCAAGAAAACCTCTATTGAAATTTTTAAATTGTTGCTCGGGATATATTTAGTTTCCTGCTTCCAATTTCCCATTTGTCTTTGAGTTTGATCCCGAATGAGCCCCCAAATTTCTGTTATGGTTGGGTGAAGAGGGGTCGAAGGGCTTCCCTTTTTTCCCTCTCCCTGTTTGACCACAACAGGCGTAATTCTTTCTTAAAGTGGATGTACTGGCCAATTCAGTAGGTGTTTGATTACTTACTTGCTATGATCATAACAAGAACCAATCGGACAGGTTTTCTTGAGTTAACAAAGCAACAAGTTAGCTTTATTGTACCGAAACCGAACTAATGAAAATAAACTATGTGCCAACTTTCAGTTGTATTTCTGAATGTGGAAAATTTGTTTACTACAATGGAGTGTGTTCTGCAATCACTAGGTAAACATCCCTAGTGTAGTGCAGTGGTGTCTTCACCTTTAAGAAACCGCATCTTGAAGAGATCAGGCCATTGATGCAACTGATGACATCACCAGACATATATAAAGAGCAAACACTATTCTGAGAGCACACTCAGCACATGTCTTTATAGGAAGCACGCACAAAAAAAGCACACAGGGAAAGACCAGTACCTGGAACCATGCAATCTAGATAAGTAAGACAATAGTGTTTGTGTTGAATCCAAATATAAAGCCTGTGGTTGTCATTTAAAAAAGACTTAAGAACACAGCACAACACTACAATTTCTGGCGATGAGAAGAGGAGAAAAAAAGATGAAGCACAGGATGTTCCAAGGTTAAGAAAGCAACCACAGAGAAAAAAAAGTCAAAAGAAAACCAGGACTGCCTCAAAGAGAAAATGTGGACTGAAACAGAGAAAACCTGGGCTGGAACAGGGAAGAAAACGTTTTGCAGGTAAACAGAAATAAGGAAAGTAAACATGATGCAGCCATAAATTATTTATTAAAAGGGGTGCAAACCTGAACACACTGGCTGTTTTAAGAGCAAAAAGGGTTTTCAAGAAGGCAAATCACACAGACAACCCAGAAATGTGAAGAAGACTTGCGTTGAGAATTCCAGATTTAAGGCCAGGTAATAGCATCAGAAAAGCACCACAGATGATGTGAGGAATGGAGATACCAACGGTGAATTCTGCTGAAGGTGGAACATAATTGAACTATGGTGTACAGATGGCATTCAGTTCCCATTTTGAAGTGTAGCTACTTTGCCTGGGCAGTTTCCATTATAAATGAGGACCTAGGAATTGATTATGAAAAAAATGACAAAGATGAAGATTTTAATGGGAGAAATTTTATGCTTTCCCCTGCACAAGTTTGAGGCAGGGAAAGCATATAATAGGGCGGGATGGTGGTGGGGCGGGGGGAGGGAACCCCGTCACCTTCCCATCTCCACCCAAATTAAGTCCAGGGCGGGTTCCGGGGGGTTGGTGTGGTGGGGGAGGGGGGGGGGGTTCCCTCGTTAAAAGGCACTCAGTGTTTGAATGAGGGACCTGGCAACGGGACGCCCGCTGAGAGCCACCCCCGTCCCCTCCTACACCCCCTCCCCCGCATCCCCCACCCTGCAAAACTCATCCCGCTATGACTTACCGGTGGCCTGGTTCCAGGACCTTGGGTGAGTGCTCTACCGGCAGCAGCCGCCGCCTCTGTGGCAGTGCTGCTCAGTTAACGAGCTGACTACCTTCGTGTGCGGCTGCATCAAGCTGTGTGTAGACCTCCAGTACGCAAACTCCAAGTGTCACTACGTGCTGAGGTTCTATCTGTCCCCGGTGTTGCGAAGGATGGGCCTGGTCACATTGCCGCGGAATGCTCCATCCAGTTGGACTGTGCCATACCACCTATCCTTCGTGGAGCAGTTTCTGCGGGAAAACACCTTTGACCACCAAACCATCAGGCAGCGGTCTGCACGGAATGTCCTCAAGGCCCTACGGGAAAAGGAGACAGTGGATCCTGTCGGATGGTTCCCCGAGCAGACCGCCAAAGTCATTTGGCGGAATGTCTCATCACCAGAACTTTCAAACAAGCACCAAGACGTAGCTTAGCTGGTGGTGAGAAGAGCCCTCCCCATCAGATCCTTCCTGCACGCCCGAAGTCTCACCCCCCTCCGCACAATGCCCTCGCGGTGGCTGTGGTGGGGAAGAGACGGTTGCCCACCTCCTTCTGGAATGTGTCTTTGTAAAGCAGGTGTGGAAAGAGATGCAGTGGTTTTTGTCGAGGCTCATCCCAAGCAGCTCTGTAACACAGGAGTCTGTGCTCTAAGGGCTGTTCCCAGGGACGCACACCGAGATAAACATCACCTGCTGCTGGAGGACTATCAATTCGGTGAAAGATGCCCTTTGGTCTGCCCGAAACTTGCTGGTCTTCCAGCGCAAAGAGTTGTCCATGACCGAATGTTGCAGACTGGCACATTCCAAGGTCCAGGACTACGTGCTGACGGACGCACTAAAGCTTGGGGCAGCCGCAGCAAAGGCTCAATGGGGAAAGACCACTGTGTAAGGTCCCCCCACCAAGCTGAACGGAGGGGCTGGATCCATGGAAAACCCCTCGAACTGTACCGGGAAAATTTCGTGTGCTGTAAAATGTAAAAATGCGTCTGGCATGACAAATGAAATGGAAGGGTTGTGAGACAACTCATGATTGTATTGAAGGAAACTGATCACCTTTGCACTGTTTGTATTTTTTGACTTGGTGCTGTTTGAAACTGGTAATGTATTTTTTTACAGATTTTTATGAATAAAGTATATTTTGGAAATTAAAAAAAAAGAGCTGCCAGGCTGTGATTGGCCAATTGTCCTTGACCCCGGGGAAGGCCCGTCTCTGTCCACTTTAGTGCCTAATTCGCACTTGATCCAGCAAACCTTCCCCAGAGGAGGTGACACAGGGGCTCTCATCGGTGCTTTTGCTGATGTTCAAGGCCCCCATCGCCCAGATAAAATCCCAGCCTGAGAGTCAAGACCAAGTACAGACAGTTTTGTAGCAAATTATGAATAGAAGGGTACAGTATAATTGCATCACACCGTGCAAATGTAATTTCGCCCCTATTTCAGATATAGATTCTGTTCTGATTCTGAAATAAAATTCTGTAGAATATCAACATCTATTTATAACTAAATTTATGCAAATCAGAATGAAATACAAGGAAAATTCAGGAAAATATTACCCAGGAAGTCAAAAACAAATTCCAAAAAAAGACTCAAAAGTTTGAATGGGATTCCTGTGTCTAATAATTAAGTCTCAAACATCATAACGTTCACCAAACAATTAAATGTGGTACAATTCTGAATGTAACAAAGCTTGACCCCAGAAAACCTTGCTGTAGTATAGAACGCCATGGCACAATAAGCAACCTATGCACAAATATTGGTGGATCTAAGTAAAACCTGCGACCTCCACCAGAAAGACAAAGGCAGAATGTGCATGGAAACATCACCACCTTCAAGTCACACACCATCCTAATTTGGATATATACTGCCATTCCTTCTTTGTCAGTGGGCCAAAATTATGGAACTTCCCACCTAACACTATTATGTAAACACCTTTACTACACAACTGCAGTGGTTCAAGAAGGCACACCACCATCTTCTGAAGGGCAACTAGTGATGGGCAATGTATGCTAGTCTTGCCAGCAACACCCACATTCTGAGATTGAATAATTTAAAAAAGATAGAAAATATCTTACTAATGTTGAAAGATACAGGCCTCACTAATATATATCTGTAATACTGTTTACCTATGACTTTAAAAATGTTTAAGTTATAAACAACTTGTTATTCCTTACAAAAACGTTGGTTATTTATATTATACCAGTTTAACTCCTGTGGACTTGCAAATGGTGAGTTAAGAACAAGTACAGTATTCCGCTCAAGCAGGGTTACAGGATGGAGAATAATTGAATCAGAGCAAGCAGGAGGAAGAGAGTTGATAGACAGGCAAAGCAGAGGTCAGAGGGATGCTGAAGCAGAAAAGGAGGGAGGGGAAGGAATTGGGGAGAAGGGCAGGGAAGGTGGAGTTAGGGAGAGGAAAGGGTGAGAGGATATGGGAGAAGGCAAGGCGAATTGGAGAATGAGGGAAAGAGGGTGAATGGGAAATAATAGGGAGGTGAAGAAAGGAAGTGAGAGGGGAGATGAGGAGAATGGACAAAGAAAATGTCACAAAAATGTGCTACGTCAAATGATGATTTTTTAATCCACCGGCTGGAAACATAATTAAACTGGTGGAATCGAACTACTCAATCCTTGCAAGCTTTGAACTCTGCCTGCTAACCGTGAGCACCGAGGCATATTGCAGACTGTAGCGTTCAGTGGGTATAATTGATCTGTGTTTGATTGTGTTAGTCTGTTCACCGATTAGGCACAATGAACATCAATGACTTAAGCCTGATGGGGGCAGCGAGTGGGGAGAGAACTTTCTGGAAAGAACAGAAATCCCTCTCTCGAAAGAAATCAGCGGTATTGCTGTCTCCCAGAAAATCAACAAATCAGCATCCACTTCTTCAAACCAGAAGCCAAAGAACCACCAAATCAGCATCCACATCTTCAAACTGGAAGCCTCCACATCAGCACCCACATCTTCAAACTGGAAGCCAAAGAACCACCAAATCAGCATCCACATCTTCAAACTGGAAGCCTCCACATCAGCATCCACATCTTCAAAATGAAAGTCGCGTAACCACTGACTTCAGCCTGAAGTCAGCCGAGTCACCAACCCCCACAGATTGTATATTCCTTTTATTTCTCTGGACTCTAATTTGATCAATCTATCGTTACCCATTCTGTAACCAATGTGTGTGTGTGTGTGTGTAAATTGGAGTGTATATTATTTTACTTAGAATGGTTTAAGTACAATAAAGTTAACCTCTTTCTTTGTTAAAATTGGGAAAATCTGTCCACTTGGCTCTTTTTATGATCACAGCGTGTAAACAAATAAACACTCACTGAATTAGCAAGTATATCTACTTAAAAAAGAAATAAATCTGTTGTGGTCAAATAAAGAGAGAGAAAAGAGGGGAGCCCTTCGACCCCTCCTCACCAGGTCGCAACGGAGAGTTTGGCTCCATATCGGAGTAGGTGAAATGTGCTTTGACAGGGAGGCTAGTTTGCAGTTCCCAAAGCGCAAGGTTATTTGGCTGGTCTGTGTCAGGGTTGCGGTGGGAGGGGGGTTGCAGAAAGGAGATAGATCTGTTCAGATCAAGAATGTGGGGTCCGATTACCAAAACAATGGTCAATGTGGAAGGGGGCATTGCTTGACTTAGGGACAGTTGGCTCCTCTGTATTGCTCAGCTGGGACTGATAGAGTGCAATTACTACACTTGTACTCTGTACGGGTGCTGTGATGGTTGTGTGCTCCCTCCACAACTGTGAGCGCATTTAGGAATTAATGGGGCCCAAATGTAACACGGAAAAAGTTTGTACAATACCTGTGCTCAGTGGGAGAAATTCTAATATGGTGTTGTGGATATGGTGATGATAGTTCTGCTCCAGTTGGGGTTCAGTACTGGAGGGGAAATTTGTGTTCTCTTTGTTAATTGAGTGAAGGGGTTGGGCGAAGTCAAGGAAAAAGTTTCAATAGGGCATTTTGGTCCAATCGTGATTTTTATGCTCAGTGGGTGGAAATGAATACCGGTTTGTGATTCAATCTTAGAATTTCTGCTCAGTGGGGATTAAGCTGTGAATCACAGTTACTTTCTAGTTCCAGTTTTCATCACCCGATTGCTACTTTTTTCTGGCAAGCAGTGGAGCTATTCTATGGTGCAGCACTACAGAACTTAAATTTAGCAGTTGATAGAAGTATGGTTAATTTTGGTGACTGACGTAAGGGAAGAAACTCAATTTGGGAGATGTTGGTGTCAAAGGTTCAGAACAATTTAAAATAGGCTTCCCACTACCTACTCCCGTTTGTCCTGCCAGTTCATGCTATATTCCTGGGCCTGTTTTCCTCCCTAAACCTACCCACTCTTTGGCACTCCCAGAGATTTCTTGCCATGTCCTCCAGCTGCTTTAATAGGAACCTGCTTTGATCCTGGAGCTATTCTGCTCTAATTCTTGCCTATTGCTGTTTCTTATCAATTTCCTTAAGGGTTCCCACAACTGCTTCTCTTTATTAGTTCTGTTATTTTTCTACGCTTGCTTTCTCCCTGAACTCATCCACTCTTTCCTGCTCTCACAGCTTTCACACGATATAGTACCTGGCTTCTTTGATATCAACACATTTTGTTCCCTGGGACAAGCTTCTCTCTGTACTGCTTTAATTGCTTGTAGCTTTTATTTCCTAATAAAAGTAATTAAAAAAAAACCCTGTTATACATGTGCAAAAAATGTGAACATTCTGTAAGCACCCAAACACACCTGTATTTCCAGGTTTGCCTAATTGCAATAGGCCAAAGGATGTGCAGCACCTGCGAATTTGCCCAGGACAACTTGGTGACAACTGCTTCTCTGACCTGCATTATTCTGTGCTCACAAAATCTGGCAGAACACATCCCCAAACACAGAAATAGGCATCATTACTTTATATATCTCTTCCTTACTTTCTGTCAGAGAAAGCTATTAACACCACTGTTTGACATTGTACTAAAATTTATTATCTAATATTCTAGATATAAGTAAAAATAATTAAATATCAAAACAGAGATTTTGTTTTGCTGAGCTGCCAATAACATGCTCAAATTGTAATCTAGAATTAGGTCAATCCACAGAGGCTTCAACTTTCCTTTATTGTGGAGCAGATATTTCTTTGCATCTCCTTTGTCAACGAAATACACACTGTTATCTGTCTTTTCAGACACAAGACCACTAACTATCTGCTCCCGCACCCACACAATCTCCAGAAACTTCTCCATTTCAGTAACATTGTTGTGTTTGGTCCAGTTCCTCTCCTTGTTCATGTTCATCATGCTCTAAAAGTACAGAAAGAACACATGTTGGATACCCACTAAATAGATTTAACGGGAGAACTGTTGTGTCTAGGGATTATTTGGCTATTTTCCCACAAAATGGTTTTGAAAAAAAAGTTATAACGATTGCATATTGAGACAAGTTTAAAAAATGCTAAGGCAATAGCTAGTGAAGATGCAAGGGATCAAATTTGGGAAGATATGGTAAATCAAGGAGTAGAGACAAGGCAAGAGAGAAAGGTATTAATATGGGAAATGATAAACAGACCATGACAGGAAGGAACTGAGCATACAAATCTAAGAGTAAATCAACAGATAAAGCAAGAGGTAATGAAAATAATAAAGGACAAAACTAAAGACTCTCTATCTGAATGCACATAGCATTCAAAACAAAACAGATGACCTGAGAGTGCAAATAGAAATAAATAAATACGATTTGATAGCCATTAGAGACATGGCTGCAGGATGACATAGATTGTGACCTGAATATTGAAGGGTACATGGCATTTAGGAAGGACAGGAAGCTAGGAAAAGGTGGAGGGGTAGCTCTGTTAATTAATGATGGTATTAGCGCAATACAGAGGGATGGCCTAGGTTCAGGAGATCAGGATGTAGAGCAGTTTGGGTAGAGATGAGAAATCAAAGGCAAGAAGTCACATGTGGGAGTGGTGTACAGACCACCTAACATTGACCACACTGTAGGACGGGGTATAAAAGGAAGAAACAATGGCAGCTTGTCAGAAAGGTACAGTGATAATTATGGGGGATTTTAACCTACATATAGACTGGAAAAATCAGATGAGCAGAGGTAGCCTAGATGAGGAGTACATAGAATGTTTTCAGGATAATTTCTTGGAACAATACGTTCTGGAGCCAGAGAGCAGGCTATACTAGACCTGGTATTGTGCAACGAGATAGGATTAATGAATGACCTTATAGTTAAGGCATCCCTAGGTAGCAGCGATCATAATATGATTGAATTTTAAATTCAGTTTGAGGGAGAGAAGAGTGGGTCAGCTAAACTGAACTGGCAAATCAGGTTAAGGGATAGGTCAATAGAGATGCAGTGGCAGACATTTAAGGGGATATTTCACAATACACAGAATAGATACATTTCAACGAGAAAGAAAAATTCCAAGGGTGGGACCCGCCATCCGTGGTTAACTAAAACAGTTAAAGATAGTATCAAACTTAAAGAAAAAGCCTATAATTGCGCAGAGATGGGAGGCAGTTCAGAAGATTGGACAGAATATAAAACAAAGTATGACTAAAAGATTGATAAGGAAGGTAAAATTAGAGTACGAGAGAAAGCCAGCTAGAAATATAAAGACAGATAGTAAAAGTTTCTATAGATATTTTAAAAAGAAAAGCTAACAAAGCGAGCATTGGTCCCATAAAAAGTGAGTCTGGGGAATTAATTACGGATAATAAGATGGCAGATGAATTGAACAGATATTTTGCATCGGTCTTCACTATTGAAGATACAAGCAGCATCCCAGTATTAGCTGTAAGTCAGGAGATGGAAGGGAGGGAGGAACTCAAGAAAATTACAATCACCAGGAAAGTGGTACTGAACAAATTGTTGGAGCTGCGGGCTGACAGCTCCCCAGGTCCTGATGGACTTCATCCTCGGGTGTTAAAAAGAAGTGGCTAGTGAGATAGATGATGCGGTAGTTTTAATTTTCCAAAGTTCCCTAGATTCAGGGAAGGTTCCGTTAGATTGGAAAATAGCAAATGTGACTCCTTTATTCAAAAAGGGAGGGAGACAGAAAGCAGGAACCTACAGGCCAGACATCTGTCTCAGGGAAAATTTAGAGGCTATTATTACAGACGTTTTAGCAGGGCACTTAGAAAAATTTAAGATAATCAGGCAGTCAACATGATTTTGTGAAAGGGAAATCGTGTTTGACCAATTTATTGGAGGTCTTTGAGGGAGTTTCATGTGCTGCGATAAAGGGGAACTGGTGGATGTATTGTACTTAGATTTCCATAAGACATTTGATAAGGTGCCACATCAAACGTTATTACAGAAAATAGCTCATGCTGTAGGGGGTAACATTGGCATGGATAGAAAATTGGCTAGCTAACAGGAAACAGAGTAGGCATAAATGGGTCATTTTCTGGTTGGCAAGATGTAACGAGTGGTGTGCCACAGGGATCTGTGCTGGGGCCTCAACTTTTTACAATTTATATAAATGACTTAGATGAAGGGACCAAAGGTATGGTTGCTAAATTTGCTGACACAAAGATTAGAGGACATAAGGGGGCTACAAAGGGATATAGATAGGTTAAGTGAGTAGGCAAAGATCTGGCGAATGGAGTATAATGTGGGAAAGTGGGAAATTGTCCACTTTGCAGGAAGAATAAAAAAGCATATTATCAGAATGGTGAGAGATTGCAGAGCTCTGAGATGCAGAAGGATCTGGGTGTCCTAGTGCATGAATTGCAAAAGGTTAGTATGCAGATACAGCACATAATTAGGAAAGCTAATAGAATGTTGTCGTTTATCGTGAGGGGAATTTAATACAAAAGTAGGGAGGTTTTGCTTCAGCTATACAGGGCATGGGTGAGACCACATCTGGAGTACTATGTAATGGTCTCCTTACTTAAAGAAGGATGTAAATGTGTTGGAGGCAGTAAAGAGGTTTACTAGACTAATACCTGGAATGGGCGGGCTGTCTTACAAGGAAAGATTGGACAGGCTAGGCTTGTATCCGCTGGAATTTAGGACAGGAAGAGGCAACTTGATTGAAATATATATGATCCTGAGGGGTCTTGATACAGTGGATGTGGAAAGAATGTTCCCCCTTGTGGGAGAATCTGGAACTAGGGGTCACTGTTTAAAAATAAAGGGTCGCCCATTTAAGACAGAGATGAGGAGAAATTTTTTCTCTCAGAGGGTCGCGAGTCTTTGGAATTCTCTTCCTCAAAAGGCGGTGGAAGCAGAGTCTTTGAATATTTTTAAGGCAGAGGTATATAGATTTTTGATGAGCAAGGGCGGGGGGGAGGTTATCAGTGGTAGGTGGAAATGTGGAGTAATCAGTTTAGCCATGAACTTATTGAATGGCGGAGCAGGCTTGAAGGGCCGAGTGGCCCACTCCTGCTCCTAATTCTTATGTTCATATGCTAATGAGCTAGCTTTGATGACGTTTCCTCAGCCTGTAAGTAATAAACAATGTATTATTTGCCTTGTGTGTTGTATTAAAGTCTTTATTCTCCTTTTTGGCTGTGAATAGAAAATAGAATATGGAGGCTGGTAGAGATGCCTTTTGAAACAGGACGCTGCACAGAGAAACTTAGAGAAGCTGAAAGGGCATTCTTGGAGACTAAGAGGTCAGAAATGCTGGATGTCACTGTTTAAGTGAGACAACCCACTGGTGTGGGAAGGCTTGGCCTATTCTTTACTTTGAGTTATTACGTGGAAACAAATCATATGGATTGAATCAAGTGACTGTAATCATAACTGGTGTACAGTATGTTCACCTCACTGTTAAATAAAGTAGCTTAATGATTTATATTTAGCCTCATCTGAGTGTGTTGGTTCAGTCCATGTTCAGAGCAAAGAAGTACATATGCAAAAAACACAAATATCCAATTCAGGTCATAAGAGGGTTATGCCAACCCACAAATAAGATAGAGGGCAGTGTGAGTCAATTCCTGTAAAAGGAATGATACACAGAGCACTTAATAGGAGTGACTGTAGCCACTGTCCCTTAGAAGGTAACAGGAATTCACCATTTTCTGTTTATGCCAGCAGTATCCAATTTCATGGAGTTGGCCGTTTCTTTGACCCAATTTCTTCTGCTGAATTTGTTGCAGCAGCTCTAGTGGCTAGTTTTTATAATGGTATTTCGTTCTGATTTAAACTCATCAATTTTAATTATGCACATCAAGTTACTGCCTACATGGATAGTTGTGTTGAATACATCATAACCTTCAGGCAAGAATGGCTGGTACAGTATAGCACTAGAGTATCCTCCATCGGGACTTATTACATTAAAGCCACTATATAAATTAAAGTTGTTGCTGTCGAATGCAATAGTTTAGCCCGGATCTTCTTCAATGGGACCATATCTTACCTTGAGCATTTATTTTCCATTTTATTAATGTACTTGCTTTGCTATTGTTTATGGGTCAAAAGATAAAATTGGGTTTTAGTGTTGAGCATCAAATGAAAAAGCTGAAGAAAACGTGCTGAGCAAGAGAAGTGTGGGTAACTGACCTCTTGTAGCTTCTTAGTAGAAAATGTGGCTACCAAATAAGTTTGAACAGCACATATTTATTGTCCTCAGTTTTCCCCATTCATTAAGATAACCTGAATAACTGAATGTCCTGTTTTTCATATTGCATTGGGACTTTTTAAAACATAAAAGCACAACGGAATGATTACACAATATTCTGGATGGGATCTGATTAATCTTTTCACTTAATAGGGTATTAACATTCTTGAAGAGTTGCAGAGGTGAGTAATGAAGGCTGACCATCATAAATTTAACTGTTAAAGGAAAGGTTAAAAAGTTGGGACTTATTTTCTTTGGAAGAGGCACTTGAAAGTGACTGAACACAAGTTCACGATTATTAAAGGGAACTGACAAAAACAGATCCATGCAAATTGGTCGTTATAGTGAAGGATTCACAAACCAGGGGCACATTAAAAATTAGCAAGTTGCGCAAAATGTAAAAGGAGTTAGCAGGGAAGGCCACTGAAGTAAACAAGGTAAATAGATTAAATACATTTCCAGAGAAGGACTGGGGTAGATATGTGAAAAAGGGACAAGCTTGTTGAGCCAAACAGACTTTTTTGAAAATGCTTATACTCTTAACCTCAAAGCAGGTAGAACTTGAAAGTGTTTCTTCAGAAGCAAACAGTTATCACAAACTCATCGAGACTATCAGCAAGAATATACTGTTATAAGGACTGGTATTTATTTCTGATTTACTGAAGGTTGTGAACAAGTTACTTATATCTGCAAAGATTTTCTTTTTTGACATTGGGGTAAAAACACTACCAACCAATGTCAACATTGTTGGCTACGGAAATAACTGAGAGTCCACTAATCTATCAAGACACCAGTGGTGAATTTATACTGTAGCCATCAATCCATCTGCGACCAGTAGCTGCAGAATTGTTTCCAGCCAAACAATACCTTGCTGAAATAAAAACAAGAAATGCTGGAACCACTCAGCAGGTCTGGCAGCATCTGTGCAAAGAGAAGCAGAGTTAACGTTTCGGGTCAGTGATACTGCCTGATATGCTATGCGTCTTAGAATTTTGCAGGCGTGCAAAATTCTGTTCCCAGCAGCTAAAATTTAGAATTTTATTGAACATAGGTGAGAGTGTCTGCACTTTCAACATATAAATACACTACAGGCAAGTTCAAAAAGTTTGAGGAATAGAACACATTCATTTCAATATACAACAGACCACACACCTATCCTCCCCACCCCCCTAAGCATTTTTCAAAACCAGGTTACATGATTCACTAGAGTAATGTGAAGTGTCTTGAGAGATGTGTTGAAGTACGGTCAAGCCCTACTTGCACATTTATGCTATATTTTTAATATCCTTTTTCAGCAAACAACTATTGCACTATAAATACACCAAGCCCAACTTCAACAGAAGCCAATGTGATTTAGCATGAATGAATGATGAATTGACTATACATTTCAGTTAAGAGTTAAAAATGAATGAAAATGTCACCTATTTTTGCTGTTCAAAAAACTGTACTTTCAGATTCTGCAATTGGACAACATATACAAATAGCTTCACCCTTTTTATTACTATACATTACTGTTCCACAGACGGTCAGTCTTACTTTCTCTCAGCTGGTTGATGAGTTTGGTGAGATTGTCAATTTTCTGCTCTTTTCTTCTCAGTTTTTGTTGGAGTACTCTGAATTTTTGCTTATGCTCTTCATTCTTCTTTCTTTCCCATGCAAGTTTCTTTTCTAGAGTTCTCCTGATGGTATCTGGGCAAGGACTCATAAAGTAACTGTGATCCTGAAAAAATGTCATTCCTGACACATCTTGATCATCAGAAGAAGAAAGCATAGTCTCAGAGGAACACTGCAGTTCTTCAAAAGCAAAGACTGGAGTGGATGGTTGTGTGATCTCTGTTTCTGGGATAAGCACTTCTGTAGATATCCAAGTTGTTTCTTCTGATGTTGTTACTCGCTCAGATGTTAGATCTGTAAATGTTGTAAATAAACAGGGAACACTAGTGGACACTGCAGATACATCCACTGAGCCCACAAGCACAGTGGATGTATCCGATAGTACTTTAGGTCTCGATAATACATTGGCTGTCCAATGGAGGGCATCTGAACATGGAACTGCAGCTGAATCTTGAGATTTTTCCTCTGAATGAACTGTTATTAACTTGCTTGAAACTGATTTCATCTTTGCATCTGTTGTGCATGTATGAGTTTGTGAACTGCATTTAAATAGTGTGGGGACTTCTGAAGACTCTGCTTCTGGTTTTACAGGAACTTCCAAAACCTGAGAAAATTCTGCTAAATTCAGGACTGCTGCTGCTGCTAGTTGAGCTAGTCTCCCTGTATTAAGTGTCTCTGTAGTTAATGTAGACTGTAAATTTGTGATTTTAGTTTGCTCAGTTGACTGGCTTAATACTTCATCAACTGAATCAGGTTGCGACAGGAAATCTGCCATCTGTACCTCCGAAGTTCCCTTATGATATCCATCAGAAGACTTTGCCTTATATGACCTTCTGGAGCCTGTAGTCTGCAAAATAGTTAAAATTTATGTTTGTTTGCTCTTCTGTAAAAAAAAAACGCAACACATTTTGCACTGCATCATACCATCTATGAGATAATTTGAACTCAATTTACCCAGTGGTAAAGAAACTCTGGGGGCCATTCAAAATTATAATTTTTAGAATATAAACTAATACACCTCCCCCCCCCCACACCCATCACCATACTCACCACCACACCACTGTCTTCAAAAACCCTCAAGTCAAAACCTGTACCTTATTTAAAAAAAAAATCCATTAATACATTCTTCAGAAGAACCCCTCAGTGACATCCTTGACTTCAACAGCCAGTAAAAGCAGAACAATTCAGTAATCCCACACAAAATACTGCCTACAATTCTTCTGAGCCACTGACAGTTAATAACAGTGCACCAGATCAAAGTGTACCACAGAGATCGTGCTTTTGAGGACACTTTCTCAGTAGGTTTCTTCCAACACACTAATGCTTTGGTAGCGATTTAATTCAGTCAGCTATATTTTAAATTGTTAAGTTATCTAAAGCAATCAAGATTTGGGTTATTTGATATGTAATGGAGAACTAAAAAGTCTTTACAAAAAGTGTACAAGATTACCCATGCTGACCAGTGACATACTTGTGAAAACTTGTGATCACCTAGGGCAAAAATTTAAGTTTTAATCAACAAGTTATCAAAAATGATTTACTAAAATGGGGCGGCACAGTGGTTAGCACCGCAGCCTCACAGCTCCAGCGACTCGGGTTCAATTCTGGGTACTGCTTGTGTGGAGTTTGCAAGTTCTCCCTGTGTCTGCGTGGGTTTCCTCCGGGTGCTCCGGTTTCCTCCCACAGCCAAAAGACTTGCAGGTTGATAGGTAAATTGGCCAATATAAATTTCCCCTAGTATAGGTAGCTGGTAGGGGAATATAGGGACAGGTGAGGATGTGGTAGGAATATGGGATTAGTGTAGGATTAGTATAAATGGGTGGTTAATGGTCGGCACAGACTCGGTGGGCCGAAGGGCCTGTTTCAGTGCTGTATCTCTAAATCTAAATCTAAAATGAATGACACACAATAAATGGTTGAAACTGTACCTTATTTTGAGATGGAAATATGGTTGGAATGGAAGAGAATTTTAAATGCCTTCTATCATTCCGTTCTTCAAAACAATCTTTTGTGAAGTGATCACTACAGAGAGTTGATCTTGGTGATGGCATCCAGTTTTCCCGTGCTACAGCTTTCAGCCATTTTGCCATGAGGTCAGGTCTTGAAATAGGAAATCTACGTAGACAGAACACAAAATAAACCAAAAGTAGGGATTCAATATAAAAAAAACTTAGTGAAACTGCAAGTATCCTCATTAGCATTTTCAGATTTTTATATTTATTGAGATGCTGTACTTATCAGTCAATGCATCTGCTCTGCAACTCTGGGCATAACTGATCATTAGCAGCTGCTCCATTCTGCTGAGCTATCTTGAAACTCACTTGACAATTAACTGAGTTTGGTCAGTTAAATTCTCTTAATAGAATGGTGGGATTTAAGTGATAAAAATTAGATTAGCAACCATTACAGGTCAGCAGCTCTTCCGAAGTGAAAACAAACAAACTCAGCAGCAGGACACAAAATAACTGCAATACACATTGATAAGTTAGAAAATATATATTAGTGGGAATGCAAAAAATAATAAGGTTGTCTGATGCTGGTATAATCTATGGCACTGAAGAAAGAAACAATAAAGATAACTGCAGTAAACTCTCAAAATAAATCTCGCTTACAAGTACCTCCTGTGAAAACAGACAAATCCCTCCAAACTAAAATCAAGTTGTGCAAATTACTGGATACAAAAGCGTACAGTCATAAATTCACACAAGACTCAAAATGAAAATCTTAAACATTATTTCATATTACTTGGCATATAAGTAAAATCAGAAAAACATATTTCCTGTTATGTAATTGTTACTTAAATAAAGCAATTCATACTAAACAAGTACGCATTATGGATTTTTCCTCAGATGTTGATGAACACAGCAACCAAACAAAGACAAAGCAATTGGAGCAAAACAATTCCCATGGAAGTATACTATTGAAAGTTCTAATCCTTAAATTCGTACAAACAAATAATGAAAAGACTAATAAGCTTTTCTTTGAAATATCCACCCTCAAAATGGCACTACAATACAATCTGACAATTTTTCATGTATTCTACAACCTCATTGTCCAAGCGCAGACTGACAGATCAAAGATAGGTGTGCAGGACTGTTTCATGTGACCTCACCATACACAGTAAATACCTAAATCATGAGCCCAAAAATGGTAAACAAAGAACAATTTTACAACATATCAAAATCTAATTTTATTTGTTGCAATTTGGGTTGTATCCCAAAACTTATCATTCCTGCTCAGAGACGTCAGTCAAGTTTGCGATTTTTATAAACTGATATTTGTTGTGCACAAATTACAAAGGAAAGCTGGCTTCCAGGTAAACAATGAACCCATCTGCCATTTTATGCACCAGAAATAGGATGGGATATATTCCACTTTTTCCTTTAATGTCCAGGAAGTCATAATACGAGAATCTTCGTACAACACTGATCAAATTGGGAATTGGTTTCATTTTAAATTACTTCTTGCGAAGAGATCCATCAAATCAGTTGTTTCGTCCTCAAAGATTGCCTCTCAAGCATCTAAATGTAATTTTCATACCATTAGAACAAAGTAAAAATGGCATCTACATAATTGTCAGATTATTGACCATAAACACAGAAAAATAGGAGGAGTAGGCCATTCGGTCCTGCTGCGCCATTCAATACGATCATGGCTGATCATCCAAACTCAGTAACCTGTTCCCGCTTTCTCCCCTTATCCCTTGATCCCATTATCCCCAAGAACTATATCTAACTCTTTCTTAATATTTAATGATTTGGCCTCAACTGCTTTCTGTGGTAGAGAATTCCACAGGATCACCACTCTCTGGATGAAGAAATCCCTCCTCATCACAGTCCTAAACGGCTTACCCCTTAACCTTAGACTGTGACTACTGGCCCTGGACTTCCCCGCCATCGGGAACATCCTTCCTGCATCTAATCTGTCCAATCCTGTTAGAATTTTGTAGGTTTCTATGAGATCCCCTCTCATTCTTCTAAACTCTAGTGAATACAAGCCTAAATCAACCCAATCGCTCTTTATACGTCAGTCCTGCCATCCCAGGAATCAGTCTGGTGAAACTTTGCTGCACTCCCTCCATAGCAAGAACATCCTTCCTCAGATAAGGGGACCAAAACTGCACATAATACTCCAGATGTGGTCTCACCAATGCCTTGCATAATTGCAGCAAGACAGCCTTGCTCCTGTACTCTGTTTTTGCCACCAAAGTGGATAACCTCACATTTATCCACATTATACTGCATCTGCCATGTATTTTGCCCACTCACTCAACCTGTCCAAATCACACTCGAGCTTCTCTGCATCCTCCTCAACTCCCAGTCAGCTTTGTGTCGTCGGCAATTGTGGATATATTACATTTAATTCCCTCATCTGTAACATTAATATATATTGTGAATAGCTGGGGTCCTAGCACTGATCCCTGCGGTACCCCACTAGTCACTGCCTGCCACTCGGAAAAACACCCGTTTATTCCTACACTTTATTTCCTGTCTGCCAACCAGTTCTCTATCCATGTCAGTACCTTACCCCAATCCCATGAGCTTTAATTTTGCATGCTAATCTCTTATGTGGGATCTTATCGAAAGCCTTCTAAAAATCCAAATACACTACATCCACTGGTTCTCCCTTATCTATTCTACTCGTTACATCCTCAAAAAATTCCAGTAGATTTGTCAAGCATGACTTCCCTTTCGTAAATCCATGTTGACTTTGTCCGACCCTGTCATTATTTTCAAGTGCTCTACTATTACATCTTTTATAATGGACTCTAGCATTTTCCCCACTTCTGATGTCAGGCTAACTGGTCTATAATTCCATGTTTTCTCTCTACCTCCATTTTAAATAGCGGGGTTACATAAGCTACCCTCCAATCCATTGGAACTGTTCCAGAGTCTATAGAATTTTGAAAAATGACCAGCAATGCATCAACTATTTCAAGGGCCACTTCCTTAAGTACTCTGGGATGTAGATTATCAGGCCCTGGGCATTTATCGGCCTTCAATCCGATCAATTTCCCTACTAATACTGATTTCATACAGTTCCTCCTTCTCACTAGACCCTATGTTCCCCAACATTTCTGGGAAGTAATTTGTGACTTCCTTTGTGAAGGTAGAACCAAAGTATGTATTTAATTGGTCTGCCATTTCTTTGTTCCCCTTTATAAATTCCCCATTTCTAACTGTAAGGGACCCACATTTGTCTTCACTAATCTTTTTCTCTTCACATATCTATAGAAGCTTTTACAGTCAGTTTTTATGTTCTCTGCAAGCTTACTCTCATACTCTATTTTCTCCTTCTTAATCAATTCCTTTGTCCTCCTTTTCTGAATTCTAAGCTGCTCCCAATCCTCAGGTTTGCTGCTTGTTCTGGCCATTTTATCCCTAATTTCTTTTGTAAGCCACCCTTCCTGTTTTATTTTTGCACCAGACAGGAATTAGCAATTGCTGTAATTCATCCATGTGCTCTTTAAATGCTAGCCATTGCCTGTCCACTGTCAACCCTTTTAGTAACACTCCTCAATCTATCATAGCCAACTCGTGCCTCATACCTTCATAGTTTCCTTTATTTAGATTCAGGACCCTAGTCTCAGAATCAACTCTTTCACTCTCCATCTTAATGAAAAATTCTATCATGTTAGATTGTGTCTTACCAATCGACCCTACTGGTAGGAAACAAAATTATTAGAAATTCTCTCCGAGAATAAGCCAGCACAAACACGACAGGCCATATGGCATCTTTCTATACTGTAAGATCCCATGATTTTAATGTAGACTCAAAGTGTAGCAATACTGATGGAGCTAAAATTCCAAAATTAAAACATATACTACAAATCTCCAGCAGCGTTGCCCATGGCGCGTCAGAGGATATACTGCTTTATGACAATAGGCCTGTTTATGCCACATAGGGGAAACATCAGGTCCACTAAGTTATAGGAACTAAATAAGTAAAATTCTATTTATAGTAAGTGGTATCCTGGTATGATTTCTTGTGCTTTGGAGATTGAATTCCATGACTAGCTATTATTGTGAAAACCCTAAATGAGCGACCTTTAATATTCCTGCAGCTATGTATTTAATTTTTTAATCTTTCAGCAGTTTTGAAGAGGAGAATATGGCAAGACAGCATGCAAGATGTATTAGTTGGAGTTAGATATCTGGGAGCTGAATTTCCTTGGGGGTTTTCCCGCTGCATAGTTTTTAAAACCCTGTCACAAGGTTTCTTAGAGGCACTCAAGATCACGTCGTTGGCACCAGCTGGACCTCATCATCACAAGGCGAGCCTCTTTAAACAGCGTTCAAATCACATGCAGCTTCTACAGTACGGACTGCGACACCGACCACGCCCTGGTGTGCAGCAAGGTTAGACTCAAACCAAAGAAGCTACGTCACTCCAAGCACAAGGGCCGCCTGCGCATCAACACTAACAGAATTTCTTATCCACAGCTGTTACATAAGTTTCTAAACTCACTTGAAAAAGCCCTTCAAAAAACACTCCTACAGGGGATGCAGAGACTAAGTGGGCCCACATCAGAGGCGCCATCTATGACTCAGCAATGACCACCTATGGCAAACATGTGAAGCAGAACACAGATTGGTTTCAATCTCACTTTGAAGAGCTGGATCCTGTCATAGCCGCTAAATGCATTGCACTGTTGAACGACAAGAAAGCCCCTAGTGAGTTAACATCTGTAGCACTTAAAAGCAGCCAGAAGCGCTGCTCAAAGAACGGCCAGGCGCTGCGCAAATGACTACTGCCAACCCTATGCAGTCGTATTCAGTTGGCCTCGAACACCGGAAACATCAGAGGAATGTATGATGGCATTAAGAGAGCTTTTGGGCCAACCATCAGGAAGATAGCCCCCCTCAAATCTAAATCAGGGGACACAATCACTGACCAACACAAGCAAATGGACTGCTGGGTGGAGCACTACCTAGAACTGTACCCCAGGGAAAATGTTGTCACTGATACCGCCCTCAATGCATCCCAGTCTCTGCCCGTCATGGATGAGCTGGACGAACAGCCAACAAAATCGGAACTCAGTGATGCCATTGATTCTCTAGCCAGTGGGCGGCACAGTGGCGCAGTGGATAGCACCGCAGCCTCACAGCTCCAGCGACCCAGGTTCAATTCTGGGTACTGCCTGTGTGGAGTTTCCAAGTTCTCCCTGTGTCTGCGTGGGTTTCCTCCGACATGCCAAAGACTTGCAGGTTGATAGGTTAATCGGCCATTATAAATTTACCCTAGTGTAGGTAGGTGGTAGGGAAATATAGGGACAGGTGGGGATGTGGTAGAAATATGGGATTAGTGTAGGATTTAGTATAAATGGGTGGTTGATGGTCGGCACAGACTCGGTGGGCCGAAGGGCCTGTTTCGGTGCTGTATTTCTAAACTAAACTGTGGGAAAGCCCCTGGGAAGGACAGCATTACCCCTGAAATAATCAAGAGTGCCAAACCCGCTATACTCACAGCACTCCATGAACTGCTTTGCCTGTGCTGGGATGAGGGAGCAGTACCACAGGACATGCGCGATGCCAATATCATCACCTTCTATAAGAACAAGGGTGACCGCGGTGACTGCAACAACTACCGTGGAATCTCCCTGCTCAGCATAGTGGGGAAAGTCTTCGCTCGAGTCGCTTTAAACAGGCTCTAGAAGCTGGCTGAGCGTGTCTATCCTGAGGCACAGTGTGGCATTTGAGCAGAGAGATCCACCATTGACATGCTGTTCTCCCTTCACCAGCTACAGGAGATGCCCCTCTACGTTGCTTTCATTGATCTCACCAAAGCCTTTGACCTCATCAGCAGACGTGGTCTCTTCAGACCACTAGCGAAGATCGGATGTCCACCAAAGCTACTAAGTATCATCACCTCATTCCATGACAATATGAAAGGCACAATTCAACATAGCGGTGCTTCATCAGACCCCTGTCCTATCCTGAGTGGCGTGAAACAGGGCTGTGTTCTCGCACCTACACTGTTTGGGATCCTCTTCTCCCTGCTGCTCTCACATGCGTTCAAGTCTTCAGAAGAAGGAATTTTCCTCCACACAAGATCAGATGGCAGGTTGTTCAACCTTGCCCATTTAAGAGCGAAGACCAAAGGGAACTCCTCTTTGCTGACGATGCCACATTAACATCCCACACTGAAGAGTGTCTGCAGAGACTCATTGACAGGATTGTGGCTGCCTGCAACGAATTTAGCCTAACCATCAGCCTCAAGAAAACGAACATCATGGGACAGGACGTCAGAAATACTCCATCCCTCAATATCGGCAACCACACTCTGGAAGTGGTTCAAGAGTTCACCTACCTAGGCTCAACTATCACCACTAACCTGTCCTCGATGCAGAAATCAACAAGCGCATGGGAAAGGCTTCCACTGCTATGTCCAGACTGGCCAAGAGAGTGTGGGAAAATGGCACACTGACACGGAACACAAAAGTCCGAGTGTATCAACCCTGTGTCCTCAGTACCTTGCTCTACGGCAGCGAGGCCTGGACAACGTATGTCAGCCAAGTGTGACGTCTCAATTCATTCCATCTTCGCTGCCTCCGGAAAATCCTTGGCATCAGGTGGCAGGACCGTATCTCCAACACAGGAGTCCTCGAGGCGGCCAACATCCCCAGCATATACACCCTACTGAGCCAGCGGCGCTCGAGATGGCTTGGCCATGTGAGCCGCATGGAAGATGGCAGGATCCCCAAGGACACATTGTACAGCGAGCTTGTCACTGGTATCAGACCCACTGGCCGTCCATGTCTCCGCTTTAAAGACGTCTGCAAACGCGGCATGAAGTCCTCTGACGTTGATCACAAGTCGTGGGAGTCAGTTGCCAGTGATCGCCAGAGCTGGCGGACAGCCATCAAGGCGGGGCTAAAGTGTAGCGAATTGAAGAGACTTAGCAGTTGGCAGGTAAAAAGACAGAAGCTCAAGGCGAGAGCCAACTGTGTAACAGCCTCGGAAAACAATTTTATCTGCAGCGCCTGTGTAAGAGTCTGTCACTCTAGAATTGGACTTTATAGCCACTCCAGGCGTTGCTTCACAAACCACTGACCACCTCCAGGCGCTTACCCATTGTCTCTCGAGACAAGGAGGCCAAAGAAGAAGAAGTAGTTTTTTTTTTTAAAGAACTGTGGAAACAGCAGAAAAAAAATGTTGTCTGCCTGGAATTTCTGTGGCTCTTCAGCTGACGTTAAGGTGGATGAGCAGGAGAATGTTGAGAAAATACCCTGAAAATTGACTCAAATTTTTCCTGAAAAGAGTTTATATTGTCAGGTTTACAATATAGAGTCTGTTGAACAGATTGATGAGAAACTAGTTAATTTATGACCATGTATATTGAAATGAAACACTTATTACCAGTGATAAGAGGCCAGCATTAAGGGCTGAGCTCAGAAATAACTCGTTACTGGGGCATAAATATGTCATGCTTTATCTGGTCCTTAGTAGGACTCTTTGTTGAAGGAAAGACCAAGAAATTAGGAGGTGGTGGAGTGTTGTCTCACATGCCTAGATATCCACACCACATTAACTTGAGATTTTACAGAACTCCTACATGGCTGTTCAGATATTAAACGCTTTTGCCATACATCTTCCAGATTGGTCAATTGAACAGAAAGGCTTTTTTCTTTATGTTTCAAGTTGACTTGTAATTTGCTTGGCACACCTCTCAGCAGATTCTCTGTCTTCTTTTGTAATAATCTTTACCTAGAAGTGCAGAATGATATCTTTACAAGTACAAAGTGTATTCAGAACAGAGTTGAGAGATTACACAAATCAGGTTGCATGACATACAAGCCAGCTACAAGCAGAGATAATTGTGTCACTTAATTGTCCAATTTATCTGAGATCAAGAAAGGAGAAAGTTAAGGCAACCAGCTGATGCAGTTGCGAGTGCATAAGGTGGATTCACTGGACATACGAACTAGGAGCAGGAGTAGGCCATTTGGCCCATTGAACCTGCTCCGCCATTTGTTAAGATTATGGCTGATCTGATTGTGGCCTTAACTCTACTTTCCTGTCTATTCCCCATACCCTTTGACTCCCTTGTCAATCAAGAATCTAACTGAGCCTTAAAAATATTCAATATTCCACTGCTCTCTGGGGAAGATATTTCCACAGACTAACAGCACTCAGAAAACAATTTCTTCTCATCTCTGTCTTAAATGGGAGACGATTTATTTTTAATCTGTGTCTCCCACAAGGGGAAACATTCTCTCAGCATCCACCATGTCAAGTCCCCTCAGGATCTTATATGTTTCCATCAGATCATCTCTCATTCTTCTAAACTGTAATGGATAAAGGCCGAACCTGTTCAAGCTTTCCTCATAAAATAACCCCTTCATCTCTGGAATCAGTTGAGTGAACCAGCAGAGCAGGGAATCCAAGTAGAACAGATAATCTGACCACCAAATGGACTCATCAAAATGATATTCTAGGAAGTAATGTCACCATCCCAGGGGATGATGATCAGCTCAACCACACCATTCAGAATGACAAGGTCATAGAAGCTCTAGAAACCAATAGACTAAACATAGACTAATCTGGTCAATAGACCGGTTACAGCCAGCAGAACTCCCTAGTGCCAAACACAGGCAGCACAGTGGCGCAGTGGTTAGCACCGCAGCCTCACAGCTCCAGCGACCTGGGTTCAATTCTGGGTACTGCCTGTGTGGAGTTTGCAAGTTCTCCCTGTGTCTGCGTGGGTTTTCTCCGGGTGCTCCGGTTTCCTCCCACATGCCAAAGACTTGCAGGTTGATGGGTTAATTGGCCATTATAAATTGCCCCTAGTATAGGTAGGTGGTAGGGAAATATAGGGACAGGTGGGGATGTGGTAGGAATATGGGATTAGTGTAGGATTAGTATAAAATGGGTGGTTGGTGGTCAGCACAGACTCGGTGGGCCGAAGGGCCTGTTTCAGTGCTGTATCTCTAAACTAAACTAAAAACTAAACTCACGTTATGTAGCTGGTACCACTCAAGTTTTTTCCCCCCATAAGCCATCAGTCCCAAGCATAATCATTGCGCTGAACCAGAAACCCAAATTCCCACATTCCCAACGTTACTTTGAGCATATAACTATTAAGTATACATAGTCAGCTCATCACATTTGTTACCTAGCTTCTAACCTCAAGATGTTTTTTATGTAACTACGCTGTTTCTGATTCAAGAAAGCCACTCGGTCAAACTTGGACTTTTCTTGTTAGGGAGATTGCTGTGATATATCTTCACACCATTCCCTAGCACAAGGCTACACGTGCTTGGCATTATCACTGTATTTGGCAAGGTCAGCAGCAATACAGGCCAACAATTCATGGCCAATCCCATAAATTGCTCTGGCTAAAAACAAAAAGTGCTGGAAATACTCAGCAGGTCAGCAGCATCTGTAGAGAAAGTTAACGTTCCAGGTCTGTGACCGTTCATCAGAACTAGTAAAGGTTAGAAAAGAATCAGATTTTAAGCAAGTGAAGGGGAAAGGGGGTGGGGGAGAGAACAAAGGGGAAGGTGTCTGATAGGGTAGGGGAGATTAAATAACAACCTGTCCTGGGACAAAGGCAAAGCGTGTGTTCATGCTTGTGGCGAAAGACAAAGCATTAGTCCAAGAAGAGTGTTAATAGCGGAATAGTGAGCAGTCCTGACTACGTAAAAAGCAGGGAAATGGTTAAAAAAATAAAATATTAAAAGGCCAGTCATGCTCTGAAGTTATTGAACTCAATGTTCAGTCCGCAAGGCTGTAGAGTGCCTAACCGAAAGATCAGGAGCTCCTCCTTGAACTTGTGTTGATGTTGACTAGAACACTGGAGCAGGCCAAAGACAGAAATGTTGGCATGAGAGCAGGGGTGTGTGTTGAAATGGCAAGCAAGCACATACATCACGCATTTCGTATTTGAGTGTGGGAAGGCCATTTCTTGAAATCCTTTTATAAGTAATTTTCTTGGTTTGAGTTAGTTAAGAAAATATATTTAGGAAACAATAACAGAAACTAATGAATGAAGCCATGTTCGCCTATGAGATGCAGATGTATGTATACAGACTGTACTATCCGTCTACTGAAGAAGGGAGGGTAGGGTTGAGGCAGGATAATGGAATAAAACATTGGGGGGAAAAAAGCATAAAGAGAAGCGCCTTCCAAATGTCAGATTTCATACCCCATAGTAAAGTGCCTTGGCAAACCTGTTTTAAAATGCAGGAAATGCTATTAAACGAAATCGCAGATAGGAACGAATACAACATATCCGATGAGATGTAATAACATACAAAACAGCAGCAAATCAATTGCAGCGACCGCTTTGGAGGGGGCCTGTTGTGCACGAACTGACCAACTTTGCTGTTACCCTGCGGTAAACGATTAAAATCGCCATCTATCCTGTGTCACCGTGCCTTACCCATCTGCTCTAAAAGATTAAAGTTAGAACCTGATCGAAATAATTTTGGAAGGGAAAGTTGGCCTCCTAGCAGCCTGGCAGGGTACCTGTGGAAAGTGATGCCGCTCCCTTTCTTGAAGCGATTCTTGCAGTCCAACAGGCTGCACGACACTGGCATCTTGTAGCCGCCGCCACGAATGCTCACAGCCCCTCTGCCTGTAAAAAAGATGGCGGCCCGCTGGCGGTGACGTCACTTGGAACCCGGCACCTGGATTCGAACGCTGGAGAAAGAATACAAAGCATTCGCATTCCTTAATCCTAGGCAATGTACCAAGGTCAATGTTTAATCATAAATATTAACGCCTTTATTTGCATTTAAAAAAAACCTGCAATCACCCTTTAAGGAGCAATCAGCACCGCCCTTTGGTTTGCAATCCCACATTAGAGGAGTTTCAGTAGGCCTAAACAGCTCCTATTCCTGATGACATTCAGTCTTTTTCTCAGTTCCCGGGTTTTATTTTTGCGCAGTGCACCTCTCGCTTAGTCATTTTCGTCCTGTCACACCCATGGCCCGTCATTTCGCAAAATTACCATACAGAAAAAACTACAATTCCCAACGTCCCACCCTCCTCGCCCGATAGGCTGACTGATAAAGCCGCAGCGACCTGATTGGTCCCTGTGAGGCTGGCGTTGAGTAACAGAAAGGCAGGAAATGTGTGTCTCTGCTTCTTCGAGCATTTCCATTTTTTGCCCCGAATTCTGCAATGATGCGACCAACAGTCCCAGTGATCGTGATCGCTGCGGCTTTGACAGCTTACTACGTGTACATCCCAATACCGAACACCGTCTCCGAGCCCTGGAAACTGATGTTCATGGATGCGACATTCAGAGGAGTCCAGGATATGGTATAGTTCAATTTGCTTGATGCTGCTTCACTAACACTTGAGATAATTTGAAGTGAAATAATTGACCATTACTATGTTCGTAGTTTCAAAGGTATCCCAGACTTGCAAGTTACACAATTCACTTGTCTTTCTCTGCTGTTCACTTATGGTAGTATTACTCCCACATACGTCCTTTCGCGTACACCTTTCATGTTAAAGTTCTCAATACAATTTTCCAAAGACTGTCCACTTAGTAAGAGAAAAGATGTATGCTGATCACCCTACAGGTAATGACGAAGATGAAACAAGGAATGGCAGGTGGTGGTTCCTGAACTACTAAATACATTCGAAGATACTAATACACAGCACGTCCATCAGTATCTGAAAAAACGATTAAAATTTTGGCCGCACCTGTTGTGTATTTCCATTTTTTATGTTTTCACTTTTATTAAAATATCGATTAATGTAGGAATTTCTATAGATAAAGTGTTCTATTTCGTCTGTAAACTGTTCCAAAATATTTGACACCCAATACATTACTTTGAAGTATTGCCATGTAGGAAAAAGAGGTAGTTAATTTGCACAAAGTAATATTCCACCTACAGCAAATTGAAGGAACGACCCAATTAATTCGTTTCCTGGCAACCTTACTTGAGGAAGAAATATTGACTAGGGCACTTTTTACTTTGAATAGCCCCATGGGATCTTTAATGTCCATCTGAAAAGGTATATTTGGCTTAGCAACTCGTGTGAAAACACTGACAGCATTACACTGAAATCTCAGATGTTTGGTTCAATATACATATTGGAATTTTGCTTGATTTACCTTTTTTAGGAGTGGGCAAGGTGAAGCTTTACAGAAGCTGTTGTCCTGCTTTATACGTTTTTATTGGCTGTTCATAAATTTCTGTTACAGGGCGGCACAGTGGCGCAGTGGTTAGCACTGCAGCCTCACAGCTCCAGCGACCCGGGTTCAATTCTGGGTACTGCCTGTGTGGAGTTTGCAAGTTCTCCCTGTGTCTGCATGGGTTTTTTCCGGGTGCTCCGGTTTCCTCCCACAGCCAAAAAGACTTGCAGGTTGATAGGTAAATTGGCCATTATAAATTGCCCCTAGCATAGGTAGGTGGTAGGGAAATATAGGGACAGGTGAGGATGTGGTAGGAATATGGGATTAGTGTAGGACTAGTATAAATGGGCGGTTAATGGTCGGCACAGACTCGGTGGGCCGAAGGGCCTGTTTCAGTGCTGTATATCTAAATCTAAAAAATCATATTTTTAAAAATGATACTCAGCAAAGGTTTTTGGATTCCTAGGAAGTAAAGTGATTTCAAAAAATATAAACATTTATATGGACTATAGATGCAAGCTTTGTCTTGCATCGTGTTATACATATTTATTATATCTGTTTATGTGAAACTATAAGAAGACTGATGTATTACGATTTTAAAATCCCTGTTGTTTCTGATAAATTGCGGGCCTGGGTGTAAGTAATCCACACTTGCTGTCTGGAGCAGACACTGACATTTGAAGAGGATGGCCCAGTTTTATGACTCCATAAGGTCACAATTGTTTGAATACTATATACAAGTTTACCACTGCAGGAAGGGCATAAAGATATTATCTGTTATGGGTGACCCATTAGGAGGTATTGTACTGGGGCAGTGACAGTTGCAGCTCAGTTGGTAGCACTCTTGCCTCTGAGTCAGAAAGTTCCTCTAACTTCTGACTTCAACTTCAATGTTCCCTCTAACTTCCAGGTTGCTGGAGGCTTTTCATGCAGGTCAAGCACAACTCGGCACATGTGTGGCCATGGAAAAAATTCAAAGGTCCTGCACATTTAAATGAATGGACCGTGCACAACAACAACAAAAAAATGTTAGAGGGGACGTTGGTTGTGGGTTCAAGTCCCATGCCAGGACTTGAGCACAAAAATCCAGGCTGACACCCCAGCAGTACTGAGGCAGTTAAACTGAGATAAAAGATCCCATAGCACTATTTCAAAGATGAGCAAGAGGGTTATTTCTAGTATCCTGGCCAATATTTACCCCTCAATCAACATCACAAAAACAGATTATTTTGTCATTGTTCACATTGTTGTTCGTAGGAGCTTGCTGTGTACAAATTGGCTGCCGTGTTTCCTACCTTAGAACAGTGACTACACTTTAAAAGGACTTCAGTTGCTGTAAAGTGCTTTGGGATGTCATGAGGTTGTGAAAGGCACTATATAAATGCAGGTTTTTCTGTTTAGGAGATGGAATGTGTTAAGTGGATAATAGGTTTGTATCTCATGACTTATGCATTACTAGTTACACTAGTTCAATAGGGAGTAAAATTTAGTACTATACACTTGAATATTTCTGATTTTTTTAAAACTTTATTTTAAAATAATGGTATATGTTTTTGTTTAGAGGGTCTAGACAGTTACTGGTATATCCTTTACCGAACCAGTGGAGCTTTACACCCTCCAGGTCAGCAGGAGCGATCATACATCTGTGTTCCTACCACATGCTGTCTGGCAAACCAGTTCATGCTGTGGATAAACAAAAGTGCACAGCAACTGTCTGCTTTTTTAGTCGACATTCAAACTGTCAGCTTTGACAGAGTAGCAGGACCATTACTCTGTTAGACTTTTTTTTAAGTTGTAATTTTTTTACCTGGTAGTATGTTAGTGACAGACAACAACAACTCATATTTATATAGTGCCTTTAATGTAGTAAAACATCCCAAGGCACTTAAAGATTAGCAATTCATACAACTTCTTTAAAGAATATACATCTGGAAACCTTGTAAGATAACTTTATTCTCCCCTGTACCATTACCTAATAGTTCACCATTGCATAAATAAAGATGTTTCAAACATAAATTATTTTTGAGTTTCTTAATTTTAGGATTGCATTAGCATGATTGCTTCTGGCATCCCTTCCCACAGTCGTGTACCAGACAAAGTAGAGAAACTTTTTCTTTCTGTGAGGATATTCAATCCTTCTACTTCCACTCTAGTTCCCTTTGTTTGCCGCTGATTTGCTTACTGCCTGTGGTTGAGAAGACTGCTAAGTGAGCTGCTCCTGGGCATTCAACAATGCCATGGCACTAGCTACCAGGCAGGGTAAGAGAGTGGCTTAATGGCAGTTGTACTTCCAGTGATTTTCTTTTCATCTCCCTGAGAAAAGACACTTGACTTTCATTTAGTACTTCCTCACAATCATATAGCTAAGACTAGGATATCAAAATGTTGAAATTAAACCTGCATCCCACAGCTTTCACAGGTACAGTTTTCTGGAAAGCTCTGGAGGTTTTAAAGAACTGAATTGGGGAATTTTTGGGAAAGCCTAGTGGCACTATACCTGCTGCCTTAAGCTTGTGTTGCAGCAGTTCATCTATTTCAGTGCAACATTTTACAGTCTTGCTTTTCAATATTATTACTTTATATTTTGCTATTAAGTATTTTATTAATTTTGTATGATAAGCCTTAAGGCAGCTTATAGTACTTGAAGTGGAACTATGTTACCTAACAGAATACAAGTCAGTTGGCCTGTCAGTAACAATAAAGCTAAAGTATGCAATGAGACGAGTGGAAATCCCTGGGAGAAAGAGAGATAGTGATTAGAGAGAGGAAGCTAAGGGGAAAGGGAGAATAGTTGGAGGACCAGTTTATTGAAAGAAACTAATCTGTTTATTGAAGATTTGAACAAGTTTTAGGTAATGGAGACATCAGAGTGAAGAGATAAACATCAGGTGAAGAACTGCTTGAAAAGATCAAAATGAGGATGGGAGTGGTGTGGACAAATAGTGGAAAATGCCAATGATAAAGTTTTTGATAGTGATGTTCCATGAGATAAGGAATCATACAGTTTCAAAAATGATGCACAGGGCGGCACAGTGGCGCAGTGGTTAGCACCGCAGCCTCACAGCTCCAGGGACCCGGGTTCGATTCCGGGTACTGCCTGTGTGGAGTTTGCAAGTTCTCCCTGTGTCTGCGTGGGTTTTCTCCGGGTGCTCCGGTTTCCTCCCACAAGCCAAAAGACTTGCAGGTTGATAGGTAAATTGGCCATTATAAATTGTCACTAGTATAGGTAGGTGGTAGAGAAATATAGGGACAGGTGGGGATGTGGTAGGAATATGGGATTAGAGTAGGATTAGTATCAATGGGTGGTTGATGTTCGGCAAAGACTCGGTGGGCCGAAGGGCCTGTTTCAGTGCTGTATCTCAAATCTAAAATAATCACAGTTGTATGGTTAAAAGAGGCTGCCTAGAAGGAAAAAGAAGGGCAGTGTGATTCAACTTAAGTCTTGCATAGTTTCTAGGACATTGTTGAATAGGGGGATAGTAGCATATTGATAATGTTACTGAACTCGTAATCCATTACTCCACCACAGCAGCTGGGGGTATTTAAATTCCATTAATTAAATCTGGAATAAAATGCTAGTCTCAGATAATCATAAAACTACCGGATTGTCATAAAAACCCATCTGGTTTATTAATGTCCTTCAGGAGAGGAAATCTGCCATCTTTACCTGGTCTGGCCTACAGGCAAATCCAGATTCACAGAAATGTGGTTGACTTGTAACTGCTTTCTGAAATGGTCAAGCAAGCCGTATCTGTTGTATCAAGCTGTTACAGAAAGCACTGTGGGAGTACTTACACAACTTAAAGACTGCAGTGGTTCAAGAAGGCAGCTCACCACTCCCTTCTAGGTGGTATTTAGGGATGGACAATAAATGCTGGCCTTGCCAGTAACACTCCCATCCTGAGAATGAATAACAGGTTTAGCAGCAGCTGCCCATTTTTCTGTAAGGAATAGAACATAAACCAAATGTAGAAGTCTAAGGAGAAAAAAAAAAAGTGAGTAGGACAGGAAATGAGGAACCTTGTGACTTTAAAAGTAAAGAATTTAAGAAACTTGTAACCCAGTTTTTATGCGCAACTAGGAACATAGTGAACTTTGTATATGTTATCAACTATTGTTTTTTGTAAAATGCTTTTGCAAACCAGTTGTTGTTGGGTATGTTTAGCTTTTCCCATTTACAAAAAAGAAATCCTAGGAGACAATTGCACATGAATGATGTTCCATTCATAATAAGTCCAAGGCTTCTGGCTTAGACACATTTTGCAGCTGTTAAGTGAAAATGGACTGGGCTAAAGCCTGGCTCAGGTATATAATTAATGCCTGACCCGACAACAGCCAACCCAAACCCGAACCGGGTTTTTTTAAATGCCCGACTTGACCCAAACCCGACGCATGTAGTCGGGTTTGATCAGGTAGCCAGGCTTTACTGCACGTTTCCTGCCTTGACGTCCTGAATGTTCATTTGAAGATTACTTCCCAGAGCAAGGCATCACTGTCCACGTCCAGCCCGACCCGAACCGGACCCAACACATGTCGTTAGGTCTGGTCGGGTTCAGGTCAGGTAGCCATGCTTTAGACTGGGCTGTTTAATCCTTCTTCCTACCATCAGCAACTGAGAAAGTGCCACCTATCCCAATGATGAGATAGCAAACTCAGAATGTGAATAATTGTGGGCCAAATCTAATGTGCATTGAGATCTTTTATTTAAACCAGTTTTTTGTGCGTTGAATGCAAGCTTTTGATGTGTTAGAAAATTATATTCATTTGGATAAAATGTCATCAGCCTAATATTAATATGCAGCCTAGGAGTTAAAATAGCCCAGGTCTCAAATTTTCTGCAGCGAGTGAATTTAATAGTCACTTCATCACCAAAGACCTGCCAAAAGTTACAATTGGGACCTTGTTGCACCTTGTGCATTATTTTGAAAGTTGATAAAAAGTGAAAGCCTTCCTTGCGTCTAAGAAGTCAACATAATAATTCTTAGTAGGTTGTTTTTTACTCTATCTGTAGATATCGGCATGCAGATATTCTAGATTGAAAATACTAAAATAGTTGGGAAATATTCATTGACCCCCTGTCTCGAGAGACAATGGGTAAGCACCTAGAGGTGGTCAGTGGTTTGTGGAGCAGCGCTGGAGTGGCTATAAAGGTCAATTCTAGAGTGACAGACTCTTCCACAGACGCTGCAGATAAAATTGGTTGTCGGGGCTTTTACACAGTTGGCTCGCTCCTTACACTTCTGTCTGTTTTCTGCCAGCTGCTGTGTCTCTTCAACTCGCCTCTCTTTAGCCCCTCCTTTATAGCTGTCCACCAGCTCTGGCGAACGCTGGCAACTGACTCCCACGACTTGTGGTCAGTGTTGCAGGACGTCATGTCGTGTTTGCAGATGTCTTTAAAGCGGAGACATGGATGGCCGGTGGGTCTGATACCAGTGACGAGCCCGCTGTACAATGCGTCCTTGGGGATCCTGCCATCTTCCATGCAGCTCACATGGCCAAGCCATCTCAAGCGCTGCTGGCTCAGTAGGGTGTATATGCTGGGGACATTGGCCGCCTCGAGGACTTCTGCATTGGAGATACGGTCCTGCACATGATGCCAAGAATTCTCTGGAGGCAGCGAAGATGGAATGCGTTCAGACGTCACTCTTGGCTGACATATGTTGTCCAGGCCTCGCTGCCGTAGAGCAAGGTACTGAGGACACAGGCTTGGAAAGACACTGACTTTTGTGTTCTGTGTCAGTGTGCCATTTTCCCACACCCTCTTGGCCAGTCTGGACGTAGCAGCAGATGTCTTTCCCATGCGCTTGTTGATTTCTGCATCGAGAGACAGGTTACTGATGATAGTTGAGCCTAGGTAGGTGAACTCCTGAACCACCTCCAGAGCGTGGTCGCCGATATTGTTAGATGGAGCATTTCTGACGTCCTGTCCCATGATGTTAGTTTTCTTGAGGCTGATGGTTAGGCCAAATTCGTTGCAGGCAGCCACAATCCTGTCAATGAGTCTCTGCAGACACTCTTCCATGTGGGATGTTGATGCAGCATCGTCAGCAAAGAGGAGTTCCCTGATGAAGACTTTCCGTACTTTGGTCTTTGCTCTAAGATGGGCAAGGTTGAACAACCTGCCATCTGATCTTGTGTGGAGGAAAATTCCTTCTTCTGAAGACTTGAACGCATGTGAGAGCAGCAGTGAGAAAAAGATCCCAAACAGTGTAGGTGTGAGAACACAGCCCTGTTTCACACCACTCAGGATAGGAAATGGGTCTGATGAGGCACCGTTATGCTGAACTGTGCCTTTCATATAGTCATGGAATGAAGTGATGATATTGAGTAGCTTTGGTGGACATCCGATCTTTGCTAGTAGTCTGAAGAGACCACGTCTGCTGACGAGGTCAAAGGCTTTGGTGAGATCTATGAAGGCAACGTAGAGGGGCATCCGTTGTTCGCGGCATTTCTCCAGTAGCTGGCGAAGGGAGAACAGCATGTCAATAGTGGATCTCTCTGTTCGAAAGCAGCACTGTGCCTCAGGGTAGACACGCTCAGCCAGCTTCTGGAGTCTGTTTAAAATGACTCGAGTGAAGGCTTTCCCCACTATACTGAGCAGGGAGATTCCACAGTAGTTGTTGCAGTCACCGCGGTCACCCTTGTTCTTTTCGAAGGTGATGATATTGGCATCGCGTGTGTCCTGTGGTACTGCTCCCTCATCCCAGCACAGGCAAAGCAGTTCATGGAATGCTGAGAGTATAGCAGGCTTGGCCATCCTTTCCAGGGGCTTTTCCACTAGCTAGAGAATCGATGGCATTACTGAGTGTCAGTTTTGTTAGCTGTTTGTCCAGCTCATCCATGACTGGCAGAGACTGGGCTGCATTGAGGGCGGTATCAGTGACATAATTTTCCCTGGAGTACAGTTCTAGGTAGTGCTGCACCCAGCGGTCCATTTTCTTGCTTGGGTCAGTGATTGTTTCCCCCGATTTAGACTTGAGGTGGGGGTGGGGGGGGTGGTGGTGGTGATCTTCTTGATGGTTGGCCCAAAAGCTCTCTTAATGCCATCATACATTCCCCTGATGTTTCCGGTGTTGGAGGCCAGCTGAATATGACTGCATAGGTGTTGCCAGTAGTCATTTGCACAGCGCCTGGCTGTTCTTTGCGTGGTGCTTCTGGCGGCTTTATGTGCTAAGGATGTTAACTCGCTGGGGGCTTTTTTGTAGTTCAGCATTGCAATGCGCTTAGCAGCTATGACAGGTTCCAGCTCTTCAGAGTGAGTTTGAAACCAGTCTGCATTCTGCTTCTCGCGTTTGGCAAAGGTAGTCATTGCTGAGTCATAGATGGCGTCTCTGATGTGGGCCCACTTGGTCTCTGCATCTCCTGCAGGAGTTTTTTGAAGGGTTTTTTCAAGTGAATTAAAAAACTTTTGAGACAGCCCACAACATCGTGGGCCGAAGGGCCTGTTCTGTGCTGTATTTTTCTATGTTTTTCTATGTTCTAGCTGTGGGTAAGAAATTCTGTTAGTGTTGATGCGTGGGCAGCCCTTATGCTTGGAGTGATGTAGCTTCTTTGGTTTGAGTCTAACTTTGCTGCACACCAGGGAGTGGTCGGTGTCGCAGTACGCACTGTGGAAGCTGCGTGTGATTTGAACACTGCTTATGGAGGTTCGCCTTGTGATGAGTCCAGCTGGTGCCAACGACGTGATCTTGGGAGTCTCCATGAAACCTGGTGACAGGGTTCAGTATGAAAGAATGAGTTGGTGATGCAGAGGCTGTGATAGGTACACAACTCCAGCAGTCTCTGTCCATTCTCATTCAACTTCGGGTTTCATGGCGCGGTTGGCTAGAGAATTGGAGTGGCAGCATCTGCCACGGAGCTTGACGGCAGGATTGCCGGGCCTGCTCGTCCTGGTGGCAGCGAGGCTCTGTGGTAGCACCTCCGCCGCTCTATGGCATGACCCTACTTTACATATTTGAAATACCTCTCTGCATAAAATTTAAATTTAAATTTAATTCCCCGTGATCTTACCTTCAGTTCCCAATCTTGAGCACATATAGCGGCACTCACGCACCCTCACTTTCCTGTCCAGGAGAAGCTGGCATTAATGAGGTGGGGAAGGTGTCGCCTCTGCATTATTTAGTGGATAGCAGGGGAAGAAGGGGGTCAAGTCACACACCATCCTGACATGTAACTATATCGCCGTTCCTTCACTGTTGCTGGGTCTAAATCCTGAAATTCCCTCCCTAACAGCACTGTGGGTGTACCTACACCACATGGACTACAGCAGTTCAAGAAGGTAGCTCACTACCACCTTCTCAAGGGCAATTAGGGATGGGCAATAAATACTGTTCTCGCCAGTGATGCCCACATCCCATGAATGAGTTTTTAAAAACTCTGCGTTATTTAATGTATGGTGGGAAAGGGGTCAACTTTATTATTTTGAACTGTTTGCAGGGCTGGCAGTCTTTTAAAAATTGCACCAACGTCGCCAATGCCACTCCGCCATGTGATTGGGAGGCTCGGCCGCTGTCAATATGTTAAGTGGCTGCCCGCTGCCTAATCACAGTGGCGCAGCACCTGTGTGGGGCGGCTGCCATTTTCTGCATAGTGGGACAACAAAATCCAACCCTACAATTCAAAAGTACTTCAGTGGCTGTAAAGCACTTTGAGACATCCGGTGGCCAATTTGGCAAGTACAGAGGAAGAGTTGATTGGAGCAAAGGGGGATAATTTGAACTTGCCGATAGTGTAAGACAGATAATATTGGATGCCATCTGTTATACAGCTCTCCTGATTTTCCTTCCCATTCATTTCCAGGAGAGGAGTTTTTCTAGCTGAGTAGCTGGGAGATGCAAAACTGATAGAATACAGCGGGCAGAACCTTACCGCCTTTGAAATTTTTCTGCCTTCTGGAACAAATGCGGGTCCCGACCCCAATGGTGCCAGCTGGCCGCAGGGTGTCGCGATCTTACAGGAAGCGGCCAATTAAGAGATTGTTGTCAAATTAAGAATTGTGGGCAGGTTCTTGAGCTGGGAGGCCCAATCAGTGGGCCTAAAGCTCAGGACGGCCAGCAGCCCCACTGGGAGAGGTGTGCACTGTTGTTGCATGTAGGGGACCACGAGGGCGCCTCAATGGAGGCGCTTTTCTGCAGCATTCTGGAAATTTAAATATCATTCAGGGCCATAGCTGTCAGGTCAGCAGTGTGCCACTCCACAGGATGGCTTGTAGCTGCAGCCATAGCCTTCTCAGCCCAGTGGCTCTATGTTGGAGTGATTAAGAGGCACTGATGGCCCCCCTGCCCTGCCGCCTGGAGGCCTCTCCATTTACCTGCTGTGTTCCAGCCTCAATTAGGAGCCCGTCTGCCCTCAGGAAGATCCCATCAATGCCATAAACTTGCCCCTAATTGGCCGCTTAATGGGCCTAATTGACTGTCTACTGCGGCCAGGCAAGTAGCCACTGCCGTATTGACCTTGCCTCTGACAAGATTGCTCGGAGGCGTGAATGCGTTGGGTAGCTGAACCAATGCACTAATTTCCAAGTTTCCTCCCAGTCTCGCCTCTTAACCCGCTTCCACTGAGACGGGAAGATTCCGCCCAGCAAACCCCTGGCAGGAGAGCATAATTATCGATGACCAGTTTTAGGCAGTTTCCATTTAAAAATGTGGATATAAAAATTTACCGTAGAAAAAAACTGGTGCAAAATCATGACAGAACCTGACGAGAAAGTATGGTTTTGTGGACAGGAGATCTCAAATGTAAGATTTTTTAATGTATTAATTAGATCCTAACCATATTCAACTGAAACCAAATATGTAAACATTTTAAGCAGAAACAGAGGCTGGAATTTTACACCACCGCAGCAAGCCGGATGGTGGCGGACGGGTTTAGGGTGGTGGGGGTAGCGTAAAATGGAGCGGGAGACTCCGGGAGGCCTTCCTGACCCGCTCCTGCCTCCACCCCAATTTACAGGCTACTTAATAGCCACTTAAGGGCCTTTGCCTGCCTCCACAGGAATTTTACCTGTGGCAAGCGGGCGTCCTGGAGCTGGGAAAGGCCACTCCACTGTTGGCCTCTCCGCTCCCTGCGGGTGGCCCTGACATTCGGGCACAGGGCGCCCGATTGAGGGCCACCCCCACTTCCCCAACCACCCCCAGCCCTCCTTCCCTCCCCCCTCCCCAAATGACCACCCTTGCCTCGCCAGGGCACAACCAATTACCCCCAGTGAGGCAATCCAAACTTAACTGCAGTCCTGGCTCCATGTCCTCAGCTAACCCTAACCCTAACCCTAACCCTGACTATCCCAGTCTCAATTTTTCTGCCTTGATCAGATGCAGAGCAGTGGCCAGGCATTTCCCCCACTGCATGGGAAGAAAAACTGGAGGGCCTGTCAAGCTGAATTGCACTTGTGTACATGCTACTGCTGTATTATAGAGCCAGAGATATGGGACGGAGGAAAGAAGGGAAAAATGGCAAAGTAACTTTAAAAGACTCTGTACTCAAAAACATAGTCCATCTTAAAATAAATGTAAAGTATATATGAAGCAAGTAATGGGGAAAATAAAAGCATTTTGGATGTTTTCCTGCTCTGAATTGGGCAGGTGGTAAGAGTTTGCCAGCAGTGGTAAATCCAAATATTTCTTCTTTCTTTCTTTCTTTCGGGCCTCCTTATCTCGAGAGACAATGGATACGCGCCTGGAGGTGGTCAGTGGTATTTCTATCACTGCAAATTTTCCATGGCATCTACCTCAATTTGGAATAGCTGATTTTCCCAAATCCTGCTCCCAGGAAACACCTATTTTGCTGGGTCAGGAACGCAGGGTACAGACTTGTTTCCCTTGGATTTTGCCCCTTTTATGTTATCCCAGGAACTCTGTGACTTTCCTTGGAGTTAGAGCTGGGCCTGCACCTGCAGTAGGTGTAAATATGTATTCCTTATCTTCTCTTTCATTATCCTTGGAAAATGCAACTGCAGGGGTGTCCAGTGAAACATGGCAAAGTGGCCTGTTGCCATATGATTGGTAAGAGTCCTAGGGGTAGATTGAAGACAGTGTGGAAAATTGTTATTTTTATTTTCCCCACTCCTAAGATTTTTGGATATAATCAAGACCTAGCTGCTGGTGGGAGATCAGCTGGGGTGAAATTTTAACTTGTTCAACACCCATTCGCTTACACAGAGTTAAATTCGGGAGTCCGAAAGTCCCAGTCTGAGGCTTAATGTTCAGCTGCTCCAACAGCACGTGCTGAAGAAGCCTCAGGAAATCCTGGACCTCAACAGGAACAGCACACTTTGCACTGCTTCTGTCCGGCTATGAGACAGAGTGGGTTAGGAAAATTGTTCCTAATTATTATAAATCAAGTAATTTAACGATCTGCTTTGAGAATCCCACTCTCCAAAGGAAACAATTGGGCTATCTGGTGTTGTTTAGTATCTTTCCAGAAATCTGTAGGACACCTTTTGGTAGCACTGGTTTTGGATCTTGAACTAATATAGCTGGTCCTGTATGAAGTCTTGGATATCAATATTCTGCATTGCCACATTGTTGTATTTGGATACTGTGGCACTAATTATTTTCTTGGTAATATATAAACCTGGGGCTGATAATGTATATTCTAATTGGATCAATCTTCCCTGGTCTTAGCCCATCTCTAAGAGATAAAGTAGTTAACAAAAATGGCTTAGAAAAAAGTTTTATTTATTTTTGCATGTAACATTGGGTTGAATTTTCCTGGCCCATTTGTGATGGGCTGGGAGGTGAGAGGGTGGCAAAATAGCGGAAGGCTTACATCTTTCCGCTGCCAATCCATATTGCCAGCGGCAGGAAAGTTGGGACCGTCACCTGTCAGGTGGCCAATTGAGCCAAACCAGTGGCCAATTAAGGGCCACTTCCCACGGCCGGGCATATTGCCTGCATCAGGAGGACCCATCGCTGTGTGGGGACACTGCCTGGTGAAACCTGGCAGCCTCCCAGTGGACTCTGTTGGGGGTCCCTCCTTTATGGGCACTTCTTGGCCCATAGAGGGGACCCGATGCAGCAATAGGTGCTCAATGACCACTGCTCCCCCCACCCCCGCATAGTTCTGGCTGCCCCCAACCACACATACCCCTCTACAAGGGTGCCCAGCCATTGAGGCACTGTCTCCCTGGTGTTGCAGCCTCAGCAGTGATGACTGCTAGCTGTTGTCACTCTGATTGGGCTGGCAGCTTTTGGGGGCCTTAATTGGATGGCAGCCCCAAGAGCAGCCTCTTAATTTGTCGCCGCTGGCAACATGCCACCCTGGGTTCTGCTGCCGGCTGAAGTGGTCTTGGCTGCTGCTTTCAGTCCCAGTGGCGGGAATTCACCGTCAGCCACAAAATTCTGTCTTTATCTTTAAAAGAAACAATTGCCCTTTTTTAAACCTTTAAAGCAAATTATGGTTTACTAAAGAATAGGAATTTGTGAGGTTTAGTTCACCAAATTCATTTATCACGCTGCGCAGATATGGTTTTTAACCACATGCCTTGCAGAAGTCCTGGTTGAAGAGGAATTGCTGACCTCTGTTCAAATTTCATGCCAGTTGTGCATTTATTGATCTTGATCTTAGCTACTGAACCAGTCATTAACACTAGTAACATTGTTATTCACAATATTATATTAAATTATATGACTGGATGTGATATATTCATTTATTTAGTGCATGCAGACTGGATGTGATGTTAAAATGGTTTGGGCCTTCCAGATCGAAGAATGTTATAAATTTTACAACGCAAAAAAAAGGGGGTGAAATTGATCAATATCTGTAGGCCAAATGGGCTGATAACAAATCGGCAACCCACTTTACACCGTGCTCAATTTTCTTTTCCAATAACTTGAGCGTGCTTCTCACTTATTTACAGGCCACCAATTTCTAGTATTGTAGTGAGCCCAGTGGTTGAACAGAAACCCGTGGACGGTTTAATTTTCTGGATTTGTATATATATATCGAACCCCCCCCCCCGTGATGATCTAGACTTCACAAAGCAGTAGAATAAAGACATATCAGATAGTGGCTTATGCTATAAAAGACAGAATAGCTAGATTAAGAATGAACAGTTAAGCAATAGCATAGACAATATAGTATATTACTCTTGATCCTGTGGTTTACAGAACTTTTCTACATTTCCCCCATATGAAGAAAGGCAAGCAATACAACACTTCACTAATTCATCGTTAGCTAGTTTTGGATCGAGGTAGATATGTGGGGAAATTCTTGGCAGGCTGCTGTACCACCAGGGTGGGAAATCTAACTGTCAATCAATACAGGAATGACTATCTCAAATCCTAGGGAGAGGATCATTGACAGAAATGGGCTGGGATGTTCATGTTTTTTATGGCAATTTCTGTGTACGGCAGGAAAATAGGAATAGTGTTTTTGAGGGTGGGGTGGGATGGGATGTTGTTCAGCCATTATAGACGAATGAAGAGAAATTCCTTCAGACAAGTCACCAGTGTTTTGTTACTTAATTCTTATTTGCAATAATTAATTGTTCGAAAACTAAATTGTAGGGCACACTTACATCCTTGTACAGTAAGCATTCCTGCATTATGCAGGTGTATGTTGGTCACAGGGTAGGGGGAACTGTATGGATTTTTGGTGGGGGACATCATCCTGGCAGACCTGCTTTCCCTTTATTGGACTTTTGCATCATAGGCAAAAGGAGTGGCATCTCGGTGGAACTAAATACCTCCTCCACCAGCGCTGAAATTTGTAACAGTCTATGTGAGTGAAACTTCTTTAAGGTTTGGTTGAACTACACATAATGTATTCATGTACAAATATAGTACTGTTTAACCTTGACAAACATGTAGCTGGATTATTAGGATTTTTAAAATAATTCCTTCATAGGATGTGGGCGTCGCTGGCTAGGCCAGCTTTTATTGCCCATCCCTAACTGCCCTTGAGAAATGCGATTGGATTAAGAGTTCAATAAATAAAATTTCAATTAGGAGTTGTACCACAGCCCAATTAATTATTAATTCAAGAATTCAGTTAGAGCAAAGCAGTAAACTGATAGTTTTAATAGACAATTTCTACTTTTATACAAATCTGATTGGAATTGTTAAGAAACCACTGCTCTTTCTGATTGAGATTTGGTAATGTTTCATGTGCTGGAGAAAATATGTTTGGCTTTGAATTATTACTGCAGTGGATGTGAGTTTAGATTTTTGTATTTTATTGCTATCTTCTTTACTTTCTATTTTTGTTTTTTAGAATTGAAGGGCAACAGTTGGCTGACCTTTTATCTACATCCTTGTGTAATCGCGTATCTTGTAAAACAGTTTCATAGCTTTGAGGTTACACATAACACATTGGTGAACTTTCCTCTACATTCAGCAGTGGTCAGCTGACTTCTATACTTTGTGGCAGCTGATGATTGTGTCAGGACTCAATGTCTCATGTTTGAGCATTTGTTCACCCGTTGAGGAAGGAGACTTTTACAATTGATCACATTTAATGTATATTTGTATTTAGCAACCTAGTATAATGTTAATAATGGGTAGCACAACACAAACTGTTGAATATAAACATTGTCCCAAGTACTTATTGTAATATTGTTGACTATTCAAAATAAATTGTTTAATGAAAACAAAATAAACTTGGGCAGCATTAATGCCCAACTTTGCCTCTACCTGACTACAGAAGATAAACTAATATTTTTTTGTGACTAATGTCTGTCTGAATTTCCAAACCAAAGAACTAAAGTTTTTTTTTAATGTCTCTTAGATTACTATTCAATAGAATTGAGTAAAACTTGTACAGATAGTCCCTAATATAGATACAAGCTGCACCTTGAAACCATGATGCTCACAAATTATGAAGTACAGACAGCCTTCAATGCATCAAAAATGGCATTTGTAGAATTTGGCTCTCTTGACCCAGAGAAACTGCTCTATCCCTTGGATTATATGCTTGCCCAGCTCCATCCCAGGGCTGGAGAGGGTTCTCTACTGCTATGGATGCTGAGTAAGGAACTTCCCATTCCACAAAAATCAGGAACTGCACTGGAATGACTTATACTCTCTCAAAGTAGGGTATGGGTCTCCAGGACACTGTCGCTAGATGATTTACATAATCATTACATTATATTTCCAGCTGCAGTGTTCCCCTAATCTGTGACATCACTCGACCAGCACTTCAGAGAGCCACAACTGTGTGGAGTGTGTTCAGGAGGGGACGGAAAATCAGAAATCCTGGGTGTCAACATTCAAGAAGGAGTCTGATATGGGGTGGTCTTAGTATTTGGTGGGGTATGGGTTAAGTAGTCAGCATTCGGATCTGTGAAATTGGGGGCAGGAGGTGGCAGTTGGGGAGATCTCTGAAATCAGGGGCAGGAAGAAATGATCTACAAGGGAGTAAAGGGTTTGGGGTGGGGGGGAGTGTGCACAGTCAGGAAAGTGGAGTTAAAACCACAGTCAGATCAGCCATGATCTTATTAGATGGTGGAGCAGGCTCTAGGGGCCAAATGGCCTACTCTTGCTCATTTTTCTTATGTTCTTGTGGATTGGAGAATGGGGGTTTCAGTAAGCAAAGGAGAAAGGGAAGAGAAGGGAACTGGGGAAAGAGTCAGGAGATTGGATCTCAAGGGGGAGAGCAGCTATGGGGGAGTGGATGAGATGGGCACCATAATGCTCTGAAGAGCCAGGAACAACAACAACAACAACATGGAGCGGGAGCAGCACAGAAAGGATCGACAAGTAAAGTGGAAGAACCAAGGGGGAAGGGAGGCAGAAGGTTCTTAACCTGAGGACTATTACACCATGAGGTTCTTCACCACATGTGGCTATTGAGGTAGAGAATAATATTTAATATGAAAATATTTGAAAAGGAGAAATACAAAAGGATCTGGTGGTTACAGGAGAGACTGGCAGCAGCAGGGAGGAGCTGAATGTCTCCTCCAATGCTGCAATGTCATTTTCCCTTCTTTGCCTGCTCACGGGTGGCCTCCTGCTTTTGGAACTTCTCTCACAACAGTGCAGGGTGCCAATGTTGCAGATTCCAGAATCAGGACGTCCCTTCCTCAATGGAAAAGGCCTTTGGGATGGTAATGAACCGGTAAATCCAACAAACAGAAAATGAACCGAAGTCCCATCCCACTGGTAGGGCTCCAGAATTGGGTACAATCGCAGGTGAAAGCAAAAGAAAGAATAAATGCTGCAAGAGATCCAGCCAATCTTGGAATATGTGGCTCACTTGGTTTACCATACATAAAGTGACCATTTTGAAAGTAACCTGATTCAAGTTTCTTAGGTGTCCAGAATTGACAGGTTTCACTGTATGTAACCTCACCATCCCTAACTGTACTATTCCATAGAAGTTCAGTTTAAGACCAGTATTAACTTCTGTTAAAGGCAATTAGTATTTAATACTGTATTATCGAAGTAAAGTGTGGGAGAAGAGATCAAATAGCTTTCTTTGTTCTATGAAGAACGATAATTACATTTTTACAAAAGTTCAGAAGGATGTAATCATCCGCTGTTTTGGATCAACCCATCAATAAATTGTTCTCCATTAAACCTAATTTCCAGTTGCATTATAGTTTACTTATAAAATACATTTTCCTATAACTCAAACTATAAGTTGTAGGACATTATCTATGGTACACCATGTCAAAACATTGAGCTGCAGCACAGAATGTTAGAACTTGAGTTCTTTCCTGTAGTTCTCCACATAGTGAGTTGCTGGATTATCTCAGCTTGGCTGTTGGGAAATGGATGGGTAATGCAAGGAAGATAGAGAAAACTCTAGCTTGCTTGATCTGTGCAAATTTGCCTTTTAGGAATCAGTTCAAAATGTAATTGGCTAAAAACTAGAAATTCAAAATGGTGACCTTAGAGATCCTTAAAAAAGATACTTCAATGAAATGTACCGTTTACTCAATCTGTCAGACATTCTCTTTCAATGTCTATTGGACAGATTGTTATCCATCTATATATATATCTAATAATTCATGTCATGTGTTAGTGTCACTTTTGAAAATATAACTCATTCCGAAGAAGGGTCACTGACCCGAAACGTTAACTCTGCTTCTCTTTCCACAGATTCTGCCAGACCTGCTGAGTGGTTCCAGCATTTCTTGTTTTTATTTCAGATTTCCAGCATCCGCAGTATTTTGCTTTTATTCATATGAAAACATGTTCCTTTTTACAGTTCTTCTCTGGTTCATTTACCGAAGTTGCAGTGGATGAATGAGAGCACTCCCATGGAAATCCCCTTATAAAATGCCACTAGAAAGTGCTTGCAAAATACATTGGGCTTGAAAGTCTTCAGTTGCTCTGACATACTTCTCCCATAGCTCCAGCATGAAACTAGGCCAAAACCCAATGGGCAATGGACCAACTTTGAGTTAGGTGATAGAGTCTTCACCTGTTCCAAACATGATTATTAGCATAAAGCTGCAATAGTGACACTCCCAAAGTGTAAGTTTCCGAGCTGCAGGACTTCACTGGCAGTAGAGTCCACTTGGGGGCGCTGTATCATGATTGTATTCTGACCACCATAGATTTAGGATAAGAAATTTATTTTGGAAGTTTGTATAAGTGGACAAATCTACCCCACATTCAAATATTTACTAAAATCAAGGTGAATACCTATCTTTGTATTATGAACGAGCCAGATTAAAGTTGTACTTTGTTATCAATCTTTCCCCACATTGCTGTAGGGTGAAGAAAAGCAAGGTGATTTCAGGCATTTGAATTATCAAGAAATAATGAGTCTAACATGTAACTTACAGGCTGGATTTTGTGCTGAAGGCACCTTTTTGTGCGATCCTTCAGACTTTTAGAATCCGTGTTTAGGAGGTAGGATCCCCATCCCTTTAAATACTTTAAAGGGATGGGGATCCTGCCTCCAAGAGCTGCTAGCCGATCAGAGTGCTGGCAGCATGGCAGTATCGGCAGTGCCACTGCAGCGGTGGCCACTGCCGGTTTGTAGAGGCTTTGGACCCAGGCCCAGTGCTGGAACCCTAGACCAGAGGTAGGTGAGGCGGGGTCGCCGGGGTCAGTCCAGAAGGCCCAGGAAAGGGGGGGTTCATTCCAAGGGGAGGGTGTTCCTGGGGAATAAAGTTGTTCCCAGTGGGGTTCCTCCGTGGGCCACAAATTGCCATGAAGAAGTGAGCCCCCCCCAACCCCCGCAGGGAGGGCGCCTCATTTTACAAGGTTTCCTCCCTGCGCGGCGAGGCCCCACCCCTTCCTTCCACTACCGCTGGTAAGATCCCACGACAGGAAGCGGCTCTTAATTGGCCGTTAATAGGCCACTACAGGGACTCAATTGGTTTTTGGATGGGAAGGCTGTCGTCTGCCTTTCCCGCCCCTGGGAAAATTGCTGGGCGGCGGGGAGGTGACAGGCCCGCTTCCCCCCCAACCACCACCTGTCGCGATACTTCATGCGCTCCCCCGCCTCCGATTCCACCTCAGTGGGGTTGGGGGGTAGCGGGGTGTGTAAAATCCAGGCCTACGTAACCATTTCTGCATTTCAGTCTGGATTATTCTGAATAAGAAGTTTACAGTTTGTATTAGGGAACTTCCGTGTTGAAAGAAAGTCTGCACATTTCACAAATTACTGTGAAATAGCTGCACAATCCTTGTACTGAATTTATCTTCAGACTCATTTTATAGAAAAATAGGAGCAGGAGTAGGCCATTCGGTCCTTCGAGCCTACTACGCTATTCAACACGATCATGGCTGATCATCCAAACTCAGTACCCCGTTCCTGCTTTCTCCCTGTATCCCTTGATCTCTTTAGCCTTAAGAACTATATCTAACACTTTTTTTGAATATATTTAATGATTTGGCCTCAACTGCTTTCTGTGGTAGAGAATTCCACAGGTTCACCACTCTCTGGGTGAAGAAATCCCTCCTCATCACTGTCCTAAATGGTTTACCCCTTAACCTTAGACTGTGACTACTGGTCCTGGATTTCCCCGCCATCGGGAACATCATTCCTGCATCTAATCTGTCCAGTCCTGTTAGAATTCTGTAGATTTCTATGCGAGCCCCTCTAATTTTTCTAAACTCTAGCGAATACAAGCCTAATCGACCCAATCTCTCTTCATACGTCGGTCCTGCCATCCCAGGAATCAGTCTGGTGAACCTTCGCTGCACTCCCTCCATAGCAAGAACATTCTTCCTCAGATAAGGAGACCAAAACTGCACACAGTACTCCAGATGTGATCTCCCCAAGGCCTTGTATAATTGCAGCAAGACATCCTTGCTCCTGTACTCTAATCCTCTCGCTATGAAGGCCAACGTACCATTTGCCTTCTTAACTGCCTGCTGCACCTGCATGCTTACTTTCAGCGACTGATGCACAAGGACACCCAGGTCTCGCTGCACCTCCCCCTATCCCAATCTATCGCCGTTCAGATAATCTGCCTTTCTGTTTTTGCCACCAAAGTGGATAACCTTACATTTATCCACGTTATACTGCTTCTGCTATGTATTTGCCCACTCACTCAACCTGTCCAAATCACACTGGAGCTTTTCTGCATCCTCCTCCCAGCTCATACTCCCACCCAGCTTTGTGTCGTCTGCAAACTTGGATATATTACATTTAATTCCCTCATCTATATCAATAATATATAATGAATAGCTGGGGCCCAAGCACTGATCCCTGCAGTACCTCACTAGTCACTGCCTGCTACTTGGAAAAAGACCCATTTATTCCTACTCTTTGTTTCCTGTCTGCCAACCAGTTCTCTATCCATGTCAATACCTTACCCCCAATCCCATGAGCTTTAATTTTGCATGCTAATCTCTTATGTGGGACCATATTGAAAGCCTTCTGAAAGTTCAAATACACTACATCCACTGGTTCTCCCTTATCTATTCTACTAGTTACATCCTCAAAAAATTCCAGTAGATTTGTCAAGCATGATTTCCCTTTCGTAAATCCATGTTGACTTTGTCCGATCCTGTCATGGTTTTCCAAGTGCTCTGCTATTACATCTTTTATAATGGACTCTAGCATTTTCCCCACTACTGATGTTAGGCTAACTGGTCTGTAATTCCCTGTTTTCTCTCTACCCCCTTTTTTTTAAATCGTGGGGTTACATTAGCTACCCTCCAATCCGTTGGAACTGTTCCAGAGTCTATAGAATTTTGAAAAATGACCAGCAATGCATCTACTATTTTTGGGGCCACTTCCTTAAGTACTCTGGGATGTAGATTATCAGGCCTGGGAGATTTATCAGCCTTCAATCCAATTAATTTCCCTACTAATACTGATTTCATACAATTCCTCCTTCTCACTAGACGTTATGTTCCCCAACATTTCTGGGAGGTAATTTGTGACTTCCTTTGTGAAGACAGAACCAATGTATGTATTTAATTGGTCTGCCATTTCTTTGATCCCCTTTATAAATTCCCCCATTTTTGACTGTAAGGGACCCACATTTGTCTTCACTAATCTTTTTCTCTTCACATATCTATAAAAGCTTTTACAGTCAGTTTTTATGTTTTCTGCAAGCTTATTCTCATACTCTATTTTCTCCTTCTTAATCAATCCCTTTGTCCTCCTTTGCTGAATTCTAAACTGCTCCCAATCCTCTGTTTGCTGCTTGTTCTGGCCATTTTATATTTCTCCTCCTTGGATCTAATACTATCCCTAATTTCCTTTGTAAGCCACTGTTGAGCCACCCTTCCTGTTTTATTTTTGCGCCAGACAGGAATTGACAATTGTTGTAATTCATCCATGTGCTCTTTAAATGCCAGCCATTGCCTATCCACTGTCAATCCTTTAAATAACGTTCCCCAATCTATCACAGCCAACTCGCGCCTCATACCTTCATAGTTTCTTTTATTTAGATTCAAGACCCTAGTCTCGGAATCAACTCTCACTCTCCATCTTAATGAAGAATTAGAGTTATGCAGCACAGAAACAGGCCCTTCGGCCCATCGTTCCATGCCAGCCAATTCTATCATGTTATGGTCACCCTTCCCCAAGGGACCCCGCACAACAAAATTGTTAACTAATCCGTTCTCTGATTCTCTGAGCTAATATCCTTCCTCATCATTGTATTGATTTCCTCTTTTACTAACAATGTTACTCCACTTCCTTTCCCTTTTGCCTGTCCTTCCTAAATATTGAATACCCTTGAATGTTCAGTTCCCATCCTTGGTCACCCTGCAGCCATGTCTCATCGTATCCATTTACATATATTTGCACAGTTAATTCGCGCATTGGGATACAATGCCTTTAGGCTTGTCTTTTTAACATTCTTAGTCATCTTAGCATTATTTTGCACTATGGCCCTATTTGTTTCTTGCCCTTGATTTCTATGCCTTCTACTTTTGCCTTTTTGTTTCCTGTCTTTCGTTTCTATCCTTGTTTCCTCCTCCTCAGTCTCCCCGCTCTGGTTCCCATCCCCTTGTCATTCTAATTTAAATCCTCCCCAACAGCATTAGCAAATGCCCCCGCGAGGACGTCGGTTCCGGTCCTGCCTGGGTGTAACCCATCCCGCTTGTACAGGTCCCACCTTCCCTTGGACCGGTCCCGATGTCCCAGGAATCTAAATCCCTCCCTCCTGCACCATTTCTCCAGCCACGCATTCATCTGGTCTATTCTCCTGTTCCTATACTCACTAACACGTGGCACAGGAAGTAATCCTGAGATTACTACCTTTGAGGTCCTGCTTTTTAATTTAGCTCCTAAGTCCTTAATTTCATCTTGCAGGACCTCATCCCTTTTTCTACCTATGTCGTTGGTACTGACATGTACCACGGCCACTGGCTGTTCACCTTCCTCCTTCAGAATGTCCTGCGGTCGCTCCGAGACATCCTTGACCCTCGCACCAGGAGGCAACATACCATCCTGGAGTCTCGTTTGCGGCCACAGAAGCGCCTTTCTGTTCCCCTTACAATTGAATCTCCTATCACTATGGCTCTCCCAGTCTTTTTCCCTCCCTGCTGTGCAGCAGAGTCATCCAGGGTGCCACGAACTTGGTTGTTGCTGCTTTCCCCTGAAAGGCCACCACCGCCCCCCCAAAACAGTATCCAAAGCGGTATATCTGTTTGAGAGGGGGATGGCCACAGGGGACTCCGGCACTACCTGCCTGCCTACTACTCCACCTTTTCTGCCCATCCCTTTTCTGCCTGTGTGACCACCTCGCTAAATGCGCTATCCACGACGTCCTCAGCATCTTGGATGCTCCACAGTGAATCCACCCACAGCTTCAGCTTTGTAATGCGGGTAGCCAGTAGCTGCAGATGGATACACTTACTCCACATGTGGTCGTCAGGGACACTGGAAGCATTCCTGATTTCCCACATATCACGGGTGCGAGCTCTCCTGCCATGACTTACCTTTAGATTAATTAGTTACGCCCTATTAAAAAATACTAATTACGCTACGGGGCTTGTTCTACTCCAAACACTACCCACTATAATCTAAAGTTCTCAATAAATTACACTAATTAAAAAAAATACACTTTAGTAGTACTCACCTTATCACTTATACAGTAGGTTTTGAGGTTTTTTTTCAAAAAAACATTTTTACCTGATTTTTGTTAAGCTATTTAAATGCACTAACAGCTGTTACTTACCCAACCAATCACCTTGCAGATTTCCCGTGATGTCACTAAGTTTTTTCCCCCATGTACAGATAGTTGGCTAATAAATAAAGATCTTGTTTTAAGTGAAGTTTTAGATTTTTGGCTGCATAAATAAATGAGTGTCAGAAAGATTAAATGTGAGTACAATTAATGATAAAGTTTCATTATATTTGTTTTCCCCAGTGTCATCTGGTGCAGCAGTTGGGACTTGGCCATCACCTGAAGGCTCTGAATTTTGTTATTACCATGTTTGAGATGCTTGACCCTCAATCAAGTGAAACAGTTCAAGTGACGGACACGTCATTTAATGGAGTGCAAGTCAGAGTGTTTGAACCCAAGAAGAAGGTTGATGGTGAACTAAAGAGAAGCATTATTTACATACACGGTGGAGGTTGGGCTTTAGGAAGTGCAAGTAAGTGTACTGCAAAAGAAGTAACAAACTTCTTAACCTTCTTACTAAATATCCATACGACACATTTTTCATCATTTAATTTGTATAGCTGCTGTAGTTTAAAGACAAATAGATACAAAAGCCTCTTTTCACTAACTGTGTCTTTTCAAAGTAAATCTTCAAGAGTATAGCCCTGATTTTGCACTGATGCAGTCTCACAAGCAGGGAATGTGATTAAGAATAGAGTTCTGCAGTTCTGCATGCCCAATGTTCTGCGCACTAAATTTTAGAGTGAAGAGGATAGACCGCTTTCGCTGGAGCCAATTGCCAAATTGATGTTAATAGTCCATTGCCTGCCTCCTACCCCCTTCCCCTACCCCTTTCCACCAAAATCATAGTGTATCTTTGTTATATAAGTGGGAGCACTTGTCTGACTGGTTTGGCCTATAGAATTCAAGCTCTTAAACCTCTAACAGTTTTGAATGTTGGTTGCAAAGTTTAATCTTCTTGTCACTACAATCTTTGCTTATTCTGCATTATCCTTTGTGCATTCATTCCTGTTACTGTGAAGGATTTTTTTCCCATTGTAAAACTTGTAGACACTGTAATGAGTTCTTTTATGTTGTCTGATGCAACATAAATGAGATGCTTGGAGTCCAAATGTTTGAAGATCTCAAACAGGATTATTGCAGCTAAATTATTAGTACAGAGCTAACTATTTACAGAACTTGCCTCTGGGTGTTACAGTTACAGAGACTCTCTGGCATGTAGTCACATGACTGCATCCTGGTACTGAGCTAGAACCATAGAAAAGTTACAGCACTGAAAGAGGCTATTCAGACCATCATGTCTGCGCCAGCTGAAAAAACTAGCCACCCATTCTAATTCCACCTTCCAGCATCTGGTCCGTAGCCTTGCAGGTTACAGCACTTCAGGTGCAGGTCCAAGTACCTTTTTAAATGAGTTAAGGGTTTCTGCATCCACCACCAATCCGGGTAGTGAATCCCAGACAACCACCACCCTCTGGGTGAAAAAGATGTTCCTCAGGTCCCCTCTAATCCTTCTACCAATCACCTTAAATCTGTTCCCCCCCACACCTCCATGGTAATTGACCTCTCTGCTAGGGTAAACAGGTCCTTCCTGGCTCCTCTATCTAGGCCCTTTATAATTTTGTACACCTTAATTAAGTCACCCCTCAGCCTCCTCTGTTTTAAGGAAAACAACCCTAGTCTATCCAATCTTGCCTCATAACTGCAATTTTCAAGCTCTGGCAACATTCTTGTAAATCTCCTCTCTACTCTCTCCAGAGCAATTATGTCCTTCCTGTAATGTGACCAGAACTGTATGCAATATTCCAGCTGTGGCCTAACCAGAATTTTATACAGTTCCAGTATTACATCCCTGCTTCTGTATTCAATACCTCGGCCAATAAAGGAAAGCATTCCATATGCATTCTTCACCACTTTATCTACCTTTACTGCCACCTTCAGGGACTGTGGGCATGCACTCCAAGGTCTCTCACTTCTTTTATCCCCTCTCAATATCCTGCCATTAATTGTGTATTCCCTTGCTTTGTTTGCTGTCCCCAAATACATTACCTCGCACCTCTGCGGATTGAATTCCATTTGCGACTTTTCCGCCCACTCAACCAAACCATTGATATCATTCTGGATTTTACAGCTGTCTTCTTCACCATCAACTACGCAGCCAATGTTTGTGTCATCTGCAAATTTCCCAGGGATGCCTCCCACAATTAAGTCCAAATCATTAATATATACCACAAACAGCAAGGGACCCAACACTGTGAAACGCCACTGGCAACCACTTTCCATTCGCAAAAACATCCATTGACCATTACCCATTGTTTCCTGTCACTGAGCCAATTTTGGATCCAATTTGTCACATTCCCCTGTATCCCATGGGCTTTTACTTTTCTGACCAGTCTGTCATGTGGGACCTTGTCAAATGCCTTACTAAAATCCATGTAGACAACATCCACTGCACTACCCTCATCAATCCTCCTTGTTACTTCCTCAAAAATTCAATTAAGTTAGTGAGACATGACTTTCCCTGAACAAATCCATGCTGACTATCCCTGATCTTTGCCTTTCTAAGTGACAGTTTATCCTGCCTCTCAGAATTGATTCTAATAATTTGCCCACTACTGAGGTCAGATTGACCGACCTATAATTATTTGGCCTATCCCTCGTACCCTTTTTAAACAATGGTACAACATTCACAGACCTCCAATCCTCTGGTACCTTGCCTGCATCTAGTGAGGATTTGAAAATGATCCTCAAAGCATCCGCAATTTCCTCCCTGGCTTCCTTCACAATCCATTTGGCCCTGGTGATTTATCCACTTTCAAGGACGTCAGACCCTCTAGTATTTCCTCTCTCATTATGCTTATCAGATCTAATATTTCACCCTCCTCCTCTTTTGACTTGCTTGTCTGCATCATCCCTCTCCTTTGTGAAGACAGAGACAAAGTACTCATTAAGAACCCTGCCCACGTCTTCTGCATCCACGCATAAGTTATCTTGTACATCTGTAATAGGCCCTACCCTTTCCTTAGTTATCCTCTTGCTCTTAATGTACTGATAAAACATCTTTTTGTTTTCCTTGATTTTACCTACCCCCCCACCACCTACCAAGACTGAGGCACACACGATTTTGCCACATGAATATTAAAACTTAAGAATGCAAGCCCCTGACTGGAAATATATTTACATAGTAACCGACAGTGTTGGAATAATGGGGACCCAGTCATTGCTTCCCCAATACACACAAGAAGTGGTCAGACCAGCTTTGATGACATGACTGACTGACTGTTGGAGGTTTTGAATTTGAACTTCCAACAGAGGATTTTGGACTTGGAAAGCCGTGTGCTCCCTGTTGGAACAGAACCTCCCCTCCTCTCTGCCTGCCTCCATCTCTTTCCCACGGAACTGAATCTTGTGAAAACACGTGAACCTCAAAGAGAGAAAAGTTTCCTACGTGAACAAGGTTTAAGAAGAACACTGGGCCCTGACGAACAACAAGACGACTTACAATCAAATGAGCTCTAAGCACCATAAACAAGAAACTCTTCTGATATTGCCTCAGACTCCTCGCGACTATATTTTCCTCTCTTTTCTGTCTCTATTTGCATGTGTGTATTGTGTGTGCATGCTAGTGCGGGCACGTCGTATATCTGTAGGCGTGAACCGTATTAAAGTTTAAGTAAGTTTCATAAATTTCACTTTTCTTCATTAAACCTAAGAAAAACCTGGTGTGCTCATTTCTTTGGCTTATAATTGGAAAGCTGTGAACAAGGATTCACAAAGGGGGAGCTCAAAACACACTGTTTTAAAAATTAAACCCTGTTACAATAAGACCAGGTGAAGATAGTAACAGACCCCTAGACACCTTTCGTACCTGGTCGTACCACCTGCAAATATTTTTTCATGTCCTCTCTTTGCTTTCCTAATTTCCTTATTTACTTCACTCCTGCACTTTATATACTCCTCAAGGCTTTCTAAAGTATTAAGTTTTTTGTGACTGTCATAATCTTTCTTTTTCTGCTTTATCTTACCCTGTTTGCTCCTAGATAACCAGGGGGCTCTAGCTTTGGCAGTACCACCTTTTTCTTTGTGGGGACATGCCTACACTGTACCCGTAGAATCTCACTTTTGAATGCCTCCCACTGGTTTGTCACTGATTTTCCTTCAAGTAGCTGTATCCAGTCCACTTTTGCCAGATCAGCTGCCAGCTTCATAAAATTTGCCTTCCCCCAATTCAGAACTTTTACTCCTGTTCTATCTTTGTCCTTTTCCATAATAATGCTAAATCTAACTGTATTATGGTCACTATCTCCAAAATGGTCACCCATTAGATTTTAAAGGGATATCACTCTTAAAGGCAATTATTCAACATCCCCCTTCTTTCCAAAGATAAGTCTCATATGCTAAAAGTAAAAATACATAAAATTAAACATCAAAATTATTTACACAGGGATAGAGATTGTGAACTTTGCACATGCAGAAGCTTAATAGCTCACATCGTTTTGGTGGTTTGACAACTCTTCCAGATCTGGTTATAGTATAACCTTTTGGAGATGTCATCCTTGGCTGTTTTTGGATTTGCAGGGATGCTGTCACTGTGTTGATTGTTGTCCTATTGTTCGTCACACCCTCATCACCTGAGTGCATTCTTTTGAGTCTGCTGTGCGCAATCGGAGTATTGCACACTTCCCTTAGTTGGCTACGGTTCCTTCCCAACACTGCTCCTCTAGGTGTTGTAATCTCGTAGGACCTAGGCTCACTGCGAATTTTGTGTACTTCTGCGGGTAACAATGTTCTCATTGTGTATGACCCTGACCTTTTGTCCTAAGTGTAGCTGAGGTAGTTCCACCCCTGCGTGTCGGTCATGCACCATCTTCATTCTCCCCTGTTTTGCGAGCGGTGTCTCCTGCATCTCAGAGAATTTGGACAGATGGTGGCTTGGCAGAGTCCTCTGCACTTGTCTGCCAAAGATGATCTCTGCTGGTGACAGTAAGCACATATCCATAGTTGTAGCTCTGAGGTGGAGCAGGACAACATGAAAATCTTGTTTCGTTGTCCTACACTTCAGGATAAGTGATTTGACTGTGTGAACCATTCATTTGGCAAGACCATTAAATCGAGGGTAATGTGGTGAGGATGTCACATGGTTTATGCCCCATTGGGCACACGCATCCCTGAAAGGTTTGCCCGTATACTGTGACCCATTGTCACAAATGATTTCTTCAGGTGCACCAAATAGATTGAATATGCCACTGAATGAACTGGCTTTTAAGGAGCCCTCGATGTCAGAATCTGTGGTGGGGGGGGGGGCCTGAAGATGGCCCCATATGAGACCCATCACAGACCTTGACGCCTGCAGGGCCCAACCTGATATTACCGTCGGCGGCGAGGCCTTGTGCAGCCCCCCGCCACTTGGCCACGGGACCGCAATTTAAACATTAAAATAAATAAGAAATTAATTAATTAACCCAAATTAATTAATTTCAAGTCGCCTCCTCATGTCCTGCCGCAATCTTTCCCCCAGTGGCCGGCACTGCTGCACCTTCAGATCCTGGTTCGGAGAAACGAGGCACAACACTGGTAGGGAGGGGGGAGGAGGTAAGTTTCTCAGTGTGCGTTGAAATGGGGTCAAATTAACGTCATGGGTGTAGGGGATGGTGGGAAGGGTTATAGTTTAAAGTTTGTGTAGTTGTGGAGGGAGGTCAGATGGTAAAGGTAAGTGTTGTCGGGGGAATGGGAAAATAATTTATTTGTTAGGGGGTGGGGTGGGAGAAGGGCAAAAGAGATTTAAAAAAAAAAACTCCATATAACGTTAAGTATTTAAATATCTCGGTAGGGCTGACAGCCCTTTAAAAAGGGTGTCAGCGCCTGTGCACGTGCAGCTGACTCCATTGCCGGGGATGGTCAGACTGCCCTCTCCACGTGATCGAAGTAGCCTGCCCCAGCTATTTAAATGAACTGCGGCACTTGGAATCGTGGTGGCTTGTTGGCGTGCAGCCCGCATAGCCAGGCCAAAAATTCAGCCCAATGTTTCTGTGACGACCGCACTCGAAGTGTCTTTTACATGTCTGACAATTGGAAATTTGGAGAAATAATCAGTGACTAAAATAAAGTTGTCTCCATTAACAGAAAACAGGTCAGTGGCGATTTTGGACTACGGAACTGACGGAATGTTGAGGGTGCAGAGGTTCTTTGCGTTGCTGTGGCTGGTCACTCTGGCATGCCTCATACATTCTCACTAACCTTTTGATGTCACTGTTTATCCCTGGCCAATCAACAGTGTCTCATGCCAGTAGTCTTGTTTGCTCTATACCCATATGGCCTTGGTGAAGTTGTGATAAGTTGTCCTCTTGTAGAGCTTTGTGCACAATCACTTGTTTTCCCTTGAAGGTGACACCTCTCGAGAGACTGAGTTCATCTCTGTAAGGCCAGAAGCATCTGAGGGATTCTGGCATCTCTTTTACCATGTCAGACCAGCCTTCTATGATGACTCTCCACAGTGCCTTCAGTTGTGGGTCATTTGCTGTTTCTGATTGTAATTGGTCACATTTGTGCTGACTAAAATGCAATAAGTCAATTTTGAGCCCATCTTCCACCTCGAAGTCCAGGCTGTCTACTTGTAGATCCAGTGGATCTTTTTCATTCTTGCTCGGGTCTGGCAATCTGCTCAGCGTATCTGAGGTGATCATTTTGGTGCCCAGTTTGTAGCAGGCGTCGGTGGTGCACTTGTCACCAGATCATCTCCAGTGGTTTATGGTCTGTTTCCATCGTGAACTGCTTGCCAAACAGGTAAGTGTGGAACCTTGTAATCCCAAACATCGTAGCAAGTGTTTCACACTCTCTGTGTTTGTGTAACTGGATTGTGCTGAGGATAAACATTTGGACCCAAATCAATTGGTTTGCCATCCTGTAGGATGCACGCTCCTAGCCCTTTCTGTGAGGTGTCGACTTCCAGGATTGACATCTTCCTTGGGTCGTAGGACTGCAGGGTATAGGTTTCCTTTGATCATGCTTGTTTGAGAGACTCAAACATATGCTGATGGTCCTCCTGCCATACTATTGGCACATCTTTCTTTAAGAGCTCTCTCAGCGATGCTGCTTTGTCAGAAAAATTTGGAATGTATGGTGCCAAAAAGTTGAAAAATCCAAGACATCTCTGGCAGTCTTCCTTGTGGGCTAGGCATATGCCTTCCATCTTCGATTTTGCCTGGGTCAGGACAGATTCTGCAACCGGAATAGATGGAGCCAAAGAAATTGATCTGACTTGCATTCACCCGGCACTTCTTGCTGTTATAAACGAGCCCTTCACGATGAGCTACTGCCAACAGTGAACGGAGATTTCGATCATGTTCTTCTTTAGTTTTGCCCAATACCGCAAAATTATCGGCAGTGCATATGCAGTCAGGCACGTTTTCTATAATTCTGTCCATATGCTGCTGAAATAGATCTTGACTGACAGATAAACCGAGGGGTCATTTCTGGAAACAGTAACTTCCAAATGGTATCCTAAAGGTGGTGACTTCTTGAGATTCCTTAGCCAGGTGTACTGACCAATATCTATGTTTAACATCCAACTTGGAGAAGAATTTGGTTCCTGTGAATTTGGGATTCAATTCCTCTAACCTTGTGAGGCATCTCTTTAAGGAGAGGCTTTGATGCCTCGGATCTAGGTGTATCCTGATTGCTCCATTCTTCTTCAGGACGCACGTGATTGAGCTGCACCAGTCTGTGATGATGATGCACATGACGGATGATGCCATTGCATTCCATGTCATCTAACTTGCACTTAAGCTTTTCTTGTATGTGCACACTGCACTTTCTAGAGGGGGTCAATTGACGGAATTGCATCCTCTCTGAGGTGCAGTACAACATCGCCTTTGAAATCTCCTCTGGTGTGGAACCTGTCCGGGTACATTTGTTGTAGGTTTTGGACTGACTCAATGCAGGTACCCTTGGTCCCTTCTGCTGAAATGGGTTCCTTGGTGATCTGTGGTTGGTAACAATGTTGAGTTCCTTACACGCTGCTAGTTCTACCACTGTTTGTCCCCTCATGTCTGCGAGGTAGAACATTTGTGGTTTCCATGCCAACTTGCCATAGCTGCCTTGTATTGTTAGCGTGCCACTGCAAGGGATGGTGACCTGTTGCATGCAGATAACTTGGCAGTTGTCGGTTGTATCATTGATCTCCAATGACTCCAGTACATATCTTTCAGGATTCGGACTGGTAGGATATTTGCACTAGCACCGGTGTCAATCTTGACCCTGAGTGTATGTTTGCCAGCTTTCTTTGGGCACATGATGTTAATAGTGGCGAAAGCTTCCAGTTGCTTGACTTCATCAACATGATGTGTCCGGTTCACAATGTGAAACACCTGTTCGTTTTCTGGCTGTGAACTACTTTTCTCTGAGTCTTGTCTCAGGTCTGTTTCACTGTGGACTTTGTATATTGGCATGCGTTTATGCAGGTCTCCGGCGCTTTCTTTGCTGCTGTTGACCTGTTTGCTTGTTTTCTACTGTGACTTCTGGCTGAATCTTTGGAGCCAGATTTCTTGCATAGGCAAGTCCAGTGTCTTTTTGCACCACAGGTTTTGAAATGCAGGACAACTTCGCGGTGAGTAGGACCGACCACACTTACCACACAGCATGCTTGCTCTTTTTGACGTGGTTATCATGTCAATGCTGTTGGCTGCACCTAGTGCTTGCAGGTGCTGTTGTCTAGCTACAATGGCTTTGTATTTCTTGCCATCTTCTCGCAGTGTATTAATGCTGTGACCTTTTTCTTCAAGAGATCTTTCTGAAATGCTTCAGTGGGTGTTGATAGAATCACCAGCCCTATTAATTGCTCTGACATCTCAGTTTCTGAGAAGTCGCATTCATTGCCCTTACTACGGCATCTACCAATGAACTGGTCTATTGATTCCTGTGGCTGTTGCCTGTAGGAGATCAATTCCAGGCGGTGAATTCAAAATTCACTCTTGCACTGAGCTGCTGTTCTAGCATTTTCCATATCTTTGTGGGATCTCATCAGATAAGCCTGAGGTATTTATTCTGTGTAATCCCTCATTTTCAACTGCTATTAGTATTTTTACAGCCTGTTTTTTCTGGTTCTGAAATCATTTGGTCTGTAAAGCATAACTGCATTCTTTGTTTGAACAGTTGGAACTCGGATAGGATATCCAAGGCGTTCCAGTTCATGCTGGGAAATTTGGTATCCATCTTTCTGCAGAACTTGCCTCTGGTTGTTAGTTGCAGAGAGACTCTGGCATGTAGTCACATGACTGCATCCTGGTACTGAGCTCATTAGCACTCTAAGATCTTAAAGGGATATCACTCTTAAAGGCAATCATACAACAGATACCATTTCGTTTCCTGGTGGATTTGTAGCCTTGTGGATTTATCAAATGTATAAAATTAAGGGAAATAATAACACTAATAAATCACAAAATTTTTATATCTCAAAACCTCATTAATCTCTTGTAACTTGTAAAACATGTCTGTGAACAATGGTTAATAAGTGAACTTGGTTGTTCATGGATTCCTTCATTCTACCTACCCTCTTACTGCAAAGGCTTGACCTGAAATGGGAAATAGTGTGCCATACTTGTATCCAGAAAAGGTTTCCTCTGGGTGTAAAGCTATCTGTCAAAAAATAAACTTCAAAGGCACCAATGATCTTCCACTCAGAAACCCGCCTTAAACCCTTCATCCATTTCCAGGACAAAGCAGGTCTGATAAGCAGGATCCCTGCAGAAATGGGCCCCACTACCATGGCTCTTTAAAGATCTGGCATACTGAGAACCGTATTCATTCATATGCTTGGACTTTCTGACCCTATGCCACCTGTTTTCTGTTGGGCAAGACCAGAAGAGCATTTGGGAACCCACAGCTTGCCCCGCCCATCACCGCGGCTTTTCTAGAGGGCAGTCCAATGACACAAAAATCTTCATGCTCATGTGCAGGTGCCATTCAGTTTTGACACCAGTATTCTAAAGTACGTGGAAGGAGCTTACGCCTTAGTGGAAGAGGAGTTTATTCAAGTACTCTCAGAATATGGGCATGTGCACAGGTCCCATCAACAAGTAAATGTTTCGAACTAAAAAAAATTTTCCACAGGCTGCTCGGTGGTTGCCTCTCCCTCCTGCTGCAGCAGGTCCCTGAGGCTTGCTGTGGCATCTGTCCCAGAAAACTTAGGCCATAATGGTCTCCATCAAACCTTAATAAGCATTAACCAGTAAGTTTGGTTGGCTGCCTATAAACAGATCTGACTCCTAAGAATGCTACCTTTTTTGTCTTGTGCATACAGAAATGCGATCATATGACCACCTTTGTCGGACGATGGCAAAAGATATGAATGCTGTTCTTGTCTCTGTTGAGTAAGTAATTGCAAACAAACACATAATTCTCATGGATGATGCATTTTTAGGATAATTTTGTGGATTTTCTTTTTTCAGTGAATTGAGATTCTGTTATTTAGAACAATATATACTATCAAAATTCATTACCAGTTATTCAAAATCAGAATTAAAAATAAAATGTGATTAGATTCCTTCTGATTTCCACTGCAGTATTTTCACCCTCATGGAAGAGAATCTGTTAACTCTAACAACTGCAGTTTTTCGTGTTGTAGCCAAAAATGTAACACTGCCAAGAGGTTTACTTATGGCTGGATGCAACACAGTAATAATAAAGGTTTATTTGCACTTGGACAGTCTGATCAAGGACTGAGTCTGGGGCCTTGGCCCTTTGTTCTTGGCTGGATGCCATTTCTGGTTCAGAAAACCAACAGACAGAAATTGAGTTTTCATTTCAGAAAGAATTTATCTGTCAATGCAAGTGGAGTATGGGGGAGAATTTCCATATTATTTTTGGTGTAACGTCAGTGGGTATTGGGCCAAGTAATTTTAACCCTTTCAGGACCTCTGGTTAGGCCACAGCAAGAACAGGAAACCCTGAGCAAAGCATGCCTGAGACATGCTCTGCTCAGCACTGCCCTACATCTGAGAAGGGTCCTTAAACAGGCAGTAAGTCCTTCATTAGCATGTACAAGAGTCCTAATGCCAGTAAGGCTCACTAATTTGGTCCTGCTTTCCCTCATACCCCGCTTGTAACAGGGGTCAGCAACGTGTCCCTACATGGACACCAGTGTCCATGGTAAAAATTTTGAATTCCCTGATAATTTTAAATGTCTTAGGCTTGGAGTAAGACATTTAAAATTATCAGGAGTGAAAGTAATTACAAAAGATCGGGATCATTGGGGCATCGGGCTAGTTCCTACAGCCCGCCAAAGTTCTGTCTCTGGCCCGCCAATCAAGCGCGAATGGCTTGCCTGCCTCCGTTGAATAGGAACATGGGGGAGGCAGGACTCGCTGGGAAGACTGGAGCCATCAATCAAGTGCTTCCTGCCTGTGTCTGACCTGTGCAATCAACCATGGAGAGAGTTGGTGTGAGTAGAACAGATAGGATAGTGCACATGAAAGCAATGATAAGAACTGGAAAGGCAAGACTTCTTTCAGCCAGAGAAAGCTGTTTTTTTTTTTAGGCAGACACTCCATGTTCTCACTAAAATAAAAGCAAAATACTGCGGATGCTGGAAATCTGAAATATAAACAAGAAATGCTGGAACCACTCAGCAGGTCTGGCAGCATCTGTGGAAAGAGAAGCAGAGTTAACGTTTCGGGTCACTGACCCAAAACGTCAACTCTGCTTCTCTTTCCACAGATGCTGCCAGGCCTGCTGAGTGGTTCCAGCATTTCTTGTTTATACTCCACGTTCTCAGCTCTCCAAAGGCCCTGGTTTCTCTGAGTGCGGGGTGGTGTCGAGCGGCAATGTGTTTCCACTCTTTGGGAGGGAAGAGGGGGCAGAGAGGGAAGGGAGGTTGAGAGGGGCAGAGGGTGGGGGAAGGGACACAAGGGGAGAGTGGGGAGATACAGAGGGGGACATGGGGAAGAGAGGTGGGATAGAAAGGTGGACACAGAGGAGATAGGGAGAGGGGAGAGCGATGGCGAGAGAAAGAGCTCAAGATCACTCCTAACAGATGGACATCTATCCAAATTCTCTGCATCGCTACATCAAGTGTGCGGGCAGACATTGACTTACTTGTGCAAGCAAAAACAATGCCAGGCACTCACTAAATAGGGAGAAATGTGTTTTAAATCGGACTGTGTTTTGATGGCATTGGGATGGCTTTTATACACTATATACAGAAGAATTGCCCTCAAGTCCGTGGCCGAGTCAGTACTTTTGTCAAACGTCTGTGGTGCAACATGTTGGTGCCTATCCCTGTCTGTGAAACAAGCTCCAATATCTCAGAGAAACTTAAGCAATGAGTAAGAAAACAAATCAACAGATGCCTAAAATAGAAAATTGACAGATGTTTATAACCAACATTGCACAATGATCACTATAGACAAAAACATTTATTAAATTGGATGTAACATTTTGAATATTTGAATTAAATGTTCATATACTGCAGAATTACATTTTTGTATTCTAAATGGAGACTTACTGAAATTTAATTACATTGTGTGTTCTTAAATTTAGATACCGTCTTGTCCCAGAGGTTCGTTTTCCTGAGCAGATTAATGATGCTTACACTGCTACCAAGTATTTCCTACAACCTGAGATTTTGTCCCTGTATTCAGTGGATCCAAATCGTATTGCAGTTTCTGGAGACAGCGCTGGAGGAAACTTGGCCGCTGCTGTAAGCCAGCAGGTAATTAACTTTTATTATGGATTGGACAAACTACAGTAATTCTAACCAAAATATTATCTCACGAATTACCATGACACCTCCCATTGTAATGGTCTTAAACTTCGAATTAGAACAAATCCATTTGTTGTGGAATGTGCTGGAGCACTTGATGCTGGCTAAAAAATCAAAGAACAAAGAACAGTACAGCACAGGAACAGGCCATTCGGCCCTCCAAGCCTGCGCCGATCTTGATGCCTGCCTAAACTAAAACCTTCTGCACTTCCGGGGTCCATATCCCTCTATTCCCATCCTATTCATGTATTTGTCAAGATGCCTCTTAAACGTCTCTATGGTACCTGCTTCCACCACCACCCCTGGCAACAAGTTCCAGGCACGCACCACCCTCTGTGTAAAGAACTTGCCTCGCACATCCCCTCTAAACTTTTCCCCTCTCACCTTAAACCTATGTCCCCTAGTAACTCACTCTTCCACCCTGGGAAAAAGCTTCTGACTATCCACTCTGTCCATGCCGCTTATAACTTTGTAAACCTCTATCATGTCGCCCCTCCACCTCCGTCGTTCCAGTGAAAACAATCCGAGTTTATCCAACCTCTCCTCATAGCTAATGCCCTCCAGACCAGGCAACATCCTGGTAAACCTCCTCTGTACCCTCTCCCAAGCCTCCACGTCCTTCTGGTAGTGTGGCGACCAGAATTGCACGCAATATTCTAAGTGTGGCCTAACTGAAGTTCTGTACAGCTGCAGCATGACTTGCCTATTTTTATACTCTGTGCCCCGACCGATGAAGGCAAGCATGCCGTATGCCTTCTTGACTACCTTATCCACCTGCGTTGCCACTTTCAGTGACCTGTGGACCTGTACGCCCAGATCTCTCTGCCTGTCAATACTCCTAAAGGTTCTGCCATTTACTGTATACTTCCCACCTGCATTAGACCTTCCAAAATTCTTTACCTCACATTTGTCCGAATTAAACTCCATCTGCCATTTCTCCGCCCAAGTCTCCAACCGATCTATATCCTGCTGTATCCTCTGACAATCCTCATCACTGTCCGCAACTCCACCAACCATTGTGTCGTCCGTAAACTTACTAATCAGACCAGCTACATTTTCCTCCAAATCATTTATATATACTACAAACAGCAAAGATTCCAGCACTGATCCCTGCGGAACACCACTAGTCACATACCTCCATTCAGAAAAACACCCTTCCACTGCTACCCTCTGTCTTCTATGACCGAGCCAGTTCTGTATCCATCTTACCAGCTCCACTCTGATCCCATGTGACTTCACCTTTTCTATCAGTCTGCCATGAGGGACCTTGTCAAAGGCTTTACTGAAGTCCATATAGATAACATCCACTGCCCTTCCTTCATCAATCATCTTTGTCACTTCCACAAAAAACTCAATCAAATTAGTGAGACACGACCTCTCCTTCACAAAACCATGCTGTCTCTGGTTAATATGTTCGTTTGTTTCCAAATGGGAGTAAATCCTGTCCCGAAGAATCCTCTCTAATAATTTCCCTACCACTGACATAAGGCTCACTGGCCTACAATTTCCTGGATTATCCTTGCTACCCTTCTTAAACAAAGGAGCAATGGCTATTCTCCAGTCCTCTGGGACCAATGAGAATGCAAAGATTTCTGTCAAGACCCCAGCAATTTCTTCCCTTGCCTCCCTCAGTATTCTGGGGGAGATCCCATCAGGCCCTGGGGACTTATCTATCTTAATGCTTTGCAAGACACCCAACACCTCCTCCTTTTTGATAATGAGATGACTGAGACTATCCACACTCCCTTCCCTAGGCTCATCATCCACCAAGTCCTTCTCTTTGGTGAATACTCATGCAAAGTACTCACTTAGTACCTCGCCCATTTCCTCTGGCTCCACACATAGATTCCCTTCTCTGTCCTTGAGTGGGCCAACCCTTTCCCTGGTTACCCTCTTGCTCTTTATATACGTATAAAAAGCCTTGGGATTTTCCTTAATCCTGTTTGCCAATGACTTCTCATAACCCCTTTTAGCCCTCCTGACTCCTTGCTTAAGTTCCTTCCTACTGTCTTTATATTCCTCAAGGGATTCGTCTGTTCCTAGCCTTCCAGCCCTTACGAATGCTTCCTTTTACTTTTTGACGAGGCTCACAATATCCCGCGTTATCCAAGGTTCCCGAAACTTGCCAAACTTATCCTTCTTCCTCACAGGAACATGCTGGTCCTGGATGCTAATCAACTGACATTTGAAAGACTCCCACATGTCAGATGTTGATTTACCCTCAAACAGCCGTCCCCAATCTAAATTCTTCAGTACCTGCCTAATATTGTTATAATTAGCCTTCCCCCAATTTAGCACCTTCACCCGAGGACTACTCTTATCCTTATCCACAAGTACCTTAAAACTTATGGAATTATGGTCACTGTTCCCGAAATGCACCCCTACTGAAACTTCGACCACCTGGCCGGGCTCATTCCCCAATACCAGGTCCAGTACGGTCCCATCCCTAGTTGGCCTTTCTACGTATCGTTTCAAGAAGCCCTCCTTACAAATTCTGCCCCATCCAAGCCCCTAGCACTAAGTGAGTCCCAGTCAATATAGGGGAAGTTAAAATCACCCACCACTACAACCCTGTTACCTTTACATCTTTCCAAAATCTGTCTACGTATCTGCTCCTCTACCTCCCGCTGGCTGTTGGGAGGCCTGTAGTAAACCCCCAACATCGTGACTGCACCATTCCTATTTCTGAGCTCTACCCATATCGCCTCGCTGCATTACCCCTCCGAGGCGTCCTCCCGCAGTACAGCTGTGATATTCTCCTTAACCAGTAATGCAACTCCCCCACCCCTTTTACATCCCCCTGTATCCCGCCTGAAGCTTCTAAATCCTGGAACATTTAGGTGCCAATCCTGTCCTTCCCTCAACCAAGTCTCTGTAATAGCAACAACATCATAGTTCCAAGTACTAATCCAAGCTCTAAGTTCATCTGCCTTACCTGTTATACTCCTTGCATTGAAACAAATGCACTTCAGACCACCAGTCCCGCTGTTCTCCGCAACATCTCCCTGCCTGCTCTTCCTCTCAGTCTTACTGGCCTTATTTACTAGTTCCCCTTCATTTATTTCACCTGCTGTCCTACTGCTCTGGTTCCCACCCCCCTGCCACACTAGTTTAAACCCTCCCGAGTGACGCTAGCAAACCTCGCAGCCAGGATATTTGTGCCCCTCCAGTTTAGATGCAAACTGTCCTTCTTGTACAGGTCCCATCTGTCCCTGAAGAGATCCCAATGGTCCAGATATCTGAAACCCTCCCTTCTACACCAGCTGTTCAGCCACGTGTTTAGCTGCACTATCTTCCTATTTCTAGCCTCACTGGCATGTGGCACAGGGAGTAATCCCGAGATTACAACCCTAGAGGTCCTGTTTTTTAACTTTCTACCTAACTCCCTAAACTCCCCCTGCAGGATCTCATCACTCTTCCTGCCTATGTCGCTGGTACCGATGTGTACCACAACCTCCGGCTGTTCACCCTCCCCCTTCAGAATGCCCCTGTCCGTTCAGAGACATCCTTGACCCTAGCACCAGGGAGGCAACATACCATCCTGGAGTCTCTTTCATGTCCACAGAAACGCCTATCTGTGCCCCTGACTATCGCGTCCCCTATAACTATTGCTCTTCTGCGCTTTGTCCCTCCCTGCTGAACAACAGTGCCAGCCGTGCTGCCACTGCTCTGGCTACTGCTGTTTTTCCCGGATAGGCCATTCCCCCCCCCAACAGTATCCAAAACAGTATACTTGTTTGAGAGGGGGATAGCCACAAGGGATTCCTGCACTGACAGCCTGCCCTTCTAGCGGTCACCCATCTATCTGCCTGCACCTTGGGTGTAACCACGTCTCTAAAACTCCTGTCTATAACACTTTCTGCCACTTGCATGCTCCTAAGTGCATCCAGTTGCCGCTCCAACCGATCCATGCAGTCTGTGAGGAGCTGCAACTGGGTACACTTCCTGCAGATGTAGTCCTCCGGAACGCTGGAAGTGTCACGGACTCCCACATCTCACAGGTGAAGCACTTCACCCCTCTAACTGACATTTCTAGCACTAATTAGTTAATTAATATAAAATAAATAAGTACTTATTAAATCCTTACTAAATTATGATACACTTAACTATATGGTCCCTAGTGCTAGATTTCTACAATAAATATTAAATGCTCACTAAATACAGTAATCTCCTCCCTCTGGTTTAGTTACTCTACTTATTAATTAGTTAATTAGTGTTTTGATCAATTTTTATCAGTTTTATTTTCAAATTCGGTGCAGATTCCCTCCCAGCCAATCAATTCAAAGATCTCAATTTTCAGGTCATGCTGGGGCCGGGAACAGAGGTGAGGGGCAGTGGGGCGGGGGAGGGGGGAGGTCGGAAATTCTGACGCCAGCCAGTGTGGCAGTTTGCTGTCACCGTTCCTGGCACCGGCCAGTTTGACCTGGGAAGGGGGGAGGTTGGCCCCGGAATCCCACTCTATACATTATGAAGGCCAATTAAGATGGTTAAAGAGCTCATTGAGAACTTGTTAAGGAGCATGTTGTGATTTTTATGGGGGTGCACAGGTTGCAGGCGCTGTCTGGGGCAGACCAGGTGAATAGGGGCGGACACGGTGGGCTGCCAGTCACGGCTGTCCCAGGGAATTAGCTGGGCCCCATAAAAGGGCGAATAGCGCAGACAGGGACTCGGCAATTGGGAAACAGGTGTCATCGCCGCAGCGCAGGTCGTGGCAGAGTGGGCAGTAGCGCTCGGGCAGTTGTTACCCTCTTGGCTTTATGGGGGCATAGAAGGAGGGGGCAAGGCTGCCGAGCACAATTGGGGGGGCCACCTGAGGACAAGGAAGGCAGCAGCTAGCAATGGGGGCACGACTCTAAGATTTTGGGCCAAGTGGCAATGAGGAACAACATCCTCCACAGGAAGCACACAGCCCTGGGCATCAGGAAGGCAGAGGAGAGGAACAACAGACACCATACCCTCAGCATAGAATGTCTTGGTGAAAATGGAGCTACCTGGGGATGACTGAGACCCAGTGCCACAGGAGACTATGACTCTCCAGGCAGATGGTCACAGATATTTGTGCCCTCGTCGCCGAAAACCTCACACCTTGCAACACTGATTGCCAGACTATGGTCTTGAACTTCTTCACTTCTGGTTCCTTCCAAGGATCAGCTGTGGACCCAGTTGGCATCCTGATGCCCTATTTACCAGAGCTGGACAGTACGTTCAGTTCCAGACAGATGGGGCCTTGCGGGCACAGAGGCCATTGAATTTCGTCACCACAGCTGGATTTCCCTAGGTGCAGGGCATCATCAATTGCATCCATGTAAGACACCCAGTAAGATTCATCCACAGGAAGAGCTTTGACTCCCTCAATGATCAACTGGTCTGCGACTGCAACGAGAGCTTCCTCCCATGTGTGCATCCGCTTTCCTGGCAGCTGCCATGACTCCTTCATCCTTCGCCAGTCCAGACTGCAGCAGATCTTCACTCCGACCCCCAAAGTCGTCGATGGATTCCAGGGGACAAGGGATATCCCTTGAAGAGATAGCTACTCATCACTCTACGAGATCCCCAGACAGAGGCACAGAGGCAATACAACCAAAGCCATCTGCTCCCCAGGACAGCCATTGAGCAGGCTATTGAGCGTCTTAAGATGTAGTTCCAGTTCCTGGGCCAGTTGGGTAGCGCCTGCAGTACACACCTGCAAAGGTCTTCCGTATTTTGATAGACTGCTGCGCTCTCTCTCCATAACATGGCCCTCCAGAGAGGTGTATACCTTGAGGACTGAGGCCCTGGAAGAACACAATTTGTAAAAGGAAGAGGAGGAGCAGGAGGTGGAGGGAGGATGATGCAGAACACAGGGGCACAGGGATGTGGCTGGGCCTGGGGTGGGGCTCGAGGGGCTCGTCAGGATGCCATGAATGTCAGGGATCATCTGATTCAGGCACGTTTCAACTGAACCCCTCTGATTCAAGTTGAACAGAATGGTATGGAACTAACTCTTAGCTGCCTGTTTTAATACTTCTATTGAAGCCGCAGCCTGAAATATGTAAAGTCATAGCGCCAATGAAAGAAGCACATCTGCCCAGCGGTTTCACCATCACTATTGGAAAAACTCTTGCTCACCTTCACCACTTCATTCCTTTTATTAATGGCAGGAAAAGAAAAAAGGTGGCACACATATCTGTCTTCAAGTGTCATTATTTACATGGAGTTCATAAAGGAAAACCGTGCACAGTTGCAGGAAGGAGAGACCCCATTGGCACACTCAGTGCTCTGTGCGATACGACAGCCTCCGCGATCGGCCACTTCTACCTGGTGCTCCCCTTGTGGCCTTGGAGGGGGTGCAGACAGCCTCCCACTTGTGGCTCAGATGCACGTGCCAGTTGTCCTCATGGAGGTGCCCACGGGGCATCTCCAGAGGTTGCTGCACCTGAATCATTGCAGGGGCAGCCTCCGTCACTGGGCCCTGCTGCACAGATGCTCTCTGTCAGAGGGGAAAGGAGACCGAGGATGATGATGGCGCCCTGTGAGGGTTGGCATTCTCATCCTCTTAGGTGACATCCTCAGCACATGGCTGGCACTCTGGCTGGCTGGAGGGGAGCACCAGCTGGGGTGAAACTGGCATACCCTCTCGACATCCCTGCGCCAGCAGCGCCACTGGTCACGGCTACACACTGTGACATGCATCCTATGAACGTCAGTGTGTAGTTCTTACGTGCACTCCATGTGTTGCTGCATATGGCTGTCCATGAGGTTGGCCACTCTCTCAGTGGAAGGGCTCATGGGCTCAAAGCCCTGAGCCATGGTGGCAGACATGAGCTGGAAGAACTCCTCCATTCTCTGCCCATGGCCCTGCACTGCATCAGAGAACTCCTGACATGTGGGAGCACATCGGCTGCAGCTGCTGCTGGTCTGGGGTCACCCCCGTTTCCAGTGACTCCTGAGGCCATGCATCTGTGCCCAGCTGAGCAGGACTGTGTCTGTCATCCCTCCTCCGAGGGGAACTGACCACAGCTCCCTCTGTCTGGCATGTTCTCCTGCACACTAGTACCATGCTGCTCACCCAGTGCCACCTTATGTAACCATGCAAAATGATCCACTGAGATGACTGTATCTGTACTGTTGGGCGGTACACTTGTAAGGTGTGATGGTGCTTCTTCAGAGCTTTGTTACTGTTCTTGGTCTGGTGAGGGAGATGATCTCCTTGACTTGATGTCCTCCCACACCTGCGAGAAACACAAGAGATCGTGATAAGTAACCTTGGCGAGCAGACGCCTCTGCAGTGTTGAAGCTTCCCAATGCAATTTAGCGTTCGATACACTGCCAGATGGGATGGAGTGCAAGGCTCCCCCTCAATGAGCGCATTGCACTCTGTAATCACCATCTGCACCATGAGTGCCGACTTCCTCATGGTCTGCGATCCTGACTATTTCTGTTGCTCGCTCCCCCGTGGCTGTGATCACTTGCAGGTAGGGGATTCCTCCACCAGTCTGGTCCTCTCGTGGGGCGTTATGATCCCCTTTCTCCTGCAAAGACAAAAAAAGAGCATGATAATGTGCTGCTGAGCTCTATGGCCAATGCCAGCGGCTCCAATTTGTTAGAAGCTGCATGTATCAGCGGTGACAGGTCTTCAGCAACACTATGACTCTTAGCCATTCTGTAGGGTCAGTGAGTGGCCTGTGCACACACTCGTCCCATTTTCAGGAACATATGCACCCTGAGGTTGCTCAGCTGGTGTGTCTGCTGGAGTGTGGATACCCAGAGGCCTGTCCTGAGAGTTAGAGGTTGCACTTGCCTTGGTTGAACATATCAGGTTATTGAAACTCTTCCGACACTGGATCCAACTTCTGTGGACTACACTTTTTCTGCTGTGCCAGCCATGTCCATCCATGCCTGCTTTGTCTGGGTGGGTGGCCTCCTCCTGCATCCTCTGGGAAGAGGACCTCGCTCCACTCCCTTAAGGCCTCCAGGTTCGCATCAGAGAATCGAGGGGCTGTCCTGCCCCAGATTCCAACACTCTGGGTCTCCTGTGACATTCTTGAATTCCAATCATCTCTGCTCTTCCACTCTGAAGTAACAGCAGTGAAACAGCAGCTACAGTAATTTGCCCCTGGTGTAGGTAGGTGATAGGATAATTGAGGGAAGGTGGGGATGTGGTAGGGAATATGGGGTTAATGTAGGATTAGTATAAATGGGTGGCTGTTGGTCGGCACAGACTCGGTGGGCCAAAGGGCCTGTTTCAGTGCTGTATCTCTCTATGACTCTAATGGTTCCCGTGGATTGTTTAAATCGGGCCGCACTTGAGTAGTCCCACTTCCGTTCCCGCCCCTGCTAATTTGCCGCCAAACCCATCTCCATGCCAATAAGAGGGCGTACCCTTGAAACACTGGGCCGGTGACTGTTTCCACGGTCCCAACTTCCATTTCCTGCCCCCGCAGCGAAAGTCCAGCCCAAAAATTGTAACAATTAACGTACATTTGATGAAAGATGTTTGCACGAAATTGGAACCAGCGTTTTAATGTAAACAAATGCTAAGGTTTGTCCCAGACATGCTGCAGTGACATTCAAGGTCAGAGTAATAATATAATCTTAAAATAAGGTAATAATTTGCAGCTTTGAAAATATCCACAAGTTTTTTTCGTAAAAGAAATTCAAGGCTTATAGCAAAGGACAACTCAATTATGACTTCACGATCACCATTTGGTCTATCAGCTGTGGCTCAGTCAGTAGTACTCTTGCCTTTGAGTCAGAAGGTTCTGGGTAGCTAGCCTAAACTGGTCTCTAAACACTAGCAAAGCTGATTCATCATTGTTTTCAGAGAGTATAAACTCAGGGATCTCTGAGTTGCTACTTGTCTGCACTGAGTGTGAAGTAGGGCGTTTGGTAAGTGGCATTTTAAGAATTAATCTCTCGGGTTTTTTTTGTTTAAATTTAGCAAATTAACTAAAATTACTGTTTAAGTTAAGAGGCAAGTTAAGTTTCTTACAGTTTTAAACAGGGATATATAAGCTCTGAGTAGCTGTAGCTAGTTAATTAGGTAGCTAGCTTAAACTGGTTTCTGAATTCAAGCAAAGCTGATTCATCATTATTTTCAGAGAATATAAATTCCAGGGTCTCTGAGTGCTGCTTGAGTGCATATAGTGTGAAGAAGGGAGTTCGGTAAGGGGGGGAACTTTAAATTAATTAAGAAAAATCAATTTAATTTAATTGAGAGAAAGAGAGCGAGCGAGCGGGAGAGTTCACCGGGAATCAGCGTGAGAGGAGCGGGGCTAGGGGCTACTGCTGCCGCCAGTCTGCTGGTGTTCAGAAACAAAAATCAAGATGTAACATCACAAGGAAGCAGGTAGATGATTGTAGCTCTGAAGTCTCACCCAGCCAAACAGTGCGAGAGGGGAGAGAGAGTGGCGAGGCATAGGGAGCTAGTCGGTGAGTATCTGGTGGGTATTTTCTTACTACTTTTCTTTTTTCTGCTGATTTTAATTTTTTTCTCTAACATTTAAGTCTATCTACTAAGTAGAAGCTAAAATACCAGTAGTCAGTTTATAACCATTTTATTGTGTTTATTTAACTTCCAATTTTAGTGCAGTAAATAAATAATTCGATGCATGGCAGGGCTGCTCACACCTGTCGAATGCACATCCTGTGCCATGTGGGGACTCCAGAACCCTAACGCATATCCTGGACAACTACATGTGCAGAAAGTGCCACCACATGCAAAAACTCGAGCGCCAAATCTTGGAACTTGAGGAGCAGCTGGTGGTACTGAGGCGCATTCGCAAGGTTGAGAAATACATGGATAGCACGTTTCAGGAGGTGGTCACCCTGCAGATTGAGAGTGCAGGCAGAGGGACTGGGTGGCCAGCCAGACAGACAAGAAGGACAAGGCAGGTAGTGCAGGAATCCCCGGAGGGCATCCCACTTCCTAACCAGTTTTCAGTTCTGAGTACCGATGGGAGAGAGGGTTCCTCTAAAGAGTGCAGCGAGAGTCATGACCAGAGCACCATGGGTGGCTCAGCTGTGCAGGGAGGGAGGAGAAAAAACAGGAGAGCAATAGTGGTAGGGGATTCTGTAGTTATGGAACAGACAGACATTTGTGGTCACAGATGCGATTCCAGGATGGTATGTTGCCTCCCTGGTCATGGATATCACCGAGCGGCTACAGATCATTCTGGAGGGCAAGGGTGCATAGCCAGAGGTCATGGTCCACATTGGTACTAATGATATATGTAGGAAAAGGGATGAGGTCCTGCAGGCTGAGTTTAGGGAGTTGGGAAAGAGATTAGGAAGCAGAACCTCAAAGGTAGTAATCTCCAGATTACTCCCAAGGCCACATGCTAGTGAGTTTAGAAATAGGAGGATAAACCAGATAAATGCATGGCTGGAGAGATGGTGCAGGAGGGAGGGCTCTAGATTTCTGGGCATTGGGATCGGTTCGGGGGAAGGTGGGACCTGTACAAGCCGGACTGTCTACATCTGAACAAGACTGGGACGAATATCATTGCAGGAAGGTTTGCTAGTGCTGTTGGGGATGGTTTAAACTAGATTGTCGGGGGGATGGGAACCTGAGGGCAGTTTCAGATAGGACAAATTCAAAGCAGGGAATGGGAGGCAGAAAATTAGCGAGTGACTCTGAAAGACAGAAGAACCAAGGTTAAAAGGTGTACAACACAGGAATTTGGCCGTGTTAAAAGGTATTTATTTAAATGCAGTGAGTATAGTAAATAAAGCCAATGAGCTGAGGGCACAGATAGACGTATAACAGCATGATATCATTCCTATAACGGAAACTTGGCTGAAAGAGGAGCAAAAATGGCAGCTCAGCATCCCTGGATATAGAGTTTTCAGGCAGGATAGAGAGGAGGATAGAAAAGGAGGGGTTGTAGCTTTGTTGGTTAAAGGATCAATTACAGCTGTGAGGAGGGATGATATGCTAAATGAATCATCAAATGAGGCCATATGGGTGGAACTCAGAAATTTAAAAAAGGGCAGCACACTACAAGAAGTGTATTATAGACCCACAAATAGTGAGCGGGAGATAGAAGAACAAATATGTAGGCAAATTTCTGAGTGCAAAAACAATAGGGCAGTAATAGTTGGGGATTTCAACTACCCTAATATCCAACCCGGCCAATTACCGCACCATCAGTCTGCTCTCAATCATCAGTAAAGTGATGAAAGGTGTCATCAACAGTGCCATCAAGCAGCACTTGCTTAGCAATAACCTGCTCAGTGACGCTCATTTTGGGTTCTGCCAGGGCTACTCAGCTCCAGACCTCATTGCAGCCTTGGCTCGAACACGGACAAAAGAGCTGAACTCGAGGTGAGGCGAGAGTGACTGCCCTTGACATCAAGGCAGCATTTGACCGAGTATGGCATCAAGGAGCCCTAGCAAAACTGGAGTCAGTGGGAATCGGGGAAAATGCTCCGCTGGTTGGAGTCATACCTAACGCAAAGGAAGATGGTTGTGATTGTTGGAGGTCAATCATCTGAGCTCCAGGACATCACTGCAGGAGTTCCTCAGGGTAGTGTCCTAGACCCAACCATCTTCAGCTGCTTCATCGTAAGGTCAGAAGTCGGGATGTTCGCAAATGATTGCACAAAGTTCAGCACCATTCGCGACCCCTCAGATACTGAAGCAGTCCGTGTAGAAATGCAGCAAGACCTGAACAATATCCAGGCTTGGGCTGATAAGTGACAAGTAACATTCGTGCCACATGACTGCCAGGCAATGACCATCTCCAACAAGAGAGAATCTAACCATCTCCCCTTGACATTCAATGGTATTGCCATCACTGAATCCCCCACTATCAACATCCTGGGGTTACCATTGACCAGAAACTGAACTGGAGTAGCCATATAAATACCGTGGCTACAAGAGCAGGTCAGAGGCTAGGAGTCCTGCGGCGAGTAACTCATCTCCTGACCCCCCAAAGCCTGTCCACCATCTATGGCACAAGTCAGGAGTGTGATGGAATAATCTCCACTTGCCTGGATGGATGCAGCTCCAACAACACAAGAAGCTCCGACACCATCCAGGACAAAGCAGCCGCTTGATTGGTACCCCATCCACAAACATTCACTCCCTCCACCACTGACGCATAGTGGCAGCAGTGTGTACCATCTACAAGATGCACTGCAGCAACGGACCAAGGGTCCTTAGACAGCACCTTCCAAACTCGTGACCTCTACCAACTAGAAGGACAAATGCATGGGAACACCACCACCTGCAAGTTCCCCTCCAAGTCACACACCATCCTGACTTGGAACTATTATCACTGCTCCTTCACTGTCGCTGGGTCAAAATCCTGGAACTCCCTTCCAAACAGCACTGTGGGTATACCTACCTCACATGGACTGCAGTTGTTTCAAGAAGGCAGCTCACCACCACCTTCTGAAGGGCAATTAGGGATGGGCAATAAATGCTGGCCTAGCCAGCGACGCCCACGTCCCATGAATGAATGAATTTTTTTTTAAAATACTGGGATACATACAGTGTGAAGGGCACAGAGAGCACAAAATTCTTGAACTGCATTCAAGAGAACTTTTTTAGCCAACACGTAACAAGCGCAACGAGAAGGGGCACAATTTAGATTTAGTCTTAGGAAATGAAACTGGGCAAGTGGAGGAAGGAGCAGTGGGTGACCATTTTGGAGATAGTAACCATAATACAGTTAGAATTAGCATTATTGTGGAAAAGGACAAAGATAGAACAGGAGTAACATTTCTAAATTGGGGGAAGGCAAACTTTATGAAGGTGATCTGGCAAAAGTGGACTGGATACAGCTACTTGAAGGAAAATCAGTGACAAACCAGAGGGAGGCATTCAAAAGCGAGATTTAATGGGCACAGTGTAGACATGTCCCCACAAAGAAAAAGAGTGATACTGCCAAATCTAGAGCCCCCTGGTTGTCTAGAAGCATACAGGGTAAGATGAAGCAGAAAAAGAAAGCTTATGACATGCACAAAATACTTTAGAAAGCCTTGAGGAGTATAGAAAGTGCAGGAGTGAAGTAAAAAAGGAAATTAGGAAAGCAAAGAAAGGACATGAAAAATATTGGCAGGTAAAATCAAGGAAACCCCAAAGATGTTTTATCAGTACATTTAAGAGCAAGAGGGTAACTAAGGAAAGGGTAGGGCCTATCAGAGATGTACAACGTAACTTTTATGGGTGGATGCAGAAGATGTGGGCAGGGTTCTTAATGAGTTTTTTGACTCTGCCTTCACAAAGGAGAGGGTTGATGCAGACATTGTAGATAAAGCGGAGTGTGAAATATTAGATATGATCAGCATAATGAGAGAGGACGTACTAGAGGGTCTGACATCCTTGAAAGCGGATAATTAATGAGGACCGAATGGATTGTATCCCAGGCTGTTACAGGAAGCCAGGGAGGAAATAGCGGATGCTCTGAGGATCATTTTCAAATCCTCACTAGATACAGGTGAGGTACCAGAGGATTGGAGGTCTGCGAACATTGTACTGTTATTTAAAAAGGATGCGAGGGATAGGCCAAATAATTATAGGCCGGTGAGTCTGACCTTGGCGGTGGGCAAATTATTAGAATCAATTCTAAGAGATGGAGTAAACTGTCACTTAGGCACAGATTAATCAGGGATAGTCAGCACGGGAAGGTTGTGTCTTACTAACTTACTTGAATTTTTTTGAGGAAGTAACAAGGCAGATTGATGAGGGTAGTGCGGTGGATGTTGTCTACATGGATTTTAGTAAGGCATTTGACAAGGTCCCACATGGCAGACTGGTCAGAAAAGTAAAAGCCCATGGGATTCAGGGGAACGTGGCAAGTTGGATCCAAAATTGGCTCAATGACAGGAAACAAAGGGTAATTGTCGACAGATGTTTTTGCGAATGGAAAGCGGTTTCCACTGGGGTTCCACGGGGCTCTGTGTTGGGTCCCTTGCTGTTTGTAGTAATATTAATGATTTGGATTTAAATATGGGAGGCATGATTGGGAAATTTGCAGATGACAAAAATTGGTTGTGTAGTCGGGTAGTGAAGAGGGTAGCTGTAGAATCCAGAATCAATGGTATGGTTGAGTGGGCGGAAAAGTGGCAAATGGAATTCAATCTGGAGAAGTGTGAGGTAATGCTTTTGGGGAAGGCAAACAAAGCAAGGGAATACACAATAAAGAGGAGGGTATTGATAGGGGTAGGGGAAGTGAGAGACCTTTGAGTGCATGTCGACAGGTAGATAAAGTGGTGAAGAAGACATATGGAATGCTTTCCTTTATTGGCCGAGGTATAGAATACAAAAGCAGGGATGTAATGCTGGAACGGTATAGAACGCTGGTTTGGCCACAGCTGGAGTATTGCGTACAATTCTGGTCACATTACAGGAAAGACATAATTGCTCTGGAGAGAGTACAGAGGAGATTTACAAGAATGTTGCCAGGGCTTGAAGCTATGAGGAAAGATTGGATCGGCTAGGGTTTTTTTCCTTAGAACAGAGGAGGCGGAGGGGTGACTTAATTGAGATGTACAAAATTATGAGGGGCCTAGATAGAGTAGACAGGAAGGATCTGTCTCCCCTAGCAGAGAAGTCAATTACCAGGAGGCACAGATTTAAAGTGATTAGTAGAAGGATTCGAGGTGACCTGAGGTAAAACTTTCAGCCAGAGGGCGGTAGGTGTCTGAAAATCACTGCCTGGATCGGTGGCGGAGGCAGAAACCCTCAACTCATTTAAAAGGTACTTGGACCTGCACCTGCACCTGAAGCGTGAAAACCTGCAAAGGTACGGACCAGGTGCTGGAAGGTAGGATTAGAATGGGCGGCTAGTTTTTTCAAATGGGGCAGACAATGGGCTGAATGGCCTCTTTCTGTGCTATAACTATGGTTTTTAATTTCCACTCCAGAACTTGAGCACAAAGGTTCAGGCTGATACTCCAGGTCAGTGCTAAGGGAGTGCTGCACTGTCAGAGGGGCCATCTTTCAGATGCGATGTTAAACCTAGGATGGACTTAAAAGATGCCATGGTGCTATTTCAGAGAAGAGCAGGGGAGTTATTCCTGGTGTCCTGGCCAATATTCATTGCTTAATCAACATCATTTTTAAAAATTATCTGGTCATTATCACATTGCTGTTTGTAGGATCTTGCTGCGTGCAAATTGGCTGCCATGTTTCCTAGATCATAATAGTGACTACACTGCAAAAGTATTAAATTGGCTGTAATCCACATTCAGATGTCCTGAGGTGATGAATGGTGCTATATAAATGAAAGTTTTTCTCTTTTCTTTGTTGCAATATATTCATCCATCTGCCAATTTCCATACCTACATGATTTTCAGTTAAATTCTGTGTAAATTCTACTATTTAACAAGGATATGTATATTTTCCAAGCTGTACAATACTACTATCAAAGCTGTAAAGGCGAATGATCGGTAGTTTCTGGAAAAATATTTGTTTGCAGTATTTTCTAAACCAACACAAACATTGTAACATGGTTGCAAAATATGGTAACATCCAAGTCTTTCAAAAATGTTCTAAATGCTTCAAAATATAATCCTTCAATTTTTTCTCTGTGCTTGTAGCTTGTTGTGGACAGAAGCATCAACATCCGACTCAAGCTTCAAGCTCTTATATATCCAGTACTTCAGGCTCTTGACTTCAATACTCCTTCCTACCAACAGAATACGGCCACACCTATCTTGTACAAACAGGTAATGGCCCGTTTCTGGCTGGAGTACCTGAATGGTGACCCAAGCTTTGTCCAGGCAATGTTGGTCAACAATCACACAGCATCAAACCTAAGTCAGCTGACTTCCATCAGAGCTCGCTTAAACTGGACATCCCTTCTACCACAATCATTTATAAAGAACTACAAACCTGTCATCCAGGTAATGGGAAGCCCACAGGTTATCAAAGAATTGCCAGCATTACTGGACCCAAGAGCAGCTCCACTAATTGCTGATAAAGAAATCCTGCAGTTGTTACCAAGGGCCTATATCCTGACCTGTGAACATGATATTCTAAGAGATGATGGAATAATGTATGCCAAACGCTTAGAAGATGCTGGAATAGAAGTGACTCTTGACCATTATGAAGATGGATTCCATGGCGCCATGATATTTGCACTGCCACCCACCAACTTTGATGTGGGAAACAGGATCATGAACAACTATATAAACTGGCTGGACAAAAATTTGTGACCCTTTAGTCAGGGGTTGGGAAGTTGCAATAGAAAATGTTGTTACTGCAAGCTGTTCTTTTGAAAAAGACCTAAAACTTATGCAATGCAACAATCCAATGCAAATTTGTGTTATTGAATTACTGAAGCTATCTTGTTGGGCTTGATCCAATATAACGTGCATTCTCTATACTACAGCAAATCTGTATCAAGACAAAGGTGTAATTTAGGAAGAAATAGCTGTGTTAGCTATCGGTAAGGGTTTGAAAAAGTGGTACTGCTTAGCATCTCATTTACTTCTAAGGTTAGCATGTAGGTGAAGATATTTTCATTAGGTCGACAATGTTTTGTGATCATCTTTATTGCCATTTTGGCAAACTGAATCAAGGATCATTTTAAATATATAAAGGTTACCTGTGGTCAGTGACAGTGTAGAAATGTATCATGTGTGCACTTGAATGAATATTTAAAAAAAAATCAAACCTGTGTAGTTATGTAAAACTCCTGGGACTACAGTGGAACTCTCACAAGATGAATTTTGGGATTAAAAAACTATGAAGTTCCAAATTTAGAAAGAGATGTCTTGATACATGCAAGAGATGAAAATTTATTTAAAATTAATCAGAGTACTTTCAGTAACAGTTTTTGGGTACAAAGACCATCAATTACATTGAATAGCTACTATAAAGTTATCGATTACGATAATCCTGCGCACATTTTTTTCAACTACCAAAATAGTTAATCTCATCAATCAACAGTCTGTACAGTCAAATAACCTAAATGTCTGTTAGAAAATACATTTGCCCAGTCTGCCCAGTTGACATCCACCTGTCATGGATTGATGATTGCCGTGGAATCGCCATAAATTTTAGTGATAATATGGTATTGTTTGTTTTTTTTTAAATTCATTGGCAGTTTTAAAAAAACCAGACTTCCCCAAAAATTGAGTAATTTCAAAGCCCTAATCTCACTTTATGTTTTAATTGACGCAAAAACTGCTCACAGTCCATTGTTTTGTTCTTGTCACCTAAACCACCTGATGAGATTGGTGCCTTGTAACACCTTTGCAAGTTCATTATCCTCTATCTAACTTCAATTTTTACAGAGCATAAAATTCTTCATCTTTGTTGGAAACAATGAAATTGATCTTATCAGGACTACACTATATTAGAGTATTCAGTAAGGTTTCAGACAAAATAAAAGCTATTTCCAGTTATACAAAAGGCAATATATTTAATGATAATATAAAAGCAAAATACTGTGGATGCTGGAAATCTGAAACAAAAACAAAGTGCTGGAAATAGCAGGTCTAGCAGCATCTGGAGAGAGAAGCAGAGTTAACATTACAGGTCTGTGACCATTCAGCAGAACTGGCAAAAGTTAGAAATGTAATAGGCTTTGAGCAAGTGGAAGGGAGGAGGGAGGAAGAACAAAAGGGAAAGTATCTGATAGGGCAGAGGGCAGGAGAGATTAATGACAGAGATGTCACAGATCAAAAGACAAAGAAAGTGCGTAGTCTTTTACTACAACTATCACACACCCCTTTTGTTCTTCTCTTTCCTCCTCTCTCTACCCCACCCCGCCACAGTTCAAAGCCGATTTACATTTCTAACTTTGCCAATTCTGATAGGTCAAAGACCTGAAATGTTAACTCTGCTTTTCTCTCTCTCTCCACAGATGCTGCCAGACCTACTGAGTATTTCCAGAACTTTCTGTTTTTATAACATTTAACAATGTTCTGTAGGTTTTTTTTTACAACAGTATTTTGCTAGTTTTAGCTTGTTTTTTATTTTCTATAGTTTTTTGTTATTGCTGAAATGCTGTCTCAAAAATGATCAATTAGTTTTCTGTTTTGGATGCTTTTTGTTAACTGCTTGGTATAACATAATTGAATACTTCTAAGTGCTTTGATATGAAACATGCCAACGGTTCATCATGTTGGTATAAAATTGTGCTGTGCCACTGTAGCAGAATGAAGATTTGCACCTTTGTTTTTGTACTTCAAGTGTCAGATTTCATTTGGGCTGTTGACAGAGCTGTTGCACTTTGACTACGGGAGATGCTTAAGTACAATACTACAAAACTAGGTTATGGGACATATCACACAACTAAGCCTTCAATTGCTCAATGTTATAGGAAGAATGGACATGGCTGATGAGGGAAAGGGTTGGAGAAATCAAAAATATGTAAATTTAAAAAATAGATTCTCAATTCAGAAAGATAATTTGATGTACAAAGAGAAAGACGTAAGGCTCCATATTTGCTTTTTAGAGTCATAATGGCACAGAAGGAGGCCATTCAGCTCATCAAGTCCATGCTGGCTCTCTGTAGAGCAATCCAGTCAGTCCCATTCCCCTGCTCTAGCCCCATAGCCCTGCAAGTTTATTTCCCTCAACTGCCCTTTTGAAATCATTCAGTGTCACTGCTTCTTCCACCCTCACAGGCAGAGTGTCCCAGGTCATTACCACTTGTTGCATAAAAAAAGTTCTTCCTGACATTCTCCCTGCATCTCTTGCCCAAAACCTTAAATCTGTATCCCTTAGTTCTTGTAGCATCAGTTAATAGGAGCAGCTTTTCTTTGTCTACCTTTATCTAAACCTGTCATCATCTTTTACACCACCATCAAATCTCCCCTCAATCACCTTTGCTCCAAGAACAACCTTAGCTTCTTGTAGTTAAAATCACTTATTTATGGAACCATTCTGGTAAATCTCCTCCACACCCTCTCAAGACCCTCACATCCTTCCTAAAGTGTGGTGACCAGAATTGGATGCAATATTCAAGCTGTGGCCTAACCAGAGTTTTATACCGGTTCAGCCTAACTTCACTGCTTTTGTGCTCCATACCTCTATTTATGAAGCCCAAGATCCCATATGCTTTGCTAACTACTTCTCAATATGTCCTGCCACCTTCAAAAATCTATGTATATGAACCCCCAGGTCCCTCTGTCCCTGCACATTCTTTATAACTGTGCCATTTAGTCTGTATTGCCTTTCCCTGACCCTTCTGCCAAAATGCATCACCTCACACTTCTCTATTAAATTCCATCTGCCACTTGTCTGCCCATTCTGCTAGCCTATCTATGTTCTGTGCCAGTTGATTGGTATCATTCTCACTGTCTGCCAGAACTCCAAGTTTGGTATCATCAGCAAATTTTAAGATGATTATAGATTGTAGTTAAGTTGTCTTAACATCTATGGTTTAGACTCAGCAACATATTTGAACCTGGTCTTATTTTGATTCCCATCTTTACTATAGGTTTTGTGCTGTTACATTCATGTTTTACAGAGGGGGAGCTGATGTCATATTGCAAATTGAATTAGTAACCTTAATTTATCTTTTATAAAGAGAAGCAGTAATATTTCTATATCTGTTCAACTGGAAGAACTAAATCACAACCCCATCACATCATTAACTAGCTTGTGGCTCACATCTTAGAACTGAAGTTCTTCATATCTTTTAATTTTAGGTAATGAATTTGCAAAAAAGGTCACTGAATAGTTAATATTAATGCTGCAATTAATTGTGACTGAAAAACATACTATATAAAGTTTTTGTTTGCTACTGTAACTAACTGATTTTAAGTTTACACTCAGTTTGAAAGTGGTTTGGTTCTGTCCTTGCACATTTAAACATTTTCCCACCATTTTCTCTTCTCCCCTCCTGAAAGCAATGCCTCATGCTGGGGTTTGGTTTCAAATGCCCTCTGATATCTTACTTAAACGTTTTCCATGTGAGCCTAGACTCTGTTGGTAGGGACAGCACAGTCAAGCTTGATCCTTTCCTCATCTGACGCTCATGGATATCCAGGAGGCACTTGATAGTGATTAGGAGTGAGGACCAATTGTAGCGTCATCCTTGATTGCAGAGCTCAAGGTCGCAATGTGAGTTATCCAATGAGCCACTGGAAGAGTTCTAAACAGTTTTTTAAAACATATTTTAATGTTCCACTTTAATTACACCAGTATATGAAAAACAATTGAAAATGTGTTCATATATTTTTCACCACGAGTGATTGTTTTAGCACTTTGACTTCCGCCAAAATAACCATTGCTGTGGTAAAGCTCTGAAATAGACCTACACTTTGTTCAGCATTCCTTAGTTTTATCACCTTAGACTTTCCTTTTATATGGCATTACATTTTGGGAACATGACATATGAATTAGTAAAATACAAATAAAAATCAGCCAGTCAAATTGAGTGGCTAACAGTAAAACAGTTTTTGAGAGTGATAATTTTGGCAAGTTGAGGTGGAAAAGAAATGCTAGAATCAGTATGAAAAATGTAAGTGCAGTTTTCAAATGTAGAGATTACATACATAGTGATTTATTATTTGTTTAAGTTATATTGTTTGCATTTGTACCCAGTGTCTGTGATGGTAACATTCGGGATCACAGTGCTGAACAGAATTGCTCACGTGCAGCAATGGAATTCTAGGTGTTATTTGATATAATCACCAGGAAAAACATTATATATATTTCAAGCAATTATTTTACAGGAAGGAAATCCGTGTCAATTCTTACATAGAATGTGGTATCAGTTAAATATGAACAAAGATATAATTGCGATTTGCTGAAAGTTGTATTATTTGAAAATAACGGAAATTCAAAATTTGACCTAGCATATAACTTTATAAATTATTGACAGTAACTTGTCATATTACAGAATATAAGCAAACTAAGTGATTTTTAAAAAATTAGCTATTTATATAACTCAAGCATTCATAAGAGATCAGAAAGACTGATATCTTCACTTTACTAGGATCATACTAAAATCTAGTCTAAATATTAGCTATGTATCAGAAATAAAAGTTCACATTTCATCTTGTGATTTGTGAGCTCCTTTTCAAAAATAATTGTGTAGATGAAGATAGATCCCAGTAACTTGGGCTGTTAGGACAAGCTATTTTAAACAGGCAGGGATCAACGACACATCTCCATCTCCCAAATTAGACAGGCTGATCAGATAAATAAGCAGCTAATCCTGCGGCAGACATATAATGACCTTCCTATATGTTGTTTAAAAATGCCACTTTATTAAAAAGACACCTATAATGTGTTTTTAATTTGAGATAGCAACTCTACTTACTAATCATCAGATAGGGAAAATGTAGCTGGACAATAGACAAAATGCAAATGTTTCCCCCCAAAATAGGGCATTTACCCCAAAAAGGCCAAATGTGCATCTTGAAATGACCTAATTCAGATTACAATGTTTTCCATTGACTTTGCTTATTATGCTGTGTCTTGCTGTATTTAAATTAAACTTTTTTTAAATTGTATTGTGGCTGTATACAATGTAAATTGCACTTTAAGCAAGGCGAATAAAAACTAAAATTGATAACTTTATGAAAACAGTTGGGAAATAGTTTTATTAATAATGGTGTTGTTTAAAATTGTGATTAGCAGTGATTAGAAATTTAGATTAGATTAGATTAGAGATACAGCACTGAAACAGGTCCTTCGGCCCACCGAGTCTGTGCCGAACATCAACCACCCATTTATACTAATCCCATATTCCTACCAAACATCCCCACCTGTCCCTATATTTCCCTACCACCTACCTATACTAGTGACAATTTATAATGGCCAATTTACCTATCAATCTGCAAGTCTTTTGGCTTGTGGGAGGAAACCGGAGCACCCGGAGAAAACCCACGCAGACACAGGGAGAACTTGCAAACTCCACACAGGCAGTACCCGGAATCAAACCCGGGTCCCTGGAGCTGTGAGGCTGCGGTGCTAACCACTGTGCCGCCCTTATTTTGAAAACATGGGCTATTTTTATGTTTATTACTTTTGGCATCAGAATTTTAAGTGACTGGTTCCCTCACCATCATGTCTGTCTTAGCTGGATCAGCTATAGACATGAATACAGAGGATCTCCGTTTCCAACGCTGGCTTGATTAAATATGCCAATGAAAAGTCTGTCAGTTCATATACTCATGATCACATTCTTGGGATTGTTTACTTATATATTTTTCCATACTATGATATAAAATTTCAGATAATACATACTTCAATAACTCCAGATAATACATACTTCAATAACTCCAAACGCATAATTGCTGAGTTTACATTTTGACCATCCCTCATAATGCTTAATCATCCTAACTGCAGGGTCCAGTTTGAATTTTCAACCAAAATATAGCTGGGTTAATCCTGTACTTCTGATCTTCTGACTCCATATGCTCTCCATCATGAAGACTGCTTACTTCTGTCCCTACTTAAGCCCATCTGCTGCTGAACCCCTCATGTTTGCATTTGTTACCCCCAAACACCACTATTTCTCTGCTCCCCTGGCTGGCCTCCCATCTTCCATCAACTACGAACTTCAGCTCTGTTGCCCATATCCTATTCTGCACCAAGTCCCACTTGCCCATAATCACTTCTGTCCTCGCTAACCTGCATTGGCTTCCCAGACCTACAACATTTCAAATTTAAACTTCTCATTCTCATGATTAAATGCCTCCATTGCATTACTCCTCCCATCTCTAACCTCCCCTGTGCTACAAATTCCTGCAAACCCCCGCCCCCCAACAATCTGTTCTGACACTAGTGTCTTATGCCTTCCTCCATCCTTTGCCCCATCATTGGTGATACCTTCAGTTGCCTGGACCCCATGCTCTGGAATTCCCTCCCAAAATCTCTGACTCTTCCATCTTTCTGCCTTTAAGATCCTCTTTGAAATCAATCTGACCATTTCCCAACACAGTGGCGCAGTGGTTAGCACTGCAGCCTCACAGTTCCAGTGACCTGGGTTCAATTCTGGGTACTGCCTGTGTGGAGTTTGCAAGTTCTCCCTGAGTCTGCGTGGGTTTTCTACGGGTGCTCCGGTTTCCTCCCACAAGCCAAAAGACTTGCAGGTTGGTAGGTAAATTGGCCATTATAAATTGCCCCTAGTATAGGTAGGTGGTAGGGAAATATAGGGACAGGTGGGGGTGTGGTAGGAATATGGGATTAGTGTAGGATTAGTATGAATGGGTGGTTGATGGTCGGCACAGACTCGGTGGGCCGAAGGGCCTGTTTCAGTGCTGTATCACTAAACTAATCTCCTTTGGTTTGCATCCATTTTTCCCTTATCTACTGTGAAGCATTGTGGGATATTTTACTATAGCACTATATTAATTCAAGTTGTTATAATAGTGCTACACATGAATACAATAATTACTGAATATGTTTATGTTTGGAGATACAGCACTGAAACAGGCCCTTCGGCCCACCGCGTCTGTGCCGACCATCAACCACCCATTCATACTAATCCTACCCTAACGTTTTCACCCAGAGGGTGGTTGGAATCTGGAACGCACTGCCTGAAGAGGTGGTGGAGACAGGAACCCTCACAACATTTAAGAAGTATTTCGATGACCACTTGAAATGCCATAGCATACAGGGCTACAGGTCAAGTGCAGGAACATGGGATTAGAATAGTTGGATGCTGTATGGCCGGCACAGACACGATGGGACGAAGGGCCTGTTTCTGTGCTTTATGACAAGTTTATAACTATAACAGGAGATATCATACCAGGAACCGACCCAAGTTGATGGAAGGAGAAAAGGTATGGGTACGAGACCAAGGCAGCGAAAGAGTAATCATTCAGAGAGATGATAATCAACAGAGATCTTATTTCGTACATAGTTCAGAAGGTACTATAAGAAGAAACAGGAGAAATCTTATTTCTACTCATCAAAGACATTAGTCAGTCATACATTTGGATGAACCAGATGTTGAACCTGAAATTCAGAAGGCATCAGATACTACAAACCTCAATGAAGGCCATCCAAGTCAAGAAACAAGAGTTCAGAGAAAGACTACTGATATCCAAGTCTGACAACAACACGATCAGGGAGCATTGTGAAGCCTTCTGACAGATCGAATCTGTGATGTCAGAGACTTGTGAGGAGATGGGATAGTACGCAAAAGTAAAAATGAATGTAAAAAAAAAATGGACATAGACTTGGGGGGAGATGTAATATAAGGGTTTGAAAGGATTAATGTCTGGGACAGTGTGAGTAACATCGGCCACTGTGATGATGTAAGAGATCACATGAGAGAGAGAGAGAGACTTGAACAAGAAGCAACAGCATGGCATCAGAGGAGTTAGACATAATTCTGTAAAGATGTATATAGTTTTTTAATATGTAATAACCTAGTTACTGTTAAAACTTACCAAAGACTCAGTAATCTCTGCTAGCTAGACTAAACAAACATACAACATCTTGGGTAACATTCCTTCCTTCGTCAATAATCACCATCAAAACAATTATCTAATAATTCATAAATTTGTTGGTTGTGGGATCTTATTGTGAACAAGTTTGCCTGAATAGCAACTGTGGTCGGAATTTAACATGGTGGCGGTGGCCCTGCCCACCAGCTGGAAAGCCGGGGCAAGACTGCCTCCAGTGGCCCTACAAGCCACAAACAGATTTTATGGTTGTCAGGCAATTAGTCGCCTGAGGTTGTGACTTCTGGCGCCCCCCCAAAGGCAGGATGTTCCACCTCCAAGAGCTGCTGGCCAATCAGAGGGCCTGCAGTTCTTCAGTTCCAGCAATGCCACTTGGAGCACTGCTGGGATTGCAGTGAGCCTGGGACCAGGAGCAGTGCTAGAAGCCCGGAGGAAAGGTAAGCCAGGCGATCTCATCAGAGCTAGTAAGGCAGGCCCCGGCGAGGCGTGGAGGGAGCGATTGAAAGGCCAGCGGGAGGGCCCTTCGTGGGTCACAGGAGGGTTCATGCCCAAAACCCAAAGGCTGCCAGTGTATACCTGGTGGCCTTGCCACATGGCATGGCCAATTCCCAACCTGCCACTGGTAAAATACCATCGACAGCAGGAAGAGGCCCTTAAATGGCCATTGATTAGCCAATTAAGGGCCTCAATTGACATCTCCCCCACTGCTGGCAAAATAGCAGCGGAGGCAGTAGGTGACAGGCATGGCACCACCCACCATCCCACTCAGCACGCTCCCGGGGAGGGATGTAAAATTCTGGCACTTCAAAAGGGAGTTCACTAGTTGTAAAGTGCTTTGAAACATCCTGAGGATGTGCTAAGATGCTATATGAATAACATTTCTTTATTTTAAGCTGTAACTTGGACAGTTTCTATACTCAGGTTGTGGTTAAGGTTGTGAGGCTCAATCTTTTTTCTTTTCAATTTTTAAATCATAATTTTATTTGGAAGATGGTTTAATAGAATTGCAATTAATAGCAATTCTGGTAAAGCTAGATTTAGGTACACAAATGTGTTTGCCATTTCTGATGAAAGGGCACAGACCTGAAACGTTAACTCTGTTTCTTTCTCCACAGATGCTGCCAGATTGTTGAGTATTTCCAGCATTTTCTGTTTTGATTTCAGATTTCCAGCATCTGCAGTATTTTGCTTTTAAATTTGTTTAATGTCCTGTTAACACAGAAATAACTTTATTGTACTAAATTTTTATTATTTTATAGCAGTAAGAGGAAAGAATATTTATATATAGCTAGGGCAACTACTATTCTTTAAATCAGTTTTCTGCTTATATCTGTACATTCACTAGCTAAGAAAATCTCATGGTTGCCTATCCAATGTACAGACTTTTCAGGTAAAGCCACAAGATGTGCTTTTGTTAAATCAGGAAGGGGGATATTTTGAAGGTAATCCTGGGCCCATGGCTGCTTGAGGAAGTTAGCAGGTAACCCAAAGATTTCAGTACCTTTCTATTGAAAAGGGCAGAGAAATATTAATTCAACAACCATATACAACCGAAACAAGAGAATGCAATACATGTGTGCATGGCATTTGATTCCCTGTGGCACTGTTGCCATACAAAAGTAATAAACATTGTCATGAAGACCCCACCTGCCAAGAATGAAGCATATTAATTTCGTCATATTAACATCAATTTTAAACTGTTGCTGGAGTGAAGAGATGACTTGTTGAAAGAGATCAGCAGTGGCTGGAAAAATATTTGCATACAAAGAGACAGTGCTTGGAGAGACAAAAGAATTGCTCACTGATTCAATTAACAGAGATTGGACTGGGCAATGGTGATCCACATCTTGTCGGTGTAAGAGACAGCACTACACCCCACTCCCCCCACCGAGAGCTTTGACATCCACAAATGCAGGAGTTTGTTGAAACAGTTAGTCACATGACTAACCTGCTGGCCAATTTGGAGTTTTGAATTGTGCTCACAGGACAGTTTGAGGACAAACTGTAGATTGCAACTGAACCTGGAACAAGAGAGCCTCTCTCCTGGCTGGCTCTCTTTCGCTTTCTCACAAACCTCTGGACCCACTAAAGTTGCTTAAGCCTCAAGAGAGAAAAGACTCCTACATCAAAACAAGTTAAAGCGTGCACTGGGCCCCAGTGAATGGCAAGACTTACCGGCAACCAAAGTCTCCACATTGAACTCAAAGGACTGTAAATACACCCAGCTATTGCCTCAAAGTTTTCCCCTTTATTCTTTCTACTTTTTCTGTCTCGAGCTGCGTGTGTGTTTATTGCGTATGCATGCTAGCGTGGACGCATCGCATATTCGTAGTCGTTAATTGGATTAGAGTTTAAGGTTAATAAACTTCCACCTTTCTTGTTTAAATCTAAGAAAGCCTGTCTGATTGATTTCTTGGCCTTACAATTGGAAAGCGGTGAACAAGGATTCACTGAAGGCGGAGCTAAAACACAATGTTTTTCAAATGAAGCCATGTTACGGTTAAACCAGGCAAAGGCTGAGAGGGAACCCCTAGACCCCTTTCTCACCTGGTCGTAACAGAAATTTGGGGGCTAGAGTCCTGGATTTGACCCACAGACAAACGAGAGAAATTGGAAAGCCATATCGATCCCAATCAAAAAAGAGAAAAGATTTCAATACAGGTTTTCTTGTGGTTGTGTGCGCTAGAATACTAACATATCTGCGACAGAAGCCAGTAGCTCCCTAAGCCAGGGTGAAGTAGCTTGGGATAAGTTAAAAGCACTGTCTATGGAAGAGTTGAGAAAAATGGCTGAGCAGTGTGGGATCACTGTACATGGCAAGGCTAGGAAGTCTGAACTCCCACGACTAGTGGCTAACCATTTTTCCCTTGAATCTGAAGAAGCAGAAACAGGGTTCGAGATAGACTCCAACAGGGTATTGCTAGCAAAGATACAATTGGAACAGAAGAAACTTGAATTTGAGGAAAGAGAGAGAGAGACAGGAGAGAAAGAGTCTTCTGGAAGGAATGCGAAGAGAGAGAACTGAGGCAGCTTGAGTTAACTAGGGGACGACAGAGTAACCCCAGTGAAAGCATGGCAATATAGAGGAGCGTAATTCAGGCTGGGTACAGAATTGTTAGAACTTTCCCAACCGATCCCAAAATTCAATGAGGGAGACAGGGAAGCGTTTGTGTGTCTTTTGAAAAACTGGCAAGGCAATTAAAGTGTCCAGTTGAGGCTTGGACTCTGCTGTTACAGAGCAAATTAATAGGAAAAGCCCATGAGACTTATTCCATGTTGCCAGATGAGAGTTCATTAGATTACGAACTGACAAAAAATGCTATCCTCGGGGCATATGAGTTAGTACCAGAAGTCTATTGCCAAAGGTTTAGAACCCTCAAGAAGCAAGCTAATCAAATGTAACTGGAGTTTGAGAGAAGTAAACAGCTAGCTTTTGACCAGTCTGAGCGCTCTTAAAGTGCAGCTCAGCTATGAAAATCTCAGAGAAGTAATTTTGCTAGAGGAATTTAAAAACTCTCTCCCAATCTCAATAGAGCCACATGTAGAGGAACAGAAGGTTCATAGAGCCCGGCAAGCCACAGTTCTGGCCCATGAGTTTGCTCTCATTTATAAGTCAGTTCCCCAGGGGAAAACCTTTCCTAATCACCCCCACAAATCCGAAAAGGACAAAGGGTGGGAAGATGATAGAAGCCCAAGCAGCCCTGGGAGGAAAAGAAAAGCAGGAGGCACAGGGGGCCCTCCTCCAGCCAAAAAGGTAGGTGATGTAAGTAGGAGTGAGACCCAGAGACCTGTGTGCTTCCGTTGTAATAAAGCAGGGAATCTAAAAGCTGACTGATGGAAACGTAAGGGAAAACTTATAGGGTTAATCAGGGCACACCCGCTCAGTAAAGGAGAAGGGATCCTGATGGAAAGCACAGCAGAACAAGCTGTGGCTTTAACTGCAGTAAGAGTGAGACCCAGGAAGCTTACCGCTGCATGTGCAGGAAAATTTAATAGGATTCCTGATGGTTATCAGGGTTTTGTGTCTAAAGGGAGAGTAACCCATACCGCTTGAATGGGGCAAGCAAGCCCATAGTAATTCTCAGGGACACAGGGGCCACTAGATCCCTTTTACTGGGAAAAGGCCTGACTTTTCCCCCAGAGAGTGCAGTAAATACCAGAATGGTGGTAAATGGTATTGGAGGGCAGTGTATGCCTGTACCTTTACACTGGGTGCACTTGGAGTGTGACCTAGTTTCAGGACCGGTGACCCTAGGGATTGTCCCTAGTTTGCCTGTGGACGGGGTTGGCCTGCTTCTAGGTAATGATCTGGCAGGGATGAAGAGGGTAGCTTCCCCAGCAGTGAAAGAGAGACCACAGGAGGTCAGGGAAACAGGGCAGTGGCAGGAGGCTGTCTCCTGCAGTTTCCCTGAATGTGTTGTGAATGGGGCCATGATCAAACCAGCTGCCCCAGAAGAGTATGAATTGGCACTGCAGGCAGATGACCATGAGGTCTGCCTGTCTGAGACTTTCTTTGGAAAGTTAGAAGATCCAGGGAATGAGTTCAATGGATCTTCCCTAGCTGAGGCTCAGTGAGCTGACCCAGTATTGAGAGAGTTAGTACAGGCTGCCCAGTCTGAAATTGAAGTTCCTGATTGCTACTATTTAAAGAATGAGGTACTGATGAGGAAGTGGAGTCCTCCTCACAGACCTGAGAGCAAGGAGTGGACAGTAGTTCAACAGTTAGTGGTGCCTCAGAGGTACGGGAGAGAAATATTAAGAATGGCCCATGAGATTACAGTGGCTGTACATGTCGGTATACGAAAAACCAAAGCTTGCATACTGTAGCAGTTTGACTGCCCAAAACTGCACAACAATGTGATGGAGTACTGTAGAAGTTGCCACATGTGCAGGTTGAGGGGAAACCCCAACCTACAGTGAAATCTTCACCCCTAAGTCCTGTATTGGTGTTTGGAGGACCTTCTAGCAGAGGGCTGGTGAATTGTAAGGGACCCCTGCTGAGAACAAAGGGGGACAGGCAGGCACAAGGCTGGAAAAAGGTTAGAAAGGAAACGGGAAAAAGGGACCAAGAGGGCAGGTTAAAGGAAGTCCAGGAGGAATCCCAGATGAAAACCCCTACTGTTCAGTCAGCCAACCCCAAAATGTTTGAAAAATTGAACCCCACATCTTCCTATGTAAATGCAGACACTAGAAGCACCCCACCAAAGTTGCTAACAGCATTTACAGTAACCTGCATAGAAAAGAAAGTCCTCAGGAGGGCAGAGAAACTGTGAGGATGATGTCTTACCTAGTCAAAGTGCCGCAGGGGAGTGCAGTAGAATCGGGACAAATAGCTAAAAGCAGGACTTTCCCAGAGGACAAAGGGAAGATAGCAAGGAATCCTACCCCCACAGACAGGAGAAAAGGGAACTAACCATCCCCTAAGATGAAAAGCCAGTGCATGACTCATCAAAGCACTGAAAGAGAGTTCAAAGTGATTCCATCCACTGCTGATGCCCATAAGCAGAACTCCCACTTAGGGCTAATTAAATCTAACCCTGTCCCTGTAGACTTCAACAAGAACAAAGACACCATAGGCAGTCATGGAAATGTGCAAACTGAAAAACTTCCCCAAAAATCACATTTTTATTGGGATGCCAAAAAGGGCAGTTTAAAGCAGCACTGCCACCAAGAAAAAACAGGCTGTAACAACTGTTAGGATTTCTGAATGAATGAGAGAGATACAGGTGTGTTTTCCTGTACTTATCTTCCCTCCAATCCCTTTTAATGAACTACTCTTAAAAAAAAAAAATCACATTTCATTCCGCTGGGTGTGGAGGTGTCACGAAGACCCCCAACTGCCAAGAATGAGGCATATTAATTTCATCATATGAACATCAATTTTAAACTGTTGCTGGAGTGAAGAGATGACTTGTTGAAAGAGATCAGCAGTGGCTGGAAAAACATTTGCATACAAAGAGACAGTGCTTGGAGAGACAAAAGAATTGCTCACTGATTCAATTAGCAGAAATTGGTCTGGGCAATGGTGATCCACATCTTGTCGATGTAAGAGACACCACTACATCCATCCACTGACAGCATTGAAATCCACAAATGCAGGAGTTTGTTTAAACAGTTGGTCACATGACTAACCTGCAGGTCAACCTGGAGTTTTGAATTGTGCTCACAGGACAGTTTGAGGACAGATTGCAATTGAACCTGGAATAAGACAGCCTCTCTCCTGGCTGGCTCTCTTTCGTTTTCTCATAAACCTCCGGACACACTAAAGTCGCTTAAACCTCAAGAGAGAAAAGACTCCTACATTGAAACAAGTTGAAGCATGCACTGGGCCCCAAGGAACAGCAAGACTTACCGGCAACCAGAAACTCTACATTGAATGTAAAGGACTGTAAATACACCCAGCTTTTGCCTCAAAGTTTTCCCCTTTATTCTTTCTACTTTTTCTGTCTCTATCTGCGTGTGTTTATCGCATATGCACGCTAGTGTGGTCACGTCACATATTTGTAGTCGTTAACTGGATTAGAGTTTAAGGTTAATAAACTTCCACCTTGTTTAAATATACGAAAGCCTGTCTGATTGATTTCTTGGACTTACAACTGGAAAGCGGTGAACAAGGATTCACTGAGGGGGGCAGCTAATACACGGTGTTTTTCAAATGAAGCCTTGTTTATGGTTAAATCAGGCAAAGGCTGAGAGAGAACCCCTAGACCCCTTTCTCACCTGGTCGTAACAGCATATTAAATATCTAGATATCCCCAGTGTATTGTTTGCACAATTTTTCCCTTTTTCTAATAAAATAGAAATGTAATTTTGTATGCAATCTATATTATTGCCACAAAATAAATTTATTTGTGCAACATTACTTGCCTTTACATTTAACAACCCAAATGTTTTGGATTGTATGTTTATGTGTTGGCCAGTTAAATTGTGGCTAATTCTCCTTTTGTTTGATTACAGCAATCAATGTTCTGCAGTAGAGGCGAGCCCAGGTCTTAAGTGAAATTGAAGATTGGGATTGTCTAGAGGTAGAAATGGTGGAGGGTCATACCAGTCATGAGAATAGCAGGACTACTAGTTATTTGGGAAGTCACAGTGGAATTAATGTGGGCTGTAAAATGGGAGAGCAGCTTGTGACCAGTCAATAGGCAGTTAGGGTTAATCAAAAGGGATTGGCGATGATTGAAGTTTGAATTGATGGTAAGTAGAAGCAGGAGAATCTAGCACCGGGGGTTACAATGACATCTGGGAGCTGAGTTTTGATTTTGGTTACACTATATCAGCCACACAATACATTTGGGCTTTTTGCAGTGTGATAGAGACTGGGTTGAACAATGGCTTGTGGGAATTATAGTGCCGTTACTTTGCTCTAATCACTGGATATCAGCTGGACAGTGCAGCATAAGGGAAGGGTATATTCAACATCAGGGTTCTTCACAAGAAACCAGTATTTCAGAATATGCCCAGGGTGCGGGAAATGGAGGATGGAAAATGTTTTCAGTGACTGATACATAAGGATTGCAATTATTTTTTTGTGAATTATTGATCATGATGTTTGAAATTATGGGGGTGGAGGCTTGAGTTAGTGGAGAACAATCATAACAGCTTTATTTAGGTTTTTCTTTGCTGGAATGTTATTATGGAATGTTGATGGAGTGCTTCTGGAGGAAAAATTAGAATTGGGGAGAAAGGTTTTGAGCAATATGCTTGGTGGATAATGAAAGCAGAAAATAATCATTGAAGGAAAATACAGAGATTGGAGTTGCAGTTTTATCCAGATTATGATGAAGTGTACCTTTATTTAACCATTTCTTTCCTCAACTAACATCAAAAATAGACCATCAACTGGTTAGTCATCGCATTGCTACACGTGGGAGTTTTGTTTGCCTAGAATTTACAAGGATCATGTTGGTGAGAGATTCAATATTTACAGTTTGCCATGAATAGTTAAGTGTTTGGAATTTACAAACAATCCCAAAAGAGCAGGGAAAATTCAGCAGATCTGGCAGCATGTGTGGAGAGAAACAGAGTTAATGGCTGGAATTTACAGCGGTCAGGCGGGGGGCGTGCAGTGGGGTGGGAAACAGCCTGCCCGCCCGAGGCCAATCAAAACCCTTAAGTGGTCCCGGGGTGGGGGGGCATAGCAGTCGGGCACAGGGTGCCCGATTGAGGGCCGCCCCCACCTCCCACCCCAACCCCGGGAACCAGGTCGACCCCTCCCCCCAAACGACTACCCCAGCCTCAACAGGGCATGACCGATTCCCCTGGTGAGGCTGCCCGAACTTACCTTTTGTCCCGGTTCCATTGTGTCCTCCTAGGTCGGCTGGGCTGCAGTATCAGCAGTGGCCACTGCTGCCAGTGGCACTGCTGAGACTAAGAGCTGCCAATCCGCTGATTGGCTGGCAGCTCACTGAGGCGGGACCTCCTCCCTCAAGTGGGTGGAAGTCCCGCCTCGAGACAATTAAAGCCGTGGCCCATAAAATATGGAACAGATCCCCGGGCTAGGCGGAAGCGGGTTCACCACCGACTTTCACTTCGGAGGCTGGCTCCCATCCATCCACCGTAAAATTCCGGCCATTGTTTCAGGTCAATTAACTCTATGTCCTTAAAGACAGATTTTTGAACTATAGGGAGTCAAGGGTTATGGGGAACAAGCCAGGAATATGGTATTGAGGCCAACATCAGATCATCCAATCCATGATCTTATTGAATAGTGGAGCAGGATCGAGGGGCGGTATGGGCCTACTCCTGCTCCTATTTCTTATGTTTCCCTTTCTGCAGATGCTGCCTGACCTGCTGAGTATTTCCAGCATTTCCTGTTTTTATTTCATATTTCCAGCATCCAGTATTTTGCTTTTGTCCCAAAAGAGCAGAGAAACTTTTCATCACCTCAAATAATACTTAAAAATATTGGGCTAGAAATTGGACGCTCGTTCAGATCAAGGTGGGTAACATGCAAAATTCATGTACCCACCTCATCTGAATGATTGTGGCACTAGCTGGTGCACCTCCAACGCTGCCTTCTTCTCCTGAATGCTGCCAGCAAGCTCGGCACACAGCAAGAGGCCCGAGCAGCATTGTTTGCAGACCATGTGGTACCGGCAGCATGCTTTTTTTAAAGGCAGGCCGTCCCTTAAAGGGGAGCTGGACAAAAAAAATTGATGCAATGTCAATTATTGCAAAGTGAATGTTAGGGCAGAGGGATCCGAAGTGACAGATGCTGTGCTGGAGGCATTCATGGTGCAGGTGGGCTGGAGGTGAGCCATCATGGATCGTGGAAGGGGGAGCCAGGAGGCCCTCAACATCCACCCTCAGAAGGCAGTGGGAGCAGGTGGCTAGGAACGTTAATTCCCAAAGTCTCGACCCAAGTACCTGGCAGCAGTGCCACAAGAGGTCTAATAATTTCATGCGGGTGCTGAAGGTCAGTGAATAACCTTCACATGACATCTCCTATACCAACCGCACCACCATCCGCTCAGGCCACTCAATGCACCACACACCTATCACTCACCCAGCAGAACAGGACTGATGCCTAACATCCAGTTACTCCACCTCCCACACTTACCACTGCTGCCAGGCTCACAGCCACTTCTCGCTGCCTACATATACTTTTAGTGTTTGGCTGTGGCATGCACATAACACATAGTGCTACACAACCACTAACATTCTGCCCTCTCTCTTGCAGGATAAGGTGGCACACAATAGAAGCAAGTAGAGCAGAACTGACAGAGGATGCCTGCATCTCCAGAGTGCTGTGAAGGAGATGGTTCTCTGCATCATAGTGCTGGCAGTGATGGGCCCATGGTATCTGATGTAGCTGAGAAGAGGATAGTGACATGTTCCTGCCTTATGCCCTTTCTCAAGTCCGAGCATACCCTCATCCTGTTATCTGGCGTGATGAAGATGCTGCTGATGGTGTGACCATGGACCACTTGCTTCCCACCCCTACCCAGCCCCCTTCCCTCACAGCAAACTTTCCCTTCTGAGTCCCTGCTTTCACAGGAGTCCCAGGAGCAGGAAACTGAACAACAGTACAGCTCTGATGAAGAGGCTCAATCACTTGATCTGACACACAGCCACCTGCTCAGAAAGTGGAACTGCACTTACCTTGGAGGCTAGTATCGAGCTGTGATCGTGAGTCATCCAGGCATCAGTGGGCTGTAGCCAAGCCAGGGGTAAAGGATGTTTTGTTTACCAGCTCACCAGAGAGCGAGGTGGCAGATGAGTCCTGCTGTAGAGAACTCAGACAAGAACCTCGATGGGACAGGATACAGGGGAACACTGAATGGGCATGCACATCAAGATGCTGGGTGCATTGGTTGTTCTGTCAGAAAACCTCCCGTTACTGTCGAGGAGCATGGAGGAATCTGACTCCAACTTGCCAGAGGGCATGGCGCAGAGTTTGCCCTCTCTCTGTCCTGCTATTGGCCCAGAGGCACATCCACTGCTGCCCCCATACTTGGTACAGCCTTTGCGTGCATAAGTCACCGAAAGCTCTGCCAGCCCTATGAGGATAAGGCAACGCCCCCTGGCACAAAAGTAAAATACCATAGATGCTGGAAATCTGAAAATAAAACAAAAAGTGCTGGAGATCCTCAGCAGGTCAGGCAACACTCTCTGGCAAATGCAGGAACTCACCAAAACACTTCCAAAAACACTACAGAGTACATTCAGACACTTTATAATAGAAGAACTTCTAAAAAAAAATTACCTTCCCTGCAATCAGGGTGCCTGGCTGTTTAAATAACACGACTGCAGGGCTCATCTTGCATTTGCATGCTTCTTTTTTCATTACTAAACAACACAGACGTTGATTTCACATTTGTTGCCCAAATTTGACATTGTGGCATCACATCAGCTTTTTGGGCTATGTGATGTCAGGATAACACCAAATCAGTGTCTTCCAGTGCATGCAGTGGACTCCCCTGCGTGCACCCATACAATTCAGCACTGCCATGCGGGCTATGCAGAAAGCAGGCGGTGGTTCATCCTGCCTCCAGGAAACTAAGGTAGGTACGCAGCTGAATTTCTCACCCATTGTATTTACAATTAATTATTTATTGAAGTTAAGTTTATTTACTATTTAACATTGACATATTAAAGATGCTTAAAGATTAAAATAAAAATTTATAACAGGATTTGTTTCAACGTAAATATTATTCATTCAAATAAATATGATCACAGAAATGTCAGTTTATCAAAATGCAGATCAAAAATGAAATTTTATTCACAGCAACATTATATAAAATTTTATACTATGATTTACTATATATAATCACTTGCATACTAGTTCTTTTTTACATTTCCATTAGTTAACATTTGTGCATTAAACTTTAAAAATGTGAATTTCAGAAAGAGGCTGCTTGAGAAACTGAAATTCACACTTTGTTTAATGTAGAGTTAATACATTAAAATGCAGTAAGATTATATAACGAGTCCAATCTACAGTTTTAATGAATTTCTTTTATTATTGATGGACAATTATTGACAATTAGAATTTTTGCTGAATGCACTCAATCTTCAACAGTTCTCAGGAAATTTGCTGATGATGATGATTTGCATCATCCCCAAAAGGGTAAGTTTTCCACTTTTGGTATTATTGCCATCTATTATTACATGTCTATTCACGTGTTTTAGACAAACTGAAATGGAAGTGGACAGTTTACTCCCAATTTTCCTCAGTCAGCTTCTTAGCATCACTGAAGTGAAAGTTCAGACAGATCTAAAGAGCAGACAAATGATTGGAGAGAGTAATTGCGTAAAAGTCAAATTTAAAGAGATTGAGACAAATAAAGGCAAGGGTCATGATATGAGGACTAAAATTTAGTCAGCCTTTGAAAGTCTCAGAAGGCATTTCAACCCATTAGCAACCTTTTCCAAGACTGAAGGGGCAAGGAACTAATAAGAGACAGGCAACAATGAAGGAAAAGGGAACTCTAGGTGCTGACGTAAGTCTGCAGACAAGTGACAGAGCAGCCCAGCACCTAACTCTGGGTTTGTGAATGCTGAAATCAAGGTGCATGCCTCGTTTGTGAGATGAGTTGCCTCCTTTGGCACTCCTCACCATCCTTTAAAATCAAGAGTCGTTACATGCCTGCAAGGAGGTTCAACCAAATTTCAGACCACAGCTGACAATTACTGTCTCCACATGTGCCAGTCCTATATTATATGGTTGCAGACAACGCATGTGTCTCACTGCTGACCAGGCCCTGAGAAGTCATGTCCTTACACTCACTGCCAAATGTGTCAGGGCCTGCAGAAATGACAGGTGGCATCTTGGCGGGTGTGACAATCAGGCTATGCTGATTGTTGATCACCCTAGTACGCATTCTTTGATGCAGTGCTACAGAAGACATGGCATACTGAAGTAGCATCCAATATTACAGTCTGTATTTACATACTGCTTTTGGGAATTTGCTGGTGCATCTTCCTATCTGAAGAGGAGCCAGCACCTGCAAAAATGTATGGTAAAGTTAGGTCAATTCAATTTTGTCTGCAGATGCACAGGTAGAGGGTGGATGCAGAGCATCTCCAGTGCAGCATAAGCTGCCTGGCATCTGTATTTCAGTTTTCCTCCTCTTCCAGATAAATCAGATAAGCAGATCCCATTGGGAAACCCAGTGGTACCAGTAGTGGTGTTGGGTGGAAAATAATTCACATCAATTGGCTCAACTGTTCACTAGAATCTAAATGCAAAGAGGAAAAAAATGAAGAAAAATGGTTCAGAAATAGTGGTGCACGTACCTTTATATTGATATGGTTGAAGGGTAATGGAAGAAATCTCAGAAAATGGAGTGTAGGTAGCTGAAAGCCATGGTGGAAGGAACAGAAAGGGCTGCACAATAAGCAGCAGTCAGCAGAACAGAGAATTTGGAGGGTAGGGAGAAAGAGTTATAGGGCTAGAGGAGTTTATAGAGTCAGGGAAGGATACGGTTATGGAGGGAATTAAATGCAAGGATCAGAATTTTTGAATTTGAGGTCAACGGAGATCAGTGAGAACAGTGGTGACAGACAAACAGGACCTAAAACAGGATAGGGGATGGGCATCAGAATTTGCATAGGCTCATGTTTATGGAAGACCAGCCAAGAGATTTTGGAGTAGTTGAGTCTGGAAGTGATGAGATACAATGACCTACTCTTACACTGTTTCCATACTTTAACTGGAAGCACAACAAAATCTCTTTTACATGCAGAAATGGGGCTTCTTTTGCACTTCCACCAAAGTTTCAGTGGCAGAGTAAGGACAGTGCCATTGACGTCCCAGGAAAATGTAAAACTTTCATTTTTTAGTAACTACTAATCTAATAATTTAATCCTATTTAAATAAAAATACAGCAAATTGCAGCAATCATTGAAATGTAAACAAACTTTTCTTTTAGCTAATAGTTAAATAAATCAGCTTAAGCTGGATACTGTAATCACGATAGTTAGAATGTTGAGTCCTTTTGTATCCTTAAATCCAGAAAGATACAGACATTCAATTTAAGGGGCAGAAAAGACATAATAAGTTATAATTTTAAAACTTCATCCAAAAATGAAATGCTTTTTCTGTATTCCTACATACCTGTAGAAATCCATCATTCAACAATGGATTATTATAGAACTTGATTTAAGAAAAAGTTAATGGTTAATCAGTTAAACAAATTGCTTAGTTTTGAGCTGTCTTATGGCCAATTTCACTCCTTCATTAAATTGCTATACAATGAAGGCATTGGAAACTGACTTTCTTTCCAGTAAAAATATTAATATATTATTCACTGCTACTACATCTTCAAAACAGTGCGAGTGGTAAACTTAACCCTCTTGAAGGTGGTATACATGGAATTTTTATTATGGACTTTGAGGGGTTTCCCCATTATTAAATTTGTTTGAACATGAAGAAAAACCTTTAGCTACTTAAATCCTTAAAAATTTTAAATATCTACTGGACACTTTAAAATTGCACAATAGCCCTTCCAGAACTCATTTTAACAAAAAATAATTATTTACATTTTTAAAGGCAATCAGCATCATTGCGTTTTCATCTTTGATCTGTAAGTAGCGCCTATTCATCAATTATATGAACATCATTTACACAGGTATAAAAAAATTAATCCAAGTGTTAAAAGATAAGTTCCATTTCAGTATCCGAGCTCACAAACAAACATGTTCATCGACAGTTGATCTGACCAAATATTTTGCAACTAAATGTATTCTTTTTCATCCATGGAATCAAATTAAAGGAGAAAGACTCTGGACTAGAATATTATTTTTGTGATCTTCACGTGACTGGAGATACAAAAGATTATTTGCAGAGTCCCTGTAAAAAAGCTGATTTAACCTGGCAGCAGAATAATGAAGTTTCTATTTGAATATGTAGTACAAGGCAGAATTGTTCATAAGTAACATTGGAATGGAATGTCAATTGTCTGAGTTCTAAAACAGAATGAATGATTCGTTCGATCAGATTACTTTCCATGTGATGAAAATGAAAATCTACCCCAGTGCATGTCAATGTGGCCAGCTCGTGCCAATTTACTTGCAAACTCAAAAAACATAGTTGATGGAAAATGAAGATATATAGTACAGTATGCTGATCCATCAACATGCTATGTCACAGTAGTTGGATATTCTCCCTTCTTTGTTTTGATAAGTCCTCAAAAAGGGAGTTTCTCTTCGGCATGCCACTTTTGATGAAGGGTTGTACCAGAAGTGTTAACCTGCATTTCTCTCAGAGTTTAGCTGACAGCTGTGCATTTCCAGTGTTTTCAGTTTTATTTCAGATTTCCAGCATTTTCAGTTCTCCACTCAGAAAATGTAGCAATTACCAGAATTTTTGAAAATGCTCTGTTGTGTGGAACTTTAAATTTTCATTTCTACTTGCATGGATAGCAAAATCAGTACAAAGGATACAACTTCAAGTCTTGTGTGAACTTAACAAAACTGAGCAGCTGGTTCAAAATGTTTCATCTTGAAAGTGTGAAAAAAATACATATTTGTGAATGTGCAAATGTCAGACTGTCCTTCGTTGAGTTACCCTGGCATGTTGCCTACAACTTTGCTTCATAAAACCGTGTCTCCAAAAAACACAGAACCAATAGCTTGATTTTCATCCAAGCAGCTGCATTTCATCACTTTAAAGGATGGAAAAGGTGCACATTGTCTGAATTTCATTTGGCTTCAGATTTACTTCATTTCCTGTTTGATCACTTAGGCATGTCAGCGTGATATTTCCTAGAGAGAAGTTTCAGTTCCTGTTTAGTTTCCCAACGACTGAGGCTGGATTGACTAGGAATTTTAACAGTTGTCACCTTTTCGTCCTTTGTAAAAATAAAAAAAGCTGGATTTTAGTAACAATTGTATACAGTAACTTCTCATTTTGGTAGTAAGAACATGGAGAGACAATAGAGAATAAAAGGTACAATTCTAAAGGGGGTGCAGAAGCAGTGAGACCTAGGTGTATATATATATATGCATAAGTCATTGAAGGTGGCAGAACAGGTTGAGAGCGGTTAATAAAGCATACAGTATCCTGGGCTTTATTAATAGGGGCATAGAGTACAAGAGCAAGGAAGTTGTGTTGAACTTGTATAAGACACTAGTTTGGCCTCAGCTGGAGTATTGCATCCAATTCTGGGCAGTGCACTTGAGGAAAGATGAAAGGGCATTGTAGAGAGTACAGACAAGATTCACGAGAATGGTTCCAGGAATGAGGATTTTCAGTTATGAAGATACATTGGAGAAGTTAGGACTGTTTTCCTTGGAGAAGAGAAGGCTGAGAGGTGATGTGACAGAGGTATTCAAAATCATGAGGGGTCTGGACAAAGTAGATGGGGAGAAACTGTTCCCACTCATGAAAGGATCGAGAACGAAAGGGCACAGATTTAAAGTATTTGGTAAGAGAAGCAAAAGTGACATAAGGAAAAACCTTTTCACACAGAGTGGCTTAGGTCTGGAATGCGCTGCCTGAGAACATGGTGGAGGCAGGTTCAATTGAAGCATTCAAAAGGGAATTAGATAGTTATATGAAAAGGAAGGGTTATGGAACTGAGGGAGTTGCTCTTTCAGACAGCCAGTGCAGACACAATGGGATGAATGGCCTCCTTCTGTGCTGCAACGATTCTGTGATTGTGATTCTAGTGTTTCTTCTTTTTGAAGGGCAATGCTAAAGTCTTAGCCAGAGATGACAATGAAGGCATTAGGCATGAATAAGCAAGGCTTTTTCAGGCTTTGCAATTTGTAAAATATTTAATCTGGGTAAACATATATGAAGTGAACAGAGGGATAGCTAGTTTTTTGTTCTGTGTAACATTTTGTAAGGAGGCAAATAAAACATATTGGGCAAGAAACCACTTCTAGTGGTTCTATGCAGACTTACCTCGATTCCCCTGCAAGGTATCCTTCAACTGTATCCCATGTGTGCCCAAACACATGGAAAAGGTGCTAATCTGATGTTAAACAGCACAATCAGCTGAAGTGACGGCAGCATACCAAAACTGGACAACAGAGGTCCTGGCAACGCCGGACTTGTCCACTCTTGAGCAAAGAAGCATGAAGTAGCAAGATGTGCCATACAGTAGCATTATTTAAAGGGCCAGGCAACCTGATTTCCATAAATTTTACTTTTCTGCACTTTTTCCACTGGAAAATGTCTGAAATTACTCAGGGGTGTTTTGGTGCATTTGCTGAGAGTGTTGCCACATCCTCGCAGGGATGGCAAAAGAGTAGGTGACCTGTCCACTCAAAAGCTGCAATAGGTATGGGGGAAAGAGTGACAGAGCCTCTGGATCTGCAGCACCACAGAGAGATGGAGCAGAGGCTGCGGAGAGATAAAGCTCTGCACAATGCCCTCTGCCAACCCCTATACATTCCTCAAAAGTCACAGGAGGCTGTCTGGCAGGCCAGCCAATGCACCCAGCACCTCCTTGTGAATGCCCATCAGTGTTCTCCCGAATGCCACCCCATTGAGGTCCTCAACTGAGTCCTCTGCAACAGAAATAGTCAGTGATCTCACCCTCCAGAGTTGGCAATTGAAACATCCTTTACCCCTGGCCTGGCTGCAGCCCAGTCATGCCAGATGACTCACTTGCCTCTAAGGTACATGCAGTGCCAGAAACTGAGTTGGTGGCTGCAAGTGTCAGTTCAAGTGACGGGGCCTCCATCAGTGATGTGCTGCTGCTCTCCTTGTTCCTCCTTGGGCTGCTGTGGCTGGGCAGGCAGATGTTATTGGGTATCTGAAAGCAGGAAATCAGAAGGGGAAGGTTGGTGTGAGGGAAGTGGGGTGAGGTCCCTGGTCACACAATCAGCAGCTTGCTCATCATGCTAGATAGCAGCATGAGGGTGTACTGGGAGTTGAGAAGGGGCATAAGACAAGAATATGCCATCATCCTCAATGTTTTCAGTGATGTTGGATGCCACGGGTCCCTTTGCCACCTGCACCGAGATGCTGAGAGCCATCTCCTCCATAGGGCACAGGAGATGCTGTCATCCCCGTCTCCTGCTAGTTCTGCTCTGCCCGCTTTTATTGTGTGCCACCTTGTCCTGAAAGAGAGAGGACACAATGTCAGTGGTTATGTAGCACCATGTCTATATATTTATTGTTGCCCCTTGATTTAAATTACTTCGCACCTCCTTCCCAGTCTCACCAAATTCTTATTGCCATTCTGTTAAGCAAGCCACTCTGTTTAGCAGATTTTCCCAGCTCTGTTTGCTCACAATTCTGTGCTTTAGCAGATATCCATCTGGATGATGTACCTGCCATAAATGAATGCTGGAGGTATTTGTAGACAGTGAGAGATGGTTGAGAGGCTGGCTGCATTGGTAGGTATATGAGGGTGAGGTGGAGTATCTGGATGTTAGGCATGAAACCTGAGTGCCAGGAAGTACTGCTGGGTAAGTGATGGAGGTGAGATACATTGAGCTGTGCAAGATTTTGGTGGAGTGGCAGGTAGGTAGACGTCATGTGAAGATGCATTCACCAAATTTGACCAACCACGCAAGGTCTTTAGATTGCTTGTAACACTGCTGGCAGATACTTGGGTCTCGAGACCGACAGTTCATCTTCCTGGGCACCTGTTCCCATTCCCTTCTGAGGGTGGATCTTGAGGGCCTGCTGACCTCCCCTACCCTCCGCCCCCCTCACGGGACCATGATGTCTCTCCTCTTGCCACCTGTACCACTAATGACTCCAGCTTCACACCTATCCGTCTGGATCCTTCTGTGTGCCTGGATATTCATTTTTCGAGAATTTCCTTTGCAACAATCTTTTTCTCCATCTTCCCTTTAAGAGGCAGCCTACAGTTAAGAAAAAGCATGTTGCCTGAACCATGTGATTGGCAAACAATGCTGCTGATGCCACCTGGTGTGTGCAGACCATGCCTGCAGCGTTGAGAAGGCAAGAGGAGATCACTGCTGAAGGCATAGGTTCTTGCCCCGAAATCATGCAGAAGAGGTGAATCTGCTAAATGGATTGGCTTGCTAAATAGAGCAGCGACAGGCATTTGGTGAGAGGAGGAAGGAGGTGCCAAGTAACTTAAATCAAGGGACAACAGTGAATATATAAACAGAGTAATTAGTTAGAGCTAAGGGAATAAAATTAAAATTAACAACGTAGAGATATCAACATTAAAGGGATCTAAATTGCATTAAATAAAAATCTTGTATGCATAAATAATTAAAATAAGGGTAAGAAGATACCAAACTAAAAACTATAGAGGACATAAGTAGATAGACTTTTAAGCAAAATGATGGGACCCATTGCCTGCAATTCCTGTGCCATGTAGGAACTCCAGGATACTTCATGTAGAAAGTGTCTCCAATTGCTCAAATTCAAGATTTTTGAGTTTGAGGAGCTGCTGGAGGCACTGCAGGGCATACAAGAGGCTGAGAATTTCCCAGGGCGCACGTTCTAGGAGGTGGTCATTCCAGGAGGATATTAAGTAGGAGGACATCCAGCAGGGCATTAAGAGGCAGGCAGTGTAGGAATCGTCCTGGAGTTTGGAACTCTCAAACCGGTTTTCAGTGCTGAATACAGGTGAGGGTGATGACATCTCAGGGGAGTTCAGTCTAGTGCACATCGATGGCACTGTGGGGTCATGACTGCACAGGGGACACAGCAGAGTGTTGAAATAGTGATCACATGGTATTCGATAGTCAGAGGATAGACGTGCGTTTCTGCAACCAACCACATCAGTCTTGCATTGCCTCCATGGTGTCTAGGTAAAAGACAACACTGATGTATGGCAGTTTGCAGGGAGAACGGGGAGCAATATGAAGGCATTTTTTTTTTTTTTTTAAGAACATTACAGCGCAGTACAGGCCCTTCGGCCCTCGATGTTGCGCCGACCTGTGAAACCATCTGACCTACACTATTCCATTTTCATCCATGTGTCTATCCAATGTCCACTTAAATGCCCTTAAAGTTGGCGAATCTACTACTGCTGCAGGCAGGGCGTTCCACGCCCTTACTACTCTCTGAGTAAAGAAACTACCTCTCACATCTGTCCTATATCTATCACCCCTCAACTTGAAGCTATGTCCCCTCGTGTTTGCCATCACCATCCGAGGAAAAAGACGCTCACTATCCACCCTATCTAACCCTCTGATTATCTTATATGTCTCTATTAAGTCACCTCTCCTCCTCCTTCTCTCCAACGAAAACAACCTCAAGTCCCTCAGCCTTTCCTCGTAAGACCTTCCCTCCATACCAGGCAACATCCTAGTAAATCTCCTCTGCACCCTTTCCATAGCTTCCACATCCTTCCTATAATGCGGTGACCAGAACTGCACGCAATACTCCAGGTGCGGTCTCACCAGAGTTTTGTACAGCTGCAGCATGACCTCGTGGCTCCGAAACTCGACCCCCCTACTAATAAAAGCTAACACACCATATGCCTTCTTAACAGCCCTATTAACCTGGTTAGCAACCTTCAGGGATTTATGCACCTGGACACCAAGATCTCTTGACGCATATTGGAACCAATTCCATAGGTAGGAAAAAGGTTGAGGCCCTACAGACAGAGTTTCAGGAGTGAAAGAAGAAGTTACAGAAAGGTATACAAAAGTAGCAGGATTATAAATTCTTCTGTCCCTTTTTTTGGGTGTGGGAGTCACGATTCGTGACCTGCCTCTGCCAATTCCGTTGAGGTGGACAGCAAGTAAGTCTCTTCTTCCTGCTCCTCTTTCTCCTCCTCCTCAGCTGTACACAGTATAGCTGGTGGCAACAGATGTGCACTCATGATGGCAAGATTGTGCAGGATGTAGCAGACCACGATGAATTGTGAGATGTGCTCTGAAGAGTACAGCACGGCTCCTGTAGAATAGTGCAGGCAGCAGCAGAGTTCCTTAAGAATCCCAACGGTCTGCTTGATGACATTTCATGTGGCTATAAACAGAGCTAAGCGATCCTACAACCAATGGTTCAGACTGAAGTTCTGCAGTCCTGCCACAATGAGTTATGAATGGTGGTGGACAATTAAACAAATAAATGGAGACGGAGGCTCCAAAGACATTCCCATCATCAATGATGGGGGAGCGCAGCACGTCAGTGCAAAAGACAAGGCTGAAGCATTTGCAACCAGCTTCAACCAGAAGTGCCGAGTGGATGATCTATCTTGGCATCCTCCTGATGTCTGCACCATCATAGATGTGACTCTTCAGACAATTCAATTCACTTCACGTGATACCAAGAAATGGCTGAAGGCACTGGATACAACAAAGGCTATGGGACCTGACAACAAGCATGCGCCAGTTACATTCCCATGAGGGAGAAAAGTATGACAAACCAAGCCAGAGCTTCCCGGATGACGAAGGAGATAGAGATGTAGCAGAAAAAGGGTGAATATGACACTGTCAGGTGGCTAATACAAGTGAGAACCAGGCTGAATATAGAAAGTTCAGAGAAGAAGTGAAAAAAGAAATAAGAACAGTAGAGAGAGTTCCAGAAGAGACTGGCAGCCAAAACAAAGGGATTCCAAAAGTCTTCTACAGGCATATAAATAGTAAAGGATTGGTAAAAGGAGAAGTAGGGCTGATTAGGGACCAAAATGGGATTTATGCATGGAGGCAGAGGGTATGGTTGAGGTACTAAATGACTATTTTGTATCCGTCTTTACCAAGGAAAAAGATGCTGCCAAAGTCATGGTGAAAGGAGGTAACTAAGGTAAATTGCCTCTCATTATATGAATGCCGTCCATGTGTGCGTGGGTTGTGTACCAGAGTCATAAGCCAGGTGGTCAGCAGATAGCTCTCGTCAACTAATAGCCAGCCAACCACCCTCTGGTTTCTCATGGTGGCTCAAATGCTGATGGTACAGCAGACTGGTGCAGAGTAAAGGCATCATGACTGCTGCCAGGATAGCTGGAGTTGCCCTGCATGATGCTCTGAGTATGGTCACACACCAGGTAGACACAGAGAGTGGAACTCCTTGGGGTATATCCCTAACTTTATATGCAGCACCCTGTTAATGGTACTCTGCATAATTGAGAAGCCTTCTATCATGTGGTTCTCCATCTGGAAAGTGAGAATGTAATGTATTCCCCTCTCCTTGCACACAGAATGTTAGTGGCCTCCCTTATACAGCAGTGGATAATGAATTGCAAGAAGCTGGAGATGTTGCCCCCACCAGCCTAGAAGGAGCCCGATGCGATGAGGCTGAAGGCCACAGCCACTGGCAATGCTGTCCCCGCCCTGTTCTGAGGCTGCTGGTCTGCCTGCAAGAAGTGGCAGACTGCAGTGACCACCTCTTTTATGAAATGGAGATGGCGCATCCACTGAGGCGGAGATAGAAATTCTCCCTGAAAACCGCTCAGTTGTGCAGCATCTTGTCCTGCGAGAGAAAGGGAAGTGTGTCAGTGAATGTGTTCAGGTGATATGGCTGTCATGGTTGAATAGCTGACAATGTGTGCAAACAGTGAGATGTGGGTGTGAAGCTTGCAACAGTGCTAAGTGTGTTGAAAGTGAGGTGAAGCTATGACTGTGAGGTATGAAACATGATTGACAAAGATTGTTAGTATGTGAGTGATAGGGATGTAGTACAGCGAGCAGAGTGTGAGGCCAATGCTGCAGTTGGTGGGATATGGCATTTGGGGATACATTCACTGACCTTTCCCATTGGTATGAGTTCACTGAACAGCACTGCATCCATCCAGATCATTGGGGCTAGAGTGCTAGCATTGACCACGATGGCCATCTGCTCCCACTGCCTTCACAGTGTCTGTCTGGAGGGCTTCCTCATCCCTTGTGGATAAAGGACCTCTCCTCCTATCCATCTCATGCACCAAGGCCTTCAATGCTGCGTTGGAAAACCTTGAAGTCCACTCTCCGCCTTGTTATGCAATTTTTTTTGTTGTTTCCCAGGTCAAACTCCCTTCTAGAATGACTTTCAGCACTTGCTCCAGTCAAAATGCACCTTACATTTAAGAGGTGCAGGTTGTCTTTAAACAATGCAGGCTGGCTTAAACTTGTGCCAGCCTCATGAATTTGTGCACCCTGTTCAGGAGTGCAGCCACTCAACATGCTTAGCACTGGCTGCATGTGCAATCATGTAAATAAGCAGGCAGCACCAAGTTTGCGTGCTACCTGCATCAGAAGCAACGGGTGCATGTTAGTTGCACATCAAGATCCCTGCACTCGTTTTTGGGCCTTATCAAATTTAGTGGCCATTAATCCAGGGCAAGATTAACTAGCACTTGATAAAAATTAGATAATAAATTAAAGGCAGCACAGATTTGTTAAAAGCAAATTGTGTTAGACTACCCTGATAGAGTTCTTTGGTGAAGTAGAGGGGGCGGATGAGGATAGATAGTGATGTTGATGTTGTGTATATGGGCTTTCAAAAGGCTTTTGATAAAGAACACATAATTGACTTGTTGGTAAAATTGAAGCCCATGGGATTATAGTGCCGGAAAATGCATGGATATGAAATTGACTAAGGAACAGACAGAGCAGGGATATGTGCAGTGGTGTCCCCCAGGATTTGGTGTTGGGATTATTGTTCTTTTTTTACAGATATTAATAACCTGCACTTGGGTAGACACAGATGACACAAAACATGGAAATGTAGTAAGCAAGATAGTAACAGACATTCGGACGACATGGACAGACTGAAGAAATTGGTAGCCACACGTACAAAGTAGGGTGAAGAACCACTTATCAAGTAGGTGTCAACTGCGGCTCCATTGTAAACACTCTTGCCTCTGAGTCAGAGAGTTGTTGGTTCAAATTTCACTCCAGAGACTTGAGCACATAATCCAGGTCGACACTCCAGTGCAGTAAAAAAAAATGCTCCTGTTGGAGGTGCTGTTTTTCAAATGAGGTGTTAAACCATGGCCACATCTGTCCTCTCAAGTTGGCATTAAAGATACAATGGCACTATTTTGAAGATGGCAGGGGAGTTATCTATGGCCAATATTTATCTCTCAAACAAAATCACTAAAAAAGAGATTACCTGGTCATTAAGAAATATAGCGTGGTGATATTGGGGGACTTTAATTACTAAAAAATCAATTGGGATAATTTTAGAATAAAGGGTAAGGAGGGGGAGGAATTTCTCAAATGTGTTCAGGAGAACTTCCTTGATTAGTATATTCTCAGCCCAACTAGAAAGGAGGCATTGCTGGATCTGGTGCTGGGAAATGAGTTGGGCCAAGTGGACCAAGTGTCTGTGGGGAAACACTTGGGTAAGCGTGATCATCATATCATAAGGTTTAGATTAGTAATGCAGAAAAGCAAGGAACAAAATAAGGTAGAATGTCGAGATTGGAAGAGGGCTAATTTCAATGCAATGAGAAGGGATCTAACCAGGGTAGAATGGAACCAAAGACTGGCAGGAAGAGCTGTATCTTAAACATAACCCTTTGTTCCGAGAGAGATGCTTCAGGTACAAGCTAAGAACATTCCAACAAGGGTGAAAGGTAGGAGAACCAAGAACAGGGCTCCTTGGTTGGTGAGAGATTTAGAGTTAATGATGAAACAAAAAAGAGGGTGTATGATGCACGTCAGGTGAACTCATCAGGTGAGAACCAGGCATATACAATAAGTTGAGAGGGGAGATGAAGAGGAAAATAAGACTGGCAAAGAAAGAATATAATAGAATGGCAGTCAGCATAAAAAGGAAACCCAGAGGCCTTCTATCGGCATGTTAACAGTAAGAGGTGGAGTGGGGCCTATTAGGGACAGAGAGGATAATATATAATTAGGGTGGGCAGGGCAAGGCTAATATATTTAACATATTAGACTATTAGACTAGTATATTTAACACTTTGCATCAGTGTTCACTAAAGAAACGGAGGCTGACAAAACATCAGTAGAAGCGGAGTAGAGGCAATGGAGAGGATAGAAATTGAGAGGGGGGAGGTACTAAAAAGGTTGGCTATGCTTCGGGTAGATAAGTCACCTGGTCCAGATGGCTTGCATCCCAGGTTGCCAAAGGAAGTGGGGGTGGAGATAGCAGAAGGGATTTCCATAATCTTCCAATCTTCCCTGGATCTGGGGGAGTTACCAGAGGATTGGAGAGTGGCAAATATGACACCGTTTTTCAAGAAAGGGTGTAAGGACAGTCCTAGCAACTACAGGCCAGTTAGTTTATCAGTGGTGGGTAAGGTTTTAGAAACTATAATCAAGGAAAATATCAATGGACACTTGGACGTTTGAGTTAATTAAGGATAGCCAGCATAGATTTGTAAAAGGCAGATCATGCTCAACTAATCTAATTGAACTCTTTGATGAAGTAACAGAAAAGGTTGATGAAGGGAAAGCGGTGGATGTTTTTTTTATATGGATTTTAAGAAAGCATTTGATAAGGTACCGCATAAAAGGCTGGTTAAGAAAATTGAAGCCCATGAAATAGGAAGGTCAATGTTCAAATGGATAAAAAAATTGGCTTAAGAACAGAAAACAGCGAGTAGCAGTAAATGATTGTTTTTCAGACTGGAGAATGGTAGACAGGGGTGTTCCCCAAGGGTCAGTGATGGGACCACTACTTTTTTTTTTAATATATAGATGACTTGGATCTTGGAATAAAGAGTAGAATCTCAAAATTTGCTGATGATACCAAACTTGGAGATGTGGCAAACAGTGAGGATGATATGAATCACCTGTGTGGAGTTTGCAAGTTCTCCCTGTGACCGAGTGGGTTTCCGCCGGGTGCTCCGGTTTCCTCCCACAGCCAAAGACTTGCAGGTTGGTAGGTAAATTGGCCATTGTAAATTGCCCCTAGTGTAGGTAGGTGGTAGGAGAATTGAGGGAAGGTGTGGATGTGGTAAGGAATATGAGATTAACGTAGGATTAGTATAAATGGGTGGTTGATGGTCGGCACAGACTCAGTGGGCCAAAGGGCCCGTTTCAGTGCTGTATCTCTCTATGACTCTATAACAGGACATAGATAGGCTAGCAGAATGGGCAGAGAGGTGGCAGATGGAATTTAATACTGACAAATGAGAGATGATTCATTTTGGCATAAGGAATGAGGAGAGGCAATATATACTTAATGGCACAGTTCCAAAGAGTGTGCAGGAACAGAGGGACCTGAGGGTGCATGTTTGAAGGTGGCAGGACATATTGAGAGAGTGGTCAGTAAAGCATATGGGATCTTGGAATTCATAAATAGAGGCATTGAGTACAAAAGCAGAGAAGTTATGCTGAACCTTTATAAAGTTCTGGTTAGGCCCCAGCTGGAATATTACATCTAGTTCTTGTCACCACTCTTCAGGAAGGATGTGAGGGTCCTTGAGAGGGTGCAGAGGAGATTTATCAGAATGGTTCCAGGGATGGGGGATTTTAGTTACAAGGTCAGGTTGGAAAGCTGGGTTTGTTCTCCTTAGAGTAAAGGAGATTGAGGGGACATTTAATGGAAATGTAGAAGATTCTGACAGGCTTAGATAAGTTAGGCAAAGGAAAAACTGTTCTCACTAACAAATGATACAAGGACTAGGGGACACAGTTTGGAGGTTCTAGGCAAAAGATGTAGGGGGAATATGAGGAAGCACTTTTTTACACAGCAGGTGGTAATGACCTGGAACTCGCTTCCCACAAGGGTGGTGGAAGCAGAGACAGTCACTGACTTCAAGAAGATGTTGGATGGCCACTTGAGAGAAGTACACTTGCAGGGCTACAGGGAATTCGACCCGGGGAGTGGGACTGACAGCATAGCTCTGTGGAGAGCCTGCATGGACTCGATGGTCCGAATGGCCTTCTTCTGTGCCATTAATGACTTCATCATATTGCTGTTTGTGGGACCTTGCTGTGTGCAAATTGGCTGCCTTGTTTCCTATATCAAAAGTGACTACACTTCAAAAGTACTTCATTGGCTATAAAGCGTGACATAAATGCAAGTCTTCTTTCCTTAAAAGGTGACAGGATAAATCGAGAAGACTGTTTAGAAGGTATACCAGATCCTTGGCATCATAAGTGGAGGCATAGCGCACAAAGGTAAGGAGGTTATGCTAAACCTTTGTAAAACACTAGTTAGACACCAGCTGGAGTTTTGAAGGGGAAAAAAATGATGCAGCAAGTCATTGTGATCTGGAATGCATTGTCCAAAAGGGTGGTGGAAGCAGATTTAATAATTACTTCCAAAACAGAATTGGATAAATACCTGAAGTGGAAAAATTTGTTGGGCTAAGGGGAAAGAGCAGGAGTGTGGGATTAATTGGACAGTTCTTTCAAAGAACTGACACAGACATGATGAGCTGAGTGGCCTCTTTCTGTGCTGTATCCTCTCCTGATGCTTTGACTTGAGAGCATCCATTCATCTTCTCTCAGATCATATGTATGAGAGAAGATGAATGGATACAAATAACAACAAAGCAGTAATTTAATGAAGTCATATTGAGGGGATAATCATTAAGGTCTCATTGAATGGTTTATGAGTTTTCTGAAATTAAAGGCTAGATTACATCCTTAAAGCCTTGTATCGGTTAACATTTAATTTGCAACAAGGATTCATCTAATATTTTTGTGCCAAGAAACTGTTTGTCTGAATTCTGAAGGTCAATGTGCCTCATGTCCTTGATAAGTGGGGTCATTTATGATAAAAGGATTAACATTGTGACATCATTACATTGAGATTTAATTTTACATTTGTTTTTTTGTAAATTTCCATGATCAATCTTGTAATACAAAACAATTATCAGTATATGTTAACAAAAAATTTCAAATATTCAAGTAAATAATTATTGATCTTCACTAGTTTGTTTTTGTTTGAGTTATTATAAGTCAGGGTCGTCCAATCTTTTCAGGTGGAGGGCTGCATTATGATTTTTGCTTGGACCGGGGGGTTGGGCGGTGGTGGGGGGGTTGGTGAACACATTTCGAAAGATAAAGGCATTAAAAATTTATCTTACTATTAAAAGCAACAACAAATGTGCATTTTTGTAAAGAAGCTGCAAACGAGAAGACAAGTTTATTGACTTACTTTCTCAACACTATATTGAAAACTGATTTAATGACAAACCTGGCATTGTTTTTGCTTGCATAAGTAGTCAATCTCTGCCCACGCACTTGATGTCGTGATGCAGAGTATTCTGAATAGATATCCAACTGTCAGGAGTGCTCTTGATCTCTGTCTGTCTCTCTCTCTCCCTGTGTTCCCCCTCTCTGTGTTGTTCTCACTCTGTGTCCCCCCTGTTCCCCCATCTCTGTTTCCCAACCCTCTCGCTCTGTCCCCCCCCCCACTCTGCGTTTCCCTCCCTCTGTTTTCCCCCCACTCTCCCTCTCTGTTTCCCCCACTCTCCCTCTCTGTGTTTTCCCCCCTCTCTCTCTCTGTTTCCCCCCCATTTCTCTTGCTCTCTGGTTTCCCCCCTCCCCTGACAGTTGCACTGAGTGGGAGCATTCATCACAGCAGCTTTCTGGTTGGTTAGTTTATTTAAAAACATCGTGCTGAGTTTCACAGCTGACAGCTGCTGAAGCAGGAAAGCGCTTCCCAACATCAGACAGATTCGGGGTTTTCCAGCAGGCTTTTAAAAAAAGTCCGAAAACCCTGAATCTGTCAAAGTTGGGAAGTGTGTTCCTGCTTCAGCAGCTGTGAAACTGACATTGCAATGTTTTTAAAAAGGCCAGTCTGCAAGAAGAAGACAAAGGGAAATTTCCCATCTCCAGTCACAGACCCCTGGGGAGGATGAGGAACAGCCTCGAGTACAGCTTACACCTGCAGGCCGGATGAAAACCCTGTGGGCTGGATCTTGGCCTGCGGGCCGTATGTTGGACAACCCTGCTATAAATGCTGCATGTAAAAGGAATCTTTTAAAATTAATTGGTCTAAGTTCTATACACTGATGAATAAATTGGGAATGATTAACGGGCACTATGTGGTTGGTATTTTTGGGCAACTGATAATCTTATGGTCTCCATTTGATGTCACTTTAATCTGTAGTCATGTTTATGAAACATTTCAGCAGTTTCTACATCAGGTTTACAGACAGCTTTTGTGAACAAATAATGAAGAGGAAAACTTAACCTTGCACCTCTTATTGTGCAGGAAGCCCACTTCCCTGTTGTTAGAAAATGCAATTGATACTTATGCACAAATAATAGCTTTTTTCCATTGTCTCCAAAGTTTAACACATTCTTAGGGAAAATTATCTTAAACAGTTGACTCCAACCTTTGCTCTTTGTCTTGACCTTGAACATAGTTCTCCTATGCCAGTCTTCATTAAATTGTCTCCATCACACAATTCTTCTTTTGGTGGATCCATTCCACGTATCTTTATCAGTTCTGCTTGCAAGCGATCAAACTTGGACTTAAACCATTGATGCGCTTCCTCCAGGTTAGCGCTGACCTACAGTCAGATAATATCACAGGCAGTAACACCTCCCTAAATATTACTGCAGATTAAAGACAACTCTTCATGTAATGTGCTTGTATATAGTGTTCACATTTCCAGATAGCTGCATTCACTGGCCAATATTAACTACTTTTGTCATGTTCCCTATGAATCTGTGGGTAAATGCACAGCAATGCATATTACTGAATCCTACAAACCAAAAATACCCCAGGTTCTATTCCTGGTTTGTTATGCGTTGGCCGATTGCAGCTGGATAATTGTGGGGTGTACTACAACTGGACTCAGTGTCCCCATGCTTTTGGTGGCGACAACCTGTCAGGGCTCCTCCACTCAATCACTATTCAGCAACACCCAGCTGGAACACTACAGGTCAACAACTGAAGACAGAATTGGGCTAAATGGCGAGGACTGGCACAGTCAAAGAGTTTGTCAATAGTCACTATCTAGGCACACATGAAAAATGGTCATTTATTTAACCAACGAAGAGCTGCTAGCAGCTGTAGAACCATTCCTCAACATAATTCAGCACCTTGGGATTAGGAGAAAACTGGGGAAAAAAACTTTTGTTGATAAAGAATATAGCACAAACACATAATAAGTTGATATAATTAAAACCAAGTCTTCAGTACTACAGTCTGTAATTGATTTTATTCATCAGTAGAAATAATTGAGTAGCATTTATTTATAATGTCTATTTTCAATATTTGGATATAATGAAAACTTCTTTTAAACAAAAATGTCTCCTTAAAAATAGGAAAACTAAATGTAAAAGTGATCTCTAATGGAATGAGGACTAAACAAATCTAACTTATTTGTGGGTGGTGGGGGGGCGGGGGGGGGGGGAAGCACCTACAATTCTGACATTTAATTTAGATTAATTTCAACAGAGGGAAGGAATGCTTCAAGTGAATAACCTCAGTACACATATTTCTTCACCTTTCTTCTCTTGCAGAGTTGGCACATTAAGAAGGTCTGAATGGCCTCCCTTCTGGGCAGTAACCACTCTGTGATTCTATGTATTTTTGAAGGACATATCTTCTACTACTGTAACTTTGCCTCCCTTGAATAACCACAATTTGGGTCTCCACTCAGAATTAGATCTGCTATGATAACACTGTGTTAAACGGCAGCCCATGTGTATCTCAATTGATTCAATTTACTTAGAGGTCTGTTCAATAGACTGATATAAATTCTGATTAGATGCTAAAGCCAGAATTAGATTGCCATTCACAAGAGATAGTAGCATCACTTTGAACATGGCTGGACAAAGCTGCTATGGGTTTAATATTAGCTGGGATTTTTTTAGATAATAGATGGGAGAATATCATTGCACCATCTTTGATATGCAGAACTGTGATTGTTCAGTTCCATATAGTGATTATGAACCTCGGGGTAAAGACAGTAAAACTTTGACACAATGTTCATAAGATAGACAAGGTATCTTATTAATGTAGAACATAAAGAATATGTAGATCACATTCTCCTACCTGCTGTGACTCTAAACTAGCTTCCTTCAGTTTCTGCTCAGTTATTTCTTTGCAAGTTTGCAGACTTTTTACCTTCGCCTCAAGAGTCTAGGAGCAAGAATAAATATTTTTGTGCTACTTAAAATTCAGAAATTCATAACCATTCCACATGAATTAAGTTTAAGAAAAGCATTACAATATCACCTGAACCCAGATTCCAGGTCCTTCATATTCTGAAATCTAGTGACAAATTTTGCAAGATTAACAATGGTAACAGAAATCAAAGCAGTAGAACAGACTGTAGCACAGTGGGCTCTAAACCCCATTACAGAATTCTGGGAAACCTTAGGTGTTAATATTCTATTCTGTGAAAGCAAAGCCACAGAGCCTTCTCACAGACAGCCACTTTCGACACTGGCATCACAGACGTTATAAAACTGGCCTGAAGGGCTAGATGAATAGGTTACTTTATTTGTGAAACTAGTCAAGCAGCCTGCAGAGACAGTCCTTACAAAAACATGAAGGAGGATAGAGCAGATGAATGTGTGGCTGAAGAGATAGTGCAGGAGGGAGGGCTTTAGTTTCCTGGATTACTGGGTCTGTTTCTGGCGAAGGTGAGACCTGTACAAGTTGGATGGTTGCACCTGAACCGGAACGGGACCAACAACCTTGCTGGGAACTTTGCTAGTGCTGTTGAGGGGTTAAACTAATTTGGCAGGGGGATGGGATACAAAGTGGAGGTATAGTAAGGGGTGATGCACAGTCAAATATAGAAGAGAAACTGAGTCAGTCTGGAAGGCAGAGCAAATATAGACCTGTTAAGGCACAAGCGAATAATGCAAGGTTGGATTGCATCTATTTTAAAGCAAGGAGTCTTACTAGTAAGGCAGATGAATTGAGGACATTGATTAACACATGGGAATATGATATTATTGCTATAACAGAGACATGGTTGAGGGAAGGGCAGGACTGGCAGTTCAATATTCCAGGGTATAGAATCTTCAAGTGTGACAGGGTAGGGTGTAAAAGAGGAGGTGGTATTGCACCGTTGATCAATTACTGCAGTAAGGAGGGATGATATCTTAGAAGGCTCCTCAAATGAGGCCAGATGGGCAGAACTTAAAAACAAAAAGGGGGCAATCACTTGGCTGTGAGTGTACTACAGGCCTCCAAACAGTCAGAGACAGATAGGAGGAGCAGATATGTAGGCAAATCTCAGAGAGGCGTAAAAATAATAGGGAATAATAGCAGGGGATTTCAACTTACCTAATATCAACTGGGATAGTCTTAGTGCAAAAGGCTTAAAGGGGGCGGAATTCTGAAAGTTTTTTGAGGAGAGTTTTTTGAGCCAGCACGTAGAAAGACCTACAAGAGAAGGGGTGGTACTGGATCTAATCCTAGGGAATGAAGCTGGAAAAGTGGTAGAAATGTCAGTGGGTGAGCATTTCGGGGATAGTGACCATAACTCTATAAGATTTAAGGTAGTTAAGGAAAAGGACAAAGAAAGACCAGAAATAAAAGTAATGAATTGGGGGACGGCCGATTTCAATATAATAAAACAGGATCTGGCCAAAGTGGACTGGGAACAGCTACTTGTAGGAAAGTCTACATCAGACCAGTGGGAGTCACTCAAAAAGGAAATAGTGAGAGTTCAGGGCCAACATGTTCCCGTAAAGGTGAAGGGTAGGACCAACAAGTCCAGGGAACCCTGGATGTCAAGGGATATAGAGGATTGGATCAGGAAAAGAAAGGAGGCTTATGGCAGATCCCAAGCGCTAAAAACAGCGGAGGCCCTAGAGGAGTATAGAAAGTGTAGGGCGGCATTTAAAAAAGTAATTAGGAGAGCGAAGAGGGGGCATGCAAAAACACAGGCAGGCAAGATAAAGGAAAATCCCAAGGCGTTTTATAAGTATATTAACGGCAAGAGGATAACCAGGGAAAGAGTAGGGCTCATTAGACCAAATTGGCAATCTGTGTGTGGAGCCAGAGGACAGAGGTGAGGTTTTAAGTGATTACTTTTCATCTGTGTTCACTATGGAGAAGGATGATGTGGGTGTAGAGATCAGGGAGGGGGATATACTTGAACAAATTAGCAATGAAAGGGAGAGAATTTTAGCTGTTTTAGTGGGTTTAAAATGGAATAAATCCCCAGACCCAGATGAGATGTATCCCAGGCTGTTATGTGAAGCAAAGGAGGAGATAGCAGGGACTCTGAGACAAATTTTCAAATCCTCTCTGGCCACAGGAGAGGTACCAGAGGACTGGGGGACAACGAATGTGGTACCATTATTCAAGAAGGATAGCAGGGATAAATCAGGTAATTACAGGCCAATGGAGTCTATCGTCAGTGGTAGGGAACCAAAATTCTGAGGGACAGGATTAATCTCCACTTGGAGAGACAGGGATTAGTCAGGGATAGTCAGCATGGCTTTGTCAGAAGGAGATCGTGTCTAAAAAACATATTTGAATTTTTCAAGGAGGTGACTAGACATGTAGATGAAGGGAAGGCGGTTGATGTAGTCTACATGGACTTAAGTAAGGCTTTTGATAAGGTCCTGCATGGGAGATTAGTTAAGAAGGCAAAAGCCTATGGGATCCAGGGCAATTTGGCAAATTGGATCCAAAATTGTCTTTGTGGCAGGAGGTAGAGGGTGATGGTCGAGGGCTGTTTTTGCAATTGGAAGCCTGTGACCAATGGTATACCGCAGGGATTGGTGCTGGGACCCTTGCTGTTTGTAGCGTACATTATTGATTTAGATGTGAATATAGGAGGTATGATCAGTAAGTTTTCAGATGACATGAAAATTGGTGGTGTCATAACTAGGTGAGGAGGAAAGCCATAGATTACAGGATGATATAGATGGGCTGGTAAGATGGGCAGAGCAGTGGCAAATGGAATTTAATCCTGAGAAGTGTGAGGTGATCCATTTTGGGAGGACTAACAAGGCAAGGGAATATACAATGGATGGTAAGACCCTAGGAAGTACAGAGGGACCTTGGTGTACTTGTCTATAGATCACTGAAGGCAGCAGCAGAGGTAGATAAGCTGGTTAAGGAAGGCATATGGGATACTTGCCTTTATTCGGCGAGGCACAGAATATAAGAGCAGGGAGGTTATGATGGAGCTGTATAAAACGCTAGTTCGGCTACAGCTGGAATACTGTGTACAGTTCTGGGCACCACACTACAGGAAGGATGTGATTGCACTGGAGAGGGAGCAGAGGAGATTCACCAGGATGTTGCCTGGGCTGGAGCATTTCAGCTATGAAGAGAGACTGGATAGGCTAGGGTTGTTTTCCTTGGAGCAGAGAAGGCTGTCGGGGGGGGACCTGATTGAGGTATACAAAATTATGAGGAGCATTGATAGGATTGGTAGGAAGAAACTTTTTCCCTTAGTGGAGGGATCAACAACCAGGGGGCATAGATTAAAGGTATGGGACAGGAGGTTTCGAGGGGATTTGAGGAAAGGTTTTTTCACCCAGAGGGTGGTTGGAATCTAGAACACAATACCTGAAGGGGTGGGAGAGGCGGGAACCCTCACAACATTTAACAAGTATTTAGATGAGCACTTGAAATGCCATAGCATACAAGGCTACGGGCTAAGTGTGGGAAAATGGGATTAGAATAGATAGGTGCTTGATGGCCGGCACAGACATGATAGGCCAAAGGGCCTGTTTCTGTGCTGTATAACTCTATGAAAGCCAGGTTTGTGGCTGAGGCATTGGTTAACATGCTAGATATGTTGAGACGAAGACAGGCCAGGATATTCTAACTTCATCAGAAATACAAAAAATAAGCATCATAATTTCTCACATATCAAATTGATTGGCATATTGGAAGAGACTTACATGACCCAGTTAACCCTTCTTTACTGGACATTAAGGTTTGAACTTGGAAAGAGGATCTGTCAGTAAAGTTTAAAATATAAAAAGAGCCATCCTTTCTCTCCATGTCATTGCCCTCTCCCCAAACCTGGCATTGTAAATTGCAGCATGTGATTTATGAGGATGGGTGGGTGAGTGTCCAAGATGCGCTCATGGTTGTGGCACTAATATGCAAAGTAGAGACTATCCCCCTGACCCTGGATTCAGGGGTTCTGGGTGGACACATGCCAGAACTTAAGCAAATGCAGCCCCACAGAATTTCAACCTCATTGTATCATTCTCTTTTATCGTGCCCCTTGATTACTAGAAATAGGGAGTCAAAGACAAACTGCACTACACATTATTTATTCCATGATTGGGAAAGGTTTCAGTTGGCAGCACTCAGTCCTCTTAATCAGAAGGTTGTGGATTCAAGCTCCACTCCAAGGTTAGAACACATAATATAGACTGCATTGTCAAAGATGCCAACTTCTGGATGATACATCAAACTAAAGTCTGAAGTCGAATCTGAATGTCCACCTGAACCAATGGAACAGCAACAATCTTGTGACACTTTTCAAAGAACAGCAGGGAGATCTTCTGATGTATTTGACAAAACATTCTACCATCATACTACACCATCAAAAATAAATGAACTGGTTATTCATCTCATCGCTGTTTGTGGGGCCTTGCCCTGTGCAAAAACTAATTTCACTGCATATGAAATGCACTGGAACATTTGAAACATCATAAGACGCTATATAAACACAAGTTCCTTTTTTCTTAACCAGTGAATAATTGTGCCGATTGAGTCAGCCAGATAGACAGAAAATATTTAATGCCTCTCTGAGATTAAAGTATAAGTTACAAATTGTGACTGTACTATATGGACTATTCATCTGACTTTAAATCATGCATTGTTCCATTTGGGCGATACCAGTAACAGAATGCTTTCCAATCCACTAAACAGAAAATTGATGTGGGTACCTCACCGTCTGGATAGCAGAAAATTACTTTTCATATTTTGCTAATTTTAATCATTTTTATCTTCACAGTAGGATTTGGGAATGAGTTATAGCTAAGCGTTGCATTTTAAAACAAAAGGTGATTGCTTACAGGTGTAAAAAGTAACAATCTGTGATTTGTTAATAGGCTAGGTATTCTTTATTTATTCATGGGATGTGGGCATTGCTGGCTAGGCCAGAACTTTATTGCACATCCCTAATTTCCCTTGAGAAGGTGCTGGTGAGCTGCCATCTTGAACCACTGCAGTCCTTGCAGTGTACGTACACCCACAGTGCGGTTAGGAAGTTCCAGGATTTTGACCTACTGACAGCGAAGGAACTGCGATATAGTTCCAAGTCAGGATGGTGTGTGGTTTGGAAGGGAACTTGCAGGTGGTGGTGTTCCCATGCATCTGCTGTCCTTGTCCTAGGTGGTAGAGGTCATGGGTTAGGAAGGGGCTGTCGATGGAACCTTGGTGAGTTGCTGCAGTGCATCTTGTAGATGGTACACACTGCTGCCACAGTGCTTCGGTGGTGAAGGGAGTGAATGTTGAAGATGGTGGATGGGGTGCCAATCAAGGAAGCTGCATTGTCCTGAATTGTGTCAAGCTTCGAGTGTTGTTGGAGCTGCATTCATCCAGGCAAGTGGAGAGTATTCGATCACACTCCTGACTTGTGCCTTGTAGATGGTGGATCGGCATTGGGGAGACAGGAGGTGAGTTACTCGCCACAGAGTTCCTAGCCTCTGACCTGCTCTTGTAGCCACAGTATTTATGTGGCTGGTCCAGTTCAATTTCTGGTCAATGGTAACACTCAGGATGTTGATAGCGGAGGATTAAGCGATGGTAATGCCACTGAATATCAAGGGGAGATGGTTAGATTCTCTCTTGTCTTAGATGGTCACTGGTGTGGCATGAATGTTACCTGCCACTTATCAGCCCAAGCCTGGATGTTGCCCAGGTCTTGCTGCATCTGGACGCGGGCTGCTTTAGTATCTGAGGAGTCGCAAATGGTGTTGAACAATGTGCAATCATCAGTGAACATCCCCACTTCTGACCTTATGATGGAGGGAAGGTCATTGATGAAGATGGCTGGGCCTAGGACACTACCCTGAGTGGGCGGCACAGTGGCGCAGTGGTTAGCACCGCAGCCTCACAGTTCCAGGGACCCGGGTTCGATTCTGGGTACTGCCTGTGCGGAGTTTGCAAGTTCTCCCCGTGTCTGCGTGGGTTTTCGCCAGGTGCTCCGGTTTCCTCCCACATCCAAAGACTTGCAGGTGATAGGTAAATTGGCCATTGCGAATTGCCCCTTGTGCAGGGAAGTGATAGGGAATAGGGGATTACTGTGGGGTTAGTATAAATGGGTGGTTGTTGGTCGGCACAGACTCGGTGGGCCGAAGGGCCTGTTTCAGTGCTGTATCTCTAAATAAATAAAAAAATAAATAAACTCCTGTAGTGATGTCCTGGAACTGAGATTCAACACATCTAATAAATCACTTTGTGAAATCTCACAGCTGAGTCTACTTCAAACTGAGACAATGGGAGCAATTTTAAATATACACCCAAAATAAAGCACACCGTCTGCGGTGCATCTCTGGCGCCCGAGTCCTGCAGGGTGAGGCCAAACTATTTTCAGGTTCAGGCCTCATTAGATTATAGCAGGTGAAGTGTCCAAAATGAGGGGGAACTAGTAAATAAGGCCAGTAAGACGAAGAGGAAGAGCAGGCAGGGAGATGTTGCGGAGCACAGCGGGACTGGTGGTCTGAAGTGCATTTGTTTCAATGCGAGAAGTACAACAGGTAAGGCAGATGAACTTAGAGCTTGGATTAGTACTTGTAACTATGATGTTGTTGCTATTACAGACACTTGGTTGAGGGAAGGACAGGATTGGCAGCTAAATGTTCCAGGATTTAGAAGCTTCAGGCGGGATAGAGGGGGATGTAAAAGGGGTGGGGGAGTTGCCTGACTGGTTAAGGAGAATATCACAGCTGTACTGCGGGAGGACACCTCGGAGGGGTCATGCAGCGAGGCATTATGGGTGGAGCTCAGGAATAGGAAAGGTGCAGTCACGATGTTAGGGGTTTACTACAGGCCTCCCAACAGCCAGCGGGAGGTAGAGGAGCAGATATGTAGACAGATTTTGGAAAGATGTAAAGGTAACAGGGTTGTAGTGGTGGGTGATTTTAACTTCCCCTGTATTGACTGGGACTCACTTAGTGCTAGGGGCTTCGATGGGGCAGATTTGTAAGGAGCATCCAGGAGGGCTTCTTGAAACAATATGTAGATAGTCCAACTAGGGATGGGGCCGTACTGGACCTGGTATTGGGGAATGAGCCCGGCCAGGTGGTCGAAGTTTCAGTAGGAGAGCATTTCGGGAACAGTGACCATAATTCCATAAGTTTTAAGGTACTTGTGGATTAGGATAAGAGTAGTCCTCGGGTGAAGGTGCTAAATTGGGGGAAGGTTAATTATAACAATATTAGGCAGGTATTGAAGAACTTAGATTGGGGGCAGCTATTTGAGGGTAAATCAACATCTGACATGTGGGAGTCTTTCAAACGTCAGTTGATTAGAATCCAGGACCAGCATGTTCCTGTGAGGAAGAAGCATAAGTTTGGCAAGTTTCGGGAACCATGGAAAACACGGGATATTGTGAGCCTCGTCAAAAAGAAAAAGGAAGCATTCGTAAGGGCTGGAAGGCTAGGAAAAGACGAATCCCTTGAGGAATATAAAGACAGTAGGAAGGAACTTAAGCAAGGAGTCAGGAGGGCTAAAAGGGGTTATGAGAAGTCATTGGCAAACAGGATTAAGGAAAATCCCAAGGATTTTTATACCTATATAAAGAGCAAGAGGGTAACAGGGAAAGGGTTGGCCCACACAAGGACAGAGAAGGGAATCTATGTGTGGAGCCAGAGGAAATGGGCGAGGTACTAAATGAGTACTTTGCATCAGTATTCACCAAGGAGAAGGACTTGGTGGATGATGAGCCTAGGGAAGGGAGTGTAGATAGTCTCAGTCATCTCATTATCAAAAAGGAGGAGGTGTTGGGTGTCTTGCAAAGCATTAAGATAGATAAGTCCCCAGGGCCTAATGGGATCTACCACAGAATACTGAGGGAGGCAAGGGAAGAAATTGCTGGGGCCTTGACAGAAATCTTTGCATCCTCATTGGCTACAGGTGAGGTCCCAGAGGACTGGAGAATAGCCAATGTTGTTCCTTTGTTTAAGAAGGGTAGCAAGGATAATCCAGGAAATTATAGGCCGGTGAGCCTTACGTCAGTGGTAGGGAAATTATCAGAGAGAATTCTTCGGGACAGGATTTACTCCCATTTGGAAACAAACAAACTTATTAGCGAGAGGCAGCATGGTTTTGTGAAGGGGAGGTCGTGTCTCACTAATTTGATTGAGTTTTTTGAGGAAGTGACGAAGATGATTGATGAAGGTAGGGCAGTGGATGTTATCTATATGGACTTCAGTAAAGCCTTTGACAAGGTCCCTCATGGCAGACTGGTACAAAAGGTGAAGTCACACGGGATCAGAGGGGAGCTGGCAAGATGGATACAGAACTGGCTCAGTCATAGAAGACTGAGGGTAGCAGTGGAAGGGTGCTTTTCTGAATGGAGGGATGTGACTAGTGGTGTTCCGCAGGGATCAGTGCTGGGATATTTGCTGTTTGTAGTATATATAAATGATTTGGAGGAAAATGTAGCTGGCCTGATTAGTAAGTTTGCGGACGACACAAAGGTTGGTGGAGTTGCGGACAGTGATGAGGATTGTCAGAGGATACAGCAGGATATAGATCGGTTGGAGACTTGGGCGGAGAAATGACAGATGGAGTTTAATCCGGACAAATGTGAGGTAATGCATTTTGGAAGGTCTAATGCAGGTGGGAAGTATACAGTAAATGGCAGAACCCTTGGGAGTATTGACAGGTAGAGAGATCTGGGCGTACAGGTCCACAGGTCACTGAAAGTGGCAACGCAGGTGGATAAGGTAGTCAAGAAGGCATACGGCATGCTTGCCTTCATCGATCGGGGCACAGAGTATAAAAATTGGCAAGTCATGCTGCAGCTGTACAGAACTTCAGTTAGGCCACACTTAGAATATTGCGTGCAATTCTGGTCACCACACTACATGAACGACGTGAAGGCTTTGGAGAGGGTACAGAAGAGGTTTACCAGGAAGTTGCCTGGTCTGGAGGGCATTAGCTATGAGGAGAGGTTGGATAAACACGGATTGTTTTCACTGGAACGACGGAGGTGGAGGGGCGACATGATAGAGGTTTACAAAGTTATAAGCGGCATCGACAGAGTGGATAGTCAGAAGCTTTTTCCCAGGGTGGAAGAGTCAGTTACTAGGGGACATAGGTTTAAGGTGAGAGGGACAAAGTTTAGAGGTGATGTGCGAGGCAAGGTCTTTACACAGAGGTTAGTGAGTGCCTGGAACTTGTTGCCGGGGGAGGTGGTGGAAGCAGGTACCATAGAGACGTTTAAGAGGCATCTTGACAAATACATGAATAGAATGGGAATCGAGGGATACGGACCCCGGAAGTGCAGAAGGTTTTAGTTTCAGCAGGTATCAAGATCAGTGCAGGCTTGGAGGGCCGAATGGTCTGTTCCTGTGTTGTACTGTTCTTTGTTCTAACCCAATAAATGCTAAATGAGCAACTCGCTGAACCGGAGCATAGATAGATTCTTGACAGACAAGGGAGTCAAGTGTTCTGGCAGCAGACAGAAAAGTGGAGTTGAGACCACATTCAGATCAGCCATGATCTTATCAAATTGAGGCACAGGCTTGAGGGGGCAAATGGCCCACTCCTGCTCCTAGTTCGCATATTTGTATGAGCACAGAAAATCCGAAAACTCCATGGCTGGGCTGAGCTCAGAGTCAACATAAATTGAAAGGTGGGGCCTTTCCAGTGGCCTCCAGTGAGCTGCAGTATGTTTGTAGGGCTAGGAAGAGTGTTCTTCTTCCTTTTGGCTTCATGAAAATTCCACCCAAAAATGTTCCAAGCATTTTTAAGAGTTGCTTCCAATGGTGCCTGGTAAGGCTGCTCGCACACCTGGTATGAGTCAAGTGTGAACGCGCACGTTCCACTCATTTTGTACTTGAAAATTATAAACTGGAATCTATCATTGGCATAGGACTCCAATTTCCTTTTGCAGCTTGGGCAGCACTACTGGGTCTCCAATTGCAGTCCTGCGCAAAAAATTACATCAGGAGGGTCTTGGACAGCCAAGAGGCAGTCACTCTCTTCCTGCTATTTTTAACAGCTTGTAAACAAGACTGGAAGCTGAGTTCTTCCCCAAATACAACTCAATTGACTCATCCCAGACTTATTAACCCATGATGGGCCCGATTTATTTAGAGAAAGTGGGAGATATGTTTCTTGAGACTTGTATTGCAAGGCTGGGGAGATGGTTAACCAGTTTTATCATAAGCCTACAAGACAAATCACTGAACAGGAAAGAAGTCAGAGGGGCACTTGTTGGGAACATGAAGGTACATATAGAAAGTCAATCAGGGTGTAAAGATAACACTATGTGGTGCAGGCCTGGGTTTGGAGGTGGAATTTTGTCTAATTTAGATATACATCAGCATGAAAATGTTCCTGTATGTAAGAAACAGTCATTGTGCTTATTTGGGGGCTAAATCAGGGATCGTGATGTGCAATTACCCCCATGCCCATTTGGTGTAATGCAGGCAACATTGCATCTTCTTGCTGCCTGCTCATTATCATGATTTGTGTGTGCAGCAAGCAGTAATCACACTGTTGGTTACCTTAACACATCAGCAGGGGGCCCAAAATCCTACCCTGATCGTGCAATTTAGAGCTAGCTTGCACTGCTGAAACCTAGCCTGCACCTCTTAAAAAGTGTGGGGTGTGGGCCGAAGGTTGTAGTGTAGCTGGAACAGGTGCTGTGAGTCATTTGAGAGATCAAACTGACCGGGTGAAAAAAAAAGGATAGCTGAACATGGGAGAGGGCAGGCACTCAGGTTTTCCGAAGTTGCACTGGAGATCTTGGTGGAAGAGATGGAAAGGCGGAGAGATACCCTTTATCCACAGAGGGCCAAAAGGCCCTCCAAACACAAAACGAAAAGGCAGTGGGGGGAGCAGATAGCTGTGGAGGTCAATGCCAGGGGTGCAGCCCCAAGGACCTGGATACAGTGCCACAAGAAGTTTAATGACCACACGCAAGGGGTCAAGGTCAGTGAATGCACTTTCAAATGCCATATCCTACCAACTGCAATAACTAGCCTCAGACATTGCCTAATTCACTACACCGCCATCACTCACCTACCAACAATTTGAATCAATCAGGACAGATACCCAACATACATATTTTTCACTGCATACACACACTTAGCACTGCAGCTGGCCTCACTCCCACATCCCACAGCTTACACACACTGCCAGCTATTTAACTATGACAGCCAAATCTCCAAAACATATTGCACAAAACTTACTGACACCCTTCTCTCTATGTTGCAGGAGAAGGTGGTGCATAACCGGAGACAGCAGGCGCTAACCACTGGGGGCAAGACACACCCACATGCTCTAACCCCCTATGGAGGAGATGGTGCTGACATTTATTGGAAGGGCTATTGTGGAGATTGTGGCCAGCGACAAGGCTGAAACAATTGAAAAGACAGTATCCTCATACCTAATCCTCTTTCTCAAATCCCACAATCTCTTACAACATAAAAGTTACAGATGGCATAAGCAGGCACGTCTTACTTTCCCCCCTTCCCTCACCACCACCTTATCCATGTGCCTTTTTCCTTTTTGCTGCCCATCAAGAGCAACCTGGCCCAGCAGCGGATGAAGAATAAGAGAGTGATGATAAAGACATACAGTCACTTGATTTCACAACCCAAGACACCAGCTCAGACACTAACAGTGCAGATATCTTGGAGGATAACAGAGGCAGGATCTGTACGTGTGAGACATTGGGCACAGATACATTGCAGTCAGGGCAGAAGGTAAGCATAGCGCAGGTGCCAGCTTGTTTGAGGGTGAGGCGTATACGAGTTCTGCTGCAGAGGACTCAGATAACAACTTCAATGGACAAAGCTACAGATGGCGGCAAATGGATATGCACAACTAAATGCTTGGTGCCTTGGGAAGCGTGCCAGAAAGCCTTTGGTCAATCTCCAGGAGTATGGAGGAGCCTGGCACCAATTTGGCACAAGGCTTTACACAGAGCTTGAAGTCTATCTTTTCCAGCATGGATTGGGTGCCTAACTCCATCAACATGCTTGTGGACCCAATCAGGATGTAACGTCTGATGGCTAATGTCTTAGTTTCCACTACAGCACAAGCTGCTTCCACCAAAAGTCTGAGTGCTACAGTGGAAACTCAAACTGATGTCAAGCAAGGTCAGCTTGCTGCCATGCAAGCTCAGACTGCTGATATCATGGCTGTGGATACCCATGTTCAAAAAAGCTCATAGGGTGTCACAGCAGTCCAGCTATCTGTCCTCCAAAAGATTACTCAGGTTGCTGAGACACCGCTCCAGGGAGAGGCAGTGACTCTATGGAGCATCAGCCTGTTGTCCTCTCTTAGGATGACAGCATTCGTGTTCTCACCTTGCCATTCCACCAGTGCCCTTGCTGTTGCCTGTCAGCCAGTCAGTCCAGACTACTGCTGTCTGTGTTGAGATAAAGCAGCTTAAGCCGGGTTCCCTAGGCCTACAGCTGCTTGAGAGTGTTCTTCCAAACCATCTTCAGTCTTCTACACTAAAAAACAACAGCCTTCCAACCATACTGCAGCAACTGGGGTAAGCACTGTGTAGGAACACCAGAAGAAGCAAAGACACACAGAAGACAGGCAGTAACGGAATGCAAACAGGTGGTTCATTTAAGTTTGTGTGTAATATCACATCATTTTATTTATAAATTTGGTTTGGAATGTTTATGTTGCGTTCGCTTTTAGTTTTGCATTGTGGCCAAGGAGACGATGTGATGGTCAGTGATAGAGGGAAGGCAAGGAGCGTGAAACTGTTGGTGCATAGGGAATTGAGGTTGAGATTGCAGTTTATTTAGCTCATCATGTACAGCCCAGGAAGAAAAGGGGTGAGACTAGGTTACAGCTTCCCTTCCTCCTGTTCCTCAGTTTCTCGTCTGCTAGGTGGTGGCAAGGGCTGTGCCCTCATGATAGTAATATTGTGCAGTATGCAGCATACTACCATGAATCTTGAGACCTGCTCAGTTGAGTATGGCAGAGCTCCTCCAAAGCGATCCAGGCAGTGAAGCTGTTGCTTCAGAACACCAATGGTCTCCTCTATCACATTTCTTGTGGCAGCATGGCACTCATTGTACGAATGCTGGACATGCATTCATGGGTTGTGAACCAGAGTTACAAGCCATGTCATCAGCAGAGAGCCCCTGTCACCATTAGTCACACTTTGGTTTGATGTGGTGGCTGAAATGCAGCTGGCACAGCAGACTGCTGCAGAATGAAGGCATCATGATTGCTGACACGATAATGAGTACTGATTTGCATGATACTCCGTGTATGGTCACACACCAGCTGGATTTCGAGGGAGTGGAATCCCTTTCAGTTCAGGTACATGGCAGAGTTGACATGCAGAGCCTGCAAAGTAAGGTGCGTTCTGTCAATGGCACTCTGTACCATGCAGAAGTCTGCAAACCCTCATGCCCGCACTGCCTGCTTGTCTCTGGCAAAAGGGAATGAAGCTATTTCTCTTTCAACAGAGAGCCTCAGTGACCTTCCGTACATGACAGTTGACTTTAACTAGCGAGATGTTGCTAATATCACCAGTCTGGAAGGAGCCAGGCACATAAAAGTTTATAGGCAAGGTCACCTTCACAGTCACTGGCAATGCGGTCCATGTAGAATTGTAGCAACTGTCAGGAGAAATTAACCAACAACTAACCTGTAAATAGTTGATAATCCCTTTAAGTAGCACTGTTGGGGGATCCTTCCTGCTGCTTCACACATGTTCAGCTGTGCGAGGTTAAGCAGGTGTTGACTGGAACAGGAGATCCAAAATGGCAACATTCTCATCAAATCAGTGGTCCCCGTTGATTGCCATGATGATCTCCTTGCTCTGTATACTTCTGGCAGATGTTAACTGCGTGCATGCTAACACCTTTATCAAGATGGCTGCAGACATCTTTTTGGATCCCTAACAGCACTTGAAGTGCCCAAAAAACAGGCATTACCGAGCCCAATTTCACACTCATGATATTTAATTCATTAGTTCAATATTTAAAGCACCAGTTGAATTTTGAAGTCAACTAATTATACACTGATGCCTCATTGACAGAAAATAGTTAAGGCTAATTCCTGACACCAATGAGATAGAGATCATAATTGTTAATGCCTATGAGACAGTGTTACCTCATTTCTTTTTTAAAGAAATGCGCTGAATTTTGAAAGGAAACAAGGCAGTTTGAGGGAAACAGATAAAAAAGGAAGAGAAAGAAAAGAACCACAATTTCCTTGCAATCTCACCCCAAGTGCAGCCTATAGCTAGCAGTGACTCCATTCCTTGCCAACTCTACCTGAAAGGAGAGGAGAAAAGACTACAAAACAGAACAGGGCAGAGAAAAAGCAAAGTCAAGTAAGGACAAGAGAAGAAGCTGCAAAGAAAAAGACACATAGGTAGAAGAGGCGAGGCAAAGAAAAAAACAGCAACACGAACACAGTGGAAACAGGTAAGAGGGATACCACATCCTCCAACTAACCATGTGCAGTGCCATGATAGATTACCTCTTTCTTTATAAAGAAACAGTACAAGCTACAAAAATGTTCACTGTTTTTAATGAAGTAACATAGCTTTATGCAATATCAAGAAATGGTTAACTGTAGCAGCACACAAAGTAACACGGGCCGGAATTTAACGCCTCCTGGGAGTGGGCTAGGAGGTGGGAGGAGCGTAAAATCACGTGGGGGGGTGGGGTGCCATGCCCGTCGCCTCCCCACCCTTCGCTGCGGGGGACGTGGCAAACTGCCCGCTCGCCCCAGAGTAATTGAGGCCCTTAAGTGGCCAATTAATTGTCACTTAAGGGCCTCTTCCTGCCACTGTTATTATATCTGGTGGCCTCCTTGTGGGCTTGGGTGGTGGGGGGGCCCTCCTGATCAGGCAGCCTGTGCCCCAAGGAGGGCCTCCCCTACAGCATGAGTCACCCCTACTAAAACAAGCCCTCAAGCCCTCCTGCCCTACACTCTGATCCCTGTCCCCTCCACCCTCACCAGGGCCTAGGCAATTGGCATACATTGTGGCTCCTCAAGCTGGATGGAGTCCCAGCAATGGCCACCACTGCCAGTGGCATAGTTGAGACTGAAGAGCTGCCAGCCCTTTGACAGGACGGCAGCTTTTGGAGGTGGGTCTTCCTGCCTCAGAAGGGTGGAAGTCCCGACTGAGGCCAATTAAGGGCTTAGGCCATGCAAAATAGCCGTGTGGCTACCAGACTCAGCGGAGGCAGGCTCTCCCCTAGATTTTCAGCTGATGGGCGGGCCACCATCTTAATTCTAGCCATTGTCACGATGCATTACTTAAAAAGAGGCAAAAAAATGCCTTAGATATGTCGGCCCATTAGCAATCATAAAAATTCCATCAGCAAATGACACATTTTCTGTAGATATTAATATTTCTTCATTTTGGGACTGGTTATATTTAGAAAAGATACAAACACGAAAATGCTAGGAAATGTTATGCCTTGAAAATGCAACCTTGTGTTAATCAGCAAATTCAATATTACAGCAGGGGGAAACATCAGCAGGGGTACAAAACAGTAGATAGCGTATTAGCCTCCCATTATACACCCTCACCCAATTTTTCTTTGCCCTTCAAGATAGTCCTTTTTAACAGCCTAAAGTTTTACAAAAAAATTCAACATTGACGAAAACATTTAATTTTTTTTAAATAAAAGCATGGAAACAGAAATCATCCCACCTGACATTTACTCCTCAGCTCTTGGCTTAGCTTATGTTCCTTCTTCAACTGGAATTCTTGCTGTTTGCGGAGGGATGCTGCCTCATGCTGACTCTTTGCCACGTTCTGAAGTTCTTCTTGTAGACTCTGCATCTCTGTCATAAACTTCTGAATCATTTGAGACTGCAGAAAAAGAAAATCAAAATACAACAGAATATAAAAGAGCAAAAATAAAAATTCCCAAACATTATGGGTAGGCGGTTGCTTGGTGGTAATGTCACTGGATTAGCAATTCCGAGGCCCAGGCTAATACTCTGGGTACATGGGTTCAAATCGGCCATGGCATCTGGTGGAATTTAAATTCAATTAATAAATCTGGAATGAAGTCCCAGTAATGGTGTTGATTATCAGAAAAACCCATCTGGTTCACTGATGTCCTTTAATGTCATACTTACCTGGTCTGGCCTACATGTGAGTCCAGACCCACAGCAGTGTGATTGACTCTTAAATGCCCTTTGAAATGGCCTAGCAAGCCACTCAGTTGTACCAAACCGCTAGAGAAAAGTCCAAAAGCAACAAAACCGGATGGACCACTCGGCATCGACCTAAGCAAAAGAAATGACAATGACACACCTCACCCTGTCAACCCTGCAAAGTCCTCCTTACTAACATCTGGGGTCTTGTGCCAAAATTGGGAGAGCTGTACCACAGACTAGTCAAGCAACAGCCCGACATAGTCATACTCATGGAAACATACCTTATACACCATGTCCCTGACACCATCACCACCATCCCTGGGTATGTCCTGTTGCACCAGAGGTGGCAGCACAGTGGTATACAGTTGGGAGGGAGTTGCCCTGGGAGTCCTCAACATTGACTTTGGACCTGTGAAGTCTCATGGCATCAGGTCAAACATGGGCAAACAGGTCAAACCTCCTGCTGATTACCACCTACCACCACCTTAGTGGATGAATCAGTACTCCTCCATGTTGAACACCACTGGGAAAAAGCACTGAGGATGGCAAGAATGTATTCTGGGTGGGGGCTTCAATGTCCATCAGCAAGAGTGGCTTGGTAGTACCACTACTGACCGAGCTAGCTGAGTCCTAAAGGACTAGATTGGGCCTGCAGCATGCGGTGAGAGAGCCAATCTACCTGTCGCAGATGCATCTGTCCATGACAGTATTGGCAAGAGTGATCATCGCACAGTCCTGGTGGAGACGAAGTTCCATCTTCACCTCCATCATGTTGTGTGGCACTACCACCATGCTAAATGGGATAGATTTCAAATAGATCTAGCAACTCAAAACTGGGCATCCATGAGGTGCTGTGGGGCATCAGCAGCATGATGGAAGGTGTTGTCGACAGTACCATCAAGCAGCACTTAGTCAGCAATAACTTGCTCACTGACACTCTCTTTGGGTTCCACCAGGACCACTCTGCTCCTGACCTCATTACAGCCTTGTTCCAAACATGGGCAAAAGAGCTAAACTCAAGAGGTGTGGTGAGAGTGACTGCCCTTGACATCAAGGCAGCATTTGACCGAGTATGGCATCAAGGAGCCCCAGCAAAACTGGAGCCAATGGGAACCAGGGGGAAAACTCTCCACTGGTTGGAGTCATATCTAGCACAAAGGAAGATGGTTGTTGGAGGTCAAACATCTCAGTCCCAGGACATCATTGCAGGAGTTCCTCAGGGTAGTGTCCTAGGCCCAATCATCTTCAATTGCTTCATCGATGACCTTCCCTCCATCATAAGGTCAGAAGTGGGAATGTTCGCTGATGAGTGCACAATGCTCAGCACCATTCGCGACTCCTCAGATACTGAAATAGTCCATGTCCATATACAGCAAGACCTGGACAACATTCAGGCTTGGGCTGATATGTGGAAAGTTACATTTGCGCCACACAAGTATCAAGCAATGACCAGCTCCAACAAGAGAGAACCTAACCATCTCCCCTTGATGTTCAATGGCATTACCATTGCTTAATCCCCCACTATCAACATCCTGAGGTTACCACTGACTAGAAACCGTACTGGACCATCCATATAAGTACTATGGGCTACAAGAGCAGGGCAGAGGCTGGAAATCCTGTGGCGAGTAGCTCACCTCCTGACTCTCCCAAAGCATGTCCACCATCTACAAGGCGCAAGTCACTTGTCCTTGATGAGCGCAGCTCCAACAACACTCAAGAAGCTCGACACAATCCAGGAAAAGCAGCCCACTTGATTGTCATCCCATCCAATCATCTTCAGCATTCATTCCCTCAACCACAGACGCACAGTAGCAGTAATGTGTACCCTCTACAAGATGCACTGCAGCAACTCAAAAAGGCTCCTTCAACGGCACCTTCCAAACCCGTGACCTCTACCATCTTTTAGGAGATGCATGGGAACACCACCCCCAACCAGCAAGTTCCCCTCCAAACCACACACCATCCTGACTTGGAACTATATCACCATTTCTTCACTGTCACTGGGTCAAAATCCTGGAATTCCCTTCCTAACAGCACTGCTGGTGTACCTACACTACATGGACTGCAGTGGTTCAATTAGATGGCTCACCACCACCGTCTTGAGGGCAATTAGGGATGGGCAATAAATGCTGGCCTAGCAAGTGACGCCCACATCCCCTGAAAGAATTTTTTAAAAAATCAGTAAAAAACTGATCACTCGTCACTTTCCTGCTTGGATGCTACTACAATAATGCTCAAGAAGCTTGTTTTATCCAGGACAGAGCAGTTCACTTGTACAACATCCCTGCCACTGAATCCAATAATGACATGACCAAAGATGCTGTCTGACCTCCTGAATATGTCCAGCATTTTCTGTTTTTAAATCCAAATCCCCATACTGGCACAATGTGGCTGTAATATGTACAATCTACAGGATGCACTGCAGCAACTTATTAAGGATACTTCGAAAACACCTCCCGCCCTTACCATCTATCACTGAAGATCTATCACTGGGAACCCCATCTTAAGTACCCTGAGTCACAAACCATGAATATCCATTTCCCTGTCCTTCACTGTCACTGGGTCAGTGTCCTGGAATACCCTGCCTAATATCACTGTGGGAACACCATCATTACAAAACTGCAGCTGATCAAAGGGAAAGTCCACCACCACTATGAATGGGAAACAAATGCGGTATTGGCAGCATCACCATGCCTAGAGAACAAATCATTTAAAAAAGTGGGGTCAATGAGCACTTCTAACATGTTTCAATCAACAGTGGGATCCTGTGCCCCCACTTCTACCAATAGTACCCAGCCTATCCAAGAACTATGGCCTCCAAATGAGCAAACGCCTAATATGCGCTACTAATGGCATGAGCGCCCACCATTTATATTTTAATGATGGAACCACCTCCACATTCTGCTGTGGGATCAGCAACAGCATTCTAAGTGAGTGCATTCCCAATGGAACACATGTTGGATAGGCCCCTGTAAATTTTTGCGTCCTTTATGCATACACAAACACCGTGCCTATAAATCAGACAGAAAAGATCATTATACACAGTTTAATAAATTATAAGGAAAATATCATTTCTTAATACAGATAAATAAAGCAAATTTTTTTTGTCTGTGTACAGACCTGCTCATAGTTCTTTTTCTGATACAGTTCTTTTATTGCCTCCATCCGTTCTAAGTCTGCTTCAAATTCCTAAGCAAAAAGCACAACTTGTCAAACGTAGACCATGGACAGTTAGCCTTTTTTCTGTTTAGGGACCAGTATTTAAATATTATTGGATCTGTTTACAATCAAATACATTCAATTCTTTTTAATCCTGAAATTAATTTTAGCATTGTAAACCACAGTTAACTTTTATCCTGTGATAGCTAAAAAAAAGCTCAGTTACCTCAATTATTTAAATAATTTTAAGTAATTTATGGAGCAACATAATGGAAATGTGTGGCAACTGCTCATCAACAGCTAAGCCTATTACTTACCTCATGATTCGAGGTGTAATTTGACATAGTAATTTGAAGAATATAATGGAGCAGTAAAATATCAAAAATCAAGGAAGTGTTAGGGAATATTATCCACTAAAATTATTTTTTGCGGTAACAAACAAACATTCTGCAGCCACTTTATAACTAACATAATATGCATTCATTGTACTAAATATAGGAATTGATGAGTAGGTTTTAATGTTTAACACCTTTAGTACCAACTTATTTAAAAGTAAGGAAAAACACAAAAGGTGTTCAGCCTTTCTTCTGCAATGTGTTGTGGAAAATGTGTGATTTAAAGTGCTGTTGAAAGTGTGCTGTTGACTGTACAGAAACCAGCTAATTAAGGAAATGCTCACAATCACTTTAAACAGCTCAGTAGTACATTGCAGAGGAAAGGTTGAGCAACAGGACAAAGCCAAGCGCCAGAATTTTACGGCCCCCCAACGAGTGGACTGGTGATGGTGGGGAGGGTGGCGGGAGGCATCATAAAATTGAGTGGAAGGCAGGGGGTGTGGTTCCATGATGCCCTCCTGCCCCCGCTGCAATTTTACATGGGGCGGTGGCAGCAAGAAATGACTTGCATGCCCCAGGACAATCAAGGCCCTGAAGTGGCCAATTAACTGCCACTTAAGGGTCTCCTCCTGCCGTGGCTGGAATTTTACCTGTGGCAGCCAGACGGCAAAGGCACCAAGAACACAGTCACCCTTCTTGCGGGCTGGTGGGGGAACTCTCCTGATTTGGCACCCTGTGCCCCACGGAGGGCTGCCCCGGAGCCCCAACCGCCCACACCACACAACACTCGGACCCCCTCCATCCAACCCCCTTGCACCGCCAGGGGCCAGTGGATTGTCCCCGGCGAGGCTCCAAAAACATACCTTGGTTCTGGGGCCGTCCTTCACCTTGCTTGCGATGGCTGGGTGTAGTTGCAGCAGTGGCCACCGCTCCTGGTGATTGGCTGGCAGCTCCATTAGGTGGGATGTCCTGCCTCAAGGAGGTGGAAGTCCTGCCCAAGGCCAATTAAGGACCTGGGGACAGAAAAATCCCAGCTTGGCTCCCCACGCTCGGTGGAGGCGGGCTCGCTGCCGACTTATTGGCTAGTGGGCGGGACCTCCTGCCCAACGTAAAATTTCGGCCAAGCTTTCTTACCAATCAGAAGATACAGTGCTAACTGTTGCTATAATAAGTTAATTATAAGTTTACTATCAATTTCAGTTTTACTGAAAGGAAATGGTCACACTCGATAATATTCACTATGGTATACATTACAGCAAAATTAATAATTCTGCTACATTTTTGTGCAAACACAAATGTAAGTAATTGTGTGATGTGGGTTCCTTTGGTCCCCAGCGTATGCATTTTAAAAAATTCTTTCGGGGATGTGGGCATCGCTAGCTAGGTCAGCATTTATTGCCCATCCATAATTGCCCTTGATGAGCCACCTGCTTGAACCGCTGCAATCCATTTGGTATAGGTACACACACAGTGCTGTTAGTAAGGGAGGTCCAGAATTTTGACCCAGCGACAGTGAAGGAACGGTGATATAGTTCCAAGTCAGGATAGTTCCAAGTCAGGATAGTATGTGGCTTGGAGGGTAAAACTTGCAGGTGGTGGTGTTCCCATGCATCTGCAGCCCTTGTCCTTCTAGGCGATAGAGGTCGAGGTTTTCTGCATTCATCCAGGCAAGTGGATTGTATTCCATTACACTCCTGACTCGTACCTTGTAGATGGTGGACAGGCTTTCGGGAGTCAGGAGGTGAGTTACTTGCCTCAGAATTCCCAGCCTCTGACATGCTGTTGTAGCCACAGTACTTATATGGCTGGTCCAGTAGAGTTTCTGGTCAATGGTAACCCCCGGGATGTTGACAATGAGGGATTCAGCGATGGTAATGCCATTGAATGTCAAGGTGAGATGATTGGATTCTCTCTTGTTGGAGATGGTCATTGCCTGGTACTCGTGTGGTGCGAATGTTACTTGCCACTTATCAGTCCAAGCCTGAATGTTGTCCAGGTCTTGCTTCACATGGACACGGACTACTTCAGTATCTGAGGAGTCGCGAATGGTGCTGAGCATTGTGCAATCATCAGTGAACATCCCCACTTCTGACCTTATGATTGAAGGAAGGTCATTGATGAAGCAGCTGAAGATGGTTGGGCCTAGGAAACTACCTTGAGGAACTCCTGCAGTGATATCCTGGGACTGAGATGATTGACCTCCAACAACCACAATCATCTTCCTTTGTACTAGGTATGCCTCCAACCAGTGGAGAGTTTTCCCCGATTCCCATTGACTCCAGTTTTGCTGGGGCTCCTTGATGTCACACTCGGACAAATGCTGCATTAATGTCAAAGGCAGTTACTCTCACCTCACCTCGAGTTCAGCTTTTTTTGTCCATGTTTGGACCAAGGCTTTAATGAAGTCAGGAGCTGAATGGCCCTGGCGGAACACAAACTAAGCATCACTGAGCAGGTTATTGCTGAGCAAGTGCTGCTTGATAGCACTGTCGATAACTCCTTCCATCACTTTGCTGATGGGGTGGTAATTGGCCGGGTTAGATTTGTCCTGCTTTTTTTGTATAGGACATATCTGGGCAATTTTCCACATTGTTGGGTACAAGCCAGTGTTATAGCTGTACTGAAACAGCTTGGCTAGGGGCACAGCCAGGTCTAGAGCAAAAATTTTCAGTACTATTGCCAGTTGGTGTCAGGGCCCATAGCCTTTGAAGTGTCCATGCCTTCAGCCGCTTCTTGATATCACGTGGAGTAAATCGAATTGGCTGATCCCCAGCATCTGTGATGCTGGTGAACTCAGGAGGAGACAGAGATGGTTCATCCACTCGGCACTTCTGGCTGAAGATGGCTGCAAATGCTTCAGCCTTGTCTTTTGCATGATGTGCTGGGCTCCCCCATCATAGAGAGATACAGCACTGAAACAGGCCCTTCGGCCCACCGAGTCTGTGCCGAATATCAGCTACCCATTTATACTAATCCTACATTAATCCCATGTCCCCTACCACATCCCCATCTTCCCTCAATTCTCCTACCACCTACCTACACTACAGGCAATTTACAATGGCCAATTTACCGATCAACTTGTAAGTCTTTGGCTGTGGGAGGAAACCGGAGCATCTGGCGGAAACCCACGCAGTCAGGGAGAACTTGCAAACTCCGCACAGGCAGTACCCAGAACCGAACCCAGGTCACTGGAGCTGTGAGGCTGCGGTGCTAACCACTGCGCCGCCATCATTGAGGATGGGGATATTTGTGGCCCCTCCTTCTTCTGTTAGTTGTTTAACTGTCCACCACCATTCACGACTGGATGTGGCAGGACTGCAGAGCTTAGATCTGAACCATTGGTTGTGGGATTGCTTAGCTGTCTATCGCATGCTGCTTCCGCTGTTTACTTGCATGTAGTCCTGTGTTGTAGCTTCACCAGGGTGACAGCTCATTTTTTAGGTATGCCTGGTGCTGCTCCTGGCATGCTCACCTGCACTCTTGGCATGCATTTTTGGTTCTTAGGAGTTTCCTGGGGTGCTTATATCCACAGGTTGCAGTGAATGTTTGCACTCTATTGTGTAGTGGTAACCGTGGCTGCTAATTGATGGAAAAGGAAGTTGCAAGTGCTGAGATATGTTAGGGGTGGGTGGGGGGGAAAGAGAAAAACTGGGCATCTTGAAGTCTGATAGGGTTGTTTTGCCTAAATCAGAGAGTCGTAGTAAAGGATTGCTTTTCAGACTGGTGGATGGTCGACAGTGGTGTTCCCCAAGGGTCAGTGCTGGGACCACTACTTTTTTTGAGATATATAAATGACTTAGATCTTGGAATACAGAGCAGAATCTCAAAATTTGCTGATGACACCAAACTTGGAGGTGTGGCAAAGTGAGGATGATATGAACTGCCTGCAACAGGTCATAGATGGGGTAGCAGAATGGGCAGAGATGGAATTTAATACTGACAAGTGTGAGGTGATGCATTTTGGTGGAAGGAATGGGGAGAGGCAATATATACTTAATGGCACAATTCTAAAGAGTGTGCAGGAACAGAGGGACCTGAAGGTGCAGGAGCATAGGTCTTTGAAGGTGGCAGGACATATTGAGAGAGTGGTCAGCAAAATATATGGGGTCTTGGGCTTCATAAAAAAATGTATCGAGTACAAAAGCAGGGAAGTTATACCCTGAACCTTTACAAAGCTCTGGTTAGGCCCCAACTGGAGTACTGTGTCCAGTTCTGGTCACCACACTACAGGAAGGATGTGAGGATCCTTGAGAGGGTGCACAGGAGATTTACCAGAATGGTTACAGGGATGGAAGATTTTAGTTACAAGGTTAGGTTGGAAAAGTTGGGTTTGTTCTCCTTAGAGCAAAGGAGAATAAGGGGAGATAGATGGAAATTTACAGTTAGACAAGGAAAAACTGTTCCCATTAACTAATGGTACAAGGACCGGGGGACACAGATTGAAAGTTTTGGGCAAAAGAGGCAGGGGAAATATGAGGAAACACTTTTTTTTTTTAAACACAGCGGGTAGTAATGACCTGGAACTCACTGCCCACAAGGGTGGTGGAAGCGGAGACAATCGATGATTTCAAGAGGAAGTTGGATGGCCACCTGAGAGAAATAAACTTGCAGTGATATGGGGATCAAGCCGGGGAGTGGGACTAACTGCATAGCTCCATGGAGAGCAGACATGGACTCGATGGGCCGAATAGCATCCTTCGGTGCCATAAATGACCCTACAACTCTAAAATTAACTGCTGCTGAAGTCACAGTCAGCAATACCATCGATTCCTAAGGCAGGTCCTGAAAGGAGGCTGTCTATGAGTTCTGTTGAAGTGGGAAGTCATGGAACAGCACATCAAATCTTCAGAAGAGGATTGAAGAACATAGGTGGAGGTGGGAAGATATGAATAATTTACAGTCAGCCTCAAGTGAAAAATAAAAATAAATCACACAGCATTCAATGTTTTGAAGCAAATTAACACTTTTTAAAAGTTTTGTCAATTTTTCTCCCTTATTTCCTCCAGTTAAACATTGAGGGAGAATGAACCATCATCCTGATCCCTGTCACGAACTCCATGACCTCACTAACTCCCTCTCCTTGACCAATGCCTCAGTTCGATGCAGACAGTTTGTAACCTTGGCGTCCTATTTGACCCCAAGCTAACCATCCCACCCTACATCCTTGCACTTCAAAGCAACTTCCACCTCTACATCATCATCCATACCCACCCTGCCTGAGCCCATTTGCTGCCAAAACTCTCATCCATGTCTCTGTTACCCTACTCGACTATTCTAATGATGTCCTGGCTGGCTTTTCATCTGCCACCTTCACCTTTCATAAAGTTCAACTCATCTGAAACTCTGCTGTCCATTTCCTTTCCTGCATCAAGTCCCATTCACCCAGCACCCCTGTGCTCACTGACATACATTTCCAATCTCATGTTTAAATTCCTCCATGGCCTCATCCTTCCCCATCTTTGAAAGCTGCTTCAGCCCTGTAACCGCACCCCACCCACCCTGTGAACCCTGTTACTCCAATTCTGGCCTATCTTGTGCATCCTCCACTCCCTTCAACCCACCATTGCTTGTCGTGGCTTCAGTTGTTTATAGCCTAAGCTCTGGAATTCCATCCCTAAACTTTTCTACCTCACCACATCTCTCCCTTCCTTTAAGACCCTCCTTAAAGCTTACTTCTTTGAGGCACCCTCTTGATATATCCAACTTAGACTTCGGCTGGGATTTTACCGTTAACAAGCAAGTCCCAAGTGAGTGGCTTAATGGATGAGCCCAAGAGGCCCTCTGGTGAGCACAAAGCATAGTGCTTTCATCACTCACCTCTCTGTTGCAGGTCATGGACAAGAGCGGCCAACTGCTGAGACTTAATGACGGTCCTCCACCTCTGAGGAGGAGACCTGAGAGGGTGCACCATCACATCATTCCCCCGAACCCTCCACCAGCACAGGTCACTCAGTCAGAATCAGGTGAGCAGAGCACAGATGCTCCTGAGCAACTGATGGAGGCATTGACAGTTGAGCCTACTCACACTCTGAGGACTATGGAAAGGCCCAGCGATGCTCAGCTTCAGGCTGATGACATGTTTCTAGAGTCATCAACAAGGCAGCAGATGCTGGAGCTGCAGCGTGAGGTGAATGAAGATCTGGCAGAGCTTCCAGAAGCAATGCACACCCATGCGCAGACAATGGAGGAATCCATCCAGGCTACGAGTGCAGCCATGACTCTGGTATGTGCGCTTGTGGCTTCCTCCATCAAGAGATTGGCAACCCTCACAGACAGCCACATCCAGCATACCACCCAGTGGATGCCGGAGATGGGCGCGGATCTGCTTGTCATTGCCACCTTCATGATCTCTGTGGAGCAGTGGCTGGGCGAAAGGGGGAAAGATGCCTGGAGTCATTGGCAGGTTCTCGACTCCTCAGGTAAGCAGGGAGAGACAAATGTGCCCTGAAAGGGAAGAAGAGTGGCTGTTGAAGCATCTGGAGGCTCCTCTCAGGGCACTCCTGGTGTGGAAGGTGGCGCCTCATCCCCTCTGATGGGGATACCAGTGCCTCACGAAGCTGCGGAGACAGAGGCAGCTCCTGCACCTGTGCAGGAGGCCCTCAATATGCCAGGACCCTCCTGTCCTCAGACAACTAGAAATGGACTGCCATGGTCATCGAAAGCAACAGGGCTGCAGAAGGTGAAACTTTTTTCGGATTTCCTGGGTGTGTATGTGAGGCTCATGTGAAATGTGCCTGTGTTAGCACGTTGCAAACCTCTCCCGCATATTTCATTGCACCTTGCCTGCTGTTGCTCGCAGTCTTCATTCTGTTGTGCCTGGTCACCATCCCCCTCCATATCCTCATCCATGGAGGAGGCATCATGCTCTACGGTGTCCTCATTATTCAAAAAGGTTTCTCCCCTCTGTAGCAGCAGATTGCACAGAGCACAGCACACCACTGTAATACACGAGACCCTTGCTGGGGTATACTGAAGGGCTCCACCAGATCTATCCAGGCAACTGAACCACATATTCAGAAGGCCTATGGCCTGCTCAATGGTCACTCAAGTTGTCCCATGGCAGTTGTTGTATTCTTCCTCTGTATCTGTGCTTGGACTCCTCACAGGTGCCAATAGCCAAATCTTTAGTGGGTAGCCTTTATCTTTGAAGGCACGTGGGGGCCTGAAAAGGTCGGGCATCTGGGACTGCCTTAGTATGCAGGTGTTGCGGCAGCTTCCTTGGAATCTTGCTCAGACCTGCAGGGTCCATTTGCAGTGGTACATTGAGTGAATGGAAGCCCTCCTTGTTGATGAAGGCTGCTTCCTGATCTGTGGGAGCCTTGATGGTCACATGCGTACAGTTGACACCCTGCATCTGGGGGAATCCAGCAATGGCCCCGAATTCTATGGCCCTGTCTGACTGTCCAGATCGGTGTGAAAGCGCACATATTGGCCGGCCCTCTTGAACATGGCAATGGTGAGCAACTTGATGCAGCGATGAGCTGCAGACTGGGAGATCCCACAGATATCTCCAGAAGATCCCTGGAACATCTTGAGGTGTAGAAATTAAACACCACAGTGACCTTTAACACCACAGGCATTGGGTGCCCACCCCTTCCCATAGGGCTCAAATCCTCCTCCATCATGGCATACAGCTCAGTGACCACCTCCCTGATGAGGCACAGACTTCGGTGATACTGCTGCTCTGAAATTTGCAGGAAGCTTCGCCTCTTTGGTGGGTAGCTTCATCTGCGCACAAGAGGCTGGTTGTGTGCTCCTCTGCATCCTCCTCATCTGTGCCCCTTTCCAGGCTCATGATCCTGGTGCTCTTCTGGGTGTTGCTGCACTGCTCCTGTAGGCTGCAGCTCTTTCCCTCTCTGATGCTCTGCCCCACTGGAGGCCTCAGAGCCTGAGGGAATGAGGCCCACAGCAAATAGCTGCACTCAGTTCTCTGGGCCTCCCACCCATCCTTACTCTGTACATACAAGTGCCAAGTCAGAGAGGACAAACAACCAGAATGCCTCCGCTATGCTGGACAAGTTTGTTTTTGCTTCTGATTGCTACTGCTGCTGTCTACTCAGTATCAAACACCTTATCAAGCCATGCTACCTCTCAAAAAGGCTGCTAACTGCAACCAACACCAACATTTGACTGGGCTTCTGCCTTGTTATAGCTGGAAAGGCTCTGAAGCTCCTTTGTTCATGTGCACCCCTTGTAAAATGGTAAAAACCTGGTAAACAGGCAGGAATGGATGTTGGATGTTCTGGAGTTTAGATGTTTCAAAAGGAATAGGGAGGGAGGTAAAAGAGGTGGGAGAGTGGCATTGCTAATCAAGGATAGTATCACAGCTGCAGAAAAAGAGGTCGTCGAGGAGGGTTTGTCTCCTGAGTCATTATGGGTGGAAGTCAGAAACAGGAAAGGAGCAGTCACTTTATTGGGAGTTTTCTATAGACCCCTCAATAGCAACAGAGACACGGAGGAACAGATTGGGAGGCAGTTTTTGGAAAGGTGCAGAAGTAACAGGGTTGTTGTCATGGGTGACTTCAACGTCCCTAATATTGATTGGAACCTCCTTAGTGCAAATAGTTTGGATGCAGCAGATTTTGTCAGGTGTGTCCAGGAAGGTTTCCTGACTCAATATGTAGATAGGCCGACTAGAGGGGAGACTATGTTGGACTTGGTGCTTGGCAACGAACCAGGCCAGGTGGCAGATCTATCGGTGGGAGAGCATTTCGGTGATAGTGATCACAACTCCCTGACCTTTACTATAGTCATGGAGAGGGACAGGAGCAGACGGGATGGGAAAATATTTAATTGGGGGAGGGGGAATTACAATGCTATTGGGCAGGAACTAGGGAGCATAAATTGGGAACAGATGTTCTCAGGGAAATGCATGACAGAAATGTGGAGGTTGTTTAGGGAGCACTTGCTGCGACTGCTGGATAGGTTTGTCCCGATGAGGCAGGGAAGGGATGGTAGGGTGAAGGAACCTTGGATAACAAGAGCTAGTCAAGAGGAAGAAGGAAGCTTACTTAAGGTTGAGGAAGCAAGGATCAGACAGGGCTCTAAAGGGTTACAAGGTAGCCAGGAAAGAACTGAAGAATGGACTTAGGAGAGCTAGAAGGGGACATGAAAAAGTCTTGGCGGGTAGGATTAAGGAAAATCCCAAGGCGTTCTACACTTATGTGAGGAACAAGAGGATGGCCAGAGTGAGGGTAGGGCCGATCAGGGATAGTGGAGGGAATTTGTGCCTGGAGTCGGAGTAGGTAGGGGAGGTCCTAAATGAATACTTTGTTTCAGTATTCACTAGTGAGAGGGACCTGGTCGTTTGTGAGGACAGCGTGGAACAGGCTGATATGCTCAAACAGGTTGAGGTTAAGAGGGAGGATGTGCTGGAAATTTTGAATGATATGAGGATAGATAAGTCCCCGGGGCCAGACGGGATATACCCAAGGATTTTACGGGAAGCGAGGGAAGAGATTGCTGCGCCTTTGGCGATGATCTTTGCGTCTTCACTGTCCACTGGAGTAGTGCCGGATGATTAGAGGGTGGCAAATGTTGTTCCCTTGTTCAAGAAAGGGAATAGGTATAACCCTGGGAATTATAGACCAGTCAGTCTTACGTCGGTAGTGGGCAAATTATTGGAGAGGGTTCTGAGAGACAGGATTTATGATTATTTGGAAAAGCATAGTTTGATTAGAGACAGTCAGCATTGCTTTGTGAGGGGCAGGTCATGCCTCACAAGCCTTATTGAATTCTTTGAAGATGTGACAAAACACATTGATGAAGGAAGAGCAGTGGATGTGGTGTATATGGATTTTAGCAAGGCGTTTGATAAGGTTCCCCATGGTAGGCTCATTCAGAAAGTAAGGAGGCATGGGATACAGGGAAAGTTGGCTGTCTGGATACAGAATTGGCTGGCCCATAAAAGACAGAGGATGGTAGTAGATGGAAAGTATTCAGCCTGGAGCTCGGTGACCAGTGGTGTTCCGCAGGGATCCGTTCTGGGACCTCTGCTCTTTGTGATTTTTATAAATGACTTGGATGAGGAAGTGGAAGGCTGGATTAGCAAGTTTGCCGATGACACAAAGGTTGCTGGAGTTGTGGATAGTGTGGAAGGCTGTTGTAGGTTGCAACGGGACATTGACAGGATGCAGAGCTGGGCTGAGAAGTGGCAGATGGAGTTCAACCTGGAAAAGTATGAACTGATTCATTTTGGAAGGTCGAATTTGAATGCGGAATACAGGCTTAAAGACAGGATTCTTGGTAGTGTGGAGGAACAGAGGGATCTTGGGGTCCATGTCCATAGATCGCTCAAAGTTGCCACCCAAGTTGATAGGGTTGTTAAGAAGGCGTATGGTGTGTTGGCTTTCATTAGGGGGATTGAGTTTAAGAGCTGCGAAGTTATGCTGCAGCTCTATAAGGCCCTGGTTCGACCACACTTGGAATATTGTGTTCAGTTCTGGTCGCCTCATTATAGGAAGGATGTGGAAGCTTTAGAGAGGGTGCAGAGGAGATTTACCAGGATGCTGCCTGGACTGGAGGGCATGTCTTATGAAGAAAGGTTGAGGGAGCTAGGGCTTTTCTCATTGGAGCGAAGAAGGATGAGAGGTGACTTGATAGAAGGGTACAAGATGATGAGAGGCATAGATAGAGTGGATAGCCAGAGACTTTTTCCCAGGGTGGAAAGGGCTATCACCAGGGGGCATAATTTTAAGGTGATTGGAGGAAGGTTTCGGGGAGATGTCAGAGGTAGGTTCTTTACACAGAGAGTGGTGGGTGCGTGGAATGCACTGCCAGTGGTGGTAGTAGAAGCAGATACATTAGGGACATTTAAGCGACTCTTGGATAGGTACATGGATGATAGTAGTATGAAGGGTATGTCAGTAGTTTGATCCTAGAGTAGGTTAAAGGTTCGGCACAACATCGTGGGCCGAAGGGGCTGTACTGTGCTGTACTGTTCTATGTTTTTCTACTTTCAAGGCACCGTATATTGGCAAGTTGCAGCAAAGCACTTTGGAGCATTCTAGTTTCTGCACAGAAATTCCCATATGTCTTGCCTTTGAAAGACACATAGAAACAGGAGTAGGCAATTCAGCTGCTCAAGTATGCTCCGTCATTGAATTACATTACAAGAGGAAATTAACAGCCATTTAGACAAGTATGGACCAGGAGAGCCAGCATGGATCTGCTAATTGTGTTTTTTGATGAGGTGACAGAAAGGGTGGATGAGAGTTGTGCATTCAAAAGGTTTTTAATAAAGTACCACATTTAGGCATCAAAATTGAAGCACATGGGATAAAAGGGGCAACAGCAGCTTGGGTACAAAATTGGCTGAGGGACAGAAAACAGAAATTTGTAGTGATTGGCTGTTTTTCGGACTAGAGGATGGTATACAGTAGAGTTCCACAAAGTTCAGTACCTTGAGGGCACAATTTCGAACTGCGCAAATGATATGAAACTTAGAAGTGTAGTAAACAGTGAACAAGATAATAATAGTCCTCAACAGGACATAGACAGGCTGTTGGAATAGGTGGACACATGGGAGATGAAATTCAACATGTGAGGTGCTACATTTTGGCAAGAAGAATGAGGAGAGACGATACATGCTGAAAGGTACAATTTTAAAAGGGGAGCAAGAAGAGAGAGGCCTAAGAGTGTTTATGTACCAATCTTTGAAGTTGACAGAACAGGTTAACAAAGCCTATGAGATCCTGGGATTTATAAATAGAATTATTAGGCTGGGTTTAATCCAGCCCTTGGAGACGGGAATGGAGGTGGGGCGGGGCAAACAAAATGCTACAGGGTGGCGTCGGCATCTGTTCCCATACCATTTTGTCCGCGGTGGGGAAGTTGGAGGATGGTCCTCCCCGTCCAAGGCCAATTGAGTCACCCAAGTGGCCGCTTAAGGGCAGCTTCATGCCTCTGCTCCCATTTCATGAACATCGGAGGGGCCCAGTGCCATGTAGAGACACCACTAGGTGAAACCTGGCAGCCTCCTAGCAGGCTCGGGTGGGGGTTTCCTCCTCTGGGGATAATCCATGGCCCAAATAGGGCCCCCCTCCTCTGCCAGTGATGGCTGCTCCCGTGGCAAGACCCACCTGCCCTCACCAACAACCCTCCAACCACTCACCGGGGCTTGCCTGACTGGCCTGGCAACCCCAACTTCCCTTGCGTCCCGGGGTCTCCTCCATCTTTGCCACTGCAGGCCTCCTGCACTGCCAGCAGTGGCCACCACTCCTGGTGGTGCTGCTGGTACTGCTGAGCTGCCGGTCCTCCGATTGGCTAGCAGCTCTGAAGGTGGGAGCCTGTCCCTCAGAGGGACGGCATCCCCGAGAGCGGGCAGTTAATTGGCTGCCTGCCGTGAAATTCCCCAGGGTCCGACAGTGGGACGAGGCAGGGTCGATCCTCATCTTCCGGTCCACCACCGGGATCCCCGTCACTGGGATAAAATTCTGGCCATAGAGTACAAGAGTCAGGATGTTATACTAAACCTATCTAAGGCACTAGTTTGGCCCCAGCTGGAGTGTTGGATCTGATTCTGGGCACTACACTTTAGGAAGGACGTGAAGGCTTTGGAGAGGGTACAGAAGAGATTTAATAGAATGGTTCCAGGAATGAAGGATTAGAGTTACATGAATCTGAAGAAACTGGAGTTATACTCCTTAGAGAGGGCTCAGAAGAAACTCTGTCCAACAGCTGAAGGGCCAATAACCAGAGAACACAGATTTAAGGTGACTGGCAAAAGAACCAGAGACAACATGAGGAAAAACAGCTTTACTTAACGAGTGGTTAAGATTTAGAATTCACTGCCTGATAGGATGGTGGATACAGATTCAATAGTAGCCTTCAAAAGAGAAAGAGCTGGGGAGTGATTCTAACTGGAATGCTCCTTGAAAGAGCCAGCACAGATTTAATGGGCCAGATGGCCTCATTATGTGTCGTACTATTCTACGATTCTATGTCTTACTCCATATCCCTTAACACTTCTATCTAACAAAGGCAAGCCCATGCAACCTCCAGTCCTATTATCTACTATTGTCTTCATGTCATGCATAAAGTTGTAGATATCAGATCATTGGAGAGTAGGTCTGCTCATGGAAACATCATTTTTACTGTGGGCATACATTAAGAGTGGGAGAGCGCTTAAATTGTAACAATCTGGTCTTTCAAAATGAGCTTACATACCAAGAAGAAATTGTCCTATATATACCTTCATTCTTTCTGTATTTTGTGCATTATTCGCTTTGGTTTCCAGATGATGCTTCAGTTGTGTCTTTTGATCTTTGATCTTTGCTTTCTGACTTTTTATGGTCTTCTCAAATTCAGCAACCTTCAGTCGCAATTCCCTATTGGCTCGTGACAATTCTGCAGATTTGGATGTGGTATCAGCTAGGCTTTTTCTAAGCTTTGAAGTTAGAAAATATTTGCGTCAAGGAAAATTATAGTAGTTCTTCGCAGTATTGATAGTAGTACCTAACTATTCAACTCAAGCTGAATTAAACTTTTAGGGGGCGGGGGGGGGGGGGTGGATTTTAATGTAAAAAACTGCAGGTTGGATTGGGTGGAGGGGGAGGTGGTGGTTAAAATCTAAGAAATCTGTTTCTTGATCCAATTCCACCTCCGACCTGCCCATTTCTGGCTTTAACTGGGGCCAAAATTTGAGCAGGCAGCCAAGCCGCTCCAAGGAGGTGGGTTGGAACTTTAAATATGATAATGAGCCTCACTGTCATTCTACTTTAACGCAAGAACATAAGAAATAGAAGCAGGAGTAGACCATATGGCCCCTCCCTTCTACAAAGATACCTTCCAAATGTCTGGTCTTACAGCATAACTCCAATAAATAATAGACTTGAACATGCCATCTCCATAGCCTAGCAATTTGTTGGCCACTTGAACTTGGTCATTATTTTCTAAACGAAGTTTTGAATGTTCCAATTTATCAAAAAAATGACAAAAGTAACTACTTATAACTGAAACTACCTTATTACTCTCAATTATTTTTTAAATATTTCAAACATCTATACAAATTACTTTGCTCACTGTCAGTTTTGTACAGTCCATGTCCTAAGGTAGCTTTATTTTATTTTGGGAAGAATAAGAGTAGTCAGACTTACTTCCATTATTTCTTTCTGACTGGCCTTCCTCGCAATCTCTCTCTCACTTTGGTACTGTTTTTTCAGGGCATCAATCTGTTCCGTGAACATTTTGGACTCAATTTTAGCATCCTCAAGTTCTTGTTCCCTGCAGAATTTTTATGGTAGGCAGGACGAACAGTAAAGCAACAGAGTGCAGTTAAGTTTACTTTATGCAATCATCATCAAATTTAAGTTACAAAGATAATAAATTTCAAACTTGTAGCATGTCTGCCCAATACAAGCCCTGAACCAGCTGAATGGCCAAGAACGGGCTAGAGAACTGCTCTTGACCTCAAGGCAGCATTAGATTGAGCATGGCACCAAAGTACTCCAGCAAAACTAAAATCAATGAGGATCAAGGAGAAAATCTTCCAACGGCTGGAGTCATAACTCATGGCCATGGATGTTGGAGGCCAATCAGCACAGCCCTAAAACATTGCTGCTGGAGTTTCTCAGGGCAGTATACTCAGCCCAAACATCTTCAGCTATTTCAACAATGATTTTCCTCCTGTCATAACGTCAGGAGTTGAGCTGCTCTCTGATCATTCCACAATGTTCAGTTCCTTTCACAGCTTATGAAGCAGTCCATGCCAATCTACAGCAGGCTGTGGACAACATCCAGGTTTGGGCTCACAACTGGCAGGTAACATTCATGCCTCATAAATGCCAGCAATGACTATCTCCAATAAGTAAAGGTCTAACCACCTACCCAAACCTCCAATGGCAACATTATCACCAAGCCCCCACAGTCAATATCCTAAGGATCATCACTGACAGAAGCTTAACTAGATTAGTCATAACAAAATGACTGACAGAATAGGGCAGGGGTTGTACTCTGCAATGAGTGGATCACCTTCTGAAGCATTGTGGCCTCTTCAGTACCCTCAACACCATCTGTAAAGCTAAAGCGCATAGTGTGATGGAACATGCACGATTCACCTGGATGAGTGCAGATGCAACAACATTCAAAAAGCTCAATATCACCCAGGACACAGCAGTTCACTTGACCAATGTCCTCGTCCTTGGACTCGATATCCACCCTCTCCACCACTGTCAGAATGTGGCTGGAACACAGTGCTATATACAGGATGAGCTGTAGCAACTCAGCAGGCTTACTTTGACACCTCCTAACAATTCAATAAACTCTACCATCAAGAAGGCAAAGAGCAGCAAGATCAAGGGAAAATCATCACCTCCAAATTCCTTTCCAAGTCACGCACAATTCTGACTTGGACATATACCACCATTCCTTAATCATTAATGGGTCGATACCTAGAATTCCCTATCTATCATCGTGGAAGCGACATCAAAACAAGAACTGCTGGGGTTCAAGGAGAAGCTCCACTATTACCTTCTCAAGGCAACTACAGATGGGCAATAAACGAGGTCTAGCTAGTATCACCCATATCATGAGAACTATTAAAATCAAAAAGTGACCCTGAAAATAAGTACAAATAATAAACATTTCCTTGATTGTTTTGGGAATTAAGCAAAAGAATAGTCAAGACCAATTCCACTACATATGTTAAGCTCGGTTTGTTTCCAAATATTTGGCAGACATCAAAATTAAGCTGATATGCCCAACTCCCAGTGCCTTTGCCCTGAGGGTAAATATTACAGAAGAAATGTCAGCATTATTTCCATCATAAATTATTTAGTCCTATCTCAGTGTGGGAAAATGGGAGATGAAATTTACTTTTCCTTTAAAAAAAAGCACCTGGAGCACTGTATAATGAAACATAGTACACCACAGAGTATAAAACTAGTCAAAGAACTGTAACAACAACATCAATTTATATAGCATATTTAATGTAGAAAATATTCCACGGCACCTTATGAAGTGAGAAAGAGAAGGTAAAATAAATAGAATAAAATAGAAGAAATAAAAATTGCATATTCAGCCACGGTGCAAAAGTTATGGCAGTTGAATGAGAACAAGTTCATTCAGTTGGGTATAGAGACACTTTTAAAACCTGGAGAAGTAGAATCACAGTATTCCAGAGATGAAGAACAAGGTGGCCAATGGTAGGTGAGTGGATGGTCTTTCATAAAAAGCCAGAATTAGAGAACCAATAAGCAAGGGAAAGGTCAAAAAGCTGGATGAAATTACAAGTTTAGGGTAGACTGAGAGCATGGAGAGAGACTTAAAGATGAGGATGAAGATTTTAAGTGAATTGTGTGGTCATGATCTATTAATTAGAACTACAATGTTCTAGGAAAATAAATAGGTATTAGGATAGGCAAAAATAGATTTGTTAGTTTTAAGTCTTTTTTATTAAAACATTATTGGGCTGACTCTCTCCTCAGCATTCCCATCGAATCCCCATCAGGTGTTATATTTGCATAGCCCAGATGCACAGGGTCATGGCCTGGGATTACGGGAGTGGGGATTAGTGGCATGAAAACAGGAGAGACCTGCAATTGTGCTCCTGGTTGTTGACACTGGGGCTTTCTGTGGAGGTCCAGTGATTATTTGGTAGGGACAAAGACCAAAAATAGATGTAGCAAATGTAATATCTTCAACCTTTGGTTTTCTTGGAGATTCCACACAGATGCTCTAGTCAGTAGAGGTTCAGGGGCAACCCTCAATAGCAGGTTTCTTTGGCACCAGCCCCTGCATCCCCCAGTATCCACACACGCACCACCACCGGACCACCCCCCTGCCCCCTGCCCCTTGGGTGGCCAGCAGATTGACAAAAAAGGAAAGTAATGTGGTAGGGCCGGGAACCACTCTTAGCTTACACCCAATTTGTGTAGCCCCAGTTGTTATTTTTTTGAAAGCCCAAGAAATGCTGTGATAGCATTGTGGGGTGGAGTCTTGATGCAACAGATCTTCACTCTTATTTCCTCTTTGCTGTCCAGGGACTGAGTGTTGCTCAGGCACAATGAAGGGAAAAATCTCCCGTCACTTTTTCCGTGTCTTTAAGTCCAAATGATAGTGGATTGTTAAACACAATCTCTTTCACAGCTATCGGGAAATTATGGTAAAAATAGTATTACACATATTCAGATAGGAATTAACCATGAAACTGAGAATTTTGGTCCCCGTATTTAAGGAAGGATATACTAGCATTGGAGGCTGTTCAGAAAAGGTTCCCTAGGCTGGTTCCTGGGATGAAGGGGTTGTCTTATCAAGAACGGCTAAACAGGTTAGGCCTTTATTCATTGGAGTTTAGAAGAACGAGAGGTGATCGTATTGAAACATATAAGATTTTAAGGGGGCTTGACAGGGTAGATGTTGAGAATATGTTTCCACTGGTGGGGGTATCTTGAACTAGGGGACATAGTTACAGAATAAGGAGGCACACATTTAAAACTGAGATGCAAAGGAATTTCTTCTCTCAGAGGGTTGTGAATCTCTGGAATTCTCTACCTCAGAGTTGTGGAGGTTAGGTCACTAAATGTATTTAAGGAGGAGGTAGATAGAGTTTTGAAATCTTGGGGAGTCGAGGGGTATGAGAAGCAGGCCCGAAAGAGGAGTTGAGACCTGGGACTAATCAGCCATGATCTTATTGAACGGCGGGGCAGGCTTGAGTGGCTGAATAGCCTACTCCTGTTCCTATTTCTTATGTTCTTATCTGGAACACCAGAGTCACTCTCTGCTCCTGAATTTCATTTCTCTAGTATGTTACATTTATTCCTTTAAATTGGGAAGCATTTTATGTATAAGTACTTTACTTATAACTCTAGGTCTGACCTGCTGTGCAGAAGTTGCTGTTGCTGTTTATTGTCCAATTCTTCCTGTAGTTGATTTAGTTTAATCTGCAAAGTATTGCTTGCGTGCAAAGTCTGCTCCAAGCTGCGTGCTAGTTTCTTATTATCTTGTCTTGCAATCTCTAGTCCTTTTCGGAGAGGCGTCACCTTTATTGACAATAGGAAATCACTCCAAAATCATTTTAGTAAGTAAATTACTGATTTAATATTTTAATGCTATATGCCATAGACAGGGAGGTTTGCATCTCCACCAAACAATCAGACCACGGACAGGGAAATTCTAATCTCGGCTTGGTTTTCAGCAAGGTTTTAAATAGGACAAGCCATTTCATGTGTCACAACATAAAGCATCACATATCTAAAGTATTTGATATGTAAAGTATTTGATAGAAACAATGACTTTTCTTCCTCAAGGATTTTCTTGCTGTAAAGGACGTGAACCTGTTCAGACTCATATACCATGAAGGGTAAATTCATATGTATGAAGTGCACATAGGAACACAGGAACAGGAGTAGACTATCTAGCCCCTCAAGTCTGTTCCGCCGTTTAATGAGATCATGGCTGATCTGCAACTTAACTTCATATACCCGCCTTTGTCACATATCCCTTAATACTTTCAGCTAATAAAAATCTATCAGTCACAGATTTAGAATTTACAACTGATCTGGCATCAATTGCCATTTCCGGAAGAGAGTTCTAAACATCTACCAACCTTTGTATGTAGAAATACATTTGCCACAGTTTTGCCAATTCATTTAATCTATCAATATCTCATTGTAATTTTATGCTTCTATTTACACTGCTTACAATGCCTTCTATCTTTGTGTTATTTCAAATCTGGATATGTGGCTTTCTATCCAATCATCAGTGAATAGTTGAGGCCTCAACACAGATCCTTGTTAGACACCACTAGTTACATACTGCCAAATAGAGTTACCTGTCCATTATTCCTACCCTTTAGTTTAGAGATACAGCACTGAAACAGGCCCTTCGGCCCACCGAGTCTGTGCCGACCATCAACCACCCATTTATATTAATCCTACACTAATTCCATATTCCTACCGCATCCCCACATGTCCCTATATTTCCCTACCACCTACCTATACTAGGGGCAATTGCTAATGGCCAATTAACCTATCAACCTGCAAGTCTTTGGCATGTGGGAGGAAACCGGAGCACCCGGAGGAAACCCACGCAGACACAGGGAGAACTTGCAAACTCCGCACAGGCAGTACCCAGAATTGAACCCGGGTCACTGGAGCTGTGAGGCTGCGGTGCTAACCACTGCGCCTCTCTGACTCCTGCCACTCAGCCAATTTCCGAACCAAGTCAATAATTTGCCTTCAATTCCATGGGGTTCAACTTTAGTTAACGACTCTTAGGAGGGGCTTAGGAAGTCCATATAACTAACATCCATGACATTCTCCTGTCCACTACTTCAGTCACCTCTTCAAAGAATTTAAATTGCGTTTGTCAGGCATGACTCATCCCTTACAAATCCATGCTGACTCTCTCTGATCAGCTGGAAATTTTCAAGGTGTACAAAGGTTGCAGTCCTCGAGCAGAAGGTTGTGCAGCTTGAGAGTCAACTGAACAAGCTCCACAACATTCAAATGGGTGAAAAGTTTTCTGGAGCAGATTTCCAGAGGGTAGTCACCTCATAGGTTGCTAATAGAAGCTGGTAAGGGATACTAGGTGACCATTGACAAAGAGTACAAAAAGCAGCAAGTGTGAGTAGACAAGAGGTCAGCTCTGGAGCTAGATTTGTCTAATAGGCATACCTGTGCTAGGTACTAGTGACGTGAACAAAAAGGGTGCCGCAGAGAAACGTAACCACAAACAGCCACAAGGCATGTCCATGCAATTGCATGTACATGATTTTCTATACTAATAGCAGCTTATTGGCATGTAAAATGAATATTCAAACTCTCAAGGTTAAGGATAAAATACCTCTTCTTCAATGTATCCAGATTTTAAAATGTTGAGGATGGAGCTGAAACTAATTTTTCAAGTCACAAATATAGCTCTGCTTAAATTTCTGAATACAGCAGCTTCAGAAATATGTTGGATGTAACTGTATCCCCTCAAGTAGTGCTGGGACAGTCTTCATGGCTTAATCAGTGTCTTGAATCTGTTCGTCAAATAGCTATTTCCTATTAAAGGAAGTCTAACAGGTTCGACTGAATATATCAAAAAGGATCAACCAGGTACACAGGTTCCAAAGTCAAGAATGTCACAGAAAAGGTCACTAAGCATTCTACACTGCTTCTTGGATGATAAGCAAGACAACCTCCCTACCAGGAGCCTGCAATACATCCATTTTCTGCAACTTATCCATTGTGCACCATGTATCCCCGTGTATTCATGTAATATGTATGCCTCAGTGTACATTGTTTATAGAAATTTAACTAATACGATTATGTTTACCTGAATGTTATGCTGTGTTTCTATACTAGCCAGTTTATGTTGTAGATCCCCCAGCTCAGCCTGTAGCCTCTGCAGAATCATTTGGGTATGTGACCTAGACAGGAATTGAAGATTTGAAACCATATTCAGCAAGTGTACACATGTACGTCCAAGATTAATAAGCATGGGTATGATCGTTAGTTTGCTGAAGTGCTGGAATACTACAGTGACACATAACCAAACATTCTTTGAGCAGATGAGATATTTTATCGACTACAAAGTTACAACAGCACAGATCCTCTTTACCAGTTCCCTCAATTTAAATATTTTTGATGGGGCTTCTGTACGCATCAAAATATTCATTACCAAAGAAGTGCCAGCAAGAGCAGAGATACCATAAGGAACTTTTTCATGGAGTAAACCTTAGCATTCTAGTTTTAAAGAGTCTTAAGGAGAGGAAACCACAAAAAAAAGTTTAAGGCATCTCTTACTTTTGAGGTGAGAGAAAGTAATTTTGCACTCTGCATTTTCTTAACCAATTGATAGTTAAGTTCTTTTTTGCTAAAGTGTAATGATGAATTTTCAGGGAGTCACTTTCCATTGGAATGAATTATAATTTTGTATGGCTGAAAGGATCATCATCAGGAGAACTTACACAGTAGCAGCACAATTTAAAACACAACAGTTTATCAAACCATTCATTTTTCATAGAACTTTGGATGCATGGTGAGGAGGGGGCAGAGTAAGAAATGAACAAAAGCAAAGAGAGAAAAAAATTGCCCAATGAAAATAGAATTAAATCAAAAGCAACAGATCCAGCTTTGGAACACCCATACAACTTAAAGATGAAATCAGCTGTCAATCATTATCGCAGGTTCAAAGAGGTCCTTTACAAAACAGCAATTGACATTTCTATAAATTTGATGTTGAAATTATCTATCATCACCAGTTTAAAGAAGAAGAATACTACAAGACCATTTGAACTGCAGTACAAAATAAAGAACTTGCATTTATATAGTGCCTTACTGGGGATAATTTCAATCCCAAAAATGGACGGGTTGGGTCAGGTCGGGTCTCAAATCTGCCTACTTCTCAGTTTAATGGTAGCAGGGTACAGAAATAAGAAGGGGTGAGACATAAGAAACAGAAGAAATAAGAGCAGACTATATGGTCCCTCAAGACTGCTCTGCCATTCAATACGATCATGGCTGATCTTTGGCTTCAACTCCACTTTCCCGCTTGCTCCCCATATCCCTTGATTCCCTGAAAGACAAAAAATCTGTCTACATCAGCCTTAAATATACTCAACAATGGAGCATTCACAACCCTCTGAGTGAAGAACTTTTTCCTCATGTCAGTCCTAAATGATCTATCCCTTACCCTGAGACTGCACCCCTGAGTTCTAGATTCCACAGCCAGGGGGGGAAAACCTCTCAGTCTCCACCCTGTCAAACCCCTTCAGAATCTTTTATGTTTCAATGAGATCACCTTTCATTCTTCTAAACTCCAGAGAGTATAGGCCCAATTTACCCAGTCTCTCATCATAGGACAACCCTTTCAACCTAGGAACCAATCTAGTGAATCTGAGACAAATTACCAAATTAAGTTGTTATTGGTATGTTCAGAGAGAGTGAGCAACTATCTTCAAATTGTGCCATTGGATCTTTAATGCCCACTGGAACAACTGAAACAGGCAGACAGGACTTTGCTTTAATGTTTCATGCCAACGACTGCATCTCCGACATTACTGTGCTGAAGGGCTTGAGCATACAACTTCGTGACTGAAGATTATGTGCTCATTTCCTGTAATGGGATATAAATTTACAAACTTCTGACTCAGATGCTACCAATTCAGCTAAGCTGACAATTGCAGTGAGGCATACACACCTGAAGGTTAAGGATCCAAATAGAAGCAAGCCATGACTCAAAATCTCAAAATACACTTCACTCTTAACTATGCTTTGCAGCAAGGTGCGTACTACTGTGCATACTCAATTAACACAGCATAAATCAGACCACAAAATAACAGAAATTAAGATATAATGGGGGAGAAATTCACATTGACTCCCCAGGTTCAGTCAGTGCCACAGGTTCCGCAGTGTTCTCCCGTTGATAGAAGCTACGCGAACAAAATTCTCCCCAATAATCCTACAAAATAAACTTCTAAAATTCAGAGCATCTGAACAATAATGAGTGACATATGCTTCTTAATGCATTCAAATCCATTATTCACTTTGGAATAGTATGATTACCATAAATACAGTGATTCTTAATATGGTAATCAGAGAAAATCCCAGATCACAAGTAAATAAAGATAGTTTACTAATAAAGTTATAAAACATATAATAATGAAATTGCCTAATTTGAATTATCTGATCACTCAAATTAAAATTATAAACACTTCCTCTAATGTTTTATTCAAATTATATAACTTAAATCACTGGCTGACTCATATCAGCTTTCAAACCAAAGTAGACTTTCAATTAACAGGAGTAGACTATGCCTGCAGTCATGCAGCAAACCGTCACTTTGAAATACCTTAAAGCACTGCATGTTTTTTAAATTCAGTGAAATCTCTCTCTGATGGATAGATATTTTGTTGAATAATCGACAATCAGAAAAGTAAAATTTTCTCAAAGGTATTATGTATAATCAATACATATATGTATTATATATATATATAAAAAATATAGCATCTTCTTACTTATCCCGTTGCAAGTAATTTATCTCTGTGTCTCTTTGTCCGAGTTCTATTTGTAGTTTCTCCACTGTCTGCTGGAGTTTTGTGTGCGATACCAATACATTCTCTACAGTCACTGCCATTTGGCTATTATCTTCCTTAGAATCTGACAAATTTTGCTGAAGATTTGCAATCTGGAAAGTAAGTTAGCATTCCAATCAGTTCAGGCATAAAGCTGTGAATTACTAAAAGACAAGTAGCTTTTGGTGGTATGGATTTGGACAATTACCTCAGACAGTTCCAAGTCCGAGTGCCAATCTTCACACTTAAAACTTGAATTCTGAACTTATGCTGCCACTTTCATGGCAATGTGCCCTGCACCTTTATTTGCAAGTCAATCACATGCCAACAGGTTTGAAAAATAGATAGGTATCACTGCCAACTTCCTGGAGTCAGCTTATCTTCCCAAGCCTTCAAGTTTCTTTCCAATCAAACTGTAAATGTATTAGCAACAAGAAACAGTAATTGTTTTTTAAACTATGCATGTTTCTCTGAATTCTTCAGCATTTTAATAGTGGACGTCATAAGTAATGGGAAAATTATCGATTCAGGAGACGATTCAGTGAATTTCCTTGGAGCTGCCTCCACTCCGTTGCACTTCCAACAAGGTTATGATAGCAGAGTGGGAGCAGTTCTGAGCAGATTCCAGATAATGCAACTGAGAAGCATTTGAAACACCACCTTTGAGCACTTGGGATTGAATGATGAATCCACATGCCCACTTTCTCTTAATATGTTTAAATTGCTGAAAGTATTAGGCATTGCTCAATTTTTGAGATTTGTGGAATTAACACTGTTTAATTCCCAAAATGAAGTCTGGATCCGTTTAAAACAATATCTGACTATGATGTTTTTTATTGTTATGAAAGTGCTTCCATTTTAAAATATTTTTATGCGGACTTATGATTTAAAATTGTTGAAATGGATTCCTTCGGAGGACTGGAGTAATTCCATATATGCTGGACTTTTTTTTTTAAAAAAAAGGTCACTCGAAGGACTTCGTTTAAAAACACTTACTGGAAGTCACATGTCTTCAGCTAAGTAAGGAGCTGGTGCCTTCTGACTATGGGAGTTGTTTACAGAGAAGTGACATGTCAAGATTCATGGTGGTCAAGAGTTGGTTGAGTTTTGGACATTGTTCTGAGGCAGGTGGGGGGTCAGCCTGCTCAGAGCGAAGCAACCAGTTCATCCTTTTCTCCACCTCTCTGAGAAACACTGAGAATCCAGTATGTGACAGCTGAAATCCCTGAGGCCGCATTTCTCCTGGAAAGCCTGCCAGACTAATCCTTGCCATTGCTTGGAGAGAACTTCTCCAAAAAGATCCCAGTAACAGCCATCTACGTGTATTGGAATGCCAGAAAAGGGACAACTGATATCATTCCTTATCTTATCCTTTTCCTTCAGGAATTAACAATTATTTGGCCAAGGTTTTCTTTTTGGCTTTTTGTAAAAAAATCTCTGCAGAGAAAAACCCTTTATTTTTTCTTTAACCGGTATGTGTGTGCGCGTGTGTGTTGGCCTAAGTTAGAAGGGGACTTTATATTTCAATCTGTGTTTTAATGCTTTGCATCTTTACTGAATATGCCTTGTTTTATAATAAATCTGTTCTTTATGAAAGAAACTTGGTTGGTGGATTTAATTTTGAAATAAAAGTAGAACATACAATTGGCCGTATTGGTAACAGGATAAACATTTAAATATATGTTGTGACCTGTGGAGAAGTGGAACTCGATAAAGAGAGTGCACTCCTCCCGCCTCAGTCCTAACATTATAAACCACTAAAGTACCAGAATGAACTACCCATACTGCTAACAATTAATTAAGCGTCCAGTATTCAGCAAAAACATTTTTTTTTATTTTTCACTGTTGTTTTCACCTTCTGTGTTTCTCTCTCTTCCATCATCTCTATACGTTCTTTTAGCTTTTGGATTTCTTGAAGTGCTTCATCACGAGATTTTATTGCCATTGCAAAATCTTCCTCTTTTTGTTCCAATACCAACTGTGCCTGGTCAGAAAAAAGTCAACATATACCAACAACAAAGGACATTCTAAATGCAAGTTTGGCAATAATGCAGAGTTCACTTATAGTTTATTACAACAAACGTATGTAGCAACATCTTACTTGCAACAATTCAACGGAGGGAATTTTAACTCTTTAAACAGGATGTTAGAATGTTAAAATTCTGAAACCCGACCCCAATATGCCCAATTCTGATTTTAATCGTGGGGGGGGGGGGGGGGGGGGGTGTGGAAACAATGGGCGTGCACCAACCCCTTCCCAGGAAATGGGCTGGCACGTTAATGATTCTAATAAGGCTGTGTGTCTTATATTTAACCAGCATTTTAAATTTAATCTTGGTCAGTCAAGTTGTCTAAATTTCAGGAAGCCAAATGGCTAAAGGGAGGTGAGGACTGCTGGATTAAGAGGCTAAGTGCCTTTCCACTTAACCTGTGGATCCAGTTTACCTGGTTCAGCCACCTTCCATGTTCAAACATACCCCACTACCCTTCCGATCTCCCTCCAGGACTCTTCTGATTCCCCCTGACATTTCCAATCTCCTCCACGAGGGCTCTGCTTTCCCAGCACCCCCCACCCCAGGCGACTCTTCTGATTTTCCCCCAACTCTTCTGATCTCTTCTTCCAAATTTGCCTCCGCCTTCTGATCTTGCCTCAGGCCTCCTATTTCCCTGCCCCCTCCCCCACCCCATTCAATCTCCCTCCCTCTACTCCATTCTCCGGTGCCCTAGGCCTCCCTATCTGACAGTCATCAAGCCTCTGAATCTGGCTGACTGCAACTGAAAAACTGATAAAATATACTGATCAGGTCAGGCAGTTACATTTGGCAGGACATTATGGAAACCCATCCTTCCGGGTTCCCTGAACCCAATGCAGCCACCCCACCCCGCCTCCAAGTTGATAACTAGCTCATTAATGTGACACAAAGGGCTAGATGCCACATATATTAATCATACTTCAACAGTTAATATTAAGACAATTTGTGAAATCAAGCAACTTAAAAATTAAAGTTGAATTATCTTTGTTTCAACCTTGACTAAACAAAGACATTGATCAGAAATAAAATAACCGCCTATTTGAGAATTTATTTCTTACTGCATCAGACAGAAGGGACCAGATTTTGCTGTGGTAATAATGGCGAAACAGGCAACAATCGCTGTCATTATTCCACCGAAACTGACAGCAACTTTGGGAGTTCGGACAAAGACAAGAACAACAAGGAAATCAGAAATTGTTATCAGTGAGTCTATGCTCCTCCATAGGGTGCACTACAGAGGTTGCCACAGACTGCTATCTCGCTTGTAATCATGAACTGATGAGAACTTGTGCTCTAACATTGTTAGTCTCGCTGTAAAAACCCTGGAAAAAGTTACACATAGAAACATAGAAAACCTGGAAAAATTTACAGCACAGAAGGTCGTCATTCAGTCCATCATGCCTGTACCGGCCGTGAAAGAGCTATCCAGCCTAATTCTGCTATCCAGCACTGGTTCCGTAGCAGTGTACCTTACGGCACCCCAAGCGATGAGGTTTTCTGCCTCTACTACCCTTTCAGGCAGTGGATTCCAGACCTCCATCAGCCTCTGGGTGAAAATAAATTATCCCTCAACTCCCCTCTAATCCTTCTACCAATTAATTTAAATCTATGCTCTTGGTTATTGACCTCTCTGCTAATGGAAATAGATCCTTCCTGTCCACTCCATCTAGCGCCCTCATCATGTTATACATAATTAAATCTCCCCTCAGCCCCCTCTGTTCCAAACCATCCCAGTCTATTCAATCTTTCCTTATAACTAAAATTCTCAATTCCTGGCAACATCCTTGCAAATCACCTCTGTACCCTCTCGAGTGTGATCACATCTGTCCTGTACTGCAGTGACCAGAACTTTACTCAGGAATCTAGCTGTGAACTAACTAGTGTTTTATACCATTCTAGCATAATCGCCTTGCTCTTATACTCTAGGCTGATAAAGGAAATTATCCCATATGCCTTCGTAACCATCTTCGTAACTACCCTGTCCTATCTTCAGTTATCTGTGGACATGCACTACAAGGTCCCTCTGTTTCTCTGCACTTCAGAATCCTACCATTTATTGTGTATTCCCTTGCCATGTTAATCTTCCCCAAATGCATTACCGCAAACTTCTCCAGATTGAATTCCATTTGTCAATTTTCTGCGCACTTGAACAGTCCATTGATATCTTCCTGCAGTCTACAGTTTTATTCCTCATTATCAGTCACACGGCCACTTTTCATATCATCTTCAAACTTCTTAATCATACCCCCTACATTTAAGTCTAAATCATTGATATATACCACGAACATCAAGGGCCTAGTATTAAGCACTGTGGAACCCCACTGTAAACAGCCTTCAGGTCACAAAAAACACCCGTCAACCATAACCCTTTGCTTCCTGCCACTGAGCCAATTTTGGATCCAACATGCCACTTTCTCTTGGATCACTTGGGCTTTGGGACCTGGTCAAAAGCCTTTCTAAAATCCATGTATATTACATCAAATGCACTACCCTCATTGGCCCTCCTAGTTACCTGCACAAAAAAGTTCAATCGAGTTAGTCAGACACAGGTTTCCCTTAACACATCCATGCCGATTGTCCTTGATTAATCCATGCCTTTCGAAATGACTATTTATACTCAGAATTTTTGTAATAATTTGCCCACCTCTGACTTTAGGCTGGCTGGTCAGTAATTACTATCTGTTTTAAATAATGAGACAATATTAGCAGTTCTCCGGCACCACACCTGTAGCCAGAGAGGAAAATGATGGTCAGAGCTTCTGCTATTTCTTCCCTTGTTGCCCTTAGCAGTCTGGGATACATTTCATCCGGGCCTGGTGATTTATCCACTTTCAAGGATTCTAAGCACCTTAATATTTCCTCCCTCAATACGTTTATCCCATCCAATATTCAATACCTTCGTCCTTAACTACAATGTCTACATGTCCCCTTCTTTTCTGACAACAAACTATAAGCATTCTTTTAAGAGTCATACCTGTGTCTTTCATCGATACACACAAGTTACCTTTTTGGTCTCTTATTGGCCCTTCTCTTTCCTTAGCTACCCACTTTGTGTTTTCTTTGGTTTTACTTGCCAATATTTTTTCATGCTCTCTTTTTGCTTTCCTAATTTCCTTTTTAATTTCACCCCAGCATTTTATATGCTCCTTTAGGCTTTCTGCAGTATTTACCTTTTGGTATTTGACATAAGCTTTCTTTTTTTTTAAAAACCTTATCCTACTCTGAATACTCTTTGACATCTAGTGGGGGAGAAGGGTCTACATTTGGGAGTCCCATCCTGTTTCTTTATCAGAAGATATATGAACCCTCTTCATCACCTCCTTGAAAGCCTCCCACTGCTCTGACCTTCAAGTAGCCGCTTCCAGTCCATTGTGCCAAATCACATCACGGTTTGAATTTTACCAGCCCTATGGTGGTGGGCTGGAAGACAGGAGTCGTCGTAATATCGCGACAAAAGGTGTCAGGAGGACCTCGTATTGAAATATGGCAGGAAGGTTAAGAAGCCTATTTAACAGGCAATTAACTGCTATTTTACCAGGGATTTCAAAATTTTACAAAGAGTGCATGGGAACTATGGGGCTTCAGAGCCTCACCTAGTATAAGGAGGCAGTGGATTAGCGGGAGTTCAGTACTGGTTCCAGATGGCAGCCATTCAGAATGCATAGCCTGGCAGGAAGGGTGGCACAGTATGTGCATTGGCAGCTAGGAGAGGGGACAAACGCAACCACTTGAGTGCCATCTTGGAAGTAGCAGTTCTGTGAATAGAGAAGGTGGTGGGGGGAAACAGAGGGAAGGGGTGAAAGGTCCTGGAAACTGAATGCAGCTATCTGCCATGGATCTCATTCACTCTGGCTTTGAGACCCCCAGTAAGGAGGAGCATCAATGAGGGAGAGAGCTGCAGCCCCAGGCAACGAGCCAGGAATAACCTGAGGGCCACCAGGAGCTTCAGCCTCAGAGGGGTGATGGAAAAGGAGGGCACAGTGGGGCACGCAACCAACCTCATGTGCACAGGAGAGGATACTCACCAGAGAGGGTCACCATCAGAGGCTCAGCTTCCCACAAATGTCGAAGCAACAGTGCAACTCCAGCGAGGAGGGTCACAGAGCTGTGCACCATGATGAAGGACGAGCTGAGCCCTACGGGAAGTGGTGGGCACCCAACGTTTAACCTCTATGCCTCAGGACCATTCCAGTGACCTTCTAGTGATATTTGTGGGATCTCCCAGTCTGCGGCTCATGGTCACCAATGACATCTTCAAGGAGGCCACCCATAACAACCCAGAAAGTAAAGCGGAAAGGACCATTGGATTTGGGGCCATCGCTGGGCTCCCCCAGGTGCAGGGTGTCATCGTTTGCACGCATGTGGCCAAGGCTACCACAAACCAGGCAATAGTCTTTATCAACAGGAAGGACTTCCACTCACTCAATGTACAACTGGTCAGCAACTACCACAAACGGTTCCTTCAGTTATATACAGAATTCCCAGGAAGCAGCCGCGCGCTTACATACTCAGGCAGGCTCAAGTGCCCGATTGTTTCAGACACCCGCCGTGCACCTTCAAGGATGATACTGGGTGATGAGGGCGATCCATTGAATATATGGCTACTGATGCAGAGGAAAGGTACAACATCTACCATGGGACAACTCAAGCAGGCCATAGGCCTTCAGAAGATGCAGTTCAGATGCCAAATTCGATCTGGCGGAGCCCTTCAGTATGCCCCAGCAATGGTCTCGCATATCATAGTGGTGTGCTGTTCTCTGCATAACCTGGTGCTAAAGAGGGGTGAGGCTTTGAACAATGAGGACATCGTGGAGCACGATGCCTCCTCCAACGATGAGGATATGGAAGAAGATGCTGACCAGGCGCTGAGTGAAGAACAACCCCAGGGACTGCAGGCAAGACGCAATGAGATACGTGTAAGGGAGGCTCACGACATGCTAATATAGGCATATTTCAAAAGATCGTTAATGACAAGCCCCTGCAATCCAATGAAGCTACAACTTTCTGCAGCCCTGTTGCTGTTTCCTTTATTGCCCTTACCATTTACCTGCACCCATTAAGACAGTAGCATGGGGAATGCACTGACCTCACGTGATGTGGTCTTTCCTATCGCACCCTTGCAGCTAAAGCCCAAGCAGCCCACAAAAAATGAAAGGATTCCCTTGTCTTGCAACATTCCACATTTATTGGGAAACAAAATAATTCCAAGGCAGCATGCATTAACAGAAAGTAAACCCGTGAACCCCAAGTATAGTTAGGTGATCTTCTTAAATCTGTTAGGTATACTCCAATGAGGAACTACCCCTGCACTGTCAGCTGAATTGAAGGCAGGCTGCTGACCTTCGTACCCGTGGCTTTCAATGACCTTGGCGGTCAACCTCTGGCTGCCTGAGGTCTGGAGGGCCCCAGCTTATTAAGGGCCTCCTGCATGTGCAGGAGCCACCTTGGTCATTGCGGCTACGTGAGGCACTGGTATCACTGACACTGAGAAGCCTCAGTCCAACGCAGAGAGGAGCCCCCAGATGCATCTGGCAGCTACTCCTCCACCCTTTCAAGGCACACGTGTCCCACCCTGCTCACCTGAGGAATCTGAGGACCTGGCGGTGAGTCCAGGCATCTTGCGCCCCTCTCACCCAGCCTTTGCTCCACATAGCTCATGGAGATGGTGATGGCACACAGGCTCCGTACATCTCTGTCAAAAAGACTGAGCGGTCTGCTGGGGGATATGGTTCTCCAAGAGGGTCACCACTCTCTCCATGGAGGAAGCCAAGCATGCATATGCCAGAGATATGGCCTGGATGGACTCTTCCGTCATGTGCATGGTTGCACATAGCCTCTAGAAGCTCCACCAGATGTCCCTGCACCTCACACTTCAGGTCCAGCATCTGCCACCTTGTTGATGACTCCAGTGACATGCCACCAGCCTGAAGCTCAGCATTGCCCTGGCCTCCCACAGTCCTCTGAGTGTCAGTAGCCTGGGCTGTCACAGCTTCAGTGTGCTACTCGGAGGCTTCAGCGGTGTGCTCACCAGGTTGTGATCCAAAATCTACGCACAAACGGATACCCACCAACGTGAAAGTATCTGCACTGGTGGAGGGTGCGGGGAAAATGATGTGATGGTGCACCGTCTGAGGTCTATGCCTCCTTTTCAGAGATGGACCGCTGTCCCCTGGTCACGGCAGTTGCCTGCTCTTGTCTTTGACCTGTGTAAGTGAGCAGAGTGATTAGAGGGTAACGTCCTTCAAATGCACTCCTACTGCAAAGCTCCATATGACAAGTGAGCACTATGCCTCGTGTTTGCCAGTGGCTCTCTTGTGCCCATCCATTGGGCCACTCACTCTCGGGCCTCCAATCCTGTCTCACCATCTGCTATAGACTAATCCACATGCTGGCCTGTAAGCTCCAGAGCCTCTTCCTCAATCAAGCCAGGATGGCAAGGTAAGGGATGCTGCCATCCATCTTGGCCCTCGCTTTTACATTATGCAATCTTCTCCTGAAAGGACATAAATGTCCATTGTTAATCTCCCGCCAAAGGCACACACAACCCCTATGCTGGGTGGCAGCCTGACTGTCCATGATGATGCCACAGATACACCTCCTGTGTGTGGCCACTCAGAAGCAGGAGTCAACTCTGACAGGCCAGGGCCCTTCACAGAGAGGCTGACATGCCTCTGACAGGCAAAGCTGCTGCCTGGGCATTGGCTGTGACTGGATGGGGATGCCCCTTCTACCAATCCCACGCTCACAACTAGTCATCTGTAAATCTATAAGGTAAACAATTTGTGGTACACTCACCTTGGCAGATTGCATGAGGTCATTAACCCGTTGGTGGCACTGCAACCAGGTGTGAGGGGCGACCCAACGGCTACTGACCTCCTCTGCTATCTCCATCCAAGCTTGCTTTGTCTGGCGGGCCAGTCTCCTCCTCCCAGCCTGCGGGAACTGGGTTTTTAACAGCATATTCAGAATTACTGCCAAACACCCTCATTGGCCCTCTTTGCCCAAGCAGCCTAGAGGAGAACCTGCAGGGAGGCATCACTGAACTGTAGGGCCACCCTGGATCTTCCTTCAGCCATTCCTCATGTTCCCTTCTTCTTCAGGGTTTCAGTATCTGCTGGTTTAATGGCTTGATCAATTGACAGAGTGCAGGCAGCCCTTTAAATATGGCACCAGCACTTCTCACACACGCTGCCTGAGTGGATGGCTCTTCTGCCTTCTGGCAATTAATTGACCAGCTGCGACTGAATCGCAGACTCCAGCACGCCCCTCCCGCCCCAGCCCGAATGGCAGCGGCTCCCGCTTCCGGGCCCAGCAGCGGAACCTTGGGCCTTTCCAGAAAATTCAGCCCCACATCTCGGATTGGTAAAATTGGCCTTTCCCCAATTTAAAACTTCTGCTCTTGGTCTACCTTTATCCTTTTGCATAACTATATTAAATGCACTGTTGAATAAGGTGTAACTGGGGTTTTAAAAGCATACTCACTTCAGAATTACTGCCAAACACCCTCACTGGCCCTGAAAAGCTAGTTTTATATCTGTGGAAAGTCAACTTTCTCCAAACCGATTAAAAATTCCACATATTTTTAAAGTTTTCTCTATTTTTAAAAACTCTGTTTATCTTTATCTTAGCTTCTATATTAATATCATAATACATATATTTCACTGCCTGAAAATTTAAATTAAAAGGTGAAGGGTTTTAAGTGCTTTTAATTTCCTGGCTTACTGTGTCTGAATATTTCAATTTGATTTGCTGCCTACCTGCTGCTGCACACGCCAGGCATCCCGTTGATTTGGCGCCAGATTTAACCTGCCGCGGGGAAAGGGAAAATTCCCGCCAGAGATCGCGGGATCTTTGAGGGCAGTTTTCTTGGAGGTCAATGGCGAGTGCCCTTGCTTCACTATTGACCGCAAGATTCAGGGTAATATGTTTTGTCTCATTTCTAACGAGTATTTTAAAGGGACACTGACAAATTTTGAAGAGGATTCACAGTCGAAAAAATGGAATACAAAATACTGGCCCAGACTTTGTGGTAAGAATGGAGGTGAAACTGTCATGGTTCATTACTGTCATTACTCCTCTGAAGCTAAAAGTAACTTCTGGATTGGGCGCATGTGCAATTAAACACAAAAATCCAGAAATACTGTCAATGATTCTACCCTTCTCCATAGGGTGTGCTGTTGAAGTACCTCCAGATTGCAATCTATTAGAAATCACTGAACTGATGAGAATTTTGCCCTTTTACACTATTCGTCTCACTGTAAAAGCCTTTGAAAAAGTTAAGCCTTGTTGAATGAGGTGTTGAATGGGGTTCTTAACAGTGTACTAAGTTTATCCTTACTGCTGAAAAACTTTCCTGGCCCTGCAAAACTAATTTTATGTTATGGAATGCCAAATTTCACTATTATGATAAAAAAAAACTCCACATTTTTTTTCAAAGTTTATGATATTTTAGCTTCAGTCTTAATTCCATGTATATGTCACAATCATTTATCACTCTCTGTAAAATTTAATTAAACGCGAAGATAATCCATGCATTGTACTTTCTTACTTGCGGTCTGAGAGAATACTTCAACGTGACTGGCTGCTTAAAATGCTTGATGGCACTACAGTTTCTGAATCACTCAAGATCACCTTGACTTGGAGATAGATGCAAATTAACAGTGAGAAAAGAGGAAATGAAACCACAGAGGTCGTTAGATCTTTGTGGGCAACTTTCTTCAAGGTCAGCAGCGAGTGTTTTCGCTTTGCTGTTGATCACGACATCTGGGACACTATCTCATAATGAGTTCGCCCCTCCTCCCCCCAATACCGATAGTTGGTGACTAAAGGCTTTCATTCAGAGCAGCTGTGACTCCTGCAATGATAGATAGGAGTATTCTGCATTAATAAACTTTTACTTATTTATTAATCTAAAAAAGATGTTGGACAAGAAAATATCTTAAAGCTCATGGACCTAGCTCAGCCACCAGGTCTCATTCCAGCGCCTGTTTAATTCCATCATTTTCCAATCTGAAATTCATATTAGTTCACTCTCTGATGAATCAGGAAACCACATTATTAACTTCTGAACCTTTTAACTCAGAAAATATTTACTGCAGCCACACATTGCGGCACAGGGCGCAGTGGTTAGCACTGCAGCCTCACAGCTCCAGGGACCCGGGTTCGATTCTGGGTACTGCCTGTGCGGAGTTTGCAAGTTCTCCCTGTGTCTGCGTGGGTTTCATCCGGGTGCTCCGGTTTCCTCCCACATGCCAAAGACTTGCAGGTTGATAGGTTAATTGGCCATCATAAGTTGCCCCTAGTATAGGTAGGTGGTAGGGAAATATATAGGGACAGGTGGGGATGTGATAGGAATACGGGATTAGTGTAGGATTAGTATAAATGGGTGGTTGATGGTCGGCACAGACTCGGTTGGCCGAAGGGCCTGTTTAAGTGCTGTATCTCTAAACTAAACTATTGCTTGGTCCATTGTTTAACAGCCCAAAGCATGAAACAGCTATTCCTTAAATTAAAATAAGATTAAAATACGGATGCTATTCTTTTACTTTTGCAAAAATTAGTTAACATTAATTACATCTTTTAAAGCAAAAGTAATTTCTTTAATACAATTTACACTGCATATTGTATCAAAGCAGATATTGTACCTGTCTGAACTGAGTTTCAAGTCTCTGTAGGTTAATCTTAAATGTGCTAAATTCTGCATTAATCTGCGAAAGACAAAAAATATAATTATGCTCAATCAATATCAGCTCCGCAAAAGCAAACAACTAAAAAACAAGGAAATTGTGTGTTTTGGTATACTTAATTTGGCGTAACTCACAAGCGCACAATGTTCTAATGAACCATATAGTCACTTTCACCTGCTAAAATGAATGGGCAGGTGAGATATACATGATTGTTTAATCTGCTGTCAGGAAAGTGGGAATGCAACAGCATGATGGGTCACACAGCAACTGTACATTCAGTGAGTGGTAACCTTTGCAGTTACAATACTCCTACCATTGAAATGTGGCGCCTATAAAGCCACGTGTGTGCAACTGACAATCCCTGCACCACGGGAAAGCCCGCAATCCTAGTAAAGTGACGTGCACACTCTGCCTACTCCTTGCTGGCATGAAGATTCTCTCGCACTTCTCTGATGCAGCAATGAATGGCAACTGGAAGATGTTAGATATGTCACCTGTTCCAGCTTGGAAGGATCTGGACGCGAAAAAATTGAGGGCCAGGGTCACCTTCATGGCCGCTGACAACATCATTCTAACCCTGCTTCGAGGCTGCATATTTGGTTGGGAGGTAACAGTATTCAGTGAGCATCACCTTCGTGAATCGCAGACGCTGAACACACTGCCCCGTCATAGGTGGAACTGTGTGTTTAAGAGATGGTGTTAACTAGAGGGGCAAGCACAAAACGGCAGTGCGGCATCAAATCAGCGTTAGACTGAAGCCACGATCTGCCTATTCTGCGTACTTCCAGCACAGGCTCGTAATGCCTGCACTAACACTCTCACGATGGCGTTCTCCGTGAGCTGTGGTGCCGAAACTACTGGCTGATGTATTGATCGCGAATACAATGACAATTAAATACCGCCTCCTGCAGTTGGAAGTGGTCAAAAATATTACCGTAAGAACATGTGCCCCCAGCAATTTCTTTGTTAATTTTCAAAATTCATCATTCAAACTTATCTCAAGTGTATTTGCCTCACAAATGTTTCAATGTGTTTCACCTGCGTGTATTTAGTCTCCAGCACTGTGTTAAATTTTCGTAACTGAACATTTTCAGAGTTGGCATTCAACATGCACTGCAGTTCTTCCTGTAATTGCTCCACTCTGGCCTATAAACAACAAAAGATGAAGGCCACGACAATGATCTGTTCACATAATGCTGAAACTGAAACATTATTCACAAAAAAACTATATCAAACACATGCTACAGAAATTTGAGGAAATCAATTAAAAATGTCAAGCGAATATAAAAACTGTACATAAATGGATTTTAAAATGACGAGTGTACTTAGTACTTAAGTACTTAGAGTAAGAAGACCCTGGAAAAAGATTTCTTAGTGATCTGATCATGATAAATTCTCAAAGGCATAATCCCAATTTTGTTTTATAAATACATAAAGAGCAAGAGGATAACTAAAGAAAGAGTAGGGCCTATTAGGGTAATATCTGTGTGGAGGCGAAGGACATTGGTATGGTTCTTAATAAATACTTTGCATCGGTTTACTAAGGGGAAAGGAATGATACAGACATTGCAATCGGAGAAGGGGAGTGTGAAATATTAGATGAAATTAACATAGTGAGAGAGTAAGTATTAAGGGGATTAACATCTTTGAAAGTGGATAAATCCCCAGGCCCGGACAAAATGTATCCTAGGCTATTAAGGGAAGCAAGAGAAGAAACAGCAGAGGCTCCGACCATCATTTTCCAATCCTCTCTGGCTACAGATGTGCTGCCAGAGGACTGGAGAACAGCTAACGTTGTAGCATTTTTTTAAAAAGAGAGGAAGGGATAGACCAAGTAATTACAGGCCAGTCAGCCGAAGCTCAGCGGTGGGAAAATTATTGGAAAAAATTCTGAGGGACAGACTAAATCTTCATTTCGAAAGTCATGGATTAACAAAGACAGTCAGCGCAGACTTGTTGAGGGAAGGCCACGTCTAACGTGATCGAATTTTTTGAGCTGGTATCAAGGAGGGTTGATGAGGGTAGTGCATTTGATATAGACTGGATTTTAGCAAAGCTTTTGAAAAGGTCCCACATCGCAGACTGGTCACGAAAGTGAAGCCGATGGGATTCAAGGCAAAGTGGCAAGTTGGATACAAAATTGGCTCAGAGGCAGGAAGTAAAGGGGAATGGTCGATGGGTGTTTTTGTGACCGTAAGGCTGTTTCCGGTGGGGTTCCACAGGGCTCAGTATGACGTTCGTTGCTTTTTGTGGCATGTATCAATGATTTGCTCTTGAATGTAGGGGACATGATTAAGAAGTGTTCAGATGATACAAAAATTGGCCATGTGGTTAATAATGAAGAAGAAAGTTGTAGACCGCAAGAAGAGATCAATGGACTAGTCAGGTGGGTGAAACAGTCTGAAATGATTTTCAGTCTGAAGAAGTGTGATGTAATACATTTGGGGAAGGCTAATAAGGCAATGGAATACACAATAAATGGTAGGATACTGAAAAGTGTAGAGAAACGGAGGGACTTTGGAGTGCATGGCTGAATAGGTAGATAAGGTATGCATGAAAGATTACGACATACTTGCCTTTATTAGCCAAGACATACCATATAGGAGCTGGGTAGTTATGCTGGAACTGAATAAAACACTAGTCAGGCCACAGCTGGAATACTGCATCCAGTTTTGGCCACCGCACATAGGAAAGATATGATTGCACTCGAGGGTATAGAGGAGATTTATGAGGATGTTGCCTGAACTGGAGAATTTTATTTATGGAGGACAGATTGGATAGGCTAGGGCTGTCTTCTTTGGAACAGAGTAGGCTGAGGGGAGACCTAACTGAAGTGCGCAAAATTATAAGTTGTCTAGATAGAGTGGATAGGATGGCCCTATACCCCTTGGTTGAAGGGTTCATAACAAGGGGGCATAGATTTAGGGTAAGAATTCGGAGGATTAGAGGGTAAGTTTTTTTACCTTGAGGATGGTATGGATCTGGAACTCATGCCTGAAAGGATGATAGAGCTAGAAACCCTCATAACAGTTGAAAGTACTTGGATATGCACTTGAAGAGCTGTAACCTACAAGGCTAAGGACAAAGAGCTGGAAAGTGAGTTTAGGCTGGATGGCTACGCCAGTGCAAACACGATGGGCTGAATGGCCTCATTCCATGCTGTAAATTTCTATGATTCTATTAACTTTATATTGAGATGCAAATCTGCTGTCATCAACATTATTTCTTCCTCTTATTAAACAATTGTATTATTTCTATGCTGGATGTAAAGTTGTATTGCTTTGAGGTCAAATATGATCATATCGATCTTGGAACACTGCTACCTCTAACAAGAGAGCTATTTCATCATTTAGCTTTTACTGTTTTAATAGACATTTCAACATCAGCAATTTTCTCTGCAATTAACTGTTCTATTGGTTACAAATAAATAATAGGGTTAATAGAGATATATAGATGCAGAACATAAAGTTTTCATATTCGAGTTAAATCTTTAAGTCAAATTTATATCCTCTAATCCTCCTAATTCTTATCCTATATAACAATTTATAACATTAGGTGTTATCTAATTACCCATGTGTTTGAACATTATCGTAAACTTAAAACTGTTGCTTACTTTTAATTGGATAATTAGTTTTGACCTCTTACAATGGTGTTTTCTACTTCAGTCATTAACATCAGTGTAAATGGCTGTTACTATTATTCCAATAAGCCTGTGATGCTGTCATTTCTACATTTCACAGAATAAGTCATAAGTGTTGGGGCAAACAAAACAGAAGGAAGAAAGGAAGACTTGCATTTTCAGATGCCTTTCACAATAGGACATTGCAAAGCACTTTACAACCAATGAAGCACTTTTGAAGTGTAGTCACTGTTGTAATGAATCAGAGTCATTACTGCACAAAAAGAGGCCATTCGGCCCTTTGGGTTCATGCCAGCTCTCTGCAGAGCAATCCAGTCAGCACCATTTCTCCACTCTATCCTCATAGCCATGCAAGTTTATTTCCCTCAAGTTCCCATCCTTTTGAAATTATTGATCATCTCTGCTCCACCACCCTCGTAGACAGCAAGTTCCAAGTCATCACCACTTGCGGCGCGAACAGTTCTTCCTCACATCCACCTGCAGCTCTTGCCCAAAACCTTAAATCTATGTCCCCTCGTCCCTGTACCATCAACGAACGGTCTACCTTATCTAAACCCCCACTTCCTTTAGCAACACAGGATGCAAGCCATCTGGACCAGGTGACGTATCCACTCTATGCCCTTCCATGGCATCCTGCCCATCAATTTTCAGCCCATCCATTACCTCTACCACCTCTACTACTAAGATATTTTGTCAGCATCATCTTCCTTAGTAAACAGCAATACAAAGTAATCATTAAGTACTGTGGGGCGGCACAGTGGCTAGCACCGCAGCCTCACAGCTCCAGTGACACGGGTTCAGTTCTGGGTCCTGCCTGTGACCGCGTGGGTTTCCACCGGGTGGTCCGGTTCCCTCCCACAACCAAAGACTTGCAGGTTGATAGGTAAATTGGCCATTGTAAATTTCCCCTAGTGTAGGTAGGTGGTAGGAGAATGGTGGGGATGTGGTAGGGAAAATGGGATTAATGTAGGATTAGTATAAATGGGTGGTTGTTGGTCGGCACAGACACGGTGGGCCGAAGGGCCTGTTTCAGTGCTGTATCAATAAATAAATCAAGTATTCTAGCCTTGCCTGCACCTTTAATCATAGAATACCTTCTTTGTTCCTAATAGGACCTACCCTGCCTCCTACTATTCGCTTACTATTTAAATGACGGGAGGAGATTTTTGAGTTCCCTTTTATGTTAACTGCCTTTGTTACAGTCAGGTGAGGAGGGGTTGAAGGGCTTCCCTCTTTTCCTCTCCTTGTTTGATCACACAGGCTTAATTCTTTTTTTGAAGTGGATGCACTGGCCAATTCAGTAGGTGTTTAATTACTCACTTGCTATGATCATTACAAGAACCAATCGGACAGGTTTTCGAGTTTAACAAAGAACGAGGTTAACTTTATTGAAGTTAAACCTAACTAATTAAAGTAATAAAGTGCACGCTAACTTTCATTCACACACACATTAGAGGTTTACACACACAAATAGGTTAGAGTGGGGAAAGGTAGATTGCTTGAGTTAGTGTCCATGGAAAGAAAAAAGTATACAATCTATGGAGTTTGGTGATTCGGCTGGCTTCCAGCTGAATTCAGTATTCCTGAAGCTTTTAGTTTGAAGAGATAGATGATGGATTCAGTGGGTCTCTTGGAGACAGTGATGTGGATTGTTTCCTCCAACGGGGTATCTGATTGTAACTGGAGTTACAGAGGGGGTTTGTAGCTTGCAAGCTGGAATGGAGAGAAAGGGACTGACACGTGGGCCTGCACGTGTCAGAGTCCATATGCTTTTCCTTGCTGCTGCAGAGCAGCACAAGCTTAAAAACCACAGATGGGGAGGGGCTCGTCACATGATAGTCACTCAGTGATTCAAGCATGGTCGTTAGCAGTATTTCTTCTTGCTAAAAGAAAAAGAACAAGCAGTTCCCTTAAACTTCCTGGGTCTTGGTTCTTGTTGGGATGAGCAGACTTTTCGTCTCCCTTCTCACAGGCCTTGCAATGTAGGTTACAGTGTTGCAAATTTGGTGGCCATCTTATGCTAGTCTAGCAAAGTCACTTGTTATCTGTTCCTTCTTAAATTTCTTTAAAAAATATAAATTCAGATCTCTAGTCAGTGGATTAAAGAAAATTATCATTCAACAAAGCAAGTTGGCTTGACACCTTTCTATTCTCATATTCTCTGTCAGTCTTATTTTCCTCTTCACTTCACCTCTCAACTTACTGTATTTGGCCTGGTTCTCGTTTGAAGAATTCACCTGACATGCATCATACAGCTTTTTTTGTTTCATCATATTCTCTATCTCTGTCACCATCCAGGGAGCCCTGTTTTTGATTTTCCCTACCATTTGCCCTGAAACTGAAGCATCTCTTCCTTAAAGATTAACCATTGTTCCTACAGGTTTTCCTGTCAGTCTTTGCTTCCATTTTACTTTGGCTAGATTGCCTCTCATCCCATTGAAGTTACCCCTCTTCCAATTTAGATGTTCTATTTTAAATTGTTTCTTGCTCTTCTTCATTACTAATCTAAACCTTATGATACAAAGTCACTCTTACCCATGTGTTCCCCCTCAGACACTTGATCCACTTAGCCCACCTCATTCTCCAGCACAAGATCTAGCAATGCCTCCTTTCTAAGTGGACCAAGAACATAATCAAGGAAATTCTCCTGAGCACATTTCAGAAGTTTGTCCTCCCCTTTCCCTTTACTCTAATTACCTAAATATAAACCTGGATAATGTTAAAGTCCCTCTATATCACCTCTCTGTAGTTCTTGCACATCTCTGTGATATCCCTGCAAATTTGCTCCTCGATCTCTCTTGCACTATTTGGAGGTCTATTGAATAACCCCGGTAGCCTGATCATAACATTCTTGCTTGTCAACTCTAACCAAAAGATGCTGTCTTTGCCCCCTCAAGGACATCCTCCCTTTCCAACACTATAATGTCTTCCCTAATCTGTACTACCACTCCACTTCCCTTTTTGCCTTCCTCATCTTTTCTAAACACATTGGGGCTGAATTTGACCAGACTATAGGGATGGGCAGGGAGGGGACAGGGCCCAAAATATGGCGAGGGAAGGCAGGGTTGGAGTGCCTGTTGCTTTCTCGATGCCATTCAATTTTGTCAGAAGCAGGGAAGACCAAGGACAGCCTTCCTGCCCACAGGCTACTTAAGGGCCTCTTCTCGCTGCCGCTGGCATTTTACCAGCAGCATTAGGGGGGCCCTCTGCCACATGGGGAGATGTGCAGTAACACCAGGCAGGGGCCCCCCCCTGCTTGGGCAGTCTGTGGCCCACGGAGGGCCCTTGGCACTAAAGGCCCCCCTGCGCCAATAACCCCCCCCCCCCCCCACCATCCTCAATAACCACCTTACTCCCCCACCCCTTCAGGGGCCTGCCTGACTGGCCCAGTGAACTTACCTGCACTCCAGGGCTGCTCCTGGTCCTGGTCCTGGGCCTGCTGCCGTACCAGCAGTGGCGACCACTCCCTGTGGCACTACTACAACTGCTAAGCTGCTGACCCTCTGATTAGCTGGCAGCTCATGGAGGTGCAATCACCATCCTTAAAGGGATAGAGACCCCAATCCAAGGCAGTTAACTGCCTGAGCGCCGTAAAATGCAGCTGGGGTTCCCCAAAACCACCGAGGTGGGGTTGCCCTTGCCTTTCTGGCCCGGCATCAGGACCCCGGCTGTTGGCAAAAAGTCCAGCACCCTGTCTTCACCATAGTTGAGCCACATTTTTGGTATTGTCACTACATCATATTCCCACATGGCTGTTTGCACTTGCAGTTCACCAATCTTATGCACCACATGCATTATGCATTTACGTACTTGCATTTTAAACTGGTCTTTGTGTTCCTCGTAGTCCTTCTTAGCCTGTTAAAATCTAATTATGGTTCTACTTCCTTCTCTAGTATTATCCAACACTCTCACTCCTTTATGCACCTTATTCCTTTTTTCTACTTCTATATGCTGATGCCCATCACCACCATCCCCCTGCCATCTTAGTTTAAACCCTCCCCAACCACACTAGGGAACCTCCCCATGGAGACACGGGCCCCAGTCCAGTACAGGTGTAACCCTTCTCCTTTGAATAGGTGCCTCCTGCCCCAAAACAGGTCCCAATGCCCCAAGAATCTGAAGACCTCCAACCTGCACCATTCCTGAACCCATGCATTGATCCTTCCTATTTCTACTTTCGTGTGGCACTGGGAGTAATTCAGAAATTACTACCTTCAAGGTCCTACTTTTTAACTTCCTCCCAAGTTCCACAAAATCTGACTGGAGGACCTCAATACCAATGCTCTCGCTGTCTTTGGTACTGACATGTACAACTTCTGGCTCACTCCCCTCACCCTGCAGAATATCCTGTGATGTCCTTTACCCTGGCATTAGGGAGGTAGTACACCACACGGGACTCATGATGACGGTTACAGAAATGTCTGTCTCTCCCCAACTATGGAATCTCCTAAAACAACTGCATTTCCACGCTTGGCTGTTCCCCATGCAGTCCCTTGCCCACTGGTGCCATCGTCTGAGCTACACTCCTTCAAGGTGTTGTCACTCCCAGAATGCTCCAAAACTGAGTACCTGTTTGAGAGTGGTATACACACCCAAAAACTCCTGCACTTCCAGTCTTTCCTACTCTTGCGGATAGCCACTCATCTACTATCCAGCACTCTCTGTGCCTATGTGGTGGCCACCCCCTGAATGTACGATCCAGGAAACTCTCAGCCTCTCTGATGCTCCACAGTGACTCCAGCTGCCACTCAAGTTCAAAAGACTTGAGTTCGAGCTCAAGCAGCTGGAGACACTTCCTACACACGTGGTCCAAGACACATGAAGTGTCCTTAATTTCTCACATGCTGCATGAATTGCAAGCAACAGCTTTCAGCTGCCCATCCATGATCTAAAAAAACTCTATTTCCTTTTGAAGAATCTAGTAAGTACCTTGTTTAAACTATTCATTTTAATTAATGCCTCTAGACCTGCTCTCAAGTTTCGCCGTCTCCCACTCCCTCTCTTGGACTGTTCCTAGCTTTTTTTAAATACCAAAATGGCACCTTTTCCCTCACTGTACCAAATTCCTCGCGTTTAATGATCTGTAGAAGTACTCCGTCAAACTGGACCCCATGCTACTTACTCCGTGCATTAGCAAAAGCCTGCTGTATTTATACAAGCAGAAATTCCAAAACCTGAGTCAGGCCCTGATGACTGTAATTATCAGTTCTACCTAGCCACCTAATTAACTAACTGTGCAACTGCCATTAGCAGGCAACTTGTTTATCACTAATGCTGTGAAAATACAAGTTAAGGTTAAAGTTAAGTTAAATGCTAAATGCAAAACTTGATGAAGCTTTAGAAAGAGATCAACCTTTAAAACTTTTAAAATTCCCTCACCGCACCAAATTCCCGAGTTTAGTACGCTGTAGAAGCAGTAGTAGCGCAGAACTGGACTCAGAAATTGGAAACACTGCAGCTAATTTTCACACACCAAGCTCCCGCAATGATAATGATCGGATAATCTATTTTTTGTGATGTTGAGGAATAAATATTGATCAGGATACCAGAGATAACTCCCCTGCTTTTCTTCAGAACAATGTCATGGGATCTTTGATGCCCACCTGAGACGGCAGACTGGTCTTAGCTGAAAAACAACACCTCCAACAGTGCAGCACTCCCTCAGTACTGCACTGAAGTGTCAGTCTAGATTTTTAAGGCCTGGAGTGGGACTTGAACCTATAACCTTCTAATGCAGGAGGTGAGAGTGCTATCATGTGAGCCATGGCTGATAGAGCTGTATCACAATTAATTTTTAGGATGAATACAGAGGTATTTTGAAACCATCTAATTGGTCACTGAAAGAATGAATGAATTGGGAGAAATAGGAGTATTTCATAAAGTTTTTTTAAAAAATTGTCCAGTACTTAGCTTTACGTTTCCATGTGCTTTCCATTGACAAGATGTACCCCATTGGTTTTGTTGATAAGAAAACAGATAACTATAAGCAAAATGCCTTACAGATTTCACTAAACATATCTTCAGGTTTCATTGGCAACTTAGGAGTAAATTTTCAATATCGCCACTTGAACAGTAGTCTGGAAGAGCAGATCGTCCACCCATTGTGGAACCCATCTGATTTTCATTCCATTGACTCCAACCGAATAAAAGTCAGATGGATTCTACAACAGACAGCTGATCCACTGTGCCAAATTATCACTCAGGCTGTGAAGATAAAAATTTGGCTGTGTTTGCTGACAACGCAACCACTAGGTGGCGCAGTACTTGCACATGCACAAATGCAGCCTCATGCTCTGAAACGCCACTGACTGCGACATTTTAGGCAGCTGCCAGGAGTAAAGATGGCGCTGCTCAATTTATCACAAAAAATTAAATTAAATCACTGCGATCCCACTTCCCTTCCCCGGCACAGCCTCCCGCACAGGTCTGCTCACCCCTTGCTCCCGGCCTTGCAGCTGCCTTCACTCAGTCACCCGCTCCCTCCCACTTCTCTCCCCACACCACCTCACCCCGCTCCTGCTCCCCACGGGGGAAGCGGTGGGGGGGGGGGGGAACAGGGGGAGAGAGGGGGAGGGGGAGGGAGGGGGAGGGGGAGAGAGGGGGAGGGGGAGAGAGGGGGAGGGGGAGAGAGGGGGAGGGGGAGAGAGGGGGAGGGGGAGAGAGGGGGAGGGGGAGAGAGGGGGAGGGGGAGAGAGGGAGAGGCAAGATAGGGATAGACAGGGGAGGGGAAGGCGACTGCGATCAAGAGACTGGAGGAGAGGGGGAAATGGGAGGGGAGAAGCGGGAGGAACGAAGCAGCAATGCCTGAAGCGAGTGGCTGGCGACAGGGGGTGGGGGGGGGGGGGTGGAGACGGGTGGTTTGGAGCAGTGAGCAAAGTGAGCAGCTGATGGGCATGAAGCAGTAAGCAGGAGCGAGTGGATGACTGGGTTGGGGTTTCAAAGCAGCGAGCGGGAGTGCGTGGACAATGGGGTTGGGATTTGAAATGGTGAACGAAGCAAGACGCTGATGGGGATGAAGCAGCGAGGGGGAGCAATGACGTTTTTGCACGCATGCGCAAATAGTCCTGGCAAGAACGTAGGCTGGGCATGCGCAGCACCTTACTGACAGCAAGAGACCGTTATGCGCATGCGCGCAGCTGGGAGCGCTCTGATGACGTCAGGGCGCCGGATGCACTGTCAAGAGTCACTTTGTAAAAATTTACTCCTTAGTCTCTGCCAACATCCACTGACTGACAATATCATTTTTAATCGACTCGGTTTCTGCAATAAATTGAAAACTTTATATTAATAATGTATAATACCTGTAGCCTTCCTTTGTCATATGCCAATTTGTTTTTACTTTCTGTTATTTCAGCAAGGACGTGTTCTACCTGCTGCTGTGCATGCTAGGGAGGAAAAGGATAATTTTTTTTTTAAAAACACGTTTAAAATTATACCAGTCAGTTTAAGAAAAAAAAACAAGTTACTAATTTTTACATCACCATAGCATAATTAGACACACAAATGGAATATGATATTACATTTGATCTTCTATGCTACTGCTCAAAGACATAAAGGAAAATAAAATATGTATGCTTCTCTCTCCATGTAACTGTCCCTTGTTTCCCACTTTCTAGATCTTGGAGGATAATTTTAACTTAACACTTCTGGTGGCAGAGAGACAGTTGTGGTGAGCCACACATATTATATCCCACCCGATTTTACTTGCCATTTCAAAGAAAAGTAAAATTGGGAGAGGCATGGTGGCTGATCTGATCAAATCCAGTTGAAAAAAAAAGGAAAATCCTGACGGCGTATTCCGCCACTCCCTCAGTTTGTGAATCCTGATTTTTAAAGAATCCATAGACACTGTTGTTAAAGTTCAAACAAAGAAGCAGGGTTTATCAATACACACTCTTAAATTTAGGAGGGGGTTAAATTCGCAACGCATGCTCACAAACATACAAGGAAAGGTAAAGGCATCAAAAGGGCAAGGACATTTACCAACTAGAGAATAGCTTAATTGCAAAATGATGGGGGTTCCAGTTGAAACTAGAGTCCGTTTTTTAACTAACAAAGTCCAAAGCTGGAATTAACCGACTGGAAATGCTGAGTGGAGCAGGAATCATAGGAAATCTCTTCTCTTAAGTTTCTCTGATAGACTTTCGGAGATAAGCTGAGGCAGCTTAGTTTCTGATTTCACCCTTTTCGACGGAGAGAAACTGGCAGAGAGCAGATTTTCTTGCTGTTTTTCAGACTGTGGCTTCTTTCCTTCTTCTTGCAGGCTGGCCCCAGAGATAGTCAGATGCAGCTTCAAGACAGCTGTTTTTTTGTACGAGCTGTTCTCTAACTGAAACTGTTTCAAACCAGACAGGCTAAAAAAGGGTGCTTCTAGGTCATGGGACCGGACCCCTTCAAGTAGCTGTCCCACCTCCTGTTGGTGAAGTGATCTCCCCCCTCCATTTTAAACAAGTTGAACACGGAAGTAAATCAACTTAAACATGTTGTGTATAATGGCAGCTGACAATAATACCCAAGTGCACAAAAATACTATAATTTATTAGATTAGATTAGATTAGAGATACAGCACTGAAACAGGCCCTTCGGCCCACCGAGTCTGTGCCGAACATCAGCCACCCATTTATACTAATCCTACACTAATTCCATATTCCTACCAAACATCCCCACCTGTTCCTATATTTCCCTACCACCTACCTATACTCGTGACAATTTATAATGGCCAATTTACCTATCAACCTGCAAGTCTTTTGGCTTGTGGGAGGAAACCGGAGCACCTGGAGAAAACCCACGCAGACACAGGGAGAACTTGCAAACTCCACACAGGCAGTACCAGGAATCGAACCCGGGTCCCTGGAACTGTGAGGCTGCGGTGCTAGCCACTGTGCCGCCCTAAAGCTGGTTTTCATCCATTCATGACATTGTTCTGTAAACGTGTCCTTCTCTCTGTTTCAGCTCTTCTCCATGTCTTTCAGTATCTCATATGGCATGTGTTTTTCTGTATCCATCACTGTCTTTCTTTCTGTTCATCTTCAGCAGGCACACAATTTCCTCCTTTTCTCTTGTGCTTCTTAGCCCTTCTTTTTTCTGATCCTTTATTCCTTTGGCTCTCACTGTGTAGTTTGCAATAAATTCACTCATTATGTTTAAGTTCCAAACACAAGAGATGTGACTGCATTTGGACAGGAGTGGAAATATGGTTGGAGTAGTGTTGGATCCAGGAGACTGGACAAACTAAGCAGCCAGGTACAGAGGAGAGTAAATTCAGGTAGGAGTGATCAGAAAGGCTAAGCATTTGAGCACACTCAGAGGGAAAGATAGATTTAGATCAGGCAGAGCAAAGGCAGATTGGGTTGATTATAGAGATGGCTAAAAATAACTTAAAAACATAGAAAATGAAGAAGTAAATAATTAGAATTAGGAAGTAGGACAAAGTAACAAAATGTTCATAAAATTTGAATAAAATTAATGGTTGTCTGGTGCATTGTCAGATTAACTGGGTATGCTTCCTCTGCAGCAAAAGCATGATGAGGTTTTTTTTTTAACTAACTAAACAGCACTATGGGAAACATGCTATAATTTACAGTATTACATTATTATAGACACTTCAATACAAAAGGCAGGCAGTAAAAGCATTGAGTATTTGCGCATCATTTTACAAAGCTCCTATTAGTAATGCTGAGAATGATCAATTACTTACTGAAAGGAACATACTGAAGATATGTTAAAAGTTTATATTTACCTAAAATCAATAAAATGTGATCATTAATAAAATATATGGGGTGTGGGGGAAACGTTAATACCAAAAACAGATAGATTTCGGTCAGGTGGCATGTAAAAATTTTAAAAATCTCAAAGCCAAGTGCAACTCGCCTTGTACCGGGCCACTTCTGATTTTAATGGGATGGGCAGGGGCAGGCAACCGACTCTTTCCCAGGTGGTGGGTTGCTCATTTAAATATTTTAAGGTGATGCGTGCCTCACACTTAAGCTCAAATTTAAATTTTATGCTGGCCGCTTGTGCTTCCTGAACCTCGGGATACTCAACAGCTGATGGGGAGTGGGGACTACTGGATCCAGCAGGTGAGTGCCTTTCCAGCACTGCTTGTGGGTCAGGAGACTTCCCAGCTCACCAAGCTAACATGCTCCGCAACCAGGCATAGTCCAATCTCCCCAACACACATTGAGCCAGGATCGCCCACGAGCCCAGCCTTTCAATGCCCCACTCCCCTCTTTCCGATCCCTCCGAACCCCTCTCTCTCCCTTCTCTGTGGTCACTGGCTACAGCTGCCGATCACTCCCACCCCAACCATTTCAATCTCTCCCAGACCTTTCTGATCTTGCCCCTGACCTGTCTGATCTTTCAGCCCAGCCCTTCTGATCTCTGCACCTCACCCCAACCTCCAGTCTCCCTCAACACCTACTTTGCCTTCGATCTCCAAACCCCTGCTCCGCTCCAGCCTGCAATCGCTGCCTCAGCCCCATCTCTCTGCTCCACAGCTGCGGTCCGGTGCTGAAGACGGAGCCCTTTGATAGACAGCTAGCTTCTCAATCTGGCTGGCTGTGGCTGGGAAATAGACAAAAAATGTCAATCAGATTCTGCCATCTGCAAGAGAAACCCTTCCTTCCTGGTTTCCAGAATGCAAAACTGCATCCCACCTCCCCATAAATATTGGGGCCATAGTATCAATGTTTAACCTTATAAGCATGGAAAAAAAGGAAAGAGGGACCAATATTATATTTTATAACATCGAAGGTAAAAATAAACAGGCCCAGTTCCAAAACCTGTTAGAGCACTGGCTTGCCGAAATGCAATTATTACAAGTGAAGATGCTTTTCAGGATTTTATTGCCTACCTGCTGATGTTCTAGAGCTGCTAGTCGCTCTACAAGATATCCATTTTCTTTCTCTTGTTTCTTCAAGGCAGCAGTCAATGAACTCACCTTAAGCTGCATAAAAATAGTTCACCTTTCAATAGTTATCAAAATAATTACCCTGTAGCAGTTTAATTTTGAAATAATCTATTTTCCTCAATTCTTAATTTCACATCCAGCAGAACGTAACCTCTCAACTGACCTTAAATCTTCAAAATCATTATAACCAGTACAATGAAGACAAAATAGGATACAATACTTCTTCCTCCATCTGCTCAAACTCACACTAACGGTTTCTGAGCTTGAGGGGCAGTTGGATTCATTCACTCGCATACGGGTAGTTGAATGTTTCCTGGATCAAAAGTTCCAGCAGGTAGTCACTCCACAGTCAAACAGAGTTCAAAATCGTGTAAGTGGATGGTCACTGGGAACAGTAAGAAGCAACACTCTCAAGCTGACATTTGGCATTGTATACCAATGAGGGTGATGCTACCTCGAAGGAGTGCTGTCCAAAGCCTGGCATCACAAGGTGAAGGTCCACACCAGGGGGGACTACAGACTAAAGTGTAGGAATGCCATAGTAATTGGAGATTCAACAGTCAGGGGAACAGACAGGTAGTTCTGCTCCCGCAATGACATGAAACCCATATGGTACATTGTTTCCCTGGTGCTAAGGTAAGGGCCAGGACTCTGTCTCATCTGTTCTGAGAATGCTACCTTCCATACCAGCTCTTCCAATGACTTCCTTTGTCCTTAACCGAGGATTCTCCCCACTGTGGCTGACAGGGCCTCAACCCTGTCCGTGCAATTTCCTGCATTTCTGCTCTCACCCCTTCCCCTCCATCCCAGAACCATCATAAGGTTCCCCTTGTCCTCACGTTCCACCTCACCAGCCTCAACATTCAATAGATGATCCTCCGCCATTTCAGCCATCTCAAGCACGATACCATCACCAAACACATCTTCCCCTCCCTGTTCCTCTCAGCACTCCCCAAGGGACAGTTCCCTTCCTGGCACCCTGGTCGACTCCTCAATCTCCTCTGATACCCCCTCCCCTTCCCACAGCACATGCCCATTCAAGCACAGGAGATGCAACACCTACCATTATACCTCCTCCCTTCCCACCCGCCAAGGCCTCAAACACTCCTTGCAGGTAAAACAGCAATTTACTCATACTTCTTTCAATTCACTACACAGTATTCACTACTTTTTATTTATTTGTTCCTGGGATGTGGGCGTCGCTAGCTGGGCCAGCATTTATTGCCCATCCCTAATTGCCCATGAGAAGGTGGTGATGAGCTGCCTTCTTGAACCGCTGCAGTCATGTGGGGTAGGTGCTGTTAGGAAGGGAGTTCCAGGATTTTGACTCAGCGAGAGTGAAGGAACAGCGATATAGTTCCAAGTCAGGATGGTGTGTGGCTTGAAGGGAACTTACAGGTGATGGTGTTCCCATGCATCTGCTGCCCTTGTCCTTCTAGGTGGTAGAGGTGACGGGTTTGGAAGGTGCATTGCTGCAGTGCATCTTGTAGATGGTACAAACTGCTGCCACAGTGCGTGCGTAGGTGGTGGAGGGAGTGAATGTTTGTGGATGGGTGCCAATCAAGCGAGCTGCTTTCTCCTGGATGGTGTCGAGTATCTTGAGTGTTGTTGGAGCTGTACCCATCCAGGCAAGTGAAGAGTATTCCATTACACCCCTGACTTGTGCCTTATAGATGGTGGACAGGCTTTGGGGAGTCAGGAGGTGAGTTACTTGCCGCAGGATTCCTAGCCTCTGGCCTGTTCTCGTAGCCACATTATTTATATGACTACCCCAGTTCAGTTTCTGGTCAATGGTAACCCCCAGGATGTTGATAGTGGGGGATTCAGCGATCGTAATGCGATTGAATGTCAAGGGGAGATGGTTAGATTCTCTCTTGTTGGGGATGGTTATTGCCTCGCACTTGTGTGGCACGAATGTTACTTGCCACTGATCAGCCCAAGCCTGGATATTGTCCAGGTCTTGCTGTATTTCTACATGGGCTGCTTCAGTATCTGAGGAGTTGCGAATGGTGCTGAACACTGTGCAATCATCAGTGAACATCCCCACTTCTGACCTTATGATTGAAGGAAGGTCATTGATGAAGCACATGAAGATGGTTGGGCCCAGGACACTATCCTGAGGAACTCCTGCAGTGATGTTCTGTAGCTTAGATGATTGACCTCCAACAACCACAACCATCTTTTCTAATACTTTTCTAATATTTGTCAGTTCCGAAGAAGGGTCACTGACCCGAAACGTTAACTCTGCTTCTCTTTCCACAGATGCTGCCAGACCTGCTGAGTGAATCCAGCATTTCTTGTTTTTGAACCACAACCATCTTCCTTTGCGCTAGGTACAACTCTGACCAGCGGAGAGTTTTCCCCTGATTCCCAGTGACTGCAGTTTACTAGTGCTCCTTGATGCCATACTCGATCAAATGCAGCCTTGATGTCAAGGGCAGTCACTCTCACCTCACCTCTCGAGTTCAGCTCATTTGTCCATGTTTGAACCAAGGCTGTAATGAGGTCTGGAGCTGAGTGGCCCTGGCGGAACCTAAACTGTGCGCCAGTGAGCAGGTTATTGTGTGCCGCTTAATAAGCACTGTTGATGACACCTTCCATCACTTTACTGATGATTGAGAATAGACTGATGGGGCGGTAATTGGTCGGGTTAGATTTGTCCTGCTTTTTGTGTACAGGACATACCTGGGCAATTTTCCACATTGCCAGGTAGATGCCAGTGTTGTAACTGTATTGGAACAGCTTGGCTAGGGGCGCAGCAAGTTCTGGAGCACAGGTCTTCAGTACCATTGCCGGAATGTTGTCAGGGCCCATAGCCTTTGCAGTATCCAGTGCCTTCAGTCATTTTTTAACATCACGGGGAGTGAATTAAATTGGCTGAAGACGAGCATTTGTGATTCTGGGGACTTCAGGAGGCCGCCGAGATGGGTCATCCACTTGACACTTCTGGCTGAAGATTGTTGCAAATGCTTCAGCCTTATCTTTTGCACAGATGTGCTAGGCTCCCCCATCATTGAGGATGGGGATATTTGTGGAGCCACCTCCTCCAGTTAGTTGTTTAATTATCCACCACCATTCACGACTGGATGTGGCAGGACTGCAGAGCTTATATCTGATCCGTTGGTTATAGGATCACTTAGCTCTGTCTATTGCATGCTGCTTACGCTGTTTGGCATGCAAGTAGTCCTGGGTTGTAGCTTCACCAGGTTGACACTCATTTTGAGGTATGCCTGGTGCTGCTCCTCGCATGCCCTCCTGCACTCTTCATTGAACCAAGGTTGGTCACCCGGCTTGATGGTGATGGTTGAGTGTGGGATATGCCAGGCCATGAGGTTACAGATTGTGGATGAGTACAATTCTGCTGCTGCTAATGGCCCACAGCGCCTCATGGATGCCCAGTTTTGCATTGCTGGATCTGTTCGAAATCTATCCCATTTAGGTCGGTGGTAGTGTCACACAACACGATGGAGTGTATCCTCAATGTGAAGACAGGACTTGGTCTCCACAAGGACTGTGCAGCAGTCACTCCTACCAATACTGTCAGGAAAGATGCATCTACGGCAGACAGACTGCTGAGGACAAACACAAGTATATTTTTCCCTCACCACCAGTTGCAGGCTCAGTCTAGCAGCTATGTTCTTTAGGACTCGGTCAGTAGTGTTGCTACCGAGCCACTCTTGGTGATGGACATTGAAGTCCCCACCCAGAGTACAATCTGCGCCCTTGCCACCCTCAGTGCTTCCTCCAAGTGGTGTTCAACATGGAGGAGTACTGATACATCAGCTGATGGAGAAAAAGATCCCCTGTAGCAAGGGTGTACAGAGGATGAGCAACCTCCAGATGTCAGAGTGGCAGTGTCGCCGAAGACTGCGCCTCTCCCCACTGGCCTTTACTATGCCTGCCTCGCTGACCTCTTGGCCTTCTCCCAATATCAGGGATACACTGTTGGCTGGAGGTCTGGAGGGACTGACTGGAGCAGGTCTGGAGGAGGCCTGAAGCAGGTCTGAAGGAGGCTTTTGGCTACATTCCATTGCTGGCAGCCCTTTAAAAATGGCGCCAGCACATCCATCAGTGTTAGCTGATGATGCGGCCGCCGCCTCAGTCCCTGCCTTCAACAACTGGTCAGCCACCACATCCGCCCCCCCCCACCAACCCATCAATTGGTTGGTTGACGTGAGAGTTCAGCGAGACCGGGGATCTGAGCAAGAGCGTCAGCACCACCCACTTCCGGTCCCGTCTTCTCCTCCTCGCCGTTTCATGCAAAATTCCAGCTGTTAACTCTGTATTTCTCTCCACAGATGTTACCTGAGCTGCTGAGTATTTCCAGTATTTTCTGTTTTAATTTTAGATTTCCAACGTCCGAGTATTTTGCTTTTGTACTGGTCAATAATAATTGCCCCTTACCACAAACAAAACAAAATAACATTAAAACACAATTCTATACCCCACAATACCTAAACAAATTTGTTTTTTCTCTCAGTTGGGTACATTTTGTCTATTTGCTAATTTAATGTAAAAATTGCGATACGTATAAAGCAAGGAAATATATTAAAATGGTTTCAAATGCGTTGGACAGAATGTTAATGCAACGGACCAGCTCACTGTTGGTTCGGGGGTCGGCGGAGAGTTGCTGTTTAACTCAGCCACGGCATTAGCATCCCAACTCTGTGTTCTCTGACTGTTCAGAGTACAGGCATGACGACATCCCACGCCTGTTAATGGAAGGATTTCTATTTTAAAGGGACTCTGGTAGGGGTCAGAATGACTGCATCCTACATTGGATCTGGACAGTTCTGGAAGTAAAATAGAAGATTGCCCCTCACTTCTCCAATATCACTACCACACCCCCCCACCCCACCCCCACTCCGGTTCTCTGGTTCTTCCCTGGACCTGATGCTGGAGGTGTTGAGGGCCTGAGATGAGTAGTTTCCCACGGACAGAAGAGGTCAGTCACGCAAAACAAACAGACATGACTGAAGTCCCTCAAGCAGTCAGCAGTAGGAGTGTGGTCCCTAGAACATGGATACGGTGTCACAAAAGATTCAATGATCTCATAAGGGCAACCTCCACACTCTAACTGTCCCAGCAATCTCCTGCACAACACGCCTCAGAACAATACACCTTGCAGCTCCAATGATTCCTCTACTGCGAGGCATCTCCCTACATCCTCCATCTGGACATCCAACACTCACACTCATCTTAATGCCATCTCACACCCATTTTTCACAGTCACCCTTCACAACTGTTATCATTCCACCCTCTCCACATATTCCATTTCTCACACTCATAACTCTCTGCTTTCTCTCCTTGCAGAAGATAGCGCACAACTCCAGGGGCAGACAGAGAACTGGGTTGGCCCTGCAGTCATAATTGCCTTGACCGCTGTGGAGGAGGAAGCATTGGAGTTTGGAAGTGTGGCACCGTCCATGGGCATAGGTGCTGGAGAAACAGGGGTCTCCCACATAGCTGATGATGGAATTAGATATCACACTGCCACTGTTGGCACATAACAGTCACTTATGTTGAACTGCCTTCACCTCTAACTGAAACATCAAGATCTGCACAATATAGACTCTGAACCCTTTCCACATGCCAGTTCTAATTCACGCCTTCAATCGCCCACAGGCCATTCAAGGTAAAGGCCTGCTACCCGACCCAAACCCAACAGGACCCGATGACATGTGTCGGGTTTGGGTCAGGTCGGGTCGGGCTGGACACACACAGTAAGTGCTCTGCCGGGAGGTATTGAAATTTTAAAAACTTACCTGAGCTGGGAATCCGGGACGAAACTGAGTCTGCGCAGTGAGCGAGTGACGTCACTATGACATCATCACGCATGCGCTGCAGCTTCCAGTAGGTTCAGTGTCAGGAAGGTAAGTAAAGGGATGGTCGGGTCGGGTCAAGTTGGGGTCGGGCTCAGGTCCACTGTGGTTTGGTTGGGTTCGGGTCGGGTTCTTTTTCCCCGACCTGAGCAGGCCTTTAATTCAAGAGTGATGGAGGAGCTGGAGTGGAAGGAGGTAGAGGAGTCCTCAAGGGAGGATATGAACTCTGAGGGAGCACTGTCACAGGACTCATGAGCACCCTCCACCAGCGCAATACACACACTTTGGTGGGGACTCCAATAGAGATAGCTAGCTTGTGACACATCACATACGAGCAGGAGCTGGAGATGGACAGAAGTGGAGAGCACCTGTTGGAAGGCACAGGGCCCTCCAAGCTCCGCTCAGCTGGACACAGATGCTAATGCTGAGTCTCAGGGTCATCCATGAAGACAACACTTCATGGATTTCAGTGGTTCAAGAAGGCAGCTCACCTCCATCTTCTCAAGGCAATTAGGGATGGGCAATAAATGCTGGCCTGGTCAGCGACTTCCACATCCCATGAATGATTTTACAAAAAAGTAGCAATGGGAAATGTGTGGAGTTCTGTCAGCATTTCCAGAGGCAATGCACATCTTCAGAGATAGATTGGAGAAGTCCGTCTCCAGCATGATGCCATGCTGTCGTAGGCATTTGTGCTGATGTCCAAATCCATGGAAAGAGTGACCACATGCACGGAGAATAGACGTGGCAGGCAACTAAGTGCATGCTTGCCCTGACTAAAGGCTTGCACAGTCTACCACCTTAAACAGGATAGAGGAAAGCCTCACTTTTGCAGTTTAATGCCTCATTGAAGTGCAGCCAAGTGCTCTCCAGCATCTGGGCCATGAGAGGGAAGAATGTGAAAGGGTAAATGGAAGTGGGGACTCTTCTCAAGGAACTCCCACTTCTCATCCTTTGCTACAAAAACAAGAAATGCTGGAATCACTCAGCAGGTCTGGCAGCATCTGTGGAAAGAGAAGCAGAGTTAACGTTTCGGGTCAGTGACCCTTCTTCGGAACTGACAAATATTAGAAAAGTCACAGATTATAAGCAAGTGAGGTGGGGGTGGGGCAAGAGATAACAAAGGAGAAGGTGCAGATTGGACCAGGCCACATAGCTGACCAAAAGGTCACGGAGCAAAGGCAAACAATATGTTAATGGTGTGTTGAAAGACAAAGCATTAGTACAGATTAGGTGTAAATACACTGAATATTGAACAGCAAGTGCAAACCTGAAAAAAAACCTGAAAAAAACAGTGGGTAAGCAAACTGAACAAACTAAGATGAAATGAAATAAATGCAAAAAAAGATTGTAAAAAACGTAAAAAAGAATGTAAAAAAAAAGGAAGAAAAAAATAACTAAAAATGAAAGTAAAATGGGGGGCTGTCATGCTCTGAAATTATTGAACTCAATGTTCAGTCTGGCAAGCTGTAGTGTGCCTAATCGGTAGATGAGATGCTGTTCCTCGAGCTTGCGGGCCTTCCTGGCAGCCAGATGAGTGGCTACAGGCACCCTGGCCACATCAGGCTCCACCTCCTCATCAGCGGATGTCGAGTAGTCAGCACCTTCCTCCCCCTGCAGCTCCATTCCCTTTTGCAGTGCAATGTTCTGCAAGATGCAGCAGACCACAACCATTCTGGAGACCTGTGCTGGCACATACTGAAGGGCACCCCCAGATCTGTCCAGGCATGTGAATCACAACTTCAGCAACTCAATAGCTTGCTGAATGATCACCTTTATGGTCATGGGGATCTTGTTGTACCTTTCCGCTGCATCAGTGGTAGGGCTCCTCACAGGTGTCATGAGCCAGGTCCTCAGACGGTAGCAGCCATCATCCCTAAGGAGCCACCCACTCATTGTGTGGAGATGCGAATACCTTTGGGTGATGTGACTGGAGCAGAATGAAGGAATCATGACAGCTTCCAGGATATTTTGCACAGACATACCAGCTGAACATTGACGAAGTGGAATCCCTTTGTATTATTGAATACTCCAAGATGATCTGAACGCACCTTGACTGCCACAGACAGTGACTCCCTGTACCTGTGGCAATCCAGCCAGTGCAACAAAAGTGAGAGCCCTCTGTGTCTGACTCGTCTCATCAGTGACAAACTGAATATAAGTGCTGGCCTTGGCAAACATGGCATCAGTCACCTGAGAAATACACTTGTGGGCAGCTGATGTGAAATCCTGCAGCTGTCACCAGCAGATCCCTGGAAGGAGTCAAAAGCAAAGACATTCAGGGCTGTGGTGACCTTGGCAGCCACTGGCAATGCGGGTCCACCTGGTCCACTTGGAAGGCGGTCTTGTTCATGGAGGCTGTAGATGGCAGCCACAACTTGCTTTGAATGCCTGAACCTCCTGATGTACTGGTGCTCAATCACGTTGAAGAAGCTGATTCTCTCCCTGTATACCCTATGCTGGGGTATCACCTCCTTCAAGCTGGAGCTCTGCACATTCCCTCTGTCCTGTGGAGCGGCATGTGGCTGCAGAGAAGGCAAATGCTGTTGGTGTGGCTGCTCCTCGTGTTCCGCATGCTGAGGTGATGGCTGACAGCAGGGAAGTGTAAACTAAAGTGGATAAAGTCCAGGGTAGGTGAAATGACTTTCAAAAAGTTGGAAATCACCTCTAAAGCAGTGAAAGCATACTCTCAGAAGAGGTCCTGTGAGCACAAGCCTTTCACACAGGCAGGCCAGCATATACACAGTTCACCTTTTGAAGGCTTTCAAGCCTGTCAGTTTCATTGATCAGACTCTCCACTGTCCTCTCATATTGATGATCGTAGCAGGTTCCACACAGCTTGAGAAACACATAGACTGGATATTAAAGCCAGAATTCCAGCTTAAATTTCTATTAATTGAATATTTAAATATTTAAATGATTGACCTGATATCTCCACAGGTGTTTCCTACTCATCTTGGAAGGTACCACTGTAAAAACCAGGAGTGAGCAGGATCATGCAGGTATTTTTCAGGGATTTAAACCCCGCACTTGCACTTGAACCCATCCCACTTAGCAGCTAAAATAACTGAAATTCAGTGACTGTTGTTACATAGGAAAACATGGTAGGAATTTTGCATATAGCATGATCCAGTGAATGACTGGTTAATCGTTAGTTTGGTGAATTTGGTTGAGGGAGAAATGATGGCCCTGTTCTTTAAATAGTGCTAGTGGATCTTTAATGTCCACCTGAGCAAGCAACAACAGGCAGAGGCACGATGGGCCGAATGACCTCCTTCTTTACAGTATGGCTACAACAGAGCCTTGACTTAAGGTCTCACCTAAAGGATGGAAACTCCTACAATACAGCATTCCCTCAGCAGTGTACAGGAGTGCCATCCTAATTTATGTGTTGCAGGTGTGGAACAAAGTTTGAAACTTCAACCTTCTAACTGACAGAAAGTAAGTTTTCTTCATTGTGAAATTTGAAAAGGGTCATTGGCTTCTATTCTTGCATGACTTTTTCCTGTGCAGTTTAGTGAGATGGTTATAGTTTCAAGTAGTAATCTGTACATTTGCTTGTCGCCTAAGTAAGCGCAACAACATCATGACATTTATTTTGACTGCATCAAGAGCCTCTACAAGCTCTGAATCCTATTTTCAGACTGCCATACATAAGGCACTTACGATAAGTTTGAAGCAGTAAACTGCAACAAGCAGGTAATTCCTCACTATCTGACCTAAATTGTAACTTACTGTTGAAGCTAAATGAAGCCAAATAAATGGATGCATTGACAGGTTCCAGTAATTCACTTGTGTGAAGTGCTGTTATCGTATTTTCACTATAACTTTGTCCAATTTCACACAAAATCTCAGCATTACACTTATCACTGGCATTCCCAAAGGCAACTGTGAAATGATGATGTATTTAAATACATACAAGAAGCCAAATAATTACTACTGCACCTGGCTTTCAGACAGTTGTTTCTCAAATATGTTGTTCTCCTCTGTAATTTTATCGATTCTGTTATTCGTCTGCCAGGAAAACAAACAACAGGTGACTTTTGCAAACCAGAATTATAAGACACATAGGGCTAAATATTTCAGGGGACACTGAAGTCTCGCTGCTGGGGCCGAAAGCAGGAGGCATCAGCTAGACCCTGGGGTGGCGCTAAGGGTCCTGCCACTGGTAATATGCCATGGCACTGGAAAGATGTCAGGCTCCCCTCCCGACACGTTCCCCCACACCATATTGCCAGCCCTCCTGCCTCCCAGCCTGTCTCCAAAAAAGGAAAAGAAACACTTACATTTATATAATGCTTTTCACCATCACCAGACATCTCAAAGCGCTTTACAGCCAATGAAGTACTTTTGAAGTGTTGTAGTGTAGGAAACGTGGCAGCCAATTTGCGCCCAGCAAACAGCAATGTAATAATGAGCAGATAATCTGTTTTTGTGATGTTGATTGAGGGATAAATATTGGCCTGGACACCAGGGATAACACCCCTGCTCTTCTTCAAAATAATGCCACGGGATCTTTTACATCCACCCAAGCAAGCAGATGGGAACTTGTTTTAACATCTCATCTGAAAGATGGCACCTCCAACAGGGCAGCACTCCCTCAGTACTGCACTGGAGTGGGAATGGGTCAGGAAAATTCAAACCATAAGTTCTTGAAACAAACAAAACATGAATTGAGGTTCTGAGCTGCAAGTCAGTGGAATTTTTCAATCATGAGCTACCAAACCAGATGCACTTATTAGAAAGATCGAAATGAACTTACAAAGTATATTTCCCACCCCAACTAGAATACATAAGACACATGAAGCAAACCATTGTTAGGTATTTGAAACCAAGCATCTCCTTAGAGTTCCATGGATTCAAGAAGTGAGAGTGGAGAAAATCTTGGAGCAACAATAAAATCTGCTCCTACATACTCATCAGGTTTATACACGAGATAGGATACTGCCAGTGACAGCCAGTGGCAAATAATTACATAAATTTTTAATTACAATTATATATAACTAAAATTTATTTTACTGGGGTGGCACAGTGGTTAGCACTGCAGCCTCACAGCTCCAGCGACCCGGGTTCAGTTCTGGGTACTGCCTGTGTGGAGTTTGCAAGTTCTCCCTGTGACCGCGTGGGTTTCCGCCGGGTGCTCTGGTTTCCTCCCACAGCCAAAGAATTGGCCATTTTAATTGCCCCTAGTGTAGGTAGGTGGTAGGAGAATTGAGGGAAGAATTGGGGATGTAGTAGGGAATATGGGATTAATGTAGGATTAGTATAAATGGGTGGTTGATGGTTGGCACAGACTCGGTGGGCCGAAGGGCCTGTTTCAGTGCTGTATCTCTCTATGACTCTCTGACTTCTGTTCTCAGGATGTGGGAGATGCTGACAAAGCTGCATGTATTAGAACCATAGAAAAGTTACGGCACAGAAAGAGGCCATTCAGCCCATCATGTTTGTGCAGGCTGAAAAAACTAGCCGCCCATTCTAATCCCACCTTCCAGCATCTAGTCTGTAGCCTTGCAGGTTGCAGCATTTCAGGTGCAGGTCCAGGTACCTTTTAAACAAGTTGAGTGTTTCTGCCTCCACCACCGATCCGAGCAGCGAATTCCAGACACACACCACCCTCTGGATGAAAAGGTTTTTCCTCATGCCCCCTCTAATCCTTCTAACAATTACCTTAAATCTGGTCCCCCTGGTAACTGACCTCTCCACTAGGGGAAACAGGTCCTTCCTGTCTACTCTATCTTGGCCCCTCATAATTTTGTACACCTCAATTAAGTCACCCCTCAGTCTCCCCTGTTCTAAGGAAAACAACCCGAGCCTATCCAATCTTTCCTCATAATGGCAATTTTCAAGCCCTAGCAACATCCTTTTAAATCTCCTCTGTACTCTCTCCACAACAATGTCCTTCCTGTAATGTGGAGACTAGAACTGTACACAATACTCCAGCTGCGGCATAACCAGCATTTTATACAGTTCCAGAATTACATCCCTGCTTTTGTATTCTATACTTGGGCCAATAAAGAAAAGCATTCCATATGCCTTCTTCACCACTTTATCTACCTGTCCTGCCACCTTCAAGGACCTGTGGACATGCACTCCAAGGTCTCTCATTTCCTCTACCCCCCCCCCCCCCCCCCCATCAATATCCTCCCATTTATTGTGTCTTCCCTTGCTTTGTTTGCCCTCTCCAAATGCATTACATAGGAACATAGGAGCAGGAGTAGTCCAATCAGCCCATCGAGCCTGCCCCGCCGTTCAATATGATCATGGCTGATTATCCACTTCAATGCCTTTTTCCCACACTATCCTCATATCCCCTTATGTCATTTGAATCTGTCAATCTCTGCCTTCAACATACTCAATGACCGAGCTTCCATAGCCCTCTGCGGTAGAGAATTCCGACGATTCATAACCCTCTGAGTAAAGAAATTTCTCCTCATCTCTGTCCTAAGTGGCTTCCCCCTTATTTTGAAATTGTGCCCCCTGATTCTAGACTCCCCAACCAGGGGAAACATCTTACCTGCATCTACCCTGTCTATCCCTTTAAGTATTTTGTAGGTTTCAATGAGATCACCTCTCATTCTTTGAAACTCTAGAGAATACAGGCCCAGTTTCACCAATCTCTCTTCATAGGACATTCTCACCATCCCGGGAACAAGTCTAGTGAATCTTTGTTGCACTCACTCTATGGTAATAATATTCTTACTAAGGTAAGAGGACCAAAACTGCACACAGTACTCCAAGTGCAGTCAAACCAAGGTTCTATACAATTGAAGCAAGACTTCACTACTCCTGTACTCAAATCCTTTTGCGATAAAGGCTAACATACTATTAGCCTTCCTAATTGTTTGTGGCACCTGCATGTTAATTTTCAGTGACATATTGACGAGGACACCCAAGTCCCTTTGAACATTTACACTTTCTAATCTCTCACCATTTAAGAAATATTCTGCACATCTGTTCCTCCTACCAAAATGGATAACCTCACATTTTTCCACAGTACAGTCCATCTGCCACCATCTTGCCCACTCACTAAGTTTGTCCAAATCCCCTTGAAGCTGCTTTGTATCTTCCTCACACACATTCCCACCTAGTTTTGTGTCATCCGCGAACTTAGAAATACTACATTTGGTCCCCACATCCAAATCATTGATATATACTGTGAACAGCTGGGGCCCAAGTACTGATCCCTGCGGTACCCCACTAGTCACAGCCTGCCATCGCGAGAATGTCCCATTTATTCCTATTCTCTGCTTTCTGTCTGTTACCCAATCGTTAATCCATGCCAGTATATTACCTCCTATCCCATGTGCTTTAATTTTGCTAACCAACCTCCTCTGGGGGACTTTATCAAAAGCCTTCTGAAAATCCAAATATAACACGTTTATCAATTCTGTTAGTAACATCCTCAAAAAACTCGAAGAGGTTCGTCAGACATGATTTCCCATTCATAAATCCATGTTAACTATGCCCAATCAGAACATTATTATCCAAGTAAAATAAAAGCAAAATACTGCGGATGCTTGAAATCTGAAATATTTGCATATTGTTTGCCTTTGCTCCGTGACCTTTTGGTCAGCTATGTGGCCTGGTCCAATCTAGACCTCCTTTGTTATCTCATGCCCCACCCCCACCTCACTTGCTTCTAACCTGTGACTTTTCTAATATTTGTCAGTTCCGATGAAGGGTCACCGACCCGAAACGTTAACTCTGCTTCTCTTTTCACAGATGCTGCCAGACCTGCTGAGTGGTTCCAGCATTTCTTGTTTTTATTTCAGATTTCAAGCATCCGCAGTATTTTACTTTTATTTCCTTTTCCTTTTTGCCTGTCTTTCTTAAATGTCGAATATCCTTGAATATTCAGTTCCCAGTCTTGGTCACTCTCTAGCCACGTTTCCGTTATGGCAATTAGATCATACCCATTTACCTCTATTTGGGCTTTTAAATCATCTATCTTGTTGCGAATGCTGCATGCAATCTGGTAGAGTGCCCTTAACCTTGTTTTCTTGACATACTGCATTCTAAGCCTAGTTGATGCTCGCCTTTGTTTCTACCTCGTTACCAGCTTTACTTCCTTCCAATTTGTGCCACCCCCACCCCTCTAGGTTCCCATCCCCGACAAGCTAGTTTAAACCCTCCTGAACAGCACTGGCAAATCTCCCTGTGAGGATGTTGGTTCCGGTCCTGTTAAGGTGTAGTCTGTCCATCTTGTACAGGTCCCACCTGCCCCAGAACTGGTCCCAATGCCTCAGAAATCTGATGCCCTCCCTCCTATACCAATTCTCCAGCCACGCATTCAATCGATCAATCATCCTATTCCTATGCTCACTAGAATGTGGCACTGGAAATAATCCTGAGATTACTGCTTTGGAGGTCCTGCTTTTTAATTTCCTTCCTAACTCCCTAAAATCTGCTTTCAGGACCTCATCTCTCTTCCTATCTATGTCACTGGTACGAATGTGGACCACGACCTCTGGCTGTTCGTCCTCCCCCAGAAGGATATCCTGCAGCCGCTCCGTGACATCCTTGACCCTGGCATCAGGGAGGCAACACACCATCCTAGAGTTATGTTTACTGCCGCAGAAACGCCTGTCTGATCCCCTGACTATCGAATCCCCCATCACTATTGCTCTTACACTCTTCTTCCTCTCTTCCTGTGCAGCTGAGCCACCCGTGGTGCCATGAGCTTTGCTCTGGCTGCACTCCCCTGAGGAACCATCACTCTCACCAGTATCCAAAATGGAAAACCAATTAGCAAGCAAGATAGACTCAGGGGACTCCTGCACTGCCTGCCTGGTTCTCTTAGACTGCCTGCCGGTTACCCATTCCCTCTCTGCCTGCATGCTCCTAACCTGCAGTGTGACCACCTCCTTAAGCATGCTATCCATGTAGTCCTCCGCCTCACGGATGCACAACAGTGACTCCAGCCGCTCCTCGAGTTCCGAAACTCAAGCTTCTGCAGCCGGTGACAGTTCCTGCAGATGTGTTCATATGGGACATGTGGTGCGTCCATGACTTCCCACATACCGCAGGACGTACATTCTACTTGGCCAAGCTGCCCTGCCATGACGTAACTTTAAAAACTTGTTATTACAACAAGAAGTAAAATAACTTACCAGTTACTCACCAATCAACTTCTTCCCCTGTACTGGAGAGGCAACTACTGGATGCTGAAAAACAGGAGAGAGAGAGAAAAGAAAAGGAGGGAAGGAGGGAAGGAGCCTCTCCCTCAAATACCAAACTCCCACCTTACACACTGCGCACTCAAATTTATTTTCTTAATTTATGTTCCCCTCCTACAGAACTCCCTCAATTACCAAACTCCCTTCTTAACACTCTGTGCCCTCCAGAAGCACACAATGCAGACAAGCAGCACTGAGAGTCCCCTTAATTTATGCTCTGAAAACAATGCTGTCAGTTCTGCTGGAGCTCTGCTACAGCTCAGAAACCAGTTTAAACTAGCTACTTAATTAACTAGCTACATCTCTCTCAGCATTAGTATACCCCTGTTTAAAATTGCAAGAAATCTAACTTACCTCTTAACTGAAACAGGAATTTCAATTAATTGCTCGATGTAAAAAAAATAGTCTTGAGATTAACCCTTAAAATTCACTCACTTACCAAACTCCCTTCTTCACACTTACTGCAGATATTACTTCACACTTCTCTGGATTGAATTCCATTTGCAAATCCCTAGATACCCTGAGGATGATGGTCGGCATTATTGATGAAGTGCTGCTTTCTTTGTGCTTATGGCACTCCCACAAGAGGGACAGGGAAGAGGGCTGCATTACTGAAGACCAGCGTGGCGCAAGAGCGAACAGACCAGATTATTAAGGTGGAGGTTTCGGGTCTGGTTGGATGCACAGAGCGTGGCCGTGGAACAGGGGAAAAAAAGCAGGAAATTGGACCAGCGAGATGAACTGGTGCTTTGGCAGGCAGGCAGGCAAAGGACCAAGCCAGCAATTACGAGCAAAATGGCCCATTGGCCAGCTTGCAAATGCTAGGGAAATGAGGCACTTCAGCAGCAGCAATACTGCTGCTAAAGTAAATGAACTGGCAAGGAGAGCAAGCACAGGATTGGAACCCATGCTATTTGGCAAAAACAGGATTGGTGATGGACAGGAAGACACAATCTCTGCGGGCACCTGAGATGAGTACAATGGAACGGCCTTACTTACCTTTAGCAAGTTATCTGCACTCCAGTAAATGCACTGTTGCAATGCCACCCTGTGGTGGATGCTAAATACTGCAGTTAGATTTGACAACGGTCAACTGAAATTCGACTTAGGCAGGGACATGTAGAGGGTACTATCAGTTCTGGCATCCATTATACACCCTGCCCGATATTTGGTTTGAACATCCAGAGGGGTGTATAACTGGCAGCAAAGGCAATATAGCTCATTTTGTGCCCAAGTCAAATTTCATCCCCATTGAATTCAGTTACTTGACAGCCATGTAACGGTAGGTGGCAAGTTATGCTCACACCACCTACAGTGTATTATCAGACTGTTGGGATCAATCATTTTACTAAAAAAATATGCAATTTAAAATATATTTAACTGTAAAGTAAAATTAATCTGTCACAGGATGCCAACAGCAATATCCCAATTCGTTTACAAGCATCACATTATTCCTATACCAATTTTTCATTTGACTTCTTGAATCCATACTATATATTTAAATCACATCAAAACTGGCAATTTGGACATTAGGATCCTATGTATAATATGGAATTGGAAAATCAACAGTTCACTGAATACTTGGTCATATGGCTAGATGCATTATAAAAAAAAATTGTGAAATTTATACTGGTCTATTTTAAATCTGTTAAAGAAAAACCACTTGAAGCATTGAACAGACTCTATGGCTCAGATATTTACTGGAGTCAGATCTCGGAGCAGGGAGAGTTTTAAGTTCACAGCGTGCATGTATTTTTTTTTAAGCAGGTACCTACCTGGAAGCCAGCTTGATTGATGGGCTTAATTGGCTGTTGGGCAGGAAATGTTCCTAAAAGGGCCAAAGCCCAGCAGCAGGTAGGTTTACTGCAAGTTGGGGTTCGAGATCGTGGGGGGTGGATGCAGCGTAGTTGAGAGGGTCAGAGATGATTGCAAGTGGGGTGGAAGACAGGGTGTATTGGGTAGTGATCATAGGAGGGTTGGAGATCAGGGACAGAGGCGAGGTGGGAGTTGTGGGAGAATTGGAGAGGGGATGATCAAGGAGAAATCGGGGAGGGGTCAAAGATGGGCAGTCAATGGCAGCAGAATGATTGGTCTCTTGTGGGGAGGAGCAGGAATAAAAAACAATGATCGCAGTATGGGGTGGGGCAGGGAGATTGTGGAGGTGAGTGCTTTTTTTAAATACAGGTTAGCTAGTTGGGCCTAGAGAAACAGTCCTGCTCTGTCTGATCCACAAGCAGTGCTGTAAAAGCACTTAACTAATGGATCCAGCCCTACTTGTCTCCTTTTACCTGTGGATTTTCTAAGGCTCAGGAAACCTAACTGACTGATTGGAAATAGAAATCCTGTTAAAATGAAGGCAGAAAGCCTCCTTAAAAGATTTCAACCATCAACCTGCTGCCTTACAGCCAGAAGTGGGCAGGTTTGCGGCGTGTTGGGTTCCTGTTTCAGATTTTTAACATTTTAACTTCCCATCCAACCAAACCCACCCCTCCACTCCCATTTTTGGGGGTTAAAATTACCCCTGTTGTGTGTTCTTCACAGGTACCAAAATGGTCCCCTCCCAATTGAATTATTTTGTTAATTCTCTTTGAAGGTGTCAGATTCACTTCAGATGTGTCAAGTTTGGTATCCTGTTACAGCTAACAATTTGCTTTTAGGAAGTCTGTTGAAATTTGATGACAGAAATATTGCTCACAATTGGTACGCCTGGGCTCCCAAAAACTTGGCACATTATTCAATTCCATTCTATCTTCTAATTTATGTGCAGTTTGTACACTCCTAATGTTGGATGCTAAATGAAAGACAATCTTCAAACAAATTGCTTCTATATTAAAGGAAATCAGATAAAGTCCAAGAGCTGGCTTCTAATTTTAAATTCTGGCACTTGGGCTGACATACATTTGGAGTGCACAAAGCTCCATAAGTAGTGGCTTATATGTTACAGCAAGCGACTATCATTTCAAGAGCTTTTTTAGAAGGAGCTGAGAGAACAACAGGCCTGTTTTATAATGACCCCGGTTGTTCATATAATAAATCAATGGTATTTTCTATTTATCTTTGTTTCTGTCAGTCATCTAATTGAAAATAAATTGTATCTTACAGATTGGGGGAGGTGATGGCACAGTGGCAATGTCACTGGACTAGTAATCCAGAGCCCAGGCTAAAGCTCTGGGGATATAAATCTGGAATTAAAAGAAGCTAGCCTAATGGTAACCATGAAACCATTGTTGATTAGTGAACAAAATGGGTTTTTACACCAATGTCCTTGAGGGAAGGAAATCTGCTGACCATTCCCTGGTCTAGCCTACATGTGACTCCAGACCCACAGCAATGTGGTCGACTCTTAAATGCCCTCTGAAATGGCCTCGTGAGCCACTCAGTTCAAGGGCAATTAGGGATAGGCAATAAATGCTAGCCTAGAGAGAGACGCCCACATTTCACAAATGAATATAAAAAAGAACCTGTCATCAGGCCATCTGCATAAGCTAACAATGTTGGAAAGATCCCAAGCAAAACAGCAAAGTTAACAAATATGAATTGAATAATTTTATGAACTACGTAAAATCAACGTTCGTACATCCCAAGATCAAAATAAACACAGTAAATTTCAGTAATTTATTTGGGTCAGCAATTCTGAGCAGTGACACCTGTTTCACACTGAACTCACAAAGCAAAATTCAAAGCTTTTATTTTCAATAACTTAACTTTCTCAGATATAACACAGATAGTTTTAAAATTAAAAGTATGTTGATAGATTGTAACATGTCACTTTGCTGTTGACACCAACTTTATGGCAAGAAAGTATTTACCTGGTCCAGTAGGCTATCCTTTTCTTGTTTAATATTTTCACATTCATTAACAGCAGCCTTCAAGTCCACTTTCAGGTGGGCAATTACAGACTCAAGAAGCATCTTTTGTGCTGTTGCCTTTTCTTCCGTTGTTTCAAATTTCTGTTTTATCTCAGTATGCTCTAATCTTAAAGCTTCTCTGATGAGTAGAAGTAAAAAAAAGGAAAACATTTGCAGTGTATTTTTATAACACATAGCTGAATAATAAATTATTCTGGAAATACAGTGACAAGCTGACAAATAAGAGTACATAAAAGCACGCTCCTTCCCCACCACAACTCTATCAACAAATAAATCAGTGCTCCTCAGGCACCACAATTAAATAAATAGATTTTTGCATGATCTGCCATATCACAGGAACCCCAATTCTGCTAGACTGTCTCTCCCAATGCTCCAACACCTCCTTCCAGTTCTACGAGACACCAGGATTCTCCTTTCACAGATTGCAGGAACTCCTCTCAGTGCTCAAAAAACCCCAGACTGAACTCCCAGTGCTGCTGATCCCAAAACCACCCCAACGCTCCTGAGACCAACCTCTCCAATGCTACCAAAGCACAGGACTTCCACCCCCACCCACCCCCCCCCGCACCGCAGTGATCTCAAATCTCCCTCTCCATTGTTCCAGGAACCCAGAACTGTCTTCCTATTGCTCCTTAAAAGTCTTAGGAATCACACATAGATACAGGCCATTCAGCCCTTTGAGTTTGCTACGTCATTCAAATAGACTATTTTACAGCGGGCGGATGGGAGCTAGCCACTGCGTAAAAGTCAGTGGTGAACCCGCTTCTGCCCAGTCCGGGGATCCAACCTGCATTTTACGGATCCCCGGGCTTTAATTGTTCCGAGACAGGACTTCCACCCGTTTGAGGGAGGAAGTCCTGTTTCATTGAGCTGCTGGCCAATCATCAGGCTGGCAGCTCTTAGTTCCAGCAGCGCCACTGGGAGCGGTGGCCACTGCTGGGACTGCAGCCCAGCTGAGGACATGGAGCCAGGGGACTGGAGGTAAGTTTGGTTTGCCTCGCCGGGCTGATCGGTCGGGGCCCGGCGAGGTAAAGGTGGTCGTTTGTGGGGGGAGGGGGGGTGTCTCAGGTACTGGGGGTGGTTGGGGAAATGGGGGCGACCCTCAATCGGACACAGGGTTCCCCCGCTCCCGGTGCGCTGAGAGGCCAAGTATCACCAGGTGGCCTTTCACGCCTCTGGACGCCCGCTTGCCATGGTAACATACCCGTGGTGGCGGCCAAAGGCCCTTAAGTGGCCACGTAAAGTGGGGGCGGAGGCTGGAGCGGGCCAGGAAGGCCTCCCGGAGCTTCCCACTCAATTTTAGGTCACCAGCCCGCCACCATCTGGCTCGCTGGGTTGGTGTAAAATTCCGGCTTATGGCTGATCTGTATCTTAACTCCATGCACCTACCTTGATTCCATGCTCTTAATACCATTACCTAACAAAAATTGATCAATCTCAGCTTTGAATTTTTCAACTGACTTAGCCTTTGGTGGAAGGAAGTGCTTTGGAGGAAAACGGAGTAAAGAGTGAGAGACATTTCTGGGGACTAATAGGACAGATCAGCTTCCTCTTCTGCAGCCAAGATGTTTATAAAGTGCTGGACACTTCTCTGGAGGCATCATTTATTGTTTCAATCGACAATCTTGAACGACTCTACGGTTTTTCAGGAGGATGTTTGATTTCTGGGCATAAAATTTCAAGCTCGCAGTAGAATCATTGAATGGTTACAGCACACAAAGCGGCCACTGTATCCGTGCTGACTCTGTACAAGAGCAACACAGCTAGTCCCACTCCCCTGCCCTTTCCCTGTAGCCCGCAAATTCTCTCTTTTCAGGTGCTTATCCAATTCCATTTTGAAAGTCCCGAGAGTATCTGCCTCCACCACACGCTCAGACAGTGCATTCCAAATCCTAACCACCCGCTGTGTAAAAAAAATTTTCCTCATGTCAACGTTGATTCTTTTGCCAATCACCTTAAATCGGTGTCCTCTGGTTCTCGACCCTTCTGCCAATGGGAACAGTTTCTCCCTCTCTACTGTGTCCAGACTCTTCATGATATTGAGTACTTTTACCAAATCTCCTCTCAAACTTCTCTTCTTTAAGGAGAACAAGCCCAGGTTCTGCAATCTATCCTTGTCACTGGTTTCAGAATAAGGGACTTCATTCTCGTAAATCTTTTCTGCAACCTGTCTAAAGCCTTCACATCCTTCCTAAAGTGCAGTGTCCAGGATTGGCACAATACTCCAGTTGAGACCAAATTAGTGTTTTGGAAAGGTTCACCAATACTCCCTTGCTTTTGTACTCTACGCCTCAACTTATAAACCCAGGATCCCATATGCCTTTTTAACCATTTTCCCAACCCTCCCTGCCACCTTCAACGATTTGTCTCTCTGTTCTTGCACCTCCTTTCGAATTGTGCGCTTGCTTTATATTACTTCTCCTCATTCTTCCTATCAAAGTGTATCACTTCACATTTCTCTGCAGTAAATTTCATCCACCCATTCCAGCCTGTCTGTGAAATATATCACCATTTTCCTCTTAGTTCACAATACTTCCAAGTTTTGTGTCATCTGCAAATTTTGAAATTGTGCCCTAAATTATATTGCCAACAGTTATGATCTGGTGACTCAGAGCAACATTATGAACTGCTTTTTCCATGCAGTTATGGCCATTATGAGATGGAGAATTTGGTGGAATTCAAAAAAATTTGAAGTAGACCCTGAACTACAGTGTATTTTAGAGCAACATCATCACCCAAACCTCCAGTGAAGCTTTGAGCGGGCCTGAATCAGAATTAAAAAGTAGTTACAAGTGCCACTGAACCCGAGAAATTATTTACTGCAGATCAGAATTTTTCTCTCTTTTTCCTTCTTTGAGGTCCTGTTCATTTTGAGATTTATGGAAACATCGAGTCTGAGAAGCCCATGGGCTTCTTTGTCATTGAGATTGAGACGGCCGATCAGCAGCCTCTGTCGCTTCCCTCCTTTCCATTAGCCCACTGGGAAAAACTACTTCTACGACTCCCCCTGCCCTAGCCCTGAACTCACATATTTCTCTAGTTTCTCTTCTATCTCTCCTCATGCCCTCTCCGAAGTCATCTTGCCCTTGAGACCCACCTCTTATTCTCACGACCCTATTCCCACTAAATTGCTGGCCACCCACCTTCTCTTCATGGCTCCCCATGTTACTGATATTGTTAACAGTATTCTCTCTTCAGGTAGTGTTCCTCTCTCCTTTAAATCTGACATCATCCCTCTCCTCAAAAAAAAACACTTGACCCCAGTGCCCTTGCAAACTACAGCCCCATCTTAACCCTCCCTTTCCTCTCCAAAGTCCTTGAATGTGTTATAAAAACAGAAACTGCTGGAAATATCAACAGGTCCAGGTAGCATCTGTAGAGAAAGAAACAGAGTTAACATTTCAGGTCAATGACCTTTCATCAGAACTGTTTTATGTTTTTAGTTCAAGTTTCCAGCATCTGCAGTATTTTGCTTTTGTACTAGTCCTTGAATAGGTCATTGCCTCCCAAATCCCTGCTCACCTTTCCCAGAACTCCATGTTTGAATCCCTCCAGTCAGGCTTTGCCTCTGCCACAGCACTGAAATGACTTACCAAAGTCAAAGATGATATCCTATATGACTGTGACAAAGGTATACTATCCCTTCTCAACCTGTCTGCCGCCTATGATATGGTTGACCATGCCATCCTCCTCAAACACTTGTCCACTATCATCCAGCTGGTTGGGACTGCATTCACCTGGTTCCATTTTCATCTAATTCTAGACAGAGCATCACTTTCAATAGCTTCTCTTCCTCTCATCCACATGTTGCCCCTTGACGACATCATCTAAAACATAATGTTAGTTTTCACTTATACACTGATCCAGCTCTACCTCACCAACACCTCGCTCAACTCCTCTATCCCCTACTGTTGCTAAACTGTTCGCAACCTTGGTGTCATATTTGACCCCAAGATGAGCTTCTGATCACATATCCATACCATCACTAAGTCCATCTATTTCCATTTCTGTAACATCGCCTGACAACACTCCTGCCTTAGCTAATCTTCTGCCGAGTCCCTCATCCATACCTTTATGGCCTCGAGACTTGACTACTCCAATGCAATAGGCTGGCCTCCACATTCAATCCTGTGTAAACATGAGCTCATCCAAAACTCTGCTGCCTGTGTCCTTGCATGCACAAAGTCCCGTTCACACATCACCCCTGTGCTTGCTGACCTACACTGGCTCCCAGTCAAGCATGCCTTGATTTTAAAATTCTCATCCTAGTTTTCAAACCCCTCTATGGGCCTTGCCCCTCCACATCTCTAATGTCCTCCAGCCCCACAACCCTCTGAAATATTTGCTCTTATCTAATTCTGGCCTCCGCAATTTTAATTATTCCACCATTGGTGGCCATGCCTTCAGCTACCTAGGCCCTAAGCTCTGGAATTTCCTATTTCCTCCTTTAAAGACACTTCTTAAAACCTACATCTTTGTCCAAGCTTCTGGCCACCTGCTGAATATCACCTTATGTGGCTTGGTGTCAAATTTTGCTATATCATGCTCCTGTGAAGCATGGAGGCATCTTTTATTATATTAAAAGGCGCTATATAAATACATGTTGTTGCTCTGTAGCAATTTGAAAAATCTTTTAGTCACCTCTGCCCCTTTAACAAGTCCGCCTCTTCTGTTTTTTGTCAGGTTTGTTCTCTTACAACAGTGGACTCTCTTAATAGCAGAGATCCCGCCAGCACAGCACAAATAACAAAAGCCACCAGTAGCCAGCATAGCACAAATAACAAAAGCCAGGGTCATGGTGGATTTAGGGTAGCGGCTGGAAGTCTTGCCCTGACTATTCTACATGGCAAATCCACCCCAGAGGAAAATCCAGCCCCTTCTCAGAAAATGTTGTTATTTGAAAACTTATAACTAATAAATATTTCTAAGTCCAGATGACCCCTATAATTATACAGTGGTAAATAATGAAAATGGACTATGGTTCATCAGATGGCTTCTTGGATCATGACAAGATAGATCAATGACAACTTTAATACTCACAACTCATTTTTTAGCTGTTGCTTCTCATTCATAGCACTTTGCAGTTCTGCTGAAATACTTGCTCTTGCTGATTCCAGTAAAAAGTCTTGTTCTTGCAATTTTTCTTTCATTTTTTCCTGCTCAGCCTTTTTTGGGAAGACAGGTAGATAAAGAAACACATTTAACAATAGACAGAAATTTCATTAGAGATCTATAACATTAAACAATAACTATAATTAAAGACCACAATCCATGCTGCAGAAAAAAAAACACGATATACAATGTCTAGTTTGTAGTTACAGAATACTATCAGACTAGTTGAGTTTTAAACATATAAAAACAGATTAAACTAAGTACAGTGAACTTTTAAAATACAGGAAAACTTCTTGTCAATCTGAACACAGACCAAACAAACGGAATCCATTTCTGGCCCTCTTGATCTCTCTGCAGCCTTTGATACAGTCAACAGATCATTCCTTCTCTATACGCCATTTCTCCATTGACCAGTTTGGTGGGACTGCCTTGCCTGGCTCCACTCATACCTATCTGATTGTAGTCAGAGCATTTTTTTCCCTTCAACTGTCACCTGAGGAGCAATCCTAGGCTGTCTTCTTTTGCAGATCTACATGCTGCCCCTGAGCGACAGCATTCTCAGACTTTGTCAGTTTTCATAAAAATGTTGAAGACACTCAGCTCTACCTTTCCTGAGCCATCCACTACCTCTGTGTTGCCAAACTGCTTGTCTAATACACAGTCTTAGATGAGCTGTAATTCCTCAAGCTAAACACTGGGAACGCCGAAGCAATCATCTTTGTACCCTGCGAAAAGTTCTGTGCCCTCACGAAGTTCAGCCCCTTCCTCTTCATTGCTCGCCTGAACTGGACCAAGCATAGCCTTGGCATCCTCTTTCACCTCAAACTGAGGTTCCCATCCTATATCCCCACCTTTACAAAGACTGTCTACATGCACCTCCATAACAATCACCTGCCTCCATCCATAACTTTGTCACCTCCAAACATGGTTACTCCCATGCTCTCCTGGTTGGCTTCCTATCCTCTACATTTCATAAAATTCAGTTTATGCAAAACTTTGCTACTCATATCCTATCCTGCACCATCCCATTTGCCCACCCTCCATCTTTGCTGACCTAGGTTGGCTCCAATTCCCCCATTGCCTCAAATTTAAAATACTCGTCTCATTGTTTAAATACCTCCATTCCCTCACCCCTCCATATTTCTGGAATCCATTTCAATCCTACAACCTCTCCTCTCCAAACTATACCTCTGACTCTGCCCTCTTGTGTATCCCTTTGCCCCACCATTGGGAGCTGCGCCTTCAGCGCTTAGATCCCACACATTTGGAGCACACTCCCTATATCCCTCCACAAAACCTAGTTCTTTGACTAACGTTTTAGTTACATCTCCTGATAAGCTCCTTCTTTACAGTGAATTTTAATCTGGTGAAGCATGTGGGTGTGGGTGCGTAAAAAAAACAAGGAAATTGACAGGACGTCAGGAGGACAGCTAAAACCTGCCAGCTTCCAATTAGTAAGGATGTATGCCTGCAACCCCCTCGGGAGAGGTGGGGTGCCGAATAACATATGTTACTCGCTCAATTAGAGTGATTTTTCAACTTATGCTTCAGTTTAGCATCAGGTCAACGGGTTTCTCAGGCTTCCTGAGACTCGCCATTGTTACGACCGAGGGGAGAGGAGTGCACTGTGTGTCTCTAGTCCCACTTCTCCACGGATCAGTACATATATTTAAATCTGTTATCCAGTTACCAATACAACCAACTATATACTTTATCGATTATAGTATCAGAATAAAATCACACACACACACGCGCGCGATCTGGGTTTTTCAACAGAGGTGGAGAAAAGATGAGCGAGGTGTTTCTTGTACTTCTTTCAATGTAGTATACTGTATTCGCTGCTCACAATGTGGTCTCCTCTACATTGGGGAGACCAAACGCAGACTGGGTGACCGCTTTGCGGAACACCTCCGCTCAGTCCGCGAGCAGGACCCCGAGCTTCCGGTTGCTTGCCATTTCAACACTCCCCCCCTGCTCGGATGCTCACATCGCTGTCCTGGGATTGCTGCAGTGTTCCAGTGAACATCAACGCAAGCTCGAGGAACAGTATCTCATTTAGCGATTAAGCACACTACAGCCTGCCGGACTGAACATTGAGTTCAATAATTTCACAGCATGATGGCCCCCCTTTTTACTTTTATTTTTAGTTTTTTTTTCTTTTTCCTTTTTTGTTTTTTTTTTGTGTTTATTTTATTTTAGTTTGTTCAGTTTGCTTACCCACTTTTTTTTTTCATGTTTGTACTTGCAGCTGTTCAATTTTCAGTCCGTTAACACCCTTTCTGTACTAATGCTTTGTCTTTCAACACACCATTGATATATTGTTTGCCTTTGCTCCACGACCTTCTGGTCAGCTATTCTGTGACATTGTCCTATCTACACCTTCTCCTTTGTTATCTCTTGCCCCATCCTGCTTTACTTGCTTATAACCTTTTACATTTCTAATATTTGCCAGTTCTGAAGAAGGGTCACTGATGTGAAACATTAACTCTGCTTCTCTCTCCACAGATGCTACCAGACCTGCTGAGTATTTCCAGCATTTCTAGTTTTTATTTCCAGCATCTGCAGTATTTTGCTTTTATAATAGTGCTAGGGTATTTGATAGTAAGGGGATCAGACAGGCGTTTCTGCGGCAGTAAACATAACTCTAGGATGGTGTGTTGCCACCCTGGTGCCAGGGTAAAGGATGTCTTGTAGTGGCTGCAGGATATCCTTCTGAGGGAGGGTGAACAGCCAGAGGTCGTGGTCCACATTAGTACCAATGACATAGGTAGGAAGAGGGATGAGATCCTGAAAGCAGATTTTAGGGAGTTAGGAAGGAAATTAAAAAGCAGGACCTCAGGAGCAGTTATCTCAGGATTACTCGCAGTGCCACGTGCCAGTGAGCATAGAAATAGGACAATTGATTGATTGAACATGTGACTGGAGAATTGATGTAGGAGGGAGGGCATCAGATTTCTGAGGCATTGGGACCGGTTCAGGGGTAGGTGGGACCTGTACAAGATGGACGGGCTACACCTTCACAGGACCGGGACGAATATCCTCACAGGGAGGGTTGCTAGTGCTGTTGGGGAAGGTTTAAACTAGCTTGTCAGGGGTATGGGAACCTGAGGAGTATATCAAATTGGAAGGAAGTAAAGCTGGTAACAGGAAGTAGAAAAGTAGTAAGCGAAATTAAAAGGCAGGCGAAACAAAGGTGAGCATCAACTAGGCTTAGAATGTAGAATAACGTCAAAAAGGCAAAAGTTGAAGGCACTCTACCAGAATGCACACAGCATTCGAAACAAGGTAGTTGATTTAAAGGCATAAATAGAGGTAAATGGGTGTGATCTAATTGCCATAACGGAAACGTGGCTAGAGGGTGACCAAGACTGGGAACTGAATATTCAAGGATATTGGACATTTAGAAAGGACAGGCAAAAAGGAAGTGGTGTTGCACTGATAAGAAGGGATGGGATTATTACATTAGTAAGGGAGGATCTCAGATCGGAAGAACATAATGTGGAATATGTTTGGGTGGAGCTAAAAAACAGCAAGGAGCAGCAAACATTGGTAGGAGTTGTTTATAGGCCAAACAGTAGTGGTAGTGTGGGGTATGGTATTAATAAGGAGATTAGAGAAGCATGTAGCATGGAGAATACTGTAATCATGAGTGACTTCAATCTGCATTTAGACTGGGTAAATCTAATGAGCACTAATGCTTTGGAGGATGAGTTTCTGGAGTGTGCTAGCGATGGTTTTCTAGAGCAGTATGTTGAGGAACTAACTAGAGAACAGGCTATTGTAGATCTAGATTATGTAATGAGAAAGGGTTAATTAATAATCTTGTTGTCAAAGAACTTTTATGGATGAGTGACCATAATATGATAGAATTTTACATTATGTTTGAAAGTGAGGTAGTTCAATCTGAAGTCAGGGTGTTAAATTTGAACAAAGGAAATTATGAAGGTATGAGGACAAATTGGCTGAGCTGGATTGGGAAAATACATTAAAAGGTATGACAGTACATAGGCAATGGACGGTCTTTAAAGAATTATTACACAGTTTACAGCAACTATACATTCCTTCAAGGTACAAAAACCCCAAAAGTAAAGGCAGTCAACCGTGGCTACCAAAGGAAGTCAAGGATTGTATAAGATGAAAAGAAAAGGCCTATAAAGTTGTCAAAAATAGTAGTATACCTGAGGATTGGGAGGATTTTAGAATACAGCAAAGGAGGACCAAGAAACTGATAAAGAAAGGGAGAATAGAATATGAATGTAAACTAGCAAAAAATATAAAAATGGACTGTAAAAGCTTTTATAGGTACATAAAAAGGAAACTTTTGGCCAAGACAAATGTGGGTGTGTTACAGGCAGAGTCAGGAGAATTTATAATGGGGAATAGAGAAATGGCAGAGAAGCTAAATTAATACTTTGTGTCTGTCTTCATTGAGGACAATACAAGAAATCTCCCAGAATTAGAGATCCAAGGGACTAGGGAGAATGAGAAATTGAATGAAATTAGTATTAGTAAGAAAGTTGTATTGGAGAAATTAATGGGGCTGAAGATTGATAAGTCCCCAGGACCTGATAGTCTACATCCCAGAGTATTGAAAGAGGTAGCTATGGAGATAGTAGATGCATTGGTGATCATCTTCCAAACTTCTATAGATTCTGGAACGGTTCCTGCAGATTGGAAGGTAGCAAATGTCACCCCACTATTTAAGGGAGGGAGAGAGAAAACAAGGAACTACAGACCTGTTAGCCTTACATCAGTCATTGGGAAAATGCTAGAAACTATTCTAAAGGATGTGAGAAAAGGACACTTGGATAATAAATGATCTGATAGGGCATAGTCAACATGGATTTATGAATGGGAAATCATGTTTGACGAACCTGTTCGAGTTTTTTGAGGATGTTACTAACCGAATTGATGAACGGAAGTCAGTAGACATAGTATACTTGGATTTGCAGAAGGCTTTTGATAAAGTTCCCAAGCAGGAGTTTTGTTGGCAACATTGTAGCACATGGGATAGGAGCTAATCTACTAGCATGGATTAAGGATTGGTTAACAGGCAGAAAACAGAGAGTAGGAATAAGAGAGTCATTCTTGCATTGGCAGGCTGTGACTAGTGGGGTACCACAAGGATCAGTACTTGGGCCCCAGCTGTTCACGATATATATCAATGATATGGACGTGGGGACCAAATGTAATATTTCCGAGTTCACGGATGACACAAAACTAGGTGGGAATGTGTGTTGTGAGGAAGATGCAAAGCAGCTTCAAGGGGATCTGGACAGACTTCGTGAGTGGGCAAGAACATGGCAGATGGAATATAATGTGGAAGAATGTGAGGGTATCCACTATGGTAGGAGGAGTATTTCTTAAATGGTAAGAGATTAGCAAGTGTAAATGTACAAAGGGACCTGGGTGTCCTCGTCAATAAGTCACTGAAAGCTAACATGCAGGTGCCACAAGCAATTAGGAAGGCTAATGATATATTAGCCCTTATCGCAAGAGGATTTGAGTACAGGAGTAATAAAGTCTTGCTTCAATTGTATAGAACCTTGGTTCGACCATACCTGGAGTACTGTGTGCAGTTTTGGTCCCCTTACCTTAGGAAGGATATTATTGCCACAGAAGGAATGCAACGAAGGTTCACCAGACATGAGGATAGTGTGGGAAAAAGGCATTGAAATGGATGATCAGCCATATTGTTGTGAATGGCAGAGCAGGCTCGCTGAGTTGAATAGCTTACTCCTGCTCCTATCTTCCTAATAAGGTATGAATGAATGAGTTATGGCAAGGGAAAGATATGTTGCACATTATTATACTTTACTCACTGTTGAAACATGTCAACTTGGCTGAGAGCTTTATGACTTGTGGGTGGTTTTTATTTAATTGTGTCACCAGGTAACTGGGTGCTTCACATCTCTGACAGCCAGGGATGCCAAAACTCCACCTATTTCTAGTGCCTCCTCCTCTGCAGTTGTCAATTGGGAAATCTGTGGCGTGCCACCTCTCCTTGGTCTTCTATACTCTCTTCCTCTGCAAATAAGGGGAGAACAGACCTATGATTGAGTGTAGTGGCATGCATTCAGGCAATGGATGGAGTGTATTTGTTGAGGGTGACTACCAGAGGGAGGCATAAAATTGCATAAGGTGAGGGTGAGTGGGAGATAGATGGGGATGTGAGGAAGTGTATAGAAGGAGCAGGGTGGGTGCAGCTGCAAGCTAAGTGGGTGCGAGTGTGTTACTCCTCACCTCTCCACATTAAATTGCATCTCACCTGTCTGCCTATCCTGAGAACCTGCCAATATCTTCCTGAAGTCTCCTCCAGTCCTTTTGCTATTTGCCAAACCTCCTTTTTTGTACCATCAGCAAATTGTGATATTATGCTCCCTATATACAGCTTCAAATCATCTATATACCTGCCCCTCTCACTCTTTGATACCTGTACACACACAATCCAAGTAATATTCATTAACACTAACCAGCTGTTCCCTCTCCAACAACTTTATACCCTTGTTGTTAAAATTTTGTGCATGTCAGACAAAACTTATCAGAAGATGCATTATCAAACCCCTTTCAAAAAGCTGTATACACCTCATGTACTGCATTCCATTTATCTATCCAATTGTTCACTGCTTCAAAAAAAACTATTAAATTTTTCAAACTTCTGATGAAGTATTCCTTGCAACATCTGAACTTAAATTTAGAACAAAATAAGAAACCAAGTTAGCACAAAGTAATAATGACAGCAATAAGCTTAGAGTCTGACCAAATACGGATGCCACATCATCAGACCTTTAGGGATGCTTGATGTTCTATAATAAGCTTCGCATTCTCCATGGAAATAGAGCGCAGTGCACCACTTAGTTCGGTACACTGTGTATCTAGCTGGTCATTCAAAGCCTGACAGAAGAAAAACAAAAACCATAACATCTTCAATTATGCCAATTAGTACTGCATTTACAGAATAAAATGAGAATAGCATATCTATTTATAAATGATCTAAGTAGAAAATGTACTGACACAGAAAAAACAAATAAGAATTTCTATTACAAAAGTCACTTTAACCTGCACTTTTTCTGCCACATCCTTCATTGATGCTATCTCACTACGAAGATTGGCATTTTCCTGCTGTTGTTTGTTTAACATCAGTTGCGTTTGCTGAAGAGACAAATGTGTATCAGAATAGCGATGACATGAGATAAACGTAAAAATAATTTTTTTTGCCAACTTACCTTGCCTTCATCAGCCATCTGAGATATAATGGACTCTTTAGCATCTAGAAATTGTAAAAGACACAATATCAAATGGATCTACAAAATACTAAAAGGTTGGCAAGATCTAAATCTTCTCCACTGAGCATTTCATGTTCCAATTATATCACAGGCAATATGCTGTCACACCACAATAACATGGCCTTTCACAAAGTTTCAACACACAATAACATTGCCTATCTGAAACTGCAGCAGCATTTGAGATGCAGTCAAGAATGGTTTGCCCAAGATTGTTGGCAATATACAATGGTGTTGTGTTTTTTTTTTAAACTTAAGGAACTTAACCAAAGCTCTGAGATAAAGTTTTCATCCCTGATCTATACAGACCAGAATGTCCAAGGTTTGAAGCCTAATCCATGATTCCAATCCAGGAAGTTGCTACCACCTCATTAGTGAAGGAAACCTGCCATTGACATCCTTATCGAGTCTGGCCTCTTTGTGACTCCAGTCCCACACCAACATGATTGGTTTTTAACACTGCAGTGGTCCAGCAAGCCATTCAAGTTGCATCACCACCACCTCCTTTTCAACTAGAGATGGGCAATAAGTGCCGACCTTGCCAGTGACAGCCACTTCTTGAGATATTAAACAAATACATTTATTCAAAGAGTTAGCATGAAAGAAATGTTGCATAATTTTGAATAATTACATACATAGTAGCAGCAAGACATACCACACCATTTTATCTTCAAATGGTACATAAAAATTGAACTGTTGCAGAACTCACTGATTAACAATTATTTCATATGCACTAGCATTCAAAACACAAACACACAAGTTAGAACCCAAAATTCTGTTTGAATCAGTGCTCAGGCCTCAACTATTTACGATCCATATATAATTACTTGGATGAAGGGACTAAGCGTATTGTTGCCAAATTTGCTGATGATACAAAGATAGGTAGGAAGGCAAGTTGTGAGGAGGACACAGAATCTGTAAAGGGATATAGATAGGTTAAGTGAATGGGAAAAAATTGGGCACATGGAGCATGATGTGGGAAAATGTGAGGTTGTCCACTTTGGTAGGAAGAATAAAAAAGTAGAATATCATTTAAATGGAGAGACCTCGCAGAATGCTGCGGTACAGAAGGATGTGGATGTCCTTGTACATGAATCACAAAACGTTAGCAGGCAGATACTGTAAGTAATTAGGAAAGCAAATGGAACATTTGCCTTTACTGCAAGGGGGATGGAGTATAAAAGTAGGGAAAGTCTTAGTACAACTGTACAGGGCATTTGTGAGACCACACCTATAGTATTGTGTTCAGTTTTGGTCTCCTAATTTAAGGAGGGATATACTTGCATCGGAAGCGGTTCTGAGAAGGTTCACGAGGCTGATTCCTGGGATGAAGGGGTTGTTTTTAAGAGGAAAGGTTGAGCAGGTTGGGTCTATACTCATTGGACTTTAAAAGAATGAGAGGTGATCTTATTGAAACATAAAAGATTCTTAGGGGGCTTGACAGGGTAGATGCTGAGAAGATATTTCCCCTCGTAGGACAATCTCGAACTAGGGGACACAAGTTAAAAATAAGGGGTTTCCCTTTTAAGATGGAGGTGAGGAGGAATTTCTTCTCTCACAGGGCTGTTAATCTTTGGAGTTCTCTTCCCCAGAGAGCAGAGGAGGCTGGGTTTTGAATATATTCAAGACCGAGTTAGTCAGACGTTTGATCTACAAGGGAGTCAAGGCTGTGGGGGGGGCGGGGAATGCAGGAAAAGGCAGCTAAGGCCACAATCAGATCAGCCATGATCTTATTGAATGACAGAGCAGGCTCGAGGGGCCAAATGGCCTCCTGCTTCTATTTCTTATGATCTTATTTGCTAATAGCAAATGTGAAGATACAGGTATTTTTGTTTCAAAAGATAAATGTCAATAAAGATAGTAAACACTGGAGCAGCACCATTCAGCCTGTATTAAACAGCTGATACTGTAAAACAAAGGGCAGGTTTCATGACTTTATCTAAAATTGTAGTCATCTTCCTTCTTTCAAGTCCAGTGACAACTGACAACCCATTCCTTCCACTGCATTATATCCAACAGATTGTGATCTGATTTTTTTCATAAAAAAGCCACCATCTGTGGACTGATAATTAGCCTGAGTCAACTCTCTAAGAGGAGTAGGGTAGATGCAAAGGGGGTCACCACTCTGCTTTCAGTGGACATGAGTACCCTGCTGTGTGCCAACCCAGTATTCAGAGACTAGGCAGTGAAAATAGTTTGCTCTTGTTTTCAGGTGCAGGGGTCACAATTCACAATCAGCCCTTGCTTGATCACGTTGGGGCGGGCAGCATACAAACTTCATGCTCCCTCATTTGAATGATTGTAGTGTACAGATGAGCATGCTAACCAAGATTTGGGTGCACTGGCAGGCCTGATAGATAGCCTCTGCAGCTCCAACATGGCAGAGGACATTGCAAAGAGCTTGCAGCTCATCCTTTCCACTTTGGAAGTGGTGGCCAGCTCCATGATAGCGCTCGCACACCCAGCTATGACGCAGTGTTTGATGGCCACTGTTTCAGCTTCCACTGCAGAGGCTGAAGCGACCCAACAGCTCAGTGATGCAGTGGATGCTCAGACGAAGGTCGTCCTGAGAGAGGATGCCAAGCCAGAGCCCTGCTGCCCATGCTAAGGTAGTGCAATCCAAAGCCTGCCCTCAAAGCCCAAAACCGCTCAAGAGCATCCTGCAAGGTCATCAGTCGCCTCCCCTTGTGAAAGTCAGCAACCTTCCACCAGCCATAAGAACATAAGAATTAGGAGGAGTAGGGCAGGTGACCCATCATGCCTGTTCGGCCATTCAATAAGATCGTTGCTGATCTTCGACCTCAACTCCAGTTACCTGCCCGGTCCCCATATCCCTTGATTCCCCTAGAGTTTAAAAAATCTATCTATCTATCTCAGCTTTGAATATACTCAACAACTGAGCATCCACAGCACTCTGGGATAGAAATTTCCAAAAATTCATAACCGAGTGAAGAAATTTCTCCTTATCTCAGTCTTAAATGATTGACCCCTTACTCTGAGACTATGACACCTAGTTCTAGACATTCCAGTCAGGGGAAACAACCTCTCAGCATCAGCCCTATCAAGCCCCCTCAGAATCTTACACATTTCAAGGAGATCACCACTTATTCTTCTAAACCCCACAGAGTATCGGCCCATTCTACTCAACCTTTCATCCTGGGACAGTTCTCTCATCCCAGGAATCAATCTGGTGAACCTTCACTGCACCATCCAAGGAAAGTACATCCTTCCTTAGATAAGGAGAACAAAACAGTGCACAGTACTTCACCAACCCTCTTACCCGAGTCCAGTATTCTCCCACCACCTGGACACCAAACATCCTTATGACATTTGTCCTTTCTACCTTGTTCATCTTCATTGCTTTCTACTTCCCTTCCCATAATGTATCAGGTATCTACAGAAACTTAGTTTCACAACTGTATCTCCTTCCTTAGCAATTGTCTCCAGCTCTAATTCTATGTGGATTCCAATTGAAATTCCACCCATGTTTCAGATCTATCCACGATTAGATATCTTCCAGACATTCAGCGTTCCTCGAACCACTGTTCTCACCACATCCTGAGATCCACACAAAGCCATGAGCTGCCATGTGCATGCCCTCCACCACCCTCTTCAGCAGCACCAACTCGCTATCTCACAGCTGTCCTGGTCCAGAGGTTCATTTCATCCTTCATCTCATCTAGCACTTTATCAAAAAACATTTTTTCTTCCTTTCCGGTGTGAAGGATTGCAAGCTTCAACAACTCATGGGAACCAACACCCCTCCGGATCCTTCTTCCCCTTCACTTCCCTCTGACCTCCCTTTTTCCAATCTCACCTCTTCAATCATCCCCTCTGGCCCTGAATGCTACTATTCTTCACAACATTGTAAGCCTTTTCCTTTAATTTAATACTATCCTTAATTCCTTTAGTAAGCCACAGATGAATCACTTTTCCTGTGCTGCAGCCACACTGCATAGCAGCACTAGGGGGTCAGTCAAAAGCCCCTGCAAGACAGGGACCAATGGGATGCACAAGGATGAAGAGATCAGTTTTTTTTGTATTACTGGATCGGTTGTTGGATAAAGTTCGTATGAAGAGGTTTTTGTTGGTAGCTTTTCTTACAGGATTTTGGCCAAGAGGATGCTGTCATAGGACATCACAGATGGATGGGAATGTGGCGAATTATGGAGCAATTGTGGTGGACAGATGACGTCTTAAGGAACCAGAGTCTCAGCAGGCGCTCAAACAGCCTGTCCAGAGTGAAAGGGTTCTGGATGCCTCCACCCCTTCCCTCCTCCTTCTTCTTCGGTGACATCAGTAAGCCTGGTACCAATGACTATGCTCTCATAATAGCAAGGTTGTGGAGGACACAACAGCCCACCATGAACTTGGAAACACGCTCCGGCAAGTATCGTACAGTTCCCCTCAAGCAGTCCAGGCAGCTGAACCATTGCTTGGTAACCCTGGTCTGCAATGATGTTCCTGGTGGCAGTCTGGCACTCTGTGCAGGCCTTTTGTCCTCGCACGGTCATGTGGCAGAAAGGAGTCATCAACCACATGTATAGGGGGTATCTCTTGCATCCAAGCAATTCTTCATGGTGGTCTGAAGATGATGGGAACAGCGAACTGCCTCAGGATTAAATCATCGTGGCTGCTGCTAGAATAGCGCTTTCACCAACATGATAGTTTGGGCATGGTCGCACACCAACTGCATGTTAATGGAGTGGAACCCCTTACCATTCCTGTACCTCTCTCCGTTGAGATGTGAGGCCCAGGGAATCACATGTATACTGGATGGCTCCTTGCACCATTGGGTATCCCGGTACCCTGGCAAAGCCACTTGCCTACTCCCCCTTAGCAAAAAAACAAAGAACCCTCCTCTTCTTGTGTACAAGGCCTCCATTGCCTTCCAGATGCAGCCATGTACGACAAATTGGGATGTTTACAATGTCGCCTGCTGCTGCCTAGAAGGATCCAGTCAAGTAAAAGTCGACAGCGACAGCAATCTTGATGGCCACTGGCAGTGCCGTCGCCACCCTGCTTGGAGGGTGCAGGTTTCGTTGAAGGAGATGGCACAGTTCTGTGACCACCTCTTTGATGAATTCAACCATCTCGGGCACTGCTCCTGACCGAGCTGGAGGTGGGAGAAGTCCTCAGTGAAAACCTTTGATGTGTAGGGCCTTGTATGGAGAGCTCTCCTCCTCCCTATGCACAGAGCTTCTGCTCTCTGCCTTCTATGGAGAGCCCTTCTCCTCCCTATGCACAGAGCATCTGCTCTCTGCAGCCTCTGCTCCATTTCCCCGTCATGTTGCAGACCTAGAGGGACTGTACAACAGTAGCAGCCTTTCTGTGGAAGGTCACAAAACTCCTCTGCCCTCCATGTCAGGATGCAGCAATGCTCCCTTCCAAATCTAGCAACCCACCAGAACTCCTCCAAAACACATCGCAGTTCTTCTACAAACTTTGCCAGAGCAACAGTAAATCATAAGCACCTCACCTGCAAGTTGCATGGCTGGCCCTTTAAATAGTGGTAGTGACGGGGGTCCCTTGTACAGCTGAACACGAGAGGCTGTATGATGCCTCGAACTACCCACTGCTAAAGCTTCCAGAGCACACATGTCACACCAGCATTAGTGCCCTTCCCAGCATGGGATGCCATACAGGCCGCGTTGGAAGCACTGCGCATGCCATTTTGAAAGCTTCTAGTTTCTGTAGTCCTGGCTCCAGCGGAGCTCCAAAGCAAAATTTTGCAGCTTAGAACATTCATCTCCGTTCGCCGAGGTTGTTTGGAATAGGACTCAAATCCATAACTTTCTTACTCAGATGTAGGAATGCTACCACTGAGGCAAGGCTCATTCCCCCAAAAATACAGTACTAATACCATGCTACCGAAAAGAAATAAAGAACTTACATTTATATTGCACCTTCTCACATCCTCAGGATATCCCAAAACATGTTGCAACCAATGTGGAATACTTTTAAAGTGCAGACACTGTAGTTATGTTGGCAAACACAGCAGCCAATTTACACACATAATTAATGATGTGAAAAAAATCTAAGGAGCTAAATGTGTAATATCAGATGAGTTTCAATACCTGATTCTATTTTTAGCTGTTTGTGCATTTTCTCCAAATCATTTGTTTTCTGCTGCTCATGCTGCAGTCTCTCCTGAATTATCTGCCCATCATTTCGGAGTGTGAGGATGTCCTGCTGTAGGACCTTGACCTAAGTGAGGATGTTATGAAATCTTTAACCAAGCATCTAGCATATATTTACAGCTATGTTCAGGGCCAATCCCACGACCTTGCCATCTCACATGGGCTCATTACTCCCATCATATCAATCACAGACACAAGCCATCTTTGATCACTTCCTTTTGTCACTCCACCCACAGTTCCCTTCCATGACTCAACCCTAGATTCTTCTGTGTCCACCCCTGTAAGAAACTATCCCCAATTCATTTACAATTGCATTTGCAAAATCCCAAGTGTCTAGCCTTTGGTCCTCCATTTGCCATGACATTTCTGTCGCTACCCATTTACTCAACTAAATTCTCACCTCCACTTTTGATGCCCTAGACCCCAATAAAACTCTCTCTAACCCTGGCCATTCGCCCGGTATAGCCCTTATTTCCACTCCCTTAAGTGCAAGGGATGCAAATTTGAATGAGTATGGAAGACAACTAGTTCAGTCATTCATCACTAGATCTGGTTGGACCACATAAAGAATGACTGGGTCCTCCTCTAGTCTTATAAAATTGCTGACTGTTCTAGCAGCATCCTGGAATGCAAAGATTACTCCTGGCTTCTTTTCTCTATTGCAAACCATCATCTTAAACCCCTCTCTCCTGTCTCCTCCACCCTTACCTACAACAATAAGCATGAGGTGCTCATGGACTTCCTTGTTATGAAGATGGAGACCATCCAATCAGCTGCCTCTGCCACTTCCCTCCCTTTCACTAGCCCACCATGCCAAACTTCCTCTGAAGTTCCCCCTGCCCTAGCCCTGAACTCACATCTTTCTGTAGTTTCTCTCCTATCTCTCCTCCTGTCCTCTCCAAACTCATCTTGTCCATGAGACCCACTACTGTTCCCTCCACTCGATACCCACAACCAGGAAAGGAGATGGCTGAGGTATGAACAAAGGTGGAGGTAAGGGCATGATTGGGCAAATCAGTATCAGGAATTTTGTGGTCAATGCAATGTCAAAGACTAGGCAATACCAAGTTCTGGAGTAAGATTGCAAGTAGCTTGGGGGTGGAGAAGAGCAAGGTGGAGTTCAACAGTCTGTTCCAGTGAAGGTCAGAATAGGCTTCTGAATGAGAAAAAAGAAATTTACTTAAGGGCTTACCCACAAATTTGGATAAATTATTTAAACTAGAGCAAGGGGCAGGGTGGCGATAGTGGGAAAGGAATAGAAAACCAAAAGGCACAAAAAACAATGAACCAATTTTATCAACAGAACGTAATAGTTTTAAATTTGTAGGAAACTCCGCACCTGCTTTCTTTCAACCTCCACTGCCTTGTCCATATCCTGGACACGTTGCAGCAAATGAATATGGGATTCTTCCAGAGCTTTTCGGAGACTCATTTCCTGGACCAGCTCCTTTTTCAACTGAAAAACAGTTGATACATAATATCTACAGACTATATGGTTTAAATTGTGTTACGATCCCGCTAGGGACCATTAACGTTTAAAAAGAGAAAGTCGAATTCCCAGTTATTCCTGAAAGAACTGCACCACAACCATGTTTTAAACAAAAAAAAACTTTACTGTACAAGAGTTAAACAAAGCAAAACACTACTAACTTAACATTACAATTTGGAAAAACTTATATTTTAAAGTTAAAATCTTAACAGAACACGAGGACGTATACTTCAAACTCTAAATTTCAACAGAACACTCCTAATTGGCTGTTACTTCCACCACAAGAATTTCCTATACGTTACAGGATCTTAGCAGTTTGTCCACTTCTCCTGGGTCCAATCCAAAGTGTACCACAGCTCTTGGGAATTCACTTCGATTTCCTTAATTCCTTAGCTATCTTCTCAGGTATCAGATCCCCTGGATCTGGACTTCCCAGCTGGAGTACGGGCTGTACTCACAACAGAAAACCCCTGGTTCCGGATGGGCTCTTTGCTCCAGAGTCCAACTGACTTCCAAAAGCCAACTGCTTGTCTGAAACCAACAGCTTTCCAAAAGCCAACTGCGTGTCTAAAAGCCAACTTCTTGACTGTCAGCAAGCACACAGATCAAAAACCCAACAGGCAACCCACTGCATCATCCATCTTCACAGCAATGTGATACACATGGAATGTCCCAGATAGCAATTTGAACTAATTATTTCCAACTTCAAATCTTCTCTTCGATTCCTAATCCCACATGAATAATTAATATTACAATGACTGAACAAACTCTCCTAGACTTTCTGGTTTCAACTGCCCAGCTAAATGAGGCCACCTGCAATTTTATGGCTCTCACTTCTCTAACTCTGTCTCTGTAAGTACTCATGGAGAGAATTTTGAACTTTAAATCTTGGGTGGTCTGCAACCTTTTGAAATTCTTACTACATATTTAATTTCACAAAACTAAAAGTGATCTCTAAAATATTAATACAAACCATGAACCAGGTAATCTGAACAACTGAACAACATGTCATTCTCCCTGCTGAGGGTGGCAGATCTCTGTAAACAGGTGCTCGCAAAATGCAGATTGTAGGCTTCAGTTATTTCCTTCGCATCTCCTACTATCTCACCCTACTGTTGCTTTCCCCTAAACCCACTGTATAATTTAGTATACCATTTATCCTTCCAACTCACTTCCCAGAAAACCAAACTCTCCACCACCCCTACGGCACGCCTTCCTCCTTTTTTGCTATCTCTCATACCCTGCAATTTCCCCAAATATGTGTGTGTGTGTGTGTGTGTGTGTGTGTGTGTGTGTGTGTGTGTGTGTGTGTGTGTGTGCGGTTGCAACAATTTCAGGATAAGGCATATCGATCAATAAACAATTGACTTTTTGTCATTCAAACCTACAAGAAAACCTGTCACATTCTGTTTACTCGAAAAATAAAACACCAAGGAGTTAAACTCTAATACAAATACACTTGCTGCAGTCAGGTGGCAGTGGAAAAGTGGGAACCACCCACGTTGTACCACATGGTCATAACAACATCACGAGACCTCGCCAAGCTAGAATAGGTGTGAACATTGCAATTTGGCTGTTAGCAATGTGGGGCAGGAAATCTACTGATAAGCAGCCAGGATGTTCCCGTTCCTTTGCATCACAGAAACAGTCATTATGTCATAGCCTGGAGGGAGGATCAGGTGATATGACAACATCAAAGGAGAAGATTCTGGACTTAGTGGGAGGGGTAAGTACGGTTTCCCTAGAACAGTGAGGGCCCTTTTGGAGAGAGCTCATGGGCAGTCATAAGGAAAACACCTACAGAAGCCACGCCTGATCACCTCAGAATTGCAAACAACCAGGTGGGTAAACATAATAATTACGGTATTTTTGTATGTGAGTAATAAACTTAGATTTGGACAACAAGCCTGAACTGCAAGGAATTATTTAACTAATTAAAGGAGAATTCCTTACAATCACCATTGCCCAAGATTCTCTTGCCCCTCAGATCTCATGCTTATCTCAATCCTACACTCCCTTGTCACTTTTCCTATTACCTCACCCCACAGTCTAGCCTAGATTCCCCTCCCCAACCTAAATTCCTCAACAAATCATTCTGATTCATTCCATCAACCTATAACATTGAGTTTGTTTTAAACAGCCAGTGACCACTTTACAAGGGTTCAAGCTGTAAAAATGGCAGGAAAATAGCAGCTGTCCCAGCTAATAAGGTTTCAGGTGGACCTGTAAGTAGGTGGCCAGCACTCCTGCCTGCAAAGTCTTTGTAGAATCCAGTTTGCAATTTTTAAGTGCAGATGGATAGAGTGTGCACTGCGCATACTCCACCCATTTGTACTAGGTGAAGAAGAATGCCTTGTTGGCACCACAAAAATTCTGTGGACGACTCCCAGCAACTGATAAGCCCACCCAATCTCCTAGTGCAGTCATCCGTCTTTACTGCTGACCGCCAGCTGGCTGGCCCATGAAGTCACCAAATTAATCACTGAGCGCAGAGCAGCTCGCTGACTGTATTCTAATGAAGCTCAGACTGGAAAATGATTTGGAGCTCCAGCTGAAATCAGTGGTGAGTGCCACAGGCACACCACCGACTTTGCACCTGTTTTTAGCGCAAATTCAAAATTGCCCTCTTTGCCTTTATTGCTGTAGAAATTGGAGGCCATCTTCTTGCACTGTGATGTGTTATGAGGCTAAATTGAGAACTGAAATATATGCTGCATTTGTACCAGTCCCTATTACTTTTAATTAAACAAAATACTCAATGGGAAACTATGCAATGTAGAGCTTATTCAATTCGTCAAGAGCATCCTCATAACATCATGATATTATCATATCATCACTTGTGGAACAAATGGTTAATTCCATAATTTCCCATTTGATATCTTTACATAGATTTTGCACTCTAACCTCTTGCAATCTTCGGCTCATTCTGCTTTTTGTTGCTTTCAGTTCTTCTGCTGCCACTGCCACATCTGTCTAGAATAAAGAAAACAAAAAAAACATAAGAAATCTCATTAAATCAGGTGTTTTTTGCATAGATATCAATACTACAACCTCTCATATGCCACTGATTGATCAGTGCACACCCTAGTTTCCAGGTGATGGAGGTATGACTTATGATCAAGCTTTGAATGTACATTAAGAGGTCGTGCAACAACAGATTAAGCATTTGTTAAGAGGCTGTAAAATATGGCTTTATACATAAGAAACTATACTATGTTTGCTTTTGTTTTATTCTTTAACTACCTAAAGGACATAATTGCTAGACTGGGTCTGCGGCAGGTGGTGAGGGAACCAACAAGATGGAAAAACATACTTGACCTCATCCTCACAAACCTACCTGTCGCAGATGCATCTGTCCATGACAGTATTGGCAGGAATAACCACTGCACAGTCCTTGTGGAGACAAAGTCACGTCTTCACATTGAGGATCTAGCAATGCAGAACCGGGCAACCATGAGGCGCTGTGAGCCATCAGCAGCAACAGAATTATAGTCAACCACAATCTGTAACCTCATGGTCTGACATATCTCCCACTCTACCATTACCATCAAGCTGCGAGACCAACCTTAGTTCAATGAAGAGTACAGGAGAGCATGCCAGGAGCAGCACCAGGCATACCTAAAAATGAGGTCAGCCTGATGAAGCTACAACACAGGACTACTTGCATGCCAAACAACGGATGCAGCATGCAATATACAGGGCTAAAGGATCCCACAACCAAGGGATCAGATCTAAGCACTGCAGTCATGCCATATCCAGTGTTGAATGGTGGTGCACAATTAAACAACTAACAGGAGGAGGAGGCTCAAAAAGTATCCCCATCCTCAATGACGGGTGAGCCCAGCACATCAGTGCAAAAGACAAGGCTGAAGCATTTGTATCCATCTTTAGCCAGAAGTGCCGAATGAATGATCCATCTCAACCTCCTCCTGAGGTCCCCAGAATCACAGATGCCAGTCTTCAGTCAATCGAATTCACTCCACGTCAGATCAAGAAACATCTGACAGCACTGGATACTGCAAAGGCTATGGGCTGACAACATTTCGGCAATAGTACTGAAGACCTGTGCTCCAGAACTAGCCGTGTGCCTAGACAAGCTGTTCCGGTACAGCTACAACACTAGCATCTACCTGGCAATGTGGCAAATTGCCCAGGTATGTCCTGTTCTCAAAAAGCAGGACAAATCCAACCCTGCCAATTACCACCCTATCAGTCTACTCTCAATCATCAGCAATGGGATGGAAGGGGTCATCAACAGCACTATCGAGTGTCACTTGCTCATTGATGCTCAGTTTGGGTTCTGCCAGGGCCACTCAGCTCCTGACCTCTGTGCGGCATTAGCAGCAGCATGATGGAAGGTGTTGTCGACAGTACTATCAACCTGCCCACTGACACCCAGTTTGGGTTCCACCAGGACCATTCTGCCCCTGATCTCATTACAGCCTTGGTCCAAACATGGACAAAAGAGCTGAACTCCAGAGGTGAGGTGAGAGTGACTGCCCTTGATATCAAGGCATTATTTAACCGAATATGCCATCAAGGAGCCCTAGCAAAACTGGAGTCAATGGGAATCAGGTGGAAAACTCTCTGCTGGTTGGAGTCATACCCAGCACAAAAGAAGACGGTTTTGGTTGTTGGAGGTCAATCATTTCAGTCCCAGGGCATCAGTTCCGCAGGGTAGTGTTCTAGGCCCAAACATCTTCAGCTGCTTCATCAATGACCTTCCCTCCATCAAAAGATCAGAAGTGGGGATGTTATACTGAAGCAGCCCCTATACAGATGCAGCAAGACCCGGACAACATCCAGGCTTGGGCTGTTATGTGGCAAGTAACATTCATGCCAAAAAATGCCAGATAATGATCATCTCAAACAAGAGAGAATCTAACCATATCCCCTTGATGTTCAATGGCATGACCATCATTGAATCCTTCACTATCGACATCCTGGGGATTACCATCGAGCAGAAACAGAACTAGAACAGCCACAGAAATGCTGTGGCTACAAGAGCAGGTCAGACGCTGAGAAATCTGCAGCAAATAACTCACCTCCTGTCTCCCCAATGCCTGTCCACAAGGCACAAGTCAGAGGTGCCATGGAATAATCTCCACTTGCCTTGATGGGTGCAACTCCAACACTCAAGAAGCTCGACACCATCCAGGACAAAGTAACCCGCTTGATCGGCATCCCATCCGCTAATGCCAACATTCACTCCCTTCACCATCGATGCACAGTGGCAGCAGTGTGCACCATCTACAAGATGCACTGCAGCAATGCACCAAGGCTCCTTCGACAGCACCTTCCAAACCCATCATCTCTACCACCTAGAAGGCCAAGGGCAGCAGATGCATGGGAGCACCGCCACCTACAAGTTCCCCTCTAAGCAACACACCATCCTGACTTGGAACTATATCACCGTTCCTTCACTGGGTCAAATTCATGGAACTCCCTTCCCAGCAGCACTGTTGGTGTACCTACTCCCCAAGGACTGCAACAGTTCAAGAAGGCTGCTCACCACCACCTTCTCAAGGGCAATTAGGGATAGGCAATAAATGCTGGCCTAGCCAGTGACACCCATATCCCACGAACAAATAAAAAAGCCTCATCTCAGATCTTAAAATAGATTTCTGTGAATTGTTTCTGAGAAAACATCTTATGCTTTAGAATACCAATTAGATTATCTTTGAGTCACAGATCTGAACCAGCCTGCTCATCCTGTTCTAACTACTGAGCTAATTTTGCAGACTAAAAAGATGGCCAGAATTTCAGTATTTCCCTATCTGAAACCATCAATATATTTAAAATGGTGTTACTATCATTAAATCATTAAACCAATGCCTGACCACCTGCAAATTACAAAATACTTTTGTTGGATGAAATTTTGTTTATCAGATGATGTTTCAAAAAAGGACCATTTTTAAAGTTCGATCACATTATTTTTCACTTTTGGAAGGGAATTTTATAATTGAATATGATGGTTGAAATTAAAAGCTCTTGAATTCCACACAAACTGGGTTAGAATGAAACCAAACAATTCTATGGGGTTAAATTCCACAGAGATTCTGCTGCAATAACTTCAGCAGAAAAGCTGAGGAAATCCAAGGAAAGGATGTAAATGGCATTTGTGCCATTTTTTCAGGAATTCAACAGATATTTTGTCAAAGTTACAACGGATAATCGATACAATCCCCATGAAAATTCACCCCCTATGTTTAACTTAACCTGTGAAGTACTGCAGTATTTCTCTCGTTTTAGTTCACTTTGATGGAAATTCCAAAATTAAATGGTTGTTGACATTAATCACTTGTCGAGGCTTTCTGTGCAATCTGTGCCACAAAAGTAGCATAATTCTTTTTAATGCCATAATGAGGGATTTTCTTATTTTAGTGGTGAAAAACTAGTTTTCAGAATGATGTATCTTAAACCTACACATACAGTTCAATTACCTCTTTACAGTTAAATATATACAAACAAATCATATAAAGGTCCAATTATAAAGCTCCTCTAAACTTGTAACATTAATAAAGCTTTATAACAGAATGTATATCTCAGTCATGTACCTTAGTTGCTGTGGCCATCTCAAGAGCAGCACTCAGCTTTTCTATTTCTTCCTGAGCTGCCTCCTTTTCTTCACTAACTTCACTCAGCTGCTGACGGAAGCGCATTATCTCCCGCTGCATTTTCTTTAGCTCCTGAACATGTTCTTCCTGCATTGCAGCCAGTCGATCCACTGCAACAATGTGAAAAGAAGGCAGCAATCTACTTTGTACTTAGTATTTTTGTGCTCTATTTAAAACCATTGTGCTGTTAATAAGTACCTTAAACAAAAGTTCAGTAGCTATATATTTTCTGATGTGGAGTCATAAGAGTCTGTATGATTTGCAACCAACCTAGTCAGCGGTTCAAGAAGGCAGCTGACCATCACCTTCTCAAGGGATGGGCAATAAATTCTGGCCTAGCTAGCGACTCCCACATCCCATGAACGAATAAAAAAAAGGAATTATTAGGAGGGGTGACCAAAACCTTGATCAAAGATGTAGGTTTTAAGGAGGATCTTAATGAAGAGGGAGATGAAGAGGTGAAGACTAAGGAGAAAGTTACAGAATGCTGAGACCATAGCGAAAGGATGGTGGGGAGTGATGAACAAAGAGTGGTGGGTGGTGGGGCAGGGAAGGGGAGCAGATTGTAAGCTGAAGATTAGAGAGAGAGCAATGGACAAGGCTATGAAAGGATTGAAACACAAGAATGAGAATTTTAAATTCGAGCCATTGGAGGACCAGAATCCAACGCAGGTCAGCAAGGGAAAAAAAGTGATGGGTGAGCAGGATATGGTGCAGGATAGAATATAGGCCCAGAATTTTGGACCAGGTGAAGACTGTGTGGATTGGAGGCCGGCAAGGACAGCACTGAAATAGTCAAGTTTGGACCTGCCAAATGCATGGATGTGTTTTTGCAGTCTGAAGGAGGAAAGGAAACAAGTAATATAATGAAGGAGGAAGCCGGCAGTTTTTGTAATAGAAAGCATATGGGGGCAAAGACTCAACTCAGGGTTGAATAAGATACTAATTTTGCAACAGCTCTAGTTCAACGAGAAAGATTGAATCAGTGGTGAGGATATGGAGTTTGTGGTGGGACTGAAAAATATGGCCATGGTCTTCCCCACTATTTAACTGAATTTTAAGTCAGTCTGACAGCACAGAGACACTGTAGTGATTAAAAGGTTAGTGGAGAGATAAGACCTGGGTGGCATTAGCATACATGCATAAGCTGACCTAGTCTTTAGGTGATGTTTGCAAGGGAAGGATAGTGGACCAAAGAAGCATCCTTGGAAGTCTCAAGAGGTAACAGTGAGGAAACGAGAAGGGAAACTAATCCTGGAGATTGGCTATGATCAGATAGGTAAAAGTGGAATCAGAGAAGAGCAGTTTCTGGACACCAGAGGGAAAGTGTTGGGGCAAGATGGTGTGGTTGAAGGTTGCAGAAAGGTCAAGGAGGATGTGGAGGAAAAATAGACTACAGTCAAACCACTTCGCAACCATGCTATAGTTGCACTGCTTATGTACTCATATTAATCTAACTTCATATATGTTTTGAAAATCCAAGGAGGAATTGCAATTAATTACTGAAGGATATACTCGTTAATTACCCGAATGCTCTGGGTTGAGTTCTTTCGCTGTCTGTATTCGAAATACATTCAATTTCATTGTCTGTATAACACTTTCCAACCGGCAGACACGGCTCACTAGAGATTCATAGTTTTTCCACAGTACATCATTTTCAGTTCCAAATGCTTTTCTAGCATGGAAGGGACTGACAGGCCTGTGACTGTCATGATCACCAATCTTGGATACCCCTGTGTCCTCAATACCAAATCCGAGGCCCTCTAATTCTTGAAATAAGGCCACTGTCTGCTCCTCAGCTGCAATGATCCGACGTTGAAGCACAGTAAACGATTCAGGTGCTGTGGCACCGACATGTATTGGTGGTATTGGTGCATGTGACATGTTTAAAATATCAGTAGTCATCTGCACAAATGAAACACATAATTAAGACCATCCTGTTAGCCTATACAGCATTATGACTGAAATGTACACCGAAACAATGCAACTAAATTACAGTAGAAAACACTACATTCATCAATGGTGCAGGCCACCCACAGCAGTCTTACGGAAAATATTTAACATAAGCACTCTTTTGCCATATAAGACATACTTTTAAGTTGGTGGCAGCATTCTTGCCAGAATCAGTTGCTTGTAGATTCAACCCTCAATACAAAATTTGAGGATATGAATCTAGGCTGTAATTTCAGTGCAGTACTGAAGAATTAACACACTGTCAGTATAATGTCTCTGGATAAAACATTAAACAAATCTTCCCTCTGCTTTTTCCAATAAGAATAAAAAACTCCCATTGCAGTATTAAAAGAGCACAGGAGTTCTCTATTTTTTGGTCGACATTTACCCCTCAAGCAACACCACCAAAATAGATTGCCTGGTTATTTATTTAATTTCTGTTTAGGGGACTTTACCATGTGCAAATTGGCCGACAAAACAACAGTAACTGCACTTTAAAAGTAATTCATTAGCTGTGAGTGCTTTGGGGCATCCTGAGGATGTGAATGGCACTATATAAATGAAAGTCCTTTCTGTCTTATGAAAAGTGAAATCAGGAAGAACTTTATCACACAAAAGGTAGTGGGAATCTGGAACCAAGTAAGAAAATCAAAGGATATGGAATAAAAGTGGGTAAATGGAGCTGAGCTACTGATCAGTCACAATATAAAATGAATGACAAAATAAGCTTGAGTGACTGAATGGTCCCTGAGAAATGAGACAACACTTTCTGATCTTGAATTTATGTTATTGCTTATTTATTCCCTTGCATTACAAATGTTTAAATTTACTCAGGTTGCAATTATCCGTATTCACACCCAAGACATATGGTTAAAATTCTGCCCCACTGACTACAAATAGTAAGAAATTACAAAGAACTTTCAAAGTAAATGTGAAGTATAATTGTGCTAAACAGATTGTGAGGCAGAAGCAGAGCTCAGTCTAGCTTCAAGCCATAAAATCTCTGCATTATATCTTTATAATGTGAAGATATGAATATATTATAAAATTATAACAGTCTTTCATTCAACTGTATTCGTAAAATTCCATTTTCTTTGTGAGGGTAAATAGCAAATTATTCAAAGATATTAAGAGCTCTGTAGGGGCATCTAACCAACCCCACAGTAATCTTCCTTGTCTATATCAAGTTAATTATCAGAAATTTCCTCATGTCTTTCAAATGATAAATGTGCAAGAAACTTACACAAGAAGCTATCACACGCTGTGGGGTTGTTCTCAGAACTCAGAGGATTGATTTGTAGACAGAGAATGGGTATTTTAGATTCTGGCCTGACTGAAGAATGGTCTCAATTGTTGAGGTGCCAACAAATGTAGGTGTATATCATTTCCTTTTCTCTAATATGATCAGTCAGACGTTATCTTGAAAGAGAGACATGTTACTGTCCGGAGTTTCACTCCTATGGCGCTAAAGGACTCTTCTGGCCTAAATGCACTCCATTGCTGGTCACCCTTAGTTCCCCTTCCAGTATTGTGCAAGGTGCCAACTGGACTATGCAGCCAGGTAAGAATACTTTTTCACCCACATTCAAGGACCCCGATGTGCAGACACCTATGAGGCTCTGTCCGAAAAAAGCAGCAATGTTGAAATCTGAACGGTAATGGAGCTGGAAATTGATCCCCCCGCCCCCCCCCCCCAACCTGGTTTCCCACTGTAATCACCAGCACCCAATATCACAGTAAAACTGTTATCAGTAAGCGGTACAATGCTCCAATTAACTCTCTGTAGGAAGTTATGCCACACGAAGCAGCAAAAGACAAAGTTGGCTGACACCCACCGTTACATTTCACCGAAAACCTCGTAACACCAGTCTGATACAATAATCAATTAATTGCCCCAAACATCGATAGTATATTGGAGCATCATCGTTAAGGTCACAAAACCATTTTAATAGGAAAATCACACGTCCGGCATGTATATTAAGTGTTTTGTAATTGAGGAACAGCTACAGGGAAGGCCAAGACCGGGCTGGGAGCCTGGGAACAGGTAGAGCTGACTGGAAGTGTGAGAATGCAGACAGTGAGCTGAGGGACACCGTGCGACGGCAAGACCTTATTCCATTCTGGTCACTACTAACCGACCTTATTATGGAAAGAGACTGAACAGGATTGCAACGTGCTTAGATCTAAAACTAGTCAGAGTATATAGTGGCGAGATGCAGTAATCTTAGCTCGAAGAGTTAAAAAATAAAAATGGTGATTTGAAAAACTTAAAAGAGAACAGATTTCAAATGTAACTCCTACCTCAGACCGCCTGCCTCACCAATCTAACACCAAATCATACAACAAAATAAGAATAATAGCTTACCTGGTAACAGAGGCAGCTGCTGGCGGTGGGCCCAGCCTCTGGTTACCATGGAAATCCCGAACAACCTGCCGCTCGCTCTCCAACCGAAACATCACCATAACAAACTACGCATGCGCGAAATCAGCAGTTTCAAAGCCTGTTGGGAGCATATGTGTTTAAACTCAGCCCATTATTTATCTTCAACCTGCTGCTGTCCTCAGAAACGTGCAGTGCAGTGATAGATGATGACTTTATCATCCATAACTGAATAAGGCATATTGAAATCCCAATGCCAAACGATGCTCTTTCACCAAAAGGGCAGAGGATGGGGGTTACAGAATTGAAGCAGCAAGCTGTTTTAAATGACATTGGCTAGCTTTGCGGCTTGCTCACGTGTCACTTGCAATTGATCTTTCTTGAAACGAGGTCTCTAAGTTATTATCTGTTGTCCCTGGACAAACCAATCAAGCAGGAGTCACAGAACATACTGCAAAGGAATCCATATGGAGTTGTATCTATCTGCTTTTGGGGTATATTTCCCGAGCTTTCAGTCTTGTGCTTTGGAAAGTCAAGGGAGGAAGAAGTGGGTGTGGAAGTGAAAACAACAAACAAGAGCTCAACATCGTGCTGAGCTCAAAGTCCATTGGAGCGTAAGGGGATGAAGCTGAAATGTTTGCTGAGGGCTGATCATTCCGGTCAGAGAGGGGATAGTGAAAACTCAGCAACGGTTGAGGTTGGAATAAGGGATGGGGCCAGAGGAAAGAAAAGGGGAAGGAGGATCTAGAGGGGTATTGGTATCTAAGTTGTTGCATTTTGCGATCCTTACCACCTGAAAGGACAAAAGAAAATTCTTTCTTAAAGTGGAGGATGAAATTAAACTATGGACTAGTACAGGTTTGAGATGAGGTAAGTCGGTGCTGCTGAAGAGAGGTCGAGAGCATGCATGTGGTCATTGAGCATGGAGCTCAGGATGCGGGGAGAGCAGTGGTTTGAAGAATGCTGAATATCTGTAATCATGGGTGAATCCAAAACGTGTAGGGTGAAATTTCAGTTGGAATCCATGTGGAATAAGTCAGAGTTGGAGACACTTGCTGAGGAAAGAGATGTGGCTATGAAAGCAAGTTTTTGTAGATACCAGATGAAACACAAGAAAGGAAACGGAAAGGAATGAAGCCAAACAAGGTAAAAGAGACAAACGAAAATTCCTTTGGCGAGAACAGCAGAACTTCTACAAGATGGGCATTCCTAGTAGCAGTGAATAAAACACTCGTCGGCTGTCCCTTGATTCGAGGATGACGTCTACTCAAGGTAGTGGGTTTCTGCCATGGGTCGTCATGTGACTGAACAGGCCGATTCTCGACCTGCAGATCCTTGGGCACATGGGGCAGGATGTCCCATGAGGTGGTGGGATCCGGAGTGCAAGATTTGCTTCCTTTTCTTTCCTTCTCTACCACCACTTTGTCTCATCATTAAGGTGTTTGGAATCAAAGCATGATGCAGTTTGATGGACAAGTTGTCACCATTTTGAACAATTGTTGGTAAACTCCTCCCAGTTATCTATGTCAATGCTACCGTCCTCCAAAAAGAGCTTCAGAGTGTCTTTGAAGCATTTTCTTTGCCCTCCTGTGGAATGCTGACCATTTGAGAGTTGAGAAAACAGGACCTGGCAGGAGAGATGATTTTCGGCCATCTGCATACAGTGCCCAGTCCTTCGAAGTTGGTTTTGCAGGAGTTTTGCCTGAATGCTTGTGCAGCTGGCTTCAAGAAGGACACTAGGGTTTGTTCGATGGTCCTCCCATTGAATCCAGAGGATGCGGCGGAGGCATTGCTGATGAATTTCTCTAGCGCTCTTGTGTGTCGCTGATACAAAGTCCCGGTCTCACTGCAGTACAGGAGTGTGGTGATAACAACTGCTGTGTACACTAGGACTTTTGTTAACCAGTGGAGGTCTTTGTTGTCAAACACTCGCTGTAGAAGCTGAGCTGGCGCTTCTGATCCGGTGTTGGATCTCCTCATCAATGGTGGCCTTTTGAGACTGTCAAGGTATGGGAAGTGCTCAACATATTCCAAAGTCTCTCTTTAAACATATGTGGGAGGTGGAATATTATGTTGATCAGGTGTGGGTTGATATGAGTTTTGTTTTGGCAACATTCAAGGACAGGCCGAGTCTGTTGTATGCAGAATTTAAGAGATTGAGAGTGGCTTGCAAATCTGGTGCAGAGTGGGCAACGACATTGCAGTCATCCACAACTGCAGATCATGTATGTCTATGACGGTCAGCTTAGTTATGGCATGGAGGCGACTGAGGTTAAAGAATTTTCCATCTAGGCAGTATTTAAGACTCAAACCAGAGGGCAGCTGATCTTTGATGAGGTGAATTGTCACTGCCAGGTAGATTGAAAATAGTGTGGGGGCTATCGCGCAGACTTGTTTGACCCCAGTCCGGATTTTGAAGGCGTCTGTTTCAGATCTCCCACTCAAGAAAGTTGCAGTCATATCATCATGGAGCAATTGCAGGATTGTGATGACATTTCTTGGATATCTAAATCTTTGGATTACAACCCACAGAGTCGCACGATTTACTGAGTCAAATGCTTTGGTCAGGTCGCTGACAGCAATGAAGAGTTCTTAGAGTCATAGAGTTATACAGCACAGAAACAGGTCCATCAGCCCATTGTGTCTGTGCCGGACATCAAGCACCTACCCTAATCCCATTTTCCAGCACTTGACCCATAGCCTTGTATGCTGTGGCGTTCCTGGTGGTGTTCTTGACATTTTTCTTGGATTTGTCTGGCAACATAAACCATGTTGGAGGTTCCTCTGGAAGGTCTAAAGCCTGTGTCTCTCGGAGGATTTTCTCAGCCATAGGAAGTAGTTGATTCAGGAGAATATGTCTCAAGATTTTCCCTGCTATGGACAAGAGGGAAATACCTCGATAGTTTCCACAGCATGATCTATCTCCCTACTAGAAGATGTCATGTCCTGAAGTTGGGTTGGTTGGTGGGGAGTGGGGGGGGGGTCCTTTCTCCTCCCAAATCTGAAGGATGGAGTCTTGATGTGAGCAAAAGCCTACCAGCTTTGAAGGCCTCAGCTGGAATACCATCAGCACCACAGGCTTTGTTGTTTTTCATCCATTTGATTGCTTGTTGCAGCTCTCCCATTGATGGTGGTTCACGCATAGACTCTTCCACAGGGTACTGGAGGATAGCCTGGAGAATATCAGCTGCCACTGTGGATTCATGGTTGAGGAGTTGTTGAAAATGTTCTTTGCAGCATTGCTGGATGGCATTGTCATCCTTAAGAAGGGAGGCACCATCCTGTGAGCGAAGGGGATTTTGTCCATTTGACCTTGGTCTACAAATGGCCCTGGAGGCTTCAAAAAAGCTTTGCATGTCATAATCGTCAGCATATTGTTGGATCTCTTGGGCTTTCTCTTCCCACCACTTAGAATCATAGAAGATTTAAGGCACAGAAAGAGGCCACTTGGTCCATCGTGTCTGTGCCAGCCGAAAAACGATCCACCTATTCTAATTCCATCTTCCAGCATTTGGTCCATAGCCCTGCAGATTACGGCACTTGAGGCACATATCCAGACTCCTTTTGAATGAGTTGAGGGTTTCTGCCTCAACTACCCGTTCAGGCAGTTAGTTCCAGACCCCCAACACCCTCTGGGTGAAAAATCTTTTCCTCTTCTCCCCTCTAATTTTTCTACCAATCATTTTAAATCTATGCCCCCTTGTCACTAACCTCTCTGCTAAGGTAAATAGACCCTTCACCTCTACTCTATCCAGGCCACTCAAAATTTTGTACATTTCAATCAGATCTTCCCTCAGCCTTCTCTGTTCCAAGAACAACCCCAGCCTAACCAATCTTTCCTCATAGCTACATTTTTCCAGTCCCGACAACATCCTCGTAAATCTCCTCTGTACCCTCTCTAGCGTAATTACATCCTTCCTGTAATGAGGTGACCAGAACTGCACACAGTACTCAAGTTGTGGCCTAACCAATGAGTTATACAGTTCCAGCATAATCTCCCTGCTCTTATATTCTATACCTCGGCCAAAGACTTGCAGGTTTATAGGTGAATTGGCCATTGTAAATTGTACCTAGTGTAGGTAGGTGGTAGGAGAATGGTGGGGATGTGGTAGAGAATATGGGGTTAATGTAGGATTATTAATAAATGGGTGGTTGTCGGTCGGCACAGACTCGGTGGGCCGAAGGGCCTGTTTCAGTACTGTATTTCTAAATTAAAAATTTTTTTTAAAATTAAAATTAATAAAAGGATTCCATATGCCTTCTTAACCACCTTATTGACCTGTCCTGCTACCTTCAGGGATCTGTGGGCATTCACTCCAAGTTCCCTCACTTCCTCTACACTTCTCAGTATTTTCCCATTAATCAGGTATTCCTTTGCCTTGTTTGATCTCCCCAAATGCATCACCTCACACCTCTGCAGGTTGAATTCCATTTGCCACTTTTCTGCCCATCTGACCAGACCATCAATATCTTCCTGCAGCCTACAGCTATCCTCCTCGCTATCTACCACACGGCCAATCTTTGTGTCGTCTGCAAACTTCTTGATCATGGCCCCTACATTTACGTCCAAATCGTTAATATATACCACAAAAAGCAGGGGACCCAGTACTGAGCCTTGTGGAATGCCACTGGAAACAGCCCTCCAGTTGCTAAAATACCCGTCAACAATTACCCTTTGTTTCCTGCCACTGAGCCAATTTTGAATCCACCTTTCCCTGGATTCCATGGGATTTTATTTTTTTAAACAGTGTGCCATGTGGGACCTTGTCAAAAGCCTTGCTAAAATCCATGTAGACCACATCAACTGCACTACCCTCATCTATCTTCCTTGTTACTTCTTCAAAAAATTAGATCAAGTTGGTCAAACAAGATCTTCCCTTAACAAATCCATGTTGACTGTCCTTGATTAACCTGTTCCTTTCTAAGTGACTATTTATCCTGTCTCTCAGCATAGATTCCAATAATTTGCGCACTACTGAGGTTAGACTGACTGTAATTACTCAGTCTATCCCTCGCTCCCTTTTTAAATGGAGGTACAATGTTAGCAGTTCTCCAATCCTCCGGCACCACACCTGTATCCAGTGAGGACTGGAAAATGACGGTCAGACCTTTAGCTATTTCCTCTCTTGCTTCTTTTAACAGCCTAGGGTACATTTCATCTGGCCCTGGTGATTTATCAACTTTCAAGGATGCTAATCCCATTAATACTTCCTCTCTCCCTATGTTTATCACATCCAATACTGCATACTCTTTTCTCCTTAACTACAATATCTGCATCATCCCCCTCTTTTGTGAAGACAGACGCAAAGTATTCATTTAGAACCATACCAACATCTTCTGTCCCTACGCATAGGTTACCTTTTTGGTCTTTTATGGGCCCTACTCTCTCCTTAGTTATCCTCTTACTCATAATGTATCAATGGAACATCTTTGGGTTCACCTTGATTTTGCTTGCCAATATTCTTTCATGCCCTCTCTTTGCTTTCCTAATTTCCTTTTTGATTTCACCCCTCCACTTTCTGTACTCCTCTCGGCTTTCTGTAGTATTGAATTCTCGGTGTCGGACATAATCTTTTCTTTTCTGCCTGATCTTACCCTGTAAGCTCCTTGACATCCATGGGGCTGTAGTTTCAGTCGTCCCACCCTTTTTCTTTGTGGGAACATGTTTACTCTGAACCCCTTGAATCTCCCCTTTGAATGCCTCCCACTGCTCTGACACTGATTTACCAGTCCACATTTGCTAAATCACTCCTCAGTTTAGTAAAATTGGCCTTGTCCCAACTGGAAACTCTAACTCCTGTCTCTGTCCTTTTCCTTAATTATGGTTAAACTGATTGAATTATGATTACTACCACCAAAATCCTCTCCCACTGCCACTCCTTCCACCTGCTCATCTTCATTTCCTAAAACTAAGTCTAAAACTGTGCCCTCTCTTTTTGGACTAGCTACATACTGGGCAAAAAAGTTCTCCTGAATGCACCTCAATAATTCTGCTCCCTCAATTCCTTTCACACTAAAACTATCCCGGTTAATATTGGGGTAGTTAAAATCCCCTACTATTACTACCCTATTGTTTTTGCACTTTTCAGAGATTTGCCTGCATATCGGCTCTTCTATCTGTGTCTGCGTGGGTTTCCTCCGGGTGCTCCGGTTTCCTCCCACATGCCAAAGACTTGCAGGTTGATAGGTTAATTGGCCATTATAAATTGCCCCTAGTATAGGTAGGTGGTAGGGAAATATAGGGACAGGTGGGGATGTGGTAGGAATATGGGATTAGTGTAGTATTAGTAGAAATGGGTGGTTGATGGTCGGCGCAGACTCGGTGGGCCGAAGGGCCTGTTTCAGTGCTGTATCTCTAAACAAATCTCCCTCTGACTGTTTGGGGTCTATAGTACACTCCCAGCAGTGTGATTGCCCCTTTTTTAGTTCCTTAGCTCAATCCATATGGCCTCATTTGATGGACCTTCCAACATATCATCCCTCCTCACAGTTGTAATAATTTCCTTGAGCAAAATTGCCACTCCCCCTCCTTTTTTATCCCCGTCCCTATTGCGTCTGAAAACCCTATAACCAGGAACATTGAGCTGCCATTCCTGTCCCTCCTTTAGCCATGTTTCTGTAATAGCTATAATATCGTACTGCCATGTATCTATCTGTGCCGTCAGCTCCTGCTTTATTTGCTATACTCCTTGCATTGAAATAGATACCCTTGAGCACTGCCAAACTTTCTCTTATTTTCTAACCATTGTTTCCTCTGTCTTCCAGACTCATCCATTAATTTTCTGCCTTCCATTTTCATTTCTGATTTTGTCCCAACTGAGTCTACCCTCAGGTCCCTATCCCCCTGTCCAACTAGTTTAAACCTTCCCCAACAGCACGAGCAAAAATTCCCACAAGGAACTCAGTCCCGTCTCTGTTCAGGTGCAACCCGCTGGCCTGTACAGGTCCCATCTTCCCCAATGTCCCAGGAATCTAAAGACCTCCCTCCTGCACCATCTTTCCAGCCACTCATTCATCTGCCTTATCCTTCTATTTCTTTACTCACTTGCGTGTGGCACTGGGAGTAATCCAGAGATTACTACTTTTGAGGTCCTGCTTGCTAATTTCTTACCTAGCTCCAGAAATTCTGATTGCAGGACCAGATCTCTCCACCTATGTCAAAGAACAAAGAACAGGATAGCACGAACAGGCCATTCGGCCCTCCAAGCCTGCGCCGATCTTGATGCCTGCCTAAACTAAAACCTTCTGCACTTCCGGGGACCGTATCCCTCTCTTCATGTATTGTCAAGATGCATCTTAAACGTCGCTACTGTACCTGCTTCCACCACCTCCCCCGGCAGCAAGTTCCAGGCACTCACCACCCTCTGTGTAAAGAACTTGCCTCGCACATCCCCTCTAAACTTTGCCCCTCGCACCTTAAACCTAAGTCCCTAGTAACTGACTCTTCCACCCTGGGAAAAAGCTTCTGGCTATCCACTCTGTCCATGCCGTTCATAACTTTGTAAACCTCTATCATGTCGCCCCTCCACCTCCGTCGTTCCAGTGAAAACAATCCGAGTTTATCCAACCTCTCCTCATAGTTAATACCCTCCAGACCAGGCAACATCCTGGTAAACCTCTTCTGTACCCTCTCCAAAGCCTCCACATTCTTCTGGTAGTGTGGCGACCAGAATTGCATGCAATATTCTAAGTGTGGCCTAACTAAAGTTCTGTACAGCTGCAGCATGACTTGCCAATTTTTATACTCTATGCCCCGACCGATGAAGGCAAGCATGCCATATGCTTTCTTGACTACCTTATCCACCTGCATTGCCATTTTCAGTGACCTGTGGACCTGTACGTCCAGATCTCTCTGCCTGTCAATACTCCTAAGGGTTCTGCCATTTACTGTATACTTCCCACCTGCATTAGACCTTCCAAAATGCATTACCTCACATTTGTCCGGATTAAACTCCATCTGCCATTTCTCCGCCCAAGTCTCCAACCGATCTATATCCTGCTGTATCCTCTGACAATCCTCATCACTATCCGCAACTCCACCAACCTTTGTGTCGTCTGCAAACTTACTAATCAGACCAGCTACATTTTCCTCCAAATCATTTATATATACTACAAACAGCAAAGGTCCCAGCACTGATCCCTGCGGAACACCACTAGTCACATCCCTCCATTCAGAAAAGCACCCTTCCACTGCTACCCTCTGTCTTCTATGACAGAGCCAGTTCTGTATCCATCTTGCCAGCTCACCTCTGATCCCGTGTGACTTCACCTTTTGTACCAGTCTGCCATAAGGGACCTTGTCAAAGGCTTTACTGAAGTCCATACAGATAACATCCACTGCCCTTCCTTCATCAATCATCTTTGTCAAAACTCAATCAAATTCGTGAGACACGACCTCCCCTTCACAAAACCATGCTGCCTCTCGCTAATAAGTTGATTTGTTTCCAAATGGGAGTAAATCCTGTCCCGAAGAATCCTCTCTAATAATTTCCCTACCACTGAAGTAAGGCTCACCGGCCTATAATTTCCTGGATTATCCTTGCTACCCTTCTTAAACAAAGGAACAACATTGGCTATTCTCCAGTCCTCTGGGACCTCACCTGTAGCCAATGAGGATGCAAAGATTTCTGTCAAGGCCTCAGCAATTTCGTCCCTTGCCTCCCTCAGTATTCTGAGGTAGATCCCATCAGGCCCTGGGGACTTATCTACCTTAATGCTTTGCAAGACACCCAACACCTCCTTTTTGATAATGAGATGACTGAGACTATCTACGCTCCCTTCCCTAGGCTCATCATCCACCAAGTCCTTCTCTTTGGTGAATACTGATGCAAAGTACTCATTTAGTACCTCGCCCATTTCCTCTGGTTCCACACATGGATTCCCTTCTCTGTCCTTGAGTGGGCCAACCCTCTCCCTAGTTACCCTCTTGCTCTTTCTATACATATAAAAAGCCTTGGGATTTTCCTTAATCCTGTTTGCCAATGACTTTTCATGACTCCTTTTAGCCCTCCTGACTCCTTGCTTAAGTTCTTTCCTACTGTCTTTATATTCCTCAAGGGATTCGTCTGATCCTAGCCTTCCAGCCCTTACGAATGCTTCCTTTTTCTTTTGACTAGGCTCACAATATCCCGCGTTATCCAAGGTTCCCGAAACTTACCAAACTTATCCTTCTTCCTCACAGGAACATGTTGGTCCTGGATTCTAATCAACTGACGTTTGAAAGATTCCCACATGTCAGATGTTGATTTACCCTCAAATAGCCGCCCCCAATCTAAATTCTTCAGTTCCTGCCTAATATTGTTATAATTAGCCTTCCCCCAATTTAGCACCTTCACCCGAGGACTACTCTTATCCTTATACACAAGTACCTTAAAACTTATGGAATTATGGTCACTGTTCCCGAAAGGCTCCCCTACTGAAACTTCGACCACCTGGCCAGGCTCATTCCCCAATACCAGGTCCAGTACAGCCCCATCCCTAGTTGGACTATCTACATATTGTTTCAAGAAGCCCTCCTGGATGCTCCTTACAAATCTGCCCCATCCAAGCCCCTAGCACTAAGTGAGTCCCAGTCAATATAGGGGAAGTTAAAATCACCCACCACTACAACCCAGTTACCTTTACATCTTTCCAAAATCTGTCTACATATCTGCTCCTCTACCTCCCACTGGCTGTTGGGAGGCCTGTAGAAAACACCCAACATCGTGACTGCACCCTTCCTATTCCTGAGCTCCACCCATATTGCCTCGCTGCACGACCCCTCCGAGGTGTCCTCCCGCAGTACAGCTGTGATAGTCTCCTTAACAAGTAATGCAACTCCCCTGAACCAGTGTTGTTGGTTCTGATGTGGACCACGACTGCCAGCTGTCCACCCTTCCCCTTCAGCATGCTGTGCAGCTGCTCAGTGACATCCTTGACCCTGGCACCAGGGAGGCAACACACCATTCTGGATTCATGTCTGCGGCCACAGAAATGCCTGTCTCTTCCCCTGACTATTGAATCTCCTATCACTATGGCTCTTCCATTCTTCCCTGTACCCCCCTATGCAGCTGAGCCACCCGTGGTGCCATAGGCTTGTCTCTGGCTGCACTGCCCAGGTGAAGCTTCACTTTCCTCAGTATTCAGAACTGAATACCTGTTGGAGAGCGAGATGCGCTTAGGGGCCTTCTGCACTGCCTGCCTGATTGTTTTTGACTGCCTGGTGGTCACCCATTCCCTCTCTCTCTGCATACTCTTAAGCTGTGGGGTGACCACATCTATAAGCGTGCTATCCACGTAGCTCTCATCCTCATGAATGCACTGCAGTGTTGCTCAAGTTCCAAAACCACGGTTCACTAGTTAAAATAAACCTTACCCCCCAAAAAATAATAACACTCACCAGCTACTCACTTGTTCCTTATTATTAATACTTAATTTATACTCTTTTTAAGTCTGCCAGTTGTTGAGACGCTATAACCCAGCTATTTACACACACGCCTGAACACTAATGTACTAACCCAGCTATTTACTGAGACTCCCTAACAGCAGTTACTCACCGACCAATCATCTTGCAGCTTTCCTATGATCTCACTGTTCACTTTATTTTCAAACTCCAGCGCGCCTGGACAATTTTCTGCTCCACTCTCGCTGTTTCCCGCTCTCTGAGTGAACTCTTGCTCTCTCTGTCCTGATCTCTTTATGCTCCGCTCCGCTCTCGTTATTTCCCGCTGTCTGAGTGAACTCTCACTCTCCCTCCCAGTCTCTTTATGCTCCGCTCTACTCTCGCTGTTTCCCGCTCTCTGAGTGAACTCTCGCTCTCTCTCCTGGTCTTTTTATGCTCCGTTCTGCTCTCGCTGTTTCCCGCTCTCTGAGTGGGATTCCAGATTTGTTTTTGGGTGTCAGCCTTGAGCTGTTGGATTGCTGCCTTCTTGACTTGTGACCTTGGCTTGTTCTGCCAGGCAATGAGGGTTGTTCATTTTTGTTCGAGGAGGTCACATATTTCAGCATCATTTTCGTTGAACCAGTCCTGGTGGCGACGATGCTTGAACCCAATAGTCTGGATACAGGAGTTAGGACAGCTGACTTTACTTGTTCCCACTGTTCTGAAATTGAGTTGGATGCATGAAGATTTTCCAGATTGGTTGTGAGCTGCACTTGGAATTCCTCTCTACGGTTGGGCTGCTTTAGGGCTGAGGCATTGATCTTCTTCCTGTTGGAAATTTGGATCTTGCAATGTCTTGGTTCTAGGTGGCTGTTCATCACCAATCGAACAATTCGATGATCTGTCCAGCAGGCATCAATCCCCTTCATGGATTGAGCAATACAGACATCACTCAGATCTTTGGCTCAAACAATGGCATAATCCAGGCGGTGCCAGTGCTTTGATCTAGGATGCCTCGATGTGGTTTAATATTTGCCCTTCTAGGGGCAGAGGGTGTTTGTTATAATGAGGCCATGCTGAGTAGACTTTGTCAGGAGGGCATTGGCTTTTCCCACCCCGTTTTTCCCAATGGTACCTCTCCAGACATTGGGGTCATGGCCAACCTGGCATTAAACTAATATAAAAGCAAAATACTGCAGATGCTGAAAATGTGAACTAAAAACATAAGCAATGCCTTTTCAGTGACCACGAGCTTGTAAATCAGGTCTGAGAGGTGACTAAGTGTCTCTGCACTGTGAATTTTGCTGCTAGGATAACAAGGAGTCTCCCTGAAACCAGAGGAGGCAAAAGGTTTCTTGGAGATCCAAATACTGTATTGCATAATGTGAAGAATAAGTAAAACAAGAAAACTAGTGATATGGACAGGTGGGGAATGGCATGGAAGGTTTCCACTGATCACCTCCCAACTGACCAAAGGTAGTGTTTTGTTTTGAATTAGTGTTTCAGCCCTTGTGTTTTGTTGTCCAAATAAACAGACAGTGACAGGTTTTCTCATGAGTTAAACAGAAGATTAAATATTTATTAAACAATAATTACCCAAAATGTTCACAACACCACCCCCGCACACATTCACTCTCTCATGCACACTCGAGAAAAGATATATGTAAGGTAAAGGGCAAGAGATATTGAGTTCAAGCAGTGTAAAAGTCTGCTGTTTTCAGGAAAAACCTCTTAGAAGGTAAGTTTTAAAGTTGCAGGCCTCTTTCCTAGTTGTCTTGCTTTTGCTCGGTTGCTGGCAGTCCCTGGCAGTCAATCCTTCAGTTTGAAGATGGTGCTGGTATCTCTTACTTCAATTTTCACAAGTGGAGGAGTTGTTTAAAAAGCAGTCTCTTACTTCTCTGCAGCAATTGGTTGCCAGTTTGTCTCAGCGGGGTTCAAATGTCTTAACTGCAATTGACCTCTTTCTCTTTCAGCCTTGTGCTAGAATTCAAGATGGCGTTTGATGTTCTCTCTATGGCTGGAGATCCCAGACTGGTGAACTTGATACTCTGAACTTGAATGACTGAACCCTTTGTTCTCCAAAAAGGTCACCTTGAAAGGTAAATTCATAGTGCTATTTTTGCCCATGTGACTTTAGGTTTTTGGTTCCTGAGGAGCTATACAATGGCTTCTATTCTCAGCCCATTTTGATAATATGAGGGATGTTTACACTGTATTGTGGTAAGTGTAGCTGCAGATTTAGAGTCTGTGAGTGTCTTTGTTTCAGCTTGTTTTATGGAAAGCACATGTCCATTGGTGATGAGCTGTCTCATTTCAACGCAGACGGGGCTAATGAGTTTTAGTCCTGGATAATCCAACTCGGCCTCCTCCTGAAGTCCCGAGCATCACAGATGTCAGTCTTCAACAAATTCGATTCACTCCCCATGATATCAAGAAACGACTGAAGGCACTGGATACTGCAAAGTCTATAGGTCCTGACAATATTCCAGCAATAGTACTGAAAGCCTATGCTCCAGAACCTGCCATGCCCCTAGCCAAGCTGTTCCATTACAGCTACAACACTTGCATCTACCCAGCAATGTGGAAAATTGCCCAGATACGTCCTGTACACAGAAAGCAGGACAAGTCCAACCCGGCTAATTACTGCCCCATCAGTCTACTCTCAATCATCAGTAAAGTGATGGAAGGTGTCGTCAACAGTGCTTATCAAGCAGCACTTGTCTAGCAATAACCTGTTCAATGACATTCAGTTTGGGTTCTGTCAGAGTCAATCAGCTCCTAGCCTCATTACAACCTTGGTTCAAACATGGATAAAAGAGCTGAACTGAAGAGATGAGGGGAGGGTGACTGCCTTTGACATCAAGGCAGCATTTGATCGAGTATGGCATCAAGGAGCCCTAGCAAAACTGGAGACAATGGAAATCAGGGGGAAAACTCTCTGCTGGTTAGAGTCGTACCTAGCACAAAGGAAGGAAGTTGTGGTTGTTGGAGGTTAATCATCAGGACATCGCTGCAGGAGTTCCTCAGGATAGTGTCCTCGGCCCAACCATCTTCAGCTGCTTCATCAATGACCTTCTTTCAATCATAAAGTCAGAAGTGGGGATGTTCGCTAATGATTGCACCATGTTCAGCACCATTCGTGACTCCTCAGATACTGAAGCAGTCCATGTAGAAATGTAACAACACCTGGACAATATCCAAGCTTGGGCTGATAAGGGGCAAGTAACATTCGTGTCACACAAGTGCCAGGCAATGACCATCCCCAACAAGAGAGAATCTAATCATCTCCACTTGATATTCAATGACATTATGATCGCTGAATCCCCCACTATCAACATCCTGGGGGTTACCATTGACCAGAAACTGAACTGAAGTAGCGATATAAATACCGTGGCTACAAGAGCAGGTCAGAGTCTAGGAATCCTGCGGCGAGTAACTCACCACCCGGCTCCCCAAAGCCTGTCCACCATCTACAAGGCACAAATCAGGAGTGTAATGGAATACTCTCCACTTGCCTGGATGTGTACAGCTCAAGAAGTTCGACACCATCCAGGACAAAGCAGCCCACTTGATTGGCACCCCATCCACAAACATCTACTCCTCCATCACTGTGCACAGTGGCAGCAGTATGTACCATCTACAGGATGCACTGCAGCAATGCACCAAGGCTCCTTAGACAGCACCTTCCAAACCAGAAACCTCTACCACCTAGCAGGACAAGGGCAGCAAAAAGTTTTTAGCAGACTTGGATGTGTAATTTAGTGCAAGAGATGGTATTTGTCATGTGATTGTGTCTTCCCTCTTGTTGAAAGCAAAAATGTACCAGTCTTTATAAAATTGGTCTAATTTCTTTCTAATTTCTTCTTTTTTTGTATTTTCATCGCTGTACTTCTCGTGAACTGACACTAGGCATCAACAAATATTTCACCATGTTCTGATCTTACGTAGGATAAGATAACTGTTACATTGATACTCAAAACATTAGACCCTGTACATTGTTACAAGGTTTTTATTTTTGTACTAAAAGCTTAGAATTCTGTGTTTTTTGAAAAAAAACTGAAAAAGGATTTTTCATTGAACATTGAGGCACCTGCAAATAGCTGAAAATTTTGCAATGTTTTGAAAGGAAACTCAAAACAAATCCTGAACTTTATGGGTGGTTTGAAAGGAAGCTGAAATTGTATACAAGGACAGGAAAGCAAGCAATTTCAAGGAAACCAGCAAGGCATTTGAGCTCCTCAGATGAACTTTGAATGACAAGGGAGACTCTATGTCTGGACATGTGATCTGCTCAGGAAGGTTTTACTTTCACTTTGGATCCCTTAAAAAAAAAGCAGTGAGTTGGACAAAGAGCAGGCATTTTGAAAGTTGGCTTTGACCTGCCTGGAGATCAGAGAAGAAGACCCAGAAAAAGTGTTACCTGTCTGTAGAGGAAGCCTGCATCTCTTGAGAAGAAACCCCTGTATGTCAGAGGTAGCAGATTCCTAATGCCTTCTGTCTTTGAAGAATCCCTGCATCATGTGTAATTCCTGTTGTCTCCTGTGTTTTAAGAAATTCTGACATCTGAAGAAAGCGTCCACTGCTATACTGCTGCTGTAAGATCTAAGCAAACCTGTTGCTACACCACTGCTGAAATATCTACGTGAAGCCCGCTGCAGTCGAATTGCTTTGAACACCTACCCATCACACACTGTTCATCAACCTCGCCTGGAGAGACTTCGAGTGGCATCCAACTATTTGACTCTGGGACACCTCACCAAACCAAACAATTTCCTACCAGAACATGACAACCTGAGTTATTTTATTCCTTCTATTCCTAAGAGACAGCTGTAAACCAAAAAAAAAATCCTTTTTCCCTGGTTAACTTTTTAAAATATATCTGTGTGTGCATGAGGGCTAGGGAAATAAGGAGCTTTTTGTATATAGGTTTATCTCATTATTGGTTCAGACAGTTTATTAATAAATAGTTGATTTGTTGTTGATTAAAGAAACCTGGTTGGTGTGCCTTATTCTGGGGAACAAATAGAGTATGGAAGTGGCTGGTTTTCGATAGATGGTAAAATTTATAGATATGCTGTGACTCGTGGAGAAGTGGGACTGAATTAACAGTGCACTCTCCCACTTCAGTCATAACATATTAATTGGGGCTCTTGTCGGGATCATATCCAACACCGATGACGTTAATTGTAAGGGGAATAATAATAATTGAAAGAGGAAAATAAAAGAACCAGGTTTTTTGTGGAATTGAGTAAAGTCTACACTCCCAGAATGGCATTTACAGTTGCTGTAGCTTCTCTGGGAAAGGATAATGTGTCCCTCCGTGACTTGGAAACTTTAACCAAGATTAAACTAAAAGATTTGGCAGCATAATTGGGGTTAGAATTGAAATTAGGTGCTAAAAAAGCAAAGGTAATTGATGTAATAGCCCAACATTTGAATTGGAAGAAGAAGATAGTAAGTCAGAGGCTGATGCAGTTGAATTGACTAACATTCAGTTACAAATGAAAAAACTTGAACAGGAAAAAGAAATTGCAATAAGAAAACGTGAACTTCGGAGAGAAAGTGAAAGCGAAGAGAGGGAATTCAAATTAAAAGAGATGGAACTAAGACAATGGTGGTCTTGACTCCAGGGAAAATTCTGGTCAGGAAAAATCTAAATCCAGTTCAGGACCCAGCAAAAAGCTGTTTAAATTTATACAAGCTGTCTCTAAGTTTTGGGAAAGGGACTTGGAGGCATTTTTCATTTCTTTTGAAAAAAGTAGCCAAACAAATGAAATGGCCAAGGGAAAGCTAGACACTGCTTATGCAAAGCAGGTTGATGGGCAGAGCTCATGAAGTTTATGCCATCCTTGCTGAAGAGGCTTCTGCATATTATGAGAAGGCAAAAAAGGCTATTCTCACTGCGTATGAGTTAGTCCCTGAAGCTTACCAACAGAAGTTTTGGAAACTCTGGATATTGGGAGGGTAAAGCAAATTAATTTTGATCATTGGATACGGGCAGTGAAGATGGAAGGCACATATGAGAACCTTAAGAGAATTGATTCTCTTGGAAGAGTTTAAAAATTCAATCTCCCCAGTCCAATAGTGAGAATTCATGTAGAGAACCAGAAGGTTTCAAAAGCCAGGCAACAGTGGAAATCTCTGATGACTTTGAGCTTATGAATAAGCCAAAACCCTTTGTCTGTCACCCGCACAAACTCAAGAGTGCCGCAGTGGTATGGGCGGCACAGTGGCGCAGTGATATGGGCGGCACAGTGGCGCAGTGGTATGGGCGGCACAGTGGCGCAGTAGTTATGGGTGGCACAGTGGCGCAGTGGTTAGCACCGCAGCCTCACAGCTCCAGCGACCCGGGTTCAATTCTGGGTACTGCCTGTGTGGAGTTTGCAAGTTCTCTCTGTGTCTGCGTAGGTTTCCTCCGGGTGCTCCGGTTTCCTCCCACATGCCAAAGACCTGCAGGTTGATAGGTAAATTGGCCATTATAAATTGCCCCTAGTATAGGTAGGTGGTAGGGAAATATAGGGACAGGTGGGGATGTGGTAGGAATATGGAATTAGTGTAGCATTAGTATAAATGTGTGGTTGATGGTCGGCACAGACTCGGTGGGCCGGAGGGCCTGTTTCAGTGCTGTATCTCTAAATAAATAAATAAATAAAAATAAAAGGTGGGAGAGTGAAAGGAAGGCAAGTAGCCGGGGACAAGAAGGGAAAGCTGGAATTCCCCAGGATCCCTTCCTCAAGCCACAAAGGAAGGTGCTGAGGGTAGAAGTGAGGTCTGCAAGCCGAAGTGTTATCATTGCCACAAGGTGGGACATCTTCGTTGAGAATGCTAGAAGATGCAAGGTAAACCGATGGGACTTGTTGGGGTACACAAAGCTAATATAGAGAAAGCGGCTCTGGCGGAGAATACAGCAGATCAGGCTGTAGCTTTGACAGCAGGTGTAAAACCAGATACAAAAACCAAAGTAAGTGTAGGGGTTCAGAATAAGTTCCCTGAAAGTTATAGGGAATTCTTGTCGAAAGGAAAAGTAACTCCATATCCCTCAAGTGAGGCAGGCAAACCTATTATTATACTTAGGGATACAGGAGCAACCCAAATTCTTTTGCTGGGGAACGGTATAACATTTCCACCAGAGAGTGCACTGAATGCTAAAGTTTTAGTAAATGGTATTGGCAGGGAATATCTACCCGTACCTTTGTGTTGAGTGCATCTAGAGTGTGACCTAATGTTGGGGATGGTAACTATAGGAGTTGTTCATAGTTTGCTGGGAGATAGAATTGGACCTACTCCTAGGGAATGATTTGGCCAGAGCAAAAGTATTAGTTTCTCCCGTAGTTACAGAGAAACCAAGTGAAGTTAAAGAAACAGGATAATTACAAGAAAAAGTTCCAGGAATATTTCCTTCATGTGTAGTAACCTGAGCAATGGCTGAACAAGTTCCATTGTCGGAGGTAAAATTGGCACCTCAGACAGATTGCCAAATATCTGAAACTTTCTTTGGGGATTTAGATAATCCAAATGAGATGTTTAGCAAATCTTCTTTAATCACAGCACAACAAGCTGATCCAGAGTTACATAAAATAGCACAGTCAACTCTGACAGAAGCTGAGACAAAAGGAGTTCCAGAAGGCTATTATGTTGGAGACAGGATTCTGATGAGGAAATGGAGACCGCCTCTTAGACCTGTGGGCGAAGACTAGACGGTTGTTCGACAGGTAGTGGTACCACCTAAGTATCGGCGGGAATTATTATGGTTAGCACATGACATTCCTATGGCAGGACATATGGGGATCTGGAAGACCAAATCATGTATAAGTCAACATTATTAGTGGCCAGGTCTTACAAAGGACGTGGTGCAGTTTTGTAAAATATGCCATGCATGCCAGATGGTGGGAAAACCTCAACCTGCCATTTAACCGACACCTCTAAATCCCATACCATTTATTGAGGAACCATTTAGTATGGTATTGATAGACTGCATAGAACCCTTGCCGAAAATAAAAGCGGGACATAAATATATCCTCACTATCATGGATATAGCTACTCAATTCCCAGACACCATTCCCTCAAGGACAATTACTGCTAAGATGTAGTGGAGAAGTTAACCCAATTCTTTACGAGATATGGATTAGCAATTGAAGTTCAGTTGCATCAAGGTTCCAATTTTATGTCTAAATTATTTCAAGAAGTCATGGGTAATTTGGGTATCAAACAGATAAAATCTTCAGCATATCACCCACAGACACAGGGAGCTTTAGAAAGGTACCATTAAACTCTCAAAACAGTGTTAGGGCATACTGTCACGAATATTCCCATGACTGGGACAGGTTTTAAGAGCAGAGGGATGAATCTTTTGTATTAGACTATATATCCGTGTTTCGGGAAAGACTCACGAAGGCTTGCAATGTGACTCAGGAACACCTTAGCATCCCAAACCACCATGAAAAAATGGGCAGGCAAGAACGCAAAGACCCAAACTTTTCAACCAGGGCATGAAGTATTTGTATTATTACCTTTACAGGGTGAACCATTAAAAGTACAGTTCAGTGGTCCGTATAAAGTGGTAAATAGAATTGGTAAGATAAATTATTTGATTGACACCCCAGATTGCTGGAAAAAGAATCGGTTATGTCATATCAATATGTTAAAGCAATATTATCACAGGGAGGAGGATAAGCAAGTACAGGTATGTCAGGTAATAGGGGCAGTTAAGAATGAAAGGGATAGTGAGGATGAGGGAGAAGGAGGCCTAGACAATTCTCAAATTGAACCTCCTACACTCCGGTCAGCTAATACAGAATGTCTAGGAAATTTGGACAACATGCTTTTGTATTTAGATGCCAAACAATAAGAAGACCTAACAAGGCTACTGACAGCATTTGAAAGAGTCTGCAGGGATAAGCCAAGATGTACAACCTTAGCCACACATGATGTGGATGTAGGGGAATCTGTTCCTATAAACCAGCATCCTTACTGCTTAAGTCCAGACAAACAGGCCCAAGAAAAAGCAGAAATCCAATGCATGCTGGTAAACAACTTAATTGAACCTAATCAAAGGAGTTGGAGCTCACCAATAGTATTAGTGCCTAAACCTGATGGGTCAACCCAACTTTGCATAGACTACAGAAAAGTCAATGCAGTAGCAAAGGCTACTTTATTGCTCGCTTGGAAGACTGTATTGACAGAGTGGGCAGTGCCATATTTCTTACAAAGATAAGTTAAAGGGATACTAGCAAGTTCCTTTAACACCCCGAGCTAAAGAAATATCAGCTTTTGTCACACCAAACAGTCTTTACTAGTGCCGAGTGATATCATCTGGGCTAAAAAAATGCCCCAACAACCTTTCAGAGACAAACGAATCAAGTGAATCAGTGTTCCCAACTGTATAGTGTATCTTGATGATGTGCCAACATACAGTAACACTTGGAAGGAACACTTAAAACAGCTAGAAACTCTGTTTAAAAATTTACAAGCAGCTGATTTAGTGGTAAACCTGGCAAAAAGCAAATTTACAAAAGCAAGAGTGACCTACCTCAGCATATAGTGGGGCAAGGATAAGTGTTGCCAAGAACAGCAGAAGCACAATTCTTGGTGGAATTCCCTATCTCTAAGACTAAGCGTAAAATCAAGAAGTTTTTGAGGATGTGTGGTTTCTACCAAAGGTTTGTACCAAATTTCAGTACTGTAGCTGCTCCAGTAACAGATTTGCTACAGAAAAAGAAAACCAAGGTGGTGTGGCCAGAGGAATGCTAGGCATCTTTTGAAAAGCTAAAGGCAATTTTGACGAATGAACCAGTGTTGGCTGCTTCAAATTTTACTAAGTACTTCAAGGTAGTGATTGACGCTAGTGACCTGAGGGTTGGTGCAGTCCTATTCCAAGATGATGACTCGGTCATAGAAAAACCAGTGGGATACTTTTCAAAAAGTCTGAACCACCACCACCACCAAAAAAAGTATTCCACTGTGGAAAAAGAAATGTTAAATCTATTGTTGGCCCTCAAACATTTTGAAGTATATGTCTGCCACGACTACAGACAACCACTGATATATACTGACCATAATCCATTAAAGATTTTTCAAGATGGCTCCTGGGCTAGAAGCTCCCTAGGAAGTTCCCTTGCTGTGCAACTCTATCCATGGCCATCTGCTCCCTTTCTTAGTGCTTTCTCCCCCAATCTACCCTCTTAAACTGTTTAAATTCCCCAGGCTCTTTATTCAGTACATTTTAGCCCGAACTACAAGCTAACAGCTAGTTTAATGTTACCTTGGCCCACTGCCCTCCCCCAGCCACACCTGCTCTTTGTTTTCCTCATTGAGCACTCAATGAAAGTGAATGAAATCTGGACGAAATTGCAAAGTACAGCTGGAGATACTCTGATCTTCTATCCTGTTGTCTACACCATCCAGATTGTCTGCGGCCACGGCGTGCGGTAAGTCCATTGTAGAGAGGAAGGAGCAGCGGAACCCTAGGGTAATAAGACGAGTACAGAGGGGAAGCCTTGAGAAAAAGGTGCCCCGAACACGTAAAAAACCACGAACGGCTCCTCGGCCACAACTTCAAAATGCCCGCGGGAGATGTGAGGCTCGTAGCGCATCTGCAGCGCAATGTCGGCGAATTCCTGCTAGTACTGGCGCCTGAGGCTGTCGCTCACCTCCCGGAGGACGCGGATGAGCTTCCCGGCGTCGATGGTGGGAACTGATGAAATGGTTTATTACCTGCAGCCACTTTCCCCCCCCCCTTCCCCCCCTCCCCTTCCCCTTCCCAGCTCCACTCTCCCTGCTCACCCCCCCACACCGCCCTCCCCCACCCCCTCCCCCCTTCGCAACCCCTTCCCAGCTCCCCCCTCGCACCATCTTCCCCCTGCACCCCCTTCCCCTGCACCCCCCCTTCCCCCTTACAGCCCCCTTCCCAGCTCCCTCTCGCACCCCCTTCCCTCCACCCCTCCCCCTCGCACCCCCTCCTCCCACCGGCATCCTCCTACCCCTGTGTAGGGGACCTAACAACCCCACTGCCTTGTGGGCATCTCGGGAGAGATCAAGGCTAAGGGAGCAAACCCGAACAGAAAATCCAGAGCGGAGCACCGTAGGCGGTCATGTGTCACCTTTGGCATGGTTCCGGCAGTTCCTGCAGCCATACCGGTGCCAAACATCGTTCTCTGCACTCCTTTGGACCCCACCAGAAAGGCCGAGAGGGGGGTTTTGACGCTTGGGCAACTCTCAACCTCCATACATCGCCCAGGCATACGCCATGGAGAGGTCACTCCATAGTCGCCTCACAGCGACCGAAACAACACGGAAGGCAGCAGTTACGGGTTATAAGTCCAGCTCAATTGGCGTAGAGATTGGACGCCACGGGTAGCCTTTGTCGATGGGAGAGGTCATCGCACCTCACTGGACAGCTACCGCCCGCCTCAAACCGAGCAGCCCCCAGTCAATAAGGTTCTGTCCCGCTACAGTCCACCTGCTTCAATGGGTGCTTGGAGCTCAGGGTCATTGCCCGAAAAGTGGACTGCAACACCGCACCAAACAGCACGAAAAAAGGAAAGAAGGTACCAGCCCTTCGTTTTGCAAGCTGGAACGTCAGAACTATGTGTCCTGGCCTGTCGGAAGACCTTACGCAAATCAACAATTCTCGGAAGACCGCCATCATTAACAACGAGCTCAGTAGACTCAATGTAGACATTGCAGCACTTCAGGAGACACGCCTCCCTGCGAGTGGATCCCTAACAGAGCAAGACTACACCTTCTACTGGCAGGGTAGGGATCCTGAAGAACCAAGACAGCATGGAGTGGGCTTCGCCATCAGAAACTCCTTGCTCAGCATGATAGAGCCTCCCTCAAATGGCTCGGAACGCATACTGTCTATCCGACTGCTCACCACCTCTGGTTCAGCACACCTACTCAGCATCTATGCTCCAACACTCTGCTCCCCACCTGAAGCTAAAGACCAGTTCTACGAGGAACTCCATAATATCATTAGTAGCATCCCCAACACCGAACACCTGTTCCTGCTGGGGAACTTTAATGCCAGGGTTGGGGCCGACCATGACTCATGGCCCTCCTGCCTTGGGCGCTATTGGTGTTGGAAGGATGAATGAGAATGGACAGAGACTGCTTGAGTTGTGTACCTATCACAACCTCTGCATCACCAACTCGTTCTTTCACACTATACCCTGTCACCAGGTTTCATGCAGGCACCCAAGATCACGTCGTTGGCACCAGCTGGACCTCATTGTCACAAGGCGAGCCTCCTTAAACAGTGTTCAAGTCAAACGCAGCTTCCACAGTGCGGACTGCGACACTGACCACTCCCTGGTGTGCAGCAAGGTTAGACTCAAACCAAAGAAGCTGCATCACTCCAAGCAGAAGGCCCACCCGTGCATCAACACGAGCAGAATTTCTTATCCACAGCTGTTACAAAAATTTCTAAATTCACTTGTAAAAGCCCTTCAAAACACTCCCACAGGGGATGCTGAGACCAAGTGAGCCCACATCAGAGACGCCATCTATGACTCAGCAATGACCACCTGTGGCAAACGTGCGAAGAGAAATGCAGACTGGTTTCAATCTCATTTTGAAGAGCTGGAACCTGTCATAGCCGCTAAGCGCATTGCACTGTTGAACTACAAGAAAGCCACCAGCGAGTTAACATTCGTAGCACTTAAAGCAGCCAGAAGCACTGCACAAAGAACAGCCAGGCGCTGCGCAAATGACTACTGGCAACACCTATGCAGTCATATTCAGCTGGCCTCAGACACCGGAAACATCAGAGGAATGTATGATGGCATTAAGAGAGCGTTTGGACCAACTATCAAGAGGATCGCCCCCCTCAAATCTAAATCAGGGGACACAATCACTGACCAACGCAAGCAAATGGACCGCTGGGTTGAGCACTACCTAGAACTGTACTCCAGGGAGAATGTTGTCACTGAGACCGCCCTCAATGCAGCCCAGCCTCTACCAGTCATGGATGAGCTGGACGTACAGCCAACAAAATCGGAACTCAGTGATGCCAGTGATTCTCTAGCCAGCGGAAAAGCCCCTGGGAAGGACGGCATTACCCCTGAAATAATCAAGAGTGCCAAGCCTGCTATACTCTCAGCACTACATGAACTGCTTTGCCTGTGCTGGGACGAAGGAGCAGTACCTCAGGACATGCGCAATGCCAATATCATCACCCTCCTTAAAAACAAAGGTGACCACAGTGACTGCAACAACTACCGTGGAATCTCCCTGCTCAGCATAGTGGGGAATGTCTTTGCTCGAGTCGCTTTAAACAGGCTCCAGAAGCTGGCCGAGCGCATCTACCCTGAGGCACAGTGTGGCTTTCGTGCAGAGAGATCGACCATTGACATGTTCTCCCTTCGTCAGATACAGGAGAAATGCCGCGAACAACAGATGCCCCTCTATGTTGCTTTCATTGATCTCACCAAAGCCTTTGACCTTGTCAGCAGACGTGGTCTCTTCAGAATACTAGAAAAGATTAGATGTCCACCAAAGCTACTAAGTATCATCACCTCATTCCATGACAATATGAAAGGGACAATTCAGCATAGTGGCACCTCATCAGACCCCTTTCCTATCCTGAGTGGTGTGAAACAGGGCTGTGTTCTTGCACCCACACTGTTTGGGATTTTCTTCTCCCTGCTGCTCTCACATATGTTCAAGTCTTCAGAAGAAGGAATTTTCCTCCACACAAGATCAGGGGGCACGTTGTTCAACCTTGCCCATCTAAGAGCGAAGACCAAAGTACGGAAAGTCCTCATCAGGGAACTCCTCTTTGCTGATGATGCTGCATTAACATCTCACACTGAAGAGTGTCTGCAGAGTCTCATCGACAGGTTTGCGGCTACCTGCAACGAATTTGGCCTAACCATCAGCCTCAAGAAAACGAACATCTTGGGACAGGACGTCAGAAATGCTCCATCCATCAATATCGGCGACCACGCTCTGGAAGTGGTTCAAGAGTTCACCTACCTAGGCTCAACTATCACCAGTAACTTGTCTCTCGATGCAGAAATCAACAAGCGCATGGGAAAGGCTTCCACTGCTATGTCCAGACTGGCCAAGAGAGTGTGGGAAAATGGCGCACTGACACGGAACACAAAAGTCCGAGTGTATCAACCCTGTGTCCTCAGTACTCTATGGCAGCGAGGCCTGGACAACATATGTCAGCCAAGAGCGACGTCTCAATTCATTCCATCTTCGCTGTCTCCGGAGAATCCTTGGCATCAGGTGGCAGGACCGTATCTCCAACACAGAAGTCCTCGAAGCAGCCAACATCCCCAGCTTATACACACTACTGAGTCAGCGGCGCTTGAGATGGCTTGGCCATGTGAGCCGCATGGAAGATGGCAGGATCCCCAAAGACACATTGTACAGCGAGCTCGCCACTGGTATCAGACCCACCAGCTGTCCATGTCTCCGCTTTAAAGACGTCTGCAAACGTGACATGAAGTCCTGTGATATTGATCACAAATCGTGGGAGTCAGTTGCCAGCGATCACCAGAGCTGGCGGGCAGCCATAAAGGCGGGGCTAAAGTGTGGCGAGTCGAAGAGACCTGGCAGTTGGCAGGAACAAAGACAGAAGCGCAAGGGGAGAGCCAACTGTGTAACAGCCCCGACAAACAATTTCTTCTGCAGCACCTGTGGAAGAGTCTGTCACTCTAATATTGGCCTTTATAGCCACTCCAGGCGCTGCTACACAAACCACTGACCACCTCCAGGCGCTTACCCATTGTCTCTCGAGACAAGGAGGCCAAAGAAGAAAGAAGAAGAATCCATTAACCTTTGTGGAAAAATTTAAAACCCAAAATGCCAGAATATTCCAATGGAGTTTATTCTTACAGCCTTATCACTTAAAGAGTATCCACATTTCGGAAATAAACAATGTGATCGCAGATGCTTTGTCACAAATTTAACTGGGTTACATTGTTATGATTCTGTAGTTTTGTTCTGGGAAGAATGCGGTGTGCCTTTAAGGCTGGAAAAGGAGCAGTCCTGCTTTAAGGCAACAATCTCCAGAGACTGAGTCAAAGAGTGCATTCTCGTTGCCCCGGGATACAGCCACTCAGAGACTGTGATTCAAAGAGTGCATTCTCGTTGCCCCAGGATACAGCCACTCAGAGACTGAGGATCAAATCCTGCTGATTGGCATTTGAAACTAGCTGAAAAACTGGCTTTTGAGACACAGTTAGCAGAGATAGACACAGACTGTCAACCAGCCTATACTGAAGGAAAAGAGAGCTCTCTCTTGGTTTATTTAAACCCTATTTATTATATTCTCAGAATTGTGATGTGAGCCAGATTAATTTTTTGAAAGAAAATAACCAATTCCTTTAACTACTGAACTGTAATTGTTAAAATTATTTGCTGGAAAAGAAGAGCATCAATTCAACTGCTGAACTAGACTACGGACTGTTCTACTGTTAAAGAACCTTTTTCTCCTCCATTGGACGGCTGTGAGGACTTCAAGCAACCTTGGACTATTGCACATTGGAAGATTTCACTTCAGCAGGAGTGTAAATATGCAAGAACACTAATTTTTTTCATTTTAAATGTTGTTTATATCTTAGTCGTGTTTAAGAATTTAGTTTTTCTAATTTGTTGATCTAAAGACACCTGGTTTGGTGAGCCTCATTTGGGGCTTAATAGATGGTAAAATTTGGCTGGGTCTTTCTTTAATTTGGAAAGTTTAAAATGATATGTTAGGCGATCTGTGGAGGGACAGGACTGAATCAACGGTGATTTTCTCCCACCACACTCAGAATCGTATATTTTGAATGTGTGCTTGGATTGAACAGTTGGTCGTAACAACATGAGTAAAGATGGTACAAAGCAAAATTGTATTAACCACAAGTGGAGTGAATGGGGACATGAGTGTGAAAATATGTTGAAAATGTTTTCAACTTCTGTTTTTGCATTGTGATGAAACGCATTCAAAATGGCGTTTCATTTTGCCAAGTGCGGAAATGTTGCAAGATTTTTATTTTTGTACTAAAAACTTAGAATTCGATGTGTTTTTAAAAAAAACTGCAAAAGTATTTTTCAGTGGACATTGAGGCACCTGCAAATAGCTGAAAATTTTGCAATGTTTTGAAAGGAGGTTCAAAACAAAAGCTGAACTTTATGGGTGGTTTGAAAGGAAGCTGAAATTTTATACAGGAAAGCAAGCAATTTCAAGGAAACCAGCAATGCGTTTGAACTCCTCAGAGGAACTTTGAATGACAAGGGAGACTCTATGTCTGGACATGTGATCTGCTCAGGAAAGTTTTACTTTCACTTTGGACCCTTTAAAAAAAAAAGCAGTGAGTTGGACAAAGAGCAGGCATTTTGAAAGTTGGCTTTGACCTACCTGAAGATCAGAGAGGAAGACCCAGAAAAAGTGTTGCCTCTCTGTAGAGGAGGCCTGCATCACTTGAGAAGAAACCCCTGTATGTCAGAAGTAGCAGATGCCTATTGCCTCCTGTCTCTGAAGAATCCCTGCATCAAAGAACAAAAGAAAGAACAAAGAAAATTACAGCACAGGAACAGGCCCTTCGGCCCTCCAAGCCTGCGCCGATCCAGATCCTCTATCTAAACATGTCGCCTATTTTCTAAGGGTCTGTATCTCTTTTCTTCCTGCCCATTCATGTATCTGTCTAGATACATCTTAAAAGACGCCATCGTGCCCGCATCTACCACCTCCGCTGGCAACGCGTTCCATGCACCCACCACCCTCTGCGTAAAGAACTTGCCACGCATATCCCCCTAAACTTTTCCCCTTTCACTTTGAACTCGTGTCCTCTAGTAATTGAATCCCCCACTCTGGGAAAAAGCCTCTTGCTATCCACCCTGTCTATACCTCTCATGATTTTGTACACCTCAATCAGGTCCCCCCTCAACCTCCGTCTTTCTAATGAAAATAATCCTAATCTACTCAACCTCTCTTCATAGCTAGCGCCCTCCAAGTGTGGTTCCTGTTGCCTCCTGTGTTTTAAGAAATCCTGACAACTGAAGAAAGCGTCTACTGCCAAACTGCTGCTGCAGGATCTAAGCAGACCTGTTGCTACACCACTGCTGAAAGACCTATGTGAAGCCTGCTGCAATTGAATTGCTTTGAACACCTACCCATCACAGACTGTTCATCAACCTCGCCTGGAGAGACTTTGTGTGGCATCTGTCTGTTCGACTCTGGGACATCTCACCAAACTGAAAAATGCCCTATCAGAACATGACAACCTGAGTTATTTTATTATTCCTTCTATTCTTAAGAAACAGCTGTAAACCAAAAAATCCTTTTTCTCTGGTTAACCATTTTTTTTACTGTATGTCTATGTGCACAAGGAGCTTTTTACATAGAGATTTATATCATTATTGGTTAAAACTCAGTTTATTAATCAATAGTTGGTTTTGTGGTTGATTAAAGAAACTTGGTTTGTGTTCTTTATTCTGGGGAACAAATAGAGTATGGAATGGCTGGTTTTTGTAGGTGGGAAAATCTATTGATATGCTGTGACCCATGGAGAAATGAGACTGAATTAACAATGAACTCCTCCTGCCTCGGTTGTAACAACATTTAAAGCAACTTGGGAACCAGAGAGGTTCCAGAATGCTTCATGACCCTAGTGTGCTCATGTGAGCAAATATTTTTACAAATTAAAAATATCTTTTGTTGGGTATTTGTGCCCATCAAGGTGAAAAATATTATGGAATCAATTTTTTAAATTCATTCATGGGTTGTGGGCGTCGCAGACCAGGCCAGCATTCATTGCCCATCCCTAATTGCCCTTGAGAAGGTGGTGGTGAGCTGCCTTCTTGAACCGCTGCAGTCCATGTGAGGTAGGTACACCCACAGTGCTGTTCGGAAGGGAGTTCCAGGATTTTGACCCAGCGACATTGAAGGAACGGCAATATAGTTCCAAGTCAGGGTGGTGTGTGACTTGGACGGGAACTTGCAGGTGGTGGTGTTCCCATGGTGGTGTTCCCATACATCTGCTGCTCTTGTCCTTCTAGGTGGTCGACAGACCAGATTTAATTCCTTGAGCTAGCTATAAAATTAGATTCCAAAAGTGAAAGGAACATTTGTCGCAAAGCACCTGAGGTTAATGTAGGAATTGTAACATACCTATACTCTCATATATATCTCTCAGCCTGTATTTTCCGAATCTTCTTCTTTGGCCTCCTTGTCTTGAGAGACAATGGGTAAGCGCCTGGAGGTGGTCAGTGGTTTGTGGAGCAGCGCCTGGAGTGGCTATAAAGGCCAATTCTAGAGTGACAGACTCTTCCATAGGTAGATGAGAATAGTAGATGAGAATTCTGTGCTTAACAGCTGCTCCCTTTCTTGGGAAGCAGGTGCACTCACTTGTAAGTGGTTCCACCAGGGAGAAATTTGCAAAGAGTAATGGAGCGTATCAGACTTTTCACTTTTATATGCTGATTGAAAGCTGTAGTTTCTTTTCATGTTCTCTACCTGTACTAATTTACTGTTCAAATTATAGCTTTTGATTGATATATACAGAGATGATTCTGAGCTCCACCATTTTCCATGAAGTGTTCTTTAATAGGGCCCAGCCATGTCAGCAAAGAACAATAACTCAAAATCTCAAAATGTCTTTCTACTAGATATGGGGCAACTTAAAACTTAAGTACACTACAGAACACAGCTATTAGACTTTTTAACAAAAGATCAGTAAGACATTTGAGGAAAGTATGAGAAGACGCACTGGAAATATTTCTCCAGTAGTAATATTCTTTAAAACATTGCTGAAAAAACTTACATTTTTGTTGTAGTAACGGAAACAAAGCTGATTAAAAGGAGGCCCCAATAAACGTAAATGTATATAGTTAGTCCCATGAGTCAGAAAATACTAGCTTATTATACAAAGATGCATTAGCAAATTCATCTTCATTAATTTAGAAACAATATTATCATCCAGCACGTTTGTTAGCCTTGTGCATTAATGATGTTATAAACGGTCAACAGATACTTAAACTGTCATTAATAAACAACAATACAGGGAATTAACTCACGCTCTAAACAGGTATTGTTATGCCTCTGGCATAATTTGTAGGTGTAAAAAATAAAGCAAAACAGCTTCAGTATTACAGTCCTGCAATTGACTAGGATATCTCACACTAAAGCCTGGCTCGGGTATAAAATTACAACACAACTCGGGCCCGACCTGACAACAGCCAAACCGAACCTGACCCGGTCCCGAGTCCTTTAATTTTTTTAAATACCCGACCTGATCCGAAAATAACAAACATATTAATGAAACAGAAAAAAAATCATAGGTTTAAACTAAAACAATACGAAACAAAACAGTACAGTCCAGCCCGACCCGAGCCCAAATGCTGGACGCAGAATACAGACCCGACCCAACCCGAACCTGATACACGTCGTCAGGTTTGGTCAGGTTCGGGTCGGGTTCGGGTCAGATAGCCAGGTTTTATCTCACACAACTTTTTAGATTTCTTTACACTGCAGGATTTCTAAACTGTGACCCATGGGCTATGTGCATTCCCAAGGCCTAGCAATTTGCCCTCTAAACCTAAGCAACTCAATCGTATTTGCACTTATATTTCATATTTACTGTTAGTTTCTACTTGAATTTTGTGGACCAACTGGTTTTTAGTGCTCTTGCCTCACTGGTAAGTAAATCCTAAGACAAAACACAAAGGTCTGTTATTATCAGAAACTTACCGGGAAATGGATTGATATTCCATGGTATAACGACAAAAGGCTTGGATATCCCTATTCTCAAAATGTGCAATACCCAAAAGGCAGACATGTTTTATAAACAACAAACCTTTGTCCTTGGGACAGTGAGCTGCAGAAGCTTGCAAAGGTAGGGTAGAGCAAGGCTGTGTAAATGACTTGTAAATGAGAATTTTAAGTTAAAAGGGAAGCTATTGGAGATCATTGAGTACTTGGAGACAGGTGAATCGGATTTTAGTCTCGGATAGCATTGGGCAGAACAGTTACGAATGATTTTCTGTAAGCAGAACTGGAGAGACTGGCAAGGAGATTGTTGCATAAATCTTGTTCCACACTCTTAGATTTCCAATGTTATACTCGAGAAAGCCAGTTGGTGAAGAATAATACTGGAGCTAATCTTTACTCAGTCAAACATTTATTTACAGAGTGAAACGTACATACACCTAACTCAACCACACCACAGTTTCAGTGTCTCTTTAGGGTTTCACTTGAGCATGTGTAATTAATGCCCTCCACCTGCACATAATTAAACACAATTAATATCCAAAGTATGCCTAGATTTTTTTATTTTGTTTTATTTAGAGATGCAGCACTGAAACAGGCCCTTTGGCCCACCGAGTCTGTGCCAACCAACAACCACCCATTTATACTAATCCTACATTAATCCCATATTCCCTACCATTCTCCTACCATCTACCTACACTAGGGGCAATTTACAATGGCCAATTTACCTATCAACCTGCAAGTCTTTGGCTGTGGGAGGAAACCGGAGCACCCGGCGGAAACCCACGTGGTCACAGGGAGAACTTGCAAGCTCCGCACAGGCAGTACCCAGAACTGAACCCGGGTCGCTGTAGCTGTGAGGCTGCGGTGTTAACCACTGCGCCACTGTGCTGCCCCAATTGATGATCTGTAAACTTGTCACAGTATGGTGCATGGCACTATAATGACAATTTTTCTGCTAACATTTAACACACTCATGCACAATTTCCATCCAGATATTTGGGGTTGTATATCAGGGGTCCTCATCAGGGAACTCTCTTTGCTGACGATGCTGCAGTAACATCCCACACTGAAGAGTGTCTGCAGAGACTCATCGACAGGATTGCGGCTGCCTGCAACAAATTTGGCCGAAACATCAGCCTCAAGAAAACGAACATCATGGGACAGGACATCAGAAATGCTCCATCCATCAATATCGGCGACCACGCTCTAGACATGGTTCAAGAGTTCACCTACCTAGGCTCAACTATCACCAGTAACCTGTCTCTCGATGCAGAAATCAACAAGCGCATGGGAAAGGCGTCCGCTGCTATGTCCAGACTGGCCAAGAGAGTGTGGGAAAATGGCGCACTGACACGGAACACAAAAGTCCGAGTGTATCAAGCCTGTGTCCTCAGTACCTTGCTCTACGGCAGTGAGGCCTGGACAACATATGACAGCCAAGAGCGACGTCTCAATTCATTCCATCTTCGCTGCCTCCGGAGAATCCTTGGCATCAGGTGGCAGGACTGTATCTCCAACGCAGAAGTCCTTGAGGCAGCCAACACCCCAGCATATACACCCTACTGAGCCAGTGGCGCTTGAGATGGCTTGGCCATGAGAGCCGCATGGAAGATGGCAGGATCCCCTAGGACACATTGTACAGCGAACTCGTCACTGGTATCAGACCCACCGGCCGTCCATGTCTCCGCTTTAAAAATGTCTGCAAATGCGACATGAAGTCCTGTGATATTGATCACAGGTCATGGGAGTCAGTTGTCAGTGATCGCCAGAGCTGGCGGGCAGCCATAAAAGCGGGGCTAAAGTGTGGCAAGTTGAAGAGACTTAGCTGTTGCCAGGAAAAAAGACAGAAGCGCAAGGGGAGAGCCAACTGTGTCACAGCCCCGACAACCAATTTTATCTGCAGCACCTCTGGAAGAGTCTGTGACTTTAGAATTGGCCTTTATAGCCACTCCAGGCGCTGCTTCCCAAAGCACTGACCACCTCCAGGCGCTTACCAATTGTCTCTCGAGACAAGGAGGCCAAAGAAGAAGATATCAATGATCACAAGTAGCCTCCCACAATGGCTCAGTAAGGTTACCCAGTGAGCAAGAGAGCTATATAGATGGAAGGTTCCAGGTTTAACCCACAGTCTTGTATTGAGTTGGTAATCTCCAATAGACTTGCAGTAGGGGCACCATAGTTGGCTTCAGCGTACTTGGGTTAGAGTGGAAAAGGATCAGTGAGGGATTTTTAATACTTATTGTAATGAGTAGATATCTAATTCAAACTTGCCAAATAGTAATGACGCAAAAACTACCTCCAATACAGAAGTAAAGGGAGATTATTTTTGCCAAAGGGCGAAAACGGGCATTAAGTGGGTGCTGTGCTAATAAGACAATCCTGTTTGAAAGTCTGGATTTAGTGTACAGTTTTGGTCCTAATTGCTGGCTTCCATAATTTGAACTTGCCTGGAGATGCTAAACTAGACTTCTTCAGGTTTAGTACTCAAATGCTGATAAAATGCAATTTTCATAGAGCAGTGTATGTGGGCTCCTCGCACTCAATTCCACTAAAGGTGTAATGTGCTCCAGCTCATACACAGCAGCACGTTACAGGATGGTTCAAGAATTGAGGGAGAGGGTGCACAGTTTCCCAAACACAGCACTGGAGGTCCTCGAGGAGGAGGGATGTGGGGGGAAGGACACCATGACACCCTTCTGCCCTTCTCTCCTGCAGCAACTGCTCCCCTCAGGTCCTCCCACCATTCCTCGTTCAGACAAAAGGGTACCCCTAGCAGGATGCCCATGACAAAGCACTGCCTTTCTCCTGGTGACTCCTATAATGTGAAGCAGCACAGCACTTAGCCTTTTTGAATGAAGTCCTCAGAGAATTTCCAGGATAAATGTTGCTAGAGTGTTGCTGAAGTCATGACAAAGTGTCCCAGAGTGCCTCCCGATGTTTTTCATTTATCCTCTTCACAGCTCCAGCAGCAAGTGAATATGAAAAGGTGAGTATTCTTTTAAATAACACTTGAAATCAACATCAATACCATGTTTATTCCTAAACAGCTGGTCACAGTTAGAAGAGGGTGTTAGAACAAGCGCTAGTCACCAAAATGCCATGCAGATGAACTCTAGCAGGCATTTTCAGCGGCAATCAGCCCCTTAACGAGCCTCCAGGTGGCTGGCCCTAGCACAGGCTTCAATTCCTTTACAAACTCGGCATCACACACCATCCTGACTTGGAACTATATTGCCGTTCCTTCACTGTCGCTGGGTCAAAATCCTAGAACTCCCTTCCGAACAGCACTGTGGGTCTACCTACCCCAAATGGACTGCAGCGGTTCAAGAAGGCAGCTCACCACCACCTTCTCAAGGGCAATGAGAGATGGGCAATAAATGCTGGCATAGCCAGTGACGCCCACATCCCATGAATGAATTTTAAAAAAAAATCTTTTGAGGAAAGATTGGAGAGGCTAGGCTTGTATCCGCTGAATTTAGAAGAGTGAGAGGCGACTTGATTGAAACATAAGATCCTGAGGGGTCTTGACAGGGTGGATGTGGAAAGGATGTTTCCCTTTGTGGGAGAATCTAGAACTAGGGGTTACTGTTTAAAAAGAAGGGATCGCCCATTTAAGACAGAGATGAGGAGAAATTTTTTTCTCTCAGCCTGTCGTGAGTCTTTGGAATTCTCTTCCTCAAAAGGCGGTGGAAGCAGAGTCTTTGAATATTTTTAAGGCAGAGATAGATAGATTCTTGATAAGCAAGGGGGTGGAAGGTTATCGAGGGCAGATGGAAATGTTGAGTAATCAGTTCAGCCATGAACTTATTGAATGGCGGAGCAGGCTCAAAGGGCCGAGTGGCCTACTTCTGCTCCTAATTCGTATGTTCATATGTGACTGGCTAAATATTGGCTAAACCAACGTTTCGGTTCAAGATCTCATCGTGGCCACCTCAGAGGATCGTTGGCACCTGAAAGCACTGCTGAAAATCGCCTCTAAAACTCGTGATCTTTCTGATTTATGGCTCATATATGCCTTGTTCTGCTTCAAAGCAAGTATGAGTCAGTTGGCTAACTCAGGACAAGGTTTGTTATTTATCTGATTCAAAAGGAGGGGTTTAAATTTAGGTAAAGTAAGTTTTAATTCTAACTGTCATTCTGTATGTGCATTGCTGCTTGTAAACTAAAGAAGCTTAATGATTTGGATCTGGCCTCAGCTCACAAAGGTGTTTTCAATCCACTTCATAAAAGATTGGATATGTGCACATGAAGGCACACGTAATAAACATGGAATAATTTTCAACTTTGCCATCTGGACAGTAAATGGCAAAGCAAATTGCTCGTCCAATTTTCATTCCATTTGGGTTACCTCTCATGCTTCAAAGTTGAAAATTACCCCCATGATATCTAATTTGGATCATAAGGTGGGGTACTATTGTTATGCTGTCCTCCTGGATTACACTATTGTAAGGTTATATGTTAGTCAGTATGGGAACACTCCTGAATGTAAGATGCTGAGAAGAACTGCTAAACCGGGTAGAATGTCTGAGGATATCCAAAAATTGTAACAGTACTTTTAGAACAAAACAAAGAACAAAGAAAATTACAGCACAGGAACAGGCCCTTCGGCCCTTCAAGCCTGCGCCGATCCAGATCCTCTATCTAAACATGTCGCCTATTTTCTAAGGGTCTGTATCTCTTTTCTTCCTGCCCATTCATGTATCTGTCTAGATACATCTTAAAAGACGCCATCGTGCCCGCATCTACCACCTCCGCTGGCAACGCGTTCCAGGCACCCACCACCCTCTGCCTAAAGAACTTTCCACGCATATCCCCCCTAAACTTTTCCCCTTTCACTTTGAACTCGTGTCCTCTAGTAATTGAATCCCCCACTCTGGGAAAAAGCCTCTTGCTATCCACCCTGTCTATACCTCTCATGATTTTGTACACCTCAATCAGGTCCCCCCTCAACCTCCGTCTTTCTAATGAAAATAATCCTAATCTACTCAACCTCTCTTCATAGCTAGTGCCCTCCATACCAGGCAACATCCTGGTGAACCTCCTCTGCACCCTCTCCAAAGCATCCACATCCTTTTGGTAATGTGGCGACCAGAACTGCACGCAGTATTCCAAATGTGGCCGAACCAAAGTCCTATACAACTGTAACATGACCTGCCAACTCTTGTACTCAATACCCCGTCCGATGAAGGAAAGCATGCCGTATGCCTTCTTGACCACTCTATTTACCTGCGTTGCCACCTTCAGGGAACAGTGGACCTGAACACCCAAATCTCTCTGGACATCAATTTTCCCCAGGACTTTTCCATTTACTGTATAGTTCACTCTTGAATTGGATCTTCCAAAATGCATCACCTCGCATTTGCCCTGATTGAACTCCATCTGCCATTTCTCTGCCCAACTCTCCAATCTATCTATATTCTGCTGCATTCTCTGACAGTCCCCTTCACTATCTGCTACTCCACCAATCTTCGTGTCGTCTGCAAACTTGCTAATCAGTCCACCTATACTTTCCTCCAAATCATTAATGTATATCACAAACAACAGTGGTCCCAGCACGGATCCCTGTGGAACACCACTGGTCACACGTCTCCATTTTGAGAAACTCCCTTCTACTGCTACTCTCATGTAAGACATGACCTTCCCTGCACAAAACCATGTTGCCTATCACTGATAAGCCCATTTTCTTCCAAATGGGAATAGATCCTATCCCTCAGTATCTTCTCCAGCAGCTTCCCTATCACTGACGTCAGGCTCACCGGTCTATAATTACCTGGATTATCCCTGCTACCCTTCTTAAACAAGGGGACAACATTAGCAATTCTCCAGTCCTCCGGGACCTCACCCGTGTTTAAGGATGCTGCAAAGATATCTGTTAAGGCCCCAGCTATTTCCTCTCTTACTTCCCTCAGTAACCTGGGATAGATCCCATCCGGACCTGGGGACTTGTCCACCTTAATGCCTTTTAGAATACCCAACACTTCCTCCCTCCTTATGCCGACTTGACCTAGAGTAATCAAACATCTGTTCCTAACCTCAACATCCGTCATGTCCCTCTCCTCGGTGAATACCGATGCAAAGTAACCATGGCAGACAACATAAAGGAAAATCCCAAGGCATTTTATAAGTACGTTAAGGGCAGGAGGATAACCAGGGAAAAAGTGGGGCCCATTAGGGATCAAAGAGGCAATCTGCGTGAGGACATAGGTGAGGTTTTGAACGATTACTTTTCATCTATGTTTGCTATGGAGTGGGGCGATGTAGATGTAGTGATCAGGGAGGGGGATTGTGATATACTTGAACAAATTAGCATTGAAAAGGAGGAAGTGTTAGCTGTATTAGCAGGCTTAAAGGTGGATAAATCCCCAGGCCCAGATGTATCCCAGGCTGCTATGTGAGGCAAGGGAGGAGATAGCGGGGGCTCTGACAGAAATTTTCAAATCGTCTCTGGCCACAGGAGAGGTACCAGAGGACTGGAGGACAGCGAATGTGGTACCATTATTCAAGAAGGGTAGCAGGGATAAACCAGGTAATTATAGGTCAGTGAGTCTAACGTCAGTGGTGGGAAAATTATTGGAAAAAATTCTGAGAGACAGGATTAATCTCACTTGGAGAGGCAGGATTAATCAGGGATAGTCAGCATGACTTTGTCAGGGGGAGATCGTGTTGAACAAATTTGATTGAATTTTTCGAGGAGGTGACTAGATGTGTAGATGAGGGTAAAGCAGTTGATGCAGTCTACATGGACGTCAGTAAGGCTTTTGATAAGGTCCCGCATGGGAGATTGATTAAGAAGGTCGGAGCCCATGGGATCCAGGGAAATTTAGCAAATTGGATTCAAAATTGGCTTAGTGGAAAGAGACAGAGGGTGATGGTGGAGGGTTGCTTTGCGAATGGAGGCCTGTGACCAGTGGGGTACCGCAGGGATCGGTGCTGGGACCCTTACTTTTTGTGGTATACATTAATGATTTAGACGTGAATATAGGAGATATGATCAGTAAGTTCGCAGACGACACGAAAATTGGTGGTTCATAAATACTGTGGAGGAATGCCTTAGATTACAGGATGATATAGATGGGCGAGGAAGATGGGTGGAGCTGTGGCAGATGGAGTTTAATCCTGAGAAGTGTGAGGTGATGCACTTTGGGAGGACTATAAAGACAATGGAATATACAATGGATGGTAGGACCCTAGGGAGTACAGAGGGTCAGAGGAACTTTGGGGTGCTTGTCCATAGATCACTGAAGGCAGCAGCACAGGTAGATAAGGTGGTTAGGAAGGCATATGGGATACTTGCCTTTATTAGCTGAGGTATAGAATATAAGAGCAGGGAGGTTATGATGGAGTTGTATAAAACACTGGTTAGGCCAGAGCTGGAGTACTGTGTACAGTTCTGGTCACCACACTATAGAAAGGAAGTGATTGCACTGGAGAGGGTGCAGAGGAGATTCACCAGGATGTTGCCTGGACTGGAGCATTTCAGTTATGAAGAGAGACTAGACAGGCTGGGGTTGTTTTCGTTGGAGCAGAGAAGGCTGTGGGGGGACCTGATTGAGGTGTACAAAATTATGAGGGGCATTGATAGGATAGAGAGGAAGAAACGTTTTCCCTTATTGGAGGGGTCAATAACTAGGGGGCATAGATTTAAGGGAAGGGGCAGGAGGTTTCGAGGGGAGTTGAGGAAAAAAATTTTCACCCAGAGGGTGGTTGGAATCTGGAACACTGTCTGAAGGGGTGGTAGAGGCAGGAACACTCACAACATTTAAGAAGTAATTAGATGAGCACTTGAAATTCCAGAGCATTCAAGGCTACGGGTCAAGTGTGGGAAAATGGTATTAGTTTGGATGGGTACTTGATGGTCAGCGCAGGTGCTTTGGGCCGAAGGGCCTGTTTCTGTGCTGTAAAACTCTATGACTCTAACTCTTAACATTATGTAAGTAAATACCTTTTCAACTCATAACAGTTTCCACTCATCATGTGGATGTCAGCTGACATGGTCAAGGTCAGCTGAAGTTATGTAGCTTGCCAACATTTGTCATCAAAGGTAATGTATGAATAATGGAGCTTTATGTGGGGTACAACAAGTTAGGCTAGCATGTTCTGTACCCCAGCAACAACAATAATTTAGATTTAGATAGTGCCTTTGATGTAATAAAACATTCCAAGGCAATTCACAGGAATGTTATGAAGCAAAATTTGTCACCAAGCCACATAAGATGATATTAGGGCAGATGGCCAAAAGCTTGGTCAAAGAGGTAGGTTTTAAGGAGCGTCTTAAAGGAAGAAAGAGAGGCTGAGAGGTTTATGGAGGTAATCCCAGAGCTTGGGGCCTAGGCAGCTTAAAACAGTGCCACCAATGGTGCACCAATTAAAATTGAGGATGTTCAAGAGGCCAGAATTGTAGGAGTGCAGATATCACAGAAATTACAGAATCACAAAATTGTAGGAGTGCAGAGAAGGCCATTCGGCCCATTGTGATGGCACCGGCTCTCCTGAAGTGCAATTCACTCAGTTCCATTCCTCTGCCTTCTTCCCGTAACCCTTCTCATTCTTCCTTCTCATATAACTGTCTAATTCCCTTTTGAATGCTTCAATTGAACCTGCCTCCACCATGTTCTCAGGCAGCGCATTCCAGACCTTAACCACTCACTGCCTGAAAAAGTTTTTCCTCATGTCACTTTTGCTTCTCTTACCAAATACTTTAATTCTGTACCCTCTCGCCAAGGTCTAGGTCATTAATATTTATCCGGAAAAGCAAGGGTCCCAACACTGACCCCTGGGGAACTCCGACAAACCTTCCTCCAGTCCGAAAAACATCCATTAACCACTACTCTTTGTTTCCTGTCACTCAGCCAATTCCATATCCATGTTGCTACCATCCCTTTTATTCCTTGAGCTAGAACCTTGCTCGCAAGTCTGTTGTGTGGCACTGTATTAAATGCCTTTTGAAAGTCCATGTACACCACATCAACTGCATTGCCCTCATCAACTCTCTCTGTTATCTCCTCAAAAAGCTCCAGCAAGTTAGTTAAACATGATTTTCCCTTAAGAAGTCCATGCTGGCTTTTCTTAATTAACCCACATTTGTCCATGTGACTATTAATTTTGTCCCAAATGATTCTTTCTAGAAATTTCTCTGCCACCAAAGTTAAACTGACTGGCCTGTGTTGCTGGGCTTATCTTTACACCCATTTTTGAATATGGGTGTAATGTTTGCAATTCTCTAGTCCTCTGGAAGACTGAAAAATTATGGCCAGTTCCTCTGCAATTTCCACCCTCACTTCCCTCAGTATCTTGGATGCATCTCAGAAGGTTGTGGAGATGGAGGAAATTAGAGATAGGGAGGGGCAAGGCCATATGGGGATTTGAAAACATGGATGAGAATTTTAAAATTGAGGCATTATTGACTGGGATCCAATGTAGGTTAGTGAGCATAGGAGTGATAGGTGAACAGCACTGGGGCAATTCCTTTAGTCAAACTGAGGAAGAAATTAACCAGCAGATAGTCTAAAGTAATGGACCAAATTAGTACTTTATTGATTAATACAATTACCAAAAACTAACAAACAATGCAAGCTTACAATTTATATTACCTCATTAAGTATGTACTTATACCAGCAATCAGTTCTGTTATGAAAAAAAATCATGTTTCTCCTAATTTTTCATACAAACATTTATGCATAGATCTGTAGTTTTATTTCCCCATAAGGTGTTTTTTTTAGTATTGTTCTCTGGCTTCAGTAAAATAATGTAACATTTAGGGGCAAATATACATCCAAGAAGACTAGTGCTTGAAGAAAGAATAGCAAATATCTCCACAGCCACAGTGTACTTTCCAGGTGTACTTACATAAGCAGGTACGAAAGCCAAACCAAACAAAAAATAATCATGCTGAACGTTATAAATATAGTTTCATTAAAATTATCTGATAACTTTCTAGCAAAAAAAGCCAAGACAAAGCACACACATGCTAATAGCCCTATGTATCCTAACATGCAGCTAAAGGCTGTTACAGACTCAACACTACATTCCAATATTATTCTTGCATTTTGATACTTGGTGTTTTGCACTGGAAACGGAGAGGTGACCAACCACAATGTACATATTATAACCTGAATACCAGTGGCAACAAACATAATACCCCTCTGCTGTGTAGGCCCAAACCATTTCAGTAGATTGTTCTTAGGTAGAGTAACTTTAAATGCCATTAAAACAACAATTGTTTTCCCAAAAATACAAGAAATACAAAGAGCAAAGGAAATTCCGAAGACTGTGTGTCGCAACCTACAAGATAAGACCGGGGGCTGCCCAATGAAAAGAATAGAGCACAAGAAACAAATAAAAAGACAGCAATAGAAGAAAACTCAATTAAGAATTGTTAGCGTTTACAATAGGAATGTTTTTATGAAACAAGAACACTGCTGAAACGGACTATCATGATGCAAGTACCAGACAATGCGATTGTTGTTAATGTGATCCCCATGGTGTCTTCAAAATTGAGGAACTCAATTTCTCTTGGAATGCATTGGTCTTGGCGTTCATTGGACCAGTAACTTGAAGGGCATTTTATGCATTCAATTGAATCTGTAACATTCAAAAATCCACAATTAGAATGATTAAAGTGTGTGCTTATTTTTCTCATATCATATAAAAGAATGCCAATTCCATAACAAATATATGCAGGAAAATCTGTGGCCATCATTATGTTACTATTTTTCTCTAAGGATACTGCGAGTGCTTATTTTTGCTTATTACCATGTGAAAGAATGCAGACAAGCCAATGATGAGCCACCTCCACTCGTGTGTAGTTATTACCATATTGTTCATTTATATTCTGAAAGGATAGTATGGACAATGCTTTCAGTCTCTTACCTTATAACTGGTTGCAATTTGCAATTCAGACTATTACCTAATGCACTTCATTCGTGCTCTGGAAAAATCAACATCCTTAGACCAGTGTTTCTCAAACTGGAGTCTGCAGGTGTCTGTAAAATAGTTGAGCAGTATGTGAATGAGTTGTGGCTGGAGGTGGGCTTGTGGTGAGCTAGGAAGTGGCAGCGGGGTGGAACCACCACATGTGCAGTACATAGTAGGCAGTACATTGTAGAGAAAATGTATTGGATTAATATCAGCAGAGAAAAAGCACTGGAGAAATTTAAATGACTAAAATCTGACAAATCCCCAGCACCTGATGGCCTACACCATAGGGTTCTAAAAGAGATAGCTGTAGAGATAGTGGATGCGCTAGCTATGATTTTCCAAAGTTCCTTAGATTTGGGAACGGTCCATCAAATTGGAAATTGGCAAATGTTACACCACTTTGCAAGAAAGGAGGGAGCGAAAAAACAGGGAACTACAGACCAGTTAGCCTAACATCAGTTGTTGGGAAAATGCTGGACTCTATTATGAAGGAAGTCTTAACAATGTACTTAGAAAAGCATAGTATGATTAGAACAAGTCAACACAGTTTTACTAAAGGGAAATCCTGTTTAACAAATTTATTACAGTTTTTTGAGAATGTAACTGGTAGGGTAGATAAAGGGGAACTAATAGATGGGGTATACCTGGATTTCCAAAAGGCATTTGATAAGGTGCACACAAAAGGTTAATAGGCAAGATAAGGGCTCATGGAGTTGGGTGTGATATATTAGCGTGGATAGAGGATTGGTTAATGGACAGGAAGCAAAGAGTCAGCATAAAAGGGGCATTTTCAAGTTGGCACACAGTGAATAGTGGAGTGCTGCAAGGACCAGTGCTGGGGCCTCAGCTATTTACAATCTATATTCATGACTTAGATGAAGAGACAGAGAGCAATGTATCTAAGTTTGCTGACGATACAAAGCTCGGTGGAAAGGTAAGCTGCCACAGGATTTAATTTTAAACACACTGTGTTTTGAGCTCCCCCTTGGTGAATCCATGTTCACCGTTTTCCAATTATAAGGCAAAGAAATGAGCACAAACAGGCTTTCTTAGGTTTAAAGAAGTAAAGTGAAATTTATTAAAACTTAAAACACAAACTCTAATTTGGTTAAAACCTATGGATACACACCACACCCCACGCTAGCATGCATACGCGATACACACATGCAAATAGAGACAGAAATGAGCAGAAGAAAAATAAAGTGGAGAGGTTTAGCAATCTCTGAAGAGGGGTTTTTGTTACTGTGCTTCGAGCTTGCTGTAGTTCTTGCTTGTAGGTAGATCTTGCTTTTTGTTGGGGCCCAGTATTCATCTTAAACCTTGTTCACTGTAGGAGACCTTTCTCTCTGGGGTTCATATGTCTTCAATGGATTCCGAAGCTGGTGATAGAGATGAGGGCAGACAGGAGAGAGATGTTCTCAATCCAGGAGCTAGGAGCTTTCTCTCTTCAAACACTGTTTCTCTAATTTAAAACTCCCCTACAATAAATACTCAGCAGGTCTGGCAGCATCTGTGGAGAGAGAAGCAGAGTTAATGTTTCGGGTCAGTGACCCTTCTTCGGAACACTTAAGTGCCCGGCGCTAGTATCCCTGTCCCTATAAAGCCAGGGATCCTACTTCCCAGAGGTGCCGGACCACTGTTGGTACCACAGGAGACCTGGGATCAGGCCCAGCTCTGGAGCCCCGATGAGAAGGTACCGAAGAAGGGTCACTGACCCGAAACGGTAACTCTGCTTCTCTCTCCACAGATGCTGCCAGACCTGCTGAGTATTTCCAGCATTTCTTGTTTTTATTTCAGATTTCCAGCATCCACAGTATTTTACTTTTATTAAAAGTCCCCTAGTTGGCCAGCAAGTGACCACATGACTGACTAGTTTGACCAGGTCTCTTCTGTGTATTGGGGAGCAGGGATTGGTTCCTTTGTTCCAACACTGTCTGCTAGTATCCAAAAAAAATGTCTTTCAAGTCAGGGGCTTGACAACCTCTTGTAATAGGCCTTCTTTTCTTCCCAGCAACAATTTGAAAATTTAATGTCCATGTGGCGAAATATATGTGCCTCATTCTTGGCAGGTGGGGGCCTGCATGACAATAGACTAAAAGGTATGGCAGTAAATAGAGAGTGGGAAATATTGAAAGAAAGAATTCAAAATTTGCAACAAAAAGTACACTCCATTAAAAAAACAAAAACTCAGCGAGTAAGATCCATCCATGGCTTACTAGGGATGTTAAGGATAGTATCAGATTAAAAGAGGCAGCTTATAATGTTGCAAAGAATAGTAGTAAGGCTGAGGATGGGAGAATTTTAGAAACCAACAAAGGGCAACCAAAATGTTGATAAAAGGTTGAAGCAATGGCAAGGGAATATAACCAGGAATATAAAAATAGAGTGTAAGAGCTTTCATAAGTATGTAAAAGAAAGAAATTACTAGTAGGAGTAGTTTATAGGCCCCCTAATGGTAGCTACACTGTTGGACTGAATATAAATTAAGTAATAATGGATGCTTGTAGGAAAGGTAATGAAATAATCATGAGCAATTTTAATCCTCATAGATTAGACTAATCAAATTGGCAAAGGTAGCCTGGAGGATAAATTCATAGAGTTTATTAGGGACAGTTTCTTAGAACAATATGGTCTGGAACCAACCCAGGGGCAGGCTATTTTAGACCTGGTGATGTGGAATGAGTCAAGATTAATAAATGACCTCATAGTGAGGGATCCTGTAGGCAAGAATGATAATAACATGATAGAATTTCACATTCAGTTTCAGGGTAAGAAGTTTGGGTCTGAAACAAGTGCCTTAAACTTAAATAAAGGCAATGACTAAGGTCTGAAGACAAAGTAGGCTGAAGTGGATGGGTAAAATAAGTTAAAAGGTAAGACAGTAGAGAAGCAGTGGCAGATATTTAAGGAGATATTTCATAACCCTCAACAAATATATATTCCATTGAGAAAGAATGACTCTACAAAAATGATGCACCATCCATGGCTAACTAAACATAGAACATAGAACATAGAACAGTACAGCACAGTACAGGCCCTTCGGCCCACGATGTTGTGCCGACCCTTTAACCTACTCTAAGATCAAACTACCTACATACCCTTCATTGTACTATCATCCATGTACCTATCCAAGAGTCGCTTAAATGTCCCTAATATATCTGCTTCTACTACCACCGCTGGCAGTGCATTCCACGCACCCACCACTCTCTGTGTAAAGAACCTACCTCTGACATCTCCCCTAAACCTTCCTCCAATCACCTTAAAATTATGCCCCCTGGTGATAGCCCATTCCGCCCTGGGAAAAAGTCTCTGGCTATCCACTCTATCTATGCCTCTCATCATCTTGTACACCTCTATCAAGTCACCTCTCATCCTTCTTCGCTCCAATGAGAAAAGCCCTAGCTCCCTCAACCTTTCTTCAAAAGACATGCCCTCCAGCCCAGGCAGCATCCTGGTAAATCTCCTCTGCACCCTCTCTAAAGCTTCCACATCCTTCCTATAATGAGGCGACCAGAACTGAACACAATATTCCATGTGTTGTCGAACCAGGGCTTTATGGAGCTCCAGCATAACCTCGTGGCTCTTAAGCTCAATCCCCCTGTTAATGAAAGCCAACACCCCATACGCCTTCTTAACAACCCTATCAACTTGAGTGGCAACTTTGAGGGATCTATGGACATGGACCCCAAGATCCCTCTGTTCCTCCACACTGCCAAGAATCCTGTCTTTAAGCCTGTATTCTGCATTCAAATTCGACCTTCCAAAATGAATGACTTCACACTTTTCCAGGTTGAACTCCATCTGCCACTTCTCAGCCCAGCTCTGCATCCTGTCAATGTCCCGTTGCAACCTACAACAGCCCTCCACACTATCCACAACTCCAGCAACCTTTGTGTCATCGGCAAACTTACTAACCCAGCCTTCCACTTCCTCATCCAAGTCATTTATAAAAATCACAAAGAGCAGAGGTCCCAGAACAGATCCCTGCGGAACACCACTGGTCACCGAGCTCCAGGCTGAATACTTTCCATCTACTACCACCCTCTGTCTTCTATGGGCCAGCCAATTCTGTATCCAGACAGCCAAATTTCCCTGTATCCCATGCCTCCTTACTTTCTGAATGAGCCTACCATGGGGAACCTTATCAAACGCCTTGCTAAAATCCATATACACCACATCCACTGCTCTTCCTTCATCAATGTGTTTTGTCACATCTTCAAAGAATTCAATAAGGCTTGTGAGGCATGACCTGCCCCTCACAAAGCCATGCTGACTGTCTCTAATCAAACTATGTTTTTCCAAATAATCATAAATCCTGTCTCTCAGAATCCTCTCCAATAATTTGCCCACCACCGACGTAAGACTGACTGGTCTATAATTCCCAGGGTTATCCCTATTCCCTTTCTTGAACAAGGGAATAACATTTGCCACCCTCCAATCATCTGGTACTGCTCCAGTGGACAGTGAGGACGCAAAGATCATCGCCAAAGGCGCGGCAATCTCTTCCCTCGCTTCCCGTAAGAACCTTGGGTATATCCAGTCTGGCCCCGGGGACATATCTATCATCATGTCTTTCAAAATTTCCAGCACATCCTCCTTTAAGGATGGTATCAAATTGAAAGAAAAGGTGTACAGTGCTGCAAAGATTAGTGGTAGGCCAGAAGATTGGGAAAATTTTAGAAACCAGCAAAGGATGACTTAAAAAATAGAGGGAGAAATTAGAGTACGAGAGTAAACTAGCAAGAAATATAAAAACAGACAGTAAAAGCTTCTACAAATATATAAAAGGGAAGAGAGTAGCTAAAGTAAATGTTGGTCCCTTAAAGGATGAGATTAGGGAATTAATAATGGGAAACAAGGAAATGACAGGGACTTTGAACAAGTATTTTTTATCTGTATTCACAGTAGAAGACACAAAAAGCATCCCAAGAATAGCAGAAAATCAAGAGGCAAAAGGAAGGGAGGAGCTTTTAAAAAATCACTATCGTGAGAGAAAAGTACTAGAAAAACTAATGGGACTAAAGGCTGACAAGTCCCTCTACCTGATGGCCTGCATTCTAGGGTCTGAAAAGAAGTGGCTGCAGAGATAGTGGATACATTAGTTGTAATCTTCCAAAATTCCCTCGATTCTGGAAAGTTCCCAGTGGAGTGAAAAACCGCAAATGTAACACTTCTATTCAAGAAAGAGGGGTGGTGGTGGGGGGTGGGGGGGGTGGTGGGTGGCGGTGGCGGGTAGCTACAGAAAGCAGGAAACTATAGGCCAGTTAGCCTGCCACCCATCATTGGGAAAATGCTAGAATCCATTATTAAGGAAGTAATAGCAGGACATTTAGAAAATCATAATGCAATCAGGCTGAGTCAACATGGTTATATGAAAGTGCAAACATGTTTGTCAGATTTATTTGAGTTCTTTGAGGATGTAACAAGCAGGTTGGATAAAGGGGAACCAGTAGACATAGTGTATTTTGATTTCCAAAAGGCATTCGATAAGGTGCCACATAAAAGGTCACTACACAAGATAAGAGCTCACGGTGTTAGGGGTAATATATTAGCATGGATAGAGGATTGACTAACTAACAGGAAACAGAGAGTCAGGATAAATGGGGAATTTCAGGTTGACAAACTATAACTAGTGAAATGCCACGGGGATCGGCGCTGAGGCCTCAACTATTTCCAATCTATATGAATGACTTGGATGAAGGGACTGTGTATTGTAGCCTATTTGGTGGATGATTAAAAGATTGGTCAGAAAGCAAGTTGTGGGGAGGACACAAAGAGTCTGCAAAGAGATATGGTTAGGTTAGTGAGTGGGCAGAAAATTCACAAATGGAGTATAATGTGTGAAAATGTGAGATTGTCTACTTTGGCAGGAAAAATATAAAAGCAGAGTATTATTTACATGGAGAGAGACTGCTGAATGCTGCAGTACAGAAGGATCTGGGTGTCCTTTTACATGAATCACAAAAAGTTAGCATGCAGGTGCAACAAGTAATTAGAAAGGCAAATGCAATGTTGGCCTTTATTGCAAGGGGGATGGAGTATAAAAGCAGGGAAGTCTTGCTACAACTGTACAGGACATTAGTGAGACTGCGCCTAGAGTACTGCATACAGCTTTGGTCCCCTTACTTAAGGAAGGATATACTTGCATTGGAAGCAGTTCAGAAAAAGTTCACTAGTTTGATTTCTGGGATGTAGGTGTTGTCCTACAAGGAAAGGTTGAGTAGGCCCACGGGAATAGAGCGAGAGAATGGGACTGATTGGATTGTTCTATAGAGAGCCAGCATGGACTTGATAGGCTGAATGGCCTCCTCCTGCGCCGTTATGACTCTATGCACCTCTTGTGTTGCTTGCGCAGCTTTCTGCTTGTCCCTTTCTGCCTGCTGTGCAGGCATTGAGTGGACTGGCAGGAGAACACTGATGTGCTGCTAGCCTGAGAGCCACTAGTATCATGTAAATATATTCCTGCCATGCCACTAATATCAGGCACTCACCTTGCATGGCCACTGATCTGTGAGAAATCAGATCTAATGAGATAACTGATGCCTACAACGATATCGCCCTTAATAGTTTGAAGGCCAGTTATCGCAGCAATCTCAACATCAATGGCAGAAGCACAAACAGCTGCTGTGGCCCTTGCCATGGAGCCTCTGCTGCAGATGTCCATGATGTTGTCGCATATTCCAGGTGGACTATTGTGTTGAGATCCATCTTTCAGGACGCCACAGGAATGAGTCGCGGACCTCCAATTGACCCTTTAAATGTTCCACATTGTTGGAGGCCATCTTCAGTTCCTGTACGTAAATCCAGTTCTGCAAGCATACTTTTAAAAGCATGACAATGAGATCTGCACCCCAGGTGTTTAGCCAAGCGATGACATCCCCTGATCCTCCTGCCAGCAACACCTTCCACATATTTCACCTAAGGCGCTTTATTAATGCACTGTGCATCACTGTACACACTCTTCCCTTGCTTCAGGAGCTGAATTACAATAAATGGTGTTGCAGCGAAGTTTAGTGAAGGAAGAAGTATGCATTTTAGGTAATAGCACAAATGGCTGCAAGCGAATTGGCACCCTGTTTTGATCTTCGCTTGATTTTAATTTCCACTACTGCCCAAGACAAATTTATACCCATTTGAGTAAGTTGTTGGATGGCTTCTCATTCAAGAACAAAGGTATCAGTCATCCCATGCATATCACCCATTAAGGGATGCATATCACCCATTAAGGGATGCATATCCTCTGTAGCCTACAGAAACAGCTTGCATTAACCCATTTTAACCTGTGTATGATGGGACCAGCAAGAAAGAATCTGATAAATCGTCTCTCATACGCCAGAATATCACAAATAATATTTGGACAGTTTCTATAATGGGCGGCCGATCCACAACTGAGCCGGCCATTTCACATCTGAGCGGCACAATGAAAATCTAGCTCTTAATGTTTATTACTACACTCACTGGTGCCAAAAGAAAGCAGAGCAAAGTTAAATAAAAATGCCTGACCAACTCCATAGTATCAAAACACTTAAACTAGCAGAGTGATTTCAAGATACTATTCTCATTTCAGCATTATGAACCACTCCATCTCGCAGTTAGTGATGTAATCTCAATCCTGAATGAAATTATGGGTCGATAATATATATTTTTTTAATGTACTCTGCATTTGTAATTTACTAACTACCTATCCGTCTGCCAATTCTCACCTTATAAAGCTCTTAAATCCATTTACCCGTCTGGTTGGTTATCTCACCATCAGCACATGGAATGCAGTCAAAACAACAAATTGGCTGTCCTTTCCTGACTCCTTTTCTGATACCTAGGGGACAACTTTCACTGCATAATGACTTTAGCACCTGTTCAAGTGAAAATGCATATTGTAGCTCACTATTTGTATTGCAAAAATCTTGCACCATTGTTTAAATTATATGTGTTTATGAATCAACTCCCGTATCATAATAGTGAAAGATATTGCACTTATATTGGTGCATTAATGGCTTTATCTCACGAATGCGACAGATGTATAGTTCATAAATGCTGCAGCCATGAGTGAGATAAACCATCTACAATGCAATTTACTGTGGTCTGCCCTCCATTCCAAATAATTAACTCTTCGTTAATCTTAAATTCCTGCTCCGCTCCTAAAGATGCATCATATCTGCTGACATTTCATATACTGAACATTGCCTTCAGCATCCAGCTGCCAGTTTAGAATATCATACGATGAAACTACATCTGCATTTTCATCAAAGTATATGTCCTCTCCAAGTTTCTTTTAAATTTGACTTCTTTCAGGTAATGTAGAAGCTGTACAAAGAGATCACAAAATCATTTATAATAAACTATCTCCGTGTAGTTCTTCATATTAGTAGATCTTATAATTTCCTTCATTATAATCTGGACAAACAATTCTTCCCTAATTAATTGTAAATTATTCCCCATTAATTAAATCATAAACATCTTTAATGCCATCCATGCACTACTCTGTTGCCTACTTACCTGCCAGTTTCTAAACTGGAATATACAAAACTAGTAGCATTTCAAACAATATGGAAACAAATGTGAATGGTAGAGTATCTGCTGCTCTCTTATTGCTGAGGAGAAATGAGGCATGTGTATCCACCAATACAGGATAAAACAAATTAAATAACTGCTGACTGCTAACATGAAACACATCCAGGGCTTCTGCGACTCATCCATTTTCTGAACTTGGGAAGGATCCAAGTGAAAATAATAAGACCAACAAAATTAAAGACAAAAAATACATAAAAATGGACTGAAATATTGTAGTTCTGTAACTTTTTACTTTTCATCATAATATCATTTCAAAGTGCATTCTGTAACTTTTTACCTTTCATCATAATATCACTTCAAAGTACATTGCAATCCTTGCATATTATCCCTTATTCTGTATTTATTAAGACAAGGGTAAATAACGTTCCATCTTTGAAAAGACATTCAGATATTTATCAAGGATATGAATATCAATTGCTCCAAACTAAATCTCTCCAAAGTTAGGTAGATAATGTTGCAGTGAAAATTATCTTAATTTTGTAAAGATGTGTGTGTCAAAAATAGTTCAAGATAATAGTATTTATACCTATTATTTTCAAAGTATAGATGCAACTCCAGAAATAAAACAAAAATATTCTAGCCTGTGAGAACATTGATCCCCCCCCCCCACAAAAAAAAAACAAATATTCACAATTTAAGATTCTTTTGCACAGTGTTATTAATTGTGAACGTTCTCTATGTGTATATTTACACATGTCCTACAAAGATGTACTGTGAGTACAGGCTGAATTTTACGCGCCCCACCCCCCCGCAAAGAGCAGGATGGTAGGGGTGCGTAAAATGGAGCAGGAGGCTTGGGGTGCCCTTCCCGACCTGTTCCCACCTCCGCTGCCACTTTATGCAGGGCGGTGGTGGCAAAAAATGGCCTGCCCACCCAGGCCAATCAAGGCCCTTAAGTGGCCACTTAACGGCCATTTAAGGGCCTTCGCCCGCCTCCACTGGGATTTTACGCGTGGCAAGCAGGCGTCCTAGGCCCGAGAAAAGCCGCCTGACAAAAGTAGGTGGCTTTCTGACGGCCAGGGGTGGGGGGGGCCTCCTGATTAGACACCTTGTGCCCGTTGGAAGGCCGCCCCCGCTGCCCCAACCACCCCCAGCACCCAAAATGCATCCCCCGCCCACCCCCCGGTCCCCCAATCGACCACCCTTGCCTCGACGAAACCTGACCAACCACCCCCGGCGAGGCAACAAAAACTTACCTTAGGTCAGAGGCTCCCCGACATTTTCTTCCGGTGGCTCTCGGTGACACTGCTGGGGCAGAGAGCTGCCAGCCTGCTGATTGGCCTGCAGCTCTATTAGGCGGGACTTCCTGCCTCAAGCGGGTGGAAGTCCCACCTCAGGAAAATTAAAGGCCGGGGACCCGCAAAATACGGGTTGGATCCCCAGGCCAGGTGGAAGCAGGTTCGCCAGCTCCCATCGCCAAGGGGTAAATCCCAGCCTACATTTGATTTCCAATAATGATTGGCATGTGTGTTTATACTGTAGCTTAATTTACTTTCAGCTGGAATATGTTTCGTCCTTACCAAATTGAACATTAATTAAGAATGTTTCACTGCATTCAGATAAAATACAAGCATTGTAGTGTTGTCTTTTGAAATTGCAATTGCAATGTGCATTGTGTACTCGAAAGGCTGCTGTAGAACACACATGTTAGCAAAGGGAAAGTGAAACTAAAACAGAATAAAGAGGACATCATTATGTTCAGCAACCTGCAGCCTTTCGCCTGAATTTTATGAGCGCGCCGTAAATCGTGGCGGCGCACTTTGAAGTTGGCGGTCCATGCACGCGAATCGCCCATTGCTGTGCCCCCGCTGTATTAAATGGAGGGGGCAGAATGGCCGCCCCTGATGACGTAGAGGAAGCAGCCACTCCATACCTGGCAACGCCATGCGGCGCCATTTTTAAATGGATTCAAGCCCTTCATGTGAATTTACATTTTTAAAGATACATTTCTTTGACATGAATTGTAAAAAATTCAATAAAAGCTGAAAGCCCCTCTACCACCACCACCCCACAAATGACCACATGCTTTATTTTTTGGCCTTTCCCACCAAAAGAAACTTTATTCCCAAGCCGAACATCCCCCCCCCCCCTCGAGCTTAGTCACCTTTGCCCTTCAACCCCTTCCCACCGTTCCCTCATCCAATGGAAACATTTTACTCCACATCCCACCCCCACCCTGAAAATTTCACTCCTCCCCATCCTCACCAGTGTCTCACCAAATGGAGATCCAATGGCGTGGGTGTTCCGACCACTGGCCAGAATATCAGTGTGAGACGGCCGTCAGGTCAAGGTGAGTTATTTTGCACTTATTTTAATTCATTTTAATATTCAAATGAAGGCCCCGCCAGTGGCGGGGAGGTTCGCTCTGAGGCCTCGCTGCCGCCGTTAAAATACAGCAGGACCTTCCCAGCGTCAGGGTCGTGGCGGGCCTCTCCCGGAAGAATTTTCTGGGTCCCTGCCATCTCCCCCGACGTCGGCGGGCTGGTTAAATTCAGCCCTTTGCCTCTCTGTCTTTGTCTCATATCCTAAACTATCTTTGGCCTCCTTGTCTCGAGAGACAATGGGTAAACGCCTGGAGGTGGTCAGTGGTTTGTGGAGTAGCACCTGGAGTGGCTAGAAAGGCCAATTCTAGAGTGACAGACTCTTCCACAGGTGCTGCAGAAAAATTTGTTTGTCGGGGCTGTTACACAGTTGGCTCTCCCCTTGCGCTTCTGTCTTTTTTCCTGCCAACTGCTAAGTCTCTTTGACTCGCCACACTTTAGCCCCGCCTTTATACTCAACTCAGCTAAATCTGACTCCAGTCCTGAAGACATCACAATGGCAAAAAGGTGAATAACAAAGGATGCTTTCAAGTATGAAAATTTTGGAAGATTTGTCTACTGTTACAGACAGTATTTTCAGTTGTATACTGTGTTTGAGTGACACACAGGAAGCTTGTAGAGTGTATACTCACACACTGATCTCTCCAAAAATAACCATCCAATCAAAAAAGATAACATCGGATCATTGCAGAGAAATTTCCTCTGAATGGAGCGTGATCTTGGATCCATTATCACTTCGTTGCTGCACAATATGGTGTTGTCTATGCCCCACCTACCATCTTTTGCTGTGCTTTCAGAACCATCATCTGTAACCCCATGTTGGTAAAAGTGGCTTCAACATTTCAAAGGCATGACGGCAGGTTTCGCAGACGACACAAAGAAAAAGGCTTTACTTCTACAATATGGATGTGAAGAGTTAGAAGATATCTTTAAGCAACTTATGCCTGAGCAAAATGACTACGACTCAGCAAAAAATGCACTGACAACCTACTTCACGCCTAAGAAAAACTTCATATACAAAACCATTGTATTCCAACACACTAAGCAACAAGCAACGAGACAATTGACCAATATTACTCGCGATTGAGGCAATTAGCAACCAAATGTGACTTGGGTCATGTTGAAAGGAAATCAAAACACAATAATAGAAGGCAGTCTCTCTAGTCAACTATGCCGAAAATCACTCAAGAAAGACAGCAGTCAGAACTGCTGGAGTTACCAAGATCACTATCATTCTCAGAGTTCAGAGCTACTGAGGTTGAGGCTGCTAACAATAACCACCACACTCCAAGTTCATCTCCTATGAACATTATTCATCGCACATGTGCCAGGAAACTCCCTGCAAAGCAACAACAGTCACCTCACAAACAGAGTTGAGACATATGCAAAGAATGTTTCCACTGTGGCAGTGCTTACCCACACTGGACAGACCATCCTGCTACTAATAAACAGTGTAAAGCCTGCGGAAAACCCAACCACTTTGCTCATGTCTGTTGCTCATCGGCAAAATCAACTACTAAGAACTATATCAACAAAAGGGTACCACGCATACATACCACAACAAAAAGGCGAGAGGATGTAGCCAACGTAAAGGCAGATGACCCTGAACATACTTTTGACCTCTCTCTCAGACACAGAAAACAGCCACGTGTTTTTTTTTAATTCATTCATGGGATGTGGGCGTCGCTGGTCAGGCCAGCATTTATTGCCCATCCCTAATTGCCCTTGAGAAGTTGGTGGTGAGCTGCCTTCTTGAGCTGCTGCAGTCCATGTGAGGTAGATACACCCAGAGTGCTGTTAGGAAAGGAGTTCCAGGATTTTGACCCAAAGACAGTGAAGGAACGGCAATATATTTCCAAGTCAGGATGGTGTGTGACTTGGAGGGGAACCTACAGGTGGTGGTGTTCCCATGCATTTGCTGCCCTTGTCCTTCTAGTTGGTAGAGGTCGTGGTTTTGGAAGGGGCTGTCTAAGGAGCCTTGGTGCGTTGCTGCAGTGCATCTTGTAGATAATACACACTGCTGCCACTGTGCGTCGGTGGTAGAGGGAGTGAAAGTTTGTGGATGGGGTGCCAATCAAGAGTGCTGCTTTGTCCTGGATGGTGTCAAGCTTCTTGAGTGTTGATGGAGCTTAACCCATCCAGGCAAGTGGAGAGTATTCCGTCACACTCCTGACTTGTGCCTTGTAGATGGTGGACAGGCTTTGGGGAGTCAGGAGGTGAGTTACTCGTCGCAGGATTCCTAGCCTCTGACCTGCTCTTATAGCCACGGTATTTATATGGCTACTCCAGTTCAGTTTCTGGTCAATGGTAGGCCCTAGGATGTTGATAGTGGGGGATTCAGCGATGGTAATGCCATTGAATGTCAAGGGGAAATGGTTAGATTCTCTCTTGTTGGAGATGGTCATTGCCTGGAACCTGTGTGGCGCGAATGATACTTGCCACTTATCAGCCCAAGCCTAGATATTGTCCAAATCTTGCTGCATTTCTACACTTACTGCTTCAGTATCTGAGGAGTCACGAATGGTGCTGAACATTGTGCAATCATCAGCGTACATCCCCACTTCTGACTTTATGATTGAAGGAAGGTCATTGATGAAGCAGCTGAAGATGGTTGGGCCTCGGACACTACCCTGAGAAACTCCTGCAGTGATGTCCTGGAGCTCAGATGACTGACCTCCAACAACCACAACCATCTTCCTTTGCGCTAGGTATGACTCCAACCAGCGGAGGGTTTTCCCCCTGATTCCCATTGACCTCAGTTTTGCTAGGGCTCCTTGATGCCATACTCGGTCAAATGCTGCCTTGATGTCAAGGGCAGTCACTCTCACCTCACCTCTTGAGTTCAGCTCTTTTGTCCATGTTCGAACCAAGGCTGTAATGAGGTAAGGAGCTGAGTGGCCCTGGCGGAACCCAAACAGAGCATCACTGAGCAGGTGATTGCTAAGCAAGTGCCGCTTGATAGCAGTGTCGATGACACCTTCCATCACTTTACTGTTGATTGAGAGTAGGCTGATGGGGTGGTAATTGACCGGGTTGGATTTGTCCTGCTTTTTGGGTCCAAGACATACCTGGCAATTTTCCACATTGCAGGTTAGATGCCAGCGTTGTAGCTGGCCTGGAACAGCTTGGATACAGGCGTGGCAGTTTCTGGAGCTCAGGTCTTCAGTACTATTGCCGGAATATTGTCAGGGCCCATAGCTTTTGTAGTATCCAGTGCATTCAGTCGTTTCTTGATATCACGCGTAGTGAATCGAATTGGCTGAAGTCTGGTATCTGTGATGCTGGGGACTTCAGGAGGAGGCCAAGATGGATCATCAACTCGGCACTTCTGACTGAAGATTGTTGCAAATGCTTCTGCCTTATCTTTTGCACTGATATGCTGGGCTCTCCCATCATTGAGGATGGGAATATTTGTGGAGCCACCTCCTCCAGTTAGTTGTTTAATTGTCCACCACCATTCACAACTGGATGTGGCATGACTGCAGAACTTAGATCTGATCCGTTGGTTATGGGATCACTTAGCTCTGTCTATCGCATGCTGCTTATGTGTGGCAGTGACCATTAGCTGTTCAGGCGTAGATGCTCTCATAGACACAGCAGTATATGTCAATGTCCTGGGAGTCAAAGCATTCAACAAACGTCAGCATTGTCCCATTCCCTGCAAACCAGGCAATCCAAAATTTTGCCTTAAAACAGTGACAAACAGCTGAAAATTCTCAGAACTTTTGAAATGCCAGTCTCATTCAAAAGCAGTAGAACGAATGCTCTATTCTACATCATATCTGGACAATGTGACACACTTATCAGTTTCCACACAGCAACAGATCTGCACATGATTGCAGTTACACATGCGACTTCTTTGCATAACAAAAACATTCTCGAACTGTATGCTGATCGCTTCACTGGTATTGGCAAGCTAAAAGGTGTTACATGCGAACTGCCCCCAGTTGTGCATCAACAGCAATGGATGCCATTTCATGTCAAGAAACAGACAGAGAAGGAATTTTAATACCTACTAGACCTAGACATTATTGAGAAAGTTGGGGATGAGCCTATCCTTTGGCTCTCACCCATATAAGTCATCAAGAAACCCAAGAGCAAGAACCAGATTAGAATCTGCATTGATATGTGATCACCAAACCAAGCCATATGAAAAGGATGCTTGACACCGTCAGTCGATAACATCATAGAGAAAGTGAATGGTGCTAAACACTTGGCTAAACTTGACCTCAATGCAGGCTACTATCAAATCAAGCTTGCAGAAGAACTGAGATATCTTCAAGAAATGCTGGAATCACTCAGCAGGTCTGGCAGCATCTGTGGAAAGAGAAGCAGAGTTAACGTTTCGGGTCAGTGACCCTTCTTCGGAACCGAAGAAGGGTCACTGACCCGAAACGTTAACTCTGCTTCTCTTTCCACAGATGCTGCCAGACCTGCTGAGTGATTCCAGCATTTCTTGTTTTTATTTCAGATTTCCAGCATCCGCAGTATTTTGCTTTTATTATATAACTGAGATATCTTATTGTATTCTCTACTCACATTGGTCTTTTCTGATACAAGAGGCTGAACTTTGCAGTCAGCTCAGCAGCTGAGGTATTTCAGCACTTGATTCAATCTGCACTTCAAGGACCTGAAGACACGCAGAACATCAGTGATGACATTCTCATCTATGGTCGCACTGAAAAGGAACTCGAAACACGCCTACATGCATGCTTACAACGTCTCAGAGAATGTAACCTTTCTTTGACCAAGACAAGTGCTTGTTTAATGAAAGCAAAATTGAATTCTTTGGTCATGTGTTCAATGGTGAAGCAGTATCAACAGATCCATGAAAAGTTGAAGCCATGGCAAACACTACAGATCCTACAAATGTGCAGGAAATTGCAAGTCTGCTAGGACTCACGTACTGCAGTCATTTCATTCCTGATCTTGCTATGTTATCTGCCCCCTAAGCGATCTGACAAAAGAGACCACCACATGGGAATGGATTAAATCACAAACAGGCGATACACCAGATCAAATGACGTTTGGCATCAAGATGCACAAATGCCTATTTTGACCCTGAGAAAACTACCCAACTAGTTGTGGATGCAAGCCCAGTTGGCTTAGGTGCTGTTCTCATACAGAAAGACAAGACAGGTAACCAATTAATCATTGTGATGGCAAGCAGATCATTAATGCCCGTAGACCAACGTTATTCGCAAACAGAGAGAAAAGCACTCTCAATCATGTGGGGTATCTTACACTTTCATCTCTACTTATATGGAAGCGAATTTAAAGTAATAACTGATCATAGACCACTAGTGAGCTTGTTCAACAATCCACATTGCAAACCACCCACTCGAATAGAACGGTGGATGCTCAAACTACAAGAGTATGAGTTCATGTTGAATATCAGCCAGACAAGCTCAACGCAGCGGACTATCTTTTGCGACATCCTTTGTCGACATTTGGTCCATTAAAACTAGCTGATATCAAAACAGCAACAAAACAAGATGAAGCTTTGCAATTATGTATGGAAGCTATGGAATCTCAAAACTGGAAAGACGTGATTGAGAAAGCGTCTACAAATGAAATCACTCACACATAGTACAAGATCTTCACAATATTCAAAATGAGCTCAACATTACAACCACATCTGATCTTGTATTACACAACAACTGTACTGTCATTCCATACTTATTGAGGGAAAGTGTTGTCAATATAGCACATAAAGGACATCAGGGAATTGTGAAAACCAAACAACTTCTTTGGGAAAAGGTATGGTTCCCAGGAATTGATCATATGATAGAATACAAATTTAGTCAGTGTTTGCCATATCAAGCAACTACAACATCAAATCTTCATGATCCTCTCAAGGTATCTGAACTACCTCCAGGACCATGGATTGAAGTCATCATTGACTTTACAGATTTGCCAACAGATGAACACCTGCTTGTTGTCACTGACGACTGCAGCAGATTCCCAGTCATGGAATTAGTTATGTCAAATTCAACAAAGGCAGTCATCCCAAAGTCTGACCAGATCTTTGCCTTGTTTGGAATCCCTCAAATGGTAAGAAGTGACAATGGACCCCCATTCAACAGCAGTAAGTTCAGTAAATTCGCAAACTACCTCAGCTTCACTCATTGGAAAATCACACCCCATTGGCCAAGAGCTAATGGAAAAGTCGAGAGATTTATGTGAACCTTGACAAAAGTGTTACAGCTACAGCTGAGAACAAGGCAGGGAAGCAAGAGCTTTATCTCTTTCTTCGTAATTACAGAGCAACACAATATGTCAACCACATTTAGAAGTTAATCGTTTGGAAGTTTTAACTTTTTTATTCACACTTTAACATATAACTCAAGTTTCCTGATGAAAACAAACTATGTATACTGTTATGGCCAAGGCAGGAGTAATGCACTGTTAATTCAGTCCCACTACTCCACAGGTCACAGCATATCACGAAAGTTTTCTACCTACCAAAGAATAGCCAAATTAGACATTCTATTTGTACCCCACAGAATAAAGCACACCAGACCAGGTTTCTTAAAACAACAACAACATTAACTATTTATTAGAAAAGTAATAATAAGTCTTAAACAGTAATGAGATAAATCTACATGTGAAAAGATTTTTTAAAAACATTGTATTCTTCCTAGCCCTCTTGCACACACACATACATTCAAAAAAGAAAATGGTTAACTGGGTAAAAGGATTTTTGGTTTACAGCTGTTCCTTAGGAATAAAAAGGTAAAAATAAAATGATTGAGTTTAGGACATTCTGGTAAGATGTTTTTCACATGGCGAGGTGTCCCAGAGGCGAATAATCAACTGGCATTCTCCAGGCGAGGTTGATGAACCGTCTGTGATGGGTAGGCATTCAAGGCAATTTGTCTGCAGCAGGCTTCACATAGGTATTTCCACAAAGGGTGTAGCAACAGGTCTGCTAGGGTTTTAAAAACAGCAGTCTAGCAGTAGAAGCTTTCTTCAGATTTCAGGATCTCCCAAAACGCAAGAGTAACAGGAACCACACTGGATGCAGGAATTCTTCAGACACTGGAGGCAGTAGAAATCTGCCACCTTTCAAATGCAGGCTTTCTTTTCAAGAGACGCAGGTTTCCTTTACAGACAGAGGTCTTTTCTCTGGTCTCCAGGCAGGTCACAGCCAGATTTCAAAATGCCTGCTCTTTGCCCAACTCATTGGTCTTTTCACAATCCAAAAGTAAAACTAACTTCAACAATCAAGTCACATGACAGTCATAAATCTTGACCTGTCATTCCCCTGCTGAGTTGTTTGGAAACAGATGCCTTGCAGTCTGTGTATTTCTGTCAGTTCAAACCCACCATGTTTCGGCAATCAATGTCCAAGAAAAAAATCTTTTCCTCAGATTTTAAAAAACACACAGAATTCTAAGCTTATAATACAAAAACAAAACTCTTGTAACAATATTTTTTTAAATTTTATTTAGAGATACAGCACTGAAACAGGCCCTTCAGCCCACCAAGTCTGTGCCGATCATCAACCACCCATTTATACTAATCCTACATTAATCCCATTACCCTCTCACATCCCCACCTTCCCCTACAACCTACCTATACTAGGGGCAATTTATAATGGCCAATTTACCTATCAACCTGCAAGTCTTTGGCTGTGGGAGGAAACCGGAGCACCCAGCGAAAACCCACACGGTCACAGGGAGAACTTGCAAACTCCGCACAGGTAGGACCCAGAATCAAACCCAGGTCACTGGAGCTGTGAGGCTGCGGTGCTAACCACTGAGCCACTGTGCCACCTAAATACCCTCAAACATTATTTTAGCAGCTAATGGAGAGCTACAGAGTGGCAAACAGGGACTAGATTCTTCATAATATACATACCTAAAAGTGAAATTGATATGAATGGGTTAAACTAGTACAAGTGAAAACCAAGAAGCTAGTGTTAATTGTAAAGTCCTTTACAATGATAGTTTTGCATCTCTTTCACTAGTAGAGAAATGATCTGTAAATCCAAATACTTCCTCAGAAAATGGCAAAGCACTTACACTTATTAAATTATAATTCATCATTTATTATCCTAACAGGGGTGTGTGATTTTAGAATTGCTACAAATGCATTAAGAAAATCATTTTAAATAGAAATATTGTCGTATTGTTCATTGAAGAACATGTAGAGAAATTTACTTTAAATCTTTTAACTGCAAAGTTGATTTCTGAAGACTCTTACACTGGCATCTGAAATGGTGCTAATGTTTGAGGTATTATGCTCTGTGTTGAGGAATGGTCTCCAATTATCACAGGCACATCACTGGCAGTACATCTAGAATTCGGCACTATTTCCTCCTGACCGTTAACAAGAGAGTTGGCTGCTGTCAGAGACATGGGGCTGGATTTTAAAGCCTCTCCGTCGCCGGGAACGGTGGCGGAGAGGACAATGAAGAGTGCAAGGGAAGAGACCTGCCACCAACCCTGATGGCGGCAGGCCCCATACCGATCTCAGCAGCATTAGCAAGGCCTTGTGGTGGCCACCCCCTGCTCAACGACAGGACCCGCACTTAAATATATTACTGTCTACTTACCATGCAGCCTGCAGTGATTCAGCCACCACGTTGCAATCTTTATTCTGGCGGCTGGCAATGCCATGCCTTTGAATATCCGTTTGGGGAAACAAGGCGAGACACCTGTGGGGAGGGGCAAGGAGGTGATTTTCTCTGTGCGAGAGGGGTTGAGCGGGGTTACAACGCTATGGATTTGTCAGTGGTGTGATGGGAAAGGGTAAAGGACAAAGGTTCAAAACTATGGTTGTGAGGGGTGGGAGGTCAAATTTTCAAGGTAGGTATTCCAGGGGGGAAAAGGGCAGGAATGTTGTAATATGCCATTGGGGGGGGCGGTGGCAGAGTGCCTGGAAAGGTTATTTTATTCATTTTTACAAAATATTACAGTAACTGGTCCTTTAAATTTTAAATGCTGTAAGCCGGCGATGATTCACCCTCCCCCTCTATGTGTTCAGGGGGTGGGGGGGGGGCGGGAGGCAGCCCCCCCAGACATGGTAATGAACGGCCGCGTTTGGAATCGCAGCAGAGCTGCGATGTGGTCTCCGTGCGTGCGGGCCGCATCTTTTTATGCACACCGCCCATTTCGGCGGCGGAGTCTTAAAATGCAGCCCGAGGTGTTTCCCACAGGAGTCATAAAACCTGTAGCGCAGCGTGATATTTGGAAGTAGTGTTAAATCCTTGTTGATCTCTTCTATTACAAAGATCATTGTTTGTGCCCAGCGAAATGCTCTAAAATTGAAGGTATAAAATGGATTAAATGCAATTTGTGTGTAGTTTTTGAAAATGAGTTTAACTGTAACCAAATTATCTGAAATCAAATGACTGAGCAGGAAATGAAAGCACAAAATACAAGAGAATTTTGGAGTTAACCACAATATGGGCGGCACAGTGGTGAGTACTGCAGCCTCATAGCTCCAGCAACCTGGGTTCAGTTCTGGGCACTGCCTGTGTGGAGTTTGCAAGTTCTTCCTGTCACCGTGTGGGTTTCTGCCGGGTGCTCCAGTTTCCTCCCACAGCCGAAGACTTGCAGGTTGATAGGTAAATTGGCCATTGTAAATTGCCCCTAGTGTAGGTAGGTGGTAGGGAATATGGGATTAATGTAGGATTAGTATAAATGTGTGGTTGTTGGTCGGCACAGACTCAGTAGGCTGAAGGGCCTGTTTCAGTGCTGTATCTCTCTATGACTATAACAGGTAAACATCTAGAAAGAAAGTGACTACCTGTTCTGAATTCCTGTATGCACCTAATCATTTATTGTTACGCCAGACAACTTCAAATGTTAGAATTAATAATAAATCAGTATGGAATCTGATTAGTTCACTTAGCCAGTACAGTTTCAATACAGTGACATGATGTTAACAAACATCTAGATTAGAAATATTAAAAACTATGGGCTGCATTTTAAGACTTCGCTGAAGTAGGCGGCGGACATAAAAAAATGCAGCCCACGTGCACGGGAACCACATCACGTGGCGTACGGCACTAATGTGCAGGCGCCAGTGCCATTTTTAAAGGGTTTACAGCCCTCAATGTACATTTAAAATGTAAAGGGACAGTTAATGGAAAGTTTTGGAAAAATGAATAAAATGACCTTTCAATGCGCTCTCCCAACCCCCCAGTGGCATATTACAACATTCCTCCCCTGCCCCCACCACCGGGGAATTCTTATATTGAAAATTTAACCTTTCCCCCCCACAGTTTGGCACCTTTGTCCTTTTACCCCTTTCCAACCAATCCGAGGTGTTCTAAACCCACTCCTCCCCTCCTGCACAGAGAAAATCAACTCCTCTCCCCCCTCCCCACAGGTGTTGTGCCACATTTCCCTGAATGGGAATTCGAAGGCGCAGCATTGTTGGCAGCCTGAATAAGGATTGGAACGTGATGGCTGAATCCTTGCGACCTATATGATAAGTAGGCATTAACATATTTTGATGCAGGTCCCATTGCTGAGTGGCAGGGCAGCCGCCATGAGGCCTCGCCGCCACCGCCGAGATCGGTACAGGGCTTGCCACCGTCGGTGTCGGTGGGGGGCCTCCACCATACCGATCTTCATTGCCCTCCTGCCACCATTCTCGGCGGCAAAGGGCCTTTAAAATCCAGCCGTATGTCTTGTTTGTTTGTGTACATCCTACATCGTACTGTAATCACCCTTTCAAGAAACTAATGTAATTTAACTGGGATATTCTGTATAAAAAAGTTGTATTCAATAAGAGATAAATGATCTTTATGTTTTTGCTTACCTTTCACACCCTAAGATGTTTGGTTGAGATTTAAAGGCCAAATCTTGAATAACGACTCGGATGAATACGGAACAGTTCACCAAGAATAATGTTACCATTCATTGACATGTCAGGTAAATCAAATTTTCTTTCTATTTCGCATGCTCCAAACACACTGGTGCCTAAAGAAACTGTTAGTGATGAAACAAAATGGTAATACATTGTAGTGCTTCATGAGAACAAAATAAACTGCTTTAGTGTGAATGTCTTGTTTATATATGTATCACCATACCCAAATGTCAAATGTTTACTGAAAATTAAATTCTAAATATGAACAATCCCAAAAGAACCCTTTAGAAGATTGTGGGAAGTGTGTGATGGGGTAAGATGTTTATCATTTATTCCTCTGTGAGTAACAACTTCATCCAACGTTTTTGCCTTCCGACTGCAGGCGTGACAATAAATAAATTAAGCAAATCATCAAACTATCTCCCATAAGAATACTCACATTGACAATTGCTAATTATTTTTACATGTGTTCCATATATCAATATGCAGTAATATTAAGTCTTTTGGCATATTTAAAATTTTGGCAAGCAATGTAGATAGGGTGGCGTAGTGGCTAGCACCGCAGCCTCACAGCTCCAGCAACCTGGGTTAGGTTCTGGGTACTACCTGTGTGGAGTTTGCAAGTTCTCCCTGTGACTGCGTGAGTTTCCTCCAGGTGCTCTGGTTTCCTCCCACATGTCCAAGACTTGTGGGTTGACAGGTAGATTGACCATTGTAAAAAAAAAAATTGCCCCTAGTGTAGGTAGATGGTAGGTGAATTGAGAGGAAAAATGGGATTAATGTAGGATTAGTATAAATGGTTGGTTGATGGTTGGTGTGGATTTGTTGGGGCGAATGGCCTGTTTCGGTGCTGTATCTCTCCATGGCATTTCCTCTCCTATGTTTGTTTTCTCTTTAGGTCCTCTTGTTCAATGCAACAGTCCCTGACTGGGAGATTCAGATCACCTGCTCCTTTGTTCTTTTATGCTACTCAGGCACTGGCTACTAGCTGATCTACAAGAGTTCATCCTTTCTCTGACCATTCCTCCTTATCTCACTAGCACTTCCCTAATGGCTCCATTGAGAAACTGGGAGTGCAAACTCAAATCTTTCCATTTTGTGGCACAGCACCCAAAAAATTATGAGAGAGATTTTCTTTTTCCTACACATGGTCCTATTGGCTCAACCTGGAAGAGATGCCAATCCTTATGGAATATCCTCGAATCAAAGATTAATCTCTTGCAACACGGCTAATGATGTCATGAGGTGCATCGCCTCTACTCTTCAGTTTATCACACCTTCCCATTCCACATTACACAAAGCAAGTCACAACATACCACCCTACATAAATCAGACAGAAAGAGTCCTACAATGCTATAAGTCATGTGATAAATCCATCTGGAAAATGTCCAACTAGATTGGGCAACCCTATAACCTGGGCATAGGGAAATTGTATAGGATGGAGCACACATCCCTAACGAACCTGCCCAATTTTTTTGCCTATTATTTTAAATGAAGTGCCAACCTAGATTATGTGCTCAAATCTCTTGAGTGCTTGAACCCACAACCTGTGTCTCAGAGGTAACTCTGCTATCCCTGAGCTGGGGCTGGCACAAGAATATGACATAGCTGGTGTCAGTAAGTTTCAGCTGGTTCTCCTCATTTACATGGTTCCATGAACTGCACCAATGTGCACCAGATTTATATACAAGCAGAATCTGACTAAGGCTTTTCAGATTTATGGTCAACAATTTGGATTTTGGGGTGAGGACGTGGTGCAGCTGTGCCTATTGTGTTGTGCAGGGAAGATCCAAATGGCAGCCATTTGTAGCATTGCACAATTATAGTTGTGCACATTTCATGAGCTGTGGTGGAGTTTCAGACCACCTCAGATATATTCTGGGGTACGGGCATTGTTTTCCTGCTGGAGAACAAGGCATTGTGGTTAAGCTGCCCTGGGGATGGATCTGATTAGAAACTTATCCTCCCCATTTTATCTAAACGGACCAGATTATTGCAGGTTTTCTGCCCCTAACAGTAATTTGCATTCCAAATATCCATGAATTCTTTTTAAAACAGGGTTCATGTTGAATCTTAGATCTAGCACAGGATCAAAATGATCTCTCAATTGCATTGGACTGGAATTTGAATAGAAATCTGCCATATGAAATAATATTAGAATGCTGCAAGTGACAGGCTTAAACCTGTTCACATTACTAACCCCAATTAGTCTACATTTTTCTCATAAAATAATGTATGCTGGAATGCAAAATTAAATGTTGGAAGTGTAGAGGTTAATACTGTTTGTCCACTTGGGGAATTTGCAATTGATCACTTAAGTTCTACATTCTCGAATTCTGACATATACCGAGACGCAGTGTTTCAATTTCCATGCATGCATTAGATATTCTCTCTGCATCTTCAGTATCACTAGTCTCAACTATCATGTGTCCCGCGTCCATTAAGATCAGGAGTTTATCTTTACAGCCCAATATCTAGCCACACAGTAGTCTAACTCAAGGTGTTGTAACAATAATGTAAGGATGAGGGCTTGACCCGGTACCCAAAAACGCCTCGAGTGTCAGATGTCTTGTCCAAATGAGCGATCTTTATTACGAGCATGCAAGGACAAGTCCTACTCTCATGAATGGTCGTAGGGATTCTACTCGTACAATGTTTGAGCTATCAATTTATACAGTTACAGGAGGTTTACTTGGCAAGCTGTTTCTTTAATTACATCATCTTCCCATCTTACTCTCTTCACTGATCTCGTCTTTCCTTGATCATCCTTCCTTGTTCATATTATTTACCTTGTCAATCGAGTTGATGATCCATCTTGGTCTCCTCCTGAAGTCCCCAGCATCACAGATGCCAGACTTCAGCCAATTTGATTCACCCCGCATAATATCAAGAAATGACTGAAGAAACTGGATACTACAAAGACTATGAGCCCTGACAATATTCCGGCAATAGTACTGAAGACCTATGCTCCAGAACTTTCCGCACCCCTAGCCAAGCTGTTCCAGTACAGCTACAACACTGACATTTACCCGGCAATGTGGAAAATTGCCTAGGTATGTCCTGTACACAAAAAGCAGGACAAGTCCAACCAGGCCAAGTTCCGCCCCATCAGTCTACTCTCAATCATCAGTAAAGTGATGGAAGGTGTCATCTACAGTGCCATCGAGCAGCACTTGCTTAGCAATAACTTGCTCAGTGACACTCATTATGGGTTCCACCAGGGCCACTCAAATCTTGACCTCATTACAGCCTTGGTTCAGACATGGAAAAAAGAGCTGAACTCAAGAGGTGAGGTGAGAGTGACTGCCTTTGACATCAAGGCAGCATTTGACCAAGTATGGCATCAAAGAGCCATAGCAAAACTGGAGTCAATGGGAATAAGGGGGAAAACTCTCCGCTGGTTGGAGTCATACCTAACGGAAAGGAAGATGGTTGTGGTTTGTGAGAACAGAATTTTCGAGAACAGAATAATATGGGGACTTTTAAGATGAAATAATTAATCAATCATGTATTACTAACAAATTAACCTCGGAGCTGCAGAGACAGCTTATCAGAAATAACTTCATAGCTTCAGGGCTGCACAGACAGCTTATCAGTGGAAATAGACTAACAAGCAAAAACTAATAGGACAGCTGCAGCCTGCCGAATAGTAGCCTATTGTACAACAATCAGCCCAACGTTCCAAGGAGATAGGGGGATGAGAAACTGCTTGAGGAGAGGGTGACAAGGCAGTACCCCAATCAGGCTTGACACCAAGAAACTGCAAAGTTTGTAAACCAATTGGGAACATAAAGGGGGTGTCACTGATTTGTAAGAAGAACTATAAGAAAGGCTTGATTTCCCCGCCCAGGCAGGGAAGAGACAGGAGGAAGAGGGAGGAGAGCCCATGTGTTGTTGTTGTTCGCTTTGCTGATGATGTAACCACTAAGTACTACAATAAAGTTTCTTAAAGCTACAGTCGGACTTCGTCTCTATTTGTGTAACCCATGAGATCATACAAGTGAGGGAGGTCAATGATCTGAGCTCCAGGATATCACTGCAGGAGTTCCTCAGGGTAGTGTCCTAGGCCCAACCATCTTCAGCTGCTTCATCAATGACCTTCCTTCAATCATAAGGTCAGAAGTGGGGATGTTCGCTGAAGATTGCACAATGTTCAGCACCATTTGCGACCCCTCAGATACTGAAGCAGTCCGCGTAGAAATGCAGCAAGACCTGGACAATATCCAGGCTCGGGCTGATAAGTGGCAAGTAACATTCGCACCACATAAAAGCTAGGCAATGACCATCTCCAACAAGAGAGCATCTAACCATCTCCCCTTGACATTCAATGGCATTACCATCACTGAATCCCCCACTATCAACATCCTGGGGGCTACCATTGAGCAGAAACTGAACTGGAGTAGCCATATTAATACCATGGCTACAAGAGCAGGTCAGAGGCTAGGAATCCTGCGGCGAGTAACTCATCTCCTGTCCACCATCTACAAGGCACAAGTCAAAAGCGTGATGGAATACTCTCCACTTGCTTGGATGGGTGCAGCTCCTCCAACACTCAAGAAGCTCGACACATGTTTCAGGAGGTAGTCAAGCTGGTGCCTAGACGATCACAGGTGGGGGGTGACTGGGTGGCTGCCGGACGGACAAAGAAGTCAGGGCAGGTAGTGCAGGAGTCCCCAGAGGACATCCCACTTTCTAACCGGTATTCAGTTCTGAGTACCGATGTGAGAGAGGGTTCCTCTGGAGAATGCACTGGAGAGTCATGACCGGAATGTCATGGCTGACTCAGCTGTGCTGAGATGGAGAAAAAGGGATAAGAGGGCAATAGGTAGGAGATTCGATGGTTAGAGGAACAGATAGGTGTTTCTGTGGTCACAGACATGATTCCAGGATGGTATGTTGCCTCCCTGGTGGAAGGGTCTTGGATATCACTGAGCAGCTACAAAGTATTCTGGAGGGTGAGGGTGCACAGCCAGAGGTCGTGGTCCATGTTGGTACCAATGACAAAGGTAGAAAGAGGGATGAGGTCCTACAAAAAGAATTTTGGGAGCTAGGCAGCAGATTAAAAGGAAGACCTCAAAGGTTGTAATCTCTGGGTTTCTTCCGGTGCCATGGGCTAGTGAGTATATGAATAGGAGGTTAGAGCAGATGAATGCATGGTTGGGGAGATGGTGCAGGAGGGAGGGCTTTAGTTTCCTGGATCACTGGGCCTGTTTCTGGTGAAGGTGGGATCTGTAGAAGATGGAAGGGTTGCACCTCAACCAGAACGGGACCAACATCCTTGCTGGGAGGTTTGCTAGTGCTGTTGGGGGGTGGGGGGGTGGTTTAAACTAATTTGGCAGCGAGATGGGATACAGAGTGGAAGCACAGTAGGGGGTGATGTACAATCAAATATAAATGTGAAGCTAAGTCAGTCCAGAGGACAGAGTAAATGTAGACCTGTTAAGGTTCAGGCAAATAATGCAAGGCTGGATTGTATCTATTTTAATGCAAGGAGTCTTACTAGTAAGGCAGATGAATTGAGGTTGTTGATTAACACATGGGTATATGATATTATTGCTATCATTGAGACATGGTTGAGGGAAGGGCAGGACTGGCAGTTTAATATCCCAGGGTATAGAATCTTCAGACGTGATAGGGGAGGGGGTAAAAGAGGAGGTGGCATTGCACTGTTGATTAAAGAGACAATTACTGCAGTAAGGAGGGATGATATCTTAGAAGGTTCCTCTAATTTGGCCATATGGGTAGAACTTAAAAACAAAAAGGAGGCTATTACTTGGCTGGGAGTGTCCTACAGGCCTCCAAACAGTCAGGCAGTGGTAGAGGAGCAGATATGTACGCAAATCTCAGAGAGGTGCAAAAAATAATAGGGTAATAATAATAGGGGATTTCAACTTCCCCTATATTAGAGGGGATAGTATGAGTGCAAAAAGCTTAAAGGGGGCGGAATTCTTCAAGTGCATTGAGGAGAGCTTTTTGAGCCAGCACGTAGAGTGTCCAACAAGAGGAGGGGCAGTACTGGACTTAATCCTAGGGAATGAAGCCAGACAAGTGGTAGAGGTGGCAGTGGGTGAGCCTTTCGGGGATAGTGACCATAACTCTGTCAGATTTAAAGTTGTTATGGAAAAGGACATAGAGGGACCGGAAATAAGAGTACTGAATTGGGGGAAAGCAGATTTCAATATGATAAAACAGGATCTGGCCAAAGTGAACTGGGAGCAGCTTCTTATGGGAAAGTCTACATTAGAAAGTCATTTAGAAGGGAAATTGTGAGGGTTCAGGTGCATCATGTTCCTGTAAAGGTGAAGAGTAGGACCAACAGGTCTGGATGTCAAGGGATATAGAGGATTGGATAAGGGGAAAAAAGGAGGCGTATGGCAGATTCAGAGTGCTGAAAACAGCGGAGGCCCTAGAGGAGTATAGAAAGTGTAGGGGAGTACTTAAAAAAGTAATTAGGAGAGCGAAGAGGGGGCATGAAAAATCACTGGCAGACAAGATAAAGAAAAATCCCAAGGCGTTTTATAAGTATGTTAGGGGTAAGAGGATAACCAGGGAAAAAGTGGGGCCCATTAGGGATCAAAGAGTCAATCTGTGTGTGGAGCCGGAGGACATAGGTGCAGTTTTGAACGATTACTTTTCATCTGTGTTCACTATGGAGAGGGACGATGTAGGTGTCGTGATCAGGGAAGGGGATTGTGATATACTTGGTCAAATTAGCATTGTACAGGAGAAAGTATTAATTGTATTAGTGGGCTTAAAGGTGGATAAATCCCCAGGCCCAGCTGAGATGTATCCCAGGCTGCTATGTGAGGCAAGGGCTGGGATAGGGGGGGGCTCTGACACAAATTTTCAAATCCTCTCTGCCACAGGAGAGGTACCAGAGGATTGGAGGACAGCGAATGTGGTACCATTATTCAAGAAAAGTAGCAGGGATAAACCAGGAAATTACAGGCCGGTGAGTCTAACATCAGTGGTAGAGAAATTATTGGAAAAATTTCTGAGAGACAGGATTAATCTCCATTTGGAGAGGCAGGGATTAATCAGGGATAGTCAGCATGGCTTTGTCAGGGGGAGATTGTGTCTAACAAATTTGATTGAATTTTTCGAGGAGGTGACTAGATGTGTAGATGAGGGCAAAACAGTTGATGTAGTCTACATAGACATCAGTAAGGCTTTTGATAAGGTCCCGCATGGGAGATTGGTTAAGAAGGTAAAAGCCCATGGGATCCAGGGTAATTTGGCAAATTGGATTCAAAATTGCCAAAGTGGCAGGAGGCAAAGGGTGATGGTAGAGGGTCGTTTTTGTGAATGGAGGCCTGTGACCAGTGGGGTACTGCAGGGATCGGTGCTGGGACACTTACTGTTTGTAGTGTACATTAATGATTTATACGTGAATATAGGATGTATGATCAGTAAGGTCACAGACGACACGAAAATTGGTGGTGTCGTAAATAGTAAGGAGGAAAGCCTTAGATTACAGAATGAAAGAGATGGGCTGGTAAGATGGGTGGAGCAGTGGCAAATGAAGTTTAATCCTGAGAAGTGTGAGGTGATGCATTTTGGGGGGTCTAACAAGGCAATGGAATATACAATGGGTGGTAGGACCCTAGGGAGTACAGAGGGTCAGAGGGACCTTGGGGTGCTTGTCCATAGATCACTGAAGGCAGCAGCACAGGTAGAAAAGGTGGTTAGGAAGGCATATCGGATACTTGCCTTTATTAGCTGAATATAAGAGCAGGGAGGTTATGATGGAGCTGTATAAAACACTGGTTACGCACAGCTGGAGTACTGTGTACAGTTTTGGTCATCACACTATAGAAAGGATGTGATTGCAATGGAGAGGGTGCAGAGGAGATTCACCAGGATGATGCCTGGGCTGGAGCGTTTCAGTTATGAAGACAGACTGGATCGGCTGGGGTTGTTTTCCTTGGAACAGAGAAAGCAGAGAGGGGACCTAATTGAGATATACAAAATTATGAGGGGATTGATAGGATAGAGAGGAAGAAACTTTTTTCCTTAGTGGAGGGGTCAATAACTAGGGGGCATAGTTTTAAGGTAAGGGGCAGGAGGTTTTGAGGGGAGTTGAGGAAGAATTTTTTCACCCAGAGGGTGGTTGGAATCTGGAACACACTGCCTGAAGGCGTGGTAGAGGCAGGAACACTCACAACATTCAAGAAGCATTTAGATGAGCACTTGAGAAACGCCATAACATACAAGGCTACGGACCAAGTGCGGGGAAATGGGATTAGTTATAACGGGTGCTTGATGGACGGCGCAGGCGCATTGGGCCGAAGGGCCTGTTTCTGTGCTGTAAAACTCTATGACTCTCTGACCATCCAGACAAAGCAGCCCGCTTGATTGGCACCCCATCCACAAGCATGCACTCCCTTCACCACCGACACACAGTGGCAGCAGTGTGTACCATCTACAAGATGCACTGCAGCAACGCACAAAGGCTCCTTAGACAGCACCTTCCAAGCCCTTGACCTCTACCAACTAGAAGGACAACGGCAGCAAATGCATGGGAATACCACCACCTGCAAGTTCCCCTCCAATTCACACACCATCCTGACTTGGAACTATATCATCATTCCTTCACTGTCGCTGGGTCAAGATCCTGGAAGTCCCTTCCTAACAGCACTGTGGGTGTATCTACCTCACATGGACTGCAGTGGTTCAAGAAGGCAGCTCACCGCCACCTTTTCAAGGGCAATTAGGGATGGACAATAAATGCTGGCCCAGCCAGCGACGCCCAAATCCCATGAATGAATAAAACAAAGGTGATTCCCTGTGTCTTCCCCTCAAACCTCATCTACCTCTTGATTAGATTATCCATGTGGTTCCCTGTGTCTCACAGTGTTATATATTGTTATACTAAATGTGAAGTGCTAGGAACTAATTAGCTAGGAACTAGTTGTTATGTGTAAGTGTTCAAGTGGGGCCACATTCATGGCTGCACTGGAGAGTCATGTCATATGTAACAGAAAACCAGTCTGGCCAGTCCTACAGCAGGCAGCATGCTGTCTGATTGAATAAGCAAAGACTCCAGCCTTTCCAATCTGTGAACCAGAAAACAACCAGAAGACCGAATATGGTGGCAGCAAGAGTCTGTGAGTAAACCTAGAGCATTTTAAAGGAATTAGATTGGGAAAATTGACCCAAATTAGTGCCAGAGAGAGAGATGGAAAAACTGGTGACTCGTGCAAAAATGAAAAGGGAAATGTCAGGCAGGACAGAAATGAATGCACAGCTACAGCTTGAGAAGGCATTTGAGAAGTTTAAACAAAAGTGAAAATTGACATTCAGTAGTTTCCTAAAAGGCACTAATGAAGAGGAGAGGGTCAGTTATATCCTTCTGTGGGCTGTAGATAAAGGATTAAATTGATTTAACAGCTGGGACCTAGGTGAAGAGGACAGGAGAAACCCAGACAAAATTTTTGAAAGATTCAGCACCCATCTCCAGCCAAAATCAAATTATCGGATTATACCAATATGAATTTCAAGGCCTCATACAGGAACTACGGGAGCCTATTGACAATTTTTTAACAAGATTGAAAAATGCAGCCAGAAAATGTAAATTTAAGGACACAGATAAAAGGCTGATAGATCTGCTCATTTGTGGCCCTGCACATCCTGAAGTACGGAAAGCTCTAATTGGAAAGGAAAAGCTCACAATATCACAGGCTGTAGACACTGCCAGAGCACGTGAAACCATGAGCAGACAGGTGAAGACACTGACTACCCAAATGGCTATCCTTCAGTTAAGCCAAGCGAAAGGCAGTAAAACAACAACAAAAGAATGTACACCAGACAGAGAGAAAGACGTGCAGGAGCTGTGGATGACCACATGAACTGACAGACAAAAGGAAATATCCCACATATGAATCAATCTGCAGAGCTTGCGGAAAGACCAATCACTGGGGAAAAGATGTGCAGAACAAGGCAAGAAGGTGGTAGACGAGTCACCAGAGCCAGAGTAACAGGGCGAATGAGTAGTGAAAGAAACCAAAACATCTATCCCCTGGAAGAGGACAATGGATTTGAGAACATGATAGACATAGAGACCATACAATTGCACGAAATGTCTGAATTGACAGTTCCCAGAGAAAAGAAATTCACACAACCATACAGACCGGGAAGAGGGTGAAAAACAAGCCCACAATGATAAATTTGAAGGTGAAGATTGATACTGGAGCAGAGTAACACCATTCTGCTCAGACCATACCAGAAGATCTTTCCTGAAAATTTGGAGGAAAATGGTTATCCAAGGGAAGGTGCTCTGAAACCGAACAATGTCACTCTAACAGCATACGGGGGAACTGAGATTTGACAACTAGGAACAACCCAAATCAGAGGGACACACAAAGGAAAGGATGTTAACTGTATGTTCTACGTCACTGAAACATATGGTTCTGCTATCCTGGGGTTGAGCAGTTGCAAAGAGCTACAGATCATCTCAGTAAACCATGAGGTAAAGGAGGCGACACTGAGGGTTGAAGACAGTACACCCATTGTAAAGTGCTCTCCAATCAGAAGCAAAGAAGAGCTAGTACAAATGTACCCAGGGTGTTTTGATGAGACAGTTGGATGCTTTTAAGATTTTGAGTATCACATCACTATTGACCCAGCAATGAAACCAGTGATTCATCTCCCATGTAAAGTACCAACAGAACTAAAAGGAAAGCTTGAAAGAGAGCTCCAAGAAATGGAAGAAAAGAAGGTGATTGCCAGAGTCACAGAGCCTACAGATTGGGTAAATTCTGTTGTGGTGAGACAGAAGCCAAATGGACGGCTAAGAATTTGCCTAGATCCCAAAGATCTTAACCAAGCAATAAAGAGGGATCACTACCCTATTCCCACACTAGAAGAAATCACACCAGCACTGGCAGGGGCAAAAGATTTCAGCAAAAGCTTGATGCCAGAAATGGCTACTGGAATGTGAAGCTAGACGCAGAATCTTCATTGTTGACAACATTCAACACACCCTTTGGACTGTACAAAATCCTGCGTCTACCTTTTGTCCTCAAAGTGAGCCAGGATGTGTTCCAACAGAAAGTAGACGAGACATACAGGGGATGCAAAGGAGCAGTCGGCGTAGCAGATGATATCCAGATATATGGTGTAGATGGAAAAGATCATGACCACCATGTGCATGAAGGCATGGAGAGAACCAGGAAAGCTGGGATTAAGCTAAATGCAGACAAATGCATTGTGAAAGTGACAGAATGCCAGTTCTTCAGAATGGTGTACACACAATACATGCGCTCCTTTATTTCACACATGTCAGAACACACAGCAAACCTGCGGGAGCTGATGAAAGAAGATGTAGAGTATCAGTGGTCAGAGTCACAAAGAGGGAACAAAGAACAAAGAACAGTACAACACAGGAACAGGCCATTCGGCCCTCCAAGCCTACGCCGATCTTGATGCCTGCCTGAACTAAACCCTTCTGCACTTCCGGGGCCCGTATCCCTCTTTTCCCATCCTATTCATGTATTTGTCAAGATGCCTCTTAACGTCATTATCGTACCTGCTTCCACCATCTCCCCCGGCAGCAGGTTTCAGGTTCGGCACAACATCGTGGGCCGAAGGGCCTGTACTGTGCTGTACTGTTCTATGTTCACTCACCATCCTCTGTGTAAAGAACTTGCCTCGCACATCCTCTCTAAACTTTGCCCCTCTCACCTTAAACCTATGTCCCCTAGTAACTGACTCTTCCACCCTGGGAAAAAGCTTCTGACTATCCACTCTGTCCATGCTGCTCATAACTTTGTAAACCTCTATCATGTCACCCCTCCACCTCCGTCGTTCCAGTGAAAACAATCCGAGTTTATCCAACCTCTTCTCATAGCTAATGTCCTCCAGACCAGGCAACATCCTGGTAAACCTCTTCTGTACCCTCTCCAAAGCCTCCACGTCTTTCTGGTAGTGTGGCGACCAGAATTGCGCGCAATATTCTAAGTGTGGCCTAACTAAAGTTCTGTACAGCTGCAGCATGACTTGCCTATTTTTATACTCTATGCCCCGACCGATGAAGGCAAGCATGCCCTATGCCTTCTTGACTACCGTATACACCTGCGTTGCCACTTTCAGTGACCTGTGGACCTGTACGCCCAGATCTCTCTGCCTGTCAATACGCCTAAGGGTTCTGCCATTTATTGTATACTTCCCACCTGCATTAGACCTTCCAAAATGCATTACCTCACATTTGTCCGGATTAAACTCCATCTGCCATTTCTCCGCCCAAGTCTCCAACCGATCTATATCCTGCTGTATCCTCTGACAATCCACATCACTGTCCGCAACTCCACCAACATTTGTGTCGTCCACAAACTTACTAATCAGACCAGCTACATTTTCCTCCAAATCATTTATATATACGACAAACAGCAAAGGTCCCAGCACTGATGCCTGCAGAACACCACTAGTCACATCCCTCCATTCAGAAAAGCACCCTTCCACTGCTACCCTCTGTCTTCTATGACAGAGCAAGTTCTGTATCCATCTTGCCAGCTCACCTCTGATCCCGTGTGACTTCACCTTTTGTATCAGTCTGCCATGAGGGACCTTGTCAAAGGCTTTACTAAAGTCCATATAGATAACATCCACTGCCCTTCCTTCATCAATCATCTTCGTCACTTCCTCAAAAAACTCAATCAAATTAGTGAGACATGACCTCCCCTTCACAAAACCATGCTGCCTCTCGCTAATAAGTTTGTTTGTTTCACATGACAGGAGTTTCAACAAACTCAAAAAGGTAGTATGTAAGGAGACAAGTCTGTCATACTACGACAGAACGAAACCTGTCATTCTGAAAGTAGATGCTTCCACAAAAGGACTGCGAGCAGTCCTGGTACAAGAGGGAAAGCCAATAGCATTTGCATCCAAGGCTCTATCAACAGCTGAGATAAGATATGCCAACATAGAAAGAGAGCTTTTAGCAGTCGTGTATGGATGTGAGAAGTTCCATATCTCTATGGGAGAAAGTTCATAGTGGAGAGTGATTATTGTCCACTGGAACAGATCTACAAGAAAAACCGTGGCGGCACAGTGGCGCAGTGGTTAGCACCGCAGCCTCACAGCTCCAGCGACCCGGGTTCAATTCTGTGTACTGCCTGTGTGGAGTTTGCAAGTTCTCCCTGTGTCTGCGTGGGTTTCCTCCGGGTGCTCCGGTTTCCTCCTACATGCCAAAGACTTGCAGGTTGATAGGTAAATTGGCCATTAGCAATTGTTCCTAGTATAGGTAGGTGGTAGGGAAATATAGGGATGGGTGGTGATGTGGTAGGAATATGGAATTAGTGTAGGATTAGTATAAATGGGTGGTTGATGGTCGGCACAGACTCGGTGGGCCGAAGGGCCTGTTTCAGTGCTGTATCTCTAAACTAAACTAAACTAAAATTAAAAACACCAACAAGACTGCAGAGGTTACTCTTGAGGCTTCAGAGTTACGATTTCACTCTGAAATATAAGCCAGGAAGAGAAATGGTGCTGGGAGACACCCTAACTCGGTTGTCACCACAAGAGAAACACGAGATAGAAGTTCTAGTATAAAGATTCATCACCATTTAATGTAACACCACTGAAACGTAGTCAAATTAGAGATGAGACCAGCAAAGATGAGGAGTTACAGATGTTATCACAGCAAGTGATGGCCTAAGATACAGCACACATAGCCAGCAATACAGCAGTACTGGTCTATCAGAGATGACATCTCACTAGAAGATGGTGTTCTGCTGGCCAGATCCAGAATAATCATACCCAAAACAATGCAAGAAGAACTTCTCCAAAAGAGACACGAAGGCCACATGGGAATGGAGAAGTGTAAGCTCAGAGCCAGATTAGCTGTGTACTGGATAGGCATATACAAAGATATTGAAAATATGGTGTCTACATGTAATGTATGCCAGAAATACAGAACACACAGCAAAAAGAGGAGATGATAGCTACTGAAGTACCACCCAGACCATGGCATACTGTAGAGCTGTTGAATGGAAGAAAATATAAGACTATTCTGCCAAGCAAAACACATCCTTCAAATGACCAGGAGGAAGTGAGACAACAACTCACTGAAGCATTGGTAAGAGGAGAGCAACACTTCAACAAATATGCTAAATCCTTACCCGAGCTATTGAAAGGACAAACTGTACATGTACAGGATCCAATCATGAAAACCTGGAGCCCAGCAAAAATTGAACAAACAGGGTCCATATTCGACCTACATCTGAGCTGGAACAACAGAAAAGACCATCAACGACACCAGAAACATCACTATCCAGCGAGACAACATTAATAACATCACCAGCAATTGACACAACATCACCTGTACAGCGTGTCAATTCATCACTGAGAGCAACAAATGCCAAATCTACAAGATGGAGGCACAAAATCTTACCACCCAAGCGATACCGTGAATAATATTTTTTAGAAAAAGAATACACACTATAAAAGACTCTCAAAAAGGGTTCAGATTATTTCCAAAAATCGGTTGATAATCTTCTTTAGTTATATTGACGTTATATTAATATAGGGGCATTATGTTTTAATGTTTTAGCCGGGGCTAAAGTGTGGCGAGTCAAAGAGACATAGCAGTTGGCAGGAAAAAAGACAGAAGCGCAAGGGGAGAGCCAACTGTGCAACAGCCCTGACAACCAATTTTTTCTGCAGCACCTGTGGAAGAGTCTGTCACTCTAGTATTGGTCTTTATAGCCACTCCAGGCGCTGCTCCACAAACCACTGACCACCTCCAGGCGCTTGCCCATTGTCTCTCGAGACAAGGAGGCCAAAGAAGAAGAAGATGTTTTAAAGAAAGAGGGATGTTATATATTGTTATACTATCTGTAAAGTGCTAGGAACTAATTAGCTGGAAACTAGTTGTTATGTGTAAGTGTTCCAGTGGGGCCACATTCACAGCTACACTGGAGAGTCATGTGATATGTAACAGAAAACCAGTCTGGCCAGTCCTACAGCAGGCTGCATGCTGGCTGAATGAATAAACAAAGACTCCAGCCTTTCCAAGTTTAAAGTGTGATTACTTCCAACATCTGTGAACCAGAAAACAGCCAGAAGAAGTAACACACAGACCATCTTTTCTTGAGCTTTAGGGGCCTAATTTGTATGCCACATATCTCCATGATCTCCATAGACCAGACTCCCCTTCCAAATAGAATCCCCATTGTTATGTGAACGGGATACTGCTATTTCACATGTGCTCCATGCGCACACTGATGAACAAGTACAACATGGCCAAATGCAAACCAAGAAGCTGCTTTATTTTACACAAAGTGCAAGACTGAACAGAACAGTCTCCAATGAAATTCAATCTAATCTCCGTCGCTTCTTGTAACATTGAAAATAACAATTTACACAAACTTAACCACATAGGCCCAGCTTAATTTTAACAAGTCAGCATTTGTTGAGCTGACTAGTTTTACTTTAAGAAGAAGGATCTCACACTCTTCGTTACGGTTTCCACTCCGATTGAAGACTGACTTTGTAGGCTACGTGGCCAGGAATTTCCTTGATTCTGCTTCCATTCTCCCAATGTTACTTTGGGATTTCTACCACACATCTTGTGAAATAACACCACTGGAACAGAAGCATCGTTGAGAAATTTCCCAGCTGTGTTTCTTTCTTAACCGGTAAGGCAGACTCTTCCAAAGCTACCTCTGTTGAGTGATCGGCAAGTTGAGCTGCCAATCAAACTGGCTACCACCTTTCTTAGTGTGAGCTTCCCTGACAGTATCATTCCTGTCCATAACTGTATATGGAGTTAGGTCACAGATCAACCATGATCTCATTGAATGGTGGAACAGGGTCAAAGGGCAAAGTGACCTGCTGCTGTTCCTCTGTTGTCCTCCACACTAGAGTCCTATGAACAAAACGATTTTGACATTATAACTGAAAATTACTAGAATTGTTGGAATGTGTTCATAGCTTTCTGATTGTCTCCAATTGAAAAGGTTAATGTTTTTCGATTGGTGGCCCATTATCTTTCACAAGAGCTCTTTACATTGTATAATCCTCTTTGTTCTAAAAGTACTTTTCTCTGTGAAGTCACAAAAAGATGCTGGACCCTTGTGAATTAATCCTTAGAATCTTGAATATTATAGCTTAAGCTAAGTATTTCTTCTAGGCCATATAGTCAATAGTCTTAAAATGCAATAGTGGTTAAAGTTCCAACTCAAGCAAAACACTAAAAGCATGTAAAGAAAGAAAGAGTTGCATTTATATTTCACATTTCACGACCTCAAGATGTCCCATAGTGCTTTACTGCCAATGAAGTACTTTTCATGTGTAGTCACTGCTGTAATGTAGGAAATGTGACAACCAAATTGGGCACAGCAGGCTCCCACAAACAGCAATGTGAAAATTACTGTATAATGTTTTAGTGATGTTAGTTGAGAGGTAAATATTGGCCAGTATACTGGGGAGAATTCCTCCGCTCTTAAAACAGCTTAAAAAGCCTATTAGTACGACAGATTAGACAAAGCGTGATATAATGATACTTTTATTGATTTAAGGAATCACAACTTTGCACATCTTTCAATCTTTAAATCTAGCTATATCAGTTATTTAACAAAAGCAATTCAGGAAAATTTACCAACAATACCAGACAATTTTTCCTAACATGAACAGAATAAACAGATACATTGGTCAATCAGCATTTGACATTTTGACAATTGACTATTACAAAGCAGTTTGCATTATTTTATGTACTGGCCATTGCTTCTCTACCCATCACATGTTTTTTTGTGTTCTGATCTGGTTTCAACAAAATAATGTAGCATTTAGGAGCAAAATTACAGGTAGCCAGACCAAAGCTGGAAGACAAAATTGCAAATATTTCAACAGCTACTGTGTATTTTCCAGGTGAGCTAATGTAAGCTGGAATGAAAGTTATCCAAACCGCAGAAAAAATTAACATACTAAAGGTAATGAACTTGGCTTCATTAAAGTTGTCCGGCAGCTTTCGTGCTAGAAATGCTAATACGACAGAAATAGCTGCCAGCAAGCCAATGTAACCCAACACACAACAGAATGCTGTGACAGAGCCAACATCACATTCCAGGATTATTTTTGCACTTTGGTACTTGGTGTTTTTTACTGGAAATGGAGGTGAGGTGGCCAGCCATAAAATGCATATTATAACTTGAAGAAAAGTACATATAAAGACACTGGCTCTTTGCTGTAGGGGCCCAAAATATTTCATCATGTTATTGTTGGGTAGTGTAGCACTAAATACCATTAGCACAACAATTGTTTTTCCAAGAATGCAGGAAATACACAAAGCAAAGCTAACTCCAAACAATGTGTGTCGTAATATACAGGACCAGACAGTTGGCTGGCCAATGAAAGTCAGTGAGCACAGAAAGCACAGAACTAATGAAATTAGCAGGAGGAAACTCAACTCTATATTATTAGCTCTCACGACAGGAGTATTTCGGTAATGGATAAAAATGGATAAAATTAAAATTGTTATGCCAGCACCAAACAATGCAGTGGCTGTTAATATGATTCCCAGCAAGTCTTCAAATGAGAGAAACTCTATTTCCTTCAGTACGCATTGATCACGTTCTTGATTTGACCAATAATCTGTGGGACATGTCAAACAGTGTATGGAATCTACAAAAAGAAAGTGACTTTTTATTGATTCAAGAAATTATAGTCAACCATATAAATAATACATTCATTAAAGTTCACAAATCTGCCCTTTATGGGCTGGATTTTTTAGTCCCTCCGCAGGGAGCAGGACTACAAAATCCAGCCAATAAAGGGCAGATTTGTGAACATGGCAGCCATCCCCCGCGGGACCCGCGCCGCCACGCCGCTGCAATTATGCGGTGGGCAGCCACTTTACCTATTGATGGCAGCCGCCCCTCCCAATCACGTGGCAGGGTGGTCTCGGGAACCCCGTGAACGTCGTCAGCTGATTCGTGAGCAGGTGCTGGCGCTATTTTTAAAAGGCTGCCAGCCCTGCAAAAAAAATGCAGAGTTGACCCCTTCCCCCCCACCACCATGTATACACTAAACGCAGCGGTGACCCCTTCCCCTCCTCCATGGCGCCAGCTTCACCTGGACGGGAAAGCAAAGGCGCGTGAGTGCCGTAAGTTGTTCTGTAGATCGCAGTGGATGACATAGTAATGTATGCAGAGAGGTATTTTAAATATTCTAACTAGGGTACCATCGCAGAGTGTTGGAGGGGCTGCCACAAAGCATCCCCACTGCCGAGAAGCTTGGGCCTGGCAATCACGGTGCCGGGTTTTGTGGTGGCCGCTGCCGCTCCAATTCTCCAGTCCCCGCCGACATGAAACCCGACATTGGACTGAGAACAAAATCCAGCCCTATATTTCAATTTTTTATTCCATTTGTTTCACCTAGTGTTTCATGTAGGTCTGTGAATGTAGTCTGGTAATGACTTTCTTTCTGATTTATTTGTTTTTGCTTTTGCAAAAGTGCTCAAGACTTTGCTTGGCAAACCTCCACAATGATGTGGCTGAGTTTGGCAAATCTGTGATATAGAACACTAACACACAATTTTATGTCCCACCACTAATGGAGGTGTGTGTGCCTCTATGATATCTGCTATCATACTGTCATTTGATGCGTGTTAATTTACCTCTGCAAAATAGTGAGCATAGCTGAAGTGACATGTATGTAACGGGTGCTGTTAATATATTTATAACTGTATAATAATTATTTATACCCATTGTCAATAAAATGGCAGTGGAGGCTACATCAATATTTTTACTATTGAAAAGTACATCTTTTTCTGCTTAATGATTCAAAGGCGCGGTTGTGCCGGCCACCAGAATGAAGATTGCAGCAGCAAATCAAGAGGCAACAGGAACTTCCTTAATTCAGGTAAATTAAGTTATTTAAATATATAAATCTTAGTCCCGTCACCAAGTGGCAGTAAGGCCGCCATGAGGCTTCTCTGCCTCCGTTGAGATTGGGCCAGGCCCTGCTGGCATTGAGATTGGTGGCGGGCCTCATGCGGAATAATCTTCATGCGCGCACCCCCCCACCCCGTTCCCGACATTGACGGCTCTATAAAATCCAGCCCAATATTTCTAACCAATGTGCTGCAACACATATCGTGGTACCAGAAAAGGTGTTTATATAATTTATCTGGGATTGCTGTGGCCTTACCACAAAAGTTGCGCCATGCAACAGAACAGCCCACTCAGAAATTCGCCTCAAATATTTTTGCACATTTGCCATCATGTGGAATCATGTATAAAAGAATCATAAGTTCTTCCCAAAATCACTATGCATATTTTACTTGTCAATTGTAAATGAGACAGAATGACAGTAACAGGAAACAAAAGTACAGAGCCCTGTAGACTAACATATACATCACCACAATGCAAGTCTGGATTGTTGCTGGTTGGAAAGGAGTTTACTCCAAATGAAAGTATTCAGAAAGATCATAGTATTTTTTGAATGTCTCAGATGAAATAAAATAAAAGTAAACAAATATGCTAGGGCAAATGTTTATTATTTTTGATGAAATGTTTTGTGCTTATTAAATTGAGAGATGCCAGTGCTGGGAAATGGAGCTCTTTTCCTATTTCAGTCATTCACTATCAGTACTAAAGACTTTCAGATAAGGCAAAGCACAGCGAGATGCAGATTTTATCTCCCATCTTGGGGAAGTTATTTTATAGATTACATGCTAAATATTAAATTAAAATTGGAGTAAGGATGGTTCAACCAAAGGAGAAAAGATATGGATGATATTTCATTTAATATATTATTTCTGTAATGGAAAGAAATATGAGGAAAATGAGCAAATCATACAACTTACATTTATATAGTGCTTTAACGTGGTAAAACGTCTCAAGGCACTTACAGGAGTTATCAAACATAAGGAGATATTAGGACAGATGACAAATAGCTTGGTCAAAGAGGTAGGTTTTAAAGGTTAAGATAAAAAAGCAGAGAGGTTTAGGGAGAAAATTTCAAAGCATGGGTAGCTGAAGGCACAGCCACCAATGGTCGTGTGATTAAAATAGGGGATGCGCAAGAGGCCAGAATTAGAGGGGCACAGCAATCTCAGAGGATTGTTTCCTCCTCACTAATCTGCAGTCTACTGCTGTAGTCATTTAGGAAAGAAAATATGAAATAGGTATCAATTATCTTCCTTGGCCTCTCTTGTTTAGCTTATTGGTCAATTCTGTCTCTTTTTTTTTCCTGCTCCATATTGTCATCTCCTTCTGTGCCTTCTGATGCTGCAATACTTCTATGATTCCTGCTCACTTCATCCAGAACATATTTATTGATCATGCAAAACCTTTATGTTTTTCATTATTTATATAGGCTAGAGAGAGAGAGACCAGGATGGTGGGAATAGTTCTGGATTGATCTAGCAATGAGCCAGTGCAGAGACAGAAGGCTGAAAGGCCTTACTCTGTGCAGTCAGGATCTCAGGCTTTCTAATTGCACTGCCCCTCATACACACATTGCTTGATATCTTAACAATATCAATCTTTTCTTTTTGTTTGTTCACAATACTGTTGCCTTAACAACAGATTGGTTTATAGGCCAGTTAAGAGGACTTTAAGAATCAACAACAATAGGTGAATGAGAGTCACATGTAGACCAGAATGGAGAGAGATAGCAGGTTCCTTTACCTGAAGGATATTGGTGAACCAGTTGGATTTTTGTGGCAATTCTGCAGCTTTTATGGTCATTTCTATGGCACTGTGCACAAATGGACGTGTTTATTATGTTGTTCAATCTCACAACTTGAAGTGATCTTGTAATCTTTGGCTTGCCAGTCCAGTACACTGAACATACATTATTAGCTTGTTTTTCTTCTGTTAAGTTAATAATTTTAACAATGTATTATTTACATTAATTTTTAGAAAGAGTTTGGCAATTTGGTGGACTTACCATAACCTATGGACTTGGTGGATAGAAAATTGTTGCAAACAAGTCTGTATAAAATTTGCCTCCAAATAAATTATACATTGAAAGATTCTTTATATGGAAAAAATGGCATCTAGATAATTAAAGGTTCGTGATCTGGCCAGAGTTAGATAAATTTTATGGAAAGAAATTTCATGGCCCTTTTCTCAAAATGGAATTATATCTGAAATAAATTTCAAGAATCTGAGTTAAAACTAAGATCGTATTAAATTTTTACACACCTGTTTTATTGCTCATTTTCCCCTCAGCACATTGCAAACAGTCAAAACAACATGTTGGTTCTCCTTTTCGTGCTGCTTTCCTTGTACCACGAGGACAACTTTCACTGCAGATAGAGCTTGGGATCTACCATGACAGGCACAAAGACAAGAGGCAATTTAATGTTTCAATTCGAATCTGATCCGTTAATAAAGTAACATGTGATATACAGCAGAGGCAAATCACTAATCAATGGGAACTTTTATAAACATATGATAATAATGGTACAAACTATTGATATCCTCATGTGAACATCACCAACACTTTGAGAACATGCAATACAATGTAAGTCAAACTCATGCAACAGCTGCAATTGTCTAGAAATAGACTCAAAGCAGAGTACAAATTTCCATAATTATTTTAAAAATACACCCCAGAGTTTAGAAGACAGACATAAAGCACTCAAATTTAATTCTTGCAGTTCATTGTGCCATTTGATTGCAGTCTTCTTTTCGTCAGTCAAACATATGCATTAAGAGCAGGAGTAGGCCAGTCGCCCCCTCGAGCCTGCTCCGCCATTCAACATGATGGCTGATCTGATTGTAACCTCAACTCCACATTCCCACCTACCCCCGATAACCATTCACTCCCTTGCTTAACCTATCTACCTCTGCCTTAAAAATATTCAAAGACTCTGGGCTGAATTTTACAAGCCCCTCAACGTTGAGGCCCATAAAATTCTGCTGGGAGCGGCCCGCCTCGACCCCCAATGTCGAGAAGGCCCTGCTGGATATTAGCGGCAGCGGCAAGGCCTCAGTGTGGCCCCCCCACCACCACTTGGCAGTGGGGCCTTCATCTAAATAGTTAAATGAGCATTGACAGGGATCCGAAGGCACTGGAGTGCTGTTCATCGGCACACATACCGGGAAAGAAGGCGGGAGCATAAATATATTCATTCATTAAGTTTAATTAATTTAAATATTTTAATGGAGCTCCCGTTGCCGAGTGGCAGGTGGCTGCCACGAGGCCGCACCACCACCGGCAATATTGGGTCGGGCCTTCCCAGCATCAAGGTCCATGGTGGCCCTCTCCCAGAAGCATTTTCCGGCCTAACCTGCCATGACCCCCGACATCGGGGAGGTCTGTAAAATTCATAGAGACACTTGTATTCCAGGCTACCTGGTGGTTTATATTTTTGTTGTAAAAATATTTTCTATTCCTCTTCTTCAGGTGTAATTCTCCTAGATTTCTGCTACCTCTTGCACAAGACTGTCTCCACTTCTGATGTCTCTGTCATTTCTTCTGAAGGGAATTGTCTCATCCTGAAATCAGGAACATACTCTGCTGTCTCTGAGCAGGGCTGGCAGCCCTTTCGCGCTGTGCATGGCATCGCTGAGGCTGTCCCCGCCATGTGATTGGGGGGGGTGCGGGGAGGGCGGCAGGCCACCCAGCTTATGCAGGTGAGCTGCCATGCGCTAGATCGCTGCAACATGATGGCGGTGCCGGCTGCCATCTTTTTCACCCACTGCCACTACTGGCGGCAGGAGAATAAAATTCAGCCCTATGTCTGTACTTTGCTCAGGTCATCCTTGGCCACATGTATATTTTTGTTGGATATTAATTTCTGATTTAGATGTAGCAAGGAGTTTGAAATAGTTCTGCAACGTAGTGTTAAATTGGGTTTGGGTTTTGCAAACTGACATTTGAAATAATCAATTACTTGGTTTTCCACCTTTATTCTGATATATGTGGGATAAACAGCAATGAAAATGATTTTTTTTAACTGGACTTAAAATCTCCATTCAGCATCAGATGTTTGATTTGAATTCACATTTGCGAATTGTGCTATGAGATGTATTTGTTTTTCATTTCTAATTGATCCTTTCCTCTTATCACGGCAGTTAACGATGCTGTCCAATCAGTTATTTCAATGTTTACAATATTGTTTTCTTCTTTCGTCAGGAATATTCTCAATTCAATTTAACCACATTGAGTAAATTATTAGAAATTATGCTTTTTAAAGTCATCTCTACAACAGATGATTGAAAAGAGGAATTGGGTATAAATTCTTTGGATTTATTATTGGCACATCTTACTAGAACCTGTCTTCGAGTAGAGAGCAAGTTTAGGCTCTTTGGGATTCAACAACAGGTCTTACAGTCTTATATCACTTGTTATGTTAAACATTCATAAACCTGCTCCTTTTCCATGGCTATTTTAATGGATACATTTTCCCTTCTGTGTTATTTTAGAAAGATTTCTTCTTCATCAATCTTTTCCCTAAACCTCTCTGTCTTTCTTTATCTCAGCTTTCAAAAGCTGACAAAAATTGAATCTTTGGACACTTAAAAATTTATTCTAAGTAAAAAAAAACTAAGTATTATCTTGCATCTAGCTTGTTCTGTCACGATTATGAAATACCGAACAACTAATGTAAAACTGTTATATGGGATGAAACCCTAACTTCACTACCTAGCTTCATTTGTAAGGGAGGGAAGCTCAACATTCTGCTGGGTACAAAACATATTCAATGTTATTTCTCTTCATACAGAGTTTAATAAATGGCATAATATATTTACCTTTGTTTGTCCATCACTCCAAATAACAATGCTTTCATCAATTACAAGTTCTTGCCCAGGAGCTGCTGATGCATCAAAAAGGCCAACAGTAGCAATTTTAACAGAACCATCTGCATCCATCTGCCAATTCATAATATCATATGATGCAGTAGGATCGCCATTTTCATCAAAATGTACTTTTTCACCAAAATTGTTCGTAAAGCTAACTTCTTTTAGGTAATGGAGAAGCTATATGTTGAGGTTGAAAAATGTTATGATTATTTTAACCTTTAAAAGATAAAGAATAGAAATATCATTATTCATAACACTAATGGTGTAAAACCCAAAAATGCATGATATACATACTTGCCACGGCTCAAAGTGTGAAATGTTTGCGCAAGTATTGTTCAGAAATGGTCCTTTATCGGGTTCACAGATTACCAAATTATGAAGTGCATGAGCTATCGCATACACTGCTTTGTAGACATTATATGAAACTCTCAATTGTGACACATCACTATATACACTGTCTGTTTTCTCTATGTCTTCTTGTCCTGTACATATTGGTTCAGAAATCGTGGCTGTGGTGTGTCCAGTGGTGTTAGCTGGTGAATTAAGAGTACATCCAAATAACTTTTCCCAGAATCTATTTACCAAAGAATTACCAGGGGCTGAAGATGGACGGACCTTAAGAAGAAATTGTTTGAACTGTGGAATTTCTCCTTTACGAAAGGCAAACCCTATGGTTCCACCAAATGATCTAAAGTTTTGTTTTGTTGCTAGCAGTGCTGCTGTACTCCAAGTTTCACTTGCTATCCACTGTTTATTAGTAATATTCTGATGCACCACTTCACTGGCTAAAGAAATGATATCCCCTACACCAGCAAACAGCACAATAACCTTTGCTGTGGACTTTTTGATGGTGTCTACAATCTGAAGTATCTTTTGTCTTGAAGGAAGTTTTGGAATTGCTTCAGTAAAGGCAAGACATACGCCATAATTCTGAACCTGTTCATTAAATAACTGAACTAAATATTGGCCATAATCATCTTGAGTTGCTATAGACCCAATCCAAGTCCAGCCAAAGTGTTTCACAAGTTGGGCCATAGCTTTGGCTTGAAAGCTATCGCTGGGTATTGTCCTGAAAAAGGTCGGGAACTCCAATTTGTTGCTAAGACATGGGCATGAAGAAGAATAACTGACCTGAAAAATAGAAAAGATCTGTGAAGATTCAGTGAAAAGATGAAACAATGAGAGACAGAGGTCCATTTGCTGTTTTGTCAAGAATACTATAACTCTTGCATTAAAGCAAAATCTTATATTAAAATAGGAAGTAGTTTTTCAATGTTTGTGCATAATTTCTGATCCTTTGTCATTCAAAAATGATGTTTTTTTAATATTATTACAGCATATTTTGTTGATTTTATTTGACGTCTTACAATTGGAACAAGAGATTTAAGATTTATTTATACTAACTGCATTTTTGTACATGAAAGAGTACTTCCACATTTACAATTTCTTCACTTGCAGTGTATTTGCTTGTGACGAATGAATGAACGTGTCTATTTAAAATTAAAAACAATGTCTATTGCCCATGAATGAAGCTTCGCACAAAATTTAATAGTAAATTTGAAAATAGGTATTGCACTCATTAACATTTAACATATTGAAATATTGTATATAGAAAATGAGAAGAGATTTTAATCTGCTCCATATCTAGAGAAAATTTGTTTTTCTTTGGCAACAAAATACCTTCTATCAATCTTTGATAATTTGAAAGAATTTTAACTGTTTGCCAGTAACCTTTCTTACCATAGGAATTCTGAATCGTCCTGCAATTCTTCCAGTAATAATGGATTGTGTTGATCGAGCATCACCAACAATTGCAGGAATGGGAGGTGATCCTGTACATTTATAATTCTTGAAAATATTATCTACTCCATTAAGGAGTGTGACTGCTGCTCTTACAGCCTGCGGTACTTTACGACAGTTGTCATAAATGCTGTAGCCTAATCTTATACTTGGAAGTAATGTTTGATCTTTGTTTATTTCTTCAATGGTGAAGATCATCATTTGTAGCCACCGAAATGTTCTGAAATTAAAACTGTTGGAGAACAAATTATTTAATCTTACTATCCTTACTTTATAAAATGGAACACAAGATGTTGTTTCATTTCATCTCTGATAGTAAATAAAAAAGCGAGTGATATGGAATTTCTTTATGTATCCAGCAGACCCATTCCAGCATAGGTATGAGCTGTTAATGTCTAAGTTACAAAAAGTTGAGTCCCAGGACTACCTATTGTTGATTGTCTGAAGCTAATCAATTTTATCACTTCTTAACTGAGTCAATAGAGGAAACTTTGCATGGCAATGAGGTGTCCCATTTTGCAGTAAAATTACTAAAGAAGCCAGTTAATTCCTTGTCAATTAATATGGTAACCATGGAGAACTCATTGTGTGTTAGGTCTACTGAATCTCCTTTATGGTTCTCAAGCATGAACTATTCATTCAGGTTATTAAAGGGGATTTGAACTAAATAACATTTTATGGATTTAGAATAATTAGATAAGACATAAGTAATGTTTGCCATTGGGTGATTGATATAATAAAAATTGTACACTCTTAATTACGATATGTTGCCAACCAAAGTATACCAACAAGGACTTGCTTTTAAAATAATTTTCTTCCAACTACTTTGAAGTTTTATTCATTTGACTTTTAAGCTGTTATTTAAAAAAACAAATTCCAAGTAGCTGCCTTCACTGAAACTTATACCTCTTCTGTCTCATCTCCCGATTGCAATCAAAACCATAATTATCAGTCATTTCTAAAGCCATGTATTATAGCTCAGCCTGCATTCTATTGCTTAAATCATATCATGCTCAAATTGTACAACTTCATGGGAACACAATTATGTAAAATTTATTTAATTTTAGCAATTTTGGCAATTCCAATTTTGCATAGTTTTTCAGATGCTCTGTATTGTAGAGATTTGTGCAAACACCAGAAACATTAAAATCAATGCACATTGCACATGAATGAATCTTAGCTTAAATTTTAATAGCAAAGTTGCAGATATTGCATTAATTACCATTTATATATATGTAGAAATATTGTAATTAGAAATCAAGAGGTAGATTTTAATCTGCTCCATAGCCAGTGAAAATCTGTTTTTCTTTGGCAAGCAAAATACTTCTTTCAACACGTTCACTATTAAAAGTATTTTAAATATTGACAGTAACCTCAATTTGTTTGTGAAGAGCATTCAACTTACCCTTCACATTGTAATAGCTCAGGCTTTGTCTTGTAGGAAAGTTCAGGCATCATTACTGTGAAGTGAATAGGAAACAATCCACCAATAATGATATCTCCATTCTTATGGACTCCATACAGATTAAACTTTTCAAGTAGTTTACATGTTGGATCAATGACCCCAAGCACAGAGAGAGGCAATGAATACATCAGGACAAAATGCACATTGAAATTCATTGCTACCTTCATTACAGGATAAAAGCAGACTGATCTATATCAATATCAGTTGCCCTTATATACAGCTGGTGCATTTGGCAGAACTCATCATTTTACAAGAAGTTCAAAACTAAAATATCCCCAAAAGAATTCAGTAGTACTGTATGGTTTAATCCACACTGGGAAAACACAACAGCAATAGCAATGAAAATAAATCATGCTGCGTCTACAATGTTGCTAAAGCACAGCAACTGGAAAAAATCTTTCCCAGAACTAATCTGTGGGTGAAGGAATGTGAATAATAAGAGGCACAGAGATAAACCAGGCTTGAGTTAGTAAGTAATGTATTACAGTGGCTTGTATTGGAAAATGGAAGGTAAAATACATAAGGTTTCAGGACCACGTGTATCACTAAATTGGATTACAAAGCACCAATGGTTTATTTTAAGAATATGTATTATAATAGGATAGTTCTAATATATAAATGTACATAAAATTGCTCAACTTCCTTTTCATTTCTGGTTCATCGATTCCTTCAATAACTTTATATGTACAGTTAATTGTTCAAAACAAGCTGTTAGTCATAAATTAAAGCAAAATTTAAGCATATTAATTACTTTAATCCACTGGCAGCAAAAATTATGTTTGCATTTTCCTGAACTATATAATTGAGGTTTAGGTGAGAATTGGAATATAACAGATGCTAAATAATAAATAAATATATAACCAAACAATGGTCAACTCATCTATTTTCAAACAGTTTTTACATGTAATATTAATGCCTCCAGAGGTGCTGGTCACCCATTGGTAGCTCCATTGAGAGATCATTATTCACTTGCATTGACAGGGTATTCAAACAAAGCAGCTATCACAATGAAGTCCTATCCTGTCCTCCACAATGTCCGCACACACTTTTCAACAAAGGTCAACATATAGTAATTGGGAGCAGGACTCCTTGGCTGATTTTCCTCACTAACCTGTGCACTCAGGCCAATTATTACAAACAATTGCTGAGATTAGCTAACTCTGAACAATGTAGGAATTGAACTCGTGAGCCTTTGATCAGTATGGCTCAACTCGGCATTTCTTTTACCAGCTAAACTATGGGGAAGCTTATTTTGCATTCAATCTTAGTGCATATTCTTTTTCTTCTATCACCTTCTATAATTTTGAGGGTTTTAACTCATTGGTGTATTTTACTTGCTCTTTAGATTATTTAATCAGGCCAGTCCTCTAGATGGATCTAATTTATTCTTTGTCTTTCCTATTTATTCTAAATAATACAGGGTTAATGATAAAAAATGAATTTTGGACACCTGCAAGAAAACAGAAAATGCTCTTACATGTGCCAATGCTCTAGGGATCGATTTTTGAATTATCAGTAATTTCATTGCTGATTTAATGCCAATCAGAACGCAGCACTCAAGTTTAAGCTAATTTTTGCAATATTTGTACAATGTAGAGTCATAGAGTCATTTACAGCACAGAAGGAGGCTATTCAGCCTATTGAGCCCATGCTGGCTCTCCGTAGAGCTCCCTCAAACCTGCCTGCAGGACCTTATCCCTCTTTCTACCTTTGTCGTTGGCACTGATATGGACCATGACCATTATTTGCTGATGTGGATTTATTACCATGATGAAAGCTTACATGAATGGACTGAAACACCAATGGAGCCAATTGTTAGGTGATCAACCCAATTTGACAAGTATCTATTTTCAAGTACCTTAAAACACATCTGACCGTGGTAAACTTCTGACTGAAATTGGGTTTTAATAGCGTTGTAGGTCAAAACATCATTTGCAGACAGAACTGAGCTATCAAGGAACAGAACAAAAGAATAATGGGCTCACAAAAGATGAGGAAAATTGGGACAAAGTCTTCTAACGTAGATAAGGATATGTGGCTTTGGATAAAATACTTTAATGCTATGAGCTGCAATTTGTCCTCAATGATGATAATGGGACCTAATTAATGCAAAAAAAGTCCCAAAATAACTTTCACAAAATCATCAACAGCAACTTATATGGTGCCTTTAACAGAATAAAACGTCCCCAGGCGCTTCACATGAACATTATAAAAGAAAGTATGACACCGAGCCACAAAAGGAGATATTAGGTCAGATAACCAAAAGCTTGGTCAAAGAAGTAGGTTTTACAGAGTGTCTTAAAGGAGGAAAGCGAGGTGGAGAGGTTTAGGGAGGGTATTCCTGAGCTTGGGGCCTAGGCAGCTGAAGGCACAGCAACCAATGGTGCAGCGATTAAAATCAGGAATGCACAGGAGGCCAAAATTAGAGGAGCACAGATATATTGGAGGGTTGTGAGGCTGGAGGAGGTTACAAAGATAGGGAGGGGCGAGGCCATGGAGGGATTTGAAAACAAGGATGAGAATTTTAAAATCAAGAAGTAGCTTGACTGGAAGCCAATGCAGGTCAGCGAGCACAGGAGTGATAGAGGAATGGGACTTGGTGTGAGTTAAGACACAGGCAGCAGAGTTTTGGATGACTTCAAGTTTATGGAGAGTAGAATGTGGGAGACCAGCTAGGAGTGTGTTGGAATAGTCAAGTCTAGAGGTAACGGTTTCAGAAGCAGATGAGCTGAGACAGGGGTGAAATTGAGCGATGTTATGATGGCAGAATAGGCAGTCTTAATGATGGCATGAATATGAGGTCGGGAGCTCATTTTTATAAAGTGAGAGAAGGAAAGGAATAGGCAAAGAAATAAAGGAGTCAATGTAGAGCTCTGGTGCAAGAATTCGGAGAGGTAAGTATAAGTTTTGGTTTGTTTAGGTGGCCATTTTTGGCTGTGTCAAATGTTGGAGCTGACTTGAAGGGTCCTGAGTGACTCTTTCTGACTGGCTAATGACTATTAAGTCATACTAACTGTTTTTGGCATGGATTCCTTCCAGACACCAGGAAGTGATTTTTACAGAATGAGCTGAGTATCCATGACCCCTGTATGCAGGAAGCGATCAATGTACTGTCCTGAGACTAGCAGATTTATTAACTTCTCCGTACAGAAGCTGCCCCCCTCCACAGGGTGCGTGCTGTGCCAGAAGCTGCTTTTGGCACGCCATCTTGAGAACGGCACCCATGCGTGCGCCGGACGCAGCTGAACCAGTTTTACCCTGACGTCAAACAGTCCAACTGACTGATGTGGACACCCATTGCCCAAACTTGGACCACAGACGTCCACTGTACGAATTTTCACATTACTGAACAAAGATCAGGAACTCAGCTGCAAGGGGGACCCTGCAGAAGTGTTACTTAAAGGGACAGTTACCCAACTTGGAGGTAAGATGATGTTTAAGAACTTTTTCTATTGCAAAGTGCCTGGAAGTACTGTGGAGTGTTGTTGGAAATGTTGCAGTGAGTTCCTGCATCCTCACAGGGAGAGTAGAGGATTTGCTGACCTGTCCACACAAATTCTGCAACAGGTATGGGGTCAGCAGTTTCAGTGCCTCTGGATCAGCAATACAACAGAGAAATGGAGTAGAGGCTGTGGAAGCTCTGCACAATACCCTCTGCCATCTTGGAGCCTGAGTCCTCCATGCTCTTTGACAGCGGCAGAAGGCTAATGGGCAGGGCAGCCAATGCACCCAGCATCTCAGGCTATATGCCCATTAGCGTACTCCTTTATGCCACTCCATTGAGATCCTCGTCTGAGTTCTCTGTAGCAGTACTGGTCTGCAATCTTGCCCTCCAGTGAGCTGGCAAATGAACTATCCTTTCCCCCTGACCTGGCTGCAGCCCTCTTGTCATCACCACGTGCTGATCACAACTCTATACTATCCTCCAAGGTGTTTGCAGTGCCAGTATCTGAGCTGGTGGCTGCTAGTGTCAGATCAAGTGACAGGGCTTCTTCACCAGGGTTACTGTGTCTGGGCAGGTGACATTTTCTGCTTTCAGACACCCAGAAAATCAGAAGAAGGTTAGAGTAAGGAGGGATGGGGTGTGAAGCAAGCAGTCCATGGTCACACCATCAGCAGCTTGCTTATCATGCCAGATATCAGGATGAGGGTGAGCTGGGAGTTGAGAAGGGGCATAAGGCAGGAACATACCATCATCCTCAATGTTCTCAGTGATGCTGGATGCCACGGAATCTGTTGCAGCCAGCCCCAATGATGCAGAGAACCATCTCCTCCATAGGACTCAGGAGACACAGGTGTCCTTGTCCCCCACCAGCTCTGCTCCACTCCCTTCTATTGTGTGCACCTTGTCCTTCAAGAGAGAGGAAAGAACGTCAGTGATGGTGTTGCACTGTGTTTGGGTGATGTGCCTGCCATAGCTGAAGAACTGGAGATATGTGGAGGCAGCAAGAGGTGGTGTGAGGCAGGAAGCATTGGTAGGTGTGTGAGGGTAAGGTGAAATAGCTGAATATTGGGTGTGCTTACTGAGTGTCAAGGAGTTCTGCTGGGTGAGTGATGGGGTTGTGGTAGACTGAGCAGCATGCGAGGTTAGTGGAGTGGTTAGGAGATACCATGTGAAGATGCATTCACTGACATTGACCACCATCGTGAGGTCAGTAGACTTCTTGTGGCATTGCTACCATGTCCTTGGATCCAGCGTCTGCGAATTGACCTCCCAGGCCACCTGCTCCCAATCTCTTGTGAGGGTTCCTCTTCAGGGTCTCCTGGCCCCACCTGTGGGACCATGGTGTGTCTCCTCCTGCCCACCTTCACCCCTAAGGCCTCCAGCACCGCATCCGTTACCCTGGAGCCCTGTCTCTGCCCTGGTGTTCCATTTTCCTTGTTTAGAATTGCAGCAATAGTATTCAGCAGCAGCCTCCTGTCATTCAGTGCAGTTTCCCTTTAAGAGGGATAGACTGCCTTTAAGAACAGAAGGGTTGCAGAACCACGTGCTATTCATACAATGCTACTAGGCCCCCTGCTGAGCGCAGAGCCTCAATGCTAAATCATGGAAATGAGGTGGCAGCATCAAATTTGCTTTCTGCTGATCTCCACCAGAACCAATGTGGACAGGTTGTAAATCATGACTCCTGTGCCCGATTATTGGTGCTATCCAACTGTTAGCCCCAAATGTTTTCTATAAAGTAAAGTTTCTACATCACTACTGATTTTACCAGAGAGCTCAGTGTGGTGGGCTCTACTCATGTGCGTAGCTGGTAACACCAATGAATACAATAACATAGATTAACCATGAAGAGTTCTACTTTCTCAATAAACACAATGCTCAAAATATTATTATTCTGGTGACATCACAAGTCTCATCAATTCCAAAGAAGTCATGTATTTTCTGTTAAGCAAGGGAATCAATTTGAAGTTTGCTATTTATGAGCCATCATGAATAAAATCCTGGCCTTATGGCACCCTGAACTGACTCCAGATGCTGATTGACCATTAATGTAACAACATGCAAATTGGAGTTTAACCAACAAAACTCTGTAAATTTTCTGATGTGTGCTGCACATTACTGTTTGCCATTTGGAAGAAAATCTATAAAGATATTGTTGAGACATTCATCTGCCCCACATGTGTAGTTGAATTGCAACAACCTTTGCTTTGAATTGGGGGTTTGGGGGGGGGTAGAGAAATCTCTTTGTAATTGTATGATATGGAGCAACATCGCCAAACAGCATTTTAGTTTAAAGGCAACTGTCTTATAACTATGACCTGCATCAAGACATCATGTACATTGTTGTGTGACCAGGATCTGTCCAGACAAGTGTCAATATAACATTGCTGTTATTTTCATCAAAAGTACAATTAGTGGAACAAATAAACAGAAGTAACTGACAAATGATTCATTTTCCAATTTTTTTTATCCATTCATGGGATCTGGGCGTTGCTGGCCAGGCCAGCATTTATTGCCCATCCCTAATTGCCCTTGAGAAGGTGGTGGTGAGCTGCCTTCTTGAACCGCTGCAGTCCATGTTGGGTAGGTACACCCACAGTGCTGTTCGGAAGAGAGTTCCAGGATTTTGACCCAGCGACAGTGAAGGAACGGTGATATAGTTCCAAGTCATTATGGTGTGTGACTTGGAGGGGAACTTGAAGGTTCTGGTGTTCCCATGCATTTGCTGCCCTTGTCCTTCTAGTTGGTAGAGGTCGCGGGTTTGAAAGGTGCTGTCTAAGGAGCCTTGGTGCATTGCTGCAGTGCATCTTGTAGATGGTACACACTGCTGCCACTGTGCGTCGGTGGTGGAGGGAGTGAATGTTTGTAGATGGGGTGCCAATCAAGCGGGCTGCTTTGTCCTGGATGGAGTCGAGCTTCTTGAGTGTTGTTGGAGCTGCACCCATCCAGGCAAGTGGAGAGTATTCCCTCACACTCCTGACTTGTGCCTTGTAGATGGTGGACAGGCTTTGGGGAGTCAGGAGGTGAGTTACTCGCCGCAGGATTCCTAGCCTCTGACCTGCTCTTGTAGCCACGGTATTTATATGGCTACTCCTGTTCAGTTTCTGGTCAATGGTAGCCCCTAGGATGTTGATAGTGGGGGATTCAGCGATGGTAATGCCATTGAATGTCAAGGGGAGATGGTTAGATTCTCTCTTGTTGGAGATGGTCATTGCCTAGCACACGTGTGGCGCGAATGTTACTTGCCACTTATTAGCCCAAGCCTGGATATTGTCCAGGTCTTGCTGCATTTCTACACAGACTGCTTCAGTATCTGAGGAGTCGCAAATGATGCTGAACATTGTGCAATCATCAGCGAATGTCCCCACTTCTGCCCTTATGATTGAAGGAAGTTCATTGATGAAGCAGCTGAAGATGGGTGGGCCTAAGACACTACCCTGAGGAACTCCTGCAGTGATGTCCTGGAGCAGAGATGATTGACCTCCAACAACCACAACCATCTTCCTTTGCGCTCGGTATGACTCCAGCCAGCGAGGGTTTTCCCCCTGATTCCCAGTGACTCAGTTTTGCTAGGGCTCCTTGATGCCATACTCGGTCAAATGCTGTTTTGATGTCAAGAGCAGTCACTCTCACCTCACCTCTTGAGTTCAGCTCTTTTGTCCATGTTTGAACCAAGGCTGTAATGAGGTCAGGAGCTGAGTGGCCCTGGCGGAATCCAAACTGAGTGTCACTGAGCAGGTTATTGCTAAGCAAGTGCTGCTTGATGGCACTGTTGATGACACCTTCCATCACTTAACTGATGATTGAGAGTAGACTGATGGGGTAGTAATTGGCCGGTTGGACTTGTCCTGCTTTTTGTGTACAGGACATACCTGGGCAATTTTCCACATTGCAGGGTAGATGCCAGTGTTGTAGCTGTACTGGAACAGCTTGGCTAGTCTGTGTCCCTGTTGCATTTATTTTCATTTTGTACATATCCTTTCAACTGTGTGGCTGTGTTTTTGATCTGTGACATTTTTGAGTACCCTGTGGTAAGTGTACCAGTGGAGGAAAAAGTCACATTTAAGCGGAAAGTTTCAGCTTAAGTTGTGTCGATGATGCAGGAATCACTGGCCTACACAGCAGAGTACAGAATGGCTTCAGGTATCTGCATGGATGGCTCAATATCTGCTAGGGTTGTATGAAAAGGTGTATTGCCATGTCTCTGGATCATCTTGATCAGATTGTTGACCTGACAGCCAACATCTGATCTTGATGTTTACACTTTGCAAAATGCTTTACAGAAGCGTAAGGCTGGTATTGCTCTGTCAAACACCAGGTTGGATTACAACTCTAACATCTGTTAAAACCTACTATTACAGATGACCACAATCTTTTGTTAAGCTATTTTCTGACATTGTGACCGATATTCATGACTTCATCACCTCCAGGCTCAATCTCTCCAATGCTCTCCTCACAGTTTCATGTTTTCTTCCTACATAAATGTGTCCAAAACTGAGCTGTTCACATCCTATACAGCATTAAGTTCCATCCCTCTATTGCCCCTGTCCTCATTGAACTTTATTGTTGCCCAAAGCACTGAATATTGTCCTTATTGACAAACACTGCCATATCCTCAGTCCATCCTATATCTGAAACCTCCACTAGCCTTATGTGTCACTTTGCATCCTCTTCTTTTCTAACTCTGTCCTACTTTGCATCTTCACCAACATCAGTGGTAAAGCATTCAGCAATCTGAGCACTACACTCTGAAAATTTCTCCATAACCATTCTTCCTTGCCATCTCACTCCCTACAAATTTCTCATCAAAATTACCACTTTGACCATATCTTCAGCTACCTTCCCTAATTCTTCTCCCACAACTTTTTCCTATTGTCTCTGTGAAGCAATGTAGTTTACCTTATGCCTTCAAACTTGTTTAACAAACCTTCCTGTGCAAGTCTGTTAGCAGATCTCTAAGGTGCAACCTGTGCTTTTCATCCATCTCACCATAGAAATATATTAGACTCAATCTTTGTTAATCAATTAATGAGCTCCCAAAAAGGCACATCAGTTATGAGGCAGGCAAGTTGGAGATAATGACAGCATTTTAGTTTAGTTTTGAGATACAGCACTGAAACAGGCCCTTCGGCCCACCGAGTCTGTGCCGACCATCAACCACCCATTTATACTAATCCTACACATTCCTACTACATCCCCACCTGTCCCTCTATTTCCCTACCACCTACCTATACTAGGGGCAATTTTATAATGGCCAATTAACCTATCAACCTGCAAGTCTTTGGCATGTGGGAGGAAACCGGAGCACCCGGAGGAAACCCACGCAGACACAGGGAGAACTTGCAAACTCCACATAGGCAGTACCCAGAATCGAACCCGGGTCCCTGAAGCTGTGAGGCTGCGGTGCTAACCACTGCGCCACTGTGCCGCCCCTTCATGAAAATAGGCAGCCTCGTAGTGGAGAATGTCAGAAAATTCAAGCAGTTTGGCCTACTGTAGTCGCACTGATCAAACTGGGATCTCACTTCTCCTATTCTGTTCAGACATCCATTGTCTTCCCGTTCTCCATTCACCACATGCAAATTGTTTTTTCTATCCTAATTACCGACAATTCCCAGAGCTACCATGTAGACTGTGGCTGTTAGTCCGAGGAAGTGGTGGTAAATACCAGAGCTTCCCCCAGTGAATGGAGAGAGCATTATGGTGGCCACCTCTCTCTCCAGTGGGCCCACAAGACTTACATGCTAAAGTATTCAGTCTTGACCGAGCTATTTAGTGAGGGTCTTGAAACCATAAGGATTCTCCTGCCTTGCAAGCTTCCTTTTGATGGTGGGAATCCTGTGCATAGGTAATGAACCTTGAACTAATAAAATAAAGAGCAGAATTCTCCCTCATATAGGTTGAGCAAAATTTTGTTCAAAACAACATTTCTGTACTCTAGATAATGCTGATGTCTTCTAAAATATTTTTGCTCCATCATAATACATATTCAAATGATTCGTGCAATCATAGTACAAGATTGCCTGCAATTTCCAACACAAGATGTGGTTTGATTGTGATAATGTAGCAAAGTAGGAGCTAAAGGAGGCTAATGAGGATATTCAGCTCACTCCATTCTTGCTGTTGCCTTTTCAGAGCTTGGAGAAATCATTTCCATCTTCCTCTTTCTGATGAAGGGTCACTGGCCTGAAACGTTAACTCTGCTTCTCTCTCCACAGATGCTGCCAGACCTGCTGAGTATTTCCAGCATTTCTTATTTTTATTTCAGATTTCCAGTATCTGACATATTTTGCTTTTATTATATTATTGCTTCTATCTTCCTCTTGTTTTCCACAGAATATCTCTGTCCTATTGAACCCGGGGTCTATCAATGGCCTTGTTCAATAGAAATCAACCGTCATTCTGCTAAGATGCCAATTTCTTCACAAATTTAAAGTAGATATCACTCATTGAATTAAACTCACTCATTGCTGAGAGACAGATAATATTGAGATTGTACTGGGGAGGATCACCATATGAAAAAAACATTTCTGTTGAAGGGATACATTTGAAAAATTAATGTATTTTTCTCTTTCATTTCCTGATTGACCTTTTTGCACTTTCAAAATTTTCTGGTTTTATTGTATGAGGAGATAATATTCTTGATAAGATTTTCCAGTGTGGATGTAAATAGGCAAATTATCACATACCCAAAGCAGGGATCTCCTTTTTTTAGAGTGGACATGTAGGATTCATAGGCAGCAGCAGATCTACTGAAAAGGGTTATGTTCACCAGAAAACAGTTGGTTATTTTTATCTCTCAGATCAACAAAAATAAGCATGACATTTTTCGAGACATGCTCCCATCCAACTCACTATTTTGAGCAGTATTATTTTCGAACAATTTTTCTTAATAAGTGAACCAGATTGTTTCAATCTCCCATGTGATATAAAATTAATTATTTGGCACTCACACACCTGTGTTCACTGTTTTATTTAACAACATAACTGGAAACTTAACCCTCAGAGGAGAGGATATTGTACACATTCAACTCAGTGCTGCTACTTGTGTGATAGATAAAAGTCTGAGGTCAGCAGGGATGGTCCATGTAAGAGAAGAACATCTGGGTCCTCTTCTCCTTTAGGTTAGAAAGAGCCTGCCAATTCTGCTTATCATGAGGATAACGTGTCACCAGTATGTTCAAAACTTTTTGTTGTTGTCATGAGTCAGTAATCTATTAGAACAATGCCTATGTTAATCTGACACCTGAATGTTAATTGATATAGTTCAGTGTAGTTTGGCAAAGTTTTTTGGCTTTAATGTTGGCTCTTTTTCAATTATTATTTATGATTGTAAGTGAAATAAGCATAATAATAAGCATAATAATTTTCAGAGCTACTTCAACAACATTTCAAGAGGGTCGTGCATATTTTTTTGGATCAGTCAGGTGGATGACACACACGGAAACCCATCACCATGGGGCTGAATTTTCAAAGTGCCGTTGGGAACCCGACGCCCAGATGATTTCTAGGTCCCAACCCTGCCCTTCAGCTGCATCGCCTATGCAATGCAATCTTTAAATATTAATGCCCTAATTGGGCAGAAGATGAGTTCGGCAGCCAATTAGTGGTGCTGAGCAGCTGCAAAAGGCGGGAGCTGCCTGTAGAGCACGAGCAGCAAAGACAGGCGACGGCCATGATGGGGCCTTTGCCGCTGCGTTCGCCACAGAGAGCAAGTAGCTCCTCGGAGGACCTGGTAGCTCCTTGGAGGTGAGGTAGCACTTCCAAAATAAAAAAAGTGTCCTGCGCTTGGTCCAGCGTAAGATCCCCGTGGGCCCAAAACATTTCATCATCCAACAATAAAGTTTGCACTCTGCCTGCTGTGAGCCTAACAGCTGCGCACTATTGTGCACCAGACTGGTTGAGCTCATCGGAATCCCAATTGAAAATTATAGTGCGGGCCCCCCCCCACCACCACCGCCGCCCCCTGCCCCGCACCCTCTGCCCCTTAACAGGCTTCTCCCTGAGCTTATGGCCCTTAATTGAAGGCGAGCAGTTTCCAGTTCCCTCCCTACCCACCCTCACATTGAAAATTGCAGACTGTCCCAGAGGCGTCTGGTTCTAGAGACGACCTCCAAGACCGTGATTTTCAAATCGCATCCGCACTTAGTCCTGACCCTGCCGGCATTTGAAAATGTGGCCCCATGTTTAAGAGTCTCCAAACAAAGCTACTGAAAACTCTGCACTTTCTCTCTAATGGGACAAACAATATTTATGCCCAGTAAGTTTAGGTACAGGTTAGCATAGCCAAGGCTAACACACCCTCAAGTGTAAGCTTCCTACCAATTGTCTCGTCAGAGCCGTCCTCACCATTACTTGTGTTAGCAAGTGAACTTTTGCATTGCTTGTTTATTCTGTAATAAATTTATGATAATAGGACTATGGAATTACAAAGTATTTACAGCACAGACACATGGGCCTCCTCACACCCTTCATCTAACTCTGCTTTCATGGTCTTATCTAGCTTCCCCTTGAATGCATCTATGCTACTCACCTCAACTAATCCATGTTCGTGAGTTCCACATTCTAATCACTGTCTGGGTAAAGAAGTTCCTCCTGAATTCTTACATTTATAGCCCTCAATTCTGGTCTCACCTACCAGTGGAAACATATTCTATACGTCTACCCTATCAAACCCTTTCATTATCCTAAAGACTTCAACAGGGCACCCCTCAGCCTTCCCTTTTCCAGAGAAAAGAGCCTCAGCCTGTTCAATCTTTTCTGAGAACCTCTTAGTTCTGCTATCATTCTGGTAAATCTTTATCGCACCTTCTCCAGTACCTCTATATCCATTTTTTTTACAAAGTGATTCCTGACAACGCAGCTCGCCACTGATGTCATCAGGCTGCGCCGCGGTGCGCACATGCACAGACGGTCTTCTGCTCTCTGCGCATGCGCTGCATTCCGGCTTGCCAGGACCGGTTAGCGCATGCGCCGATGACGTCATCGCGTGACATCTGCTTCTTCGGGCAACGTGCCTGGTCGGCCTCTGCACATGCACTTTATGCAACGCCAACAGGTATTCACGCATGCGTCAAAGCTTTGGCGCAAGTTTCTGAAAGTGGAAGGAGGAAAGGTTTCGTTGGGCATTTTATCGCAATTATTTAGTCGTTTTGGAGATTTCAGTCTGCTTCATTTTTATTAGAAAGAGGAGATTGCTCCAAGGTAAGTTGCTCTGCTGTTGTAAGTTGCTCTGAAAACATTTCCATTGTCTGGGGCACTGCATGTGCTCCAGTCCACAGCGCTGCACTAAAATCCTTTCCATTGTCTGGGGCTGTGTGCAGGCAGTACATGTGCTCCAGTCTCTGTTGTAAGTTTCTCTGTTCCTGCACCCATTAGAGCCGTGCACATGGACACACAGCCACATGTTTCCCCATCCATTCTTGAAACAACCATGCAGAGCCTTGTGAGACTCCGCAATTGCCAGCTACTGCCTGTCAAGCAGAGAGGGCATCCAAAGTGGTCAAGCACTTGGGGAACATCCAGAAAGAAGAGACTGAGCACTGAAAGAAACAAGCATGCCGTGTCCAGTGGTAGCACAAATGTGAATGCTCTTGCTGAGTACACAACTGGTGAGGTGGGAGTGCAGCCACACCATTCTCCATCCTCAGTGTTGCTTAAAGGCAAAGGGAGATAAGAGCGAAAGAAATGGAAGGTGATGCTGATAGTAGTAGGCAGGATTAAATGGGAGCAGATGGGAAGGCGCATGAGTAGCATAACCACTAGCAGGGAACAGCTGGGCTAAATGGCCTGCTTTATGTTCATAGTCCAAAAGAAATGTGCTTCTTTTTCCAGCACCCTCACATCATTCATGTTTTCCCTGAGAGCAGCATTGAACCATCACGAGATCGGTGCAGTAACATCATCCTGACTCCGACAGCTAAGGTGGGTACTAAGTGATTCATTGGCGGTGTTATCAGTACATGCCTTTACTGCAGAACATAAAGCATGCTTGTGGTAGCAGTTTTGCTGACCTTGGGGTCTACAGCTCTTTGATTTAATGACTCGTTTGTCTGCAGCAACCTGCTAAGCAAAACCGCAACCCACACAGACGTTATCAATGGGCAAATGTGGTATCTGGAGTATGCATTAACTTAAGGAAAATAATAGCTTGTTATGTACAGCCTTATGCGAAGCTGACCTCGGATTCTACATGGTGTATAGTCACGAAGGCCGTCCTGTGTCTATCTTGTAGTTTTGTAACTAATTGGGAAACTGTCAGCTCGGCATCTGTTGTACTATATAAATCCGCGGCGATCTGGAGCGCTTTGGAGTAGCACTGGACTGTGATTAGGAAAGGTGTGCTCCCCATGATATCATACAATAAAATTTGTTAATGCTCAAGGTCTGAGTCCGGAGAATTTCTTTGACAATCAAATTTCTTCAACAATGCTCAACAGTAATTTCATTGGAGGAGGGAAGCTCTGGCACTGATGTTCTTTCCTCATTTCTTTTCACGTAAAATATGCCCTTGAGAAAACAATCCTTGAGACTTAAGGTCAGCATTCAAGCAACGAAGGCAACTGGATCATGCTGCAGAGCTTGTCACAACACGGAAAGGAACCTTGCATTTATGGATGAAGTGGGAGCGCACATTGGGATGCGTTTGGGGAACATTCACCAAGAATAGACTGAGCTCAGACTCTTGTGACTTTCTTCAAGGAGAGAGAAGTCCTGTGTGTGCACGTGGCGGCGCATAGCACTGAGTGTGGATCTCAGGATGCGGTGAGAGTAGTAGTCTGAGGAACGTTGTATTTCTTGGAGATACCTGTAGTCCTGGGTGGATTCAAAGCATGACTTTGTGACTTTGCCTTCTTCACATGGACAATACAGTAGTGGAATAGAGAGCCACGGGTTCATTCCCCACAAAGCTCTCCAGGAACAATCTCTTTAGTTCTGCATAGCAGAGACTTGGCCTGTCTGTCTCACGGGAATGCTGGCAACACAACACTCATGTATCCAAAGCACAGCAGTGCCTCGAATGTTTAATGCACTTAACAAAATTTCTCAATAATTAAAACTGGAATTGTTGAGGTTTTTGATGCTATTTTCCCGACTTTGCAACTGCACTTCAGATATTCAACTGCGGTGTGGTCCTTGGGGGGCGGGGGGGGGAGGAGGAGAGGGAAGAGGGAGGGGGTTATGAAGGGGTGGGGGGGGGAGAGGGGGGGTTGTGAGGGGGAAGAGGGAGGGAGTTGTGAGGGGGGAGAGGGGGGGTTGTGAGGGGGAAGAGGGAGGGGGTTGTGAGGATGATGGGTTGTGAGGGGGGAGGGGGTTGTGAGGGGGAAGAGGGAGGGGGTTGTGAAGGGATGGGGGGGAAAGGGTGTGTGAGGGGGAGGTGGGGGAGGTAGAGAGGGGGTGTGGGGGGTTAGTGGGAGGGAGTTAAATTCAGAAGCTCCTGAAGAGAGGGATGCAAAAGGCAGGGACCAGACAGCTGCAATGTCTGAAGTACAGTTGAGAAGTAAGGGAGAAAGCGGCTGGATGGGGGATCTGCAGCTGGAGAGATCGGCTGGATGGAGAGGGCCGGATGCAAGAGGCCGTAGAGAGCCGCGGGGAGCGAGCGGCCGAAGACCTTGGTGTCGCTGGTGCGGGGACCGGCCGGTGCATCTTTTGCCATTGCAAATTTATAGCACATGCGTAGAAAAATGCACCCTCCCCCCCTCACGCTGCTGTCTCCGGCCGCTCCGCACCCCCCAGGCCCGCTCCGCTTCCCACCGTCACCGGGCCGTTCGCTCGCCCATTTGCTGGCCGCTCCACTCCTACCAGGCCCGCTCCGCTCCGCTCCCCCCCTCCTCCCTCCCCGGCCCCGGCCCCGGCTCCGGCTCCATCTCGCTCCCCGGCCCCGGCTCGCTCGCTCTCTCACTCCGCCATTGTGTGCTGACATGTGTTTCTTAGGTTGCCTCCATGTGATTATTTGAGCAGCGCCATCTTTAGTCCTGGCAGCTGCCTAAAGTCGCAGTCTGTGACGTTTTAGTGGCACATGCTGCATTTGCGCATGTGCCACAACAGCGCCCCCTAGCGGTAGTGTTGTCAACAAATGCAGTCTTTTTTTTATTCATTCATGGGATCTGGGTGTCGCTGGCTAGCCAGCATTTATTGCCCATCCCTAATTGCCCTTCAGCAGGTGGTGGTGAGCTGCCTTCTTGAACCGCTGCTGTTCATGCAGGATAGGTACACTCACAGTGCTCTTAGGAAGGGAGTTCAAGGATTTTGACACAGCGACACTGAAGGAATGGCGATATAGTTCCAAGTCAGGATGGTGTGTGGCTTTGAGGGGAGCATGGTGTTCCCGTGCATCTGGTGCCCTTGTTCTTCTAGGTAGTAGGGGTCGCGGGTTTGGAAGGTGCTGTCTAAAGAGCCTTGGTGAGTTGCTGCAGTGCATCTTGTAGATGGTACACACTGCTCCCACTGTGCGTTGGTGGTGGAGGGAGTGAATGTTTGTGGATGGGGTGCCAATCAAGTGAGCTGCTTTGTCCTGGATGGTGTCGAGCTTCTTGAGTGTTGTTGGAGCTGCACCCATCCAGGCAAGTGGGCAGTATCCAATCACACTCCTGACATGTGCCTTGTAGATGGTGGACAGGCTTTGGGGAGTCAGGAGGTGAGTTACTCACCGCAGGATTCCTAGCCTCTGACCTGCTCTTGTAGCCACGGTATTTATATGGCTACTCCAGTTCAGTTTCTGGTCAATGGTAACACCCAGGATGTTGATCGTAGGGGAGTCAGTGATCGTAATGCCATTGAATGTCAAAGGGAGATGGTTAGATTCTCTCTTGTTGGAGATGGTCATTGCCTGGCACTTGTGTGGCGCGAATGTTACTTGCCACTTATGAGCCCAAGCTTGGATATTGCCAGGTCTTGCTGCATTTCTATATGGACTGCTTCAGTATCCGAGGAGTCGCAAATGGTGCTGAACATTGCGCAATCATCAGCGAATATCCCCACTTCTGCCCTTATGATTGAAGGAAGGTCTTTGATGAAGCAGCTGAAGATGGGTGGGCCTAGGACACTACCCTGAGGAACTCCTACAGTGATGTCCTGAAGCTGAGATGATTGACCTCCAACAACCACAGCCATCTTCTTTTGCGCTAGGTATGACTCCAACCAGCGGAGTGTTTTTCCCTGATTCCCATTGACTCCAGTTTTGCTAGGGCTCCTTGATGCCATACTCAGTCAAATGCTGCTTTGATGTCAAGGGCAGTCACTCCACCTCACCTCTTAAGTTCAGATCTTTTGTCCATTTTGGACCAAGGCTGTGATGAGGTAAGGAGCTGAGTGGCCCTGGTGGAACCCAAACTGAGCATCGGTGAGCAGTTTGTTGCTAAGCAAGTGCCACTTGATAGCACTGTTGACGACACCTTTCATCACTTTACTGATGATTGAGAGTAGACTGATGGGGTAGTAATTGGCTGGGTTGGACTTGTCCTGCTTTTTGTGCACAGGACATACCTGGGCAATTTTCCACATTGCCAGGTAGATTCCAGTGTCGTAGTTGTACTGGAACAGCTTAGCTAAGGGCGCACAGTTCTGGAGCACAGGTCTTCTGTACTATTGCCGGAATGTCGTCTGTGTCCATAGCCTTTGCAGTATCTAGTTGTTTCTTGATATCATGCGGAGTGAATCAAATTGGCTGAAGACTGGCATCTGTGATGCTGGGGACTTCAGGAGGAGGCTGAGATAGATCATCCACTTGGCACTTCTGGCTGAAAATTGTTATCTTTTACATTGATGTGCTGAGCTCCCCCCATCATTGAGGATGGGGATTCTAGAGACCAGAAATGCTCACAATAGTCCAAATTTGATTTAAGTGAGTTAACATAACTTTTTATTTATTTATTTAGCGATACAGCACTGAAACAGGCCCTACGGCCCACCTAGTCTGTGCCGACCATCAACCACCCATTTATACTAATCCTACACTAATCCAAAAGAAGAAAAAAAAGAAAGAAGAACACTAATCCCATATTCCTACCACATCCCCACCTGTCCCTATATTTCCCTACCACCTACCTATACTAGGGTCAATTTATAATGGCCAATTTACCTATTAACCTGCAAGTCTTTTGGTGGTGGGAGGAAACCGGAGTACCTGGCGAAAACCGACGCAGACACAGGGATAACTTGCAAATTCCACACAGACAGTACCCAGAATTGAACCCGGGTTGCTGGAACTGTGAGGCTGTAGTGCTAACCACTGCACCACTGTGCTGCCAAACTTCTCTGCTTTTCAATTCTATCCCCCTAGTAATGAACCCCAGTGCTTTGTTTGCTGTTTTAATAGCCTTATTGACTTTTGTCACTACTTTTGGTGATCTGTGTATCTGTACCCCTGATCCCTGTTCTTTATCCCATTTCCAAGGAGTGCATGGCCTCCTTATTCTTCCTACCAAATTTAATTACTTCACAATTCATTTGCCAACTGACTGCCCATTCTGCAAGTTTATTAATATCTTCCTTTATTTTGTCATAGCGCTCCTCTGTTTTAACTTCACCGTACAATTTGGTGTATTCCACAAATTTTGATATAGTGCTTTCGATTCCAGAGCCCAAATTGTTTATGAAAATGGTGTACAACAGTGATCCCAGCATGGATCCTTGTGGAACACCGTTTCCCACCATTTGGCATAGGCAAATGTACTCAACCAGCCTGTACTTGGAACGCAATGTCTAAGGTTAGATGTGATTCCGTGATTGGACAGCACTTACAGAACAATCCTGAGTGTGCTAAGAATTACACTAACAACCAATTTAAGATTATCAGTCAGGCTTGCAATGTGGTTCACTTATGTTTGCTAAAAGCTACATATAGTCATACGCAGGAACCTGTCCTTTGCAGGCAAAAGGAGCATCTCCAGGCATTGTGCATTTTTTAAATTAAACAAAAGAGTGGGGGACAATAATTTTCTGGAGTATTCTTCATGGCAATGTCTCAACCAATCAGAGTTGACTTGCCAACCAATCAACACCCTTTTCTCATGCACTATAAATTGTTGCTCCCTTTGAAATTTGGCATTTTTGCATCTGTCCTTCTGAGTGCAAGACGAAAAGCTTCAACTGTATGTCTCTTTTTTCAGCAATACTCAAGTTCCGTACTATCAAGTGACTACTTCATAGTCACATAATCCTGTTATAAGGGAAGAAAATTGAAACCTTGCAGTCATTCATCATTATGTTTTACATTTTATAACTACTGAACAGAGGCATTCCAGGCGAAGGTATTTGGCCACTATATCACCCCTTGCACCCATCCCCCTCTGTTGAACCCTGCAGTCAGACACCACTGAGTTCCTTCCAGAAACCTTATGAATTGCAACTTCTGCCTTTACCTTCATTTTGATTAAAGTGAAACTATTTCAGTGTCAGTTCTGCACAAAAAGTCTGCTTCCTGACTACTGTGCAATAAATAACAGGTATGAAAAACAGTATCAAAAGGCCGTGGAGAGACACCATTAGTACATAAGAACATAAGAAATAGGAGAAGGAGGAGGTCAAGTTTGCTCCGCCATTCAGAAGAATCACTGCTGATCTGATCTTGGCTTCACCTCCATTTTCCTGCCTGTTCTCATAACCCTTGATTCCCCTATAGTTTAAGAATTTGTCTATCTTAGCCTTGAATATATTCAATGACTCAGCTTCCACAGCTGTCTGGGGCAGAGAATTCCAAAGATTTAGGACCCTCTGAGAGAAAAATTCCTCCTCATCTCTGTCGTCAATGGGCAACCCCTATTTTGAATCTATGTCCCCTAGTTCTAGATTCCCCCACAAGAGGGATACATCCTCTCAGCAACTACACTGTCAAGCCCCCTCAGAATCTTATGTTTCAATAAGATCAACTCTCATTCTTCTAAAGTCCATTGAGTATAGACCCAATCTGCTCAACAATGCAACAGATTATTACATTTAGGATTATGCGACAAGACAGTCGAACTCCTCATTAATACAAATTAGTTAATTGCTCAAAGTGGGATGTTAATTAGCAATCTAATCCAAAAATTAAACTATTCCTTTGCTGACACAATTATTGCAGTTCACTGGTATTGAGTTTAAGCTAAGGGTTTAATTGATGAATGCATTTATTGCAAATACCTTTTAATCAAAATAAACTGAATGTTAAAATTGTTTAATAAAAGATATTCACTTGTTATCTGTCATCTTTTGACTTTGTTTGACACCTCTTAAAGATCATTTGAGGAGCAGTTGCTGAAACAAATTTTATAAATTGAATCTCATTACATTGTGTTTATTTCAGTTTTTGTTCTAGTTATGAAACATTGAAGATCAGAGTAATATGTCATGCCCAGTAAAGGCATGTTCTATTCATAACTTTAAACATGGACTGTATTCAGCATAGCATCTTCCGAAACTGAATTTTCCTTTTTTTTAAATGTACCACAATGGATATTAAGATTGGACATGGGCTGCAAAGACAGCTGCCGAAGGCCAGCTGACCTGGCCTGAGTATTCAAAAACTGGCTCACTGTCAAAAGGACAAAAGAATACCTTCCAGACTAAGAGATGTTGTCAATACCCATCCTGAAACCATCAGGAGACATTCCTGAATTGAATGGGTTTCTCCTGAAACAAAGAAGGTCTTCACCTTCCTCAGGATGAATGTCTTTCAACAACAAACCAGGGTGGGACTAATCTACCTAGACTCCTACCATATTTGGAAAAGGAACTGTGAGAAGTCAGATGGTGGGGCAGTCATATTGGGCTCCTTTTAAAAATCTTTAAAATACAGACTGCAAAAAAAGCAGCTTGCAGACAAAGCAGTACCATCGTGCCTTAAAAGAACTGGTGGCTGTAACGTCTTAAGGTTTCCGAACCTGTTCCTTTTCAAGTCCACTAGTATCAAAAACCAACCACCTAGTGATGAGACTGCAAGCAACTAACATCATGACCTGCTGAAAATCCACCCTTTCGAGAGAATCCTGCAACAAATTCGGTATATGACTCTGCCTATCGAAACCAACCAACTACACTTCAGGAGTGAAATCTCCTTCTTCACCGGGCCCACAACGTGCCTTTTCCCCAAGATGAGCCAAATCACGTGACTTATGAACTATTCCTTTGTTTACAGTTTGTAGAAGTGCACTATCTTTTTAACGGCTTTCTTTCTCGTGTGTGAGACAGTGGTGAGTGTGTGACATAGCGTTGGATTTTCAGGGTGAACATGGGACTAAAAATAGCCCTGTTTATTTAAACCCACGGAAAGCATGCTGCTATTGGCCATACACTCAGGGGTTAAGAAGCACACGCATCTTCCTTGTCAAAAACACACTGATTACTAACAGTGAAAGGAAAAGAACGGGGTTTCAGTTCTCTCTCAATTTAGTCCGTAACAAATGTATTTGCTTAAATATTTACAGTGAGATACAAAACCTTTACTGCGTTACATTTCTGAAAGAATAATTTGTACACTTTAATTTGGTACAAGCTACAATTTAATTGCATTATTCTTTGAATATTGACAATATTCAAGTAAATTTTTCATTTGTTCATTAGCACTGAGCAAATAAAATTATAGAAAATTAAGGAAATTATCAAACTCACTGTTGATTCAGAGTTTTTTTGCCGATATGCATTTATTTATTAATACTTTATCTGTGCTGGTGATATTTTTGCGTCAGCTTAGATTTTCTGATGGACTAAAACTGTTGCACTGTGTCAGGTTCGCTGAAATATGGTAGCAAAGCTTTAATTCTGTTTTGAAGTTGGGAGAAGATAGCATGAGATAATTGAAAGTGAGGGAGAAAGATACAACAAAAGATCCTCTAACTTAAACTTGGCCTTTAGTCGAAAACTTACTGGCCTGGATTTTGTGGCCATTGGCGAAGTGACAGCAATCGCCTCTGGCCTCAAAGAAACCTGCCCACAAGGATCTAGTGATCTCTGTGGATTTCACTGCAAATTATAGGGGATCTCTAGTGTCCAGCAACAGTGATGTCAGCAAGCAGGATCAACAGTCAATCACATTGAAGAATTCTTATAGGAGGTAAAATGCACTGATTATTCTTCACTTTTTAATCATTTTACAGAGACCAAAATAAAGATTGGGACATACTCATATGATTAAGATAGAAGCCAAAATGTTATTAACAATCTTTAAAAAAAATGACTATTTTCTTAAAAACCTTTTTTAAAATCATAATGGATACGTTTGACATTCCACAAATATAACATTAGTTTTTCACAACCAGAGAGGTTTCTCAGCAGTAATTATGCGTTAGCACGGCATTAAAAATCCAGTTACACCTCACTGAATAAAGCATAATTTTTTCAGGGTTTATACAGTGAGATTAGGGCATATAAAGTGGAAGTTTGTGTCAATCACTTCTAGATTTCCATGTTTAAATGGGATGTGGATGCCAGAAGTTGCTGTCATTACAATCGCACAATCTGGACCATTGTTTAAAAAAGTGACCTACAGCCTTGGTTTTCACACTGGGCTTTCTTGATCCTAGCCTTCTCAACATCATCAGATTTCTGTCAGTCTTAACAAGTCTTTCATTTTCCAGTATTGGTTGACTTAATAGATTATTTTTGCTGCTGTATGTACTAAAACATTTTCTGCAATCATAAGACTGTTTTCCTTCTGATAGCTGACAGTGTTTCAGAAGTTAGGGCAAGATATTCTTGGCCATGTGACAATATTCACAGACCAGTTAGAAAACCGTTGACATACATTGTAACATATATCACTCTTAAAAAGCAAACATATTCATACACTTAAATGGGTTTACAACCTTTTAGAATCATAGAGACATTACAGCACAGAAGGAGGTCATTCGGCCCATCGAGTCTATGCTAGCTCTCTGTAGAGCAATCCAATCAGTCCCATTCCCCCACTCTAACCCCATTGCCCTCAAGTGCCCATCCAATTTCCTTTTGAAATTATTTAGCATCTCCGCTTCCACCAAACTTGTGGGCAGTGAGTTCCAGGTCATTACCATTCGCTCTGTAAAAAAGTTCTTCCTTGCATCCCACTGCATCTCTTGCCCAAAACCTTAAACCTGTGTCCCCTAGTCCCTATACCATCAGCTAAGGTGAACAGTTTTCTTTGTCTACCTCATCTAAACCCGTCATAATCTTGCACACTTTTATCAAATCTCCCCTCAATCTCCTTTACTCCAAGGTGAACAATGCAGCTTCTCCAACCTAACTTGTAGCTAAAATCTCTCATCCCTGGACAATTCTGGTAAATCTCCTGTGCACATTCTCAAGGACCCTCACATCCTTCCTAAAGTGTGGTGACCAGAACTGGATGCAATACCCTAGTTGTGGCCTAACCAGAGCTTTATAAAGTTTCAGCATAACTTCCCTGCTTTTGTACTCAATACCTCTATTTATGAAGTTCAATATCCCATATGTTTTGCTAATTACTCTCTCAATATTTCCTGTAACCTTCAAAGACCTGTGCACACGAACCCCCATGTCCCACTGTCCATGTACACTCTTTAGGACCGTCCCATTTAGTCTATATTGCATCTCCCCATCCCTTCTGCCAAAATGCATCACCTCAAACTTCTCTATATTAAATTCCATCTGCCATTTGTCTGCCTATTCTGCTAGCCTATCTATGTCCTGTTGCAGTCAAAGAACAAAGAACAGTACAGCACAGGAACAGGCCATTCGGCCCACCAAGCCTGCGCCGATCTTGATGCTTGCTGAAACTAACACCTTCTGCCCTTCCGGGGACCGTATCCCTCTATTCCCAACCTATTCATGTATTTGTCAAGATTCCTCTTAAACGTCGCTATCTTACCTGCTTCCACCACCTCCCCTGGCAGCAAGTTCCAGGCACTCACCAACCTCTGTGTAAAGAACTTGCCTCGCACATCCCCTCTAAACTGTGCCCCTTGCACCTTAAACCTATGTTCCCTAGTAACTGACTCTTCCACCTGGGAAAAAGCTTCTGGCTATCCACTCTGTCCATGCCACTCATAACTTTGTAAACCTCTATCATGTCGCCCCTCCACCTCCGTCGTTCCAGTGACAACAATCTGAGTTTACCCAACCTCTCCTCATATCTAATGCCCTCCAGACCAGGCAACATCCTGGTAAACCTCTTCTGTACCCTCTCCAAAGCCTCCACGTCCTTCTGGTAGTGTGGCGACCAGAATTGCACACAATATTCCAAGTGTGACCTAACTAAAGGACTGTACAGCTGCAGCATGACTCGCCAATTTTTATACTCTATGCCCCGACCGATGAAGGCAAGCATGCCCTATGCCTTCTTGACTACCTTATACACCTGCGTTGCCACTTTCAGTGACCTGTGGACCTGTACGCCCAGATCTCTCTGCCTGTCAATACTCCTAAGGGTTCTGCCATTTATTGTATACTTCCCACCTGCATTAGACCTTCCAAAATGGATTACCTCACATTTGTCCGGATTAAACTCCATCTGTCATTTCTCCGCCCAAGTCTCCAACTGATCTATATCCTGCTGTATCCTCTGACAATCCTCATCACTATCCCCAACTCCACCAACCTTTGTGCCGTCCACAAACTTACTAATCAGACCAGCTACATTTTCTTCCAAATCATTTATATATACTACAAAGAGCAAAGGTCCCAGCACTGATCCCTGCGGAACACCACTAGTCACAGCCCTCCATTCAGAAAAGCACCCTTCCACTGCTACCCTCTGTCTTCTATGACTGAGCCAGTTCTGTATCCACCTTGCCAGCTCACCTCTGATCCCGTGTGACTTCACCTTTTGTACCAGTCTGCCATGAGGGACCTTGTCAAAGGCTTTACTAAAGTCCATATAGACAATATCCAGTGCCCTTCCTTCATCAATCATCTTCGTCACTTCCTCAAAAAACTCAATCAAGTTCGTGAGACAAAACCCCTTCACAAAACCATGCTGCCTCTCGTTAATAAATTCGTTTGTTTCCAAATGGGAGTAAATCCTGTCCCGAAGAATCCTCTCTAATAATTTCCGTACCACTGACGTAAGGCTCACCGTTCTATAATTTCCTGGATTATCCTTGCTACCCTTCGTAAACAAAGGAACAACATTGGCTATTCTCCAGTCCTCTGGGACCTCACCTGTAGCCAATGAGGATGCAAAGATTTCTGTCAAGGCCCCAGCAATTTCTTCCCTTGCCTCCCTCAGTATTCTAGGGTAGATCCCGTCAGGCCCTGGGGACTTATCGACCTTAATGCTTTGCAGTCGATTGGTGTTGTCCTCACAATCACATCTCCAAGTTTGGTATTATTGGCAAATTTTGAAATTTTACTCTGTATTCCAAAATTCAATCATTTATATTTATCAAAAAAGTAGTGGGCCTAGCACTGAACCTTGGGGAATGCCACTGTCTACCATTCTCCAGTCTGAAAATTAACCATTTACCACGGCTTGTTGTTTTCTGTCCTTAAGCCAATTTTTAAAATCCAAGCTGACACTGAACCTTCTATTTCATGAGTCTCAGTTTTGTTAACCAGCCTTTTATTTCGTGCTTTGTCAAATGCTTTCTTAAAATCCACATAGACAACATCCGTCACATCCCCTTCATGAACCTTCTCTGTTATTTCATCAAAAAATTCAACTAGGTTAATCAAACACAATCTGCCTTTCACAAATCCATGCTGGCTATCCTTAATCAACTCAAACCTCTCCAAGTGCCTGTTGATTTTTGTACCTGATTATTGTTTCTAGAACATTATCTGCCACTGATGTTAAACTGACTGGCCTGGAGTTACTAGGAATGTTCTTGAATAAGGGTACCACATTTACCACTCTCCAATCCTCTGGCACCTCCTCTGTATCTAGGGAAGTTTGGAAGATTATGGCAAGTCCTTCCGCTCGCCCAACACCCATTTCCTTGAGCAACCTGGGATGCAAGCCATCGGACTGTTGTGATATCACTTTAGCAATGTAAGTGCTTCACACGGCATCATAGGAAGTGATGTCATTCAGTATGTAATCAGTTGGTTGTAGTTGAGCAAGACACCTAGTCACACATGTAAGACAGAGCTCTCTTGTAAATGTGTTACTCTACAAATAAAGAATGCACAGTTTATGACCACTCAACTTAAGATTGTTTGGTTCCTTATTGCTACATAAAGGCAACAATGCAACACAGACCAGGCAACTTATCTATTCTAAGCACAGCCAGCCTTTGCAGTGCATCCTTCCCATCAATTTCACTCCATCCATTAACTCTACCATCTCCGCTTCTACCGATCTTTTGTCAGCATCCTCTTCCTCAGTAAACATTGATATTCATTAAGTATTCTAGCCTTGCCTTGTGCTTCTAAGCATATATCACCCTTTTTGTCCCTAATAGGCCCCACCCTGCCTGCCTCTTACTACCCGCTTACTATTTACATGCTAGTAGAAGATTTTTGGGTTCCCTTTTCTGTTAACTACCATTCTATTCTCATATTCTCTCTTTGCCAGCCTTATTTTCCTCCACTTCACCTCTGAATTTATAGCATTTGGCCTGGTTCTCACTTGAAGAATTCACTTGGCATGCATCATACACCTTTTTTTGTTTCATCATATTTTCTATCTCCCTCGCCACCCAAGGAGACTTGGCTGTGGTTCCCTTACTTATGCCTTTGTTGGAATGTACCTAGACTGTACCTGAAACATCTCCTCCTTAAAGATCACTCATTGTTCCATTACTATTTTTCCTTTCAATCTTTAGTCCCATTTTACCCTGGCTAGATCCCTCTCATCCCATTGAAGTTAGCCCTCTTCCAATTTAGAAATTCTACTTCAGATTGTTCCTTGCACTTTTCCATTACTAATCTAAACCTAATGATACAATGATCACTCTTACCCAAGTGTTTCCTCACAGACACATGGTCCACTTGGCCCACCTCATTCCCCATCACCAGATCCAGCAATGCTACATTCCTAGTTAGGCCGAGAACATACTGGTCAAGGACGTTGTCCTGAACACATTTCAGAGATTTCTCCCACTCCTTACCCTTTACTTTAATATTATCCCGATCGATATTTGGGTAGTCTAAGTCCCCCAACATCACCACTCTATAGTTCTTGCACAAGGCTGTGATTTCCCTGCAGATTTGCTCCTCTGTCTCTCTTTCACTATTTGCAGACTCATAGAATACTCCCAGTAGTGCGATTATACCCTGTTTGCCTCTCAACTCAAACCAAATGGATTCTGTCTTTGCCACCTCAAGGACATCCTCCCTTTCCAACACTACAGTGACTTCTCTAATCAGTACTGCTACTCCACCTCCTTTTTCTCCTTCCCTTTCTTTTCTGAACATTTTTTATCCTTGAATATTAAGCACCCAGTCCTCACCCTTTTTAAGTCACCTTTCCATTATTGTCAGTACATCATATTCCCAAATGGCTATTTGTGCTTATTTTATTTTATTTATTTACCATACTTTGTGAATTTGCATACATGCATTGTAAACCTGTCTTTGTATTCTTCAGAGTCCTTCTTAGTCTGCTCCTATCTAATATGGTACTACTTCCTTCTCCACTACCACCTAATATTCTTACTCCTTTATGCAGCATATTCCTCTTTTCTACTTCTATCAGCTGGTGCCCATCCCCCTGCCAATTTAGTTTAAACCCTCCCCAACAACACTAGTGAACCTCCCCGCAAGGACATTGGTCCCAGTCCTGTTCAAGTGCAACCTGTGCCTTTTGAATAGGTGTCTCCTGCCCCAGAACTGGTCCCAACCTCTGTCACACCAACATTTTCCAAACCTGACAGCTCTGATAAAGTTATCACTGATGTAATGCCACAGTCTGTGAACCTTATTGAAGGACAGGATAGTTTAAAAACAATTATAATCTCAGTACAATGGTGAAGGTATCCCACTGCCATTAACAACAGTATAGCTGATTTTAGACTATATTAACCTCTTGAACACTGAATTTCCCTGGAAGTTTGTAATTAAGCCTGATAGTTCCATCACCTAACAATTTGCACTTTATAACTCTGATGAATGTTCGAGAATTATTTAATTAAGACGGCAAGAAATGTTTATTCGTCATACTTTGTATGAAAGGAAACAAATCTGAATGGGCTTGATTTTGATATAGAAAATATATTCTATATATCTGGTTAAACAACAGTATTAACATTATTAAAATATATCTAAATAGAATCACAATCTTGAATGATAACTAACAATTTGCTAAGCACTTGTTTCCCCAAATAAACACATAACCCAAAATTCCTAGTGGCCCTCTATGTTGCTGGAAGTTTGTTGATCACTAGTCTGCTACTGCTAGCCTGACCCCATACCAAGTTGCTGGGTCAGGATCATTTGTCTAAAAGCAGATAAGTGGAATTTTGGAGAGTCTTTATGCTGCAATGTTAAGGGCTCAAAATGTCTGAAAATATAAAAGAATTTCACAGATTCAAATTCACTGCTTTTCTGATGGCAATCTATCACCAATGATCCATTGTAATTTGGAATCTAGAAACAATCATGGAGCCAAATTATAGCAGGATATGGTCCTAGCGCACAAATATGACATAGGCATCCTTTGCATGAGGGGTAACTTGAGGGGGAACCTTTGCAATATCATATTGTGTCATTCTACAAGTCCCACCTCTTCTGGTAATATCTGCATAGGGAGGGAGTTGGGGGGAGCTATGGATGAAGTGCTTATCTTCACTTTTGCTAGAATTTGGCTGTATAAAACAAGGAATGGAGACTTGGTGGGACTGACACCCATCTCTAATTTTAGTCCACCTATCCAGATGGCATTGCTGTCACCACACTCCTGCATGCCTAGGAATTTCAGACCCATTAAGCCCCAAAGTGAAATAATGGCTAGAACGCTTCCAGTCAACCTCCAGCACAGCCCGCATGGAGTGCCCTGACTGACAGTGCTAGTGCAGCATGTGCGCTTGAAGCATGCAAAGTGGGAAAATTGTGATGTCAATCAGCTTCTGATTTGGTGCATGATCTGCCAATTTGAACCACACAGGTACATTTTACACCCTCTCATTATCATTCAAGGCCCCCTCACCCGCCACCACTAGCGTTATTTAAGCACTGGACATCCAACTTCCAGGTGAGGTGCTTTTGACATATTTTTACTGGAGCAGAGTTTGTGAAAGTACTGTGTTGTGTTCTTGGAGGAGGTATGCTGACTTTTTGAATTTACAAGGGAATCATCTGCGGCAGTCAGCCATACCCGCCATCTTTGTGTCACTGTGAAGAACCAGAGGCTGGTTGCTGGGTGACAAGGGATATGCACTCTGTACTTAGCTAATAACTCACCTGTGCCATCTGACCACATGAGAAGAGTGCGCCTACAATGAGAGCCACATAGCAACAAGGAATGTCAGGGAGCAAACCATCAGTGTCCTGAAACAACGGACTGCTGCCTGAACTGCACAGGATGCACCCTTCAGTATTCACCAGAGCATGTGTCCATGTTGCTGGTGGTCTGCTGCATCGTCCACAACCTAGTTATCATGAAGGCACAGCCCTTGCCCCCAGATATTTGGAAGCCTCCTCGAGAGGCGGAGCAGGAGGAGTAGGTGGAGCGCCTGTCTTATGGATGCCTTTGCCTGTCCTAGTGCTATGCTAGTGGCTGCAACTGTGGCTGGTGGAAGGTTGTTGACTTGCAGTGCGGGAGAAACTGTAAATGGCCTCGCAGGACAACCAAGAGCAGCTCTGGGATTTTGACAGGCCACCTTCAGACTGCATCACCTTGCCATGGCCGGCAGCCGTGAGGGTTGGCTGACTGAAATGCAACAGCAAGGGCACTGGCAGAGCGGTGAGTGCACAAGTGTTTGTCATCTGAGAGAGGACTGCATTTTGTGCACCACAGAGTCAACGGCACTATCGCGGGGCAGCACCTCAGCAATCCTAGCAATGTGTTGGAGGACAGATTGCTGGACTGCTGTGAGAACCTGCACACCCTCTTAGAGCACCAGTATCCTCAGCCATGATGGCAACTGTCTGAGCCTGGATGCAAGCAAGCATGGATCTCATGACCTCTGTCTGAGCTTCCACTGCAATACTGAGACACTGGGTGGCTTCTGCCTGTGTTGTAATGGACGCCATCACTCGCTGCATCATGGCCATGCCACAAATGCTGTCATGGAGTTGGCCACCACTTTCATTGGAAAGGCTCCAAGTTCTGGACGACGCCCTGTCCCATGTTGAAACTGGACTCCTCCATACTACTTGACAGTGGCAACAGGCTGTCTGGCAAGGCTGCTGATGCACCAAGCATCTAGATGTGCATGACCATCAGCATTCACCTATGCGCTGTCCCATCAAAGATCTCATCTTAGTTCCCTGCAGCAGAACTTGTCTGTGGTGAGCTGGCACATTAATGATCCTTCCCCTGTGACCTGGCTGCAGTCCATTCATGCCCAGTAACACGCCATATGCTGATCCAGATTCTATACTACTCTCTAAAGTACACGCAGTGCTAGTAATGGAGCTTGTGGCTGAGAGTATCAGATCAAGAGATGGTGTTTTTTCATCAGAGGTCAGGTCCAGCTGTCTCCCTTCCTCATAAGGCTGGCCAGGCGGCAGTTCTTGAGTATCTGAAAGCATAAATGCAGAAGGGGAGAGTTGGGGTGAGGGAAGGAGGTAGGGTGAAAAGCAAGAAGTCCATAGATACAATATCTGCAGTTTGCACTTCATGCCAGATAGCAGGATGAGGATGAGGTGGGATTTGAGAAGATGTATAAGGCAGGAACACACCATTATCCTGAATGTTCTCGGTGATGCTAGATGCAACGATCTCTATCACAGCTGATCCCATGATATGGAGCACCAGTGGGCTTGGGTGATGCAGACCTGCCTGTTACCTTTAGTTCTGCTCTGCTCCCTTCTGTTATGGGCCACCATGTCTTGCAAGAGAGAGGGAAAAATGTCAGTGATTACGTTGCAATGTATTTAGGTGATGTGCTTGCCATAGCTGAATAGCTGAAGTATGTGGAAGCAGTGCGAGGTAAGTGTGAGGCTGATAGCATTTGTAGGTGTGCTCGGGTGAAGTGGGGTATTTGAATGCTTAGCTTGAGTCCTGATTGTTAGAGATTGCTGATAGGTGAGTGATAGGGGTGTGGTACACTGAACAGCTTGAGAGGTTGAATGAGTGTTAGGTCGGAAACGCCATGTGATGATGCAATCTCTGACCATGACAAATGGTGTGAGGTCATTGAACGTCTTGCAGCATTGCTGCCAGATCCTTGGGGATAGACTCCAGGAACTTATCTCCCTGACACCTGTTTCCATTCCCTTCTCAGGGCATGCCTTGAGGGCCTCCTGGCCCGGGCAGAAACATTCCCTCTCTCTCCTCCTTTCCATCTCATGTATTAATGCTTCCAGTGCCGCATCAGAAAACCCAGGAGCCCTGTCTCTTCCCTGTTGCTCTATTTTCTGTGCTTTTGCTTCTCTCCAAATCTTCCACAGACAGTCTGTAGCAACTTCAGTGCAATGAGTGCAGCTCCACTATAAGAGGAGCAAGCTGTCTTTAGATGTGCAGGGTAGGTGAAACAACATGTGCTAGCAACATACACTGCTGGGCCCCCTTTTGAGCGTGCAACGAGTCAGCAGTGTGATCTGCACTGGGCTGTGTAATGAGTTCTTTTTATTTTCTCTGATGCAACATAAATGAGATGCATGGAGTTCAATAGGTTGAAGATCTCAAACAGATTTATTAACAGCTAACTATTATATATAGTACAGAGCTAACTATTTACAGGACCTGCCTCTAGGTGTTAAAGTTACAGAGTGACACTGGCTCTGAGTCACATGACTGCATCCTGGTACTTGGCTTGTTAGCATACTAAGATCTTAAAGGGACATCATCCTTAAAGGCAATCATACAACATCCCCCTTCTTTCCAAAGATAAGTCTTGTATGCTAAAAGTAAAAACACATAAAATTAGATAACACCAAAATTATTTACACATGGATAGAGATTATGAAATTTACAAATATAAAGTCCATATATCATCTCGGTGGTTTGACAATTTTTGCTCAAGGAATTTGCATCTCATCTGTTGCTGTTCTTTTTGAAATTTCTCTCTTTTTGCATTCAGTCTCTGTTGCTCTGCCTTCAGCCTGCTAACATACTCTGTTGCTTTTCTCAAGATGAACATTTTTGAGGTCTTGTCCTTCTTGGAAAGATCCAGCACCTCATCTTGAAGAGCTAACAGACAATGCTTCAACCACTCCTCCTCTGCCTCCTCAGGACATTGCATGTTCTTCGCCTCTCCTCATCCTCTGCGTCTGAAGGCTTGGGGCTCAAGGTTGAGGACTTGTTGGGGAAGGAGGACTTGGCTTCATGGAGGTACCTGTCCATTTTGGCTCGTTGTGGTGCTGGTGGTTCTCTAGAGCACGGAAGTGAAGGCGTGGCACAGTTGTGTTGTTGCTGGGTTTCCAGGCCGCACCATTTGATGCTGGTCAGAGTCTGCAAGCGGGTTCTGATCCTTGGAGACTTCCAGTTGGCAATGTTCTCTTGGATAGTTACGATGTTGAGGTCCTTACACACTAGCAGTCCTGCCACTGCTGGTCTGCTCATATCCAAGTAGAATACTTGTGGTTTCCATGCCGACTTGCCATATCTGCATTGCACTGTCAGTATGCCACTGCAAGGGATGGGTGACCCGTTGTATGCAGATAACTTGGCAGTTGTTGGTTATATCATTGATTTCCAGTAACTCCGATACATATCTTTCCGAATTCGGACCCTGAGTGTATGTTTGCCAGTTTTCTTTGGACGCATGATGTTAATAGTGGTGAAAGGGTTGGCCCACTCAAGGACAGAGAAGGGAATCTATGTGTGGAGCCAGAGGAAATGGGCGAAGTACTAAATGAGTACTTTGCATCAGTATTCACCAAGGAGAAGGACTTGGTGGATGATGAGCCTAGGGAAGGGAGTGTAGATAGTCTCAGTCATCTCATTATCAAAAAGGAGGAGGTGTTGGGTGTCTTGCAAAGCAATAAGGTAGATAAGTCCCCAGGGCCTGATGGGATCTACCCCAGAATACTGAGGGAGGCAAGGGAAGAAATTGCTGGGGCCCTGACAGAAATCTTTGCATCCTCATTGGCTACAGGTAAGGTCCCAGAGGACTGGAGAATAGCCAATGTTGTTCCTTTGTTTAAGAAGGGTAGCAAGGATAATCCAGGAAGTTATAGGCCGGTGAGCCTTACGTCAGTGGTAGGGAAATTATTAGAGAGGATTCTTCGGGACAGGATTTACTCCCATTTGGAAACAAATGGATTTATTAGCGAGAGACAGCATGGTTTTGTGAAGGGGAGGTCGTGTGTCACTAATTTGATTGAGTTTTTTGAGGAAGTGACGAAGATGATTGATGAAGGAAGGGCAGTGGATGTTATCTATATGGACTTCAGTAAAGCCTTTGACAAGGTCCCTCATGGCAGACTGATACAAAAGGTGAAGTCACATGGGATCAGAGGTGAGCTGGCAAGATGGATACAGAACTGGCTCGGTCATAGAAGATAGAGGGTAGCAGTGGAAGGGTGCTTTTCTGAGTGGAGGGCTGTGGCTAGTGGTGTTCTGCAGGGGTCAGTGCTGGGACCTTTGCTGTTTGTAGTATATATAAATGATTTGGAGGAAAATGTAGCTGGTCTGATTAGTAAGTTTGCGGACGACACAAAGGTTGGTGGAGTTGTGGACAGTGATGAGGATTGTCAAAGGATACAGCAGGATATAGATTGGTTGGAGACTTGGGCGGAGAAATGACAGATGGAGTTTAATTCGGACAAATGTGAGGTAATGCATTTTGGAAGGTTTAATGCAGGTGGGAAGTATACAGTAAATGGCAGAACCCTTAGGAGTATTGACAGGCAGAGAGATCTGGGCGTACAGGTCCACAGGTCACTGAAAATGGCAATGCAGGTGGATAAGGTAGTCAAGAAGGCATACGGCATGCTTGCCTTCATCGGTCGGGGCACAGAGTATAAAAATAGGCAAGTCATGCTGCAGCTGTACATAACTTTATTTAGGCCACACTTAGAATATTGCGTGCAATTCTGGTCGCCACACTACCAGAAGGACGTGGAGGCTTTGGAGAGGGTACAGAAGAGGTTTACCAGGATGTTGCCTGGTCTGGAGGGCATTAGCTATGAGGAGAGGTTGGATAAACTCGGATTGTTTTCACTGGAACGACGGAGGTGGAGGGGCGACATGATAGAGGTTTACAAAGTTATGAACGGCATGGACAGAGTGGATAGTCAGAAGCTTTTTCCCAGGGTGGAAGAGTCAGTTACTAGGGGACATAGGTTTAAGGTGAGAGGGGCAAAGTTTAGAGGGGATGTGCGAGGCAAGTTCTTTACACAGAGGGTGGTGAGTGCCTGGAACTTGTTGCCGGGAGAGGTGGTGGAAGCAGGTACCATAGAGATGTTTAAGAGGAATCTTGACAAATACATGAATAGGATGGGAATAGAGGGATACAGACCCCGGAAGTGCAGAAGGTTTTAGTTTAGGCAGGCATCAAGATCGGCGCAGGCTTGGAGGGCCGAATGGTCTGTTCCTGTGCTGTACTGTTCTTTGTTCTTTATGATGTGTCAGGTTTACAATGTGGAAAGCCTGTTCATTGTTTGGCCAAGAATTGCTTCTCTTTGAGTTTTGTCTCAGGTCTGTTTCACCATGGACTTTGTGTATCGGCTTACATTTATTCCAGTCTCTGGAACTCTCTTTGCTGCCGTTGCCCTGTTTCTGCGCCTGTCGTCTGTTTGTCTGCACCCTACTGTGACTTCTGGCTGCGTCTTCAGAGCCAGAATTCTTGCATAGGTGAGCCCAGTGTCCTTTTGCACTGCACACCTTGCACAGATCTTGAAATGCAGGACAACTTCGTTATGAGCGGGACAAACCACACTTACCACTCAGCTTGCTTGTTCTTTTCAACCTGGTTATTGTGCTGATACTGTTGGCTGCACCTACTGCTTGCAGATGCTGTTGTCCAGCTACAATGGCTTCATATTTCCTGCATCTTCCAGCAGTGCATCAATGCTGTGACCTTTCTTTTTCCGTAAGAGGTCTTTCTGAAATGCTTCAATGGTGTTGATACAATCAACAGCTCCATTATTTGGTCTGACAGCTCAACTTCTGAAAAATCACAATTGTTGCCCTTGCTACTGATGAACTAGTCCATTGATTCCTGTGGCTGCTGCCTGTAGGACATCAATTCTAGGCACTGAATTCTAAAATTCACTCTTAATCTGAGTTGATCTTCCAGTACTTTCCATATCTTTGCGGGATCTTTCTGGTCTTTGTCAGATAAACCTGAGGTATTGATTCTGTGTAATCCCTCATTTCCAACTACTATTAGTATTTTTACAGCCTGTTTCTCTGGTTCTGTAATTACATGGCCTGTGAAACATAACTATTCTCTCTTTGAAAAGCTGGAATTTGGATAGGAGATCCATGGCCTTCTAGTTCATGCTGGGAAATTTGGTATCCATTTTTTTGCTGTTCTTTTGCTTTAAAATTGATTTGAGACTTGTTCTATGACTCTGTACTGCCTTCCCTTTAAAATAAACTTCTTGGCTTCTTTGATTGACAGGAGCAGGTGTTTCGCAGAGCTTTTCTGTTTATTTAGCTTCCATCACTCTAGTCTGTCTGTTTACACAGTTGTGCAATAGGCATATTAAGTGCTTTTTGTCTGCTAGAGATTGTTTATACAGCCAGCAATTCTTGACGCTTGAGTGCTTTTATGGGTTTTTAAACTTTGCTGAGTGAATGAAAGCTCTTCACGCTGGAGTGGTTTAATGGGTTTCTTTTTTAAAAGTTTAGCTATGGGCTTCATGAATGGAGGATTCCTGTGCTTTTTGCTGTTGGACGCCTGCTGTAATGGTGTGGACCTCGATCAGCCCGGAGAAGTCTTTGAAAACAATTGATCAGCCTGAGATAAGGATTGGGTTTTTCCTGTTTTTTTTTTAACTTTCTCTCTTTTAGCTGTAGGAAGGTAGTTTTCCCAATGGTCTTCAACCTTAGATTCTGTCTTTTCACTACAGCTGCCACCATGTAATGAGGAGCTTCCACCATATAATGAGTTCTTTTTATGTCGTCTAATCCAACATAAATGAGAGGCCTGGGGTCCAGTAGGTCGAAGATCTCAAACAGCACAGAGCCAACAATTTACAGGACTTGCCTTTAAGTGTTACAGTCACAGAGTGACTCTGGCTCTGAGTGACATGACTGTGTCCTGGTACTTGGCTTGTTAGCATACTAAGATCTTAAAGAGACTTCACCCTTAAAAGCAATCATACAACAGACTGCATGCTGAAACTATTGAGATGAGAAGGCAACATGTAGTTTGTGTTCTCCTTGCCTCAATGGGACTGGGTGTGGAGTGATTGCAGGTGCGGAGGTCGCGATGCACAAACAGGCCTTGATGCATTTTTCCCCCACAGACTTTAAGGAACATTTAATGCCCAGTCTTGAAATCTGAACCATACTGCTGCTGAATCCTATATCTAGGCGAACAAGTAGGCAAATGTTTCTAGAAATGCTTGGTCAATCTGTCTGATATTATCCTTTTATATTGCAAAGGCTGCATTTGCTGACAATGCTACCACTAGGTGGTGCTGCAGTGACACATGCACAAATGCAGCATGTGCCACTAAAACGTCACAGTCTGCAACTTCAGGCAGCTGTCAGGACTAAAGATGGCACTGCTCAAATAATCACACAAAGGCGACCTAACCTAAACACATGGCAGTACACAATGGAGGGAGGGAGAGAGGAGCGGACGGGGAGGGGTGCGGAGCGGGCTGGGGACGGTGGAGGGGCCACGAGGTGATCGGACTGGGTGGGGAGGTGGGGAGAGGACCGGGCCGGGGACTGGTGGGGGTGGGAGTGGAGCGGGCTGGGGACGGGGGTAGGGGGGAGCAGTCTGGGCCGGGAACGGGGGGAGGGGCGGGAGTGGAGCGGGCCGGGGAGGAGGCGAGCGAGCAGGCCAGGGACGGGAGGGGAGCAGAGCGGCCGAAAGAGCGGAGCGGCCGGAGAGAGCAGCGAGGGGGGGAGCGGAACGGCCGAAAGAGCAGAGCAGCGAGGGGGGTAGTGGAGCAGCCGAAAGAGTGGAGTGGCTGAAAGAGTGGAGCGGCCGGAGAGAGCAGCGGGGGAGGGGGGGACAGGGGGGAGCAGAGCTTGACACATGGGTGAATACCCGTTAGCGTTGCATTGCTGTATGCGCAAAGCGCATGCGCAGAGGCCGACCAGGCGCATTGCCCGAAGAAACACACGTCATGCGATGACGTCATCGGCGCATGCGCTAACCGGTCCTGGCAAGTTGGAACGCAGCGCACGCGCAGAGAGCAGGAGTCCATCTGCGCATGTATGCACCTTGGCGCAGCCTGATGATGTCAGTGGCTGGCTGCGTTGTCAGGAATCACTTTGTTTTGCAAAAGGCTGCGTTTGCTGACAATGCAGCCACTAGGTTGCGCTACACTGACAGATGCGCAAATGCAGCCTGTTCTCCAGCTGGCTGGGGAATGGCTGGAGAGAGCGGGTGGGGAGGAACGGCCGGAGAGGGCGAGCAGGGGAGAATGGCTGGAGAGGGCGGGTGGGGGTGGCAGGGGAACGGCCGGAGATCGCGGGCAGGCGGAATGGCCGGAGAGGGAGGGCAGGAGAGGGAGATGGAGGGAGGGAGAGAGGGAGGAAAAGAGATGGAGGAAAAGAGAGGGAGCGAGGGCGGGCGGGCGGGGGTGGGGAATGGCCGGAGAGAGCAGGCGGGGAGGTGGGCGGGAGGAATGGCTGGAGAGAGCAGGACATCGGAGGCGGGGGGGGGGGGGGGAAACTGCCGGACAGAGCAGGCGGGGAGGCAGGAGGAGAGCGCACCCGCCACCACCAAAGTCTCCCCGCTTCCCTCCCACCCACCCCGGTCTCCCACATCCCGCTGTCTCCTTGCTTCTCCCCCACACCCCGCTCTCTCCCCGCTTCCTCTCTCTCCCGCGTTATGCGATGACGTCATCTGGGCATGCGTGTACCAGTCCTGGCAATTTAGGTGATGACGTCATCAGCAGCAGGAGCCCGTTAGCGCATGTGCACAGGTTGGCGCAGTCGGATGACATCCCCGCCGGCTGCATTGTCAAGAATCACTTTGTTTGCAACATTGAACCAGATTGCTTTCTTTTCCCATGTGATATAAAATCCATCATCTAATGCCCACACACCTGTGATTCCTGTTAGATTTCACGCTAACTTCTCTCAAAGGGGAAAGCATTGATACTTCAGAGACAAACACAAGCCTTAGGTTTATCAGAGGTGTTCCATGTGGAGTATCACAGATGGGACCTCTTTTTCCTCAGGCAAATGAGAGCCTGTCAACTCTGTTTACAATCAATACATGTGGTTCTGTAAACCATATCAAAATGTACAAATCTTTGCATAGGCTTTATTACATGCATGATGAGAACAAAGAATGTTTTAAAACTTATTTACAGTTTGATCTTGAACATTTTTATGTAACAGAACATGGGTGTGCTGTCAATCAGACAAAAATTAATTGATAGTTCAGAGCAGTTTTCTTTTTAGAGATACAGCACTGAAACAGGCCTTTCAGCCCACCGAGTCTGTGCCACCCAACAACCACCCATTTATATTAACCCTACAGTAATCCCATATTCCCTACCATCTACCTACACTAGGGGCAATTTACAACAGCCAATTTACCTATCACCTGCAAGTCTTTGGCTGTGGGAGGAAACCGGAGCACCCGCTGAAAACCCATGCAGACACAGGGAGAACTTACGAACTCCGCACAGGCAGTACCCAGAATCGAACCTGGGTCCCTGGAGCTGTGAGGCTGCAGTGCTAACCACTGTGCCACTCAGTTCTAAGTGATTCAAGCAGTATGAATAGTAAACATATATATTTTCATAAATGTGGTCACATTCATGGTAGTGATACAGCATGTACACATTACACCAAAGCTGCAGACATAAATGAATATCACACCATTGGACCAGAACTTTATACACTGTGACCCCTGAGGCTTTGTGTACTTTGAAATCCTGATTTGTTTACACCCAAAATTACATAGCCCACGCCCAAATTCACTTACTCTATATCATCATCCTGGCATTTCTGAATAGAAACGAATTCCACTCCCTCAATATCCAGTCCTGTGCCCAGTTTCCTGGCAGTCATAATGCTTTGGACACAATACTCCAGTTGAGGCTGAACCAATGTTTTATAACCTCCTTGCTTTTGTACTGTATACCTCTATTTATAAAGCCAGGCTCCTGTATGCCTTATCAATCGTTTTCTCAACCTGCCCTGCCACTTTCACTGATTTGTGCACATATACCCACAGGTCCCTCTGCTCCTGCAACCCCTTTAGAATTGTATCCCTGATTTTATATTGCCTCTCCCCATTCTTCCTATCCAAATGTATCACTTCATACTTCTCTGCATTAAATTTCATCTGCAGCCTTTTTCTGTGTTGGAACCATTTTACGATTCTATTAATCCTGCGCCACCTTTGTTCCAGTCAGGTCGTTAGTTTACAGGTTGGCTACAGAGTGACAATGACTATCCACTACAGATGTGGCTCATGACCCCCAATAGGAACCTCGACACAGCTGCAGAACTGGCCTACAAGGAGAGCCACACTACCACAAGAAACATCATTTAGCAGACATTCAGGGTCCTCAAGCATTCTGTCCCTTGGCATCATCATCTGAAGACATTGAATCATTTCCAAAGGTACACCAAGATACTCAGCTCTCTTTGTCAATCACTCTGCTGCCTCTGTGCTGTCAGTATGCTTGTCTGATATCCAGTCTAGAAAGGTGGGCTTTTTACAGTTATTTTAAGCTTGTGCACATCAGCAATGAAGTGAAAATTGGAAGGTAAGTTAACTGATGGTTGGGTCGGGTCGGGTCGGGTGCCGGAAAAAATGGAACAACTCGGGCCTGGTCGGGCTCAGGTTGGATGCCGTTCTGTCGGGCTCGGGTCGGGGTTTTTTTTGCAGACCCGAGCAGGCCTTTACCTGTCGTTCTATGCTCTGTCTTCTACAGCTGGAGGTAAGTTCCTATTGGGCCAGTATTTCTCTTGAACTTTCTCTCCTTTGGCTGCAGGAAAGGTTGTTTTCAGAGCTGTTTTACCCGTGGTCTTCAACTTAGACTTCGTCTTCTCACCACAAATGCCACCATATAATAAGTTATTTATGTTGTCTTGTGCAACATAAATAAGATGTATGGAGTCCAGTTATGCTGAAGATCTCAAACAGGTTTATTACAGCTAAACTAATATATACAATACAGAGCAAACTATTTACAGAACCTTCCTGCAGGTATGATAGTTGCAGAGTGACTCTGGCTTGGAGTCACATGACTACATCCTGGTACTTAGCTCATAAGCATACTAAGATCTTAAAGGGATATCACTCTTCAAGACAATAGTTGCTGTTCGCAATCCGTGCTGAAGTGTCACAGGAGCTGAAACAACTAGAAGCAGACAGTATCAATGAGTGAATCGACTCATCGCCATGGATATCAAATCTAGTCATTGCACAATGAACAAATGACGATCTTAGACTATGTATTGACCTAAAGGCAATCAACAAAGCTGTCATACCAGACAAGTATCCACTTCCTAAAATTCAAGAACTGTCAGCATCATTTCATGACTCCAGAGTCTTCACAAAGCTTGATATGTGGCCGAGTTATCTTTACATACCTCTAGAAGAATAAAACCGATATCTGACAGCTTTTGTTACCCAGGAAATTGTGTTTCAGTACCACATAATGCCATATGGACTAAGTTCAGCACTGAGTGCATTCCAGAAGATCGTTTCTTCAGTCTTGTCAGATGTTGAGGGAACGCTTAACCGACTTGTTGACATCGTAATCCACGGAAGGGACAAAGCTGAACACAATCAACCATCAGCAGTGCTCACTCAACTCGCAAAACACAATTTGACACTAAACAAGGATAAATGCACATTTGCAGCACCCGAGATTGGCTTTCTCGGTTACAGAGTGACAGCAGCTTGAGTAAAGCCTAGACACTCTCTGATTGGAAAGACACCAGCCAAACCCAGGTCGGAACTTTCTCATGCCACTGACCATTCTTAAGCCATCGCTGCCAGTGAATGAGAATGTCAGAGCAAAAGCAGATGGGATTGCAAAGCGATAAAGTAAAGCAAAAGCATACTTTGACAAATGCACAAGGGAACCACAATTTAAAGTTGGAGATTGGGTTTGAATCAAACAGCCAGGTTGTGACCACAAACTTGCTTCATCAGTATCAGGTCCCAAGCAGATTAAATGTTTGCTGGGTGCCAACGCTTATCTGTTGGATGGCAACAGTAAGTGGAATGTGGAATATGATGTTGTTGCTATTACAGAGACTTGGTTGAGGGAAGGGCAGGATTGGCAGCTAAATATTTCAGGCTTTAGAAGCTTCAGGCGGGATAGAGGGGGATGTAAAAGGGGTGGGGGTGTTGCATTACTGATTAAGGAGAATATCACAGCTGTACTGCGGGAGGACACCTCGGAGGGGTCATGCACCGAGGCAATATGGGTGGAGCTCAGGAATAGCAAGGGTGCAGTCACGATGTTGGGGGTTTACTACAGGCCTCCCAACAGCCAGTGGGAGGTAGAGGAGCAGATATGTAGACAGATTTTGGAAAGATGTAAAGGTAACAGGGTTGTGGTGGTGGGTGATTTTAACTTCCCCGATATTGACTGGGACTCACTTAGTGCTAGGGGCTTGGATGGGGCAGAATTTGTGAGGAGCATCCAGGAGGGCTTCTTGAAACAGTATGTAGATAGTCCAACTAGGGATGGGGCCATTCTGGACCTGGTATTGGGGAATGAGCCCGGCCAGGTGGTCAAAGTTTCAGTGGGGGAGCATTTCGGAAGCAATGACCATAATTCCATAAGTTTTAAGGTACTTGTGGATAAGGATAAGAGTAGTCCTCGGGTGAAGGTGCTAAATTGGGGAAAGGCTAATTATAACAATATTAGGCAGGAACTGAAGAACTTAGATTGGGGGCGGCTGTTTGAGGATAAATCAACATCTGACACGTGGGAGTCTTTCAAGCGTCAGCTGATTAGAATCCAGGACCAGCATGTTCCTGTGAGGAAGAAAGACAAGTTTGGCAAGTTTCGGGAAGCTTGGATAACGCGGGATATTGTGAGCCTAGTCAAAAAGAAAAAGGAAGCATTTGTACGGGCTGGAAGGTTAGGAACAGACGAAGCACTTGAGGAATATAAAGACAGTAGGAAGGAACTTAAGCAAGGAGTTAGGAGAGCTAAAAGGAGTCATGAAAAGTCATTGGCAAACAGGATGAAGGAAAATCCCAAGGCTTTTTATACGTATATAAAGAGCAAGAGGGTAACCAGGGAAAGGGTTGGCCCACTCAAGGACAGAGATGGGAATCTATGTGTGGAGCCAGAGGAAATGGGCGAGGTGCTAAATGAGTACTTTGCATCAGTATTCACCAAAGAGAAGGACTTGGTGGATGATGAGCCTAGGGAAGGGGGTGCAGATAGTCTCAGTCATCTCATTATCAAAAAGGAGGTGGTGTTGGGTGTCTTGCAAAGCATTAAGGTAGATAAGTCCCCAGGGCCTGATGGGATCTACCCGAGAATGCTGAGGGAGGCAAGGGAGGAAATTGCTGGGGCCTTGACAGAAATCTTTGCATCCTCATTGGCTACATGTGATGTCCCAGAGGACTGGAGCACAGCCAATGTTGTTCCTTTGTTTAAGAAGGGTGGCAAGGATAATCCAGGAAATTATAGGCCGGTGAGCCTTACGTCAGTGGTAGGGAAACTATTAGAGAGGATTATTCGGGACAGGATTTACTCCCATTTGGAAACAAGCGAACTTATTAGCGAGAGACAGCATGGTTTTGTGAAGGGGAGGTCGTGTCTTACTAATTTGATTGAGTTTTTTGAGGAACTGACGAAGATGATTGATGAAGGAAGGGCAGTGGATGTTATCTATATGGACTTCAGTAAAGCCTTTGACAAGGTCCCGCATTGCAGACTGGTACAAAAAGTGAAGTCACACGGGATCAGAGGTGAGCTGGCAAGATGGATACAGAACTGGCTCGGTCAAAGAAGACAGAGGGTATCAGTGGATGGGTGTTTTTCTGAATGGAGGGATGTGACTAGTGTTCCGCAGGGATCAGTGATGGGATCTTTGCTGTTTGTAGTATATATAAATGATTTGGAGGAAAATGTAGCTGGTCTGATTAGTAAGTTTGCAGACGACACAAAGGTTGGTGGAGTTGCGGATAATGATGAGGATTGTCAGAGGATACAGCAGGATATAGATCAGTTGGAGACTTGGGCGGAGAAATGGCAGATGGAGTTTAATTCGGACAAATGTGAGGTAATGCATTTTGGAAGGTCTAATGCAGGTGGGAGGTATACAGTAAATGGCAGAACCCTTAGGAGTATTGACAGGCAGAGAGATCTGGGCGTACAGGTCCACAGGTCACTGAAAGCAGCAACGCAGGTGAATAAGGTAGTCAAGAAGGCATACGGCATGCTTGCCTTCATCGGTCGGGGCATAGAGTATAAAAATTGGCAAGTCATGTTGCAACTGTACAGAACCTTAGTTAGGCCACACTTAGAATATTGCGTACAATTCTGGTCGCCACACTACCAGAAGGACGTGGAGGCTTTGGAGAGGGTACAGAGGAGGTTTACCAGGATGTTGCCTGGTCTGGAGGGCATTAGCTATGAGGAGAGGTTGGATAAACCCGGATTGTTTTCACTGGAACAACGGAGGTGGAGGGGCGACATGATAGAGGTTTACAAAGTTATGAGTGGCATGGACAGAGTGGATAGTCAGAAGCTTTTTCCCAGGGTGGAAGAGTCAGTTACTAGGGGACATAGATTTAAGTTGCGAAGGGCAAAGTTTAGAGGGGATGTGCGAGGCAAGTTTTTTTACACAGAGGGTGGTGAGTGAACATAGAACAGTACAGCACAGTACAGGCCCTTCGGCCCACGATGTTGTGCCGAACCTTTAACCTACTCTATGATCTAAGTAACTCCCTACCCTTCATTCTACTATCATCCATGTACCTATCCAAGAGTTGCTTAAATGCCCCTAATGTATCTGCTTCTACTACCACCGCTGGCAGCGCATTCCACGCACCCACCACTCTCTGTGTAAAGAACCTACCTCTGACATATCCCCGAAACCTTCCTCCAATCACCTTAAAATTATGCCCCCTGGTGATAGCCCTTTCCGCCCTGGGAAAAAGTCTCTGACTATCCACTCTATCTATGCCTCTCATCATCTGTACCCCTCTATCAAGTCACCTCTCATCCTTCTTCGCTCCAATGAGAAAAGCCCTAGCTCCCTCAATCTTGCTTCGTTGGACATGCCCTCCAGTCCAGGCAGCATCCTGTTAAATCTCCTCTGCACCCTCTCTAAAGCTTCCACATCCTTCCTATAATGAGGCGACCAGAACTGAACACAATATTCCAAGTGTGGTCGAACCAGGGCCTTATAGAGCTGCAGCATAAACTCGCGGCTCTTAAACTCAATCCCCCTGTTAATGAAAGCCAACACACCATACGCCTTCTTAACAACCCTATCAACTTGGGTGGCAACTTTGAGCGATCTATGGACATGGACCCCAAGATCCCTCTGTTCCTCCACACTACCAAGAATCCTGTCTTTAAGCCTGTATTCCGCATTCAAATTCGACCTTCCAAAATGAATCACTTCACACTTTTCCAGGTCGAACTCCATCTGCCACTTCTCAGCCCAGCTCTGCATACTGTCAATGTCCCGTTGCAACCTACAACAGCCTTCCACACTATCCACAACTCCAGCAACCTTCGTGTCATCAGCAAACTTGCTAACCCAGCCTTCCACTTCCTCATCCAAGTCATTTATAAAAATCACAAAGAGCAGAGGTCCCAGAACAGATCCTTGTGGAACACCACTGGTCACCGAGCTCCAGGCTGAATACTTTCCATCTACTACCACCCTCTGTCTTCTATGGGCCAGCCAATTTTGTATCGAGACAGCCAACTTCCCGTGTATCCCATGCCTCCTCACTTTCAAATTGAGCCTACCATGGGGAACCTTATCAAACGCCTTGCTAAAATCCATATACACCACATCCACTGCTCTTCCTTCATCAATGTGTTTTGTCACATCTTCAAAGAATTCAATAAGGCTTGTGAGGCATGACCTGCCCCTCACAAAGCCATGCTGACTATCTCTAATCAAACCATGCTTTTCCAAGTAATCATAAATCCTGTCTCTCAGAATCCTCTCCAATAATTTGCCCACTACCGACGTAAGACTGACTGGTCTATAATTCCCAGGGTTATCCCTATTCCCTTTCTTGAACAAGGGAACAACATTTGCCACCCTCCAATCATCCGGTCCTACTCCAGTGGACAGTGAGGACGCAAAGATCATCGCCAAAGGCGCAGCAATCTCCTCCCTCGCTTCCCGTAATATCCTTGGGTATATCTCGTCTGGCCCCAGGGACTTATCTGTCCTCATATCATTCAAAATTTCCAGCACATCTTCCCTCTTAACCTCAACCTGTTCAAGCATATCAGCCTGTTCCACGCTGTCCTCACAAACGACCAGGTTCCTCTCACTAGTGAATACTGAAGCAAAGTATTCATTTAGGACCTCCCCTACCTCCTCCGACTCCAGGCACAAGTTCTCTCCACTATCCCTGATCGGCCCGACCCTCACTCTGGCCATCCTCTTGTTCCTCACATAAGTGTAGAACGCCTTGGGATTTTCCTTAATCTTACCCGCCAAGACTTTTTCATGTCCCCTTCTAGCTCCCCTAAGTCCATTCTTCAGTTCCTTGCTAGCTACCTTGTAACCCTCTAGAGCCCTGTCTGATCCTTGCTTCCTCAACCTTAAGTAAGCTTCCTTCTTCCTCTTGACTAGCTTTTGTCATCCAAGGTTCCTTCACCCTACCATCCCTTCCCTACCTCATCGGGACAAACCTATCCAGCAGTCGCAGCAAGTGCTCCCTAAACAACCTCCACATTTCTGTCATGCATTTCCCTGAGAACATCTGTTCCCAATTTATGCTTCCCAGTTCCTGCCTAATAGCATTGTAATTCCCCCTCCCCCAATTCAATATTTTCCCATCCCGTCTGCTCCTGTCCCTCTCCATGACTATAGTAAAGGTCAGGGAGTTGTGATCACTATCACCGAAATGCTCTCCCACCGATAGATCTGCCACCTGGCCTGGTTCGTTGCCAAGCACCAAGTCCAACATAGCCTCCCATCTAGTCGGCCTATCTACATATTGAGTCAGGAAACCTTCCTGGACACACCTGACAAAAACTGCTCCATCCAAACTATTTGCACTAAGGAGGTTCCAATTAATATTAGGGAAGTTGAAGTCACCCATGACAACAACCCTGTTACTTCTGCACCTTTCCAAAATCTGCCTCCCAATCTGTTCCTCCGTGTCTCTGTTGCTATTGGGGGGTCTATAGAAAACTCCCAATAAAGTGACTGCTCCTTTCCTGTTTCTGACTTCCACCCATAATGACTCAGTAGACAAACCCTCCTCGACGACCTCCCTTTCTGCAGCTGTGATACTATCCCTGATTAGCAATGCCACTCCCCCACCTCTTTTACCTCCCTCCCTATTCCTTTTGAAACATCTAAACCCTGGAACATCCAACATCCATTCCTGCCCCTGTGATATCCACGTCTCCGTAATGGCCACAACATCGTAGCTCCAAGTACTGATCCATGCTCTAAGTTCATCACCCTTATTCCTGACACTTCTTGCGTTAAAATAGACACATTTCAACCCATCATTCTGGCTGCAACTTTGCCCTGTCAACTGTCTAACCTTCCTCACAGACTCTCTGCACTCTGTATCTGCTTGTTCAACAGCTACCCCATCCACTGATCCGTAGCTCTGGTTCCCAGCCCCCTGCCAAACTAGTTTAAACCCTCCCGAAGAGCTCTAGCAAACCTCCCGCCCAGGATATTGGTGCCCCTCCAGTTCAGATGCAACCCGTCCTTCTTGTACAGGTCCCACCTTCCCCAGAAGGTATCCCAATGATCCACATATCTGAATCCCTCCCTCCTACACCAGTTCTGTCGCCACGTGTTCAGCTGCACTCGCTCCCTGTTTCTAGCCTCGCTAGCACGTGGCACCGGTAACAATCCTGAGATTACTACTCTGCTCGTCCTGCCTTTCAGCTTCCAACCTAACTCCCTATATTCGCTTTTCAGGTCCTCATCCCTTTTCCTAGCTATGTCATTGGTACCGATATGTACCACGACCTCTGGCTGCTCCCCCTCCCCCTTAAGAATCCTGTAGACTCGATCCGAGACATCCCTGACCCTGGCACCCGGGAGGCAACATACCATCCGGGAGTCTCGTTCACGACCACAGAATCTCCTGTCTGTTCCTCTAACCATTGAATCTCCTATCACTATCGCTCTCCTATTCTCCCCCCTTCCCTTCTGAGCCACTGAGACAGGCTCAGTGCCAGAGACCTGGCCACTGTGGCTTTCCTCTGGTAGGTTGGCCCCCTCAACCGTATCCAAAACTGTATACCTACTATTGAGGGGAACGGCCACAGTGGATCCCTGCACTGTGCGCCTATTCCCTTTCCCTCCCCTGACGGTCACCCAGCTACCTTTATCTTGTAACTTTGGTGTCACTACTTCCCTATAACTGCTCGCTATCACCCCCTCAGCATCCTGAATGATCCGAAGTTCATCCAGCTCCAGTTCCCTAACGCGGTCTGCGAGGAGCTGGGGTTGGGTGTACTTCTCACAGATGAAGTCAGCAGGGACACAAGTGGTGACCCTTACCTCCCACATCCTGCAAGAGGAGCATGCAACTGCCCTAGCTTCCAGCCCCTCCGCACTAAATTGACAACAGAGATTTAAAAAAAAAGGAAAACCTTACCTTACCAAACCCTCCACACAAGAGTCTTTTTTTTTGGTTCGAGAAGGAGGATGGGTGGGAGACACTACACTTGTAGTGTTTCGGGTTTAGCCACTGCCCAAATATCTCGGTTTACTTATCCAGCAGTCCCCTGGTCCGCCGAAACAAAAGGTAATTTATTTTAAACTGAAACTCACCTTCCCAGCTGACACCTCGCTCACACTATCGCTACTTCAGAAAAAGCTGCTGCAACAAAAGGTGCCTGGAGTGCCTGGAACTTGCTGCCAGGGGAGGTGGTGGAAGCAGATACGATAGCGATGTTTAAGAGACATCTTGACAAATACATGAATAGGTTGGGAATAGAGGGATTTGGGCCCCGGAAGTGCAGAAGGTGTTAGTTTAGGCAGGCATCAAGAGGGCCGAATGGCCTGTTCCTGTGCTGTACTGTTCTTTGTTTGTTCTTTGAGACGTTTAACAGGGAGCAGACCAGGATATTTTGAGGATAGTGGTTATGAGGATACATTTCCTTTTCCTCTGAGTGATGTTAATAATCTGCCTCATCAAGCTGATCAAACAGATCCACAACCTCAAATTCATATATCTACTCACAGAACTATGAGACCTTCCTATCTCAAAGACCATTTCTGTACTTTAAGAAGACATACAAGTTGAACACTAAGAAATAACTTGATGTATATATGTTTGATGATACGTTAATTCAAAAATAATGTCTTTAGTCAAAAGAGAGAAAGATGTAGTGTTTGATTGATCTGGGATTGATTGTATTAGTCTGTCCACTTATCTGTGTTCACTGTGCTTGATTGCTTAAACCTATGGGCGGAACTGAAGAGTTGAAACTGAAACCAAGAGGGCAAGACTAGAATGTTCTACAGAAAAAACAGACTGTTCTGAAGACGACACTGTACTGAGATCTTATAAGAGCTGAGATAGTTGAAAGTGCTGTAAATAAACCAATTGGTGATTTAATACAAGTGTGATATCTGCATTGCTCTATGATAAATCAGATATACATAATATATCCAGCAACCCAGCATAAACATAACAGAAGCTGCTGTTGAAGGGGCCTTGGTGAGTAGTTGCTTTGTATCTTGTAAATGGAACACACTGCTGCCATAATGCTATAGTGGTGGAGGGAGTAAATGTTTAAGGTGGTAGATGGGGTGCCGATAAAGCAGGCTGCTTTGTCCTGGATGGTTTTGAGCTTTCTGAGTGTTTGAGCTGCACCTATCCAGGCAATTGGAGGGTATTCCATTATACTCCTGACTTGTGCCTTGTAGATGGCGGACAGGCTTTGGGGAGTCAGGAGGTGAGTTACCCGCTGCAGAATTCCCAGCCTCTGACCTGATTTTATAGCCACAGTATTTATATGGCTGGTCCAGTTAAGTTTCTGGTCAATGGTAACCCCCAGGATGTTGCTGGTGGGCAATTCAACAATGGTAATGCCATTGAATGTCAAGGGGAGATAGAAGCTGTCTTTGTGAGGTGGTCATTGCCTGGCACTGGTGTGCGAATGTTACTTGCCAGATATCAGCCAAAGCCTGAATGTTATCCTGATGTTGCTGCATGCAGGCACAGGCTGTTTCAGCATTTCAGGAGTTGTGAATGGTACTGGACACTGCAATCATCAGTGAATATCCCCACTTCTGACCATATGTTGGAGAGATGGTCTTTTTTTTATTCGTTTTTATGGGGATGTGGGTGTTGCTGGCTAGGCCAATATTTATTGCCCATCCCTAATTGCCCCTGAGAAGGTGGTGGTGAGTTGCCTTCTAGAACGGCTGCAGTCCATGTGGGGTATATACACCCACAGTGCTGTCAGAAAGGGAGTTCCAGGATTTTGACCCGGCGACAGTGAAGGAACGGCGATATAGTTCCAAGTCAGGATGGTGTGTGGCTTAGAGGGGAATTTGCAGGTGGTGTTGTTCCCATACATCTGCTGCCCTTATCCTTCTAGGTGATAAAGGTTGCAGGTTGCTATCTAAGGAGCCTTGGTGCGTTGCCGCAGTGCATCCTGTAGATGATACACAATGCTGCCACTGTGCGTTGGTGGTGGAGGGAGTGAATGTTTATGGCTGGGGTGCCAATCAAACAGGCTGCTTTGACCTGAATGGTGTCGAGCTTCTTGAGTGTTGTTGGAGCAACACCTATCCAGGCAAGTGAAGAGTATTCCATCACACTCCTAACTTGTGCCTTGTAGATGGTGGACAGGCTTTGGGGAGTCAGGAGGTGGGTTACGTGCTGCAGGATTCCCAGACTCTGACTGCTCTTGTAGGTAATTATATGGCTACTCCTGTTTGGTTTCTGGTCAATGGTAACCTCAGGATGTTGATTGATGAAGTGACTAAAGATGGTTGGGCTTAGGACACTACCTTGAGGAATTCCTGCAGTGATATCCTGGAGCTGAGATGATTGGCCTCCAACAACCACAACCATCTTCCTTTGTGCTGGATTTGATTCAACCAGTGGAAAGTTTCCCCCCTGATTCCCACTGACTTCAATTTTGCTGGGGCTCCTTGATGCCATACTCAAGGGCAGTCACTCTCACATCACCTCTGGAATTCAGCTTTTTTGTCCATGTTTGGACCAAGGCTGAAGTGAGGTCAGGAGCTGAGTGGCCCTGGCAAAACACAAAGTGAGCAGGTTTTTGCTGAGTAAGCGCCACTTGAAAGCACTGTCAACGACACCTTCCATCACTTTGCTGATGATCGAGAGTAGGCTGATGGGGCCGGATTAGATTTGTCCTGTTTTTTGTGGACAGGACATAACTGGGCAATTTTCCACATTGTTGGGTAGAAGCCAGTATTGTAGCTGTACTGGAACAGCTTGGCTAGGGGCACGGCTAGTTCTGAAGCACAAGACTTCAGAACCACAGTCAGGATGCTGTCAGGGTCCATAACCTTTGCATTATACAAATACAAGTTTTTATTGTCAAAAAGAAACAAATTGCTGGCTATGGGGAGGGTGAGTTCAGGCGAAGATTGAAATTGACAATGAGAGGACTTTTGTACAGATATTGAGGCCTGACAACAGGAAGAGATGTCGGTGAGAAAGGCAGCTGTGGACACGGATGGGGATGGTAAAGGATGAAGAACCTGAAGTGGAGCTGGAAATGGTGGTTCAGGATCAGGTGTTTTATCCTTTTGTCCCAGATGAATAGGGGTAAGAGCCAAGGTGGGACCTGGAGATGAATGCCACACTCCATTGCTGCTATTTAGGAGGAGAGAGAGCAGTGGAAAGTGAGGCCCAATAATGTCAACCTAAACAGGTAGGAGTTGTGCTCATGGTTGCATGAAATGATTATCCTTTTGATTTTCTTTTCCATCCTTTAGGTAAATGCACAGTTTCAGCTTGGCATCTTCCCACAAAGACAATGGTCATGTTTGAAGTGCATGGAGAATTACAAGCACAAACCACATTAGATACCAGAGCTGTAAATACATTTTCCACTCTTTTGGTCAACATGTGCTAGGTGTTAACGTTTTAAAATATACATTAAAAATACATGAGCTTGCCTCCTGCTTCCATGTGACATGAAATTAATGATCCATTCTTTGTGGTTCCAGTTTGATCTTACAGCACCTGCTAGAAACTTCATCCTCTTAGAGGAGAAAGTATACATGGAACTCATGCTGGTTTTTGGAAGGCAAACACAAACCTGAGGGTCAGAGCACTACAGCTGGGTCCATTGTTCCTTCACGAGTGAAAAGCTGTCAATTCTGTTTATCGCCATTTTGCATGGTTGAGAGGCCTGCATCAATAAACAGAATTTGTTTTATATAAACAATTTTCAACATGATTTCAAGAAATGGACATGATAATTCATTTATGTTCCACAATAATTCAAAATATCCCATGATATAACTTAATCAGCAGACTGCTTTTAACATCGACTTCCTCTAATCAATAATCTGCAGGCATTTCAAAAATAACAATTTAGTACTCTAGTGTGAAATTTGGAGTTTTATCCCTTCCACTAATGCACAATGTCATTTTGTGTGCCATGAGAAAAAATTCAACTCTCATGTGCAACTGAAATTGACAGAGGCTCCTGGTCTCAAAAGTAGGAGATTCTTTCTTCTCTCCCCCACTCAAATGGCTTATTTTGTCCAATTTCTGATTCTGAGATAGTTAGGTACTCACCTTGACTTTTCCCATTAATCAGCTTGGCTAGGAATCTTCTCTCCAGGGTCTTTATGCCAACTATAATTATGCCACAGATAAAATAGCTATTAAAAAAATTCTCATTCACATATTACTTAATCCTTCCTTTTATTATGGTCCATATTTTGCAAATCTAGGATTCTGACCTAACATTTCCCATTACTACAAAAAACACATTTTATCAAAGATTTGCCTTGCTCAATGAGATTTCCGTAGAGATCAGTTTTATTTTTTTAAAAGAAATGGGAGGGAGTGGAAGGAGGGATAGAGACAACGATGTAGTAAGGTGTACCAATCAGTTTGGTTCAGTTTGTAGTACTCTGACCTCTGAATCAAATAATTGTGGATTCAAGCCCTGCTACAGAATATTATGCAGTACCAATACAATACTATACGGCATCGTCAGAGATGCTGTCTTTTAGAAATTGCAAAGCGCTGACCTGCTGGTGTGAATTGGACACAAAGAACAATCCCTCTAGTGGAACAGGTAGGCCTGGGGCCCAATCAAAATTGGACCTGGAGCCTCATTAATATTAGACCAACAAACTGTGGATGCCTGCTCCGCATCCCCAGCCAGACATCAGTTGCAGGTAGCTCTCAGGTAGGTGTAGGGGTGTAGGACTTGGAAGTGGGGGTGGAGATCGGGGGTGGGGGGGGGCTCTCCTAATCCTCCTGGCTCCCTCGAAAGTTAATAACTTACTTCTTGTTGGCAACCAAAAGGCTCCTCAAAAATCCAAAAGGGCTTAACAGCCGTCATGTCCCTGGAATGCAGCATATGTAATATGGCTACGTCCATCCTGGACATCTAAAAAAATCTCGTGTCCACAGGTTTAGCAGTGAGGTCACCCCTATGCAGATTGGATGCAGGTCATTCCACTGCTAACTTGACATGTTTTGCACCCATTTTACGCCTAAAAATCAGTATTTAGGTCATATAAAAGACACAGAAATAAAAGTATATGGAATCTGTATTTATTCTGTACAGGTTAAAGACATCAGAAATAATGGCCGGAATTTTACACCATCCCAGCGAGTCGGATAGTAGCATGGGGGTGGCGTAAAATTAAGCGGCAGGCTCCGTGAGGCCTAACTGCCCCAATTCTGCCTCCTACCAAGTTTACGGAAGTCTGGCGGGCGGGTGAGAAGCGGCCCGCCTGCTCACTCAAGGCCAATCAAGGCCCTTAAGTGGCCATTTAAGGGCCCTCCTCACCCGCTTCCATGGGTATTTTACCCGTGGCAAGCGGTTGTGCCGGGGAGGGTCGCCCCCACCTCCCAACCCAACCCCGGGATCCAAGACGCCCCCTCCCCCCAAACGACCACCCTAGCCTCACCAGGGCACGACTGATTCCCCTGGTGAGGCAACCCAAACTTACCTTCAGTACCAGTTCCTTGGTATCCTCCTTGGTCGGCTGGGCTGCAGTCCCAGCAGTGTCCACGGCTCCCGGTGGCACTGCTGAGACTAAAAGCTGCTGGCTCGCTGATTGGCCGGCAGCTCACTGAGGCAGGACCTCCTCCCTCAAGTGGGTGGAAGCCCCGCCTCGGGCCAATTAAAGCCTGGGGATCGTAAAATAGGGGACGGATCCCCAGGCTGGATGGAAGCAGGTTCGGCACCGACATTTACGTTGCAGTCCAGCTCCCGTCCGCCCACTGTCGAATTCCGGCCAATCTGTTTAAAGATAGAAATATACGGCTGCATTTTCCTGTGGAGGTGTAATCAGGAAGTTACATCCAAAATTATTCCAATTTTAATGCTCATTTTCCTAATGTCAATTTATGCCAATCTAGTCAGCACACGCCTGAATGTAAAAATTGGTGAAAACAATCAGAAATCAGCATAAATAATCAAGGCCTGAGGAAAGTGCCAAACTCACCATATGTTTCTTCTTTAGGAATGAAAATTAATGTTTGCAGCCTGCTAAACATCATTCAAGCACATTAGGCACAACATTTCTCAGAAAATGCAATCATGGAAGCTTTCCAATTTTTAATGTCACTCATTCTGATGCCAAAGAAATGCATTCAAATAAACAGAAAATAAAAGCTTCCAAAAATTGACAAAAACCACTGCAAAGAAGGTTTTGGTTCCCGCTGTGCCTACAAATCTGGACCTAATTTTAAACCCATTCTGAACCAGTATAATTGCAGTAAATTTTCATGTATGGCTGTTCAGCCTAGCAGCAGAGCCAAGATTCATTTGGGCACAAGGATCGATAGATAGGCGTAAAAGATCGAGGAAATTCATATTGCAATTACATGCATAACTCATGCACTCAATTTTTCTCGATCTTTTATACTGGGTATTTGCTTTACACCCCAATTACATGTGTCTCTGGGCACAAATACATGGGACATTTATCCCCAAAGTGCTTTTTCTTGACATCTGTGGATCAAAACTGTGCTTCAAATTATGGACAAAATTTAAGCATCATCAGATGAAATGGATATTTTTATTTCATCAAATGAAAAATGAAACTTTCACAAATCTGAGCAAACTTACAAAAACAAAGTGTACAAATGTGACAGAAATTAAGTTATGTAAATGGATTTACACAATCAAATTACTTCCCACATCACTAATAAACATTTGAGCAATGTGTCAATATACCCATAACAATTGCAGAATTTTATTTGCAGTATCTAACATAGAATTTTATGCATTCAAGTTTAACTACACTTTATACATTGAAAGTCCAGATCAGATACATATACTTTTAAGAAGATGACGACTTATATTTTGAAACAAATAAGGAAATATAGAACAAACCTTATTCTAAAATAATGTTTCAATGGGAGAGTTATTAAAAAAGTTACAAATGGCATTTTTTAAAATCCTAAATTACAGTCTGAGTAAGAAATAAATTTCTGGCTCACTGAGAGAGCTTGGCTCAGTTTGCAAGATTGAATCATCAGTGTAAAAGCTGTCAGTATATCTATGATGTAGTGTACTACAAGAACCTTCAGGAATACCTCGGCCTTCCAATCCTTCCTCTTTAAGCTGGTTCAGGTATCCTGCAATATAGGAACCTGTGGAGTGCCTATTAACTGTATGGTGCTGTATTGGGGGTTTATTTCTTAAAACCACACCACCAGAGGTGCAGTTACTAGAAAATCTATGTTTGTTGGCTTCCTGAATTTGCTTTGCTCTGTTAGCAACATAACGGACCCTACTCTGGCTTCTAGATGAGAGCTTTCTTACTAGTCCCCTTTGGTAACCCGATTCTGGCCTTATGCTTGGAAGTTGGGTTTCTTGATTTTCCTCCTGTTCTATGGATACAAGTTTGCGTAATTGCTCCGTTAAAGCATCTGCAGGCTGTGGCACATTTTTAAGGGAAGACATTGTTTCTCGATCGTTTATATTTGGCACAATAAAACTTTTGCTGATAAATTTGTATTTACTTTCAAAAGTGCAGCTTATGTCCTCAGAAGTCAGATCTCCAAGACTCTTGGATTTACATGCATTCGGTTGATTTGCTGCAGTAAAAGGATGGATGTCTGGTGAGGTTATACATGCAGCTGAATGCAATGGATTCCAATTATTTGCTTTAGAAATACACAATGCCTTTTCATCTTCATTTAAAACAGGCAAGTCCCTCAAAAACAAGCAACTTCTTACGTTTTCACCATTCATGTGGCCCGACTGATAAAAATTCCAAGCTGATGAAGAATTTTCTGGGCTCGTGCCATCACTACAATTTTCCGTGGCTCTCAGTGTAAACTCGAAGTCATCTACTTCTACTAGACTACTGCCAACAGAATCTATTGGTAGAGACACATTAAGAATTGTATCATCAACTGCTGTACGTGTGATGGTTGCATCACATTGACTGTAAGCATCTATCGAGCTACAGGTTGCATCGTAGGTACTGGATACACTTGAATTTACAAGGGCATTAGTATAGATACCCAGAGGATTTAAGGTTTCATCTAGTGTTACCTCCAAATTTCTGTCACATGTATTTTCATTTCTAGTGTTATGCAAGGAAACTGGAGAGAGAACTTCCTCATGAATTATAGTATATGTGGAATGGTCTGATGTTTCAGGGCTAGAGAAGATTGTAGTATCTGCTGTTACATTCAAACATGGTTTCTTGGTTTTAACATTCCTACACAGTGAATCTACAGGTGCATTCATTTCTAAGCCACAAATTTGTGACAGTCCAGACATCATGCTTAAAGTATGATTGCTTGTTCCCTGAAAACTTGAAACCATAGTCAGATTGGTTCTATCAGTTGTTGTTTCAAACTGTGCAATGAGTGCTGAAATTGAACTGCCGACTCCACTTTCACTAGACAAGGACATGGCATCAATCAGGTGAGAGACTGTACTGTCAGGAGTCATATCTAAAGATTGTGAAGCATCAAAATTGTTAACAGGGACTGGTGAACAAATAGAAGACATAGTGATAGAATGTGCCTTATTGTTAGATTCCATTCTTTCAATATTTTCTTCAGCTTTTACAAAATTCGTACTGCAAAGTGGAGCTGAACTAATTTCCATATTTGACTCTTGCTGTAGCTCAGCAAGTTTCTGTTCTCGTACTAGGTTCTCCTTGGTCAGCTGACACAAAATCTGATTACCTTCACATTGGAATTGTTCAGTTTTGTGCAACTGTCCTTTATCACATAATTCATCAATTTCAATAGATTTAGTATGACGCTGCTCATTGAAGGGAAGATTTTCAAAGGAACTATGCTCATTTATTAGAATACTAGATGAAAAATGTTCTGTATTTACAGACAACACATTAGAAATATTTGCCAAGGTTGCCAATTCTTGCGACTGAGATCCATAAAATTCATTGGCAGCAGCTAACGGAATACAGTGAGGTAAAACAAATGATGATTCCACAAGTTTATCTTCACAACACTTTTTACTTGAGCTTGTGTTTGTTTTTGTTTCTGTAAAACAAATGATCAGAAAGTGAGTTTTCTAAGGAAGGTCCATATATAATACACATACATACACGAGTGAACTTTTGGCTTAATGGTAGCTTTCCCATATTTGAATCAGGTAAAGGGCTCAGGCCACACTCTAGACAGTGCCAGCAAGTGGAACCGAGAATATAGCTTCTAATTAGCAAGGTACTTGCATCTGGATCGAATTACCACTGATCAGTCGTAAAATTCCGAACTCTCCAATAGAAGGGGTCAGTTCAGGCCCCAGTCCAGACAGATGTGGTGAGCAGAGACCACAGCACTGGCTCTGAATGCTGGTCTGGCTTCCAGCAGGGAGCAGAGACACTTGCATCTGATGGGTGTGGGTCGTGGCTGCAAACCACCTCTTTCCCCCTGTTGTAAATGGTAGATGGGGCTCTAAGTCTTGGCTCACAAGTTCAAATGATAAATGTTCACATCCCTATTCTTTACTATAAATTGAACTGCTCTATAAACTTTGAGTGGTTTTGCCAATCCCAAGGGTTAGCAAGAATTATCATCTGATTTGTGTATGAAGTATATGTTTTTTCACCTTAGGCTACAGAAAGCCATCTCAAGATTACCAATTTAGTCTTAACATCGTTTGCAGATTTGTCAGATGTAAATTGCAACTCTTCAATGCAACTCAGACATTCATTCCTACTGAATCTTTTACTGAAAACATCTGCTTTTAACAATTACATCAGAAAACAATTTATGGAGATGCAGGGTTCATAAATGTATTTTTAAAAACTTGGAGAGAGGAAGACCAAAAAAGTTATTGATGAGGTCCTTCACTGAACTTCTTAATATTTTTCAGTTTAAATTTAATTACATTTCAAATCTGAAAACAGCAACGGAGAAGTTTGTGAAATACATAACTTTGGTGATATGTTCCATTTCTCGATTCTTATCAGTGAAGCACCTTTCTCAAAGTTTAGGTTTACCTGCAGAAGTTTCCTAGTCAGTTTTGAACTATAAAGAAACAGGACAGTCAAGACAGAACAAAAATAGAAACAACTTTGTTAAAATAATTCTCAAATCAGATCCATATTACAGAATTTCAAATAAAAGCAATTTAAGAGAGAAGAAAAGGGAAAAGCACAATTGATCATTGAATTTAAGATGCAGAAAATGTTTCATAAAAATTTACTTTTTGCCAGGGACCATATGGATATTTTTCATGAATTTACTTATTTTAAATTTAAAGTTGGCTTCCTAAAGGAGAGAAAACAAACCAGTGATTTTTTTTTTAAAGGTGCAACTTGCTAGGCTATATCTTGGAGTGTTTTGATAAGAATCCATGGCAGTAATTCTTTATACAGTGATTGTTTATAAATTCTTTATACAGCGAGTTCAGGTGAAGTGCTTTCCTGGAGGAAGGGAAAGCAAAAATAAACACAAATCATACTGCAATAGTGTTATAGACCTGATAACATGTCACCAAAATTTTTTAGTCAGGGTTAGAGATAGCGGAAAGGCTTGCCGTAATCTTCCTTGGATATGGGGGAGGTGCCAGAGGATTGGAGAGTGGCAAATGTGACACCCTTAATTAAGAAAGGGTGTAAGGACAGTCCTAGCAACTACAGGCCAGTTAGTTTAACATCAGTGGTGGGTAAGGTTTTAGAAACAATAATCATGGAAAGTATCAACAGACACTTAGAGAGGTTCAAGTTACTTCAGGATAGCCAGCATCAATTTGTAAAAGGCAGATCATGCTTGACTAATCTAATTGAATTTTTGATGTACAGTAACAGAGAAGGATGTTGAAGGGAAAGCAATGGTGTTGTTTATATGATTTTACGAAAGCATTTGATAAGGTGCCACATAAAAGGCTGGTTAACAAAACTGAGGCTCATGGAATAGGAGGGTCAGTGTCCAATTGGATAAAAAAAATTGGCTTAAGGACAGAAAATGGATGCTTTTCAGACTGGAGGATGGTAGACAGTGGTGTTCCCCAAGGGTCAGTGTTGGGACTACTGCTTTTTTTTTTGACATATATAAATGACTTGGAATAAAGAGTAGAATCTCAAAATTTGCTGACAACACCAAACTTGGAGGTGTGGCAAACAGTGAGGATGATATGAACCTCCTGCAGCAGGACACAGATGGGCTTGCAGAATGGGCAGAGAGGTGGCAGATGGAATTCATATATTGACAAGTGTGAGGTGATGCATTTTGGCAGAAAGAATGGGGGAGGCAATATATACTTACTGGCACAGTTTTAAACAGTATGCAGGAACAGAGGGACCTGGAGGTACATGTGCACAGATCTTTGAATATATTGAGAGAGTGGTTAGTAAAGCATATGGGATCTTGGGCTTCATAGATAGAGGCATTGAGTGCAAAAGCTGGGAAGTTATGCTGAACCTTTATAAAGCTCTGGCGAGGCCCCAACTGGAGTATTGCATCCAGTTCTGGTCACCACACTTTAGGAAGGATGTGAGCGTCCTTGAGAGGATGCAGAGATTTACCAGAATGGTTCCAGCAATGGAGGACTTTAGTTACAAGGTTAGGTTGAAAAAGCTGGGGTTTGTTCTCCTTAGAACAAAAGGAGATTGAGGGGAGATTTAATAGAAATGTACAAGATTATGACAGGCTTAGATAAGTTAGACAAGGAAAAACCGTTCCCATTAACAAATAGTACCAGGACTAGGGGACACAGATTGGAGGTTTTGGGCAAAGGATGCAGGGGGAATATGAGAAAGCACTTTTTTTACGCAGCAGGTGGTAATGACCTGGAACTCGCTGCCTGCAAGGGTGTTGGAAGCAGAGACAATCAATGACTTCATGAGGAAATTGGATGGCCACTGAAAGAAGCAGGCTTGCAGTGCTATAGGGATCAAGATGGGGAGTGGGACTGACTGCATAGCTCCGTGGAGAGCCAGCATGGATTCGATAGGATGAATGGCCTCCTTCTGTGCCGTAAATGACTCTATGACTCTAAGAATTGGGGCAAGAGGATGATGGAACTTATGAATTTGAAAACAAAATATTTCTTGCTTGTATTTTGATATGTAAAGAAGTCAATTTGTTAAAAAAATACTTGCCATGATTTCCTAAAACACACACTACTCCATTTGTCTATTTGTTCATGTTAAAAGGCAACCTCCTCACTATAAGCCTCTACAAAAAATTGTCTTTTCAATACCATGAAGTTGCTTTTTGTCTGAATATTCAACGTGCTAAACACGAAAAAGCTACGAAACCAAATTAGATCCAAAATATTAGTCTAGAAAATCAATTGCACCCAGACCTGGGCTCGCAGAGGACAGGCCATGCACTGCACACACTTGTTGACATGGTCACTGGACCCATGTTAAACTGGTGCTGGCAGGGCATGATGAGTCAGGCACGTAGCCAGTGATACCCACTATTCAATGGCTGTCAGCCTATTCAAGGGTTGGGAAATTGGACTTCATTGATGCTACTTAAAGAGAGCTAGCATCTCTTAAAAAGAACATGCAGTCTATATTTATAAAGCCTAGGATCCCATATACTTTATTAACTGCTTTGTTAACCGTTACCTTCAAACATTTGTGCACAAACACCCCAGGTCTCTTTCTTCTTGCACCCTCTTTAAAATTGTACCATTAAGTATGAATGATCCCTCCTCATCCTTCCTACCAAAATGTATCACACTTTTCCGCCTTCATTTTCATCTGCCATATGTCTGCCCATTCCATCAGCCTGTCAATGCCCTGTTGAGGTCTATTGCTGTCTTCCTCATTGTTAACTATACTTCCAAGTTTTGTGTCATCTGCAAATTTCAAAATTGTATCCTGTATCACCCAAGTCCAAGTCATTAATGTGTATCAAAGATAGCAGTGATCCCAATACTGAACCTTGGGGAACTCCACTGTACACCTCCCTCCATTCTGAAAAACAGCCATTCACCACAATGCGCTGTTTCTATCCCGTAGCCAATTGTATATACATGCCGATACTGCTCCTTTTATCCCATAGGCTTCAACTTTGCTAACAAGACTAACCATGTAATAACTTTATCAAATGCCTTTTGAAAGTCCATAGACAAAACATCAACTGCATTGCCCTCATCCACCTTCTCTGTTACCTCATCAAAAAACTCAAATCAACTTAATCAAACACAATTTGCTCTGAACAAATCCATGCTGGCTCTTCTTCATTGGCTCATGCTTATCCAAGTGACTGTTCATTTTCCCCAGTTTGTTGTGTCTAAAAGCTTCCCCACCACCAATGTTAAACTGTCTGGCCTGTAACTGCCAGTTTTACACTTCTCTTTTTTTGAATAAGGGTACAACATTTGCAATCCTCTAGTACCTTTGGCATCACTCCTGTATCTAAGGAGGATTAGAAGATTGTGGCCAGCACCTCTGCAACTTTTACCTTTACTTCTTTCAGCAACCTAGGATGCATTCCATCTGGATCGAGTGACTTTTCCACTTTAAGTACTGCCAGCTTTCCTAGTACCTCCTCTACTATTTTTATCGCATGCAGTATCCCAGCAATTTATTCTCATTTATTCTCATTTACCATAGCCTTAACAAAGTCCTCTTCCTTTGTAAACAGCACTGTAAAGTACTCATTTAGTATCTCAGCCGTAACTTCTGCCTCCACCAACATTTCTCTATTTGGATCCCTAATCAGCTCCTCTGACAATCTTTTTACTGTTAATATATCAATAGAAAACCTTTGGTTTCTCTTTTATGTTAGCCGTCAATCTATTCTCATACGTTCTCTTTGCCCCTCTTATATAGTTTTTCATTTGTCCTCGTACTTTTGATATTCAGCCTGATTCTTCCATGTATTATAAAGCTGACATCTGACATATGCCTTGCCCCTCTTTTTCTGCTTCATCTCACTCTCCAACTCCCTCACCATCCAGGGAGCTCTAGCTTTGGTTGCTCTCCCTTTCCCCCTTGTAGGAATGCACCTAGACTGTACCCGAACCATCTCCTCTTTAAAGGCCACCTATTGCTCCATTACATTTCTACTTGACAGTCTTTGACTCCAATTTACTCAGGCCAGATCCCTCCGCAGTTCGCCGATATTAGCCCTCCTCCAGTTACGTATTTTTACTCTAAATTGCTCCTCGTCTTTCTCCATAACTACTCCAAGCCTTACAACAATATGATCACCATTCCCAAGACGCTCCCTATCTGTGACATTCTCCACATGACACACTTCATTCCCCTGAACTAGGTCCTCCTTCCTCGTTGGGCAGGAAACATACTCATCAAGAAAATTCTCCTGAACACACTTCAGGAATTCCTCCCCTTCTCTGCCCTTAACACAATCACTAATATTTCTTTGCAAATCTGATCCTCTATCTCCTTCCCCCCCAACACCCCACCCCCCCAATTTGGTGGCCTATAAAATATATCAAGTAGCATAATAGCTCCTTTATTGTTTCTTAACTCTAACCAAATAGATTTTATCTTTGATCCCTCAAATACATTCTCTCTTTCTAGCACTGTAATATTTTCCTTAATCAGAACTGCTATCCCTCCTTTTTTTCCTTCCCTAACTTTCCTGAATACCTTATACCCTGGAATATTAAGTATCCAATTCTCCTTTTATGAGACAAGTCTCAGTTATTGCCACTACATCATATTTACATGTGGCTATTTGTATCTGCAGCTCACCAATCCTATTAACCACCTTAGTGACTTCTGCCAAAAATGGTACCTGACGTATTTTTCACCTGAATTTAGAATACTCATCAGGATAACTTTCTGGTAAACAGCAAAGTAATGTCAGGTCTTTTGTTAAGTTTGAAGCATGATTCACACTTCTCAAAATGAAGTGACATTAAAAGAAAGCACAAGATATTGCAGATGCTGATCATTGGGAAGGATTGTGATTTTCAAACAACTTTTAAAGCTTAGAGCTGGTTTTGATCAATTCGGAATTGATGGAGAAAAGCCTCAATGGGCTAAATTTGCAATGAAATACTGGCCAAGAGAAAGGGTGTAAATGATTAAAGGAAAATAGAACATTGGTGAAACATAAAAAAGGGATAAGCTGCCTAGAATTACTTATGACCAAACGACACCAATCTAAACAAATAAAAAAAGTGAAACAGCAAGAAACTTATTGCTTTTGGACAACAACCTTACTCTGATGAAAAAATAGGGGTGCAGTCGAGAACAAGGTTTTATATACATACAAACTGGGGATCAATGGACCAAAATAGCAGTACCTTGCCATTTCTTGAGTTTCTTAAGACACATCTAAGTAATTCCCCTTTTCACCATGTGACATCAGAAAATCCTATTTTTATTTGTCATTGACAAAAAAGAACACTATCTAAAATGTCATCTTTCTTTCTAAACATTCATATCACTGCTTAAAAATATCAACTGATTTTGCATTTTTATAATTCTGTGGTGCCTTACCACAGCTATCTTGTCTTTCACCAACAGGTGGCGTTATTTGTCCACAAAGCAATCTATCAACTGGCATAGAAGTAGGCCGTGTTTGCAGTTTCTTAGTTCCACGCTTGCTTTGTGTTTCTTGCCTGCTACAATCAAGAGGATTGGATTCTTGCTGCCTCAATTCAGTGCACATTTCCAAAAGAACACTTTTGCTCTTTTTGCATCCCTTTGTAGGTGCACTGGCAGTGCGGCGTAGAATTCGATTCCCAAAGGATTTCTTTTGTGTAAAGGTGCCACGGTTTCCGTTTACAGAGGGATACTTCAGGTTCTTGTGAAACAGACCTTTGAGTCCCATTAATTGCTGCATCTGTGATAAAAACATTCGTATCTCAAATCAGGGGAATTATATTTATTTTTGGGGCGTTATATCCCCAATTAAGAGTTGAACAAGTTGGTTACAGATTTCTACAAGAAACTTTAACATGCGTCAGGAAAAATGTTAGCAATTCTATACCGGGCATGCTAGTTAATAAATACAGTTCAGACTGCCTAGTATACACCACGATAGAAACTTCAACGAAATATGGTTGTACATTGTAAATGGTATTGACAAAACTGGCAATGGTTTTCTTTTGTTTCACAATTTTTTTTATTCGTTTATGGGATGTGGGCATCGCTGGCTAGTCCAGCATTTATTGCCCATCCCTAATTGCCCTCGAGAAGGTGGTGGTGAGCCGCATACAACAATCTTTCAATTTTTTGATTTCTTTTAAAGAAATCTAAGGATTAAATAGTCCTTAAATAACAAATCGAGTCAAATTAAAACAAAATGTTCCGTATTTTGCAGTTGTAATGAAGGCAAAACTGTCAGCGTCACCCTCATTACTGTGGAAAACTAACAGCAACTTCTGGCATCCGCACATTCGCAGTGAAACACAGAAATCCGAAAGTTGCCATCAGTGATGCCCTGCTGCAGTCTTCACAGATACGATCAACACTGAATCAGTGATTTGATGTGAACTTCAACTTTTTATGCACTATTCTCACTGTAAAAACCATTGAAGATGTTAAGCCTTGTTGAATGAGGTGCAACTGAGCTTTTGATGAGTTTTAAGTCATAAATACTGTTGAATTCTCTGACCCTGAGAAACTAATTTTTCAAGTGTGGACTGTCATTTCCTCACAATGACATTTAAAAATTGGATGACTTTTTAAAAATAAGTTAATTTTTTTTTTAAGTTTATGATATTTGATTTTCTGCCTGAATTCCAATTATATGTCCCCACTTTATTTTTCTCTCTGTAACATGATTAAAAAGTGAATTCTGATCTGTACTTTTTATTTCCTGGTTTGCAGGCTGTGAAAATTCTTCAATTTGATGGGCTGATCAGCCTGCTTATGATTTTACTACTGCTGGAGAGATCAACCGTTGACATGCTGTTCTCCCTTCGTCAGATACAGGAGAAATGCCGTGAACAACAGATGCTCTTCTACATTGCTTTCATTGATCTCACCAAAGCCTTTGACCTCGTCAGCAGACGTGGTCTCTTCAGACTACTAGAAAAGATTGGATGCCCACCAAAGCTACTAAGTATCATCACCTCATTCCATGACAATATGAAAGGCACAATTCAACATGGTGGCTCCTCATCAGAGCCCTTTCCTATCCTGAGTGGCGTGAAACAGGGCTGTGTTCTCGCACCCACACTTTTTGGGATTTTCTTCTCCCTGCTGCTTTCACATGCGTTCAAGTCCTCTGAAGAAGGAATTTTCCTCCACACAAGATCAGGGGGCAGTTGTTCAACCTTGCCCGTCTAAGAGCGAAGTCCAAAGTACGGAAAGTCCTCATCAGGGAACTCCTCTTTGCTGACGATGCTGCTTTAACATCTCACACTGAAGAGTGTCTGCAGAGTCTCATCGACAGGTTTGCGGCTGCCTGCAATGAATTTGGCCTAACCATCAGCCTCAAGAAAACGAACATCATGGGGCAGGACGTCAGAAATGCTCCATCCATCAATATTGGCGACCACGCTCTGTAAGTGGTTCAAGAGTTCACCTACCTAGGCTCAACTATCGCCAGTAACCTGTCTCTAGATGCAGAAATCAACAAGCGCATGGGAAAGGCTTCCACTGCTATGTCCAGACTGGCCAAGAGAGTGTGGGAAAATGGCGCACTGACACGGAACACAAAAGTCCGAGTGTATCAGGCCTGTGTCCTCAGTACCTTGCTCTATGGCAGCGAGGCCTGGACAACGTATGTCAGCCAAGAGCAACGTCTCAATTCATTCCATCTTTGCTGCCTCCGGAGAATACTTGGCATCAGGTGGCAGGACAGTATCTCCAACGCAGAAGTCCTCGAGGCGGCCAACATCCCCAGCTTATACACACTACTGAGTCAGCGGCGCTTGAGATGGCTTGGCCATGTCAGCCGCATGGAAGATGGCAGGATCCCCAAAGACACATTGTACAGCGAGCTCGCCACTGGTATCAGACCCACCGGCCGTCCATGTCTCCGCTTTAAAGATGTCTGCAAACGCGACATGAAATCCTGCGACATTGATCACAAGTCATGGGAGTCAGTTGCCAGCGTTCGCCAGAGCTGGCGGGCAGCCATAAAGACGGGGTTAAAGTGTGGCGAGTCGAAGAGACTTAGCAGTTGGCAGGAAAAAAGACAGAGGCGCAAGGAGAGAACCAACTGTGTAACAGCCCCGACAAACAAATTTCTCTGCAGCACCTGTGGAAGAGCCTGTCACTCTAGAATTGGCCTTTATAGCCATTCCAGGCGCTGCTTCACAAACCACTGACCACCTCCAGGCGCTTATCCATTGTCTCTCGAGATAAGGAGGCCAAAGAAGAAGGACATCTCAGATCTCCTATAGATGGCGCCAGATTCAAAGTCACATTGAAATAAGGGAATCAACACTCTCGAGCCTGCTAAATCTTTGTGGGCAGCTTTTCTCAAGGTCAGTGTGTTAGAAATTTGGCATGTGTTGTCCTTTTGCCTCTGACCGCAATATCCAGACCAATATATTTATTTATTTTTATTTAGAGATACAGCACTGAAACAGGCCCTTTGGCCCACCGAGTCTGTGCCGACCATCAACCACCCATTTATACTAATCCTACATTAATCCCATTACCCTCTCACATCCCCACCTTCCCTCAATTCCCCTACCACCTACCTATACTAGGGGCAATTTATAATGGCCAATTCACCTATTAACCTGCAAGTCTTTGGCTGTGGGAGGAAACCGGAGCACCCAGCGAAAACCCATGCGGTCACAGGGAGAACTTGCAAACTCCGCACAGGCAGTACCCAGAATCGAACCCGGGTCGCTGGAGCTGTGAGGCTGCAGTGCTAACCACTGCGCCGCCCTAAGTATCTAGTCAACACGTTTGTCATTTTTATTTGGGCAGGGTACAGAGGCAGAAATGCTGCAGGTTGGTTTAGAGAAATAACTTGCAGTGGTCAAATAAAAGTGAGATTTTATGCAGCAATAATAGCCTTGCTTGTTTGCCATACATCTGTGATCAAGAATGTGCAAGGAAGTGAATGAAAATCCAACAAAATTAGTGGGAACAACACCAAACAAATCAGCTCATAAACTCATTCTCAATAAATGGAGCATCTTTGGAACTCCTAGAATATGTATAACAGTGTAAATTAGACTGATAAAGGGCTCTAATGCAAAGCAAAAAACTGTTTCATGTGAACATTGAAAGATTGATCAGTTTGTCACACAGAATGTAACCTTGACTTATTCTGATAACTATCCATACACAGTAAATATAAGGCCTAATTAGGCTGATGAAGTAGCAAAGCTTAACTGTTGTTTTAAAAGTAACAGGGATACTTGGTATATCAGAGCTGATGGGTATTCGTTCCATTCCTAATACTATAGCAGGACCATCTCATTTCTGGCAAATGTTTAAAAATTGAAGATCATTCACTCATCCTAAAATCAATTTAGCTTCACAATTTAAAAGCTTCTGCTGTTCATTGTGGTCAATCCTTTTTATAGTTAAATTGCTAAAAGCTAACTTGCAGTTTTGTTTGATCTTGGCTGACTCGAAGCTTCAAATCATGTGAATTTATATTGCCAGATGTACTAAACAGCTAATTTTGTATCTCCAAAGAGTACATTTCGTACAAATAAAGCAGCACTACGATCGATAAATTATTTCTAAATCAGAGATGAAAACAAACAAACCCATGCAGATTGCATACCTTTCCATAAATGTCATGAATCATCACATGCACAAATACTGAAGCTTCTGTCATGCCCTCCAGGTAAACATGCCTGTATCCTGTGAAGAAAGCAGTTTGTTCAATTCTATATGTACTTGTGGGCCCACAGCAATGTAATAATGAAAATGATTTTAAATGGTGTACTGACCGGGCATGAGAGTACTAAAAGGCACAGTTCTTTGACCAACAAAGTCTCGACCAATAGGGTCATGATCCCAGACGAGAAACCGAACCAGGGCTATTTCGGGCATGTGAACTGTAAATGTTATAGTTTCCTCCCAGACAGGATTAAATCCTAAAGATGAGAATTAAGTTTAGAATTCCACTTTTCTTTGGAACATCTCTTTATAGCACACACGCACACCTGCCTCTGTTATTAAGTGCTTTATTGGAAAAGAACCAATCTTGATATTGCTTCAGAGAGCACAGTTAAGGAAATGCTGATGCTGCGATATGAATCATACTGGTCTGATTGGTACCATTCCCATACAATTACTTTATGGGGTGAAAATTAAAATGTAATGTAATATTATATATTATGTTAGAAATGTAAAAACTGTGACAATGAAAATTATACAGTCTCATTTTATTTAGAACTATCCAACCAATAGCATGCAAATTGAAGACTGACAGTATAAAACAATAAATGTAAATGTGGCAGATGAGTTGATCTGTATGAGAGAGAAAGAGAGAAAGTGATTGTGCACACATGAGAGGAGAAAAAGTACCATGAGCATGTGAATAAATAAGGACATTGTTAATCAACATGTACCGGCTGCATTTTACAAGCTCGCCGTCACAGGCTTCAAAGATGGTGGGACACATGTGCGAGATTTACTCCGCGGAGCAGCGCAATATTAAACGCGGCGACTCATTTACATGGTCAGGGTGGACCAACCCACCCCCATTCCCCCCGATGACATGCAGGAGGCGAGCGGTCCATACCTGGCAACGGCTTCCGGGGGAACTGCGCAGGCACCGATGCCATTTTTAAAGGGCTTCAAGCCCCATCATTACAATTTAAAGTTGTAAAGGGATAGTTCTATAAAATTTATTGAAAACAATTACATACATGTTTCCAGCCCTTCTCCCACCACCCCAATAACCATACACTCATTCCTTACCCTCTCCCCCCTCCAAAATACTTACCTCGTGTACCTGACTTTTCCCCCCTCAAAGTTCAGAAACTTTTAACTTTAGCCCTTCCCACCATCCCCTCCACAAATCACAATAGTTTGGGCCCATTCCCCCCCACACCCCTCGGCACAGAAATACTTTACCTGCTGTGCCCTCCCTACCAGTATCCCGCATCGGATCTCTGAATGGAGATCTGAAGGCGCGGGAGTGCCGGCCACTGGCTATAATATCGGAGCTGGACCGACGGCGGGAGCGGGTATGTGTTTAAGTCATTTATTTTAATAATTGGGCGGCACAGTGGCGCAGTGGTTAGCACAGCAGCCTCACAGCTCCAGCGACCCGGGTTCAGTTCTGGGTACTGCCTGTGCGGAGTTTGCAAGTTCTCACTGTGTCTGCGTGGGTTTCCGCCGGGTGCTCCGATTTCCTCCCACCGCCAAAGACTTGCAGGTGATAGGTAAATTGGCCGTTGTAAATTGCCCCTAGTGTCGGTAGGTAGTGGGGAATATGGGATTACTGTAGGGTTAGTATAAATGGGTGGTGGTTGGTCGGCACAGACTCGGTGGGCCGGAGGGCCTGGTACAGTGCTGTATCTCTAAATGAAATAAAAATTAAAATAAAATAAATAATGTGCTTGAACTGAATTACAACTGTGCCGCCTTTATAAAAATATGGCAAAATGAAATGACAACCTCAGATGATAATCTTTACAACCACTAGGAAATGTCTCTGTAAAAGGGTGAGAACACAACCTTATTATAGACAAGCACTTATCCTGTGAATTTAAACAGATGACAGCACACAAACATTTGTGAGTGAGTGGACAATGCAGAGTTGAGCCAAAGATGTTGATCAACACTTCTATTTCTTCATTTATAAAACTAACAGTACCACTTAGAATGTACACAGACAGCACAGAACATAATAAGCCCTAAGATCTCACCATTATCATCCACCACCCTGGTCTGTTCCTTACAGCAATCTATTGGGATACCAATAATTTCCACTTCAACAAAGGGATCAATTATCTGTTGGAAGATCAAGCATGTGAAAAACTTAAATGTGTGAATATTTTCTTAATAGCCTACTGATGCACTTGTTCATTTTAAGGAGCGTGAAATAATGCAATTAAGAAAGAAATTACATATTACATTATGTTACGAAAGTGCTTCCATTATTTTTCATTTTTGTTTGAAAACTTCTGTTAAAACTGAAAAGATTCCATGGATTTTTTTTTTTTACCAAGTTCACCGACAGGACAAGATGTTGTTTGAAAGCCACCTGTGCTGAAGGCCACCTGCGATTTAGGCTCAGAAAACAGCAGACCCTTTGGTGATTTGGGGAAAAATGGTTACAGAGAAGCCACACGTCAAGGTTTATGGAGGTCAGGAGGTTGACTCAATATTTGGGGTTTGAACATTTTTTTCGGCTTTAGTTGTGGTGTGCACTGTTTCAAGACAGTTGATGTTTTCCTGCTAAGGAGAAAAGAAATCACCCAGCTCACCTCCTTCTCTATCTTTCTGAAGAAATCCTGCCAAGATCCAGTGTGGGAAGAAGGGAAAAATCCCTGGTGCCGTATAGCTCCTGAGAAGCTGGAAAAAGTCCTGTGATTCAAGTGTGTGCTGGCAGAAAAACCCTGATGTCACATTTCTCCTAGAAAGCCTACTAGAGTTATTCTCGACATCTCCAGAACGGACTGCTTCTGAAACAATCCTAGTGACCCGTCTCCATATACTCAGATACTAGACCAAAAAAAGGACAACTGACTTCTTCCATATCTTCTTTCTTTTTTGTCAAGAATTAGTATTTGGCCAAAGTAGTTTTGTTTTGTCATATTTTTGTGACAGACCTCTACAGAGTGAATTTCTGTATTTTATCCAGTGTGTGTGCAGTTGGGGAATTTTTAAAAAGGGAACTTTCATATTTTAATCTGTGTGTTAATGCTTTGCTTCACTACTGGTTAAGTCTTGTGTTATAATAAACTTATAATTTAGTTGTTTATTAAAGAACCTAGTTTGTGTATTTTGTTCTGGGATAAAAAAAAGTAGAGTATATGATTGGCTATATCGGTAACTGGGTAAACATTTAAATAGATGTTGTAACCTGTGGAGAAGTGGAACTAAAAAAGACAGCGCACTCCTCCCACCTCGGTCGTAACAATTATTATACTGCATGTTTCTGTAGGAATCATATGAATGTGTCACAAGAAATATAATTGTAGTTATCTTGGAACTATGGGTCATATTTTCTTTCCACTAATTTTAATAAAAACAATAGACATGAGTAAAATTAGGTGAAGTCACAATGATTCAAATGGCCACTATCTCGATTTACATTTCTGATTCCTATATACAGTGCTGCTACTTTTCAGTAATGTTCATGTTTTACCTTTGTATTCTACTTTGAATCAGACAACCCATTCCAGTCCTCTGTGTACTCGACAAATTATGAAAAATTGGCATTTCCAGTTACCCTAACTGGCCATTGCACAGTGAGCATCTGCGGATTGTCTGCGCAGGATTTCAAGCAAGTGAAGCCGGACCAACTTTAACAGCAGAATGCACTTAAGAGGAAGCTAGATAAGTACAAAAGGGAGAAAGGAATAGAAGAATCTGCTGATAGGGTCAGATGAAGAGGGGTGGGAAGAGACTCATGTGGAACATAACATGGACCAGTTGGGCCGAATAACCCATCTCTGTGCTGTACATTCTATGCAGTTCCCTGTTTTGAGAAGAGAAATACTAGTACTATATCTTTACATTTCAGCTTTGTCTCTGTCCAAAGGCCATGTTTACAAGATTTTTGTGGAAAAGGAACAGTATCCACAGGAATAATCCAATCCTAAGAGCACACTTTATTGAATAAGAACACTACTATCAGCATAATTGGAGATTTGCCAGTAATTCTTCTTAAATGAGAACATTAATTTTCTTAGTTTTTTGGAAGAAGGAATCAAAGCACAGGGTTTTAAAAACATCACATTGTATTTCAATAATTGACATTTATACTAGCAGCCCACTGAAACTACATTACCTCTCCTCTGTCCCCAAGCATGGAATGGGGTGGCTTTGGCAACTGCTGCCCACTGATTATTTTTAGGGTTAGCTGCTTTTTTGGATGGCCATGCAGAGGATCTTCAGAGAACGGGTTAAAAACACCTAAAACAGCAATTTAATATAGGTTAGAGAACAGCTATAGTGTATAAATGATCAACTCGGATTTCTTTTAAGAGAAGCAGATTTTAATTTGTATAACACAGCAGGCTTATCAATATTGGCCAGCAGGTGTAAACTAATTTAGTAGTATGTTATGGCACAGCTCAAAATGCATCTGCCACAACAATTAAATTCCAATGAGATATTTGGACAAGATTTACAGCATCTGCTTTGGTAAACAAAATGGACTTGGCAAAAATTGAAGACAACTAAAAATGATTAAAATAAAAGCAAAATACTACAGATGCTGGAAATCTGGAATGAAAACAGAAAATGCTGGAAATACTTAGCAGGTCTGGCAGCATCTGTATCGAGAGAAGCAGAGTTAATGTTTCAGGTCAGTGACCCTTCATCAGAACTGGGAAAGGTTAGAAAAGAATGAGGTTTTAGGGTGGTGGGGGTGGGGAGGGGGAGGTTTGGTGGGGAAGAGAACAAAAGGGAAGGTGTGTGATAGGGCAGAGGGCAGGAGAGATTAAATAACAAAGCTGTCATGGGACAAAGGCAAAGAGAGTGTTAATGCTTGTGGTGAAAGACAAAGCATTTGTCCAGAGAGAGTGTTAATGGCACAGTAAGGAGCACTCTGCCCACCTGAAAAAACAGGCACATGGTTAAAAAATAAAATAAATAAATAAGGTACAAAAATATAAAAAATGGCCAGTCATGCTCTGAAATTGTTGAACTCAAGGTTAAGTCTATAAGGCTGTAGAGTGCCTGATTGAAAGATCAGGTGCTTCTCCTCAAGCTTGCGTTGATGTTCACTGGAACACTGGAGCAAGCCAAAGACAGAAATGTGGGCAGGGTGGAATTGTTGAAATGGCAAGCAACCGAAAGCTTGGGGTCATGCTTGCGGACTGAGCAGAGGTATTCCGCAAAGCGGTCACCCAATCTGTGTTTAGTCTCCCCAATGTAGAGCATTGTAAGCAGCGAATGCAGTATACTAAATTGAAGGAAGTACAAGTAAATCGCTGCTTCACCTGGAAGGAGTGTTTGGGGCCTTGGATGGGGAGGAGAGAGGAGGTAAAAGGGCAGGTCTTACACCTCCTGCGATTGCATGGGAAGGTGCTGTGGGAAAAGGACGAGGTGTCGGGGATGATGGAGGAGCGAACCAGGATGTCACGGAGGGAATGATCCCTTTGGAATGCTGACAGGGGAGGGGAGGGGAAGATGCGTTTGGTGGTGGCGGAAAAGGCGGAGAATGATCCTTTGGATGTGGAGGCTGGTGGGATGGAAAGTGAGGGGAAGGGATGAGGGCAGAAGTGCGGGACAAAGGCCGGACATGGTTGAGGGCCCTGTCAACCACAGTGCGGGGGAATCCTCGATTGAGGAAAAAGGAAGACATGTCAGAAGCGCTGTTGCAGAAAGTTGCATCATCAGAACAGATGTGTCGGAGATGGAGAAACTGGGGGAATGTGATGGAGTCCTTCCAGGAAACAGGGTGTGAGGAAGTAAAAACAGAAAGTGCTGGAAATACTCAGCAGGTCTGGCAGCATCTGTGGAGAGAGAAGCAGAGTTAATGTTTCAGGAAAGATCAGTAGCCTGAAACATTAACTCTGCTTCTCTCTGCACAGATGCTACCAGACGTGCTGAGTATTTCCAGCACTTTCTGTTTTCATTTCAGATTTCCAGCATCTGCAGTATTTTGCTTTTATATTAGGGTGTGGGGAAATGTAGTCAAGGTAATCGTGGGACTCAGTGGACTTAAAATGAATATTAGTAGACAGCCTATCCCCAGAGGTAGAGACAGAGAAGTTGAGGAAGGGAAGTATCAGAGATAGACCATGTAAAGGTGAGAGAAGGTTGGAAATTGGAAGCAAAGTTGATGAAGTTTTCCATTTTGGGGAGAGAGCAGGAAGCAGCCCCGATATAGTCATCAATGAACCGGAAAAAGAAGTGAGGGAGCAGGGTCTGAGTAGGACTGGAACAAGGAATGTTCGACATATCCCACAAAAAGATAGGCAATACTAAGACCCATGAGGGTACCTATGGGTGTTGCTATGGGTACCCGCATGCTTTTCTAACCTTAGCCAGTTCTGATGAAAGGTCACAGACCTGAAACATTAACTCTGCTTCTCTCTCCATAGATGCTGCCAGACCTGCTGAGTATTTCCAGCACTTTCTGTTTTTGTTTGTAACTAAAAATGATTGTTCATAATAGCAGATGAAAGCTTAATGCATTGCCATGGGATCCCTCTGAGCTGTTGGGTTGTTTAAAATGGAATTTCATTAAAAATTATTAAATATTGTTTGATTTAACTCCCAAAATAAAATCTGACAAACTGTGGGGAATTTTAACTCCCACCAAACTAGCTGAAACCAGATGGGAAGGGAAATTAGAATGAGTGGGTGTCTTACCTGCTGATCGTCAATCCGACTGACTGCAATTTTAAATTGCAGGCACCAAGGACACCTGCCTGAAGCTGGCAGAGTCCTTATTTAAATATGCAAATTGAGCAGAAGTCATCGTCTTCAGCCCCCACCACAAACTCCGCTCCCTTGCAATTGATTCTATCCACTGCCCTGGTAACGGTCTCCAGCTGAATCAGACTGTTCAAAATCTGTCTTCCATCTGACCTTGAGTTAAGCTTCTGAACCTCCAATCCTCTCCATCGCTAAGACCGTCTAATTCCACCTCCGTAATTGCTGCTCTTCACCCCGCCTCAGCCCATCTACCGCAAAACCCTCAGCTCTGCTTTTTGATACCTGCAAACTCTGGTCTCCTGCGGTGGCCTCTTGCCATTCAATTTTAATGACAGAGCATCAGCCTCTTGCCCACTTCCTGGTAGTTTCTGTCGGAAAGTCAGCCAGTGACACATTAAGGAGGCCAGGCCATTAAAATTGGCAAAGCCTCCCCAACTGCCACTCCCAGACAGGCCGGACACTCACTAGGCCTAATTCCTACCTGGAAGTTAAAATCCACCTCATTGCCTATTTTAATTCAATTAATCCTAAACCTTATGTTTAAGGAGTACAGGGGCAGTAAAGTAGTTATGGCAGTGATCTTAGTAATGGCCAAGGAGATTTCAGATACATCATATTATTCAAATTGTTTCAAGCGTGAGCTGAGAGTTATTCAAGCGCAGACATTAACCTGTCCTTATTTCAAATTCTGGCAACAATTTTACCTCCTGCAGAACTGCAGGGGGAATGAGGCAGCTTATTTTTTAGTTGTAAAAAAACTGATTGCGTGTACAATCAGATTGCACAAATTGTATACAGCATAAATGAACTAGTGTTATACTGGCTGTTAAGAGTCTGCAATTGTGACTCCTTTTAAAAACTTCCTTTAGGAAAGGTACATATGAATCTCATTTATAAACCTGCCTTTATCCATCAAGAGTTAATATGAAGTAAAATGAAATATTAAAATGTATTTTCAATGCCATTTTGTGTTTATTCTAATAACTACTCCACGTGCTAAGATGGCCACTTTCTAGATCAAAACAAGATGCACTTATATTGTATACCCACCACCAAATCAAACACTCGCACAGAAACATTTGATTTCAGCAATGTACAGTCCCCAGGAGGTAATATTTTTACAACAATTTGCATTTATGTAGCACCTTTAACATAGAAAAATGTTCCAAGACACTTCACATGAACATAATCAGACAAGAATTAACGCCAAGCCAAAGGAGGAGATATTAAGAGGGCTGACAAAACTCTTTCTTTATTAAGCTACTAAGAGGTGCAGAAAACTCAATTTTTAGGTTATTTTAGAGTTAATAGAAAGCAAGAACCTTCTACCACCTATGCCTTATTCTTTAAAAGGCAAGAAATAGATGAAATTTTAAATATACCTTGGCACATTGCTTGTGGTTTTAGGACATACCCACAATTTCCATTCAACATAAATAATGCTCTGTTTAGCTGCATCATTCGACCATCAGACTGGTAGTTTAGTGCCACTGTGGATTCAAACACAATGCTAGAATCACAAAAAAAGCACACTGCTGCAATAGTTTAGATAGTTTACCAATTTCAGAAATGAAAAAAATCACCTTATTTTATCCTTTTCCTTTTGTTTTCCTACAACATTAGATGTGTTGGAATTACCAGTGTGCATCCTAATCCAATTATTCCCTTCCCTTTAAACCTGTTTCACCAGAAGCCTATAATAAGGTTTGACAGTGTACAGCACCACAGGCAATTGACTAATCATTAGTTTCAGCATGTCCCATCATATTTCTATTCAAAACTCCCAATCCTTTTGCTGTGATGTTTGCAGGTGACACAGTGGTAGCAGTTTTCCAACTTATTTTCCACTTGCATTTAAGTGTTATATGATGCTTCCTTTGATATTATTCTTCTTTCTTTACCTTTTGCAGTGTCTTTTTTGTTGCATTTTTAAGACAGAGAGGGAGAGAGGGAGGACTGAATTAAAGAAGCCTCCTGCAATACTTTCACTGCCTTAGTGGCCAGCACACTACCGGTCTCGGCCACTTTAAAAGTCAATTTTTGGCCTCACCACGGCTTAAGCAATCAGTTCTGGCCTGCCAATATTTCCCGCTCAGCAGACCTTCTCCTCAACTTCAGTGGTCTGTTCTGTTCATGAACGTCCCTGCCCACAAAGACTTAGATGACTTTAAATGTAAAGCATTGATTTTAAACAAAACATATAATTTACCTGAAAGACAAAATGGGGGGGAAAATTTATCAACAATGGGCAGGTTTGGGTTGGATTGGGTGCCTAAAGTGCTAAAAGACTGAATCTTGACCCCAACCTGCTCACTTTTGATTTTAACAGAGGTGGTGTGGGGATGTGGGGAGGGGGGTAAGAGCTGGTAGGCAAACTGCTCTAAGGAGACCGGCTGGTATCTTAAATATTATAATGAGGTTGGGGCCACATTTCTATTCATCATGTGAAACTGAACCCGGGATGACTGGGTTCACTAGGCCTCAGGACCTGCCAGCTAAACCGAGGTGAGGGACTGCTGGATCAGGCAGTGTGTCTTTCCAATTACATGCTGGACCCAGCATGCCTGCCTGGCCAAACCCCACAAACAGACAACTCACTACAACCCTTCCGACCTCCCCACCGAAGCTTCCAACCATCCAAACCAAACCCGCACCACCCCCCCCCACACACCACTCCAGCCCAGGCCTCCAAATCCTGCAAGGCCTCCGATCTATCCTCCACGAGACCGCAGATTTCCACTCCCCCCACCCCACTCACACCTACCCCCAACCCCCCCAAAAAAAGGACTCCAATCTCTCTCTCCCACGCCCAACTGAGGCTTCCAATCTCCCCTTGAGGCCTCTGAGGTAACCATCCCCGCCCTCCCCACCAATCACGGGATGGGATTGAACGCCTCCCGCAACCTAGGCGTAAGGCTACTAATGCTGTGGGCTCGTCTGGACCACTCCCTGCTGACTGGATGCTAAGCCTGTCAATCAGACTGACTTCTAGAAGGGGAACTCATTGATGGCATCACATGCAGGCTACGGAGTTAGATTCTACAGTCTGTAGGAGTACTTGACTTCTGGATTCCCCGCGCTCCTGGTGGGTCAGTTAAGTTAAAAGTCCCCCTAATATGCTTGCCAAATAGTGTTAAAAGTCACCAATTTAATCAGTTAAAGACAGATATAATCTAACTTCAAGTACGTCAGATTCTCCATTGAGTGCAATGTGCAGTCCATGCCCTTGCCTGTCATCTGCTCAGTAGTTCCATTCTGTAGCTTTGGCAGCCCGTTCTTGGCAGTCAATATTCCCTACACCAATCTGTTAGCCACTCTGCATTGCATTCTTACAAAATAAACTCTTTTACAAGCGTTAAACAATCTTTAAGTCGGTCAAAAGGGAAGCCAAGTATGTGGCAGATGACCAAGTACATAGGAGAACCAGTAGACCATGCACAAAGGCTCAGATTCTTCTCTCCCCCACACCCAACGCTGTTCTCCTCTTGCAACCTAATATCTTTTGTTCTACAACATTTACAAAGATGATGTTCTTATACTTAGTCCATAAAGTAATTGCAGTAATAGCTTCAATTATGCTCTTAAGTACATAAACATATAAATTAATTTTTTAAATAAATTAAAAGCTAAAGATAGAGTCTAGCCATCTACTTGATAATTAACATAATTTTGAGAGATCTGAGCAATAGGTAAACTAGTACATCTCCAATATGCTGACTCACAATTTGGCAAGGTTTCTCTCTTTCAGAATAAGTACTTAAAAAACATGAATTAAAGTATGTGACAGATAGTTCCAAATGACAAGAGAAACAGAATAGATGAGAATTCAAGCAGCAAAATCTTAACACCTTGATAACAGGTATCGATTCAAACAGTAAATATTACAGAAGGTTGTCAAGCATTTATCAAAACTGGCTATACCACATGCATTCACAGGTTTATTGGAGTGATCACAGCTTGAAATAGTGTGTGGTACGGTGAAACTAAAGAAGGGAACAAAATAAAATGCATTAATTTACCTTTAGAAGACATTTGATTTTAAAATTATGAATGCACTTACCCAGCTGACAGCCAACATTCCAGTATTCTTGTGGGTTAAAATTGCTCGAGTCTATTCTGTAGGCAGATGGGTAGATGCGGGTGAGTAGCTTTTGGTTAAAACGAATGAAGTGTTCAGGTTTTTGATGTAAAAGTTGGTTGGCTTGAGTCTCACTTAAAGACAAAACTTTCCCAGTAGGACCTGTTTAAACGTTATTGGAATATTAGCTAGGAACAAAATCTTACATGAAACTAAGGCATCAATAACCATGACTATTTCATGCTTGCGTAATTTACCAAACTTAAAAGCAAGAGAATTTCAAAATAAGTGTTGGATGCAGGAGAAATTAGAATTGCTGTGTTGCCCCTGATTGGGTTCATGCCACTTGGGCAAGATACTGGAGAGTGCTTTCAAGACATTACCACATCAAAGTGTCAGTCATCGCCTTCAGAGAAATGGGAAGACAGGAAAAAAATTGACAGAAAAGGGAGCAGTGAAATAAAAAAAGTCTATTATCAGATAATAGAGGGTGCACCTGGTGAAAGAGTTGACATGATCACACACCATCCTGACTTGGAACAATAATCGCTGCTCCTTCACTGTCGCTGGGTCAAAATCCTGGAACACTCTCTCTAACAGCACTGTTGGTGCACCTACACCACATGGATTGCAGCAGTTCAAGGCGGCAACTCAGCACCACCTTCTCAAGTGCAATTAGGGATGGGCAATAAATGTTGGCCTAGCCAGCAATGCTCACATCCCATGAATGAATAAAAAAATGATTGCAACCAACTTTTCACTGCTGCAAAAATATTCCAGTCAACCTTGAATTCATCACAAGCTTGGTTGGTGAATTCACATGACAAGCTGCAGAAGTAGATAAATTACTGACCATGAGTTTGTGCAGTAAATGCTTTAACAATGGTGTTACTGGGCCAATTACTTTAATCAGTAATGGGCCTATTTGTAATTATTTGTTCAATACTTAATCCAAATTTTAAAACATTCAAACAGAATGTTATTGTTTCCTAAACAGGATTTTACAGCTATTACATATGCATCTTTCATATTAAGACTGCATATTTGATTGTGATAGTCTCACAGATTCCCCTTACCTTTCCCTAGAAGATCCTGGGAAGTGACAGAGTTGGTGTATATAACCAGATCAGAAAGACCACGGTAGAGTTTCACTGTTTTTCTGCGCCGGCCCATCCTACATAAAAACACAATGTGAATTTACCAATGTATGGAAAGGTGGTTTAACAGCTCCAACCTTTCATCACTGGTCTGGAGGAAAGGGTAACTAATGAGCTGAATAATTCTATTTACAACTCAATGAAATGTTGTCCTTTAAAGAGAGTTTTGTAAGACTGCTGTAGCTATCGCTCAAAAGACGGCTTAAAACATTCATGTAAAAATTACTTTTACGGTTTCCATTCTAAAAAGTTATGGGTGAACTCAGATTCTTCCTAATTTTAAAACTAACCAAAAAAGCTGGAAATACTCAGATCAGGCAGCATCTGAGCCAAAACAATAATCAAACCAGCTGTGTTTCAGGTCGAAGACTCTCCATCAGGGCTGGAAGATATTACAGGTGAACAGCACATAAAAGGGAAGAACATACGAACATCTGAATTCGGAGTAGAAATAGGCCATTCAGCACCTCGTGCCTGCTCCGCCATTCAATAAGATCATGGCTGATCTGTTAGTGTTTCGAAATCCACACTCCCATCTACCCCTGATAACCTTTAATTCCCTTGCCTAACAAGAATCTATCTACCTTCACCTTAAAAATATTCAATGACCCCGCCACCACCACCTTCTGAGGCAGAGTTCCAAAGTCACACAACCCTCTGAGAGAAAAAAATTCTCCTCATCTCTGTCCTAAAAGGGCAACCCCTAATTTTAAAACAGTGCCCCTAGTTCTGGACTCATCCACATCCACCTTGTCAAGACCATTCAGGATCTTATAAACTTCAATCAAGTTTCCCCTCACTCTTCTAAACTCCAGTGAAAACAAGCCGAGTCTGTCCAACCTTTTAAGACAACCCACTTATTCCAAGTATCAATCTAATACACCTCCTCTGAACCGCCTCCAATTTATTTACATTCTTCCTTAAATAAGGAGATCAAAACTGCACACAGCATTCGAGATGTGGTCTCACCAATGCCTTCTATAACTGAAGCATAACATCCTTACTTTTATTTTCAATTCCTCTCATAATAAAGGATAGCATTCCATTAGCCTTCTTTATTACTTGCTGTACCTGCATACTAACTTATTGTGACTCATGCACTAGAATACCTAGATGCCTCTGCACCTCGGAATTCTGCAGTCGTTCTCAGTTTAAGTAATACTCTGCTTGCTTTTTAATTTTTCCTACCAAAGTGAACAACTTCCCATTTTCCCACATTATACTCCATCTGCCAGATTTTTGCCCACTCACTCAGCCTATCTATGTTGGTCTGCAACCTCCTTAGGTCCTCTTCACAACAGACCTTCCTACCTATCTTTGTGTCATCTGCAAATTTGGCTACCATGCCATCGCTCCCCTCATCTAAGCACAGTGGCGCAGAGGTTAGCACCGCAGCCTCACAGCTCCAGCAACCCGGGTTCGATTATGGGTACTGCCTGTGTGGAGTTTGCAAGTTCTCCCTGTGACTGCGTGGGTTTTCGCCTAGTGCTCCAGCTTCCTCCCACAGCCAAAGACTTGCAGGTTGATAGGTAAATTAACCATTATAAATTGCCCGTAGTATAGGTAGGTGGTAGGGGAATTGAGGGAAGGTAGGGATTTGAGAGGGTAATGGGATTAATGTAGGATTAGTATAAATGGGTGGTTGATGGTTGGCACAGACTCGGTGGGCCGAAGGGCCTGTTTCAGTGCTGTGTCTCTAAATAAATAAAATAAATTGTGAAAGTTGAGGCTCCAGCGCAGATTTCTGCAGGACTGCTCTCATCACATCCTGCCAATCAGAAAAAGACCCAATTATGCACACTCTGTTTCCTGTCAGCCAGCCAATCTTCTATCCTTGCTAATATGTTACCCCCTACACCCTGAGCTCCTACTTTACGCAATAACCTTTTATGTGGTACCTTGTCAAATGCCTTCTGGAAATCCAAGTACAGTAAGTCAACGGGCTCCCCTTTATCTACAGCACATGTCACTCCTTCAAAGAACCCAAAAAATTGGTTAAACGTGATTTCCCTTTCACAAGACCACGCTGACCATTCCCGATTACCTTGAGTTTGTCTAAGTGCCCAGCTACAACCTCCTTAATGATCGATTCTAACATCTACCCCACGACAGATGTCAAGCTAACTGGCCTATAGTTACCTGTTTTCTGCCTCCCCACTTCTTGAATAGAGGGGTTATATTGGCTATTTTTCAGTCTGATGGAACCTTTCCAGAATCTAGCAGATTTTGAAAAATTAACAACGCATCCACTACCTCATTAGCCACCTCTTTTAAGACCCTAGGATGAAGGCCATCAGGACCCGGGGTCTTGTCAGCCCTCAGCTCCATCTGTTTGGTCAATACCGATTCCCTGGTGATTGTAATTTCACCAAGTTTTTCTCTTCCTTCCACCTCCTGATTTACAGCTATTACTGGAATGTTTTTTGTACCCTCTGTAGTGAAGGCAGAGCAAAATATTTGTTCATTGCATCCGCCATTTTCTTATTATCTACTATTAACTCCCCATTCTCACTCTCTAGAAGACCAACACTCACCTTACTTACTCTTTTCCTTTTTACATATCTGTAGAAACTCTTGCTATCTGTTTTTACATTTCTAGCTAGCTTCCTCTCATACTCTAACTTCTTTCTCCTAATTAACTTTTTAGTTATTCTTTGCCATTCTTTATATTCTGACCAATCATCTGAACTGCCACTCATCTTTGCGCAGTTACATGCTTTTTCCTTAAGTTTGATGCTCTCCTTAACTTCTTTAGTTAATCACGAATGGTGGGTCCTCCCCTTAGAATTTTTCTTTACAGTAGGAATATCCTTATTCTGAGTATTCTAAAATAGCCCCTTAAATGTCTGCCACTGCTTCTCGATTGATCTATCTCCTAGCCTTGTAATCCAGTTTACTTCAACTAGCTCAGCTTTCATGCCCACATAGTTGCCCTTATTCAAACTTAAAATACTAGTCTTAGACCCACTAGTCTCTCTTTCAAACTGGATGGAAAATTCAATCATATTGTGGTCGCAGCTACCTAGAGGTGCCTTTACTCTGAGGTCATTAAAACAATGAAAGGGAAGAGGGAAGTGGGAAGAGGGGGGAAAAAGTGAGAAAAGAAATAGAATGAACTGTGAATGAGGTACTTGGCTGGTGAACTAGAGGTTAAATGGCAGGAGTGATATTAGCAGGAAACAAAAGTAGGCATAATGAGAATAAATAAAAGACAAAGGAGACAGAGCTTGTGTATATCTTAGGCAGGAAGGGATGTATGAAATACCAGAAAAGCAGAGTAGACTCCAGTGATCTGAGAACCTGGAAAGAAACAAAAAGCAGGTTGACATCAAGGGTGCAGACCACTCTACTGTTAGTGAGGGAGCCCACCCCAAGTGCCAGTATGTTCCTTCCCTTCATCCTTGGAACCACCAGCACACCGTTCCAACATTGCCAGCACCTATTGCCAGAGATAATAGGAGCTGTAACTAAGGTCTGAAGTTGTTAAAGTCAATGCTAAGGCCAGAGGGTTGCAAAGTGTCTTATAGAAAGATGAGGTGCTGTTCAGACCAAAGACAGATCAGAGTATGAGTAGGATGGAGCATGGAAATGGCAAGCAACAGGAAGCTCAGGGTCACACTTGAAGACAGAACAGAGGTGCTCTGCATCAAGATTACTTAATGTGCATTTGGTTTTCCTGATGTAGAGGAGATGCACAGTGAATAGCATTTCCAGCTTTGCCTGCTTTTGTTTTAAGAATTCTAGTGTCTGCAATATTTTTCTTTTTCTCCCAACTTTACTGTGACTATAACTGATTCAATATGAAAAGTAATTCATTCTCAAAAATGTAAGTTATTAAAGTTCATTTTAAGAGTTCAGAAGTGCAAAGGGAAAAATTAAACCAATGTCTACTGATTATTCAACATCATCCTACGTTAATATCGAGGGAAACTATAAACATCAACACAATAACTTTGCCAATAATGGGCTAAAAGTTTGACAGCCTCCCCAAAAACAGGTGCAGGGTTCACGATGCGTGATTAACCCATGCCCATTCAAAGTAATGCAGTCAACACACAAACTTTGTGCTGCCTGCTCATTTAAGTGATAGTGGCTTGCTGCCCAGCACTAAACACACTGCTGAATCGCTGTATGTCTTAACAGGAGGCCCAAGTTCATGTGAGGCTAGCACCATTTAAAGTCAGCCCACAATTCTTCAAAAGGAGGTGTATTCTAGCTGCAGCAGATACTGGAGGTGGCTGGGGAAAAGTCTCTGACCTACAGAAGAATAAAGATGTGGCAGCATGACAGACAGCAGGCTCCCAGGTTTTCTGATGCAGCTCTCGAGGCCCTGGTGTAGGATGTGGACAGAAGGAGAGGTCCTCTTCCCACAGGGAGCTAGGAGGCCATCTGGACAAGCACTTAGAATGGAATGGGAGCAAATAGCCTTGGAGGTTAATGAGGACTGTGTCACCCTTGAGGACCTGGTGCAGTGCTGAAAGCAGTTTAATGACCTCAGACGAGTGGTCAAAGTCAGTGAACGCATCTTCAAGTGCCTTATCCTTACAACTGGGCCACTAACTTCACATACTGCTGAATGCTCCACACCCCAATCATTCACCTGCCAACATTCTCTATTGAGCATGCATCATACTTCACATTCAGAGCTTCACCTCACCCTCACACACTTAGCATGACTGCAAGTCTCATGCCCATATCTCACAGCTTGTACACACTGCCAGCTATTCAACCATGACAGGCACATTACACCACACTCACTGACGTACTTCCTTCTCTCTTGCATGACAAGGTGCTGCACAATCTCAGGCAGCAGCAGCTGACCATCAGGCAACAGGTGCAGCTGAACAGCCTCATCCCCATGAGGAAACGGGGGCGGGTCACCACAATTTAAGCAGCTGCCACTGAGGCCACGGCCAGTGGCAGGACAGAGAGCAAAGATGATGATGATATTTTCCTACCTAATCCACTTTCTCACATCCCATTTCCCCTCCTCCCACAATCTCTCCAATATGCAAACTACCTTTTCCCTCCTTTCCCTCACCACGACCCTACCCTTGTGCCTTTCTCCTTTCAGATCTCCAAGAGCTTTCACCTGGTCAGACAATAGTGTGGGAGCAGGAAGGCCAAGACAAGCAGGATACTGACGATGAGGAAACACTGTCATTCAATCTCACACTCACACCAATCAGCTATGATAATGCCACTGTGCATACTTTAGAAGGTAGTATAGAGGCGGGTTCTGCACCAGACATGAATGGGCTGCAGCCAGGGCAGGCACAAAGGATACCGTGGTGCCAGCTCCCAGGAGGGCGAGGTGGCACGCGAGTTCTGCTGCTGTTGACTCAGATGAGGTCTTTGATGGGGCAGTCTGCAGAAAATGGCTGATGGGCATGCTCACAGGAATGTTTGGTGTATTGGCAGACCTGCCAGAGAGCCTGCTGTCACTGGCAAGGAGCATGGAGGAGACCAGTTCCAACTGGGCACAGGGCTTCACCCAGAGTTTGGAGCCCATTCTTTCCCAGTGTGGAAGTGGTGGCCAACTCCATGACAGCACTTGTGAACCCAGCCATAACGCAGCGCCTGATAGCCGATGTCTCAGCTTCGATTGCAGCACAAGCAGAAGCCACCTAACATCTGACTGCTGCAATGGAAGCTGAACTGAGGTCATGAAATCGCAGCTTGTTGCCGTGCAGGTTCACACTGCTGCCATCCTGGCTAAGGATACCAGTGTTCAAAGATGTTTTAGGATCCCACAGCAGTCCAGCAATGTTTGCTCCAGCAGATTACTAGGATTGCTGAGGTGCTGCCTCCGGGGAGTTGTAATGGCTCAATGGAACTTGAACCTGCTGTCCTCTCTCAGGACAACAGCATTCATACACCCAACACTCTGCCAGTGGCGCTGCAGTTGCCAGTCAGCCTAGACTGCTGTCACCCATGGCAAGGAGCTGCAGTCCGAAGCTAGGCCTTTCAGATCCATTTTGCAGCCAATAAGTTTTTCCAAAGAAAGTGAATTAATAGTTTTATTAAACATTTGTAAATTTCAAATTATTACAAAATACTCTTAGTGAACGGGAGAATCACGATGTTCCTTACCGGTAGGACTGCTCAGTTTCTTTCCCAGTGGAATCCTGCTGATCTTCATCACTTGTATTGTACAGTTTTGCTTTGGATTTTCCACTTTTCTGGTGTAGCAAGGGAAATCATCTTATTTAATGCTTTAATACAACAAGTACACTGATTATAAAGCTGTACTGCTGCTAAATTTTATATTTACAATAAGCTAAATAATTAAAATATAGTAGTCTATTGTGTACAAACCAGTTATACATTTTAATTGTCCAAATTATGTTTTAAATAACAGCTCTAACATTTTGTAACAATAGATTAAGATTAGCAAATCCTACCTTCTTTTTGGAAAAGCTACTGATAAATGAACGGTTGTGAGCTTTCTTCCCACTTCCTTTAACATTTTCTTTAACCTCTAATTTCTGGAGGGAAAAATGAAATTTAAAGCTGTCAAATTTATAATATGAAACAAAGAAATCAAATATGTGCCACAAGTTATTTTGTAAAATGATTAAACTCTAATAACAAAGCATTGCTCACAGCATAATCTCACCACTGATTATGATGATTTAATTATTACATTAAAAGGACAAATGATCTTTCTTATTTCATGCTTAGCAGTTTTAGAACCCTTTAACAGGTGGTACAGTGATGCACGACAACTGATGCCCATCTTGCAGTATTTTGACATGGGTTTGTAATCACATAAATTCTGCACATTCCCAATCTGAGTTATGCTGCTGACAGGCAAATCACTCAGGGCATGGACATATACACCAGCAATCACGAGTGGGAAGCTCAGGAGTATCATTGCTCCTTAGCTAGCTTTTCTATCCAGGGAATATAGCATTATGAAAAGATATTTACAAAAATAAGATGGCAGGGAATGAAAATAAAGATACTTGAACATTTATTGTGTTGTCTCTGTTGAATCCTGCAGTGCCCTTTTTACTTCAGGGACCGGGTTTTAATACAGCCCAGACTGGTTCCCGGTTCTAAATGTTTCATATGAAATAAGCTTGAGTTCCAGCAACCATAGCACACAACACAAAATTACCCTTAATGTGACATTCTTGCTCTCAAGGACCACTAAAACACAAATATGGAACAATTGAAAATGTCTCAACAATAGTAGAAAGTGCATTTTAAATTATTGCGTCTTAGAGGAAGCTTTTCATTGCATATAAACAATATAACCAACCTTGGATTGGTTTATGCCACATTCCTGAAATGGGTTTTCAATTTTCCAGTATGAAAGAAACAGTTTGTATTGTCAGAAACTAAATTCAATAGATTTATATACTAAAGTAATGAAATGAGTTTGAAAAATATTTCAGTAACATGAATGCTACATAAATTGCTTTCTTTGCTTGATAAGAATGAAATGAAATGTTAAAATCTCTTTTCCCTGGATTAATTTCTTTCTTTAATCCCTTTTCCTCAAAAACCAAACATGAGAGAACATTCTTCTATTACAAGGCACTCCACCAAACGTCAAACACACAGTTGATAAAGTAGCATTCTGAACCAACTGGATATCTAGGTTTTACCCTAAGATGAAACAATGGTTCGGAAACTGAATTATGTTTTCAAATTGGTCTTTTTGATGGAGGTCTGATGTTGGAACAATGGAACCCATTTAAACTCAACAGCAATAGGATCCATTACTATACAAGATTGAAAGCCATATTTATTCACAGTCAAAGGTACCCTACATCTGGGCTCTCAATCGGGGTCAACAGCCCCCTAGGGGTCTGTGAGAAGGTTTCAAATACACAGACTAATATTCTACATTGATCACGAATGTCTCATCCTTCTGGCCAACCTGCTGTGCATCTTCTATTTCAGATTCCCAGTAGTTGGTGATTCCATTCTGTAAATCAGAAATGCATTCTATACCTAGTAAAAATTAATTTTTTAATTCCCCAGGACCAGGTAGAATAGCTTACTGCAATGCCAGCCTCCTCCCAGCTCAGTCATACCCCTCTTCCCTCACCCTGTACTGACCCACATGAGAAGGCTCAAGCATCAGATTCCAAGCCCCAGCTGTCGCCATTTCCTTAGGTCATAATCTTAAGCTATTTACATCCCAGTTGACCCAAGTGAAATGCTGGATGCGACCGACCAATGGAGTGAATAAAGAGCATGACTTGGGCAGGGCAATGCCTTGTGATTGACAGCCGAGCTGGTCCAATGGAAATTTGAGAAAGCCAAAGCATGTGATTCATGGGCACATTGTTGCTAATTTAGTTTGACAAGTTGGAAGAAAATTTGAGCAGGAGGAAGAGTTATAATGTCCTTCCTCTTTAGAGAAAAGTTATTGTCCATATCAGTATGAAAGAGATAAAATGCAGATTTTTTCTCAAGCAAAAACTTTGTATTAAAATTGTTACTGTATTGCAAAAGAGGGCAGTCAGGTAAATTTACACAGAGTGCTTGTTTGCACCTGTAAAAAAAATGCAGCAACAATTCCAATACAACCTTATTAAACTTTAAAGTGCTCTCCTTTCTGTTTGATTTGTTTTTGTTGAGAAAGCAGCAAATGTCCTCCCAATCTGCTCAGGGGGTCTCCCCCCTTGTCAGACTGAAATATTGACTTTGATGCAATAAACCACAGCTGGTGGCACACCTTTCTGGTCTTCTCAACAAATTTAATACTTACTTTCCAGAACACATATTGAACAATCTGCTACACACCTGTGGGTTACAAACCCCTATAGTGAGAATACTGAAGCTAAGCTGCCACCCTCTGTCCTGTCAAAACTATTAGAAGAGTTTACTGACATTTCATCAGACAGCTCCCTCAGAACCAAGTTCATTGAAATACGGCTGGAAACATTTTGGTGTGAGTGTCCTGATGAATACAGCTTTGCTTCTTCTGCAGCACTGAAAATGTTGGTCCCATTTAGTACAACCTACTTATGTGAAGCTGGATTTTCAGCAACGACATGAATAAAAACAAAGCACCGAGTCAGGATGAACATTGACAATGACAATAGTGTGTGCTTGTCGGATATACCTCCACGGCTTGAAAAAATTGTTGCTCAGCACCAGCAACAACTTACATAAATAAAACAAAAATAATAATAAATATATGTCTAATTGTATAACTAATTTTTATACAGGAAAAACTTGCGAGTTACAAGGGGTCCATGGAATTTTTGTAACATGGGAGGATGGCATCAAAAGCAAAAAGTTGGGAACTCTTGCCCTAGATCATAGCAAATGTACAAGATCAAATCCCAGTGAAAAGTCGAGCTTCCCCCTCCCTGATAATTATAAAGGATATATTAGAATAATTTTAATTTTGCTGTCTTCATTGTACGATTTGTGAGCAACAGGGAGATTTTTCCTTAGCTTTTGCTAGATATTACCTTTAAGAGTTTCTAGTTGAGTAACTCTTCTCTTCATAACTATACTTAGATGCTGTCCTCTATCCAGACTCCACTAATTCACTCTGTCTGGAAACAGTTAATTCCGCAAAGTTAAATTAATGCTCTGCTTGCCGTGCTTTGAACACAATTGAACTGCATTACAAATACAAAAACACTGGGCTGAGTTTTAATGTGCAGGAACGTGAGAGTTTGGGAGTGGGCAGGGGGGTGAAAATCGGGGAAACTAACAACCTGTTGGGAAGCCAGCTCCAACCTGTCGACTTCCGCATTTAATTGCAGCACATGAGGCTGTGTGCGTGCATCCTTCAGGAGAGGCGGGTTGTTTCAATATGTAATCGCTCAATTACAGCTATATTAACATGGCCTTGGCAATTTAACTGTCCGTTCATAGCCTTCCCGGGCTGCCTGGAACTCACTAATGAAAGCAGGGCGAGAACACAGTGGCAATTGAGGGGCCCAAAGACATGACAGGGAAATATGCCAATGAGTACTGAAACCGCACAGCTGCTTTCTTGCCTGTTTACATGAAAGGCTTTGTATGTCTGATCTCAACTTTGGAGCTCTGATCTGTCAGATTAGCATGGGTGTCATTTATGCTGTTTTACTTCGGACCACACATAAGGATCAAGATAACCAGCCACATCAACAGCCCCAGCTGCAGCAGCAGGAAGAGCTTCAGTGAGAAGAGCAACAAGCTGCAGCTCCACAGGAGCGAGGGTATGAGCAGAGAGGTGCAGCTCGCAGGAGGCCATACCCCCCACCCCCCAACACAGGGTGTACAGGCAGAGGATAAGCTTTCTCGAAGTGTAGGAGGACGGGTGTCTCAGGAGGCTCAGGGTCTTGTGCAAGGTGGTGGTAGACATTTGTAGCTTGCTGGAACTAGACAAGCTGCTAAGTGGACCTGGTGGCCATGCTTTACCAGTGGCTGTCAAAGTGACCACCACCACTTCTTTGCCTCTGGATCCTTCCAGGGCTCTGCTGGAGACATCTGCAGGATCTTGCAGTCAGTGCCCACAAATGCGTAAGACAGGTGACTGATGCCCTATTTGTCATTCAGTGCTCAGGTTTGCAGCTCTGGCTGGTGGAAGTTGTCCTTCTTCCAGAAGGTGGAAGTTGTCATTGACTGAAGGCATATGGCGCTAGGCACCCCCAGATCACCCAAGCATATTAATCAACCACAAGGCTTCCAACTCCATCAATCTGCAGCAGGTGTGCAACCACAATAAGATGCTTATGAAGATATTTGCAAGATTCCTGGGCAGCTTTTGTCCTGAGGCAGTCTATCCTCCCTGATCTCTTCACACCTCAGAGCAGACTTACTGGCTCGCTGCTTGGAGACAAGGGATGCCCATTTAAAATGTGACTTATGACACCTGTGAGGAACCCAACCAATGAAGCCCAGGAGCGATACAATGATAGCCATATGGCCACCGGCTGTATCATTGAGCAAGATGCATTTAGATGCCTGGACAGATCTGGAAGCACATTTCTGTATGTATCAGCCAAGGTCTCCAGAATGGCCATGGTGTGCTGCATTCTATGCCACATTGCACAGCAGCGAGGTTTGGACCTGCAGAAGGAAAAAGGCACAGAACTTCTACAGATTCTGAGGAGGAGGAGGCAGAGGCGGCACATGATGCATCCAAGGCACCAGTAGCAGCACACATAATGCATGGGTGCCCTCATTATTGTGAGGTTCGCTTAGGTTCCACCAGGCCACTTCTTTCACTCATGATCAGGGGACAGTATCGCCTCCCGTGGGCCTTTACACCACCCAGCATCACATCCAGGAAGGCATCACTAAAACCAGGAGCAGCCTTTAAATGAATGGACTCCATTCTGCCAATTCCTTCTGTTCTGCTCTCAACTCCAATATCCATCAAAATTTCATGGTTGGAGTGTCCCTTTAAATACTGGAGTTGAAATTGACTCATGAGGGTCGTCATCACGCCCACTTACACGAATTTGATTGGAAAATCCAGAAATAACATGGTAATGCAATGGCTGAGTTAAAAGGCCATTGACAGAGGGGTCTTATTTCTGTGTTTCCCACATGCTACAGGACACTCCTGCTTCTGGTGTGTCGGAAACGTAAAATATAGCCCACTCAATCAGGCCACACAAGGAGTACTCCTTCAGAATTTTTATGAATTATTTTTCAATCCACCAAGCTGGAATGATTAGATTGATGAGATTAAAAATGTAATTTCAGTCCTTTTAACTCTTTCAGCTTTCAGAGTAGCCAAAAAAAATCTAGCACCCTCTGAAGTCTGCTGCTAAAATAGAACGCTAGCTATTATGAAAAATTAGAAACATAACAAAAAATGTTTCTTCATATAAATAACAAAATTAGAAATTGGCAGAGTCTCATGTTTTTCTTTTTTTTAGTTATGATTGTATATTCGGGATAAATATTTGGAAAAGTGTATCAAACATTATTGATAAGCTGCAGGCATCAACATGACACAGATGCTCAAAATTAAGGTCATTGTTAACTAAAGACTTGTCCTCAAACTTACCTTTTTAAATAAAGTGGTTGCATACTGTAACAGAAACTGAATTTATTTGTCCTATCAGATGTATACAGATTGCATGTATAAAGAAATCCGGATGTAGTGATTGGTTTGACAAATAGTGGAAATTATTACGTCTGATTTAGCTTTATATTCCTGCTCCTCTTCGAGTCTATGCATGCCCACGCTCACTAGAATCACGCAAAGATCTCCATAATTAAAATCTTGAAGCCCTTTCCACTGATATTTGAACACTGGACACCAGGGCCCAACAACTACTAAATTGTGGACTCAACTGGTACTATTAGCTATGAGCAAGATACCATTGTTGCTTTGCTTCTCTGTGTAATTAAACTTGATGGGTAATCCATCTGCATAAAAATGGCTTGAACTTCAAGGGGAAAAATATTCCATGGCTGTCAGTTTCATTATCATTGTTATATGGGCCAAGGTGATAGAGTTCCATTAACAGCACTTATAATCATGCCAAAGACTATGGGCTAAACATTCAACTTCAGCAGGGAGATAGAAATGACAGAATCAGATTAGCCGCTTATTATGCGCCCCATCAGGTGCTCCGTTCTACTGATCTCAAGGCCACATTTAAATGTTTCTCAGGCACTGATGGCTTTTGCAATGAGAGTTGGGGGTCAGAATGTTGGGCATCTGCAGCGAATGAAGGATCCAGGCTCCCTGAGAAGGACTAGTATTTTTTGGGTTGTTGTAGGATGTAGATCCTGTACAGATATTTTACTATTGAAGGCCAGAAAACAAAAGGCCAATATAAAAAGGTTACCTTGTAAGGAAAGAGCCTTCTGCAACAAAATTTTAAATTGAAACTAGTTTCCCATTCTAGAGACCTGACAGATGAGAGATAGCTACACATGCCTAACCAACGTGACATGTTACCATAGTAGTAGGCTCTTTGTGCATGCACAGTGCGTTTTATTTTGATATCCATAGCTATCTTTCATTACAAGAAGAAAACAAGGTCAAAGAAAAGAGTACATAGGGAACAAATGGGAGGAGAGGAGGCCAATAATCACTTTGGCAAAGGAACTCCTTTTCTTTATCATTCTTTCAGGCATGTATATTGTAAACCTCCATCCCTTCCTCTAACCGCACAGTTTAAGCCTCTCTCTCTCTCTCTTCTTCCCACCTCCACACCCACACTGCATCAGAGCTATCCTGCCCCTCGCCTAACAGCTCTTGTAGAATGCCACCATCATGATGTCAAGCACTGCCCCTATTCTTGGTTCTATCCTGCTCACCTGGTGCTTGAACAGCTGCTACTGACAGCAACACAGGCTTCCCACTCTCAAACACACAGAGTACATGGAAAAAGCAGCAAAGAGAGTAAATTGTGCTAGTGTGGAGCTAGCACCATCACAGCCATGATCCTCAAAAGTTCACAGTATACAATTTCTACATTTCCTTAGTTATAGGCATAGTATGTTGAGGAAGAACTATCCAGTGAGCTTGTTTCAAGTCATTCAATTAGTACGAAATCTAATCATGTCAATCCTATCCTGAGGGACATGATTGCCATTACAAGATTTTTTTTTTTGCAGTGTCTCTGTTTCTGGAACAATTCAAATAAATAAGTTTAGATTTTGTCAAGTTACTAAATTTTCATACAATTTGAACTTTCGTGCCAAATGTCTCAACCCAATTATTAAGTTGTTGGAAAATAGGCAAAGCATCTGCAAGAAAAAATCTATTAGAAATAAATGTCCTATATTCATATTGCATGCAAATGAAAAGCCAGCACTAATTTTATATTTGACAGTTCTATGAACACTATATTTTCAAAATATGTGCAGGTTTCTACACAATAATCCAACTTGAAAAAAGAATCCACAGATGGGGAATCATTCCATACATTGAATTTGGTTCAGATCTACTGAAGGCTCATCAACTGGACATAAAAAGTAAACATTTAAGGCTTTTCAATTGAATGGTCATATTTTCAAAAAAGGTACAAATCCATTAAAACATTTTAAGTTATGAAGCTTAGAAACAACTATCCATGTATGATAGTTGTCAGTAGAATAAATGGACAGATGATTCCAATGCATAGGTTTATCCAAACCTTCTTTCCCCATCCTCCCTCATCTGAAGTTAAACCATGATAGTAGGGCAGAGGCACAGCAAAGAAGGATTCAAACTACATAAAAGATGATAAATATTACCTGTTGTAGGCTGACATCTAGGCCTTTGTGTGTGGCTCTCAGAAGTGCACAGACTGTATAGCTTTCTGGATCCTCTTTATCCTGGATCTGAGACTCTTTCAGCAAGAAATCTAACTTTTTTCTGATAAAACATTCCACTTGATGATGGTTTGTACTGTTACCCTATATGGGTCACATATTAAAAAGTGTTAAATCTCATCAATACGGTTGCAAGACAGCTGCTAATGCACAAGATGTAAATCTAAAAACAAAAATGTTCGGGACGATTCTTGTTCGGCCACAACCAGGTGGGCAAGCAGCAAAAATCAGCCAGGAGGCTTATCTGCTAATGTCCTGATTCCTTTCTGCAGTTTTCAAATTCAACCTGCTCTTCTGAGCAAGCGGCAAGAACACCTGTCAGAAACCAACATATTCCTTAAATATGCAGATCAGGTTCCAATGATGTCATCAGGGATCAACTGCTATTTTAACAGGTGGTCTTAGCAGGGAAGGCATTGTAACATCTTACAGTAAAAAAAATGCACATTCAAGTTCATTCTAACTGAAGGTTGTGGCATTACAACATCTATTGACTTTAAGGTTATATTAAATGTACCAGTGTTAATGATGCCATTAAACATTTTAAAGGTACCTCAAGTGCCAAGGCTTACAAGTAACATTAACAGACAGATTCACCTCTCAACTATTATATCATTCAACAAATTACACTATCCTACCAGATGTAGGTAAACGACAGAGGACTATTTAAAACATAGAATGACCTACTAGAAACAGTGATGGAAACAGGTTCAATAGCAGATTATAAAAGGCAAGTGGATAAGTATTTGTAAAAGGACAAAATTAAGTGGAATGGGAAAAGGGGATGGGGCTAAGTTGAGAGTCGGCACAGACACAATGAGCTAAATATCCTCCTTCTATGCTGTAAATTCTCTCCCTATTATATAATATATTGTACATTGCATGGCAGAATAGGTCTGTTAAAAGATGGTGCATCCTACAACATGCTATGACCAATGTCCTGAAAGATCCATATGTTTCCTGGCATCTTTACTTGCTTATGCCAGGGTTCATTCGCCCCAGATTCACTAAGTACACTCTTGAGTGGAAGACGAAGACTGGAATCATTTTAACTTGTTAGGATAGGCATACTTATTCAATGCTTCATCTATTAAGTGCTTTGATAAATTTAAGTATGAATTATTTGAAGCCATTTGGAGTATAATTTCTGTTTATGCATGTTAGAGGAAAATTATGGAACTTTTTGTTGTACGAATATATAGTACAAACAAAACTAAATCATTTTATCATCATAGTTAAATGGCACACAGTCTCAATGGGCCACTCTGACAGATCAAACTCTGAAATGTAAAGTTACAAATGTCAAGAGGAAACGAAAAAGGCAATTCCATTCACAAACAATGAACAGTCTTGTGGCTGGATCAGCCAAAACAGTGGAATTGTTTTGGTTCAGACTGCCCAGCAGACAGTGATTAACAAAGTATTTTTTTAAAAAGCCATACATTTGTCTTTAGTCATTACAGTAAATGAGTTTTACAACACCAATCAAGACTGAATCAACATTGCATCTCAGTCAGTATTATTGTTTTTACACAATTTTTGCACATGGAACAGCTTTCTGCAAAAATGCCATGATATTTAAATGTTATTAATAAGCTAAAATCAGAATTTAGTCTGAAAATGCTAAACTGAACTATTACATTGATATGCTTTAATTTGCACTCTTCTTCAATTTCATCAGCACTATCTTCATCAGACACCTCTCCTTCTTCTACATCAGTCCTGAGCTCAGGAGGCAGTTTCTTGCCCTGAAACAAATCAGCATTGCACAAGTTAGTCAATTCTAACCTTTACTAAGCCTAATTTTGGTTTCCTTAAATTATTGAGATTATATTTGTTGGATAAATTAGATTTGATCCTACATCTTTTTATTTTAGAACAAACTTATATGTGTATCAAATAAGAGGGGCTTTCCAGTACTTCAATAAGATGTGTACTTTAATCAGGGTAAAACACTAAGCTAACATTAATATCCTGACAACTTTATTATGCATAATAGTTATTGCTTTGAAAACATTCATTTCATGGCATGTATGTTTTTAAGTCCATCACACCAACGAGACTGTAGTTATACCATAACTTTTGTGTGAATGTGGCACGACTTTGGGTCCACATTGATGCAAAATTATCAGTGTAACTTGAATTTAGGGTTCCAAACTGCCTTTCAAACAGTAGAAGAACTGCTCCATCTCATCCCAGATAGATTTCATCTGGAACATAGGGCTGAATTTTCTGGAAAGGCCCAAGGTCCCTCCGCCAGGACCAGAAGTGGGAGCTATTGCTGCTCAGGTGGGGGTGGGGGGGGGGGGGGGGGGGGGAGGCAGGTGGGGGACTGCCAGCACTCTGTCAATTTCATCTACTCTGAAAGGCAGCACATATTGAAGCCCTGAAGAAGGGAAGATGAGGAATGGCTGAAGGATGACCCAGGGTGGACCCACGGTTCAGTGATGCCTCCCTGCAGAAGTCCTGCAGACTGCTCGGGCAACGAGAGGTCTTCTTCCCCCGGGCAAAGAGGAGGAGATCGGCCTGTCAGACCATGCAAGCCTGCACGGAGATCACAGAGGAGATCAGTAGCTATGGGGTCATCACTCGAACCTGGCTGCAGTGCTGCAAGTCGGTTAATGATCACATGCCATCCACCAAGGTAAGTTCACTACATATTGCTTACCTTACGGCTTTACATGTGACTAGGCCTGAATGAAAGATTGGTAGCAAGGGCATGCCCACTCAGTCACTGGCAATGGCCAGGCAGCAGCATTGCCTGTCAGATGCAGGTCAGCCTCTCTGTTAAGGGCCTCGGTCCATCAGAATTGACTGCTGCATGGTCACTACTGAGTGGCCACATGCAGGAGGCATTCCTGTGGCACCATCATGGTCAGTCAGGCTGCCACCTATAGGTGTTGAGCGTGTCTTTGGCGGGTGACTAACAATGGACATTTATGTACTTACAGCAGAAGACCGCCCACAATGTGAAAGAAAAGGCCAAGACAGGCAGTGGCGTCCCTTACTTCGCTATTCTAACTCAATGGAGGAAAAGGCATTGGAATTCAGAGGCCTGCATGCTGGCCAGACCATAGCTGATGGTGAGACAGGAGTAGAGCCCTGAGAAAGTAAGTGGCCTAATGGATGGTCATAAGAGAGCCTCTGGCAAACACGAGGCACAGTGCTCATGTGCCCACCACCGGTCACATAGAGTTCCACAGTTGGAGTTTTGTTTATTCGTTCATGGGATGTAGGCATCACTGGCTGGGCTAGCATTTATTGCCCATCCCTAATTGTGCTTGAGAAGGTGGTGGTAAGCTGCCTTCTTGAACTGCTGTAGTCCTTGGGGTGTAGATACACCATTTACAAGGCACAAGTCAGGAGTGTAATGGAATACTCACCACTTGCCTGGATTGGTGCAGCTCCAACAGCACTCAAGAAGCTCAACACCATCCAAGGAGTTCCACGATTTTGACCCAGCAACAGTGAAGGAACGGCAATATAGTTCCAAATCAGGATGGTATGTGGCTTGGAAGGGAACTTGCAGGTGGTGGAGTTCCCATGCATCTGCTGCCCTTGTTCTTCTAGGTAGTAGAGGTCGTGGGTTTGGAAGGTGCTGTCTAAGGATCCTTGATGAGATGCTGCAGTGCATCTGTAGATGGTACACGCTGCTGCCACTGTGCATCGGTGATGAAGGGAGTGAATGCTGAGGGTGGTGGATGGGATACCAATCAAGCAGGCTGCTTTGTCCTGGATGCTGTTGAGCTTCTTGAGTGTTGTTGGAGCTGCACCGACCCAGGCACTGGAGAGTATTTCACCACACTCCTGACTTGTGCCTTGTAGATGCTGGACAGTGGGGAGACAGGAGGTGAGTTACTTGCCACTGAATACCTAGCCTCTGACCTGCTCTTGTAGCCACAGTATTTATGTGGCTGATCCTGTTATGTTTCTGGTCAATGGTAACCCCCAGGATGTTGACAGGGGGGGGATTTAGTGATGGTAATGAGATTGAACATCAAGGGGAGATGGTTAGATTCTCTCTTGTTTAATACGGTCAGTGCCTGGCACTTGTGTGCTGCGAATGTTACTTGCCATTTATCAGCCGAAGCCTGAATGTTGTCCAGATCTTGCTGCATCTGGACGCGGGCTGCTTCAGTATCTGAGGTGTTGAACATTGTGCAATCATCAGAGAACATCCCCACTTCTGACCTGATGATGGAAGGTCATTGATGAAGCAGCTGAAGATGGCTGTGCCAGGGACACTACCCTGAGGAACTCCTGCAGTGATGTCCTGGGACTAAGATGATTGACTCCAATAACCACAACCATCTTCCTTTGTGCTAGGTATGACTCCACCCAGTGAAGAGTTTTCTCCAGATTCCTAGGGCTCCTTGATGCCATACTTGGACAAGTGCTACCTTGATGTCAAGGGCAGACACTCTCACCTCACCTATTGAATTCAGTTCTTTTGTCCCACGATTGGACCAAGGCGGTAATGAGGTCAGGAGCCGAGTGGCCCTGGTGGAACCCAACCTGAGCATCAGTGAGCAGGTTATTGCTGAGCAAGTGCTGCTTGATAGCACTGTCGACAAAACCTTCCATCACTTTGCTGATGATCGAGCGTGCTATGAATAACATGATGGAATGCTCATTACCCTCCAATTACTTTCTCTCTTAAACTGAAGGACAGGGATGGATGCACTTGCAAGGTTTGTTCGTCTGAGGAGTGATGTACAGTAGAAAGCTGGGGAAGGTAGAGTTCGTAGAGTTGTACTTAAATATGACATGCCATTCAGCTTTCCTGCATTCAATCTTTTGCGGCACAATGTCCAGGAGCAAGGCACCATGTCCTTGGCAACCTCCAACCACACCTGCTTGTCCTCAACAGCAGGCTTCTTCCTCCTGTCCGCAGGGAAAATAATCTCCATTCTGGCCCTTACAGCCTGCAGCATGATGTCCACGGAAGCATCTGTCAACGTGGTGCTGCCTTTGCTCATTGGCCCTCCATCTCTCTCAACTTGCTGGCTTTGTTTTGACAATTCTTAAAAAAAGCTTCCATTCCGACCCTTGCAAGATCCCTTCATTGGGGCTGAAACAGACTGGAGCAGGTCGTCATCTTGCCCGCCAGCTCTAATTGGTTGGGAAACCCACAAGTCAGATGCAAATGCTATGGCCAAGTTAAAAGGCTATTAACAAACGTGCTGCTAAAACGACCGGGTTCCCAATGTGCTGCCAGCCTCCCCTGCTGTGAGCAGGTCAAACAGTTAAATCAGCCCATTAACTGTTTTTCTCTCTGCACAGATGTTGCCTAACCTGTTGAGTGTTTTCCAGCCTTTCAACATTACCTCAACATGGGGACTTTCTTCTCATCTTTTCTGTCCTGCAAGAGGTTGGATCTCGATTCTTGACCCCTCCCCCATCCAGGAGTTAGTCATAAGAGATGCTAATTAATCCTGCTATGCGCCTCTTTCCTTTGAAACTGTATCTGCATAGCTCAACAGGAATGGATTTTCCAACTCTCTAGGGCACAAATGTTTATGGGAAGCATCTAAGATGAGATCATGATTTTTATTGTTTCTGATGGTCATGGAGAATGGTAACAAATAACATTTCAGTCCCTCTCTGTACCAGCTGCTCCATGCTGAAGGAGAATTTCTAAGCTTGGTGAACTCCATTTTAAATTAAAACCAAAACTTTAACCCTAACCCAATATAAACCCTCTCCATGATAAAAAAAATCCAAAATCCTGAAATGTAACATCTTGGAGCCATTACCTTTATAAGAATTTTTCCCTTCAGATGCTTAGGAGTGGGAAATTGGTATGTGTCATGAATACCAACAGGGGACAAGTCCAGTTTGTCTCCAAGGATATCTTTTAAATATTGGGCAATCTTTTGCTGTTGCTGGATGCTGCAGTGGTTCTCAATAGACAGAATTACAGGATACCTGCCAATAGAATAAAAAGAAAATAATTAATTCAGCTGCCGGCTAGTCAACATTTTGATAGGTTTTGGGTGAGGGAGATCTAAACTGAATCTAAATTCAACTTTTATTTCTTTACAAAATACATGAACACTGCTTTTTGAACATTTAGTACAACATCCTGGGATACAGAAACATTCAAGCACTAATATATAATCCTTGTGGACTAGCTGTTCCTCTCTTGGTGGAACCTATGCTACTGGTGGGTTTTAGACAGACTGAAATGGAATTGTGTTGTTTACATCCAATTTTCCAATAGCAGCTCATGAGCATTTATCCTCTCAGATAGCAGTGTGAGTGTAGCAGTAAGCAGGCAAAGAGCAACCTGACCTACTAAGCAGCTACCTCCTCTTCCAACAGACAGATCAGGTAGACAGATTCCCATTGTGAAACCCAATGCTACCAGCAGTGATGTTGGGGAAAATAGAAAGATCCATCAGTACAAAAGCTCATGAGAGCAAAGTGTCAAGAGGAAAAAAAAGAGCAAATTAAGAAAAAGAGTTAAAAGATGTCTAAAATACATTTACCTTTACATTCTTGTGTTCTATCCATGACCTTTTTGTTGTTTATTGCTACCTAGCTACTCTGAATACCCACTTACAACTTGTGCTCATAGTACGTGTGCTACATGGCAGAATAGGGAAAACTTGCATGAAGGTCTGAAATGACCCCAAATTTGTATTCAAAACTGCATGCCTCTTTCCTCTGCTATGAGTCCTGCAAACCATTTCCACTGGGATGGAACTTTACTCCATCTTCTGCCCTACCTGCCTCTGTGCTTCAGCATAGACTGAAAAAGCAGCAGAAAATCCTGCTTTGTTTGTCCATATTAGTCAGGTGACTTGTTAACCCAGACATCCGCAGTTTTAAATTTGTTTCAATTCACAAGGTTTACTGAATAGTGTGTTCGGGAATCTAAATAAGGAATGCAGCAGTATAGTCAACCAGAGTTAGGATTCAGCAACAAAAACAAGAAATACTGGATTCACTCAGCAGGTCTGGCAGCATCTGTGGAAAGAGAAGCAGAGTTAACGTTTCGGGTCAGTGACCCTTCTTCTTCCGAAGAAGGGTCACTGACCCGAAACGTTAACTCTGCTTCTCTTTCCACAGATGCTGCCAGACCTGCTGAGTGAATCCAGCATTTCTTGTTTTTGTTTCAGATTTCCAGCATCCGCAGTATTTTGCTTTTATTTTAGGATTCAGCAAAGTAGTCACATACTGGTCATCTAAATTAATGGTATTAAAAAGGTAACTGAATACATAAAAGTCAAGTCCATAACTCAAGAAGGGTGCAGGAAATCAGTTTTTTTTTCTTTGGCTGAGTAATGAAAATTTTTTTTTTTGTTTAGATTTACAATTTGGCCACTCCAAAAATTTACAGGCTGAACAACACTTGGGACCAGGTAATTTACACAGCTTTATAGTGAATGCTTGAAAGTCAAGACTCAATCTTATCATGCATTTAAAAAAGTATATAATAAATGCATAAATCACTTTCCCATTGCAATATTTGCTTGTCTCACTGCCCCACTCTAAATGTAAATTCTCTCTATTCCTAGCTGTTATCCAAATGACAGAATGTATTTTTTTTTAAATCTGAAGATAGATAATGCACAAAACAAACACTTAATAAACTAAAACAGTACAGGTGAGGAACACCTAACAGACCAGTACTGAAGTTGCTTAGCAACATTGGGGGAATTTTCCCAGGCAAGGGGAGACATGTTTGGGTGCATGCAGTGAGTTAAATCCCCTAAAAGAGATTTTGGGTCAACAGCCTGACATCATCCTGCCCTCTTCTGGCTTTCACATGGATTGGTTTGAAGGAAAACAGGGAATGCCCATACAACTGTCAAGTAAGGCATTTAAAAGTTATAATAAATAATTACATTTTGTTTTAACCAGGGATGCTGCATTTAACAGCCAGTGGACCTATTTCCCAAGCTGTCAACAAAATGGCAGGGTCACTGAGGCGAATGCACAGCAAAGAGTGCTACTTCAGTGAAGCTGACATGCTGGGAAGCCTTTGATCACTGAAACCAAAGAGCTTTAGCCATAGCCAGGTGAGAGGCTGCTGCAAACAGCATTGCTTCTCACAGAGCGCTTGACAGGTGTTCCAATGATTTAATTCATAGTTTGTACTAATATCTTAGAGATCACGTTTCATTTTGGGGAATTAAATACGTAGCTGTAAGAATTTCAAAAGGTTGCAGACCACCCAAGATTTAAAGTTCAATGATCTCTCCATGAGTGCTTACCAAGACAGAGTTAGAGAGGTGAGAGTCATAAAACAGCAGGTGGACTTGTTTAGTTGGACGTTGAAGCCAGAAAGTCTGGAAGGGATTGCTCTGTCATTGTTAGCGATATCTATTATTCATGTGGGTATCAAAAATCAGAGATGTTTTGGGAGTTGGAGGTAATTAGTTTAAATTGCTATCTGGGACATCCCACTTTGCTATGGAGCTAGATGATGCAGGGGGTGCCTGTTGGTCAGGTGATTTTTGTAATCTCTGTGCTTGCTGTCAGAGACAGTCAATTGGCTTTTCAAAAGCAGTTGGCTTTGAAAGCTGCTGGACTCAGGAGCAGAGTAGTCATTAGGAATCAGGGGTGTTTCTGTTTTGAGTAAGGTCCATGCACAAACTGGAAATCCAGATTCGTGAGGTGTTGAAAGAGAATTGGAGGATTGTCTGGCCAGATGCTAGCAGGAGAATCCCCAGGAGATCACAGACCTCGGAAGACAGCTGAGAAATTAAGGAAAATCAAAGTGTATTCCTAAGAACTGAGGTACACTTTGCATTAGTCCCAGGAGAAACGAAAAAACCATCAAGATTCTTTGAAGAATAGGGGAACCCTTGGGGTGGAAGTAAAAGTCAAATGTTCTGTTGAGATTTAGAATTTAAAGTATATGGTTTCATGTTTCATTAAGATTTTAAGTTTAAAGTGTAAGTGAATTCAAATTGTAATGTTATGTTAGTAGTGTTTTGCTTTGTTTACCTCTTGCCCAGTATACTGTTTTTGTTTAAAACGTGAAATCTTGCGGCGTAATTCTTTCATTAATAACTGGGAATTCGACTTTCTCTTTTTAAAAACTATAGGTCCCTAACGAGATCGTAACAAAATTGGGGGCTCTTGACGGAATCTCGAATCCACAGACACAGACAGGTATGCTGGGATTTTCTAAAGTTTAAGCAAACAAGATTTCATGGTGAATTTTACTATATTTATTGAAAAGCAGAATGGCTTTGTCAATTGCGGAGGCCTTTCTGGGACTGGAAAATTTATCCCTGCGTGTTTTGCAACAGTTAACAAAGGTTAGGTTGATGGCATTAGCAGAAGAGTTAAAGATAGAGTTAGAAGCAGGGGCTAAAAAACAGAAATAGCGGAGAGCTTTTGGAATTTAAAGAGGAAAAGGCTGACCCTGATAAAACACAGATTGAGTTAGCTAGGATTCAGTTGCAAAAGAAGCACCTTGAATTGGAAAAAGAAATGAAGCAACTCAAATTAGCAAAAGAAAAACAATTCGAAGGAGAGGATAAAGAAAGAGAATGCAGGAACTTGAATTAGAGGTTCAAAGAGAAAGGGAAGTGAGACAATTTGACTTGGAAAGAGAAAGGCTTCGTTCACGTGGACAGGGAATAGGATGATGATTCGAGTTCAACACCGGGTGTTGATTTAACAAGGAATATTCGCCTAGTGCCTAAATTCAGCAAGGAAGGGGTTGAAAGATATTTTGTCTCATTTGAGAGAATTGCTACAAAGTTAGCTTGGCCACGAGAAACATGGACCATTCTTTTGCAAAGTGGCTTAATGGAAAAGCCGTGGAAGTCTATTCAAGCCTTTCAGAGGAACAGTCTGCAGATTATGAGACAGTTAAAAATGTGGTACTTAACATGTATCAGCCGCTTCCAGAAGCTTATTGATTAAAATTTCAAAATTTGAGCAACAGACAGAATCAAACTTCTGTAGAATTTACTGGAGAAAAATAAATAATTTTTGACTGTTGGTATCATTCAATGAAAATCGAACAGAATTTTGAAAATGTGAGAGAGGTGTTGTTAATGTAGGAATTTAAAAATAGCGTTCCAGCAGGTGTTAGGACTCACCTAGAAGATCAGAAAGTTTCTCATTTAAGAGAAGCTGCTCTTTTGGCTGCCAGTTATGACTTATCCCATAAGCCGCTAGGGGGCGGTAAATCTTTGTTTGCCAATCCACACAGGAGTTGGAGAGATAGATCAAATGATAGTGAACATGTTCATGAGTACAGAGAAAGGGATAGCAGAAATCAGCAGACAGATGTTTCCCAATGTGGTAAAAAAAACAGTATGGAGGATAGGAACGAGTCAAAAAGACCAACATGTTTTCATTATCATAAGGTAAAAGTAGAATGTTGGAAGTTAAAATTGAAAGTTGTAACTTTAGTGAGTGTGGGTAATGTTACGCCAAAGAGTACTGCACCAAGGAGACAGACTAGTGGAAAACCAGTACTGTCTAATGTATTTAGCGTCGGTGTAAATAGGGACATGAAAGATTATGAGGGCTTTATATTTGAAGGGGTAGTCACTCTATTTGTCTAAGGCATGACGCAGAAAGGTTGTTATCCTGAGAGGTACTGGTTCAGCTCAGAGTTTAATGTTAGAGAAAGATTTAGACTTTTCTTCAAAGAGTTCGCTGATACAGGGTATGGATTGTGTGCCTTCCCATTGTATAGAGTGAATTTGAACTGTGATTTGGTAAAAGGGTGTGTTGTTGTTGGTGTTGTGTTTAACCTACCCATCAACTAGGTTGATTTTATATTAGGAAATGATCTCGTGGGGGATATGGGCTGCAATTGTATGGCACCCCAACGAGCAGACCAGTGGCCAGGTGGGGGGAGGCATAAAATGGAGTGGGAGACAGGTGGGGGTGGGGGGGGAGACTGTTCCTGACCCCCTCCCACTGCAATTTTACACGGGGTGGTGGTGGTGAGAGACGGCCCACCCGCCCTTCGCCAATCAAGGCCCTTAAGTAGCCAATTACCTGCCACTTAAGGACCTCCTCCCACTGCTGCGGGTATTTTACCCTCAGTGGCCAGATGGCAAAGGCCCCAAGAACCTTGTCTGGTAAAATCAGGTGGCCTTCATGCGGGTGGTGGGGGGGGTCCTCCTGATCGGGCACCCTGTGCCCCACAGAGGGCCACGCCCGAAGCCCCTACTGCCCCCAACGCACAACATACCCTCCCAACTGAACCCCCTTGCCTCACCGGGGCCAAGCCGGTTGCCCCCGGCGAGGCCCTAAAAAGTTATCTGAGTTCCGGGGCCGTCCTCCCTCTTGCCTCCAATGGCTGGGTGTAGTCCCAGCAGTGGCCACTGCTCCCAGTGGTGCTACTGGGACAAAGTGTTGCCGGCCCGCTGACTGGCCGCCAGATCCATTAGGCAAGACTTCCTGCCTCAACAGGTTGAAGTCCCGCCCAAGACCAATTAAGGGCCTGGGGAGCGACAAATGCCGGCTTGGCTCCCCAGGCCCGGCGGAGGCAGGCTCACACTGACATTTCGACCGGTGGGCGGGGCCTCCCGCCCAACCAAAAGTTCCAGCCATTGTTTTTCTGTTTACTGGGACAGTGGGCAAGAGTACAGGAACTGTTCCTATAGGTAAAGACCCATCACCTATTTGTAATCTGTTTGGGCCATAGAGTAAATTAAGTATAGACACACAAGTATCTACCCCATTAATTGACTTGTCAAAGTCAGTAAAAGTGCCTGAAGAGTCTCAGATTAAAAGTTCTCCCAAGAAGGACTGAAACCTCAGACTAACCCTGAAGGGTTAATAAGACCTGACACTATATCAAAGGAGCCTGCCAAATCTGATACAACAAATGGTACAGCAGCAGGAATCCAAGCAAATGGACAGGATACCATTTGAAACCACAAAGTGATTGGGATGATGTTATTTATGAATTGTGTGAAAAATGTAAAGTGTTAGAAGCTATCGACTGCACTCGTAGAGTTTTGAAAAATGTTATGAGTGAGATCAAGAAAAACTAAAAGACCAGACCAAAGAAGAATAACAAACATTTCTACTTGAACGTAAAAGTCATTTAAATTTGACTAACAAAAGAATGAGTTGTTGGCACAGAAAGAAGCAATTTTAAACAAGCTATATCAGAAAGAGAACCCTGAATGTTTGAATCTAGGAAATGGACTTAAAAAATAAAAAGATACACCTACAGTTAAATAGGAGGAAGATGGTGTAACTGTGGAATTAATTGGGACATTCTTTTTGAACTTAAACTAAAAAGAACTTGGAAATACGGAAGAAAATAAAGTTCAGAAAGTGAAATCTGAACAGACCGATTGAAGGGCTGAATTTTATTCTCCCGCTGCCAGAGCAGCAACGGGTGAAAAACTGCCATGCTGCCGCGATCAAGTGCACGGTGGCTCATTTCCATACACAGGGTGGTCTACCCCCTCCCCAAGCACGTGGCAGGGGTGGGCATTGTAACACTGGCAACAGCATCAGTTACCTCTGCACAAGCACTGGCACCATTCTTAAAGGGCTGCCTGACCTGCACAGTGAGTACAAAGTTCAATCCCAGAAACCACCCCCCCCCCCCCCACTACACTGTACATAAATGTGTGACCCGTTTCCCCCCACCCCAATACATGGAAAATAAATGGTAGCCCTGTTCCCAACCCCTCAAAACACTTAAATTGAATAGTTAACGTCTCCCCCCGCCAACAACTGCACAACGTGCAGCGGTCACCCGTTGTCCCCCCGCCACATTAGAAACGCAGAGTTGACCCTGCACCTCCCCCCCCCCACCGACCCACTACACTAAAAATCCAAGCTCCCCCCTTCCACACCTCGGTAGCACCAGCTTTCCCTGGACGGGAAAGTGAAGGCACTTGAGTGCCGGACGTTTCACGGAGGATCGCGCGCAGCCGGTAAGATCATGGGGAATGGCGTGTTTATTTATTCATGTCCTTTATTTAAATATTTAAAGTCAGGTCCCATTGCCGAGCGACAGCCATGGAGCCTCGTGCCACCGGGAAGATCAGGCCCCGCAATCTCGGCATTGGGCTCAGTGATAGGCTGCTGCCATTGCGATCTTCTGGCCTCCCCGCCATGGAGCCCGACGCTGGAGCTCAACAAAATCCAGCCCAAAGAGTGAGTCTGAAAATTCACACGTGGATAACCATGAGAAATTTCCACTTACAGAAGAACCAAATGGATTATAATTCATATCTAATGGTCCCTCTGGCTTTTGCAAACCATCAGAATCGTCGTTTGCCCAGGGACATGGCAAAAATCTGCATTTTCAAATACAGTAGAAAATAGCTTTCAGAAGACACTGCAAAAGGAAACATTAAGTTTTGTCTTCGCTCTTCAACGATTTGAAGTATATGTTTTGAGCAATCAAGGAGAAACATGAATTTACACTGATCATAATCCACGAGTATTTTTGAAAAAGTTTTGCACAAAGAATATTTGGTTGTTTCGCCGGAGTTTAATGCTGCAGCCTTTTAACTTAAAAATTATTCATGTTGCAGGGAAGAGCAACATAATTGCCGATGCTCTATCTCGAATGTCACTTTTTTAAAAAGTGACTTACAACAGTCAAAGAGACTTACACAGTACATTGGCATACCACAGTTTTCCATCTGTTTAAATGCCATCATCTTTTGGTCAAGTATATGGTATTGTAAGATTATTGGACATTTAAATCTTGTGGACAATGGGGAAGACTGTTATGTGTGTATTGCATGTGATAAGGTAGTTGTTTAAATGTATAGCATGTTATAAGTTACTTTATTTTTGTTGGTGTAAATGAAAACACATCACAATGGTAATGAATTTTCATTTTTCCTTGGGGACAGGAATTATGACCATCTAATTCATGACTTGTACTAATATTTTAGAGGTCACTTTTCATTTTGGGGAATTGAATATGTAGCTGTAAGAATTTCAAAAGATTGCAGACAACCCAAGATTTAAAGTTCAAAGATCTCTCCATGAGTGCTTACCGAGACAGAGTTAGAGAAGTGACAGCCATAAAACAGCAGGTGGACTTGTTTAGTTGGGAGTTGAAGCTGGAAGGGATTGTTCTGTCATTGTTAGCAATATCAATTATTCATGTGGGTATCAAAAATCAAAGAAATGTTTTGGGAGTTGGAGGTAATTAGTTTAAATTGATCTCTGGGACATCCCATATGTACTATATTGCTATGGAGATAGATGATGCAGGGGGTGCCTTTTGGTCAGGTTTTTTTAAAATCTCTGTGCTTGCTGTCACAAACAGTTGGATTTTCAAAAGCAGTTAGCTTTGGAAGCTGATGGACTTAGGAGCAGAGTGGCCATCAGGAATCGGGGTGTTCCTGTTTTGAGTGTGGTCCATGCTGAAGCTGGAAATCGAGATTTGTGAAGTGTTGAAAGAGAGTTGGAGGATTGCCTAGCCAGATACTGGTGGGAGAATCCCTGGAAGATCTCATACCTCGGAAGACAGCTGAGAAATTAAGGAAAATCGAGGTGAATCCCTTAGAGCTGTGGCACACTTTGGATGGGGCCCAGGAGAAATGAACAAACTGCCAAGATCCTGTAAAGTATAGGGGAACTCTTGGGGTGGAAGTAAAAGTTAAACAGGGGTGGTCTGCTGAGATTTAGAATTTAACGTATGTGTCTTCATGTTTTGTTAAGATTTTAAGTTTAAAGTATAAGTAAATTCAAATTATAGCATTGTTAGTAGTGTTTTGCTTTGTTTAATTCTTGTACAGTAAGGTTTTTTTGTCTAAAGTATGAAATCTGGTCATGTAATTCAGTAATAACTGGAAATTCAACTTTCTCATTTGGTAAGTTAAAGGTCCCTAACAGGATCGGAACACAGGTGATTGCCAACTTCTTGGAAGTTACTTCACCTGTCTTGCACTTCACTTATCTTTAGCTGCACTTCCCTGCTGTCAGCCTTCACCACAGCATGGGAGCAGCTTATGCAGCTCTACCTTGTACCTCTGACGAAGAGCAAAAGGAGAAGCAATACCAACACCATCACCAAAAGCAGCAGCAACAGTCTTCTCCTCAGTCACATGCCCCTTCACAGGGCAGAGAGGATGGATGCAGAGATCCAGCTCCAAGGAGGTATGACCCCCAACACAGGGTCTACAGGCAGAGGATCAGCTCTGCCAACATGTCTGAGTACCAGTGCCTCAGGCAGCTCAAGCTTTCACAGCAGGTCATTGCTGATAACTGCAGATTCCTGGTACAAGACTTCCTTCCCAGTTAGCCAGATGGGCACACATCGCCAATGGTCATCAAGGTGCCTGTCATCGGAGACAAAACCCCCCCACCCCCACTCCTCCCCACCCCAGGCCAGGTCTCTGCTTCTTCCCAAGGTTGTGTACTCTCTTCTCCTGCACAGAGAAAAAGCAGAGAGTTATGAGTGAGAGAAATGGATTGTGTTGAGAGAAGGGAAGGACAACATTTGTGGAAGGTGACTGTGAGACATGGGTGCAAAAGAGCAGTGAGATAAGGGTGAGTATGAGTGTGAGTGTTGGCTGTTCAGGTGGGGATGTGAGGTGCCTGTAGAGAGGAATGAGTGCAGCTGCAAACTGAGTTGGCCTGAGCAGTGCTGTGCAGGAGAATGCTGGAAAAGATACAGTGTGAGCTTAGATGCTGAGTGTTATGGAGCTCACCTTTTCCACCCTCCTGATGTCCTGGATCCTCTTGGTGTACTGTCTCCAGGTTGGAAGGACCACACTTCTGCTTCTGACTTCCTTGCCACTTCCATCCACACCTGCTTGGGAAAGATCACCTCACTGCAGCCCCTCAGATCCCGCAACAGGACGTCCAGGTGAGAGCAAGTGACCTGGGGAGCAGCCTTCCCAGGTCTCCTCTCCATTCCTGTGGTTGGCGCAGCCTCAAAAATCCAAGTCCAGCTGACTCATGATTGGGTGGGGAACCCAGAGACGGGATGTTAATACCGTGGCTCTATTAAAGTGCCTCAACAAAGCCTGCTGAGCAGTTTAACTGGTTCCCAACCTGCTAATGATCCTGCCATTTTTGCAGGGGATATGGTGAGAAAATTTCGCCCATTTTCTTCAGTCATAGAATAAGCTTGATATTAATTTGATCCTAATAGCGACACCATAGTTTTACCCTACACATAAAACCTGGACTATACCTTGCCAAGGAGTACCTAATATTAATTAAAAGGAAATATTTAAATCCCTAGAATCAACATCTAACCTTAATTAACATAACATTTTTAAAATATATGTTCACCAATTCCAATTAGCTGCATTGGTTTTAGAGCATTTCAGAAACATTAATGCATGCAAGGGCTGCTCAGTACACCAGCATAAAAGCATTTACACAATATAAACAATTCTTAATAAGCATATTCAGGCATATATATACCCTGTGGTGCTTGTCAAACACATGTCAGACTGTCTATTATGCACTCCTTCTTACAGACTGCTCCTTTTCAGTATACTGAAATATGTTTTCACTTGCGATTGGTTGATCGTACCGAAACTGGATGCTAAACCACTGTATCGTTCAACACAAAATCAATAATCCTGTAGACACCAAATAATGCACCACATTGGTCAGAAACGAAATTGGTGAGTGGTAGACATGTAGCTTGTGAACTAGAGAAAATCAAAATCAGAACACAAACACTCAATATTAATCTGATTTTCAGTTATTAAAAGGTACCACGTACTCATTTTTGACGAAAGCATATTTGCCAATGGTTTCAACAACATCTCGGAAAAGGACCTTGGAGGTGAGTGTGTAACCATGCTGTACAATTGGCTCCCCCTCTGGGCCATCCCAGCAGTCAACTGAAATCAAGAGAAAATAGTTTAAAGGTCAAGCAAGATCAAAGGTAATAGGTCAAGTAGCAGGCCAGCACAGCTAGCGCAAAACAATTAATTAAAAAATGGAAATAAGATGTAGCTTGATCACTGCTGTGCAACTTGATCTTCCTTTTCTATTTAGTCTAACAACTGTCTTATCCTTTTTATGCTTCCAGTATTTTATGTTCTTCATTTATACTTCATAATATTAAATAAGCAATTTAATGTTTGGAACAGAGATCAAAACATTTATGAACTTGAGAATTTACTTTTTTAAACACCATTCCCCCCACCAAAAAATCTTCCATGGGTATTTGAGATTTTTTAAAAAGCTGTAAATATACAACTGGTCCTCCAATGTGTGTATATAAAAAGAGAAAAGATAATCAAACCCTTATATAAGTCAAAACAAAATGGCAGAAGAACACAAAACAAGAATTAACAGCTTAACAGCTTACATGGGCCATGACAGTGTCTAATTTTACCTCAATGACTTAGCTGGATTCAGAAACTTGATGCAAACTGGTCATACTTTCAGTTGATATCAAGCTAGGAGGGGCAGTGGAATTTGCTCAGCCTTTACAGAATGATCCAAACAAAATAGGCATGTGAGCAGACAATAGTGAACAAAATTTAATGCCGACAAGTATAAAGAACAGCACACAAAGGGAAAATGGTCAACATACATAAACCACGAATGGTGTTAAAGAAACTATAGGTGAAATTGAAAGAGACTTGGGAGTTTTTTTATATATATAATTAGATTTGATTTTCAACATGTCTAACCAATGCACAGCAATCAACAAGTATTGATCAACATAACCAAAATAATAGAACAGAAGTCAGAGAAAGTTATGATCAAACTGTACAATGCTCTAGTCAGACTACGCCTTAAGTATGAGTGTTCTGGTCAGCAAGACACAAGGAAGACACAAATTCTGGATGCAGTGTAAAGAGCCATGAAGTCGTCCATTTTAACCCACCCACCCAGCAGGTATGGACACGCAGCTGTTAAAATTGTTTCAGAGTACCTACTGCCTCATTCCTGTTGCTTCCCTGCGAACTACCATTCGAACCGTATACATTTTTTTTAGTTGGGCGAGCACCCGCCAGAGGCAAGCCTCACGAATCCATGCAAATAAGAGATCTATGATATCATTTGAACCGCATTGCGATTTTAACCCAAAATTGCAGAAATCCCGCCCAGCACCCAACCTGGTAGTAAAACCTAGTAGGATTGGTCTCTCAGGGCCTCTGGTAGCACTATTTAAAAGGGGTAGATAACTGGATCATAGGGATCTGTGTGCCATTTTACTGTTAGAATTGCCAGGAACGTTTCCAGTTTCCAGGTTGCTTCTTTGATTAAGCTTTCACATCTCATCAAAGCTGTCATTATTACCACTTTGATTTGGGTAAAGAGATAGAGCGAGAGGAGTAGCAGCAGCCACAGGGACCAGCATAAGCAGCAGATGAGCCGACTGAAAGATGAGTAAGGAGGGCTGCCATAGCAGGTCATAGAGTCATAGAGAGATACAGCACTGAAACAGGCCCTTCGGCCCACTGAGTCTGTGCCGACCAACAACCAGCCATTTCTACTAATCCTACGTTAATCCCATATTCCTTATCACATCCCCACAGAGGTCATACCCAGCACACAGGATCTATAGGTCAAAAGTCACATTTCTGGATCTATTTGAGCAGCAGTGCATTGGGAGACTGCTTCTCCAGGTAGCCATGTTTTGTCAGTGGTTGTCAAAGTCACCATTTGGCTCATTCCAGCCTGCTACAGGGGACTTCACCTTCAGTCTGCAACAGGTCATCATTAGCCTTTTCACCAGGGCTAACCAGTACATCTCTTTTGCCATTGACATCAACATTCAACAGGAGAGAGCCAAGGAATTTGTAGCAGTGGCTCACTTTCCTTGTGTCCAGACAGACTGCATGAGTGTTGCCATCAGAGCACCAGAAGACCAGCCAGCAGACTTCATAAATAGGAAGAGCTACTAATTAATCTCCAGTTCATTTCTGATCATAGAAACAGGACAATGCAAGACTGTACAAGAATCCAGGCAGCTGTCACAATACTTTTATCCTGTGACACTCAATTGTTCCCTCAATGGTGAAATGGGCAGACACATGGCAGATGCAATTTAATACAGAAAAATGCAAAGTGAGACATTTTCACAGGAAAAATAAGGAAAGGCAATATAAACTAAATGTTACAATTCCAGGAACAGAGAGACATGGAGGTCTATGTACACAAATCTTTGAAAGTAGCAGGACAACTCAAGGAGGCTTTTAAAAATACATTTGGGATTCTTGACTTTAATCATGGAGGCATAGAGTACAAAAGCAAGGAAGTTATGCTAAACTTTAGGCCTCAAATGGAGTATTGTATTCAGTTCTGGACACCACATATCAGGTAGTATGTCAAGGCCTTAGAGAGGGTACCAGGAATGAAGGACTTCAGTTATGTGGAGATGGAAATGCTGAGGTTTTCTCCTTAGAACAGAGAAAAGATTTGATAGAGGTGTTCAAAATTATCAATGGTTTGGATAGAGTAAATAAGGAGAAACTGTTTCCAGTGGCTGAAGGGTTGATAACCAGAGGATACAGATTTAAGGTGAATGGCAAAAGAACCTGAGGTGACATCAGGAAGCTTTTTTTTGGTAACACAATGAGTTGTGACTTGAAATGCACTGCCTGAAAGGATAGTGGAAGCAGATTCAATGCTAACTTTCAAAAGGAAACTGGATAAATACTTGAAGGATGAAATGTGCAGGCAAATGGGACTAGTTGGATAGCTCTACCAAATGGACTTGAACTGATGTGTGAAATAAAACCATAGAACCTGGAACTTCATGACATCCCCCATGTGTTGTGAGATTGCTGCACTTTCAACAGTTTGGTGAAAGGTATACAGAAACATTACTGGAAAGATACAGCATATATGTACACTGTGAATGCTGCAAACCACATTCAGAACTCAAAAGTCTTCAACAGATACAGTTATAGGAATTGCTAAGATGAAAAAAAAACAAGGTCCATCTAGTTCGCCTTCCACCATTCTGGTTGTCACATGATACAATGATAAGGGAGTTGGTTGCCTATTCACAGCAATCAATCTCTATCAATTATTTTACAACAGACCCAGAAATGAGGCAAGGAAAGCCTGAATGGTGGAAAGCTTTGGGAATCATAAGTCCAAAGTAACCCTTTTCCTCTCAGGTATGCTACATTTATCACGTCACGTCAAAAATTATTCATTGACACTATCCCACAATGTCATTTTCTGAAAGAAATCTATCTCATTTGTATTTGAACGACTCAATACTAACTGCTTCCAACATCTCCCTATGGAGCCTATTCCATAAATTGACCACTCACTCCTGAAATATTGCTTCCGCAGATTGGTTTTGAATTTACTTCACTTCAAGCACAGGCTGTGTCCTCTGCTTCGACTGTTTTGAACAAAGTGAAATAGCTTATCATGGTGTACATTATCTAGCCCCTCTAGAAACCTAAAAATAGCATACATACCACCTCTCAACATTCTATTTTCCAATCAGAACATGCCCAATTTACATAATTTATAAAATTAGACCAATTACCAATTGCTACTTTAGTAAGATCAATCTTAAGAGGTCAGCTATATAAATAGGTGGTTAGTCCCATCATTAAAACCAGAGCACAAGTGGAACCAAACCCATCTATGGAGACTACAGTGCTGATGGCTTTAGTGCTCTTGGCAGAAGACTAGTATATATAATTTGAAGCATTCACTTTATAACTACCTTCCACACAGCGGCAACCAGCCTGTAGCACCCAGGAATACATATCCACCTTGGACTGGGAAAGCAGTTGATCTCCTGTCAAGTAAGTGTTGTGCGATGAAGCAATAAAGTAGTTGCACAGGGGCTGATCCATATCCTGATTTACTTCATTGTGCAAAGGGTTAAATATGTCACATGCAGGACTGCGCATGAAGTTAGTAAAACCTGGATGCAAAAGCAGAATTAGTAAACTGGATAAAAGCAAGTTTTGCTTACAATCCTTCTATTCAGAGGTACCAAAATAGAGCATTTCCTCATGGAGCTAAAATCTATTAAGTTTAATAAGCTTATATGTAAAAAGCCCAGCTAGAAGTATATGTTGTAATGATACAAAAAGTCTACTTGTCTCAATGGGTAGTTACAAACCTCAAATGGCCGAAAACACTTAGAGAATAAGGTTACAACTGAGTTACAGATTTGGGTTTGAAGAGTTCTTCATCCGTTACTGCATACTTGCATCACTGTGCTGGCTCTATATTTCTCCAGACCTGCGTCCTTATTTATCGTGCTGAATGAATAAAAGTTTTATTTGCTCTAATTTGACAAGAATTAATGAATAGATAACAATAAATTGATAGTTCTTTGAGACCGTATTGCTTGCTATTAAATCAGTTGGTCTTTTGAGGCTGTTCTGCTCCTATATCTAGATGATAGAACAATATAATTTTGAATAGGAAAAAAAGCAAATGCTCCAATTTTTGGAAAGGACTCACAAGCAAGGTAATGCACAATGCCTAACAATACTCTACCAAAATCCCAGGAACAGTCCTATATATTTCAATATGCCAAATTGGAGATCTCAAATAAGCTAAAAACGTTTTAAGAACAGTGTGCAACTTAATTCCTGGTTTTAGTGTCAAGGTTCTTCATTTGCAACTGTAAGCTCATAGCCTGAGCTTGCTTGGTATTTTTGTAGACCTCTCATCTCAACTGCATCTATTAAATAAAAAAGTAAACTTCAAAGTCAACAGGGGATAAGAACACCATATCACACTTTTTAAAAAGGCAACATTCTGTCCAAGTTTTTCAGGATAACAACTCAAAGCAGACACAGCCCCAAATTCCCTCTGGTTTCAGGATGGTGACAATAGTACTTCATAAATGCGACAGAATAGAAATTGTAGCCCAGGAAACAGTTAATTTATCTAATCATGCTGATGCTAACTCCATAAGACAGCTATTTAATCTATCCCTGCGCCCTTTAATAGTTTTCCTGCTTATTGGCTTCATTTCACAATTTCAAAATTTACGGATGATACAAAACTTGGAAGCATTGTGAACTGTGAAGAGGATAGTGTAGGACTTCAATAGGGCATAGACAGGTAGGTGGAATGGGGGGAAAAGTGGCAGATGAAATTTAATGCAGAGTAGTGTGAAGTGATTCATTTTGGTAGGAAGAATGCGGAGAGACAATATAAAATAAAGGGTACAATTCTAAAGGGGGTGCAGGAGCAGAGGGACCTGGGTGTATATATGCATAGATCATTGAAGGTGGCAGGACAGGTTGAGAGAGCAGTTAATAGAGCATACAGCATCCTAGGTTTCATTAATAGAGTACAAAAGCAAGGAAGTTATGTTAAAGTTGTACAAAGCACTGGTTCGGCCTCAATTGAAGTATTGTGTCCAGTTCTGGGCGCCACACTTTAGAAAAGAAGTGAAGGCATTGGAGAAAATGCAGAAAAGATTCACGAGAATGATTCCAGGGATGAGGAACTTCAGTTACGTGGATAGATTGGAGAAGTTGGGACTGTTTTCTTTGCAGAAGAGAAGGTTGAGAGGAAATTTGATAGAGGTCTTCAAAATCATGAGGAGTCTGGGCAAGGTGAATAGGGAATAACTAACTGTTCCCCATTGGTGGAGGGATCGCGAGCGAACAAGAGGGCACAGATTTAAGGTAACTGGCAAAAGAAGCAATAGCGACATGAGGAAAACCTCTTTCATGCAGCAAGTGGTTAGGATCTGAAATGCACTACCTGAGAGCATGGTGGAGGCAGGTTTAATCGAGGCATTCAAGAGGGAATTGGATTGTTATCTGAATAGGAAGAGTGTTTAGGGCTACAGACAGAAGGCCAGGGAATGGCACTAGTTAAATTGCTCTTTCAGAGTGCTGGTGCAGACACAACAGGCCAAATGGCCTCATTCTGTGCTGTAACAATTCTGTGATTGCACACCTCTTACTTTTTATGGTCAGTGTTTTTGAAAATTCTAAACTTTCTTCAATATTTCTTTCAGTGGCTATCATTTCTTCTATCTCAACATGCACCAAATATGCTAAAGTACATTTTAGTATTCTCCAAAAAACTGTATGTGCTCAATTAAAGTATGCCATTGCAAAAAAAAAAATTAAATGAAACATTTACATGAAGAACAAACTTGCATTTACATAGTGCCTTTCACATCGTCAGGATGTCCCACATTTTTTCACAGGCAATGAAATACATTTGTAGTGCAGTTATTATTGTAATGTTAAGGAAATTTATGTTGATAGTTCTATGTATAGAAAAGCTTAAATTGAGATTACTCAACTCTATTCCAATCATTTTTTTTTTACAATTTCCCCGCCCTTCAAATTCTTATGCCAAGAGAATCCGAATACTATTTCAGCTGACTGAACAATTCATAGAAACGAGCCTTCGCATTGAAAAGTTCTTCCAAATAAGTGACTTTATCTTTGCACTCTTCAGGCATTAGCTCAACCTATAGAAATCATCAATTCCTACATGAGCTTCATATATCCCAAGACACTAATGTGCTGTGACATTACCCTCAGGTTGTAGTATAACTGAAAGTAGTACATTCAGAATCATATTTTATACTAAACTTTGGTGCTTGACATGATTTTTAAGTTCTGGATGTTAAAACTAATTTTCTTGAGATCTTTATGCTAGTTTAATTGATTTTAAAAAAAATTATAGTAGTTAGCAATTGCAAAGAATATTTAAAACCCATATTCAATCAGCCAGCAGGTGGCATACTTTAAATCCAAAGTTCAAAAACAAAACATTATAGGAAGGATGTGGAAGCTATGGAAAGGGTGCAGAGGAGATTTACTAGGATGTTGCCTGGTATGGAGGGAAGGTCTTACGAGGAAAGGCTGAGGGACTTGAGGTTGTTTTCGTTGGAGAGGAGGAGGAGGAGAGGTGACTTAATAGAGACATATAAGATAATCAGAGGGTTAGATAGGGTGGATAGTGAGAGTCTTTTTCCTCGGATGGTGATGGCAAACACGAGGGGACATAGCTTTAAGTTGAGGGGTGATAGATATAGGACAGATGTTAGAGGTAGTTTCTTTACTCAGAGAGTAGTAGGGGCGTGGAACGCCCTGCCTGCAGCAGTAGTAGATTCGCCAACTTTAAGGGCATTTAAGTGGTCATTGGATAGACATATGGATGAAAATGGAATAGTGTAGGTCAGATGGTTTCACAGGTCGGCGCAACATCGAGGGCCGAAGGGCCTGTACTGCGCTGTAATGTTCTAAAAAAGGTCAATGCACTAGCAAAGGGATAATCTCCCCGAAACTGATGTGGACATGCACATGTTGCCATAGGATCAGGAATTAGCTGCATACCATCTCCTGTGTCTGTCTTTTTCAGCCCAACTACAACAAGTAAAAAACAAATCACAGACAGAAAACTATTTATCTTTGCTACAATTACTATCAAAGCAACTAGCTCAATTGGGAGATATACAGCTTTCAACATCACAAGACAAATTACATATTGATGTGCAGTGACATTTTTTGTTGCTACATAATCCTGTATGTTAAAAAATCAAACCATATTTGAGCAAGATCAGCTTGCTTAATTGAATACAATTCTGATCCATTTGATTTTGGTATACAGTTCATCAGCAACTACATTGGTGACAATATTATGCCACTGGTGTATTGCAACTCAAAATTCCATTGATTCCACTTGTTTTTTATGGGATATATTCTTTGTATTTTAGAAGTAAAAATAAACAGAAAACTAAGAATGCTTAATCTATTTTGATATCCTGGTGACTTTCTAACAATCTGTAGATTCTAGGAAAGTACCAGCCAATCTAAATCACTGTCTCGGCAGCTAGGGATATTGACAACAAAACGCCTTGTCAATTTAGCATTAGAATCCCCAGTCACTGGCATACAATGATCATTTACATTAATGGAAGAGGCAATAAGGATTGGCATATTCTAACATAACTCCATAATGTTAAGCACATCATACACTGATGTTACCAAATCAATTAATTTGCATGGCATTTTTTCCAAATATTGGCATTTAGCACCATGATAGTAACTTTTTCTCACTGCACAGATAACAATGATAAGATCAGGATACAGAATGAATACCCAAATGATTTTCATAATATTAAAGCATTTTTAATTTAACTGCGAGTAGCACTAAAAAAGGGGCCAGGTTATTCAATCAGATCATGAGCCAAAAAAAGATACAAAAGAAAATATTTGGCTAAATTCCATTTCATTTGTGCTGCAGCAGTGACTGTCATAAAATATGGTACAAATGTTTCATTATTCATCTTAAATTTTCACCTATAAACATTTAAAAGTTTATTATTCCAATTACCTTCGACTCCCAAGACATTTTGTTGCTTGTTTTCCTCAGAGACTTCAAACTTTCTTATAATGTCCATACAATATTCTAATGTCACATTCGTCATCTGTGTGAAGAATAAATGTGAACCTAGGGTTTTTAAAAAAAAAATAAATTTCCCCATTGTCCTGAGAAAAAAACAATGCGATGGACAAAATCTCAAATCCAAGGTTTGCCGATATATATATATATATTCCAGATAACTCCAATTAACTTAATTCCATTAAAGTTTATAACATTTTAAAAAGACACATAAGCTTATGGCTAAATTGGGAGCCTCCGAAAACAGATGCAAGGATCCCAAAATGTAATTTACCTGCACCTATTGCTTGCAATGCAGCTAGGTCGACAACTTTGTGTTGCCTGCTCATTTGAATGATCTCTGTATCCAGCCAGCACTAAACGTGCTGTTCATTGACTGGATACATCAGCAGGGGGTCAATATCATGAGTGGCTAGCACCACGTAAAGCTAGGCTGCACTGCTTAAAGATAGCCTGCAATGTTCAGAGTGAAAGTGCATTGTGGCTGGAGTAAGTGCCGAGTGTTGTGGTTGAAGAGAATATGACCCGGAAAAGAGTGATGAATGGCCAACAGGAGAGCGCGTGGGCTCCAAGCATTTTGGACACTATACTGGAGATCTTGATGGAGGAGTTGGAAAAGAGGAGGGATGTCTTGTATCCACAGCGGTGTGGGGCAGGAGTGGGGGGTGTGCGGTGGTTGGGGTGGAGGAGAGAGACCATCCAGACACATAGTCAAAAGTCAGTGGGAGCAGATAGCCATGGAGGTCAATGCCAGGAGTGAAGCCCGAGGGCTTGGATGCAGTGCCGCAAGAAGTTAATCACCTCACTCAAGCGGTCAAGATTGGTGAATGCATCTTCAAATGCCATATCCTCGGCCTCTGCTCACAAATCATCATACCTCCATCACTCACCCACCAACAAAATCTCTATCAATTAAACCTCAGAACTAACATGCCTATGCTTCAATTTATTTTCATGCACTTAGCACTGCTGCAAGCCTCATAACCAGATCTCACAGGTTGCACACATTTCCAGCTATTCAATCATGACATCCACATCAGCAAAAAAAATTGAACAACACTCACTGATACACTTACCACTCTCTTGCAAGACAGGGTGATGCACAACCGGTGGTAGCAGAGGCCAACCAGAGGAAGGCAGGTGAACCTGCACATAGAGGAGATGATGCTGGCCATTATTGGGATGGCCATGCTGAAGTCATGGTCAGCAGTGGGACTGAAGCCATTGAAGATGATGGTGTCCTCATATCTAATCTTCCTCTTCACATCTAACTTCCCTGTCACCACAATCTCTTCTGTTTTACAAGCAGCATATGGTGTAAGAATAAACCTCTTATTTCCCCCAATCCCTGCATCACAACCTTGCCCTTGTGCCTTTTTCCTTTCAGATAACCAAGAAGTACAGTCTGGCCAAGCAGTGGAGGAACATCAACAAGAGAATGATGAAGCACTGCCATTTGATTTCACACTGCAGCCACTAGCTCAGATACTGACACTGTGCATATCTTAGAGGATAGATTAGAAGCTGGATCTGCACATGGTGAGACACTGGGCACATGTGAGCTGCAGCTGGGGCAGGGATAATGCAGGCATCAGTTTATCAGAGGGTGAGGTCGCACATGGGTTCTGTTGCAATTAAGCCTCAAATTTGGAGATCGATGGGGCAGTCTACAGAAGAATGCTGATGGGTATGCACAACAAAATGCTTAGGGCATTAGGAAATCTGCCAAAGAGCTTGCGCCCAGTGTCAAGGGACATGGAGGAGTCTGCACCAACTTGGCACAGGGCTTTCTGCAGAGTTTGGAACCCATCCTTTCTAACACAGAAGTGGTGGCCAACTCCATTCGCACAATTGTGGACCCAACCATGATGCAGTCTCTTATGGCTGATGTTGCAACTTCCAGTGCAGCACAAGCTGAGTGCTGAAGTGCAAGCTCAGACTGCTGCCATCCTGGTCCTGGATTAAAGTGTGCAAAGGGGCTTGCAGGAGATCACGGCAGTCCAGAAATCTGTCCCCCAACAGATTACTACAGGTAGCTTTGTTTAGGCGCCATCACAGGGGAGTGGCAGTGGCTCCATGAAGCAAGAACCTGCTGTCATCTCTCAGGAAGGCAGCATGCGCCCTTCCACCCCTGCCACTCCAATGGTGTTCTTGCTGTTGCCCATCAGTTAGCCAGTCCAGACTACTGCTGCCCATGCCAAGCTGAAACTGGACCTTCTAGGCCCAGAGATGCTAAAGGTCATCTTCCAAGGCTATCTGCTATCTCCTCCACTGAAATTCAGCAGCCTTCTACCAGCCTTGCTGCAGTCACTGGAGTAGCACTTTGTAGGAGCATTAGGACAGGCAAAGGTACATGGAAGAGTCAGGCACAAGAGAATGCACATATGTGATCAGTTGATTTCTGTACACAATATGGCATAGTCTGATTTACAAATTTGGTTTATTTTGTTTTGGCCTTTATTTTTGTATTGTGGCCAAGATGACACTGTGATGGTCAGTGACAGAGGGAAGATAGGACTGTTGCCGAATGGGGAATTGGAGTTGTGGTTACAGGTATTGCAATTAGATGAGTGCGCCACAGACACCCTGGGCAGAAAGGGGCTGCCTAGGTTGCCTTCTCCCTCCCTCTTCCTCCTCATGCTCCCCAGTGGCGTGATGAAAGGTGGTGTCAAGGATATCCCTGCATGGTGGTGAAGTTGTGCAGCATGCAGGAGACAACCATGAATCTTGACACCTACTCTGTCGAGTGCCGCAGGGCTCTTCCAGAGCCACCCAGTCAGTGGAAGTATTGCTTCAGCACGTCAATGGTCTGCTCGCCCATTTTGTGCAGTAGCATGGCTTTCATTGTATGTATGCTGTGCACGAGTGCAAGTTGCGCACTGGAGTCATTAGCCACATAGGCAGCGGATAGCCCTCCTCACCCAATAGCCATCCTTTGGTTTGCTGCAGTGGCTCACATGAAGTTGGCACAGCAAACTGCCACAGAGTGAAGGTATCATGACTGCTGACAGGATACTGGGCATTGAGCTGCCAATTTGCTGCCTATGGCCACACACCAGCTGGACGTTGAAGGAGCGAAATTCCTTTCGGTTCCAGTATAGGGCAGAATTGACATGTGGTGTCTGTAAAGTGACATGTGTGCAGTCAATGGCACCCTGCACCATAGGGAATTTTGCAATCTGAGTGAAGCCACATACTCGCTCCACCTGCTTTCGCTGGCAAGAGAGAATGAAATGTAAAGCCTGGCTCAGGTATAAAATTAAAACCCGGCCCGACCCCAACCCAACCACAGCCAACCCGAACCTGACCTGAGCCCAAGCCCTTTCATTTTTTACGCGCCCAACCTGACCCGACACGAATCTCCTTCATCTGTTCCGGTAGCAGGCTATTACTGCAGCTGGAGTTGTGGGGAATCATGGGTAAGCCTGATTCCGTGACTTCCCAGAAGCAGTGTCCAGCCTGACCTGACCTGAGCCCGAATGCTGGACTTGGAATTTCGACCTGACCCGACCCAAACACATGTAGTTGGGTCTAGTCGGGTTCAGGTCGGGTAGCCAGGCTTTAATGAAATGTCATTAACTCTCATTGAAAGGAGAGCCTCAGTGACCTCCCTCACACAACAGTGGATGGCAAACTGGGAGATGTTGCAAATATCTCCAGCCCAAAAGCAGCCAGATACAACAAACATTCTCGCCACAGTCACCTTCGCAGCCATTGGCTATGTAGTCCTTGACCTGCTCCAAGTTGCAGCTGCGGCTGAAGAAGGTGACAGATTTCAGTGAGGACATCTTACTGAATTGTAGACATCTCACGCATTGTTCCTTGCTGAGGTTCAGGTTGGTGAATTGCTCCCTGAACATCCTAGGCAGCTATGGCCTCCTGCTGAGAGCCCTTCTCCCACCCCTTCTGTTCCATCTTCCAGCAGCTTGTCCTGCTCTGTGTGACCTCTGTTCATTCTCCAAGTCAAACTGTATTCAAAGGTGAATGCCTAATAATGCACCCACGTGTGGGAGAAACTGGTTTGTGCAGAAGCCTTAGAGTTGGCAACAAAAATTCCTTCAGCACTTGACACGCTACTCCCTGTAGACTTTTTCAGTTTGAAACAACTTTAGAAAGCACCAAACAGTTGTACAACTGTGGTAACAGCCAGGAAAAATCTACCAGCTTGCTAACCTATAAGTACTTGATGATCCCTTTAAATAGCACTTGTTGGGGAGTGGGGGGTCCTTCCTGCAGCTAAATACATGTTCAACTGTGCAAGGGTAAGGCAGGGTATTGCTGGGGTGTTAAGTGATGAATGGATCATTTGTCTAGTTTTTTGCTCATGCCAAGTACAGTATGGGAAAAATGCAGAATATTCTGTTTTTACTGCCTCAATTAATCACCTAAACACGCATTTATTATCCCCATTACACTATTACCTTTGCAGTCAGGCTTTCAGGAGTACAGGGGCAACAGAAAGACTGATTTTATTAAGTTTCAGACATGGGATCCAGTTGGAAGGTACCATGCAAGGAACTGTACATTTACACACAGCAATGTGCCAAATTTGCCAGACTTCTGCTCCCGATGATTATCCAATGGGCTATGTTGCCATGAATGATTGTGCAGGTGTAACAACTGGGCTAATCTGTGAAGCCCTCCTTAAATCATTCCTCAACACTTATTGTTTCAACTCACACTTGAGGTATGGCCACATGTATGAGGTACCAGAGGCAGCCTGCACCAATAGGAAACATACCACAGCATGAGTTACTAATGCCTTTAAGAAAGAACAAGAGAAAATTCAGGGTTGGGTGGTGTTGGGGTAGGTGAAGAGGAATTAACTAAAAGTTATGGAACCATGAATTGTGCTCTGCCATTCCTGCCACCTTCGGCATGATGCCACCACCAAACACATCTTGCCCTCCCCTTTCAGCATTCCGCAGGGACCATTCCCTCTGTGACACCCTGATCCACTCCTCAGGCACCCTCAACACCTCCCCGCTTTCCTGAGGCACCTTTCCATGCAAGCGTAGCAGATACAACACCTGCTCTTTTACCTCCTCCCTTCTCATTGTGCAGGGCCCCAAACACTCCTTCCAAGTGAAATAGATATTTAGTATACTACTCACAATGTGGTCTCCTCTACATTGGGGAGACTAAATACAAACCAGGTGACCGCTTTGCAGAACACCTCCATTCAGTCCACAAGCATGACACCGAGCTTCCTGACACTTGTCATTTTAATTCTCCACCTTGCTGCAACTCTGACCTTTATGTCCTTGGCCTGCTACAGAGAAACTCAACACAAGCTTGAGGAACAGCACCTCATCTTTTGACTGGGCACTTTACAGCCTTCCAGACTCAACCCCAACTTCAACAATTTTAGATCATAACCTCTGCTCCCAATTTTTTCCCCTTTTCTCATATTTTCTTTAGCTGGTTTGCTCCCCACTAACCACCCCTCACCTTGTTTCTTTCTTAATCCCTTTACTTTGTGTTCAGATGGCTGCTATCCTGCCCTTTACACCTCATCCAGATACATCTTTGTTTCTTTTCTTGACTTTGTACCATGAAACCTTTGTCAGTTAATGCCGCCTGCCCTTCGCCCTATCACAGACTTTCCCTTTTGTTCTTCTTCCCCTCCCATCCCTATCACTTGCTCAAAACCTTTCTAACCTTTGCCAATTCTGATGAAAGATCATCGACCTGAAACATTAACTCTGCTTTTCTCTCCACAGATGCTGTCTGACCTGCTGAGCATTTCCAGCATTTTCTGATTTTGTTTCAGATGTCCAACATCCACAGTATTTTGCTTTTGTAATTGTGTACAGATGTTGGATGATTAACAAAGCTATTTCATTATTGCCGCAGTCTGAACCTTGAACTGAATTGACAAAGATTTTTCATCCATTAAAGAAGGGGACAAGAGCTGCAAATCAAAAAATTCCAAAATATATAGGTACAACATTTGTTCTGAATGGCAACTCAAAGTTTGTAGAGATTAAAATACAAAGTAAAGACATGCTCGGGTCTGCAAATGAGACCCGACCCGAGCCCGATAGAACCTCATCCGACCCCGAGCCGGCCCGAGTCCTTCCATTTTTTCCCACATCCGACCCGACCATCAGTTAATCTACCTTCCGTTTTTCACTTTGTTCCTTACCTGCACAAGCTTAAAATAACTGTAGCAAAACCACCTTTAAAGTCCAAAAAGTAAATTCACATTAAAGTCACTTACCTGAGATGGTGATAGAGTGTGTCTGATCCGGACCGACCCGACCCGAGCCTGAATGCTGGACCCGGAAGTGCGACCCAACCTGAACCAGACACATGTCGCCAGATCCGTCAGGTTCAGGTCGTGTAGCAGGCCTTTAATACAAAGTACACAATGCTTGACTAACTTACTTTTTGTTCCAATTTGAGAAACTGAGCAAGTTCTTCCACAGTTAGATGGTCTTTCCTGTCACTGTAAGACTTCACCAGTAGGAAGAGATCCCGTCGCAAAGACATCATCTTATAAAACACAGAGAACTCTTCAAGATTTAATGTGCCCTGATTTTCATCTGTGTCAGCTTCCTATCAGAGAAAAAAAAATTAAGAGGAAAGTCTTCCCATTCTCCAGTGTAGTAACAACAAAGTTTTCAAGTTATTTAAACTTGGCCAGTTTTTTTTTTTGATTTCCCTTTTATGAAGATATTTTTGGATAGATTTTCCTTTCTCCACAACAACTTTAACTCCTCGTTTTTCCACCTCACCTGACAACTACCTATAATCGTTTAATTGCAGTTGGTTTCCACATTGGTGTCATTGGCTGTTGTGATCAACCAGAAGAAATCATAAATTACTTAATTCCACCACTTTTTCCTTTACCTTCCTCCCCGCATCTCCCAACTCCCAAAGTGGAAAAGTGCACAATCTCCTCTATTAGGCTGAGACCAGGAACTGCGTAGAGTAGGACACAAACCTGCATCCATTCTCACTAGCTATAATATATCTTAAATCTCAAGCACACTCAAAACCAATAATAAAACTGAGAGGTATTTATACAAATGGATCTCACTCTGGAGATTATTCCACATGGGAGGAGTTTCTTTTACAGTTGTTGAAGGTGAAATACAATAAAATATTTCATTTATAAAGTATGTAACCATTTTCACATAAAACGATATCCCACATTAACAATTGTTGGTAATAAAATATATACATATTTTATACAGAAGTGCGCCGTCACTTAATTAGCAAAAATGACAGTAAAAGTGTACTTTGTCCAACTACAAGCAGTTCATAATGGTAATGTTATACCAGTAACCTTAACTGTTCAGTTAGCCAGCTGCTTTTTAATCATAACTAAAAACAGAAAGTGCTGGAAATACTCAGCAGGTCTGGCACCATCTGTGGAGAGAGAAGCTGAGTTAACATTTCAGGTCTGTGACCTTTCATCAGAACTGGGAAAGGTTGGAAAAGAACTTGGTTTTAAGCAAGTGAAGGGGGGGTGGGGTAGTAGGGAAGAGAACAAAAGGGAAGGTGTGTGACAGGGCAGAGGGCAGGAGAGATTAAATAACAAAGCTGTCCTGGGACAAAGACAAAGAGAGAGTTAATGCTTGTGCTCACCAGGCAAGGGTCAGTCTGCAAATTGGAAAAATGGGCCCTACATTAATCCCTGAAGATAGAATCATTATAAATGCCCCAATTGGGGCAGATTTTAGTTTAGACGTTCTTTTTTAAATGCTTTTAAGGTTTTATTTGGCAGTTTGTTTCATTTTTTTCTTGTTTTGGTCTGATATCACTATACCTAATACATATTCGTTACTGATTATTTATAAAAGATTATTCAAAGCCTTTAAACTTATTTAAGTCTTTGCTGACCATGAAACCGTTAGATCAGTACTAGCAGATGAAAATACATTTTTACCTCAAAAGCACTTTAGACAAAAAAGTAGCAGTTTCTTTATATGATTTTAATTAAACATTCAAAAAAGGTGCCTAAAAGGAAGAGTTCATGGAAATATTATATTGTATGTTGTACATTACCATAAATAATTTTGCCAAGACAAACCTATACAGAGTTTAGAAAAAACTTAGCTCATCACTGGTTCCCTTACTCCTTTCTCTTTCATCTATGTTTTTAGATAGTATATTTAAAATATGCCATAACATTTAAAAAAATGGAGAAAAACAATCAAAAATAATCTTTATTCTATGAATATAATTGATGCATGCACTAAGTCTTCCTCCCCCACGGTTTGATCTTAAATTTTATTATATACTGAAGCTTCAGCTCAATTTATGTAGGGTAGTGTAAGCTGATGGATTCCATTGAATTTAAGATGTCAGCTTAAGCTGTCTGATGTCCGATTAAAATCAACCTCCTGGCCTTCAACTATCTGAACTCCTATCAAATTACAGGCACATTTTCATTCTTCCATTTCAGGATGATTAGAAACATCGGTGAGGGGGATTTTACATCAAGTTCAGTTTTCAATAATGCTGCTGCTGTTTGTAGCTACTCCTACCAGGAGATCTGGTGTCATGCTCGTCTATCATGCGCCATCCTCACACATCCACTGGAGCTCGTCTGCAACCTCTGTGGCGTCCATCATCCAACTACACTTAGGTCGACCCCCCGCCCCCTTCCACCCCCCTTTCTGCTGTCTCCACTTTGCCCTCTAGAAGAGATCTTTGTAGTTTTTCGGCTCTGATCAAATGGCCTAAATACTGACATTTTCTTTTCTGGATGTCACTTTTTAGAGTTCTTTTTGCTCTTGCAATTTCAAGCACCTCTTCATTTATCTTATGATCTGTATAAGGAATTTTAAGCATATGCCTTAACATCCACATTTCAAAGGCCTCTATTTTCTTCCACAGATCTTTACTTATTGTCCAGGTTTCCGACGCATACAGGAAAGTGGATATGTAGCATCTTATGGGGTTTTTTTTCCTTGTTAAAAATTATGAGCTTTCTTGTTGTTAACACATCCTTCATCTTCACAAAATTACTTCTGGCTATCTCTATCCTTCTTCTGATTTTGGCATCGCATCTGCCATCTTCTGTTATCATTTATACGAAATAAACAAACTTATCTACTTGTTCCAGTTTGACACCATCCACTTCAATATTCACTCTGGTTTCTTCTAATGTATTCCTCCTAACTACCATTGTTTTTGTCTTATTGGTGTGCATACTCAATCCATATTCTAAACTTCTAGATTTTACTTGATCTACAATATTTTTATACACAATGAATAATGGGATTACAATAACATTTAGTTCATTCGGGAATGGAAATAAGAGGCTCTGGGAATCACAATAACTCACTGCATATTATAAAATGCTTGAATATTTTTTTAAAAGAAATGTCTGTAGCCAAATAAGCATGCACGTCATTTTATGGAGGATGTGCTCTGCACCAGTTTGGAAATAGTTTCCAGAATCACCTCCATCACAATCTCTAGATTAACTAACAGAGAAGCGGATGCCTTGAATGCACACATCAATGTATAATGTCTCTCAGACTCCCCAAGGCAAGGTGGCTCCTGTCAAATCAAGTTTATCCTCTGATGCTGCATATTCTGTGATCCACAGTGTAGATGGACAAAAAGCAGTGGTCTAAATAGCTGCTCCATTCAGGAGGAAAAGTCTGTTCCAGTGGATAACTTAATACAGAGGAGAAGAATTTAACTCCATTCCAGCAGCAAAATAACGTCATCATTCAAATTCTCCTCTCCCTTTCCCCCCGGCCTGTGTGCCTTGTTTTTCTGCATTTGAAATACCTTTAGCTGGTAAACTATGAGTGAATCTGATCATAAAACAAACAGATTTCAATCCTATACTTTTTAGATTAAGCATACAAAGTATAATACAGCTAACTTGTGATGAGTACACTCACTCAAGAAATGTGACGAGATTTTCTGCACAATTGTATATCGTTCATGCAGAATCTGCACAATAGAAAAAAAGTGAGGAAAGATGACTGATAATTCTCACACAGAGAGGAAGTTAATGGTTTTAGTGACCTGAAAACTGCACAAAACAAGGACATTAGATTATACAAAAGATCATCCAATGAGGCAATGGAAGCCATTAGAAGAATGAATAATAACATAGCTAAGATGGTGAAAAGTCTATACAAATCTATATATGGAAAGCTCCAGTCAGCCTCTGATAATTGGCCTAACTTGGCCTTTTACTTACCTTAATTGGCTACTCTCCACGACTCCCCCGATCCAGCCTCCGGAAAAATGGCCTGGGGGTGGGATGGTGCCGGCAAACTGGCACACTGGCGCTAAATTATATGCCTGCCCACCTCTGTTCTCACTTCCAGGTCAGGGCAAAAATTCTGCCCTTGGCTTCCAGCATTATACTATGACACCTTGGGTGCCATTTATCACTTATAAAAAAACAGGCTGTTTCTTTGCTGCTATGGATGAAGTGCAATCTAAGTGCTACATCAGGAGCCAATTGTGGATATGTGTCTGCCCATTTTTGCAGCCTATGAGAAAAGTATCTTTTTATAATCTCTTTAACCAGGCAAATATTCCCTATATTGGCAGTTCCAAATGACTTGAGAATGGAGGTAGAAAATTACTAGTGCTACCATCAGGTAGGAAATGATAGGGGCGGTTTCCCTCTTCATCTCTCAACTGAGCACAGACAGTGGTTGGGATTTTATCCGGGAGACGGAGTCTCAACCTCTGGCGAGAACCCTGCGTCGCTCCTTCTGTGGCAGGCCCGCCGAATCAAGTGCCAATTAGGCACTTGACTGGACAATGGTGAGCTTTCCACTGGCTCAAGGACTCCAGTGACGGAAGTCCCACCCTCTGAACTGCTGGCCAATCAGAAGCCGGCAGCTCTTTAACTGTGCAGCACCACCACGGAGGCAGTGGCTGCTGCTGGTGGAGCACCCATCTGCCTAGGAGGGCGCTGGACCCTGGCCACAGGTAGGCCAGGGCGAGAGGGGTCGTGTTGGGTAGGGGTCAAGGAGGAGGGGGATGCTGGGGGTTCAGCAGCAAGGGCAGAGCGGTAGCTCTCAGCTGGCTCACCCTTCCTGATGCTGGGACCCTCATTCAGGCACTGTGCCAGCGAGCAACCCGCACAGTTTTTCTTGCCGAGCTCCCCATGCAGCGACAGACCCACCCACCACTGGGCTAATTGTGGCGAATGAGGCCCTTAATTAGGCATTAATTTCCCATTTAAGGCCTTAATTGGTAGCAGGATGGGAAGGCCATTCACAGGCCTTCCCGCCCCGGACTTCATTTTGGTGGAAGCAGGGTTCCGCCTGATTACATGCTCTCCCTGCCTCCAAAACTGCAGTGGGGGAGAGCATAAAGTTAACCCCAGTGCTTTTGTTATAATTGCGTTTTAACCTTTGAGCGTTTTAATGGTTGATTAAAAAGACAAATGGTAGGTTTTCTAATAGGTTTAAAGAAAGATAAACATTTATTAAACAAAGACTGGAAAATTCACAACTTCACCCACACAAATGCACATATGTGCACATGCACAAGAGAAGATAGAGATTAAAAGAGAGCATGCATTTAGGTCTGGTGTTTTAAAAGAGAGTTTGTTGTGAATCCTTGTTGGTTTTCCCAGGAGAAAAATGTAAACGACGCAGACTCGTTCTTCCTTTCTTCCTGGCTCCCTACAGTCAAGCTTTGGAGAGTTTCAGGTGGACGGATGCTTGGCTGCAGACCTCTTTGGTTAAATCTGTTATAGTCTGTTGATGAAGATCCTGTTTCAATCTCTCAGACAGGGGATTTTCAAAGGCTTTTCGTCTCTGCCTCTAGGTAGTTTTTTTTGCAAGATGGTATTCGGCAGGGTCTTTGTTTTGGTTGGAATAGCTCTCTCTCAGCCTCCTGGCTGCTGGATTTCTATCTCTGCTCTGGCTTTCTGCACAGAAAAGTCTCTTTTTTAAAAAAAACCTTATCAGGCTTGGGGCTGAATTTAATGAGTCCGCCGCCATTTACGGCAGCACACTTTGATGGTGGTGTGCATCCCGCGTGGATGCGCTGTCCCTGAGCCCCGCGATATTACGCAAGAGGGCTGATTTAAATAGAGGGGGCGGAGCGACCGTCCCCGATTATCTAGAGGGGGTGGCCGCCACGTTCCCGGCAACAGCGTCCAGCACTACTGCGCAATCGCTGGCGCCATTTTTAAAGGGCTTTAAGCCCTTAGAGGTAATTTTAATTTTTAAAGCTAAAGCACTCGGAATTTTTTTATTAACAAATAATAGATGTGGATTCGCTTCCCCAACCCTCCCAATGGTCATTTCAATGCCCGGAATGACCAACACTTGCCTTTTTCCCTACTCTAACTTTCCCCCTCAACCTTCTAACTTTTGTCCTTCAACCCCTTCCCATCATCCCCACATCCAATAAAATGTGATTTCCCCGCTTCCCCACCCCTCCAGCCCTAAAAATTTTATTCCTCCCCCCTCTCACCGTACGGAGCTCTAAAGGCACACGAAGGACAAACGGCGGCCGTAAAATCGGCGTGGGACGGCTGCCACCTGCAGATAAGTTAATTTAAATGTCATTAAGGTTCATTTTAATATGCAGATGAAGGGCCCACTTCCAGGTTGGGGTGGGGGCGCACCGAGGTTTCCCTGCTGCCGGTAAAATGCGGTGGGCCCTTCTCGATGTTGCAGGTCAAGGCAGGCCTCTCCCCAAAGAATTTTACCTCATCCCCCTGTCCGCCCCCCGCCGTGTTGATGGGGACGATAAAATTCTGGTTTATCTCAGGTGGCCAAAGTTGCTCTCCCCTGGTGTTTTCAGACAATGTCTCTGAATGTGTGTCCATTGTTAGGCAATGGCATTTGAATGTTGCTCATCTTGATAGTAGTGTTTGGTCATAACTATTATCCTGAGTTTGGGTCTGGAGATTCTATGTCTACAAAGGTCATTGTTAGTCCAACTGGTTGAAAAAGGTAGCCGTTAATAGTGAATGGGACCATTAGCATTTCTTCAAGGCTGGTCCAGCCCTAATGATGGGTTCCGTCTCCAGCTGTCACTATGTATATTCGCAGTATAGGAAAGGTCACCTGACTTCTTACTCCATTTTGTCTTACAGCAAAAGTGCATTCCTTCTAGGAGATAATTCATCAATTCATTTTAATAGTTTATAATTGTTCTTTGCATGAGCTTGACACTAGTAAACTTATATTCAAACACATTGCACCATTCCAGGGAAATACTTAATTTTAAGGGAATGAAGAAAGGAATTAGAAAAACAAATCATATTGCCAGCTTTAATCAGCTATGACCAGCTATGAGGAGGCAACTAACCTGAAACATCTGCCTGATTTTCCTGCGAGGTAGATTCACATTTAGTTTATGCATCAGTTGATAGATTTCCTCAATGCACAGCAAGCCATCTCCATTCCTATCAGCTTCTTCAAAGGTCTGTTTCATCCATTTGAAAAGGAAATTAAGGAAAAACTAAATTGCAGTAGAGGGCAGTGCATTAGAGTTTGTGGTATGTGTTGCACAAACATGCAAAAGGATATTGATCATGAATTCTCTGTCTTTTTGCAAGTGAATCTTCATCTTTGATTCCAGCCATCAAGTATTTTAGTCCAGTTATCCAAGTGCGTGCATCCTCAGAGTTGGACGTTACCAAGTCCAATGCCTCCATATGACTGCCATGGTAAATACTGAAGCAGCAGCTTGGATCAAAGCTCCTTTCAGCATGCCGATGGAAGTTTGTAGACTGACTCCCTTCTAAAACTTTACAAATGGAATCAATGGTAACTAGAGGAAAGAAGACAAATTTGCAATTCGTTGTAATGCACATACACTGGTTTTCACTGTTAAATTATATTACAATTTTCATCCATCTGTTTTAACTTGCTTTTTTCATGTAAACACAAATGTGGCTTTAAGACAGCTTGATTTGGTACTCTGGCCCAAGTGCTGGGCATCAGGATATTAGTCTGCCATTGTCAGGCAGAAAAGCATCAGAGTTTAAGAAGACTAATTAAACTTGGGCTTTTTCCAGGCAGTAAAGATGTGGTACAAAAACAATACTGCGGATGCGGGAAATCTGAAATAAAAACAGAAAATGCTGGAAATACTCAGCAGGTTAGGCAACATCTGTGGAGAGAGGTCATGACCGGAAACAGTAACTCTGTTTCACTCTCCACAAATGCTGAATATTTCCAGCATTTTCTGTTTTGACTGTAGTAAAGAAGTGGTGCTGTTCTAGAATACATTGTGTTGCATTTCTCTACTTTAATGGTCAAATTCATTCAAGAAACGTATTCATTTTTTAAAAATCAAAAAAGTGATCATACATAGTCCAGATTTTACAATGTAATCTATTCAGTAATCAGCCCCTTTTCAAACCTTTGAAAATAACTTGCCCATCATATAAACCTATAATCTGTTCCAAATATTGAAAGCACATGGCATTTAGTTCTAGATTTACTCCTGTTCCTTAATACAAAGTATTTGGAAAGCAGGAGCGAAAATTCTTACTTTTTGCCTTTTCATTTTTCCTAGATGGACGCCACCGAATGCATGTCCTGTGTTCATCCAGGTAGAAAAGACGAACCAAGCCTCTGCTTCCACTCTTTAGCTTGACCATTTGAGACCCTGACTGCATTACACTCATGCATCTTTCCACTGTGAAAAAAATCAGTAATAGTGGATTAATAAGGCTAAAAAAGCAGGTTTGGTGTGTAAAACAAAATGTCTGATTAATATGCTGAGGTATCTCAAAAACTACGTCAAAGATCCCCTCAGCACATAAAATCTATGTAAATTATTCCAACAATAAAAACCTCCCAAATGTATTTTCTTTTTGCAGATGGGAAAGGAGAAGGATGAAAGAAAGAGCAGTATACAATATTAATGTCAGGGTTTGCATACATTCAATAACTTTTTCCAAAAGAATGGCACATCAAACTCCCAAAATAGTATTTAAGTTAGTCACTTCAAACATATACATAAGAGGAATTACATTAACTTGACAATGAAATGGAAAATCTCAACATATTCTTTAAGATGAAAATACAAGGTCAGGAGCAAAACTATTACTCACTAATGTACTGAATTTAAATAGACACATAAGGAACTTCACTTTAACATAAAGTTTGCACAGTCCAATGGGCGCATAAAATCTCGGCACAGCTTCAATGTGGAGATAAAGCAGCCATAATACATGTTGTACAAATGCAAACAGCTTACAATCTGCAATTGATTCTAGTTCACCAAAAGGAAGCACATTGCTTTATAAATATATAATACATCAAGTTCCTATCAGCACCAGCTGTAAAGAACCAGGGAGAGGAGGAATGGAGAAAAGAACTTGAATCTATATAGCACCTTTTACATTCTCAGAATGTTCCAAAACATTTCACAATCAATGAATTAGTTTTAAAGTGCAGAGTTGTGCAGTAGGCAAACACAGACCAAAGTTTCTCACAGCAAGAGCCAAAAACACCAATGAGATGAATAACTAGGTAGTCTGTTGATTGAGAGGTAGACATTGGCCAAGACACTGGAAGAACTCCCAGGTATTCAAGAGTGCAACGGGATCTTTTATGTCACATTGTACAGTCAGATGGATCTGGAGATAGAGGCCAGAGGCTTTACTGAACAGGGTCTCTGATTATTACTTGCACCCCTTCAGGAACTTCAGAAAAATTATCAAGCTGCATTTTGATGCCTCATCACCTGACCCTGCGTTGCCCTCAGTGCTAACCCTTGTACCTTTTCTCTTTCTTCCAGGTGATTCTCCTGATTTTGTAAGTTACTCTCTGAAGCCTTGAGTTCTTCTCTATGCATTTTTATGATTCACTGCTCCATTCTTTGGATGGCTCTGCAAGATTCTCCACTTGAAAACATGCTTTAAAAAGCACAAAAATCACATGACCCCTCCAAAAAATCTGACAGTGAATTCAGCCTAGCAAATCATTTACTACTTTTCTGCTGCTACCCCAGGCTTCAGCCACTCTGGGCTTTTTAAAGGTAACACTGAAAATGTCCAAACTTTCTCAATGCAATACTCCTGTGTTGCATAGGATTTGCAATAATGAACCACCAAAACGACATGCAAGTTGATCCCACAAATTACAATGGGGTCAGCAATGGACAACAATCGGGAAATTCCAGCTGATGAGCACATTGGCATAAATGGCCCAGGTGAATTTTGAGGCTAAAGTATTTGGATAATATTTGCTAATTTTTCTCAGACTTTTATTAATCTCATCTATTGTGATAAATTTTGAAAAAACTTCGAAAAGTTTACTGATACAATATATACTAAATAATACAGGCACAAAAGCTCTAAAAACTGAGCTCAGGTTTCTGAAAAGGAAGTATCAGTTGTACCTTCATAATCTATTTTAATTACAGAAATACAAAAAAAATACAAATAGCTTAATTATTGTGCAAATTTTAAAATCGAGAGTTGTAAGCATGCAATCATCACATCTAAAATAAGTCATGCATATACACTGTAATTCGGTACACAACGTTTTTTCTGTGACTTTCTTCCAAATGTTTCAAAGCGATCACCAAGAAGCATTCAATGCTTAGCAAACTTTGAAATAATTGCACAAATTTTATTCTCAACATTCATAAACTACATGTTTCCTTTTCTAAACAGCACAAGCTAATTCATGACTGAAAACTTTTCAAAACCATCACTGTACACAAATAGAACAACACCACCAACCTATTTGCTCCAATCTGAATTTCTGTGGGGCAGCAACACTACAACCCACATTTAACATCCCCGACGCCAAAATGAAAGACATTCGAACAGTCAAGGATTCCAGATATTGCTTGAAACAAATCCACGTTTAGCCATCCACTGCTTACTCTGCTCAACAGGAGCTGTTTCCCATTATCAAGTCAGATGCTGCACTTAAAGTCTCTGAACAGTATGACCCACTAATCCACTACAGAGATCTAACTTCACATTAATCTAATCGTCAAATCTTGTTTCGTAATATACAGCAGCCTAATATGGCAGTACATAAATATCAAAAGTCTTGCATGTGTGTAAATGTGTCCCGTATTGCTGTACGGCAGGGATGCACAAATATTGGCCTCCGAGCCCAAGCAAGCCAGCCCTCAAAATTCTGACAACTCAGTCCTATCTGCATTTATATATTTTAATTACTGATTTGTCCAGTTTGAATTTAACAGCCCTAGATGTTTAGAAAGAGCTGTTCATGGTACAGTTGCCTCATTGGTAGAAGAAAACAAAGAAAGACTTGCATTTATGTAGCAATTCGTGATCACAGGACATCCCAAAACTCTTTACGGCCAATGAAGCACTTTTTTTTGAACAGTGGTGACTGTTGTAATGTAGAAAATGTGTTATTGGTTCAGAAATACTGGTTAGTATTGGCAGTTTGAAATGCATTCAAATTAACAGGAAAATGGATTTAAACTTTGTGGCCCAAGATTCCATGTGTGCACCTAACTAGCCTGCAGTGAAATCTTTTTAAATTGGTAAAAATCACAGAAGCTGGATACACCACAGTCCTTTCAACCAATTGTGAGCACTTCCCAAGTCACTGTTTCTGTTAGCAATTTTGAGCGTGCTTTGTCAGAGATTTCTTCAGGGTAGTTCAAACATCCCTCATAATCTTCACCACAGGAGATCCACAGATGCACACAATCACAAGCAAGAGTGGCACAGTGGTTAGCACCGCAGCCTCACAGCTCCAGCGACTCAGGTTCGGTTCTGGGTACTGCCTGTGTAGAGTTAGCAAGTTCTCCCTGTGACCGTGTGGGCTTCTGCCAGGTGCTCCGGTTTCCTCCCACAGCCAAAGACTTGCAGGTTGATAGGTAAATTGGCCATTGTAAATTGCCCCTAGTGTAGGTATGTAGTAGGAGAATTGAGGGAAGGTGGGGATGTGGTAGGAAATATGGGATTAATGTAGGATTTAGTATAAATGGGTGGTTAATGGTCGGCACAGACTCGGTGGGCTGAAGGGCCTGTTTCAGTGCTGCATCTCTCTATAACACCAATGTGCTGCTCCGAGAAACACAGCAGTTTGCACTTATATAACTCTTTTAATGTAGGAAGAGGTCCCAGTGTGCTTCACAGGTGCGCAGTACACAAAAACTAACACTTAGCCATTGAAAGCAATATTAGGAGAGGTAACTAAAAGCTTGGTCACAGGAGTACAGTCTTAAAAGGAGGTAGAGACGTTTAGGGAAGGAATTCCAGAGCTTAGGCCTAGAAGGCTGAAGGCACAGCCACCAATACTAGGGTGAAGGGAATAGGGAAGGCACAATAGTTCAAAGTTGGAGGAATGCAGAGATCTTGAAGGGTTGTAGAGGCTGGAGAAATATGGAGGAGTGAGGTTTTGGAGGGATTTAAACAAGGGGATGGGAATTTTAAATTTGAGGCATTGGTGGACCGGGAGCCAATGTAGGTCAATGATCACAAGGGGGATGGGTTAGGATACAGGCTGCAAAGCTTTGGGTGAGCTCAAGATTTTGGAGGATGGAATATCGAAGGCTGACCAGCTGCAATAGTCAAGTCTGGAGATAACATTAGGATTGATGTGAGTTTCAACAGATTGGCTGAGGCACGGGTGATGTTACAGAGGTGAATGTAGACAGTTTCTGTGATGGACAGAATGTAAGATCAGAAGCTCAGCTGAGTGTCAAATGGGATGCGGAGGTTCTATTCCACCAGGAATCCAAATTGCTGATGCAACTTAAAGCTTTCAACAGGATCCTCAAGAACTTTATTCTTGTGACTTAAATACAACATTCTGAAGTTGAATTTCAACTGCATCAGCCACCACTATACTTCATAAAGCATTAAAACTCAGATCCAGAAAGCATTCTATTATACTACTCCCAATGGCATTTTGATCACTTAAAGTCGTCTCATTTAAACACCATATTTTAAAGTTAGACTTTCTGAATCACTGTCATCTCACAGCTTGATCATCTCATTAACATAAATGCAGCAAAAACATCAAATCAATAACAAGCCAGTTCAGTTTTCTACTGAAAAGAGCAAAATGAAATACTCCCCAGGTTTAGCACATTGCATTTCAAATTTACAACAATGGGAGATAATTTCTTCAATGATTATGTGCAAAAAAATTGTAAACATGATATTACTATCTATAGCGCACAGAGAAAATCTTTCTTCATTGTCAAACATACAAACTATCAGCTACTGCAGATTGACTTTAGCATTTAAAGCCTGAGGGCAGTTAGAACAACAAAACAGAGAACTGTCCTTTAACAGTACACCAGCCTCTACCAGTCATGGATGAGCTGGACATACAGCCAACCAAATCGGAACTCAGTGATGCCATTGATTCCCTAGCCAGCGGAAAAGCCCCTGGGAAGGACAGCATTACCCCTGAAATAATCAAGAGTGCCAAGCCTGCTATACTCTCAGCACTACATGAACTGCTATGCCTGTGCTGGGACGAGGGAGCAGTACCCCAGGACATGCGCGATGCCAACATCATCACCCTCTATAAAAACAAAGGTGACCGCGGTGACTGCAACAACTACCGTGGAATCTCCCTGCTCAGCATAGTGGGGAAAGTCTTTGCTCGAGTCGCTCTGAACAGGCTCCAGAAGCTGGCCGAGCGCGTCTACCCTGAGGCACAGTGTGGCTTTCGTGCAGAGAGATCGACTATTGACATGCTGTTCTCCCTTCGTCAGATACAGGAGAAATGCCGTGAACAACAGATGCCCCTCTACATTGCTTTCATTGATCTCACCAAAGCCTTTGACCTCGTCAGCAGACGTGGTCTCTTCAGACTACTAGAAAAGATCGGATGTCCACCAAAGCTACTAAGTATCATCACCTCATTCCATGACAATATGAAAGGCACAATTCAACATGGTGGCTCCTCATCAGAGCCCTTTCCTATCCTGAGTGGTGTGAAACAGGGCTGTGTTCTCGCACCCACACTTTTTGGGATTTTCTTCTCCCTGCTGCTTTCACATGCGTTCAAATCCTCTGAGGAAGGAATTTTCCTCCACACAAGATCAGGGGGCAGGTTGTTCAACCTTGCCCGTCTAAGAGCGAAGTCCAAAGTACGGAAAGTCCTCATCAGAGAACTCCTCTTTGCTGACGATGCTGCTTTAACATCTCACACTGAAGAATGCCTGCAGAGTCTCATCGACAGGTTTGCGTCTGCCTGCAATGAATTTGGCCTAACCATCAGCCTCAAGAAAACGAACATCATGGGGCAGGATGTCAGAAATGCTCCATCCATCAATATTGGCGACCACGCTCTGGAAGTGGTTCAAGAGTTCACCTACCTAGGCTCAACTATCACCAGTAACCTGTCTCTAGATGCAGAAATCAACAAGCGCATGGGTAAGGCTTCCACTGCTATGTTCAGACTGGCCAAGAGAGTGTGGGAAAATGGCGCACTGACACGGAACACAAAAGTCCGAGTGTATCAGGCCTGTGTCCTCAGTACCTTGCTCTACGGCAGCGAGGCCTGGACAACGTATGCCAGCCAAGAGCGACGTCTCAATTCATTCCATCTTCGCTGCCTTCGGAGAATACTTGGCATCAGGTGGCAGGACTATATCTCCAACACAGAAGTCCTTGAAGCGGCCAACATCCCCAGCTTATACACACTACTGAGTCAGCGGCGCTTGAGATGGCTTGGCCATGTGAGCCGCATGGAAGATGGCAGGATCCCCAAAGACACATTGTACAGCGAGCTCGCCACTGGTATCAGACCCACCGGCCGTCCATGTCTCCGTTATAAAGACGTCTGCAAATGCGACATGAAATCGTGTGACATTGATCACAAGTCGTGGGAGTCAGTTGCCAGCATTCGCCAGAGCTGGCGGGCAGCCATAAAGACAGGGCTAAATTGTGGCGAGTCGAAGAGACTTAGTAGTTGGCAGGAAAAAAGACAGAGGCGCAAGGGGAGAGCCAACTGTGCAACAGCCCCAACAAACAAATTTCTCTGCAGCACCTGTGGAAGAGCCTGTCACTCCAGAATTGGCCTTTATAGCCACTCCAGGCGCTGCTTCACAAACCACTGACCACCTCCAGGCGCGTATCCATTGTCTCTCGAGATAAGGAGGCCCAAAGAAAGAAGCCACTAAACTAGGAGATGAGATGGTGAGAGAGAAATCCTTTAACATTCCAAGCTCTTCCAGTTGAAGCACTTTACCAGCCTTTCTGCACAAAATATTTAAATTTTGAAAGGTATTCTTTTTACCGGAGATGGCTTAGCCAGCAGGGAGGCCAACACAAAATTCACCTGTCTACATGTCTTGAAGAACGTTCTGCATAGCATTACTGTTAAAGGGAAAACCAATTGGGAATAATCAACTTATTCATTTCTTAAATATCATGGCTGGAATTTTTCATTGGGCAGGTGGCCCACCTGTCAAAAAGTCAGTGGTGAACCCCTCTTCACCAGGCCTGGGGAGCCAGACTGGGATTTTATGTTCCTCAGTCCCTTAATTGATCTTGGGCGGGTCTTCCACCTCCTTGAAGCAGGAAGTCCTGCCTAATGGAGCTGCTAGCCAATCAGCAGGCTGGCAACTCTTAGTCCCAGCAGTTCCACTGGGAGTAGTGGCCACTGCTGGGACTACACCTAGCCATCACAAGCAAGAAGAAGAACGGCCCCGGAACTCAGGTGAGTTTTTCGGGTCTTGCCGAGGACAATCGGTCAGGGCCCGTCAAGGCAAGGGATGGTTGGTTAGGGGGGCGGTTGGGGCTTCGGGGGCAGTCCTCCATGGGGATCAAGGTGCCCAATCAGGGGGGCTCCCCATCAACCCACAAGAAGGCCCCCTGGTTTCACCAGGCGGGATTTTTGAGGCTTCCGCCTTCCGGCCGCAGACGGTAAAATACCCGCGGCGGCAGGAGGAGGCCCTTAAGTACCAGTTGATTGGTCACTTAAGGGCCTTGAATGGCCTGGGGCGGGCAGGCTGTTTCACGCCGCCACCCCGCATAAAATTGCAGCAGGGGCGGGAGGGAGTCGGGAACGCGCGCCCCCCCCCCACCCCGCCTCCCAATTTTACGCCACCCACTGCCACCAGCCTACTCATTTGGGGGGGGGGGGGGGGGGCGCGTAAAATTACAGCCCAATTATTTCCCCAACTGGCGCTATAACCCAGCCAGTAACCTTTTCATTAATTACTCCTAGAAATTGCTGAGCAAGTATGTGTGTTCAGTTTAAACAGGAAATTCAGATTCCAAAGATGAAAAAAAATTCCAGCCTATGCCCCTATTTCCAAAACATTTCAGTGCAAGACATGTGCTTCAACTGGGAGATTAGAACGTTAAGGGATTTCTCGCTCACCATCTCATCCCTACTTGCCAAATACTGCAAAAGAACAAAAATAATGACAGCTACAGCAAAAGTGCGTGCTCAAAGCCATTAATTAAAAATACATGCATACCAACTCCAAAATACACATTGCACACAAAAGACAAGCCAGTTTTGCTGTACTCTTTTAAACTGCAGGACACTATTTCAATGAATTGGCATACATTTCAATGCCTCCATCTCAAGATCAATGCAGAATATATTATAGATGAAATTTGACATACGTGTACAGGGTTGCATCACTACCCACTAAGATGTCACATCAAATTTACGACATAAATACTTCACACTAAAGCTGCAAAATAGGTTGTCTTTCCCTATTTACATATTTACTGACCAAAGCTAAGTTTCAGCTTCATTTTCAATAGAAATACATTTATACCAAGATTATAGTATTAAAAATATGGTTTGAAAAGATATTTCAATACTGCAATTCAACATTTGAATATGGCAAACAACCAAATTTTCCAACTGTCAGACATGCAGAATTTAAGACTTAACTCTTTTTATTGTGCCCTTTGCAGTTAATAAGATGACAGCTGTCAAGTAGAATTCTAGTCAGATAAAACACTAATTCAAGAGACAATCTCCCTACAGAAAAATGTTGATTGGTGGTTCGAACTAGATTTGTAACCACAATATTTACTTAATTATATATTTAATCACTGCATAATTGTACCAATATGTTAAGCACTGCTTTCAACAGAATGTTCTTTTTTAAAAAAAGTGATTTTATTCACCAAGAAAATTAATTGAAATACTAATGAAAAGCTGTCTAATTTAATAAAGCCCTATGAAAATGCTGGCAGAGAATTGCAGTTCCACTACAGTTTTATTTTGTGATGGATCTACACTTTATGAATTTAACACACTTTAGAACTAAATTGCAACAGTGCAGTTAATTTCAGCAAAAGTGCATTTTTAAAAAAATAAAACGCACCAAATCATTCCAGTTCTCTTAGAACAGGATTAATGACATTTCTTTAAATAACTACCTACCCTCTCTTCAAAACTAAAAGGCAATCAATCACTACATTTTACAAAGCATAAATTAACCACAATTGTGTGGAAGACAAATGTAATTTGCAAGATTCACAAGACTTGCATTATATAATGAGTGAGATCACAAAAAAGTGAAAATGAAAGGTTCAAATGATCAGAGACTGAATTTTGGGAGGAAATATATCTAACTGAATTGTCTCGAGATATAAAACAGTTGTCTGTAATTTTAACATTTTGTGAAACTAACTCATGAATGCTCAATCTTGGAGTGGAGCTGAACACAGAATACTTCCACAAAGGATGATCTCCAAATCAAATCAGTTAAAAGTGTGCTTTTGAAATATTTTGCTTTTATTATCTAAACTAACATACCATTTAGTACCCTTATTTGTAGTTCTTTACAAATGTAAGTAGATCAGCTTACAAAATTATCCCCAATGCATATAGGAACAGCACTTACCTCTATCAAGACTGAGATTCTTATAAAAATCCAGGTCTGCCATGAATAATATATTTCTTACACATCACTAGATAAGTCATTAGATTTTCTTAATTTCATCTACAGCCTTCCCATTCATAATTCTCAATGCTCTAACTTATTAATAGATTTCATACTGTATGCCCATTCTGTATACAGACCCTAATCTGAAAGATCACAATTATGTCATTCATAAAAGAATGCCTTCATCCAGAGTGTTGAAATACTTGACGTAAATTCCACAGAATTGTGCTTGAAGAGAACTTCTCAATAAGTAAAAAGCTCAATGAGAAAAAGGGAAAACAAAATCATCGGTCAGTGCCTGTTTCTAGCTGCTGCTTCTGTGAGGATGCAGTGGGTGTGACTACAGTGGGAAACAGCTATGTATGCTTGATGTCGATATGGAGATCCCAATAATATCCACAATGCAAATACTGTGCAGGGCAGGGTTTGGAGGGAATAGCATACTTAAAATTGTCTCTTCAGCATGCCACAGGGACAATTTTGCCATCAATAATTAGGCAATTAAAAATCATAGACAGTCAATGCAAAAGGAAATTATGTGAAAAAGTTCACCCCAAGTGCAGCTCCATTAACCCATTAATTTTGGTATACAAATAACCATTAACATTGACTTAACTTCAATAATGTTAATACTTTAGCCTGTTCTTCTAATCTTACTTCATTAAAGACAATTGTGTATTCTAGACCCTGAAAAAGGTCTCCAGTACTGAAAGAGCTCCATTACCTACACAAAACTGATCAAGCTTTACACATTTTCTAAACAAGCTTTCAAATCTGAAATTAATATTTACACTTTTGAACACAGTTTTAGTTTTTCTTAAATTAAATCTTATATTCATCAATTCATTTCTGGTAGCCTATCACATTATTCAGAACCTTTTTGGCTAGAGTGCCAAAGATGCAAAGCCCTGGCAATGCCACTGTGATCAGCTGATTGGAAGAAACTGGTCAAAGTCAGCTTATCTCCATCTGGCACATAACAGGCTAAGTGAGAATGGACAACTTTGAAAATATGAAATTCACTCAAACTAGTCTGAGCCACAGGGAACTTTAAAGAAGCAAAATAATAGTGGGGGTGGGCTGCAGACATGGTTGCTATTCTATTTAGAGTGCATCTGCTGAGGCCCAGTGTGTTTTCACCATTTCTAGGAATATACAGAATAAGTTACGAGACATATGGAGAAAATGTTCTCATCTTGTAAAGAATCCTAATACCTAACCTCTTATAAAAGCATGTATATTTTGCATTTTTCCTCTTTCTCAGGCAGACAGGAGAAACAACACCAATATTCAGCAAATAGAGACCTGCAAGCTCAACCCCACATTCCCCTACACTGAGTCCCCAGGCTTGTGCTTCAACAAACTGACCTGATATTCTACCTGCAAACTTTACATTTAGTCTGCAGATCTTAATTTAAAACCACACACATATAAAATTTGATATCAACACTGCCCATGTCACAATTTGGCCATTCATATGTGACAATCACTCAATACCAGAAAAGGTAGCATATGTCCTAAATCACAAAGACATCTTTTAAATTTAGAAAATAGTTTATGGTTTTAACTAGTCTCTACCTAGGAATGTACCCTGAGCATCCAAAAATTAGAGAAGTAGCTTTCTTGGGAGTTCCACGCCAGATAAAGGAGCAAAGTCCAATGAAAATTAATTCCGTGTGCAAGTGAAAATGAGGAAGCTACTTCTGAATGTTTCACACACTAGCATCTTCTCTCAGATAACCTCTGATTGTAAATGCACTAGCTTCTGGTAATGGTCTATGAAGAATATTAAACAGGAAACTCACTTCAGATCCAACAATGTGTTATAGCTAAATCTAGCAAGAGCAAAGCATCCCTGTCGATGCCAAAGCAGGGATTTCATTCAGCATTGGCACCATGCCAGTGAATCAATGCCCAATACAGTTACACTTCATTCTCCTGTGAAGAAATTCACTAATCTGTATGCACAAATTTGCAATGATTTTACCAATAAATGTGCGAGTTTCACTGCATTTACTGCAAGACAGAAACAGAGTAAGTGCAACAAGAGCATCAGCACTCCTGGCTATAATCAGCAATAAAATAGCCAGTTGTGAATTCTTGATAGTTATGAACGATGACAACAACTATTTGCATTTGTATAGCATCTTATACAGAAAAAAGTCCCAAAGCATTTCAGAGAGGCATAATCAAAACAAAATGGACACTGAGCCAATGGAGAAGATATTCGGACGGCAGTGACCTAAGGTTTGAACAAAGCAGTGGGTTTTTAAAGGAGGGTCTGAAAGAAGGACAGGGAGCTGGAGAGACATAAGGGTTTAGAGAGGGACTTTCCAGAGCATGATGCCTAAGCAGTTGCGGGCATGGCTGTCAGTGCTGAGATGATACACAAGGGGCCAAAGTCGGAGAAATGGAGGCAGGTTCCATTGTAAATACAAACCTGGTGTTTGTGGGGCCTTAATGTTGGTGATAATTGGCTACTATAACAGCAAAGACTGAATTTCAAGTATTTCATTCATTTTAGTACATGATGTTAAATGGATCCAAGCCAAATGGTGAAGGATGAATCTAGACATAGATCCTTTTCTTGACAGTTGGTTTATTCATAAAATGCAGCATTACATATCTCTGCCTCCTGCAAACCCACACCTTGGCTGGAATTTTATCAAGTGCCAATTAGGCACCTAATTGGACAGCGTTGGGCCTTCCACGGGATCAAGGATCCCGGTGACGGAAGTCGCACCCTCCGAGAGCTACGAGCCAATCAGAGGCCGCAGGTCTTTAACTGAGCAGCGCCACTGTGGTGGCAGTGGCTGCGGCTAGTGGAGCACTCACCCGAGGCCTAGGAGTGGCACTGGACCCAGACCACACGTAGGTCAGAGTGGGAGGGGTCTCGCGGTGTGGGGGTTGTGGGGAAGGGGATCGGCAGCAAGGGCAGGGGACTGTCTCGCAGCAGGCCCCGCCACACCCCTCGCTCGTTCCCAATACCGGGTCCTTCTTTCAGGCACTAATGCTTTTTAATGAGGGACCGAACCCCTGGAGCCTACAAGCAACCCTCGTGATTTTTCTTGCCATATTCCCTGTTCAGCGACAGGCACGCCCACTGCTAATTGCAGTGGCGGTGGGATGAGGCCCTTAATTGGGCATCAATTGCCAACTTCAGGGCCTCAATTGGTGGTGGAAATGGAAGGCCATTCACAGGCCTTCCTGTCCCGGACTTAATTTCGGCGGAGGCAGGAAGGTGGCGGGCACCTCCCCTCCCCCACCATCACCGCACCATCCCACCAGATTACATGCTCTCCCCACCTCCAAACCAGCCACAGGGGAGGGCATTAAATTCCCCTCCTTGTGTTCCAGCAGGCGCTCTTTTTATCCCATCTAAGTCCTTAAATAAACAATGCCCTTCACATGTTTACCTTAACAACACAATTAACCTATCATTAATACTTGAAACCCTCTATGTAAATATTATTCTTTCATAAGCCAAGTTTCCTGTAATAACCTCAGGGACTCAGTCTTGGAGATACAAAATCATGAGGGATCAAGAACCACCAGCCATCTAAGAGAATAAAACGTGCATACATTTTCTATATTTCACATGCAATGTATATGACAAGGTGTTTGTAAGAAGATATCGGGACATGATAACATAGGGCATTGTGATCAATTCACTGGTCCATCAAATCTCATTCGGTCACAGGTACATTTGCTAGAAATATTGATTTCAACCTAACAGTTACCACTAATTTGGGACTCAATTTCAGATTTTTTTGTTGACATATATAAAAGTCCACTGTCTGAAGTTTAAGGATTACATTATTACAATGGCAACTTACAAGAGTTGGGAGAGCGAGGAGCAGCTTTGCAGCAGCCCAAAGCATTTGAACAGAAGCGAGGCAGAACAGCAGCAGAGAGAGGTGAGCTACACAGGAGAAATCATAAAACGGCATCATATCATGAGGAATATGGGAAATAGGAGCAGGAATAGACCATCCAGCCCCTCAAGCCTGCTCCATCATTAAACTGATCATGGCTGATCTTCTATCTCAACTCCATTTTCCCGCTCTATCCCCATATCCCTTGATATCTTTAATATCTAAAAATCTATCAGTCTCGGTAAAGGCCTGCTACCCGACCCAAGCCAGACGGGACCCGACGACATGCGTCGGGTTCAGGTTGAGTCAGGCCCCTCTTCCGGGACCAGCTTTCAAGCTTGGATTGGGTCGGGCCAAGTCCAGGTCGTGCTCGGGCCGGACACACACGGTAAGTGCTCTGCCAGTAAGTATTAAACATTTTTTTTTTAAACTTAGCGGAGCTGGGAGTCCGTAACGAAACTGAGTCTGCGCAGTGAGCGAGTGCCATCACTATGACATCATCACACATGCGCTGCAGCTTCATGGAGCTTCCCAGTTGGAAGGTAAGTAAAGGGATGCTCGGGTCAGGCCGAGTGGGGGCGGGCTCGGAGCAAAATTGGAGGGACTCGGGCCGGGTTGGGCTCGGGTCCACTGTGGCTCGGTCAGTTTCTTTTTCCCAACCTGAGCAGGGTTTAAATCTCGGTCTTGAACATACTCAATGACTCAAAGATTCACCAGCCTCCGAGTGACGAAATTCCTCTTCATCTCAGTTCTAAATGACCTACCTCTTATTCTGAAACTATGTCCTCTGGTTATAGACATCCCAGCCATGGGAAACATCCTTCTTGTATCTACCCTATTGAGCCCTATAAGAATTTTGTATGCTTTAATGAGATCACCTCTCATTCTTCTAAACTCTAGGGAATAAAGGCCCAGTCCCCTCAATCTCTCCTCATAGAACAACACCGCCATCCCAAGCATCAGTCTGGTGAACCTTCGTTGCACTCCCTCTATGGCAAGTATATCCGTCCTTAGGTAAGGAGACCAAAAATGTCCACAATATTCCAGGTGCAGTCTCACCAAGGTTCTATACAATTGCAGCAAGACTTCTTTACTCCTGTACTCAAATCCTCTTTTTAAAAAGGCCACTATACCATTTGCCTTCCTAATTTCTTGCTACACCTGCATGTTAGCTTTCAGTGACTTCTCAACAAGGACACCAAGGTCCCTTTGAATATCAACACTTACCAATCTCTCACCATTTAAGAAATACTCTGCATTGCTGTTTTTCCTACCAAAATTGATAACTTCACGTTTTTCCACATTATATTTCATCTGCAATGTTCTTGCCCACTCACTTAGCCTGTCTAAATCACCCATGAAACCTCTTTGCATCTTCCTCACAACTCAGAGAGATGGCAGGTGTAAGTTTACAGGTAAACATTTAAGTTAACCTACCTGTAATTAGTTTAAAAACTAAAAGAACCCATGTTGAATAAATACATAAACTTTAATTAATTCACTAAATAAAACAAGATTATAAGGGGATGGCAGGGCAGGTGGTGTGCTGCAACTGCAGTAAGTGGGAGGTTGTGGACAGCATCAAGATACCAGACAACCAGATCTGCCATAAGTGTCTGTACTTCAAGGAACTTCAACTCAGAGTAGTTGATCTGGAGACTGAGGTGTAAACATTGTGGGGCATCAGGGAGGGAGAGTGTTACCTGGCCAGTTTGATTCAGAAGGTGGTGACACCCCTTAGGTTAAGGAATGATACAAGTCTGGTTAGTGGTCAGGAACAGGAGGGTGTGACTGCAAGCCAGGCAGGTATGAAGAACCCAGATGCCGTACTGGAGGAGTCGCAGCCTTTACCCGTATCCAAAAGAGCTTCTTGGATAGGTGAGCAAACTGACTACAGAATCATAGTCAGCAGGCAATTCGAGCAGTGGGAGCAAAAAGAAATGTGATAGTGGTAGGGACAGTATAGTCAGGGAGATAGATACTGTTCTTTGCAACTTTGTGGTTGGTCAGTTTTTTTAAAAAATCACAAGTCAGTTTCACAGCTGACAGGCGCTGAAGCAGGAACGTGCTTCCGAACTTCGGACAGCTTTGGGGTTTTCTGGCTTTTTTTTTTAAAAAGCCCATCAGAAAGCCCCGAAGCTGTCTGATGTTTGGAAGTGCGTCCCAGCTTCAGCACCCATCAGCTCTGAAACTGACTTGCGATTTTTTTTAAAAGCCAGTCTGGAAGAAGAAGTGAATGGGAAATTTCTCATCTCTGAAATACATCCGCGGGCCGGATGGAAACTTTTGGTGGGCCAGATCCTGGCCCATCCCATTTGTTGGACAACCCTGCTCTGAAGTTTGGAAGAATGAGAGGTGATCTCACTGAAACATATATAATTCTTTAGGGGCTTGACAGGGTAGATGTAGGGAGGATGTTTCCCTGGACTGGGGAGTCTAGAACTAGGGATTACTGTCTCAGAATAAGGGGTCGGCCATTTATGACTGGGATGTGGAGAAATTTCTTCACTCAAAGGGTTATGAAACGTTGGAAATTTCTACTGTGCAAACTGTGGATGTTCAGTCGTTGAGTAGATTCAAGTCAGAGATCAACAGATGTTTGCACACTAAGGGTATCGAGGGATATTGTGATGGTGCAGGAAGGTTTAACTGAGGTAGAAGAGCAGCTATGATCTTATTAAATGGAGGAGCAGGCTTGAGGGACTGAATGGCGTACTCCTATTCCTATTTCTTATGCTCTTCCTGAAGGAGTACATTTATTACTGTGAAATGGAGTACTAAATACAGAGAGATTCCTTTCAGAAAGAAAAAGCTTTCCGTTACAAAAACAGTATTGAAATTAGCACATTAAAATTATTATTGCATTAGTGTCTTTGAAATAAAGTTGAGAAATTTCATACAGCAACACCCCCATGTGTCTAAAGAGGGTAATAAAAATCCAGGTGCAGTCAGAACAATTAAAGACATTGAACTAAGTACGCACAGAATTCAACTCACAATCCAATTGAAGTATACTGAACCTGTATTCAGACTGTTGTGACAAGATTCAGTATGTGAAACCCATTACAATGTAAATCTAACTGACAATTTTTTTTTTAAATGCTTCCATATGGAAATTGTGGAACCAGGGCTGGCAATGATTGAGAAAGCCAGAACAAATATTCCATTCGGTTTCAAAAACATAAACAAGAATTTTTTTTATCCGTTCATGGGATGTGGGCGCCACTGACTAGGCCAGCATTTATTGCCCATCCCTAATTGCCCTTGAGAAGGTGGTGGTGAGCTGCAGTCCTTGGGATGTAGATACGTCCACAGTGCTGTTAGGAAGGGAGTTCCAGGATTTTGAAGGTGCTTTCTAAGGAGCCTTGGTGAGTTGCTGCAGTACATCTTGTAGATTGCTGCCACTGCGCATCAGTGGTGAAGGGAGCGAATGTTGAAGGCAGTGGGTGGAGTGCCAATCAAGCAGGTTGCTTTGTCCAGGATGGTGTCGAGCTTCTTGAGTGTTGTTGGAGCTGCACCCATCCAGGCAAGTGGAGAGTATTCCATCACACTCCTGACTTGTGCCTTGTAGATGGTGGACAGGCTTTGGGGAATCAGGAAGTGAGTTACTCGCCACAGAATTCATAGCCTCTGACCTGCTCTTGTAGCCACAGCATTTATGTGGCTGCTCCAGTTCAGTTCCTGGTCAATGGTAATCCCCAGGATGTTGATAGAATGTGTATTTTTAAGGGCATTTGAATATTTATGAACACACTACCAATGCAGACCTCTATCGTAATACCTTAGCTTGCATGGTGCCCCCTGCTCCCCACAGAAAGTCAGAACGAGAGCAAATATCCTTCAGCATATATTAGTGAAGCTGGTGCTCATGAAGCTCCGTCTAGTGGTAAATGTGCACAGATGCAACTATGTGACAGGTACTTCTCAAAAAAGAAAATCCAATTAAGATACCACCTGTTGATATGAAAGAATGGAATAGTAGTGTCCAAATGAGCGATATTTGCACCAACACCAACAGCAGCAACGTAGCAAATTTATTAGAATAGCCAACAGGCTACAATGGGGTAGAAGGTTATAATCCAACGGGAGGTCAACGAGGACTTTATAAAGAAGACTCCAAGGACCTGTTAGTTAACTAATTTTCAGCACCCTGCATTGAAAGAAACTGCCTGCCACCTGAAATCTTGGAAACTTTTGATGCTGAAAAATTGTTACAATTCTTTTTGCCCATTTGCTAAGCATAACAGTTGAATTACTAGAGAGAATGAGGAATTGAAGGAAATTAGTATTAGTAAGAAGGTTGTATTGAGAAATTAATGGGGCTGAAGGTTGATAAGTCCCCGGGACCTGATATTCCACATCCCAGAGTGTTGAAAGAGGTAGCTATGGAGATAGTGGATGCATTGGTGATCATTTTCCAAAATTCTATAGATTCTGGAACAGTTCCTGCAGATTGGCTGGTTGCAAATGTCACCCCACTATTTAAGAAGGGAGGGAGAGAGAAAACAGGGAATTATAGACCTGTTAACCTTGTTTCAGTAGTAGGGAAAATGCTAAAATCTATTCTGAACACTTGGATAATAATAATCTGATTGGGCACAGTCAACATGGATTTATGAATGGGAAATCTTGTTTGACAAACCTGTTGGATTTTTTGAGGATGTTACTAATTGAATTGATAAAGGAGGGTCGGTGGACGTAGCATACTTGGATTTTCACAAGGCTTTTGATAAAGACCCCCACAAAGGTTGTTTAGCAAAGCAGAAAACAGACAGTAGGAATAAACGGGTCATTCTCACATTGGCAGGTTGTGACTAGTGGGGTACCATAAGAATCAGTAGTTGGGCCCCAGCTGTTCACAATATATATCCACGATTTGGATGTGGGGATCAAATGTAATATTTCCAAGTTCGCTGATGACACAAAACTAGGTGGAAAAGTGTGTTGTGAGGAAGACGCAAAGCGACTTCAAGGGGATTTGGACAGACCTAATGAGTGGGCAAGAACATGGCAGATGGAATATAACGTGGAAAAATGTGAGGTTATCCACTTTAGTAGGAGGACAGATATGCAGAATATTTCTTAAATGGTCTTAAATAAGTCACTGAAAGCTAACATGCAGGTGCAGCAAGCAATTAGGAAGGCTAATGGTATGTTAACCTTTACTGCAAGAGGATTTGAGTACAGGAATAACAAAGTCTTGCTTCAATTGTATAGAACATTGGTTAGATCGCACCTGGAGTACTGTGTGCAGTTTTGGTCCCCTTACCTTAGGAAGGATATTATTGCCATAGAGGGAGTGCAACGAAGGTTCACCAGACTTGTTCCCAGGATGGCGGGACTATCCTATGAAAAGAGATTGGAGAAACTGGGGTTGTATTCTCTAGAATTTTGAAGAATGAGAGGTGATCTCATTGAAACCTACAAAATACTTAAAAGGAATAGACCGGGTAGATGCAGGTAAGATGTTTCCCCTGGTTGGGGATTCTAGAACCAGGGGACACAATTTCAGAATAAGGGGTAAGCCACTTAGGACCGAGATGAGGAGAAATTTCTTTACTCAGAGGGTTATGAATCTTTGGAATTCTCTACCCCAGAGGGCTGTGGAAGCTTAGTCATTGAGTATGTTTAAAGCAGATTTCTAAATACCAATGACATAAAGGGATATGGGGATAGTGTGGGAAAAAGGCATTGAAGTGGATGATCAGCCATGATAGTATTAAATGGCAGAGCAGGCTCAATGGGCTGAATGACCTACTCCTGTTCCTATGTTCCATGTTCCTAGTAATGTTTATCATTTATTCCTTCACTTTTTTTGTTAAACTATACAATAACAGTAGAATCCGCATGTCAAACTGTCTCATCATAGTATAAACCTTTCCTCATAAAAACAACATTACGTTGGTGCAGGAGGACTTCACAATGACCTAGCACCATACTCCTTAATCTTCCTAGTCCAATTGCTAACATACTGGCCAGTATTAATGGGATCAGCATTTACATACATTCAAACTGAACACATAACTTGAAGGGTTGGCCACTCATTCAGCAGCATCAAAGCTATGATGATATTATCAACTTAAATACAGCTCAAAAGTCATTTATTAGAGTTTTACATCTTGCATGCAAGAGGTCTGTGCTTACATGGTGCTCTAACCTTGCACATACCAACCATACCAGTAAATTAACAAATGGAATTCCACGGCTCCACCAATTACATCAAGAATTGTCAAAAATGCATTTTCCAATTTAACTCATAAACCACACTTAAAACAACAAAAGGGGACTTAGTTCCAATGGTACCAGACTCCCAGCTACATTATTAAATTCACCCTCAAAGAATAATTGGTAAATCTCACCAAATCTTTAAAGGTAGCAGGACAAGTTGAGAAATCTGCTAAAAAAGGCATATGGGATCCTTGTCATAATAACTAGAGGAATAAATACAAGAGCAAGAAAGTTATGCTCAACCTTGATAAAAAAAAAACACTGGTTAGGTCCCATCTGGAATATTGTGGTCAGTTCTGGGCACCACACTTTAGGAAGGATGTCAAAACCTACAGAGGTTGCGAAGGAGGTTTATTAGAATGGTACCAGATGAGAGACTACAGTTACGTGGAGAGTCTAAAGAAACCGGGGTTTATCACCTCTGAATAGAGGTTTGGGAGATTTGATAGAGGTGTTCAAGTTTTCAAAGGTTTTGATAGACTAGTTAAGGAGAAACCGCTTCCAGTGCCAGAAGGGTCAGTAACCAGAGTACATAGTTTTAAGGTAATTGGGCAAAAGATCCAGAGGCATCACAGGGAAACATTTTTTAACACAGCAAATTACAATGATCTGGAATGGACTACCTTAAAGATGCAGATTCTATAATAACTTGCAAAGGGAATTGCAAAAATATTTGAAAAGGACAAATATACTGGGCTATGGGGAAACAGCAGGGGAGTGGAACTAATTGGAAATCTATTTCAAAAAGCCAGCACAGGCATGATGGTCCAAATGACCTCCTTCTATGCTGTTTCATTCGATGATTCCTGATTAAACCATCATGTTGATAATATGGCAGCAAAGCACCTCAACAATAGTAGTGGTTCATGTAAGCTGGAGGCAGTATTTAAAATGTTGTCCAGTTTTAAGGCTTAGTGTAAGTTAGTGTGTAATAAAAACTTACAACAGACTAAAAAGCAGATATAAATAATTTAGACTAACACATGACAGAGCGGGTTGTGTGTCTGGGCATGCAGTATGTGGGAATTTGTGGACAGAAAGACTGTCCCGAGCGAGCAAGTCTGCAGCAGGTGTCTCTGTCTAAAATCTCTCCAGCTCAGAGTCATTGAAATGGAGTGCAAGTTTGTGATACTCCAACATAGCTCTTAAAGCTGAGTTGGAGTATCTGGACAGTTTGCTCTAGTCTTCAGTCACACCTCATAGAGAATGTTGAATAGTTACTTTGCATCAGTATTTACAGTAGTGGGAGAGGGTAGCATGCTGGACATCCCAAGGAAGCTAATATTAAATCAGGGACAGAGACTCACCAAAGTTAACGTAAGCAAAATAACAGTAATAAAGAAAATAATGGCACTAAAGAGGGACAAATACCAGGACCAGATGATTTCTACCCCAGGATTTTAAATGAAGCAGGTACAAACATTGCAGATGCTCTAAATATAATCGTTGAAAATTCTCTCAATTCAGGAACCGTTCCTTTAGATTGGAAAATTGTGCATGCCAGTCCGCCATTTAAGAATGGTGAGAGAGGGGAGAGGGGAAAGCCAGGGAATTATAGACCAGTTTAGCTTCACATCTGTTATCAGGAAATTACTAGAGCTATAACTAAGGATACAGTAACTGACCACTGAAAGTTTTCAGCTGCTTAGAGAGAGCCAGCATGGATTTGTAAAGGGTTGGTCATGCCTGGAAAACCTGACTGAATTGTTTGAAGGGGTGACATAGAAACATAGAAAATAGGGGCAGGGGTAGGCCATTTGGCCCTTCGAGTCTGCTCCACCATTCATTTTGATCATGGCTGATCATCCAACTCAGTAGCCTGTTCGGGCTTTCGCCCCATACCCTTTGATCCCTTTAGACCCAAAAGCTATATCTAACTCCTTCTTGAAAACATACAATGTTTTGGGTTCAACTGCTTTCTGTGGTAGCGAATTCCACAGGCTCACCACTCTCTGGGTGAAGAAATTTCTCCTCATCTCAGTCCTGAAAGATTTACCCCATATCCTTAGACTATGACCCCTGGTTCTGGACTCGCCCATCCTTCCTGCATTTACCCTGTCAAGTCCTGTTAGAATTTTATAGGTTTCTATGAGATCCCCCCTCACTCTTCTGAACTCCAGCAAATATAATCCTAACCGACTCAATCTCTCCTCATACGTCAGTCCCACCATCTCAGGAATTAGTCTGGTAAACCTTCACTGCACTCCCTCTATAGCAAGAACATTCTTCCTCAGATAAGGAGACCAAAACTGCACACATTATTCCAGGTGCGGCCTCACCAAGGCCCTGTATAATTGCAGCAAGACATCCCTGCTTCTGTACTCGAATCCTCTCGCTACCATTTGCCTTTTTACTGCCTGTTGCACCTGCATGCTTACCTTTAGCAACTGGTGTGCGAGAACACCCAGGTCTCGCTGCATATTCCCCTCTCTCAGTTTATAGCCGTTCAGATAATAATCTGCCTTCCTGTTTTTGCTACCAAAGTGGATAACCTCACATTTATCCACATTATACTGCAGCTGCCATGCATTAGCCCACTCACTCAACTTGTCCAAATCACCCTGAAGCCTCTCTGCATCCTCCTCACAACTCACCCTCCCACCCAGTTTTGTGTCATCTGCAAATTTGGAGATATTACATTTAGTTCCCTCATCTAAATCATTAATGTATATTGTGACTAGCTGGGGTCCTAGCACCGATCCGTATGGTACCCCATTAGTCACTGCCCGCAATTCGGAAAAAGACCCATTTATCCCTACTCTTTGTTTCCTGTCCGCCAACCAATTTTCTATCCATTGCAATACACTACCCCCAATCCCATGTGCTTTAATTTTACACGTTAATCTCTTATGTGGAACTTTGTCGAAAGCCTTCTGAAAGTCCAAATAAACCACATCCACTGGCTCCCCCTCATCAACTCTACTAGTTACATCCTCGAAGAATTCCAGTAGATTTGTCAAGCATGATTTCCCTTTTGTAAATGCATGCTGACTCTGCCTGATTCTACCACTGTTCTCTAAGTGCTCTGATATAAAATCTTTGATAATGGACTCTAGAATTTTCCCCACCACCGACGTCAGGCTGACTGGTCTATAATTCCCTGCTTTCTCTCGACCTCCCTTTTTAAATCGTGGGGTTACATTAGCTACCCTCCAATCTGTCGGAACTGTTCCAGAGTCTGTAGAATCTTGGAAGATGAACACCAATGCATCCGCTATTTCTAGGGCCACTTTCTTACATACTCTGGGATGCATACCATCAGACCCTGGGGATTTATCGGCCTTCAATCCCATCAATTTCCCCAACACCATTTCTCTACTCATACTGATTTCTTTCAGTTCCTCTCTCTCACTAAGCCCTGTGTTCCCCAACATTTCTGGTATGATATTTGTGTCCTCCTTTGTGAAGACAGAACCAAAGTATGCATTTAGTTGGTCAGCCATTGCTTTATTCCCCATAATAAATTCCCCTGTTTCTGAGTGTAAGGGACCTACATTTGTCTTCACCGATCTTTTTCTCTTCACATACCTATAGAAACTTTTACAGTCAGTTTTTATGTTCCCTGCAAGCTTGCTCTCGTGCTCTATTTTCGCATCAAAAATACTGCAAAGTCAAAAGGAAATCATTTACAGCTCATAATTTTGCAATAAGGTTATATAGAAATCCAACTTGTCCATAAGATTTCCTCCAAGTTCTGAATCCTCACTAACAAAAACTATGGGCTGAAGTTTCAGAATGGATGTGGGAATGAGGAGACAGGTCTGGTTTTGGGTCAGAAACCCACCTCTGGTGAGAAACTGATTAAAGTTCAGATTTTTGTGTGGGGAAGCAGTTAATTTGTATGGAAACGGGTTTCCTGTCCACTTAGCGCCAGTGGAGACTGGAATGGAGGTGGGTCAGATGAAGTGTGCGGCTATCACTGAGGCTGCTGGCTGTCCTGAGGGAGAGATCTGTGGTTTGTGCCAAAGCCTTCCACTGCACCAGAGGTGAGCCGGAGGCCTGGCTCTAGGGGCAGGGCAGACCCTCACTTCATCGATGCCGATCTGGATCTAATGCTGAACGTCATGAGGGACAGGAGAGAGGTCCTCTTCTTGGAGGGTGGCAGGAGGAGGCCACCTCGTCGTGCAGCAGGGACACCTCTCTGTTCAGCACAGTGGCGCAGTGGTTAGCACCGCAGCCTCTCAGCTCCAGCGATGCGGGTTCATTTCTGGGCACTGCCTGTGTGGAGTTTGCACGTTCTCCCTGTGACTGTGTGGGTTTCCGCCGGGTACTTCGGTTTCCTCCCACCGCCAAAGACTTGCAGGTTGATAGGTAAATTGGCCATTGTAAATTGCCCCTAGTGTAGGTAGGTGGTAGGGAATATAGGATTAATGTAGGAGGAGATGTGGTAGGGAATATGGGATTAATGTAGGATTAGTATAAATGGGTGGTTGATGGTCGGCACAGACTCGGTGGGCTGAAGGGCCTGTTTCATTGCTGTATCTCTCTCTATGACTCTCTCTATCTCGCTCTGCCTCCTCCTCTCTCACTTCCTGCTCCTGCCCTGATGAGCTGTCTCCTTCCAGGGCCTCATTGTCCTCAAGGTCCACACATCTCCGGACAGCCATGTAATGGTGAGTGCAGCAGACCACCACAATGAGACCCTTGCAGGAGGGTATTGGCGGGCACCAATCAACTGGTCTGGGTACCCAAATTGCATCTTCAGAAGCCTGATAGCCTGCTCAATGGTTGTCCTACTGACCAGGTGGCATTGCTGCTATTGCCCCTGTGCCTGTCTGGGGCTCCTGCAAAGGAGGGGTCAGTAGCCACCTCTTCAAGGGACATCCCTCGTCCCCTCGGATCCATCCTAGATTGATTACTAGATTGCTACTTGGAATGAGCGGGTTGTCTTATGAGGAAAGGTTGGACAGACTGGGCTTATTTTCACTGGAGTTTAGAAGAGTGAGGGGAAACTTGATTGAAGTATATAAGATGCTGAATGGTCTTGACAAGGTGAGTGTGGAGAAGATGTTTCCTCTTGTGGGTGAGTCCCGAACTAGGGGTCACTGTTTTAAAATTAGGGGTCGCCCTTTTAGGACAGAGATGAGGAGAAATTTGTTCTCTGAGGGTTGGAACGCTCTGCCTCAGAAGGTGGTAGAAGCAGGGTCATTGAATATTTTTAAGGCAGAGGTAGATAGATTCTTGTTAGGCAAAGGAATCAAAGGTTATCGGGGGTAGGTAAGAGTGTGGAATTCAAGACACAAACAGATCAGCCATGATCTTACTGAATGGCGGAGCAGACTCGATGGGCCGAATGGCCTACTTCTGCTCCAATTTGGTATGTTCGTATCCACCCACTTTGGGGGTTGGAGTGAAGATCTGAAGCAGTCTGGACTGGTGGAGGATAAAGGAGTCATGGCAGCTGCCAGGAAAGCAAGTGCAGACCAGTTGGACATTGAAGGAGTGGAAGCCCTTCCTCTTGATGAATTTGATTGGGTGGTTGCTGGGTGCCTTGATGGCCACATAGTTGCAATTGATGATGCCCTAAACCTGGGGGAATCCAGTGACGGAGACGAAACCCAATGTCCTCTCTGTCCCTGTGAGGTCGGTCTATTGTTAAATGAATGTGCTGCCCAGCTCTGGCAAAGAAGGCATCAGTGTCCAGCCATTTTTCAGATGCTACCAAGGTCCACAGCTGATCCGTGGAAGAAGCCAGAAACAAAGAAGCTCAAGGCAACTGTGACTTTGACGGCCACTGGCAGGGCATGGCAACCAGTGCTGTGAGGTGCGAGGTCCTTGCTGGCAAGGGCACAGATGTCTGTCACCATCAAGCTGGACAGTTGCAGTCTCCTGTGGCACTGGTTCTCGGTCATCTCCAGGTAGCTCTGTCTTCAGCAGTAGATCCTGTGTTGAGGGTTTTGCTTCCGATGCCTTCCTGCCCCTCTTTCCTCTCCCATGCCCTCCTGATGCCCAGGGTTCTACCCTTCCTGCAGAGGGTGTTGCCCCTCATCGCTACTGGGCCCAAAATCTGAGAGTTGTACCCCCATTGTCTGCTGGAGCCTTTCTTCTGGACAAGTGGCTGCCCAACTGTCCTTGGCAGACGCCCCCTGCTCTTCTATCCCTGTGATGCGGGGGGATGCCAACCTCATTCAAATCCTGGATGCTGAGTGCCCACTCTCCCTACCACCTGCACAGCATGAAGGGAACCCCTTTACCAAGTGCCCAGTCCCCCTTTACCCCACTGACCCTCTTATGGGGCTGGGGTGATATCCTGGAGCAGCCATGGCTGGCTCTCCACTCTGCACCCGCCTCCCTTTAGATGCCCAATTTCTGAAGGCGCAGGTAACCTGTCCGGCCCTTTAAAAATTTGAATCTCAAACCTTCACAAGCTCTTAATAAGCTTTTAAATAGCTTCAACTGTCCTAGATTGGGAGAGGAGCAGGATTCTTGTCCTTCCCTGGTGATTATTGCTAGCACCGGAATCGGCATCTTAAAACTGGCACGTGGCCTGGTGCCAGTATTTGAGGCCCCTCCGCCTCTGTTCCCACTTTCGGGGGTCTCAAAAATTCAGCCCTACATTATTTCTATCTTATAGGCATTTTAAGTTAGAGTTGTGGGTGCATTAATGAGATATTGGTTATACAACACAAGAGCAATACATTCAGAATATTCTACGTTAACCTATAGAAAATGTTCAACTAAACAAAAATTTAAAAGGAAAATACTGCAGAAGCTGGAAATCTGAAATAAAAACAGAAAATGCTGGAGATACTCAGCAGATGTGGCAGCACCTGTGGAGAGGAACAGTGTTAACGTTTAAGGTCAATGACATTTTATCAGAATCCTACCTCTCCTAGAACAGTCTGATTTGTCAGCATGTACAATTAAATGGTGACCCTGCCATGGTCCAGCTGTCAACAGTTTCCATAATTATCCATTAAGTCACTGATATTATTGTCATTGAAGGAGCTCCAGCAGCTCCCATCAATAGGTTATAGTGCCACTTTACCAAGGAAGATGATGAAAGACAAGGAGCAGGATTTTCCCTGCAGGCTTCAGTACCCTCCCATTTGGCTCAAATGGGGGTCAGGAGCCCACACTGTGTGGGAAACAGTCACTCGCCTGTGATTTTCCCTGAATTGGCCAATTAATGGCCAGAGGGCGGGCTCGCCACTCAATTAAAGATGGTAGGTAGGCTCTTGAAGCTGGAGAGAGAAAGGAAGCCTTCCAGCTTGAAAGCAGCAGAAGCAGGGATGCCATAGCAAGTAACTGAGGGAGAGGATGCCCCAAAATGAAGGTGCCCTCTCTCCAACTTTTTCAAATTTAAAATTAAAAAACACCTTTGCAGTCAGGCCACAACTAATGGGGTGGGTGGGTGGGGTGGGGCTGCAGATGAAGCCAGGCGGCAGGCTGCTTCCAGGCAGCAGTAATGTCACTCATTGCCTGCAGGGACCTGGACACCAGCTGGAAAATCCTAGTCGGTCTCCAACAATAGGCCTCAGCAGGCCTTTAATTAGGTCAATTGGCTACCTGCCATTTGAGGGTAGGTAGCCCAGCCGGTGCACCCACACCCCCACCCCCCCCCCCCCACCCCTCCATCCCACCACTGGAAAAATGGCCCAAGGGCAAGATGGAGCAGGGGAACAGGCTCGCCAGTCTCCGTTCCCAGCCCCTGCGGAGCCTAAAAATCCTTCCCTAGATTTTAGCTGGGTGGAGATTATTGAGAATCACTAAAACAAATTATCTTGAAGTGTTTTTAATCTCCTTAATATTCAAAATAATTCGTAGATAAGCAGGGGAAAACCTACTATGGCATATATTAAATCGAAAAGTTGGTCTACCATTTTATGTTAACACTAAAAATAAGCCTTCAATACCGCATGCTTCAATATTAACTAAAGAAATACATTCTCAGACTTTCATACACTGTTTTGGGCCCCAAGAATTCTTACATTAATTCTATATTGTGTACATACATCATCTGCTCAATTCCAGGGCAGACATTTGCACTGTTTATGAATGGACACACCAAAATAGTCTAAAGCTGTCTTCTCTCTTTCCAAATGCTAACTAACCTGGTATCCGTAGTTTTTTCTTTTTTTATCACGAGCACATTCTTCTATTTTAAGCATTAACTTATCACTTGCAATCTAAAGAAATACAGCTACCTTTTTTTTTTAAAAAGAAAGGTAAAGCAAGACATCTTACCATGGAACACGCTGTTGTCTGCTAGGAAGTGTCTACAGTACTGAAGGCCACCTTTTCTGTTCAGGACCCAGGAACTCATTGTAAATCAAACTATAACTGGAAAAATTGTGCTCCACAATAATACAACCAAACTGCAAAGCAAAGAAGAAACAGGATATACATAAATTAACAAACAAACTGAGCCTGCTGACAAGGATAGGGAGGAGGGGAGCATTGAATTTTATCTAATGAGCATAACTGATTTAATTCTTTAATCAAACGGGGCTCTTAATAATGAAATTGGATCATAAGTTGAGTAATGAGTTTTTAAAAAAATCTTATTTTTAGATAAATGACATTGATAGTTACCATTATTAAAAGACCTATTAGAGAATCATAGAATTTTACAGCAGCAAAGGAGGCCATTCAGCTCATTGTGCCTGTGCTGTTTCTTTGAAAGAGTTATCCAATTAGTCATTAGCATAATGGTATTTTTAATACAATTATGTGTACTGTTATCCATAATGTTCTTAATAGTCCAATAATCATATCCAAACACAAAATGATTCGCATCTGTTGTTAATTGCATGGCAATATTAATCTATAGTGATGTCATCACATTGCTTATCAAAATCTGTAGTCAGTGTAATTTTAGCTCTGCTTTTAACTCATATCACCGTTATTATAGTGAAACCTTATTCTATGCATATTTCTTAAAAGGTAATGGATGAAAGGCAGTGAAAGAGTGAAAAGTTGTGGATTCAGAAAACATTCAGGCTATGTCCTTGTGATTTGTAATTAAAATATGTCTTTGTTATTCACTCCCCAAAAATTTGTCATTTTAGATATTCTTAGCCCTAGAACATTGGACATGGACTGTGTCTCTTCATAATTTTCTTTTTAAAATACAGTTATCAGTTTACGTTGAGAAACAATACATTTCAAGAGGGATTTATCCATAAGATTGTGCATGTTTTAACATTAAACGTCTGAAAAGTGCATGTTGATGGAAACTATGCTCTTTGCATCGTTCCCAATCTTTTACACAACCAATATTTTGTTTATATTAAGTTGCAGTGCCATTTATTGAAATCTAGTCCGCCAGTCTGCAAATCTATCACCATAACTAGACTGGTCTAGACGGCACAAGATTTCATCAAGGTAATTTTTTTCTGCCAGTTCCTGCAGTTTTCTGCCCCATTACACTTCCATTCAGTTCTTACTGTATGGTCTTTACCCAGCAGGGACCCACTTAATCACTTCTGAGGGTGCCAATCTTTAGTCACATTGTACAATTGCTCTATCCATTGTAATCTTCTTGAATATGCCTTCATTTGGTCTTCAAGGATTTGCATTGTTGTGAACTTCAGCATCTATCATTATCAAATGAGCTACCTTAAGTTCATAGATAAATATTTTAATACTGGGGAAGTTGAGGTAAAATTACAAGATTCTAATCTAGTTTCTATTGCTATAAAATATGATAGACAGAACACAGGTCTTTGCGCAAAAAGTACTGCAACAATCTCTAATATAATAAATTAAAATAATAGACACAATTCTCTTTGTGAACAAATTTGGCTCAGAAACAGAATCAGAAGTTCTCAAGTGGGCGGCACAGTGGTGCAGTGGTTAGCACCGCAGCCTCACAGCTCCAGTGACCCGGGTTCGATTCTGGGTACTGTCTGTGCGGAGTTTGCAAGATCTCCCTGTGACCGCGTGGGTTTTCGCCGGGTGCTCCGGTTTCCTCCCACAGCCAAAGACTTGCAGATTGATAGGTAAATTGGCCATTGTAAATTGCCCCTAGTATAGGTAGGTGGTAGGGGAATTGAGTAAAGGTGGGGATGGGGTAGGAATATGGGATTAATGTAGGATTAGTATAAATGGGTGGTTGATGGGCGGTGGGCCGAAGGGCCTGTTTCAGTGCTGTATCAATAAATAAATAAATAAGTGAGGTGGTAAATTATTGTCAAAGATTATGCATTCATGTAAAGATTGATTTAAAGATTCGTGTTGGAAAAGCTAGTGTTTAGTGTGAGAGCAGAAGTGCAATTATAAGAAAATTAAAATCCAGGCAAATTGAAAAGTTTTATTTGATGGTGTATTATTCTCAACAGAAATTGAACATTTATAATTGTTTAAGCTTCCCGAATAAATTGTTAGCAAAATCAGCGTATGACTTTGCTGTACACACCAGAAGGATCTTGGTTCAATTCTGGTTTGCACAGAGTTTACTGATCTCAGTTGGGTAGCAGAAACTGCAGTACAGTTAGTTTCAGTGCCCCTGAGCTAGGGAGGAAAGAATCAGCCAGCATTCCTAATTGGTGTCCAATGACTCCTGCTGGAAAATACACGTGTGGATATTGGTTGATGGCAGGATCGTGCTGCATTTTAATGTTCCCCACATTTGAATTGCTTACTGATGCTCAATGTCCACACTCTCAAATGAAAACTGTCAGTTGGTTGAGATCCTTGAGCATAACTGACAGCCATAGAACCATATTGCAGAAGTCAGCACCTTTCGGAGAGATGGCATATTCCAGACTCAGCTGTGCTCTTATTGGGAGATGTTGAGGTCACGTTCATCATCACTGGGGGAAAGAAGAGTGATTCTGGCCACTCTCATGCATATTCTAGTGACATCACAGACATCAACTGATGGAAACCTGTGAAAAGGTTGTCTGACTGGCCACAGTCTCAATCTGACCAAACAAAAAGGAAGCAAATAATTAAAATAGCTTAATTGGATGATAATGCCGGTGTGCACAAACTGTATTACAAAGGTTGCATCTGAAATAATACATCACATGGTGGTAATATATTTGAAATTGAAATATAACATCAATGTCACGGTAGTAGAGTACTAGTTAGATAGTTTTCTGTTTTGTGAGGTGCTCTATATTTATAGTGTTCATTGTCTCATTCATACCAGTGTGTTGCATTTTATGTTTTGTGTTCTTGGAAATTTTTTCACATATGGTGATAATATAGTTGGCTTCAAAGATAGCATTTTTTTCAACTTTTGTACATATAATGCAGGGCTTTCTTAGATTCCCTCAAATTCTGCAATTAGTTTATCACTTCTACAGTATGTATCTCTAAGAGCAATTATCAGGCAGAAGCAAAAGGTATTTTATGACACATTGGACAACCGGAAGAAGGATGTTGGTGCACAATGGGCTTGAATGTGGCTTAGATCCACATCAGACAAGTAGCAATGAAACATTCATGTCATGCAACTGCTTCAACGCAGAAGCTCAGCAACACTATCCATTAAAGTCAAGCTTTACTCTTATCCCTCCCTCTCTCTCCAGTGAGCAGATTCACTCAGTATCCAGTTGCAGTTGGCATGGTAACCAGCCACACATGGCACCCCCTGGCCTCTGAGTTTTGCCACAAAGAAAGAATGGTGTGGGAAAGATTAAGAGCAGAACAAGTTTGCTTGTGTGCCACATCATCGTATCACGACTTATATTGTGATTAAACTCAATAAATTCAGAAGTCACCGTTTCTTGAGCACAGAGATGTTAGTTGGTTATTAGGTGTGCTGTGATATTGAATTCTCTTAGCACTTTCTATCTATCTATCTTGAGTTGCACCATATCATTATAGCTTGCAAAATATGCACTTGGAATTAGGATATACATATCTACAAAAATATTACAATAAAGAATTGCTCATTTTTTTTGATATACAACGGTAGTAATGAACCTAATCACACAGGATTTCACTGTTACCTACTGGATTTTGCGATTTGCACATTAGTCAGTAATTATTCTGCAAAAGCAACTAAATATTTGAATTAGATTCAGCAGCCTGTTGGAACTACTGGAGTATTTTCTATTTGCGCAATAAAAAGTGCACAACTGAATGCATGGAAATGGAACACCACAGCTGTCTTCCATAACCTACTCCATGCAATACAACAAAATTGGTACTATTTAGGAACTAGGAGGGGGTAAAGAATCCACTAAATGTATGCATCAAAAAAAATAGTGATTAGGTCACCGTTCCCTCAAGGGTTAGTACAAGAGGTGCATTTGCAGTACAAAGGATTTACTTCATTCTTGCCTTCTCAATACTACCCTATAGCAGGTTGAAATGAGAATGTTAGTTAATGCCAAGCGGACAGCAGCTGTAAACTGTGGGTTTGGTTTCTGGGGACCAGACGGAGACTGATGACATCAATTTAACTCATAAACCTTAACAGCCATTAGAAAGGAAGCTTTAATCCCATCTGTTGTTTGGACTGTATTCAAACTCAGCTCCCAGAGGTGAAAGGACACAGGTTCCAAACAGTGTTCGAATGCACAATGCCGTTCTCCAGAGATCTGCATTTTACTTAATTCTGCATCTGGTCCTTAGTCTAAATCACAGACAATACAATGTGCATAAAAATCGGTAATGTTCAGGAACATGAGAAGGAAATGAAAAGCTATCTCTTATTCCTAGGAACTTATCAGATAGTAGATAGAACACTGAACTATTTTCTACTATAGGTTTTTTTATTTCACAGATGAAAATCCAATGTCACAGGCATATTGCCATTATCCTGTTCTGCAATTTCATTAACATAAATGTGCATGCATTTCATACACCCAGCATGAAAGTTATTTAACTTGGATAATTAAAATGTTACAATTAAACTAATTGTAGATTGTGTTATTATGACATTTGTCCATAGTGTAAATTGAAACAATGCTGTGATTTGAACTTGATCTGAATGCAGATACAAATTTTTTTTTATACAGAGAGATACAGCACTGAAACAGGCCCTTCAGCCCACCGAGTCTGTGCTGACCAACAACCACCCATTTATACTAATCCTACATTAATCCCATATTCCCTACCACATCCCCACCATTCTCCTACCACCTACCTAAACTAGGGGCAATTTACAATGGCCAATTTACCTATCAATCTGCAAGGATTTGGCTGTGGGAGGAAACTGGAGTACCCGGCAGAAACCCACGCGGTCACAGGGAGAACTTGCAAACTCCGCACAGGCAGTACCCAGAACTGAACCCGGGTCGCTGGAGTTGTGAGGCTGTGGTGCTAACCACTGCATCACTGTGACACTAATACGCCAGGCAAATGTTATTTGCTATAAGAATCTATTTAAGCATTTCAAATAAAACCGGAATGACTGATAACTCTACTTCTAGATCAGTAAAAAAAAATTCAGTACACTATATGGTGCAGACTGGAACATTTAAAATCATTACTGCACTTCTCACACAATTATTTACTGTTAAAAGAAAATTGTAATGCTGGAATTCATAAATAACAATAGAAAATTCATAGCAAGTTGGTCAATAGGCAACAATAATCAATCAGAACTTGCCATTACTGATGATCAGACAGATCAAACTATCTTTACTTTCATGATCAACCGGCTGTCCATTTCATTTATTTTTATTGTTTATATCTAATGCTGCTGGTGCCTGTGCAGTAGTGGCATTATTTAAACAGGGATTAGAATGGGTAGTGTGCAATTAGGGCAGCCTGCTCATATTCCTATGGGTGATAGTAAAACTCTCTACATGTACACTTAATCAATCATTCAAATAAAAGAAAACTGAAAGACAACCTCCTGTACAGCAATCTTAAAAAACTACAGGATGGATAAACTCCAGCCAGCGTGAAGTGAAAGTAATGTGAGATACATCTTGAAGAGCATCTCATTTACTTTGATTCTGCTGAAATCAGGCCTACGTTATTACTGCTGTGCTAATATATACAAACACAGACTGCTGCAGCTTCAAGATGCCAGTGTCTAAGGACATTGGATAATAGCTACAATAGATGCTTTGAACAGGACACTTTCACAGGGCTTCCAACACGTTATTGGGTCTATTGAGGCTCTGATGACAATGACCAGGAACACCTACAAGCCTGTATCGAGCAACCATGAGCTGTTAGGAGTGGGCATAGACGTCACTGTCTCACCAGAGTGTCAGTGAACCTGCTTCTTTAAGCCTTCTTCCAATACATGAGCTTCAGACTTGAGGCCCAATACCCTTTGCTACTACAAGCACCAGGCTGCGAGAAGCTGTTCCCTCTTGGACAGCAGCTGCCCTTAGATAAGAGATAGGCTCCAAGGGAGGCATCCTAGCTACTACTGCTGAAACTCATGCCAAGCAGGGAGCACTTCATATGATTGGTAGATTAGGAACTTAAAGTAAGGTAGCTGGTAGAAAGGTTAAGAAATAAATGCAGATAAGGTGAATGGATTTCTGTGACATTTCTTGGTGAATGTTATTGTTTAACGTAAACACAGCTTGATCGCATAGAGTTGGGAGTTCATTTCTGCACTTGCTTTCAACTTTTAGGATTTGGAGGATGATAGGGGAAATTTGGACCTCTACCTTAAGAAGGACTTGGCATAAGTTTTGAATAATGAGGGACTCTGTGCGCATGTGTGGGAGAAACAGGCAGGTTAATGTGACTTCATTTTTTTGCTTCAATCTTTATTGAAAGATTTGGGTTCTCATTTGTGCTGATCTTGTTCAGACAGCTCGTTGCCAGCTCACCTTTCTGTCCTTACTGTGCACCATAACTAAGTCCTTCTTGATCTGTAGCTCCTGGTGCATGAATGTCTAGATGCAGGGAAGAGATATCTTCAGTGATGCTTGACTTTCAGAGTCTCCAACCTAGTCTCCTCCATATGTTCAAAAATATTAAAATAAAGGTTCTCTCAATGAGAAACCCATGTTGAGAGTGCAAAGCTGTACTTTGAGCAGAGCCCACAAAGTACTAAAATGAATGCTACACAGCCAAAGAAACATCAAACTTCAGTAACAGCACTCAAAATTATCATCTCAATTTGGTATCCACTTGAGCGATACTTTGTAGCAGCTCTTATCAACACTGATATAATGACGGTAATTACCTGGGCTGGATTTATGCAGAAACAGAGGAGAATGAGATCGAGAGGTAGCCAAACATCTTTGACTCTATTTAAATATGGAGAATGAACATGTGTCAGGCCTTAAAGCAAATTGGTGGTTTTGTTTTGGGAGGAGATTTTAGATGCAGTTTTTTGTGACAGATTTAAGGCACTAACTTTTAAGTGTATTTCCCAAAACAGGAGGTAATTCATTGAAGGATTCAGGAGCATGTTCTTTTAGTATTTATGAACAGAAACAGTAAGGTGTCAAAACTATAAAATGCCAATAAATTGGTCAAATAACTCATACGCTGGTAATTAAATCATAACTGGCAGTGGTGAAGAAAAATTATTTCATTTCAACACTCTTCTATGATAAGCATAAAGTCACATTATTCATTCATAAAGATCTGACTATTTAGAGACAATTATATCAATGCAAATTAAATTGTGATCACTGTAGTTGGACTCATTTTGATGCAATAAATTCAAAAGAAAAATAACTAGGATACAATTATTAAATAAGTATCAGTAATACAAGATGTATTTCTCTCCATATGTATCGGAACACACTAAAATTAATTCTATTGCAAGTCTAAGTCAAATAAGTATTTTCACATGTCTTTTTTTCTGCATACCTGAAAGGGCTCAGGGTCTTTTGGCTGCTGCTGGGAAAAGTATCCTCCTGCATCCATCTTTTGTCTTTGGAGTCCTCCCTCTCATCAGCAAAGTGCTCTGGCACTTTTCAGGCTGCCCCTCTGGTCTATGGCAGACACATAAGGGAGAAAAGGGCCAGGAATGCCCCTCTAGATTTGTTTAAATGCGAAGCCAAAACCATCCATTTTGTGATCATATGGAAGTCCTGTAGCTATATAATAGAACCAGAGACCTGGCATAATGTAGTTACCTCAGTGCACCTTACCTCACCAGGTATAAGAATGGTTAAAGTCTCAGTTTGCTTACATTTTCAGGGAAATCATTGTGATATGAAAGACATCCATTGGCATATAGTTCTGGGTATTTAGTTTTAGTTCTGGTAGGAGACCTGAACATCATGGATTAACTGGGATTCACATTAGTCATTTACAACATTTGGGATGCAAGGCTATTCAAGTGCACAATTCAAATACCAAATGGCAACATGTGAGATATTGGTCACACTCCGGTTATGCTGCTGCCATTGATGAAAACGAATAAGATATTTCTCTACCTGAATATTACAACTATGATATTCTTGGTGCACTGCACAGCTAGCATGCTGAGCTGTATATGTTCCCAGTGCTATCCTGGTAAGATCCTGATGAAAAAATAGTTGAGGGTCACATCAATTTCATCAACCTCTTGCAGTGCTATGCCGGAAATGAGGACTTCATGGTAAGATAGGGCTTACTCAGCAGCTGGCAAAAGGCCGCAGCATTTCCTGGAGCCAGGAGCAGCATTTCTGCAATTCCCCCGAAAATTTACCTTGCCATTTTTGGAATTGCCTCCAAGTTTGCCACGAACCCCTGGTACAAATGGCAGGAGCGTTTGTGGTGCATGCTTCTTTCATTTGTGCTTGAAAATTGCAAATGGCATTCTATGATCGAAAAAGAGCCTTGTGGTGTTCTCGGGACTGAAGTAAGATTCAGCCAAATTTAGTATAAGATATGAGACTGTATGCTGTTGAAAGCAACAGATTCTCTTTTATTCTTTAACTTTCACTTTTCAGCCCCTCTGCTGGCATGAGCGTGTGCATAGTAGCCGCAAGTGAACAAAATGCACAAAGGAATGTTCAAAACACTACATTCCTCCCCTTGTTAGTAAATGAGAGACATAGTGTGTTTCAAGATCTGTTTCCAAAAATGTAAACAATAAACTTAAACATAAATAGATCACTTCATAACAGTCACTTAAGTATGGTGGACGTCATCTCTCACGAGTAGGATATCATCTAACATCAGGTGTAGTCTCATTTGAATCATGTTCTTCATCTGAGATGTCGATGTCGGAATCGGATTCAATGCTTACAAGTGGTGTTTTCAATGCTTTGAAGAATGACACATTTCATGTGATGATTTGCAGACCACGCTGAGCAGTGATCATTGATTCCTTTGTTCTGATGAAAGGTCACAGACCTGAAATGTTAACTCGACTTCTCTCCCCACAGATGCTGCCTGACCTGCTGAGTATTTCCAGCACTTCGTGTTTTTATTTCAGATTTCCAGCATCTGCAGTATTTTGCTTTCATTGATTCTTTTGTGTTGGTCACAACAAATGGTTGGATGTCATGAGGGGTTGTGTGCTTTCCAACATGACCATCATGTTTCACAAGTACTTTATTTCCTGGCTTAAGAGGTGCAGCTCTACATTTACTTTCATTCGATCATGTTGATCATTAGCTCCGCAGGGTAGCTCAGGTAGAAGTGTGTGCATAGGATGTACAAAGATGAGCGCAGCTGGAGGTTTTCCAGTTGTCGAGTGAGGAGTCCCTCTGCAATTACGAAGAAAGTGATATAACACTTGCTTCCATGACTTGTTTTCAGCTGTAGCTGTATGTATCACTTTTCTCAATGTCTGTGTAAATCTTTTGACATCTCCATTAGCTCTTGGACAACAGGATATGATTTTCCTATGAATGACCCCTAGGTAGTTCGCGAATTTGCTGAACTCATCGCTGTTGAATGGGGGTCCATTGTCACTTCTTACCATTTGAAGGATTCCAAAGAAGGCCAAGCTTTTGTTGAAGTTGTGTTATGACCAAGGCTGGAGTAACGCACTGTTAAATCAGGCCCACTACTCCACAGGTCATAGCATGTCAAATAAAGTCTTCCACCTACCAAAGCCTAGCCAAATTAAACACTGTATTTTTCCCCCAGAATAAAAGGTACACCAAACCAAGTTTCATTAAACAATAATATTAACTATTTATTAGAAAATAAATAATAGATCTTAACTACGAATGAGATAAATCTATAAAAAAACTCATTAATTCTTTAACCCTCATGCACACACACATACATTCAAAAAGAAATGGTTAACTGGTTTCAAAAGGGTGTTTTGCATTACAACTACTTCTTAGAAATAGAAGGAATAATAAAAAATAATTGAGGTTCGCATTCTGGTCGGATGTTTTCGGTTCGGTGTCCCAGAATTGAATAGACAGATGCCACTCAAAGTCTCTCCAGGCGAGGTTGATGAACAATTTGTGACAGGTAGGTGTTCACGGCAATTTAACTGCAGCAGGCATCACATAGGTCTTCCATCAGGTGTGTAGCAACAGATCCGCTTGGGTTTTGAAGCAGCAGTCTAGCAGTAGAAGAATTCTTCAGATTTCAGTATTTCTTAGAACACAGGAGGCAGAAGGAATCTCACTGGATGCAGGAATTCTTCAGAGACCAGAGGTAACAGGAATCTGCTACCTTTCAAATGCAGGATTCTTTTTCAAGAGATGCAAGTCTCCTTTACAGAGAGAGGTCACACTTTTCTGGATCTTTTCTCTCTCGCTCCAGGCATGTCAAGCAAAGATTTCAAAATCACAGGCTTTTTTTTTTAAAAAAGGTCCAAAGTGAAAAAAGAACCTTCCTGAATATGGTCATATGGCTAGACACACTGTCTCTCCCTGGTTCAAAAGATGCTTTGAAGAAAGGTCAAACCCCTGAGATTTCCTTGAAACTGCTGACCTTCCTGTCCTTTAACAAGTTTAACTTCCTTTCAAAACACCCATCAAGTTGAACCCTTGTTCTGAACTTCCTTTCAAAACATTGTAGAAATTTCAATTATTTTTGCAGGTGTCTTTCAATGAAACACATAGAAGTCCAAGATTTTAGTACAAAAATAAAACCTTTTGTGACAGTTGACTTAACTAATTCCACGATTGGGAATCTGCTGTAGTTGTCAGTGACAAGCAGGTGTTCACCTGTGGGTAAATCTGTGAAGTCAACACGAACTTCAATCCATGGTCTTGGAGATAGTTCAGACATCTTGAGAGGATTATGTGGTTGCTTGATATGGCAAACACTGACTGATTTTATGCTCTACCATATGCTCAATTCCTGGGAACCAGACCTTTTCCCTAAGTTGTTTGGTTTTGACAATTGCCAGGTGTTGTTCATGTGCTACATCGACAGCACATTCCCTTAATGATTGTTACATAATACGAGATCAGATGTGGTTGGAACGATGAAATCATTTCAAACATTATTAAGACCTTGTAGTGTGTGAGTGATTTCGTTTGTAGATGCTCTCTCAATCATGTCTTTCCAGTTTCATGATTCCCTAGCCTTCATACATAATTGCAAAGCCTCATCTTGTTTTGTTGCCGCTTTAAGAGGTGGTTCGGCAACCTTTACCTCACGATAAGTAGAATCAACTATCAGCAACGGATGTCGCAAAAGGTAGTCCGCTGAGTTGAGCTTGCCTGGCTGATACTCATCATGGAACTTGCACTCTTGTAGTTTGAGTATCTAACATTCTATTCGAGTGGGTGGTTTACTATAAGGATTGTTGAATAAGCTCACCAGTGGTCTATGATCGGTTATTACTTTAAACTCACTTCCATGCAAATAGAGATGAAGGTGTAAGCTACCCCATGTGATTGAGAGTGCCTCTCTCTCTGTTTGCGAATAACGTTGCTCTACAAGTGTTAACAATCTGCTTGCCATTGCAATGATTGATGAGTCACCTGTCTTGTCTTTCTGTATAAGAACTGCACCTAAGCCAACTAGGCTTGCATCCATGACTAGCTGGGTAGTTTTCTCATGGTCGAAATAGCCATTTGTGCAACTTGCTGACAAACATCATTTTATCTGGTGTACCACCTGTTTGTGTGATTTAGTCCATTTCCAGTTGGTGGTTTCTTTTGTCAGATTGCATAGGGGGGCAGATAGCATGGCGAGGTCAGGAATGAAACGACTGTAGTATGTGATGAGTCCTAGCAGACTCCAGACTTCCTGCATGTTTATAGAATCCACAGTGTTAGCAATGGCTTCAACTTTCCATGTATCAGGTGATGCTCCTTCACCACTGAACACATGACTGAAGAATTCAATTTTGCTTTCATTGAATGAACACTTGTCTTTGTTCAAGGTAAAGTTACATTTTCTGAGACATTGTAGACATGCATGTAGGTATGTCGCAAGTTCCCTTTCAGTGCGACCGTAAATGAGAATGTCATCACTGATGTTCAGCATGCCTTCTAGTCCTTGAAGTGCAGATTGAATCATGGGCTGAAATGCCCCAGCTGCTAAGCTGACTCCAAAGCTGAGCCTCTTGCATTGAAAAAGTCCGATGTGAGTAGAGAATACAGTAAGATATCTTGATTCTTCTGCAAGTTCAATTTGATGGTATCCTGCCATGAGGTCAAGTTTCGCAAAGGGTTTAGCACCATTCACTTTCTCGATGATATCATTGATTGTTGGTGTCAAGTGTCTTTTTCATTGTATGGCTTGGTTTGGTGATCGCATATCAGAGTAGATTCTAATCTGGTTCTTGCTCTTGGGTCTCACCCACACAAGTCATCAAGCAACCCAAGGGGTAGCCTCATCCCCGACTTTCTCAATAATGTCAAGGTCATGTAGGCATTGAAGTTCCTTCTCTGTCTGTTTCCTGACATGAAATGGTATTTGTCACTGTTGGTGCGCATCTGGGAGCAAATTAGGTTCTACATGCAGCTTGCATGTAACACCTTTAAGTTTTCTGATACCAGTGAAGCAGTCAGCATACAGTTAGAAAATGTTATTGTTATGTATAGGAATCACATATATGACTGAAATCATGTGGAAATCTATTGCTGTGTGGAAACTGATAAGCGTGCCACATTCTCCAGATATGACAAAGAATAGAACATTCATTCTACTGTCTTTAAATGAGACTGGTGTTTCATATTCCCCGATTTGTAGAGAATGGGGAAATCCTAAAGTTTATTGAATGTTTTGTCTCCCATGACATTGCCTGATGCTCCTGTGTCTATGAGAGCATTTATGTCCGAGCAGCCAATGGTCACTGTCACACGAGGCTGTTTGCTGTGTCTGAGAGAGAGGACAAAAGTATGTTCAGGGTCATCTGCCTCTACATTGGCTACATTCTCTCAACGTTTTGCTGTGATACACATATGTGGCACCCTTCTGTTGGTATTGGTCTTAGTAGTTGATTTTGCTGATGAGCGACAAACACGAGCAAAGTAGTTGGGTTTTCCACAAGCTGTACACTGTTTACCAGTAGCAGGACACACTTTCTGGTGTGGGTAAGCACCATCACAGTGGAAACATTCTTTGGATAAGTTGCATCTTTGTTGTGAGATGGCTGTTGTTGCTTTGCAGATGGTTTCCTGGCACGAGTGATGAACAGTGTTCCAAGAGTTGAAATTGGAGTGTGGCAGTTACTGTTAGCAGCCTCAACTTCAGTAGCTCTGGACTCCAAGAGCGATAACGATCTTGCTAACTCCAACAGCTCTGGCACCTTTCTGTCTTCGTTGCGTGCTTTTCGCTGTAACTGACTAGAGAGGCAACCTTAGATTATGTGTGTTTTGATTTCCCGTTAACATGTTCAATATCACCCAAGTCACGTTAGGTTACTAGTTTCCTCTATCGCGTGCAATATTGGTCAATTGTCTCATTCGCTTTTTGCTTAGCGTGTCGGAATAGGATAGTTTCATGTGTGATATTTTTCTTGAGTGTAAAGTAGGTTGTCAGTGCATTTTTTGCTGAGTCATAGACATTTTGCTCAGGCATAAGTGTCTCAAATATATCTTCTAATTATTCACGTCCATAGTGGAGAAGTAAGGCCTTTTTACTTTTGTCATCTGTGATTGAAAAATCTGCCATCGTACCTTTGAAACATCACAGCCACTTTTGCCAACGTGGGAATACAGATGATGGCTCTGAATGCACATCAAAAGGCAATAGATTGGGCACAAACAATGCCACATTGATCAGCAACACAGTGATAATGCATGATCAAGGATACAGGATTGTGTTCCTTTCGGGGAAACTTGTCTGCAATGATTGAGATGAAATTTTTTTTTTGATTGGATGGTTTAGAGAGTTCAGTGTGTGTGTATACATGGTACAAGTTTCCTGTGTATATCTAACAGTCTCCAACTTAAAATGCTGTCTGCAGAAAGCAGACAAAAACCTTCCAAGTGTTTCATACCTGAAAGCAATGTTTCCTGTTTTTCATCATCTGTTTTCTATTTACCTCATTGTCATTGTGGTGTTCTCAGGACTGAAGTAAGATTCAGCAGAGTTTATAAAAGATATGAGATTGTGTGCTGTTGAAAACAATGGATTCTTCTTTATTCTTTTACTTTCACTTTCCAGCCCTTCTGCTGGCATTGTAGCCTCAAGTAAACAAAATGCACAGTGCAATTTTCAAAACACTACAGGCCTGGATCTGTATTTATAAGCAGCCTCCCACCTGTTTGGGCAAGAGATTTGGGTGTCCATTTAGAAGCCCACAGAAAATCACATCAGACAGGCTTTGGACGTCCAATGGGCAGCCTATGTTGTCCTTCCATTTTCAACTGGCAGACACCTTATAAATGGGGTGGGCAGCAGTTGAAAATCAACCTCTTTGACTTTTGGTACAAAGTGGCCTCCAACATACTATCAGACACAAAAATCAAAGAACAGACTTAATTCATATCACAAAGTGGTTTTATTATGCACATATATTATTCACTTATCAGCACCATGCTTACCCCTGATGCCTCTCTGTGCTGTTCCAATGTGATTTCCTGAGGCCCAAAGGTGCCAATGGAACCTCACTCACTAGTAGCACATCTCAAAAATTCCAATTTGCAGTGCGCGATTTTCTAACCATAAGGAATTTCCAATATGTGCTCCCAGTCGGTGAGGCTCTCCGTCAGAAATGCCAAATGAGAAAATTAATTTTCACATTAACAATTCTAATCTAACTTGGTTGACAATATGGTTTCAACACAGCCATTTCATTGGTGATCTTGTTGTTTCTGCTATGTATCTGTGTTTTTTGAATACATTTGTGAATCATCTGTCATTGGCTTGCACATCTGCAAAGTCATGCTTACAACTGAGGTCAGTATTTGTTTGTCCAGGTATAAAGGTGAAAAATAGTGTCATTCCTAGCTCTGCCCCTCAGTGCTGCTCCCATCTGATAAAGCTTTTGTGGGCCAGATTGTTTGACAAAACACTTCTAGAGATAATACTACAGTATTATTTTTAAGCAATCTAGAGATGCAATACACTAAACCGTAACAAAAGGCAATAAAATAATCAAGAGCTAAAGTTCATGTGTAATTGAATTACCTGAGGGAGCTGGCAGATGAAATAATCACAGTTCAATGCAAACAGTAAAAGCCTCTATCCAACTGCCATGTAAGCTGTCGACATTGCAGATACATAATGCGTTTATGTAGAGAAACAGTTGAGAAGTTTTGTATATAAATCATTAAAGGGCGGAAAGACAGAGCATGTGTGATCCAAGTAACAGAATAAGGAGCAAGAAAGAAATGGCCTTAAAAACAACAAGGAGCCGTGGAAACCCCGGAAAAATAGCGAATCACTGGGCTTTCTGTGGCTCTTGCGCTGAAGTTATGGCAGACAAGTGGGCGAACCCCTGAGGATATTCACCCCCCTGGTGATTTCTTTTTTTCAACACATATCAAAACATACATGCTGATTGCCCATTTCACCTGGAAACTGTGCCATGTCTATGAATTCTCATGATAATTCTGCATCATCAGAACTTCATACACATGGCAGATAAAGGTGTCAATATAAATTAACAAAATGGGAAGAAAAGTGTCAGCTTGAATTTGGAGTCTAAGGGTGGCAGGATGAACTGAGAAAGAGGGAGGAGTTTAAGCACTGAGGGTGGATAAGGAAAATTGTCAACATGAACTCAAGAGTGAAGAGAGTGTGCCTGTGTGATCTGAAGGGGTCATGTCGAATCCCCATCATTCTATACTTTTAGATCACACTGGCAACTCCTCCATCCTGCCCCTCCTCAATTCATGCTGGTACTTTTCTCCCTCTTAGATCAAGTTGCTGCTCAGAAAACCGCCAGCGTAATCTAAAGGGGAAAGTGTCAGAATGAACAAGGGATGAAGAAAGAAGTGAGAATGTGAGAGGAGGGTGTAGGAAAGTGTCAGCACAACCTAGGCAGTGGGAAAGAGCAGCAAAATAAACTGGGAAAGGAGTGGAAAGAGAGTGCTTGCATGAATTGAAAATGGAAAGGGAGAAGAATGCCAATGTAAGTTGGGGGAAAAAGTGGCAGCATGAACAAAAAGGAAGGAGGAAAGTGCTCGCCCTGAATGGAAGGATAAGAATATCTGCACGAACTCTGGGAGGAAAAGAATGCCATCATGAACTGGGACATGGAAGAGAAACTGACAGTAATACGAAGAAACTAAAACATGCAATCTTCTTGATTCAGCCAATTCTTTTGTCTATCTATCGGATATAAATGCTGAATGCTTGGATAGATGTTAGTAAGGATGCATGGGCACTGTTAATCAAAATGCAGTTGAAAGCTCTGAGATTGTGTGGACTCAATCTTAGTGGGTGATTGCTCTCTTTCATACTGTTGCTTTCAAACAAAGCTCCAATAATTGAAAAATCCAGCCGTTGTGTTGACAAGTGATCCACTTTCTCAACAACCTTTTCTCTGGAGTAACGGTTTGTAAATCCAAATTATTTTAAATTGAATTGTAGCAGAACTGAGATTTTTATCCTCCAAGTAACTTGATAGTCTTTCCAGATCAATGGTGCAAATTTCTAGAAGACTGAACTGATAATGCAATCCAAGGGAGATAGTGGTGGGACTGCAGTTTCTCAGGCATTGCATGTGTCAGCAGTGAAATAAACTTGCTTTCTAATCAATGTCCAATTGCTTTTTAATCAATGTCCAAATGGTGGTAAGGGCTGGTCCCTCATTGTGGTAAAGTTATACAACAGATGACCACAAATCTGGACACAGTCACAGCTGTACTGCAAAACTTATCCCAGATGGTCCAAGCAACAGAAGGGTTGCTTGACCCCTCCAAATGTCTGCTTGAAGATGTTTCTGAATGCAGCATTTCTCTCATTCAAGGCCACCTCTGCAGCTCTGCCCAGGTTCCCCGACAGCATGAGCCACTTCTGAAGGGGATAGCCTTGGTCACCCAGCAGCCAGTCTGTAACATGACAGCCTGAGTGGATTAAAGGCAGCATGGAGAACCGGTGGAGAATGGTTGAATCATGAATACTACCAGCAAACTGGGCACATAACCTGCTGTCTGTGGTCACAAAAACTGGATGCTGAGGGAGTGAAATCTCTTTATATTCAAAAGGAGATGGTGTTGCACATGCAAGACATTGTTGCTGCAGTCTATGACACCTTGTACCCTGGGGAAGCCTGGAATGTGGGAAAAGCCTCGTGCTTTCTCCTCCTGCTTCACTGTCCATTGGGAAAAAAATTGTACGTATTCTACCAAGAGCCTCGATGACCTCCCTGATACAATGGTGAACAGCAAACTGGGAGATGTCACAGATGTCATAGCTTGGCAACAGCCTCCTTGCTGAAGCAAAGGTGCCTGACACATTGCTCCGTGGTGAAGTTAAAGGAGAAGAACTACTCTCAAAAGACTTGTTGTGGATATGTGCACTGCACTCCCCTCGCCTCTCTTTGCCCTAGTGCTCCTGCTCTTTCCTGTCTTCTTGGCTGCAGCCCTCATCCTCCAGCACAAAGGCAGACTTACCAAACCACCCATGATGGCAGTGAAACTTTTTAAGGCAGGCAAATGCATCCTTTATCTGACTTTTCATAGTACTGTTCAGTCTATGAACTTTAAAATGAGGCCCTTATTCTCACTTACTAGCTTTCTGCACCCCTCCCCCAGAGTTTTCCAATATAATTACACTCCCTCCAGGAGCACAACAGCAGAAGGTCTGTGCAATTAATTCCCATGCACCAAAGAGAACACATGCCCTTTGGGATTTACGAAATTGCAGTCCAGATCAAACCATGGCGTGTAACATTACCAACTAGAACAAAGTAAAGTAGCAGAACAGAAAAACTAATCCGTAACTATTCGGGCCTTAAGGAAGATTCCAGTTACTTTGTTTTAGCAACAAAATGGAAACAGAATTTAAAATATCATGCTGATGTATAACATTCTGTGGTAAAGGACTTTTTAAAACCCTCTTCTAATGGAATAGTAGGTAGCAATAGCTTGGTTAGAAATACATGCTGTCTGGTCCATTGAGACAAATATTTAAAAAAATGAAGTTGTACAGCAACAATTTGTCCAATAAGATGCAAATTATTAGCACAGGCCTAATCTCAATAATCAGGTATATGTTAAGATGCATAACCTGAAAATAATCATTTTTACCAATCCTTTATTTTGATGTTTGTAATGGAGATCAAAGTAAGCCAATGGGTCATAAAAGATCCTATTATTTACAGTGGGCCAACAAGCAGTTTACACAAAGCAGGTGGGGCAGCTACTCAGTCAACAACCCACGCATGCAGGCTACTAAAGCCATTTCAAAACAATTCAAAAGCATACAAGGGAGAAGTTGTGCCAAACTACAACATAAATTCACTGCTAAAATCTATTGCGGACATCCATTTAAATAAAACAAGATTTAGTACAGATTTAGTAACAAACTGTAATTTTCTCAACCCCAAACATAAAAGCAATGTTTCCATAACTACGTCTAAAAGATGTCAACAATCAATTGACCAGCAATAATTATGTTCCCCACCTCAGTTGTGTACTTAGCCTAGCTAAATCCAGTGGAAAGTTCATTTTTTATGGGTTAAGGATATAAAGTTCACTGGGAAAACAGGCAGTAATCCTGACATGAATTTTGAAACCTGTAGTTATATATAAAGTACCACAGACACTTTCTGGTGCAGTTAAAGACAGTGATTGAAAACAATCCTCAGCTCTGTTTCAAAGACTTCAATCAGATGACCCTGACTTAAATTACTGCTCTTTGGGAGCTGAGGTATATTCCTTTTTTGATTAACCATTATGTATTTTGGGCATCTACTTGCTCTCTGTGTTTTCAGCAGCCAAACCTCACTTTAAAATGTTCAGTTAACAATTTTAATGCACTTGTACAATCAGGCATTAGCGTTAGAAACATTAAAAAACTATTCTATACAAAAAGGCAAACAATGACACCAGTCATAATTAATATCTAACTTTAACACATCTTAATAAATTAGGTACAATGCAAACATTCAATCAAAATTTGAGCACTTTCTACCTTTAGCTGTTATTCTTCAGATTAAGCAAATTATGTTAAAATCAAGGGTGATACAAAAGTAAGCTCTAAAAAGAAAGACTTGCATTTATATAACACTTTTCATGACCACCGAACATCGCAAAGTGCTTTACGGCCAATGAAGTACTTTTGAAGTGTAGTCACTGTTGTAGTGTAGGAAATGCAGCAGCCAATTTGTGCATAGCGAACTCCCACAAACAGCAATGTGTTAACGACCAGGTAATCTGTTTTTTTTTGTGATGTTGATTGAGTGATAAATATTGGCCAGGACACCGGGGATAACTCCCCTGCAAAAAAACTGCATATTGTCTATGGTTTACTTTAGAAATTGCATTCTTATTTGCTAAAGTCATGGTTTGATTCTATATGGTGTTGATTACTTTCTTACTATATTTCATACAAAGCGGTTGTGTGGTATTAACACGTGGAACGGTGTTAAGTTTCCTGGTCAGTCAAAAATAATTAACACTTAAGAAGCTAAACATAGCACGTATTCATTCAATTAGTTCCTCCTTGTTCCAAAAACTTGCATAAGGCTAAATATAAATAAACTATTGTTGAAATATATCCGATTTAAAATGGAACGCAATGCTCTTATTTTCTTATTGTTTCTCAAGACTTAATGCAGTTTACAAACAAAAAAACATACCTCACTCTTTAGTGGAAAAGAACATCTGTGTGAAAGGTCTCCTTACTTTCTTACATTGAAATATTTAAAGTTAAAATAAAGGCAAATACTCCCAACACTGACCCCCTTACAGGAGTGTAAGTTGGCAGTGATCTGTAGAAACTGTAAATATGCCGCCACAACCTGCTTTCTCATTCAAACACACGATTACTGTGTCTGGAGGCATGCTAAAAAACAAGGACTGGAATATCTGGAATGGGAGTTGCACACTTCCTTTGACCCTAAATATTCTTTCTTAACTTGGTCTTAACTTGCTATGTGATGTGATTCCTCAAATATTTATTCCAGCTCCCCTCAAAGTTATTTTCTCCTCTTTTGGTCCCTGATACCACAAATAATTCATTAAAGAAGATTAATGCAATTTGTTCCCAATGTATTTTGCCTGTACCTTTCAAACCAGCAGCTGTAGGCACAGGAATGCAAATAATTCAAAATGTGTGGTTGTTCCTCCATCAGTTGTACTCCATGGACCTGATGGCCAAGATTTTCAGTTTGGCATTAATCTTTTTTTAAAGCAGATTAGCATTGATGTTAAAATAATGGTGATTGGAAAATCTAGGCTGATGTTCCCGCAACTGATGGTAGAGTAGACTCACAAAAGTAGAGATCTACATATTGCCACCTGATTAAAGCTGCCTTTGAGTAAATCAAATGCAGGGAGTCCAGTCCTACTATTCGCATTCTGTTTCTCTGCATTATACAGGAGTCTACAGAGTGGCTCCTGATGTGGAATGTAAAGTAGAAGTTACCATTCCAAAACAGGAATTTAAAAAACCTATTAATTATAAAAGCACTTTAAGAAATACACAAGAGATTTGTAACAGTTTGTCTTGTCTTCCTGCAGGAAAATACTTCATGTATGCTCACATCCTCTTTCTCTTATTGCTCAATTAAGAGGGGGAACTCACCACGGAGGGAATGATAAACATTATCATTACTTCATAATCAATTGACCAAAGGCACTGCTTTCCTGGGTCATTATATTGAAAATAATTTTGAGAATTTTACCTGTTTTCTTGTGGTTAGAAAGTAAAAATCTTTGACCAGTTCTATCATCCACTGAATCATTGAAAAACTCTTTACAGCACACCATTCAGGTTTTGTGCTACATGACACATAGTCCTAAGAAAAATCAGTCTTTGTTCCACCATGTGCAGTTTTCTTTGGCTTCTCATTGTTACACTTTTTGAATGAATGCCATGATTTCAGTCTCACCTTTCTGGGTTCTAACTGCCCATGGTTGGATAGTTCAAAGTCTCTACATTCACTAATCAGCTTTCAATACACCTTCCATTTCAAATGTTTCTACCAATAGGAGCAAACAAATGTAGCTTTCGTCATGGCTATTTGCACAACAATATGGTCTTTTTGTTTTAGAGTCCTTAGAGTAAAAAATCTGGAACTTTATTTAAATCTGAAAGAAATGCAAGGAACCAAAGCTTCTTCCGAGATTATTTGTTCTATGGCCACACCTTTACTGCTGATAATTAGATACTGAAAACATATTCTAAATTATCACATGGAGCTATAACTAATTTCACTTTGAGCTTAAATTTGTACATCTTGTGTTTTATTTATTTTGTCTTGTCTTTTAATTAATTTTTCTCTAGGCCACCCATCATTTCCTTTTTTGTAATATTCTTTCACAGAATGTGGACATCACTGGCAAAGTCAGCATTTGCTGCCCATCCCTTCTTGCCCTTGACAACATTTCAGAGGGCAGTTAAGAGTCAAACCCATTGCTGTAGGTCAGGAGTCACTTGCAGGACAGACCAGGTAAGGAAGGCAAAATTCTTTCCCTAAAGGACATTAGTGAAGCAGATTTTTTTTTTAATGACAATCGATAGTTTTCATGGCATCATTACGAGGACTAGCTTTCAATTCCAGATTTTTAATTAATTAATTGAATTTAAATTCCACCCATTGTCATGGTGGGATTTGAACCCATATCCCCAGGGCATTAGCCTGGGCCTCTGGATCACTAGTCCAGTGACATTAACTCTACATCACCATCTCCACCTCAAGATGGTCAATCCTGTGCTTTTATTGGTTGCTAGGAGATAAAAGTAGCCTGTGCTGAATCACCTTACAATCTTCACTCCCCTCTTATAAAGCAGAATTCGACCTCCAGTTAGTGCCTCCTTTTGCTGGTGTGAATTCAAATCCTATCACTTGGAATATTTAAATAGATTTTTAAAAGAAATATGCTATTGTGTTTTTGGTTCTTTCTAACCCTCTTACTCCAGAGTTTTGACTCCTGTCATTTACACCACTCTCCTGGTGTGTCCTGACTCCCTATGTCTTTGACAATATCTTCACTAGCCTTGCTGTTATGGTATTCTTTGAGTAACATACCTAGGATAATGAACAGAGCTCTGGACCTGGAATTTCCTGCAACAGTACAATATATGGTACACGCTGTAAATCCAGCAATTGCACATCTGATCTTCTCACACCATAATAAGGCCAAAAGTTCCCAGAAAATTGATTCAACTACAGTGCTTCAAGCTCAATAACAAATCAGGAACTGTGTGGTATAGCCAATAGCTTACCTCACAGACCTACTACATAGCTCTAGAAAAAGCCAAGAACCAAGGACAGAACTCAGAATGAGGATTGGCATTCTTTGCGGTGGAGATTATGCTACAGTTGTATAAAGCTCTGGGTAGATCACATCTAGATCACATCTCCAACACAGAAGTCCTCGAGGCGGCCAACATCCCCAGCTTATACACACTACTGAGTCAGCGGCGCTTGAGATGGCTTGGCCATGTGAGCCGCATGGAAGATGGCAGGATCCCCAAGGGCACATTGTACAGCGAGCTCGCCACTGGTATCAGACCTACCAGCCGTCCATGTCTCCGCTTTAAAGACATCTGCAAATGTGACATGAAGTCCTGTGACATTGATCACAAGTCATGGGAGTCAGTTGCCAGCAATCGCCAGAGCTGGCGGGCAGCCATAAAGGCGGGGCTAAAGTGTGGCGAGTCGAAGAGACTTAGCAGTTGGCAGGAAAAAAGACAGAAGCACAAGGGGAGAGCCAACTGTGTAACAGCCTCGACAATCAATTTTATCTGCAGCACCTGTGAAAGAGTCTGTCACTCTCGTATTGGCCTTTATAGCCACTCCAGGCACTGCTCCACAAACTACTGACCACCTCCAGGCGCTTACCCATTGTCTCCCGAGACAAGGAGGCCAAAGAAGAAGAAGATCACATCTAGACTACTGCATTTAGTTCTGGTCGTCAGACCTCAGGAAGGATACATCAGCCTTGGAGGAGGTGCATTGCAGATTCACCAGAATGATACCGGGGCTAAAATTATGACGATAGGTTGCAAAGACTAACCTTGTATTCTTTCGTGTATCGACAGTTAAGGGATGAAGTAGTTGAAGTGGTTATGAGTGAAGGATTTGGTAGGGTAGATGGAGAGAAACTATTTCCTCTTATGGGGGAGTCCAGGACAAGGGGGCATAACCTTAAAATTAAAGCTAGGCTATTCAGGGGTAATTTCAGGAAGTACTTCATCACACTGAGGGTAGTGAAAATCTGGAACTCTCCCCCACAGCACCCACCAAGGCAGGTAAATGGAGTTAAGATACTGATAGCCATGATCTAATTGAATGAGGGAACAGGCTAGAGGGGCTGAATGGTCTACTTCTGTTTCTATGTTCCTATGCATTGTGATGCAAGTTTGTATTCTGAAATCACCTTAAATTAATTTTAAGTTATATTAGTATAAATTGTTGTAAAATACTGTTAGTAATTTCCAGTGTCTACACCCATTTTCCATAAATGGGTCAGTTAGGAAGAGGTCAAGAAAAGGGCCACAAACTTCAGCTATGAGATCTGTGGGCCCTCCTCAATGAGGTACCACAGAGACAAGATTGGCTACTGAGCACACAAAGGGTGAGGGTTCCACACAAGGTGAGCCAGGTGCTTTGGAGGGAGATGACCAGGATGCCCATACCCAAGAGATCATATTTGAATATCTTCCTGGAGATCTGCAAACTTCCTCAAAAAAAAGGACAGCGCTCACTACTTCTTGGTGATGGACTCATTCTGAGGAGCAATAGGGGATTTCTGCCAGTCAGTCAATGTGCCATCCATCCTTGCACAGGACAAGTAATTCATGCAAATTTAATGCAGTGTTTGCCAGGGTATTCCAATTCATTACAGAGGAACAAGATAACTGACTGAACGGGTTCCCATGAGGGCCTGTAGCTACAGATTGCACTCATGTAACCATACAGATTGTGGGAAGACAGTGGTGTAGTGGTGAAGTCACTGCACTAATAATCCAGAAGCCCAGGCTAATGCCCTAGTGCACTGGTTGGATTGGGGGTTGGGCGAAGGTAGTGTCGGGGAGTAAGTTTCAGGTGCCTCGATCAGTCAGGGGCCTTTCTCCAATGTGTTCCCAAACTTGTATCACAAATTGTGGTAGCTTGCTGCATCCCCCACAATTTTGTTCTTCAGAAATGCGTTTCAATTGAAATTAATGAGGAAGAGATAAGAGTCAGAAGCTAAACCCTGAAGGCAGAGGAAGCCAGATATGAAGAGGACATAGCAGGACCACAGACAGCTGCTGAGGGACAACTGCAAGACAAATTCTCCACAGACTTTGTTAGGTCTGATCATGTTATATAGCTATATAACATCTGTAACAACCAGGACATTCCACTTAATTTAAATACATAACCTTTGATAACTCCACTCACCATTAAAAACAGTTCAATGACATCCCCAAGTCTGCAAACATCTTTTTTAGACCCAGTTCAACTTGACATTTGCAACAAAAAATTGTAAACGCAACAATATTTCTGACAAGAATAAGATTTCTGGAACTTTATGACCGAGAAGTCAATTAGACTCACACTCTGCACTCGTCTTGTGACCTTTTGATCTTTCCTCAGTCCTACTCTAAAACTTCATCCCAAGGCACTTCACACGAGTGTTATGAAGCAAAATCTGACACCAAGGCACATAAGGTGATATTCGGCAGATGGCCAAAAACTTGGTCAAAGAGGTAGGTTTTAAAGAGGAAAGAGAGATAGAAACACAGATGGGTTAAAGGAGGGAATTCCAGAGCTTAGGGCCTAGGCAACTGAAACACGGCCACCAATGATGGCACAATTAAAACCAGAGATGATCAAGAAACCAGAGGTAGATGAGTGCAAATATCTTAAAGGGTTGTGGGGCTGGAGGAAATTAGAGAGATCTGGGGGAGCCAAGCCATGGAGGGAATGGAAAACAAGGATGAGAATTTTAAAAGCGAGGTATTGCTTGACCGGGAGCCAATGTAGATCAGCGTGCACAGGAGTGATGGGTGAACAGGACTTGGCGCCGAGTAAAGACACAGGCAAGCGAATTTTGGATGGACTGAAGTTTATGGAGGGTAGAATGTGGGAGGCATTGGAATAGTCAAGTCTCAAAGTAACAAAGGCATAAATGAAGGTATTAGCATCAGATGAGCTGAGGAAGGGGCAGATTTGGGTGGTTATGGAGGTCAAAATAGGCAGCCTTTTGGCGCGGATACGTGGTCAGAAGCTCATCTCAGATTCAAATATGACACTGAGGCTGCAAACAATCTGGTTCAGCCTCAGACAGTTGCCCCGGGGAGGGATGGGGTCAGTAGCTAGGGAACGAAGTTTTTAACAGGGACCAAAGATAACGGCTTTGGTCTTCCCAATGTTTAATTGGAGGAAATTTCTACTCATTCGGTACTGGATGCCGGACAAGGAATCTGATAATTTAGCAACAATGGAGGAGTTGAGAGAGGTGAGGTAGAGCTGGATTTTGTCAATGTACACGTAAAAATTAATGCTGCATTTTCAGATGTTGCCATGGGGCAGCACGCAGATGAGAAACACGTGGGAGCTGAGGATCGATCATTGGGGGACGCTAGAAGTATTGTTGCAGTGTTGCAAAAGAAATCATTGCAAGTGATACTCTGGCTATGATTAGATAAGAATAGAACTAGGTGAGTGCAGTCCTACCCAGCCGGATAACAGTGAAGAGCCATCAAAGAACAAAGAAAATTACAGCACAGGAACAGGCCCTTCAGCCCTCCAAGCCTGCACCGATCCAGATCCTCTATCTAAACATGTCGCCTATTTTCTAAGGGTCTGTATCTCTTTGCTTCCTGCCCATTCATGTATCTGTCTAGATACATCTTAAAAGACGCTATCGTGCCCGCGTCTACCACCTCCGCTGGCAACGCGTTCCAGGCACCCACCACCTCTGCGTAAACAACTTTCCACGCATATCCCCCCTAAACTTTTCCCCTCTCACTTTGAACTCGTGACTCCTAGTAATTGAATCCCCCACTCTGTGAAAAAGCTTCTTGCTATCCACCCTGTCTATACCTCTCATGATTTTGTACACCTCAATCAGGTTCCCCCTCAACCTCCGTCTTTCTAATGAAAATAATCCTAATCTACTCAACCTCTCTTCATAGCTAGCGCCCTCCATACCAGGCAACATCCTGGTGAACCTCCTCTGCACCCTCTCCAAAGCATCCACATCCTTTTGGTAATGTGGCGACCAGAACTGCACGCAGTATTCCAAATGTGGCCGAACCAAAGTCTTATACAACTGTAACATGACCTGCCAACCCTTGTACTCAATACCCCGTCCGATGAAGGAAAGCATGCCGTATGCCTTCTTGACCACTCTATTGACCTGCGTTGCCACCTTCAGGGAACAATGGACCTGAACGCCCAAATCTCTCTGTACATCAATTTTCCCCAGGACTTTTCCATTTACTCTATAGTTCACTCTTGAATTGGATCTTCCAAAATGCATCACCTCGCATTTGCCCGGATTGAACTCCATCTGCCATTTCTCTGCCCAACTCTCCAATCTATCTATAGTCTGCTGTATTCTCTGACAGTCCCCTTCACTATCTGCTACTCCACCAATCTTTGTGTCGTCTGCAAACTTGCTAATCAAACCACCTATACTGTCCTCCAAATCATTTATGTATATCACAAACAACAGTGGTCCCAGCACAGATCCCTGTGGAACACCACTTGTCACACGTCTCCATTTTGAGAAACTCCCTTCCACTGCTACTCTCTGTCTCCTGTTGCCCAGCCAGTTCTTTATCCATCTAGCTAGTACACCCTGGACCCCATGCGACTTCACTTTCTCCATCAGCCTACCATGGGGAACCTTATCAAACGCTTTACTGAAGTCCATGTATATGACATCTACAGCCCTTCCCTCATCAATCAACTTTGTCACTTCCTCAAAGAATTCTATTAAGTTGGTAAGACATGACCTTCTCTGCACAAAACCATGTTGCCTATCACTGATAAGCCCATTTTCTTCCAAATGGGAATAGATCCTATCCCTCAGTATCTTCTCCAGCAGCGTCCCTACCACTGACGTCAGGCTCACCAGTCTATAATTACCTGGATTATCCCTGCTACCCTTCGGAAACAAGGGGACAACATTAGCAATTCTCCAGTCCTCCGGGACCTCACCCGTGTTTAAGGATGCTGCAAAGATATCTGTTAAGGCCCCAGCTATTTCCTCTCTCGCTTCCCTCAGTAACCTGGGATAGATCCCATCCGGACCTGGGGACTTGTCCACCTTAATGCCTTTTAGAATACCCAACACTTCCTCCCTCCTTATGCCGACTTGACCTAGAGTAATCAAACATCTGTCCCTAACCTCAACATCCGTCATGTCCCTCTCCTCGGTGAATACCGATGCAAAGTACTCGTTTAGAATCTCACCCATTTTATCTGACTCCACGCATAACTTTCCTCCTTTGTCCTTGAGTGGGCCAATCCTTTCTCTAGTTACCCTCTTGCTCCTTATATATGAATAAAAGGCTTTGGGATTTTCCTTAACCCTGTTTGCTAAAGATACTTCATGACCCCTTTTAGCCCTCTTAATTCCTCGTTTCAGATTGGTCCTACATTCCCGATATTCTTTCAAAGCTTCGTCTTTCTTCAGCCTCCTAGACCTTATGTATGCTTCCTTTTTCCTCTTAGCTAGTCTCATAATTTCACCTGTCATCCATGGTTCCCTAATCTTGCCATTTCTATCCCTCATTTTCACAGGAACATGTCTCTCCTGCACGCTAATCAACCTCTCTTTAAAAGCCTCCCACATATCAAATGTGGATTTACCTTCAAACAGCTGCTCCCAATCTACATTCCCCAGCTCCTGCCGAATTTTGGTATAGTTGGCCTTCCCCCAAATTAGCACTCTTCCTTTAGGACCACTCTCGTCTTTGTCCATGAGTATTCTAAAACTTACGGAATTGTGATCACTATTCCCAAAGTAGTCCCCTACTGAAACTTCAACCACCTGGCCGGGCTCATTCCCCAACACCAGGTCCAGTATGGCCCCTTCCTGAGTTGGACTATTTACATACTGCTCTAGAAAACCCTCCTGGATGCTCCTTACAAATTCTGCTCCATCTAGACCTCTAACACTAAGTGAATCCCAGTCAATGTTGGGAAAATTAAAATCTCCTATCACCACCACCCTGTTGCTCCTACATCTTTCCATAATCTGTTTACATATTTGTACCTCTATCTCACGCTCGCTGTTGGGAGGCCTGTAGTGCAGCCCCAACATTGTTACCGCACCCTTCCTATTTCTGAGTTCTGCCCATATTTCCTCACTGCTCGAGTCCTCCATAGTGCCCTCCTTCAGCACAGCTGTGATATCCTCTTTGACCAGTAATGCAACTCCTCCACCCCTTTTACCTCCCTCTCTATCCTGCCTGAAGCATCGATATCCTGGGATATTTAGTTGCCAATCATGCCCTTCCCTCAACCAAGTCTCAGTAATAGCAATAACATCATACTCCCAGGTACTAATCCAAGCCCTAAGTTCATCAGGTTTGCCAGTGGCTGTTGAAGTTTGCTATGTCTTCACAATTTTACCATTTAGAAAGGCCTGAAAATGAAGTTCCAGGTGAGGTCTGTCCAGATTGTTTGGAGACAGAAGCATGGAATGGTGTCTCATGGGGACCATTACTCAGAGAAACCTTTATTGCCAGCTGCAATGGAAATTAATATGTAGGCTATTAGTGATGCTTTCTGATTGATTAAAGATTTATCTTCAACACCACTGCTATTACAACATTTACACCACCTTCGTAATGCTAACTCTTCAATGCAGAAAACATACAGCTCAACATACAACTGCTCCTATCAGACGTTATAAACTCTAGGAATAACTGAGCAAAATCAAACTGTAACGTCTCTTATACTACACCATTCTCAAAAATCAAAACTATTCAAATTGTTACTACTCACCTGGTAAAACTATTCAAAATATGACTTTCCCTCACTATGTATCCCTGGATGTCTAAATATACTTCTCCTAGCTGCCACCTGAGGGCTAGCATCACAAGAGGTAACTAGCTGCTCTTCAATACAAAAGGCTTGTGGGATTGGGATAGCCTTCCTCTCATCTCAGCTTGGGTCTGGGAATAATCTGCTGGGCAGCCTTGTCTTGTCTCCAGTGTGCTATTCATTCGATGTGTCTGAAGGCTTGAATACAGTGTTCTCTCTAGCTTGTTCCCCAAGGACTCTATGGCTGCACTTTGTGTTTCCATGGAGCAGAAGACACTGACCTGTCATGAACCACTTCTGAAGTAGGGGACCGTCACAGATGTCAATGAAGCTGCCACAAGCACAATTGATATCTGCAATGTGTTAAATGTAACCCCTGTGGAGGACTAGACTCAACATTCATATTTGTCACTTGCTGCACATCCTTAGAGGCTGACCTCAGTGGCTGCAGGCAAGCATCATGTTTCTCAAACAGCCTTCTTTTCAGGCCAGAACCCATGAGATCAGAGTCTGATACTCCCCAGCAAAGGATAGCAGTCTCTGCAGCCTCCCTTGGGGCACAGGCATATACTCATCGACTCTCCATTTCTTTGGCACCCTCATGTTCTGTGAATGATCAAATGTCACTTCCTCATTTACACTGTATGCACCAGCTCCCAGGTGAAAGTATCTGAACTGGTGCTTGCACGTGAAATAGCAAATAATGTAGAATGCGATCTATAGCAGCTATATGTTTAAACAATAAGAAAATAATTTCTTCCCTCCTACTCATCCCCACCATCATCCTTCAGGTCATTTTTCTTTGGATCTAACGCGGCATTTGAGACAAAGGATAAAAGACATGAGTAAAGAATGGTTATGTTCATGAAGATTGGGACACATTAAAAGATCATGGGGCTGGATTTTAAAGCACCTCCACCTTCGGGAACTGTGACAGGGGGGTGGGGGGGCAATGCAGATCGGTGTGGCAGAGGCCTACCAATCGACCCTGACGGCGGCAGGCCCCGTGCCGATCTCGGCAGCAGTGAGGCCTTGTGGCAGCTGCCCCACTGCTCAGCGACGGGATCCACATTTCAAAATGTAAACTAATTTACAAACCTGATTTAATAAGGTTCCTGGCGCCTCCTTAATCAATGCCCCGATCTTCATTCGGGCGGTCGACAAAGCCGCGCCTTCAAATCCCCGCTCGGGAAAATGTGGCGCAACACCTGTGGGGAGGGGAGGAGTATATTTTCTGTATGTGGGAAGGGGGAGCGGGGTAACAATGATGGTTGGTTGGAGGGGTGATGGGAAGGGGTAAAGGGCAAAGTTTCCGAATTTTTGTGGGGGGGGCGGTGGGAAAAAGGTCAAATTCTCATTATTCAAATTCCGGGGTTGTGGGTGGAAGGGTATGAATGTTTGGAAATGCCATGGTGGTGGGGGGCGGGGGGGCAGAGGGAATGAATTGAAAGGTAATTTAATTGTATTTTGGTAATTAAACTGACCCTGCCCTTTAATTTAATATTTGAAATTTCTTTAAAAATGGCGCTGGTGCCTGCACATTGGCACTGGATGCTATTGCTGGCGACAGCTCGCCTCCTCCCTTCACGTGATCGCGGGGGGTGGTGGGGTGGGGGGCAGAGCCACAGCTATGCAAATGAGCCACTGCATTTGAAATCGCAGCAGCTCTGTGACGCAGTGCCCATGCGGGGGGCAGAGCCACAGCTATGCAAATGAGCGGCTGCATTTGAAATCGCAGCAGCTCTGTGACGCAGTGCCCATGCGGGGGGGGGGGGGGTTGTATTTTTTTTGTTACTTTCGCCACCTGTTTCAGCGGCAGACTCTTAAAATGCAGCCCCTTGAATTTCTGCCAGGTTAGTGCTCTAAAGTTATGGTGAGGTTCCAACTCGAGCACTGCGTCCAGTTCTGGTCACCACACTTCAAGAAGGTTGCGAGGATCCTTGAAAGGGTGCAGAGGAGATTTACCAAAATGGTTCCGGGATGGAAGATTTTACTTACAAAGTTAGGTTGGAAAAGCTGGGTTTGTTTTCCTTAGAACAAAGGAGATTGAATAGAGATTTAATAGAAGTGTACAAGATTACGACAGGCTTAGATAAGTTAGACAAGGAAAAACTGTTCCTATTGACAAATAGTGTAAGGACACAGATTGAAAGTTTTGGGCAAAAGATGCAGGGGGAATATGAGGAAGCACTTTTTTTTTAATGCAGCAGGTGGTAATGATCTAGAACTCGCTGCTCACAAGGGTGGTGGAAGCAGAGATGATCAATGACTTCAAGAGGAAGTTGGATGGCCACCTGAAGGAAATAGACATGTAGGGCTACAGGGACTGAGGTGGGTAATGGGACTGACTGCATAACTCCATGGAGAGCCGGCATACACTCAGTGGGCCGAATGGCTTCCTTCTGTGCTATAACTGAGTCAAAGTTGTTGCTGCTGCATGTCAAAGGTTTGCATTCATTAATCTATAGCTTGCACAGGTCACCTCCTAGAGCTAGACCCGAGTACGACCCCAGGAGTTTGATTTGAGGTTTTTTTTTTACTTCTGCTACCTACTTCAGCGGCAGATTCTTAAAATGCAGCCCCATGAATTTCTGCCACCTCCAGTCAACTGCCTTTAACAAGCATCAGGAGCTATTTATTTCTCTGAAACAAGTGCATTAGTTGAAGGCTGCCACACGAAGGATATCTCCCAGGAGGTATCAAGAAACTGGATGTTACAGATATGCAGGCATTATCTTGTTGCAGTAGGTGATGGATTTTTAAGCTGCACACTAGTAAGGTTTGTGAAGGGAGATGGAGACACTTATTGCAAGTTAGAGAATTAAAAAATCTTTGAAACACGGAGCAGCATGAAGGATCACTTCTACTCCAAAAATAACCAGTGCAGTGATTCCCATGGGATCCAGGTGAGAGAAAGACGACAGTATCAGTTCTTACCTTTTTTTTTTCTTGGCCTGTGCTTCTGTTCCAACGATGAGAGATCACCCTCAGTACCACTGCCATCTTAATGGTCCTTAAGACACTTTTTGGAGTTATTTATCATAAGCGTCCAATAGTCTCTCTCTCATTTCTTACATCTCTTCCACAAGGGCCTGACTTGATGAAAGGAGTTTTTTCTGTTTCCTTCTTTGGATCCCTCTGGCTGTTTATCAAGTTGAAGCCCTGTTTCTTCTAAAATTACAGAAATTGTTTCTTACCACATCTATCCACAAAACCATTCGGAGCTGTCACCACTGCCTGCTTCTCCTGATTTTCCCAGTTGATGTTGGCTTTTAAAGACTGCTGGAATAAATTTCCACCTCCACAAGTGCAGAAATCATGTTTTACATTCATTAGCGTTGCCTCAACATCACTATATAAATCAGCTGACCATACACTTTTCCAGTAGCTTTGACCAAACCTGAATTTACATTGTCTTTTATGCAGAAAAATGTCACTAAGTGCCTTACAACAAATGTAATCTGGAACTCATCCACAGGCAGAAGTTTCACCTCAGCAGCACAAGAATGCTTTACGTGGCTTCATGGATTTTCTGAAACCATGTTTAGCCAATGTAAATTGCAAGATTAAGATTCTCATCTTGAAACTTAGTCCATGCTTAGCAGATTGATGCATTATGATTAATGATTTTCATCATTTTAGGATTACGCTAGTACGGAACATATATTACCGAAAGGAAAAATAACTGGCTCACAATCAGCATGGCTCTAAGATTATTGTAAAAGTTGTGGAGAATCTTTGGGTGTATGCTATTATAAACATATTATATTTCCTTTTTTTGAGACTGAGTGAATGCTTGGTTTGCTAGTGCTTTAGAAGCTTCAAGTTACTATTATTTAATTCGGCTGAGATAATTACATTTTCACAGCAAATCATTGTGGAAACATAAGACAGATGATCATTATTGTAAAGACCCTTGGGATAGGTCGACAAATCTCAATTATTTGTATGGGTCTTTCATTGTCTGAAATCAGAGTAAAAGCAACTTGCGTTCGACTGCAAGACATCAACTTAGGAATTGCTAGATGAAAAATGGCCAAGGCCATCTAATTCTCTCCCATTCTGGTAGTCACATGCTACAAGATAATGGAGTTGTGATGAATCATAGCAATCTATTAGTCTACAACAGATCAAAACCCCAGTGGTGAGGAGCTTTTAGAATCATAGGTCCAACCATCTGTTCCTCCCAAGCGTGTTATATTTACCATATATCATGTCCCAAATTACAGTATGCCAAAATGTTATTTTCTAATTAACTATTGAAATACTGCCACAGGAAATTAATACTTTGTGCATCATTTTTGCTACCCCTCTATAAACTCATGATTTGTATTGGTGAACTTGGGATGTAAATTCCTTTAGGCCTGCACTCATGCATGAAATGGGCACCTTGCATGGAGGGTGCATTTTCAACTGGTAAGCCCAAAGGTCATCAGAAATTGGGTCTTGGGCCTCATTAATTAAAAAAGATGAATGTTTGGCCGCTCACCTCACTGGTAGGTCCTGGAGGGGGTGGAGATGCAACTAGTGGGGGTGATTTGGAATACAGTAGAGTCACGGAAGCAATCCAGCTTCTCCTGGCTTCACAGGAATGATCTTTGATCCAATTTGACAACTATGCTTTAATATTAAAAACAAAACACACTGGCCATGTACAACTGCAATTTTACAACTTCACCTTTGCAAAAATATATGTGTGTATATATATATATATATATATATGATTAGCAGACTGGCCAAGAGAGTGTGGGAAAATGGTGCACTGACACGGAACACAAAAGTCCGAGTGTATCAAGCCTGCGTCCTCAGTACCTTGCTCTATGGCAGCGAGGCCTGGCCAACGTATGTCAGCCATGAGCGACGTCTCAATTCATTCCATCTTCGCTGCCTCCGGAGAATACTTGGCATCAGGTGGCAGGACCGTATCTCCAACACAGAAGTCCTTGAGGAGGCCAACATCCCCAGCTTATACACACTACTGAGTCAGCGGCGCTTGAGATGGCTTGGCCATGTGAGCCGCATGGAAGATGGCAGGATCCCCAAGGACACATTGTACAGCGAGCTCGCCACTGGTATCAGACCCACCGGCCGTCCATGTCTCCGCTTTAAAGATGTCTGCAAACGCGACATGAAATCCTGTGACATTGATCACAAATCGTGGGAGTCAGTTGCCAGCGTTCGCCAGAGCTGGCGGGCAGCCATAAAGGCGGGGCTAAAGTGTGGCGAGTCGAAGAGACTTAGCAGTTGGCAGGAAAAAAAAGAGGCGCAAGGGGAGAGCCAACTGTGTAACAGCCCCGACAAACAAATTTTTCTGCAGCACCTGTGGAAGAGCCTGTCACTCTAGAATTGGCCTTTATAGCCACTCCAGGTGCTGCTCCACACACCACTGACCATCTCCAGGCGCTTACCCATTGTCTCTCGAGACAAGGAGGCCAAAGAGATTTGCAGAACCAATTATGAAAATTCCCAAATATACCCGAGTGATAGTATCATAAATTTACCTGTCAAGGCACCTGATCAGGATGGCATTGGATAGTGCATAATTTGCATATACCTGACTCTCCAAAGCAACAGCTCGGTTACCTCCACTTCAGGGATTTCAATACTCAGGAATAGGAAAGTGCACCATAGCCTGACTGGTCAGGAACAAGGAATGATGGCAAAATGAGAAGCAGGAAACTTTCTGGAGGGCCAGCTGGTGTCCTGCAATTGATAAGGCTATGCTCCATAGGGGATAAAGGGGTTTCAATTCCTTCCACTAACACAGTATGTACAGGAGTTAGTGCACAAGAAGGATGAGCTATCATGAGCTGGAAGGCTTCTTTCACTCCTGGCTTTTCTTGTGTTCTTATCTCATTTGCAGCATAATACAAAAAATAATCTTCACAACATAATACCAATGGTTTTATTGACTAAAATATAGGGAGATTTTTACTATACACAGACAGTTATGTATAATGCTTATATAGCAGTTACAAAAATTACATATTAAACATGCTATTTTTACATTGCAGGCTTTAAAATTAATATTGCTAGATGAGCCAGTCTGAGGAGTGCTCATGTTTGAATCATCTTATTCAAGTCAACAGCCCCAGTTAGAAACACTTTAAAGGTGTATTTCTTTTATTAGTTCTGTGTTGCAATGTTGGAGCTACTCTGGTAGCAGAAACTCATACTGTAACACTGTTGCCGTTACATCATCTTTGAACTAGGCACATTTATTATGTTCAGTAGCATGTGTTCATTCACGTTTTTAAAATAAAGCACTGAACACTATTATTACAGCGAGACCTGTACAAGCAGACACTCCCAACACTTATTGAGAGTTCCGAATAACTTACATTATAATAGATACGAAGTGTCCCTTGAAACCAGAGACTCGCAAAATACGAACTATAGATAGCCTTCAATGTACTAAGTTTGTTTGCAACATAAAACACCAGACACACAGATAAGTGCAAAGCGACAGCTGGTGAAAAAAAAATGCTTTAGTGCAATGGCGATCTTTTTACCTTGCATACATAGTGGCAGAGAAACCCCTCTAAATCTGGGATTGAATGTTTGCATAGCTTTATCAGAAGGAGAGTGCTTTCTCTGTCATTACAAATACTGAGTAAAAAGATCTCCTTTACAAATAAGCAGTGAATTGCCGGTTGGGTTGGGTGGGGTGAGGTGGCTTGGGGGTCGGAGAGCCAGAAATTGGAGGCCCTGAAATTTTGAGGTGGAGGCAGGGTGGATGTTGGTAAGGGGTGGGAGGGGGGGGGGGGGGGGGGTGGGGAGAGTGGAGAAAAAGAGGTGCAAGATAGATGGAGTGAATGGTTTCCTTTTCCCTCCATCCTCAATTTCCTCTCGTTGCCTGCTCTTGGAACTCCTCACAAAAACTGTTGCTGCTGCAAAATCACCTATTGGGGGCCCAATCCTAATAGGTAAATCCAATATTTGTAGAAATCATGTGATTCAATGTCATTCAATCTGGCATCACATGGTCAGGACATCATGTGATCAAACTTCCACGAACACCTCCAACCAGGGAACTGACAGGTACTGATGAGCTATTAGTAACTCCTACCCTCAACAATACTTCAAACATTAGCAAATACAGCACACAGAGAGAAAGTTCTCAGACAAGGGTCGACAGGACATTAATCCTTCCCCCCCCCCCCCCCCCCCAATTTTGGCTGGGACTTGCCAGGCACTCTACCTCTTCAGCAACCACCTTGCCCTGTGCAGGCTGCCAATGCAGTAGTAGATCCCAGGATCAGGACATCTCTCCCTTAATGGGAAAGGATGCTGGGATGGCAATGAACTAGGAAACTCAACAAATAGAAAATGAACTGAAATCACCTCCTGTAGGCAAGGCTTCTGAATTAGCCACGATGCCAAGTGAGGGTGTAAAAAAAAGCAACATTACAGGAAAGACAGCCAATCCCAGAATATCTGGCTCATCCATATATATGCAATGACAATTTCTTAACCAAGCACACCAGGAAATAATGGACACCTGACGCATGTCCCTTAGGTGTCCTTAATTTACAGATTTCACTGTTCAGTAAATTTAAGTTTACCTGACAACACATTTACTTAAGTGCTTTTGGACTTTTTTTTGCTCTAGTCCCTTTTTCCTTCATTTCCTGTAATTGGTGGAGGTCATGGAATTGCTGTCAAAATCCTGAGAACCAGATGGCCATTCATGAATGGGCAAGGCAAGTGTACAAATGCAGATTTTAGTGACAGAAGACAACCTCTATTATTTGTTTCTAAAGTACCACTCCCACATACCAGCATTCAGTTCTGTTCATTTAATAGGTTTGCAAGCTAAATGTCGGTTTCCTTTCAAACTGCTATCAGTTGAAGCAGAGTGTAACTTCAGTAACAAACTGCATTTCTCAGTTCTTACCAGCAGTAGGGAAGTCACGGGACAACAAAAAAAGGTCAATATGATGAAAATGTGCCGGTATATTTAAACTTCTAAGATTTGTCTTTATATCAAATTGAGAACATTTGGGAGAGAAAATACAGCAGATCACATTATGTGTTGGGTTAAAACTGCAGTTTTCTGGTTCAGCAGTGAGTCTACAGGAAGGCTGATTAACTGCTGGAACTCACAGGCCTGCCCATCAGTCTATAGAGCAGCTGAGAGACAGACACCTGGGACAGCCATCCATTTTCCCTCCCCAAGAAGTAGATTCACCACGAGAAGCTGAAAGAAAGACAACAGTGGCAGGGTCAGGGGGAAACCAGCAGCTGGTAAGAGAGTGTATGGATGCAGCACTGGGGCAGGAAAGGATGGTCCCCTATATATTCGCATTCGCTTTTCCTTATTTTGGGAGGCCATGCAAGCATTCAATTACAGGGATGGAGAGTTTCTCTGCCTTATGATGCTCAATCAAGAACTCCCCATTCCACAAAAGCCATTTCTTACATAAAATCTGCTGCCACCTCACGCTGGCCTGTATACACTGACCTCACGAATGTGACAGGTCAAAGAGAATTTGGAGGCAGAATGGAAGCAAGCTGCAAGGGCAAGTGCCAGTAATCCCAACTCAAGTGAAAGTTCCAGATAAAGCAGCAGCAGGTTGTGCCCATGTTTTAGTTGTAAAAGAGCTTCTTGCACTGAAGGCTCTCTGCAGTTTGTAATTTGCAAGTGTCTGTAGTTTCAGAGTGCCTCTTGTATATTTTACCACACAAGTTATTTGGGTCTCAATGTTTTTAATGCAGTGTCTATTTACATAGGTTTTACTATGCACTTGTTAAAGGTCACAGATGGAAGGCATCAGCCAACTATTCGGCTGCAAAATATTGATTCCTTCATTTGATAATGTACAGCATAGCTCCACTACACAGGCTGTTTTTCTACAGTGGATTATCATCCTACTAACAAATGGAAAGTATGAATGTGAAAGAACGAAGCTGGTGGAGTGCAATGTACAGGCTTAATTTATCTGTTGCATACCAGTGTATGGTTTAGAATATGGGACAAACAATTCCATTGCTGAATAAACTATTAAGTTGAGATGCAATATTTTTCATAGTAAATGGATCAATCTTTCTTAAACCAGGATAACACATTTTGCACTTGTAATTACATACTTAAACATGACAAACTAGTTACAAAGCAGTTAGATTTACTGTACAAAAGTTTAACTTTACAAAGTTTGACAACTGAATTAACTTATTTTTTTCTGAGAGATCTGACCCATGAAATAAGGTTATGTAAGTTATGCAAAATCTTAGAATTCTGCAAATTATTTGAGATTCTTTCGAATAAAGTAGGCTCTTTCCAGATGCCTTCACCTTTTTTCAGGGCTTTCAGTTCAGCTTTAAGCAACCTTGTCTGCAATTTCCAGTACAGTTTAGGATTAGAATGTAGGCCCTCAATGCTAACAGCTCGCCCAAGGCCTTTCCTCAAAATCTCTTCATTTAGAGAGACTGAGAAAAACCCACCCTAAAGGAAAAAAAATGCAATTAAGTTCTATTTTAATTAGCGTTTACACTTTTTGAAGTGGCATTTTATAGGTCAGTCCATTGCCAATAATTTCATTTAGCCTTGCTAACAGTGGATCATGTATTACTTTGATAAAACTAAAAAGGGATACATAAAACCAAATTTTCAGCTGAATTGGGCAAACAGAAGATCAGAAACAAAAGGTAAACAACATGAAAGGATTTTTATAACACTGAGGTCCATAAGTGTTAAAATTAGCATAACTCGATATAAATATGATGAAGTATTCGGCTGACTCATACAGTTTCAAGGCATTTTGGGAAAAGCCTGAGGTTGCAGTGGAACTGCGTTCTTGATTTCAACATTTTTCTTTAAATAAATAAACTACTTGTTCTCCAATGGCATTTCTCGAACAAAGTTTTGTTCACAAAAAACTGGAATTGGATAGGCATTAGCTGTTGACAACTTTAGACTTTCCACCAAACAAAATTCAATGCAAAACTTGAGAGCAGCCCCGAGCTTGATCAGGCATAGGCTTAATTAACACTTGATTTAAAATCAAGATTAACTTCAATTTAGCCAATTAGTTAAATCTTCAGTTACAACTTTTAGGTATTTAGAAAGTTTCAGTTTTGGTGCAGAGTATAATAGTTGCATTTTGTATTTGTTAATTGGATTTTATTGGTCTTTGCTAAACAAATGATCAATGATACAATATTGATAGCCTAGACCAATCAGAAAGTTAACTGGCATATACAACTCCTACCTACAACCGAATACCAAAAAAAAAGATCACCGGAGATATGCATGTACAATGATCAACATCAAGGTTATTAGAAGTTAACTAGTATGCTTATATGAAAACCAGACAGTTAAATTCCAGCAGATCCAGGGCTATGAAACTTTTCCAGATTTTCAGCTCATGCAGCATGATAATGTAAACAAATTTATAGCAAGAGTCGCTTATTAAACAAGCTAATACAGGACAACTGAGACATACTGGAAATTCCAGATTGCTTGACATAACATTTTTAAGAGTCAATACATACAACATTCCTCCACAAGGTCAACGCTAGAAAAAGAGTGACAAAAAAAAACTGACAGCCTGAGACTGAAGGAGATATGAGGAATGATCCTAGCTGAAGACGAGACAGAGGTTAATAAGGGAAAAATCATTGTGTTCAAGGATACAGCTTATGTCTGAAGCCCCGAATACTGAAAACAAATACATACTGCTGAGGGTTACTGGCAAGGAAAGCAAAGTGACATTCCAAAAGAAAGTCTGACCAACAGTGATGTAAAAACAATTTTTTAAAAATGGCAAATAGGAGAAGACTGCTGTCAGTATAGAAGATTCAGAGAGAATAATAGTGCTGGACTCAATAGTTAGAGTATAAAATCATTTAAAAAAGTGAACTCAGAATGATATAGCACAGGAGGCCATTTGACTCATCGTCCCCGAGCCGGCTCTTTGGTCGAGCTATCCGCTCCCTCCCCATAGACTTGCAAATTTTTCCCTTCAATTACTTATCCAATTCTCCTTAGAAAGTTACGATTGAATCTGCATCCATCACTCTTTCAGGTAGTGCGTTCCAGATCACAGCAACTCGCTGTGTGAAAAAAAAAGTTTCTTCACGTTGCCTCTGGTTCTTTACCAAAAACCCCTTTGGTTATTGACCCTTCTGGCACTAGAAACAGTTTCTCCTTATTTACTCTATCAAAATAGTTCATGATTTTGCACACCTCTATCAAATCTCCTCTTAACCTTCTTTGCTCTAAGGAGAACAACGCCAGTTTCTCCAATCTCTCCCTTGTGGAGGAATCTAGAACTCGGGGGCAGAGTTTCAGAATTAGGAGTTTTTCATTCAAGGTGCAAATAAGGAAAAAAATTCTTCTCTGAAGGTCATTAGTCTTTGGAATTCTCTATCCCAGAGAGCAGTGGATGCTGGGTCATCGAATATATCCAAGGCTGAGTTAGACAGAGTTTTGATCTACAAGGGAGTCAAGGGTTATGGGGTGCAGGCAGGAAAGTGGAGTTGAGGCCACAATCAGATCAGCCATAATTTTACTGAATGGCAGAGCAGGCTCGAGGGGCCTGGTTCTCATTTCTTGTGTTCTATATTCTTATAACTGAAGTCCCTCATCCCTGGTATCATATTAAAGCTTTTCTGCACTCTCTCCAAGCCCTAGACATCCTTCCTAAAATTGCCCAGAATTAAACACATTACTCCCCTTGAGACATAACCAGTGTTTGTAAAGGTTTAGCATAACTTCCTTGCTTTTGTACTCTATGCCTCTATTAATAAAGACATGGATCCCACATGCCTTTTTACAGCCTTCTCAACTTGCCCTGCCACCTTCAAAGATGCAAAAGTAGTAGACTCGCCAACTTTAAGGGCATTTAAGTGGTCATTGGATAGACATATGGATGAAAATGGAATAGTGTAGGTCAGATGGTTTCACAGGTCGGCGCAACATCGAGGGCCGAAGGGCCTGTACTGCGTTGTAATGTTCTATGTGTACATATACCCCCAGTTCTCTGTGATCCTGCAACTCCTTTAAAATTACATAATTTAGTTTATATTGTCTCTCATTCTTCCTACCAAAATGACTTACTTCACACTTCTTTTTCTTTCTCAGCCTCAAAGGTACAGGGGATAAAAGTTGATTGTAAATAGCTGGTAAGTTATTACACTAGCAAGTTTTTTTTTCTCATTGTAAAAGTAAGTAATGGCAGGGCAGCTTGGCCAAGCGGAATCTACCTCCTGTGCAATGTGGGAAGTCCTGGAGGTGCCCTGTGACCTTGATGAACATGTCTGCAGAAAGTCTCTGGTTGCAGAAGCTTGAGCTTCGGGTCTCTGAGCTCGAGCGGCGGCTGGAGTCACTTTGGCGCATCTGCGAGGTGGAGGACTATGTGGATGGCACATTTCAGGAGGTAGTCAAGCCAGTGCCTAGACGAGCACAGGTGGGGGGTTACTGGATGGCTGCCAGACGGACAAAGAAGTCAGTGCAGGTAGTGCAGGAGTCCCCAGAGGACATCCCACTTTCGAACCAGTATTCAGTTCTGAGTACCGATGAGGGAGAGGGTTCCTCTGCAGAATGCACCAAGAGTCATGACCGGAATGTCATGGCTGACTCAGCTGTGCTGAGATGGAGAAAAAGGGACAAGAGGGCAATAGTGGTAGGGGATTCTATGGTTAGAGGAACAACAGATAGGAGTTTCTGTGGTCGCAGACGTGATTCCAGGATGGTATGTTGCCTCCCTGGTGCAAGGGTCTTGGATATCACTGAGTGGCTGCAAAGTATTCTGGAGGTCGTGGTCCACGTTGGTACCAATGACATCGGTACAAAGAGGGATGAGGTGCTACAAAAAGAATTTAGGGAGCTAGGCAGCAGATTAAAAAGTAGGACCTCAAAGGTTGTAATCTCTGGGTTTCTTCCTGTGACTTGGGCTAGTGAGTATATGAATAGGAGGTTAGAGCAGATGAATGCATGGTTGGGGAGATGGTGCAGGAGGGAGGGCTTTAGATTCTTGGATCACTGGCCTGTTTCTGGCGAAGGTGGGATCTGTATAAGATGGACGGGTTGCACCTGAACCAGAATGGGACCAGCATCCTTGCTGGGAGGTTTGCTAGTGCTGTTGGCGGGGAGATTTAAACTAATTTGGCAAGGGGATGGGATACAGAGTGGAAGCACAGTAGGGGGTGACGTACAATCAAATATAAATGTGAAGCTAAGTCAGTCCGGAGGACAGAGTAAATGTAGACCTGTTCAGGCTCAGGCAAATAATGCAAGGCTGGATTGTATCTATTTTAATGCTAGGAGTCTTACTACTAAGGCAGATGAATTGAGGGCATTGATTAACACATGGGAGTATGATATTATTGCGATTACTGAGACATGGTTGAGGGAAGGGCAGGACTGGCAGTTTAATATCCCAGAGTATAGAATCTTCAGACGTGATAGGGGAGGGGGTAAAAAGAGGAGGTGGCATTGCACTGTTGCTTAAAGAGACAGTTACTGCAGTAAGGAGGGATGATATCTTAGAAGGTTCCTCTAATAAGGCCATATGGGTAGAACTTGGCTTGGCTGGGAGCGTACTACAGGCCTCCAAACAGTCAGAGAGAGATAGAGGAGCAGATATGTAGGCAAATCTCAGACTGGTGCAATAATAATAGAGTAATAATAATAGGGGATTTCAACTTCCCCAATATCAGAGGGGATAGTATTAGTGCAAAAGGCTTACAGAGGGAGGAATTCTTCAAGTGCATTCAGGAGAGCTTTTTGAGCCAGCAGGTAGAGAGTCCTACAAGAGGAGGGGCAGTACTGGACTTAATCCTAGGGAATGAAGCCGGACAAGTGGTAGAAGTGGCAGTGGGTGAGCATTTCGGGGATAGTGACCATAACTCTGTAAGATTTAAGGTTGTTATGGAAAAGGACATAGAGGGACCGAAATAAGAGTACTGAATTGGGGGAAGGCAGATCTCAATATGATAAAACAGGATCTGGCCAAAGTGAACTGGGAGCAGCTTCTTATAGGAAAGTCTACATCAGACCAGTGGGAATCATTTAAAAGGGAAATTGTGAGGATTCAGGTGCAGCATGTTCCTGCAAAGGAGAAGAGTAGGACCAACAGGTCAAGGGAATCTTGGATGTCAAGGGATATAGAGGATTGGATAAGGAAAAAAAGGAGGCGTATGGCAGCTTCAGAGTGCTGAAAACAGCGGAAGCCCTAGAGGAGTATATAAAGTGTAAGGGAGTACTTAAAAAAGTAATTAGGAGAGCAAAGAGGGGGCATGAAAAATCATTGGCAGACAAGATAAAGGAAAATCCCAAGGCGTTTTATAAGTATGTTAGGGGCAAGAGGATAAGAGGACAAGAGGGCCCATCAGGGATCAAAGAGGCAATCTGTATGTGCAGCCGGAGGACTTAGGTGAGGTTTTGAACGATTACTTTTCATCTGTGTTCACTATGGAGAGGGACGATGTAGATGTAGTGATCAGGGAAGGGGATTGTGATATACTTGATAAAATTAGCATTGAAAAGAAGGAAGTATTAGCTGTATTAGCGGGCTTAAAAAGGTGGATAAATCCCCAGGTCCAGATGAGATGTATCCCAGGCTGTTATGTGAGGCAAGGGAGGAGATAGCAGGGGCTCTGACACAAATGTTCAGATCCTCTCTGGCCACAGGACAGGTACCAGAGGATTGGAGGACAGCGAATGTGGTACCATTATTCAAAAAAAGTAGCAGAGATAAACCAGGTAATTATAGGCCAGTGAGTCTAACATCAGTGGTAGGGAAATTATTGGAAAAAATTCTGAGGGACAGGATTAATCTCCACTTGGAGAGGCAGGGATTAATCAGGGATCGTCAGCATGGCTTTGTCAGGGGGAGATCGTGTTTAACAAACTTGATTGAATTTTTCAAGGAGGTGACTAGAGGTGTAGATGAGGTCAAAGCAGCTAATGTAGTCTATACGCATTCCATAAGGCTTTTGATAAGGTCCCACATGGGAGATTGGTTAAGAAAGTAAAAGCCCATGGGATCCAGGGTAATTTGGCAAATTGGATTCAAAATTGGCTTAGTGGAAGGAGGCAGAGGGTGATGGTAGAGAGTTGTTTTTGCGATTTTTGCCTGTGACCAGTGGTGTACCGCGGGATCGGTGCTGGGACCCTTACTGTTTGTAGTGTACATTAATGATTTTGACGTGAATACAGGAGGTATGATCAGTAAGTTCACAGACGACACGGAAATTGGTGGTGTCGTAAATAGTAAGGAGGAAAGCCTTAGACGACAGGACGATATAGATGGGCTGGTAAGATGGGCGGAGCAGTGACAAATGCAGTTTAATCCTGAGAAGTGTGAGGTGATGCACTTTGGGAGGTCTAACAAGGCAATGGAATATACAATGGATGGTAGGACCCTAGGGTGTACAGAGGGTCAGAGGGACCTTGGGGTACTTGTCCATAGATCACTAAAGGCAGCAACACAGGTAGATAAGGTGGTTAGGAAGGCATACTTGCTTTTATTGGTCGAGCCATAGAGTATAAGAGCAGGGAGGTTATGATGGAGCTGTATAAAACGCTAGTTAGGCCACAGCTGGAGTACTGCGTACATTTCTGGTCACTACACTATAGGAAGGATGTGATTGCACTGGAGAGGGTGCAGAAGAGATTCACCAGGATGTTGCCAGGGCTGGAGCATTTCAGTTATGAAGACAGACTGGATAGGCTGGGGTTGTTTTCCTTGGAGCGGAGAAGGCTGAGGGGGGACCTGATTGAGGTATACAAAATTATGAAGGGCATTGATAGGATAGATAGGAAGAAACTTTTTCCCTTAGCGGAGAGGTCAATAACTAGGGGGCATAGATTTAAGGTAATAGGCGGGAGGTTTAGAGGGGAGTTGAGGAAGAATTTTTTCACCCAGAGTATGGTTGGAATCTGGAACACACTGCCTGAAGGGGTAGTAGAGGCAGGAACACTCACGACATTCAAGAAGTATTTAGATGAGCACTTGAAACGCCATAACATACAAGGCTACGAGCCAAGTGGGGGGAAATGGGATTAGTTAGCACGGTTGCTTGATGGTCGGCGTAGGCACGTTGGGCCGAAGGGCCTGTTTCTGTGCTGTAAAACTCTATGACTTCTCTGCATTAAATTTATCTGCAATGTGAATGTCCATTTCACCTGTCTATGTCCCCCGAAGTCTGTTACATTTCCGTGTTTTGTGTATTCTACAACCTTTGAAATTATGCCATGTGTATGCCCAAGTCCAATTTCTTAATATCTCAAAAAAAGTACTGGCCTGAACACTGACCCCTGGGGAACACCATTACACACTTCCCTCCATTCTGAAAAATAACCATTCACTACTACTCTGCTTGCTGTTGCTTAGCCAATTTTGTTTCCACACTGCCACTGTCCCTCTAATCCCATGGGCTTTAATTTTACTAACAAATCGATTATGTGGTACTTTAGCAAATGCCTTTGAAAGTTCATATAGACAGCATCAAACACACTCCCTCAATCACCCTCTGTTACTTTATAAAAGAATGCAATCAAGTTAGTCAAACACTGTTTATCTTTAACAAAGCTGTGCTGACATTCATTTATTCGCCCACACTTTTCCAAATGCTGATTAATTTTGTCCCCAGCCCAGAAACTTGCTGGAGAAAGGTAGGTAGACCCCAAGGGTACGGACCACACTGCCAATCATGTACTGATAGGGGATCTCCAATCCAATTTCGCTGACGTAAAGCCACCACCTCCCATTCGGAAGAGATACTAGGAGAGGTTAACGATAGATGATCAAATATTGTCTTTTCTCCAACAATAGGTGCTGGGCAGTTTTAAACAGTAAGGGTGAAAGGAAAGGCTAACAGGAAAACCGACCATCTAAATGGTTCAAGAAATGCAAAGTGAGTTCATCAGTATAGAAGAAAAATACTTCAGATGCTGGTAATTGGAAATAAAGAGAGAAAATGCTGGAAAGACTTAGCAGGTCAAGCAACATCTGTGGAGAAAGAAACAGTTAACATTTCAGGTCAATGATTGAGAAATATTAGAAATTAACAGTTTTTAAGCACCTACAGCCAGTGTACAGAGATGGGGAAGAACAAAAGGAGATGGTCTGTGATAGGGTAGAGGACGAGTGATTAAATGATCAAAGGGATCATGATTCAAAGCAAAAATGGGGTAGTAATAGGACAATTAAAGAAAGTTAGGTCCAAAGGAGGTCTAAATGAATACAGCCAAATACGAGTCAAGAAAGCATGGAAAATATGGTGGAGAAGGCACCTGATGCTTGAGAATGGTAGGTAAAGCCCAGGCTGCCGATGATTTGCCAGCCATTTACTGATCGGAGATCTCCACCCAAAGCACCAGTCCACAACGAGGACTTTCTAGATTGCACCATCACCTCTTTTATCCTTCAATCACTTCCACCTTTCCTGTTGTTTCCTCCTCCGTGCCCTTTACCCTAACTCTGTACTTGCTTAAAAACTGTTAATCCCTATGTAAGGGACATGTGGAAGATTAAACTCGTGGATCCAGTATTGCAGCAAAAGTTGTAGTATGAAATTCTATGACCAAGTGTATACAAGAAAAAGAATAGGTCAACATTTGGGATCTGCTGCAGACCAATAGTCCAAAATAAGGAAAATTATGAAATTAGAAAGATAAGCAAGAATAGTACCAACTGTGGGGGGGGGGGGGGGGGGGGGGGAAAGAGAAAGAGAATGGTGAAAAAGGAAAAAAAAATTCAACTGGCCCAAAATAAATTGGTAATATCCAACTTGAAAAGACTCAATGGGTCAATTTGGTACACAACTGCTTCCTAATCTGGAATGCCAGGGAACCAATTTGACTTTAGTTCGTTATAGCTACCATTTGCTTCCTTCCCTTTAGCTAATTACTCTCAATACTACACATTCTTCGTGATTATCAAAGGTATGCATGCTTCAGGACTTTGATATTGCTGATGCAGAGTTTCAAAGCCCAATAAATCCCCAGGTTTTATGAACTATACTCAAAGGTACTTGGAGAGACAAGACAGAAGATTTATGAAGCAATAGTCACATTAAGAGAAGCAATGGACATCAGGGCAGTTCCAACACATTGGAAACATAATATAGTTGACATATTTAGGTGTAACTACAGATCCATTAGCTTGATCTCAACAATTGGAAAATTAAAGGCTTCACTAAACAGAAGCAGAATGGAAGAGCATTTGTGGGAAATAAACTAAAAAATTAGTGCCTACAGTTACTTCTGGCAGGAACCATATAATAGAGCACACTTTGATATCCAAAAGTCCTTGAATGGGAAAATTGTTTACAAACAAAGATCAGTGGATATCAAGGGTAAGAAATAGTAACTATGCACTAGTAACTAATTTAAAAGGGAAGGAAGCAGAGGGTAGCTGTAAGTGGAGTTCCGGTGAAATGTATGGGGAGTTAAATTGAAATCTAGTGAAGAATTGAGTAAGGTATCCCGGGGCTCCTTGCTGACATCATTGATAAAGTCAGGTAAATTTTTGAATGCATGGCAATGTGACATATGTGGAATGGCTGCTGCCAGACAACTAAACTTGTTAGCAGAGCTCAATCATGCCTGCAAAAGAAGCTTTTTTTAAAAAAAAAGAAACTGCAGGGGAATAAAATAAAGGTTCATTAAGTCTAAAAGTATGTTACAATGAAACATTGCTCTAAAAAGGAAAAACTCCAAGAAACTAGATTTAAAAAAACACATTAACTGGAAATGAGTCAGAATGAAAGGAATCAGAGACTGGTACTGAAACCATTCTTACATTAACAGAAAATGCTGGAAATACTCAGGTCAGGCAGCATCTATGGAGAAACAGTTAATGTTTCAAGTCTGACTTTCGTCAGCATTGGAAAATGTTACAGATGCAACAGGTTTTAAGCAAGTGCAGTTGTGGGGAAGGTGGAGGAGGCAAAAACAAATGGGAGGGTCTAATACAGGATGGAAGACAGGAGAATAAATGACAAAAGGAATATTTCACTGCTCACAATGCTGTCTCCTCTACCTTGGGAGACTAAACACAAATTAGGTGATCACTTTGCTGAACACCCCATTCAGTCCACAAGCGTGACCCTGAACTTCCAGTCCCTTGCCATTTCAATTCTCCCCCTCACTTTAACCCCTCTGTCCTCCAACTCCTACATGTTCCAATGAAGCTCAATGGAAGCTCAAGGAGCAGCATTTTTCAATTAGGCATTTTACAACCTTCCAGACAACACTGAGTTCAATTTCAGATCCTAACCATTGTCCCCATTTTTATATATATATGAGACAGCAGGTGCCAGTAATGATTCTGCTGTTCCATCTACTGCTCCTTTTGACCTATCTTTTGTTTCTTGACTTGTGGCATTACTATGGCCTTTTCCCACTATCCCTTTTGCTATTTACATCACTCCTGCCTTCCAACCCATCACAGACCTTCCCTTTTGCTCTTTCCTCCCCTCCCCCTTTCTTTGCACCTGTACGTGCTTAAAATTGGTTACATCTGAAACACTTTCCAGTTGACAAAGGGTTTCTTTTTTTAAATTTAGAGATACAGCACTGAAACAGGCCCTTCAGCCCACCGAGTCTGTGCTGACCATCAACCACCCATTTATACTAATCCTACACTAATCCCATATTCCTACCACATCCCCACCTGTCCCTATATTCCCCTACCACCTACCTATACTGGGGGCAATTTATAATGGCCAATTTACCTATCAACCTGCAAGTCTTTTGGTGGTGGGAGGAAACCGGAGTACCCGGCGAAAACCCACGCAGACACAGGGAGAACTTGCAAACTCCACACAGGCAGTACCCAGAATTGAACCCGGGTCACTGGAGCTGTGAAGCTGCGGTGCTAACCACTGCGCCACTGTGCCGCCCTCTCCACAGATGCTATCTGACCTGCTGGGTATATTTCAGATTTCCAATATCACTATTATTTTGCCTCTTACATTATCAAGATTGGTGCACACCTTCAGTAATTTAAATAATTCGATTTTTAAAAATGTTCCAGTTAACTTGTAGATTTCGTGACAATTTGGCATTGCTTACAAAATGCATTCACAATAGAATCTGTATAGTTTATGGCAAAACAATTTGCACTTCTGCCACATATTACAAGCAACACTGCCTCAACTGCATGTATAGTTTACTCTTAATTTAAAATTGAAAAAATTTCAAGTTACTGGATAATTTTGAAGTATCTTTTTTTACTGTGCCATTTTATTTATATTAGAATTACTAGAGAATTAACTTTTTGAGCAAAAAACTCCTTTGAATTAACAGTAGTGGACTGCAGTCAGAATGTAAAATTGCAGCTGATGCAAAACAATTTAAAATCAATTTAAGCCTTTGAAAAAGTGCATAATCCGCTAAGCAGCTTTATGTTTCTAATATTACAGAAAAATCAATTATCTCACCAGCTCTTTCTTAACATTAAAAAACTGCCACCATACAAATGCCAGGCAGTATGGTGTCATCTTCTTGCACCATTCCCAAACCCTGAGCTGTAACTACAGCAAAGGCTTGTTGTTCCAGTCTTCTAAAGCACAATGTAACACCATGATTTGACACAGAAATGTGAACTTGTACTTCTGAGAACTGGACTTACCTTGTTTAATCTTACAATGCAATCAATAAAAGAATTCGCCCTTCTCAGAGGTTGAAACCAAACAACGCGAGAAGGTTTTATTTGTTCTCTTAGCCAAGTTTTACCCTCGTCAGTCATTTGCAAGCCAGCCAATCTAATCATCAGATGACCATTTGACTGCCCTGAGGAAAACAGAAGTGTTTCTTTACTAGTTAGGGTAAAGTAAATTTGAATTAAAATGCATTTCACACACAACAGGTAAAACAGCCTATCCAACCTGAACAATCAGGGACACCTGTCCCTTTAAGAGATTTTGTAATCTTCACTTTGTGCACCTTAAAAGGAGGATTTCCACAAGTAATCATCTTTTTATGATCATCTAAATCCTAGAATTAAGGAGAGCATATACTTTGACTGAAGCTCTGAAGCTTCAAACATATAACGTATGAAAGAGCCCAACCAGCTTTTCTAGGAACATAGGGTAAGCCTTTTTGAATGGGGAATTTACAGGATGACATACTAAAGTTTGATCTGAAGTAACAGTCCCGGGAGATCTACTTGTCCTTTTTCAAATAAGTATCAAGCCCATTAGCTGGATAATTGGATCTGAACTGTTATTCTATCTACATTTTCATTATCATTTAATACTCAGGTGATAGCAAAATACCACTCCAGCACTTTGTCCCTGTACAAATGCAATAACGCTAGCTAAGTCAAAGAACGGAACATTACATTTATCCAGTCAGGACGTAGGCATCAATAAGCAAAAAAAAAATTTGGTACCAGTTGGGCATATCCTGGATCAGAGTAATGATAGGATACCCTATTAAAAAGCTATTATCTTGCTGAGAAAACTGTAAGTCAGTTCTCACTCTGGGGCATCAGCTTTAAAAAGTTCATATTGGAAATGCTGACAAAAAAAAATTACATCAGTATAAAGCTGTGGTTGCTCGACTAGGACCAGCTAAGGTCAAAGAAAATACCATAAAGCATAAATAGCTGAATTAGGATGTTAAACCATATTTGAATTTTCCAGATATTAATTCACTTTCTGGATCTATCAAACAATGCCCCAGAATAAAACAGAAAATCTTTTGAAAAAAACAAAACGGGATGTGCCACAAGTGCAGGAAAGTGTACGTGAGGTACAGATCAGGTATCTAATAGAGCCCAGACTTCAGCAGCTACATGATCTACTCTTATTCCTATGTAGCTCTATGGCCATAGCATAATCTTGTTGAATGTTGGATTGACAGTCTACCCAGTAAAGCACTTCAGTATGATTGCCATTGAAAACAGAAGAAAAATATACCAAGATGATCACTTGTGGAGGTAACGTTATAAGATGTGCACTCACAGATTCACCCCAAAACCTGTTTTGAAAAGGAACAATTTCTCAGAAGTACTGGCCACTTTACACACATATGAAACATAACAAATGAAGTCAAAGTACTTTATTGTTCTTAACTATTTCAAATCAACTTACAAGTATATGGCCATATACTTCTTTCACCAGATATCACAGAGCAATTTACATAAACCACTCAGTCAAAATTATTACATAATCTCAAGATAATAAGGTTGCTGTAGTGGCTACTGGGTCCAGATAATGATGCATTTATTTGCAAGAGAAAGAGGATATATCCCAAGCTTAGAAAGGAGAGCAAACGTGCTCATAGAGACAGAGTCACTCATATCCCCAGGATATCTCAAAGTGCTTCACATCAATGAATTAATCCTTTGAAACCCAGTCACTTTTGTTATACAGGCAAACGAGGCAGCCAATTTACATGCAGCAAGCTCAGAAAAATAGCAAATTAGATAAATGACTAGTTAATTTGTTTTGGTGTTGGTTCAGGGTTGATTATTAGTCATCCTTGAACACCTACAGGAACAGATCTTGGAGACTGCTTGGAGGACCCTAAGCACGATCTCATACTGGAAAGACTGACGACAGCTAGTATACATACTTACCATTTATTGTATGTTAAATCTAAGACCCAGGCATAACAGATGTAGAATTACACACAAAAAATGACATAGAAAACTTTAAAATGCACAGGAAGCACTCACTATATGTAGATTTTTTTTTTAATAGACACAAAATAGCAACAGATTTGGAGGATTGTGCTATCAACTAGCCAGAACCTGTAACCTTATGTCAGACAACTGCTTAAATACAATCACAGCAAGTTTTTGTTGTAAATTCAAATAAACAATTTTTTCTCTACTGAACCCTTTTTGGGCCATAAGGTTAAATTTTAATACAAAAACTTTGAAAATGTCTGAATAATAAATTTGTGTCAAACACGGAAAAGATATATTCTTGAGATATTGTGTACACAGTAAACAATCCTGCTGAAATCGGAGAGGTCCTATGGGCTCCAGACCCCAACTTGAAAATCCACCTCCTAAACTGACAAAATTCTGTGGTTACATTGTAAATAGCAAAAACCTGCCACTCACCTTTTTTTCACTTTCTGCTCAGTGGACAAAACCAAATCAAAACCTGGCTGAGAGGACTAAATATTAGTGTCAAATATTTGACTCAATAATGTCTACAACTGGGTTATAAAAACAGCTACTATTTCGTTAAAATTCAAATAGCTCACAAACTAGGTTTCATCACAGATTGCACATTTCCAGCAAAATCCACATGTAGTTTTGTGAATTTCATCAAATCAATCTAATAAGTCATTTGATGTATTTTACATTATGTTTGTCATTAAGATTGGCAGTTACATGTAGAAGGCAGTATCACAAGCAGTACTTTAATTTTAATCAGAGTCAAGTTCAGCGGTTCACATTCATGTTATCTTGCGTTACCAAGCAGTTACTTACATCTTCTCTGAAGAGATGAAATAATAGGAAGGGTAATGGGAATATGTTCTACTTCTAGTCCATTTTCCATTACACGATGTACTCTCCCTCGAAGTTTAATACCTTTTTCAATAAAGTTATCAGGTATCTCTACAGCATTAGTAAATTTAGTAATCTGTAAAGAAAAATGGTCACAAGAACTTTCATTATTAATCCAACTCTATTATTTCATTAATAGCAAAATACTACAGAAGCTGGAAATCTGAAATAAAAACAGAAAGTGCTGGAAATACTCAGCAAGTCTGACAGCATCTGTGGAGAGAGAAACAGAACTGACGTTGAGTCAGATATGATTGTTCTTCAGAACCAAAAGTCATATCCGACTCAAAAACGTCAACTCCGTGGGTGTCCCTACCCCACATGGACTGCAGCGGTTCAAGAAGGCAGCTCACCACAACCTTCCCAAGGGCAATTAGGGATGGGCAATAAATGCTGGCCTAGCCAGCGATGGCCCACATCCCAATGAATGAATAAAAAAGGTGTGCCAGTTTAAGGCAGCAGTTCTCAATGTGTGGCCCACAGGCTGGGCCAAAATGCAAGACACTGACACACAACCAAGGTCATACGAGAGATCAGGCCAGAACCCTCAACCCATGCACAAGTTGTCTTAAGCGCAAGCAACAACGTAGTTTATAAGCACATTTCTGTTACTGTTACAACATTCAACTGTGAAACTTAAGGATCAAAGAACAGTACAGCACAGGAACAGGCCATTCAGCCCTCCAAGCCTGTGCCGATCTTGATGCCTGCCTAAACTAACACCTTTTGCACTTCCGGGGCCCATATCCCTCTATTCCCTTCCTATTCATATATTTGCCAAGATGTCTCTTAAACGTCGCTATTGTATCTGCTTCCACCACCTCCCCTGGCAGCAAGTTCCAGGCACTCACCACCCTCTGTGTAAAAAACTTGCCTCGCACATCCCCTCTAAACGTTGCCCAGTGTGGTGATCTATGTGTGGAGCCACGGGAAATGGGCAAGCTCCTAAATTTTTTATTTATTTAGAGATACAGCACTGAAACAGGCCCGTCGGCCCACCGAGTCTGTGCTGACTAACAACCACCCATTTATACTCTCTTTGGCCTCCTTGTCTCGAGAGACATTGGGTAAGCGCCTAGAGGTGGTCAGTGGTTTGTGCAGCAGCGCCTGGAGTGGCTATGAAGGCCAATTCTGGAGTGACAGACTCTTCCACAGGTGTTGCAGATAAAATTGGTTGTCGGGGCTGTGACACAGTTGGTTCTCTCCTTGCACTTCTGTCTTTTTTCCTGCCAACTGCTAAGTCTCTTCGACTCGCCACGCTTTAGCACCGCCTTTATGGTTGCCCGCCAGCTCTGGCGATCGCTGGCAACTGACTCCCACAACTTGTGATCAATGTCACAGGACTTCATGTCGCGTTTGCAGACGTCTTTAAAGTGGAGCCATGGACGGCCGGTGGGTCTGGTACCAGTGACGAGCTCGCAGTACAATGTGTCCTTGGGGATCCTGCCATCTTCCATGCAGCTCACATGGCCAAGCCATCTCAGGCGCCGCTGGCTTGGTAGGGTGAATATGCTGGGGATGTTGGCCGCCTCAAGGACTTCTGTGTTGGTAGTACGGTCCTGCCACCTGATGCCAAGGATTCTCCGGAGGCAGCAAAGATGGAATGAATTGAGACGTCGCTCTTGGCTGACATACGTTGTCCAGGCCTTGCTGCCATTTATACTAATCCTACATTAATTTTCCTCCACACAAGATCAGGGGGCAGGTTGTTCAACCTTGCCCGTCTAAGAGCGAAGTCCAAAGTACGGAAAGTCCTCATCAGAGAACTCCTCTTTGCTGACGATGCTGCTTTAACATCTCACACTGAAGAATGCCTGCAGAGTCTCATCGACAGGTTTGCGTCTGCCTGCAATGAATTTGGCCTAACCATCAGCCTCAAGAAAACGAACATCATGGGGCAGGATGTCAGAAATGCTCCATCCATCAATATTGGCGACCACGCTCTGGAAGTGGTTCAAGAGTTCACCTACCTAGGCTCAACTATCACCAGTAACCTGTCTCTAGATGCAGAAATCAACAAGCGCATGGGTAAGGCTTCCACTGCTATGTCCAGACTGGCCAAGAGAGTGTGGGAAAATGGCGCACTGACACGGAACACAAAAGTCCGAGTGTATCAGGCCTGTGTCCTCAGTACCTTGCTCTACGGCAGCGAGGCCTGGACAACGTATGCCAGCCAAGAGCGACGTCTCAATTCATTCCATCTTCGCTGCCTTCGGAGAATAATTGGCATCAGGTGGCAGGACTATATCTCCAACACAGAAGTCCATGAAGCGGCCAACACCCCCAGCTTATACACACTACTGAGTCAGCGGCGCTTGAGATGGCTTGGCCATGTGAGCCGCATGGAAGATGGCAGGATCCCCAAAGACACATTGTACAGCGAGCTCGCCACTGGTATCAGACCCACCGGCCGTCCATGTCTCCGTTATAAAGACGTCTGCAAACGTGACATGAAATCGTGTGACATTGATCACAAGTCGTGGGAGTCAGTTGCCAGCATTCGCCAGAGCTGGCGGGCAGCCATAAAGACAGGGCTAAATTGTGGCGAGTCGAAGAGACTTAGTAGTTGGCAGGAAAAAAGACAGAGGCGCAAGGGGAGAGCCAACTGTGCAACAGCCCCAACAAACAAATTTCTCTGCAGCACCTGTGGAAGAGCCTGTCACTCCAGAATTGGCCTTTATAGCCACTCCAGGCGCTGCTTCACAAACCACTGACCACCTCCAGGCGCGTATCCATTGTCTCTCGAGATAAGGAGGCCCAAAAGAAAGAAAAAAAAAGAAAAAATTAATCCCATATTCCCTACCACATCCCCACCATTCTCCTATCACCTACCTACACTAGGGCCAATTTACCTATCAACCTGTAAGTCTTTGACGGTGGGAGGAAACCAGAGCATCCGGCGAAAACCCACGCGGTCACAGGGAGAACTTGGAGGAAGTGGTGGAGGAACAGGAGGAAGTGGTGTAGTGGTAATGTCACTGGACTAGTAATCCAAAGCCTAAGCTAATGCTCTGGGGGCATGGGTTCGAATCCCACCACGGCAGATGGTGAAATTTGAGTTCCATAAATAAATCTGCAATTGAAAGCTACTCTAATGGTGACTGTGAAGCCATTGTTGATTGTTGTTGGGGGCGGCACAGTGGTTAGCACCGCAGCCTCACAGCTCCAGCGACCCAGGTTTGATTCTGGGTACTACCCGTGTGGAGTTTGCAAGTTCTCCATGACCGCGTGGGTTTTCGCCAGATGCTCCGGTTTCCTCGCACAGCCAAAGACTTGCAGCTTAATAGGTAAATTGGCCATTGTAAATTGCCCCTAGTGTAGGTAGATCGTAGGAGAATAGTGGGGATGTGGTAGGGAATATGGGATTAATGTAGGATTCGTATAAATGGGTGGTTGTTGGTCGGCACAGACTCAGTGGGCCGAAGGGCGTGTTTCAGTGCTGTATCTCTAAATTAAAAAAAAAATAAACTTGCAAACTCCGCACAGGCAGTACCCAGAATCAAACCCGGGTCCCCGGAGCTGTGAGGCTGCAGTGCTAACCACATCTTCTCATCTGTATTTACCGTGGAGAAGGTCATGGAAGCTAGTGAGTTCAAGGGAGGGAACAGTGATATCCTGAAGCATATCAACATTACAAAGGAGGAGGTGTTGGAGGTTTTGAAACGCATTAAGGTGGATAAATCTCCAGGGCCTGACCAGGTGTATCCTAGGATGTTATGAGAAGCAAGGGAGCAGATTGCTGGGGCCCTGGTAGAGATTTTTATATCATCATTAGCCACGGGTGAGGTACCAGAAGACTGGAGGATAGCTAATGTTGTGCCTTTATTTAAGAAGGACAGCAGGGATAAGCCAGAGAACTACAGGCCGGTGAGCCTTACATCAGTGGTGGGAAAGTTATTGGAAGGGATTCTGAGAGACAGGATTTATATGCATTTGGAAAGGCATGGTCTCATTAGGGATAGTCAGCATGGCTTTGTGCGTGGGAAATCATGTCTCACGAATTTGAGTTTTTCGAGGAGGTGACCAAGAGGATTGATGAGGGCAGGGTGATGGACGTTGTCTACATGGACTTTAGCAAGGCCTTTGACAAGGTCCCACATGGTAGGCTGGTCCAGAAGGTTCGAACATATGGGATCCAGGGTGAGCTAGCAAATTGGATACAAAATTGGCTTGTTGACAGGAGGCAGAGGGTGGTCGTGGAGGGTTGTTTTCCAGATTGGAGGCCGGTGACCAGTGGTGTGCCGCAGGGATCGGTGCTGGGTCCTCTGTTGTTTGTCATATATATTAATGACTGGGATGTGAATGTAGGGGGCATGATTAGTAAGTTTGCAGATGACACCAAAATTGGTGGTATAGTGGACAGTGAAGAAGGTTGTCTAAGGTTACAACAGGATATAGATGTAATGCAGACAAGTGTGAAGTGATGCATTTTGGGATGTTAAACCAGGGCAGGACATATAGAGTGAATGGCAGGGCCCTGGGGAGTGTTGTTGAGCAGAGAACTTGGGGTGCAAGCACATAGTTGCCTGAAAGTGGCAACACAGGTAGACAGGGTGGTGAAGAAGGCGTATGGCATGCTTGCCTTCATTGGCCGAGGCATTGAGCACAAGAGTTGGAACGTACAGCTGTACATAACGTTGGTTAGGCCACATTTGGAATACTGTGTGCAGTTCTGGTCGCTGCACTACAGGAAAGATGTGATTAAGCTAGAGAGGGTGCAGAAAAGATTCACAAGGATGTTGCCTGGTTTGGAGGGCTTGAGTTATAAAGAGAGATTGGATAGGCTGGGTCTGTTTTCCCTGGAGCGAGGGAGGCTGAGAGTGGACATGACAGAGGTATATAAAATTGAAAGGCGTAGATAGGGTAGATAGCCAGAGTCTGTTTCCCATGGTAGGGGTGACTAAAACTAAAGGGCATAGATTTAAGATGAGAGGGAGGAGGTTTAAAGGGGATCAAAGGGGTAAATGTTTCACAAAAAGAATAGTGGGTATCTGGAATGAGCTGCCTGAGAAGGTGGTGGAGGCAGGAATAGTAGCAACATTTAAGAGGCATCTGGACAGATACTTGAATGAGCAAGGCAGAGAGGGATATGGAATTAATGCAGGCAGGTGGGATTAGTATAGATAGGCCTTATGGTCGGCATGGACGTGGTGGGCCGAAGGGCCTATTTCTATGCTGTACGACTCTATGAAATCATATTTTCAACATCTGTGGGGGTAAAAACAAAGGAAAGGAACCGGCTGAATGTGGAGCCCAAGATGAGACTGAAGTTCTCCAGCTTAGAACCAAACATCACCTCATCAAAAGCGGTGCCATTCCCATTAATTCTGATGAGTTTTTTTGCAGTGGCAAGCGAAAGCAATTGGGGTAGGACCAATAGGTCATCCATGGGGTCTTTCGCCCCGGAAAAGTGGTTCACAGACAAAAAAGATTTGAGAACCACTGGTTTAAGGCCATAAAGGTATAACATCAATAAGTAAACAGATCCTGAGGTCGCAATTCTTCTTTGGTGACGAACTTTGCAGATGAAATGAAGTGCTATAACCCGCAAGGCTACGGACCAGGTGCTGGAAGGTGATAGGTAAATTGGCCGTTGTAAATTGCCCCTAGCGTAGGTAGGCGATAGGGAATATGGGAATACTGCAGGGTTAGTATAAATGGGTGGTTGTTGGTCGGCACAGACTCGGTGGGCCGAAGAGCTTGTTTCAGTGCCGTATCTCTAAATAAATAAATAAAAATAGATTGGGCAGATAGCTTTTTCAGCCAGCGCAGACACAATGAGCTGAATGGCCTCCTTCTGTGCCATAATTTTTCTATGGTTCTATGTATTCATCAGTTAGGCTGCAGATTAGAAAATGTCAAAACTTCCAAGATTGTTTGACAGTTAGAGCAATGATGCTTGCATGCTCCACCAGTATTTTTTTCATGGATTATTAGTGGTTCACCTATGATTCTGCTCCCAGAAATTCAGATGATACAAATCTTGCCATAAAACAGTGTATGCCACTTAAGACACAATGCATTCGTTAGAGCTGTGTTCAAGCTGGCGTGCCTCTTTATTGCTATGAGTAAACACATTTGAGGTCCCTCAAACTGTAATTATTATTTGGTCTTTGTGAATTGGAATGTGATCAGTTTCACAAAGCATGTTGAAAATATTTTTAGTCCACAATAAAGTGCAACATCTGAAATGTGACATTTGGGCATTCAGGCAGCATTTTTTACTTTATTAGTAGCAATTTTCTGTGGCACTGCTCATAAGAGATGTCCCTTTAAAAGGGCAGGAACATTGTGCAATGTACAATATATTATTCTCCTTCTAGAGTTCATGCCCCCATATGTGTAAGGCCATTTTGGAGATCAGACTATAGATCAGAACCCTGGATTTGCTTTTGATAAGGTCAATTAAGAATCTGCATTTTGGGTCTAGTACAAATTATGCAACAATCCCATATGTGCTAATGAGATTTACAACTTTCTGGCATGATATTGTTCAATGGGTAATAGTTGGTATCCCTTAAGGTCCCTGAAATTTATTTTGTTTTGTATAATGGAAAGGTAGGATTCATAAACATTGCCAAGTTTGCTTTTACGTTCTTCTCCTGAGGGCTCTGGTTCCTTGTCATCCTCCAGAACCTCACCCGAGTGTCAATTATTTAGGAGTGTCAGGTTATTCAACTGCAAGAGATCATGATCATGTCCTCACCCAACATATAAGATGCCAATCAGAAACAGGAATCTTGACTCATTTGTCCCTGAATTTGGATGAGGGAAAAGAAGCCAACTGCAGCACCTCTACATCTGTCCTAGTTGAGATCACTGACTTCAGCAGACTGGAAATGGACCCTGCTACCTTTCTAGTCCACAGTTCTCATCCATCATTGGATAAAGTCATTGATTCATCGAGGGACCTTAACTAAAAGTCAAACCCACTTATGTAGGCCTTATTAGCACTTGTACCAATTGATATAATTTAGAAGTATCCAGGACTGCACCAAACTGTATGAGCAGTTGAGGTTTCAGCCCTGAAACATCACTCCACTCCACCTTGCCTCAACTCATCTGCTGCTGAAGCCCTCATCCGTGCCATCGTTATGTCTAGACTTGACTATTCCATCACTCTCCTTGCTGGCCTCCAATCTTCCACCCTCCGAAAACTCGAGCTCATCTAAAAATCCTGTCACCCGTATGCTAATTCGCACCAAGTCCTGTTCAACCCATCACCCCTCTGCTCACCGACCTACATTGGCTCACAGTCAGAAACACCTCAATTTTAAAATTCTCAGCCTTGTTTTTAATCTGGCCATGGCTTTGCCTCTTCATATCTCTGTAACCTCCTCCAGCCCTACAACCCTCCAAGCTCTGTGCTCCTCCAATTCTGGCCTCTTGCATATCCGTAATTTTAATTGCTCCACCATTGGAAGTTGTCTTTTCAGCTACTTGGACCATGAGTTTTGGAATTCCGTCCTGAAACCTGTCTCTTTCTCTCCTCCTTTAAGACATTCCTTAAAACTAACCACTTTGGCCAATCTGTCCTAATATCTCTTTTGTGGCTCAGTGTCAAATTCTGTTGGCAACACTCCTGTGAAGCATTCTGGGACATATTACATTAAAGGCACTATATAAATGAAAATAGTTGAGGCTAAGGCTTGGAGAGCAAGACAGTATATAAAGTTTTGTAAGTGATGAATGATTTTATCTTTAGTTTAGTTTAGAGATACAGCACTGAAACAGGCCCTTCGGCCCACCGAGTCTGTGCCGACCATCAACCACCCATTTATACTAATCCTACACTAATCCCATATTCCTACCACATCCCCACCTGTCCCTATATTTCCCTACCACCTACCTATACTAGGGGCAATTTATAATGGCCAATTTACCTACCAACCTGCAAGTCTTTTGGCTTGTGGGAGGAAACCGGAGCACCCGGAGAAAACCCACGCAGACACAGGGAGAACATGCAAACTCCACACAGGCAGTACCCAGAATTGAACCTGGGTCGCTGGAGCTGTGAGGCTGCGGTGCTAACCACTGCGCCACTGTGCCGCCCATCTTTGCTGGAGTTTTTTTTTTAATAGTTTGGTCAGTTACCACAACACACTGTATAAACACGTAATTCCTCCTATTAATTTTAGCGTTATTATTTGAGTATTAGTTTTACTTCAGTCAAGTCTTAGGACTTGAAACATTAACTTAGCTTTTCTCTTGACTTATCTGATTTCCAGAATTTGCAACATTTTTCTCTTTTGTAGCTAGATGAATTTCACCAATACAATGAAAAGTCACAAAATGGAATGGCTAATTCAGTAAAACAAAAAGTTACTGGTATAATAAAAGTAAAATACTGCGGATCCTGGAAATCTGAAATAAAAACAAGAAATCCTGGAAATACTCAGCAGGTCTGGCAGCATCTGTGGAGAGAGAAGCAGAGTTAATATTTCAGGTCAGTGACCCTTCTTCAGAACTGACAGGTATAAGAAATGTAAAAGATTTTAAGCAAGTAAAGCAGGGGTGGGGCAAGAGATAACAAAAGAGAAGGTGTTGATAGGACAAGGTCACAGAATAGCTGACCAGAAGGTCATGGAGCAAAGGCAAACAATATGTTAATAGTGTGCTGAAAGACAAAGCATTAGTACAGATAGGGTGTTAATGGACTGAAAACCGAACAGCCACAAGCATAAACATGAAAAAAAATGAAAACACAGTGGGTAGGCACAGCAGAAACAAACTGAACAAGCTAAAATAAAATAAGCACAAAAAATAAAAATGAAAAAATAACTAGAAGTAGAAGTAAAATGGGGGGCCCCGTCATGCTCTGAAATTATTGAAATCAATGTTCAGTCCGGCAGGCTGTAGTGTGTCTAATCGGTAAATGAGGTGCTGTTCCTCAAGCTTGTGTTGATGTGCACTGGAACACTGCAGCAATCCCAGGTCAGAGATGTGAGCATGAGAGCAGGGAGGGGTGTTGAAACGGCCAGCAACCGGAAGCTCGGGGTCATGCTTTCGGACTGAGCGAAGGTGTTCCGCAAAGCAGTCACTTAGTCTGCGTTTGTTCTCCCCAATGTAGAGGAGAACACACTGTGAGCAGCATATTACAGAATACAGTATATTACATTGAAAGAAGTACAAGTAAATTGCTGCTTCACCTGAAAGCAGTGTTTGGGGCCTTGGATAGTGAGGAGAGAGGAGATAAATGGGCAGACATTACACCTCATGCGATTGCAGGGGAAGGTGCCGTGGGAAGGGGACAAGGTGGTGGGGATAATGGAGAAGTGGATCAGGGTGTCACAGAGGGAACGATCCCTTCGGAATGCTGACAGGGGAAGGGAGGGGAAGATACCTTTGGTAGTGGCATCACGCTGGAGGTGGCGGAAATGGCGGAGGATGGTTCTTTCGATATGGAGGCTGATGGGGTGGAAAGTGAGGACAAGGCGAACCCTGTCGCAGTTCTGGGAGGGAGGGGAAGGAGGGAGGGGAAGGGGTGAGGGTAGAGGTGTGGGAAATGGGCCAGACACGGCTGAGGGCCCTGCCAACCACAGTGGGGGGGGGGGGTAAGAAATCGTTGGTTGAGGAAAAAGGAAGACATATCAGAAACGCTGTCATGGAAGGTAGCATTATCAGAGCTGATGCGTCGGAAACAGAGAAACTGGGAGAATGGAATGGAGTACTTACAGGAGGCAGGGTGTGAAGAAGTGTAGTTGAGGTAGCTGTGGTAGTCGGTGGGCTTATAATGAATATTAGTAGACAGCCTATCCCCAGAGATGGAGACAGAGAAGTCGAGGAAGGGGAGGGAAGTGTCAGAGATGGACCATGTAAAGGTGAGAGAAGGGTGGAAATTAGAAGCAAAGTTGATAGAGTTTTCCAGTTCGGGGCAGGAGCAGGAAATGGCACCGATACAGTCATCAATGTACTGGAAAAACAGTTGGAGAAGGGGCCTGTGTAGCACTGGAACAAAGAATGTTCGACATATCCCACAAAAAGACAGGCATAACTAGAGCCCATGCAGGTACCCATAACAACACCTTTTACTTGAAAGAAGTGAGTGGAGTTGAAGAAGTTGTTCAATGTGAGAACAAGTTCAGCCAGGCGGAGGGGGGTGGTGGTGGTGGATGGGGACTGGTTGGGCCTCTGCTCAACGAAGAAGCAGACAGCCTCAAACCGTCCTGGTGGGGGATGGAGGTGTAGAGAGATTGTACATCCATAGTGAAGAGGAGGTGGCTGGGGCCAGGAAACTGGAAATTGTCAAAATGACGTAGGGCGTCCGAAGAGTCACGGATGTAGATGGGAAGAGACTGGACCAGCGGAGAAAAGATAGAGTCAAGATAGGAAAAAATAAGCTCAGTGGGGCAGGAACAGGCTGAAACAATAGGTCTGCCGGGACAGTCCGATTTGTGGATTTTAGGAAGGAGGTAGAAGCGGGCTGTCTGGGGTTGTGGGACTATGAGGTTGGAAGCTGTCGAGGGAAGATATCCAGAACAGATGAGGTCAGTGACAGTCCTGTGGACAGTCGCTTGATGTTCAGTGGTGGGGTCATGGTCCAGGGGGAAGTATCTGACAGTTGGCGCTGAGCCTCTATAAGGTAGAGGTCGGTTACTGGTGTACCTGGGTTTATGATGTGGGAGTAAGTGGAGAGAGAGAAGATCCCTTACAGACATCAAGCTCGAGGGTCACTTACTAGTCTGATGCTTCTGGCAAACATCACGACTCCGACCACTGCCAGGCCAGTGCTGAGGTTCTGTGAAAAGAAAAACGGAGCAGTGAAACACTGCCAATCCTCCCTGTTCACAACCCTTTAACCACTGCTTTCGTTTAAAGCCCAATTTCTGGGCTTTTTTAAATTTCGAACATTTTTAAAGGAACTAAAACATTCCAGCAGCAAGACTCCTGATCGAAAGCTAGTTGCCTTAGCGCCAGTATCGGAATGCCCCCATACCCGGACCACATGAATATTCTCGTCCGCAAACTCCACCAGCCGGCTAAGGTACGCGCCCAACACATTCCTACCCTCCTCCGGCATCGTCCCCTCGTTCACGCTCTGACATCATACCGCACGCGATCATGGGAACGAACGATTCATAAAATAACTGACGCGCGACGCGCGGCGGGGCGGCTCAGTGAGTGCCCGGATCAGAGGTGTGTCGGTCAAAGTTTTCCTACCCTGGTTTTCGTCAGCAGCTAATGGCAGAGCCCTTTTTGCACAAGTATTGTTTTGATACATGACTCCCTACAGGAGGGATTACTCTGAAAAAAGAGACAAGGAAGTAAATAGATCATATTAATGGGAGATTTCTGTTTTTTGTATTCGTTCTTTGCGTATGGGCATTACTGACAAAGCCAGTTTTCTTGTCCAGTCCTAGTTGCTCTCGAGGTGGTGCTGAGCCTTTCTTCTTGAACCTTGCAGTCCTGTGTTGACTGCACAATGCTATTAGGTAGGGACTTTCAGGATTTTGACCCAGCCACAATGAAAGAACCATGGTATATGCCTGTCAGGATCATATTAGAATAATAGAGGGTTACAGTACAGGAAAGGCCATTTGACCCGTTGTGTCTGTGCCAGCTTTCTGCAAAAGCAACTCAGTTAGTCCCAGTCGCCTGCCTTTTCCCTGTAGCCCTGCAAATCTTTTTTCTTCAGATCATTATCCAGTTCCCTTTTGACACCCATGATTGTATCTGCCTCCACCACACTCTCAGACAGTGCATTCCAAATCCTAACCACTTGCTGTGTAAAACGTATTTCCTCATGTCGCCTTTGGTTCTTTTGCCAATCATTTTAAATTGGTGTCCTCTGGTTCTCAACCTTTCTGCCAATGGGAAGTTTTTCCTTCTACTCTGTCTAGACCCCTCTTGAGGTGAGGATGTTGCCATGCACTTGCTGATCTTTCCTGATGGGGGAGCTCACCAACTTGCTGCTGTGCATCCTGTAAATAATACATACTGTGACCACAGAACACCAGTGGTAAAGGGAGTGAATGTTTAAACCAGTAGATGGGGTGCTGATTGAGCTGACTGCGTTGCCCAGGATGGTGTTGAGTGTTGTTGCAGCTGCACCCATCCATTCTAGTGGAGAATATTCCATCATACTACTCACTTGTACCTTCCAGATGGTGGAGAGGCTTTGGGGATTTGCATGAGTCAGTCACCAGAGTACTTAGCTACTGACCTGCTCTAGTAATCAAAGCATTTATGTGGCTGATTTTGATAAGTTTCTTGTCAATAGTGACCCCCCACCCCCCCCAGGATGCTGATGGTGAGGGATCTGGTGATGGTAATGACATTGAATGTCAAGGAGAAGTGGCTAGACTCTCTTGTTGGAGATAGTCATTGTTACTTGCCCCTATCAGCCCAGGCCTAGATGTTGTTCAGGTCTTGCTCCATGCAGACATGGACTGCTTTATTATCTGAGGAATTGCAAACACTGTATATTCATCAACAAACATTTCCCCTTCTGACCTTATGATGGAGGGAAGGCCATTTATGAAACAGCTGAAGATATTTGGGTCTAGGATATCCCCAGGAACTCCTGCAATTTTCTAGGGCTAAGATGACTGGCCTCCAAAAGCTACTCCAACAATCAACTTCCTTTGTGCCAGGTATGACTTCAGATACTGGAAAGATTTCTCCTTGGTCCCCATTGACTTGTTTGACATGGGTTCCTTGGTGCCACACCTGGTCAAATGCTGCCTTGATATCAAAGGCATTTTTTCTCTACTCACCTCTAGAACTCAGCTTTTGTGTCCACTTGCAGACTAAAGCTGTAATGAGGTCTGGAACAGAGTGGTATTTACAGAACCCAAACTGAACATTGGTGAACAGGTTATTGGTGAGCCTGGGCCACTGATAGTGTCGTTGATGATGCCATTCATCACCTTTAGCTAATGTAATATAATTAGGAGTTGCCCATGTACTCTAAAATCTGAGTTAAGAATTACCATGGGCCAGATTTTGCTCGAAAAATGTTGGTGTCTGATCAATGCATTCTATTAATGCACAAATTGGCCAGCACCTTGCAGCAAAGGATACGCCATGAATTGCAAATTGCCACAAGTTACTGGCCGATTTGCACCACTCTGCTGTTAGCTTCGCAAAAGCGTAACTAACAGGTTAATATCCTATTAACAGTGCGATAATTTTTAATGACTGTCAATCAACCTGTCTTGCCCAGAAAGTGAACAACTATAAGAGTGGAGTCTCATTCCTTCAGATGAATAATTTTAGATTTTAAAAATGTCAAATTTCTACATTGCTTTTAACTTTTCCTGTCTTTTTTTCCTCTTTTAATCCAATATTTCCTTCCCTCTCTATTTCTTTCTGTGCTTAATTTGAACTTACGCATGCTGCTCAGTCCTTTCTGTGTTTATTGTTTTCAATCCTTAAATCTCATTGATTAAAGATACTGCCCAATTGTTCACCAAGGTACAAAAACCATTGCCCTTGCTGTGCTGTTATCAACTTGTACTTCCAGCAACATTTTGGGCAAAATGTTTTAAAGCCTAAATGTTCACTAACAAGTCTTAAACAAGATGCACACAATGCCTTGCTCCAGCAAAATCTGGCCCTATCTATTGCTGCTTTGATTCAGCATGTTAGGGATAGCAGGAGAGGTAGTTTATATCTTGCCTTGGTAATGAGAAATGACCCAGATAGAATATTGGAAAAAGAATCAGCAGCAGCAACCCAAGTTGATTAAATTCACTAAGAAGTGGGATAAACAATTTCAAAATGACAACTTCAAAGGAATGACACAAGAATCCAGACTGGGGAAGAGAATCAAGAGAACATCAAATAAAGGCAAATGGGACACCTTTAAAAGGACATAAATGATGATTACACCAATACATATGAAGTAATAGTGACTCACTAAACAAACATAGCTATAAATAGATTTGTAAGACCAAATGAAGTAAGTAAGGAAATGTATTATAAGTTCTAGAGAAAAAGGTGAGCAAAATCACTGGGAAAAATGAAGAATCTCCACAAAAGCACTCGGAACAGCAAAGGAGGAACTAGAATTGAGCATAGCTATAGAAGTGCAACAAGAAGAAATTCTTCCACTATTGTAAGATTAAGAATTTCAAATTAGAATTTATCTCTCAAAGGCACAAACCACAAAAATACTGAAAACAAAGACAATATAAAATTAGGTTTTTAATTCATTTTTGGGATGTATACATCAAGATTGGCAATTATTGTTCAAAGTTGCTCTGAGAAGGTGGTGATGGGGCATCTTTATGCCATCCCAGTGAAGGTGCTCCTACAATCCAGGATTTTAATGCAGTGATGAGGAAGGAGGGAAACTTGGAGGTAGTGATATTACCATGTATCTGCTGCCCCAGTCCTTCTAGATGATGAAGGTTGTTGGTATTAGGAGGTGCTGCCGGTGAATCCTTGGACAGTTGCTGCAGTGCATCCTGTTGATAGTACACACTGTAGCCACAATACATGAGTGGTTGAGGGGATGAATATTTCAATTCATGAATGAGGTACCAATCAAGCAGCCTGCTTTGTCATGATCATTTTAATAACACTGTTTAAAATGAATTGTATAAACTGGAGAACTTAAATTGCAACAAAATGGTTTTGTTTGACATTTTACAATTGCAGATCAACTCAACTGCCAAAGATCAACATGCATGACCACTCACACAATTAAAAGGTCACTGATGAACAACTTGTGTTTATACAGCACCTTTAATGCAATAAAACATTTTAAGGTGCTTCACAAGAGCATTATGAAGCAAAATTGGAGACCAAGCTACATAAGATGATATTAGGGCAGATGGCCAAAAACTTGGCCAAAGAGGTAGGTTCTAAGGATCATCTTAAAAGGAGGAAAGAGAGGTGGGAGGTTTAGGGAGGGAATTCCAGAGCTTAGGGCCTAGGAAGTGAAGCCACGGCTATCAACGGTGTTGCAATTAAAATCAGGGATGTTCAAGCGGCCAGAATTAGATGAATGCAAATATCTCAGAGGGTTGTGGGGTTGGTGGAGATTATAAAGATGGGGAGGGGCGAATATAGGGGTGAGTTAATAAATTAATTTATTGAATCAGTGTTGGCCAGTATTCCATTAACGCACAAGCAAGCACTAAAAAAAAGACTAAGCATTTATACAATGCCTTTCATGACCACCAGACATCTCAAAGTGCTTTACAGCCAATGAATTACTTTTGAAGTGTAGTCATTGTTCTAATGTAGGAAATCTAGCAGCCAATTTGTGCACAGCAAGCTCCCACAAATAACAACAAACATTGTGATAATGACCAAATAATCTCTTTTTGTGATGTTGATTGAGGTATAAATATTGGCAAGGACACCGGGGATAACTCCCCTGCTCCTCTTCAAAACAGCGTCATGGGATCTTTTATGTTCACCTGAGAGGACAGATAGGACGTCGGTTTAATGTCTCATCCAAAAGATGGCACCTCCAACAGTTCAGCACTCCCTCAGTACTGCACTGGAGTGTCAGCATTGATTTTTGTGCTCAAGTCCTGAAATGTTTCAGACTACCTTGATCAAGTCCTGAGATGGGACTTGAACCGAGAACCTTTTGAAGCAAGAATGCTACCCAATTGAGCCACGGCTGAACATTGCAATTAATACAGCAGGCACCAGCAAATTAATATGAATAAAACAGCATGCACCAGTGACAATAAGTTAATGAAGAAATGGGCACTAGTGAATTAAGCAATTCATAGAGCAGTAGTGTGAATTAATAAATTATGTAATAGGCAATGAATTAATAGAATAGCAAGCACACCACTGAATAAATTAATATAGCAGCAGGCACCAGTAAATTAGTAAATTAATCCCACAGCTATAACTAGTAAATGAATAAATTTATACAGTGGCATACCTCCAGTGAGTTAATAAATTATTGATTTGCTGTCCTGTTCATTTAATATAGAAGCAGCCTCTAGTAAATAAATGAGATGATGGACCAGTGGGCAACCGCATAGATTTATACATTGGCACCAGTGAAAAATACATTTGTGGAGTAACGGGATACCAGAATTAATATCTGATTACATCAGCAAATATTAAATTCATGCAGAAGCTGAATATACTGTGGCTGCTGTATATGTGCAAAGTGTCCCACATTGAGGCATCTGATCAATTGCCATGACTCATAACACAAAAGTGTAAATTCGTACATGCATAAAAAAGCTTGGTCCCTTTCGATGTTCTTCCTACCCTGCCTGCTGCTCATGTACAAAGCATTAGTGCATAGTGAAATTTAAAAAATACATTCCCTTGCCAGTAACTGCACAAAAAGAGGGTTAGAAATACAGACAACAAAATAAATATTTCATAAACATTATAAGTCCATGTTCCCATGAAATAAGTATTTCACTTAAAAGCTGTTACATTACCTTATGAAACTGCAACACATTAAATATTTTCTTCATATTGTGGACACACATCAAGTGAATTAATTTCTTACTCTCTAACTCCTGGCAAAATAAAAGATGTATTTCAAAAAACAGCCATGAGCTTGGGGAAATGCAGCATAGGCATGGATAAAGTAATGTATTTCAAATTAGGTTGGAGCAAATGGATCTATGAATTATTTACTTCTGATCAAAAACTCCACATAAGGCTGATACTTTACAAGACAAAGCAAGTAGCAACAGAAACAGAGCTGGGAGGGAATCAAGACAGGAGAAAGCCATGGGTGGAGTTAGATGGGAAAATCTGAACTATGCTCAGACTAATTAGTGGCAGAAAGCATATAAAAAACCTTTGCTGCACCTGAGGGCAGTCTTGATGCTTTAGTAGCACGGGAATCAGTCTAGTGTTTGGCAGACTAGGGTGGGGGTCCTCAATTTGGCATTATTGCAATTGGATTGTGGGGTTTGACAGAAAGACAGTGGGGGGTGGGGAGTTCCTTTCATCTGGCATTATTATGGAGGGGGCAGAATACCAACAGTTGGCACAAAAAAGGTAGGTGTGGTTTACCTCCTTAAGTGTTTTTCTGATGTCTGACAGCAATGAAGGGAAGAGGGAAAGTACAGGCCTGAAAACACTGGTTTGGGTGATCCCATGTCTGGTAGCACTGGTTTGTGATTTCCAAGAAATCTCCCAACACTGTATTCTGTGTTTGATGATGACTTCCTGAATGTCAATTCATCTTTCTATGTTGCACATTAATTCAAAACATACTAAATTCTGTCAACAATATATATGATAATTACAGCTTTTCTGATGGCCTTTAAAATTGAATTCGTTTACCACTTTTGTGCTCAGCAGCTTGCAATTTGCCACCCAAACAATTTAGTGGAAGACAGCTTTTGTTTCTGACAACTGTTGGAAAACTAAAAATATTGGTGATAGAGGCGGTCTGCTTTCAAAACACAACTTATTTTAAGTTTAAAGAGAACTTGGATGAGAAAAGACATTGAAATTCCAGTTCCTCCTTTCTCAAAGGTGCGAGTACTTGGAATGTTTACACTAAAGCAATCAGAGATTTCTAATTGCTTCAAAATTCAACTTTGTTTGAAAAATGAACTCAAATTAGGATGAGGAAGGATAGATTTTACCTTAATACTGTTCCTTAAGTTAACAGAAATTAAAATGAAACCTATCATGAGGGGAATTGAATACAAAAGTAGGGAGGTTATGCTTCAGCTATACAGGGTATTAGTGAGACCACATTTGGAGTACTGTGTATAGCGCTGGTCACCTTATTTAAGGAAGGATGTAAATGCATTGGAGGCAGTACACAGAAGGTTTACTAGACTAATACCTGGAATGGGTGGCCTGCCTTACGAGGAAAGATTGGACAGGCTTGGCTTGTATCTGCTGGAATTTAGAAGAGTAAGAGGCGACTTGATTGGAACATACAAGATCCTGAGGGATCTTGACAGGGTGGATGTGGAAATGATGTTTCCCCTTGTGGGAGAATCTAGAACTAGGGGTCACTGTTTAAAAATAAGGGGTCACCCATATAAGACAGAGATGAGGAGAAATTTTTTCTCTCAGAGGGTCGTGAGTCTTTGGAATTCTCTTCCTCAAAAGGTGGTGGAAGCAGAGTCTTTGAATATTTTTAAAGCAGAGGTAGATAGATTCTTGATAAGCAAGGGGGTGGAAGGTTATCGGGGGCAGGTGGAATTATGGAGTAATCAGTTCAGCCATGAACTTATTGAATGGCGGAGCAGGCTCGAGGGGTAGAGTGGCTTACTCCTGCTCCTAATTCGTATGTTTGTATGTTTTGCTCTCTCACACACAGACAGCCTATTTAAAAGGTAAATAAACTTAACCTGGAAAGGCTTTCACAATTTGTCCTCATTTTTCTTTTAATTTATTTTCAAAAACAGTTACAGGAAAACCGCTAGAAACTAAGAAAAATGTTTCAGCAGTTCAGCTGATTAAATAGTACCAATGTATCCTAGGCAATTAGATATATTGAATTGCATCATACCTCAGAATCTACAGTCAGCTTTCGGCAAAAATATTGTCCAAACCCTCAGCCTTGAGAGAGGCTGAGGCCTTCATGCATTAACTTAAGCGAAGACATTAAAAGACACAAAGAGAATTCAATCATTGCAAAATATGTAAAATAAAAAGTGTTTAAAATCTTATTTTGGATGTTAGAAATTTCAATAACAAATGCAGTTTTTCTTTAAATAAAACATTTAAAATAGGATGGTACACCACCTAGAGCCGTGTTAGCTAATAGTTACAGACTGGTGTCATTTACAGGAGTGAGAGTGGTCAAAGTCCAAAAGGTCTGAAAATTAGTGGCCTAAGACAAAAAGTCAGAATTTTTTTTTTGCTAAACAATCATGTAATTATAGCACTGTTAAATTATCTGGAATGATTACAAATGCTTGCAGGACACTTCAAATGTGTAGAAACATTAGTTTTCCCTTTGTTTACCTTCGATTACCATCAAGACAGTGGACCAATGCATTTGCATAAAATCACCAAAGTGACCTCAGCAATCCAACATTTCAGCATTTAATAGTTAATACATCATGTAATTATGAAGGATGAAGTAAATTTTAACACCAGAACTATCAGTTTTGATTTTCTTTTTAAAAAGCTCACCGAAAAACCACCAAGCTGCCCGAAGGTGAGAAGCAGCAGTTCCTACTCACAGCAACTGTCACTGAAAATGACAATTCCGTTTTTGTTTAAAAGCTGGACTTTTGGGTCTGCAGGTCAGAAACTGCAGGGGTGTCCAACCTTTTTGTGAGGAGCCACATTACAATTTTTGTCCTACATAGGGGGCCAGTGAGAAAATTTCAGATAAAGGCACTAGAAATTTATTTTACTATTAATCAAAACACAAAAAATGTGCTATTTTGTGAACAAGCTTTAAATGAGAAAACTATTAACTTACCTTTTCATCACTATGTCAAACACTGATTTAGTGAGATACCTGGCATTGTTTTTGCTTGCACAAGTAGTCAGTGTTTGCCTGCACATTTGACATAGCAATGCGGAGTATTCCGGATAGATGTCTCTCCCTCTGTCTCCATGTCGGTGTCGGTCGGTCTCTCTCTCCGCCAGACCGTCTCCCACACTGTCTCCCTTCCTCCCTCCTTCCATCTCCCAGGCTGTCTCTTCCTCCCCATCTCCCTCCCTCCCTCTCCGCCGCCCACTCTGTCTCTCCCCCTCTCTCCGTTGCCCACTCCACTTCTCCCTGCTTTCTGTCTCTCTTTCCCCGTCTCCGTGTCGGTCTCTCTCTCTCTCTGTCTCTCTCCCCGTCTCAGTGTCGGTCTCTCTCTATCTGTCTCTCTCTCCCCATCTCCGTGTCGGTCTCTCTCTCTCTCTCTCTCTCTCCCCATCTCCGTGTCGGTCTCTCTCTCTCTCTCTCCCCGTCCCTGTCTCCGTGTCGGTCTCTCTCTCTCCTCGTCTCCGCGTCGGTCTCTCTCTCTCTCCCAGTCTCTGTGTCAGTCTCTCTCTCCCCGTCTCTGTGTCAGTCTCTCTCTCCCCGTCTCCGTGTCGGTCTCTCTCTCTCCCCGTCTCTGTGTTGGTCTCTCTCTCACTCCCCGTCTGTGTGTCAGTCTCTTTCTCTCCCTGTCTTCGTGTCGGTCTCTCCCCGTCTCCGTGTCGGTCTCTCTCTTTCTCCCCGTCTCCGTGTCGGTCTCTCTCTTTCTCCCCGTCTCCGTGTCGGTCTCTCGCTTTCTCCCCGTCTCCGTGTCGGTCTCTCGCTTTCTCCCCGTCTCTGTGTCGATCTCTCTCTTTCTCCCCCTTTCCGTGTCAGTCTCTGTCTGTCTGTCTCTCTCTCCCCATCTCTGTATCGGAATCTCTCTCTTCCCTCTCCCCGTCTCTGTCACTCTCTCGCTCTGTGTCTCTCCATCTCCGTGTCTCTCTCTGTCTCTGTGTCAGTCATTTGGTCTCTCTCTCTCACAGAAGAACAGAATAGTTACGGTGCAGAAGGAGGCCATTCAGCCTATCGTGTCTGCACTGGCTCCCTGAAACAGCAATTCACACAGTTCCATTTCCCTGCCTTCTCTCCGTAACCCTGCATATTCTTCCTTCTCATAAAGCAGTCTAATTCCCTTTTGAATGTTTCAATTGAACGCGCCTCCACCACACTCTCAGGCAGTGCATTCCAGACCATAATCACTTGTCGTGTGAAAAAGTTTTTCCTCATGTCATTTTTGCTTCTCTTACCAAATACTTGAAATCTGTGCCCTCTCGTTCACAAGTGGGAAAAGTTTCTATCTATCTACTCTGTCTAGACCCCTCATGATTTTGAATACCTCTATCAAAGCACCTCTCAGCCTTCTCTTCTGCAAGGAAAACAGTCCTAACTTCTTCAATCTGTCTTCATAACTGAAGTTTCTCATCCCTGGAACCATTCTTGTCAATCTTTTCTGTACTCTCTCCAATGCCCTCACATCTTTCCTAAAAGTGCGGTGCCCAGAACTGGACGCAATACTCCAGCTGAGACCAAATGAGTGTCTTATACAAATTAAACATAACTTCCTTGCTCTTGTACTCTATGCCCCTATTAATAAAGCCCAGATACGGTGTGCCTTATTAACCAGTATCTCAACCTGTTCTGCCACCTTCAATGACTTATGCGCATATACACCAGGTCCCTCTTCTCCTGCACCCTCTTTAGAATTGTACCCTTTATTTTATATTCTTGCTCCCTGTTCTTCCTACCAAAATGAATCACTTCACATTTCTCTGCATTGAACTTCATCTGCCACCTGTCTGCCCATTCCACCAACTTGTCTCTGTCCTTTTGGAGTTCTACATTACCCTCCTCACAGTGCACAATGCTTCCAAGTTTCGTATCATCCACAAACTTTGACATTGTGCCCTGTACACAAAGGTCTAGGTCATTAATATGCATCAGGAAAAGCAAGGGTCCCAACGCTGATCCCTGGGGAACTCCACTACCTTCCTCCAGCCCAAAAAACATCCATTACCACTACTCTTTGTTTCCTGTAACTCAGTCAATTCCATATCCATGTTGCTACCCTCCCTTTTATTCCATGAGCTATAACCTTGCTCACAAGCCTGCTGCATGGCACTGTATCAAACGCCTTTTGAAAGTCAATGTACACTACATCAACTGCATTGCCCTAATCAACCCTCTCTGTTACCTCCTCAAAAAACTCCAACAAGTTAGTGAAACATGATTTTCCCTTAAGAAATCCATGCTACCGAAATTAAACTGACTGGCCTGTAATTGCTGGGCTTATCTTTACACTCTTTTTTGAACAAGGGTGTAACGTTTGCAATTCTCCAGTCTTCTGGCACCACCTGAGTTTAACAAACACTGAAAAATTATGACCAGTGCCTCCCCGATTTCCACCTTCACTTCCCTCAGTATCCTTAGATGCATCTCATCTGGTCCTGGTGTTTCATCCACTTTAAGTACAGACAGCCTATCTAATACATCCTCTATCAATTTTAAACACTTCTAGTGTCCGAATTACCTTCTCTTTCACCATTGTCTGGGTTGCATCTGCATCTGTCTTTACCAAGGAAGAACAGTATTAATTTAATACCTGAGCTATGCCCTCTGCCTCCAGGTAAATCCCCTTTATGGTCCCTAATCGGCCCAACTCCTCTTTTTACCACTCTTTTACTATTTATATGTCTATAGAAAACTTTGGGATTCCATTTAATGTTCATGCTCTCTCTTTTCTTCTCATATTTATTTTTTCACTTCCCCTCTGGACCTTCTATATTCAGCCTGGTTCTCAATAGTATTTTCTACCTGGCATCTGTCATAAGCACACCTTTTCTTCTTTATCTTAATCTCTACCTCTTTTTGTCATCCAGGGAGCTCTGGATTTGTTTACCCTACCTTTCCCCTTTGAGGGAACATACCTTGACTGTGCCGAACTATTTCTTCTTTGTTCAGCTACCGTCCTCCCTGCCAACCTTTGACTCCTGCTCCATTCTTACCCCATTGAAGTTGGCTTTTCCCTAGTTAATTACTATAAACATATGAATTGGGAGCAGAAGTAGGCCATTCGACCCCTCGAACCTGCTCCGCCATTCAATATCATGTCTGATCTGTTTGTGTCTCGAATTCCACACTCTCATCTATCCCCAATAACCTTTGATTCCCTAGTCTAACAAAAATCTATCTACCTCCGCCTTAAAAATATTCAATGACCCGGCCCCCACCACTTTCTGAGGCAGAGTTCTAAAGTCGCACAACCCTCAGAGAAAAAAATTCTCCTCATCTCTATCCTAAAAGGGCGACCCCTAATTTTAAAACAGTGCCCTCCTAGTTCTGGACTCACCCACAAGAGGAAACATCCTTTTCACATCCACCTTGTCAAGACCGTTCAGGATCTTATATACTTAAATCAAGTCTCTCCACACCCTTCTAAACTCCAGTGAAAATAAGCCCAGTCTGTCCAACCTTTCCTCATAAGACAACCTTCTCATTCCAGGTATCAATCTAGTAAACCTCCTATGAACCACCTCCAACACATTTACATCCTTCCTTAAATAAGGAGACCAAAACTGCAAACAGTATTCGAGATGTGGTCTCACCAATGCCCTGTTAACTGAAGCATAACATCCTTACTTTTATTTTCAATTCCTCTCATAATAAAGGATAGCATTCCATTAGCCTCCCTCTGCACCTTGGAATTCTGCAATCGTTCTCTGTTTAAGTAATACTCTGCTTTTTTATTCTTCCTGCCAAAGTGAACAATTTCATATTTTCCCACGTTATGCTCCATCTGCCAGATTTTTGCCTACTCACTTAACCTATATCAGTCTGCAACCTCATGTCCTATTCACAACATACTTTCCTACCTAGCTTTGTGTCATCTGAAAACTTAGCTACCATGCCCTCGCTCCCCTCATCTAAGTCATTGATATAAATTGCAAAAAGTTGAGGCCCCAGCACACAGCACTGCAGGACTACACTCATCACATCCTGCCAATCAGAAAAGGACCCATTTATGCATACGCTGTTTTCTGCCAGCCAGCCAATCTTCTATCCATGCTAATGTGTTACCCCCTACACCAAGAGCTCCTACTTTGTGCAATAATCTTTTATGTGGCACCTTGTCAAATGCCTTCTGGAAATCCAAGTACAGTATGTCAATGGGCTCCCCTTTATCGACAGTGCATGTTACTCCTTCAAATAACCCCAACAAATTGGTTAACCATGATTTCCCTTTCACAAAACTATGCTGACTATTCCCGATTAACTTGAGTTTTTCTGATGTGCCCAGCTATAGCCTCATTAATGATTGATTCTAACACCTTCCCCACAACAGATGTCAAGCTAACTGGCCTATAATTACCTGTTTTCTGCCTCCCTTCCTCCCCCCCCCCCCACTTTCTTGAATAGAGGGGTTATATTTGCTACTTTCCAGTCTGATGGAACCTTTCCAGAATCCAGCGAATTTTGAAAAATTAACACCAATGCATCTATTACCTCATTTGCCACCTCTTTTAAGACCCTAGGATGAAGCCCATCAGGACCCAGGGCGGGGATTCGTCAGCCCACAGCTCCACCAGTTTGCTTAGTACTCTTACTCTGGATTGTTCTTTGTCCTTTTCCATAGTCAGCCTAAACCTTATGATATAATGATCACTGTCCCCAAAATGATCTCCTACTGATACTTGATCCACTTGGCCCACCTCATTCCCAAGAACAGGTCTAGCAGTGCCTCCTTTCTCATTGGACTAGAAACATACTGTAGAAAATTTTTCTGAACACGCTCTAGGAACTCTTGCCCCTCACTGCCCTTTACACTACTACTATCTCAATCTATGTTTGGATAATTAAAGTCTCCCATTATAACTACCCTATTATTTCTGCACCTCTCCGTAATTTCCTTGCAAATTTGTTCCTCCATGTCCTTCGTACGAGCTGGTGGCCGATAGACAACACCGAGTGATGTAACTGCACCTTTTTTGTTCCTTAGCTCTAGCCAAATTGATTCTGTCCTCGACCCACCTGGAACATCTTTTCTCCAGCACTGCAATGCTCTCCTTAAATCAATACCGCCATCCCTCCCCCTTTTTTCCCTTTCCTATGTTTCCCGGACACCTTGTATCCAGGAACATTTAACACCCTTCTTTGAGCCAGGTCTCTGTTATAGCCACATCATTATTTCCACATGGCATTCTGCACCTATATCTCACCAATCTTATGAAACACACTCTGTGCATTCACATACATGCACATTAACCCTGATATAGACTTTATTACTTTCTCCCTTACTCTGCCCTACTCTTGTGCGATCCATCTCTCTCAGTATTCTGTGCACCTTGGTATTCCTCTCTGATATTTCCTCCTGGTTCCCACACCCCTGACAAGTTACCAGTTTTGCTTCCCTCCAATCTGAGCTCCCTCCCAGGTTCCCATCCCCCTGCCAGTCTAGTTTAAACCCTCCCCAACAGCACTAGCAAATCTCCCTACGGGGATATTAGTCCCAGTCCTGCTAAGATGCAACCCGTCCATCTTGTACAGGTCCCATCTGCCCTAGAACTGGTCCCCATGCCTCAGAAATCTGATGCCCTCCTCCGACACCAGTTCTCCAGCCACATGTTCAATCCCTCAGTTTGCCTATTCCTATGCTCACTAGCACTGGGGGACTGGGAGTAATCCTGAGATTACTGCTGTTGAGGTCCTGCTTTTAATCTCCTTCCTAGCTCCCTAAAATCTGCTTTCAGGACCTCAGGGGACTCCTGCACTACCTGCCTGGTTCTCTTAGACTGCTTGGCAGTCACCCATTCCCTCTTTGCCTGCATGCTCCTAACCTGCGGTGTGACCACCTCCCTAAACATGCCATCGACGTAGTCCTCCACCTCGCGGATGCACCAGTGACTCCAGCTGCCGTTCAAGTTCTGAAACGCAAAGCTCAAGCTTATACAGTCGGTAACACCTCCTGCAGATGTATTTGTCCAGGACACATGGTCCTTCCATGATTTCACAGGCTGTACCTTCCACTCGGCCGAGCTGCGTTGCCATACCTTAACTTTACGGACCATTTATTATAAGTAGAATAGCTTACCAGTTACACATCTACCAGCTCCATCCACTGCACCGAAGGAAGAACCAAATAGTGGAGGGTTAAAAGGTAGAAAAAAGGAGCACCTCCTCTCCACTTCACCAAACTTCCCACTCACCAAACTCATATCACCACACTCTGCTTACAATATGCACTCTGTGTGCAAGCTGCACCCAGACCTCTGTATTTATACTATATCTGAAGCAGAAACTGCAGCAACCAGATTGGAATGGGTTAGCGACTTAACTAATCAGCTACTCTGCAGTAGAGCCTGTTAATCCCTGCCTAAGGATGGAAAAATTTACTTTACTTTATTAACTTACTTTATTTAAATGTTAACTGCAGATCAGATTTTTAGAAAGATATTGACACTTAAAAATCCCCACTCAGCAAACTCTTAACTCTACACTCTGCTGTATCTCCACTCTCCATCTGTCTGTCCATCCCAGTCCCCTTCACTGTCGGTCTCTCTCTCTCTCCCCCTCTGTCCCAGTTCCTTTCTCCATCAATCTCTCTCGCTCTCTGTCCGTCCATCCCAGTCCCCTTCTTCGTCTGTCTCTCTCGCTTTCTGTCCGTCCATCCGTACCAGTCCCCTTCTCAGTCGGGGTCTCTCGCTCTGTCCATCCCAGTCCCCTTCTCCGTCGGTCTCTCTCGCTTTCTGTCCATCCGAGTCCCCTTCTCAGTCGGTCTCTCTCACACTCTGTCTGTCCGTCCGTCCGTCCCAGTCCTCTTCTCCGTCGGTGTCTCTCGCTCTCTGTCCGTCCGTCCCAGTCCCCTTCTTTGTCTGTCTCTCTCGCTTTCTGTCCGTCCATACCAGTCCCCTTCTCTGTCGGTCTCTCTCCGTGTCTCCCTGTCCGTCTCTCTCTCTCTCACCAACCCCCCAACCGTGTCTCCGTCAGTCTCTCTTCCCCCCCCCCACCGTGTCTCCGTCAGTCTCTCTCTCCCCCCCACCGTGTCTCCGTCAGTCTCTCTCTCCCACCCCCCCCCCGTGTCTCCGTCAGTCTCTCTCTCTCTCCCCCCCAACTGTGTCTCCGTCAGTCTCTCTCTCTTCACCCACCCCCCAACCGTGTCTCCGTCAGTCTCTCTCCCCCCCCCACCCCTGTGTCTCCGTCAGTCTCTCTCTTCCCCCCCACACCGTCTCCGTCAGTCTCTCTCTCTCCCCCACCCCCCCCAACCGTGTCTCCGTCAGTCTCTCTCTCTCCCCCCGTGTATCCATCAGTCTCTCTCCACGCCCAGTGTCTACGTCAGTCTCTCTCTCTCCCCCCCTCCCACCGTGTCTCCGTCAGTCTCTGTCTCCCCCCCGTGTCTCCGTCAGTCTCTCACTCCCACCCCCAGTGTCTCTGTCAGTCTCTCACTCCCACCCCCAGTGTCTCCGTCAGTCTCTCTCTCTCTTCCTCCCCCCCCCCCGTGTCTCCGTCAGTCTCTCACTCCCACCCCCAGTGTCTCCGTCAGTCTCTCACTCCCACCCCCAGTGTCTCCGTCAGTCTCTCACTCCCACCCCCAGTGTCTCCGTCAGTCTCTCACTCCCACCCCCAGTGTCTCCGTCAGTCTCTCTCTCTCTCCCTCCGTGCTCCGTCAGTCTCTCTCTCTCCCCCGCAGTGTCTCCGTCAGTCTCTCTCTCCCCCAGTGTCTCCGTCAGTCTCTCTCTCTCTCTCTCTCTCTCTCCCCCCCCGTGTCTCAGTCAGTCTCTCTCCCGTGTCTCCGTCAGTCTCTCTCTCTCCCCCCCCGTGTCTCCGTCAGTCTCTCTCTCCCCCCGTGTCTCCGTCAGTCTCTCTCTCTCCCCCCCGTGTCTCCGTCAGTCTCTCTCTCTCCCCCCGTGTCTCCGTCAGTCTCTCTCTCTCCCCCCCCCGTGTCTCCGTCAGTCTCTCTCTCTCCCCCCCCGTGTCTCCGTCAGTCTCTCTCCCCCCCGTGTCTCCTTCAGTCTCTCTCTCCCCCCCCGTGTCTCCGTCTTTCTCTCCACCCACCCCCACTATGGTGCTTGCCCCCCCCCCCCTCCCCTCCCCTCCCGTTTCTCTGTGGCGCTCCACCCTCACAGCCGCCTGGACCTCCTGGGCTGCTGCTGGTTTAAAAGCCTGCCTGACTGTGTGCTCTCTCAACGCCGCCTCGTCCCTCGCTTCTGGCTGTGCACTGGCCTGCTTTCTCCTCTTCCCTTGACCCCTCTCTCCCCCCGCAGCAACCATTCCGCTCACTCATTGAACCGCCTGAAAGCAGCAGCGGTGGCCGATCCCAGCTCGCCTCACTACAAACCGCCAATCAGCACAGCTATTATTTTTACAGGAAAATACTACAGGTTAGTGTAGATTGTTCAATTTTACAAGTCCAATAGGAAACATTTGCTGAGGAGTTTAAATAGATGTATGTAACCAATACAAGAATTTTGAGAATTATGAACTAAATGTACATCGGCATTATTAACTAGGACACAAAACACTTCAATTGGATGAATAAATGGAATAATTTATTCAAGCGGCATACTTTGTCTTTATGATTGCAAAATGAACAGATATAGAAGATTGAAAACAAATCAAAGTGTAAATCAACATAGGTTGTGCAAAAAAAAGTCATTAAGGAGGAATCTGTTAATATTGAAGTTCACAAGCAACTCTGATGACCAAAACATTTGTGTCTTCATACTTGCAAACTGTTGCCAAAAATAACTTCCATTTATATAGTGCATCACATCAGAATGTCACAAAAGGAGTTCAGTTAATGAATTATTTTTTTCCAATGTTATGTAGCCAAATAGAACAGCTAATTTTCACACAGCAATATCTGATAAACAGCTATTAGGTTCAACAACCAGTTTATCTGTTCTCGGTAGTTTTGGTTGAGGGAGGAATGTTGGTCAGAACACAGGAAAACTCCACGCTCTTCTTCGGATGGTGCCATAGTATTTTTCACAGCCACCTGAACAGGGAGATGGTGTCTCTGTTTAGCACTTTATTCAAAAGATGGTATCTCCATTGCTGCACTAAAGCATCAGCAGTGGTTATGTACTCAAGTCCTAAACAGGGGCTTGAACCCATCACCATCTGACTTAGTCGATTACAAATGGATGTCGTCCCTCTTGATATAGTTGAATCAATATTGACACCTTCCAGTTGCAACATAACCTTCATTTTAATTATTTAACATATAACACAGCATAGGAATTTGAATTACAATAAGGATTATAGACAGGTCCGATTATTTTAAATAGAACCCTTATGCTGTGCTGATTACAAACATTAATATTGCCCATCAATCAGGTGCAGTTCTTCCTATTTTATGCAAGTCTAATTTAATGCAACTTTGTCCCAATATATTGTATGTAACAGAATTCAAATTGTTTTCGGAAATCTAATGCAAAATTTGTTCGTTGAAATATCTGTGGCACCACCTACCTTAACTCACTGAATTTACTTTTTCAAATGGGAAAAAGAGGGAATTTAAGAGTGCATGTATACTACAAGCAGAGTATCAGAACAGAGTTATTCTGGCTTTGGATGACTGTCCAGAGGAATGAGTCTCTACATTTCACTTCGCTGTCAGGGCAAGCCAGATTCCAGACCCAGGTTTTATTTACACAGTAGTTGGTGTCGTGTAGAAGATAACTGCATAACATCGATGCTGCCCTTTGTTTAAGTGCTTTGAATGGAACTGCAATTCAAATTTTGACCCTTAATACAACTGAAGTATATAATTGACTGTATTTGATTGACTGTACTATTAAACAATTGGCCCACGCATTACAAAAAATGAAATGGGGATGATTTTCACCTTTACAGCTTTCGCAATTAACTGACAGAAGGGATCACCTGCCTATTATAGAACACATCCAATTTTTATAAGCGCCAAGCAATCTGTCAGTTTATCACCTAAGTGATAAAAGTAAAACATTACCCCCAATTTTTCTGCTTTGAACATTATTGCAAGTTCTATGATCATTTACACTGATATGTCTGTAGGAGCAATTAACTGTCAATTTTACTTTGAAAATTTGTTAGTATTTGTTTTATACTTGCCCAACCATAAATTTTTAGAAAACTGTCGAATTAGAATAAAAACGGTCTGTACCTTCATACTCTGGTGACATCAGATTAACAATCTGTACAATAGTACCTATGAAGCTTATTCACATACTAATCTAAGCTAGTGTACAGTAAAATATATCAATGCACGATTGCTTTTTAGCCCATCACATTCACCATTTTGGTCTAAGGATATACTGTATTAATCAAGAATGCTGCCCTTTGAAGTACACAATGGATTAAGTGAGACATCTGTGAAATACTGGTATTCAGCATGTAGCAAAACAATGGTTGAAATCTTCTAAGTAGATATGATAAAATATCATCCACTGGTAACTCAAACACTGCACATCATTTCAGTTTAAGTCTTAATGATGGCCTAATCCTCTTCTGTAACTTTCAGGGCAGAAATCTAATATCCAAACGACTCTCAAAAGGGGTCAAATGTATGCATACATAGTATTACAAAGCATTTCAGACAAGGCTCTGTAGCTCTAATGTGCAAAAAGCAAGAGCCATTTAAATTACAGTGTAAAACTGTATAGTAAATTTTTTTTAGTAAAAAAAATTGTTAAAGAGCTACAATTTCTACGAAACTATATGGAACTTAAAACTGTTACAAATGATCTGCCAGTTCCATAAACCAAATGAAAAATTGGAATGAATTGTCTGCATCTCTCAGAAAAGAAAAATATGTAGGTGATCTGTTTTATATGGCACCTGAAACAAGTTGATATCTACCTATTGCACAGGTATTTTTAACTAACCAAAGCAAACAAAAAAGCCAGAACAAAATCAGTACTTACAATTACCACTTGTAACAACCGTAGTCATATGCAAAATAAATTTTGTAGAACTGAACAAAATCTCTTTTTTGTATTATTCCATTAAAAACTGGTCAAGAGATCGCAATTTCAGTAAACTCCAAAAGTTCCATTCACCGAGATCTCAATTATTCCTCTTGCACTGCCATGTGGATGGGTGCTCATCCTGCAGATTTCTGAATTTGTTTCCATAGCGGAGCCACCAGGTGAGCCCAATAAAAATGCATAAAACAGATTCCACATAGTAGCCATCAGTTGTGATTGAACAGGAACCACCAGATTTCACACAAAGCTGTGTGGGGCAAAAGAAAATGGAAAACGAATGTTTCAATTTTACAGACAGAAAACTGATTTGTTGTGAAGCTGATCAAAAAAACAGTCACACAATACTATAGAGCAAGCATTTCTAGTTTTAGAAAATGAAAACTCACTTCAGAATCAACTGCAGATCTACAACTTTGTTCAGATGCACCTATACACTTCTTGACTGTGAGTGGGTCCACCAACCAAAGAGCTAATGTAGCTGGCCAGTTTCCAGCAAGATTGGAAACAGTATTCAATAGTGTCATGTATGTTCCACCAATCGAAGGATCACTAATTTTAGCATTAAATGCCATGACTGCAACGTACATGCTATAGACAGTCACCTAAAGGAAGAGAATATTTAAAAAGCTCAGTGATACATTAGACAAATAGTGCAACGTAATTATAAGTAAAAGCAAAATACTGCGGATGCTGGAAATCTGAAATAAAAACAAGAAATGCTGGAAATACTCAGCAGGTCTGGCAGCATCTGTGGAAAGAGAAGCAGAGTTAACATTCCGAAGAAGGGTCACTGACCCGAAACGTTAACTCTGCTTCTCTTTTCACAGATGCTGCCAGATCTGCTGAGTATTTCCAGCATTTCTGGTTTTTATAAGTAAACTGTCTTTTTAAAAAAAAAAAATCTATAATAAACTTCACTTAACAGGAATGACCAGCAAAAATCTAGATTTAAAAAAAAAATTGGAGCCTTGTGTCAAAGCTTCAACGATACTTTCCACAGCTTTATTTCGACATAAACGTTGGAATCACTATGGTTTCTAATTTTTATCAATGACTGACTTAGATTCAGAACCACAATACAAACTGGTCAAATTTGCAAACAAAGCAAAACCTGGAGGGGTGATAGAATAAAGACAACAGGTTAGAAATTACAGAATGATCTGAATAAATGGTGTGTGGGCTAAACAATGGCAGATAACATTTAATGCAAAGTGTGAAGTATTGCACATAGGAAGAAAAAGTGGGAAACATCTATATTCCATGAATGGTGCTAAAGGTACAATGGATAGTGAACAGTAAGGAAAAAATTATTTCAAAATATTCTAAACTGTGAGAGTAGGACAAGTGGACCGAGGTTCATACCAGTAAGAACTGATATTGGGAAGTTCTTCACACAGACAGTAATCAACAATTGGGAAAGGAGTTCCACATAATAGTGGAGGGGAAAATCTTGGAATAATTAAATAAAAATTAGATACAGCAATAGGGTTGTTTTCAATGAATGAATTAAGATAGGTCGAATCATAATTCCATAAACAATTGATCAAGCTATTATGTATAGTCCCTCTAATCTTTCAACTTAGGTAAAGGTACCTTAAACATTTGTAACCTAAACAATAATGGACTACAGAATCTTGTAACATCTCTAATCTCAACGATGTATGATGTAGGTTTGAAATATCTATAATCTATGTAACAAATATTAAGATAGTCTGAAACATTTCTAATGATCTTGTTACTTTGCACTCCAGCGACCTTCTTATGCCCATTTCTGAAGTTCTTTTTATCTGAGCTCTCATCTCTGCATCTCAAGATAAGCATGCAACAACTAACTTCAAGTCATATTTAATACAAATCTAACCAGGTGACACAAGATGCATGAGCAGTGCAATGACTGCCAATTTCCCCTCTTCCTTGTGGTAAGGTCAAGGTGATTTACAGATTTACCTTCCCACAGATTTCTCCAGTGACATTCAGAACAGATCAAGTCATACCATTCATCAGATGAAGTCAGACCTCCACTGATTTTGATTAATGTACAACCACTGCTATGAGGCACCTTTACCGGAATTGAAATATCAAAAGGATTATACTCAACAGCTTGATTAATTGTTTATGGAATTATGATTAATTTCAAACTTGGACACATTTTGAACCAGGTCTGACTAAGGAGCCCATTAACGCACTAATTATAGATGTACAGACCCACAGACTCATTACGTTGCCAGCATTGGTCACTGACAAGGAAAACAAACCTATTTGCATAGTGTTCTGGCTCCCAATTGCAGTTTAAATCTTAAATATTAGGAGAGAAACAGGACCATACTGGAGAAACAACCCGCAGCCTTTATTTTCTATCTCAGCTCTTTTTCTTTTTAAATGTTAACTGGATGTTCACAATCAGTTTGAAAAAGGACAGGAAGGGTTTCTCTGAGGTCCGGATACCTGGATGTCTGCTTGTCCAGAAATATGAATTAATGAGTTCAGGTTATGCTTTATGGAAAGTCCCAATGTAATTAGTCCTTTTCAGAAATGCATTTCAGAATATTGTACATGATTCTAATGCATTACATGGAATCTTTTCCATTGTTATAATGGATACACTTACTCACCTGATGTAAGGCATAACTGAACAGCAGTACTCCATAATAATAAACAGGAAACTCTGTGCCATGTTTCACCATAGGAGTCCAAAAAACCACCAAAGCAAATATCATACCCATAAATAATCTGTAAAAGGAGAGATGCAGTCACATACTATTTTAATTAAGGTAATAAAATATAAAATACAATGTAGTCTTTGCAGTCTGTACAAAAACATTAACACAATTACATGAACACTAATGGTTCACAGTCAAAGATTAATGCACACTTACCTTTGCATTTCATTTCACAATGCAAAAAAGAATTACAGTCTAAGTAGTATTTTAAGCTAAAAATTACAATATAAACTTCATTCATGCATACATATTAATTTTCATATAATGATGCATTGTTAGTTTATTTAACACAATACATAATGTGTCATTTACAGAAAAACTGTGCAGCCTATTTGATAAAACGGACAATGGGGTAGATTTCATCAGGGATTCTCCCTATCTCCTGTCGTAACTTTGATAGAAGACTGGCAGATAAGCCGGCAATATGGCACAAGCATCCATTTATACCATTTCTGCTGATGCTACAGCAGGAGATCAGGCAACCCTGCCACCCACCCCCCAGAAATTCTAGATAAATATGTTCATCAGTTTTGGGAGACAAATCTATACAAATCCTCAAAATTATAACTATTTCCTGGTCTGTTTTGTTCATTATGTTAAAGGACTATTACCATTAGACATAGGATAGCTCCAGCAGCCATTTGGTGGGCATTGTTCATGGTTGGGGAACACCTCACAGTTCACACAAAGCGTTTGAAACATATTAACTTTTCCCCAAGGAAAGGAAGCACACCATTCAGTTGGAATAAAATGTATGTTTGATTAGCAACTCCCTAATTGAGAACTTAATGCTTAATGTTTAAGTCTGCACTGAGCGCTGCTGGGTCTGGTGAGAATGAGTTATAAGGGTTAATTTCTATCTAAAGTTTAGTTTTTTCTTCAATTTAGCAGTTAACTAAAAATTACTCAAGTTAAGAGAAGGTAAGTTTTATTCCAGCCTTAAAACAGGGGTATACAAGCTTTCTGTGAGCAGCTGTAGCTAGTTACCTAGGTAGCTGGCTTAAACTGGTTTTCAGAAGCTTGATTCAGTTGTTTTTCAGAAAGAATAAAAGCACGGCTTCCTCAATGCGGCTTTGTCCGCACTGAGTGCTGAGAGCAGAGAGTGTAAAGTAGGAGTTTGGTGAGAGAGAGTGTGTTCAGTGAGGGCGGTGCTCCTTTCTTTCTTTATCTTCCTACCTTTTTCAGCCTCAGTAGCCAGCTCTTGCTTTGGTGCAGGGGAAGAAGCCGATTGGTGAGTAACAAGTAAGTTATTCTCCTTATTCTAACTGTAATAAATAGTTTTTAAAGTTACGGTATGGCAGGTCAGCTCGGTCAAGTGGAATGTAGATCCTGCGGTATGTGGGAAGTCACGGACGCAACACGTGTCCTGGACAAATACATCTGCAGGAAGTGTCACCGGCTGCAGAAGCTTGAGCTCCAGGTTTCGGAACTCGAGCAGCGGCTGGAGTCACTGTTGCGCATTCGTGAGGCAGAGGATTACGTGGATAGCACGTTTAGGGAGGTGTTCACACCGCAGGTTAGGAGCATGCAGGCAGAGCAATCTAAATGAACCAGGCAGGTAGTGCAGGGCCCCCCCCCCTGTTTTCCATTTTGGATACTGGTGAGGGCGATGGTTCCTCAGGGGAGTGCAGCCAGAGCAAAGTCCATGGCACCACCAGTGGCTCAGCTGCACAGGAGGGGAGGAAGAGTGGAAGAGCAAAAGTGATAGGGTATTCGATAGTCCGGGGATTAGACAGGTGTTTCTGCAGCAGTAAACCTGACTCCACGACAGGGTGTTGCCACCCTGGTACCAGGGTCAAGTCGGTCATGGAGCAGCTGCAGAACATCCTTCTGGGGGAGGGTGAACAGCCAGAGGTCGTGGTCCACATTGGTACCAATGACATGGGTAGGAGGAGAGATGCGGTCCTGAAAGCAGATTTTAGGGAGTTAGGAAGGAAATTAAAAAGCAGGACACTTACAGCAGTAATCTCAAGATGACTCCAAGTGTCACATGCCAGTGGGCATAGAAATAGGATGATTGATTGATTGATTGAACACGTAGTTGGAGAATTGGGGTAGGAAGGAGAGCATCAGATTTGAGGTAGGTGGGACCTGTATAAGATGGACGGGATACACCTTAATGGGATTGGAACTAATACCTTCTCACGGAAATTTGCTGGTGCTGTTGAGTAGGATTTAAACTAGCTTGTCAGAGGTATGGGAACCTGAGGGGTATCTCAAATTGGATGGCAGTAAAGCTGGTAACAGGAGGTAGAAAAGTAGCAAGCGACATTAGAAGGCAGGTGAAACAAAGGCAAGCATCAACTAGGCTTAGAATGCAGAATAATGTCATGATGACAATGTTAAGGGCACTCTACCTGAATGCACGCAGCATTCGCAACAAGGTAGATGATTTAAAGGCACAAATAGAGGTAAATAGGTATGATCTAATTGCCATTACGGACACCTAGCTACAGGTGACCAAAATCGGGAACTGAATATTCAAGGATATTCGACATTTAGGAAGGACAGGCAAAAAGGAAAAGGAGGTGATGTTGCACTGTTAATATGGGATGGGATCAGTACATTTATCAAGGAGGATCTCAGTTCAGAAGAACAAAATGTGGAATCTGTTTGCGTGGAGCTAAGGAACAGCAAGGGGCAGCAAACATTGGTAGTAGTTGTTTATAGGCCAACAAACAGTAGTAGTGTAGGGCATGGTGTTAATCAGGAAATTAGAGAGGCATGTAGCATGGGTAATACAGTAATCATGGGTTACTTCAATCTGCACACAGACTGGGTAAACTTAATGAGCACTAATGCTGTGGAGAATGAGTTTCTGGAGTGTGGTAGGGATGGTTTTCCTGAGCAGTATGTTGAGGAACCGACTAGAGAACAGGCTATTTTAGATCTAGTATTATGTAATGAGAAAGGGCTAATTAATAATCTTGTTACAAAAGAACCTTTAAGGTTGAATGACCATAATATGATAGAATTTTACATTATGTTTGAAAGTGAGGTCGTTCAATCTGAAGCCAGGGTGTTAAATTTGAACAAAGGAAATTATGAAAGTATGAGGGTTAAATTGGCTGAGATGGATTGGGAAAATACATTAAAAGGTATGACAGTACCTAGGCAGTGGATAGTCGTTAAAGAAATATTACATAGTTTACAGCAACTATACATTTCTTCAAGGCACAAAAACCCCAAACGTAAAGGCAGTCAACCGTGGCTAACAAAGGAAGTTAAAGATTGTGAAGGATTAAAAGGAAAGGCCTATAAAGTTGCCAGAAATAGTAGTAAACCTGAGGATTGGGAGGATTTTTGAATATAGCAAAGGAGGACCAAAATAACTGCTAAAGAAAGGGAGAATAGAATATGAATGTAAACTAGCAAAAAATATAAAAATGGACTGTAAAAGCTTCTATAGGTACACAAAAAGGAAATGTTTGGCTAAGACAAATGTGGGTCCATTACAGGCAGAGTCAGAATATATAATGGGGAATAGAGAAATGACAGAGAAGCTAAATAATTATTGTGTCTGTCTTCACCAAGGAAGATATAAGACATCTCCCAGAATTAGAGATCCAAGGGATTAGGGAGAATGAGGAATTGAAGGAAATTAGTAAGGTTGTATTGGAGAAATTAGTTTGGGCTGAAGGTTGCTAAGTCCCTGGAACCTGATATTCTACATCCCAGAGTGTTGAAAGAGGCAGCAATGGAGATAGTGGATGCATTGGTGATCATCTTCCAAAATTCTATTGATTCTGGAGCGGTTCCTGCAGATTGGAAGGTCGCAAATGTCACCCCACTATTTAAAGAAGGGAGAGAGAAAACAGGGAACTATAGACCTGTCAGCCTTATATTAGTAAGGAAAATGTTAGAATCTATTCTAAACGATGTGATAAATGGACACTTGGAGAATAATGATTTGATAGGGCATAGTCAACATGGATTGATGAATGGGATATCATGTTTGACGAACCCTTTGGAGCTTTTTGAGGATGTTACTAACAGAATTGAAAAAGGAGAGTTGGTGGACATAGTATACTTGGATTTTCAGAAGACTTTTGATAAAGTCCCCACAGGAGGCTGGTTAGCATAATTAAAGCACATGGGATCAGAGGTAATGTACTGGCATGGATTAAGGATTGGTTAACAGAAAACAGAGAGGAGGAATAAACAGGTGATTCTCGCATTCGCAGGCTGTGACTAGTGGGGTACCGCAAGAATCAGTACTTGGGCCCCAGCTGTTCACAATATATATCAATCATTTGGATGTGGGGACCAAATGCAATATTTCCCAGTTCGCAGATGACAAAACTAGGTGGGAATGGGTGTTGTGAGGAACATGCAAAGCGGCTTCAAGGGGATCTGGACAGACTTAGTGAGTGGGCAAGAACATGGCAGATGGAACATATTGTGTAAAAATGTGAGGTTATCCACTTAAGTAGGAGCAGCAGAGTATTTCTTAAATGGTAAGAGTTTAGAAAGTGTAGATATACAAAGGGCCCTGGGTGTCCTAGTCAATAAGTCACTGAAAGCTAACATGCAGGTGCAGCAAGCAATTAGGAAGGCTAATGGTATATGTTAGCCTTTATCGCAAGAAGATTTGACTACAGGAGTAGTGAAGTCTTGCTTCAATTGTATATAACCTTGGTTAGACCATACCTGGAGTACTGTGTGCAGATTGGTCCCCTTATCTTAAGGAGGGGATTATTGCCATAGAGGGAGTGCAACGAAGGTTCACCAGACTTGTTCCTGGGATGATGAGACTGTCCTATGAAAAGACATTGGGGAAACTGGGACTGTATTCTCTACAGTTTCGAAGAATGAGAGATGATTTCATTGAAGCCGACAAAATTCTTAAAGGGATAGACCAGGTAGATGCAGGTAAGATGTTTTCCTGGTTGGGGAGTCCAGAACCAGTGGACATAATTTCAAAATAAAGGGGAAGCCACTTGGGGCAGAGATGAGGAGAAATTTCTTTACTCAGAGGGTTGTGAATCTTTGGAATTCTCTATCCCAGAGAGGTGTGGAAGTTCAGTCATTGAATATGTTTAAAGCAGAGATTGACAGATTTCTAAATACCAATGATTTAAAGGGATATGGGGATAGTGTGGGAAAAAGGCATTGAAGTGAATGATCAGCCATGATCATACTGAATGGCGGAGCAGGCTCAATGGATTGAATGGCCTACTCCTGCTCCTGTGTTCCTATGTTCCATTCTATCTTCAAAGGATTCTGAAAGTGTACCTTGGACTGATTTACTTCACATCAGTAATCCTTCTGATAGACAGATGATTATCATGTGAAGTTGCAGACAAGGATCTTATTTTAGAGCCAGTTTTGAATCAAGTATTAGCACAAGAGACGTGACCTATTTTTTCTACAATTCAAGAAGGACTGGTTGAGTCTGCAATTGCTGTGTGTATACCATTTATCCTTTACTGTGGACCCCTGGCTTCCTACAGTAACCTAGGTATGGGCAGGTAAAGACACACTATTCATCAGTGTTGAACGTGAAGACAGTATTAGTGGCAAGCGTTCAAAAAACATGCTCAGAATCACATATATAGAATTGCGATCAAGTCCCTCTCCACTCCTACTGAAAATAGCAAGTTTTCAAAGAGGCTTGATCAGAATATTTGCAGCGGTTCCACATTTTTTGAGTTGGAGAGAAAAAAGATAAAATATATGCAGTAGCAGATATCAGATGGCATTGTTCAAAATGGTTTTACAACAACAGGGGTTTTATCAACAAAATAGGATGGGGACATCTGTTAATCAGAATAGTTACATTTTCCAAGTGTCAACAAAACATAGTAGGTAATTAGAGGAAGTTTACTTAAAAAAAAATCAACTTTTTCAAAAAATGAACTCAGATTACAATGAGGAAAGACACTGGATGGGATTCTAATTCACTCAAAATCCATTCACTTACACAGAGCTAAAATCAGGCGCACTGTCCTTCTCAACTTAGTGATTTCTAAAGTTTATAGAACACAAACAACTGGTGTGCAATCAACAGATCTTTTTCCCCTTGCTCTCACACAGTGCCAGTTTTAAAGCATAGACTCTCAATTTTATATTGAAAAATTATAAACTTTTACCCAAAGTCAAATAAAGTTGTCCTCTGGCTTTTTTCAAGTAACATTAAAAAAAATGAGCAGAAACTGCTTGGAGCTAAAGAAAAATATTTTAGATCAGTGTGAAATGATACTGATGCATCTTGGGAAACTGGGTAGAGTGTACAGATGTGATGCCAGAATTATTTCTGAGATCGCACAATGCCACATTATACAGGATGACAAGTTTGCATAAGCAGCTTCGGGGTGGCACAGTGGTTAGCACTGCAACCTCACAACTCCAGCCATCCGGGTTCGGTTCTGGGTACTGCCTGTGTGGAGTTTGCAAGTTCTCCCTGTGACCGCGTGGGTTTCCGCTGTGTGCTCCAGTTTCCTCCCACAGCCAAAGACTTGCAGGTTGATAGGTAAATTGGCCATTGTAAATTGCCCCTAGTGTAGGTAGGTGGTAGGAGAATTGAGGGAAGGTGGGGATGTAGTAGGGAATATGGGATTAATGTAGGATTAGTATAAATGGGTGATTGATGGTCAGCACGGACTCGGTTGGCCGAAGAGCCTGTTTCAGTGCTGTATCTCTCTATGACTATGACTCTATAAGCATCAAATGTGAACACAGAAATTTATAATGGAACAGCAGTCACAGATGTATAACAAAAAATTAACTGTTTCTGTAGATAGGAAGTACATGCAACCTAGGTCAGGGGTCAGCAACCTGTGGCTCATTAAGGACTCATGTGCAGCTCCTAACCTTGATCGATTGAACCCATTTTTCCTCTATCAATTTTTAGAAAGTTATTTAAATGTATTTTTAATTTAAAAGATTATTAGATATCTAAAAACCTGCTGGCAATGGATATTTTAACAGATAACAGCTAGAACTTGTGAAATGTTTAATCACAAAAATATGAAATTCTATTAAACTTGTTTGGGATCAAAAGTCATAAATTACAGCTGCACTCTTTTGGCAAGCAAAACGACATCATGCACCTTCGTGTTAATAGCTTATGTATCGCCCGCTAGCCGATCACGTGAGTCACTTGTCAACACAGATGAATACATCAAGAAAGGAACTAACCATGGCCCTTATTTTGAAGCTGCCTTGCTACAAAAAATTTGAATTTATTACAGGAAACAAGTTTTGCAACATTAGTAGTACTGTGCGGAATATTAAGGTCGACAGAAATTTATAAAAAATTATGAGCATTTGAATTTATTTTGAAAAAAGTTGGCATAGAGGGGTTAAAATGCCTACAACGACCATAAGGGACAAAACAGTGAAAATGGCCCCAGATATCGCCAGCCAGTAGCTTAAGGAAATGCATAAATTCAGCTCCAGGCTTCTCTACTGCCTGTGATGAATCATGTGATGATGATATTACGCAGATTGCTGTTCTTTGCAGGTACGTGAATGAGCGTCAGTAAAAAGGTGTTGCGTAGAAATACATGCATGTGTTTGTCTTGTTTTTCATTATTATTGGCATTTGAGTAACAGCATTGCAGCTCTTAAGATACTGCGTTTTTGACTAAATTTTAAAAATGGCTCCTCGTTATTAATGTTGCCGACCCCTGGTTTAGGATTTTAAAAATTTGTATATCTAATTCCTCTCCCCCTCCCTGCCATTTCTTTCAAAGGAAAAAGAGAAAGATACATTACCTAAATGGCATTGCCCAGTAAAAAATATTGAGAGGTTTTCGACCTGCTGTGTATTTGCTTATCACAAATGGCAACAATATTTGCAAAGGAACCATAGGTACTGCAAGTATAGCCAATTGCTCTTTAGGCACACCCAATTCAACCAACTTCAGTCCAGTTACTTCATCAGCAGCTGAGAATCCAATCTGTAAATATAGATGTTCAATGAAAACTCAACATAACTTTTGTAGTCTCTAAAAATATTTCTGTAGATTTTAAAACAGCATTTAATGCGCATCTAACTAAAATGAATTTTCACAAATGAAGCAGTAAATATTCAGTTATTCAAATTTCTACTCTAAAAGGCACAATTTAATAAATTATTTGATTATAGCAGACCTTGCCCGAGTCATTATGCCAGGTGTCTGCCACTACAAACGCATTTCAACAGTTTTTTAAAAAATTTACTCACAATTGTCCAGTGATGAGTAAATTTCCCATGACAGATCACTAGTCAATCAAAATGTAATTGTTATAGAATTTAGTTGGCTAACAGTAAAATTATTTAAAACTGCCAACATATCATTGATTTCACAAAGATTGCATGGAAGATTCTTTGTCACTCGAACATAATTACACCATATTGATATAATTTTGTATATGCATTTGAGTACTTTAACCATATATTTTTACAAAGAATAGGTGAATGAAAGTCTAGGAAACTTTTTCTTTAAAAAACAAAACTGGGAACAATACAAAGACAGCAAAAGGTGACAATGCAGATAGTGAGAGCTACAAAAATGGAGTATGAAAATAAATCTGCAAGGGATATCAATTTAAACACAAATTTTTTTTACAATTCTATTAGGAGAAAATAAAAGATGGTCAGGAACAATGTTGGCCCCTTGAAACCTGAAAGATCTTGTCAATGAAAATAAGGAAATAGTGAATATGCTGAATAATTACTTTGCATCAGTATTTAGAATGGAGGAAGAGGTCAGCATGCCAGATATCCCAAGGAAACTAAATATGGATCAGGGACAGAGACTCAACAAAATTAACACAAGCAAAATACAGTAACGAAGAAAACAATGGCACTTAATAGTTTCCATCCCAGGGTTTTAAAGGAGGTAGGTGAGAACATTACAGATGCCCTAAATATAATCTTTCAAACTACTCTCTATTCAAGAACTGTTCCTTCAGATTAGAAAATTGCATGTCACTCTGCTTTTTAAGAAACGTGAAAGAGGGCAACCAGGGAATTAGAGACCAGTTAGCCTAACATCTGTTATTGGGTAATTGCTAAAGTCTATAATTAAGGAAAGGGTGATTGAACACCTTGAAAATTATCAGCTGATTACAGAGAGCCAGCATGGATTTGAAAAGGGTTGGTCATGCCTGGTGAGCCTGAATATTTTAAGAAGGTGACTAAAGTAGCAGACAGGGGAATGTTTATGGATGTTATTTATATGGACTTCCACAAGGCATTTGATAAAGTCCCTCATCTGTTAGCTAAAACTGAAGATCATGGAATGGAGGGCAAATTATTGACCTGGTTAGAAAATTGCCAAACGGAAGGAGACAGAAAGAAGGGATAACGGACAGGTACTCAAATTGGCAGAATGTGACTAGTGGTGTCCCACAAGGATCTGTATTGGGGTCTCAACTATTCACTATATTTATTCTCAACTTAGATGATGGAATAGAAAGCCTCATATACACATTTACAGATGACACAAATATAGGCAGCAATGTTATAGTGTAGATGGAAGAGATATTGATAGATTAAATGAAGGGACAACACTGTGGCAAATTGATTTTTATTGTAGGCAAATGAGAGGTCTTCCACTTTGGGCTTGAAAAGGATAAACAGGTTACTTTCTAAATGATGAAAAGCTAGAAACAATGGAGGTCCAAAAAGGCTCAGGGGTTCAGGCATATAAATTAAAATTTTATGAACAGGTACAGAAAATAATCACTACGGCTAATGGAATGGAATACAAGGGGGTAGACTTCAGCTTCAGCTATACCAAAGCCCTGGTTAGACCACACCTGGAGTACTGTGAGCACTTCTGCGCACCACACCCTGGAAAGGATTTACTGGCCTTGGAGAGTGCAGCATCAATTTACTAGAGTGATACCTGAACTCGAAGGGTTAAATTACAATGCGAGATTACACAAACTAGTGTTGTATTCCCTGCAATTTGGAATATTAAGTAAGGGGTGATTTGATCAAAGTTTTCAAGATATTAAGTGGAACAGATAGATAGGGTAGATGGAGAGAAACTATTCCCACTGGTTGAGGAGTCTAGGACTCGGGGCAGAGTCTAAACATTAGAGTCAGACCTTTTGGGAGCAAAATTAGAAACCACTTCAACACACAAATGGTGACAGAAGTTTGGAACTCTCTTCCACAAATGGCAATTACGCTAGATCAATTGAATCTGAGTTTGATATAGTTTAATACCTTTAGTTAACAAAAATCTAGGTGGCAACATGGTTAACTCTTAACTGCCCTCTGAAATGGCCTAGCAAGCCTCACAGTTGTCAAGGGCAATTAGCGTTGGGCAACAAATGCTAGCCTTGCCAGCGACGCCGATATTCCATGAAATAATTTTTTTTAAAAAGGCAGGTATGTGGAGTTAAGTCTCAGATCAGCCACGATCTCATTGAATGGCAGAACAGACTCAAGGGGCTAACTTACCTACTCCTGTTCCTATGTTCCTGTGACATGAGGTTGTGACATGAATTTGTGAACCAGGTAGCTCTGGAACAGCTTTATACCATTTTGAAATTGTGGGCCCACAATTTGCAATGGAGCTGATCCAATATGCATACCTGACATGAAAGCATACATGCGGATAACAAACATGACTTTAAAAATTCTGTTATTTGAACAATAGTATAAACAATCGAACATCTGATATCAGGAATGAGTAAAACAGTTCACTATGATTAATTGTTTTGTGAATTTTAAAAAGTTTCACTATACATAGCAATAAATAGTATTTACAACACAGAAACAGGCCATTTAGTCCACCAGATCCATGCTGGTGTCCATGCTTCATTCAAGCCTTCTCCCACCATTCTTCAGCTTACCCCATCTATCTATACTGCTATTAATATCTCCCTCATGTGTTTATCTAGCTTCCCCTTAAATGCATCGATGAGACTCCTTAGATGCTGAAGCAGTCCATGCCCGCACCTGGACAACATTCAGTCTTGGGCTGATAAGTGGCAACTAACATTTGCACTGCACAAATGCAAGGCAATGACCACCTCCAACAAGACATAATCTACCCATCTTCTCTTGACGTTCAACAGCATTACTTTTGCTGAATCCTTCACCATCATCCTGGGGATCATCATTGATGAGAAACATAACTGGACCAGCCATATAAATACTGTGGCTACAAAAGCAGGTCAAAGGCTGGGAATTCTGCAGCAAATAACTCGCCTCCTGACTCCCCAAAGCCTGTCCATCATCTACAAGGCGCAAGTCAGGAGCGTGATGGAATACTCACCACTTGCCTGGACGAATGCAGCTCCAACAATACTCAAGAAGCTCGACACCATCAGGACAACGCAGCTTGTTTTATCGGCATCCCATCTATCACAGGCGCACAGTAGTAGCAGTGTGTATGATCTACAAGCTGCACTGCAGCACCTCCCAAACCTGTGAACTCTACCAGCTAGAAGGACAAGGGCAGTAGACGCGTGGGAACACCACCGCCTGCAAGTTTCCCTCCAAGCCACACACCATCCTGAATTGGAACTATTTTGCCATTCCTTCACTGTCGTTGGGTCAAAAATCTGCACTCTCTTCCTAACAGCACTGTGGGTATGCATACACCATATGGACAGAAGTGGTTCAAGGCAGCAGCTCACCACCAGCTTCTCAAGGGCATGAGCAACAAATGCTGGCCTTGGCAGTGATGCTCACATCAGAACTGATGAAAGGTCACTGACCTGAAACGTTAACTCTGCTCCTCTCTCCACAGATGCTGCCAGACCTGAGTATTTCCAGCATTTCTTGTTTTTATATCACTATAGAAGTGGCTTCAAAAATCACGTAAAGAATTCTTGAGCGATTCAACACCCAATTCTTACCCTGGTCATAAGCTGATTTTTCCCCCCATTCATTTGTGGAATGTGGACGTCGCTGGCTAGGCCAGCATTTATTACCCACCCCCAATTGCCTTTGAAAAGATGATGGTGAGCTGCCTTCTTGAATCGCTGCAGTCCTTGGGGTGTAGGTACACCCACAGTGCTGTTAGGAAGGGAGTTCCAGGACTTTGACCCAGCGACAGTGAAGGAACGGCGATATAGTTCCAAGTCAGGATGGTGTGTGGCTTAGAGGGGAATTTGCTGCCCTTGTCCTGCTAGGTGGTAGAGGTGGTGAATTTGGAAGGTGCTGTCGAAGGAGCCTTGGTGAGTTGCTGCAGTGCATCTTGTAGACGGTACACACTGCTGCCGCTGTGCATCATTGATGAATGTTGAAGGTGGTAGATGGGGTGCCAATCAAGTGGGCTGTTTTGCCCTGAATGGTGTTGAGCTTCTCGAGTGTTGTTGGAGCTGCACCCATCCAGGCAAATGCAGAGTATTTCATCATACTCCTGACTCGTGCCTTGTAGATGGTGGACAGGCACTGGGGAGACAGGAGGCGAGTTACTCGCTGCAGAATTCCTAGCCTCTTACCTGCTCTTGTAGCCACAGCATTTATGTGGCTGGTCAGTTCAGTTTCTGGTCAATGGTAACCCCCAGGATATTTATAGTGGGGGGGGGTTCAGTGATGGAATCAAGGGGAGAGATGGGTGATGGTTAGATTCTCTCTTGTTGGAGATGGTCATTGTCTGGCACTTGTGTGGTGCAAATGTACTCACCACTTATCAGCCCAAACCTGAATGTTGTCCAGGTCTTGCTGCATATGGACATGGGCTGCTTCAGTATCTGAGGAGTCGCGAATGGTGCTGAACATTGTGCAATTATTAGCAACCATTCCCAATTCTGACCTTTTGATGAAGCAGCTGAAGATAGTTTGGCCTAGGACATGTCAATTTCAATACAATTAAGTGTGATGTCATCTATTTTGGACCACAAAAGGATAGATCAAAGTATGTTTTAAATGCTGAAAAGCTAGGAATAGTGAAGGTCCAAAGAGATATAGGTGTCTATGTGCAAGATTAAAATGTAGAACTCAGGTGCAAAAAATATTAAAAAGGCCAATGCAATGTTATCTTTAACTAGAGGAATCGAATATAAAAGGGGAAAAGTTTTGCTACAGCTATACAAAGCCCCATTTGACCATATCTGGACTACTGTGTACAGTTCTGGGCACTGTACATTAAGAAGGATATATACTGACCTTGGAAGGAGTGTAGCACAGATTCACCAGAGTATTATCAGGGTTCCAAGAGTTAGATTACAAAGAGATTACATAAACTAGGCATATATTCCCTGCAATATCGATTATGAAGGTGATTTGATTGGAGTTTTTTTTTAGAATTTTGAAAGGAATCGATCGAGCAGATTGAGAATTTTTTTCTGCATATGAGGGACAAGGAAATATAACCTTAAAATCAGAGCCAGGCCATTCAGGAGGTAAGTTAGGAAACACTTCTGTGGTAGAAATGTTAAATTCTCTCCCATAAAAAGCAGATGCTAGTTCCATTAATCATTTTAAATCAGAGATCAATAGATTTTTGCAAGCCAAGAAATTAAGGGAAATGGAGCCAAGACAGGTGAATGGAGTTAGGATACAAATCAGCCATGATCTCACTGAATGGTGGAATTGGCTCAAGGTGCTGAATGGCCTACACCTGACCCTATGTTGCTGTTTGGCTAGGGAATGGCATATGGACACAATATAAAATATTTATGATAACAGTAGATTATATTGGAAAATTAGCCAATATCAATCTGGAAAAAATTATTAAGTTCAGAGTCCTGAACCATTCATTCAGCTTCAGAGCTGGTGGTCTATGAAAGAGGCAAATAATATTTATCTCAAGCACAAGTCAGTTTTGTTGACACTGCATCTTCAGTAGCTTGTTCTTTTACTTACAGCCTGAAAAATACACTTGACTGTCACATAATACATCTACAAATAAAATCCAAAATTTATGAATTATGCAATATTTAAAAGTGGTGTTAAACAAGTATAATTACATAAATGAAAATGTTACAAATTATACAAAAAGTGTTATGTATACTTTTGTTTCTAAGTGGTCTAAGATATGATTCCCATGTTAACCATTATAACAGCTTTATGAAAATGAGTTCACAGGGTTACAATTGACACATTAGCTGGGGCACTGAACTGGAATTCAAGATATCTATGTAACCCAGGTGGGCTAAATGTGAGCAGTGTTTTAGCCAGAAATAAGAGGAGAACCTTGCACAATTGTTAAGCAGATTTGGGTGTTGGTCAGGAGCAATTAAGGAATTTATTGGAGAGTTTTACTTCCCTCAAGCGATCTGTGGCTCCACTAAAAAAAAGTCAGGAATTTCCTCCAGAGGGTTTTCACAATCACCCACTGTAGTTTTGACCCAGATATATTGTGTAAATAGGATCTACCCATGTTACAATGGACGATCAGAAGAACCCTCAAGAAAATTTCCAGCAGTAATATTTTAAACTACTCTCTCAAGGAGGGATCTTTATTCGATATGCACACACGCAAAGATGTTAATGGTGTGGCCTAGAAGTGCACCCCACATTTATCAACGAAAACACAATCTGGAACAAGAAATATTTATATGGCATAAAACCTTATTACTATAAACATTGGCCGGGAGCTTCTGTTTGGTTGCACTTTTATTTGCAAAGCAATTCATTTAAAATCAGCAAAACACTGTGGAATCTTAAACCAAATTACGTTCAGTGCAACTAGAGTTTCTGCTAACTTATGCACTAGAAGCCGGCCCACCCACAAAATTGGCCACATCTCCCCGGTCGAATTAACCCACATTGCGAGTTTCTGCTAACTGTGCTGATTTGCAGGTCTTTGAGGAGACATTTAAAATTAAGCATTTGAGAGCAAGGGCACTAATAGGCACGCTTCAAAAACTTTCAAATTTTATTTACTGAGAAGCTGGCTATTAAGTAGCAAATGATTCTGTACACATTTTTAAAATAATTTTCAGTTATTTAATATCAATTTACACACAGACATGTGTTAAAAATCCTTATTTTTTTGTGATTTGTAAACCCATTTTCAGCTTATTAAACTGCACCAAGTTTCCACTTCTAAATAGATCAAGGAGTATTTCTTACAGCAATTTAAAAAAAATTATATTGTAAAATGCTGCCTGATTGTAAAATCTGCCATGAAGCAGCACAGTGATCGGTTAGTGAGTCTAATCGGAGACTCGGGGGGGGGGGGGGGGGGGGGGGGGGAAAGAAAAAAAAATGAGTTCCCAAAACAAGCGCAATTTGCACCAGTTCGCCAATTGTGCCCAAAGCAGAAACTCTACCCTAATGCTTTTTCTAAATAAAAACATCAATATTGGCAATGAAAGCAGAAACCAATCTAGCTCAAACGCCATTGAACACAGCAATTTTAACTTTTTTATTAGGGTTAGCAACAAGATAAAAGCAAACCCAATTGTAGTATACATCGTCAAATGTTAATTGACGACTGTACACCAATGTAACATAGCAAATGGTTCTTTTTTTTCTTAAAGTAATTTTCAGTGTTTTAAAATTAGTTTACCCACAGGTGGAGGACTAGACACTGATCAAAAATGCTTATTTTTTGGTGATAAGCCCATTTTCAGATGTATTAACCAAACTGCACCAAGTTACTACCCAGATATATCAAGGAATATCTGCAGTAGTTTCCAAGATTGTTATAAAACATTTAAGTTAAATCAGCTTACTTTTGCTGTTAGCAGCATGATGCAGAAATTTAAGACAGCAGGCATCTTTACTATACAGATGAGTGACTTGTAGGTTTCCTTGATTCCTTGCTGAGGATCATGCAACGACGTTTGTCCTAAGTTTTCCTTTTTAATTACCATAACAAAAGTTGTTGTCACCATGAAAATTATTCCCCAGAAAAACAGAAAACCTGGAAGTAGGAATTCAAGAAAAAAAAAGTGTGAAAAATCTGGAATTTCTCTGTAGACAATGCTTCTGTAATGACGAGAAAAACTGTATAAATACATTGTTTACACTTTAAAACTGGGTAGTCAGGTCCTATCCCGTTCCCGTCATATCAAGTGTGTACTAGTTAAAGAAAACCTATCCTACTACTACAAGAATACCACAGAAAATGTACAATGCTTTCAGAAGAGCTTGCTATCAATTCATGTTCTGTGGAGAAGAAGCCACTGTATTTAAAAATAGTTTCTGGATAGGTATGACACTGCTGGATAAGAATTGATATTCAATCTTGTACACAAGAATCAGAATATTACAGCGCAAAAGGAACCAATTGGCCCAAAGTCTGCGCTGGCTCTTTCGTTGAGCAATCCAATTAGTCCCACACCCCTGCTCCTGCCCTATATCCCTGAAATTGTTTCCTCAAAATATTTATCCAGTTTCCTTTTGAAGGCTACTACTGAGTCTGTATTTTTCACCCCATCAGGCACTGCACTCCAAAACCTAACCACACGGTGTGTAAAAAATTTTTTTCATCATGTCGCTTCTGGTAATTTTGCCAATCATCTTAAATCTGTGCCTTCTGTTTGTCAACTCACTAGCCATTAGAAACAGTTTCTCTTTATTTACTCTATCTAAATCATGATTTTAAATACTTCTAGTAAATCTCCTCAATGTTCCTTGCTGTAAGGAAAACAACCTCAGCTTCTCCAGTCAATCCTTGTAACTGTAATCCCTGATCCCTGGAATTATTCTAAAAATTTCTTCTGTACCCTCTCCAAAGCCTTCACATCCTTCCTAAAACCTAGAATCGGACACAATACTCCAGCTGGGGCCAAACTAGTACATTAAATAGGTATAGCATAATTTCCTGGCTTTTGTACTCTATGTCTCTATTTATAAAGCCCGGGATCCCATTCGCCATATATGCCTTGGTTAACCTGTCCTCCTGTGCCCTTCAAAGATCTGTGCACAAACACCTCCAAGTGTTCTGGAACCCTTTAAAGTTATACCATTTATCCTGAATTGTTTCTCATTCTTCGTACCAAAATGTATCTCCTCTCACTTTTCTGCGTTCAATTTCATCTGCCACGTGTCAGCCCATGCCTATGACCTCTTGAAGTCTATTACCATCTTCCTCACCATTTATTGCACTTGCAAGTTTTGTATCTTCTGAAAACGTCAAAATTGTGCCCTGTATAATTAATGTATCAACAACAGCAGTGGTCCTAGAATTGAACTTCAAAGAACTCCACTGTTGTCCTCTCTCCAGTCCAAAAAACAGACAGACATTCACCACAGCGGTTTTCTGTCCCTTAGCCAATTTTGTATCCAAGCTGTTACTGCTCCTTTTATTCCATGAGCTTCAATTTTGCTAACAAACCTAACATGTAGTACTTTATCAAATGCCTTTTGAAAGTCCACATAGACATCAGCTGCACTACCTCATCAAAAACTTCAATCAAGTTAGTGAAACACATTTTGCCCTTAATAAAACTGCATTGGCTTTTCTTTACTAGACTATGCTTTGTCCAAGTGACTGTTAATTGGATTATTGTTTCTACAAGCTTCTCCACCACCAATATTAAACTGACTGGCCTGTGATTATCGGTTTTCCTTCTCCCCTTTTTTTTTTGAACGAGGGTCTAACATTTGCAATCCTCCAGACTTTTGGCACCACCCCTGTATCTAAGGATTGGAAAATTTTGGCCAGCACCTTCGCAATTTCTACCCTTGCTTCTCTCAGCAACCTAAGATGCATCTAATTAGACTAGATGACAACCATTTTTAAGTTCTGCCAACCTTGCTAGTACCTCCTCTAGGTTATCCAGTATCCTGGTAACTTCTTCATTTACCATAGCTTCAGCAAAGTCCTCTGCCTTGGTAAACAAAGATACAAAGTACTCATCTAGTACCTCAGACATGCCTTCTGCCTCCACCAACAGATCTTCATTTGGTCCCTAATTAGCCTCACCACTCCAACAACCCTTTTATTGTTAATATGCCTATATGTGACCTTTGGATTCCCTTTCATGTTTGCTGCCAATCTATTCTTTACTGTCTCTTAATGCCTATTTCCTTTTTCAATTCTCCTCTGTACTTTTTAAACATACAGCCCGATTCTCCCTTGTATTATCAAGCTGACATCTGCCATACACCCCTTTTACTGATTCATCTTACTCTCCAACTCTTTCGTCATCTAGGGAGCTCTGGATTTGGTTTTCCTTCCTTTCCCCCTTTTGGGAATGTGCCAAGGCTGTACCTGACCCATCTCCTCTTTAAAGAATGCCAATTGCTCCATTACATTGCTACTGACCAGTCTTTGAGTCCAATTTACCCAGGCCAGATCCCTCCACAGTTTGCTGAAATTAGCCCTTGCCCTTCTCCATAAGTCATCTAAATCTTCGAGAGATGTTCCCCAATTATGACATTCTCCTCGTAACACACTTCACTTCATTCCCTAGGACTAGATGCAGCAGTGCCTCCTTCCTCATTGGGAAGGAAACATACTGATCAAGAAAATTCTCCTGAACCCACCAGAAATTCCTCCCCTTCTCTGCCCTTAATACAATCACTGCCCCATTCAATCTTGGCATTTCTTCGCGGACAAAGATTTTGGTAAAATTGTACTCATCAGTTGTAGGCCCGCTGGCGGCTAATCAGGCCTATCCGTGACCTGCAGATTCTCTCACAGCAGGTGCAAGTGAAGATGTAGTCGCTACTAGGTGAAACTGGATCTACCTGCTCCTCTTTTTCTTTTTCATGCTGGTTCTTCTCTCAGTCTGAAAGTCGTGTGTAGCTCTCCTGAAGTAACATCTCCAGACATCACAATTTATAGCCTGCTCTTCCCACTGGCAATGGTCGATGCGCCAGAGAGGGACTTCTTCAGGGAGTCCTAGAAACGTTTGCATGGGGCCCCTCTGTTTCTTTTACCAGTAGTCAGCTCTCCATACAACGCGATCTTGGGCAGGCGACTGTTGTCCATCCAGGCAACGTGACCCTCCCAACGCAGTTGGCTTTGCAGAAAGATGGCCTCGATGCTGGTGATGATGGCTGTTTCCAGGACTTCAATGTTTGTGATGCAGTCCTGCCAGCGGATCTTGAGGATGCTGCGGAGGCAGCGCTGATGGAAGCACTCTAGAAGGCGTACATGACAGGGGTATAGAACCCATGACTCGGCGCCATACAGAAGGGTGGTGAGGACTACGGCTTCGTACACTTCGAGTTTGGTCTGTGCTCTGAGGCTGTGGTTGCTCCACACTTGTTTGTAGGGTCTGCTGAATGGACTGTTTGCTTTTGTGAGCCTATTATCCACTTCCTTGTCTACGTTGGCAAACGAGATGACGCTCCCCAAATAAGTAAACTGCTTGACCACATTCAGCTTGGTTACCTCGATGACAATGCTTGCTGGTCTATATTCTTCTATGAGTGTAGGCTGATCTAGGACCTTAGTTTTCTTAAAACTGATTTTTAGTCTGAAGTTAGAAAAATGCATTGTTATACGTTGCAGGTCTGACTGACTGTGGGCCAGGAGGGCAGAGTCATCGGTGAAAAGAAATTTACAGATGAGTTTTTCTTTTGTCTTTGTGTGAGCCTGAAGATGCCGGAGGTTGAAAAGGCCTCCATCAGTCCAGAAGCGTACGTAAACTCCCCCCTTTAAGTCTTCCGTTGCCTGCTGCACCTGCTGAAAAAGATGGATAAGGTCAGGGCCAGAACACATCCCTGCTGCACGCCATTGGAGATTCAGAAGGGACTCAAGAGGTTGCTGTTTTGCTTGACTTCTCCGTACTGCTTTTCGTGAAGCTGCTTCACCATGGCCAGGAACCTGGGTGGGGATCCACGTTTTACAAGGACTTTCCAAAGTCCATCTCTGCTCACAGCATCAAATGCCTTGGTGAGGTCTACGAAAGTGACATACAGGCCTTTGTTTTGCTCACGCCACTTTTCTTGTAATTGCTCGAGTGCAAATACTATCTCTGTAGTGCCTCAGTTTGCTCGGACACCTCTAGGAGGTTTTCTTTCCCAATGATAGGCACAAGCCTGTTCAGAAGTATTGTAGCCAGGATCTTCCCAGGAATAGAAAGGAGGGTGACCCCATGGTAGCTGGAGTAGTCTGATTTTTCTCCTTTGTTTTTGTACAAGGTGATGGTAATGGCATCATGCAGATCCTGCGGAATCCTGCACTGTTGCCAGCAGGCCGTGAAAAACTCAGATTGGTGTATAGGGCAGGGCCACGATGCTTCAAGGCTTTGGGTGGAATTCCATCAACTCCGGGGGCTTTGTTGCTCTTCATCTGGTTGATGCGGTCACAGTTTCCTCCAGAGTTGGGCTCCCATCCAGTTCTTCTTTGAAGGGTTGTTGTTGGATGTGATTGATGGCAGTATCATGCACTGTGCTGAAGAGTTTCAAAGTACTCCGATCAGTGATTCAGGACTGATTACTTGTCGGTGCGTAGGGTCTTGACACAGGCGCTCAAGGAGTTTTGGGTTTGATGTGCTGGTCCATAGACAGATTTTAGTGCTTCATAGAAACTTATGTCGCCAGTATTAGCGTACAGTTGAGTTTTTCCACAAGTGCGATCCACAAGTCATTTTGGATGTTCCTCAGTTTACTGCATGCTTGACAGTAGGTTGTCTTTTTCTCTTGGCTGGCCAGCTGAGCATGATGATCAGACCTTTTTATTTTTAACAGACCTTGAATTTCCTTGTCGTTTTCATCAAACCAGTCCCTATTCTTCTTGGTGCATGACTCTATTGGAAGTATCCAGTACTGCAGCTTTGATGTGTTCCCAGAGGTCTTCTGGAATCAACAGTGAGATCAGGATGTCCCAGTCCAGTCTGGAAGGTTGCTTGATATCCATTTCTGCAAGACGAGGCTTGCAGGTTGCTGACTCAATTTCTTTGATGGGTTGTCTCTAGGCCTGTTCTTGGGCTTAGGCTTGAAGTGTAAGTTCAGCTTTGAATGAATGAGCTGGTGGTCTGTATGACAGTCAGCACTGGGCATGACTCTAGTATGCAGGACATCCTTCAGGTGCCAGTGTTTAGAGCGGGGATGCATGCATGTGGTCTTTTTGTTGAAAGAAGGTGTTGGTTATGGACAGCTGCTTTACTGCACAGTGTTCCAACAGTAAACATCTGATTTTATTGCAGTTTCCAACTCCATGGTTTCCTCGCACTCCTTTCCATGCCAGGCTGTCACGGCCCACTCAACCATTGAAATCGCCAAGGACGACAATTTTGTCCTTGGGAGGGGCATTCTGGATGAGTTCATGGAGATCTGTGTAGAACTTATCTTTGTCAGCTGGGTTAGCATTCAGGGTTGGAGCATAAACGCTGTGAGAGTTGCATATTGCTGGTCTTGGAGGAGGAGGTGCAGGGACATGATGCGTTCGGAATGGCTGATTGGCAGGCTTGAAAGTTTAGTGGCGATAGCCTTCTTCACCATGAAGCTCACACCAAAGAGGCGTTGTTCACCTTGAAGTCTACCTGACGAATAGAGGGTGTAGGCAGCGTTGTGTTGTGTCAGGCTGCCTTGTTCAGAAAAGCAGACCTCCCTCAGGGCTGCTATATCAATGTCTAATCTGGTGAGCTCATGGGCCACCAGGACTGAGCGTCGTTGGGTGCGGCGGTTGTCACCAGAGTCAAGCATTGTTCTCACGTTCCAGCAGGCGAGTTTCACAATTTTTCTTCTTTTCCCACCTTGTAAAGCAAGCTTAGGAGTTTGCATTTCCTTCTCTGTTGTAGTTTGACCGCATTAAGAGATGCCCGTTGACCACGGCAAGCTAACTGGGTAGTAGGGAGATGAGCATTTGTTTCGGCCACCTTTTCTAGGCCCCTCTTCAATTCAGGAGCAAGCAGTGCTGTCCTTCAAAAAGGCTGCTTGGTTGCTCAGGGTGCTACTGGGTGATGATGCTGTCTGTAGGTCATCATTAAAACGAACAATATCCTAAGCCACCTGCATGCAGAATTGGAACTGCGGCTGCCAGTGCCATCTTGTACCTGCCGTTTTCACCCCTTTCCCATCACTACAGGACTTACTTGTTGAATTGTAGTTGGGATGGATTTCCTTCCTTCCTGCACAGTGGTGCTTTAAGATGGAGTACAGTTTGCGCTGAACGACCCCACCCTTTAAGCCTGGAGCTCATCTGTAGTGGCCCAGTGAACTGGGATGGCGGTAGCGAGGTCTCCAAGCCGTAGGTTTGGATTCAGAGGTTCCCTCTCCTAGGTGGGTTGCCGACCAAGGCTTGTGGGACCCTCCTTCCCTTATTATTTTATCCATAGCTAGTATATCAACAACCGTAGTCCACGCAATATGGGGTGGCACGCCTTTGGTCTAGAACACGGTCACTTGAGCTGCTTGGAATCCTTCTGCATGACTGTTACCACCTGGGCAGATGTCTTTCTTGATAAAGGTGTCATGTTCATCATTTCTCCCATCAGCTGAGACGGTAGGCCGGGGTGTGGCGCTTGAAGCCAGCAGTGAGAGCTGGGTGCAGATGAGGACCAGCGATTCCAGTCCATCCTACAAATTGGATGCAGCTGACTGAAAATACAAGGGTATTACCTCTATCTGAACACCCCATTCAATACTGGAGTAGTTAAAGTCTCCCATTATCATTACTTTATAGTTCTTGCAACTCTCTTATTTGCAAATCTGCTCCTCTATCTCCTCCTCACTATTTGATGGCCTAGAAAATGCACCAACTCATCTAACAGCTTCTTTATTGTTTCATAACTCCAATCAAATAGATTCTGTTTTGACCCATCAAGGACATTCTCTTTCTAGCAATAATATAAGCATCCTGTAGGATCTAGCACAGGTTAGCTGCAGCCCAGTCTTCCTAATGTTTTTGCCTTAGAGACACTCCCACATTATGGCAGCTTAACATTTATATTTTCTTTTTGATAATCATTCTTATACACTCACAAATGCAAAGTACAATTACAGGCATTTTACGCTTGACTCAGCACAAAGTGAATTGAGATTGTCCACCTTTTTGTTACTTCGGATCCTTAACTGTCCTTGGAATAATATTTTTCTCTATTTCAACTAAGCCTTCTGCTTCAAATTCAAGCATAAAATACTGAGTAATTATCAAAGAAGAGGGCATGAGATAGTGAGAGATGAAAACACTGCTGTAGAAAAGACAAGGACATAAACAAATGAAAATAACAGGAAAGAGAATGTAACAACCAAATCAGAGTCAGTAATGAGTGGCATGTAGCTCAATGCACAGATCATTCAAACAAATGGAGGAATTGGAGGGATGTGGAGCTATAATGGGACAGCTTAGGCTTGGACAGAAGTGAACACTTAAATTCTTGGTTTTAACATTTTCAGAAGATGGCAGTGGTGGTGGAAGAAGGGGGATGGAGTGGCAGTGTTACTAAAGGAATCTCACAGTACTAAAATATAAAGATGTTGTTGGGGGGTGGGGGGGGGGGGGGGTTGTAATAAGAAAAGAATCCATACAGAGTTAAGAAATTGGAATGGAAATGGTGCAGTTTTCAATGTGAATTAGTGTTTCTGAGCAATGGCAATCTGTAGAGAGATATGCAAAACAAAGTTTTACATGTCTGGAATGCATTGCAAAAGCATTCCCCACTGTTTCCTAGTATACTTCTAGCCTAACAAGAAATAAAGCATAGTTTCATTTTGCTCTGATAAATAAAAGGGGCGACTAACTGATATGAGAATAGGAGAACTGTGAAATAGCAACCACAAAATTGTTTAGTTCAATGCAATAATAGAAAAGGATAATGAGAAATTAAAGACGAGTGCTGGATTGGAAAAAGGAAAAGTTGTTTGAGATAATGGATCTAATGCAAATTAACTAAGGAGCAAGATTAGAAAACAGTGGGAGATCTTCACATTGGGGATGGATAGAAGGCATAAAAGGGGTGCATCAAAACATAGAATTTCAAGGATGAATGGATGTTTAACTAAACAGAGACTAAAAAGGAGGCATAAAATAAAGTTACAGCTAACAATACCACAGAAAGTGCAGTTAGGAGATGAAAAGTGAGATTAGAAGGCTAAAAGGTGAATATGAAAAATACCCAGCAGGTAGCATAAAAGCAAATAGTAAGGGCATTTGTAAGGTTATAAAAAATTAAGAATTGAGCTTCTCAAGGAGCGAGTCCAGTTGTGGAAGGTGAAAGTATTAGAGAAATATATTAAATATTTTGCATCGGTTTTTACAAGTAATGATGGAAGTGAGAATATGGGTTTATTAATAGATGATATTGAACAATTGTGCATGGTAATGGAAAGTTGTATTTGACAAATTTAATATAGTTTGTCAGTGATGAGAAATCAGCAATTTAAAATTGACAGAAAATAAGAGACCGAGATATTTCTTTATGGATGTTTGTTGGAGTATGGAATGTTTTGCCACAGCAAGTGGTTGAGGCAGAGACCATTACATCTTTTAACGGAAAATTGGACAAAGGTTTTAAGAAGAAACAGGGCTATTGGAAAAGCACAAAGCAGTGGAATTGATTTTAGATTACTCCAGCAAAGAGCTGGCACACATACAATAGATCAGATGGCTTATTTCTGTGCTGTAAGCTTTTATGATTCAAATCTCAGGTTCCAGAATGAAAGAACAGGTATGAGAGGAATATATTGTGACAAAAATCAACTTTTGCCTTTATCTCAGTTTAAAAAAAAATACCATTTTCAAAATAATTATACATTTAGTTAAAATTACAATCTGTTGACTCAGACAAAAATGTCTGGAGACCCTTCTTGCAATGCAGAATGTTGACATACTAACATTTTGGCTGCAAAATTATTACAGCTGATATCCAGTAGAACAATTCTTGTTAGCTATTGAAATACAGATATAAATTACCTTATTGGATTGATGGAGCACAAGCAAGCAGGGGGAGCGGAAGGAGCAAACTGCTCAGTGTGAGGGAAAAGGTCAAACACATTAGTCAACGGATCAGAGAGTTGCAAAAGTGATAAAAAAAAAACTTTTGGTGGGGGGGGGGGGGGGGGGGTCGATAAACACCTAAACGGTAGATTGTGCCTAGAGCTCTTTCACGGGGGAGATATTGTGTTCACTGTTGCTCGGGTGCAAGATGCCAGCAGAGTGAACAGAGTAAGAGTCAATCACAGTCCATGTCAGCAGATCTGTAGCGACCCTCCATGAAGATATGATGCTTCAGCTTAGCAACACAGGGAAGCTCGACAAAAACTGGGTGAGGGTAGACCTGGGAAAAAAGTCTACTGGGTTTTCAGAAGTTGCTGTTGATGGGTCAACTGCTGAAGTGGGTACAAAGTGCCAAACCAGCTTAATAAGTGGAGGGTGAGGGATTCAATAGACACTCATTCAAATGGGCTATGGAGCCTGACTGGAGTTTGGGCAGCAGAGTTCTACAGCTGGGCCATTCATGGAGCACAGGTGGACATTTTGTGAAGCTGACTTTACAGATCGGCACAATTGATCTTACATTCAGCCAAAGGAAATATTAACTTTAGCGAAGCAGAGTTATACTCATTTTTTCCCCTTCCAAAATACATTTCAACAAAACACTAAACTTTCACCCACATATTGTGATCCTGCAATAACTGCTGCCACCCAATGTTTTTACATTGGAACTGCATGCAGACTAGTCATCAAATGTTTGAAAGTGGACAGGACTTTTAACACCGTAAATACCAAGGCCACAAACAGCACCACCTCAAAGCCGAACGGGTACTGCAGGTAAATACTGACTTTTGTAAAATGGATTTTGTTAAAGACAAAGCCAGGCATAAAATGTTTCAATGCATTTAGAACTGGAATATAGCAACACTGATTTTAGCATAAATGCTTTCCAAAGAAATTCAATATTGAAAGCTAAACAATTTTAAAAATCAAATCTTCAGCACTTTACCTGAAAGAGTAACAATTCCAGTTGGTTGAGATTGAAAGCGTAGATACGTATTGCAGAACTCTGCTGATTCCAGTGCCAAGAAGAGTACATTACCCAAAAAGTACCCTGCTGTCTGTCCAACAGAATTGCAAGTAGAAGCAAGTCCTACATTTTCTTTGGATAACATAGTTAATGCCCAGCCATCCACTGCTATATCCTGAGTAGCAGCCAGGAACCCAAACATAAAAAATACAACTGTGAGTTTAATAATATTGGGACTAGTGTGTTCATCACTTTTCAGTAATGCATCCACTTCAAATGACAGACAAAGCATAAAAAGCCCCAAAAAATACTGAGTTGGCACCAGCCAAGATTTTCTTCGCCCAAAGTTTGGGAAATAAGCAGCATCCACTAAGGGTGCCCACAACAGTTTTAGACTGAAGGGCCAAAACACAAAGCTGTAAATAGCTTGGTCCGAATAACTAACATTTTTGCTTTGTAGTATAAGTGGGATGCTCCCAGCCAAACCAAGTGGAATTCCCTGCAAGACATAAAGGAATAAGAGCAATAAAACATTATTTAAATCATTTTTAAGGACTATTTTATGATCAGGTTCAGCTAATCCATGGTCATGGTATTTTAATAAGCCTTTGCTTTCATCCATTTCCAAATTGGTCTCATGGTTCCACACATCATGTTGCATGCGCCAAACTTCAAGGGGATTTTGAATACGTTGCCTGCTGCGTTCTTTGGGTATATCTGATGACAGCATGTCAGATCTGAAGACCAGGGCTCAGTTCTTCAATCAACGCATCACATTTGGAGCCTAAAAACAAAAATAGTGAAGAAAATTAGTTTTTAATCAATGCTCAAACAAAAAAAAGTTACCTTTACTGGGCAGTCAAATGTTTCTAGAAGCTCTTTACATAGATCACAAATAATTTCTGCATGTTCAAGAACATTTTCCATTTTAGTTAATAATTTCCTAGCTCATAACTAAAGCTTTTCTCTACACCACTCTAATACGCCTTTACCTCAGGAAAGCACTTCTGCTTCGTCTGTGTAGTATTTCAATCTCCATACAGTAACTCAATGAAATAACTGAATTTCAAGTTATTCATTTCTAAATTGAAATGCACAGGAAACCAAGAATCATCAAAACTAATTTTACATCGACTTCTCCATAAACCAGGAAAAAGCAACTATCTCTATCAGAACTGGTTTGAACCCATGTCTCAAGAAGAGAAAAGAACAAAGTTATATAACACTGGTACTTATTTATAATAACACATACTGTTGTCTCAACAAATCATGATAGACAATACTTGTGAACAGCAGCACCTGTTATCATGATTTCTTTGTTGATAGTTAGAAAAGATTGTATGAATGCAAACCCATAGCTGTTTACTTAAAGAATTTAAAGTGTATATTTAATCGTAATTCCAGTATTTTGTTTAAAAATACTTTCCTCCTGAAACATTTTTTTTAGACTTCAGAATCTTGGAAATGGCATAAACTATAAAACTTGAGTAATTATGAAGTCATTTGTTTATGGATTTTTTTTAAATTAAAGACTTTTAAGTTAGCAAACTCATTAATGGAGTAATAAATTGTACATTTTCTGCATCCCACATTTGGACGTGCTAGGAGCACACCAGGTAATTGCACACCTCTCAGCCTGCAATTTTCCATCATAATTGTAAGGCAGCAGCATAAAGACAGAAATCAGCGGACAATGTGCAAAGTGGTGATGGGGTTCTCGAGGGTGCAAAATGGGCAGACATGGGAACACAGCGGAGGTGAGGGAGATCTGATGGTTCAAAAGGGGCAATGACAGTTTCGGTTCCATTCTCAGAAATCCCTCCTGTGAGAATAAAAAGAAATTGTTAGAGGCCCAGATTATATATGCTCTTAATTTTTCCAAGGCTGTTGGGATACCCTTTTAGCTTGATTGTCAATTCTCTTTAATCAGGTAAGTATTCCCTGCCCCTCTTGACGCGCTTTTGGATAATCCATCTGTTCCTGTCTGTCTTGCAACCTCTAATTTGTACTGTTCCTATTTTGAAATGTCTTAACATGTTCAATTTAATACAAAATTTGAATTTCCACTGAATTACATGTGCTGGAATTTTTTGCACTGGCTGAAAGTTATAAATGGTGAGAAGGTGGTTTTAAACTGAAAAATACAAATAGTAAAAGGGTAGCCAAAGGAAGGCGAATTAGGGACCAAAAAGGATATCTTCTTATGGAGACAGAAGGCATGGCTGGGATACCAAATGAATACTTTATATCTGTCTTCACTAAAAGAGGATGCTTCCAATGTCACAGTGAAGGAGGAGGCAGTAGAGAAAATTCTTCTTTGGCCTCCTTATCTCGAGAGACAATGGGCAAGCGCCTGGACGTGGTCAGTGGTTTGTGGAGCAGCGCCTGGAGTGGCTATAAAGGCCAATTCTAGAGTGACGGGCTCTTCCACAGGTGCTGCAGAAAAATTTGTTTGTCGGGGCTGTTACACAGTTGGCTCTCCCCTTGCGCTTCTGTCTTTTTTCCTGCCAACTGCCAAGTCTTATCGACTCGCCACACTTTAGCTCCGCCTTTATGGCTGCCCGCCAGCTCTGGCAAACGCTGGCAACTGACTCCCACAACTTGTGATCAATGTCACAGGACTTCATGTCGCGTTTGCAGACGTCTTTAAAGCGGAGACATGGATGGCCGGTGGGTCTGATACCAGTGGCGAGCTCGCTGTACAATGTGTCTTTGGGGATCCTGCCATCTTCCATGCGGCTCACATGGCCAAGCCATCTCAAGCGCCGCTGACTCAGTAGTGTGTATAAGCTGGGGATGTTGGCCGTCTCGAGGACTTCTGTATTGAAGATACGGTCCTGCCACCTGATGCCAAGTATTCTCCGGAGGCAGCAAAGATGGAATGAATTGAGACGTCGCTCTTGGCTGACATACGTTGTCCAGGCCTCGCTTGACACAGGCTTGATACACTCGGACTTTTGTGTTCCGAGTCAGTGCGCCATTTTCCCACACTCTCTTGGCCAATCTGGACATAGCAGTGGAAGCCTTTCCCATGCGCTTGTTGATTTCTGCATCTAGGGACAGGTTACTGGTGATAGTTGAGCCTAGGTAGGTGAACTCTTGAACCACTTCCAGAGCGTGGTCGCCAATATTGATGGATGGAGCATTTCTGACGTCCTGTCCCATGATGTTCGTTTTCTTGAGGCTGAAGGTTAGGCCAAATTCATTGCAGGCAGCCGCAAACCTGTCGATGAGACTCTGCAGACACTCTTCAGTGTGAGATGTTAAAGCAGCATCGTCAGCAAAGAGGAGTTCCCTGATGAGGACTTTCCGTACTTTGGACTTCGCTCTTAGACGGGCAAGGTTGAACAACCTGCCCCCTAATCTTGTGTGGAGGAAAATTCCTTCTTCAGAGGACTTGAACGCATGTGAAAGCAGCAGGGAGAAGAAAATCCCAAAAAGTGTGGGTGCGAGAACACAGCCCTGTTTCACGCCACTCAGGATAGGAAAGGGGTCTGATGAGGTGCCGCTATGTAGAATTGTGCCTTTCATATTGTCATGGAATGAGGTGATGATACTTAGTAGCTTTGGTGGGCATCCAATCTTTTCTAGTAGTCTGAAGAGACCACGTCTGCTGACGCGGTCAAAGGCTTTGGTGAGATCAATGAAAGCAACGTAGAGGGGCATCTGTTGTTCGCAGCATTTCTCCTGTATCCGACGAAGGGAGAACAGCATGCCAATGGTCGATCTCTCTGCTCGAAAGCCACACTGTGCCTCAGGGTAGACGCGCTCAGCCAGCTTCTGGAGCCTGTTTAAAGCGACTCGAGCAAAGACTTTCCCCACTATGCTGAGCAGGGAGATTCCACGGTAGTTGTTGCAGTCACCGCGGTCACCTTTGTTTTTATAGAGGGTGATGATATTGACATCGCGCATGTCCTGAGGTACTGCTCCCTCGTCCCAGCACAGGCAAAGCAGTTCATGTAGTGCTGAGAGTATAGCAGGCTTGGCACTCTTGATTATTTCAGGGGTAATGCTGTCCTTCCCAGGGGCTTTTCCGCTGGCTAGAGAATCAATGGCATCACTGAGTTCTGATTTTGTTGGCTGTATGTCCAGCTCATCCATGACTGGCAGAGACTGGGCTGCATTGAGGGCAGTCTCAGTGACAACATTCTCCCTGGAGTACAGTCCTAGGTAGTGCTCAACGCAGCGGTCTATTTGCTTGCGTTGGTCAGTGATTGTGTCCCCTCTGATTTAGATTTGATGGGGGCGATCTTCTTGATGGTTGGCCCAGAAGCTCTCTTCATGTCATCATACATTCCTCTGATGTTTCCGGTGTCTGAGGCCAGCTGAATATGACTGCTTAGGTGTTGCCAGTAGTCATTTGCGCAGCGCCTGGCTGTTCTTTGTGCAGTGCTTCTGGCTGCTTTAAGTGCTACGGATGTTAACTCGCTGGGGGCATTCTTGTAGTTCAACAGTGCAATGCGCTTAGCGGCTATGACAGGTTCCAGCTCTTCAAAGTAAGATGGAAACCAGTCTGCATTCCTCTTCGCATGTTTGCCGTAGGTGGTCAAAGCTGACTCACAGATGGCGTCTCTGATGTGGGCCCACTTGGTCTCAGCATCCCCTGTGGGAATGTTTTGAAGGGCTGTTACAAGTGTGTTTAGAAATTTTTGTAACAGCTGTGGATAAGAAATTCTGCTTGTGTTGATGCACGGGTGGCCCTTCTGCTTGGAATGATGCAACTTCTTTGGTCTGAGTCTAACCTTGCTGCACACTAGGGAGTGGTCGGTGTCGCAGTCTGCACTGTGGAAGCTGCGTGTGATTTGAACACTGTTTAAAGGAGGCTCGCCTTGTGACGATGAGGTCTAGCTGGTGCCAACGACATGATCTTGGGTGCCTCCATGAAACCTGGTGACACGGTTTAGTGTGAAAGAACGAGTTGGTGATGCAGAGGTTATGATAGGTACACAACTCAAGCAGTCTCTGTCCATTCTCATTCATCCTTCCAACGCCATAGCGCCCAAGGCAGGAGGGCCATGAGTCATGGTCGGCCCCAACCCTGGCATTAAAGTGTCCCAGCAGGAACAGGCGTTCGGTGTTGGGGATGCTACTAATGATATTATGGAGTTCCTCGTAGAACTGGTCTTTAGCTTCAGGTGGGGAGCAGAGTGTTGGAGCATAGATGCTGAGTAGGTGTACTGGACCAGAGGTGGTGAGCAGTCGGATGGACAGTATGCGTTCCGAGCCATTTGAGGGAGGCTCTATCATGCTGAGCAAGGAGTTTCTGATGGCAAAGCCCACTCCATGCTGTCGTGGTTCTTCAGGATCTCTGCCCTGCCAGAAGAAGGTGTAGTCTTGCTCTGCTAGAGATCCACTCGCGGGGAGGCGTGTCTCCTGAAGTGCTGCAATGTCTACATTGAGTCTGCTGAGCTCGTTGTTAATGATGGCGGTCTTCCGAGAATCGTTGATTTGTACAAGGTCTTCCGACAGGCCAGGACACATAGTTCTGACGTTCCAGCTTGCAAAGCGAAGGGCTGGTACCTTCTTTCCTTTTTTCATGTTGTTTGGTGCGGTGTTGCAGTCCACTTTTCGGGCAGTGACCCTGAGCTCCAAGCACCCATTGAAGCAGGTGGACTGTGGCGGGACAGAACCTTATTGACCAGGGGCTGCCCGGTTTGAGGCGGGCGGTAGCTGTCCAGTGAGGTGCGATGACCTCTCCCACCGACAAAGGCAACCCGTGGTGCCCAATCTCTACGCCAATTGAGCTGGACTTATAACCCGTAACTGCTGCCTTCCGTGTTGTTTCAGTCGCTGCGAGGCGACTATGGAGTGACCTCTCCATGGCGCATGCCTCGGCGAATGTATGGAGGTTGAGAGTTGCCCAAGCGTCAAAACCCCCCTCTCGGCCTTTCTGGTGGGGTCCAAAGGAGTGCAGAGCACGACGTTTGGCACCAGTGTGGCTGCAGGAACTGCCGGAAACATGCCAAAGGTGACACATGACCGCCTACGGGGTTCCGCTCCGGATTTTCTTTTAGGGTTTACTCCCTTAGCCTTGGTCTCTCCCGAGACGCCCACAAGGGTTGTTAGGGCCCCTACACAGGTGTAGGAGGATGCTGATGGGAGGAGGGGGTGCGAGGGGGAGGGGTGGAGGGAAGGGGGTGCGAGGGGGAGCTGGGAAGGGGGCTGTAAGGGGGTGGGGGGGTGCAGGGGGGGGGGTTGAGCTGAGCGTGTGGAGCTGGGAAGGGGAAGTGGGAGGGGGGGGAAAGGGGATGCAGGTAATAAGCCATTTCCTCAGTTCCCACCATCGACGCCTGGAAAGCTCATCCGCGTCCTTTGGAGGTGAGCGACATCCTCGGGCGCCGGTACCAGCATTGCCGACAATGCGCTGCAGATGCTCTCCGAGCCATCTCCCGCGGGCGCTTTGAAGTTGCGGCCGAGGAGCCGGTCGTGGCTATTTGCGGGTTCAGAGCTTCCCCTCTGTGATACTTATTTCCTTAGGGTACCGCTGCTCCTTCTTCTCTGCAATGGACGTACCGCACGCCGCGGACACTCCGGACGGTGTAGACAGCAGGATCGGAGATCAAAGTATCACCAGCTGTACTTTGCAGTTTCGTCTGGATTTCATTCAATTTCATTGAGAAAACAAACAGCAGGTATGGCTGGGGGAGGGCAGTGGGCCCAGGTAACCTAAACTAGCTGTTAGCTTGTAGTTAGGGCTAAAATGAACTGATTAAAGAGTCAGGGGAGTTTAAACAGTTTAAGAGGGTAGATTGGGGGAGAAAACACTAAGAATGGGAGCAGATGGCCATGGATAGAGTTGAGCAGCAAGGGAGCTTCCTCGGGATTTTCTAAGATGGCTCCTGGGTTGAGCAGAGAAAATGGATAGGATAAAAATACATAAAGGAGGTACTTAAAAGGTTGGCATCTGGTTCGAATGGTGCATCTTACGTTGCTGAGGGAAGTAAGGGTGGAGAGAGTAGAGGCTCTGTCCACATTGCCAGAGGACTGGAGGATTGCAAATGTTACACCCTCATTCAAAAAAAGGGGAGAGGGATAAACTCAGCAATTACAGGCCAATCAACACACTGTCAGTGGTGGGTAAGCTTACAGACAAAATTAAATGGCACTTGGAAAAAAATATGGGTTAATACATGAAAACCAGCAAAGATGTATTAAAGGCAAATAATGTTTGACTAACTTGATTGAGTTATTTGCTGAAGTAACCAAGGGTGGATGAAGGTAGTGCAGTTAATGTTGCATATATGGACTTTCAAAAGGGGTTTGATAAAGTACCACATAACCGACTTGTTAGCAAAATTGAAGCACATTAAAGGGGCAATTGCTGTGTGGATAAGAAATTGGCTAAGGGACAGAAAACAGTAATGGTGACAGTTGTTTTTCAGACTGGAGGGAAGTGTTCAATCGTGTTTCCCAGGCGTCAGTGTTGGGACCACTGCTCTTTTTACACGTTAATTACCTGGATTTGAGTATAAAGGGCATAATTTCAAGGATTGCAGAGAACACAAAACTGAAATGTGGTAAATATGATGACGATAGAAACAGACATCAAGTGATCATAAAAGCAAAATACTGCAGATGCTAGAAATGTGAAATAAAAATGAATGTGCTGGAAATGCTCAGCAGGTCTGGCAGCATCTGTGGAGAGAGAAACAGAGTTAACGTTTCAGGTCTGCGATGTTCAGATGAAAGGTCACAGACCTGAAACGTTAACTCTGTTTCTCTCTCCACAGATGCTGTCAAACCTGATTGTTTCCAGTACTTTCTGTTCTTATTTCAGGTGGTCATAGACAGACTGGTGAAATGGGAAGACACAGATAAAATTCAATGCAAAGCAGTATGAAGTAATTCAATTTGGTAGGAAGAATGAGACGACGCAACATAAACCAAATGGTACAATTGTAAAAGACGAGCAGGATCAGAGACACCTGGAGGTTTACGTACACAAGTTTTTAAAAGTGGAAAGACAAATTAAGAAGGCTGTTAAAAAGGATCCTTGATTTTATTAATAGAGGCATAGAGTACAAAAGCAAGGAAGTTATGCCTATAGGATACCAGATAAGTCCCAGCTGGAGTATTGTGGCTAATTCTAGGCACCGCACCTTAGTAAGGATTTCAAGGCCTTGGAAGGGTTGCAGAGGAGATTTACTAGGATAGTACCAGGGACGAAAGACTTCAGTTACACATAGATTAGAGAAACTAGGGTTGTTCTCCTTCAAGCACAGAAGGTCAAGGGAGATTTGATAGAGGTGCTCAAAATCTTGAACAGTTTTGATAAGAATAGATAAGGAAAAACTGTTTCCAATGTCAGTAACCAGAGGACACAGATTTGAGGCAATTAGCAAAAGTACCAGATGCTAAATAAGGAAAAAAAACTATTTATGTTGTAATGAACCAGACTAGAGTGCCTGCAAAAAGGGGGAGGGGGAGTTGGTTTATAGCAGGTTCAAAAAAACTGAAAAAAAATTTGGACAAATACTTGAAAAGGATACATTTGCCAGGCTATGGGAAAAGATCAGGGCTGTGGGACTAATTAGACAGCACTTTAAAAGAGACAGCACACTAAAGGGGCCAAATGGCCACCTTCTGTGCTGTATTATTCCATGATTTTAATGAAAAAGAATCACAAAAACAATAAATGAAGAATGATTCTAAGCCATTGGAGCAAGTTAAGTCACGTAAAACTACCTTACTTCAGTAAATGCACATGAACACTTGGCACCAATTCACAATAAGCAGCAACTCTTTTTTTATATTGAAAGTCATTTAGGTGTCAATTATAACAATGTAACTGAAGGGTTCAGACATTATAAACTGCAAGAACACAAACCTTGAACAGATCACAATCAATATCAAATCTGCAGTTATCAACACTTGCTTTTTACTGGATCTTAATATGTTATGAACTTCATGAGAATATTAATGTCTTTTGTATTGCCAATACTAGAATTTATGTACATACACATACAGTAATTCACAGACACTTTCGAAAGTCACATGATACTCAACATTTAATTTAATATAAGCCTATTAAATATTAGTATAACTTTGGTTAGACAGTTGTAAACTGAATAAAACTAAATTAATCTCAAAGTTCTGGCATGCTAATCTATGTGATTAAGATGTTTAGACGACCAAACACATGGATTAAATTACAGAACTATTATTTATTTCACCCTTGCACAATATATTGTACAGGAAAATATTTTTAAACAATGTACTTTGTACCAAACTGGTTTCACAGTGTTATGAAGTGCAATGACTAAGGAAAACACCATATACAAGGCCTCTCTCTTTGGTCACTTGTCTGCAACTACAGTTTCCTAATGTAGGGGTAAAGAAATCTTTATTATGTAAACACAATTTTTTTCAAATCTCATTATTATCCTATCTGGTGATATTCTGATTTAAGGTCCAGGCAGCCTCACTCATTACAGACACAGAATAAAACAGCAGACCCATAACCACGTGAGCCTGCCCAATTCACCGACTCCCTGTTAATGAGGCGGCAGCGGCGGTTCAACTGCCAGTGCCTGCCTTTCTTATGGGACAACGAATAGATTTTAGCGTCAGGTCCTTGCTGGGAAAAAAGCATTAGCCTAGTAAAAGGCCAAGCTCTGCCCGAGCAGCAAAACCCCTTCCCCACTTGGCGGAAGGCCCTGACACACCGGCCAGGCCGCCCTTCTCATTACCCGGGACCAGCGGTGTGAACCCGTCCACCCGCTCGCACTCCTCAACCCGGCTGCCTGAAGCTGAAAAAGCGACCCACTCACCCGCCACAGCCGTTCCTGATGCTGCTACTGAATCTTGTTTCTGACCCTGGCTCCGGCTCCTCCCTCTATGGCAGCGCAAGACAACGGAGAGCAGTGACGTGGCTGATACTGATCGGTCCACAGCCTGCTGGAGGCAGCAGTGTCCTCACCTACTGTTACTCGCAGCCTGCTGGAGGCAGCAGTCCTCACCCACAGCCTGCTGGAGGCAGTCGGGCCCTCACCCACTCTCACCCACAGCCTGCTGGAGGCAGTCGGGCTCTCACCCATAGCCTGCTGGAGGCAGCAGTGTCCTCACCCACAGCCTGCTGGTGGCAGCCGGGCCCTCACCCACAGCCCACTGGAGACAGCCGGACCCTCACCCACTCTCACTCACAGCCTGCTGGAGGCAGCCAGGCCCTCACACACTCTCACCCACAGCCCGCTGGAGGCAGCCAGGCCCTTACCCACAGCCCACTGGAGGCAGCTGGGCCCTCACCCACAGCCCGCTGGAGGCAGCCGGGCCCTCACACACTCTCCCCAGAGCCCGCTGGAGGCAGCCTGGCCCTCACCCAGAGCCCGCTGGAGGCAGCCGGGCCCTCACACACTCTCCCCAGAGCCCGCTGGAGGCAGCTGGGCCCTCACACACACTCCCCAGAGCCCGCTGGAGGCAGCCGGGCCCTCACCCACTATCCCCCAGAGCCCTCAGGAGGCAGCCGGGCCCTCACACACTCTCACCCACTGCTTGCTGGAGGCAGCCGGGCCCTCCCCCACAGCCCGCTCGTGGCAGCCGGGCCCTCCCCCACAGCCTGTTGGAGGCTGCCAGGCCCAGACCTACAGCCCGCTGGAGGCAGCCGGGCCCTCACACACTCTCCCCAGAGCCCGCTGGAGGCAGCCGGGCCCTCACCCACAGCTCGCTGGAGGCAGCCGGGCCCTCCCCCACAGCCCGCTGGTGGCAGCCGGGCCCTCCCCCACAGCCTGTTGGAGGCTGCCAGGCCCAGACCTACAGCCCGCTGGAGGCAGCCGGGCCCTCACACACTCTCCCCAGAGCCCGCTGGAGGCAGCCGGGCCCTCACCCACTATCCCCCAGAGCCCTCAGGAGGCAGCCGGGCCCTCACAGACTCTCACCTACTGCCTACTGGAGGCAGTCGGGCCTTCACAAACTCTCACCCACAGCCCGCTGGAGGCAGCCGGGCCCTCCCCCACAGCCCGCTGGTGGCAGCCGGGCCCTCCCCCACAGCCTGTTGGAGGCTGCCAGGCCCAGACCTACAGCCCGCTGGAGGCAGCCGGGCCCTCACACACTCTCCCCAGAGCCCGCTGGAGGCAGCCGGGCCCTCACCCACAGCTTACTGGAGGCAGCCAGGCCCTCCCCACAGCCCGCTGGTGGCAGCCGGGCCCTCCCCTACAGCCTGTTGGAGGCAGCCGGGCCCAGACCCACAGCCACCTGGAGGTAGCCGGGCCCTCACACACTCTCCCCAGAGCCCGCTGGAGGCAGTCGGGCCCTCCCCCACAGCCCGCTGGTGGCAGCCGGGCCCTCCCCCACAGCCTGTTGGAGGCAGCCGGGCCCTCACCCACAGCTCGCTGGGGGCAGCTGGGCCCTCACCCACTCTCACCCACTGCCTGCTGGAGGCAGCTGGGCCCTCACACTCTCCTCCAGAGCCCGCTGGAGGCAGCCGGGCCCTCACCCACTCTCCCCCAGAGCCCTGAGGAGGCAGCTGGGCCCTCACCCACTCCCCCCCAGAGCCCTCAGGAGGCAGCTGGGCCCTCACCCACTCTCCCCCAGAGCCCTCAGGAGGCAGAGGGCCCTCACCCACTCTCCCCCTGAGCCCTCAGGAGGCAGCTGGGCCCTCACCCACTGTCAACCTCAGCCTGCTGGAGACAGGCCTACCCTCATCCACAGCCTGCTGGACATAGCTGGGCCCTCACCCGCTGTCAGCCATAGCCAGCTGGAGACAGGTGGGCCCTCACCCACTCTCACTCACAGCCCGCTGGAGACAAATGGGCTCCAGCCTGCTGGAGACAGCTGGGATCTAACCCATTGTCATCCACAGCCTGCTGGAGACAGGCGGGGCCCCACCCACAGCTTGCTGGATAAAGGCCTGCTACCCGACCTGAACCCAACGGGTCCCGACGACATGTTGGGTTCGGGTTTGGGTTGGGTTGGGTTGCACTTAAGTTTGTGCAGATCAGCAAGAAAGTGGAAAATGGAAGGTAAGTTAACTGATGGTCGGGTCGGGTGCGGGAAAAAATGGAAGGACTCAGGCCGGGTCGGGCTCGGGTTGGATGTTGTTCTGTTGAGCTCGGGTCGGATTTTTTTTTGCAGACCCGAGCAGGCCTTTACTGCTGGAGACAGCTGGGCCCTCACCCGCTGTCACCCACAGCCTGCTGGAGACAGCCGGGCCCTTACTATCACCCATATCCTGCTGGAGCAGCCGGGCCCTCACCCCCTGCCTGCTGGAGTCAGGCGGGTCCTCATCCAGCCTCACGCACAGGCTGCTGGGAAAGGCGGACCCATGCCCAGTATCCCTGCATCCTGCTAGAGACTCGCATGCCCTCACCCACCTTCACCCATGCCCTGCTGGAGACAGCCGGGCCTTCATCCACTGTCACCCACAGCCTCCTGGAGCTAGGCAGGCCCTCACCCAACATCACCCACCGCCTGCTGGAGACAGGCAGGCCCTCACCCCTTGTCGCCCACACTCTGCTGGAGACAGTCGGGCTCTCACCCAGTGTCACCCACAGCCTGCTGGATAACCATATGTGCTGGAAGTGTCGTCAGTTGCAGCAGCTTGAGCTCCGTGTTTCAGAATTTGAGCAACAACTGGCTTTGTTGTGGCACAACTGTGAGGTTGAGAGCTTCAAGCACATGAGTAAATATGGTCCACCTGCAGCTTAAGAGTATGCATGGACAGAGGGAATGGGTAACTGCCAGACAGTCAAGAAGAAACAGGCAGGTAGTACAGGAGACCCCTGAGTGCATCTCACTCTCTGAATACTGAGGAAAGTGATGGTTCATCTGGGGCGTGCAGCTGGAGCCAAGGCTATGGCACCACGCTGGCTCAGCTGCACAGGGTGACACAAGGAATACTGGAAGAGCAATAGTAATAGGAGATTTGATAGTTAGGGAAATAGACAGGTACTTCTGTGGTCGCGGACGTGAGTCCAGGATGGTGTGTTGCCTCCCTGGTGCCAGGGTAAAGGATGTTACTGAATGGTTGCAGAGAACCCTGAGGCGGGAGGGTGAACAGCCAGCAGTCATAGTCTAACGAAATTGGTACTAACGAAATAGGTAGGAAGGGGGATGTGGTTCAGAAAGTGTTTAGTGAGTTAGATAAGAAATTAGCAAGCAGGACCTCAAAAGTAGTAATCTCTGAATTACTCCCAGTAGCATGCGCAAATGAGTATAGAAACAGAAGGATAGTGCAGATGAATGCGTGGCTGGAAAGACGGTGATTCCTGGGACACTGGGACCAGTTCTGGAGAAGGTGGGACCTGTACAGGCCGGCCGGGTTGCACCTGAGCAGAGCTGGGACAAATTTCCTTGCGGGCCGATTTGCTCATGCTATTGGGGAGAGTTTAAACTTACTTGGCAGAGGTGTGGGAATGAGGAGATAATACAAGAGAGGAACACCAACATGCACAGAGAATTGGAAGAGACAGCTAGCACTAGAGTAGGAAATAGCAAAGAATTAGGTGGGGTCAGAGTGAGAGTGTTAAACAGTACGAAAGAAGGGAGTAGTTCCATATTAGGGGGAAGTGGACTGAGAAGGACTACGAGGAATGCAAAGACAGGATTACAATACATGTGTGTAAACACACAAAATGTGGTGAATAAGGTTGGTAAGCTACAAGCACAAATAGCAGTATGGGAATATGATGTAGTGGTAATAACGGAAACGTGGCTTAAAATGGCGAGGACTGGACGCTTAATATACGAGGATATAGAGTGTTCAGGGAAGATAGAGAAGGAAAAAAAAGGGAGGTGTGATGGCAGTCCTTATTAGGGAAGCCATTGCAGTGTTGGAAAGGGAGGATGTCCTTGAAGGGGCATGGACAGAATTCATTGGTTAGACTTGAGGAGCAAAAAAGGTATGATCATGTTACTAGGGATATTCTATAGGCCTGCAAATAGTGAGAGAGAGAGATAGAGGAGCAAATCTGCAGGGAAATCACAGAGGTGCACAAGAACTATAGAGTGGTGATATTGGGGGACTTTAATTACCCAAATATCAATTGGAATAATTTTAGAGTAAAGGGTAAGGAGGGGGAGGAATTTCTGAAATATGTTCAGGAGAACTTCCTTGATCAGTATGTTCTTAGCCCAGCTAGAAAAGAGGCATTGCTGGATCTGGTGCTGAGAAGTGAGATGGGCCAAGTGGACCAAGTGTCTGTCGGGTAGCACTTGGGTAAGAGTGATCATCGTATCATAAGGTTTAGACTCGTAATGCAGAAAAGGAACAAAATAAGGTAGATTGTCTAGATTCGAAGAGGGCTAATTTCAACGTGATGAAAAAGGATCTAGCCAGGGCAGAATGGAACCAAAGACTGACTAGTTACGTTAGATTGGAAAAGCTGGATTTGTTCTTCTTAGAACAAAGGAGATTGAGGGGAGATTTAATAAAAGTGTAGATGATTATGACAGCCTTAGATAAGTTAGACAAGGAAAAACTGTTCCCATTCACAAATGGTACAAGGACTTGGTGACACAGATTGAACGTTTTGGGCAAAAAATGCAGGGGGAATATGAGGAAGCACTTTTTAATGCAGCGGGTGGTAATGACCTGGAACTCACTGCCCACAAGGGAGGTGGCAGCAGAAACGATAAATTACTTCAAGAGGAGGTTGGATGTCCACCTGAGAGAAATAGACTCACAGGGCTACGGGGATCGAGTCAGCGAGTGGGACTGACTGGATAGCTCCGTGGAGAGCTGGAATGAACTCCATGGGCTGAATGGCCTCCTTCTGTGCCATATATGACTCTATGACTATGGCAGGCAGGCCCTCACCCACCGTCACCCACAGCATGCTGGAGACAGGTAGGCCCTCGCCTGGAACCACACAGTGGATCTTTAGAATCATTGGATTAATTCCAGCTTTTCTCATGGTAAAGGTACAGCTGCTGTGGTGCAGTGACGATAGTTCTCTCCTTAATTAGTATAGAGGTATCTCGCTAAACTCTGTAGCTTTCTACTCGGGGATTTAAGGTAAATGCTGTTTTAAATACTGATGGATATCTTAAATATTTTACTGTAACAATATTTAGACTTAAAGCTTGGATTCTCTGCTAGGAATAAGATTATACTTTCTTTTCCTAGAACTATTAACCTTGCAATTGTTCTACACATTGAATGTGAAGTGCATGTCTGGTTCTTTAATAAACTTTTACATAATTTAGAAAATATATTGTCTTATATAGTCTTCAGTATCTTGAACTCTAGAACCTATCTCCGTACAGTCTTCTGTGGGGAGGTACATTATTGAGGAGAGATGCACGAACCCTTATAATATCTGGGTTGTTATAATCTGGCTAAAACTTGTTAAAAAGGCTATCTAGAATATGGTAATATCCTCAGCTGGTTTCTTTCCTTTGGGGAGAGTTTGATCAGTTCTTCAGACCCATTCAAGTATCTGTGAGATCTGTCTTTCTCAACCTTAAGTGAGAGTGATCATCTGGGAATTATGCCTGATCTGAGATTGTCCCAAAAAGGGGCTAGGATTATAATCTACTTCAGAGATGAGAGTGCTACCACTGTGCCATGGCTAACCATAGGTTCATCTATGATCCAGCCATCCTCATAGTTGTGTTGGTCTTCAAGATAAACTATTTTGCACTACAACCTCTTTTGGTAAGCTATTCCAAAAGCTCAGCACGGTAATCCTGCTTGCATTTTGGATGAATCTGTTTCAAATCAGTTCACTGTCAGCATTGCTCACCGATAGCGCTGTCACCTCTGAATCTGAAGTTCATGTCCCACTGCAGTGGTTGATTGCATGATCTAGGCAAACACTTTACTTCTATACTGAAGGAGTGCTACATTGTTTTGAGGTACCATCCTTTGTTTGAAACATGAAACCGAGGCCCAATCTGTGTGTTCTGGTGGAAGTAAAATATCCCATGCCATGGTTTGAAGTAGAGCAGGAAAGTTCTCCTAATATCCTAGGTAACATTTATCTGTCAATCATCACTTCCACTAACAGAGTATCAATTTCATTACTTTGTGAACTTTGATGCGTGCAAATTGGCTAGTGCATTTGCCTATACATCACCTCAAAACTGTAATTATCTGTGGTACTTGGAACTGAGGATGTGACAGATGCCATGTCAAAGTAAGCTTTTTTACTTCTATACTTGTGTGCCCTTGTTCTGCTACTCTACCAAATCAAATATCCCTTACTATCTTTGAATCTTATTCATTATTCCGCCTTAAGTCTTCTCCCTAATAAAGTGTCCCAGTTCTGAGTCTGTCCTCGTATGTTATATTCCCTGGCCTCAAACATTCTTTTCCAGCTCAGCTCCATTCTTATGTAATGAGGGTTTCGTATACATCCTACTGCCCCATTTGCTTGTAAATATGAAATTAAAGATCTCATCCAATTCTTCAGCTATGACCACATTTCAGCATCCCTTTCAGAAGACAATGGTTCTAAAACTGTTACATTTTTTTCCTTTTTCCCTGGAGATTCTTCCCATTCTAAACATTACAACAATCGAGGGGTGAGAAGATTACAGCTTTGACCATTTTTGTTTCCATAAAGGTGAGGGAGGTTTCTGTTGAGATCAACCTTTACACATTTGGCATTCACTGAGTCACATAAAGAGATATTAGGGCAGATGACCAAAATTTTGATCAAAAAGGTGGGCTTTAAGGAGCATCTCAAAGGAGGAAAGAAAGATAGAGAGGTTTTGGGAGGAAATTCCAGAGCTTAGGGCCCAGGCCTTGGAGGCTTGTGCGGCTGGAGGAAGTTACACAGATAGGGAGGGGAGAGGCCATGGAGGAATTTGAAAACAAGAATGAGAATTTTATAATTGATGTTTGTTTAATTATGAGCCAAAGTAGGACAGCGAGCATAGGAGTGATGAGTTAGTACATGGGCAGCAGGATTTTGGATGACCTCAAGTTTACAGAAAGTAGAACATGGGAGGCCAGCCAGGAGTGCATTGGAACAAGACATGGATGAGGGTTTCAGCAACAGATGAAGTGTAGCAAGGGTGAAATTAGGTGATGTTACTGGTACGACCTCAGTTTTTTTATTCGTTCGTGGGATGTGGGCGTCGCTGGCTAGGCCAGCATTTATTGCCTATTCGTAATTACCCTTGAGGAGGTGGTGGTGAGCTGCCTTCTTGAACCGCTGCAGTCCTTGGGGTGTAGGTACACTAATAGTGCTGTAAGGAAGGGAGTTCCAGGATTTAGACCCAGCGACAGTGAAGGAACGGCGACATAGATCCAAGTCAGGAATGTGTGTGGCTTGGAGGGGAACTTGCAGGTGGTGGTGTTCCCATGCATCTGCTGCTCTTGTTCTGCTAGGTGGTAGAGGCCGTGGGTTTGGAAGGTGCTGTCGAAAGAGCCTTGAAGGTAGTGGATGGGGTGCCAATCAAGCAGGCTGCTTTGTCCTGGATAGTGTCAAGCTTCTTGAATGTTGTTGGACCCATCCAGACAAGTGGAGAGGATTCCATCGCACTCCTGATTTGTGTCTTGTAGATGGTGGACAAGCTTTGGGGAAACAGGAGGTGAGTTACTCACCATAGAATTCCTAGCCTTTGACTGGCTCTTATAGCCTCAGTATCTATGTGATTGGTCCAGTTCAGTTTCTGGTCAATGGTAACCCCCGAGGTTGTTGATAGTGGGGAACTCAGCAATGGTAATGCCATTATATAGAGAGGTGGTGGCATTGTGGTAATGTCCCCGAGGTTGTTGATAGTGGGGAACTCAGCAATGGTAATGCCATTATATAGAGAGGTGGTGGCATTGTGGTAATGTCACTGGATTATTAATCCAGGCATCTAGGTTAATACTCTGGGGACATGGGTTTGAATCCTATCAGGGCAGATGGTGAAATTTGAATTCAATTAATAAATCTGGAATTAAAAGCTAGTCTAATGGTGACCATGTAACCATTATCGATTGTTGTAAAAACCCATCTGGTTCACTGCCCTTTAGGGAAGGGAATGTGCCATCCTTACCTGGTCTGGCCTACCTGTGATTCCAGACCCACAGCAAATGTGGTTGACACTTAACTGCCCTCTGAAATGGCCTAGCAAGCCACTCAGTTCAAGGGCAATTAGGAATGGGCAACAAATGCTAGCCTTGCCAGTGACGCCCACATCCCATGAAAGAATTTTAAAAAAATTGAATATCAAGGGGAGATGGTTGGATTCTCTCTTGTTTGAGAGGGTTGTTGCCTGGCATTTGCATGGCATGAATGTTAGTTGCCACTTATCAGCCCAAGCCTGGATGTTGTCTAAGTCTTGCTGCATCTGGACGTGGGCTGCTTCAGTATCTAAGGAGTCGTGAATGGTGCTGAACATTGTGCAATCATCAACAAACATCCCCACTTCTGACCTTATGATGGAGAGAAGGTCATTAATGAAGCAGCTGAAGATGGTTGGACCTAGGATACTACCCTGAGGAACTCCTGCAGTGATGTCCTGCGACTGAGATTATTGACCTCCAACAGCCATAACCATCTTCCTTTCTGCTAGGTATGACACCAACCACCCCCTGATTCCCATTGACTCCAGTTTTGCTAGGGCTCCTTGATGCCATACTCGGTTAAATGCTGCCTTGATTTCAAAGGCAGTCACTCTCATCTCTCAGTAGAGACTGTTAACTTTAAAACAAGTAATATGAATTCCCCAGACTGATTAAAGAATTACACAGATTTTAATTTTAAGATTTTTACTCTGACAACTAAACTAGAAATTAACATTGACTAAACAGTACTTAGTAGGTAGCTAATACATTAAATTACAGAGAAAGGTATTTCCCATTAAATTATTAACACACTCGAAAACCCCATGCCACATAAGAACTGTGTTCTCATGAAAAAACTATCCTTGCAGTTAAAAGTTCCAAACACCTCCCAGTTGCAATGGGTTAGATCTCCTAGTGTCCTTCTCAAAGCCAATGCTTTCTTTGCTTACTTCTTCCGAGCACATTTGACTAGACTTCCATTAATAAGGCAATCTCTGGTGACGCCATTCGTCTTTTCTCCTTCACAAACCTCAACTTTCAAACCAGGTCAAATCTTAACAGCCTTTTGCTGTATTGGAGATCTGAGAGCAGCTGTTTCCCCCAAAACAGCTCACTGTTTCTCTCTCTCTCTTTTGGCTGCACAGCTCTGCTGGTCTTCCTTTCTTCCATTCAGCCTCCAGACCTATGAAAGCCTTTCGAATTTATCCAGCTCAAAAGTCAATAGTCGTTTGTCTTTTACAATTCTCAGAGTCCATAAGTCTGACCATAGCAAAACCACCTGAGTCTTCCTTTGTTTCCAGGTGTTAAAAATTACAACTTGAATCTGCCTTTTTAGAGCCCCTAACTCTCTGTTTACAATTTGAGAGTCTGGGAGAGCAAAACCTATTGTCCTTTAGGTGTTACAACCTTACACCCTGCTTTCAAAAGGGTCTTTGATCTGGGTTCCTTGTGTTCATGGTAACCAAGCTTTCTGCTTTTTCTCTGGGCAGAGTTTACACTGCATTAAAGATCGCAATTTTTAAAACATAACTATACTACAAAGTCCAACATTTATAACATTACGGGGGTGGCAATAGGTTGTCTTAGTGATGGCATGATATGTGGTCAGAAGCCCATTTCAGATCAAATATGACACTGAGGTTGCAAACAGTCTGGTTCAGCCTCAGACAGTTGCCAGGGAGAGGATGAAGTCAGTGGGGAATTAAGTTTATGATGCGAATCAAAGACAATGGCTTCATTTTCTTAGATTTAGTTGAAGAAAATTTCTGTTCATCCAGTACTGAATGTTGGAGTAACAGTCTGACAATTTAGAGACAGTGGAGGAGTCAAGAGAGGTGGAGGTGAGATAGACTGGGTGCTGTGAGCGTACATGTGGAACCAATGCTGCATTTTCAGATAATGTTGCCAAGGGACGGCGTGTAAATGAGAAATAGGAGGAGCCAAGGATAGGTCCTTGGGGAAGTGAGGAGCTCATGGGTTTTTTTTGTCTCTAAGATTAAGCCCATTCTGGTGGTTCTCACACTAAACTCTTTACCTTAGAAAACATAATAGAATAGAAATTCTAATAGAAATAATGGGGAACAAAGGGTCTAGCAAGAATGAGGAACTTTAAGTAGGCAATATAAGTAAATAAATAGTACTGGAAAAATTAATGGGACTAAGTGGCGACAAATCCCATGCACCTGACAGCCTGCATCCTAGGGTTTTAAAAGAAGTAGTTGCAGAGATAGAGGATGCATTGGTTTTGATCTTCTGACATTCGTTAGATTCTAGAACAGGTCCCAAGAATTGGAAGGTGGCAAGCAGAACCCTGCTATTTTAGAAAGGTGGAAGAGAGAAAACAAGGAATGATAGACCAGTTAGCCTAACATGCTAGAAACTATTATTAGGGATGTGATAACAGAGCACTTAGAAAATCATAATATGATTAAACAGAGTTAACATAGATTTATGATAGTGAAATTGTGTTTGACAAATCTATTGGAGGTTTTTGAGGATGTAGCAACGTAGGGACATAGGAGCAGGAGTAGGCCATTCAGCCCATCGAGTCTGCTCCGCCATTCAGTTAGATCATGGCTGATCATCTACCTCAACGCCACTTTCCCGCGCTATCCCCATATCCCTTGATATCATTAGTATCCAGAAATCTATCAATTTCTGTCTTGAACATGTTCAACAATTGAGCTTCTACAACCCTCTGGGGTAGAGTGTTATGACCCTATAGTTTTTTTTCGGGAAGAATGCGGTGTGATTTTAAGGCTGGAAAAAGAGCCGTACTGCTTTAAGGCAGCAAGCTCTAAAGACTGAGTCAAAGAACGCATTCTCGATGCCTTGGATACAGCCATTCAGCGACTATGATTCAAAAGGTGCATTCTCATTACCTTGGATACAGCCACCCGGACTGAGCATCGAGAGATACATTTGTTACAATTTAATTTTGAACTGGCTTATAGGACACAGGACAGACAGCTGTGTGTTAACACCTGAAATAAGAGCCCTCAGCCCACTTAAACAGAAGGAAGAGAATTTAGTCTGTTTATTTATTATTCTATCTCAAAATTCTAAAAAGTCAAGCCAAAACAGAGATCTCTGATAATTTAAACTGAGGGAAGGGAAGACTGTGACAATATTTTATCCCTCAAAAATACTAAAGCCAGATTGATTCTATTGAAAGTGGTTGCGTGTTGTTGCTCTACTGTGGTCATTGCTGGAAGAAAGAGGAGTTTGAAACTTCGCGTGTTGGACTGTTTTCCTTTCCTCATTGGACCCTGTAACTGTCAGTATTGTCCACAGTTTGCCAGTAAAGGGAATTAATGTACTCCTAGGAAATGACTTGGCTGGATCAAAAATATCAGTTTTTCCTATAGTTGCAGAGGAACCAAGTCAAATTAAGGAAAGGGAGCAATTACAAGAATAAGTTCCGTGAATATTTCCTGCGTGTGTACTTACCCGAGCAATGGCTAAACAGGATCCATTGTCGGAGGTAAAAGGGGAACCACAAATAGATAGCCAAGCATCTGAAACCTCATTTTGGGATTTAGATAATCCAAATGAGATGTTTAACAGATTGTCTATCATTGCAGCACAGCAAGCTGATCCAGAGATATACTGAATAGCACAGACGGCTCTGTCAGAAGCTGAGGCGAAATGAGTACCAGAAGGCTATTATATGGAAAACGGGGCTTTGAGGAGGAAATGGAGATCACCTCATAGACCTGCTGACGAAGACTGGACAGTTGTTGAACAGATAGTGGTACCACCTAAATATCGACCAGGAATATTAAGGTTTTCACACGACATTCCTTTTGCAGGACATGGGGGGGATTCGGAAGACCAAATCACACATAAGCAAACATTATTACTGGCCAGGACTTACAAAGGATGTGAGACAATTTTGTAGGGCGTGTCATACCTGTCAAATGGTGAGAAAACCACAACCTACCATAAAACCAGGGGATGAAGTATTAGTGTTGTTACCATTACAGGGAGAACCATTAAAAGCACGGTTCAGTGGCCCACATAGAGTGATCAAATGAGTGGGTAAGGTAGATTACTTGATTGACACCCCTGATTGCCAGAAGAAGAACTGGTTGTGTCACATTAATATGCTCAAACCATATTACCGCAGGGAGGAGGATAAGCCAATACAGGTATGTCAGGTAATCGGGACTGTTGAGAAGGTAAAGGATAGTGAGGATAAGGCAGAAGCAGGCCCAGGAAATTCTCAGATTGAACCTCCAACTATCCAATTAGCGAATACAGAATGGCTAGGAAAATTAAACAATAGGCTTTTACACTTAGAGGCAAAACAGCGTGAAGTCCTAACCAGGCTTTTCACAATGTTTCAAGAAGTTTGTAGGAATAAGCCAGGATGTACAACCTTGGCCACACATGATGTGGGTATAGGGGGGACCATTCCTTTAAAACAACATCCTTGTCACTTAGGTCCAGACAGACAGGCCCAAGTGGAAGCAGAGGTACAATGCATGCTGAAGGGCAGCTTAGTTGAACCTAGTCAGGACAGCTGGAATTTGCAGATGGTCTTGATGACTAAATCTGGTGGGTCAGCTCAAACCTGCATTGACTCTCAAAAAGGCACTGTGTTAAAGAAGGCAGACTCCTACCCAAATTCTCATTTAAAGGACTGTAAGGACAGAGTGAGCAACATAATGTGTCTTAAAGAGACAAATGTGTTGGAGGAAATCTGTCAAATTCCTTTGACACCCCAGGGTAAGAAAAAATCAGCATCTGTTACACCAGACAGGGTTTTCCAGTGTCAAGTGATGCCACATATGTTAAGGGGTACTCAAGAAACTTGTCAGAGAATAGTAAACACAGTAGTGGTCAGTGCTTGTAACTGTGCAGTTCACCTGGCTGAAGTGATGGACAATAGGGACACTTGGAAGGAAAACACGAAACAATTGGAAGACTATGCTTGGAAATATGAAATGAGTTAATTGGGACAACCTTCTGAAAATTTAAAGCCAAAATGTTCTGGTGGAACTTGTTGCTGTAGTCTTAACCTTTTAGAAAAGTATATGCCTGTAAATACGGAAAAAATGTGTTAACGTTTTTTTCAATTGTATTTTTTACCCATTGTAATGAAATGCATTCCAGGAATGGTGTTTCATTCCGCCAGGGGTGGAGGTGTTATGATCCAGTAGTTTTTTTTTCGGGGAAGAATGCGGTGTGCCTTTAAGGCTGGAAAAAGAACCATACTGCTTTAAGGCAACAAGCTCTAAAGACTGAGTCAAAGAATGCATTCTCGTTGCCTTAGGTACAGCCATTCGGAGACTGCAATTCAAAGGGTGCATTCTCATTACCTTGGATACAGCCAATCGGACTGAGATCAAGAGATACATTTGTTACAATTTAATTTTGAACTGACTTATAGTGCAAACAGACTGTTCTAAGAGAGGACACAAACAGACAGCTGTATGTTAGCACCTGAAAGAAGAGCCCTCAGCCCATTTAAACAGAAGGAAGAGAATTTAGTCTATTCATTATTCTCTCTCAAAATTCTAAAACGTCAAGCCAAAACAGAGATCTCTGATAATTTAAACTGAAGGAAGGGAAGTTAGACTGTGACAATCTTTTATCCCTCAAAAATTGTGAAGCCAGATTGATTCTATTGAAAGTGGTTGTGAGTTGTTGCTCTACTGTGGTCATTGCTGGAAGAAAGAGGAGTTTGAAACTTCGGACTGTTTTCCTTTCCTCATTGGACCCTGGAAGATTGTGCGTGGACTTTAATCAGAGGATTGTTCATCAGGAAGTATAAATTTGCAAGGACTCTAATTTTTTCTATTTTAAATGTTGTATATATCTTCATAGTGTTTAAGAATTTAGTTTTTCTAATTAAACAGTTCATTTGTTAATTTAAAGACACCTGGTTTGGTTAGCTCCATTCAGAGGGTTAATAGATGGTACAATTTGGCTGGGTCTTTCTTTAATTTGGAAACTTTAAAATGATATGTTAGGCAATCTGTAGAGGGACGGGATTGAATTAACAATGCGTTTCTCCCACCACAATCAGAATCGTATATTTTGATTGGGCGCTTTGACTGGAGCAGTCGGTCGTATCAAGAGGATTCCAAAGATTCACTGGTAAGATGGGTAAGGGAGAACCAGTGAATGCAGTGTATTTGGATTTTCAAAAAGCACAATAGGTAATTGCACAAAATTAGAACTCATGAGATTGGGGGAAATATATTAGCATGGATTGAGGATTGGTTAATGGGCAGAAAACAGAGAATAGGAATAAATGGGACATTTTTAGGTTGGCAGGTTGTAGCTCGTGGCATACCACAAGGATCAGTACTTGGGCCTCAGCTATTTGCAATCTATATTTAATGACTTTGATAAGAGGACAGAATGTAACCTATCCAAGTTTGCTAATGATACAAAGTTAGGTGGGAAAGCAGGCGCTGAGGACACAAAGAGGCTGCAGAGGGATATATGGGTGAGTGGGCAAGAACATGTCTTATAGAATACAATGTGGTGAAGTGTGAAGTTATCCACTTTGGTAGGAAAAATAAAAAAGCTGAATATTTTTGAATGGGGAAAGCCTGGGAAATGTGTGCATTTAGAGGGACTGGGTATCCTTGTGCATGAATTCTAAAGAGTTAACACGCAGGTACGACAAGCAATTAGGATTGTTAACTTTGTAAAAGGGATTAGAGCATAAGAGTAAAGAAGTCTTTCTACAATTGTATAGAGCAATAGTGAGGCCACACCTGGAGTACTGTGTGCAATCTTTGTCTCCTTACCTAAGGAAGGTATTACAACCAGGTGAGAAAGAGGTCTAGAGTTCCCTTTCAGCCTTCACCTGGCCTTACTGTAGCAGGGTTTTATTTTTAAACACACAGTGTATCCTTGTTCACCGCTTGCCAATTATAAGGTAAAGAAACAAGTAAAGGCCTGCTCGGGTATAAAATTGAAACCCGACCTGACCAATGCTAACCCAAACCCGACCAGGGCCCAAGTCCTTTAACTCATTTTCGCGTCCGACCCGACCCGACACTAAAATCGTTCATCCGTTCTGACAGCAGGCTATTCCTGCAGATGGAGTTGTGGGGAATCATGGGTAAGCCTGATCCCGTGACTTCCCAGACACAGCACTGTCCAGCCCGACCCAATCTGAGCCCGAAGGCTGGACTTGGAATATAGAACCTCCCCGACCCGAACCCGACCCGAACCCGACACATGTAGTCGGGTCTAGTCGGGTTCAGGTTGGGTAGCCAGGCTTTAGAAACAAGCACAAACAGGCTTTCTTGGGTGTCATGCAGGCCCCCACCTGCCAAGAATGAGGCATACATTATTTCGCCAGATGAACATTAAAACTTAAAATTGCTGCTGGGAAGAAAAGAAGGCCCATTACAAGGGGTTGCCAAGCCCCTAACTGGAAAGACATTTGCATAGTAACAGACAGTACTTGAAACAGGGAAAGGGACCACTCCCTGCTCCAATTTAATCCACAATGGACTTTTGATTACCAGATGTTGAAGGTGGAGAAGCTAGCATTCGAAGTTAACTACTAAGATGACCGAATACACAAACAGACATGGTCAGACCAGTTTAGTCACATGAGTTACTGACTGTTGGAGTTTTTTGAATTTGAACTTACCACAGAGAATTTGAACTGAGAGAGCTCTTAGCTCCTGGACAGAGAACATCTCTCTCCTGCCTGCGCTCATCTCTTTCTCACGGAACTGAAGACCCATTAAAGACACATGAACCCCAAGAGAGAAAAGTCTCCTTCTTAAACCTTGTTCACTGTAGAATACTGGGCCCCAACGAAAAGCAAGACTGCTTACCAAAAGGACTACAGTGAGCTCGAAGCACAGTAACCAAGTAACTATTCTGATATTGCCTCAATCCTCTCTACTTTATTTTTTCTTCTGCACTTTTCTGTCTCTATTTGCATGTACTTATTGCATATAGAGTGGGGCGCGGCATGTATCAGTAGACGTTAACCGAATTAGAGTTTAAGTTTAAGGTTTAATAAATTTCACGTTTCTTCTTTAAACCTAAGAAAGCCTGTTTATGCTCATTTCTTTGCCTTATAATTGGAAAGTGGTGAGCAAGGATTCACCAAGGGGGAGCTCACAACACAGTGTGTTTAAAATTAAACCCTGTTACAATAAGACCAGGTAAAGACAGTTAAAAAACCCCTAGACACCTTTCACACCTGGTCGTAACATAGGTTTAAAGAAGAAAAGTGAAATTTTATTAAACTTAACTTAAACTCTAATTCGGTTAACGCCCACAGATACACGGCATGCCCACGCTAGCATGCATACACAAAATACACATGCAAATAGAGACAGAACAGAGCAGAAGAAAAATTAATGTGGAAAGGTTTGAGGCATTATCTGAAGAGTTGTTGTTACGGTTCTTCGAGCTCACTGTAGAGTCCTTTTGTAGGTAGATCTTGTTTTTCGTTGGGGCCCAGTATTCTTCTTAAACCTTGTTCACTGTAGGAGACTTTTCTCTCTTGGGCTTCATGTGTCTTCAGTTGGTTTTTGGAGTTCCATGAGTAAGAGATGGGAGTAGACAGGAGAGGCTGTGGCAAGCTAGCCAGGAGAGGTCTTTTCAATCCAGGGGCAAAAACTTTCTGCCCAAACTGTACAATTAAAAAAAAAACAGACTGCCAAGCAGGTTAGTCATGTGACTAACTGGTTTGACAACGTCTGTTTGTGAATTGTATTGGAGCAGGGGATAGCTCCTTTCTTCCCAAACACCGTCTGTTAACGTGCAAAAATGTCTTTCCAGCCAGGGGCCTGGCAACCCCTTGTCACAGGCCTTCTCTTCCCAGCAACAATTTGAAATTTAATGTCCATGTGGCGAAATTAACGTGCCTCATTCTTGGCAGGTGGACGCCTGCATGACAAAGGACATATTTGCCCTAGAAGAACTGCAATGAAGGTTCACTAGACTGGTTCCTGGACAGAGGAGATTGTCCTATGAAGAGAGATTGAGTAGACTAGTCCTATATTTCCTGCAGTCATTTAATTGAAACATATAAAATATTTAAGGGGTTTGACAGGGTACTGAGAAAATGCTTTCCCTGGCTGGGGAATCTAGAACATGAGATCAGAGTCACAGAATAAGGGGTTGGCCATTTAGAACTGAGATGAGGAGAAATTTCTTCACTCAAAGGGTTGTGAATCTTTGGAATTCTGTACCATAGACAGCTGTGGATGCTCAGTTATTGGGCCTATTCAAGTCAGAGGTCGATAGATTTTTGGATAAAGAAAGAAAGACTTGCACTTATACAGAACCTTTCATCACCAGCAGATGTCTCAAAGTGTTTTACAGCCAATGAAGTACTTTTGAAGTGTAGTCACTGTTGTAATATAGGAAATGCAGCAGCCAATTTGAGTACAGCAATCTCACAAACAGCAATATGATAATGACCAAATAACCTGTTTTTGTGATGCTGATTGAGAGATAAATATTGGCCAGGACACTGGGGATATCTCCCATGCTCTTCTTTGAAATAGCATCATGGAATCATTTACATCCACCTCAGAAGGGAGACGGGGCATTAGTTTAATGTCTCATCTGAAAGACAACACATCCAACAGTGCAGCACTTCTTCAGGGATAGCCTTGATTTTTGTGCTCAAATCCTGGAGTGGAACTTGAACCCACAACCTTCTGACTCAGAGGTGAGAGTGTTACCAATTACTAAGGGAATTAAGAGATATGGGGATGGTGGCAGAAGGTGGAGCTGAGGTAGAAGAACAACCACGTTGAATGGTGGAACAGGCTCAAAGGGCCAAATGGCCTACTCCAGCTCCTATGTCTCATGTACTTATCCTTGACCTCCCACTCTCCCTACCATTTCAGCTCTTATGTCTTGGAACTTTTCAGTGTTTCTATCTCCTGCTTGCCCTTTCTAAACTTACCATTTGCTGCTCCCTAGATTCCCTCTCCCCAACTCCTGATCTATCCATCATCACAAACTCTGTTCCCTTAACACCTCAAATCACTCCATGGCCTCAATCATTCCCACACTTTGATCTTCAGACTATTGTGATGGAGTCCTTGTGTGCAGACTGCATTCTGTGCAGCTGACTTGTTGGGTGCTTTAACTTTGGTTTCCAAGGGTGTTTTTTTGAAGGCAGTCCCTGACTTGAAATTGAAGCTAAAGGCTTCCAGGTTCTGGGGAGTCAAACGCAGGTTTGACAAACAGTCCTGTGACTGAGAAAAAAAAAGTTTTTTTTTTACCAGAAGCATGTGCTTGGAGCTTAGGTTTCAGTTTCACAAGAAGACTTTGGAGAGTGGTTGTTAAAAAAGACTGCAAAGCAAAGTTGTTTTAAATGTTTCCCAGAGCTGCTGAATTGAATCTGTTCACTGAGAGCTAACCCTTGGAAAACTCAAGTTGCTACTGTTGGTTTTGGTGCCTTAAAGAGTTATGTAAGGCAGGACCAGTGAAGATACATCACCAGGACTGTTGTGAGCAAAACCATGGAAGTTCCGGAGGGTGCGCAGTTTTGGTGGAGACGGTATTGGTGGGGTTCGGATTGCAGAGAAACTGCCATCAAGTGGAAACCGCCGTTCGTAACTTGGGAAATGGGAATCTGGAAATCTATTTGAAAAGTTCAAAGACCTGAAGGACTTTGTGACAATTCAGCATCACTCTGCTGATAGGACTGCCAAAGGACTTGTGAGATACATCCTTGTATCATCTGATAGTTAATGTGTAACCTTTAAGATATACATACATCGATCATGGTTAATCTGTTGGTTCATGTTAAATTTATGTTGGTTTTGATTTGAATGTTAAAGTAAAATTTATAAAAGTAAAATGTCATCTGTTTGGTTTTTGTTTCCTAGAATGGGGTCAGTCAGTGGATTTGATTTTTTTTTTGTTTGTTGCTGATCTCCATGGGGATCATAACGCTATGGCATGAAACACGAACATTTTGTCCTTTCTTTACAGATACTGTTTTACTGGCTGAGTGTTTCAAGCCTTTTCTGATTTTGTTCCACTGGCTTGGTGTACTGTTCCTCTTAATACTATACTATAAGGTTGCCTTGGAACATTTTGTACGTAAAGGCACTATGTAAATTCAAATCAATATTTTCTCTCATTTCCATTCTGCAACTTTATGTCCAAATTTCCTCCTTTGCTCCACTCAGTTTTTATTCTCCACGAACTTTTTGTACTCCCAATTACTATTGCTCAAGATGTTACAGTACTATGGTTAAATGCAACTGTATTTCAGCCACCTAGCCTTTAGCGACTTTAGATATTTAGTATTGCCTAGGGAAATGGGACCATTGCATATAACAATGTACAGACATATATAGAAGTTACAACACAGCAGCAAACTATTCAGCCCAATCAGTCTGCATTGGTGTTTATCCTTCACATGAACAAGTAGCTACTATTCACATGAACTCACCCTCTTCTCGTAGCCTTCAACCCATTTTCCTTCATCCACATATCCAATCTAATCTTGAGTGTCAACATAGTTTCTGCCTCAAACAATAATCCTGGGGCTTAATTCCACAGTCTCCCAACTCTGTGTGAAGATATTTCTCCTGCTGTTTGTTCTAAATATATGACATTTACGCATGTATCTATGCCCCTCATTCTTGACCTATCTAATACTGGAAACAGGCTGCTTCAACCCATCCTGAACTATCCTTTCATAATTTTAAAAACTTCTATTATAACATCCTGTAATCTGTGTTGTTCTAACAAAAATAGACCAATTTTTAAAAAAAGGTCATTCTTCATATTTGTATTTCCTCATGCCAGGCAGCAGCCCAGTGAATTGTTATTGTACTCCTTTCAAGCTTTAGTACCCTTCCCAGACTGATGTGTTATCTTTACTGTACAATTATATCTGGGTGGGGTGAGGAACAACTGCCTAATGAGAAAAGAGACTGAAAGGAAAAGTAAGAAAAACATTTAAAAATATAAAGTACGTCAAATGCAGCAGTGAGACTCCAGTTTCAATTGTTCCATTTTTGGGGTTGACTGGCATTGCAGGAACATAAATCTTGTCATTAAAATGGTTCTTACATAATGAAATACCAGGCCTAACTTTCTGCATCAAGTTTAATTCATATTTATGCTGCAAATCCAGCAATTACTTCAAATACAGGGGGAGACTGACAGCGAGATCCCATTTACACAAAGCTAACAGAGAAATGGTTCAAATCATGCAGCAATTTGTGGCAATTCACAACTCAAGGCATATCTATTGCTCACCACAAGTTACTAGGTTTGCAATGAACTTGCCATTATTTTCCCAGCAAAACCTGGGCTGATGTCGCCATTGATTTTAATGGAGGTTGAAGCTTTGTAAATAGAATCATAGAATCACAGAATGTTTAAGGCACAGAAAGAGGCCACTTGGCCCATTGTGTCTGTGCCGGCTGAAAACAGATCCACCTATTCTAATCCTACCTTCCAGCATTTGGTCTGTAGCCCTGGAATTTACGGCACTTGAGGTGCATATCCCGACTCCTTTTGAATGAGTTGAGGGTCTCTGCCTCAACTACCCTTTCAGGCAGTGAGTTCCAGACCATCACCACCCTCTGGGTGAAAAAGTTTTTCCTCATCTCCCCTCTAATTTTTCTACCAATCACTTTAAATCTATGCCACCTTGTCACTGACCTCTCTGTTAAGGTTAGCCTCCACTCTATCCAGGCCCCTCAAAATTTTGTACATTTCAATTAGATCTCCCCTCAGCTGCCTCTGTTCCAAGGAGAACAACACTAGCCTATCCAATCTTTCCTCATAGCTGCATTTTTACAGTCCTGGCAACATCCTCATAAATCTCCTCTGTACCATCTCTACTGCAATTATATCCTTTCTGTAATGAGGTGACCAGAACTGCGCACAGTACTCAAGTTGTGGCCTAACCAATGAGTTATACAGTTCCAGCATAACCTCCCTGCTCTTATGTTCTATACCTCGGCTAATAAAGGAAAGGATTCCATTTGCCTTCTTAACCACCTTATTGACCTATCATGCTACCTTGAGGGATCTGTGGACATTCACTCCAAGGTCCCTTACTTCCTCTACACTTCTCAGTATTTTCCCATTAATCATGTATTCCTTTGCCTTGTTTGACCTTCCCAAATACATCACCTCACACTTCTCCATGTTGAATTCCATTTGCCACTTTTCTGCCCATCTGACCAGACGATCAATATCTTCCTGCAGCCTACAGCTATCCTCCTCGCTATCTACCACACGGCCAATCTTTGTGTCGTCCACAAACTTCTTGATCATGCCCCCTACATTTACATCCAAATTGTTAATATACACCACAAAAAGCAGGAAACCCAGTACTGAGCCCTGCGGAACGCCACTGGAAACAACCCTCCAGTCGCTAAACAGCCGTCAACAATTACACTTTGTTTCCCGCCACTGAGACAATTTTGTATCCACCTTGCTGCATTTCCCTGGATCCCATGGGATTTTATTTTTTTAACCAGTCTGCCATGTGGCACCTTGTCAAAAGCCTTGCTATGTAGACCACATCAACTGCACTACCCTCATCTATCTTCCTTGTTATTTCTTCACAAAATTCGATCAAGTTGGTCAAACAAGATCTTCCCTTAACAAATCCATGCTGACTATCCTTGATTAACCTGTGCCTTTCTTCTTCTTCTTCTTCTTTGGCCTCCTTGTCTCGAGAGACAATGGGTAAGCGCCTGGAGGTGGTCAGTGGTTTGTGAAGCAGCGCCTGGAGTGGCTACAAAGGCCAATTCTAGAGTGACAGACTCTTCCACAGGTGCTGCAGATAAAATTGGTTGTCGGGGCTGTTTCACAGTTGGCTCTCTCCTTGCGCTTCAGTCTTTTTTCCTGCCAACTGCTAAGTCTCTTCGACTCGCCATGCTTTAGCCCCGCCTTTATGGTTGCCCGCCAGCTCAAGCGATCGTTGAACAACCTGCTACCTGATCTTGTGTGGAGAAAAATTCCTTCTTCTGAAGACTTGAAAGCATGTGAGAGCATCAGGGAGAAGAAGATCCCAAACAGTGTAGGTGCGAAAACACAGCCCTGTTTCATGCCACTCAGGATTGGAAAGGGGTCTGATGAGGTGCCACTATGCTGAATTGTGCCTTTCATATTGTCATGGAATGAGGTGATAATACTTAGTAGCTTTGGTGGGCATCCAATCTTTTCTAGTAGTCTGAAGAGACCACGTCTGCTGACGAGGTCAAAGGCTTTGGTGAGATCAATGAAAGCAACGTAGAGGGGTATCTGTTGTTTGCAGCATTTCTCCTGTAGCTGGCGAAGGGAGAACAGCATGTCAATGGTGGATCTCTTTGCTCGAAAGCCACACTGTGCCTCAGGATAGACACGCTCAGCCAGCTTCTGGAGCCTGTTTAAGGCGACATGTGTGAAGACTTTTCCCACTATGCTGAGCAGGGAGATTCCACGGTAGATGTTGCAGTCACCGCGGTCACCCTTGTTCTTATAGAGGGTGATGATATTGGCATCGCGCATGTCCTGTTGTACTGCACCCTCGTCCCAGCACAGGCAAAGCAGTTCGTGCAGTGCTGAAAGTATAGCAGGCTTGGCACTCTTGCTGATTTCAGGGGTAATGCCGTCCTTCCCAGGGGCTTTTCCGCTGGCTAGAGAATCAATGGCATCACTGAGTTCCGATTTTGTTGGCTGTACGTCCAGCTCATCCATGACTGGCAGAGACAGGGCTGCATTGAGGGCGGTCTCAGTGACAACATTCTCCCTGTTTTATCCTGTCTCTCAGAACAGATTCCAATAATTTGCCCACCGACAGAGGTTAGACTGACTGTAATTATTCAGTCTATCCTTCGCTCCCTTTTTAAACAGAGGTACAACGTTAGAAATCTCCAATCCTCCGGCACCACACCTGTATCCAGTGAGGACTGGAAAATGATGGTCAGACCCTCTGCTATTTCCTCTCTTGCTTCTTTTAACAGCCTAGGATACATTTCATCTGGCCCTGGTGGTTTATCAACTTTCAAGGATACTAATCCCATTAATACTTCCTCTCTCCCTAGAACAAAGAAGAACAAAGAACAAAGAAAATTACAGCACAGGAACAGGCCTTCGGCCCTCCAAGCCTGCGCCGATCCAGATCCTCTATCTAAACATGTCGCCTATTTTCTAAGGGTCTGTATCTCTTTGCTTCCTGCCCATTCATGTATCTGTCTAGATACATCTTAAAAGACGCTGTCGTGCCCGCGTCTACCACCTCCGCTGGCAACGCGTTCCAGGCACCCACCACCCTCTGCGTAAACAACTTTCCACGCATATCCCCCTGAAACTTTTCCCCTCTCACTTTGAACTCGTGACCCCTAGTAATTGAATCCCCCACTCTGGGAAAAAGCTTCTTGCTATCCACCCTGTCTATACCTCTCATGATTTTGTACATCTCAATCAGGTGCCCCCTCAACCTCCGTCTTTCTAATGAAAATAATCCTAATCTACTCAACCTCTCTTCATAGCTAGCGCCCTCCATACCAGGCAACATCCTGGTGAACCTCCTCTGCACCCTCTCCAAAGCATTTACATCCTTTTGGTAATGTGGCGACCAGAACTGCACGCAGTATTCCAAATGTGGCCGAACCAAAGTCTTATACAACTGTAACATGACCTGCCAACCCTTGTACTCAATACCCCGTCCGATGAAGGAAAGCATGCCGTATGCCTTCTTGACCACTCTATTGACCTGCGTTGCCACCTTCAGGGAACAATGGACCTGAACACCCAAATCTCTCTGTACATCAATTTTCCCCAGGACTTTTCCATTTACTATATAGTTCACTCTTGAATTGGATCTTCCAAAATGCATCACCTCGCATTTGCCCTGATTGAACTCCATCTGCCATTTCTCTGCCCAACTCTCCAATCTATCTATATTCTGCTGTATTCTCTGACAGTCCCCTTCACTATCTGCTACTCCACCAATCTTAGTGTCGTCTGCAAACTTGCTAATCAGACCACCTATACTTTCCTCCAAATCATTTATGTATATCACAAACAACAGTGGTCCCAGCACGGATCCCTGTGGAACACCACTGGTCACACATCTCCATTTTGAGAAACTCCCTTCCACTGCTACTCTCTGTCTCCTGTTGCCCAGCCAGTTCTTTATCCATCTAGCTAGTACACCCTGGACCCCATGCGACTTCACTTTCTCCATCAACCTACCATGGGGAACCTTATCAAACGCCTTACTGAAGTCCATATATATGACATCTACAGCCCTTCCCTCATCAATCAACTTTGTCACTTCCTCAAAGAATTCTATTAAGTTGGTAAGACATGACCTTCCTTGCACAAAACCATGTTGCCTATCACTGATAAGCCCATTTTCTTGCAAATGGGAATAGACCCCATCCCTCAGTATCTTCTCCAGCAGCTTCCCTACCACTGACCTCAGGCTCACCGGTCTATAATTACCTGGATTTTCCCTGCTACCCTTCTTAAACAAGGGGACAACATTAGCAATTCTCCAGTCCTCCGGGACCTCACCCGTGTTTAAGGATGCTGCAAAGATATCTGTTAAGGCCCCAGCTATTTCCTCTCTCGCTTCCCTCAGTAACCTGGGATAGATCCCATCCGGACCTGAGGACTTGTCCACCTTAATGCCTTTTAGAATACCCAACACTTCCTCCCTCCTTATGCCGACTTGACCTAGAGTAATCAAACATCTGTCCCTAACCTCAACATCCGTCATGTCCCTCTCCTCGGCGAATACCGATGCAAAGTACTCGTTTAGAATCTCACCCATTTTATCTGACTCCACGCATAACTTTCCTCCTTTGTCCTTGAGTGGGCCAATCCTTTCTCTAGTTACCCTCTTGCTCCTTATATATGAATAAAAGGCTTTGGGATTTTCCTTAACCCTGTTTGCTAAAGATATTTCATGACCCCTTTTAGCCCTCTTAATTCCTCATTTCAGATTGGTCCTACATTCCCGATATTCTTTCAAAGCTTCGTCTTTCTTCAGCCTCCTAGACCTTATGTATGCTTCCTTTTTCCTCTTAGCTAGTCTCACAATTTCACCTGTCATCCATGGCTCCCTAATCTTGCCATTTCTATCCCTCATTTTCACAGGAACATGTCTCTCCGGCACGCTAATCAACTTCTCTTTAAAAGCCGCCCACATATCAAATGTGGATTTACCTTCAAACAGCTGCTCCCAATCTACATTCCCCAGCTCCTGCTGAATTTTGGTATAGTTGGCCTTCCCCCAATTTAGCACTCTTCCTTTAGGACCACTCTCGTCTTTGTCCATGAGTATTCTAAAACTTACAGAATTGTGATCACTATTCTCAAAGTAGTCCCCTACTGAAACTTCAACCACCTGGCCGGGCTCATTCCCCAACACCAGGTCCAGTATGGCCCCTTCCTGAGTTGGACTATTTACATACTGCTCTAGAAAACCCTCCTGGATGCTCCTTGCAAATTCTGCTCCATCTAGACCTCTAACACTAAGTGAATCCCAGTCAATGTTGGGAAAATTAAAATCTCCTATCACCACCACCCTGTTGCTCCTACATCTTTCCATAATCTGTTTACATATTTGTACCTCTATCTCACGCTCGCTGTTGGGAGGCCTGTAGTGCAGCCCCAACATTGTTACCGCACACTTCCTATTTCTGAGTTCTGCCCATATTGCCTCACAGCTCGAGTCCTCCATAGTGCCCTCCTTCAGCACAGCTGTGATATCCTCTTTGACCAGTAATGCAACTCCTCCACCCCTTTTACCTCCCTCTCTATCCCGCCTGAAGCATCGATATCCTGGGATATTTAGTTGCCAATCATGCCCTTCCCTCAACCAAGTCTCAGTAATAGCAATAACATCATACTCCCAGGTACTAATCCAAGCCCTAAGTTCATCTGCCTTACCTACTACACTTCTTGCATTAAAACAAATGCACCTCAGACCACCAGTCCCTTTGCGTTCATCATCTGCTCCCTGCCTACTCTTTCCTTTAGTCACGCTGACTTCATTATCTAGTTCCTTACAGGCTTTAGTTACTACCTCCTTACTGTCCACTGACCTCCTTATTTGGTTCCCACCCTATGTTTATCATATCCAATACTTCACACTCTTCCTCCTTAACTACAATATCTGCATCGTCCCCCTGTTTTGTGAAGACAGGTGCAAAGTATTCATTAAGAACCACACCAAGAGCTTCCGCTCGTACACATAGGTTACCTTTTTGGTCTTTCATGGGTCCTACTCTCTCCTTAGTTGTCCTCTTACTCGTAATGTATTGATAAAACATCTTTGGGTTCACCTTGATTTTGCTTGCCGATATTCTTTCATGCCCTCTCTTTGCTTTCCTAATTTCCTTTTTGATTTCACCCTTCCACTTTCTCTACTCCTCTCGGCTTTCTGTAGTACTGAGTTCTCGGTGTCGAACATAAGCTTTCCTTTTCTGCCTTATCTTACCCTGTAGGCTCCTTGACATCGTTGGGGCTCTAGATTTGGCTGCCTCACCCTTTTTCTTTGTGGAAACGTGTTTACCCTGAACCCCTTGAATTTCCCCTTTGAATGCCGCCCACTGTTCTGACACTGATTTACCTTCAAATTGGTGTTTCCAGTCCACTTTCGCTAAATCACACCTTAGTTTAGTAAAATTGGCCTTGCCCCAATTAAGAACTCCAACTCCTGGTCTATCTCTGTCCTTTTCCATAATTATGTTAAAACTGACTGAATTATGATCACTAACACCAAAATGCTCTCGCACTGCCACTCCTTCCACCTGCCCAGCTTCATTTCATAAAACTAAGTCTAAAACTGTGCCCCCTCTTGTTGCACTTGCTACATACTGGGCAAAAAAGTTCTCCTGAATGCACCTCAAGAATTCTGCTCCCTCAATTCCTTTCACACTAAAACGATCCCAGTTAATATTGGGGTAATTAAAATCCCCTACTATTACTGCCTTTTTGTTCTTGCACTTCTCAGAGATTTGCCCACATATCTGCTCTTCTATCTCCCTCTGACTGTTTGGGGTCTATAATACACTCCTAGCAGTGTGATTGCCCCTTTTTTGTTCCTTAGTTCAACCCATATGGCCTCATTTGATGAACCTTCCAACAACTGCTCACAGTTGTCAGTTTCCTTGACCAAAATTGCCACTCCCCCTCCTTTCTTATCCCCCTCCCTATCGCATCTGAAAACCCTGTAACCAGGAACTATGAGCTGCCATTCCTGTCCCTCCTTAAGCCATGTTTCTGTAATTTGAACACCCCCCCCCCGCTCTCATGCCCACATCTCCGTCCTGGGCTTGCTGCAGTGTTCCAGTGAACATCAACGTAAGCTCCAGGAACAAACAACACCTCATTTACAATTAGACCCTCTACAGCCTACCGGACTGAACATTGAGTTCAATAATTTCAGGGCATGACTGGCCCTTTTTTATTTTTATTTTAGTTTGTTTCATCATTTTTTTTACCATGTGCCTGCTACTATTTTTTCATGTTTGTGCTTTTGGCTAGGGCTGTTCATTATTCTGTCATTTAACACCCTCTCTGCACTAATGCTTTGTCTTTCACCACACCATTAGCACACTCTTTGCCTTTGCCCCATGACCTCGTCAGTTAATCTCTCTGGCCTTCTGCCCTATCAACACCTCCCCTTTTGTTCTCTTTTCCCCCACCCCCGCTTTATTTGCTTAAAACCTATTACATTTCTACCCTTTGCCATTTCTGATGACAATAATACATTGACATTGTGAATGTATTTGTGTGGTGCAACACCACCATTCCCTTGAGTTGTATTTTCTGCTGGTATCTCTTGGAGTTGTTGCCCGTCTCTGCTCAGTAGCCCCTCCCAGCGGTAGGTGGGAAGCTGCGGGGCGCTGCGCTACGCGGGGGGAGGGGCCGGGCGTTGTGCTGCGCAGGGGGAGGAGCCGCTGCACATTGTCGGCGCGAAAGCAGCAGCTCGTGGTCGGAGTGGTGGTGGCGATGGCGTTGTGTAACGGCGACTCCAAGGTTAGTTTGGCCGTATGGGGAGTGATTGAGAGTTTAATGTCGACGGGCCCCGCAATATTCAGTGCGGGTGGGCGAGCGAGCTGCCATCTGGCCCCAAGCGCTGTGAGCTGCAGGAGAAGTCGAGGCTGCGGCCTGGTGATCTGGGCGCAGAGTTGTGTTTACTTGGCTTCTTTCTCTCGGATGGTGGCCTGGGGCCCGTGTCGAGGCCGCAGGGAGGGTTGGAGGAGGAAGGGGAGGTGGCGCTGCTGTTTCCTGCCTGGTGTGTTTATTTCAGCAATGTTTTGTTATGTTGGAGAGACAGGCTCCACGGGCCCGCTACCCGGGGGAAGGAGGGAGGGAATGGGAAGAACAGCCCACCGGCTTGGAGCTCCCGAAGTTGTACTCCCCGTATTCAGTGTCTGTCTATGAAGTGGAGCCGCGCCTCTCGACAGCGCCTCGCTGTCAGGCTATGCCAGAGATCCGGGAGGCCTGTGTGGCAATGGGTTCGTGCTTTATCTCTAATCTTCACAATCGAGAAGTTATGAAATGGCTATTGCCTGCGGGAGCGACCTAAAGAGAGATCGATTGATCATTATTAACATAGGTGATTCAGAGTAAAAATGAATAAATTATTTTGTAGTGGGGCAAGGTTTTAGGAGACGATGTTCTGCCCTTAGACTTTAAAACCACACAGTAAATGTTTTAAGTTTTTTTTAAGAAAAGTAATCTATTGTGCTCATTATACTAAGTCATTGTTGCTTAGTATCAGTGGGTATTTTTTGTTCGAGGGATGATATCTTGTCAGCACTTTGTTATACTGCAAATTTCCTGCATTAAGTGAATTTTGTTTGTTGCAACCCTGCATGGTCACTAAGATTCAAGGGAAGAGGTGCAGCGAAGTCCTAAAGCTGAAACCTAACACAGGATTAGGTTGAGAAAAATTGGGCTTTTCAGCCTTTGAAGGAGGAAAACTGGTAGTGGTACATGATCAGAAAAGATGTAGAACAAAGTAACATCCAAATTGAAAAGCAAGTGTAGAATTGATGCCAGTCTATTCTTCACATGGTGTTTTCTAACTAGGTATAAGTGGCAAAAACCATGGATTCATTAAAATAGCAGTTTAAGGGCAGCCTGTAGGTTAATTCATAATTTATCAACTGCTGTCTTTAAGTAGCCTTCCATGTCTGTATTCAAAAAGTTAATTATTCCATTTACCAACATTAAAAATCTACAGGTTTTGAATAACCCATTACAGAGGTCTGCATATGCATGTTTAGCAGCACAACAAAGCACAGTTAGTACACATACATTGGACTGGACTTTGCTTTGCTTCCAAAATAATGGGAAGGCTAACAGCACTCACGCTTTTTATGGAGTAAATCAGACAGCAACTTCCAAAGAATGCACATGCAGTTAAATGCAAAAATCTGGAAGTTGCAGTCTGAGTTACCCAGCTCCTCCGCAGTCTGCACTATAAAAGACTCGTCAGAAATCCATGTAAGGCCGTCAACTTGCAATAATTACCCGCTAAACAAGCCAGAAAAAGTTAGGACTTGTGTTTTGAGGTGTAAGTAAATTTTTCATGGTGCAATAAGTCATCATTACTGCCAAACAACCTCTGGCACTGAAAATTTTAATTTTACAAATGTAGAATCTCATTCCTTTAGAATGCAATTGTTAGCTTTTTAAAAATATCAGCCTTTTCTGTGTCTTTTGCCCCTCTCAATCCCATCCTTCTTTGCCTCTCTCTTATGTTTTCTGTACATTAATTAAATCTACTTTATACTTGCTGTGAGGATTCCTCAGTCTGATTAGTTGAAGAGCAGGGCTGGTTCAGATGCCCAGTGAGGGCTAGTCTCATATGAACTAGCAGCAGATCATGGCTGATTTGTTTGTGTACTCAACTCCACTTTCCTGCCTACCCCCCGATACCCTTTGACTCCCTTGCTTGTCAAGAATCTGTCTACCTCTGCCTTAAAACCATTCAAAAGACACAGAAAAGGCACATTTTTCAAAAAGCTAACAATCATTAAATTCTGAAGGAATGAGATTCTACATTTGTAAAATTAAAATTTTCAATGACCCTGCCTTCACTGCTCTCCGGGGAACAGAGTTCCACAGATTCATGATTCTCAATTTTTTTTTCCTCATCTCTGTCTTAAATGGAAGACCCTTTATTTTTAAACTGTGCTCCCTAGTTTTAGCTTCTCCCACAAGGGAAAACATCCACCTTGTCAAGTCCCTCAGGATCTTATATGTTTCAATATGATCACCTCTCAACTTTCTAAACTCCAATGAATACAGACCCAACCTGTCCATCCTTTCCTCATAAGATAACCCTGTCATCCCAGGAAAGAATGGATCTAGGCAGTCACTGGCTTGAGTTGTATGGTGGCTAAATTTACTGATGACACTAAGATAGGTAGGAGAGTAAGTTGTGAAACATATAAGATCCTGATGGGTCTTGACAAAGGTGAATGTGGTAAGGATGTTTCCCCTTGTGGGAGAATCTAGAACTAGGGGTCACTTTAAAAATAAGGGGTCGCCCATTTAAGGCAGCAATGAGGAGAAATTTTTTTTCTGACGGTCATGAGTCTTTGCAATTCTGTTCCTCAAATTGTGGTGGAAGCAGAGTCTTTGAATATTGTTAAGGCAGAGGTAGATAGATTCTTGATAAGCAAGGGGGTGGAAGACTATCAGGGGTAGGTGGAAATGTGGAGTAATCAGTTCAGCTATGAACTTATTGAATGGCGGAGCAGGCTCTAAGGGCCAATTGGCCTACTCGAGTGAACGTTCTCTGAATTGCTTCCAATGCAATTTTATCCTTAAGTAAGGAGACCAAAACTACACAATACTCTAAATGTGGTCTCACTAATGCCCTGTACAACTGCAGCAAAACATCTTACTTTTATATTCTATTCCCCTTGCAGTAAATGACGACATTGCATTTGCCTTCTTAATCACTTGCTATACCTGCTAACTTCTTGTGTTTCGTGTACTAGGACACGCAGGTCCCTCTGCATCTCAGAGTTCTGCAATCTCTCTCCATTTAAATAATGTTGCTTTTCTATTTTTCTGGCCAAATTGGACAAGTTCACACTTCCCCACATTGTATTCTGTCTGCCAAATCTTTGCTCACTTGCTTAACCTATCTATATCCCTTTGTCCTCTTCACATACGAACATACGAATTAGGAGCAGGAGTAGGCCACCCGGCCCTTTGAGCCTGCTCCGCCATTCAATAAGTTCGTGGCTGAACTGATTACTCCACATTTCCACTTACCTCTGATAACCTTCCACCCCCTTGCTTATCAAGAATCTATCTACCTCTGCCTTAACAATATTCAAAGACTCTGCTTCCACCACAATTTGAGGAACAGAATTGCAAAGACTCACAACCCTCAGAGAAAAAATTTCTCCTCATCTCTGTCTTAAATGGGCGACCCCTTATTTTTAAACAGTGACCCCTAGTTCGAGATTCTCCCACAAGGGGAAACATCTTTTCCACATCCACCCTGTCAAGACCCCTCAGGATCTTAAATGTTTCACAACCTACTCTCCTACCTATCTTTGTGTCATCAGTAAATTATAGCCACCAAACAACTCAAGCCAGTGATTGGCTAGATCCATTCTTTTGCTGCTGACAACAAAATCCCGGCCATAGAGGCTACAGCACTGAAACAGGTTCAATTTATTTATATGGTGTTTCTGCTTGCCACAAGTCTCCTCCCACCCCTGTTCATCTCACCTTATCAGGGTATCCTATTCCTTTCTCCCTTATGCATATCTAACTTTCTCTTAAATGTATCCTAACTATTTTCCTCAACTACTCCTTGTGGTCCAAATTCTTATTACTTCTTTGGTAAAGTTTCTCTTGAATTCCCTATTAGATTTATTACATTATTTTATATTTATGTCTTCTAGTCATCTACACACAGGGTAGGCATAGAGAAGATGTTTCCACATCAGTCTTTTCCATACCTTAAGAGACCTCTATCAAGTCAATCCTCAGCCTTTTCTTTTCTAGAGAAAAGAGTCCCAGCTGGTTCAATCTTTCCCGATAGTTCTGATTGCCATTCTTGTAAATCTTTCTTTGCACCTTATCCAATACCTGTATATCTTTTTTATAATATGGAAATCAGAACACTGCACAATACTTCCAAGTATGGTCTAATGGGGGTTCCATATAAGTTTAAATAAAACAGCAGAAATTAGAACCAGAGTAGATAAAAATGGTAATAAGGCTCTTTATCTGAATACATGTAGCATTTGTAAAAAGATAGATGAGCTGACAGCACAGATAGCTATCAAATCATATTCATTTATTTCTATCACAGAGATGTGGTTGCAGGATGACCAGGACTGGAATCTAAATGTTCAAGGATATTCGACGTTCCGGAAGAATAGGCAGGAAGGAAAAGGAGGTGGGGTAGCTTTGTTATTAAAGGAAGGGATCAGTGCAGTTGTGAGTAATGATGTAGGTGTAATAGATCATGATGTAGAATCAGTTTGGGTGGAAATAAGGAATAGCAAGAGGAAGAAATCACGGGTGTGAGTGGTCTGTCGGCTCCCGAGGAGTTGCCTCTCTGTAGGACAAAATATTAATCAGGAAATAATGGAGGTGTGTAAGAAGGGCACAGCAGTTATCATGGGTGATTTTAATCTGCATATAGACTGGACAAATCAAATTGGCAAGTGTAGCATGGAAGATGAATTTGTAGAGTGCATCAGGGATTGTTTCTTAGAAAAATACATTGCAGAAACTACCCGGGAATAGGCTATTTTAGACTTGGTGATGTGTAATGAGGTAGGATTAATAAGAGATCTCGTAGTTAAGGATCCTCTAGGGGGAAGCAGTCGTAACATGGTAGAATTTCAAATTCAGTTTGAGGGTGAGCAACTTGGGTCTCAAACCAGTGTCTTCAACGTAAACAAGGGCAATTACAGACGTATGTTGAAAGAGTTGTCGAAAGCGGGCTGGGAAAATAGACTACAGGGGAAGTCAATAGATGAGCAGTGGCAGACTTTTAAGCAGAAATTTCGTAACACTCAGCAAACATTTATTCCGGTCAGAAGGAAGGACTCGAAGAGAACGATGAACCGCCCGTGGATAACAAAGGCAGTTAAGGAGAGTATCAATCAAAAACAAAGTCGTACAAAGCGGCGAAAGCTAGCGGTAGGCCAGAGGATTGGGACTTTTTTAGAAACCAGCAGCGGATGACTAAAAAACTAATAGAGAGAAAATTGATTGAGAGTAAATTGGCAAGAAATATAAAATCAAATAGCAAGAGCTTCTACGGGTATATAAAAAGGAAGAGAGTAGCTAAAGTAAATATGGGATCTTTAGAGGATGAGACTGGGGAATTAATAACAGGGAACAGGGTAGTGGCAGATAACTTAAACCAGTATTTTGCATCAGTCTTCACAGTGGAGGACACTATAAACATCCCAACAATAATAGATGAGCAAGGTGTAAATGGGAGGGAGGAATTTGTAACAATCTCTATCATGAGGGAAAAGGTGCTTGACAATCTAATGGGACTAAAGGCAGACAAGTCGCCAGGACCTGATAGCCTGCACCCAAGGATTTTTAAAAAAGTGGCTGCAGAGGTAGTAGAGGCATTGTTCATAATATACCAAAACCAGCGGATTGGAAAATCGCTAATGTGACGCCCCTATTCAAGAAAGGAGGGAGACAGAAAGCAGGAAACTAAACACCAGTTATCTGAACATCTGTCATTGGGAAAATGCTAGAGTCCATTGTTAAGGATGAAATAGCAGGACATTTAGCAAAACATAATGCAATCAAACAGAGCCAGCATGGTTTTATGAAAGGGAAATCATGTTTGACAAATTTGTTAGAGTTCTTTGAGGATATAAGAGAGTGGATAAGGGGGAACCCTTATCTACCTTATAAGGTAGATGTAGTCTATTTGGATTTTCAGAAGGCGTTCAATAAGGTGCCACATAAAAGGTTATTGCACAAAATAGGAACTCAGGGTATTGGGGAAATGTGTTGGTATGGACTGAGGATTGGTTAACACACAGGAGGCTGAGTGTCGGGATCAATGCGTCTTTTTCAGGTTGGAAAGCTGTAACTAGTGGGGTGCCGCAAGGATCGGTCCTAGGGCCTCAACTATTTACTATCTATATCAATGACTTGGAGGAAGGGACAGTGTGTAGAGTATCCAATTTTGCTGACGATACAAAAATTGGTGGGAAGGCATGTTGTGATGAGGACACAGAATCTGCAAAGGGATAACGATAGGTTAAGTAGTGGGCAAAAACTTGGCAGATGGAGTTCAATGTGGAAAAGTGTGAGGTAATCCACTTTGGTAGGAAGAATAAAAAGGCAGATTATTATTTAGATGGAGAAAGACTACAAAATACTGAAGTACAGAGGGATCTGGGTGTTTTGTGCAGGAAACACAAAATGTTAGCATGCAGGTGCAGCAAGTAATTAGGAAGGCAAATGGAATTTTGGCCTTCATTGCTAGGGGTGGTTAGAGTTTAAAAATGGGGAAGTCTTATTACAACTTTAATTGTAACTGTGTTGGTGAGGCCACACCTGGAGTACTGCGTACAGTTTTGGTGCCTGTATTTAAAGAAGGATATACTAGCATTGGAGGCAGTTCAGAAAAGGTTCACTAGGCTGATTCCTGGGATGAAGGGGTTGTCTTATCAAGAATGGTTAAACAGGTTAGGCCTTTATTCATTGGAGTTTAGAAAAATGAGAGGTGATCTTATTGAAACATATAAGATTCTAAGGGGGCTTGACAGGGTAGATGTTGAGAATATGTTTCCACTGTTGGGGGAATCTCAAACTAGGGGACATAGTTACAGAATAAGGGGACACACATTTAAAACTGAGTTGCAAAGGAATTTCTTCTCTCAGAGGGTTGTGAATCTCTGGAATTCTCTACCTCAGAGTTGTGGAGGCTAGGTCACTAAATGTATTTAAGGAGGAGGTAGATAGATTTTTGAAATCCCGGGGAGTCGAGGGTTATGCGGAGCAGGCCCAGAAGAGGAGTTGAGGCCTGGGACAGATCAGCCATGATCTTATTGAATGGCGGGGCAGGCTCGAGGGGCTGAATGGCCTACTCCTGCTCCTACTTGTGTTCTTGTGTAAAATATCCTCTCTGCTTTTAAATTCTATGCTCGAGAAGTAAATCTCAGTAATTGCTTCTTTTAGTGGGGTGATTTGTGTATCTGTACCTCATGGCTTGGCCATGTGAGCCGCATGGAAGATGGCAGGATTCCCAAAGACACATTGTACAGCGAGCTCGCCACTGGTATCAGACCCACCGGCCGTCCATGTCTCCGCTTTAAAGACGTCTGCAAACGCGACATGAAATCCTGTGACATTGATCACAAGTCGTGGGAGTCAGTTGCCAGCGTTCGCCAGAGCTGGCGGGCAGCCATAAAGACAGGGCTAAAATGTGGCGAGTCGAAGAGACTTAGTAGTTGGCAGGAAAAAAGACAGAGGCGCAAGGGGAGAGCCAACTGTGCAACAGCCTCGACAAACAAATTTCTCTGCAGCACCTGTGGAAGAGCCTGTCACTCTAGAATTGGCCTTTATAGCCACTCCAGGCGCTGCTTCACAAACCACTGACCACCTCCAGGCACATATCTATTGTCTCGAGATAAGGAGGCCCAAAGAAAGATCTTTTTGCTCCTCTACCCCATTCAGATTCTTATTATCTAAGCAGTATGTGCCCTCCTTATTCTTACCAAAATTATCACAATTATCTATATTGAAATTTATTTGTCATTACATGCCCATTCAGCAAATTTACTAATGTCTTCCTGTGTTTAGTCACATTCTTCCTTTGTAATGTCACCTCCCAATTTGGTGATGTTTGCGCATTTTGAAATTGTACTTCCAATTCCCGAGTCTGCCTTGTCAATGCAAATAGCGAGCAACAGTGGTCCCAGTGGGAACATCACTTCCTCCATTTTGCCAGTCTGAGTAGCTACCCTTAATCACTATTTTCTCTTTCATAGCCGTCTTGCTCTCAGTTCTACTACCACCTGGAACTTGCTGCCTACGTGGGTGATAGAAGTGGAGACAGTCATTGAGTTCAAAAGGAAGTTGGATAGGTACTTGGATGAAATAAACTTGCAGGGCCATGGGGATGGAACAAGGGAGTGGGACTGACTGGATTGGCAAATCAAATTGGTCACAATACAGCAGAGAATGAATTCTTGCAGTGCATATGGGATGGTTGTCTGGGCCAATACGTTGAGGAACCAACTAGAGAACAGGCCATCCTCGACTGGGTATTGTGTAATGAGAGGGGAATAATTGACAGTCTAGTGGTGCGAGACCCCTGGGGACGAGCGATCATAATATGATAGAGTTCTTCATCAAGATGTAGAGTTACGTAGTTGATTCTGAGACAAGGGTCCTGAATCTTAGTAAAGGAAACTACGAAGGTATGAGGCGTGAGTTGGCCGATATGGATTGGGAAACGTTACTTAAAGGGATGACGGTGGATAGGCAATGGCAAACATTTAAAGAACGCGTGGATGAACTGCTACAATTGTTTATCCCTGTCTGGCGCAAAAGTAAAACGGGAAAGGGAGCGAAACCATGGCTTACAAGGGAAATTAGGAATGACATTAGATCCAAGGAAGTGGCATAAATTTGCCAGGATAAACAACAGACCTGAGGATTGGGAGAAGTTTAGAATTCAGCAAAGGAGGACCAAGGGATTGATTAAGAAGGGGAAAATAGAGTACGAGAGCACGCTTGCGGGGAACATAAAAACGGACTGTAAAAGTTTCTATAGGTATGTGATGAGAAAAAGATCGGTGAAGACAAATGTAGGTCCCTTACAGTCAGAAACAGGGGAATTTATTATGGGGAATAAAGAAATGGCTGACCAACTAAATGCCTACTTTGGTTCTGTCTTCACAAAGGAGGACACAAATATCATACCAGAAATGTTGGGGAACACAGGGCTTAGTGAGAGAGAGGAACTGAAAGAAATCAGTATTAGTAGAGAAATGGTGTTGGGGAAATTGATGGGATTGAAGGCAGATAAATCCCCAGGGCCTGATGGTCTGCATCCCAGAGTACTTAAGGAAGTGGCTCTAGAAATAGTGGATGCATTGGTGTTCATCTTCCAAGATTCAATAGACTCTGGAACAGTTCCTACAGATTGGAGGGTAGCTAATGTAACCCCACTATTTAAAAAGGGAGGTCGAGAGAAAGCAGGGAATTATAGACCAGTCAGCCTGGCGTCGGTAGTGGGGAAAATTCTAGAGTCCATTTTCAAAGATTTTATATCAGAGCACTTAGAGAACAGTGGTAGAATCAGGCAGAGTCAGCATGGATTTACGAAAGGGAACTCGTGCTTGACAAATCTACTAGAATTCTTCGAGGATGTAACTAGTAGAGTTGATGAGGGGGAGCCAGTGGATGTGGTTTATTTGGACTTTCAGAAGGCTTTCGACAAAGTCCCACATAAGAGATTAGCATGTAAAATTAAAGTGCATGGGATTGGGGTAGTGTATTGCGATGGGTAGAAAATTGGTTGGCGGACAGGAAACAAAGAGTAGGGATAAATGGGTCTTTTTCCGAATGGCAGGCAGTGACTAGTGGGGTACTGCAGGGATCGGTGCTAGGACCCCAGCTATTCACAATATGCATTAATGATTTAGATGAGGGAACTAAATGTAATATCTCCAAATTTGCAGATGACACAAAACTGGATGGGAGGGTGAGTTGTGAGGAGGATGCAGAGAGGCTTCAGGGTGATTTGGACAAGTTGAGTGAGTGGGCTAATGTATGGCAGCTGCAGTATAATGTGGATAAATGTGAGGTTATCCACTTTGGTAGCAAAAACAGGAAGGCAGATTATTATCTGGCTATAAACAGAGAGGGGAATATGCAGCGAGACCTGGGTGTTCTCGTACACCAGTCGCTGAAGGTAAGCATGCATGTGCAACAGGCGGTAAAAAATGCAAATGGTATGTTGGCCTTCATAGCGAGAGGATTCGAGTACAGAAGCAGGCATGTCTTGCTGCAATTATACAGGGCCTTGGTGAGGAATATTGTATGCAGCTTTGATTTTTAGATTTAGAGATACAGCACTGAAACAGGCCCTTCGGCCCACCGAGTCTGTGCCGACCATTAACCACCCATTTATACTAATTTTACACTACCATATTCCTACCACATCCTCACCTGTCCCTATATTCCCCTACCACCTACCTATACTAGGGGCAATTGCTAATGGCCAATTTACCTATCAACCTGCAAGTCTTTTGGCTGTGGGAGGAAACAGGAGCACTCGGAGGAAACCCACGCAGACACAGGGAGAACTTGCAAACTCCACACAGGCACTACCCAGAATTGAACCCGGGTCACTGGAGCTGTGAGGCTGCGGTGCTAACCACTGCGCCACTGTGCCGCCCATATCTGAGGAAGGATGTTCTTGCTATAGAGGGAGTGCAGTGAAGGTTTACCAGACTGATTCCTGGGATGGTGGGACTGACGTATGAAGAAAGATTGAGTCGGTTAGGATTATATTCGCTGGAGTTCAGAAGAGTGAGGGGGGATCTCATAGAAACCTATAAAATTCTAACAGGACTTGACAGGGTAGATGCAGGAATGATGTTCCTGATGGTGGGGGAGTCCAGAACCAGGGGTCATAGTCTAAGGATATGGGATAAACCTTTCAGGACTGAGATGAGGAGAAATTTCTTCACCCAGAGAATGGTGAGCCTGTGGAATTCGCTACCACAGAAAGCAGTTGAGGCCAAAACATTGTATGTTTTCAAAAAGGAATTAGATATAGCTCTTGGGTCTAAAGGGATCAAAGGGTATGGGGCGAAAGCCGGAACAGGCTACTGAGTTGGATGATCAGCCATGATCATAATGAATGGCGGAGCAGGCTCAAAGGGGCAAATGGCCTATTCTTGCTCCTATTTTCTATGTTTCTATTGCTCTACAGAGAGCCGTCATGGACTTGATGGGCCAAATCGCTGTATCTTGTGCCATAATCACTCTAATAACTGTTACCTGATTCCATATGCTCTGACCGTTGTCTTGAGTCTACATTATTGAAGGCCTTTTGAAAATCTGAATATATCATCTGGTACATTACCCATGTCCACTCTTTCTGTTATTCCTTTAAAGAATTCAAAGGTTGGTCAAGAATGATCTTCCATTTTGAAATCTGTGCTGATTATTACATATTTGGTTTCTAGATGTTTTTCTTTTACATCTTTGAGTAAAGATTCTGTTGTCTTTCCTATCACTGCCATTAAGCCAACTGGTCTTTATTTCCCTGGATTTTTTCTATGTCCCTTTTTGATTACCAGTCCTCTGACACTATTCTCTCAGCTAATGAATTTTTATATATATGTAAAAGTGCCTCTGCTATCTCATCTGTAACTGATGTTAATATGCAAGGATGCCATCCACCCGGACCAGGGGTTTTATCCTCTCTGTGATTGATGAGCTTATCAATTATTTTCCCCCATTTCTATCTTGAATGTCTTTCTATCTTTTTTTGATCTCTTCTGATGTCATGTCTGCCTGGTTAGTCTCCCTGGTAAAAATGAGGCATAGTATCTACTCAATATTTCTGCTATTTCGCAGTCATAACCTGGGAGTTTATTTTATACATCCCTTAGTGGCTTTGTTGCTATATTTATGCATCTGTAGAATACTACTTTTTATATTCTTGATAATTTAATTGCAGAGTTCAATTTTGCTTTCCTAATTATTTTTGAGTTATTTCCCAATCTCTTCGTATTTCTTTTTGTTATGCTTTTTTTCTGTTTATGTACTTAGTGTTTGCCTTTTTCTTTAGTTTCAGTTTTGCTCACATCTCTTTATTGAAACATGGTGTTTCATTATTAGCTAAAAAACAAGAACAAATTAGCTGAATATATTTCAAGTGAATGCTCCCGATCACTGTTTTAAATATTTCCCACAGGGGTTCTGGCAATTTTTTTCCCAGTTTACCTTCCCTGGTTCTTTTCTCATTCCTCAGTGATTTTTTCAATCTATTACTTTCACCTTTTTCTCAGTTATGTCCTTCTCATTCATTGCTTCGAACCTTAATGTGTAATGTTCACTTGCCTAGATGTTTCCCTATGCTTGCATCTCTTATCTGTTCTGGTTCATTTTCCATTGCTAGATTTAGTAGTGATTCCTCTCTTGTTGGGCTTCTTATATACTAGGTAAGAAAAGAGTGCTGAGCAAGGTACAGCGATAATTATGGGGGATTTTAACCTACATAGAGACTGGAAATATCAGATGGGCAGAGGTAGCCCAGATGAGGAGCACATAGAATATTTTCAGGTTAATTTCTTGGAACAATATGTTCTGGAGCCAACCAGAGAGCAGGCTATACTAGACCTGGTATTGGGCAATGAGATAGGATTAATTGATGACCTCATAGTTAAGGCGCCCCTAGGTAACAACGATCATAATATGATTGAATTTTACATTCAGTTTGAGGGAGAGAAGAGTGGGCAATAAGGGCAATTATGAGGACATGAAAGCAGAGCTAGCTAAAGTGAACTGGGAAATTAGGTTAAGTGATAGGCCAATAGAGATGCAGTGGCAGACATTTAAGGGGATATTTCAGAATACACAGAATAGATACATATCAACGAGAAAGAAAAATTTCAAGGGTGGGACCTGCCATCCATGGTTAACTAAAACAGTTAAAGATAGTATCAAACTTAAAGAAAAAACATATAATTGTGCAAAGATGGGAGGCAGGTCAGAAGATTGGACAAAATAAAACAGCAAAGAATGACTAAAAGTTGATAAGGAAAGTAAAATTAGATTATGAGAAAAAGCTAGCTAGAAATATAAAGACAGATAGTAAGAGTTTCTATAGATATTTAAAAAAGAAAAGTGTTAACAAAGTGAGTGTTGGTCCTATAGAAAGTGAGTCTGGGGAATTAATAATGGATAATAGGAGATGGCAGATGAATTGAACAGCTATTTTGTATTGTCTTCACTATTGAGGATACAAGTGACATCCCAGTATTAGCTGTAAGTCAGGAGATGGAAGGGAGGCAGGAACTCAAGAAAATTACAATTACCAGGGAAGTGGTACTGAACAAATTGTTGGAGCTGCGGGCTAGGTTCCCAGGTCCTGATGGACTTCATCCTAGGGTGTTAAAAGAAGTAGCTAGTGAGATAGTTGATGTGTTAGTTTTAATTTTCCAAAATTCCCTAGATTCGGGGAAAATTCCGTTCGATTGGAAAATAGCGAATGTAACTCCTTTATTCAAAATGGGAGGGAGACAGAAAGCAGGAAACTACAGGCCAGTTAGCTTAACATCTGTCATAGGGAAAATGTTAGAAGCTATTACTAAAGACATTATAGCAGGGCATTGAGAAAAATTGAAGGTAATCAGGCAGAGTCAACATGGTTTTGTGAAAGGGCAATCATGTTTAACCAATTTATTGGAGTTATTTGAGGGAGTTACACGTGCTGTGGATAAAGGGGAACTGGTGGATGTACTGTACTTAGATTTCCAGAAGACATTTGATAAGGTGCCACATGAAACGTTATTGTGGAAAATAAAAGCTCATGGGTAGAAGATTAGTGAGCTAACAGAGAATGTTAGGCATAAATGGGTCATTTACTGGTTGGCAAGATGTAACAAGTGGTGTGCCACAGGGATCTGTGCTGGGGCCTCAACTTTTTGCAATTTATATAAATGACTTGGATGAATGGACCGAAGGTATGGTTGCTAAATTTGCTGATGAGACAAAGATAAGTAGCAAAGTAACTTGTGAAGATGACATAAGGGATATTAGGTTAAGTGAGTGGGCAAAGACCTGGCAAATGGAGTATAATGTGGGAAATTATCCACTTTGGCAGGAAGAATAAAAAAGAGGCATATTATCTAAATGGTAAGAGATTGCAGAGCTCTGAGATGCAGAGGGATCTGGCTGTCCTAGTGCATGAATCGCAAAAGGTTAGTATGCAGGTACAGCAGGTAATTAGGAAAACTAATAGAATGTTATCATTTATCGTGAGGGGAATTGGATACAAAAGTAGGGAGGTTATGCTTCAGCTATACAGGGCATTGGTGAGACCACATCTGGATTACTGTGTACAGTACTGGTCTCCTTATTTATGGGAGAATGTAAATACTTTTGAGGCAGTACAGAGAAGGTTTACTAGACTAGTACCTGGAATGGGCGGGCTGTCTTATGAGGAAAGATTTTACAGGCGAGGCTTGTATCCGCTGGAATTTAGAAGAGTAAGAGGCGACTTGATTTGCATCATGTAAGATCCTGGGGGGGTCTTGACAGGGTGGATTTGGAAAGGGTGTTTCCCCTTGTGGAAGAATCTGGAACTAGGGGTCGCTATTTAAAAATAAGGGGTCACCCATTTAAGACAGATATGAGGAGATATTTTTTCTCTGAGGATCGTGAGTCTTTGGAATTTTGTTCCTCAAAAGGCAGTGGAAGAAGAGTCTTTGAATATTTTTAAGGCCGAGGTAGGTAGATTCTTGATAAGGGCATGGAAGGTTATCGGGGGTAGGTGGAAATGGGGAGTAATCAGTTCAGCCATGAACTTATTGAATGGTGGAGCAGGCTTGAAGGACTGAGTGGCCTACTCCTGCTCCTAATTTGTATGGTCATATGTCCATATGTAATATAAAAATCAGCAAAGAACGACTGAAAAGTTGATGAGGGAAAAATTAGAGTACGAGAGAAAGCTAGCTAGAAATATAAAAACAGATAGTAAGAAGTTCTATAGATATTTAAAAAAGAGTTAACAAAGCGAGCGTTGGTCCTAAAGAAAGTGAATCTGGGAAATTAATAAGGGAAAATAAGGAGATGGCAGAAGAATTGAACAGGTATTTTGCGTCGCTTTTCACTGTAGAGGATACAAGTAAAATCCCAGAAATAGCTGTAAATCAGGAAATGGGAGGGAGGAAGAAAATTACAATCGCCAGGGAAGTGGTACTGAGCAAATTGTTGGAGCTGTGGGCTGACAAGTCCCCGGGTTCTGATGGCTCCTGAGGGTCCTTGGATCCTAAAAGAAGAGGCTAGTGAGATGGTTGATGCATTGGTTTTAATTTCCCAAAATTCCCTAGATTTGGGGAAGTTTCCATTAGTTTGGAAAAGAGCAAATGTAACTCCTTTATTCAAAAAGGGAAGGAGACAAAAAACAGGAAACTACAGGCTTAGCATCTGTCATAGGGAAAATGTTAGAAGATATAATTAAAGATGTGATAGTGGGGCACTTAGAAAAATCAAGGTAATCAGGGAGAGTCAACATGGCTTTGTGAAAGGGAAATCATGTTTAACAAATTTATTGGAGTTCTTTGAAGAAGTAACGTGCTATGGATAAAGGGGAACTGGTGAATGTACTGTACTTAGATTTCCAGAAGGCATTTGATAAGGTACCACATGAAAGATTATTGCAGAAAATAAAAGCTCATGGTGTAGGGGGTAACATATTGGCGTGAATAGAAAATTGGCTAGTTAACAGGAAACAGGGAGTAGGCATAAATGGATCATTTTCTGGCTGGCAAGATGTAACGAGTGTTGTGCCCCAGGGATTTGTGCTGGGCCTCAGCTTTATGCAATTTATATAATTGACTTGGATGAAGGAACCGAAGGTATGGTTGCTAAATTTGCTGATGACGCAAAGATAGCTAAGAAAGTACGTTGTGAAGAGGACATGAGGCTACAAAGGGATATAGATAGGTTAAGTGAGTGGGCAAAGATCTGGCAAATGAAGTATCATGTGGGAAAATGTGAAATTGTCCATTTTGGCAGTAACAGTAAAAAAGAAGCATATTGTCCAAATGGTGAGAGATTGCAGAGCTCTGAGATGCAGAGGGATCTGGGTGTCCTAGTGCATGAATCGCAAAAGGTTAGTATGCAGGTATAGCAAGTAATTAGGAAAGCTAATAGAGAGTGTTATCGTTTAATGTGAGGGGAATTGAATGCACAAGTTGGGAGGTTATGCTTCAGTTATACAGGGCATTTGTGTGACCACATCTGGAGTACTGTGTACTCTACTGGTCTCATTTAAGAAAGGATGTAAATGTGTTGGACGCAGTTCAGAGAAGGTTTAGTAGACTAATACCTGGAGTGGGCAGGTTGTCTTATGAGGAAAGGTTGAACAGGCTAGAGTTTAGAAGAGTAAGAGGCAACTTGATTGAGACATGTAAGATCCTGAGGGGTCTTGACAGGGTGGATATGGAAAGGAAATTTTTTTCTCTGTGGGTTGAGTGTCTTTGGAGCGCTCTTCCTCAAAAGGCAGTGGGAGCAGAGTCTTTAAATATTTTTAAGGCAGAGGTAGATAGATTTTTGGTAAGCAAGGGGGTGAAAGCTTATTGGGGGTAGGCAGGAATGTGGTCTAGGTTACAGTCAGATCATCCATGATCTTGTTGAATGGCGGAGCAGACTCGAGGGGCCAAGTGGCCTACTGCTGCACCAAATTCATCTGTTCGTAATAGGTGATTCATCACAACTTGAGGTTAATTTAGATTTGGTCTGTACTAATCTGTACTTGGTTGAAGTACCAGTTGAAGTATCAGAGGCTGAAATCTAGTCTTAAATATGAGGCGGTATTTGGCGGGTTTTGGGTGGAGGGGGTTGGGGAGTGGCCTGGGGAAGCTTAAACTGTAACATTGGTCTCATACTGACAGCTATGATCTTCTTCTTTGGCCTCCTTGTCTCGAGAGACAATGGGTAAGCGCCTGGAGGTGGTCAGTGGATTGTGAAGCAGCGCCTGGAGTGGCTATAAAGGCCAATTCTAGAGTGACAGACTCTTCCACAGGTGCTGCAGATAAATTGGTTATCGGGGCTTTTACACATTGGTCTCAAACTGACACATGATATGAGTCAGTAAAATGCACAGTGGGTAAAAAAAAAAATGTTATTTGGTGTTAACTTTTAAATATTTGTGTTAAGCGCATAAGTTTGAGAACTTAATTGGGCAATGACCAAGTTTTGATTGAAACATGTGTTCAGAACATCTGTCTCAAAATTAAAATCTGATCAGAATATCGATGCCAATCTTCAAAACCGCTGAATTTTGCATTGATGATGTGCTGCCGGAGGCTGGATTGTACTGCTGCTATTGGCCCCTGGCAAAATGCAGGAAGAGAGAGATTGTGATCTGGGAGGAGACAGCTATTGAGAATTTGATGGAGTACATATATATCCTCAGCATTTTTTTGAGATGTGTTTGGAGCAAGCACTAACTTTCCTATCTCTGAAATAGTTGCGCAAAAAGTTACTTCTGAATTGAAAGTGTTTAGCGCAGCTTTTTATATAACGTGTCGTTACAAGCCTAAATAAACTTATTTCTTATCCTGACTTTACTAAGTAGGCATCATCCGTCAGCAGCTAATATTGGCATTGAAATGTTATCTTCAGTGTTATCATAGAGTCATACAGCACAGAAACAGGCCCTTCGGCCCATCGTGTCTGTGCCGGCCACCAAGCACCTAACTATTCTTATCCCATTTTCCAGCACTTGGCCCGTAGCATTGTATGCTATGGCGTTTTAAACGCTCATCTAAATACTTCTTAAATGTTGTGATGGTTCCTGCCTCTACCACCTCTTGGCAATTTCCTGGTGAATCTCTTCTGCACCCTCTCCAGTGCAATCACATCCTTTCTATAGTGTGGTGCCCAGAACTGTACACAGTACTCCAGCTGTGGCCTAACTAGCGTTTTATACAGCTCCATCATAACCTACTTGCTCCTATATTCTATGCCTCGGCTAATAAAGGCAAATATCCCATATGCCTTCCTAACCATCTTATCTACCTGTGCCTTCGGTGATCTATGGACAAGTAAGAACTCATCACGGGTTTCTTTGCTGGTGCTACTGATAGGCACTGAGGTGAGGCTGCCTAAAAGCACCTTTCAATTGGGATGGTTTGGATCAGGAACTCGATCATTCGCTCCACAGCTGTGGAACATAATTTTGATACCGTGACCCATTTTGCTAGCTAGTGTTATTTTTTTTTCCAAAACGTTTTCCTAGCAGCTTTCTGTCAATTGAATTTTTTTAATATTCATTCTTGGGATGTGAGCATCGCTGGCAAGGCCAGCATTTATTGCCCATCCGTGATTGCCCTTGAGCAGTGGTGGCGAGCTGCCTTCTTGAACCTCTGCAGTCCATGTGGTGTAGTCCCTAAAATGAAGCCTTGTGAAGGGACAAATGCTTTAATATATTGTAAGTTTCAGTATATACAGGTATAGCTATTTAACCTGTGAATAAGATATGGCATGTGTAACAGCTTTTCAGCATTTTTAAAAATTAAATCAATTTTGTAAAAGTATCTGCGATCAGTTTTGTTCCATGTTCTTCCTACCCCCGAATAGGACACTGCTGGAGGAGACATCAAAGATGCCAGACTTCAATATGAAGGGGCTCTGGTGATTCTTGATGCAGGAGCACAGTATGGAAAAGTAATTGATCGACGTGTGAGAGAACTTTTCGTACAGTCAGAAATCCTGCCACTCGAGACACCTGCTTTTGCAATCAAAGAGAATGGTTTTAGGTAAGAATTGGCTTTTGGTGCAATGTGTGTGTAAGTATGTTTTTAAGAATAATTTTTTAGAATATGATTAATATAAACTTATTCTTTATAAGGATGATAACGTACAACATGCTTCACTCTAGTTCACTGGAGTTCTCAGTAGGGAAACAATTGTATTGTATTTCCATTCTTGGTGTGAGACCCCTTGGAGTAATGGGAATCCTATTGAAATTAACAGGTTGGAAACTCCTTATGTCTCCAGGCTGGGATATGTTTATCGTTTGGGTTTTCCTGATCCAAATACCTTCACGTTACAGACTTAGAATTTCATGCATGTGGGTTATTCATGTTCAGTTAATAGTCTTAGATAAAAGAATGGCAAAATATCAACAAGATTAGAAAAAGTGACTAGACAAAAAAAAGAGTAGGCCATAATGGCCCCTCAAGCCTTCTCTGCCATTCAATAAGATCATGCTTGATCTACCTCAACTCTACTTTCCTGCCCTATCCCCATATTCCTTGATTCCCTTAGTGTCCAACATATATACCATTGTCATTATCAATGGTTGAGCATCATCAGTTCTGTGGGAGAGAATCCCAAAGATTCCTAACCCTCTGAGTGAAATAACAACCACTTATCCTGAGACTATGAACCCAGTTCTATCCTCTATGGCCAGTAAAACAGCCTCTCAGTATCTTTCCTGTGACCTTGTCCTATCAACACCTTCTCTTTGGTTATCTGTTGCCCCACCCCTGCTTTACTTGCTTAAAACCTATTACAGTTCTAATTGCCAGTTCTGATGAAGGGTCACTGACCTGAAACATTAACTCTGCTTCTCTCTCCACAAATGCTGCCAGACCTGCTGCGTATTTCCAGCATTTCTTGCTTTTATTTCAGTGTCTACCGTCAAGCTCTCTCAGAATTTCATGTTTCAATGAGATCACCTCACTGCTAATCTCCAGGAAATTCTACTCAATCAATGGCCAACATGCCATTTGCCTTCCTAATTGCTTGCTGTTAACTTTGATTTGTGTACAAGGACAATCAAATCCCTCTGCATACCACTTAACTTTGTATCATCAGAAAACTTGGATCTATTACACTTAGTCCAATCATAGAATTATAGAAATGAATAGCACAGAGGGAGACCATTTGACTCATCATATCCGTGCCGGCCCACAAAGAGCTGTTGAGCCTAATCCCACTTTGCGGCTCTTGGTCCGTAGCCTTATAGCTAAAGGCACTTAAAGTGTGTATCCAAGTACTTTTTAAATGCGATGAGGATATCTGCGTCTTATCACTCTTTCAGACAGTGTTTTTCAGACCCCCACCACCCTCTGAGTGAAAAAAACTTTTCAACTCCTCTCTACCCCTTCTACCAATTACTTTACATCTATGCCCCATGGTATTGACCTCTCTGCTTCAGGAAATAGGTCCTTCCTATCCATTCTCTTTAGGCCCCTCATAATTTTATGCACCTCAATTAAGTCTCTGCTTAGCCTCCTCTGTTACAAAGAAAATAACCCCAGTCTATCCTGTCTTTCCTCATAGTTAAAATTCTCAGCATCCGCCTCTAAATCATTGAGTTAGATTATAAATACCAACATTTACTAGTCTGTCACCTTTTTTTAAAAAAAAATCTGCTTTTCTGTTCCTATCAAAGTGGGTAATTTCACATTTCCCCTTGTTATACTCCATCTGTCACCTTCTTACCCACTCCACCTAACCTGTTTTTTTTCCCTTTGCAGCATCTTTGCATCCTCCTCACAGCTTAGTTTCCCACCTAACTTTGCATCGTCAGCAAACTTGGATGTATTACACTCAGTCCCCTCATCTAAGTCATTTGTATAGATTGTAAATAGCTGAAGACAAGCACTGATCGTTGCAGCATCATAATAGTTACAACCTGTCAGCCGGAAAATAACCCGTTCCTACTGTTTTCTGTCAGTTAACCAATCCTCAGTCTGTACTAATATATTACCCCTAATCCCATGAGTGTTAATTTTGTGTAACAGCCTCTTGTATGACACCTTATCAAATGCCTTCTGAAAATCCAAATATTCTGTCCACTAGTTCCCTCTTATCTAACCTGCTCGTTACAACCTCAAAAAGACTCTCATCGATTTGTCAAGCACCATTTCCCTTACATAAAACATGTTCATTCTGTCTAATTGTATTGTGATTTATCATGTCTCTAATAATACATTCTATAATTTTCCCTTCTGCTGATGGCAGGCTAGATGACTGGTAATTCTCTGTTTTCTTCCTCTCTCTCTCTCACTGAAGATTTACTTAAGGAAATGCTTGATTTTAGTGTTTTAAAAAAAAAATAACACCCTGGAAGGGGGGAAAACAAGTTTATACCCTTCAATTTATGCTTTTGTGCTGATTCCGAATAAAACATAAGCCTAGATTTTTAAATATCTGTGGTGTTGCATGTTATAATGCATATGACATGTTCATTTCCACAGCCCCAGGTCATGTTCAGTTTATTTGAAAAGGATCAGAGGCAACTGTGTCGGATTTCTGAATTTCCCTTTTTGGAGTATTTCAGTTCTGACCAATTGTCTACAGTGAATGGAATGACCTCCTTGGGTCAAGTCTAAGCTATTCAGATACTACAAAGTGAGGAAACTCTAGGTGTTCATATGTGCAAAAGAATTTAGATAGGAAAATAATTCAGTATTGGTCTCAATTATATACTTAATGCATAGTGTCTGCTGATACTGAATGATGCTTATTGTGGAACAAAACCACTTCAGAGTCAGCAGCGAGTTGAGGTCAGAAAATCTTTATTACAAGGATGCAGTGAACCAAAGTCTCACAGAACATCTTCAGTTACAGCAGAGTTATTTTATACAACAGTTTTCATACATAACTGGTACAGCTGGTTACTGATACACCCATATTTGTTTATCTAACTTATCTAACCAGTTCTTCTTTGCAGTTTTGCCCTCCCCAATGCTTACAATAGATAAGCATGCCAAGGCTTCATGATGGAAAGGTACAGCAAGAGGAAAACAGCTTAAGCTGTGTGAACTTTAGTAACCCTATTAACCATTCATTCTCCATATCAATGCTCTAGACCAGTTGTATAATATTTTGTGCCAGTGAAATACAATTTCAACTTTGCATCACTACAAAACTTTTGATAATGTGTTTACTGAAATGACAGTGTTTTGTGTTTTCACAAGTGTTGGACACCACAAGGTAGCTTCACCCTTTCAGATCTTTAAAAATTTCCCATGTTGCATGTTAGTTTTCAGTACTCTGGTTGATTATAGCATATGCACATCTACTATTTCTATCTGTATATTTTATCTTATGAATTTAAATATATTTTTACTAAAGTCTTTTTGCTGTACCTTTCGGATAACAGGATGGAGCCTGATTTTCATGGAGCTGAAATGCAATGTTTCCTCAGTCGTCTTAAATTTAATTACCTTAAACTCTTAGGTTTTGAAAATTCTCCCAATTATGTTATTGATACTGGATTTATTAAAAACCAAAAAGACATTAACGTTGTTACTATTGGCACTTTCTATAACAGTTATTCTGCTTGTTCTATTTTGCACACATTCCTTTTAGTGTTAAATTCCACTTCTGTTGAGTTTTCACTTCTGGTTTCTAACTTTGTTACTATTTTATAATCCAGTTAATATTGCATTGTAAGCTTTTCTTTCATTATAGAATTTGATTCACATCTTTTTAATGCAGTTATTGCATTCCTATAAATATGCAGTGACTTGTTCTTAAATACTGTTTCTGTTTTAAAGAGCTATCATCATATCTGGGGGGCCAAGTTCTGTCTATGCAGAAGATGCTCCATGGTTTGATCCAGCAATATTTACAATTGGCAAACCTGTTCTTGGAATTTGTTACGGAATGCAGGTACTATACACAAATTCAGATCATTTGTGTTGGCGTTTGATAAAGACTAAGGCTAACTATAAAGCATTACACTTTTATCAGTGCCTTTTATCGGGGTACTATGGTAGTGCCATTTTACTTAAAGCTGTTTGTGCTGACTTATACAGTAATGCCTTTTTAATGCTGTTAAGTGTGGTTTTCATCCGTTGTCTTGGGTCTGTATCTGTTCGGCAATGGATTAGAATTTCGAAGTTTAATGTAGGGGAAAATTGAAGCATAACATGCAAACCAATTTTTATTTAAATTCACAGATGATGAATAAAGTTTTTGGCGGTACAGTGCACAGAAAGAATGTGAGAGAAGATGGTCTATTTACAGTAAACGTGGACAATAGCTGTTCACTGTTCAGGTACTGATTGCTTATTCTGATATGTTTGCAGTTTTTCTCGTCCTCATGAAATGGGCAGTTGAAACCAGTTCATAATTTGAAATTAATTGTAGATTTTATAATTATAAAACATTGCTGGTTCGTTTGTTTTTTTTTGTACTTCAGTACATTTGGGGAGTCATCTGCCACAGTGCAAACATTGCTTTATGTTCAGATGTTCTAACTCCTTTTTTTAAAAAAAAAACCCAGCTTTGATATCTGGTGTGATGAAAAAACAATTCATTGTTGAGTTTAGCATGGGACAAGTGCATGGTATAACGCCCTTCTACCCCAACCATGGGCTGGATTTTACCAGCCCCTCAACGCCATGGGTTGCGGTGGGGGGCCCCGTAAAATACAGTGGGGAGAGGCCCGCCTCGCCGCCCCCCCTCGACCTCGAGAAGGGCCTGCCGCGTATTACCGGCAGTGGCTGGGGAGGGGGGGGACCTTGGTGAAGCTGCTTGAAGGTGGGGCCTTCATCTAAATATGTAAGTGAACAGTAATGAGATTTAAATTAACTTACCTTCTGGTGGTGGCTGTCCCACGCTGATTTTACGGCCACCTAACACACCTTGCGTGCCTTTGGAACTCCGTATAGTTCCAAGGCGAGAACCTGATTGGGAGGGGCGAGAAATAAAATTTTCAGGGTGGGAGGGGTGGGTGAACAGGGAAAACAATTTTTATTGGCTGTGGGGATGGTGGGAAGGAGTTGAGGGTTAAAGGGAACAAAGTTTGGGGGGATGTTCGGGATACTCGTAAAAGTTTATAATGGGGGGCGGGGAGAGGACAATTAATATATTAAATACCCATTGGGAGGTGGGAGACTGGATTTAGAGTTGAAATTGCCGCTGAGTTCAAAGCTTGTCGTGGAGTGCGGTCACAAATAAAATCCAGACCAATGTGTCTCCACCTTCAAAGAATCAATTGTCTTTGTGTCCTGTGTAAGCAAGTCAGCAATATTGTACTGAATTATGACAGTTTTATGCTTATAAGTCTGCAGCTGCTAGCAATTGGGTTGGCACTGCCCAAATACATAGTTGCCTTCACACAAAAGTATAGACTATGGAGACTAGATGGTGCCGTAAGCACGTATTTTGTCATCCCTGACCAGAAAGATTCTTCCTGACAGATGACAAAATGCGTGCTTTTTGCACCATTTAGTATTGATAGTACATATATTTTTGTGCTAGACTAATTAAAGCTATTATGTATTTGGAAAGGAAGGCTAGAGACATATACAGCTTGAAAAACTTCATAGAATTATTCCTGCGTAAAATTCGCCTTTTCCCCACCAACAATGCCCCCCCATACTAATATCTTACTTTCCTCCAAGAACCCAGAAAGACTGCTAAGTGATCTCTCTCAACTGCTATTTAACTAATGCTTTTGTGACTAAATTGCGTACTTTTTCCTCATTTGCCCTCTTCCCATCTTCAGAGAAAAATAAAAATTAATTCCAATGGAACCAGCAATTTCATGTTGGCCTTTGTTATATGTCATTATTAAAAATAATATATAATCCTGTTGTGAAATTCCTATGTTTTATTATTGTTTAGTCTTCTATATTTCTTCCTTACATTTTACCCTCCATTAGAGGTCTACAGAAAGACGAGCTTGTTTTGCTCACTCATGGTGATAGTGTGGACAAGGTGGCAGAGGGCTTCAAAGTCGTCGCTCAGTCTGGAAACATTGCAGCAGGTATACTTGAGTTACTTTAGCAGTGAATAGTTTGTGAATCCAGGTTTGACTGTGTTTGTGTGTGTTTTGAATGCAGTGTGACAGACAGATTGGTTTAGAATGGGAAGTCAGCAATTTGTTCTTGCTGTGATTATGATCAGTACTACAATCACAGTGATTTTTTTTTGTGTGTGTGTGGTGATTTTTATATAGCAGTATCCAATTGTTAATGAATTTTCTCAGCTGAGGCACTGGATCAGCGGCTAGAGCCAGAAAGGAATACCGATGCGTACAGTGCATTCTGGAGCTCTTGTAGTTGCCTTGGTGGACCAACTCCCTTCTGACAGGGGATACCTGAAATGATGGGCCTCCACTTTTGGTAGAAAATATATGGTAAAACTGGGAATATCTCCTGTGAGGTAGGAGACCTTTAAACTTTTTTTTTTTCAGAATAACATCATAGAAAGGAAGGCAATATTTTATGCTTCCTCCTCCCATGAATCCCCTCCACCTTTGAGGTTATTTTGCAGCATATTGCTCTTCTAAAATGTGGTTGGAGGAATGAGGAAGCTACTTGTTTTATAGAAGCTTTCTGTTACCCGATCAAGCTTTAGCCCACAGCACTTTCTATTTGGACATTGATTTAATCAGTGTGCAGTACAGTTAATCAAGCTATTGTTTCCAGATATTATTTTCCACCTTGAAATTGCTTAAAGAGGAATTTGCATTGTAGATTGAGGTAATTAACTGACCTGCCTATATTCCATAATAGAATACCTGAATTTATAGCGCAGTATATCCCTTCCAAAGCAGAATGTATATTTGTGTTTGTGGGCCGTGAACTGTAATTGCCTATAATAAAGCAGTGGAATTCAAAGTAATAAGAAACTGCTTTCTGTGACGGTAGGTGCTGTACAACAATGCAACTGTTATGCACTAGAAGGAAAATGGGAAGGAGTTTGGTACTATGCCACACATATCTAATAATTGGTTATAGACCAGGATTGGCTGAGGCCTGCCTATTGTGTGAACTATGACTCTGCATTGTCCCAGGACTGGTGGTTTTCTTTTAGGTCTTCTGATTCACCCACTCTGGAACTGGCAGTCAGGAGTTGTGTATGATTGGTCAAGTGATTCCCACAAAGCTAGCTTAAATGTGTGAAAGCTGGCTAGTACAAACTTGTTTTCTATAACTCAATAACACAACTGTGCGTCTGTGATTTATGTTTATTGTCAAGCTCCTCCTTTAAGGGGCATGCTTTGAAATGCTTAGTTTATGGAAAATAAAGCAAGTGAGAATGTGGATTACTGCCTATTTTAGAACAGTTTCATACTTGTGCAAAAGGGTATTTTAAAAACATTGTGCATGTTCATTTTCTGTTTGTTTAAACTGTATACAGCAATAGCAAATGAGTCCAAGAAGCTCTATGGTGTTCAGTTCCACCCAGAAGTAGACTTGACAGAGCATGGCAAGGACATTTTGAAGAATTTCTTGTTTGATATAGCTGGTTGTAGTGGAACATTCACAGTCCAGAACAGAGAAGCAGAATGCATCAGAGAAATACAAAAGAAAGTTGGTCATTCCAAAGTTTTGGTAAGCTTTACTTATTAATAGTGTAACATTTTTGTGATAATGAAAAAGTGTTTTTCATGGCATTGCACATACCCTGTTTGAGAAACAAAACATGGTTTTGCAGTTTAGAAATTCTAACTGTTGTCACTTGTTACATAGGTTTTACTGAGTGGTGGAGTAGATTCTACAGTGTGCACAGCTTTGTTGAATAAGGCTTTGAACCAAGATCAAGTAATAGCTGTTCACATAGACAATGGTTTCATGCGGAAAAGAGAGAGTCAGTCTGTTGAGGAAGCCTTGAAGAAACTTGGTATTAAAGTTAAAGGTAAAAATGAAAAAGAAATTGTATAAGTGGTTTTATTGATGAAAAACATTATAAAACGGTTTTGATGTGTGAAAATATCCCTGTCGAAAATATTACAGACCTATGGCGAACACGTGGACAGTGGAGCATGTGGCACAAATTTAGGGCATTAAAGCCACAGAGAATGTACAGCATAGATTCACTAGGATTATGCCAGGGAAAGGAAACTATAGTTATGAGGAAAGACTTGAGATGCTTGGACTGTTTCCACTGGAGCAGAAAAGGTTAAGAGGAGATATAATAATTATTTAAAATAATGAAAGGCTTTGGTAGAAGTGAAAAGGGGAAAGACTGGTTAGAAAAATAAAAGCCTGTGGGATCCAAGGGAAAGTAGCAAGTTGGATCCAAAATTGGCTCAATGGCTGGAAGCAAAGGGTATTGGTTAGCTGGTGTTTTTGTGACTGGGGGGTTCTGCAGAGATCAGTCCTAGGTCCCTTGCTGGTACATAATCAATGAATTAGACTTAAATATAGGGGGCATGAGTGAGAAGTTTGCAGATGGTGCAATAATGGACCATGTGGTTAGTGAGGAAGAAAACTGTAGACTATAGAAAGATATCAATGGACTGGTCAGGGAGGCAGAAAAGTGGTTAAATGGAATTCAGTCCAGAGAATTGTGAGGTAATGTATTTGGGGAGGGGACAAGGTAAGGGAAGACACAATAAATGGTAGGTTACTGAGAAGTGTAGAGGAATAGAGGGACCTTGGCGTGCATTTCCATAGATCCCTGAAGGTAGCAGGACAGGTAGATCAGGTGGTTAAGAAGGCATATGGGACTGCTCTTTTTTGGCCAGCACGGAACCAGTGGGCCAAATAGGCCTCCTTTTGTGCCATAAATTTCTCTGATTCTATGACCAGCATCACTAATAGTCCGAGTTCCGAACCCAACCGTATATGGGAATGGTGGAGAGATGGGTAAATAAAATCAGTAGCTCTGTGCTGCAAAGGTGTTCCATACTTAGTTGGTTTGAATAGAGCCAGTTGATGTGTGTAATAAGTTTATATGATACTTCCAGAATTTTGTAGAATTCCCCACTATTGCCATTCTTTGAGTTTAGGACCCGAGTTGTGTTTTTTTTTGACAAATCCAAAATGAAAAGATGCACATGCTTTTCTGTAAGTACCAATATCTGTAACATGCTTGTGTATGCCACTGACCCCAGTACCCTGAATTCCTATTTGGCAAGAATTTTTTTTAGAAACAAGTCAGCCAATCATTAGTACAAGAAGCACAAGATTAATACAAACTCTTATAGGACAAATTGTTTTGTCTATATAAATAATTAAGTATTATTAACCATTGTGATATTCAGTTTTAAGTTGCATTTGAAAACTAGAACTTAGTTGTTTATTTCTGCAGATTATTACTGTAACTTTATTTAAAATTTTGACAGTGGTTAATGCAGCACATGCATTCTACAATGGCACAACAACTCTACCAATTTCAGAAGAAGACAGAACTCCCAGGAAGAGAATAAGTAAGACCCTAAATATGACAACAAATCCAGAAGAAAAAAGAAAAATAATAGGGGATACCTTTGTGAAGGTACTTTTTGAATTAACTTTGTAGCATTAACTAAATTAATTTTTATTTTGTGGTACAAATGCTCAACTAAAATATTTGAGTAATTTTAAAGTGCCGTGAAAGATGAAAAATACAAATGCTTCTTTTGATTCTCTTTAGGTTGCAAACGAGGTAATTGGGGAAATGAATCTAAAGCCTGAAGAAGTGTATCTTGCTCAAGGTACTTTGAGGCCAGATTTAATTGAAAGCGCTTCAATAGAGGCAAGTGGGAAAGCAGATGTCATCAAAACTCATCATAATGATACTGAACTGATAAGAAAATTGAGGGAAGAGGTCAGTGATACATTTTATCAGCTTTGTTTCCTAACTCTAAATTTAGCAAACTAATCTCTGCAAGTTTACTGTGATTAAAATGAAAGTTGGAGGCTTTGACAGAAGTTCAAATTAATTGATCCTCTAATGTCTTCAAGGTTTCTCTAATAGTTTGGTTCACAGGTATGAGTTTATTCTGCAGTTTCAGTTGGTCATATTATCTGTAGTAATAAGCAGTGTTCTGTCCGTTAATAAATAAGACTGCTGTAGTGAGCAAATGTGTATTTGCAAGGGCTTGCAGTTTCTTCATAAAATTTAAAATATCTGTTTAATTTCATAATTATTTAGATAGGAAATATATTTTATAGTTAAGTTTGAATACATATATAACTATATGTATCTTTGGTTTTGCAGGGTAAAGTGATTGAGCCGCTAAAAGACTTTCACAAGGATGAAGTGAGGGCATTAGGCAGAGAACTGGGACTTCCCGAAGATCTTGTTTCGAGGCACCCATTCCCAGGTAAACTGAATACGTAAATCTGTCTTCATTAAACTGGAAGTCGTTCCTTTTTGTAATTGCTCTTGCATCTTAAGTAATTTCTGGTTTATGTTGAATTCTCTTTTAAAGGGCCTGGTCTTGCCATTAGAATAATCTGTGCTGATGAGCCTTACATTTGCAAAGACTTTGCAGAAACTAACAACATTCTGAAAATAGTAGCTGATTTCTCTGCAAGTGTGAAAAAAGTAAGTTAAGGTGGTTATTTCCTGCCAATTTCTTGGCTCGCTAGAATTATTAATTAAAACTTGATTCAATAACTTAGAGAGCACTTGCCATTTCAGTTCTAACAGGATTGCAATAAGTCATGCAATACAATGTACTGCTCAATAAATGAGTCTCATCTATTTAAACCATTTTTCAAACTTTTCTTTGTGGTGACCCCAACAAGTAATGACTCACCCTGTCTTAACTTCCAAAAGCCCAAAATTTGCTGCAATGGTGATATTGATGATAAATGCCAAACTTAAACCTTTGTGCTCTCCGATCCTCTAGTGGCAGATTCACACCGCAGTTTTCTGTAAAAGTGGATTAGGATGTGCCACGGTGAACACAGCAGCTGATTGGGAGTGCTCAATGTCTCATACGCCCAAGGGCCTGACACAACTTGAAACACATTATTTAATGTTTCCATAAAAGTAAAAGTGCTAAACAATTTGTGCAAGTTTCTCATTTTCATATCTTAAAAGCTGATTAGCATAAATGAAGGTCGATTTTTATTCTCTGTATTTCTCATTGTTTATAATCAGGACAATATGGAAGGGCATCAGTCTACCAGGGTTGCTTAATGATGTTGCACATTCTAGTATCTGGTTAATTTCATTTCTGACAGTCTTGTCAGTAAGTGACTTGTTTTATTTTAAACAAAGCAATAAAATTAAAGTAAAGCTGGTTCGATAAAGAAAGAATGAAGCTGTTATTTCCTCACACACAGAATATGTCTGTACAAACCAATGACCATAAAGTAATAAGGTTGTTCCAAATTAGCAACATTTGATCATAATTCTCCAACATTATAGACACATGGGATTTTATTTGGTGGGAACTTCATGAAAATTGAGTCAAAATCTGCTGAGAGATTGAATACTCTGGTTCTGAGTCCTCCAGTGCCGTTCTGTAATGGTCTAAGTAGCGGTGACGATCACAGTGCTGTTAATTCAGTGAACTCCAGCTTACCATTAATTTTAACAAGGGGCAGCAGGCGGGGGTCGGAGCCATTGTGATTCATTGCTCAACTTTGTCAGCAAGGGTCTCTGTGGTACAGTGCAGAAGTCCCAGCAAATTGTGGAATGCTGTGCATAATGGCATAAGTCACCACACCATAATTTCCTAGAATTTTAGCACCATAATAATGGCATTAGCAATATATAACAGATGCGCTGTTACTGTGACGCAAGTTTTCAGCAAGTTAAGGCCCAATATCAGCAACTCAAAGAGAAACATTAATATATACTAATATTTTTACGATTATAACAAAAAGTTGCTAATAACTCAACGATACAAAATTCTGATGACAAACTAACAGAAATCTGTCTTTGTGCACTTCTTGAGTTGAATGGACCCTAGTTTCAAAAGCAATGAATTAGATGGGTGCCAGAGCCGTATAAACATTTTAGAAGTCTCAGCCCATTAAAACTTTGCTAGAATTGATGCAATTTGAGAGGACTAATGGGAAGACAGAATACTATAAATGGTACAACTTTGAAAAGTGTAGATGAGCAGAGAAATTTTGGTGTCCACATACACAAATCCTTAAATTTGGCAGGGCAATTTGATAAAGCAATTAAAAAAACATGTGGATTACTTGGATTTATAAATAGTTGCATCGAATATAAAAGTAAAGAGATCATGTTTGAACTTTATAAATCACTAGTTAAGCCTCAGCTGGAGTATTGTGGATAATTCTGGGCACCAAGATGAAAAGATACAGAGAAGGTTTACCAGGATGTTAACAGGGTTGAGGAATTTCATTTATGAGGAAAGGTTGGAAAAAGTTGGGACCATTCTCCTTGGAACAGAGAAGGTTAATAAGTGATCTGTTGGAGATCTTCAAGATGGTTTTTGATAGTGTAGGTAGAGAAAAACTATTCCCTCTGGCGATTGGGTCACTAACCAGAGACCATAGATTCAAAATCATAAGTGAAAGATCTCGAGGAGAGATGAGAAGAAATATTTTCAGAGTTGTCAGGCTCTGTACCGCTCTAACTGAAAAGGTGGAAGCTGATTCTATAAATAATTTTAAAAGGGAATTGTTCAGGTACTTGAGGGTGAAGAACTTTCAGGATTATGGACAAAATAACATGTGGGCCTAAGCATGACTGCTCTTTCAAAGATCCGGCGCAGGCCAAATGGCTGCTTCCTCTGCTGTAAGTTTCTATGATTATATAAATCAAGTACATTTTCTTTTATTATCATGCCAACACAGATACAGGATTATTTGTATGGCTAACTATGTATCGATGGTATATAAAAGCATTTATGCTGGTTTTCAGCAAAGAATTTGTTTACAGAAAATACTAATTTAAAGGTCTTGGGCAGTCATGATATTATGTTCTTGCACAGCCACACACTTTACTGCAGAGGGTCAAGTCCTGTACAAGTGATGAAGAACAAGAAAAATTGATGCAAATTACAAGTCTGCATTCACTCAATGCTTTTCTGATGCCAGTTAAAACTGTTGGAGTACAGGTTAGTGATGCATTGTAAGAAATGGGTGAATCATTACAAAATACTGTTAAACATGATATAATTTGTAATAAATTTATTTTAAATGGAGAAGTAAAGTACTGCAGATACTGAAAATCTGAAATAAACACAGAAAATACGGGAACTACTCAGGTCTGGAATCATCTGTGGAGAGAGAAACAGTTACCGCTAACAAAGTTTACTGAGTTAACCCCAGAAGGATCATTGTCCCGAAATGTTAACGCTCTTTCTTTCTCCACAAATGCTGCCAGACCTGCTGAGTATTTCCAGTATTTTCTGTTTTTATTTCTTTTAAATTGAGTTTGGATAAAATTGAATCGTTTCAGCAGATTATGTAGTCTGGAAATGGGAATGCATTGGTGTAAATTATTCAATTTAATACACTTCTAGTTATCAATTCGTTCATTACACAGAGTTTACTGTTGTATTTTGATTATGAAATGGCACTAGGAAAGCCCTAACTAACTTGTTTCCACGGTGGGCTAGGTAATCTGGAAATTTATCACCTGCTATACAAGAAGTAAGTTAAGTTTGCACATGGGTTGACTGTTACTCTGCCTGTAGCTGTGTGTATATTTGTGAGTGTAAATATATATATATGTGACATCTCCACTTATTCGTGGGAATCTCGCCCGAGACTGCCCAAAATGGAGAAGAAGCATCCGCGATGGTGCCAGCCAGTTCGAACATCTTCGACATGCCCAGGCAGCGACCAAATGCAAACAGCGGAAGGAGCGTTTGGAATTTTGAGCATTCCATTCACTCACCTCACCAAACACCACCTTCCCCATCTGTGGCAGAGTGTGCGGATCCAGAATTGGACTATTCAGTTACCTAAGGATCCACGAGTCTGGAGTAGAAGAAAGTCATCCTCGTTCCCGAGGGACTGCCTAAGAAGAAGGACAAGAAGATATAAAACTCGAGGATAGTGTATTTTCCTCGGTAAAGCCTAAAGTGTATTTAAGGAATAAAGTTTGCTGTACTTTTCTGAAAAATATATTTTTGTTTTGCAGGGTGACTGTAGGTCATATAGCTATGTTTGTGGCTTATCTAGTAAGGATACACCACACTGGGATTCCCTCATGTTCCTAGCCAGACTTATTCCACGAATGTGTCATAATATTAACAGGTCTGTTTTTATATTGTATGTTTAAGCTATTTAAGAGTAAATACGATGTGAAAATTAGACATTACTATCTTTTGTGAAGTATAATATGAACTAGCTTTTTACTTAATGGAAATGTTTCTGTTTCAGAGTTGTGTACATTTTTGGACCACAGATCCGAGAACCTATAACTGATGTAACGCCGACTTTTCTAACAACAGGAGTGCTTAGCACACTCCGGCAGGCTGATTTTGAGGCACACAACATTCTTAGAGAGTCTGGTAGGAATACAGTTAAGAATTCTTGAGAAATATTATTAGGGGCGGCACAGTGGCGCAGTGGTTAGCACCGCAGCCTCACAGCTCTAGGGACCCGGGTTTGATTCTGGGTACTGCCTGTGCGGAGTTTGCAAGTTCTCCCTGTGATCGCGTGGGTTTTCACCGGGTGCTCTGGTTTCCTCCCACAGCCAAAGACTTGCAGGTTGATAGGTAAATTGGTCATTGTAAATTGCCCCTAGTATAGGTAGGTGGTAGGGATTATGGGATTACTGCAGGGTTAGTATAAATGGGTGGTTGTTGGTCGGCACTGTACTGTATCTCTTTAAAAAAAAAGTAAGTGGGATAAGATTGTACTCTCTGAATTAATCTGATATAATCATCATTCTGATTTTCAGAAATTTGATGTTGCAAAAAAGGGGTTCCCCTCCCCCCTTCTATTCATGTATTGGTGAAGTGGTCAAGAGACAACTGCTGCCAGATCTGGGGAACCTTCTGTGCTTGGTTTGTGGGAGGCGAATGAGATTGGCATGGGATGGTTCTTCTGTAAACTTTTTCTTTGATACCTGCGGTGATGCAAACATTTTTGTTCTGATTCCGTTTATGTGAGCTTTCTTGGTAGGCAATCGCAGATGCAAACTTTCATCCTCTGGTGCAACACATTGGTGCATCAACCAGGATTACCTATTTTTTTCCTTTTCAGATCTTTTATTAGATTTTTCCAGATCAAGATGATGATTTCATAATCATTTGAGTTTCAGTCTCCAACATGGAGGTAGAAAATAACTCAATCTGTGATTACTTTGAATTAGGCATATCTGCAGTTGTTCTAGCTCTGCATCAACATTCTTCAGTAATTAGTTGTGTGTGTGTTTGCAACCTTATAGATCTCTCTGGGAAAATTAGTCAAATGCCAGTTATTTTAACCCCGTTGCATTTTGACCGTGACCCACTCCAGAAGCAGCCATCTTGCCAGAGATCTGTGGTTATTCGGACCTTCATTACAAGTGATTTCATGACTGGCATCCCAGCAACTCCTGGCAATCACATTCCTGAAGAGGTGAGATTTGAATTTTTTAGATTTTGGAAAATATTGCAGTTTTTCCCCAACAATTTAGAGGATGTTTTCTGACATTGCTAGATGGATTATTGAATATAAATAAATAATTTCTGTCATTGGGTTACTATTGAAACTAATGTGAGATACAAATTTACTTAGTCAGTGTATTTTGTTTAATTTCTTTCTAGTTTTATTTCCCCTCCTGAAGTTTCAGACTCCTGGGGTAAAATTCAAAGAACACAAACAGCAACCGGTTTGTTTCTTGCTGAAATGATCATTCTTCAAGTTTGAGTCTAGACAGTGAGGGTCAGACTATTCAACCATATAGGGCATCACAACTGAGCATATGTTTGTGCCCTACACCCACAGTCATGCAGTTTCCAGTAGTTAGTGATCAGTACCAGGAACATTGATTCAGTAATTCTCTTACCCCTCCCCCATTCTGCACTAATTCAGCACAGGGAATTTTAAGCATTTCAGCTGTTGTCCTGACAAATCATCAGCTCAGACCCAAGTTATTTATCATTTAGTGCTACATCAGCCCATTAGCCCATTGTGGAAGATTTCAGCATTTTTAAATGCACGTTAAAAGAAGTCAATATTAACAGGAACTTTTTCTTGTAATGTCAGGTTATTTTAAAAATGGTGAGAGAAATCAAGAAGATACCTGGAATTTCCCGTGTCATGTATGACTTGACCTCAAAACCACCTGGAACCACAGAATGGGAGTGAAAGAAACAATTTCTTTCATGAAAACATTCCCAATGTTAACAGTACAGTGGAAGTGTGACTGGAGCGGCTACTTTGCACTTTTTATTGTCATTCCCCCCCCCCCCGGAGCCTGGCGTGTAATTCAGTGTTTGGCAAGGACACATTTTAATGGGCTGAGGATATGTACGGGTAAATGGATTGAGCATCAGATTGTCCTGGTAAAATTGTGTAGCTTTTGCCAATGTATTTTGATTACCTTTATAGTTCAATTTGTCTGGTGTTTTGTACATCCTAAGACACAGTTCATTTACAGTACATTTACTAAGCCATTGCCAGTCATTGTAAAGCTCAATTATTGATGTGACCAATTATTTTTAAACAGATATGTTGCAAACATTTTGCCAAATGGATAGGTTGTATTGAACTGTATTGACAAGTTTAGATGTATTCCAGTCTATTTAAAGTTTCTTGATGGTTTGTAATTGCATTGTTCCAGATGAACAAATTACCGGCAGTTCGGCTTTATTACTATAATCTTGGAAACTGTATGAAATGGTTAGAAGGAATGCAGTTGTGATTTTCATGGCCTACAGAACTTTCATCAAAGGGTTTTATTTTTGCCAAAAATCCTGATCATATACATGTTTTTGGATGGATATTAGCAGCCAACTGCATTGTACTGTACATATTTCCTAATTTGTGTGTGAACCAAAATTTTATTTGACGGATCAGAGGACTAGGGTTTTCCAAAGGCAGCATTTTTAATGTATCATTTGATACTTTTATATATCTATTTTATTAACTGACTACCATAATTTCATGCTGTGAAATATTTTCACTTTGGTACCTTTCTTGATATCAGTTTATCAACACAATATGTACGCTTGTTATTTGTTGCATTAATTTGGTCACCTCCATAATCTCATATGTTCAGAAAATGTAATTTATAATTGTAAACTTTGTCAAATTAATAAATTGATGACAGACCACAAATTCTGAAATTTCCATGCAGGAGTAACTTTGTCAATGGTGCAGCGTGAAGCATTTTAGTTTTTACCTTACTGCAGAAGTGTTCATGAAACTCTCGTCTGTTTGACAGAACTCCATTTTTATTTTTAACAAAATCCCACTCATTTGGTTATTACAAGAGTTTTGCAGGATAAAGCACTCAGTCCAGCCATTTTAATGCTCATATGTATAATTTATCCAGATGGCATTTACGTGTGTATAGAAATTAACATTATCCTTTTAAAAACATCTAAAATTTAAAGGGTGTATACAGTAAAATTTGTGAATAGAAATAAAGTCTCACAGCTAAGATGCAGACTCGTAGATAGATCGGATGACCAGATCACTTCAAGCACTTGAGTAGGTTTGATAAAGCGGAACTAGCTGTTTGTAAGGTATTTTCTTGCTTTCTTCAGTTTGTAGTCACTTGAAGGAGCTGTATGCCATTAATTATTCATGTCAATACCTGATGCCTGAACAAACTGTTTACTACATTGCCAGGACTGCCATTTTGGAATTGGGGTTCCAAACAGCTAGGTTATTCATCATGCATCTGATGTAGCAGTGAATAGATTTCTATTTGGAAAATCATGATTTATAGCATTGCTGAAAAATAAATTATTCAGCCAAAAAGGCCTTGGATCAAATTTGTGGTACATATTTCCTTTATTTAAAAACAAATGCCTAAATCACATTTATGTTAGTATTGCAGTCACTTTTTTCTGGTAAAATAAAGCCCCTTGGTTAAGAATAGTAGTTGGCACAAAATGAGAGAATTCTATATTCAAACTACATGTTACCAGCATTGAGGAAAATGTGACTTGAAATAAACTAACCTTGTCATTTTAAAAACTACTGACCAGTGAGTTCATTCTAAGATCTCCATCTTAAATTATTAAATGGAACAAACTGCCTCATTTTCAAGGTGCATGGTAGGCATAAAGCAAGAGAATAGGTATTTTTGAAATACCAGTGAAATGCATATCAATTTAATTTTCTTTTCACACCCTTGCTGGTAATGAGTCTATTGGTCAACGTGCAAATCACTTAAGTCAGTGTATAAATCTATACATGGGTACTGTTAATTTTTTTTTTAGTAATTCATTTTATTGCATGCGTATTTCCTATCTACAGATTCTGTTTATTGTTAAACCTCAATAAACTATAGTATTAAATTACTTATGACTTTTCATTAAAAACTGCAACTTACACCATGTAAGATGTATTGGAATTTTAGATCTGTGATTTCAGCTCTTAAACTGCTAGCACCCTCAGGGAATTATTGTTGCCCAAGGTCAGTCATTTTAACTTTTCAGTTGATGCACAAACAAATCCTAACGTGTGAAAGGCACAATTTCAAAATTTGTAGATGATACAAAACTTGGAAGGATTGTGAACTGTGAGGAAGATAGTATGGAACTTCAAAAGGACAGTCAAGATGGTGGAATAGGCGGACAGGTGGCAGATGAAGTTCAGTGCAGAGAAGTATGAGGTGATTCCTTTGGTAGGCAGAACAATATGCAGTAAAGTGTACAACTCTAAAGGGGTGCAGGAGCAGAGGGACCTGGGCATATATGTGCATAAGTCATTGAAGGCGACAGGTTGAGAGAACAGTTAATAAAGCATACAGCATCCTAGACTTCATTAATTGGAGCATAGAGTACAAGAGTAGGGAGGTTATGTTATAACTGTATAAGACAATGGTTCAGCCTCAACTGGAGTATTGTATCCAGTTCTGGGAGCTGCATTTGAGGAAAGATGTGAAGGCATTGGAGAGAGTGCAGAAAAGATTCGTGAGAATGGTTCCAGGGATGAGGCACTTCAGTTATGAAGATAGATTGGACAAGAGAAGGTTCAGAGGAGATTTGATAGGTATTCAAAATCATGAGGAGCCTGGACACAGTAAATAGGGAGAAACTGTTCCCACTTGTGAAAAGATCAAGAATGAGAGGGCACAAATTTGAGGTAATTGGCAAAAGGAGAAAAGGTGACATGAGGAAAAACGTTTTCACGCAGTGAGTGGTTACGATCTGGAATTCACTGCCAGAGTGGTGGAGGCAGGTTCAATTAAGGCATTCGGAAGGGAATTGGTTAGTTATCTGAAAAGGAAGAATGTACAGGGTTATGGGGAGAAGACGGGGGAATGGCACTAAATGAATTGCTTCCTTGGCGAGCTGGTGCAGACATGATTGGTCGAATGGCCTTCTGTGCTGTAGCAATTCTGAGATTCTGTAACATAGAAATAACATTACAAATGTAATCATTTAGGAAATCAGCTCTGCTGTTTTCACTTGTTCTCTCATCTATATCACATATAATTGTAGTCTGTCTTATCCTCTGCTGTTCCATCTCCTGTTGTTTAAGTTAGTTGCATATCTCTGCTCTTCCCTCCGTTTTTTTATACATGAAAATAATGGCATCCTTTCACCTATTTGGCTCAAATTTAATTTAAAGAGCAGCAACCATTCAACTGAACAGATAAAGCTGTCTAAGATCAAATACCACAAATTATGACAGTTACCAGGTGAGAAGTGGCCCAGCTGCCAAAGAAACAATTAACAAAAGAAATGGGAACCAACGAAATCAGTCAAAAGATTTTTGATAACTTTGAGGACATGGTGCTAAGATTTATAGCTTGAGAAATACGCTAAAAGAAATACCTAATTCACAACAAAAATCACAACTCTCTTTCTTTGAATTTCTCAACATTTTCCCCTGAAATACACCCCCTCATTCAAATGCTTACACCTTTAGTTCATAGGATTTCCCTTAGCTAACACCATCAGTTATCTGGTACCTTGAACGAAGCAGTTTAACCAGATAACAGAATTCACCTCCCATAAAGCAGCATCGCCATTGCATTGCAACTTCCAGAATGTAGATTAAGGAGTGAAATGAACAATTTTTGAAAGGAGTGTGGATAGATAACACAGTAGAACTTTTTAATGATTAACAGCAGGATTGGCCATTCACAAAGCATTCTATGGGTTTGAATTTCTGCAGGGATTCTCTTGATTGCCCTAACTTTGGCAGAAGAGCTGAAGAAACCACAAAGACAACAAATGCAAATTCACCCCCACCGTATGTTGTGCAAAATTGACTTGCTCTCATCAACTTCAACCCCAGGATTTCCTCTGTTGCAGTCTTCAGCCCCATGAATGTTTCTGCCTCACCCTCTACCTTGGCTTTGTAGATACCATTCGACATTGAAGAAATTGACCCCAATCACTCTTGTCTGATTCGATTCTGGCCTCTACTACTACTGCGATTGCTGCCAACCCTCCAAAATTGTCCTGGAATGTCCAGGATTTAAAGATTAATCTTGTGGACGCTGTTGCTAGCAGCCCAAGAGAAAAATATCTTGCTTTCACAGATATGCTAACTCTTACAAATTGATTGCGAGAAATGCAGTTTCTCTGCCCAATCCAGCTTTTCTCATGATCTCTTGAGAGGGCTGTGAAATCTCTCCATTTTTCTGCTGCTGACATTTGCTCAGGGTGCTGGGTTGGGACCAGGTAGCTGTCTCATGACTGGCGACTTGGTTACGGAGAGCAGCTCTGCAAGACCCCAAAGCTGTTGCTGGTTTTTTGTTTAGAGGTAAGTATCCACAGGGGAAAGACTGGAGATGGTGAGCTGGGCCTTTTGCGGGGTGGGGGTGGTGGTGGTAGGGGTGGCTGGGGTTCAGCTCAAAGCAGGAGTTTTCTGTAAAGTACTGTCACTGACCTTATCTGGAGATCTTCCCTCTACAGTTTCCAACCTCGTGGTCCCGCAACCCCCACAACCCGCTCCCATCTCCTTCCTAAAATCCACAAATGGGACTGTCCCGGTAGACTCATCGTTTCAGCTGTTCTGTCCCACTGAACTTATTTCCCCCTATCTTGATTCTATATTTTCTCTGCTGGTCCAGTCTCTTCCCACCTACATCTGTGACTCTACTGATGCCCTACGTCATTTTGACAGTTTCCAGTTTCTTGGCCCTAACCGCCGCCTCTTCACTATGGACGTCCAATCTCTCTGCACCTCCATCCCCCACCTAGATGGTTTGAGGGCTCTCCGCTTTTTCCTTGAACAGAGGCCCAACCAGTTCCCATCCACCAACTCTCTTTGCCTGGTTGAACTTGTTCTCACATTGAACAACTTCTCCTTCAACTTTCTCCAAATAAAAGGTGTTGCTATGGATACCCGCATGGGTCCTAGTTATGCCTGTCTTTTTGTGGGGTATGTCGAACATTCCTTGTTCCAGTCCTACTCAGGCCCCCTTCCCTAGTTCCATGATAATTATATCGGTGCCTCTTCCTGTTCTCGCCCCGAACTGGAAAACTTCAACTTTGCTTCCCACTTCCACCCTTCTCTCACCTTCACATGTCCATCTTTGACACTTCCCTTCCTTGACTTCTTAGTCTCCATCTCTCGGGATAGGTTGTCCACTAGTATTTATTATAAGCCCACCGACTCCCACAGCAGGGACGACACTTCCTCACACCCAGCCTCTTGTAAGGATTCCATTTCACTCTCCCAGTTCCTCCGTCTCTGATGCATCTGTTCCGATGATGCAACCTTCCACAACAGCGCCTCTGATACGTCTTCCTTTTTCCTCAACTGAGGAATCCCCCGCACTGTGGTTGACAAGGCCCTCGACCGTGTCTGATGCATTTCCCGCACTTGTGCCCTCACCCCTTCCCCTCCCTTCCAGAACTGTGACAGGGTTCCCCTTGTCCTCAGTTTCTACCCCACTTTCCACATCCAAAGGATCATCCTACGCCAATTCCGCCACCTCCAGCATGATGCCACCACCAAACACATCTTCCCCTCCCCTCCCCTGTCAGCATTCCGAAAGGATCGTTCCCTCTGCGACACCCTGGTCCACTCCTCCATCACCCCCGCCACTGCTTCCCTTTCCCACGGTACTTTCCCAGCAATCGCAGGAGGTGTAATACTTGCCCTTTTAGCTCCTCACCATCCAAGGCACCAAACATTTCTTCCAGGTAAAGCAGTGATTTACTTGAACTTCTTTCAGTTTAGTATACTTTATTCCCTGCTCACAGCGTGGTCTCTACACTGGGGAGACCAAACGCAGATTGGGTGACTGCTTTGCAGAACACCTCCGCTCGGTCTGCAAGCGTGATCCCGAACTTCCGGTTACTTGCCAATTTAAATTTTCACTCTGCTTTCATGCCCACATTTCTGGATTCAGCGTGCTGCAGTGTTCCAGTGAACATCAATGCAAGCTTGAGGAACAGCATCTCATTTTCTGAATAGGCACTTTACATCCTTCTGGATTCTATTGAGTTCAACAATTTCAGGCCATGAGCCCCATTTTTTTGTTTTTGTTTTTATTTGTATTTTTATATATTTTAAAATTTTATTTAATTATTTTTTTACCCATGTGTTAGTCCTAAACTTATTTTTCATGTTTTTTGCTTTCGTACAGACCTGTTCATTATTCTGCCATTAGCACTCTATCTGGACTCATGCTTTGTCTTTTGCTACAACTATTTAGCACTCCATTTGCATTCTCTTCCATGACATCTGCCATTTAACCTCTCCCCCCTCCATCCTATCACAGTCCTTCCTTCTTGTTCTCCCCCCCCCCCCCCCCCCCCCCCCCCACTCTGTTTCTCTCTACACAGATGTCGCCAGATCTGCTGAGTATTTCTGGCACTTTCTGTTCTCATTTCAGAGTTTTCTGAAGACTGGGCGAGAGTGCTAGCGCCACCTTTCTCTCCTGGCTCAGAAACCCTAGGGAGCTGACTTAAATTTTTCAGCCTAATTTTCAAATTGCTGCATATGCTCCTCTACAACTAAGAAAATAGAAAAAAAGTAGAAAATGTACAGCACAGGAGACCATTCAGCCCGTTGTGTCTGTGCTAACTGAAAAAGAGCTACCAGCCTAATCCTACTTTCCAGCACTTGTTCCTTAGCCTTGTAGGTTATAAGCACTGAGAAAGTATATATAAGTATTTTTTAAATGCAACAAGGGTTTCTACCTCTCTCATCCTGTCTACCCTACCACCCTCTGGGTGAAAAATGTTCTCTACTCCCCTCTAATCATTCTGCCTATTACTTTAAATTTATGACCCTGGGAATAAGTCCTTCAATTCTACCTAGGTGCCACAATTTTATGGACCTCAAATAAGTCTCCCCTTAGCTTCTTCTGTTCCAAAGAAAATAAACCCAACCTATCCAATCTTTCCCCCTAGCTAATATTCTCACTTCTTGGTTAACATCCTCGAAAATCTCCCCTGTATCCTCTCTATTGCGATCACGTCCTTCCTGTACTGTGACCAGACTGTGTACACAGTACTGTAGCTGTGGCCTAACTAGTGTTTTATACAGTTCGAGCATAACCTCCCTGCCTTTATATTCTGTCTCGACTAATAATGGAAAGTATCTTGTGTGCCTTATTTAACCACCTAATCTGCCTGTCTAGTTATCTTCAGGGATCTGTGGATATGCACTCCAAGGTCCCTCTGTCCCTCTACAGTTCTCAGGAACCTACCATTTATTGGATATTCCCATGCCTTGTTTGCCCTCCATATATGTATTACCTCACGCTTCCCTGGATTTAATTCCATTTGCCACTTTTCTGCCCACCTGAGCAGTCCATAGATATCATCCTACTGTCTGCTTCTGATCAAACACATAACCAATTTTTATATTATCTGTAAACCTATTAATTGTGCCCCCTACATTTTAAGTCTAAATAATTGATACATATTTTATGTATATATTATCTTTCTTTGGCCTCCTTGTCTCGAGAGACAATGGGTAAGCGCCTGGAGGTGGTCAGTGGTTTGTGAAGCAGCGCCTGAAGTGGCTATAAAGGCCAATTCTAGAGTGACAGGCTCTTCCGCAGGTGCTGCAGAGAAATTTGTTTGTCGGGGCTGTTACACAGTTGGCTCTCCCCTTGCGCCTCTGTCTTTTTTCCTGCCAACTACTAAGTCTCTTCGACCCGCCACACTTTAGCCCCGTCTTTATGGCTGCCCGCCAGCTCTGGCGAATGCTGGCAACTGACTCCCATGACTTGTGATCAATGTCACAGGATTTCATGTCGCTTTTGCAGACGTCTTTAAAGCGGAGACATGGACAGCCGGTGGGTCTGATACCAGTGGCGAGCTAGCTGTACAATGTGTCTTTGGGGATCCTGCCATCTTCCATGCGGCTCACATGGCCAAGCCATCTCAAGCGCCGCTGACTCAGTAGTATGTATAAGCTGGGGATGTTGGCCGCGTCGAGGACTTCTGTGTTGGAGATACGGTCCTGCCACCTGATGCCAAGTATTCTCCGGAGGCAGCGAAGATGGAATGAATTGAGACGTCGCTCTTGGCTGACATACGTTGTCCAGGCCTCGCTGCCATAGAGCAAGGTACTGAGGACACAGGCCTGATACACTCGGACTTTTGTGTTCCGTGTCAGTGCGCCATTTTCCCACACTCTTGGCCAGTCTGGACATAGCAGTGGAAGCCTTTCCCATGCGCTTGTTGATTTCTGCATCTACAGACAGGTTACTGGTGATAGTTGAGCCTAGGTAGGTGAACTCTTGAACCACTTCCAGAGCGTGGTCGCCAATATTGATGGATGGAGCATTTCTGACGTCCTGCCCCATGATGTTCGTTTTCTTGAGGCTGATGGTTTTTAATAAATTTTAATGTATGTTGCTTAATTACTGTGATTGAGGATTACATTTTTTTATTGTGAATATCAGTTACAATATGGAGCCTATATTTTCTGAAGAATGTTCTGCTTGTTACTGTAACCAAATACATTAGTTTTTAATCTAGTCTTACTAGACTGAATACGTTTCTTTATATGAGCTCTAAATTAAAGTCACAAGATCAACCCTGGAACAAATTGGTTGTGACTTCTACTAAAATTCAAATTACAACTTTATTCACCCAGGCAATACTAAACATTCCTCCACCAACACCTTTATAAGTGACTTTTTGTTTTATGTATTGGAATTTTACCTGAATTTACGTATTGGTTTGCTGTACATTTATTTACAAAGACTTTGCGGAAACGTGTTACCATGGGTCTGTTGGCACAATTTTATCCATTGGTGTAGTAGTATATGCTTCAGGGTATTTTTCTGATGGTGGAAATGTGTTCATTTTCAAAATAAGGCGATGAAGAGGAATTTCTTCTCTCAGGGTGTCGTTAATCTTTGGAACTCTCTTTCCCAGAGAGCAGTGGAGGCTGCGTTACGTCAATTAAGTAAATGCGTAAATCAAGGTAAAATTCCAATAAAGAAAACAAAAAGCCATTTATAAAAATGGTTGGCATGAACTGAGTGTATAATGTTTACTGTTTTACACAGCAAGTAACTTAAGATTTGCAAAAGAGCTTGAGACTTTTTAAAAAATCATAACATATTTAAAGGTTACTACTTTGTGTACCTAAATCCAATATAAATTACTTGAACTTGTGGATGATATCAAACTAGAAGGGGCATCAAATGTGGTGAGGCAACTCAGGAGCTCCAAACTGAGTAAGACAAAATATCTAGTGGGCAAAACAATGACAAATGAAATGTACGATGGAGAAATGTAAAGTACTGCATATAGAAAGAAAAACTGGGCAACATGAGTACTCCATAACTGGTGTTGAAATAACGAACAATGAAACTGAAGGAGTTCTATGATCTTAGTGGACTTTCCATACAGCATATCCAACCATTGCGGGATAGTAATCAACAAAGCACAGAAAATTGCTGAACCAAATAGCTAAAACAATACAAGTCAGAGGAGGCCATTCTCAAAACATTTCTGGTCACTGAGATATATTTAAGCTCTGAAGGCAATTTGGAGAAGAATGTGTCTGGTCCCTGGCATCAGAGGACTGACGTACGAGGAAAGATTGGAGAAAATTGGCTTTTTAATCTTTGAAAGCAGGTGACTGAAAGGTGATCTTATAGAAATATGTAAGACAGTAAATGGCATGGAAAAGATAGATCTGAAAAATTACTTTGAACTATGCTGTGACATTAGGAAAAATATACATGTTTAAACTCGTAAATCAGGACTTTGCACCTAATCTCAAATGACACCAGTGCGATTACTGAGGGACTGCTGCTTTCTCAAAGGTGCTGTCAGTCAGATTAGACATTTATTGTGTAAAAAGCTGCTAATATATGAAATAATGAGAAAATGGACTTCCTAAAAAGACCACTTTGTAAGTAGGATAATAGGACATATTACAAAATGGAGAATTGCTCAACTTAACTATCATAACATGGTGCTATGTTTTTCAAACTTAAAAGTGAAGACTGGGAGCTTTGGTTGTTCTCAAACAAGTTTAGAACAAGGATGTTTCTGGCAGCAAAAAAACATGTTTAAATTCTGATATGTAGAGAGTGACCATCTGCACTCAAAAAGAAATGGAAATAACGAACTACTGAATAGCAATAAGTAAAAAGACCTTGAGGGTGGTTAAAAATAAGATAAAAGAGAAAAGTGGTCATATACTCGTGGGTATAAACGTAGGTAGGAACAGACATAGGGAGTTCTGAAGCTATATTGTCTCTGTTCTGTGGAACTGGGTAACTATGCCCTTTCTGTATTTTACAGTGCCACTAATAAAGTTATAAACAATTTGTTATATCGAGACTGATTATAAGTGTCTGCAACCATAAGACTACTATCATTAGAGTCAACAGTGTACAGTGTATACTCACACACTCAACTCTCCAAAATAAATCATCCAATCAAAAAAAAATCAGATCATTCCAGAGAAGTTTCCTCAGGAAAGGAATGCAATCCTGGATCCCTGATGATATACTATCACTGCATTGCTGATCAATATGCGTTGTCTATGCCCAACCCACCACCCTTTGATGTATGTTCAGAGCCATCATCTGTATCCCCACTTTGGCAAAAGCGGCTGTGATGGTTTGAAGGTGTGATGGCAGGTTTCGCAATCACAGATGACACATAGAAAAAGGCCTTACTTCTACACCACGGAGGTGAAGAATTAGTAGATATCTTTGAGACACTGAAGCCTGAGCAAAATGACTATGACTCAGCAAAAAATGCACTAATGATCTACTTTATGCCCAAGAAAGAAAACATGTATGAGACAATTGTGTTCCAACACTAAGCAAGAAGCAAATGAGACAATTGACCAATATTGCACACAATTGAAGCAACTAGCAACCAAATGTGACTTTGGTGATGTTGAACATGTCAAACGGGAAATCAGAGCACAAATAATCGAAGGCTGTCTCTCTAGTCAACTACGCCAACAAGCACTCGAGAAAAACAGGAAACTGCCAGAGCTGTTGGAATTCGCAAGATCACTATCGCTCTCACAATCCAGAGCTACTGAAGTTGAGTCTGCTAGCAGTAACTACTACACTCCAAGTGAGCATTCCAACTCCTGTCAACACGATTCATCACTCACGTGCCAGGAAACCACCTGCAAAGCAACAACAACTGTCTCGCAAACAGTTGCAACTTATTCAAAGAATGTTTCCACTGTGGCGGTGCTTACCCACACTGGACAGTGTCTTGCTACTGGTAAACAGTGCAAAGCTTGTGGAAAACCCAACCACTTTGCTCAAGTTTGTTGCTTATCAGCAAAGTTGACTATGAAGACCAATACCAACAGAAGGGTGCCACATATGTGTACCACAGCAAAAAGGCAAGAGAATGTGGCCAACGTAAAGGTGGATGACCCTGAATATATTTTTGTCCTCTCAGACACAGCAAACAGCCACATGTGACAGTGACCATTGACTGCTTGGACATAGATGCTCTCATAGACACAGGAGCGTCTGTCAATGTCATGGAAGACAAAACATTCAACCAAATTCAGGATTGCCCCATTCTCTGCAAACCAGGAAATACAAAAATTTTCCCTTATAACAGTGACAAACCACTGAAAATCCTCAGGACTTTTGAAATTTCAGACTCATTCAAAGACACTAGGACAAATACTCTTATCTGGAGAATATGACACACTTATCAGTTTCCACACAGCAACCGATCTGTACATGATTGCAGTCACATATGTGATTCCTTCGCATAACAAAAACATTCTTGAACTGTATGCTGATCACTTCACTGGTATCGACAAGTTGAAAGGTGTTACAGGCAAGCTGCATGTAGATCCTAATGTGCCCCCAATTGCACATCAACAGTGACAAGTACGATTTCATGTCAGGAAATAGACAGAGAAGGAACTTCAATGCCTACTTGACCTTGACATTATTGAGAAAGTTGGGGATCAGCCTACCCCTTGGGTTTCATCCATATAAGTCGTCAAGAAACCCAAGAGCGAGAACCATATTAGAATCTGCGGTGATAGGCAATCACCAAACCAAGTCATACAATGAGAAAGACACTTGACATTAACAATCGATGACATCATAGAGAAACAGTGAATGGTGCTAAACACTTTGCTAAATGTGACCTCAATGCAGGCGATCATCAAATTGAGCTTGCAGAAAAATCAAGATATCTTACTGTATTCTCCACTCACATTGGTCTTTTCTAATACAAGAGGCTCAATTTTAGAATCAACTCAGCAGCTGAGGTATTTCAGCACTTGATTCAATCTGCCCTTCAAGGACTTGAAGGCACGCTAAACATCACTGATGTCATCTATGGCCGCACCAAAAAGGCACCTACATACATGTCTGCAACGTCTCTGAGAATGTAACCTCACTGTGAACAAAGACAAGTGCTTGATTAATGAAAGCAGATTTGCATTCTTTGGTCATGTGTTCAGTGGTGAAGGTGTATCCACAGAAAGTTGAAGCCAATACAAACACTGCAGATCCTACAAACGTGCAAGACGTCTGCTAGGACTCGTTACGTACTGTAGTTGCTTCATTCCTGACCTTGCTATGCTTTCTGCCCCCCTACGTGATCTGACAAAAGAGACCACCAATTGGGAATGGACTAACCCGCACCAACAGGTGGTACACCAGATCAAGTAACGTTTGTCAGCAAGTTGCACAATTGCCTATTTCGACCCTGAGAAAACCACCCAGCTAGTTGTGGATGCAAGCCCGGTTGGCTTAGGTACAGTTCTCATACAGAACGACAAGACAGGTAACCCATCAATCGTTGCAATGGCAAGCAGATCACTAACACCTGTAGAGAAACATTATTCACAGAAAGAAGCACTGTCAATCACATGTGGAATATTACACTTCCATCTCTACTAATATGAAGTGATAAGTGATCATACACCACCAGAGAGCTTGTTCAACAATTCACATAGCAAACCATTCACTTGAATACAACGTTGGATACTCAAACTACAAGAGTATGAGTTCCATGTTGAGTATAAGCCAGGCCAGCTCAACCCAGCGGACTATCTTTTGCGACATCTGCTGCCGACAGTCGGTCCTACTAGTCATGAGGAAAGGGTTGCCGAGCAACATCATAACTACATAAACATAAGTGCAGTGCTAAAGTCGCTCAAACTAGTGGACATCAAAGCAGCAACAAAACAAGATGAGGCTTTGCAACTATCTATGAAGGCTATGGAATCACAAAATTGGACAGATGTGATCGAGAAAGTGCCTACAAACAAAATTACTCACACATTACAAGGTCTTCACAATGTTTGAAATGAGCTCACCATTACAATCCATCAGATCTCTTATTATGCAACAACTGTATTGTCATTTCAGACTCATTGAGGGAATGTGTTGTCAATATAGCACATAAAGGACAACAGGGAATTGTCAAAACCAAACAACACCTTAGGGAAAAGGTATGGCTCCCAGGAATTGAACGTATAGTAGAGCACAAAATCAATCAGTGGTTGCCATGTCAAGCAACCACAATGTTAAATTTTCTTAATCCTCTCAAGATGTCAAAACTACCTCCAGGACCATGGATTGAAGTTAATGTTGCCTTCACAGATTTCCCACAGGTGAACACCCACTTGTCACTGGAAACTACAGCAGATTCCCAATCGTGGAATTAGTTCTGTCAACTTCAACAAAAGCAGTCAGTCCAAAGCTTGATCAGATCCTTACCTTGTTTGGAATCCCTCAAACAGTAAGAAGTAATAATGGACCCCCATTCAACAGCGATGAGTTCAGCAAATTGACGAACTACCTAGGGTTCACTCATTGGAAAATTATACCCCATTGGCTAAAAGCTAATGGAAATGTAGAAAGATTTATGCAAACCTTGACAAAAGTGATACATACAGCTAAAGCTGAGAAGTCATGGAAGCAAGAGCTATATCACTTTATTCATAATGTTACGACCGAGGCGGGAGTAATGCATTGTCAATTCAGTCCCATTACTCCACAGTTCATAGCATATTATTAAAGTTTTCCCACCTACTGGAAATTAGCCAAATTAAACACATTAACCCCCAGAATAAAACAGACCAAACCAGGTATCTTTAAACAACAAATTAACTAGTTATTAATAAACTAAATCTTAAACAATATTGAGATAAATCTATGTCTAAAGACCTTATAACTTCTTATTTATCCTAACCTTCATACACATACATTCAAAACCAACAGTTAACCGTTTTCAATAAAATTAGAGCTGCTCCTTAGGAATAAATAAAAACTGGGTTGTAAGTCTTTGTGGTTATGTTCCAGGTTTGGTGAGGTGCCCCAGAGCTGAACATTCAGATGTCACTCAAAGTCTCCAGGCAAATTCGATGAACAGTCTTTCATGGATAGGCATTCAAAGCACTTTGGTTGCAGCAGGTGTCACACAGTTCTTTCAACAAGGAGTATAACAACAGGTCTATTTGGATTTTTAAATTGGCAGTCAATCAGTAGAAACCTTATTGAGAATTCCAGAACTCCTAGAAACAGAAAAAAGGCAATGGAAAATCACTCCTGAGGCAAAGACTTCTTAGAGATTGGAAGTAAAAAGGAATTTGCTACCTCCAACAATACAAAGATTTCCTTTCTGGGGATTTTTTCCCTCCTTAGGCAATACACAGCCTGTATATCAATGTAGATTTTTCTACTAAGTGACAGAGATTCTTCCTTCAGTGAGCACACTTCACTGGTCTCCAGATCAAACTGGTCTAGCCAGTCTTTGCACACAGTTAACTAACACAGTACAGCAGGTGGCTTCTCTCTCCTGCTGTTGCCTAGGAAACAGGCTTGCTGCTTGCACACATTGTTCCCAGAGAGAGAGAGCAACTCTCCATCTTAAAGGTACACTGCCCCTCCTTAGTTTTAAAACAGATGGAAAAAAACCTACACTTCCATGACAGTAATTACAGAGTGACTCCTCACTCAACTAATGGAAAACTCCAGCTACACTCATCTTTGCACATCTTGTGTCTGCACACATCTACCTGAGCTCCCCTGCGAAACTAATGATCAATATGTACCTGAATGCAACCGAGAACAGAAGGATCAAATGAAAGTAAATGCAGGGAGAAACATGAAATTTAGAGCTACACCGCTTAAGCCAGGAGATAAAGTACTTGTGAAATGTGCTGATCCTGTTGAAAAACGAACAACTCTTTATGACATCCAACCATTTGTTGTGACCAACATAAAAGGATCAATGATCACTGCTAAATGCGGTTCACAAATCATCACAAGCAACGCGTCATTCTTCAAAGCACTGAAAACTCCACTCGCAGACATTGAATCTGATTCTGACATCAACACCTCAGATGAAGATCATGAGTCAAATGAGACCGCACCTGATGTCAGACGATATCCTACTCGTGAGAGAAAACACCCACCATACTTAAGTGACTACATTATAAAGTGAACTATTTATGTATAAGTTTATTGCTTACACATTTGGAAACAAAGCATTGAAACATGCCATGTCTCTCATTTACTAAGAAGGGGAAGGATGTTGTGTTTTGAGAATTGCATTGTATATATTGTTCACTTGAGGCAACCATGCACATATGAACCAGCAGAGGGAGCTGAAAGTGAAAGTAAAACAGAATAAAGAAGACTCCATTGTGTTCAACATCATGCTGTCTCCGTCTCTGCCTCATATTTCTTACTAAACTCAGCTAAACCTCAGTCCAGTCCCGAGAAATCACAAATTTGGAAAATTTCAGGACTATATGTTGCAATTCCTACATTACAACACTGACTATTCTTCAAAAGTTCTTAATTGACTGTAAGGTGCTTTGGGACACTTTGAGGTCATGAAAGCCGCTATATAAAGGCAAATTCTTTCTTTACCATACAATGCAAAGCCTTTAGACGCCACGTCAGTGGGGAGTTACTTCATCTTTTCAAATGTATTGACCCAGCGGTTTGATAGAACTGAATGGCTTGCTAGGCCATGTCAAAGGGCATTTAAGATTCAACCACGTTGCTGTGGGTCTGGAGTCACATGTAGGCCAGACCAGGTAAGAGCGACAGATTTCCTTCCCTAAAGCACATTAGTGAACCTGGGTCGTTGGTCAGAAGTCTGGAACTCCCTTCCTAACAGCACTTTTGGTGTACCCACATCCCAAGGACTGCAGCGGTTCCAGAAGGCAGCTCACCACAACCTTCTCAAGGGCAATTAGGGATAGGCAATAAATGCTGGCCTAGTCAGCGATGCCCATATCCCATGAATAAATAACAAAAAAGTATTACTTAGACAGCAGCTGCTCAAACTCAACTCTTGGAATGTTGCATAGAAATAATGCTGATTGTGCAATAATTTAAATAATTACTATGGTACAATAAAGTTTTCCAATTCTATTGTTAATGAATATAATCAAGCTTAGATCTAAAACTTTACTGCTGGAGAATGAAGAGGGAGCAAAGTAATTTTTCTAGGATTTTGCTGGTATGCTCATTATTAATGTTATTCAGGAAACCAAACAACCCAGGGGTCTATTAGCAAGTGTCCAGATGATACCGAGTGGTTACAGTGGTTTAAAACACCACCCTTTCACCTCTAGGAACGGAGTTCAAATCTGACCTAGACTGATGGGGTGAAATCCCCTTTCTCCAGGATATAAGGATGAGTTATGAAATGAATATGTCAAACCTCAATGTAGTTCCTTCTGGATGCAGGGAATTGAGAATTTTCTTGAAATGCGAACAAACAACAAACTGAAATTGCTAAGAAACCCCATTGCTACAACCTACTAGTACTGCAACCACTGAAAAGGCAGTATTAACAGTTTATCCCTGGATTCCAATTCCAAGTATCATGATCATTAACTCATTTACTTCATGTGGCCATTATAACATTACTTGCTATAGCCCAAAGCACCATCTGGTTTCTTTCTGCAATTTAGACTAATTTTCTTTTTATATTCTGCCCACGCTCAAATGCTTTCTTAATTGCAATGCACATATATTAAAAATTGCACAATTCTATTCCTTTTGATATTAACTGCTTTTGGAATACTGTCTCCATCATCTGAGGGACCTATCTCTCTAACTGAAATTAATTTAACAAAACAAGATCCTGGACACAATGCTGAATTGTTGCAGGGAACAATTCGGTAAAGAACCTGTGTCAGGAGGCATACTAATATTTGATATTAAGTAAATACCAGGAGATGGTAGAGCAGATCAGAGCCTGAGAATACCTTGACAACAGTGAGCATAATATAAGAACATGTACAGTGGGAGTAGGCCATGCAACTCCTTGAATAAGACCATGGCTACTCTTCCACATCAATTCCACTTTCCCATCCTATCCTATCCCTTAATTCCCTTAGAGTCCAAAATATAATCAATCTCAGCCTTGAATATATTTGAAAACTGAGCATCCACAGCCCTCTGGGGTAGAAAACCCTTGAAGAGAAGAAATTCCTTTTCATAGTCCTAAATGGTCACCCCCTTATTCTGAGACCATGCCCCAACTTTGAGACTCTCAACATCTACCCTGTTAAGCCCTCTCAGAATCTTAAATGTTTCATTGAGATCAGCTCTCTCTAAACTCCAAAGAATATGGGCCCATTCTACTCAATTTTTTGTCATAGGACAACACTCTTATCCCAGGAATCAATCCAGTGAAACTTCATTGCACCCCTCTAAGGCAATTGTATCCTTCCTTAGGTACAGAGACCAAAACTGTACACAGTACTCCACGTGTGGTCTCATCAAAGTCCTGCACAAATGTAGCAAGACTTCCTTATTCTTGAGCTCCAACCCCTTGCAATAAAAGCCAACATACCATTTTCTTTCCTAATTGCATGTTAACTTCCTGTGTCTCATGTTCAAGGAGATGTGGTGATATGGTGGAGTTTAAGATTAGGCTCATGATGGAAAAGAGAATCTGTATAATAGAAACATATAGAAAGGCAGATATTGAGGGAATAAGGGTGAGCTAAGGAGAATTAACTGGAAAGCACTATTAGAAGCGAATAGCATGGAAACAAAATGGATCCTGTTGAGGAATATTATACACAGAGTACAGACGGAGACACACCACCAGAGAAGGATAACAGAGGGAAAAGACCGTTGTGGGCAATAATGGAAGGTGATGTGATAGCAAGTGACCAAGGGAGAGTAAATATACTAAATTAATTATTCCTTTAGTTCATTCACCATTCTCTCTGTAGCCTTATATTTTGGGAACAATCCCTCTTAAACCTGCATTACTTCCATTGTTGCCAAGATTACTTCCATTTGTTCTCCGATACCCTTCTCTGTGCTCAGAGAGGAGATTATGGGCAATGTCCTCAGCATGGTAATACAGGACACAAATTTAAGTTAATCACAAAAAGGAATTAGTGGGAGATTAGAAAAGATTTCTTTATATGGATTGCTATTAAATGTGGATGCAGAAGTAGGAAGTGGGAAATGGTGTCTGGAGGTGTGTCTAAGCATTTCCAATGGAAGAGGGGCCGAGGTCCCAAAACCTTCAGCGAATCTGTACTGTACTGGGAATGCTGATGATTCCCGACATGTGCCAATGTTTTTTATAAATTGATTCTGATTAGAAGTTGAAATTCCAGCCAGCTGTTCTGGAACAATAAATCTAGTGATTAATTAAGTATGGTTAAAAACCTCTCCAAAATATATAAAAACAAAATCCAAATAACTAAAGCAGAATTTGATGAATAAATAAAATAATTCTTATCTGGCCTGGAACCCCTTGTTACCCAGCTTTCCTGGCATTTTTGTAATCATGTCAACATTTGAACAAGATGGAGCATTTGCCCTTTTAAATTAGTTTAAAATTGTTACAAAACTCTAGGAGAATAACATCATTGTGTATCTATTGGGACTAAACAGTTGACCATCTGAAGCAAGCTGTTGGTTGTAAATTTTGACACCATGTCTGTATTTTCCTCCATTTGGCTGCTTGTTTTCAGGTTTTTCTGGGGCAGCCAACAGAGAAAAGCCAGTGGTTTGTAGGCCATTGCCAGAATAAAAAATGAGAGATTTTCCTCTGCTGTCATTAGGAATGGATATCTTTGATCACTGCACCACTGGCCACTGCAAGTAAAAGATGTCAGGTGGACAGGGTTTGCTGCAGGGCCACATTTTACTGTCTTTTTGCCCTGAATCTACTGGTGGTAGAGACCACTAGAAGGAAATTATATAAACAATGGACGCATTTCGTATTATTTTCTAGGAAACCCGCTGAGCAGTTGGTTAATTCAGACAGTAACCATGTATGCTGCAATGTATTATATTACATACTTCAGCCACACAGCATTTTGAAATGCAGGAGTTCATAAATGTGATTTTTTTGGGCTTATGTTCATTCAGATTTCATCAATTTAGAAAATTAATTTGTTGTTCCATGGAATCACACACTGGAGCAATTATTCAAATTGTCTTCTGTTTTTAGTCAAGATAATGTTCCATGATTGCATTACACAGGTGTGGCTGATGATTAAGCAGAGAAACAATTGCTGAATTATCCAATTAATCCAATTATTGTATAATTATTCAGATACAGAAGCATATGTACAACCGGTCTTCTGATACATGTCATTGCTAAATATTTTAATTACTTAACAACCTAATTCAATCAAAGTTTTAAAAAGTTATAATGAGATTAAAATGAACATACCTGTCATCTAACAAACCAGTGTGCCTTTATACAGTACCTTTGTCTGTTTTTGCTAATTAAGATTTAAACCTATCAGGTCCAATAAGGAATACTTTTTGAAAAGCTGAAGTTTCTTTAGAAAAGTCCTTTAAATGAAGAATGCTGAATGTGTGCTTCTAATGTGCACTGCTCTTGGCACTAGGTAAAATGGTATACTACAATTTCCTAGTTAAAAAGCATCTAATACTTAAGAGATGTCGATGCTGTTTAGCTGTCTCCCTTCATTTTCCCTGATGTTTCTTATGATGCTTTTTTTAAAACAGTAATTCAGTCACTTTTCAGGCACAAGCATGTGCTACTTCATACAATAATTGGGGTGCAACAGTAGATGAAAGTTCAACCCTTATTGTCTTATTTTGAAGTGAAAGCCCCTAAAACCTGGATTTAACTTATTGGCAACATTTTAAATATCAATTGTATGAAGATCCTTCCTGTGGTATGGTCCAAAATCTCAGAATGTGGCAACAACATTTCACTGTATGGCATTAAAAGTATTTGCTATCCTTTCATAAAACTGTAGAGAAGGTTTTAAAGCAATGTTTGAGATAAAATCTATTTCTACTTCATGAAAAAAGAGACCATCTTCCTTCCTTGTGTTTCCACTCTTGAACAATCAACTTCCAATGGAAGCAGAACCAGATTGAGAACCCTCAAATTCATATTTTCTAATGGTTGTATTGGTTTAGGAGCAACACTATGATGAAATAATTTTAGATTCTATTTAACAAAACTTTTAAAAGATGATAGGTAGGTAGATACACAGACAGACAGACAGTCAGATAGATAGATGGATATTTATTTATTTTTGTTCATATTATAGTTAGGACTATTCCCTGAGGGAGATGGCATTGCCCTAATGATATAAAACTGATGCACCTACTCGCCATCATCATTAGTTCCTAGGCAGGTTATGGAAAATCAGCTTTATCACATATTGTAACTAACAACTAAATCTATTTAGGCAAAGACTTACAAAGTTTCTCATTAATTCCAAAATTTTCATCAATCAAAGCTCCAAAAATCAAATCTAATATCACATCTTTCATCCTTGGCCATTTGCCTTCATTGGCATGACATTTCCACGGTCCTAGCAGATAATGTTTCACATTGAATTTGTTTTTGTCCATCTGTACCCTCAATACCATTCTTAACCAGATATGTTTTAATGGCATTAATTGACACAGGATTAACTGTCAAACGAGGGATCAATTTTTAAAATTCATTTATGGGATGTGAGCATTACTGGCAAGGCCAGCATTTATTGTCCATCCTTAATTGTCCTTGAGAAGGTGGTGATGAGCCGCCTTCTTCAACTGCTGCAGTCCTTGTGGTATCATTGCACCCACAGTGCTGTTAGGGAGAGGGTTCAAGGATTTTGACCCAGTGACAGTGAAGGAATAGTGATATAGTTCCAAGTCAGGATGGTGTGTGACTTGGAGGGAACTTGCAGATGGTGGTGCTCCCATGTGCCTGTTGCCCTTGTTCTTCTAGGTGGTACAGGTCGCAGGTTTGGAAGGTCCTGTCAAAGGATCCTCGCCAAGTTTCTGCAGTGCATCTTGTAGATGATACACACTGCAGCCACTATGTGTCAGTGGTGGAGGGAGTGAATGTTTAAGATGATGGATGGGGTGCCAATCAAGTGGCTGCTTTGTCCTGGATGGTGTCAAGCTTCTTGAGTGTTGTTAGAGCTGCACTCATCCAGGCAAATGGAGACTATTCCATCATACTCCTGACTGGTGCCTTGTAGATGGTGGAGAGATTTTGGGCTGTCAGGAGGTGAGTTATTCCCCACAGAATTCCCAGTTTCTGACCTGGTGTTGTAGCCACAGTATTTATATGGCTGGTCCAGTAAGTTTCTGGTCAATGTTAACTCCCAGGATGTTGATGGCAGTTAAAGTGTTAAAAACATCTATTCCACATATCACCATTCTGTTGGATAGATAATGCTTTCTAATCTCAATCTTTGATTGACCTTGCTAATTTTGTATTATTTCCTTTATTTGTGCATTCAAGTAAAATAATCTGCTTGTTATCCACATTATGGGGGAATTTTAACCCCTAAAAATGGATGAGTTTGGGATGAGTGGAAGATAAAGTATTAAAAATCTGGATTCCAACACCAACTCGCCTCCAATTGGCCAAAACAGCGGGATGGAGTGGGCGATCAACTCACCCAAGGAGGGTTAGCACTTTAAGTATTACAATGAGGCTGTGAGCCTTATTTGAGTTCACTACTTTGAATTTAATTATGGCTGGGCAGGTTTCTCAATTGGGAAAATCCAGGCGGTAACGGTCAGATCCAGGAAGTAAGTGCCTGCCTGGACAAACATCCACCCCACTTCAATTGGACGCCTACCCCCATCCACTCCAATCTCTCCTTGCCCTTCCCCATGAGGCCGCCAATCCACCCCCATCGATGCCTCCACTTCACCCCACAACAACCCCCCCACAGACTCCTTGAGGCCTCTAATCCCCCATTACCACCTCTGGGTCTCTGATCCCCTCTGAGGCCTACAATCCCCCAAGGCCTCCACTCTACCCTTTCCAGGCTTCTGATTTCATTCCCCACCCCCCAACCGCCACATGCATCCAACCTCCAATGTCCACCCCAAGTCTCCAAACCTCCCCTCACCCCAAAGCCTGGGATGGGACCACACCCACCCAGGACCTGAATTGACCCTCTGGGATTAGCCCCTCAGGGACTGGCAACCCCAGCGAGATCAACTCATAATTCCCCACCCACGCCCCTGGGGCATGGACTTATTTGGTCCTGTAGCATCCTCTGGACTGTTCCCCATCTGACTGGAACTCAAGCCTGTCAATCAGGCTGGCTTCCGGGTGAAGAACCTGTTAATGATATTGCACGCACACTGCAGAGTTAAAACTCCACAGCATGCTTGGGGAGCCCTGCCTTCTGGATTTCCCACGCTTTACCAACCCCCTCCCCTTCGCCCTGCTCTCAGTAAGTCAACTGTTAAAATACAGTCTTATGGGTTCCACTCAGCATTTTAAAAAAAATCGTACTTTCCCTCTTTAATGAAAACATGGTCAGTTTTTTGAGTCATTCTCCACAACTCTGATTTTAGTCTTTGTCATGTTTGTCCCTCTCACAAACACTTGTATTCACAATGTATATTCTTCCCTTAGCTGATAGCTGTGTACTTATCATAGAACGAGACAATGTTAATTATCTTGCTCATTTTTGAAGTGTTATTGAATCAACTGAATCTCAGTTTCTACCTTATAACAATAAATCTATGATGAATTCAAAGTAAATACATTCCCTATACTTTTAACAAGCAGGGCTGAATGTACTTACTTGATATTCCAAAAATATATTCGCTTGATTTGTACATGATTTGATATCCCAGGATCAATTTAAATGATCTCATGGATATTATAATAGTGGTAATTCTCAGTGGGAAGCTCATTGCAGATGATTATATCAGTAGAAGTAATAACAGGTGATTGCTAAAAGCTATATATATGGAGTAAGTCACCGTGCTGTATCACTTCTTGTCAAAATGAGTTTCTATTTCAAGTTATGTTTTCTGTTGTTTTATTGTGAGTTTTCAGGATTTGAAGTTGCTCCATTAGGCTGTAAACTTCAAGAATATACAGCCAGTGGGGTGCTGCAGAATGGTGATATCATCATCGGAGGAGTATTTCCTCTTCATGATACTGTTGATGTATCCAACTTGCCCTTCACGTCACAGCCAGACTACAGAATGTGCAATGACCGGTAGGTGCATGATAAAATGGTGTTTTATTTAAACTGTAATATGATTCAGAGATTACGCAGGTCATCAATACTTAAATAACAGAGTTCTGATAAACATACAACTCATTTGCTAAGAAATGCTGTTATTGAATCAGGATATGTTTGGCTTCAGACTGCACCAACTCGGCATGGATGGCAGCTGGCTGGCTGAGAAGCACCAGCAAGGGCACTAGTTTAGTGGCAGTTGTGGGAGCGTGACTGCGGCCCTCCTAAGAGGGGACACCAGGTTCGTGCTCCACAGTGCTACTGTTATTCTCCTGGGGCAGCACCTCCACAGCTCTCGTAATCTGCTGGAGCACTGAGATCTGCATCCACAATGGCAGCTGTGCTTGGATGGCAGCAGTCTGAGCCTGCATCTCAGCAGTCAGGGATCTCATGACCTCTGTCTGAACTTCCATCGCAGCACCAGTACATCGGCAGGACTGCACCTGTGCTGCAGTGGAAGCTGAGACAGCGACCACCAAATGCTCCATTATGGGTCAGTCTGATAGTGCTGCCACGGAAATGCCGACCACTTTCACGGTGGCAAGGATGGGCTCCAAGCTCTGTGCGATGCTCTGTGCCATGGTGGAAATGGACTCCTCCATGTTCCTAGCCAGTGACAGGAAGCTATTTCGAAGGCCTACCAATGCCCCATACACCTCAGTGTTCATCATCGTTTTCCTATTGTCAGACCCAACGAGGCCCTGATCTGAGACCGCTGCAGCAGAACCTGTGTGCCACCTCGCCCTCTGGGGAGCTTGCATAGGAGTTGACCGATTCTGCTTGCTGCAGCCCACACGTGCCCGGTGACTCACCACATGCAGATCCCAAATCTAAACTAGCTTCTAACATTTGTGCAGTGCCAATATCTGAGCTAGTGGCTGCAAGTATTAGGTCAAGTGATGGAGCTTCTTCCTCAGAGTCTTTTCCCTCTTTTTCCCATCTGCCTGAGGCTACAGTAGCTGAGCAGGCAGCAGTTCTTGACTATCTGAAAGCACAAAAGCATAATGGGAGGGGTGGAGTGAGAGAAGGGGTTAGAGAGGAAAATGGAAGGTCCACAGTCACTCCATCTATAGTTTCCAATTCATTTCAGGATAAGGTTGAGCAGTTAGTGGAGAAGGTACCAAAGGCAGCAACATACTATCATCCAGGATGGACTTGGCAGCGTCAGGTGCCGCTGGCTCCATTGCACTAGTGCCCATGGTCCTGAGGAGCAGTTCATGGGCAATGAGGGGATGGATTCTCGGCGGTTGTTCACCTGTCATCTACCTCTCCTGCCTGTTGTAGGCCACCTTCTCCTACAAGAGAGAGGGCAGAATGTCAGTGAATGTCAATGTGTTTGAACGATGTGCCTGCCATAGCTGAGTAGCTGAAGGCATGTGGAGGCAGTGATGGGTAGGTGTGTGTGCGTGCTTGCACGCGCGTGCAACTGGTATGATTAGAGTGTGTGTGTGCATGAGATGCAGTATAAGTTTGTTAGGGGTGAGAACTGAGTGTCAGAGAGTGCTGCTTGGGTGAGTGATGCATTGAGTAGTGTGAGAGGTGTGTGGTGTTTTAGGTCTGTGATGTGATGTGCAGATGCATTCACTCACTTTGACCATCCGTGTGATGCCATTAAACCTTTATTGGCATTGCTGCCAAGTTCGTGGTGCCAGCCTCTAGGCATTCACAAACCTATGTCAGGGTTAGTCTTCTGGTATTAATTCAAAATGTGTATTATGGGAAGTGTCCAGGAGTGTTAGTTTACAACAAACATTAATTAGACATAGTGGTCTGGATTTTCCTCCGAATTACTGCTCATTTTGAAGTGGATTTGGTAAATGGACTAAGTAGAATCCTTAGAGGCAATTGCCTCAAATCTGCTGCAAAGAAATTGAAAAGTTAGATCAAAAAGATGAAGAGTAAATGTTTTACCCAACTTTGAAGTCTTATTCCAATAGCTTCCCTGTTAATTTTATCCTTTTTAATTTTCCATTGATATCCAGGAGTAGACAAGAAGATAAAGTTTACAGACATAAAGGGCAGGATTTTTCTTCCGGGGCAGGAAACGGACATGGGCACTGTTTCCGGTCTCGATCCTGTCCTTGGGGGAAGTAATCACAGCCTCCAATTTTCATACGGGTGGACTGTTAATTGGCTGAAGGGTTGGTGGCCAATTAGCGGCTGCAGGGGTGGGAACAGAGACAGGAGAGCGGGCCTGATTTAAACCCACCACAGCAGCCATGTATAGTCACCTTGGTGGATCCTTGTGTATGGATAGACAGGGTGGAACTGGCTGATGAACATGTCCTGGGTATTTAGGAGATGATGAGAGAGGAAAAGGCAACTGTGGGCAGTCCCCCTCAGAGAATGGAGGACAGACACAGCCCTGCTAAGCTGGGCACAGATGCAGAGCATCAAGAGTCTAGGAAAGGAGGCTCTACCTAAACCAGCAACAACAGATGTGCTCCCACATGTCAGAGTTCCCTGAGGCAGTGTGAGGTCATGGGCAGAAAATGGAGGAGTCCATCCTGCTCATGTGCGCTACCATGGCTCACGGCTTTGAACACATGAGCTCCTCCATTGAGAGAGTGGCCAATGTTATGGAAAGCCATACGTGGCAGCACTCGGAGTGCATGCAGGAACTGCACATTAACAGTAATAGAATACAAGCCGTGCTACATAGCCTTGACCAGTCAGTGGAGCTGGTGGTGCAGAGATATTTGGAGGGGATGACAGTTGTGCCCCAACTGCTGCTCCCCTCCAGCCATCCAGAGCTCCAGCTAAGGACTGTGGCAGACACCAAGGAGGATGAGGGTGTCACTCCTCACAGGGCGTCATTTTCAACATTGGCCCCCTTGGCCCCTCTGACTGGGGGAATATCTGTGCAGCAGGGCCAGTGATGGAAGCTGTCACCCCGGCACCTCCACAACGAGGACAACCACTGGGTGCATCTCGGTCGCAGGCAGAGACAAGTGAGCAAGCTGCCTCCACCATTCTGAGGCCATAAGGGGAGCAATGAGTAGAAGTGGGTGAGACCAGAGGCCACCGTGTCATGCAAAGCACTGAGTGGGTGACTGGGGTTTCTTTCACCTGTAACTGTGCACTTTTTTTTCTTTTTGAGCGCTATGTAAATATTGACACATAAAGCCAGATCTGTGAGCTTCCTTTTATTAAAGACTGGACCAGAAAAGAGAGAATGAAGTGGTGAAGGGGAGCAAGGGTCCATAAACAGTGACAGTGAAAAATCTGGGCAGATGTGTATCTTTCATTGGCAGTAAGAGTTGGTATGTTCTGTTGTGAGACCTTAAGAAAGAACTAGCTTAAGAGACTGTAAGTAAAGATAACTGGAGGGGGTGATGTTGTGTCAAACACGACCAGAGAGTGTGGGTGAAGCCTGACAGAGTAAGACATGTGTAGATGTCCTTGTATAGTAGCTTATATATATATTCCAGTTAAGTTATAATAAAAACCCTGATATTCCTTGGATATTACTTGTAGTCCTGTGCATCTTACAATAGTTCACGTACCAAAGGAACAAGTAATATTATATGCTGGCAATGTTTGGGATTATTTTTCTGAAGGCCACCAAATAGTTCATCGTGACAACATTTGATTTTTTTTCTGAAGAACACAGCAAGAGAGAACAGGGAACAACTAATTGCTTTACCTGGAGTGGCTGGAGATTTAGGTGGAGAGCAATTGACAGGAGACCCCCAAACCATGCAGTGAGCTAGGACTGCAGACAGGACCCTGGGAGATATTGAAACTCTGTGAGTACAGTAGGCAAATTGCAGGCAGATCGCAGCTTTTAACTAATCTGGCAGCGGGTCAAAAAATTAGGAAAGAAGTCTTCTTCTTTGGCCTCCTTGTCTCGAGAGACAATGGGTAAGCGCCTGGAGGTGGTCAGTGGTTTGTGAAGCAGCGCCTGGAGTGGCTATAAAGGTCAATTCTAGAGTGACAGACTCTTCCACAGGTGCTGCAGATTTAATTGGTTGTTGGGGCTGTTACACTGTTGGCTCTCCCCTTGCGCTTCTGTCTTTTTTCCTGCCAACTGCTAAGTCTCTTCGACTCGCCACACTTTAGCCCTGCCTTTATGGCTGCCCGCCAGCTCTGACAATCACTGGCAACTGACTCCCATGACTTGTGATCAATGTCACAGGACTTCATGTCGCATTTGCAGACATCTTTAAAGCAGAGACATGGACGGCCAGTGGGTCTGATACCAGTGACGAGCTCACTGTACAATGTGTCCTTGGGGATCCTGCCATCTTCCATGCGGCTCACATGGCCAAGCCATCTCAAGCGCCGCTGGCTCAGTAGGGTGTATATGCTGGGGATGTTGGCCGCCTTGGGGACTTCTGTGTTGGAGATACAGTCCTGCCACCTGATGCCAAGGATTCTCCGGAGGCAACGAAGATGGAATGAATTGAGACGTCACTCTTGGCTGACATACGTTGTCCAGGCCTCGCTGCTGTAGAGCAAGGTACTGAGGACACAGGCTTGATACACTCGGACTTTTGTGTTCTGTGTCAGTGCGCTATTTTCCCACACTCTCTTGGCCAGTCTGGACATAGCAATGGAAGCCTTTCCCATGCGCTTGTTGATTTCTGCATCGAGAGACAGGTTACTGGTGATCGTTGAGCCTAGGTAGGTGAACTCTTGAACCACTTCCAGAGCGTGGTCGCCGATATTGATGGATGGAGCATTTCTGACGTCCTGTCCCATGATGTTCGTTTTCTTGAGGCTGATGGTTAGGCCAAATTCGTTGCAGGCAGCAACAATCCTGTCAATGAGTCTCTGCAGACACTCTTCAGTGTGAGATGTTAATGCAGCATCGTCAGTAAAGAGGAGTTCCCTGATGAGCACTTTCCATACTTTGGTCTTCGCTCTTAGATGGGCAAGGTTGAACAACCTGCCACTTGATCATGTGTGGAGGAAAATTCCTTCTTCTGAAGACTTGAACGCATGTGAGAGCAGCAGGGGGAAGAAGATCCCAAACAGTGTAGGTGCGCGAACACAGCCCTGTTTCACGCCACTCAGGATAGGAAAGAGGTCTGATGAGGCGCCGCTATGCTGAATTGTGCCTTTTATATTGTCTTGGAATGAGGTGATGATACTTAGTAGCTTTGGTGGACATCCGATCTTTTCTAGTAGTCTGAAGAGACCACGTCTGCTGACGAGGTCAAAGGCTTTGGTGCGAACAATGAAAGCAACGTAGAGGGGCATCTGTTGTTCACGGCATTCCTCCTGGAGCAGGCGAAGGGAGAACAGCATGTCAATGGTGGATCTCTTTGCTCGAAAGCCACACTGTGCCTCAGGGTAGACATGCTCAGCCAGCTTCTGGAGTGACTCTGTTTAAAGCAACTCGAGCGAAGACTTTCCCCACTATGCTGAGCAGGGAGATTCCACGGTAGTTGTTGCAGTCACCGCGGTCACCCTTGTTCTTTAGAGGGTGATGATATTGACATCACGCATGTCCTGTGGTACTGCTCCCTCATCCCAGCACAGGCAAAGCAGTTCGTAGAGTGCTGAAAATATAACAGGCTTGACACTCTTGATTATATCAGGGATAATGCCTTCCTTCCCAGGGGCTTTTCCACTGGCTAGAGAATTGATGGCATCACTGAGTTCCGATTTTGTTGGCTGTACGTCCAGCTCATCCATGACTGGCAGAGACTGGGCTGCATTGAGGGCAGTCTCAGTGATAACATTTTCCCTGGAGTACAGTTCTAGGTAGTGCTCCACCCTGTGGTCCATTTGCTTGCGTTGGTCACTGATTGTGCACCTGATTTAGATTTGAGGGGGGGGCGATCTTCTTGATGGTTGGCCCAAAAGCTGTCTTAATGCCATCATACATTCCTCTGATGTTTCCGGTGTCAGAGGCCAGCTGAATATGACTGCATAGGTGTTGCCAGTAGTCATTTGCGCAGCGCCTGGCTGTTCTTTGTGCAGTGCTTCTGGCTGCTTTAAGTGCTACGGATGTTAACTTGCTGGGGGCTTTCTTGTAGTTCAACAGTGCAATGCGCTTGGTGGCTATGACAGGATCCAGCTCTTCAAAGTAAGATGGAAACCAGTCTGCATTCTGCTTCACACGTTTGCCATAGGTGGTCACTGCTGAGTCATAGATGGCGCCTCTGATGTGGGGCCACTTGGTCTCTGCATCCCCTGTAGGAGTGTTTTGAAGGGCTTTTTCAAGTGAATTTAGAAACTTATGTAACAGCTGTGGATAAGAAATTCTGCTCGTGTTGATGCGCAGGCGGCCCTTCTGCATGGAGTGATGCAGCTTCTTTGGTTTGAGTCTAACTTTGCTGCAGACCAGGGAGTGATCGGTGTCGCAGTCCGCACTGTGGAAGCTGCGTGTGATTTGAACACTGTTTAAAGAGGCTCGCCTTGTGACGATGAGGTCCAGCTGGTGCCAACGACGTGATCTTAGGTGCCTCCAAGAAACCTGGTGACAGGGTTTAGTATGAAAGAACGAGTTGGTGATGCAGGAAAGAAGTAGTACAGCCATAACTGCTTTACGTTTCCCTTTTTTTGCTTTGTGGGCAGGTCTTAAGCTGAAAAGAGTAGGAACAGCTCAATAGTGCCACTGGAGGTACAGCACAAAGTATGAGGCTGGCTGTGGCAGCTGCCAGTACTGCAACCTGTAGTACTCTCTGCAAAAAGAAAAAGCTGCTCTCCCAGTTTTTAAAAAATTGAGCTGTGTAAACAAAAGCAGCTGTCATCTCACTCTTCAAAGAGACAAGCCTGCAAAAACAAACCTGTCTTAAAAGGAAACAGAAAGCTGTGCCTGTGAGACAGAAAACCTGTAAAGCAGGGAGCCTGTAAAAGAATTGTGCCTGTGAAAAAGAAAACCTGTGAAAACTCCTATCTCTATAAAAAAGCAGAATCATCCAGAAAATGGCTTTCAGGTATCCAACTATGGGTTGGAAGTCAATGGACATAGTGTCTGAATTTAAACTATTTCACCAGAAGATGGAACTGTGTTTCCTGGGTCAAGAAGTGAGCGAACCAGTGAAACAAGCTATAAAAATCAAGATCGCACTGGGCAATAAGGGCTTGCAACGGATCAACACATCGGGATTGTTAGCTGAGGATCAGAAGGAGCTTAGCAAGCTTTGGAAATTCCTGGAAGAGCAACTCAAGGTAAAGATCAATTTCCAAGTACATAGGCTTGAGCTTCTGACCTACCGGCAAAAGCAAGATGAGTTTGTTGCAAGGTGTTGAGACAAAACTCAAGAATGCAACATCGCAGATATCGAATTGTCAGAACGAATTATAGAGCTAGTAATCATGTCTACCCCACAAGAGGCCTTTCAAAAAGACCTGCTAGAAAAGAAGAAAGAGCACACCATAGATGCTCTACTCAGTGATGGGAGGAAATTTGAAGCCATCATGGCTGGGTGCCAACAGTTACAAGCGTTGGGGGTGGCTATTACAATTGCTATGGTAACCAAGGCTCAGAAGTCTGCTCGGTCTTGTGGAAAATGTGGCCTGACTCACTCAATTTGCAGTTGTCCAGTGGACCAGGACCAGTGCAAAGCTTGTGGCATGTGAGGTAAAGGCCTGCTCGGGTCTGCCATTGAAACCCAACCCGAGCCCCACAGAACCACATCTGAGCCGAGCCCGACCCGGCCCGAGTCCTTTGATTTTTTTTCCCACGCCCGACCTGACCTGACTTGATCCGACCACCGGAATGAAGTTGATTATATTAAAGAGGTTGTGCTCTACCTTGGATGGAATCGCTCACTACAGACTAGTGCACAGTCCATATGCATGTTTTCCGCCTTGACGTCCTGGCTGTTCAAATCTGGAGGCTTTTCCCCCCCGACCTAAAGGCAGCACTGTGTCTGACCTGGCCCGGCCCGATCCTAGCCCGAGTGCCAGACCCGCAAGAGACACCTGACCCGACCCGATCCGACCCGACCCGAACCCGACACATGTTGTTAGGTCTGGTCGGGTTCGGGTCAGGTAGCCATGCTCTAATGCGAGGAACGTTGGACAAGGCTGTGCAGAAGGTCGAGCTCAGATACTGCACACAGGAATGGTGGCAGGTCACACGCAGAGAGAACGTCTGCAAGACAGAGGGGAGGCGGTGGCGTAGTGGTATTGTCGCTGGACTAGTAACCCAGAGACCCAGCGTATTGCTCTGGGGACATGGGTTCAAATCCCACCACAGCAGAAGGTAGAATTTGAATTCAATTAATAAATCTGGAATTAAAAAGCTAGTCTGATGATGGCCATGAAACCATTATCGATTGTTGTAAAAACTCATCTGGTTCACTAATGTCCTTTAGGGAAGGAAATCTGCTGTTCTTACCTGGTCTGGCCTACATGTGACTCCAGACCCACAGCAATGTGGTTCACTCTTACATGCCCTCTGAAATGGCCTAGCAAGCCACTCAGTTGTATCTAACCGCTACGAAGTCAATAAAAAGGAATGAAACTGGCATCGACCTAGGCACCGGAAAAGACAACGGCAAACCCAGCCCTGTCAACCCTGCAAAGTCCTCCTTACTAACATCTGGGGGCTTGTGCCAAAGTGGGGAGAGCTGTCCCACAGACGAGTCAAGCAACAGCCTGACATAGTCATACTCACGGAATCATACCGTACAGACAATGTCCCAGACTCTGCCATCACCATCCCCAGGTATGTCCTGTCCCACCGGCAGGACAGACCCAGCAGAGGTGGCGGCACAGTAGTATACAGTCGGGAGGGAGTTGCCCTGGGAGTCCTCAAGATCGACTCTGGACCCCATGAAGTCTCATGGCATTAGGTCAAACATGGACAAGGAAACCTCCTGCTGATTACCACCTACCACCCTCCCTCAGCTGATGAGTCAGTACTCCTTCATGTTGAACAGCACTTGGAGGAAGCATTGAGGGTGGCAAGGGCACAGAATGTACTCTGGGTGCGGGACTTCAATGTCCATCACCAAGAGTGGCTTGGTAGAACCACTACTGACCGAGCTGGCCGAGTCCTAAAGGACATATCTGCTAGACTGGGTCTGCGGCAGGTGGTGAGAGAACCAACAAGAGGAGAAAACAAACTTGACCTCGTCCTCACCAATCTGCCTGCCGCAGATGCATCTGTCTATGACAGTATTGGTAGGAGTGACCACCGCACAGTCATTGTGGAGACGAAGTCCCACATTCACATTGTGGATAACCTCCTTTGTGTTGTGTGGCACTACCACTGTGCTAAATGGGATAGGTTTCGGACAGAGCTAGCAATGCAAACCTGGGCATCCATGAGGCGATGTGGGCCATCAGCAGCAGCAGAATTGTACTCAACCACAATCTGTAACCTCATGGCCCGGCATATCCCCCACTCTACCATTACTATCAAGCCAGAAGACCAACCCTGCTTCAATGAAGAGTGCAGGAGAACATGCCAGGAGCAGCACCAGGCATACCTCAAAATGAGGTGTCAACCTGGTGAAGCTACAACACAGGACTATCTGTGTGCCAAACTGCATAAGGAGCATGCGATAGACAGAGCTAAGTGATCCCATAACCAACGGATCAGATCTAAACTCTGCAGTCCTGCCACATTCAGTCATGAATGGTGGTGGACAATTAAACAATTAACTGGAGGAAGTGGCTCCACAAATATCCCCATCATCAATGATGGGGGAACCCAGCACATCAGTGCAAAAGATAAGGCTGAAGCATTTGCAACAATCTTCAGCCAGAAGTGCCGAGTTGATGATCCATCTTGGCCTCCTCCTGAAGTCCCCAGCATCACAGATGCCAGACTTCAGCCAATTCGATTCTCTCCGCGTGATATCAAGAAGGCACTGAAAAGGCTATGGGCCCTGACAATATTCCGGCAATAGTACTGAAGACCTGTGCTCCAGAACTTGCCGCGCCCCCAGCCAAGCTGTTCCAGTACAGCTACAACACTGGCATCTACCCTGCAATGTGGAAAATTGCCCGGGTATGTCCTGTACACAAAAAGCAGGACAAGTCCAACCCGGCCAATTACTGCCCCATCAGCCCACTCTCAGTCATCAGTAAAGTGATGGAAGGTGTCATCAACAGTGCCATCAAGTGGCACTTGCCTAGCAATAACCTGCTCAGTGACGCTCAGTTTGGGTTCCGCCAGGGCCACTCAGCTCCTGACCTCATTACAGCCTTGGTTCAAACATGGACAAAAGAGCTGAACTCAAGAGGTAAGGTGAGAGTGACTGCCCTTGATATCAAGGCAACATTTGACCGAATATGGCATCAAGGAGCCCTAGCAAAACTGAGGTAAATGGGAATCAAGGGGGAAACCCTCCACTGGTTGGAGTCATACCTAACACAAAGGAAGATGGTTGTGGTTGTTGGAGGTCAATCATCTGAGCTCCAGGACATCCTCAGGGTAGTGTCCTAGGCCCAACCATCTTCAGCTGCTTCATCAATGACCTTCCTTCAATCAGAAGGTCAGAAGTAAGGATGTTCGCTAATGATTGCACAATGTTCAGCATCATTCGCAACTCCTCAGATACTGAAGCAGTCCGTGTAGAAATGCAGCAAGACTTGGACAATATCCAGGCTTGGGCTGATAAGTGGCAAGTAACATTCGCGCCACACAAGTGCCAGGCAATGACCATCTCCGACAAGAGAGAATCTAACCATCTCCCCTTGACATTCAATGGCGCTACCATTGCTCAATCCCCCACTACCAAGATCCCAGGGGCTACCATTGACCAGAAACTGAACTGGAGTAGCCATATAAATACCGTGGCTACAAGAGCATGTCAGAGGCTAGGAATACTGCGACGAGTAACTCACCTCCTGACTCCCCAAAGCCTATCCACCATCTACAAGGCACAAGTCAGGAGTGTGATGGAATACTCTCCACTTGCCTGGATGGGTGCAGTTCCAACAACTCTCAAGAAGCTCGACACCATCCAGGACAAAGCAGCCCGCTTGATTGGCACCCCATCTACAAATATTCACTCCCTCCACCACCGACGCACAGTGGCAGCAGTGTGTACGATATACAAGATGCACTGCAGCAATGCACCAAGGCTCCTTAGACAGCACCTTCCAAACCCACGACCTCTACCAACTAGGACAAGGGCAGCAAATGCATGGGAACACCACCACCTGCAAGTTCCCGTCCAAGTCACACACCATCCTGACTTGAAACTATATTGCCGTTCCTTCACTGTCGCTGGGTCAAAATCCTGGAACTCCCTTCCTAAAAGCACTGTGGGTGTACCTACCCCACATGGATTGCAGCAGTTTAAAAAGGCAGCTCACCACAACCTTCTCAAGGGCAATTAGGGATGGGCAATAAATGCTGGCCTGGCCAGCGACGCCCACATCTCATTAATGAATTGAAAAAAACATGCAATAAAAGGTATGCGAGCACACAACAAAGGCCCAAGCAGGTACATCAGGTCAGCAGAGTGACAGATTGTTAAGAGGACACAGATGGAGAATGCAGTCGTGGGAACAGCGAGCAAGCATTTCACATAATTAATTTGGATCAACATGTCAATGCTATTATGCAATCTGAGGTATTCGCCATGATTGGGATTATATGTCTGTAGAGGAGGGGCAAGCAAAAGCTCAGAATAAAAATCGACACTGGAGCAAATGCAGTGATTCTGCCCATCTGTATACTGAAGGACATGTACTTAAAGAAATGGGTATCTATGGTACAACCCACCATGGGTACGCTGACTGCCTACAATGGTTCTCCAATCAAGTGCATTGGAATGATAATCTTGCTGTGCAGCTATGGGAGCTTCATATGGCTCCCACAAATGTTTTACGTTGTCAACAACTGGACCAGCTGTCTACAAATTGTCACAATACATGAAGTCATTAATGCACCGAAGATGGTAGAAAATATCCAGGTCAACTGTTTTGGGTCAGTCAATGCAAAGGACGACACAAAGGATGGGAGTCTTGGCACGGGCATCAGTTCATTGCAGTAAGTACCCAGAGGCCAGAGAGATTGCTGGTGATTAGTGATGTTGCCAGTCATCATTTTTCTAAGCTTTCCAAACAAGGGAAGATGAAGACATCATATGGCAGGCAAGCAGGACCAAAATTAGCTCAATTGCTAATTTGAAGGTCAGAGTCTTCAATCATGCATGAAGAACTTGGAATCCTGCAGAGGTTGCGAGGATATGTGACCAGCCCAAATCGTACAAGGTCCAGACACTCAGTGGTGCGATTCTCAGACGGAACCGAAGTCAACTCAGGGAACTGTATGATAACACTACATGTGACAACCCTGTGGCATGGTGGACACGTTCAAAGGCAGTCTGAAGATGAACAGAGGCTACAAGCACAGAGGAAGAACATACTAACCAGAGTTCTGAGTCACCAGACTCTCAGAGAGATCATCAAGACGAGCTCAACTCTGGGAAGAGGTTTACAATAACAAGATCGGGACGAATAAGCAAACTTCCTCTACATTTTAGGGAGTGTTAAACTTACTTAAATGGAAATAACGTTTTAATTATGTATAGTTAGTCTGAACTGCAACCTCATTGTTTATCGTGCATTTGTTTTTAATTTTGGAAAAAGGGGGATATTGCAGGACCACCTTAAGAGTTTGTTCGTGAAGGTCACCGGAGGAACTGATATGAACATAAGAATTCGGAGCAGGAGTAGGCCACTCGGCCCATTGAGCCCGCTCTGCCATTCAATAAGAACATGACTGACCTGATTGTAACCTTGGCTCCACATTCCTGCCTACCCCGATAACCTTTCACCCCCTTACGTATCAAGAATCTATCTACTTCCGCCTCAAAAGTATTTAAAGACTCTGCTTTTGAGGAAGAGAGTTCCAAAAACTCAGGACCCTGTGAGAGAAAAAAATTTCTTCTCACCTCTGTCTTAAATGGGTAACCCCTTGTTTTAAATAGTGACCCCTAGTTCTAGATTCTCCCACAAGGGGAAACATCCTTTCCACAATAACCCTGTCAAGACCCCTCAGGATCTTATATGTTTCAATCAAGTCACCTTACTCTCCAAAACTCCAGCGGATACAAGCTTAGCCTATCTAACCTTTCCTCATAAGACAACCGCCCATTTCAGGTGTTAGTCTAGTAAACCTTCTCTGAACTGCATCCAATGTATCTACATCCTTCCTTAAATAGGGAGACCAATACTGTACACAATACTCCAAATGTGATCTCACCAATGCCCTGTATAACTGAAGCATAACCTCCCCACTTTTGTATTCAATTTCCCTCACAATAAATAACATTCTATTAGCTTTCCTACCATTACTTGCTGAATCTACATACTAACCTTTTGCGATTCATGCAGTAACTAGGACACCCAGATCCCTCTGCATCTCAGAGCTCTGACATCTCTTGCCATTTAGACAATATGCTTTTTTATTGTTCCTTCCCAAATGGACAATTTCACATTTTCTCACATGATACTCCATTTGCCAGATCTTTGCCTACTTGCTTAACCTATCTATATCCCTTTGTAGCCTCCTTATGTCCTCTTCACAACTTACTTTCCTACCTTTCTTTGTGTCATCAGCAAATTTAGCAACCATACCTTCATCCAAGTCATTTATATAAATTGTAAAAAGTTGAGGCCCCAGCACTGATTCCTGTGGCACACCACTCGATACATCTTGCCAACCAGAAAATGACCCATTTATGCCTACTCTCTGTTTCCTGTTAATTACTCAATCTTCTATCCATGCCAAAATGTTACCCCCTACACCATGAGTTTTTATTTTTTTTGATAACCTTTGATGTGGCACCTTATCAAATTCCTTCTGGAAATCTAGGTGCAGTACATCCACCGGTTCCCCTTTATCCATAGCACATGCTACTTCTTCAAAGAACTCCAATAAATTGGTTGAACATGATTTCCCTTTCACAAAACCATGTTGACTCTGCCTGATTATCTTGAAATTTTCTAAGTGCCCTGTGCCACGAATAGATGCGAACCCCCTGTAAATTATGTTTTGTGCCTTTGAATATTGACGTCAATCACCATTTTATACAGCATGTTTTAAGTTTTACTTTTATGTTCCAATTGTCAAAATGGAGGAGAGAGGTTAGGTGGGACAGCAACTTGAAAAAGGGTCTAGCTTTAGGACCCAGGAAACACCTATCCAACCTGCCAGGACATGACGCTGTAACAATTTGAGGTACAGCCTGTCTTCAATTACACAGCTGCCATGTGCTGCCTGGAGACACTTCTCCCTGGGACTTCCCTCCAAGAAGCCACAGCCTGCTTGAAGCTGCACAGACTTCTCTCTAAGGCCTTTTCAACAAGAAAAAAATTAAAGAGGAGCCATACTTTGAAAAATCCAGCAAGAAACAAACCAACCCAAAGACAAGCCGCAGAAACAGCAAAAATGTCTGATTCCTACCAGTTTCCTCTCCATCCAAAAAGAAGGTAACTTCAGCAATTTAGCTATCCCCATTATTACCTTTGAGAGTGCAAAGAAAAAGGAAATTTGCAAGAGAATAGATATCTCCAACAGCTCCTCCTCTAGTTGGCATTTGTAATCAGAGATCTCCAATCTTTGGACATTTTTTTTGATATATAAAAAAAAAGACTCTAGTTTAACTGAAATCCATATTAGCTAGTAATTAAGATAAGTTGATAATTTAATAAAAGTCCTTGCCTTTATTATGCCTTTAACCTTTCCCTGAATATTTGTAAGCATGCGTGGCGAAGTTAAACCCCTTCTCGAGTTTAAGAGTGTGTTAATAAATCCTACTTCTTTGTTTGAACATTAAAATCCATGTTGTAGAAGCGATCATTTATTATTAGGGTTTAAGGGAGGGAAAGAAATTCAATCGCTAATCTATTTACGAACAGATAGTTGAAAAAACAGGGAAATTTGATCAGAGAAAAAATAAGATTAACTGCCTGTTCGTAACACCTGCTAAAACGTCTTTAATAATAGCTTCTAAAATTTTCCCTAAGGCAGATGTTAAGCTAACTGGCCTATAGTTTCCTGTATTTTGTCTCCTTCTCTTTTTGAATAAAGGAGTTATATTTGCTATTTTCCAATCTAACGGAACTTTCCCCGAATCTAGGGAATTTTGGAAAATTAAAACCAATGCATCAACTTTCTCACTAGCCACTTCTTTTAGGACCCTAGGATGAAGTCCATCAGGACCCGGGGACTTGTCAGCCCACAGCTCCAACAATTTTCTCAGTACCCGTTCCCTGGTGAATGTAATTTTCTTGAGTTCCTCCCTTCCATTTCCTGATTTACAGCTATTTCTGGAATGTTACTTGTATCCTCTATGGTGAAGATCAATGTAAATTACCTGTTTAATTCATCTGCAATCTCTTTATTTTCCCTTATTAATTCCCCAGTCTCACTTTCAATAGGACCAACGCTCGCTTTGTTCACACTTTTCTTTTTTAAATATCAATGGAAACTCTTACTATCTTTTTTTATATTTCTAGCTAGCTTTCTCTCGTACTCATGTGCGTTGCATTTGACCAGAAAGTTGTGGATGTAGCCTGACAGAGTAAGATGTGCTTGTGTAGTAGCTATATATCTATGATCCAGTTATGTGATAATAAAAACCCACGTATTCTTTGGATATGACTTGTAGTCCTGTGAATCTTACCATAGTTCATGTACGAAAGGAACAAGTAATATTATATGTTCCAGCTGCGTCTTCAATGGAAGTGCTCTCAGACTGCTCAAAGTGGGTTCCATACCATACTGTTCCTACTGGCTCAGAGTTGCTCAGCTGAATCGAGCCTGAATCAGATGACCCCTGACATTAATGACATCCTGATGAGACTTTCGAGCCCTGCACCGGGCCTGGTCACCTCCCTGTGCTGCCAAGGCATCTTTGTGTTCTGTATCTTCCTCTTCCTCCTCCTCCTCCAATGAATTGTGTCCATCCAGTGCTTCACCTTCTTCAAGGTCTATACCTCTCTGGAGGGCTATGTTATGGAGAGCACTGCACCGCTACAATGCGTGAGATCTTGCTGGAGTGTACTGCAGGGTACCACCCGACCAGCTCAGGCACCGGATGGCCTGCTCGATGTTTGTCCTAATGAGAAGATGGCTTTGGTTGTAGTACCTCTGTGCCTCTCACAGGTTCTCATAGAGGTGTGAGTGGCCATCTCTTCAAGAGATATCCCTTGTGCACTAGAATCGTTCCACGGAATTTGGGGATGGGGGGTGGGTGGGGGATGGAACGAAGAGCTGCGGCAGCCTGGACTGGTGGAAGATGAAGGAGTCATAGCAACTGCCAGGAAAGCAAGGGCACACATGGAGGAATCTCTTGTTGTGGTCACATACCAGCTAAACATTGTGGGAGTGGAAGCCCTTTCTGTTGATGAATCTCACTGGGAGCTCAGTTGGTGTCTTGATGGCCACATGGGTGCGATCAATGGTGCCCTGCACCTGGGAGAATCCAGTGATGGAAGCAAAACCCACTGCCCTTTGTGCCTGCAAGGCCCCATCTGTCTGAAATTGTACATACTGTCCACCTGTAGCAAATATGGCATCAGTGAACTGTGAGATGCACTGGTGTACAGCTGTCACCAAGGTGCACAGCTGATGTTTGGAAGGAGCCAGAGGCAAAGAGGTTCAAGGCCACAGTGACTTTGACAGCTACTGGCAGAGCATGGCAAGCAGTGCTGTGAGGTGCGAGGTCTTCTGCAACGAGGGCACAAATCTCTGTGACCATCTCCCTGGAGAGTCACAGTCTCCTGCGGTACCAGTTCTCAGTCACGTCAAGGTAGCTCCATCTTTGGTGGTAAAGCCTATGCTGAGAGTATGGCCTCCACTACCTTCCTACCGCTCATCCCTGTCCTCTGCTGTCCTGATGCCTGGGGCTCTGCCCTTCCTGCAGAGGATGTTGCTCCTGTTATGGCTATGTGGTGTGATGTGGGTGGTTCCCACTGTTCAACTCCCCACCTGACTGTAGCAAGTGTATTTGTATTAAGAGTTTAGCCCCTTTGTATTTTATTTTTCAAATAAACAGAGAGCGGCAAGTTTTCTTGTAGGTTTTTAAAAACAGAGAGTCAATTGTTTATTGATCAATATGCCTTATCCCGAAATTGACGCAACTGCATTCATTCATAAATTCGCTCGCACACATACACACAAGAAGGAACAGATAGATAAAGAAAAGTGGTAGGTAGGTTTTAGCGGGAGCGAAGGGTTACAAAAAACAAGTTGAATTCTCTTGAGACTCGAGTTATAGAGGGTTGCAGACCTGTGATGATAGTAGATTTCTCTCTTGATTGAAGATTCTGTTGAAGATGGTGGGTCACTTCTAGCTCTCTCTCTGCGGTATGATGTAGATGTTGGATTTTTTTTCAGCAGGGCCTGTGCTTTCTGGCTTTCTGGAATGCCAGCAGTTACAAGTAGCTTCACCATCTGGGTCAGTCTCTCTCTCTCTTTCTCTTTCTGGCTGTCTTTTTTTAAAGGTAAAACTGTCACTTCTCACCTTCTTGTTTCCTTCCATGGTGATCACGGAAAATTCCAGGACATGGCTACTTCACACCTCTTTTGCTTGAGAAGAACTCATTCAATTCTGGAATGTTTCTATGATAGGTGTGAGATGGGTGTCATTATCACCTTTTGGCTTTGAAGATTTGTTCTTTGTCTTTGTCAGACTATTTGAATATACGAAAGGTTAATCCCCTTCTCTTTGGTAGCCATTTTGGACTATTGTTTACTTTGTAAAAATAAAAGTTAATTTTTTTAAAGAGAAAGTCTGTTTTTTCTTAACTCTTCAGAGTTACTCTGTGAGTGTTGTATCGTTGCACCTCCAATGTGCATGACCCTCATCGCCACTGGACCAGAATCTGAAATTTGTGCTCCTATTGCTAGCTGCTGCTTTACCTGCACTCAGGGGGCTTTCCAATTGTGCTTGGAAGCCTTGCTTCCTCCTCTTTGGCCCCAGCGATGCCAGCAGGGTGATAACGCCCTGTACTGCTGAGTGCTCACTGGTTACTCTTCCCGCTGATCCGATGGCACATCTGCGCCAATGGCTGAGTTACCCTTTGAGCCATTCTCCTTTTTATGCACCCACCTAATCTGTTGGGGCAGCCATGACTGGCTTCCTGCTGTGTATCTGCCTCCGGGTACCTGGTCTGCCCTAGACCCAGCGTGCAGCCCATGCGCCCCCACCAAAATTTGAATATGGCCCACAATGAGCTCTCAATTAGCTCTTTAACGGTCTCAGTTATACTTATTAATCAATTGAACAGGTTCTCAGGGGCACCCTCCCCCCACCCTGGTGAAACTCACCGGTGCCAGTATTTTCATCTACAACCTGCCTCCATTTCCACCACCAGTGGGATATACAAATCCAGCCCTAAGTATTGACGTGACCTGTGTATGGTCAGTTTTCCTGTCAACCATAAAAACTTACTTGGCATTATAAGCATTAATCTAAATTATAGAATCTTAAAATAGTACACCACAAAAGGAGGCCATTTGGCTCACTGAGTCTCCACCGGCTCTTTTGTAGAGCAATCCATTTAGTCCCACTCCTCTACTGTTTTCCCATATCCCTGAATTGCTTTCCTTCAAGTATTTATCCAATTCCCCTTTGAAGGCTACTATTGAATCTATATTCACCACCCTATCAGGCAGTGCAATCCAAAGCCTCACCACTCACTCTATAAAAAAGTTTTCCTTCATGTTGCTTCATGGCAATCACCTTAAATCTGTGCCCTCACATTATTGGTTCTTCAACCATTGGAAATAATTTTTCTTTATCTACTCTATCTAAACCTTTCATGATTCTAAACACCTCTATCAAATCTCCTGTTAGCCTTCTCTGCTCTAAGGAGAACAGGCCCAGCTTCTCCAATCAATCCACGTAACTGTATTTCCTAATTCCTGGAACCATTATACTAAATCTCTTCCATTCCGTCTCCAAAGCCTTCATATTCTTCCTAAAGTGCAGTGCCCAAAACTGGACACAATATTCCAACTGAGACCAAAATTTTACATTGGTTTATCTTAACCTCTTGTTTTTGTACTCTATGCCTCTATTATTGAAGCCCAGGATCACATATGCTTTATTAACTGCTTTATTAACCTTGTAATGTAGTGTAGTGGTGACTTTACCTTTAAGAAACAGTACCTTAAGAGATCAGGCCACTGATGCAACTAATGACATTGTCATAAGAGTTTATTTTTTAAAAAACTGGGGGGTCTGTGTGCCTTTAAGATATGTTGCTATTTTCTGTGAACAGTGACTGAATGTTGACATTTGGTATTTGGAGTGCAGGCTGCAAGGCAATTCATATCCAAGCAACAGGAAGATTTTATGACGATCTTGTGACTTCTATATCAGTTATATATATATCAGTTTCATTTTGGGCAGTGTAAAAGTGACCAGGGGAGCTGTGAGTAGCAAAAAGAGTTATTGCTGGAGACTGGCCAGGAATACAGCCCAGAGAAAACTCTCTCTCTTGAAAAAATAATTCCTGTATCAAGTAAAATTCTAATTTTTTCATGAAGCTAAAAGAACTTTAAAGGAGTTGCAAAAATCTAATGTATGGGAGCTAAAACTCTTGTTGCTGTCAATGCCTGAAGAGAGAGCAAAAGACCCAGAGAAAAGAGGAATTGCTACACTCTGTGGAGAAACACTGCTTTGGAGAAAGGAAGCCTGTGTTTTGGGTGTGGCAGGTTGCTGTTGCTTCCAGTCAAGAATCCCTGCCTCAAGAGTGAGTTCTGTAGTTGCTGTGCTCTGTGGAGAAGACTCCTTTGCTGAGGATAAGTCCTGTTGACTTCTGTATTTTTGGAAGTTCCTGAAATCTCAAGAAAGTTTCGACTGTTAGACTGCTACTCTAAAATTTAAATAGACCTGTAGCTACAACCTGTTGTTGAAAGAGCTGTGTGATTCCTGCTGCAGACAAGCTACCTTGAACACCTACCCACGACAACTGTTCATTAATTTCACCTGGAGACTTTGAGTGGCATCTGACTATTTGACTCTGGGACACCTCACCAATCCAGAAACAACCCACCAGGAGTTACAACCCAGTTATTTTATTATCCCAAGAAACTGTTATATTTCTGTTTTCCCGGGTTGACTGTTGATAATAGAATGTATGTGTGTGCATGAGAGTTAGGAAGATTAAGGAGTTATAAAATATTTTTATATATATAGATTCATCACATTATCACTTAAAACTTGTTTATTAATAAATAGTTAATTAATTTTGTAGTTTAAAGAAACCTGGTTTGGCATGCTTTATTCTGGGGATAAATAAAGTGATTAATTTGCCTATCTTTCTGGTAGGTAGGTAACTTTACGAATATGTTGTGACCTGTGGAGTAGTGGGGCTGAATTAACAGTGCATTACTCCCGCCTTGGTCGTAACAACATCATCAGGCATACATAAGGAGGAGAGACCATTCTCAGACATTCACTCTGCACATGGCTTTACAGACACACAGACCAGCAAGGAAAAGACCTGTACCTGAAATCAAAGCAATGTAAATAAGTAAGACAATAAATAGTGTTTGTGTTGAATCCAGATATAAAGCCTGTGGTTGTCATTTAAAGAAGATGTAAGAAAACACAGCACAATACTACAAACATGTCCTGTTACCTTCAAAGATTTGTGCACAAGCACTTCCAGGTCTCTCTCTTCTTGCACCCCCTTTAAAATTGTACAATTTAGCATGTATTGTCTTTCCTCATTCTTCCTATCAAAATGTATCACCTCACACTTCTCTGTGCTGAATTTCCTGTCATGTGTCTGTCTATTAGCAGCCTATGTCCTCTTGAAGTCTATTACTGTCACAGAATCACAGAATTGTTACAGTGCAGAAGGAGGCCATTCAGTCCATTGTGTCCACACTAGCTCTCTGAAAGAGTATTTCCCTCAGTTCCATTTCCCTGCCTTCTCCCTGTAACCTTGCACATTCTTCCTTTTCATATAACTGTCTAATTCCTTTTTGAATGCTTCAATTGAACCTGCCTCCACCCTCACCTTTTACTACACTTACAAGTTTTGTGGAACCTGCAGATTTTGAAATTGTGCCTGTATCTACAAGTCTACAATGGTCCAAGTACTGGAACCTTGGGGAACTCCACTGCTTCCATCTCTCCAGTCTGGAAAACAGTCATTCACCAGAACTCTCTATTTTCTATCCCTTAGCCAATTTTGTATCCATGCTTCTACTGCCCCTTTTATCCCAAGGGGACTTCAATTTTGCTAACAAGCCTATGTGGTACTTTAGCAAACATCTTTTGAAAGTCCATATACATAAGATCAACTGCACTGCTCTCATCCATCTTCACCGCGACCTCATCAAAAAACTCAATCAAGTTAGTCAAACACAATTTGCTCTTAATAAAATCTGTGCTGGCTCTCCTTTACTTGTCCATGCTTGTCCAAGTGGCTGTTAATTTTCTCCCAGATTATTGTTTCTAAATGCTTCTCCATCATCGATGTTAAAATGACTGGCCTGTAATTGACAAGTTTATCCTTCTCCCTTTTTTTGAACAAGAGTGTAACATTTGCAATCCCCCAGTCCTTTGGCATCACCCTTGTATCTAAGGAAGATTGTGACCAGCACATCCACAATTTCCCTTACTTCCCTCAGCAATCTAGGATGCATCCCGTCCAGAGCTGATGACTTATCCACTTTAAGTACTGCCAGCCTTTCTAGCACATCCTCTTTATTTAATTTTATCTCATCCTGTATCCTGGCAATCTCCTCATTTACCAGAGCTTTGGCAAAGTCCTTTTCCTTGCTAGACATCAATGTAAAGTATTCATTTAGTACCTGCCTTCTGCCTCCACCAGTAGATCTCCATTTTGGTCTCTAATCAACAACCATTTTATTGTTAATATGCCAAAAGAACACCTGTGGATTCCCTTTCATGTTTGCTGTCAATCCATTCTCGTACTGTCTCTTTGCCCCTTTTATCTCCTTTCCCACTTCTCCTCTGTACTTTTTATATTCAGCCTCATTCTCCTTTGTATTTTCAAGCTGACATCTGTCATACGCCCCTTTTACTTCTTCATCCTACTCTCCGACTCCTCCATTATCTACAGAGTTTTGCTTTTGGTTGCCCTTCCTTTCCCCTTGTGGGAATGTATCTAGACTTTACCCAACCCTTTTCCACTTTAAAGGCTTCCCATTTCTCCATTACTTTTCTACCTGCCAGTCTTTGACTCCAATTTACCCAGGCCAGGTCCCTCCTCAGTTCACTTAAATTAGCCCTTCCCCAATTTAGCATGTTTATGCTACAGTTTTAATGTTAATTGTTACAACCAGGTGAAGAGGGGGGTCACAGTCGCCCCTCTTGCCCTTCCTCTTGTTTGACTGCAACAGGATTTATTCCTTTTTAAACAATGGTTGTGCTTACCACCTCAGTGATTGTTTTACCTTTAATGTGATCATGAAAGAACCAATTGGACAGGTTTTCTTGAGTTTAAACAAGAAAGAGGTAAGTTTATTATACTCAACAAACTAAACCCGATCTAAAAATAATAAAAAATATGTCACACATTCACGCACACATTACACAAGGATCACACACACACAAATAGATTACAAAGTGGAAAGTAGGTTTTTTTTGGTTGGATTAAAGTCCAGAATAAATAAAAGTTAAATACACAGTCTGAGGTTTGATGAGTCGGTGGTCTTCTGGCTGAAGTTGTATTCTTGAAGTCTTTGCTGGTCAAAGTGCACTTTGTGGCTGGCCCGCTTTGCTCAGGGTTTTCTTGGGAGGCAGAATTGTAGGTGGCTCTCTTTTCCTGGTCTCTGACTGTAGCAGTCTGCAGGCTTGGAGGGTTCACAGTTGCAGATGGTTTTCAAACTTGAGGTATTCTGGAGAGAAAGAGAGAAATTGAGGCACAGGGCCTTCTGCTGCTGCACACTCAGTTACTTGTCTGTGTAACAAAACTCCCTGTTTTTTCAGAGATGGACAGACGGTCACATGACTGCCTCAGGGCATTCTCTGGAACCTTCTAATGAGATACAAGGTTTAGAATTGGCTCCACAGGCTCTGGTATGCCAGTATTTATACACAAAAGGGTTTGCTCTTTCAAAATCAATGTGTCAGGATTGCCTTGACTGTTGTGCTAATGAAGCAATCCTAGGTAATTCAATTACTTGGAGCAAGTCATTGTTCTGGGTCCAGGGCTTCTCAGACTTCTGGCTCTGGTTGGACCTTGGAATGTGCAAAGGTGTTTCAGATGCAAATTGCGGTGGCCATCTTGGCTGCCAATTTTCTAAAAAGTTAACTGCAGGATTTTCTCCATTAAAGGTCTAATATAAGTTTCCAACTGATGAATTAATATTTCTCATTTGGCATATAGTGTTTTTTTGACATAATAATCATTGTCAATTATGATTACTGCGAATTTCTGCTTTCAAGCTTTAATATTAGAACTTACCGATGGATGCAAGGAATGATCTTCGCAATTAATGAGATAAATAAAGATCCAGCGCTATTACCAAACAATACTTTGGGTTATGCCATCTACGATACTTGCTATAATATTCCTACAGCTATAGAGGATGCATTTGCTATAGTATCTGGACAGCAGAAGTTCACACCAAATTACCGATGCGAGTTAAATTCTTCCTTGGCTGCTGTAATAGGCGCCTCGACTTCAACAATCTCAATAGCAATGGCAACAATACTTGGGATCTATCATTTTCCTCAGGTGAGAGACTATTTTCATTGATGGATTATTTTAAGTAAAGGGACTGTGCTTCAATATTACAGTACCTTAAAATAGATACTCTGATCAAAACTGCAGCTACTTTGATTTTATACTATTATGGACATTTATAGAAAGCTGGCAGTGATAATCCAGACCAACTGTCTAAAGAAATAAATAATTGAAACACAACTTTTCAAATTGTCCCTGGTTAACCTATTCAACAATGAACAGCTGGGGTTGGTAAGGCTTTCTATGCCCAACATATTGTTTTGATCATGGTAAATGCAATCATAATGATTTCCTCTTGTTCTGATTAAATTGTCAACATATTCCAAAAGATCAGGGTTGATTTTAACTCCCAATTGGTTTTGGGTGGGAAAGGTGGGACAAATGCAAAATGCGCTCGCAGGCTCATATTTCAGGCCTGGGCTATTTTAATTCCTGGGCCTCATCTGTATGCCACCAGTCAGCTTCCTTCCTAAAATGGGCATAAAGCTACAGCTATCTATGCAGGCGCAAGTGGAATTTCGGATGCCAGAAGTGCCCGCCTGGCATCAATGGATGACATGTCACAGGAAGGGTTATGTGGGAGGATCTAGAAAGAGGGAATAGGGTGCGTCTAAGGCAGGGGAGGTTTTGACTTTCTTTGTGGGGCCCAGAGGAGCTGCCAACCTACCTTCATCTGGCAGGAGTGCTACAGTGGCTTCATCATTCAGGTCTGAACTAAAATCCCGTTAGGGTCCAGAATTTTACATTGTGGCAGAGGCCCCACCCACTGGCTGAAAAGTCAGAGGAGAGCGTGCCTCCACCAAGCTGGAAGCCATGCTACAATTTTGAGTGGCCCAGGCCCTTAATTGACCTTGGTTGGGAATTCCGCCCCTCAGAGGCAGGAAGTCCCGCCTCCAAGAACTGTCGGCCAACCAGAGGGCCGGCAGCTCTTCCATCCCAGCAGTGCCACCAGGACCGGTGACCGCTGCTGGGACTGCACCCAGCCAGGACCAGAAAGATGGAGCAGGCCCCGGAATGGAGGTAAGTGCGTCCCCGGCGAGGCGGGGGGTTTGGGGGGGGGGGTGATGGATCGAGAGGGCAGCCTTCTCAGCTGGCAAAGTGCCCGTCCGCTGTTGCTAATGTACCAGCAACTGCAGGAGGAGGCCCTTAAGTGGAAACTAATTGGCTACTTAAGGGCTTCAACTTGCCTGGGGCGGGTGGGCCATTTTCCACGTCCCCCGCCGCTGGTAAAATGGCAGCCAGGGTGGGTAGGCGATGGGACGGCACCCTCACCTCCAATTCGATTTTACACTCCCACCCCCCTGCCCCATTCCAGCCCACTCCTGGGGAGCATAAAATTTCAACCAGGGTCCTATTGATGTCATGGGATTGCAATTTGCATAAATTAGAGTCTCTGGTCTGCTTCCTGCGAGCACCTTGGTCAACCTAACTACATTGAGCATCCCTCCAAGCGGAATGGGTTAAAATTCTTCCCAACATGCTTATATTATCACAATAATTACTAAATAAAGGAAATGTTGCATGAACACATTTACAATCTCACTATGCATAGAAAGCATATGAATTGTTGTCCCAGGCATTACTGAAAAAGGTTATAACCAAGGTTTATTCCACTTCTTAGCTTCCAAAGTATCTATTAATGTTTTATACATATTCCAGCTGTAAACATTCACTTAGCAGATATAAAAATTAGGATAATGTGACCTACACAGATTTGGAGATGAGAGTCTAACAAGTCTTGCTTTAAACAAAGTGCAAAATTTGCAATATCTTAAAAACATCTGAATCTAGACCGCAAGCTCAGATTCTGGAGCTAAGAATTAAAGCTTCACTAATTTTAGCAAGATTAAATGCACTATTTTTACAGTAATCAATTTTAATATTTTTGAAGCTTTAGATATTTTATGCAAGTGAAATCCATAGCTTTTGACATGAATGTACAGATGACGTTTCCTCCATGTTCCCTAATGTCTGTGTTTGGAGCAACAAAAACAAAAGAAAGTTCTTTTGGTGTTATTCTAATTATTTTCTTTTTTTAATAAAACAGTGTAACTAAAAAACAATCTGATGGTGCATTAGAAAAAAGTTCCTGATGATTAATAGCAGAATATATATTTAATATGCTTTTGATTTTTAGAATTAATTAATCCTAATGCCTATGGTTTAGTTGGGGCATTCAGTTCCTAGAGGTCTATTTGTGAGTGTGCCTGCATAGTCTGCAAATGTTTTGATGATCTGGGGGAGGGGGTGGCAGGTATGTATCTAATTTCTGCTAGTAAAGTGGGAGTGTGTAGCCCCACTGTCTCAACTGGGAACAGTAAATACTTGTCCACTCTCAACCAATATAACAGAAGTAACGTAATTATATTTGCTAAATGATGCAAGTACATTGATGGGGAGAAGGACGTGCCTTTGATAATTTAGGGTTGGTACCGTACTGACTTGTATTATCAAGTTTGTTCTTTAACATTGCAAATATCCAAATTTGATCCTACAAAACTGAAGTCAGCAGAAATTCCAAATGGCCATCCCTACCAACAGCTTATTAGAATTGTACATCTGAAAGAGTTACATTGCTGAGTAATTAACATTATGAGTGATTCATCAATATTTTTGCAAAAAAGTTGTTTTGTTTTTTAAGTATTTGTTAGAGGAAGTTTTTCCACTCCAAATACAAGACGATAAAATACTGAGTGCATTAACTCCTAGTAGGAATACTAGTGGGGATTTATGATTGTACTGTGGGCTACCTAACATAAAATAAGACCCAAGGCCAAATTTATATTCAGCAACTATGGCAATGTATGTTTTCATAATAGAAATGTTTCTGTGGGCTTCTGTGAGTTAAATTTGCAACATACATTGAATGGAATCACTTAATAAATGATGCCAGTTTATGCCACATGATAATTCCATAATTGGGAGCAGTACCATGTTAAAAATAAGATTTGTATGATTTTAAGAATACTATTATTAATGATCTACTTTTTGTTTTTCCACAGATTAGTTACTTTTCATCTATCCCCCGTCTCAGCAATAAAGAAGAATTTCCATCCTTTTTTCGCACTATGCCAAGTGATATGTTTCAGTCCAAGGTCTTTGTCCTTCTGGTGAAACGCTTTGGTTGGAAGTGGGTGGGAATATTAGCAGATGATATTGACTATGGCATACAAGCAGCTCAGATGTTTAGAGAAGAAGTAGAAAGCCTCGGAGTGTGTATTGCCTTTTCTGAGACAATTCCAACAGACAATTCTAGAGAAAAGTATCTTCAGCTTGTTGACATCATAAGAATGTCATCTGCAAAGATTATAGTTGCTTTTTCTTGTGACACTAATATAGTTCCTTTGCTTGAAGAGATTGTTAGGCAAAATATAACTGACAGAACATGGCTAGCAAGTGAAGGTTGGAGTACATCGGGTCCACTATTTATTATAAAAAAAGAACACACTAAATACTGGACAGGAACAATGGGGCTTACACTCCCTTTATGTGACATTGAAGGACTGCAGGAATTTCTCTTTCAGATGCATCCATTTAAAGCTGTTCATGATATTTTTATATCTGAACTCTGGGAAGAAGTATTCGGTTGTTCGTGGTCAGCTGGAATACAGGAAGAAAATAAACTTAAATCAAACATGAGTCATTCTGCCCCAAAGGAAATCTGCACGGGGATGGAAGATATGAAGGCAGCTAATCACTCCTACACAGATGACAGTAACTTCCGAGTCTCATGCAATGTGAACAATGCAGTATATGCAGTCGCTTATGCCCTGCATGATTTGCAGTCCTGTGAAAATGGAAGAGGGCCTTTTGAAAATGGAACCTGTGCAAATACACATGATTTTGAACCTTGGCAGGTCAGCTCTAATTTGGTTCTGTAGTGGTTTCTCTTATCACTTTCACTTGTATTTTCATCAGTTACAGTTATAAAGTCGTGCTGTCAGGTTTTCAAACTTTATAGGAAAGGAGTTGGTTTGCATCACACCCATTCTCTGCATGGAAAATAAGGATTCAGAGAATGAATTTTGGGTGGCAGCCTCCTGAGCCCGAACCCCCCTGAAAGATATTAGGGCTGATGACCAAAAACTTGGTCAAAGAGGTAGGTTTTAAGGAGTGTCTTAAAGGAGGAAAGTGAGGTAGAGAAGTGGAGAGGTGTAAGGAGAGAATTCCAGAGCTTAGGGCCTAGCCAGCTGAAAGCACAGCCACCAATGGTGGAGTGATTAAAATCGGAGAAGATCAAGAAGCTGGAATTAGAGAAGCACAGATATCTTGGACGCTTATAGGGCTGGAGGAGATTACAGAGATAGGGAGGGGCCAGGACATGGAGGTATTTGCAAACAATGATGACATTTTAAAATTGAGGTGTTGCTTAACTGCGAGCTAGTGTAGGTCAGCGAGAACAGGGGTGGTGAGTGAATGGGACTTGGTGCAATTAACGACATCGGCAAGAGAGTTTTGGATGACCTCAAGTTTATGGAAGGTAGGATGTCGGAGGCCGGGCAGGAGTGCGTTAGAAAATTTAAGTCTGGAGGTAACAAAGGCATGTATGAGGGTTTCAGCAGCAGATGAGCTGAGGCAGGAGCAGAGTTAGGCAATGTTATGGAGGTGGCAATAGGTAGCTTTACTGATGGCACGCATATGAGGTTGGAAGCTCATCTCAAGGTCAAGTATGAAACTGAGATTGCAAACAGTCTGTGTCAGCCTCAGACAGTTGCCAGGGAAAGGGATGGAGTTGGTGGTGAGGGAACAGAATTTGTGGCAGGGACAGAAGATAATGGCTTCAGTTTTCGCAATATTTAATTAAAGGAAATTTTTACTTCTACTCCAGACCTTAAAGGGACTGCTGGAGGCATTTTTTTTTACATACATTTATGTGAAACTAGGAGAAACGGAAGTGTACCACAGCAGGACAGTGCGCCACTGCCAACCCATGATCACTCCTTTCCCATCCCAGGATCGACTGAACTGGCTAATTTTGAGATTGCTGTCCAAAGCTCACCAACTTTATGGAATTGCAGCCTGTGAAAGCAGTGCTATGCTATTAGGTTTAGGTATGTGTGATCTGATCTATGAACAGGTCCAAGGGCAGTGCAGGTGTGTCCAGAGTACCTTGGTGTGGCCTGACTTGCCTTGCACCCCTCTGTTAAGTCTTTTTTCTTTGTTTAAGAAAACATAAGTACAAGGGAGACCCATGGGGAAACACCTTGTGGTGCTATTAATAAGGTTTGAACAAAAATATCACAAGTTACCATAATCAACTCAATACCTAAAAGAAAAAGAAAAATAGTTAACCAATAGGATCTAAATTATCTTTGCAGTCTTTAAGCAGGATACTTTTGTCAACAGCATGGTAGACAATTTAAATGGGCGTATTATTGAAACAGTAATGTCCTGGCAGGAACACCGGGTGATTGTGTGAAGGAAAATACTAGCAGAAACCTGCATGAGATGCGAAATGGGTGCGCAACTGGTGTGAGAGCTTTCAAACCTGATTCTTGGTTGATTTTGCCCAAGTTTTTGGGTGAAATCAATTGAAAAATTTACCCTTGTGACTTATAAATTTATTGACAAGAGGCATGTTAAAATAAAGCATGTTCAAATTTTTTAAAGCACTGACACGTTTCATAGAACAGTTAATTGGGAAAATGATCACATCCAATTTTTTTTCAAACTATATTAGCTACCACAGGAACTCAACCCTGTCTCCTCTGTGTGGAGATCAAAATCGTGTCCTTTTAATGCATAATTGTGGTAACCTTTTTAGAAACAATTATCAGCTTGAAGAACAGAGCCAATTGATACTTTAAAAGTCAAATATTGTCATATTGATTAAAATTTTGCTTTATGTATTGTGATTGAGTTTAAAAATGTAATTCAATGTACATTTGCCTTATAGCTTCTACATTACATGAAAAAAGTCAGGTTCCTTGACCAATCAGGAAATGTACGATATTTTGATAAAAATGGTGATGTTTCAGCCATATATGACATAATAAACTGGCAAGTAACTTCTGATGGCATAATTAAATTTGTGAAAGTAGGACGTTATGATGCGAGAGCACCTCCAGGACATGAACTTACCATTAGGGACCAGGATCTCATTTGGAATGCTGGTGAATTAGAGGTATGTTTATTAACAAGGGCCAAGGTTTTTTGATAGTAATGATGATGCAACTGTCAGCATTCACCATCATTATTCCTCTGGAACCGACAGCAACTTCTGGAGCCCACACATGTGCACTTAAACAAGAAAATCCAGAAGTTGCTGTCAGTGATTCTACGCTTCCCCACAGGATATGCTGTTGACGTCCTCCTAGACTGCAATCAAATAGAAATCACTGAACTGACAAGAACTTGGCCTTTTACGCTATTCGACTCAGCATAAAAACCAATGCAAAAATTATACCTTGTTGAATGAGGTGTAACTTGGTTTTTAAAAGTGTACTAAGTTCATAATTACTGCTTATAAACCTTTCTGGCCCTGGAAAACTAAGTTTATATTTGTGGGATGTCAAATTTCTCCACTTTGATAAAAAATTTCACATCTTTTTAAAATAATGAAAACAATGTTTATGATATTTCAGCTTCTACCTTAATCCCATGTGTATGTCCCAATCATTTATTTTGTCATCTGTGAAACTTAACTAAAAGTGAAGGATATCACAGCTGGAATATTGCATACAGTCTGGTCACCACAGTACAGGAAGGGCATAATTGCTCTAGAGAGAGTACAGAGGAGATTTACAGGAATGTTGCCATGGCTGAAAAATTGCAGCTATGAGGAAAGATTGGATAGGCTTGGGTTGTTTTCCTTAGAACAGAGGAGGCTGAGGGGTGACTTAATTGAAGTGTACAAAACTATGAGAGGCCTGGATAGAGTAGACAGGAAGGACCTGTTTCCTCTGGCGGAGAGGTTAATTCCCAGGGGGCACAGATTTAAGGTGATTGGTAGAAGGATTAGAGGGGACATGAGGAAAAACTTTTTCACCTAGAGGGTGGTGTGTGTCCGGAATTCACTGCCCAGATCGGTGGTGAAGGCAGAAACACTCAACTCATTTAAAAGGTACCTGGAACTGCACCTGAAGTGCTGTACCTGCAAGGCTATGGACCAGGTGCTGGAAGGTGGGATTAGAATGGGTGGCTAGTTTTTTCAGACGGAGCAGACAAGATGGGTTGCATGACCTCTTTCTGTGCCGTAACTTTTCTATGCTTCTATGGTTGGTTCTATCAGTGCATTTTACGTCCTGGTTTGCTGTCTGTGAGAATACTTCATTGGCCACTTACCCTGCTTGATGAAATCATTTTTGCTTGATGCCTGGAGATCCCCTTGACTTGGGTCAGATTTAAACTGAGGTTGAGAAAGGAGAAATCCACTCCACAGAGATCGTCAGATCTTTGTAGGCAGCTTTCTTCAAGGTCACAATGAGCATCGTCCCTTAACCACTAATTGAGAATTCCTGGTCAATATTTGTCTGCAACTTCACTTTCCATAAAGATTAAGCATTCATTTGCTAGAACAGACACAAGTGTTTTAAACAAATTACTGAGCTTGTTTCAGTTTCTTACAAATTTGAATTGCTTGAAAGAACTATACATGTTTTTGTAGCAGAGCCCCTCAACTGTAAAAAAGTCCAAAATGGTAAATCTTCCTTATAAAAGTGCTTACTTCCCACTTGATGGACATAAAAAATGGTAAAACATGCTCACACTTTATTCTGTCAATAACCTCATTACAGATGGCCATGCTTCCAAATCAGCACAAGTATTTTAAGGCCTCTCACTGCGAGCTTTATTGCAACTGAATTGAAGTAATTTAACAAATAGCTAGTTGAAAATGAATGCTGCAGCTTTAAACATGTTAACTGGATTATTTGCCCCACTTTTTGATTTTTTAAAAACTCAACCAAGGCTGGCAGGGTTGCAAGTGGGTCAGCGACCCATTCTACTGGGTCTTCATCCATTTATGCTACATGTGCAATTTACTTCCGGATGTGAGAGAAACGTACAGTACCTCCAATATATACATGTGCATGGAATATTGCAATATTATGCAAATGATGGAAATATAACTTCCATCATTTCTGCCAAAGCAACACTGGTTAAAGGGAAGCTTGTTTGTCCATGGGATTCAAAGTTGTGGGTGGCTGAAGGATCACTTGAAGTTTCAAGAGCCAAAAATTCAATGCAATCAATTGCAGAGCAATATGCTAGTAGTAGCCTTTTAAAAAAAGTTACACCCTTCTCATCTTCAAGTGAGAGCACAAGCCTTTCTTTTGGGCCTCCTTATCTCGAGAGACAATGGATACGCGCCTGGAGGTGGTCAGTGGTTTGTGAAGCAGCGCCTGGAGTGGCTATAAAGGCCAATTCTGGAGTGACAGGCTCTTCCACAGGTGCTGCAGAGAAATTTGTTTGTTGGGGCTGTTGCACAGTTGGCTCTCCCCTTGCGCCTCTGTCTTTTTTCCTGCCAACTACTAAGTCTCTTCGACTCGCCACAATTTAGCCCTGTCTTTATGGCTGCCCGCCAGCTCTGGCGAATGCTGGCAACTGACTCCCACGACTTGTGATCAATGTCACACGATTTCATGTCGCGTTTGCAGACGTCTTTATAACGGAGACATGGACGGCCGGTGGGTCTGATACCAGTGGCGAGCTCGCTGTACAATGTGTCTTTGGGGATCCTGCCATCTTCCATGCGGCTCACATGGCCAAGCCATCTCAAGCGCCGCTGACTCAGTAGTGTGTATAAGCTGGGGGTGTTGGCCGCTTCAAGGACTTCTGTGTTGGAGATATAGTCCTGCCACCTGATGCCAAGTATTCTCCGAAGGCAGCGAAGATGGAATGAATTGAGACGTCGCTCTTGGCTGGCATACGTTGTCCAGGCCTCGCTGCCGTAGAGCAAGGTACTGAGGACACAGGCCTGATACACTCGGACTTTTGTGTTCCGTGTCAGTGCGCCATTTTCCCACACTCTCTTGGCCAGTCTGGACATAGCAGTGGAAGCCTTACCCATGCGCTTGTTGATTTCTGCATCTAGAGACAGGTTACTGGTGATAGTTGAGCCTAGGTAGGTGAACTCTTGAACCACTTCCAGAGCGTGGTCGCCAATATTGATGGATGGAGCATTTCTGACATCCTGCCCCATGATGTTCGTTTTCTTGAGGCTGATGGTTAGGCCAAATTCATTGCAGGCAGACGCAAACCTGTCGATGAGACTCTGCAGGCATTCTTCAGTGTGAGATGTTAAAGCAGCATCGTCAGCAAAGAGGAGTTCTCTGATGAGGACTTTCCGTACTTTGGACTTCGCTCTTAGACGGGCAAGGTTGAACAACCTGCCCCCTGATCTTGTGTGGAGGAAAATTCCTTCTTCAGAGGATTTGAACGCATGTGAAAGCAGCAGGGAGAAGAAAATCCCAAAAAGTGTGGGTGCGAGAACACAGCCCTGTTTCACACCACTCAGGATAGGAAAGGGCTCTGATGAGGAGCCACCATGTTGAATTGTGCCTTTCATATTGTCATGGAATGAGGTGATGATACTTAGTAGCTTTGGTGGACATCCGATCTTTTCTAGTAGTCTGAAGAGACCACGTCTGCTGACGAGGTCAAAGGCTTTGGTGAGATCAATGAAAGCAATGTAGAGGGGCATCTGTTGTTCACGGCATTTCTCCTGTATCTGACGAAGGGAGAACAGCATGTCAATAGTCGATCTCTCTGCATGAAAGCCACACTGTGCCTCAGGGTAGACGCGCTCGGCCAGCTTCTGGAGCCTGTTCAGAGCGACTCGAGCAAAGACTTTCCCCACTATGCTGAGCAGGGAGATTCCACGGTAGTTGTTGCAGTCACCGCGGTCACCTTTGTTTTTATAGAGGGTGATGATGTTGGCATCGCGCATGTCCTGGGGTACTGCTCCCTCGTCCCAGCACAGGCATAGCAGTTCATGTAGTGCTGAGAGTATAGCAGGCTTGGCACTCTTGATTATTTCAGGGGTAATGCTGTCCTTCCCAGGGGCTTTTCCGCTGGCTAGGGAATCAATGGCATCACTGAGTTCCGATTTGGTTGGCTGTATGTCCAGCTCATCCATGACTGGTAGAGGCTGGGCTGCATTGAGGGCAGTCTCAGTGACAGCATTCTCCCTGGAGTACAGTTCTAGGTAGTGCTCAACCCAGCGGTCCATCTGTTTGCGTTGGTCAGTGATTATGTCCCCCGATTTAGATTTGAGGGGGGTGATCTTCTTGATGGTTGGCCCAAGAGCTCTCTTCATGCCATCATACATTCCTCTGATGTTTCCGGTGTCTGAGGCCAGCTGAATATGACTGCATAGGTGTTGCCAGTAGTCGTTTGCGCAACGCCTAGCTGTTCTTTGTGCAGTACTTCTGGCTGCTTTAAGTGCTGCGGATGTTAAATCGCTGGGGGCTTTCTTGTAGTTCAAAAGTGCAATGCGCTTAGCGGCTATGACAGGTTCCAGCTCTTCATTATGAGATTGAAACCAGTCTGCATTTCTCTTCGCACTTTTGCCGTAGGTGGTCAAAGCTGACTCATAGATGGCGTCTCTGATGTGGGCCCACTTGGTCTCAGCATCCCCTGTGGGAGTGTTTTGAAGGGCTGTTACAAGTGAATTTAGAAATTTTTGTAACAGCTGTGGGTGAGAAATTCTGCTCGTGTTGATGCGCGGGTGGCCCTTCTGCTTGGAATGATGCAACTTCTTTGGTCTGAGTCTAACCTTGCTGCACACCAGGGAGTGGTCGGTGTCGCAGTCCGCACTGTGGAAGCTGCGTGTGATTTGAACACTGTTTAAGGCGGCTCGCCTTGTGACAATGAGGTCTAGCTGGTGCCAACGACGTGATCTTGGGTGCCTCCATGAAACCTGGTGACAGGGTTTAGTGTGAAAGAACGAGTTGGTGATGCAGAGGTTATGATAGGTACACAACTCAAGCAGTCTCTGCCCGTTCTCATTCATCCTTCCAACGCCATAGCGCCCAAGGCAGGAGGGCCATGAGTCATGGTCGGCCCCAACCCTGGCATTAAAGTCCCCCAGCAGGAATAGGTGTTCGGTGTTGGGGATGCTGCTAATGATGTTATGGAGTTGTTCATAGAACTGGTCTTTAGCTTCAGGTGCGGAGCAGAGTGTTGGAGCATAGATGCTGAGGAGGTGTACTGGACCAGAGGTGGTGAGCAGTCGGATGGACAGTATGCGTTCCGAGCCATTTGAGGGAGGCTCTATCATGCTGAGCAAGGAGTTTCTGATGGCGAAGCCCACTCCATGCTGTCTTGGTTCTTCAGGATCCCTGCCCTGCCAGAAGAAGGTGTAGTCTTGCTCTGCTAGAGAGCCACTCGCGGGGAGGCGAGTCTCCTGAAGTGCTGCAATGTCCACATTGAATCTACTGAGCTCGTTGTTAATGATGGCGGTCTTCCGAGAATCGTTGATTTGTGTAAGGTCTTCCGACAGGCCAGGACACATAGTTCTGACGTTCCAGCTTGCAAAGCGAAGGGCTGGTACCTTCTTTCCTTTTTTCATGTTGTTTGGTGCGGTGTATCAGTCCACCTTTCGGGCAATGACCCTGAGCTCCAAGCACCCATTGAAGCAGGCAGACTGTGGCGGGACAGAACCTTATTGACCGGGGGCTGCCCGGTTTGAGGCGGGCGGTAGCTGTCCAGTGAGGTGCAATGACCTCTCCCACCGACAAAGGCAACCCGTGGCGCCCAGTTTCTACGCCAATTTATCTGGACTTATAACCCGTAACTGCTGCCTTCCGTGTTGTTTTAGTCGCTGTGAGGCAACTATGGAGTGACCTCTCCATGGCGCATGCCTGGGCAAATTTATGGAGGTTGAGAGTTGCCCAGTCGTCAAAACCCCCCTCTCGGCCTTTCTGGTGGGGTCCAAAGGAGTGCAGGACACGACGTTTGGCACCAGTATGGCTGCAGGAACTGCCGGAAACATGCCAAAGGTGACACATGACTGCCTACGGGGTTCCGCTCCGGATTTTCTGTTAGGGTTTACTCCCTTAGCCTTGGTCTCTCCCAAGACGCCCACAAGGCAGTGGGGTTGTTGGGGCCCCTACACAGGTGTAGGATGGTGCCGGTGGGAGGAGGGGATGCAAGGGGGAGGGGTGGGGGGGGGCTGCAGGGGAAGGGGGTGCGGGGTGAAGATGGTGCGAGGGGGGGGGGGCGGGCTGGGACGGGGTTGTGAGGGGGTGAGCTGAGAGGGTGGAGCAGGGAAGGGGACGGGGGTGGGGGGGGTGGGTGGAAGGGGGGGTGGAATCTGGTGCAGGTAATAAGCCATTTCCTCAGTGCCCACCATCGACGTCCGGAAAGCTCATCCACATCCTTCGGGAGGTGAAGCATTATTTGGCAGACTTAGAGGTGATTACATTTGCTAAGGGTTTTTTTTTGCAGTGGTTTAAATAAAGGCATGCAGCATTGCCGACAGTGCGCTGCAGATGCTCTCCGAGCCATCTCCCGCGGGCGCTTTGAAGTTGCGGCCGGGGGGGCCGTTCGTGGATGTTTTGGGTGTTCGGGGCACCTTTTCACAGGACTTCTCTCGGGTCCCGCAGCTCCTTCTTCACCTCAATGGACTTACCGCATGCCGTGGCTGCAGACACTCTGGACTGTGAAGACAGCAGGATCGGAGATTGAAGTATCGGCAGCTGTGCTCGTCAGTTTCATCCGGATCAATTTCATTGAGAAAACAAAGAGCAGGTGTGGCTGGGGGAGGGCAGTGGGCCCAGGTAACATACACTAAACTAACTGTTAACTTTTAGATAGGGCTAAAATGAACTGATTTAAAGAGCCAGGGGAATTTAAACAGTTTAAGAGGGCAGATTGGGGGAGAAAACGTTAGGGATGGGAGCAGATGGCCATGGATAGAGTTGAACAGCAAGGGAGCTTCCTAGGGAGCTTCCAGCCCAGGAGCCATCTTGAAACATAGATCCACACTAACCTATGGCCCCATTCAAGGCTTGCCAATCTCCATACCCCTCAGTCATACTCTTCAGCAGTTGTTAGAAAGCCTGTTAACATTATTCAAAGGACTGTGACCTTGGAAAATCAGCCTGGATCAGGAGCACATTCTTGCAGCACTTCCACCAGCACTATGGCTGAGTGGAGTATCTAGGCTATTGAATCTGTGGATATTAGGTTTGTAGTCAAGTCAGGCTGCTACCTATTTATGAATTTAAAAGAAATGCATTAAGGTACTACAACGACATTTTTCCAAATATAATTTTTTGTCATAGTGAAAGGAAAACTGGTATTGTACAGGTATGGATTTATTGTCAGTTTCATTAAGAAATTTCAAGTGCCAGTTTTGAGCTGGCTGGATAGGCTGCATTTGTAGCACTATTTTCACTTCATTTCCATGCACAAACTGTCAAAGCCTTTGTCCCAAATTACATCAATATATTTTTACCTCTGCATGTCAATGATAAACGCATTTGAAAATGTGAGATATGACTTCATAGCTCTGCCTATATTACTTAAAATAGATAAACTTTTTTATTTATCATACCAGTAGTAATAATATTTTTACACTGGAAACCAATTAAATAAAATCTGTGCAAGCCCAAAAATATGATTATCTTATCGCTTTATTTTCATTTGTACAAAGTAAATGCTGAAATGAGATCCTAAGTAAAACTGTGCACATTAACAGTGTAGGAAATAAGATTCATTTTGCCCAGCACATTGGGCTAGATTTTGTTAAGCTCCAGACATTGGGCTCCATGGCGGGAGGAGCTGGAAGATTGTACCGGCAGTGGCCCACCACTGAGCCTGATGTCGGGAATGCCAGGCCTGATCTTCCCGGTGAATGGGAATCTCCATGGCGGCACATCCGCCGCTCTGCGGCAGGACCCGGATTTCAATATTCAAATCAGCTATTTAAATACATTCAAATGGAAACCATAGTAATCTTACCGGCAGTTCCAGATTTTCCGAGTGACATATGGCACTCCCGTGCATTCACTTTCCCGTCCAGGTGGGGAAGAGGGGATCTCTGTATTTATAGTGAAGTGGGGGGGAAGGGGTCAACTCTGCATTGTCAGTGTAGTGGGGGGAAGGGTTGAACTCTGCACTTAGGTCAGTTGGGGATGTGAAAGGGGTCAACTCTTCACTTAGTGCAATTGGGGTGGAAAAGGGGTTAAAAGGGCTTTTCTGGTGAAGTTTGGGGGGGTGGGTGTCAAACCTTATTTTTTGTTGCAGTTAGGGGATGGTGATGGGGTCACCTTTGATCTGTCATCACAGACATGGCAGTCCCTTAAAAATGATGCCAGCACCTGTGCAGAGGCAGCTGATGACGTTGCTGGCGTCGCAGAGTCCACCCCCACCACGTGATTGAGGAGGGGACCGCCCTGCATATTTAAGTGAGCTGCCGCGTGCTATATCACGGCAGCATGGCAGCGTGCGGCCTACACGTGCAGGTCGCCATTTTTTCCAACCACCGCCGCCTCTCCCGGGGAGGAGAATAAAATACAGTCCATTATTTCAGCATCATTTCATTGTGTTCTATTGTCTTTTTGCTTGCCAAGGTTCCTCGTTCTGTATGCAGTGAAAACTGCCACCCAGGAACTCGGAAAAGAGTTCAACAAGGACAACCAATCTGCTGCTTTGATTGCATTCCTTGTGCTGATGGAGAGATATCAAATGGCACAGGTATATTTATAGATAATAAAAATAAATTTGATTTGACAGCACTGATGTCCACTATATGCCAAGGATGTGGAGAGCAGGACAGACCTTGCGCGTGCCTTTAGAACATAGACAATGGTGGAATGGATGGTGGGGACAACAACAATTTCCACTGGCCTCCGAACCTCAAATACTGATCTAACGAGAGGAGCCAACTGGGTGGGTGGGTGGCTCTCCTCAGTCACAAGGGAGGAAATAATTGAAGTATTTATGGGATAAAAACAAGAAATGCTGGAAATACTCAGCAGATCTGGCAGCATCTGTGGAGAGAGAAGCAAAGTTAACGTTTCAGGTCAGTGACCCTTCATCAGAAGTTCATCAGGTCACTGACCTGAAGCGTTAACTCTGCTTCTCTCTCCGCAGATGCTGCCAGATCCGCTGAGTATTTCCAGCATTTCTTGTTTTTATTTCAGATTTCCAGTATTTTGCTTTTATTGAAGTATTAATGGGGCCTGGTATGGGAGATGAGGGGCTCGAATCTTAATGTAGTTCTTGCTATTGGTGCCTAATATTATAACGCATTCATATACAGCAATGTTAAGTAATTCCTTGTATCATTTCTTCCGTACATTATGGGCTGGACTTTCGAAGCCTGATAGGGTGGGACCAGAAACAGGCAGGCCCAGTTTGCCGCCCCAGTTCCGCCTCTGAGCCATTTTTGAAAATGGCGGGTTGGGGGCAGAACGGCTACCTGCCTGCAAGCAGCCGGTAACCAATAAAGGTAAATAAGGGGCCTATGAAGGTCCCTCTTCTGAGCCAACTGGAATTTTCCACTTAAGTATTGAAGTATTTTTTGAAAACCTAGTCACCACTTTTAAAACAATAGAACAACTTTAATCCCTCTTTAAGTATGTAACAAAACCTAAGAAACAGGTAAGGCCTTTTCCAAAAATCATTCATGGTCTTTCCACTTCCCTTCATCGGTGTTAGCTGTAAGTCCCTTTCCCAGGTTATATTAACTTTTATTGTGCATTTGGAAATCAGAGACTAATAAGAAGTAGGAGAGAAAATACACTAAATAATTTTTAGTAATAATCGAGTATACTGATTTACATGCAAAAATGTCCATAATCATAGAGGTTGAGCTGGTAAAATCACTGACATTCCCACAACATTGTGTAGTAAAAACATAATTTGACATTCAAGTACTGTAAGTAATTGGCCTCGATACTGTATTGTGCATCATACAGCGTAAAACAAAGCAGGTTCCAATTTCACATTTGAGCAATGCCACAGGAGATCTACCAGTTATTTAATACATATAGATATGGATTATTATTTTATAAGGGGGATAAGTTAGGTAAAAATTAATTAAAACAAATAATTTTCAGCTTTAAGACACAAAATTTAGCTTGCAGCAATGTCTTCTCAATGACATGCAGATAAAGGGAAGTCTCTAATCAAGTCTTAGGAAATATAAAAGGGAACAGTCACTGGAATGATTCTCTTCCTCTGTAAATCAGCAGTTACCAATATTAACATTAAGCAATGTTACTTACAGAAAGTGACCTTTCTGACTATTAGCACATTCTGTAGTCTTTGAAGTTACTCCATAACGGAGTTGAAAGCAGAGCAAAACATCCAGGAAATTATGTACGCAATGTCTATATTGTTCAAATTGTTAAAGTGGTGCTGAAACACAAATTTCCTTGATCTTTTTGGCATCGTAACAACATGACAACAGAGTGAGTGATAAAGATGGCAAGGAAACTCAAGGTCTATCTGTTTTCTCCGATTCGATGGAGAATTTATTCACTTTCTGATTCTATAGAGAGTGTTTATATATCATATGATGTCAATTCAGTTATTCCTTTTAAAAGTTACTAAATTATTTGAAATATTCCATTTTCTCTTCATGTTTCACAGAATGTTTTCAGTGTCCTGAGGATTACTGGTCGAATAAAAAGAAGGATAAGTGTGTACTAAAGGAGGTGGAATTCCTATCTTTTGAGGAACCATTGGGGAGTGTTTTAACATTTTTTTCGATATTAGGGATTACTATCTCTGTAGCTATTATTGTGATATTTATAAAGTTCATGAATACACCCATTGTACGAGCTAATAACTGTGAACTTAGTTTCCTGCTGCTATTTTCTCTAACATTGTGTTTCCTGACTTCTCTTACATTTATTGGTAAGCCTTCAGTCAAATTTTGTGTCCTCCGTCAAATAGGATTTGGCATTAGCTTTTCCTTGTGCCTCTCATGCATCCTTGTTAAAAATATAGTGGTAGTACTGGCTTTTACAATGACAATGCCCAACCAAAATGTGTTAAAACGCTTTAGGCCCATGCATCACCGTATGATTGTTGTAGCCACAACACTCATTCAGATAGGTATCTGTATTGGTTTTCTGTTGTCATTACCCCTTTCTGTGGAGAAAAACACAATGGCTGTAGTTGGAAAAATTATTCTAGAGTGCAGCAAAGGATCGGAACAAGCTTTATTTGGTAACTTGGGATATGTTGGGTTCTTAGCTGTTCTCTGTTTTGTTTTGGCATTTCTGGCCCGAAAATTGCCTAACAATTTCAATGAAGCGAAATTTGTCACTTTTAGCCTACTTATCTTTTTTGCTGTATGGATATCCTTCCTACCAGCTTACTTCAGTAGTAAAGGAAAATATTTAGTTGTAATAGAAATATTTGCTATCCTGTCCTCGAGCTTTGGCCTTCTTGCTTGCATTTTCTTTCCTAAATGTTATGTTGTTTTACTGAGGCCTGAATTGAATACAAAACAATGTCTGATGGGTCGTGTGCCTCTATCAGCAAAATCCACCAATAAAACTTAAGAGTACCTCTTTGAACAAGCCTTTAGTCACCCCTCATAATACCTTCTTCTTTAGCTCAGTGTCAATTTTTGTCTGATTATACTTCTGTGAAGCGCCTTGGGACATTTACTATGTTAAAGGTGCTATATAAATGCAAGTAGTTGTTGTTGCTGTTTACGCAAACCCTCAGGCATTGAAATCAATTGAAAATAGGAATGCAAATAACTGTGCTATATTATTGTAATGAAATTCTTTAATCAAGGAATAAAATATTGATAAATTAAACAGTGATTCTTCTTTAGTTTGACATTTCTTTGTAGAAGTGTGATACTGTTCATGAACTAGTTTTACCATAATGCTTCCCATTTGCCCATTTGCAACTTTTGACAAAAATTGGATAACTGGAATTGCAAATTGCTTCATTTCATAACTCCACTACTAATCCTAAAATTTTAATTTACCCCAAATTATTTTGCACACATAGAGGTAGATCTTAATTTTGTGCGATAGTGCAAAATGGGTGATAGCGAGTCAGCGGTCATTTTACATATCTCTCGATTTTTATTTCCATAGGCTTCAAGAAATAGCTCAGTGGCTTAGCAGAGGAGGTGGAAGGATGTGGCTCAGTAAAGGGTTCTGGAGATGTGTCCAGTCGGTATCCTCTAGGAACTCAGACCTGCAAGTGCCTGGCTCCAAACTGCAGCAACTGGGTGGCTGCTGGGGCAGTCTGGCCCAGCTAACTTTCTGGCACTATGATGTTCTTTGGCTCATGGGGTAGCAAGGATTGATGGCAACATGCTCCCTGCAACCAGACTGAGGCTCAGCACTCCCAAATGTTCTGCAGGAGGACAGGCTGTAAGAGATCCAACTGAAGCCTTATCTTAGCCTATCCAAAGAGCCAAGAGCCTGCAACATGAGTATTACTGAGAGAAGCTATTATTGGTACACTGCTACAAGGGGGGGTCCAGCTGCAGCATCCATTGAGATGACCACATGCTCCATGGTTGATTGCAGAGTGTCGATGCCATGACCCCCACACAAGTTGGCATTGCACTGTACAGACTGGCATGTTTTGGAAGTCCTTTGGCAGGTAGTTGAAAGCATGAAGCAATTGCTGGTACACAGAAAGTATTTTTCTTCTGAAGGCTGGACCTGTAAAGTCTGCATCAATGTCGTCTTCAGCAGAACAATGACGACAGCTTGGATGCTGGGGCTGGGATTCTTCCTGATACGTTCCCAATAACCTTGCACACCAGTTCCCTAATAGATAGGGGTAGTCCTAGCTGGATAGACAGTAGGATGATAACCTGACCTCGGTACTTGTCAGCTGCATAGTTTTAATAGTAAAACTCAACAATAATGATAAACACACCTGGAGACTTGTCCTGGCTAATAACAAAGACAGATTTCAGCACTGGAAATTCACTCCAAACCTACGTATAACTCTTAAACATGGCACCCACTTTTTTTCTGTTATATTTCATACCAGAATAAAGTCTCCCTCTGCTTCTCTGCAATCCTGAGTTTAATTGTAATGATAATGTTTTGAGTGGAGCGTGACTAGTTCTTTTATCTATGCTTTCCTTTCTTGACTTTGCCCTTAGAAGTGCCTTTAGTGTTATTTATGGGAACAGTAAAGAGAAACTAAAGATCTTTAGCTTGCCTAAAGTAGCCTTGTATCTTAAAATAACTTCAAGTATGCAGTTAATGATGAAAAAATTATCTGTTAATGTGTCACAAGAGCACAACAGCAAGTTTAATAAGAGTCATAGGATTTACCCAAACTAATGAAATAACTGATGAACAGTGTTCGTTGTGTTTTGATAATCTGATCAACTGTACCAGGCATTTTGAAATGTTTATCTCATACAGTAGAATTATAGTTATCTCCAATTATTCGCATTCCTGATTATTTGGCAGAATTTTCAAAGAACAATGCTTTGCATGAGAGTTTGCCTCACTTCACTAACTCTAATCTCCGCCTGCCTGACATAGCCTCACATCGCAAGAAAAATTAAAATCTGAATCTTTGTTATTACAAATCTTAAGAATCTTAGTCTGCTGCTGCCAATGCAAGTCTGAAGCCGGGCCTTCCAGTCCCAGAACTGCTCAAGATTGTCCTGCAAGGCCATCTCAACAGCCTTTCACCAGCTGCTGCAGCCACTGGGGTAGCACTGCGCAGGAGCACTTGACCAGGCAAAGTCACACAGAGGGCTGAATTTAGTGCAGCCATTTTGAGCTGGAATGGAGGCATGGGGGCGGGGAGTCGGGGGGGGGGTGGTGTGGGGTTGGTGGCCAGAGAATCGTGTTGGAAGCATCCATCTGGAAATCCGGCATCGTGACGCCAGTTCTATGTTTAGTCAGCAGCGGGAAAGCACCGCCATGATGTGATGGGAATGTAATTTAAATTGTCGAACAATTTTAATACATTACCATCTAATTCATTATGATTCAATGGGGGGCTTCGGAATAAGTGGATGGTGGGCGGCCCTCATGTGTCTCCGGATTCCTGACCATTGAAAGCTGGCAGCACCGAGGTGTGGCCTCAGTGCCGTGATGGGTAGGCAGTCATGACCAGCACCACATAGGAGGAGAGGGGGGAGCAGAGGCCATTGTTGTGATACTGTGTTGTGCGCTCTGTAATGGGGGTCGGGGTCTCGGGTGGTGGTGCCGGCTGATCAGGGTCTAGGGTGAGAGTTGTCGGCTGAGGAGAGTCTGGGGTGGGAGTTGCTGGCTAAGCATGGTCTTGGATGGGGGTGCCAGCTGAGCAGGGTCTCGGATGGTCTGCAAGGGGGTACTTGGGTTTGGGTGGCTGTAGTGGGTGTTCAAACTGTTGGGTGAGATTTTGCTCATATTGCTATATGAGAGGGCTGGTTATCAGCAAGTGTGGACACTGAGGGCCATCAAAGAGTTTGCTGGGAGTAGTAACAAAAGCACAGTTTCCAAGGCATGGATGTCTCTGCATCGACAGCGCTCTGGAGGCCCAATGATCTCCTGACATGGGTCTTATACACCCTGCTTTTTTGACCGCTGTGGCGTAATGTGACACCTCCAATGGATCGAGGGCAAACAGACAGCTGTGCCTGTCCGTGAAGCTCCATGATAAGAACAACAGCAGCCGGCCTTCACAAAAAGGGTCCCCTTGTGCCAGAGAGTGTACCAGACTTGAATCAGCTATTGCCAAATGTCTGAGCGGCATTGTCAGTGAAGACTACAGCTCTCCAGGGAGGCCATCACGGACTTAAGTACCCTGCTGCAGGACGGGTTGTGACCTATGGGATTCGGGAGTCATCCTATGTCAATGGCACTAAACTTTTACATGTCTGGATCATTCCAGGGATCCACTGGGGACAAGTGTGGGATCTCCCCAGGCAGCAGCCCACCGCTGCATCAAGGAGGTGACCAATGCCCTTTTCAAGAGGGCTGGCAACTTTGTGCACTACTGGACCAACTTTGACAGTCAGGTCGAGAGGGCCATCATATTCGGGGCCATCACTGGATTCCCCAGGTGGAAGTTATGAGAGATTGCATGCATGTGGCCATCAAGGCTCCAGAAGACCAGCCAGCCTCCTTCATCAACAAGAAGGGTCTTCATTCAATCAATGTTCAACTGGTCTGTGTACTGAAAACGTTTCCTGCAGGTGTGTGCCTGCTTTCTGGGAGGCAGCCATGACGCCTACATGTCCCAGGTGCCGCAGCTTTTCAGGCACCCTGCTCGACTTCAGGGATGGATTCTCAGGGAAGAGGGCTACCCATTGAAGACTTGACTACTGACGCCTGTGAGGTATCCTTGCAATGCAGCGGAGGACAGGTACAACACTTGCCACAGCTCCACTCGAGCGACCATCGAGCAGGCAATTGTGCCGCTGAAGATGAGATTCCGTTGCCTAGATCGATCAAGTGGAGCCCTGCAGTATACTCCAGCGATGGTTGCGCGTATCATTGTGGTCTGCTGTGCTCTACACAATCTAGTACTGCAGAGGGGGGAGGCCTTGCATGATGAGGCCATGACTGAACGACACCCCTCTGCCGTCAAGGAGGACGTGAAGGGGAGAAGATGAGCAGGCAGCACTGGATGCTGAAGCCCTTGCACCGCAGGCCAGGCACATTGAACGACAGGCCAAGGAGGCAAGAGACAGTCTCATATTTCCAGCCACCCTTATGGCTGCTCAGAACAAAAACAATAAAGACTCACCTCAATGCATGCAGTCAGTCAGTTCCTTTCTATTTGTGTTTTTTGCTTAGCGCCCAGCTGAACCACATGCCATGGCCACTGGGAGATCATATTCAAATGAAGGCTGTGCCTACATTAGCATTCCATGAAGGGAAAGGGTGAAGTCAGCAGCTCACAATCAGTGCATGATAGAATAATCACTTTTACTCAATGAAGGTTAATTGCTGGAACTTTATATGATGCAGCACATATCAACTTTCAAACACCTGTGAGCCCCCAAATGTCTCTACGTGGTTTTCTTTATATCTTTATGAGTGCTTCTACGAGGTGTGAACCCATCGCTAGCAGCTGGGCTTGAGGCAGGCTGCTGATCAAGCTGCCCTTTGGCCTGTGATGACTTCGGCAGCTGTCCTCCGGTTGCCTGAGGCCTGGAGGGCCCCGGCTGCATGGGAGTTTCCTGCACTGATGTAGGACTCTCCTCAGGCATTGCGGCTACTGGAGCTGGGCTCACAGGCAGACAGGCTGAGGAGCCGGTGTCCACACTCGGACAACCCTGAGGGAATCCCCCGGCTGTGGAGATCAGCCTCTCCTCCTCCCCTTGAACCTCCTGCTGACCAGAGAAGGACGAGGAGTTGGAGAAGACTCCAGGTGCCTCATCCTTCTCTTGCCTTGCCACTGCTGCATAGAGCTCATGGCCAAGGCGATGGTGTGCAGGTGTGTGCGCATTTGTGAGATCTAGCTCTCCATGAGGGTCGCAAACCTCTTGATGGAAGAAGCCTTGTGCTCACACGCCTGAGACATGGCAGTACTCTCATGGCATGGATGGACTCTTTATTTGTTTGCTAATGGCTGCGCATGGCCTCTGGCATTTCCACCAGTGTTGCCTTACCCCTCTCTGCAATTCCAGCATGTCCTGTGCTGTCAACACCAGAGGGTCGTCATCAGCCTAGGGCTCAGCATGAGCCTGGCCACCCACACTACTCTGACTGTTAGTGGCGTCGGCTGTCTCAGCCTCAGCCAGCTACTCGGGCGCATGTGTGGTGCTTGTGACTCTGATTCTACAGCTGAACGGAAACTCACCGAGGAGAAAGTATCTGTACTGGTGCAAGGTGCCGGAGTCGTGGGATGCTGCTTCCTCTGACTGTGGTTCCTCCTCAGAGGTTGACGTCTGTCCCCACTCCTGCTGGAGTCTCCTGTGGACACCGACCTGCATGAGGGAACACAAACATGTGTGGGTTAGGTGTGCCAATCTCGTCATCCCAATCATGCATGACGTGAGTCTCCAGAAGTGATGTGTATGCCGATGGAAGACAATCCTCACTCTCTTGCACAAAGACTCAATCTCTCCATCTGATATGGAGTGGCCACCCTGAGTCTCTGCCAATTCAAAAGCCTCTTTCTCTGCTGTGGAGAGAGACCGATGATCTCGGATGGCTCTGCCAGTCTGGGCTGTCTCCCGCCTGTTGTGGGCCCTATTGTCCTGCAAGTGGAAAGAGGGCGAGAGTCATATTTTGCAGAGGAATCAACATGACAGTTCTGCTAATGTCAGCCCTTTGTCCCCTACTGGGCTTTCACATGCAGCTCATGCTGTCATCCGTCCTCAGGGGAGTTAATGGGGGTGAGCTGTGAAAGAAGGTGGCCTGTGTCCGAGATGCAGCCATGTATCTGTCAGGATGAGGTGATGCCTAATCCCTTCTGCCATTGTTGTTGTAGTGCCTCACTCCCCATGTCCTGCTTCCTCCTCCTGTGTAGCCACTTGCAATCACTGAAAAGGAAAGAGTTATGAAGCAGTCACCTTGGCAGAACGAAGGAGGTCGTTGACCTTCTTGCAGCACTATATCCATGTTCGGAGTGGAAACCCCACAGCTGTTGACCTCCTCAGCGATCTCCATTCAGGCTTGCTAGGTCAGAACAAAAAAAAACAAAGAACAAAGAAAATTACAGCACAGGAACAGGCCCTTCGGCCCTCCAAGCCTGCGCCGATCCATATCCTCAGGTGGGAGGATCTCTTCTTGCCATCGCAGCCTGGAGAAAATTTGGAGGGAGGCATCATAAACCGTGGGGCCACCCTGTGTCTTGACTCTCCCATCCTGTGGGGTCCATGTCCAGGGGGTGTGGGGTCCAGAGTCACTGCAACACCAGTCTCAGTTGTAAAGAGCTGGCAGCAATACAAACAGGGCTAGCAGGGCTTTAAATATGGCGCCAACACCTGCCACAAGCCATCTGACACTGTAATCGGCATCGTACATCCTGCCCCGCATTGTGATTGGACAGGCCCGTGCCTTCATAATGCAAAGAGGCCATCTGCCGTGTGATTGCAGCGGGCTGGCCATGTAGTATACTGTATTAAACTGACTATCTTTTGCATACTGCCTCTCTGCTGCCCTCTCCGTTGGGAAGAGTAAATAAAGTTTCCAACATGGCTGCTCCCAGTTAAGACCTCATGTTAGTTTTATTCTGAATACACAACAGAAACATGACAACAAAAGGATGGGATTGACTTTTTTTAACATTTCATTCAAGAGATTACAGTCTGAAAAACATTCTGGCACACTTTTTGGAACTCCCAAAGTCAATTTTGAGGAAGTTTGATTTGAAAGATTTGTTTCATGTGTCTGAAATTTGTGTCCAGCTACAACGCAGTGAGTACATAATTTAAAAGTATGGCACTGAAGACATATTTTGGGACAATGGGGGAATTCAACCCTAACAAAGAGGACTGGCATAATTATGAACAAAGGCTACACATTTGGCTGCAAGCTAATAAAATCCTACGTGAGCATAAGGTGAATGTTTTCCTCACTGGATGGGGGCCGGATGCATATGAAGTGGTGTTTAACCAATGTTGCCCACAAAACGCAGTACTTTGGACTATTCTGAAATAAATGAGATTCCAGACACATAAAATGGCTCGACTAAGAACGAAATTGCACTCCGAGTTGCAGTTCATAGAAGGAAGCAGTTGCTAAATGAATCTATTGCAGATTATATTCTTGAGTTAATGAAACTGTGTCATCACTGGGGTTATGGTGCCAACTTAGAAGTCAACCTTAGAGATACATTCATTGGAGGTCTATAGACAGTAAAATCCAGGCCAAGCTTTTGTATAAAGGCAATAAACTGACATGGAAGGAGGCCTGCAATGAGGAAGAGATAGCTGCAGATTGAAACGAAGTTCTTTTCTTGAGCCAGCAGGGGAGGTCCACTGGATTTCAGCAGGAACCGGGCAGCCAAGTTCACAGACTCAGAGTCAGAAATTCAGATGCTATCGTTGCTATGGTATCTAAATGCTTCCACTTCCAGTCAAAGTGCTATGCCTATGGGAAAGTCGGTTATATCCAGATGGCATCAGGAGTAGAGGGAACAGTAATGCTCCAGGTCGCAGAAAAGCTACAGGTTGCAGCAATGCATAAAGTTGAGGTCATGGTAGACCTAAAGTTGGACCAGGCTCCTGGAAGCCCTCCAATGCACATAGGTTAGATATAGAAACAGAAGTTGATGTTATTAAGCAGGAAGAATAAGAGTTGTACTCAGTCAGAGAGCAAGAAAAGCAGCATATGGAAGTTGAGAGAAAAAGGACTGACGATATAATTCTAGCGCCCAGAGTATAAATGAAATCAGAGAGTCACAACTTGCGTATGTTGTTGATACAGCAGCAGCAATGACTGTAATCTCATAAGGAGAGTATAAGAAGTCCCTAAGTAACATTCCCTTAGGAAAAACTGTTGTGAAACTGACTAGTTATTCCAATAACAGTATTCCAGTATTAGGAGAAGCGAGCGTTAAGATGGAATACAATGATGCATCCTATTATTTGCCATTGGTATTAGTAGAAGGGAACAAAGTCTCCCTGATGGGAAGAAATTGGCTGAGGAAAATACGTTTAAACTGAGCCAAGTTATTTACAGAGTTCCGAAGAAGGGTCACTGACCCGAAATGTTAACTCTGCTTCTCTTTCCACAGATGCTGCCAGACCTGCTGAGTGAATCCAGCATTTCTTGTTTTTGTTTCAGATTTCCAGCATCCGCAGTATTTTGCTTTTATTTACAGTAGGGGTCAGTAAGAGTATGACTGACATTGTCGAAGTGCTAAGAGTACACAAAGTGGCCTTTGAGCAAAGAGGGCCAAATGATAAAATTAGACATGATAAGGCTGAAGTCAAGTTAAAGGACAATGTACAGCCAACATTTTGTAAAGCTAGGCCAGTGCCTTATGCACAGTTAGAAGCAGTAGTAAAGAGCTGGATAGATTCGAAAGAACAGGGGCAATTAAAAAGATGAAGAGCAGTGAATAGGTTGCATCCATTGTGGTAGTTCAAAAAGTAGATGGATCTGTTCAAATTTGTGGAGATTATAAACAACTGGTAAATAAGGTAATTGAAAATGATATTCACCCACTGCCTACTGGTGATGATTTGTTTTCTAATTTAGCAAATGGAAAGGTGTTCAGGAAAATAGATCTGTCAAATGCAAATAAAAACAGAAAGTGATGGAAATACTTAGCAGTTCCGAAGAAGGGTCACTGACCCGAAACGTTAACTCTGCTTCTCTTTCCACAGATGCTGCCAGACCTGCTGAGTGATTCCAGCATTTCTTGTTTTTGTTTCCGATTTCCAGCATCCGCAGTATTTTGCTTTTATTTTTGAAATACTTAGCAGGTCAGGCAGCATCTGGGGAGAGAGACGTAGAGTTAATGTTTCAGGTCTGTGACCTTTCGTCAGAACTGTCAAATGCATATTTGCAATTAGAAATTAACTGACAAGAGCAAGAAATTGCTTACCATTTATACACACAAAGGGTGTACACCAGTATGAAAGGTTACCATTTGAGATGTCTACTGTTTCCGCAGTGGTCCAGAGCACATGCATCAGGTACTAAGTGGGATAAAAGGAGTGTGCTGCTTCTTGGATGACATTTTAATTAGTAGTAAGATAGAGAAAGAGCACATTGTAAGGTTGAACCAAGTCCTAGATTGATTTCAAAAGTATGGCATCAAAGCTAAAAAGCACAAGTGTTGCTCGTGGTGTCAAATGTAACATACCTGGGTCACCAAATAGACAATGAAGGAGAAGGCTGAAGGGATTTTAAAAGCAAAGAGACCAGAGAACAAAGAAGCAATTAGAACATTCATAGGAATTGTTGTTTATTATTCTAAGTTCATCCCCGACTTAGCTAATACATTCCCTCCTTTGTATCAATTGCTCAAAGATGGAATAGATTGGAAGTGGTTTGTAGAGTGTCAGAAAATATTTGAAGAATTGAAAAAAGTACTGACTAGTGATGCTGTTTTGACCCACTATGATCCCAAGAAACCATTCGTTTTAGTGTGCGATGCCTCACCACAGGGGTTAGGTTTGGTGTTATCTCACATAATGGAAGATGGTGTGGAGAAGCCTGTGGCATATGCCTCATGTACTTTAACAAAGTCAGCAAAATTGTTCAAGTTGAGAAAGAGGCATTAGCGATCATATATGGTGTTACAAAGTTCCATAAATACCTGTAGGGTCAAAAATTCACTTTGTTAACTCTTTGTTAGCTCTTACGATCATATCGGGTTCAAAGAAGGGGGTACCATCTCTAGTGGTAGCACAGCTTCAGAGATGGGCATTGATTTTGCTGGCCTATCAGTACGATAATAAATATCATAAGTCAGCAGATCATACAAATGCGGATGTTCTTTCGAGATTTTCCATGAAGCTGGATTCATTTTTAGCCCATGAGTTACGTATAAATTACTTTACATACACAAATGACATGCCAGTGTCTGCAGAGAAATTTCTGAAGAAACTCACAAGAATGTGGTGCTCAGTAAAGCACTCAATTATGTCATGAATGACTGGTCTAAAGTGTGTCCTGATGAGAAATTGCAGGAATATTTTACACATAGAGATGAACTAAGTGTAGATCAAGGTTGTCTCCTATGGGGTTTAAGAGTCATTATTCCGCCAATGTTTAGAGAGAGATTGTTAGGAGAACTTCATCAAGAGCACACAGGGATAGTCTGTATGAAAGCAGTAGCAAGAAGCTATTTTTAGTATCCAAAGGTAGACAGAGATATTGCAGAGTTGGTGAAAAGCTGTGAAGTGTGCCTCAGAATGAGAAATGATCCAACCAAAGTTCCTTTTATTCCATGGTCAAACACAAAAAAAACTGTGGGAATGAGTACATGCTGATTTCTTTGAAGTGGAAGGTAAAGAGTATTTTGTTTTGGTCGATAGCTTTAGCAAACGGATAAATATTGAGTTTATGCCCAAAATCTCAAGTGCCAAAACTATTGAGGTTTTGAGAAGTTGGTTTGCAATTTATGGATTGCCAGAAGTATTGGTGTCAGATAATGGTCCACAGTTTATGTCAGAAGAGTTTGAAATATTTCTGAGTAAGAATGGAGTCAAACATACTTCAATACCACTATATCACTCAGCATTGAATGCTGCAGAAAGAAGCATACAAATTTTACAGAAGTATTTGCTACCTGACATGCTAGGCAATAATTTCCATATTCCTCTTTGACACAGGATAGACAATTTTCTGTTTTCTTACAGAATAACTCCACAGTCTACACAGGCTGCTCACCTTATGAGTAACACACTCCTAGGACAAAGTTTAGTTTGCTTAAGCCAGACATCAATAGCAAGGCAAAAGAAAGCAAGACAGAGTGAAGATGAGCCATGATATTCGAGGAATGAAACTTAGAGAATTCATTGCTGGTCAGAAGGTCATGGTGAAAAACCACTGAGGTGATAAGGAGAAGTATGTGTTTGGAATTGTTATAAAAAGGGTAGGTGTATTCACATATCTAGTGAAGGTTGGAGAGAGATTCCGCCAGTGTCATGTAGATCATTTGTTTGAAAGAGGAAATCTGACAAAGGGAGAGCATGAGAAACCTTCTATAGTCCAAGTTCCTACAATCCCAACTGAAAGTCACAAAAAAACTGAAAGTTTGCTGGTATCACAGAATCTGCCAGTAGAGCAAAGTAAGTTAGGGTCTTTGATTGAGACTATTCTATCAATTTCACAGTCCCAACAATTAAGTGCAGTTGCTGCTCAAAGCCAAAGTTCAGGGTCGACACAGTCTGAGATGTTGGGAAAGCAGAGTCAAGCTTATGAAAATGGAAGAAGATATCTAGACAGAAAGAGAAAGAAGCCAGATAGGTGAATTGAAAGTATATAGGAAGGAAGAAGAAATAATTTGTTTCTTTTCATTACGTTTTGTCAATGATGATATTTTTGTTAAAGACATACTAGTGTTAAGAAAATTTTTTTTTACATGTAAATTACTCTGGAAATGTTGGTTAAATATGTTTTTGTTGTGTTTCGAGTAACAAGCATGGAAGTCAACCTGTTAAATTTCAGTGATTGTATTCTGGGAATTTTTGTTTTATTCATTCATGGGATGTGGGCATCGCTTTTAAAGCAGGGAGGGAGTGTGGTATACTGTATTAAACTGGCTATCTTTTGTATACTGCCCCTCTGTTGAGCTCTCTGTTGGGAGGAGGCTGCTCCCAGTTAAGACCTCATGTTAGTTTTACTCTAAATGTACAACAGGCCACCCACGTGACTGGTGGGTATGGTGCCCACTTTTGGGTCTGCCACTGGGACCTGCGATGGGCTGACTAAATTCAAAACAGGCACTAGCAGAATGCACTAAAATGATTAGCCAACTTTTGTATGGAATATTGGATGGTTTTATTTATGAAGTTGGTTTGGAATGTTTGTCTTCTGTTGGCTTTTATTTTGACATTGTGGCCAAGAGTGAGCTGGTCTGTAACAGAGGGAAGGTAAGGCGTGAGGCTGCAGGATGAACAGCAAATTGTGGTTGTGTTTGGATGAGCTGATTGCAGACAGCCTGACTGGAAAGGGCCTCTGTTGGTTGCCTCCTCCTCCTCTTTTTCCTTCTCAACTGCTCGCTGTACACCTCATGGAAAGGGCTCTGACGTCATGATGGTAAGGTTGTGCAGCATGGGGCAGACCACCATGAACATTGACACAGGCTCTGCAGGGGTTTTCCAGAGCAGATCAGGCAGCACAAACCTTACTTAAGCACCCCAATGGTCTGCTCGATGACATTTCTGTGGCAGCATGGCTCTTGTTATACACATGCTGGCCATGTGTGCATGGGCTGTGCACCAGAATTATGAACCAGGTGGTCAGCAGATAGCTGTTGTCACTCATAGCCACCCTCTGGTTTCTCATGGTGGCTAAAATGCTGATGGTTTGGTGCACTGATGCAGAATAAATGCATCATGGCTGCTGCCATTGATAAGCATGATGCACTGAGTCTGGTCGCACACCAGCCGGACATTGAGTGCATCAAACCCCTTCTGGTTGCGCTACATCTCTGAATTTACATGTGGTGCCTGCAGACCAATGTGTGTGCAGTCAAAATGACACCCTGGACCATTGGGAAGCCTGCAATTCTGGAAAGCTCTGTGCTCACTCTGCCTACTTATCCCTGGCAAGAGAGAATGAAATGTATTCAGCTCTCTTTGCAGACAGAAGTTCAGTGACCTCTTGTATACAACAGTGGACAGTGAACTGCAAGATGTTGGAAATATCGTCTGCTTGAGTCAGGAAGGAGCCCATGCAAAGAAAAAAAATCATTGCCACGGTCACCTTCAGAGCCACTGATAATGCCGTCCTCACCCTACTCTGAGGCTGCAGGTCTGCCTGCAACACATGGCAGATTTAATGAGGACATCCTTAGTGACACACTGTTCCTCCCTGAGGTTGAGGTAGTAGAATTGCTCCCTGAAGACCATGGGTGGGTAAGGCCTCCTGCTGAGAGCCTGACTCCTCGCTCTCTTCAAGCAGCTTGCCCTTCTCTGTGTCACCTCTGTTCATTCTGCCTGTCATCCTGCAGGACAAGGGGTTAGAAACTACTGCATCAATGTCTGGGAGCAGGTGGTCTCAGCAGAACCCTTGAAGTCAGAACTAAGGCCTTCACCACATGTCACTCCACTCCCTGTAGACTTCACCAACTTTAAATAACAGTACAAATCACCAAGCACTCGACTAACTCTTTAACAGCCAATAGAAATTAATCAACAACAAATCTGAAAGTGGTTGATGATCCTTTTAAATAGCACTGGTGGGGGTTTCTTTCCTGCTACTGAATGCATGCTCAGCTGTGCGAGATTAAGAGAGTGCATTATCTGGAGGTTTGAGATCAAAAATGGCGTCATTAGAATTAAATCAGCATTATATGCTGACTGACATTACAATTTGCATGCTCTACATACTTCTGGCACCTTGTCCCAGCACCCACCCTAACAACCTGCGAATTCCCAAAATGGCATCTGGCACGGCCTGCACCAGAAATGTGCTCATGTGGTACGGACCACTAGTGCTGAAAATATGGCGCTATGCAACTGAATTTTGAGACCCTGACTTTAAATAGGAAGCCAAAAATTGATGATACTTGTTGCTGAGTCTGATCCTAATTTTCCTCCACCTCGTTCTAACAGTAAAGTCATTAACATTCACTGTCTAAGCCTGAAACATTCCCTTTCTCTCAAGAAAAATACAAACAGTCAGAAAAAGGAAAGGATATTACAAATCATAATCCTTTGTAGTTTTTTTGTGTTCTTTGTGGAGGTGGTGGTTGGAACTTGTCAAGGTGGCTTCCTCTATCTAAATGATTTAATCAGCTTTAAAACAATCTGTTTTAATTAAATTGTACTGTGATTTAACAACACACTATGAGGCATAATATTTCAATTACAATCTGAGTATGTGTAGGAACAGATAAAGGAGTACATTTTCATAATGTGAAATGAGTTTTGTAAACTGAACCACTGAGGTTGTCAATCAATATTTTATGGTTCTTTTTTGTAGTTTCTATCTTAATTTTACAATACAGTTCCTTTCCTCTATTATTGAAGTAATCCAATGAACAATATTCATCATAGATGAGTAAAAAATGTAACCAATGTAAAGTAATGCATATTAAATTCTTTCTGTTCATTTGTCAAGTCCTGAATATCAATACTGTTGTTATGAAACTCACTGTATGAGCCCATTTGGCTGGTACACTAGTGTCACCTTGTGCTTAGGTTGTGTAGTTACGAGATCCACAATATCAAAATGTATCGCATACACCAGACTGCATAGCAGAAAAACAGAAGCTGAAATCAATCTATTTATGGGAACCTGTCTGGCAAATTCATACTGTGCACTTGAGGGTTCTATTCTTGGGCTGGAGTTAAGCCATATTCAAAGATTTAAAATTTCTTCTGGTTACTGGATACAAGTAATATTGCAACAAAATAGGAAAGTTTCCTATCCGTGATTTTATGACTTGGTGGAAACCTGGTGTAAAATTCAGTGTGGCAGGCTTTGCACCAGCCCCCCTTAGCCATCGCTGACGCTGGTGAATTTTCTGGAGACAGCCTAATTAGAATAATTTTGGTGGGCTCCTGGGAGGCTTGTCACCTGTGTCCTGGAACCCAACTCAGAGGGACGGTGGGAGAAAAAAAAGTTACTGCTGTAGACCTTGGGTGCCTGTAGCATTGCAACATAGGAATATGCTGGCATTCCTTGTGTTCAGCATTGCAATGGTGGCAATGATGTGATGCCTGCTATCACATCAGCTTTATGTGCCTAACACAATAGATTCAAATGGTAATAATGGCACAGAAGGAGGCCATTCTGCCCATCGGGTTCATGCCAGCTCTCTATAGAGCAATCAGTCCCATTCCCCCTTTCGATCCCCGTAGCCCTGCAAGTTTATTTCCCCTCAAACACCCATCCAATATCCTTTTAAAATGATTAATCGTCTCCACTTCCACCACCCTTGAAGGCAGTGAGTTCCAGGTCATTATCATTCACCGCATAAAACAGTTCTTCCTCACATTCCCTCTTTACCTCTTGCTAAAAGCCGTAAATCTGTGTCCCCTAGTCCTTGTACCATCAGCTAATGGGAACTGCTTATCTTTGTCTACCTTATCGAAACCTGTCATAATCTTATCACATCTCCCTCGATCTCCTTTGCTCTAAGAAGAACACATCAACTTTTCCAACCTAACCTTGTAGCTAAAATCCTCCATCCCTGGAACAATTCTGGTAAATTTCCTCTGCACCCTCTCAATGACCTTCACATCCTTCCTAAAATGTGATGACCAGAACTGGACGTAATATTCCAGTTGGGGCCTAACCAGAGCTTTATAAAGGTTCAGCATAACTTGACTGCTTTTGTACTCAATGAGCTAGATTTTATCTGGCCAGCAGGAGCGGGAGCAGAAGGTGCGGGGGGCCAAAAAAGTCAGGATGGATGTGTTTGCCTGGAAACCCGATGTCGTGACCTTTGTTGCAGATTTTGTCAACAGAGGGAAAGGTCCAAGGTGGGGTTGCCACCATAAAGTGGCAAGAATGCAATTTAAATTGCTGAACTGCTAGTTAGAATGCATTTGCACTGAACTGAAGCAAATTTTATGGGGACGTTGCAGAGGTCTCAGCGCTGCTGCGGGAAGACAGCCATGGGGAGCAGTGGATAAGGGAGGAAAGGGGAATGGAAGCCATTGCCGGCCTGTGGTGCTGAGCTCTCTGCAAGGGTTGGTGCAGTCTTAGGTGCAAGGGGAGTTTGGGCGCAATCTTGGGTGCTGGGCTCTTTGCATGGGACTGAGGGGTATTAGCGTGTCTTTTTTTATTTGTTCACGGGGGATGTAGGCATCGCTGGCTAGGCCAGCATTTATTGCCCATCCCTCATTGCCCTTGAGAAGGTGGTGGTGAGCTGCCTTCTTGAACCGCTGCAGTCTATATGGGGTTGGTACACCCACAGTGCTGTTAGGGAGGGAGTTCCAAGATTTTGACCCAGCAACAGTGAAGGAATGGTGATATCGTTCCAAATTAGGATGGTTTGTGACTTGGAGGGGAACTTGCAGGTGGTGGTGTTCCCATGCATCTGCTGCCCTTGTCCTTCTAGTTGGTAGAGGTCATGGGTTTGGAAGGTGCTGTCTAAGGAGCCTTGGTGCGTTGCTGCAGTGCATCTTGTAGATGGTGTACACTGCTGCCACTGTGCATCTGTGGTGGAGGGAGTGAATGTTTGTGGATGGGGTGCAAATCAAGCAGGCTGCTTTGTCCTGGATGCTGTCAAGCTTCTTGAGTGGAGTAGCAACAGAAAAGTCCCAAGGCAAATTCATCTCTGCAAGAAAAGTGCATGGGAGGGGTAAAAATCAGCTGGCATGGATCTCATACAACCCCCTTTGTGGACCCCTGTGCCACGCAGCAGCGGCTCAGAGGGTGGGAGGTCTAAAATCAAAGAACAAAGAACAAAGAAAATTACAGCACAGGAACAGGCCCTTCGACCCTCCAAGCCTGCGCCGATCCAGATCCTCTATCTAAACATGTCGCCTATTTTCTAAGGGTCTGTATCTCTTTGCTTCCTGCCCATTCATGTATCTGTCTAGATACATCTTAAAAGACGATATCGTGCCCGCGTCTACCACCTCCGCTGGCAACGCGTTCCAGGCACCCACCACCCTCTGCGTAAACAACTTTCCACGCATATCCCCCCGAAATTTTTCCCCTCTCACTTTGAACTCGTGACCCCTCGTAATTGAATCCCCCACTCTGGGAAAAAGCTTCTTGCTATCTACCCTGTCTATACCTCTCATGATTTTGTACACCTCAATCAGGTCCCCCCTCAACCTCTGTCTTTCTAATGAAAATAATCCTAATCTGCTCAACCTCTCTTCATAGCTAGCGCCCTCCATACCAGGCAACATCCTGATGAACCTCCTCTGCACCCTCTCCAAAGCATCTACATCCTTTTGGTAATGTGGTGACCAGAACTGCACGCAGTATTCCAAATGTGGCCGAACCAAAGTCTTATACAACTGTAACATGACCTGCCAACCCTTGTACTCAATACCCCGTCCGATGAAGGAAAGCATGCCGTATGCCTTCTTGACCACTCTATTGACCTGCGTTGCCACCTTCAGGGAACAATGGACCTGAACACCCAAATCTCTCTGGACATCAATTTTCCCCAGGACTTTTCCATTTACTGTACAGTTCACTCTTGAATTGGATCTTCCAAAATGCATCACCTCGCATTTGCCCTGATTGAACTCCATCTGCCATTTCTCTGCCCAACTCTCCAATCTATTTATATTCTGCTGTATTCTCTGACAGTCCCCTTCACTATCTGCTACTCCACCAATCTTAGTGTCATCTGCAAACTTGCTAATCAGACCACCTATACTTTCCTCCAAATCATTTATGTATATCACAAACAACAGTGGTCCCAGCACGGATCCCTGTGGAACACCACTGGTCACACGTCTCCATTTTGAGAAACTCCCTTCCACTGCTACTCTCTGTCTCCTGTTGCCCAGCTAGTTTTTTATCCATCTAGCTAGTACACCCTGGACCCCATGCGACTTCACTTTCTCCATCAGCCTACCATGGGGAACCTTATCAAACGCCTTACTGAAGTCCATGTATATGACATCTACAGCCCTTCCCTCATCAATCAACTTTGTCACTTCCTCAAAGAATTCTATTAAGTTGGTAAGACATGACCTTCCCTGCACAAAACCATGTTGCCTATCACTGATAAGCCCATTTTCTTCCAAATGGGAATAGATCCTATCCCTCAGTATCTTCTCCAGCAGCTTCCCTACTACTGATGTCAGGCTCACCGGTCTGTAATTACCTGGATTTTCCCTGCTACCCTTCTTAAACAAGGGGACAACATTAGCAATTCTCCAGTCCTCCGGGACCTCACCCGTGTTTAAGGATGCTGCAAAGATATCTGTTAAGGCCCCAGCTATTTCCTCTCTCGCTTCCCTCAGTAACCTGGGATAGATCCCATCCTGACCTGGGGACTTGTCCACCTTAATGCCTTTTAGAATACCCAACACTTCCTCCCTCCTTATGCCGACTTGACCTAGAGTAATCAAACATCTGTCCCTAACCTCAACATCCATCATGTCCCTCTCCTCGGTGAATACCGATGCAAAGTACTCGTTTAGAATCTCACCCATTTTCTCTGACTCCACGCATAACTTTCCTCCTTTGTCCTTGAGTGGGCCAATCCTTTCTCTAGTTACCCTCTTGCTCCTTATATATGAATAAAAGGCTTTGGGATTTTCCTTAACCCTGTTTGCTAAAGATATTTCATGACCCCTTTTAGCCCTCTTAATTCCTCGTTTCATATTGGTCCTACATTCCCGATATTCTTTCAAAGCTTCGTCTTTCTTCAGCCTCCTAGACCTTATGTATGCTTCCTTTTTCCTCTTAGCTAGTTTCACAATTTCACCTGTCATCCATGGTTCCCTAATCTTGCCATTTCTATCCCTCATTTTCACAGGAACATGTCTCTCCTGCACGCTAATCAACCTCTCTTTAAAAGCCTCCCACATATCAAATGTGGATTTACCTTCAAACAGCTGCTCCCAATCTACATTCCCCAGCTCCTGCCGAATTTTGGTATAGTTGGCCTTCCCCCAATTTAGCACTCTTCCTTTGGGACCACTCTCGTCCAGCTGGGCCCACCTGTGAAGCTCCAATAGGAGAGCGACAGTAGTCGGCCACACCAAGAAGTGCCTATCCAGGCCCGAGAGGGTACTGGACTCACCTCAGTTACCTCCAAATGTCTGACCATTAGTGAAGTCTGTGGCTCTCCAAGGAGGCTGTCACCAACTGACGCTCCATGCTGCAGGGTGAGCTGCGACCCATGGGCTTTGGTGGGCACCCAATGCCTGTGACCCTGAAGATCACCATGGAACTCAACTTTTATGTGACTGGCTCATTCCAGGGATCCACTGGGAACGTGTGTGGGGGCAGCAGCCTGTAATGAGTTCTTTATGTTGTTTGATGCAACATTAATGAGATGCGTGGAGTCCAGTTTGTTGAAGATCTCTAACAGGTTTATTAACAGCTAAACTATTTATACAGTATAGAGCAAACAATTTACAGAACCTTCCACTAGGTGTTGCAGTTGCAGAGTGACTCTGGCTGGTAGTCACATGACTACATCCTGATACTTAACTCATTAGCATACTAAGATCTTAAAGGGACATCATTCTGATGGCGATCATACAACATTCCCTTTCTTTCCAAAGAAAGGTCTTGTATGCTGCAAGTAAAAACACATAACATTAGATAACACCAAATGTAGTTGTACAGGATAGAGATGAGAAAATTTACAAGTAGAGAAGATTAAGAGTCCATGTATCATTTTGACGGTTTGACAACTCTTGCTCGGAGAATTTGCGTCTCAGCTGTTGCTGTTTTTTCTGATGTTTCTCCCTTTCTGCATTCAGTTCCTGTTGCTCTGCCTTCAGCCTGCTGATATACTCTGTTGCTTTCCTCAGGATGACCACTTTTGAGGCCTTGTCATTCTTGGAAAGTTCTGGCACCTCATCTCGAAGAACCAACATCAATGCTTCAACTTATTCTTCCTCTGCCTCTTCAGGACATTGTGCGTCCTTCGCCTCTCCTCATCCTTTGTGTCTGAAGCCCGGTGGCTCAAGGTTGAGGACTTGTTGGGGAAGGAGTACTTGGCCTCATGGAGGTACCGGTCCCTCTGGCTCGTTTTAGTGCTGGTGGTTCTTCAGAGAGCAGAGGTGAGGGTGCAGCATAGTTGTGCTGTTGCTGGATTTCCAGACTGCATCGTTTGATGCCGGCCAGAGTCTGCGAGTGGGTTCCAGTTCTTGGAGATTCTGCATTGGGAATGCTCCCCACTGCCAGCCTTTGCTTTTCAGTGGTTACCATGTCAGTCTCTTCATCTGAGTCGCTTGAGCGTGAAGAAACACTACCTGTTGACAAAGAACATTCACCATCTGAATTTGGATCTTCATTCTCTTGGTGTGGCATCTCTGAGACAGGGCTGATACTTTCCAAGCCAGAACCACTGAGATCCTGGAGGAACTGTGACTCAATGCGGATACCCCTGGTCCCTTCTGCTGTAATGGGTGCCTTGGTGACCTCGTGGATAGTTATTAGATTAGATTAGAGATACAGCACTGAAACAGGCCCTTCGGCCCACCGAGTCTGTGCCGAACATCAGCCACCCATTTATACTAATCCTACACTAATCCCATATTCCGACCAAACATCCCCACCTGTCCCTATATTTCCCTACCACCTACCTATACTAGTGACAATTTATAATGGCCAATTTACCTATCAACCTGCAAGTCTTTTGGCTTGTGGGAGGAAACCGGAGCACCCGGAGAAAACCCACGCAGACACAGGGAGAACTTGCAAACTCCACACAGGCAGTACCCGGAATCGAACCCGGGTCCCTGGAGCTGTGAGGCTGCGGTGCTAACCACTGCGCCACTGTGCCGCTGTTATGATGTTGAGATCCTTATGTACTGGTAGTCCTGCCATTGCTGGTCTGCTCATGCCTATGAGGTAAAATATTTGTGGTTTCCATGCTGTCTTGCCATATCTGTATTGCATTGTCAGTGTGCCACTGCAAGGGGTGGGTGACCCATTGTCTGCAGTTAACGTCGCAGTTGTCGTTGGATCATTGATTTCCAATGACTCGGGTACATTTCCTTCAGGATTCAGACTAGTAGGATACTTTCATTACCTTCAGTGTCAATCTTAACTCTGAGTGTGTGTTTGCCAACTTTCTTTGGGCATGTGATGTTAATAGTAACAAAAGCTTCCAGTTGTTTGACTTCATCAACGCAATCTGTCAGGTTCACAATGCGAAATACCTGCTTGTCTTCTGTCTCAAAATTACTCTGCTCTGAGTCTTGTCTCAGGTTTGTTTCACTGTGGACATCATGCATCGGCTTGCATTTATGCAGGTCTCTGGCACTTTCCTTGTTGCTCTGTTGCTGCACCTGTCTTCTGTTTGCTTGTGTCCTACTGTGACCTCTGGCTGCCTCTTTGGAGCCAGATTTCTTGCATAGGGCGGGCACAGTTTCCTTTTGCACCACACGCCTTGCACAGATCTTGAAATGCAGGACAGTTTTGCGGTGAGTGGGACCAACCACACTTATCACATAGCTTGCTTGCTCTTTTCGACCTGGTTATCGTGCCGATACTGTTGGCTGCACCTCGTGCTTGCTGATGCTGTTGTCCAGCTACAATGGCCAATGGCTTCATATTTCCTGCCATCTTCTAGCAGCGCATCACTGCTGTGACCTTTCTTTTTCCCCAAGAGGTCTATCTGAAAAGCATAAATGGGTGCTGAGACAATCACTAGCTCCATTATTCAGTCCGACAGCTCAGTTTCTGAAAAATCACATTCATTGCCCTTACTACGGCATCTACTGTTGAATTGGTCTATTATTCCTGTGGTTGTTGCCTGTAGGACATCAATTCCAGGTCGTGAATTCTAGAATTCACTCTTAATTGGAGCTGATCTTCTAGCACTTTCCATATCTTTGCTGGATATTTCTGGTCCTCTTCAGATAAGCTCGAGGGTTTTGATTCTGAGTAACCCCTCATTTCCAACTGCTATCAGTATTTTTCGAGCTTGCTTTTCTGGTTTTACAATCATTTGTCTGTGAAGCATAACTGCATTCTTTGTTTAAAAAGTTTGAACTTGGATATGGTGTCAATGGCCTTCCAGTTCTTGCTAGGAAATTTGGTGTCCATCTTTCTGCTTTTTTTTGCTTTCTGTTCTTTATTTAACATTGTTCTATTCATTCTGTGCTGTTTTCCCTTTAAGAAATTCTCTTTTTTTATTTAGACCAGTTGCCTGGATGGAGAGTAACAGGTGTTTGACAGTGTTCTGTGTTTATCTTGCTTGCAGCAATTAAGCTTGCCTGTTTACACAGCTATTCAATAGGCAGGTCAATTTTTTTTTTACTAGAGTTTGTTTATGTTCTTCACACTCGAGTTGTTTAATGATGATTTTTCTTAAAAAGCATTGGCTGCATGAATGGAGACTCTGCAGTGTTCGGAGGATTTCTGAGCTTTTTGCTATTGGACACCTCCTGTAATGGCACCGACCTCAATCAGCCTGGGAGAGGAATCAGGTCTTACACTTTTTTTTTTACGAAGCCTTTGAACAAAAATCAATCTTTTAAGCACTTCAAAGCTTGTTTATTTAAACTAGTAACCCTGGACCAATGACTCACCCGATCACAGGAAGTTATTTGCAGCCTGCCATTCAGCGTTCTGTCTTCTACAGATGGAGGTAGGTTCTTTCTTCTTTTCACTTTTTGCGTCAGTACTTCTGTTGAACTTTCTCTTTTGGCTGTCGGAAGGTTCATTTTCACAGCTGTTTTACCTGCTGTCTTCAAATTAGACTTTGTCTTTTCACCACCACTGCCGATATATAATGAGTTCTTTATGCTGTCTGATGCAACATAAATGAGATGCATGGAGTCCAATTTGTTGAAGATCTCTAACATGTTTATTAACAGCTAACTATTCTACAGTACAGAGCAAATTATTTACAGAATCTTCCTCTAGGTGTTACAGCTGCAGAGTGACGCTGGCTTGTAGTCACATGACTACATCCTGGTACTTAACTCATTAGCATACTGAGATCTTAAAGGCACATCACTTTTATGGCGATCATACAACACAGCCGATCACTGCATCAAGGTGACAAATGCCTTGTTCAAGAGGACCAGCGACTATGTCTGGTACCGAACCGACCCTGACAGTCAGGCGGAGAGAGCCATTGGATTTGGGGTCATCTCTGGATTCCCCAGGTGCAAGGTGTCATCGACTGTACAAATGTGGCCATCAAGGGTCCCACGGAGCATCCAGTGGCCTTCATCAACAGGAAAGGCTTCTATTTGCTCCATATACAACTGGTTTGCTACTACCGAAACTGCATCCTGCAGGTGTGTGCCCACTTCCTGGGTCGCAGCCACCATGCCTACATACTTTGACAGTCCCAGGTGCCACAGCTTTTCAGACCCGCCCCCCCTCCCCCCCCCCACTCAACTTCAGGGATAGATTTTCAGGGACAAGGGCTACTCATTGAAGACATGGCTACTCACGCCTGTGAGGAACCCTTGCACTGCAGCACAGGAGAGATACAACATCTGCTGCGGGTCCACGTGAGTGACCATTGAGCAGGCCATTGGGCTGCTGAAAATGAGTTTCCGGAGCCTCGATCTATCTGGTAGAGCCCTGCAGAATGCCCTAGTGAGGGTCTTACATATTGCGGTGGTCTGCTGTGCTCTGCACAATCTAGCACTGCAGAGGGGGGAGGTCTTGCATAAAAAGGACATGATTGATCGGCAATCCTTATCCGATGAGGAAGATGTGGAGGGGGTTACTGAGCAGGCAGTACTGGATCTTGCTTCCCTTGCACCGGAGGCCAGGGCCATTGAGAGACGGGCAAGGGAGGCAAGACACAATCTCATGCATACCTGCTTCCTGCCACCATGATAGCCTCTCAAAGTGATAAATACTCACTTCACTGAATTCTGCCTGTTGCCTCCTTCTTATTGCATGTCAGTGCCTAGAGCCCAGCATCACCATGCATACTGACACATCTGAGACACTGACTAAATGTGGCCTGTGCCTACACTGGCAGCCCATTGAAGAAGCAAGGGTGAAGGTTGCATCTCACAAGTCAGCAATGAAAGCATGAGCTATTTACAGCAATGAATCTGATCTCTATTTATTAGCACAATTGTAGCAACCAGAGCAAAGACCACAGCTAATACACTTGTGAAGTCCCAAATGCATCTAGGTGCTTTTCTTTATATACTTTTGTGTGCTTCTATATGGTGTGACCCCTGCGCTGGCAATTTAGGTAGAGGCAACCTGCTGATCAGGCTATCCCTTCGCCTTGGATGACTTTGGTAGGCGTCCTCTGGCTGTCTGAGGTCTGGTGGACCCCAGCTGGCTGAGAAGTTCCTACACAGGTGCAGGAGCCTCCTCAGTCATCATGGCTACTGGAGCTGGGGTCACTGGCGGAGGGGTTGAGGAGCTTCTGACCACACTCAGAGCACCCTGAGGGGAGCCCCGAGATGTGAAGGTCAAACTCTCCTCCTCCCTTTCAAGAGCCACTTGAACCTCCCTGCTGACCAGAGAAGGACAAGGACCTAGAGAAGACTCCAGGTGCCTTGTCCCTCTCTTGCCTTGTCACTACTGCGTTGAGCTCATGGCCAAGTGATGGCGTGCTGGTCTCTGTGTATTTTTGGAATCTGGCTCTTGATGGAGGAAGCCATGCGCTCACGCGTCTGGCAGCACTCATGCATGGATGGACTCCTCCATTGCCTGCTTATGGCCATGCATTACCTCTGGCAACTCCGCCAGATGTTCCCTTACCTCTCTCTGCAACTCCAGCATGTTCTGTGCTGCTAACACCAGAGGCTCATCATCAGCCTGGGCTCAGCATGGGCCTGGCCACCAACAGTCCTTCGACTGTCAGTGTCCTCAGCTGTCACAGCCTCTGTAGCTGCTTGGGTGCGTGCGTGGTGCTCTCACCAGCTTGTGACCCTGAATCTAAGCCCAAGGGCATACCCACTGACGTGAGAGTATCTGTGCTGGTGGAAGGTGCAGGGGAATGATGTGACGGTGCATCCTCTGACTGTTCCTCCTCCTCAGAGGTTGACGGCAGGCCCCCTGCCCCAGTGGCTGAGGTTGGCCCCCAAGTGCCATGACCTGCATGAGAGAACACAAACATTTGTGGGTTAAGTTGTTCTGATCTCCTCATGCCAACCATGCATGATGTGGATCTCCAGAAGTGTGGTGGAGGACACAGGAACTGTGTCACTGTCTTGTGCGGACATTCCAGTCTCATCGTCTGCAATTGCATAGCTGCCCTAGGCCCTCACTAGCTCCAGAGCCTCCTCCTCTGTCAACGTCAGAAGACGCACATCAGGGATCCACTGCCTGTCCTCCAGGTCTCCTTGGTTTAATGGGCTTGTTTCTCCTGCAAGTGGAAAGAGGGACACAATTAGACTTTGCACAAAGAACAACAGAACACTTATGCTAGCGGCAGCTCCTCATCCCCTTATGAGGTCTTCCAAATGGCTCCTCCCCATGTCCGCTCTCAGGGGATGTAAGGGGGGTTGAGCTCTGAAAGAAGGTGGCCTATCTCCGAGAGGCAGTAATGCCTGACTCCCTTGCCACCGCCTCACTCCCTCCACCACCATGTAGCACTCCCTCCCGCGTAGCCACAAGCAAGCCTCAAAGATGAGATGGATATGGAGGACTCACCTTGGCAGAGCGAAGGAGGTAATTGAACCTCTTGTGGCATGGGACCCAGTCCTTGGGAGGTGATCCTACGGCTGCTGACCTCCTCTGTGATCTCCATCCAGGCTTGCTTGGTCAGGTGGGAGGACCTCTTCGTGTCATCCCTGGGAAAGTGGACCTCCCACCTTTCCCTTGTAGCCTGGAGGAGAATCTCCAGGGAGGCATCGCTAAGCCATGGGGCCACCCGGTGTCTTGCCTTGGACATGATCCCTCTTGTCTCCCACTCAGTCCAGTCAGTCCACAGTACTGGTGCAGGCGCACAGGGAGGTGAAGGAGTTACATCAGCAGCAGCAGAGAAGGGTCCAGCACCAGCACCAGCAGCTGGGGTGGGGGGGGGGGGGTGGGTACGGGGGCAGCAGTAGCAACAGTAGTAGTGGAGGGGGTCCAGGAGTTACAGCAGCATCAGTATCTGGGGTGGGGGGTGCGCGGGGGCAGCAGCAGCAGCAGTAGTAGTAGAGGGGGTCCAGGAGTTACAGCAGCATCAGTAGCTGGGGTGGGGGGTGCACGGGGGCAGCAACAGCAGCAGTAGTAGTAGAGGGGGTCCAGGAGTTACAGCAGCAGCAGAGGGTGTTGTGATGTCACTTCAACAGTTTGAGTACTTCACACATCATCACAGGAAGTGACATCAACCAACAGATGACAGTTTAGTTGGAGTTGTGTTAGTCACCTGGTCACGTGTGTATTATAGAGCTCAGTTCTAAACCTGTTACTTAACAATAAAGAACGCACTGTTTAATTACCATTCAGCTTAAGATGGTTTGGTACATTATTGCTGAAGAAAGCAATAACACAACAGAGGGGGCCCAGCAGCACAGCAGCAGTAGAGGGGGATCCAGGGTTACAGTCGTAGCAGCAGTGGTAGAGGGGGCCGAGGAGTTACAACAGCAGCAGCAGTAGTACAGTGGGGACCAGGAATTACAGCAGCAGCAGCAATGGTGAGTCCGGCAGCAGCAGTAGAGGGGAGTCCAGGTGTTACAGCAGCAGCAGTAGTGCGGTGACCAGGAGTTACAGCAGCAGCAGCAGTGGGGAGTCCAATAGCAACAGCAGTTGTGTTTCGTACCCCGAGTATTAAAAAAATAGACTCATGATTTCTGTGCATGTAGGCTTTAATTCAGATGGCTGCCAGATCTATCTTAGTTTTACTTTTGGAATCGCGCTCTCTCAGGTTGACTGACAGCTTAGTGAGCAGTCTAACAAACACAGCACAGAGCAATCAATCTCTGAGGAATCAAACACAATGGTGGTGGTGGGGTGGTGGTGGTGGTGAGCGGGAGGTCCATGAGTCACAGCAGCAGTAGAGGGGGGTCCGGCAGCACTCCAGATTCACTGCATCAGCGAAAGGCAGCAGAACAAGTAGGGCTGGTGACATTTTAAAGATGGCACCAGCAGCTGAGTTCTCATCAGCTGACGCCACCATCAGCGCCTCGTAGCCTGCTCCCATCCTGCAATAGGATGGGCCCCACATCACGGTTATGTTAATTGGTTGGCTGCGTAATTGCAGTCGGCCAACCACACATGTGACATGCAGCTACAGCAGCTGCTTCAGGTGCTGCTACCAGGGCCCACGACAGGCTGACAAATTTTAACCCAATACCTCTATTTATGAAGCCCAAAATCTCACATGCTTTGCTAACTTCTCCCTCAATATGTCCTGCCACCTTTGAGAATCTATGCACATGGATCCCAAGGTCCCTCTACCCCTGCACGTTCTTTAGAACTGTGCCATTAAGTCTATATTGCCTCTTCCTAACCCTTCTGCCAAATTGCATCACCTCACACTTCTATGTATTAAATTCCATCTGCCACTTGTCCTTTTGCAGTCAATTTGTTTGTCACGCCTCCAAGTCTGATATCATCGGCAAATTTTGAAATTCTACTCTGTATTCCAAGATCCAAGTCATAGATATCAAAAAAGCTGTCCTTCCAGCACTGACCCTTGAGGAACACCACAGTCTACTATCCTCCAGTCTGAAACAGAACCATTTACCATGACTTGCGGTTTTCTGTCCTTAAGCCAATTTTTTATCAAAGCAGCTAATGACCCTTCTATTTCACTCAATTTTGTTAACCAGCCTTTTATGTGGTACTTTGAAAAATGCTTTCTTCAAATTCATATAGCCAACATCCATTGCATTCCCTTCATCAACCTTCTGTGCTACTTCATTGAAAAATTCAATTAGATTGGTCAAGCACAATCTGCCTTTTACAAATCCCTGTTGGCTCTCCTTAAGTAACTCAAACTTCTCCAAGTGCCTGTTAATCTTTTTCCCTGATTGTAGTTTCTAAAAGCTTATTCACCACTGATGTTAAACTAACTGGCCTCTAGTTGCTCGGACTGTCCTTATGCCCTTTCATGAATAAGGGTGTCACATTTGCCACTCTCCAAACCTCTGGCACCTTCCCCATATCTAGGGAAGATGGAAGATCATAGCAAGCCCTTCCGCTATCTCCACTCTCACTTCCTTTAGCAACCTGGGATGCAAACCATCCGGACCAGGTGACTTTTCCACTCTAAGCATAGCCAGACTTTTTAGTACATCCTGCCCATCAATTTTCATCTCGTCCGTTACCTCTACCATCTCCACTTCTACCAATATTTTATCAGCATCCTCTTCCTTAGTAAACACTGATACAAAGTACTCATTAAGTATTCTAGCCATGCCCTGGGCCTCTAAGCATATACTATCCTCTGTCTCTAATAGGCCCATCCCACCTCTTACTACCCTCTTACTATTTACATGCCGGTAGAAGATTTTTGGGTTCTCTTTTATGTTAACTGTTCTCATATTCTCTCTTTGCCAGTCTTATTTTCCTCTTCACATCCCATTTCAACTTATTGTCTTTGGCCTGGTTCTCAGTTGAAGAATTAACCAGACATGCATTATATGCCCTCTTTTTGTTTCATCATAATCTCTATCTCTCTCATCATCCAATGAGCCCTGACTTTGATTTCCTTACCTCTTGGCCTTGTTGGAATGTCCCTCGCCTCTACCTGAAGCATCTCCTCCTTAAAGATCACCCATTGTTCCGTTACACTTTTTCTTGTCAGTCTTTGGTTCCATTTTATCCTAAATAGATCCTCTCCCATCCCATTGAAGTTATCTCTCTCCCATTTAGAAGTTCTACTTTAGATTGCTCCTTGCTCTTCTGCGTTACTAATCTATAAACCTTATGATACAATGATCATCCTTACCCACAGACACTTGGTCCACTTAGCCCACCTCAGTCCCCAGCACCAGATCCAGCAATGCCTCCTTCTTAGTTGGACTGAGAACATACTGGTCAAGGAAGTTCTCCAGAATACATTTCAGGAATTTCTTCCCCTCATAGCCTTTACCTTAACATTATCTCAATTGATGATTGGGTAATTGAAGTCCCCCAATCACCACTCTATAGTTCTTGCACATCTCTGTGATTTCCCTGCAGATTTGCTTCTCTATCTCTCTCTCACTACTTGGAGGCCTATAGAATACCCGCAGTAGTGTGATCATTCCATTTTTGATTCTTAACTCTAACCAAATAGATTCTGTCCTTGCTCCCTCAAGGGCATCCTCTCATTCCAAAACTACAATGTCTTCCCTAATTAGTTCTGCCACCCACCTCCCTTTTTCCCTTCTCTATCTTTTCTGAACACTTTATATCCCTGAATATCAAGCACCCAGTCCTCACCATTTTCAAGCCATGTTTCCATTATTACCACTACATCGTATTCCCACAAAGCTATTTGTGCTTGTAGTTCACCAACCTTACTCACCACACTTTGTTAGGTTACTTGCATGTATTCCAAACCTGTCCTTGTATTCCTTGTAGTACAAAGTGGGAAAGTGGGAAATTGTCCACTTGGCAGGAAGAATAAAAATGCATATTATCTAAATGGAGAGAGATTGCGAAGGTCTAAGATGCAGAGGGATCTAGGTGTCCTAGTGCATGAATCGCAGATACAGCACATAATTAGGAAAGCTAATAGAATGTTATCATTTATCACGAGGGGAATTGAATACAAAAGTAGGGAGGTTATGCTTCAGCTATACAGGGCATTGGTGAGACCACATCTGGAGTACTGTGTACAGTACTGGTCTCCTTATTTAAGGAAGGATGTAAATGTGTTGGAGGCAGTACAGAGAAGGCTTACAGGACTAATACCTGGAATGGGCGGGCTGACTTACGAGGAAATATTGGACAGGCTAGGCCTGTATCTGCTGGAATTTAGAAGAGTAAAAGTTGACTTGATTCAAACATGTATGATCCTGAGGAGTCTTGACAGGGTGGATGTAGAAAGGATGTTTCCCCTTGTGGGAGAATCTAGAACTATTTAAAAATAAGGGGTCACCCATTTAAGACAGATATGAGGAGAAATTTTTCTCTCAGAGGGTCGTGCATCTTTGGAATTCTCTTCCTCAAAAGGCGGTGGAAGCACAGTCTTTGAATATTTTTAAGGCAGAGGTAGATAGATTCTTGATAAGCAAGGGAGTGGAAGTTATCGGGGTTAGGTGGAAATGTGGAGTAATAAGTGCAGCCATGAACTTATTGAATGGCGGAGCAGGCTCGAAGGGCCGAGTGGCCTACTCCTGCTCCTAATTCGTATGTTTGTATGTTCCTTCTCTAGTACTATTCAACACTCTCACCTTATTTCTTTTTTCTCCTATATGCTGGTGAACACCCCCCTGCTAATTTAGTTTAAACCCTCCCCAACCACAACAATGAACCTTCCCGCGAGGACATTGGTCCCAGTTCTGTGAGGTACAAGCCGTCCTTTTTGCATAGATGCTTTCTGCTGCAGAACTGGTCCCAATGCCCCAAGAATCAGGAGCCCTCCCTCCTGCATGCCTCAAACCACACATTGTTCTTCCTAATTTCATATTTATACTCTTGTTAGAACGTGGTACTGGAGTAATCCAGAGATTACTACCTTTGAGGTCCTACTTTTTAACTTCCTCCCAATACCTGCCATCTCTATGTCATTGATACCAATGTGTACCACAGCTTCTGGCTCATTCCCTTCCTCTGTAGAATATTCTGCACCCTTTCCGTGATATCCTTCAGACTGGCACAAGGAGGCAACACACCATGTGGGTCCAGAAATGCCTGTTTGTCCCCCTAACCATGAAATCTCCCATCATGACCACATTTCTACTCTTTGGTGTTCCATCCCTTGCCCATTGGTGCCATGGTCTGGATTGCACTCCCAGCAATCTCCAAAGCTGAGTACCGGTTTGAGAGTGGGATTCACACTGAAGACGCCTCTTGGGAAGATATCAGATTGGGCAGATGGATATCGGGGCCACTATTGCTCCTGATAGAAAATCTCAGAGTGACAGCCATTGGCATGGAGCTGACATAATAGTACCCCACCCCCACTGACACCAGATCCGTCTGAAATCTGGTGAAAATTCTACAGAAAATCGGGGCTCATATATTCACTATATCGAGCAAAATTGGAAATGTATTTTCAAGCAAAGCTATTTATGGTGTAGGATTAAGTTTATTTTATTATAGTACTGTTAGAACTTAGTTGTCATATCCTTAAGTATATCGGTTAAAATTGTATTCTATATGTAACATAACCACAAAAGCATTATGTTAGCTAAAGTTCTGCAAAAGTCATGACATGTCAAGAAGCGAAGGAAAGGGTTAATTCAGACTATGTAAAGACCCTTTATTTAAAAGTTGTTAAACTGTGGATTACCCCAAGGAGACTGTTACCTTTTTAATTGGTAAAAAAACTATAATCCCTGTCTGGTCATGAAGCTGTGAAACAGGACAAACACACATCAATCTTGTTAAGTGGTCATTGTTCATAAATCTTCTTCTTCTTCTTAGGCAGTCCCTCGGGAACGAGGATGACTTTCTTCCACTCCAGGGTTGTGGGTCCTTAGGTGATTGAATAGTCCAATTCTGGATCCACACACTCTGCCTCAGGTGGGGCAGGTTGTGTTTGGTGAGGCGAGTGAATGGGACGCTCGAGTTTCCAAATGCTCCTTCTACTGTTTGCACTTGGTTGCTTCCTGGGCATGTCGACGTTGTTCTAACTGGCTGGCACTATCATGGATGCTTCTTCTCCATTTTGGCCGGTCTTGGGCAAGAGATTCCCACGAATCGATGGAGATGTTACATTTTTCAGGAAGCTTTAAGGACATCCTTGTAGCATTTCCTTTCCCCTCCTGGTAGCCTCTTGCTGTGATGGAGCTTAGAGTAGAAAGCTTTTTTTGGGAGTTTTGTGTCAGGCATGCGGATGATGTGGCCCACCCAGTGTAACTGACTAGCCATGACAAGTGTCTCGATACTGGGGATGTTGGCCTGAGAGAGGACACTGATATTGGAGTGCCTGACCTGCCACTGAATTTGCAGGATCTTGTGGAGGCACCGCTGGTGATATCTCTCCAGGGCTTTGAGATGTCTGCTTTACAGTGTCTGTGTTTCTGACGCATGCAAGAGGGCAGGTAACACTGTGGCCCTGTAGACCATGAGCTTGGTGCCAGGTTTGAGGTCTTTGTCGTCAAACACTCTTTTCCTCAGACGACCGATAGCTGTGCTGGTACACTGGAGGCAATGCTGAGTTTCATCGTCGATGTCTGCCTTTGCTGTGTGGAGGCTCCCAAGGTATGAGAAGTGATCCCCATTGTCCAGTGGTTCACCATGGATCTTGAAAGTTGGGGGGGCAGTGTTACGCTGCGGGAGCAGGCTGGTAGAGGACCTTTGTCGTCCAGATGTTTAGCTTAAGGCCCATTCTTTCATACGCCTCATAAACAGCAAGGATGCACAAATCTGGAGCCCCCTGAATGACAATGACAATGACCTAAACCAGGCACAAGGTACCATCTTGGAAGGGCAGTTAGATAATGGCTGACCAATCAGATGGACAGAAAAGGTATTTTCCTAATATGGCACAGGTGGAAACAGTGTATAAAATAAGGATTTGTAAGATATTAAGCCTGCATCATTATCAAGAAGAAGAGAAGACAGAAGAAAGACCTCAATCAAGAGACAAGGCACCCAGTTAACCTGAGGTTGAGGACCGGTGTTCCATAGTGAATGCAACTGCTGACCACTGCCCCATGCTAAGTATCACAATTTTGTGCTTATTGTGAAAAACTTAATAAAGTCTGTGAAGCTTATGAAAGCACCCTCATACTCGTGTGGTTTTGTAGCTAGGCTAACTGGAAGTCCCTTTTAGATCTGCTCTTCCAACTTAATCTGTAATTGTAATTGACCTAAGTCTTACAATTAAATTAAAGCAAATGCCAGATCTTACAATGGCTTCACTAGCAATAATAATCAAAGTAAATCTACTGGCAATTTAAAGCAATCAGAGGAAATTACCCCTTCCTCCCCTTGCCTACCCACAACAATTGTTGACACAGAGTAATTGGAAGATGATTTACTCTATAACAATGCCATACTTGACCTGGGAGAGCTGGATGGTGATACTGGTTGCTCAATCTGGTGATGTGTAGAGTACCCCAGGATGAATACTCCTCACCTTGCTGAATTAACTAACAAGAAAAAATTAATGGCAAGTCTTAGATTTCTTTCAGAATAATACTTCACAGCTAAACTTCAATTTCAATAAGAAGAAAGACTAGCATTTATATAGTGCCTTTCACATCCTCAGGACCTCCTTACAACCAATGAAGTACTTCTAAGGTGTAGTCACTATTGCAACGTAGAAAACGCAGCAGCCAATTTGTACACAGTAAGGCCTCACAAACAATAATATGATAAATGACCATATAATGGGGCGAATGGTAACTCTGTGTAAGTGAATGGATTTTGAGTGAGTTAAAATCTTGACGCTTTTAGTGATGTAGGTTGAGGGATAAATATTAGCTGGGACATTGGGGGAAACTCCACTACTCTTCTACGAATAGTGCCGTGGGATATTTTGCAAATATCTGCAAAGGCGGACAGTTCCTCAGTTTAATGTCTCATCCAAAAGACGACATTTCTGGCAGTCCAACACTTCCTCAGTAATGCACTGAATTGTGAACCTAGATTTTATACTCAAGTTTCTGAGTGGGTGCTTGAACCCAGAACCTTCTGACTCAGTATTACCACTGAACCACAGTGGACAGTTACCATTTCAGTTAATACCTGTGCAGATATATTTGAGCAAATCAGCAGATAGTGATATTGTAAATCAATGGAGATCCAAAGGCTGGGAACATTGAATTTGTAGGCTTTTTCAGGTTTGGATGCAGAAAGTAATGGGGTTTGAAGGGGCTACAGGTTCTGGGTGGTTAAGGATACAAGGAAGTGGTCAACGATGGTCTTGAGATTGATTGAGGAGTGGAAAGGCCACAGAACATTATATGGAGGGAAAAGTTCATGGAGGACAGGTGAGTGGTGAATTCAGAGGGCAGAGGGCAAGAGGAGCTGAGAAGGATATTGAAATCACTGAGGATTATCTTTCTTTCTCTTTGTCTCCTCATTCGTTCTAGTAAACTCCCTTCTTGTTTGTTCCCTCTCCTTTTCTGGTTTGTTCTCTTTGTTTGTCCTTTTCTGGCAGGCTTGGGCTGTGCTCCCTTCTGCCTCTCTATCTATCTCTCTATATTTTCTCTCCCCTTCTCTCTGCCCTTCTGCATTGCTTACATGTCTCTCCTGTATACCACTTTGTGGTGAGAATGCAAGGAGGGAGGAAAGCAAACATTTTGAACAAGAAAGCAAGCTTTTTCATTATGATTCATTCATGGGAAGTGGAAGTGGGCGTTGTTGGCTAGGCCAGCATTTATTGCCCATCTCTAACTACCCCTTGAGAAGGTGGTGGTGAACTGTCTTCTTGAACCACTGCAGTCCATGTGAGGTAGGTACACCAACAGTGCTGTTAGGAAGGGAGTTCCAGGATTTTGACCCAGCGACAGTGAAGGAACGGCGATATAGTTCCAACTGAGGATAGTGCGTGACTTGGAGGGGTACCTGCAGATGGTGGTGTTCCCATGCATTTGATGCCCTTGTCCTTCTAGTTGGTAGAGGTTGTGGGTTTGGAAGGTGCTGTCTAAGGAGCTTTGGTGCATTGCTGCAGTGCATCTTGTAGATGGTACGCACTTCTGCCACTGTGCATCGGTGGTGGAGGGAGTGAATGTTTGTGGATGGGGTGCCAATCAAGCGGGCAGCTTTGTCCTGGATGCTGTCAAGCTTCTTGGACCTGCACCCATCCAGGCAAGTGGAGACTATTCCATCACACCCCTGACTTGTGCCTTGTAGATAATGGACAGGCTTTGGGGAGTCAGGAGGTGAGTTATTCGCCGCAGAATTCCTAGCCTCTGACCTGCTCTTGTAGCCATGGTATTTATATGGCTACTCCAGTTCAGTTTCTGGTCAATGGTAGCCCCTAGGATGTTGATAGTGGGGGATTCAGCAGTGGTAATGCTATTGAATGTCAATGGGAGATGGTTAGATTCTCTTTTGTTGGAGATGGTAATTGCCTGGCACTTGTGTGGCGCGAATGTTACTTGCCACTTATCAGCCCAAGCCTGGATATTGTCCAGGCCTTGCTGCATTTCTATACAGACTGCTTCAGTATCTGAGGAATCGTGAATGATGCTGAACATTTTGCAATCATCAGCGAACATCCCCACTTCTGACCTTATGATTGAAGGAAGGCCATTGATGAAGCAGCTGAAGATGGTTGGGCCTAGGACACTACCCTGAGGAACTCCTGCAGTGATGTCCTGGAGCTGAGATGATTGACCTCCAACATTCACAACCATCTTCCTTTGCGCTAGGTATGATTCCAACCAGTGAAGAGTTTTCCCCTTGATTCCCATTGACTTCAGTTTTGCTAGGGCTCCTTGATGCCATACTCGGTCAAATGCTGCCTTGATGTCAAGGGCAGTCACTCTCACCTCACTTCTTGAGTTTAGATCTTTTGTCCATGTTTGAACCAAGGCTATAATGAGGTCAGGAGCTGAATGGCCCTGGCAGAATCCAAACTGAGCATCACTAAGCAGGTTATTGCTAAATAAGTGCCACTTGATAGCACTGTTGATGACACCTTCCATCGCTTTACTGATGATTGAGAGTAGACTGCTGGGACAGTAATTGGCTGGGTTGGACTTGTCCTGCTTTTGGACATACCTGGGCAATTTTCCACATTGCCAGGTAGATGCCAGTGTTGTAGCTGTACTGGAACAGCTTGGATAGGGGCACAGCAAGGTCTGCTAGACATAATGTCTGCTAGACCCAGACCCATGGCTATGGAACAAATGAACGGAGTCTGGGCTGCTACAACTGTGGAGAATAAGGATGGGCCCAGGCATTATGAGCAGGAGGGAATAGGCTGTGGTGGGTTATTATGAAAGTTGGGAAGCCCCTATGAAACTTCTAGGGCCTATTGTCTCCCTCTAAGACACAGCTTCTGTTTCCCTGTGTCCATTCTGTTTAATAAGAGTGACTGAGAAATCTCACACAATCTCCTACTGTAACCTTGGTGGAACACTGGCAGAACCCAAGGAAGTGATGTAAACAGACATTTTCCACCAATTGCACCATTTCTCTGGGATTATAAAAACATAAGAACATAAGAAATAGGAGCATTTGGCCCCTCGAGCCTGCTCCACCATTTAATAAGATTATGATTGTGGCCTTAACTGTACTTTTCTGCATATCCCCCATAACCCTTTACTCCCTGTACACCAAAAATCTGTCTAGATCAGCCCTGAATATGTTCAATGATCTCTACTGTTCTTTGGGATACAGAATTCCAAAGGTTAACAACCCTCTGAGAGAAGAAATTCCTCCTCAGCTCGGTCTTAAATGGGAGACCTCTTATTTTGAAACTGTGCCCCCTAGTTCTAGATTCCACCATGCAGGGAAGCATCCTCTCAGCATCTACCCTGTCAAACCCCCTCAGAATCTTATATGTTTCAATAAGATCACCTCTCATTCTTCTAACCTTCAATGAGTATAGGTCTAACCTGCTCAAACTTTCCTCATTAGATAACCCCTTTATCCCAGGAACCAGCCTCGTAAACCTTCTCCGAACATCCTTCAATATAAGTATATCCCTCCTTAAATAAGGAGACCAAAATTGCATGCAGTACTCTTGGTGCAGTCTCACCAATGCCCTGTACAGTTGCAGCAAGATTTCCCTGCTATTATACTCCATCCCCCTTGCAATAAAGGCCAACATTCCATTTGCCTTCCTTATTACTTGCTGTACCTGCATGCTAACTTTTTGTAGTTCATATACAAGCACACACAAATCATTCCGTACCACAGCATTCCATAGTCTCTCTCCATTTAAATAATATTCTGCTTTTCTATTCTTCCCACCAAAATGGACAACCTCATTGTTGCAAGGGTTTTATTTTTGTACTAAAATCCTAGAAGTCTGTGTGTTTTAAAAAAACTGAGAAAAGGATGTTAAGTGGACATGGACACCTGCAAATAGCTGAATTTTTTGGATGTGGACTTTGTCGACAAAAATAGGAAAAGTAAACAGTTTCAAGGAAGCCAGCCAGGGGTTTTTGACCTCCTCAGAGCAACACTTTGAATGACAGGGGAGACACTGTGTCTGGGTCATGTGATCGGCTCAGGAAGGTTTACTTTCACTTTGAACTCTTTAAAAAAAACAGTGAGTTGAACAAAGAGCAGGCATTTGAAATTCTGTTTCTGACCTGCCTGGAGATCAAAGTGGAAGACCTCTCTCTGTAAAGGAAACTTGCATCTCTTGAAAAGAAACCCTGTATTTGAAAGGTAGTGGATTCCTATTGCCTCCTGTCTCTGAAGAATTCCTGCATCCAGTGTGGTTCCTGTTTCCGCCTGTGTTTTGGGAAATCCTGGAACCTGAAGAAAGCTTCTACTGCTATACTGCTGCTGTGAGTCCTAAGCAGGCCTGTTACTACACCGCTGCTGAAAGACCTATGTGATGCCTGCTGTAGCCGAATTGCCTTGAATGCCTACCCATCACAGACTGTTCATCAACCTTGTCTGGAGAGACTTTGAATGCTATCCGACAATTCGACTCTGGGCCACCTCACCCAAATGAAGAATTTCATACCAGAATGTGACAAACTGATTTATTTTATTATAAAAGCAAAATACTGTGGATGCTGGACCCTTCCGAAGAAGGGTCACTGACCCGAAACGTTAACTCTGCTTCTCTTTCCACAGATGCTGCCAGACCCGCTGAGTGATTCCAGTATTTCTTGATTTATTTTATTATCCCTTCTATTCCTAAGAAACAGCTGTAAACCAAAACTCTTTTTCCCTGGTTAACAGTTTTTTTTTAAATGTATGTGTGTGTGCATGAGGACTAGGGAAATAAGGAGCTTTTCATATATAGATTTATCTCATTAGTGGTTAAGCCTTTTTTTCTAATAATTGGTTGTTGTTGTTTAAAGCAATCTGGTTGGTGTGCTTTATTTTGGGGGACAAATAGAATGTCTAATTGGCTATTCTTCGATAGGTGGGAGAATTTATTTATATGCTGTGACCCGTGGATAAGTGGAACTGAATTAACATTGCATTTCTCCCGCCTTGGTTGTAACATCACATTTTCCCGCTTAATATTCCATCTGCCAAATTATTTCCACTCACAAAACCATATTGACTTTGCTTGATTGTATTATGATTTTCTAAATGTTCTGCTACTACTTCCTTAATAATGGATTCCAGCATTTTCCCAATGACAGATGTTCGGCTAACTAGCCTATGGTTTCCTGCTTCATTCTCCCTCCTTTCTTGAATAGAGGTGTTACATTTGCAGTTTTCCAATTTGCTGGGACCTTTCCAGAATCTAGGAATTTTGGAAGATTACAACCAATGCACCCAGTGTCTCTTCAGCCACTTCTTTTAAAACCCTAGGATGCAGGCCATCAGGTCCAGGGGATTTGTCAGCCTTTCGTCCCATTACTTTTCCTCATACTTTTTCTCCAGTAATAATGATTATTTTAAGTTCCTCTCTCCTTTTTGCTCATTGATTTTCTACTATTCTTGGGATATTTTTTGTGTCTCATCCATGGAGACAGATACAAAATACTTGTTCAAAGTCTCTGCCATTTCCTTGTTTCCCATTATTAATTCCCCAGTCTCGACCTTTAAGTGACCTACATTTACTTTTGCTACTCTCTTCCTTTTTATATACTTGTAGAAGCTCACTGTCTGTTTTTGTATTTATTGCTAGTTTACTCCCATATTCTAATTTCTCCCTCTTTATTTTTTTTTAGTCATCCTTTGCTGGTTTCTAAAATTTTTCCAATCTTCTGACCTACCACTAATCTTCGCAGCACTGAATGCCTTTTCTTTCAATTTGATACCATCCTTAACTTCCTTAGTTAGCCATGGATGCTGCATCCTTCTCATGGATTCCTTTGGAACTCAAGCTTTCAGCTGCAGAGAACAGTATCTCTCCCCCAACTATTCTGTCCACTACAATTACTACTACTACAGTCCTCTTTACTCCCTCCACTTGAATGGCCCCCTGTACCACGGTGCTGCGGTCAGTTTGCTTATCGTCCATGCACACCCTGCTCTTGTACACACAGGCTGCAAGAACTTTGAAGCTGTTGGATAAGAGCAAGGACTGAGGGTCCTCCAGCGCTACCTTCTGGATCTGGATCTTCCACTGAAGTTATGTAAGGCAAACATTAAAACTGTATGGAATTTCAGAACCTAATACTGGTGATTAAAAGCTTAATTTAAAAGTTGGATTTTGAGGAGGCTTTTAAAGATGAAGGACAAGGCATTTCACAGATAGAAGATTCTGAGAAAGCACGAGTTATGAATAAGAGACGATGTAATGAATCTTGAGTGCAACACCATGAGGATATAGGGAAGAGAATGTATGAGTAGCATAATATATTTGGAGCTTAGATTGAACAAGGGTGGGACGTTTATAGGAGAATTGCCTGTAGTGTCAATACAATAAAGAGAAAAGAGTGATTGGAGGCTTGGGGGCGAAAGAGGATTGCCTTATCAGCAACAAACATTTTCTTTTGTTCAAATTGAGAGGTGCAACAAACCTTCCAGAAGTAGGTACAGCGTTAAAGTCTTGAATGGAATTGAACTATATTACTTGAGTCATCAAGTGAAAACATATTTGGGAAGGAAGACCAAACTAAGTTTCCAGCGGCAGCTTTCGCAGCTGAGGAGATGTGACATGCCATGCCAACTCAAAGGAGTTAGTGACACCAAAAATGCCATTAGATGAAGACTCAGGTTTCCTCTAGGATCAAACAGCTTGCCAACACACGCTGTGCAAACTTACACTTGAATAATGACCATTTTGGTGTGTTAACATAAGGCAGCATTTGGAGCAAACTCCAGTAAGTCGCTGTCTTCTAAAAAAAACAATCTGTAAGACGGATCCAAAATAGTGCTGAAATCCTTCAGTAGCTGTGTGCTACATGCAGTACACAAAATAGTGTTGTCGTCGTTGAAGAGGCAAACATGTTACCAATGAATATTGCGTTGCAGAATTTAGTTTTCATCACGGAATGGAGAGACAATTGGTATACCACAAATAACCTGCAATTCTGCCACAGAACAGATGACATTCTGAAAAAGGCAGGATTCCTGCAAAGCTGGTTCAATTATTTTAATTCACTAGACATGGAAATAAGTGAAAACACACAACACTGAATGATGCACCCGTCATAATACAGGAGTTGTTTAATCAGCCTGTTAGTTATTTTGTTGTCGAATAGGGTTTCCATTATACACCGAAGAAGGGTCACTGACCCGAAACGTTAACTCTGCTTCTCTTTCCACAGATGCTGCCAGACCTGATGAGTGGTTCCAGCATTTCTTGTTTTTATTTCCATTATACAGCCTGATGAAACACTTATGTTAGTTTTGGCAAATTTTATTTGCGCTATTGATGCTACTTCCATCTTTCGTGGTAAAAGTTCTAAAGAAGCGAGTTGTCAATGATAAAATTCTATCAATTTATAGGCTTTTCCGTTGCACATAAGAGTTGGTAATGACCACCAGTTGCATGTTCCTATACGTTTGTATACGAAATAATACAGTTCGGGTGGTGCGTGAACGGTGGTGTTGCAGTGGAGAATACTTTCAGTGAAGCAGGCCTGCACTTTAAGCATCCAATGGTGTGTCTTTGCCAACTAAAGTAGGACACACGTTTCATTAACAACGAATAATAGACATTATGCGCAGTAGTGTTATTTCCCTGTAATCCACGATAGATTGGATCCTGTGATCTTACAGTAATTATGCCACAGATGTCATTTTTTTGTGAGGAGTTCGTCACTTCTCCGTTCTGGCTAGTGATGTAATCATGATTTCTACTGCAAAAGAAAAAATCCAATCTGGGGACAGCAGCTTATGACACCAGGTCAGATTTTTATTGTCAATAATAATGACAGGACATAAATGATAAAAGAAATAAAACTATTTTGCACTTCATCTGAATAGGTCCTCAAAGAACCTTATGCTTCAGATAGCAAACTGCTTGACGCGCATTCGCACCCTTCCTGGTGCTATGACAGGAGCATAGGAATAGGAGGAGGCCAGACAGGCATCGAGTCTGTTCCTCTATTCAATGAGATCATGGCTGGTCTGTATGCTATCTTTATCCACGCGCCTTGGCTCCATATCGCGAAATACTTTTGGCTAGCAAAAATTGAGCTAGCATCTACTGCTTTGTGTGGGAGAGCCACACTTCTTTCAGCCATTAAATGAATTGTTTTTTCTTAAATTCTCTGCTGAATGACCTGGCTATGATTTTAAGGTTTTGTTTCCTTATCCTGGCCTCCCCCACCAGTGGAAAACATTTATCTCTTTAGCTGCATTGAAATCCATCTGTCATTGTTTTGCCCACTCATTATCCTTGGTTAGATTACAGCCAGAGTAATACTCAAGCACCAATTCAGTATTTTTTATATTGGTGTAATAGATGGAAGATTTGCGAATTGCAAAGCTAAAACAAAGAATCATTACAAACTTTAATAATCGTCTAGCAACATGGCACTAGAAATGTAGAAACGAATGATGCTTGTGGTGTTTCTATGATGTTCCTGAAAGTACTTTCCACAAAATAAAGCAAAATACAAAGAATGCTTGGAGACATTGTTGAGAACCTTTGGTAGGAATAATCCAGAAAATCATGAGTCATGTTTTTCGGTTATTATTACTTTATGGCCATGGCAACTGTTAATTCTCGGAACAGTTGCTTGTAAGTAAACAGTTCAGTACAGTTAATTGTTTAATTCATGCTCAAAGGTATATTAATTATAATTTTCGAGCAGAGGGAATAGGACAATAATCATTGTTATTGTGTCATGTAAATGAAATTTGTTTGCAGATTGAGAATTGGAACCGTTTGCTAACCCTGCGTATTTTCTTTGAAAAGAAAATTGCAGCCCTCACTTTTGCGCTAACCTGTTGCATTGAATGAGGTTGGTATCTGTCATGCAATTGGAATTTTTTTTTCTTCATTGCTGAAGGAAAAATTCAAGTGGGGAAAGGTACGTTTTGTTCTCCATTTGTGCTGCTCCAATGACTTATGCCACAAATTGAGAAGCTCTAATCTGAAAGACAAGGACGCGTGGAGTAGAACTAGTGACTGTCCTTTCAAGGATGGCGTGACGAACGTATCCAAGGATGGCCAGTACCCCAAAGAATTAAGTTTAACGATGATGGAAGATATAGATTGTTTCTTGTGTCTTAACCCCATGAGGCGGTGTGCCAAACAGATCAGGACTTATCCTGAGACCCATAGAGGCTTACGAACAGAAGGCTCCATCAGCTGGTACTGAGGTCCATGGTGGCTTCAAACATGTTTGTCATGAACATAGAACAACGATAGCTACTGATTGCGATCCATCCCAATGGTTTAGATGAAAATTAATCAGCTGCTCGTCAATTATGTTTTTACTGTAATTAATTAGCAGGGGACTATTCGCAAAGCCAATGCTTGCGAAAAGAGAGTTCCAACAGTCCTTGGGTTAGATATATTTAAATACCAATGCAACCTATCTTCTATGCTTTTGCCGGTAAGAAATTAACGGCCCTAATTTTCTGTTAAGATTTTGACCTCATATTTAAATGACACACATCTCTTTTGTAGTTTTATTTGAAAATGAATTGATCGTTAGCCGTTTCTTAGCGTGAGTCAGTATTCATCAGTGTATCCCTGGTTCATAAACAAACAGAATTAAACAACTGAGTAATCCATACTCTGTATAGTATATTATTGTGGACTGACTTAAATATTACGCGCTTTTTGTAACTTTGTGGAAACAAAACCTATTTGGAAAAGTAATTTTCATTAACTTTTTTATTTGTAACATGAGCCAAAAACGATAGCCAGCACCAATGAAACATCCGAATTATATATGGTAGTTGTTTTTGTGGGTGAAATACTGAGCTCTGCTTCATAACTACGACTTTGGTCCCTCTGGGACCATACCAGAGCCTTTCTTTTGCCCATTTCACTGTTTTAACCAATGGGGTTAAAGTTGGTGTCCCAGAAACCCATAAAAGCCGAGGACGTACTGACATTCGAGTTTTTTCTCATGTCCTGCAAATCCTGAAATGGATCCGCGAATTTATTTACATTTTTTGTTGTGCTTAGCCATTTCCGTGGCCGTGTCTGCGAAATCAACATGCAAACTGAAAGGAAAATTTAATTTAAACAGTTTTAAAATGCCAGGAGATGTTATCATTGGAGGTATGTTTCCTATTCATCACAGAGTCGTGTCCTCAAATTCATCATCCAGCACATCGCCGCAATCTTCGGGATGTGAAGGGTAAGAATTATAATCTCAATTATAAATACCTAATTGTCGGGATTTTGCCGATTATTGAAATTCTAGGTAATTCCACAGTGAGTACTTGCTTAAAACAATCATATTTTATAAGGAAATAAAAATGGAGCAGTTAAGGAAACAAAGGAGTTCGTTTCCCCTTAAACTCGAACTTCTAGTTGTTTATAGCGCTTTTAAATTGATTGGAACTTCAGACAGTGGCAACAAAAAGTTGTCCAATTCGATTGCTTGCTTCATGAGATTTGGTGCATCTTTATTGAATTGTTTAATTTTAGGGTGCAGTGTCTGGTTTTTGCTATATGTATATAAAGCACACGTTCAGTATCATATGGAAAGCCAATGAATCCTTGGGACTGGAGACGGTTCCCGGGTCTATTGTGATCTCCGGTGGATGGTGTGGTACTGAGGCTTTTGCTGGTGCCGTTGTACGTTTACATTTGAGATAAATTTGCTATTTATCACCAGCAAATATCAGTAATGAATGTGGCTAAATTAATACCAGGAAACGCCTTTCAAATAAAAAAAAATTAAGTAAATGCATTTTAACACGAACTAATATAAAGTTTAAACGAAAACAAACTAAAAATCAAAACAACACTAAGATGGTATTTATGGATTTTATAATCGACTGTAGAGCTAAATATGCACCGCTGTAGAACTCTATCTAATCGGTTAATTTCCAGTAATGACAAGAAGGTAAACCCTTTCTTGATGATTTTTGCACAGTCACAGCTCCTCCTCCTTCACTTGCATGTGAGATCACAGCCAATCAGTGGGTGGAGCGATTTTGTCTCCAATCAAAAGCTTCCAACAAAAAAAAAATTTATCCATCATCTGTGTAGTATCTCATCAGCCAGCTCTGTTACTGGACTTCAGGTAACAGCTGGAGGAGTTAGGTTGGTCCCAAGTGCTCAAAAGAAATCACAGGTGCTCGAAGATTGGGGATAAAACACACAGAGTAGCGGCCTGGACTTTGTGGTCAACAGTGAAGTGACGGTGCTTACCACGAACCTTGAAGAAAGCTGCCCACAAAGATACGGTGACCTCTGGTATGGATTATGTTAATTTGAATCTGGGGAAATCAAGGGGATCCCCAGGTGTCCAGTAATGATGATATCATCAAACAGGGACAGTAACCAATCACATTGAGGAATTCTCACAGACAATAAACCTGGAAGTAAAATGCACTGATTATCCATCACTTTTTATTACATTTTACAGAATGAACCTTTTTTTTTTATTCGTTCATGGGATGTGGCCATTGCTGGCCAAGGCCAGCATTTATCACCAATTCCTAACTGCCCTTGAAAAGGTGGTGGCGAGCTGTCTGCACGAACCAGTGTAGTGCAGGTACACCCACAGTGCTGTTATGAAGGGAGTTTCAGGATGTTGTCCCAGTGACAGTAATGGAATGGTGATATCATTCCAAATCACAATGTCGTGTGACTTGAAGGGGAACTTGCAGGTAGTGGTGTTCCCATGCATCTGCTGCCCTTGTTTTTCGAGGTGGTAGAAGTCACGGGTTTGGAAGGTGCTGTTGAAGGACGCTTGGTGAGTTGCTACAGTGCATCTTGTAGGTGGTATACGCTGCTGCCACTGTGCACTGGTGTTGGAGGAGTTAATGTTTAAGGTGGTGGATGGGGTGCTAATCAAGCAGGCTGCTTTGTCCTGGATGGTGTCAAGCTTCTTGAATATTGTTGGAGCTGCACTCATCCTGGTAAATGGAGAATATTCCATCACACTCCTGACTTGTGCCTTGCAGATTGTGGACTGGCTTTGGGGAGTCAGGAGTTGAGTTAGTCAAAGAACAAAGAACAGTACAGCACAGGAACAGGCCATTCGGCCCTCCAAGCCTGCGCCGATCTTGATGCCTGCCTAAACTAAAACCTTCTGCACTTCCGGGGACCGTATCCCTCTATTCCCATCCTATTCATGTATTTGTCAAGATGCCTCTCAAACGTCGCTATCGTACCTGCGTCCACCACCTCCCCCGGCAGCAAGTTCCAGGCACTCACCACCCTCTGTGTAAAGAACTTGCCTCGCACATCCCCTCTAAACTTTGCCCCTCGCACCTTAAACCTATGCCCCCCTAGTAACTGACTCTTCCACCCTAGGAAAAAGCTTCTGACTATCCACTCTGTCCATGCCACTGATAACTTTGTAAACCTCTATCATGTCGCCCCTCCACCTCCATCGTTCCAGTGATAACAATCCGAGTTTATCCAACCTCTCCTCATAGCTAATGCCCTCCAGACTAGGCAACATCTTGGTAAACCTCTTCTGTACCCTCTCCAAAGCCTCCACTTCCTTCTGGTACGTGTGGCAACCAGAATTGCACGCAGTATTCGAAGTGTGGCCTAACTAAAGTTCTGTACAGCTGCAGCATGATTTGCCAATTTGTTATACTCTATGCCCCGACCAATGAAGGCAAGCATGCCGTATGCCTTCTTGACTACCTTATCCACCTACGTTGCCACTTTCAGTGACCTGTAGACCTGTACGTCCAGATCTCTCTGCCTGTCAATACTCCGAAAGGTTCTGCCATTTACTGTATACTTCCCACCTGCATTAGACCTTCCAAAATGCATTACCTCACATTTGTCCAGATTAAACTCCATCTGCCATTTCTCCGCCCAAATCTCCAACCGATCTATATCCTACTGTATCCTCTGACAATCCTCATCACTATCCGCAACTCCTCCAACCTTTGTGTCGTCCGCAAACTTACTAATCAGACCAGCTACATTTTCCTCCAAATCATTTATATATACTACAAACAGCAAAGGACCCAGCACTGATCCCTGCGGAACATCACTAGTCACATCCCTCCATTCAGAAAAGCACCCATCCACTGCTACCCTCTGTCTTCTATGACTGAGCCAGTTCTGTATCCATCTTGCCAGCTCACCGCTGATCCCGTGTGACTTCACCTTTTGTACCAGTGGGCGGCACAGTGGCGCAGTGGTTAGCACCGCAGCCTCACAGCTCCAGTGACCCGGGTTCAATTCTGGGTACTGCCTGTGTGGAGTTTGCAAGTTCTCCCTGTGTCTGCGTGGGTTTCCTCTGGGTGCTCCGGTTTCCTCCCACAGCCAAAAGACTTGCAGGGTGATAGGTAAATTGGCCATTATAAATTGCCCCTAGTATAGGTAGGTGGTAGGGGAATATAGGGACAGGTGAGGATGTGGTAGGAATATGGGATAAGTGTAGGATTAGTATAAATGGGTGGTTAATGGTCGGCACAGATTCGGTGGGCTGAAGGGCCTGTTTCAGTGCTGTTTCTCTAAATCTAAAAATCTAAATCTGCCATGAGGGACCTTGTCAAAGGCTTTACTGAAGTCCATATAGATAACATCCACTGGCCTTCCTTCATCAATCATCTTTGTCACTTCCTCAAAAAACTCAATCAAATTAGTGAGACATGACCTCCCCTTCACAAAACCATGCTGCCTCTCGCTAATAAGTCCGTTTGTTTCCAAATGGGAGTAAATCCTGTCCCGAAGAATCTTCTCTAATACTTTCCCTACCACTGACGTAAGGCTCACCGGCCTATAATTTCCTGGATTATCCTTGCTACCCTTCTTAAACAAAGGAACAACATTGGCTATTCTCCAGTCCTTTGGGACCTCACCTGTAGCCAATGAGGATGCAAAGATTTCTGTCAAGGCCCCAGCAATTTCTTCCCTTGCCTCCCTCAGTATTCTGGGGTAGATCCCATCAGGCCCTGGGGACTTATCTACTTTAATGCTTTGCAAGACACCCAACACCTCCTCCTTTTTGATAATGAGATGACTGAGACTATCTGCACTCCCTTCCCTAGGCTCATCATCCACCAAGTCCTTCTCTTTGGTGAATACTGATGCAAAGTACTCATAGAGTACCTCGCCCATTTCCTCTGGCTCCACACAGAGATTCCCTTCTCTGTCCTTGAGTGGGCCAACCCTTTCCCTAGTTACCCTCTTGCTCTTTATATACGTGTAAAAAGCCTTGGGATTTTCCTTAATCCTGTTTGCCAATGACTTTTCATGACCCCTTTTAGCCCTCCTGACTCCTTGCTTAATTTCCTTCCTACTGTCTTTATATTCCTCAAGGGATTCGTCTGTTCCTAGCCTTCCAGCCCCTACAAATGATTCCTTTTTCTTTTTGACGAGGCTCACAATATCCCGCGTTATCCAAGGTTCCCGAAACTTGCCAAACTTATCCTTCTTCCTCACAGGAACATGCTGGTCCTGGATTCTAATCAACTGACGTTTGAAAGACTCCCACATGTCAGATGTTGATTTCCCCTCAAACAGCCGCCCCCAATCTAAATTCTTCAGTTCCTGCCTAATATTGTTATAATTAGCCTTCCCCCAATTTAGCACCTTCACCCGAGGACTACTCTTATCCTTATCCACAAGTACCTTAAAACTTATGGAATTATGGTCACTGTTCCCAAAATGCTCCCCTACTGAAACTTCAACCACCTGGCCGGGCTCATTCTCCAATACCAGGTCCAGTACGGACCAATCCCTAGTTGGACTATCTACATATTGTTTCAAGAAGCCCTCCTGGATGCTCCTTACAAATTCTGCCCCATCCAAGCCCCTAGCACTAAGTGAGTCCCAGTCAATATAGGGGAAGTTAAAATCACCCACCACTACAACCCTGTTACCTTTACATCTTTCCAAAATCTGTCTACATATCTGCTCCTCTACCTCCCATTGGCTATCCGGAGGCCTGTAGAAAACCCCCAACATCGTGACTGCACCCTTCCTATTCCTGAGCTCTACCCATATTGCCTCGCTGCACGACCCCTCTGAGGTGTCCTCCCGCAGTATAGCTGTGATATTCTTCTTAACCAGTAATGCAACTCCCCCACCCCTTTTACATCCCCCTCTATCCTGCCTGAAGCTTCTAAATCCTGGAACATTTAGCTGCCAATCCTGTCCTTCCCTCAACCAAGTCTCTGTAATAGCAACAACATCATAGTTACAAGTACTAATCCAAGCTCTAAGTTCATCTGCCTTACCTGTTATACTTCTCGCATTGAAACAAATGCACTTCAGACCACCAGTCCCGCTGTGCTCCACAACATCTCCCTGCCTGCTCTTCCTCTTAGTCTTACTGGCCTTATTTACTAGTTCCCCCTCATTTATTTCACTTGCTGTCCTACTGCTCTGGATATTTGTGCCCCTCCAGTTTAGATGCAACCCGTCCTTCTTGTACAGGTCCCATCTGTCCCTGAAGAGATCCCAATGGTCCAGATATCTGAAACCCTCCCTTCTACACCAGCTGTTCAGCCACGTGTTTAGCAGCACTATCTTCCTATTTCTAGCCTCACTGGCATGTGGCACAGGGAGTAATCCAGAGATTACAACCCTAGAGGTCCTGTTTTTTAACTTTCTACCTAACTCCCTAAACTCCCCCTGCAGGACTTCATCACTCTTCCTGTCTATGTCGTTGGTACCGATGTGTACCACAACCTCCGGCTGTTCACCCTCCCCCTTCAGAATGCCCCTGTCTGTTCAGAGACATCCTTGACCCTGGCACCAGGGAGGCAACATACCATCCTGGAGTCTCTTTCACATCCACAGAAGCGCCTATCTGTGCCCCTGACTATAGAGTCCCCTATAACTATTGCTCTTCTGCGCTTTGTCCCTCCCTGCTGAACAACAGTGCCAGTCGTGGTGCCACTGCTCTGGCTGCTGCTGTTTTCCCCTGATAGGCCATCCCCTCCAACAGTATCCAAAACGGTATACTTGTTAGAGAGGGGGATAGCCACAGGGGATTCCTGCACTGACAGCCTGCCCTTCTAGCGGTCACCCATCTATCTGCCTGCACCTTGGGTGTAACCACTTCTCTAAAACTCCTGTCTATGACGCTCTCTGCCACCTGCATGCTCCTATGTGCATCCAGTTGCCGCTCCAACCGATCCATGCGGTCTGTGAGGAGCTGCAACTGGGTACACTTCCTGCAGATGTAGTCATCCGGAATGCTGGAAGCGTCATGGACCTCCCACATTTCACAGGTGAAGCACTTCACCCCTCTAACTGACATTTCTAGCACTAATTAATAAATTAATTTAAAATAAATAAATACTTATTAAATCCTTACTAAATTGTTATAATTAACTATATGGTCCCTAGTACTAGTTTCCTACTATAAGTATTAAATGCTAACCAAATACAGTAATCTCCTCCCTCTGGTTTAGTTAGTCTACTTATTAATTAGTTCATTAGGGTTTTAATCAATTCTTATCAATGTTTTATTTTCAAATTCAGTAAAAAAATTCCTTACCAGCCAATCAGGTCACAGCTTTCCTGTGACGTCACTTTCAGCTTTTTCACCAGAGGTAAGTTTTTTATACTTACCGGTCCGGAACTCCACCCTCAGAGTCTTCTCCCAGTCAGCTGTGCTCTTTGGAAGCTCTCAGCTCCCCTCACTCTGAGGACAGGTAGGAAATGAAAGGAGCTACTCACTCCCTCTTTACCGAACTTCCTCAGTTACCAAACTTCCACTGTAGCACTCTAATGCAACCCAAGTCAGCACTCTATTGCAAACAAAGTCAGCACTATAAGATGGCTCACTTTTATACTGACTGACTCTGGCCCCCTGAAAACTGGTTTAAGCCACTTCTCTAATTAACAAGGTGCAGCTGCAAGCAGAGCCTGAGTGAACCCTGTTTAAAGCTGGTCTAAAACTCACCTTCTCCAACCCTAACAGCAACTGTTAAGTTAATCTGCTAAATAAAGGACAGATTAGATTTAAGATAAAATTAACCCTTAATTATCCTCAGTTACCAAACTTCCACTGTAGCACTCTAATGCAACCCAAGTCAGCACTCCAGTGCAAACTACTCATTGCAGAATTCCCAGTCTCTTACCTGCTTTTATAGCCACAGTATTTATATGCCTGTTCCAGTTAAGTTTCTGATTAATCATAACCCCCAGGATGTTGATGGTGGGATTCAGCGATGGTAATGCTGTTGAGCGTTAAGGGGGGATGGTTAAATTCACTCTTGTTGGAACTGGTCATTGCCTGGCACTTTTGCAGTGCAGCTGTTACTTGCTATTTATCAGCCAAAGCCTGAATATTATTCAGGCCTTGCTGCATGTGGCCACAGACTGCTTCAGTATCTGAGGAGTTGCAAATGGAAGTGAATATGTGCAATCATCAGCGAACATCCCCACTTCTGACCTTATGATTGAGGAAAGCTCATTGATGAAGCAGTTGAAGATGGTTAGGCCTGGGATGCTATCCTAAATGATTGGGATGTACACGTTAGAAGTTGAAATATCATAAACAAAGTTTAATAAAAATTATTAGATTAAAAACTTGGAATTTTGGCAGAATGAAAAAAACTGATATTACACAAATATTTAATTAGTTTTCCAGTGTCAGAGAGGTCATTCAGCAGTAGTGATGACTTAGTATACTGTTAAGAACCCAGTTATACCTCATTAACACAGTGTAACCTTTTCAGGGTTTTTTTTAAACAGGGATATCCCTTTGTAAAAGGGGAAGTTCTCATCAGTTCAGTGATTTCTAATTGTTACAACCAGGTGAGAAAGGGGTTTCGGGTTCAAAGAACAAAGAACAAAGAACAGTACAGCACAGGAACAGGCCATTCGGCCCTCCAAGCCTGCGCCAATCTTGATGCCTGCCGAAACTAACACCTTCTGCACTTCCGGGGCCCATATCCCTCTATTCCCTTCCTATTCATGTATTTGTCAAGATGCCTCTTAAACGTCGCTATCGTATCTGCTTCCACCACCTCCCCTGGCAGCAAGTTTCAGGCACTCACCACCCTCTGTGTAAAAAACTTGCCTTGCACATCCCCTCTAAACTTTGCCCCTCGCAACTTAAACCTATGTCCCCTAGTAACTGACTCTTCCGCCCTGGGAAAAAGCTTCTGACTATCCACTCTGTCCATGCCGCTCATAACTTTGTAATCCTCTATCATGTCGCCCCTCCACCTCCGTCGTTCCAGTGAATACAATCCGAGTTTATCCAACCTCTCCTCATAGCTAATGCCCTCCAGACCAGGCAACATCCTGGTAAACCTCTTCTGTACCCTCTCCAAAGCCTCCACTTCCTTCTGGTAGGGTGGCGACCAGAATTGCACGCAGTATTCTAAGTGTGGCCTAACTAAGGTTCTGTACAGCTGCAACATGACTTGCCAATTTTTATACTCTATGCCCCGTCCGATGAAGGCAAGCATGCCGTATGCCTTCTTGACTACCTTATCCACCTGCGTTGCCGCTTTCAGTGACCTGTGGACCTGTACGCCCAGATCTCTCTGCCTGTCAATACTCCTAAGGGTTCTGCCATTTACTGTATACCTCCCACCTGCATTAGACCTTCCAAAATGCATTACCTCACATTTGTCCAGATTAAACTCCATCTGCCATTTCTCCGCCCAAGTCTCCAACCGATCTATATCCTGCTGTATCCTCTGACAATCCTCATCATTATCCGCAACTCCACCAACCTTTGTGTCGTCCGCAAACTTACTAATCAGACCAGCTACATTTTCCTCCAAATCATTTATATATACTACAAACAGCAAAGGTCCCAGCACTGATCCCTGCGGAACACCACTAGTCACATTACTCCATTCAGAAAAACACCCATCCACTGTTACCCTCTGTCTTCTGTGACTGAGCCAGTTCTGTATCCATCTTGCCAGCTCACCTCTGATCCCATGTTACTTCACCTTTGCACCAGCCTGCCATGCGGGACCTTGTCAAAGGCTTTACTAAAGTCCATACAGACTCAGCCTTCACCTGGTCTTACCATAACAGGGTTTAATTTTAAACACACCGTTTTTTTAGTTCCCACTTAGTGAATCCTTGAAAAGAATAAGTACATTAGAGATAGTCAGCACGGTTTTGTGACGGGTAGGTCGTGCCTCACAAACCTTATTGAGTTTTTCGAGAAGGTGACCAAACAGGTGGATGAGGGTAAAGCAGTGGATGTGGTGTATATGGATTTCAGTAAGGCGTTTGATAAGGTTCCCCACGGTAGGCTATTGCAGAAAATACGGAAGTATGGGGTTGAAGGTGATTTAGAGCTTTGGATCAGAAATTGGCTAGCTGAAAGAAGACAGAGGGTGGTGGTTGATGGCAAATGTTCATCCTGGAGTTTAGTTACTAGTGGTGTACCGCAAGGATCTGTTTTGGGGCCATTGCTGTTTGTCATTTTTATAAATGACCTGGAAGAGGGTGTAAAAGGGTGGGTTAGTAAATTTGCAGATGACACTAAGGTCGGTGGAGTTGTGGATAGTGCCGAAGGATGTTGTAGGCTACAGAGAGACATAGATAGGCTGCAGAGCTGGGCTGAGAGATGGCAAATGGAGTTTAATGCGGAAAAGTGTGAGGTGATTCACTTTGGAAGGAGTAACAGGAATGCAGAGTACTGGGCTAATGGGAAGATTCTTGTTAGTGTAGATGAGCAGAGAGATCTTGGTGTCCAGGTGCATAAATCCCTGAAGGTTGCTAACCAGGTTAATAGGGCTGTCAAGAAGGCATATGGTGTGTTAGCTTTTATTAGTAGGGGGGTCGAGTTTCGGAGCCACGAGGTCATGCTGCAGCTGTACAAGACTCTGGTGAGACCGCACCTGGAGTATTGCGTGCAGTTCTGGTCACCGCATTATAGAAAGGATGTGGAAGCTATGGAAAGGGTGCAGAGGAGATTTACTAGGTTGTTGCCTGGTATGGAGGGAAGGTCTTACGAGGAAAGGCTGAGGGACTTGAGGTTGTTTTCGTTGGAGAGAAGGAGGAGGAGAGGTGACTTAATAGAGACATATAAGATAATCAGAGGGTTAGATAGGGTGGATAGTGAGCGTCTTTTTCCTCGGATGGTGATGGCAAACACGAGGGGACATAGCTTCAAGTTGAGGGGTGATAGATATAGGACAGATGTGAGAGGTAGTTTCTTTACTCAGAGAGTAGTAAGGGCGTGGAATGCCCTGCCTGCAGCAGTAGTAGATTCGCCAACTTTAAGGGCATTTAAGTGGACATTGGATAGACACATGGATGAAAATGGAGTAGTGTAGGTCAGATGGTTTCACAGCTCGGCGCAACATCGAGGGCCGAAGGGCCTGTACAGCGCTGTAATATTCTAATTCTAATAACTTCCAATTATAAGGCAAAGAGACTAGGCAAACAGGTTTTTTCAGGTTTAAAGAAAAAAAGTTGAACTTTATTAAACTTAAACTCTAATTCGGTTAATGCCTATGGATACGCGATGCGGCCACGCTAGCATGCATATGCAATACACACATGAAGATAGAGACAAAAAAGTAGAAAAGAGTAAAGGTGAAAAAGTTTGAGACAATAGATGGGTTTCTATTTTACTGTCCTTTGAGTTTGCTGTGAAGTCTTTGGTTGCCGGTCAGACTTGCAATTCGTTGGGGCCCAGTGCATGCTTCAAATTGTTTCGAGGTTGGAGACTTTTCTCTTTGAAGTTCATGTCTCCTCAGTGGGTCCAGAGGTTTGTAAGAAAGAGATGGGAGCAGACAGGAGAGGTCTTCTCACTCCAGGAGCAATCAGTCTTATTGAGGTCAAAACTCTTTGTACAATTCAGAAAAACCCAGGTTGCCAAGCAGGTTAGTCATGTGACTAGCTGGACTGACCACATCTGTTTGTGGATTCTCTTGTTTTAGCCAACCCCGGAATGTCTGTTCTTACACACAATACCTGGTGTTCAAAGTCCATTGTGGGTTCAATTGGAGCAGGGAATAGCCCCTTTGTCCCTCCAAGCACTGTCTGTTAGTATGCAAATGTTTTTTCCAGCCACAGCTGATCTGTTTAACAAGTCATTTCCTCGGTCCAGCAACAGTTTAAAATCAATGGTCATATGACAAAATTAATATGCCTCATTCTTTGCAGGTGATGGTGGTGGGGGTCTGCTTGTCATAATTGCTTACTGTCTGTAGAGACAGCTTCTCCTATGGAGAAGCATAGAATCACTAACAGCAACTTCTGGATTTCCACATTTAACTGCGCATGTATGGACTCTACAAGTTGCTTACAGTTTCAGAGGAGCAATGACAGCAAACACTGAAAGTTTCACTGTCATCACTACCACAAATCTGGGCACCTTGTTTTCTGCACTGTAGGGTGATTCAGAAAATTGATATGGCTTTTCATTAGAGAACAGAGGAGGCATAATCTAGATCCTGACAATAATGCAAGGAATACAAGTGGGTCATTTAATTTGGGTTCTAAGCATTATTAACTCATGGCAGTTTTAAACGTTATGATTTCTAGGATAATGCAGTGCATTGGCACATCACTGTACTATGCCACAGAATGCTTACATGGAATTACAGCAAAGAAGCAGGCCATTCAGCCCAACTGGTCTACGCTGTTGTTGATGCTCCACATGAGCCTCCTCCCATCCCTCATCATCTAACTGTCCCAGAATTCTATTCTTTTCTCCCTCTTTTGCTTATCTAGCTTATCCTTCATTCACCTCAATTACTCCTTGTAGTAGTGAGTTCTACATTCTAAACATTCTCTGAGTAAAAGCCTTTCTCCTAAATTGCCTATTGGATTTAGTAGTGACTATCTTATATTTATGGCCCCTAGTTTTGGTCTCCCCCACAAGTAGAAATATCTTCTCTATGCCTACCCTCTCAAGCCCTTTCATAATCTTAAAGTCCTCTATCAGGTTGCTCCTCAGCCTTCTCTTATTTTGAGGAATGAACCTCAGGCTGTTCAATGGGATACAGATCCATAACTGCACCAATCAATTGAAACAGGTGCTCCATTTTCCCCAAGAGAATGAATGTTGAAGGAAAGATATTCTTCTACTCCTCCTAGTAGTTAATTCAGGAGCAGGCCTAGGGGTAGATCACTTGTATTCCAGCTTATCAAGAGAATGTGTGTGGTACAAGGAACCTTTTTATATTCTTCCATAAAATCAAAAATGACACAATTGAAAGAGGCTATTCAGGCCGGTGCCAGTAACTGGAACAATTTACACCAATTCCATTTCTCTGTATCATGTTATTTTTTCATTTTAGTGGTAGACCTTGGGCAGATTTTCTGATCCTGCAGTTGAGGCAATTGGACTGAAGTGCTGCAACATTTTCACACATACAAACAAGTAATGACCATCCCCATTAAGTCCCCCAAGATCAACCCAAATTTACTATTCAAAACAAGCTCAGTTCCTGAATTGAGGCTGGTAATGGAGGCATTGCCAAAGGAGACTGTGGAGGAAAATCTGACAAGCCATCAACTTTTAACTTTTAAAGCTAAAGCTAGATTTAAAGGGATGTGGCCAGTTACTAGCTTTATTAAATGTTGTACAGGGCAAAAAAAAAAGACTGGCAAAAATTAGTGGATGACAAAACAATTCTGGATGCAGGAAATGAGCAAGGTTGTGAGAAATTCATGGAGCAGCACAGCATCCAAAATCGCTGCTTGATAATTGGTGAAGTAGAAGGCTGCTGCATGAGGTACATGTGAGCAGAGTTCCCTGCCTGCCATTCTAGAACACCCTGCTCAGAAGACATCAATGCAGCATTCCTGGCAAAAAGAAGCAGCCAGGGTCAGTCCAGTGTATAGACCCCACAGGACCTGGGAACAGATACAGAAGGAAATGGCACACATTATGGAAGCTGCCAAGGTAAGATTATTTAATACAAAAGCAAAATACCCCGGATGCTAGAAATCTGAAATAAAAACAGAAAATGCTGGAAATACTCAGCAGGACTGGCAACATTTGTGGAGAGAGAAACAGAATTAACATTTCAGGTCAATGATCCTTCATCAGAAGATTATTTAATATACTATTTAATAGGTCTGAGTGTTTCAAATCAAACAGTTGCAAATTTCTTACGCCTCTTTCAAAACTAATCATGCTTAATTATACTTCAGTAAGGTATGCATATAGATGTAACTTACAATAGGAAGTGCTGTGGCACGTTGATATCGTCAATGGGCTTTCTTTATAAAATAATTGTAACAAAACCTAAATGCATGATCCCTTACTGACACCCATGATGGGCTGCAAATTGGACATATGTTTGTCCTTTAACCTACTCTGTTCTGAGCACAACAATCCCAGCTTCCCTAGTCTGTCCACATAACCGAGGTCCCTCAACCCTGATATCATCCTGGCATGTTTGATGGTGTACCTTGGAGCTAACATTTGTTACAACATTTGTTCTTTTTCTGTGATTGTGTGCCTGGAGGAGCATCCTGCCAGATTATCAGTGGCCTGGAATGACCGCACCTTGCATTTCTCTAACCAATGTTTCCAAGCACACCTCTGCACACAACAGAGGCTGTAGTTCGTTAGTTTGAGGTGGCAGCATCAGGTGATTCACCATTCACAGATGAGGAGGACCTAGTGGTTGTGGCAGATGTGGAGCAGAAACCATTTGCTTGGATGGTCACATGACACAGTGGCGCAGTGGTTAGCACCACAGCCTCACAGCTCCAGCGACCCGGGTTCAATTCTGGGTACTGCCTGTGTGGAGTTTGCAAGTTCTCCCTGTGTCTGCGTGGGTTTCCTCCGGGTGCTCCGGTTTCCTCCCACATGCCAAAGACTTGCAGGTTGATAGGTAAATTGGCCATTAGCAATTGCCCCTAGTATAGGTAGGTGGTAGGGAAATATAGGGACAGGTGGGGATGTGGTAGGAATATGGAATTAGTGTAGGATTAGTATAAATGGGTGGTTGATGGTCGGCACAGACTTGGTGGGCCGAAGGGCCTGTTTCAGTGCTGTATCTCTAAACTAAACTAAACATGATTGCCAAGAACCATTCCTCTACCTTTGAAAGTGCACTGGTGCAGTGAGCTTGGGCAGATGTGTCATGATGCTGTTAGTCTTCACTGGGAGATGAGTTGAACATGTTGGTAACACTGTCTAAAAACATTGGCTAGTGCATTAGTCATACAATTGATACATGTGTGGACTTCACATTAACTAATGCTACAAGGAGGCAGAAACAGAAAAGTTGAGGGTGGTAATAACTTTGACTGTCACTGAAATCCCTGTAGAGTGGGTTGTTTGCAGGTGTCCTTGGAACTAATGACCCATTTAGATATGTGCTGGAAGCCTGTAGAGCCAGTTCTCCTTAGTCATTGGCTGGTAATTGTTTGTAAACATGGTTTGAGACAGCTTGGCTCTGGTGTCATCTGATCTTTTTTAAATTCATTTGTGGGATGTGGGTGTCACTGGCTAGGCCAGCATTTATTGCCCGTCCATAATTGCCCTTGAACTGAGTGGCTTGCAAGCCATTTCAGAATAAACCACATTGCTGTGGGTCCGGAGTCATATGTAGGCCGACCAGGTAAGGATGGTAGATTTCCTTTCCTAGAGGACATTAGTGAACCAGATGCCTTTTTACAACAATTGACAATGGTTTCAAGGTCATCATTAGACTACCATTTTAAATTCCAGCTTTATTAATTGAATTCAAATTTCACCATCTGCTGTGGTGGGGTTCAAACCCATGCCCCAAGAGTACCATCCTGGGCTCTGGATTACTAGTCCAGTGACATTACCACTATGCCATGCCTCCATTTGTCTTGTAACACTTCAACCCTGACATTTTGGTGACCACTCCCTTGCACTCCTTGAGCTTCAATGAGAGTTTGTAACCTTTCAGCTCTTCTGAAGTCTTGTAAATGCTTTAATCTGACTCTCTGGATCTCCTCCCTAAATCTCTCCACCTTTGGTCTTCCTCCACCTTATAAAAACCTTCTCAAAACTCATCTTCTCCAGCATGTTTTCGGTCACCCCTCCTAATCTCTCCTTCCATGGATAAACATCCATTTCATTATCTTTTCATTTTTTCTTCCCTCCTCAGTGAAATATCTTGGAAAATTTTCTATTCTTTGAAGTGCTTTTTGATTGCCATTTGTTGTTTGATGTCATCGTTGTTGGCTGTCATCAACATCTGATCTTCAAGTTATTTTTTTTAATTCACTTGTGGGATGTGGAAGGGATAGGTATAGTAGTTAGCAGTTCTAAACCTGGACTCACAGCCCATAGGTTGGGAGTTCAAATCTCACAATGGAAAATTGTTAACTTTAATTCAATAAATCAGGCCCTTTGTGGCTAGTGTCAGAAAATAACCATGAAATTAACTGGAATGTTGTAAAAAAGCAACTAGTAAACTAATGTGCTTCATGGAATGTGACTTACCATCCCTACTTGGTCTGGCTTGCACGTAACTCCAGCCTGCACCATGTGGTTCAATCTTAATGCCCTTTGAAGTGGATTAGTAAGCGAATAGGCATGGGTAAGAAATGTAGCCTTGCCAGCATTGTCCATATGCTGAGAACAAATAAGTAAAAAGAAAATTCTTGTTAATACAAGAGCATTTACTAGGACAATGTGAAATTATTTGAATGGATTATAGCACTAATACAAGAAAATTATCAAGTAAAAGGAGGATAGTGTAGAACTTTGAAAGGACATAGAGAAGTTGGTGGAATGGGCAGATAGGTGGTAGATGAAGTTCAATGCAGAGAAATGTGAAGTGATTCATTTTGGTAGGAAGAACATGGAGAGACAATATAAAATAAATGGTACAATTCTAAAGGAGGTGCAGGAGCAGAGGGACCTGGGTGTATATGTGCATAGATCATTGAACGTGGCAGGACAGTTTAAGAGAGCAGTTCAAAAGCATACAGTATCCCAGGCTTTATTAATAGGGGAATAGAGTACAAAAGCAAGGAAGTTATGTTGAACTTGTACAAGACAGTAGTTCAGCCTCAGCTGGAGTACTGTGTCCAGTTCTGGGCGTTGCACTTTAGGAAAGACGTGAGTGTATTGTAGAGAGTACAGAAAAGATTGATGGAATGGTTCCAGGGATGAAGAATTTCAGTTATGAAGATAGATTGGAGAAGTTAGGACTGTTTTCCTTGGAGAAGAGAAGGCTGAGAGGTGATTTGATAGAGGTTTTCAAAATCATGAGGGGTCTGGACAGAGTAGATAGAGAGAAACTGTTCCCACTCATGAAAGGATCGAGAACGAGAGGGCTCAGATTTAAAGTATTTGGTAAGAGAAGCAAAAGTGACATGAGGAAAAACTTTTTGGTTAAGGTCTGGAATGCGCTGCCTGAGAACATGGTGGAGGCAGCTCAATTGAAGCTTTCAAAAGGGAATTAGACAGTTATTTGAAAAGGAGAAATGTGCAGGGTTATGGGGAGAAGGCAGGGGAATGGACCTGAGGGAATTGCTCTGTCAGAGAGTCAGTGAAGACATGATGGGCTGAATGGCCTCCTTCTGTGCTGTAACGATTCTGTGAAAATAGTGGCTGCTACTACAGCACCATAAATGTATTATATAAATCACAAGTTCTGGTGAAAATGATACTTTATGCATAAAAAACATACTTTTAGTGCAAACAGATATGAGTATTGATGCCTCAGCTCATCTGTTGCTGAAATCCTCATCCATGGCTTTGTTACCTCTAGAATCGACTATTCCAACGCATTCCTGGCCGGCCTCCCATCTTACATCCTCCATAAACTTGAGACCATCCAAGACTCTGCTTCCCATGTCCTAACTTGCACAAAGTTCTGTTCACCATCACCCCTGTACTCACTGATGTATATTGGTCCTGGTTAAGCAATGCCTTAATTTTAGAATTCTCATGCTTGTTTTCAAATCCCTCCATGTTCTCACCCCTCCCTATCTCTGTATCCTCCTCCAGCCCTACAACCGCTGAGACAACTTGCTCCTCCCATTCTAGCCTCTTGCTTATCCCTGATTTTAACTGCTCCATCATTATTGGCTGTGCCTTCAATAGCCTGGGCCCTAAGCTCTGGAATTCCCTCCCTTATCCTCTCCACCTCACCACCTCTCTTTCCTCCATTAAGCCACTCATTGAAACCTACATCTTTGACCATGCTTTAGGTCATTAGCATTCATACTCCCTGATGTGGCTCTGTGTCAAACTCGTTTGATAACGCTCCTGTGAAGAACCTCGTGATGTTTTACTACATTAAAGGTGTTCTATAAATACAAGTTGTTGTTGTTATTTTACCTCATAAATTCTTCTAATCCCCACCAACAGAGTTCATATATACCTTTGATAACTGTAATTTCTGTGCTTAATATGTGGTTTTCTAAATGCGTGATGAAATTTTCTCATAACCTCTCATTGATTTGCTGGACAGATTCAATTTCAGAGCTTTCCGCTGGGCCAGAACAATGATCCATGCGATTAATGAAGTTAACCAGAATGATTCAATTCTACCAAATATACAACTGGGGTACACAATCTATGACTCTTGTTTTACCATTTCCAAAGCTGTTGAAGGAACACTGACTTACCTAACTGGACAGGATGAAGCTGTACCCAACTACCGGTGTGGATCTGGAGCTCCTTTGGCAGTACTGATTGGAGCTGGAGGATCAGCTCTCTCTATTGCAACTGCCAGGATCCTGGGGCTGTATTACTTTCCTCAGGTAACATACTGGGAAATGCAATCATAATAAAATCTATGTTTTCATTCGAACTTCATTAAAAATGTGAACACTGATTTGGGGGATATTGAATTAATGTGACAAATTATCCATCCATGTTTGTAAAGTATTTCATATTTTAAAGTTTTAATATGCCGAATAGTTAAATTGAGTGAAATAACTTGCTCAAAAATATGCTTGAAATGCCACACATTTTACTGAAGGTTACCTTGTGTACAAAGTTGTGCTTTAAGAGTGAATGGTATTCCAAGCTATCTCAAACTCAGTCAGTTCAAGCAGATTGATCCATAGTTGTGCTTTTCAGGTTCAGATAATATTCAAAATTGTGTATCTTTGGCTAGAAATTCATTATTCTTTCCGCAGGAACTGTTGAATTCATTCTAAACTCTAATACGCATGGTATAGTATTAAGGTACACAGGGTTAAGTTGAAACCATTATAATCCCATATGATTTAGCAGCTTTCATCTTTGGAGTTAAGGTGCGGGTGGTTGATGGGATAGAATGATGCCTGTGTGGAGAATAGCATATCTGGAGAGGTGCACATCACGTTTGATTCACTTACTTATCGTGCATGGTGTGATGCACCATGGTGGATTGTTCATCAGTTTCCTTGGGACCTGACCAAGAAGTGCAAAATGAACCATTTTTTAATGTCCAAGTATAGCTTTTAGCTGAGGCTAGAATTTTAAATTGTGCCTCTGAGGTAGCATTAGCTCTAAAACTGTTGCTGCCGATGCACAACTTTCACTAATTTCTTCAAAAAGACGACTTTCTTTATATTTAGTATCAGAATTGACTCTAGTTGAGGATATAATTTGAAGTTAAGGCTTTATTACTTCTTGTTTTACAAAATACAAACCAAGCAAGTGAATTGTGAAATAGAGGATACACATCTTCCTGTGATGGGTTACATTATTTCAGAGATTTCAATTGTTTAACCAATAAATGCCAGTATGATTCATGAGTGGTTTGCTGTTTATAGTTTACACCCTTCTAAAGTTTTCAATGTCTATACCAGTTAAATATTTAGAATTCCATATTTACAAGTTTGTTGTAAATTTGTTAGGTGATGCAAGATTAGACCAGTATTAGCTTTTTTTTGTATTGCTTAGCCAACCCAGATAATTGTTAATTAGACCCTGGTTAATTAGATGATACTCAGTAGCATTGATTTCTGTAAAATTATTGGAAATGGTATTGAGATAAGAAGTGATAAGGCCTTACCTCCTAAATGAATAAATCAGGTTTCTGCCAATATAGTCAACTCATTTCTGTTTCTATTATATTTTAATTTTCTGTTAGCTTGTTATGTCTTTAAGAATGAATTCCACCAGTATAATATTATTGGAGGAATGTCTGGACCAGCTGTACAGTATGAGCTCGCAAGATTTTGAGAAATTGCCTCTTCTTCCTCTCCCTCCACCCTAATTTGTTCCAAATGTCATTTGAAAGCTCAAGGTCTATTAAAAAAGCACTAAGGAATTAAATTGTCATGTTAGGAAAAGCTTCAATTTTTTTGCATTGAAAATTAGAGGCAGGTGCCATTTACAAACTTTTCACTGACATAAAGCAAGGCTCCTTTGGACTGATATTGGCAAATGACAAGACTGTACAAAAATGAGGTAATAAAACTAGACCCTCAATAATATTCTGTCGAAGGAAGTCAGATAGTGTTTGCGACTGATGTCGCTGTTAATACTAGGAACATGGAAATTCAACACTGTGAAGATTCTTAGTTGTGTTTGAAACCCTGCTCATGTAACAACTGTAGATTATTTAAAACTATTGACTCAGAATTTTGAGGTAGTAATGAATGCAAAACTGTCAGTGTTTGCCATCATTACTCCTCCAAAACTGACAGCTTGGAGTCTACGCAAGCACAGTTAAACACAGAAATCCAGAAGTTGCTGTCAGTGATTCTATGCTTCTCCATAGGGTGCGTTGTTGAAGTCCTCGAAGACTGCAATCAATTATCAATCACTGATAGCTTTGTGGGCGGCACAGTGGGGCAATGGTTAACACCGCAGCCTCACAGCTCCAGCGACCCGGGTTCAATTCTGGGTACTGCCTGTGTGGAGTTTGCAAGTTCTCCCTGTGTCTGCGTGGGTTTCCTCCGGGTGCTCCGGTTTCCTCCCACATGCCAAAGACTTGCAGGTTGATAGGTAAATTGGCCATTAGTAATTGCTCCTAGTATAGGTAGGTGGTAGGGAAATATAGGGACAGGTGGGGATGTGGTAGGAATATGGAATTAGTGTAGGATTAGTATAAATGGGTGGTTGATGGTCAGCACAGACTTGGTGGGCTGAAGGGCCTGTTTCAGTGCTGTATCTCTAAACTAAACACTGCACTGATGAGAACTTGCCCTTTTATGCTATTAATCTCACTGTAAAAACCCTTGAAAGAGTTACACCTTGTTGTATGAGGAGTAATTGGGTTTTTAATGGCGAACTAAGTTCATATTACTGCTGAACTGCCTCACTGGCCCTGGAAAACTAATTTTATATTTGTCATATTTATCCATCATGGTAAAAACTTCACATGTTTTGAAAATAAATATCTTTTTAAAAGATTGTATACGATATTTCAGCTACTATCGTTATCCCAGATGTATGTTCCAATCATTTATTTTGATCTTTAATTAAAAGTGAAGGATAATCAGTGAATTTTACTTCCTGATTTACTCTCTGTGAGAATCTTTCAATGTGATCGGCTACTCACCCTATTTGATGACATCACTGTTGATGGATGCTTGGAGATCCCCTTGACTTGGCACCAGATTCAAATTAACATCAGGAAAGGGGAAATAATCTACACCACAAGGATCGCTAGATCTTTGTGGCAGCTTTCTTCGAGGTCAGCGGCAAGCACTGTCACTGCGCCACTGAACGCAAAAATCTATTTGTGTTGCAAAACCAAATAACATTTAAAGCATACTAAAACACTCTTCCATTATAATGGAGAGCAGTATAGAGTATTGTACAAGAGAGGTCACTGTTGCTTTAGGAATATTCTGAGAATTTATATTGAACTATTACTGTGTGTATTGGAGACTTCAGTACATTATGAGGATTACAGATAGTGCAAGTGGCAGTGACAAGTTTTAACTTTACTGTGTCAAAAGTTTTCCTCTCCCTTCACTTAGCTATTGTACTCTGTTCCCACTAGTTGAATCATCCTGAACTATGTACCATTTCTTGATTAGTCAACAGGCCTATGAAAATGATATACGCACTGGGCTTAGGTAACTCAGTTTTGAGCACCTAGCCCTGACTCCTTGACTCAGATCTGGAGCTCACATCACATGAAAAGGAAGATGTAAAATCATGTTTGATGATCTGTCTTCTTTTAAAATTGGTCAATTTGAACCTGAAATATGTAGAATTTGCAAATTAATGCAAAATGTCCAATTTAGTTGAATTTGGAAATTAATTTGTTCTTGTCCTTTAGTAAAACTAAGCTTTTCCAACCAAAAGTGGGTCACATAGACCTTATTCTAATAAAATCATACTGACCAATTCCTGATTTTCCTTGCCCCTTTTTATAATGAATTGAACATAGGAACATAGCAGCAGGAGTAGGCCATTCAGCCCATTGAGCCTGCTCCGCCATTCAATTAGATCATGGCTGATCATCCACCTCAATGCTACTTTCCCGCACTATCCCCATATCCCTTGATGTCATTAGTATCCAGATATCTATTTCTGTCTTGAACAGGTTCAATGATTGAGCTTCCACAGCCCTCTAGGGTAGAGAATTCCAAAGATTCACCACCCTCTGAGTGAAGAAATTCCTCCTCTTCTCAGTCTTAAATGGCCTACCCCTTATTCTGAAACTATGTCCCCTGGTTCTAGACTCACCAGCCAGGAGAAACATCCTATCGACATTCACCCTGTCACGCCCTGTAAGAATTTTGTAAGTTTCAATGAGATCACCTCTCATTCTTTTGAAACTCTGGAGAATACAGGCCCAGTTTCCTCACTATCTCCTCATAAGACAATTCTGCCATCCCAGGGATTGGTCTGGTGAACCTCTGTTGCATTCCCTCTATGGCAAGTATATCCTTCCTTAGATGAGGAGACCAAAACTGTATATAATACTCCAGGTACGGTCTCACCAAGGCTCTATATAAGTGCAGCAAGATTGCTTTACTCCTGTATTTAAAACCCCTTGTGATGAAGGCCAACATACTATTTGCCTTCCTAATTGCTTGCTGTAACTGCATACTAGCTTTTAGTGACACATGCATAAGGACACCCAGGTCCCTTTGGACATCAACACTTCCCAACCTCTCACCGTTTAAGAAATATTCCATCTTTCTGTTTTTTTTTGCCAAACTGGATAACTTCACACTTGTCCACATTATATTCCATCTGCCATGTTCTTGCCCATTCACTTAGCCTGTCCAAATCCCCTTGAAGCCTCCTTGAATCCTCTTCACAACTTACATTCCCACCTAGATTTGTGTCATCAGCAAATTTGGAAATATTACATTTGGTCCCCACATCCAAATCATTTATATAGATTGTGAACAGCTGTGGCCCCAGCAATGATGCTTGTGGTACCCCACTAGTAACAGCCTGCCATCCTGAGAATGATCTGTTTATTCCTACTCTTTATTTTCCGTCTGTTAACCAATTTTCAATCCATACCAGTATATTACCCCCAATCCCATGTGCTCTAATTTTTTTTACTAACCTCCTGTGTGGGACCTTATCAAAAGCCTTCTGAAAATCCAAATACACCACATCCACTGGTTCTCCTTTATCTACGCTACAAGTAACATCCTCAAAAAGCTCCAGCAGGTTTGTCAAACATGATTTCCATTTCATAAATCCATGTTGACTCTGCCCAATCATATCATTATTTTCTAAGTGTCCAGTTATCACATCTTTCATAATAGATTCTAACATTTTCCTTATTACTGACGTCAAACTAATAGGTCTGTAGTTCCCCATTTCCTCTCTCCCTCCTTTCTTAAATAGTGGGGTTATATTTGCTACTTTTCAATCTGCAGGACACTTTCCAGAATCTGTAGAATTTTGAAAGATAACTACTAATGCTTCCATTATCTCTATAGCCACCTCCTTCAATACTCAGGGATGTCGCTCATCTGGTCCAGGGGATTAATCAAACTTCAATCCAGTTTATTTTTCGAGTACTACCTCTTTATTAATACAAATTTCTTTCAGTTGCTCATTTTCACAAGTCCCTTGGTTCCTTAGTATTTCTGGGAGATTTCCTGTATCTTCCTCCGTGAAAACAGACAAAGAAATTGTTTAGTTTCTCCGCATTTCCCTATTCTCAATTATAAATTCTCCTGTCTCTGCCTATAATAGACCCACATTTGTCCTTGCTAACTTTTTCCTTTTCACATACATAAATAAGTTTTATAGTGTGCCTTTATGTTTCTCACTAGCTTGCATTCATACTTTCTTGTCCCTTTCTTTATCAGTTTCTTGGTCATCCTTTGCTGGATTCTGAATTGCTCCCAATCCTCGGGCTTACCACTTTTTCTGGCAACCTTACAAGCCACTTCCTTTGATCTAATGCAATCTTTAACTTCTTTTGTTAGCTACGGTTGATTCATCTTTCCTGTTGGGTTTTTGTGTCTTGAAGGAATGTATATTTGTTATAGACCATGTAATACTTCTTTAAATACTAGCCATTTCCTGTCTACTATCAAATCTTTTAGTGTATTTTCCCAATCCACTATTGCCAACTTGCCCCTCATACCTTCATAGATTTCTTTGTTCAGATTTAAGAACTTAGTTTCAGAATGAACTATATTACTTTCAAACTTAATGTAAAATTCCATCATATTATGGTCACTATTTCCCAAAGGCTCCTTTACAACAAGGTTATTATGTAGTCCTTTCACATTACATAATACTAAATCTAAAATAGCCCCATCCCCAGTTGTTTCTTCAATGTACTGCTGCAGAAACCGATTTCATACACACTCCAGGAATTCATCCTCCACAGCATTGGTGCTGATTAGATTTAACCAGTCTCTATGCAAATTGATGTCGCCCATTATTACTGTATTACCCTCGTTATATGTATCTCTAATTTCCTGATTTATACCATGCCCAACATTACCACTACTGTTTGGTGGCCTATAAACAACTCCTACCAATGTTTCCTGCCCCTTGCTGTTTCTTAGTTCCACCCAAATTGATTCTACATCTTGATCCTTTTCACTAATGTACTGATCTCGTCCCTTTTTAAAAGCACTTCCTTTTCCATTTTGCCGATCCTTCCCAAATGACGAATATCCTTGAATATTCAGTTCCCAGTCTTGGTCACCCTGTAACAACGTCTCTGTAATGGCAATTAAATCATACCCATTTACCTCTATTTGTGCCTTCAAATAATCTACCTTGTTGCGAATGCTGTGTGTATTCAAATAGAGTGCCCTTAACTTTGTCGTCTTGACATTATTCCCCATTCTGATCCTATTTGATGCTTGCCTTCACTTCGTCTGTCTTCTAATTTTACTTACTACTTTTCTACTTACTGTTAACAATTTTGCTTCCCTCCAATCTTCCCTTCCTGCCACATTCAGATTATCAATTCCCTTATTGCTACCTTGCTCTCTTGCCTTCTCTCTCTCTAAATTATCACATCTTCCCTCACTTGATTCCTCACCCCCACTATTTAGTTTAAAGTCTTCTCTACCGCCCTAATTGTACGATTCGCCAGAACACTGGTCCCAGCACAGTTCAGGGGAAGACCATCCCAATGGTACAGTTCCCACTTCCCCCAGTACATAGAAACATAGAAAATAGGAGCAGGAGTAGGCCATTCGGCCCTTCGAGCCTGCACTACCATTCAATACGATCATGGCTGATCATCCAAACTCAGAACTCTGTTCCCGTTTTCTCCCCATGTCCCTTGATCCCTTTAGCCCTAAGAACTATATCTAACTCTTTCTTGAATATATTTAATGATTGGCCTCAACTGCTTTCTGTGGTAGAGAATTCCACAGGTTCACCAGTTTCTGGGTGAAGAAATCCCTCCTCATCTCAGTCCTAAATGGCTTGCCCCTTATCCTTAGACTGTGACCCCCTGGTCCTGGACTCCCCCGCCATCGGGAACATTCTTCCTGCATCTAGTCTGTCCAGTCCTGTTAGAATTTTGTAAGTTTCTATGAGATCCCCTCTCATTCTTCTAAACTCTAGCGAATACAAGCCTAATCGACCCAATTTCTCTTCATACGTCAGTCCTGCCATCCCAAGAATCAGTCTGCTGAACCTTTGCTGCACTCCCTCCATAGTAAGAACATCCTTCCTCAGATAAGGAGACCAAAACTGCACACAATACTCCAGATGTGATCTCACCAAGGCCTTGTATAATTGCAGCAAAACATCCTTGCTCCTGTACTCGAATCCTCTCGCTTCGAAGGCCAACATACCATTTACCTTCTTAACTGCCTGCTGCATCTGCATGCTTACTTTCAGCAACTGGTGCACAAGGTGTCAGTGCCCCATGAATCAAAACCCATTTCTCCCACACCAATCTTTGAGCCAAGCATTTAACTCTAATCTTATTTACCCTATTCCAATTTGCTCGTGGCTCAGGTAATAATCCAGAGTTTATTACCTTTGAGGTTCTGCATTTTAATTTAGTCCCTAGCTGCTCATACTCTCTCTGCAGAATCCCTTTCCTAGTCCTATCTATATTGTTGGTACCCACGTGGACCATGACAACTGGATCCTCCCCCTCCCACTGAAAGTTCCTCTCCAGCCCTGAGCAGATGTCCTCAACCCTGGCACTGGCAAGCAACACAGCCTTCTGCGCTCTCACTCTTGGCTGCAGAGAACTGTGTCTATCCTCCTCACTATACTGTCCCCTACTACCACTACATTGCTATTTACTCCCCCCCGCTTGAATGGCTTCCTGTACCAAGGTGCCATGGTCAATTTTGACATCCACCCTGCAGCACTCGCTCTCATCCATACAAGCTAAAAGAACCTCAAACCTGTTGGACAATTGCAAGGGCTGAGGCTCCACCACTTCTGTCTTCTCAATCCCCTTACCTGCCTCACTTGTAGTCACACCCTCCTGTTCCTGACCATGCTATCCTATTGGGCGTGACTGCTTTCTGGAATCAAGTCTCCAGGTAAATTTCCTCCTCCTTGATGCATCGCAGTGTTTATAGCTCAGCCTCCACCTCATCCACTCTGATCCGAAGCTCCTCGAGCCGCGGACACTTACTGATGATGTGGTTGCTGTGGATTACACTGATGTCCACCAGCTCCCACATGCTACAGCTGCAACACATCACCTGCCCTGCCATCTTTATTGTGTTTTGATTAACTATTTGATTAATTATTTACTATTTTAAAAATAATTTTTACATTTTTTCAGTTAATGCCTCGACTCACCAATCACTCATTATTAATGTAAACCTCAGTAACACTAATAAATCGTACCATTCATAAGGTAGTGACTTAAGAATTATTTTTAAAAGCAAATTTTGCACTTTTCTGATTTTCCAGCTGTTTACACACAAACCGTAACAGCAGTTACTCACCAACCAATCAACTTGTGGCTTTCCTGTGATGTCAATTTTAGATTTCTTTTCACTCTTTCTTCAAACCCAGCATGTGCTGACTTCAAGCCAGCCTGCCTCTGCTCTCCCTGGTAAGTGCAAGCCCCAAGCTTTGGTCTCGATTTATATTCTGCCTCTCCGGTGCATTTCCTCGCAGGTCCGCTGCCTCTCTGCTCTCTCAGGTAAGTTAACAGCATTGTGTCTGGCATTGACTACCTTATTGAAGAGGAATATGGAAATAAGTAATGGCAAATGATGTCCAGGACAGAAAAAATGCCAGAAGACACGTTCTGATGGGAGAATGCAAAAAGTACAACTGGAGTGGTACAGGACATTGTATTTCCAACATGTTGTGTGGTGGATGGTGAGGACATGGATTCCTGCCTATGATTATTCACAAATACAGAGTCACCTATTGGCTATGTGACTAAAGAGGTGCTCAGCAGGGTTAAATCAATAGATGAGTCAATGGGTTGCTCTAGCAGTTCAGAAATTTAAATGGCCAGTTCAAAAGCAATACAGAGAAGGCTTGGGAACATTAGCATTGTGCAAAAAACATCCATGCCTTCAGTTGAGGTGCAATCAATGGAGATCTAAGGGGAAGCTTAGAAAATAAGATAAGGTGAGATGAAAAAATAATTGCTGACAACCACAGCAAAAGTTTTCAAAACTTTTGGGGGAAAACAATAACTTGCACATGTTGTTTTCAAAACATTGTATAGTTTTTGGCAGAATGTATTAAATAATTTTTTTGACTACTGTTTTGCAGGTGGATTACTCAGCCTCTTGCTCAGTTCTCAGTGATAAATTTCAGTTTCCATCCTTTATCCGGACCATACCAAGTGATACTTTTCAGTCCAGAGCAATGGCAAAACTTGTGGTACACTTTGGATGGACATGGGTGGGCACAATAGCATCAGATGATGACTATGGAAAATATGGAATTAAAAGTTTTAAAGAAGAGGTAGAAAAGGCTGGTGTATGCATCTCTTTCTCTGAGACTATCCCCAAAGTTTATGCAAGAGAGAAAATAGTTCGGATCGTAGACACAATTGAACAATCAACTGCCAAAATCATTGCAGTCTTCTCTGCTGATATTGACCTGAGCTCCTTAATAGAAGAAGTCATGCAACGTAATATTTCTGACAGAACATGGATAGCAAGTGAGGCTTGGATTAACTCTGCACTGATTGCCAAACCAGAATATTCCTCACTTTTAGGCGGAACTATTGGATTTGCAATTCAACGCGCTGATATCCATGGTCTACGCAATCACCTAATTCAATTAGATCCAAGAAATTCTGGAGAAAAACTGATAACTGAGTTCTGGGAGAGAGCCTTTGATTGCATGTGGCCTGATCATGGGGTGGCTGTCAGTAAAATGCTTGACGTTAAAACGGTTGAGTATAACAGAACAGATGTAAAGAATAGAATCCATATTATTCCCCCTCTTGCTCAGAGGTTCTGTACAGGGACAGAGAATTTGGATGAAATCGACAATACATATATTGATGTATCCCAGCTGAGACTGACATACAGTGTGTACAAATCTGTATACACTGTGGCATATGCACTTCACAACATGTATACGTGTAAGACAGGAGAGGGTCCATTTGCAAATGGATCATGTGCAAACATCAAAGATTTTCAGCCATGGCAGGTATGCTTTCAATGTTTTACCTAGTATGACTCTTCATGGAGCTAATGGATTTATTTTAATTAGTTTCTAGTTAGTGACAATGTGCTGCTTTTCAGTGAAGCAACAATACACACACCAGTAATAACTGTCCATGCTGAGGAAAAACTAGAGAGTGGGAACATCACTCTTTCTAAAGGTTATGTCCATCACTCTTCCAGCCTGTATACCTGTCCTGATTAATTACAGAACAATACAACACAAAGGAGGCCATTTAGCTCATGGTGCCTTTGACAGCTCTTTGAAAGGGCTATCAAATAAGTACCACTCTGCTGCTCTTTCCCCACAGCCTTGCAAGTTTTTTCCCTTCAAGGATTTATCAAACTCCCTTTTGAAAGTTACTATTGAATCTGCTTCCACCACCATTTAGGCAGTGCATTCCAGATCACAACTCACTGCATAAATTTTATTTTCCTCATACCAGCTCTGGTTCTTTTGGCAGTTACCATAAATCTGATTAGGATCCATTGAAAGTTCTAATTTTTAAAAAAATTAATCAACAAATAATGTGACACAGGTCGTTATTTATATTTTTGCAAAATGCGAATAAGCACTTAAAGGGCAAGTGAAATGGAAGCGAATTTCAAAGTTGTTCTTGTTTTTAGCAGCCTTGGAATATTTGATAAGTATTAATAAATCAGGCTGTTTTTAAAGCTGTAATATTATCTTTCTAAAAAATCACAGAAATCAACCTTGGCTTGTAAACACAGTATGCTCGATGACATTCTGCATACAGTGCCACAAGTAAATTATTGACCACATTTACTAGTTAAATGGTTTCAAAGTAGTTATAAATAAGCATGTTTTTGAAAGGAATTCTTTGGAAAGCATTGTACAGGCAATGAGACTGACAGTCCGTGAGTCCAACTGAAAGTACACTGAAGAGTCTAACAACAGAGAATTTTAAGTATGATTGTGAGAGTTTCCTGAAGTCCCACAGAGGTTTGGTACAGAATTGATAGAGCAAATAGAGTTGAGAATCTGCTACAGTGTTCAGTGTTCGCCAGGCAGAAGGTGGTGGGTTTTTGTGGATCTGCAACTTCTCACAATTTTCCAAAGAATCAGGGAATGACTCTTTTAAATAAAAAGCTTAGTTTTCATGGTTGACAGACTGTTATTTAAATATAAATATTTAAATATAAATAAAGAAGAACAACAACTTGTATTTATATAGCGCCTTTAACATAATAAAATGTCCCAAGGTGCTTCAGAGGAGAATTATAAAACAAAGTATGACACCAAGCCACATAAAGAGATATTAGGCCAGATGACCAAAAGCTTCGTCAAAGAGGTAGGTTTAAAGGAGTGCCTTAAAAGAGGAAAGTGAAGTAGAAAGGTGGAGAGGTTTAGGGAGCGAATTCCAGAGTTTAGGGAACAAGCATCTGAAGGCATGGCCACCAAAGATGGAGGGATTAAAATCAGGGATGCCCAACAGGCCAGAATTCAAGAAGCGCAGATACCTCAGAGGGTTGTGGGGCTGAAGGCAATTACAGAGATAAGGAAGGGCAAGGCCATGGAGGGATTTGAAAACAAGGACAAGAATTTTAAAATTTGAGCGTTGCTTAACTGAGAGCCAATGGAGGTCAATGAGCACAGGGTAATGGGTGAATGGGATTTCGTGCAAATTAGTTTACAGAGGATAGAATGTGGGAGGCAGGTGAGGAGTCTATTAGAATAGTCATGTCTAAAGATAATAAAGCTGTGGATGCACTTTTCAGCAGCCAATGAGACAGGGTCAGTGTTGGGCAATATTACGGAGATAGAAATAGGCAGTCTTAGTGGTGGCATGAATGTGTGATCGGAAGCTCACCTCTGGGTCAAATATGACCAAGGTTGTGAACAGTCTGGTTCAGCCTCAGACATTTGCAGCAAGATGGAGTCATTGGATAGGGTGTGGAATTTGTGCTGGGGACTGAAGTTTGGGGTTTTTGGGTTTTACCAATATTTAATTGGAGGACATTTCTGCCCATCCAGTACAGGGTGCCAGAGAAGCAATCTGACATGTTGGAGACCGTGGAGGGGTCGAGAGAGAGTAGTGAGACACAGTTGGTTGTTGGATGATGTCGTCAAAGGGTTGCATGTAGATGAAATATAAGGGGGCCAAGGATAGATCCTTTGGGGACACCAGAGGTAATGGTGTCGGAGTAGGAAAAGAAGCCATTGCCAGTGATTCTGTGGCTACAATTAGATAGATAAGAATGGAACCAGGGGACTGTGGTCCCACCCAGCTGGACAACAGTGAAGAGGCCTTGGAGGAGGATGGTATGATCATTTGTATCAAAGGCTGCAGGTAGGTCGAGAAGGATGTGAAGGGATAGTTTATGTTTGTCACAGCTACAGAATGCCATCTGTGACATTGATAAAAGCTATTTCAGTACTTTTGCAGGGTGGAAACCTGATTAGAGGGATTCTAACATGAAGTTCTGGGTAAGATGGGGATGAACTGGGAGGTGACAACACGTTAGGAAGACTTTTGAGAGGAAAGGGAGTTGGTAATGGGGCAGGTGTTTGCAAGAACAAAGGAGTCAAGGGTTGTTTTTTTGAGGAGTTAATGATGGCAGATTTGAAGGAGAAAGGAACAGAACCTAAACTGAGAGAACTGTTAACAATATCAGCTAACATGGGAGCCAGGAAGGGAAGTTGGATCGTCAGTAGTTTCGTCGCAATAGGGTCAGAAGAGCAGGAGGTGGGGTCTCATAGACGCAATGAGTTCAGAGACAGCATGAGGGGAAATATGAGAGAAACTAGAGAATATACAAGTTCAGGACTAGGGCAGGGTCAATGAAATATTTATGGCTTGAGTTACAAATGTTGGAAACTAAATTTTAAGATTAAATATCGAGGAAGAAATGATTGTCTTGGTAGTTATTACCACGTTACTGATGGTTATTAATAGTGAAATATTATTACTGAAAATGACCACCGTGGAATAGACAGAAGTTTTAAAGATGTTTTTGTTTCTATCTGGCATTTTAGCACCATTTTATTTTAGCAGTGCACTCTTTATACATTCTAAGTTCAATTCCCTTGCAAATGGCTGTATCTCCCGTGATATTCCAATATCTTGCTGGCTCACATCATTTTTTCACATGTTTGCAGAACAGCAATGTGGGCAGGCATTTGAGATAACTCTGTTTACAAGTGGCCTGGACTTGGAATATGGGACTATATTTTTGCCCATTTATTTTCAATGGTAGAAAATCCAATTCTTTGGTCTACCAGTTTACAAGTAAGAAATCTTTCATTAGGTCAATCCAACACACAGTTTCTCCTGTTTCTGTCAGTGCTGCTTACCCTGGAATAGAGGTAATTAAAAGCTGATGTTACTCCTGTCATGTTCAGCAAAATTAGCTCTTGGGAACCAGAAGACAAGGAACCCTATCCTTGAAGGAACGGGCTGTCATCTCTATAGATAAAAACATGAACTGACAAGGAAACTGTAAGAATTCACAATTAAACAGGGAAAATTGCTTGACTGCAGCAAAATGGCTGCTTCCATGATTAGAGATGGCTCATTGAACAAGCAAATGTTTCCATTTTGAGTTTCACAAATTCAAAGTGACAGTTTTAGAGGGTAGACAGGTTTATATTAGTTCTGATAGAAATTTTGAGCTTCACAAATAAAAATTAACTTTCTTAGAGAGTAGAAGGCTTTATGTTAGCACTGATGGAAGCAAAAGCACTTCTACATCTTCAGTCAACTTAATCATCTTGTGCAAAAACTGAGGGTTTGAGATAACCAATCAAATGTCAGAGTTCAAATAAAATTTGATTGAATTTGCTGAAAAAGCAAATGCTGGGTGGAGTGTCTTATGTCATATGCTGACTTTTTCCTGTGCCCTTCAGCTCAAAATCTTTTGTACTGTAATGTGCTGGATGTGCAAGCTGATAACGCCGTAGTGAGGATATCTGGGACCTTAGTGAATGTTGGGACCAACAGTCTATCTCCTTAACCAATGAGATTTAAGGATTGGGAAATGACGGAGAAAGTGAGTGAATTTCAGTGAAAAAGGCACAGAAAGAGAAAGAGAGACAGAAATAAGAGACAGAAAGGAAAAGTAAGAAAGAGTAAAACATTTTTTTGAAATCTCTAAAAAGAATTTACCACATGCAGGGATGAGACTGGATTATTCAAATTGCTCCCTCCTGGGCCATAGAGGTTGATTGGCATTGCATTAACAATTATTGCCTCGTTAAAAGGGTATTAATTACCAGGCCAAACTTTCTGTGGTGAGTTTAATGGGTAATTAATGTGCAAATTCAGGAAGTTCTTTAAAATAACAAGAAGGTTAGTCGTAAGATGCAATTTTTGTGAAGTAAGTAAGTCTGAAGATTCACAACTCATGAGTACCTCCTAATTCCTTGAATTTACTGGCCGTCTTGTGCATTAATAAAGTTGTTCATCATTAACTTGTTATTTTTCCAACAAGATTTGGCCCATTGTAATTTAAAGGTAGATGTTTGATTTCATCTATTGAACTAACAAAGTTGATTCTCTGTCTGAATTTGATGGGCCCCCCTGAGATGGATTTGGAGGCGGGGAGGCCCATAGAATTGCGACGGGAGGCGGGAAGCAGTGGGCCTCTCACCTCCCCGTTGCAATGCAGTTTTGTCAGGGGCGGGAGGGTCCACCTTCCTATCACCCACCCCCCGCCATTGCCAGGGCATTCTGCACTGGCCCGGTGACCCCACCTCACTCACCTGAGGTCCAGGTCTCCGGCGTTGGGCTTGGGCCAAAGGCCTCTGCAGTACCAGCAGTGGCCACTGCTCCTCGTGGCACTGCCAATACTACTGAGCTGCCGGCCCTCTGATTGGCCAGCAGCTCTTGGAGATGGGATCCCTGTCTTTAAAGGGGTGGGGATCCCGGCTCTGGGCTGTTAGTTGTCCCAGTGCCGTAGAATCACACAAGCGTTGGGAGCTCCAGCTGGCAGAGGCGGGATTCCCCCCACCTTTTTGACCTGGAGCCAGGAGCCCTGACATGTAGTCAAAATTCAGCCCTCTGTGTTGCTATTTTATATTTACAATCAATACTTGTCTGTTGTTAATTTTTCCTTTATTCCTTTTAGCTTATGTATTACCTGAAAAATGTTCGGTTTAAGAGTCTTCTAGGGGAAGAAATATATTTTGATGTAAATGGAGATATCGATGCAATGTATGATATTATAAACTGGCAGAGAACCTCCAATGGGTATATTTCATATAAGGTAATAGGGAGTTACAATGGGACCGCAACCCCAGGACAAGAGATGACTATCCAAAATGACTCTATAATTTGGAATGATGACCAGATTACGGTATGTAACTAATGAAACATCTGTTTCACTTATAACAGAAGATGATTTAATGGAATGTGATTCTTATTTGTGCTTAGTAACCAAGGAGGTTAAGTTAAATGTGAAGTAACATATCATAATGTTAATTATCTTTGAACCCTGAATAGCAGTTCATGAAATCAAAGCAATAGCCTTTTACATTTAAGTGAAGTGGCAAATATTTTATGCTATTCAAATATTCAGTGTGTTAAATTGTCAAAAGTGACACAATGGGCTGAGTCAAAACCTGGAGTGAATTTTGGTGGGGGGTGGGAGGTCTTCTTCTTCTTTGGCATCCATGTCTCGAGAGACAATGGGTAAGCGCCTAAAGGTGCTCAGTGCTTTGTGAAGCAGTGCCTGGAGTGGCTACAAAGGCCAATTCTAGAGTGACAGACTCTTCCACAGGCGCTGCAGATAAAATTGGTTGTCGGGCTGTTGCGCTTCTGTCTTTTTTCCTGCCAAGTGCTAAGTCTCTTCGACTCGCCACACTTTAGCCCCACCTTTATGGCTGCCCGCCAGCTCTGGCGATCACTGGCAACTGACTCCCATGACTTGTGGTCAATGTCACAGGACTGCATGTCGTGTTTGCAGATGTCTTTAAAGCAGAGACATGGACGGCCGGTGGGTCTGATACCAGTGACGAGCTCGCTGCACAATGCGTCCTTGGGGATCCTGCCATCTTCCATGCAGCTCACATGGCCAAGCCATCTCAAGCGCCGCTGGCTTAGTAGGGCGTATTTGCTGGGGATGTTGGCCGCCTCGAGGACTTCTGCGTTGGAGATATGGTCCTGCCACCTGATGCCAAGGATTCTCCGGAGGCAGGGAAGATTGAATGTGTTGAGACATCACTCTTGGCTCATATGTTGTCCAGGCCTCGCTGCCGTAGAGCAAGGTACTGAGGATACAGGCTTGAAACACTCGGACTTTTGTGTTCCACGTCAGTGTGCCATTTTCCCACACCCTCTTGGCCAATCTGGACATAGCAGCGGATGCCTTTCCCATGCGCTTGTTGATTTCTGCATCGAGAGACAGGTAACTGGTGATCGTTAAGCCAAGGTAGGTGAACTCTTGAACCACTTCCAGAGCGTTCCTGTTCCATGATGTTCGTTTTCTTGAGGCTGATGGTTAGGCCAAATTCGTTGCAGGCAGCCGCAATCCTGTCAATGAGTCTCTGCAGACACACTTCTGTGTGGGATGTTAATGCAGCATCGTCAGCAAAGAGGAGTTCCCTGATGAGGACCTTCCGTACTTTGATCTTCACTCTAAGACGGACAAGGTTGAACAACCTGCCATCTGATCTTATGTGGAAGAATGGACAGGAGAGATGATCCACGAGCTGCTGCTGGCACTGAGCAGATACCCGGGTAGCATCTTTATCTGGAACAAGCACAGCAGCCTACAGTCTACTGGGAGCTCGGCAGGGAGGAGCTGGTGGCCCGAGTGCCCATGAGGTGGTCGTCGAGGCTCAGGGCCTCAATCTGGCCTCAGTCGCCCTTCTGCCATCACAGCTAGGATCCGGGAAAGAAGTTCCACCGTGAGCTGGATGGCGACCACGAGCGCAGCGCCAGCCTGGAGGACGCCGACATTGAAGAGTCCTTGCAGACTGTGGGCTGGCCTGCTCACCAAGATCGTGACCCCCGCCGGACTCCTCCACCCTCTCACCTCCTTCCCCCCACCCCCTCCCCCCTCACACCCCCTTCCCAGCTCCCCCTCGCAACCTCTGCACCCCCATCCCCCACCCCCTTCCCCCAGCACCCGCTTCCCCGCTCCCACCTCGCACCCCACCGCTCCCCCTTCCCCCCCACACACCCCTCCCCCCTCGCACCCCCTCCCCCCTCACCCCCTTCTCCCCTCCCCCTTGGCATCCTCTGCTCCCCCTTCCCTCACCCCCTCCCCCTCCTACTCCCTCCCCCTCCTCCTTCCATCTTCGTCCAAGAAATCGCACAGTTTACTTATTAGAGCCCCTGCTCAGGGATAGGAGCTAACAACCCCACTGCCTTGTGGACGTCTCGGGAGAGACCAAGGCTAAGGGAGTAAACCCTAACAGAAAATCCCGAGCGGAACCCCTAAGGCGGTCATGTGTCACCTTTGGCATGTTACCTGCAGCTCCTGCAGCCATACCGGTGCCAAATGTCATGCTCTGCACTCCTTTGGACCCCACTGGGAAGTCCGAGAGGGGGGTTTTGACACTTGGGCAAATCACAACCGCCATACATCCGCCGAGGCATGCACCATGGAGAGGTCACTCCATAGTCGCCTCACAGCGACCAAAACAACACAAAAGGCAGCAGTGATGGGTTATAAGTCCAGCTCAATAGGCGTAGAGATTGGGTGCCACGGGTTGCCTTTGTCGGTGGGAGAGGTCATCGCATCTCACTGGACAGCTACCGCCTGCCTCAAACCGGGCAACCCCTTGTCAGTAAGATTCTGTCCCGCCACAGTCCACCTGCTTCAATGGGTGCTTGGAGCTCAGGGTCATTGCCCGACAAGTGGACTGTAACACCACACCAAACAGCACGGCAAAAAAAGGAAAGAATGTACCAGCCCTTCGTTTTGCAAACTGGAACGTCAGAACGATGTGTCCTGGCCTATCGAAAGACCTTACACAAATCAACAATTCTCGGAAGACCACCATCATCAACAACGAGCTCAGGAGACTCAATGTGGACATTGCAGCACTTCAGGAGACACGCCTTCCTGCGAGCGGATCTCTAAGAGAGCAAGACTACACATTCTACTGTCAGGGTAGGGATCCTGAAGAACCAAGACAGCATGGAGTGGGCTTCGCCATCAGAAACTCTTTGCTCAGCATGATAGAACCACCTTCAAATGGCTCGGAACGCATACTGTCCATCCGACTGCTCACCGCCTCTGGTCCAGTACACCTACTCAACATCTGTGCTCCAACACTCTGTTCCCCACCTGAAGTTAAAGACCAGTTCTACGAGGAACTCCATAATATCATTAGTAGCATTCCTAATACCGAACATTTGTTTCTGCTGGGGGACTTTAACGCCAGGGTTGGGGCCGACCATGACTCATGGCCCTCCTGCCTTGGGCGCTATGGCATTGGAAGGATGAATGAGAATGGACAGAGACTGCTGGAGTTGTGTACCTATCATAACCTCTGCATCACTAACTCATTCTTTCATACTAAACCCTGTCACCAGGTTTCATGGAAGCACCCAAGATCACGTTGCTGGCACTAGCTGGACCTCATCGTCACAAGGCGGGCCTCTATAAACAGTGTCCAAATCACACGCAGCTTCCACAGTGCGGACTGCGACACCGACCACTCCATGGTGTGCAGAAAAGTTAGACTCAAACCTAAGAAGCTGCATCACTCCAAGCAGAAGGGCCGCCCGCGCATCAACACTAACAGAATTTCTCATCCACAGCTGTTACATAAGTTTCTAAATTCACTTGAAAAAGCCCTTCACAACACGCCTGCATGGGATGCAGAGACAAAGTGGGCCCACATCAGGGACGCCATCTATGACTCAGCAATGACCACCTTTGGCAAATGTGAGAAGCAAAATGCAGACTGGTTTCAATCTCACTTTTAAGAGCTGGAACCTGTCATAGTCGCTAAGCTCATTGCACTGTTGAACTACAAGAAAGCCCCCAGTGAGTTAACATCCGTAGCACTTAAAGTAGCCAGAAGCGCTGCACAAAGAACAGCCAGGCGCTGTGCAAATGACTACTGCCAACACCAATGCAGTCGTATTCAGCTGGCCTCCAACACCGGAAACATCAGAGGAATGTATGATGGCATTAAGAGAGCTTTTGGGCCAACCATCAAGAAGATCACCCCCCTCAAGTCTAAATCAGGGGACACGATCACTGACCAACACAAGCAAATGGACCGCTGAGTGGAGCACTACCTAGAACTGTACTCCAGGGAAAATGTTGTCACTGAGACCGCCCTCAATGCAGCCCAGTCTCTGCCGGTCATGTATGAGCTGGATGAACTGCCAACAAAATCGGAACTCAATGATGCCATTGATTCTCTAGCCAGTAGAAAAGCCCCTGGAAAGGATGGCATTACCCCTGAAATAATCAAGAGTGCCAAGCCTGCTATACTCTCAGCCCTCCATGAACTGCTTTGCCTGTGCTGGGATGAGGAAGCAGTACCACAGGACATGCGTGATGCCAATGCCATCACCCTCTATAAGAACAAGGGTGACCGTGGTGACTGCAACAACTACCGTGGAATCTCCCTGCTCAGTATAGTGGGGAAAGTCTTCGCTCAAGTCATGTTAAACAGACTCCAGAAGCTGGCTGAGCGTGTCTACCTGAGGCACAATGCAGCTTTCGAGCAGAGAGATCCACCATTGACATGCTGTTCTCCCTTCGCCAGCTACAGGAGAAATGCTGCGAACAACAGATGCCCCTCTACATTGCTTTCATAGATCTCACCAAAGCCTTTGACCTTGTCAGCAGACGTGGTCTCTTCAGACTACTAGAAAAGATTGGATGTCCACCAAAGCTACTAAGTATCATCACCTCATTCCATGACAATATGAAAGGCACAGTTCAGCATAGTGGTGCCTCATCAGACCCCTTTCCTATCCTGAGTGGTGTGAAACAGGGCTGTGTTCTCGCACCTACACTGTTTGGGATCTTCTTCTCACTGCTGCTCTCATATGCGTTCAAGTCTTCAGAAGAAGGGGTGGGAGCTACTGTCATAAATTAATGTCCACTTTCTGGGTGTAATTTCTGACAAGCCTCAAAGACACTTTTTAAAGTGTGTGTGTGTTGTGGCAGGGGAGGGGGCTGGGGGGGTCGTGGTGTGTGGGGGGAGGGGGAAAGTTGCATTTATTTTGCTGATGATGCTTCTTTTAATGATGCAAACTAGAAAATGAGTAAGGAGGAAGCCCCAAGGTTCTCTGATGCCTCCCTGTGGAGGTTCTATTGCAAAAGATAAGGGCGAGGAGGGACAGAGGGACATCATGTGGGTGGAGGTTCGCCAAGACTGAAATTAATCACCATTATCACATTTGGCACTTGGTCAACAGTGCCCTTCCATAGCAGCTCCTGAATCTGTATTGTCAACACAGCATCGATGTAAAAGTTGGATGAGTTGTTTCAGTGTTCTTCAATGCACGATTAAGGGAGTGTGAAGGAGGTAACACGGGCTGTTAATATGGAGGGGCTTTTCAGAGGAGGGGAATGAGCAGATCACCAGAAATACTGTGCTATCAAATCATCCTTTACATTTCTGGTTTCATGTTTTTCTGCTAGCTCTCATCTACCTTACCTTTCCTTATCAGCTATGATGGTTATTGCTACTGCTACATTGAAATATAATCTTCTCTGCATTGTCATGTTGCAATATTCACCATGCTATAATGATGCAGGAGACTTTGTGTGGGGCATACTGTAGGGAGCCCTCAGACCAATCCAGGCACCTGAAGATTTGCTTCAAGAGCTCTATCTGGTACTCAGTGATGTTCCTGGTGCTCCCACAGCTCTGGTTATACTTCAGCTGTTCAGGTATGGTAGGGTTGCAGACAGATGTTACCAGCCATGCGTGTGCGGGTGGGGATGGGATAGCCCTTGGACCCAAACAGCCACAGGGTGGAATAGTAGTAAGATGGTTGATTGTTGGAGGATGAAGGCAATGTGACAACTACCTGTGAAACTTGCGCTGACTTGCATGATCCTTCTGTGGTAATCACAATCCTGTTCATGAAAGCTGCTGGCTGGTCTTCTGGTGCTTTCATGGCTACGAATGCAATATATTACATCCGGACATGAGAGCTGTAAATCCTCTCATTTTGATTGTTGACGTCAATGGGATAAGTGCTATTTTAGTTGGCCCTGGAAAATAGGACATTGGTGACCTGCTAGATGCCATTGTGCACTTCAGACTGGGAGTTATGAGAGATGTCCCCTGTAACACCCTGGAAAGAGCTTGAAGCAAGGGAGTTAAGGGCGGTGATGTCCTTTACAGCTACTGGAAAAGCGTGGCCAAATGGCTCAGCAGACAGCAGATTGTTTCAAGAGACCTCATAGTTCAGAAGCAGTCTGGCTGGTGAAGCACAGCCTCCCCATACACTGCTTTTCAGAGGTAACCAGGAAAGTAGCTGCTTGGTCTATAAGCCTGCTGGGTTGGGTAAGATGTCCTAGGAGCAACCTTCTTCACCTGCTGTTTTCTAACAGGCCCACCTGCTACTCCTTCTGGTTCTTGACGTTGCTGCTGTTGTTACTGTTGCTGCTCCTGTTCCTCCATCTCTTCCTCCATCCAGAACAATGAACGCACGAACATACAAGTTAGGAGCAGGAGTAGGCCATTTGGTCTCTTTAAGTCTGATCCACCATTTAATATGATCATGGCTGATCTGATTATGGCCTCAACACCACTTTCCCACATACCCCCGATATCCTTTCACTCCCTTGTTAGTCAAGAATTTATCTACCTCTGCCTTAAAAATATTCAATGACCCTGCCTCCACTGCTCTCTGGGGAAGAGAGTTCCAAAGATTCACAATCCTCTCAGAGAAAAATATTCTTCTCATCTCTGTCTTAAATGCGCGATCCCTTATTTTTAAACTCTGTCCCCTAGTTCTAGTCACTCCCACAAGGGGAATCATCCTTTCAGCATCCACCCTGACAAGTCCCCTCAGGATCTTATATATTTCAATAAGATCACCTTTCATTCTTCTAAACTCCAATGGATACAGACCCAACCTGTCCAACCTTTCCTTCATAAAATAACTCTCTCATCCCAGGTATCAGTCGTGTGAACCTTCTCTGAACTGCATCTAACACATTTATATCCTTTATTAAATAAAGAGACCAACATTTTTCACAGTACTCCAGATGTGGTCTCACCAATACTCTATATAACTGTCGCAAAACATCCCTACTTTATATTCCATTCCCCTTGTAATAAACGACAACATTCCATTTGCCTTCCTAATCACTTGTTGTATCTGCATACCAGTCTTTTGTGATTCATGTACCAGGACACCCAGATCCCTCTGCACCTCTGTAATGAAGCTGGAATGCCACTCCCCGTAAGCTGTGACTGCTTATTCAGGGTGTGCAAGGCAAAAAAGTTTAAAACCAAGGTCAAAAATTTATTGGAAATCTAAAGGTCACAACAGTACAAAGATCACCATGATCAGAGTGTCTGCATCTCTTTAAATACTCCTTCCAGTTGGCCTTCCAATCCAATTCTGTGATGTTTTACGCAGTGAGTGCTGGGTAGAACTTCTTATTTTTCTTGTCTAAAACGTGTCAGGATCTTAATTACATCATAGAACCTCAATTTACATGTATTCATAAAGTGCCTCCTGCTTCCAGCAGTTTCCTCAACCATCTGAAAAAAACTCAATGATTAAATTGGCACCGACCGACTCGAGTGGAACTGGTGCGGTAAATGCACTGAAGCAATTTTAACTTGACTGTCTTATTCATGCCGGAGGGATACGTTAAAATTGTTCCCAACATTCTGGTCACAAATCAGTTCAGTGGCCTCACCCTTTATTCAATTTAAGCAATGTGTAGCGTAATGCTCATATTGTCATTTGCACCTCAGTGAATTTTTGAACTCAGTGGCATTGTGCCATTTTACCTTGCATTATGCAGATTGTAGCAACTAAATCATTTATCTTTCTGTCTGTCTCTATATCCCTTCCATAATGCTTCTTGTAAATATTGAGGAAAATGGGTGCCTACAGTTTCCACAAGCACAGGGCTCACTATAATGTACATTATGATAAACAGATTACACTTTGCAAATATTTAGCTACATGTTTGCAATTTTGTACACTATCCTGAAAATTCACACATCATTCCATTTTGTTATTTATAATGGTGCACAAACTATGCAGGAATGAGAAGTATTGCTACCTTTCCCCAATTTATAGTTTTTATGATCGCATAGATGCAAAAAGATATCAGTCTTGCAGTAGGTTTTCACAACTTAGGTACTACATTTACAAAGTCTTTTATTATGCTATGTTCTTGAGATAGCAGCTTCACTCACTTGTATTTCTCACTTAGGCCAGAAAAACAATATTATTTTTGTAGTCTCTTTTGTGTAAATTGTTTTTTGGAAAATCATACTTAATTTGTATCGATGTTCCATTTGGCAGCCTCCATTTTCTGTATGTAGTGAGAGCTGTCAGCCTGGCACTAGAAAGGGAATTCGACAAGGAGAACCTGTTTGTTGCTTTGACTGTATTCCATGTGCTGATGGGGAGATAACTAATGTGACAGGTTAGTTAAATAATTCTCTTATGAAATAATACTTACATTTTCATGAATGTATCTAAAATATTCACTCAATCGTTTTTAATATATATGTAGCTTATTTTGCACAATAAATTATAACATTTAAAATGGAATGCAAGTGCAATAAAAATGGCAAGACACAAATATATTAATTTCTATTAATTCAGTAACATAAGAAGCAATTTTATGACATTCAGCTCTCATAGATTTTATAATTAATGGATGGAAATTGTGGGGATTAAGCATCTAAATTCCCTATGTGCAGGTAAGGCTGGTTATTATGAGGATGATTTTGTAGAATTACCCCTAAAGTTCACATTTTACTTCCATATTCAAAAAAATACAGTATTAGCTTCTTAAGTGGGGTGGGGTGGGGTGGGGGGGAGTGGGGGGGGGGGGGTAGTGTGGGTGGTGGTGGTGGGTGGCTGGAATCCAATGTAAGTGTTCAAAGAAAATGTCCAACTTTTGGAATTGAGTAAAATGTGTTAGTATACTCAAGGATGAGCATGGAAAGGTTTGTATGTAATGAGAATATAGTGTAATAGCTGCTCTTAAATGCAATTAGTACAAATTTCATAGATGATTCAGTTGAATAACTGATCATCAATTTAATTTTGATATGAACAATTAATAAAATAAATTCTCAATAATGTAACTACATTAAATGCATATTGAAAATCTTGTGACGCACAGAAACATAATCTCCAGTTCTGTCGTACCAGATATTTAATGGTATGTCGTAGCTCTAGTCTCTTACACTGTTTTGTATCCTTCATATTTTAGTAATGTTTCCTTTCTCTGAGCTCCCTCCATACTGTACAGTTCCTGTCAGAGGGATTGAGGGTGAGTGGTGGTTGAAGTAAAGACCATTTGCTCTTAGGTAACTACTAATACCTGCTTCATAACCAGCTAATACTACTCTATAATTGGCCAGTTCAAGACGCATGGAAGTTCTGCAGACTAATTCTTGCGCCAGTTTTCTTTCCCTCCCATGAGAAAGCTGCTTAATCTCCACTTGACATCCTTGATAGATAGCCTAAGTTCAGGAAATCAGAGTGGAGGAAATTGTTGGCATCAACCTGCATATTACCACTGCATGGCACACAGTGCCAGATAACCAGCATACTGTTTCACCAGCTTGTAGCATTCTCATCATAAACCTTATTGCACTTTTTCATCCTGTTGGCATAGCTTATCAGTGGTAAATAAAGAATGAAGATTGATGGCAGTGGGAAAGATTAGAACTTGAATGATAAAACTTGAATTTAATCATCTGCCCATCATCTAAATTGTTAATGCTACAACAGTGATTGGTTAATTGGGTATATTTACCAAAAATGGTAAGGCATGACAGTTGTATAAAAAATATAATCCACTGTGTTGAAACATAGTGCATTTGAACACCAGATTTGGAATTCTGAATGATAAAATACAAGAACAATGTGAACAACTATATACCTTATTTGGGAACGTCTGTGAGAGGCCCAGCACTGATTCCTACATCCAGACAGTAGATACTCTAAGGAATGGCTGGATAACTGAGATAGAAATATGTGGTCGTGTAGACCCAATTTTTCATTGTGATACAGAATTCATCATTGGATTATACAAGATCAATTCACTCACTTTTCACAAAAATAACAGGTACATTGAGTGAGAAATCAGACTCCTCGCAAGTAAAATAAAAGTATTTGATATTTATTTGACATAATGAAATAACCTGAGCTGGAAGGCAATAGCTTTCTTCAGTAAGTAAATGTTGCTAGTTTACTTGGATTAAAATTTGAGAGAAAAGCAGCACTGCACATCATCTAAATTGTTAATGCTACAGTGGTTGGTTAATTGGGTATATTTACGAAAAGTAATGGCCATTTGACCTGTTTAAGTGGAATTAGCAGTACACTGCTGCACTAAACTTGAAAATAAATAGTAGATATGTATATGTCAACTACATAACAAGATTCTGATGTTCATTTAACAGATTCAAGGGAATGCATTCAATGCCCTGAAGATTACTGGTCCAATGCAAACCGAGATGAATGCTTACATAAAGTGATTGAATACCTTGGTTACAATGATCCCTTGGGAATGACATTAATAGCACTATCGATATTTGGAGCCTGCATTGCTGCAGCCGTTGCTGTAGTTTATATGGTTCGCAAGGATACTCCCCTCGTCAAAGCTAATGATCGTGGAATAAGCTTTGTGCTGTTATTTTCACTAGTTATATGCTTTCTCAGCTCAATTGTCTTTGTTGGTCAGCCAGTAGCATGGTCTTGTATGACACGACAGGTTCTTCTTGCTATTAGCTTTTCTACCTGCCTTTCATGTGTGTTGTCAAAGGCTGTTAATCTGATGCTCAAAGCCAGAGCAGCCAAAGCAAAATCACCTGAAGGCACGAAAAAAAAACTTTTAGGCCCTTTTCAGCAAAGAATTATTGCATTGATCTTTGTCTTATGCCATGCTTGTCTTTGTACAGCTTGGTTACTAATTCTACCTCCTTACCCTATCAAGAATACACAGTCTCAAAATATAAAAATAATTATGGAATGCAATGAAGGGTCTGTAGTATTTCTGTGTTGTGTGTTAGGATATGACGCATTGTTGGCTGCTATTTGCTTTGTGTTTGCTTTCATTGCACGGAAATTACCTGATAACTTTAATGAAGCTAAGTTTATGACCTTTTCCCTGCTTGTCTTTTTTATTGTTTGGATTTCTTTTATCCCGGCCTACTTAAGCACTCGGGGAAAATATATGGTAGCTGTTGAAATGTTTGCTATTTTGGCATCCAGTTTTGGCTTACTTGGTTGTCTTTTTGTTCCTAAATGTTATATTATCTTATTGAAACCAGAAAGGAACACAGAGGAATTAGTTAACTGCAAAACTGATACAACTGATAAGAGTGCACCACCAACCTCACAATCACTGACCAACTCAGCAATAAGCACTGCCTGTTCAACAGTTACACTCAATTAATAAACTTGCTTACAAACAGTATCTGTAAGTGATGTTAGTACTGTTTTCACTGCTTGAATATACATTTATTATAGTCCACAAGCATTTAAGGAAGCTATAGAGAGTATATTAAACATAAAAAATGCTAATGGATTATATTTTAATGTCAGAATTTGTAGAATGTATTTTTTGTTCATCCTCTGGCCAACTTTCTGTATGCAAAGCTATAAACGTGTAACAACCTGAAGGAGCAAATCAAGGTCATTTTGTTCTCTTAACTGCAGGGCCCATAACCAGATTTTATGTTTGAGAAAATATTGAAGTAAAGCCATTTTGTTTAACAGGTGTAATATCTTGAAAGTACTATTTCCCAAGATTATTTTAAATTATGATTAGATTCTGAAGCTGCATGTTTTGTGAACTGTTCATGATCTTCATCCCCAGTCACTGTCAAATACAAAATCAGAAACTAAAAGGGAATCAGTGGGATTCAGGAAGGGAGTTAACAACATCATCAAACAAACTGCATAACTGTGGACTACAAAGTCTGGACTAAAAAAATACAAGTAAAAATAACTGTGGGAGGGGATTTTGCCATTGTTCATTTAGAAAATTACTTTACCAGCGCAAAATCACTGCTGGGTCTATAGGCCCCTTTGGCTACCTTTTGTATACCTTGCAACCATGTCCTAGATGAAGGTTGAGGTGTGTATGCTGCATACATACCTAACTTTAGCTATAATAGCATATGTTTCAAAGAATCTGATGCAACACTGGATGTAGTGGGTTTACATTGGGTTGAATTGAATCAGACTGTACTTGTTCTGCACATTTACAACTCTGAAGTAGTTGTATTTGTGTTTTGCATTTGCTTATTTAACATAATTATGCTTAAAAAATATTGTTGCCACTTTCAATAGTTGAAAATTTAACATGCTTTTATTTAATAGCAGACTTTCCTTTGCTATTAAAATAGATAATGCGGTGTTAAAATAGTGGGTAAAGGAATGTATTATGAACACATTCAAATGTTTGCTTTAATTGCCAACAGTCATTTTTGGGCTAAAGGTTTTATTTAAATGAAAATAGTGTTACTATATCTGAGGGCAATTTATTTACAGACTGTCATACTGAAATCAAATATAAGCAGACACAGCCTAGCAGCCTCACTAAAGGTTTATGTTCTTTTGGATGCTGTTTATTCAAATTGAAGCACATGCTTAGGTTGATGTAAAGGACTAATTAAAATTAGTAATTGATTTACTTTTTTTTCATTCCCCTCCCTTTTATTTAAGTAGAACCATAAACCTTTGATGAATTGAGAATAGTACCTGAAAAAAATGTTTCCCCTTCCCTAGGCTTGCCACTCCCCATATCAAACTGAGAGAACAAGTGCATAATCTACTCTCCAGCCTCTCTCAAAGTTGCTGTGAAATCATCTGCTGGAGATGCAGGTCTGCAACTTTGACTATTCTCCCTTTGCTCCCTGTAATTCCCTGTGAAGGATGATTTGACTTCCACTTAGCATTTTCTCACAATGGAGAGGGTAACAACAAAACCATATTGCAGTGCGGAGTGAAATCATGTCCCCACTCAATGGCACTTTTAATATACAACTTTTAAAATATTCCCTTTCTTTATTTTAGCTTAACTGGTAATACTATGCAATCTGTGTAAACTAATTGTATCTTTTGATAAAGAAGTCTTACAATAAAACTAAATTGTGATTATGCAAAAACTAAAATGACTTGGAAGAGATATTAATTGTGAGTCAAAGGTTTGGATCTGTTTGTAACATCAGAGGACTTGCCACTGGAGAACATATAGGTCTGATTTATCTAAAGATCTCTTCACCTAATCCCACTTGTGTTTGTGGGTTCAAGCCGTTAGCTGAGGCCCAATGCGGTCCTGATACTTGGCAGAGTCTTGTACCTGCTGCAGATCTGAGAATCAGCTGGCTGCAGAACCTTTTAGAGATAGTTGCTATTGGCCTCGGATCCTTTTAGTTGTTGTCCTAAAAAAGCAGCCATAAAGGTGGGAGAATTGGGGTAGGGGTTGGTATTGGGTTGGAGATACCCAGGAAATCTCCCACCTCTGGCCTTTTACCGATGCTTTGTGCTGGGGGTAAGCATCACATGGTGCAAAGCAGAAGAAAATCAACACCATAAAGTTTCAAAACATTAATCGTGAAACAGTAATTATGTTTGTCATCAGAGTGGCTGAGGTTTGCTCATTTTGTAGCCTGACCTATAAGGCAAGAAGCACAAACAACATCTATCAATCTTATCAAACAGAACAGAGATGTTACATTATCTTGAGATAGCCAATTATTTCAACATAGTATCTCAGGACTGATTGAGTATATGTGGATGACAGAAACTAAACTGGATCTTCATTTCCCATGAGGTGTGCCTTCTAATCTTTTGAATACTTTGAGCATTTTAACCAATTGAATAAGCATATTTTCTAAATACGTACAAAATATCATCAGGTTTGGAATAGTTATGTAAAAGGACAAGAAAGAATCAAGCATAAAAATACTGAACTGGAGGAGGGCTAACCTCTGCGTTGAAACGAGATCTGGCCCAGATGGATTGGAATCAAAAATTGGTAGGCAAAACAGTAATTGGACAATAGGAAGCCTTCAAAGAGGTGATAGTTCAGGTACAGAGTAGACACATTCCCATGAGGGGGAAAGGAAGGGCATTCAAAGCTAGAGCTCTCTGGATGTCTACAGATATGTAGGTTAAAATGAAACAGAAAAAGGAGGGTTATGACAAATGTATGTTTCATAATACAGTATACCGAATATAGAAAGTGCAGAGAGATCTAAAAAAGGGATTGAGGGGTAAAGAGAAAGCATGAGACTAGATAAGTGGCTAACATAAAAAGGATCAAAAAAGTCTTTAAAAAAACATTAATAGTGAAAGGGTCATCAAAGGAAGGGTGGGACTGATTAGGGATCAAAAAGGAGATATTCTTGTAGGGGCAGAGGGCGCAGCTGAGGTAATAAATGAGTACTTTGCATCTGTCTTCACTAGGGAAGAAGATGCTTCCAATACAGTAGCGAAGGAGGAGACAGTAGCAATATTGGATAGGAGAACAATAAAGAGTAGGTATTTAAAAGATGAGCAGTCCACAAAGTAGAAAAGTCACCTAGTCCAGATGGGATGCATCCTAGGTTACTGATGGAAGAAAGGATGGAAATTGCGGAGGCTCTGACCACAATCTTCCAATCCATCTTGGGTATGCGAGTGGTGCCTAAGGTCTACAAGATTACAAATGTTGCACCCCAGTTTAAAAAAGGGAGAGGGGTAATCCTGACAATTTACAAGCCAGCCAGCCTAACATTGGTGGAGGTGAAACTTTTAGAGACTTTGTACTGGATTTTCACAGGGGTGGAGAACTGGAAATGGGGGCTAGTTCGGGCCCCTACCGTTTATGGTGTGCTTTAGGCACGTCCATGGGAATTTTCAAATCTACAGCCAATATAAGGGCAGGGAGTGGGCTCACCATCCAATCAAGGATGGCAGGTGGGTTCTTGATGCTGGAGGGTAAGTCGGAGGACCTCCATCTCTCAGCGATCGGCAGACTCACTGGCCGAAGTGGGAGCTAAAGATTTGAAGATGAAGGCTGCAAGGGAAATGTGTAGGTAAGTTTTTTTTTAATGTTCTAAAAAGCCACGGCTGCCTGACCATGATCGTTGAGGGGCAATCCCTCCAGGTGATGGCCAGTGGTTGCACCTGTGGCCCAGTGGCCGTTATGGGTCCAAGTGTGGTGCGTCTCTCACATGATCCATCAGCCCACACCCCACCTTCCCTTCTGAGCCCACCAAGTTGATCTGGATATGGTCCGCATTGGCAACTGTAAATTCAAGTCCGTGGGGGAACAGGGCCTTAATAGTCTCCGTAATTAACAGTAATTGGCCACAATTACTGAGTCACCCTCATTCAAAAAGGCCCGGGGTCGGGATCGTGGCGAGGAACCGAAACAGAGGCTGGTGGCACTTAATTGTGCGCCCGCCCACCCCTGATCTGGACCCTGAACTGCTTTAAAAAATTTAGCCCCATAATCTGGAACAAAATTAATTGGCATCTGGAAAAGTATGGATTTGTTAGAGGCAAATCGTGTTTGATTAACTTGATCAATTTCTTTGATGAAGTAACGGAGAGGGTTGTCGAGGGTTGATGTTGTGTAAGTGGACTTTCAAATGGTGTTTGATGAAGTACCACATTATAGACTTATTGGCAAAATTTAAGCCTGTTGGATTAAAGGGACAGTGATAGCGTTAATATAAAATTGGCTAAGGGACAGAAAGCAGAGAGTAGTGGTGAATGGTTGTTTTACAGACTGGAGGACGTTATACAGTAGTGTTCCCCAGGTGTCAGTGTTAAGACCACTCTTTTTAATATGTTCATGTAGTAAACATGAGCTCTTCTGCTTCTCTCAGCCCTACAAATATAAATTAAGGATAATAGTAACAATCTTTCAGAGGGGCATAGACAAATTGGTAAAATAGGCAGACACATGGCAGATGAAATTTTACACAGAAAAGGTGTGAAGTAGGAAGAATGAGGAGAGGCAATATAAACTAAACGTTACAATTTTAAATGGAGCACAGGGACTTGTGGGTGTATGTACACAACTTGTTGATGGTGGCAGGGCATGTTGAGAAGGCTGTTAAAAAAGTGTATTGGATCCTAGGCTTTATTAATGGAAGAATAGAGTGCATGAGCAAGGAAGTTATGCTGAACTTTTATAAAACACTGGTTAGGCTTCAGCTGGGTTCAATTGTGTTCAGTTCTGGGTACCACACTTTAGGAGGAATACAGTCGGTGCAGAAGAGATTTACTAGAATGGAACCAGGGATGAGGGACTTCAGTTTAGTGGAGGGACTGAAGAAGCTGGGATTGTTCTCCTTAGAGCATCGAAGGTTAAGAGGAGGTCTGAAAGAGGTGTTCAAAATCATAAATGATTTTTATAGAGTAAATAAAGAGAAAATGTTTCCAGTGGCAGAAGGGTCAGTAACCAAAGAAAAACAGATTCAAGGTGATTGGCAAAAGAACCAGAGCTGACATGAGAAAACATTTTTTTACACAGTGAATTGCCGTGATATGAAATGCAAGGCCTGAAAGTGTGTTGGAAGAAAATTCAATAGACTAATTTGATAACTCAAACAAGGAGCTGGTACAGGCACAATGGGCCAAATGGACTCCTTCTCTGATTCTATGAAAAGAAAAGAGCTTCAGAAAATTTAGTTATTTATTGAATACCCAGCCATTTTGAAGTTCACATGCCATAGACACATCAGGCCAAAGTTTTTGATGTTGAGTGTCTTGTAGATCAATTTATACTGAAGTGTTTGCATGCAATTTTCTCAGATCAGCTCATTAACATCACTCTATTTGAACATTTGGAAGTGTCCAGGGAGCTAGGGAGGTGATCTGGTGGAAATGGATGATAGCACCTTCAAAGTACTGAGAAATGACTTACTGCCCTGTGTGGCCATCCCTCAAATCATCAAGGCTGACCATTGAGTGGCCAGAGCAACACCTGAGTCGGGAGGAAGGCATTTTTAATATGCAAATCAAGGTATTATGACATACTGCCATCTTAGGATCATGTGATCATGTTCCGCAGTCTAACTGAAGAGCAGCCAAGAAAGTAAGTTTTAATTTATATTTGTAGGGCTGAGAGAAGCAGAAGAGCTCTTCTGGACACCACAAAAACAATCTGAGCATTGCCATACCAGGTTCCTCCCTCCAGATAATGGACCTCCCAGACCTATGTTCTGTAGGCTCGGAGCCAATAGGCTGTCCCTGGGTGTTCATTTTTCGCCAGCGGTCACCATCCTTATCCCAATGAGGCCTGGCCCTCAAAGTGGACCAAACCTCTCTTTGGGAAGATCGGGCAGCCAGGTTACTTTATCTTGGCCGACCCAGTGATGATAATTTCCCCATAATCATCCTTAGGGTATGTACAGCTATGGTTGGTGACATCTTTGTGGTTGCAGTTGATTAGGCTATACTGAATGTTGATCACCCTGCATGGCTTCTTTCATGCAGTATCACTGAATGCAGGGCAACATTTTTGTTTGCCCCACATTTACTTACCTCAGAGCTGGCATTGGCACTGCTGGGCCATTTTTTTGATTAATTGTCTGCCAAAGTGAGTTATGTTCCATTCTGTCTGTAGATGGGGGTTTTGGGTATTGATAGGTAGGAACTGAGCGCAAACTATATAACCTGACCTGTCTGTTATTTGTCCAACAGTCTTCCTCTTCTTATTCAAAACACCTTGGATAGGAAACCCATTGGTACCAGTAATGGTGCTTGGGGTTACAATAAATTGGAACATTTGGTATGAGGGCATACTAGAACTAAAATGTTAGCAGAAAATAAAGTTATGAAACTACTAAAATGAAGTTGCCTTAACATTTCCATGATCTTCAATATACTTACCATTACCTACAAACCTTTGATGCCCATTTCATAAGTTATTATCATGAATTGATATCCTGCAGGAATAAACATTGAGAAATTCTATGCAGATTGTCTCCAGCCCAAACTTTAAGTGAAGCTCCTTCCTGTTGCATGTGTACATTTCCAATGTTGCTGCTCGTCAACTGTGTAAAATTGTATGTGACATAAAATGGATGGAGATCCGGCATTGAGGATCTCCACCTAATTTTCCAATTTGGGTGGCACAGTGGTGCAGTGGTTAGCACTGCAGCCTCATAGCTCCAGTGACCCGGGTTCGGTTCTGGGTACTGCCTGTGCAGAATTTGCAAGTTATCCCTGTGACCTGCATGGGTTTCCTCTGGGTGCTGCAGTTTCCTCCCACATGCCAAAGACTTGTGGGCTGATAGGTAAATTGGCCATTGTAAATTGCCCCTAGTGTAGGGAGGAGAATTGTGGGGACGTGAAAGGGAAATGGGGTTAGTATAAATGGGTGGTTGATAGTTGGCACAGACTTGGTGGGCCAAAGGGCCTGTTTCAGTGCTGTATCTCTCTATGACTCTAATTAGGCTCACATGATCCCATATGGGAAATCTAGACTATAGCTTTGTGAACTACTCTTAACATTAGGGATTTTAAATGGTAAAAAGAACATTTTCCAAGTCCAGTATAGCACTGTAGGTGCAGAGTAAATTTCCATTTACTGTATCTCAACCATGGACCTCTGCAAACCTGTTGAATAGTATCCCAACTGCAGTCGTGTGGCATTTTTTCATTTTGCATATAAGCCATTGGGGTGGATTTAGTTCTCCCGAAGCGTCAGGTTCTGTGGCGGGGGTGGGGGGCTGGTGTGGAGCCCTGAAGTTGCCTCCGGAAGACGGCTGTCACGCACCCTAGTGCTGGGAGGGCCTGGCCCGAAGCCTCATGGCATACCCCCACACCACCCACCCCCCCGGCCGCTCGGTGACGAGACCCCCATTTGCATATTTAAATAAATGAAAATGTCGCTGCCTGAGTTCCTGCTCCTATCTTCGGCTGGCAATCCCGCGCCTTTGGATCCCCGTCTGGGGAACCAAGGAGTAACACTGGTGGGGAGGAGGGGGGAGGAGGTAAGTTTCTCAGTGTGGGGGTGGGGGGGGGGGGAAGGGGGTAAAATTAATGTCATGGGTGTAGGGGATGTTGGGAAAGGTTGATGTTGAAAGTTTGTGCAGTTTGGGGTTGGGGGGAAGGTCAGATTGTAAGGGTAAGTGTTTTGGGGGGAAGGCAAATAATTAATTTTTTGGTTATGGGGGGTGGGAGAAGGGCAAAATAAATGTATTTTTTTAAATATTTAAATCTCCTGGTAGGGCTGACAGCTCTTTAAAAATGGCATCAGCGCCTGCACACAGGCAGCTGATGCCATTACCGGGATGGACAGCCTGCCCCCTCCCCATAATTGGGAGGTGTAGCCCGCCCCGGCTATTTAAATAAGCCGCTGCATGGAAGATTGTGATGGCTCTCAATATGCGGCCCGCACAAGTGGGCTGCTGCTTTTTTTGCCTGCCACTGACATCGGCGGCGGGCACAGAAGATTCAACCCATTGTGTGGGCTGTCTGAATAAGTTGTCAAAAACTGCTGAATTAAAGATTTGCCATTGCTTAGTTGATGGCAGTCTTGTGTCTGAGTCAGAAGATTGTGGGTTCAAGACTCACTCCAGGACTTGAGCATAAAAATCAAGGTTGGCAGCACTGTGGGAATGCTCCATTTGTGGAGGTGCCAACTGTTGGATGAGACAGAAACATAGAAAATAGGAGTAGGCCCTCTGGGCCTGCTCCGCCATTCAAAAAAGATCATGACTGATCGTCTAATTCAGTACCCTGTTCCCACTTTTTCCCCATATCCCTTGATCCCTTTGGAATTAAGAAATATATCTACCTCCTTCTTGAATATATTTAATGAATTGACCTCCACTGCCTTCTGCGGTGGAGAATTCTACTGGTTCACCACCCTCTGAGTGAAAAAATTTCTCCTCATCTCGGTTCTAAATGGCATACCCCGTATCCTGAGACTGTGACCCCTGGTTCTGCACTCCCCAGCCATCGGGAACGTCCTCCCTGCATCTAGCCTGTCTAGTCCTGTTAGAATTTTATAGGTTTCTACGAGGTCCCTCTCATTCTTCTAAATTCTAGTGAATATAGGCCTAGTCGATCCAATCTCTCCTCATACATCAATCCTGCCATCCCAAGAATCAGCCTAGTAAATCTTCTTTGTACTCCCTCCATAGCAAGAACATCCTTCCTCAGATAAGGAGACCAAAACTGCCCAAAATACTCCAGATGTAGTACATGTACTCCAAACTGCAGTAAGATATCCTTGCTACTGTACTCAAATCCTCTTGCAATGAAGGCCAACATACCATTTGCCTTCTTAATTGCTTGCTGCACCTGAATGCTTGCTTTCAGTGACTGATATACAAGGATACCCAGGTCTCGTTGCACCTCCCTCTTTCCCAATCTATCACCACTCAGATAATAATCTGCCTTTCTGTTTTTACAACCAAAGTGGACAACCTCACATTTATCCATGTTATACTGCATCTGCCATGCATTTTCCCACTCACCCAACTTGTCCAAATCACATTGGAGCCTCTTTGCATCCTCCTCACAGCTCACATTCGCCGCCACCGCCCCCCTCACCCCCAGCTTTGTGTCATCTGCAAACTTGGAAATGTTACATTTAGTTCCCTCACCCAAGTCATTAATATATACTTTGAATAGTTGGGGCCCAAGCACTGATCCCTGCAGTACCCCACTAGTCACTGTCTGCCACCCGGAAAAAGACCTGTTTATTCCTACTCTCTGTTTCCTGTCTGTCAACCAATTCTCAATCCATGCCAGTATGTTACCCCCAATCCTATGTGCTTTAATTTTGCACACTAACCTCTTATGTGGGACCTTATCAAAAGTCTTCTGAAAATCCAAATATACCACATCCACTGGTTCTCCCTTATCTATTCTACTAGTTACATCCTCAAAAAACTCCAGTAGATTTGTTAAGCATGATTTCCCTTTCGTATACCCATGCTAACTTTGTCCAATCCTGTTTATGTCTTCCAGGTGTTCTGCTGTCACATCGTTTATAATAGACTCTAGAATTTTCCTCACTACTGATGTAGGGCTAACTGATCTGTAGTTCCCTATTTTTTCTCTCACTCCTTTTTTAAATAGTGGGGTTACATTTGCCACCCTCCAACCCGTAGGAACTGCTCCAGTCTATAGAATTTTGGAAGATAACCACCAATGCATCCACTATTTCCAGGGCCACTTCCTTTAGTACTCTGGGATGTAGATTATCAGCCCTGGGCATTTGTCAGCCTCTATCCCCATTAATTTTCCTAGTACTATTTTTTTTACTAATACTGATTTCCTTCAGTTCCTCCCTCTCATTAGACCCTTGGTTCCCTAACATTTCTGGGAAGTTATTTGTGTCCTCCTTTGTGAAGACAGAACCAAAGTATGTGAACCAAAGATATTAAACCAAGGCACTGGATCACCTTCTCAGGTGGACGTAAAAGTTCCTATGGCGCTATTTTGAAGCAGAGCAGGGAATTTATCCCTTGTGTCCTGTCCAATATTTATTCCTCAATCAAGGTCACCAAAACAGATTATCTGGTCATTAACACATAGCTGTTTGTGGGAGCTTGCTGCGTGCAAATTGACTGTTGAGCTTTCCTACATTTCAACAGTGATTACATTTCAAAAGTACTTTATTGGCTGTAAAGCACTTTCAGACATCTGGTGGGCATGAAAGGCGCAATATAAATGGAAATCTTTTTTTTCTGAAACCAAAACGAACGACAAATTCTGAAAATCTGAAATGAATACAGAATATTCTGGAAATATCCTGCAGGTTTGCGAAGTAAAGGTATACGATAGCAATAGGATATAGATCATTTGAATTGACGAGGAAACCCCTTTTAGAGTTCTGAAGAAAATCTAGGTTGGTGTAGTGGAGGAGGACACCAATAAAAACCCAAAGGGCCAATCAGTGCCAAATGGTGTTCAATAGAAATAAATGTATGATACTGCATATTGGAAGTAAAATTGGGATGACATGTACTCAATTCATAGGATAGAACTTGCCAAGGCACTCATTAGGAGCTAAACCTACCATTGCAGGGAGGTGTTTTGACCCCTGCTGGAATTAGTTTGGAGTGAGACTTCCATCCACCCAGTCTCACAAGCACTAATGTGTCACGATGTTGAGGATCAGTTTAATTTGCGTATCAAGCCCAAGCTTCAAGCACTGGGAAAGCCTCTCGTTCAGAGTTGTACCTGTTTGGGGTGAAAAATGCAGGCATTAGTGTTGAAATATTTCATTTAATTCACTGATCATGGAAGTGAAGGGTAGGCCTCCTCCATGAGATGAGCACAAATGTCTTTTGCAGTCACTCTAACCATCTTTACCTGTGAAATACAGTGAATTTGGAGACTCCTCCCACCAGATTGAGGCATATCATTGTCTGACTGTGCCCTGTACCATGTAAGACGTGCACACTGTTTGTTTATGTGATTGGGTAATGCCAATGTCAAATTTCATCATATTAACATGAATTTGAAGCCATCACATGATTACAAGTAATCTCAAAACTTACAGCAGTGCTCAGTTTCCCCACCTATGCCATAGACTCCCATTCAGACAGGCAATTGCACACTATGTGTTCATCTTACTGAATGTATAACACTTAATTATCCTTGAATAGTCCTTCATGACATGCTGGACTGTACTGCTACAGGCGCACAGGATTCTGGCTGATTGGCAGATTCAGCAAATTGTCCATCTGCCCATCAGCTTTGAACCTCAACCTTCTCAACCACTTCCTGGCACTTGAGGCTGTAAAATTGTCAACATACTCAGCCAACTGCTTTAGGGACATGGCTCTCATTCAAGACTTCACACTGTCACTTCCATAAAAAGATCTCTGAATATGTGCTTCATCATATTACATGACATTTTGTCCCTCTGAACAATGTCCAAACATCATCTGCTCATCAGTTTTCTGAAACTATGGTCTTGAGCTTAAATTTCTAGCTCTATGCTTCTCGTGTCAGGTAAAAAGCAGTGAAAATCATTTGCTTTGTAAAATCATAATTCACATTGTACAAAGATGTAGAGAGCATTTGGAAAAATACATGAAAAGGTATGACTGTACATAGGCAATGGAAAATCTTTAAAGAAATATTACATAGTTTACAGCAACTATACAATCCCCAAAAGTAAAGGCAATCAACTGTGGATAACAAAGGAAGTTAAGGATTGTATAAGATTAAAAGAAAAGGCCTATAAAGTTGCCAGAAATAGTCGAAACTTGAAGATTGGGAGGATTTTAGAATACAGCAAAGGAGGACAAGAAACTGATAAAGAAAGAGAGAATAGAATATGAATGTAAGCTGGTAAAAAATATGATAACGGACTGTAAAAGCTTCAACAGGGACGTAAAAAGGAAACGTTTGGCTAAGACAAATGTGGGTCCATTACAGGCAGAGTCAGGTGAATTTATAATGGGGAATAGAAAAATGGCAGAGAAGCTAAATGATTACTTAGTGCCTGTCTTCACTGAGGAAGATACAAGAAATCTCCCAGAATTAGAGATCCAAGGGATTATGGAGAATGAGGAATTGAAGGAAATTGGTATTAATAAGAAGGTTGTATTGGAGAAATTAATGGGGCTGAAGGTTGATAAGCCCCAAGACCTGATAGTCTACATCCCAGAGTGTTAAAAGAGATAGCTATGGAGATAATGGATGTATTGGTGATCATCATCCAAAATTCTATAGATTCTGGAACAGTTCCTGCAGATGGGAAGGTAGCAAATGTCACGCCACTATTTAAGAAGGGAGGGAGAGAGAAAACAGGAAATTACAGTCCTGTTAACCTTACATCAGTCATTGGGAAAATGCTAGAATCTATTCTAAAGGATGCGAGAAATGGATACTTGGATAATAATAATCTGATTGGGCATAGTCAACATGGATTTATGAATAGGAAATCATGTTTGACGAACCTGTTCGAGTTTTTTGAGGATATCACTAACAGAATTGATAAAGAGGAGTCGGTGGATGTAGTATACTTGGATTTTCAGAAGGCTTTTGATAAAGTCCACCACAGGAGGTTAGTTAGCAAAATTAAAGCACAAGGGATAGGAGGTAATATACTGGCATGGATTAAGGATTGACTTCTCTTTGGCCTCCTTGTCTCGAGAGACAATGGGTAAGCGCCTGGAGGTGGTCAGTGGTGTGTGGAGCAGCGCCTGGAGTGGCTATAAAGGCCAATTCTAGAGTGACAGGCTCTTCCACAGGTGCTGCAGAAAAATTTGTTTGTCGGGGCTGTTACACAGTTGGCTCTCTCCTTGTGCCTCTGTCTTTTTTCCTGCCAACTACTAAGTCTCTTCGACTTGCCACACTTTAGCCCCGCCTTTATGGCTGCCCGCCAGCTCTGGCGAACGCTGACAACTGACTCCCACGACTTGTGATCAATGTCACAGGACTTCATGTCGCGTTTGCAGACGTCTTTAAAATGGAGACGTGGATGGCCGGTGGGTCTGATACCAATGGCGAGCTCGCTGTACAATGTGTCTTTGGGGATCCTGCCATCTTCCATGCGGCTCACATGGCCAAGCCATCTCAAGCGCCGTTGACTCAGTAGTGTGTATAAGCTGGGGATGTTGGCCGCCTCGAGGACTTCTGTGCTGGAGATACGGTCCTGCCACCTGATGCCAAGTATTCTTCGGAGGTAGCGAAGATGGAATGAATTGAGACGTCGCTCTTGGCTGGCATACGTTGTCCAGGTCTCGCTGCCATAGAGCAAGGTACTGACTAACAGGCAGTAAGCAGAGAGTAGGAATAAACGGGTCATTCTCGCATTGACAGGCTGTGATTAGTGGGGAACCGCAGGGATCAGTGCTTGAGCCTCAGCTGTTCATAATATATATCAATGATTTGGATGTGGGGACCATATGTAGTATTTCCAAGTTCGAGGATGACAGAAAACTAGGTGGGAATGTGTGTTGTGAGGAAGATGCAAGGGGGATTTGGACAGACGTAGTGAGTGGGCAAGAACATGGCAGATGGAATATAATGTGGAAAAATGTGAGGTTATCCACTTTGGTAGGAGGAACGGATGTGCAGAGTATTTCTTAAATGGTAAGAGATTAGAAAGTGTAGATGTACAAAGGGACCTGGGTGTCTTTGTCAATAAGTCACTGAAAGCGAACATGCAGGTGCAGAAAGCAATTAAGAAGGTGAATGATATGTTAGCCTTTTTTGCAAGACGTTTTGAGTACAGGAGTAGTGAAGTCTTGCTTCAATTGTATAGAACCTTGGTTAGACCACACCTCGAGTACTGTGTGCAGTTTTGGTGCCCTTACCCTATTATTGCCATAGATGGAGTGCAACAAAGATTCACCAGACTTGTTCCTGGGATGGCAGGACTGTCCTGTGAAGAGAGATTGAGGAAACTGATACTGTATTCTCTAGAGCTTCGAAGAATGAGAAGTGATCTCATTGAAACCTATAAAATACTTAAAGGGATAGACAGGGTAGATGGAGGTAAGATGTTTCCCCTTGTTGGGGAGTCTAGAACCAGGGGACACAATTTCAAAATAAGGGGGAAGCCACTTAGGACAGAGATGAGGAGAAATTTCTTTATTCAGAGAGTTGTGAACCTTTGGAATTCTCTACCCCAGAGGGTTGTGAAAGCTCAGTCCATGAGTATATTTAAAGCAGAGATTGATAGATTTCTAAATACCAATGTCATAAGGGGATATGGGGATAGTGTGAGAAAAAGGCATTGAAGTGGACGATCAGCCATGATCGTATTGAATAGGGGGCAGGCTCGATGGGCTGAATGGCCTACTCCTGCTCCTATGTTCCTACGGCCTTTCTTCAGATACTTCACTTAGTGGTTTGCCAACAATTCAAGAAAGCGCTCAGGAAACTGTCTATATCATTCTCTCCCTTAAATTTTGGAGCAAGTTTAGATTTGGTGAAGCTATTGTCCCTGAAATTCCTCAGGACATGATCCCAGCTATTATGCTGGGATCTTGCCCACCAGCACCCTCAGCTCTAATGCCGTTCTTCTGCCTCATGTGACTAGAAACCCCTGCCATTGGTGGGGGTTTCCCATACTGCTCCCACTGCCAGCCATGTCCCACATTGCCAACTCCACCCATGTAAGAGGGCACTGAAGGAAAGGCAGTAGGAGGGGGAACACCATCACCTCCAAATTTCTCTCCAAGTCACATAACATATAATGCTGCTCCTTTATCTTTGCCGGGTAAAAATCCTGGGACTCCCTACCTAGCAGCACCTTCACCACATGGGTTGAAGGACTGGGATTTTATCTGGGCGATGGGGGTCTTGACCTTCGGGAAAAGCACAGGCGATAGCTCCGCACCGCTTCCTTTGGGGAAGGCCGCTGAATCAAGTGCCAATTAGGCATTTAAGTGGACAACGGCACGCCTTTTCCGGGATTAAGGACCCCGGCGACAGAAGTCCTGCCGTCTGAGTGCTGTTGGCAAATCAGAGGTCTGCAGCTCTTTAACTGAGCAGCGCCACCACTAAGGTGCTGCCTGTGGAGTACCTACCGAGGCCCAGAGCAGCACTTGATCCAATCCACAGGTAGGTCAGGGTGGGAGGGATTTTGTGGGGTTGGGTGTCATGGGGGAGGAGGTGTAGGGGGTCAGCAGCAAGGGCAGGGGGTGGCTTCCAGCAGGCACCCTCTTGGCCGATGCTAGATCCCTCATTCAGGCACTGTGCCTTTTAACAAGGAATCCCCACCCTGGAGCCAGCAAGCAACCCACACAGGTTTACTTGGCATGCTCACCCTGTGATGACAGGCCCACACGCTTCATGCCCACTTAAGGGCCTCAATTGGCGGCGGAACAGGAAGGCTGTTCACAGCCCTACCCGTCCCGGACTTAATTTTGGCAGAAGCAGGAAGGTGGTGGGGATTCCCCCCCCACCTCCCCCCCCCCGCTCGCCAACATCCCACCCAATTACATGCTCTCCCCACCTCCAAATCCGCCACAGGGAGAGCATAAAATTCCCCCCCAGCAGTTCAAGAAGAAGGTCCACCTCCATCTTTTCAGGGCAACTAGGGATGGGCAATTCATAGGAGCAGTAGAGCTAGCAAACGGATTTAAAGAAAGTCACTATAGGTGGATTGTTGGGCCAGAAATGAATTCAAGGAAATTATTGTGCTTTCCATTAACTAATTCACTTTTTCATGTGTGGCATTTTTGTCTGCAGTGAGTTTTCACAGCTGCATTGTCAGTGTGCCATGCATGCGATAGCTGGTTGAATAGTTTCAATGTTCTTTATTGCAGGGATATAGGAGCGGTGAATGAGGTAACATGGGCAGTTCCTGCAGATGGCGATTGTGTAACGTTCCGGGGGAATGAGCAGGTCAGCTGAAGTGCTGAACAATTAATTCCTCTCTGGCTTCTCTGGCTGCAAGACGTTGTCGTGGCCTTCTCTCTTCTGCTCCTTTTGCACCTTCACTTGTCTTCTGCTTCAGATAACGTGAGTTCCTCTTACTCGGCCTCCTCCATGTGCAATCCTCTTTGGATTGCAATGTTGTACAAGATGCAGCACTTTACCACAATTTGTGAGGCTTTCTCTGGGGTGTATTGAAGTGAGCCACTAGGCTATGCAAGCACCCAAACCATTGTTTCAGGGGCCTATAGTGCGTTCAATCATCATCCTGGTGGTCTTGTAGTTTGGGTTGGCCCTCAGCCATTCATGCGTGCTTGGGTTGTGAAGAGTTGTGGCTGGGATAGTCCTTATCACCAATAAGTCATCCACATTCTGGATGGGTGGAAGAGCAGGGAGATAATTGCCTGCCACATGATAAAAGAATTGAGATAGCTCCCTGGAACCCTGGCATAAACCTGCATAATCCTGTTGCAATGATCACAGAGCAGCTGCACATTGATGGAATAAAATTCTTTCCAATTAATTAATTCTCTTCTGATATCTTGATGACTACACATGTGCATTCCATGACTTTCTGCACATGAAGGCATTGCAGCAAATTCCAGAGCCCTTTAAATTTGATGCTGATGTTTATTGGGCAGGAATTGTATTCCTTGGCCCTGATAAAGGAATATTCAGAACCTGCTTGTTGCAGTTTTATATTGCAGTCTGCATGATGTGCAACATGTCCCCTGTAGCACCCTGGAATGAGTGAGACGCTTTTGAAATCTCTCCCGCAACTGAACTACTTGCCGGTGAGTCTTTCTTTCATGCTGGCTGGTGACCTCCGACTGCCCGAACTGCCATTCCTGCCCACTGACCAGTTGCTGTATTTCACCCATTTTGGTTGAACAGCTGACCAATGGGTTGCAGATGAGGCCTGGGTGTTAAAATACCCTGGGCCTCAAACTTGGGTTTGTGACTGCATTCTGCATTTGCTCTGCCCCCACCTGCCTAAAACCTGCTGGTGGTTAAAATTGACCCCGTGGTGTCTGACTGCAGCTCCACAGGAAGTTTGATGATTAAAACTAAAGCTAGACAGTATTTCATTGCTGCTACCTGGAATAAAAATTGTCAGATGAAGATGACAATTTTGAAACAGTTGTTAAGGCATTATTAATATTAACTTTACATTCTTATTATAGTCTTTCATTATATTGAGTCATTCATATTATTGCATATGTAATTTTTAAAATTCTTTCATGGGATGTGAGTGTTACTGACAAGGCCAGCATCTGTTGCCCATCCATAATTGCCCTTGAACTGAGTGGCTTGCTAGGCCATTGCAGAGGGCAGTTAAGAGTCAACCACATTGCTATGGGTCTGGAGTCATATGAAGGCCAGACCAGCTAAGGACGGCAGATCTCCTTCTCTAAAAGACATTAGCGAACCAGATGGGTTCTTACAACAATCAATAATAGTTTTTAATTAATTAATTGAATTTAAATTCCATCAGCTACCCTGGTGGGATTTGAACCTGTGCCCCAGAGCATTAGCCTGGGCCTCTGGATTACTAGTCCTTTGGCATTGCCACTACATCACCATTTCCCCTATTCTTTATTCAATCCATATACTCATTTCTTAAATGATAAAAATCCTGAAATATATCCCATTTCTGTAGCTAATGAATAGATTTCAGAATTTAAAGCAAGTTTAAAATAAGGGGAATGTGTATACTAAACAAGAAGACTGAAATATTCAAAATGTATTTGAAATGCATGAGTCTCTGTAAATTTGTGTCTAATTATTGTAAGTTTAAGTTATTGGGCCACTAGTTTGATCAGATTTTAAAAATGCTTTCAGGTCTAATAAAGCATAGTAGCTCAATGCAGCATATGAAGAGAATAGTCACACATTGTTTAATGCATTGTGCAATTAACTGAAAAATAAAACTTAAAAAAAACTCATGGTGGTTGCAGCAAGTTAGTGATCTGTAAACTGATGCTGTGCTTTGTTGGTCTCCTGAGATCCCCACTGTTTGACTGTCTATGTTTTTAATATACCGACCAAGTGAATGCTGGCAGGACTCAGGCTGTGCTAATAATGGAACAGCGAAGTCTGGCTTCATCAATGCAAATATGTCTGAGAAAGTTGTGTGAATGGGTAAATAAAAACAGTTAACAGCTCATAGGCAGAAACTCGGGATGACTACAGAACGTCAGGGACGGAACTGTGCTCAGAAATCTTAAGGAGCAGCAAAGGTTTAAGGTAAGACAGAGCTTACTGTGAAAGTCTGCTTCATTTAGAGCAGAGAGCACTGTCATTGCTAACTCCTGCTTGGATTGCCATATTGTGTCAGGAATAAATTACGTGCCATTCTTCGTTAGGCAACAGGCAGGAAATTTCTAGAATGTTTTTTTTGAAAGTACTGTATTGTGTATGCAGTAGCAAAATGGAAGCTGCAGCCGTGCACTTTAGTGATAATGCTCCTGCCTTCAGCTCTGTAGCTGCTGTGGGGTTAAAGAGTACTTTCTTTTTGCATATATAATTGTTTTCAAGAATTGTATTAGCTGATGAGTATAACATCAATTCCTTCTGATTAATCTAAAATATTGGTAATAATGATACAGACCCTTCCTTCAGTTTCAATTCCTTTTGTGTCTTAAGGCTCTGATATCAACTTCAGAAATATTAGGAAATTAATGTAATATTTTAAAAAAATCATTTGGTATTACATACCTGATTAACATTGCATTGCAAATAATCCCTGGCATTCCAGAATACTGCACAATTCTACAGGTTAATCCCTGTATGCATCAAATCCAGTGAACTCAACTACTCTGTTCACATTGTTATGACCTTTGACGCAGGCACTGTTTTGATTTTTTACAGCATATTTAAAAATTTAAACAAATAAATAATTACTCCTGCACCTTTTGAAGATAATTCATTTTAAGAGTTTCATGTGGATTGGAACATTCAAATGCAGTTTCCTTTGACTATCCACATCTCATCCAAACTATGTAGGAAACGCTGTTCTCGATTTCAGTTCTTTTTTTTCAGGAAAACTGTAGAAACTTAGAAATACATGAATAATATTAGTGTGGAACACTAATGAAAGATCATCAACCTGCAACGTTAACTCTGCTTTTTCCCTCCTCAGCTGCTGCCTCTCCTGCTGAGTATTTCCAGTATTTTCTGTTTTTGTTTCAGATTTCTAGCATCTGCAGTATTTTGCTTTAATATTAGTGTGAAGATAGTTACTGGTACAATTATACTAATTACTTCTCAGTCCTACCTTAGGCTTATGACTCTTTTGAATGCAGTGACATAAAATGACATCATAAAACACCAGCAGAAAAATATAATTAATATAGAATAAACATGCACCAGAACATTTCCTAATCTATAATAATATCCAACAGAAGAAGCTTTGCACACCAGGTTAATCCCTGATCACTAGAGCTATAATCAGGAGCTCAATAGGCTGCATAATCACAATCTGAAGAGAACATTCTAGAGATGAACTGGTCAGTTCTTTGCTGTTTTCAGGACAAGTAAAGCATATATAATTCAAAGGGCCCATTTCAGCAAAATATCAAGCAGGGGCAAAGAAAGCTCTAGCTTTCAGTGATACATGCACTGTTCAACATCAACTTAGCTTGAAATTCTCACGTTGTCTATGATAGACAACACCAATGCTGGTAACGATCCCATCCTGTGACATAATTAACATCACCATATATTTGGAATTAATATTCATCAAATTAATTGTACAGCTTGGTCATAGATATGCTGCAAATAGTTTATTGTTGGCTTTTTTGGAAAAAGTTGCTTGTTTTCGCAGCAGTAGCACTTGTGGTATTTTGAAAAAAAGTTAGGCTCTTGTCCCCAAATTGTTCCTCAATATTTGTCATGAACACATGCTATGCCAAATGATTTTTTTTAATCCATCTGTTGGAAACCTGAATTAAATATTAAAAAGAAAGCAGGAGACAAAAAAACTGATAAAAGGGGCATTGCTGGCAGCTAAAATGGCCACTGCGATTTGTATCTAAATACCTTACATTCCAAGGTATCGAGGTGGAGATGAATGTCTGGCTTATCTCCATCCAATGGTGAGAATTTAGATTACCTAGTCTTGCCTTCATTAACAAGACAGTTAAAGCCATCTTGGAACATTAACACTGGTGGAGACGAACCACTCAAAGGGTAAACACTGAAACAATGGGACCCGAGAGAGATTGGAATTCTTAGACTTGATCTAATTAAAGTACAAAAGAGAGAATACACTGAGCCATCATTTGACAGACCTGTCATTTGTGTGAAAACTTGCAGTTTCTTCTCTCTACAGCAGACAAGCACCTGAGTTTGACCACTGCAGGACCCAAATGAGGTCTGTCTGTCTGTCTCTCTCTACACCAACTCGGCAAGTCCAAACCCTGCCTGCTGGCTGCAAAACATCCAGGTCTATCACTGCTGCAGACAGAGACCCAGGGAAGAAAATCATTTGCTTCACTGTCTCCAATAAAACCCTGAACCAGTTGGTCACCTCTACCAGCCAGAAACTTTTGGACCACAAGTTCAGCTGGAAGACAACTGAATTACCAGACTCCACAGACTGTATATTCTTTTTTAATGATCCGGACTCTATCCAATCAATCTATTATTCTCCACTCTGTAACCTATTTGTGTGTGTTTATAAATTGGAGCGTATTTATTATTTTACTTACATTGGGTTTTGGTTTGAAGTACAATAAACTAACCTCTTGATTGAACTCAAGAAAACCTGTTCGATTGGTTCTTTCATGATCATGGCAAATAAAGGGTTAAACACTCACTGAATTGGTAAGCATATCCGCTGTTTAAAATAAATAATCTCTGTTGCTGTTGTCACAAGAGTTTTGTTTTTTTATTGAAAGCTAAGAATTCTGTGTGTTTTAAAAGGCCGAGAAAAAGGATTTTCTGTGAACATTGAATGCTGAAAGTTGGTGTTTGAACTGAGTGGACAAGACACCTGTTCCAAACAACAGCAAAGGAAATGACAGGTCACATGACTTGTTGTTAGAGTTTTAGTTTCTCTTTTGCATTGTGGAGACCAGTAAGCTGGACAGGCAGGAGGCATAACAAGCTGTCTGGGACCTGTTTTTTGTAGACCAGATAACTAGACCACTCCCTGAAAAGAAGGCTTGCCTCTGTTGTAAAAAGAAATTCTACATTTGATGTGGTGGCTGTGGTCTGCCTGGAAAGGGAAAAAGACCCCTGGCGAGGAAAAGACCCAGGAAAAGAAGAGTTGTTGCTCTCTGTGGAGAAAAACTCCTTTGCCTAGAGGAAGCAGTATGCAGGTACAGCACATAATTAGGAAAACTAATAGAATGTTATTGTTTTTCATGAGGGGAATTGAATACAAAAGTAGAGAGGTTATGCTTCAGCTATACAGGGCATTGGTGAGACCACATCTGGAGTACTGTGTACAGTACTGGTCTCCTTATTTAAGGAAGGATGTAAATGCATTGGAGGCAGTACAGAGAAGGTTTACCAGACTAATACCTGGAATGGGCGGGCTGTCTTATGAGGAAAGGTTGGACAGGCTAGGCTTGCATCCGCTGGAATTTAGAAGGTAAGAGGCAACCTGATTGAGACATATAAGATCCTGAGGGGTCTTGACAGGGTGGATGTGGAAAGGATGTTTCCCCCTGTGGGAGAATCTCGAACTAGGGGGGTCACTGTTTAAAAATAAGGGCTCGTCCATTTAAGACAGAGATGAGGAGAAATCTTTTCTCTCAGAGGGTCCTGAGTCTTTGGAATTCTCTTTCTCAAAAGGCAGGGGAAGCAGATCTTTGAATATTTTTAAGGCAGAGGTAGATAGATTCTTGATAAGCAAGGGGGTGGAAGGTTATCAGGGATAGGTGGTAATGTGGAATAATCAGTTCAGCCGTGAACTTATTGAATGGCGGAGCAGGCTCTAGGGGCCGAGTGACCTACTCCTGATCCTCATCCATATGCTTGTATGTAAGTCCAGCATTTCCAAAAGAAGCAGATTCCTAGTGCCTCCAGTCTCTGAAAAATCTCTGCCTCAGGAGTGATTCCTGTTGCCTGTTATGTTTTGGGAGATCCTGAAAGCTCAAGAAAGCTTCTATTGCTGGACTGCTATTTCAAAACCCAAGTAGACCAGTTGCTACACCCTTTGCTGAAAGATCTGTGTGATGTCTGCTGCATATGAAGTGCTCTGAACGTCTACCCATCACAGACTGTTCATCAGCCTTGCCTGGAGAGACTTTGAGTGGCATCCGACTATTCGACTCTGGGACACCTAATCGACCTGGAAATATCTTACCGGAATGTGACAATCTTATTATTCCTAAGAAACAGTTGTAATCCAAAACATCATTTTAAAACCAGTTAACCATTTTTTTGAATGTATGTGTGTGTGCATGAGGATTAGGAAAAATAAGAAGTTTTAAAATAATCTTTTCACATATACAGTTATCTCATTATGATTAAGACTTAATTTATTAATAGTGAATTTTTTTGTTGTTAAAAGAAACTGGTTTGGTGTGCTTTAGTCTGGGGGACAAACAGAATGTTTAATTCGACTATTTTCTGGTAGGTGGGAAGCTTTACTAATATGCTATGACCTGTGGAGTAGTGGGATTGAATTAACAGTGCATTACCCTGTCTTGGTCGTAACACTATCAAATAAGGAGAGGGACAAGAGGGAAGCCTTTCGACCCCTCCTCACCTGATTGTAACATATTCGGCAGAGACTAATTTCAAAACAAAATATTTGCAAACAGCAAATGGGTGAATTTCCTCAGAGTTTCTCATGCTCTGCTGCAGTAATTTTGCCAGATGTACAATGGAAACTGTATGTGTAGCAGCGTTCATGCTGCACTTCTACCGAAGTTATGGTGCCAGAATGGGAGAAGCTCCAAAGAAATTTAACCCTTTGTTTTTCAAAAACATCAAAGACCTTTATTGTTAAAGATATATCGATAGAGAATGCAACATAGAGAACACAATATATAGGGTATATGGAATGTGCTATATAGAATATATAGAACACAATATATCCTTTCCTTTTTGGCCTCCTTGTCTCCAGAGACAATGGGTAAGCGCCTCGAGGTGGTCAGTGGTTTGTGGAGCAGCACCTGGACTGGCTATAAAGGCCATACTCTTCCACAGGTGAAGTTGGTTGTCGGGGCTGTTACACAGTTGGCTCTCTCCTTACACTTCTGTCTCTTTTCCTGCCAACTGCTGAGTCTCTTTGACTTGCCTCTCTTCAGCTCCACCTTTATAGCTGTCCGCCAGCTCTGGCAATCGCTGGCAAATGACTACCAAGACTTGTGGTCAATGTTGCAGGACTTCATGTAGCGTTTGCAAACGTCTTTAAAGCGGAGACTTGGATGGTCGGTGGGTCTGATACCACTGCCGAGATCGCTGTACAATACGTCCTTGGGGATCCTGCCATCTTCCCTGTGGCTCACATGGCCAAGCCGTCTCAAGTGCCGCTGTCTCAGTAGGGTGTATATGCTGGGGATGTTGGCCACCTCGAGGACTTCTGCTTTGGAGATACAGTCCAGCCACCTGATGCCAAGGATTCTCCGGAGACAGTGAAGATGGAATGCGTTGAGACATCACACTTGGCTGACATATGTTGTCCAGGCCTCGTTGCCGTAGAGCAAGGTACTGAGGACACAGGCTTGAAACACTCGGACCTTTGTGTTCTGTGTCAGTGCGCCATTTTCCCACACCCTCTTGGCCAATCTGGTCAGAGCAGCAGATGCCTTTCCCATGCGCTTGTTGATTTCTGCATCGAGAGACAGGTTACTGGTGATAGTTGAGCCTAGGTAGGTGAACTCTTGAACCACTTCCAGAGCATGGTCGCCAATATTGATGCATGGAGCATTTCTGACCTGTCCCATGATGTTCGTTTTCTTGGAACTGATGGTTAGGCCAAATTCATTGCAGGCAGCCATAATCCTGTCATTGAGTCTCTGCAGACACTCTTCAATGTGGGATGTTAATGCAGCATTGTCAGCAAAGAGGAGTTCCCTGATGCGGACTTTCCGTACTTTGGTCTTTGCTCTAAGACAGGCATGGTTGAACAATCTGCCATCTGATCTTGTGTGGAGGAAAATTCCTTCTTCTGAAGACTTAAACGCGTGAGACAGCAGCAGTGAGAAGAAGATCCCAAACAGTGTAGGTGTGAGAACACTGCCCTGTTTCACACCACTCAGAATAGGAAAGAGGTCTGATGAGACACCGTTATGCTGAATTGTGCCTTTCATATTGTCATGGAACGAGGTGATGTTACTTAGTAGCTTTGGTGGACATCCGATCTTTGCTAGTAGTCTGAAGAGACCACGTCTGCTGACGAGGTCAAAGGCTTTGGTGAGATCTATGAAGGCAACGTAGAGGGGCATCCGTTGTTTGCGTCATTTCTCCTGTAGCTGGCGAAGGGAGAACAGCATGTCAATAGTGGATCTCTCTGCTCGAAAGCTGCAATGTGCTTCAGGGTCGACTCACTCAACCATCTTCTGGACTCTGTTTAAAACGACTCGAGCGAAGGCTTTTCCCACTATGCTGAGCAGGGAGATTCCACGGTAGTTGTCACAGTCACCGCGGTCACCCTTGTTCTTATAGAGGGTGATGATATTGGCATCGTGCGTGTCCTGTGGTACTGCTCCCTCATCCCAGCACAGGCAAAGCAGTTCACGGAGTGCTGAGAGTGTAGCAGGCTTGGCACACTTGATTATTTCAAGGGTAATGCTGTCCTTTCCAGGGGCTTTTCCACTAGCTAGAGAATCGATGGCATTGCTGAGCGCCAGTTTTGTTGGCTGTTCGTCCAGCTCATCCATGACTGGCGGAGACTGGGCTGCATTGAGGGCAGTCTCAGTGACAACATTTTCCCTGGAGTACAGTTCTAGGTAGTGCTGCACCCAGCGGTCCATTTGCTTGTGTTGGTCAGTGATCGATTTCCCTGATTTAGACTTGAGGGGGGTGATCTTCTTGATGGTTGGCCCAAAAGCTCTCTTAATGCCATCATACATTCCTCTGATATTTCCGGTGTCAGAGGCCAGCTGAATACGACTGCATTGGTGTTGCCAGTAGTCGTTTGCACAGCGCCTGGCTGTTCTTTGCGTGGTGCTTCTGGCGGCTTTAAGTGCAAAGGATATTAGTTCGCTGGGGGCTTTCTTGTAGTTCAGAGAACACAATATATAGGGTATATGGAACGTGCTATATAGAATATATAGAACACAATATATAGGAGGTTGGAAAAACAGGATTGTAAAAGACTTTAGGGAAACATAGACAGTTTGATGGAATGAACAGGTAAATGGCAGAGGCAATTTAATGTGGATAAGTGTGAAAAATTATATGCTGGAAAGAAAAAAACAGGGCTTTTTTTTCGTTCATGGGATGCGGGCGCGCTAGCTAGGACAACATTTATTGCCCATCCCTAATTGCCCTTGAGAAGGTGGTGGTGAGCTACCTTCTTGTACCACTGCAGTTCATGTGGGGTAGGTCATAGAATCATAGAGTTATACAGCACAGAAACAGGCCATTCGGCCCGTCGTATCTGTGCAGGCCATCAAACACCTAACTATTCTAATCCTATTTTCCAGCACTTGGCCCGTAGGCTTGTATGTTATGGTGTTTCAAGTGCTCATCTAAATACTTCTTAAATGTTGTGAGGGCTCCTGCCTCTACCACCTCTTCAAGCAGTGTGTTCCTGATCCCAACCACCCTCTGAGTGAAAATCTTTTTCCTCAAATCCCCTCTAAACCTCCTGCCCCTTCCCTTAAATCTATGCCCCCTGGTTATTGACCCCTCCGCTGAGGGAAGAAATTTCTTCCTATCTAACCTATTGTTGGATCCCATCAATTACAAAGAGAGCCGAAGTCCGACCGTAACTTTTAGAAACTTTATTGCAGTATATGGTTGTTACATTGCAAGGTTACAAAAGAAACAAAAAGCAAAACAAAAGAACGTACAAAAGAACAGAACAAAACAAAAGAAGGAAAGAACATGTGCTCACTACAGCAAGCCTTTCTTATAATTATTCAAACAAAACTAGTAACGCCACCCCCACCCCTTGTTTCTGAGTGGTTTGCAGACTTCTATTATCAGTGCATGATTGGTTCATTCGACTCAGCATTTTATTCTTGCATTTTATTTCACTAGTTTCACATCCCCCATCCTTGAACTGTTAGGCTGATTATTAAACAATAGGCTACTATTAAGCTATCTGCAGCTGTCCGGTTAGCTTCTGCTTTTTATTTTTTATAAATTGGCTCCACAGCTTCACAGTTAGTTTGTTAGCTGATTAGCTTACTTTTGATCTGTCCCCACAGTCCCTCCTTTGATTCTTCAAACTTCTTTAAGAATCATTCCATCAATCCCACCTAGGTGCCTTTAATGGTCCCTATTGTCTAGAAACAGCCTTCAAAACCCGGAGGGGTTGTGCTTAATACGTTGCCCACTTGTGCCACAAGAGGGGACGGTGGGAGCTCTATAAGGGCATAAGCTTGGCAGGGGCTTCAGTTACTTGTTTACAACAGCACTTAATAAGCAAAAACATAAAATACAAAGTTACGATTATAACAAAAAAGATCAAACCCTGTACCATTGAGGTCCCTATTGAGCCCAACATAGGGGAGGCGGTGGTGTACTGGTATTGTCACTAGACTGGTAACCCAGAGACCCAGGTATTGCTCTGGGGACATGGGTTCGAATCCCACCACAGCAGAAGGTGGAATTTGAATTCAATGAATAAATCTGGAATTTAAAAGCTAGTCTAATGATGGCCATGAAACCATTGTCGATTGTTGTAAAAACCCATCTGGCACACTACTGTCCTTTAGGGAAGGAAATCTGCTGTCCTTACCTGGTCTGGCCTACACGTGACTCCAGATCCACAGCACTGTGGTTGACTCTTACATGTCCTCGAAATGGCCTAGCAAGCCACTCAGTTCAAGGGCTATTAGGGATGGGCAATAAATGCTGGCCTGGCATGGCCTGCGACGGCCACATCCTATGAATGAATTTTAAAAAAAAACCCCGGTCGCCCAACTCCATAAGGTGGGAGTTGGGGTTTATTTGAGTTTTTCTACCTCCTTTCGGATGTGCTCCACCAGATTAGAGATCTCTTCGGAGCTATCTGGAATGTAGGTGCAGCAATCGGGCCCTATAAAGGCGCACTTTGATCCTGCAGGGCGATACCCAAGGGATCACACTCTCATGTCTATTAGGTAGTACACTTGTACAATTACAATTTCATTTTCAAAGCAAAATCATAAGCAGTGTAATGTTAAAGAAAGCACAATTTAAGTATCACTATTACATAATCAATTGTGCAAACATAATACAATTTCATTCTTAGAGTACATTGATCATTCATTAACTCATTTTAAGTATATATGAAAAGGTTATACAATTACCCTTTTATGGCATAACTAATTGCCTATCCTTTTATAGAGCAAGTTCGAACACTGATTGCCTTTCGGGTAGCTGTCCAACTTGTATTCATACATCCTCTCACATCGCCTAATTAATTTCTTAAGTTGCCAAATTAAGTAGGTCACATATAACACCATGATACCCAAAACCACTATCAGGACATGGGAGATAATTCTAAACCAGGGGTGTATCTGCACGTTTGACCCCCAGTTCCATAAGTCCTCCCACCAGGTAGAATCATTTATCTCGTCAATCTCATCTTGTAGCATCTTCGACTGTTGTTCCAGATTGTAGTACACTACAGCAATGGCTTCTAATTGCTGTCTCTCTTTACCCAAGCGTGTGGGCAATGGCTGAATAGTATATTCATATTCCCGGAGGTAATTTGTCAAACCCTCCTTTAATACTTTCTGTCACAGGTTTCGTTTCTGTCTTTCGGTTATGTATGTCTACCAACTCCATCTTCCCTACTCGGGTTGGTATTTGTGGGTTGAAACAAAACGTACTGTTGCTCACCGGACAAGTCCGGTTATGTCTATACTGGTATTCCTTCACCGTAGTGGTTAAACAATATCTCCCCTTTCACATATAGGCGACGTGGGTTAGCCCTGACAATGCTTTCCTAGTCTCCATGGTGCAATTTACAGTGGCATTAAATCCACATTCTGACTCTGCTGTTTTATATATAGGATGAGGACATCTGACCACCTGGTTTTCCAGACTATACTCAGACAATGTTGTTCCAAGTACCTCTTTTCCAATTTCCATAACGTAGGGTAAAATATCATAGTATTTTGTGTAATCCTTTCCTCTTATCACCCCTATATTTTCTACTTTGTATAATTGCATCCCTAACATATCTCTCAGAATTACAGGTATTCCCAATACTACACCAATACTCATAGATTTTGTATTTACACATTCCTGACCTTTCCATCCCTTAAGTTTTCTGAGTTGGCATCTGGTAATTTTATCATTTGTGTGACTAGCTATGTCCTCCAACTGGGTGTCATTTATCCAAACTGGCACATGTCCCGCATCAATTTGCCTCCAATTTTCCTTCGTTTGTTCTAACATCCATGAACTGTATTCACGACAAACACTCTCATTATTTGAAATATCGTGGACCTCCTTTACCTTTTCTATTATATCATTAATAGTATGAGCATGACCTTCTAGTACTCTCACCAGTCCTGTCACCATATTCATCAAATCCTTTCCTACTTTAGCTACACCACTCTGTCCCTTTTGTTCCTTTTTCAAAATATCCTTTACTAGCTGACTAAGAGTTCTAACCTTCTGGTCCACATTTTCCAAATCTATAGTATTGACAATTGAAGTTCCCGTATTAAAGACTGTGGCTGCATCATTCACTAAACTACGTTTACGTCTCTTTCCCTTTATTATTCCCTCATCACCAAATTCTTGTCTTAGCAATTGTTGCAGTAATACCTTGTACAACTCTCGGGTTTTCTCAGGGCACCAGTCAGGTAGCTGGATATATGAAATATTCAATATTACCGGTACCAACTCAAGCTTTGTATTATCATATACAATTTTATATGTTTTTATTATCGCAAGTCCATTTTCTGGTCCTGCAGTTAAAGCAGGGCAAGGGAGACCAGTCACTTGTGGCTGCTGGGTCGTAACCTTACTCGTCAGTAATTCGGATGTGGGGGCAACCATGGGGGTTGGTGCTTCCTGTCCGTTTAACCTCACAACCTGGAATAGGAACTGTCCTTTTTTATTTCTCCAAACACAATAGAGCCAATAGCCCCTATCGTTTTGCGGTTTCACACATATTTATCAGTTTCTACAGTCCTTATCATCACCCTGCCATACAGGGAACTCGGGGGGGGGGGGGGCGCGGTGGGGGGGCCCTGGTGGCTCCCTTTTGGGCATTTGACACGTACCCACTGTCCGATAGTAACATTTACAAGAAAGACCCACCGCAATTCGTCCCTGAGTCTGGGATTTAGATCCTTCTGTACATGTAATCCACAACCTGTCTGCCTAATCCCGTCCTCCACTGTAGAGGAACGATCAACAAAATATTTTGAGTGCTGGTTTGATTGCTGGCTCCTTCCCATGTACACCCTCCAATGATTTTGACACAAAAGGTCCCTGGAGGGCCTTTGCTGTCAAAACCTGACACACCTGGTAGATTAAATTGTCCACTAAAATAAAAGCAAAATACTGCAGATGCTGGAAATCTGAAATAAAAACAAGAAATGCTGGAAATACTCAGCAGATTAAATTGTCCGCCAGGCACGTAGTAGTTCTTTTTCTGGAGATTATATAAAGGGGCTGGCTTTAAGGCAAATCCATCAGTAAGGTTCCTGCGATACCCAACAAGGCCCAAAAACGATCTTAGAGCTTTAATATCTTGCGGTAGGGGGAGTTCGAGGATTGTCTGCACTCGCTTTTGTTCTGTCTCATGCTTTCCCTGTGTTATCACTAATCCCAAATAAGAAACCTTTTCTTTCAATATCTGTGCCTTTTTAGGGTTAACTTTCACTCTGACCTTCTGGAGGAAGGTGGAATATCGACGGACTATTATGAAATCCCTGGGAGAGACACATCCAGGTGAACTGTTGTCCCTGGAACGTAAACGTAAATTTATATTGACACTCTTGTGCCAGTGGTGTGGACCAGAACCCATTGCTAATATCCAACACAGTAAACCACTTAGACTGTTTTGTTTTTTATTTTCTGAAACTTTGATTGTCCTCTTAAATATCAGATAAATTTCCCTTGAGTGCTTTAAATAACCACTCATATCAATTAAATTGTGTTTATTGATTCCAATTTCTTATGCCCAGACTTGGTGGGTTTTTTTTACATTAAAGACAGAAGTGCTTGCAACTATCTCTCCTTCTCAAGCACTTTGTCTCATTGATAAAGATGCTGTGACATTTAATGTCTGCAATTAAGTTCTTAAATTCTTCAAGCTGCTGGATCACTTGCTGTGGCATCAGTTCCCTTGTGGCCTTGGAATCTACCATCACCTGCTTAAAAAACCCCAGAAAGAATCCATTGTGGCTCTGCCCCTGAGCCCAGTGGGTGAATTTGTCCAATTACATCTGTCAATTTAGAAATTTAAAATTTAATAATGTCCAATATGTATAAATTTTACTCTCAGCAATGCAAAAATTGTGTGGTGGATTAATTGGAAAAACAATAGCTGCAGCAGGGTTAATTTCTTTGTTTGTCTCCAAGGGGGCGGAGCAAAACATTCTCAGCTGTGTCACTTTACGTAACTTTTTCTGATCGAAAAGCACTACACTCCATTTTAAACTTTTTTTTTCAATCCTTTTGGTATCCTTAGGGTTTGAAAACAACAAAATCATTAGTAACATTAGCAACTTCAAAGGAAAGCATCTCCATCAGGAAAGACGGCATTTTTAGATCAAATTGCAATTGTTTCCAAATTTTTAGCATCTTTTGTAAGAGGTTTCTAATGCCAGGATTTTTTTTTATACAACAAAGATGATTCCAAATTCCAATTCACTGCAATAAATATTTAAAAATCAAAACTGCCAATGTTATATGAACGAGTCTTATGTCCGGAACTGAAGACTCCGCCAAACTTGACAAAATAAACTTGAAAGTTCATTGTGGCCACAAATGAAATTTCCAGTTTTTCAACTTAACAGGTCAATTAACCTTAATAGTATAAACTTAACTCAGACTTATTAACTTATAATACTTATTAACTTATTAACTACACACAGAACAGAATAACACGTGCTTATTTTTAAAGATGGTAAATTACGTCATTTTTCTTGTTCTTTCTTCAGGCGCCTTTTCAAATGACTGTAATAAAACCAAAAACTAAAGAAAAAGTTATTTAACATTCTTAAAACAAAAGATTTAACACCAGCTTCTTAAACAAACTTTAAACAGACAGAATCTTTCATATATCTCCTTTGTTTATCCTTCTCTCCCTTAAACCAATATCCAATTCCTGTCATTTGCTACTTAAATACAATCAATAAAACATGTCTTTAATTTAAACTTAAAAAAAAAACAAGAACAGATTTTAAACTGGAACTCCAATTAAAATAATGTTTTAAACTTCAAATTGGATTTTTGCCAGACGTCTTCAGACCTTCAAGGCTGAAGCTTATCTCTTAAAAAATTGTTCATTGCCTTTTCACAGTTGCAAAACCAACTTTTAAAATAAAAATAAAACTTTAACTTAAAATATAATTCAATTTTATATCCCATTCCTGGGTGCACAATCTTAAATTGAAATGAATACACTCAACAATCACTTTTCACACTTATTCAATTCCAAACAACTTAGAAAATTGATTCCTGTAATGGGTTATGAATTCAAAATACCAAAATCTCTGTCAAATTCCCTGTCCCGATGCCAAGGAACGCACACAGGTTCAACTAATTCACAACCAAAATAGGTTCCCACAAAATTTACACATGTAAAAATAGAAAAAGTAACAGACTCATTCTTTCAACATCAAAGCCAGACAACAAAGAATTAACGACAGTCAGTTCTACAGAACACAAGCTGCACATCCCACATTCATGGAAGCTTCCAACATTCACACATTCAAATCAAAAGACACAGTAACTTGTTTTTACTCACTTGAAATTTCATTAAAACTAGTCTTTTTATGTCACTGTGCCATAAACTTTGTCATGGAGCCCTCTGGCCTCCCCCCTGTTATTAATGGACCATAGGTAAGGCCTGGGTTGGGGCTGAAGGCTCGATTGGGGGTTCGGGCGGTTCGGGGGTGGTCATCCCATGTTACTTACTGGCCTTATCAGCCATGTCGGCCTGATTAAAACACTCCATTGTATCGATTCGTTCAGGGAGGGAAGGGGGTCTCGAGCCGTGAGGCTTTTCAGCCGATCCGGTGTGACCACAGTCAAACACTGCCGAGTGAGATGTCTATGAAAGGGGCCTCGAGCCTCAGAAAAGTTCGGGATCGTGTGGTGGTGAACCGAAATCAGACAACGGCCGATGACTTTTTAACGTAAAGAGGAGTCCTTACCTCCGGGGCGCCAATATAGGTCCGATGTCTAGGGCTTCGGTTTTAATCCTCCAGCGATCCTGCCGACTACGCCAAGTTGTTGGATCCCATCAATTACAAAGAGAGACGAAGTCCGGCCGTAACTTTTAGAAACTTTATTGCAGTATATGGTTGTTACATTGCAAGGTTACTAAAGAAACAAAAAGCAAAACAAAAGAACATACAAAAGAACAGAATAAAAGAAAGAAAGAACATGTGCTCACTCCAGCAAGCCTTTCTTATAATTATTCAAACAAAACTAGTAACGCCCCCCCTTGTTTCTGAGTGGTTTGCAGACTTCTATTATCAGTGCATGATTGGTTCATTCGACTCAGCATTTTATTCTTGCATTTTATTTCACTAGTTTCACATCCCCCCTCCTTGAACTGTTAGGCTGATTATTAAGCTACTATTAAGCTATCTGCAGCTGTCCGGTTAGCTTCTGCTTGTTATTATTTATAAATTGGCTCCACAGCTTCACAGTTAGTTTGTTAGCTGATTAGCTTACTTTTGATCTGTCCCCACACTATCAATGCCCCTCATGATATTGTATACCTCAATCATGTCCCCTCTCAGCCTTCTCTGCTCGAAGGAAAACAACCCTAGCCTTTTCAGTCTCTCTTCATAGCTGAAATGCTCCAGCCCAGGCAACATCTTGGAATCTCCTCTGTACCCTCTCCAGTGCAATCACATCCTTCCAGTGGTGTGGTATCCAGAACTGTATACAGTACTCCAGCTGTGGCATAACTAGCAGTTTATACAGCTCTAACATAACCTCCCTGCTCTGATATTCTATGCCTCGGCTAATAAAGACAAGTATCCCATATGCCTTCCACGGTGCTGTAAGGAAGGAGGTTCCAGGATTTTGAACCAGTGACAATGAAGGGACGGTGATATAGTTCCATGTCAGGATGGTGTGTGGCTTGGAGGGGAACTTGCAGGTGATGGTGTTCCCTTCTAGGTGGTAGAGGTTGCAGGTTTGGAAAGTACTGTCTAAGGAGCTTTGGTGGCGTTACTGCAGTGCATCTTGTAGATGGTACACACTGCTGCCACTGTGCCTCGGTGGTGGAGGAACTGAATGTTTGTGAATGGGGTGCCAATCAAGCGGGCTGCTATGTCCTGATGGTGTCAAGCTTCTTGAGTGTTGTTGGAGCTGCACCCATCCAGGCAATTGGAAAGTATTCCATCACACCCCTGACTTGTGCCTTGTAGATGGTGGACAGGCTTTGGGGAGTCGGGAGTTGAGTTACTCGCCGCAGGGTTACTAGCCTCTGACGTGCTGTTTTAGCCATGGTAGTTATATGGCTACTCCAGTTCAGTTTCTGGTCAATGGTAGCCCCGAAGATGTTGATAGTGGGGGATTCAGCGATGGTAATGCCATTGAATGTCAAGGGGAGATGGTTAGATTCTCTCTTGTTGGAGATGGTCATTGCCTGGCACTTGTGTGGCGCGATTGTTACTTGCCACTTATCAGCCCAAGCCTGGATATTGTCCAGGTCTTGCTGCATTTCTATCCGGACTGCTTCAGTATCTGAGGAGTTGCAAATGGTGCTGAACATTGTGCAATCATCAGCGAACATCCCCATTTCTGACCTTATGATTGAAGGAAGGTCATTGATGAAACAGTTGAAGATGTTTGGGCCTAGGACACTCCACTGAGGAACTCCTGCAGTGATGTCCTGGAGCTGAGATGATTGACCTCCAACAACCACAGCCATCTTCCTTTGCGCTAGGTATGACTCCAACCAGCGAAGAGTTTTCCCCCGATTCCCATTGACTCCAGTTTTGCTAGGGCTCCTTGATTCCATGCTCGGTCAACTGCTGCCTCGATGTCAAGGCAATCACTCTCACCTCACCTCTTGAGTTCAGCTCTTTTGTCCATGTTTGAACCAAGGCTGTATTGAAGTCAGGAGCTGAGCGACACTGGCAGAACCCAAACTGAGCGTCACTGAGCAGGTTATTGCTAAGCAAGTGCCACGTGATAGCACTGTCGGTGACACCTTCCATCACTTCACTCATAATCGAGAGTAGATTGATGGGGTAGTAATTGGTTGGGTTGGATTTGTCCTGCTTTTTGTGTACAGGACATACCTGGGCAATTTTCCACATTGTCAGGTAGATGCCAGTGTTGTAGCTGTACTGGAAGAGCTTGGCTAGGGTGCGGCAAGTTCTAGAGCACAGGTCTTGGGTATTATTGCCAGAATGTTGCCAGGGCCCCCCACAGCCTTTGCAGTATCCAATGCCTTCAGTCATTTCTTGCTATCATGCGGAATGAATCGAATTGGCTGAATTCTGGCATCTGTCATGCTGGGGACTTCAGGAGGAGGCCAAGATGGATCATCAACCCGGCACTTCTGGCTGAAATGCTTCAGCCTTGTCCTTTGCACTGATGTGCTGGGCTCCCCCATCATTGAGGATGGGGATATTTGTGGAGCCATCTTCACCAGTTAGTTGTTTAATTGTCCACCACCATTCACGACTGGAAGTGGCAGGATTGCAGAGCTATGATCTGATCCGTTGGTTGTGGGATCGCATAGCTCTGTCTATCGCATGCTGCCTATGCTGTTTGGCATGCAAGTAGTCCTGGGTTGTAGCTTCATCAGGTTGACACCTCATTTTTAGATATGCCTGGTGCTGCTCCTGGCATGTCCTCCTGCACTCTTCATTGAACCAGGGTTGGTCTCCCGGCTTGATGGTAATGGTAGTGGGGGATATGCCATGCCATGAGGTTACAGATTGTGGTTAAGTACAATTCTGCTGCTGCTGATGGCCCACAGTGCCTCATGAATGCCCAGATTTGCATTGCGAGATCTGTTCAAAATCTATCCCATTTAGCATAGTGGTAGTGCCACACAACACGAAGGTGGGTATTATCATGCAGGCGCCCACCTGCCAAGAATGAGGCATATTAATCTCACCACATAGACATTACATTTCAAATTGTTGCTGGGAAGAAGAGAAGACCTGATATAAGGGGTTGCCAAGCCCCAGGCTGGAAGGACATTTTTGCAGATTAACAGACACTGCTTGGAAGAAAGCACCATTCCCTGACCCACCCAATACACAAAGCCAGAAGTGGTTATACCCTGCTGGCCAACTTGGGGAGTATTAAATTGTAGAGACAGTGTTTGAACTGGGAGAAAGCTCGTGGCTCCTGGACTGAAGAAGACCTCCTGTCTGCCTGTCCTCACCCATCTCTTTCTCACGGAACTGAAACCCCTTGAAGACACATGAACCCCAAGAGAGAAAAGTCTCCTCCAGTGAACAAAGTTTAAGAAGAATACTGGGCTCCAACAAAAAGCCAGATCTACCCACAATCAAAGACTACAGTGAGCTCGAAGCACAGTAACAAAAAAACCCTCTTCAGAGATTGCCTCAAATCCTTCCATTTTATTTTTCTTCTGCTATTTCTGTCCTTATCTGCATGTGTATCGCATATGCATGCTAGCGTGGGCGCGTCGTGTATCTGTAGGCGTTAACCGAACTAGAGTTTAAGTTTAATAAAATTTCACCTTTCTTCTTTGAACCTAAGAAAGCCTGTTTGTGCTCATTTCTTTGCCTTATAATTGGAAAGCGGTGAACAAGGGTTCACCAAGGGGGAGCTAAAAACACAATGTGTTTAAAAGTAAAATCCTGTTACAATAAGACCACGTGAATGCTTAAAGGGAACCCTAGACCTCGTTTTCACTTGGTTGTAACAGTATCCTCAATGTGAAGATGGGACTTTGTCTCCACAAGGACTGTGCGGTGGTCATTTCTACCAATAATTTCATGGACAGATGCATCTGCGACAGGCAGGTTGGTGAGGATGAGGTCAAGTATGTTTTTCCCTCTTGTTGTTTCCCTCACCACCTGCCGTAGACCCAGTCTAGCAGCTATGTCCTTTAGGATTTGGCCAGCGTGGTCAGTAGTGGTGCTACTGAGCCACTCTTGGTGATGGACATAGAAGTCCCCCACCCAGAGTACATTCTGCGCCCTTGCCACCCTCAGTGCTTCTTCCAAATGGTGTTCAAAATGAATGAGTACCGCCTTTATGAGTCCTTGTTCACAGTTTTCCAATTAAAAGACAAAGAAACCAATTCACTCAGGCTTTCTCAGATTTAAAGAAGAAAGATGAAATTTTATTAAAACTTAAAACTTAAACTCTAATACGGTTCACGCCTATGGATATATGATGCACCCAGAATGCACACACGATACACACATGCAAAAAGGGACAGAAAAGAGAAGAAATGATAAGATGGAACAGTTTGAGGCAATATCTTGTTACAGTGCTTTGAGCTCACTGTAGTCCTTTTGTAAGTAGTCTTGCTTTTTGTTGGGGCCCAGTAATCTTCTTAAAACCTTGTTCATGTAGGAAACCTTTCTCTCTTTGAGTTTCATGTGTTTTCACACGATTCAGTTCTGTGGGAAGGAGATGGAAGCAGGCAGACAGGAGAGGCTGTAATTCTTGCTTCAGTTCCAGGAGAGATCTTTACTCCCTGATCACACAGCTTTGTCTCTGTTCCAATTCCTTTGTTGGGAGTTCAAATTCAAAAAAACTCCCAGGTTGCCCAGCAAGTTGGTCATGTGACTAGCTCCTTATATGGAACAGTCTCTTCTGTGAGGTTTGTGGATTGTACCTTGACAGTCTCTGGAATGCTACCCCACCCCCCCCCCCCCCCCCCCCCAACGCCCACCTTCACCATCTAGTAATCAAAAGTTCACTGTTGGTTGAATGAGTCAGGGCATGGCCCTTTGTCCTTGTTCCAACACTGTTGGTTACCATGGAAATGTCTTTCTGGTCAAGGGCTTACAATTTTAAGTTTTAATGTTCATGTGGTGAAATCATGTATGCCTCAATCTTGGCAGGTGGGAGGTTTGCCTGACAACAGGCACAGTGGCGGCGCAGTGGTTAGCACAGCAGCCTCACAGCTCCAGGGATCCGGGTTCAATCCTGGGTACTGCCTGTGCGGAGTTTGCAAATTCTCCCTGTGACTGCGTGGGTTTTCGCTGGATGCTTTGGTTTCCTCCCACAGCCAAAGACTTGCAGGTTGATAGGTAAATTGGCCATTGTAAATTGCCCCTAGTGTAGGTAGGTGGTAGGGAATATGGGATTACTGCAGGGTTTGTATAAATGGGTGGTTGGTGGTCGGCACAAACTCGGTGGGCCAAAGGGCCTGTTTCAGTGCTGTATCTCTAAATAAAATAAAAATAGAAAGACTTGAGGGTTGAAATACATAATTCCCTGAATGTATGAGTGCAGGTAGAGAAAGCAACAGCATTTTGGGCTATATGAATAGGGGCACAGTGTACATGAATAAAAGAGCAAGATTAACTATATATAAAATATTAGCTAGACCACAGTCAGAGTGTGCTATGAGCACTTTTGGATGCTTCAAAGTCATAGATAATGAGAACATAGGTTCACCAGGATGATGCCAGCAATGGGAAACTGGTTCTGAAGAAATAGCTATGATACTGTTGGGCGTGGGGCAAGAGGTTGTTAACTGCCAACAGGTCTCTGACACAAAGCCACTGATTTCAGTTAGCCTGCAGCAATATGTGACCATGTCAATTTTAACTGCCAAGGCCTATGAACAGTCGTCGATTCCCGACACTCTACACACTGCCCTTCACCTGGCGGAAAAGCCATGATGGCTTCCCTGTTCATATCAAAGTTAAAATTGTTGTGGGCTTGTGATGTCATTGAACCCCCATTAGCAGATGTCTATTAGGACCAACATTGGGTGGGTGGTTTAGCCACCTGTCCAGAAACGCTTGTTAAAATCAGAAATAAAACCTGAAAGTGCTGGAAATACTCAGCAGGCCTGGCAGCATCTGAGTTAATGTTTTGGGTCTGTGACCTTTCATCAGAAATGGCTTCCTTGGTAAGTAACTCAGGGCACTTTAAAAGCCCATCCACCTGGTTTCCACTAGGCTTTAGGATTAAAGCCCGTCCACCCCTCCCACTATCTTAGAGCTATTTCCATTGCAGTGAATGAGGCCATGAAAAGGTTTAATAGTGGTTTTGTACATTAGGAAGTGTTTCGATACAGTGAACAGGGAAGGACTATTTCCTCTGGTTGGGGAATCCATGATGAGGTGTCATCAATTTAAACTTGTCACCAGGAGTGTGGAAAGAAAGGTTAAGGGAAATGTTTTTATACAGAGGGTTGTTGGAGCATGGATTGCTTTGCTAAAGACAATGGATAAGGCAGAGACCTTGGCACCTTTAAAGGAAAACTGGATAAATATTTGAAGCAGAGGAAGATTAAGGGTTAGAAATAGAAAGAAGGGCAGTGAAATTAGTTTTGGATTGCCCGAACAATGAGCCAGAACCCTCATGATTGGATGATTAACGTTTCTGTGAGCCAGAACCCTCATGATTGGATGATTAACGTTTCTGTGTGCTGTAAATCTCTATGGTTCTATGATGACACATATCTTGGACCCACTGGAAATTGAAACTAATTACAGTGTGCAAAGCTCTTCCTGCCTTTTCCACATGTTAATAATACTGCATGTTGATTGCTAGCAGGCATTTCATTCATGACAATTGAAAAAACGTGTAATCTACAATTTTGAAGCGAGAAAAGTGAATTAACATCCTTTCAATATCGGCCCCGATTTTGCAGTCAGTGGTGAAGGACTGGCATTCCCCATTCATTACAGCTTCCCACAGACTTTTCGTGAGCTTTTGAACTGTAACTTACAGTCATCAGGCATCTGAAACAGTGCACCGGCCTCTACAGGGGATTTGAGACCTGTGGGAATAAAGCAAGCAACAGTGTATCTTCTCAACCAATTAGATTGAAGAATCCTTATTGAGAAATGCAATGTCTGAACCAGGAAGTGCAAACTAGAACATTTAATTCAATGTCAAGTCATGTACAGAAAGCAAAATAAAAAGAGGGAAAGAAAGATGCGATTCAGAGAGAGAGAGAGAGAGAACGATAAAAGAGACAGAAAGAAAAAGTTTTAAAAAAAGCTTTGTTTTAATTTTCATTTAAAAAAATTTCCAACAATGGGTTGAATTTTATAAGCCTGTTGCCGATATCGGTGGGGGGGTGGAAAAGATGGCAGCCCAGACGCCAAAGAGCTACCACGATTCCAAGCATGGGGGCTCATTTAAATAGCTGCGGAGGACCGACCCCCCCCCCCGATCACGTAGAGGGGACGGGCTGACTGTCCCTGCCAATGGCGCCAGCTGCCTGATTGCAGGTGTGCCGCCATTTTTTAAAGGGCTGTCAGCCCTACCGGGACATTTAAATATCATAAGTGACTTTGAATTAAACTAAATAAATACAGTTCTTTTGCCCCTCTCCCATCCCCCCAATATCAATTAAATTATTTGTCCTCCCCCCCACCAAAACACTTACCTTCACAATCTGACCTTCCCCCTCCAAACTGCACAAACTTTAAACTATAACCCTTCCCACCATCCCTACACGCATGACATTTATTTGACCCCGTTCCACCCCCCCACCCCACCGTGGCACTGAGAAGCATACCTGCTCCCCCTCCCCACCAGTGTTGCGCCTCGTTTCCCCAGATAGTGATCCGAAGGCGCAGCAGTGCCGGCTGCCTGGGCGAGGATCGCGGCGGGACTTCAGGAGGCGATGGAAGGCTCATTTATTCAGGTAAGTTAACTGATTTAAATATTTAAATAGTAGTCCACTCGCAGAGTGGCGGTGGGGGGCCACAACATGGCAATATCGGGCAGGCCTTGCCACTGTCGAGGTCCGTGGCAGGCCTCATCTGGGGCAACCTTCATGCCCCCCAGCCACGGATCCCGATGTCGAGGGCTCTGTAAAATCCAGCCAAATGATTCTGAAGGAATAAGACTTCACACTTGTAAAATAAATTTTCAATGACATAACGATTAGTAGTAATTAAGATTTAACACACCGTTAAAGATGTATTTACACTTGACTGGACAGGCCTTAAATATTTCTGGTGTGTTTGTTGTGGGTAACCCGTGGGTAAGTATGGCAACTTCACACTCCTCATGTGTTTGAATGCCAACTCTCTCGGTGAGGTACCGATGTACCGAAGCTTGTGGAGGAGTCGGGCAAATTGGACAGCAACTTCCTGATTTTTATGTTTAACTGTGCTTGTGTGAATGCGGGAGGTTGCTGTCCGATTTACTCCTTAATAATGGTGGCCGCACATAGCTTCAGTGTTATTTCTATCTCAAAATCCAGGCCAATATATCTAAGATTTTTCTGAAGAATGGCAATACAATGTTTTGTCTTGCTGTAAAATTTGTTTGGAAACATGTATATGATGGTGCAATAGTAAGTTGACTCAATAATGCTTGTTGATCATCTCATATCCTGAATTCTGATTTATGCAGGCTTTACACACAGTGTAGTAACATATAGATTGATGCTTGCCTGTAGGACTGTTAAGTAAGAGTATAACAATTACTTAAATTTTGAATATTACAAAAGCTGTGAAATTAAAATTGATATAAAACTTTGCCACTACATTGCATTTTATACCACATAGTCCCTAATTTCAGTTTTATATCACGTACAATTGTTTTGCAGAATGTGATTTAGATGTGTGTTAAATTGAGCACAAATGTATGATTAAGATCTTAAATTGCATGAACAAGATTTTAAATTCTCTGAAAGTTGTTTGTATTCTGTTTTTCAAGGGAAACACACAAAAATGATAGATGTCAGAAGAGCCAGGTAGGAATTTTCCATTAATTGACGATCTAAGACAATTATTTGCTTGAACTTAAGAAATCGGTTAGTTTTATACATTTCTTCTTTTGCTGTCTTTACTGAAGTGGGATTATCACAAAATTTTAAATAAGGCACTATATCAGTGAGACATTATCCCTGGGGAGTCATTGTGGTGGAACCCTCTCACTCCCTCATGGTCCTCGATATCATCAGTGTCCTCTCCTTCATCATGCTGCAGATTGTCATCCAGTGATGGCTTTATGTATTGTCTCCATTGCAAAGAAAAGTAATGCAGCTTCCAGCAAGCCACTATCATGGGTACAGTAGTATAGTGCTTATGTCACTGATCTAGTAATCCAGAAACTGGAATTAATGACCCAGAGAGTATGAGTTCAAATCCCACTAGGGCAGTTTGAGAATTTAAGTTCCGTTTTTAATAATCTGAAAATAAAAAGTTAGTATCAGTAAAAGTGATACTGAAGCTTTTGGATTACCATAAAAGCCCAAGCGGTTCACTGATGTCCTTTCGGGGAGGAAACCTGCCGTGTGATTGCAGGCTCACATCAGCGTGGTTGCTTCTTAACTGTCTTCTGAATTATTAGAAAGCTACTTAGTTTATTGAAACTGCAACTGAGGTAGTATAAGAAAAAAGTTTACCACTACCTTCTCAAGACAATTAGGGATGGGCAATACATGTCACCATTGCCAGAGATACTTATATTCCTAGAATGAATAAAATAAATCATACAGGGCACACGTTGTTGGACCTGTAATGACCAGGTGAGAAAGGTGTCTAGGGTAATTTTACTGTCTTCACCTGGTCTTATTATAACAGGGTTTGATTTTTAAACACACTGTGTTTTTTGCTCCTTCTTGGTGAATCCTTGTTCACTGCTTTCCAATTATAAGGCAAAGAAATGAGCACAACCAGGTTTTCTCAGGTTTAAAGAAGAAAAGTGAAACTTATTAAACCTAAACTTAAACTCTAATTCGCTCAACGCCTACAGATACACGACGCGCCCCACGCTAGCATGTTATACGCACATGCAAATCGGGACAGAAAAGAGCAGAAGAAAAATAAAATGGAGAGGTTTGAGGCAATCTCTGAAGAGGGGTTTTTACTGTGCTTCGAATTCACTGTAGTCCTCGATTGTAAGTAGTCTTGCTTTTCGTTGGGGCCCAGTATTCTTCTTAAACCTTGTTCCCTGTAGGAGACTTTTCTTTCTTGGGTTCATGTGTCTTCAATGGGTCTTCAAGTCCTTGAGAAAGAGATGGGAGCAGACAGGAGAGAGATGTTCTCAGAGAAAAAAGCTTTCTGCGTTTCAAACACTCTGTGGCAAGTTCAAATTGAAACAGCCAGTTAGTCATGTGACTAAACTGTCCCAACCAGGTCTTCTGTGTATTGGAGAAGCAGGGACTGGGTCCTTTGTCCCAACACTGTCTGCCAGTGTGCGAAAAAGGTCTTTCTGGCGAGGGACCTGGCATTTCCTTGTGATAGGCCCTCTTTTCTTCCGAGCAGCAATTTTAAGTTTTAATGCTCATGTGGCAAAATAATGGCTGGAATTTTACCTTAGGCGGATGGGAGCTGGCCACCGACTGAAAAGTCGGTGGCGAACCCGCATCCGCCTCGCCTGGGGATCTGACCCGTATTTTGCGGGTCCCTGGGCATCAATTGGTGTGAGGCGGGACTTCCACCCGCTTGAGGTAGGAAGTCCCGCCTAATAGAGCTGCCGGCCAATCAGCGGGCTGGCAGCCCTTAGTCCCAGCAGCGCCACCTTACGCAGTGGCCACTGCTGGGACTGCAGCCCAGCATGAAGCCAAGATGCCTGGGAACCGGGAAGGAAGGTAAGTTTTGGATGCCTCACCGGGGGTAATCGATCGGGCCCTAGCGAAGCAAGGGTGCTCAATTGGGGGAAAGGGGGGTATGTTGGGTCTTTCGGGTGGTAAGGATAAGGGGGAAGCCCTCCATTGGGCACACCCCATGAGGGCCAATATGTGCCTCATTCTTGGCAGGTGAGGGTTTGCATGACAGACTGTATTGCAGGAACAAAGTGATTGATGACATCGCTACGTCATCAGAATGCGCCGCGGTGCGCACATGCGCACACGGTCTCAGGCCCTCTGCGCATGCGCTGCGGTCCGGATTGCCAGGACCAGTTTGCGCATGTGCAGATGACGTCATCGCGTAACGTCATCTTCCTCGGGGAACACGCCAGGTTGGCCTTTGCGCATGCGCAAACTGGTCCTGGCAATCCGGACCGCAGCGCATGCGCAGATGACCCGAGACCGTGTGCGCATGTGCGTCAATCTTCCGAAAGCTTCGGCGCGAGTTTTTGAAAATGGAAGGAGGAGAGGTTTCGTCGGGCATTTTATCTCAATTATTTAGTCATTTTGGACATTTGCTTCATTTTTATTAGACAGAGGAGATTGTTCCAAGGTAAGTTGCTCTGAAAATACATTTCAAGGGAGGGAAGGGAGGAGGGAAGGGAGGAGAGGGAAGGGGAAGGGAGGAGAGGGAAGGGGAGGAGAGGGAAGGGGAGGGGAGGGGGGGAAGGGAAGGGAAGGGAGGAGGGGAGGGGGGGAAGGGAAGGGAGGAGAGAAGGGAGGAGGAAAGGGAGGGAAGGGAGGAGGGAAGGGGGGGAAGGAGGGAAGGTGGGGGGAAGGTCGGGGGGAAGGAGGGGGGAAAGGAGGGAAGGGAGGGAGGGACGGGGGAGGGAAGGGAGGGAAGGGAGGGAGGGATGGGGGGGGAAGGGAGGTCGGGACGGGGGGGGGGGGAAGGGAGGTCGGGAGGGAGGGGGGAAGGGAGGTCGGGGGGGAGGGGGGGAGCAGCGGAGTGGGAGTGCCTTTTTCTGTGCATGCGCCATAAACACAAAGACTGGCTGATGAGATGGAGCCAATTAATTTGCCCAACAATTGCCCGGAAGCACCTTCGGATGGAGGTGGCCACGCGCTGGACATCAGTCGCGTGCCACAATCCATGGATCCTGAGCGTTTCACCCCCTGGCCTAATGATCTGATGGACCATACATACGCCTGCCTGTTCAAAGCTCCACTTCCCCCACCTGCGGTACCCTCTCCTTGCTGTTCAGTTACACAGTCACCTGTTCCTGCACCCATCCAAGCAGTGCACATGGACACACAGTCACCTGTTCCTGCACCCATCCAAGCAGTGCACGTGGACACACAGCCACATGTTTCCCCATCCGCCCTTGAAACAACCATGCAGAGCCTTGTGAGACTCCGCAATTGCCAACTGCTGCCTGTCAAGCAGAGAAGGCGTCCAAAGGGGTCAAGCACTTGGGGAACATTCAGCAAGAAGAGACTGAGCACTGAAAGAAACAAGCATGCCGTGTCCAGTGGTAGCACAAATGTGAATGCTCTTGCTGCGTACACAACTGGTGAGGTGGGAGTGCAGCCACACCGTTCCCCATCCTCAGTGTTGCTTTAAGGCAAAGGTAGATAAGAGTGAAAGAAATGGAAGATGATGCTGATAGTAGTAGGCAGGATTAAATGGGAATGGATGGGAAGACGCACGAATAGCATAACCACTAGCAGGGAACAGCTGGGCTAAATGGCCTGCTTTATGTTCATAGTCCAAAAGAAATGTGCTTCTTTTTCCAGCACCCTCACATCATTCATGTTTTCCCTGAGAGCAGCATTGAACCATCACGAGATAGGGGCAGTTACATCATCCTGACTCCTACAGCTGAGGTGGGTACTAAGTGATTCATTGGCCTATACTGCAGAGCATAAAGCATGCGCAACAGTAATTTCATTGGAGGGAGGGAAGCTCTGACACTGATGTTCTTTCATTATTTCCTTTCGTGTAAATGTGCCCTTGAGAAAACAATCCTTGACACTTAAGGACGGCATTCCAGCAAAGGAGGCAGTGCAGGAGATGACGCAAGGATGTGATGATTCCTGCATCTGAGGTGGGTAATAAGTGCTTCATTGGCGACGTTATCAATTGGTGCCTTCACTGCAGAACTTAAAAAGGTGTGCGCAACAGTAATTTCAGTGGATGGAGGAAGGCAAGCTCTGACTCTGATTTGCTTTTCTTCTTTTCATGTAAAACATGCTGTCGAGAAAACAATCCTCGAGACTTACGGTCAGCATTCAAGCAACGAAGGCAACTGGATCATGCTGCGGAGCTCATCACGATGTGGAAAGGAACATTGCATTTATGGATGAATTGGGAATGCACATTGGGATGCGCTTGGGGAACATTCACCAAGAATAGACTGAGCTCAGACTCTTGTGACTTTGCCTTCTTCACATGGACAATACAGTAGTGGAATAGAGAGCCAAGCGTTCATTCACCACAAGGCTCTCCAGGAACAATCCCTTTAGCTGTGCATAGCAGAGACTCGGCCTGTCTGTCTAACGGGAATGCTGGAAACACAGCACTCATGTATCCATGCACAGCAGTTCCTCGATACTTAATGAACTTAATAAAACTTTTCAATAATTAAACCCAGAATTGTTGAGGTTTTGTTTTGCATGCTATTTCCCCGACTTTGCAACTGCACTTCAGATATTCAACTATGGTGGAGGGGTGGAGGTAGGGGGGTAAAGGAGGGGTGGAGGTAGCGGGGTAAAGGGGGGGTGGGTGAAGAGGGGGAGGGGTGGGTGAAGAGGGGGAGGGGTGGGGAGAGCGGGGAGGGGTGGGGAGAGGGAGCATGCAAAATGCAGGGACCAGACAGTTGCAATGCCTGAAGTACTGTGGAGAAGTAGAGAAAGCAACTGGATTGGGCATCCGCAGCTGGAGGGAACGGCTGAATGGAGAGGGCCGGAAGCGAGAGGCCGTAGAGAGCCGCGGGGAGCGAGCGTGCGAAGACCTTGGTGTCACCGGGTCCAGGGACTGGCCAGTAAGTCTTTTGCTGTTGTGTTTATGGCGCATGCACAGAAAAAGGCACTCCTCTTCCGTTCCGCTGCTCCCCCCCCCCGCCCGCTCTCTCCCCTTCTTCCCCCCCCACTCTCTCCCCTTCTCCCCCCCCACTCTCTCCCCTTCCTCCCTCTCCCTTCCCTCCTCCCTCTCCCCCCCACTCCTCCCTCTCCCCCCACTCTCTCCCCTTCTCCCCCCCACTCTCTCCCCTTCCTCCCTCTCCCCCCCCACTTCCCCCAGCTTTCCCCCTCCCTCCTTCCCCCTCCCTCCCTCCCTCCCCCCTCTTTCTCTCCCCCTTTCTCCCCCCTCCCTCTCCCTCTCCCTCTCTCTCCCCCCTCCCTCTCTCTCCCCCCCTCTCCCTCTCTCTCCCCCCTCCCTCTCCCTCTCTCTCCCCCCCTCCATCTCCCTCTCTCTCCCCCCCTCCATCTCCCTCTCTCTCCCCCCCTCCATCTCCCTCTCTCTCCCCCCTCCCTCTCTCCCCCCCTCCCTCTCTCTCCCCCCTCCCTCTCTCTCCCCCTCCCCCTCTCTGTCCCCCTCCCTCCCTCCCCCTCTCTTTCCCCCTCCCTCCCTCCCCCTCTCTCCCCTCCCTCCCTCCCCCTCTCTCTCTCCCTCCCTCTCCCCCCTCCCTCCCCTCCCTCTCCCCCCTCCCTCTCCCTCTCCCCCCCTCCCCCTCCCTCTCCCCCCCTTTCTCCTCCCCCTCCCTCCCCCCTTTCTCCTCCCCTCCCTCTTTCCCCCCCCTCTTTCTCCCCCACCCCCGGCACCGCTACCGCTGGTCTCCCCGCGCTGCTCTCCCCGGCCCGCTCCACTCTCTCACTCCGGCCATTGTATTCTGCCACGTGTTTGTTAGGTTTCATCTCTGTGATTTTTTGAACAGCGCCATCTTTAGTCCTGGCAGCTGCTACAGTCGCAAGCTGTGACGTTTTCGTGGCACATGCTGTATCTGCGCATGTGCCAAAACAGCGCCACCTACCGATCACGTTGTCAACAATTGCGGTCTTGCAGGAAATCACTAAACCTATCCAGGCAACAGAATTGCTGCTTAAGGATGTCAATGTTTTACTCAATCAGGGCTCTACTCAAACCATGGATCTGACTATAAAGCAGTTCAGCCACTGAATGTGGATTCCTGAAACGTGTTAGGACTCAACCCTGTCCCCAAGTAACCAGCCTCTCACTTGCTGTACAAGGGAAAGTGAATTGTGTGCCAAAAATAGGCACAGACCTACATGATGCACTGCTGCTGATCACACATGAGTTGCACATACAATGCAGTGGACGGCCTTGAATTTCATGAAGGCAGAGGGGTCATGTGAAGGAGCCACAGGATGACCTGAGTGCAGTCCTGGACATGCAGTCCATGTGAAGTCCTGGACTTGGAGGAAGCAATCTGAGCAAACACGAAAGCCTTACCTGCTGTTTCTGGCTGCCCAATGGGGAGCATGATGAAAGTGTTTTAGCAAACATGGTATTAGTCTGCTGCTTAATGAAAGCATGAACTGCAGACTGGTAGATGTTACTGATATACCTTATGTTACGACCGACTGCTCCAGTCAAAGCTCCCAATCAAAATTTACGATTCTGATGGTGGTGGGGGAAACGCACTGTTAATTCAACCCTGTCCCTCCAGATTGCCTAACATATCACTTCAAACTTTCCAAATTGAAGAAAAAACCAGCCACATTGTACCATCTATTAACCCCTGAATGAGGCTAACCAAACCATGTGTCTTTAAATCAACAAATTAACTGTTTAATCAGAAAAACTAAATTCTTAAACACTATGAAGATATAAACAACATTTAAAATAGAAAAAATTAGAGTCCTTGCAAATTTACAGTCCAATGTTGCTAGAAGTCCTCACAGCTGTCCGATGGGGAAAAAAGGTTCTTCCACAGTGGAACAGTCCATAGTCTAATCCCAGCAGTAAGTGATGCTTTCCTTCCTTTAGTTTAAATTATCAGAGATCTCTGTTTTGGCTTGATTTTTTAGAATTTTGAGAGACTAAATTCTCTATCTTCAGTTTAAATGGCTGAGAGCTCTTCTTTCAGGTGCTAACATCAGCTGTATGTCTGTGTTCTGTTAGCAGGCTGCTTTGTCCTGAATTGTGTCAAGCTTCTTGAGTGTCGTTGGAGCTACACTCATCCAGGCAAGTGGAAAGTATTCCATCACACTCCTGACTTGTGCCTTGTAGATGGTGGACAGGCTTTGGGGAGTCAGGAGGTGAGTTACTCGCCGTGGAATTCCCAGCCTCTGACCTGCTCTTGCAGCTACAGTGCTTATATGGCTACTCCAGTTCAGTTTCTGGTTAATGGTAACCCCTAGGATGTTGACATTGGGGGATTCAGCGATGGTAATGCCCTTGAATGTCAAGGGGAGATGGTTGGATTCTGTCTTGTTGGAGATGGTCATTGCCTGGCACTTATGTGGAGTGAATGTAACTTGCCACTTATGAGCCCAAGCCTGGATGTTGTCCAGGTCTTGCTGCATATGGACACAGACTGCTTCAGTATTTGAGGAGTCGTGAATGGTGCTGAACATTGTGCAATCATCAGCGAACATCCCCACTTCTGATCTTATGATAGAGGGAAGGTCATTGACGAAGCAGCTGAAGATGGTTGGGCCTAGGACACTACCCTGAGGAACGCCTGCAGCAATGTCCTGGGGCTGAGATGATTGAACTCCAACAACCACACAACCATCTTCCTTTGCGCTTGTTATGACTCCAATCAGTGAAGAGTTTTCCCCCTGATTTCCATTGACTCCAGTTTTGTAGGGCTCCTTAATGCCATACTCAGTCAAATATCATCTTGATGTCAAGCGCAGTCACTCACATCTCACTTCTTGAGTTCAGCTCTTTTGTCCATGTTTGGACCAAGGTTGTAATGATATCAGGAGCTGGGAGGCCCTGACGGAATGCAAAGTGAGCATCAGTGAGCACGTTATTGCTGAGTAAGTGACGCTTGATAGCACTGTCGACAGTACCTTCCATCACTTTGCTGATGATCGAGAGTGGACTGATTGGGCCGTAATTGGTCGGGTTGGATTTGTCCTGCCTTTTGTGTGCAGGACATACCTGGGAAATTTTTCATATTGTCGGGTGTATGCCAGTGTTGTGTCCTGGGGAACAATTTTTGGTTTGGGTGACGAAAATACAGCAATATTGATGATGTGATTATAGCAATCACCCAACACAGCAGTCAGGAGGTCCAAACCACTTTCAGGTTCAGGCCTCATTAACATTTTGTTAGTGAGCTGTGGGAACTGTAATCCATGCACTTGGTTGGCCAGTAAGGCCTTATTGAGGGTGGGGGAGGGGCGGCATTAGGCAGAACGGGCCAGCTGATAGCCAGAAGATATTCATAGGGCTTGGAGAAGCTGGTTAGGTTTTTGAATTTCTGGAGAAATAGGACTGACATGTGCCGTGTATGTTTCAATATGCGTAGGACCCTGATTTGCATAACTAAACAGACTCCTGCATGTTTTGGACAAGGGTGCTGGGTGCCCATTTAAAGTCCTGCCAGAAGGTAGATTCAGGCAGGCAGATAGGTGCACAAAGTCGCCACCATGTTTTCAACCTCTGTTTATCCATTTTTATAGGTTGTGAAACAAGTGACTAACAGTTGAAAGCACCCCCACCACCCCACAACCCCACCGACAAATTAGCATATATCAAAGATGAGGGATCAAACTCAGAACCTTCTTTGTCTAAATGGCTGAGTTCTAGAAGACTTGATGGAGCCTAATTTGGATATCCTCCGAAAACAGGCATAGGGTCATGTTGAGCGATTAACCTAGGGTAGGCAGTGGCATCGTGGTATTATCACTGGACTAGTAACCCAGAGACCCAGGGTATTTCTCTGGGGACATGGGTTCGAATCCCACCACAGCAGAAGGTGGAATTTGAATTTAATTAATAAATCTGGAATTAAAAGCTAGTCTAATGATGGCCATGAAACCATTGTCGATTGTTGTAAAAACCCATCTGGTTCACTAATGTCCTTTAGGGAAGGAAATCTGCTGTCCTTACCTGGTCTGGCCCACATGTGACTCCAGACCCACAGCAATGTGGTTAACTCTTACATGCCCTCTGAAATGGCCGAGCAAGCCACTCAATTGTACCTAACCGCTACAAAGTCAATAAAAAGGAATGAACAGCACTGTGGGTATACCTACCCCAAATGGACTGCAGCGGTTCAAGAAGGCAGCTCACCACCACCTTCTCAAGGGCAATTAAGGATGGGCAATAAATGCTGGCTTAGCCAGCGACGCCCACATCCCTGAATGAATAAAAAAAAAGATGATTGCAAGCGGGCAGCATGATAACTTTGTGCCGCCTGCTCATTTGACTGATCATTGTGTCCAACCACTACTCACTGTGCTGTTCTTTGGCTGCATGCATCAGTAGGAGGCCAATATCATGTGGAGCTAGCACCACTTAAAGCTAGCCTGCGCTTTTTAAAGGGGAAGTGTATTGTGGCTGGAGCAGGTGGTGGGAGACATTGTTGAAGGCAATCTGACCTGGGAAAGAGTGAAATGGCACAACAGGGGAGGGAGTGGGCTCTAAGCCTTTTGGATGCTTTGCTGGAGGTCTTGGTGGAGGATGTGGAAAGGAGGAGAGATGTCCAGTCTCTGCACAGGGGAAGGAGGCCCTCCAGACACATGGTCAAAAGGCAGTTGGAGGAGGTAAGCATAGAGGTCAATGCCAAGGGTCAAGCACCAAGGACCTTGATGTAGAGCCACATGAAGCTGAATGACCTTGCAGGAGTGGTCAAGGTCAGTGAATGAATCTTCAAATGCCATATCCTACCAACTGCACTACTAGGCTCAGACACTGCTCAAATCAGCTCAATTACCAACAATCTCTATCAATCAGGCCTCCTGAAAGCAATAGGCTTTCCCACACTTAGCACTTCTGCTAACCTCACACCCACATCTCACAGCTTGCACACACTGCCAGTTATTCAACAATGACAGTCACATTAGCCAAACACATTGTATGATACTCACTGACACACTTCCCTCCCTCTTGGAACACAAGGTGGTGCACAACTGGAGGTAGCAGGAGATAACCCTTGACATTCAATGACAGTACCATCACTGAACCCCAGCACCACCACCAACATCCTGGAGGTCACCATTAACCAGAAACTGAACTGGACCAGACATATAAATACTGTGGTTACAAGAGCAGGTCCGAGGCTGGGAACTCTGCAGTAAGTCACTCACCACCTGATTCGCTAAAGCCTGTCCACCATCTACAAGGCACAAGTCAGGAGTGTGATGAAATACTCTCCACATGCCTGGATGAGTGAAGCTCCAACAACACTCAGAAGCTCAACACCATCCAGGACAAAGTCGCATGTTTGATCGGCACCCCATCCAGCACCTTAAACGTTGACTGCCTCCAACACCAGTGACAGTAGTGTGTACCATATGCAAGATGCACTGTAACAGCTCACCATACCTCCTTCGACAACACCTTCCAAACCCTCGACCTCTATCACCTAGAAGAACAAGGGCAGCAGAAGCATGGGAACACCACCACCTGCAAGTTCCCCTCCAAGTCACAAACCATCCTGTCTTGGAACTATATCACTGTTCCTTCACTGTCACTGGGTCAAAATCCTGGAACACCCTTCCTAACAGCTCTGTTGGTGTACCTACACCGCATGAACTGCAGCACTTCAAGAAGACAGCTCGCCACCACCTTCTCAAGTGCAATTAGAGATGGGCAATAAATGTTAGCCTTGTCAGCAATGCTTACCTCTCAAGTATGAATAAAAATAAATATATAATAACTAGATGGGGACAGGCACGTTTGCCTGTCCTTACCCACTTGGAGATGTTGCTGGCCATTATTGGAGCATCTATTGCTGAGGCCGTGGCCAGCAGCCAAGTTGAAATCATTGAAGATGATGGTACCCTCATACATAAACCTCGTCTCATATCCCACTTTCCCCTTATCCCACATTTTCTTCTGATTTGTAAGCTGTGCATGGTGTAAGCATGCATCTCATACTCCCTCCACGACTCCCACCCCCCATCTCCCCACATCACAACATTATCCTTGTGCCTTTTTCCTTTCAGAGACTCAAGAGGTACAACCTGCCCAGGAGGTGCAGGAAGGCTAAGAAGAGAGTGTTGATGAAGGCATGGCAACTTCATTAGATTTCACACTTTCAGCCACCAGCTTAGATACTGACACTGTTTAGCTTAGAGGATAGATTAGAAGTGGGATCTGCGTGTAGTTAGACATTGGGCATGAATGGGCTGCAGCCAGGTCAGGGGGCAAGGATAGCGCATGAGCCAGCTCAATAGAGGGCAAGTCTGCATACGGCTTCCTCTGCAGAGGACTCAGAAGAGGACTTTGATGTGACAGCCTACCAGACGAAGGCTGATGGGTATGCATAACAACATGCTTGATGCATTAGGAAGCCTGCCATAAAGCCTGTGGTCAATGTCATGGTGCATGGAAGAGTGCAGCATCAACTTGGCACAGGGCTTTATGGAGAGCTTAGAGCCCATCCTTTCCAGCATGGAATGGATGGCCACCTCCATTTACACACTTGTGGACCCAACTGTAATGCAGCCTCTGATGGCCGATGTTGCAGCTTTCATTGCACCACAAGCAGCAACCACCCAAGGTCTGAGTCCTGCAGTAGAAGCTCAGTCTGAAGTCACGCAAGGCCAGCTTGCTGCTATGTAAGCTCAGACTGTTGCCATCATGGCTGTTGATTCTAGTGTGTCTCAGAGTGTCTCAGCAGTCCAGCAATCTGTCCTCAAACAGATCTCTTGGATTTCTGAGATGCTGCCCTTGGGGACTGGCAGTGGCCCCATGGAGAAGGAATCAGTTGTCCTCTCTCAGCAAGACACCATTCATCCCTCCACTCTGCCAGTACCCTTGCTGTTGCTTGTCAGCCACCCAGCCTGGGCTGCTGCTGCTCACGTTGACATGATGCAGTCACAGCTACTCAAGGTTCTTCTTCAAGGCCCTCTGAAGTCTCCTCCACTGAAAGTCAGCAGTCTTCCACCAGCTGTGCTGCAGTCACTTCAGTAGCCCTGTGTAGGAGCACTTGCATGCAGAAGACAGGCACTAAGGGGATGCACAAGGGTAATTGATTAGTAGTCTTTTTCATGTGTCAAGAAAACACGATATGCCAAATGAGGAATTTTAATTTATTGGTTGGAAACTTACACTAAACTTTTAATGGAAAAAAATCCTACAGTTAACTTTCAAGAAATGCTGGGAGGCAAGATGGCCACTGCAATTTGTATTTGAACACCTTTCACATTCCAAAGCCTCCAACAGGGGACACATGTCTGATGAGCCTGTACCCAAAGCAATGGCTTGCTCTAGTGATTAAATTATCTAAGTTTGCTTTCATTAGCACGGCATTCAAGGCCATCCTGATAACTTGGGCTGAATTTTATGTTGCCGCCACTGATTACAGCAGTGGCTGTAATAGATGGCTGCCCGCACACATGGGTTTTACTCCGTGGAGCCGCTGCAATCTTATATGCAGTGGCTCATTTACATGGCCGGTGTGGACCGCCCCTCTGATGATGTGGAAGGGCGGGAGAGCTGTTGCCGGCAATGGCATCTGGCACCACTGCGCAGGTGCCAGCGCCATTTTTAAAGGGCTTCCGGCCCTTACATTTAATTTAAATGTTGAAAGGGAAAGTGTAATAAAACTGATTTTAAAATCACATGTTTCCAGCCCCTCTCCCACCACCCCCCATTAACATTATCACTGGACTAGTAACCTGGAGACCCAGGGTATTTCTCTGGAGACATGGGTTCGAATCCCACCACAGCAGAAGGTGGAATTTGAATTTAATTAATAAATCTGGAATTAAAAGCTAGTCTAATAATGGCCATGAAACCATTGTCGATTGTTGTAAAAATCCATCTGGTTCATTAATGTCCTTTAGGGAAGGAAATCTGCTGTCCTTACCTGGTCTGGCCTACATGTGACTCCAGACCCACAGCAATGTGGTTAACTCTTACATGCCCTCTGAATTGGCCTCGCAAGCCACTCAGTTGTACCTAACCGCTACAAAGTCAATAAAAAGGAATGAAACCGGATGGACCACCCTGCATCGACCTAGGCAACAAAACAACAACAGCAAACCCAGCCCTGTCGACCCTGCAAATTCCTCCTTACTAACATGTGGGAGCCTGTGCCAAAGTTGGGAGAGCTGTCCCACAGACTAGTCAAGCAACAGCCTGACATAGTCATACTCATGGAATCATAACCTTACAGACAATGTCCCAGACACTGCCATCACCATCCCCGGGTATGTCCTGTCCCACCAGCAGGACAGACCCACCAGAGGTGGTGGCACAGTGGTATACAGTAGGGAGGGAGTTGCTCTGGGAGTTCTCAACATCGACTCCGGACCCCATGAAGTCTCATGACATCAGGTCAAACATGGGCAAGGCAACCTCCTACTGATTACCACCTGCTGCCCTCCCTCAGCTGATGACTCAGTACTCCTCCATGTTGAACACCACTTGGAGGAAGCACTGAGGGTGGCAAAGGCACAAAATGTACTCTGGGTGGGGGACTTCAATGTCCATCACCAAGAGTGGCTCGGTAGCACCACTACTGACCGAGCTGGCCGAGTCCTAAAGGACATAGCTGCTAGACTGGGTCTGCGGCAGGTGGTGGGGGAACCAACACGAGGGAAAAACATACTTGACCTCGTCCTCACCAATCTGCCTGCCACAGATGCTTCTGTCCATGACAGTATTGGTAGGAGTGACCACCACACAGTCCTTGTGGAGACGAATTCCTGCCTTCACATTCACGATACCGTCCATCGTGTTGTGTGGCACTATCACCATGCTAAATGGGATAGATTTTGAACAGATCTAGCAATGCAAAACTGGGCATCCATGAGGCGCTGTGGGCCATCAGCAGCAGCACAATTGTACTCAACCACAATCTGTAACCTCATGGCCTGGCATATCCCCCACTCTACCATTACCATCAAGCCAGCAGACCAACCCTGGTTCAATGAAGAGTGCAGGAGGGCATGCCAGGAGCAGCACCAGGCATACCTCAAAATGAGGTGTCAACCTGGTGAAGCTACAACCCAGGACTACTTGCATGCCAAACTGCGTAAGCAGTATGTGACAGACAGAGCTAAGCGATCCCATAACCTGCGGATCAGATCTAAGCTCTGCAGTCCTGCCACATCCAGCCGTGAATGGTGGTGGACAATTAAACAACTAACTGGAGGAGGTGGCTGCACAAATATCCCCATTCTCAATGATGGGAAGCCCAGCACATCAGTGCAAAAGATAAGGCTGAAGCATTTGCAACAATCTTCAGCCAGAGGTGCCGAGTTGATGATCCATCTTGGCCTCCTCCTGAAGTCCCCAGCATCACCGATGCCAGAATTCAGCCAATTCGATTCACTCCGCGTGATATCAAGAAACGACTGAAGGCACTGAATACTGCAAAGGCTATGGGTCCTGACAATATTCCGGCAATAGTACTGAAGACCTGTGCTCCAGAACTTGCCGCGCCCCTAGCCAAGCTGTTGCAGTACAGCTACAACACTGGCATCTACCCTGCAATGTGGAAAATTGCCCGGGTATGTCCTGTACACAAAAAGCAGGACAAGTCCAACCCAGCCAATTACTGCCCCATCATCCTACTCTCAGTCATCAGTAAAGTGATGGGAGGTGTCACCAACAGTGCCATCAAGCAGCACTTGCTTAGCAATAACCTGCTCAGTGACACTCAGTTTGGGTTCCGCCAGGGCCACTCAGCTCCAGACCTCATTACAGCCTTGGTTCAACATTGGACAAAAGAGCTGAACTCAAGAGGTGAGGTGAGAGTGACTGCCCTTGACATCAAGGCAGCATTTGATCGAGTATGGCATCAAGGAGCCCTAGCAAAACTGAGGTCAATGGAAATCAGGGGGAAAACTCTCTGCTGGCTGGAGTCATACCTAGCGCAAAGGAAGATGGTTGTGGTTGTTGGAAGTCAATCATATGAGCTCCAGGACATCACTGCAGGAGTTCCTCAGGATAGTGTCCTAGGCGCAACCACCTTCAGCTGCTTCATCAATGGCCTTCCTTCAATCATAAGGTCAGAAGTGGGGATGTTCGCTGATGATTGCACAATGTTCAGCACCATTCGTGACTCCTCAGATACTGAAGCAGTCCGTATAGAAATGCAGCAAGGCCTGGACAATATCCAGGCTTGGGCTGATAAGTGGCAAGTAACATACGCGCCACACAAGTGCCAGGCAATGACCATCTCCAACAAGAGAGAATCTAACCATCTCCCCTTGACATTCAACGGCATTACCATCACTGAATCCCCCACTATCAACATCCTAGGGGCTACCATTGACCAGAAACTGAACTAGAGTAGCCATATGAATACCGTGGCTGCAAGAGCAGGTCAGAGGCTCGGAATCCTGAGGCGAGTAACTCACCTCCTGACTCCCCAAAGCCTGTCCACCATCTACAAGGCACAAGTCAAGAGTGTGATGGAATACTCTCCACTTGCCTGGATGGGTGCAGCTCCAACAACAGTCAAGAAGCATGACACCATCCAGGACAAAGCAGCCCGCTTGATTAGCACCCCATCTACAAACATTCACACCCTCCACCAGCCACACACAGTGGCAGCAGTGTGTGCCATCTACAAGATGCACTGCAGCAATGCACCAAGGCTCCTTAGACAGCACCTTCCAAACCCACGACCCCTACCAACTAGAAGGACAAGGGCAGCAAATACATGGGAACACCACCACCTGCAAGTTCCCCTCCAAGTCACACACCATCCTACTTGGAACTATATCGCCGCTCCTTCACTGTTGCTCGGTCAAAATCCTAGAACTCCCTTCCTAACAGCACTGTGGGTGTACCTACCCCAAATGGACTGCAGCGGTTCAAGAAGGCAGCTCACCACCACCTTCTCAAGGGCAATTAAGGATGGGCAGTAAATGCTGGCCTGGCCAGTGACGCCCACATCCCACGAATGAATAAAAGAAAGCCCATTCCTAGTCCTCTCCCTCCCAAAAAATACCTACCTTGTGTACCTGGCCTTCCCCCCTCAAAGTACACAAACTTTTAACTTTACCCCTTCCCGCCATCTCCACCACAAAGCAGAATAGTTTGACCCCACTTCCCACCCCCACCACACTGAGAAACTTACCACTCCCCACAGGTGTTGTGCCTCGTTCCCCTGGATGGGGATTTGAAGGCGCGGCAGCGCTGGCCGCCGGGATGAAGATCGCGGCGGCACTTCAGGAGGTGCCGGGAACTTCATTAACTCAGGTAAGTTCATGAATTTGGATATTTAAATTACGGTCCTGTCACCGAGCAGCGGGGGGGCTGCCACGAGGCCTTGCCGCTGCCGGCAAGATTGGAACAGGCCCTGCTAGTGTCAGGGTCCATGGCAGGCCTCATCCAGAGCAAGATCCATGTCCCCCGCCACAGACCCTGACATCGAGGCCCCTATAAAATCCAGCCCATTGACTTTGAGAGAGCAAACCCGTCCAAGTGTAAATATTGGCATCCTGAGGCCTGAGGAGATGGAAACTTCTAACCTTGAATCTCATTAGCAGGTTCCAGAGAATATACTGAGGCAGTCAGCATCATCTTTCTATCTCTGTGAAAGCTGGAAGTTTTCTGAATAAAAATGTCAAGCCAGTGACTCATTCTGTGCAGAAGCCAAGAGCTGGCTCTCTCTCTCCCTCTCCAGAAAACCTCATGCGAAGCCAAGCTGCTGGTTGCTGGATCCAACACAAAGATACCAGGGAGGAAAGCCACCTACAATTCTGCCTCCAAGAAAAGCCTGAACCAGGTGGGCCAGCCACAAACTACACATTTACCAGCCAAAGACTTCAAGAACACGACTCCAGCTGGAAGACAACGTAATCATCCAAACCCACAGACCGTGTATCAATTTTTATTTGTTCTGGACTCTAATCCAACCACAAATCTACCCCTGAGCACTCTGTAATCTACTTGTGTGTGTGTGATTCTTGTGTGAACGTGTGCGTGAACGTGTTGCATATTTTATTATTTTCATTAGATAGGGTTTAGATTGTTAAGTATAATAAACTCACGTCTTTCGTGTCTGGGAGCAACTGGTTTGTACAGAAGTCTTGAAGTCAGCAAAAATTCCTTCAGCACCTAGCACACCACTCCCTGTAAACTGTTGCAACATGATAAAACTATAGAAAGAATCAAACAGTTGTGGAATCAAAGCGACAGTCAAGAAAACCTGTCTGATTGGTTCTTTTACGATCACTACAAAGGCAAAAGATAAAACTCTCACTTAAGTGGTAAGTACATCCGTTGTTTAAAAAGGAATAAACACTGTTGCGGTCAAATAAGAGGAAGGACAAGAGGGGAGCCTTGTGACCTCTCCTTACCTGGATGTTACATATGCAATATGGCACGTTTTGATTTATAGACTGGTTTGGTATGTTTGTTATGTGATGGCTTTAATTTTTGCATTGTGGCCTGGCAACAGTGGCGGCACAGTGGGGCAGTAGTTAGCACCGCAGCCTCACAGCTCCAGCGACCCGGGTTCAATTCTGGGTCCTGCCTGTGTGGAGTTTGCAAGTTCTCCCTGTGTCTGCGTGGGTTTCCTCCGGGTGCTCCGGTTTCCTCCCACATGCCAAAGACTTGCAGGTTGATAGGTAAATTGGCCTTTATAAATTGTCCTTAGTATAGGTAGGTGGTAGGGAAGTATAGGGACAGGTGGGGATGTGGTAGGAATATGGAATTAGTGTAGGATTAGTATAAATGGGTGGTTGATAGTCGGCACAGACTCGGTGGGCCGAAGGGCCTGTTTCAGTGCTGTATCTCTAAATAAAATAAAAAAATAAAAAACACTGTGATAGAGGGAAGGTAAAATGTGGTACTGTTGTGAAAAAGGTATCGGAGTTGCGGTTACTCGTATCACAGACAGATAATTTCTTCATGGACAGCTCAGAAAGAAAGGCACTGTCTAGATCCTCTCTTCCACTTCCTCATTCTCTTCCCCCCCTCTTAACATAATTCTGCTCCTGAGTTGCTCGCTAAATGAGGCTGTTCCCTCATGATGATGAGGTTGTGCAGCATGTAGCAGACCACCACAGATCTTGTTTACCCTCTCTGCTGAGTACTGCAGGGCTCCTCCAGAGGGGTCTAGGCAGTGGAATCATTGTTCCAGCATGCCAATGATCTGCGCTATCACATATCATGTTGCAACATGGCTTTCACTTCATGCACGCCACGCCGACATAAGTGGGTCTTGCACAGGAGTCATTAGCCACGTGGACAGCAGATAGCCCTTCTCACCCGTTAGCCACCCTTTGGTTTGCAGTAGTGGTTTGAATGCAGCTGGCACCATGGACTGCCACAGAATGAAGGTATCATGACTGCTGCCAGGGCATTAATTTGCTGCCAATGGTGGCACACCAGCTGGACATTGAGGGAGTCAAATCTGTTTTGAATCTGGAATGTACAGCCTGAGAGTGTAGTGGAGGCAGACTCAATCCTGGCTTTCAAAAGGGAATTGGATAAACACCCAAAGAGAAAAAATTTGCAGAGTTATGGGGAAAGGGTGGAAGAGTGGGACTAGCTAAATTGCTCTTGCAGAGAGCTAACATGGACTTGACAAGACGAATAGCCTCCTTCTGTGCTGTATCCATCCTATGATTCTATGATTCCTTTCAGTTGCAGTATAGAGCAGAGTTGACATGTGGTACTTGCTAAAGCTATGTGTGCGCAGTCAATGGCACCCAGCGCCATGGAGCCAACTGCAATTCTAGCGAAGCCACGTGCTCACTCGACCTGCTTCTCTCCGGCAAATGTAATTCACTCTCAATGAATAAAGAGCCTCAGTGAACTCCCTCACACAACAGTGGATGGCAAACTGCAAGGTATTGCAATTGTCTCCAGCTCGAGCCTTGAAGGGAATTTCACTGCCATGATCACTTCCATAGCCACTGACTAGGCAGTCCTTGCCCTGCTCTAAGGTTGCAGTTGTGGCTGCAGCAGGTGGCAGATTTCAGTGAGGAAGTCCTTATTGAAGCAAAGACGTTGCACACATTGTTCCTTGCTGAATTCATGTCAGAGAATTGCTCCCTGAACATCCTGGGCAGAGATGGCTTCTTGCTGAGAGCCCTTCTCTCCTCCTCCTCCCTCTTTTAGCAGCTTGTCCTGCTCTGTGTGACCTTGTTCATTCTCCCAGTCATGCTGTATTCTGAGGGAAATGCCTATACTACACCCATGTCTGGGAGCAACTGGTTTGTACAGAAGTCGTGAAGTCAGCAAAATGTCCTTCAGCACCTAGAACATCACTCCCTGTAGACTTTTGCAACATGAAAAAACTATAGAAAGCATCAAACAGTTGTGGAATCAAAGCAACAGCCAAAAGAAATTAATCAGCAACTAATCTGCAAGTAGTTGATGATCCCGTTTAATAGCATTGGTGGTGGGGCAGGCGGGTTCCTTCCTGCTGCTGAACGTGTGTTCAACTGTGCAAGAGTAAGAGAAGATATTAGCTGGAACGTTGAGCTCCAACATGGCAGTGCTGGAATCAAATCAATGTTGCACAATGATTGATGGCATGATCTGCCTGCTCTGCGTACTTCTGCCAGCCATTCACAGCTCCTGTGCTAATGCCCTTGGCAAGATGGCGTCTGACACAACTTGTCCAACATGTGTGTGAGTCACGGACCCCACTTTAGGCATCAAACAGCACCTGTAGTGCCCAAAACAAAGGGCATTAACAATCCAAATTTCACACTGGATGCCTATACTCACTGGAGCTATCAGAGGAACAGTGCGACCAATGACAGATTGGAAAGGGAGATAAGCTTGTTCAAATTCACCATTTAATTTAATTGTTTTATTAAGATTTAGGTGGTAAGAGAGATTAAAAATGTATTGCTCAACCATTAGAAATTCTGTTGGGTGTTTTTTATACAAAAGAAAGTACAATTTTTGAAAATTTGGATTGATTTTTGACTGCAAGTTAAGCTAGATCCCTGATTCTTCTATTAGGTGCCAAACACTGAAAGGTTATTCAGCATGAATAATGTATATTATTACTGATAGTGGAGTGAATGTGGTGAATGTCCACAGATCCCTGAAGGTAGCAGGACAGGTTGATAAGGTGGTTAAGAAGGCACATGGAATCCTTTTGTTTATTAGCCGAGGTGTAGAATATAAGAGCAGAGAGGTTATGCTGGAACTGTATAACTCATTGGTTAGGCCACAACTTGAGTGCTGTGTGCAGTTCTGGTCACTTCATTACAGAAAGGATGTAATTGCACTAGAGAGGGTACGGAGGAGATTTACGAGGATGTAGCCAGGACTGGAAAAATGCAGCTATGAGGAAAGATTGAATAGGCTGGGGTTGTTCTCCTTGGAACAGAGAAGGCTGAGGGGGGATCTGACTGAAATGTATAAAATTGTGAGGGTCCGGGATAGAGTGGAGGTGAAGAGCCTATTCATCTTAGCAGAGAGATCAGTGACTAGGGGGCATAGATTTAAAGTGATTAGTAGAAAAATTAGAGGGGAGATGAGGAAAAACTTTTTCACCCAGAAAGTGGTAGGGGTCTGGAACTCACTGCCTGAAAAGGTTGTTGAGGCAGAAACCCTCAACTCATTCAAAAGGAGTCTGGATATGCACCTCAAGTGCTGTAATCTGCAGGGCTACGGATCAAATGCTGGAAGGTGGGATTAGAATGGGTGGATCGTTTTTTGGCTGACGCAGGCTTGATGGATCAAGTGGCCTCTTTCTGTGCCTTAAACTTTCTATGATTCTATGAAATAGATCTGTATCTGACAGTAACAATGATAGCAATTCTTAACATAGCATTGGTTCAAAACTCAGTATTGAAGACAAAAATTGCTTTATTTATATTTCTTCAACAGTTAACTGGTGTGTTTATTTTGCAACGTGTTTCTTTTTAAACTGTTATGATTAACTTCTAAAAAGTTATAACAATGAAAACTATAATTTTTACAATCATTGCTAGATTTTGTGTTGTTTGATTGATTATAAATGCTTTTCCATTTTTATTTATGACTGTTCATTACAAGCTAATACCGTATATGATTAATTGAAACCAGTCTTAGAACCTGGAGCTGACTGGATGTAAAACAAATGCAGTTGTTCTATTTGCTACAGATTTTTCAGTGACAGAACCTTGTAAATATGGCACCGGATTAAACTGTTCTGAAAGTCTTAGGCCCTTCTTATAAAAAATGACAATTGCAATTATCACATTTGAATTACAATATATAAGTAAGATCTCCAGTGTGTAAAATGGCTTTGAAATTCATCCCATTATTCGATTGTGAGTCTTATTATAAATATGCTGTGTTTCTTCATTGTATTGTGTCCTTGGCTTGAATTCTTGCCTTGTGCATTGGTGACCAAAACTATATACAGCACTCAAGGAACAGATTGACCACATGGTTCAGTTTCAGCATAACATTGTTTAAGTGATTGCTGCTCCACATTGAATGCACCTAATAAATGTTGACCTACTAACTCCCTTGGATCTCTGGCGATTTCACCCTTAGTTTGATGGCATTCCTAGATTACATAATCTACCCATTTTTCTCCCAGTCCATGTTGCATTTAATCTCTCACTCCACATATTCATAGACTTTATGGGCAGGATTTTTAAAGCCTGCTAGGGGCGGGAGAGGGTGTATGAGTGATTTAAAGATCACATTTTCAGAGGTCAGCACTGGGTCCCACTGCCTCTGGAACATGATGCCATTTTTACAGGGTCGCTGGGAGGGAAGGAACGGCAACTCTGCACACCTCCAATTAAGCGCCTGCTTTGTTTATTGAGGAGCTCATTAACAGGCTTGTCAGCAGCAGTTTACAATTTTTAAAGGAAGATAACATGGAAAATGTCATGTCTGGAACACGATAGGGTATACAGCTCATGAAGACTGTGGGAGGTCATTATAGGAAAGGCTGATTAGGGCAATGCAGATAAATAAAACTTAGCTGCTCCAAAGGTGCCACAGAGTAGTCATTGCTGAAGGTGTAAGACTTGCTTTTCTCAGTGATGAGTGGCAGGAATACAGAGAGGGACGTGAGGTCACTGGCATCACTTGGGAACCTGGCGTTGCCAGGGAAAGGCCTGGTGAATGCACAAAGCCCAGCTGAGGGAGTTGATATGGGAACAGGGGGAACAGGCCACTCTGACATTGGACAGAGCAGCCAGAATGAGCTGTGGCTGATGCAACCTCCTGAACAGCAGGAGGCCAGAGGAGCACAGCAGGCAGGTGGGGGGGGGGGGGGGGGGGAGAGAGAGATGGAAGGGGAAGAAGGCATTACCAAGACATCAGGTCTACTGCCCAAGAGTCAGCTACCTGCAAACAACAGAGCGCCAGTGCCGTAGGAGGCTATGGTTATCCAGACAGATGATCTCAGACCTGTGTGCTTTGATCCACAATGACCTGAAGCCTCACAGCCCCCATGGCAGTCCCTTCCATGCAGCCATCAAGGTCTCCATCACCCTAAACTTCTATGCAACTGGGTCATTCCAGGGATCAGCTGTGGACCTAGGTGGCATCTCGCAATTGGCAGCTCATCACTCTGTCAGGCTGATGATGGATGCCATATTCCAGATGGCATGTTCTACATCCACTTTGACACAAATGGACTTGCACAGGCACAGAAGCCATTGGCTTTGCCACTATCAATGGATTCCCTCAGTCCAGGGGGTCATTGATTGCACTCAAGTCATCATGAAGGCACCCAGTGACCGGCCAATGAGATCCATCAACAGGAATAGCTTCCATTCCCTTATTATTCAACTGGTCTGCAACCACAACAAGAGCTTCCTGTATGTGTGTGCTTGCTTTCCTAGCAGCTGCCATGACTCCTTCATCCTCCGCCAGTCCAGGCTGCCTCAGTACTTCACTCAAACCTCCAAAGTATGTGGATAGATCCAAGAGGATAAGGGACATCCCTTGAAGAGATGGCTACTGACCCCTGTACGGGAGCCCCAGTCAAAGGCACAGAGGTGATACAACCAATGCCAGCTGCTCAGCAGCCCAACCACTGAGCAGGCCACTGGCCTTCTGAAGAAGTGATCCCAGTGCCTGGACCAGCTGGCATGGCCCTCCGGAGAGTTGTGGACATTGAGGACAGTGAGGCCCTGGAAGGAGACAGCTCATCGGGGAATGAGCAGGAGGTAAGAGAGGAGGAGGAAGAGGGGCAGAAGGGGATAACACTGATCAGAGAGGTGCCCTGCTGCATGACAAGGTGTCCTCTCCTGCCACCCTCTGAGGAGAGGATCTCCCTCCTCTCCCACACTGCCTCCAGCAATAGATCCAGGTCGGCATTGATGAAGTGAGGGGCTGCCCTGCCCCTAGTGCCAGGTCTCCAGCTCCCCTGTGACAACTCGCTTCCTTCTAGTGCTGTGGAAGGTAGCTCTCTTCCTCAGGACAACCAGCAGCCTCAGTGATTGCTGCCATCTACATGAACCCCACACTTTATCTGACCCACCTCCATTCCCAGCCCCACTGGCTCTGTGGACAGGAAACCCATCTCCATACCAATTAAGGGCTCACCCATTTGAAAATCTGAACCTGAATTAGTTTCCCACCCGAGGCAGGTTTCTGACCCAAAATCAGACCCAGTTCCTGTTTCCTGCCTCCGTAACAAAAATTCAGCCCTCTATCTCACTTTGAAATGATAAATTTGGCTGTCTCACTGGAATCCTTCCAAACTTAGTGCAGTCTGAAAATCAATTTCAATTTTTACTGAATGTCTGAATCCAAGTCATTGAGTTGGATCTCCAGCATCAATCTCTGGGCACTTCACTGAGCACCACACTGATGTCAACTCCCTGCTCGAAATATTTCATTTTCTTTGCTTTGGCCAATTTCTTGTCCCTATCCAGATTTTAACTTGAATTTAAACATTTTGGCTGGAATGGCAGTCTTTTGTGAGGAACTTTGTCAAGGGATTTCTGGAAGTTGAAATACCTCTCTAGAGCAGCAATGGGCTGTCTTCTGAAGCTGGTTGTGAAATTGGGGGACGGTTCTGGGTGGGGGTGGAGGATGGGTGGAGTGGGGTAGTAGAGGGGACAGCATTGAGTTACATTTTTGCAGCTTTAGAAGGAACTTTACAGTACTGTTGACATACACCATCTGTGAGGTCAGAGTACCTCAGGGAAAATATTGCTCAACCCAGGGGCATCATCACACACATCAGAGAGCACACCTAGAAACACTGGCATACAGGTGCATGAACTAAGTAACAGACACAATGTATAAACACACAGCAGTGTTTTTAATTAACTTAATTACTCGTTGGCATGCCCATGAGATCAGAATGTTGAGTTTCACCTGTTTAATACTGTTTCTTTTGTTTGCAAAAACACTGCAATTAAAAGGGTGGTTTAACAATTTTGGCAGAAAATAAATTATATCAGTCAGTTACTTACCTTAGAGTATAGAAATGAAGTGATCTGGAGAGGGGAACTACAGTCTCATTGCATAGCTAGAGCCAACCTCTCACTAAATAGTTTTGCCAAACCTAGTTGATGTACTTAGTTACAGAATACGCATATTTACTTAAGCTATGAAATTTATTGTTAATGTATGACAGGAGTCACTACTAAATAACATAAAGGTAGCATTTTAAGAACATTTGCAATTTACGCAAATTAGTACTTCCTGTTTAGAATTCAGAATAAAAGTGGTTTTGCTGAAAATTGAGACATTTTGTCAAAGCTTTTTGTCTTGCACTCATCAAGACAATTTGCAAGAATACCAATATATTATACCATACATTCAATTTATACTGTATGTATGCCTCTATTTGTTGCTTTCCCTTACTTTGGTATTCTTGCAAATTGTCCTTATGAGTGCAAGATGAAAAGCTTCGACACAATGTCTCTATTTTCAGGAATACTCAAGTTCTGTACGACCAAACGAAAAGTGGTTTTCTTTAGCATTCACATAGATTTTGTTTGTGTACTTTAAGTCTGCGCTGATATAATAGGAGGTTCCATAATATTCCATGAATTATTGAAAGTAATATATTCTCACAGCAACAACAACGTAAGGAGTCACTAAACAGCCACTAAAAGAATTTTCAGAAGAGTGATCAGATGTCAAAGTGGATGCCACATGATTAAGGTGGGGTGTTTCCTTGCTGGATACAGGGAAAGAGAAAATCAAAAGGGGAGAAGGCAACTGGCCTGCTTCCTTGGCATTTTCTCCCCAGCAATTATACAATGCGACAGAGTATCACTGGCACAGTCCGCCTTTCTGCTCCTTCAGCAGGAGATCAGTGACTGGCACAGTAGACACAGGGAAGGAACACATTTTTTTTCAAATATGCAGACATTATACACCATTTTATGAGTTAAACTCTAAAACTCAAGTAATTTCTGAGATGTAAGGTTTGAGGACATACATCACAATGGCACAATTTTGGTTCTAAGAAGTTGTCATTTTGTAAACTATTACCCTGGCTACTTGCCAGTCCTGTTAACTTTTCTTTTGATTTTCCCTCTTCAGAGGATGTTGCTTTTCTTTGTTGGGAGAAATGTATTCTGATTCATTGGCTGACTCACCTGGGAAGGTTACACAGAAGAAGCAGAATAATGTTGCTATGCGATACAGGTATGGGCCATTTTTGTCAATATTGGAATGTACAGGAGTTCTTTATATCACTAGAGCTTACACTGAATTTACTCTTCAAAGTTATTGAACTTTGTCATTATATCACTAGAGCTTACACTGAATTTACTCTTCAAAGTTATTGAACTTTGTCATTATATCACTAGAGCTTACACTGAATTTACTCTTCAAAGTTATTGAACTTTGTCATTGTGTATGCAATTTGAGTCATGTTGTTAAATACATCAACACTGCTGAAAGGTTAAAAATAAGTTGGAACACATAACACCCTTGTCTCCTACATGAACTTTGCATTGACGTCATGAGCATTTTTCATCAGAAAGGTTAGGCACACAGTGCTTTGGAGGAGATCACATAGCACTATTCCTCTCTACATTATTTCAGGCATCCTGTTCTGAGAATTTTCATCCTGCACTTTCCCAAAATGAGAACAGTCCTTCGTTATTAAAAACTATTCACAACATCAAATTACAAGGTTACTTTTTAACTGAATGTTTCAGTCGATGCACAGACGAGGTCTAAGATTTTATTTAATTTCCCTTTGAATGCAAGAAATTAAGACTTCTGGAACTTTTCAGTTCTGCAAATAATGTTTCTGTGTTTTTCAGCCACAATTGTTGACAAAAATGTTAATATGTTTGAAGAAGCTGCAATTATCATTATGTAGTACTCATGAAGTCTGTATATTCTACCTGTTGATCTGGCATGGATATCGATGAGTAGTGTGTACACCCTCACTCTAAATGAGCTGCATATTACTGTAAAAACTTACCCCCAGGCTTTTGGACATGTATAATGATAAGCTTTATCTTGCACATATTGTTATGGGAGAACTGAATTATGGAAGGTACAGGGGACTAGTTTAGTGTGACACAGTGTGCTGTAATAGATATATATGGTAGAAGTGTGTGTGTTGGTTTTTTTCAATACATTTGGGCCACAAATCCATATACACAAAGTTTGAATTATTCTCAGACTGTTAAATTATGGAGCTTTATATAAAGGCACTTTATATGTGACTACAATTAATTTTCAACAGTTGATCTGCTGGGAGGATGTGAAGGTTTCAGCGATGTGGGCTGATTGAGCCCTACTTTACGTCCTCCCTCACCTCCTAGCCCACTCCTGGGAGGGGAGGGGAAATTTCCAGCCAATCTTTTCCCCAAAGGATCTCCTCCTATTGTCATGGTTCAATCCCTTAGTATGTACCACCAAGTGGAATGACAGAAGTATTACAACTGCTGGTTCCTCTGGCCAGGAAAATAGGAGCTGGGCTCAATACTTTTGGAATGTGCAAAATTTCCACACAGATTCATCTAATCAATAATGCCATCAGTGGCCTGGTTGTTGATTATTACCAGTGATGTTGCTTGCATTTTTGTTTGGTTAAGAAAAACACAAAAATCAATCTGAAATAAATTACTTTTAATTTAGTAACTTAAACTTGTATGGTTCATGTTTAGTCCTTACTGCTGGCAGAAACAATCACTGCAGCAACTGCTGGGTGTGCAGGTGAAACAGGATAACCAACGTTGGTTGCTATTTCAAGATGCCATTCATTTATAGAGTGATAGGTTGTATTACATTCACTTTAAAACATGTCCTTTTTGACACAGGCTTCCTATTTATCTGCAAGACTAGAAATGTGTTTGAAGGTGTGGAATTACCTATTTACACATGGATTTCAAATTGTCCAATCATAAAGTTGTTCCAATTAGCGAATCAACTACAAACCGAAAAATGGCAGTATTAACGAAAGGGGTGACTGGGACCTGACAACCAAGAACAACAATCAGCATGTAGTATGAGCTGTGGCAGAGCTTGAGAGTTCAAGACAGGCTCCTCAGCTCTGTGACAAGACAGCTCAAGACAGCAACATAAAGCATTTTACAGAGGTTGGATGCTCAGTGCTATCTCTAAGCTTCCTAATGGAGACAGCGCTGAGTGGAAATAATGCTGATCATTGTGAAGACATGCTTCCAAACAACACAAAGTCAGTGCATGAGTTTGCCACCAAAAATGTGGCAGGGAAATTTAAAGTCACACTTGAGGAATAAGGCACGAGACCTGAATGACAATAGGAGGAGATCCTTTGGGGAAAAGATTGGCTGGAAATTTCCCCTACCCTCCCAGGAGTGGGCTAGGAGGTGAGGGAGGACGTAAAGTAGGGTGAGAGGCAGAGGATGCCGTGCCTGTCGCCTACCCCCCCCACTGTTATTTTACTAGCAGTGGGGTTGGTGGCAGGTGGCCTGACCATCCATAAGCCAATTAGGGTCTTTAAGAGGCCAAACAATGGCACTTCGGCACCTGAGAAGGCTGGCTAGAAATACATGGCGGCCTCTTTGCGGGCTGCGGGGGGGAGCGTGCAGCCCTCCTGATCGGGCACCCTGTGCCCCATGGAGGGCCCACCCAGCAGCATGGGCCTCCCACACTGAAACAACCCCCTCTGCCTGCACTCTGACCCACACCACCCCCTGCCCCCTAGGCCCTGGCGGGGCCCCACACAGTTACCCCCATTCTGGGGCCTCCTCCATTCTTGCTAATGCTGGCCTGCTGCAGTCCCAGCAGTGGCCACCACTCCTGTTGTCGCTGCTGGGACTGAAGAGCTTCCAGCCCTCTGATTGGTGGCTGCTCTTGGAGGTGGGACTTCCTGCCTCAGAGAGGTGGAAGCCCTAATTGCAGCCAATTAAGGGCCTGAGCCGCATAAAATAGCAGCATGGCTTGCAGACTTGCCCCTATCTTTCTAGCTGGTGGGCAGCCATTCCCTCAGGTTTTTTGTCTGACTTAAAGAAATGAATCTTTCTTGATCTACCTGCAAGATACTTTAATATTACATTCTTTTGTGGTGTTAACATGCTGTTCAGAGATGAACCCATTTGAATCTTCAAGGGCTGGACTTTCACTGCAGGGGTGGGAAAAGGAAGCAGGGACCGTTTCTGTGTCCCAAACCCGTCCCCAGGGGGAAATAGTAATCAATTTCAGAGGTGCCCCCTTAATTGCTATGGAGACTAGTTTGGCAGCCAGTTAGTGGCTGCGGGGGCGAGAACAGAGGCAGGACTACCTCAAGTGCGGGCCGATTTAAACTGACAATGACAGCCATTATTGTGGCTGCTGTTTCACTGCTGCTACTGCAGATTGCAGGAGTATAGACAACTTGAATTCCACAATGTCTCAGCAGAGCCTGCTGGATGCTGTGAGGGAGAGGAGGGAGGTCCTCTTCCTGGAGGTTGACAGGAGGAGGCCACCCATCCAGACAAAGTAGGCATGGATGGACATTTCTGCCACAGTGAGTGGAAGAAGAGTGGTCCAAAGAGGGTAGATCACGTGTAGGAGGAGGTTCAATCACTGATATTCTCTGGCAAGGTAAATGCTACCTCAACCCACAGACAGGCCTCTGGGTATTCATCCTCCAACAGACACACAAGCTGAGCAGCTTCAGGGTGAATGCTGCTCCTGAACGTGGGTGGAGTATGTGCCCAGGGCGCTTACTGATCCCTCTGCAAGGCGCAGAGCCATAATGCTGCTGAGGACTTGCCACCATTGAAACATGCACCCTCTAATGAATAGGAGCAGCTGGCATTGACCATAGAGGGCAGCAGTGCCTTAACTCACTCTCTTTCATTCTTGCAGGAGAAATGGGTGCATAATGCCCGAGAGAGGGCCCAAATGGGTGGAGGAGTCCCCTACCTTCACGTGATCGCAGCCATGGAGGAGGCAGCAATGGAAATAGCCATGATCACAGACCATGAGGAAGTCGGCCATAGCAAAATGGGCAGTCATGGTGAAGATGGTGATTAGAGAGAGCAATGCATTCATTAAGGGGGTGCATTACACTCCACCCCGTCTGACAGCATGCCAAACACCAAGTTACATTGGGAAGCCTCAGCATTGCAGAGGCTTCTGCTCTCCAAGGCTAGCTGTCATGATCTCTTCTTGTGTCTCCCACAGTTGCAGATGTCGAGCCGTTGAGACCTTCTCCCTCACCATCACCAGCCAAGAGGACCAGCAAAGCTCTGAAGAATATTATCATATTTTACAAGCACACCATCCACTAGCGCAGAAACAGCCACCTCAGTGGGTCCTCGTACCACTGGTTGAGGACCATGGCACTAGTGGGCAGGAGGAGGTGCCAGAGGCAGAGGCAGCTGTGGGCAGTTCCCCTCAGAGGAGGGAGGACAGACACAGCCCTGCTTCGCTGGCCACAGCTGCAGGGTTTCAGGAGTCACTGGAAAGGGGGCTCTACCTAGACTAGCAGCAGCAGATGTGCTCCTACATGTCATAGTTCCCTGAGGCAGTGCGGAGTCACGGGCTGAGAATGGCGGAGTCCAGCTCATGTGCGCAACAATGGCTCAGGGCTTTGAATGCATGAGCTCCTCCATTGTGAGAGTGGCCAACCTCATGGAGAGCCATATGCAGCAGCACATGGAGTGCATGCAGGAACTGCGCACTGATGTACACAGGATGCATTCCACACTATTCAGCACGGACTGGCCAGTGGCGCTGGTGGCATAGAGATGTTTGGAGGGAATACCAGTTGTGCCCCAGCTGGTGCTCCCCTCCAGTCATCCAGAGCACGTGCCAAGGGCTGAGGATATCACTAAGGAGGATGAGGGTACCACCCCTCACGGGGCGCCATCATAATTATCATTGACCTCTTGGTCCTTCTGACAGAGGGAGCATCTATGCTGCAGGGTCCATTGACAGAAGCAGCCCCTGCAATGATTCAGGTGCATCAGCCTCTGGCGATGCCCCACGGGCACCTTCACGATGAGGACAACTGTTGCATGCATCTCATTTGCAAGTGGGATAAGTGAGCAGGTTGCCTGCACCTCCTCCGAGGCCATATGGGGAGCACGGTGTAGGAGTGGCTGAGCACTGAATGGGTCACTGGGATATTTTTCCATTGTTTTCCTTTATGAGCACCATGTAAATAATGACACTTGAAGCCAGATGTGTGAGGCTCCTTTTATTGATGGCGTGACAAGAAAAGTGGTATGAGGTAGTGAAGGAGAGTAAAGGTTCCTCAAAGATAACAGTGAAACCTCTGGGCAGATGTTCATCCTTCATAGGTGGCAAGAGTTACATGTTCCAAGCTGCGTCCTCAGCAGAGTGAGTCCCATACCACGTCATTCATCCTGGGTTACAGGGGCTCAGTTGATATATTCCTGAATAAGATGATCCCTGACATTCATGACATGATGAGAACTTTGCGTCCTGCGCCAGGTCCGGCCACCACCCTGTGCAGCCAAGCACCTTGGTGTTCTGCATCTACCCGCTCTGCCACCTCCTCTTCCACATCCTGCTCCTCCTCTTTCTTTGATGAACTGTGTCCTTTCAGGGCCTCAACGTCCTCAAGGTCCACACTTCTCTGGAGGGTGATGTTATGGCGTGCACCACAATGAGTCAGACCTTTGCAGGAGGGTATTGCAGGGCAACACCCAACCGGTCCAGGCACCAGAACCACATCTTCAAAAGCCCGATGGCCTGCTCAGTGGTGTTCCTGGTGAGCAGATGGCTTTGGTTGTAGTGCATCTGTGCCTTTGTCTGGGGCTCTCGTAGAAGGGTGAGTAGCCATTTCTTCAAGGGATATCCCTTGTGCCCTGGAATCAATCCACGGAGTTTGGAGGGTGGAATGAAGAGCTGCAGCAGCCTGGATTGGCGAAGGATGAAGGAGTCATGACAGCTGCTAGGAATGCAAGCGCACACATGCAGGAAAATCTTGTTGTGGTCACAGACCAGCTGAACATTGAGGGAGTGGAAGCCCTTCCTGTTGATAAATCTGATTGGATGGTCACTGGATGCCTTGATGGCCACATGGGTACAATTGATGATGCCCTGCACCTGGAGGAATCCAGTGCTGGCGGCAAAACCCAGTGCCCTGTGAGGCCCCAAATGTTGTGAATTGAATGTACTGTCTAGCTCTAGCAAATACGGCATCAGTGACCTGCGAGATGCAATGGCATGCTGCCATTTGCGAGATACCATTAAGGTCCGCAGGTAATCCTTGGAAGGAACCAGAAGCCACAGTGGCTTTGATGGCTACTGGCAGGGCATGGCGACCATTGTTGTGAGGTGTTACATCTTTAGCGGCGAGGTCACAGATGTCTGTGGCCATTTTCCTGGAAAGTCGCAGTCTCCGGTGGCACTGGTCTTGTTCATCTCCAGGTAGCTCCGTCTTCAGCAGTAGATCCTATGCTGAGGGTATGGCCTTCGTGTCCTTCCTGCCCTCATCCCTCTCCCTGGCCGCCTGATGCTGGGGCTGTGCTCTCCCTGCAGTGGTTGTTGCTCCTCATCGCCAGAGGATGCAAAATCTAAAAGTTGTGACCCTTTTGCCAGCTACTGCCTTCCTTGTGCTCAGGTGGCCCCCCAATTGTGCTTGACAGCCTTGCCCCTCCCCGATGCTCCTGTGATGTCAAGAGGGTAATGAACCTCAGAAATGCCCGTGCGCTTACTGCCCACTCTCCCTGCCACCTTTGCTGCACCAATGGCACCTCTTTGCCAGTGGGCAAATCCCGCTCTGTGCCATTCACTCTTTTATGGGGCCTTAATTTCCTGGGGTGACTATGACTGGCTCCCCACTCTTTACCAGCCTTCATTCAGATGGTCTGCCCCAGACAGTGCGTGCAGCCCATGCGCCCCTTCAAGAACATGCTCTTAATGAGCTCTTTAACCATCTTAATTGGCCTTCATTATGGATTGGACGGGATCGCTGAGCCACCCTCTCCCCCGCCCTGGTAAAAATGGCTGGCGCCAGGAACGTTGTCAGGTAAATGGCACTCTAAACAGCGCCGGTATTTTTGACCCCCACCCATCTCCGTCCCACCCCCGTCAGGACCCGAAAATTCAGCCCCGTGTCTGTAAGATTAGCGGATCCGAGAGAAGGTACATTTGTATTACTGTTTGGCTGAGAGATTCAATGAGCTGTTTTGTGTCAAGAGATCTCAGATCAAGTGGCTCAATGAAGCAGGATTCTGAGGTGTCTAGTGTTCTGTGAATATCAACAGATATATGAAGAGTTGCCTTTGTTTGTCACAATACATGACAAAGGTAGTCTATGAAGGATATTCTTTTACATGCACATTGGGAAGAGATTAAGGAAAAGAGATGTGAAGGAGATGAGGCTCAAGAGAAGAGAAGATGCAAAAATAGAGAAAACACAAGTGAAAGAAGTAAAACTATTACAGAAGTAAAATACTGCGGATGTTGGAAATCTGAAATAAAAATGGAAAATGCTGGAAATATTCAGCAGCTCTGGCAGCAAGTGCAGAGAGAGAAATTGCGTTAACATTTCAGTTTGATGACCTTCTGATGAATTTTACATTAGGCAAAGCTACTAGTTAGCCTGGTGATTGGGATGCGAATAGATAGGTACCAGTTTGGACGATGGATGTTTTTGTTTTCTGCAAAAGGTCACAGTCCAGATAGGTTTTAACTTCCTGAAAATGTATCAATGGGAGATGTCATGAAAACATCGACCATCATTGGATAATTTACATGGTGAAGCAGATATGCCTCATTGAATGCAGGTATATCATGAAGAATTAATGATCTCACAGCTACAAGGCCATAGATATCTTCTCCAGATTCCACTGTGAATAGAGAGCTGTGTTTTACAGTCAGTATTAAAACATTGTAGTAGAGTCAGAAAAGTGGTATTCAGTTATACTTAGATCATGTTAATGAACTTTATGTTGTTCAGGTCTTGTTGCAAACTGCCATAGTGGGATTTGAACCTGCATCTAAAAGATTATTATAACTACTATGCTACCCTTCTATATGATTCAAGCAGGACATTCCTGGAATTGGACCAGTAGGGAACTTATATCATTATGTCAGTCTGAAGTCATTAATATTTCTAATACTAATTTGCAAAAGCCAACTTTTGCAGTTTACTTTTGTCAGATAACAAATAGTTGTGCTGCAAGTGTGACAAATAGAAGGGCAGTTAATAGGCAAGCTTGTCTGAAAAAAAGCTTTGTGATTTATTATTTATTACTTCTTAATTCATTTGAGCTAGAATGTTGAGCAATAATACCAAGAAAATGGAATACAAACCTGAGGATGTTATGCTGAAAATGCACAGTGCTCTGGTTACAACACACTTTAACAACTATCATTGCACTTAAAAGTAGTTAATTGTATGAAAAAGATTTTTGACTTTACTTTGTTGAATAGTGAAGTTGTGGCAAACGCAGCACACCATAATGATACTGGAAACTTTGACTGGGCTGTATTGGAGCGCCTCTGACTTAATCAGACGTTGAAATTGCTGCCCAAGCATGTATATTGTGTATCTGATGATGGCAATGGTGGACGCATGAACTTCGTTATACCTGTCTGTGGAACGCAGAGGGGTCATGAGGCAGGGCTGTGGCTGTGTTGTGGATTTAAAGGATTTAATCTTGTACTTTGTGGTTAGTAGTGAATAATGGGGGTGTTACAGACTCTCTGAAATAAAGGCAATATACCATCAGCCAATGGAATGAGTACTCAACTCTATTATCCTGTGAAGATTATCACAGACAATTTGCACATTGATTGAGTAAAATACCTTTCGATTCTTGTGTGCTGGAGCACACAGGGTTACATGCATGCAATCAATTATATCATAAACTGGGAAATCTTACTGTTGAAAGAATCTTAGAGCCCTCTTCTATTGTTCTCTCTTGGCCCCAGGGAAAGTAAGGTAATTGCTTGACATTGGAGACAAGATATCAGCCACCTCTTTCATGCAATGCTGCACTACAGTTACGGTAGTTACTAATGTTCCAGCTGCAACACATGACTGTGTTCATTATGTAAAGAGCAGTGGTTATAATTCCATACTGACAGCAAAACTTACTGAAAAATATTTTAATAAGGGAATTGAAAGTAACTTTTTGATATATCTGCTGATTATTAATTGGGCCAGCACCAAGGTACATTGTCTTCATGAAAACGTTTGGTGAACTGATTTTTTTGTTTCGGGATTGAGAGGAACCTCAAGAGTTGTGTATAGTTTTATCACAATGACAATACGTGCAGTGATTCCATTATGCTTTTCATACAAATCATATGACATTGCGTGCCTGTTGCGTTCAAACAAATGAAAAACATGTGGTCAACCACATTCACGAAGATAGTGTCGTAGTTATCGAGTTTGAAGTATAATTGCTTTCCTGTGCTGAAGGCTATCTACATTACTGGCCTGTCTTGAGTTATCCCACTTAATTACGTTTATAATGCTTGTCATTTTGAGCTCTGATAACCACATGGAACAAGGAACATGTGCAGTGTAAAGTAGAATAAGATGAAACCTTTTTTTTTAAACCAATTATCTTATAGTCTGTTAAATTAGAAATTTATGAATGCACCATTATGTAGGCCTGACAGCCAAAAAAAACCCCTGGGAAAAATAGAGTGGGTTATTTCAAGGCTACCTTGTCTGTTGGGCCACAAAGAATATTTGAGAGCTTGTACTATCTCTCTAACAGCAGATTTATTTTACGCCTGCACAACTTCTAGGTGATTGATGCCTGCTTGTTATCCAATTAAGACTCTTTTTGATGAATGTGGTATTAGGAATTGCTACCCTCTGGTATATGTGTTAATTCATATAATAATAGCACTGCTAAAGAAACTGTTGACAAGCTGTTTGGAGACATGACTATAGAAAAATATTAAATCTAGACTTACAATACTGTTCTGTTTTTGTTTTAATTTAAAAAGTTTCCTATTTAAACATGTAAGGTGGTCAATCTTATCTTCATATTTCACTGCATAAAGAAATATTTTAAAAGAATCTTGAAACAGTCATAGAATCATAGCCATTTACAGCATAGAAGGAGGCCATTTGGTCCTTTGAGTCCATGCCGGCTCTCTGCAGAGCAATCCAGTCAGTCCCACTCCCCTGCTTGATCCCTGTAGCCCTGCAAGTTTATTCCCTTCAAGTGCCCATCCAAGTTCCTTTTGAAATCATTGATTGTCTCTGCTTCCACCACCCTCGTGGGCAGCAAGTTCCAGGTCATTACCACTCGCTGTGTAAAAAAGTTCTTCCTTGCATTACCTTCAATCTGTGTCCCCTAGTCTTTGTACCATCAGTTAATGGGAACAGTTTTTCCTTGTCTAACTTATCTAAGTCTGTCATAATCTTGTAAACAGGAGAACAACCCCAGCTTTTCCAACCTATCCTTGTAACTAGAATTCCCCATCCTTGGTACCATTCTGGTAAATCTCGTCTGCTCCTTCTCAAGGACCCTCACATCCTTCCTAAATTGTGGTGATCAGAATTGGACACAATGCTCTAGTTGGGGGCTAACCAGAGCTTTATAAAGGTTCTGCTTAGTTTAGAGATACAGCACTGAAACAGGCCCTTCGGCCCACCAAGTCTGTGCCAACCATCAACCACCCATGTTATACTAATCCTACACTAATTCCATATTCCTACCACATCCCCACCTGTCCCTATATTTCCCTACCACCTACCTATACTAGGGACAATTTATAACAGCTAATTTACCTATCAACCAGAAAGTCTTTGGCATGTGGGAGGAAACCGGAGCACCCGGAGGAAACCCATGCAGACACAGGGAGCACTTGCAAACTCCACACTGGCAGTACCCAGAATTGAACCCAGGTCGCTGGAGCTGTGAGGCTGTGGTGCTAACCACTGCGCCACTGTGCCGCCATGCTTTTAACTTCCCTGCTTTTGTATTCTATGCCTCTATTTAGGAAGCCAAAGATCCAATATGCTTTACTGATCTCTCTCTCAGTTTGTCCCGCCACCTTCAAAGATCGATGCACATGCACTCCCAGGTCCCTCTGTTCCTGTACACTCTTTAGAACTGCATCATTAAGTTTATATTGCCTCACCCTATCCCTTCTGCCAAAATGCATCACATTTATTCTTTTTATATTTTGTACCTTAAATTAAATCACTGGCATCTCAACCCTGACTTATATGTTCTGCATTAAGATTAACAACTCGAGGTAACTCATGCTGCCCATTAATTGACATATAAGGGGGTTTCTCAATTCCTACTTATACTGGGATAACAGATTTCTGTTAAGATTTCAGCTCCTATTCCTTACACTGTATATGTGTGGCAGTTGTTCCATAGAAAACTTATTCTATTACTGCTGTATGTGCCTTTTCAATATTAATGGTGTCACTCTGGAGCCATAACCCAGTGAAAGTCGATGCCTTTAGGAGAGGAGAGGAATAAATTTGAAGAGGCAAAGATCAGACATTGTAATGTATTCTCTCAATATTGTGAAAAAATATCTCCAACTGAAAAATATCTCCTCTTTAAATCATTAATAACAGGTTATTGCAAATGGAAAAGCATTTTAGTGCTTGGTCTCCATTGAATATTGATAAAAAACATAAAAGCGAAAATTCATTTTATTGGTTAACTCAAAACACAGCTTCCACAAACATTCTGCATTATTGAAGGCAAAACTTCGAGTCATATATAATACAAATGCAACAATGACTATTAAAGTAACTGTGGATTAATTTAATTTTAAGGTGTAAAGCTACGATATTGAATCGGCTGTCCATTATACACCATGGCCAAAAATCAACGGAAACAAAAATATGGCAGCATTTATAATGGGCGACCAGTTCGATTTCACCCGTTTTATGCCGCTGTTGAAAGTTAAAATTACCCCATTGCAACTTTAACTCGAACTGATTTAACATCAAAATAAACAAGACTAGTCTTAAGATGACTTGACAATGGGATAGATTTTCATCTTCACTGCATGGGTAATAATCTGGCAGAGGTTATGAACATATGAACATAGGAATTAGGAGCAGAATTAAGCCATTCAGCCCCTCTAGCCTATTCCACCATTCAATAAGATCATGGCTGATCTGTTTGTGTCTCGAATTCCACACTCCCACCCAACTCCGATAACCTTTGATTCCCTTGCCTAACAAGAATCTACCTAACTCCTCATTAAAATTATTCAATGACCCCACCTCCACCACCTTCTGAGGCAGAGAGTTCCAAAGTTGCACAACCCTCTGAGAGAAAAAAATTCTCCTCATTTCTGTCCTAAAAAGGCAAGCCCTAATTTTAAAACAGTGCTCCCTAGTTCTGGACTCACCCACAAGAGGAAACATCCTTTCCACATCCACCTTGTCAAGATCATTCAGGATCTTATAAACTTCAATCAAGTCTCCCCTCACTCTTCTAAACTCCAGTGAAAACAAGCCCAGTCTGTCCAACCTTTCCTCATAAGACAACCTGCTCATTCCGGGTATCAATCTAGTAAACCTCTTCTTAACCACCTCCAACGCATTTACATCCTTCCTTAAATAAGGAGACCAAAATTGCACACAGTATTCGGGATGTGGTCTCACCAATGCCCTGTATAATTGAAGCATAACATCCTTACTTTTATTTTCAATTCCTTTCGTAATAAAGGATAACATTCCATTAGCCTTCTTTATGACTTGCTGTACCTGCATACTAACTTTTAGTGACTCCTGCACTAGAACACCTCGATCCCTCTGCAACTTGGAATTCTGCAGTCATTCTCTGTTTAAGTAATACTTTTCTTTTTTATTCTTCCTGCCAAAGTGAACAACTTCACATTTTCCCACATTATACTCCATCTGCCACATTTTTGCCCACTCACTCAACCTATCTATACCGATCTGCAACATACCTATCTTGAGTCATATGCAAATTCAGCTACCATGCCATCGCTCCCCTTATCTAAGTCATTAATATACATTTAAAAAGTTGAGGCCCCAGCACAGACCCCTGCAGGACTCCATTCATCACATCCTGACAAACAGAAAAAGACCCAATTATGCATACTCTCTGTTTTCTGCCAGCCAGCCAATCTTCTATCCATGCTAACATGTTACCCCTTACACCATGAGCTCCTATTTTGCGCAATAATCTTTTATGTGGCACCTTGTCAAATGCCTTCTGGAAATCCAAGTACAGTATGTCAACAGGCTCCCCTTTATCCACAGCGCATGTTACTCCCTCAAAGAACTCCAATAAATTGGTTAAACATGATTTCCCTTTCACAAAACCTTGCTGACTATTCCCGATTACCATTAGTTTTTCTAAGTGCACAACTATAGCCTCCTTAATGATTGATTCTAACACCTTCCCCATGACAGATGTCAAACTAACTGGCCTATAGTTACCTGGTTTCTGCCTCCACTCCCCCCGTTCTTGACTAGACTGGTTATAGTTACTACCTTCCAGTCTGATGAAATCTTTCCAGAATCTAGCGAATTTTGAAAAACTAACACCAATGCATCTATTACCTCATTAGCCACTTCTTTTCGACCCTAAGATGAAGCCTATCAGGACCCGAGGACTTGTCAGCCCCCAGTTCCATCAGTTTGCTCAGTATCGCTTCCTTGGTGATTGTAATTTCACCAAGTCCTCTCTTCCTTCCACCTCCTGATTTACAGCTATTACTGGAATTTTTTGTATCCTCTATAGTGAAGACAGAAGCAAAATATTTGTTAATTTCATCCGCCATTTCCTTATTATCTACTATTAATTCCCCATTCTCACTCTCTAGCAGACCAACACTCACTTTATTTACTCTTTTCCTTTTTAAATATCCATAGAAACTCTTGCTATCCGTTTTTGCATTTCTAGCTAGCTTCCACTCATACTCTAATTTCTTTTTCCTGATTAACCTTTTAGTCATTCTCTACTGTTCTTTATATTCTGACCAATCATCTGACCTGCCACTCATCTTTGCGCAATGATCTGCTTTTTCTTTAAGTTTGAGGCTTTCCTTAACTTCTTTAGTTAACCACGAATGGTGGGTCCTCCCCTTAGAATTTTTCCTTATCCTGAGTATTCTGAAATATCCCTTAAATGTCTGCCACTGCTTCTCTATTAATCTATCTCCTAGCCTAGTAACCCAGTTCACTTCAGCTAGCTCAGCTTTCATGCCCACATAGTTGCCCTTATTTAAATTTAAAATACTACTTAGATCCACTCTTCTCTCTTTCAAACTGGATGTAAAATTCTTAGACAGGGTCATCTCTTAGGACAGGTTATAATCAGTCCACCTGTCCCATATAAACATTGTCTAATTTTTAGCCCATCGGTGGAAATGAAAATCAAGTGGTTTCTTTAACTGGTGTCCAAATGTGTTGACAGTTTTACACCTGGATGGCAAGTTGAAGATCTACCCCATAGTGTGCTCATCAGTGCTTCAACTTATAGTCAAGGATAGTTCCGTATATAGAATACATTAACTTTATTGAACAGTCTCAGAATTCCCTGAAGTACAAATAACTAGCTTTCTTAGAAATATATAACCAAATAGTTTAATGTTTTAGGACCCTGCCAGATCCTCCAATTAAATATTGGATTCAGTCCCAGCCAGAAACTCTGTTCCAAAACTCCTCCCTAGCCACTCTGTGAGGCTGAACTAGACTGCAGCCTCTGCATCCTATTTGACCCTGAGCTGAGCATCCAACCCCATATCCTTTCCATCACCAAGACCATCTACTTCCACCTCCATAATTCTGCCTGTCTCCATTCCAGCGTTGGTCCATCAGTTGCTGAAACCCTGAACAAATGCCTTTGTTATCTACAGACTCAACTATTCCATTGTTCTCTTGGCTGTCCTTCCACCTTGCACCCTGTAAACTTCAGCTCATCTAAAACTCTGCTGCCCGTATTCTAACTCACACAGAGTCCAATTCACCCATCACCCCTGTGCTAGCTGGCCTACGTTGGCTCCCGATCTGGTAATGTCTCAAATTCTCATTGTTTTCAAATTCCTCCATGGCCTTGCTCCTCCCATTCTCTGTTACCTCCTCCAACACTAGAACCCTCCGAGACCTCTGCACCTCCAATTCTGGCCACTTGCGGGTCCCCAATTTTTATTGTTCCACCATCGGTGGCCATGCCTTCAGATTCCTAGACCCCAAGTTCTGGAATTCTCTCTCTTAAACCTCCCTACCTCTCTCTCCTCCTGCAAGACACTCCTTAAAACTTACCTGTTTGATTAAGTTTTTGGTCAACTGTTCTAATATCTCTTTATGTGGCTTGGTATCAAATTTTGTTTGATAATGCTCCTCTGAAGTGTCTTGGGGCATTCTACTATGTTAATGGTTCTATATAAATTCAATAAAGGTAAATGTACTTAACATGTGTATATTTACTGAACAATTGGGAAAGCAGCCCATGAAAAATTATATTTAATAGGACAGAGAGATTATGGATATAACCATGTGTGGGGAAGTCCAAAACGAGGAGCCATAAATACAAGATAGTCATTAATAAATCCATTAAGGAATTCAAAAGAATCTTCTTTACTCAGTTATATAAAAGCAAAATACTGCAGATGCTGGAAATCTGAAATAAAAACAAGAAATGCTGGAACCACTCAGCAGGTCTGGCAGCATCTGTGAAAAGAGAAGCAAGCAGAGTTAACGTTTCGGGTCAGTGACCCTTCATCGGAACTGACAAATATTAGAAAAGTCACAGGTTATAAGCAAGTGAGGTGGGGGTGGGGCAAGAGATAACAAAGGAGGTCTAGATTGGACCAGGCCACATAGCTGACCAAAAGGTCACGGAGTAAAGGCAAACAATATGTTAATGGTGTGTTGAAAGACAAAGCATTAGCACAGATTAGCTGTTAATACACTGAATATTGAACAGCAGCAAGTGCAAACCTGAAAAAAAACAGTGGGTAAGCACACTGAACAAACTAAGATGAAATGAAATAAATGCAAAAAAAAATTGTAAAAAATGTAAAAAAGAATGTAAAAAAAGGAAGAAAAAATAACTAAAAATGAAAGTAAAATGGGGGGCTGTCATGCTCTGAAATTATTGAACTCAATGTTCAGTCCAGCAGGCTGTAGTGTGCCTAATCGGTAGATGAGATGCTGTTCCTCGAGCTTGCGTTGATGTTCACTGGAACACTGCAGCAATCCCAGGACAGAGATGTGAGCATGAGAGCTGAAATGGCAAGCAACCGGAAGCTCAGGGTCCTGCTTGCGGACTGAGCGGAGATGTTCCGCAAAGCGGTCACCCAGTCTGCTCTTGGTCTCCCCAATGTAGAGGAAACCACACTGTGAGCAGCAAATACAGTATACTACAGCGAAAGAAGTACAAGTAAATCGCTGCTTCACCTGAAAGGAGTGTTTGGGGCCTGGGATAGTGAGGAGAGAGGAGGTAAATGGGCAGGTATTACACCTCCTGCGATTGCAAGGGAAGGTGCCCTGGGACGGGGACGAGGTGGTGGGGGTAATGGAGGAGTGGACCAGGGTGTCGCGGAGGGAACGATCCCTTCGGAATGCTGACAGGGGAAGGGAGAGGAAGATGCGACTGGTAGTGGCATCACGCTGGAGGTGGCGGAAATGGCGGAGGATGATCCTTTGGATATGGAGGCTGATGGGGTGAAAAGTGAGGACAAGGGGAACCCTGTCACGGTTCTGGGAGGGAGAGGAAGGGGTGAGGGTAGAGGTGCGGGGAATGGGCCGGACACGGTTGAGGGCCCTGTCAACCACAGTGGGGGGAAAACCTCGGTTGAGGAAAAAGGAGGTCATATCAGAAGCACCGTCATGGAAGGTAGCATCATCAGAGCAGATGCGTCGGAGACGGAGAAACTGGGAGAATGGAATGGAGTCCTTACAGGAGGTAGGGTGTGAAGAAGTGTAGTCGAGGTAGCTGTGGGAGTCGGTGGGCTTATAATGGATATTAGTAGACAACCTATCCCCAGAGATGGAGACAGAGAAGTCGAGGAAGGGAAGGGAAGTGTCAGAGATGGACCATGTAAAGGTGAGAGAAGGGTGGAAATTGGAAGCAAAGTTGATAAAGTTTTCCAGTTCGGGGCGGGAGCAGGAAACGGCACCGATACAGTCATCAATGTACCGGAAAAAGAGTTGGGGGAGGGGGCCTGAGTAGGACTGGAACAAAGAATGCTCGACATATCCCACAAAAAGACAGGCATAACTAGGACCCATGCGGGTACCCATAGCGACACCTTTTACTTGAAGGAAGTGCGTGGAGTTGAAGGAGAATTTGTTCAATGTGAGAACAAGTTCAGCCAGGCGGAGGAGGGTGGTGGTGGATGGGGACTGGTTGGGCCTCTGTTCCAGGAAGAAGCGGAGAGCCCTCAAACCGTCCTGGTGGGGGATGGAGGTGTAGAGTGATTGGACGTCAATAGTGAAGAGGAGGCGGTTGGGGCCAGGAAACTGGAAGTTGTCAAAATGACGTAGGGCGTCAGAAGAGTCACGGATGTAGGTGGGAAGAGACTGGACCAGCGGAGAAAAGATAGAGTCTAGATAGGAAGAAATAAGTTCAGTGGGGCAGGAGCAGGCTGACACAATGGGTCTACCGGGACAGTCCCGTTTGTGAATTTTGGGAAGGAGGTAGAAGCGGGCTGTCCGGGGTTGTGGGACTATGAGGTTGGAAGCTGTAGAGGGAAGATCTCCAGACGAGATGAGGTCAGTGACAGTCCTTTGGACGGTGGCTTGATGTTCGTTGGTGGGGTCATGGTCCAGAGGGAGGTAGGAAGAAGTGTCGGTGAATTGGCATTGAGCTTCTGCAAGGTAGAGGTCGGTACGCCATACAACAACAGTACCACCCTTGTCTGCAGGTTTGATGACCATGTCGGGTTTAGACCTGAGAGAACGGAGTGCCTCAAGTTCAGAGGGGGACAGGTTAGAGTGAGTGAGGGGAGCAGAGAAATTGAGATGACCAATGTCTCGCCGACAGTTTTCAATGAAGAGATCAAGACAGGGTAAGAGGCCAGGGGGAGGGGTCCAGGTAGAGGGAGAATGCTGGAGGCAGGTGAATGGGTCTGCTGGTCGGGGGGAGGACTCGGTGTTTAGAATGTGAAAATTACATATAGGGTGTTTGCAGCGAATATCATAGACACATTTAAGGGGAAACTAGATAAATAAATGAGGGAGAAAGGAATAGAAGGATATGCTGATGAGGTTAAATGAAAAGGGATGGAGGGGGGCTCGTGGGGAGCATAAATGTCGGCACAGACCATTTGGGCCGAAAAGCCTGTTTCTGTGCTGTAAATTCTATGTTGGTTACTGTTGTCAGTCACAGACTTGCGCATAGTGCTGTAATTGATAAACTGTAATTTCTAAAAGTTCTTTACTATCTCTTGTCTACAAAAAGACAAATTTTAAAAAGAAATATTTTAGCTGATCTGTTTAATTTTAACTTTAATGCCACCAGACTGCTCATGTATTTGGCCATTGCTCTCATTCTGCACCTGATGTACTTGGAGAGGTGCTGTCACAGATACCTCAAAGGAAGGCTAAAGCTTCTCCTATCTTTGAGGCATGATTATCCATATATCTCATTACATCTGTGGGACAGGATAGGTTATAAAGGGAGGAAGGAGCAGCCCACAGTCACGTTAAGCTATTTGATGACTGCGGCTTCTTACTTGGTGGTGCTCTCCAGCTCAAGTATTCACGCAAAATGCTGGCAGCGCGGAGTGGATCTTCAGGAAGCAAACCTGATGAAATCTTCAAGTTAAGAAAATATTCTGTTATTTCTTTGAGCAAGGAAAGGCGAAAATTTTCCCAGGACATTAGAAATAGTACAGCGATCCAAATACAGCAGAGGATTCAAAGATTGGCAATTGTACATGAGTTGGAAATGAACTGGTACATGAAAGAATATGATTTATCACATGAAGATACTGTAGCCTATCAGACTGGAATGGTCTACAGGTGAGAAGGGTTTTTATTAGTCAGACAAATGCTGATGCAGGCAAAAAAGAAGAGTTTTGTTTTTGTTAGGGATGCACGGCTTTGTTTAATAAACTTTTAAATATGGGAAAAGGGGTAATTGTGATCTAATGAATTTATGGACATTTGATCAGTATATTTGATTTCAACTGGGACAAATCTAATAGCTCGTACAGAGACACCTTTTTTGACATGTGTTACGACCAGGTGAGCAATGTGTCTAGTGGTCTCTTGTTGTCTTCACCTGATCTTATTGTAACAGGGTTTAATTTTTAAACACACTGAGTCTTGAGGTCCCCCTTTGTGAATCCTTGTTCACAGTTTTCAGTTATAAGGCATAACTGAGCATACACAGGCTTTCTTTAGTTTAAAGTAGAAAGAGGAAATTTATTAAATCTTGAACTTAAACTCTAATACGGTTCACGCCTACAGATATACGACGAGCTCACGCTAGCATGCACACGCAATATAAACATGCAGATAGAAATAGAAAAGAGCAGAAGAAAAGATACATAGAACAGTTTGAGGCAATATCTTGTGACTGTTTCTCAAGCTCGCTGTAGTACTTGATTGAAAATATGGTCTTGCGATTCGTTGGGGTCCAGTAATCTTCTTAAAACTTTGTTTATGTGGCAAACCCTTCTCTCTTTGAGTTTCACGTGTCTTCAATGGTTTCAGTTCCCTGAGAGATGAGCAGGCAGACAGGCAGGAGAGGAGATGTTCTTGCTTCAGTTCCAGGAGCATACGGCATTCTGCCTGGCAATTCCTTTGTTTGGGAGATCAAATTCAAAAAAGACTCCCAGGTTGCCCAGCAGGTTAGTCATGTGACTAGTTCCTTATATGGAACAGTCTCCTCAACCTTCTTGGTTGGAAATTCAAATTCAAAAACTCCAGCCAGCCAGTCATGTGTCCAAAACTGGCCTGATCACTTCTGTGTATTTGAGAAGCAGTTGTTGGATCCCCATTGTTTCAACATTATCTGTTACCATGGAAATGTCAGTCCAGTCAGGGCTTGCAATTTTAAGTTTTAATGTTCATGTGGTGAAATAATGTGTGCCTCAGTCTTGGCAGGTGGGGTTTGCCTGACACATGACAATATAGTACTATATTTTGGCCTTTAAATTCCTCCTGGACAAAGCCATAAAGCCAAAGATTCAACACATCATGTATGAACAATAAGAAGATCGTAAATTGTTAAAGTGTGAAAATATACTGGTTGTTAGGAGTTGATTAAGTTGTTCACAATGTGTATGTTCACTTTACAAAACACCCAACTTGCATTGCTGCTTTTAAAGTCATCCTTTAAGCTCCTTCATTGGCTCAGTTTACAAGTGCACTAGGCCTTGCATGAAACCAAGCCCTACACATCATGGAGGCCTCTGATCTCCAGTCTCTGCTAATTTATGCTGATTTCAGCTAGTTCAGTGGCTCAGAAATCCTAGGCTATGGCGAGGAGAAAGGATTCCAGAGGGGGAAACTGATATACTGACTTCTGTTGGAAATTGTGCACGTGGAAGCTTCAGGTGAGGGCAAACCAGCCTCAACTTTGGAGATCTCCATGATCAAATAAACTGCTTACACTGGTTGTTTTAGTTTCCCATAGGCTTCACGCAGATAGTATCTGCAAAGTTGCTTTTTAGCAGTTATGATTACTCAGTGCAGTATGGCATTTTATCAACAGGACAGAAAACGATACTCATGTAATCTGTAAAATCATTCATCATCTCCGCTTCCACTATCACCATAGGAAGCATGTTCCAGGTCATTACCATTCGCTGCATAAAAGTTCTACCTCACATTCCCCCTGCATCTTCTACCTAAAACCTTAAATCTGTGTCCCCTTCTCCTTGTACCAACAGCTAATGGGAACAACTTTTCTTTGTCTACCCTATCCAAACCTGTCATAATCTTGTACACCTCTATCAAATCTCTCCTCAATCTTCTTTGCTCCAAGGCGAACAACCCCAGATTCTCCAATCTAACCTTGAAGCTAAAATCCCTCAACCCTGGAACCATTCTGGTAAATCTCCTCGGTACCCTCATAAGAACCCTCATATCCTTCCTAAAGTGTGATGACCAGAACTGGATGTAGTACTCTAGTTGGGGCCTTACCAGAGCTTTATAAAGATTCCGCATAACCTCCCTGCTTCTGTACTCAATGCCTCTATTTAAGAAACCCAAGATCCCTTATGTTTTGCTAACCACTCTCTCAATATGCCCTGCCACCTTCAAAGATCAATGCACATGAACCCCCAGTTCCCTCTGTCCCTGTACACTCTTTAGAACTGTACCACTTAGTCTATATTGCTTCACCCTATCCCTTTTCCAAAATGCATCACCTCACATTTCTCTATATTTATTCCATCTGCCACTTGTTTGCCGATTCTGCTCCCCTATCTCTGTCCTGTTGCAGCTGTTTGGCATCATTCTCACTGTCTGCCACACCTCCAAGTCTCGCATTATCAGCAAATTTTGAGATTTTACTCTGTATTCCAATATCCAAGTCATTTATGTATATCACAAAAAGCAATGGTCCTAGAACTGACCCTTGGGGAGCACCACTGTCTACCATCCTCCAGTCTGAAAACAACCATTTTGCTGTTTTCTGTCCTTCAGCCAATTTGTTTTTTTATCCAAGCTGACACTGACCCTCCTATTCCATGAGCCTCAATTTTGGTAACCAGTCTTTTGTGTGGTACTTTGTCAAAGGCTTTCTGAAAATCTATATAGACAACACCCATTGCTCTCCCTTCAACAAACCCCTCTATTACGTCATCAAAAAAAAATCAATTAGATTAGTCAAGCAAGATCTGCCTTTTACAAATCTCTGCTGGCTCTCCTAATTAACCCAAATCTCTCCAAGTGCATGACGATTGGTTTCCCTATTCATTGTTTCTAAAACCTTACCCACCGCAGATGTTAAACTGACCAGCCTGTAGTTACACCCTTTCTTGAATATGGTGCCCAAGGTTGGAAAATAAATATTCCTGAGTACACATTTTGAAAAGACAGAGAGAATGGAAAAGGAGGAGGAGCCTTAATAATTAAGGATGACACAAGGATCTAGTGAGAAAGGATCTTGGCTCAGAAAATCATGAGGTAGAAGCAGTAATGGTGGTGTTACGACCAAGTGAGAAAGGTGTCTAGGGGTCCCTCTCAGCCTTCATCAGGTCTTACTGTAACAGGGTTTAATATTAAAAACACCGTGTTTTTATCTCCCCCTTGGTGAATCTTTGTTCACCGCTTTCCAATTATAAGGCAAAGAAACCAGAACAACAGGCTTTCTTAGGTTTAAAGAAGAAAAGTTGAAATTTATTAAACTTAAACATAAACTCTAATTCGGTTAACGCCTACAGATACATGCTATGTCCCACACTAGCATGCATCTGTGATACACACATGCAAATAGAGACAGAAAAGAACAGAAGAAAAATAAAGTGGAAAGGTTTGAGGCAATATCTGAAGAGATGTTGTTACGGTTCTTCGAGCTCACTGTAGAGTCCTTGATTGTAAATGGATCTTGCTTTTCGTTGGGGCCTAGTATTCTTCTTAAACCTTGTTCGCTGTAGGAGACTTTTCTCTCTTGTGGTTCATGTTCCTTCAATGGATTCAGAGGCTTGTGAGAAAGAAATGGGAGCAGACAGGAGAGAGATCTTCTCAGTCCAGTAGCAAACAGACTTTCTGCCCAAACTGTTTGTACAATTTTTAAAACTCAGGTTGCCGAGCAGGTTAGTCATGAGGCTAGCTGGTTTGATCATGTCCGTTCGGCCATCTTAGCAGCCAAACTGGAATGCGAGCTCCCCCACCTTCAACGTCTGGTGATCAAAAGTCTATTGTGGGTTGAATGTCAGGGAACGGCTGCTTTGTCCTTCCAAGCACTGTCTGTTAATTTGAAAATGTCTTTTCCAGCCACGGTTGATCTGTTCAACAAGTCCTCCCCTCACTCCAGTAACAGTTTAAAATCAATGTTCATAACAAAATTAATGTGCCTCATTCTTGGCATGTGGAGGCCTAGCATGACAGTGGAGATTAGGAATAACAAGAGTCAAAAACTGCTGGTGGGAGTAGTTTATAGGCCCCCTAACAATAGTTATACCATTGTACATAGCATTAAGCAAGAATTAAATGGAGCTTGTAACTAGGGAAATGTAGTTCTCGAGAACTAGACGAATCAAATTGGCAAAGGTTGTATAGAAGGTGAGGTTGTAGAATGCTTTTGTAATGTTTTCCTGGAAAAATATGTTGTGGAAGCAACTCGAGTTAAATCTAGTATTGTGTAACGACAGGGTTAATTCATATTCTCATAGTAAGAGATCCTCTAGGAAAAAGTGATCATAACATAATTGAATTGTATATTAAATTTGATAGCAATATACCTGAATCCAAAGCAAAAATCTTGAACTTAAACAAAGCCAATTGCATTGGTATGAGAGGAGAGCTGGCTAAGGTTGATTGGGTAAATGGACTAAAGTGTATAGTGGTAAATAAACAGTGGGAAACATTTAAAGAAATGAAATGTTCAACAAAAATACATTACATTAAAAAAACAAAAACTCAGCAGGAACGGTTCATCCATGGCTTACTAGGGAAGTTAAGGATAGTATTATATTAAAAGAAGAGGTTTATATTGCTGCAAAGAATAGTCATAAGCCTGAGTATTGGGAGTGTTTTAGAAACCAGAAAAGGGTGACCAAAAATTTGATAAATAGGGGAAAAATAGAATATGAGAGTAAACTAGCCAGGAATATATAAACACAGATGTTAAGAACTTGTACAGGTATTTAAAAAGGACAGTAGCGAAAGTAAGCGTTAGAGGCAACAAGAGAAATTATCATGAGGAAATAGCAGAAACATTGAATTGATAGTTTGTTTCAAGTAGAAGACACAAATTACATTTCTTATTCATTCTTGGGATGTGAGAGTCACTGGCAAGACCAGCATTTATTGCCCATCCCTACTTGCTCTTGAGAAGGTGGTAGTGAGCCACCTTCTTGAACCACTGCAGTCCAGATAGTATAGGTTCACAAGCAGTGCAGTTAGGGAGGGAATTCCTGGATTTTGACCCAGCGAATGGACAAACCAGAAATAGAGGGTTACTAATGGGCTAATTAGAGGGAGGAACTTCTTTTGGGCCTCCTTATCTCGAGAGACAATGGATACGCGCCTGGAGGTGGTCAGTGGTTTGTGAAGCAGTGCCTGGAGTGGCTATAAAGGCCAATTCTAGAGTGACAGGCTCTTCCACAGGTGCTGCAGAGAAATTTGTTTGTCAGGGCTGTTGCACAGTTGGCTCTCCCCTTGCGCCTCTGTCTTTTTTCCTGCCAACTACTAAGTCTCTTCGACTCGCCACATTTTAGCCCTGTCTTTATGGCTGCCCGCCAGCTCTGGCGAACGCTGACAACTGACTCCCACGACTTGTGATCAATGTCACAGGATTTCATGTCGCGTTTGCAGACGTCTTTAAAGCGGAGACGTGGACGGCCGGTGGGTCTGATACCAGTGGCGAGCTCGCTGTACAATGTGTCTTTGGGGATCCTGCCATCTTCCATGCGGCTCTTAAAGTAATTAATATCAGCACAGAATAGGTATTGGAGGATCTCAAGGGACTAAACGTTGACAAAGCCCCTTGACTTAATGGCCTGCCTCCTCGGATTCTAAAAGAGGTAGCTGCAGAGATAGTGGATAATTTTCCAAAATTCCTAGATTCTAGAACAGTCCAATGGATTGGGAGTTATCAAATCTAACACTGCTGTTCAAGAAAGGAAGGAGAGAGAAAATAAGGAACTACAGGCCAGTTAGCCAGTCATCAGGAAAATGCTGGAATCTATTATTAAGGAAGTCTTAGTAATGCACTTAGAAAATTATGGTATGATCAGACCGAGTCAACATGGTTTTACGAAAGGGGAATCATGTTTGAGAAGTTTATTAGAGCTTTTTGAGGTTGTAACTAGTCTGGTAGGTAAAGGGGAACCAGTAGATGTAGTATACTTACATTTCCAAAATGCATTCGATAAGGCGCCACACAAAAGGTTAATTCGCGAGACAAGGATCATTTCTGGAATTTCAGCTATTTATAATCTATATTAATGAGTTAGATGAAGATACTGAAAGTAATGTATCCAAGTTTTCTGACGATAAAATGCTAGGTGGGAATATAAACTATGACGAGACTGCAAAGGGATATAGACGTGTTAAATGAATGGGTAACAAAATGGCACATGGAGTATAATGGGGGTAAGTGTGAGGTTATTTATTTTGGTAGTACAAATAGAAAAGCAGAATATTTTTTAAAAAGCATAAAACTTTTACACGTTGATGTTCATAGAGACTTGGATGTACTCATACAAGGAACACAGAAAGTTAGCATGCAGGTACAGTGAGTAATTAGAAGGGCAAATGGCATGTCGGCCTTTATTGCAAAGGGATTGGAGTGTAAGAGCAAGGAAATCTTGCTACAATTGTCCAGGCCTTTGGTGAGACCACACCTGGAGTACTGTGTGCAGTTTTGGTCTCCATATCTAAAAGGATATAAAGGATATAAGCTTTGGAGGCAATACAGCAAAGGTTCACTAGATTGGTTCGTAGGATGAGAAGGTTGTCCTATGATGAGAGGCTGAGTAAATTGGGCATTTACTCTCTGGAATTTATAAGAATGAGCGGTGATCTCATTGAAACATACAAGATACTGAAGGGGCTTAAGAGTTTAGACACTGAGAGGCTGTTTACCCTGGCTGGGGAATCTAGAACACATTCTCAGGATAAGGGGTTGATCAATTAGGACTGAGAGCAGGAGAAATTTCTTCACTCAGCGGGTTCTCAGAGAGAATTTTTTTAAAAATTCATTCATGGGATGTGGGCGTCGCTGGCCAGGCCAGCATTTATTGCCCATCCCTAATTGCTCTTGAGAAGGTGGTGGTGGGCTGCCTTCTTGAACCACTGCAGTCCATGTGGGGTAAATACACCCACAATGCTGTTAGGAAGGGAGTTCCAGGATTTTGACCCAGCGACAGTGAAGGAATGGCGATATAGTTCCAAGTCAGGATGGTGTGTGACTTGGAGGGGAACTTGCAGGTGGTGGTGTTCCCATGCATTTGCTATCCTTGTCCTTCTAGTTGGTAGAGTTCGCGGGTTTGGAAGGTGCTGTCTAAGGAGCCTTAGTGCGTGGCTGCAGTGCATCTTGTAGATGGTACACACTGCTCACACTGTGTGTCGGTGGTGGAGGCAGTGAATGTTTGTGGATGGGGTGCCCAATCAAGCGGGCTGCTTTGTCCTGGATGGTGTCGAGCTTCTTGAGTGTTGTTGGAGCTGCACCCATCCAGGCAAGTGGAGAGTATTCCATCACACTCCTGACTTGTGCCTTGTAGTTGGACAGGCTTTGGAGAGTCAGGAGGTGAGTTACTCGCCGCAGGATTCCTAGCCTCTGACTTTTGGAATCTTTGGAATTCTCTACCCCAGAGAGCTGTAAAAGTTCCATCATTGAGTATATTCGAGCCTGAGATAGACAGAATTTGGTCTCAGAGAATCAAGGGATATGGGGAGCGGGCAGGAATGTGGAACCAAGGCAGAAGATCAGCGATGATCATACTGAATGGCAGAGCAGGCTTGAGGGGCCATATTGTCTGTTCCCACTCCTATTTCCTATGTTCTTATGAAAAAAATCACGAAGGAAACTTAATGTTAGAGATTGTAGGCCTACCTTTTCAGTTAGAGGATCAATAAAGGTGCTGCCAGCAGCCCTTTGAAACATCAGGAAAGGTAAGATCTTCAACTTTTAGCGGTAGCAGCAGCTGGTAGGCCTCAATTTTGCTGATGGTTAACTGCCAAGAGCCTGAATTGTTGCACAAGCATCTGGCCTAAATTTGCAGCAAGCACAATTCTCAGGCGATAATGCTGCCCAGTCCTTCCTCAACATATTTAAAACAACTGAATCAGAAGCATGGTCAGGTTCAGTAAAATTATCCAGCAACTTATGGCAATTTGCAATTTACTGGGTTTCTCTTCCTTGCCACAAGCTTCTAGATGATTTACACATTAATAATGGTGAGTACCATTAAACTCACTTATTTTGGCAGCAAACTCTGGGCCATTAGAAATAATTTTATAAAAAATATTTAGATATAATGAACAGTGTAGAGATGATTTGCTAAGGATTTCAGATAAAGTGCAGAAATAAATAAAATATAAATATTATGAACAAAAGAATTAGTGTATGATTTTAACTTTACCTGACCTACGGAAACCAGACGATCACTTGGGTCGTTTACCCAATGGCCAGTCTCATGAATTCACCTACCTGCTGCAAAATATTTATAAAAATTCTTCATGCTTTCCTTAATACGACCTACTATCGTAACCTGTTCTATTTTAGTTTTGAAGACCAGATCCTTACTCCTCTTTCCTTGTTTTTTATACTGACTTGGCCTACCACATTTCCTGTCGTCTTATTTTTTACTAATATTCCCTTTTTGCCTTTATTCCTTGCATTATGACCATTAATGCCCATATCAATCTTTTCCCTGTTGCCTTTCTTCCCTAGACATGTTTTCTACACTTTACTGTTTATAGCATTTGTTTTGAATAGGATTGGTTTTTCAAGAATGTACATTCCCATTTTCTGAAGCTGTTATCCATATTGTTTTTATTTTTTCATGGGATGTGGGCATTGCTGGCTAGGCCGGCATTTATTGCCCATCCCTAATCCTGAATTCGATGAAAATTTTCATTATCTTCCCACTAGGACATTCCTGTGGCCAACCTTGTGTACAATACTTACGTATCTGAATGCATTCCTCATCCTGCTTTTGAGCGTGACAAATTTCTTGAAGTTTCTGTGCACTTGCCTGTCATTGTGATGCTATATACTGTGAATACAACTCTATCTCTTCAACAAAGTTAACATCCCTGATGTGTGGGATGGTCAACAGTTGCTCTTGATAATGCATCAGGTGAAGTTTGTATCTTTCCCTGAACGTATACCATCTTGTAGGTATATCTCATCAACTTCAATCGGAATCTCTGAATTCTTGGAGGCATCTTTGCAATTTCCTTCTCATGCAGAAAGGAAACCAAAGGTTTATGGTCTGTCTCAATACCACTTTCAGGCCAATAATGAAAGCCGACGTTACTGCAAGTGCTTCTTTTTCAATGACAGCATACCTTGTCTTTGTCTCGGACAAAGCTCTAGATGCATAATAGATCAGTCTTAGAAATCCATTTTGCTGTTCTTGAAAGAGGACTGCCCCTAACCCTGTAGATGAGGTATCTGCTGCAATTATATTTGGGTAATGAAGGGTTGTAATGCGCTTATATCTCTGGTGAAACTAGCATCTCCTTAATTCTTCAAAATGCTTGTTCTTGATGTGTGTTCCAACACCATGCTTGATCTTTTTTCAAGAGTTGTAATGGTTCTATTACCTGCACCAAATTGGGTAAAAATTTTGCCAATGGAGATGTTGGACTGAAGTTGGAGTTGGCAACTCATTAATGACTCTTATCTTTTGTGGCTCTTCCATTACACTGTTGCAACTTACAACATATCCCAAGAAACGAAAGGACGTTTTTAAGAATTCACACTTGTCATTAAGTGTCAGCCCTTCTTCTTGAAGATGATGTAGAACCGCTTTTACTCCCTGGTCATATTCTTTGACAGATTCCCCATGGACCAGGATGTCGTCCAGGTGACAAATCCCCTCTTTGAGGCCTTGCAGAATATTGGGCATGGTCCTTTGGAAGATTTCAGGTACAGATGTTATACTGAATGGTAACCGATTGAAGCAAAATCTTCCGAATGGTGCGATAAATGTTGTGAATAATCTTGACTTCTCGCCCAACTGAACCTGCCAAAAGCCACCATTTGCGTCGATTCAGTGAACATTATGCTTTGCCAGGCTGTCATCTACCGAAAACATAGGATGGACTTCCCTCGCCACAGCTTTGTTAAACTGCGTTAAGTCCACACAGATACAAAGAGTACCATTTGGTTTTGGAACTGGAACCATAGGCGAACACCATTCTGTTGGTTTCATGACAGGAGAAATGACTCCCATTCTGATCATCTCTTCCAGCTGATTTTGTACTTGGTTCAGTGGTATCATTCTTGGTGTAAAGATACATACCTGTCTGGCATCTTCTCTTAACGTTATGCTATACTCAGTCTTCAGTCTTCCTAGACCCAAAAATAGCTTTGGAAAGTCTGCTTGAAAGTGATTGTTGGACGCTGGCTGTTTGACTTCATCAACCTTTTTGATCAAATGTAGGTCTAAGCATGCTTTGCTGTTTAACAGAGAAAATTCTTGTTTTTTTAGAAAGTATAGGATTTCCATTATCCGTCTTCCCTTATACTGAAGTGTAGCTTGTAGCTTTCCCTTGACTTTCAGTTCAATCCCTGCTGGACCATGTAACTAATGTCTGCTGCTTGTAAGCAATGTGTCGAAAACCACAGCTCTTGGTCTGGCAGAACTGTGACACTTGCACCTGTATCCAATTTGAAGTTAGTAATATGGCCATTGACATAAATATCTGCCGTCCAGAATGCCTGATTGAGGTCATTAATTTCCCCTGGGATGTCTCCTGGTTTGTCTTCCAATGGAAGCTGTCCCACTTTATTCACAGCTCTATGTGTGAAAGCTTTTTGCTTGGCATTTCTGAGAGAAGAGGTCTTACTCTGGCACATCTTTCCAAAATGGCCTGTCTTATTGCAATTAAGCATTCGGCTTTATTAGCAGGACACTGTTGACGTCTGTGGGTCTTTCTGGCTCCACACGCTGGCAGGGTTTCACGGCGTCTTGCACCTTCCCCCCTGAGCGTTCCTTCTTATCTGTAAAGTGATTTTCTGTCTTGGGCTTCAGGAACTGTACTGACATCGGATTCTTTCTGATCCAAGGCTTCCCTTCAGCCCACAGGATGGCTCTATTTTGTCTTCTGACCTCTGCCTATGCACCATCTGAATCACTTTCTCAAGAGTGAAGCCATCTTTTGACTGTAAGAGATCTGATAAGGACTTGTCAGCTATTCCCACTACTAATTGGTCCCTTATCAATTCAGACTTCAGTTCTCCATAGTCACATCTCTCAGCCAATCTGTACAGATCGTTAATGAAAGCGTCCACCAATTCACGCAGCTTCTGGACTTTTTTTTATTAAAGTTTGCTTTTTCCAGGATCTTATTACTTCTTAGATTAAAGTATTTGTCAATGGCTCATAACACATCGTCAAACTTGTCTGAAGCTTCATTTATATCTTGCCTTACGATTATGTCATCCGCAATTGCATCCATGGAGTACAGTATTCACTTGCTCAGCCTCAGATTTGATGTGTAGCTGAGAAGCTATTCTAAATCATAGAAATCTTTTTCTCCACATCAACCAATTCTATATCTGATTGGGTCCTTCAGAATTTTGGACACTTTCAGGCATCGTGTATTTCGAATCCATTTTTTCCTAACTCTTTAGGATTTCAATTTCTTTTAAGAATTTTTTCTTTGCTTTAATGGAGGTGTTCCCACTCTTTTTGGAGGTTTCCCACTCTTTTTGGGTGTTCCCTTGCTTTTCTGAGGTTCCCCGCTCTTTTCGGGTGTTTCCGTGCTTTTTCTTTATGGCCTGCTCGAATAATGGCTGCCAACCTCGGACTCAAACTCAGAAGGGGTTTTCATTTTTCTTCCCTGTCTCACCTACCCAGTGCGCTGTTAAACACTAAATGCACCCTTTCCAAAAGATTTCTCACCCGATCCCCAGCCGTCGCTCAGCAGCCCGATCGCTGGACCTAGACTCTGCTCACAGACCACCACACCTCTGTGGTGCAGCCTGAATTCCTGCATGGCTGACTCACCTACTGTCCATGTCTTCCTTTGGCTACAGAGCAGCTCTAAGGCTCTTCGCTGTCTCCCTTCCAGATCTGGCTGTCTTCTTGGCGCTATTGTACGAGGTGAGATCTTTCAATAATTTCGGGGTGTTTTCACTGTTGCCACCATATTGTGTAAAGTTGTAAGCATAGCTCGAGCATTGTTTACAGGTGTCTTGGAGTTTTGGTATGGCTAAATAGTAGCTTGTTTATTTTATATACATAACTATTTACTCTTTCATTTAGCCTGTTCAGCTAACATCTCTCATAATGCTTCTAGCTTCTTCCAAGCCTAATTCCCAAGTGACTACTACATAATCATCAATACTGTGGGAGGGGTTACTTTCACTATCTCAAACATCAACCCTTTCAGACCTCTCCAGGGAGGCTGTCACTGACCTATGCACTATGATACAGGACAAGCTGTGACCCAGGGGGACTTGGTGGAAATCCAATGCCAGTGGGGCTGTAGGTCACGCCTCTGGATCATTCCAGGGATCCACTGGAGACATGTGTGGGATCTGTCAGTCAGCAGTCTATCAGTGCATCAAGCAGGTCACCAATGCCCCTTTCAGGAGGGCCAGCGACTATATGCATTTCCACACGGATACCAACTCTTAAGCTGAGAGGTCCATCAAATTCGGGGTCATCACTGAATTTCCCCAGGTGCAGGGTGTCATTGACTGCATGCATGTGGCCATCAAGGCTCCTGCACACCAGCCAGTGGCCTTCATCAACAGTGAGGGCCTCCACTCCCTCAATGTACAACTTGTCTGCGACCACAGTAAATGGATCCTGCAGGTCTGTGCCTGCTTCCTGGGAAGTTGTCATGATACCTACATTTTAAGGCAGTCCCAAGTGCCAGAGCTTTTCTGGCCTCCCATAAGCCTTCAGGGATAGATCCTTGGAAACAAGGGCTACCCACTGAGGACATGGTTCCTGATGCCTGTGAGGAAACCTTGCACAGATGCAGAGAAGAGTACAACACCTGCCATGGGGCAACACAGGCAACCATTGAGCAGGCCATTGGTCTATGCAAGATGAAATTTAGGTGCCTAAATTTGTCCGGTGAAGCCCTTCAGTATGGCCTGGCAAGGGTCCCATTCATCATGGTCATCTGCTGTGCACTGCACAACCTGTCGCTACAAAGTGGGGAGGCATTGAACAATGAGATAGTGAGGAGTGTGCTGCCTCCTCGGATGATGGGGATGCAGAAGAGGAAGCTAGCCAAGCATAGCCAGATGAAGGACCCGAGGGACAACAGGAAAGATGCCATGAGATATGTACCAGGGATGCTTGTAATGCCCTTATACATTCACATCTCTTTTGATCTGTATTGCTAGTTGTAGGTTGACCAATAAAGACTTAGCTTTATGCAGCCCTTTTGTCTCCTTCCTTCTTTCAGATGCATTTGCTAATGGCCAGGTGTGCAGAGCTCAGCGACCAAGCTCCAGGCTTGACCTCTCTCAGCATGATCCCTCACCTTCAGCCCCCTGACTGAGGCAATGAAATGAAATGAAGCACCAAAGGCCATAAATAAGAGCAAGGATATCTTGTGCAATAGAAGCTTATCTTTTTATACCTCACAACAAACACTATCCTTTCTATTTACATTAGACGTTCACCCATGAATCCCCCTTGTTTCTAGGTGCTCTTCTTTATTCTTTAGGGTGCACTTCTATGCGGTGCTCCCCCTGTGCTGTCAGCTGAAGTGGAGCAGGCGGCTGACTTTGCTGCCCCTTGGCTAGGAATGACCTTGGCGGTCATCCTCTGGATGCCTTAAGCCTGGAGGGCCCTAGCATTCTGCGGGCCTCCTGCACAGAAGCAGTACCATCCCCTGTCATCAGTGATGAAGGAGGATCTGGTGTCACTGGCAGAGGGGCAAAGGAACTGCTGCCAGCACCAAGAGGAGCCCCCAGCTGTGGGCGGCAGCCGCTACTCCTCCCCTGAAGGGCAGACTTCTGCCTCCCTACTGACCTTAGAGGGTAAAGGATCTGGTGGTGACTCCAGGTCCCCTGTCCCCCCTCTCGCCTTGCCACTGCTACCTTGAGCTCATGGTCAAGATGAGGGTATGCGGGTCTGCATGAATATCCTGCAGACACTGTGTGCTCTGCTGGAGGTAACTGTCCAGGGGAGCCACCAATCTCTAAATGGAGGATGCCATTCATGCACCAGTCACAGACCGTGCAGCACTCAAGGCCTGGTGGACTCCTCCATTGTCCGCACTTGGGCACGCATAGTCTCTGGCCTCTCTGCTAGATATTGCCTGACCTCTTGCTGCAGCTGCAGGATTTCCCATGATGCTCATCATGTGCCTGGGGCTCAGCATGGGCCTGACCTCCCACAGTCCTCCGCTTGTCAGTGGCCTGGGCTGTCACAGTCTCCATCAGCTGCTCGGGCATGTCCGTGCTGTATTCACCAGGTTGTGAGACTGAATCTAACTGCGAGCGCAGACCCACTGATATGCTAGTATCTGCGTTGTTGGTGGGTGTGGGGGTATGAGGTGACAATGCTCTGAGGCTCCGTTCTTCCCATCAAAGGTTGCAGGCTCTCCTACAGTATTTGAGGCTCTCAGAGGATGCTCGAGGTGACCTGCATGAAAGAACAGAGACACTGAAGGGTCAAGGGCCTCCCGTCCCAACATCGCAAACACCCCCACGTTGAAGACCCCTGTATGCATTGGATGCCTCGTGAGCAAGATGGCTCCATTGGTGCAGATGCACACTTGTGCCCCTTACTCACTGTCTTGGGAAGGTCTGTCCGTCTGCAATTCACTGTCAGTCTTGGCAGTCCACCCCTGGTTTTGGCTCGCTCTTTGTGATTGTGTGCTATCTTCTCCTGCAGACACAAAGATGACTGTTGTTGGTCACCCTGCGGGGACAGGCCCAACACATATTCTGGTGGTATTCCAACGATTACTGATGGGGAGCAACCAGCTGCATTCTGCATGCAACCCCTTTCCAGGGACTTTGTGAGGGTCTCCACTGACAAAAGGCCACCTTTCAGTGCCATTTCACCATCCTCAGGAGGCTTGTCTGTATGCCCTAACCCTTTGCCCACATCTAGGTGGACATTCCCTCTCAACCCAACACACCCGCCTCATCTGACAAATGCAAGGCCAAAGAGGTGAAGTCTTTAAGAGGTATTAACTTTCACTGTCCGGATGAAGTCATTGAGTCGCTTGCAGCACTGAATCCAGGTCCTTAGGGTGACCCCATAGCTGCTGACCTCCTCTGCTATCTGCAGCCAGGCTTGCTTTGTCAGATGCTTAGCTCTCCTCCTCCCATCCTTGGGGAATAGTATCTCCTGCCTTTCCTGGCAGCCTGTGAAAGCACCTGGAGGGAGGCATCACTAAAGCTTGGGGCCACCCAGTGTCTTTCTTCTGCCATCATTCTACAGCCTTTTTCCCCTGAAGAAATCCTTGTACTTGGCCAGCAAACATTGAATGCAGGGCTAGCAGCCCTTTAAATACGGTGCCAGCACCTGTCATGGCATCAACTGATGCTGGCATCTAAGCCTCCGTCCCCGCCCCCACCATCATCCACTGTATTGGATGGCTCCTAGGCCTTATTCAACTTAATTGTCCGGCCGCTGCTTGATCATGTGCGGCTGGCTACTTATGGCCCCGACAGAAGCAGCACCCACTTCTGATTCTGATGGCGGGATCTGTGGCTTCTCATTAAAATCGGCATTAAGTTGTGAATCTTAATTATGATTACGTCACAATCCATAATACATCCTGCCGAGCGTCAACACAAATAATGAATGTGGATATCAAGAAAACATGCTATACCAAATGAGGATTTTTAATTCATTGGTTGCAAACCTACATTAAACTTTCAAAAAGGAAATTTTGGATCCTCCAGTTAACTTTTTAAAAGCTGGCAGCCAAGATGGCCACCACAATTTGTATTGAAATACCTCACATTCCAGGACATTGAATTGGAGACGCATTGTCTAATGAGGTTCCATCCAGCACAATGCCTCATGAATTTGGAATAAGCTAACAGCTTCACTTCTAAAGGCAAAACATTCAAAGCCATCTTGGAACATTAACAGTGGTGTCATACCTCCAGGGGGTGAACATTGAAACAATGAGACTCGAGAAAGATTGAAAGTACCTAGACTCAAATCTAATTAAATTGCAAATGAGGACATTGGACAATCATGTGATCGCCTCTCCATCTGTGGAAAAACTAGCAGTCTTTTGAAAAAGGACAAGTTCCTGAGACTTTGAAGCAGACAGGCTTTGAGTGCTAACCAGATAAGACCCTAGTGGGGGCGTTGTGTTTGTCTTTCTCTCTCCCAATAACATTGCAAGTTTGAAACCTGTCTGCGACTGTGGAACATCCAAGACTACCATTGCTACAGACGGAGACCCTGGGGAAGAAAGCTACCTACAACTCTGTCTCCAAGAAAAATCCAAACCAGGTGGGCCAGCTGCAAAGTGCACTTCTACCAGCCAGAGACTTCAAGATCACAACTTCAGTCAGAAAACAACAGAATCACCAGATCCCACAGACTGTATATTATTATTCCATGTGCTGGACTGTAATCCAAACCAGACTATTACTCATCACTCTGTAACCTATTTTTGTGTGTGTGTGATTCTCATGTATGTGTGTGAGTAAAAGTGTACTGCAGTTTTATTATTTTATCCAGATCAGATTTAATTTTTTTTAAGTACAATAGACTCACCTCTTTTTAATTTAAACTCAAGAAAACCTGTCCGATTGGTTCTTTTACAATCACAACAAAGGTAAAAGATAAAACAGTCACTGAAGTGGTAAGTACATCCATGTTTTAAAAGGAATAAATCCTGTTGCAGTCAAACATGGAGAAGGACAAGAGGGAGCCTTTCACCTGATCGTAACAGTGGAATAGAAAACACCTCAGATTTGAATTTTCAGCAATCTGTTTAACTGATCTTTATGTAGTGTAGTAACCAGTAATGTATGAATTTATAATTTTTGAATCTGCTTCTGGGGTCCATATATTAATATCCATTGTTTATGCTAACCATATGTGTACCTGTTTAAGCTTGCTGAGCAGTTAGTGTCAATAGTGCAGGAACAGGAGTCAGCAACTGGAATGTTAAACGTTTTCAGGATGACATTTAGAGATGCACAGATGAGACATGAATGTTCACATTTAAGGCATAAAATTGTCTGTGGACAAAGCAACTCTTGTACCAGATGAAATATTTTGCATGTATGATTGATGCTAACGGGAAACAGAGAGAGTTGTGGAGGCTAGGTCACTGAAAGTATTTAAAGAGGAGGTAGATAGATTTTTGAAATATTGGGGAGTTAGCTATGAGGACTGGCATGAAAGAGAAGTTGGGGTCTGGGGCAGATCAGCCATGATCTTATTGAATGGCAGGGCAGACTTGAGGGGCCGAATGGCCTACTCCTGCTCCTGTTTCTTACGTTCTTAGGAAAGTCAGTCAAAGAACAGCTGTGCAAGTGTATTCATGGTGTGCAGGTGTGAAGAGCGAAGAAATACCATGTGCAAACCGCAAATATGATAGATCAGCAGAGTAGAAGTTCACCATTTATGTTTCACTGGCTGACTGTCTGCCCAATTGAGAAAATATTCCCTTGAGTTACACCAACTGATGATGCTCAGTTTGTTATGATAACTGTTTCTTATGTGATACAGATATTATGAGATGTTAGTAGATGTAGTTCTTTTGGCAATTGTCTGCTCTCAGGCAAAGAATATAATAATAAGGTTGGGTTCTTAGCAGAAAAAACACAATTTAAAGGATTAGATTATTTCCAATGCAAAAGGAGTTTCTTAAAATATTTTCAAACAGAACTGTGAGAAATCTTTCTCGTCATAGTAGTTGAGCAATCTGATAATGACACCTGGAGCCGATTTTCAAAGGGCCACGGGGTAGGAACCCAGTGCGGACGGGATTCGAAAATCACAGTCGCGGAGGTTGTCTCCAGAACCTGACACTTCTGGGACAGTCCACAATCTTCAATGCCAGGGTGGTGGGGAACGAATGGGGAAGCCACTCACTTCCAATTAATAGCCCATTAAGCTCCTTCTGGTGTTCGATAAGGGGCCGGGGGTGGGGGGGAGGTGGTTAGGGGGGTTGGGCTGGGGGGTTGTCCGCATTGCAATTTTCAATGAGGATTTCAGCGAGCCCCACCAGTCTGGTGCATGTTAGTGCATATCTGTCAGGCTTGCAGCGGGCAGCCAGCAAACATTTCTGGTGAGAGATGAAATGTTTTGGGCCCACCAGAATATTGCGCCAGGCCTAGCACAGCTCATTTTTTTCTTATTTTGGAAGCGCTGCATCACCTTTTTATCCCATGGGCCATCCATGGAGCTGCCTGCTCTAATGGGCAAGGCAGCAGCAGGGACTACCATGGCCACCACCTATCTTTTCTGCTTACGCTTTACAGGCAGCTCCTGCAGACTCTCGGCGCTGCTAACTAGGTGTCGAGCTTGCCTTCTGCTCAATTCGGGAATTTACATTGCAAGATCGCGTCAGGTTTGCGATGCAGCTGAGGCATGGGGTCGGGACCCAAAAATCATCCAGGGTTCCCGGCCCTGTTTTGAAAATTCAGCCCCTGATCTCAGTTTCAAATAGAATGGGGGCAGCCAAATTGTTTTAGCCTTATATGCCTTGTTATTCAATCACAGAATGAACTGCACAGCCCTCTATCATCAGAAGCCGATGACGGCAATTATTTTTACTAGCACTAATAATTATTTTGAACAAGTTGGTAGGAAAATGCCAAACACGTTATTTGAATTTGTCAAATCCCATCAAGAAAGTCTTCAGGAAAAAATGAAACATTCTTTTTGATTTGGCTAAACAACATTAACATGGTTCACAGTGATGTACAGTGAAAAATCTTTTTAATCATAAATGTTATTCATTAAGGACTTACAGTAAAAGATTGTTTATCATGTGTACGATTATGGTACATAGAAATATACTGTGGTTCCCTGGAATTTTCTTTTCTTTTTCTTCTGTAATGTACAGCATTGGAAACTGATAAATTGTCTCTAACACAAAGTGTTTTATTTGGGCCACAAGTGCATTTCTCAAACTGCAAAGAAAATTCAGCAGTCAGGTACTTGAGGGTACCAGTCCTTGGGGCCTTGCTAGAACTTGCAACACAAACCCAATTAACCTAAATTTGCTAAATATAACATACCGAGGAACATTTTAAAGACGAAAACATCTCCTTCTATCATTCCAGTGATAAGTGGGCACACCAGAAATTAACATTTTGTTGTAACTTTGTAAAGATCCTTGTTGCTGTCTTTAAGTTCAGTGAGCAGCTGTCGACTCATTTATATTGGAGATACTCCAATTGGGAGAAGAATAAGAGACATTTTAATTACCAAGGCATAAGCTTTTTTTTTACCTAACATCTTTAATATATTCCCCCACCTCCCCATTTTCACTCTGATGTAGCATGTACTAGGATGACACAAAGATAGGTAGGAAAGTAACTTGTGAAGAGGACATAAGGAGGTTACAAAGGGATTTAGATAGGTTAAGTGAGTGGGCAAAGATCTGGCAAATGGAGTATAATGTGGGAAAATATGAAATTATCCACTTTGGCAGGAAGAAAAAAAAGAAGCATATTATCTAAATGGTGAGAGATTGCAGAGCTCTGAGATGCAGAGGCATCTGGGTGTCCCAGTGTTTGAATTGCAAAAGGTTAGTATGCAGGTACAGCACGTAATTAGGAAAGCTAGGAATGTTATCATTTATTGCGAGGGGAATTGAATACAAAAGTAGGGAGGTTATGCTTCAGCTATACAGGGCATTGGTGAGTTCACATCTGGAGTACTGTGTACAGTACTGGTCTTATTTAAGGAAGGATGTAAATGCGTTGGAGGCAGTAGAGAAGGTTTACTAGACTAATACCTGGAATGGGTGGGCTGTCTTATGAGGAAAGGTTGGACAGGCTAGGTTTGTATCCGCTGGAATTTAGAAGAGTAAGAGGTGACTTGATTGAGACATATAAGATCCTGAGGGGTCTTGACAGGGTGGATGTGGAAAGGTTGTTCCCCTTGTGGGAGAATCTCGAACGAGGGGTCACTGTTTAAAAATAAGGGGTTGCCCATTTAAGACAGAGATGAGGAGAAATTTCTTCTCTCAGAGGGTCGTGAGTCTTTGGAATTCTCTTCCTCAAAAGGCGGTGGAAGCAGAGTCTTTGAATATTTTTAAGGCATAGATATTCTTGATAAGCAAGGGAGTGGAATGTTATCGGGGGTAGGTGGAACTGTGGAGTAATCAGTTCAGCCATGAACTTATTGAATAGCAGAGCAGGCTCAAGGGGTCGAGTGGCCAACTCCTGCTCCTAATTCGTATGTTCGAATGCTCGTATTATGTTTGCTTATGGTACCAATTAATAAAACCAGGAGATCACTGTTACTAACTTCAAATAGTTGTAAATCAGAGGGGAAATGGTTGCTGATTCTCTATCGTATCGTTTGGTCATAATTCAGGTGACAGATGTGACAGTAGATCCTGAAATGGGAATGTTATAGTATTTATGAAGTCTGCAATCCATTTAGCAGGCAATTCTACTGCAGCTTTGTCATGCTTGAACAAACATTTGGTTAAGGTTTCTTTTTAAGTAGCTACAATTTTTGAGTTTTTTAAAAAGGCACATCTAAGTGAAGCCTTTGAAATGTTCGAGTAATTTGGCTACTAAGGATATTAAAACTTAACTACATAACTAAATGGTAAGGTAATGGGGTGATTATGATCCAGAAGTCTGGACTAATATTCCAGAGAATATGAGTTCATTGCACCTTCACAGTTGGAGTTTTTTAAAATGAAAATCTAGAAATAAAAAGTGGAAGTGGCCATGAAACTGTTGGATTGCAGAAAAAAACCCAACTGGTTCACTAATGTCCTTTAGGGAAAGATATTACTGCCATTATCCTGTCTGGCCTATGTGTGATTCCAGTACAACCGCATTGTGCTTGACCCTTCATTGCTTTTTGTAGATATAACAAGCCACTCAGTTGCGTGAAACTGCTGCTGGTTCAAGAAGATGGTACCCACCATTTTCTCAGGGCAACTAGGAATGGGCAATAAATTCTGACCTTGCCAGTGCCATCCTCAACCAAAATGAAAAAGAAATGTAATAATTTCAAAAATCAATTTTTTTCTGTTTACAAGCCCACAACATGCTGATGTGAATTACATTGAAGTGCATTATCACAACAGCAAAAAGATACTTATGAATGAAGAAGATCATTCAGCCATTCTTAGTTCATCGACTGAGATAAAAACCATTAAGTCCCTCCCTTGGAGTATGCAGTTGTTTCTTAACCAATAAAATTTTTGCTTCACCTACTCAATCCAGAAGTTTAATCAATGGGGTTAATTTTAACTTAATTTTAATTTTAACCAATGTCCAGACTGTATAATTTCAAAGAATAAAGATGCACAGCCTCTGTGTTTAGATGCAGCCAATCACTATGATGAATTGCATCATGAAATCATCGCAAGTTGAACAATCAGATCTATAGGTTGAGGAGAAATGGAGAAGAACTTCCCAATTTCAGTTGAAAATTTGACTCTTTCTAGTATGAGCCTGTAGCCCTTATGCTATCTCACAATTCAGTATGAAGTAACTGTGCAAATTTACCTAATCAATGTTGTTAACAACCTTGTACACTTCCATAAGATCACCTCTTAGATACCTCCTTTCAAGGGTTAAAAGTCTAATTTTTTTTCCAGTCCTTCCTCATAACTCCAAGGTGGTTAATTCCCTTGTTCTGCTGAAGAGCAATTGGGGATGGGTAACACATGCTGGTCTTGCCAGCGGCACTCACATCCCATGAACAAATAAGAAAAAAATCACCTCCAGTGCTTAAGTGTCTCTCTGTGTCTCAGTGATCAGAACATGACACAACTCTTAAAGTGTGATTCCGAGTACGATACAGATTGAGCATGACTTCCTTTGACTTGCACTCTACAATTTTGGCTGCATAGTTCAGGTTCCTTGTGTGTGATATAACTGTGATGACACTTTTGGCTTTTCACCCTCCCCAAGCAAATAAAAATTCATAAAGGAAGTGCCATTTTAACTCAGAGCTTTCAAGAGTGTAGATTTGTATTGGGTTATTTCCAGGAAGCTCATAATATTATGAGTAATATTTTTTCTAATGTCAGTTAACCAAACCAACAGCACAATAATAATTTACATTTGTGTAGTCCCTTTAACATAGAAAAGCATCCTAAGGCACTACACCGATGCATAACAGAAAAAAATAGATGCCGAACTAAGGAAGCAGACATTAGAAGGGGTCATTAAAAACTTGTTCAAAAGATGATTTTTAAGGAGACTCTTAAAGGACAGGAAAATGGAGAAGTAGAAAGGTTTAGGGAGGGAATTCTACAGCATGAAGCCTAAAGTATCTATGAGCACAGTCGGCAATTTAAGGGAGGAAAGAAAATGGATGCACAAGAGGCGAGAGTCAGGGGAAATGAGTGTTTGGAGAGATAGCGTTTGTAGCACTGAAGGAGTTTATAGAGATAAGGAGGGGGCAAGGCCATGAAGGGAGCTGCTAGATAGTGAATATTATATAATTATGAAAAAAATTGTCAATTGGAAATTCAGTATTAACTTGTCAAGATTATCGATATCATGGCAACTGTTAAGATTAGCATCAAAATAGTGCCAAAGTTCAAAAACCTTCCCTGCTGGCATTCATTTTTCATTGCCCCTAGTGATGATTGTTTAACAGAAACTTATATTCTTGTGTAATTGTACACTCACAAGGTAAATAGTGTGAGAACTGACATTTCAGACGAGAGGTAGAACAGAATAGTTTTTAGCCAGACATGTGAAATATTGCATTATGTTCTCCCATTAGCTTCTTTCATTTTACTTGATGAAGTTGCAACAGAATTGGACCAGAGTGATTTAAAATGATGGTGAAATCATTGAACCTGGCTGTGGTCCACCTGCATTAGATAGAGAAAAACTGAGGCCCAGATTATGCAATACGTGGCGGAAAAAAAAACGCTGGATGCCCTCAGCACACATAAGGCAGTCAAATATAACTAAATTGCCTGATAATATTTCAACCAAATATTTGTTGAGAATTTCACATTCCTTTGTTGGGATACAGGGAAGTTGATCAGTCTGAGTTCAAGCTAGAATTATTGCTGTTCAGTCACTTAAATTTGCGATCTATTTTCTGAAGTGTGGATATTGGGATTTCAGAGATACATGTTTGACATCATGTATTTGTATAAAGTCACTAGCAGTAACATCCCAATTCCCAAAAGCTACTTACAAAGGGGAACTCACATAAATACCATGAAAGCAAGTGCAGCTCCTAAACAGCACTAGCCGTCTCCTCGATGGGCCATTCATCAGAATAGCACAGAACAGAGAAAACTGAAAGAGTTCCTTCATATGCATGCTGTGTCACTACAAGAAGCAGTCCAGCTGCAAACGGGAATGTTATACAGGTACAGCCTAAGATTTACTCTGTGATAATAGACAATTTGGTCTGAATGAGGTTTTTATTTCTGTTTTGTTAATTTCCTCCATATTTTGTGTGTTAACTATTCAGCAGCTGGCACATCATTTGTTCTCACAGGAAGAGTAGTATTAATGGCTCAAATGTTATATTACTATGAATAAACTTAAGTGGATTGAATGGTAAACTGGTATATTATTGTCACAATTAAATAAGATAATCTGGTTTAAGGGTAGCATTGATAGCAGCTTTGTAAATATAAGTCATCTACTCAGTGATTCATTATTGCTATTTATGTTATTAACTCCTTGATTAAAATTTAAGATTTTTTTTTACCATGCATGCTTTAAATGTAATTTCTCGTTAATTTTATCCAAATTAAACTTTCAGTTGTACAAAATTATTTATTTTGAACATAAACAAGAGAAGTCTCTCCACTGATAACTCCTTCAATTTTTTTTGTGTCTGTCTGCTTTCTGCCTCTGGCACTAATGTACCACCAGCAATGCTGCTTTATTTAGTTTAGTTTAGTTTAGAGATGCAGCACTGAAGCAGGCCCTTCGGCCCACCGAGTCTGTGCCGACCATCAACCGCCCATTTATACTAATCCTACACTAATCCCATATTCCTACCACATCCCCACCTGTCCCTATATTTCCCTACCACCTACCTATACTAGGGGCAATTTATATAATGGCCAATTAACCTATCAACTTGCAAGTCTTTGGCATGTGGGAGGAAACCAGAGCACCCGGAGGAAACCCACGCAGACACAGGGAGAACTTGCAAACTCCACACAGGTAGTACCCAGAATTGAACCCGGGTCGCTGGAGCTGTGAGGCTGCGGTGCTAACCACTGCGCCACTCTGCCCGACTTTTCCCCTGTCTCAGCTCATCTACTGCTGAAACCCTTAATCATGCCTTTGTTATCTCTGTTCCAATGCATTCGTGGCTGCTCTCCCACATTCTTTACTTCTGGTAAATGGAAGAATCACGACCAGGAGTGGAAGCACATTCCTTACACTAACCGACTGTAGTGCATGTTATGAAATAACACATTTAAGGGAAGCAACATATTTTACACTATTTATATTCTTTGAATTGGCATTGATTGTTGAGCTTGCATTGTTTATTCTGTACAGCATTTACCCAGGGCTTCAAATGTATGTTCACGTTGTCTCTCCTGAGATTACTCCAGTTTCAGCAATGTTTAACTACAGTATTTTCCTTTCAGTTTTCATCTGTACACTGACGACACCCAGCTTTACCCCACCACCACCTGTCTCGACTCCTCCACTGTAGCTAAGTTATCAGACTGTTTATCTGACATTCAGTACTGGATGAGCAGAAATTTCCTCAAATTAAATATTGGGAAGACTGAAGCTATTGTCTTTGGTCCTTGCTTCAAAGTCCATTCCCTAGCTACTGACTCCAGCCCTGTCACTGGCAACTGTCTGAAACTAAACCAGACTGTTTGCAACCTCAGTGTCATATTTGACCCCAGATGAGCTTCCGACCTCATATATGTGCCATCACTTAGACTGCCTATTTCCACTTCCGTAACATCGCCCGACTTTTCCCCTGTCTCTGCTCATCTACTGCTGAAACCCTTAATCATGCCTTTGTTATCTCTGTTCCAATGCATTCCTGGCTGCACTCCCACATTCTACCTCCCATAAACCTGAGGTTATCCAAAACCCTGCTGCCCATGTCCTTGGTTGCACCAAGTCCCGTTCCCCTATTACCCCTATGTTAGCTGACCTACATTGGCTTCTGGTCAAGCAATACAAAGAACAAAGAGAACAAAGAAAATTACAGCACAGGAACAGGCCCTTCGGCCCTCCAAGCCTACGCCGATCCAGATCCTCTATTTAAACATGTCGCCTATTTTCTAAGGGTCTGTATCTCTTTACTTCCTGCCCATTCATGTATCTGTCTAGATACATCTTAAAAGACGCTATCATGCCCGCATCTACCACCTCCGCTGGCAACGCGTTCCAGGCACCCACCACCCTCTGCGTAAAGAACTTTCCACGCATATCCCCCCTAAACTTTTCCCCTTTCACTTTGAACTCATGACCACTAGTAATTGAATCCCCCACTCTGGGAAAAAGCTTCTTGCTATCCAACCTGTCTATACCTCTCATGATTTTGTACACCTCAATCAGGTCCCCCCTCAACCTCCGTCTTTCTAATGAAAATAATCCTAATCTACTCAACCTCTCTTCATAGCTAGCGCCCTCCATACCAGGCAACATCCTGGTGAACCTCCTCTGCACCCTCTCCAAAGCATCCACATCCTTTTGGTAATGTGGCGACCAGAACTGCACGCAGTATTCCAAATGTGGCCGAACCAAAGTCCTATACAACTGTAACATGACCTGCCAACTCTTGTACTCAATACCCCGTCCGATGAAGGAAAGCATGCCGTATGCCTTCTTGACCACTCTATTGACCTGCATTGCCACCTTCAGGGAACAATGGACCTGAACACCCAAATCTCTCTGTACATCAATTTTCCCCAGGACTTTTCCATTTACTGTATAGTTCACTCTTGAATTGGATCTTCCAAAATGCATCACCTCGCATTTGCCCTGATTGAACTCCATCTGCCATTTCTTTGCCCAACTCTCCAGTCTATCTATATTCTGCTGTATTCTCTGACAGTCCCCTTCACTATCTGCTACTCCACCAATCTTAGTGTCGTCTGCAAACTTGCTAATCAGACCACCTATACTTTCCTCCAAATACCTCGATTTTAAAATTCTCATCTTAGTTTTCAAATCTCACAGTGGCTTTGCCCCCCTCTATCTCTGTAATCTCCTCCAGCTCCTCTAATTCTGGCCTCTTAAGCATCCCCAACTTTAATTGCTCCACCATTGGTGACTGTGCCTTCAGCTGCCTAAGCTCTGAAATTCCCTCCCTAAACCTCTTTGACTCTCTAACTCTCTTTCTTCCTTTAAGATGCTCCTTAAAGCCTACCTCTTTGACCAAGCTTTTGGCTGTCCGCCCTAATGTTGCCTTATGTGACTCAGTATCAAATTTCGCTTTATAATGCTTCTGTGAAGTGCTTTGGAATGTTTTATTACATCATAGGCACTATATCAGTATAAGTTGTTATTTTATCTTCCATTTTCAGTGAAGTTTTCCAAAAAAATATTTTTTTTTATTTTATCTTTCCATAGTACACAAAAGGGCACCTCTTGGTAAACAGTTTTCTGGATTGTGTAAGTGTTCGCAACTAATGCTGTGCAGCTGTTTCTGGTTGGGTCTACTTACAGAAGTACCATTTTAATAGGCAATCAAAGATGAGAAATATTCAGGCCTGGTCCAGGAAATGATTTCTTGAAGGGTAACTAAAGTATTTTTGGTTATTATAACAAAGAATTTTAAAATGGAAATTTGCAAGCACTCCTCATTCCTTAAGTATTTTTGGAGCTGAAAGGAGGAATGACAGTGCTTGCATTAGATGCAGACTGCCCGGGCCCATCATTATCAATTGAGAAATGTTTACAGATCTAGGCACATCTACCTGGGAATGCCTGAAGAGGACTGTCTTAGTAGGCTGAGATTCACCAAGAAGGTAGAGCTGGAGTTGTGCCATCTCCTGCAGCCTGACCTGCAGACAGTTTCTACCACAGGAACAGCAGACCCACAACCCTCCGAGATATCTGCACCCATCTAATTCTGTCACTTAAGCATCCCCAATTTTAATCGTTCCACCATTGGTGGCCGTGCGTTCAGCTGCCTGGGCCCTAAGCTCTGGAATTTCCTCCTTAAACCTCTCTGCCTCTCTTCCCTCCTTTAAGATGCTCCTTAAACCTACCTCTTTGACCAAGCTGTTGGTCAGTTCCCGTAATAACACCTTAGTGGTTCGATGTCAAGATTTGCTTTATAATGCTCCTGCGAAGTGCCTTGGGGTGTTTTGTTACATTATAGATTATATGCTGTATAAATACAAGTTGATGTTGTCCCTAGAAGTTGTGATGCATTTCCAGTGTTCAGAACCAGTCAAACATATTTAGTCTGCAATATTTTGGTAATCAAGCCAGAGGATGATTTTTGATATTTATGCAAATTTCTGCAATAACCTGTGATTGTTAACTGCACAGCAGTGGTTACTTTTTATATATTTAGGATGAAGAGCAATATTAGATTTTGACCATCTAAATTCCTAAGTATGAGACAGAGAAAGATACTGATTAATAAACTTATAGCAACGGCTCTAAATAATTCTCTGGTTAGGAGGAAAGCTTTCCACCAAGTTGTAAGTTCCCTTGACACTTCAACAAAAAAGGTTTTTAAACAATGATATAAAGTATTCCTTCTTCTTAATCTTCAAAACAGCAACTTTGTAAATCAAGTTACTTCCTACCTACACCTGGATTCCCCTCTGACTTGGTACTTTCCACTTTGATTGCCAGAATATCAGAATTCTCGGTGACCTGAAAAGAATGCTCACAGCTGTCAAATGCAGTTAGACACTAGAACTACAGTTGTAAAGTGTCCAATCCTCAATGAGAAAAATGCCATTATACAAAGCCTTCAAGTCTTTGAAGTACCAGTAACAAAATATAATTATAAATATTATTTCTTGCCCAATTACAGATATTTCTTCAAAGGTTTCTGTAAAACTAATTAACAATTTATACAGTCAAATACCAGGCACTGCCTTCTTATTCTAGCTTGTTATTCAACACTTAATGATTTTTCAAAGCTCAAACTTATATATGCAGTGCCTTAACAAGGATATTTAATATTGCCACTGTATATAAGGGAAATGCTTCTATTCCGTGATTGAAAGTAATCATTATTTTAACATTTACACTTTTTAAACCATTGGCAATCCGCTTTAGAAACTGAATTTTAAGGGATTGATGTGGACAAGTATGGAGGTGTGGGGGGACATAAAACCAGGATGGGACATATCGGACAGGAGGTCTGATGTCGTGAAGTCCCATCCCATGGCGGCAAACATGGAGGGCAGAGGACAATGGCGATGCGGCAGGCAAGTAATTAAGCTAGTTAAATGGACAATTGAAAGCAATTTCATGTGTCGGAATCAATTTTATAAACAGCGGATGGGTCTCATGGGACTTCACAGTCTCGCCTTCTTGAAGAAGGCAACATCGAGGCAGCAGATCATGCCTGCCTTGAAGGGGAGGCTACCGGAAGGACAAATATCAAGGGCCTGGAAGGGCCACAAAGGGAGGGCTGAGCTTTGTCTGTCATTAATGATGCAAAGATTGGCTGCGCTGCAGGGGGTCCAATTCAAGAGGGCAACGGGCAAGTGACACCTGGGCAAAGGTCACAAGTGTGGGCATCAAGAAGCGGACACTAGCAGGGGAAGACTTCCTTTAAGGAAAAGGCCATTTTTCAGGTGGCTCATTCACTGAGGCCGGGGACCCCGTCGAAGAAGAAGCGCAGCTGAGCTGGAGGGAGGGCCAGGCACCTTCAGCAGCACCACAACGGACTATGAGCCCACAGGAGGGACCAGACATGGCAGAAGGGCATGGAGGAGAGAGAGAGGGAGGTGGCCAGCGCAGAAGAAGGTATCCTCCAGGAAGAGTGTGCAGGTCGAGGATCAACTACCTGCAGATGTCTGAGAGGCAGTGCCAACTGACGTGTGTAATGATGCATAATGAACTTTGCCTCAGGGGACTGGGTGACAATCCAATGCCAATGGCCCCGAAGGTTACCGTGGTGCTGAACCTCCATGCCACCTGATCATTCCAGGGATCCACAGGGGACATTTGTGGAATCTCGCAGACCACGGCACATCAGTGCATCAAGGAGGTCGCCAATGCCACACAGATCCCAACTCACAAGCAGAGACGGCCTTTGGTTTCAGGGCCATCACTGGATTCCCCCAGGTGCAGGGGGTCATTGACTGCACGCATGCAAGGCTCTGAAACCTTCATCAACAGGAAGGGCTTCTACTCCCTCAATGTACAACTGGTGTGTGAACACCGTAAACAGATCCTGCAGGTCTGCGCCGCTTCCCTGGAAGTTGCCACAATACCTACATTTTGAGGCAGTCCCAAGCTCCTGCAATTTTCTGCCCTCCCTCCAGCCTTCAGGAAGAGATCCTTGGAGACAAGGACTACCCACTGAGGACATGGCTGCTGACGCCTGTGAGGAACCCACACATGATGCAGAGAAGAGATACAATGCCTGCCATGGGATAACGCAAGCTACCATTGAGCAAGCCATTGGTCTGCTGAAGATGAGATTCAGGTGCCTAGATCAGTCTGGTTGAGCCCTTCAGTATGTCCCGGCGAGGGTGTTCTGTACCGTTGTGGCTTGCTGTGCAGTGCACAACCTTTTGCAGCAGAGGAAGGAGCTGATGAGCATTGAGGAATGTGAGGAGCGGACTGCCTCCTCAGACGATGAGGATGTGGAACGGGAACATGGACAAGCTAGGCCAGATGAAAAACCCTAGGGGCAACATGACATTGGACATGAGACACGCGCAAGAGGGGCTCGCGATGTCCTTATACATTCGCATTTCATTGGATCCTTTATGGTCCTTGTACGTTATCCAATGAAGACCTTCCTTTATGCAGCCATCTTTCACCATTCCTTCCTTAATGATGCATTGTCTTATCGAACATTCGTGCAGAGCTGAGCTGGTGAGGCTCCAGAGTTGAGCTCTCGCAACATCAGTGATTGCCTCCAGCTTCTTATTAGAGGCAGGGGTTCCCCGTCTCCCTGTCCACAAAGCTCCTTCGATCCTGTGGTCCGGCAATCTCTATGGCCTCCTCCATGCAGCAATGGCAGCCCACCTCCTGTCTTCACCCGCTTCCTACAATTACGCGCTATCTTTTCCACCAGACAGAGGGAAGGGAGATGTTAGACCCCTAGGGACGTCAATCCCAACACATAGGCTGCTGGCAGTCCAGCTGCCACTGATGGGGGCAAACAGAAGCCTCCTGCATGTGTTCCCTTTCCAGGAATCTTGCGAGATTCAAATATGTCAGGAGCCTTGCTTTCCGGGCCACTGTGACAGGCCACTGACAGACACGTTGCATCCCTTGTCCCTTTGCCTACATCGGGGGGCGGGGGGGGGGTGGGGGTGGGGAGGGCGGTGGTAGATCGTGCTCGTCTCAACACAACGTTCTACATCGACAGATGCAAGGCTCAAAAGGATGGAGAAATTAAATGATGCTCACTTTAGCAGCCTGGATGAAGTCATTGAGCCGCTTGTGGCACTGTATCCATGTGCGCAGCGTTATCCCATGGCTGCTGACCTCCTCAACGATCTGGAGCCAGGCCTGCTTGGTTTGGCTTGCTGGTCTCCTCCTTCCATCTCTTGGGAATGAGATGTCGTTCCTCTCCCTGACAACCTGTAGTAGCATCTGGAGGGAGGCATCAGGAAAGCATGGGGCCGCACGGGGTCTCCTGTCAGCCATCTCTAATCATCCTATGTCACCTCCTCTTCTTCCAGGCTTTCCCAAAGCAGAGTTCAATGCAGAGCTGGCAGCCCTTATAAATGGCACCAGACCCTGCCAAGGCCTCACCAGATGCTGTGCTCCCCGCCTCCGGGCTGAATTGCATGTGGCCATCTTCTCCATCCCCCGCTGTGCCTTGCGCCCAACTTTGTGCCTGATGGAGGGACCAGCTTTCAAAACATAAAATTCAGCCTTTAAAAATGCAGACAAATTGCAGATTTATTTACATTTAGTGGGTAGTTGAGAAACTCAAGGAACTTTGTTGAAGGAGTGTCAATAAAATATTTTAAAAGGATAATGACGAATATTAAAGGGTATGTGGAGCTATTAGGAAACTTGGATTAGATAAGATGACTGATGTGGAGAAAAGTATTAGCAGAGTTGATGGGCTAAATGGCCTGCTTTTGTGCAGTAATTTACTATGATTCTGTTTATTGGGCTCTCTATGTAATTTAAAGCACAGAGGTCAGCAATAAGAATAGAAAATGTTGGAAATGCACATAACATCCACCAGCATCTGGATGACATTTTGAGTATGGACCCTGTGTCAGAACTGATGCAGATTACTAATGTGTTAAAAACACTTTCCTATGAATGGTGGAAAGACCACATTTTCAGTGACACCAGTAATCTGGCAACTAGGCCATTCCATGATGTGCACATCACAGTCAAACAAGAGCTCATCCTCTGCTATCTGACGAAAGGTCATTGACCTGAAATGTTAACTTTGTTTCTCTCTCTACACATGCTGCCTGACCTACTAAATATTTTGAGCATTTTCTGTTTTTAAGATTTCCAGCATGCACAGTAGTTTGCTTTTGTGTTTCATCTTATCCTTGTGCAAAGTATGCACATATTCCTTTTCAGCAGAAGTTACTAAACAATAATCAGCAGTGGGGATTCAAGCTGTGTTCTTCCCTATATATTCCAGCACTCAGACCATTTTCAGCAGTCTTACTTCCAGCCTAACTAATTAATTGACTAGGGATTAAACTCAGGATTGGCCTGGTTTATATAGCTACACTTCACTGGGTAGTTCAGTTACCAACTCACCCACAACATAAGCCGATGTCCACTTTGTTGCTATCATGTCTTTGAATTAGTCCAGGTCTCGGATAGAGTGCATTGCACATAATGATACTGGGCTGACATGAGTTTGGATCTTATGTTGATTCATTTATGGAATTCATGCTGGATTTGTTTGATTTTGTATACAAATATAATGCCCCAATTTGTCAACTAAAGATATAAGTTACTAAAATCAGTGTGTACAAATTAATAAAGAGGGCAATATACTTGAAGGGGAATCATTTTAAACAAAGGCAAATAGAATTAGTACTTATTCCCAATATCTCTTCCAGTATTCATCAGATTGGACAACAAAACAGTTCTTCTATGGTGTGGCCAAAGATACTACAAAACACCTTTATGAAGAACTGGTTTTAGGTATGCTTATCTCAAATTAACTAGTTATAAAGCAACATTGGTGTGAAGTGCTTTTTATTAATTCAGTGTGGAAACCAAATTAATTTTTTACTAAGGAAAGCAGTTGGGCTCATTAAATCCTCATAAGTTGTCTTGCATAATGATGTAATTAATCTGCTTTCTCCATATGATACTTTTCTTACAATATTGATTTAAATACAAAGTGTTTCACTTGGCAAAGAATTGCTTTACTTATTGTTAATGATTGCAAGACCAATAATTCAATAAGTACAAATTATTTGAACGAATTCATTAAAATAAATGAATGGTTCACCAGGTATCTTCATCTTTGTGATCCTGTTCTAACAGAAAACACAACCCTACTAAAGGAATGATCTTGAAGTTTATTTTGTTAAAAATATGATTAGAACTCAGGATATCCTAAAGAGAAATATTCTTCAACTGAGATAAAAGGTGGCATAAGCAGTATGTAATCTTAGATTAGTTACTATGAATAATGTTTGCAGTGTCTTGTGATGGAATACATTCTAGTAGATCCATAATTTGTTCCCTCAGTCTGTTGAGCTTTTAATATCAATCATATTAAAGTGAGGAGTTGCCATGAATGGAATGTGTTGGACAAAATGGTATTATATTGCTGATAAAAGAGGCTATGAATGGCCTGATTGGTCTCTACTGTTGCCCAGTTCTTAGAAATACCAAAATGATTTTTTGAACTTGTATAATCCTACTAACAGGGAACATTTTGCTAAAATCTGTGTCATCTCAAGTTTGGGCCTTATTTGTATATAGTCAATGAGTTGTTAAACTGGCATTCTGCTACAGCTCACAAGTTATGGGAAGGCAGGAAATTTTCCGGCTCCCACACTGAGCCAGCCAGCAGGTTGGGCTTGGAAAAGTGGGAGGTGATTCCAGAGGGAGTCGAGCATTGGGAAGCCCTACTTTTGTGGAGCCAGAAGGAATGCTCTTTCTTCTCCTGATCCCACAAAAATTTTCCCAAAAATATTTTTGGGCCTTTATGTGAGCTGCCACCAGCGATTCCTTTAAGGACTACTGGATAAGCAGCTCACCAGCTGGTAAAATCTGGCTTGTACCACCCATTTGTAGCTTAAAAATTGCATACAGGGTTTTACAAATTATTTAAGTCCCTGCTTCACTTATGTGTGAGGCTTTCTGCCTGAAATATAGGCCCACCTGAAATTTGCACCAAGTGAGCCTTTGGATGAATGTGGCAACAGGGGCTCCTGACCGTGCCCCCCCCCCCCCCCCCACCCTTCCCAACTCCACCTCTTATTTGGAACTGCAAGTAGCTGGTTTTTCAGTTGAAATTCACTCTCAATGCGTTTGATCTGATGCTGAGTTCATGAAACCTGCTATTTTGGAGAGTGTTTTATGCTCATTGAAATCTATGCTGGCAGCAGTTATATCCATCACATAAACTAACTGTTAATTGTATCAAAGGATTTCAATGATCAATGGGCAGAGAACTTTCCATCAAGACATTAGTCTTTTTTCAGTGTGTTTCCTAGTTAAGACAGTATAGCATGCAAAGACAAATATGGAACTAGTTTCCAATGAGGTAAGTTTCAGTGAGATTATTGTACCAATGCCTGGTTGTATAATAGATCTCAGGCAGTGAGTTACAAGGCTGTAATTCAACGAAGGGATTCCGATAGCATTGGCTGCGAGATTTGTGAAAGTCATCTGAACCCTGATATTGAATTACAACCTTCAATTTTGTGAGAGTGTTATGTTTGCTATGACACAAGCCAGCACAGTTCAACATTGGCTCAGTGCCCAAAATAGTACTTGGCCATTACTCCATATAGCTGAATTGTAATCTTCACTCAATGAAATCTAAAAATCAAAAACTTATTTTAAAAAAATGTGCATATGGCTTCAATATGGTAGCATTATATTGTATTGTAACTCTCTTCTGTGTAGCATTAGGAAATTTGGCACTGAAATTGTAAGCTACAGCTTCAGACTATAACCTCTGTCACTTAGAAATGAGAGACTGGCTTAAGTTAAAAGACATAGAGACAGAGATCTGTAGGTTGCTAAACAAGAACAACCTGTATTTATAATAGAGCCTTTAACACAGTAAATGATTCTAAGGTATTCCACAGGAGCATTATTGTAATGTATTCACATATAATGTTGATGGCGCAGATGTCAGAGCATGCATGATGTGCAATGATGCAATAAACTTACAAGTGAACTGGCCATCTTTGGTGTCTGTCTTCTTTGCTGATGCCACTCAATATGTAACAAATTTTGCCGATGAGGATGGGATCAAAATCCACAAATATTGGGAGCAAACGGCAGCATGGACCGTAATGAACAGGACCAGCTGGCTCCTGGTGACCTGCCGCTCAGATGGCAGAGATTTTGGCCTGATTGTGTGGAGCCTCGCCATTCCCACCATTGTGTGGCCACACTCCTGTAAGGCGTTTCGGAGCAGATTATGCCCTGTCACTAATCCCTGTGCAACTGGAATCCAATAAGAAGACTACAACTACAGCCAGTGAAAGAGAAGATAGAGGCTATAGTCAATGCCCCAAAGCCAAAAGATGTATCCGAGCTTAGGTCTTTTCTAGGCATGATCCAATACTACTTGTGATTTCTGCCTGAACTTGCAATGGTGCTAGCTCCATTCCATAAATTGTTGAAGAAAGATGTGAAATGAGAATGGTCCAAAGCACAAAAAGATTCTTATGATGCTAAAGAGAAGCGTGACCAGCGATGCAGTACTCATTCATTACAACACAAAACGCGACCTGAAGCTAGCATGTGATGCTTGAAACTACGGTGTTGGAGCAGTGATCAGTCATGTCATAGATGATGGTCAAGAGAAGCCCACAGCATTTGCGTCACGCACTCTTACCAAGAGTGAATGCAACTACACGCAGATAGAAAAGGAAGTAGAAAAGGAAGCTTTTAGTTTTGGTGACTGCATCTTGACAGTAGCGAAGGTGCGAGAGCGAGCTTACAGCTGGGAAGTCAATTTCAGTGGAAGTTTAAAAGTTAATTCCCTTTTGTTTTCGGAGGATCAGGGGACTGCTGGTAGATTTGTTGGGAATTTAGAATAGAGGGAATGGAAGTTAAGGCAGTTGTATGTTCCTCCTGCAGAATGTGGGAGGTAAGGGTCGCCAAGAGTGTCCCTGCTGACTGCATCTGCGGGAAGTGCACCCAACTCCAGCTCCTCAAGGACCGCGTTAGGGAACTGGAGCTGGAGCTGGATGAACTTCGGATCATTCGGGAGGCGGAGGGGGTTATTGAGAGGAGTTATGGGGAGGTAGTCACACCTCAGGTAAAAGAAGTAGGTAGATGGGTTACCGTCAGGGGAAGGAGAGGGAACCAGCAGGCAGTGCAGGGATCCCCTGTGGCCGTTTCCTTCAACAACAGGTATACCGTTTTGGATACTGTTGCGGGAGACGACTTACCAGGGGTAAGCAATGGGGTACAGGTATCGGGAACAGATTCTGTCCCTGTTGCTCAGAAGGGAAGGGGGAAGAGGAGCAGAGCATTAGTCATTGGGGACTCCATAGTTAGGGGAACAGATAGGAGGTTCTGTGGGAACGAGAGAGACTCATGGTTGGTATGTTGCCTCCCAGGTGCCAGGGTTCGTGATGTCTCGGATCGTGTTTTTGGGATCCTTAAGGGGGAGGGGGAGCAGCCCCAAGTCGTGGTCCACATAGGCACCAACGACATAGGTAGGAAGAGAGATGGGGATTTAAGGCAGAAATTCAGGGAGCTAGGGTGGAAGCTTAGAGCGAGAACAAACAGAGTTGTTATCTCTGGGTTGTTGCCCGTGCCATGTGATAGCAAAGCGAGGAATAGGGAGAGAGAGGAGTTGAACACGTGGCTGCAGGGATGGTGCAGGAGGGAGGGTTTTGGTTTCCTGGATAATTGGGGCTCTTTCTGGGGTAGGTGGGACCTCTACAAACAGGATGGTCTTCACCTGAACCAGAGGGGTACCAATATCCTGGGGGGGAGATTTGCTTGTGCTCTTCGGGGGGGGTTTAAACTAATTCAGCAGGGGAATGGGAACCTAAAATGTAGTGCCAGTGTACAGGATGTTGAGAGTAGTGAGGTCAGGGATAAGGTTACAAGGACGCAAGAGGGCACTGGCAAGCAAGAACCTGGTTTAACGTGTGTCTACTTCAACGCCAGGAGCATCTGGAATAAGGTGGGTGAGCTTGCAGCATGGGTTGGTACCTGGGATCTCGATGTAGTGGCCATTTCGGAGACATGGGTAGAGCAGGGGCTGGAATGGATGTTGCAGGTTCTGGGATTTAGATGTTTCAGTAAGAACAGAGAAGATGGTAAAAGAGGCGGGGGGTGTGGCATTGTTAATCAAGGAGAGTATTACAGCGACAGAAAGGACGTTTGAGGACTCATCTACTGAGGTAGTATGGGCCGAGGTTAGAAACAGGAGAGGTGAGGTCACCCTGTTGGGAGTCTTTTATAGACCTCCAAACAGTTCCAGAGATGTAGAGGAAAGGATAGCAAAGATGATTCTCGACAGGGGCGAGAGTAACAGGGTAGTTGTTATGGGGGACTTTAACTTTCCAAATATCGACTGGAAATACTATAGTTCGAGTACTTTAGATGGGTCAGTTTTTGTCCAGTGTGTGCAGGAGGGTTTTCTGACACAGTATGTAGTCAGGCCAACCAGGGGCGATGCCACATTGGATTTGGTACTGGGTAGTGAACCCGGCCAGGTGTTAGATTTAGATGTAGGTGAGCACTTTGGTGATCGTGATCACAATTCGGTTAGGTTTACCTTAGCGATGGGCAGGGACAGGTATATACCGCAGGGCAAAAATTATAGCTGGGGGAAAGGAAATTATGATGCGATTAGGCAAGATTTAGGATGCGTAGGATGGGGAAGGAAACTGCAGGGGATGGGAACAATCGAAATGTGGAGCTTATTCAAGGAGCAGCTACTGAGTGTCCTTGATAAGTATGTACCTGTGAGGCAGGGAGGAAGTTGTCGAGCGAGGGAGCCGTGGTTTACTGAAGAAGTTGAAGCGCTTGTCAAGAGGAAGAAGAAGGCTTATGTTAGGATGAGACGTGAAGGCTCAGTTAGGGCGCTTGAGAGTTACAAGCTAGCCAGGAAGGATCTAAAGGGAGAGCTGAGAAGAGCAAGGAGAGGACACGAGAAGGATAGGATCAGGGAAAACCCTAAGGCTTTCTATAGGTATATCAGGAATAAAAGAATGACTAGAGTTAGATTAGGGCCAATCAAGGATAGTAGTGGGAAGTTGTGTGTGGAATCAGAGGAGGTAGGGGAAGTGTTAAATGAATATTTTGCGTCAGTATTTACAGTAGAGAAAGAAAATGTTGTCAAGGAGAATACTGAGATTCAGGCTACTAGGCTAGATGGGATTGAGGTTCACAAGGAGGAGGTGTTATCAATTTTGGAAAGTGTGAAAATAGATAAGTCCCCTGGGTCAGATGGGATTTATCCTAGGATTCTCTGGGAAGCTAGGGAGGAGATTGCAGAGTCTTTGTCCTTGATCTTTATGTCGTCATTGTCGACAGGAATAGTGCCGGACGACTGGAGGATAGCAAATGTTGTCCCCTTGTTCAAGAAGGGGAGTAGAGACAGCCCTGGTAATTATAGACCTGTGAGCCTTACTTCGGTTGTAGGTAAAATGTTGGAAAAGGTTATAAGAGACAGGATTTATAATCATCTTGAAAAGAATAAGTTCATTAGCGATAGTCAGCACGGTTTTGTGACGGGTAGGTCGTGCATCACAAACCTTATTGAGTTTTCCGAGAAGGTGACCAAACAGGTGGATGAGGGTAAAGCAGTGGATGTGGTGTATATGGATTTCAGTAAGGCGTTTGATAAGGTTCCCCATGGTAGGCTATTGCAGAAAATACGGAAGTATGGGGTTGAAGGTGATTTAGAGCTTTGGATCAGAAATTGGCGAGCTGAAAGAAGACAGAGGGTGGTGGTTGATGGCAAATGTTCATCCTGGAGTTTAGTTACTAGTGGTGTACCGCAAGGATCTGTTTTGGGGCCACTGCTGTTTGTCATTTTTATAAATGACCTGGAAGAGGGTGTAGAAGGGTGGGTTAGTAAATTTGCAGATGACACTAAGGTCAGTGGAGTTGTGGATAGTGTCGAAGGGTGTTGTAGGGTACAGAGGGACATAGATAGGCTGCAGAGCTGGGCTGAGAGATGGCAAATGGAGTTTAATGCGGAAAAGTGCGAGGTGATTCACTTTGGAAGGAGTAACAGGAATGCAGAGTACTGGGCTAATGGGAAGATTCTTGGTAGTGTAGATGAGCAGAGAGATCTTGGTGTCCAGGTGCATAAATCCCTGAAGGTTGCTACCCAGGTTAATAGGGCTGTTAAGAAGGCATATGGTGTGTTAGCTTTTATTAGTAGGGGATCAAGTTTCGGAGCCACGAGGTCATGCTGCAGCTGTACAAAACTCTGGTGAGACCGCACCTGGAGTATTGCGTGCAGTTCTGGTCACCGCATTATAGGAAGGATGTGGAAGCTATGGAAAGGGTGCAGAGGAGATTTACTAGGATGTTGCCTGGTATGGAGGGAAAGTCTTACGAGGAAAGGCTGAGGGACTTGAGGTTGTTTTCGTTGGAGAGAAGGAGGAGGAGAGGTGACTTAATAGAGACATATAAGATAATCAGAGGGTTAGATAGGGTGGATAGTGAGAGTCTTTTTCCTCGGATGGTGATGGCAAACACGAGGGGACATAGCTTTAAGTTGAGGGGTGATATATATAGGACAGATGTGAGAGGTAGTTTCTTTACGCAGAGAGTAGTAGGGGCGTGGAACGCCCTGTCTGCAACAGTAGTAGATTCGCCAACTTTAAGGGCATTTAAGTGGTCATTGGATAGACATATGGATGAAAATGGAATAGTGTAGGTCAGATGGTTTCACAGGTCGGCGCAACATCGCGGGCCGAAAGGCCTGTACTGCGCTGTAATGTTCTAATTCTAATTGAAGTACTTGTAATCATCTTTGGATCAAAATATTTCACAAGTTTTTGTTGGGTAGAAACTTCATACCAGCAACAGATCAGAAACCCCTAGTAGCTATTCTAGGACCAAAGTCTACAATACTGACGATGGTAGCATCAAGGATGGAGCAGTGGGCTGTACTTCTCTCACAGTACATGTACGACATCGAATATTGCAGTTCGAAAGGGAATGATATCACTGATGCACTGCCATGTTTGCCACCTGAGGACTCAGAAGTAGGTTGTGAAGGTGCAATCTTCACAATAGGAGTAATAGGTGATGACTTTCCAATCACTACAAATGAAATTGCAGCTGAAACTCTGAAAGACTCAGTGATGAAAAGAGTCTACAAACAGACATTGAATGGACGACCAGTGCACAGATAAGGAACTGAAACCATTCCACAATCAGCGCAATGAGTTGTCATGTGATCAGGACTGCATCAAATGGGGTCACAGAGTGGTGGTACCTAGTTCTTTCAGAGATAGGATTCTGGTAGAACTCCATAGTGAACACACAGGAATAGTCAGTATGAAATCCATGGCAAGAGATGTTGTTTAATGGTCTGGCCTCGACAGTGATCTAGAATCACTAGTCACCAAATGTATTATCTGCCAAAACTGTGGACACAAGCTGCTAAAAAGCTTTCTGTAGTCATGGTCATGGCCAATTTGACCATTTCAAAGAGTTCATGCAGACTTTTGTGAAAAGGATAATGACAATTTCTTGTGTTATGATCGAAGCGGGAGTAATGCACTGTCAATTCCCATTACTCCACAGGTCACAGCATATTATTAAAGTTTCCCACCTACCGGAAATTAGCCAAATTAAACACTTTATTAATCCTCAGAATAAAACACACCAAACCAGGTATCTTTAAACAACAACAAATTAACCATTTATTAATAAACTAATCTTAAACAATACGGAGATAAATCTATGTCTGAAAAGACTTTATAACTTCTTATTCCTCCTAACCCTCATGCACAGACACATACAATCAGAAACCAATGGTTAACTGGTTCAAAAATGATGTTTTAAATTAGAGTTGTTTCTTAGGAACAATAAAACAACTGGGTTGTAAGTCTTGGTTGGATACATTCTCGGTTTGGTGAGGTGTCCCCAGAGTCAAATAGTCAGATGCCACTCAAAGTCTCCAGGCGAGTTGATGAACAATCTATAATAGATAGGGATTCATGGCACTTTGGCTGCAGTAGGCATCACACAGATCTTTCAACAAGGAATATAACAACAGGTCTATTTAGATTTTGAATTAGCAGTCCATCTGTAGAAACTTTACTGAGTTTCCAGAACTCCCAGAAACACAAAAAGCAACATAAAGTCACTCCTGAGGTGGAGACTTCTTAGAGACTGGAAGTAAAAAGGAATTTGCTACCTTCAGCAATGCAAAGATTCCTTTAAGTAGGGGTCTTTTTCCTCTTTAGATGAAACATAGTCTGTAGGCCAATGTAGATTTTCTGCTGAGAGAGAGACAAAATCCTTCCTTCAAAGAGAGCACACTTCGCTGGTCTGCCAGATCAAACCAGTTCTAGCCAGTCTTTACACACAGTCAAACTGATACAATACAACATGTGAACGCATCTCTCTTACTGGTGCCTCGGAAACCAGCTTGCAGCTCACATACTTTTCCCAGAGAATATAAAAACTGCTCTCAGTCTAAAAGGCACACAGACTCCCTTTAGCTTTTAAACAGAGAAAATAAACACTTCCATGACACTTGGTACTTATTGATTGCCACTCGAAGTGGATCAAAGTAAAGCACATGGATCAAAACACCAATACTGAATAAACAATAGATGAGTTATGGTCTATGTTTGCTTGTCATGGATTACCTGTGGAGCTGTCTCAGATAACAGCTCTCAATTTTGTTCTGCTCCATTCCAAATTTCATGAATAAAACATCCTCTCACTCCTCCTTATTATCCAGCATCAAATGAAGCAGTTGAAAGATCCATTCGGATAGTTAAAGAAGGACTCAAGAAACAAGTGCTGCAAAGGTGTTCAAAACTCAATATGAAACAGTGGTTGGCTAATTTCCTGATGAAGTATAGAACTTCATCCACTACAGGGTATACACCCGCTGAGCTTTTGGTGAGGAGACAGTTAAGGCTGTGTTTGTGTCTAGTGCGACCAAACAAAAGGAACACAGTTTCAGGCAAAATAAGCATGTTTGTGTTCTGAGCCCCCCTCACAAGTCACACAAATGGGATGACGGAAATGTAGTAGAAATTGGCAGAAAGGTGAGAAATGTTAATGGAAATCACATGATCCTGGTAAGGGATGAACCAAAAGATGAGCACAATCCATTTGGTGACAAACTTATGCAAGAGTTTGAAGCAGTTTAGACTTCACTGTCTGACGTACAAATTTCTGAGAAAGAAACAGGATCTTCTTTGTGTACTGAACCAAACCAAACAGTCCAAAACCTGACTCTACACCAAAACCTGTAAGGAGATCAAGAACTCCTCGTAAACCAGTTGGTAGTTCAAAATAAAGAAAAGCCAATTGTAATTATGTGAAGCATGCATATCCATAAAGATTTGCTTATTTGCACCTTACTGTTTGTTGAAGTTGTATAATTAGTGAAACAGGAAATATATAGACATATACTTTGAAGCATACCAATGCTGGTATATTCGGTTGATATCACTGTGAAATGCATACACATATACACATATATACACCACATTCAATTGCAAGAAATGTTGAAATCAGAACTCAAATGCATTAATTCATGTTTTCAGTATATTTATTGGGAGTAAAGATTGCAAAAAAATAACATATAAAAGATGCATGTTTGCACAGAATAAGGAATCTGTTTTATACACAACTCAAAGCATATGGAAAGAATGTATGCTTTGTTGTTATTGAAAATATATTTTTTTTACTTTTTTACTTTTCTTTTTGAAGGGGGAAGTAGTGTAATGTATTATATATTATGTTAATGACACAGATGTAAGCACATGCGTGGTGCGCAATGATGCACTAAACATACATGTGAACTGGCCATCATTGGTGTCTGTCTTCCTTGTTGGTGCCGCTCAATATGTAACAATTATCCAAAAAAATTGACCACATAAAGAGATATTAAGGCAGATCTGTTAACCATCCACAAATCTATCCAGTCCAGAATTTGAAATGGTATTTCTAGTATTAACTGCTATCTGTACATTAATACAATTGAAGCCTTTTTTGTTCCAGAGATGCGCACTTTCTCGTTTAGTGAAAGAATTCAAGTGTGAATACAGCCTGTCAGCATACTTTCATTCTCTGGTGTAATTATTGCTCATATTGTTGGAATAGTCAGCCAAAGTTCAATCACTTTAGAAGTCACTTTATACATTAGAGATCGATTTCTATGGTTGCTTCACCAGAGCTTGAAGGTGCTCGTGCCACGGAACATAAACACTCAATCACTCCATGGATATCGTCCGAAATAAATATGCTTAAAATATCGAGTCATTGTACTTGGATGTTTGCACATCAAATTATTTCAGATATTTTGTGCTCTGGAATGAACTCAGCATTGGTTACACCAAATCTACATTTGCAACTCAATAAGTTGATTTGCACTACTTTCTACTAAGTTGGGAAGGAATCATAGCTGATGGTGTTTGAGTGGTAATCCTTCCTTCAACTGTAAGAGGTCTGTGGTAGAATACAATGGGAATAGAGGTACATTTTGTGTCAACGCGCTCTCTGCACATCACCTCATTTGTAGGAATGAAGATAGGACAATAGGTGCCGAGTGAAGCACACCGAAGTATAGTGTGCCCAATTTTTCAATGATTTATTTCAAATCGTGAGCCCTGTAAATCAGCTGCACTGAGCTCCAAACTTCCTTTTCCAATTGCAGTTCCCAGTGATCATAACTGAAGCTTTTCAAAATTTACGTTTGCAGTGTCAAAGAAAGTGACAGCCTTTACACGCACAAATTAAAACCGGTTTCTATCAGTTAGATTACAATTTATTGGAATCCATATTATTTAGTTTACTTGTACAAATATAAAGGTCAATGAAGAATATCTATTTTTATCAGCACTAGATTATCCAAGTATGAATTATGTTTCGAAGAAACAAGGTAGTTGTTGAATAGACTATTTCTGGTGCACCTGTCCTCTGTACAGAGGTGTTTGTGTACGGACGATTGCTCACTGTTACATTCCATTGGGCTTTTGGGAATTATTGCTGATAAGTCTCGTTTTATACTATGGTAGGTCTACACATTTTGCATATATCAGGAATCCCCACATGTTTCATTTTACGCGGATTGTAAAATAACCCCAGCCCTCCACCCCACCTTAATCACAGGAATTGCCCATTAGCAGATAAGCAGAAAATACATAATTAAACCAATCATTAAGGGACAAATTAACTAAATGAATTTCAATAATATTTGTGTCTCATTTTCTAAGCAATTTGTGCAATTTAAGTACATTTGAACTAGTGTTTAGTTTCTCCCCTTTGTAAAAGAAATGCTCAGTTACAAGCCTGCCAACAATCTTTTGCTACATATGAAAGTGCAATGATTGCAGAGTTTTTGGACTCATTAATAATGATGGTGCTGCAATCACAGATGGGCTTCAGGTTTTGTAAGTAATCTCTGATCATTACAAATGAGCCACATTGATTAATGTTTATTATTAAGCAGTACACGTAAAGGGACATTAGTAAATGTCACATAGATGGAATTACACTTTATCAGACACACTTGAGAATTACTTTGCACTAGGCAGTCTGTTTCTGACATGTCCACTGATTGAGGTAAGGGGCATGCAAGGAACAGCTGAGAAAGTGAAATCTCTGGGTCTGAGCCATTTTACAGCAATGTCCCACAATTTCTTTACTTGAATAAATTTTCCAGCAATGATGGGAAGAGATCTTTAAGTAATGAAAAAGTTTTTGTTTAACAAATATTCAATAAAAAAGGTATATAATAATGTTTAGACATTTACAAAGTTAAACAAGGCAACTGTTGACTATTGGTCATATATTTTGGTACACTAAAGACCAGTTTGATACTTCTCAGGCATTCCAGTTATATGGGGAATTATCCAATCAATTTTTTTTGACTGCCGTAATGAGTTTTATGGGGATTTTTCTGAGTTGATTGGATTTGAGGTACGCTTTAGGCCTCCATGCCTGATAACATGACTCACACACCATCATACTATCAGCCCTATAATGCACTCCTTTAAGCAGCCCATAAATTATTCACCTGATTATATTTATTGCTTGAAGTTTCCGATAGAAGTAGAAGGTCTGCTCATCCCACTAATTATGTAATAAAATATACTCCACTGCTTTGATCACATCAGCAAAGATCCATCTCAAAAGAATGAATCTGGATGATTGTGTGGCCTCTAAAGCATAAAGTCAGTATTCGTGATTAGAATTTACAAAGGATGCCACTCAATTTTTTTTCAATAGGCTGCTGTGGAGAATTTGAGGAACTAATTAGTAAATGGTCAGAGAAATTGGGAAGAATTTTCCCAGCCCTGTGGTGGTGGGCTTGGAGGCGAGGAGGGGTGGGGGCCCAGGAAAATAGGGGGAGCCGCGTAGGGACGGCTTGCCAATGCATTCCCGCCACTGGGGAACTTTCCCAGGAGCGTACTGGGAAATGGATCGGCTGCCCATCAAGGCAGGCAGCCAATTAACATTATGGAGGCCCTAATTAGTGGCGATTTTGTGGCCTCGTCAGCATTTTGCAGGTGACGGAGCAGCCATCCATCAGGCCGGAGGCAGGAAAGGTTGCACCTGTGGCCCAAATGATCCACCCAGAAGGTTTTCCCCTCCTCTCCGAGGGGCCTACCGGTTTCAGCCCTCAGAATTATTTGTTTCATTTTACACCTCCGAGGACACCTCCACAATCCCCGACCTGCCTCATAAGCACCCACCTCTCCCAATGGGGCTGCTAAACCCCAGAGCTGTTAGCCCTCTGATTAGGCCAGCAGCATCAGGAATCCATCTGGCGAGTGTGGAGGCAGCCAATTAGGAGGCTGTCTCCGGGAAGATTGCACCGCTGGACGGGTTCCAACAAGTGCGGGCTTGGGACTCCCAATAAGTCCTGATGTTGGGGTCCCGAAGCCCTCAGTAAAATTCTGCCCATTTATTCCTGCTAACTCTTCTAGATGTTACATCATTTGTGTTCTGCATGAATGTTGAAACAGATGGTGAGACGGAGCATGACTAATGATTGCTTTAACTCAAATATTTTGCATATGCACATGAAAGCTTATATTTAGGAACTATTCTTGTAGGAGATTTTAGTCACAAATCAGGATATAGTGATCATTTTTCTTGTTTCCTTGATCCGGTGGAGTAATTAGCACTTGTCAGCTTGAAGAAAAAGTACATTTCCCCAAAGAGCAAACATAGACTCTCAAGAAATCTGGAATTCTGTACATACAGCAACACATAGTAAGTGGAAATATATAACATTTTACCACATTGTCAACCCTCAGAGATGCTTTCCCAGCATTTTTTAATTTTAAGTAATTTTTTATGTTCTGATTTGAACTGTTTTTTTTACATGTGTTTATTCTGGAAAGTATTAGAGCAAACCAACAGGAGGAGCCATTCACCAACAGTACCACTATATTTATATAGAAAATTATTTCAGTCTAATCCAATAGCAAACTTATAAAGGATTTATCATAATAGCCAGGTATATAATTTCTTCACAGTAACGTGATCTCTGAATTCTCCAAGCATTAGCATAAGATAGAGGTGTAAGATTATGACAGGCTTAGATAAGTTAGACAAGGAAAAACTGTTCCCATTAACAGATGGTACAAGGACTAGGGGATACAGATTGAAGGTTTTGGGCAAGAGATGCAAGGGTGGATGTAAGGAAGAACTTTTTTATGCAGTGAGTGATAATGACCCAGAAGTCGCTGCCCACGAAGGTGGTGGAAGTGAAGACTTGGATGGGCACTTGTAGGAAATAAATTTGCAGGTCTATGGGAATCAAGCGGGGGAGTGAGACTGACTGGATTGCTCAGCGGAGAGCCAACATGGACTTGATGGGCCGAATGGACTCCTTTTATGCCATAAAAAACTCTATGGCACTAAGAGTTTGTGGAGTCAAAGCGTAAAGCTATGGGAAGCAGATATTGAAAATAATAAATGTTTTAATTGAAAATATCTTTGAACTTTTTGAAATACATGGATAATTATAATAAAATGGTACAGAAAGCATATTTTCTATATTCCCCTTAAATTATATAAAGTCATGATTTGGGTATTGTGGTACTCAGTGAACACTACAGGGCCAATTTTATGAGATCATGTGCTACAGACAAACCAAATTCACATTTACATAGCTGAATTATTTAAATTAAAGTCCTTTGCTGTATTTACCAACTTTAGTTGAGGCTCTGCTTTGTGTACATCTCATAATTTGAGATCGGCTTTTGACAGCTCTTTGAGCCTTGTCTGTTTTGGAAGAAATCTTAATGCAAGTTTCCAATATTTCAGATAGTGTTGGCACATAGTTTTCGTTGGCAGTAAGCTTTGATATACCTGACCAGAGGTCAACAACCGGCGGTTCTGGAGCCGCATGTGGCCCTTGGGGTCTCATGTCTAGCTCCCAAGTGGCTCCCAAGTGAAAGCATTTTTCAATCATTCATTGCTACGAATTTTTAGAGAATCGTTCTCCAAATCTGTTCCCCAAGCACCATCATCAGGTGTCTAAAAATCTTGACTGTCGATTGCTTCAACAGGAAAAATAGCATCATACACTATCGCCTGCTATTTGAGCAATGCATTGTGCACAAGCAGGCACATTGATCAATAAAAATGCACACTCACTCTGGCCCTGGTGTTGAGGCTGTGTTGGTGAGCACATTCATCGTGTGCAGGCAGGCATATAAATCAGTAAAGGAACAAACTTACTCTAGCCCTTGTTATGAGGTTGTTTTGGAAATGCTTCAAAGAAGAGAAGAATTGAAGAGGAAAATCGAGAATTTCAAGATGAATGGACTGTTCATTCGCAATCATCCCAAAGTTGGCTGATCTCCTGTGTGTCTCATTGGCAATGAGAAATTTGTCAACAACAAGAAATCAAATCTTGAAAGGCATTTCACTAAAAAACACAATGCCTTAGCCGAAAATTATCCAGCTGAAGATGCCTGAAAGAAAGAAGTGGAGGAGCAGAAGGACAAGACAGAGAAATCTAGGAACACGTTTGCTACATGGGTGAAATCATCAGGCAGCTCAAGAAATTGCAAAATGAGGAAGCCGTTCAAAGATGGTGAATATGTAAAAGAGTACTTTATCAAAGTATCAGAGCAGTTTTTCATGATTTTAAAAACAAAAACTAAATTATTCAAAAAAATTAAAGACGTGCCTTTATCTGCGAAGATCGTGAGGGACAGAACAGTGAAAATGGCCACACGTATCACCAGACAGCAAATTGAGAATATAAATTCAGCTCCAGGCTTCTCTACTGTTTGTGATGAATCATGTGATGTTACAATATTGCACAGGTTGCTCTTCTCTGAAGGTATGTTAAGTTCAGGGGATCCCAACAGGAGCTCATAGACTTGGTGCCCCTTAAAAAGACAAAGGGAGAACATACTTTCTTATCCATTATTGACTGCCTAAAGACAAAATGAATACATGTCAGCAATATAATCTCAGTCACTACTGATAGGGATATGAGAGGGACAAACAACCCGTATTTCCGAACCAGCTGAAACCAGTTGGAAATGCCAATTGGCCTTAACTGGTCTTTTCTGGTTCAACTGCAAGTAAGTGGTCTCAACTGGTATTGCTTGGATACAGCTGAGATAACTGGCAATCTTAACTGGTAACCATTTGGTATTCCCAGTTGCCCAATTGACTTTAACTGGAACCATTTGGGCTCATCTGGTAGCAGTTGGCTTGCTGACTGGTTCATCTGGAACCTGTTGGTAGGCAAAGCGGAACCAGTTGGAATTAATTGGAGCCAGTTGGACATATAGCTGCTTCACCTGTAACCAATTGGCAGGCAGAATCTTTGAACTGGAATCCAACTGGATTGACTTAATCAAACTTGTAAGACTGCCTGCAGCTTAATAAAATGCCCCTGTATCTCTGTCTCTGCCTGTGTGTTCTTTAGTTCCCAGGTCCCTGCTTTTGTTTTTTTTTTTCAGAGCTGCCTCTGTGATATTCATTGAATCAGACTGTATTCTGCATTGCTGCAGATAGCTATGTGAGAAAGTGTAAAATATGTTTAAATTCACATGCTGAATAAAAATGTGTAAATATATTTAAATTCATGTTTAGATTGGAAAGACTCCAAAATATGTTTAAAGTTTTTATGAAAAAGTTTTTATTGAAAGGATTGTTGTATTAGTTTTTATCGATGTTATATGAAAGTCCTGTTGCAAGACAGTGACATTAAGTCTGGGGTGAGACAGGAGAAGTCAATCAGGTTAGGAAAAAGTATCAATTATTATAAGGTCAGGAAGGGAAAGCTGCACAGAATTTGCAATTTGGCACATAGGCAGATCTGGAAAAAAATACAACAGCAGGGTCCTAAGAACTACAGGACAGGCACAGAGCAAGAGAGAGAGACAGCAAAAGACTCATACAGAAGAAGAATCCAGAGTAGAAGAAGACATCAGAGAGGGACCGAAGACAACATCACTTGTGTCCAGGCAGATTTGAGGAACAAGGATCGAAAGCGGCTTGTCTACTACCGCCTATTGTTAAGTATTTTGTTTAAGTATTTATGCTGTTGACTTGTTGCACCAAAAACATTGTCTGAATCTAATTAATGTTTAAATCATGTATTTTAATTACAGATGTAGTTTAACATTTTTGCACTTTGACTGCTGTGTTCGCTCATTTCTTGATTTCTGCAATGTTTTAAATTTGTTTTTTGCTGTTTAACTGAGTTTTATGTTTTTCTGCATCACAATAACATTTGAAATGAACAGCGCAGTCAAGAGTGTTTTTATTTTCACTGCATGACCATTCCACACACCACATAGGTCATTTTCACTTGTTAGTGGTACTGAACACTTTTCACAAGTTTATACTCTGGTCTCAAATGGAAAAAGTTGAGCCAGAAACCAGTCTAACTGGTCACAACTGTAAGCAATATAATTTTCAATTGGAATCAGGTTCACTAGTCTCAACTGGAGCCAATATTATTTTCAACTGGAGTAAGTACAAATGGTCAACTGGAATCAATACAACTGGTCAAGTTGTTCAAATTTTCATGGTCAACTAGTTCAAGTGGACTGGTTACAACTGCTTTGGATTTACAGGAAGGGTTTTGTTCTGTTGCAGAAAACGCTGGGTCACCATGTGATATCATTTCATTGCATAATCCACCAAGAAGGACTCTGCACCCAAACGTTTCCTCCTGAGTTCACAAAAGTGTTGTCCCTGGTTATAAAGACAGTTAACAAAATAATGGCGAAAGGATTAAACTACCGGCAGTTCCCTGAACTTCTTAAAAGTTCAACTGCCAATAATGTGGACCTCCTTCTCACAACAAGATATGTTGACTTTCCAGGGTGTGGTGGGGGGGGGGGGGGGGGGGGGGGGGGAGTTCTTGTGCGTTTTTTAACCTGTTTGGAAGAAGTGAAGGTGCTCATGCGGGAAAAGGGCTGTGACTATGAAAAGTTAACAGATCCACAGTGGCTGCTGAAATCTGACTTCATGACAGACATCACAGCACATTTAATGACCTTAACAGAAAACTACATGGAAGGGGAAACACAGTGTTCTGACATTTGAGCACAAGCTAGTACTGTTTACAAGAGACATCGAGACAGGCTCCCTTGCTCATTTCCCATCAGGGAAACAATTCAAAGAATAACTAAATGGTACTTTTGACAAGAGAAACCTAAAAAATGTGTTTCTGAAAATGCAAGAAGCTTTTGCAGGACATTTTCAGGAATTTAGAAAGGAAAGGACGACTTTACAATTTGTGGTCAAACTTCTTGAAGCAGACACCTCAGCTCTCAATTTTTCAGCATTTTCAGGAGTGAGTCAAGCAGAATTTGAACTTGAACTGGCACACTTGCAGGGCAAGGATATGAGGGCCTCTAAATTCAGAAACTTGGTAATCCAACTTTAAAATCTAGAAAGAGAGGAATCTACCTTGGCACTTCAATACAGATGCACTGAAATGCATGATGTTTAAAAAAAGGACCAAATTGTGTTTGAAGCTTGGAAATCTTTGTTGAACTCTTACTGTAACTTGAAGAGATACACATATGGCACACTATCCATCTTCGGATCTACTTACCTGTGTGACAGATGTGTGACAACAAATGTTTTCAAATATGAACTTCATAAAAAGCAAGTTGAGAAGCCAATTGAACGACAAAAGTTTACAGCATACTGTCCAGATATTGAACGACCCTCCAAATAATAGAAATGGCATAAAAGTAAGAGTTATTTTTTTCATTTAAAAGAGTTGATGTTAATTAAATGGCATGTTTCATTGTTTAAAACTTTTATCAGCATTTTATTTGTGAGAAAGCATCATTCAATTAGCAACATTTTGCAAAAAACCTTTAAAATGTTGATAATCAAATGTCCTCTTTCATTGATATTAGTACATGTATGTTTATGTGCGTCAGTAAAAAGGTGTTGCACAGAAATCCGTCTTGTTTACACTATTATTGATGTTTGAGTAACACCATTGCGGTTCTTAAGATATTGCATTTTTGACTAAATTGAAAAAGTGGCTCTTCTTTTCATTAAGGTTGCAGACCTCTGTACTAGACATCTTGCAGTGCCGGGTTGAAAAGGCGGGGAGAATCCTGCCTCGGTCATTTGGAGCCCCCCCAGCACAATTTTACGGTGCCAGGCCAATTAATAGACTGAGACCCCATCCCTTTAAAGACGGGGATCCCGCCTCCAAGAGCTGCTAGGCAATCAGAGGGCCGGCAGCGCCATCGGGAGTGGTGGCCACTGCCACTACTGCACCAGGCTTTGGAACCAGGCCCAGTGTAGGAGATCCAGACCTGAGGTAAGTGAGGCGGGGTCGCTGGGGTTCATCCAGCAGGCTCCAGTGATGGGGCGGAGGGTGGTGGGGGAGAGGGAGGAGGGGAGCCGAAATGTGGGAGTTCAGTACAGGGGAAATGGGGGTCTCGGGAGGTGGGTTGTTTCCTTGCGGGGGCCCTCTGTGGGCCACAGCTTGCCCACAGAAGAGGGCCTCCCCCCATCAAGCCAGCAGGGAGGTCACCTCGTTTTACTGGGTGACCTTCCCGCATGGCAGAGGCCATCTCTGCTGCTGGGTCAATGCCAGGGCAGGGGGGGTAAGAGGCCTTTAAGTGGTTGTTAGTAGGCCTCTTATGGGCCTCTATTGGTCTTTGAGCAGGAAGGCCCTCTTTGGCCTATCCCGCCCCCGACAAAATTACAGTGTGATGGTAATGGGGGGGGGGGGGCCTTCACTACCCACCCCCCCCACCTCCCCTCGCAATTCTATGGGCCCCTCCGCAACCTAGCCTATCTCCGGAGGGCCCATAAAATTCAGCCCATGTTTCCCCTATGTCTTTCTGACTCTTTGCTAATGCCTTCAGTTTGCTGCACAGCACTTTCCAGAGGTATTGGTAATGCAAATTGCAGCTTACAAATTTGGAAGGATCCCTTTGGCTGTGCCCATAGAACTGCATGAATTGGACAGAAAGAACAAATTTACAAGGGGACAAAACCTTCCAGTTCAACAATAAAGGCATTATGTATTATGTTCAATACTGAAAGACCCATCTTTACAAATTATGCCACTACTGTATTACCTGGGTATGTCAGAGAATATCTGGCTTCACTGCAGCTTAAAGGACTAGAAGTCAACCCAAGTATTAAGGAAGCAGAGACAGAAGAAGAGCACATTGAGAGGAGAATGGCAGGACTAGTGTGGATGGTGGTTGGGAGAGAGGGTGGGTGGTGTTTTCTTTGGAAAGTTGCAAAATTCTCAGAAGCTTCCATGAGCTAAAGGCAAGGAGGAGAAGGCTATTTGTCACCAGCCACCCCACAAACTGCAGTAAAGTGCCAGAAACATTTCAATGACCTCTTCAGGTTGGTCCAGGTAAGTGAAGGTACTAGTACAAAAGCACATCATAAAATAATCTGCAAGTATGATTCACTTCTGCATCATACACGTTTGCACAGTGTAACTAAAGAGATGCCAGTATGTACCAGGTACCTCACGAAGGCCTCCTATCACTGTTCAGTCATTTCTTTGCAATCGCAAGTACATTTTTTTGGTGGCAATGGATAACTAGCAATTGAAAATCCACTTCCCAAAGATGTCAACCTTGCCCCAGTGGTAGCAAGTTTATCCCTAAGCCCCATTCCAGAGACTTCTCTAGCGATACCTCTATATGGTACTAAAGAGCAGCAGTGCCATCTTACAGATGAGATGTTAAACTGTGACCCTGTCTGCCGAATCGGGGGGATGTTAAAGCTTCTATGGCAGTCTTCAAAGAAAAGCAGGGGATTTTTCCCAGTGTCCTTGGTAGCATTTATATTCATATATTCATACAATTAGTCCCTCCATGATTCATAGTATTCGCTTTTTTAAAAACAGCAGCAAGAAGTGGAAATACATTTCCACTCAATTTATTTTTTTTCTCTGAAAACATCATGTTTTTATTCATGATCTGTCAACTTTTAGTTTTCTCCTCTGTCCTGATTTCACCTCCATCGTTGGCCCCAGATTTGATCTGGATTTTCTGCTCTGGTGAAATCCCAATCAGAAATATGGTGGAGCACAGTTTTGTATCTGCCCAGTGGGAAGTGGACTGACCATGACATAGCTTCCAGGGTCAGCCTAATTGTAATAATAACAGGGTTTTGGCATTAGGCGTTACATAGAATTTACAGCAAAGGAGCAGGCCGTTCTGCCCAACTGGTTTGTGCTGGTGTTTATGCTCCACAATAACACTGTTTCCCTCTCCACAGATGCTGTCTCATCTGCTGAGTATTTCCAGCATTTTCTGTTTTTATTTCAGATTTCCAGCATCCACAGTATTTTGCTTTTGTATTCATGAATGTTACCTTCTATTCCATTCTTCCTTATTTACTTATCTAGCTTTCCCTTAGATGCATTAATGTTATTCACCTCATCTAGTCCATGTGGTAGCACATTCCACATTCTAATCACTTACTGAGTAAAGCAGTTCCTCCTGAATTCCTTACTGGATTTATTAGTGACTATCTGATATTTATGACATCTAAAATATCTCTCATTGGGAGCTCACCTTTAGGAGTAGGAATTAACATGCTGCCTGCAGAAATATAAAATAGACAATGCACCCAAAATTGTTTTGGCGGGCAATCAAAAACATTTTAGTTGAAAGAATTGGGTGGAACTTCAGGCTTTTGACCGGCTTATATATTTATACTGTTATTTAGGTCAGTGTTTTGGATGAGGGAATATTAAATATATTGTTCAATGCTGTTTGTCATTTTCGGCTCCTGATTAACTACTGGGTGTTTACTTCTACTTTCTGCCTTCTACAACTGATTCCTGACTGCTTTTGTCTGCCTGCAAAACAGTTTTATTGCAGAGATGGGTTATCAGGTTAGTCTTACTTTGGGGGTTGAGCTAGAGGAGGAGCAACAAAGAAGACAAGAGAGTGTACAAGAAGGTGGAAGAGGAGGGCACTACTCAAGAGGCTTTATCCACACTGAGTCTTCACCTCATTCCTCACTGTCACGGGACAGCAATGTCTTAGGCAACTCCCTGAGGAGATTATCACCTGCTGCTGATACAACCAGAGCCTCAAATCAGAGCATGGACAGCACTGCCTGTGCCTGTCAAGGTTACCATGGCCCTTAGCTTTTACCATGTTACATCTTCAGATTGGCTCGGCTCCTCTTTCTGAAATGGCACAGTTGTGTTGACATTTTCTGCACCTGAAATGAAAGATTGGGACAAGGGTGAGCTGTTAGTGTGAAAGGAGAGCAGAGAGAGATGAGTGGTTGTGGAAATCAGCTGTAATATGTCATGCAGCGTTTATAGGCCTGTCTTCCTGTATCCCTCAAATAGGTGCATAGTTGATAAGCAGCTGGCTGCACATCTGACTCATGATAATGCTGTCAAAAAAGCATGTGGGACCCTGGGATTTATTAATAAAGGCATAAAGTGCTAAATCCCCTTGTGTAACACCACTGGAGGCAGTGCTGAGGAGTCCTAGTGCTGTTTTTGTGGGGTGCCTTGTGCCACCAGCCACTTCCTGCATGGCCCATGTGACATTCTGTGAGGTGAAGGTCACATGCAGGCCCAATGGCTGATGTGCCACCAGGTTCCCTAATTTGGGCAACTCGAGTCCAGGTAACAAATTTGTAGATCGCTCTGCAAACACCAAGGCCTGGATTTTGCGGTCCTAACAGTGGTGAACACTGAGACACTCGCCACTGTTGAGAGTTGCATTGGTACTGCAACTTCCAGCATGCACACTTACGCCAAAAAGCAAAAGTTACAGTGTGCCTCAATGGGCTCTGGAGAAGCAGACTAAAGGCCTACTACCCGACCTGGCCCCAAAGAGACTGGACAGCATGTGTCGGGTTCGGGTCAGGTCGGGTCGCACTTCTGGGTCCGGCATTTGGGTTCGGGTCGTGTTTCCTTTGCAGACCTTTAGAGCGGACAATGATAGTCCCACCAAACCACTCTGTAATGTGGCAGGGGCCTGTAATTCAACAATTTGGGCTGATTGCCCACAGAGTATGATGATTTTCATGTCTATTTTTTAAAGCTGATATTAGCAGGCGCAGAGCCTGCTTGGGAGATTGTGCATTATAAATTAACAAGCCCCTTAGCCTAAAGTACCTTTCCACAAATACATTTAAATGTACAAAATATTTTCAAACAGTGGAATCTTTTGAAATGCAAACCTCTTGATTCTTAGGACTTTTTTTTAAGTTTAAATCTCAATTTTTAAAAATTGCATTGAAAGGACCTTTTGCAAACACTGACACAACTGATGTCAAATTATCTTTAAAATGAATTAAATATTCTGGATGTACTCATACAATTTTGTACAACTGCATCCTGACCACATGTACACGAATAATCTTGATTCCACCTCTCATACTATGCCAGGAGACTTCCTGAACCCAAGAGGCTGGATTCTTCATCTGACTTTTGTTAATGTTTTCCTGACACTCCAGTGGTTGTAGATGCTGTAAGTGTACAGGAACCGGAGCTGATGCTGAGTGTGTGGGGTGAACAGGTGAGATAGTCGCTGCCTTTAATTATTTCTGCCTTTCCCAGCTCTATGTTTACAGGAGTGTTGTATGATCGCCTTAAGAGTGATGTCCCTTTAAGATCTCAGGATGCTAATGAGCTAAGTACCAGGATGCAGTCATGTGACTACAAGCCAGCTTCACTCTGCAATGGTAACGCTTAGAGGAAGGTTCAGTAAACAGTTTACTCTGTTCTATTTAGCTGTTAATAAACCTGTTAGAGATCTTCAGCAAACTGGACTCCACGCATCTCATTTATGTTGCATCAGACAACATAAAGAACTCATTACAAGGAGACTGGGGACAAAAGCGAATGTATTTCCCAGTCTCAGGTTTATATCCAGCTGTGTTCTAAGTCTAATATTCTTGTGGTGAGCTGGTTCTCAGAGTTCAGAAGTGGTGCCTGGGATAAATAGACCCTTTGCAGCCACCTCTGTAATGTCACAGTGTCAGTTAGTAACCAGAATATATTCAAATACAGCAACTGTCAGTAAAGGACAAATAAATTTTAAAAATGCTACGTTAAGTTTGTTACATCTGGATAGAAATTCGCTGGACAGTGGAAACCCATCACAGTTTGGATCTTAAAATCTTTACAATGGTTAGCGTGGAGGAGTACAGGAAGGGACTAAAGAATTGAATTGCTTTCCTTTCTCGTCTCCGCAGAAAGAACTGCTAACAAAAAGCGGCTCCTCCCTCTTGTGTCTCTTTGGTTTCTGAGTCTCTTCCTCTCAGTGTCTAGAGTCCCTCTGGGTCTGCTGTTTCAGTCTCCCTCTCTGTTTCTGGGTCTCTCCCTCTGGGTCTGCTGTTTCAGTCTTTCCCACTGTCTCAGCCTATCTGGGCTGAATTTTGTTTGGAGGCCGCAGATCCTGAAGTCGGGATGGGAAGCAGGCACGGCTTCCTTTGGGGAATGAGTGGCCGGTCTCACACAATTAAGAGGACGAAAGTAGGAGCAGAGGCAGCATGGGGTGATGCTGCAGCAGGTGCTGGCATCATATTTAAAGGCCTATCAGCCCTGTATTTGCTGCTCCATTTATCTTTGGAAAGCTAGGTGAAGGAAGATAGGCCCAACTACCAGGCCTGAAGAAAGATCCCAGTTGGCCCCACAGTTCAGTGATGCCTCCCTCCAGACTCTCCTTCAGGCTGTAAGGGAATGGCGGGAGGTCCTTTTCCCCAGGGACAAGAGGAGGAGACCAGCCCACTTGACCAAGCAAGCCTGGACAGAGATAGCGGAAGAGGTCAGAATGCAGGAGGCATTCATATGCCCCTCCTCCATCATCATGGGCCTCTGAATTGCCACCAGCATAGCTGTTGTGCTTGTCTCCACTGGTAGAAATCCTCTTCGTATTTGCAGGAGAAAACAGCACACAACCAAAAAGAGTGGGCCAAGATTGGTGGTGGTGTACCTTATTTGCATGACTTGAGCCCAATGGAAGAGGAGGCGATGGAACTGGCAGGGCAGCAGAGTGGCCACTCCATTGTGGATGGTGAGATGGGGCGCTCAGCCAAGAGAGTGAATGAGGATGTCCTGGGCACAAGGGTGCATGTGGCACAAAGGAGCCATGGTGCTCATGTGTCCACCACTGGGTACAGGGAGCTCCACAGTAGGGATGGTTGGAATGTTGCGATGGGAAACCCATAATCCTTCAATCTATCTGTTCTTTCATGCAGGTCATGCTCATCAACAAGAGCAAAGAGCTGGAGAGACTGGGGACAGCTAGTTGCCTCTGATGAGGAGGAGGAGGAGGAGGGAGTCTCAAAATGTGCACCATCACATCATTTTCCCTCACCCTCCACCAGCGCAAATACTCTCGCATCAGTGAGTATCCATTTGCATTTAGATTCAAGCACACAACCTGGTGAGCACATCACAGACGCATCCTCTGACAGCGTAGGCCACTGACAGTCGGAGGACTTTTGGAGACCAAGCCTATGCTGAGTCTCAGATTGATGATGTGCCTCTGGAGTCACCAGCAAATTGGGAAATGCTGCAGCTACAGCGAAAGATAGAGCAACATCTGGCAGAGATGCCAGAGGCTTTGTGTTCACAAGCACAGACGATGGAGGGGTTCATCCAGGCCTTGAGTGCTGCCATGTCTCTGACTGGTGCACACATGCTCCCTCCATCGAGGGATTGATGACTCTCAGGGAGAGCCTGATCCAGCAGACCACTCAGTGGATGCTGGAGATGTGCACAGTCCTCCATACCCTCACCTTGTCCATGAGCTCGACGCAGCAGTGACAAGATGAAAAGGTGAAGAGGCGCCTGGAGTTTCCACCAGGTCCTCGTCCCTCTCAGGCCGGCCTTGCAAGGGAGGAGGAGAGGCTGCCTCCCGCATCTGGGTGCTCACTCAGGGTGCTGCTAGTGTGGGCAATTGCTCCGAAGACCCTCTGCCAGCGACACCAGTACCTCCATCATCCCCGAGGACGGAAGGGGTTCCTGCAACTGTGCAGGAGACCCTCAGTGTGCTGGGGCCCTCCAGACCTCAAGCAGCCAGAAGACAGCTGCCAAGGTCATCACAAGCCAGGGATCAGCAGCCTGCCCCAACCACAGCTGACAGCACAAGGGGAGCACCATGTAGGAGCACCCAGAAAAGATTTAAAAAGAGCACTTGGATGCACTTAGGGGTTCATGGGTGAATGCACATTGCAAATGGACAGGGTTGTGTTTGATGTCACACAGAATAAAGAAATGATGTTATCTCATTACATCTCCTTCCTATTATTGGTGACCTTAGGGACTTCATTTAAACTCTGCCTCTGTGAAGGGGCTGTAAGCGAGGGACCAAGCTGCAAACGCTCAGTGCTTTGGCCTTGCCATTGTGTGATGTGCACCTGGGCACAGGGCCATGGAGTGCAAAAGGACGGAGGCAACAACAGGGCTGCTTAAAGGTAAAGCTTTATTGTTGTGGTTCCAGAACGTGGTAAGGGTCATAAGAAACGTGAATCTCTTGGCGCCTTTCCTTTTGTCCCTAGGGTCTTTCATCTGGCACTCCCTGGGCAACATCCTCCTCCGCATCCTCATCACCAGAGGAGGCATCACAATCCATAATATCCTTCACTGGTCAATGCCTCCTCCCTCTGCAGCCCGAGGTTGTGCAGTGCACAGCAGACCACCACAATACACGAGACCTTCAGTGGGACATAAGGGCTCCGCTGGTTCAATCTTGGCACCTGAATCTCATCTTCAGCAGACCTATGGCCCACTCAATATTGACTCAGGTTGTCTCATGGCAAGTGTTGTATCTTTTTTCTGCATCCATGTGTGGGTTCTCACGGATGTTAGTAGCCGTGTTCTCGGTGGGTAATACATGTCTCCTGGTATCCACCCCTGAAGGCGTGCAGGAGGACTGAAAAGCTCCGGCACCTGGGACAACCTTAGTGTGTAGACATCGTGGCTGCTTCCCAGGAACCTTGCACACACCAGCAGGATCTGTTTGTGGTGGTCGCAGACCAGCTGTACATTGAGCAAATGGAAGCCTTTCCTGGTGATGAAGGCCGCTGGCTGGTCTACTGGAACCTTGATGGCCACATTCGTGCAGTCAATGACACACTGCACCTAGCCCCGAACCCTATAGCCTTCTCAGCCTGACTGTTTGAATTTGTGCAGAAGTGCACATAGTTGCCAGCCCTCCTGAACCAGCACTGGCGACTGCCTTGGATGCACTGATGTGCGGCAGACTTTGAGACCCCACACATATCTCCAGTTGATCTCTGGAATGATCCAGTGGTGTAGTAGTTCAGTGCCACGGTGACCGTTAGCAACACTTGCATTGGGTGTCCACCAAGTCCCATGTGGCTTGGCTCATCCTGCATCATGCCACATAGATCAATGACGGCCTCCCTGGAGCATCAGAGTCTTCAGAGACACTGCTGTTCGCACATCTGCAGGTAGTTGAGCCTCTGCTGGTAGACCCTCTCTGGAGAGTAGCTTCTTCTGCCCACAGGAGGCTGTTGGCTTGCCCCTTTATGTCCTTCTCTGGTGTCCTGTTCCCAAGGCTGGCCCTCCCATGGGCCCCAAAGTTGCTAGCATGCCACTGCTGGTGCCTGAACTCCCTCCTTGTCAATGAGGGCCCCGAAGCCAGGGTGAATGAGGCCCATGGCAGGTTTCCTCTCCCTGAGTGCAAGACCTTCACAGCAAATGGACGCACCCCGCTTCTTTCACTTGCCACGATGGCACCCTGGTATGGTTCCCTCACAGTATTGGCACCTTTTCCCCACTCCTGATGGTGATTCCCAATGCCTTCCCTCCTCCACCCTCCCTGTCAAGCGACGCTGCCTCACCCGATGGCTTCCCAGTGAAGCCAGCTTTGAGCTCCCACCTCCTTGTCACCTCCTTTAAGCAGGTGAGACTCTGAAGCCCTGTGGTTCCTGTGTGCCATTAGTTAAGCTGGAACCGGTGAATAGAATTGCTGTCATTTAGGCTCTTAAGTACCTTAGTTGCCTTCCTTCCACATGAATATACAAAGTCCACCCTCCATGTCAGCCGCTGACTGTAAAATGTGGAAGGGACATCAAGATGTCAGACTTCTGGTCCAACATCCTCCATCCAGATTTTATGCACCCTCCTCCCCACCTTCGTTCCCGTCTCCAAAGGCCATTTAAAATTCAGGCCTCTGGGTCTGGATCTCTCTCTCTCTGTTTTAGCATGTGTCTTGGGTCTCTCTCTCTCTCTGAGTCTGGTATTTAAGTCTCTCTCTCCCTCTGTGTGTGTGTGTCTGTCTGTCCCTGTCTGTCCCTGATTCCCCTCCCTCTTTGTGTTTCTCTCTGTGGGTCTGGTGTCTGTCTCTTAGTTTCTCTCTGTCTCCTTCTCGGTGTTTCGGGTTTCTGCCCCAGTTTCCCTCCCTCCCTCTCAGTCTCTCTCCCATTCTCCCTCTGTCTCAGTTTTTAAACATTTATAACAGTTTTAAAAAGTATTTAAAGTGTTTCAAAGTATTTAAACATAATAAAACACTCACCTGTCTTTGAGCTGAAGAATGACCTCAAGTGGGGTGTCTTCATCTTGTGACATTAAGGGTGTAGCATTGTGGAAATGCACCACGCTGCTAGGCCTGGCAGAATCTTTCGTCGGTGGGCCATGCTGGCAGGAAGAAGTGGAAGTTCTCACTGCAGCCAACAAACCAAGTCTGTGCAGTCAGTGGTGAGTGCAGCCGTTTCACTGCTGACCGCAGAATCTGAGCCCAAGTGTTCCGCTGCAAGATGGGCCCGGCAGTAGCCTTATTTAAAAGAGAAGGCACCCAAATTACAGTTAAAGTTATCCTTAAGAACTTCTATTGCCAAATATCTGGAAGTACTCTGGAGGGTTGTTGGAGGTATGCTGAGTTCCTCGATTTGCTGGTGAGTGTTGCTGCATCCTCTTGGGAGAGGCAGAGGAGTAGGTGCTGCCAGACCTTTTGAGTATTTCCAGCATTTTCTGTTTTTATTTCAGGTTTCCAGCATCTGCAGTATTTTGCTTTTGTTGTAGAGACATAGATGGCCTGTCCACAGAAAGACTGCAACAGGTATTGGGGCAGCAGTGGCAATGACTCTGGGTCCAAAGCATGATAGGGAGATGGAGCAGAAACTGTGGAAAGGGAGCAAGCTCTGCACCATGTCCTCTGCCCACTTGAAGCTGGATACCTCCATGCTCCTTGACTGTGACAGGAGACTGCCTGGCAGACCGGCCAATGCATCCAGTATCTCGGTGTACATGCCCATCACCGTTCTCCTGTATGCCACCCATTTGAGGTCCTCATATGATTCCCCTGTAGAAAAACTGGTCTGTGATCTCATCCTCTGTTGAACTGGCAAATGACCCATCCTTTATCCTGGCCTGGCTGCAGCACATTTGTGCCTGCATGACTCACAACAGGTTGATTCCAACTCTATTTTTTCCTCCAAGGTAGGCGCAGTGCCAATATCTGAGCTGGGGCTGCGAGTGTCAGATAAAGTGACTGGGCTTCTTCATCAATGCTGTTCTGTTGCTCTCTAAATTCCTCCTTGGGCTGCTAGAACTCAGAAGGAGAAAGTTGGTGGGAGGGAAGGGGGTTTGGGTGGGAAGTAAGAGATCCATGGTCACACCATCAGCAGCTTGCTCATCATTGCCAGATCACAGGATGAGGGTGAGCTGGGAGTTGAAAAAGTGCATAAGGCATGAACATACCATCGTCCTCAATGTTCTCGGCGACACCGGATGCCACGGGCCCCGTCACAGCTGGCACTATCATGTGGACAAAAATGTCCTATGTAGGGCTCAGGAGATGTCCCCACCATTTCTGCTCTGCTCCCTTCTGTTTCATGTCATCTTGTCCTACAAGAAAGAGGGCAGAATGTCAGTGATTGTGTCGCGCTGTGTTTGGTTGATGTGCCTGCCATAGCTGAATAGCTGGAAGTATATGTAGGCAGCAAGAGGTGGGTGTGAGGTTGACAGTTAGGTTTGTGAGGATGAGGTGAAGTATCTGAATGTTAGGTGTGAATCCTGAGTACCATGGAGTGTTGCTGTGTAAGTGATGGGGGTCTGGTGCACTGGGCAGTGTGGGAGGTTGATGGTGCAATGGGTAGGAGATGTCATGTGCAGATGCATTCACTGACCTTAACTACCCATGTGAAATCATTTGACTTCTTGTTGACTTCTGAACATCGTCTTTGAGGGCCTCCTGCTCCGTCTCCCATTCCCCTCCCCCCACCCTGCTCCCCCATTGGAGCCATGGCTTCTCTCCTCTTTCCCAATTCTATCACTAATGCCTCCAGTATTGCATCCTTCATGTTGGAATCCTCTGTCTTCCCTGGTGTTCACTTTGCCATCTCTTAAATTGCAGCAATTTTCTTCAGTGCAGCTTGCCTTTAAGAGCGACAGCTTGCCTTTAAGAAGAGCAGGATGGCTGCACCACATGGCTTGCGAACAATGCTACTGGACTCCCCTGCTGAGCACAGAGGCAGCCAACAGCATTAGAAAGAAGACAGCAGCATGGAGCCCACTTGGCCAAACACTACAATCATTCAGGTGAGGTGGGTGCACCAAATTTGTAGGCTGCCCACCTCAATCTGAATGGACGTGGACACATTGCAAATCATGACCTCCTCTGCCCGAAAGTTGGGGCAACCCAATTTCTGGCCCTTATACTACAAAAGCAAGGCAGTTATGCCAAACCTTTATAAATCACTGATTAGGCCTCAGCTGGAATATATTGGCCAATTCTGGTGATCACACTTTAGGAACGATGCCAAGGGTGTCAAGGAGATTTACCAGAATGGTTTCAGGGATGAAGAACTTCAGTTCTGTTGAGAGACTAGAGAAGTTGGGATTGTTCTCCTTAGATCAGAGAAGATTAAAGGGTGATTCAATAGAGGTGTTCAAAGTTATGAAGAGTTTTGAGAGAGTAAAGAGAGAGAAACGGTTTCCACTGGCAGGAGGGTTGGTAACCAGAGGACACAGATATAAGGTAATTAATTGGCAAAGGAACCAGAGAAGAAATGTTTTTACACAGCAAGTTGTGATCTGGAATGCACTGCCTGAAAGGGTGCTGGAAGCAGATTCAATAGTCACTTTCAAAAGGAAATATGACATTTACTCACAAGGGAAAAAATTGCAGGGGAAGGAGCAGGGGAGTGGAACTAATTGGATAGCTCTTTCAAAGAGCTATATTTTAGTCATCTTTCCTTTTGAACAGAAAATCCTCTCTCTCGTTCTGCACCAGCACTGCTCTTTTTTGACAAGGAAGCCAGCAGATTTTGAATTAGTCTCCTATTGTATTACATTGACTTTGTGGAAAATTAGATGAATGGAAAATAACAAAAAAGTAGTATTTATTCCAAACTCCATGTCTTACATATGTTATTGCAATCATTTTTTTATGAATCTGCTTTACTGTGCATGATCATTATGACAGATTAAGGCAAGGAGACGAAACTGACAAATAAATCTCATACATTGCGTCAGTTGCTTTCAGATAGAGCAAAATCTGTTTAATTGTAGAATTGGGTCAAGCTGTAGAGTTATATATACATTTAGGAGCCATTTCATTGTTAGTAAAAATGATTTTGTGACATTGTATTGATTTATTGTTATTTCTAACACAACAATATAGCGTTTTGCTCAAAAATAGGCTGCTGTATTGCCATCAATAAATTATGTTATTGTTTTGCAATGGAAATCATTTGGGAACTGGGCAGATAAGGAGTAAGATGTTGCAAATTCAAAGAATTTGAAATTCAAGAAAATCTTATATAGCTCAGAGGAGCATCTTTGGGATAATTTTTTTAATATGTTTGAGATAGTGTACGTGCTAAGTGAGCTTTATTGGTTTGTAGTTTTGCATGTTAATACTGGTGACTCAATCATTTCCTTTTAAAATTACTTGTGTTTTAATTGTTTGTGCCCATGTTCGTGCATCATCCTGGCTTTAAAGGATTTTTCCTTTAAGTCTTTCTTGATGAGTAATTAATAGGATACAAACAAATTTGCTTGATAGTAACTTTCTTCCCACATTCATTCCCTCCAATTGAAGTAAGCAATAAGTGATGTTGTGACAGAGCAAAGTTTGAAGAGGAAGAAGGGTAGGAGATATATTCTCGAATGAGGTAGAGCTTTGCATACAGCAGCATGGTAGATGGAATAGCAGGGACAGCAGGAGAGGACAGCCTGATAAGTTTGAAGGCATAAGGAGCAGACCATTTTAATTTGCCAGTGCCCACTAGTCAGCTACCTAAATATTAGTGAAGATCAGTGTGTTCAAAAGCTATGCTTCACCGGGGCTGTAACCAGTAAACTGTGTCATCTCCTGGAAACAGATCTGGAGATGGTATGTAACCAAAGAGTTAAGTAAGTTAATGCTTGTTTTCCAGCAAGTGTTCAAAATGCACACATCATGATGCAATCAGGTTTGTTCCAATTATTCTTTCGGAAAAACAAAATGGAAGGTTGGAAGACATGGGATATTCACTGCAAAAAGGGCTAATGAAACTTGTATACTTCCAAAATGCATATAAAACAACATATATTTACGAAGCATAAATTTAGTGGGCTAGATTTCCAACTTGCTGTCCGAGTGTAAAACTAGCACCATGCATCGGCTGCCCATTCCTGCTGGTGGTTCAAGACTTGTGCTGTCAAAATTCACTTACTGGTGTGATGTATCTTCTCGGTCTGTTCTGATGTCCCATCTTTGTAATTTGGGACATAGTCCGGGCCTCTTTGTTCAAGTCAATTTAGAATCTGCACTGCTACTCATCTGCCAATCTGAGCGACCCTACAGATATTTCTGGCCCTGAGAAATGTTTCTCTTGAGTCTTGCACAGAGCTAAACAGCAGTCAACAGGACAGAATTCAAAACATTGTAAATAGATTTCTTTCTGGAGCTGTTCTGCTGTGTCTATGAATTTTTGCCATAATCTTAAGTGCCTTTTTCTTTGCAATTTAAACAAAATGAATGGCTACCATCTTTAGAGTGCTTTTATTGTGTAACAATGCATGTATGAAATGTGATTAACATGATGTGTTGAAATCCCTTTGTACAATGCGTGATATGTGGCTTGACCTACCTTGTTTACTACTCCCAAATGATACTGTCATAGAAAGATTAAAGCAAAGTCTCCTGCCGACCTTCTTGTGATTACATACTGGCCACAAACATCCTCAAACGTGTGGTTGGATTAACCTATCCTGCTCTGGTTACATGGTGCTGCAAGCTTTGGAAGACATATCATGCTTCTTTTGCAGAGTCACATGCTGGCAAGGAGCTGGTGTTGATAGGGAACCATCTATTTGTTGCCATCCTTTGGTATGCATTCTAGTGTTGGCGATTGAGTCCCAAAGTTGGCCAATGATCTCGGTGAGCAGAGATCAGTACATTTCTAAAAGGACTTAGAATCTCTCCCTCATGGTTATCTCTTCTGTTAAAAGTGTCTCAAGGCTAGCCTTAATTACTTCCTGTATTTTGGACTCCAAATCCTGATTATCGTCAGCGAGAGCATTCCTGAGAGATACCTCAAAAGTGATAACCATCTGTATGTCTGAGTCCTGCTTGCAGGTGCCAGTGATGCAGAGCAGACTACTACTGCTCAAAGCTTTGCAGAACTGGATGGTAGAATTTTCAGAATTTGTGGTTTTGCCAGAAGATAAGTGTTATGTTCACCATTTGATACAAATGCAGTTTTATTCATTAATACTCATGGAATAAGCTTTATTGTGCAGCTTTTCCCAGAATCAGAGTCCAGAATCAGAAAGTGTCTCTGCAGATTCCATCATTATGCCCTTCTTGAGTCTCTTTTTCAGCTGTGATCTGTGATTGGCTCTGCAATCCCTTCTCAAATTCACTAATAACTTCTGAAGTATGCACCTCTAAGCTGCTGTCTACTACATGACACTTACCTTCTGGCAAAGCAGCAAATTCCGCAAATTCTACCATTCAGTTCTACAAAGCAGAGTGCTGAAATGAGTACCAGCATCCGTACTGGTTTCCTCTTTCTTGGCTTCTTTTTTTTCTGTAAAATAAAAGATGGCACATAATGAATACATTGTTATGCATTTTGCTGCTGTACTGACAGTAAATAATATGTTGTACAGTAGAACATAAACACCACTTTTAATCTGATGAAAGACAATTTATTGGTGCAGGATGTGTAGACAGTTATCCATGCACAAACCAGTAGAAATTGCCATTTCTGCAAACTCAAGCATTCTCTAGAATTGTACTTCTTAGCCTATGATCTCCTTGTGCAGGTAAGACACTATTACCTGTCGAAAGCAGTCTTTCTTGTACAAAGAGAAGATTTGCATTGCACCAGAGAAAATTCTGGAGAGAAAGGATGGTGCAGTGTGCATATTGCTAGGCATAGAATAACATGTCAAGTACATTGTTAGCAGCTGAACATAAAAGAGCAGATATACTACTTTCATATTGTCAACTACACCTATGCAGAATGATAGTTAGTCATTAGTCCTACTCACTTGCAATTTTGCAGCTTTCATTTTTGTGCCCTATTCTTATACTTTCTAATTGTGTTTATTACCACCCCTTGTGCTGTACTGCACAGTATTGATGGTTAAATTAGGTTTAACTCTTTGGTGAACTTATTCAGGCAATCACATCTGATTTTTTTTTCAGCACAATTTGCCCAAAATTGTCCAAGTACAATAGATTGTGGAATTTTAAGCACAGATTATGTTCAGCACAAATTGAGTTTCACTATAGAACCCTCTCTTTGCCCCAGTGTTCACTTTGCAATAATTTACATTGCAGCATGATTGTTGAGTGCAGCTCCCTTTAAGATACAGCCTGCCTTTAATAAGAGCAGGCAGACTGTGCCATGTGGTCTGCAAGCAATGCTGCTGGATCATCCCGCTGTGCGCAGAGGCCATAGGCAGTGTTCAGGAACAAAGAGCAACAAGGGAGCCGCTTGGACCAACGCCATAATCATTCCGATGAGGTGGATACACAAGGTTTGCATATTGCCCACCTCGAACTGAACATGCGTGGGCAGCTCACAAATCATGACCCCTGTGCCCAAAAAACGGGGCTAACCAATTTCTAGCCTCGTTGGTTTATAAATAGGGTTATAGAGTACAAAAACAAAGAGGTAACGCTGAACCTATATAAATCATTGGTTCGAATGTAGGGGAGTATTTTCCAAGCATCTGCTAACAGCAGGAAACCTTGCCTGCAACTAGCACATGCCGTGAAATGTGCTGTACACCTACACTCACCAGAAGCTGATTCCAGACTACTCTGAATAGAGGTGTTCAAACCTTGATCGCAGGCGATTGACCTGTGAGCCCTGGTGACTCACAATTCTGCAGCATGATTGCCCTCTTCATTTTCCAGTTATAAATTAGGTTTGCCTGTTCGAATTTGCCAGGCCTAGTGATTTGAAAAGATCTGTGCTTAGTGCTGCTTACTCACTGGTCGATAATTCCTTAATTCATCAAGGAAGGAATACTGCTGAAAACAGGTCTTCAAAGCTACTAGATCTGCTGAATTGAATTAGATGAATTAGATAGAAAAAGTATAACTGGAAATACTGGGATCAATTTAATAAGGTAGCTCACCTGGCATGGTGCCTCAATTGATAGAGGTCAGATGACAGAATCTTCCTCAATTGTATATGATCTGCTCTCCCTGTTTAGTGAGGCTCTGCACCAGGAACACTAACTTGTAAAATTGATTCCATTGTAACTTAGTTTGGGGTGGATAGGGATTGATGAGTATTTGATTCAAAAAAATGTATTGATAATTTAAACCGAGGAGGAGCAAAGAGAGATTTTCATGTATTACTCTACACTGTAATGGTTAGTTTCAACTAACTTCCAGAGACAAAGGGCAATGCTTTAATTTTGGCATTACATAATTACCTTTCCCCAATTCAAATTTTAGGGAAAAATTACATTAAACATGAAGTGATTTTAAAATAAATGACAAATGACTAGAATAGAAGTAAAGAATTGGAGAAGACAATCATTAGTATAAAAGCAAAATACTGCAGATGCAGGAAATCTGAAATAAAAACAAGAAATGTTGGAAATACTCAGCAGGTCCAGCAGCATTTGTGGAGAGAGAAGCAGAGCCAATGCCTCAGGTCAGTGACCCTTTATCAGAAAAGACAATCATTAGTGTTTAGTCTTTTGCATGTGATAACTTTCCAGTTAGTCTTTGTCATGATACTGTATGTATCACCTGTAAAGGTCTATTCTGCAACAAACCCACACAAATGTCTGCCAACAATTTGTCTAGATGCAGCTAGAAATTTGAGACATTTGCATCCAGGATATCTCCTGCAACAGATGTTGCCTGAAGAACAACTGATCTATTTTATCTGTAACATTGATTTGTTCTTTTAAAAAAAAGAGCGTGAGGTTAACCCCAAAAACGGGCACAGGGGTTGCAGTATCTGATTAACCCTTGCCTGTTGATTGCAATACAGGTAACACACCAACATCGTACTGCATGCTCATTTGCTCGTTTGAATGGTTTCTGCACCCAGCCAGCACCAACCGTAGTGTTTATTGGCTGAATGCATCAACATCACTGAGGGCCAGTTAACGTGAATGACTGCTGTCACTTAAAGGTAGCCTATACTTCTTAAAGGGGAGGTGCTTTGATGCTGAAGCCGATGCTAAGAGTCGTGGTTGAAGAGTATCTGACCTGGGAAAGAGTGAGGAATGGCACAACAGGAGAGAAAGTGGATGCTAAGGTTTTCAGATACAACACTGGACGTCTTGGTGGAGGAGATGGAAAGGAGGAGTGATGTTCTAGCCCTCCACCACACACAATCAACAGGCAGTGGGATCAGATAGCCATGGAGGTCAATGCCAGGAGGCAAGCTCTGAGGACCTGGATGCAGTGCCACAAGGTTAATGGTTAGTGGCCAAAATTAATGAATGCAACTTCAAATGCTAGATCCTACCAACTGCACAAGTAGCCTCAGTCACTGCTCAAATCACTGCATCGCTATCACTCGCCTACTAACAATCTCTATCAGGCCTCATACCTAACACTTATATGCATTCCCTCACCTTCACACACTTAGCACTGATGCAAACTTCAAATCCACATTTTCCAGGTTGCACACACTATCAGCTATTCAACCATGATAGCCACATCAGCCAAAGAGATTGCACGATGTTCACTGACACACTTCCCTCCCTTTTCAGGACAAGGTGGCAGCAGGAGCTACCCTGAGGGGAACAGATGTGCTTGCATGCCTTTTCCAAATGGAGGAGACAGTATTGGCCATTGTTGGGATACACATTGCTGAGGCCGTGCCAGTGGCAGGGCAGAAACCATTAAAGATGATGGTATCCTCTTTCCTAATTCTCCTTCTTACATTCCACCTCCCCTCATCCCACACTTTCTTCTGATTTACAAACTGCAGCTGTTATAAGCATGCACATCCTACTTTCCCCTTGTCCCGGCACCACAATCCTACACTTGTGCCTTTTTTCTTTCAGATACCCAAGAAGTGAAACCTGGCCAGGCAGTGGAGGAACACCAAGAAGAGAGTGATGATGAAGACACAGCTCTGTCACTTGATTTCATGCTCGCTGCTACCAGCTCAGATTCTGAAACTGTGGCTGGGATTTTATCGGCCCTGGGGAGACAGGCTGGGAGGCAGGTGGGCCAGTAAAATGCCGTTGGGCTGCATTGGGATGGCTCCCCAATGTAATCATGCCACTGGTGGGAATGACAGCAGCACAGCTGCTTGCCGACCAGAGGAGGGCAGTCAATTTGAATAAATAAAGGCCCAATTAAGGGCCGTTTTCCCGGACTGCCAGCATTTTTCAGGTGGTGGAGAGGCTATCAGCTGCAGGGAGGCAACTTCTCAGCGGCTTCCCGGTGTGGGGGGCATCCAGGCCAGACACTCCATTGCCCAAGGAGGGGGCTGCCAGCGGCAAAGGCCACCCTCATGGCCCCAACATCGCCACTGGAGGGGGTTTCCCTCCAATCACTGGGGTCTGACTGCTTGACCCTGGCAAAAGATCAAACCTCTGCCACCCCTGTGAGGGTGCCTCAAAGTTGAGGCGCCCTGCATTCTCCTTGGTGCCTAAAGAGCAGCCACCTCTCTCACTGCTGAGGTTGCAGAACCTGCCCGCCTTCCTTAATTGGCCGCCACCCCCGCCTGCCGTTTGTTGATTGGATGGCCTCTACAATATTGCTTTCGCACTACCGCCCCCCCACACCCCACCCCCCCCGTTCATGCAACCTTGCCATCCGCTTTACATCCTGACATTGGAACTTCACCGTTGCTGACAAAGTCTCGCTCTATGTCTATCTTAGAGGATAGATTGGAGGCAGGATCTGCACATGGTGAGACACCCGGCAGAAATGGGCTGCAACCAGGGCAAAGGTCAATGGTAATATTGGTGCCAGCTTGCTGGAGGGTTCTACTACAGAGGACTGAGGTGAGAACTTTGATAGGGCAGCCTACCAGAAGAAGGCTGTTGGGTATGCACAACAAAATGCTTGGTGCATTGGGATGCCTGCCAGAGAGCCAGTGATCAATGCCGAGGAACATGGAGGAGACCAGCACCAACTTGGCTCAGGACATTGTGCAGAGCTTGAAGCTCATCCTTTCCCACATGGAAGTGATGGCCAACTCCATTCACACATTTGTGAACTGAACCATGATGCAGCATCTGATGGCCATTGTCACAGCTTTCATTGCAGCATTTCATTGATGCCCAAAGGGACCTGGGTCTCCTTGTTCATGAGTCACTAAAAGCTAGCATGCAAGTGCAGCATGAAATTAAAAATGCAAATGGTATGTTGGCCTTCATTGCAAGGGGTTTTGCGTACAGGAGTAAAGAAGTCTTGCTGCAATTGTATAGACCTTGGTGAGACTGCACCTGGAGTATTGTGAAGAGTTTTGGTCTCCTCATCGAAAGAAGGATGTACTTGCCATAGAAGGAGTCCTTCCGAAGTTCACCAGACGAATCCCTGGGATGGCAGGATTGTCTTATGAGGAGAGATTGAGGAAACTGGGCTTGTACTCGCTAGAGTTTTGAAGAATGAGGTGATCTCATTGAAACTTAGAAAATTCTTACAGGGTGGATATAGATAGGATATTTCCTCTGGCTGGTGAGTCTAGAACCAGGGCACATAGTCTCAGAATAAGGGGTAGGCCATATAAGACTGAGATGAGGAGGTATTTCTTCACTCAGAGGATGGTGAATCTTTGGAATTCTCAACCCCAGAGGGCTGTGGAGGCTCAATTGCTGAACATGTTTGAGACAGAAATCAATAGATACCTGGATACCAATGACATCAAGGAATATGGGGATAGCATGGGAAAATGGTTTTGAGGAAGATGATCAGCCATGATCTGTTTGATTTGCAGAGCAGACTCGACAGGCTCAATGGTCTACTCCTGCTCTTATGTTCCTATGTTCAGGAATCAGCAACGTGTCTGTGCATTGACATCAGTGTCTGTGGTAAAAATGTTGAGGTCCGTGACTGGTAATTTCAGGAATGAGAAATTTCCCTTTGGCTTCTTCTTCCTGAAATTCGCAGCCGCCAGTTTCAGTTTCACAGTTGACAGGTGCTGGGAGTGGAAACAGCAGCTTCTGAACTCAGGACAAGTTCCAGGTTTTCCAGCGGGTTCCAATTTTTTTTAAAAGCCCATCGAAAACCATAAACTTGTCTTGAGCTCGGAATTCACTGTTCCCGCTCCCAGCACCTGTCAGCTGTGAAACTGAAACTGATAGCTGTGAATTTTTAAAAAACTGACCAATCACAAAGCAGCTGTGGGGAGAGTTCCCACTCTCTGCAACTGTGAGAGAGAGAAAGAGAGGAGAAAGGGAGAGGGGAGCTGAGAGAGGGGGAGAGAGAGAGAGGGATGGGGGAGAGGGAGAGGGGGGGTGAGAGAGGGGGAGAGAGAGAGAAAGGGGGGTGGGGGAGAGGGGGATGGGGGAAAGAGAGAGAAGGGGGAGAGAGAAGCGGAGAGAGAGGGGAGAGAGAGGCAGAGAGAGGCAGAGGCAGAGACAGAGGGGGGGGGGGGGATAGAGAGGGGGAGGGACAGAGAGAGAGGGGAGAGAGAGATGGAGAGAGAGATGGACACAGAGGGGAGAGAGAGAGGGGTGAGAGATGGATATAGAGAGGGGATAGGGATTGACAGAGAGGGAGAGAGAGAGACCAAGAGGGAAGAGAAAGAGATCAAGATCATACCTGACTGATGAATATCTATCCAGATTCTTCACATCGCTACATCAAGTGTGCAGGCAGACATTGACTACTTGTGCAAGCAAAAACAATGCCAGGTCCTCACTAAATAGGAGAAATGCATTTTAAATTGGACTGGCATTAGGTTGGCTACATACTTTATATACCAATTAATTGCCCCCATGTCTGCGGCTAAGTCAATAATTTTGTCAAATGTCCGTGGTGCAACATGTTGGTGCCTATTCCTGCCTATGTTCGTATGTTCCTACAAGCACAACCTCTGAGTGCTGCTGTTGAAGATCAGACTGCTGTTGTGCAAGGTCAGCTTGCTGCCATGCAGCTCATACTGCTGCCATCATAGTTGTGGATTATAGTATGCAAAGGAGATTGCAGTGATTACAAATAATCCTCAGTACTAATTGGATCTCGATGTGAAACTTTATTTGATATAATCTGGAAAAGTAATTTTGGAGACTTCCCAGAATTTATGTTTTTCACCCCTCAGTGGTTAGAAGCAAGATTTGGGAACAGCACAGAAGGTCCTTCAAAAAGTAATTATTTCACTCATTTTCAAGAGGCGCCAGAAATTGATCTTGTTCACAGGTAAATAAAGAGGCAAACAGATGACTAGAGAACAGGCTGAATTTGCCATTCCAGAATAGAACCTGGCTCATTATTTAGCAAACATTTCTATATTTCATTTGATAATACACAAGAACACAATAACACAAGAAATAGGAGAAGGAGTAGACCATATGGCCCAACGAGCCTGCTCTGCCGTTCAAAATGATCATGGCTGATCTTAGGATTCAACTTCACTTTCCCACCTGCTCACCATACCCCTTGATTCCCTGAGAGACCAAAAATCTCTCGATCCCAACCTTAAATGTATTCAATGATGGAGCATCCACAACCCTCTGGGGTAGAGAATTCCAAAGATTCACAACCTTTTGAGTGAAGTAATTTCTCCTCATCTCATTCCTAAATGATCTGCCCTTATCCTGAGACTGTGACCCCGTGTTTTAGATTTCCCGACTAGTGGAAATAATCTCTCAGTGTCTACCATATCCAGCCCCTTTAAAAGCTTATATGTTTCAATGAGATCACCTCTCAATCTTCTAAACTCCAGAGAATACAGGCCCAATTTACATAGTCTCTCATGATAGGACAACCCCCTCATCCCAGGGACCAATCTGGTGAACCCTTGCTGCAGTGCCTCCCATGCAAGTATATCCTTTCTTAAATGTGAAGACCAAAACTGCACACTATATTCCAGATGTGGTCTCAGCAAAACCGTGTACAATTGTAGCAATGCTTCCTTATTCCTGTACTCCAATCCCCTTGCAATAAAGGCCAACATGCCATTTGCCTTCCTAATTGTTTGTTGTACCTGCATGTTAAATGTCTGTGTTCCTTGTATAAGCACACCTAAGCCTCTTTGAACATCCATACTTACATCCACAAGTTGCACACCTTTTAAAAAATATTCTGCTTTTCTATCCTTACGACCAAAGTGCATGACTTCACACTTCCCTACATTATACTCCATCTGCCATCTTGTTGCCCATTCACTTAACCTGTCTATATCTCTTTGCAGCCTCTCTGTGTCCTTCACATAGATTAGATTAGATTAGAGATACAGCACTGAAACAGGCCCTTCGGCCCACCGAGTCTGTGCCGAACATCAACCACCCATTTATACTAATCCTACACTAATCCCATATTCCTACCAAACATCCCCACCTGTCCCTATATTTCCCTATATATATATATATATAGCTTACCTTTCCACCTACCTTTGTATCATCACCAAACTTAGATACATTACTCTCTGTCTCTTCATCTAAGTCATTAATATAGACCATAAATAGCTGAGACCGCAGCACTGATCCTTGTGGCACTCCACTATTTAATGCCTGCCAACTTGAAAATGCCCCGTTTATGCCCACTCGGTACTCCCTGTCTGTAAACCAATCATTTAGTCCATTAAGGACTACCTTATAAATATATATATATTATATATAATGTTACGACCAGGTGAGAAAGAGGTCTGGGGTTCCCTTTCAGCCTTCACCTGGTCTTACTGTAACAACAGTTTAATTTTTAAACACACCATGTTTTCAGCTTCCCCTTCCGATTATAAGGCAAAGAAACCAGCACGACAGGTTTTCTCAGGTTTAAAGAAGGAAAGTGAAATTTATTAAACTTAAACTCTAATTTGGTTAACGCCTACGGATACATGCCACGCCTCACGCTAGCATACATACGCCATACACACATGCAAATAGAGACAGAAAAGAGCAGGAGAAAAATAAAGTGGAAAGGTTTACGGCAATATCTGGAGTTGTTGTTACGGTTCTTTGAGCTCACTTTAGAATCCTTGATTGTAGGTAGATCTTGCTTTTCATTGGGGCCCAGTATTCTTCTTAAACCTTGTTCACTGTAGGAGACTTTTCTCTCTTGGCGTTCATGAGACTTGTGAGAAAGAAATGGGAGCAGACAGGAAAGATATCTTCTCAGTCCAGGAGCAAACAGACTTTCTGCCTTAAAACGCTCTGTGGCCTGTTCAAAAGAAAACCCTGGAACAGCCAGGTAGTCATGTGACCAGCTGGTTTAACAAGTCCTAGCACTTGTGGATTGTCTCCTCCTTAGCAGGCCCTGGAATGTGCTTCCTCACCTTCGATGTCTGTTAGTATGTAAATATTTTATCTTTAGCCATGGCTGATCTGTTTAACAAGTTATTTCCTCGCTTCAACAACAGTTAAAAATCAATGTTCGTGACAAAATTGATGTGCCTCGTTCTTGGCAGGTGGGGGCCTAGCATGACAATATATATACAATTACACTTCTGCTATTTGTCAATATGTCGTGCTTTATATTTAGTTGCACTATTGTAATTAAATGTATTATTTGCTTCAGTCTGGTTTGTTTCTATTATCCACTATTTTGAAGAGGATGTGGTAGTGCAGCATGGGACTATGTTACATATGCTCTTCAAATGCTAATGTGAATCATTCAATTGGTTTGGATCTGCTCCTGTAGGGGAAATCTTCCTCTGTTTTCTAACAATTCCTGGGTGCAAAAAGCTGCAAGCTATCCAAAGTACTTCCTTCCGTCAGCGCTAGCCTAACAATATAGCTGGCCCATTGAATGCTGGCTATCCCCTTTAGAGTGCTGCAATGATGGCACTGTGTACTCACCTTACTTTGCTGCATTGCCAACATGACATCAGTCCATGTGCCATTGGAAAAGAGCCACTACAGGTGTAAAGTGGCTCTTTATTGGCATTTAAATTGTCCTAATTGGCTGTGCGTTACACCCACGGGGGTTCATGATTTTACTGGCAATCTGGCCCTGGGAAATCTAGAGGAAGGCAGAAAGACAAGGGTTACCGACCCGACGTCTTTTCCTGCAGTTTTCCCAGCCCGCCTGCCACTGATCGCATCTCCTCTCTTCACGGATGAAGATTTTGGGAAGGTTGTAGTTGTTGCAGGCCCGTTGGTGGCTAGTCAGACCTATCCGTGACCAACAGATTCTCCCACAGCGGGTACGTAAAGGTGTAGTCGCTGCTGGGGGCAATTGGATCTATCCTTCTCCTCCTTTTCTCTTTCATGCTGGTTCTTTGCTCAGTCTCAAAGGCATCCATAGCCCTCCTGATATAGCATCACCAAGCATCACAATCTATGGGCCTACGCTTTGCACTGGTGATGGTCGATGTGGCAGAGAGGGACTTCTTCAGGGAGTCATTGAAACGTTTGCATGGGGCTCCTCTGTTCCTTTTACCTGTGGTCAGCTTTCCATACCACACGATCTTGGGCAGGCAACAGTCATCCATCCGGGCAACGTGACCCGCCCAACACAGTTGGCTATGCAGGAGGATGGCCTCGATGCTAGTGATGTTGGCTGTTTCCAGGACTTCAGTGTTCGTGAAGCAGTCCTGCCAGCGGATCTTGAGGATGCTGCGGAGGCAGCGCTGATGGAAGTGCTCTAGAAAGCATACATGACGGCAGTATAGGACCCATGACCCAGCGCCATACAGAAGGGTGGTGTGGGCTATGGCTTTGTGCACTTTGAATTTGGTCTGTACTCTGAGGCTGTGGTTGCTCCACACACATTTGTAGAGTCTGCCGAATGTACTGTTTGCTTTTGACAGCCTATTGTCCACTTTCTTGTCTTTGGGGACATCAAACGAGATGATGCTCCCCAAATAAGTAAATTGCTTGATGACATTCAGCTCGGTTCCCTCGATGATAATGCTTGGTGGTCTATATTCCTCTTGGGGTGCAGGCTGATGCAGGACTTCAGTTTTCTTTAAACTGATTTTTAGTCCGAAGAGTTGTGCCTCCTTGGAAAAATGCGTTGTTATACGTTGCAGGTCTGATTGACTGTGGGCCAGGAGAGCACAGTCATGGCGAAAATAAGTTCACGGATGAGTTTTTCTTGTATCTTTGTGTGAGCCTGAAGATGCCTGGGATTGAAAAGGCCGGAAGCGTACATAAACTCCCTCCTTAAGGTCTTGCATTGCCTGCTGCAGCATCATGCTGAAAAAGATGGTGAATAGGGTCAGGACCAGCACATTGGAGATACGGAAGGGACTTGAGAGGTTGCTTTTTTGCTTGACTTGTCCGTACTGATTTTCATGAAACTGCTTCACCATGGCCTGGAACTTGGGTGGGCATCCAAGTTTTTTGAAGGATTTTCCAAAGTCCATCTCTGCTCACAGTGTCGAATGCCTTGGTGAGGTCTGTGGAAGTGATGTACAGGCCTTTGTTTTTCTTGTAATTGTCTGATCCCACCTCCAACTCCCTGGTAAAATTCCAGTCCAGGTCTCTGCTGCCTTTGAGTTGCTCTGAGATTTCTGGGGTTGGCAGGGCGCGTGAGCCAACGTGATTGCACCCGGAGCAGGCAGAAGCCCATTCCAACTGAGGCAGGATGAGGTAATTGCGTCTCCACCTCATTTTCCTCTCTCCAAGTCAGGTAGATACTCCTTTGTAGAAGTACGGAGAAAGACTGATTGTTTGACCTGGTACCCCCAACCCCCACCGCCCCCCCCACCCCAAGGTGATGCAACAAGACAGAACTTGGGAAAAGGTAATGCCTTTTTCCCCTCAGGTACCCTTGAAGCGCTTCAGGGCTGGAGGGCAAGAGGAAAATTGGCCCCTAAATCCAGCTTCAAACAATTGGAGCATGTTTGCTAATTTTTAAACATATTTGTACAAGTATTCTATCAATTGTATGGATTTGGAAAACTGGGTGGAAAGGAAGACCATGATCTAAAATCAGAACTGAGTCTTTTCAGGTAGAGTCCCAACAGACAAAGTACAACAGTTGAATTTCTCCCTGCAAATCTAAGAAGTGAATTTACAGGAAAGTAATGAATGCTTACAACAAATGATTCATTTTGTATAATCTGGTGAGGAAACATGGAATTCATGTAACTTTAGTCATGTCATTATGATTGTGCTCATGTTACAGGATATATGAGCTGGAGACATGCTGCAGACCCAGAATTTCTTGTAGCATTTTGATAACTGAATAATCCACTCCACATTTTTGAATTGCTAACATGATTGAAGTAGTGGTGTTTATGTGCATTTATATTTGGAAGGAGGAGGCAATACAGTATTGAGGTGGAACAAAAGAGGTAATTTTGAGGTTGTGTTTAGATTTCGTCATGAGACACAGTCCATCCCTTTTTTTAGGATTATGAATCTGGTAATGTGATTTTGCAATTGGTTTGCTGCTGCCCATTGTGTGTCAGATCCCTGCAATATGCAGTGATAAGGCCTCTGGAGTATCTGATGTACACACTGCTGTATAATGCAACATGGAAGTGCCTCATGTTCTTGAAGCCAGTATATTAGTTGTGTACCAGGCTCACTGCGGCCCTGATTCTCATATAATTGTGAACAGGGCCCCATAAAATGAGTGGGGATTCTAAACAGGTTTCATAAGGAAGGTTGTACTGTTTAGTTGAGTCCTTGTTGTTTTTAACGTATCTTTTGGAAAATCTGTTTCTCTGCTGTATTTCTGTTTTTGAATCAAGGAAGGTAGAGAATCTAACTAAAGCTTCATGACAACTTAAAGCTGTGCTTCATCTGTCAACCTTTTTCCAGCAAACCATATGTAATCCTTTGGGCAAAATCTCTTACTGCAAGTCCTGTAGGAGGAGGAGAATTACAGAATATGCTACACAGATGGACATATACTTCAGCTGCCCTATTAGAATCAATTCTTACACTATTATCATGTGTACAGAGCAAGAATATTCTATCTGGACCTGCAAGACACCTGCATTTCAAAGACTAATATTCCTGCATCGTGACTTGGGAACCATTTAGAACACATGGATTCTCTGTTAGTGTCATGAGTTTCTTTGTGTTAGCTTAAGCAACACAATGTGATATGTGAATTCCAGTTCCTTGAATATGTCTAGAAGGTTTAATTACAGCTAAACTAATACACGCAATACAGAGCAAACAATATACAGAACCTTTGTCCAGGGTGTCACAGTGCAGGTAGACCATGGCTTCTAGTCACATGACTACATCCTGGTATTTAGCTCATTAGCATACTCTGTTCTTAAAAGGATATCACTCTTAAAGAGATCATACAACATTCCCTTTCTTTACAAAGATAAGTCTCGTGCGCTACAAGTAAAAACACATAAAATTGGACAATATCAAAATTAGTTATACAGGGATAGAGATTATAACATTTACAAGTATAAAGATAGGAACTGTGAAATCTATGAGTACAGAAGCTTAAGAGTCCATGGGCTGGATTTTAAGAAGCCGCCGCCGATCTTGGCGGTGAGCTCAAAAAATGACGGCCTGCACACCAAAGAGCCACCGCGCTCATTTATACGGCCGGGGCGGCCCACCCCCCATGGAGGGGGCAGGCTGTCCATACCTGGCAACGTGTCAGCTGCCTGTGCGTAGGCGCTGGTGCTATTTTTAAAGGGCAACCAGCCCTGATGGTCAATTTGAATTTTTAAAGATACAACCCCCCCAAAAATGTATTAAATAAATTTCTAATGCCCCTTTCCCATCCCCAATAACAATTACATTAGCTATTTACCATTTCTCCACCCCCCCAAAAAAAGTTACCTTTTAAATCTGACCTTGCCTGCCAGACTGCACAAAGTTTAAAGTTCACCCCTTCCCACCATCCCCTACACGCATTACGTTTATTTGACCCCGTTCACCCTCTGCACTGAAAATATTAACTCCTCCCCCTCCCCACCAGTGTCAAGCTGGTTTTGTCCTGACAGGGAATTGAAGGTGTGGCAGACATGGCTGCCACGCCGAAGATCGTGGCGGGCCCGAAAGACTGAAGGTAAGTTGATTTAAAATTATGTATGAAATTAATTTAAATATTGAAATCCAGGTCCTGTTGTCCAGCGGTGGGGAGGGGCTGCCACGGAGCCTTGTGCCTCTGGGAGGATCGGGCCGGGCCTCCCAGTGTCGGCATCCATGGTGGACCACTGCCGGCCCCATCTTTCAGCCCCCTCAGCAAGGAGCCCGACGTTGAGGGTTTAGTAAAATCCAGCACCATATATTGCTTTGGTGATTTGACAACTCTTCCAGATCTGGTTATAGTATAACCTTCTGGGGATGTGGATTTCACCCTTGGTTGTTCTTGACTTGCAGACCTGTTGCCAATGTGTTGGCTGTTGTCCTATTTTTCCGTCACACACTCATGGTCGGAGTGTGTTATTTCGAGTTCCCTGTGCACAAAGAGAGTATGGCACACTTCTCTTAATTGGCTTCAGTTCCTCCTCAACACTGCTCCAATAGATGTTGTAACCTTGCAAGACCTAGGCTCACTGCATACTTTGGACACCTCTGTGGATAACCATGTTCTCATTATGGGGTGTATGACCCGCACCTTTTGTCCTTTGTGCAGTTGAGGTAATTCCACCCCTGCATGTCGGCCATGCACCATCTTCATTCTCCCTTGTTTTTTGAGCAGTGTCTCCTGCATCTCGGAGAATTTGGACAGATGATGGCTTGGCAGAATTGTTCTCACTTGTCTGCCAAATATGATCTCCGCTGGTGACAGTAAGCCCATATCCATAGGTGTAGCTCTGAGGTGTAACACGGTAACACGAAAATCTTGTTTCATTGCCTTACACTTCAGGATGATTGCTGAAAATAGAGACATGCTGTTGAAGCTTTTCGTCTTGCACTTATCAGGACAATATACAAGAATAACCAATGTAAAGGAAAACAATAACTTATACTGCATGAGAAGAGAGTGCTGATTGGTTGGCAAGTGAACTCTGATTGGTAGAGGCGTTGCCATGGAGAATGCATCAGTTTATAGTGACTGACTGTTAACTGCCAAGCTTTGTTTGAAATTTAAACCAAGCAGCTTGACTCTGATTGACTTCAGGATAAGCGATATTACTGTGCGAACCATTCGCTCGGCAAGACCATTGTAATGACCAGGGTAATGTGGTGAGGACGTCACATGGTTTATGTCCCATTTAGCACACATATCCCTGAAAGGTCTGCCCGTATGCTGTGGTCCATTGTCAGAGATAATTTCTTCAGGTGCACCGCACAAAATGAATATGGCACTCAAAGTGTTTGCGACAACCGTATTTGAAGTGTCTTTTGCCAGTCTGACAACTGGAAATTTGAAGAAATAATCGGTGACTAAGATAAAGTTGTCTCCATTCACAGTAAATAGATCAGTGACGATCTTGGGCCAAGGGACTGACGAAATCTCGCGAGGGTGTAGATGTTCTATACGCTGTTGTGGCTGGTGACTCTGGCATGCCTCACACATCCTCACTAACATTTCAATGTCACCATTGATCCCTGGCCAATAAACAGTGTCTCGTGTTAGTCGTTTCTTTTGCTCTATATCCATATGGCCTTGGTGAAGTTGTGCCAAAATGTCTTGTTGGAGAGTATTGAGCACAATCACTTGTTTTCCTTTGAAGGTGATGCCTCTCGAGATACCGAGTTCATCTCTATAAGGCCAAAAGCGTCTGAGGGTTTCTGGCACCTCTTTTATTGCATCAGACCAACCTTCAATGATGACTCTCCACAGTGCCTTCAGTTGTGGGTCATTGGCTGTTTCTGATTGCAGTTAGTCACATTTGTGCTGACCAAAATGCAATAAATCGATTTTGAACTCATTTTCCACCTCGATGTCCATGGTGTCTACTTATACATCCAATGGGACTTCTTGCTCAGATTTGGCAATCTGCTCAGAGTATCCAAGGTGACCATTTTGGTACCCAGTTTGTAGCTGATGTCAAAGACGTATCCCTGTAATTTCACGAAAACTCACTGTAGTCGAAGTGGTGCGCTAGTCAATCATTTGCACCAGATCGTCTACAGTGGTTTGTGGTCTGTTTCCACAGTGAACTGCTTAGTGAACAGGTAGGTGTGGAATCTTGTGATCCCAAACACCAGAGCAAGTGTTTCACGTTCTATGTTTGAGTAATTGGATTGTGCTGAGGATAAACTTTTGAATCCAAATGCAATTGGCTTGCCATCCTGTAGGATGCACGCTCCTAGTCCTTTCTGTGAGGCACCGACTTCCAGGATTGTCTTCTTCCTTGGATCATAACACTGCAGGGTACAGGTCTCTGCTGACCATGCTTGTTTGAAAGACTCAAACATATGCTGCTGATCCTCCTGCCATACATATGGTATGTCTTTCTTTAAGTGCTCTCTTAATGATGATGGCTTGTCAGAAAAATTTGGAATGTATGGTGCCAAGAAGTTGAAAAATCCAAGACATCGCTGCAGATCTTCTTTGTCCTGGGGGTAGGCATATGCCTAAACATCTTCGACTTTGCTTGGGTCAGGACGGATTCTGCAACCTGAATAGATGGAGCCAAAGAAATTGATCTGACTTACAGTCACCTGGCACTTCTTGCTGTTAAAAATTAGGCCTCCATGATGAGCTACTAACATCAATGAGTGAAGATTTTGATCATGCTCATCTTTGGTTTTGCTCATTACCGCATATCATTGGCAATGCATATACATGAAGGCATGTTTTCTATAATGCTGTCCATATGCTGCTGAAACAGATCTTGACTGACAGATAAACTGAAAGGTAGTCTCTGGAAGCAATATCTTCCAAATGGTGTTCTGAAGGTTGTGACTTCCTGAGATTCCTTAGCGAGGTGTACCGACCAATATCCATGTTTAGCATCCAACTTGGAGAAGAATTTGTCTCCTGTGAACTTGAGATTCAATTGCTCTAGTGTTGGAATCTTGTGGGGGCATCCCTTTAGGGAGAGGTTTAGGTGCCTCGGATCTAGATATACCCTGATTGCTCCACCCTTCTATAGCACGCTCTTAATTGAGCTGCATCAGTCTGTGTGATGATGCACATGACATACGATACCATTCCATTCCATGTCATCCAACTTGCACTTAAGCTTTTCTTGTATGTGCACATTGCACTTTCTGGGAGGGTCGATTGACGGAATTGCATCCTCTCTGAGGTACAGTACAGCATCGCCTATGAAATCTACTATGACGTCGAACCTGTTTGGGTACATTTGTTATAAGTCCTGGATTGACTCAATGCGGGTACCTTTGGTCTCTTCTGCTGTTCTTTTGCTTTCTGCTCTTTATTTAACTTTGTTCAGCTCTGTATGTGCCTTCAGCACTGTATTTTTTACTTGTGGCTTAAAACCTGCTTTAAAACGTGTTCTATAAACTCTGCGCTGTTGCCCCTTGTAAGAAATCCTTTTCTTCAGGCTAGCTGCTTTGACAGAGTGTAACAGGTGCTAAACAATGTTCTCTGTTTTTTCTCTTTCTGGGACAGTACACCAAGTTTACAGTGAAGTCCAATTAAGATGCTTTTTAAGCTAAAATTGTGAAATAAAGCCATATGTTAACGCATGTATCTTGGCAACCTTGCACAGAACAGAAAATTTCTTCCTCATCTGTTCCCATGTTTGAATCATGGGTGCAAAATCATTCAATTGCTCTATTGACTTAATCTATGCTTCTCTGACAATGTTCTTTATTGCATGCTGGCACTCCCCTCCAAAAAGAAGCATCATCATCCTTAGTACATCCTGCAATAGGACTCCAAACCGGGCCACTGAATGAGCCTTTTTTCCTTCTTCTGTTGCAGGTCAATTTGAAAGGTGAACAGTGGCCCTTTAAGAGTGTCTAGCACGCAATATTCTGCCCCTTCCCCTGCCCCTAACTCCTGATGCAGTTAGCACTGTGTGATGAGTGCCAAATATCTATTTTAATGAGCTGACATAAAATCATAGCATGAGGTCAGCAGAATGCACCATGGGAGTGCACAGGGCTAAATGAGCACCACGCCGGGAGCATTATCCATCCTCTTGTTTATTCACATCCAACCACTGTGCAAAGAACTTAATGAACAGCATAGAAGAGATTGCTTTCAACACCATACAGTCAAAATCAACAGCGAATTCACACTAGCAACAGTACTAAAGTTTAATAAAAAGTAGGTTTCTTGTTCAGTGAAAACTCCTGTTCTGCAGTAATGCTTTTGCCATCTCACTGACCAGTATCTGTTACACTGGTCCCAGAATTTATGGGGTAATTTGAACATTTATTAATGGGAAACAAATGAGCGATATTGAAGTCAGTACATTTTATATGGTCAATGGAAGAGAAAAATGGGTGTAAAAATTACTCCCTTTGTCCTTGTTCTAGATTATTTGTAATGAGTAAGTTATGTGAAAAATAATTGAGGTACAAATGTGTTATAATAGAACTATATATTATAATAAAACTCTGTATTTCCAAAGATACAGTATTATGGTACAAAGCAGATACAGATGATGTTCTGGTAACAGAAGCTGCAATGCAATCCATATATTTTACATTGATTAGTAGAAACATAGAAATTACAAGAAGGAGGCCACTCAGCTCATCATGCCTGTGCTGGTATGATTTCTTCCACTGGACCTATCTACTCTATTCCCATTCTCTGCTACTTGCCCAAATGCTTTCATATTCCTCATTATCAGACTAATGTATTTGCACTGATGTTTTACTGATTGTTGCCCATTAAATATGAAAAAAGTATTTGACTTCATCTGAACAATACTACAAATGAATGTTCTAGAGCTCTCATCCATAGAGTAAACCAACAGGACTGATAACTGTTCATGGTGCAGTTATATGTTACCACTGCATCAATATGAAACAGCTTTGAAATGCACAACACGGAAGTGTTAGTCTAACTCAGAACTCAGATCTCAATTTGACTCTCAACATACTAAAGTCAAGTAGCCCGAGACTCCCTTCTGAAGCCATCTTACAACGGTTGTTTTCAACTTCATACATTTTATTTTTTAATGTTAAGAGAAAGCTAATGTTAACCCATGTTTTCCCAACATTTAAGATTAGCTGCTTAGAAAACATAGGAACAGGAGTAAACCATTCAGCCATGCAAGCCTGTTCTGCCATTCAGTCAGATCATGGCTGATCTGTATCTTGACTCCATCGACCTGCCTTTGTTCCATATCCTTGATACCCTAACCCAACAAAATCAGTTAATCTTAGCTCTGAAAATTTCAATTGACCCAACATCCACAGCCATTTGGGAGAGTAAGTTCCAATTTCCACTACCCTTTGTGTGAAAAAATGCATCCTGACTTCACTCCTAAATGACTTTGCTTTAATTTTAAGTTTATGCCCTCTTGCTTTGTGTTCCCACAAGAGGAAATAGCTTCCTGTATCTAACCTATCAATTCCATTAATCATTTTAAATACCTCAAGTGGATGACCCTTCAACCTTCTAAACTCAAGAAAATACAAGTCAATTTTATGCAACCTCTCCATGTAATTTAACATTTTAAGTCCTGGTATCATTTTGGGGAATCTGTGCCATACCCCTTCCAAGTCTAATATATCTACCTGTGTATTTCTCATCCCTGTGAAGTTTGCTTTACTTAAATTTAAAATCCTGGTTTGTGACTCTCCCTTTTCCCTCTTGAACTTAGTATCAAATTCAATCATGTTATGGCCCCTATTTGCATGATGTCCCTTATCATCAGATTGTTAACTAATTCTGGTTCTTTACTCATCAGTAAATCCAGTATGGACTGTCCCTTGTCGATTCTATTATGTATTGTTCCAGAAAATTGTCGCAAAATACATTCTAGAAACTAACTGCCTTTATGACTGGAGCTGTTCTGCTTCTTCTAATCTATGTGAAAGTTAAAATCTCCCATTATACTACATGCTTTTGCTACATGCTTTCCTCATCTCTGTATTTACAGATTCACCACTACATTACTACTATCAGAAGGTCTACCAACATGCATAGCACTCTGCAGACAGTGGTCTGAGACTGATAGCTGCAGGATAATTAAAATGAGCCCTGCATGTTCTGTTATAAAGCTGATGATGTAGTATTTTCTATATTGAATTGGTGTTGGCTATATTGAAGTCAAGGTTTTGTAATCTAATTAATCATTTTTAAAAATTTGTTCCCAGGATGTGGGCTATTGTGTATTGTTGTAGTGTAGATCGAGTGTTGTTTAAAGAAGTCTTGGGTTCTTTGTAGGGCTAAAGAATAACTTGTTTATTATATACATGTAATTATTTACACTCTCCACAAGCCTGTCTAGCCAGCACACCTCGTGCAGCTTCTGGCTTCTTTCCAGCCTAATACCCATGTAACTATTACACCATCATCACTACAGTGGGAGGGGTTTACTCTCACAGTCTCAATCATTAACCCTTTCAGGCCCCTTCTCCCCAAGTTTTTGGCCCTATCTATTTTTGATATGTATACATTCATTCATTTTGACTTTATAGACTACCCCATCTCCCTCCAAGTCTCTGTCCATCACAGATTTAGTCTGTCATGAGGCTTCACGACTCTCCCTGATTGTGTTCTTATCGGGGTCGGAAGATCGATAGTCTTGCTTGAAAGTCTTTTTGGACGACTTGGATGGCCTTGACCAATGTTCGTGCTATCTGTGGTCTCTGAATTTCTTGATCATCATTTGGTTCATTCATATAAATGATTGCTGCTTCTGTGGAATAGGGAAAATGTTTCTCCTATTTCGTCATATAGTACTCTTCGCCGTGCATACTAGATACAATCTCTGATAATTTTAATCTTTTTGGATGACAACACCTTTCTGTTCTCAGTCTTGTATCCATACCTTCTCACCTGCCTTTAGCTGAGGTAAGTTTCAGGTACAAAATCTTTTGTTGTAATTGTGAGCTTGTTGGTGCCTATAGTACCTCTCTCTATATTGGACTTTTCGGTAGTCTTTGAAGTCTAGCCCTGGAAGTAGTTTTCTAGGCAAAATGGGAAGTTGGGTTTTTATCTTCCTCCCCATCAATAGCTCAGAAGGTGACAGTCCACACAACAACGGAGTAGATCGATAGTTTTTTTTAGTTAATCAATGCGGTTGGAAGATCTTCGTTCTTCTTCAACAACGTCCTTATGGTTCTCACTCCTCTTTCGGCTTTGCCGTTCAACTGAGGATATCGGGTGAACTTGTGAGATGTTCAAATCCCCACTTTCTTGAAAATTGTGTGAAGTATTCATTTGCGAGGTGTGGTCCATTGTCTGACATGACTTCGTCAGGGATATCATGCTTCGCAAAGATCTCCTGCAAAGTTTGGATAACAGATTCTGTTGTTGAGTACAACCTTTTCACTTCAATCCATGATGAGAAATTATCAATCATGTTTATATAGGATTTTCCATTGTACATAAATAAATCCATCCCTAGCTATTCCCAGGGTCTAGTTGGAAATTTTGTTGTAATCAGAGGTTCTCTCTGCTCCAGTCTATGTATTGCATATACTTGACAGTTCAGGGCCATGTTTTCTATGTCTTTGGATATTCCTAGCCACCACACAGATGATTGAGCCCATGATCTGCACTTCATTGTGCTCATGTGGCACTGATATAGACGTTCCAAGATATCCAATCTGAGTGAACTGGGAATGACTGGTCTGTCATGAAACACCAGCAAATCGTCGATGATTGTGAAGTGTTTTCTGAATTCATAGAAGGTTTTCAAGATCTGACCACTAGGATGTTCGTGATGCCAACCCTGTGTGCAGTATTGATGTGTTGATGAGAACATTCTTCATCCTGCTTTTGGGCATAACGAATTTCTTGCAATTTCTGTATACTTGCCGGCTACTGTGTGCAGTATATTGTGAATATGACTCTATCTCATCCACAAAGTTCGCATCCTGTTGAGTTGGATGGTCTACCATTGCTCTTGATAGCAAATCAGTGGAAGTTTGCATCTTTCTCTGAACATTTGGTCTCGTACGTATATCGCATTAATCATAACCGGAACCTCTGAATTCTTGGAGGCATTTTTGCGATCTTCTTATCCAGTAAAGAAACTAACATTTTGTGGTCTATCTCAATGACGACTTTCAATCCCACAATGTAATCAGAGAACTTCTCACAAGCCCATATGACTGCAAGTGCTTCTTTTTCAATTGCTGCATATCTGGTCTCTGTCTCGAACAAAGCTCTTGATGCATAGTAGATTGCTCTTTGACAACTATCAGGCTGTTCTTGGAAAAGGACTGCCCCTAACCCTTTGGATGAGGTGTCTGCAGCAATTGTTGTTGGTAGCGTAGGGTTATAGTGTGCTAAGATGTCAGGCGAAATGAACATGTCTTGAATCTTGAATGCTGACTCTTGATGTGAACTCCAACACTAAACGATCTTTTTTCAAGAGTTGGCTTAATGGCTCGGTTACCTGCGCTGGATGAGGTAAAAAATTGGCTAATTGATTCACCATTCCAAGAAATCTTTGGAGCTGTTGGACAAAGGTTGGAGTTGAAAACTCATTAATGGCGCTCATCTTTTTCGGGTCTGCCATTATGTCGTTGTTACTTACTATGTAGCTCAAGAAACTAATTGATGTCTTAGAGAATTCACATTTGCCATTAAGTGTGAGCCCTTCTTCTTGAAGATGACCTAAAACTACTTTTACTGTCTGGCCATGCCCCCCCTTTGATGGAAGCTCCATGCACAGGGATGTCATCCATGTGACATACCATCCCTTTGAGGCCTGCGGAATGTTGGACGTGGTCCTTTGGAAGATCTCAGGTGCAGACGCTATACCAAATGGTAAACGATTGAAGGAAAACTTCCAAATAGTGTGATAAATGGTGTGAGTAATCTTGACTTCTCATCCAAAGGAACCTGCCAAAAGCCACTATTTGTGTTGAGTTTAGTAAACATTATGCTTTTGGATAGCTTTGCTAGACTTTTGTCCACTGATGACATAGGATGAATTTCCCTTTTCACTGCTTTGTTAAGCCGCATTAAATCCACACAGATACAAACAGTACCATTTGGTTTTGGAACTGGAACCAAAGGCAAACATCATTCTGTTGGTTTGTTGTTCTCCCGCTTTCCATTAAAACCCACATAGAGGAATAAAAAGTTCCAAAAGCCAGGCAGGCTGCAGTCCTGACTATGAATTTACGGTTGTCCACAAGCCCTTATCCCAAGGGAAACCCTTCCCTAGTCGCCCCCAAAAACCTGAAAAGGATGAAAGGTGGAAGGGTGAAAGGAGCCGAAACAGCCCTGGGCGAGAAGGGAAAGCTGGACACACAGGAGGCCCTCCTCAGGCCAAAAAGGATGGCGCTGAGAGCAGGACTAACGCCCGAAAACCTGTGTGTTTCCGTTGTAACAAGGCACATCACTTTTGAGATGAGTGCCAGAAGTTACGGTGTAAACCCATAGGTTTAGTGAGGGTACACCAGACCAGTGCTGGAAAAATGGCCCTGATGGAAAGCACAGCAGATTAGGCTGTGGCTTTAACTGCGGCAGTAAGACCCAATAAACCTACCGCTGCGGGTGTGGGAAGACTTAGCAAAATCCCTGAGCGTTACCAGGAATTTGTGTTCCAGGAAAGGTGGCCCTATACCCCTCGAGTGAGCTGAGTAAGTCCATTGTCATACTTAGGGATACAGGGGCCACCCAATCCCTTCTGCTGGGAAAAGACATGACCTTTCCCCCAGAGAGTGCATTGAATGCTAGAGTGCTAGTAAACGGTATCGGAGGAAGTATATGCCCATACCTTTATACTGGCTGTACCTTGAGTGCGACCTTGTTTCAGGACCGGTAGCGGTGGGGCTTGTCCCTAGTTTATCTGTGGACGGGGTCGACCTGCTCCTGGGTAATGATCTGGCGGGGGCGAAGGTGGTAGCTTCTCTAGTGTTTTTAGAGAGACCGAAAGAGGTCAGGGAGTCAGAGCAGTTACAGGAGAAGGTCCCCGGCATTTTTCCTGACTGTGTGGTGACCCAGTCCATGGCCAAACAAGCTCTGTCAGAGGAGTCTGAACTGGCATTGCAGACAGATGACCCTGCTGCCTGGTTATCGGAAACCTTCTTTGGGAAGTTTGAAGACCCAAAGGATGGGTTGAGACTCAGAAGCCGATCCAGTGTTAAAAAAGTTAGCAGAGACTGCCCAAACCAAAGCTGAAGCAGAGGGAGTTCCAGAGTGCTACTATTTAATGAATGAGGTGCTGATGAGGAAGTGGAGACCTCCTCACAGACCTGCAGATGAAGAGTGGACAGTGGTTCACCAGAGAGTGGTGCCATGAGGCACCATACCATACCATAAGGAAACACTAAAAATAGCCCATGAACTTCCAATGACTGGACATGTCGGTATATGAAAAACCCAAGACTGCATAAGGCAGCATTTTGACTGGCCAAAACTCCACAAAGATGTGGTGGAGTTCTGTAAAACTTTCTGTAAAGCCCCAACCTGCAATAAAACCTGCACTCCTAATTCCCTTACCAGCATTAGGGGAACCCTTCAGCAGACTGCTGGTGGATTGTGTGGGACCCCTGCTGAAAACAAAAGGGGGCTACCAGTATGTTCTCACCATTATATATGTTACTACCTGATTCCTAGAGGCCATTCCCCTCTGAAATATCTCTGCCAAGGTAGTGGTGGATGAACTAACCTAATTCTTTACCCGATACGGGCTGCCTGCCAAGATCCAGATGGATCAGGGCACAAATTTCATGCCTGGTAACTTTCAAAAAATCATGGGTAATCTGTGCATAATCCAGTTAAAGTCCTCAGCTTATCATCCACAGTCACAAGGGGCTTTGGAACGGTACCACCAGACCCTAAAGACAATGATCAGGTCATAATGCTACGAGTATCTCCAATCCTGGGACAAAGGGCTGGGATTTCTCCTGTTTTCCACCAGGGACTCACCCAATGGGTCCACCGGCTTTAGTCCCTTTGAATTAGTTGATGGACAAAAGGTCAGAGGCCTCTTAAGCTAATCAAGGAGAGGTTTTTGGAACATAAGAATGAGCCTTACATATTAGACTACATTTCCATGTTCCGGGAGCGGCTCATGAGAGCCTGTGCAGTGGCTCAGAAGCACCTAAAAACCTTCCAGACAGCTATGAAAAGGCAGGCAGATAAACATGCCAAAGCCAGATTATGATTGGGCAGAAAGAGATCTAGGGTTCCCTTGCCACCTTCACCTGGTCTTACTGTAACGGGGTTTCATTTAAAACACACTGTGTTTTTAGCTCCCTCTTGGTGAATCCTTGTTCACCGCTTTCCAATTATAAGGCAAAGAAACCAGCACAAACAGGCTTTGCTGGTTTAAAGAAGAAAAGTTGAAATTTATTAAACTTAAACTATAATTTGGTTAATGCCTATAGATACATGACGTGCCCACACTAGCATGCATCTGTGATACACACATGCAAATAGGGACAGAAAAGAGCAGAAGAAAAATAAAGTGGAAAATGTTTGAGGCAATATCTGAAGCGTTGTTGTTACAGTTCTTCGAGCTCACTGTAGGGTCTTTGATTGTAGGTAGATCTTGCTTTTTGTTGGGGCCCAGTATTCTTCTTAAACCTTGTTCGCTGTAGGAGACTTTTCTCTCTTGGGTTCATGTATCTTCAGTGGATTCAGAGGCTTGTGAGAAAGAGATGGGAGAAGACAGGAGAGATCTTCTCAGTCCAGGAGCAAACAGACACTCTCAGTTTAAACTGCTTGTAAAGTTCAGAAAACCCCAGGTTGCAAAGCAGGTTAGTCATGTGACCAGCTGGTCTGACCACATCTGTTTGTGGATTCTCTGGTCTTAGCCGACCCTGGAATGTCTCGTCTTACACACAATACCTGGTGCTCAAAGTCCATTGTGGGTTAAATTGGATAAGGGAAGTAACCCCTTTGTCTCCACAAGAACTGTCTGTTAATATGCAAATGTCTTTCCAGCCAGGGGTCTGTGATTTTTTGAACAAGTCCCTTCTTCACTTCAGCAACAGTTTTCAAATCAATGTTCATATGACAAAATTAAAATGCCTCATTCTTGGCAGGTGGGGGTCTAGCATGACAAGATGTAAACTCTGTTGCGGTCAACCCAGGCGAGGAACAGGAGGGGTGCCTTGTAATCCCTCCTCACCTGATCATAACAGCGGATACAACTGTGTGGCTTGCTGGGCCGTTTCAGAATCAACCATATTATTTCCACAGAAGAAAGGTTTCTGTTTTTATTCCATCCAGAATATTTTTTTTATTCATTCATGGGATGTGGGCGTCGTTAGCTAGGACAGCATTTATTGCCCATCCCTAATTGCCCTTGAGAAGGTGGTGGTGAGCCGCCTTCTTGAACTGCTGCAGTCCATACGGGGTCGGAACACCCACAGTAATAAATAATTACAAATAATAATCTTTTGCCTCAATGTTCCCACTCTAACTTACAACTATTCCCCTAAGAGAGCAGAGCATCCTTCTGCACACTAACATCATGAGTCCAAGAACACACCAATAGTCGAGATTTCCTGAAGCCTTGTTACCATGGAAACCACCAACACTCATGATATTACTCACATGCAATTTAGTTCAATCAAAATTATAATTTAGAAGTAAGTACATCGATTCCAGACGCTATTTTTCATTTGAATAATTAATTGAATATCTTAGTGGTAATGTATATTGTTTTCTTTTACTCAAAAGGTAGAGGCTTTATTATTCACCCTTCTTTTGGTGCTCTTAATCTTTGAATTTTTTATACTCATCGAATAGTCCTTGGTAGGAAGTATCATGAATGGATTAGAGTTATTGTAGATAGCCTGAATGTTGCAGTAATGGATTAAAGTCATAGAGTCATAGAGTTATACAGCACAGAAACAGGCCCTTCGGCCCATCATGTCTGTGCCAGGACCCCCATTTAAAGATTTTAAGTTTATTTAAATGCACACATTGATTACTTACCCACTCCTGCCTTGTGTCCCGGAACAATATTGGTGTCCAGCACTCCCACGCATCTGAATCCCTGTCCAGGGATCTGAGGTGGAACACTGGTGGAGGGGGGGGGGAGCAGGTATGTTTTTCAGTGCAGGGTTGGTGGTTGGGGGGGGGGGCAGCGTCAGAGTAATTTCATTGGTCTAGGGGGAGGTTGGAAGGCGTAAAGTTTAAAGTTGATGAACTTTGAGGGGGGGGATGTCGGGAGCACAAGGTTGTTTTGTGGGGGGGTGGTGAGCGGGCAAGTAATTACTTCCATGCTTATGGGGGGAGGTTTAGGAGAGGGTCAGGATCACTTTGTTTAATTTTTAAAAATCAGTATTCCTTTAAATATTTAAATTGCAGTGTAGGTCTCAAAGCCCTTTAAAAATGGTGTCAACGCCTGCGCAAAGGTGACTGACGCCATTGCTGGGGACTGACCGCCCGCCCCCTGCACATCATTGGGCGGGGGGTGCGGTCGGCCCCACCCATTCAAACGAGTCATTGTGTTTAATATTGCGGTGGCTCAGCAACGTTTACGATATAGAATGCTGCCCATAATGATTGAAGATGAGAGGTGGGCCTAGCAGTCGAGAGCTAGGATTATACTGGGACAATTTGCGTTTAATAGAACAGGATATTGACTGGACAATTAAATAGAGAACTGAAGAAAAGGTTTGTGAGGCATTTGATTTGGAGAGTGGTTCTGTACTGTGCTGAAACTAGGCCACTGAGGAAATAGGAATCCTGGAATCTGTGCTGTATATTCTATGTAATTATATACAACCTAGAGAACTCTGAGATGTGAGTTAGGAGACTCATGGAGAAAGTAACATGGATAGATAAGAAAAGTAAAGAGTTGGCAATGATACCTATGCACCAGTTTGATATAAGAAGGCGATAAATGAATTGGATTGGTCATGTACTAAGAGGGAATGGTATGTTTGTTGAAAGTGGTGATAGAATGAAAAAGACAAAGAGAGAGGAAAAGGTGGATGATTCTGGAAGCCTGAAGAATTGAGAACATAGGAACAGGAGTAGGCTATTCAGCCCCTCGAACCTCTCCCATCTTCAATGAGATCATGGATGATCTATACCCTAACTCTATTCAGCTGTCTTGGCTCCATATCCCTGAATACTCTTGGCTAGCAAATTTCTATTGATCTCAGATTTAAAATTCACAATTAAGCGAACATCTACCAACCCTTGTGAGAAGACATATTTCCTAACTTCACTCCCACATGGCCTGGCTCTGATTGTAAGGTAATGTCCCCAGGTCCTAGACTCGCCTATCAGCAGAAAAAATTGCTCTCTACTCTATCAATTCCTTTCAGAATCCTAAAAACCCCAATCAAATAACCCTTCAACCTTTTATATTGCAGAGAATACAAGTTTATGTAATCTCTCCTCATATTCTAACCGATAGATCCCTGGGTAACATTCTGGTGAATCTACACTGCACTCTTTCCAAGGCCAATATATCCTTTCTAAGGTGCGGGGCCCAGAACTGTACGCAGCACTCTTGATGTGGTCTAACTTGAGCTTTGCATAGCAATAGCAGTACTTCCTCCCCTTTATATGTGAGGTTATATGAAGCACAAGTCAGATTTGGGGAAGGGTGAATTAAACTAGAACCTACCAATGCAGACCACTGATGATGATACATATACTGTTACAACTTATTGTCATACATAGTGTTCATTTTACATGTCCACCGCTGAAATCGGCAGCAGATGTAAACAATGGCGGTCCGCCTGTGCAGACTGCACATCGCGGAGCCGCGATATTCAGCGCGACAGCTTATTTAAATAGCCAGAGTGGACCACCCACCCCAATGACATGGAGGGAATGGGCTGTCCTCCCCAGCAATGGTGTCAGGCATCATTGCGTAGGTGCCGATGCCATTTTTCAAGGGCTTCGAGCCCTTCCATTTAATTGAAATATTTAAAAATATAGTCATTTTAAATTGATTTTAAAAAATTAAATAAATGTTTCTAGCCCCTCTCCCACCAACCCCCCCATAACCATACAATTCATTCCTTGTCCTCTCCCCGCCAAAGTACTTACCTTGTGCACCTGACCTTGCCCTCCCCATAGTTCATAAACTGTGAACTTTACTCCTTCCCACCATTCCCTACACCAATCAGATGAGTTTGACCCACCCACCCCAACACTGAAACAATTACCTGCTCTCCCCCCACCACACCCCACCCCCCTCCAACAGTGTTCCACCTCAGATCCCCAGACGGTCTTCCAGAGGCGCAGGAGTGCCAGCTACCAGCAGCAATATTGCTCTGAGCTGGATGGCAGGAGCAGGTGAATAATTAATTGATTTATTTAAATAAATTTACCTATGCAAATTTGGATCCTGTCGCTGAGCAGCAGGGGGGCCGCCACGAGGCCTTGCCGCCACCGGCAATATCGGGCCAGGCCTTCCCAGCGTCGAGGCCCGTGGCGGGCCTCTGTGGAGGCATTTTCTGACCTCCTCCCCGCCACGACCCCCGATGTGGAAGGGCTGAAAAATTCAGCCTATTGTAATGAGGTAATAACTATAGTTAAAACAGTGACAGATAGATGCCCAGAATAGTTTGTCTACTTTAAACTTGAATACAGAATGAGTACACAACAAAGGAACTGCAATTATTTCTCTAAGTTGTTACCCAACTCACTTGTTAAAAAGTTCACCACCTGGGAACAGATTTTCTTACCTTGTTATGACTGAGGTGAGAGGAATGCACTGTCATTTCTAGTCCCATCTCTCCACAGGTCACAACATATATTTAAAAAATGTTTACCCTGTTACCGATACGATCAATCATATATTCTACTCTTTAATGATAGCAAAATACTGCAGATGCTGGAGATCTGAAATAAAAACAGAAAGTGTTGGAAATACTCAGCAGGTCAGGCAGCATCTGTGGAGAGAGAAGTAGAACTTTCATCAGAACTGGCAAAGGTTAGAAAAGAATGAGGTTTTAAGCAAGTGGAGTTGGAGGAAGTGGGGGCGGGTGTGGTTTGGTGAGGAAGAGAACAAAAGGGAAGATGTGATAGGGCAGAGGACAGGAAAGATTAAATAACAAAGCTGTCCTGGGACAAAGGCAAAGAATGGATGAATGCTTGTGGAGAAAGACAAAGCATTAGTCCAGAGAGAGTGTTAACAGCAGAATTATGAGCAGCTCTGTTTACATGAAAAACAGGCACATGGTTAAAAAATAAGATTAAATTAAATTTTTAAAAATGAATAAAAGGCCAGTCATGCTCTGAAATTATTGAACTCAATGTTCAATCTGCTAAGTTGTAGAGTGCCTAATTGAAAGAACAGGTGCTGCTCCTTGAGCTTGCATTGATGTTCACTGGAACACTGGAGCAGGCCAAAGACAGCAATGTGGGCGTGAGAGCAGGGGGGTTGTTGAAATTGCAAGCAACCAGAAGCTCGGGGTTATGCTTTCGGACTGAGCGGAGGTGTTCTACAAAGCGGTCATCCAATCTGCGTTTGGTGTCCCCAATGTAGAGCGACCGCATGGTGAGCAGCGAATACAGTATACTAAATAGAAAGAAGTACAAGTAAATCGTTGCTTCACCTGAAAGGAGTGTTTGGGGCCTTGGATGGTGAGGGGAAAGGAGGTAAAAGGGCAGGTATTACACCTCCTGCGATTGCATGGGAAGGTGCCCTGGGAAGGGGACGAGGTGCCGGGGGTGATAGAGGAGTGGACCAGGGTGTTACCGAGGGAATGATCCCTTTGGAATGCTGACAGGGGAGGGGAAGGTAAGATGTGTTTGGTGATGGAATCATGCTGGAGGTGGCGGAAATGGTGGAGGATGATCCTTTGGATGTGAAAGCTGGTGAGGTGGAAAGTGAGGACAAGGAGAACCCTGTCACGGTTCTAGGAGGGAGGGGTAGGGGCAAGGGCAGTAGTGCGGAAAATAGGTTGGACACGATTGAGGGCCCTGTCAACCACAGTGGGGGGAATCCTTGGTTGAGGAAAAAGGAAGACATGTCAGAAGTGCTGTTGTGGAAGGTTGCATCATCAGAACAGATTTGAAGAAACTGGGAGAATGGGATGCAATCCTTACAGGAAACAGGATGTGAGGAAGTGTAGTTAAGGTAGCTGTGGGAGTCGGCAGGCTTTTAACAAATATCAGTGCACAGCCTATCCCCAAAGACGTCGAGGAAGGGAAGGGAAGTGTCGGAGATGGACCATGTAAAGGTGAGAGAAGGGTGGAAATTGGAAGCAAAGTTGATAACGTTTTCCAGTTCCGGGTGGGAGCAGGAAACGGCAACGATACAGTGGTGGCTGGGGATTGGTTGGGCCTCTGTTCAAGGAAGAAGCGGAGAGCTCTCAGACCGTCCTGTTGGGGGATGGAGGTGTAGAGAGATTGGACGTCCATCGTGAAGAGGAGGCGGTTAGGGCCAGAAAACTGGAAATTGTCAAAATGACATAGGGTGTCAGAAGAGCCACTGATATAGGTGGGAAGAGACTGGACCAGGGGAGAAAAGATAGAGTCAAGATAGGAAGAAGTAAGTTCAGTGGGTCAGGAACAAGTTGAAACGATGGGTCTACCAGGACAGTCCTGTTTGTGGATTTTGTGAAGGAGGTAAAAGCGGGCTATCCAGGTTGTGGGACTATGAGGTTGGGAGCTATAGAGGGAAGATCTCCAGAGGAGATGAGGTCAGTGACAGTCCTGGAGACAGTGGCTCAATGTTCAGTGGTGGGGTCATGGTCTGGGGAATGTAGGAAGAAGTGTCTAAGAGTTGGTGCTCAGCCTCTGCAAGGTAGATGTCGGTACGCCATACAACAACAGCACCACACTTGTCAGCAGGTTTGATCACAATATTGGGGTTCAACCTGAGATAACGGAGTGCAGCATTTTCTGATGGAGAAAGTTTAGAGTGAGTGAGGGGGCAGAGAAATTAAGACGGCTGATGTCACGCTGACAGTTCTCAATGAAAAGAACAAGAGAGGGTAAGAGGCCAAAAGGTGGGGTCCAGGTGGAGGGAGAATTTTGGAAGCGGGTGAATGGGTCTGCTGGTCAGGGGGAAGACTCCCGGTCAAAGAAGTGAGCCCCATGGCGAAGACTATGGAAGAAGAACTCAAAATCATGCAGCACCCAAAATTCATTGAGGTGGGGGCGTAAGGGGATAAAACTGAGTCCTTTGCTAAGCACAGAACGTTCAGCGTCAGAAAGGGGAAGGTCAGAGGGTATTGTAAATACACAGCAAAAGGTCAGATTAGGACAAGGGATGGGGGTCATAGGGAAATGAAGGGGAAGAAGGATCTGGAGTGGCGTTGGTACCCATGAGCTGCTGGAGCTTGCGTTCTTTAGCACCTGAAAGGAAGACAATAAAACTGTGGAGCAGAACAGCTTTGAGATAAGGTGAGGTAGTACTTTTGGAGAGAGAGGTCCAGTGTGTACAAGTGGTGGTGCATGGCACTGAGTGTGGATCTCAGGATGCGGCAAGAACAGCAGGCTGAGGAATGTTGTATTTCCCGGAGGTACCTATGATCCTGAGTGGATTCAAAACATGAAGGATGAAACTTCAGTTGGAATCCATATGGAACAAGTCGAAACCAGAGACACTCCCTGAGGAAGGAGATGTGGCTGTGAAAATGAGTTTTGGTAGACACCTTATCAAACACCAGGAGGGAAATAGAAGCAATGAAGGTGAACAAGGTAAAAGAGACAAATGGAAATCCCATCAGAGAGAAGAGCAGAACTTCTTCAAGGTAGGCATTCCTGGATGAGAAGTGGCAGTGAATTAAACACTAAAATAAAAGCAAAATACTGCAGATGCTGGAAATCTGAAATAAAAACAGAAAGTGCTGGAAATACTCAGCAGGTCAGGCAGCATCTGTGGAGAGAGAAGCAGAGTCAATGTTTCAGGTCTGTGACCTTTCATCAGAACTGGCAAAGGTTAGAAAAGAATTAGGTTTTAAGCAATTGAAATGGGGGGGGGGGTGCTCTACTCTTTATCTCAGAATAAAATATACCGACCAGATTTATTTAATAAACAACAGAATTATCAGTTTATTATCAAACAAGACTTATCCTGTAATGAAGTAAAGCATTAACACACAGATTGAAATATGAAAGTTCCTTTTTTAAATTCCCCACACACACTGAAAAAAATACAGAAATTCTCTCTGCAGAGATCCTTTACAAAAAAAGACAAAAATAAAATACTTTGGACAAATACTTGCTAATTTTTGAAGCAAAAAAGAGAAGATATGGAAGGAAGTCACTTGTCCTTTTTGGTCTGGCGTCTGGGTATATGGAGACGAGTCACTGGGATATTTTCTAAAGCTGTTCTTTTCAGGCAGTGTTGAGAATTAATCTGGCAGATTTTTCCAGCTTCTCTGAGAGATACAGCACCAGGGATATTTGCTCTCCCACGTTGGATCTTTGCAGGGTTTCTTCAAAGAGGTAGAGAAAGAGGTGAGCTGAGTGGTTTCTTTTTCCTTGGCAGGCAAAACACCAACTATCTTCAAAACTGTTCACACCCCAACTGAACTGAAAACAATCCAAACCCCAAAACAGAATGTCAACCTCCTGACCTCCATAAACCTTGACATGTGACTTCTCTGTAAACATCTTCTCCAGGTCACCAAAGTTTCTGTTGTTTATTGAGCTTAAAGCACATGATTTCCAGCACAGGTTCTTTTGAAACATCTCAAGTGTCCTTTCAGTGAACTTGGTAAAAAAAACACATCCATGAAACCTTCGCAGTTTTAACACAAGTCTTCAAAAAATACTTTAAAATGGAAGCAATTTTGTAACAACATCCATTGAAGCACTCATGCACAAAGATTTTTTGTGATCAAAACAGAAATGCTGGAAATACACAGTAGGTCTGGCAGCAACTGTGGAGAAACAGAGTTAACATTTCAGATCTGTGACCTTTCATCAGAACTGGCAAAGGTTAGAAATGTAATATGCTTTCAGCACGTGAAAGGGGGCAAAGAGGAAGAAAAACAAAAGGGAAGGTGTGTGATAGGGCAGAGGGCAGAAGAGATTAAATGACAAAGATATCATGGAATAAAAGGCAAAGAGAGTGGTAATAGCCATGGTAAAAGACAAAGCATTTGTCCAAAGAGAGTGTTAATGGCAGAATAATGAACAGCTCTGACAGAAAGCAAAACATGAAAAACAAGTTTGAGACTGGTACATGGTTAATAACAAATCAAAATGGCAGTCATGCTCTCAAGTTGTTGAACTCAATGTTGAGTCCAGAGGCATGTAGAGTACCTAATCAGAAGATAAGGTGCTGTTTCTCGAACTTGTGTTGAGCTGCATTGGGACACTGCAGCAGGGCGAGGACAGAAATGTGGGCGTGAGAGCAGGGTGGTGAATTAAAATGGCAAGCAACCGGAAGCTCGAGGTCATGCTTGCGGACTGAGCGGAGGTGTTCTGCAAAGCGGTCATCCAATCTACGTTTGATCTCCCCAGTGTAGAGAAGACCACATTGTGAACAGTGAATACAATATACTAAATTGAAAGAAGTACAAGTAAATTGCTGCTTCACCTGGAAGGAATGTTTGGGGCCTTTGATAGTGAAGTAAGTGGAGGTAAAAGGGTAGATGTTATACCTCCTGCAATTGCATGGGAAGGTGCCCTGGGAAGGGGGCGAGGTGTCGGAGGTGATGGAGGAGTGTGTCGTGAAGGGAACGGGCCCTTCGGAATGCTGACAGGGGAGGGGAGGGGAAGATGTGTTTGGTGGTGGCATCACACTGGAGGTGTCAGAAATAGCTTAGGATGATCCTTTAGATGTGGAGGCTGGTGGAGCGGAAAGTGAGGACAAGAGGAACACTGTCACGGTTCTGAGAAGGAGGGGAAGGGGTGAGGGCAGAAGTGCGAAAAATAAGTCGGACACAGTTTAGGGCCCTGTCAACCACAGTGTAGGGGACTCCTTGGTTGAGGAAAAGGGAAGACATGTCAGATGTGCTGTTGTGGAAGGTTGCATCATCAGAACAGATGCGACGGAAACAGAGATTGGAACGGAGTTCTTACAGGAGGCAGGACGTGAGGAAATGTAGTCAAGGTAGCTGTGGGAGTCATTGGGCTTATAATGAATATTAGTGGACAGCCTATCCCCAGAAATGGAGACAGAGAAGTCAAGGAAGGGAAGGGAAGTTTCAGAGCTGGACCATGTAAAGGTGAGAGAAGGGTGGAAATTGGAAGCAAAGTTGATAAAGTTTTCCAGTTCGGGGCGGGAGCAGGAAACAGCACCATATCAATGTACCGAAAAAAGAGTTGGGGTAGGGGGCCTGAGTAGGACTGGAACAAGGAATGTTCAACATACCCCACAAAAAGACAGGCATAACGCGGACCCATGCAGGTACCCATAGCAACACCTTTTATTTGTAGTTAATGGAGTTGAAGGAGAAGTTGTTCAATATATAAGTTCAGCCAGGTGGAGGAGGGTGGTGGGGGATGGCGACTGGTTGGGCCTCTGTTCAAGGAAGAAGCAGAGAGCTCTCAGACCATCCTGGTGGGGGATGGAGGTATAGAGAGATTGGACGTCCATAGTGAAGAGGAGGCAGTAAGGGCCAGAAAACTGGAAATTGTTGAAATGGTGTAGGGCGTCAGAAGAGTCACGGATGTAGGTGGGAAAAGACTGGACAGGAGGAGAAAAAATAAAGTCAAGACAGGAAGAAATAAGTTCAGTGGGGCAGGAAAAGGCTGAAATGATGCATCTACTAGGACAATCCTGTTTGTGGATTTTGGGAAGGAGATAGAAGCGGGCTGTTTGGGCTTGCGGGACTATGAGTTTGGACGCTGTAGAGGGAAGATCTCCAGAGCAGATGAGGTCAATGACAGCCCTGGAGACAGTGGCTTGATGCTCAGTGGTGGGGTCATGGGTCAGGGGATGTAGGAAGAAGTGTCTAAGAGTTGGCGCTCAGCCTCTGCAAGGTAGATGTTGGTACGCCATACAACAACAGCACCACCCTTGTCAGCAGGTTTGATCACAATGTTGGTTTCGATCTGAGATAACGGAGTGCAGCATGTTCAGATGGAGACAGTTTAGAGTGAGTGAGTGAGCAGAGAAATTAAGACAGCTGATGTCACGCCGACAATTCTCAATGAAAAGATCAAAAGCGGGTAAGAAGCCAAAGGGTGGGGTCCAGATGGAGGGCGAATGCGGAAAGCGGGTGAATGGGTCTGCTGGTCAGGGGGGAGAATTCCTGGCCAAAGAAGTGAGCCCCGACGCCAAGGCGACGGAAGAAGAACTCAATGTCATACCGAGCGCAAAATTCATTGAGGAAGCGGGGCACGTGGGGATAAAACGGAGTTCATTGCTGAGTACAGATCATTCAGCATCAGAGAGGGTATGGTGAATATGGTCTTCTTTTTTTCTCTACCAAGGATTCCCCCCACTATGGTTGACAGGGCCCTTGACCGTATCCGACCCATTTCCTGCACTTCTGCCCTCGCTCCCTTCCCCTCCCTCCCAGAACTGCGACAGGGTTCCCCTTGTCCTCACTTTCCACCTCACCAACCTCCACATCCAATGGATCATCCTCAGTTATATCCTCAGCGTGATGCCACTACCAAACACATCTTCCCTTCCCCTCCACTATTAGCATTCTGAAGGGACCATTCCCTCCACAACACCATCATCTCCAACATCTTGTCCTCTTCCCATGGCACCTTCCCATGCATTTGCAGGTGGTGTAACACCTGCCCTTTTACCTCCTCTCTCCAAGCCCCCAAACACTCCTTCCAGGTAAAGCAGCAATTTACTTGCACTTTCAATTTAGTGTACTGTATTTGCTGCTCACAATGCGGTCTTGTCTACATTGGGGAGACCATATGCAGATTGGGTGACTGCTTTGCGGAACACCTCTGCTCAGTCCACAAGCATGAACACAAGTTTCCAGTTGCTTGCCATTTTAATTCACCACCTTGCTCTCATGCTCACATTTCTGTCCTTGGCCTGCTGCAGTGTTCCGAGGCTCAACGCAAGTTCGAGGAACAGCACTAGCTCAAAGCCTATCACATTTCTAACCTTTGCCAGTTCTGATGAAAGGTCACAGACCTGAAATGTTAACTCTGTTTCTCTCTCCACAGATGCTGCCAGACCTGCTGTGTATTTCTAGCACTTTCTGTTTTGTTTCCTATTTTCTAGTATCAGCAGTATTTTGTTTGTATTCTTTGTGATCAACCTCAGTGCAACTTGACGCAATGCACAACCAGTATTATAACTCCAGTTCATTGACTTCGCATCATATTGCATGCATACTTCTCTGAAACTTGGAGATGCAAATGATTGTAGCCTTAAAGGAGAGCATCTCATTATATTCAGAATATAACCTTGCCTCCCCCTTTAATATTTTATATGTATAGTGAAATCAAAGATTGCATTGTCAAAACCTGCTGTTTCACTTTTTTACTTCACAGTTGACATAATAAGACACGCATAGCTGAGAAAAGCTATTTAACCTATTTTAATCCATCCAGAACAATCATATACTTCCCCATTGCATCTAATTGTTTCTGAAATGATTCTATGTTTTTGCCTCCACCAATGTGGTTGGAAGTCCTTTCCAAGTGTTGATTGCTCTGTGAAGAAGAACCACCTGATATCACTCCTAAAGTTACTTTTTAATAATTTGAAACTGTGACCCTTATCCTACTCTCATTTTATAATTTTGGCCAGAATTTAACGTTTGGCGGGAGGCCATAGCCCGCCTCCACAGGGCCTGGAGTGCCAGGCCAGGATTTTTCACTCCCTAGGTTCTTTATTGGCCTTGGGCAGGACTTCCACCTCCTTGAGGCAGGAAGTCCTGCTTAATGTAGCTGCTGGCCAATCAGAGGGCAGGCAGCTCTTAGTACCAGCAATGCCACCAGGAGCAGTGGCCACTGCTGGGACTACACCCAGCCATTGCAAGCAAGATGAAGGACGGCCCCGGAATGAAGGTAGGTTTTTGGGGCCTCGCCAGGGACAATCGGCCAGGCCCCAGTGAGGCAAGGGGGAATCAGTTGGGGGGTGGGGGGGTAGTATTGTGTGATTGGGTGCTTGGGGGTGGCCCTCCATGGGGCACAGAGTGCTCGATCAGGAGGGTCCAGCCCTCCAGCCTGCAATAAGGCTGCCAGGTGTCCTGCGCCCCTCCCCTGCTGTGGGTAAAATACCAGCGGTGGCGGGAGGAGGCCCTTAAGTGGCAGTTAATTGGCTACATAAGGGCCTTGATTGGCTTGGGGTGGGTGGGCCATTTCTTGCGGCTGCCACCCGGGTGAAATTGCAGTGGAGGTGCAGGATCACCTCTTAGACGCCTTGGCCCAAAAATGTTCTGCCCACTAACAGATTTTGCCTTGCTTATTCTCTCAATTCTGGATTGCCTCCTTTAATATTAATTGGAAACAGCAGTAATCCTAAAACTGAGCCCTGGGCAACTCACACAATATTGCCCTGCTGTACCCTGCAATTTACCCTCTAACTGCAACGTACCATATTCTAACCTTCAGCAAATTCTTTTCTATACCCAGGTTTTGTCCTGAATTCCCATCAAATGCTTTTTGGAAGTCTAAATACACCATGTTATAGATTCTTCAGGGATGCAGTCACATTATTCCTATCATCAGGATACAGGCACTTCCATTTATCACTCAGCTTCATCATTGTCTGATTATTGGTGCTCTTGTTAGACCAGTGAGAGTGTGCACACTGGAAGACTACATGTAGGTATTCAAAGTCGTGCTGCGATTTCATTAGCAAGTAAGTGTTGTTTCCCTTTTTATTCCTACTCAAAGAATAGAAAAGCACTACCACAGTCAAAGAAAACCACAGCATCGGGACTCCTGCATTCATCATTGATATCTCTACTCCCCCTCCAGATGTTAGGGGTGAAGTAGTCACATACAGAATACGTTTTTTTTTCAAGCAAACAATTTATTTCTTCAGAGTACAGAATCAACCAGACATACATAGACCTACGCAGAGGTCAGATGACTGCAGCATCTCTCTCTCTCTCTCTCTCACACACGGACACACATCACCTGTTTTTATACCTTTAATGTAGATTCAAAACTATGAAATCCAGTGTTGTCCAACATTTTCGCGTGGGGGGGGGCACATTACAATTTTTTCTTACATGAGATGGGTGAGATAATTTCAGAAAGAGAAAGGCATTAAAAATGTATCTTACTGTTAATCAAAACAACAAATGTGCATTTTTTTGAAGAAGCTTTAAATGAGAAGATTAATTTATTGACATACTTTCACATCACTATGTTGGACACTGATTTAGTGAGATACATGGCATTTTTTTGCTTGCACAAGTAGTCAATGTTCGCTCACAAACTTGTAGCAATGCAGAGTAATCCGGATAGATGTTCATCTGTCAGGACTGATCTTGATCATTTCCTCTCCCACTCTCTCCCTGTGTCCCCCCCCCCCCCCACTCAAAGACTGGTGTGATAGAAGTGGGTTCCGGGTCGTGGGGCACTTGCACCAGTACTGGGGAAAGTGCTGGCTGTACCGTTGGGATGGTCTACACCTGAACCTTGCTGGGTTCTAGTGAGCTGCATAACTAGGGAAGTAAAGATGGTTTTAAACTGAATAGTTGGGGGCAAGGGATCAAATTTTGGAAGATATGGTAAATCAAGGAGTAGAGACAAGGCAAGAGAGAAAGGTATTAATATGGGAAATGATAAACAAACTGTGACAGGAAGGGACAGAGTGTACAAATCTAAGAGTAAATCAACAGATAAGGCTAGAGGTTACAAAAATAATAAAAGGACACAACTAAAGGCTCTGCATCTGAATGCACGTAGCATTTGAAACAAAACAGATGAACTGAGAGCGCAAATAGAAATAAATAAGTGTGATCTGATAGCCATTACAGAGACATTACTGCAGGACAACATAGATTGGGACCTGAATATTGAAGGGTACATAGCATTTAGGAAGGACAGAAAGCTAGGAAAAGATGGAGGGGTCGCTCTGTTAATTAATGATGGTATTAGCCCAATATAGAGGGGTGACCTAAGTTCAGGAGACCAGGATGGAGAAGCAGTTTGGGTAGAGATGAGAAATCAAAAAGGCTAGAAGTCACTTGTGGCCACCTAACCTGTAGGATGGGGTATAAAGGAATAAATAATAGCAGCTTGTCAGAAAGGTAGAGCAATAATTATGGGTAAAAAATCAGATGGGCAGAGGTAGCCTACATAAGGAGTACATAGAATGTTTTTGGGATAATGTCTTGGAACAATACGTTCTGGAGCCAACCAGAGAGCAGGCTATACCAGACCTGGTATTGTGCAAAGAGATAGGATTAATTAATGACATCATAGTTAAGCTGTCCCTAGGTAGCAGCGATCATAATATGATTGAATTTTACATTCAGTTTGAGGGAGAGAAGAGTGGGTCCAAGACAAGTATTTTACATTTAAATAAGGGCAATTATGAGGACATGAAAGCAGAGCTAGATAAAGTGAACTGGCAAATCAGGTTAACGGATAGGTCAATAGAGATGCAACGGCAAACATTTAAGGGGATATTTCAGAATACACAGAATAGATACATTTCAACGAGAAAGAAAAATTCCAACGGCGGGACGCACCATCTGTGGTTAACTAAAACAGTTAAAGATAGTATCAAACTTAAAGAAAAAGCCAATAATTGCGCAAAGATGGGAGGCAGGTCGGAAGATTGGACAGAATACAAAAAACAGCAAAGAATGACTAAAAGATTGATATGGAAGGTAAAATTAGAGTACGAGAGAAAGCTGGCTAGAAATCTAAAGACAGATAGTAAGAGTTTCTATAGATATTTAAAAAAGAAGAGTTAACAAAGTGAGCATTTGTCCTATAAAAAGTGAGTCTGGGGAATTAATAATGGATAGTAAGGAGATGGCAGATGAATTGAACAGATATTTTGCATGGTCTTCACTATTGAGGATACAAGTAACATCCCAGTATTAGCTGTAAGTCAGGAAATGGAAGGGAGTGAGGAACTCAAGAAAATTAGAATCACCAGGGAAGTGGTACTGAACAAATTGTCGGAGCTGCAGGCTGACAAGTCCCCAGGTCCTGATGCACTTCATCCTAGGGTGTTAAAAGAAGAGGCTAGTGAAATAGTTGATGCATTAGTTTTAATTTTCCAAAATTCCCTAGATTCGGGGCAGGTTACATTAGATTGGAAAATAGCGAATGTAACTCCTTTATTCAAAAAGTGAGGGAGACAGAAAACAGGAAACTACAGGGCAGTTAGCTTAACATCTGTCTTTGGGAAAATGTTAGAAGCTATTATTAAAGATGTTATAGCAGGGCATTTATAAAAATTCAAGGTAATCAGGCAGAGTCAACATGGTTTTGTGAATGGGAAATCATGTTTAACTAATTTATTGGAGTTCTTTGAGGGAGTTACATGCACTGTGGATAAAGGGGAACTGGTGGATGTGTTGTACTTAGATTTCCAGAAGACATTTGATAAGGTGCCACATCAAAGTTTATTGCAGAAAATAAAATGGTGTAGGGGGTTAGAGGCCTGCTCAGGGCAGGAAAAAAAGACCCCGTCCCGAACCCGACTGAACTACAGCGGATCCGAGCCCGACCCAGCCCAAGTCCCTCCGATTTTGCCCCGAGCCCGACCTGACCCGACCCGAACCGACTCGACCCGACCTGACCATCCCTTTACTTACCTTCCTGACACTAAACCTACAAGAAGCTGCAGCGCATGCATGATGATGTCTTAGTGATGTCACTTGCTCACTGCGCAGACTCAGTTTCATCCCGGACTCCCAGCTCAGGTAAAGTTTTTTTAATTTCAATACTTACCAGCAGAGCACTTACCGTGTGTGTCCAGCCCAACCCAACCCGACTCAACCCGGACTCGGCCCAAGCCGAGCTGAGCCTGCAAGTCGTACCCGGAAGATGGGCCCAAACCGACCCATACCCGACACATGTCGTTGGGTCCCATCGGGTTCGGGTCAGGTAGCAGCCCTCTATAGGGGGTAACATATTGGCATGGATAGAAGATTGGTTAGCTAACAGGAAACAGAGAGTTGGCATAAATGGATCATTTTCTGGTTGGCAAGATGTAACGAGTGGTGTGCCACAGGGATCATTGCTGGGGCCCCAACTTTTTAAAATTTATATAAATGACTTAGAGAAGGGACCGAAGGTATGGTTGCTAAATTTGCTGATGACACAAAGATAGGTAGGAAAGTAACTTGTGAAGAGGACATAAGGAAGCTACAAAGGGATATAGATAGGGTAAGTGAGTGGGCAAAGACCTGGCAAATGGAGTATAATGTGGGAAAGTGTGAAATTGTCCACTTTGGCAGGAAGAATAAAAAAGAAGCATATTATCTAAATGGTGAGAGATTGCAGAGCTCTGAGATGCAGAGGGATCTGGGTGTCCTAGTGCATGAATCGCAAAAGGTTAGTATGCAGGTACAGCATGTAATTAGGAAAGCTAATAGAATGTTATTGTTTATTGCAAGGGGAATTGAATACAAAAGTAGGGAGGTTATGCTTCAGCTATACAGGGCATTGGCTATCCAGACCACATCTGGATGTAAATGCATGAGGCAGTACAGAAAAGGTTTACTAGACTAATACCTGGAATGGGTGGGCTGTCTTATGAGGAAAGATTGGACAGGCTAGGCTTGTATCCACTGGAATTTAGAAGAGTAAGAGGCAACTTGATTGAAACATATAAGATCCTGAGGGCTCTTGACAGGGTGGATGTGGAAAGAATGTTTCCCCTTGTGGGAGAATCTCGAACTAGGGGTCACTGTTTAAAAATAAGGGGTCGCCCATTTAAGACAGAGATGAGGAGAAATTCCTTCTCTCAGAGGGTCGTGAGTCTTTGGCATTTCTCTTCCTCAAAAGGTGGTCGAAGCAGAGTCTTTGAATATTTTAAGGCAAAGGTAGATAGATTCTTGATAAGCAAGGGGGTGGAAGGTTATCAGGGGTAGGTGGAACTGTGGAGTAATCAGTTCAGCCATGAACTTATTGAATGGCGGAGCAGGCTCTAAGGGCCGATTGGCCTACTCCTGCTCCTAATTCATATGTTCTTATGTATAGGTACCTTGTATGCTGGCCTTAAATTGCTTAGGTGTCAGTCTTATGACCTCTTGCACTATTTGTTTTTGTACCTCTGAGCTCCCTTATCAGGACAGCTATGTCTAAACCATGAACCATGTCTCTCAACCAAGAAAACATAATATTCCTAGCTCCTGAGAGGCACCTATCATCCACTTCTCTGTGGATAACGACTCTTCTTTATGTGTTTACCACATTCCAAGTAGGGGCAACCTTGGCACATCCATTTACTTTGCTGGCTCTGCCTATGTGTGTCTAATATTCATCTTTAGCTTGCTGTCAGAGTCCTATTAATCCTTTGTTGCCTAAATAACTAATACCACATATTTACCTTAGTAGACTAGCTTGTCCATCTCACATGTACCAACGATCATCAAGACTAATTGTAACATTAACACCATGGGATTAAAGGCACAGTGGCAGTGTGGATATGAAATTGGCTAAGGGACTGACAGAAGAGAGTCATCGTGAATGGTTGTTTTTCTAACTGGAGCGAAGTATACAGCAGTGTTCCCCAGGAGTTGGTAATAGGACTTCTCTTCTTTTTGATATATATTAATGACCTGGGTTTGGGTACACAGGGCATCATTTCAAAGTTTGCAAATGACATGAAACTCAGAAATGTAGTAAAACAATGAGGAAGATAGCAACAGACTTCAGGAGAATGTAAACAGACTGGTGAAATGGGCAGACATGTGGGAGATGAAATTTAATGTAGAGAAGTGTGAAGTGTTACATTTTGGTCGGAAGAATGATGGAAGGAAATGTAAACTAAATGTTACAATTTTAAAAGGGGTGCAAAAACATAGATCTTGAGGTGTGTGTACACAAATCTTTGAGGGTGGCAGGACAGGTTGAGAAAGCTGTTAAAAAGCATATGGGATCCTAGACTTTATTAAGAGAGGCATACAGTACAAAAGCAATGAAGTTACACTAAACCTTTATAAAACACTGTTAGGCCTCAGTTGGGGTATTGTGTACAATTCTGGGCACCATAGCTTAGGATGTCAAGGCCTTAGAGAGGGTGCAAAAGAGATTTACTAGAATAATACCAGGAATAAGGGACCAGTTATGTGGAGAGATTGGAGAAGCTGGGGTTGCTCACCTTAAGAGCAGAGAATGTTAAGAGATTTGACAGAGGTGTTCAAAATCATGAACGATTTTGATAAAGTAAAAAAGGAGAAACTGTTTTCAGTGGTAGAAAGGTCAATAACCAGAGGACATAAATTTAAGATGATTGACAAAAGAACACAAGAATCAGGAGTAGGAGTAAGCCATTCGGCCCCACGAGCCTGCTCTGCCATTCGATAAAATCATGGCTGATCTGATTGTAGCCTCAACTCCATTTTCTTGTCTGCCCCATAACCTTTGACTCCTTTGTCGATCAAAAATCTACCTAACCCAGCCTTGAATATATTCAATGACCCAGCCTCCACTGCTCTCTGGGGAAGAGAATTCCACAGACTAATGCCCTCTGAGAGAAAAAAATTCTCCTCTTTTCAGTCTAAAATGGGAAACCCTTAGTTTTTAGACTGTGTCCCCTAGTTCTAGGCTCTCCGACTAGAGGAAACATCCTTTCGGCATCCACCCTGTCAAGTCCCCTCAGGATCTTATATGTTTCAATAAGATCACCTCTCATTCTTCTGAACTCCAATGAGTATAGACCCAACCTGCTCACCTTTCCTCAAAAGACAACCCCTTTATCCCAGGAATCCACCTAGAGAACTTTCTCTGAATTGTTTCTAATGCAATTATATCCTTTCTTAAGTAGTAAGACCAAAACTGTATACTGTACTCCAGAGGTCCTGTACAACAGTAGCAACACTTTCCTACTTTTATACTTGTTTCCCCTTGCAATAAATGCTAACATTTCATTTGCCTTCCTAAACATTTGCTGTACCTGAATTATAACATTTTGTGATTCATGTACCAGGACACCCAGATCCCTCTGTATTGTTGAGTTCTGCATTTTCTCTCCATTCAAATATGCAGCTTTTCTATTCTTCCTGCCAAAGTGGACAAGTTCACATTTTCCCACATTAAATTCCATCTGTTAAATTTTTGCTCACTCACTTAACCTATCTAAATCCCTTTGTAGACTCTTTATATCCTCTCGACAGCTTACTTTGCTACCTATTTTTGTGTCATCAACATTGATATAGTTTGTAAAAAGTTGAGGCCCCAGCACTGATCCCTGTGACACTCCACTAGTAATGGCTTGCCAACCTGAGAAATGACCTATTTATCCCTATTGTCTGTTTCCTGTTAGTTAACCAATCCTCTAGGCATGCTAATGTGTTACCCCCGACACCATGAGCTCTTATTTTGTGCAGTAACCTTTGATGTGGCACCTTATCGAATGCCTTTTGGAAATCCAAGTACATCAGAATTAGAACTAGAATTAGAACATTACAGCGCAGTACAGGCCCTTCGGCCCTCGATGTTGCGCCGACCATCTGACCTACACTATTCCATTTTCATCCATATGTCTATCCAATGACCACTTAAATGCCCTTAAAGTTGGCGAGTCTACTACTGTTGCAGGCAGGGCGTTCCACGCCCCTACTACTCTCTGTGTAAAGAAACTACCTCTGACATCTGTCCTATATCTTTCACCCCTCAACTTAAAGCTATGTCCCCTCGTGTTTGCCATCATCATCCGAGGAAAAAGACTCTCACTATCCACCCTATCTAACCCTCTGATTATCTTGTATGTCTCTATTAAGTCACCTCTCCTCCTCCTTCTCTCCAACGACAACAACCCCAAGTCCCTCAGCCTTTCCTCGTAAGACCTTCCCTCCATACCAGGCAACATCCTAGTAAATCTCCTCTGCACCCTTTCCAAAGCGTCCACATCCTTCCTATAATGCGGTGACCAGAACTGCACGCAATACTCAAGGTGCGGCCTCACCAGAGTTTTGGACAGCTGCATCATGACCTCGTGGCTCCGAAACTCGATCCCCCTACTAATAAAAGCTAACACACCATATGCCTTCTTAACAGCCCTATTAACCTGGGTAGCAACTTTCAGGGATTTATGTACCTGGACACCAAGATCTCTCTGTTCATCTACACTACCAAGAATCTTCCCATTAGCCCAGTACTCTGCATTGCTGTTACTCCTTCCAAAGTGAATCACCTCACACTTCTCCGCATTAAACTCCATTTGCCATCTCTCAGCCCAGCTCTGCAGCCTATCTATGTCCCTCTGTACCCTACAACATACTTCGACACTATCCACAACTCCACCGACCTTCGTGTCATCCGCAAATTTACTAACCCACCCTTCTACACCCTCATCCAGGTCATTTATAAAAATGACAAACAGCAGTGGCCCCAAAACAGAACCTTGCGGTACACCACTAGTAACTAAACTCCAGGATGAACATTTGCCATCAACCACCACCCTCTGTCTTCTTTCAGCTAGCCAATTTCTGATCCAAAGCTCTAAATCACCTTCAACCCCATACTTCCGTATTTTCTGCAATAGCCTACCGTGGGGAACCTTATCAAACGCCTTACTGAAATCCATATACACCACATCCACGGCTTTACCCTCATCCACCTGTTTGGTCACCTTCTCGAAAAACTCAATAAGGTTTGTGAGGCACGACTTACCTTTCACAAAACCGTGCTGACTATCGCAAATGAACTTATTCTTTTCAAGATGATTATAAATCCTGTCTCTTATAACCTTTTCCAACATTTTACCCACAACCGAAGTAAGGCTCACAGGTCTATAATTACCAGGGCTGTCTCTACTCCCCTTCTTGAACAAGGGGACAACATTTGCTATCCTCCAGTCTTCCGGCACTACTCCTGTCGACAATGACGACTTAAAGATCAACAACAACGGCTCTGCAATCTCCTCCCTGGCTTCCCAGAGAATCCTAGGATAAATCCCATCTGGCCCAGGGGACTTATCTATTTTCACTCTTTCCAAAATTGCTAACGCCTCCTCCTTGTGAATCTCAATCCCATCTAGCCTAGTAGGCTGTATCTCAGTAATCTCCTCGACAACATTTTCTTTCTCTACTGTAAATACTGACGAAAAATATTCATTTAACGCTTCCCCTATCTCCTCTGATTCCGCACACAACTTCCCACTACTATCCTTGATTGGCCCTGTTCTAACTCTTATCATTCTTTTATTCCTGATATACCTATAGAAAGCCTTAGGGTTTTCTTTGATCCTATCCGCCAATGACTTCTCGTGTCCTCTCCTTGCTCTTCTTAGCCCTCCCTTTAGATCCTTCCTGGCTAGCTTGTAACTCTCAAGCGCCCTAACTGAGCCTTCACGTCTCATCCTAACATAAGCCGCCCTCTTCCTCTTGACAAGCGCTTCAACTTCTTGAGTAAACCACGGCTCCCTCGCTCGACAACTTCCTCCCTGCCTGACAGGTACATACTTATCAAGGACACGCATTAGCTGCTCCTTGAATAAGCTCCACATTTCGTTTGTGCCCATCCCCTGCAGTTTCCTTCCCCATCCTACACATCCTAAATCTTGCCTAATCGCGTCATAATTTCCTTTCCCCCAGCTATAATTCTTGCCCTGCGGTATATACCTGTCCCTGCCCATCGCTAAGGTAAACCTAACCGAATTGTGATCACTATCGCCAAAGTGCTCACCTACATCTAAATCGAACACCTGGCCGGGTTCATTACCCAGTACCAAATCCAATGTGGCATCGCCCCTGGTTGGCCTGTCCACATACTGTGTCAGAAAACCCTCCTGCACACACTGGACAAAAACAGACCCATCTAAAGTACTCACATCTAAATCACATCTACAGATTCCCCTTTATCCACCTTGCTTGTTACTTCCTCAAAGAACTCTAATAAATGAGTCAAATATGATTTCCTTTTTACAAAACCATGTTGACGCTTCTTGATTGCATTATGATTTTCTAAGTATCCTGCTACTACCTCCTTAATAATGGATTCTAGCATTTTCCCTATGACAGATGCTCGTCTAACTGACCTATAGTTTCCTGCTTTTTGTCTCCCTCCTTTCTTGAATAGAGGTGTGACATTTGCAATTTTTCAATCCACTGGGACCTTTCCAGAATCTAGGGAATTTTGGAAGATCACAACCAATGTATCTACTTTCTCTGCAGCCACTTATTTTAAGACCTTGGATGCAAGCCACAGGTCCAGGGGACTTGTCAGCCTTTAGTTCAAATAGTTTTCCCAGTACCTAGTTTTAAGTTCCTCCCTCCCTTTTACCTCTTGATTTTCAAGTATTCTTGGGATTTTTTTGTGTCTTCGACGGTGAAGACTGATGCAAAATACCTGTTCAATGCTTCCACCATTCCTTTTTTTCCCATTAATTCCCCAGTCTCGCTCTCTAAGGGACCAACATTCACTTTAGTTACTCTTTTCCTTTTTAAATACTTGTGGAACCTCTTACTTTTTTTAAACAAGCAAACTTTTTTTTACACACCGAGTTGTGTGATCTGGAAGGCATACCTGAGAGGGTGGTAGAAGCAGATTGAATAGTAATTTTCAAATGGAATTGGATAAATACATGGAGGGAGAAGTACACAGCTCTAGGGAACAAACAGGGGAGTGGGTCTAATTGGATAGCTCTATCCAAACAACTATGCTGAATCATTCTATGGTTCTAACCCTGTCAGGGACTTTTTTCACTGCTGCAGACTAGGTTGTGCCTTTGTTGAAAATTTATAGGGCAATGAGTAGAGAAGTGCTAATGCCGGCACACCAGGAGCCCAGGGCAGACCGTTCCTGCTTATTACCTTGCAATAATGATGCAGTTTGTCAAGAAATTCTGATGTACGTCAGCTATCTATTGTTTCTCAGTGCCTGAGGTCCGATATAATAACAGGCAGCTGAACCCGCGTTAATAAATCCTCATCTGTCCTTCGTGGGCTATTATTTTAAACGACTGTTGTACCCTCAGTTTGTTTCCTTTGAGTCTGCGTGTGAGTTTTTTTTTGAGTGCTCCACAACTTGTCCGCTGAGCTGTTCCAGTTCAGAGTTAAAAGTATGTTAAGAAGGCATGCAGCTTCCTAGTGCTGAGGAAGAATGGGAAATAGCAACTGGGGGCTTGGCGAGCCCGTGGGAGGAGCTCGCTCACATTGTGCAAAATCTGCAGGCAACCAAAGGCAGAGCGTTGGGAAATTCAGGCTGCATAACGTCAAAGTGCTGAGTTTTTCTTCAGCAAAGAGTTAAATCACTGCAGATTTGACGGAAGGAGGAAACTGTAAGGGGGAAGGGAGCTCAATGTTGTGTGAGAACCTTCAATATTTCGTACGGGCAGTGTGTCATTCGTTGTCCTGCATCAATCTTTGCTTCATTCACTGGCAGTTACCCGGACTGAGTAGCACTCAGGTACCTGTGATGCGATGTTTTGCTAATGTCTCTCAGGATTAAACGAACAGCTCTCTTTGCTGCCCCGCAAGTGTTGTACTAGTGCAAAGCAGCTGGTTTGTTGACTTGTGGTTAGTATCTTGATTCGAGCACCATTAACAAAAAAAAATGCAAGTCTCAATTGCTTGCACCGATCATAATTTGAAGGCACGGAATAATGACGACAGGCACAAGCAGATCCCCAGCAGCCCGAAATTAGGCAATGGGGCCCGTGCAAAATTTCGGACGGTTGCTATCATTGCCCGGAGCCTGGGACATTTCATACCTCAGCACCACATCTCTCTGAAGGAGTCAACAGCAAAACAGACAGGGATGAAATATAGGTATGGTAATGTTCTTGTTTGACTCAATAGCTCACTGATTTGTTCTGTTGCCTAATGATAATGATTTCAAAGCTAAAGCAATAATGTTATTCCTACTGATATGAAGGATATAATGTACTGTCGTTAACATTCAAATACAATTACGCTAATCATAGTCGTTGTTCTCAGTAGATCCAATAAAGTAAACTGTGACTGTGCATTAGATTAATTACTGCTCTGCTAAAAGCTTCAAAAGTATTTTTGTTCAGGCTAAGAGGCTTGGATGCAATATTGAAGGTTATATACTTTTTATGTTTCATAGATTCAATACATTGTAGACTGAATTAATTTCGACGCATTACTGTTTTGCCAAAAAAGTGGTAGGACTTTTGTAGACTTCATTGAAAAATACCATTTTCAGTAACCATTTCCATTTAATTATTTACTTGCCATTCTCATTTAAGTATTAAATATTTTTACATAGTCCTAAAGTATATAACAAACATCAATCTTCAGTAAAAATGGACTGCAGAAGGTTACTGGTGATCGAAAAGGGTTTGAAATTTTGGCATTTTGTGCTGGGATCTGAATCATGTAGAGATTATATATGCTTTAATCTGACTGCTAAATACATGATTTTTTTTTGTTTTGAATATATACTATTCCAGTAATCTATTTTACAATAATATTGAAGCTCACATATTAAGATTTTGAATATTTTTATCCATCTAATGTAATGCATAACACAGCAGAAGAATCCAAATGTGTTTTCTATTAGACGTCCCTCTAACAGTCAAATATTTTATTTGACTTCCTTCAGTATAATAAATTGTGCGCTTTGGTGTGTGTTAACATCCTATTCAGCTTTCTTTCAGAAACATGCTTGCACAAGCTTGAAGGTGGGAAATCAGATTTGCTACAACTCAGAAAGATATAAAACCACGTTTAAGAAGTGTAATCAAATCTTAAAAGCCAAAATCAAAATGAAAACAAGTCTTGCAGAAATTTAAAAGTGTTCAAGGATTGGATTCACGTCTTTACGTGAGTGTTTTGTTTAAATGGTTCTCTGTAGCACTTTGAGAGTGCAATGCAGGCTTTTCTCAGAGAAAGGACGAAGAGTGTGATAAGCACTCTTTCAGACAAAATAGCTTCAGAAGCAGATTATTATTAAAAAGTGGGCCAACTGCATATCAACAGAAACTATAGCAGCAACCTCAGTAACCAGTGCCTGCAGAGATTCTAAATATTAAATTTAAATTATCATGCTGTGAACTCTATATAACCTTACTTTTCTTCAAAGCTTGGACTGATTTGTCCAGCCAATCTTTTATCATTTGAGCCACTGATTTAGTGACTTAATAGTGATTTATTTAATTGATTTAGTGATTGAATAACAAATTCTGCTTTTATTTTATGGGGGACTGCGATGTTTTCTGGTGTTTTGGAATCACTTTCCATGATTGCATTTGTTTATAATTAGGGCAGTTGATTTATGGAGACTGAATCAACTTCTTCTCAAAAAATCCAATCATTATTCTTCCATCAGAGATAATTTCTGTCTCATCTCCAAGCATGCCATCTCCCAGATGCATGCCCATCACACCCATAACTTCCATAACTCCATGTTTGAATCCCCTCCAGTCTGGCCTTAGCCTTTCTCACAGCTAATGTGGCTCTACTTAAAGCCACAACAACGTTCTTTTGACCATGACTGCGATGCTTTATCCCTCCTCGGCCTCCTTGACTGCACACCATGATCCTCCTCCAACATCTCTGCTCCAGTGTTATCTATCCAAATGTAGTGAGCACATCCTCAGTAAGGGTTTTTCTTCCATCCCCTGCACTGTCACCTGGGTGGTCCCACAGGAATCTGTTTACAGTCTCTGCCACAAACTATACTGTCTCACTATCAGTTGCTTCCCCAGCCTGAATCACTGTCTCAGGCTCAAGCAAGCTGTTCACAACCTTGAAGTTCTGTTCAATCCTGAACGTAGTTTCAGAGTCCATATAATCTCTCATGGACTGCTTACTTCCACCTCCACTACGTGGGCCACTTCTATCTTTACCTTTGTCCAATCAGCACTGGTATCCTCATGCATGCCTTTGTTGTCACTTGAGTCAACTACCTCAACTCTGATTGCTGACCTCCATTTAGAAACTGTACCTTGGGCAAAGCTTTGCTGTGCATATCCTGTGCTACTCCCCCATCTCCTTGTCCTTGCTGACCTACATTGTCTCTCTATCCCCCTGTATGTTAAATTTAAACTCCTCATCCTAGTTTTTAAATATGTCTCTAATCTATTTCTTCCATCTGTTCCAGTCTTGTACTTTCCTTCAAAAATTCCTTTGACTCTGTCCTTTTGCACATCCCTCCACCACTTCATCTGATCATTTGGTGATAGTGCCTTCGGCCATCGGGGTCCTCCTTTCTGGAATTCCCTCTCTGAACCTTTTTCCCTCCTTTAAAAAAAAAACTTTTTCAAACCCATCTCTTTGACCAAGCTTTCAATCACTTCTCTTAACCTCTTCCTTTCTGCTGAACATCTGTTTACAGTACATCTATCTATGAAGTACCATGGGATATCTTTATGTTAAAGCTGAGTAAGGGTATTTTTCCTGGTACGTGTTGTGCATCTATGATTGCTCTATGCATTGTCAGTGGGTGATGCATGCTTGGAAAGTTACCAACAATGAATTAAATTAATTTTTATTGCGTTTGACTATGGTGCTTTTAAGAAGTTTTGCCAGCATTTTGGGATCACATTCAGTAATTCCATCCATTTTTCAAGTGAAAACCAGAAATCAGTAGCCTTGCTGTTTATTCAGCTTACTGAATTCATTATTTACCTGATCATTGCTGTGTAAGAGAAATAACCTTTTCAGAAAACTATTAAGAATATTTCTTGAACTCTGACTACTGCAAATGCACAGATAATGCCCAGCTTTGTCATAATCGGTTCAAGCTATTGTTTATAAAATAAAAGCTATTATTCTATGTCATTTGGAGCCCTTTAAAGAATTCAAATTCTGCTGTAACAGCAGTACCCTAGAATGTGTTCAGTTTCATGCACTGAAATTGTTTATGCATCAGTTTCTCACTAATGTAGAAAACATGACCATCCTTACCTGTAAACTTATTCATCCATTTCAACTGAGACTACATTTTTATCTTAGTAATCACTTTCTGTAATTAATCCCTTTGGCACTTTAAGTATGTGCCGATGTTATTACATTATTGATTTGAGACTGCTAACATCATTACATTAACTGTCCCCTAACTTGCAGTCCACTACTTGTACCCTTGTTTCGTTTGAATTCAATGTATACTTTCTCCAATCTACTTCGCCCATTTAGATATGTCACATCCATTTGGAATGTTAAATATCTTTCACCAACTAGTGTATTACCTGTACCTAATAAGTATTTATCATCATCCCATTATACTTTAATAGATAATGGTCTTTTTCATGCTATCAATAAACAAAATATTCTGGACTTTTTATTCCCTTTTTGGCTATATAATATAAGAGCATTGCGTTAGTTAACTCATGATCATTGTATGTTCTTGTCAGATCTATGAGAGCAAGCCTGAATAATTCTCAACTTTAGATCCTTATAAATAACCAAATAACCGATAACTGAGGAGCTAAATATTATGACTGAAGTGTGCAGAGTACTTTGTAATAACGTATAATGTGACATGGTCAAGACACTTTATTGATCACTACCTACGAACCTCTTAACAAATATTATATTTTTGGTATTTTATAGGAAGGACATTTGAGGGAAGACAGTTCCTGTGGGGGGAAAAAAGCCTTGTTAGAATATTCATTGTCACTGGCCAATGGATATTTACCATATCTCCAATTAGGGATTTAAACCTCTGACTAATTTCTTCTTACCTGGACTGGTTATTGATTCATTGTTTTAAACCCATTTTGATAAACTGAGACACTGCTCAAATAGCATATGTGATGAGTAACCTCACAGAAACTTGAAGTGTCGTATCTTCATTGCATGTCATTTTAACTGTGAAAATGATAGGTTCATCCAAACCATCAGATTTATCCTTTCATCCAATCAATATATAGATTCAATTTGTTTCTGATAGGTATGCACTAGAGTGTTAAGTTCCATTGTTTTAAATACAATAGACTAGATCTGTCTGTTTAAATAAAAGTGTTACACAGAAGAGCTCTTTTATTGTTTTGTTGTGTGATTTTTCAGGTTTGGAATATTTAGCATTATAACGTCATAAGATATCATGTACCTTCATGTCAAGACAAGCTAAATAAGGTTGTGCTTTGCACAGTGTCTACATAGAGAGGGTTGAGATTCAAAGCATGGGTAAATATGCTTGCTTGTTGTGCGTTTTTTTTTTATAAAATAGATTCAGTGAGCCAGAGCGTTTTCTAACTTAATGCAGCAGCAGAACTTTAACTACATTCATCCCTGATGACTAATGAAATAATTCACAGAATTTATTTTCAATTTTATTCGTTGTATGAGTACACTTTTTCTAAATGTCACTACATTCCGGAGCACCAGTGAAGTGTAGCTTATGCCTTTGCAGTGAATGAATGATTTTTATGGAAGTAATTTTGATTGCATCGCAAAATAATAGATGGACTATTTTTCCATGTTTGGTCAACAATTTGCTTTACAGTCATTCCTGTATTTAATATTTTTCTCCTATAAATTTAAAGCATGTGACCTGATTTTCTGTGGCTTCTGTGTGTTAATAGGGGATAGTGCAGGAAAATAATATAAGCTGCCACCAAAGTAGTAATTTATAGTAAGCTCTGATTTCTTTCTGTTGTAATTAAGTGAAATATAATATTTGCTTTTATTAGTACTAATCAAATTGAAGCATCACAAATACAAAAGCAAAATACTGCAGCTTGCTGGAACTCGGGGTCCGTTAACTGTTCCTCTCTCCACAAATGCTGCCAGATCTGCTGAGTGTTTCCAGCATTTTCTGTTTTTGCTTACTGAAGCATCACAAAGCAGTTGACACTGTGAATTAGTTCCTTGAACTGCAGTCAATGTTATAAAGACAAAAACAGCAACTACTCAGTACCTATAACATCCCATAAAATAAATACTAGATAATCTGTGTTCTTATGGTAAAGGAGTAACTTTGGCTAGGATACCTCCTCTTCTTTGAATAAACCTGTGGGATTTTTCACCACAATAGCTGGACAGAACCTTGGTTTAATATCATAACTGACAAATCAGCACACTTTCAATACCGCAATGAAGTGTTGGCTTAAAGTTATGAACTCAAAGCCTGACATGAGGTTTATACCCAAAGGTGTGAGTGTTATTTCCTAAGCCAAACCAATTATTAGCACTATAACTATTTACTAGAAATTCTTCCATGCATTGTTTTTTCCTGTGGCTCAAGTTGTGTACTCCCCATTGGCTTTCCTTATGGGATAAATGTAACTTGTTTAGACATTTCTAGTGATGTAAGTTCATTAGAAAAAGGAGCCTTTTAGGCACATAATGTATAAAGCATTCTCTCCTTGATGAGCATTTTGCCTTTAATATCTTCAATGAAATTATTTCAGGCAAACACAGTAGGGCCCATAATTTGAAATAATAATCAATTCAGTAATCCAGGAGAACATCAAGTTGAGCGTCACTCTGAGGATTCTTCATTGACTACTGCAAAAGGCATTAGAACACAACTATTAGCATAAAAATCTGAAAACAACTAGGGAATTCAGTGCAAAATGTTTATAGCCACATCCACATCACACTGTCGTTGAAATGCTCACTCACATTGCATTTTGTTAACCGTAAAAACATAGATGTCTTGTAAACAAAAAAAGAAACAAGATGTGAAAGGTAATTCTGCCAAGGATTTTTGACTGCTTGACCTAACTGCAAGGGCTGGACTTTTGTCCCAATGTGGGGGAGAGTACGGAGGTGGGCGAGAGCGAAACTTGGCGCCGCCAGCTTTTGTGCTGGTTTGCTGTTGCCATTCTAACTGCCGGCAGTTTTACTGAGGAGGGTGGAAGGCAGGACCTGACAATCCTGGCTGATTGAGATAATTGAGAAATTGATCTTGAGCTTGTTGTCAGGTCGTCAATGACCAGTTTGGAGTTTTTGTGGGACTCGTGGGTTACAAGATGGATCAGGAACAGTCCAAGTGGAAGGAGGCAGCAACACGCTGGGGAGCCATTCAATTAGGTGGGCCCATGAAAGGGTTTTAAATACATGAGCTCCTCCATTGAGAGAGTAGCCAACGTCATGGAGGGCACCAATTTCAATCACCATCTGCCTAGGGGGCACTCAGCCATCGGGTGAGCACAGTTAGCAGAGCAAGTGTTCTGTGCGCCCTCGATTAGTGGAGGGGTTTGAGAAGCTCAAGGGATCGTGGAACCATAAGAGCTGGGTGCAGTAAGCTTTGTTATTGCAGCTGATCACAAGCAAGGCAACAACTGGACATGGGATTAAGGTACTCAGAGATGGGGTCGAGTAGCGCTGAGGATCAACATCAGCAGCAGACGCAAAGTCCTGAGCATTAGGAGGGCAGAGGAGAGGAATGAGGGGCAGGAAGGCAACAGAGGCCATACCCTCAGCATCGAGTGTGCCGCTGAAAAAGAAGCGACCAGGACATGGTAGAGAATCAGTGCCACTGGAGACTGTGTCTATCTAGGCAGATGGTGATTGAGATTTGTACCCTCCATGACGTTGGCTACTCAGTGGAGAAGCTCATGTGTTCAAAACCCTGAGCCATGGTGATGCACATGAGCTGAATGGACTCCTCCATTCTCAGCCCATGACTCCGCACTGCCTCAAGAAACTCTGACATATGGACACACATCTCATGTTGCTGGTCTAAGTAGAGCTGCCTTGCTTGTGACTCCCGAGGCCCTGCATCTGTGCCCAGCTGAGCATGGCTGTGTCTGTCCTCCATCCTCAGAGGGGGACTGCCCACAGTTGCCTCTGCCTCTCTTGCCTCCACCTGCTCACTAGTGCAATGCTCTGCACCCAGTACCACCCTTTCTAACTGTGCGTGAAGATCCACTGATGTGAATCTATCTGCGCTGGTGGAGGGTGCGCTTGACTGATGTAATGGTGCTGGTTTTGCTGTTTCCATTTCTTGAAAGGTCTCCAGTGAAGCTGCTGCACTTTCATGCTCCCCCTCCAAGACTGACCCTATGGGAGATATAAGAAGGAGATCATAAGAACTTGCCTGTGACAGCAAAAGCCTCTGCAGAGCTGAAGCTTCCCGATGCAGCTAAGAGATTAGCATGCTGTTGGACAAGGAGGAGTGTGCTCCATCCCCTTCCTTTACAGAATTAAATATCTTTTCACCCTCTTCTCCAGGTATTCCCATCTTTCCATCACCCACCTGGCGATTTACATTGGCGCCTCCTCCATGGTTGAGAGGATGGTGAGCTGGGGCACTTCTTCTGTGCAGAACCTCTCCTGTCAATTCTGTGACCTTTCTCCTGTAAAGACAAAAGGGAAAGTGATAAGGCACTGCTGGCCACTCTCACTCAATGTCAACAGCTCTGTTAAACAAGAAGCTGCATGTATCAGTGCTGCTAGGTCCTGAACCGTGCTCGTGCTTTGGGCATTGATGACAGGCTAGTGATTACCCTGGGCACACATTTCTCCCATGTTCAGGAGCACCATATACCATAAGGCTGCTCAGCTGTGTCATAATTTTTCAGTTTTCCTCAGACTCGGGGGTGGTGCCAGAGGACTGGAGAATTGCAAACGTTACACCCTTGTTCAAAAAAGGGTGTAAAGATAAGCCTAGCAATGGTGGTGGTGGAAAAACTTCTAGAAAAAATAATTTGGGACAAAATCAATAGTCACATGCACAAATGCGTGTTAATTAAGGAAAGCCAGCATGGATTTCTTAAGGGAAAATCATGTTTAACTAACTTGCTGTAGATTTTTGAGGAGGTAACAGAGAGGGTTGATGCGGGTAATGCTGTTGATGTGGAGCACATTGACTTTCAAAAGGCGTTTGATACAGTGCCACACAACAGATTTGTGAGCAAACTTGTAGCTCATGAAATAAAGAGGAGGGAAGTGATTCATTTTGATCAGAAGAACATGGAGAGACAATATAAAATGAAGGGTACAATTCTAAAGGGGGCGCAGCAGCAGAGGGACCTAGTTGTATATGTGCATAAGTCATTGAAGGCGACAGGACAGGTTGAGAGAGCAGTTAATAAAACATACAGTATCCTGGGCTTTATTAATAAGGGCATAGAGTACAAGAGCAAGGAAGTTATGTTGAACTTGTAGAAGACACTAGTTCGGCCTCAGCTGGAGTATTGTGTCTAGTTCTGGGCGCCGCACTTGAGGAAAGACATGAAGGCATTGGAGATAGTACAGAAAAGATTCACAAGAATGGTTCCAGGAATGAGGAACTTCAGTTATGAAATAGATTGGAGAAGTTAGGACTGTTTTCCTTGGAGAAGAGAAGGCTGAGAGGTGATTTGATAGATGTATTCAAAATCATGAGGGGTCTGGACAGAGTCAATAGAGAGAAACTGTTCCCACCCATGAAAGGATCGAGAATGAGAGGGCACAGATTTAAAGTATTTGATAAGAGAAGCATAAGTGACATGAGGAAACTCTTTTTCACGCAGAGAGTGGTTAAGGTCTGGAATGCGCTGCCTGAGAGTGTGGTGGAGGCAGGTTCAGTTGAAGCATTCAAAAGGGAAATACAGTTATATGAAAAGGAAGAATGTGCAGGGTTATGGGGAGATGGCAGGGGAATGGAACTGAGGGAATTGCTCTTTCAGAGAGCCAGTGCGGACACGATGGGCTGAATGGCCTCCTTTTGCACTGTCACAATTGTGATTCTGTCTATTGGTGGCTGCAGACCTGGAGGCCTGTCATCTGGGTCCAGCATTGCACTCACCTTGCCAGAGTGAAAAAGGTCATTAAACCTCTTGCAGCACTGCACCCAGTTCCTCCAGACTACACTTCGGCTGCTGACAATTTCTGCCACCTCCAGCCAGGTCTGCTTGGTGTGGCTGGATGGCCTTCTCCTTCCACCATCTGGAAACAAGCCCTCTCGCCTCTCTCATTCCCTCCAACTTAGCCTCAAGGGCTACAACAGAAAAACATGGGGAAGCCCTCCCGATGTGCCAGGCCTCTGCCTCTCCTCCTGCTGACCTCGGGCTTCCATCACAATACAAAATGACTGCCATAGTAATGGCTCTCGTCATGCCTTTAAATTGGGCCCGCGCTTTACAAGTCCTGCCGCCATCCCGCACCGACTGCCGCTAATTGGCCGCAAAACCCGCTCCAACTGATCAGCAGCAGACCTCGGAGAAAATGACAGACTGTGATTACATTTCCCCTCTTTCTCCCCTCCCCCCCACCCACCCCCCCCCTCCCACCCCATGCGGGGTTGGGACCCAGAAATTGTTCCAACTTCATGTTCGTGACCCCAACCATGGAAATTCTGCCCTATCGTGTTCCTGGGCACAACCTCCAAATAGTTGACAATGGTACAAAGCATCATGGGCTGAATTTTGTTTTGGTGAAAAATAATGGTGTCCCGCATGCACGGATTGCGTGCTGCCATGGCGGCGCCTTATTTAAATATGCAGAGTGGCTAGTGCCCTCAATCACATGGCGGGGGTGGCACAGTGATGCCATGAATGGTGTCAGCTGTCTCTGCACAGGTACTGGCGCCATTTTTAAAGGGCAGCCAGCCCTGCTCAGAGATTGCAGAGTTGCCCCCGCTTCTTCCCCAACCTTCTGCCCCTTCTCCACCCACCCCCACCACTACACTAACATTGCAGTGTGGACCCCTTCTTGCCCCAAGTGCGTCAAGGTGCAGAGCTTCCCCCCTCCCCCCCCCCCCCCCCCCACCACACTCACAATGCAGAGTTGACCCCATTCCCTCCCCTCACTATACTACAAATGCTGGGTTCCCCCCTTCCACACCTTGGAGGGGCCAGCTTTCCCTGAACAGGAAAGTGAAGGTGCTTGAGTGCTGCCTGTTGCACTGAAGATCACTGCAGGTTAGGTGTTAATGCATGCAAACACTCCATTTCAATATTTAGAATTTGGTCCTGTTGCCCAGTGGGGTGGGCCGCCACGGAGTCTCCCCGCCGCCGAGAAGATTGGGCCCGGCAATCCCGGCATTGGGCTCCGTGGCAGGCCACTGCTGCTCCGATCTTCTGCCCACCTGCCGCACCCCTCCAGCCCCACCACAGAGCCTGACAGGAGCTGAGCAATATTCAGCATATTCAGCCCCATGAGTACAAGATACCAATAATCAAGAAAAACACATAATTGATTTTTGGACCCAAATGTATTTCCTTACTGCTTGTCTTCCAGAAGAGATTCTCCTCTTCCATAGTCATTCACAATTGCCATTACAAAGTGCCGCCTGCTATGAAATTTTGTTGCCTGCTGTGATCAAGTCTAATGTCACACTTAAGAGAAGTATGATGATAAAAAAATTATTGACTAAAACTGAAGAGTCATAAAAATTGACTTTACCTTCTTAAAAAAAAATGATAATGCTATCATATCAGAAATCATATCATACCAGAAATGTTGGGGAACACAGGGTTTAGTGAGAGGGAGGAACTGAAGGAAATCAGTATTAGTAGAGAAATGGTCTTGGGGAAATTAATAGGATTGAAGGCTGATAAATCCCCAGGGCCTGATAATCTACATCCCAGAGTACTTAAGGAAGTGGCCCTAGAAATAGTGGATGCATTGGTGGTCATCTTCCAACATTCCATAGACCCTGGAACAGTTCCTACCAATTGGAGGGTAGCTAATGTAACCCCACTACTTAAAAAGGGAGGTAGAGAGAAAGCAGGGAATTATAGACCAGTCAGCCTGATGTCGGTAGTGGGGAAAATTCTAGAGTCCATTATCAAAGATTTTATAGCAGAGCACTTGGAGAACAGTGGTAAAATCTGATAGAGTCAGCATGGATTTACGAAAGGGAAATCATGCTTAACAAATCTACTAGAATTCTTTGAGGATGTAACTAGTAGAGTTGATGAGGGACAGCCAGTGGATGTGTTTTATTTGGACTTCCAGAAAGCTTTCGACCAAAGTCCCACATAAGAGATTAGCATGTAAATTTAAAGTGCATGGGATTGGGGGTAGTGTATTGCGATGGATAGAAAATTGGTTGGCAGACAGAAAACAAGAGTAGGAATAAACGGGTCTTTTTCCGAATGGCAGGCAGTGACTAGTGGGGGAATGCAGAGATCGGTGCTAGGACCCCAGCTATTCACAATATATATTAATGATTTAGATGAGGGAACTAAATGTAATAGCTCCAAATTTGCAGATCGCACAAAACTGAGTGGGAGGGTGAGTTGTGAGGAGGATGCAGAGAGGCTTCAGGGTGATTTGGACAAGTTGAGTGAGTGAGCAAATGCATGGCAGATGTAATATAATGTGGATAAATGTGAGGTTATCCACTTTGGTAGCAAAAACAGGAAGGCAGATTATTATTTGAACAACTACAAACTGAGAGAGGGGAATATACAATGAGACCTGGGTGTTCTCGTACACCAGTCGCTGAAGGTAAGCATGTAGGTGCAACAGGCGGTTAAAAAAAGGCAAATGGTATGTTGGCCTTCATAGCAAGAGGATTTGAGTACAGGAGAAGGGATGTCTTGCTGTAATTATACAGGGCCTTGGCGAGGCTATACCTGGAATATTGTGTGCAGTTTTGGTCTCCTTATCTGAGGAAGGATGTTCTTGCTATAGGGGGAATGCAGCGAAGGTTTACCAGACTGATTCCTGGGATGGAGGGACTGACGTATGAGAAGAGATTGAGTTGTTTAGGATTATATTCACTGGAGTTCAGAAGAGTGAGGGGGGGATCTCATAGAAACCTATAAAATTCTAGCAGGACTTGACAGCGTAGATGCAGGAAGGATGTTCCTGATGGGGGAGTCCAGAACCAGAGGTCATAGTCTAAGGATACGGGGTAAACCTTTCAGGACTAAGATGAGGAGAAATTACTTCACGCAGAGAGTGGTGAGCCTGTGGAATTCCCTACCACAGAAAGCAGTTGAGGCCAAAACATTGTTTGTTTTCAAGAAGTAGTTAGATATAGCTCTTGGGTCTAAAGGGATCAAAGGATATGGGGGGAAAGTGGGAACAGGTTACTGAGTTGGATGACCAGCCATGATCATAATGAATGGCGGAGCAAGCTCGAAGGGCCGAATGGCCTACTCCTCCTATTTTCTATGTTTCTATGCTACTAAAAATGGCCATCAAAGGTAAGCGACCTGGCCTTTGTATATTCAAACTGTCTGACAGGGACAAAGGGATACCTTTGGAGCTGTGAGGTGTCTATTACACCCATCCTGAAACATTCCTGAATTGAATTGCCTCTTCTGAAACAAAGAAAGTATAAAATGGAAACCTCATAACCCGATTATTCTCATCCTAAACCCATCAAAAGACACTTTTGAAGTGAATGGGTTCTTCTGAAACAAAGAAGATGTGAAGTCTCCACATCCTAGCCCTTGTTGGTCACCACAGGGAAGGAGAGCCACATCTCCCAACAGAGACAAAGGTGTGAAACCATTTTTGACCTTAAAATAACTCCCTGAAGAGAGAGAAAATGAGGCACCTAGAAAGAAGCTTGTTTCCAGCTAAGGGGCTGGGAGTAATCCAGCAAGCCAGAAGGGAAGTGCCCTGTTGTATAATTCTACATCTTTACTTATGCAACAGTGAATTAGAAGTGATCCACTGTCTCCAACTGAACTTTCAACCAACAGAGAAACCTACAAACACCTCAGGCCTGCAACCACCGAGAACTTGACTTACAAGAGAATTCAACAAGTTTACTGTGGCCGCTGAAACCTACCCCCACTTACAACCGCTTACCCCTTTTCCTCTCTATCTGTCTCTTGTGTGTGTATGCGTGTGAATGAATGCGGTTGCGACAAATTCATGTTAAGGCATGTTGATCAATAAATTATTTTATGTTTTTAAACCTAAAAGAAAACCTGTTGCTGTCTGTTCATTTGTCAAAATAGAAACAAAGGGGTTAAACCCTAATAACAAAAAAAACACTTGCTGCGGTCAGGTGGGAGTTGAAAAGTGGGAACCACCCAAACCCCTCACCACGTGGCCGCAACACCAGTAAGAAACCACTTCCTCATTGCCGCTGGGGACATTGGCACATAGTGATAAATTGAGAAATGCCTGTCTGTCCTGGGCTTAAAAATTGATGTTAGAATGATTGGTGATTTTTTACATATCATTGCTTCTAAGAAAAGTTTCTTTCTCTTTACAGTTTGTTTGTTTCCAATGGCCATTACAGGAATAGTTTTCCTAATCAAAGTTCTTTATTCAAAAAAATTATTATAGTCTTGATTTTGCATGTGTAATGATGGTGAAACTGTTGGTGTTCGCCGTCAGTACTCTGTGAAAATGACAGCAATATCATTAACTCCACACATGCGGAGTTAAAACATGGAAATCCAGAAGTTGCTTTCAGTGATTCCCTGTTGCTCCACAGGGTGCACTGGTGAAGTCCTTGCACATGGAAGTCAAATAGAAATCACTGAATTGATGTGAGCTTCCATTTTTTTGTGCTCTATTCTCACTATAAAATCCTTTGAAAATGTTGAGCCTTGTTGAATGACGTGTAACTGAGTTTTTAATGGTGTAATAAGTCATAATTACTGCTGAACAACTTCCCTGGCCCCGAAAAACTAATTTTATATTTGTGGAATGTCAAATTTCTCCATCTCATGATAACAATTACATAGATTTTTAAAATAAACAAAATTTAAAATAAATTAGTTTGCATTATGATATTTCAGCTTCTACATTTAATCCCGTGTATGTCACAATCCATCTTTCGCTCTCTGTAAAATAAATAAAATGTGAAGGATAATCAGTAAATTTTACTTCCAGGTTTGCTGTCTGAGAATTCTTGGACTGCTTTGCCAGTTTGATGACATCACTGTTGCTGGATGCCAGAGATCCCTACAGATGGTGTGAGAATAAAATTAATGTTGAGAAAGGTGAAATAGGTTGCAACCAATTCTCTGGAAATGCAGTGTGGCAAAGAGCTATTTGTACAGGTTCTAAGCTAGTCAAGGGTGATTTTTCTCCCCAATTCACATACCTGCATTTGATTTTTTTAAAAATTCATTCATGGAATGTGGGCAGCACTAGCCCTAATCCCTAATTGGTCTTGAGAAGGTGCTGGTAAGCCACCTTCTTGACAACCGACTGGCTTGCTAGGCCATTTCAAATTGCAGCTAAGAGCCCATTTCACTGCTGTGGGTCTGGAACCAAGTAAAGGCCAGACCAAGAAAGATTAGCAAATTTCCTTCCCTAAAGGACATTAGCAAACTAGATGTATTTTTACAACAATCTGGTAGTTACATTGTCACCATGACTGTTACTAGCATTTTATTCCAGATGTATTTAATTAACTGAATTTAAATTCTCCAGCTGCCATTGTGGGATTTGAACTCATGTCCAGTAACATAATCACTATGCAATCATTCCCAACTTGATTTAGATTTTATATTAGGGAATTCCCAGGAGATTATAATAAATGGAAGCTTTTCAGGCCATTTTCACTCCCAGGCCTCATTAACATGTTCATTTACCATCAGGAACTGGAAGTGGCCAGGCTGCAGCTGCCTGACTCCAGAAAATTAAGCAGTCGTCAGCCTCACAAATGAAAGTTTAAAAAAAGCTTAACTATTTGCACCGCTTCATCTTCTCTGGAGGATCCATCTTTCTTCAGCCTGGCGGGCTCACCAGTCAGGTTGGAGTTCAAATAACAATTGGGGTACAATGACCTCAATTAATATTAATTTTCATATTTAAAGAACCACCCACTTGGCTTTGGGCAGGTGGCTTAGCTGCCTGCTAAGAAATCTGACTAAAAATTATGGTTAATGGGATCTGGGTGGATTTCTGGCAGGTCATTTTAAGTGCCCACCTGCCCAATTTCCGCCGGATGTGTCGAGGTAAAAATCACTCTTCCCACCTTTCCTAAACTATATACAGCCCACTGTTCTCAATTTAGATTGTTCAGATTCCATAAAATGTGGGTAGGTGGCAAAAGGAGTTATTTCTGTGTAGAATTAATTTTAAATGGTATTTCCCTCTGCAAACAGGTATTGCTCAGTTTCTGTGAGAAATCCAGAAATTACTATCTTGGTGCAAATAGCTCTTTGCCACACTGCATTTCCAGAGAATTGGTTGCAACCTATCACCGCAACACCAGGGAGCAAAAATACATTACTTTCCCCATTATTTTCATTTTCATATCTTCACATTCTTTCCTTGGAGAATAGTGTGAAGTAGCGGAAGGAGTTGCAAGGGGATTAACAGGTTGACATGGCATAATGTGAACACTTCTCCTGTGGTCATAACTATCTTCTTTACCAGTCCGTTGGGTGGTTAGGCTTATACAGCAGGAAAGTTATATGGGATCCTACTGAAATGAGAAGCTTCTTTTGTTTTGTCTGTCGCAACATAAATGAGATGTGTGGAGTTCAGGTTGATTGAAGATCTCAAAAGATGTTTATTAAACAGCTACTATATACAGTACAGAGCTAACTATTACAGAACTTGCCTCTTGGTGTTACGGTTGCAAAGTGGGCCTGGTATGTGGTCACATGACTACTTCCTGGTACTGCACTCAGTAGCATACTAAGATCTTAAAGGTACATTACTCTTAAAAGCAATTACACAACATCCACAACCTATACGATGAGGGAGGATGCATGCACACCCACTGGACCCGAGTATTCTGCCTGATATCAACCCAAAATTCAGAGCCAGAACTCTGGTCTTCACTTTCCAGGACTGTGGCTACGTTTGAACTCTGTACCTTCTGACTCAGATGTGCGATTGTAACATCTAAGCCAAATGTTTGCTCCTCTTTACTTACTATAGCAGTCCTTGAGGCGGCCAACATCCCCAGCTTGTACACACTACTGAGTCAGCGGCGCTTGAGATGGCTTGGCCATGTGAGCCGCATGGAAGACCCACCAGCCGTCCATGTCTCCGCTATAAAGACGTCTGCAAACGCGACATGAAATCCTGTGACATTGATCACAAGTCGTGGGAGTCAGTTGCCAGCGTTCGCCAGAGCTGGCGGGCAGCCATAAAGACGGGGCTAAAATGTGGTGAGTCGAAGAGACTTAGTAGTTGGCAGGAAAAATGACAGAGGCGCAAGGGGAGAGCCAACTGTGCAACAGCCCCGACAAACAAATTTCTCTGCAGCACCTGTGGAAAAGCCTGTCACTCTTGAATTGGCCTTTATAGCCACTCCAGGCGCTGCTTCACAAACCACTGACCACCTCCAGGCGCGTATCCATTGTCTCTCGAGATAAGGAGGCCCAAAAGAAAAAGAAATTATAAATCACTTGAGATCAACCAGAGAAGACAGATAGAAAATCCAGCGAGAATCTCTGGATGATTTTAATCACAGTAAGTAGCTGATGTCTGTATTGGGCAAACAACTTAATATCTACATTCCAGGGCACGCAGTGATGTTTAAGGTTTATCCTGAGGGTTGCAATAGTTAAATCCTTCATTTAGTTTTCCCCCAAATTCATTTGACATTTGCTTGTGTTCTTTTGAATATTCATATCAACTGTTTATTCATCGATTTGAATTTGCGAATTGGCACTCTAGATCAGGACTCAGGCAACACATGGGAGCTTGGTCTTTGAAGTGCAAGAGTAAATTTATGCAGTGTTCTTTGATGTGTATTAGTTACAGATTCAGAAGAAACCAAGCTTGGGTTTGTGCGAGGGACTCTGTGTCTGCCACTGCACTGCGGGACTGTGATTGGTCCTGTTCATTGAGATTATTTTGCTGCATGTGTAGAAATGGGCTCTTAGCTGCTTTTCAGTTTTATTGGAAGCACAAACAGTTGTCATTCAGACTGCACGTTCTCCCTTGGAGTAAGGCTAAAGGCAAATTTTGTCCAGATCTGTGGATTGCTTTGTGGTTCCATTTACTTGCTCCAGTGTCAGCTGGATTCATGCAGCAAGAAATTCTCTTAGCAAATATGTATATAATATTTAGATGGATAGTGTCCTTTCATTTTAACTATGTATATATTTACAGAAAATCCACATTTTCAATTATTACATTTTCCTTTGGAACATCATTTCTGGATAAGGGCTGTCCTAGTAAATCTGTCTTCTCTGGCTTCAGAATCAACATTAGTTTATTTCAACATAGGCAGTGTGCTGTACCATCTTAACGAGTGCTGTAAGGACATATGCAAGGCCATTCAATTAGGTCCTGCTGGCGTAATTGTTGCACTTTAATGAAGATTTCTAAAGAATGTGTAGGCAATGCATCATTTGTACTTTTCGTCTAATGAGTCAGTGTAAATATTAAAAATCTGGCAACTTTACCTTTGATCAGAATTTAAACTTATTTCATGGTTTTTAAGTACTGTGGGTGGGGGTGGTGGTGGAATAAGGAGCTCTATGCACGCTACTGTCAGTCACCAGCAATTTTATATTAAAACTCTAATTTTTTTTAATGTCCTTGGGGTCAGTTTTCACCCAGAGTAGGTTACGTAGCAACTGCAAAACACATTTTGTAGCTGGGGTATTTTAACTCCCTGGGCTTCATGAACAATTCGTATGTGTGTTTTCCAGCTGATGGTGACTGGAATGGGAAGCCCACACATTTTCTGAATGTAATTTCCAGTGAATCTGAGTCTGCATTACCAGTCTTTTCAGTTTTAGTGGAAGCACAAACAGTTTCCATTCAGACTGTGCATTCTCCCTTGGAGAGAGTGATGCATTGAATAGATAGGGACTTTCAAGGCATCACACACCACCTGCAGTCTGCTCTTCTGCAGATCAGTGAGAATGATGAACTGCAGCCCCATGGGAGAGTGGTAGTGGTGCAACAGAAGTGGTACATTTTGTCCTTTCTCAGGACGTCAGCACTTCTACTCCCTCACAACCCTTTAAACAGATCCCACCATGAACAGATTACCCCAGTTGCAGCTGAAGTGCTGCAGTCTGCAGCTGGGCCATGATGGGTTTGAGGACTCAGAAGTCACCAGTCGTGAACATCTCACGGGTCCCCATTTGAGTACCACCAGCTTTGCTGTTCCCCCTGGCAGAGCATCTTGAAGGAGGGAACAAGTGAACAGACCTTTTCTTTCAGCAAAGTACCATGAAAATTTACGGAAAGGTGAATTCAAGACCATTTTGGCCTGGTTTTTATGGTAGAAATGATGGCAAGGCTATTGGCGCTCACCTTTATTAAAGAGTAAATCGGACAGCAACTGTCAGTGTCTGTACATGCACAGTTAAATGTGGAAATCGGGAAGTTGTTGTCCGAGTTACCCTGCTCCTCCAGAAGCTTCACCTTAACAGTATCTCACTGAGAGACTCGACCTTCAAATACATGGAAGGACGTGATGCTGCAGTACTTGCATGATGGATACCCACTAAACACGCCAGAAGAAATTAGGGCTTGACCATTCAAGTGTAAGTGAATTTTTAATGACATGATAAGTCTTAATTACTACTCTTTCGCACTGTGTTGGAGACTTTAAAAAAAAAATCACTGTCTTTTTCTATCCTCTCTCTCATAATCCCATCTTTTTTCCCCTTGGTTCAATGGTTTCAGTGTTCTTTACTGCAGCTTTAAGGGAGTGGTGTGAGATGAGCATTCCTGAGAGATGTCATTATTGTTGTCATAGATTCCTGCAGGGCAAGCCCAATAACAGCATCCGTTTAGGTGACCATGTGCTCCATGCTTGACTGCAGAATGAAACCTCACACAAGTTTGTAGTAGACAGCTGCACCCTCTCAAATATGATGTAAAAGCTCCCTGGCAGGCAGTCCAACACATTGAGCAATTAATGGTTTGCAGAAAGCATCTTTCTTTTAAAGACTACACCCCTAACTCAGCAGAGCTAGGACACAAGCTGGTTCCTGGGCCATTATTTCTACCTGCATTTGCCACTGATCACTTCGTGTTTGGTGAATCACCCAGTGCAGACCCATTTAACGCGCTATCAATGCAATTTCGGCTGCTCAGAGGGCGAGACTGAATGAATGTGCATATTTGGTAGGGCTCTCTTCCTAAGTCTGGGTGGCTGGGAATTCTGGGAGATCTAAAACAAAAGGGGAGAGGGATAAAGTTTAATGTCCAATGGCAATGGTAAGATTAGTAGTAGTGCAATGTACTATCTAACTGTCAGGATGAGTGTGTGATTGAGAGAGTTAAGTAGAAAGAGAAAAGTAGGGGAAAATGCCAAACATTGCTGTGCCTGGCCTATAGCCTGACCATCTCCAATGCTGCGTGCCCTCTCTTTACAAATTATGTTGCGAGCGGCGTCTTTCATTGGTGTTAGTGTCTGTATAGAGACCAGACCTCCTCCTGTTCTTGTAAGCAGAAAGAGAGCTTTGCATTTATATAGCACCTTTCACAACTTCAGGACATCCCAGAACTCTTTATGGCCAATGACATAATTTTGAAGTGCAATGTTGTAATGTAGGAAACATGGCAGCCAGTTCGCACCGAGCAAATTCCCACAAACAGCAATGTGATAAAGGCAAACAAATCTGTTTTAACGATGCTGGTTGCTGGGTAAATATTGGACAGGACAAGGGGGAATTCCTCTGCTTTTGTTTGAAATTGTGCTATGGGCCTAAGAGGTGCTTTAACATCTCATCCAAAAGACAGTACTTCCAACAATCAGGTATTCCCTCAGCACTGGAGTGTCAGCCCAGATTTTATGTTCAAGTTTCTTGAGTGGAACATACACCTAGAACTTTGACTCAGAAGTGTGAGTGCTACCATTGAGCCATAGCTGATATCTATTGGTGTCAGCGTCTCCTGCAAGAATAGTTGAGGTGGGTCAGTGCCCTGCTGAAGAGTTTTGAAGATGTGTGAGGCAGCTTAGACTAGTGTATATCATGACAGAAAGAAGCAGCAGCAAGTGTGGGCAAAAGAGGGAAGTAATATTAGGGGTGCAGTCTTTAAATGAAAGATGCCTTTCTTGCAATAGGCATAGTGGGTGTGAATGTAAGCAGTGAGGTTTCATGTTTTGGTTGAAGAAGCATGGGAAGAGGTGTAGGGAAGGATTGATAGTGCCAGGGCTCAAATAGGATGCTACAAGGCTGTGCAAATTTAGGAGAGGTGCAAAGGAGGGGGGGGGGGGTGGGGGGGTGAGTGCTACTTCGGCAGTCCCAGTGACATCATTAATTTTTTTCCCTGCACTGCCATAAGGTCCTGGGAGCAATACAGTTGCTATTTACTTGCTTTGCCATCTCTACTTTTTTAAAATTTGTTCATGGGATATGGGCATCACTGGCATGACCAGCATTTATTGCCCATCCCGAATTGCCCTTGAGAAGGTGGTGGTGAACTGTCTTCTTGAACCGCTGCAGTCCTTGGGGTTGTCATGCAGGCACCCACCTGCCAAGAATGAGGCACATTAATTTCGCCACATGGACATTAAATTCCAAACTGTTGCTGGGAAGAAGAGAACGCCTATTACGAGGGCTGCCAGACTGGCTGGAAAGACATTTTTGCATATTAACAGACAGTATTGAAAGGACAAAAGGGCTATTCCCTGCTCCAATTTAATTCACAATGGACCTTTGATGACCAGGTATTGTGTGCAGAGGAGACATTCCAAGGTCTGCTAGGATAAGACAATCTACAAGGGCCAGGACTGATTAGGCCAGCTGATCACATGACTGTTGCAGGTTTTTTTGAACTTGCCACAGATATTTTGAACTCAGAAAGCTTTTGGCTCCTGGACTAAAGCCAACCTCCTCTCCTCCTGTCTGCTCTCATCTCTTTCTCACCAGCTTTGGAATCCATTGAAGACACATGAACCCCAAGAGAGAAAAGTCTGCTACAGTGAACAAGGGCCCCAATGAAAAGCAAGAATTACCTACAAGCAAGGACTCTATAGTGAGCTCGAAGAACTGTAACAACTCTTCAGATATTGCCTCAAACCCTTCCACTTTATTTTTTCCTCTGTTCTTTTCTGTCCCTATTTGCATGTGCGTATCGCGAATGCATGCTAGTGTGGGGCGCGGTGTGTATCCCATGAGGTGATGAGGAACAGCACCTCATTTACCGATTAGGCACACGACAGCCTGCCGGACTGAACATTGAGTTCAATAATTTCAGAGCATGACGGGGTCCCCCTTTTTTTTTTTGCTTAGTTATTTTTTCTTTTTTTCTTTTCCATTTCTAATTTGGTTATTTTATTTTAGGTTTTTCAGTTGGTTTAGTTTGTTTCCACTGTGCTTACCCGCTGTTTTGGTTTCTTTAATGTGTTTTTTTATGTTTATGCTTGGAATGCTCTGTGCTTTACAGTCATTCACACCCTCTCTGTACTAATGCTTTGTTTTTCAGCACACTATTAACATACCGTTCACCTTTGTTCCATGACCTTCTGGTCAGTTATTCTGTGACCCTGCCCTATCAACACCTTCACCTTTGTTATCTCTTGCCCCACGCCCACTTTACTTGCCTAAAACCTTTTACATTTCTAATATTTGTCTGTTCTGAAGAAGGGTCTCTGACCTGAAACATTAACTCTACTTCTCTCTGCACAGATGCTGCCAGACCTGCTGAGTATTTCCAGCATTTCTTGTTTTTATTTCAGATTTCCAGCATCTGCAGTATTTTGCTTTTATTTTAGTGTTTAAAATTAAACCCTGTTAGAGTAAGACCAGGTGAAGGCCAAGAGGGACCCCGAGACACCTTTCTCACCTGGTCGTAACAGGGTGTAGGGACACCAACAGTGCTATTCAGAAGGGGGTTCCTGAATTTTGACCCAGCGACAGTGAAGGAACGGTGATATAGTTCCAAGTCAGGATGGTGTCTGGCTTGGAGGGGAACTTGCAAATGGTGGTGTTCCCATGCATTTGCTGCCCTCCTCTTTCTAGGTGATAGAGGTTGCAGGTTTGGGAGGTGTTGTCGAAGTAGCCTTGATGAGTTGCTGCAGTGCATCTTGTAGATGATACACACTGCTGCAACTTCGTCAGTAGTGAAGGGAGTGAATGTTGAAGGTGATGGATGGAGTGCCAATCAAGCAGGCTGCTTTGTCCCGGATGGCGTCAAGCTTTCTTGAGTGTTGTTGGAGCTGCACCCATCCAGGCAAGTGGGGAGTATTCCATCACATTCCTGACTTGTGCCTTGTAGATGGTAGACAGGCTTTGGGGAGATATTGCCATTCAAAAATCTGTATAGGCGTCCATTGCCCATCAGATGGCAAGAGGATCTCCCACCTGCTGCTGATTTGCTCCATAAGCACATCCAACACTGCAATAGAGTATCTGGAGCCCTAGTTGAATTCAGTGGAGGCCTAGTTTCACTTTGGTTGATGGTGGAAAGCTGGCGGTGGTGGATTGGCCTCCTGTCATTCCTTTCCATTGAAATTACAGTCACTGCTGAAAGTGAAAATCTACTCCATGTTGCTAGCTGCTCAGGAACATTGCTGTACAACAGCCACTCGAGAAGTGTACTTCTCCTTTTTAAGGGGGCTGTGATTAGCAATGGCAGTTTGCTGGTTGCATTTAAATTACGTCAGCCACAAAAATGGCATAGTCCCCTGCTGACTATATTGGATGGCAGAGTGGGCACCAGCCTGATTTGTGCTTTTCATGATGATTCACTCCAGTGCCTCCAACAATGCAGCATTCCCTCCCTACTCTACTGAAGTTTCAGCTAAATGATGTACCCATGGTAGTTCTTCAGTGGACTTGAACTCCAAATCTTTGAGTCAGAAGCATGAGTACTATTGAATGAGTCAGACTGACATTAGAGAGCTATTGGTAAAGGCATAAAGTGGAATATATTCAAATGCATCATTATAATCGTGTTGATCTATTTTTATTTCTGATATTTGTCTTCCCTTCCCCACCCCCCACCCCACAAAGCCATGGCACCATATTAGTTCCCTGTACATAATGCACTGATCCTTATTTACAGAATCACAGAATTGTTACAGTGTAGAAGGAGGCCATTCGACCCATCGTGTTTGCAGCAGCTCTGCGAAAGAGCAATTCCCTCAGTTCCATTCCATGCCTTCTCCCCGTAACCCTGCACATTCTTCCTTTTCATATAACTGTCTAATTCCCTTTTGAATGCTTCATTTCATTCTGCTTCCACCACACTCTTGGGCAGTGCATTCCAGACCTTAACCACTCTCTGTGTGAACATTTTTTTCCGCATGTCACTTTTTTTTGTTTCTCTTACCAAATACTTCAAATCTGTGCCCTCTCTTTCTCGATCCTTTCACAAGTGGGAACAGTTTCTCTCTATCTACTCTGTCCAGACCCCTCATGATTTTGAATACCTCTATCAAATCACCTCTCAGCCTTCTCTTCTCCAAGAAAAAACATTCTAACTGCTCCAATCTATCTTCATAACTGAAGTTCCTCATCCCTGGAACCATTCTTGTGAATCTTTTCTGTACTACCTCCAATGCCCTCACATCTTTCCTAAAGTGCGACGCCCCCAGAACTGGACGCAGTATTCCAGCTGAGGCCAAGCTAATGTATTCTACAAGTTCAACATAACGTCCTTGCTCTTGTACTTTATGCTCCTATTAATAAAGCCCAGGATACTGTATTCTTTATTACCCGCACTCTCAACCTGTATTGCCACCTTCAATGACTTATGCACATATACACCCAGGTCCCTCTGCTGCTGCACCCCCTTTAGAATTGTACCCTTTATTCTATATTGTCTCTCCATGTTCTTTTGACCAAATGAATCACTTCACATTTCTCTGCATTGAACTTCATCTGCCACCTGTCTGCCCATTCTACCAACTTGTATATGTCCTTTTAAAGTTCTACACTATCCTCCTCACAGTTCACAATGCTTCCCTTTGAAATTGTGCCCTGTACTCAGTGGTCTAGGTCATTAATATGGATCAGGAAAAGCAAGGGTCCCAACACTGACCCCTGGGGAACTCCACTGCAAACCTTCCTCCAGCCCGAAAAACATCCATTAACCACTACTCTTTGTTTCCTGTCACTCAGCCAATCTGTATCCATGTTGCTACTGTACCTGTTATTCCATGAGCTACAAGTTTGCTCACAAGTCTGTTGCGTGGCACTGTATCAAATGCCTTTTGAAAGTCCATGTACACCACACCAACAGCATTGCCCTCATCAACCATCTCTGTTACCTCCTCAAAAAGCTCCAGCAAGTTAGTTAAACATGATTTTTCCCTTAAGAAATCCACGCTGGCTTTCCTTAATTAACCTGCATTTGTCCATGTGACTATTAATTTTGTCCCAAATTATTTTTTCTAGAAGTTTCCCCACCACCACTTATTTGGCAGAACAGCATTAGAATGGTTCCTAAACCAATGTTTATGCCATCCTGAATTTCTTCTCTGGGAAGTGTGAAATAAGGACTCCAACATTATCATCTTCCCTGCAGGGAACAGCAACACCTCTGTACAATGTCTTCTTCCACTTCCCTTATCCCCCAGCTCTGTCAGCAAAGCATGTTGGTGATAAATTATGAACAGTTTTAGTCTGGACAGATCCAGATCTCCCAACATTAGCTTACGACCCTCAGCTGACACAGTTTTGGCATAAGTTTCATTTTCTCTTGAGGTGAATTTTGGAATATGTAAAATATTCACTCAAGAATTTGGATTTGTTTCAGCTCCAGCACTGAATAGCTGATGGTTTAATTTACTTTATCTTTTGTGGTCTGACAATGTAGAAGCTAACAACCACACACATATGAGAATGGGCGGCACAGTGGCGCAGTGGTTAGCACCGCAGCCTCACAGCTCCAGGGACCCGGGTTCGATTCTGGGTACTGCCTGTGCGGAGTTTGCAAGTTCTCCCTGTGTCTGCGTGGGTTTACCCCGGGTGCTCCGGTTTCCTCCCACATCCAAAGACTTGCAGGTGATAGGTAAATTGGCCGTTGTAAATTGCCCCTAGTGTAGGGAGGTGATAGGGAATATGGGATTACTGTAGGGTTAGTATAAATGGGTGGTTGTTGGTCGGCACAGACTCAGTGGGCCGAAGGGCCTGTTTCAGTGCTGTATCTCTAAAATAAACTAAATAAATAAAAGAAAATCTTCAGAAGCTAATCAATGTCAGAGTTAAACCGAGATTGTGACTGACATAGTAATCAAAAGAAGCTGTCAAATAAAGGGAGATTTCCCCTGAAGCTTATTTTCACTGTACTATTTTGCCAGTCAAAGTTAAACAGATACATAAACCAAAATGTTGAAAAAAAATTATATTTGTTTTGAACTCATTCAGTTTGTTCTGAAGTTGGTCAAAATGCATCTATTCCTAGCTCTAAAGCCCAAGATGGGTTTGTTCATGTATATTTAGTTTAGTTTAGAGATACAGCACTGAAACAGGCCCTTCGGCCCACCGAGTCTGTGCCGACCATCAACCACCCATTTATACTAATCCTACACTAATTCCATATTCCTACCTGTCCCCACCTGTCCCTATATTTCCCTACCACCTACCTATACTAGGGGCAATTTATAATGGCCAATTAACCTATCAACCAGCAAGTCTTTGGCATGTGGGAGGAAACCGGAGCACCTGGAGGAAACCCACGCAGACACAGGGAGAACTTGCAAACTCCACACAGGCAGTACCCAGAATTGAACCCGGGTCGCTGGAGCTGTGAGGCTGCGGTGCTAACCACTGCGCCACTGTGCCTCCCAATATCTTCAATCTCTGTCACTTAGAAAGGCATGGATTAATCAAGGATAGTTAGCATGGATTTGTTAAGGGAAGATCATGTCTGACTAACTTGATTGAATATTTTGAAGAAGTAACAAGGAAGATTGATGAGGGTAGTGCAGTTCGTGTGGTCGACATGAATTTTAGCAAGGCTTTTGACAAGTTCCCACATGGCAGACTGGTTAAAAGGTAAAAGCTCATAGGATCCAGGGAAATGTAGCAAGCTGGATACAAAATTGGCTCAGTGGCAGGAAACAAAGGGTAATTGTTGACTGGTGTTTTTGCGACTGGAAGGCCGTTTCGAGTGGCGTTCTGCAGGGCTCAGTACTAGGTCCCCTGTTTTTTTTTGTGGTATATATTAACGGTTTGGATGTAAATGTAGGGGGCATGATCAAGATGTTTGCAGACAACGCAAAAATTGGCCGTGTAGTTGATAGCGAGGAGGATAGCTGTAGACTGCAGGAAGATATCAATGGACTGATCACTTGGGCAGAAAAGAGGCAAATGGAGTCCAACTCTGAGAAGTGTGAGGTGATGCATTTGGGGAGGTCAAACAAGGCAAAGGAATACACAATTAATGGGGCAATACTAAGATGTAAAGGAAGTGAGGGACCTTGGAGTGAATGGCCACAGATCCCTGAAGATAGCAGGACAGGTTGATAAGGTGGTTAAGAAGGCATATGGAATCCTTTCCTTTATTAGCCGAGGTATAGAATGCAAGAGCAGGGAGGTAATGCTGGAACTATATAAAACATTAGTTAGGCCATAACTTGAGTACTGTGTGTAGTTCCGTTTGTTAGGATCTGAAGTTCTGTTAATGGATGATAAATATATAAAAAGACAGCCAGCACTGGCTGTGGGTGTTTGGAGAGCAGAAGTAAGCTCTGTGGCAAGCAATAAACAATCTCCACTAAAGCATCCTAGTCTCAGTGTCTTCTTCACAAACAGGCTTGGAAGTTTCTCTAACACTGTTTACCTCATTATGGAAAGGATATAATCGCACCAGAGAGGCTGCAGAGGAGATTTACGAGGATGTTGCCAGGACTGGAAAAATGCAGCTATGAGGAAAGATTGAATAGGCCCGGGTTGTTCTCCTTGGAACAGAGGCAACTGAGGGGAGATCTTGATTGAGTTGTACAAAATTGTGAGGGGCCTGGATAGAGTGGATGGGAAGGGCCTGTTTACTTTAGCAGAGAGGTCAGTGACTAGGCAACATAGATTTAAAGTGATTGGTAGAAAGGTTAGCGGGAAGATGAGGAAACGTTTTTTCACCCAGAAGGTGATAGGGGTCTGGAACTCACTGTCTGTAAGGGTAGTAGAGGCAGAAACCCTCAACTCATTTAAAAGGTATCTGGATATGCCTCAAGTGCTGTAACCTGTAGGGTTATGGACCAAATGCTGGAAGATGGGATTAGGTTGGGCAGCTCGTTTTTGGTCAGCACAGACACGATGGGCCAAGTGGCCTCTTTCTGTGCTGTAAACTTTCTGTGATTCCTTTAGACATTTTAGTTTAATGTAAAAGAATATCCTTTGTTTATCACAGTCAGTTTTTATTTCTCAGCACTGGACAGACCTCCTTCACCTAGTTCCCTTCACTCTGATCTTAACTGTGTGCAGCTACTTTGGATTTTTCTTATTAATTGACAGTTTCTCTTGTAATTAGTACAGAAGTCTGGTAAGGAGACAAGCTGGCAATTCTGAATGAAAATGAATGTGTTTAAGATTAGTATTGGGAGGAATGATGAAGAGGAGCAATGCAGTGATGTGTTGGGTGATATAATGGGCACAATTTGCTATCAAAATTGTGAGACTAATGACATTTGTTGTTTTTATGTCTAAATACTACAGAACTTAAGGCAAGGAGCAAATACGTGAATATCCAAAAAGTTGCTGTCTGAGTTGCGCCTCTGCTATAAGCTTTGTGAAAACGGCATCACACTGTCTGGCTCACCATTAAAAGACATAGAATGGTATGAAGTTGCTGTAGTTGTGCAGTAGATAGAAAGATACAAACTAAACTTGCCATTAAAAATTAAGTCTTGGGACCTTTTTAACAATGAGATCTGTTAATTACTGCCAATCAACCTCTCTGAGACTGAAAATTAACTATTACAAATGTCAAGTCTCATTCTTTCAGATTCTAATTCTTGGAGATTTTACGAATGCAAAATGTTAAACTTTTTTTTACCTTTCCTTTCTCAACCCAATCTTTCTTTTGTTCTATTTATTTATTTTTCTCTCTGTACCTGACCTGACATTGAATTCACCCACTCTCATTCACCCTCCTTCTCCATCCTTTTGCTGTTTATTTCATAATCCTTCAGTCTGATTGGTTAAGGAGATACACCGTTGGTTGTCCTGTTCACTCAGGTCCTAGATGCCCCCTTTCCCTCACTATCAGGCCGCACTTTCAGCAATTTGCCACTCAAAAATTGAAAACCTAAATGTGCAAAGGCTGGTCCGACTAATGACAGACCCTGTTAAATGCCCTGCTCTAGCAAGTTGTATCTCAATGATGAAAGCATAGTGCTGCAGCAGTAAGTTTTTTTGAGAGCGGGCTGTTTTTGTATATTGTAATAGCTGAATCTGTCTGAAATTGCCCACGTGATGTGACACTGACCCAATAAATTAGCACAGCCCATGATTAATTATGATTTCAAACTTGTTTGCTGCATAGCTGTTAATTTTGTAGAACTACTTCTAATGTTCTTCACATTAAAGTTAATGGAAACATGAAATTGACTATGAAAAATGAGCACATCAATAATGTAGTACACCTACACTCTTTATAATTACTGCTCCAAATATTACTTTATGGTGATATTTCAGTTTGTATTCATGGAAGGAGATCCAGTGAGTGCTCTGCAACAATACTTTTAAGCATGAGTAGTTTAAATCAGTACTTGTGAATATTTAAATGCCTTAAATTTATGATTGAAATTTTAAGTGGTGTGGGCTGTGGTAATTTATGCTAAACTGAGCTAGTTGAATGGTCATTACGATTGAGTGAGTGGGTTCTTTGTGGTATACAAACTTAAGGCTTGTTGGTCACTTGAAGTATCGTGACAAAGAAGCTCTTATCAATGATTTTTTTTTAATGTATTAATTGCCCCATTACCTGTGATTAGCATTAGGAATGTGCTTGTCTCCTTTATCATATATGTAAAATGTGTTATGATTTTTAGTTTTCTAACCTTATCCTAGATTATTTTAGCTTTCATGTCTTGGATCACTTTCATCCAGACCTTCAAGAGGCCTCGGGATCTAGGTTGGCTTTTGGTAATGTGCCTATGAAAATAAACAGCAGCCCTGACTAATAATTGTTTTAGTTAAAGGATTTATGCCTCCTTTAATCTCGCCTCACTCTTCAAAAGTGGTAAAGCATTACAGCAGGCTTAATTTTACTTTTACGGTATCAAGCAAATTTATTTTACATAAGATGAACAAGCAGATAAGTAACAGTCATATAACATAGTTTACAGTAGATAGCCTGCTCACTAAACAGTAGAATACATACATGATAAATAGGTCCATCACTAAGAACTAAGCTAATCTTTTATAAATACATTTTCAAACAGTGTTTCTCCTTTCTTCAAGATATATGAACTGACCAGTACTGACTGCTTCTGAGATTTCAAACTGTCTCCTTTCATGAGATTTTTCATCTTACTGAATTGAGCCATGCTTACAATAGCAGTTAAAAATCAAAATGGCAAATGCAGTGGCAACCGTTAACTGCAATGGCTTCCACTTCATCAACATTCATATGGTCAGAGACCAACAGCATTGAACTGTATAACTTTAATAAGGTCTCACATAAGAGGTTAGTGTGCAAAATTAAAGTGCATGGGATTGAGGATAATATACTGGCATGGATTGGGAATTAATTGACAGACAGGAAACAGAGAGTAGGAATAAACGGGTCTTTTTCCGGGTAGCAGGCAGTGAATGACTAGTGGGGTACCGCAGGGATCAGTACTTGAGCCCCAGCTATTCACAATATATATTAATGACTTGGGTGAGAGAACTAAATGTAACATTTCCAAGTTTGCAGATGACACAAAGCTGGGGTGGGGGGAGGGGGGGGGGGAATGTGAGCTGTGAGGATGCTGCAAAGAGGCTGCAATGTGATTTGAATAAGTTGGGTGACTGGGCAAATGCATGGCAGATGCAGTATAACTTGGATAAATGTGAGGTTATCCAGTTGGTTGTAAAAACAGAAAGGCACATTATTATCTGAATGGTGATAGATTGGGAAAGAGGGAGGTGCAACGAGATCTGGGTGTCCTTGTACACCAGTCGCTGAAAGCAAGCATTCAGGTGCAGCAAGCAGTTAGGAAGGCAAATGGTATGTTGGCCTTCATTGCAAGAGGATTTGAGTACAGGAGCAAGGATGTCTTACTGCAGGGCCGTGGTGAGACCACATTTGGAGTATTGTGTGCAGTTTTGGTCTACTTATCTGAGGAAGGATGTTTTTGTCATGGAGGGAGTGCAAAGAAGATTTACTAAGCTGATTCCTGGGATGGCAGGATTGATGTATGAAGAGAGATTAGGTCGACTAGGCCGATATTCACTAGAGTTTAGAAGAATGAGAGGGGATATCATAGAAACATAAAAAATTCTAACAGGACTAGACAGGCTAGATGCAGGGAGGATGTTCCCGATGGCTGGGGAGTCCAGAACCAGGGGTCACAGTCTCAGGATACGGGGTATGCCATTTAGAACCGAGATGAGGAGAAATTTCTTCACTCAGAGGGTGGTGAACCTGTGGAATTCTCTACTGCAGAAGGCAGTTGAGGCCAAGTCATTAAATATATTCAAGAAGGAGGTAGATATATTTCTTAATGCCAAAGGGATCAAGGGATATGGGGAGAAAGCGGAAACAGAGTACTGAATTAGACGATCAGCCATGATCTTTTTTGAATGGCGGAGCAGGCCCAAAGGGCCGAATGGCCTACTCCTGCTCCTATTTTCTATGTAATGAATGTTCAGGCCCCAAGTGGGAATCACAATTCTTTTGTATCGTTTATGCCTGTGCAGTTTGAAGGAAAAGGCAAACTTGAAGGATAGTTCATAGATGAAGCTATCCCCCCCTGCCTTGGCTAATGATACTCTTTCTTGTATCTCTCATCACCCACATTCCTCTGACCCTGTCCAGCCCCACTTTCTGGTATATCTGTCCCTGGAAAAACTCTTCCCCCAAGTCGCTTACAGCTGCACTTTCAAATTCCTAAATGCCTATTCTTTCAGGCTTCCAATCACCACAATTCTTCTGCAGCTGTTGATCTGCTCAACCACTCCCTCACCTTTACCTTTGATGTCCTTGTCTTTAGTAAAGCCTTTATTCTGTCTCATGCACCTTCGCTTCTGCTTGCGACAGGTAGGCTGAGTGATGCATGATGTTGAGGTGCTGGGTTATTTGATGGAAATAAAGCCTGTAGTTATTTCTTGAATTGTGCCTACAGAAGGAGTAGACAAATGTATTTTAGGAAAAACATGAGTGTGCAAAGCCTCTGGAAGCTCCGCTAGATTTTCACGAACCTCCCGCTGTAGGTCCAGCATTTGCTACCTTTGTTGATGACTCCAGAGGTATTTCATCAGCCTGAAACTCAGCATAGCCATGCTCTCCCACAGTTCTCCGAGTGTGAACGGTCTCAGCTATTGTTGCCTCTGTTAGCTGTCCGAGGGCTTCTGTGCTGTGCTGACCAGATTGTGACCCTGTAGATAATTGCACATGGCTACCCAATGACGTGAGAGTATCTGTGCTAGTGGAGGGTGCGGGGGAATGATGTGACAGTGCACCCTCTGAGGCCCCATCCTCCTCTTCAGACGTGGACAGCTGTCCCCCAGTCTTATCAGCTGGTTGCTCATCTCATTGACCTGCGAGAGAGAGAAGAGCGACCAGAGGTAATGCACATTCCATCACGTCCTTCTAACCACTCCATGTCTGGAGCTTCATGTGACCACTGGTGGATACATGAACACTATGCTTCATGCTCGTCAGAGGTTTTCTTGTGCTCATCCATTAGGCCACTCAGTCTCTTGGGGCTCCACTCCTGGCTCATCCTGAGCCATTGGCCAACCTGCTTCCAGGCCTCCCAGCTCCAGTGCTTCTTCCTCCATGGGCATCAGGATGTCAAAATATGTGACGTTACCACCCTTTCTTTGTGCTCTTCCTAGCGTTCTGAGCTTGCTTCTCCTGCAAGCGCATACATTTCCATTGTTAGTCACCCATCCAAGACCACGGAGAACATTCATGCTGGTGGCAGCCTAACTGTCCATCATGGCGCCACAGGGATGCCTCCAGCATGCAGCCATTCAGTAGTGGCAGTTAAGGAGTCAATTCTGACTGACCAGGGTCCTCCACAGTGAGGCTGCCATGCCTCTGAAAGCCAGTGCTACTCCTTGGGCAATGCCAGTGACTGGGTGGGCGTGCCATTTATAGTGATTTCACATTCATCCTTAGTCACAGGTAAGGCTGTATGCTTAACATTGTTCACTGCACTCACTTTGCCAGCACACATGAGGTCCACTGATCCTTTTATGGCACTGCAGCCATGTTTCAGGGAAGGGCCTATGGCTACTCCTGCTCAACAACCTCTAGCCAGGCTTGCTACCTTTGCAGGCTGGTTTCCTCCTCCCATCCTGGGACTCAGGACATCACTCCTAGCCCGAGCACTTTGGAGGAGCACTTGCAGGGAGGCATCCATGAACCGTGGGGCCACCCTTGATCGCCTTTCTGCCATCTATGAATGTGACTTGGTTGCTTGGTCTCCCTCTCTGGTCTGTCCATGGCTGCTGTCTTTGGCTTTGCTGTTGGCTGCCATTTAAATATGGCGACAGCATTGACTATGCCGGGAGCTGTCCTTGCATGTGTCGCCTCAGTGGATGGCTCCCCCGTCTGCCAGCCATTAATTGGTTGGCTCTGACAATATTCCGTTCATGACTCTGCCCCCCGTCCACTCGGCATCACCTCCTGCTTCTGGTCCCAACTTTGGGGCTTCCAATAAAATCCCAGCCCATGATTTTCATGGCATGTGAGGCTGTGCTGGTGGAGCGAGGCTTTAGAAAGTTCCACGCCATATGAAGAAACAATCCAAGGGGAGTGGATAGATGTAGTAAAATTTAGATTAAGATCAGGTGTAATTGCTATACATGCAGGTATGGTTATGATTTTTATCCTTTTAATATTAGCTCTCCAGTTTGGACACTTCCCCCACCCCTCCCCCCCCCCCCCCCCCAAGTGTTCCCATGTATATTGCTCTGCATGGGTTTTTAAATTTAAGTAAAAGGGGGCATGGTACTGTTTGCCCACTGCCTCTCAGTGTTGAGCAACTCTTGTCTTCAGGCCTAGGTTCACCATAATCTTCCTGATGGTCATCACGCTTGTACCTGATGAGACATAAATCCATCTGCCAATTCCAGTTCCCATTAAGTTAGAAGTCCAGTAAAGGAGTGGGTCTGGAAATTGCTGAAGTGTGTAAGGGCTCCATTGATTGATTGATGCACACTTCAATATTCATGTCTCCTCGATATAATTTTGCAACTTCAGCCACTTGACCACAAAACAACATTTATGGCTATGAATGCAGTCAAGCAGAATTTTCCCACTGTTCTACATCAGGATCAATAACAGATGGGAATTTAAACTGGCAGAAAACAAGTTGTTTCCTCTTTTTGCCTTTTCTGTACTACTTCTGTTTTTCTCAATCTTCCCGACCAGAAAAAAAAACCTGAAGTGAAACTGGTAAATGTTTTTGAAAAATATTTGTAGATGTTAACGCCCAAGTAATGAACAGTCAGTGTTAGATGTGGCTGTTACCCACTGGGGGGGAATTTAAAATGATCTTTTAAGAATTAGGTCACCCAGTCAGCTGCGGTTAATTCAATTATGGAGCAGCTAAACACTTTAATAAAACATCTGCTCAATATGGATTTTGCTGCAATTGTTAAATTAGCTGCTTCACTGTTGGCATTAGCAGGAGAGGGCTGCCAAAGAGCACAGGCTCCATTATAGACAAAGCACTCGCCCCGCCAGTGCTCTCACTATCATTTTAATCAGCTCTGCAGTGCTCAGCTCAAGACCACTTTAAAGAAAGGAGAAGTGAACTGTGCGCCAATGTGCTGTATATTTCATTCTTTTTCATGGAATAAATCATTGCAAGTAAACAGGAGACTGTAACTCACTAAGAAATGTATTTACATATTTTTGAGACCACCTACACAAGCAGGTAATTCAGACTTTTTAAAACTTGAATGGCATTTTATTTACTCTTGAAGTTGATTACATACCTAAAAGTAATGGATCTAGTTGTCAGTTTTTATGAGTGGCAATGCCATTGCTCTGCTTAATATCATATACTTTTCCATTCTTTGGAGCTGGATTAACATCCTTACCCATTAATTGATAACTCAAGTGGGCAGTAACCAGTCGAGAGGCAAAAAATAAGTCCTATCATTGCGAGGTTCCTGTTAATGAAGTCTCATTGAAAAGTCTTGCCCAGTGGAAATTTAAAGTAAGTAGCATTTCTATCCATTGCCAATAAAATAAACAAAAGATGGTGAAACTACAACCCTGATTTCATCAAGTCCAAAACATCTCCAAAGCTATCTGCTGATTTTTGCATCCTTCCTTATGTGTGCACCTTTAAATACAAAGGCTGTGCGTTTCCTCTGAGCTGCTCTTGCTCGCCCAGTGTAACCTCACCAGGGGTGCATTGGGAAGGGGAATCAGGCTGGCTGTATAACGGGCATCCCATTCACTACTGAAGTGTTGTAGTGTTGTGAAATTGCAATTGCAAGTGCATTGTGTACTTTAGAGGCTGCTGTAGAACACATATGCTAGAAAAGTGAAAGTGAAACTTTGACAGAATAAAAAGAGAAGCCTTTACATTCAGCTGCTGCAGTCTTTGTCTCTCAATCTCTGCCTCATATTTCATACCAAACTCAGCTAAACCTTTCTCAAGTCCCGAGGTCATCACAATGGCAAAGTGGTAAACAATAAAAGGATGGAAAAAAAAACAGAAACATTGCTTTTTGGTATGAACATTTTGGAAGGTTTTTGTCTACTTTCACAGACAGCATTTTAACTTGGAGACTGTTAGTGACACACAGGAAGTTTGCACAGCGTATACTCACACACTGATCTTTCCAAAATAATAATCCAATCAAAAAAATCTTGAATCACTGCAGAGATGTTTCCTGTGAAAGGATCGCCATCCCAGATCCTTTATTACTGCGTTGCTGATCAGCATGGCATTGCCTGTGCCCAATCTACCACCTTTTGATGTGCATTCAGCGCCGTCATCTGTTTTGGCAAAAGTGGCTGCGACGTTTCGAAGGCACGATGGCAGGTTTCACAATCTCAGATGATAGAAAGAAAAAGGCTTTACTTTTACACTATGGAGGTGAAGAATTAGAAGATATCTTTAAGACACTTATGCCTGAGCAAAATGACTATGACTCAGCAAAAAATGCACTGACAACCTACTTCACGCCCAAGAAAAACACCATATATGAAACCATTGCCTTCCGATGCACTAAGCAAGAAGCAAATAGGACAAATGACCAATATTGCATGTGTCTGAAGCAACTAGCAACCAGATGTGACTTCAATGTTGAACATGTCAAATGGGAAATCAAGACTCAAATAAGCGAAGGCTGTCTCTCCAGTCGACTACATCAAAAAGCACTCGAGAAAGACAGAAAGCAGTCCGAGCTTTTGGAGTTAGTGGGATCACGATTGATCTCAGAGTTTAGAGCTACTGGAGCTGAGGCTAACAGTAATTACCACACTCCAAGTTCAACTCCTGTGAACACTATTCATCGCTCTGTGCCAGGAAACCACCTACAAAGCAACAACAGCTGTCTCATAAACAGAGCTGCGACTTATCCAAAGAATGTTTCCACTGTGGTGATGTTACCCACACTGGACAATGTTCTGCTATAGGTAAACAGAGTAAAGCCTGTGGAAAATTTAACCACTTTGCTTGTGTTTATCACTCATCAGCAAAATCCAACTGAAGGGTGCCACGCATATGTACCTCAGCAAAAAGGCAAGAGAATGTGACTAAAGTAGAGGCAGATGGTCCCGAACATACTTCTAACCTCTCTCTTAGACACAGCAAGCATCCATGTTTAACTGATACCATTGGCTGCTTGGACGTAGATGCTCTTATAGATACAGGAGCGTCTGTCAGTGTCGTGGTAGACACAGCATTCAACAAACTTCAGGATTGCCACATTCTCTGCAAACCAGGGAATATGAAAATTTTCCATTACTACAGTGACAAACCGCTGAAAATTTTCAACTTTTGAAATGCCAGTCTCATTCAAAGGCACTAGAATGAAAGCTGTATCAGTTTCCACACAGTAATAGATCTGCACATAATTGCAGTCACGTACGTGATTCCTTCACATGACAAAAAACATTCTTGAACTGTACACTGATCATTTCACTGGTATCGGCAAGCTGAAAGATGTTGCAAGCTGCTTTTAGATCGTAATGGTGCCCCCAGTGGTGCATCAATGGCGATGAGTATCATTTCATGTCAGGAAACATACAGAGAAGGAAACTCAATGCCTACTTGACCTTGACATTATTGAGAAGGTTGGGGATGAGACTACCCCTGGGGTTTCATCCATGCAAGTTGTTAAGAAACCCAAGAACGAGAACCGGATTAGAATCCGCATTAATATGCGATCACCAAACCATACAATGGGAAAGACACTTGACATTGACAATCGATGACATCATAGAGAAAATAAATGATGCTAAACACTTTGCTAAACTTGACCTCAATGCAGGCTACCATCAAATCGAGCTTGCAGAAGAATCACGATATCTTAATGTATTCTGCACTCATATTGGATTTTTCTGGTGGAAGTCGCTCAACTCTGGAGTCAGTTCAGCAGCTGATGTATTTCAGCACATGATTCAATCTGCACTACAAAGGCTTGAAGGCTTGAACAACAGTGATGACATTCTTGTACATGGCTGCATGCCATACATGCATACATACAATGTCTCTCAGAATGTAACCTCATCTTGAAGAAAGACAAGTGCTTGTTTAATGAAAGCAGAATTGATTTTTTTGGTCATTTGTTCAGCATTTGAAGGAGTAGCACCAGATCCAAGGAAAGTTTTAAACCGCTGCAAACCCTGCCGATGCTACAATCGTGCAGGAGTGAGGCAGTGGCATAGTGGTAATGTCACTGGACTAGTAATCCAGAGCCCAGGCTAATTCTCTGGGGACCTGGGTTCGATTCCCACCACAGCAGATGGTGAAATTTAAATTCAATTAATAAATCTGGAATTGCAATCTAGTCTAATCGTGACCATGAAACCATTGTCGATTGTTGTAGAAACTCATCTGGTTCACTAATGTCCTTTAGGGAAGGACATCTGCTGTCCTTACCTGGTCTGTCCTACATGTGACTCCAGACCCACAGCAATGTTGTTGACTCTTAGATGCCCTCTGAAATGGCCTGGAAAGCCACTCAGTTCAATGGCCTAGTCAGCGATGCTCACATCCCACAAAAGAATAAAAAAAAAGACTGGAGTCTGCTAGGACTCATCATGTACTGCAGTCATTTCATTCCTGATCTCGCTACGCTATCTGCCCCACTATGGGATCTGGCAAAAGAGACCACCAATTGGGAATGGACTAAATCACACAAACAGACAGTACACAAGATCAAATGACGTTTGTCAGCTAGTTGTACAAATGCCTATTTCGACCCTGAGAAAATCACCCAGCTAGTCTTGGATGCAAGCCCAGATGGCTTAGGTGCAGTTCTTGTGTAGAAAGACAAGACAAGTAAATCATCAATTGTTGCGATGGCAAGCAGATCATTAACTCCTGTAGAGCAACCTGATTTGCAAACCGAGAGAAGCACTCTCAATCAGATGTGGTATATTACACTTACATCTCTATTTGCATGGAAGCGAGTTTAAAGTAATAACTGATCAATGACCACCAGCTTGTTCAACAATCCACATAGCAAACCACCCACTCGAATAGAATGTTGGATACTCAAAGAGTACGAGTGCCAGGTTGAGTATCAGCCAGGCAAGCTCAACCCAGCGGACTATCTTTTGTGACCTCCACTGTTGGTCCTACTAGACGTGAGAAAAAGTTTGCTGAACAAAACCTTAACTATGTAAACCTAAATGCAGTGCCAAAGTTGCTAAAACTAGCCGACATCAAAGCAGCAACAAAACAAGATGAGGCTCTCCAACTATGTATGGAGGCTATAGAATCACGAAACTGGAAAGGCTTGATCGAGAAAGCATCTATGAATGAAATTGCTCACAAACTACAAGGTCTTCCCAATGTTCGACATGAGCAAACTGTTACTGCCACATCTGATCTCGTTACGCAACAACTGTATGGTCATTCCACACTCATTGAGGGAATGTGTTGTCAATATAGCACATGAAGGACACCAGGGAATTGTCAAAACCTAACAACTCCTTCAGGAAAATGTATGGTTCCCAGGAATTGATCACGTGGTCGAGCACAAAGTCAGTAGTTTTTGCCGTGCCAAGCAACTACTATGTCAAACCTTCATGATCCTCAAGATATCCGGGCTACCTCCAGGACCATGGATTGAAGTCAGCATCGATTTCACAGATTTGCCAAGAGGTGAATTCCTACTTGCTGTCATTGACGACTACAGCAGATTCCCAATCATGGAGTTAATTATGTCAACCAACAAAAGCAGTTATCCCAAAGCTTGACCAGATCTTTGCCTAGTTTGGAATCCCTCCAATGATAAGTGACAATAGATCCTCATTCAACGGTGATGAGTTCAGTAAATTTGCAAACTACCTAGGGTTCACTCATAGGAAAATCACACCCTGTTAGCCAAAAGCCAATGGTGAGGTTGAGAGATTTAGGCGAACCTTGAAAAAAGTGATACGTATAGCCACAGCTGAGAACAAGTCACAGAAGCAAGAGCTGTATCACTTTCTTTGTAATTACAGAGCAACACCTCCCTATACTACTGGAAAACCTCCAGCTACACTCATCTTTGCACATCCTATGCACATATGACTTCCTGAGTTACTCTGCAGAGCTGATGGTCATCATGTTCACGAATGTGATCGAGAACAGAAAGATCGAATGAAAGCACATGCAGAGCAAAACCTGAAGCTTAGAGTTACACCACTTAAGCCAGGAGAAAGTACTTGTGAAACGTGATGGCCATATTGGAAAACAAACAACCACTTATGACATCCAACCATTTGCTAAGGTCAATGATCATTGCTAAGCGCGATTCACAAATCATCATAAGAAACGCATCATTCTTCAAAGCACTGAAAACACCACTCGTAAGCATTGAATCCAATTGACATCGACACCTTAGATGAAGAACATGATTCAAATGATACTACATCTGATGCTAACAATATCATACTCATGAGAGAAAACACCCACCATACTTAAGTTACTGTGTTATGAACTGAACTATTTATGTTTAAGTTTATCGTTAGCATGTTTCAATGGTTTGTTTTTAAAAATGTCATGACTCTCATTTACTAAGATGTGGCGGGATGTAGTGTTTTGAAATTGCAGTTGCATTGTGTACTCTAGAGGCTGCTGTAGATCACACATGCAGGCAACGTGAAAATTAAACAATGAATAAAAAGAGAAGCCTTTATGTTCAGTTGCTGCAGTCTTTGTCTCTCAATCTCTGCCTCATATCTTATACCAAACTCAGCTATGCCTCACTCAAGTCCCAAGGACATCACAACTACTACCCCTTTGGCAGCCCCCAAAGTTGAATTTCACCCATAGTGTGTCTGAAGCATTTTCTCGTCTTTTCAGTACATCATCAAAAAGTTTTAAAAGAAACTTGTAGAATCATAACTGGTATTTCATATAGTGCCTTTAACATAATAAAACCTCTCAAGGCACTTGACAGGGGCATTATGAAAAAAATGAGAGCCACATAAGGAGATATTGTAGCAGATGACCAAATGCTTGGTAAAATAGAGAGGTTTTGAGGAAAGCGAGGTAGAGAGGCAGAAGGTGTAAGGAGGGAATTCTAGTGCTGAGGGCCGAGGCAACTGAAGGCACGGCCACCAATGGTGGAACAATTAAAATCCGGGATGCTCAAGAGGCTAGAATTAGATGAATGCAGGAATCACAGAGGGTTGAAGGACTGGAGGAAATTACAGAGATGGGAAAGGGTGAAACCATGGAGGGATTGAAAACAAGGATGAGTATTTTAAAATCAAGATGTTGCTTGACCGGGAGCCAATGCAGGTCAGCGAGCACAGAGGTGAATGGGACTTTGAGCAAATTAAGACACTGGGCAGTAGAGTTTTGGATGACCTCAATTTAGAGGGTAGAATGTGGGAGACCAGCCAGAAGTACCTTGGAATAGTCAGGTTTAGAGGTAACAAAGGCATGAATAAGGGTTACAGTAGCAAATGACCTGAGACAGGAGTGAAGTCAGGCGATGTTCTCCGGTTTGAAATAGATGGTCTTTGTGATGGTGTGAATATGTGGTCAAAAGCTCATGTCGGGGTCAACTGTGACACCAAGGTTGCAGACAGTATGGTTTGGTCTCAGACAATTGCCAGGGTGAGGGATGGAGTCAGTAACTAACGAATGCAGTTTGGAGTAGGGACCGAAAACAATGGTTTCAATCTTCCCAATATTACCAATATATAAACCTAAATAAAAGTTTTCAATAAAGTGCTACTTTAATTAAAACTAGAAAAACCAGTAAAGTCAAATTCTATGAAAGTTTTTGCTAAATTGTTTTGTAACCTGATATTTTTTCAATCTTCCCTCAGAAAATCTAGCATTTTCTTTGTGCAATTTTTATCAGGATTTAATTTTGTTTTAAAGAAAATGGAACAGTTCCCAGGTCATTAAAAGATACTGAAGGCAATGGACCCTATTTAAATTCCGTGCTTCAAAGATTATTTGTATTAAGAAAATGAATTGAAAAGATTGAATTGATTTTTTTACCCAAGTCTTGAGAAAAACAAGTTACAGCATTTGTGATACAATACACTTTGGGCTGAATTTTCAGGCCCCCTTGAGGTCGGGAACGGAGGCAGAGGGAGGCCTGAAAATACCGGTGCTGGCCAGCAGGTCAGTTTCAAGACGCCCTTCCTGGCACCGACAATGTTCACCAGGGCAGGGGGAGGGGTGGGGGAGACAGCGATCCTACTCACCTCCTGATTGAGGCCAATTAAAGTAGTTACAAAGCTCGTTAAGAGCCTGGTGGAGAGGGTTGGTGAAATTTTGAAGGGGTCGCACAGGTTTCAGAAAGTGTCCATTTTTGGTCAGCTGAAGAGAAGCGGGTACAGACTAGGGAGCCAGTCAGGACTTCCTTGGGTCCGCCCCATAAGAGGGTCAGTGGGGCAAAGGGGGAATCAGCCTTTGCAAAGGAGGTGCCCTTGGTGCTGCGTAGTTGGTGAAGAGAGTTGGCACTCAGTGCTTGGGCACTGAAGGTGGTTGTCACCCCCAGCTCCCCCCCACCTCTGGCATCGCAGAGGCAGAAGAGCAGGGGGCAAGGTTTGCAATCACAATGGAGTGTCACCTGTCCAAAAGGAAGGCTGCAGCTGGCAATGGAGGCACAACTGTCAGATTTTGGGCCCAGTGACAATGAGAGGCGACATCCTCCGCCAAAAGGATGGAACCCCAAGCAGCAGGAGGGCACAGAGAGGAAAGAGGTGTAGGAGGGACAGGGAGGCCATATTCTTATCACAGGATCTACCACGGAAGACTGAGCTACCTGGAGATGACCAAGACCCAGTGCCGCAGGAAACTGTGATTCTCCATGTAGATGCCCAAAGATATCTGTGCTCTTGTCGCCGTTGTCCTGCACCTCACAACACCAGTAGCCATCAAAGTTACTGTGGCCTTGAACTTCTTCACTTCTGGCTCCTTCCAAAGATCAGCTGCGGACCTTAGTGACATCTCGCAAATTGCTGCCCACCACTGCATCTCGCAGGTCACCTGATGCCCTCTTTGCCATTTATAGCAGGCGGGGTCTCGCAGGGACCGAAGGCAGTGGGTTTCGCCTCCATCGCTATATTCCCCCAGGTGCAGAGTATCATCGATTTGCACCCATGTGGCCATCAGGGCATCCATTGAGATCCACCAACAGGAAGGGCACCCACTCCCTCAACGTTCAGCTGGTCTGTGACCACAACAAGAGCTTACTCCATGTGTGCGCTCACTTTCCTGGCAACTGCCATGACTCCTTCAACCTCTGCCAGTCCAGACTGCCTCAGATCTTCACTCCAACCCCCAAAGTACATGAATGGATCCTAGGGGACAAGGGATATCCCATGAAAAGATGGCTACTGACCCCTCTATGGGAGCCCTAGACACAGGCACAGAGGCAATACGAATGCCACCTGCACAGTAGGATGACCATTGAGCTGGCTTCTGAAGATGTGATTCCAGTGCTTAGACCGGTTGGGTAGTGCCATCCAATATCCTCCTGCAAGAGTCTCGATCATTGTGGTGGTCTGTTGCATTCTCCATAATGTGTCTGTCCAGAGAAGTGTGGACCTTGAGCACAGTGAGGCCCTGGAAAGAGACAGCTCATTGGCAGAGGCGCATGAGGTGAAGTGGAGGCAGTTAGAGGTGACACCGAACAGAGAGATGCCCCTGCTTTAAAACGCGGTGGCTGGGCACGGCTCGAGTGCGAAGCTCTTGTCAAGATGCCATGAATGTCAGGGATCTCCTGATTCAGGAACATTTCAGCTGAGCCCCTCTGACCCATGTTGAATGGCATGGCATGGAAGTGAGTGAGATACTTGTGCTAACCCATGCATGGAAGATGCAGCCTTGAACATCTAATTGCTTACTGATGTGAAGGAAGCACATCTGCCCAGACGTTTTGCCGTCACTGTGGAGGATCCCATTATCTCTTGCACCACATCATTCTAATTTTCCTGTCATGGCAGCAATAAAAGGAGTCCCAGACTGTGCTTTAAGTGTCATCATTTATGCAGTGTAATGAGAGGAAAACAGTAGACTGAGACAATAAAAAGACACCTGAGTGACCCACAGTGTTCCACGCGATGCAGTGGTCTCCTGCTACCCTCTGGGAAGAGGACCTCCCTCCTCTCCCTCATGGCTTCCAACATTAGATCCAGGTCGGGATTGATGAAGCAAGGGGCAGCCCTGCCCTATGTGCCAGGCCTCCGGCTCTCCTGTGACATCTCGCTTCCCTCTGGTGCTGTGGATGGCGTTGGCACAATCAGCAGATATCTTCCTTAAGCTTCAGTGATGGCTGCAGTGGGAGTACAAATCAGTCCCCTACTTCAGCTATCTCCCTCTGTTCCTGCCCCTCCTGGCTCTAATAGGACAGGGCACCCATCTCCCTGTCAATTAGGGGCTCAGCCCTGTGAAAATCTTAACTTTAATCAGTTTCCCACATGAGGCAGGTTCGTGATCTGAAAATAAACCCAGCTCTTGTTTCCTGCCTCCGTGGCAATTTTCAGTCTTTTATTTCTGTTACCTCCAAAGTGAATGTTGTAGTATAAGGGTTTGAAAGGGTAAATGTTTGGGACAGTGTGTGCAAGAGATCATGTGAAAGAGACTTGAGAAGAAGTGGCAGCATAGGCTTCAGAGGCGTTAGACATGTTTAAGTAAAGTGTATATAGTTCCTTAAATGTAATAAATAGTTATGGTTAAAACTTACCAAAGACTCAGTGATCTCTCCTTGCTAATGTAACCCAACATACAATATGGTGGCAGTGGTGAACAGCGGTGGTTATTGCCATATAACACACAGGAAAAATTTGAAAATTGTCAGATCTGAAAAAGTGGTGCCAAAATTGCAGAACGTGAAGAGGCTGTGAGGAGCTCCCGAGCTGCTCTGTGGACGAAGTGGAGGCACGGGGAGTCAGCTTGCAGAGGCATTCAGGCTGCACTACCGAGGCGTGGGTGGTCTGTGAAGAAATATCCCGGTCCAGTGATCGCAGGCTTCGAGTCAGAGAACCAAGCAACCATCAGGGATCTGGTGAGCAATCCTTAAAAAGGGTAGAAAATTGTTTCCAACGGCGCACTAGGCAGGCAGCACTGGGAAAACCACATTCCTGGCAAAGGCAGATCCGAGGTCGGCGCCATTACACGAGGTGACCATGAGGCTGAAAAGCGTGGCAAAACTTCCATTACAGGAAGGAAAACTAAAGTAGAAAGAAAACGACCTAGCAAACTTAGAAAAGCCTTGGATCTTAAATTTACGCTTCCAGAGAGGTGTGGACACATGGAAGGACCAAATCAAACTCAAAACTCATCACTTTGGAGAAAAAGATTTTGGAGGTACAGAATTGCTTCACAATTAGACAGCAAGTCTCAAGCAGAACAAGTCAACACATTACTCCATAGGAGGCAGTGGCTAGTGGTAATGTCACTAGACTAGTAACCCAGAGCTCCAGGCTAATGCTCTGGGGATATGGGTTCGAATCCCACGATGGCAGATTGTGAAATTTGAAGGAGAAAAGTAATGGGTATGAGACCAAGGCAGAGAAAGAGTAATCGTTCAGAGAGATGATAATCAACAGAGATCTTATTTAGTACATAGTTCAGAAGGTACTATAAGAAGAAACAGGAGAAACCTTATTTCTATTCATCAAAGATGTCAATCAGTCCTACATTTGGATGAACCAGATGTTGAACCTGAAATTCAGCATGCACCGGATACTACAAACCTCAATGAAGGCTATCCAAGTCAAGAAACAAGAATTCAGAGAAAGACTACTGATATCCAAGTCTGACAACTACACGACCAGGGACAGTTGTGAAGCCTGACAGATCAAATCTGTGATGCTAGGGACATGGGGTAGTATGTAAAAGTAAAAAAATTAATGTTAATAAATATACAGACAAAGACTTGGGGGGAGATATAGTATAAGGGTGTGAAAGGGTTAATATCTGGACACTGAGTAACAGCTCCCACTATGATGATGTAAGAGAACACATGTGCAAGAGACTTGAGAAGCAGCATCAGAGGAGTTAGGCATGTTTAAGTAAAGTGTATATAGTTCCTTAAGTGTAATAAATAGTTATGGTTAAACCTTACCAAAGACTCAGTAATCTCTCCTGCCTAGTATAACCAAACATACAACAAAAGGAACTGTACATAATCTTCTCTGGATCTATAGTGCCCATGAACATTTTACTGTGATAAATCTTGAAAGGAAAAACTGGCCTTAAGAGGGAATATGAACAGGTTCAGCGAAGAGAGGGTGTGAATCTTAAGGAGCCAGATAGCACGGATTTAGGAGAGGTTGAGAAGGAGATTCCGCAGACGCTGGTCCTGTCGGACAGGACCAAAATACTAGCTACCTGTGTGGGTAAGAAGAAAAAGTACTGCAGGGTGGTCTGCCACAATGCAGACCGCGGCACCGTGTCTCAGAAGACTATCCGGGGGGAAATAGCAGAATAGAAATGTGGTAGTAATAGGGGGATAGATAGCATCCTCAGTAGCCAAGAATGAGAATCTGAATGTTGTGTTGCCTACCAGGTGCCAGGGTAAGGGATATCTCTCAGTGGCTGGAGAAGAACTTTGAAAGGGAGGGGGTAAATCCAGTTGTTGTGGTCCATGTTGGCCCACACGACATAGGTAGGAACAGGGAGGAGGTCCTGCTGGCAGAGTATCTGGAGTTAGGCTTTAAATTAAAAATTAGGAACTTGAGGGTAGTAATCTCTGGATTAATGCCTGAGCCCAATCAGGAGAATTTGTTCATTCGTTTGTGTCATCTTCTTCCTAGAAGATTGACAGCCATGGATCTCTGCCTCTATCTGTACTGTGCTGTCCTTAGACATTCTGCATAGGTCAGCTACATTCAGTCCATTATATTTGTCATCCATTTTCTTCTCTGCTTCCCCCACTTATGTTTTCCGTCGATCTTTCCTTCCAATAATTGTCTGTCTACTTCCGCTCTAATGATGTGACCGAAGTATTGTATCTTTCTCTTTTTGATGTTCTGCATTAATTTCCTCTTTTCTCCAGCCATTTCCAGCACTTCATTAGTTTTTCTGTCTGTCTAAGATATGTAGAACATCCTCCAATAAGTCCAAATCTCAAATGCATTCAGCTTATTAACAGTCTCTTTCTTTGTTGTCCATGTTTCCGGGGCATATAACAGATGACAAAGTGGAGCACCTCATCATTCTTTTTCTATGATTCAGGGTCAATTTCTTTGATGTGAACAAATCCTACATTCTGACAAAGCTGGTCTCGGCTATCTCAATTTTCCTTCGAATCTCACAATTATCTCCCATCATCTGTGATAATCTGAACCCTTTCACTTGTCCAGGACTTGTCCATTTACTTGAATTTTCACTTTCGGGGTTAGGTCTCTGCTTATCACCATTATCTTGGTCTCCTTCACATTCATTCTTAATCCATATTCCACACTCCTTGCATTCACTTTGTTCACCTTCTGTGCAATCAGTGCAGTGCAGTGCCATCTGCATATCTCAAGTTGTTAATGTTCAACCCACCAGTATTGCAACCTGGTGTTCTATGTCTCTGAAGATAGTTTCAGTGTACAGGTTGAACAGTTTTGGGGACATAACACAACCCAGACGCACTCCTCTTTTGATTGGGAAACTGACAAGCCGCTATCAAGTCTCATGACTGCAGATTGCTTCCAATATAGCTGCTGAATGATCCTTTTATCATTTCTGTCAATTTCTAGCTTGTTTAAGCACTTCATTATTTTCTGATGGTAGACCCTATCAAATGCCTTCTCAGAGTCTATAAAGCATTCATACACAGGTTTTTGCACTTTGGTATCTTTCGATCACTACTCTCAAGTTAAAGATGCCTCTCTTGTTCCTTTCTTTGGTCTGAATCCTGACTGACTGACTGTCATCTATCTCTGCTTCTATAGATTATTAAAATCATTTTTATTACATGGCCCATGAGGCTTATTGTCCTGTGCTCTGAACACTCTAGGGCTTTTGGTTTCTTTTGGAGCTTAATGAACACAGGAGAATTAACACGTGGCTAAAGGGCTGGTGTGGGAAAGTGGGGTTCCTTTTCATAGGGCACTGGGACCAGTCCTGGAACAGGAGGAGCTGTACCGATGGGACAGGATCCACCTGAACTGGCATGGGGCCTGTATCCTAGAAGAAAGGGCAAATAGGGAGGTGACAAAGGCTTTAAACTAATAAGATGGGGGAAGGGATCGACAAGAAATATAAGCAGCCTTAATATAAACAAAACCAGGAAGGAGAGCATTGGAAAGAATAAAGTAAGGGAGGACATTGATGGTAAGAGAATAAATAGAGTTATAGAACAGGAGTCTAAAAATGTGGTTAAACATAAAGTGAGGAAATCCTATTAAAAATGAGTTGAAATGTCTGTGCAGCAATGCACACAGTGGGCAGAATATAATGTGGCCATCAAAAAAGCGGGAATGGTGGGGTGTGGGAACAGAGAATCACGTCAGAACTGTCCGCCCGGAAAACTGGTATCATGACATCAGTTCCGGATTATGTCAGAGGTGGAAAGCACCAAGGTGACATTGCCACCCCAATGCAACAGGAATCTCATTTAAATTACTGAGCAGATGACTATAATGTATTTGTATCTAATCCACCTCAATTTAATTGTGGGCTTGTGGTTTAGTGTACAGCGGGTGGCACTCACATGCCTTCAGGTTTACAGCCATTAAGAGCTGGCGGCACTGAGGTGAGAGTCTTTAGTGCAATGGCGGGGAGGCAGCCATGAACGGTGCTGCATGGCGAAGTGGGTGGGGGTGTGCGGAGGCCATTGTTGGACAGTGTTGCTGTGTGCTCTGCAAGGGGGAGGTTGGGTTCTTGATGTCTGTGATGGGGGTTCCAGGTCTTGGTGTCTTTGACAGTCTGGGTCTCAGTGTCTCTGATGGTGGGGGGGGGGGTTCCAAGTCTGTCTGGGCTGGATTTTGTGCCCATGGCAGGACTACAGGACTACTGCTGGGGGGCGGAAAAGGTGGGGAGAATCCCGTCTCAGCCAGCTGGAGCCCCCCCCTGAGGGATTTCTGTGGCTCTGGGCCAATTAACCGCCTCCACGAACTGCCAGCCAGCACAGGGCCGGCAGCTTAGTAGTATCGGCAGGGCCAGTGAGAGCGGTGGCCACTACTGGTACTGCAAGAGGCATTGGGCCCAGGCCCAGTGCTGGAGCCCAAATCTTGGTAAGTGAGGAGGGGTCACCGGTGCTGGTTTTCCTGGCAGGGGCCCTCCATGGGCCACAGATTGCCCACAGAGGGGGGACCCCACCCACCACCCCCCTCCCCAAGCCTGCAGTGAGGTCCAGATGTGTTTCTGCTTCCTGGGAAGAAGCCATGACACCTACATACTTCGATAGTCCCAGGTGCCACAGCTTTTTAGGCCCCCTGCTCGCCTTCAGGAATGGTTTCTCGGGGACAAGGCCTTGCTACGGCTCTACCTAAGTGACCATTGACATCGAGTAGGTCATTGGGCTGCTGAACATGAGATTCCGTTGCCTAGATCGATCTGGTGGAGCCCTGCAGTATGTCCCAGCAAGGGTTTTGTGGATTGTGGTGGTCTGCTGTGCTGTACATGATCTAGCACTGCAGAGGGGGGAGGCCTTGCATGACCATGAGATGCCTGAGCGTCTCTCTTCCACTGACAAGGAAGACGTAGAGCAGGAAGTGCCACTGGATCTTGCACCAGGGACCCGGCAGATTGTGCAACGTGCCAAGCAGGCAAGATACAACTTCATAATCTAGCTTCTGGCCTACTTGATGCCCTGGGGCAGCAGAAGGTATCCTGGGCAGCAGAGGCAGCAGCATACAGCATTCTTTTAAACTAGGCAGGAGTGAATGCCGGGCGGGCAGGCCTTTAAATATGATGTCAGCACCTGCTCTGGGGTCACCTGATGCCATCTTTAGCATCTTGCGTCCCGCCTCTACTGTGTGATTGGGGGGATCCTGCACCTCCAGTATGTAAAATGGCCGCCTGCTGTGTAGTCATGGTGGGGCGGCCGTCCGTGTGACAATCAGGATCAGTGCCCATTTGTGGTCTTTGACTAAATTCAGCCCAGTACCTGTAATAAAGCAGGGGAGCTGGAAGCAATCATGCACTGGGAGAAATCAGACACGGTAGGAATTACTGAGACATGGACTGGAATTTATGCCCTCCCCCGCCCACAGGAGCAGGCTGGGAGGTTGGGGGGGGTGGTGGTGGAATTGGGTGCGAAAAATTGGGTGCGATGGCAGGGGTTGCCATGCCCATTGCTATCAGTCTCTGCTGGTAATTTTACCCAGGTTAATTGAAGCCCTTAAGTGGCCAATTAATGGCCACTTAAGGGCCTCTTCCCATCACTGCTGGTAAAATACCATAGGTGGATGGGCACTTTACCACCTGGGGAGTCTTCCCAGTAAAACCGGACTGCCTCCTTGTGGGCTGGGGGGGGCGGTTTCCCTCCTGATCGCGCACCCTGTGCCACATGGAGGCACACCCACCCCCCCACTTCCCAACGGCATGGAAGGCACCCCCGTCTTCACGATTGACTCCCTCCCTCGCCAGGGCCTGGATGATTGCCCCTAGCGATCTCCGACCGCACTTAACTTTTATTCTTCGGTCTCCATCGCTGGCTGGGGTCAGGGACTGCTGCAGTCCCAGCAGTGGCTGTTGTGGGATAACCTTAAGAAGAGACCACCTTAAGAGCTATAAGCAAAGATCGCCAGAAAGTGATGTTGTGTCACACATGACCAGTTAGTTCTGGGTGGAGCCCGATATAAAGGCATGCTGTGGTGTTACGCGTGCAACAACTGTGTTTGTGTATATATATGTTCAGTTAAAGTATAATAAAACCCACATTTTCACTGGATGTTACTTCTTGTCCTCTGAGTCTTGCAATAGGCCACATGCCAAAGAAACAAGTAATATTACAGTGGCTGCCATTCCTGGCAGCTCTTGGAGGTGGTACCTCCTGCCTTAGAGGGGGCGGAAGCCATGACCTCAGGCAATTAATTTGTCTCTTTTCTAAACCCAATATGTAACAAGCCCAATAAGGTAAGTTTCTCTATTGGTTCTAGTAATGAGGAATGAATCAGAGCAATTAATTGTCTGAGCCATGTAAAGTAGTCTTGTGGCTTACAGGGCTGGTGGAGGAAGGCTCATCCAAAAGACTTGCAGGTTGATAGGTAAATTGGCCATTGTAAACTGCCCCTAGTGTAGGTAAGTGGTAGGAGAATGTTGGGGATGTGGTCAAGAATATGGGATTAATGTAGGGTTAGTATAAATAGGTGGTTGTTGGTCGGCACAGTCTCGGTGGGCCGAAGGGCCTGTTTTAGTGCTGTATCTCTAAATAAAAATAAAAATTAAAAATCCCTGGCTTTCCACATTAAATCCCAGCCACTGCTTCAGAAAAATCAGGACCAGGAATGAAATGTTGCAGGCTATAACCTATTTAGAAAAGATAGAGGGGGAAAAAAGGGAGGTGGAGTAGCTGTACTTATCAGGGATAACATATAATGGCAGTAGTAAAAGGGATGCAGCTATCAGCAAGACAAAAATAGAATCCATTTGAATAGAAATAAAAGATAATAAAGGATCAATCACACTAAGAGGTTAACCTACAGACCACCTCATAGTGGAAGAGAGCTGGAGGAAGAAATATGCAGACAAATTAGGGGATTGAGTAAAAAAATATAGAATAATAATCATGTGGGATTTTAAGTACCCTGATATTAATTGGACAGAAGAGGTAGGTAAAGCAGATAAGGGAATGACGTTCCTACAATTTGTACAGGTCTCCTTTCTAACCCAATATGTAACAAGCCCAACAAGATAGGATTCTCTATTGGCTCCAGTAATGGGGAATGAATGAGAGCAGGTAAGAAAAGTAAAAGTAGGGGAACCTCTAGGCAATAGTGACCATAATACAATACACTTTCAGATGATAATAGAGAAGGACATAAGTATAATGAAAACCAGGTTAATAGATTGGAAAAGAACTGATTTTGAGGGGCTGAGACTAGAAATTGAGGAAATTAAAATGGGCAACAATATTGACAAACAACAATGAAAAACATTTAAAATGGTGTTCAACAGAGTGCTCAAATTATATTCCACTAAAAGGAAAGAACAAACTGAACACTGATGAAGCTATAAGGGAACAATTGAGGATTAGGAAAGAGGCATGCATTAATTTTATAACCGGCAGAGGAGTGCATGATCGAGAATACGACATAGGACACAGATAGGCTAGCAGAATGGGCAGACAAGTGGCAAATGGAATTTAATATAGACAAATGTGAGGTACTGCATTTGAGGCAATATAGACTTAATGAGACAGTTCTGTAGAGTGTGCAGGAACAGAGGGACTTGGGGGTGCATGTCCATTGATATTTGAAGCTGGGAGGACATATTTAGAGGGTGATTAGCAAAGCATATGGTATCTCGGGCTTCATAAATAGAGGCATTGAGTACAAAAGCAAGGAAGTTGGAAAAGCTGGGGTTGTTCTCCTTTGAGCGAAGGAGATTGAAGGCAGATTTGATAGAGGTGTACAAGATTATGACAGGGTTAGACAAATTAGACAAGGAAAAACTGTTTCCATTAATTGATAGTACAAGGACTAGGGGACACAGATTGAAGGTTTTGCGCAAGAGATGCAGGGGCAATGTGAGGAAGAAATTTTTTACCCACTGTGTGGTAATGACCTGGAACTCGCTGCCCACGAGAGTGGTAGAAACAGAGACAATCAATGATTTCAAAAGGAAATTAGATGGCCACTTGAAGGAAATAAACTTGCAGGGTTACGGGGATCGAGCGGGGGAGTGGGATTGATGGAATGCTCTGCAGAGAGCTGGCATGGGCTCGATGGACTGAATGTCCTCCTCCTGTGCCATTAGTGACTCTATGACTCTTTTTAAAAAAAAAAATAGGAAGACAAAGAGGATCTATGAAATTAAATTATCAAGGAACATAAAACAAAATAGCTAAATATTTTACATCAATAGATAAAGCAAGGCTGGAAATGGGACCATTAAAAGATAGATAGGATAATACCACAGGTAGAAATAGAGAGATGACATAGGACCCAGTTTGCAATTCTGAGGTGCACATACACAGAAAATGTGCCTCAAAATGGTTTAAACCACATGCTAGCAGCAATGGATGGGAAGTAGGTGCACTTTAGCTGCTTGCTATCCATCTTTAATAAAATAAACACTTTTGTTCCAAAATTAATAACTTTGCTTACAGACCTGGAGCATTTCCACTCACCTGAATTTACATCATCACAAAGTCCCTGACCTTACTTGGAGATTTTTCTTATAATACCTGTTACCATCTCAAACTGTCAAATTCACTTCTTATTAGCCTAATCTCCTTATTGACCTTTCATTGCCAGCTTCAATGAGGAGAATTAAATCATGGTTGCTGACTTTTTGCCAAGACATTGTTGATTTTGAAGAGCATTGAATTGCTGGGACAGTATATTTGTTGTTTTCATTGTTTCTGTATTGCCATTAGATTTATGATCTTAAAGAGCATGATGATTAACACTGGACTATCATCCTTCATCAATCAAATTGTCCTCACAATTGCATTATTGTGAGAAATTAGAATAGTGACATTTTTAAGATGTTCTATTATGTGTATTTTTGTGATACTTCAGTACTTTGGGCTCAGAGCCTGGAGGAACGAAGGTATATAGGGCTACAGTACTAACCCATGGCCCACAGGCATGCGTGCTAACCCACCTAATATAACCTTATTGTACAAAAATGGTTATGTTGCAAGCTGATAGTTGTACGACCAAATAAATTTTACTGTATTTATTTGAAAAAGAAATGATCTGTGCAACTGATAGCTTGCAACAAGAGTGTTCAAGTAAACAGTACTTCCGTGCAGCCTTGTAGATCCTGTTAACTTAATTAGATTAAATCATAAACGAGTGAATCTGTTATATGATGTCCACTAATGGCTACAGTCATATTTGAACCCCAGGCAATTTGCTAGCAAAAAGCTTTCAAAGGTTAGCCCACATTGTCCAATCTAGCAAATCTCTGATGAGCTAGGTTTATGTACGAAAGCAGAGTACAAGTTCAATGTCAGTGAGGCTTCTTTGACAATAGCACAACCCATCATTTCATTTGGAGTTTATAGAAAGAGGCTGTGTTGAAAACTGACAGCGCAAATTCACCCTGGAGATGTACATTTCATGCACCGCTTATTACAATTAGAAGTACAGTTTCTATTTTGAGATTTATATAAGCTCTGTGCCAACACTTAATTTAATGTTAGGATTTTGGGCCGGAGTGATAGAATGTCATTTCATTCAATGATGCGCAAGAATTTTGATTTGAAAACATTTATCCCATTTCATTAAAAAAATCAAATGGTTTGTCTAGTTGAATTGAATGGAAATAAGAATTGACAGAAAAAACTTCAGATTTTCTGCTGTGCTAGTTGAAGTTGGGAAATCAGGCATGGGGTACAACGGGCGGCCGATTTGATGCTGTCCGTTTTATACTCCCTCCAATGTTGAAAATTAACCCCATGGAGTTCATCATGTGCATTTGGTTTGCCTCTTCACAACCATTTTTGAATTATAACACATTCTATACAATTTTATTCAGTATAATCTCCTTTAAAGTTTTGCTCATCTGCAAAATAATTTCCAATTTTAATTTATATTATGTAAATAAACAAGTGAAGCAATTTTCAATGGGACAAGAAAATCATCTGGTGCATTATGGTCAACGAGCTCAACCCCACCAGTTTTCTGTCCCTGCCAGAGTTGAAAATGACCTCTGTTATATCCCACCTAACACTTGACCTGAGGAGGCAGGCTCTTTAGAATTTCATTGTGATGGATTTGTCCATCCTTCCAGTATGAAGGCATCAATGTTGTTGAAGGTCCAGAAAAAGGCAGCAGTATTTATTCCAGGGCTTGGGTCTCTGAATTATGAAGAGAGAGCCATGAACTGAACATATTTCGAAAAAAGGCTGAAAGGGGAACAAAATACTTGTCTTTAAAATAAAAAACTTTAGAAGAGCAAGTTAAAATTGAAGACAGAAGGACACATTGGGAAGGCAGCCAAATTTAACTGCCCACCCGGCGTCTGTCCTTTTGCTGAGAAACAGGCTAGTGTGACAGTGCTGGCAGAGGAGGTACCAGTTTTCCGGTGGTTGAGCTAGGTCCGCTGAAAATCTGAACAATAGCTATGGAGTCCATGAAAATACACATTTTTATGAAGTGTTGTAAATAAACCAAGAACTGTATGCAAGAAGCTTCATGGGGAGCTCTGATTAATGCATCAGATAGGCTTCGTACCACTTTTATTTGGCAAGGCACAGAAGCTTAACTTGGCATACTTCAAAATTCACCCAATCCCATAAGGATACTGAAATTGAAAACTTCTTAGTAAAAGTAAGCATTTGAAATGTGTTGATGAAAAGCACATTTTAAAAAAGCATCATAAATAGAAAATAGTACATGATTTGCCAACACCTTGCAGGGATAAGGGTAGATAATCACTGCTATACACTGTAGTTTTCCATTATTGGTTTCCATAGAACCATAGAAAGGTTATGGCACAGAAAGTGGCCAGTCAGCCCATTGTGTCTGCGCCGGATGAAAAAACTAGCCGCTCAATCGAATCCCACCTTCCAGTATCTGGTCCGTAGCCTTGCAGGTTACAACATTTCAGGTGCAGGTCCAGGTACCATTTAAATGAGTTGAGGGTGTCTGCCTCCACCACCGATCCGGGCAGAGAATTCCAGGCACCCACCACCCTCTGGGTGAAAGAGTTTTTCCTCCTGTCCCCTTTAATCCTTCTACCAGTCACCTTAAATCTGTGCCCCCTGGTAACAGACCTCTCCGTTAGGTGAAACCGGTCCTTCCTGTATACTCTATCTAGGCCCCTCATAATTTTGCACACCTCAATTAAGTCACCCCTCAGCTTCCTCTGTTCTAAGAAAAACAACCCTAGCCAATCCAATCTTTCCTTATAGCTGCAATTTTCAAGTCTTGGCAACATTCTTGTAAATCTGCTCTGTACTCTCTCTTTAGAGCAATTATGTCCTCCTTGTAATGTGGTGACCAAAAATGTACGCAGTACTCCAGCTGTGGCCTAACCAGCATTTTATACAGTTCCAGCATTACATCCCTGCTTTTGTATTCTATACCTCAGCCAATAAAGGAAAGCATTCCATATGTCTTCTCCACCACTTTATCTACCTGTCCTGCCACCTTCTGGGAGCTGTGGACACACATTCCAAGGTTTCTCACTTCTTCTACCCCTCTCAAGATCCTCCCGTTCCCATTTCCTGCCAGATTTATTTCTACTGCTCCATTTTACACTATTCTTGTAGGTTTTGGCCTATGGAGTTTATTTTGCTTTAAATCTTTGTCTAGTCAGATCTACCTTTGAGTATCTTCCCAAGCAGCTTCATCCACAATGTTGAAAAATCTCTATAAACTGGTTGTTACTGCTCTGGTAGTGATGGCATTGTTTAATTGGTCCAGTGCTGGTGATCATAATACCCTGTGCATTGGGCAGCTGCCTTCCATGGTTTTGGGGCAATCAAACCTTGGGAGTACCCGGTACACAGTCGATAGAAAAACTGACCCTAGAGGACCTGAAGCATGTATCAATGCACCAGTTGTGTGCTGAGTTCATTAAGGCCATGATTATTATACAGATCCGGACAGGGGAATGAGAACCTGAGAGTAGATTCACGTGGGAGGGAAGAAAAGTCGAAAATGTAAGGCAGAAAATTAGTAAGCATATTTGGAAGGCAGAGGAAACACAGGCTAGAAATTAGACAGCAAGGGAGTTTGGCAGTGCTACATGGTATATACTTCAACGTAAGAAGCCTAGGGAATAAGACAGATGAGCCGAGAGCACAGATTGATGTAGGAGTTATGATATAACTATTACTGAAACATGGCGAAAAGAAGGGCAGGAATGGCAGCTCAACATTCCTGGTTACAGGGATTTCAGATGAGATAGAGAGGGGGCTTAAAAAAAAGGTGTGGTGTGGTCGCAGTATTGATTAAAGAAACAATTACAGTTGTGAGGAGGGATGATGTGGTAGAAGGATCATCAAATGAGGCCATGTGGCTTGAATTGAAGAACAATAAAGGGCAATCACACGACTGGGAGCATACTATAAACAGAGGGAGATAGAGGAGCAAATATGTTGGAAAATCTCTGAGAAGTGCAAAAAAACAGGGCAGTAACAGAGGGGGATTTCAGCTACCCTAATATTAACTGGGATAGATTTAGTGTGAAAGGCACAGAGGGAGCAGAATTCTTAAAATGCATTCAGAAGAACTTTTGTAGCCAGTACATGGCAAGCCCAACAAGAGAGGGGGTGGTTCTGGACTTAGTTTTAGGGAATGAAGCTAGGAAGGTCGAAGAGATATCATAAAAGCAAAATACTGTGGATGCTGGAAATCTGAAATAGAAACAAGAAATGCTGGAACCGCTCAGCAGGTCTGGCAGCATCTGTGGAGAGAGAAGCGGAGTTAACGTTTCGGGTCAGTGACCCTTCTTTGGAACCCTTCTTTGAAGAGATATCAGTTGGGGAGTACTTTAGTGGAAGTGATCACAATTTAGCTAGATTTAGGGTAGTTATGGAAAAGGACAAAGATAGACCAAGAATAAAAGTTCTCAATTGGGGTAAAGCTAATTTTACTAAGCTGAGAGATGGGGTCAGTTGGCTAGATGGCTAGAGTATGATGCAGAAAAGTGCCAACCGTGCAGGTTCAGTCCCCACACCAGCTGTGGTAGTTTGTGGAGGACTGTCTCCTCGCCTTGTCCCATGCTTGAGGAGTAGTGCATCTCAAGCTATACTTCACCAACTGCGTCTCAAATGGAGAGAGATGCCTATGGTCCTTTGGGGCAACAGCAACAACTGAACTGAGATGTCATTTAGCTAAAGTGGACTGGCTATAGATAATTGAAGGTATAAATCAGTGCCAGATCAGTGGGAGGCATTCAAGGAAGAGATAGTGAAGGTTCAGAGCAAGTATGTTCCTTTGAAGAAAAAGGGTGAGACAAATAAATCCAGAGTCCCCTGGATGTCAAGATGCTTAAAGGAGAGGATTAAGAAAAAAAGGGAAGCTTATGACAGATATGGAGGGATCAATATGCAGTAAACCTAGAAGAATATAAAAAGTGTAGGGTGAAATTAAAAAGGAAATTAGGAAAGCAAAGTGAAATCAAGGATAACACGAAGATTATTTATAAATACATAAAGAGCAAGAGGATAACTAAAGAAAGAGTGCAGCTTATTGGGGACCATAACGATAACCTGTGTGTGGAGGTGAAGGATGTTGATATGGTTTTTAATGAATACTTCGGGTCTGTTTTCACAAAAGAGAGGGATGATACAGACATTGCAATCAGGGAGGAGGAGTGTGAAATATTAGATGAAATTAACATAGTGAGAGGAAGTATTAGGGGATTAACATCTTTGAAAGTGGATAAATCCCCAGGCCCTAACATTGTATCCTAGGCTGTTAAGGAAGCAAGAGAAGAATTGTGGAGGCTCTGACCATCATTTTCCAATCCTCTCTGGCTACAGGTGTGGTTCCAGAGGACTGGAGGACAGCTAATGTTGTACCATTGTCAAAAAAGGGAGAAAGGGATAGACCGAGTAATTACAGACCAGTCAGCCAAACCACAGTGGTGAGAAAATTATTGGAAAAAGTTCTGAGGGACTGGATAAATCTTCATTTAGAAAGACATGGATTTATCAAAGACAGCCAGCACAGATTTGTCAAAGGAAGGCTGTGTCTGACTAACATGATTGAATTTTTGAGGAGGTAACAATGAGGGTAGTGCATTGGATGTAGTCTATATGGATTTGAGCAAGGCTTTTGATAAGGTCTCACGTGGCAGATTGGTCACGACAGTAAAAGTCCTTGGGATCCAAGGCAAAGTGGCAAGTTGGATCTAAAATTGGCTCAGAGGCAGGAAGCAAAGGGAAATGGTCTATGGGTGTTTTTGTGACTTGGAAGGCGTTTCCACTGGGGTTCCACAGGGCTCAATACTAGGTCCTTTGCTTTTGGTGGTATATATTGATGATTTGGACTTGAAATGTAGGTGGTATGATTAAGAAGTTTGCAGATGATACAAAAATTGGCCATGTGTTTGATAATGAAGAAGAAAGCTGTAGACTGCAGGAATATATCAATGGACTGGTCGGGTGGGCAGAACAATACCAAATGGAGTTCAATCAGGAGAAGTGTGAGGTCATGCATTTGGGAAAGGTTAACCATGCAAGGGAATATACAGTAAATGGTAGGATACAGAAAAGTGTAGAGGAACAGGGGGACCATGGAGTGCATGTCCACAGATCCCTGAAAGTGGCTGGACAGGTGGCTAAGATGGTCAAGAAGGCATATGGGATATTTGCCTTTATTATCAGAGGCATAGTATACAAGAGCTGGGAGATTTTGCTGGAACTGCATAAAACACGAGTTAGACCACAGCTTTTTTTTTATTCATTCATTCATTCATGGGATGTGGGTGTCACTGGCCAGGCCAGCATTTATTGTCCACCCCTAATTGCCCTTGAGAAGGTGGTGATGAACTGCCTTCTTGAACCGCTGCAATCCATCTGGGGTAGGTACACCCACAGTGCTATTAGGAAGGGGGTTCCAGGATTTTGACCCAGTGACAGTGAAGGAACGGCAATATAGTTCCAAGTCAGGATGGTTTGTGACTTGGAGGGGAACTTGCAGGTGGTGGTGTTTCCATGTATTTGCTGCCCTTGTCCTTCTAGTTGGTAGAGGTCGCGGGTTTGGAATGTCCTGTCTAAGGAGCCTTGGTGCATTGCTGCAGTGCATCTTGTAGATGGTACACACTGCTACCACTCTGCGTCGGTGGTGGAGGGAGTGAATGTTCATGGATGGGATGCCAATCAGTCGGGCTGCTTTGTCCTGAATGGTGTCGAGCTTCTTGAGTGTTGTTGGAGCTGCACCCATCCAGGCAATTGGAGAGTATTCCATCACACCTCTGAGTTGTGCCTTGTAGATGGTGGACAGGCTTTGGGGAGTCGGGAGTTGAGTTACTCAGCACTAGATTCCTAGCCTCTGGCCTGCTGTTATAGCCACGGTATTTATACAGCTACTCCAGTTCAGTTTCTGGTCAATGGTAGCCCCTAGGATATTGATAGTGGGGGATTCAGCGATGGTATTGCCATTGAATGTCAAGGGGAGATGGTTAAATTCTCTGTTGTTGGAGATGGTCATTGCCTGGCACTTGTGTGGCGCGAATGTTACTTGCCACTTATCAGCCCAAGCCTGGATATTGTCCAAGTCTTGCTGCATTTCTACACGGACTGCTTCAGTATCTGAGGAGTCACGAATGATGCTGAACATTGTGTAATCATCAGCGAACATCCCCACTTCTGACCTTATGGTTGAAGGAAGGTCATTGATGAAGCAGCTGAAGATGGTTGGGCCTAAGACACTACCCTGAGGAACTCCTGCAGTGATGTCCTGGAGCTGAGATGACTGACCTCCAACAACCACAACCATCTTCCTTTGCGCTAGGTATGACTCCAGCCAGTGGAGGGTTTTCCCCCTGATTCCCATTGACCTCAGTTTTGCTAGGGCTCCTTGATGCCATACTCGGTCAAATGCTGCCTTGATGTCAAGGGCAGTCACTCTCACCTTACCTCTTGAGTTCAGCTCTTTTGTCCATGTTTGAACCAAGGCTGTAATGAGGTCAGGAGCTGAGTGGCCCTGGCGGAACCCAAACTGAGCGTCACTGAGCAGGTTATTGTGAAGCAAGTGCTGCTTGATGGCACTGTTGATGACACCTTCCATCGCTTTACTGATGATTGAGAGTAGACTGATGGCGTGGTAATTGGTCGGGTTGGACTTATCCTGCTTTTTGTGTACAGGACATAGCTGGGCAATTTTCCACATTGCAGGGTAGATACCAGTGTTGTAGCTGTACTGGAACAGCTTGGCTAGGGGCGCGGCAAGTCCTGGAGCACAGGTCTTCAGTACCATTGCCGAATATTGTCAGGGCCCATAGCCTTCGCAGTATCCAGTACCTTCAGTCGTTTCTTGATATCTCGTGGAGTGAATCGAATTCACTGAAGTCTAGTATCTGTGATACTGGGGACTTCAGGAGGCGGCTAAGATGGATCATCAACTCGGCACTTCTGGCTGAAGATTGTTTCAAATGCTTCAGCCTTATCTTTCACACTGATGTGCTGGGCTCCCCCATTATTGAGGATGGGGATATTTGTGGAGCCACCTCCTCCAGTTAGTTGTTTAATTGTCCACCACCATTCACGGCTGGATGTGGCAGGACTGCAGAGCTTGGATCTGATCTGTTGGTTATGGGATCGCTCAGCTCTACCTATCGCATGCTGCTTATGCAGTTTGGCATGCAGATAGTCCTGTGTTGTAGCTTCACCAGGTTGACACCTCATTTTGAGGTATGCCTGGTGCTGCTCCTGGCATGCCCTCCTGCACTCTTCATTTGAACCAGGATCGGTCTCCTGGCTTGATGGTAATGGTAGAGTGGGGGATATGCCGGGCCATGAGGTTACAGATTGTGGTTGAGTACAATTGTGCTGCTGCTGATGGCCCACAGCGCCTCATGGATGCCCAGTTTTGTATTGCTAGATCTGGAGTACTGCATACAGTTCTGGTCACCATGCTGCAGGAAAGATGTGATTGCACTAGAGAGGGTACAGAGGAGATTTATGAGGATATTATCGAGTCAATTACGGCATTGAAGGAGGCCTTTTGGCCCAGCGCGTCCATCCAGGCTCTCTGCAGAGTGATTCAGTAGTCCCACTCCCTTGCTCGATCCCCATGGCCCTGTAAATCTATTTCCTACAAGTGCCCATCCAGTTTCCTTTTGAAATCATTAATTGTCTTTGCTTCCAGCACCCTCAAGGGCAGTGAGTTCCAGGTCATTACCACTCGCTGTGTAAAAAAGATCTTCCTTACATTCCCCCTGCATCTCTTGCCCAAAACCTTCAATCTGTGTCCCCTTGGTCCTTGTACTATCAGTTAATGGGAACAGTTTTTCCTTGTCTAACTTATCTAAGCCTGTCATAATCTTAAATGCCTCTATCAAATCTCCCTCAATCTCCTTTGCTCAAAGGAGAACAACCCTAGCTTTTCCAGCCTAACCTTGTAACTAATATCCCCCATCCCTGGACCCATTCTGATAAATCTCTTCTGCACCCTCTCAAGGACCCTCACATCCTTTCCAAAGTGTTGTGACCAGAACTAGATACAATACTGTAGTTGGGCCTAACCAGACCTTTATAAAGGTTCAGCATAACTTCCCTACTTTTCTACTCAGTGCCTCTATTTATGAAGCCCAAGATCCCATGTGCTTTGCTAACCACTCTCTCAATCTGTCCTGCCACCTTCAAAGATCAATGCACATGGACCTACAGGTCCCTCTGTTCCTGCACACTCTTTATAATTGCGTCACTAAGTCTATATTGCCTCACCCTATCCCTTCTGCCAAAATGCATCACCTCACACTTGTCTGTATTAATTTCTATCTGCCACTTGTTTGCCCATTCTGCCTGCCTATGTCCTGTTGCAGGCAGTTTGTGTCATCCTCAATGTTTACCACTCCTCCAAGTGTGGTATCATTGGCAAATTGTGAGGTATCTCTTTCCCAAAACCTTAAACCTGTGTCCCTAACCCATTCCTTCCATCCCTCCCATGTTATCCCCATCCCGCTCTTGCCATCCTCATCCGTCCCATCATCACCTTCGTCTCTCTCTCTATTTTGTTTTACATTGATTACATTTTACTTCAGTCTCTCTCTATTTTTTCTTTAAATTCTGCGATGTCAAATCTCTTTGATCCTAGTTAGCCTCTAAATCTCTCCAGTACCAATCACCATAGTCTCCCCTCATCCCTCTGCAAATGCCAGGCACCACCCATCAAAGATGTGTCTTCCCCATTCACCAGGTACCTTGTGTTGAATTGATGAAAAAACTGTCACTCACCACACACTGTCCTTTAATGCAAAAACACCTAATCAACCAACAGGTGCAAAACTTCACTGGACCTTAGAAAACACTCCACAAACCAAGATCTACAAACCCAACAAGAGTTGTCATATTTTAAAAATGGATCTTGCTCTGCTAGAATTGTACAGGGTTTTGGTGAGACCATATCTGGAGTACTGTGTACAGTTTTGGTCTCCACATTTAAGAAAGGATATACTTGCATTGGAGATGGTACAGCGAAGGTTCACTAGATTGGTCCCTGGGATGAGGGAGTTGCCCTATGATGAGAGGTTGAGCAAATTGGGCCTGTATTCTCTGAAGTTAGAAAAATGAGAGGTTATCTCATTGAAACATATAAGATTGTAAAGAAGCCAGATAGGGTAGGCAGTGTAAGATTATTTCTGCTGGCCGGGTAATCCAAAAAATGGGGGTACAGTGTCAGGATAAAGGGGCAGATCATTTAGGACTGAGATGAGGAGAAATTACTTCACTCAAAGGGTTGTGAATCTTTGGAATTCTCTACCCCAAAGGGTTATGGATGCTCCATCGTTGGATACATTTAAGACAGGGATGGACAGATTTTTGATCTCTCAGGGAATCAAGGGGTATGGGGTGAGCAGGTGGGAAAGTGGAGTTGAATCCTAAGATCAGCCATGATCATTTTGAATGGCGGAACAGGCTCGATGGGCCATATGGTCTACTCCTTCTCCTATTTCTTGTATTCTTGTATCTCCATATTACATTTATTATACTTTACCTCAGTGTCTCTCTTTTATATATTTTACCTCAGTGTCTCTCTCTCTTTTATTTTATATTATATTGGTTATGTTTAACCTTAGTCTCTCACTATTTGATATTAATTGATTAAATTTTACCACTTTCTCTCAATTTTATATTATAGTCTCGCGAGTGCATACTAAACTCACCTCTCACTATATGTGTGAAAACCTTGAACATATCCAGTGAAGACCAGAACTCTCATTTGGTGCCAAATCTAAAAGTCAAAAAAAAAAAATTCATTTGCACAACTCACCTCCTTCGCAGTGCAAAAGGTGACCAATAATGTTTCTGCTGTGTGCTGAATGCTGGCTTCGTCCACCAATTGAACCCACTGACCGATCAGAAAAACGCAGATAGACAGAAACTATTAGTATATAAGATTAGTTGAACACAATCTGTCTTTTACAAATCCATGCTGGCTCTCCTTAATTAACTCAAACCTCTCCAGTGCCTGTTAATTCTTTCCTCAATTATTGTTTCTAAAACTTTATCTATTACTGATGTTAAACTGACCAACCTGTAGTAGCGAGGAAAGTCCTTACACGCTTTCTTGAATAAGGGTGTCACTTTTGCCACTCTCCAATCCTCTGGCACCTCCCATGTATTTAGTAAAGTTTGGAAAATTATGGCAAGCCCTTCTGCTATCTTCATCCCCATTTCCTTTAGCAACCTGGGATGCAAGCCATTTGGCCCAGGCAACTTATCAACTCTAAGCAAGCCAGCCTTTCCAGTACATCTTCCCTATCAACTTTCACTCATCCATTACCAAAACGAATTTGCAAATTGCAGGCACTGTCATGACATTGAATGTCATGTGATCAAACATCGAGGAATATGCCCAGCAAGTGTTGGCAACTGTGCTCATTAACAGTAACCCACCAGATTTTATTTGGGAGATTAGATATAACTGCAGCAATGACAGTCACTTCATAAGTCACGTCATTGGAGCAAACAAAGAATTAGGTGAATTGCATTAGGGTATCAATAGGTAAATCATATCTTTTCCCAGCCTATGGTCTCTTCAGACTACTAGAAAAGATCGGATGTCCACCAAAGCTACTAAGTATCATCACCTCATTCCATGACAATATGAAAGGCACAATTCAACATGGTGGCTCCTCATCAGAGACCTTTCCTATCCTGAGTGGCGTGAAACAGGGCTGTGTTCTCGCATCCACACTTTTTGGGATTTTCTTCTCCCTGCTGCTTTCACATGCGTTCAAGTCCTCTGAAGAAGGAATTTTCCTCCACACAAAATCAGGGGGCAGGTTGTTCAACCTTGCCCGTCTAAGAGCGAAGTCCAAAGTACGGAAAGTCTTCATCAGGGAACTCCTCTTTGCTGACGATGCTGCTTTAACATCTCACACTGAAGAGTGCCTGCAGAGTCTCATCGACAGGTTTGCGGCTGCCTGCAATGAATTTGGCCTAACCATCAGCCTCAAGAAAACGAACATCATGGGGCAGGATGTCAGAAATGCTCCATCCATCAATACTGGTGACCACAATCTGGAAGTGGTTCAAGAGTTCACCTACCTAGGCTCAACTATCACCAGTAACCTGTCTCTAGATGCAGAAATCAACAAGCGCATGGGTAAGGCTTCCACTGCTATGTCCAGACTGGCCAAGAGAGTGTGAGAAAATGGCGCACTGACACTGAACACAAAAGTCCGAGTGTATCAGGCCTGTGTCCTCAGTACCTTGCTCTACAGCAGCGAGGCCTGGACAACTTATGCCAGCCAAGAGCAACGTCTCAATTCATTCCATCTTTGCTGCCTCCGGAGAATACTTGGCATCAGGTGGCAGGACCGTATCTCCAACACAGAAGTCCTCGAGGCGGCCAACATCCCCAGCTTGTACACACTACTGAGTCAGCGGCGCTTGAGATGGTTTGGCCATGTGAGCCGCATGGAAGATGGCAGGATCCCCAAAGACACATTGTACAGCGAGCTCACTACTGGTATCAGACCCACCGGCCGTCAACGTCTCCGCTTTAAAGACGTCTGCAAACGCGACATGAAATCCTGTGACATTGATCACAAGTTGTGGGAGTCAGTTGCCAGCGTTCGGCAGAGCTGGCGGGCAGCCATAAAGACAGGGCTGAAATGTGGCGAGTCGAAGAGACTTCGTAGTTGGCAGGAAAAAAGACAGAGGCGCAAGGGGAGAGCCAACTGTGCAACAGCCCCGACAAACAAATTTCTCTGCAGCACCTGTGGAAGAGCCTGTCACTCTAGAATTGGCCTTTATAGCCACTCCAGGCGCTGCTTCACAAACCACTGACCACCTCCAGGCGCGTATCCATTGTCTCTCGAGATAAGGAGGCCCAAAAGAAAAAAAAGGTATACTTCAGCTCAACTGATTTAGCAAATGATGGTTAACTCTGCACTTAAGTTTCTTCTTACTCGTGTCTTTCACTTTAATGCCCTCTTGCCAGTTTATTTTGCTCATGGTGACTGCTTTCAGCTACTATGCAACCTTATCCTAGATTTGCCTCCTGCATTTCTTGAGGGGAGTGATAACTACTGTTAATTCCGAATGTTAAGGACCTCCCAGTCATTTTCTTCACAACCAAGTCCACCTTCTGATTCAAGAGCCTGGCTTTGCAGTATTTTTTGTAGCAGAATTACCATTACCTCATCAGCTTTCACTGAGGGTCAAGTGCCTCATCTCTTGCCTGTGTAGGTCTTTATTATGATTATTGCAATTGTGTAGTGATTTGTATCTCATCAAGATACTGTGTTTCTAAATATCTAGTCTTACACCTGACTGATAAGTGCCATTAGTGGACATTTAGGAAAATAACCAATTTTAGAAGCGAAAGATGCTTATGAAATTGAATCATTTCCAATGATCAGGTAAAGTTAATATTTATGGTAGCCTACAGGTTGCACAGAATTTAAATGTCATACACATGTTAAAAATGCCATGTATACCACACACTAATACACTTACTGATTTTCCACAATTTTTTTTTTACATGCACAAGCAGCAAACACATGCATTGTACACTCACACAGACTGCATAACACACAAAATCCACAACTGTTAATTTAGCACCATTTGTCATGGCTGAATGGGCAGTAGCAGAACAGAATACCCAACACACGCACAAAAACTCTGAGTGAAATTACAGGGTTAAAATGAATTTCCCGATCTAGCACATTTTAATGATTTTTCCCACAAACTCTAATTAAAAAAATATAAACCAGTGGTGCAAGTTAACTAGTACAGCATTCACAATTCATAATTAGTTTCATTGATATGTTTACTGCAGCTTTTTAACTGCAGAATTAGGGCAAC